>NC_133160.1:117073014-127073014 GCF_040802235.1 Manis javanica | reverse complement strand
TTTATAATGGTTATATCTTCTTGTTGGATTGATTCCTTTATCATCATGTAATTTCCTTCTTTGTCTCTTGTTACTTTCTGTGTTTTGAAGTCTATTTTGTCTGATACAAGTACGATAACTCCTGCTGTTTTATCTCTCTTAGTTGCATGAATTATCTTTTTCCATCCCTTCACTTTTAGTCTGTGTATGTCTTTGAGTTTAAAGTGAGTCTCCTGTAGGCAGCATATAGATGGGTCTTGTTTTTCTATCCATTCAGTGACTCTGTGTCTTTTGATTGGTGCATTCAGTCCATTTACATTTAGGGTGATTATCGATAGGTATGTACTTATTGCCATTGCAGGCTTTAGATTCATGGTTACCAAGGGTTCAGGGTTAATTTTCTTACTATCTAAGAGTCTAACTTAACTCACTTAATATGCTGTTACAAACACAATGTAAAGGTTCTTTTCTTTTTCTCCTCCTTTTTCTTCCTCCTCCATTCTTCATATATTAGAAATCATATTCTATATTCTTTGTCTATCTCTTGATTGACTTTGGGGATAGTTAATTTAATTTTGTTTTTGCTTAGTAATTAGCTGTTCTACTTTCTTTACTTTGGTTTTATTTCCTCTGGTGACAGCTCTTAAACCTTAGGAATACTTCCATCTATAGCAGTCCCTCCAAAGTATACTGTAGAGATGGTTTGTGGGAGCTAAATTCTCTCAGCTTTTGCTTATCTGGAAATTGTTTAATTCCTTCTTCAAATTTAAATAATAATCTTGATGGATAAAGTAATCTTGGTTGCAGGCCCTTCTGCTTCATTGCATTAAATACATCATTCCACTCCCTTATAGCCTGTAAGGTTTCTGCTGAGAAGTCTGATGTTAGCCTGATGGGCTTTCCTTTGTATGTGATCTTATTTTTTTCTCTGGCTGCTTTTCATAATCTGTCCTTATCCTTGAATTTAGCCAATTTTATTACTATATGTCTTGGTGTTGTCTTCCTTGGGTCCCTTGTGTTGGGAGAACTGTGGATCTCCATGGCCTTAGAGACTATCTCCTTCCCCAGATTGGGGACATTTTCAGCAACTACCTCCTCAAAGACACTTTCTATCCATTTCTCTCTCTCTTCTTCTTCTGGTATCCCTATAATGCGAATATTGTTCTGTTTGGATTGGTCACACAGTTCTCTCAATATTCTTTCATTCTTGGAGATCCTTTTTTCTCTCTGTGCCTCAGCTTCTTTGTATTCATCTTCTCTAGTTTCTATTTCATTTATTGTCTCCTTCACTGTATCTGGTCTGCTTTCAGTACCCTCCATCGTGCTCTTCAGCTATTGGATCTACAACCTGAATTCATTCCTGAGTTCTTGGATATCTTTCCGTACCTCCATTAGCATGTTGATGATTTTTATTTTGAACTCCTTTTCAGGAAGAGTCATAAGGTCCATGTCATTTAAATCTTTCTCTGGGGTTATAGTAATTTTATGCTGGACCAGGCTCTTTTGGTGTTTTTTATTTGTATATGGCACCCTCTAGTGTCCAGAAGCTCTACTCTCTGGAGCTGCTCATCCCCTGAAGCAATGTCAGGGGTCACAGGGGAGCGGTATTAGTACCTGGGAGGAGTTAAGATCTGTTTCCTGCTTACAGGCTGCTATGCCTGTCTCCACTGCCTGAACCAGTGGGCAGAGCACACAGGTATAAGCTTTTGTCCCAGAGCAGCTGGATATGGATCCCTGCCTTCCACAAGCAGCTGCAATCTCAGTCTCTCCAGGAATTCTGCCTGTATTAGCTTTCCAACCCCATAATCACGCAAGTACCATGAAAGCACCATAAAATGTAGGTTTGTACTCCCAGAGCAGATCTCTGGAGCTAGGTATTCAGCAGTCCCAGGCCTTTCACTCCCTCTCTCTTTTGTTTCTCTTCCTCCCACCGATGAGCTGGGGTAGGGGAAGGGCTTGGGTCCTGCCAGACCACAGCTTTTGTACATTACCCTACCCAGTTCTGTAAGGTCTGCTCTTTTCTCCAGGTGTATTCAGTCTGGCACCATCCTCTTTCCTGTTGCTCTTTCAGGATTAGTTGCACGACCTGTACTTTCTAACTGTATATGGTTTTAGGAGGAAGCCTCTGTCTCTCCTCTCACTCTGCCATCTTTAATCCAATCTCTGCAACCCACTTTGAAATAGCAAAAAATATTGTAAGGGCATGTGTATGTGTGCATGTGTGTAAAACAGGTAAAAGTAATGAGAAAGAGAACAATGACAGAATGTAGTAAAATGTTAACAGTTTGGTAAAGTTATTTAAAGAATACTCTGATTTGCTTTGTATTCATCTTTCAATTTTTTTTCTAGGTTGAAATTATTTTTTAAGGAATCGTTAAAAAAATATCACATTGGTGATTTTCTGTATATTTATATCTTAGGGAAGAGAACTGCAATTCAACGTTTAAAAGTTAAATATTTCTTCCTTGACTACTGAAATTTATGTAGTGAATGATCTTAAGAATTAGTCTACCTGCAAAAGTCAACACTTTACCCTCTAAACTAGGTGTCATTAAAATCATGTAAAATATATATTCCCTTATTAAGCAAATAATATTTTTATGCTGACTGGAGAATATGTGGGAAGATTTACATGTTTAAGCAAAACAACAGAATTTGAAAGAATATTAAGGCTTACATTCAGACAATCATTCACAAGATACTGAATTTGTCAGTAAATGTTTACTTCCTTTTGGTTTTGCCAATCTTATATCAGACTTATTCATCTGTATTATTGTTAGATACTAAAAATTAAGAACCAGAAAATTACAAAATAAGGTTCATTTCCCAAAACAGAAAAATAAATGGCTCCAGAGAATCCCTGGATAGATAATTCAGAATTCTTCCCTCCCTGGATATTTATAGCTGTTGTCTCCTCTATAGGACACTAGGCTGATCATCTACTGAACAGTTAGAGGACTGCTGTTTATATCACTTGACTGTGTCACTTTTTCATATTCAAGGAATTTGCTGAATATTATTTCAATATGTGACTGCAAGTACACTGACATGGTAATAGAAGGCAGTTATAAGAGATGTGTGTGTGTGTGTGTGTGTGTGTGTGTGTGTGTGTGTGTGTGTGTTAAGGCATTGGTATGCTTTAGAATTTCTGGAACAATTTGTTTTTCATTCGTGAAGGTCACTAGTGAGTTTATAGATCAAAATTTGACTTGTTTTCAATATGGGTCTTGATTAGTCAATCAATAGCCAAGTGCATTTCAGAATGTTATTCTAAAGGTCCTTGGAAATACTCTCTTTGGTGGTGTGAGTCAGAAACATACTACCTTAGCTGCAGAATAGTTTTTTTTTTTTTAAGTATGTCAAGGTCTGCTTTCTGAAAGAGTACAGAGAACTAAATTTTTTTTAAGTATGTCAAGGTCTACTTTGTGAAAGACTACAAAGAACTATGAATTATTTTCATTTTAAAGAGTACCAAAAAAATAAAGAGTACCAATAATGACAAGTTAACATATTTTTTCTGTTGAAGAGTTTATTATTATCATTCTTTGTATTCTGTAGCTTTTTATGCAGTCTAATAAAAATTAGTATGTTGGAATTAATTGATGTTCTCCTACTTAACAAATATAGTATCTATATCTAAATTAGTGTTATCTAAGACACTATAGAATTTATACCTGCTACACACATTCATTTATTTCCCTATTGTTCATATCACTGTGGTTTCCCATGCAGCAATTGTCTCAGCTGCCATTCTCCCAAAAAGCAGGACAACTCTTATGGACAGCTTTAGTTCTTGAGCTCAGAAGGGCTAGCCAACAAGTTAATGTGGTTTCTTTTGCAGTTCAATGTCTCCTCTGCTCAAACCTGTGCCCCAACATGCAGGTATTGATTCCAAGGGCACTCCTAAGAAGCATCTTATATGTTGAACTTACTCCAGAGTCTGCTTCTTGGAGAACCCAATGAGACATATTTTAAAAACCTGAAATAACTTGAGTGTCCACACTCACAAAAGGTTATTCCAGGGTTTTATTTCTATTTTAAAGTTGTCTTAAACCCTAAATCATAAACTGCTTCATATGTGGCAACATTTTATCTCTTCAAAATGTGGAACTCTTATTACTGAATCAGGCTTTCAATGCCAGATTTGGTGTAACTTTAGGTAACACCTAAAGTGCATCATAGTGTAAACACAACATACGAAGGAACTGAGGGGCTTTTTTACACAAACCCAAAATAGAGTAACAAGACCTGGACTTAACTTCCCACCTAAAACAACCACAAAACAAAAGAAAACAGAAAGCAGATAAAATTAGGAATCAGGGGTTTTCAAAACACTGGGCGTCAGGCATTAAAGGACAACGATTCCTGAGAGATGGGAAACAACAGAGGTGGCCTTACCATTGCTCAAACTTGCTTTCTTGAGAGAGTTTCAAGGCTGCAGGTGAACCAGGTGGATTTGAAAAGGACAGGAAAAGGAAAACCCATGTAAACATCTCAGTGGATGTAAAATCATTGTTTCACAAATGATGTTTCAACATCATTTCCTGTGAAAACTTTTGACCAATTAGGAATAAAGAGCAAATTCCTCAGTCTGGCAAGTGCATCTAGGAAAAATCTACAGCTCACATTATACTTAATGCTGAAATTCTGAAATATCCTCCCTAACATCAGAATTACACAGAATGCCAGTACTTAACCACTTCTGTTTGTCATTATACTGAAAGTTCTATTTAGGAAAATAAGAAAAAAGAAATAAAATTCATCCAGATTAGAAAGGAAGAAGCAAAACTATCATTATTTGCAGAGCACATGGTTGACTGTATAGAAAATCTAGTAGGGTCTATGAAAGGCTATTAGAATTAATAAATTTTAATGAGTGAATTTAGTAAGCTTCCAAGATGTAATACCTATATTTTTCAAATTGCATTTCTATATACTAGCTATGAACAATTGGAAACTGAAATTTAAAAAATACCCTTTGCAATTTTAGGAATAAATTCGGTAAAATATATGAAAGATATTTACACTGACAAATTATTATTAAATTATTTTGTAAAAAGTGCAAACTGATGCTAAAATTTATATGGCTAAATTTTATATGCTAAAATTTAAAAGAGCTTAGAATACCCAAAAACAACTTTGAAAAAAGAGTAAATTTAGAAGATTTATACTTCCTCACTTCCAGATTTATTATAAACCTAATTAACAAAATGTGGTAGTGGTATAAAAATTGGCAAATAGATCAAAGGAACAGAAATAGCAAGCCAAATACACCCACAGAAATATGAATTACTGATTTTTTTTTACTAAAGAACAAAGGCAACTTCAACAAATGGTGCTGAAACAATTGGATATCTATGTGCAAAAAAAAAAACCAATGAACTCCAAACCATAGCACATGCTATTATAGAAATTAACTAAAAAATGGTTTGTGACCTAAATGTTAGGAACATAGTATAAAATTTCTAGAAGAAAATCCTGGGGAAAAAATATGTTACATTTGTGTAGGCAATTATTTCTTAGTGATAGTACTAGAAGTACAACACATAGAAGAACAAACTGATAAATGGAACTTCACCAATATACAAAATTATGCTATTCCAAAGACTCTTATGAAAATACAAGTCACAGACTGGGAGGAAATATTTGCAAATTAAATATATGATTAAGGACTTATGTTCATAACATATAAATAACCATAAAAATAACTCAATAATAACAAAACAAAGCAACCCAATAAGAAATGGGCAGCAGATTTGAAAAATTCATTTGCTGTGAAGGGAGGGTTACTTGATTCCACACAGAGCTGTGTGGAATACTGTAACAGTGGATAAAGCATTCTGAAGGTCCACAGAAGGTAGTTTTGGCAGAAGCGTTGTACACAAGGGAAGCAAATCCTATCCATAGTTAAGTGGGTATTCCAGGAAGAACAAAGGACTGACCCTTTTAATCAATCCAGTTTAATCAACCATGAGGTTGCTGGCTGATCACGCCAGGAAATAGGGCCATATTGAAAGCTCAGGGTTGGTCTCTGCTGCTAGCAAAATGGGGACTTGTCAAAGGCCATAGTCAGATCAGCCTCGGGGAGTGCAAGTCCATATTGCTGAATCCAAACATAACCTCCATTCTGAGCAACATGGCTGCTTAGTTAATGAGCTCACTGGGCAATGACAGAGGTGGCTGTGGAAAGAAGTTGACTGGTGTCTACAGAACAGGTCATCCTATCCATCTTATTATTAAAATCCTCTCTGGTGAGGTCACCCTTTGGTGAGTACTCACATGGGACACCAGTGTCTTCACATTTTCTGCCCATTGAGAGAGTTCTAGCCACATACTTCTTCCTCAAATTTCCTTGTCATCAAATTTCCAATCATGCTCCATCCATGTATTTAACTATCCTTCCAAAGCATTGGCCACAGCCCTTCAATTGGTATACAACTGTACATCTGGCCATTTCTTCTTTAAGGAAAGTGCATGACTAGGACAACTGCTTAAAGTTCTGCCACTGAGACTATTTTCCTTCACCACTGTCCTTCAAGGACATACAAAAACAGGGACTGTAGTGTTGCATCTGACCACTTTTGGGTGGTACCTGCATATTGTGTAGAACTGTCTATAAACCAGGCCCAAGTCTTATCTTCCTCTGTGTGGGTAAAATTGTAATATTTTACCCACACAGAATATCTCGCCTGGCTTTAATATATCTGCATATTAATAGGTATTCAGAGATGGAAAGAAGTATGGCTTTAGTGTATTTGCATCTTTCCTCAGGGGTGGAGAAGTTTGTCTCCATATCAGTGGGTGATTATCTGGGCAACAGAGGGCTTATCTGTACCTGAAAGGTGAAGGGGAAGGTAGGTGTTGCTGCTGCTTGAGCAGGATAAGAAAGACAGCTTGGGACTGCAGTTTGTAAGCAATAAACGGGTTTTAAACTTTATTTCTCCCTTTGACTGATTTTGGTTTTTAGAGGTATTTTGCCCTGGGATTTCCTTTCCCTGGACTTACACTCTGTCAGATAATCAGAAGGAAAACTCTCCGTGAGACCACAAATACAGGCTTGGAGAGAGAAGGTTATATACCAGGAGTGGGGACCTTGGACATTTGGGCCACTTCCTCATGTGACTTGTGTTGCGAGGGTCTGCTCAAGCCCAGTCATGTATTTACTCTTTTTAATGAGGAGTGCTGGTATGCATGCCCAACCTTATGGGTTGATGAGTAAGGTAACACCCAGTTCATGATTGACAGACATGATAACTTGGTGTCCCATGGTTATATATTCAGTGTCCGTTAGAGCCCAGCAGCTGACCAAGAGGTCTTTCTCCAAAGTGGAGTAATCATCCAGAGGATGAAAGTGCTTTGCTCCAAATCCTGTGGGCCTGTGCTGTAGTTAATTTATATGGACCTGCCATAGGCTCTTTATGCTTCTCTAAAGTTTGAGAATTAAAAACAATAGAACAAAGAGAAAAAATAACCCAAATATAAGTGTTTCTCCATCTCTTCATGCTTATTAGATATGCATATTTTGATATGCTTGCATTGTTTTTCTTATTTTTCAGTTTTATTGAGGTAAAATTAACAAAATTGTGTGTGTGTTAGAAATGTTCAAGGTTTACTCATAAAATTTCAAGTACATAACAAAGTATTATTAAGTGTAATCACTATGTTGAACATTAGACCTCTAGAGAAGATTTATTTCATAATTGAAGGCTCATACCATTTGACTAGCATCTCCCAATGTTCCTGAGCCCCAACCTCAGATTACCACTATTCTCTATATATCAGTTCAGTTTTTTAAGAGTCCACGAATTAGTGAAATCATACAGTATCTGTCTTTCTCTCTCTTTGGCTAATTTAATTTAGCACAATACCCTTTAGATTCATCTATGGTGTTACAAGTGGCTGGATTTCCTTCTTTCTCCTTGTTGAATAATATTGCATTTAATATATACACTGTTATCTTTACCCATTCATCCACTGATGAGCACTAAGGATGTTGCCATATCTTGGCTATTGTGAATAATGCAGAAAAGAACATGAAAATTCAGATATCTCTAGAGATACTGATTTCACTTCCTTCAGATATATAGCCAGAAGAGGGATTGCTGGATTATATAGTAGCTTTATTTTTAATTGCTTGAGGACTCTTCATGCTGTTTTCATAATGGCTATACGAATTTACATTCCCAAAAACCTTGAATAAGGGTTCTCTTTTCTCCACATTGTCAGCACTACTCATTAGTTATATTTATGATAAAAATAATCCAACAGGTGTGGGGTGACATCTCATTGTGGTTTTGATTTGCATTTCCCTAATGGTTTGTGATATTGAGCACATTTTCATTTATTTGTCGACCATTTGAATGCCCTCTTTGGAAAAGTGTCTATTCAGGTCCTCTCCCTAATTGGACTATTTAGTTTTTTACTATTGAGTTGTATAATTTATGTCTTTTCAATACTAATACCTTATCCGATACATTATTTACAAAGGTTCTCTCCTTTCTATATGTTGCCTTTTCATTTTATTGACTATTCTTAGCTGTGCAGAAGCTTTTTAGTTTGTTGTAGTCCCATTTGTCCATTTTTGCTTTTTCCTATGCTTTGGGTGTTGTATCAAAAAGAAATCATTTCCAAGATCAATGTAGAAAAGCTTAATCTCTGTGATTTCTTGTAAAAGTTTTATGGCTTCAGGACTTAACATTTCAGGCTTTAGACCATTTTGAATTAAATTTTGTGAATGATATAAGAGAGAGATCCACTTCTGTTCTTTTGTCTGTGAATATCCAATTTTCCAAACTCCATTTATTAATGGAACTATTCTTTCCCTATTGTGTGTTCTTTGCTCCCTTGTCAAATATTAGTTGACAATATGCACATGAGTTTTGTCTGGGTTCTCTATTCTGTTCCATTGGGCTATATCTGTTCCACTGGTCTATGTTTTTATACCAGTACCATACTGTTTGATTACTATATAATATAGTTTGCAACCAGGAAGTGTAATGCCTCCAGCTTTGTTCTTCTCTCTCAAGATTGCTTTGCCTATCAAGGCCTTTGTGGTGCCACATGAATTTTAGGATTGTATTGTATATTTCTGTGAAAAATACCTATGGAATTTTGATAGGGATTGCATTGAGTCACTTTAGATAGTATGCACATTTTCCAATCCATGAATATTGCCTCTCTTTTTCCATTTATTTGTGTTTTCCTCCATTTTTTCCATAAATGTCACAGTTTTCCATGTACAGGTCACTCACTTCCTTGGTTAAATTTATTAACTACATTATTGTTTTTGATGTTATTATAAATTGTGTTCTTTATTTCTCTCTGATTATTTGTGTATAAGAATGCAATTAATTTTTATATAGTGACTTGGAATCCTCTGACTTTACTGAATTTGTCTGTTAGTCTAACAGATTTTTTGATGGAATCTATAAGGTAATCTATGTATAAGATCATGTCATAAGAAACAGAGAATTTCACTTCTTCCTTTCTGATTTGGATACATTTTTTTTTAGTATTAAATGAAATAGAAATGGTGAGAGTGGGTAGTCTTTTTTTTATTCCTGATTTTAGAGGGAGAGCTCTCAACTTTTCACCATTGACTATAATGTCAGTTGGGCTTGTGGGCTTGTCACATATGGCCTTTATTATGTTGAGGTGTGTTCCCTCTATATCTACTTTGTTGAGAGTTGTTGTCATAAATGGATTTTGTCAAATACTTTTTATGCGTCTGTTGAGATGATTATAAGATTTTTATCTTTCATTTTGTTAATGTGATGTATAATATTGATTTGTAGATGTTGAATGATCTTTGCATCGCTGGAATAAATCCTACTTGATCATGGTATATGATCCTTTTAATGTATTGTTTAATTTGGTTTGCTATTATTTTGTTGAGGATTTTTGCATCTTTGTTAATCAAGGATATGAGCATGTAATTTTCTTTTCTTGTAGTGTTCTTATCTGGTTATGGTATCAGGGTAATTTGGCTTTGTAAAATAAGTTTGGAAATGTTCCCTCTTCTTTTATTTTTTGAAAAAGTTTGAGAAGGATTGGTATTAATTATTCTTTCTTCTTCATTTCTGAATGACAGTGTGCCAGGTAAGTATTCATGTTTGGGGGGATTCTTTCAATCCTACAAAGCCAGGATGGTTACTGACAGCTTCCTGTTTGCTTTCCCTAAGGCACTGCTGAATGTTAAGCTTGTCTGCTTTCTCCAAATCCCACAGAGTCAGCAGGCTTTCTGTGCATGGTCCCTAGCCACCTGCAAAGGCTCACACTCACTGCCTTTAGGAGCATGCACAGGGAGACAGCTATGCTGGGGAGTTAGTTGTATTTGTGAGATACATAGATCACTGAGGTATCCACACTGAAATTGGGGGGAATCAATAGAAAAGGCATCCAGAATATCAGACAGAGGTTGGCTTTCTGATAGAATCCATCAAGCAACTGGTAGGATCTGAGTCCTTTCAATGCCCTCAGGAAGCCATAGCTGCTATCCTCCCAGCTGTTCACCAGCATCAGTTAACGCTTCAGGCCTTAGTGTTCTGCGTGGGATAAAAAGGAATTGGGCCTATTTGGCAGCATTCTCCATTCATATCTGGGGAAACCCAGGGCTCAATCACAGGCTCTCGCTATGTACCATGGGGGAAATTATCAGCTGAGAAGGTCTCTCTTGGCACTGAGTTGTGGTGCCTTGGGGAAGGGGTGATACAAGAAAAGTGAAACCATTGTTTCTCCATTTTGGGTTTTTCTTTGCTCCAAGGTTGTGCTGCAACTTCTCCACTGGACTCCTGGGCTTCCACAAAGGGATTCTTATCCATGGGTGATTGTCAAAATCAGTTCTTTGGGGGAAAGATGGTGGAAAACTCCTATTCTGTCATTTTACTAATATCACTTCTTGTTTATATTTTAAATCATGGTTTATTAATTATTATGTATATATATTTTCATTTAGTTTAATTATTTTGATTTTTAAAGATATTTTAATGGTACTATATTTTTTTCATTTATAAATGAATTAAGGATACTTCAATACTCACTCATTTCTGTCATGTAAATCACCATTTACTTTTCTCTAAATTGCATCTCTATAAGAAACACTTTAAAAGAGGACAGTGTCACCCTATTAGCAATATTTGACCAGAAAATATACATTATCTTGTCATATGAATGCTATAAAGTAAAAATCAAATACCAGAAGCAATAAGTCCTGAATTTGAAATGATTAAGGGCAAATTATGTCCTAAGAATTGCATAAACCTACCATTCCCCCATTGACTTATACTCAGTTATGAGTTACAACTTCATTTAGTTGTGTGTTAAACTTCTGGTACCTGGCCTGACTTCATATGCTATTAAGATGCTTGAAAGACCAGTGAGAAAGAAGCACACCTCAGCAGGAAAATCAAAAACCCTTTAATGAGGAAAGTATCTAAAAGATAGGAAAGTGTTCCATTGGTGAAAAGAAAGTTGAATTGCATATTAGTGTGCTTCTCTTGAGTACATGAAGTTATTCAAGGAAGGTTCTTTTTACGGATGGTCCTCATGTATGCTAAGAACAGAAGAAATAAAAATTGGATAGTTTTAAAAGTAAAGTGGACTTAGGTTAGAGGAAAGTGTGTGACATGACTATACTGAAACCAATTACTGAGAATCTCTGTAGCCTTAGAAATGGTCTTAAGAATGGCAGTTTAGCATTATCTTTTGAAATAAAATGTTTTTTAATTTAAAGGTCTTGGCCATGACCCGCTTAATAGAAAGAATATTCAAAGACAAACTTGGACATTATTTAAAGGAGAAAAATATATACACTTTTGAGATATTTCCCCAATACTAGATAGAACTGTAGGCATCTTTACGACATCCAATCTACTGCATAGTCAGTAACCTTCAAACTGTAAATTGAGTCCAATGCTTGAAGAATCTGTCCTCGAAATTTAAAAAGACAGTGTTAATATATTTCTGTGATTGATTGAAATGCCAAATTTAAAAAGAAAAGAAATATACTTTATGAATATGAAACTCCAAAAGAATTTTAAATTCTCATTTCTCACTGATGCCTGCAAATTACTTCCATATTTACCACTGATTTCAGAAGAGATCCTTAGTCAGAAAAAAAACACTAGGGATGAAGAAATAATAACAAGTAGGCCCACTGGTACAATCTAAAGAAAATAGTTGTATGTCACTTTAAGTTATACATGAAAATATTTTTTCTCATTTCACATATGCACTAAATCTTACATGTGGTTTTGGTATGTTCTTCCCCATTATTATACCATTAAGCTGAGAGACAAAATTGCAATTAACCAAGGATTACATGAATGAGTAACATGTCAGAAATAATGCATGAATCAAGCAATAAGATTTTAAAAATATTTTACATTTCATTCATCCATAATAACTCAATCAGGATTATATAAGCTGTTAGTCTAATGGAATAGAATAGAATGGAACACTTCTGACTTGGGGTCCACTGTATATGCAGGGGCTAATTCCACTTCCCTAGAAGCATCATTGGACCTTCCCTGGGTCAATAATAAACTTCTTTAGTAAATTCTCCTCTAAAGTTTATAGTAATATTTTCTTTCTTACTATTTTGCTTT
Organism: Manis javanica; assembly: GCF_040802235.1. Taxonomy (NCBI): domain Eukaryota; kingdom Metazoa; phylum Chordata; class Mammalia; order Pholidota; family Manidae; genus Manis; species Manis javanica. Next base: position 127,060,430 of record NC_133160.1, on the reverse strand, counting down.
CCCTCTTAGTAAACAGGTGTTTCCTGATTGTTTAGCCACATTCTGCTGTAAGTATTTCTGAGCGCATTTGGTAATTGGCCATTTCCTTAGAATAATCATGATATAGGTTCTTTCATCTCATTTAAGTTAGTCCTATAAATGTAACTTGTGCTTCATATATATTCATTTCGATGATTTTTGAAGCTTAATTCTAGCTTGATTTTGAAACTTAATTCTAGCCTCACTTAGATATTAGGCTTGTGACCTGAGGCAATACATATAGTTATATGTTTACTACTTATTGTCAAAATCATATAGGCTTAAAGAAATAGTAAAGTAAGAAATCTTATAATTCAAACGTGTAGGACCATATAAAGATATATTCTAAACTAATAATCCATTAAACCAAAAAAATTATTTTTGCATTTCTAATGAAACTGACATAAATTGACATACTGTTTGATGTGACATTATTTAGCTTACTGCTTTTTTTTTAAACTCACATTTCAATCAGTTGCTTGAAAGGTCATGTTTAATGTCACATTAGCACTTTCCCAAAATTATTTATTTTGGTTTGGATTTAGTATGATAAGATAAAACCTTTCTCAGTATTCATTCTGAATGGCCCAAATATTCCATTCAGTATTTTAGCATAGTTTCATTAAGTTGTCGATCTTTAGTCAAGGACATTCAAATGCTATAAAACTTTATAACATAATAGTGCACACTGATATTTATTCAATAATTATTTCTCTGTTGGCTCTTTGGATTTCAGACATATATAGAAAAACAGATGAAAGTATACATACAGATATAACTATATTATGATTCCAAACACAGTATGTTATAAAGATACTTTTAAAATAGATTAAAATTAAGAAAATCATGTGAATCTATGGGTCTTTTAAAAAATTTTGAACATCTAAGTCACTCTCATTTCTTGACCCACTTTCTCCTCTCACGGCCAATAGCTTCATTAAGCATAACAGAAAGCGTTCTTACCGGGTAGCCTTACTGATCTTATTAACCATGACTATATATATAAACACTTGTGGGCTATGCCATTGAAAACAATTATCCAAGACTTTAGTGCATCAGGCAAGGCATATATAATGGCGAAAATTCCCGCTATTTTTTCGTGTAGTGTTATTTTATTGTTTTAACTGCAAAGAGAAACTCTATTTGGCACTGATGAGTGGCTTTTCATCTATTGAGGAATCCTTGTAATTCAATCCCAGAAAAAAAGTAAAAATTGACATAAGGGAATCTGTACTTTTCATCTCCTTGTCCATAATAATAAATCAGTTCTGAGTGCAAGAGACCCAAGGAGTTTTTGATGATCATTTTAGGGCAGAAAATATTTCCTAATATTTTAAGATGGGAGAATGTCTTCTCTTACTGATTAACATAAAAAAATGGAACACAAGATCCAATAGCTACTGGTATACTTCTGATTTCTCAGGAAATATCGGCTTTAAGTTGAAGTAAATACAGAGTAAGAAATAGAAAAGAGAAGGGATTAAACTTCTCTTTTTGCTGAGTTTCTGTGTGCTTCCCAGTGAATTTGCAATTATAAGTGCCCAAAATATCTCTTAATGTTTTAGGCCAAGAATCACTTGCTAGAACCCATCAGTGCATTACTGATAAAGTCTCCATTGTCTAATCAAAATAAAAGTACAATCAGGATATTCTAGATTTTTCCTACATTTTCTTAAAGTCAGTTCTGCATCCATGGTACATAATTTAATGACAAAGGAGTATATACATCCTTTTTCTGAACTGAAAATACTCTATAAGTTATTTGACATCTAGTATAAACCACATCATATTGGTATTCAATGTTTTCAAATTAGATTATAAAATAAGAATAATAGATATTCCTTATATTTTATATCCTCTATGATACATGGAAGAGTGCTATATATACATAGAAAGACATACTATTGAATGCCTTAGTTGATGACTGTCACTACATTTTTCATTTATAGAAATAAGAGGATATTAATTAGATAATATTATACATGCTGCCTTAAAATGATGCAACCATTAAACTAAATTGTGCTTTAATTTGTCACTTAATATGGGAGAAGAAAACTGGTGAGATTGAAAGGAAGTGCTATACTTTATATACATATTTAATCACCAAGGAGATACTCTTATGATTTCAAAGGTCAAGAAATCAATTTTAAAACATTAAGAATTTAGGGATATTAAACTGCATTTTAAAAACATTTTAGACAGTTACAATGTAATTGATACCATGAAATACAAATTATTAGCATTCACACATCACAAATTAGCATCTATCTCTCTTTTTTCTTGTTGGGCAAAGTTTATTTAAGCTAGTACTAGCATTTTTCCCCTTGGAACTCAAGAGAAATATAAAAATATCAGGAAAAAATAGAACATATTACAGAAGAAAACGTATTGTTTTAAGCATTAGAGCTTGCTTCGAATGGTTGTTGCATTTGTGTATGTATAATGTTGTCTAATACTAAGAAAAATGAAAGAACTATGATCAAAGGGAATTTGTTGGAGAAAAAAGCACAAGAAAAGTAAGGATCGGTCAGAAATGATAACATGCAGAAAGAGTTAAGTTTTGAGATTTATTATCCACTAAAGTCTTGAATATCTTTTACAATAGCTATTCCTTATACAAACCTATGACATTTCAAATTATACATAAAAGTGAAACTTTTTTGTACTTTCAGATATATCCAATAATTAAATGAAATCCCCAGTTAACCAACTAATTCCTGGTTTTTCAACCATATGGTTTGTATCATGTAAGTACAAGCATAGAGATTAAATGCCTTATAAGGCCCATCAAATTCATATAACTATTACACAGTCATTATTAGAGTTTGGCAACATTTTCTGTCTATTTTGAAGCTGACGCTTTTTAAACAATGTATATTCTATCTTATATTCAAATCAGGGAGCCAAGGAATTGAATTTTCATCCAAATTACAACCTTTGTAAAAACATATACAATAAAGCTTGTTATAACATGAGCTCAACAAGTCATCAAGAAGTCTGATTATATTTTAATATAGACAATTTAAAAATATTAAAAGCTAAGATATTTCTGAAAATATAGCTCACTTCCTCACATATGTATGCTGTATAAAAATATGTCTTTATTGTTAATTTATGAAAATAGAATTTCTAAATTTTCTCTTTATTTTTGTGACTGGAAATTAATAGTCTTAAGAGAAAGAATGCCACAACTTACTGAGGGAAATAATGTTCATAAGCAATTGGTTAAGATAATGGCATAGTCTTGGGACATACTAACTGTATGTTTTACCTTACCTTGGTTATAAGAAGACATTATTTGAAAATACACCATTGATTTAATATCAAGCCAGGGTTAACTTCGGTGTTCTTTATGATAGTATTCTTTTGTTCTAGAAAGCCTACCTGCATAATATGTTAGTATTTGATTTGTTTAAACTGCACTTTGCCTATAAAATATCATTAAATTTGTAACATGTATACAGTGCAGCTATGTAATTACTTAATCTTGATATTGGGATTAATGAGGGAAGTTGCCTGTATTATAGGGGTATCTCAAAAGATGCTTTTTATTTTTCCTTGTTTAAGTTGCCTGTATTATAGGGGTATCTCAAAAGATGCTTTTTATTTTTCCTTGTTTAAGATTAACATAAAAACTTCCCTATTGTTCATAAATAATCAGGGTTTGCAACTTAACATGTTTTGACTTAAAATATATTATAAATAAAAGATAACTATAGTGGTCAAAAAGTCTCAGGTGAAGAAGAGAAAGTTTAGTATTAAGTACATATATCAAAGAAAACAAACAACTAATGGAGCTAATGAGATAATAGTAGTTGAACAATCCATCCTTCCTGGCTCTATTTCCTGGTCCTAGAGTGAAATGGAACAATAAAAGATAGTATATGATTGGGAACAAGTGGAGACATAAAAGATCTGAGTTTCTGTTACAGGATTTTCTTCCTGTGGTTGCCTTTTATTCACTTTTTATAACATCCTAATACCCCAGTCTATTCCTTTAGTTCCTCCTCCAGTAAGAACTCTTAGAGGAGATCCTTTGTCCGAGAAGAGTCGTTAATGTGGTGCCCAACCAACAGCCAAATACACTCGAAGGGAAGGAATGATGAAGCCCGTGACAGCCTATCCTAGGGCAGGAGTCATACAATCAGCAAGAAGTGATGGGCAAATTTCTTATTTTTACTTCTTTTTGTAAATACACTTAATACATAGACGTTTCATTTCCTTTTATTTAATATATTGGTGATACAGTGAGTAGGTTGAAATATGTGAGGCACAACATCAGCAAAAAGCCAGACTAGTAATCCCCAAGCCCTCACTGTCCCACAGAAACATCAGAATAGCAACCAAAAGCTGTCTGAACTAACACTGTAAGAGCTCTAAAAAACAAAGTTTTATAGCCATGAATCAAGGGCTCAATCAAGAGAAATCTATCTTCAAAATAGCAGGATATTTGTAGTGTTTTTATTCACCTTTGCCCCCTCACTGGTGTAGTGATAGTCTTATTCTAAAGTGTGGTTCCGTTTCTCTATTCCAGTTGAAGGGAGTAGAGCAGAGCTTTTTTGCAAACTCTCATGATGTCTTTTCTAACCTGTCTGGGAGATATCCAGACAACTCGCTTACTAGTCTCTGTTTTGAATAACAAGAAACACAGATGGAAAAATCAGCAGGCACTGTTGCAAATTACCCACATGCTATTAACAGACGAATGGATAATCAAAACAGGGTACATACATAAAATGGAATATTATTTAGCCTTAAGGAATAAAAAAAGGAATGAATCCGATACATGTCACAACATGAATAAAACTTGAAAATATGTTAAGTGAAATAAGCCAGACACAAATGGACATAGATTGTACACTTTTTCTTATATGATGTATCTAGAATAGGCAAATTCAGAAATACAGAAAGTCTAGGAGAGGACAACAGGAGCTGGGGAGAGTTAATTCTTGGCTAAGAGGTATAAGCATCAGGTGCTTTTTTGAAGAAGATTACATTTTTGTTTTAAAGAAATAACTCTCAATTCAATTACTGAATTGATTGATTTGATTGAATTAAGTTGATTTACTCCCCATATGTCAACATGAAGAGCTACATAGATCTGTTCTCTAGCAAAATGGGAAACATTAAAAACAAAACTCTAAAAAATCTCTGGAAATGTTTCTAAGGGCATACAATGTAAGAAGAAACATTTATTAATAAATCTGCTACAACTTGGTTAGAATAGTAAGAGTCTGTGACATTTGAACCACAACCAAGTTCCTTCTTACACCTTCCCCACCCCAAGCTCAGCATGATAAATTTACTCCAGATGGCTGCCAACATCCTCCAATTTTGCTCCATCTATCAATTAACTGTTTTTAGAACTTTAGGAGCAGAGGCTCTTTCTAAGCCAAATCAACCAACCTTCCACAATGGTGCTCAATATAATCAACCGATATTCCTATAATGTTTTGTTTATCGGCTCTAGTCAGCCATCTCCAGTTTACAATTTGGGCCATTTAGCTTCCAAATTGTGTATGAAAGTGAAATATTATTTACCTTTCTATGGTCTCCTATTTAAGTTTTTTGACTACCTAAATTATAATTCATTGGGATATGCAGCTCTTCTTAACTTATAGTAGATAACATCTGTATTACCATCTCCTCTTTGTTGACTTTGACTTTCTCAAACCATTGTTTTAATATACTTTATTCAATTCTCATTTTCCTGAATATTTTTCCTAAATACATACCATTTGAGAAGTTCATATACTTGGCACTCTTCTTAAAGGCTCATGTCATACTTTCAAGTTTGCTTTTCTCTTTTTATTATTAATTAATATCCTGCAAGTTATTAATGTCTTTTTAGAATAAGAGCTTCCTGGAGAACTTAATAGCCACACTGCTTTCTTTAGTAGACATATACATTTCACTGTGAGTGAAAATAATTTGTGACAGTATCATTTGATAATTTTTCTTAATACTTCTAAGCTGAGAATTTATACATCATTCCTACAAAGTATTTAAAAACTTTCCCTGTTGAATTTATGGTACCCAAAAGATGATCCTCCTCCTCCTCCTCCTCCATGGCCAATGTTAGATATAGTGTGGGGAAGTTGGGGTTCCTATGGCCAGGATCCTCTCTGAACTTAAACCAGCTGATGATGTAACTGGCCTGTTGCTAGGCTACTGCTTCCACCCCTTTAGGCAATAAGCTGTTATTGCACTACATAGAGAGCTTGGCCTAATGCTCTGGGCAGAGGCAGAGATGTTAGTGCTCAACTTACCACAGGAAGAACAGAGAACAAGCTAGGTAATAAACCCTTTCACCCCAAAGAATGTTTTGCTGTCAATTTCTTTGGTCACATTGAATCCATAGTGAACTTGCCCAGGGCTAAAACCCATTGGCAAGATAATTGGTGAAGTCAGCAGGGTTCATTGTTGACTAAGGAAAAAAACAGGCTGCCCTTATGGGAGGGGTGCTTCAGTGGACTGCCCCTGTGAATGGGGAGACAATGGATTGTCAGCCAATTGGTATGTGGTTTGAGGTGAGGTGCCTCCTAGAGGACTGGGCCCCACCCCAGGACTGGTGGCAAGTGGAGGTGACACCTGAGGCAGTAAGGATAGGCTTTGTTTTATAGTAAGTAGGTCTTTTGAGAGACAGAATGCCCATGACACAGTGGAGACTGTGGTTGGCTACTTCTCACAGTATTAAAGGAGTCTACAGAAAAGAAGGATATGCTCCTGAAAAAGACCCAAGAAATGGCGGCATGAGAATGTGAACTGCAAACTTCTGTGGATTCCCCGAAGATGGAAATGGCATTGATGCGAGAGAAGGCAGCACAAGAACACAGGCAACAAGGTGCCATTGGAGAGGTAAAAGATTTCTTACAGCAAGATGGCAGCGCTGCCAGGAGCTTTGAAGGAGGAGAAGGCCATCAAGGAAAAAGATGAACTCCTGAAGGAAGCACAGGCGGAGGTGACATGAGAACGCCAGCTGAGAAGCATTTAGCTGAAGGTAAGAGACCTTCTGCTGAAGACTGAGCTGGCATTGTGGTGAGGCACAGTAGAAAACTTGAAGGTTATAGCAGAGGAGGCACTCGGGGGAGGGAAGAGAAAGGTGCCATCAGCCCCAGAAATGGAGGAGCTGGGGAGGGAAGAAGGGGTGATGCCGGAGGCACTGACCCCTCCTGTATTGAAAGCATGTTCAGTGGTTATAAAGAAAATAAAGACCCAGCAGCTGAAAGTTCCCCAAGGAGAGGAGCAGCCCCCTCCCCAGGTCATGGAGCACCCTATGGTCCGCACCTATACTCAGGCTGAGCTGGTGGATTTGAGCTCCTGGTTTAGGCAGAAGCCTTGGAGTCAATATCAGCTTCACTAATGTGTCTGTGGGATTTAGGGGTGGATGGAATTGTTCTGTCGGGATTAGAGATGGGAATGCTGTCTTCCCTGACAGTGCAGCCTGCCTTGAGGCAGTGATTACAAAAAGCACATCAGACCCCAGGGAGTCACTCCCTTCTCGATTGGTTTATGGCTGCACTTCGTGCTGTGTGGCCCAATCCAGGTGATCTGCCATCCTCTCCTGTTAGATGGCAGCCATATGCTGAACTCCAACAGGTGCTACGAGAGCTAGGCATAAGAAATGCCATCTATAGTCCAGAGAATTATGGCCCAGATGAAGAGATTTTCACTACTGGGATGAGAAATATTGTGCTTCAAACAGCTCCACATCCCTCTTTGGGTCTCTAGTGGCCATTCTTTCCCCTCACATAGGGCATCCTGAAAGTGAAGTGACAAGTACAGTAGCTGACTTTGAAGAGGCTGAAGCAATGACTACCCAGAAAAAAATTAGATCTGCTACTCACAAGAAAAATTTAAAGGGCTCCATGAAGGTTACGAGGACTCAGATGTGGGTTGATTTAATACGGGCAGGAGCAGATGGAAGGAAATTAGATGCTAAGTCAAATAGGATCTTACTAGAGCTATGGCAACAGCTGAAACCAGAGCAGCAGTTCCAGCCTGTAAGGCCAAAGAGGCAGAGGTCAGAGACAGAGCCACGAGTCTGGCCTGTGTGTTTGCAAGACTTCCTGTGGGAGAATAAACCAACCTCACTTGAGCCCACACAGCAAGATGATGGTTTGACTGAGGGGAAGGTCGAGCTATCTGCCCTGAGGTACCAGGGGGGGAAGGGGGCCACATGTTGAAATAGCTCTCCATTGGTTCCCAGTGAACATACAACATGTCCTGGCTCTGGTGGACACAGGGGCTGAATGTTCACTGATTCATGGTAACTCTGAGTGGTTCCTGGGGATCCCCACTATCATAGATGGATACAGGGTTAAGGCTATCAGAGTGAAAAGAGCCCAAATCCCTTTGGGAATATGGCATCTACCCCCAAAAGAGTATACTGTGTATATATCTCCTAGCCTTGAGTATATTTGGGGGATTGATATCCTGCAGGGTCTATAGTTGCAGACCACTGCAGGTGAGTTCAGACTGTGTGGTCAAGGAAGTTCTGAGGGAACATGCTAGGCACCCACCCATAGCTTTGCCTGTGCCTTACGGGTGACTAATACCAAACAATACAAACTGCCTGGAGGGCATAAAGAGATTGGAGAAACTCTCCAGGAGCTGGGAAAGGTGGGTATTATAAAGCCCAACCATAGTCCTTTCAGTTCCCCAGTGTGCCCAGTAAAAAAGCCAGATGGCTTCTGGCATATGACTGTGGATTACAGAGAACTGAATAAAGTCATACCCCCTATGCATGCTGCTGTCCCCTCTATTGCAGGCTTGATGAACACCCCCAGCCATGAACTAGGAACATACTATTATGTGGTAGATCTTGGTAATGTCTTCTTTTCCACTGACATTGAGCAGGAAAGTCAGGAACAGTTTGCCTTCACGTGGGAAGGATGGCAATGGACTTTCCCCATCCTCCCACAGGGATACCTCCACAGCTCCACCATCTGTCATGCACTTGTAACCCAGGACTTGGCTACATGGGAGAAACTGCCAACAGTGTGGCTGTACCATTACACTGATGATGTCATGCTCACGTCTGATTCTCTTTCAGATCTAGAAGGTGCAGCTCCTAGACTGCTGCAACATCTACAGGAGAAAGGATGGGCTGTGAACAGCACCAAGGTTCAGAGATCTGGATTGTCTGTCAAATTCTTGGGGGTCATCTTGTCATGTAAGACCAAAGTTATACCAGAAGCAGTTATAGATAAAGTCCAGACCTTTTCTACCCCTACAACTGTAGCAGTGCTACAGGAATTTCTGGGTCTTCTGGGCTACTGAAGAGTGTTTATCCCACACTTAGCACAAATTCTGAAGTGCTTATACTGGTTGGTATGAAAGGGCATCAGGTGGGACTGGGATGACACATGTGCATCTGCCTTTACTACAGCAAAATGGGCAGTCAAAGCTGTGCTGGCCTTGAGTGTGATAGACTCATCAAGTTCCTGTGAGCTGGACATTCATGTCACTGAAGACAGTTATGGCTGGGGTCTCTGGCAGCGGCTTGAACAAACTCACCAACCCATTGGATTCTGGTCACAAGTCTGGAAGGGAGCAGAGGTATGATACACTTTGATAGAAAAACAACTGGCTGCCATATATCATGCCTTACTGGCTACAGAACCTGAAAGGGGTGGCCTTTGTCTTCCCCCATGTCTGGATGTAGAATGGGGAAGCGCCAACTTGGAAACAACTGGTGCAGTACTTGGAAGTTATCTACCCACAAAAGAAATCTTGTTCTTGCAAACGAGCCAAGATGCCTTACACTGCAAACAGGGATGCCTTGGGAACATGTGCAAACACCGCCCCTGCTTCTGGGCAGATTGTAAGAAATCAACAGAAAGTTCTGGCCTATTCCCCTAGAGTAGGGAAAGATAAGTATAGCATTTGGCTGAGGTCCGGCAGTATAAAAATAAAGGAGCTGCACCGTATTGGGGCTGCTGCAGCCATTGTCTGCCTGTCTTTGTTGTCTGTGTTTTTTGTTCATTCCCATTTACACCGTAGCGATCGGTTAGCGCGCGCCTGTAGTCCCAGCTACTCGGGAGGCTGGAGCAGGAGGATCACCACATCTGGAGCCCAACATGGGGCAGGACCCCATGCCCCTGAAGAGACTGGAGTCTCATGCTCTAGGGCGTGAGAGGTGACTTGGGAACCAGAAGGGGGTCAACTTCGGGTAAGCTGACACCGCGATAGTTGACTTCTGGCAATCATGGGAAATTCCCCATCCCTGGAAAAGAAATATCAGCAACTTCTACAGGGACTCTTGAGCTGTTACACCTTGAGTCCCCAGGCTGGCCCTTTCAGATCTTTGATGACTCATCTCCTTCCTTATCTGTGGGACAGAGGCAGGGAGGGGACAGGCAAGTGGTACCCAAACAGGGACATTTGCATTTTGTTGGTGTAACTGCCAAAGACAAGCTGTTGAAAGTTTTAAACTAGACTCCCTGAGATAGAAGAAACTTGTCGTTTACAATACAGCCTGGTTTTAAATAACTAGTGCTAGAATTGTACTTGCATTTCATTTCTAGCCCCCTGGACGCACACAGTCCGTATCAGTTCAGAGCCTTCATGGACCCTTTTAGTCTGGGGCCATCTAAACCTTAACCCAGTTATGTAAACTGCTTGCCCTTAGAGTGTATTCTTGAAAACTGAAGTACTTTTAATCAAATAAACTAAAAAGAAAGAAGGCAATTGAATATTAGTAACTCAAATCTTTATATCAGTTTGTCTGTGTATATGTTCTTTTATAAAAAGTATTGCTAACTGTAGTCATTACGTCTCTATCTGTATGCTTGTGTGTCTAAATGTGTAAATGAAAAATATTTTCTGCCTCCGGATGGTATTAATAAAAATTGATTTAAAAATAAGCACTTGTGAAAATTGGGCATTCTAAAACTTCCAGAAAATCTAATAAAAAATATTAAGTATTAATGCTAAACTAAGTTTAACTGAAACAGACATGTTCTTATAGTTATCAGCTGCCAAAGTTTACTTAAAGTCATTTAAGTTGATGTTATCTTTTAAATATTTCAAGAAGATACTTAAAGAAAAGCTTGACTTTGTCTGATGTTTGATAAGTTTTATTCATAATCTGGCATGGTTGCTAAAAATAAGTAAACAAGTCTAGCAAATGAACATCTTAATAATAATACTGTATTAATGTATAACAGTATGTATATCTGCAAACAGCCTGAGAATTTTGTGGTAACAAAAATTCTTAAAGTTTTGCTAAGTTATATACACACATTTTGTGCTTAATGAGAAATTGTGCTGCAAAGCACATTTCCAAAAATGATAAAATATGTTCATAAATGTATTAATTTGAAGAATGCTGGTGTAACAGTTTACAATGGCCTATTTTTCAGTGTTCACTGAAGGTTAAGGTACCAAATAGTTTTAAGTTATAATTAAAACTACTTAATATAATAAGGAAAACATTTCTGTATGCTAAAGAATGTATGTTTTAATAACAGAAGGTATAAGGAATAGAAATGCATTGTATTGAAAGTAAAAAGATAACTATTCAAAAGTTCATCTGTTCATTTAAGAAAACACTGAGTGTAAAAGGAAAGTTGTAAAACGTTTATAAAAAATTGATATAGTCATGCTATGTGAAATTAAACCAAATAACTCTTGATATCAAGTACACAGCAAGACTAGAATTTTTTGTTTGTTAAAAGAACAAAAGTTTATTAGTCTACCTTTAATGTTGATTGTAAAAAGTTTTCTGTTTATTAAAACAGTTTCTTATGCTTAATGTCTCAATGAATTGTCTGAGTATTTAAGAAAATGAGATCTTAATATTAAAAAGACTGAGAGGCGGGAGCCAAGATGGCGGCGTGAGTAGAGCAGTGGAAATCTCCTCCCAAAAACACATAGAGCTATGAAAATATAACAAAGAAAAATCTTCCTAAAATAGAGACCACAGGACACAGGACAACATCCAGACCACATCCACACCTGCAAGAACCCAGCGCCTTGTGAAGGGGGTAAGATACAAGCCCCAGCCCGGCGGGACCCGAGCGCCCCTCCCCCCGGCTCCCGGCGGGTGGAGAGAAACCGGAGCAGTTTTTTTTTTTGGCGAGCGCTTTTTGGAAGCCTTAGAGGGACGGGCCCCCGTTGCTGGGGAGGCGGGGTGGCGGGACCGGTGAGGAGGTGCCTGGGAACGGCGCCGGAGGACAAAGAATATCCCGCGTTTCTCCCTGCGAGACCTGGGGGCGGGTGCCTGAGACCGGTGCCTGAGGACGGAGGAGGTCGCGCGTTTTTCCCCTTTTTTTTTTTTCTCTTTTTGGCAAGCGCTTTTTGGAAGCCTTGAAGGGACGGGGACCCCAGTGCTAGGGAGGCACGGTGGCGGGACTGGTGAGCGGGTGGCTGGGACCGGCGCCTGAGGACAAAGAATATCCCCCGTTTTTCCCTGAGGGACCGGTGGGCGGGTGCCTGAGACCGGCACTTGAGGACAGAGGAAATCGCGCGTTTTTCCCCTTTTTTTTTTCTCTTTTCTGCGAGTGCTTTTTGGAAGCCTAAAAGGGACAGGGACCCCGGTGCTAGGGAGGCAGGGCGGCGGGACTGGTGAGCGGGTGCGTGGGACCAGTGCCTGAGGACCAAGAATATTGAGCGTTCCTTCCCTGCGGGACCGGTGGGTGGGTGCTTTTTGGAAGCCTTGAAAGGACAGGGACCCTGGTGCTAGGGAGACAGGGCAGCAGGACCAGTGCGCGGGTGCCTGGGACCGGCACCTGAGGAAAAAAAAAAAAATCGCGTGTTTTTTCTTTTTTTTTTCCTTTCTGTTCCCTCTCTCATTGTTGCTGTTGTTGTTTTGGTTTGGAGAGTGCTTTTTGGAAATCTTAAAGGGGCAGGACAGGTCACTTAGACCAGAAGCAGGGAATCTGGGGATCTCTGGGCACTCTAACCCCCTGGGCAGCAGGGAGCACAGAGGCCCCTTACGGAGATAAATAGTCTCCTGGCTGCTCCCCCTCTAACGGGGCTCCACCATTTTGGAGGAACAGCCCCAGCCAGGCCAAGCCCACAGCAACAGCGGAGATAAACCCCAAAGCAACTGGGCAGGAAGCAGAAGCCCTGTCTGCGCACAGCTGCCCAGCACAAGCCACTAGAGGTCGCTATTCTCCCAGGAAAAGGCTACAAACCAACAAGAAGGGAAGCTCTTCCAGCGGTCACTTGTACCAGCTCTGCAGACTATCTCTATCACCATGAAAAGGCAAAACTACAGGCAGACAAAGATCACAGAGACAACACCTGAGAAGGAGACAGACCTAACTAGTCCTCCTGAAAAAGAATTCAAAATAAAAATCATGAACATGCTGACAGAGATGCAGAAAAAAATGCAAGAGCAATGGGATGAGATGCAGAGAAAAATGCAAGAGCAGTGGGATGAGATGCAGAGAAAAATGCAAGAGCAGTGGGATGAAGTCCGGAAGGAGATCACAGATGTCAGGAAAGAGATCACAGAAGTGAAACAATCCCTGGAAGGATTTATAAGCAGAATGGATAAGATGCAAGAGGCCATTGAAGGAATAGAAGCCAGAGAACAGGAACGTATAGAAGCTGACATAGAGAGAGATAAAAGGATCTCCAGGAATGAAACAACACTAAGAGAATTATGTGACCAATACAAAAGGAAAAACATTCGTATTATAGGGATACCAGAAGAGGAAGAAAGAGGAAAAGGGATAGAAAGTGTCTTTGAAGAAATAATTGCTGAAAACTTCCCCAAACTGGGGGAGGAAATAATCGAACAGACCATGGAATTATACAGAACCCCCAACAGAAAGGATCCAAGGAGGACAACACCAAGACACATAATAATTAAAATGGCAAGGATCAAGGACAAGGAAAGAGTTTTAAAGGCAGCTAGAGAGAAAAAGGTCACCTATAAAGGAAAACCAATCAGGCTAACATCAGACTTCTCAACAGAAACCCTACAGGCCAGAAGAGAATGGCATGATATACTTAATGCAATGAAACAGAAGGGCCTTGAACCAAGGATACTGTATCCAGCACGACTATCATTTAAATATGATGGTGGGATCAAACAATTCCCAGACAAGCAAAAGCTGAGGGAATTTGCTTCCCACAAACCACCTCTACAGGGCATCCTACAGGGACTGCTCTAGATGGGAGCACCCCTAAAAAGAGCACAGAACAAAACACACAACATATGAAGAAGGGAGGAGGAGGAATAAGAAGGGAGAGAAGAAAAGACTCTCGAGACAGTGTATATAACAGCTCAATAAGCGAGCTAAGTTAGGCAGTAAGATACTAAAGAAGCTAACCTTGAACCTTTGGTAACCACGAATCTAAAGCCTGCAATGGCAATAAGTACATATCTTTCAATAGTCACCCTAAATGTAAATGGACTTAATGCACCAATCAAAAGACATAGAGTAATAGAATGGATAAAAAAGCAAGACCCATCTATATGCTGCTTACAAGAAACTCACCTTAAACCCAAAGATAAGCATAGACTAAAAGTCAAGGGATGGAAAAACATATTTCAGGCAAACAACAGTGAGAAGAAAGCAGGGGTTGCAGTACTAATATCAGACAAAATAGACTTCAAAACAAAGAAAGTAACAAGAGATAAAGAAGGCCACTACATAATGATAAAGGGCTTAGTCCAACAAGAGGATATAACCATTCTAAATATATATGCACCCAATACAGGAGCACCAGCATATGTGAAGCAAATACTAACAGAACTAAAGAGGGAAATAGACTGCAATGCATTCATTGTAGGAAACTTCAACACACCACTCACCCCAAAGGATAGATCCACCGGGCAGAAAATAAGTAAAGACACACAGGCACTGAACAACACACTAGAACAGATGGACCTAATAGACATCTATAGAACTTTACATCCAAAAGCAACAGGATATACATTCTTCTCAAGTGCACATGGAACATTCTCCAGAATAGACCACATACTAGCTCACAAAAAGAGCCTCAGTAAATTCCACAATATTGAAATTCTACCAACCAATTTTTCAGACCACAAAGGTATGAAAGTAGAAATAAATTCTACAAAGAAAACAAAAAGGCTCACAAACACATGGAGGCTTAACAACATGCTACTAAATAATCAATGGATCAATGAACAAATCAAAATAGAGATCAAGGAATATATAGAAACAAATGACAACAACAACACTAAGCCCCAACTTCTGTGGGATGCAGCGAAAGCAGTCTTAAGAGGAAAGTATATAGCAATCCAGGCACACTTGAAGAAGGAAGAACAATCCCAAATGAATAGTCTAACATCACAATTATTAAAACTGGAAAAAGAAGAACAAATGAGGCCGAAAGTCAGCAGAAGGAGGGACATAATAAAGATCAGAGAAGAAATAAACAAAATTGAGAAGAATAAAACAATAGCAAAAATCAACGAAACCAAGAGCTGGTTCTTTGAGAAAATAAACAAAATAGATAAGCCTCTAGCCCAACTTATTAAGAGAAAAAGAGAGTCAACACAAATCAACATAATCAGAAATGAGAATGGAAAAATCACGACAGACTCCACAGAAATACAAAGAATTATTAAAGACTACTATGAAAACCTATATGCCAACAAGCTGGAAAACCTAGAAGAAATGGACAACTTCCTAGAAAAATACAACCTCCCAAGACTGACCAAGGAAGAAACACAAAAGTTAAACAAACCAATTACAAGCAAAGAAATTGAAACAGTTATCAAAAAACTACCCAAGAACAA
The DNA here is from genome assembly GCF_040802235.1 of Manis javanica. Taxonomy (NCBI): domain Eukaryota; kingdom Metazoa; phylum Chordata; class Mammalia; order Pholidota; family Manidae; genus Manis; species Manis javanica. The sequence continues at coordinate 127,044,685 of NC_133160.1, read as the reverse complement.
AACCCCGGGGCCGGACGGATTTACCTCGGAATTTTATCAGACACACAGGGAAGACATAATACCCATTCTCCTTAAAGTGTTCCACAAAATAGAAGAAGAGGGAATACTCCCAAACTCATTCTATGAAGCCAACATCACCCTAATACCAAAACCAGGCAAAGACCCCACCAAAAAAGAAAATTACAGACCAATATCCCTGATGAACGTAGATGCAAAAATACTCAATAAAATATTAGCAAACAGAATTCAACAGTATATCAAAAGGATCATACACCATGACCAAGTGGGGTTCATCCCAGGGATGCAAGGATGGTACAACATTCGAAAATCCATCAACATCATCCACCACATCAACAAAAAGAAAGACAAAAACCACATGATCATCTCCATAGATGCTGAAAAAGCATTTGACAAAATTCAACATCCATTCATGATAAAAACTCTCAGCAAAATGGGAATAGAGGGCAAGTACCTCAACATAATAAAGGCCATATATGATAAACCCACAGCCAGCATTATACTGAACAGCGAGAAGCTGAAAGCATTTCTACTGAGATCGGGAACCAGACAGGGATGCCCACTCTCCCCACTGTTATTTAACATAGTACTGGAGGTCCTAGCCACGGCAATCAGACAAAACAAAGAAATACAAGGAATCCAGATTGGTAAAGAAGAAGTTAAACTGTCACTATTTGCAGATGATATGATACTGTACATAAAAAACCCTAAAGACTCCACTCCAAAACTACTAGAACTGATATCGGAATACAGCAAAGTTGCAGGATACAAAATCAACACACAGAAATCTGTAGCTTTCCTATACACTAACAACGAATCAATAGAAAGAGAAATCAGGAAAACAATTCCATTCACCATTGCATCAAAAAGAATAAAATACCTAGGAATAAACCTAACCAAGGAAGTGAAAGACTTATACTCTGAAAACTACAAGTCACTCTTAAGAGAAATTAAAGGGGACACTAATAAATGGAAACTCATCCCATGCTCATGGCTAGGAAGAATTAATATCGTCAAAATGGCCATCCTGCCGAAAGCAATATACAAATTTGATGCAATCCCTCTCAAATTACCAGCAACATTCTTCAATGAATTGGAACAAATAATTCAAAAATTCATATGGAAACACCATAGACCCCGAATAGCCAAAGCAATCCTGAAAAAGAAGAATAAAGTAGGGGGGATCTCACTCCCCAACTTCAAGCTCTACTACAAAGCCATAGTAATCAAGACAATTTGGTACTGGCACAAGAACAGAGCCACAGACCAGTGGAACAGATTAGAGACCCCAGAAATTAACCCAAACATATATGGTCAATTAATATTTGATAAAGGAGCCATGGACATACAATGGCAAAATGACAGTCTCTTCAACAGATGGTGCTGGCAAAACTGGACAGCTACATGTAGGAGAATGAAACTGGACCATTGTCTAACCCCATATACAAAGGTAAACTCAAAATGGATCAAAGACCTGAATGTAAGTCACGAAACCATTAAACTCTTGGAAAAAAACATAGGCAAAAACCTCTTAGACATAAACATGAGTGATCTCTTCTTGAACATATCTCCCCGGGCAAGGAAAACAACAGCAAAAATGAGCAAGTGGGACTACATTAAGCTGAAAAGCTTCTGTACAGCGAAAGACACCATCAATAGAACAAAAAGGAACCCTACAGTATGGGAGAATATATTTGAAAATGACAGATCTGATAAAGGCTTGACGTCCAGAATATATAAAGAGCTCACACGCCTCAACAAACAAAAAACAAATAACCCAATTAAAAAATGGGCAGAGGAACTGAACAGACAGTTCTCCAAAAAAGAAATACAGATGGCCAAGAGACACATGAAAAGATGCTCCACATCGCTAATTATCAGAGAAATGCAAATTAAAACTACAATGAGGTATCACCTCACACCAGTAAGGATAGCTGCCATCCAAAAGACAAACAACAACAAATGTTGGTGAGGCTGTGGAGAAAGGGGAACCCTCCTACACTGCTGGTGGGAATGTAAATTAGTTCAACCGTTGTGGAAAGCAGTATGGAGGTGCATCAAAATGCTCAAAACAGACCTACCATTTGACCCAGGAATTCCACTCCTAGGAATTTACCCTAAGAACGCAGCAATCAAGTTTGAGAAAGACAGATGCACTCCTATGTTTATCGCAGCACTATTTACAATAGCCAAGAATTGGAAACAACCTAAATGTCCATCTGTAGATGAATGGATAAAGAAGATGTGGTACATATACACAATGGAATACTACTCAGCCATAAGAAGTGGAAAAATCCAACCATTTGCAGCAACATGGATGGAGCTGGAGAGTATTATGCTCAGTGAAATAAGCCAAGCGGAGAAAGAGAAATACCAAATGATTTCACTCATCTGAGGAGTATAGGAACAAAGGAAAAACTGAAGGAACAAAACAGCAGCAGAATTACAGAACCCAAAAATGGACTAACAGGTACCAAAGGGAAAGGAACTGGGGAGGATGGGTGGGCAGGGAGGGATAAGGGGGGGGAAGAAGAAGGGGGGTATTAAGATTAGCATGCATGGGGGGGAGGGAGAAAGGGGAGGGTGGGCTGCACAACACAGAGAGGACAAGTAGTGACTCTACCACATTTTGCTAAGCTGATGGACAGTAACCGTAATGTGGTTGTTAGGGGGGACCTGATATAGGGGAGAGCATAGTAAACATAGTATTCTTCAGGTAAGTGTAGATTAAAAATTTAAAAAAAAAAAAAAAGAAAGAAAGAAAGAAAAGGGGGATTACTCCTTAACAGGATAAAACTATTGGTAAATCAAAGATCAACGCATGCTTTAAATATCCTTAATGTTGATCACTTAAAGGATGTCAGATGATCAGCTATGGAGGTACTCTTTTCTGATAATATTCCTTTCTCTTAATTAAAAAAAAAAAAAAAAAAAAGCAGTTACTGTGTGCTGACCTCCAATGAGTTCTGCACAGTGGTATAGAGGGCATGTCAAAGTGTGGGCAAAGGGTCTGTTTGTTTCTATGCAGAAGATCAAGGCCTAGCTTGGATACCCAGAAAATGAACTAAGATACGATATGAGGAGGAGCTTCCGGCATCAGCACTCTCTGGAGGACTCGTGCCGGGGGATGATCATCAAAAAGCCTCCACAGGGATCCGGACGATGCTGCGGTTGTGGCTGCATCCAGCCCACCATCTCCTGGACTTGCCATAAGAAGGAGGAGGGAGATGTCTAGGCTGGCATGTGCATACAGTGAGACAACGAATTTGACTGGATCTGTACTGTTGGAACTCAACCAGGAGTTGGGAGGGGTGCAAGTTGTAGCACCCCAAAATCTCATGACTATAGACTATCTATGGTTAAAAGAACATATGGGATGTGAACAGATCCCAGAAATGGGCTGCTTTAATTTGTCTGATGGTTCAAGTACAGTTGGAAAATATCCATCATATCATAGATAAATTTTCACAAATGCCTAGGGTGCCTAAATGGTTTTCTTGGCTTCACTGGAGATGGCTGGTAATTATAGATTTGCTTTGTTTATGTCACCGTATTCCTATTATGTCAATATGTGTGTGCAAATTAGTTAGTAGTTTAAAACCTATACATACTTAAGGTACTATACAAGAAGATATGTCAAAGAAATAATCAATCCTCCCAAGTTTCCTTCATATGCTACATCTATAGCTTTTCTTCTTCCTTCCTAATTACAAACTTTAAATAGAATTCGTGCCTCATATCGAATTTACCGAGTATCATAATTCCTCCAGGTGGTAAAGATACCTCGAGACAAGTGCTGGGCATAGAAGCCACAGGGCATAAATCTGCAAAGAAGTGAAAAGCTAACCTTTGCAAACAATATGGCTTCTCTCTCACTTACCAACTTTACATTTCCCTGTATGGCCCCGGAAGATGACTGGTTAGCCAGAGACGGGTAAGATTCCTCAAGGGAGGAACAACCTAAGACAGGCACAGTTGCAGGGGGGCCATCAGGTGAGAATTTGGGGATCAACAGAGGTGAGGCTCAGAACCTCACCCCCCCTGCTTTGAGAGAAATCTTCTGCATCCGTGGATGTCTTGCTGCCCTTGTCTAGCCTGGATTAATACTTAGTCCATAGGCACACACCTGATCATCTGATCATCTACATTTGCCTTCTTACAGCACTAAACTATGTTTTCTACCTTTATCTTGCATCTACCTACCACTTCAGCATTTTATTAAAAATAAAAATAATAATAATAATAGGAGAAATGTGGGATCAACATATAAATCAAGTACAAAAATCAAATGAATATTCATATTTGACCTGATGGTTTATAGGTCATATTGCATGATCAAAACCGAAAGTTTCTGTGATGACTGCCCTTGTACTGTTCACCATGTAAGAATTTATTCACTCTGTAAGAATTCGTTCACCATGTAAGAACTTGTTCGTTATGCTTCAGAAGATTGGAGACTGACGAGAATTAGGCTTGAGATGGATTAATGATTGTACATTGAGCATTGACCCCCCTATACTGAATTTTATTGTTGTTAACAACCATTTGATCAATAAATATGAGAGATGCCCTCTCAAAAAAAAAAAAAAAAAAGACTGTAAGCTAAGTGTTGTTAACAACTATATAACCTTCTGTATTTGCTTTTAAACCTTCTTATTATCATTCTGTAAATAATATGTTATTTAATAACTATAATTCTGTGTAGGCAAGTGTCTTAAAAACTTAATTTAAAAAAGTACTTTTACCTCTAGTTAACTCTGATATTTTCCAGAGGGCCCCTGGAACATGTCAGAGGAATTTCTTCTCCTCATCAAGGAAAATATTTGACTAATTTGGCTTATTTATCTGATATATATTTACCTGGAAAGCGCTGTCAAAAGGAATAATGCTAAACTTTATTACTTAATGTTTTATGTTACAGAAATATCACTCTTCCCCCTAAGATGCTTACTCCTGATGCCCAGTTAAATTTACCTGTTAGTACTACTATAATCACTGACTGTGTATGTATTAATTGTACTCATGTACCCTCTTATCGTTTCTGCAATCAATGTAAAATGGGTATAGACTTCCCAATGGTTGAGTGTTTTTGTGTAATAACAAAACATATCAAGCCCTTTCTTCACACTATCGAGGTGTTTGTGGTGTGGGACGCATTCTTCCTGCCCTAATAGACCATCCTGGATATAAGCGCAAGAGACTTCTCTGAGCTCTGCCATCTGATTGTGACGACAACTTGAAACTTGCAGATCCTGCCGCTGTTGCAGTTGCAGCTGCGTTCCTCCTGCAGGTTCCTGGACTTGTCGCTGGAATGCAGAAAGAGATATCTAAGCTGGCCTGTGCATATAGTAAAACAACAAATCTGACTGCTTCTGTATTATCTGAACTCAACCAAGAACTGGGAGAAGTGCGAGTTGCAGTGCTTCAGAATTGTGCTACTGTGGACTATCTGCCGTTAAACGAACATCTAAGATGTGAACAGTTTCCAGGAATGTGTTGTTTCAATTTGTCTGATTTTTCTCAAACTATTCAAAATCAATTAGATGATATCCATCATATTGTCAATAAGTTTTCACAAATGCCTGGGTTACCTAACTGATTTTCTTGGTTTCATTGTATATGGCTGGTAATTGTAAATCTGTCTTTGTTATGTATCTGTATTCCTGTTCTGCTAATGTGTGTACTTAATTCAATTAGTAGTTTGTTAAAACCTATAAATGCTCAAGTTATGCCTGTCTTTCAACATGTTCCATCTCAGCCGTGTAATATTTAAAGAAAGGAGGAGATTAAGGAGATGGCCTTTGTCTTCCCCCATGTCTGCATGCAGAATGGGGAAGCACCAGCTTGGAAACAACTGGTGCAGTACTTGGAAGTTATCTGCCCACAAAAACAGATCTTGTTCTTGCAAACGAGCCAAGATGCCTTACACTGCAAACAGGGATGCCTTGGGAACGTGTGCAAACACCGCCCCTGCTTCTGGGCAGATTCTAAGAAATCAACAGAAAGTTCTGGCCTGTTCCCCTAGAGTAGGGAAAGATAAGTATAGCATTTGGCTGAGGTCTGAGAAAGTCAGTATAAAAATAAAGGAGCTGCACCGCATCGGGGCTGCTGCAGCCATTGTCTGCCTGTCTTTGTTGTCTGTGTTTTTTGTTCATTCCCATTTACACCATAGCGATCGGTTAGCGTGCACCTGTAGTCCCAGCTATTCGGGAGGCTGGGGCAGGAGGATCCCTACAGAACCCATCATTGGTATGGCCCTGGTAAAGGTAATATGTACCTATCCCATATTGGGGTGGGTATGAGACTGGACCCAAAAACCAAGGAGTGGCGTGGCACAAACGTGCACAGTGGCCAAGTGGCATGCTTAAGTACAGCAGTGTAGTGCCCTCTGTAGTAGCCCACTGATTGAAGAACTCTAACGCTTATTCGAGCCTGTGACATATACTAGTGAAAAGCAGGAAGAACTTGATTTTGAACCATTAGTAGCAGAGAGTCCCTGTCAGGAGAGAAGAGTCCCTATACCCTAAGATGCATGGTACTCAGATGGCTCCAGCTGTGGGCTGCCCCCAAAAAGGAGGGCCATAGCTTTCCATCCTAAGACTGAGACAATATGGATGGAAGATGGTGAGGAGAAGAGCAGCCAATGGACAGAGTTGTGGGCCGTGTGGCTTGTGATCAGCCAGGAGCCCTCCTCTATAGTTGTCTGCACTGACAGCTGGGCTGTCTATAGGGGCTTGAGCCTGTGGCTACCAACCTGGTACCATGCCAACCAGCTGGTTGGTCACCGACCCCTTTGTGGGCAAGAATTGTGGCAACACTTATGGGCCTGTGGTCAGACTAAAATAATTACACTATACCATGTGACAGGTCATTTGCCAGTGGCATCCCCAGGAAATGATCAAGCAGATAAATTGGCCCAGATATGTTGGTTAGAAGGAAAGCCTGCCTCTGATGTAGCCCATTGGCTACATCAGCGTTTGTTGCATGCGGGGTAAAAGACAATGTGGGCCATAGCCCATCTGTGGAGCTTGCTTTTGACCTTCAAAGAAGTTAGTAGAGCCTGGCAGGAGTGTGTCCTGTGTTCCAAAAGGGACTTACACGGAGTTCCACAGCAACATGGGACAATAGCTAAGGGGCCTATATCCCTCATCAGGTGGCAGATAGACTATATTGGGCCTCTACCTGTGTCAGAAGGATATCAGTATGCCTTGACTTGTGTGGACACAGCTATTGGACTTCTGGTTGCTTTTCCTACCCATTGTGCAGACCAGCAGATGACCAAAAGAGGCCTGGAGTATCTCTTTGCTGCCTATGGCTGACCCCAGGTTATTGAGAGTGATCAGGGCACCCATTTTACTGGACATACACTGGAGGAATGGGTATGACAGCTGGGAATCAAATGAAAGTTTCATGTGCCATACAATCCTACCAAAGCAGGCATAATAAAGAGGCACAATAGCTTGTTAAAATCTGGACTAAAGTTAGATATCAATAGTCTGTGGGGATGGTCAGTCTACTTGTGGACTGTGCTACGGCATTTGAAGAAGAGACTCCAAAAGGGAGCCCTGAGCCCCATAGACATGTTAAAACATATGGCTGCCTCCCCTATATAACTGCAAGTACAAACCAAGGAAGAATCACTGAAGCTGAGGTTCAAGAATAATATCTTGTTGTCAGCACCAAATACACTGAACCCCAAAGACTGCATTGAGTAGATGTGGACTTGAACCTTTTGACGCATGGACCAACGATGGCTGGCTCTCCTGGCACCTTGGGGACAAGGCCTGGAAGCTGGCCTCCTGTGTGTTCCTGGAATAACAGCAGAGTGGCTGCCGAAGGTCACAGTAGTATATCCTCAACAGCCAGAAGGTAGGAGCATCTTACTGGGGAGTTTTGATTTATCATTATGGCCAGTGCATGCACCTCCAGTAGTACTACATGTAGACCCTTCAGTAACTCCCATGGGGAAAGGAGTAAAAGTATGGTATACTAGAGTATACTAGACCTGGAAGGGACCCCCTTCCTGCTACAGTCCTATCACAGGAGCACTCTCTTGCATGCATCCTACCTGATGGACAAGATTTGCCTATGTTGGTGTCATTAAAACATGTGTCTTATCACCCCTAAGGTCTTTGTGGATTGGCAACTTCCTCTGGCTTGAGGATTATTATAATTTTTGTTATTAAGAACCTCCTCTGGCTTGAGGACTGTTATAATTTTTGTTACCTGTATCAAAATCTTGTTGTATCTTAATTTTTGTCATTATCTCTAAGTTGTTATCCTCTTGCTGTTGTGGAATCTGGTTACAGTTCTCCAGCTTTCTCACAGAAGGACCATTGCAGAAGATTGAAAGCGTGTAGATTTTAAGGTGAGAGTCCTGGGTGGGTTGAGTGTGGAGAAGTTGGGATTCCTATGGCCAGGATCCTCACTGAACTTAAATCACCTGATGATGTAACTGGCCTGTTGTTAGGCTACACTTCCACACCTTTAGGCAATAAGCTATTATTGTGCTATAGAGAGAGCTCAGCCCAGTGCTCTGGACGGAGGTAGAGACGTTAGTGCTCGATCTACCGCCAGAGAACAAGCCGGATAATAAACCCTTTCACCCCAATGAATGTTTTGCTGTGAATTTCTTTGGTCACATTGAATTCATAGCGAACTTACCCGGGTCTGGAACCCATTGGCATTGCATATAGAAACAATGGTTATTTGATTTCTGTCATACTGTCATTTCCTCCTTTTCTGTGCAGTCCAGCTTAGTACATTTAAGGAGTTGTGCTTCAGCCCCTAGGATGTATCTGACATGAAGTTGCCTAACAGGTACTGCCTGCCAAATTAACTCTTAAGGTCCTTAATCCATTCCTACTTTACTTCATAGTTCTTATTTTTGGTTTTTGAGTACCCTGGTTTCACAGCCTCAATTTTCCTACTATTCCCCTTCTTCCATCATAGTGCCCATACCTAAGTTATATACAGCTTTCCTGAATATGTCTTATTTCAATTAATAATAATAATAACAAAAGGTATATTATGTGCCAGATATTATGAAAAAAGTTTCACATACATTATCACTCTTTTTTTATGACACAATTATCATATGAATTGGTGAATACATGTTATGGCTTCTAAAGTTCTGAGGACCTTCCACCAATAAAATGCCCATGCAATTCTGTCTCACTAAAAAAATAAACATTTATGTAATCAGGGCTGCGACATTACCATTCAAGACCTTCTTGTCTTTAAAAATCAGATCCAAAAAGGGGAAAAGCTGGCCTTCTCACCTTTCATTCCTAAGAAACAGGATTCATTTTTGGAATTCATTTTCCATATACCTTCATCAAACTTTTACCAAATATTCCAAAATAATCTTTTATTCCTGAAACAAAGTGAAGCAAATATAAGAAAAATATGTCCTCTTTTACTGTTTGTTTACAACTAAATGGTGATAGTTTTTATAGTTACTTTAGTCCCTATAATGAGCCCAGTGAAGAAAGTTTATATCTAATACCCAAAAGTACATTTTTGGTTGGCTTTCCAGAATTTAGAAAAACATACAATTGATTTTTCTACTGGAGTCCACCGGTCTCTGAAAAAGATGTCAGTACAGAAATCAAAATTTCTCCTGTTTTTGTCTGCAGTTCACAAATAAAGGCTTTATGCCTTTCCAGACTGTAATGCACACACTCTACTATGTCTCTGACATTTCATCTGTCCCAAGAGTGAATGAACAGAAGTGATATTGCATGTGGTATGATTAAACCTTGAACAAACACTGCTTTGTATCTTACATTATTTAGAAGAACTAAAGGAAAATCTATTTAAAAAATATTTTTATGAGCCCAGGTAATGTTGAGTCATTTAGGTGTTCTATTTATTCATGTCAGAATTTGAGAGGTAATAGTCATATTCTCTAGTTGTTTGGCTTTGGAAAAGTTACTTAACCAATCTAAGACTTAGTTTTCCTGGTCTTAAAATGGATATAGAGGGAGTAGTTTTTATGAGGCAGTTGTGAGGATAAAATTAGGTGAATACAAACTATTTGACGAATCTTTTATTCTAGAATAAGGTGATTACTCAAAATCTAGACCATGATAATTATTAAATATTTTCATTATTATTCAAATCAACAAATCAATTCATTATTTCTAAGAATATACCCCTTTATAGTTATAAGTAAAAACTAGACAAAAAGCTTGAGATCCATCTAAATCTTAAGGTCACTCTAGGAAACTAGTTGCAAAGCTGTGGTAGTTGTTCATACATTACTAGAGATACCTACACTTTGCAAACTGGGCACCTTGGAAAATATAGGAATTCCAATTCCCTTTGTTCTGAGGATAGCAAACAGTATATTGCAAGGAAGCCCTAATATTGTTCTTTTTTTAAAAAGTTTCCCATTGAGATGATAATGAACGTTTGAATTGCCCACCTAGGAAGATTTTCTTTGAGAAGAGAGTGCAGGGGTCATTTGAAAAGTCACTTGATACTATGTTACAAAAGGAATATTGTTCTCTTGGCTTGGCTATCAATAGATGAAATAGCTTTTCCTCTCCCCTTGCCTCATCCCCTACCCGATCACTCATGCCCTTTATAATATTCGACAAAAACATTGCTCAACTGCATCTTGTCTGACAGTGAAGGTACATAAAATGCCCATTTTGTTTAAATGAATGGCAGTAACCTTTCTACTACACTAACTACTACCGCTCCACAGGAAACACCATGTGCTCTGCTTATCTCTCCTTTCAGCTCATGGTGTCTCACAGGTAATATAAATCACAATCCCCTTTAATCTGGTAATCATTTAACAGGAGATCCCTGTGCTGTATTCAACTAGGTTATTTACTTGTTTGGGACACCTAATGTTTCTAAAGTTGTATATACTCACTAACACTGACAAACAACAGGTTTTCTTAAAGAAGCAAAAGGGCCAGTAGCATAGTCTCAAATCCTGCAATGCTATCCTGTCTTTTGAAATAATCTCAGTGACTATTTAATCTTTGACTTTAAGACATTCATTTATGAAATACTTATTAATTTTTATCAAGTTACCAGTCCCATGTTAAGTACTGGGGATTTGGAAGTGAGCAAATAAGTATCACCCTGCCTTCGTTGACCTATCACTTCAGTTCTTCATTTCCCCTAGGATATAAAGAACTCATATTTATATATGTATTTTTACTATATTTTTACATTTATTTACTATTTTTGAACTTAGAAAAATTCATCATGTATGTAAGTTCTCCTGCTTAGAAAATCCATAGCACTTTTTCATTGCTAAATGATATACACATTCAGTATGTACAAAGTGGCTAGGGGCAATATTTAAATACCAAAACTGACAATACAGAAATAATATATGGGAAGAGTGAGACAAATTAATCAGTTTACAACACCTAGGATCATATGGGACATGGTGAAACTGGTGAAATCATACACTCTCTGTTTTAGAATCTATTTTATTTTTGATTTACCTAGAAGCATGCTCTGAGACAAGTATTATAGTGCAGAGTTTATTTGGAAGGGTCCCAGGAAATACATATGTGGGGATGTGGAAATGAGATTGGGAGAAGGCAGATAATTAAGTATTAACCATCAAGCAAGTGGCTACATTGTTAAAAAAAAAAAAAGCTTACTCTGATGGGGAACTCAACTCTGATATCCAATGTAGAAAACTGGACTCTGAGTCACCTCACCTGGGGCTGGGAGCTGATTGTTTAAAAGCACCCATTCGTTCGTGGTTGAGATGCTGGCTCCTGGCGCTCGCAGCTTACTGCAGCGGTGAAAAGGACGCCTCCAAAATCCAAACTCTTCAGGCAAAGTACTTACTTTAGTACCGGCCATTGGAGGTCTGCGCAGCACGTACTGACGAGGTAAAGCTGAGGGGACATGAGTAAGATACTTGTGATATCTGATACCAACTCATGAAAATTAAATAATCAGTAAAAATAGATAGAACAGTGGGGAACAATGGCAGCAAAACTAAAGGAAACAGTTTCCATGAGTGACATGTAACTGGATTACTATTCCCAGAATACTGGGAAGTTATAAATATTCCCAGGCACCCTGAGTCCCTCAAACGACAGAGGTGCTCATTGTGAACTTCTGTAGTGCTTTATACTCCCTCAATCATATTTTATCAACTTTTTAAATATTTATTTTATTCTAATTGTCCTTATGTCCTTTTGTATAAGATAAGTTCTAGGAAAACAGAGAGTATGGATCTTGCTTAATGTCATATTTCAGTAGTTAACAGAATTCCTACCTCATAGTTAGTTGGTTCTTCAGAAATAACTGATGATTAATGGGTCAGTAACACTAAATATATTTTGCTGTGCCATTCTAAAAGAAAAACAAGGAGGGTGTGTTTTTAAAATGAAATATAAAGATATATAAATTTAGGGACTACTTTAAATGACTTTAAATAATATTCACATGTAATAACTCAAAAAAAATAGCATTTGTTGTACTTTTTTTTCCATATTTAGCCCATTCTCAGTGGAAACAATTGTAAAGCTCTATTTTCACTTAAATTATTTTCAGTTCAGTCAATTCAGGGTATTTTTAGAAAGTTACTAATAGTGTATAAGGATGAGTTTAGGATTTGATTGGTGTTCTCTGATAGCATGTGCTTTTGATCTCTATTTCTTTTCAAACTTAGATAAGAATGTTACTGAACTGGCAAGAACAAAAGTACTAAACTAAGCAAATGTGTTATGATCATCAGGTGATGTTATTTTGATGCAAGAACATCCCTCAGTATAAATACATGAGATCAGCAGAGCACTTAATTAGCACTTAGCCAAATCTTTCTAAAATAATTTGTAATAGCCCATATATGGATAAAATGAGAGGTCCTGTGGCCAGGATTCTCACCTGGCCCTGGTTGACTAGCTCACTGCACACCTGTGGGCAATACATGGCTGTTGACTCTATATAAAGAACTCTGCCCAGTGCTCTGGGCATGACACTGTGACAGGGCTGCAAGGCTGCAGGAGAGCAGATCAGAGGCTGGAGTGGTGGCAGCGCCGAGGACAGAGACCCAGAGGACGGCTGTGCAGGATGACTGTGCAGACAGGCTGGGAGGACAGCTGTGTGGGATGACTGTGCAGAGAGGCCCACAGGATGGTTGTGTGGGACAGCTGTGCAGACAGAGGGGACCAGAGGCAGAGACCAGCTTGCTGCATGTAGACTTGCTCTGAGTGAATGGGATTCTAGTGACTGATCTGCCACCTGGAAATAAAGTTGGGTATAACCCTTTCACCCCAAGAACGTTTTGCTGTCAATTTCTTTGGTCACATTGAATCCATAGTGAACTTGCCCAGGGCTGAAACCCATTGGCAAGACACCATATCACATGTAATATTGGTTCTTTTCTAACAGTATTTTGATTTGGTAAAATATTTAAATAAAGGCTTTTAGGTTTAGGAAAAAAAGTGTACCTTTGGCTAGACAGAGAAAGAATGACAGGTTATACTCCCTTTGGCTCCCTGATTGAAGGTTTGATCACTCACCTTTGTAGCTGCCATAGATCATTGATTAGGAGGAATCAAACTCATGGCTAACTCTGGAATATCAAAGCAGAGAGATTAATCAAACTCTACAGACCCTCAGAGAGTCTCAGAAGACCAATGACTTGTTTCCAGACTATCAGGGATAGACTTTCAATGAATTAAATTGATGAGTTCAGGGAGAAGTAGGATGCTGTTAAATATATTCATGGTGGTTTTATACTAAAGTCTCAATAAGAATCAACTCCTGTATGTGAAAGATGAAATATTTTAGTTTTTAAATGTCTAAGATGCCTCATGGCCATCCTGACTTAGCATGGATCAGTTATTTTAATAGCCTCTTAATCAGTGCTAACAATTATGGTGGAGTGAAGCCTATAATTATGGATTAGTATCATATACTATTATAGTAATAGGGAAATTACAACTTACACTTTGATGTAAAAAAAATAATAAAATGGCTCTCATATTCCATTTACTGTTTTAATTTCACTTTTTGATAAAAATATTAAATTTAATGGCTAAGTTTAGGACTAGGAGCAACATCAATATTATTCAGATGCATATGTATTTGCACTTTTATAAGACCACATGCTTTTTATTTCTGTAAATGTACTAATAGTTAATAGTGTATAATGTTTATAAAAATTACTTTGCATTCTCACATATTACTTAGACATTCTTTTCTTGTAAATACATGTTTATATATACAATGGATTTGTTTTTTGTTTCGAATGTATGAATATGACATAGTCATTGGTAGTGTTGAAAACTCTCAATAAAACTAATCTTATTTTCCTGTAGTACAAAAAATCACTTTAAATTTTCCCTTAATTTAGAATTCATTATTTTAGTTTAAAAACTAACACTGTTTTCTTTTTATAATCTGTTTATTCTTTTCTAAAGCTTTTAGAGATTCTTGTCTCAGATACCAACTTTTAGTCTATAAGAAAGACAGTACATAATTCAACTGGCAAGGGACACATTTTTATTACATGTATTTTCTCCCATATGTTACTTTTCTCTAAGATTCTTGTAAAGAAATCCTTGTGGAAAATGGAAAAGAAATGTCAAATGGTATATCTTGATCTCATCTGGCTTTGGAGAACTTAAAAAACCATAGGTCAAAGTATGTTTTGCTCCCACTTTAGTTTTATGCTTGAGTCATTTTATTCCATGTGCATATAACCTTTTACTTAACAAATGCTCCATCAGACCCACAGGCCACTCTTTGTGGTAACAATACATATGCTTAGTTCTGTGAATAATTTAACTAGTTAATGAGGTTACAGATATAAGACTACTGTAATCTAGGCATTTAAATAGATTGTTAAATCACATAGAGAATATAGTCAGTGATTCTATGACATCTTCCTATGTTGACAGATAGTAACCACACTGGAGAGGGTGTGGATTAACAGTATGAGTAACTGTTGAACTGTTACAGAAAATACTGAAAAAACCTGGACTGGATCGCTGACGGAAGAACCATGCGGCACTCGGAGGTCTTGGAGTGTTGAGGCTTTATTTCATATCGGCGGGCTCAGAGGTGAGTAATCTCCCAAAAGTCTGAGCCCCAAACAAAGGCAGAGGGAGTAATATATATCTTTCTGCTTCCATATCTATAACATTCCTTCACGCACAGCGAGCAAGCAGGTAAGGGGGCGGGAGTTTAGGGAGTGAACGTTGGGAACTGGTGCTCGGCAGAGCGGGAAACCAAGGGAGTGTTTTTTTGTTGTTTGTGTTGAGGACAGAGGAGACATAGGGGAGCCACCCGGGCTAGATTGCTGTCTTTGTAAATCTTTCCCTATCAGAACCACTGTGTTTGTATATATGAAACCAGTGTAAGATTATATATCTATGATACTTCAGTAAAAATTTAAAAAAAAAACCCTCCAAAACAAAAATTGCATTAGTAAGCATTTTGGGATAAAGTTGTTCAATAATTTTGAGTCATTAAACTTACTCTTATCTAGCCTTAAAAAAAAATCTCTAGACACAAGAAATAAAATATAACTAGTCAGTTTTGAGATTATAGGCTTTCAGGAAGGTAGTAGAAATTTATCACCAGAAAAAGAAGTTTATTAGAATCAGAACTTCAGAAAGTTTTGAAATTCTTAATTATTCATTCCCTACATAGCTTATTGGGTACTGTTTGATAGACACTGTACTAAGCTTGGGAGGACTAATGGTGAACAAATCTTGGCCTGGTACAGTTTACAGGGTACCCCAAATGAATGAATGTAAAAGGTATCCAGAGAGAAGTCAGCAAACCTGCTAGAGCACCTCTTACTCTTTTAACTCTTTTTGATTTGAAGCCTTTAAATAATCATCCTTTACCTTCAAGTTTATTTACATTTTGGGAGGGTCAATGTGACTAATGACTGTAACTATGTTCAATCAATGTGACTAATATATCTACAGTTGCTCTTATAGCATGTCAATATTATACAAGGAGGTGACTTTTCTCCAGAAGTGCTTCTGTAGACATTGAATGACAAACATTTGCATTAAATTCATATTGGAATTTTGGCAGATGGGGATGAGACAAAGAAAATAATGAAATCAAGTTAAAGGTATTAGCAAAAGAATGAGAAGCTCTATGGGATCACACATTTATCACTGATCCCTCTGAACTAACTTATACACCTACTGCTCCTGTATTTCCAAAAGAATCATTAGGCTGTTGAGAACTTCTACAACAGGATTAACAAACTTTACTGTCTTTTTCCTCATGCATGTTACTTAATGTTTCCTCTATCACTTTGCCCCAGCAAAAACCTGCTTCTGCCCTTGGGTTGCAACGTCCCCTAAAGCTCTTTCACACAGATGCTGATCATTCTCTAAAAAGAGAGATGCCATCTATTTACCACCACTTATCAGTTAAAGTTACCACAACCAGTCCTGACTAGGTGGCTTTGATGGAATGCTGCATTCTTGCTAGGTGCTCTTCTAAGTTTCATGTATCATCTCATTTAATGTTAAGGGCAATCCTTCAGATAAGCTCTTGTTTTATTTATAAATGACAAAAAGTGAGCCCTGTGTGGTTATTTAACTTTATCAAAGTGACATACCTAAAACAGCTTTTTGTAAACTATTGTTCCTGTGAATATAGTTTAAAATATTGATACATGAGAACCCATCCTTGTCCTGTTTTCCAAGACTATGGGGTTGTAGAACATGCCAACCTAAATAAAGGAGGTAAACTGAGGCAATCTCAAATTACCAGCAATTTGAGGACTAGTAGAAGAATTTCAGTTTGGGAAATGCATGCTGTTGCAAGCTATGCACAAGTCTGTTGTGGGTTTAGGATGGGCTATATTTGTAGGTAGTGGTGCAAAGAGGGGGAAACTCAGCCAGTGTCCAAATAGGTCACTTGCTGAGGATGGTGACAGATTCTTGGAGGATGCTCATTTGCTAGGAGATAAGTCTCTATCCTCTCTAAATCAGGCTCTTATAGGAAATCAGTTTCTTGATTCTTAAGTTTCATTCTAAGGGTGCATGCATAAGAACCTACATTTCATATCCTCTGGTTCCATTTTAGATTGAAATTCTTTCACAGACTCAAGAATACAGATTTTCAAGAATTCTCTAGGTGACACTAATGCACCCTCAAGTTTAAGAATTGCAAGCTTAATAAGTGCAAGAAGTAGGAATTTAACCCAGGTATGCAAGAAATTGAGCATCTTTACCACATTACTACCACTAATGGTAGATAAAGGAATCTACTATTAACCTTTACCACAGATAATATAAAATATTATCTCATATTGTGAGCGTCAAGGGGTTTGGGTGACTATGTCTCAAGGAACTTAGTTCCAGTATTTTGTGATATTTATTGATCTTTATTGTTAAAGATAATTGCACTAATCAAAAATATAATTTTTATGTGTATAACACTTTGAACATTTATTTTCCCTCAGAGTACTGTTAGATCTCTGGTTTATTCAACATATATTCTTCATATGTTTAATCGCAAACCTTCTCAAACATTAATAAAATTTGAAAATGTTACAAGTTGAGTATAATATTGATTTTATGTACAGGAATGACTTCTTATTGAAGCATTTAAATTGTATACTTTCAGTAGTATCCTCAAAAGCGTCTCTTTTGTTCCCATAATAGATGGATTTTGTGTGTTCACAAGAATTTTTAAAAAGTTAAAGCTTATTCTTTCGATGTTGAACCAACATTTTGTGATTGTATAGGTTCACTTTAGGCTATAGAAATTATATGTGGCTATACTTAATTTTGCCACAAAACTGTGAATTTCTGTAAAACATGTGTTTATATATTTAAGCATAATATTTTCTCTTTTCCAAACCATGCTGATAAAAACATTTTAAAATGGAGGTTTTCGTCTTTCTGACTCATGGTCATTTTGACAAGTATCAGTAATTATTTTGAGCTGGGTGACACTGTAATTTCCTAGAGCTATTGCAGTGACTAGGGCAAGAACAATGCCTCATCTATTTTGTTCCCTTTATACTCTTATAAATGGAGTAACCAGAAAACCATTGTTCATGTAACTATGTCTAAAATAGGAGTAAAAACAGATAAGGGTAAGGACTTTTGTAAATTATGCTCATTAGCTCATCCAGGACATACAATTGCTTACAGACCTTTGATTTTTTTCTTTGATATGTTAGCTTGCTTTTTTATTATTTATCAATTCATGTCTATATTTAGTAGATGTGGTAGTAAATTGGGTAAGTGTAAGAGTAATAATAAAACCTTAGCAAGCTTAAAAAGGAAGTCGATTGTAAAGGTGAGAGCATGCTTACAGAGCATGATTTGATATTCATTTGTGATTCACCCCGTTTCTTCTTAGCCTCCAACCAGCAAAGACATCTGTTTTACTCTTTCTTATGCTGAAACAACACATACCAGCCATTTCTCTCAGGCCTAGAGTCTTTTATTCCTTATCCTCTATTTAGTGCTGAGGACAAACTATCAGATGCTCTAGGGAAATTATCCCACGTGGTGGCTCTGGCAAGGGAAAGGGACATTGCTCCTAAATAGTGGATTGATTCTGAATGAATGCCTTGTATTAGATGATCCCCAGTCTCAGCAGGATTTTCAAAAGAGATTATTGACTTGCTGCCCCAATGTTCAGGCCAACAACCTGTAAATCATATGACGGAGGCTGCAGGAAGTTTATTTCTTTGGACAGAAAGAAAAAGAATTCAGATTCCCTTAAAGAAGATTGAAACTCCAATTATTGATTTTTTTTTTGAAATAGACAAAATTCTTTCCTCCTATCCAGGGAAATCTCAACTTCAGCTGGCTGAAAATATTCCCACCTTGAAAATCTAAAATGTATCACAGAATCGGTTGTTAGATTTCACCCCAGAAAAGTTAAGGCCAGATCTATTTCTTTTTCATTTGATTTTGATCAATATTAAGTTATTTTTATGAAAAAAAAATTTATTTGGATTTATTCAGGGACATTTCCCTGGTAAGCATTTTCCCAAAATCCAGATCAGTTTTATCAAAATTTATCTTACTGGGCTCAATTCTGTAGTTGTTTTCTGAGGTGATGTTTTGGCATTTATAATGGAAAGAGATGAGTATAAATTCTGTGTTATTAGGTAATTCAATAGTCAACTGGCTAATGTGGAATTGTTTGTGATAGATAAATACAGGTATAAATATGACAGCTACTCATGTACCTCATGACTGCCTGTCTCTTCCAACTTGAAGATATGTCCCCTAAAGTCCTTTTAGTATTGTATGTAACTTGATCTCCATTTTCCATTAATACACAAGTATCAATAACCCTGGAAGATACTAACAAACAAGTTTCCTGCTATTTCACAAATTGCAGAGATCAGTTATAAGCAAAAAGTGCCATTGTAAATATTTCTGCCATTTTCACATGTGAAAACTAAAAGGAAACCCAGAAATAGAATCTGTAGTTAGATAACATGTTCTCACAAAGTATGTGACTGCTCTGCGTCTCCACAATGTGCATTCCTTATCTTTCTGATCAACAGCCAGTGGCCTCATTACAAAATTCTTCTGTTCTTTTTCTTCCTTCTCCCACTTCTTAAATCTTCTAATTGTTTACCTTAGCTGTAGAGATATAGTTTATATGTACATTTTAAATAGATAGTACTTAATATCACTGAGATTCTTAAAAATTTGGAAATAATTTAATATTAAAAAATTTTTATGTTGTCACATTAAACATGCATTATTTGTTGAGTGGTCTTTTACTCATCTTGGCAAATTTTAAACAAAAAAAACCTTTTCCCTAAGCTTCATTATCTTATATACCTCTTTATTACTTCAATTTTCTTCTCCTTCCTAAAGAAAAGTGGTGATGAAACATTGCTAATAAACAAAAGTAGTTAAATGCTTGATCTACTAAACTCATAATGCCTAATGCATTCAATTTTAGAACATGCTAACAGAAGAACCCTATTCATTTTTATATTGTTTTATAGATGCCAAAGCATTGTATAATCACAAAGCAGACTATATTGTTTCAATACAAACACATGTAATTTGAAATATTTGGTTTAATTGTACAAAATACTATTATCAGAACTCCCAATACAATTTAAACTTAATTAATTGCTAACATTTAAAATGCAGCTAATTTTTACATAAAGTCTCAAAACATTAGAAAATCTAGACATTTTAGGCTCACATTTTGTCATGCCAGTAGTTTCCTTATGCTGAATGTTATCTGCTATTTGGTTCACTGTCACTTTCTAATGAAGTGCTTCATTTCTATTACCTTCCTGATCTGTAAATATTTCTACTTTAGAGCCAGGTTAATTCATTTTCTTATCCGTTTCAGGATTCTTTCCTAAAGCACCCAAGAAAAGTTTCAGTGGAAATAATCCATTTCATTATAATGTCATTTCTTTCATTGTTTGACTATTTTAATTAGAGGTATGCCTTTCATCAAACCCATGCCCTGTCCGAATAAGAAAAAACTAAGGTGTATGCTCACTAGCATCCAACACGTGAAACGAGTATCATATGAAACAGGGATTAATTATCTTGTGGAGTTCCCGAATTTGAGAACAGAGGCTGGGTACAAAGAAATCTTTTCTAAATATAGGAAAGATTTATATTAGTACGTTTCAGTTAGGTTTTGCTACATAGCAAATCACCCCAAAGTTTAGTGGCTTAAAACAATCTTGTATTCAACTCATTGTTCACAGGTTGGCAGCATAGCTCACCTGATCTAAGGCGACTCAGTAGATGTCCACTGAGATCATTCTTGCAGCCTCAGCCATTATCTGGTGATCTGTAGTCTGCTGGCCAGGGTGACAGTGGTGACTTGGTTACTTGACTCCCATCATCCAGCAGACATTTCCACATGCTGGTGTCAGAGTTCCAACAGAAGGAATATGGAAGGCTGTGAGCTCTCCTGAGGCCTGGTCTTCATACTTGGTACAATGAAACTAATCAATTTCTAAGACCAGCCCAGAATCAAGAGGTTGGGAAATAGATTTCATCCCTTGATGGAAAGCAGGCCAAAAATTATCGTGGTTACTTTTGCAACCCACCAAGTAGCCATGAATAGTTCCTTATTCACCAAAAGAAGTGATTCTCAACAGCAGATGTGACCAATAGGAAAGTTTTCCTCTGAATTTTCAACAAATGAGAAAAGTTTTCCTCCAATAAATTCACCTACATGAATATGGTTACTAACTTATTTCTTTGATTAGTAGAGAAAACTGCTTTCCATTTCCATAATTGTCTCAGAATTTTAACTAGTTCTGCAATTATTGTTTTTCATTTGAAAAATTCTATCATGTTTATTATTCCTGGTAAAACAAACATGGAGGTAAATACTTAGGATCCACCTGCCATTATTGAGAGCACAACCAGTCTTTTTTATCTCCTCTTCTGAGTCTTTCACTATTCAATTCAAGAGTTTTTATAACAGAAATACTTAATTCTTTGCCACTGATGCATTTACATTTCCCATGCAGCATTTCAAGTTACTTACCGGTTGGCAGGAAAATACACACAAATCATGTATCTCCCGTTTATTTTATCAAAGATGAAAAAACTTAATGGAAGTTATGTGTGTATGTAGAACAAGAGCATGTGACATGTCTTTTTCTTGGCCCCTTAATACTTAAAAAAGTGTGTACAGGTATGGTTACAATCTCTAAATAGAAATAGTTCTGCCAGATTTGAGAAAACATTTTTGCAAGTGATTATCTCTACAGTCATTTTTTTTAGTAAGGTATAGTTGATACCTTATTTTAGTTTCAAGTACACAATACAGTGGTTCAACAGTTACCCACATTATTAAATTCTTGCCCCAACTAGTGCAGTTACTGTCTATCAACATGGAAAGATGTTACAAAATCATTGGCTATATTCTCTATGCAGTACTACTATCCCTGTGACCAATTTACATTATGACTGAGAATTTTTGTGCCTCTTTATAACCCTCCCCACCTACCCATTCCACCCCTTTCCCCATGGTAACCACCAGTCACTTTTCAGTGTTTATGAGTCTACTGCTGTTGTGTTCATTTAATTTTGTTTTTATATTCTACAAATAAATGAAATCATATGACAACATTTGTCTTTCACTGCCTGGCTTATTTCACTTACATAAAACCCTCTAGGTCTATCCATATTGTCACAAATGGCAGGATTTCTTTCTTTATGG
This sequence comes from Manis javanica, assembly GCF_040802235.1. Classification (NCBI taxonomy): domain Eukaryota; kingdom Metazoa; phylum Chordata; class Mammalia; order Pholidota; family Manidae; genus Manis; species Manis javanica. The sequence goes on along the minus strand of NC_133160.1, from coordinate 127,022,506 downwards.
CTGAATAATATTCTACAGTGTGTATGTACCACATCATCTTTATCTATTCATCTAATGATGGACACTTCAGTTGCTTCCTTATCTTGGATATTGTAAATAATGTGACAATAAACATAAAGATGTATATATCTTTTTGAATTGTGAAAAGATGCTTGACATCACTAATCATCAGGAAAATGCAAATCAAAACCACAATGAGATGATATCTCCTCACACCAGTTAGAATGATCACTATTTAAAAGACAAGAAATAGCAAGTGTTGGTGGGAATGTGGAGAAAAAGGAAGTCCTCCTACACTGTTGGTAGGAATATAAATTAGAGCAGCCAATATGGAAAGCAGTAGGGAGGTCCTCAAAAAACTAAAAATAGAAATACTAGATGACCCAGTGACTCCACTCAAGGAATTTGCCCAAAGAAAATGAAATCTATACTTTTATATCAGATTTCCAGAAACTTTTAAATCTATGCCCTTCCTTTAAAGGAAGTGATTCTCTAAGGATCTTGTTTCCCTGAAGTTCAGCCCCTAATTCTGATGAAACTTCTTTTCTGAATTATAATAAGAATCAGTTTATCCCAAGAACATGATCACAAATCTATTTCACCTATATGTCTTCTTGAAAAAGTTAAGACTTAAAATGTAATAGCTTAGTTTTTAACTCCTCTGTGACTGTAATGCCACATGTCCAAGTCACTGCACAGCAGATTCACTTTGACATAATGGTCCTAGACACCCAGTTGTAAGTAGTTTATTTTCCTCACAACTTTCTTCTTGTATTATTTTCCACAAGTTGTTCCTTTTACCACTGTCTTCCTGATTACAAATGTCCAAACCTTATTTTGACTTCTTTTTCATTATAGTTTCACTTCTAAGTAAATTCTGAATTCTGTTATGCCAACCCTTAAGTCTTCCTTTCCATCCTATTTCCTTTGCCCAATAGCCTACCTACCTGATCTCTAAATTCATCTTCTGGCAAATTCCACTCAGTCCAATTTTCTCTCTATCTAGAGAGGTATCCATAACTACACTGATTTTTATTAAAGAAAATTCTGATACTTCCATTCTCCTGTTTTTATAAAGGAAAAGAACACCCATATTCGTTAGACAAGTATAAATGATACCTGCAGCCAAAATTCAATTTGACTTGACTAATATTTCTCATTGTGCTATTCAGCATGTGCACAGAGCATCCCCAAATTCTTGTTTGCTTTTTCTGTTTCCTTTCCTAGAATTTCTTTCCCTGCCTTTCATCACAGCCAAATCATATACATTCTTCATGGTCTACTTCTAAATGCTGTCTGCTATATGAGCTCTTTAATAAACCTTCCTATTTCTCTCTTCAACATTCTCATCAATTCCATCTATACCTCATCAATTCTGATCACTTTTAATGTGGATATAATTCATTTGTGCTTATGGCTCATTTTCCATATTAGCTAACTGTCTGGTTTAACTTCTCAGCAACAAAGAGTGTGCATAATAAGCAGTCAGGTATAATATTAATTCAATGAATGAGTGATAGAATTAATTAATGGAGTCAAGATCCCACATCAGCCTGTTTTTTTCCCCATTGTCCAGGTGTATGGTGTACTCTCTTTAAAGACAAAAACTATGTTTTGTTTCATTCATTTAGTGTGTATGATTGTGTGTGTGGAGAGAAGGGGAGAGGGGGAGGAAGAAGAGAAAAGGAGGGAGAGAGCCATCCACTACATAGCTTGTTGTCTGTCATTTGTTAGATGCTCAGTGCATATTTGTATAATCACTGAAATATTCTAATCTCCCCACTGCCTTATAATGAAATATAGCAGGATGAATACCTCATTATTGGTATGTTTCTACTAGCATAAGATGGTATAAGATGAGTAATTCTCTATAGTGAGAAATCTATTCCTGTTGATTAGGATAAAATTACATTAGAATTTTGGCTGCCACATATGTTCATTTATATTCAAATTATAAACTGCTAAAGTAGACATGTGTGCACATGTATGTGTGTACAAATAAATAGCTGTTAAGGAAGATTGTCCCACCCTTCTTCAAAGCATTAATGTTTTCAAACTAAAAGTGGGATTCCACAAGTATCCTAATTTTATTTTAGTTTTTATTCCATCTTGCTGAGAACTTTGTGGTTTTTTTCACAGCTGCTTATTTCAGTTTATGTCATAATTAGATTTGAAAAAGTATACTTTCTACTACTTCATTCAAGAGAAATAGAGCAGAGTGTATTCTATGTCAGTTACTAGTCAAACTAAGCCAAGCTGATGTAGATGTATGAATATTCTTTGAATGTCATAATTCAGAATCCAGTTGGCTTAACTATACCAACCAAACTACAGACTGGAACTGTTCCCTTGCCCAGTGTTATTATAATCACCAAAAAACAGGCAAACCCACCATCAGGCAATTCTTTTAGAAAATTCCTAACTTGTATCTTTGTATGCTAATATGCCTGCCTAATGATTAATAATTATGTTACATAGCAGATTAGGCATTTCATATACATGGTACCTATTCCCAAATATATTCAGTACTATCATTTTAATATGAGAAAACTTTTTTTTTAAATGAACACATGAGCATGCTTTCACACACCACACTGTCACAATGGCCAAAAATGGAAAGTAGAAAAAAAATCACATTATTAATAGTAAATATATCTCAAATAATTATGCACATATTGTAAAATTTGTTGAAATGAGTATGATCAGACATGTCAGAGATGAGTAAGGTTTTTTTTTCTTTATATAAATAACCATGTCTAGATGTTACATTCCTTATCGGATATGTCATTTATGAATATACTCTTCCCTATTGTATGATGCCTTTTTGTTCTGCTGATGATGTCCTTTGCTCTACAGAGGGTTTTCAGTTTGATGTATCCATTTGTTCATTTTTGCTTTTGTTTCTTTTGCTCAAGGACATGTGTTCAGGAAAAATTTGCCCATGTTTATATTCAAGAGACTTTTGCCTATGTTTTCTTCCATGAGTTTTATGGTTTTATGACTTACATTCAGTTATTTGATCCATTTTGAGTTTACTTTTGTGTATGGAGTCAGACAATAATCCAGTTTCATTCTCTTACACGTAGCTGTCCAGTTTTGCCAACATATATGCCTTGGAGTTGTTTTCCTTGGGTCCCTTGTATTGGGAGATCTGTGTACATCCATGGCCTGAGAGACTATTTACTTCCCCAGACGTGGATGTTTTCAGTAATTATTTCCTCAAAGAGATTTTATATTCCCTTTTTCTCTCTCTTCTTCTTCTGGTACCCCTAGAATGTGAATATTGTTCTGTTTAGATTGGTCATACAGTTCTCTCAATATTCTTTCATTCCTAGAGATCCTTTTTCTCTCTGTGCATCAGCTTCTTTGTATTTCTGTTCTCTAATTTCTATTTCCTTCACCGTCTCCTCTATCTTATCTGATCTGCTCTTAAATCCCTCCATTGTATGTTTCATTTCAGATACTGTATTTTTCAAAGTTTCTGTCTCTCTTGAAGTCCTCCCTGAGATGTTGACTATTTTTCTGTAGTTCATGAGTATGTTTATAATTGTTATTTTGAAATCTTTATCATGAAGATTGGTGATTTCAGTTTCACTTAGCCCTCTTTCTGGTGTTTGTAGGATTTGGCTTTATACCAGTGTCTTACCAATGGGTTTCAGCCCCAGGAAAGTTTGCTATGGATTCAGTGTGACCAAGGAAAATGACAGCAAAACATTCTTGGGGTAAAAGGGTTATACCCAACTTTATTTCCAGGTGGTAGGTCAGTCACTAGAATCCCATTTACTCAGAGTGAGTCTGCATGCAGCAAGCCAGTCTCTGCCTCTGGGCCCCTCTGTCTGCACAGCTGTCCTCTGGGCTTCTCTGCACAGCCGTCCCGCACAGCCGTCCTCTGGGCCTCACTGCCTGCATAGCCATCCCGCACAGTCGTCCCATACAGCTGTCCTCTTGGCTTCTCTGCACAGTCATCCCATACAGCCATCCTCTGGGCCTCTGTCCTCGGCGCTGCCACCACTCCAGCCTCTGCTCTGCTCTTCTGCAGCCTTGCAGCCCTGCCACCATTTTGTGCCCAGAGCACTGGGCAGAGCTCTTTTTATAGAGTCAACAGCCATGTATTGCCCACAGGTATGCAGTGAGCTAGTCAACCATGGCCCGGTGAGAATCCTGGCCACAGGAACTCTCATTTTATCCACAACCAGGTTCTTTTGCTGCTTCATATTTGTAATGATTACTATGGAATAATAACTTTATGTAGGCTGTGCCCTCCAGTGCCCAGAAACTCTATTCCCTGGAGCTTCTGAGCATCTGGAGCAATGTTGGTTTAATAGGAGACCAGAACCAGTGACTGCCTAGAAGAAAGAGCTCTTTTTTGCTTTCCTGGCTATAATGCCTGCCTCCACTGCCAAGTCCAGTGGGCCAAGTGCACAGGCAGGAGCCTCTGTGCTATGCCCTTGTAACTGTCATAGGCAGGGCCACCCTATGGCTGGCCTGGTGCAATGGCAGGGGCAGCAGGTGTGCGAGACCCTGCCTGCCAGGAGGAAGGAGCAGCAGGCTGTGTATGGCAGAGGGGGACCTCTGGGCTGTGTTGCGAGCAAGGGAATGGAGCACCTGAAACTCCTGAAAGTTTCCAACCTGCTGGGCTGAACTGCCGGGATGATTTTGTCCACCTGCCCTTTTTCCTGAGCAGTGAGCTGTGTGTTATCTTTGTCCCTTTAGTGCCCCTCATACTGCTGGGAAACCTTTCAAAGTGCCCACTGTTCTCTTGTCGTGGAGTAGCTGTTTGTGTATACCTGTTCTTCCCAGTGGCTATAATCTCAGTCTCTCTGAGTATTCCACCAGTCTTTTCTTTCCATCCCCACTAATCTCCAGAGCACCATGTAATGAGGGTTTGTGCTCCCAAAGCACATCTTCAGGGCTGCGTGATTAGCAGTCCTGGGCTTCTACTCCCTCCCAGCTCTGTTTCTGTCCCTCCTGCCTATGGGTTGGTGTGGAGGGAGGGCTTTGTATCTCACCAGAGTGTGGCTTTGCTCCTTTACCCTTTTCTGTGAGGTCTTCTTTTATCCCCAGATGTAGGCAGTCTGTTCACCAGTCTTTGGGTAGCAACTTTCAGGATTAGTTGTATTTGCCATATTTTCATGTTATATGTGATTTTGGAAGGTTTCTGTCTCACTTTTCACACTGCCATTTTTTTCCCAAGTCTCTCACTTCCAACTTTCATGCCTCTTTAATGAACTCATATGTTGTTTTTGTTCTTCATTTGAAACTTAATAAGCCAGACCAAGAAAAATGAAGTTTACCATATCTGTACAAGTGAATTAGTAAGTTGCCATCAACTTAGAAGCGTGGTCACTGAAGTGAGTCCTTTGTATATTTTCTGACCTTTAAAGTATGTGGCTGTCATTAATTGGCTAATTGTCAAAGCATGATCACTGAAATAACTGATGTTGATTTATAGAGGTTTAATCAATTCTGGAATTTATCTGGTATCATGACTATAAGTAGTCTTTTCCTAGTAGTAGGATAACATTAAAACAATCACAGATAACTGCTTCTGACAGTCATCTGTGATTCACTCATCTTTTCAACTATATGTAATCAACTGGTTGACCCATGCTTTGAATTTGTAATTATTACAATTATAATCTTCATATTCATAAGTTATGTTTGATTCCTTTTCACATTTAATTTTCACTTGTTCATCTTGGACATTTTGTTTTTTACACTTATTATACTCAGGTACTTTTATTCTATGTGAAATGATTCCATTAGTGAATCTTTTCCAAGCCTGTTTACTTTCTGACATTTATTCTAACCTTGTTTTCTTTGGGATTTTATCTGAGTTAATAATTTGAAGCATTTTTGAAGTAAATTTCTGCCAGGGAGTTTATGTAACTTTGAAAAGTAGCCTGAAGATGACCATCACTCAAATCATTTTTAATTCATTCCTTATCCTAGATTTATTTTGTAATTATACCAGAAACATTAAGAGTGCAAATGTGACAGTGAAAAGTTATGGTTATAAACTCTGAGGAGACTTTGCCTTAATACAGTTCTAGGCTTTAGATAGGACAACCTATTTGTTGTCCTCCTAGGAGCATTGGGTGGTTTTTTTTTATAGCCCTGTGGGTAGTTCTATGAACTTTGAGTTCTCATCATCATGTGGGGATCCTGTAACATCACCTAGTTTTAGTAGACCTGGCTTTATCTGGTGCTTCCCTTGTCCAATGCAGATGCCCAGTTCAGCAGCACTAACAGTGTTTAGGCTGCTTGATACTTTCTATAAACCAGGAATCATTGTTTCACTTAACATTCTTGGCAGATTCTTTATATTTGCAACAACCTAATAATATTTCTATATTTATATCAATTTCTATATCTATACCAACCTATGTATAGACATATCAACATGGCTATAGATGTAGATATATACATATATGTACATAGAAGAAAATATATATCAATGCCTATATTCAAGTAAGCACTCATTAAAAATTTTATTTTCATGTGCTACTATTATAGCTCTCTTTTAATATTACTAATACTATAGGACCTAATATTTAGTGACTGTCTAATATGTTCTAACTATACACAATAAAATACACAAACATTACTGCATAGATCTATTAATTTTGACATGTTTACACTATTGTTAAACATTTAAATGCATTATCTCATTCAATACTCAAAGCAATTCTCTGAAGGAGATACTCTTATGATCTATTCTATCTCTATTTTTATATAAAGGATCTGAAGTTTTAGGAGGTTGAATACCTGAATGATCTCATATCATTTAATTTTCAGAGCTGAAAGTTTACACATATCTTCCATCAAAGCTCTAATAATTAGGCATGTTTTTTTTAATTTTAATAGTGATATGCTATTTTAACTAGATAAATTTAAGCACTTCTGTACAACTATCATGAGAAAGAAAGACCATGTGTCCTGTTGACAGAATTCCTTATATTTCATAATGATTTAGAATGAATCTGTGCCATAGTGATTCTAGCTGTAAATCAGGAAGCAAATATGTGTATATTCTTTCATAGGAAAATTGAGGATTTATTTATTAATTGGCTTTGAGATCCTAGGATTAAAGGTTTAAGTACCATCTTTATTAAGGCTAAAAACTAATTAAAGTTTTAATCTCAAATAATCTTAGGATTAAAGGATGTCTCTTAAATTTATGTAATGGTTAATTGAGATCAAGTGCTTCTTGAATCACACACCCCTCACTTCTCTGCTTTCCCCTTCAGTGATTGTCTTTCTAATTTCTGTCATTGGCCATGGCAGAATCCTTTTCTTATTATTTAGGTGGAATATTACAAAGTTTCAATATTTGAATCAAGAATGACTGTAGTTTACAGTTTTAATGGGGATAATATGTCTATGTCATAAGGATTTCCCAAGCAAGACTCAGTGTGGCCTTCAAAAACCATAGAGAGAGAGAAGTGTCCTGGGTCTTGGTCTTCTTAAGCCTTATCCACTAATAAGATCTTTGGAAACATATGTATGTAAATCCTCACATATTTTTCATCTTTATTTCTTTGAAATCTCTTATTGGAACTGTAGTCTTCTATTTAAGCCTAAGCATTATAAGCATAAGGATTGTCTTTTATCCTGTATTTCTTAAATCAGTTTCTCTTCACCTGGGATAGTGTTTAGGCTTTGCCCACACCCCCAAAAAAACAATTACAAAATTCTCTTTCAAGGTGTTTTGTCTAATTCTCTTCATTCACAGAAAAAGAAAGCAAGATCTCAAAGTAATCATATTCTCAACCACCTTGGAAAACATAGATCAGATTAAATACAGAGAGACTCCCAATTTTCACAATGAATACAATTTTCTGGCAGTCCAAGTCATAAACAGAGTGAAAAGCTAAAATATACCATGATTAAAACACTTAAATTCTAAAAGTTTCTTCCCAATCTACTATAATTGTGAGATAAAGTTGTTTTCTGTTGGGCCAGGTTGAAGACTTCCCTGGATTTTGGAGAGCTTTTCAGATTTTATTACATGTATTTTGACTGAGCTCCTAAATCATAACCCCTTTTTTTCATTATTACCAATAAATTTTATTTTTCTTTTTTCTGGATTACTGGGATTTTGATTAATAGCTGCATTTATTATGTAGGTGTAATTTACCTAGTGAGTAAAATAAGATGATTCTCTGACCACTAATTTAGAGAAATGTTAGGAAGCAATGAAAATTTTTACCTCTAATTGTTAGAAACAAGACTGTCAAAAGTTGCTAACAGCTCTTTGTTGATGAATTTCTCTGCATGAAATTATAAATATTTACAGTCAAATACAGATTATCTCTAACAGCACCATTTATTACAGAAAGTCATTTAATGAGTAGATGTTAACTGTGTCCCTGACACAAAAGACTCTACAGGAAAGAATTATTCTGTTCTTAATCACTGAAGAAGTTTATGTCCAAGTAATTATCATGACCCTATCCAAATTAAGGTGGCTACTTGAGGAATTTTTATTTTGCTGATGGGTAAATTTGCTACATGATTTAGTATATAAAATCTCATGCATGCATTGTCTTTTAGCTAAGTTTAGCATTTTTCTGTTTTTCACTTGTCACAGTGTGTTAAAGTGGCTTCAGAGTGGATATGGAAAAGCATTTAAAAATGGTGTGCCAAAGGAAAAGTTGGACTTATTTATAGCACTAGACAATGAATATTATAATGCTGGAAGTTTTGTATTTTTTTCGAAGTGTAGAAGTACAAACACACATACACATAAGTATGGTTTCCTTAAGTAAGCTGCAATGAAGTATCATCAAGAATATAAACACCGTGGTAAAGAAAGAATGAATAAACCCTACTTTAATGAAAAGTATTAGTGAAATATAAGTAATATTCTATATGATATGAATTACTATTTGCCATAAAAAAATCACTAATGTTTTTGGGTGCATTTCAAAATGAAAAGGTAGGTTGGTATGTAGATAGAATCCTAATATTTCTCACCAGGAGACTGATTCATTAAGGATTCAGTAGTTAAAATGGACTCCAATGTTCTACTACTGGAACTACTGGAATCTCTAATATGGTATTTCTCTATTACTTGCTAACTCTTGCAAGGGAACCACATTGCCCTCTATTCCTTGTCCACCTGAGTTAGAAGGAACATTTTGTGGACCAGTTTTATGGTAATTACAGAAAATCTTGTGTGGTAATTTCTCAAAGTTCAGGCTTTAAATATCAACTTGATTGTATATTAAAATCTGTAGCTATGTTTTTTTCTGAGGTACCAAAAATTGGTGTCAGGTTGTGGTTCTAGGAAGTTCACTTTTCTTTAACAGAGTTCTTTCAGTGCCTGCTACACCAAAGCTTGATTCCTTTCTTCCTCCTCTTTGGGGTGAAATCTATATTGTTGTGTTAATGAAGATATGGTGTAAGATTCAATATCTAATATGGAATGGACTTCTCAGTAGTCAGTGGTGACTTCTGGTTTCACACTATTCAACATTCTTCTTTAAGATTACAAACAGGTTTTTCTGTTTACTGCTGTGGGTGGAGATGAATTGAAAAATAGAACATCTGTACATTTACTAGAGTATTAGCTGGTATTCTGCTACTTTTCTTCCTTTTATTCCAGTTAAGCATAGAATAGAATATTTAGTCTTCTCTGGCCTTCTCCCCAACAGATCTATTATACCTAAAATATAACTTAGTGAATGGTTAATCTCTAAGATTTAAGGCCTCAACATACCAGAATCTTGAACTTCTAGGGCTGCTAATGATATCTTCCCTAAAAAAAAGCATAAAAATATTGCTTTCTATACCTAAACTATAATAGAAATGATAATGATTTTTGGAATTTTACAGCAGATGCCAAATTGATTTCCTTGACTGCTGTAATACCTATCAGTTTTGGACTTTGATGTACATATGACAAAGATAATTTTCTGTCACAGCTTCATACTGCTCAAAAGTATTATGGGTCCCCATTGTTTGCCAAGGACATTTAGAAGTTTTAGTTTATTAGTCAAGATATCTCTGGTAGTGGAATCTTAGTGAATATCAGGTAACATGATTTTTAGACAATCTGCACAGAAACACATGTGTGTCCAGGGATATGAACTGATCTAGGTCTACCTGATGGAACATCAATGAGTTCTGTGACAGAGTCAAGGTTTCTGGAAAGGAAATGATTAAATCATGGAGACCGAAATAGTACGAAGTTAGGAGAAAGAGTTTGACTAAAAATTTAGGAGCAAGTCTAGGGACTGAAGCTCAAAATGACAATGATAATGTCCCAATAGGAAAGAGATGCATAAAGAAAAAAGGTTCTGTGGTCAGATAGGACTGCTCAGATGCTAATTTCAACTCCTAATGGTAACTGAACACAAGGTGCAATTTTGTGAGAGGCTAAATGGAGTGTAAAGCTTATTTGAGTTTAAATTGTCATGTAATTGTGAGGTGATGATGTTATGGTGACCCTCAAAGAAAATAGAGATGCTACTAACTTGGATAGCTGTGGTTCTAATTCAATGTGTTAAATGTGAATAATGAGAAGGGATAATAAGAATGAACCCCTAACTGCTAAATTCATAGAAGAAAGGAGGCAGAATTGAGGAATAAGAGCTCTGTGCAATGTAAACTTGACTTCTCATTTGAATGCCCAGTTTTGTTCAGCTGAGGTCACATCTCAGTGCTCAAGTTGTATATAATCAAATATGAAAACATTAGGAATCATACATCTTAATTGTTTATCCTTTTACGAAAAACAAATTGTAGCTGCTTTTAATCTCCCCCTTGATCCTGTTTTGAAAAAAAGAAATGACAGTTGTGATTAGTCTCTGGAAAACTACTGAATATAATCTACTCTTCAGGTTCCTACCTCAAAAGTGACATGAGTGCCTATAATTGCATATATGCATATACGTATGTTTTAGAAGAGTAAAATGGTTGAATTTACATAAAAGATTAGAATGACAAAAACAGCAATTTAGTCACTTATTCTATGTTTAGACACAACTTCTAAGTTATTTTTTGAATAAAATTATAAATTCCAAAACAAGAACAATCATATTCATGCTAAAAGTTATGGATGGTTGGAGATGCATATCCTTCTATTTTATACCCAAAAGATCGAAAGAAAAGATATTGACATAAAGAATAGAGAAAGTCATGCAAAGATTTTCACAACATTTCTGTGGACAATAGTTGTGGTGTAACAAATTAGGCAAGAGAAACTTGACATAAAACTTACCATGACTTCCTACCAATATTCTAAACCCCTTGCTTAGTAGAGTATTTTTATAAAGTCCTTGAACTGCCCTATAAAGTGTTCAGCATATTCAGGATGAGAATAATACATCTATATTCTTACTGTCCTTGTACTAAAATTTAATATTTTCATCAATTATATATGTATGCAATAATACAACAGACATGGAATATAATATAGCAGTATCTGGAATTTTGCCAACAGGATTTTTAAGTATCTTTCTGAGAATATTATAGTTGTTGGAGATACTTTGAAATAAATTTAGGCTTATAATAACTTAAAAACTTTAGTAGTTATTTGATATTCTCCTATATTGTTTTGTTGAATGACTTAATAGCATAATGAGTCATTAATTAGTTAATGATGAATTAATTGATGTGTCAGATTGGGTTCCCTTGGAGGTGGATATCAAAAGAGAATTAAAAGTACAAAAGCACGATCGAGAAATGCCTGAGACGGGTAGACAGAAGAGGGAGCAAGCGTAGGCAGTGTCTGACGGTGATGCTGATACAACACCTGCAGAAGGAGACAGGGAAGGAAGGAGGGATGGCAGGAAGAGTCTGACTGCTGGGCACCTCTAAGTCTCAGCCAGATCCCTGAGGAGCCACAGTGCAAGGATCATTGTTGAAAGATTTCCGTGCTGGGTGGGATTGTCCTGAATTTGTAACTCTGTTGTGTTCAGTCAAGGCCTGAGATCAGCCCAGTGGATCCTGAAGCCGCCTGGAGACTAACCAGCTGTGCTCTTCGCCGCAGGTTCTCTCCTGAGTGAAGAGATCTCCGTGGTATCCTACAATGGCCTCCACAAGGAATACCATTGATTTTCCCCATATTTTGATAACTGTACTTAAATATATTTGTTTCCTTTATAGTCCCTCTGTGTTGCTTTCTCTACATTTTAAAAACATTATTCTGAGATCTCCATAGGTAATTCCTGGCCACTGCCAAAGGTCCATGGTTGAAAAAATGTTATAAATCTTTGACCTAGAGAAGATATGAATGGGTAGGATATCAAACCAGATTTTATACTTTAATATCAAGTTTCCCTAAACATTTACTTATGATGTTTCAATCTTCTAAATAATTCATTATGTTGAAATCAATAATCTGCCTGAATTGTTTGGCTTAAATCTTCCATGAAATCCTCTGTCAACTTCTGCTTGTAAATATGGCCTGAATGTCTTACAAGAATATGTCCTGTAAGATTTCAGGAAAATATGTGTTAGGCTCTAGAGAAAATTATTTTGAATATGGGAATTTTTAAAAACTATTTCTACTCTAATCCAGCTAGTAGAGAGAAAGGAAAAAAAATTAAATCCTTAGGAAGAAAAATATCTGTTTGAATTTGTGACTAACTCAGGTTATTGATTGTATGAGGGAAATACATTCATTTTTGGCCTGTTTTCAGAAGTCTCAACTTAGCATTTAACTCAATGCATGCTTTACTGCGATTAAGATTTTAGGCTCTAAACAGGAAAACTAGAAAACATACTAAATCACAGACAGGAAGCAAAAAATTTCCTTTCTGTGGTCAGTGGGAAATAAGAACATGGCTGACTGGAAAATATCCTTTTCTGAAAGTCTTTATCGTTTCTCTCCTATATTTTTCCATTCCAATCCCAATATCTTTATATATCCAAATAATTAGCTGGCACCAAGATAGGCTTTTCTGGAGAGCCACATCTCTGGTGCTTGTCTGCTTAAACTGTCTATTAACATAGATTATGACATATCACATGTCATAGATCACTCTGTACAAACCCATTTTTCAAATCCTTTCTGTGATGGTTAATTTTAGTGTCAACTTGGCTGGGCCACAGCATACCCAGATATTTGGTTAAACATTACTCTTAGTGTGTGAGGGTGTTACTAGATGAAATTAACATTTGAAGTAGTAGACTTGAGCAAAGCAGATTGTTCTTTTCTGGGTGGGCCTCATCCAATTTCCTGAATACCTAAATAGAGTAAAAAGGTGGAGGAAGCGGGAATGTACTCTCTCTCACTGATTGTCATTGAGCTGGGACTTTGGTCCTTTGCCTTTGGACTCAGACTCAGACTGAAACTTGAACCATCAGCCCCCTTCTTCTCAGACTTTGAGACTCAAACTAGAACTACAGCACTTGCTCTCCTGGGTCTCCTGCTTGCTGCCTGCAGATATTGGAACCTCTTAGATTCTGTAATTATGTGAGCCAGTTTCTTATAATAAATGTCTCTTTCCATATATAATATGGCATTAGGTGGAATGTGTGTGTGTGTGTGTGTGTTTAGTTTATTTATCCACTGATATCATTCTATCCATCTACTATCTATCTATCTGGAGAGAGAGACTTTATGGGCTCTGTTTTTCTGGAGAACCCTGACTAAGAGACTTTCTTTCAGTCAATGAGTAATAACAAAAGAACTTTGGACTTGGTGAACAGTTCATTAGATGATAGATTTGATAAAAAGCTAGGAAGACATAATGGTATCCAAAGTGAGGAAAGAAGTCAGATTTCTCATCAACTATGATTCACACATTTTGGCCTGAGGAATTAAAAGGACTAAAAGAACTCAAAACTTGATCTCTGTTTAAAATAGATCAGTGTTACCTGATTTACTGACCCAATTTTCCATAGATTTCAGCAGCATCTATTTTGTCACTGTGGAAGAAAAACGCTCTAGTGCTTTTTGTGCAGAAGAAGAGATGGATAGATACCTTAATAAAAAAAAAAAAGAAGAGATGAATGGAATACTCAAAGGCTAGCCCTATCATCAGTGAAACAGATTTCTCTACAAATTTGGGTTTTCTTAAGGGAAAATTTGTTGGTCAGTAGAAATTCTCATTTTCAACATCTATTTCTCAGCTGGTTTTTCAGGGAGAATGTACAAAATCATTTCGTGGAAGTAGAAGAGTCCTTTGACATACTATGAGTTTAAAGACTGAGTGAAAGAGGCCACAAAGATAACAGTGCAACCTGGAAGTTTTGGTTGTATGAGTATCTTTGGGATCCTGTGATGTTCAAAGACATGTAAGAAGGAAGGACACTAAATAAGCAAGACTGTACAAATGATGTTTGGAAATGCGTGAGCAGCAGAGTCACTGGAATAAATAAGTGAAGACCTTTGAGTCACGTGGCTCTAGAGGCCAATGTATATTTGTTGATCTGCATTATAACCATGAAATTGAGGGGATAAGTAATCTTAGTTCAGAAGAGACTCATTCAAGCATTCCTGGGAAGACGAACATTGTTTATGGGTCTAAACTGTCCTATTACCAACTTATTATTTTATTCATCATTATTCTAGTCCCAGGAGATACAGAGAAACAAGCATCCTCCCATTGTAGAACTTACATAGTTCAGGGACAGACAGACTAAAAGTAAACAGACATATAAGGAAGCAAAATAATTAGCAGTTATAGATAAGTGCTATAAAGAAAATGTATGGATAATGAAATAGACAGTAGGGATGGACATTTTTAGTTTTGATGGTCAAAAATGGCTTCAAAGATACAATTTTAGAAGAAATGTGAAGGATAAAAAGTGGCCAACACTTGAAAAAAAAACTGGGACAATTTATTCTAAGTAAATAAAACAGCATGGGTCATCACAAAGAAAGTGGAAAACCTTAGCTTGTTTTTTGAGAAATAAAAAAGCGAGCAGTATTGCTAGAGCACATTGTAGGGATGAGTGGTAAGTGAACATGTGGGAGAGATGCTTCTGCCCAACCTAACATCCATCTTTGTCTCACATCACAATTTGGTCGTACTTGGACACAAGAAACCCATGTGTATATATACAGAGATATCAAGATTAAGTTGTTACAAATACAAAAGCAGCAGTAAGATTTAGAAGGCAAAATCAGAATCAAAAAGAATAAAATCAATTGTCTTAGCAGAAACTAAAGGTTTTCTTCATTTCCCTTGTAAGAAATTAAAAAAAATCATTTAGATTCTAGACAGTACATCTTAATATCAGCTGTATATAGAATGACTATTTTTTTCTTATATCATAATTTAAATTTTTTGGTCTCAACAATTTACTCACATACATTTCCAAATTAAAGAACCCAAGCCATTCACTTTGTCATTGTTTTATTTGTTCATTAAACAAATATTTGCAGATTGTAATATATGCCATACAGTGTTAGGATGTAGGACATCATCCCTACAATGTGCTCTAGCAATACTGATCGCTTTTTTATTTCTCAAAACAAGCTAAGGTTTTCCACTTTCTTTGTGATGACCCAAGCTGTTTTGTTTACTTAGAATAAGTTGTCCCACTTTCTTTTTTAAATAGCTGTTGATGCTGCCTCTGCCATCAACATACCTTATAGTCTAAGAGGTTATACATTGTAAGGTGCAACTTCAATATAATGTGACCAAAACTGTGATAGGACAGAGTTAAGCTTTCATAGGAAAGTATTTTATTCTTAACATGTAGGATCAAACTATTAGATGTCAAGTAGGATTGACATCTAAGCTAAATCCTAAAAGTTGAGTAGGATTTAGCCAAATGAAAATAAAGGGGTGAACACTACTGACCTAAATAACTTGCAGAAAACTGTATTACAAAATAACTTGAGAAAATTGGAAAACCAGCATTTCACAAGAATGGAAAATTATATCTGGTTGGAAAATAGCATGTAATATGTGATATGTCATGGTGGTAGGGTAGGTTTTAGTGGGAGCAGTAAACAAAATACAAGTAAAAAGAAGGTTGGATAAAATAATAGCAAGAGTCCTGATTTTCCAGGGCTTATAAACCATGTTAACATCCTTATCCTTTGCCTAATTGCTTTGGAAAGCCACAGAGAGATTCTGATCAGAAGTATCACATAATCAAATATCTTTTTTAAAAGACTGCTCTGGCTACAGATTAGAGAATATATTTAAGAATGATAAAATTAGGACAAAGAGTATAGATGTTTGGATTCAGTGATCTCTTTCTTGGCTATCCAGTTGAAATTATCCTACCAAGAAAGGATGCCTTCAAATAAATGTTGCATCACTTGATAAAAAAGCATAACTTGAACAAAGCATATGTCTGGTAAAGTTCATTTTTATATTTATGAAACACAAGAAGCTTTTATTAGTTTTGAATTAGTAAATTCTGTTCAAGGCTGGATAATACAAATACTTAAATGAAGGACAATTTGAATTAGCAGGTTTACCATAATAATTGTGGTACACAGATAATATGCTCCCAAAATGTAGATTACTTTTGAATTCCTTTCCACAAGTGAAATTATTCTCCTATACCATTCAGAAAAGAATTCACATTAAAGCAGCACTTACCAACAAACCACAGAGAAATTGAAAATAATACATAGGGGTGGGAGAGGTCACATATACTATAATCACTGTAAGGAACCATAAAATGATGGCATATTTGTAATGATGTGTGCAAATGTCAAGGAAAGTTTTATAAAGAAGCTCAAGACCTCAAAATTGTATAAAATGGAAAAAATTGTTCTTTTGTTCTTGCTATCTAAATAGGAGGCTCTTTCTATGATTCTTCCACGCTTATGCACGTGTGAGATGGACTGAAAAGAACTACTGACTTTCTCTCATAACATTATATGGTTCCTAAATCTACTATTTTAGAAGACATTGCACTATGCATTCTTTTTTGGAGCTCATATCAAGTTGGTTTCAAAGTACCATCTCATAAATAGCAGTACATTTAGAAAGCAACGTTTCACTAAGTGTGGTAGGTCTGTATAGTAGTTGTACATATGACCCAGTATTGCCATTTCTAGTAGTTTTTTCTAAAAGGAAGAACATAATATTTTATCTCTTTGTGCAATGTTTGTTGACCAGTTATTAGTAAAGATCTAGGGAAATAAATACTTCAAAGTAAGGAATCATTAAATATATTTGTATGCATCTATATGATGGACTATAAGAAAGTTTTGAAAAGTGAAGATTTAACATTTTAATGAAATCAAAGTGTTAAGTAAAAAAGCAAAACAAAAACTGTATATGAATTTAATCATGGTTTATAAGTGTATATGCTATTTTTAAAAACCCAATAAATATTTAAACACACATATGTGAGGGTAGGAATCCTTTCTAGGTAAAATATCACACATAGAGCCACATTCACTGAATTAGGATCCTAATCTACTAAATATCTTAATTATTTTTTGAACTCTATAGATAAAGCCAAACTGTTCTCAGCCTGCTTTGTTAATATTTTCACACTATAGTTTAAGATATAATATTTAAAGAGTTTTGTAGACTTTTCATGTTTTACTAATGTATTGATAGCATTTTGAAAAAGTACAAAAGCATCTTCATCCTATTTTCCATGTTTACATAGACAATCTTTATTAAACTTTACCCAATTATTTTCTGCTCCATGCATCCTTCTCCTCTTTCTTATGAATACCTACTATTTTCAGTTGTCTCAGACAAGCAATCTTTTCTGCCTACTATTTTTTCAGACTCTACCAATATATTCATTCTTTCAAAAAAATTTTCATCAAGGCCTAATTAACATATAACATAAGTTTCAGATGTACAACATAATGCTACAGTTTTGCATATACTACAAAATATTCACCACAATGTCTAGTTAACATTGATCACCATACATAAGTTTTTTCTCATGAGGAAAACTTTTAAGATCTATTCTCTTAGCAATTTTCAAATATGCAATACAGTATAATTAACTATAGTCACCCTGCTATACATTTCATTCTTAAAATATATTTCACTATGGTTTAGTATTATAGAGTCAGATCCAGAAATCCCATCAGTCAAAGCGATATAAACCAAAGTATAAGAATCATTATATTACATTACTGTTAATGACATACAAATTGATGACATTTGGACCTAAACTACTCTACTGATGCTATAGAAAGGTTATCTAACTCCATGGTTATGTTGCTCTTCTTGACGTCTGAGTTCTATTGAACTAATATACACAAAACATTATTTGAGAAGAGAATTTTTGTTTAGAAGTTGGTAATCTGCTTCAAATTTTTGCCGTCACCAAATTCTCATCATATGAAACAATTCAGGCACAACATGGCATTACATTTCCACCTAAAATTTATCTGCACATTTATGGATAAGATAGATGACATGAAAATTAGATGAACTGGAAACATGCTCCTAAAACCTAACATTTTTATTTCCTCTGAACTCTTTGACTTAAAAAGAGATTTCACTGTCTTCCCTAAAACATTTAAATTTCTAAATCCTTCTGTGAACTCTGCACAAGCACTTGAAATATTAAAATATATAGGTTATACATTAAATAGTCAAGAAACCAGTATCTGGTTGGAATAACTTGGTCTTTGTTTTTGTCTTATAGTCTTAAAATGTCCAAATTTAAATATGAAATCAATTAGTTAACTTTTAAAATTGTAGGATAATTAGCATTGAGGATATGTATGAGAACATGTGAGAAAACACCTATATTCATTTTTTAAAGAACACTGCATATACTGAAGTTAATTTCATTTAGCTATATATACACATGGAACAGCCATACCTAGTTATATGTATGTCCCTCCCATGTCTCTAGAAGTAAAGCCATTGATGCTTTCTTACTGCCTTTTAACATTGTTTCTAAACTATAAGAAACTTGTATTTCCTGTCATTCTAATTTTGAAAACTAAATTGCACTCTGTTCATTTATTCCTTCAAATATTTCTCTCTTATTCTAATATTCTGATTATGCAAATCTTACAACTTATGATACTGTCCCAAATTTCTTGGTTGTACTGTTCTATAATTTTCTTTATGTTTCAAATTTGGACATTACTTAGTTCACTGATACTTTTCTCATTTGTGTCAGGTCTACTGATGAGCCTGTCAAATTTATTCTTGATTTCTGTTACTTTGTTTTTTAACTTCTAGCCATTCTTTTTGGTTCTTTATTGTAGTTTTCATCTCTATACTGACATTACCTATCTGATTTTGCATGTTGCCTACTTTTCTCATTAGAGTGTGTGCTGAGATCCCTAAGAACACCTCAGCTTTGATGAATCACTAGGACTCACAGATCCTAGAAAACAGTTGAATATGCATGGTTACAGTTTATGTGAAAGAATACAGAATAAAATCAGCAAAGGGAAATGGCATGTGGGAAGAAACCAAGAGAAATCAGGCACAGCTTCCAGGCTGTTGCACAGATATGCTGAATTCTCCTGCAGTGCGTGCAATGACACACACAGAGTACTGCTGACCAGGGAGCTCACCCAAGCTGTGGTGCCCAGGTTCATTCATTGGGGCTCAGTCACATAGGCATACGTGACTAACCTCAGTGACTCAGATTCTAGCCTTTTACTATAAAATTGTTCTTTCATTAGAATGATTTGCTGATTTCATCAGCAAATTCATATCAGAAAATAGAAGCCTACACAATTTCAATGTTTACAGTAGATTAAGTATTGTTACTATTCAGCTATTCAGGAGCCAACTGACTCCAATAATATATGTGTAAAATATAAATGTACGCAAATCTAGGCTAAAAGTTAAATTTTCACCCATTTTTTGTTGGCTTCTACACACTATAAATTGTTAATGCCACTGTGTTAGTTCTCCTTGAAAGTATAACTTAAGTTGGAAGGAAAGTTTCTTTATTCATCTGTACCCACAAGTGTTGAGTAGCAGAGGTGAAAGTATTGTGGTGTAGACCAGAAAGAGCTCTGTCATTATTAAAAACCCATCACTGGATTAGACAGCTATTTTTCTGATTTTCTTTTTCTTTTTGGTGAAAGAAACATCCATGTTTGTATTGGGAAGTATATTGAATTTTCTTGCACCTGTGGCTTTCTAACCACGATTAAGAATCACTTCAAAGCTTTCTCCCTAGCAAATCTTTATTTTGAGCACTAATGAGGGTGGTTAAGAACTGGGTCCTCCATAGAACAATTACCTGTTCCCATGAAATAAAATGTTAGAATTGAAATTGAGGGATAACAAATGTATCTTTAAAATCTATCAAGAGGGGTTTATGTTATTGATTGAATTGCTTATCACATTAACTGGTGATTGCTGACAACAAGTATAACTAACATAGTATCCTAAATATTTAAAATACGTAATGGTTTATTACATTAGTAATTTAATCTATATGAAAAGGATTATTAGGAACTTCAGTGCAATTTTTAAGCACCTAATATGCATATATAAGCAAGAAAGACAAACAGGGAAATATGCCTTTATTACTTTGCTGATAGCTTGATCTTTCTTTAGTCTAAAAGCATATTCCAGAAGACTGTAGATCTTACTGGTTTAGCAATGCAGCTGAAGAGAATCAACTAAGGCAAGTTGTGAGGTGTGCAAGTGAGTGTATGAATATGTGCGTCTGCATACAGACACTGCAAAAGGCCCATGGAGAATTAGATGATAAACTAGTATGGTTTAAAATAAAGTAAAATTTAATTAGTATTTGAATGTTAAAGAATGTTGATGTGTGATCTCCTGTCTGGTGGTGTGTTGGAACTGGCTTCAACTGGATCACAATATCTGTTAAATTTTCAAGAATTTGCAAGCCATTTGTTGAACTATTGGTAGCTTGAAATTGTCATTGAAGGATGATTTACACCACAGAAACCAGGAAACACTACAAATTTTGGGACTTTTTTCCCCAGAATGAGGGCCTGCCAATACACCATCACCCATTTGCTTCCTTTTCCTCTTCAGTTCAACAACCAGTTGGCTACTAAGAAGGCTTCTGAGTCCCTTACAGAGCCTAACACAGTATGATTCAGGGGCCATAATGCAGCTATGACCTGTTTTTTTCCTTGTTCCTCATGCCCTTCTACATAACCCAGATTTACCCTTCAAGTCTCTGGGCAATATTGGTATAAAACTTGAGCAGGTTTTGCATGGAATCCAGATTTTCATACTCTTTTAAGCATAATTTGTATTCTCCTGCCAATGTACAGAATTGACATTTTAAAAATTAAATAATAATGTGAGGGGCATTTGCTTAAAAATTAATATATATAAGTGCAATCAAGCAGGTAAATCTCAAAGAATTTGTACATCATTAGAAATTAGACATAAATAAAATGAGCCAATCAATAGTATGCCCTTCCTATGCATATGAAAAGTATTAGAAATAAGCTGTCATCTTGCACATATGAATTTCAAGTTAGATCTAAAGGTAAAGGTTAGGCTCTCAGACAATGGCTAGAATTTTAAAATTCTGACATTTCATGTAGGTATCTACAAGCTTCAGCTTATAAAAATTTTCCCTCTAAGTACAATTTTGAACATGTTTTGTATCAAATGCATTTTTATCATGCTGTATTGTTAACCCATGAGGAAATTATTTAAATTTCTGCAGATGGTTTGTGTCCAGGAATTGACAAGTTGTTTCAATTCATAAATCCAAATATTATAAATCTTGCTAATCCTATTTGAAAACTGTGATGGTGATCAGGTGGCATTTCTTTTTCCTCTAAAAAATTATATAATAGCACATTAGGACACTATTTTAATTCAGTGTTTTTTCCTTTTTTTTGTTTCTTTGTTCATTAAGTTGGACTACAAAATGATCCATTTTAGATAATAAGAAATGAGTGCTATGCATCACAACTTGATTGGTCCTGCAGTTGAAAGAAAGGAAAAAATCAGTGATAAGCTTCTAAAGTTATTACCTTAGAAAATCAATTATCTACCGTGAGGTAACAGCAGTGAACAGCTTTCTGGAAAGATGAGAGAAAAGTAGTGAGAGGATTAATGGAGCAGTTAGCACAGTATTGATTAGGCCTCAAACTGGCAAATTTAAGTCCGTATCTTGCTAAAAAGGAGCAAAAGTCAATTTTCCCAAATAATAGTTTAATAACTATTTGATGAGAAAAACTTTGAAACATTGCATCATATTATGTGTTATAGAACCACATAAGCTGGATAAATCAGACACACAAGGACATACACATATACACTGACAAATAATACAGATGAAAAACTTCCTAGTAGATTTTTAACGTTCTCTTAATAATATGCTAATTATTAGGTGAAACATTAACAAGTCATAATATTAAGTTTTAGGTACTTAAATAATTTAGGGACAAATACTTCTTATACAGACTTTAAAGTACTGGAATTTTGAAACCTATGCTAAGAAGTTTATTTCCAGGAGAAAAAAATAAATTATCAACCTTAAAACATTTTTGATTCAGCTAAACATTTGACATAAAAAATTTATGAAAGTCCTCCTACATTTGAGGGCATTATATATACTTAGGTTTTATATTGATTCTCATTAGTCAAAATATCAAGAATGATACTATTAACTGAATAAAACCTTGATATTTTATTTCTGTAAGTCCCTAAAATACTAACGTTAAAAGCAAATGATTAAAATAAATTGATGTGCAAGTCCCTGCTGGTATGTGTGGGTGTGGGTATATAAGTGCTACTTGCAATATATATAAAAGACAAAAATCATATAATGAACATAAGATCACTTGAATAAATGTACCTACAGTACTCAAGAAACTATGGTGGTCACATTTATGGAGCAGGCCAAGGCTTTATGTCTTGATGTCACACTTAGAGGAACAACATGACATTTTAAAATCATATGTTTTCCATTTTAATTTAAAATGTTAGTATAGATAAATGTGAATTAGGATTTTAGTCCATTTTGTTTTCATATATATATACATAAGGGTTTTCAATGTTTTAAAACATTTGTTAATTTTTTTCCAAGGCTGTCTCATTCTATACCGTTTTTTTTCTTTTGAACTTTAATGTTCTTTCCTCAAGCTTTACTATCAAAATCATATTCCCACAAACTGAAGGTAAAAACAAACAAAAGTAATTGTTAAGTTTGAATGAAGACAGGTAGTTGCATTTCATATTACACTAATATAGTGGCTGGATAGATTTAAAATAACATATTATTACTGATAGGTATGTGTCAACTTGATAAATGAGTTGCATGGGACATATCTTGACTTCTAACATTCTGCTTTGACTTGTTTTTATTTGGGATTTCTTTGCCAATCAGTAATTTTCACTCTAGCATTTTGGTTTATAAATTATCAAATAAAAAACTAAAGCCTTCTGGATAGATATACTGTAGGAGTTACTATTATAGTCTCATTTATGTTTGTAGAATTTACAGGCAAATTCCTATTTAATATTTGAACTATGACCTCTTCATTGATAAAGTAGTAAAGCTTTATATAAACTGGGACTATGATATTTACATCATAAACATTAGCTGTTTAGAGGTTGTTTTTCAAATAAACCATCTGGCTACATGTCTGCAAGTATCCTAAGAGAAGAAAACATAGTTATATAATAAAATCTAGAAATGAATAGAATTATAAGGAATATGTTTCATGTTTACAAAAATATGCATAACTTACTGAGTTTTAGCTATTTTCCATTTTGTCTCAGCATTAAAATGACATGATCAAAGATATGTGCTTACAAAATTTTAAATCATTGAGTAGGAATAAAATCATAGAAAGTTCATTGGCAGTATTTATATTTTATATCAAGCAACTATAGTATTCAAATGAATAAATAAATCAGCTTGCCCAACACTTATTTCAGTTGCTTAATAAAAACTGGCTTTATTGTTCCTTGGTTTTATTTGATCATTAATCAAAGTAGAAGTAATTTCTTGTGCTTGATTTAATTTATGTTTACCTGGCATCAAGATAGATTGAAAAAATAACTGAAATAGAGAATGTAGGAAAAAAATTATAAAATAATTTTCAGTATAAGGTAGTGGCTCTCAGTTATCCCAAAGGAATAAAATCAAGAAAAATATAATAAATGCCTAATTAAATTATATAGTGACCCAACATTTTTATCATACTACTTGAATAACACAATTCAGAATATTTTTAAATGTCCCTAATCCAGGACTGTTATTCCTTTTGAATGTGATTGCTAAGAAGTTTTAAGATATATTTCCAGTAATGCTGAGGTCTAATGACAAGTTGAATTCTGTTTTATTTTGTTTTCTTATTCTAGTGTTTGTTCATTTATTCAACAGTCAAGTATTGAGCAGACACTTCATTGAAAGAGTGTCTTAAGGTTTTATCACATAATTTTTTAGGAAAAAAGAAATACTACCTGATCACCAATGTTTATCATCTCAATATGAATTTAAGGTACCAGAAATGAAACAACATTCCTTTAGAGTGGTTATTTAGGAGGTAACCAGAAAAGAATACAAATAATTATTTTTGATTCATGTCTTCAGTCTTAAAATATATCAATGTATTAAATAGAAGAATGTGAAATGTTTGGATGGAGGGGATGTGATATGAAATAGAATTTAGATATGAGTTAAATATGATAGGAAAGCAATCAAATAGAAATAGCATGAAATAACTGAAATAAAACTTCTTGATGATATGTTATCTGTTATGGGTATTTCCCTTATGAAAACTGAATACTATGTGGTATATGAACATATCTTGGTTGTTTTAGTATTTGTGGTAGGCTGGAAACATAGTAATCTAGAACTAGAAAGATTCTTTTCAACTGAATATACCTTTGTAATTGTGTCTTTATTAAATAAAAAGCTAAACTGCTCTTGTTAAAGGAGGTTTGGGCATGTATTCACATGTACTTAGTTTCACCACTCATTTATGCAATTGCATTTGGGTATTTGTAAAATAGGGCTACCTGTTTTCTGTTGGACAGATGGCAGGCCAAGGTAGTTCCATAAAGTCATGAATTTCCTGTATTTGTAGGTATTTCTCCATGTCAGTAACAACATCAATCTGTAGAAAAGATTTGTTTCCTTTTAGGTACTCACTATTTTCTACTAACTGCAATATTTAAGAAAAGAATAAAAGTTAAACCTGACATATTTAGCTGGAAAAGTATATTCTCTTTTTAATTAAAACAATCTAGAGTAACAATGGAATCTGACAAATATTCATGTGCTAAATTATAATTGAACCCTCACAGATGCTATGTCAGTGGAACATCTGTTAACACCAGCCTTTTTGCATTTTGAGAGCATGAAATATACACATAATACACAATTCAGTGTTTCATAAGGTGTCAAAACAAAGGTTCATATTTATAAGTCATCTGGGAGTACTTGAACTGCTAACTTTCAGATTTTAATTAAAGATGCAAAGCAGACAATTCATATCTCTTGCTATTTAACAGCAACCACTAGTATATTTAGCACTCAGAAAGATCCCAGAGAGTCTATAAATTAAATTGAATGAAATGTATATATATGTTTACAAAAAATAAGAGTGGATACCAAACAATGCATTATTATAACATTATGTAGAACTTAAAGCCCATCCCTTAAATGGTCACAAAATAATACTCCCACAAATTAAAAAAAACTAACAGTTTTAGAACCAAATTCTGATGTGTTTTTTAAAATACTGAGCAATTATGGTAAATATTAGTAAATAAAATTGAATTAGATAATTGAGATTATTATATCCTAAAATTATATGAAATCTCTTTCTGAAAATGCAATACTTTGCTTTCAAAAGCATATAAATTAAAACATTTTAAATTATTTTTCATTAATTATTTTTGAGGTGATTTCTTTAGCCAAAACAAAGGGGTTAAAATTGTTCATATATTAAACTTTTAAATACTAATGCCCATGAATCACTTTCAAATGGAAATTCAACATGTCCTCTTAGAAAATTTCAGGAACTATCCAGTCGAGTCTGGGCATTTTGTCAACAATTGCTTGATTACAATAAATGTGATTTTAGTGGTATTCTGCTGTATTGAGAAGGTAAACTTTTATGTAAAAGCATAAATCTTTTGTATTAAATGTTATATTAAATATGGAAATTTAATATATTATTAAATATTTAACAGCTAAAAAATGAAGTAGGTTTTCTTTGGTATTTTTTTAAATTTGTATAAACAAAACAAAAATCTGACATTATCAAAAGGAAGAAAGCATTGACCAGGAGGGTTTTGACAGAAATGAATTGATACTTGGAATATGGAAGTATTTCGGGCACTATTTGGGAATAGTATTCATAAGAGCCATATGATCTATTTTGCCAAGCAAAGAATCAAAGAAGCATGCTTATGAATATGAATATTAATAGTCATATGGAGGGAGAGGCCAAGAAAGGCAAACTAAAAAATGGTCATGAAGGAATTGGAATCACAAAGGTCAAAAAAGGTGAACCAAGGGAAAAAACAAGCTGCTCTCAGGAATGAGGTGAGCCATAAATCAAGAAGAAGGTGTAAAGCCCATTCTTTCAGGTAATAGTAGAGGAAAAGCTACACTTCAAGGAAAATGAATCAGTTTTGTGAACTGTATCTCTATCTTAAGTGTTTACGTATCTCCTGGTTTTGTCTAATACCCTCTTATTATGTTGCTGTGAGATTCAGTGGAAACTTCTCATCCCCATCTTTATTATGTATATGTTAGTTGTATGTCACACATGTATCATCTTATGGTAGGACTATGGCTGTCAAAGTCTAAGAGTCTTTAAGGTAGGCCTGAAGTTTGACCAGAGACACTCATCATCAGGAAATAGAAGAAAACAAAGGGAAGTAGAAACATCCTACTTGGTTATAGATTTTTAAGTACCAAATATTTAAGTATAAATGGAGGTGTAGTTTCATTCTCTTTGTGGAAAGAATCAGTGGGTGGTTTATGAAATAGTGACCATGTAGGATGTTGAGGTCAATTTGAGTAAAGGAATTGGATCCATTGTGTGTTGGGATTGTAGTGGGGTTTTTATTGTTTTATTTTATTGTTTAAGTCCTTTGTAAAGAGGGTTTTTAGTGAATTGAGAGACTTGTTCTTCTAAGACAGAACTTCAAAACTTTGTTTTTAAGCCCAGGGTACATCAAAAAACAAAGGCCATTTTAATCTACATTTTCCTAAAAGTGTATATCATATACACTTCAGATAGCTTACTAAAGGACTGAAGTTTAGTATCTAGGATATATTTTGTTCCTGGTGACAAAGTTGAAATCAGTTGTTATCAATTTTGGTAATAAGTAAAAAAAAGTATGTGAACAGATTTAGGCCAAGAAGGAGCAAGAACCCGTTGCTATAATGAAGTGTATTGGTTTTATGTGCCAGATGTTGAATTAGGACTAAAGATGGAGTCAATAGGCAAACAGTGCTTGGGCTCATGAAATATATTTTCCCCTGAGAGTAGAGGATGAGGAATGACTTCTCATAAATAACGTAGGGAAGAGACTAACCAAGAACTTTCAGAAATATAAATTCCAACTGAAATAATAAATTTCTGGAGATTTTTAGGTTTAGTAGAACATTTCTCTTTAAATTTGAGAGAACTTGACATCACAACACTCAAATAGGGAGAGAATCAAAGCATCTCTGGCCAAATCTACATTTTTGGGGACTGAAAATTATCAGAGGTATGGTAAGAACAAGTGGATTCAATTTTACATGCTGACCCATGTCCTTGTTGTACATGAAGTTGTTACTATTGTTTTAGTAGATTTTCAATCTTAAATTTCATAGGTAAATTAAAAAATCAGACCCTTATACCTTTGAAACATAGTGAGTCACTGTGAGTCTAAAGGAATATGTGAACTTACAATTGCTTGTTATAGGCTCCACTTATCTCCTCAACTCAAAAATCAATATTGTGTCCACTAATCTCTTATAAGTCCTAATTTATGAATAGCAGTTTCCCTGGAAGAGGTAGTACAGGTATTAGATATTAGAGATAGATGAGCATGATAGTGATTCCATTTACATTTTGTGTGTTTATATGAAAAAGAATGCTCATTTTTTATGTTATATACCTATTCATTTAAAATCAATTTTTCTTTTCAGTTTTTCCAGGTCCTCTTTTTTTATTTTTAATTGAGGTATAACTGACATACATTACATTCATTTCAGGTGTACCACATAATGGTTTGGTATTTGTATATATTGTGAAATGATCACCACAGTAAGTCAACATCCATTAACATAGAGTTACAGAATTAATTTTCTTGTGATGAGAACTTTTAATATCTACCCTCTTAGCAATTTTCAAATATGCAATATAGTATTATTAACTCCAGTTGCCATGCTATACATTACACCCCATGACATTTATTTTGTAACAGGAAGTCTGCATCTTTTGACTCCATTACCCATTTTGTGTACCCTCTATCCCCGCTTCTGGCAACCACCAATGGGTTCTCTGTATCTATAAGCTGTGTACTATTTTTTTAGATTTCACATGTAATTGAGATCATATATGTGTTTCTCTCTGATTTATTTCACTTATATAATGTCTTCAGGTTTCATCCATGTTGTTACAAATGGCAAGATTTCACTTTTATGTCTGATTAATATTCAATTGCATGTGTGTCTATGCACATATACCACATTTTCTTTTTTTGTTTCTTGGCTATAGCATATAATGCTGCAGTGAACATAAGGATGCATGTATCTTTTCAAGTTAGTGGTGGTGAAGTTTCTACAGATAAATACCCAAAAGTGAATTTGTGGGATCATATCGTAGTTACGTTTTGAATATTTTGAGGATCCCATTCTCTTCTGCATAGTGGCTGCCAGAATTTATAATCCCACTAACAATGAACAAGGATTCCCTTTTCTCCACATCCTCACCAACACTTATTTCTTACGTTTTGGCAAGAGACATTCTAAGTGTGAAATATTATCTCATTGTGGTTTTGATTTGTATTTCCTTGATAGGATTAGTGATGGGGAGCACCTTTTCATGTACTTGTTGGCCATCTATATACCTTCTTTGTAAAAATGTCTATTCAGTTTCTCTGCCCATTTTTAAATCAGATTGCTTGTTTTTTTCTGTTGCAGAGTTGTATGAGTTCACTACATATTTTGGATATTAGTCCCTTATCAGGTATTATTTTACAAATATCTTCTCTCATTCAGTAGGTTGCCATTTTATATTGTTGATGGATTCATTTACTGTGCAGAAACTTTTTAGTGTGATGTAGTTCTACTTCTTTATTTTTGCTTTGTTATCTTTGATTTTGGTGTCAAATCCAAAAAATCAGCTCCAAACCAGCAACAAGGAGCTTATTGCCTATGTTTTCTTCTAGAAGTTTTATGTTTTCAAGTCTTATATTCAAGTTTTTAATACATTTTAAGTTAATTTTTGTTTATGATATAAGATTATAGTCTAGTTTCTTGTATTGTAAAGTTTTCCCCACACCATTAATTGAAAAGACTGTCATTTCCACACTGTATATTCTTGGCCCCTTTGTCATAAGTTAATTGACCATGAATGCATGGATTATTTCTGAGCTCTCTATTCTATTGCATTGAGCTATGTGCCAGTTTTTATGCAATACAATACTGTTTTGAATATGACAGCTTTGTAATATAATTTGAAATTGGTAGCATGATGCCTCCACCTTTGTTTTTCTTTCTTATGATTCTTTGACTATTCAGGATCTTTTGTGGTTGTAGTTCCATATACATTTTAGAATTGTTTATTCTATTTCCATCTGATGTAATTATAAGTGGGATTGTTTTCTTAATTCACTTTCTGTTCATTATTATTATTATATAGAAACACATTTCTGTGTGTTGATTTTATGTCTTGCAACTTTACTGAGTTTACTTTTTACTTTCAAAAGTTTGTTGGCAGTTCTTTAGGGTTTTCTATATGTAATACCATTTTATCTGCAAATAATGAGTTTTACTACTTCTTTTCCAATTTGGATGCCTTTTATTTATTTTTATTGACTGATTACTCTGACAAGGAATTGCAATGAATAAAAGTGGCAAGAGTTGGTAACCTTGTTTTGTTTCTGATCTTAGAGGGAGAGCTTTTTAAACTTTTCATCATTGAGTATGATGTTAGCTATGGGATTGTCATATGAGGCCTTTATTATGTTGAAGTACATTTCCTCTCTATAGCCATTTATTAAGAATTTTTATCTTAAATGGATGTTGAATTTTGTCAAATGTTTATTCTGCATCTGTTGAGATGATATGATATTCGTCCTTCATTTTGTTAATGTGGTGTATGATGTTGATAGATTTGTGGTTGTTGAACCATCCTTGCATCCCTGGGATAGATTGTACTTGATCACAATGTATGATCCTTTCAATGTATTGTTGAATACAGTTTGCTAATATTTTGTTGAGGATTTTTCTATCCATGTTCATCAGAGAGACTGATCTGAAATTTTATTTTCTTTTGTCATCCTTGACTGTTTTTGGTATCAGGGTAATGCAGGCCTTATAAAATGAGATTGGAAGTGTTATCTCCTGTTCTATTTTTTTGAATTTGAGAGGGATATTTTGGAGCTTGAGGATTGTTAATTATTATTTGAATGTTAGGTAGAGGTTACTAGTGAAGCTGCCTGGTCCTGGAATTTTGTGCTGAAGTTTTTGATAACTAACTCATTATTAGTAACCTGTTCAGATTTTCTATTTCTTCATGATTCAGTTTATAAATTGTAGGTTTCTAGGAATTCATCAGTTTCTGCTAGATTGTCAAATATTGACATATAATGGTTTAGCCTCAAAATACTTTGCATTTCTATGGTATCTATTGTAATGTCTCCTCTTTTATTTCAGATTTTACTTATTTGAGTACTCTGTTTATTATAGGTGATTCTGGTTAAGGGCTTGTCAATTTTGTCTTTTGAAAAACTAGATCTTATTTTCATTGATCTTTTCAATACTCTTATTAGTCTATATTATATTATATTTATTTCTACTCCAATCATTTTAATTCCCTACTTCTAGTAATTTTCTCCTTTGTTCTTTTTCTACTTCCTTTGGGTATCCAGTTAGGTTTTTTGAGACTTTTTTGTTTCTTGAAGAAGGCATTTATTGCTTTGAACTTCTGTCTTAGATCTGCTTTCACTGCATCCCACAAATTTTGATATGTTGTATTTCCATTTTTCATTTCTCTTAAAGTATTCTTTGATTTCTCTTTTGAGTATTTCATTCTATTGACTCATTGGTTATTCAATAACACATTGTTTAATCTCCACATAATTGTGAATTTTCCAGTTTTCTTCTTGTTCTGTCTAGTGATTTCTAGTTCTTTTTTACCATAGTGGTCAGAAAAGATGCTTGATATAATTGCAACCATCATAAATTCATTATAACTTCTTTTGTAGCCTAATATATGATATGTCCTGGTAAATATTCCCTGTGCACTTGAGAAGAATGTTTATTCCATTGTTATGGAAATATTGTCTATGGTTAATTATAAATTGATCACATAAGGTGCACCCTAGTTAATCAGTGTAATCTCAGTACTATGAAGAAGATATTTTATTTGCATTATAGTAGTTATCTTAATATTAATTTGAAAACATATTCTAGATATAACTTATATTTTAAAATATCCCTTTATTTTCTTTACATATTCAACCTCTTAACAGTTTGTGTATATGTATTTAAATACACACATATGTATGTAACTGGATATAAATGTTAATTGTGAAAATTATTATATTTATTAACTAGAACTATCAAATATTTGACAGATAATCAAATATTTTTAAAATAATTTGATATTTATTTTTAAAATAGAATGATAAAATTATTATTAAAACCATGTTATAAACCACCTATAAGAAAATTATCCTTGAATTCACAAATCTCTTGCTTTTTAACTGTTAATAGCAGGAACAAGATAACAATGATTTTAATATAATATAATGCTAATTTTGTATAACTGTTTGGGATATTAGCATTCATGATATCAAAATAACTCTTGAGCAATTCTTTAAATTACATATTTCCCTGTTAGATATAAATATTTCAAGAAAAATCCTGTTTGGAAACTTCACATCTTATAAGAATATTAGCCTTTCAACATATTCATGAGTTGAAATCCCCCCCATACCTGTATCAATTGCACATATATAAAAAATAACAGTATGAAGAAAAAAGCATTAAAAGAAAATGTTTTCCAAAACACATTTTATTCTCCCTTCTAACAAAAAACTTTTTAAAATGTTTAAAAAGATATTTCTTTCTGATATTGAGATTTTGGAAGCTCAAAAACTAAATTAAAATTGGCAAATAGGAGGGCAGAGCCAAGAAGGCGGCATGAATAGGACAGTGGGAATTTCCTCCCAAAAAACATACATATTTTTGAAAATACAACAAATACAATTATCCCTAAAAGAGAGACCAGAAGACACAGGACAACAGCCAGACTACATCCACACCTGCGAGAACCCAGTGCCTGGTGAAAGGGGTAAGATACAAGCCCCAGACGGGAGGGGCCTGAGCACCCCTTCCCCCAGCTCCCAGTGGGAGGAGAGGAGTTGGAGCGGGGAGAGAGAGGGAGCCCAGAACTACTGAACACCCAGCCCTAGCCATCCGCACCAGAGCAAAGACACACAGTGCATGCATGCGGTGCCGGAAACTAGGGAATCAGGACAGTAAGACCTGTGAGCAGATCCCGCAGCCGGCGCTCCTGGGACAAAGAAAAGCGAGTGCTTTTTGAAAGTCTTAAAGGAACAGGGACCCCACAGCTGGATGGAAGCATCCTGGGTCACAGTCCAGCAGCTGGAAATTCCAGGGAACTCCGGGTGCACTAACCCCCTGGGCAACAGCTCTGAGACCCCTCCCGGAGGTAAACGGCCAAAAAGCCCCCCATCCATTACCCCTCCAGGACCCCGCCATAGCAGAGCAGCAGCCTGAGGCTGGCCACACCCACAGCAAGGGAGCTTCCTCCATACCAGCCAGGCAAGATATAGAGACCCAGTCTACATGCAATTGCCCAACACAAGCCACTAGGGGTTGCAGTTGTCCCAGTAAAGAAAGGCCAGGAGCAATTGGAAAAAGTCTAAGCTCTCCCAGGTGACAGATGCATCAATAGCATATCACTGCACCTATCAACATGAAAAGGCAAAAATATTTGATCCAGACAAGACTAACCCAGACAGCTTCGACATCTTCTACATCTTCCCCTGAGAAGGAACCTGGGGGGATAGATTTAACCAGTCTTCCTGAAAAAGAATTCAAAACAAAAGTCATAACCATGCTGATGTAATTGCTGAGAAATATGCAAGAACTAAGGAGGGAGAATACAGAAATAAAACAATCTCTGGAAGGACTTCAAAGCAGAATGGACGAGATGCAAGATACCATTAATGGACTAGAAAACAGAGAACAGGAATGCAGAGAAGCTGATGCAGAGAGAGATAAAAGGATCCCCAGGAATGAAAGAATTCTAAGAGAGCTCAGTGACCAATTGAAATGGAACAATATCCGCATTATAGGGCTACCAGAAGAAGAAGAGAGAGAAAAAGGGATATAAAGTGTCTTTGAAGAAATAATTGCTGAAAACTTCCCCAAACTAGGGGAGGAAATGGCCTCTCAGACCACAGAGGTACACAGAACTCCCATGACAAGGGATCCAAGGAGGGCAACACCAAGACACATAATAATTAAAATGGCAAAGATAAAAGATAAGGACAGAATATTAAAGGCAGCCAGAGAGAAAGAAAAGGTCACCTAGAAAGGAAAACCCATCAGGCTATCATCAGACTTCTCAACAGACACCCTACAGGCCAAAAGAGAATGGCATGATATACTTAACGCAATGAAACAGAAGGGCCTCAAACCAAGATTACTCTATCCAGCACGATTTTCATTTAAATATGAGGGAGGGATTAAACAATTCCCAGACAAGCAAAAGTTGAGGGAATTTGCCTCCCACAAACCACCTCTACAGGGCAACTTACAGGGACTGCTCTAGATGGGAGCACTCCTAAAAAGAGCGCAGAACAAAACACCCAACATACAAAGAAGGGAGGAGGAGGAATAAGAAGGGAGAGAAATAAAGAATCATCAGACCATGTTTATAATAGCTCAACAAGCAAGTTAAGTTAGACAGTAAGATAGTAAAGAAGCTAACCTTGAACCTTTGGTAACCACAAACTTAAAGCCTGCAATGGCAATAAGTACATACCTTTCAATAATCACCCTAAATGTAAATGGACTGAATGCACCAATCAAAGACACAGAGTAATAGAATGAATATAAAAGCAAGACCCATCCATATGCTGCTTACAAGAGACATACCTCAAACCCAAAGACATGCACAGACTTTAAGTCAAGGGAAGGAAAAAGATATTTCATGCAGATGACTGGTTAGCCATAGATGGGTAAGATTCCTCAAGGGAGGAACAACCTAAGACAGGCACAGTCACAGGGGGCCCATCAGGTGAGAAATTGGGGATCAACAGAGGTGAGGCTTAGAACCTCTCTCCCGCTGTTCTGAGAGAAATCTGCTGCATCAGTGGATGTTTTATTGCCCTTGGATTAACACATAGTCTACAGGCACACACCTGATCATCTACATTTGCTCTCTTACAACACTAAACTATGTTTTCTACCTTTAGCTTGCATCTACCTACCACTGCAGCATTTTATTAAAAATAATAATAATAAAGAGAAATGTGGTATCCACATATAAATCAAGTATAAAAATCAAACGACTATTCATATTTGAACTGATTGTTTATAGTTCATAATGCGTCATCAACACCGAAAGTTTCTGTAATGACTGCCCTTGTACTGTTCACCATGTAACTTATTCACTATGTAAGAATTTGTTCTCCATGTAAGAACTTGTTCGTTATGCTTCAGAAGATTGAAAACTGATGAAAATTAGGCTTGGGGTGGATTAATGATTGTGCATTGAGCATTGAGTCCCCTATACAGAATTTTATTGTTGTTAACAATCATTTGATCAATAAATAGGAGAGATGCCCTCACAAAAAAACAAAACAAAACAAAACAAAAAAGAGTACACACTTCCAGTTGTAAAATAAATAAGTAACCGGGATGTAATGTATAGCATAAGGAATATAGTCAAAATATTGTAACAACTTGGTATGGTAATAGCTGGTACCTAGAATTATCACATATATAAATGTTGAATCACTGTGTTATATACCTGAAACTAATGTAATACTGTGTGTCAACTACCCTTCAATAAAAAATAATTATCTACAAAAGAAAAAAAGATTTTTCATGCAAACAACAGAGAGAAAAAAGCAGGTGTTGCAATACTAGTATCAGACAAAATAGACTTCAAAATAAAGAAGGTAAGAAAAGATAAAGAAGGACAATACATAACGATAAAGGGCTCAGTCCACAAGAGGATATAACCATTATACATATATATGCACCCAATATAGGAGCATCAACATATGTGAAACAAATACTAACAGAACTAAAGGAGGAAATAGAATGCAATGCATTCATTTTGGGAGACTTCAACACACCACTCACTCCAAAGGACAGATCCACCAGACAGAAAATAAGTAAGGACACAGAGGCACTGAACAACATACTAGAACAGATGGACCTAATAGACATCTACAGAACTCTACATCCAAAAGCAACAGGATACACATTCTTCTCAAGTGCACATAAAATTGGCAAATAATTTGTTAGACACTGCTGACCATGTTCAGCAGTTGAATAAGAATTTTCATTGTTCGGCCAAGTTATGGATTTTAGGAAAGCTTTTGTAAAAAACATATTGCTTGAACAGTTCCTTTAATTACTTGTTGTTATGTCCCAAAGGGTTATTGAAATAATTAAATGTCTTTTTACTTTATTCCTCAGACATCTATACCTAGAAAGACATCAGAATTCTATTTCAAGTCCAACAGCATGTTAAATCATTGCTTTTATTTTATTTGCTTGCCCCAATATGTCTTGTTAAACAAAATAAAATCATAGTTAATCTGATTGAATGACCATTTAGAGAAAGGAAAAATCAGTGAATATAATGGCTATGCAAGTATCAATAGCAATGGAACAAACAGGATGGTAGTTAAAATTTGTTAAAGAACCATGAGGATGTATTTTCTCCCTGATACACTTCAATTGATTATTCTTTATAGAATCACAGGAAAAAGTGAAATAACAGAATTATTGACTATATACAAAAAACAGTAGGCTACTTTGTTATTTTTCTCCAACTGATTTTGAAGTTTCTTACCAAGTACATTGAAAAGTTATTTTAAAAATGATGGAGAAGCAACTAATAAAAATGAAAAAGATGCTTGAATAAAAAATGTTTTTATAGTGTAATGTGAGGAGGTCAGTACTAATTAGAGCCAGATTTTACCAATAACTAATTATCTAAATTATTGTTAATGACTAACATTTTCAGTGGTTAAAGAAGAGAAATGTTGAGATTAACCCAAATTGTTTGCCAGAAACTGATGAAGAACTAGTTGAAGTGTTGAGCCTTGAAAGTGAAAGTAATTTTTACTTTCTATAAAAATCCCCTTTCATTCTCCTTCATGAAAATGATACAAATAAAATTTAAGAGATTATTTCATTACTGATATTAACTGTATTACTCCATTGCCACACTCCTAGATCCATGGTTAAAGAGTATGTTTTTCCTCAAGTGATTATTTAAAGAAATGAGTCTATGTAAAAACAAGAGATAGGGCAAAAAATCATGGTGTGTCTTAGAAATAGTCATATTTGTATTCTTTAGCTTTGTATGATTCCTCAGTTAGTGCTTCACTGAACTTGGATATCATCATCCTCATCACCCAATCTTCAAGGACAGGAATTGGAAAGTAGTATTTATCTTAGCTGCTATTAGAGAAGAAGATAAATGTAATGACTTCTTACCAGCATTCTTTCAGCAATATCTCTGATATGATAAAATGAACCAGACCATTCCTCACTCTTTTAAAACAGCAAATGAACATAAACAAATGTTTATAGCACAAATGTGCAGTCTAAAGACCACTGAAAGAATCTAGCAGATTCCTCTGCAGAAAAACTCTTGTTCAACAAGTTCAGATTATTAAAAACATATCTAGCTAAGCTTTAGGTATAAAATTATAATATTATTACCTCAAATTAAATTTAGATTCATTTTTGTATTCCAAAAATTCAGTCTATACTGTTGATATACTGATAATGATAGATCATTGACTTTAATCCTCAAACACTTAGCATTTAGCCCAAATATGTATTTGGCACACTTCTACATATATGATATCTTATTGAAACCTCTATTCCTGTTATCCTAAAGAATTACATTTCTTCTTTGCTGGCACATAAGATCTGCATAATTTTAGTTATCAAGGTGATGTATTCATAATAGAAAAGTTGAAATGACCGGACTTGAAAATACTTAGGAAAGACTGGATTCTTCTGTACTTAATGGAAAAATATTACAACATACATAGAACTCACAAAGGAAGATGTTAAGCGAAAGGTGAAGTGAAGCATGCATTGGTAACCTCATTGCTTTCAAAGGTACCAAAGTCTTAACAACATGTATAACTGTTTTACCACTTAGCCAGAAAGTATGGTTTATACCAGGTGACCTTGAAAAGCATCTTGAATTATTTGGTCAAAGAAATTGTTCATGAATAAAACAGAACGATTAAAGTTGGAATTTTTTGTTTTATGTCTTACCTTTCTCTCTAATGTTCAGGAAGAATAATTACAAAATTCATTAATAATTAACATTGCTGAATTTCCCTAAATACAAATGTCTGCATTCATTGTTGGAGTGCAAGTTGCCTTCAATTTGATAAACCCAAAGACTATATAATAGAGGAATTATTCATACCTTTCATCCATTTGTATACTGGTACTTATTGGACAATCTAGCAAGGAAAGGCTGTACAGCTTATTATATAATTCACAACAGTGAATTAAATTATATCAATATTTACAAAGAATGAAGGATGTTTTCCTGGGAAAGCAAAATCTAATATTAAAACACTTTAATCAGTTAGAAAAAGAATATGAAAATAATTGTACCAAATATTTTTAATTATAAATCTATTTTGCTTATGCTTATTTCATGTTCTCTATAAGTCTGGCAAGCCCTTTTCTGACTGGCAGTCTTTTCAGACGACCTTTGATTCCTTGCCATGGGCTGCCTGCAGTGTCTGTAGTGATTTAGTGATTATACTCACATACACACATATGTGCATAAGTGAGCTGTCACTTTTGGAACATCTTTAAAACAAACCATCCCTATTTTAAGATATCTTCACTATTACAATAATAGCAGTAGATGCACTATTCTGAAGAAAGTTAAGTAAGCCAAATTAGAAATAAGGAAATGGAAAGAGAAGAGATCTAAAACTATTTTTATGGCTGGAATAGGGTACAGCATTCTTTTCATTTATTTTTTACATTTTTAATAATGCATGATAAAATAAGTATAGAAGCATATGTAAAGCACACTAAAGTCTTGGAATCTCAATCTTGCATTTGCTAACAGTAGACATTTAAGATTTGAATGGAAGAAGAAAATAAATCTTGAAAGATGCATAAGATCAAAGAAAGGATCTACATATATGACACATACGGCTTTTGCTTATGAAGTTCATTGAGTCCTAAATGGAGTTACTTGGGTTATTTAGAAAATGGAACTGAATTTTTCTAATCTTACTTATCAGCAGAAATGTTGGTTCTTGTCCATATGTGAAACTGGAAGGGGTGATTCCACCAGTATACTAGAGATGGAATTAAGGTCCTTATAGTTAAGTTTTTTTTTTTTTTATGGTGGATGCGGTCATGAGAAAGAATACAGAAAGATTCCTTCTACACATGCCCAGTTTACTCTAAGGATTTTTTTTTAAAATTAAGGTATTATTGATATACACTCTTATGAAGGTTTCACATGAAAAAACAATGTGGTTACTACATTTACCCATATTATCAAGTTCCCACCTATACCCCAGTGCAGTCATGGTCCATCAGTGCAGCAAGATGCCATAGATCCACTATTTGCCTTCTCTGTGCTACACTGTTCTCCCTGTGATCCCCCACACCATGTGTACTAAACATAATACCCCTCAATCCCCTTCTCCCTCCCTCCCGACCCGCCCTCCCAGACCCCTCCCCTTTGGTGACAACTAGTTCCTTCTTGGAGTCTCTGAGTCTGCTGTTATTTTGTTCCTTCAGTTTTGCTTCTTTGTTATACTTCACAAATGAGGGAAATCATTTGGCATGTGTCTTTCTCCACCTGACTTATTTCACTTAGCATAATGTCCTCCAGCTCCATCCATGTTGTTGCAAATGGTAGGATTTGTTTCTTTCTTATGGCTGAATAGTATTCCATTGTGTACATATACCACCTCTTCTTTATCCATTCATCTACTGATGGACACTTAGGTTGCTTCCATATCTTGGCTATTGTAAAAAGTGCTGTGATGTACATAGGGGTGCATATGTCTTTTTGAATCTGACAAGTTGCCTTCTTTGGGTAACACCAAGGGGTGGGATTCAAGGGTCAAATGGTACTTATATTTTTAGTTTTTTGAGGAACCTCCATATTGCTTTTCACTATGGTTGAACTAGGTTACATTCCCAACAGCAGTGTAGGAGGGTCCCCCTTTCTCTGAAGCCTTGCCAGCATTTGTTGTTCTTAGAGTTTTCAATGCTGGCCATCCTTACTGGTGTGAGGTGATATCTCATTGTGGTTTTAATTTGCATTTCCCTGATGATTTGTGATGTGGAGCACCTTTTCATGTGTCTGTTGGTCATCTGAATTTCTTCTTTGGTGAACTGTCTCTTCATAGCATCTTCCCATTTGTTAATTGGGTTATTTGCTTTTGGGGTGTTGAGGCATGTAAGTTCTTTATATATTTGGATGTTAACTGCTTGTCAGATATGATTTAGAAATATATTCTCCCATACTGTAGGATGCCTTTTTGTTCTGCTGATGGTGTCTTTTGCCTTACAGAAACTTTTTTGGTTTGATATAGTCCCATAAGTTTATTTTTGCTCTTATTTTCCTTACTCAAGGAGACTTGTTCAGGAAGAAGTTGCTCATGCTTATATTCAGCAGTTCTGCCTATGTTGTATTCTAAGAGTTTAATGGTTTCATGATGTACCTACAGGTCTTTGATCAACTTCAAGTTTACTTTTGTGTATGGGGTTAAACAATAATCCAGTTTCACTCTCTTGCATGTAGCTGTCCTGTTTTGTAAACACTAGCTATTGAAGAGGCTAGTCATTTCCCCATTGTATGTCCATGGCTACTTTATCATATATTGATTGACCATATATGGTTGGGTTTATATCAGGGCTCTCTAGTCTGTTCCATTAGTCTATGGGTCTGTTCTTGTGCCAGTACCAAATTGTCTTGATTACTGTGGCTTTGTAGCAGAGTTTGAAGTTGGGGAGCATAATTCCCCCTGCTTTATTCTTCCTTCTCAGGATTTCTTTGGCTATTCGGGGTCTTTTGTGGTTCCATTTAGAAAAATTTTCTCTAGTTCATTGAAAATTGCTGTTGGTATATTGATAGGAATTGCATTGAATCTGTAGATGGCTTTAGGCAGGCCATTTTGACAATATTAATTCTTCCTATCCATGAGCACAGGATGTGATTCCATTTATTGGTATCTTCTTTAATTTCTCTCATGAGTGTCTTGTAGTTTTCAGAGTATAGGTCTTTCACTTCCTTGGTTAGGTTTATTCCTAAGTATTTTATTCCTTTTGATGCAACTGTGAATGGAATTGTTTTCCTGATTTCTCTCTCTGCTAGTTCATTGTTAATGTATAGGAATGCCACAGATTTCTGTGTATTGATTTTGTATCCTGCAACTTTGCTGAATTCAGATATTAGACCTAGTAGTTTTGAGTCAATTTTTTAGGGTTTTTTACATACAATATCATGTCATCTGCAAACTGGGACAGTTTAACTTCTTCCTTGCCAATCTAAATGTCTTTTATTTATTTGTGTTGTCTAATTGCCATGGCTAAGACCTCCATTACTATGTTGTATAGAACTGGGGAGAGTGAGCATCCTTGTCTTGTTCCTGATCTTAAAGGAAAAGCTTTCAGCTCCTTGCTGTTAAGTATAATGTTGGCTGTGGGTTTGTCATATATTTCCTTTATTATGTTGAGGTACTTGCCCTCAACATCGATTTTGTTGAGAGTTTTTTTCATGAATGGAGATTGAATTTTGTCAAATACTTTTTCAACATCTATGGAGATGATCATGTGGTTTTTGTTGATGTGGTGGATGATGTTGATGGATTTTCAAATGTGGTACCATCCTTGCATCACTGGAATAAATCCTACTTGATCATGATGAATGATCTTTTTGGTGTATTTTTTAATTCAATTTGCTAAATTTTGTTGAGTAATTTTACATCTATGTTCATCAGGGATATTGGTCTGTAATTTTCTTTTTTTGTGATGTCTTTGGTTTTGGTATTAGAGTGATTCTGGCCTCATAGAATGAGTTTAGAAGTATTCTCTCTTCTTCTACTCTTTAGAAAACATTAAGGAGGATGGGTATTAGGTCTTCACTAAATGTTTGATAAAATTCAGCTGTGAAGCCATCTGGTCCAGGAGTTTTGTTCTGAGGTAGGTTTTTGATTACCAGTTCAATTTCGTTGCTGGTAATTCGTCTGTTCAGATTTTCTGTTTCTTTCTGGGCCAGCCTCGGAAGGTTGTATTTTTCTAGAAAGGTGTCCATTTCTTCTCGGTTATTTAGTTTGTTAGTGTATGATTTTTCATAGTATTCTCTAATAATTCTTTGTATTTCTGTGGTGTCTGTAGTGATTTTTCCTTTCTCATTTCTGATTCTGTTTATGTGAGTAGAAAAAACAGTCTTCATAAGTCTCGCCAAAGGTTTATCTATTTTGTTTATTTTCTCAAAGAACCAGCTCTTGCTTTCATTGATTGTTTCCATTGTTTTATTCTTCTCAATTTTATTTATTTCTGCTCTAATCTTTATTATGGCCCTCCTTCTACTGACTTTGGGCCCCTTTTTTTCTTCTTTTTCTAGTTTCATTAATTGTGAGTTTAGACTGCTTATATGGGATTGTTCTTCTTTCCTGAGGTAGGCCTGTATTGCATTATACTTTCCTCTTAGCACAGCCTCTGCTGTGTCCCACAGATTTTGCAATAGTGAATTATTGTTGTCATTTTTCTTCATACATTGCTTGATCTCTGTTTTTATTTGGTCATTGATCCATTGGTTATTTAGCAGAATGTTGTGAAGTCTCCATGTGTTTGTGGTATTTTTCATTTTCTTTGCATAATTTATTTCTAGTTTTATACCTTTGTGATCTGAGAAACTGGTTGGTACAATTTCAATCTTTTTTAATTTACCAAGGCTCTTTTTGTGGTCCAGAATATTATCTATTCTTGAAAATGTTCCATGTGCACTTGAGAAGAATGTGTATTCTGCTGCTTTTGGGTGTAGAGTTCTGTGGATGTCTGTTAGGTCTATCTATTCTAATGTGTTGTTCAGTGCCTCTGTGTCCTTACTTATTTTCTGTGTGGTTGATCTGTCCTTCAGAGTGAGTGGAGTGTTGAAGTCTCCTAGAATGAATGCATTGCATTCTATTTCCCCCTTTAATTCTGTTAGTATTTGTTTCACGTATGTAGGTGCTCCTGTGTTGGGAACAT
This sequence comes from Manis javanica, assembly GCF_040802235.1. Lineage (NCBI taxonomy): Eukaryota > Metazoa > Chordata > Mammalia > Pholidota > Manidae > Manis > Manis javanica. The sequence goes on along the minus strand of NC_133160.1, from coordinate 126,979,966 downwards.
AGATATTTATAATGGTTATACCTTCTTGTTGGATTGACCCTTTTATCATTATGTAATGTCCTTATTTGTCTCTTGTGACTTTCTTTGTTTTGAAGTCTATTTTGTCTGCAACTCCTGCTTTATTCTCCCTGGTGTTTGCATGAAATATGTTTTTCCATCCCTTCACTTTTAGTCTGTGTATGTCTTTGGGTTTGAAGTGAGTCTCTTGCAGGCAGAATATAGAATGGGTCTTGTTTTTTTATTCATTCATTCACTCTATATCTTTTGATTGGTGCATTCAGACCATTTTCATTTAGGGTGATTATTGATAGGTATGTACTTAATTGCCATTGCAGACTTTAGATTCATGGTTACCAAAAGTTCAAGGTTAACTTCCTTACTATTTAAGAGTCTAACTTAACTCACTTAATATGCTATTACAAATACAATCTATAGGTTCTTTTCTTTTTCTTCTCCTTTTTCTTCCTCCTCCATTCTTTATATATTAGGTATCATATTCTGTACTGTTTGTCTATCCCGTGATTGACTTTAGGGATAGTTAATTTAATTGTGCATTTGCTTAGTTATTAGCTGTTCTACTTTCTCTACTGTGGTTTTATTACCTCTGGTGACACCTTTAAACCGTAGGAACACTTCCATCTATAGCAGTCTCTCCAAAATACACTGTAGAGAAGGTTTGTGGGAGGTAAATTCTCTCAGCTTTTGCTTATCTGGAAATTGTTTAATCCAACCTTCAAATTTAAATGATAACCTTGCCAGATAAAATCATCTTGATTCCAGGCCCTTCTGCTTCATTGCATTAAGTACCTCATGTCACTCCCTTCTGGCCTGTAAGTTTTCTGCTGAGAAGTCTGAGGATAGACTGATGGGCTTTCCTTTGAATGTGATCTTATCTCTATCTCTGACTGCTTTTAGTAGTCTGTCCTTATCCCTGATCTTTGACATTTTAAATACGACATGTGTTGGTGTTGTCTTTTTTGGGTCCCTTGTGTTGGGAGATCTGTGCATCTCCATGGCCTGAGAGACTGTCTCCTTCCCCAGATTGGGGAAGTTTTTAGCAATTGCCTCCTCAAAGACACTTTCTATCCCTTTTTCTCTCTTTTCTTCTTCTGGTATCCCTATAATGCAAATATTGTTGTGTTTGGATTGGTCACACAGTTCTCTCAACATTCTTTCATTCTTAGAGATCCTTTTTTCTCTCTGTGCCTCAGCTTCTTTGTATTCCTCTTCTCTAGTTTCTATTTCATTTATCATCTCCTCTACTGTACTGAATCTGCTTTTAATACCCTCCATTGTGGGGGAGGAGCTTGGGTCCTGCCAGGCCACAGCTTTGGTACATTACCCTCTTCCATGAGGTCTGCTCTTTTCTCCAGGTGTATGCAGTCTGCCACAGTCCTCTTTCCTGTTGCTCTTTCAGAATTAGTTCTATTAATTGTATTTTTGTATTATATGTGGTTTTAGGATGAAGCCTCTGTCTCACCTCTCATGCTGCTATCTTTAATACAATTATTCTATAGTTAATTTTTTTGTAACCAAGTTACTATGAATCTATAGGAAAGAACAATATGAATTGGAGTTTACAATACTCAAAATATTCAATAGATTTTCAAAAATTATACATAGAATATATATCTGTACTTCAGGATATTAGGATTTCTTTTCTTGAAAATGAGTAAGTAGTATTTAAAATTTGATATTAACACCCTTAATTACAAAATTCCCTTTTTTTCCATTATATTTCATCTTATTTTACATATGTTAATACTTCATTCAATTTTATACTTCTTAGATAGAGAACTTTCAATCCACAATGTATATACTCATCTCTTTAACTTATCTCACAAATTGGTATCACTATTTAAACAGTTGTTCATGTAAAAGAAAATATTGAGTCATTTTTTTGATTCCCAAAGCATTTCCAAATGTAGCCTTTTCTCTGTGCTGTCCAACTGAAATTCTCTGCAATGGTGGCATACTCCATATTTGTTCTGTCCAATATAGTAGCCAGCTACTCATGCCTACAAAGCTCTTAAAATGTAGGTATTGTAAATGAGGAACTGAATTTTTAATTTTATTGAAGTTAAACTTAAATAGCCACATGTGTCTATTGGTGACCATAAGACAGTGTAGCACTAAACAGATATAACCAACTGTGTAATTTGTATTTTCTGTAAGATATGCTATAAAATATCAAATTGAATATCCGCTGGATTCAGGGCTTTTGATTTTCTAGGCTCACCTACCATCTTGGTTCCTCTCACTTTTCTATATGAAATTGCCATTGCCACTCTTTATCTCTTTGCATTATTAAAATTTGATGGTGCTATTACTGTTTTATACTCTATTTAGTGTATTATATGTTTTTGGCCTGTATCCTTGATCATAATGTAAGAAACACTGAAGAAGAGATCTTACCTATATTCATCACCACTCTATTCAGAGCCTAAATAGTGTTATCATACAGTAATCCTTCAGTATCCCATGAATGAATGAATAACACACATTTTTAAAAGAAGAATCATAATACTAGAGTCATAGGACAACAGTGATGAAGTGAAAGGTGAGATGTTTATAGTTAGATGTTAATTGTATTGGGTCTGACTTTTATGAATAATCAGTTTATCCTCAAGAAAAAGACTAATTTAGCCTTAGTTTCTTTTTGGGTATAAATAGATTATAAAAATACTTACTTGGTAAAGTTATTTTAGTGCAGAATGATATAAAACTTGTGTATGGAATATAGTTTAGAAAAATTGACCATCATAAGAATGGTAGCAATAATTATAATTTCAGTTTTAACTTTGATGTGTTGGATATCCTTAGCCAAGTTTTTTACATTTCCTGGGATCTCTTTATTCATCTGCACCATGACACAGTTGGGTGTTTTTATCTCTGTTTTTAGAACTAGCAAGGCTTTTGAAAAGGAATTCATTCTGTACTGCATATTTCAAATATACTAAAAGTGTGGCAAGTATGAATATACAATAAAATACAAACTTTTCATCCCCCATTCGGTATCTTTAATCAGTCAGTATTTTAGAAAATTGGCATTTCTCTAACTTCTCAGATTGAAATGCCTTAAGGAATCATGATATTAATCATTTAAAATAACCAATTATTACATAAGTTCATTGTACTGACTTCAAATTTCAGACTGTTGGCATTATCCAGTTTTCCTTAAAGATTTTTGTCATATTTGCCTTTTGAAAATTTTGTCTCCTTGATAAATTTAATTTGTAAAAGAAAAAGGCAGGAAGACTTAATGGTATCTGAGTTCAATTTGGAAGAGATTTTAATGTTATTTAATTTTTACTGGTATCTATATAACAGCATAACAGTGCCAACAGATCAAAAGTAAATGGCCCAAATTTCTGATGAACGATGTGTGTTACATTCAGAAAGCAATGAAAGGAAAGTACATTTGGAGGAAAAAGATTATGACTTTGCCTTGGACTGGGCAGTAGAAACCTTAACTGCTGCACATGTCCATTAATCATCAAGTTACAGTAGCAGGATCTGGCAGTTGGGCAGAATAGACTATTTGCATTAAAAATATGTCGATTTCAAATGCAATAAAAACAAAAAAATCAATAATAATAGATTTAAATTCAAGCAGTCATCACAGCATTGCAAAGCAATCAGTCATATTTACCAAAGCCACATATGTAATAATCCTCCTGATCCCTATGTAATTAGTAGCTTTGCCTCTTGAATTATCAACAGCTCTCGTGGCTTATTGCTTCATACTTGCTTAATAAGCATCTGCAATCAATAATCTTGCCACAGAGTAAGAGGCAACCAGCCAGCCAGGCCCAGGGTGTAAATGCTGCAGAACTGATCATTACATCGGTATGAACAACAAGGAGGTGGCTGTGCTAATGGGAGAGGCATGCAGTTAAGAGGCAATTTAGAAAATCTATTTACTGGAATGTGTGGGCCTTACCATGGCTGGTGGTGTCTCAACTCTGAGGAACAGTCACCCTTGAGAACACGTCTCCAGATCCTTCCCAGAGATGCTTTTATGGTGATCCTCATCTCCTGAAGCTGTCTTCTATATCTTAATAGCAACATAACAATCCAGTCTACCTGAAATGCTTTTTACCCAATTGGAATGGCAGTTACTTTTTTCATACATATGGTATGTGATGGAGAACAGGAATTTATATGCAAATTTGACTATTAGTGACACCTTGATGACCAGAGTTTAAGGACCAATTGTACTTGTAAAAAAATTTTTAAAAAGCCTATTAATGCCGTTCACATGAAAAATAAAATTAAAAAATCCCAGTAGAGAATGTGCATTGTATGGATAAAAATATTATATTGCTTATTGTATTCAGTCTGTTGACTTATAAGGACTCACACATTTTCACCAAAGGGACTGTTGGAAATGCAGTCATATCTAATTTTTAACCTTTTAAATGTTAACTATGTTCATTATTGATATTATTTAAAATTTATTTATCCATAATTTAGGAGACTTTGCAAAATATATAAAAATACTGCTTTTCTTCATTTGTATTAAATGGATATCACAGGAAAGTAATCACTTAAAAATTAAGGCTTAGGTATACTTTTTTATATTCTTTAAAAGTGAAATTATTGAAATTACAGAATTACATTTTACGTGAGTTTTAATGTAGTTCAGTATTGTGAAATGAGTTGACTAGTACAGAATTAGAAGGTGACCCCAGGTATTGGGTGGGATTTCTTTGAGAAATGAGCTCACCTGGGAGGAATGGTCTCTTACTGGCTGATACTAAAGATCTTCTCAGGCTCCTGTCTCAGCCGTCACCAAGGTAGGGCTGAGTGTGAGAGCCTCGGTGGCCGCAAGTTGAAGGGTCGGGAAGTGGTGGCAAGTCTCACCACCAGGAATAAAACTAATGATACAAGTAAATTAGGGAGAGTAGTTATCATTACCACTGATGTCATAGCACTAGCAGGATATCGAGTTTTTTAAAGTGATCAAGATATCCAGTAGTTTCTAGAATGGTAATGCCTTTTTTTGTTAGCCTTACACCTTTTCATAATTCTTCATAGTGTTCAGTAATGTTTTACTTAAGGAACTTTTCTGGAACAAAAACAAAATTGATAAGCCTATATATAAATCTCAGGTTTGTAGGGAAGAAGAGATTCAGGTATAGGATGGGTAGATAAGGGAAATAATTATCTGGGATTCATGATGAGGAGAGCGCAGGGAATTATGCTGGGCTAACACTTGCCCATTAGATTAAAAAGGAGATATTTACATGTGCTTCAGAAATAGAGTAAGCCTAGACAATAAAAATATTTTTTATTGCAAGAATTGGCTCCTTACATTTCCTATGTACATAGGGCATCTCCTTTTTAAGATTTTATAATACCTCAGACTCAGAGTATTAGTATTTCTCAATGCTTTCTAATTTTATTTCCAAAAATAAGGAAAGAATTAGAATCTTCTCCTGTCAGGAAAATATTATAGTATGCTCTTGGCAATTTTTGTCCAAATAACAAAATATATCTCAGAGTACATAAATAAAACTATAATGTACAAATAAAGCTACTTAGTCTACAAATTGAGGTCCACAGTCTTATTTTTGAAAGTCTGTCAGATTTCTGATTTTTTAAATTCTGTGTTTTAATTTAATAGTAAACTGGAAGAAAAAATTAAGCATTTATAGGATTATCTGTATTATTACCATCTAACCAATACTGGAAAAAGGTCTCAATGATCATACACGTTTGTATGACTAAGGAAAATTAATGTCCTATACAGAATAATGTATGAACAAAGCTGTAGTAATAGTTCAGGTGTAGAAAATAAGTTTGAGGTGTGGCATGTCACACAGCCACAGAAGGCTTCAGGATTAAAAGAGCCATTATGAAATACTCATCATCAGTCATGGGAATAGCAGTGATTTCCAAATATCATTCCTCATATTAAAGCTATTAATTTGAATGCTTTTTTTATTTGTATTTAACATACACATTTGATTAGATGTACTATACCATAAATATGTATTAAATGTTACATTTGTGAATATTCAAGTTACATTATTAAGAAAGTAGTCAACACTAGTGGGTTACATATTAAGTTTAGAAACACTATATATGTATGTGTGTATATATCACAATACTGCTAAGTATATAAAGGGTAGTATTAACCCTCTGTATTAATTAAAACTCTCTTAGTTCTTCAGGTAGGGCCTATATACCTTTCCAAAATTTTCTCTCATTAGAGCATTTTGTGAGAACTTTGATTCATCTAGACTCATTGTTTTTCTAACATGTCATGTATTTCCTACCTTTGCATCTATATTCTCTGCTTACTTCCAACTGGAGTTCACCTCTGTTCCCATACTCACTGACTACCTTGCTGCATATTCATCTAAAAAAGTTTCTCTCCACTCCTAACTTATCCTTATAAGTATTCCTTTACAAATTTTGTTACTTGACACATTTTACTTAAACATCATTATGTATGCATTATTCATATATAGATAACACATCCATTTATAGATAACATATCATATGTGTATATCATATACATATCATTATATATATTTTTCTCTGGGTTCCCCAAATTCCTTTGTTTTCCTTTGAAGGTACTGCAAAGCACAGTGCGTTTTATACAGAGGGTGCAATTGCAACATAAACACTTTTTAATACAAAGAATAAGAAATCTAACTAGGGTTAGTGCATGGCAAAACTCTCTTATAGAGATGTCTGTATGACCATTTAAATGGGGAGACATGTTTTGGAGGATTTGAGGGAAAACCTAAGCAGGGCCTCTTACTCCTTTTCTGTCCATATATAAAACATGATTTGGCCCCCACACAGTGAAAGATGTGTTCGTTTTTAAGGACTGATGCATGCATATGGCCTTATTTGCCTCTCTTCTTTAACTTAGCATGTTTCAAAGTTCATCTATTGTAGCATGTATTGGTGTTTGATTCCTTCTTATGGCTGAATAATGACTATCTCACTGTATGAACAGACCATATTTCATTTGTCTATTATCTTTTGATGGACATTTGGGTTAACTTCACTTTTGGGTGTTATGGATCATGCTGCTATGAACATTTGGGCAGAAGTTTTTTCATGGACCATGTTTTAAATCTCTTGGATATACTTAACAGCAGAATTGTTGGATCATATAAACTCTCCATTTTTTGAGGAAAGGCCAGAGAGTTTTCAAGGGCTGCTCCATTTTATATTTTAATAAGCTGTGTATGAGAGTGCGGTTCACCCTACATCCTAGCCATCATGTGTTATTACCCTTTAAAAAAATTATAGCCAGTCTAGTGATCATAAAGTGAGCATAAGCTTTATGGTCTTGACTTAAATTTCACTATTGAGTAGGGATGTTCAGCATCTTTTCATCTGCTCATTGATCATCTGTATATCTTCCAAGGAGAAATGAAGAAATGCATTATGCATTTTTAGTTAGGTTGTCTTTTAATTGTTGAGTTATAAGAATTCTTTAAAGTTCTGGATACTAGACTCTTATCAGATATATAATTCACAAATTTTCTCCCTTGGTGGATTGTCTTTTCACTTTCTTGATAGTGCCATTTAAGGCAAAGTCATTATTTATTTATCTTGGTTGGCTTATGCTTTTTGTAGTTTAAAGCATATAAATCTTATTTTGTTAAATTTATTCCTAAGTAATTTGTTTTTGATATTATAAATTGAATTGTCTTAATTTCATTTTCATCAGATTGTTCATTATGTGTATAGAAATACAATTAACTGTAATATTTTGATCTTGTATCCTTCAAACTTGCAGAACTCTTTCACTAGTTCTAACAGTCTGTAGGTGTGGATGTGCACATGTACATTTGTGTGTTTGTGTATGAACTTCTTAGTAATTTCAATATATAGTATCATAATCTGCAAAAAGAAATAGTATTACTTCTTCCTCTCCAATCTGAATGATTTTTTTTCTTTACCTTCCCAATTGCCCTGACTAGAATCTTCAGTACAATGTTGAATATGATTAGTGATAGCAGATATCTTCAACTTGTTCTTGATTTTGGAGGGAAAGCTTTCAGTCTTCATTAGTATGATGCTAATTGTGTTTTTTATTTTCTGTGTGTAGATGACCTCCATCAGGCTGAGGATGTTCCCTTCTATACCTAGTTTGGTAAGTGTATGTTTTTATAAATCATCAAAGAATGCTGGATTTTTGTCAAATGCTTTTTCTTTACAAATTAAGATGATCATGTGACTTTTGTCATTCATTAATATATATAGTACACTGAACCATGCTGCTATTTCTGGGATAAGTCCCACTAATTCATGTTGCAAATCCCTTTTATGTGCTTCTGGATCTGGTTTGCTACTTGGAGGGTTTCTGTGTTTGTAAGAGATAATTGGTCTGTAGTATTCTTTTCTTAGAATGTTTTTATCTGCTTTTAGTAACAAGGTAATATTTACATCATGGAATGAGCTTTTAGTTTTTGAAAGAGTTTGTGAAGGATTAGTATTAATTATTCTTGAATATTTGGTAGAATTCACTAGAGAAGCAATCTAGTCATGAGATTTTCTTTGTGGAAATTATTTTGATATGGAAATCCAATGTTGTAATTCCTGTTTATTCACATTTCCTATTTCTTTTGAGTCAGTTTCAGCAGTTTCTATCTTTTTTAAGAATTTGTTCATTTTATCTAGGTAATTTGTTAGCATAAAATTGTTCACAGTATTCTCTAATACTCTATTTTATTTGTTTAATATACTCTATGTCATTCCTGAGTATAAGAAATTGTGGCTTCTCACTTTTTTGCTTGGTTTGTGAATTTTGTCTATTTCTTGATTTTTTTTTTTCTGACAACCTTGGTATTGTTGCTATGAATGGATTTACATTTCTATTCTCTAACTCACTCATTTCTGTTCCAATATTTATTATTTCATACATTCTACTTTCTTGGATTTAATTGCTCTTTTTATTTTTCTAGCTTCTTTATGTGGAAGATAGGATATTAATTTGAAATCATTTTTGTCAATATATATGTTTATAACTAATTTTTTTCTCTTAGTGCTAATAAAGCTGCATCCCATATATTTTGGTATGTTTTTGTTTTCATAGATCTATAACATTTTCTAATCTTCCTTGTGATTTATTCTTCGACCATTGACTGTTAAGGAGTGTGTTGCTAAAACTGCGTATTATTTTGAATTCTCCGAATTTCCTTCCAATTTCACTCCATTGTGGTTAGAGAACATATTTTGTATGATTTAAACCCTTTTAAATTTATTGAGATTTGTTTTATGACAGAACATGGCTATCCTGGTGAATGTTCCACATGTACTTGAAAGGAGTATGTATTCTGTTTGCATGCCAGTCTGTCTTTTCGTTGCAATGTTTAATCCATGCACAGGACAAAGGTAGAATTTATGTATGATAATTTATTATTCGATTTTATATGCCTAATGAGTTTGCTTTGTTATTTCTGGTAGCTGTCCTTTTAATAAATTGATATACTCTAGCATGCAAATTTAAAACTATAATCATTCTTTCACTGCATATTTTGTACTTTCTTCTTAGATATTACCTAAATTATTACAATCTACTTCAGATTAAAAGCAACTCAATTTTAGTAGTATACAGAAACCTATACCAATAGATCCCCTTTCCCTCTTTTCTCTTTTGTACTTTTATGTTAATGCATATTGCAACTTTATACATTGTGTTTCCATAAAAACATATTTCTGGTTACTGCTTTATGCACTTGTCTTTTAAAAAAGTAGGAGAAAAAGCAGTTGCAAGCAAGAAAACTCATTATATTGTTGTTTATATTTACCTACTTAGCGACCTTTACCAGTGTCTTTATTTCCCCTAGTGGATTTGGGATACTATCTATTGTCCTTTTCTTTCAGTCTAAAGGGGCTACTGTATTATATCTTAGAAGATTTAATAGGAACTGTTTTTCTTATATCTTGTTTTTCTTGCTATGTCTCAATTACTCCCACATCTTTTATTTGTGTGCTTATTCATTTATTTTAGATACTTCACCCATCTCCCCACACCTCCTCTATGGCAAACAACAGTCTATTTTCTGTGTTTAAGACTATATTTCTGTTTTGTTCATTTCTTCGTTTCTTTTGTTTTTTAGATTCCATGTCTTAGTGAAATCCTATGGCATTTGTCTTTCTGAGTCTGACTTCTTTCACTTAGACTTCTGGTTCCATTCACATTGTTGCAAATGGCAAGATTTCACATCTTTTTATAGCTAAGCAATATTCCTTTGTATATCTACCACATCTTTTTATCTATTCATCTATTGATGGACATCTAGCTTGCTTCTATATATTGCCTATTGTAAATAATGCTGCAATAAATACAGGAGTGCATGTATCTTTTCTCTCTTTTTTTAAAAAAAATTTTGGTATCATTAATGTACAATTACATGAGCAACATTATGGTTACTAGACACCCCGCATTATCAAGTCCCCACCACATACCCCATTACAGTCACTGCCCATCAGTGTAGTAAGATGCTAAAGAATCACAACTTGTCTTTTCTGTGTTGTACAGCCTTCCCCGTGCCTCCCCCCCACATTATGTCTGCTAATGGTAATGCCCCTTTTCCCCTCTTGTCCCTCCCTTCCCACCCATCCACCCCAGTCCCTTTCCCTTTGGTAACTGTTAGTCCATTCTTGGGTTCTGTGAGTCTGCTGCTGTTTTGTTCCTTCAGTTTTTCTTTGTTCTTATACTCCACATATGAGTGAAATCATTTGATACTTGTCTTTCTCTGCCTGGCTTATTTCACTGGGCATAATACCCTCTAGCTCCATCCATGTTGTTGCAAATGGTAGATTTGTTTTCTTCTTATGGCTGAATAATATTCCATTGTGTATATGTGCCACATCTTCTTTATCCATTCATCTACTGATGGACACTTAGGTTGCTTCTATTTCTTGGTTATTGTAAATAGTGAAGTGATTAACATAAGGGTGCATATGTCTTTTTGAAACTAGGCTCCTTTATTCTTAGGGTAAATACCTAGAAGTGGAAATCCTGGGTCAAATGGTATTTGTATTTTGAGTTTTTTGAGGAACCTCCATACTGCTTTCTTTCCACAATGGTTGAACTAGTTCCCACAAGCAGTGTAGGAGGGTTCCCCTTTCTCCACATCCTTGCCAACATTTGTTGTTGTTTGTCTTTTGGATGTTGGCCATCCAAAATGGTATGAGGTGATATCTCATTGTGGTTTTAATTTGCATTTCTCTGATGATTACTGATGTAGAGCATCTTTTTATATGCCTGTTGGCCATCTGAATTTCTTCTTTGGTGAAGTGTCTGTTTAGCTCCTCTGCCCATTTTTTAATTGGATTATTTTCTTTTTGTTTGTTGAGGTGCGTGAGCTCTTTATGTATTTTAGATGTCAACCCTTTATTGGATATGTCATTTATGAATATATTCTCCCATACTGTAGGATGTGTTTTTGTTCTACTGAGGATGTCCTTTTCTGTACAGAAGTATTTTAATTTGATATAGTCCCACTTGTTCATTTTTGCTTCTGTTTCCCTTGCCCGGGGAGATATGTTCATGAAGCAGTTGCTCATGTTTATGTCCTAGAGATTTTTGCCTATTTTTTTTTAAGAGTTTTATGGTTTCATGACTCACATTCAGGTCTTTGATTCATTTCAAATTTACTTTTATGTATGGAGTTAGACAGTGATCCAGTTTCATTCTCTTACATGTAGCTGTCCAGTTTTGCCAGCACCATCTGTTGAAGAGGCTGTCATTTCCCAACTGTATATCCATGGCTCCTTTATTGTATATTAATTGACCATATATGTTTGGGTTAATATCTGAACTCTATTCTGTTTCACTGGTCTGTGGGTCTGTTCCTGTGCCAGTACCAAATTGTCTTGATTACTGTGGCTTTGTAGCAGAGGTTGAAGTTGGGAGCAAGATCCCCCGTGCTTTATTCTTTCTTCTCAGGATTGATTTGACTGTTCGGGGTCTTGTGTCGTTCCATATGAATGTTAGAACTATTTGTTTCAGTTAGTTGAAGAATGCTGTAAGTATTTTGAGGGGAATTGCATTGAATCTGTAGATTGCTTTAGGCAAGATGTCCATTTTAACAATATTAATTCTTCCTAGCCAAGAGCATGGGATGAGTTTCCGTTTGTTAGTGCCCTCTTTAATTTCTCTTAGGAGTGTCTTGTAGTTTTCAGGGTATAGGTCTTTCACTTCCTTGGTTAGGTTTATTCCTAGGTATTTAATTCTTTTTCATGCAGTTGTGAATGGAATTGTTTTACTGATTTCTCTTTCTATTGGTTCATTGTCAGTGTATAGGAAAGCCACTGATTTCTGTGTGTTAATTTTGTATCCTGCAACTTTGCTGTATTCTGATATCAGTTCTAGTAGTTTTGGAGTGAAGACTTTAGGGTTTTTTTATGTACAATATCATGTCATCTGCAAATAGTGACAGTTTAACTTATTCTTTACCAATTTGGATTCCTTGTATTTCTTTGTTTTGTCTAATTGCCATGGCTAGGACCTCCAGTACTATGTTAAATAACAGTGGGGAGAGTGGGCATCCCTGTCTTGTTCCCGATCTCAGAGGAAAAGCTTTCAGCTTTTTGCTGTTCAGTATGGTGTTAGCTGTGGGTTTATCATATATGGCCTTTATTATGTTGAGGTACTCGCCCTCTATACCCATTTTGCTGAGAGTTTTTATCATGAATGGATGTTGAATTTTGTCGAATGCTTTTTCAGCATCTATGGAGGTGATTGTGTGGTTTTTGTCCTTCTTTTTGTTTATGTGGTGGATGATGTTGATGGATTTTCGAATGTTGTACCATCCTTGCATCCCTGGGATGAATCCCACTTGGTCATGGTGTACGATCCTTTTGATGTATTTTTGAATTCAGTTTGCTAATATTTTGTTGAGTATTTTTGCATCTATGTTCATCAGGGATATAGGTCTGTAGTTTTCTTTTTTGGTGGGGTCTTTGCCTGGTTTTGGTATTAGGGTGATGTTGGCTTCATAGAATGAGTTTGGGAGTGTTCCCTCCTCTTCTATTTTTTGGAAAACTTTAAGGAGAATGGGTATTATGTCTTCTCTGTATGTCTGATAAAATTCTGAGGTAAATCCATCTGGCCCGGGGGTTTTGTTCTTTGGTAGTTTTTTGATTACTGCTACAATTTCATTGCTGGTAATTGGTCTGTTTAGATTTTCTGTTTCTTTCTGGGTCAGTCTTGGAAGGTTGTATTTTTCTAGGAAGTTGTCCATTTCTCCTAGTTTTCCCAGCTTGTTAGCATATAGGTTTTCATAGTACTCTCTAATAATTCTTTGTATTTCTGTGGGGTCCGTCGTGATTTTTCCTTTCTCGTTTCTGATTCTGTTCATTTGTGTTGACTCTCTTTTCCTCTTAATAAGTCTGGCTATAGGCTTATCTATTTTGTTTATTTTCTCGAAGAACCAGCTCTTGGTTTCATTAATTTTTCCTATTGTTTTATTCTTCTCAATTTTATTTATTTCTTCTCTGATCTTTATTATGTCCGTCTTTCTGCTGACCTTAGGCCTCATTTGTTCTTCTTTTTCCAATTTCAATAATTGTGACATTAGACTACTCATTTGGGTTTGTTCTTCCTTCTTTAAATATGCCTGGATTGCTATATACTTTCCTCTTAAGACTGCTTTCTCTGCATCCCACAGTAGTTGGGGCTTTGTGTTGTTGCTATCATTTGTTTCCATATATTGCTTGATCTCTATTTTAATTTGATTGTTGATCTATTGATTATTTAGGAGCATGTTCTTAAGCCTCCATGTGTTTGTGAGCCTTTTTGCTTTCGTTGTACAATTTAGTTCTAGTTTTATACCTTTGTGGTCTGAAAAGTTGGTTGGTAGGATTTCAATCTTTTTGAATTTACTGAGGCTCTTTTTGTGGCCTAGTATGTGGTTTATTCTGGAGAATGTTCCATGTGCACGTGAGAAGAATGTGTATCCTGTTGCTTTTGGATGTAGAGTTCTGTAGATGTCTATTAGGTCCATCTGTCCTAGTGTGTTGTTCATTGCCTCTGTGTCCTTACTTATTTTCTGTCTGATGGATCTGTGCTTTGGAGTGAATGGTGTGTTGAAGTCTTCTTAAATGAATGCATTGCATTATATTTCCTCCTTTAGTTTTGTTAGTATTTGTCTCACATATGCTGGTGCTCCTGTGTTGGACTCATATATATTTATAGTGGTTATATCCTCTTGTTGGACTGAGCCCTATATCATTATGTAATGTCCTTCTTATCTCTTGTTACTCTCTTTGTTTTGAAGTCTACTTTGCCTGATACTAGTACTGCAACACCTGCTTTTTCTCCCTGTTGTTTGCATGAAATGTCTGTTTTTTCCATCCATTGACTTTTAGTGTGTGCATGTCTTTGGGTTTGAGGTGAGTCTCTTGTAAGCAGCATATAGATGAGTCTTGTTGTTTTATCCATTCAGTGATGCTCTGTCTTTTGATTGGTACATTCAGTCCATTTATGTTTAGGGTGATAATTGATAGGTTTGTACTTATTGACATTGCAGGCTTTAAATTCATGGTTACCAAAGTTTCAAGGTTAATTTCCTTACTATGTAAGAGTCTAACTTAACTCACTTTGTATGCTGTTACAAACACAATATAATGGTTCTTTTCTTTTTCTCCTCCTTTTTCTTCCTACTCCATTCTTTATATGTTAGGTGTCATGTTCTATACTGTTTGTCTATCACTTGATTGACTTTGGGGATAGTTAATTTAATTTTGCATTTGCTTGGTAATTAGCTGTTCTACTTTCATTACTGTGGTTTTATTACCTCTGTTGACAGCTATTCAACCTTAGGAACACTTCCATCTATAGCCGTCCCTCCAAAATAGACTGTAGAGATGGTTTCTGAATTTACTCTCAGCTTTTGCTTATCTAGATATTGTTGAATTCCTTCTTCAAATTTGAATGATAATCTTTCCGGATAAAGTAATCTTGGTTCCAGGCCCTTCTGCTTCATGGCATTAAATACATCAAGCCACTCCCTTCTGGCCTGTAAGGTTTCTGCTGAGAAGTCTGATGTTAGCCGGATGGGCTTTGCTTTGTATGTGATCTTATTTCTGTCTCTGGTTGTTTTTAACAGATAGTCCTTATCCTTGATCTTTTCCATTTTAATTACTATGTATAATGGTGTTGTCTTCCTTGGGTCCCTTGTGTTGGGAGATCTGTGGATCTCCATGGCCTGAGCAATTATCTCCTTCCCCAGATTGGGGAAGTTTTTAGCAACTACCTCTTCAAAGACACATTCTTTCCCTTTCTTTCTCTCTTCTTCTTCTGGTATCCCTATAAGGCAAATATTGTTCCACTTGGATTGGTCACACAGTTCTCTCAATATTCTTTCATTCTTAGAGATCCTTTTTTCTCTCTGTGCCTCAGCTTCTTTGTATTTCTCTTCACTAGTTTCTATTTCATTTATTGTTTCCTCCACCATATCCAACCTGCTTTTAATGCTCTCCATCATGCTCTTCAATGATTAGGTCTCCAACCTGAATTCATTCCTGAGTTCTTAGATGTGTTTCTGTACCTCCATTAGCATGTTGATGATTTTTATTTTGAACTCCCTTTCAGGAAGAGTCACAAGGTCCATATCATTGAAATCTTTCTTGGGAGTTGTATTACTAATTTTACTCTGGACCAGGTTTCTTTGGCATTTCATATTTGTATATGGCACCCTCTCATGTCCATAAGCTCTATTCAGGAGCTGCTCAGCCCCTGAAGCAATGTTGGGGGTCACTTTGGAGCAGTATTGGTGCCTGGGAGTAGGAAAGAGCTGTTCTGCACTTCCTGGCTGCTGTGCCTGTCTCCACTGCCTGAACCAGTGGGCAGAGCACACAGATATAAGCTTTTGTCCCAGAGCAGCCGGATATGGATCCCTGCTTTCCACAGTGGCTGGAATTCCAGTCTCCCCAGGAACTCTGCCTGCTTCTCCCAACTTTCCAACTCTGTAATCAGAGGATTATGTTTAAAGCACCACGAAATGCAGGTTTGTGCTCCCAGCACAGATCTCTAGAGCTAGGTATTCAGCAGTCCCAAGCCTTCCACTCCCTCCCTGCTCAGTTTCTCTTCCTCCCACTGGTGATCTGGGGTTGGGAAAGGGCTCGGGTCCTGCTGAGCCACAGCTTTGGTACATTACCCTGTTTGGTGAGGTCCGTTCTTTTCTCCAGGTGTATGCAGTCTGGTATCATCCTCTTTCCTTTTGCTCTCTCAGGATTAGTTGCACCAACTATACTTTCTAATTGTATCCAGTTTTAAGAGGAAGCCTCTGTTTCTCCTCTCATGCTGCCATCTTTCCATCCCTTAATTTTAGTCTGTGTATGTCTTTGTATAAGCAGCATATAGAAGGATCTTTCATTTTTATCCATTCTATTACTCTGTTGTCTTTTGATTGGTGCATTCATTACATTTACACTTAGGGTAATTATTGATAGATATGTACTTATTGTCATTACAGGCTTTGAATTTGTAGTTACCAAAGGTTCAAGGGTAGCTTCTTTACTATCTAACCATCTAACTTTAACTCACTTATTATGCTATTATAAATTCAATCTGTTGATTCTTAATTTCTCTCCCTTCTTGCTCTTCCTCCTCCACTCTTTATATGTTATGTGTTTTATTCTGTACCCTTTTGTGTTTCCCTTCACTGCTTTTGTGGATAGCTGATTTTATTTTCTGCCTTTAGTTAGTATTTGGTTGATCTGCTTTCTTTGCTGTTATTTTATTTTCTCTGGTGACATCTATTTAACCTTAGGAGTACTTCCATCTAGAGCAGTCCCTTTAACATACCCTGTAGAAGTGGTTTGTGGGAGGCAAATACTTTCAAATTTTGCTTATATGGAAATTGTTTAATCCCTCCTTCAAATTTAAATGATAATCTTGCTGGATACAGTATTCTTGTTTCAAGGCCCTTCTGTTTCATTGCAGTAAACATATCATGCCATTCTCTTCTGGCCTGTATGGTTTCTGTTGAGAAGTCTGATGATAGCCTGATGGGTTTTTCTTTGTAGGTGATCTTTTCTCTCTCTCTGGCTGCCTTTAGTACTCTGTCCTTGTCTTTGATCTTTGCCATTTTTATTATTATATGTCTTGGTGTTGTCCTCCTTGGTTCTCTTGTGTTGGGAGATCTGTGGGCTTCCATGGTCTGAGAGACTATTTCCTTCACCAGCTTTGGAAAGTTTTCAGCAACTATTTCTTCAAAGATTTTTTCACTTTATTTCTTCACTTTCTATCCCCTTTTCTGTCTCTCTGCCTTCTGGTACCCCTATTATGCAAATATTGTTCCGTTTGGAATGGTCACATAGTTCTCTTAATATTCTTTCATTCCTGGAGATCCTTTTATCTCTCTCTTCCTCAGCTTCTCTGTATTCCTGTTCTCTGATTTATATTCCATTAACAGACTCTTGCACCTCATCCAGGCTGATCTTAAGACCTTCCATTGATTGTTTCATTTCTGTTATCTCCCTCTGGACTTCATCCCTTAGCTCTTGCATATTTCTCTGCAAGTCCATCAGTATGGAGTTTATTTTGAATTCTTTTCAGGAAGATTGGTTTTATCTAACTCGCCAGACCCTCTCTCTGGTGTTTGAGTTATTTTGGCCTGGACCAGGTTTTTCTGCCTTTTCATGGTGATATAAATGATTGCTGGCAAGTGGAGCATGTGTCAGCTGGGAGAACAATGTCCCTTCCTGTTTGCTGGTCACCTTGCCCTTCTCCACTGCCTGTGCTGGTTACCCACACAGAGGAAGCACTCTCTGAGTTAATCCTTTGGGCTACTATCAGTGGGGCATCCCTCGGGATGACCTAGGGCACTGCCAGGGGTTGCAGGCGCACCACATGTGTTCTCCTGTAAGAATGGCATCCCTTTGTGCCTTTTGGACTTTGCCGTGGCTTCCTCTGCTTGTGCTGGGAAGCTGCATATAGGGGGAGCATCTGGGTCTTGCCCTGTTAACTGCATGCTGGGAGAAGAGCCTCTGTGGTTGCTGTGGGCAGGACTGCTCCTTGAGTGATCTGCAGCAATGGCGGGTCAGCCGGTTTGCTTGTAGTGTTGGTGGGGGGAATGAACTGCAGGCTGCTTATCTCCATGAGGGGCTTCAGAGCTGCATTACTACCCAAGGGGTTAGGGTGCCTGAAGTTCCTTAAAATTCCCAGCCTGCTAGGCTGAGTCTGTCAGGACAATTTTGTCCATCTGTTAAGCCCTTGCCCCTTTAAGACTTTTAAAGCACCCACTTTTCTTTTGTCCCATGGGAGCTGGCTGTAGGGATCCACTCACAGTTGCCTTCTCAGATTTTACTTTTCTGTTTCTCTAATATATAGTACACCATGCAATGTGTGTTTGTGGTCTCAGTGCAGATTACTAGGGCTGGTTATTTAGCAGTGCTGTGCTTCCACTCCCTCCCCACTCTGATTCTTTTTCTTCTGCCAGTGAGCTGGGTTGGGTTCCACTGGGTCACAGCTTTGAATCTTACCCTTTTCATAAGATGCTGAGTTCTCACAGATGTATATGTAGCCTGGCTGTTGTACTGTATCTTCTGGTCTTTTAGGAACAGTTTTATTTGCTGTATTTTCAAATTAGGAGGAGATTTCCACTGCCCTACTCACACCACCATCTTGACTGCCCCCCATGTATCTTTTCTAATTATTGGTTTTGTGTTCTTCAAATAAATTCCTCTAAGTGGAATTACTGAGTCATATGGCATTTCTATTTTTATTTTTTGAGAATCCTCCTTACTGCTTTCATTGGTGGCTGCACCAATTGCCATTCCCACCAACAGTGTACAAGTGTTCCTTTTTCTTCACACCCTCACCAATACATGTTATTTCTTATCTTTTATTTAGGTTATGAAAGCCTTGTTGGATATATCATTTGAAATATAATCATCCATATGGTAGGCTGCCTTTCATTTTGTTCATGGTTTCCTTTGCTGTGAAGATAAAATCCCAATTGTTTATTTTTGCTTTTGTTTTCCTTCCCTGAGGAGACAAACCCAGAAAAAAATTATTAATGTTGATGTTTGCCTATATTTTCCCCTAGAAGTTTTAATGTTTCAGGTCTTATATTTATTTCTTTAATCCATTTTGAGTTATTTTTGTGTATGGTTTAAGATAGTGATCTGGTTTCATTCTTCTGCATGTAGCTGTCCAGTTTTCTCAACACCACTTATTGAGGAGACTGTCTTTTCTCCATTTTATGTTATTGCTTCTTTTGTCATAGATTAATTGATATAACTGTGGCTTATTTCTGGGTTCTCTAGTCTGTTCTATTGATCTATGTGTCTGTGCTAGTAGCATACTTTTTTGATTAGTATATATTTATACAATAATTTAAAATCAGGGAGTGTGATACCTCCAGCTTTGTTCTTATTTCTCAGGATTGCTTTGGATATTTGGGGTCTTTTGTGGTTCCAAATAAATTTTAGGATTATTTGCTCTATCTCTATTTTAAAAATTGGTATTATGATAGGGACAGTATTGAATCTGTAGACTGCTTTATGTATATGACAATTTTAATATTAATTTCTCCTATCCATGAGCCTGGGATATTTTTCCATTTGTTTGTGTCATCTTTAATTTCTTTCATCACTGTTTTACAGTTTCCAAAGTGCATGTTTTTCACCTCTTTGGTTAGATTTATTCCTAGGTATTTTATTCTTTTTGATGCAATTGTAAATGGGATTGTCTTAATTTATTTTTCTGCTCATTCATTATTTGTATATGGAAATGCAACATATTTCTGTATATTATTTCATATCCTGTGACTTTACTGAATTTATTTCTAAATTCTAGCTGTTTTTCAGTAGAGTTCTTAGGCTTTTTTCATATATTATGTCACCCGAAAATAGTGACAGTTTTACTTCTTCCTTACCAACTGGATGCCTTTTATTTCTTCTCTGATTGCTGTAGCTAGGATTTCCAGTACTGTGTTGAATAAAGTTGTGAGAGTGAGTATCCTTGTCTTGTTCCTGATGTTAGGGAAAAGGTTTTAGTTTTACACCATTGAGTAGAATGTTAATTGTGGGTTTGACATATATGGCCTCTATTATGTTGAGATATGTGCCTTTTATACATACCTTATTGAGAATTTTTATAATGAATTAATGTTGAACTTTGTCAAATGGTTTTTCAGCATCTGTTTGAGATAACCATGTAGTTTTTATCCTTCCTTTGTTAATGTGGTATATCACATTGATTTGTGGATATTTATAGTCATCCTTGCATCACAGGTATAAATCCCACTTGATCATGGTGAATGATCCTTTTAATATATTGTTGAATTTGGTTTGCTAATATTTTGTTGAGGATTTTTGCATCACTGCCATTCAGGGATATTGGTCTATAATTTTATTTTTATATAGTGTCTTTTATTTTGGTTTCAAGATGATACTGACCTCAGAATGAATTGGGAAGCAGTGTTCCTACCTCTTCAGTTTTTTGGAATAGCTTGAGTAGGACAGGTATTAACTGGTCTTTAACTGTTTATTAGAATTCATCTGTGAAGCCATCTGTTCCTGGACTTTTGTTTATTGGGAGATATTTGATTACCAATTAAATTTTATTTAATAATTGATCTGCTCAGGTTTTCTATTTATTCCTGTTTCAATCTTGGAAGATTGTATGTTTCTAGGGATTTATCCATTTCTTCCAAGTCGTCCAATTTGTTTGTGTATGATTTTTCATAATAATCTTTTATAATTGTTTTTATTTTTCTGGTGTCAATTGTACTTGTCTTTCATTTCTGATTTTGAGTCCTCTGGTTTTTTTGGTGAGTCTAACTAAAAGAATCAATTTTATTTTTTCAAAGAACTAGCTCCTAGCTTCACTGATCTTTTTGTATTGTGCTTTTAGTTTCTATTTATTTGTTTCCACTCTGATCTTTGTAATTTCCTTTCTTCTACAACTTTGGCCTTCACTTGCGTTTCTTTTTCTAGTTCCTTTAGGTATAGGGTTAAATTGTTTGAGATAGATTTTGCATCTTGAGGTAGATTGTATCACTATGAACTTCACTCTTAGGACTGCTTTTCCTGCATACCAAAGATTTTGAACTGTTTTATTTCTATTTTCGTTATTCTCCAAGTATATTTTTATTTCCTTTGATTTCTTCAGCAACCCATTTGTTGTTAAGTAGCATGCTGTTTAGCCTTCACATGTTTGTGTTTTTCTAATTTTTTTTCTTGTAATTGATTTCCAATTGTGGTCAGAGAAAGTGCTTGATATGATTTTAATCTTCTTAAGTTTATTGAGACTTGTTTTGTGACCTAACATGTGATCTGTTCTGGAGCATGTTACATGTGCACTTGAAAAGAATATGTATTCTACTACTTTGGAATGTAATGTTCTGTATCTTTTAATTCTATTAAGTTTCATGTGTCATTCAAAGCCACTGTTGCCTTATTGATTTTCTGTCTGGATAAGCTATCCCTTGTTATAAGTTGAGCGTTAACATCCCCTGGTATTATTGTGTTATTGTCAATTTCTCCCTTCATGTCTGTTAATATTTGCTGCATATATTAAGTGCACTTGTGTTGAGTTTATTTTTTTTTTGTTATATCTTCTTGCTGGGTTATGCCCTCAGTCATCATGTAATGTCCTTTGTCTCTTTCTTTTAAAGTCTATTTTGTCTGATACAAATATCACTACTCCCACTTTTTTATTCCTATTTGCATGGAATATCTTTTTTTCTATCCTTCAGTTTTAGTCTGTGTGCGCTTTAGGTATGAAGTGAGTCTTATATAGATAAATAGTCTTGTTTTTTAATCCATTTAATTACCCCATGCCATTTGATTGAAGCATTTAGATCATTTACATTTAAAATAATTATTGTTAGGTATATACGTTTTAACATTTTGTTAGATATTTCTTGGTTGATTTGTCATTCTTTTCTTGTCCTTTCTTTCTCTCTTGCTCTCTTCCCTTGTGAATAATGACTTTCTTTAGTTTTAAGGTTGGATTACTTTCTTTGGTTTTTGTGTATTACAGATTTCTTGTTTGTGGTTACCATGGGGTTCATATATGGCATCCTATGTTTATAGCAATCTCTGATAAATTGATGTTTATTTGCTTGAATGCATTCTAGTAGCATTACATTTTTTTACTACCCCCTTCCACATTTTATGATTTGATGCCTTCTTTTTGTTTAGTGATTCTCTTAATTCATTTTATATGTAATTGGTTTTACTATTTTGTTTTTAACCTTCATACTACTTTTAAACAATTGATCTACTATCTCTGCCATGTTTGCTTTTAATTGTGAACTTTTCCCTTTTTCAATTTTTCTTGCTTCTAGTTAATGTCTTCTCCTTTTAGAAAATTTCCTTTAATATTTCTTGTTAGGCTGGTTTAGTGGTGGTGACCTTATGTATACTTATCTGCGATTTTATCTCCCTTTTAATTCTGAATGACAAGCTTGCTGAGTACAGTATTCTTGGTTGAAGGTTTTTCTCTCAGTAGTTTTAATTTATCATGCCACTTCCTTCTGGCCTGTGAATTTTCAGTTGATAGCCTTAATGAGGTTTTCCTTATAGGTAATCTGTTACTTTTCTCTCACCACTTTTAAGATTCTCTCATTTTCTTTTATCTTTTAATTCTAATTGTTATGTTGCTTGGTGTGGACTTTCACAGTTTCATCTTGTTTGGAGATTTCTAGACCTGGATGTCTGTTTCTTTTCCTAGGTTAGGGACTTTCAGCTATTGTTTCTTCAAATAAGTTTTCCACCCCTTCTCTTTCTTGGCCTTATGGGACTCCTATAGTGTAAATTTTAGGATGTTTCATATTATCATAGAAGTCCCTTACCTATTCTTTCTTTTTTATCCTTACCGCTGTTCAGCTTGAGTGTTTTCCACTACTTTCTCAAGTCACTGATGTGCTCTTCTCTTGATGCCTTTACTTATTTGTTTATTTATTTGATTGCTCTGGCTAGAACTTCTAGTCTTATGTTGAATAAAAGTGGTGAGAGTGGGCATTTTTGTATTGCCCCATATCTTAGAAGAAAAACAATAAGTTTTCACCAGTCTGAGTATGATGTTAGCTGTGAGTTTGGTATACATGGCCTTTACATTGTTGAGGAATGTTGAGGATTTTTGCATTGATATTCATTTTGAAATAGTAATTATCTCTTTTTGTGGTATCTCTGACTGGTTTTAGTAGCAGGGTAATGCTGGCTTCATTTCAAACTTCCCATCTCCTTGCACATTTATTATCTTTTCCTAAAGTATCCCTTTTTAGGAATAAATGCCTTCTCCTAAATTTCGGCTTTATTTTCCTTTTTCTAGGTCCTTTTGATATAAGATTAGATTTTTTTAGATTTTTCTGCTTCTTGAGGTAGGCCTGTATCACTACAAACTTCACTCTTTTCTTTGTATTTTTTTACAATTTTTTAAATGAGGTATATATAATAAAATGCACAAATCTTAATGTACAACTTGATGCACTCATGGAACCATCATCTAGACCAAAATGTCGAACATTCTAATTTTTTCCCTTCATTTGTCACTCATCTACCATCCTCCCACCTTTGCTATGGCAACCACCATATGACTATGTATATGTCTATGAGTCTATTTCTGTTTTGTCCATTTGTTTCACTTTTTAGATTCCATATATAAGTGAAATCATATGGTATTTGTCTTTGTCTGACTTATTTCACTTAGCATAATACCCTCTAGTTCATCCATG
Organism: Manis javanica; assembly: GCF_040802235.1. NCBI lineage: Eukaryota > Metazoa > Chordata > Mammalia > Pholidota > Manidae > Manis > Manis javanica. Next base: position 126,956,291 of record NC_133160.1, on the reverse strand, counting down.
TTGTCACAAATGGTAAGATTGCATTCTTTTTTATGGCTGAATAATATTTCCTTGTATGTATGTATGTGTATATATATATATATATATATATATATATATATATATATATATATATATATATATTTGCTTGTATGTATATACATACACCTCATTTTTATATATAATTCATCTATCGATAGACATATAGGTTGCTTCCATATCTTGGCTATTGCAAATAATGCTGTGATAAACATAGGAGTACATATATCTTCAAATTAGTGTTTTAATTTTCTTTGGATAAATACTCAGAAGTAGAATTGCTGGATTATTGAGTAGTTCTAGCTTTAATTTTTGAGGAATCTCCACACTGTTTTCCATAGTGACTGTACCAGTTTACATTCCCATCAAAAGTCACAAGGGCTCCCCTTTTCTCTATATCCTCTCTAACACTTGTCATTTCTTGTCTTGTTATTAGCCACTCTGCTGTAAGATTGATATCTCATTGTGTTTTTATTTAAATTTTCCATTTTCTGATCATCTTGAGTATTGGTATTACTACAAACCTGTATTGCTACTAACTTCCCTCTTAGAATTGCTTTTGCTTCATACATGTTTCTCTTCTATTCTCATTTGTCTCTAGAAATTTTTTATATCTCTTTTATTTCCTCAATGACCCATTGGTTATTCAGTAGCATGTTTTTTAGCCTCCACATATTTTTTCATTTTGTTTCTTGTAATTGATTTCCAATTTCATACCATTGTGGTCAGAAAATATGCTTGATATTATTTCACTATTCTTACAAAATTTATTGAGATTCATTCTGTGTCCAAAAATATGATGTATCCTGGAAAATATTCAATGTACCATGGAAAATAATGTATATTCTGTCTTGGGATAAAATGTTCTGTATATATTAAACCCATATGATCAATGTTTCATTCAAAACTACTGTTTCCTTATAGATTTTTCTGTCTGGATAATCTATTCATTGATGTGAGTGGGGTGTTAAAGTCCTCTATTATTATTATAATACTGTCAATTTCTCCCTTTACATCTATTATTATTTGCTTTATATATTTAAATGCTCCTACATTGGGTTCATATATATTTTTACAATTGTTGTATATCTTCTTTTTGGATTGAACCCTTTATCATTATGTAATATTTTGGCTCTTTTTACAGTCTTTGCTTGAATGTCTATTTGTCTAAGTACTGCTATTCTGGCGTTTTTAATTTTAATTTTCATAGAATATTTTTTTCCATCCCTTCACTTTCAGTCTGAGTGTGTTCTTCTGAAGTACATTCTTGTTAGTGACATGTAGATGGGTATTTTTCTTTTATTAAAATCCATTCAGCCACCCTATGTCTTTTGATTGAAGCCTTTAGACTGTTCACATTTAGAATAATTATTGATAGGTATGTACTTATTACCAGTTCATTAATAGTTTTTTTGTTAATTTTGTAGTTCACTGCTTCTTTCTTCCTCTCTTGCTCTATTCTGAGTAATTAATTTCTTTAGTGTCATTCTTGGAGTCTTTTCCCTTTACTTTTGTATTATAGGTTTTGGTTTTTGTTACTGTGAGATTCATATATGACATCCATTGTGGTCAGAATGATGCTTGATATGATTTAATAGTCTTAAATTCATTGAGATTTGCTTTGTGGCCTAACATGTGATTGATGTTGGAAAATGTTTTATGTGTGCTTGAAAAGAATATGGTATTCTGCTGTTTTGTATCTAAGTCATGTCATCTATGTTGTTCAAATCTACTGTTGCTTTGGGTTTTTTTTGTCTGGATGATATCCATCTGCAACACTTGAAGTACTAGCCCAAGTGTGTATACCAGACAGGTTATCCTAAGGCAAAAATTATGGGATAGTTATGAAGAAAAAAATGAAGAGTTTAGTGATACTTTCTATCCCCACTCTACTAATCTAAATATTTAAAAATGTGTATAAAGTAAAACAACTATGTATAAGTACATAAGCCATAAGTATGGTACTAAATCCATCTTCACAAAGTTAACGTGTAAATACAGCAACAACTACATCAAGAAATATAATCCAAGATATGCACCCCAGAAACTGCTTTTGAGACCCATCCTATTACTACATTAATCCAGAGATAGACACTATTCTGAATCAAAAAATCATAGTCTAGTTTATCTTTCTACTTTATGTAAGTGAAATGATAGAGTACATGCTCTTTCATGACTGATTTCTTATGTTCAACATTATTTTAGTGAGATTTCTCCATGAAATTGTGCAGTTTGCTATTTATCATTGTTAAAAGGGAAACCATTCCATTGAATAAATACACTATAATTTGCTTATCCTACTATTGAACACTTTTTCTCTGCCTGCATTTGAAGTTTTTTTGGGGGGGGCAGTTTTACTGGTATTTTTCTTTCTCTTTTTCTTGTCCTTTTCTTTCTTTTCTCTCCTCCTTCCTTCTTATTGGTGGTGGTTTAGAACTTGAATCTCTGGGCTGATGCCATTTATTTTATTTTGAAAAACGGTAACTTCATTTCTTCATATATTGTTTCTACTCTACCCTCTCTGCATATAGTAAACTTCCTCACTGTGCCCTTTTATTTTATACTCTTTCCTGTATTTTTAATCTTTTATTTTCCCCCTATGGAGATCCTTAGTCCTTGTTTCCTATTAATCTGCTTCCAAATTTACTAATTCTGTCTTCTACTGGGAAATTTTCCTTATTCTTTCATCACAGAAAAATTTTCCCTTTTTAAGAAACATTAATTTATTGAAATATATTGACATATAACACATTAGTTTCAGGTATGTAACATAATTTGATATTGTGTACATTGTCAAGTGATCATCACAATGTCTAGTTACCATCCATCACCATACAAATTTAACTTTTATGGTTTGCTCTCTTGACAACTTTTAAGTATGCTCTGCAATAGTACTGATGTAGTCATGACGGTATGCATTACAGCACACGAGATACTCATTTTATAACTGAAATTTGTACCTTTTGACCTCCTTCACCCATTTTTCCCCTTCCCAACACCCCTCCCCTCTAGCAAACACCATTCTGTTCTCTGTATGAATGATTTTGGTTTGGTATGGTCTGTTTTGTTTTTTATTTTCCACATATAAATGAAATCACACTGTATTTGTCTTTCTTCTTCTGACTTCACCTGGAATAATATACTCTTGGTCCAACCATGTTGTCACAAAAAAAAAAAAAAAAAAGGATTTCATGTCACCTTGCTTACCACCTATGCTTTCCTTCAGAATTTTATGGTTTCGAGTTTTATATTTAAATATTTAATCCACTTCAAGTTAATTTTTGTATACAGTATAAGATATCTTGTTTCCTTTTTTGCCTATGGCTGTTCAGGACTTCCAACACCATTTATTGTCTGTTATTTCCCCACTATATATTTAGTCTTGACTCTTTGTCATAAATTAATTGACCATGTAAACATGGGTTTAATTTTGGGCTCTCCATTCCATTCTATTGATCTATATTTTTCTGCCCATACCATACTGTTTTGATTACTGTAGCTTTGCAATATGGTTTGAAATCAGGGAGTGTAAAGACTCAGAATTTGTTCTTTCTCAAGATTGCTTTGGCTATTTGGTGTCTTTTGTGCTTCCATACAAATTTTAGGATATTTGTTTTTTCTGTGAAAACTGTTGGAATTTTGATAGGAATTGTATTGAAGTTGTACATTGTTTTGGATAATATGTACACTTATTTTATGCTCATGGAATGGAAGAATTAATTGTAGTATCTTTCTATTTATCTATGTTATTTTCCATTTCTTTCATCAATGTAGTTTTTGGTGTACAGGTCTTTGATCTCTAGAAGTAGAGATCATGTTATTTAAACTTTGTTCACTTAGCAATTGGGGTTGTAGGGGAAAGTTTCTGCGGTTCGATTATGCTTCAGACCTAGGCATTCATCTTGTCTTTGTACTCTCTGAACTTACATAAAACAGCTCTTTGCAACTATAACCACACCCCAGGACATCTCTTAAAAAATACCTCTATCAAATCTGGCAGTCAATCCACCTTCTTAATTTTGCTTGAAATAAAAGCTGTGCTGAACATAGTTCAATGCTCTCTCATCAAAGCATATTCCACACATAGTTTTTAGGATTTTACATTTGCCTCATTTCTTCTGGTTCCTTTTTCTCAGTCTCCTATGTAGAGTCACTTTCATTTACACATTCTATTAGCACAAGTTCCCCAAACTTCTGTTTTTGGCCTGTTAATCTTTATATCCTTAATAATTCTCTAAATTATGTTAACAAATAACATGACTTTGAATGTTATTTGCATCTGTGTACTGATGACTACTAAATTTATCTCTTTGAGCCAGGCATCTGTCTTAGAATCTCTAAAGTTACATTCCCAACTGACCCCTTGAAATTTTCACAAGATTGTCTAATAGGCTTGTGAAACTTCTGTTTCCAATATAAAGTTATATTATCCTCCTTCAATCTCCAACTAATTCTGCTCTAGCATTTATCCCATGGCAAGTCCCTCGTTCAAAAGAAAGGATACTCAACTTTTCTCAGGAAAACAAATATCATTCTTCAGTTAATTGTTAGTTCTATATCCACTTTTCACCATCTCCATTGCTACCACTCTGTTTCAAGCCACCTACATATCTCTCATGGTTTTTTCAGTAGGCTTCTAAATGTCTCCATGATTATATTCTTATTCTTCTTTAATCTGTTGTCAACATAGCTAACAGTTTCAGTTTTTGTGAGTGACTGTTCAGTTTTCCCAACATTGAATGAAGAGACTGTCCTTTCCCCCCTGTATATTCTTGGCTGCTTTGTCATACATTAATTGATTATGTATGATTCTATTAAAATGTAGGACCATAGTATTTCTCTGCTTATAACTCTTTAGTTGCTTCCTAATTCAAAGAAATTAAAATTTCTCTTATCTCTTAAATCCCTGATTTGGTTCCATTATTCTCTGAGCTTAACTCCTGCTACTCTGCTCTTTCACACTATTCCATCCACACTTGCCTCCTCCCAATTTCTGGAACTTCACATGCTTCTTAAGAGTCTTTGCACTTGCTGTTTGCAGATATCAATAGGGCCTAGTCCCTTACTTCCTTAATATCTTAACTCAAAGATCATTTCCTCAATGAGAGTTTTCACAGCCATCCTACCAAAACTTTCAACCTCTCCTTAGAGACATCATACTTTCCCCTGCAAAACCTCATGTTTTTCTCCTTGCTACATTCAAGATTTGTATTTATTTAACTTATGTAATATATACCTTCTATCATTAGTTTATAAATTGAATGAGTGTATGGATTTTTGTTTTCCCATTTTACTGCTGCTTCTCAAGCACAAAAGTCAATGGCGGTGCATAACAGAAGCCCCAAAACTATTGTTTATGTGAATTAATTCATCTTAAGTCTGTAGCCCAATACAGTGTTTTCAATACTTCACAATGAAGGCCTCCCTTAAAATTATAAGGGATGTCTGTCCCACTTAGTAATCTGCAGTGGATACTTTTCTGCCCTCTTTGTTTTTACCATAGAAAGGAGATGATCAAGTATGTGCTTCTACCACAGTGTAGGCTAAGAGTGGCATTCTGCTTCTTGCAAAGAACAGGTTTGAACAGGAGTGATTGTTTTTATTGGGGTAAATTATTAGAAGGTACATTGTGGCCATAAATATATGTATGCCAAATCCTGATCCCCTTTTATGAATACATTAATACTAAAATTCATACTTTTATTGGTACCTGTTTGACACCTTTGATATCGCTTAACATCAAAACCAATTAAGAAGGAAAAGATAGGTGGATACTGACTACTGAACCCTGACAATACCATTAAGGAATAGATATTGACTGAAATTTCCTGTGCTAAGTAGCATGTATTGCTTAGCCAAGTCGATGGCTTTAATTTTTAGTACTTTTATAAATTTAGATCTTTTATTTTACCGCAATTGTTTGTAGCTATTCATATTAAGACTAGATTTTTACTACTGTAGATTAAATGTGTGAGTCTAGGAAGCACAGTCCAGATAGGTCTCTCTAGATTAATCTGAATTTACCCATGCATATCTGTCATTTAAATAAACAATTGTGGTTGAGGCAAAGATTATGTTAAAGGGAAAGAGAATATTTTATTACTAGCTAAAATTCACCTTCAAAAATGCTTGGCATTGCATATAAAATTTCTAGGAAGTAATGGAAGATGATTTTTTAAACTGTATTTTCTTCCTTATTCTGCATCTCCAGTCTGGATTTTAGCCTACCGAGCATTTTGTTTTGATGTGTGTTTTATGCCAGGCGTAAAATATCAGTGTTAAAAGAACTGCTTGAAATTCTGTTCCTACGTATGATAGTTTAACCTAAAATTAGGGAGGAAATGGTAGACAGATTAATGATGGTATTATGTGCTTGTCCTTAGCCCACTACACCTTTCTTATGACCACTAATACATCAGAGCGATAGCTTGGATTTCACAATAGAAAAGCCATTAACTGTATTAAAATAGATGATGTATCATATCATAAAGATGATATGCTGTCCTTAAGGGTCAAGATTGACAAATCAAAACACAAATTGTTTTAATCCCAAAATTTAAGTCAAGCCATTCAATTTAAACACCAATGCTCTTTTCTTAGTAAAGGGTTTTGCCCAGAAAGTGAATCATAGTAGTTTTTAAATATATATTCCTCTTATTATCAAAAGAGTAGTATCTTATTTTTCAATTTTTTTCCTCAAAAAGGAAATTACCCTTTAAAATTTTATCACTAGGTAGTACATTTTCTGTGTATTCCAACCTCACAGAAAGATAAGTAATTGCTATGTATGTTAGAGGAAAGATGTGTTATGTACAGTCTTTTATGTCTGCAATTCCCTAGCTAGGTGAGCATTCCCCAGCTTGATTGTAGCACAAACAAACCCAAAGGATCCAGAATAGTTGTATTTCTCTTCAACCTTCAGAATTATAGAGGGCAATATCCTTTTCTGATTATTTTCAAGGATGCAAGTCATTAGCAAACCTAGGTGCCCTGACATGCTATCCAGTGTTTAGAAAAGTAACCACATTGAACCAATAAAGAAATTTGGTGTCTGAGGTACACTGGTTTACGTGAATGTCAGTGTCCAGTTCTACCAAACTTTAAAACTGTTCCTAAAACAAAGCATTACCAAGTTTGGGAAATAGATCATCATGTTTTCCTACCAGCAGAAATCCTGTTTAAGATCTTTATCAGGTTGTTCTCTGGGAGAGTGAATGAATCAGAACCCATGAGTGACTATGCAGTGTAAGCAGATAAGGAAAGTATAGAAAAAAATCCAAGATAACCAACTAAAAAGGCCTTGATTAATTACATCAGTAGTCCTGCTCTACTTACTCTTCCACGATAGCTGTTAAAGCTAATAAATTTCCTCTTGTCTTAGTATAGTAAAACAAGGAGACTACTTTTTGTCAAGCATCTCTATAGTCAAATACTGTTAACCTAAGATGATGCACCAACTCCATAAGTAGTGACTTTTCAAGGCACCATCCTATTGTAAAAATGTATAAGGAGCATTTTTTCATATAAGATTTGTAATGTAGACTACATTACTTAAGATTTTCTTTCAAATTTTAAAACTTGTATTCCAACCATAACCATTATCATAAATGCACAATTACTGAGGGATCACAGTGTATAAAATATTATAGTTTACCAAGTCATTTGATTTTCCCCTTTACAGGAAAAAAAAGTTGGATTTTAAAATAAATCATTGTTTTTCAACTTTCTTTCATTTCACTTTCCAGGAAGTTCTCTATCATATTGTCTCTAGTCAGAACTTGCAATTCTTCCCTGTTATCCCTTCATGGCATGACACTTTCTCATGTATTATAGCTCCATGGAGATGCTTAATTTTTTATACTAGCTCCTGTCATTTACTTGGCACAGCATTTTTAAATCAAAAAGGTATACTGCATATTAGTCTTTCACATAGGAGAGTTTTGGCATTTTGTGTGACTCAGTTCTTCTTTATATTGTTATTATAAAAGGATTACTGTTTCTGACCCTGTCCACAAATTTTATTACATATGCCTGAAAGTATGACATCCACAAGCTTCCATTCTTTCCCAAATGCCCCATAGGACAGGGATGCCATCCTTGCTTGAGAACTACTAGAAACATAAACTACATCACAAGCAAAGATCTATTCTTACCCTGAAGAGGTACACACTACAAAATTCATATATTGCTGTTTAACAGACCCTGGAGCCAGTACTTCTACTAACATATCAGAAAAAAAATGCCTGTTATATTTTACAATAAGCAAATATGTTGTCTGATTCTGACTCGGCTGACTTTCCCAATTTAAAAAATCTTGCTTCGCATTGGCAACTTCAAACACTAGCCAAACACTAAAATTATTTTCTTGAATCTGGATTCTTAAGGAAAAACAAAATCACCAAAATTAAGAAAAACAATATCTCTTAAGATAATCTGAGCCAGCTGAAGTATATGAACAAGTAAATCTGACACTTAACTTGGAGATAGATTTTAAATTTTAATATTTTTATTCTAAATGAAAAATGAAAGCTGAGGGGTTGGCTCTGCTGAAGTGCATAATTTGGTTTGGTTTTCTTTTGAAAAGAAATCTGACAATTGGGATTTATTCTGCCTTTTCCTTTTTACAATTTCTGGACTATTTGACTACTATATATATATATATATATATATATATATATATATATATACTTTAAAGTATATTCTCTGTTCACTTTATGCTTTTGAAGCTTTTACAACTCAGTTTTAAGCACTAAGTTAAGGGGAAATGAAATAATTGATTAACTCGTTTCTTCAAAATTTTAAATACCTTTTTGTTTTAAAAAGTAAAACATGGAACACACAATAGTACAGGAACATTCAACTTGACTGAACCATAAGCACAGCATTAGCTTGTACTCAAATGCATTTTTGATTAAAGAGAAATACCTTAGAGTTTTAAGTTGAGAATGCTGGGTTTGTATTTTGCTAGTGCTTTGTGATTATATTTTTATATCTACAGAATACCCTTAACATTATTCTAGAAACATTTATGGGATTAAATTTAGGAGTCCTCTAAATTATCAGAAGAATATGAAAGCACCTTCACAATATATCTACAACTTCGTTGAACACTACTATGTTTCAGGCATTACCTACTTACTTTATCTTTATTATTATCACTATTATTTCTATCATAGGTCTAAAAGTTCCTCATTTAATTTCTATAACAGCATTCGAAGGTATTATGTCTCCATATAGAAAACTAACAATTAGAAAAATTAACTTTCTCAATATCACACAAATATTAGGCTACAGAATTAATATTTGTATATAGATCTGTACATTGCTGATGATTCTTAAAATCTCATCTACTACTAAAGGTAGATATATGATTAACGAAATAAAAACATAGTTATAATTTGAGAACCTTTGCGGTTCTAGAAAACACAGACTGGCATTAGTTCCTTACCTGGCCTAGTTCAGGTAGATAATCATGGAAATGTTTGCTTCTATGCTCCTGCCTTCTTGGTGGTCTCCTTAATTAAACAATCTGAAGTTTTCCTGTACCATTGAACTGATGAAAAGAGTGCCTATTTTTGAGGAATTAATTTTTTAAATCGCATTTTGGTTAAAATACTTTAAAAAGTATTTTAAAGTTTTATTGAAGTACTATTGATATACAATTGTATACTGATTTCAAATATACAACACTGTGGTCCAACATTTACCCATGTTATTAAATCATCACCCCTTCTGGTGTGATTGCTATCATTTGACCCAATGATTCCATTTCTAGGAATTTAACCAAAGAAAACAAAACAAAAAGATATATGCACCCTGACATTTATCACCACATTATTTACAATAGCCAAGAAATTAATATCTAATTATTATAATTTATATGTTTATTGTGCAAAACTGAGGGAAGATAGATTTTTAAAAATATAAAGTCAAAATTACCTGTCATTCAGCTATAATTTCTGTGTACTTGTTGCTATGTACACTTCCAGAAAAGAGCTTGGTTCTGGAAAGAGGCATCTTTGACAGGGTATATAGAACTTATTTTTTCTAATATTTTCACAACATCAGACAATTAAAGTCTTTGATATCATAGCCACATCATAGTGAGCTCTACCTAGTATCTTATGGCCTTAAGACATGTGAATAAAAATTTTTGAGGTTGACTTTTTATAAAACATATATAGACTTGCATCATTTCAAAGACTATATTGTAATTCATGCTAGAATCTCATTCAACTAAAGTTTTTATGCTGCACAGTTTAAGCTTTTCATGACTTGCCAAACATGATAATTAAAGATTATATCTCAGTAGCCAACTACAGAGATTCTACATTAAAGTGCCTGTATCACTGTGTGAACACCATTTTAAACATTTTGAAATCCTTGTAGATACTATAATCTTGAAGTTTCAAAAGTCAAAAATATTATAAAAATATCTCAGTAAACATTTATTCTAGTGCATATACTTAGTTACGAGTAGCTTTCAAAGCAAAAATAATTTTTGTACCATATATCCTTATAAATATTTCACATAGTTTTTGTAAAATCTTGTGGTAGAATTTATTAAAGAGTGTATTTCATACTTTAGTTCCCACTTATTTGAACAGATATGAATTTAAGAATAAAAAGCATAGTTATGATATAATAATTACACTATTCTATTATTTTCTAATGTACCTGAAATTGTTAAACTATAAAATTATTTCATATAAGGACATTTTTTGTGATGCTCACTAACATTCATATTTTCTTTCTTTTGGATTAAGTTTGTTCTTACCTTTATTTGATATTAAAGGAGATTTATAAGTTCAAATATATATAACTGAACTACTTTAAGTCCTTAACCATTTTGCCCATGTCTTAGTCTCCCAATTAATTATATACATGAAGTAACTCTAGGCTCTTTGTCATCCATGTTAAATTTTCATTCCACAAAAGGTGTTTTGGGCTAGATAGAGGCTATTGAATATACTGGCTATTACAATAAACTACAACAACAACAGCATTTTGATAGAATGGGTTCATTAAAGTCTCCATGATAGAATGCTAATATGCTAGATTATGATATATTAATACATATGTACATAATTATGTGCATAGCTTAGACATAATTATATACATAGCATATATATTTTACAATAATATACAATTCTCTACACAATATAGTAATTGACTTTTTTTTAAAGAAATAAATGGGTTTCTTAAACTTTATTTCTCCCCTTGACTGATTTTGGTTTCAAAGGAATTTTGCCCCAGGATTCCAAGTTATATGCAGAGTTTTGGAATAGGTAATTGAAAGGTATCTCACCACAACCCTCCTTAACCCAGAACGACTTAGGAGACATGGCCCACGCAAGACATTTTATCATCTGAAAGAGAAAATGGCTTGCCCCGGAGAGAGGGAGCAGCAGCTCATGGGTGAGGAAGTGCGTTTTTAAGGAGTAGAGGTAGGGTGTATTCTGCGTTGGTGATTGGATCTTAAAGGGTGGGCAACCATCCGGTTGGTGGTGATTGGATCTTAAGGGGTGGGGGTCTTAGCGTGCCAGAATTTGCCTTCATTCCCATCTTTTTCTTTTCTTAATTGGGCCTCTGGGGAACTGGGCATAGAATCTCATTCTCTAGCTACTTCCTGCTGGAGAGGGGTGCAGATTCTGGGGTTAGTGAGGCCATTGCTGTAGAGTTGGGGAAGAGCGGGCATCTTGAGATGAATCGTGATGTCATCTAGCTGGTTTCATTATTCTTCCTGAGAAGGCCTTGATAGCCCTGGAGGAGTAACAAATTCAAGGCCGGTATTGGGCGAGAAGATGAGCATCTGGGGAAATGGACGGTGAGCCCGTGTAGGAGGATAGGGCAGTGAGGGTTCCTAAAGCAGCTCAGATTCCCCCAGAACAACTCAGGAGACACGAGCCCATGCAGGAGATTTTATTATCTGAAAGAGAAAAATGGCTGCCCCCAGAGAGAGGGAGCAGCCAGTAATTGACTTTTATTATCTGATTTTTCAAGTTTTAGAAAAATCGTGTATTTCCTTATGAATTTAAGTAGATTATCTGTGATAGGCATTGTCAGACTGGTTCCCTATAACCATGAAAAATAAGAAATTTGGTTGGATTTCTTAAATTTGAAATAAAAATATGACATCATTTAGAAACAGCTTTATTTAAATCATATTTTAAACAGTGTCACTTCTCCTAGTCTGTTGGTCTGAAATATTAGAAGCTAAAATTGTCATCCAAAATAAAATATTTCTTCTCGGCAGTACAAATGATTTTAATATCTTATTAGTTTTGCTAACTCTATTAGTAGAATAAGCTGGATTAGATGGAGAATTCACACTGAAAGAAGATGACAAAGGGATGCAACATACACCTGATAATGAAATAGTTTAAAAGCAATTGCTAATACCTAATTAGTTAATACACATGTCTTAGTACAATTCATATTTTTTCATGAAACTTAGAATAATATTAAGGAAAAATAAATGTTTAAAACAATTTCCTCAAATTTATTCCTCAATAAAGGATACTTTAGGAAAACAGACTAAGTTTGAAAGGAGATGGAAATTTGAAAATCAAATCATGGCAATGATAAATTTCTGATTTTGATGATTTTACTTTGATCATGAAACAGGACAGCTTTGTTTATAACAGATGCTCACTGAAATATTTAGGAATAGACAAGCACAGTTACCTTTCTATTGTTTAAAAAGAGTTTGATAAAACAAGTAATTGGAATAAAATGCAAATAACTTTTGAATCTTAGAGTGTATTCAGCAGTTCCTTGTAATGTGATGTACTGTAATTATTCTTCGTTTGAAATAACCAAGAAAAACAAAAATAGCCTAATCATCTGGGGATAGTATCTTTTTCAGTAGGATATAATGCCTGAAGTTTGAGGAAATGCTTTAATTTACAGAAAGATTTTTAATTGTTTTTTAACAGTCACAAGGCTATCAATCCAATTATTGAAGGTACCACAATCACAGATTAGCAAGGAACAGCTCAAATTTTTTAAGAGAAGTTAAAACCTAATATTTTATAGGCCAATTATAATAGATGATACCATAGAGACAGGAAAATACCCACCATTTTTTGTTGACAATAAGATGTGCTAAAGCAATATATTAGAGGTTGGTGTCTAAAAACATAAATTATGGGATTTGACAACATGGGTTCTAATCTATGTTTTGACTAGTAGGAACTCTGGGTCCATTGGTAAATTACTGAAATACTCTTCTTTAAGTTCCCAAATCTGTAAGTTGGGAACAATAAAAAGCATAAAACTAGCTTTTTGGTTGTTAGAATGTTAAGGGAATAAATTAATGTAAACTATTTGGAAAAAATGAGTATTTTCCTCAAGGTCAATTTCATAGAGCTCACCTGCTGCCTCCACCATATAAAGGGCTCCTCTTTGTTACTCTGTAGCACTCACTGACTAAGAAAACATTTGTAGTTTGGTTGGAGATCATTTTATGTAGGCAATTTCCTCATTATTTATATATTACTCAGCTATTCATTCATTTATTGAACAGTCTAGTCTTTTGTCTATCTAGAAGAGAAAATCCACACATATAAATACCTAAAGTAAAAAAAAATATATATATATATATATAATGGATAAATTCTATATATGTTTTTGCAAAGAAGACTTAAGGATGTTGTCTGAGAGATCTTGGGTTCATATGGAAGACTAGCATACAGGATATTTAAGGTATGGTTTGAACTGTAGTAGTTTCATATATTAAACTATAAATAAACTATAAAAGTTTATTAAGTAATATAAAAAGATGAGATAGAAAAGTTAAACTGTTTCACAAAAATTTATCCAGCTGACAACATGCTAGACAGATTTTTAAACCACAGTAGCATTAAAATAGTTCTTTGAAGCTACAGTTGATATCTTTTTTTATAGTCTCCTCAAACAATTTTTTCTGCTCTTAGATTTGTTTAGGTTTTCATTGAGAATGCTAGACCTTTAAAAGTACAGATCTCAAGATTAAGTCAGTCAGCATGAGGACTCCATCAGTGGTGGGGAGCAGAGAGTGGTGGCGACAAGCCAGGCCAGTGAAAGGTGATGCCTGTTATGAGATATAACCATCTAGCAGGAAGGAGCCCAACAGTAAACAATAGAAAAGAGTTTGGCTGCAGGAACTATAAAATGCCACAGAATAAATTTAACAAGAAACATGACCAAGAAACATGACCTCTATAAAGACTGCTATAAAAGTTTATTAAGTGATATAAAAAGATTTGAATAAATGGAAAGATACATCATATCCTTGGATAGGAAGACTGCATAATGCAAAGACAGCTGACTCCTCAGTTTAGGGTATTTTTATTCAAACACCACAGGATTTTATCGCTCTGATTCTCCAAAATTATTTCAAAGTTCATTTAGAAAAAATGGAAAAACTACTTAATGTGACCAAATAAGTATTTTTGAGTATTTCTATCAGATCTAAATATTTACACCAAAATAAAAATTAAACATAAACAGAACATACACACACATATATATGTAAATGGATATTATTAGTTCTATGATAACTTAGTAAAGCATATATAATATGCAGAAAAATTAACAAAGGTGTAAAGTCAAATAAAAATAACAACTGAAAAAAATAATTACGTAGACACCTTCCCACACTACACGGATTTCTTGTCTAAAGACTAGACCATAAACAACACTAGAAAATAAAAATAAATATTGCCCAATTCTGTAGAGATACGTCTAAGATAAAAATTATTTTAATTGCATTGAAACTATTCCTAATGAAAATTACATACTTTTGCCCTTGCCTATCCAAAGTATACAAGTAACTGAGAAAATAAAAATATTTAACATATATCTCATAGTAAGTTCCTGTTCTAAAAAAAAGCGTAAGTATATAAGCAAAAGTAAGAACTCAAAAATAAACAACTGACATATACATTCTATTGGCTATTAAATTAATCACATTTGAAACTTAACCACATTTGCTGAAGATTTATTGAAACTTTCAATAAGGGTTGGCATTGGTAAAGTGAAAATATGTTCATATCCTTTAACCGACTCTTCTAACTTTTGGGAAACTTAGTACAAAATGTGGCATGATGATAGTCATTCTAATATGTAACATCCTCAAATCATAATGAGTGTTATAGTGTTAACATAAAAAAAACTAAAACTTGGTCTTTAGATGAAAATATGTGCAGCCAGTCAAAAATGAGTGTTACAAAAACGAGGAAACAGCAATGTTCAGGAAAGATACTGTGTATGTATGAAGGATGGAGGGTCCTTACAGATAACCCAAAAAATGTGATGAGTTATTTTATTTCTTGGAGCCTTAATGTCTTCACCTATTCAATAACTGATCAGGAATTTTTTGAGCAAAATATTGAAATAGAAAAAATCTTTTTTTTTTTGTGAGGCCATCTCTCATATTTATTGATCAAATTGTTGTTAACAACAATAAAATTCTGTATAGGAGGGTCAATGCTCAATGCACAATCATTAATCCATCTCAAGCCTAATTCTCGTCAGTCTCCAATCTTCTGAAGCATAATGAACAAGTTCTCACATGGTGAACGAATTCTTACATAGTGAATAAGTTCTTACATGGTGAACAGTTACAAGGGCATTCATCACAGAAACTTTCGGTTTTGATCACGCATTATGAACTATAAACAATCAGGTCAAATATGAACATTTGTTTGATTTTTATACTTGATTTATATGTGGATCCCACATTTCTCCCTTTATTATTATTATTATTTTTATTTTTAATAAAATGCTGAAGTGGTAGGTAGATGCAAGATAAAGGTAGAAAACATAGTTTAGTGTTCTAAGAGAGCAATTGTAGATGATCAGGTGTGTGCCTGTAGACTATGTGCTAATCCGAGCTAGACAAGAGCAATAAAACATCCACGGATGCAGAAGCTTTCTCTCAAAATAGGGGTGGGTGAGGTTCTAAGCTTCACCACTGTTGTTCCCCGATTTCTCACCTGATGGCCCCCCTGCGACTGTGCCTGTCTTAGGTTGTTCCTCCCTTGAGGAATCTTACCCGTCTCTGGCTAACCAGTCATCTTCTGGGGCCATACAGGGAAATGTAAAGTTGGTAAGTGAGAGAGAAGCCATATTGTTTGAAAAGGTTAGCTTTTTACTTCTTTGCAGATTTATGCCCTGTGGCTTCTATGCCCAGCACTTGTCTCAAGGTATCTTTACCACCTAGAGGAATTATGATGCTCGGTAAATTCAGTATGAGGCACGAATTCTATGAAATAGAAAAAATCTTTGAAGGACAGTGGAGTATAATACATGTAAAACCACATAGCAAAGAGTCTATACCTAAATATATACATATATATCTATATAACTTCTCTTACCTATCCTTTTCATTAGGAAGCTGATACCTATACTTTTACATACACTTTAGATTCAAATACTGATTTTTAAACATTTTTATTGCTTGAATCATGCATATTGTGTTGGGCACAGTTTCACAATTCACATGAATCCACTAAGAAAACATAGCTCTTTAAGTTTCCGATAACTGATCACACCTTCCTCATCTGTTGTGTAACAGAAAAAATTAAACTTGCCAATAAATAGTATATCAATCTTTTCAGAGTTGAGCTGCCTCCACTGCATTTAAAAATGTGCTTTTTATTAGGTAGAAAAAAGCAGTATCTCAGTATAGTAGATAAACATTGAATGGGGAGGAAATTATATAATTTGTCATGCACAAAAGTACTTAGTATATATATTTTTTGAATAATAAGAGGTCATCAAATGTACCTCAGTATAGGGAAAGAATTTACAAAACTATCTTATGCCTCTTTCCTAATTTCTTCCTCATTAAGCAACATTCTGATAAAAACTTGATTTCCAAGTATATACACAATACCGAGAAAGGAGCATGCTAAGGGATATAAGCTACTATTTAAAATATTGAGATGTGTAGGTCTATTCATAATTACATTAATTTCCATTTTGATTTTTCAATCAGAATCTTGTAATTTTGAGTAACATGAACCAATTCCTAAAGC
The DNA here is from genome assembly GCF_040802235.1 of Manis javanica. Classification (NCBI taxonomy): domain Eukaryota; kingdom Metazoa; phylum Chordata; class Mammalia; order Pholidota; family Manidae; genus Manis; species Manis javanica. The sequence continues at coordinate 126,939,249 of NC_133160.1, read as the reverse complement.
CTAATAGAGCTGAACATTCAAGTCTGAAAATTTGAAACCCACAGCCTCTTCTCAGTGTCAGGGCCGTGTAAGTGACTTGAGGGGGTTGCAGGAGAAGACATTTCAACTGCCCACCAAATATCAATTTTTGTTATGGGCAAATGTAATTTCTGACTTTTGGGAAAAATCTATTTAAGTTTCCTACCTCCACCTTTCCAAATCTCCAAAACCTTCATTTGAGGAAAGCCCAGAATGCATTTCACAGATTAGTGCTCCATCTCTTACCTTCTGGGGACAGAAAGGACATATTTTTGAAATGTACAGATTATTTCTATTTCCTGGGAACTGATGGGAAAAGCTAGCTTGTTCACACACTCTTCCTCAGACTTTGTCTTTAGACCCAAAGGACTAGATGAAAACAATATTATTAGTGGTCAAGAGAGACTTGCCTTGATAGAGAGTTACTGGTTTGCTTAATTCATGTACTGATAATCATTCTATTTAAGATATGTTCAAACAATATAAATCAGAAATCAATACAGATAGGCCCATCATCAATCCAGGTCTTGGTGTCTACAGTGAATTATAGTAAAAATATAATTCAAAGATTTGATTTGTTTATATCACTTCATTCACTCATTAAAATATTACTATGAGATATCAGAATACCTATTTCCATTTGGTTAATTAACTCTTCTTTCCCACCAATATTGTCATCAATATATATATAGGTCTATTCATATTAGATTCCACAGCATGCATAAAGTTATTTGTATTTTAAATATATGTAGAGTCGGAACCCAAGATTATATAAGAAATGGAAGCAATTCTATTGGGGGAAAAAAGAGGAAACTATGTTAAATTGATGGAGATATCAACTAAATTAAATTCACTGAATAGTTGACCAAAATTTTCAAATCTAATTCACCAGATTTATAAAATTAACTGCACATTTTCAATTAAGTAACATGTTTCATTTAATGACACATTATTTTCACATAATTTTTAAAGCTGTTTATATTTTTTAAATGTCAGTTAAAAGTATTACAGCATTCATGATTCCAAAACATTTTCATAAAAGTAATAATAAAATCTAACTATAATTAGTCCACATCATATTATCCACTAGGGTTTCTATTCATAAAACATTCCAAAGAATCTTCAGTTTGCTTCTCAGAATTTTATCAAAGTATGATTTGAATTTATCTCACAAGCATGTTAGCTCAAGGTCACCAGGTTATTGCTCTCATAAAATGAAGGACTATGAAGGTACATCTAGAATATTTCAGTCAATTTCAGTAAATGAATGAATTAATAAAGGAACTAATATATCAATAATAAAGGTAAGGAGAAAGCAAATGCACTAACCTAATTAATATCCCAACTCAAATATTCATCATTAGAAATAATTATTGGCTCTGGGTTGAATCCAAACACTTCTTAAAATTTGACAGTTTTACTAGTATATTAAGGCAGTCATTATTTACTGTAAACAAATTTATATATGTCTGCAGTAAACTTTTTAATTCCAGTGAAAATATTTTATCTGTTCATGTCTGTTGGACAACCTTCAGATCTGCATTAACTAATTATTTCATAGTCTAGGCAATGCTTTTCTGGCCAAATTGTCAGGTTGTGCAATATTATGTGTCAACCTATAAATAACACAGATAAAAATCTTTAGGAATTATGGAGGTAGGATTGATGAAGCCATAGAAATTGAAATCACCTTGTCCGTCCTGAGAGCATGGACATTTGATTTACTATTAGCTAATTAGATATATTTTCATAGTAGAGGAAAGAATGAAGCCAAAATAAAGATTATGTCGCAAAGCTGAAAGACAGAATCATTGTATTAGATTTAATTAAAATTGAAAACCAGACTAAAAGGTTTTTAAAATAAAATTTTGCCTCTTTTCCTCAATATTTATTTGATAATTTCATGATATACGAGCACACTTTCATAATTTTACAAAACAATGTCAAAAATATATCACATATATGTATGCATACATTACATGTATATATATGTGTGTGTATATACATATATATATATAATGGGAAATATATATATATTTTGTTTTTTAGAAAGACAAATATTTTACATTTGACTTTTTGAGTTTTCCCTCTACTCTTTATCCTTCCAACCCTAGCAGGCACTGTTCTCTCCCTCTGCATGTCAATGTTAAGTTTTTATAAATATTCCCATATTTTTTCCTGCTTATGTATTCACATTAAATAACTTAGAAACATACATACACATATGAACCTATATGTTTTATGTTCCGCAGCTTGTTTTTCCCTCACTCAGTATCTCAAAATCATGAGAACTAACAGGTACAATGATAGTATATTTATATTTGTGACTATAACCTACTTTATGGTTTGGAGGACCATGGTATGATATGGCCCATCATTTTCCTTTAATGGCACTCACTCAGATTGCAGTTTTTTGACATGATACAAATCCCAGTATTCTTTTATATGTCTATTTTTAAAAAATATTTTATGCTTATAGGATAGATTTTCAAGGAGTGGAATTATTGGGTTTAAATAAATGGTTATTTTTAACCTATAGAGAAATTACCAGTTTGATTTACCAGAACTGTATGACTGTATCTTTGCTCACATTCCAAGCCAGTAGTAGGTATTAGAGTTTGTTTTGTTTTGCCTTACGATTTAATGTAATAAATTGTTTTTACTAGAGTTTGCAATTCACTGGCTATTGCCCTTGTGGGCAATTTTAAATTTAATTATTTGGATTTGATATTTTTTTAATCCCCTACCATTATACTTACATATTTGTATTAGATATTTTCTTATTACTTTATAACAGTTTATGCATATTATATGTATAAACACTTTTATTTTATGCACTTTAAATTTGTTTAAAAAAAACCATTGGCTATATATTGATGCTATTTATGGTGCCTTGTACTTAGAAGCACATTAATGCTAGTTTAATGTTAAAGATACCATATATATGGCATCTAAGTTACTAGTGTTGGTTAAAAATTTCTCCTCTGCTCCTATTATATTTTCTTGAAATATACAAACTCTGTTTATTTGCATATACCTTTTTAGACCACTAGGAATATATTTTTGCATATGATAAAAGATAGAAGTTGTATTTTCTGCCAGATACAGAGCTATTTATACAAACACAGCACCATTTATTAAATAATCTATTTTTCTATATTGAGTTTTACTTTTCCCATTTAAATTATGAATATTTCATTTATACTGAGATCTATTTCTGAATTTTGTCATTCATTTTTCAATTTCTGTAATAGCACTTTATTAATCTAGAATGGTGACTTTGTAATAGGTTTGTATTGTATTTTACAACATGTCCATTATTCTTTTTCATACTCACATTGGCAATTCTTAAAGTGTAGAAAATAATGTGCATAATCTACAAGCAAGGGACATTTTTTCAGTATAAGCTTTGAGGTTGTTTATTTAATTTAAATTTAAATTTTCCATAGGGATTCACATTTCAAATTAGTATATATCACTTTTGAGAGTTTTTTATGTCTTCCTATTATAATGGCAGCACATATTTTATTATAATACTATCCCATATTATTTAGTAAGATTTTGTAGTTTTCTTTAGCCAGTTCTAATATTTAATTCATTCATAATTTTGAAATTTTCCTATCATACAGATAATACTTTATCTAATTCCAGTAAATGGCATTTATTGTTAGATTAGGAAGAAAAGGAAGCTTTCTTTTTTGTCCAGTTATTTATAAATGGAATATATCTTCTTTCTAAAGATACATATATACACACATATCTTGTTAGCATTGATTTTTTTCTCCAAGTTGTTGACTTACTGGATTATGCTGATAATTTTAAGTAACTCATTTTCCATAATTTGAATAAAGCTGTCTTTAGTGTCTTATGCTCCTCTGATTTTTTTCGGTTAGCACAAAAATGACAATGATTATTTTACTATTTCATAAGCTTTTAGTATGACAATTGTGTTGACTTACTAGAATGATTTGGAGAATTTTATTTCTTTGGTCTTGAATAATTTAAATAAACTTGAAATTATTTGTTCTTTAAGTTTTCTGAATATCAAATATCCCATTCTAGTTTGGGTCCTCTTTAAAAAGGAGACCTTAAATATTCCTCAAATCTCTTCTAGAAATTGGACTAGTTGCAATTTCTGATTCATGGGTGGATTTTAGGTACTTAAAATTTTACTAAGAAATCATCTGTTTTCAATGATTTGCAATAGTGTTATATGTAGTAATCTCTTCATTATTTCTACTTTGGCTATTCATCTAATTATGTTTTCTTTATTCTTATAAATTTTGTTTGTCTCCTTTCTTATTCAAAATATACTCAGAATTGTCATACTAGCCTTTCTCTGATTGTAAATTTGAGTTTCCTTTCTATGTCATTATTTAATTTTTGGTTTTTATTTCTATTTATTGATTTGTTTATTTTTTCCTAACTTCCAAATGTCAAATAACGAAGGCATATAAAGGTAAATATTTCTTCTGGATTTGGTTTCTATTGGCCTTTGCTTTTTTAGAGAATCATTCTCTTTTTTCTACCTCTGATTAATTTTGATAAGTGAAGATTATCTGTAATTATATTTATTAATTTCACAAGTTGTACTGATACTTTAGGCACATTTGTATTTGAATCAGAGAACACACCTGTAAAATATCTTCATTTTAGACTATTTGGTGATTTTTCTTCCTGCCAGTACACAATTGACTTTGTGATTTTTTTTGACACATATATCCAAATACATGGGATATAGAATAGGATATAAATAGATATTATTCAATTCTCCAATACTCTTTTTTCTGTTAAATCAGTCCTCTTCTAATGAGATTTAACCCTCCCATAAGTCCATGTTAAGAAAGTTATTGTATTTATATTAATTTTTTAAAAGTTTTTTATTAAGGTATGATTGATATACACTCTTATGCAGGTTTCACATGAAAAAACAATGTGCTTACTACATTTACCCATATTATCAAGTCCCACCCATACCCCAATGCAGTCACTGTCCATCAGTGCAGCAAGATGCCACAGGTCCACTATGTGCCTTCTCTGTGCTACACTGTTCTCCCCGTGATCCCCCACACCATGTGTACTAAGCATAATACCCCTCAGTCCCCTTCTCCGTCCTTCCCCACCTGCCCTCCCACACCCCTCCCCTTTGGTAATCACTAGTCCCTTCTTGGAGTCTCTGAGTCTGCTGCTGTTTTGTTCGTTCAGTTTTGCTTCGTTGTTATACTCCACAAATGAGGGAAATCATTTGGTATTTGTCTTTCTCTGCCTGGTTTATTTCACTGAGCATAATGTCCTCCAGCTCCATCCATGTTGTTGCAAATGGTAAGATTTGTTTCTTTCTTATGGCTGAATAGTATTACATTGTGTATATGTACCACCTCTTCTTTATCCATTCATCTACTGATAGACACTTAGGTTGCTTCCATATCTTGGCTATTGTAAAAAGTGCTGTGATAAACATAGGGGTACATATGTCTTTTTGAATCTGAGAAGTTGTATTCTTTGGGAAAATTCAAATGGTACTTCTATTTTTAGTTTTTTAAGGAACCTCTATATTGCTTTCCACAATGGTTGAACTACCTTACATTCCCACCAGAAGTGTAGGAGGGTTCCTCTTTCTTCACATCCTCACCAGCATTTGTTGTTATTAGTCTGTATTTCTATTAATTTATATTTTTTTAATTTTATTTTGGTATCATTAATCTAAAATTACATGAAGGACATTATGTTTAGTAGGCTCCCCCCTTCACCGAGTACCCCTCACATCCCCGTTCACAGTCACTGTCCATCAACATAGTAAGATGCTGTAAAATCACTACTTCTCACCAAGTTCACAGTCACTGTCCTTCAACATAGTAGGATGCTGTAAAATCACTAGTCTTCTCTGTGTTGCACAGCCCTCCCCGTGCACGCCCAACACTATACATGCAAATTGTAATGCCCCCTTTCTTTTCTTCCCGCCCATATCCCTCCCTTCCCACACGTCTCCCCAGTCCCTTTCTCTTTGGTAACTATTAGTCCATTCTTGGGTTCTGTGCTTCTGCTGCTGTTTTGTTCCTTCAGTTTGCTTTTGTTCTTATACTCCACATAAGAGTGAAATCATTTGGTACTTGTCTTTCTCCGCCTGGCCTATTTCACTGAGCATAATACCCTCTAGCTCCATCCATGTTGTTACGAATGATAGGATTTGTTTTTTTCTTATGGCTGTGTAATATTCCATTGTGCATATGTACCACCTCCTCTTTATCCATTCATCTACTGTTGGACATTTAGGTTGCTTCCATATCTTGGCTATTGTAATTAGTGCAGCGATACACACAGGGGTGCATCTGTCTTTTTCAAACTGGAGTGCTGCATTCTTAGGGTAAATTCCTAGGAGTGGAATTCCTGGGTCAAATGGTATTTCTATTTTGAGCATTTTGAGGAACCTCCATACTGCTTTCCATAATGGTTGAACTAATTTACATTCCCACCAGCAGTGTAGGAGGGTTCCCCTTTCTCCACAACCTCGCCAACATTTGCTGTGGCTAGGACCTCCAGTACTCTGCTGAATAACAGTGGGGAGAGTGGGCATCCCTGTCTTGTTCCCCATTGCAGAGGAAAAGCTTTCAGCTTCTCGCTGTTCATTATGACGTTGGCTGTGGGTTTATCATATGTGGCCTTTATTATGTTGAGGTACTTGCCCTCTATACGCATGTTGTTGAGAGTTTTTATCATGAATGGATGTTGAATTTTATCGAATGCATTTTCAGCATCTATGGAGATGATCATGTGGTTTTTGTCTTTCTTTTTGTTGATGTGGTGGATGATGCTGATGGATTTTCAAATGTTGTACCATCCTTGCATCCCTGGGATGAATCCCACTTGGTCGTGGTGTATGATCCTTTCGATATATTTTTGAATTCGGTTTGCTAATATTTTATTGAGTGTTTCTGCATCTATGTTCATCAGGGATATTGGTCTGTAATTTTCTTTTTGGTGCTGTCTTTGCCTGGTTTTGGCATTTGGGTGATGTTGGCTTCATAGAATGAGTTTGGGAGTATTTCCTCCTCTTCTATTTTTTGGAAAACTTTAAGGAGAATGGGTATTATGTCTTTTCTGTATGTCTGATAAAATTCCGAGGTAAATCCATCTGGCCCGGGGGTTTAGTTCTTTGGTAGTTTTTTGATTACCACTTCAATTTAGTTGTTGGTAATTGGTCTGTTTAGATTTTCTGTTTCTTTCTGGGTCAGTCTTTGGAGGTTGTATTTTTCTAGGAAGTTGTCCATTTCTCCTAGGTTTCCCAGCTTGTTAGCATATAGGTTTTCATAGTACTCTGTAATAATTCTTTGTATTTCTGTGGGGTCCGTCGTGATTTTTCCTTTCTCGTTTCTGATTCTGTTGATTTGTGTTGACTCTCTTTTCCTCTTAATAAGTCTGGCTAGAGGCTTATCTATTTTGTTTATTTTCTCAAAGAACTAGCTCTTGGTTTCATTGATTTTTGCTGTTGTTTTATTCTTCTCAATTTTATTTATTTCTTCTCTGATCTTTATTATGTCCCTCCTTCTGCTGACCTAAGGCCTCATTTGTTCTTCTTTTTCCAATTTCAATAATTGTGACATTAGACCATTCATTTGGGTTTGTTCTTCCTTCTTTAAATATGCCTGGATTGCTATATACTTTCCTCTTAAGACTGCTTTTGCTGTATTCCACATTAGTTGGGGCTTTGTGTTGTTGTTGTCATTTGTTTCCATATATTGATGGATCTCCATTTTGATTTGGCCATAAATCCATTGATTATTTAGGAGTGTGTTGTTAAGCCTCCATGTGTTTGTGAGCCTTTTTGCTTTGTTTGTATTGTTTATTTCTAGTTTTATGCCTTTGTGGTCTGAGAAGTTGGTTGGTAGGACTTCAATCTTTTGGAATTTACTGAGGCTCTTTTTGTGGCCTAGTATGTGGTCTATTCTGGAGAATGTTCCATGTGCACTTGAGAAGAATGTGTATCCTGTTGCTTTTGGATGTAGAGTTCTGTAGATGTCTATTAGGTCCATCTGTTCTAGTGTGTTGTTCAGTGCCTCTGTGTCTTACTTTCTGTCTGGTGGATCTGTCCTTTGGAGTGAGTGGTGTGTTGAAGTCTCCTAGGATGAATGCATTGCATTCTCTTTCCTCCTTTAATTATGTTAGTATTTCTTTCATGTATGTTGGTGCTCCTGTATTGGGTGCATATGTATTTATAATGGTTATATCCTCTTGTTGGACTGAGCCCTTTATCATTATATAATGTCCTTCTTTATCTTTTGTTATTTTCTTTATTTTGAAGTCTGTTTTGTCTGATACTAGTATTGCAACACCTGCTTTTTCTCTCTATTGTTTGCATGAGATATCTTTTTCCATCCCTGACTTTAAGTCTGTGCATGTCTTTGGGTTTGAGGTATGTCTCTTGTAAGCAGCATGTGGATGGGTCTTGCTTTCTTATCCATTCTATTACTGTGTCTTTTGATGGGTGCATTCAGTCCATTTACATTTAGGGTGATTATTGAGAGGTGTGTACTTATTGCCATTGCAGGCTTTAAGTTTGTGGTTACCAAAGGTAAAGGGTTAGCTTCTTTACTATCTTACTGTCTAACTTAACTCACTTGTTGAGCTATTATAAACATGGTCTGATGATTCTTTATTTCTCTCCCTTCTTATTCCTCCTCCTCCCTTCTTCGTATGTTGGGTGTTTTGTTCTGTGCTCTTTTTAGGAGTGCTCCCATCTAAAGCAGTCCCTGTAAGTTGCCCTGTAGAGGTGGTTTATGGGAGGCAAATTCTCTCAACTTTTGCTTGTCTGGGAATTGTTTAATCCCTCCTTCATATTTAAATGATAATCGTGCTGGATAGAGTAATCTTTGTTCGAGGCCCTTCTGTTTCATTGCATTAAGTATATCATGCCATTCTCTTCTGGCCTGTAGGGTGTCTGTTGAGAACTCTGATGATAGCCTGATAGGTTTTCCTTTGTAGGTGACCTTTTTTTTCTCTCTGGCTGCCTTCAATACTTTGTCCTTGTCTTTGATATTTGCCATTTTAATTATTATGTGTCTTAGTTTTGCCCTCCTTGGATCCCTTGTCATGAGAGTTCTGTGTACCTCTGTGGTCTGAGAGGCCTTTTCCTCCCCTAGTTTGGGGAAGTTTTCAGCAATTATTTCTTCAAAGACACTTTCTATCCCTTTTTCTCTCTCTTCTTCTTCTTCTGGTACCTCTATAATGCGAATATTGTTCCATTTTGGTTGGTCCCTCAGCTCTCTTAAAATTCTTTCTTTCCTGGAGATCCTTTTATCTCTCTTTGCATCAGCTTCTCTGCATTCCTGTTCTCTGTTTTCTAGTCCATTAATGGTCTAGTGCATCTCGTCCATTCTGTTTTGAAGTCCTTCCAGAGCTTGTTTTATTTCTGTATTCTCCTTCCTTTGATCTTGCATATTTCTCTGCAAGTCCATCATGATGGTTATGACTTTTGTTTTGAATTCTTTTTCAGGAGGACTGGTTAAATCTATCCCCCCAGGTTCCTTCTCAGGGGAAGATGTAGCAGATGCCGAAGTTGTCTGGGTTAGTCTTGTCTGGATCAAATTTTTTTGCCTTTTCATGTTGTTAGGTGCAGTGGAGTGCTTTTGAGAATCTATCAAGTGAAAGAGTCAGGTCTCTTTTCACTTGGCTCCTGCCCTTTCTTTACTGTGTCAACTGCGACCCCTAGTGGCTTGTGTTGGGCAGTTGCATGTAAACTGTTCTTTGTATCTTGCCCGGCTGGTGTGGAGGAAGCTACCTTGCTGTGTGCATGGCCCGCCTCAGGCTGCTGTTTTCCTATGGCAGGACCCCGGAGGGGTAATGGACGGGGGGGCCGTTTGGCTGTTTACCTCTGTGAGAGGTCTCAGAGCTGTTGCCCAGGGGGTTAGTGCACCCGGAGTTCCCTGGAATATCCAACTGCTGGACTGTAACCTGGGATGTTGTTTCCTGCTGTGGCTTCCCTGTCTCTTTTAAAACTTTCAAAAAGCACTTGCTTTTCTTTGTCACAGGGACGCCAGCTTTGGACCCACTCACAGGTCTTGCTGCCCTGTTTCCCTAGTTTCCAGCACCTCACGCATGCACTGTGTCTGCACTCTGGTGCGGATGGCTAGGGCTGGGTGTTTAGCAGTCCTGAGCTCCCTCTCCCTCCCTGCTCCAACTCCTCTCCTCCCACCAGGAGCTGGGGTGAGGGGCACTCAGGTACTGCCAGGCCAGGGCTTGTATCTTACCCCTTTCACCAGATGCTGGGCTCTCGCACGTGTCGATGTAGTCTGGCTGTTGTCCTGTGTCTTCTGGTCTCTCTTTTAGGATTAGTTGTATTTGTTGTATTTTCAAAAGTATATGTTTTTGGAGGAGATTCCCACTGTCCTACTCACACTGCCATCTTGGCTCCACCTCCTATTTCTATTAATTTTTATCTTGTATATTCTGATGAATCTTTTTTTGAGAGATGAGTCTTTTGTTCTCTAAAATGTCATTTATAAATCTTAACAATTTTAACATGAAATTACAACTTACCTGCTCTATTATAAATTGTGCTTTCTTTTCCTGTGTTTTCTTGGTAAATATTTTCTGTCATCAGAGTTTATTCTTGCAAGCTGAATCTAATTTTTTTTTGATGGTTTGAAATGTCTTAAAGAGAGTCATTTTTAAAATAGAGGTGGAGTGGCCATTGCAGAGGAACTGCCTGGCATGTCCTGTTTTCTAAACCTTTAAACTCGGCCAAAATGCCAGCACTCCGTGAAATCAGCAAGGATGAGAAAAATCCTGTTTGAAGCCTGGTGAAGCACAGGGGTCACTAGGAAAAGTTCACTTTTATCAATCAGTAAAATACAAACCTAGTCCTGCTAATCAGCACCATGGTACTCTTCTTAAGAGCAACTTAACTAATCTTCCTTTTTCCATAAAAACCCTGAGTCCACCTACTGTAATTGAGAAACTATTTGGGTTTCCACCTAAATCTATGTACCCTGAATTGCAATTTGATCCCAAATAAATATATCTCCTCTTGATCTGGTTTCTTGTTTTTAGGTTAACATTCTGGATATCAGAAAACAGGACATGAGGCCATCTCACCTTTGTTGACTGGCATTCCCTAGAACTGGGTGCAGTACCCACAGGAGTACCCTTTCTGCTAACCATTTCCTCAGATTGCTATCTCCTCTGACTTTGAATCTTTCCAGTCTCCAACCTCCCTCATTTTGGTCAAAGAGGCCACTTTTCTTTGGGAAAGACTTTTACCCACTGCTGCTGGAAGGGTTTCCCTGATTAGTGAGTACTCTCCCCTTATTTGTGTGCTTTTCTACAGTATCGGACCCATTTGTAAGTCTCTTTGAGACGTTTCTTCCTCAGGGATTCCAGCTAACTTTATGTTTAAGAATGACTGTCCTTCCTCTTGCAAATTGTTTTGGGCTGGTTGCCTGAAAATACCAAAGACACTTTATAATTATAATGGCCATTATGGAGAATATTCCACTTATGAAGTACACTTAAAAGAAAGAATTCCCAATTTAAACACACTGAATTGGATATCTATTTTAGTTGGTATACAGAAGGCTCCAACAATGTTTCAAAATTCCGAAACAGCTTCATTGAAAGATTTGTTGTAGAAGGCTAATGAAAATTGAAGACATGTACCTAAAACAAAAAACTCGAAGGCAGTTCAAATTCTACCCATTCCTATTAATCAAATCTCAAAACCTCCCTTACTCATTTCAAAAAGTTTGTAATTTCTCCAGGAACTCTTATCTAGATCATCCCTAATTTCTAAGACTGAAAAAGGGAGAAACAAAAAAAAAGAAAAAGGAGGCCTTTTAAAAATACAAATTGCTATAGAAGCACCTTTGTCCAAAATCTTGTCCACCACTTCCATAAGATTGCTGGTCAAGGACAAATACAAATTTCAAATGTCTTCTCCACAAATATTAGAAAACTTTCTAGCCATCTGAACAGATAAACTTATTGCAGCTGTTCATTTGTAGACTAGTGAGTTTTGCATTATCGTACCCATTTTCTGGCTAAAAATTTTTAAATGACTATAAAGTCTCTGTGTCTGTATGTCCAAGTGTGTCTGTATTTTATATGTATTATATGTGTGTGTTGCACATGGGTATTTTATGCCTCTGGATGGTATTGCCAAAATTAATTTGTAAAAGAATTCTGTTAATAAGTTTCAGATTCAGATCTGGGAAAATATTCAATATGAAAGTTAGTTTAAGGCTATTGGTTTAATTAAAACAGGTATGTCTTTAGAATTATTAGCATTAAATATAAAACCTTACCTGAATTTACTAGTCAAATTCATGTTATTTCTTGCAAGATTTGTCAGCAAAAATAAAAAAGCTTGGAATAATGGCTGAATTTCTCCAATGTTTAATGAAGTTTCTGTGGAAAATCTAAACATAATTATTAAGAACAAGTAAAACTGAATAGATGTAAACAGGATAGGAAGTTTTTAGGCTACTATTCTTCTTTGCCAAATCTTTTTGGTAACCTGCAACCTTAAAGTTTTGCTAAGCTAAATGATTAGTTAAATCCATTGAATATGCAGATCATTTTCAAATAAGATAAAATAGTGAGACATTAACTACTGAACATAGCTTTACCTAGTTTTAGTTTCCTTTTTACAAAAATACTAAAAATATTTGGACCCATTAGTAAACATGCATTGCACTGCATTAAAAAATTATACTGTGATGAATCATTTTTCACTAGAAATTAAGATTTCTAAGGGCTAAGAATTCTAATATATGTAACTAAAATCTACTAGAAATAATGGAAACATCTTGCATACAAGGAAGTAAAATGTATATTTTGTTGAGTACATGAAAGTTGTAAAAGGTTTGTAGGAAATGAATTTCTTTTCCTCATATCCAGGGCTTTGATTACTTAGGAAAACAGAATCTTCTTAATATTAAAATAACTGTTTTGCCAACAACTATGTGACCTTCTGTATTTGCCTTTAAAACTTATTTTCACTTTGATTAAACAAATAATCAAGTATTGGTTCATGATGATCTATGATCCTGTTTAAATCAAATGTTCAAACTTTTTGGTATATTTGACAAACTTCCTAACACTCAAATTCTAAGTGAAACCTTTTCTGCATGAACTAACTTAGTTACAAGATTTCCAGTGAGCCCATAGAACATCTCAAAAAAAAGTTATTTCTGTTTATAAGAGATATTAATTAGGCTTATTTGGCATGCTAAATTACATTGGAAGCATTGTCAAATAAGTGATGCTAAACCTTCTTAGAATAAACTGTATGGGTGAATATTATTAATATAGTTTATTATAACTATATATGTATTAAAATAATGGTTCTAGAAGTGATATAAAATTCTCATTTATGTCCTAGTATAATATTTTTAGTCATCATTCTAGCTATCTTAAATATTATATGTTAAGGAAATAATCAAATTTCCTTGTCTGCATTATGATGAACTCTCAGCAGCTAACAAGGGACATTTAAAAATAAATTTGTCATTTATAGTTATTGTTTTACTCAGATACTGTAAATGCTTGCTTTCCAGATTTAAGGCTTAGCAGTGATTTACAGCAATTTGGTAAAATATACTTTTGTAAACAAATATGAAACACTTACTTTTTTCTCTTACTGACCCCTACAGAATTCAGAAACTTGTAGTATTTATATTTGCATTTCAATATAGTTATTTGCATAAGCTCAATAAGAATCTGTTCTCTTTGTAATAGGACACAATTGGAACTGGTTATATTACCAAAGCTTTGAATGGAGTATCATATTTGAGAGATGAGAATAGACTCAGATATGACCAGAGTTCTAAAGAATTAAGGTTGCCTTTGCAGAATCAATTACGTCCCTTGGAAAAACTGACCTTATAACTTGCTTACAACATTTGAGCAAAGCAATTTTAAAGGGAGTTTATGTGGTCAATCACTATTCTTACTGCACTTCTGTAAATAATCAGGCCACATTTAATACAAATGAATTAGTTATTAGTGTGATTATCTTTGGTTTAAAAAAGGGTAATTGTAGAGAAAAAAGTTATGTTTGCATCTTTGTAAATATTAGATTCTGATCATTGTCTCCAAGTTTTTTTGTTACATGCCTGTAAACTAGACTGTATCTTGAATTCTTGTTTCCTCAAATATCTGGCTATGACTCTCTAAAGTAATATTTCCAATTTTCTTCCACCCCTTTGATTTGGAATCACTAAGAACAAAGACTGCCCTGAGTCTCCTTGGAAGGTACCCAGATAGCAACCAAACTTCAGGGACATGAGCCTTGAGTACACATTTCACAGATGAAGAAGATTCCAGTTGACATCTGATCCTGTGCAAACACTGGGGACCTCCGAATAAAACTGATGAGGGAAAGAAGTAGCTGACATCAAGGTAAGGGTGCTATCTCCAGAGATGCTGGATCAATACTTTCACTCCTTTCCCCTGGCTCTGGCCCAGAAGGATCAGAAAGATCATGCCATCATCCATACTTCCCAGGCCATTCCTTTTGCGGTAGCCTTTGCCTTTCAGACTGCTGGATTTTTCATCAAAAACTCTTGTTATGAATGACAAACTGTCATGATTTACTAATGGTTCCTGTTTAGATGGCAATACTGTGCTGGTATGCTATACCTACTCCCTTTGAATTAACTGAAGCAGACCCTTTAACAATGGCTAATTCAGAACAATAGGCAGAATTTTATGCTTTTAAAAGGTGTACTTTAGTGAAAGTAAAATTAAAAATATCTACACAGTTACTACACCTTTGGAGTAGTTCATAGTTTTTATATGCTTTGGAAACAGAGGATTTTTAACCTTTGGAGAGTATCAAACTAAAAATGGATCTTTTGTCAGTGAATCATTAGATTCGATTCAACTTCTCTCCACCTTGGCCATTATCAAGGTCATTGGGCAGTCAAAATTAAATGCTAAAGGAGATAATTTTGCTGATCAAGCAGACAATCTTTAAATTCACTTTAGTTGTTTTGGATAACAATTGCTCTAGACTATATCAAGGTGTCTGCTCCACAGCTAGCACCTATTGTATAAACTTGGATAAATTTTTCAGAATTGGTTGAAAAACAATCGTACAAAATCAGAGAACAAGCCCTCTGGTTCCAGTAGTTACCATGAGAAAGCTCTTGGTTTCTCAGCCTGTTTAGTTGGCTACCCTTGGGTATAGTCACAGTTTAGAACTATTCTACAATTAGGAATTAGTGTCCTGCCTGTGACTCTAGGGATTATTATAAAACTCTGCTTCTATTGTTTTTCATGATGCCATAAAAAATTCCATGCACATAATGGTAACCCATATTTTGAATTTGTTTATAACACTTATTTGGTCAATTAAAGGAATTTTACCATGCTTGGCTTATTTCATAAGATTTGACAAGCCATCCTCTGCTGTGGTGCTCATGTTCAAATGGGCCTAAAGGCTCCTAGGAAGCCACTCTCTCTCCAACAAGGAACAAAACACACTGGGAATGAGTATTCCTGGCAATAAATTATTAATAAGTCGCCCTGGCAATGGGGAATTGAACACCAAAATCATGAGAAAATTCCAGTTCAAATGGTTGGTCAGCAGTGCTTTTAGAGCGAGATCTTGATCAAAAGGGAAATGTGAAAAATGACAGAAATAGAGTCATTTTTAAAATAAAAGCAGAGCAGCCATTTTGGCAGAACTTGTTTTCTAAAGCTTTGAGCAGAGCCAAACCTCCAGCATTTCAAGAAGTCAGCAAGGATCAGAAAATCTGTTTGAAAAGACTGATAAAAGTGATCTTTTGCCTAGTGACTATTTTGACTGACCAATCAGTAAAGTATAAATCTAGCCCTGCTCGTCAGCACCTATGAACTCTTACTAAAAACAATTTACCTAATCTTCATTTTTTTCTATGAAAATCCCGAGTACACCTTCTGTATTTAGGACACCATTTGGGTTTCTACCTAAATCTGGGTACCCTGAATTGCAATTCTTTGATCCAAAATAAATACATTATCTCTTGAACTGGTTAACAATACTTTTATATCTCTTTTACTAAGATATTTTTTCTTTTTACAGATTTTAGTATTGCTTTAAGAACTCAGATGTCAGTCTCACTTTTCTTTCCCTTAGAATTTTTTTTAATCTTATACATTGTGTGGTATTCTCTTTATCCTTGGCATTCTACAAGAATATGCTCATTTTCTATCGCCAATCACACTAAAACCTTTCAATAGAATCAATTCTCTTTCAGCTCATTAAAAATGTCTTCTCTTACTCATTTCATCATTAATACTGTTCGTCTCCTAGAACTTCTATAATTATACTTAGAGCCACTGGATCTATGTTCCCACTCTTTTTTCTTTTGCTTCACCATTTTCATTTTTCTGTTTTTTCTTTTTTTGTCTTATAGAATTTTTGTGTTTTGTCATCCAGTCCACTTAAACAGAATGCAAAACAAACAAAAACTTCCTTGGATGTTCATGATACTTAAATCTAGAAAATCTATAAACTGCAATTTAGTGTCAATACACATTTTCAAGCCTTCAAAAAACATGGTAACGCTAACCTACATAGTATATTACTCTTTAAAAAATCATTAAGGAACATTGTTGTCTTTCAGTTTTTTCAGATGGCCAAATTAAATAAATAAGGGGATAATTGAAACAAATAAAAAGGGAGTGGGGAAAAATACCAGAAACCACATAAATTCATAGCAAAATCTGTTCTCTAAGGTTTAAGAAAACTCACCATTTTCTTCACTTTGGTTAACTAGTCTTCTATATGTAGATGATTAATATAAAAAGGAATCAAGTTTACTCTATATCGTAAAAGAATAGGCAAATATAACAACATATAATTATTTGAAAAATATGAAGATAATCCAAAGTTTATCATATATGAGTAAAACACAAGGTATGCATTCTTTGATTGATTTGAGATATTAATAATTTGTCAGTCCAATTGGAAATTTATATAAATGTTTCATAGGGAGAATTTTTGAAAAGGTATTCTTGAAAACTTATGTTCTGGAGTTTAGTCCATATTTTTCTTCTAGAGAATCAACCATTATTTTTAATTATTTAAAGACATAATTATGATTAATAATTTAAGACTAAATCATTTTAGTAAACTATTAATTCATTTTGACAGGAAAAACATACCTATGTAAAACTGAGGGTTTTTTCCTTTTATGACAAATTTTAATGTGGAATTTTATACTAGAATAATCATATTTTGTCAGGTTTTTGCTGAATGCTTTTTAGTCATTCAGAAATATTTGACAGTTTATAACAAAACCACTGTGAATCATCATGCTGACACTCTTTTTAAAGTATGAGTCTTTTTTTATTCATGTGATTTTCATTCAGTTCATAATTAGATTCTATTCTCAAATGTTCTGATGAAATTTGTAGATTAATTCATTCCTCATTAGCACAAAAATTCACCTGAACTTCATTTTCCAGTAATGATTTAATTTTTGAAAGTATAAATATACATGGTCTATGTAATTGCTCTGGGTTTGTATGATCATAAATAGTATTCCTGAGTATGAACTATATGTGTACATATAAACATTAACATACATAGAAATGTGTACATATATATTCATACAGAGAGAAAAAGAAGAGAAATTGTTAATAGAATCATAGTCACATGAAGATTGAATGAATTCATTTTTGGATTTTCTTCACATTCTCTCATATGTTCATGTGTTGTTTTGGAAAAAAATAGCAATATGTGTTTTACATATATCTTGATAGGCTAATAGTTGTGAAAGAAATACTTCTTGTACACTTATGACAAACTATGTTTAGATGAATTTTGTTTGCCAAAGAAATGACTCACATTTTAAATAGAACAAAAAGTTGTTACTGGTAAAAGATAAAACTGAACATAGATCACTTTGGAAAATGTCTATAAACTGGGATTATTTTCTCTAGAAGGATATATCCTAACGAAAGAATCATCTACAACATAACTGCAAATACACAGATAATGTAATCGTGTAAGAGATGCTACTTCTGTTTATTCTGATTGTAATTTTGGTACTTTGATTTTTTTATTTAAAAGAGTTCATTTTCTCTTCAGATAGGAAGGCTACGAAGTTAGAAATTTAATAATAATCCTTGATTCTTCAAAATGAGCACAGGCTTTTCAACTCTGGACAGTCCTCAGGTTACACAATAGCCTTGATACTGATTCAACCAGCACTGTTTCACTTTCTCAGGAAAACACAGGGTCATTCTTTCACAAGCAGCCTAGTATTCCAACTCCACAGGTTAGGAGCTCCTGTTGTTACAGGGCAGACTGAACAAAGCCACGGGAAAGCTCCGGCTACACTCAGCCTAATTCACTGCCCTGTGACACATGTGGCTCCTGACCAGTCCTTTCCCACCCCTGAATCCACCCTGGTCTATTCAGAGGCTGATGGTGTTCATTCTTAATTATTGTACATACTATATATTTAGAAAGTAAGCCATGTGCTTTTAAACACTAAATTTATTTGAAATGTGTATTTATTATAAAGATTATATCATCTTTCCAAGGTATCCAGTGACTGTTTTATATCTGTATTTTCAGGTACCTCAAGTAGCTAAGATGCCATACCAATGGTGAACCTGTCAGAGAAGGATTTATTAAGCTTATTTATAAGGTTCAGAAATGCTGATTTTAACCTGTAATGGAGGAAATGCTTCGGTGAGTTTGAATAACTAGTACCAAGTAGAAATATCTGAACTACTCGGGTCTTAGTTCGGTGCTGGTCATTGTATATTCTCAACAATTACTTGCTTATAAAACAATCAATGGATTTCAAAACTAGCAAATTTTGAGGGTAAAAGACCTATTTTCAAATTCTGGATATATTATTTTCCCTGTAGGTAACTTTAACAAGTCATTAACCTCAGTAACTGTGTATTATTCATTGTATGCAGTAGATTTTGAAAACGATAATGTCAAGTTTACAAGATTAGCTTTAAAAGTAAACAATGTGTGTAAAAAAATAGATGCACAATGAATTTTACCCTTGTGCTATTATCGTTGTGTATATATTATAGAAATTAATGTTAGCATAAAGAGTAACATGCCACTGCATAATCTCAGAACATCTATGCAATTAACTTGGAAAATGTGGAGTATAATTCTGAAAAAAATAAAAATAGGTAAAAGAGTCCTCCCTCTGTTCTTCTCAAGTATTTCCTCCTTTTCCTATGTGCACCACTCGCCAGATTGAGATAAAAACAAACCTTTTAGCACTTCCTTAAACCCCCTGGCAACGCACTCCAACAGAAGAAACCACTCACTCTTCAGTTAGCAACGCTGGTTTCTTAAACATTAGAAGGTATGCTTTACAATGTCATCACCAGATTACCTTAAATGTGTTTTGTGATATTATCTATTATAGTCTCAAGGAAAAATTCTTTTCAAATAATCATGTTGAGTAAATCTTATGTTTTCATATTTTAACAGTAAAAAAGTGCTTATTAAAACAAAACTTTCTAATATAAAAACAAAGGAAAGTTCTTATTTTTCCTTATCACCACCTGCCTCGGTGTGGGCAACTTTTTGTGTGCCCTGTAGTATACTACTGTATCTTTCTGCTGATATGTATTTATAGGGAAATCTACACAAACATGTGTACAAATATACCCACTTCTTTACTTTGATCAAATTGCAGGCCTGTATATTAGTGTGTCTATTAAGATTTTTGTTTTGACTTATAGCTGTCATAATTATTTAGAAATTTAATCCCTGGATATTTTAGAAGTGTTCTTACAATTGTGATTTTTTTTAAGCCATTCCTTCTCCAGATGCTTATTGTCATAACCAAGAAAAATCTACTGGTTTTGTATTATTTTCAGCCACATTATCAGATTATTTTAAGAGCTGCCATTTTTAGCTGGAATTTCTTAAATTTTCTAAAAATCAAACTATTAGCAAAACCACATACTTTTTCTACTTTTTTGAAGACATTTTTGAAAAATTCTAATAGCACACATTTCTGAGTTCCTGAAATTATTTTAACTTACCCAATATTAAACTAAGATTTTCTATTTTTTTTCATAAATACTTTTATTATATAAACAGAAGGAAATTTCTTAAATATATTTTTACACATTTAAAATTAGGAATGGCTGATTTTTTCCAAATAATTTTCATACTTCCCAATATGACTTAAGTTTTATCCATTAATTTCTTGATATAACAATATTTTGTCTAGAAATAACAAAAATTCCATAGAATCCAGTAAGTTATAAAATTGGTCTACCTATAGTTTTACAAAGGTTCTATCAGCTCTGTGTGTATGTCCTTGTCTAAACTTTATTAATAGCTTCTTTGTCTTTAAGCCAAGAAATGATGTCTTTGGTATTTTTATAAAATACTGTCCTAAAATTATATTACTCTTTTTTGGAAAACATCACTTTGACTTAAAATATTTTGTTAAATTTAATTTTGCTTTTCTCAGTTCTTTCAGCATTTAAATTATTTTTAAAGATAATATTATTAAATTTTGAATTTTTATTACAATAATATTTTGATTATTGGGTGGTGATAATTGAATGATTTTAATGGGTAGTGTGGTTTATGAATGAACATTGCTTTTTTAACTATTGATCAGACTGCTGAATTATTAGTGAACAAGGCTGGAATAGTTTAAATAGTAATTTCCAGTGTTTCTATTGTCTTTATTTACTGGTACATGATTTTTGAGGAATTAGAGTTTATCAGTTGGAATGTTGGATATCTATAAATATAGACATATCACTGTAATAAAATTTTCATGATATTATAGTGGATACCATTTCTTACGTTTTACACATGATGTGAGTTCATCTCTTTAAATGATTTGATCAATCCTCTGTTAGACGTCATCTAATTCAGAAGAAATTTAGGAATACCAAAAATAGAATGATGATGTAATTAATGTCGAATAAATATTTGTAAAGTGGAGAATTTATGGGATCTTCGAGCTGATTTGAATATATATATGCCAGCTGCCTAAAGCAATTTCTGGCACACAGAAAATAATTGAACACCATAAATGTATGTTCCATGAAGGGAAGATGTTTCATTTTAGTCTTGGTTTCATTCCCATTGCCTAGTGCCATGTTGGGCTTATAATAAGCTTTTTGTGATTATTTGTTCAATGAATGAATCAAAAATATTATCCTCTATATATAAAATGTTTGAGTTAATAGAAAATCAAAATGAACACCTAAACTCAGAAAATACTTTTTAGTTATATTATGAATGGCAATAGTAGAGAGTCTAAGGTATATGTTGTAGTTTACCTGCTCCATGTCAGTTATTTAGATTTATGAATTGAGCAAAGATAAATTTTACTGCAGTTCAAATGGCTATATTTTGTTTTTATTTGTAAAACATGAATATGTAATACTCAGTTATTCAGATTCACTTAGTTTAAAAATTCATTGTTTTCTTATATTACAAGTTCTAGGAATCTCCAGAATCTAAAGATCAGTTACTCTTAAATCTTAGATAGAATATTGAGACACTCAGCTCTGTTGAATATGGGAAGCTGCATATTATAAATTACTCCTTTCAAGAGAATTTAGGAGTTTCAGAAAATAATAAAGTCCCATCTCTGATAAGAATCCAGGAACCAACAGTTTGACTAAAAAGTTAAAAAAATAAAAGGTAGTAAGCTAAAGGAAACATGAAAAAAAGTATGGAAACAAAAATTAAGTTGAAAATAGAAACACATACCATCCATATGTTTTGTAACATTAAATACCAGAACACAATGGAGCAATCTCTAAAATATTATTGAGATGAGAGTAACATCAAAAGTAGATGATATCTCCCTAAGTGATAATAGATGTATAATAACGTAAAAGATTAAAAATATGAGGTGTGGAATTGTTATATAGAAAAACAGACTAACAGACCACAAAAATGTCACTAAAGATGTAAAATTTCATAAACAGATCAATATTTATATAAAAGATGACATATGGTTATAATGTCATAGTGATTCAAAATATGACTCAGAGACCAGTTAAGAATTGGTTCTACCAATTATCAACTCTGTGAAAAAAATTTTTTAATTGTAGTTGACACACAGTCTTATATTATTTTCAAGTATATAACACAGTAATTCAAGTTATCCACATTATTAAATCCTCACCCTAACTAATGCAGTTACTATCTGTTAACATAGGAAGATGTTACAGAGTCATTGATTGTGTTCCCCATGCTGTCCTACTATTCCCATGGCCAATTTATATTATGATTGAGAATTCTTGTGCCCCTTTATCCCCCTCACCTTTCTCTCTCACACACACCCTATCCCTTCCCTTGGTAACCACCAATTACTTCTCAATGTCTATGAGTCTACTGCTATTTTGTTCATTTTGTTTTGTTTTAAGACTCCACATATAAATGCCATCATATGGTATTTGTTTTTCTCCACCTGGCTTATTTCAAACAGGATAATACCCTCTAGGTCCAAACATGTTGTTAGTTCTATAAATTGTTTAATATTCCTTTGCCTGATAATCACAACTACACATGCAGCATTGATATTGCTAGACATGTTTGGCTTTAAACACACTTATGCACTAAATAAGACCTTTACAGCCATTATTCCTGGAAAAACAGTAATAACTGAATATTTTATCATTATATAAATCTTCATGTACACACAAGAAAAAACAAAACCCAAAGTTTTGAGTTTTAGATTAGTTTATCAGAGCAGAAATACAGTTTCTTTGATCTTTTCTATTATCTTTTTTCAAATGAAATAAAGTGCTGGTTCTTTGAAGAGAAAAAAATTGACAAAACCTTTAGCTATATTTACCATGAAAAAAAGAGGATTCAAATAAAATAGAAATGACTGAGGAGATATTACAATTGATAGCACAGAAATGCAAAGGGATAAGAGACTATTACAAACAAGTACAGAGTGACAAATTTCACAACCTAGAAGAAATAAATTCCTAGAAATCTAACATATCAAGACTGAATCATGAAGAAATAAAAAATATGAACAGACCAATTACTAGTAAGGGGACTGAATCAGTTTTCAGAAAGCTCCCAGTAATGTCAGCATTATGGCAGAATAAATCGTTCATTTTTTTTCTCCTCTTCAATTTACAGCCAAATTGGACATCCATAACTGACCAAAACTGCCTCTGCACAGGATGCCAGAGATCCGTCCATCTGTGCATCTTATAGTGGGTGGACTGCACCTGAGAGGAAGCTGTTGTGCCAGGGAAGCTGTGAGGGCAACAGCAGTGACCTCTAACGGAGGACATAGAACGTGGTAGAAGTTTTCCAGGCCACCCAGGCTGCAGCTGGAGGGGCCGGTTGCTTTGGAGGGACTTCCATGGTTGGGGCAAGGGAAATAGAGGGCAGAAGACAGGCAAACAGAAAGAAGGCATTTCCTGCTGTTCTGCCTCTGGGATTTCCACATGAGGTACACCCACACGAGGACTGGGCTCCTTCACTCTGGATGTTGCTTCTATGCTGTGGGCATAACCTGGCCATAGGTGCTAAGCCTACATCTCTCACTACTCGACTGCCAGCTGTTTTATATGTCAGCATTTTTACACATACTAAAGCAATTCTGAAAAAAAAAAAAACAGATGTACCATACTTCCTAGTTTCAAATTATACTGTGAATCTATAATAACAAAAATAGTGTGGTACTAATGCAATAATCGACACATGGACCAGTGGACCTGAACAGAACCCAGAGTTAAATCCTGGCCTATAGGAGCAACAGTATTTGACAAGGGGGCCATAAAGAAGGATAGTCCTTCACACGTAGTGCTAAGAAACTTAAGAAACACGCAGAACAAAGAAGTTGGACCCCTATCTCATACCACTCACAAAAATTAATCACTAGAAATGGATAAAAATACTTAACATAGGACCTGATATCATAAATCTCCTAGAAGAAAACGTAGGAAAGAAACTCCTTGATGTTAACCTTGACAATGATTTCTTAGATGTAATGCCAAAAGCACACAAAAAAGCAAAAAGCAACAAATGGTGTTACAGCAAACTGTAAACCTGCAAAGCAAAAAAAAAAAAAAAAAGACAACCTATGGAATGGGAGAAAATTCTCTAAACTGTATATCAGATAAAAGATTAAGATCCAAAATGTATTAACAACTCACACAGCTTAATAACAAAAGACAATCTGATTAAAAAATGGGAAGAACTAAATAAACATTCTTCCAGAGAGGATATCAAAATATCCAACAGCCCCAGCAGGGAAATGCAAATCAAACCCAGGAACTATGACCTCATACTTGTTTGTATGACTGTCATTAGGAAGAATCAACAGGCACTAGTGAAGATGTGAAAAGAGGAAATTTACATGCTCTTTGGTGGGATTGTAAATTATTCCAACCACTATGGAAAACAATATGGAGGTTTCACTAAAAGTTAACACTAAGATTGCCATATGTTCTAGCAATCCCACTTCTGGGTGTGTACCCAAAGTGAATGAAGATAGGATTTCAAAGGGATGTATGCCTTCCATGTTTGTTGGAGCATTACTCACAAGAGTCAAGATGGGAAATAACCTAAATGCCCATCCTCAGAAAAATGGATAAAAAAGATGTTTTATACACGCACACACACACACATACATACATACAAACAGTGGAGTACTATTATTCAGCCATAAGAAAGGAGGCTATTCTATCATTTGTTACAACATGGACTGTGCTAGGTGAGATAAGTCAGAAAGAGAAAGCTAAATACTATATAATATCCCATATATGTGGAATTGGAAAGAGTCAAACTTGTAAAAATCAGTAAAATGGTGGAAACCAGAGGTGGGAGGTGGGAGGATAAGATTGATGATTAAGGGAACACATTTGCAACTAGTGTAGAAAATAAGCTATAGAGATCTCATGTATGGTAGAGTGAATATAGATAATATTGCCCTATAATCAAACTTGCTAATAGAGTAAAATGTATTTATCCTAATACATAAAAGGATAATTATGTAATGTGATAAGGGTGATAAATATCATTAGTCATATTACCATATATAATGGTACCAAATTAGCATGTTGTACACCTTTAATTTATACATTATGTTAAACATATTCAGTTAAGAAAAACCCTCCCAAACAAAATTGCAGGATCAGAAGGCTTCACTATTGAATGCTATTAAATATTTAAAAGAGAAATAATACTAATCCCTCTCAAATTGTTCCAAAGAATAGAAGAGGTGGGAACATTGCCAAACTCATTTTATGAGGCCAATATTACCCTGATACCAAAACCAGACAAGGATGCCACAAGAAAATAAAATTACAGGTCAATATCCTTGATGAACATAGATGCAAAAATCCTAAACAATATATTAGCAAGTTGAATTCAGCTAGACATTAAAAGGATCATACTCATAATCAAGTGAGATTTATTCTCGGGACACAAGTATAGCTCAATATCCACAAATCAGTCAATGTGATACACCACATTAACAAAATGAAGGATTAAAGTCATAAGATCATCTCAATAAATGCAAAAAAAACATTTGACAACATTCAACACCAATTTATTATAAAAACTCTCAAAGTATAGAAGCAATGTAACTCAAATAACAAAGGATATACATGACAAACTCAGAGCTAACATCATTCTCAATGGTGAAAAGCTAAACCTTTTCCTTTAAAACCAGGAACAATACAAGCATGCCCATTTTTGCTAATTTGATTCAGTATAGTATTGGAAGTCCTTGCCTGAGCAATTAAAGAAATAAAATGTATCCAAATCAGAAAGGAAGAGGTAAAACTATCTCATTTTAGGCAGATGACATAATATTATATATATGAAACCCTAAAGACTTCACCAAGTAACTGTTAGAATAAACAAATTCACTGAGGTCACAGGATACAAAATCAATATACAGAAATCTATTGCATTTGTATATACTAAATAATGAAATACAGAATGAAATTAAGTAATTCCATATATAATTGCATCAAAAAGAATAAAATATCTAGGAATAAATTTAACTCAGGAATTGAAAACTCTGTACATTGAAAACTAAGATGTTGATGAAAGAAACTGAAAAAGATCCAAATAAATGCAAGGGTATTTTGTGCTCATGGATTGGAAGAATATTGCTAGAATGTACATCCTATCAAAAGTGATCTACAGATTCAATGCAATTCTAACAAAAAATTCCAGTGAAGTTTTTCAAAGAGGTAGAACAAACAATCCAATATTTGTATGGGACCATAAAAGACCCCAAATAGACAAAGTAATTTTGAGAAAGAACAAAACTGGAAGCATCATAATCTGATTACAAGCTATATTACAAAGCTATAATAATAAAAACAATATGGTACTGGCATAAAAATAGATACATAGATCAATGGAATAGAGTCCAGAAATAAACATATAATCAATTAATTTATGGCAAATGAGGCAAGAATATACAATGGTATATTCTTCAATAAATGGTATTGGGAAAACTGGACAGCCACATACAAAAGAATGACACTATACCACTATCTTATACCACACATAAAACTTAACTCAAAATAACTCAAAGACTTGAACACAAGCCCTGAAACCATAAAATACTTAAAAAATAATACAGTAAATTCTTTGACATAACTCTTGACAATGTTTTTTTGGATTGGACATCAAAATCAAAGGCTATAAAAGCAAAAATAACTAAGTGAAACTACGTCATACTAAAAAGTTCTGCACAGTTAAAGAAATCATCAACAAAATGGAAAGACAGTCTACCAAGTGGGAGAAAATAGTTGCAAATCATATCTGATGAGGGCTTAATATCCAAAATATATAAAAACTCATACAACTCAATAGAAAAAAAACAATCTGATTAAAAAATTGGCAGAGGATCTGAATAGATCTTTTCCAAAGAAGACATATGGATGGCCAATAGGTACATGAAAAGATGCTCAACCTTACTAATCAGGGAAATAAAAATCAAAACCACAAAGAGATATCACCTCACACCTGTTAGAATGGCTGTTATCAAAAAGACAAAAACAAAAGTATTGGAGAGGATGTAGAGAAAAGGGAACACTTGCATACTGTTAATGGGAAGATAAATTGGGGCAGCCAGTAGGGAAAATAGTGTGGAGGTGCCTGAAAAAAATTTAAAATAGAACTACCATATGATCCGGGAATTCTATCTCTTGGTATTTAACCAAAGAAAATGAAAACACTAATGCAAAAAGATAAATGCACCCTCATGTTCATTGAAGCATTGTTTATAATAGCCATGATATAGAAGCAAACTAAGTGTCCATTAGTGGATAAATGGATAAAAAGTGACTATATAGTGGAATCTATATATCAAAATAAACATACCTAAATAAAAAAATCCAAAAAAATTTTAAAAGTAAAGTATCTTCATGTGTATTAATGCAATAGAATAGAAAATAGAGTCTGTTTTAATTTTTCCTTTGATTTGTTTATGTTGTTTTGCTGAGTAATCTGAGTCTTGTAAGAGTCCTGTTGTATATAACTAAACTGAAATGATATACCATTTGTAAAGTCAGCAAAGGTGAGATTTGATTGTTTTGTTTGGAAGGAGGATGATTCAGAGGTAAATCTATAAAATGTCCTTAATTGGCATGAAAAGTAGATGTACATATAGACAGATATAATCAACTATTGTCTTTAACCATTGAAGTTATAACACTCTATCTTAATTATTTTCAAAGACCTTGATGAGTTCTTTTATTCAGTTATTTTGAAAACCATGGATGGACTTTGAAGGCTGATGGAATTAATAATTGCCACAAATTAATAAGCTATCTTCCATACATAAAAATCAAAATATTTACCATGTATTTTAAGGAAAGTACATTAATAATGACTGAGAACTAGATGTTAATTGTCGTCTAAATAAATTGTTAGTGTATGCGTCTCATACTTAAATTTTATTTGGGAGAAAATTATCATGCTTACTTGCCATAAATATTTATTTTTGTTTTTTTTCTCAGATAAATAACACTAAAGGAATGAAAGTGAACTTAGCCAGTGAAAGATTCCATTATCTTGTTTTACTTTAAATGCAAATTTTAGGAGCATTTCTGCTTAGGATAGTGAAATTAATAACTCCTACAATTCTCTGGAAGTTTAAGATCTTTCCAGGAGAGTAAAAATTTTAGGACTTATGAAAAAGCCTAAACTTGCCTTAAATTTACTTGTGTCTTTTTTTAAGGAATCTAATTATTTTATTGCAATTGAAGCTGACATTATTGTAGTTTTCCTTGACACACAATGAGATTTTTTGTTAACATTTCTCTAACAAAATCTGGATTATAATAAGAGACAAACTATTTTTGAACACTAACAAGAAAACATGAAAATGTCTATCAAATGGACTATGAATGTTTTTTGTGACAGCAATGTCTGTGCATAAGGATGTGCTCTTTTGTTAGTCACTCTCTTTTATCTGTGCCAATTGGTTCTCAGTTTGGAATTAAGATACCTTTTTGTGGTGAAAAATCACCTAGCATAATGCAGATTCACTATATAACAATACAAAAGAACAAAATTGCATGTTTCTCTTGGAAAATACAGTGTTCATAACTGAAATCATAATTCAGCTCATGTTGGCAATTTGTCCACTGGTAAGAAATCAAGGACATGAAAAGGGAGAAAAAACAAAGTTCTACTTGAATACTGTATATAAGCTTAAGAAAAAGATAGTAGAAATACCCATAAAAACACTGAGTTTAGCATCCCATGGGGAAGAATGCCTGATAAAAGGGAGCTCTAAATATGAAGAGAAAATAATATAAGAAAAGACAAAGGAAGCATGTTTTTCAATTATGAAATTAGTCTGCCTGTACAAATAGCTATTGAAATCCTTATGAGTGAAAGGAACAGAGCCAGGCATAAAGGAATCTCTGAATATGTCCTGAAATTTAGCTCAAGTAGAGTTTCAATCAAGAATTATACAGAAAATGCTTAGCTACATTGCTGATTGGCGAAAAAAATGGTCAGGTAGATAAATGGAACAGAACAGAGAGCCCAGAAATAGACCCTCCATAAATATAGTCAATTGATCTTTCACAAAGGAGCAAAGGCTATATGACGGAACAAAGGTAGTCTTTTAAACAAATGGTTCTGGAATAATCGGAAATCCACATGCAAAAAATGAATTTAGACACAGACCTCACACCCTTCACAATTCCCTCAAAATAGATCACAGACCCAAAAGTAAAGTGCACAATTTTGACATATCTAGGAGATACCATAGGAGAAGACCTAGATGGCATTGGGCACAATGGTACCTTTTAGATATAACACCAAAGGCACAGTCCATGAAAGAAATCATTGATAAGCTGGACTTTATTAAAATTAGAGCCTTATGTTCTACAAAAGACAATGTCAAATTAGGAGACAAACCAGAGCCTGGGAGAAATTTGCAAAAGACCTATGTGAGAAAGGACTGTTATCCAAAATGTACAAAGAACTCTCACTCAAAATTCAACCATACATCATATAGTATATAGTACCCATTTATACTCTTTAGTGTATAAGATATGAAACATACTGAGAATAGATATATTGAGAATTTATATATATATATATATAAAACCATATATCCACAAATATCAAGGATGAGAATTGAGATCATTTTGTCCCCATAACAGCTCTTTATTCCAGAAAATTCTTGACCAAGAAGATGATGGTACAAATCAACAAGATCACTTTTTGCTACAGGAAACTTTTGCAAATGAATTTATCCTGACTGCTCACTCATCCAAACAAATAGTTCACAACAGTTTTTCATCTTTGTGATGCTGAGAAATTTAATTAATCAAGATTCACTTAAAGATCTTGTTCTTCATGAGCCCACTGAACCTAAACAATTTTGTCATAAACATTGACCCTAATTACTTCAACACTTTCAGTGACCCACTCTAACTTACTTCAGTCAATCAAAAAACCTCCACTGACCTCATCCCACTGAGATTTAGATGGTTTTCATCTCTACTGCAGTAGATCCCATAAGCACAGCTTTACTTGATCACATTATTCTGGTGATCTGTTAAGGAGATTAGCCTCTGACAATACTGTCCTTTTTACTCCCAATATCCTTTAGTATATGATTGTCTGTATAGATCTTGGCTCACATTTGTATTATTTATGCTGACTTACCTGGAAATAATGCCTATTAATATTTTAACATTTTAATAATATTTATGTTACATTTTGTCAGAACTGAGTAGGGTGCATTTTTTACTAATTTTAGTTTACAGTGTTATTAAAGAATACTCTTAGTCTAATATACAAGTCTGAGCCAACTATCATTCAAGTGAAAAGCACATTTATGAACCTAACTTCTGTTTATTTCTATCCCCTTTATGAGCTGTTGGTAGACTTCCTTTGACAAGATTGGAAACTTTAAAAATTACTTTAAATTTTTTTCACTTATCTTATTCTTATCTTCTCTGTAAGCTGACATAATTTCATTGTCTTAACCTTTTTTTAAGTTAGGAATAAATGTATACTTATTGTTATAAACTACATATAGATAATAAGGAGATTCTTTAAAATTCATATCCCATCACCTGAACAAAATTGTTGTTGTGTTGGAGTACACACACATACAAATACTATAACACAGACATTTATATATAAACATATAAACTGTACTTTTACATAATGTAAAAATGTCTACTTCCGTCTTTATCATTTTGTGTAATAGACAAACTATGAGGTGTTATATGTAATATACAATATGTATTATTCTGAGTGTCTGTACACACACACTAATTATAGGTATATTATTTATTTTCAAGACAGGATTTTACAAGCGCTTAAAGTTGCTAACTGTATTAAGTACAAATTCCTCCACTTAACTTTTAAATTCTTCTATAATATAAATTTTTATGGATTTGCATTGTGTCCACTTATGTTAATTAGAAACATGTCCAAAATTTTTGGTAGTTTCAGGTTAACTGGGGCCACAAGAAATACTTTGTGGACAGTTTGAAAGACTGAAGTAAAGCAACAAACTTACATGCGTATCGTTACTTATTTACTGCCATCCTGGTTGGTATGAGGCAGCATTTGGGATCATACCTCTCCCCATTCCCCAGGATCTCCCTTCAGCTTCAAAAACTAGGTCACCTGAATGTTGAACTCCTTATCAAAGGGTGCTTCCTTCTCCTACAGAACCATCCATCTTACAAGTTGGAGGCTTGGAGATATTGAAAGATCAATTCAGTTTGCAGCCCAGTTTCTTGGGTTCAGAATGAGCCTTGTAGTGTCTAGATTACCCTCTCTTTCCCCAGTTTCTTTGTATTTTCCCTTCCCTGCCCTGAGAACTGCTAGTTTGAACACCAGACAGACACAGTAGCTTCACTGAGTCTGTTTAACCAGCATACAAATTAGTTAGGGTCAGATTCTAGTAGTTCTGTTTCTCTGAATGCTGAAAGACCACTGAGATATTTCCCATTATCCGTCCAGATACAAGGTATGCTCTAGTGATACCAGCTATAAATGGTGCTCAGTGTTCATCACATTCAAATTTGCCTTTATAGCCCTGCTGCTTACAGACTGCTCTGTTTATAAGAATCAATTCATTCTCCTTCATGTGAAGGAATCCACTTTGTCTTTCAAAGGATAATTCAAACCTCTTCCTTGAAACTGTAACTGCAATTGTTTTATTTTTCTGTATAATAAACCTTATATTCCCTTTAAACTATTTGAGATTTATTTACATTTCCAAATGTGTGTCTTTAGTACATCTTCCTAATGTGACTGAAAGATGGGAAAAAAAACATTTATAATTATTTTGTTTCTGCAGCACCATTAGACACATCATGTGTATGTCAATCAAACTCTTTTGACTATTAATGCATAAAACATGCCTTTCTACTTCAGAAAAAAATTCCATTTCCTATTTCAGAAAACTATAAAAACAACATAGAAATATTCATATAGAGAAGGTTACACATCAGAGTCTGGGAGGGGAAAGAATGAGTAAGGGATGGTCTTGAAATTACAGAGAAAACAATAACACAAACAAAAACTGAGTTTTGCTGTTCTGTTCGCCATTGGATATATCATTTTCTATAGGCAAAGAACCGTGGAAAAGTAGACATCTGTGTCTAATGTGAAATAGAAATCAATTTTATATTGTCTTTAAAGTATGTATAAATTAACTTAAATTCTAAATGCTAATGAAAAAATTAATATTATTTAATAGATTTCATATTAATCACAGGTCTTTTTACAAAAGTATTTAAACTAATTTTGAGATTCAGGCAGAATCATATTCGAAGACTTAGAAAGAGAAACACATTCTTTAAACAGGCATATATATATAATCCATTACACAGTTCAGTGAAAATATCTGACATATTTATTCATTTACCATTTACTTATGAAAGTTAACACAAAATAAAAGCTATGCATTGAGAATAAAGGGAAAAGAGGAAGATTTCAAATTCAATAGGGAATAATAGGGATTTTAAAATAGAAATTAAGAGACTATACATGAGCTGAAACATGAAAAATATAGTGTCCCTGGCACTTACCTGCTTTATGCCTAAAATATCTTAACTACTCATATGCTTATTTTCCATTTTAGCTGCTGAATTCAGATTTACGTTTTTGGGTTGATTGTTAAATGAAGTCATCACTCTCTTTCAAGTCATCCTGCTGGCAGAAGTTCACAGTACCTTATACATTGATTAATGTCTTCATTTTATTTTAATATATCCTTCAAAGTCACTCACTTCCCTAGACCAGAGTTGAAATTAAATAATTTTCTCCATAAATTTAAATTTGTGGCAACATGAAGCTTTAAACAGATTAATAAATGATTGACAGGTTAGCTTTTCATTTTAAGTCTACTTAAGTAAATATCTACAAGATTAAATGCCTGAAGGAGACAAATTAGAAGAATAAAACAAAAGAATAAAAGAGCTTTTTAAAATACGGTGTTAAAAGAAAAAATTGAACTAAAATGGTCATGAGCTGTCATCATATCTTCCCTACATCATGGCAACATGGACACTAACTTATCCTCTAAAAACTACTCTTGCTTTTAAAAGTCAATTCATGTAGTAATTTTAATGCAAATGTAGTGATACCACTCTCCTGCTTAAAATCATTCAAAGCTTGCTGTTGCTCTTAGGATAAACTCCAAAATCCTTAATATGGTTGATAAGTCCTGATCTATGCCCTATCTTATTCCTCACCACTGTCCACTCACTTACAATCTATTATGATTACTAAACTTTATCTGGCTCATGGTCTTCACAGGTGATTTCTTTCTGTTGTAGAACTTTCCCACCATAGTCTCACCTGGCTATGTAGAAAATTGATTTCACAGCTCCTTAAACTCCAGTTTAAACCTCACCACAAAGGAAACCTTGCTAACTTCTCAGACTTCATTTGAACCCTGGTTATATCCCCTCAAGACAATGCTATATTTTTCCTCTAAAGCAATGTTTTTATTCCCATTATGATCAGTATCTATATTATTTTAACCATTAGCACTTCATAGTTTACATATAATATAGAGCATAGAACATAGAATGATCCAAAATGTGTGTTGAATTCACAAATGACACTAAAAACTATTTGATACTATTAATGTTCTACTTTAAGTTCTTATAAACCATCTTTAAAAATGGATGGTAAGATATTCTTTATTTAAAGTCATTACTAATCACTGGTAGATGGCTATGTAAAGTTACTGTTTTAGGTATGGTCCTTGATCAGAAACATAAACATTACCAACAACTTTATAATTTGTACCAGGATACAATTCATTTCCTTTGAAACAACTTTATAATTTGTACCAGGATACAATTCATTTCCTTTGAGGCTGACTAGTATTTTGCATTAATTAGCAGGCAGATTTCTGAACCAGCTCACTCTCTACAAACTTCTACTAGCCATTGGTGGCTGACTGAATGTCTCCCAAATCTCGTTTTTTCCTCTGGTAATGTCTCAGTGTCCTGTCTCATGCGATGATCTCTGTGTTTGTCTTTCTCTTTCTCTCTCTATTATCTGCCTGAACCAATCAATCAATAACCAATAAGTAACAATCTTCATCAGTTAAGTTTTTCTTATTTATTTTAGCTTTGATCTTGGCCTTTGCTGCATTTCCTGACAGTCAACTTATGAGATATAGGTATTATGGTCTGGTCTCTACTCTGGCTCTTGTCATATTACCAGTCTGAACCAATGTTCACTTGGACCCAGACAATTATTAGAAAATCCCCATGGTCAAGCAGGGAGAAAGCATTCTCAGAGGACAGACTGAGTTAGAAATAAAACTAGGAGAGCATAAGCTATAAGGTGGGATTGCAATAAAATGTGGAAGCCTAACCTTTAATATTTACACTGGGACAGGAGAAGAAGAAATGACATAAAGAGATAAAAACAGGGCATACATGTTCAGTGACTGAGAGTAAAAATGTATGATGGTCTAAGAAGAATCTGCAGTTCATTTACAAGGGCATTTTGTTGTCAAAGGATCATAAAGGAATACAAGGAAGAAAGATTTTAGAAGAATAAAATGGTCACTGCATAGATAATACAAAAATGATAAACATAGAAAATTGCATTCTCCTGCCTTGCTCCAGCTGGGAGCCATTGTTTTTCTTTTTTAACTCTAGGATTTTTTTGATTTTTAATTTTTTTCTTTCCTGTCAGGTGCCATATTTATAGTCTTCCTCTGCCTCTCCCTAGCTGGTAGGCAACATGTTTACACTCTCCTTCTGCCACACTCTAACAAACCAGTATCTCCAAGAGGGAACTTTTACTGCATCCAGTGCCTCAGTGTATGTGGATACACTTAGGAGATAGATCTACATCACCTGGTTCTATGAACGAGTGGGGCTTGTGCTCGTGGATCTGACTGGTCTGCACCGACAGAGAAAGCATTCTTAAATGGCTAGCACACCCCAGGCATGGCGAGAGTGAGCAGACCCAGGAGCTCAGTCTTCCCAGGAAATAGTCCTATACGCTCATCATGACAGTGACAGCCGCTAAAAGCTCATGTAATCCTTTCCAGAGACCTCAGAAGGCAGCTCTACCTTCCTACTCTTCCTCTGCTGTGTTCTGGAGCACCAGATCTCCCAGAATGGAACTTTTACATGTGTCTGGTCACGTGATTTTCACTTCCAGTGCCTTGGTCTTGTGGTTACTGCCCAGAGGATGCCCCTTGATCACATATCCCCAGGGGAGCTTACATTTCTGGGTCCCATAGGACTGTAACAATTAGAGTTCTGGGCAGGATATCACCTCCAGGGCACAAGACAGACAGTGGACTGAAACAAACCTCAAGTATTTTTGTTAAAGGGACTAATTTGCTTGTCTCAGAGCTTTGCCTAGCAGGCTAGATTTAGGTTTGGCACCCATCTAATGGCTAATGGACATGCTCGTAGGGAACATAGGCACACCATCTTTGCACTTTCCTGTCTCACTGCAATTGCCAGTTTTCCCAGACAGGGCTTACACATCTGGAGTCCCCATTTTTGTGACTACCACCCAGGCAACACTCTCAGATTACTTGACACTGGTGGTCAATGGGGCTTATGCTTGTGGTCCTGTAGACCTGTATATATTTACATACTAAAAATTTCTGCCTGAGGGTTTGGTTTCCAATCAGCCTGAATCCAGTTGCTGACTGAAATCATCCCCTTAGAGATAATGATAGGACTTGACAGACCTTTGAACACTAGGAGCCATTAAAAATAAAATAGGCTGTTTGGGCAGTTACAAAGGTTTGAGAGACAACCAAGATCTAGGGCAGGGGTGAACAAAAAAGTGCATCGTGTACATGAGGCTACACTTTTCAAGACGAAAACAGATGGCTGCTTTATCTAATGCATAGAAACCAACACAGAAGCAATGGAAAAACTGAAAAAACAGAAATAAGTTTCAAATGAAAAAGAAAGTGAAACAGATTTAAGGAATTTACCTCAATAGGAATTCAAAGATATAGTCATAAAAATGTTCACTGAACTCAGGAGAAGAATGGAAGAACAAAGTGGGAATTTCAGCAAAGAGAGAAAATATAAGAAAGTATCAAAATATAAGTCACATATCTAAAGAATAAAGTAACAGAACTGAAAAATACATGAGGGTTTTAACAGCAAGACTATATGAAGCAGAAGAAAGAATTAGTGAACTCAAAAGACAGGGCAATGGAACTCGTCAATTAGAGCAGCAGAAGGGAAAAAAACAAGTGAATATAGCTTAAAGCATTTGGGGAACAACATCAAGTGGAATAACATTCACATCATAGAGTCATAGAAGAAGGGAAAAAAGGGAAGAAAGCATATCTGAAGGAATAATGGCTGAAACTTCTCTAACCTGTGGAAGGAAAAAGACATTTATCCAGGAAGCTTAGAGAGGTGCAAACCAAATGAACTCAAAGAGACCCAGAACAAGATACATACATTATAATTAAAATGTCAAAAGTCCACCCACACTGTGGACTATTACTCAACCATAAAAAGAATGAAATATTGACATTCATGATAACATGGAATAAGTTAAAGACAAATACCAGATTTCACTTATATGTGTAACCTAAGAAATAACAAACAAAACATAAATAGACTCATTAACACAGAATACAAACTAGTGGTTGCCATAGGAGATTGGGCAAAATAGTTGAAGAGGGTAAAGAAGTATAAACTTCCAATAGTAAAATAAGTTATGGGGATAAAAATTATAACACAGAGAATAGAGTAATATTGTAGTAACTTTGTGTGGTGACAGATGGTAATTACACTTATTGTTGTGAGCATTTCATAATTTGTGTAATTGTCAAATCACTATGTTGTACACTTAAAATAAACATTGTATGTCAACTACTTCAAAACATAAATTTCAAAAAATTTTCCATCAAAAAAATACAATGGTCATACAGGACTAGTATGAAAAATTAAACACCAACATATCTAACAACCTAAAAAAAATGGAAAAATTCATACAATTTGCCAAGACTGAATCATGAATAAATATAAAATCTGAACAGAAAAATTACTTAATAAGGATATTTATCAGGAATCAAAAACTACAAACAAAAGTCTAGGACAAGACAGCTTCACTGGTGATTTTATGAAATACTCCGAGAATCAATACAAATCTTTCTCAAACTGTTCCAAAAAATAGACAAGGAGGGAATCCTTCCAAACTCACTTTATAAGGCTGACATTATCCAAGATTGAAGCCAACAATAGTGCCACAAGAAAAGAAAATTATTGATCTCCTTAACGAAGATAGATGCAAAACCCCTCAGTAAAGTAAGATCATGCACAAAAAGCATTGGAAAAAAAAATTCATCATCCATTTACGATAAAGACTGTCGAGGAAGTCTAGGTGTTCACGTGGTGCCCTGACCACCAATCACCAGCAATCCTTGGGGACCAGCAGGAGGAGGAGGACTCAAGTCCTAACTTTTTGACATGAGAAGATGTTCAACACCACGAATCGTCAGGGAAATGCAAATCAAAGCCATAATAATGAGATATCACCTCCTGCCAATCAGGATGGCTAGTATCAAAAAGACAAGAAATAACAAGTACTGATGAGACTTTACAGACAATGGAACCCTTGAACCCTGTTGGTGGGAATGTAAATTGGTACAGCTACTACGGAAAACAGTATGGAACTTCCTGACAAAATTACCAAAAGAACTACCATATGACCCATATGACCCAGCAGTTCCACTCTTGGGTGTTTATCCAAAGAAAACTAAAACACCAATTCAAAAAGACATATGCATCTCCAGGTTCACTGCAGCTTATTTGCAATAGCCAAGACATGGAGACAACAGGTGTCCACCAATGGATGAATGGATAAAGAATATGTGGTATATATACATAACAGACCATCATTCAGCCATGAAAAGAATGAAATTATGCCATTTACAACAACATAGATGGACACTGAGGGCATAAGGCTGAGTGAAGTAAGAGAAAGACAAATATGTAATATCTTTTTACTTTGTGTAATCTAGAAAAAAACAAACAACATCAACAAAAATCCACCAAGCCCATAGTTACAGAGAACAAATTGGTAATTACCAGAGGCAGAAGTTGTGAGTGGGCTAAATGGCTGAAGGGAGTTAAAAGGTACAAATTCCCAGTTATGTAACCAATAGTCAATGTACAGAGCAGTGACTACAGTTAGCGACTTTCAAATATTCAACACGGTACTGATAAGAGAGTAGGTGTTCGAAGTTCTCATCACAAGAAAAAGAAATCTTGTTCCTACACATGGTGACAGATGTTAGCCAAACTTATCTGCACCTATTGCAAAATCATCTCCAAAATATCATATTACATGGATACATGAATATTTCATATCTCAATAATACTTCCAAAAAAATGAGAAGTCATTATTATCATCACAATGGAAAAATTAACTTTGATATATATTATCAATGATCAAGAAGGTTTTCTAACATTCTACTGATGATATTGTAATCTGACTCACAGCCACTTTTGAGGACCACTTACTGATTTTATATCAATTGAAATTCACAATACACAGCCAGTTTGCAGTTCAGCCATTTCAGTTCTCAATGTCAGTTTTAATAAAATACATATTTGCAAGGAAACATGTAAAATCATTGTTTTTAATTGCTTAAATTTGGATTCTAATTACCAGTCACTGGTAAAAGAGTTAAAACTTTGATAGATTTAACAGGATAATAAGATGTATTTTAAAAGTGTGGTATACACAATGCCTTGATATGAACTGTGAGAAATAGATATCTAAATAAGATGATTGACTTTTCAATTTGATATGCTTGGCACATTCCTGCCTTATTTCAGTGATACATATATTAGCAGTTAAAATATGCTAAAATGGCTTTGGTAGATATCTACTCCATACTTATAACTTTCACTATGATCTTATCTAGTAGTGTATAAAAACATGTTAAATGAATAGTACTTTTGCTTTAATATGAGATGAAATATAATTTAAATGATCAGCAATAACCCAACACTCTTTCTCATTATTGTTGATACCAATGTAACATCTTCCTTTCAGGGAAGTATGTAGAGCTGACAAACAGACTGCTTGCCAAGAAGATGGTGGAGATACCCTTTCACATCTCAGTAGTGGTGACAGAAATACTTGAAGTTACTTCCCTTGCCAGATGTATAGTGCATCAGTTGACTTCATCTCAGTGAAGTCCACAGTCTACAAGATGCACAAAGCTATCAGACCTCCGGATGACACAGGGAAATATACTGAAATACATTTTAAGTGTATGTGAAATAAGCATAAGAAATAAAAGCTGAGCATTCCTCCCATCAAGTTTATCAAGGGTATTTTGAAACTGTGAAATTAGTATCATCACTTATTGTACACTGTTAATCTACAAATATTTATTATTGTTTCATAATTTTATTTTGCAGTAAACCTTTTCATTAGAAATGAGCTCAATAAATTAATGTGCATGTTAAATGAAAAAGATACTCAATTGTTGGTTTTAATATTTCAGCGAAGTTGATAAATGGGTAGCTTGCTTAAGGACATGTAACGATATTATTCATTCACTGTGGAATGATTCAAGAAGATATGTTTTTGTAGTAACAAAATATGATAACAAAAAAAAATCACAGCCGATGTATCTTGACTAGATTTTTCTAAAAATA
The DNA here is from genome assembly GCF_040802235.1 of Manis javanica. Lineage (NCBI taxonomy): Eukaryota > Metazoa > Chordata > Mammalia > Pholidota > Manidae > Manis > Manis javanica. The sequence continues at coordinate 126,899,616 of NC_133160.1, read as the reverse complement.
ATTGGTTTATGAAAGATCGTCTGAAAGGTGGCAAAAGACAAAAGCCAAATATTTGGCTGGTATAGTTATATACTGAGATTTATATATAAAGAGAAATGTGAAAATATTCTATTTAACTGACTTAGCTCTGAGTATGTGAGGCTATTACAAATTACCACTGAGTACCTTAGCTCTAAGTATATGAGGTAAAAATAAAAATGAGTACATACAGTAGTTTCTCATTAGAAAGTAATGTTTTGCAAAGAATAGTATAATAAAGATGTTAACAATTTCAAATATATTAACCTAATAGAATGATTTAGAAAATTTTGTAAAAATAATTATACCATACTTTGAAAAATCATATCCATAGAAATAAATTTTAATAGAAAAATAATTTTCTATATTATTTTTAAGGAAATAATTATGTTTTGAAAGTATATGTTAAATAAAGCTACTTTGTAGACCCAATGATATAGCAAATTCAATTTTTGGTCAAAAATATTTAAATTATATAAAATAACTGCATTTTCTAAATTTTCTCAAAAAAGTGTTCTGGTTTGGTTGTCATTCTATGTATAAGATGTAATATTAAGTGAAATAAGCATGTTGTACATTATGAGTGGTATAACATTTATGTAAAAGTAGAATATCTTAGTAACATTTTTATAATATCTTTTCTATATATTTTAAATATATTCTCTGTTTCTCACTAAATGTATATACGCACACACACACAAACACACAGGAAAACACACATCTAAATGTTAAAGGTAGTTCCTTCTGCAGAGGTGTCTGAGACTGAAGATGGCTCTTCTATTTAGTTTTATATTAAAGGTTTCATTGGATCAGTCACTGTGAAATTCAGAAATGATTTCTGTATCTGGAGACTCATCAATCAGCATTATAAATCATGATTACAGTCAGGTGAATTGGTGAAAATTATAAAACATTTATACAGTGAAAATTTTACTTTATAAAAAGATGGAAAATATTGGGCAAATACTTAAGTGTTTGGTAGAGTTGTTTTGAGGATTAAGAAGAGACTGAGGCATAAGTGGTAAATCGAAAGACAATACAAGTAATTTAAGAGAATAAGAATCACATCCTGTCCATGCCTGTATCTGCAGTGTCAAGTGTACTGAGTGAACAATAAATATTTATTAAAAGAGTAAATAGTTTTCAAAATGTATCAGAGAAAAGTTAAGGGAAAAGAAAGTTTAGAGGTGAGAATAATCAAGAATATATAAATTCTAAGTTGTAAATCCTTTGAAGAGCTCCAATGCTTTATAAAATACTAGAAATTTCCTTTTCTAATAGAATCAAAGGTATTACATGCAATGAGAATGTCCTTTAGTTATTAATCTAGCTACTTCATTGTCCTGTAGGGTCTTTCCTTATATGTATTTACAGGTATATTTTATTTATCTCTTAACTGGACCATGGAGATGCCTGTGTAAGTTACAAAAGTTAGTCCTGTTTCTTCTTCATGTCTATGTCAACATAACAAAGGTCTTATATGACAAACACACAGCTAATATACTCAATGGTGAAAAGCTAAAAGCTTTTCATGTAATATCAGGAATAAGACAAGGATGTCCACTCTCACCATTTTTATTCAACATTGTACTGGAAATCCCAGCTATAGCAAGCAACAAGAAAAAGAAACAAAGTCATCCAATTTGGTAAGAAAGAAGTAAAACTGTCACTATTTGCAGATAAATGACATGATACTATATATTTAGAAAACCCTAAAGACTCCACTAAAAAATATATTAGAGTAAATGAATTCAGTGAATCACAGGGTACAAGTTAATATACAAAAATCTGTTGTGTTTCTATATACTAATAACAACCTAGTAGAAAGAGAAATCAGGAAAACAGTCCCATTCACAATTGCATCAAAAGAATAACCAAAAATAATTTAACCATGGTGGTAAAAGACCTGTACTCTGTAAACTATTAGATATTGATGAAAGAAATTGAAGATGACACAAATAAATGGAAGGATAAACCATGTTTCTTGATTTGAAGAAATAATATTGTTAAAATATTAATTACCTAAAGCAATTTACAGATTCAATGCAATCCCTATCAAAATACCAATAGTGTGTTTTACAGAACTATAATAAATAACTCCAAAATATGTATGGAATTGCAAAAGATTCCGAAGAGTCAAAGCAATCAAGAAAGAGCAAAGCTGTGTAGGTGTCACAGTCCCAGAATTCAAACCCTACCACAAAGGTACAGCAATCAAAACAGTATGTTACTGGCATAAGAATAGACACATAAATCAATCGAACAGAACAGAAAGCTCAGAAAGAAGCACACACTTATCAACCAATCTATGACAAAGGAGGCAAGAATGGGGAAAAGACAGTCACTTCTATAAATGGTGTAGGGAAAACCAGACAGCTACATGCAAAAGAATGAAACCATTTTCTTATACCATATACAAAAATAAATTCAAAATGGATTAAAGCCCTAAACATAGAGCCTGATCATAACTCCTCAATAAAACATAGACAATAAACTCTTGGACATCAGCTTTAACAGTATTTTTCTGGATATGTCTCCTCAGGCAATGGAAACAAAAGCAAAAATAAACAATTTGAAATACATCAAACTAAAAGGCTTTTGCACAGTGAAGGAAACCACAACAAAAGAAAAGGCATTCTGCTGAATAGGAAGATACTTGCAAATAATACCTCTGACAGGTGTTAATATCCAAAATATAGGAGCAACTCATACAATTCAATACCAAAAAAACCCCGCAAAAAACAAAAACAAAGATTTTTATTAAAAATGGGCAGAGGACCTGAATAAACATTTTTCTAAAAAAGACATTCAACTGGAACTGGCCAACAGACATGATACAAATATGTTCAATATCATTAATCATCAAAGAAATGCAAATTAAAGTGACAATAAGTTATCACCTCAGGTCATTCTCAGGGTGAGTTGCTATATTATATATCATATAATATGAGAAGTACAGCACCACACCAGTCAGAATGGCTAGTATCCAAAATACAAGAAATAACAAGCAAAAGGAAAGCTTCAAAAGGGAACCCTCATGCACCATTGGTGGAAATGTAAGTTTGTATAGCTGCTATGGAAAACAGTATGAAGGTTCCTCAAAATTTTAAAATAGAAATACCATACAATCTATTCTGGGTATTTACCCCCAAAAAATGAAAACCCTAATCCAAAAACATATGTGCACCTCTGTGTATTACAACATTATTTACAACACAAAGATAAGGAAGCACCCTAAGTTTCCATTAATAGATGAATAGATTAATAAACGGTACACACACACACAGACACACACAGACACACACACACACACACACACACACAAACTGAAATGTCATTAAGCCATAAAAATGTAAAAATCTTGCTATTTGCAATAATGTGGCTGGACCTAGAGGGTATTACATAAGTGAAATAAGTCAGAGAAATACAATTGCCATGTGGTTTCATTTATATATGGAATCTAAATAACAAAGTAAACAAGAAAACTCAGAAACAGATTCATAAAGAGGAGAACAAACCTGTGGTTATCATTGGTGGGGGAGGAGGCAGGGAATGGACAAAATAGGTGAAGAGGGTTAAGAGGTAGAAATCTCCAGTTATAAAATAAATAAATCACAGAGATGAGGAGTACAGCACCAGGAATATAGTCAGTAATATTTGTCAATAATACAATAATTGTATGGTAATAGATAGTAACTACACTTTACTGTATTTCAGAATGCACATAATTGTCAATTCACATGTTATACACATGAAACTAATATTGTGTGTCAACTGTATTTCAATTAAAAAAGTATATGTACCAATTAACATTATTATATTTTATAGGTGTACAATAAAGGAAATGTTTTAGTCTTAATGGAATTATTAAAGAAAATTGAACATAATGACTTAGAGGAAAAAATAAATGTTTCTCTACCCTGTTACTGTTTTAACATAAACATCTGTATGTCGTAGCTTTCCAAGTATTGAAGTTAATATAATAGATGTTGAATGAGTCATGTTATCTAAATCTCCATTTCTAGTAATCAGTATTTCCATTATATAATGTAAACTTATGACTTTATTCAGTTAACACAAATTAAATTCAGTTTCTGCCAATATTTAATATAAATCTTTGCTTCCCAAACTTAATGAATTCATCCCTAAAATACAAAGCACTGCCAAATATCACCACCTCTTTTGCCACAACAGCATAAAAACTTTCTTTTCCACGCTTCAATTAAGCAATACTTAGATCAGAGAAATTTAACACTGCTCTCCTGCCTTTTTCTTATTCCCTATACATTTGACTCAAAATATTTCTTTTAATGCTATTGTTTCCTTTTCCTAAGATTACTTAGTTCATTAAAATTTAAAAACTAGCATTACTTGAATTTTAGTATTGTTTTAAGAACATAAAGGAAGCATTTATGACAGTAGGGCAGGAAGGAATTGTTATAGATCTTTTGTGTGGAATGGGGCTCATTGAATGTTCACTCTCAGAAATTTTAGGTAAATCATATTCTCTGTAAAATAATTTGGACCTGAGTCTATTTCCTGATGATGATATAGTCCATTATACATATTTTGGAGAATATTCTTATAAGATTTTCCTTTCACAGGGTTCAGGCTTAAGCTAATAGTAGTGTATATATGTCTGCATAAGATCACAGGACTTTTTGGCCTTAGGCAAATACAAGATGGGTTACAGCTGGGAAACCCATCTTTTTCTAGAAAAAGTGCAAAGAAAGGATTGCCTTTATATATTAGGATATATATAAATATATACATATGCACATAAACCTACACACTATATTTAGTTTTTTTCCTCTGTGCCTTCTCTTTTACCTATTTTGAAGCTTTCCAGGAACATAGGAGTGAAATAGGTAATTGTGGTTTGTTGTGTTTTGTTGAAAGCTTCTCATACTATTTTCAATCATATAGACCTTCCTTCAACTATATACTCAGAAAATAAATTCATCTTAAGTTAGTGTCTCAGTGAAAACTGGTCCAACAGTTTAAATGTTTCTCCAGTTTTTGGGTGGTCACTGAGAAACTAAACTTGTTTCAGTGTACCGCTTTCTATTTTATTATTTCATTTTTAAAACTTTCACTGCAGCAGAGATTGTTTTTGACTTTTCCATAACTGTTGATTTATATCTTATTACTTTATATTTCTTGGAGACTCACACACTAGCAGAATTAAATAATCAAGCATGTTAATCCCTTAGATGAAACCAAAAGCTTTTTAACTATTTTTTTTCATTTTATTATGGACTCTTTCATTATAACCATGTCTTTTAAAAAACTAATAATTGTTACTAGTCGTTATTTTATCTTACAATGAAATATGCAGTATCTCTCAGAAATCTTTCACTATGTTTGAGACACAGGTCAATGCAATTGCAACGAATCTGTTTTTCAAATGATAAAACTGGTTGAAATATTTGGTTCCTAGTTGAAGACCTGTATGATTTTTTTCAGGCCTGATAAAATAGGCAGTTATGAAGGCCTTATCTGACAGGCCTCAGGGGGAAATCCTGCCCTCCTCACACCAGACTTGGTGCATAGCCAGGGCACTGCGGTCTCACATGGCAGCTGTAGTCAAGGTTTCTGCGCTTCTTAATGCACATAATCTTTTCATATTTACATTCTAGCCTAGAGTTCCTGTGGCCAGGATTCTCACCGGGCCGTGGTTGACTAGCTCACTGCACACCTGTGGGCAATAGATGGCTGTTGACTCTATAAAAAGAGCTCCGCCCAGTGCTCTGGGCACGACACGGTAGCAGGGCTTCAAGGCTGCAGGAGAGCAGAGCAGAGACTGGAGTGGTGGCAGCACCGAGGGCAGAGAGGCCCAGAGGATGGCTGTGTGGGACGACTGTCCAAAGAGGCCCAGACGACAGCTGTGCAGACAGAGGGGCCCAGAAGCTGAGGCTGGCTTGCTCCATACAGACTCGCTCTGAATGAATGGGATTCTGGTGCCACCTGGAAATAAAGTTGGGTATAACCCTTTCACCCCAAAGAATGTTTTGCTGTCAATTTCTTTGGTCACACTGAATCCATAGTGAACTTGCCCGGGCTGAAACCCATTGGCAAGACACCCTGGGTACTTTCATTCCTAGGTCTCTGTATCTGAGGTCTTCAGCTGCCGCTGTCAAGACCTAAAGGGAGATGAGAGGTTGCTATGGAGTGTTGTCCTACATATATAAACAGCAATAGTATTATACACAGCAGTAATAGTAGTGTAACTCCATTCAGGTTCCTAGGCCGAGTTCCAGTGTGTCTAAGTATGTGTGAGGGAGTCTTCTCACACATACCACCAAGCAATACCCAAACACCTGCAGGGTGTCCAAGAACTCAGTTCTGATGCAATCAGCCCAGAGACAGCACCAGATTCCCGAGGCTAAGGGCATCGTCCTACAAGACTGCCCTACACCCCCCACTCCAGACATCAGTCATAAGCCCCAGGTAGTTAACCTGTGCTTCTGATTCATGGGCCACAGATTGGAGGTTCCCATGACCTCCCTTTGGGGTTTGATTAATTTGCTAGAGGGGCTCACAGAACTCAGGAAAACACTTCGGTTTACCAGTTTAATAGAGGATACCATAAAGGGTACAAATTAACAGTCGTGTGAAGGGACACACGTTCCTGATAAAGGAGCTTCTATTCTCCTGGATCTGGGGGCCCTGCCCAGTGGCATGGGAGGCGTCTGGTTCCCTGAGCACAGGAGCTCTCTCTGATTGAGAAGCAGGAACCAAGAGACCTGCAAACTCTTCTCAGGGGTTTCTGTGAGGGCTTCGTAGCATAGTCATGATCGACTAAATTATTGGCCATTGCCTGATCCAGCCTCCAGCCCCTGTCCTTGGTGGGGGTCCAGAAGTCTCTCATTAACCTGACAAAACACCCATTTCCCCTTTAAGACTCTGCAGTGTTTTCAGGAACTGTGGATGAAGACCAAACACACCTGGAAAATGTGTATTTGGTCATCTGAATGGCCAAATAAGTATTTCTTATGATTCATTATATTGCAGAGGGGGAAGCTAAATTTAAGACATTTTTGCCCACTCTGACTCATTTTCCTGTACTTTCAACTTTCACTTTTACTCTTTGCCCTCCCGCAGCCCCCGAGTTCACTACTCCAGTGTCCATAAAACCATGAAAGCCAGTGTCCAGGTCACACTCAGCAGTGAGACGTTGCCACATCTGTGCTTATCCATCAGACCCCTGGCCAGTATGTCCTTCCTCAGGGGAAAATGGAATAGGGGTGTCGGCCATTCCTCTGGTTCATCATCTCAGTAACTGATTAGCTCCCGACTCCTGATTCAGGTTTGCTGCCCTCCCACACCTGGAAGCTCTGTATTCTCCCTCCCTGATCAGCAGAGCTCCTCACACTGGTATAGGAAGGTGTTAGCTCCAGATTCCTGGAGTGATTCAAACAGCTCACAACTCAGATATTTCTTAAGTTAGCACTGCCAAGGAAGACCCTCTACAGAGCTTCCTCCCAAGCACAGGGCGATGCAATTGTCACCTTGCTCCACGATACAAGGTCAAAGCACAACAGAGCACACCTTAGTCCTGTCAGGCTTCTCTGACAAAAAAAAACCATAGACTAAGTGGCTTAAAAGTAACAGTAACTTTTTTTCTCACAGTTTTGGAGGATGGAAGTCCAACATCAGGCTGCCAGCAAGGTGGGGTTCTGGTGCAAGCTCTCTCAGCGGTTTCCGTGTTTCAGACTGCTGACGTCTGCTATCCTCAACTGGAGACAGCAGAAAGTGGTAGTCTCACCTGCCTCATATAAAGGCATTAATCCCATTCAGGAGGGCTCCACCTTATTAATCTAATTCTAACTACCTGTCAAAGACTCCAATTCCTAATACTATTACATCTGGGGAAGGAGTTTCAATTTATGAATTTTAGGAGAACACACCATTCAGCTCATAACAGCCTAACAAAACAGTCTAAAGGAAACCCCCTCAGCATAGCACCTCTTCCACATCCCCATGCCCTCCCCATCTAAGTTCTCTGTTTTTTAAGAAGGAAGAAAGTAAACCAAATACCTTGATGAACAATCCTTGATTTGATTTGTCTTTCCTACTACTGCTCTGCAAAAATTGTACTTTGGCTAAAGTACATTTTACTACCTTGTTCTTAATTTCTAACTCTCTCTTTTTAGCACACTTTGCCAATGAGGACTCATTCAAAATCAGAAACTACAATTGATGTATGGATTCATCTTCCCACTATATTCTGCTGACTCCATGACAGATTGTTATTTAAAATTAAATATGTATCAATCTCTGACTCTGGTCAAGAGCCTTCAAAACATTTGGGACCAAAACAAATACAGTTTTCCTAGAAGAAATAGAAAGATATTAGAGTTGCAAAGGCTCAAATTGGGACTCAAAGAATGTAACTGTCTAAGGTGGGAAATCTTTTCACAGACTCATTCATGTGTTCATGCTTTGCATGTACCCAAAGCATTAAAGGGCTTCCCTACTGCAGGACTGCTGGAGATTTCTTGTCTTGGGACGCTACAGTCCTTAATTCAGATACGGTATCTCTGTAAACATTTTGTGAGCTTAAATTTTCCTGAAGATTTGGGGTTGGAGGACGTAGCATATCTCATGGATTCAATTTGTTATCATACCATGTTAGGTTCTCCTTTGTCACTATTTTGCCCAATGGTATGAGGAATTAAAAATACTCAGCATTCTGTCAAAAGCTGACCCCACTAGCCCACCCTCAGCCCACTCCACACACATGGGATGTTGGAACTAGACCATTAAAATGGTGCTGTAAAATCTTACTTTCTTTGGATTATTATATATTTCTAAAGTTATAAAGTTCATTTTCTATTAGTGTGGCAACAGAAACTGGAGGACAAAAGAAGACATTTCATGTGTGGCTACTTAAATTTGGTTACACCTAAGTGATTTAAATGAGCAGAGAAAACAAAGGATGTGCAGGATTCCTGATTTCAAATTTAAAGCCTAAAGAACCCAAATACTGAAACTCTTTAAATTGGGTGAGGGAGGGGGCCACAGGAGAGGGGTGTAGGATATTAACAGTGTCAGGTATTCAGATTGTAGTTAAAATTAGTTTCATTTTATAAACCAATTTATGCTCTGTTTGAGGAATACCGGTTTTCTGTAAGGACTGATCGAAAAAGGGAAACAGTAGTCCTTGAGTAGAAAATTTGAATACAACGTAAGATGACTTTCAACTATAGGAAATGTGTAGGTTAGGGTCTGTGAGAAGAAAAGTCCTCAAACTAAAACCCTGTGAGACCTTTGTTTAATCCAGTATTTTCCACCTGGTTTGGAAAAATTATTACTTACCCGAAGATATAGTTCATCAGCTTCCATGGGTCTCAAAGTGATTTTTAAAAAGTTGTTTTGGAAATTACTGTAATTTCACACAGCTTGGACAACCAGAGGCAGGTGTTTTACTGGATCCATCTTTCAAACATGCTTAATACAGTCCAACTTTTTCCATGACTTATTTTTGTGCTGCTTCAAGACACTGATTTCTTTCCTTATTCAATTCAGAGTATGTGTTATTTTGTTTATGATTTATATTGCTTATTTTATTTCCAATACTGTCTTAGGTCTCTTACATTACTGATCTTTGCAGTTATTTTTATTTAAATTTATGTATCACTTGGGGAGTCAACTTTGTTATCAGCATCAGAGGAAGAGTGTGTAACTGTATCTATTGGTCACTTACATGAAACACACAGTGCTCACAGATTGTGATTGGTAGCTGCTTAAAAAAATGAGAAATTAATTTAAGTCAAGTTGGATATAACTTTTCCAAATAAGGCACTCCATTATTTTTTAGTTTCTTAATGATTTATTTATGATTTTATAATCAACTTTTTTTCATGTATACTAAAAAATGCATGGGGTACTCTCTCCATCTGTGTGTGTGTGTGTGTGTGCGCGCGTGTGTGTGTATTTCAGATTTAACAAAACAATATTAAGAAATATTCAAGAAGAAAAAGAGAAGTGGTAAGGTCCAGAAAAAAATATATGATTTCCTTATTTGTTGTTGTTAGAGTTTACTACCTTGTGGAAAAGTGGGTGGAAACTGGTTTCAGGACTTACTGTGCCTTTTTATAGTATATAAAATGTCTCAAGTTAGTTTATAGTTTTTGTAATTATTTTTTTCATTTTGTAGTTCCTATTTAGAGTATCTCCAGATACCATTCTGGAAAAGAATACATCTTGTGTGAGCCTTATTTTAAAATTATATAAAATTAATCCTTATTGAACATTATAGGAATCTGAGCATTGCTCAAAGTATCACATTTGTGTTAACACATTTGTTATTTTTATTTTATTGATAATGAAACAAAGGAAAGAAACAGTTTTTTGTGTGGACTGTCCTAAATACTATATTTGATTGTTTCTGTTTAGATTCTGATTCTCAGGGTGTACAAAAATATACACACACATACACACACATACATAAAAATTTTAAACTGTTACTTTCTCTGGATTTCTGCCACTAATAATGTGTTATTTTAAATCGTTTTAAATGCTGAAATGTAAACTTGCTTCTCTCTTCCCCAAGTCAACAGAGCTGATGTTCTCTCCCTTCACCCTGGTGCTAGACTGACTATGATGTGACCCTATTCTCTTGTTATTCTCTTCAGTCATACACAGGAGAATTTTGAAATCCTTGTGAATAGAAATATTCAAATCCAATAGAGTTAATACAAATACAGTTATCCGAATGCTTTTTATCATTATGTAATGATCATATTGGCTGATTATATTTCTGTATGGCTTTTTTTTTGTGGGCTGTTTTGGAGAATTAAATGCTGATAGGTTGATCTGATAAAGGCAGAATGTTTCTTGAATTGCATATTAAAGTTTAGTCCAAACCAGTAGTGTTTTGTCTGTTTCTAATTCCTTCTGCCCTAATTATTTAATGTTCTCTTTTCATAGTTAAAAAATAAATCTCTGTTCATGTAAATTTTCCATTCCAAATCATAAATCAAATCCTCACTGCCTTTAGACTGAAATTTGAATTAAAAAACTGGATATTCCAGGCCTCTATGTTCTGACCCTAGTCTGGCTTCCCAAGATTTAGCTCCATCTTCACATTCATGAGTCCTGTACTTCATCTAAACTGAGCTGCTTAGTCTGTTATTTTCCTTCCTGTTCCTCATTTGGGCTTTTCTCATATCAGCCTCTTCAATTAAAGTATATATTGTTTCCACCATGTGTTTTCCGTGAGACTTCTAAAACTTCTACTTGGAAGCAATTTCTTACAAATTTATTACCTCTATTGTGTTTATTTTATGCAAATTTATCCACCCTCCCCTTCCATTCTCTTATTAGGAATGAAACTTCTTGAGGACAGGGGTCACATGAAACCTATTTTTGTATCCCAAAATGCCTGACAGGAGAGAATAGTAAATGGACAATATTTTTGCCTAAATTCATTATTCATTAAATGCTCCGTATTTGGAGGCATACAGAATCACAGTTATAGATTTTCAAAAATACATGTGCAATGTCCTCAGGCTAAAATTATAATTCAGTATGAGGTTGAACCTAAGCCCATTTATTTAAAAAAAATTATGGGTTATTTTGAAAGCCATTCTAATATTATGAACACTGATTTAATGCTGTGAGCCAAGAGTTGTACTTTACATTATTTGGAAAGTTTTCTCTTAATTATGTAAGTAAATCATGGTCATTATTTCATAAATGAAATGAGTGATGAGAAAAAATATGGAAAGTAACTTTCTGTACACATACCACAAATGCATTTTTTAACAAAATAAAAGATCTGAACTACTCACACCATTTATATTCCAATACATTCACTTCATTAAACACTTTTCTATTCTTGTGAGTACATACATGCATCATTATTTTAGTGGTTACATAATAACATTCCTGTATGGATATATTATAATTGTTACTTGTGTTAATATTTAGACTGCTTCCATTGTTTCAGTATTATAAATAATGTAGCAACACATTATTATACATACATCTTTATCCAGTAGCACCAGCACCAAGACCACTGCCTGGAAGATAGTAAGAGATTCATAAATGAAAGCAAATATGCTTTGTTGTGATTAGAATTAATTTTGCATACTTGTCAGATTACTTCCTTAAAATAAAGTGCTGGTCCAAAAGTTATGTATATTTTGTGAGAAAATCATAATCTTTTTTTTCAATCTTTACCACTTCTCTTTCTCTTTAGAGAGACAGGTAAATCTTGACATTCCTACCATTTATATGACAAGCAGTGTTTGGCAATACTCATTTCCCACTGCTATGGACTGAATATCTGCATCCCACCAAATCCAGATGTTCAAAACTAATACCCGATGCAATCATATTAGGAGGTAGGGCATTTGGGAGGTGCTAGGTCATGAGGGTGGAATTCTCATGCAGGAAATCAGAGCTCTTATAAAAGTGACCCTACAGAACTCCCTAGCTCCTACTGCTAAGGTTAAAGTGAACAGACAGCCACCAATGAGTAAACAGGCTCTAGCCAGACATGGAATCTGCTGTCACCATCATCTCAGGCTTCCCAGTTTCCAGAACTGTGAGAAATAAATATTTGCTCTTCAAAAACCACCCAGTTTATGGTATTTTTATTATGGTACCTCAAACACATTGACACCCCTATCTTGAACAAAATGTAGATAGTGATCTATTTTAACCTTTCCCAATCTGAGGTATTTAAATTTGCATTACTTTTGTCGCGACCCTTCAGGGACCGAAGCAACACGCCCAAGGTCTTGATTCTTCTCTAGGCTTTATTCTCTAATCTCTCACGGTGGTTACAGCAGTTGTCGGGCAGCTTTTTCTCCCTCCCGGCGGGCTCCCTTATATTCAGTCACCCAACCAATCCGGGACAGTATCATGCGTGACCTTTAAGCGGATAGGTGTCACGCGCCACTCTAAGCGGGCAGCATGAGCTGTGCACGGGTATGGAAGTCTGCTGGGCCAATCCCCAACAGGGAAGAGGGGAAAGGGTGGTGAGCAGGAAATGGGCGCCATCTTTACGGCGTTGTCCAGCTAGAGTGGGGCTCAGCCTTGGCCGTAGGCCGGGCCCCCACAACTTTGATTCCATAGATATTTGAGTTTGTCATATTTTTATATATTTACATATTTCTTTCCTGAATTTGAGTTCTTTATCTAATTTTCTGTCAGGGAACTAAACTGACTGACAATAAATTTTATTTAAGAAAATATGATATTTTAATCTTGTAAATGAAAACTTTTCATAGTGTCCATTTTCTTCTATTTTGTTTATGCTATATTTTGATGTACTGTTTATTACTTATTGCTTAATATTATAATTCAAGTTTATAGCTTTGTGGTCATATTTGACATTTCAGGCCTTCATTATAATCTTACCCTCCTTTTAAGTTTATATTAACTTGACTTAAAGTTGCATATGTTACATTAACCATCCATTGCTTTTTAATTCTTAAATGTCTCTCCAGTTCTTTGGAGTTACAATTGTATTTCATCCCTGTATCTCATCCTACCTCTTTCAAATTCGTATTTTTAATAGATCTCAATTTGTTTATATTCTACACTAGTTAGTATTTTTCATATTCAAGAATGCCAACCTATCCTTTGTTTAACCCATTCTTTCCTTAATTTCTTGCCTAATATTCTTTAAGGAACAATTGTACTAATTTCCAATCATTGAAACAGTTTATGGAAAAGCAAAACACTCATTGTGTGAATCAGGTAGTTTACTAGGAGTTGAGCACAATGTAGTCAGCGTAACAGACATGTTCTAGACAAGAGCCTAGAACCCTCTTCGACACACTGTTCAATTTTTAAGTTTTTCAAAAATTATATATATATATCTTCCTCAGATATTTTCCATATGTGCTACACTGAATTTAATAAAAGATATAATTTAAAGTTACTTCAGATGTTTTCATGTAACATAAAAATGCAATCCTTAAGAGTGTTTCTTTAAACATTTTTAAATCATGAAGGGCATACAAAGACTGAGCGTATTGTTAAACATGGCAAAGTAAAATATATTTCATAAAATATCAATGTATATGCGGGGAAAATGTAACTCAACATTTATATGTAAGAAAGCATTGCCTCCTGTCATATTTTAGGAGTTAGGGTAGAAATAGTACTGTATGTTTGGATCTTTTTATCCTTACTAGATTTTTTTCCCCACTTATTTTTCTTTTAACTGCTGAGAGAAGTGTTGAAATCTCTAACTGTAATTGTTGATTTGCTCTTCCCCCCAACAATTTTCAGGTGTTCTGCTTCTTGTATTCTGATTTTCCATTAATAAGTACATACACAATTATTGGTACATCTTCCTGATGAATGGTACCTTCATTGTAATAAAATTACCAGTCTCTGTTCATATTCTTTTCCCTCCAGTCAACTTTGTCTAATATCAGTATGTCCATTCTAGCTTTCTAATGATTAGTGTTTTATGGCATAACTTTTCAATTTCTTAAAACGCTCTCTGTAACTTTACATTTTATGTGAATCTTTAATCCAGTATGATAATTACTACTTTTAACAAGAGTATTTATCCTTTGTGTACTTATAGTGATTCTTTATATGGATTGTGTTAACTTTACCATCATGGTATTTGTTTTATTATTTATCTGTCTGTTCTTTTCCCTATCACTTTTATTTTCATTTGAATCAACTGATTATGTTTTAGTATTCTTCTGTATCTTCTCATTCACTTAATATCTATGTGTTTTTAATAAATGCATATATGACTACTCTAGAATTTAGCTTTGTTTACCTCAGACAATGTTATTACACTTCACATATAACCTAAGAAGCTGACAACAGCGTTTAAATGAATTGCTGAAAGTATCTCAGTTTGTGGAAAGGTGAAGAATAAAAGTCAAAATTATGAGCTCATCTTTAAGTTATCTTAACAGATCACCATGTAGTCAAACAGAATAGAGTACTCACTGATGACTGAGTCTCTGTGGTAGAGATGGTCAACTTGTCCAGGCTGTCAGTCATCAAAATATTTGGAGAATACTGTTCTAATACAGGCCTGGTATCAAAACTGATTATGGCATTGCTATATTAACTTAGCCATTAACGTGTGAAGTTTATCTCTGAATTTCATTTTCCCCATCAAGAATCAGAGACAAGCATCCCCACTTCATGTTAAGAATTAAAGAAGAAGTATAAACAATATATATGTGCGTAACTAATATTCATTCCCTTCAAATACATGGGATTCTTTTCTGCCAGAGGTCTTAAAAAAATGTAAGAGAAAAGCAAGTAACATAACTGTGTGATTTTATTTTTCACATGCTTATTTTAATCTCTGGGGAAAGATTTTATAGAAAACAAGGCTTAAACTTACTTCCTGAAAGGTAGAATTTAATTTGTATGTGCGTTATAATTATCTTTTTGCATGATAGATAATGAAACATTTACTATTTTAGAAATAGGTATCTAATATGGGTTGGTTTATACTTAACAATATGATCTTAAAATAAATAGGTATTGAATTCAACTGCTTCTATGCCATTGAAATAATTTTATTTTAAAACAGCAGAAAATCCATCTTGTCTTTGTCAGGAACTTTGCAATATCACAAATAACTAATAGCAGTTATGTGTAGCTTGATTTTTTTGTGGGTAATTTTATATTTTCTCTTTAAATTTCATTAGACCAAAACATTCTCTAAGTAGTTAAGCTCCAGCCAGTCACTTAGCTAATTGTTTATCAAATCCATCAATCTTGAGAACATCCATATTTTTCACCTGAATTAAAAGTAGAGGTTCTTTGAATCATTTTATGGATTTTCTGGCAATGAGCTAATGAAGGACATCCTAACTAATTGACTCTGCTTAGTATTACTCTGTGCATTCTATTGTCTGGCTATCATTCTAAATGGTTAATTTTCTCACCAGACAAGATCCAGTCCACAGAAATGACCAATTATCTAGTACTAACTCTTAGAAAGATGTGCATTATGAGACTCTTACATGGAAACCAAAAGATACTGTAATATACTCTCTTCTAAGTGTGCCTTAGACCATTAAGGCAGATATTCTCTTTAACCTGCACTAGACCATTAAGGCAACCAGGTCAGCAGTGAAGTTCTCTGTACTATTTTAGGTGTTTTGATATTTTTGAATACATAAACTAATTACTTTGAAAGTTATTTTTGTTCTTTTCAAATCCACAGAAAGTTGCAGCATCAAAACTCCAGATATGTTTAGTACAAATTATTGGAAATGTGTCTGGTACAAAAAGCAGGAAAAATATTTTATTAGAAGAATGGCTGTGGGATCCTAAGTTTACTTTTATTTTTATTTGACTTTATGTCCTCTTCCCACTACTAAAATAACCTGTGTGTTGTATCATTATTTTTTTAATTTCTTCTTTAAACTCTGAAGGTGTTTGTGGAGTACTACAGAAATTTGTACAATGAAGGTCTTCTGTAGAATATTCTCATATTTCCACACATGGAGATGTAAGTCATGTAAGAGATACTGTTCTACACCATCAATAGAACAAAAAGGTACCCTACAGTATGGGAGAATATTTTCATAAATGACAGATAAAGGCTTGACATCCAAAATATATAAAGAGCTCATGCCCCTCAACAAACAAAAAGCAAATAATCCAATTAAAAAATGGGCAGAGGAGCTGAACAGACAGTTCTCCAAAGAAGAAATTCAGATGGCCAACAGACATATGAAAAGATGCTCCACATCGCTAGTTATTAGAGAAATGCAAATTAAAACCACAATGAGATATCACCTCACACCAGTAAGGATGGCCACCACCCAAAAGACAAACAACAAATGTTGGTGAGGTTGCGGAGAAAGGGGAACCCTCCTACACTGCTGGTGGGAATGTAAATTAGTTCAACCATTGTGGAAAGCAGTATGGAGGTTCCTCAAAAAACTCAAAATAGAAATACCATTTGACCCAGGAATTCCACTTCTAGGAATTTACCCTAAGGATGCAGCACTCCAGTTTGAAAAAGACAGATGCACCTCTATGTTTATCACAGCACTATTTACAATAGCCAAGAAATGGAAGCAACCTAAGTGTCCATCAGTAGATGAATGGATAAAGAAGATGTGGTACATATACACAATCAAATATTATTCAGCCATAAGAAGAAAACAAATCCTACCATTTGCAACAACATGAATGGAGCTAGAGGGTATTATGCTCAGTGAAATAAGCCAAGTGGAGAAAAACAAATACCAAATGATTTCACTCATCCGTGGAGTATAAGAACAGAAGAAAAACTGAAGGAACAAAACAGCAGCAGAATCACAGAACCCAAGAATGGACTAACAGTTACCAAAGGGAAAGAGACGGGAGAATGGGAGAGTAGGGAGGGATAAGGGTGGGGAAGAAGAAAGGGGGTATTATGATTAGCATGCATAATGTGGGGGGTGGGGGAAAGGGGAGGGCTTTGCAACACAGAGAAGACAAGTAGTGATTCTACAACATCTTACTATGCTGATGGACAGTGACTGTAAAGTGGTTTATAGGGGGGACCAGGAATAGGGGAGAGCCTAATAAACATAATATTCTTCATGTAAGTGTATATTAAAGATTTAAAAAAAAGAGAGAGAGTGTCCTAGTAGCATAGGCACTGAGTGGCATACAGAAATACAAACATTTTAGCTGAAATTCTATTCCTTTCTCCCTTTAGAATGCATGGTGCAATGCAAATGACTGAAAATATTTGGAAACAGGAGTGTCAGACTCTAACAAGAGATAACAAGTCCAAATTTTGCTTCTTAATATGTTCTAGACCCTAGAGTCTTTGTGTCCCACAGTTAAGAACATGCGTAGAAATAAGTTTTATTTTGGATAAAGAGAATGCATGTTCAGCAGAGCTTAAAGTGCTATGTGAAATAAAGGTAAATGATTATAGTAGTAATAATACATAACTCATTACACATTTGTAGAAAGTTTTACAGTTTTTAAAGAACATTCATTTATTAAATGTAGGAAGAGTGAGAATGTGGAATGAATTGACATATTATCTTACCTTTTTTCCAGGATGTCATTTTCAAAAAAAAGAAAGTTTTACAAAAGAAATTGATTGTATTTCAGTGGACTGAAGTTCTACCCTGGTTTATTCTTAATAGGTCTCTACTTGCAATTAGACCAGTTTGGAAAGAAAGACAAAATTCCATGGGCCAGTGTTACTATAGAATATAGTTTTCAGTGAATTGTTGCAGTTATATTTTCATTTCTCAATCATAAACAAAAAAGGCATTTTTCACTTAATGATACCCCTGAGATAAGAGTAAAAAAAAATACATTCAACCAGGGCAGTCAGTCATTCAACACCATTTAATCCATTTCAATAAATCAAGTTCACCAGTTAAAAGGGAAACTCAGGTGTGATGTGGAATAAAGAGAATGATTCTCTTGAGAAGAAGTGAGAAATTAATTTCTCCCAAATATTAGGGACAGAGACAAAGAAAATGAGATCATTTAATATGGAAGAAAAATAAATTACTTTAAAAGAAAATCTAAAGATTGAGGTAGTAGCCCTTTTAGTGAAATATTTATTAACTAAGAAAACTCAGAAATAAGACTGTAATGCTAGATTTTACCTTTATAATAGGTTTACTTCTGCTTTTATTAAAAAATTGATTTTATTTTATTTTGTTTCCATATTTTTAATATTTAGGTATTCACATTGATAGAAAAGTACATTATTATAAGATGTGAAATGGATGATGGATAATTACAAGATGTAAGATGGAAATATACCTAACAAACTTCTTGGCACATTGGCATTTGGTTAAGATGAAAGTTTAGCTAGATTTCTCTTTATGGTTAATTAAAGCTGAATCTTTGTCTTAAATACTTATACCTTATATCTCCTCTTGGCACTTTATATCACTTTAATGACTGCATGAATATTTTTGTTTTCTCCCCTTTTTCACTCATCAGTACTTTAGGTAATTTTTAATGTGTTAGTTGATTCTATATGCTGTGATTTCTAGGAATCACCAGACTTATAATTTTCTGTACAAAAATATGCATAATACAGAAATAGAGGAGTAAGAAACACACACATATGTTTTGAATTCTTATTTCACCACCTGAGAACTCATAAACATAATATTTTCTAACATTTCCTAAGTGATCTTTTAATTTCCTTGCCTTTGATGCCTGGTTTCTCCCCCACCCTCCTAATAAACTAGACTGTCACTTGATTACATAAAGATAACACATGTAAATCTGGACCAGAAGAAGCAAATCAGTGTCATTTTGCACAAGACTTGCTGTAACTGTTGTAGAGTAATTGTTGAAAATATTATGAGTTATTTTGTACCACAGAAGTAAGTTTCCTCATCACTATGACATTTTCATTTTGGCAGCTATCAGAAATTTAGATGAAGTGTAAATATATGCTCTATCTAAGTATACAAATTACATTAAACTGACCAGTTTTAAAGATCTCGAAAAATATCTTGACATTAGAAAGGATTACAGTTTAGATTTCAGAGGATAGAAGCAGTCATATTTCAGGGAGTATGTTCAAATTTAAGGCTCAAGTTGGAACTTGTAGCTTCTAGACCCATTCATTTTTTTTTTCTCACAGCTGAACATGGAATACTGGGAATATATGCCAGCACTAAAACTTCACATCATATGTCTGTAAAGAAAATAGAATCTACTTCTCTCCATATGTGAGAATGAATATACATAAAATATGAATGCATATGAACCAATGGTTAGAATTTTACTTTTGCATAATATTTGACTATGTGGCAGATGTGAACACAGTACTGCACATGGAGCAAATCCAACCTGCTTTTGTAAGTAAGCTTTATTTGGAAAACAGTCACATACATTCACTTACATTTTATAGACTCCTTCCATATATTAACAGCTGAGTTTAGTACTTACTCTGTGTAGTTACAGGCTGTATGTCCTGCAAAGACAAAAATATTTACTATTTGTCTCTTAAGAGAAAGTCTGTGAGCAGTAGACTCATAGACACTGAGAAGGGACTAATGGTTACTATAGGAAAGGGGTTGGGGTAGGTTGGTAGGGAGGGTGAGTGGGATAAAAAGGTACAAAAATTTTCAATTATAATATAAATTGGTCATGGTAATAGTATAGCATGGACAGTATAGTCAATGATGCTGTAACATCTTTGTACGTTGACAGATAATAACTGCTCTAGTGGGGTTGAGGATTTAATAATATGGGTAACTGTTAAACCACTGTGTTGTATATTCAAAACTAATATAAGATTGTATAGCAGCAATACTTCAATAAAAAATTAAAAAAAAACACTATTAACAAGTGAAAAAAAAAAGGAGAAAGTCTGTAGACCAAACAGGTCTTCTATTGTA
Organism: Manis javanica; assembly: GCF_040802235.1. Classification (NCBI taxonomy): domain Eukaryota; kingdom Metazoa; phylum Chordata; class Mammalia; order Pholidota; family Manidae; genus Manis; species Manis javanica. Next base: position 126,879,259 of record NC_133160.1, on the reverse strand, counting down.
TGTCTTGTTGTTTTTTTTAATTTTTTTATTTTGGTATCATCAATCTACAATTATATGAAGAGAACATTATGTTTACTAAGCTCCCCCCTTCACCAAGTCCCCCACACATACCCCTTCACAGTCACTGTCCATCAGCGTAGTAAGATGCTGTAAAATCACTACTTGTTTGCTCTGGGTTGCACAGACCTCCCCGTACCCCCACACACACTATACATGCTAATCATAATGCCCCCTTTCTTTTTTCCCCACCCTTGTCCCTCCCTTCCCACCCATCCTCCCCAGTCCCTTTCCCTTTGGTAACTATTAGTCCATTCATGGGTTCTGTGATTCTGCTGCTGTTTTGTTCCTTCAGTTTTCCTTTGTTCTTATACTCCACATATGAGTGAAATCTTGTTTTAACTCTAAGTAATTGACTTTATGTTTATAGTTACAAAATAAATAAATATAATAATATAATAAAATGAGACCCAAATGTGGATGAAAAATCACAATGCATTCACCAGCAATTTTCCATATGAAGAAAATGCAACTATATTTATGAGTTCAATCTTTAATAGCATTGCATTAAAAATTAGTATTGTATGAATTACATTGGGTTGGATACTTGAAGAATTATTTGACTTCAGAGTATGCATACACATTAGTCTTTAATAAAGTTAAGAGATGTAGTCACAGAAAGAAAGCATGGGAACTTGCTAGACTTCTAGGTAAGCAACCTACAGTCTTTTTGTAGTCGACCAGTATGTGCTTGTTGGGAGGAATTTGATGATTTAAAAAGCAACTTAATGCTTTCTCTCAGATAAGCAATGCCTACAGTTAATAGCTTCTTCCAAACTTCTAAAGAAAATATATCTACCTGTAAGATATTTCCATTAAAAAATTATTTAAACCTTCAGAGACCAGAAGCCACAGCTGCAGGTTAACTATGTACTGCAAGAGTTTTCAATTCTAAAAAAAAAATAATTCCAAGTGCTATGAAACTCTTAGCTGCTTAGATCCTAAAGAAAACCCAGTAATAGTTTAAGCAGTGCAAGTAATACATACAGTTGTAACCTAGAGGAATGAATTAATTTAAGTCATCAAAGAATTTCATAATCTTTATGAATAGCCTTAAAGACTCTTCTAGTTTTGGAAATAAGTTAACTAAGAAAAAATTAAACTTTATTCAATCTTAAGTTTGTGAGTGTTTAAAGAAGCATTATTTTTTAAGTACTCAACTGTGAGAGGTTTCCTTTAATTGCCCCCGTGGTGCTTTATTGTTGCTAGTCCTTGATTATGACCAGATTTGAGTCTTTTCATGGAAACAAATGGGTCTCTTGAAAACACATTTCAGAAACAATATAGTGCTGTTTGTGGGCACTATATTAGGTGTACAAGTGGATGGCTCCCTGCTCTGATCAGTGTTTCTTCTGTGGTTTTAAAAGTCTAGCATAGATCAGTTCAGCAGTATCTGGGGAATCAAAAAACAAATCCAAGATGAGTTTTTTTTTTTCTCTCTCACTTTACTATTAACATCACTTTTAGTTAGTACTGTTTCACCATAACAACTATTCCCAAATACATGTAACAGCACGTTTGCTTTTCTTGAAACATGAAGCTGAAATATATGAATATGAGTTCCTCATTTTTTTTTTATGATTTAGTATATCAGCTCTACAGGTAGCAAGTTAAAAAAAGCACCTATGATGGCTTACAGGGATGAAAGATTTCCACATTTGTGGGAACTGTTTGTTTATGAAGCAGTCTCATGTTCCTTTACAATATGCTTTCTAATATGAGGGGAAAAAAACAACATGGCATTGCAAACAAACGCTTAATTTTTTCTATATCTATAGAAATTATTTTAATGGCCAATTCTCTCAGATAAATCAATTGTTCAATATTACCAAATATCTTTCCATTTAGTGGTTACCATCAAATAATTACCTTGTTCCTATATCTTTGATTGAGATGAAGTCTTATATATTTGAATATGACAAATCTTTAATAGCCACCATTTTGACCACATGAAAAACAAATATCCTTTGCTATATATCATAAAGTGAGCATAGTGTTTAAGAGCTCCCCTGCTCTTTTTTGAAATGATTGCCAGGTTCTATAGGGAAATAAATTAATTTCATATGCCATGTATTATTTAACATTTAACTTTATTATTATTTTTTGCCTTGCCCAAGCAAAGTTTTGACTTGGTAAATAGACACTATATATTAAGGATCACGGATATATCTGCCTCAGCAAAATTTCCTATTTTCACGTGGGAAAGAATTTTAAATGATCTTGGGAGCTACTTTTGAACATGGTTCATAGTTATGGAATTAAATTTATTATGTGAAATATTTATAAAAGTTATTTCCATACATATATATTAAGGCATATTATTATACATGAATATTGCTTTTTCTTTTGCCAAGAATCTCTACTTAATTCTTTAAGCAGTTTGTTTCTTCATATTAACTCTCATATTAATATCTCTATTATTATTTTTCTCAGCCTGAATTTTTATTTGAACTGCATTACCTAAGGTCTGATACTTTAAAAGCAGAATTAAGATGCCAGAAGAGCCTGCTCACTTTTACAATGTTGTGAATTGAGGCTACTTTGTTTTCAAGACTCTACAGAGATTCCTTTCATGCTCTTCCATTATCAGTTTGAAAAATTTTACTCTCAGTAATATGTCCTAGCAGCTGCAGTTGAAATCTGCCAGTTAAGTGTTTCCTGAATAACCCTCTTCTTATAATGAATAGTTCGGAGCATTTTAACATAGGATGTGGAAAACAACTATAAGACCCAGTTATCCTTTTGTACCTTTCCACACTACCTTATACCCAAAATACACCCACCCAAAAAAGACCTTGATACTGTAAGAGAGAAAATAAAGACAATGTTAACTCCAATAAACATGAACAGTTGCTACCTTACACACACATATTTCTACTTCATCAAGAATACTAATTTATTTAGCTTATTTGCTAGTTAGCTGTGTTAATTTCACCTTAGTGTTTTCCTTTTATCTTGGGCATTTGGGAAAGATTTCAACAGTAACTCAAAAATTGTTTAGAAACAAATTATTTCATGCTATGATTGGCTTGGTAAGTTTGATCTTATGATTTCAAGTACATGAACATGTGATGAACATGACTGTGTATCTGTGACTATATATGTTACTTGGCAGAATTAAAGCACTATATTATCTCTAAATTACTTGTACATTGACTGGATGAACCACATTTAAGATTTTTGTTATTGTTATTGCTTCTTCAATTAGCACACCTGCAACTGAAAGTACCAATAACCATGTGACAAGAATCCTGAATCAAACTGACTAACCAAGAAAGACACACCTTAATTTCATGTATCTCACCTTCAAGACAGGTCAAGACTGAGGGCTGGTTGATTTAGTGGTTCAGTAATATCAGCATCAAACAGAAAGTTCCATGTATCTCTCCTATATGGTTTCCCGTGTTATTTTTGCCCTTAACTTGGATTTTCTCAAGTCTCTCATGATGGCTGAAACAAAAAGTCCATACACACACTGTCTAGAGTCTGAAAAAGGAGTAAGGAAATCCTGAACACCATTTCTCCCCACCTAACACTAAGCTGAATACACACGTAGTTAATGAGTAATCATTGGATCAGCAACTTCTTAACTAGTTGTATGTAATGCAAACAGAACCACTATAATTGGACTTTACCTAGTAAATACGACCTGTTAAGCTTGGGAGATGGTGGTATGCTTTAGAGGTACATAGGACAGAGGTGGACATCATAATGAAAACAACACTCCGTGTCTAAACTAGGGAAGTAGGGGAGAATGAATGTTGGGTAGAATGACAATATTACTTTCTTTGGCAGTCCATAATAATATTTCAAATTAACAGCATAATTATGCCTAAGACTTACCCATATAGATGAGCCATGTATGAGTTGTCTCCCAAATTTAAAGAACCTCACATTTAGGAAACTTTCTGTTTAAAGAAATTTGAAGTAAAGGGTTGAGAAACAATCTTATTTCATTTCTTCTAATCTGATATAATACATGATATCTTTAATCCCTTTTCCATAAATCAGCACTATAAATTTCTAGGAGGGTTTATGATACCTTTACCAATCTTGTCTACTTTGGTCAAATATTCTTTAAAAAATCTCAGCGAACTATATTTAAACCCTCCTACCTTTCTGGTTAGTATTTTTCTATTGCACTTAGAAACAGACACAGGGCTCCATTTACCAGCTTAATATATTCTGCAGTAGAAATATATTCTTTGTCAACCAAAATGATAATTAATAACTGACTTAAGTTTACATTAGCTTTCTTTATCATTCATGTAACATTCATCTTTCAAATTGAACTTGTGGTGAATATATTCTAGTCATCCTATACACACAAAAAAATGTAATTAAGTAATTTCAGACTATTTTTCTTATGTAGGTTGTTAATTTACCTTGTTTACTGCTCTAAATAAAATTTATTAGTAAATAATAAATTTTAGGAGGAAATTTTACCATTATTAATATTGCACATGGAATATACTTAATTGTAACAATAATTCTCTGATGATTTATTTTTGTATCTAATTTACAGAAGAGGAAATTGAGTTTGAAAGATATTAATTGACTTGTTGAAATTTACACAGCTAGCAACTGATATATGTAGACTTCCAAACCACAACGATTTGACATCAAAGCCCATGCTGTTTCAAATGTGTTTGTAATGTGAGGGGATATCAATAAAAGTCCAATAGCTAAGTGGTGAAACATCATAGATTATAGCTTCTCTTGGTGTATTCTTTGGGATAATAGCTTCTAACATGATGATAAATGGTTCAGTGATCAAATTATTTGGGAATGGTAGATTAAATCACATTAACTTATTTTATATCAGAATTTCTCAGAGACTTGATATATTTTTGTGTATTATAGCTTTGAACCTCCAAAGCAAGCAACATATGGAGTTATATTTAGCAAAATGGTTTCATAGTTGAATTTTTTTGGATGTCTATTTCTTTTTGGTTCTTGAACAATTTAATCCCTTAAGAAATGGAATATACATAAAATTAACTGCCAAACTTTAAAAAAACTATGTTTTATAGATGATTTCAAACCTATACAATAGTAGATAAAATTGCTTCTTTAATCTGTGTCTAGCCAACTCCAAAATCCTTACTTGATGATAGACCCCCTAAATTCTCCAGTTATTTTTGTAGACTCTTCCAGAATTCTATTTCATCAACAAATATTTCAGAACAAATTAAAAAATATATATATTTTACAATATGACCATCATATCACTATCAAATTAATTAGTTAAGCCCTTAATACCATTATATGTCTAGCTAGTTAATAAAATTCTAATTTTCTCATATTTGTTATGTTGTAGCCATATCAACCCAAAAACTATTGAATAGACATTATATGTAAGAATATTTCAAAGTCTCACTTTACTTACATAGTTTATATGTAAGTGTTACTATTAGTAGCATAAAAATAATAAGAATTTACTAGATATGTTTGCCATTGACTAGTTGCAGACAACACAAGCAACATGAAATTTGCCTTTTCTCTCAAGAGAGATTGGAATGAGTACCAAATGCTTGGGAATGAAATGGGCATTCAGAAGTTAAAATAATTGCCCAGAGCTAGAGAACCAAGCCACCATACTAGCTGATGTACCTAGTGTACTTTCTTGGACAACATAGAACTCATTTTGAATACACAACAAAATCATTCTCACTGATGTCTGTATCCAAAGCATATTTTTGACTCCAAAAATAATAACCCAGTGCAATGTTACCTTTTCCATTTAACTATCATTTTTTGCTTCAAATATGAAATACTATCCTTTAATATCTGATATTCAGGTCAAATTGAAGTCACACTGATGTCAAGTATTTTAAAGGGTGAATTTCATATCTCATTTCTGCATAATTAGTCTATTACCATTTAAAGAGCTTTAAATAATAAAAAAAATCCTTTTTGTTTCTCATTACTTTAGGTAGAACCACATTTCTTATGGTATTATTTCCCTTCTGTGTGAGAACTTCTTTTGAAATTACTAGATGCGAAGGTCTGCTGAGGATGAATTATTTCAGCTTTTACAGGTCTAAAAACGTCTTTACTTCACCTTAGTTCATTTATTTTTTAATCTTTCTTTTTTTCTGTTGAATATTTCATTTTGTAGAGGTTATACTGTTATGTCTTCAAGCTCTCTAATCTTTACTTCTGCAATATTGAAACTTTTGATAATCATATCCAGTGGATTTTTCACTTGAGACATGAAGTTTAGACATTTAGACATATTTAAGTATTTGACCTGGATTTTTATGTCTTTCTTCCTCTAGGTAGCATATTCAATCTTTCCTCTAGCATCTTGAACAACTATTTTATTTTCATTTTTTCATAATTCTATTATTGATGCCAGTCCTGTGTCAGTTTTTATTGATAGGTATTTTTCCTCATCATGGGCTATATTTTCCTACATCTTTCCATTCCTGGACATTTTTTATTAGATGCCAGATGTTGTGAATTTTACCTTGTTGTACACTGGATATTTTATTAATTTTCTTTTTATTGCTGCAAAATATTCTTGAGCTTTGTTTTGAAATTCAGTTAAGTTGCTTGGAAATTGTTTGATCCTTTCAGTTTTTACTTTGAAGCTTTGTGACGGAAGGCCCAAGCTGTGTTTTGTCCAGGAATAAATTCTTCCCAATTATTCAGGCAATATCCTTCTGGATACTCTAATTCACCACTATGACTTTTCCCACTTGACTTGGTGGAAAAAGAACTTTCCTGGCCATCTGTGAAGTCGTGAGATTGCTCCTCGTGCTTCTTTTGTGTAATTTTTTCCTGGCCTCTTGTGTCTTGGCCCCGACAGGTAGTCTGTTGTGCTGAAGACCTGAGAGGAACCCTCTGCCGGCCACCCACATCTTCTCTGGTGCTCTTGCCTCTCCCATACTCTCCTGTCTCCTGACCCGCAGCTCCATCGCTTCAGACCAACGGGAACACACGTTTTGCCTGAGTTTCTCTTCCCTGTTTGGTGCCCAGAAACTCTGCAGGAATTGAAATAGGACAGTCACGGGGCTGAACTTACATCCTGTCCCCTAGCAATCATTAATCATTGTTCTTTGATGCTTGATAGCCACAGTATTTAAACATATGTTTCATATATCTTCTTCAGTTTTTAGTTATTTCAGGCAGGACATTAAATTTAGCCCTCGCTACTGCATCTGTGCTGAATGAAAACTAGACACACGGTTTTGCTTGTACCCCAGATAGAACCGACAGCAGACGCATAGTTTTCCAAAGGACTTCTTTTTCCCTCCAGTGTTTAGGCCAAAGTAGGCAAGCTTACTTGTAGCCTCCAGGTGCTATTGGATCAGTTGTTTTCTTGCATCAGTTTCCAGAGGTTAGAATCATTCCAGGGTCCTAGATTTACAGTGAAGTTACAGTTTCAATTGCCAGTTTTGTCTATGTCTAAATCAGGGACTGGCACGCTTTTTCTGTAAGCAACCATACAACACTATTACTGTAGGCTTTGTGTGAGGCCCACATGGTCTAATGCGCATATTCCTCCTTTTCTTCCTCCTTAAAAAAAAAAAATTAAACCTGTAAAACTTGTTGTTAGAACATATGCTGTGTAGAAACAGGAGGCAGGCTGCATTTTCCCAGTGGCTTGGAGTTTGTTGACACCTGGTTTAAAGTCTTACTGCCTAACTTCACAAGGATATAAGAACCTAAGTCTAAAAAATAGTGAGACCGGCACTGTGCGGAGATACAGAACACCTTTCTAACATTCTGGTTTTCAATTGTCTGGCGGAATTCCTTTTATGGCGCACTCAAATTTTCATTTAAAGGGCTACTGTTTTCTCATTTGACATTTGTAAGTAAATTGCAGAAAGAGGCTTTTCAGATAATTTAATTTATTTCATTTTGGCCCCTCATTTTTCATTATTATTATAATTTTGACACCGTTTTATGCATTGCCATACTTTGTGATGATTGTCACAAAGTAAGGGAGGAGCTGCAGTGTCACGTGCTTAAAGGGAACAACAGGCATCAGAACGTAAATGCTGTAGGTAGGGTAATAATTGCATTTTCTTTCTTTTTGCTTTTTAAATTTCCTATTTTCCTTTATACCTTCCTCTTTCCTTCACCTTACAAATAAATGTTAACATTTCACTATGTGTTAGATGAAATTCAGTTAAGTCACTTGGAAATTGTGAGAATAAGAATAAAATTGGAAATTGGAAATAATAAAAATTTAAACCAGATGGATGTACTTTTGTCCTTTTGGAGTTTAGTGCCTAGTAAGATAGACAGAAACTGAAAAATATATGAATTCATATATAAATAAAATTTTGTTAAATACTATTGATGCCGGGGTCCTTGCCTGTGGAGTCGAAGAATGAACTTTGCAAACACTCAAGATAGGAGAGCAAGACTGAGGCTTTTATTTAGTGATAAAACAGAAGGACAGATGTCCTGGCTCAGGCCAGGAGGGGACAAGAGAGTTCCAGGGTGATGTGTTGTCTAGGGATTTTACAGGCAGTTGAGAGACAAAGGGCAAGGGATGTACACCTGCTAAGTGGTCCCAAAATGTTTATTTTTGAAGAGACATTAAGTTTCTAATTAGTCTTCCTGGTTATTTACAAGAATTTTACTGCTCTGATTTCCTCCCAGAAGAGCAGCTTCCTGGCCAGGGAGCATATCACTCAAGGCTGCCTGCTTTGCTCCCAAAGTGGGCTGAGTTATTGTCTATTTCTTAAGAAACTTACTTTTTAACTAATTGGGTTTTAAGATGCAATCTTATTTTCAAGATGGAATCTTTCCTGCTTTTACTACTTGTTTTGGGCTTGCTTGCTACATTGCCCAGGTTGCAAATCATTTGTTTAGGGCTAGAGGAAGAAAAGCAGCACCTGGGTAAAGTCAGAAAAACAAGCTGGGCCCCCAGCACGCTAAAGCACATCCCATAATGGATTATCTTGCTTTGTTTTTTCTAGAGGCCCTCACCCTACTCTTTCTAAGCCCATGGTCTCTGTCTCAGTATTAGGGAGCAAAACTTTATTATGTCAAAAAGTCAAGGAAGAAGGCATATGGTAGAAAACCTATTTCAATAAAATAGAGAAAATCCTAAAAGAAACTGAGAATTAGTAGACTATAAATACTCAAGTCTGCCCTGACTGGCAGTTCTGTGGTAGTGTTAAGCTCTCCACTTCCAACCAGAGCTCCAAACTCACTGATAATCATTTTGAAAGTAGGTAGTAAGACCTTGAGTATGTTAATAACATTCGATCCAATAATCCTTCTTTTAATTACCTATTATAAAGTCAAAGACACAATCATTGATGAGTGAAATGTATAATCTGAAGAACATTCTTTAAAATAGTATTTATAATGATGAATATAATTTTAACATCACACAAACATGCTTAATTTTATAAATAATACACAATTATTTACAAAGCATATGTTTTAAAACATGTTAATTTTAGGGAAAATATTCAGAAGAAAATATTAATTAAAAAAAATGTGAATAATTACCAAAATAAATCTATGTGCACAGGGAATTATCTCTCCCATCTCTATTCTTCATTCCATCTTTTTCTCCCTCTGCAGACCTCTCCCCACACACCTCACCACACACACACACCCCTCATCTGTACATCTATATAGATTGGGATGAAATGTTTTGGGACAAACATTAACTGTTTTTATTTCCAGATCGTGAATTAAGGGTGATTTTCATTTTCTATACTTTCTATATTATCAACAAAATAATGTTACTTTTAAAAAGACTCATCCTGTTGATACAATTTCACGATTGCATTCTCTAAGTGACATAGACATTTCACTTAAACTTAATGTCTCCTTAATTGCCTTAGAATTATTTCACATTTCTCTAAGACAAAGATTAGGTATTTATTCTAGGTCGGTTAATATTTAGCACACCTTCTATAGTCAATTTATGCTGGGATCAGAACAAACAACAAGGACAAGGATTCCTTGTAAACCACATGTCCTCCCACCCCATGTGGAATAAAATTGAAGAACTTTATAATTGCATGGAATGCTGTCCCTTACCTTTCACATTTGGCAGAAAATGTCTTCACCTAGTTTTCTCTTCACCTTTAAAATTCTTCCTGTTACCAGCTGTCTTCATTCTGTGCAAGGTATCTTTCCTCTCGGTTCCTTTAATATGCTGTGCATTCCTCTACTATTGTGTCCGCCCAGCTGAATTGCCTTTTTGTTTCAGAACTGCCTTTCCTGCCTGCATTGAACTTAAGAATAGAGCCTCTGCCTTCTCTTCCTTTACTTCAGAAGAGTAATTGGCTCATCACCAATGCCTAACAAATGATAAATGAATTATTAGAGGTACAATATGATGGAAGAAATAATCTTTGCCTATGTTAAATCAGATAACGTTTCAATAGGTACATGATTGTACCAACAGAACTTTCAAAAACCTCACACTTTCCCTATTTTGTAACTTCATAATGTCATCACTGCAGAGGTACACAAATATTAAACAAACAGACACATAAGACGATGGCCCAACACCCATCATTCAGAATGGAAGGCAGGTCTAAACACTTGCTATGGTCAAAGTGGTATATGCTGACTGAATAGCAGCACTGTTCATCCCAGTTGAAAACTCCTACCCTATATTTGATTTACCTGTGTGTTGATTTGTTTATAAAGGCATCATCAGAGGAAAATGAAGAGAACAGATGAAGGCCATCCAACGTGTATATAAGTATGAGAACTTTTGGTAAAAAGACAGTGCTGATGTTGATAGCTCTATACATTAAAATTCTCCCCCTTTTACCTTCAGAATTTCAAAAATGTCTATACTGTTTTCTGGGCAGCATATATAATAAAATTGAACTCCTTATGTTTAAATATCCTTTATCATTTAAAACCAAGATCTAGACACTTGGTGCATGTGTCAAATTATCTTGAAAGAAAGGAAAATTGGTCTGAGAAGTAATTCTTCATATTCATTAAACATGCTTCGTAGAATTTGCTTTTACTATCTAGAAAGTCTAAATGCTGGTGATCGTGCAATATGTTTGTGGTTTTTATACCAATATTCTCCTTAATACATTTTAATGAGCCAGAGTTGCTGAAAGACCAAATAAAATACAAGAAATACAGATATTACTCAGTAATTCCCATTCTGCTGGCAACAACACAAAATAAAGTTTATTGTGGATGATCTAGTAGGAAAATCTTTCATTATCTTGGTCTGACACACTTATTGTTCATCTCTGTATTCCCTGATTTGGCTGTTTTGCCCTCTTTAGTGGCTATCTAAACACAAATTTCTCTGAGGTGAGTGTGCTCCAGATGAGCCTGTCTCCTCCAGGAGTTTTAAATCTCTAAGGATCAGAAAAGGCCCACTTCTTTCATTTGGACTAGGGAAGGACTATGTGGACAGTTTTGCAGAAGTCCAAGAGAGGCTAATGGATTAGAGTGAAGCTAAAAGTTTGTAAGACATTTATACATTTATTCATTCAAGAAAAAGATTTACTTTTGAAGGCTATGAATTACCTTCTGCTAGGGGCTACCTGATAGAATAATGATATTTCAGATCATTCTGGGCCCTAATGACCTTCCTTCCTTTGCCCCTTCTACTCTTCCTCTTCTACCCATTCCAGCTGCTCCCCTTAACAACCACTTTCTTCTCTGCCATCCCTCACTTTCCCAAGTCCCAATGTGGCTGATGAGGTCTCCTAGAACATCTTTGGAAATACTGAGAGAAAGACACAGTTAAAATCTCTACTCAATATTCAAAAAAAATACAGAGTGGAAAGAAAACATGGTTTAATTAGGAATATTGGTTCAAAGGAGTGAGGAGGTAGGTGGGCTAAAGAAATCTCTTGTGAATTGTCTGGTGACCTTTTGGCCAAAAAATTTCTAATATTAATTTCAGAGTGTGATGTGGTACACCTCTACTGCTGTGAGTTGTTTGTAAAACTATTTCTTCCACAGCCTCCTGCAGTAGTCTTTTAAAAACTTAAAAGTACAGCATTATCCAGATCAGCGTTTTTCAATGCTTTCTTCATTGTTGCCTTGTTAGAGAGAGATATTAATTTAATTTAAATTTCGCAGAAGAAATTAAATATCTAATAAGATTTTTGTCTTTTAGGGTTGAGCTTCAAAGGTCATGAAGCATTGTATTATCCAACAATTTTTGCCCCCATGGGCCAGTTTTCATGCACTTGGAAGAACTGTCACCCGCATTAAAAATTCATGGTCTATATGGTAACAAGTAAGGGCAAAAAAAACATTATGCTTAAGACTAAGAGGTGGCCCATTAATGGCATGTATTTAGAAAAAGCGCACATCAAATAATAAGTGACTAAAAGAACTAAGCATTATGCCAGTGTTTAGCTCTTGCAAATAAAACTCTTAGATATTATTGTATTTTGATAATTGCTTCATCTTTGAATCAATTTTATTTCTTTCACTAATTTCTTATTGAATACTTATTTATGTTTCAGGCAGAGTTCTAGATGTTGGGGAAACAATGGCTAGTAGACTAGAAAGGAGCTCTCCTCTAGGAAGAAGGACTCCAGAAAAAGCAGAAAACTAAGCAAGCAATTAATTTAAAAGGTGTTAAGTGGTTTGATAATAAAGCTAATTGTTTGGTCAGCACTTAATTATTTTAGGTGGAGAAGAAAGAATCACTATAAAAACTAGGAATAAATGTTGTTAATGTTAAGGAGACAAAGAGTTAGAAAGTTTAGGAGCATATTAGGTAGGGAAGTAAAAGCTTAACAGGTACTCAAATGGGAGTTATTGTAGGACACTGAAATGCTGATATGAAAGAGATAGTTGAGGATGTCCACAGTGCTTGATGGTATGGTAAAGAGAAGGGAATCACATTTATGTTTGTGTGTGTGTGCATATATTATAGAATATTTGTTATTAAGACAAGTTCAGAATTTGTTTAGCAACATTATTGTTTTTCTACTTTCTGCTTCATTACGTTTGATGTCACACTCATTATTTACATCTTGCCATTTTCCCAAGTGTTCTTTGACATAATTTTGTATATTGGATGATTAATTCATTTATTTTCTCTCTTTGAAATTAGTACAAGAAAACAACTAATGTACAAGTCAAAGTCTTCTGTTACTATAAAGGTACCTTGCTTTCCTACTTTGGGGTAGGATTATAAAAAAGAAAGGGGAGAATTTATTATATTTACATTTTATGATAAGATCTTGATAAATGAATTTTGCCACCATAGTAATAGCTTGATTTTTCCTAAAAAAAAAACTATGACTGTTAGAGAATTTAAAAATGAGGACTGCATGAACATTTTAATATAATCTCCTCCCTAGGATTGGGTTCTCTAATGTGAAAAATAAACCTTTTTTGCTACTATATATAAATAAACTCAAAAAATTGACCATCTAGCTTTTTTCTTAATTATAGATTATAGGATGAGTATATTAAATAATTCAAATGAGCACCTGCAGTGTTATTCATAATAGCCCAAAAGTAGAAACAACTCAAATGTTCATTGATTGATGAAAAAATAACAATAATGTGGTATAACTGTATAATAAACTATTTTTCAGTCAATAAGGATGAAATACTTTTATATGCTATACCATGCACAAACATTGCAGACATGCTTAGTGAAAGAGACAAGACTCAAATGTCACATATTGTGTCATTCCATTTACATAGAGGGTCCAGAACAGGCAATCCTACAGGGACTAAAAGTTGATTAGTGGTGCTAGGAGGTCAGAGATGAGGGAGGGAAAGGAAAATTACTGCTGAAAGGTAAGGGCTTCTTTGAGAATGATGAGAATGTTCTGGAATTAGTGGCAATGTTTACACAACTTTGTAAATATTAAAAGCCAAATAATTTTATACTTTAAAATGATGAGTTTTATGGATGCAAATTATATTTCAATTTTTGAAAGTTGGAAAATAAATCAATAAACATTAATTTGCTTATTAAACCTTTTTAATAATCTCTTAAAGCGTATGATATTGTATAGTTTTTCAGGCATTTTTCCCTGAGGTCAAATGATAGAAAAGAAAGTAAAAATTATAAACATAGAATGACATCTTGTCTGTCTGTCTTTTATAGATATATCCATCTACATATCATCTATATACCATCCATCTATATATCATGAATATAATATTAGAAACCATAATCATGCCTCCAGTACCTTTAAGAATCCATGATCTATTTTATAGACAAACCACTTTCATATTTATATTCCACTTAATAACTCTACTTGTGTATGTGTTTCAGCTCTCTGTTTTGTTCATTAGCTACGCCTTATTCCCAAATTTTAGAACTGTGTAGTCTGCAAAGATGTGATTTCCTATTATCTTGTCAGTTGAGAAAGAAGATTTGTGAAAATGAAAGTTCATAAGATTTGTCTTTAGGTTTTATTCCTGTGAATTATACAAAATACAGACTTCTAGTAAAATGACATTTAGAAGTACTCATGCATACGTCTATTTTAACCAATAAGTCAAGTTTTACTTAAGTAATGTATTCCAATCACATGGAAGTCATTAAAGTAAGTGTCATCTCAGAAATGAGTGGTATTACAATGAAATATTCTGCAATAAAACAATACACAGCAAAAATATAAAAGCATAAAATGTATTGTGCTCTTGATGCCTAATTTACCAACACTTCAGGTCAGCAAAATTTTTGAAGATTCATTCTTTTTTTAAGTTTTCAACAAATGTACTTACCATACATTTTACCAAAATGATATACTATTCCCTGCATGGTCATAGATTAAGTCAAATAGAAGAAAAGAGGTACTGAAAAATGAATAAATGATCTGTAGCACAGTTTAACCAGGAACTTACATAATGCACATTCAGTTTAAAGTCATTGTAGCATCCACACACATCCTCTCTCAGAGAACTAATATTGGGGAATATTCTTTTTCATACATTTTTTTCTCATATAATCTGGAAACATAAAAGATGAAATTAGAATTGAAATACATGGCCTGTGATCCATTTGTTCCCTGCATAATGGAACACCTTGGGCAAAAAACAGAAAAGGCCAGTCTGATTTAGTCTCCTCATCCATGTGGTAACCGGACTTTGGACTGAAAAGACTATTATTTTTGCTAGAAAGAAGGTACTTATCATTTGAATATTTTTAACAGGCTGGTTCATGTTAAAAATTGCTTGTAGAAAATAAACCGAGAAGCTAAGGATTTATGAGTAGGGCTCCCTGGGAAATGTCATGTAAATTGAAGAATAAACAGGTTGGTTTTATAAGTTAGATATTCCCTGATGTATCTGGGGTAATAACTCAGATGTCTCATGCACATCCTCTTTTACTCTTAGTCAAAGTTCATGTCTAAGGCAGGAAAGGAGAAAATAGGGAGCTACCCTCAATATCCAGACCTTTCTCTGCTTTGTCTGTCCCATCTAATTGCCTGAATCTTTGAAGTTATTAACACATTTTTTGAATGGTATGAATCTGAACTGACAACCTAGTCTTTAGTGAAAACTCAGTATGAAATATGTATAACTAGTGTTGAATGCAAATTCTCCCCACTAGTTAATGAGTTCCATGGGACAGGCTCAAAGTCAGGTTTTTTCAAATATCATCATCCTTTATAATAAATAAGTAATAAAAATCCCATAATCATTTAAACTAATTAACTGAACAAATATGCATAAAATACATTGAAGATGCTACATGTAAAGTAGTATTGCCTACCCTATAAATATGTTATACCACAATTGAGTAAACTAGCAAAAAAATTATGGTAATTACAAGCATTTTGTAATTTTAAAAAATTGTTTTGCTTTGGTCATCATTCTAACCTTACCAAAAAAGTAGAACATACTGGCTGTCCAATTTGGTCTCCCCAAAGTCAAGTCCAAGGTATTATAGGTTCTTTATTATAATTTCTAATTGTCCAATGGCTTTAGTTACAGAACATGTGAATTAAAAGGCAGAGATAATGAGCTACAGAGAAACTGGAAGTAGGTTAGAGAAGAAGAGGCAAATCAAAGTGTGTCAGATAATATGATTATTTGATATTGTTATTACTATATTTGTTTAATAAATACTTCGTAAAAGATAAAGGGAAATCAGGCAAAGGGCATTTATGGATTACTACTTTGCTATGGAAGCACCTCTAATGGGTAATGTGCTGTTTATTAGTTGGCCTGACAGTAACAATAGGAGCGACAAAAGGGACCCAATAAACTGTCTCTCAGGTGCTCCTCATATTTTAACTTATTTCACCCTCATATAAATCAATAAGGTAGGCTACCATTACTGCTTTTAAACAAGAAAGGGCTATGTTAAAATGCAAGTAAATAAACTTGCCTAAATTCACAGGACCAAGAAGTGTGATGTGGCTGTAAACATATGTCTAAAACTACTTGGTACTGAATATGATAGACTGAGACCAATAGTTAAAGATAAGATAAAAAAATATTGAACTTCTGGGTGAAGATCTAGTAAAAAGATATAACTAAAAATAATATTAAATGTATGGAAATACATTTACCAATTTAAACAAAAAATAGATATGAGTAGATATTAACTATGTTCCAGATAAATTCTAACTTTTATTGTATAAAATTATAATCTTAAATATGCATGGTTTATATTAATGAATGCACAGCTTTCATTCATTATTATATCCATTAACTTGGCACACAGTAAAGTATTATGTTATCCAATGTCATGTATTTATTTACTCAAAGAAGTTAAGTTTCTCGACTTAGAAATTAGAGAGCAATTTCTTTGCATAGAAAATTAGAAGTAAATGCATACTGTTAGATTCATGCTAGATTATAATAGTTGAATAAAATATTTGGCATAGTAAGCCAGTGTATTACACCAAAATGGAAATAATATATATATTTTAGTGGCATCTATTTCATTAGGAGAATATTATATATACATATATATCTTTATTATATATAATACACATCTCATAAAATTCATTAAAAGTTTATAGTTCATTAGTTTTTAATATAATCACATAGTTATATATGCTGCACTGCAGTATAATTTCAAGCCTCATGCCCATAGCAGTCTCCTCCCCATCTGTCTCTCTTCCAACTATAGGCAACAGTCTACTTTCTAGCCCTACAAATATGCCTCTCATATACTTTATCTAAAAATAATAATACATTTAAAATATATATTTAATAAAAAATATTTTTAAAATGATCATTACACAACAGATATCTTTTCTGACTGGTTTCTTTAACTTAGCATGATATATTCCAGGTTTCATCCATGTTGTAGCATGTACCAGTACCTCATACCTATCTCTCCATTGCTAAATAATATGAATAATATTAATAGTTTGGACATACTTCACTTATTTCTCCAATGTGAGCTGATAGACATTTTGGGCTGTTTCCAGATTTTTGCTATTATGAATAATGGTGCTATGAACATTTGCATGCAAGTTTTTGTGTGAACATCTGGTTTCATTGCTTTGGATATATGTGTATGTAGGAATGGCATGCTGGGCTATATGGTAACTCAAGTTTTATATTTTGAAGAACTGACAAATTGTTTCCCAAAACAGCTATACTGTTTTACTTTCCAACCAACATTATATGTGAGTTCCAATTTCTTAACATTCTTGTCAACATTTATTTTATCTTTTTTGATTATAACCATCATTATGAATATGAAATGGCATCTCATTATGGTTTGGTTTGCATTTTTCTAATGACTAATGATATTTAGCATTTTTACACGTGCTTATTTGTTTTTTGCATATCTTATTTGGAGACATTTCTGTTCTAATTTCTGCTCATTTCTAATTGGATTATGTGTCTTTTTAATAGCTAACTTGTAAGAGTTCTTTATAAATTCTAGGTAAAAATTCTTTATTATATATGTCATTTGCAAATATTTTGTTCCATTCTGTGAGTTGTCTTTTGATGAAAACCAATTTATTTACTTATTTTTATAGTCAGTTGTACTTTAGGTGCCTTATCTAAGAAACTGTTCCCAAGTCCAAGGCAGTGACGACTTGTTCTCATGATGTCTTCTAAGAATTCTGTAGATTTAGCTCTTACATTTATGTCTATTATCAATTTTGCATGAATTTTTGTATATTCTGTGAGACAGGGGTCCAAATTTTTTGTTTTGCATGTGAATATCCAGTTGTCACTGACCATTTCTTGACAAGACTATCCTTTCCCCATTATAGTGTTTTAGCACCTTTGCCAAAAATCAATTGACCATAAATGTACGGATTTCTGTTTCTGGATTTTAAATTTCATTCCACTGATGTATCTTTATATCCTTGTGCCATTACAGAGAGATTGATTACTATAACTGTGCAGTAATTTTGAAATCAGAAAATTTGGTTACTGAAACTCTGTTCTTTTTCAAGATTGTTTTGGCTATTTTGCGATCCTTACATACATATGAATTTTGGAGTCATTTTGTTAATTTCTGCAAAAAGGTTGCTGGAATTTTGATAGAGATTATATTGTAGGTTTATATGGCTGCCATCTTAATACTAAGACAGATCCATGAATATGAGATGTCATTGCAGTTATTTAGATCTTTAAATTCCTTTAATGATATTTCATAATTCTCAGTGTATTTCACTCATATTGAATTATTCTTTTAATGCTATTATAAAAGGAATTGTTTCTGCATTTCATTTTCAGATTGTTGCTACTGTGAGACAAACAATTGATTTTCTGTATTAATCTTGTTTCTTACAAAACTGCTGAACTGGTTTATTAGTTTATGTAGATTCTTTAGGATGTTCTCTATATAAGATTATGTCATCTACAGATAGAGATATTTTACTTTTTCCTTTCCAGTCTAGAATCTCACCTAATTTTTCTATCTAGAATGTCTAGTACAATGACAAATAGAAGTGGCAAGAGCAACCATCCTTCTCTTCTTCCTGTTCATAGGGAACAGCAATCAGTCTTTCCCTATTAAGAGTAATGGTAGCTCTGGGTTTTTCATAGATACTTTTCATTAGGTTAATTAAGTTCCCTTCTATTTCTGGGTCATTGTGTGTTTTTATCATAAAAGGGGATTGTATTAAATGGCTCCTTCACATCTATTGAGATTTTTGTGTGGTTTTCCTCAGATGTTAAACCAAACTTGGTCAGGGTGTATAGTCTTTTTATAGACATTGCTAGATTTGTTTTGCTATTATTTCATTAAGGACATTTTGTAGCTATATTAAGATATATTGGTATATATTTTCTTCTCTTTTGTTGTCTCTGTCTTTGTTATCATGGTAACATGGAAGAATTTGCAAAGAACTAGTACTAATTCTTTTTTACACATTTCTTTGGATTCACCAGTAAAGTAATCTGTTCATGGATTTTTCTCTGTGGGAAGGCTTTTATAGCTAATTTGATCTCTTTACTTGTTATAGGTCTATTTATTTTTTCGATTTCTTCTACAATAAGTTCTAATAGTTTGTATTTTTCTAGGCATTTACTCCTTCAATCTAGATTATTGAGCGTGTTGGCACAGTGTTTTTTGTGGTATTCCCTTATACGGTAGGCCCCCAAAGATATCTATTTCCTAATAACTGTGAATAGTATTGTTACATTGGTCTCCTTTTCACCCCAATTGTGAGAGAGGGATTCCCACCCTAAGGTTATGAGGATGGTGAGCATATGGTGCCCCAGCACTGGACAGATGAGAGGAACAACAGTTTACTAATCATATATACTCCCAGCGTGGAGAGCAATGACATTGAACCATAAAAGAGGTGTTGAACTCAGCTACTGTGTGAACAGCAGGGGCTGTGAGAGGCAGGCTTTATAGTAACAAGAGAACTGGGTCACCACAGGGAATAGGAATTCTCCTATATTCCCTTAGGAGAATATAGTTGACTTATTTGAATAATTCCACAGACTGGCAGGGAACTGAGTGAGGATACACACACACACACACACACACACACATATATGTATAGCTGGTTTATAGTCACGTATAAGTTATTTATTTCCTTGTTGCTCTTTCTAGATATCCTATACATTATTGAAAACAGGGTATTATATCTCTAAATATTATTAAATTACCTATTCTCTAACTAGTTTTGACTCTTCTTTTTCCTTAATGTATTTATGGACTCTTTTATTATACATATATGTATATATGTTACATATATATTACAGAATTATATCATGCTGATGAATTGGAAGACATTATAAAATATCCTACTCTGTGTTTATAAATAATTTTTGTTTTAAAAATCTACTTTGTCTTATATTATCAAAGCCACTTCAATTATCTTTTGGTTGCTGTTCCCATTGTTTGGTAAGTGGAAAATGCCGCCCCCAATCCCCACCATCCAAGGATAGCAGGTCCTAATCTCTGAAAATTGTAAACTGTTAACTTATAAGGAAAAAGGGTTTTTGCTGATGTGATTAAGAATCTTCTGTTGGAGAGATTATTGTGGATTTCCTGGATGTACTGTAAATGCATTTATATGTGTCTTTGTAAGAAAAGGGCAGAGAAAAATTATATATACACACAGAAGAAGAAGGTGATATGAAAATGGAAGGGAAACACTTTTGAATATTGCAGTAATGCAGCCACAAGCCAAGAAATATTAGCAGCCACTGGAATGAAGCTAGAAAAGAGGCAAGGGATGGATTTATCTTGAGGTTCTCTGAAGGGAGTACAGCCCTGAAGACTCCTTTATTATATCCACTGATAATGATTGCAGACTTCTAGAATCAGAACAGTGAGAGTTTAAATTTCTACTATTTTAAGTCACCACATTTGTGGCAGTTTATTATAGCAGATGAAGGAAACTAACACATATGATATATATTTTTCATTCTTTAATTTTCAATCCATTTCTGTTTTTGAATCTAAAGATTTCTGTTGTAAACATAATTTGGATCATGTTTTATGATCTACTTTTTCAATCATTGACTTTTGATTGCATTTTTAATATATTTACATTTAATGTAATTACTAGTAGTTACATTATTAGTAGAACTCTCTCTCACATTGTATTTTCTTAGGTCATATAATTTTTGCTCCTCTATTCTTCAATTAATGACTTTTTTGTGTGTTAATTAGGTATTGTGTAGTGTATCCTTTTAATTCTCCATTTTTTAATTATATATCTTTGGAGTTGTTTTATTTTGGTTACTGCTATAGAAGGAATGTTTGTATGTTCCCTGAACTCATCTGTGGAATCCAGTGGGAAAGTATTTGGAGGTGGAGTCTTTGGAGGTGCTTGGTCATGACTGCAGAACACTCATCATAACAGAGGCCACAGAGACAGCCCTCACCCCTTCTACCATGTGATGACAGAGAGAAGATGGCCATCTAAGAACAAGGATACAAGCTCTCAACCAGATGCTGAATCTGCCAAGGCCTTGATCTTGGATTTCCCAGCTTCAAGAACTATGAGAAAGAAACTTCTGCTGTTTATAAGCTACCAACTCTATATATTTTTTTTTGAGAGGGCATCTCTCATATTTATTGATCAAATGGTTGTTAACAACAATAAAATTCAGTATAGGGAGGTCAATGCTCAATGTACAATCATTAATCCATCTCAAGCCTAATTCTCGTCAGTCTCCAATCTTCTGAAGCATAACGAACAAGTTCTTACATGGTGAATAAATTCTTACATGGTGAACAGTACAAGGGCATTCATCACAGAAACTTTCGGTTTTGATCACGCATTATGACCTATAAACTATCAGGTCAAATATGAATATTCGTTTGATTTTTGTACTTGATTTACATGTTGATCCCACATTTCTCCCTTTATTATTATTATTATTTTTATTTTTAATAAAATGCTGAAGTGGTAGGTAGATGCAAGATAAAGGTAGAAAACATGGTTTAGTGCTGTAAGAGGGCAAATGTAGATGATCAGATGATCAGGTGTGTGCCTATGGACTAAGTATTAATCCAGGCTAGACAAGGGCAGCAAAACATCCACGGATGCAGAAGATTTCTCTCAAAGCAGGGGGGGTGAGGTTCTGAGCCTCACCTCTGTTGATCCCCAAATTCTCACCTGATGGCCCCCCTGCGACTGTGCCTGTCTTAGGTTGTTCCTCCCTTGAGGAATCTTACCCGTCTCTGGCTAACCAGTCATCTTCCGGGGCCATACAGGGAAATGTAAAGTTGATAAGTGAGAGAGAAGCCATATTGTTTGAAAAGGTTAGCTTTTTACTTCTTTGCAGATTTATGCCCTGTGGCTTCTATGCCCAGCACTTGTCTTGAGGTATCTTTACCACCTGGAGGAATTATGATACTCGGTAAATTCGATATGAGGCACGAATTCTATTTAAGGGTTGTAATTAGGAAGGAAGAAGAAAAGTTATAGAGGTAGCATATGGAAGGAAACATGGGAGGATTGATTATTTCTTTGACATATCTTCTTGTAGAGTACCTTAAGTATGTATAGGTTTTAAACTACTAACTAATTTACACACACATATTAACATAATAGGAATACGGTGACATAAACAAAGCAAATCTATAATTACCAATCATCTCCAGTGAAGCCAAGAAAACCATTTAGGCACCCTAGGCATTTGTGAAAATTTGTCTATGATATGATGAATATTGTCCAACTGTACTTGAACTGTCTGAGAGAAATCAGACAAATTAAAGCAGCCCATTTCTGGGATCTGTTCACATCCCATATGTTCTTTTAACTGTAGATAGTCTATAGTCATAAGATTTTGAAGTGCTACAACTTGCACCCCTCCCCACTCCTGGTTGAGTTCCAACAGTACAGATCCGGTCAAATTCGTTGTCTCACTGTATGCACATGCCAACCTAGACATCTCCCTCGTCATTCCTATGGCAAGTCCAGGAGACGGTGGGCTGGATGCAGCCACAACCGCAGCATCGTCCGGATCCCTGTGGAGGCTTTTTGATGATCATCCCCCAGCACAAGTCCTCCAGAGAGTGCTGATGCTGGAAGCTCCTCCTCATATCTTATCTTAGTTCATTTTCTGGGTATCCAAGCTAGGTCTTGATCTTCTGCATAGAAACAAACAGACCCTTTGCCCACACTTTGACATGCCCTCTATACCACTGTGCAGAACTCACTGGAGGTCAGCACACAGGAACTGCTTTTTTTTTTTTTTTTTTATTAAGAGAAAGGAATATTATCAGAAAAGAGTACCTCCGTAGCTGATCATCTGACACCCTTTAAGTGATCAACATTGAGGATATTTAAAGCACACGTTGATCTTTGATTTACCAATAGTTTTATCCTATCAAGGAGTAATCCCCCTTTTCTTTCTTTCTTTCTTTCTTTTTTTTTTTAATTTTTAATCTACACTTACATGAAGAATACTATGTTTACTATGCTCTCCCCTATATCAGGCACCCCTAACAACCACATTACGGTTACTGTCCATCAGCTTAGCAAAATGTTGTAGAGTCACTACTTGTCCTCTCTGTGTTGTGCAGCCCACTCTCCCCTTTCCCCCTCCCCCTACATGCATGCTAATCTTAATACCCCCTTCTTCTTCCCCCCACCTTATCCCTCCCTGCCCACCCATCCTCCCCAGTTCCTTTCCCTTTGGTACCTGTTAGTCCATTTTTGGGTTCTGTAATTCTACTGCTGTATTGTTCCTTCAGTTTCTCCTTTGTTCCTATACTCCTCAGATGAGTGAAATCATTTGGTATTTCTCTTTCTCCACTTGACTTATTTCACTGAGCATAATACTCTCCAGCTCCATCCATGTTGCTGCAAATGGTAGGATTTTTCCTCCGCTTATGGCTGAGTAGTATTCCATTCTGTATATGTACCACATCTTCTTTATCCATTCATCTACCGATGGACATTTAGGTTGCTTCCAATTCTTGGCTATTGTAAATAGTGCTGTGATAAACATAGGGGTGCATCTGTCTTTCTCAAACTTGATTGCTGCGTTCTTAGGGTAAATTCCTAGGAGTGGAATTCCTGGGTCAAATGGTAGGTCTGTTTTGAGCATTTTGATGAACCTCCATACTGCTTTCCACAATGGTTGAACTAATTTACATTCCCACCAGCAGTGTAGGAGGGTTCCCCTTTCTCCACAGCCTCGCCAACATTTGTTGTTGTTTGTCTTTTGGATGGCAGCTATCCTTACTGGTGTGAGGTGATAACTCATTGTAGTTTTAATTTGCATTTCTCTGATAATTAGTGATGTGGAGCATCTTTTCATGTGTCTGTTGGCCATCTGTATTTCTTTTTTAGAGAACTGTCTGTTCAGTTCCTCTGCCCATTTTTTAATTGGGTTATTTGTTTTTTGTTTGTTGAGGCGTGTGTGCTCTTTATATATTCTGGACGTCAAGCCTTTATTGGATCTGTCATTTTCAAATATATTCTCCCATACTGTAGGGTTCCTTTTTGTTCTATTGATGGTGTCTTTCGCTGTACAGAAGCTTTTCAGCTTAATGTAGTCCCACTTGCTCATTTTTGCTGTTGTTTTCCTTGCCCGGGGAGATATGTTCAAGAAGAGGTCACTCATGTTTATGTCTAAGAGGTTTTTGCCTATGTTTTTTTCCAAGAGTTTAATGGTTTCATGAGTTACATTCAGGTCTTTGATCCATTTTGAGTTTACCTTTGTATATGGGGTTAGACAATGGTCCAGTTTCATTCTCCTACATGTAGCTGTTCAGTTTTGCCAGCACCATCTGTTGAAGAGACTGTCATTTTGCCATTGTATGTACATGGCTCCTTTATCAAATATTAATTTTTGTGTTTGGGTTAATTTCTGGAGTCTATAATCTGTTCCACTGGTCTGTGGCTCTGTTCTTGTGCCAGTACCAAATTGTCTTGATTACTATGGCTTTGTAGTAGAGCTTGAAGTTGGGGAGTGAGATCCCCCCTACTTTATTCTTCTTTTTCAGGATTGCTTTGGCTATTCGGGGTCTTTGGTGTTTCCATATGAATTTTTGAATTATTTGTTCCAATTCATTGAAGAATGTTGCTGGTAATTTGAGAGGGATTGCATCAAATCTGTATATTGCTTTGGGCAGGATGGCCATTTTGACGATATTAATTCTTCCTAGCCATGAGCATGGGATGAGTTTCCATTTATTAGTGTCCCCTTTAATTTCTCTTAAGAGTGACTTGTAGTTTTCAGCGTATAAGTCTTTCACTTCCTTGGTTAGGTTTATTCCTAGGTATTTTATTCTTTTTGATGCAATGGTGAATGGAATTGTTTTCCTGATTTCTCTTTCTATTGATTCATTGTTAGTGTATAGGAAAGCTACAGATTTCTGTGTGTTGATTTTGTATCCTGCAACGTTGCTGTATTCCGATATCAGTTCTAGTAGTTTTGGAGTGGAGTCTTTAGGGTTTTTTATGTACAGTATCATATCATCTGCAAATAGTGACAGTTTAACTTCTTCTTTACCAATCTGGATTCCTTGTATTTCTTTGTTTTGTCTGATTGCCATGGCTAGGACCTCCAGTACTATGTTAAATAACAGTGGGGAGAGTGGGCATCCCTGTCTGGTTCCCGATCTCAGTGGAAATGCTTTCAGCTTCTCGCTGTTCAGTATAATGCTGGCTGTGGGTTTATCATATATGGCCTTTATTATGTTGAGGTACTTGCCCTCTATTCCCATTTTGCTGAGAGTTTTTATCATGAATGGATGTTGAATTTTGTCAAATTCTTTTTCAGCATCTATGGAGATGATCATGTGGTTTTTGTCTTTCTTTTTGTTGATGTGGTGGATGATGTTGATGGATTTTCGAATGTTGTACCATCCTTGCATCCCTGGGATGAACCCCACTTGGTCATGGTGTATGATCCTTTTGATATACTGTTGAATTCTGTTTGCTAATATTTTATTGAGTATTTTTGCATCTACATTCATCAGGGATATTGGTCTGTAATTTTCTTTTTTGGTGGGGTCTTTGCCTGGTTTTGGTATTAGGGTGATGTTGGCTTCATAGAATGAGTGTGGGAGTATGCCCTCCACTTCTATTTTTTGGAACACTTTAAGGAGAATGGGTGTTATGTCTTCTCTGTGTGTCTGATAAAATTCCGAGGTAAATCCGTCCAGCCCCAGGGTTTTGTTCTTGGGTAGTTTTTTGATTACCGTTTCAATTTCTTTGCTCGTAATTGGTTTGTTTAACTTTTGTGTTTCTTCCTTGGTCAATCTTGGGAGGTTATATTTTTCTAGGAAGTTGTCCATTTCTTCTAGGTTTTCCAGCTTGTTGGCATATAGGTTTTCATAGTAGTCTTTAATAATTCTTTGTATTTCTGTGGAGTCTGTCGTGATTTTTCCATTCTCATTTCTCATTATGTTGATTTGTGTTGATTCTCTTTTTCTCTTAATAAGTTGGGCTAGAGGCTTATCTATTTTGTTTATTTTCTCAAAGAACCAGCTCTTGGTTTCATTGATTTTTGCTATTGTTTTATTCTTCTCAATTTTGTTTATTTCTTCTCTGATCTTTATTATGTCCCTCCTTCTGCTGACTTTAGGCCTCATTTGTTCTTTTTTTTCAGTTTTGATAATTGTGATGTTAGACTATTCATTTGGGATTGTTCTTCCTTCTTCAAGTGTGCCTGGATTGCTATATACTTTCCTCTTAAGACTGCTTTCACTGCATCCCACAGAAGTTGGGGCTTATTGTTGTTGTTGTCATTTGTTTCTATATATTCCTTGATCTCTATTTTGATTTGTTCATTGATCCATTGATTATTTAGTAGCATGTTGTTAAGCCTCCATGTGTTTGTGAGCCTTTTTGTTTTCTTTGTAGAATTCATTTCTACTTTTATACCTTTGTGGTCTGAAAAATTAGTTGGTAGAATTTCAATATTTTGGAGTTTACTGAGGCTCTTTTTGTGAGCTAGTATGTGGTCTATTCTGGAGAATGTTCCATGTGCTCTTGAGAAGAATGTATATCTTGTTGCTTTTGGATGTAGAGTTCGATAGATGTCTATTAGGTCCATCTGTTCTAGTGTGTTGTTCAGTGCCTGTGTGTCCTTACTTATTTTCTGCCTGGTGGATCTATCCCTTGAGGTGAGTGGTGTGTTGACGTCTCCTAAAATGAATGCATTGCAGTCTATTTCCCTCTTTAATTCTGTTAGTATTTGCTTCACATATGCTGGTGCTCCTGTATTGGGTGCATATATATTTAGAATGGTTATATCCTCTTGTTGGACTGAGCCCTTTATCATTATGTAGTGTCCTTCTTTATCTCTTGTTACTTTCTTTGTTTTGTAGTCTATTTTGTCTGATATTAGTACTGCAACCCCTGCTTTCTTCTCACTGTTGTTTGCCTGAAATATGTTTTTCCATCCCTTCACTTTTAGTCTATGCTTATCTTTGGGTTTAAGGTGAGTTTCTTGTAAGCAGCATATAGAAGGGTCTTGCTTTTTTATCCATTCTATTACTCTGTGTCTTTTGATTGGTGCATTCAGTCCATTTACATTTAGGGTGACTATTGAGAGATATGTACTTATTGCCATTGCAGGCTTTAGATTCGTGGTTACCAAAGGCTCAAGGTTAGCCTCTTTAGTATCTTACTGCCTAACTTAGCTCGCTTATTGAGCTGTTATATACACTGTCTGGAGATTCTTTTCTTCTCTCCCTTCTTATTCCTCCTCCTCCATTCTTCATATGTTGTGTGTTTTGTTCTGTGCTCTTTTTAGGGGTGCTCCCATCTAGAGCAGTCCCTGTAGGATGCCCTGTAGAGGTGGTTTGTGGGAAGCAAATTCCCTCAGCTTTTGCTTCTCTGGGAATTGTTTAATCCCGCCATCATATTTAAATGATAGTCGTGCTGGATACAGTATCCTTGGTTCAAAGCCCTTCTGTTTCATTGCATTAAGTATATCATGCCATTCTCTTCTGGCCTGTAGGGTTTCTGTCGAGAAGTCTGATGTTAGCCTGATGGGTTTTCCTTTATAGGTGACCTTTTTCTCTCTAGCTGCCTTTAAAACTCTTTCCTTGTCCTTGATCCTTGCCATTGTAATTACTATGTGTCTTGATGTTGTCCTCCTTGGATCCTTTCGGTTGGGGGTTCTGTGTAATTCCATCGTCTGTTCGATTATTTCCTCCCCCAGTTTGGGGAAGTTTTCAGCAATTATTTCTTCAAAGAGATTTTCTATCCCTTTTCCTCTTTCTTCTTCTTCTGGTATCCCTATAATACAAATATTATTCCTTTTGGCTTGGTCACATAGTTCTCTTAGTGTTGTTTCATTCCTGGAAATCCTTTTATCTCTCTCTCTGTCAGCTTCTATACGTTCCTGTTCTCTGGCTTCTATTCCTTCAATGTCCTCTTGCATCTTATCCATTCTGCTTATAAATCCTTCCAGGGATTGTTTCACTTCTGTGATCTTCTTCCTGACATCTGTGATCTCCCTCTGGACTTCATCCCACTGCTCTTGCATTTTTCTCTGCATCTCATCCCATTACTCTTGCATTTTTCTCTGCATCTCTGTCAGCATCTTCATGATTTTTATTTTGAATTCTTTTTCAGGAGGACTGGTTTGGTCTGTCTCCTTCTCAGGTGTTGTCTCTGTGATCTTTGTCTGCCTGTAGTTTTGCCTTTTCATGGTGATAGAGATAGTTTACAGAGCTGGCACAAGTGACCGCTGGAAGAGCTTCCCTTCTTGTTGGTTTGTGGCCTTCCTCTCCTGGGAGAATAGTGAACTCTAGTGGCTTGTGCTGGGCAGCTGTGTGCAGACAGGGCTTCTGCTTCCTGCCCGGTTGCTATGGGGTTTATCTCCACTGTTGCTGTGGGCGTGGCCTGGCTGGGGCTGCTCCTCCAAAGTGGTGGAGCCCCGTTGGAGGGGGAGCGGCCGGGAGGCTATTTATCTCCATAAGGGGCCTCTGTGCTCCCTGCTGCCCAGGGGGTTAGAGTGCCCAGAGATCCCCAGATTCCCTTCCTCTGGTCTAAGTGACCTGTCCTTCCCCTTTAAGACTTCCAAAAAGCACTCCCCTTCGCAAGGCGCTGGGTTCTTGAGGTGTGGATGTGGTCTGGATGTTGTCCTGTGTCCTGTGGTCTCTATTTTAGGAAGATTTTTCTTTGTTATATTTTCATAGCTCTATGTGTTTTTGGGAGATTTCCACTGCTCTACTCACACCGCCATCCTGGCTCTGCCCCCTATATTTTCATTAAAGAGGCTGATGTTGACTAAGACAGCTACCCTGAAGATTATAATTAACATATAAACTTAACCCAATCTGGTTATTTTTAATATTAACCTATTTTCAATAGTATAAGAAGCTTTACTCCAAAATGTCTTTGTTTTCTTCTGCTCTGTTGTGCTATTATTGTTATACAAATTACATCTTTATACATTATCAGCATGGTTTCATAATTATTGCTTTAAGCAATTAATTGCATTTTCCATCAGATAGAAGGCCAGTTTCACAAACAAAAATATGTTTATACTGTCTATTATATCTACCTACATAATTACCTTTACTGGCACTCTGCTCTTCTGTTCGTTCCTCATTCACTGGATTCTAGTTACTGTGGGTGCTGCTATCTTGTCAGCATATTGTTCTCATGTTTGGCAATACCTTGAAAATAGAGCTTTTTTCACAGAGCTGATCACTGAGTCAAATCAAACAGCCATACCACCTTGGGAATGGAGATTTTCCAGAATGTAGCTAATTTGCACAAAATATTGATGTGATTGTGGATGGAGTCTTAAAATGGAATCAAAGAGAGGTTCATTAAAATTCTCTCATTTCACTGCAAGTCTGCTAATTCTCATAGCTTCTGTGACAAGAGCCAAGGAGGATGTAGGAGATGCTTCATACACTGATATCTTGTAGAGCTTCAGTAGTTTCTCTTGGATAGATATCTTTCAGTTCATTCTATGGATATAGCTAGTTTCCAGAATCCTAAAATGGTTGATTTTAGCTGTTTTGCTGTTTGTGGGAGAGTAGTTTACCAAAAGCCTTACTTGGCCATTCTGGAAATGAACTTTGAAATACACATGTCTATACTTTTCATTAGAGAACATTTCAATGTTCTCTTTTTTTGTGATATTAGGAGACATCAATCCATTAATTCACTAGAGGTTGCAAAATGATACTACTTTAATCACTCCATTTCTTTGTGAGTTATAAGCTGGGATACATGTACAGAGAGATAGATAATATATACATGTCTTCTGTTGTTTTCCAGTTTCTAAAGTAATGAGCTGTTTCCATAGCACTTATCAAACATGACCAATAAGGGTTTTTGTTTGTTTTATTTTGTGTGCCTTTTGTATTTTTGTTTCCTACTACATGTTGAACTCTTGAATTAAGCATATTTTCTGTATTTTAACCAAATATTCTTAAATGCTTACATTGTTTCACCATCAGCCAGTGGGTAAGTGGGGGTGGAGGATCAAGTTGGCTCCTGAGACATTTTGACATTATTTTGGTGACTTTCATAGTTACTTTCTTTTGTTGGACTTCCCTTATATGCCATTTCTCCAAGGTCTCTTTGTTCCATTTTTATGAAAAAGGTATTTAGAGACTCCAAAATGCAATATCACAGTTACTCATTGCTACCAGACTTGTATTTTCCATGCATTTTAGAGATAGGAAATAAAAATACTCGAAATTAATTTTTTATTTGTGTGTGTTGCCAAAGAAAAGTTGTGGAAGTTAAATTGTCAAGAAAGACTTTACTCAGAACTATTGTAATAAGGGAGAGAGACTAAATATAACTCCCCTGAAAAAAAAGCAAGAGATTTTAAGTGCTGAGGTGAACAATTGGAATGAACTGGACATTGTGGAAGCTGGTCAATGTCACTAGGACATCTTTTTGTTAATTGGTGTTTATCAGTTATGCCCCTACCTTCTCATAAAACACAGAAATAGGAGAAATAGGTGCTCTTTCTTGATGATTACAGTTTAAATGGATGGCTTCCAGGTCTTTGAGAAAGACACCTCTCAGTTGCAAAACTGGCAAGAGGTTGGGAGATTTACATCTCAATAGGGCAAAGAACGAATTTACAACTGAAAGTTTGCTGAAGTAATGCTCTAAGAAAAGGGTGATCTGGGTATGTACACAGGAAAAAAACTGTCCTTAAGTACAGTTAAGCTCCCAGGGAATGTTATGGCTTTCTTAATCAATAACCATACCTATACACACATACATACATACGTAGTAATATATGTGTATGTGATATAATACAAAAGACAAAATACCTCATGAGTACATTCTAGCATTTTCAGTACAAATTCATGTCTATAGAGTTTTACTTAGTCTCGTCGTTCTTATCACTGTTATTTACTTTTCCCTTCAATAAAAATCTTAGCTCACAAGTAACACTACCATTACTACCCATTTATTTTTCTCAAAAGGCACATACAACTGTCTCAGAATAATCATAGAATTATCACTAATGATGTTATTTTTGCAATTCTTTTTGCCTTAATTCATGTCACACTAAGATGTATGGTTAAAGTACTGTATTTCAATGTCACTTGAAAGTGTTTTTCTCTGTAGTGTACAAACTCAATATAAAGTTAAGCTGATTTGTTTTAGTTCACTTTTTATTTTTGAACATACAACCTTAATGTAAAATATTTGCCTGATACCAAAATCAAAACTATATAAATAGTATATTCAGAAAACCCTAGTTTCTATCTCTGCTCCTCTCCACATCATTCTTTCTATAGATAACATTCTCCCCACATTACAGTTTATTTTTCCATTGTTTCTTTTTTATAATATACATAACTGTGTGTTTATACACACACACACACACACACACACACACACACACACATTTCATATTTGTAGCTAGCTCTCTTCTGGCTACATACTGAATATTCGTGCCCCTCAAAATTCATATGGTAAAACCTAATTCTTATGTGACAGAGCTGATCTCTGGGAGGTGCCTAAATCATGAGAGTAGAACCCCCATGAATGAAATTAGTATTCTTAAAAAAGAGACCCCACAGAGCTCCCTTTTCCTTTCTGTTTTGTGAGATTACAGTGAGAAGACAGCTGTCAGTGAGGAAGCAGGCTCTCACCAGACACCGAATCTGTAGGCATCATGATCTTGAACTTCCCAGTTTCTAGAACTATGAGAAAAAAGTGTTATTTATAAGCCACTAGTCTATGGTATTTTTTTCTAACAGCCCTAATAGACTAAGACACTCCCTTTTTACATTATGTTAGCTATGCACACTTTTCTTCACATTGATTTTAAAATAATAGACAACCTTGGAGCTTACTTCATAGCATATATAGAGTCAACCTTTATTCCTTTTTAAAGTTGAAATAGTATTTGCAGAGTCTCCACAGTGTGAATGCAATAAAGTGTTTTATCTCTTGAATTTTCATCTGCATTGAATAAAGTAGTTAACTGTCAAGTCACTACGATGCACACTTGAAACCAGTATAATATTTTATTTTTAAAAAAAGGAATTGCTTTCCACTGAAAAACAAAACAAAACAAAACTGTATGACTAAAATGTTTCCATCCTGGCAGGGTAATATTTTAAAGCACTCTTTCAGATAAAGAAAATTACGAAATGTGAACCAATTCATTGTCTAGAAAAAAAGGCTTCTACTTCGGATTTTAGACACCTGCAACAAATAGCAATTTTAATTAAACTAATAAAAATAAAGCTCTTATTTGTGGACAAATACATAAATAAATAAATAGACATTCCAAAAGCCAAAATAAAAAAGTGAAATAGATACAGGTAAAATTAACTTTAAAATAGAGTCTATTTAATACAAGATATCCAAAACACTTTAATTTCAACATGTAATTAATTGAATAGATTGCTAGTGAGCTATTTTTGCTTATTCATTCTAAGTAAAAAAAAAAGTATATTCAATCAGTTCTCCTGCTAATGAATACTTGGCCATTTTTATGTGAGACTATTATCCTCACAGTATTATTGAGTTTGTATGTATGTGTTCTTGAACTCTTGGAAGAGGAGTGGTGCCAAATTACTTTTCTTACTTTTAACATGTAAAGGTATTTTCCTATTGTTTATCCCATGTTCAAAATGTTACCTTCTTCCCCTCTCCAACCTTTATCTAGCCTCTTTTTTTTTGCCCCGATTGTACCTGCTCTGTTCAATTTTGATTTACTTCCAGTATTTCTCCTTACTTGAGGGATTTGTACTTTCTGGACAAAAGGAATTTCAGTTGGTTCATTTCAATAGTTTTGAGAACCCCAAACACTTCCTGCTGTGGTCTTGTGGCATCCTGGAAAACTCCCTCCCCATTTTATGGGCTGTTCTCAAATGGGCTTGCTGAGATTTCCGCTGAGTACTTATGGCATTTGGGGTTCCTTTGGCTCTTTCAACAGTCACTTTCCTTTCCTCATTTTCTTAAAACTGCAAGAATAAGAAGGTCAAATTTCCACATTTTACATGGAACTTTTTCATGACCATGAGAATAACTGTATGACAATAACATAAAATACTTTATCTCATTTCATTTTTATAGCGTTAATGGCCTCATCCGTATATTCAAATAGTTTAAGATATCTACCACTGACGGCAAACAGAGTTATAATTGCTAAAGCTGGAATTGAAACCAGCCTCCAACTGGAAGCCAAAACCATGCTTCATACCTTTACGGCTTAAAGCTAAACCTCTGGTAGGTTGGATACAGACTATTCTATCAATTTGATATAGTTTCCCCCTGCTTTAGAGACTTAAGGGAAATAGCCCATGGATATCCTAAACCAGTAATATACATTATCTCAAATTATAGCTCCAAGAAACTCAAAAGTGTGTGGGTGACAGAGAAGATGACTAGCACCATTGAGAAGAGATGAGAGACTACATCTCCGGTCTCTCAATCTATGATCCTACACATTAATTAAATTGGAAACATTCCCTGTAGGAAATACACTGTGAGGTCTGTGCTGTTACTCCTTACTCATCAAAGCATTGTTCTTTTAAGTGAATTAGCCAATTACCTTTAGAAAAGCCTGCCTTTTTGAATTTCAAAATAGCCTTTCCTGCACTCTTTACTATCTGACATGATATATTGAGAATAAAAATATATGAACCTCACTTGCTTATTCATTAGTTATAGCAATACTGAAGTAAAAGCAATTGTATTACTACTAAGCATCCCCTGGCAGGTTCTCAGTAAGATGTTCGCCCAAATTTTCTCACTGTTAGAAAAAGTCATGGACTGTTACTAGATGCTTTCACTATTCTGGTGTTTTTTTGAGGATCCTTGAATCCTCAGCCAGAAGTCAATATTTTCAAATATAATAAAAATGATTACACATAAAATAAAATTAAAAGGTATTTAACTATTATTTGGTAAAATTTTGGACCATGCTTGTCTCAACAAACCTATTATACTGAGGAACCATGTGCCGGCTGACATGGCATGACTCCTAACATTTATTCTTATATCTCTGGCAATTGTAGCTGCAGCAGTCTTTGCCCAATCAAGAGACAGATTTAGTATGTTAAACAGAGGAAGTTTAAAATAAGAAATATTAAGTATAAAAAGAGAATAATTATAAGATGTAAGGAAACCCTCTATGGTGTCATAAGATTAGGATCACTCCAAAGTACTCCAGAAAGGGTAAGTTTAAGAGTTCTGACTTTGTTGAAGAAGATGCAGTACATTTGGATTTGAGAAGCAATAAATACAAATTGATGACTGATAGTAACTAAGCCAATTTTAGGTCACATAAGTAGCAAATGATAAGACATCAGGCCATAACACGGATGGTAGAATGTTTTAAATAGGTTAATAGCAATTGTGCCATTGTAGTCCTTTTCTTACATAATATGCACATTGATTAATACATTATCCAAAGTCTTCCAAATTCTAAATTATTTTCCACTGTGGCTCAGCCATTTTCACGAGTACTAAAAATACAGGTAATTAAATAACAAATAATTAATGACTAACAATGATAAAGAGGGGTAAATTCATGTAAGATATTCACTAATATAGTATGTAAGGACTCAGATGTAGTACATTGACTTAATTCAGCTTATGTGAGATGGAAGTATAAAATACTGGTTAAGAGTTAGGTTTCTAAGTCGAATTCCCAAATTTCCACTAATAGCTTTGTGGCTTGGCCATGTTAATCAAGTTCTCTATTTCTCAGTTTACTAACTTAAATAATGGTATAATAATAATATCTGCTTACAGGGTGGGCTGTAATCAGTTTAACTGATAAATTTAAGTATATAGAACAAAGCCAGGAAAATAATAAAGACTCAACAAACATGACTATGATCACAGTTACTGGACCTATCAATTAACCACAGGGAGCTTGTTTATGAACTTGGAATATATTGATGAAAAGGGTGAATAGAATAATCACAGTAAGAAATATTTAACCTTACAATTTGCACTAATATCAAACACTAAAATGTGCCTAGAGTCTAGATAAAATAAAGTATTTTAACTATTATTATTGAACCACATTTTTTCCTGGGTGACACTTAGGAAAAGTTAAATCCTGTAAATAGATGTACCAGTGGGGACCTGGTCATGAGAACTAGAGAACATGCCACAGAGTATAACCCTGAGCCCCAGACATAGGCTGGAGCATTGTAGTACGTATTTAGCAAAATTAGATGATGTTTTAATAGCCAATTTGATAACTAAGTTTGTTATCTTTAAACAAAAGAGACAGAGGAGGAGCCCCCAGAAGCAAATTCAAATAATATTCAATATCATAATATAAGCCATAATGAGATACTGCTTCATTAGATGGTTATTATTAGAAAGAAAAAAAAGAAAGGAAGTGTTGGCAAGTACATGGAGAAACTGGAACCCTCATTCATTGCTGGCAGGAATGTAAAATAGGATAGCTGCTGCCAAAAACATTATGCCATTTCTTCAAATAATTAAACTTAGAATCACTGTAAGACCAGAAATTCCACTTCTAGGTATATACACAAAAGAACTGAAAGTAGGGGTTCAAACAGGTATGCATATACCAATGTTCATAATTCATTATCATCACTCACAAGAGCAAAAGGTGAGGACACCCAAATGCCCATAGAAAGATGAATGGGTGATCATAATATACTACCTTTGTTCTAATTCAGTTTATCTACAATTTACCTCAGTCCTGCATTTGTAATTTCAGCCTATTGCAAAAAAATAGGTTCTATTCAAAATGTAAAAGTTTAAATATCTATATTAAGAATAAGAAATGGCCTATGAAACAAAGAAAGAAAAAAGAGGAAAATAAGAAGCATTGGAAACATCTTAAAATATCTAACATTTCCAAGACTATATAAGGAGCAAAAGTGTGAACAATGAAAATAGTTGTAGATTAGTCTATTAAATGAATAGGGTTTATTAGAATTCCATGATTTCTCATTATTACAAATATTGAATTCCCTAGATGGAAAGTTTCCTAGTAGGTTTGGAATTTACTAAAAATATGTCATGAGAAAATTGTTAGAAGATCCATAATTAAAATGTAAAGTACTTTTCTGGGTAAGAACACTTTGTCTTATTGGAGAATCTGGACCTCATGATACTTTGAGTTCGTGAAAGAAGGAATGGGAATGTTTTTCTATACAATCTGATATTATGCACAAGAGAAAAGGAACTGCTAAAGAATTTATGATGAGTATTAAAAATATCAAATGGACTTGCATTTCCAAAAATAAATAATAACAATCCTCTTTGCAGACAGAAATGGAAAGGAAGGAAGAAGTGGTGAAGGCTAATGAAGCAAATTAGACTCCAAAACCTCAAACACATGATGGTAACCAGTAAAGGAGACCAAAGTCATTTCATTCCTGATGGAGAAATCAAGTTAGAAAATTATCCTGAAACCTAGAACTAACTTTTTCCTGACTCCACACTCAACAAAGACAATCTTCAAAAAAACAAAAACAAAAAAAGGGAAACTGAAAACATATTCCACTTCTTGAAGGGGCAAAAGAGAGGGAGAGAGTCATTCAACAAAATTAGGTCAAACTGTTCCCAGAAATAAGAAATGAACATCTTTATACTGAGACCACCTAGCAACAGCTCTAATGCCTTCACTGAAGGTGCAGGTAGGGCAGATGAAGGTAAATCTGCCTTCACAGAATGGATAATCTTGGAAAAGAAAAAACTGAGCAACACCACACATACACACACCACCCATGTACAAGGAAAACAAGTTAAATTAACTTAATGTGTTTTGTCTCTGCACTCTTCCAGTGGAAAACATCTTTGTTACTTTGCTATTTCATTCAAGTGTATAGACTTCATTGTTGTGCCCAAAGTTGCGAATCCCAGAAGACCACCAAGGAGCCAACACCGATGCAAAAGCAAAGAGCCTTTATTCGAGCTAGCTCGAGCTCAGTCTCTCATCTACACCAACGCAGTGGCAAGATGCCAGAGAAAAAGAGTGAGTTTCAATACCACAAAGGTTTTATGGGGTTCTAGCGCAGTTGGTGGGGTGATGGTCGTGGCTCTGGCTGATTGGCTGGATCTAGGGGTAGTTGGTGAGGTGATAGGTCATGGCTCTGGTCAATTGGCAGGGTCTAAGGGTGGTGGGTGAGCTCTTTGCTGACTGGAGAGGAGAGAGACCAAGCTCCGATTGCGTGAAATAGGATCCAGGTCCTGATTGGCTGAGGTAGGATCTGGGTCCCAATTGGCTGAAATAGAATCTGAGAGCTTGCCCTTTCATCCAGTGCTCTGCAGCTCCCCCAAATCCTGGAGTAGTAGGGGCTTAGTTCCCACACTGTGAAGATTTGAGTGGACAATGGAAGCCAGGTGACTCTGCCTTCAGAAGTTGGCCAGAGATCCTCCCTATGTGAAGCAGAAGTTTAATGAACTTCCCTTTCCTCTTTCTGTTCTTCCTGCTTTCTACTGCCTGCATAGCTGACATTCTCTGCCACTCTGCTTTAAAGAATCCTTCCTTACGTACACTCACCAAACCTGTTCAAGAATTCCTTCTCTACCAGAGTCAGGAACCCTCCCTGACCCAGGATGAATATTCACCTAAGTGCACAGGGAGAGGCATCCCCAGATCCAGCTGCCTGACAACACACTACTACCCCCAAAAGTTCTTCTTTGTCATACTGATTATTTTATGCTAGTTATTATTTTTTAAGAAATAGCAGTCCCAAGTGAAGCTCTGAAAATGAGTAGAAGTTATCTTATTGTAAGAAACATTTATACTTTTAAAGGAAACCTCCATTTGTAAGGATGTCGCCCTCACTTCCAGGAACAGGAAGATACCTGCTTCTCTAGAAACTGTTGACAATGGAAAAAGCATGGACTTAAGTCTGCATAACCCCCTTACTGTTGTTATCTGCAGTTTTTCTGATGACCTCCCGTAACTTTCTCCCGAGCCCCAACATCTTTTGTCCTTGGCTGAAGATAATATTTAAAGTGATGGCTTGAGCCATCTCAGGAAGTTACTTAGTTTCTCTGGGTATTTCCCGTGTATACAAGAGGTATACATGTTGTTAAACTTTTGCTGGTTTTTCTCCTGTTAATTTGTCCTATATTAATTTAATTATTAGACCAGCCAAAGAACATAGAAGGAAAGACTTTTCTGCCCCTACAGTGCAATCTCTAATAACTAATGATCAGCATTTTTTCAGTTGTTTCATAACCAGCTGTATATCATCTTTTGTGAAATGTCTTTTTTAAATCTTTGGCCAATTTGTTTATTAGGTTGCTTGTTTTCCTAGTATTGATTTTTGAGAATTATTTATTCAATAGAGAAAAAGTCCTTTATTGGAAAGGTTATTTGCAAATATTTTCTCTCAAATTGTAACCTGTCTTTTCATTTTCTTAAGAATGTCTTTCAAACAACAAGAAATTATTTTGTTATAAATCTGGAAGCTGGAGTCCAAGATCAAGGTGTCAACAGGTTGATGTCTTCTGGGGCCTCTCATTGGCTGTAGATTGCTTATTCTCCCTGCGTCTTCATCTGGCTTTCCCTCTGGGTACATCTATGCCCTACTCTACTCTTCCTATAAGGACATAAATCATACTGGATTAGGGCACAACCTAATGACGTCATTTTAACTTAGTTCCATCTTTAAAGAGATCGCTTCCTAA
Organism: Manis javanica; assembly: GCF_040802235.1. NCBI lineage: Eukaryota > Metazoa > Chordata > Mammalia > Pholidota > Manidae > Manis > Manis javanica. The sequence goes on along the minus strand of NC_133160.1, from coordinate 126,840,311 downwards.
TATGGTTACATTCTGAGGCACAGGGGGTTAAGACTTCAACATAAAATTTTGGAGGGAACACAATTCAGCACTTAAGATATAATTCTCTATTTGGTCTTCAATTCCTTGTACCACTGCTGATAATTTTGAAATGGAAATACTTCAGATATACTTTACATCTCTCTGCCAAATTTGCCCATTTGTTCATACATGTTGTCCACCATTTTCAGTATTTAACATACTATCTATTAACCAGAGTTACGCCTATCTGATAGTTCCAATATCTGAATTTGTCTAGTTCTGTTTCTTTCTGTGGTTATTGATACCTTGTTTTGTCTTCTTGATTTTTTTTCTATGTCTTACATTAATTTTCTGTCATTAAAAGTAGCCAACTTGTGTAGGGTAGTAAACCTGAGGTAAATATTTTTTTGCAAAGAAATGGACATGGTCTTTGCTGTCTTTAGTGTGGAATTTTTAGACCACCTACAAAACAGTTGATCTGGGTTTATTATAGGAATGGTTACCTTCAGTACATCTCATGGTTTAGATTCCTCTGTTGTTTTCTTCTGTTTAGAGGGGCTGGTTTGCCCAAGGATTTTTCTCAATGTCTTTCCATCCTCAAGATCAGGACTCGCTTTTTGCCTTAGGGAGGATCATTGTCTAGTTCTTGCCCTCTTCCAACAGTTGAATTCTGTTAACTTGTTGCTCAACACTTGTTAGCCTGCAGGGGAGGTTAATGAGATGTTCTCTGTTCTGACCATTCCCCTTAGGCAGGCATTGTATTCCTGCATTTTCTGACTGGGGCTTTCTCAGTGATCTTGCTCTGACATTAACAGTAGGTCTGACCATAGCATTTATTGTTTTGTTCAGCCAGGGGTACAGTGTATTTTCTTTTCCTGTCCCTCAGCCACAGTGGATTTCAACCACTGTCCTAAAAGTATGACAGTATTTTTGTTTTGTTTTCCTTTCACATTCTACAGAGGTTTAAGGCATTTATTCTATTGTGGAGATAGGAGAAAACAATCCAGGTGGGATTTGTGTTTTTCCTAGGGTAGCTACATTTCTCTTCCCCTGTCTGCACCATGGAGGATACATTCCTTGTTCTCCTGCTCAGTCTCCAAACAATTGTAAGCACTCCTTGAGCTGTGAAGAGAAAAACCCAGCGGCTGCAAAATCAATGCGTGTGCAACTCCCCAGGCTCCATATTCTCTCAGTCTCCCACACTCATCCTCCATTTAGCTAAACCCTTCTTACTGGTGCCAGGTGGCATTTACTGCATTTAAACAAGTGCTCATTTCCTTGGCGGGATGTACCTTTGTTTAGATTTCAGTTAGTTAGCTGTCTTGCAGTTGTCTGATGTGCTAAAGTGAATCTGGGTATTTTCTAATTGCTCAGGGATTTTATTGTTGTTACTGATATATGTGGGAGTGATGCTCTTTCCAAGTTCATACACTGTTAAAGGAACCGAGTCTTAAGACCACAAGTTTTTTAGTTAAAGACCTTTAAGTGATATCATTCTGTTATTAATATTTATTTTTTGGACAGGCTATTTAATTGCCTTTGCCTCAGTTTCTTCAACAAGCAGATTAAACAACACAGCAAGATTATGCTCAAAAGTGATATTTATATGGCACTTGGTGTGGAGATGGAACCATGGACATGGGATCTGAGGTTTGGTTTGGATATGCCATTCTTTTTTCCCACTAAGTTCTCTCAGAGCCCATTCCCTTATCTACAAAATGAGAACATTTGACTAAATTATATCCATGTTGCTTCTCCATCATGATCTGAAACCATTATAAATCATACTTCCATCTTAGAACACACAATTTTTTAATTAAGTTTTACTTATCTATCTCCTACAGATGCTATGTTTGTGTGTGCATTAATGTGATCGTAAACTATTGCTAATGTTTGAAAGTTAATATTTGGAACATTGAGTAACATACAGTTTGTGAACTAGGTTTCTTCCTTTAATGATTTGTTATATTTTCTTACTCTGTTACTTAGAGTTAAAATTAGAGTACAAAATTTCAAGTCTTTTGAAAAATAACAAAAATGTATTTTATCTAGAGTTAAAATCAGTGTATAGTTTTGATGATATTTTGAATAATAACAAATATATGTTTATTTGGAGGCAAAAATAACTTATTAAATACAAAATAAACTTCTTTAAGTTGTTGATTCATTTCAGCAATAGTGTCAGTCAAGTAACTTTATATATTTTGCTATCTGTTCTTTCTATTTGTTATGCATGCATGTGTTTTATATCCAATAAGCATGGTTTCCTCTCACCAAGAAGAGAAAGTTTCTGGAACTGCATGTTATTTTACAAAAGAAAATTGAGATTAGCTTCTAAGGAAACATTTACATTAAGTTTTTAAGATACTGTCTTTCTCATTACATAATCACATAAAAAGAAAATTAAATCCATTATTAAATTTCAGAAATAGGAGGAAAAAATATAAAAATAATACAAATTATTTACTCATGACATTTCTATCTACTAAAATTTCATTGCACATTTCAAAACCAAATCTGTCTGCCTCGTGGATCTCTAAGATATCTCATTATAAAGACTTGTCCCATTTTTATAATTACTAAGAATTAGAGAAGAAACCAAAATACTTAAAATACAATAGTTGGTGTGAGGGAAATTCATCTGTAGTACATTTCTGTCTTTCCTATCCATTTTTCAGTGATTTAAAAACTGAAAATATTTATACAATTAAAGTACTGCTGTCTCCAGTAGGTTTGAGAACTGAAGGCTCAACCTATTTGTTAAAAACCATGCATCACTTGACGTTACATTAAATCCCATGGATCACCCTCAATTCCTCTCTCCAGTGAAGCAGAAAAGATAATCTGGACTTGAAAAAGAATAAAAGTAACTGCTAATGATCAGGCCCATTTTATAAAACAGAGAAATTCACTTTCTCCAAGATTAAACATGCAGTGGTGTGGCCCAATAGTTTTATTTCAGAAAGAATATATTTCCTTTTGAGAGAAGATATAAAGTTGCTGACTAGAAATGCTTAACTGACCTACAATTTCCAAATTCAGCAGTGACCAGAGTATGCTATATCAGACAAATGCAAAACTAAAAATTTTCAAATTTTAAATCAAGACACTTCATTTGTTGATCTGCACTTGGAATTCCTTATGAAGTAATAAATTACCTAAACTGTATTTAACATGACAATTTGAGTCAGTTTTTCCAGTCACTCCTTAATAACAAAATCTTACTTGTTTATTTCTTACTGGTTTCATGAGATCATATGAATTATTGATTCTGCCCTTTAATATTGAATGGCCATGTGCTCAAGATATTTAAAAGGATATGGGAAAATAATGAGATAATAATGTAAAAATGTTAATTCACAATATAAATTCTCTTTTGATTTTTCACGTAATTATAATTTTAGATACAGCTAAAGGGAACGAGGAAAGCATGCTTGCCACTTACTACCTTAGAGCAAAAGTCCTGTCTTTACAGGTTTATATGTCTTCATATAAACTGACTATGGTAATGACAAATCTTCAAGTAAATCATTCTAGATCATACAACAGAGTTTGGAGCAACAGTTCTAGGTAACTGTGGTAGGCTATTCTGAGTAATTTATAACGTCTAAGCTAAGAATATGAATTAATAATTCAATATGATTATGATTATATTTGCCATGGCAATGCTAATTATTTACATCAGCTAAATCTGACTTCATTAGGCACAACTGTGACTATTAGTAAGAGATAATACATTGGAATTTTACAGGCACGTTAAATTTATAGATTACTTCATATTAAGACTTCTAGGCACCTAAATTCTTTTACATGTTAATATTTAAACACACACACACACACACACACATATGCCAATCACCACTTAAATCTACAAGTGACTATTTTTCACTACAAATAGGATACAGTTATTTAAATTGTCAATTAGTCTTAATTTTAAAAGTTCACCTGTGCATGATCATGGATGAAAAAAAGATCAGTATTCAATTATTCAATTATAAATAAATAAATAAATATATATATATATATATAGCAATGGTTACATTTAATATAGAGCACTTAGAAGCATGGTCCCAGACCAATCTGACTCTTAAGGCTGAGCTATAAACCCCTGCATTACATTGTTCTATTTATATTAACTCTAAGAGAAGAAACCAGTGGGACATTTTGGCCTTTTAAAAAATACAGTAATGAGGGCCATTCCCTCCAGGCTCTTTCTTTCTCTAATGTAAGAGAGTAAAAAGGAAAGGCCACCAATCCAGTTATTTAGCCATTGGAAAATTAGATTCACACTTCCTCTTTATAATCCCCATAGGATCTGTTACAAACTTGGTTTAGAAGCCCAAAAGCTTAAATGAATTTGTGTTAGCATTGTGATGTCTTCATTTGTCAAATTAATGGACCACCAATTTAGCAATCAGGAGATGGCCTGAGGGAAATAGAGACCAGAGGAAACAAAGTTTTCCTTAGTAGTAAGGAATGGAAATTCTGAAACAAGAAGGCCATTCTAGCTTTGGAAGAACACCCGAGTAATGGTGCCTGAGGAGTCGGTAGTAAGGCAACTTTTCTATGTAGGAGGAAAGTACCATGGTAGAAATAGAACCCATGGTAAGTACAATTTGTGCTGGACCATGTCTAATACCTAATTTGATAGGGCCTGTGTATTCTGCTTCTCTCCAGAGATCTTCAATAACCTCTACCATTCACTTATAATCTAAATCCTTTTAGATCCAATTACATGATTGCATCTCAGAATGAGCTAAAAAATTTACACTTAGTCTTACTCTCGGGAAACTTGAAAATGTATATGATGGCAACATTTTTCTGGTCTAAATTATCCCCTTCATGCTCTGTGGTGCTGGGCTTCTTAGTTTTAATCTTGAGCAGATTCAGAATTATTTTCCTTCAGAAAGTCCTGATCTTGCCTTCAGAATTCCTGCCGTCTTGTATAGTGAAGAAATCTAGCTTTGAATTGTGCCAAGAATATAAGTCATACTCTGTAAATGATTTGCAAATTTAATTTTTAATCAAAATACAGTCTAGTGTGGGCCTTTGATGTCAAAAACATATGAAAGTGATAAATTTTAAAGGTATGAACGCTAGTGATAATTTTTTTAAGTGAATAAAAATAAGCTTCTGGGTGAAGTTTCAGGCAGAATTCAGGATTCCTTCCATTCAGTTTGTCCCAATCAAATCCCACAGGACTACTGAGATTCGTCGATTATAGGTCTTCTTTCAAATCATAACACTATACCTGTCAACAGTAACTTTGAATCTCCAGCTATTTAACTTCAGTCAAACACTTAGATGGAACGTATAATTTCAAAGGGCTATCTAAGGTATGGGTCAACGTTGTATGTATGATCTTACATACAATTAGCCTTCTTCAGAGGGTCACCCAGTGTTCTCTAGGACAGACCTACCAACCAGCACATATGACCCACTGGGTGAGCTCTGTCATGGGTTAGAGGTAGGACAGCTCCAAATATATTGTCCAGTATGGGACCTATTTAACAACAGAAAGATTACTAAAGCTATGGAAATTTATCATTTTTGAAATATGGATTGATATAATAAGGTTATTTTATTGTACATAGGTATTCAAAATAAAACCACATTTTATAAAATAAAAATATGTTGCTATGTTTTTATTAAAGTAATAAATTATTCCTGTATAGGTATTGAAACATTAAAACATTAATATGAACTTAGAATCATTACATTATTTTAATCAAGTTATAGGTCATACACGTTTAATAACATTAAATAGCATTTTTATTAAAAGTATTTTCCCATATTATTAGCATTTTACTTTCTATTTACCTGTAATATTCCTTAAAGTTGCATCTTCTACTTTATGTATATGAAAAAGAACCATTTACATAGTTTCTTCTCCCTAGTTTTTAATATTCATATGTGTAAAACAAAACACTAAATACTCCTTTTAATATAGCTTCCAAGCTTAGATCAAAGCCTGTTGAATGGAGACCATTCTCAATTATAATTTTTTTTAATGTGTAAATATTTCAGCAAAATATTGGTGCTCTTTCTTTTTTGAGGATTCTTTGGTACAACTTACATTATTTCTTCATTCTCACCATTAGTGACTTATAAGGCTTTCTCAGGTCTGTTTCATTTCATGGATCTTCCTGTCAGATACCAAAATCTTGAGATTAGTTTCCTTGATCTATTCTCTTCAACCTTATTGGTCTAAATCTTCTCTCTCTCTCTTTTTTTAAAAAAATAATCCTATTACTATAATATTAATGGAAATTCAGGAGGGAGCAAAACTAGTGCTCACCATACACATAAAGGTTTAAATCACTATCAAATACAAATTCCAGTTTTTTAAAGAAAGAGAAGTTATGCACACTCTTTGCTACAGTTGGCTAGGGGAGTGGTTGCTGTCATTAAGAACAAAAACAAAAAGATAAATATATTCACTTTCTCTCTTCTTTAGGAGACAACCTAGACTGTGTTCCTGTCCAACTAGCATGAGTGGTGGGAAAACGAATACTCTTTAAAAACTATAAATGTGAGATTCTCCCATAATGCAATTCTTAAATGTGTTATTTTAGAAGTCATTCTCTAGATTCATTCAGATGGAAATTTTCTGTATCCCCAATCCTATGTGATAGCCTGCCGTCACGCATGGCTATGGAGCACTTGAAATAGGCTAGTATGACTGAGTAAATGAATTTAATGGAAATTAATTTATTAATTTAAGTCAATACATAACCACATACCTCATAGCTACCATTTTGGGCAGTGCAACTCTATTTAAAGAATCAGAAAGGTCATATTTATTTATTGTAATATGTATATTTTTACATTTATAAATAAGCCTATTATCTTTTCAGCATTTTTTCTTTCTTGCAATTTTAAGTTTCTGGAGCTAATTTAAGCATTTTCTTGGGGAAATGAAAGATAAGTCTCAATGGCAATATAACCAGCACAAATGCCTCAGCATTGAAAACAAAGCAAAACAAAACACAGGGAAAAAGTCTCATAAATAAGCCTCACAACCCTAAATGTTTACCCATAAAACTTTGCTTTTGAGATTTGTTGTGGATTTTGTGATGTAAGTCCATAAAAGTGTAAAAATTATCCTCTTCTTTCCTTGAAGCCATTGGCAAATTGTGAGTCGCTGTTGACTTTTGTTGTTATCGTTACAGGTTGAAACAACAGTGCCTCTTGAATTATTTTAGTACAATGACTGTCTTTATTTTACACACTTTATTTTCTCAAGATTGTCCAGTTGGCATTCAAGTTCAATAACCAGTTTTTCTTTCATCAGATTTCAGGTTTTTTAAGACCCTGTTCCCATCTCAATGTATAATAAACAAACCAACCAACGAACAAATAAATAAAAAATCCAAAACTCCTGTATTAGAATAAGATTGTTAAATGCCTTAAGCCTATTCTTCTGGGCCATGACAATGTATTTACTTAATCACCTATTAGATATCATGCCTGTGTCAGAAGTATCTTGAATAGCTATGAACTGATCTACACCTGGTGGAATAAGTTCCCCAAGAGTTAGTAAATTAAACCACCTTTTTGATTTTGAGTTGACGGCCAACTCAATGGTCAGTTATACTTAGGTGTAGAAGCAGAATCTGGTCTTTATTATCTATTTTTCATTTCGGTCATGGCTAAAAATGTAGGTGTTTGCATCAAATAATAGCAATTTTAGGCAAACATCCAGCTTTAGTAATATGCATCAGTCTTTCAAGTTTTAGGTAAAATTAGACATACATAATTTTAATTGGCATAATATTCCCAATAGTGAAATTGAATTCCAATGTATTTTTTATTTCCATTGTTCCCTATATTGAGTGTATATAAACATACAGGTAATTATGCAAATACTTGAATCTAAAAATCTTATACTATTTTTAGCCTAAAATTTAATAAGCCATTATTAATTGAATATCACTAAATAATCATAAGGAGATAATTCCTATAATGCCTTGAAGATAATCACAAAAATTTAGAATTTCAGAATGGTTCAGTCATATAATACATATCCTCAAATTCATAACTGAATATTCAGTTTCTGGCCTAAAGCTAGGGTGTTGTATATGTGGAGTTTATCACTTTTCTTAAATAACTGTGAGACTTTTTAATTGATATATTCATGTCCTCTTTCATGGTTGATCTTTTGGTCAGTAAAATGACTCCTGAATTGGTTGTCCCGGAACTTGAGGCATTTGCTATTCAATTCCCTATTTCAATAATTTCTCAAGTAGCTTTTTAAAACTGCTTACCAAATTGTATTATCAGACAAAGTTAATGATTTTAGTCCTCATGCAATAGTTTCCTTTCTACTGTATATTCAGTGAGCAACACAGATATAGCTGATCAGAAATGGATGCTCAGTGAACTGAGTTTAATTGCCACAAATTTTTTCTTGTTAATTTTATCCCAAATCCAAGTCTGTTAAACTAAAAATAACATATCGACTGAGTTAAGCAGTCTGAACAAGAATACTCTAGTCAATGTCAACAGATGACCTTATAAATGCTATGGTCTGAATATTTGTGTTTCCCTTCTCCCCCAAACTCATATAGTGAATCCTAACACTTAAGGTGACAGTATCAGTAGGTGGGGCCTTTGGGAGGTGGTAAGTACATGACAGAGCAGCCCTCAGAATTAAAATGAGTTTCCTTATCAAAGAGGCTCTAGAGAGATCTCCTGCTCCCTTCTACCATGTAAAGACAGTGTGAAGTTGAGAAGCTGGGTCTGCAATCTGGACTCTTCAGCAGAACCCCACCATGTTAGCATCCTGATCTTGAAATTCCAGCCACCAAAACTCAGAGAAAAAAATTTCTAGTATTTATAAACCACCTAGTCTACAGTATTTTGCTAAAGCAGCCTGGACTAAGATAATTGATAAATTAATAAATAAGTTAATTAGTTAATTTAATAATGCTTATTTTTTAAATGTAAGATTTGGGGAAATAAAATGAACTGAGAGAAAAAGAGAGGGATGTGCAAAGTAAAGTTACAAAATTGTTCCCTTGCATGAGTGGTACCAGAAGGTAAAATTAAGCTGTAAAACATTTTACTTAGATGGCAGAATAACTATTCTCTGTATATATTTCTTCTTAGGTGAGATAAATGTTATAACTTGATGATTTGAGGGAAAGAGAAAATTTATAAATGATATAAATGAATCCAGAATGCCTCCAGTCATTTTTAAATGATTTTTTCAACTCTTTTGCATAATTGCTAGCTTCTTGTTTCCACTTGTATTTCTTAACACTAATTTGGTGTTTACAAAAATTTAAATCATCTGGGCATAACCTGCTGTTATGAAAGAATGCTCATTTTCTATTTTAGTTTTTTCCTATATCTAGTTAAAGAGTAGGAAAGCTAAAAAGGATTGTGCTTATGTCAGAAATATCCATAACATTAGAATTCCTAATTACCAACTGATGACATTTAGCTAAATTTTATTCAATGTAAATATTGGCAAGTTAATTATCAAAGTTCTTCAGTGTTGTGTTTTACTAGTGATTTGCCTATCACATTGAAATCTCGTCTACCTTTCAGGCTGAAAATATCCACTCATTCATATCTATCTAAACTTATTTTCTGTCTAAACTATTCTTTGAAATATATATATATTATAGTTAATAAGCAAAACATACTTGGTTATCTATGTTCTATTTTAATGTCCATTTTACTGAGACAAATCTTCCCCAGTCTTGCAGTTCCTCCTCCTGCTCAGACTGTTTCAGCTCTTACTGACCTTGCTTTCTTCTACATCTCTGTGGTATGAGGAAATACTAGATTTGTGTACTTATGCGAGTGCATGTCTTGCAAGGTCTGGATAATCCTAGAACAATTAGTAAATGCTCCAAAAATAAAGGTACACACACATACACATATTATAAATTATGTCAAGTAGAATTGTCCTGCATAATTATGACAGTATCTATGCATAATAACAATAGTGTTAACCTCTAACAGGAATGTTTTTGAAGTAATATTTTATAAACTTTCAGTTCAATTGGTTGTTTTTAACATATTGAGGAATTCTGTTTCTGACTCAATGAATAGTCTACATTTTCTCTAAAACTGCCATACTTCGTCTGAAAAAGTCTTTAGAAAGCTGAGGGTGTTTTCAGCTGAAAGGATATTATGAAAATAATTTTATTTTTTATAGAGATAAAATACACACACGTGTACATTATTATTTGATCAAAGGGTTGGTATATTAGAGGTGAAATGCCTCTCAGTATTAAGTATTAAAATTGAAAATGTAAACTCTGGTAATAATAAAAATTGTTACATATAGAAAATAAGTATGCTTAACAGAAAAGTAAAAGAATAAAAAATCATATTAAATACTCATTTCTCAAAAAAATGAGTTGGGATATTTAAATCTTTTAAGAGGTGCTAAAATTATTAGCAAACTTTTAATTAGTAGCTTCAGTGTAATGAATGTTTTTTTCATTCCTTTCATTTTGGTTGTCTGCTAAAATTTTCAATCCTAGGCAAACTATCTGATGAATATATATTTTTGATGAGTAAGAACAGTTGCCCTTTATTGATGAAAGTGCTTGATACAACTTATAATATTTGAAAATTATAAAATTTGATCATTTCTTGGGTACAATGGTTAGGGGAAATACCTAAACACCTTCTGAAATTCTGGGTTAATCTTGACCCTTTGTTGACATATTGGTAATTAATTCAGTGTGATTCAGCTTTTTATTTCTGATTGGTTTTCATTTTCCTTGATATTTTTCTTACTTCGTGTTGAGGCTTTTAAGCTTCATAACAGGAGCTATTTCATAATAGTGATTGCAGGCCTTATTTTGACAATTTCAGAAATGACAATATTTTCAATAAAATGGGTGAGCATGTCAATGGAAGAAGATAATTTGATAGTATGACAAATTTACAAGAAAAGTCAACCATCTGTCCTTTGGCTACTCTGCTTTTCTATAAGAGATACTCAGCTGGTTTTGGTAGAAAGTCTGCTTTCTTCCATGTTGAGGATTATTATGAAGATTGTCTAAGATTTAACAGATAAAATAGACTCGTTTCTTTTTTTGCTTTTGTTTGTGGTGAGAAAAATACAACTGTAATTGAAGCTTAAACATAATGGTGCTAAAATTTTATTTTGCATTCTAACTCATTTCCCAAATGCTGCTTTAAAAAATCTATGGTTAGCTTTTTCTGCAGACAGAATACTAGGTAGGTTATTTTGATTTAATAAAAAACAGAATCCAACAAAGCACATTATAGTTGGTGGAGCCCTTACAATGATGATGGAAATGTACATTAGGTAATTCCTCTAAAATGACTAGCTTCATTTAATCTATTTAAATAGCTGAGTATAAGATCTTGGATTAAGAGAAAAAAATGCAGATTCTGGCTGTAGTTAATAACTCTATTAGAAGAATGAAGTGTTCTCATTAAAAGAAAAAACTGAGATAAAAGTAAAACCTAGATCTTATTTTATCTAGATCTCATAAACATCCCTCATCTGACTCAAAAAAGAATATCAATGCTAATATTTAAATATTAAAAGACCTTATACACATTTAGTTACTAGTATCTTTTAGAGTATATTACCTCTTTAGCTCAGTGAACTTTGTACATTTTGACCATTTTCACTTTTAATCAAATTTGTCTGTTTTAATACAAATTTAAAACATGTTTAAATTGCACCATCAAATCAGAATATTGAAAAATTAATTCCAATTGTTTGTCTTAAAGTTTACTTTTTCCTGGTGAATTCCAAAAACTTCAAAATTTGAAAAATGAATATGAAATAGAGAATATGATTTAGTTGCTTTCTCAAGGAATATTAAGTAAAACAATTGAAATGAAACAACAAGTACTGTGCTTGATATTGCTAATAAATGCATATTATGCTAATAAATGCATAATATTTCTGAAGTGGAATTTGAAATTTGAAAATGATAGATAAAAATCTACCACAAAATACATTAATCCTTTCAACCTAATTGTTATTTCATGCTTTAACTGTTTTCTTATTTTATATTCCAAAGACTTTTGTAGAGTCATTATTCTGGGAGAAAAAACAATTCCTTCTTTAAAGTGGTATATTAATGAATATACGTTCACTTAATAGAGAATTAAAGTTTTGTGCCTTCAAAAAGTGAAAGTTCTGGAGGATGGAGCCAAGATGGCGGCATGAGTAGAGCAGCAGAAATCTCCTCCCAAAACCACATATATCTATAAAAATATAACAAAGAAAACTCTTCCTAGAATAAAGAGGAGAGGACACAGGACAACATCCAGACCACATCCACACATGCGAGAACGCAGCGCCTCGCAAAGGGGGTAAGATACAAACCCCAGCCTGGCGGGTACTGAGCGTCCCTCCTCCCAGCTCCCGGCAGGAGGAGAGAGGTCTGAGCAGGAGGGAGAAGGAGCCCAGGACTGCTGAACACCCAGCCCCAGCCATCCAGACCAGAGCGCAGACACAGTGCACGTGTGGGGCCCTGGATACTAGGGAAACAGGGCACCAAGAATAGTGAGTGGCTACCGGAGGCCGGCCCCAGAGGACAAAAGAAAAATGAGCAGCCATCTTTTCTTTTCTTTTTTTTTTTTTGTTGTTGTTGTTTTGCTGTGGTGAGTGCTTTTTGGAAGTCTTAAAGGGACAGGGACCCCAATACTAGGGATATAGGGCAGCAAGATGGGCGAGCGGGTATCGGAGGCCAGTGCCGGAGAACAAAAGAAAAACGAGTAGCCATTTCTTTTGTTGTTGTTGCTGTTTTGTTTTGGAGAGTGCTTTCTGGAAGTCTTAAAGGGATAAGGACCCCAATACTAGGAAAACAGGGCACCAAGACCGGTGAGCAGGTGCCCGAGTCTGGTGCCAGAGAATAAAGAAAAAGAAGAGACCATTTTTTTTTTTTGTGGTTGTTGTTTTGTTTTGGCGGGTGCTTTCTGGAAGTCTTACAGGGGCAGGGCAGGACACACATAGACCAGAGGTATGGAATCTGGAGATAACTGGGCACACTAATCCCCTGGGCAGCAGGGAGCACGGAGGACCCTCATGGAAATAAATAGCCTCACAGCTGCTCCCCCTCTAATGCAACTCCACCACATTGGAGAAGCAGCCCTAGCCAGGCCATGCCCACAGCAAAAGCAGAGATAAACTCCACAGTGGCAAGGCAGGGAGCAGAACCCCTATCTACACGCACCTACCCAGCACAAGCCACTAGAGGTCGCTATTCTCCCAGGAGAGGAAGGCCACAAACCAACAAGAAGGGAAGTTCTTCCAGCCTTCACTAGTCCCAGCTCTGCAAACTATTCCTAGCACCATGAAAAGACAAAATTACAAGCAAACCAAGATCACAGAGACACCAGAGAAGGAGACAGACCTAACCAGTCTTCCTGACAAATAATTCAAAATAAAAATCATAAACATGCTGACAGAGATGCAGAGAAATACGCAAGAGAAGTGAGATGAAGTCTGGAGGGAGATCACAGATGCCAGAAAGGAGATTACAGAAATGAAACAAACTCTGGAAGGATTTATAAGCAGAATGGAGAAGATGCAAGAGGCCATTGATGGAATTGAAACCAGAGAACAGGAACGCATAGAAGCTGACATAGAGAGATATAAAAGGATTTCCAGGAATGAAACAATATTAAGAGAACTGTGTGACCAATTCAAAAGAAACAATATCTGTATTATAGGGGTACCAGAAGAAGAAGAGAGAGGAAAAGGGATGGAAAGTGTCTTGGAAGAAATAATTGCTGAAAACTTCCCCAAACTGGGGGAAAAATAATCGAACAGACCACGGAAATACACAGAACGCCCAACAGAAAGGAACCAAGGAGGACAACACCAAGACACATAATAATTAAAATGGCAAAGATCAAGGACAAGGAAAGAGTTTTAAAGGCAGCTAGAGAGAAAAAGGTCACCTATAAAGGAAAACCCATCAGGCTAACATCAGACTTCTCGACAGAAACCCTACAGGCCAGAAGACAATGTCATGATATATTTAATGCAATGAAACAGAAGGGCCTTGAATCAAGGATGCTGTATCCAGCACGACTATCATTTAAATATAATGGCGGGATTAAACAATTCCCAGACAAGCAAAAGCTGAGGGAATTTGCTTCCCACAAACCACCTCTACAGGGCATCTTACAGGGACTTCTCTAGATGGGAGCACTCCTAAAAAGAGCACAGAACAAAACACCCAACATATGAAGAATGGAAGAGGAGGAATAAAAAGGGAGAGAAGAAAAGACTCTCCAGACAGTGTATATAAAAGCTCAATAAGCGAGCTAAGATAGGTGGTAAGATATTAAAGAGGCTAACCTTGAACCTTTGCTAACCATGAATTTAAAGCCTGCAATGGCAATAAGCACATATCTTTCAATAGTCACCCTAAATGTAAATGGACTGAATGCACCAATCAAAAGACACAGAGTAATAGAATGGATAAAAAAGCAAGACCCATCTATATGCTGCTTACAAGAAACACACCTCAAACCCAAAGACATGCATAGACTAAAAGTGAAGGGATGGAAAAACATATTTCAGGCAAAAAACAGTGAGAAGAAAGCAGGGGTTGCAGTACTAATATCAGACAAAATAGACTTCAAAACAAAGAAAGTAACAAGAGATAAAGAAGGACACAACATAATGATAAGGGCTCAGTCCAACAAGAGAATATAACCATTCTAATTATATATGTACCCAACACAGGAGCACCAACATATGTGAAACAAATACTAACAGAACTAAAGGGGGAAATAGACTGCAATGCATTCATTTTAGGAGACTACAACACACCACTCATCCCAAAGGACAGATCCACCGGGCAGAAAATAAGTAAGGACACGGAAGCACTGAACAACACAGTAGAGCAGATGGACCTAATAGACATCTATAGAACTCTACATCCAAAAGCAACAGGATATACATTCTTCTAAAGTGCACATGGAACATTCTCCAGAATAGATGAGCTACTAGCCCACAAAAAGAGCCTCAACAAAATCCAAAATATTGAAATTCTACCAACCAATTTTTCAGACCACAAAGGTATAAAAGTAGAAATGAATTCTACAAAGAAAACAAAAAGGCTCACAAACACATGGAGGCTTAACAACATACTCCTAAATAACCAATGGATCAACGAACAAATTAAAATAGAGATCAAGGAATATATAGAAACAAATGACAACAACACAAAGCCCCAACTTCTGTGGGATTCAGTGAAAGCAGCCCTAAGAGGAAAGTATATAGCGATCCAGGCACACTTGAAGAAGGAAGAACAATCCCAAAAGAATAGTCTAACATCACAATTATCGAAATTGGAAAAAGAAGAACAAATGAGGCCTAAAATCAGCAGAAGGAGGGACATAATAAAGATCAGAGAAGAAATAAATAAAATTCAGAAGAATAAAACAATAGCAAAAATCAATGAAACCAAGAGCTGGTTCTTTGAGAAAATAAACAAAATAGATAAGCCTCTAGCCAAACTTACTAAGAGAAAAAGAGAATCAACACAAATCCACAGCATCAGAAATGAGAATGGAAAAATCACGACAGACTCCACAGAAATACAAAGAATTATTAAAGACTACTATGAAAACCTATATGCCAACAAGCTGGAAAACCTAGAAGAAATGGACAACTTCCTAGAAAAATACAACCTTCCAAGACTGACCAAGGAAGAAACAAAGAAGTTAAACAAAGCAATAACGAGTAAAGAAATTGAAACAGTAATCAAAAAACTACCCAAAAACAAAGCACCCAGGCCGGACGAATTTACCTTGGAATTTTATTAGATACACAGAGAAGACATAATATCCATTCTCCTTAAAGTTTTCCAAAAAATACAAGAGGAGGGAATACTCCCAAACTCATTCTATGAAGCCAACATCACCCTAATACCAAAACCAGGCAAAGACCCCACCAAAAAAGAAAATTACAGACCAATATCCCTGATGAATGTAGATGCAAAAATACTTAACAAAATATAAGCAAACCAAATTCAAAAGTATTTCAAAAGCATCATACACCATGACCAAGTGGGATTCATCCCAGGGATGCAAGGATGGTACAACATTTGAAAATCCATCAACATCATCCAGCACATCAACAAAAAGAAAGACAAAAACCACATGATAATCTCCATAGATGGTGAAAAAGCATTTGACAAAATTCAACATCCATTCATGATAGTATCTCTCAGCAAAATGGGAATAGAGGGCAAGTACCTCAACATAATAAATACCATATATCATAAACCCACAGCCAACATTATGCTGAACAGCAAGAAGCTGAAAGCTTTTCCTATGAGATCGGGAACCAGACAGGGATGCCCACTCTCCCCACTGCTATTTAACATAGTTCTGGAGGTCCTAGCCACGGCAATCAGACAAAACAAAGATATACAAGGAATCCATATTGTTAAAGAATAAGTTAAACTGTCACTATTTGCAGCTGACATGATATTATACATAAAAAACCCTAAAGACTCCACCCCAAAACTACTAGAACTGATATCGGAATACAGCAAAGTTGCAGGATACAAAATTAAAATACAGAAATCTGTAGCTTTCCTATACACTAACAATGAACCAATAGAAAGAGAAATCAGGAAAACAATTCCATTCACAATTGCATCAAAAAGAATAAAATACCTAGGAATAAATCTAACCAAAGAAGTGAATGACATATACCCTGAAATCTACAAGTCACTCTTAAGAGAATTCAAGGGGACACTAACAAATGCAAAGTCATCCCATGCTCGTGGCTAGGAAGAATCATCAAAATGGCCATCCTGCCCAAAGCAATATACAGATTTGATGCAATCCCTACCAAATTACCAGCAACATTCTTCAATGAACGGGAACAAATAATTCAAAAATTCATATGGAAACACCAAAGACCCCTAATAGGCAGAGCAATGCTGAGAAAGAAGAATAAAGTGGAGGGGGGGGGTGGATCTCACTCCCCAACTTCAAGGTCTACTACAAAGCCATAGTGATCAATACAATTTGGTAGTGGCACAAGAACAGAGCCACAGACCAGTGGAACAGACTAGAGACTCTAGACATTAACCCAAACATATACGGTCTATTAATATTCGATAAAGGAGCCATGGACATACAATGGCAAAATGACAGTCTCTTCAACAGATGGTGCTGGCAAAACTGGAGAGCTACATGTAGGAGAATGAAACTGGACTATTGTCTAACCCCATATACAAAAGTAAATTCAAAATGGATCAAAGACCTGAATGTAAGTCATGAAAGCATTAAACTCATGGAAAAAAACATAGGCAAAAACCTCTTAGACATAAACATGAGAGACCTCTTTTTGAACATATCTCCCCGGGCAAGGAAAACAACAGCAAAAATGAACAAGTGGGACTATATTAGCTGAAAAGCTTCTGTACAGCAAAATACACCAGCAATAGAACAAAAAGGAACCCTACAGTATGGGGGAATATATTTGTAAGTGACAGATCCGATAAAGACTTGACGTCCAAAATATATAAAGAGCTCACATGCCTCAACAAACAAAAAACAAATAAGCCAATTAAAAAATGGGCAGAGGAACTGAACAGACAGTTCTCTAAAAAAGAAATACAGATGGCCAACAGACACATGAAAAGATGCTCCACATCACTAATTATCAGAGAATTGCAAATTAAAACTACAATGAGGTATCTCCTCACACCAGTAAGGATGGCTGCCATCCAAAAGACAAACAACAACAAATGTTGGCGAGGCTGTGGAGAAAGGGGAACCCTCCTACACTGCTGGTGGGAATGTAAATTAGTTCAACCATTGTGGAAAGCAGTATAGAGATTCATCAAAATGCTCAAAACAGACTTACCATTTGACCCAGGAATTCCACCCCTAGGAATTTACTCTAAGAACACAGCAATCAAGTTTGAGAAAGACACATGCACCCCTATGTTTATCGCAGCACTATTTACAATAGCCAAGAATTGGAGCAACCTAATTGTCCATCAATAGATGAATGGATAAAGAAGAAGTGGTACATATATACAATGGAATACTACTCAGCCGTAAGAAAAGGGCAAATCTTACCATTTACAGCAACATGGATGGAGGTGGAGGGTATTATGCTCAGTGAAATAAGCCAAGTGGAGAAAGAGAAATACCAAATGATTTCACTCATCTGTGAATGATCAGGTGTGTGCCTGTAGACTATGTGTTAATCCAAGCTAGACAAGGGCAATAAAACATCCACGGATGCAGATTTCTCTCAAAACAGGGGGGGTGAGGTTCTAAGCCTCACCGCTGTTGATCCTCAATTTCTCACCTGATGGTCCCCCTGCAACTGTGCCTGTCTTAGGTTGTTCCTCCCTTGAACAAAGGAAAAACTGAAGGAACAAAACAGCAGCGTAATCACAGAACCGAAGAATGGACTAACAGGTACCAAAGGGAAAGGGACTGGGAAGGATGGGTGGCTAGGGAGGGATAGGGAAGGGGGAGAAGAAGAGTGGTATTAAGATTAGCATGCATGGGGGTGGGCGAAAGGAGAGGGTTGTACAGCACAGAGAAGACAAGTAGTGATTCTACAACATTTTTCTATGCAGATGGACAGTGACTGTAAAGGAGTTTATAGGGGGTCCTGGTATAGGGGAGAGCCTAGTAAACATAATATTCTTCATGTAAGTGTAGATTAAAGATAACAAAAAAAAAAGACAGAAAGAGAAGGGGATTACTCCTTGATAGGATAAAACTAACTGTAAATCAACGATTAATGCATGCTTTAAATATCTTTAATTTTGATCACTTAAAGGGTGTCAGATGATCGGCTATGGAGGTACACTTTTCTGATAATATTCCTTTCTCTTAAAAAAAAAAAAAGCAGTTCCTGTGTGGTGACCTCCACTGAGTTCTACACAGTGGTATAAAGGGCATATCAAAGTGTGGGCAAAGGGTCTGTTTGTGTTTATACAGAGGATCAAAGCCTAATTTGGCTCCCAGAGAATGAACTAAGATACGATATGAAAAAGAACTTCCAACATCAGCACTCTCTGGAAGACTCATACCAGAAGATGATCATCAAAAACCTCAACAAAGATCCAGGCGATGCTGCAGTTGTAGCTGCATTCGTCCCACTGGTTCCTGGACTTGCCATTTGAATGAAGAAGGAGATATCTAAGCTGGCCTGTGCATTCAGTAAAACAACTAATTTGACTGGATCTATACTGTTGGAACTCAACCAAGAATTAGGAGAAGTGCAAGTTGTAGAGCTCCAAAATCTTACAACTACAGACTATCTACTGTTAAAAGAACATATGGGATGTGAACAGTCCCCAGGAATGGGTTGTTTTAATTTGTCTGATTTCTTTCAGACTGTTCAAGTACAGTTGGTCAATATCTACTATATCATAGACAAATTTTCACAAATGCCTAGGGTGCCTAACTGGTTTTCTTGGCTTCACTGGAGATGGCTGGTAATTATAGATCTGCTTTGGTTATGTAATTGTATTCCTTTTATGTTAATGTGTGTGCACAATTTAATTAGTAGTTTAAAACCTATACATGCTTAAGTTACTCTACAAGAAGATATATCAAAGAAATAATCAATCTTCCCAAGTTTTCTTCCGTCTGCTACTTCTATAGCTTTTCTTCTTCCTTCCTAATTACAACCCTTAAATAGAATTAGTGCTTCATATCGAATTCACCGAGTATCATAAATCCTCCAAGTGGTAAAGATATCTCAAGACAAATGCTGGGCATAGAAGCCACAGGGCATAAATCTGCAAAGAAGTAAAAAGCTAACCTTTTCAAACAATATGGCTTCTCTCTCACTTACCAACTTTACATTTCCCTGTATGGCCCCGGAAGATGACTGGTTAGCCAGAGACGGGTAAGATTTCTCAAGGGAGGAACAACCTAAGACAGGCACAGTCGCAGGGGGACCATCAGGTGAGAAATTGGGGATCAACAGTGGTGAGGTTTAGAACCTCACCCCCCCTGTTTTGAGAGAAATCTGCATCCGTGGATGTTTTATTGCCCTTGTCTAGCTTGGATTAACACATAGTCTACAGGCACACACCTGATCATCTACATTTGCTCTCTTACAACACTAAACTATGTTTTCTACCTTTATCTTGCATCTACGTACCAGTTCAGCATTTTATTAAAAAAAGTAGTAATAATAATAATAAAGGTAGAAATGTGGGATTCACATATAAATCAAGTATAAAAATCAAATGAATATTCATATTTGACCTGATTGTTTATAGTTCATAATGAGTGATCAAAACTGAAGGTTTTTGTGATGACTGCCCTTGTACTGTTCAGCATGTAAGAACTTATTCACTATGTAAGAATTTGTTTGCCATGTAAGAACTTGTTCATTATGCTTCAGAAGATTGGAGACTGACAAGAATTAGGCTGGGGGTGGATTAATGATTGTGCATTGAGCACTGACTCCCCTATACAGAATTTTATTGTTGTTAACAACCATTTGATCAATAAATATGAGAGATGCCCTCTCGGAAAAAAAAAAAAAAGTGTAAGTTCTAAGGAAATATACACTCTTTTGGAAAAAGTTGTTAACAATACAGGATCACTTATTTTAATTATGTGCAGTCTATTCTGTCGGAATGTAGTTTTTGGGGTACATGTGCTTTATGTTGTCAATTTTAATGTAATCCCTCTGTGTAATTGGTAGTGTGATTTAAAATAAGCCAATTGATGTTTCCTTTGTTCAATATTAAGAGAGAAACTTTGGGAGGAACCTTTTGTATTGGGAAAGGTTTTGTCTTGAGTTTGATTCCAACTTGTAGTCTAATTTTCCACCTAAAACAGAATCATGCTTTGAATCATGGTTTCATCTGTCTTCTACAATATGTATATTATGTACAATATGTATATTATATACACACACATATATATGCACATATATATATTGAACATATATATATATATATAATATCATTTTTAAACTTAGGTGTTTAAAAAACTTACTGTTACATAAAAAATAGCTCATTTCTCTATTCCTGTGATGATCTCTACTATTGTTCAGTTTGATCACACTACAGAATTAATTTTTGAGTGAATAATCATTTTTTTTTCTAGAAGTACTTAAGTGATAGGATGTAAAGGGTAAAAAGCATTGCCATGTCAGAAGATTTTTAGGCAGGTACATGGTACAAGAGATATAAGACTAGAGAAGATGAGTGAATGCCAACAGAAATGAGGATAAAACATTTACCATTAATAAATAAAAAGTCCAAATACAATTCCATGTAATTCTACATGTTCTTTTCATTTTGGGATCACTGTCAACTAAAAACATAGTGTGAAACAAAAATTAAATGTTGTTATATGACATACTGTGTTGTTGTGTGTGTGTGTGTGTGTGTGTGTGTGTGTGTGTAGAGAAAGACAGAGGGAAGACTCTATTGTGATATAATACGATGCCATAACCTGAAATTTAAGGTCTGGTTAGTGGAGGTCCAGAAAAGTCTGAGATGAAAGGAAGTAAAGAACATGACAAACCTGGGACAACAGGGAGTCCTTCTTTCTGAAAAGAAAGATCTATCTTCAACTGTGTTAACATGAGTAATTACAGATTCTCTGAGCTAAGGAGCAGAAAAGAATGTAGAATGGTAAAGCAGCAAGGCTGAACTACCTGCAAATAGGTGAAATTTTAGTACAAAGGAAGGAGTCTGGCATTGAATCATTCCACCAGAAACATGGTACCAGGCACTAAGTGAAATGATTAGGCCCCTTCACTGATGATTTTGAGCTGAAGGTGAGGAAAGCCAAAAGCAATTAAGTCTAGAAATAAGGCTTCAAGTTCTGTTTGCATCTTGTATCTAAAACTGTTAGTGTTTGTGTTTGTGGATGTGTGGGTGTGAGTGTGTACATGTTTGTAAAGATGAGATTATTTACATATGTTAATGTTAGGAATGTTAAGTAGAAAGACAGATAAGGGGGAGATAATGTTCAAAGAAAACCCCTCCCAAATTTTGCCCAGCTAGGGGGTCCCATGTGATGACAATAAAGGGTTGCAGGGAGATAACTTCCTTGCCTATTGGGATCAGGCCAGACTGGTCCTGACCTGATCCCAGTTTGGGTACAATTGAACAAAACTAAGAACTTCTCAAATAGGAAAAGATATCCCCACTGACAGGGATGGCTATAGTTAAATGGACCTGTCAATTAAATGACCCCACGTTGTCAAGGAGGAGCTTTCTAGACAAAAATATTACACAGGCCTCCCGCCTAACAGATGGAGGCTTTTTTCTACCTTGACTTTGGCTCACTCCTCCCTCGGAGTGCATTCAAATAAAACTTTTGCTCTGCTTCGTTATTGTGTCTCTGCTTTTCAGTTCTTTGTTGTGGTGGGGACAAGAACCTAGGAGAACAAACTCAGGCTGGTAACGTTAATACAAGTCATTTTTCAAAACTTACATTAATAAAAATTTCTATGTGGTGTATTTAAGGTACGTCTTCATTCTCAGAGGATTCATTGCCTTTTTCTTATTAAGGACTTTAAGATATAAACAAATAAACAAAACATTCCAGCAATTCTTTTGGGGCTCCTCAAAGTATAACAAGTCCAAACTACCTGTATCCTTGATTTAAAAGTATTCTTGAGTTTTCAAAGTGAAAAAGAAGAATTAAAAAATAAATTACATATAAGAAAAATTTATGGAGTACAGTGAAATCAATATTGGAATGGTCTCATAATTAAATGATTTAAACTCACAATGAATATCTATGATAAAAACTTCTTTAGAACAAGGGTAATATATTTAGAGAGCCAATCTGTTAATGCAGAGTTCATCTTATGAGAAACACATATATTACTTAACTATTTTTCAACAATGTGTTGTGAGGTTGGGTACCATTTTTATCTTCATTTAACACAGGAAAAAAGTCTGGCCCAGTGAAATGACCTAAGTGAGAAACTCAGAAAAGTAACATATATATTCTAGA
The DNA here is from genome assembly GCF_040802235.1 of Manis javanica. Taxonomy (NCBI): domain Eukaryota; kingdom Metazoa; phylum Chordata; class Mammalia; order Pholidota; family Manidae; genus Manis; species Manis javanica. The sequence goes on along the minus strand of NC_133160.1, from coordinate 126,817,358 downwards.
TTTTGATGTAGACCTGTTTCATATAAACAATAAGGATGTACTCTTAAAAAAACATTTACCAACTATATTACATACTTGGAAGTTTATAGGAAAAACATACTTGATAGACCCTATAGTTCAATGGCTTGCTTTAATTTCAGTGGAAACAAAATTCAGTCTATAGACTACTGCAGAAAGAATACACATCCAATTTCATCTCACAGATAATGGAGGATATTTTGGAGAATGGGAATCCTAAGCTTGATTTTAGAATAATGAGTAGAAATAACTTGTTAAAAATGTTAAACAGCATGAAATCTGGAACCACACTGCCTGGTTTTTATATTCCATCTCCCCATTTCATAAGCAGAATAAGTTAATTAGTAAAAATGGTCCTCAGTTTCCTTCCATATAAAATAGAGATAATAATACTGTATCTTTCATAGATATGTTGCTAGATTTAAATGCATTTACATATGCATATTGCTTAGAACTGGGCGTGGTTTAGAGATAAAAAAAGCTATGGAAGTAGTTTATATTATTTATTACTATTATTATTTATTCAGGACATGACGTGCACCAACACACAGCACATGCTCTCAAACGCCTAAGTGAAGTCAAGGAGGTAAGAAACAACATGGTATGTTTATGGATCCATGAGAAATTCAGTGCCTGGGGTATAGAGGGGGAAGAGGGCTAAAGGAGAGGTAGCAGAGACCCAGTCACACAGTGACTTAAATATGATGCCAAAGGGGTCAACTTTGTAATAAGGAACCACTGAAAAATCTCAAACTCTGAAACTGAAACTGGCCTCTTTTATGATTTTACATATCACCCTGAGGAGAGACGATTTTTGCATAGCATACCCAGAGGGGGGATATGTAGGGAGCTACTGTAACTGTCCAGATGAGGAATGATGAGGATGTAAATTCAATAGTATCAGATATGAATAAAAAGGGGTGAACAAATTTTAGAAACAAACAACTATTTGAGTGATTTGGTGGATGCAAAGGAAAGAATTGAAAATTCCTTTAAGCTCTTGGTAGCACTGACTGAAATCAATCATGTAAAAAATAAGTAAATGATAAAATTAAATAAAAAGGGCACAACAGGATCCAAATTCAGTTTAACATCTGATGGGGTTGAGATTCTTGCCTGGCACAATGAGGATGTCCAGTAGAAATCTGAATAACATATACTAGCAAAGCTGTACTTATATTTAACCAAATCACAGTGCTCTAGATTTTTGTTTCATGGCTTCTTAAACTTCTATAAATGTAGAATATGAGCTGCCACAAGGGGAATTCTTTAGGCTATAAAAATTCTATTATGATTTTTTTCAGTTATTGTTATATGATTGGTGCCAAATTCTAATTTATATTATGGAAACTCTTGATTTTCCATGAAAATAAATAAATCAAAAATATGCAAACACCACTTCAGAATAAATATTTTTGTTTGACCATTCAGTGAACTTTCAGTAAATGTGTGTTTATTCAATTTGGGGACAGATGAACATAGAAATAAAGAAATTAATCTTAACTTGTTCCTAGAAGAATTCTTTCTCCAACTTAAAATTTCTCCAACTCCCCATTGTAATTTAGTAAAAAAAAACAGTCAACTCTTCTGGTCCTAATCTTTTTTATTCTTTCCATTACTAATGAAGATGGAAACTCAGGTCTATGTTTTGGTTAATAATTACCTGCTGTAATTTACATTGTGTGACTATTTTAGGATTCAACTTGAATTCAAAGAACCATGTAAAATGAATAGGGCCAGTTTTTCTTCAACAGCTCTCTGCATTCTTATTTTCTTTATGTTACTTTTTTTCTCCTTGCAATCAAATCTCACAGAATTTGGCAAGAGCTAAAATCTCTGTACTGTGTTCTTTGACCTTTTATTTATTAAAATGCTCTGGATACAGAGTAATTTACTTTGCAAATATTTATTGTTTTACCCAACTTGAAATGGGAACTGCAAGCACTTTGATAAATGCATCGGGAGGTTGTCTGGCTTCTCCAAACCTTCTGGAATTACTTTTATCCCTTACTGAAAGGGTATCTTGCAATTTTCTGCTAGTGTGTCTGTAGGGAAATCGCAGCTGATATTCCTATGAATTGTATTGCTGCAGCAACAGCTCTATTTTCCTCTGTTGGTGGAGGTATAATATTGTCAGAAAATATAACCCTCGGAATCCCTGGCCCCTTTGCATCTTATGCCTCTCGATTGTGCATTACAGGTCAAAATGAATAAGGCTGGGGGCTGTGAGTGGTCAGGAGAACGCGTCTCTCTTAAAATCACTGGGACCCTTGCCACAGGATAGTTCTCTATGGGCTGAGTCTGTTCTCCTTCTTGTCCCTACCGCACCAAAGAAGTGAAAGGCAGGGACACAGCAGCGAAGCAGAGTGAAACGTCTACATGAATGCACTCCAGGGGAGGAGCCGGCCAGAGTCAAGGCAGACAATGGCCCAGATCTGTTAGGCGGGAGGCCTGTGTATCACATTCTGGCTAGGAGATGCCTCTTTCACTGACAAGGTGGGGCTACTGGATGATGGATCCACCTGCACTGCCATCCCTCTCAGTGCACATGTCCTTTTCTATGAGGTGTGGTTTGGGCGGCTCTTAGTTTTGTTTGATTGCTCGCACATCGGGGTCAGGTTGTGACCAGTTTAGCCTGGTTCCAATAGGCAAAGAAGTTCTCTTCCTGCAAAGCTTTTGTTGTCCTCATGGGGGACCCCCACCTGGGCAGTTTAGGCTGTTTTTTCCTTTAACTTCATCTTTTCCTTTCCCCTTGCTGCTCATGTCTATCTTTTTACCTACCTAACAGTTCTTTGCCATTATTATGATTCTAGCCACTTCTCCTTACCCAGGTACTCCATTTATCATAACACTTCCTTAACTGCATATGACTGACAGTTACGTGGACCTGTTTTTCTGTAAGATACTGCCTTAGATACAAAGCTCTCTCTTCTATCAGTATAAATCGAAAAGATTTAGTTTAGCTTTAAATCATATTTGAGAAAAATACAAATGCAGTGGAATTATATATGTCACTGTTAGGCTAGGAAAAACAGTAATAGGTGAAGCCTTCTATGGGAATATACAGAGTCAAGTTAAAGGTAAATGTTAGTTGACTTGGTGAAGTCATGAATTTTTCTAACAAATGCACCAAATCCACTGGTTGGCTTCAGAATCAAGGGAAGTTTTGTCTGACAGCTGCCTGATCCTTTCCATTATGAAGTCTACCATGTTGTTTATTCTTTTATTCAACAGATATTTACTAAGGACCCACAAATCATTAGGCATTTTCTAAGCTTTAGAGATTTAACAGTGAACAGGAACACAGAAAGTGCCTGCTCTCATGGGAACTGCATTCTAATGGAACAAAAGACCATGAAGAACAATGAATTAAATGCACCAGTATTGAAAGGAAAAGTAATACATCAGTCTAAGTGGTCAGAGAGTGTCAGGAATGTATTACTTTAAACATACTAGTTGGGTCATGCCTCTCTGACTTGGTAACATGTTTAGCAGAGACATAATGAAGTGAGCAGGTAACTCCTGAATGTATCCAAAAGAATTTCCAGGCAGAGACAACAAAAATAGCAAAAATTCTTAGGCAGAATTCTAGGAATAATTGGTGTATTCCAGAAATAGCAGAAAGATCAAGCAGCTGTAGTTAACTGAGGAGGAGAGGTCAGAGAAGGAGAAGGAGAAAAAAGCATCCATGCTTAGAAGCCAAGAGGAAGACTTTGGTTTTCACTGAAGGAAGTGGGAATCCATGGGATTTTAACAAGGGGACATGAGAAAACTTCAGCTTTTAGAAGCTCCCTCTTGCTAATGTTATAAGTAGCAAGACCACAATTTCAGCCTTAGTTTTGGTTTATACCTGGGGTATGGCCAGATGCCACAAAATACTATCACATCACCAGGTCAGCATGCTGAAGCTGAAGGATTATTCAAACATTTATTTTGTTATTTTTATTTTAATTTTCAAAATTAGGTTTTTATTTTAAGATCTTAAGATGGATAATATGAGAGGCATTAATTATTTCACCATGGACTAAGTATCTGCATATTTACATATCAGATCACTTCTAAGGTTGGTACACATCTACCTTCCCAGGTCACATTTATGGCAGCCTCTTGGAAAATCTACAGCAGGGTGCCAGAGCCCTGTGACAACCACATGTGTTAGTCTTCTCTTTAGTTCCCTGATTGTATATTGTATTATAAGCTATTTTGTGTGTGTGTGTATGTGTGTCTTATATTTAAACAACTGGTACATTAAAATCAATGAAAACCAGAAAGTGAAGCAGGAAATATTTGAAAAGACCATACAAATTTTTCCATAATTACAAGTCATCCTTCTTTATGTTTTATATTTCTGTAAAATAACAGGAAGAAAACTTCTCCTCTGAGTCCAAAATTAGTTAAAAAATTATTGCACATGTCATTATAGCTCAGAATCTCTGTCCTGTGTTAAGACATAGAAAAAAATCAAACTTTCCAACTCAAACACCACCCTCTTTTCCTCTCAGCTGAGGTGAAGAGTAAATATTTCTACAGAGGCTTGCTTCTGAGCTGCTGGCAAAACTTCAAGGTGTCATCTAATTATCAAGGAAAACAGGCCAGCTCCTGAGTGTCAGAGACTTTGAATTTTCAGGAAAAATCACTTTCAACAGAATGTGAGGATTGTTGTGGGAAAAACTGTTAGTTCCCACTCAGTCCCATTTTTCTGCAGAAACTAAAAATTGTACCTGGGCACACAGCAGCTGACTGGAAGACTAGACCCTTCAGCCTTCCTTGCAACAGGTGTGGCTACGCAAAGTGCTGGCAGTGGAGTATCAGACACATTGGCGAGTAGACATTTCAGGTTTCATTCCTAGTAGAACAGCTTTTCATCCTTTGCCATCTTCCTCCATCTTTCTTGTAAGAGTGCAAGTATGGCAATGAATAACCTTGGACCACATACATAAGGGCTGTGCCATGAAAATAGCAGAAAATACAAGGGCCTGTGTCCACGACACCATGATGCTAGCCTGTAATTCTTGGGTAGAGTACTCTCCCAATCGTTTCATTAGAGGAAAATCAACTTGTATCACAGCTGGGTCACTTTGGCTTTGGGTCTTTATTAGAGCAGCACGTGTGCAATATCTTAAAAATAAAAACTAGTATCTAATAAATGAATCCACCCTTACAATACAAACAACTACTACTATCGACAAGCAAACTTTATGTCTGGGAAGCTCAGACAACTATTTCAACTTTAAATTCCACATTAAAAAAGCTTTAGTACCTTCTTAGTATTATCAGCTGACCTTCCCAAGGTGAAAGCCTTTTCAGTTTTCTAAGGTGTTAGCTACATTCTGTACTTAAAAAAAAATGCATATATTGACATTATTGTCTATAAAAATTGGATCCCAACCAATCATATATTTTCTCTTACTGATCTGTATTTAGAACTTGTAATTGTGTCAGAAACTTGACTTTGGTTTGACTCAAAACTGTTCTTAAAAACCTTGATCTCAAGTCTTTGATCAAGGAAGAGTTCTTTCCTGCTGTTTTTCCTCCTCCTTTAATCTTTAGAGCATAGCCCTAAGTTTTGGCAGGGACAAAAGGATTTTAAAACATTGATTTTAAAAACGTTTTTTAAACTTTCTAAAAGTAATGCTATTATTCCAGTTTCCTGGGCATGATTCTACTCCCCTGTGGTTGTTCTCAGGAAAGTCCTATGTAATGGGCCCCGCTGATCTCGGTTTCATATTTCATCATTTGCTCCTGTCAGCAGTTTGTTAACCCTGGTTTTCTTTCTTTACTTAATCAACACCTCCAAACACACACACACACACACACACACACACACACACACACACACACACACACACACACATATTTTATCCCCTCTGCTTTGGATAGTGTGTGTGAGTGCACAATTGCAGTAACCAGAATCTGGAGACAGGGTACTGTGTTTGGTCTTCCTTGTTTTTCCTGCACAGCTTCTGTAGTACTTGACAGAGTAAATTCCAATAAACATTTGCTAAATTTAATTATAATTAGACTGGAAAGACTTCAGCTAATAACAATCACCAAGCTTTTCTGAGTGAATTTTGGATCAATGTTCAAGCAGATGAAATTAATTTTGTGTATCAAAATGTACTGTTTCAGATACAAAATACCTAAATGTCAAGTTATTCGTATGTGAAGATGTCATCATCTAGAATCATTTTCTTGAATTAATTATCTTAAAAAATATGGGTTTTAGGTGAAGACAAATAGTAAGTGTGCTAAATAATGAGCCCTAAAGAAAGTGAAAGTTATTTTATACAGTTGACCTGAACAACACAGATTTGAACACAGGTCCAATTATCCATGGATTCTTTTTCCAATAAATATACTAGAAAATGCATTGGAGATTTGCAACAACTTGAAAAACCATTTCCTTTCTCTATTTTTACTGCAAGAGTACAGTATGTCATACATATAACAAACAAAATACGTAATAATCGACTGTTTACATTGTCAGTAAAGCTTCTTGTCAAACGGTAGGCTATTAGTTGAGTTTTGGGGGAGTCAAAAGCTATATGTGGATTTTCACCTGTGTGTGTGTGGGGGGGGAGGCGGTTCAGTGCCTCTAACTCCTGTGTTGTTCAAGGGTCAACTATAGTTTTTTACAGCCTGCCTGCCTATGGGAGAGTTCTGAATGAACTGCCATGCTAGGCCTCATGGGGTTAGGGTCTAGGTGAGATTCAAGATACTTCTATCCTTGTGGGGCTGGAGCAGCTACGTAAGATTTATTTCAGGGCTAGTTAAGACCAGGGTATCAAACCTTTTCACCTACAGATGCTCCTGAAAGAGGATTTCAAATTGTCCAGCTTCCTGATAGTCATCATATTATTAATGTAGGCATGAATGGAGTGTTAAAAAAAAGAACTCTGATCTGGACATTTTGCCACCTGACTTTTCAGGGCCTAAATATATGTTCAGTTCAATAACATTAGGAAATGAGTGATCTTATAAGGATAGAATGATTTACATTTTCACTTTCTGAATGCAAAACATATGCTTTATTGTTGAAGAGCCAGCTCTGTATATGAGCTGAATAAGTTCCATCTTTCCTCCAATACCCTTCTCCCACCTCCTGATGCTTCTTTCAGAGGGGCCTCAGAGCTTCCAGGTTGCCTTTGTAATCCCATTAATTTCATTCAACAAATGGTCATGGAATATTTATCATATGCTGGGTAGCCCACTAATCTCTAAAGATAAACTGTACATAATCCTGCTGTCATGGAGTTTATAGTAAATATAGTAGGGGAGATAAGCAATACACAGATACTTATGCAGAATAATTAATCAAATAATTTACTTCCCTAAAAAGTATAAATTACAAACTATGAGACATGCTATGAGAAGTAACTATGTATATAAATGGGGAAGTGTTATGCTTCAAGAAAAGGAAGAACAGACACAAAGTTTAAGAGGTAGGAAAGTGCTCTGTGAGTTTTGAGAAAGTGGAAAAATCCAAGCATGGCTGGAGTATGGGTATGATAGGAGGGAAATCAATAACTCCCCTCCAGGGAAGGACTTTCCCCAGCTGTCAGCTCCTCCAGGATCTGCCAGGGCTGCAGAGGCCTACTTTGCCAGAGTTCATGCCCTCAAACCACGGTCATGCCAGGAACGATATAAAGGCTAGAGGCTTGACAACTCTGATGGGCAAAACTCATGCTGGAGCTCCTCACTGGCTTAGCTGAGGCTTTCTTGGACATACACTGAAGTTTGACTTCTTCTTAGGTTCTATACTGCTTTCTACTCTTTTCCTTTCACAGATGCTCGTATTTATTTCTAAACGTATGTACACCAAACTTAGTACCAGTGTCTGCTTCTGGAAAATCCTGGAGGGAAGTATGACGTGCCTGGAGAGGTGAGCAGGAGCCAGGTAAGGGAAGTCTTTGTTAAAGACTGGGTCTTTATTCTCAGAGCCATTGATAGCCATTTAAGGGTTTTAGGCAGACAAAGGATACAATTTGATTTACATATTTAAAGGCTGATTGTGGTTGCTTTATAGGTTCAGTTGGAAGAGAAGAATAGGTGGTAGAGAAGGGATAAATTATGATCTCTGCATTGGATGTGTTGAGGTGCCTTTGTGACATCCAAGGAGAGATCTTTGATGAGAATTGGATCTATTGGTCTGAAGTCCAGAGAAGTCCAGGTTAGAGATTAGCAAAGTGCCTGCACTCCCAGAATACTTAGCTGCCAACTTCAACTAAAGTCAGAAAACAAAAATTTAAAATGAGCAGCAGGATAGAAGGGAAAAAGTGGTAGGACAGAGGTGCCATCCATCTCTGCCATGAAACCCACCCTCTTTTACAGCTTCCTTCCTCCCTTCACCTGTGAGCTCACAAACTCACAATTAAGTTTCAAGACTTTTTTTAATGTAGAAAAGGGGCCTAATGCAAGAGGTGGAACAAGGTGAGCTAATAGCCATTTCTGTAAGCAAGGATTATTGCAAATAAGGAAATCATGTTAATTGGATATTAGTTATTTGGGGAACTTCTTTTCTAAATAAATTCTTAAAATAAATCAGAAGCCAAAACCAACATTCAAGATGCCTTTGGAAGTACATACAGTTTGACAACACAGGGGTCAGAGGCACCAACCCTTTGCACAGATGAAAATCTTTGTATATAACTTTTAACTCCCCTTCAAATTTTACTAGTAATAGCCCGCTTTTGACTAGAAGCCTTACTGATAACAGTCAATTATCACATATTTTGTATATTATATGTATTACATACTGTATTCTTATAATAAACTAGAGAAAAGAAAATGGTTTTTCAAATTGTTGCATATCTCCAAAATTTTTTTCCAATATATTTATTGAAAACATTTACATGTATGGGGATCTGCAAGTTCAAACCCCATGTTGTTCAAAGGTCAATTATATAAAAGTTCTAGTGTAATTATTTTGAGTTTCACTCCTGATTTAGATGTATTCATTAAAATAATTAATAATACATTACATACTCTGACATAGCATAAGGATTTCCATAGCTTAACTAATGGACAAATTCAAATTATTTTTGCATACAATTATATAAACAAACATAATGCCATCATCATAGAATTTGTGATTTAGGAGGAAACAATGAGATTCATTACTTTAATCATATTAATGAAGAAATTAAGGCTTAGAAAGGATTACTGATAGTCCAAAAGCAAATATACACATGAATAAGAGCCAAAGTTTGAAAAAATGACCTATCATTTATTGAGCATGTACTGTAGGCCAGGCACCATATTAGATGCATTCTAAGGACACAGTTTACTATTTTAGTATTAAGCTCTTAAGTTATTAAGCAAGGGCTCCAGAGCAAAACTGCATGTCTTAATCCTGGCTATTCTATCTGATAACTGTGTGACATTGGACTGGTTATTCCCCCTTTTATGTCTCGGTTTTACCTCCTCTGTAAAATAGGATGTATATTAGTATTTTACTCACTGAGTTACTGTTAGGATAAAATAGGTGAATACATGTGATATATTAGACATTTATATAGTATATCTCACACAATAAGCCTTAGATGATTATTAGCTATTTTTGTTAAATCACATTTATGTTAAAAACAATTGAACATATTGTGTCTGTATTTTATATATGACTACTGTGGCTCTGAAGGGTTAAATTACTTAAAATCACAAAATGTGTTCATGTTTCAGCTGGAATTCAAATGACGTTTTGACTTAAAAGCTTTTTTTTCACTGTATTCAGCAACAATTTCCAGTACTCCTTAAACTATTTTCACTTAAAGTGTCTTTTGACCTGTATTTTGCAGTCAATAGCTTTTGTTTTTATGGCAAACAGCTTAAATACAATAGTCAAATATGGAATAAAATATGATGCTGAATATCTGTATTTTTCAAACTTCCAAAGGTAATCTTATCCCACCAAATGTTTATTTTCTTTGCAGCAAAATACCACAAAGAAGGTTTTATTGCCTTTGATGGCAATTATTCTGGGGTTTTCTAGTGCTGTATATTATTATTCCTAATATAGAGAGATTTTGCTCTTAGGATTTTTATATTAACTGGAATGTTTTTCTGTTAAAATCAGTTGGTCTACATTCTTTGATTTCCCGGCATTTGGTTCAGTAAATTTTCTTACATCAATAAGACTTTGATAGTTTGAGAAATATTTATTGCCTAAAATGTGCTATTGTACATTTGATGTTTTCTGTTTTTATTTTATACTACTATTATAGAAATATACATGAAAACAAAATTTAAAAATCAGTATACAATATATGTTAACAAAAGGATCAAGTACTTAAAAATAAACCCTCTTTTGGGTCAGTATAGCAAATATAAAAAATTGCTAAGTTTTGGAGATTATTACATAAAGAGCTCATGAATTATTTAGTACAAGGAGCAAGAAATATACCGTGGGCATAATTTTATTATGTTGAAGACATTTCGTGAATTTTATGATTGTATTTGAATTTAAGTATATCTAAACACATGCATTATTTCAAGATACAGCTTCATAAGTGAAGGCATGCAGTTGGATAGCAAAACCAAGAGTGCAACTGCCAGATCACTTTTTTAGAGTTGATGGGAAGAACTGAACCTACTCTGGGAGTTCATCATTCATAAAATGAGGAGGCAATAAAAGGTTACTTCTTAAGTCTTTTCTTCTATATCACTGAAGAAAAATATGGTCATGCTGAAGTAATAGCATATTACGAAATGAAAAATGAGTTCTCAAATTCATTTCTGTTTTCATTTTCACTTAGAAAGATCAAAGTAGTTTTTATATTGAAATTAAGGTGGTTAGCTTGAAACACATATTTTTCTTTTTTTCCCATTCATTACATTATTAACAATGAGAGCAGACAGTAAATAATTATTTTAAAATCTTTAAATGTTATTTATTGAGCAGTTGAGAGATGGTAAACTAGCAGTGCTAACGTATTTAAAATCTAGCATGCTCACCATATCATTGACACATATACTTGAAAATTTCATATAGATTGTGTGCATTCTAACCATATTACCTGAAAATAAAGTTTTATAAAGGATCAGCATCATTATGAGTTTATGTGTTTTTTCAAAAATATTAATAGTAAAAGTATTTTCATAATAAAGCACTCAAAAACTAGAAAGCAAAAAATATCTAAAGGAAATTTATAAAATGATGCATTATTGTAAAAGGGATCATTAGGACTAAATAGACTGGGAGATCATCTATTATGTTATCAAATATAAATTACTCTGGGTTCTAATGTCATTTATAATATAATCCCAGTTTCTTATTCAGCTTTCTTGCTTCTGTTTCCTCAGTAAACCTCCTTCTGTTGTCCATTTCATTCGGTCTCATTGCCATCACAGGGTTGGCATGCTGGGGTAAACTGAATAAATAAAATAAACTAAGCCCCCAAATCCTGGGGATTAGATTTTTAACTCCCCAAATCTCTAAATGTTACCTTTATGGAAAGATTTTTAAAAATATAATTAAGGATCTTGAGATGGAGAGGTTATGTTGGATTATTTGGGTGGGCCCCAACTGCAATCACAGGGGCAGAGAGAGACTGAACATGAACAGAAGAGAATCAGTGTGACCATGGAGGCAGAAACTGTAGTGATCTGGCCGCACACCAAGGATGCCAGTAGCCCTGGATGGTGTCAGAGGCCAGAAATGGGTGGTCTCTTAGGGCCCCTGAGGGAGGGCAGCCGTGCTGACACCTTTTGGCCCAGGTACACATGTTGGACTTCTGATGAAAAGAACTATGAGAGTATAAATTTCTGTTGGTGTAAGCCATCTGGTTGGTGGTGATTTGTTAGAGCAGCCACAGGAAATGAATATACATGCTCACTACTGTTCCTTTATTGCCTTATTTAGGAGTCCATCCCAATTCTCCTTGACCTAGTCAAATTATGTCTGTTCTGCAAGTATCATTCATCCTGGTTTTCATATTTACCATAAACTTTTTCCTGCTGCACCAGCCCTCACTGATTTCCTCATCCCGAAAAACTTTTCTAATGACACAAATTAGCCCTTAGTTCAATCTTGTAATTGATTGTTTAATTGATTATTTTCACCAATTTCTTTCTCAAATTTTATTGCACTTGCCTTCATCTTATAATAATTGATTATTTCTACAGAGCTCATGGTTCCTACAATGTTGATGACATATAAAGTATTCAATATACTACATCCCAATGCCAATATACTATATCCTGAAGACTTTATACCTTTGTATTATTCTTTTAATATTCTCTTCTGTCCATGCATATTTTTCTCTTCATCACTGTGAATCTCTTTGTGTTGTCCTTCTAATCTTCTATTTAAATGGCAAGGTTCATTTTCTTTTTTGATGAAAAATAATTTTTGTGGGTTTGCAATGCCAGGTTTGAATCCAAATTCTCAATTATTTTATCAAGTATAAATTACTCTGGGTTTTTATCCCTCTAGTCTTCTATTTATATGGCAAACTTTGTTTCCCTTTTTGATGAAAAATCATTTTTGTGTGTTTTGAATATCAGGTTTGAATCCAAATTCTCAACACTGACAAACTGTTCAATGATGAAGAGGTCATGCATAGTCAGGAGAATACACATTTGGACGGGTACCCACTCTTTATTGATTGCCAACATATAGCTGGCATTTAGGAGATTGAAGCTGTGGCCATATAATAATACTTGTAAGTGAACCATAGGCTTTATTCCCAGTTAGCTCTTTTATGTACAAAGACATGGCTAGAGACAAAAGAACAGGTTTGAGCATGGCTCCCTACACATGTTCTCACTGGTGAAACCATGAGGACTGTAACCCTGACTACTTTGGAGCCTCAGTTTCTAAGACAAATAGACTGAAGGAAATTAAATGTGGTTGTTTGTGAAGTATAACAATTACACACAAAGGAAGCTCATCCTGTTCTAAGGGGGACAAAACTACTCATTAATCAGATCTTTGATAGAAGAACAGAGCCTTTTGAATAATTTAACAGTCCCAATTGGCCAACTGTTCAAAGAGAAAAAGAAATTGACTTGACTGAATGACATAATTTTGACAAGAGACAGAAATTTGGTCTCTGGATATTACATAGCATACTTATTTGGCAGATTTTCTCTTTATCTGATGATAAGTTTGGTATCATACAAATATAATAAACCATGAATATATGTGTACACACAGACAATTGACTTACCCACACGACACACACTTATAATGTGAAGCTTGTGAAGAAATGATCAGTGACCAACTTCATGAAACTTAATCATTGCTTGATTGTCGCGTGCCCTGTCCTCGCCGGCAAGAACAGCATGCAACAACAACAGGATTCTTCTGCAGAAAGCTTTATTCTTCAGCTCTTTGTGAAACAAATGAGTTGGGCAGGACACAGAGGGGAAGGAGAGGCTTGCTTATATAGTTCTCATGCTCTGACCTGGTTGGTGCGGCTCCATATGCCTTATTAGCATAACCATTTGGTGGGTCTCATTGGTCCTTATGCCAAGGCGCAATTAGCATGTAGTTTAGTGGTGTGGGATGATTTGTCATTAGGAAGTTCGGGGCCTTCCGGCTGCCCTGCATGGGGCGCTATTTTCTGAGCACGGCTGCCAACATCTCCCCCTTTTTTGTCTAACAGAAGCTCAAGGCGGAACTTGCCAGCAGAGGCGGAGACAGAGGCCTGACCTCCATCATACTTCTTGATGCCCCCTTTTTGGAGAGGGGTTCTGGGCATCTACCCCTATGCAGTCAGGCATGCCTCTCAGAGGGGTCTAAGACCTCTTGCAGTGCTTTGCCTCGCATCCTCTGGCTGGCGTTGGGACCGCTTGGTACAAAGGGTTTGGACCCTTTTTCTCAACCCTCTTGCACCATGAGCTTCTTAAAGAAAGCTGTGATTAAGCATTGAGGTACTCGGGCCTGGTGCAGTGCCACATGGGCTCAGGGTGCAAGAGCTGCCTCAAGCTAAAGCCGAGCTTCCTTCTTAAGCATGTTGAGCCACACTTGGGGAGAGGCGCCAACGTCTATCGCCATTAGGGCTTGAGCAAGGATCACCTTGTCCTGCTTATGTTGGTTGCGGAGTCTGCATAACAACTAGAGTAAGAGCATGAGACCTCTAAGCAGGAACACGCCCATCCCAGCCATGCCCGCCCACTCCTTGACGTGGGAGAGAGCTCTGAGGAACCAGGAAGAGAGTCCTTCTGCTACGGAGATATCTAGACGGGTGGAGTTGATGTGGATAATTTCTCGCCGCAGCTCTTCTAGTGTCCCATCGAAGTCTTGGGACCAGTTTCCTGAAAGATACTGGGACAGGTCTCGTGACAGATTAGCTGCCCGTGTAAAATTTTTATATTGAATGCTAGTGATGCAGAGGGCACGATATTTCCGCTCACATCCCAATTGGGCCATTTGCCAGAGCACCTCCATTTGTTCCTCCACGAGATCTATGCGTTGATTGAGGATCATTATTCCTCCTTTCAGTTTGCCATCAAGTGTGGACTGTTGGTCCAGGGCAGAAGCTACTGAGGCTGCAAGGTTATTGAGCTCTGTAGCCGATTTGATGGAGGTGTCTAAAGCTATACCAGCGGCGGTGGCTGCGACCGCGGTCGCGGAGATCAGGAGCACTATGGCGGCTGTAACACCGAAATCGCGCCTTTCTCGAAACAGAGTCATGGTGTTAGGGGCGTCTACGGGAACAGGGACCCAACGGGGGATGCGGACTACCAAAGCATTGGTAAAGTTACGCGCATCCCAACACTGAGACAGAAAGCAGGTTTCATTGGAGCAGGAGTCAAAGCTACTATTGGATAAGATAAACAGAAATGGGGGGTATACGCATACTGGAGAAGGTGGAAAAAGGGAATTAGGTGACTCTGGACCTGATTTTGCTGAACACGTGTAGTTCTCGTTGTTATGGGTCATGATCATGTTCCAGTGTGCGCGCATGTGGTTATTCTCGCACCAAAAGGTGATATTTTTTACACCGATTCCCCCACCCTGGAGGGCGGAAAAGGGGGAGAGGTCGGTACACGAGCCATTGACTCCATACAGCATCCATTTATGGAAGGGGTTCATGCTCAGCTGCTGACGAAACTCGCCTTCGAGCACCTTTACTGGCCACCAAGCCTCATTGGCTGGCCGTCCCTCCATATCTGGGGAGATGGTAAACTCCTGCCTCTCAGTTGCCCACGTTACTACAGTTGACTGACAGTCCAGGGCCACAGCTCTCCCTCATAGTCGCCCACACAATGGGAGGCATATTTGGGTTGACGAGGCCTGTCGGTGGAATTGTTCCTGGGAGAGTGTACAAATGTGCCATTGATCCAGAGAACCATCTGGTGGATAGTCATGTTCTTATAGGGCGGGCTCCCTTCCTTATTAGGCCCTTCAAATTTAGCTGACATAACGGGGAGGCTACTGGCCTCTAGAATTATGTCACTGAACCATCCGTATTTCCTCCGTTTCAGGGAGATACAGCCAGCTAG
Organism: Manis javanica; assembly: GCF_040802235.1. NCBI lineage: Eukaryota > Metazoa > Chordata > Mammalia > Pholidota > Manidae > Manis > Manis javanica. Next base: position 126,801,893 of record NC_133160.1, on the reverse strand, counting down.
ATTCTGAGTGGTGAAGCATAATGACCCATTAGTTACGAAGGATCGGTTTTCTCCCAGGGGAGCTACTAGGGTGTCTTTAACTAAGTAGGGCAAGTTCATACTAGTATTGGTAGTGAAAAAGCGCGGAAAAACGGCTGCATTGAAACGGACAGGCATAGGCTTAGGAAAGGCAGACAGGATTCCCCATCTCAATACTCCCTGAGTCGGGGTCTCCAGTGTCAGGAGCAGGGTCAGGAGGTACAGCGAAGTCATCTCCTTTGTTTAGGACTTTCCTCGTTAGGCGCTCCGGGATCCAGAAGGGATTTTCTTCACCCTGGGGGAAAACACACACAGCTCCCCTGGATCTGATTATGATTGGATCCGGGCCCTTCCATTGGTTAGATAACACATCCTTCCATTTTACTAGTTCTTGTGGGTCTTTTGGCCACTGATTATGGCGATCCGCTGCTGTATGGCTTTGAGCATCCAGATTCAAAAAATTTATAGTGAAAAGTGCTAGGGTTATGGCAGTTTTTGGTGTGGGGGGTATATCTTCAATTCCCCCTTTTTGTTTAAGTAAATAGGATTTGAGCGTGCGGTTCGCGCGTTCCACAATCCCTTGACCTTGTGGGTTGTAGGGAAGGCCAGTGATATGTTTTATCCCCATGTGATGACAAAATTGAGCAAATTTTGTAGAGGTATAGGCTGGGCCATTGTCTGTTTTCAGAATCTGTGGTAATCCCCATGCGCTCCAAGCTTCAAGGCAGTGCTGGATGACATGGGAAGCTTTCTCTCCTGACAATGGGGAGGCAAAGATGACTCCTGAACAAGTATCCACGGATACATGTACATATTTCAGTTTCCCAAAAGACGAAATATGCGTCACATCCATTTGCCAAACTTGTAAAGGCCTAATACCTCTGGGGTTGATCCCAACATGAGGTGTGGGAAGGAAGCTGCAGCAATGTTGGCAGCTAAGGACAATGTTCCTAGCTTCGGCCCTGGTTATGCTAAACCGCTTGCGCAGTGTTTCGGCAGTGACATGAAATTGTGTATGGAATTTTGAAGCTGTGGTGATAGGGTCTAGCAGGGGAAAAGCTATATTTCTGGTTGCGAGGTCTGCCAGGTGGTTGCCTTGGGTCATAGGCCCGGGAAGGCCTGAATGTGCTCTGATATGAGTTATATACAAAGGAGATTGCCTATGAAGTAGTGCTGATTGTATCTGTTTGAACAAAGTGGCTACTGGGCTGGACGCTTTGATTAGCCCGGCCACTTCTAGAGATTTGACTGCATTAACTACATAACAGGAGTCAGACACAATATTTAAAGGTTCAGGAAAGATTTGTAGGACCTCTAAGACTATGCGACATTCCACTATTTGTGGAGTGTCAGGCGTGTAGCCTTTTGTCACAACTTTGCCATCATGGACATAGGCACCTGTGCCTGTCTTAGACCCGTCCGTGTAAACTGTTTTTCCATGAGGCAGCGGGGTTAGGCTAGTGACCCGAGGAAATACTAGGAGATGATTTTTGGCGAAGTTGATGAGGGGATGTTTAGGGAAATGATTATCAAAGGTTCCTGAGAAACTGTAAGCAAGTATGGCCCAATCATCGTTCATAGCACATAATACTTGTATCTGTTCTACGCTGTAAGGGGTTATAATTTTAGCTGGAGCCTCTCCGAAATGTGTCATGGAGGTTTTTACTCCTCTCAAAGCAAGTTTGGCCACGGCTGCTGGATAGTACTCTATTGTCCTAGCCTGAGAGGCTTGGGGATGAATCCAGATCAGTGGGCCGTGCTGCCATAAGACTGCTGTTGGCAGCTCTGGGGTGGGAAGGACACACAACTCAAAGGGTTCATTCGATTGCACTCTATTTAATTGTGCTGTCATCAAAGCCTGTTCTACTTTGCGAATGGCTTGTAATGCCTCAGGTGTGAGGGAGCGCGGTGACGTTAGTTGTGGGTCTCCTTCTAGGGTTTTAAATAGTGGAGTCAATTCAGTGGTGGGTATCTTTAAGTATGGGCGCAACCAATTAATATCCCCTAGGAGTTTTTGGAAGTCATTCAAATTTCGCAATTGATTATGTCTTATCTCAAGCTTTTGGGGGCAAATTACATCTGTGTAAATGGTTGCTCCTAGGAATTTGCTAACACTAGATTTTTGGACCTTCTCGCTTGCTATATTCAGTCTCCAATTTTCTAGGGATCTAGTGAGATCTATATATGCTTCTTCTATTTCCGCTGGTTGTGGGGAGCAAAGAAGGATGTCATCCATGTAATGGATGATCTTTAGCGTGGGATAGGTCTTACGAATTGGGTCTAGCGCTCGCTGAACGTACAGTTGACATATGGTGGGGCTATTTGCCATTCCTTGAGGGAGGACCTTCCACTGAAATCTGGCATCGGGTTGTTCATGGTTAATAGCTGGCAAAGTAAAAGCAAATCTTTCCCTGTCCTTGGAGCTTAGAGGTATAGAAAAGAAACAATCTTTAATATCTATTATGAGCACTTTCCATTCTTTGGGTAAGGCAGAGAGGAGTGGCAGTCCCCATTGTACGGGTCCAAGCATTCTCATTTGAGCATTTACTGCTCTCAGATCATGAAGCAACCTCCATGATCCTGACCTTTTCCTGATTACAAATATGGGTGTGTTCCATGGGGACACAGAGGGTTCTAGGTGTCCCACTTGGAGCTGCTCTTGCACTAAGCAATGAGCTGCTTCTAATTTTTCAGAGGATAGGGGCCACTGAGGAACCCATACGGCCTCCTCTGTGAGCCAAGGTATGGGCATGGCATCTTCAATGGCCCCTATGAAAAACCCAGGCCGTGACGGTCATTCTTTACTTTGGGCAGGATGGGCTCTATGTGTCCCTGTTGGTGTTTCCCCAGCCCCTTGCCAGGGATGTATCCCATGTCCATCATCATGCCTTGGGCGGGGGTGGAGTATTCATTAATGAGTTTGAGGCCTAAGTCTCTCATGACATCCCTCCCCCATAAATTGACCGGTAGAGGGAGTACATAAGGGGTGACTGTACCCTCTTGTCCTTCAGGGGCTCGCCATTTCAATGGTTTGGCACTAATTGAAGGGCTTGACTCATATCCTAAACCTTGTAATGAATGTGAGGATTGGGTCACAGGCCACTTGGAGGGCCACCAGGTTGCAGAGATAATACTTTTATCTGCTCCAGTGTCTAGGATTCCCTCAAAGCTCTTTCCCTCTATTTGAAGAGTTAATTTTGGTCTGTCTGCTAAATCTAATACTATGAAGGCTGAATCCCAGTCAGAGGAGCCGAAGCCCCTTTCTCCCCTCTCCGTGTTGGTAGCAGGATAATTGGCGTGGAGACTAGGTAAAACTAAGAGCTGGGCTATGCGGTCTCCCGGGGATATAGGATAGATTCCTCTGGGAGCCGAACACATGATTTTTACCTGTCCTTCATAATCTTGATCTATGACTCCGGGATGAACTACCAGGCCTTTCAATGCAGCAGAAGAGCGCCCTAGGAGTAACCCAATGGTATTTGGTGGTAGGGGGCCTTTAAAGTCTGAAGGGATAGGCTGAACTCCCATCTGTGGAGTCAACACTATTCTGGTGGTGGCACGGATGTCCAATCCCGCGGAACCTGAAGTGGCTCTCCTTGGGGGGCCTGGTTGTTCCCGAATGACACTTGCGTGCTGGTTGCCCCATATATTTGTGGGCCCTGGTGATGGGGGCCCCTCTGGGCGTTTTTTGGCAGTTCTAAGGGTTTCCCTTCTATATCTTTAATAGACCGGCACTCATTAGCCCAATGCCTGCCTTTCTTACACTTAGGGCACAACCCAGGGGTCTTTTGGGTTGTTTGTTCTGAAGCTGGGCTCCTACACTCTCTCTTTATATGTCCTAATTTCTCACATTGAAAGCATTTGATACTTCTGTTAGTGATCCTGGCTTTTTTGTGGCTCTGTAATATGGCCGCGGCTAGGCCCGCATTGGTGAGTGGCCCTCCTATTTCTCTACAGGCTTTCAACCAGGCATGTATCCCTTTTTGTTTCCAGGGTGTTATTGCCTGTCTGCATTCCTTGGTACATTGTTCAAATACTAATTGCTCCACTAGGGGCATTGCTTGTTCCTGATCTCCAAATATTCTGCCTGCGGCCTCCATCATACGAGCGACAAAGTCAGAAAATGGCTCGCTCAGCCCCTGAATAATTTTTGTCAAATTGCCTGATACTTCTCCTTTGTTGGTGAGGGCTTTCCATGCCTTGGCGGCACACGTGTTTATTTGTGCGTATACCTGTAAGGGGAAGGTGGTCTGGTTGGCTACCCACTGTCCTTGGCCTGTCAGCATATCATATGACCACGCAGGCTGTCCTTCGGCTGCGTTTGCGCGTGCCTGGGTCATGCTGATATCATGCCACAATGCCTTCCATTCTATGTATTGCCCCATACTAGAAAGGCATGCCTTAGTTACATATTGCCAGTCTGCGGGTGTCATGGCTGTCTCTGTTAATCTCTCAACTTGTGCTATGGTATAGTTAGCACTGACTCCATAAGCCCGAACGGATTCTGCTAACTCCTTAACTTGTTTATGGCTCAGGCGCTGGTGAGAGCGTACACCGTTATCCTCAAATACAGGAAACATTTGTCTAATTGCCTGAAGAGTATCTGGGTGGCAAAAGGAGAGTGCGCCACTCACGTAAGGTGGCGGGGCAAAGGGTGTCGGGGGACACCCTGCTTTCATTTTTTCCTTGGTCCGCTTTTCAACTTTGCTGGTTCCCTTACTTCTACACTCTGCGGTTTTATTTTCTTCCCCTTCCTCTGCGGACGTTAATTCCTCCTCAGATTCCCTATTGGAGAGTTGGAGGTCCCTCAACTCTTTCCAGGGGTATTTACTATTTTCTCCGAGGCGATTGTCACTCGCTTCTCGGGGCTCTTTCGCTTTTGCCCTAGGCGGGCTTTCTCCCTCACTCTGAGGTTTCTTTACCTTCGTTTTTGTGGCCTTTTTTCGGCCGCGCGCGCTCTCTGTTTCCCGTTCCGTTTCTGACATGCTCTCTTGGATATCTGTCAATGCTCTCTGACCTTCTTTTATTACCTTTTCACATCTCTCATCTTGCAGACAAGCTCTAATCAGTTTCCAGAGGGGCCTGGTGCCTCCCCTCAGGCTACCCTCCTCCTCCTCTCTATCAAGATCTTTCCCCAGTTTGTCCCAGCTCGGGATTGAGAGGGACCCTGAACAAATGAACCAGGGGGCCACACGGTCTATCTCCTTCACAAAAGATCCTAAGACTTTGCTGGAGACCTTCAAGTTTCGCTCTTTGAGAGCTGTCTGCAGCGCCGTGACTAATGACGGTGCATTCCCCATGGTGCCTCCTTATTTACAGAGAACCATCAACCATCATCCTAAAAAGCAGGGGCCTCTCGGAACTTACCCCTCCGGGCTTTCTTCTGACCTGCAGTTCTGAATCCTCTCCAGAAGTCTGAAGGGTCCTCCCTGTGCCGGTGATGTTCTGGTTCCCGGGATTCGGCACCACTTGTCGCGTGCCCTGTCCTCGCCGGCAAGAACAGCATGCAACAACAACAGGATTCTTCTGCAGAAAGCTTTATTCTTCAGCTCTTTGTGAAACAAATGAGTTGGGCAGGACACAGAGGGGAAGGAGAGGCTTGCTTATATAGTTCTCATGCTCTGACCTGGTTGGTGCGGCTCCATATGCCTTATTAGCATAACCATTTGGTGGGTCTCATTGGTCCTTATGCCAAGGCGCAATTAGCATGTAGTTTAGTGGTGTGGGATGATTTGTCATTAGGAAGTTCGGGGCCTTCCGGCTGCCCTGCATGGGGCGCTATTTTCTGAGCACGGCTGCCAACACTTGATAGGTAGGGAATAAGGGTTAACCTTTCTTTTCCTTAGTAATCCCCCATTGTTCAATCTTGACTGAAAAGTACTTAAAAGCATAAGCAAAAACAAACGAAGAGAAGTCCAAAGCCAAATTCTGTAGAGGCGTCAGGGAAACAAACAATGGGACAAAGGGTTGTGTTGCTTAGCGGAGGTCCTTTGCGGAGGATACAAATAAAAATCTTGAGAGGAAGTCGCACTTCTTCAGATTTTGCATTTAACCTAGAGAAAATGGTTTGCATGACAGCATCATGGTAAAGCAAAGAAGTCAAAGATTTAGAAAGAATTATTTTCAAATACCACAGGCACAAATGATACACATGCTGCAAAATTAAAGCAGAAGTTATTTTGATAGCTCCCAACCAAAGGCCCACCACCCTGTTTTTGTCTGTTGTTTAGAATTTCTTACCTGGTCTTTTCCATTTCTGAATTGTTTGCAACTTTCTGCTGCAATAGCTATATCCACAATGTTAAAAAGTAAAATACATTTACTGAAAATTTTATATATAAGTGTATACTAGAACTATTGATTTAAAATTCATTACACAGTGACCAGAAAAGATAATTTAGCACAGTATGGTGTTCTGACTTCAGAAATAATTTTCCTCCAATTAGCCTTTCTGTCTTTTTTCTATTTGTTTTCATTGTTGCTGCATGCATATAAACTTCTTATTTGGTTCAGAAATTCGGTAGTTCTGGTTGTCAATAGCTCACCCACCCCTTCCACTTTTGTAAGTGAGCCTCAGACATAAACCAGTTCATATCGTCGATTTTGCTTCATTGAACACACTGGTGAGTCTCACAACCCTGGGTCCTTTCTTTCAGGAATATACTGCTTTTGCTAAGCAATATATATGTTATCTCCTATTTCAGACCCCTTGCCTCTGCACATCAAGACCCAGAGTTCATCTTATAAGGGAAGTCAACATGTAGAAGTGGAAAATGTAGTTTAAATAATAGGAAAAACACAATTTTCATTTTTAAATGAAATGCATGAGGTTGGCCTGGCTAGACATAGAAATTTAAAATACCTCTCTTTACTCATGCTAGATATCCCCAAGTGAGATATCTCCAGTATAACTTGGCTTTCGTGGATTTCCTAAATTGGAAGAGAATTCTTTCTGGGCTCTTAGACGAGGCATAGGAATTATGATAATGACTCTTAACCTTTCAAGACTAAGTCACCATTTTATTTCTGAAGATTTTCACACGGTAGAAGCACCAAAGCAGAGAGATTTTCAAGCTGTCATTTTTGTTTGTTTGCTTTAGTGAAGACAGGGTGCAATTGCAAAGCTGCCCTTCTTGCGGCAATTGATCACTTTTCCAACTTTATGTATGAACAGAAAATGAGAGTATAAGACCGAGATATTCAAGTACCTGGCCTCATTGTTTACTGGGACACTGGGTTTGTTCACAAGCGTCTTCCTCTGTGAAGCTGTGCCATTTACTTTAGAGTACAGTATTTATAATTTATAGACTAAATGTTCCTTGTTTACCCACCATAAATAAAACATTAATGGGTTACTGTTTTGTTTTTACTCCCTCCACAACTCCTCAGCCACACCAAGGGGGAGAAAGAGGAAGGAGGGTCAGCAACTCCCAGTGATGGTCAGTTTCTCATTAAATCCCTCAAGGGCAGACGGAGAAGAGTTTTTAAGGCACAGTGTTTCACCCTAAATTTCCTTATCAAATATTCCTTCCTGAGAATCAGTTTGCAGCTGCTCATCTCCCTGGATAATCTTCTCCCACCCCAAGGGACCTCTGTAAACCTCAGGCCATATTTTGGATTCCAGTAAGCTTTTTCCTCTCCTTTTATTTGCAGTTATTTATCTGTGGCCAGAATATTTCCACTTTATGAATTCTGATCTGCTACCTAATTTTGTCTTTAATGATGCAAAGAGTTTTGTTCTAATAACTTCTACATCATCCAGGTATCATTAGAATACATTACTCCCATTAAAAGAGGTGCTATTTTGTTATTGGTGGTGGTGTTTTATCATTGTCAATAAAAGTTGGTGAGAGGGAAGGGAAATATAATAGAAGCAAAACATAACTAATGTTTCTTTTAATGTGGCCTCAGGAAAAATAAAATGAGTCAAGTTTCCACTGAGGCTTTAGAGTTTCATTCTTTCCCTTAGATATAAAGAACCTGAGATATGTGAAATAAAAGGTAACATAGATAAGGTTATATAATGTGTGTATTGTGGAGGAACCTGGGAAAACAGCTCTAGTGAATGTTGAGGGTTCCTGTTTAATTAAATATTGCTAAGTATTTTTTATAAAAGTAATTTGAGGCTTTTTCTATTAAAGTTTTTAAGATAGTTCACTATTTCCAAAGTTTAAAGTAAATTAATATTGAGACAGTTAAATCTGTGAAATAAATTAACCCAATAAGAAAATAAGTGTGAAGTAAATAATAATAATGTCTTCCCTAAGATAATGTACCATGAAGCTATTGGGTGGTCTAATTTTAGAGAATTATTAAATTCTAATCATATATATCCACTCATTATAGTATAGAGAGTTAAGTATATATTTTAATGCTCTTTTTAAGTTGACAATTCAGTTTTACTTATTCACTATTCATGTTTATGAAAATATTTTAAAATTATTTTTCATCTTCCTATAAGAAAAGCATTGGTCACACGTGGCTCACTTCCAAGCTGGACTGAATGGATACTAATTTGTATATAATATGTTTCATTTTTATGGAATCTCTAATCATTAGATAAAACTGTTGAATGACTCCACAAATTAAATTTAATTTTTCTACTACTATATGGCTACACAATATACTATCTATAAATTATTTAAGTGTCATCATGCCATGTGTGCAGACACACATACACACAGCCAAGCACATTTTCATTGCCTTAGTAGTAATGTGAAATAAATTACTAACTGAATTTAAATCCATTTACATTTAAAAAAATTCCAAATAGGGCATCTATTAATTCAACATATATTTAAAGTAGTGCTCTTAAAAGCTTTATCCTCAGCATTAAAAGATAGGTAAAAATCCAAAGGAAAAAAAACATGGAGTTAAGGAAACTCCAAAGCTTTAGACATTTCTTTTTATAAAAGCCCCAAAATGGGATTTGAAGAAAGACTTAGGAATAATGCTGGAATTTTAACTTGTGAAGACTGATGGGGAAATCTGTACATGAAAACTCAAGCCTTAATATCTATATATAGGTAATATGTAAAATTATGCAATCAAATCTTCAAAAGAAATGTAGGTTTTTGTTTCTATTATTGAATACTGTAACTCCTTTATAATTTTTAACTTATCATTTTGTATTGTTTGCATATACTTTTAGCATCTATCTGCCTCTGAACACTGCTGATGACAGTATACAAGATGGAATATAGTTTACCATGTAGTTTAAAATGATCTCTGAAGTAAAATTGTCTTTTTACTAGTCACCATTTTATTAACCTATTAATTTAAGAATCCCCATCAGTATTGAAAATTCATCTTAGCTTTTTAGAATTCCCTACAGTCTTTAAGACCAATGAAGATACTTGAAATAACATTATTGCTCATATGGTATTATTATATAAACCCTTATATTTTCGTATTCAGTTAAAAGTTAATGAAGAACTGAGGATTAAAGATGGAGGTATGAGAGGTGAGACACAGGCTTTCTCCTAAAATTGCATACAATTCGAAAATATAGTTGGTTCAACTAATCCTGAAAGAGCAACAAGAAAGAGGACTGCATCAGACTGCATACACCTGGAGAAAAGAGCAACCTCACAGAACAGGGCACCAATACCACTCCCCTGCATAGATCTCTGGCAACTTGCTGCACTGATGGACAGTGACTGCATTGGGGTATGGGTGGGGACTTGATAATATGGGTAAATGTAGTAACCACATTGTTTTTTCGTGTGAAACCTTCATAAGAATGTATATCAATCATACCTTAATAAAAAATTAAAAAATAAAGTTAATGTAGGACTAATATGTCCTATATTTCTGCAACTTAATTATACTAGTGAATTTGGAAAGTATATTTAATTATTGTCTCCATAAAATAGAAAAAAACCCTAGAACCAGATGGGTTCACAGCTGAATTCTACCAAACATTTAAAGAAGAGCTAATACCCATACTTCTAAAAGTATTCCAAAAAGTAGAAGAGGGAATACTTCCAAACTCATTCTATGATGCCAATATTACTCTATAACACAAACCAAAGACATTACAAAAAGAAAATTTTAGACCAATATCCTTGATTAACATAGAAGCAAAAATCCTCAACAAAATATTAGCAAACCGAATTCAAAAATAGATGAAAACGTCATCATCATGATTGGGTTTATTTCAGGGATGCAAGGATGGTACAATACTCATAAATCAATCAGTATCACATACCATAATACCAAAAAGAAGGATAAAAACCACATGATCTTCTCAATAGATGCTGAGAGAGCATTTGACAAAATTCAGCATACATTCATGGTAAAAACTCTTAATAAAGTGGGTATACAGGGTGTGTACCTCAAATAGAGACCATATACGACAAACCCACAGCTAACATCATACTCAATGGTGAAAAGCTGAACAAATTTCCTTTAAGATCAGGAACAAGTCAAGGATATTCACTCTCACCACTTTTATTCAACATAGTACTGGAGGTCCTAGCCACAGCAATCAGACAAGATAAAGAGATAAAAGCATCCAAATTGGAATGGAAGAAGTTTAACTGTTACTATATGCAGATGACATGATAATATATATATATATATATATAAAACCATAAACAAGCTACCATAAAACTATTAGAATAACTGGATTCAGCAAAGTTACAGGATACAAAATTAATACACAGAAATCTGTCATGTTCCTATATACTAACAACAAACTAGCAGAAAGAGAAATCAGGAAAACAGCTCCATTTACAATTGCATCAAAAAGAATAAAACACCTAGGAATAAACCAAGGATGTGAAAAACCTGTACTCTGAAAATTATGACCATCCTGAGAGAAATTAAGGAACACCAGTAAATGGAAATCTATACTATGTTCATGGACAGGAAGAATTAATATTGTCAAAGTGGCTATCCTGCCCAAGGCAATTTATAGATTCAATGCAATCCTCATCAAAATACCGACAGCATTTTTCAATGAGCAAGAGCAAATTATCCAAAAATTCATATGGTACCACAAAAGATGCTGAATAGCTAAACAAATCCTGAGAAAGAACAAAACTGAGGGTATTATGCTCCCTGACTTTATGCTATACTACAAAGCTACAGTAGTCAATACAGTATGGTACTGGCATAAGAACAGGCCCATAGATGAATGGAATAGAATAGAGAACCTAGACATAAAAGAATGCATATATAGTCAATTAATATACAATAAAGAAGCCATGAATATACAATGGGAAAAAGACCACCTCTTCAATAACTGCTGCTGGGAAAACTGGACAGCTACATGCAAGAGAATAAAACTGAATTACTATTTAACTTCATACACAAAAGCAAACTTGAAATGGATCAAAGACCTGAATGTAAGACATGAAACATAAACTCTTAGAAGAAAACACAAACAATTTTTATATATTTTTATACAACAATCTCTTGAACATAAACGTGAGCAATTTTTTTAGACATATCTCCTCAGGCAAGGGAAACAAAATAAAAAATGAACAAGTGGGACTATATCATACTAAAAGCTTTCATACAGCAAAGGACACCAACAGAACAAAAAGGCAATTTACAATATGGGAGAGTATATTCATAAATAATTTATCTGATAAGTGGTTAACATCCAAAATATATAAAGAACTCATATAACTCAATACCAAAAAACCAAACAACCCAATTAAAAAAAGACAGATTACCTGAACAGACTTTTCCCCAAAGAAGAAATATGGACAGCCAACAGGCACATGAAAAGATGCTCTACATCACTGATCATCAGGGAAATGCAAATCAAATCAAAACCCCAATGAGCTATCACTTTACATCACTTAGAATGGCCACTATCCAAAAGACAAGAAATAACAAGTGTTGGTGAGAATGTGGAAAAAAGGAACCTTCCTGCACTGTTGGTGGAAATGTAAATTGATGCAGCCACTGTGGAAAGCATTATGGAGGTAACTCAATAAACTAAAATTGGAAACACCATATAACCCAGTAATTCCACCTCTAAAAATTTACCCAAAAATGCCCAAATACCTGATTTGAAAAGATATATCACCCCTATGTTTATTGCTGCATTATTTATAATAACCAAAATATGGAAGCAACTAAATTATCCATCAATATGTGAATGGATAAAGAGAAGGTGGTACATATATACAAAGGGAATCTTGCCATTTGCAATAACATGGATGGACCTAGAGGGTAGTATGTTCAGTGAAATAAGCCAGGCAGAGAAAGACAAATACCATATGATTTCACTTATTTGTAGGATACAAGAATAAAACAAAATGAACGAATAGCAGCAGACTCATAGACACTGAGAAGTGACTGATGGTTGCCCGGGGGAGGGTTGGGGTAGGTGGGTAGGGAAGGTCAGGGGAATAAAGAGGCACAAAAATTCTCAATCATAATATAAGCTGGTCACAGGGATGATAGTAAAGCATGGAGAATAAAGCCTATGATTCTGTATCATCCTTCAAGTTGACAGATAGTCACTGCATTAGTAGGGGTTTAGGATTTAAAAACATGAGTAACTGTTGAACCACTGTGCTGTATACTTGAAACCAATATAATATTGTATATCAATGACCCTTCAATAAAAAAATGGAAATAATCTTTCCTAAGTTTTTCTGGAGACATTCATTATCACTTTATCTTCTAAAACTGTGTGACATAATTAGAATTTTATCTTTCATATCTGTCTCACTGAGATGTATGGAGGAAACATCTATAATTAAAATAAATGATATGAAAATAATCATGTTTGCAAATGAAAACAGTTTAAGATGTTTAACATATTCTATTTTTATGACTATTAAATAGACTACCATAAGATTTTAAATCAATGTCATATATATGACAAAATACATCAATAAAAAACATATTTTAAACAAATAATTTATAAATTCTGAAATACATAGTCACTCTAATCAAGATAGGAAATGTAGAAAGTGTCACAATCCAATGCCTCAATCACCATTGTATTGTGTCCATATGCTGTCAATTTATCACTGTCTCTTCCCCTGTAAACTGCCAACACAATTTCTATTACCTTAGCTTAATTTTGCTGTTAGACAACTTCCTGTGAGTAAAACCATATGTATGTTTAATTTTTGGATTCAGCCGAAGTCTCCTGGTTCAAGAAACTAGATTCCTGTCCCCCCTGTGAAAATTTACCCCTACTTTTACTGTCTTTCAGCAAATTTCAGGGGTAGAGAGAATTGTTAAATGAGGTATATTATTCTTCTGTCTGTGCATCATTTACACATTTCTCTCTTGACTTTCTGCACTTCATTAATAGCTTGCTGGCCTTTTCTCCATTCAGCAAAGTCCCTGCCTAACAAGACCTGGCTTTTGTCTCCTGGAAGTAGGTGTTCCTCATACCTCAAAATCTCCTCTCTCTAGTTCTTCCATTACCTCTTCCAAGTACTACTCATTGTGAATGCCAAAGCTATTTATGATTTTTTCATTTCATCTAAATTTTTCTCCGTGCCAAAGCAGGAATGAAGGGCTTTCCTATCCTTTTACATATTAACTAGGATCAGAATTCAGTGACATTCACTAATTTATTTAATATTTGTAAAGGTAATATTCATGTAGTATTCATCTGTTAGTGAGCTATAAGTGGACAGTATATGTCAAAAACATGGAATTTAGCAATTAGTTCAACAATAAAAGTATTCCTGCCTTCATAGAGCTTATTTTTTTTAAGATGATATGAAAATAATCATTCTAGTTTAGGAATACAATGTGCTCTAAAACTCAAGCTTCTCTCCTCATGCTTCTAAACTTTTCTTTCCTATCAGTCAACTCAAGTCCTTTCTCCCCAACCAAAGGAGTAAATTATGGGATTGCTCTCAAATATTCCCTTTTAATCTGATACCTGCACCTGCTCTTGATCTTTGCATTATTGGTTGTTCACTTCCTTAGTTTTTATCTTTCCACTTTTTCCTGGGCCTTTCTTAAATGTTTGTAAACATATTCCAACCTCTCATGTTAAAGAAATAAAATTCATCTGGAACCTCTTCTCCCATTTATTTAATACCTTTATCTTACAACTTGTGGAGCCAAGGGATTTGAAAGAAGAGTCTAGAGTCTATTTTTTCATCTCTTAATTATTACCTGTGTTTCTTCAGTCAGACTTCTGCTAACAGCACTGCTTCAACTACTCTGGTAAACATCACTAGCATTTGCATCATTTCCCACCCAAGTGAAACCTCTGAGCTTCATTTACTTAATCTTATAAAACTTGTAAAAATTACCTAATCTTGTAAAAGTACCAGCTATTTACTTTTTGTAATTGTGTTCTCCCTCGGATTTCAGAAATCCATCCTTTTCTGTTCCTCCATTCTGATCTCCTTTGGTTCCTCCTATATATATATTCTTCATTTGAATGACTTTTGTTAACTCTCCCTTATTAATTCTTCCTTTGATAGCATCCATCTTGAAATCTAGACTATGCTCATGAACAGGAATAATTAATATTTTCACCCTTTTATTCAAAATGTCATTTTTTCCTAAACTCCCCTACCTTATAAGTTTTCAAACCCTACAATTCATGAAAAAATGTAATTTTAATTGCCTCTGTCCTTATAAATACTGAAATAGTCCACAGGCTAGAATTTAAGTTACAGAACTATGTGTGAGATAAAACAGGCAAGTGAAGGTACATGAAAAGACACTGTGAGGTAAACTGACCTCTTTTCATGCCATAAAGTAGTGTGGAATGAATTAACAAAAGGAATAAGGCAATAGAGGGAGAACAAAGAAAATTATAAATGTTTATAATTCTAGGAGTGGAGCCAAGATGGAGGTGTGAGTAGAGCAGCGGAAATCTCCTCCCCAAACCACATATATCTATGAAAATATAACAAAGACAACTCTTCCTAAAATAGAGACCAGAGGACATAGGACCACATTCAGACCACATCAACACCTCCGAGAACCCAGCCCCTCACAAAGGGGGTAAGATACAAACCCCAGCCCAGCAGGTCCCGAGTGCCCCTCCCCCCAGATCCCAGCGGGAGGAGAGAGGTCTGAGTGGGAGGGAGAAGGAGCGCAGGACTGCTGAACACACAGCCCCAGCAATCCAGAGCAGAGCGCAGACACAGTGCATGCGTGGGGCCCTGGATACTAGGGAAACAGGGCAGCAAGAATGGTGAGCGGGTACCAAAGGCTGGAGCCACAGGACAAAAGAAAAGTGAGCAGCCATATTTTTGTTGTTGTTGTTGTTGTTGTTGTTTTGTTGTGGTGAGTGCTTTTTGGAAGTCTTAAAGGGACAGGGACCCCAATACTAGGGAAACAGGGCAGCAAGACCAGCGAGCGGGTATCGGAGGCCAGAGTCAGAGAACAAAAGAAAAGCGAGCGGCCACTTTTTTGTTGTTGCTGTTTTGTTTTGGCGAGCACTTTTTGGAAGTCTTAAAGGGATAGGGACCCCAATACTAGGGAAACAGGGCAGCAAGACCCGTGAGCAGGTGCCCGAGGCTGGCACCAGAGAATAAAGAAAAACGAACGACCATTTTTTTTTTTTTTTTGTGGTCATTGTTTTGTTTTGGCGGGTGCTTTTTGGAAGTCTTAAAGGGGCAGGGCGGGACACTTAGTCCAGACGTAGGGAATCCAGGGTTCTCTGGGCACTCTAATCCCCTGGGCTGCAGGGAGCATGGAGGCATCTTACAGAGATAAATAGCCTCCCGGCTTCTCCCCCTCCAACGCAATTCCACCACTTTGGAGCAGCAGCCCGAGCCAGACCATGCCCAAAGCAACAGTGGAGATAAACTCCATAGCAGCCAGGCAGGAAGCAGAAGCCCTGTCTGCATGCAGCTACCCAGCACAAGACACGAGAAGTCGCTATTCTCTCAGGAGAGGAAGGCCACAAACCAATAAGAAGGGAAGTTCTTCCAGCCATCACTAGTCCCAGCTCTGCAAACTATTCCTATCACCATGAAAAGACAAAATTACAGGCAAACCAAGATCACAGAGACACCAGAGAAGGAGACAGACCTAACCAGTCTTCCTGACAAAGAATTCAAAATAAAAATCATAAACATGCTGACAGAGATGCAGAGAAATACGCAAGAAAAGTGGGATGAAGTCCGGAGGGAGATCACAGATGCCAGAAAGGAGATTACAGAAATGAAACAAACCCTGGAAGGATTTATAAGCAGAATGGATAAGATGCAAGAGGCCATTGATGGAATTGAAACCAGAGAACAGGAAAGCATAGAAGCTGACATAGAGAAAGATAAAAGGATCTCCAGGAATGAAACAATATTAAGAGAACTGTCTGACCAATCCAAAAGGAATAATATCTATATTCTAGGGGTACCAGAACAAGAAGAGAGAGGAAAAGGGATGGAAAGTATCTTGGAAGAAATAATTGATGAAAACTTCCCCAAAATGAGGGAGGAAATAATCGAAAGACCACGGAAATACACAGAATGCCCAACAGAAAGGATCCAAGGAAGACAACACCAAGACACATAATAATTAAAATGACAAAGATCAAGGACAAGGCAAGAGTTTTAAAGGCAGCAAGAGAGATAAAGGTCACCTATAAAGGAAAACCCAACACGCTAACATCAGACTTCTCGACAGAAACCCTACAGGCCAGAAGACAATGGCATGATATATTTAATGCAATGAAACAGAAGGGCCTTGAATCAAGGATACTGTATCCAGCACAAGTATCATTTAAATATAATGGTGGGATTAAACAATTCCCAGACAAGCAAAAGCTGAGGGAATTTGCTTCCCACAAACCACCTCTACAGGGCATCTTACAGGGACTGCTCTAGATGGAAGCACTCCTAGAAAGAGCAGAGAACAACACACAACATATGAAGAATGGAGGAGGAGGAATAAGAAGGGAGAGAAGAAAAGAATCTCCAGACAGTGTATATAACAGCTCAATAAGCGAGCTAAGTTAGGCAGTAAGATACTAAAGAAGCCAACCTTGAACCTTTGGTAACCACGAATATAAAGCCTGCAATGGCAATAAGTAAATATCTCTCAATAATCACCCTAAATGTAAATGGACTTAAAGCACCAATCAAAAGATGCAGAGTAATAGAATGGATAAAAAAGCAAGACCCATCTATATGCTGCTTACAAGACACTCACCTCAAACCCAAAGACATGCACAGACTAAAAGTCAAGGGATGGAAAAACATATTTTAGGCAAACAACAGAGAGAAGAAAGCAGGGGTTGCAGTACTAATATCAGACAAAAAAGACTTCAAAACAAAGAAAGTAACAAGAGATAAAAAAGGACAATACATAATGATAAAGGGCTCAGTCCAACAAGAGGATATAACCATTCTAAATATATATGCACCCAACACAGGAGCACCAGCATATGTGAAACAAATACTAACAGAACTAAAGGGGGAAATAGACTGCAATGCAACCATTTTAGGAGACTTCAACACACCACTCACCCCAAAGGATAGATCCACCGGGCAGAAAATACGTAAGGACACAGAAGCACTGAACAACACAGTAGAGCAGATGGACCTAATAGACATCTATAGAACTCTACATCCAAAAGCAACAGGATATACATTCGTCTCAAGTGCACATGGAACATTCTGCAGTATAGACCACATACTAGCCCACAAAAAGAGTCTCAGAAAAATCCAAAATACTGAAATTCTACCAACCAACTTTTCAGACCACAAAGATATAAAACTAGAAATAAATTCTACAAAGAAAGCAGAAAGGCTCACAACACATGGAGGCTTAACAACACTCTTCTAAATAGTCAATGGATCAACAAACAAATTAAAATAGACATCAAGGAATATATAGAAACAAATGACAACAACAACACAAAGCTCCAACTTCTGTGGGACACAGAGAAAGCAGTCCTAAGAGGAAAGTATATAGCAATCCAGACACAATTGAAGAAGGAAGAACAATCCCAAAAGAATAGTCTAACATCACAAATACCGAAATTGGAAAAAGAAGAACAAATGAGGCCTAAAGTTAGCAGAAGGAGGGACATAATAAAGATCAGAGAAGAAATAAAAAAAATTGAGAAGAATAAAACAATAGCAAAAATCAATGAAACCAAGAGCTGTTTCATTGACAAAATAAACAAAATAGATAAGCCTCTAGCCAAACTTATTAAGAGAAAAAGAGAATCAACACCAATCAACAGAATCAGAAATGAGAATGGAAAAATCATGACAGACTCCAAAGAAATACAAAGAATTATTAAAGACTACTATGAAAACCTATGACAACAAGCTGGAAAACCTAGAAGAAATGGACAACTTCCTAGAAAAATACAACCTTCCAAGACTGACCAAGGAAGAAACACAGAAGTTAAACAAACCAATTACGAGCAAAGAAATTGAAACGGTAATCACAAAACTTCCTAAGAACAAAACCCCGGGGCCGGATGGATTTACCTTGGAATTTTATCAGACACACAGAGAAGACATAATACCCATTCTCCTTAAAGTGTTCCAAAAAATAGGAGAGGAGGGCATACTCCCAAACTCATTCTATGAAGCCAACATCACCCTAATAACAAAACCAGGCAAAGACCCCACCAAAAAAGAAAATTACAGACCAATATCCCTGATGAATGTAGATGCAAAAATACTCAATAAAATATTAGCAAACAGAATTCAACAGTATATCAAAAGGATCATACACCATGACCAAGTGGGATTCATCCCAGGGACGCAAGGATGGTACATTCGAAAATCCATCAACATCATCCACCACATCAAGAAAAAGAAAGACCAAAACCACATGATCATCTCCATAGATGCTGAAAAAGCATTTGACAAAATTCAACATCCATTCATGATAAAAACTCTCAGCAAAATGGGAATAGAGGGCAGGTACCTCAACATAATAAAGGCCATACATCATAAACCCACAGCCAACATTATACTGAACAGCGAGAAGGTGAAAGCTTTTCCTCTGAGATCGGGAAATAGACAGGGATGCCCACTCTCCCCACTGTTATTTAACATAGTACTGGAGATCCTAGCCACGGGAATCAGACAAAACAAAGAAATACAAGGAATCCAGATTGGTAAAGAAGAAGTTAAACTGTCACTATTTGCAGATGACATGATGTTGTACATAAAAAACCTTAAAGACTCCACCCCAAAACTACCAGAACAGATATCGGAATACAGCAAAGTTGCAGGATACAAAATTAACATACAGAAATCTGTAGCTTTCCTATACACTAACAATGAACCAATAGAAAGAGAAATTAGGAAAATAATTCCATTCACAATTGCATCAAAAAGAATAAAATACCTAGGAATAAATCTAACCAAAGAAGTGAATGACCTATACCTGGAAAAATACAAGTCACTCTTAAGAGAAATTAAAGGGGACACTAACAAATGGAAACTCATCCCATGCTCATGGCTAGGAATAATCAATATCGTCAAAATGGCCATCCTGCCCAAAGCAATATACAGATTTGATGCAATCCCTCTCAAATTACCAGCAACATTCTTCAATGAACTGGAACAAATAATTCAAAGATTCATATGTAAACACCAAAGACGCCGAATAGCCAAAGCAATCCTAAAAAAGAATAATAAAGTAGGAGGGATCTCACTCCCCAACTTCAAGCTCTACTATAAAGCCGTAGTAATCAAGACAATTTGGTACTGGCACAAGAAAAGAGGCACAGACCACTGGAACAGAATAGAGGCTCCAGACATTAACCCAAACATATATGGTCAATTAGTATTTGATAAAGGAGCCATGGACATACAATGGGGAAATGACCGTCTCTTCAACAGATGATGCTGGCAAAACTGGACAGCTACATGTAGGAGAATGAAACTGTACCATTGTCTAACCCCATATACAAAAGTAAATTCAAAATGGATCAAAGACCTGAATGTAAGTCATGAAACCATTAAACTCTTGGAAAAAAACATAGGCAATAACCTCTTAGACATAAACATGAGTGACCTCTTCTTGAACATATCTCCCTGGGCAAGGAAAACAACAGCAAAAATGAGCAAGTGGGACTACATTAAGCTGAAAAGCTTCTGTACAGTGAAAGACACCATCAATAGAACAAAAAGGAACCCTACAGTATGGGAGAATATATTTGAAAATGACAGATCTGATAAAGGCTTGACGTCCAGAATATATAAAGAGCTCACATGCCTCAACAAACAAAAAACCAATAACCCAATCAAAAAATGGGCAGAGGAACTGAACAGACAGTTCTCTAAAAAGGAAATACAGATGGCCAACAGACACATGAAAAGATGCTCCACATCACTAATTATCAGAGAAATGCAAATTAAAACTACAATGAGGTATCACCTCACACCAGTAAGGATGGCTGCCATCGAAAAGACAAACAACAACAAATGTTGGCGAGGCTGTGGAGAAAGGGGAACCCTCCTACACTGCTGGTGGAAATGTAAATTAGTTCAACCATTGTGGAAAGCAGTATGGAGGTACATCAAAATACTCAATACAGACTTACCATTTGACCCAGGAATTTACTCTAAGAACACAGCAATCAAGTTTGAGAAAGACACATGCACCCCTATGTTTATCGCAGCACTATTTACAATAGCCAATAATTGGAAGCAACCTAAATGTCCATCGATAGATGAATGGATAAAGAAGATGTGGTACATGTATACAATGGAATACTACTCAGCCGTAAGAAGTGGAAAAATCCAACCATTTGCAGCAACATGGATGGAGCTGGAGAGTATTATGCTCAGTGAAATAAGCCAAGTGGAGAAAGAGAAATACCAAATGATTTCACTCATCTGTGGAATATAAGAACAAAGGAAAAACTAAAGGAACAAAACAGCAGCGGAATCACAGAACCCAAGAATGGACTAACAGGTACCAAAGGGAAAGGGTCTGTGGAGGATGGGTGGGTAGGGAGGGATAAGTGGGGGAAGAAGAAGAGAGGTATTAAGATTAGCATGCATGGGGGGGTGGGAGACAACATTTTGCTATGCAGATGGACAGTGATTGTAAAGGGGTTTATACAGCGGACCTGGTATAGGGGAGAGCCTAGTAAACATAATATTCTTTATGTAAGTGTAGATTTAAGATAACAAAAAAAAATAGAAAGAAAGAGAAGGGGGATTACTCCTTGATAGGATAAAACTAACTGTAAATCAATGATTAATGCATGCTTTAAATATCCTTAATTTTGATCACTTAAAGGGTGTCAGATGATCGGCTATGGAGGTACACTTTTTTGATAATATTCCTTTCTCTTAAAAAAAAAATAGCAGTTCCTGTGTGGTGACCTCCACTGAGTTCTACACAGTGGTATAAAGTACATATCAAAGTGTGGGCAAAGGGTCTGTTTGTGTTTATACAGAGCATCAAAGCCTAATTTGGCTACGCAGAAAATGAACTAAGATACGGTATGTAGAAGAACTTCCAACATCAGCACTCTCTGGAAGAGTCATATCAGAATATGATCATCAAAAACCTCAACAAAGATCCAGGCGATGCTTCAGTTGTAGCTGCATTCATCCACCGGTTCCTGGACTTGCCATTGGAATGAAGAAGGAGATATCCAAGCTGGCCTGTGCATACAGCAAAACAACAAATTTGATTGGATCTATACTGTTGGAACTCAACCAAGAATTAGGAGAAGTGCAAGTTGTAGTGCTCCAAAATCTTACAACTACAGACTATCTACTGTTAAAAGAACATATGGGATGTGAACAGTCCCCAGGAATGGGTTGTTTTAATTTTTCTGATTTCTCTCAGACTGTTCAAGTACAGTTGGACAGTATGCATCATATCATGGACAAATTTTCACAAATGTCTAGGCTGCCTAACTGGTTTTTCTTGGCTTCAGTGGAGATGGCCGGTATTTTTAGATCTGCTTTGGTTATGTAACTGTATTCCTTTTATGTTAATGTGTGTGCACAATTTAATTAGTAGTTTAAAACCTATACATGCTTAAGTTACTCTACAAGAAGATATGTCAAAGAAATAATCAATCTTTCCATGTTTTCTTCCATCTGCTACCTCTATAGCTTTTCTCTTCCTTCCTAATTGCAACCGTTAAATAGAATTCGTGCCTCATATCGAATTCAATGAGTATCATAATTCCTCCAGGTGG
Source organism: Manis javanica (assembly GCF_040802235.1). NCBI lineage: Eukaryota > Metazoa > Chordata > Mammalia > Pholidota > Manidae > Manis > Manis javanica. Next base: position 126,779,785 of record NC_133160.1, on the reverse strand, counting down.
TAAATATACCTCAAGACAAATGCTGGGCATAGAAGCCACAGGGCATAAATCTGCAAAGAAGTAAAAAGCTAACCTTTTCAAACAGTATGGCTTCTCTCACACTTATCAACTTTACATTTCCCTGTTTGGCCCCAGAAGATGACTGGTTAGCCAGAGACGGGTAAGATTCCTCAAGGGAGGAACAACCTAAGACAGGCACAGTCACAGGGGGGCAATCAGGTGCGAAATTGGGGATCAACAGCGGTGAGGCTTAGAACCTCCCTCCCCCCCCCTGTTTTGAGAGAAATCTTCTGCATCCGTGGATGTTTTATTGCCCTTGTCTATCTTGGACTAACACTTAGTCTACAGGCACACACCTGATCATCTACATTTGCTCTCTTACAACACTAAACTATGTTTTCTACCTTTATCTTGCATCTACCTACCACTTCAGCATTTTACTAAAAAAAGTAATAATAATAATAATAAAGGGAGAAATGTGGGATTCACATATAAATCAAGTATAAAAATCAAATGAATATTCATATTTGACCTGATTGTTTATAGTTCATAATGAGTGATCAAAACCGAAAGTTTTTGTGATGACTGCCCTTGTACTGTTCACCATGTAAGAACTTATTCACTATGTAAGAATTTGTTCACCATAAAAAAAAAAAGTTTATAATTCTAAATAAAGAATAAAGAAATGAGTACTTCCGGTGACATTTTGAAGTGGAAGCCAGTAAAAGGGGTAAACAATACCGAAGAAAACTTCAACTTTATAAGGCATGCATATTAGGAGAAAAGATAAACCAAGAGAACAGAGAATGAATGTAAGGTGTATGAGTGTCTATACAGGTGATATTCCAGGTTTTGTTAAAACATTGTCTTATTTGCTACTCTTAAGAAGTCTGTACATCATCTACTGATGACTCTATTTTATTGTAAAACAAAAACTGTGTTTGAGCTGACAAGTTACTTCCCAAAGACACACCAAACTAAGTGCCTAAATTGAAATTGAAGCAAGATTATTGTGAAAAGAGACCCAATGTTATTTTATTTCCATATTTGAGCGTAAAAATGAAGATACTTGAAAAATTTGTTCAATATCTTTTTCATTAATTAGACATATGAGAAAACATAAATATAATGAATCCTGTTAATATCCCAGTCGAATTTTCCATGATAAATTACAGTTTTTATATCAGTGATGAGCATTATATATTCATGCACATTCTGGATATATTTTCTTATGACTTGTAACATATATTCTGGGGAGCAATACTTCATAAATATTCTGCCTTATATATTATATTTATACACATTTAAAATATTAAGACTTTAAAATTAACCCAATTTTGCAATTGAGGATATCATATCCTAGCTTTGTTGTTTCATTTCTATTTATCCCATCAGTAATAACCTGCCACTATTGCTTTTTGGTGGGAGGCAGGGCTTATAGATGTTTCAAATGTGTTTGAATATGATATCAATTGCATCTTTATGAAAAATGTCTGTTCTTTAATACAAAATTTATGTAAGTATAAAAATTAAGACATTTAGATATTAATAACATCTCAAAAATCTACCACTTCTATACCAAATAGTTAGTCCCCATCATTTCCATTCTGCACTTTTATTACACCCTTGGTTAAAAAGGGAGGTGCAGTTAGATATGTGCTGTTGTGTGCTATTATTGCCAGTGGTATGTTACCTCATGCATTCCACTATTTTTCAAAAATAATACAATCATTTGATTACTTTACTATGTCTCTCTTGATTCAAGTAAATATCCATTTTGGCTAATATATAATTAGATATCCTTCCATCAAACGGTAAGCCATTCCACCAATTCAATTCTTAACAACCTACTATGTGATGATCACTGAGACAGGAAGCTTCAATTTCTACTGTTAAAATTTTTACTGGGCAATACAGATTAGAAAGAGAAATATTATAATCATTTTAATAATCACTTATTTGTGTGTACTGTCAAGGAGCATGTAGTACAGGATGTATACAGCTAAACCCAGGAACACTAATGTAGCCTTGGGAATCATGAGTCAATATAAAAAATGTCTCTTAAGGAAATGGTTTTTAAGACCACACGTGAATGATAAGTTTAAAAGGTACAGAGAAGGAAGACAAGTATTTGCGATAGGGACGCTCAGAGGAGAGAGAAAGCACTGTGGACTTTAAATTCCGAGGTAGCAAAGCATGATGAGTTGTAGTGTTGTTAGAAGTCCGAAAGGGCTTGAGGAATGAATAAACATGAGGACTCAAACTAGATGTGTTTGGCAAGATAAGAAGAGCCCAGAAAATGCTCGAATTCCTAGAACCTATTACAAAGTTTCACTTAAATAAACACTGTATGTGCATTGAACATTAACTTGAGGAATGACTTGAAGAGGCTTAAATTTTAAGAAGTTCACATTGGATCGGGTGGCAGGAGTGAGTAGATTTCTGAATACCAATTACAATCCTGCTTCTATAGCATGGTCAAAAGTGATACGGTGGTAATGAACTTTCTCAGAGATTCTCTAGCTGAAAATGTTCAATTTTTGTTCATCTCAAATTGAAGTAATATTCCAAGAGCTAGTACACAGCTAAATAAGTTTACTAGATTCCTTGGCAGCTGGGTATGTCCGTGTGACTGTGTTCCAGCCAATGAAATACCTGAAAGCGATTGGCACCTATTCCAGTTTTGGCTCATAAAACTATCCTACCTGTGCCCCTCTGCGCTTCTCCACAGGATATGTAGGAAACAAACTGTTGAATATAGCAGAGCTTACAGCAAGCTGGATCACTGCCAATATTCACCTGTCCAAAATGAAAGCAAAAATGTTACCCTCTGGGGGACTACTTAATACATCAGTTAGGCTATGCTAAGTAATGCACAGCCTCGGATGTAATTTTTAAAATAAGTTGATTCTGATACAACTTTAAAATCAATTAGATAGTTGGTCATGTGTCACCCAATTTTTTCTCTCAGTTAATAGTTATATTATCTGAGCTGTTCTCTATTAGTTATGGTAACACAGCAGTTCATCACGCTGTTTACATATATTGTTCACAATATACCATTACATCAATTTTCAAAAGTCAGCTTTACTGGGATAATATATACTATTTTAGTTTCCTAGGACTGCTGTAACAAATGGCTACAAACTAGGTGGTCTGCTGAAATTTATTTTCTCACAGTTCCGGAGGCTAGAATTTGAAAGCAAGATGTCAGCAAGGTGGGCTGCTGCTGGAAGTCCTGAGGATAAATTTGTTCCATGCTTCTCTCCTAGCTTCTGATAATTGCTTGTACCCTTTGGCATTTCTTGGATTATGACTGCATCACTTCAATCTCTGCCTCTCTTATCACATGACATTCTCTCTGAATATATCTGTGTCCTGTGTCTTCACACAGCCTTCTAAGGATATTAGTTACTGAATTTAGCGTGTATTCTAATCTAGTATGATCTCATCTTGATTATATCTGCACACAAAGATCCTATTACTTATGGTAATGCCAAATTTCCCAGTACTGGCGTTTGGAAATTCAACATCTCTTTTTGAGGAACACAATTCAACTGACAACATGCACATACACCAAATTCACCAAAGATGAAAATTTGAGTTTTAGTAAAGAAAACACAGTACATAAACACTGCCATACTCATGATATGGTATACATTCATTAGCCCAACAGCTTTCTCCTGAAACTTTGCAATTAATATACCACCAAAATCCAGCACCTTGAAATCACTGTAGTTTTCTCTCACTATAGTTTTGCTTATTCTAGTATGTCAGACTAATAAATCATGTATTATAAAATATTTTGTGTCTGACTTACATCACTTACCACAATGCTTTTAAGATTTATCTGTGTTGTGGTGTGTATCTGAAATACTAGCTTTTTTGTCACTAAGTAGGTTTCTGTTGTATGAATCTGCCACAATTTGTTTATCCTTTCTCCTGTGGATGGAATTCTGCAGCTCCTACATCACCCCCTACCCAGGGACTTAGTGGGCATGGGAAACTAACAATAATATGAAGCTCATGCTACTTGCTGTAACAATAATGTTCTTTTTCCCTGTGCCCAAAGTCTCATATCTTCTATCAGTAAATGTGAAGCCATGACAGGCTAACTTAAAAGCTTGTGAGTAGGGTAAAGATCTTTCTTTATAATTTTCTGTGTTGATGTCTATTTTAGTGGCTAATTATCTCAAACTGGTATGCAATAGGGTTTTATTTTTGACCCTATTACTTTTCTTATCCTATTTATTTTGTACAATTGAGCTAATTATATAAAATATTTCAATAGCTATCTTAATATAAGTACCTTTTAAATATCTACATGCAATTCAGATAGCCTACTTTAACTCTAAATCTGTATATTTTATCACTGCATATCCTATCATACGCCTGCACTTCCCCTCTTGACTATCAGTCATATCAAATGAACTATGTCTACAACTAAATTTATTAAGTATTCTACATAGCATGCTTCTGATCTTAAATATATCACTAAACACCACTTCCTTCACCCATTCACTTCAAGGATTTCCCACTATTGAACTCACTCCTAATTATTAAATCCTCCAGCTTTCATATCAGCAATTCCTCTTCAATTTGATGCTATTTTTCAGTCCCTTTTATTATTGAAATGATTTTCTTTCTAATTATGGCAGTAAGAATATGGAAGTGGTGGGAGAATTTAGATATTTTGATAATTGGTATGCATTTATTATTACTGAAGTAGAGAGGCAGGGAGGGGAAGAAAGAGAAAAAGAAAAAGAGAAAGAGAAGAAAGAAAGAAAGAGAAGAAAGAAAGAAAGAAAGAAAGAGAGAGAGAGAGAGAGAGAGAGAGAGAGAGAGAGGGGGAGGGAGGGAGGGAGGGAGGGAGGGAGGGAGGAAGGAAGGAAGGAAGGAAGGGAGGAAGGAAGGAAGGGAGGAAGGAAGGAAGAGAGATGGGGGAGGGGCAATGAGAGAGAAGGAGAGACAGAGAGCTGGAACATGACTGTGCATATGTTTGTTAAGATATAGATCATTAGATTAGAAGAGAAAATAAATTGAGAGAAGAATGAATTTAACATATAAGGAAAACCTACTTCAGCTTCTTTTACAAGCATTGTTTCATTTACTTCTCATAATAAACACATAAAGTAATTATTAATATTACTCCATTATTGGAAATTAATTTCTCAGCAGTCAAGTTACTTGACTTACCTGCATATTTGGGACAATTATGAATAGTATTAAGCCATTTGAAAAAAATTAGGCCAAACTAGCAAGAATTTATCTTTCAACAATAGCTTTTTACATTTTTCATTATGAAATGTAACACAGAGGAAATGCACAAAACAAAAATGTACAGCTCAATGATTTCTCAAAAAGTGACTGAATTGACATAACCAGAACCTAGATAAAGATGTGGAAAATAGTTAGTTTCCCCAGAGACACTTCATTCTCACTTTCAACTTCATATCCTTCCTCCCAGAAATAAACATCATACTAAATTTAAGGCAATAACTTCTTGCCCACTTACATATGTCCACTAAAAACTATAGCCTAATTTGGCCTGTATTTTGAAGCTAATGTAAATGTAATAATCAAGCATATGTAAATTAAATATGTGTAAACTATTATTGCTAATATTCCTTTGTTTTAATTGCTGCATAGTGCTCCACTGTACCCATTAGATAGAGAAATCTATCACATTTACTTTTGGTAGATTTTTGGGGTGTATACTTAGAGGTGAATCTGCTATTTCATAGAGTATCTGCATGTTCAACTTTAAAAGATAATGCCAAATATATTTTAAAAAGAAATTTTAGCTATTTATATTCCTTCAAGTAGTATATGAGAGTTCCTGCTGCTTCATATTTTTCTCATCACTTTGTGAGAGTTTTTCTTTTCTTTCTTCTTTTTTAACATTGGCGATTCAGTTGAGTACACACTGGCATGTCTGTGATTATTTAAGAATTGAAAACTTTTCCATGTGTAAAAGCTATTTAAAATTGTATAGCTATGCAGTGATCCTTTATGTCTCCCAACATTTTAAAAATTGGGTTTCTGATATTTCTGTAGCTTTAAAATAACTTTACATAAGCTAGATATATGACTTTTATAGGTTACACAGGTTGAAAATACTATCTGTGATTGAGCATATTTTATTGTCACTCATAATTATGTATATTAATGAAAAATAATCCTCAGTTTCATGAAGTGAACTTATTAATCTTTTTAAATGATTGCTGATTTTATTTAGTATCCTTTTTATATATCCCTGGATTTACATTGCTAATATATTGTTTAGGATATTGCATGCATGTTCATCAGTGATACTGATGTATAAATTTCTTATTTCCTTTCAGGTTTTGGTATCAAAGTTATATGAGCCTCATTAAATGAGTTATGAGATGTTCCAACCTTTCTACTCCCTTAGAGATTTTTGTAAGATTAGCAGAATTTATCACTTAAATGTGTGTTATAATTCATTAATGAAACTTTTTAGACCTAGAAGCTAATTTGTGGAAATTTTTTAAAAATAAGAGTCAGAGTCTGAAATTGATAAATGACTATTCAGATTCCTTTTTTATAATTTTTGTTCTGGCATTTTCCTAGAAAATTTTCTATTTCACCAAATTTTTCAAATATATGGCCATGGAGTTTTTCATAATTATTGTGTGTGTGTGTTGCTCTCCTTCTGGCTCTTCCATTTTCTTACTCCCTTAACCCTATTCTGCAACCTCATATAATACTTTCCACAGTAGCTAGTTTGAACGACCTTTACATTTTTCAGATTTGACCTTTCACATTCCTACACCTTTAACCCTCTTTGTAACTTCCAATGAAACTTAGTCTCTCTGGTCTGAACTCCTGCAGGACTTTAACTTTTTTGAATTTATCTTCGCCACCTTCAAATCCATCCTTCACATCGCCACTAGGGTGATAAAAGAAAAAACACACACATGATTGTTTTTTTTAAAAGACCAACATTTCTCAAACTTGAGTAAATATTTCACTGAAATATATTCTTTTCATTGTATTTTTACCTATTTAATTCATATGCCTACTTTAGTTCAGTAGAAGTTCAATAACCTTAGCCAGAAAGCATTTGCTGACTACTATTGACCTTCTGGGTTACCGTAAGGCTTTTCATGGCTCTAGGTACTTATATGTATCTATACTATATCATTGTTTGACTATAATTCAGTATAAGTTTCTGTTTGAATGCACTATCCATAACTGATAGTGCATTGGGTTCTTTGGGTTATTTATCTTTATATCCTCAATTTCAAGCTCAGTAACTCACATCCCTGAAACTCTCAAGAAATACTTGTTGATATAATGATCTGAATAGATGACTGTATAAAATAAATAATTTTTATCTAAGTCATTCTGATAGTTAATATAGAAGCTCATGGCAGAAGAGGGAATTTTGCTTATTACTGGACATACAAAAAGAATGACATAGAAAATATTCCTGCTTTACTTTGCTGTTACTGCCCACTTTGTAACAGTCACTATTATCAGGCAAGAGTTTAAAAGCTAGTGAGCATGCCATATCTTTAAAAGGTTTCTAAGAAGTAAGGGCAGAATAGTAAGTGTTTTTGAAAATTTTAAGGTTTTTAGATATGTAAAGTTAAGTTTTGGAATGTCTGTGTTAATCTTGCTAGTTACTGAAATATGCCATATCCTGACATTTCTGTTACAAGCAGTTAAATAGAGGAGCAATTTTGGATATATAATTCTTCTGGAGAGAGAAATTTTCATAACACATTGTGGCTATAGCTATGCATTGAAAAAGTCAACTAAGGATTATACCTGATTTTTGTATTTAATTATTTTTTGTTATTCTACTTATTTATATATATATAGTCTTTATTTTGTCATAAAATCCACCTTAATACAGAGTACTTATGAGTGAACCTCAAAGAAACTCAGGGGTTTTAATGCTTAATAATTGGTTTCTTATTTGCAAATTCTCCCTGTACTTCCTTTTTTACCTCTGCTTCTTGAATACTATGTCATTATAAAGTCCAAAATGAATTTTGCCTCCTTCCATGATATCCTCCACCCTAAGAAAGTACATATCTCTTCATTTCATCCTTCTGCTTGAAAAAATCTCAGTGCCTCTCCATCACCTTCTAATTAAAATGCAAACTTCTGGACATAATGCATAAACTCGTTTATATCTCAGCCTTTTAGAAACCCTTCCAGCCTATTGTTTTTCTGCTTCTCTCCTCTGATCAATATCAGAAAAGACAAATCCCCAAAACCCTAATTGTTTCTTGCCTTCACGCCTTTGCACCTGCCTTTGTCTTGGCTTTGAAGGTTTCCTTTTCCATTTTCTATCTCCAACACATCTTTGAAGGGTTAAAGTCCTGGTGAGATGGATACTCTTCTACCCCACCTATTTGCATCAAACGTTATTCCTCTGATTTCCCATAGCACCGCTGAATGCTGCTGTGTGCACATAAGTGATATCACAATAATTAGTATTTCCTCCAAAATCGTACTCAACTCTGAACCCGTAGAACCAAGCACAGTGCCAGGAAACTCAATCATTTTGTTGAATGAATGACTCTACCAGTTTGGTGTACTTACTGTTCTGTCAGGTAACTGCTTTTCTGGTTCTTTCTCCTCTCAAGTCTTCTCATTATACCACAGTTACCATCCTGTGGAAACTGTTTCATTTATGTGCCTGTTGTCCCTAGCAGATTTCTGCAGTTCACCCTCAGTGCTCCTTAGCATCTGCTAACTTCTCTTCAGCTCCTACTTTAAATAATGTTCCATATGTATTCTTCAAGGTTTATTGATTCTGCTCTCCAGAGAGTGCCATATACTTCAAGTGAAAAATTTGAAAATACGGGGATCATTAAAATAGATTCCTGTGTTTTGGCTGAAGTTCAGTTATGGTGCTGTAATTGTTTGCAGATTTCAAACTGGAAGCAAAGTTATATAATACAAAAAAACTGAAAGTAAGCATCTAAACAACAGACTAATAAAGGAATTTTCTGGGTCTTAACTTTAATCAGTTTATTTGCCACAAGAGAATAGTGTTAGAAGTCAAGGTTTAAAATTCAAATACATATTAATGATATTTATTATTGCAAATTCATAGAAGTTATAAATAAAGCTAAATTATAGGTAAAACAAATGCAGAATGTGACAAGAGACTTGGAATTTCACTGATATTGGGGTATAAGTGTATTTACATTTTTATAAGTGCCTCTGACTCTGTGAAATATACACAACTAAGTTTCAGAAAGTTCACATATTATTATATCTGAGAACCTTAATTAATGTAAATATTCCTTCCTTCACAATTTCCATCCCTAATTCAGAACTTTACCCTCAGAATGTAATCTTTTTTAAATGGTTGATCTGAAAATATCCACAATTGTCCCATAAACATCTCAAATTCAGCATTCTCTGTAAATTTTCTCCACTATTTGAATTACCTTAATTATTGGAATCTCATCCACTAAGGATATTGCATATATATCACATCTTTGTGCTATATGCTGCACCCTCTTGTCATCAAATTGGACCAATTCTACAGAAAAACCTTAGTATCTCTAGTATCTCTAATCTCACTACTAGGGACTTTAGTGATGCTCTCATTTTTACCTGAATAATTGAAATACTCTTCCACCTACCCTATTCTTCAGGTCACACTCTTAGAAACCACTTTTATTTTCTCTTATTTCCTTCATCTACATCCAATCTCTCAGAAAATCCTACAGGCTCTACTTCCAAAATGTATCCCTGGTTTGATCACATTTAATCATTGCTATTGAAAAACCAGTCTAAATTATTATTTTCTGTATGTCACCATCTTTTCCATTAAGACTACCACAGTAGTTTCCTAATTGGTCACTGTTATCTTTATGCTTGTACAATCATTTTTGCACAGAAGTCTGAAAAATTGTTCTAAAGGACAAATCCAATCATAATTTCTTTTACTTGCAGTGTTTATCAAAATATCTCCACCACACACGTTGAAAGATTTGATAAAATATGTGTAAATATTTAAAATATATATGTAGTTGAAACTTTAAGGAAGTTAACTAAATAAGGAAGCCAAAACATAATGATCAAGCATAAAACTAGAGAAGTTAGCATTGATACTCAACTGCCAAGGGAGCACCTGTCGATCCTTATAATTAAGAAGCTTATATTTAAAGGTCTGGGGGAAAGGAGGCCACATTTTGGGACTGTACAGTATAGAGAGAACTGCAAATTTAGCTTAAATATAAAATCCTAAAATGACTCCATTTTTTGAGAGAAATTATAGAATAGAATAAAGCATTCTCCATTAAGAGAAATGATGAGGACCATCAATGTTTTATGTGGAAAAATGCAGTTGCTCATGAAAATCATCAGTGCAAAACTACTGGTTTGGTATATAAATTCATGCTACAGTTCAACTAAGTGCATGTCAGGAGGAATGCAGAGTCCTTCTGAGGGGCACAGTCCCAAGGCTAGACTGAAGATCATTCTATCAGCAAAACATTTTTTACTTAGTAAAATAGGTGTTCAAAATTTATGGATAAGTCTTCCCAATGTAACTTCTAGTAATTATTTAATGGAGTTTAAGGCATTCAAATTCAGGCACTAATATGAAATAGACTTTCTTGTTTTAAATCTGCCTTCAGTGTCAAGGAAGAAAACTGCTATAGTTGTTGGACATCTGGTCCAGACTACTTGGATCCTGATGAAACCGAAGGCTCAGTTTTTTTTGTCTTCTCTAATTCCCTTAGTTTTGTTATGATGTTAGCTAACACAAATAATCAGAATTTGCAAACAAATTTTCCCAGTATAAGTCTTTTAAGAATTAGCGTATTATCTCAATGTTGTCAGTGAGAGTCGTGTTATAATATATGGTACTCTAAGCATTCTACAAAGTATGTTATGTGAAATACTCATTCAAGCCGAAGATTCTGATATAAATATGGGCATTGTAAGTGGGAAGGCATCCCACACTTATAGCTTCTGAAGTTACCCCAAATCTCACTGGTCTCAGAAACATCTCTGGGAAGGGCTGAACATAGTAAGATGTTGAAGATAATCAATTTTATACTTCAATTTTTTGGGGACTTTTAACTATTAAAGTCATGAAAGTTTGATTTTTGACTAATGAGTTTTCTCTTTAACCTAATAATTTGGGGTTTTTATTTCTTTGTTACTTTGAATTAGAAAATCTTGGATTTTAACCATTACTTAACTACATATGTATTATATATAGTTCAGTACAACTGAGTTTATTCTATATGTGACATTGTCTAGGTCTGAGTTTTCACATACATGTATTATCTATAAGCATTAGTTCCTTTATAAATATTTAACTATATTTTTGTTTATCTTACATTTAAAATTAAATAATATGGGCATGATTGTATGCTTGTCTCATTTTCTTCTGGGAGAAAATGTTGGGATTGGGTAAAATTGAATAATATAAATTATGAAAATATTTTGTATTTCATGATTTTTCTGTAATTGGTGGCATCTAACGATCTCCAAACATAGTAGAATGTAAGGTGTTAAAAAAAAATCTATTGACTCCACCAAAATATTGTTAGAACTAATAAATGGATTCAGTAAATTTGCAGGATAGAGCATCAACATACAGAAATCTGTTGTTCTATATACTAATAATGAACTATCTGAAATAGAAATTAAGAAAATAATCTAATTTAACATTGCATCAAAAAGAATAAATTACTCAGGAATAAATTTAACCAAGGAGGTGAAAGACCTGTACACTGAAAACTGTAAATCATTGATGAAATAAATTGAAGATGACACAAATAAATGGAAAGATTTTCCATGCTCATGGGTAGAAAGAATTAATATTACCAAAATGGCTATCCTGCCCAAAGAAATTTACAGATTCAACTCTTTCAAAATGCCAATGTCGAGGTGGAGCCAGGATGGTGGCGTAAGTAGAGCAGTGGAAATCTCCTCTCAAAACCACATATAACTATGAAAATATAACAAAGACAACTCTTTCTATAATAGAGACCAGAGGACACAGGACAACATCCAGACCACATCCACACCTGCGAGAACCCAGCGCCTTGTGAAGGCAGTAAGACACAAGCCCCGGCCCTGAAGGACCCGAGCACCCCTCCCCCCGGCACCTGGCGGCAGGACCAGTGAGCGGGTGCCTGAAACCGACACCTGAGGACAAAGAAAATCACGCATTTTTACCCCCCCCCTTTTTTTTTTTTGGCGAGTGCTTTTTGGAAGCCTTAAAGGGACAGGGAACCCAATACTAGGGAAACAGGGCAGCAAGACCAGTGAGCGGGTGTCTGAGATCGGCGTCTGAGGACAAAGAAAATTGAGCGTTATTCCCTTTTTTTAAAAAATTATTTATTTAATTTTTTAAAAAAATTTTTCTCTTTCGTTGTTGCTGTTGTTGTTTTGGTTTGGAGAGTGCTTTTTGGAAGTCTTAAAGGGACAGAACAGAATGCTTAGCCCAGAGGCAGGGAATCTGGGGATCTCTGGGCACTCTAACCCCCCGGGCAACAGGGAGCACATAGCACCTTACGGAGATAAATAGCCTCCCGGCCGCTCCCCCTCCAAAGGGGCTCCACCATTTTGGAGGAGCACCCCAGCCAGGCCACGCCCACAGTAACAGCGGAGATAAACTGCACAGCAAACGGGCAGGCAACAGAAGCCCTGTCTACGCACAGCTGACAAGCATAAGCCACTAGAGGTCGCTATTCTCCCAGGAGAGGAAGGCCACAAACCAACAAGAAGGGAAGCTATCCCAGCTATCACTCGTACCAGCTCTGCAAACTATCTCTATCACCATGAAAAGGCAAAACTACAGGCAGACACAGATCACAGAGAGAACACCTGAGTAGGAGACAGACCTAACCAGCCTTCCTGAAAAACAATTCAAAATAAAAATCATGAACATGCTGACAGAGATGCAGAGAAAAATGCAAGAGCAATGGGATGAAGTCCGGAGGGAGATCACAGATGTCAGGAAGGAGATCACAGAAATGAAACAAACCCTGGAAGGATATATAAGCAGAATGGATAAGATGCAAGAGGCCATTGAAGGAATAGAAACCAGAGAACAAGAACGTATAGAAGCTGACATAGATAAAAGGATCTCCAAGAACAAAACAACACTAAGAGAACTATATGACCAATCCAAAAGGAATAATATTTGTATTATAGGGGTACCAGAAGAAGAAGAAAGAGGAAAAGGGATAGAAAGTCTCTTTGAAGAAATAATTCCTGAAAACTTCCCCAACTGGGGGAGGAAATAATCGAACAGAACACAGAAATACACAGAACCCCCAACAGAAAGGATACAAGGAGGACAACACCAAGACACATAATAATTAAAATGACAAGGATCAACGACAAGGAAAGAGTTCTAAAGAAAGCTAGAGAGAAAAAGGTCACCGATAAAGGAAAACCCATCAGGCTAATATCAGACTTCTCGACAGAAACCCTATAGGCCAGAAGACAATGGCATGATATATTTAATGCAATGAAACAGAAGGGCCTTGAATCAAGGATACTGTATCCAGCACAAGTATCATTTAAATATAATGGCGGGATTAAACAATTCCCAGATAAGCATAAGCTGAGGGAATTTGCTTCCCAGAAACCACCTCTACAGGGTATCTTACAGGGACTGCTCTAGATGGGAGCACTCCTAGAAAGAGCAGAGAACAAAACACACAACATATGAAGAATGGAGGAGGAGGAATAAGAAGGGAGAGAAGGAAAGAATCTCCAGACAGTGTATATAACAGCTCAATAAGCGAGCTAAGTTAGGCAGTAAGATACTAAAGAAGCCAACCTTGAACCTTTGGTAACCATGAATCTAAAGCCTGCAATGGCAATAAGTACATATCTCTCAATAGTCACCCTAAATGTAAATGGACTGAATGCACCAATCAAAAGACACAGAGTAAGAGAATGGATAAAAAAGCAAGACCCATCTATAGCCTGCTTACAAGAAACTCACCTCAAACCCAAAGACATGCACAGACTAAAAGTCAATGGATAGAAAAACATATTTCAGGCAAAAACAGTGAGAGAAAGCAGGGGTTGTAGTACTAATATCAGACAAAATAGACTTCAAAATAAAAAAAGTAACAAGAGATAAAGAAGGACACTACATAATGATTAAGGGCTCAGTACAACAAGAGGATATAATCATTCCAAATATATATGCACCCAACAAAGGAGCACCAGCATATGTGAAACAAATACTAACAGAACTAAAGGGGGAAATAGATGGCAATGCAATCATTTTAGGAGACTTCAACACCCCACTCACCCCAAAGGATAGATCCACCAGGCAGAAAATAAGTAAGGACACACAGGCACTGTACAACACAGTAGAACAGAAGGACCTAATAGACATCTATAGAACTCTACATCCAAAAGCAACAGGATATACATTCTTCTCAAGTGCACATGGAACATTCTCCAGTATAGACCACATACTAGCCCACAAAAAGAACCTCAGTAAATTCCAAAATATTGAAATTCTACCAACCAATTTTTCAGACCACAAAGGTATAAAACTAGAAATAAATTCTACAAAGAAAACAAGAAGGCTCACAAACACATGGAGGCTTAACAACATGATTCTAAATAATCAATGGATCAATGAACAAATCAAAATAGAGATCAAGGAATATATAGAAACAAATGACAACAACAACACAAAGCCCCAACTTCTGTGGGATGCAGCGAAAGCAGTCTTAAGAGGAAAGTATATAGCGATCCAGGCAAACTTGAAGAAGGAAGAACAATCCCAAATAAATAGTCTAACATCACAATTATCGAAACTGGAAAAAGAAGAACAAATGAGGCCTCAAGTCAGCAGAAGGAGGGACATAATAAAGATCAGAGAAGAAATAAACAAAATTGAGAAGAATAAAACAATAGCAAAAATCAATGAAACCAAGAGCTGGTTCTTTGAGAAAATAAACAAAATAGATAAGCTTCTAGCCAAACTTATTAAGAGAAAAAGAGAATCAACACCAATCAACATAATGAGAAATGAGAATGGAAAAAATCATGACAGACTCCAAAGAAATACAAAGAATTATTAAAGACTACTATGAAAACCTATATGCCAACAAGCTGGAAAACCTAGAAGAAATGGACAACTTCTTAGAAAAATACATCCCTCCAAGAGTGACCAAGGAAGAAACACAAAAGTTAAACAAACCAATTACGAGCAAAGAAATTGAAACAGTAATCACAAAACTACCCAAGAACAAAACCCCGGGGCCGGACGGATTTATATCGGAATTTTATCAGACACACAGAGAAGACATGATATCCATTCTCCTTAAAGTGTTCCAAAAAATAGGAGAGGAGGGCATACTCCCAAACTCATTCTATGAAGCCAACATCACCCTAATACCAAAACCAGGCAAAGACTCCACCAAAAAAGAAAATTACAGACCAATATCCCTGATGAATGTAGATGCAAAAATACTCAATAAAATATTAGCAAACAGAATTCAACAGTATATCAAAAGGATCATACACCATGACCAAGTAGGATTCATCCCAGGCACGCAAGGATAGTACATTCAAAAATCCATCAACATCATCCACCACATCAAGAAAAATAAAGGCCAAAACCATAGATGCTGAAAAAGCATCTGACAAAATTCAACATCCATTCATGATAAAAACTCTCAGCAAAATGGGAATAGAGGGCAAGTACCTCAACATAATAAAAGCCATATATGATAAACCCACAGCCAGCATTATACTGAACAGAGAGAAGCTGAAAGCGTTTCCTCTGAGATCGGGAACTAGACTGGGATGCCCACTCTACCCACTGTTATTTAACATAGTACTGGAGGTCATAGCCATGGCAATCAGACAAAACAAAGAAATACAAGGAATCCAGATTGGTAAAGAAGTTAAACTGTCACTATTTGCAGATGATATGATACTATAAATAAAAAACCCTAAAGACTCCACTCCAAAACTACTAGAACTGATATTGGAATACAGCGAAGTTGCAGGATATAAAATTAACACACAGAAATCTGTAGCTTTCCTATACACTAACAATGAACCAATAGAAAGAGAAATCAGGAAAACAATTCCATTCACAATTGCATCAAAAAGAATAAAATACCTAAGAATAAACCTAACCAAAGAAGTGAAAGACCTTTACCCAGAAAACTACAAGTCATTCTTAAGAGAAATTTAAGGGGACACTAACAAATGGAAACTCATCCCATGCTCATGGCTAAGAAGAATTAATATCGTCAAAATGGCCATCCTGCCCAAAGCAATATACAGAGTTGATGCAATCCCTATCAAATTACCAGCAACATTCTTCAATGAACTGGAACAAATAATTAAAAAATTCATATGGAAACACCAAAGACCCTGAATAGCCAAAGCAATTCTGAAAAAGAAGAATAAAGTAGGGGGGATCTCACTCCCCAACTTCAAGCTCTACTACAAAGCCATAGTAATCAAGACAATTTGGTACTGGCACAAGAACAGAGCCACAGACCAGTGGAACAGATTAGAGACCCCAGAAATTAACCCAAACATATATGGTCAATTAATATTTGATAAAGGAGCCATGGACATACAATGGCAAAATGACAGTCTCTTCAACAGATGGTGCTGGCAAAACTGGACAGCTACATGTAGGAGAATGAACCTGGACCATTGTCTAACCCCATATACAAAGGTAAACTCAAAATGGATCAAAGACCTGAATGTAACTCATGAAACCATTAAACTCTTGGAAAAAAACATAGGCAAAAACCTCTTAGACATAAACATGAGTGACCTCTTCTTGAACATATCTCCCCGGGCAAGGAAAACAACAGCAAAAATGAGCAAGTGGGACTACATTAAGCTGAAAAGCTTCTGTACAGCAAAAGACACCATCAATAGAACAAAAAGGAACCCTACAGTATGGGAGAATATATTTGTAAATGACAGATCCGATAAAGGCTTGACGTCCAGAATAAATAAAGAGCTCACATGCCTCAACAAACAAAAAACAAATAACCCAATTAAAAAATGGGCAGAGGAACTGAACAGACAGTTCTCTAAAAAAGAAATACAGATGGCCAACAGACACATGAAAAGATGCTCCACATCGCTAATTATCAGAGAATTGCAAATTAAAACTACAATGAGGTATCACCTCACACCAGTAAGGATAGCTGCCATCCAAAAGACAAACAACAACAAATGTTGGCGAGGCTGTGGAGAAAGGGGAACCCTCCTACACTGCTGGTGGGAATGTAAATTAGTTCAACCATTGTGGAAAGCAGTATGGAAGTTCATCAAAATGCTCAAAACAGACCTACCATTTGACCCAGGAATTCCACTCCTGGGAATTTTCCCTAAGAACGCAGCAATCAAGTTTGAGAAGGACAGATGCACCCCTATGTTTATCGCAGCACTATTTACAATAGCCAAGAATTGGAAGCAACCTAAATATCCATCGGTAGATGAACGGATAAAGAAGATGTGGTACATATACACAATGGAATACTACTCAGCTATAAGAAGAGGGCAAATCCTACCATTTGCAGCAACATGGATGGAGCTGGAGGGTATTATGCTCAGTGAAATAAGCCAAGCGGAGAAAGAGAAATACCAAATGATTTCACTCATCTGAGGAGTATAAGAACAAAGGAAAAACTGAAGGAGCAAAACAGCAGCGGAATTACAGAACCCAAAAATGGACTAACAGGTACCAAAGGGAAAGGAACTGGGGAGGATAGGTGGGCAGGGAGGGACAAGGGGAGGAAGAAGAAAGGAGGAATTCAGATTAGCATGCATGGGGGAGGAGGGAGAAAGGGGAGGGTGGGCTGCACAACACAGAGAGGACAAGTAGTGATTCTATAACATTTTGCTATGCTGATGGACAGTGACTGTAATGTGGTTTTTAGGGGGGACCTGGTATAGGGGAGAGCATAGTAAACATAGTATTCTTCATGTAAGTGTAGATTAAAGATTAAAAAGAAAAAGAAAGAAAAGGGGGATTACTCCTTGATAGGATAAAACTAACTGTAAATCAAATATTAACGCATGCTTTAAATATCCTTAATTTTGATCACTTAAAGGGTGTCAGATGATCGGCTATGGAGGTACTCTTTTCTGATAATATTTCTTTCTCTTAATAAAAAAAAATACCAATGTCATTCTTCATAGAAATAGAATAAACAATCCTAAAATTTGTATGGAACCACAAAAAATCCTGAATAATCAAAGCAATCATGAGAAAGAAAACCAAGCTGGAAGCAACAGTCCTTGATTGCATTACTATATGACAAAGTTATAGTGATTAACACAGTTTGGTATTAGCATAAATATAGATGCACAGGTTAATGGAACAGAACAGAGAGCTCAGAAATATACCCATGCATACATAGTCAATTAACTTATGATGAAGGAGGCGAGCATATACAATGGAGAAGGTACAATCTCTTAAATAAATTGTGGTGAGAAAACTGGACTGCCAGGGTAGATCTTGAGTTCTCATTACAAGAAAAAAAATTCTGGAAATATGCATGGTGACGGATGTTAACTAAACTTATTTTGGTGATCATTTTTAATACATACAAATACTAACTCATTATGTATACAACTAAAACTAATATAATGTATATGAGTTATATCTCGATTTTAAAAAACAAACTATTATTTAGTTCATGATATTAGCAAGATATTTAATTCCTTACAAGCATTTTAGTAACATGTATGAATCATCTCCTTTTATACACACATAAACACATATATGCAAAAGAATTAATCTGGAGTGCTATATTACATGACATACAAAATTTAACTCAAAATGGATTAAAGACTTAAATGTAAGACCTGAAATCATAAAACTATTAGAAGAAAACAAAAGTGGTAAGCATAGGTCTTGATATAGGTCTTGTAGATGAATTTTTGGATTTGATACCAAAAGCATAGACAAAAATAAATAAATAAATAAATAAATAAACAAGTATGAGTACATTAAACTAAAAATCTTCTGCATAGCAAAGAAAACCATCAACAAAATGCAAAGGCAACCTACTGAATAGAAGAAAATAGTTGTAAATCTTATATCTGGTAAGGGGTCAATATCCAAATATATAAAGAACTCGTACAACTCAATAGAAAAAGTAAAACAAATAAAAAAATCCAATTAAATATGGACAGAGGATTTAAATAGACATTTTTCTAAAAAAGACATACATAAGGCCAGTAGATGAAAAAATGCTCAACATCACTAAATATCAGGGAAATGCAAATCAAAATCCCAAGGAGATACCATCTCACACCTGATAGAATAGCTGTTATCAAAAACACAATAATAACTGTTGATGAGAATATGGAGAAAAGGGAACTCCTATTGCACTGTTGGTGGGAATGTGTACAGAGGCAGCCACTACAGAAAACAGTATGGAGATTCTTCAAAAAATTGTATGTAGAAGCATTATATAATTCAGCATTTCAATTTCTGGTTGTTTATCTGAAGAAAATGAAAACATTTTGAAAAGATACCTGCACCTTGTCCTTTCTGCAACTTATTTACAACAGCTGAGACATGGAAACAACCTAAATCTCAGTGCCCATTGACAAGTGAATGGATAAAGAAAACGTCACACATGTATGCACACACACATAAATGCCATCCAGCCATAAAAAGGATGGAATTTTGCCATTTGTTAAAGTACGGATGGATCTTGAAGGCATTATGTTAAATGTAATAAGTCAGACAGAGAAAGCAAATACTGTACAATCTCACTTACATGTGGAATATAAGGAAAAAAAAAACCAAGCTCATAAATTCAGAGAACAGATTGGTGGTTTCCAGAAGCGAGGTAGTGTGGAATGGGTAAAGAGAGTCAAAAGGTATAATCTTGCAGTTATAAAATCAGTCATGTGGATGGAATGTACAGCATGGCAAGTGTAGTTTATAATATTGTATTGCTAAGAGTGTGGATCTTCAAAGTTCTCATCACAAAAAAAAAATTCTGTAAGTATGTATGGCAATAGATGTTAACTAAACTTACTGTGGTGATCATTTTTTAATACATACAACTAACAAATCATTACATTGTATAACTGAAACTAACAATGTATATCAATTATATGTTAATTTTAAAAAACAATCTATTATTTAGTTCACAGTATTAGCAAGATATTTAATTCCTTACAAGTATTTTACTGAAATGCTTTTTTTTTTACACACACACAAACACACACACACACAAGAGAAACTAAAATAACAAGCATAAAACACACAAAAATTATAAAGCAAGTTTTAGACAAAAATAAGTTTATGGGAATTAAGAAGAAAATGTGTCCAATATATGTACCTTGCAGAATGAATAATAAAAAAGAGGTGTTTTATTGGTAAAATCAATAACTTGTCAACAACATTATCTTGTAAAAAGAATGATAACATTTAACATGTTGATCTTACAAATATTTCATGTTCAAATGAATTGACTTCTCAAAAGTTAGCCTTCAAGAAACTATACATTATGATTGACTTTGTGACTGAAAATATCTTTATAAGAAGATAATCATATGTTCGGGAAAAGCACACACTTTTAGGATATGACACATAATTCAAGAAGAAAGGACCTATAAATCCTTATCAATGCAAAATTTGGATAAATACTCCCATTATTTATTGTTAACCTGGATGGTACTGCTTCCTGCTTCTCTGCAGACTTTTGAAGGCATGGGCAGCATCACTTTTTCCTCATGATTATTAGGGATGCTCCTGGGCTCTTCTGCCTGGGGAAAGGGCTACTACTATCCTGTAGGACACAGAACCATCTGGTTCAATACCCCTGCTGAGGAAAACAGTAGGCTTCTGTTTTAGTTTTGATGTGCTGGATTGTGGTTTTGGGTGCAATTCCACTTTCTTAGAGAACTCACTCTGATATTTAATTTTTGATCTTCCTATTATCTGTTAATGAATTCTATGAACCATGCATATTTTGATAAAAATTCAAGAATGCATAACTTAGGATAAGCTTAGGTGATACTCAAGCTTATGGTGACAGTATACAATTATGTGAACACTTCTCTATTCAAGATTTCTTATGTTAATCATCATTTATGAATAAATTTTAAATTTATAGTGCTGTATTATTTTATTGGCAGTGAGTTTTGTCTAGGCTCTTAATATTCCACCAATAAATGAAGTGAATTGGGAGAATATTTTACATGTTTTCTGCTCATAATACATTTATATTATAGTAAGATATATTTTATAAAATATAATATGTATTTTGCAAAAGCCAGTTTTCAAAATGTTAGATAATGTATTTCATGAAAAAATACAGGAAAAAAATCAAGCCGTATTAGGGGAGTGCTTATGAGGTAATTTTTAAAACGTCTATTTAGAAACCTCAAAAGAATTTCCATTTGACAAATCCATGTAAGAATTCAAATATATCCTTTGAATTTCCCTTCCTTCATGGACACAGATATATGCCAAGAAAGCTTGTTTTTCTGTCCTCCTAATAAGGTGAGCTTTTTATGTAAGTATAAAGATGTGTCCAGAGTGAGGGTTTTTTCCATGCTTGTATCTCATTAATTTAACTAGGAAACCAGGTTGGGATCCTACAAGCTTGTCTTTGCATTCAAGAAATAACTAATATTGTGTCGATTGTCACCATGCAGCTATACCTTACTGTCTACCTTCTATATTACACTCTTGCTGGCTAATGTACTTGTTTAAGGAACACTTTGATATGTATTCAAATCCCACTGGAGATTTCATTCTCTAAATGAATCACTTTCTATATATTTAGAAAGATAGCTGATTTTTGTAAGCAACAAAATATGCATATATATATATGTATATGTATACGTATCTATGTAAACACTTTGAACTCTGTTAAAATGTCCCTATACCATTTCCACTTGTCCATGAATGTCTGTATGCCTTATATTGCTTTTCAATATTTAATTAAAAATTAATTCTTGATTCCTAAATTTAATCAAGTATAACATTTTATTAAATATCAAGGGAATGTTAATTAGGCATACATTTACTATTAAGTTAGTATATCTATTTTATATACTTCTGTAGGCAAGGATTAGTAAGTATCATTTTTGAAAAAGAATGATCAATAACATGGAGTATCACTCCAAGAAGTGTGGTGGTACAGACATTCCGTGGGAAAAAAAATCAATAAAAACAAATGAATGTTAGCTAAATTACAGCAAATACATTTTAAAAACATTTTTAAATTTATAATGCATAAGGAAGTTAACCAAAAATAATTAAACTGAAAAAGCAATACAGAAACTAAGATTAATGATATTGAATATGGAAACCATAAATCTCATTTCTTTACAATTCTAGAAATAAAATGAATCTACATAGAATAGGATTCTGGTATTTGGACCTTTATAGGGAGGCACCCCTCAAATAAACACCTCTCAATTCAAATAGACTAAGTACTGACAAATGTAAATTTGTGGCAAATGTCAAATGTCCTGAGAAGACTCTCAACCATGAGCATGAATTATCAAAAGCAGTACACAATATATTTATACCTCGAGTAATCCAAGATTAGGAATATTAAACAGATTTTAAAGTAACTACCTAGAAAGTTTTAAAAAGAATGCATATCAAGTTTTTAGATGAGAAAAGAGAGAACAAAAATTCAGAATATTGCTGCATAATTAGATTTAGAAATAAACTAATTTCAACTTCTAGTCATTAAAGTATTGTCATCAAAACAAAACAAAACAACATCTTACAGGATATTTTAAAAAGCAGATTAGAAACAAGTGTTGAAACAATATTGGATTGGTTTTAAGTTCTGATATAATCCCTATATATAGAAAAATATAGAGTTGAATTAAGATGCATAATCACTAATGTGTGAAGGTATACCATCTGGGTCCAAGAAAAGGAGAAAGGCAACAATGGAGAGGCTATATTAAAAGATATAGTGAGAATTTTCCAATATTGGTGAAAGATACATCCTCCATTTCCTATCATGAAAGACATCATATTCCAAGCAGAAGAAAGAAAGTCTAAAGAATATCAAAGACAAAGGTCTAAAAGAGGCCAAAGAGAACAGGCAGATCACACACCAATAAATGAATATTATACTGCTAATGTAATTATTATATATCCCTAATATTTCAACAGCAGATAAAACATTAGATTGATAACATCAAAGTGACAAGAGAAAATATTTGTCAATATCAAATCATGTACCTAGGGAAATAATCCACACTGAAGGGAAAATTAAGATATTTTCAAATTAACTAAAAATATTTTACCAGCAATAGAAATCTTAAAACACTTTTTAACATGTTCCTAAAGTTTCAATTTCAAATTTTTCAATATTGTTATTGTACTATTCCCTTTTGTTGCCATAGATTACAAAACACCAAAAATGCTGGATCTACAGAACACACTGAAATGTTCTGTGCACAAACTTTTGAATCTGAGTTTCATACTATGCAGCTAATTTTTCTTCCAATTTTGTTAAATTGCTGGACAATTGGCTCTAACATTTCCTTGTACACAAGTGATAGTTGAGAAACAGTATTAGAACAAATGGTAATTGTTGAGAGACAAGAGGTTTTTCTGGTAGTCTAAAGAATTGTCCTGCCTCACAGGCCATGTTTCCAACCACAATTTTTTGCTTAGAAAACACCTGAGGTGTTTATAATCTTTAGGTATAAAGATATAGGCATATAAAGATATAAAGCATAAAGCATGTTAGCAGCACCCAGAGCCACAGAATAAGAATGCTGCATTAATTTTAGTGGATTATATTTTCATTAAAAAGGTATAATATAGGGTAGTATATAAAATATGCATGACTTTAAAACATAAATTAATGCAGTTGAAAGCATGCTTAGAGGGAAATTTGTAGCATTGAATGCATATTTTAGAAAATAAGAAAGATCTAAAATCAATTATTTAAGTTTCACCTTAGAAAACTAACAAAGAGAAGCAAATTTAATCCAAAATAGAAGATAAAAAATAATTAGAGCAGAAATCAATAAATTTTATAACAGGAAATCAATAGAAAAAAATCAACAAAACCAAAAGCTGCTTTTCTGAAAAGATAACAAAAATGGATAAGTTTCTAGCCAGGCTATTTAAGCAAAAAAGTGAGAAGATATGAATAATATCATAAATGTGAATGAGGGGACATCATTACTGAGCCAATGGGCATAAGAAGATTAATAAAGAAATACTATGAATAACTCTATGTTTACAGATTTGATAATTTAGATCAAATGGACTGATACCTTGAAAGACACAAGCTGCACATGACAAACTCATACAAGAAGGCAATCAAATAGGCCTATAACTATTAAAGAAATCATTCAATAATTAGTCACCTTCCAAAACAGAAAGAACCAGGCCTAGATGGGTTCATGGGTGAATTCTACCAATTAAGGAAGAAATTATAGCAAATCTCTATAATAGAAGCAGAGGGAATATTTTTTTAACTAATTATATGAGGCCAGCATTACCCTTATAGGAAAACTTGACAGACATTACAAGAAAACTATAGACCAATATGTCTCATAAACATAGATGCAAAAATCCTCAACATGGTTTAGCAAATCAAATCCAACAATACATAAAAAGAATTACACATATACCACAACTAAGTTGTATTTATCCCAAACATGCAAGATTGTTTCAAAATTCAAAAATCAATTAATGCAATCCTTCACATGGCAATCTAAAAAAGAAAAATCATATGATCTTGTCAAGAGATGCAGAAAAACATTTGACAAAATCTAACACCCATTCATGATAAAAACTCAGTAGAGTAGAAATAGAGGACAATTTCCTTAACTTGAAAAGAATACATACAAAAACCTACACTAACATAATACAGCTAACAATCAAATTTTTTGTTATTGTTCTGTTAGTGTTTCTGTTTTGTTTTCTTCCTTTCTCACTAAGATCAGGAACAAGGCAAGGATGTTTCCTATCACCACTCTTTTTCAATATTGTTCTAGAAATCTTAGCTAATGAAGTAGTACAATAAAAGAAAATAGAAGGTGTAGCAAGATTGAGAAGCAAGAAATAAAACTGTCTTTGTTCACAGATGACATGAACCTCTATGCAGAACAGCCAAACAAATCACCAAAAACTCCTAGAATTAATAAGCATTTATAGCAAGGTTGCAGGATACAAGGCTAACATACAAATGTTAATCACTTTCCTATACACCAGCAGTGAGCAAGCAGAATATGAAATTATAGACATAATACCAGTTAAATTATCATCCCCAAAGTGAAATACTTATGCATAAATCCAAAAAATAAATGTATCAGATCTGTATGAGGAAAATTACAAAACTCTGATTAACAAAATCAAAGAAAAACTAAATAAGTGGAGGGCTAATCTATGTTTATAGACAGGAAGAGTCAATATTGTGAAGATATCAGTTCTTTTTAATCTGATCTACAGACTCAATCCTAATCAAAATCAAAGCAAGTTATTTCATGGATTCCTACAAATTGATTCTAATATTTATGTGCAGCAGCAAAAGACCCAGAACAGCCAGCCAACTCAATATTAAGGGACACAGCTTGAAGACTGATGCTATTTGACTTTAATACTTCATGAAATGTTAGTTATCAGGGCAGTGCAGTACTAGTTGAAGAATAGAGAGCTCAGAAATACACCCGCATAAATACAGTCAACTGGAGCAAAGTATTTTCAACAAATAGTGCTGGAACAATTGGACATCGACATGCAAAAGAATTCATTTAGATGCAGATCTTACACCCTTCACAAAAATTAACTCAAAATAGATCACAGGCTTAAATGTAGAATATAAGACTATAAATCTTATAAGAGATAGCATAGGAGAAAACTTAGATGACCTTGAGTATAGTGATGACTTTTTAGATAAAACACCAAAGGCAAGATCTATGAAATAAATAATTGAGAGGTTGGACTTCACCAAAATTAAAAAGAGAACTTCTACTCTGTCAAAGACAATGTCACAAGAATGAGAAGACAAACCACAAACTGGTAGAAATGTTTGAAAATGCACACCTGATAAAAGACTGTTACAAAAATAAAGAATTCTTAAAATTCAACATAGGAAAATAAACAACCTGACTTTAAAAAATTAATAGATACCTTACCATGAAAAATACACAAATGTCAAAGAAGCATGTGAAAAGATGCTCCATATCATATGCTGTCTAAGCAAGTTACTTCATTTTTGAAATGATAGGTGTGTTGGGCAACAAGGAACTCATTCATTGCTAGTGGAAGGCGAAATGGTATAGGCATTCTAGGAGACAGTTTGGTAATTTCTTATAAAACTAAAGGTACTCTTATCAAGCAACCCACCAATTTTACTTTTTGGTGTTTACCCAAAGGATTTCCACACAAAACCTGCACATGCTTGTTTATAGCAGCTTTATTCACAATTGCCAAAATTTGAAAGCAGACAAAATGTCTTTCAGTAGGTGAATGAATAAATAAACGGTGGTAAATGTAGACAATGGAATATTATTCAAGGCCAAAAAGAAATGAGCTATCAAGCTGTGAAAAGACATGGAAGGATCTGAAATACATATTATGTATTGAAAGACGCCAATCTGAAAAGTTTGTATGACTTCAACTATAAGACATTCAGAAAAAGACAAAATTATGGAGACAACAAAAATATTGGTGGTTGCCAGTGTTAGGGGGTTGGTAAGGGTGACTTTGTGAACCCAATTAGTATTTTTAGGGCAATAAATACATTCTGTGTGATACTATAATGATGGATATGCGTCATATATTTGTCCAAACCCATAGTATATGCAACACCAAGAGTGAAATGTAACATAAACTATAGAGTTTGTGTGATTATGATGTATCAATATAGGTTTATCAACTGTAGCAAATGTACCACTCTGAGGTGGGGGGTGGTAATGTTGATTTTAAGGGAGGCTATGCATATGTAGGGACAGGTAATATATGGGAAATATCTGTACCTTCTTAATTTTTATGTGAACCTAAAACTGCTAAAAAACTTTGCCTTTAATAAAAAACAAATTATGGCACATCAAATTAATTTTGCACTTGTGAGGTTCTACTTCAAAAGAGACATTCCTTCTCCTGCTCTAAGTCTACAGATGCAAATACTATCCAGCAATAGCCCACAGGTTTCATGAGATCACATGGGCCCAATACGGTCAGTTTCCAATGCTTAAGGAAAATTTAAGAGTATTCCTTTTTTACTGAAACCTCTTAATATTTCAATGTTGGCAACTAATTCCAAAATGTAAATGTATCTTGAAGTTTCAACTTACAAGACCAAAAGCACAAAGTATGCATTCAGAATGTATTTCACAGACCATTTCTTCATTTTGGCTATTGTAAAATCTCCCTGTAACCTTACAAGCAATTCCTGTGATTGGTGAGTTGACTCAAATTAAACATACTCACTTGAGATAACTCTAGACTGAGGTTCATAGTGAAAGCTTACAGTCCAATGGAGTGTCAATTACTTAACGTAGGGATATGGCCTGTGTCATTCATCACTCCATAGTGTAATAAATACAAAATTACCTGGCACATAGTAGCTACTGAATATTTATTAAAAGAATACATATATATGGTATTTGTTTTATATGTATTTTTCATATAAACATATATTACATAAACTTATACATATATATAAAATTATATATATATTTATAAATGTATTTAAGAATTAACTATACATATATTTAAGGTCAAGTGATATCTGTATCTGTCTTTCAGTCTTACTAATGCAGAGCTTCCCCCAAAGCCTTTTAATGTACTCATTCTTAATAGTACCTGAATTTTGCTGGAATTCCCTTGCTGAATTCCTCATTACTGTGTATTCACTATAGAATGTTATTCAAGAAACTGGTCTGAGATCAAGGACTGGAGCAATCTCCTCCTTATCCACCTTTACCATAAATGACAGAACTAACAAAAGTTATAAAATACAACTATTTGTTGGCTATAAAAATTAGAATTTTTTGTGAGATATTACAAAGTCTGAAGCAAGTAATTGTTTCTTCGATGGGCATAACATGATATTGATCCAATGTCACTTAGCTAAATATTTTTAAAACTTTATTTTGGTATCACTAATCTACAATTACATGAAAGAACATTATGTTTACTAGACTCCTCCCTTCACCAAATTCCCCCCACAAACCCCATAACAGTCACTGTACATCAGTGTAGTAAGATGCTGTAGAATCACTACTTGTCTTCTCTGTGTTGCACAGCCCTCCCTGTGTCCCGTCAGTATATTATTTCTGGTAATAGTAATGCCCCCCCCTTTTTTTCCCCTTATCCCTCCCTTCCCACCCATCCTCCCCAGTCCCTTTCCCTTTGGTAACTGTTAGTCCATTCTTGGGTTCTGTGAGTCTGCTGCTGTTTTGTTCCTTCAGTTTTTCCTTTGTTCTTATACTCCACAGATGAGTGAAATCATTTGGTACTTGTCTTTTTCCACCAGGCTTATTTCACTGAGCATAATACCCTCTAGCTCCATCTATATTGTTGCAAATGGTAGGATTTGTTTTCTTCTTATGGCTGAATAATATTCCATAGTGTATATGTAACACATCTTCTTTATCCATTCGTCTACTGATGGACACTTAGGTTGCTTCCATTTCTTGGCTATTGTAAATAGTGCTGCAATAAACACAGGGTGCATATGTCTTTTTCAAACTGGGCTGCTGCATTCTTAGGGCAAATTAAATTCCTACGAGTGGAATTCCTGGGTCAAATGGTATTTCTATTTTGAGTTTTTTGAGGAACCTCCATACTGCTTTCCACAATGGTTGAACTAATTTACATTCTCACCAGCAGAATAGGAGGGTTTCCTTTCTCCACAACCTTGCTAACATTTGTTGTTGTTTGTCTTTTGGATCGTGGTGATCCTTCCTTGTATGAGGTGATATCTCATTGTGGTTTTAATTTGCATTTCTCTGATGATTAGTGATGTGGAGCATCTTTTCATGTGTCTGTTGGCCATCTGAATTTCTTCTTTGGAGAAGTGTCTGTTCAGATCCTGTGCCCATTTTTTAATTGGATTATTTGCTTTTTGTTTGTTGAGGTGCGTGAGCTCTTTATATATTTTGGATGTCAACCCTTTATCTGATCTGTCATTTATGAATATATTCTCCCATACTGTAGGATGCCTTTTTGTTCTATTGGTAATGTCCTTTGCTGTACAGAAGCTTTTCAGCTTGATATAGTCCCACTCGTTCATTTTTGTTTTTGTTTCCCTTGCCCAGGGAGATATGTTCATGAATAAGTTGCTCATGTTTATGTTCAAGAGATTTTTGCCTATGTTTTTTTCTAAGAGTGTTATGGTTTCTTGACTTACATTCAGGCCTTTGATCCATTTTTGAGTTTACTTTTGTGTATGGGGTTAGACAATGATCCAGTTTCATTCTCTTGAGTGTAGCTGTCCAGTTTTGCCAACACCAACTGTTGAAGAGGCTGTCATTTCCTCTTTGTATGTCCATGGCTCCTTTATCATATATTAATTGACCATGTATGTTTGGGTCACTTAGATAAATTTTAACTGTCATATTTTAAGATGAACATAAACACTTTTGTTATTGCTGACACTGGCTTTTTATGATCTAAAAGCTGCTCAACTCTAAAGTTTTTCCTTTTTTTTTTCTCTGAATATGCTTTTTCTGTTCTGTTCCATTGGTCTAGCTTTCTTGGCTGTCTAAAATGCTCTTCAGCTTCCCCATCTACTGGCTGCCTGATTTTGCAGGGCTGTGAGAGGTGTCCTTTGTGTGATATGTAATCTGTTTACCTACTTGAATTGTCCATTAGACATTTTTGTTTCTTGAGGACTGTGACCATGTCTTGTCCTCTATTGTATTTTAGCCCTTACTCACCTGACTGGCCCATTACTGATATTCAGTAAATATTTGATGAATGAGTGAAGAAATAACTTTCACTGGGCTCTTTAAGAAGGTGGCTGATATAACCATAGTTTTGAAATTGTAATGCTTTGCCCTGGAACATGTATGTATTTCCTGTACTTCTCTTTAATCCCATATCATTATCATCAGAGCTCTATTAACTAGAATTTCAGCATTTATTTAGAATGATGATAATGTGAATACCGTGATAGTATCTGACTCATTATCTATTAAATTCTTTTCAACATGATTTTAATAACACATTTAATATGCTGTATTTGGGTTTAAAAAACATGATATGCACAATAGCATTAATCCAAATATTTGATTAACTATAATACCACATTTCCCTGTCATAAAGATAACTTATTATTCATAAAGATAATTTATGTCATAAAGATAATTTATTATTCTTGTAATTATATTAATATTCTAGCTAAATGAGTCTATTTAAATCCAACATTATACTCGTACTCTGATTAATATACACCAATAATGTCTTATGCTGATTTAATATGATTTAATGTACTATATGCTTTTTTAAAAATGTGGAGAATATTTTCTTCTAGATATATTTATGAAATGAGAATAATATAGGAAGAGTCAGTAACTAATAATCATCTCCACTCTACACTTTTTATTAGGAGTATGTCATGTGCATAATAGAACCTTAGAGTTCTGTGAGATATTTAATATTATAGAGCTTCGAGAATGCCTTTTAACAGCAGCAAATATTTCCCCTCTGGGAGAGGGGATGCTCCAATGATATAATGTATAATAAGGAATTGTGCTTCTAATCTCAGAGGTTTGTGGGTAGTGAGGAGATAAAAGCAAATAAAATAACTGGAAACAGTTTGCTCACTGTTAAATGCAATAAACGAGTAATTTGAACCCCAAGCAGGGGCGACCATGAGGACAAGACCACCTAGAGGACTTTCTTGTACAGTCCAGTCAGCCTTGGCTCTGAATTAATAAGAAATCAGACACCAAAAGCTGGAAAGAGCTGTCGATTGGGCCTTTGCTTTTTAAATTTCTCTTAGAAGCAGTTGGTTCCTCTTACTGAATTGTGAGATAAAAATAATGTACAAAGTAAATTAGTATATAAGCTTGAATCATCCTGTAGGCATAACATGGCCATTATGAAAGTAAAGGGTGTAGATGGGTGGCAAAGTGCTGCTCTAAAATGCAATTTCTAACTATAATTGATGTTCTAGTTTCTACACATCATGTTAGAATACAATAGAAAAAGGTAAAATTCTAGTACTTTCAAGCTCTCCTGGCAAGATGGCCTTTTTTGAGAAGGTCACGAAAATGTTATAGCTTCAAGTACCAGTAATACACTTTTTTCACCATTTATAGCAGTGCGTACTTAACTTTCTTTTGAGGATAATTTTTAAAATTCAGAAAATGAAGATACCACTATTTTAATCAACACATTCATGCAAAAGGAATTTTAAGGTCTGTAAAATTTCTCCTCACTTTTTCTTTTTAGCATCATCATCTTTTCTGCCTCCCATGGTGACTACTCATAATCCTTGAATTAACCATTTTGTTTTTATTGATTTATTCCATTTAATTTCATAATCAGTTACCTCGTTCATAACACAAATTTGTTCAGTTCAGCTGCCTAGGCAAGGCTAGTGGGAGGAATATATAAACTGGCTTTGGAACTATAAATTTTGTTCTTGTTTGTTGCCATACTACTTACATATCTGCATGATGAGACTGAACAAAGCTTTTTGCTTGAAAGATGTTAGCTGAAGAGACCTTAACCCTACATCCCATTTCTCTCTTCCTTTCTTCACTTTTAGAGCAATGCTAAAATGAGGGCCAAGTGGTATAACCTTTGCAGTATTGATTTCCTTCAGAATACTGAGAGCCAGTATGGAAGGCTGTGCAGTTAGCTGTTAGCTGGAGGTTCTCCAAAAAAGGAAAATAAACAAACCAGAACTGGTTAAAGCCACCAGAGACCCTTCTGAAGAGCTTTAAGGATGCTTCACAACTCCAAAGAAGAGAATTGTATATTTTATGACTAAACAGTGCAAATACCAGATAGGAACTATGATGATTATTAAACTTGGGATAAATTAAAATTACTTATCTAAAGAGGAATGACTATAACCATTTAATGAATATTTTCTTCAAGTTTATAAAATGGAAAATGGGATGCTGTTTATATCATTTAACTGACTCATTTAAAGAAAAATGTATAGTGTGTTGCCAAATTACCACATTAAAATGCCAAAGCTACTATTTAACCCATGCCTTAATTTGCTGGTGGTGCCATAAAAAAGTACCATAAATTAGGTGGGTTAAACAACAGGTCTACTGCCTCACGGCTGTAGAGGCTTGAAATCTGGGATCAGGCTGTTGGCAGAATTCCCTCTGAGGGCTGTGAGGGAGAAATCTGGTGCATGCCTCTCTCCTAGCTTCTAGAGGTTTCCTGGCGATCTTTGGTTTCTGCCGCATCATCCTGACTTCTGCCTTCTTTGCCACAGGGCTTCTACCTGCTTGTGTGTGTGTCTCTAGATTCTCCTCTTACAAGGATCACTGCCACATTGGTCAAAGGTCCATCCCACTCCATGATAATTTCATCCTAACAACTATATTCCTGTCACTCTGTTTCTAAATAAGGTCACTTACTGAGGTTCTAGAGGTTAAAACCCAACACATGAATTTTGGGTAAACAGAGTTCAGCTTATCAACTTATAGAGCCATCTCATTATACATCCTTTGCATTTTCTGTGCTTATGTAGTAATGATAATCATCATAATTTCCAAA
Source organism: Manis javanica (assembly GCF_040802235.1). NCBI lineage: Eukaryota > Metazoa > Chordata > Mammalia > Pholidota > Manidae > Manis > Manis javanica. Next base: position 126,747,102 of record NC_133160.1, on the reverse strand, counting down.
GCCCAAACTTTGTGCCAGTAACTCTGGAAACTGATTCAATAAGTTACAGGGCAATATATCAAAGAAAACAAACTAACATCATTCTACTATCAAGAAAAACTTGGGCATAGAGAAAATAAGTAATTTTCCTAATGTCACATAGCCAAGTATAAATGCAGGCTATCTGAACCCTGGCTTTTCGTAAAAGATTCATGTTGTACATCGTGTTTCATAAACCTGAATCTTTAGAGTTTCTTTGCTATTGTACAGACCATTTGTCATGTAAGCATTCTGGACTTAGTATATGATAGAAGACTGAAATGGGTGCACATTAAGAAATCCCTCTATCTTAAACTGACACAGCCACCAAGGAGCTAAGCCCTTTTTGCATAACCCATATTTATAAGTATGGATTTTCAGATACTGGCTCTACAACTTACCGGTTGTGTCAGTTTTAGGGAAAAAAATCCTCCAGTTATAATATGATTGCTTTGCTTTCATGTAAAATTTCAAATAAATATTTAGATTTTTCTGGTGAAAAATTAAATACCTCACCATACTGAGTTTCCTGTTTTGTCAACACTACATCCAGGACCATTGGGTGACTGATTTCAAATGATAGAAAAATTTTAGTTGGGTAAATTAAAGAACCTAAACTAACATTTAGATATCCTACTATTGGACTCTATAGAAAAGGACACTAAAGCAAGAACACAGTGCACTGTTAAAGAAATATTTATTTAATCCTCATGAAACTTTGAGATTGGTATTATTATTTTCATTTATATATGATGAAAATTTGGAGCAGAGAGTAAAAGCTCTTTGTCCAAACATTTCAATATTCAAAGCCAGATATGGGATTGAAACCCACATTTCACTTACTTGAAAGCCAGGGCTCTTATCCTAAATCACTTTGCTATATTTTGTTTAGTGAAACTTCTCTTCCATCATGCTTCAGTTACTTGAATGCCAATTCCCTGCTTCCTAAATGCAAAACCATCCTGCCCCAGTCTCCCTCATGAACACAACGTGAATCCAGAGAAATATACACTATTATTTGAGAGACTAGTAGTTCTTCACATTTCTTTTAATTCATAAATAGGGTAGGGTTCAAATTTAAAATAGAAATATAGACACATGAATTTAATTATCTATAGATATATCTTATAAGAGTTATAATAATTATAAGAAACAAATCAAACCAATATGCTGTTTTGGAAATAGACTAATCTTTATGGGAATTTCTCTTTCTAAATGTAAAAAACAAAACGCAATTAAAATTTAACATGTTTGTATAGAATCAAATGAAGAGTAGCAATACAAATAAGGTTTTGACTTTCGACAGAGCCATGAAGTGTAACAGTTATAGAAAAGTAAAAAGACCTTTAGACCTATAATAATTGTCCTCATTACCAGTTTCAGAATTTAGAGAAGGATATGTTAGAATATGGCCTTTGATGACAATGAAAATTACTATTTTGTTGTTTCCTAATATCAAAGTATAATTCAATTTAATTTATTATTTTAGTTGTTGTCCTATACAAGATAATTAAATTTTGTAAACCATTGATAGAGATCACAAGCTCAAATACTCGTAATTGAGAAAATCAAAATCAAGCCAGGCCACTTTCTTCATATCTTTTATTTGTCACCTTTGAGAGAGATGTGTATAGTAGAATATTTCTATATTGTAAGAACAACAGGGAAAATGTGCTGATGTAATGTGTCTTATCTGTAGCCTTGGTTAATAGAACTACAATAAGGTTTGGGGTAGGGATTCTGGGAAATTGGGAAGTTAATAGCCTTGTGTAAACTGGGAAGCTACTAACAAGCTCCTCTTGTTGGTGCTGGGACTAGTCTGGGGTGTCTGACATTTCAAGAGAATCTTGAAAACCATATTTTATATGAATACTTTCAATTTTTAAATGTTCATGCAAAACAACTTGTGCCAAACAAAATAAATCTACTTAAATCTGTTCTTTATATCATCAGCACATAACTTTGGAAATATTGGCTTTGGTTTCAAAAAGGCTGTCAGCTGTTTTTCAGAATAAAGAAGAAAATTTTGAAATGGCATCAATCAAAATCTTATTAGTGATTCAGCTGTCAAAGCTAGTCATTTATTTATTTAATCTGAGACGCTGGTCAAAAGGTACAAACTTGCAGTTAGAAGATGAATGAGTTCTAGAGATCTAATGCGTGACATTGTGATTATAGTTAACAGTACTGTATTATATACTTCAAAGTTGCTAAGAAACTAGATCTTCAAGTCCTCACCACAAAAAAGAAAAGATAATTAAAGGACACAATGGAGTGTTTGCTATTGCTATGGTGGTAATCATATCTCAACATATAAATGTACCAAATCAACATGTTGTACACCTCAGCTTACTGAATGTGATATGTCAATTGTATTTCTGTAATCTTACTCTGTTATGATGGCCAAGCCCTCTTCATCTCTATTCTTCACAGAGCAGCCATAGTGATCCTGTTTAGCATAAGGCAGGTTATGTCAATCTTCTGCCCCAAAGTACTGAGTTTCCATTTATAGCAAAAGACAGAAGCTTAGAAGTTCCCATCTAAGTTTCCCCTTTAACTTGTCAATCATGCTCAGGCCTCCTATGGCTCTTACCCATCCTTCCTTCTCCTTTACCTCCAACTCACTGGCCTCCCTCTTTCTCAAACACTCCAGTAAGGTATTTTGAAAGCATTTACTATTTTCTCTACCTGGATTTCTTTTTCCACTTATATCTACATGACCAGTTCTCTAAAAATTTCTCTCAGGTGTTCATTCAAACGCCACTCTACATAAGACATTTTCTAGACCCTCTATTTAAAATTTCAACCTACAGCCCCTGGTTCCTCATGGCAATCTTACCCATTTTCTTTTTCTTTTCCCTCCACAATCTAACATACACACCTATACCATAGGTTTGTGGTGTTTATCCCCTCTCTGGTCTGCTTTAACAGCATTTACTTATGATTTTGCAAAATCTTCACATATTTTATTTAAATGGACCAGTTATTCTATACCCTTAAAAAACTGAGAGTATAGCCTTATGTTATGAATTTGCAAAGAACATTTCAGGGGATAGTATGAATCAATTCATGTTTTCTGATGACTTACTTTAGTAAAGTGATAGAGATAATGAGACCACATAATTAATAATTAGAAATAATATGTTCCTTTCAAATATTTTCATATATAATCCAACAAGTCATAGTTATTGATTAAAATACATATGAGTTCCTCAAGTGTTTAACTGAATGTAAAAGAGGTTAGATGTTGGGTTAGCTGTCCAAGGGGATATTTTTATATTATGTAGTCATAAATACATTTTCTACAAGTATGTTTAAATATTACCTATTGAGCAGCTGATATGATGCTGATAAGGTGTAAGTCAGATTATTTGTCTCCCCTCTTTCAAAATCCTCTAAAGCCTCTACATGTCACTCAGAAGGAAACTAGAAGTTATTATAGTGCTTTGCTTTCTCCCCACCTTCAGGCCTTTACTCATATGTCTCTTTGGTTTTTCATTCCTGATAACACTAACTAAAACTGCGATACCTTTAGCATTCTACTCCTTAATTTTTTGTTTGATCTTGCTACACATTTGCTCATTTCTTTACTATACATGTAAACTATACAAGGGGAAAAATTTCATCCAAGTTATTCATTAACATATCCTCTATGTCTGTAATATTGCCAAATCAATTAATTCAGGTATAAAATCCTATAATCTACACATACACTACATATATGCACACAATAAAACTGCATTATTATATAGATTAAATAGAAGTATAAAACTATTATTCTTAATCATTAATAATTGTGTTTTTCCCAATTTTCAACTATAACATTTTGACATAAATTTAAAACTAAAATTATTTTGAAATTTAAAAATAAACTTCACCTAGTCCTAGCATATAGAACTCTAAAATATATGTGGAAGTGACTGCTCAAAATGCATTTAAAAAACAGTTTAATTTTGCCAAATACATGAGTTTTTGAATCATTAAGAAGAATTCTCAATATAAAATGAGTACTTATTAATATAAAGATGGAAATTTGGTTATTACAGTTCTGAATTGTCTAAATATGTCATGTAATTTTGCAAGTGAAAATCATTTACAAATTCAATTATGCATGGTATTAGGGTAAGATAGGTGTTATTGTGGTTTCAAACAAAATTCGCAGCTGCTAAATACATTAACAGTTTATTTTATTTATGCTGTGTATCTACTGTGGGTCTGGAAGGGATAAACACCTTGTAATCCCTAGAGGTTGTAGAGCAAGAGAGAAAGCATTTTAATATATGCTTTCAAAACTAAGAGGGGAGGGCAGGTGGCAAAGTACAATTAAATCTTTAAGTTTCTATGCATGGTTGGTGCTCATTTCATAAACTATACAAATGATAAAGACATGCCTGACCTCGAGGGGTATAGAAATACAATAGTGTCCTAGGCTCTGACGGAAGTGGACAAGTAGTAAGTAGCAGAACCAAATTATGTGAATATGTACAAGCAGCACTATCGACTATGCAAAGGTTACTGAAAATGTGACATGAAACTTTTGCTGTAGATAACTCCAATGAAAGTAGACTATGGACAGTATCTTTGAAAAATGGTTCCATTTCTGATAGATCATTGTTAAATCTCACTGATCAAATGCCACAGAAACATACCAGTAGAGAATAATAATGCTGATGCTTGTGAGATTGCTGCAGCCTGGGGAACACACCTCAGAACAAGCCTGGGCACCACCTTCGACAGAATGAGAGTCAGAGGGACTTGTTTGGAGGCGTCTAACAAGATTCGTACCTGGGCTGGAAATGAACAGAAGTTTTGGATGCAGTGAGACTACGTGATCGTTCACTGCCAAGGAGTGGGAGGGATTCTGTGGTGAAGTGTGGGCCTGGAGTTTTCAATGCTAGAAGAGCAGCTGTCACCCCTGTTAGCTGTGTGCCTGCCCTGTGGTCACAGTTCAGTCTAGCTCACAGAATGGTCTTGCTGGACTACTTCTTGTATTCTGTAAGCATTATTTATTGGTGTCTGGGAATATCATGACCTGCTTGCCAGCAGAGCCAGAAGAAGTATATCTGCTTTTCACAGCTTTAGTAGTTTGGAGTTTATTATTTTTAATAAACCTGAGTCCTCATTACAGCCAAAAAATTAAAGTTTATTTTAACATGATGCTCAGAGGTTACAGGGGGAAGATGTAGTTTTAGGTCTAGTGTCTTCACTGTGTCTTGAATTTCTTACTTAAACTAGTGATAAAAACTAAAAGGAAGTATTGATCTGGACTGGACAAGTGAAGGCTGATAAATGCACTGGCAAAGAACAGTTACGGACTTGATACAAAGGAAACACATACATTTAGCAAGTATATTATCTCTTTTCAATGTATTTATTACAGAATGTTAACATTAGTAATTAGTTGTATGATATGCACTTAGAATTCAATGAATATTACCATTTAAAAAACACATAACATGAGGGGATATTAAAGATGGCTGCATGAGAGGAGATACAAAGGCTTCCTCCTAAAAATGAATACAATTAGAAAATTTAATTGGCGCAGCTACTCTTGAGAGAGCAACAGGAAAGAGAACAGCATCAGACTGCACACAACCAGAGAAAAGAGCACACCTTAATGAAAGGGATAAAATACCAGAGCTGTGGCTCCGTAGAACCCGAGCCCCTCCCCCATCCCAGCTCACCAGTGGGAGGAAGAGAAACAGAGCAGGGAGGGAGTGGAAGGCTTGGGACTGCTGAATACCTAGCTCTGGAGACCTGCGCTGGGAGCACAAACCTACATTTTATAGTACTTTCACGAGACTCGCATGACTACCGGGTCAGAAAGTTAATACAGGCAGAGTTCCTGAGGTGACTGGGAATCCGGCTGCTTGTGGAAAGCAGGGATCCATACCTAGCTGCTCTGGGACAAAAATTTACCTGTGTGACTGGCCCACTGGCTCAGGCAGTGGAGACAGGCACAGCAGCTGGTAGGCAGGGGAACAGCTCTTTCCTCCCCCCCAGGTACCAGTACCGCTTCCCTGAGACCCCCAACATTGCTTCAGGGGCTCAGCAGCTCCAGAAAGAGCTTCTGGACACTAGAGGGTGCCATATACAAACATGAAATGCCAAAGGAACCTTGTTCAGAGTAAAATTTTTAATACAACTCCTGAGAAAGTTTTAAATGATATGGACCGCGTTACTCTTCCTGAAAAGGAGTTCAAAATAAAAATCACCAACATCCTAATGGAGGTACGGAAAGACATCCAAGAACTCAGGAATGAATTCAGGTCAGAGATCCAATTGTTGAAGAGCACGATGGAGGGTATTAAAAGCAGGTTGGATATGGTGGAGGAGACAATAAATGAAATAGAAACTAGAGGAGAGGAATAAAAAGAAGCTGAGGCACAGAGAGAAAAAAGGATCTCTAAAAATGAAAGAATATTGAGAGAACTGTATGACCAATCCAAGTGGAACAATATTCGCATCATAGGGATACCAGAAGACGAAGAGAGAGAAAAAGGGATAGAAAGTGTCTTTGAGGAGGTAGTTGCTGAAAACATCCCCAATCTGGGGAAGGACATAGTCTCTCAGGCCATGGAGATCCACAGATCTCCCAACACAAGGGACCCAAGGAAGACAACACCAAGGCACATAGTAATTAAAAGGGGAAAGATCAAGGATAAGGACAGATGGTTAAAAGCAGCCAGAGGCAGAAATAAGATCACATACAAAAGAAAGCCCATTAGGCTAACATCAGACTTCTCAGCAGAAACCTTACAGGACAGAAGGGAGTGGTATGATGTATTTAATGCCATGAAGCAGAAGGGCCTGGAACCAAGATTACTTTATCCAGCAAGATTATCATTTAAATTTGAAGGAGGGATTAAACAATTTCCACAAAAGCAAAAGTTGAGAGACTTTACCTCCCACAAACCATCTGTGCAGTCTATTTTGGAGGGACTGCTATAGATGGAAGTGTTCCTAAGGTTGGATAGCTGTCACCAGAGGTAGTGAAATCATGGTAGGGAGGGTGGAGCAGCTAATTGTGAGGCAAATGCAAAATTAAATTAACTATCCCCAAAGCCAATCAAGGGATAGAGAAAAAGTATAGAATCCGATACCTAATATATAAAGAATGAAGGAGGAAGAAAAAGGAGGAGAAATAGAAAAGAACCTTTAGATTGTGTCTGTAACAGCATACTAAGTGAGTTAACTTAGACTCTTAGGTAGTAAGGAAAGTAACCTGGAACCTTTGGTAACCATGAATCTAAAGCCTGAAATGCAATAAGTACATACCTATCGATAATCACCCTAAATGTAAATGGACTGTATGCACCAATCAAAAGACACAGAGTCACTCAATGGATAAACAAACAAGACCCATCTATATGTTACTTACAAGAGACTCACCTCAAACCCAAAGACATGCACAGACAAAAGACAAGGGATGGAAAAAGGTATTCCATGCAAACAATAGGGAGAAAAAAGCAGGTGTTGCAGTACTAGTATCAGACAAAACGTACTTCAAAACAAAGAAAGTAACTAGAGATAAAGAAGGACATTACATAATGATAAAGGGCTCAGTCCAACAAGAGGATATAACCATTATAAATATATATGCACCCAACACAGGAGCACCAGTATATGTGAAGCAAATACTAACAGAACTAAAGGAGGAAATAAAATGCAATGCATTCATTTTAGGAGACTTCAACACAGCATTCACTCCAAAGGACAGATCTACCAGACAGAAAATAAGTATGGACACAGTGCAACTGAACAACACACTAGAACAGGTGGACCTAATAGACATCTATAGAACTCTACACCCAAAAGCAACAGGATACACATTCTTCTCAAGTGCACATGGAACATTCTCCAGAATAGACCACATACTAGCCCACAAAAAGAGCCTCAGTAAATTTAAAAAGATTGAAATTCTACCAACCAACTTTTCAGACCACAAAGGTATAAAACTAGAAATAAATTGTACCAAGAAAGCAAAAAGGCTCACAAACACATGGAGGCTTAACAATACACTTCTAAATAGTCAATGGATCAATGACCAAATTAAAATGGAGATCCAGCAATATATGGAAATAAATGACAACAACAACACAAAGCCCCAACTTCTGTGGGATGCAGCGAAAGCAGTCTTAAGAGGAAAGTATATAGCAATCCAGGTATATTTAAAGAAGGAAAAACAAACTCAAATGAATAGTCTAATGTCGCAATTATCAAAATTGGAAAAAGAGGAACAAATGAGGCCAAAGGTCAGCAGACAGAGGACATAATAAAGATCAGAGAAGAAATAAATAAAATTGAGAAGAATAAAACAATAGAAAAATCAATGAAACCAAGAGCTGGTTCTTTGAGAAAATAAACAAGTAGATAAGCCTCTAGCCAGACTTATTAAGAGAAAAAGAGAATGAACACACATCAACACAATCAGAATCGAGAAAGGAAACATCACAATGGACCCAACAGAAATACAAAGAATTATTAGAGAATACTATGAAAACCTATATGTTAACAAGCTGGAAAACCTAGAAGAAATGGAAAACTTCCTAGAAAATTACAACCTTCCAAGACTGACCATTTACCAGCAAAGATATTGAAGCAGTAATAAAAAAAACTACTCAAGAAAAAAAACCCCGGGCCAGCTGCATTTATCTTGGAATTTTATCAGACATACAGAGAAGATATAATACCTATTCTCCTTAAAGTTTTCCAAAAAATAGAAGAGGAGGGAATACTCCCAAACTCATTCTATGAAGCCAACATTGCCCTAATACCAAAAGCAGGCAAAGACTCCACTAAAAAAGAAAATTACAGACCAATATCCCTGATGAACATAGATACAAAAATACTCAATAAAATATTAGCAAACCCAATTCAAAAATATATCAAAAGGATCATACACCACAACCAGGTGGGATTCATCCCAGGGATGCAAGGATGGTACAACATTTGAAAAGCCATCAACATCATCCACCACATAAACAAAAAGAAAGACAAAAACCACATGATCATCTCCATAGATTCTGAAAAAGCATTTGACAAAATTCAACACCAATTCATGACAAAAATTTTCAGTAAAATGGGTATAGCGGGCAGTACCTCAACATAATAAAGGCCATATGTGATAAACCCACAGCCAACATTATACTGAATAGCAAGAAGCTGAAAGCTTTTTCTCTGAGATCAGGAACAAAACAGGGATGCCCATTCACCCCAGTTATTTAACATAGCACTGGAGGTCCCAGCCACAGCAATTAGACAAAACAAAGAAACACAACGAATCCAGATTGATAAAGATGAAGTTAAACTGTCATTATTTGCAGATGACATGATATTGTACATAAAAAACCTTAAAGACTCCACTCCAAAACTACTAGAACTGATATCGGAATACAGCAGAGTTGTAAGATACAAAATTAACACACAGAAATCTGTGGCTTTCCTATACACTAACAATGAACCAATAGAAAGAGAAATCAGTAAAACAATTCCATTCATAATTGCATCAAAAAGAATAAAATACCTAGGAATAAACCTAACCAAAGAAGTGAAAGACCTATACCCAGAAAACTACAAGTCATTCTTAAGAGAAATTAAAGGGGACACTAACAAATGGAAACTCATCCCATGCTCATGGCTAGGAAGAATTAATATCGTCAAAATGGCCATCCTGCCCAAATCAATATACAGAGTTGATGCAATCCCTATCAAATTACCAGCAACATTCTTCAATGAACTGGAACAAATAATTTTAAAAAATTCATATGGAAACACCAAAGACCCTGAATAGCCAAAGCAATCCTGAAAAAGAAGAATAAAGTAGGGGGGATCTCACTCCCCAACTTCAAGCTCTACTACAAAGCCATAGTAATGAAGACAATTTGGTACTGGCACAAGAACAGAGCCACAGACCAGTGGAACAGATTAGAGACTCCAGATATAAACCCAAACATATATGGTCAATTAATATTTGATAAAGGAGCCATGGACATACAATGGCGAAATGACAGTCTCTTCAACAGATGGTGCTGGCAAAACTGAACAGCTACATGTAAGAGAATGCTACTGGATCACTGTCTAACCCCATACACAAAAGTAAATTCAAAATGGATCAAAGATCTGAATATAAGTCATGAAACCATAAAACTCTTAGAAAAAAACATAGGCAAAAATCTCTTGAACATAAACATTAGTGACTTATTCATGAACATATCTCCCCAGGCAAGGAAAAGAAAAGCAAAAATGAACAAGTGGGACTATATCAAGCTGAAAAGCTTCTGTACAGCAGAGGACACCATCAAGAGAACAAAAAGGTATCCTACAGTATGGGAGAATATATTAGAAAATGACAGATCCAATAAAGGGTTGACATCCAAAATATACAAAGAGCTCACACACCTCAAGAAACAAAAAGCAAATAATCCAATTAAAAAATGGGCAGAGGAACTGAGCAGACACTTCTCCAAAGAAGAAATTCAGATGGCCAAAAGACACATGAAAATATGCTCCACATCGCTAGTTAGCAGAGAAATGCAAACGAAAACCACAATGAGATATCACCTCACACCTCACACCTCACATCCAAAAGACAAACAACAACAAATGTTGGTGAGGTTGTGGAGAAAGGGGAACCCTCCTACACTGCTGGTGGGAATGTAAATTTGTTCAACCATTGTGGAAAGCAGTATGGAGGTTCCTCAAAATGCTCAAAATAGACTTAGCATTTGACCCAGGAATTCCACTTCTAGGAATTTACCATAAGAATCCAGCACTCCAGTTTGAAAATGACAGATGCAGCCCTGTTTATCACAGCACTATTTACAATAACCAAGAAATGGAAGCAACCTAAGTGTCCATCAGTAGATGAATGGATAAAGAAGATGTGGTACATATACACAATCGAATATTATTCAGCCATAAGAAGAAAACAAATCCTACCATTTGCAACAACATGGATGGAGCTAGAGGGTATTATGCTCAGTTAAATAAGCCAAGCAGAGAAAGACAAATACCAAATGATTTCACTCATCTGTGGAGTATAAGAATACAGGAAAAACGGAAGGAACAAAACAGCAGCAGACTCACAGAACCCAAGAATGAACTAACAGTTACCAAAGGGAAAAAGACTGGGGAGAATGGGAGCGTAGGGAGGGCTAAGAGTGGAGAAGAAGAAAGGGGGTATTATGATTAGCATGCATAATGTGGGGGGTGGGGGAAAGGGGAGGGCCATGCAACACAGAGAAGGCAAGTAGTGATTCTACAACATCTTACTATGCTGATGGACTGTGACTGTAATGGGGTTTGTGTGTGGAACTCGGGGTAGGGGAGAGCCTAGTAAACATTATGTTCTTCATGTAATTGTAGATTAATGACAACAAAAGAAAAAAGAAAAAAAACAATGAAAAAAAATTTTTTTCAGATAAAAAACAATCACATAATATAAATGTTTTCTTGAAGTGCAAGTTATTGGTCTTTTATGCCTGCTCTTACAGATTCAGTGATTCACTCAAGCAGTTTGCTGATATTTGAGCTAAAAAGTTAGCATTTCCAAATATTACATGTTCAACAATTCCAGGTCACTTCTCTAAAATAATACCAACAACAAAACCCTCCATGTCAGAAATGTGCTATTTTGCCTTTTGACTACCTTTCCCATTTCTGCTACCCCTACTCCCTGGTTCTGGCAGCCTTCAATCTGTTCTCTGTATCTATGAGTACAGGTGTTTTTAAATGAAAACGTTAACATGTCCAATGACAGGATAACTTCTGGGGATGTAATGTATAGCATGATGACCATAGTTAACAACATTGTATTATATATTTGAAAGTTCCTAAAAGAGTAGATTTTAAAAGTTCTCATCACAAGGGAAAAAAAATGACTTCTTATGTGAGGTGATTGATGTTAACTAGACTTATTGTGGTGATCATTTTGTATCATATACATATTTCAAATCATTATGTTGTACAGCTTGGACTTATACAATGTTATATGTCAATTATATCTTAATAAGACTGGAAAAATTTTTTAAAGAATTATACTGTTTTATGATAGCAATATATAATAATTTTTTATTAAATTCTAATTAGGTACAAGCTATATTTCTCTTTCTAAACCCATTTGGCTAGCTTAATAATAAACCCACTCAAACACATCTACATAGATATGTACACTCATAATGACTTTATGTAGAAGGATCAAAAGTTATTTACAAAGAAAATTATACACCAAGAATAAGAAATATATTAACAGAAATGTTTATGAAATTTGGCATAGGCCAAATATAGATATCATTTATCACATACATTATTTCCATATGAAATAAAAATGCTTGTATCTTTTATCAAATAAAGTAGGCTAAACTAAAACCTTTTTAACATTATTTTAGGATAAACAGTACATTCAAAAATAGCCAACAAGAGAAGTTGGAGACTGCTGTAATATAAAGAAGAGTATTTATAAGGAGAGATTTAAGGGAGGCTGATAGTTTCCCATAAATAGAATAAAGACCGAAAGGACAGTGAAGTAAAAGAAACCAATACTGGGGAGGAAGAGAACACTAAGAAGGGGAAATTCAGAAGGACTTGTTTTAGCTGAAAGTAGATGGTGAGTAATATTAGATATAAGAATGTAGCAGCATGGTGGGAGGCTGAAAAATGGCTCCCAAAAGATATCACATCCTGATCCCTGGAAACTAGAAATGTTATAAATTAATAGGTCTTTACAGATGTAACTAATTAAGAATCTTTTTGTATACTTGAGACTAATATAATATTGTATATCAACTATACTTCAATAAAAATAATAAATAAAAATAAATAAGAAGAAATATATTAAAAGAAATTAAGAATCTTGAGAAAGGGGGATCATTCTGGATTTTAAAAGTGGACCCTAAATATATTTAAATTTATTCTTAAAAGAGGGAATTAGAAGGGGATTTCATACCACACACACACACACACACACACACACACACATGGGAAGTGATATGAAAATGGAGCCAAGAAGGATTTCAAGATGCTTGTTTCGAAATTTGGAGTGATATGACCACAAGACAAGGAATGCCAGCAGTCACCAGAAACTGGGAGGCAAGAGGTGGGTTCTCCCCTCCAGCCTCCAGAGGGAGCCCAGCTAACACCTTGATAGTAGCCCAGTAATAATGATTTCAGGCTTCGGGTCTCCTGAATTGTGAAAGAATAAATTTCTGTTGTTTTAAGCCCAGTTTATGTTAATTTGTATCAGCAACCACAGGAAACTAGCACAAGTATCAGATGAAAAATATGTTTTAACATTACACAGATTCTCAGATTATTGAAATAAGTCATAAAAATCATGAGAAACCTGCTATTTTGACCTTGGCATATCAATATAAGCTCAGAGCCTCATAGCAACATTGCTGGAGAAGGCAAAGATAAGCCAGTATAAAAGATTTACAGAGATAAGGTCTTTGGCAGGTGGGCTTATTTTTCTGTAAATTGATAAAAAGTTAATTATATTATTTCTGGAAAAATTAGAGTAATTATTTATAGAAAGTCTCATTAATTAATTGCTTCAAGTTTGAGAAAAGTTTTCATTTTCCCAAAAGGAATTAATCTGAGTGATAGCTGTCCTCATATCTATTAAAAGCTAGTTAAACTTCTGGAAAGCAAGCAGAATAATTGCAATGCTCCATCCTTGAAAAAAAAAGATTAGCCAAAAGGAGGTTAAAAAAAAAACAACTTTTTCTTCATGCTAAAATGCTAGGAAATGGCCACAACCTCATATTACAAATTTAGAATAATATCTGTCAGAAAAATTACTATTTAATCACAATTAAATTAGGTCACCTGACAACTGAGTTGACAGAATTACCTCTTAATGATATGGGTAGCTAGAGAGAGAAATAGGCTTCAAACATATGAAAAATATTCTATTTTTTCATAATTTCATGAGGATAATTAAACTCCAAAATTACCATGTAAAATAGGCATTTTACTATATAACTGACAAGTTCAAACTAGAACACATGGGTCTGTGGTTATGGTTTGTTCTAGGACTAGGAAAAGAATATATAGACAGAAAAGAGAAAGGGGTCTTACAGAAGACAATACATAATACTAACACTGAATATTGAGAATTAGGTTTGGCTAGAATTGACCTCATACAAGGAAAAGAAGAAAAAGAAACAGACAGATGCAAATAAAGTACATTCAACAGAAAGATAGACAGATATGCAAAAATAAATATATGAAGAAAATTTGGGAAAAAAAGATTATAGTTATACTCTGTTACAGAAACAAAACCCAACAAGGACACCATTAAAAAATAAAAAGTAAAGGAAAGAAAAAATAAAAGATAAGACAGTAGATTGTGATGAAAACTGAGCCAGGAAAACTAAGGAAAAAAATGAAGAACACAATTGGATACCATCAAGCAGAAATGAAGCAGAAAAGGGAGAATCAACAGTGTAGAAAGATAAATAATTTCCATGGAGGACAGGCTTAAAAGAGGTCATACACAGTGAGCAAGAAATGGGCAAAGAAAGCCCATCAGTTTATGTAAGAACACACTGAGTAAGAGGACAGAAAAAGATCTGAAAGAGTGATATTCTAGTTTACCGGAAAAAAATGATGGGAATGAAAAAGGTAATACTCAAATTTTTTGAAAAAAGAAGAAAATTTCAGTGAATTAAGGAAAACTTGAATCTTGAAAAAACAAATAGATATACTTCTTACAGGCAAAAATGAAAGAAATTTGACAATGGCAATTTACATTGATCTCAGTTCCCCTCCATTCCTCCTGTGTTCACAGCCTTTGTTCATGTGATTTGTAGTCTATCCCACTGGAGGTGAAATTTACTTCCCTGCTTCACTAATGACGAACTTGGTCATGAGACTCACTTTGACCATAGATATGCGTGAGGAAAAGGCAGTGTACAATCTCTAAAACAAGATTCAAGAGACATCATGTTTCCTCTTGCTTGTCTTGAGCTACTACCATTCCTATGGAAAGATTTTCTATGCCCTAGTAGCCACACCTCTCACTGGTGTCTTCCAATTCCCAGCTTACCCAGTGGTTCAGAGAGGATAATAAATATGGGGACAGACATTGGCTCAAATAGCAATTTGGAATAACTGTTTTAAATCACTGAATGTTTAGGTGAACTCTTATGTGGCATTTTTGTTACAATAGTTGACATAGTCATTGACCAACAAGATTATATTCATTGATCCAATTAAATTTAACTTTAAAGAAATAACATTCTTTAGAAAAATACACAGAAGCACATGCACTCAGCAGATAGATAGATAAATAAATAAATGAATTTGGGGCAACAAATCACCTGGAAAGAGCCATTTACCTTTAAAAGAAAACAAATTATTAAGCAAACTGATCTTAGAATTCTCAATAACAATGGGTGACTCCAAAGTCTATTTACATGACAACAGCTAGAGAAATTTCTAAAAACTTAAATCAGATCATTTAACCCCATCCCTTTCTCAGAACACTGCAGTGATTTAGATCACACTTAGATTAAAATCCAAACTACTTTCCCCTAAATGATCTGGACCAAGGCTACTTCTCTAATCTTTCAAACAGCCTTCTCCATTACTTAATTTTTTATGCCCATACTGGCTTCAAGGCTATTACTAGCAAAGGCAAGGATTTTTAAACCCTCAAAATGTTTGCATTTGCTATTTCCTCTGCTTAGGAGCGGTCCTTCCTGATTTTAGATTGCTTATTCCCAAAAATTAGCCTTCATATTCCCTACATAGTACACTGAATATTTATTTGCATATATCAGATATTTATTTACTTCATCCGCAATGCCATGGGAGCTCAAGTATTGTTGAAATTTTGGCTGTATGTATAATCAATTTCTGAAAATGTGTTTGAGCAGAAATATCAGTTTCTGTTATTAATAGATATTTTAATACATTAATAAACAAATATTAGAAGTCAAGCAAACATCTAAATAGTTTAAGTGAAAATAAAGTGCTTAACCAAACTCTCTGTGGAAGTTTATAATCCACATAATTTCCAAATAAAATCTACTTCATATAAACCTCTAGTCTACTGAACAATAAACAGAAATAAAAACTACAAAAATTAGGACATAACAGTTTCAAAGTACTGGTGGTAGCATTAAATCTAGTTATAAACATACAATTGTGTTAATTTAACACTGATAATTACTGATATGAACCTATGTTGTAACTTGTGAAAAATCTAGTATCTCGTGCAAAATTTGTCAGTACATCTACAGAAAATCTAAGGCAAAAATCTCAAAGTTGAAAAAAGTTATTTGAGAAGGTGATAGGAGCAGGTGTAAGTAATATATTACTTTAGTTTATATAAAGATAGTTGATACTCTGCTCAGTTTCTGAGGTTGATAAATCAAGAAATATAGATTAAAATTGATATAAACATAAGAGAAAATTCTGCTGATAGAAGGAAAAGCATTCTATAATTTCCAGATTATCAGAGGGAAACAGAAATGAAACAATAATACAGATCATAAAGCACATGCTAGAAAACAAAGGTGATTACTAGGAAACATTAGAAAACAAAATCAAATGGGGTCACAGAAGTAAAACCAGTTACATGCAAATCAGTCTATATATAGACATGTAATAAGTTCATACTCAGGGTTATAAAATTAAATTCAACTATATAGGGTTGCAAAATTCAACTGTATATTGTTTACACAGGCATACACCTGAAACTAAGTGATTTAAAATGTGTAAATGTAAAAGAATGAAAGATAAAGAAAAAATTAAAATAAAAACACATCAGTTGCCAGACTGTTAATGTCAGAAAATAAATCAAATTTGAAGTAAAAATAAATAAATAGCAGCAAAACATAAAGAACAGCAACAAAAAATGCTTAAACTGCAAGTAAAGAGGGAATTAAGGTTTTGTTTCCTCTGAAAATTAAAGCAGACAAAAAAGTTATGTAGACCCTCTAATAGACATATTTAAATCTAAATCAAGA
This sequence comes from Manis javanica, assembly GCF_040802235.1. Taxonomy (NCBI): domain Eukaryota; kingdom Metazoa; phylum Chordata; class Mammalia; order Pholidota; family Manidae; genus Manis; species Manis javanica. The sequence goes on along the minus strand of NC_133160.1, from coordinate 126,730,108 downwards.
ACACAGCAAAAACAAAGACATCTAAAAATCGAAGAACATTAGAAATAGAAACTACATCACTAGTAATTAAACAAAAATAATGGAAAAACGTACAAAGCCTTATAAAAGGGGACTCAGTTCCTAGAGTAAAACAACAACATAATTACGGCATATTTAGAAAGTAACTATAATGAGCCCAGCACATTTCAAAATCTATGGAACATGGCCAAAGTACTACTTAGAGGAAAACTAAGTTGTTATTTAATAATAAACAATTATTTTCAGTCCTTCTTTTTAGTAATAAAATAAGTATTGAACTCTGGAATTTTAAACAGAAAATAAAGACTGTGCAAACAACGGTATTTAAAATAGCAATGTGGGGGAAAAACACTTTCAATTAAATTTGGTGGCTGAATACATTAATCCAACAAATTTACTTCTGACCTTATTCTTGGTACTTCAAATACATTAGTGTATAAATGGTTTACAGTCAAGGCCCAGACAACTCTCAGGGAACAGCTCATACCAATCTTATCCAAGCTCTTTCAGAGAGTGAGCGGTGATCCAGGAAACTTCCAAAGTCCTTTAAGATGCTAGTATATCCTCTAAACTAAATCCATACCAAAAGAAAAATAAACGCATAAACACGGTTTAAAATATCCCAATTAAATATTAGTATTTTGACCAAAATTGATGAATATATACTTTCTCATTAGTAGATTCTCTGGGAAAAATTAAAATCAAATATTAGTCTTAAAGTAATAAAAAAACATTTTATTTAAATTAAAAATAGACTTGCTGTTCTCACTTTAAAGTCCAAAGAACAAAATTTTAAGTCTAAAAGTATCCTCCCCAGTTATTTTTTCTGTTGAGTCCCATATACATTCCTTCTCAAAGCTTGTATTCTTTTCCCAGTTTCAGTCTGTGCTGTTTGGTAATTGGCAAAGTTCCATCAGGATCTCTGAATTGTATTAGTTCAATATTAAGTCTGCAAAGTGTCTAATCATATTTTTAAATAGCCAAATTTAAGTGTGCAATTTAGTGGACTTTTCAAATGTATACATCATGAGCTACTACAAACATGATAGATAACATTTCCATCACTCCAAAAATCTTCCTTGTAGCACTTTTCAGTCAGCTGAACCTGGAAGCTGCTCAGCTACTATCTATTATCATAGTTTTGACTTTCCAGAATTTTGTATGAATGGAATAATAGCATACATAGACTTTGTATCTTCTGCCCTTTTACAATGCCTCCACATTGATGCTTGTTTTTAGCAGTACATAACCTCAAACTGTCAACAACCCAAATGTCACCAAATGGTCAATAGACAAATTATCATACATGGTATTACTCATACTTTAAAGAAATACAAAATATTAAGAAACAAGACCATCAGAACACTAGCCACATCACCACCAAATCTGGGAAACAAATCCATTCTGATACTCCACACTCCAGGACCCAGTACTTAGTATTACTAAAGCTTAAGACAGAGTTTATTCTTGTACATGAGTGAAGGAATGGGTACAGAAACGTGTCTTTGCTTTTAACTAAAAACCAGGAATAGCAGGCAGTCTGGTACACCAAGAAGTCTGTGCCAGCTGTCTGGAACCCATGATGAATTCATTAACATTCAATTAGGAAAAGTCTCAATAAGAACTTAATTTGGTCACAGTATATTTGCCACATCCAGGAGCTGGCCATTCTACATCTGCTGCTAGTGCAAGGCCCCCAGTTCGCCCCACTGGAGAGTCATGTTCAGGTTTCAAAGCTGAAGCTGCTGTGTAAATTGAAGCACAGGCCATGAGGGGTTGACATGTGGTAGGATGGGCAGGTATGAACTCAACTTCATTTCTGTACTCCTCGGAACACTTTTTCCTCTATTTTCAATTCTTTAAATTGCTTAATAATAATACCTCTGGGCACAGGCAGTATATGCATAGCCACTTACTGTAATTCTCTCACCTTAAAATATACTCTAATATTTTTGTGGAGTATTTTTTATTCTTTAGCTTGTGAACAAGCCTCTATATCCCTCCTCAGAATCCTCCACCGCCCCAAATGCAGAATGGAATTTGATTCAGTGTATTTAGTCATGTCTACATAAACCTAGCTCTAACAATTTAAAGCTGGAAATTCCCCTGTGCTCTACAGAACAAGCAAACTCAGATGCCTTGCATTTTAACTGCAGTAGATATTATTCTGCACATAAATGCTTAAAAGGACTAGAAATATCCATTTTCTTACCATCAAATCTCTGCTTCAGCTGAACAGTCCTAGGAAATCCTGCACCTGTATTGCTAGCTAGCAAGAGTCTGCAAACTGACAGTGCCTGAGCCAGAGTAAGGGGCCTTGAGATTGTAACTGCTTTCTTGGTCACCTTTAGGGCCAGGGTTGGAGAGGTCACCCATGACCTCTGCTGTTTTTATATTTGAATTCTCCCTTAGTGTCACTAAGGCCCCTGTGACACTGTGGCATATCTGAGATGCTCTTTCAGCCCCCATAGAAGCCCCTCATTCCTCCTTCCTTTTCTATTTGCTTTTGCCACTTAAACCCATCCACTTTTATGCATTTGCCCTTGATATTTCTGAGGAAACCAACACCTTTCTGAAGAATTAATTACCTTCGCCTACTTCCCTGCTTTTATAAACATAGTCACTCAGTTATAGATAAAATCTCCATAAATAGATGTCATTACCAATTCAAAATATCATGTAGCCTAAAACTTAAAACTTATAGTCTAAATGCCAGTAGAAATCATTAAAGCCAAAACTTCACTTAAATCCTGAGAATATAATCTAGAAAATATAAATAAAGGCCCAAGCCCTGTGGCTAGGCTCCACAGAAATCCTCTTCTGCATATTTTGTGATATTTCATTCCATCTCCAGTCATGCAAAAGGATATTGGTGACTTCAATGGGGCACACCATAAAGAGTTGCACCTTCCCTGGTCAGGTTCTTAAAAATTTTTAATTAAAAAAGTGTAACTAATTAAGTAGAGAATAAAATATGACCATTATTTTTATAGCAACTGAGTTAGAGAATGTAGTTGCTATGGAATCCAAATGGGCCTCTTAACTGAACTCAAGAATTAAGAAATTATATCCACCCAATTACTAACAATATCAGGCCAAGAAAGTGGGCTCCAATAAAAGTAATTCAATGGAAAATTGATAGACTTTCCAACAGATAGTGCTGGAGCAATTATATACCCACCAGTAAAAACATCTTTCTCAACCTGCATCTCATTCATGGCTGCCCCCAGAATGTACAGAACACTGGGACAGTAAACAGTGGCCCCCTTTTTTTTTTCATGTAGACCGAGGTCTGAGGCTCTGTCCACATCAGCAGTTTGAGCCCAAATCAACATGTTAACATCTGCCAAATCATTTTCAAACAATCCTGTGAGAGAAATACTGTGACTGCCATCCAGGAAGTTCCCCACTCACTAAGCTGCCTTCTTAGAATCAAGGCCCATCTGTTGGGCCCAGGATTACCTCATATTTAAACTCCTCAGCTCATTGGGTTGACCCAATCAGTGGATTAAAGTGTTGGACAGTACCTCCAAGGGGAGAAATACTGAAGGGGGCTCATGTGAGTTGTCTCAGACCCCTAGGGGGTACTTTGACCATTTTGAGGGAAGCCTTAAAAACTGGAGGGGGTGGTACTGTGGTGTGCAGCCTCCATGTGGTACAAGAACCCCACTTACCCAGGACTAAAAGCAATACTACCATGAATCATATACAAAACCCATTTCAAAATGGATCATAAATCTAATATAAAATCTCAAATTATAATATTTCTGAATGATAATGATAACAGTAGAGAAAATATTTGCAATCAGGCTAGTCTTTTTTTTGTTAGCTAACATACATAAAGCAAGAAACGTAAATAGAAAAAAAACGTATACATTTGACTTTTCAAAACAAAACTTCTGCTGTTTGAGACAGTTTAGACAATGAAAACAGGCACAGACTGGAGAAAATATTTGCATAGCACATATATACATAGTGTCATTTTACATGGGATGTAAAATGACACATATTCTGCATAATTAATGAATTATCAATACACAGTTGTCAGAAATAACCAAATTTAAAAGTGGGTAAAGATTTGAATAGATATGTCTCCAAAGAAAATACACAAATGAAAATAAGCACATGAAAAGATGCTCAGCATCATTAGGGAAATGGAAATTAAAACCACAATGAGATACTCTTAATACTAAAAGTCATTTTAAGAAGAAGCATAATTGAAAGTGTCAAGTGTTGGGAAATGAAGGATCAACTGGAAGACTCATGTATTTCTGGTGAGAATTAAAAATGATAAAACTTCTTCACAAATGAGGTTGGCGATTTCTCATACAGTAAAACACATTCTTATTGTGTGGCTCAACAACCTCACTACTAGGTATTTACCCAAGAGAGATGATATAATCTGTCTACACAAAATCTTGTGTGGGAATGTTTATATCATCTTTATTCTTAGTCACTAAAAATAGCCAATAATTCAATTGTACAGCAAATTGTAAATGGGAAAAACAAGTGGTATATCCATAAAATGGAATACTACCAAGCATTACAAAGGAATGAACTTCTGATACATAAAACATGAGTGAGTCTTGAAAACATTATGCTAAGTGAACAAAGATAGGCTCAGAAATTACATAACCTGAGTTTGTATTTCAATGATGTTCTAGAAAATACACATATATTGGGACAATAAACAGCTTTGTGCTTTCCAGAGCTTGGGAACACAGGCAAGGGATTAACTACACAGGGTTATGAGATAACTTCTTAGAATGATGGAAATGCTCTATATTTAGATTGTGATGTTGATTATGTGACTATGCATTTGTCAAAATTCATAGAACTGTACACCAAAAATAAGAGTTTTTCTCAATTATATTTCAACCTAACTTTAACAAGAGAGATAATTAAAACATAATTCATACATGAAAAATATATCTTTGCCCAATACCATTCCCCATAATTATCCATCATTATCATTGCTTTAGTATAATTTTTGTGTTTGCTAAATTATATATTGTGTTCATATATGTATACTTCTAAGTTTTTACTATCAGTTGCCTTTATTCATACATGTATAAATATAAGATGATCTCTACATATCACTAAAAGTATACACACAGATATATCTCTTCTATTTTTCTCATTTTTAAACATTTTCAATTTTTAGACACACAAGAAGTTACAGAAGTAGAATAGTGTTCCCTTATATTCTTTACCCAGATTCCTTAATGATAATATCTTACATAGCCATGGTACATTATAAAACCCAGGAACCTGACTTCAGTACCCTACTACTAGATTATAGACATTATCCAGATTTTACTAATTTTTACATGCACTCATTGTTATTGATTTTTTCATTTGTGTGCAGACTGGTTATAAGCCCTGTTGATCAATCCTTTCAAGTACTTAGAAAAATGACAGCAAATAGGAATCAGCCCACTCCCTCCCAACTAGGGAGTTGGTAAAAGATTATGAAGAAGAGTGAGGGATTCTGAGCATACCACTGAGTGGCCTATGCATGAAACTAACTAGAATGAACACAAGAAATGTTTTGATTGATGGTATGGAATACTGCTCAGGTTTTAGACTGACTTCTGGTTCACACACAGGGGGACAAGAATTTGAAAATGAAATTTACATGTGAACCATAACTCACAAAAACTAAATAGGTGGTCCTGTAAAACCAAACAGGTTGACAGCCTGCTAAACTAGAACACTGCCTCATAACAATAAACTACCAAGATACAACCCAAAATTAATCATCAGCAAGAACCAAGAAAATCTCAATTTAAATGAGAACAGATCATCAACAGATGTCACCCCAAGAGGCCAGAGCTGTTGGAATTATCTGACAAATATATTAAAGATGCATTCTTTAAAATACTCCAATAAGTAATTATTTACACTCAGATTTAATTTGAAAAGATAGATATTAGCCAAGAAATAGAAGATACTTGTATTTTCTACTTAAATCTTTAGGACTGCAAAGACTTTTTAGAACTTAAAAATACAAAACAAAAACAAAAGAAAAAAACTCACTGGAGGAGTTCAACAGTATAATGGAGATGACAAAAGAAAAGAATTAGTGAACTTGAAGATAAATCATAAATGTTATCCAATATGAACTGTAAAATTGTTAGAAAAACAAATGAACTGAACATGTACCACATGACTGGTAGAACAACAAAAACAAAAGATTAACATTGTGTCACCAGTGTTCCAGAAAGAGAAAGTGGAAAAGGAATTGGATGAAGATTTATGAAGATTGAATTGAAGAATTATGGCTGAAAACATCCCAAATTTGTTAGTCATGAAATTACAGACACAAGGTCAGTAAACTCCAAGCAAGATAAACTCAGAGAAATCATAACCAGACACATACACATGAAATTCGACTTTCCAAAACCAAAGGATAAAGAGAAACCTTGAAAATGGCCAGTGAGCAAAGATCCATAACCTATAAAGTAGTAAAATAAATAACAGAAGATTTCTCATCAGAAACAAAAAGGTGAGAGGAAGTGACATTTTTAAAAAGTTGCTTTAGAATAATTTCTTATGGGAAAAAAATTCACATTTTTAATTATATTGTTCTGGAATGTTCAGATTATTAATTTTAATTTTAAATGAAAAAAAGAATATTTACTATTTAGTATGTTACATAGACTCACTGAATTCTCACAGTTTATAAAAGTAACACTATTATTTTCAGTATTTTTATAAAGGGGGAAATTAAGGTTAAGCCATTCTTACAACTTACAACTGGTAGGTGACTGGGCAGGAAATGAATAAATGAAATTTTAAGGGGTAGTTGAACAATTTGTTATTTTATCATTGTTAATGTTATTACACTTAGAAAGAGATTGCTTGCAAAGAAAATCATTTCTCAATTGATGTTTCTCAACTGGTTACTTTACCACATTGCCAATTTCCCTATATAATATGATATATTGTTATAGATAAGCCTAGAATTGTGGACATGTATATGTGATGCTTCCCTTCATTTTTAAATTTTAGCAAAAATATCCAACCAGATGATGACATTGAAATGTACTTTTAAAAGTACTGGGATCAGACCTCATGTGTGATCTTGAATAATCTTTATTCTCAGTACATATTCAAATCACTGTGTAAAAGTTCACTTAAAAAATTGAAATGTATAAAATAACAAATTTTAATTTATTTCTCACCATGTAGCATATACTTTTCTGAGCAATTTATGTAATTAAATTAAACTTTTATAAACCCTTTATGTAAGATACTGTTAGTTTCCCTGTTTAGTAGAGAAGGAACAGAAGCTCAGAGAAACAATTTAACTTGTTCAACAACAAATAGGTAATTATTGTTTATGAAGATATCATAAATGTGAATATTTGAAAGGACTCACCAAGCTCTAAAGACATACTCACAGTAAGACTTTTATTTAAAAGTGCAGAATGAGAAAGAGTTCAGGTAAACATTAGGGATATGAGACATCCTGGCGTTATCTCACCAGGGTCCCTGTGCACACATGGATGTGCTTTGTCTCCAGGTTAGACCACCAAGATCTGTGTGCTCAGTCCTGGCTGCAAGCTTGTCTGATTAACTGCTTAGCATCAGGAAACAAACCGGCTCTGTGTGTTGCCTAAGGAGTTTTGGACTTTAAATGGCCCATAATGAATCCACGGCCCCTATCAGCAATAGCCAGATATGGGGGCATCCCCAGAGGTGAGGGTTTGGCTTCCAGGTCCAGCTGCACATGAGCTCTATCACAGCATGGAGCTTGAATTTCTACCCCAGTATCCTAGCTCCAGAAACCATGCCCTGAAAGCTATGCTGTTATTGCAACAGGGGAAATTTACTGTTCTTCTGGCCTTATATTACTTCTTAAAGATGAAGAACCAGGTCTCAGAGTGGTAAATTGATGTACTTATATTAATATGTTAATTGATCATAATTTTAATGGCTGACATTTACAACTTTGTGAAGAAATTTTATAAGCGTTCCCATTTTACATGTGTGGGAACTGAGGTTAAAGAGGGCACATAAGGTTATACAGACATTTCTGGAAGAGCCACCCTCTACTCATCATCCTGCTGCATTGATGACAAATTTAAAATCTGGAGCTAGACTGCTGGGATTGCAGCCCTGGCCCAGCACCTAATGAACGGTCTGTTTTCACCACACCTCTTTACCATCTGATGTGTCATGGTCCCTACCTCTCAGCAGGAATAATGATGGAGCATATGTACAACATATACTCATTGTGGGGATTAAGTGAATTGATATATGTATGGCTCTTAAACAGTGTCAGGTACAAGAACAATGCTCTATCAGCATCTGCTACTATTACTGATTTTATAAATGTGTACTGAGTGTTTACAGGGTCTGTTCTAGACATGGGATAGAGGAGTGAAAAACCAGGCAAAGTCAGTGGTCTCAGGGAGCGTACATTATAGTGGGAGAAGACAGAGAATTCATAAACAAGCAAATCTAGGCCATGTCAGGTGGAGGGAAGTACCATCAAGAAAAATCATATAGAGATGTTTTATAGAGTGCTGAATGCATGCTATTTATTACATAAGATTTGAGGCAAAATCTGATAGAAATGAAGAGAGTACTGCAGACATCTGAGAAAGAACAGTAATGACAGAAAACAAATTGTAAGGGCACTGAGGTAGGCATATGTAAAGTCTAAGGAATAGCAAAGGTGGTTAAAGTGGCTGATACAGCATGAGAGATTAAAAGAAAATTACTAGGAGACTAGGTTATTGCTATGTGGAGGCAGGGCAGGGGGAGGGGCAGATTATGTAGGGTTACACCATAGAACTTCAGATTTTACTAAGAGTGAGCTAAGAAGCTTCTAAAGTGTTTAAGGAATGATAATAATAAAATCTAAGGTACATTGTTACATTTAAAGATACTCTGTTAGCTCCTGTGTGGAAAGCAGATTGTGTGTGGGTATGAGTGAATGTGTGCGTGTGTGTGTGTGTGTAAGTAGCAAGGAGGAGAGGGCACTGTTTGAGGTGAGCTGATAATTGCTCAGACAAGGGCATACTCAGATGTCAGAATAAGTGGTCTAAATGGAGGGAAACAGAAAACCAGGATTTAACCTGGGTCTGCTTAACTTCAAATCCCGTTAAGTCTATGACCAGACATGGTACAAATATCTTTATCTCCTAACTCTCTGGATCCCCTGGTATAACTAAATTACATTTCTTCTTTCTCAGCTGAGAAAGGACCCTAGTAATGCCAATCCCTTTTCCCACCATGTCCTAGAGCTTATGTTCCCTCCCAAGTCTCAACTAATTCAGCATTCTTTTTCTAGAAAACCTCACTCCTATTCTCTCAATTTTCATCTATACACAGATGCATTGCAAATCGGCAACTCCATTTAAAATCTTTTCTAATACTCCCTGAGACTGTTTTTAACTTCCTATGCAAAACAAAACAAAACTATTTCTTTATCCTTCAGGCATTAGCAAACTCAAAATTAAACTCAGTATCCATTACCCTCCCTCATATAAGTCTGCTTATTATCCAACAGATAAAACTAAATTTATGCCTCCTCTCTTCTGGTTACCATCTTAGCGAGTATCAACTTTTTGAAAACAAATTTCAAGGCACATTGATGAAAAGAAGTTTTCGATTTATACATCAGCATTTAACAATGAGTAATGGCTGGCTGGGGTGGAAAATGAAAAAGCACAATATAGTATCTCTCACACTTCTTTTGCCCACACACAGAGTTCAGCTTAATTATGCAGTTTCCTTTAAGCAAAGTGAAATTATATTGAAGGTTGGGAGGGTATCTAAGTAGGCAATTTTCATTCCCAATTTTGAGTACAAATCTCACATAGCATGCTATATTACAACATAGGATACATTTTTTATTATTCCTAATTGGTCATACATTTAATTAGAGGAATATCTATTTGTTTGAAAGTCAGTAAGAACCTTGCATCAGTGTGAATCTTAGAATCTGACTTGGAGGGTATGTTTCAGAATATCTCAACCAATGTAGGAATGAATCTCTTCTAAAGCAACCTTTGACAGTTTTCTAGACTCTGCATGAGCATGTACAACAATGTTGCAATCATAAGCCCTTATAGAAGCTGATGCATTTAAAGAAGCTCTAATCATTAGACCATTCTGTACTTCTTATTAAAGGAGGAGTTGTGGACATACTTGAGCAGGGAAATGCAATGAAATCCAAACTATTTAAACATTTTTACAAACTAAATGCAAATAGCTGGTCTGCCTGCTTCATTGTTCATCCTTTAAATGAAATTAGCCTTCTTCACAAGCATACCATGATAAATATCTCTAGGCCAACTTCACATTAGTTCTTTCTCTCTCTACTTGAATATGAACAAGTTCTTATCCTCGTTGTATCTCAGTTTCTGTATCTGTAAACAAAAAGGTTGGTAATAATAAAGTCCATCCCATAATTGTATGGAGATGAAATGAATATACATAAAGTAGCTTGGACAGTGCCTGACACAAGTAATCAATTTAGGATAGGCATTATGGTTGTTGTTATTGTTATTTTCTTATTATAATTTCTTACTTCTTATTCCCTACTCTAATTCTAGTCCATTCCTTTGACTCTTGTTGGCCGTTATTCCCTTCAATTGGAATCATCTTTCTCATTTCCCTTCTCAATTTTTGGTATATCCCAGACTGACTCCTGGTTTTCACCCTTTATCTTCATATGCAAAGAAACCACCTGAGCTGCACACCCTTCATTCAGCCACGATCTGCCAAAGGGAAAGGAGAAGAAAATTCCTGGAGCTAAACTAGCTCCAGGGCTTCCAGTTGCTGCAGATCCACCCGGCCTAGTAAGTTGTGCAGTGTCCTTTGGGACTGCCCATTTTCTTGGTTAAAATGACTGTTTGACAAAGACAGACCTAAATTTTCAGGGCATTCTAAGAAACACGCATCATTAATGTCCAGCAACTGAACGATGCTTCCTTTCCTGCTACCCTGATACCTACTTTGTGGTGGCTACACGGGTGTGACGCTGGTAAGAATCACCAAAGATTTTCCAACACATCCTGTTTCCCGGTGGGACCCAGTGTTTTAGGAATCCTCACATCCAGTGACATATTTTCACTGCTTTTTCTAGAAGCCAAGTAAAGGCGATTGAATATTTTGGATTTATATCTTTATGTCTGTTATTTTAGGCATAGCTGTGACTCTCTCCTTGCAAATGCTGTACATGTCCATTTAGGAGGGGAGCTCCACAGAGGGCTTCCTGGGCAGCTCAGAAGCTTTTTTAGATACCCAGCTTCGTTAAAATAAATGTCTAAAAGTGCATTCAAAAGTTATTTCTCTGGCTTTTATTACTCTTATCTTCTTTTGTAGTCATTTGTAATAAATACCAAACACAAGTCATACCTCCTTTCTTACCCACTTTTCACAACTAAGTCTATGAAGGGCCCACCATTAGACCTTAATTCTCTCCCAGTCCTTGAGGTAGCCCTATATTTAAGGGTCCTGTCTGGATATGACATTTTTTTTCAAGTGTTCTGCAAATAACTTAAAAAAATTTGTGTCCTTATCGTTTGGGTTTTTGCTTCTCAAACCATTTATAAAAAGGGGCCAGATTTTTTCAACTAATCTATCATAAATTGATTTTTCTTTTAAAATGCACACACACAAACTAGAAACTAGAAAATTAAATTTTAAAAAGTATGCTCCAATTAATAGGCTCCTATTTTTACTATTAAAATTACATTTCAATAAATATAATAAAAACTTATAAAGTATATTTTTAAAAAGACAAGTTAAAATGTAGAAAATGCTAATTATATTCACAACTATTTAATTTTCTGCAATATAAACAAATTGCAATAAGTGAAATGAAATTATCCATAGTAAATGTGTATTAGTACACTTTGAATGAACCCTGAGACATTAATACTTAAAATTTTAAGTGATGAGCTTGCTTATTTGTTCATTTATTTAATATAGGTTGGATTGATGACAGTGATACAGCAACCGGTACTCTATAACTAAAAAGTTTAAGTGTTTTGGTTTATTATCACTCCTAGAAGAAACCAATCTAGGAGTATATATTGATGAGAAAAGAAAAAAAATCTAAAGAATTTCATCAAGCTCAAGATACTCATTTTAAAGTTTTACTGAAAATGGAGCAAACATTGTAACGATGTATCTTCAAACTTTATCTCCAAATCTTCACCGATAAGCAGTCCCAACAATTTATCTTATAAGTTATAGCCAAATTAAATAATTTGATGTAAAAATGAGTTATGGATTTTATACTGTTTTATCAATTTATCGTCTAGATTAAGTAAACTGCCTAATGTTATTTTCTTAGTTAATTAACTTTCTTCCATTCTCTAAAAATGTCTAGCGACTTTTGGTTGTGCAATAGAACATATCACAGGAGTGATACCCCATCATATTCAGTGGTCTCAATCACATTACATGCAAGGATTATTCAATGGGAATCATCTAAGAATTCTGACAAAGTATTATTCTCCCTTTGCAAAACCTGTGCCCTAAATTGGTATTAACATGTTGGCAAGTAACATGTACTTATAAAGGACATTTTAAAAATAGCCTATAAATGTTACATTATTTTATATAAAAATTAACACATTAATTTTGGTAGTAATTAGGAAACAGAAAAAAAAAAACAAGTATCATTCCTTAGCCTAAATATGGCCACCAAAATGCTGATAACCTGAGCAGACTACATATTTCTGAGTGGGGATCATTTAATGGAGAGAGCTAATATTAGGCTTTAACAACAATAGTTTAGATAAAATAACTGGATATAACCTTGTATTTTACTTATTTTAATATAAGTAATTCTATTTTTTTTGTAGACATAAGTGCTTTGTCTATTACTTTCCAAATGGCACAGATATCAGCTTACCAATTATATACTTTAAAATAAATGTAATCTAGAGATCTATGAAAACACATTTGGATAAATATCTGGCAATAACGTTAATAACATCACATGTTTCCTAAAAAGATTACACATTCTACAGTTAAATTTCCTTTTTAAATCATTTATCAGCTTCTCTGTATTCATATATTTGATCTTGTTCTTGGAAATAAACTTTAATTCTTACCATCTGTATTTTGGCCAGGAATGTCCATATTCTTTTAATGCATAAATACATCCCAAATATTTCTTATTTTGTAGGAAGAGCTGTGAAGTACAGAAAATAATGTTTCAAAGAGAAATCATGAGGGATCATTTATTGCTCCAGCACTTTGAAAAATCTATGAAATTCCTTTATGGCTTCTTCATTATATTTTCAATGGAGCAATTAGTTTGAGTGGCTACAAACACTGAATTTTCATGACCACATTATCCTTTGAAGCCAAAATTATTGAATACATTATTATCTATGCAAAATATAGTGGGTTGGGGTGAGTTTGTGATTAAAAAGCGTAAGTTGCCTCCAACTGGAAAACTAGTTGAGACTTAATTTCCTAACAGCCTACCTAGTCACACTTTAAAACCCATGTAGTTTGCATAATTCAGTAGTTTGTTTCAAGGGTACATTTTTCAAGTCTAGAGAACAGTATCTTTGGCTCTTTTAATATTTAGCAATAAGTGGTAACATCTCAAACACAAAAATAGTTCCTCGAAAATTCTAGTTGCAATTTCTTGTGTAATAAGACATTTTCATGCCTATTTCATTCAAGCACATGCTGTAATTACTTCAAAATTACCGAGGGCATAACTCGAGCACCAAGTGAAGTAATTTCCCATGGCTTGAGTAAAAGCATGATGAAGATATCTTCAAAATAATAAGGCTTTACTTCTCTTATTGGACTTTGCCTTTACCATATTTTTAAGTTCTAGGAAGTTTAGGTAATATATGAAGGTTTTGAGTCCAGACAAGGGATTGGCAACTATTTTCTATAAATAAAAACAGTAAATAATTTATGATTCCATCCATACAATCTCAGTGACAACTATTGGACTCTGCCTTGGTAGCCTGAAAGTGCTGAGGATATGCTTAAATGATTGGGTCTGAATGTGTTCCAATAAAACTTTATTTACAAAATAGGTGGTTGATGGGGTTTGGCTCTCAGAATGCTTGCTCAATATCCTGTATCCTCGAGGGTCCAGTGTTTTAGAAATCCCTTGAGATTCCAAATGAATTTTAGAATGGATTTTTTTTATATTTCTACAAAAAAATAATAGGAAGAGCTCCTCTTTTTAATGGATTATGTTTCAATAGTGGAATAAAATACATTGAGAAAGACTATGATATTGCTGTCTCTAAATATGGCAAAACTCAAAGTAATTATAGAGACAACTTAAGTGATACACTTTTGTCGCAACAATATTTTCATGTATAATCTATTTTCTTTTCCCAGAGCTCAGTTAACAGAGTTCCTCTCTCTAGTATTGCACAATGTGGAATGGGAGTTGGAGGATGCACACTCCTTTTAGAGATTCATGTAAAAGGGAACAGTGTTATTAATTACATTTCATCTGGGATTTTTAAAAAATTGAATTAATATATTGTGCAGTACAAAGGAAAGAAATACCTGTCTCCCAAGGTCTGGGGCAAGATGTCATCCAAATCCTATTTTACATCTAAATAATTTTGTATATGTATGCATGTATGACCATTTAGAAAATTATACACAATGTGTCTCTTATTTAGATATTACAATATTATTTCCCATCTTAAGGTAAATGTGCAGTTTTGGAGAAAAGTGTCCCATATTCAAGGTGTCCCACCACTCTGTTTCATGTTCAAAGGGATAATCCCTACAGAGAACCCCAATTCTTTAATAAATTGTTAGGTAAGTTGAAGGACAAAGTGTCTCTCCTGGCAAGCAAGATTACATCCATATAAAACCAGTATTCTTATGGTGCCATATATCTGGCTTTCTTTGCTACTTAATGATCTTTCAGACACTTAGGAAATTGGTAGGACCAACACTTCTGTAATATGAATAATTACATTACATGGCTGACTACAGATTTTGTGTATTCTTGGGGGTAAAACTAGGTATTATGTGAATACATGGAATTAGAAAAGAATGCTGATAGTAATGTTAGGTAGTAAACTTTATCAACAAAATGTTAATGATGAGTCAAGAATTTGCAAGTCTCTGAGAATGTTTAGCAGACTGTTAGTAACACTGACACATTAGGAAATTTGGGACCTTACTATGCTCCAGTGATGTGATTAACTGTAAATCATTTATTTAATATTATTAATGGGGATAAACAGTACATTAAAGCTTTTTATACTTTCATCTCTCCTGTATTTTTATTTTTTAATTGAAATGTATGCATTCATAAGTTTATATATAGTGTAAATGTTAAAGGTGAAATAAAAAGCCTGATTATCCAACTTAATATTTTTAAAAGAAAAGTCCTTTGATGTTAGATTGCAACTCTATTCCTTGTATTTTTACTATCCAAAGTCTTTTATCTGACTATATGTAAATCAATTTACTATTGCTTTAGTAAATGAAATCAGTTGGGCTGAGTTACAGTGCACTACAGAGGCAATTTCTATCTTACAGTAATAGGTAGGCTGTATTATCCTTTATTTTCTCTTACTGTTGATATGGTAATTGAATCCTTTGATTCTTCAAATTTACTAGCAGATAATTTTTTTTATGATCAAAAAGACAATAGGAAAAATACATCGATTTGACTATGAAGCTGAACTTTGATTAAGAAAAGTATAATTCTATAGCTATTTAAAATTGCAACCTCGAATGGAAAATACAAGTTAATATTTATTACTCTCATTATAAGAGCATTTGAATTAAATAAAGAGCAACACAAATGCTCTTTCCCTTTTTCCTTTATTTTTGTTCCTGGTGGTTTTTATAATCTGGGAATTTGAATAGCTATATACCTTTGTCCTGTTCTAAACTCCAACCACATTTCCTTTCCAGGAAATACTTAATAAAATTCTCTAAGAGAAAATAATATCTTCCTCCTCTCCCTATTAAATAGTAGAAGTAACAGAGACAAACATGAAGTCTAAAAAGACATAATTACATTTGTCTAAAAAGGTAATTACCTTGCTACTTGGTCAATAAAATAATTTAAGGGTCTGAAAAATAAACCTCAAGTATTAGAAATTATAGAAAACTACTGGAGTATGTAAATTGCTGAGAACTTAATTTTTTCTAAAAAGATAAATGTTTACCATTTTTAAATATAACCTATAATAATCTAAAATGGCTAGAAAAAATTCCTGTTGCAAAACGATTGAGAACTTGTCTAAATTCTGTTTTTAGGCTTATTAATTTCCAAACTCATATGTTAGAGCATGTGAGAGTAGTGGAAAGCAGCCTAAAGAGACAGAAGACTTATCCAACATTGGTTAAAATGTTGCTATCCCAGCCACATGATTTACTTAGACATTTGTGTGGGTAAGTAGAAATATACTACTCATAGAACATGTTTCTCTGAGCTGTGGAAGCATTTTATGTATATTTTTACCAAATTAAGTCTCATGACAATTTCATAAGTTTATCCTTACTTTGTGGGTAAATTGATATTATTTTAGAGAAATCAAAGTAATTTGCTCAAGATCAACTAACATATAGGTAACAAAAGCAGCATTTGAAATGAAAAGTCCTAGCACCAAAGCCCATGAATATATAACAATAACATTACATGGCACAATTAAAAATGATCCATTTATTTTAAAAAAGTGCTCCTTGATTGTGTTTTAACAATTACTACTGATTGTTCTATGAAGAATTCCAAGGATCTTGGAGTTCCAAAATTTTGGCTATAGAAACTTCCTAGCATTTACCAGCAATCCCTCCCCTGCCCCACTGTGTGTGTCAGTCTTCTAATGTAATAACCTAAAGGGTTCCAGACTATAACCGTGAAGGTATTTTATACAATACACAGTTACATAATCATGAGAATACTTTAAATAACGCTTGAGGAAAGTAGAATTATCTTTCATGACAAGTATTAGGGAGTTTACTTTAAAGTTTTATCTTAGGAATCCATTTTTGGGTTAATCTTAGGAATCAGTCTATTTGCACTTCAGACACTTCAAAGGGAGGCAAGAACAAATTCCTCTTCAGGTTATTTTGACAAGAAACAGATAAGGGGGTGTGAGCTGCTTTGTGACCTATTACATCAAATATTAGACATTTAAAAAAAAAAACATCCAAAGCAGATGCGGCAGAAAGCCAATTTCCAAGTTTACTGAATGTACAAGCTAGATAGGTTTCTAGGGATAAAATTGAAACCCTAATCAATAAGATTTGATTACTAGTATCCTCATAGTCTCATAAACTATTTGTCTTCCTCCACTTTTCTCTCTCTCTCCACCTCCCTCCTGAAGTTGACTAATTAGATTTGCTTACTTTGCATCCTAGAAGACTAATAAGGCATTCAATAAATATTAGTTCATGTCACACAACTCAGTATTAGACACACATAATACATTTTACTACTCACGTAATATACTTAAAAATTTTTTCATTACAAAAATATTATTTTACATTTATATACTCATCTCTACTAAGTTAGGCTGTAGGCTTTTCTTACTGATGTTATCTTACTTATTTATGTGTTATTCATTCAGTCATGCACTATCCAGGCATTGGGATGGTTATAAAGATTAAATCAGCTCTAGAAAAAGGCAACGTTTAATGGGAAGGCGGGCAGGCAAATGGACAAGTTGCTCTATTGGAAAATAAGCTACTGCAGTTCTGTGGAATCACAAAGAAGAGTAACTAAGAGAAAGACTGTATAGCTGAATACTTAGGATTTAGCTCTCAAATACACTTTCTGTTAGATTAATGTCATTTGTTTATACATTTCTCAATCATACATTTTTTCTGACATAAACGGCCTTCAGATTGCCACTTAAATGACTTTTCATTTCAGCTGAAGCAAAATAATTCTGGATTCAATCTTGAAAAGTGTTTTATTTTCTTTGTGGGAAGTGAACTAGTGGTAGATGTATATATTAGTTTATTAACCAAATCCTGTTTAAAGAGTTAAAAAGCAAGAAGTACTATGACAATGAAAATTTCATATTTTTTTTTATTCAGTGATTCAAGATACTGCAGGAAGGCCTTGTTCGCATCTACATAATAAAGGCTCTGAAAGTCTGAGGAGAGAGAGTGGATATCAAGTGTTTATGTAGGAAATCAGCACACTAGCAAAAACAAATAACAAACCAATAAATAGTGTCATGGTGAGTAACAGCCCCTGCATGATGTGTTTTCTCCAACAGAATGTTATTTCTTTTATTTTGTTGCAAACATTTCCATAAAACAATAGAAAAACATAGTTCAAGAGTGCTACTGTTCTGTAGCTGCAAAAGTCAGCTAACACTGAAAATCCTGTCATGGCATCTATTTATTCCTTCAATCTTAGGGATCATTAAACAGACATAGGATGATTTAAACATCATATATTAGAGGAAAACCTGAAACATGCATTAAGTTATAAAACTTCAATTTTCCTAAACATATCTGAGTTTTCATGACCCATCAGAGTTAGTCTTGAACAATGAAGCAATTATATTGTTTCCACTTCTTCAAAGAGAATAAAAAAAACTCTCCCTTTGGGAAAAGATATTTACCATGTTCACTAATTATTAATAATATTTAGACCTATAAACTTTTGACATAATATAAACTGACAGAAAAATATGGTTTATATTAGCAATCAGACTTTCATTCTTCATATCAAAAATCTAATTTTTACATTAGATTTTTATTTAAATATAAAAATCTAATTTACATCTAAGTCACTCACATATAACTTTTACTGGCTTTAATATTGTTACCAGATATATCTCTAATGTATATATATAATTTTATAGGTATAGAAAACTGATATTTTTAAAGGTTGATAGCTATTAAATCAGTACTTAAAGCAATGAAAGAAGTCAGAAGCCTTTGTCCTAAAGACCTGTCTTTAATTAATCAGCTCACCTATCACCTTGACAAGTGAGAAGGGCTTTCAGATGAGAGACCCAGACTTTATAGTTTTATAGAGTGATTATGCGCATGATTTTGATCTAGTGACATTTACATGGACTAAGTTACAAGATAAAGACAATCTTCCTAAAGCCAGCCAAAGTTAATTTAATGGGATTTGAAAGATGATTAATAATACTGTGACAGGAAACAAAAAAAGAGAGAAAATGTCTCCTGGAACTCCTTTCTCCTCTTCTCCAAGACAGGGTCAAAGGTGGGCTGTGTGCAGGAACAGTCCTGCATGAATCTCCTTTATCCTGTTTATGTTCCTTTCCCCATCAGTTCCTTCTTCTGGATTCACTACTTATGGTGAAGAATCAGTTTCAACAATGGTGAGATAAACAACAAAATCTTCTGAATTCGTCTCTACCCACTGATAGGTTTTAAATTGTTTTATTTTCAGAGAGCAAAAACACAGTAAGACCGAATAATACTAATAAGAACAAAAAACACACGAGTATTTTATTTTGTAGAACTATATATTTATCCTTTATATGAAATTAATTGAATCATGAAATCCTCAACAAATTACAATTGCAAAAGTTTTTGTTTCTGTTATTTTTAGCATTGTATTGTTAAAGTCATTAAACAAGATGCCACTAGAGTGTCTCTAATGTCTTGTAATCTATATAAGCAAACAAAATCTAAGCCAGAATCAATTCCCTAGAATCTAAGACTGGAAATTTAAGATCAAGCAACCAAACACGAACAGCCAATTAAGATTTCCCAAACAAAACAACTATTTAAACTCTAACCAATCAAACTATCCCCTTGCTTTGTTTTCTCATCTTCTCTATAAAAAACTCTCTCCTTGCTCCTCTCAGTGGAGAGCTCCCCACTGCCTTTCATTTGGCTTTGCCTGATTGGAATGGACATATGCTCAAATAAACTCTTGAAATTTTAATGTACTTCAGTTTACCTGTTAACAGTTCAAGTACCATTTAATCTAGATTTGAGGAAATACAATATTCTCCAAATGTTATGGGGCAAACCTGTGGAAAGTGTTTCAAATTCACCCTGGGGTTCTGTAATAGATGGGGATTTGGTGGCTTTTTTTTTAATTCTAAATATTTCTAAGAAAATGGCCAAAAAGGTGATCTTTAGATACATTTTAATTTGGGGAAATTTTGCTAGGAAGCCAGATTAGGAGCCAGATGAGGGAGAACATGGCCTTCTTTTTGCAACTTTTCTTTGGTAGTTATGATCTAGGTTGGGATGGTCTTAGTGGAAGCTCTTAGGTTCTATAACCTCCTCAAGTCCAGAATGTGGTATCTTGTATAGCTGCAGGAAAGGGGCTCTAAATGGCCGATAATTAAAAACAATTACATATCAGTAATCTAAATAGCAGTTACCAAAGATGAGAGAAGTATGCATTTGGAACAAATTTTTAATTTAAAATCAGAAAAAGAATTATGCTTTATTGACATTTAATATTTATACTGGCACTGATACCTTCTCTAAGGCCATTATATATCAGAAAGTCATGTGTGATGTATAAACAGAATAGGACATCTCCTTAAGGAAGAGTGAAATTCCATGAGGCATTAGGTGAAAATGGCACTCTCAATAGTTTTTTTTCTTTTAATGTATTCTGATGAAGCACAGCATACATATGACAGGCTAACATGATTTATAGGTTATATTAACTAGTTAAACTAAATAATTCTCAAAAATGGATAATGATCTAGAAATATACCTGTAAGGAAACAGTCTATTAAAGTATCAACAGTGATTGGAATACAATGAACAATGAAAAAAAATTCAGATACGACATTTAATATGTCCTAGTTAAGGCTCTTCATCAGCTATGCCATGGGACAAAACAATAGTGATTTTAATTATATCTGATGATAGGTTGACAACAGATGGGAACAATATAAGATCATCAGAAATAAGGATTTACATCAATTATATTTAAAAATGAATAATGTTCTATCTTAGTTTATTTTCTGAGTTAAGAATACTCTGAAGTTTTTGTAATTAGAAAAACAAACTTTTAATATTTATTTTCTCTTAAGGATCATATGTTGAATATTCTGATATCTTTCCAAAGCGTGTAAGATGTAGAGATAACTACCCATATATATAACTTGTTTTAATACTTATATTTTGGAGTATTGGTTAATAATTATTTAGTAAAAGAGGTCTGTGATTTTTCTTTTAAGTTAGAGTGACACTTCTCTAAGCGATCAGACTCTGAAGGGTTTTAATGAGAACAGGAATTGAGTATAATATTTGTAATTGAACAATAAGGACTTCAATCTACATCTAGCATACAGTCTATAAATTTTAATTTTTAAGTGAAATATATTAATTACATAATCTGGAAACTGGGATTCTTTATATTTATTACATAATTCCCATATAATTATCTGATGAAATTGATTGTCATTTGTCACATTGTGAAAAAAAGGACCTGTGACTACAGATGCAATGTAATTTACATAAATATATATTTTATTCTGATTTCCAGAAAATGTACCTTACTCATCTTTAACTGCAAACTGTAGAAATGTAAATCTGTGTTATCTAGGCTCCTTGTCCATCTTTCCTGTGGGTATATTGCAAAATACAAAGAGAAATTTTTCAGTTTCATTAATTGAAATTTGGTCAAGAGTATGTTCATAGGAATACAGTTCATCATTGAATTATTTAAGATAATCTATTTTATCTAATAATCTGTAACCTGTGCTTCCCAGAACTACCATAAGAGTGAAAATAAGTCACATAAAAGACCCCAAACTATTTCTCAGGTTGTGCCAACTCCTCCCTGTGCTACCCACACTCATGCCAATCCGGAAAGTTTTCAAATAATTCTGAGATTCTTGATTATACATTCTGTCTCTCAGTATAGCTTAGTATGTAGGAGCACAGATTTTGAATTTGAATTTTGGCTCAATACATACTAGGTGTGGCTTTGAGCAAGGGTGCTAAGGTCACAGGATTCAGTAGTCAGTAGATTTAATCCCTTGGAAAGTGTTGGCGCGTAGAAAGGCATCATAGATGCTTTCTATCATCAGCAGCGATAACTTGTATTACAGACAAGTAACACAGTTGCTCAGCCACAGGCTTGCTGCCAGCTCACTGTGGCCTAACAATACCCAGAAGTATATTTGTCAGGAAAGATGCCAGGTCCTGATGTGAGCACGGATGGGCGCTCTGAGGACTGCTTATTATTGGCACCACCTTAGTCTCTGCAAGCGGCTGTGGACCCTGAGGATGCCAATGCTTGGGCATTCTTGCTGTTCTGGGGACCCCTCACCACATAGCTCACATTTCCACTCCTTGTTTTCCCTGTAGTGTTCTCACTTCTTACAGAGCAAACACAGTGGTCTGCTTCCCTGTAACCAAATCTTTATGTCCACAAAAGAGATTATAAACTAGTAGCTCATAGATAGTATTAATTGTTTATTAATATATATATTAATGCCTTTAGTTTGGGTCTCTGTTTTCAATTGGCTGACAACCTATTGTTAATTATTTCCTTATATGTAATATATTCTCCTGTTTGGCTCCTGAAGACACTGTTTCCTTGGGGCCTAGTCTCTTTCTTATAGGGTAAATCAATTCTCTATAGCCTCTTTGGTACCACATTTATATAAACCCTGGCAAGCCACCACATTATTCTCCAAGTGTTTAATAATATAAGATTGGTGTGGCCTAGAGTTTGATATGGAAGTTTTAATACAAATATAATGTGATAAGAAAAACTTGACAATTTTATGAAGTGTTCTTAGTCTTGGCTTAATACAAAATACCATAAAAGTCCTTAATAATTTTAAATTAGAGAATTAATAATATAAGCATCCTCACCATATGTTCTTACATAATGATTTATAACAACACTTTAGAGTTTCTTCATGCATTTTTTTCTATCCCATAATCAAATTTGTAAATAGAGGTTAATATCTGACTCATCTACTTTAAAGTATACTAAAAGATATGCTAAGAGAAAAAATGAAATTGAATAAACTTATTTTGAAACCTAACTGGTATTAAAGATAAACATTTTATAACAGGAGTTAAAACTTTCAAAACTCTATTCAATAAAACCAAAAGCCATTCTGGGCACAGTGAGACATTTCAATAATCAAAACTACTTTTCACTTTTCATAAATCTGACTATAAAGAAATGGTTAAATGTGCTGTAAACAGGGACGAGTTGTTATGTCTTTCATGCAGCTGAACCAAGTTAGAGTATCTGAGGGTAACTGAGACAGATGAGGGAAGAGGGGAACTCACAACAGGACTCACACTCAGGCCAGGAGTCCGTCCATGATCAACTTCAGTCAGTCAACAGGTCACTCTGATCCTGTACTGTTATCCCTCTTCAGAAGTCCATTAAAATCCCTTTGATATTCTTCTCCCACCTTCTATGTTAGAGACAGCTGACTGCCTCAATATCCAGGCTGCCCTTCTTCCTTTTTAAGTGAATCTTCTATTTTTAGTGACCTATCTTACCATCAGAATTCAGACTACATTTTCCAGCCTTTCCTTCAAATAGCTGTTATCCATAGGTCCATGTACTGGCCCATGGCATTGAAATAATATGAAATACCAAGCTACCAAAACAGACTTAGTGATCTCACCCCATATTAAGTGGCGGTAATACTTTCAGAGTATGTAGGTAATGGTGAAACCCAGGTGAAACCTGGAGACATCTGAACTCCCAAAACCACTCTCCGCGTCTTGGCTTTGCATGCTAGGATGTTCAATGGCCCAGATTTAACAAAGGAGTTGCCTCAGTAATCTGTGTTTGTCAAAAAAAAAGCTATTTTGATCATGAAATATCTTCATTTAATACTCCAATGGTTGCATAATTTAAGTAACATTTTCATGGAGCCATGCCTCAAAGATTTCATAGGGTCAAATATCCTAGGTTTACTGTCAACCATCTTAAATACATCAGGTATATCCTGCTAAAAATATTTTAGAGGTAAGGGCCCTTTGGCTAGTAAATGTCATTACTGAGTTTGCCAAAGTATTAGCACAATTACAAGAGGCCATGACCTGCTATTTACTCTTTATTAATCATATATGTAAGCTGAAAACACATGTTTGGCTTATAGGATTCCTTCCTATAATGCTACACCGAACAATTTTCAACACTCAACTCTGGCATTGACCATCATTGAGCCCAGGTGTTGAACAAACCAAGAGTCGGTGCTTTTGATACAGAATTGTTGATAAGCCCATAATTGATAAAGAACCCTTCATTTATATGAAAGAATCTTCTTTTATGTAGCACTCCAAATCCATTTCCACACATAGTCCCAAGATTTACACTGACATAAATTAATAAAATTTTGTGATTGTTTTGGTGTGTCTTTTCCTTTTGTGTTATAGTTATATATGATCCTCTGTAAAAGCCCAGATCTAATCTAGTTATAAATGTAGAGGGAATTAGGGAAGGATAAGAGAATAGGGCCTAAGGAGAGTGGCAGTGTGAATAGTGCAGGTGAGGTCATTAAAAGTCTTTCAGGGCACGAACTATTTCATGGGTCTTATCAAGAGGCAGCCTCTGCTGTCCTTAGAAACTCATGGAGCTTAGGCACTTAGGATATACAGATTTATTTGAATCCAAAATGTCTAAATTACAATACTGTAGTCTTTCTGCATACCAAGAAAATGCATACACTTTCATAAAAGAGACCTCATGGGGCTGAGCTTTAACCCATTCCTGCACTAGTGGTTTATAGCAGCATTGCCTTGACCCAGTAATGGTGTGAACTCATCAGGTAGGTATATGTTCTGTACCTGTATTGTTTCCACCAGCTTTTCATACAACAATAATGATTCAAATTCTTTACTGTCTCAATCCTGACCATGTCAGATTACCATCCCTGATTCTAGTTTCCTGTTGTGTCTGTTTTGTTACCCTAGTCCCTTTTGGTAATAAGTACTAACACAAAAAGTAACAATTTACAAATAACAGAATTATTTCCATCTATTTTAAGTAGAATTAGGTTTGGTAAGAGGTAGACAACTCAAAGCATCTTTTAGAGGCTACACTGACACACTCAAATCTGACTTTCCAGGAATTATTCCCTAAACCAAACCAATAGACTGGAGACCAAGATACATGCCACCTCTGTCTCTATCAGTAGATTAGGATTGACAAGAAGTTGCTACCACTGCTGTTATTTCCATGATCAGGGCAGCTTTGTAAGTATTTTCATCAGTAAATGTGCATATTCCCTACCTCTTTTGCCACAAGTAACTATCAAAAATTAAATTCTCACTTGGGGATCTTTTTTACTTTATGTGTCTAAATGTGTTTTCATCTGATTTGTAAAATCTAAATCATATCCAGAAACCTAGTGCCAATGGAGTCTGAAAAGTAATTATATTTGCTTTATTTTTTCTATACACAAATATCAAATTTGACTCAGTATTGAGTAAGACACTATATTTGACATATATATATAACTGACTTTTTAATGGGAGTCAACTATCAACAAAGAATGTTGATGTATATAAGTTTGAGAAATGATGGCTTACACAAAGTTAATATGCTTTTACTGCTGCTTAGACAAAGTTAATATGTTTCTTTACTGTGGCCTTTTAAAGAGCCTTTTATATATGAAATTCATTATAGGGGGCTATAATAAGAGGCATTTTAAGATTTATTTGACTACAGAGTTATTTTAAGAAACATCTATTAGAATCTAATGGGATCTTAGTATTAAATGCAAGACAGTTTAGAAAAAAAGCAACCTAGCTCCTGTTTTTTTAAGAAAGCTACATAAGTTCAATTGATTATTTCCACCACCTCCTAAAAAAGTTATAGAGATGAAGTTAAGGAGAAGTGCATACACACACGTGTGTGTGTGTATACTGATACCTTGTGTGTGTGCACACTTATATAGAAATTGACCTGACATAAGGAATAATTACAAATAAATGAAAAAAGCAATAGCAAAATTGATACCACATAATTAAGCCACTGGAACATAAAGAAAAATGATACTGAACATATGAGGGAGAAGTTAATAGATAAGAAGGATCAGAACTAGAGGGAATTCACTACCATGTTTCCTTTAGCTACTCTTGAGAAAGAAATTAAAAACAAAGTAAACAAAATAAATATATTACGAAGACTTTCTGGTGTCATGAATTATCAGAATATGTATTTGAAAGTGCTGAAGATTATTTTTATGAAAATCTACACATGCCCTATAATATTTTGGAAACTTAATAATTAAGAAAACTCTTATAAGTCTTCAATTAAAAATGAAAAAAAATAGGGAACTTTTTCCTTACCAAAGAAAACAATTTACTTCCTGTTTCTCTGAAATATTAAATGCCAGAATTTATGGAATCTATAGCTATACCTTTGAGGGAAAACATTCCCCAGATATTTTTAATTATAGCCAATTAGTTTTCATTTTAATACACCTGAAAGTTATTCACACAGAAGTTACTTTCACACAGAAAGTAATGCACCTGAAATTCACTCAGAAAATTTACCCTCCACATAACTTTTTGAAAATACACTATTTGCCACTGTACTCAAATTATAAAATTAATGTAGGTTACAAAGCATCAAGAACGAAGGAAATAAAATTATTCATATTTTTTCATTTTTTCTACTATGAACACATTACTTTTTTAAACAAAAAATTAGTGAAAACATTTGCATTTTTACACTTCTGCAAGAATTTCGGTTCCTATTACTCTTTTTGGAATCGAGTTTATTGTGCAAATCTGTATTCAGCAACTGCCTTATATGAGGTCTATATGAAGGAAATGCAAACAATGATTTAGGCACAAGCATATTCATGACAATGCTCTGACAATGATGGGAAACTGGAAACAAATTAAATCTCCAAAATAAGGGATATTAAAAGGAAAAGATGCATCTCATCAATAAACAATAATGGGGTGATCACAATTAAACTTGTTTGATATCTTATATATAAGGAAAATGGTTATATTATAGTGATTAATTGACTATTATACAAATTATATTTCCAGTATAACCACAAATGTTTAAATAGACATCAAACACCTAATATACTATGACAGAACATTAACTACAGTTGCTTTTAACTGTTGGAATAAACTATTCATTTTATTTCTTTATTTTATCATTTTATATTTTATTATATTTATTACATTTCTTCAATTTATTATTAAAAGAATCTCCAATAATATATTTTACTTTGATAATCAGACAAAACCAACAAAAACAATACAGTATTACAACATGACTTTTTTGGGGAAAATTTTGAGCTATGCTTTCAATATCCAGAACCCATTAGACAATTGTTGTAAACTTAGGGAAAAATAACATCTCTCTCACCTACAGTTAAAACTAAGTAAGAAACATTACAAAGAGTACTGAAGCTGTGAAGCCAAAATACCCCGTGTTGCTAATAATGCTGATATCTACAGGTTAATTGATTTCTTCAACTAAATCCCCAAATTTGATGTGCCTCCTCTCTTGTCATAGGAATGTCTGACAACTTATATTATGCATGTTCTTATAAAATTTAACACATGAAGAGTTAGATTAAGAATAGATTTTTCTGTGGGCAGACTGGCTTCTGTGCACAAAGAGAAAATAATAATACATACATAAAATTTTTAATTTTTCTTTATGGAGAGAGAAAGGCTACTGCTTAGACTCTATTTATCCCCAGGCTCTTAGACTAAGACATTTTTACTGAAGCCACTCTCACTCCTGCTGACCTCACTTGCTGTGTGTGCTCAAAACCAGGGATTAGCAAATAACTGTTTTTTGTAGATCTCATGAGCTACAAATGGTTTTTACAATTTTAGTAACTGAAAAAGAAATCAAAAGAGCTGGAGAAAAATAGACAGAGGTGTGAGAAGTGAGGCAGAAACCTCCTCCCAAAATCACATACAACATGAAAATACAGCAAATACAACTAATCCTAAAAGAGCAACCTGAAGACAGCTACAGACAGCCTATATCTTGGAAAAAGAGAAGACCTCACAGAAAAGGGTAAAATAGTAAAGCCATGATCAGGAAGGAACCAAGCACTCTCCACACCGCAACTCACAGGTGGGAGCAATAGAAACAGAATGGGGAGGGAGTAGAAGCCCCACTAACCAGTACTGCTAACCACCCAGCCCTGGAGATCTGCTCCAGGAGCATGAACCCACATTACATGGTACCCTGGAGATTAGAGGGCTTGAAAAGCAAAGATGGGAAACACCTGGAGAGATTGAGTTTCCAACTGCTTATGGAAAACAGATATCCACATCTGGCTGCTACAGGACAAAAGAAAGGTGAGCACTTTGAAAGACTTCCCAATAGTGAGAGGGGTGCTAAAACAGCAAGGATTACACAGAGTTTGCTGCTCAGGAGAAAGGACAGGTGGACAAAATTGTCCTGAACACTAAGCCCACCAGTTTGGGAATTTTCAGGAGCTTCAGGGGCCCCATCACCCTGGCGGCCAATGCAGCTGCAATACGACTCACTGCAGTAAGCAGCCTGATACTCCTTCCTCCCAGCAGGTAACAGTTTGCACACCTGTTACCCCTACCATCAGGCCAGGACAGCTCGAGGATGGCCCTGCCTAAGGCAGCTATAGGGGCATAATGCAGAGGTTCCTCCCTGCGCACTCGGCCTACTGGACCTGGCAGTGGAGGCAGGCACTAATGCAGGGAAGAAGAAAGACCTTCTACTCTCCCAGTAGGCACTGGTGCCACAGGCGTGCTATCCCCACCATTGCTCCAGATAAAGGGAAGCTCCAGAGAGCAGAGCTTCGAGGCACTAGAGGGCACAGCCTAAACAAAGTTATTATTCTAAAGTAATCATTAGAAATAGGAAAAGGCAAAAGAATCTTGAACAAACCAGAAACTCTCAAACCCCAGAAAGAGTGCTAAGTGAAACTGAAATCACCAAACTTCTTGATAAAGATATCATAATAAAAGTCATAAAGATGCTCATGTAGCTACAGAGAAATATTCAAGATCTCAGGAAGGACTTCAAGAAAGAGATAGAAATTTTGAAAAATGTAGTATGCAAAATGGAACATACAATGGAGGGATTTAAAAGCAGATTAGATGAGGTAGAAGAGACAGTAAATGAAACAGAAACTAGAGAACAGGAATGCAAAGAAGCTGAGTCAGAGAGAGGGAAAATAATCTCTAGGAATGAAAGAATAATAAGACAACTTGGTGTGACCAATCTGAGTGGAAAAATATTTGCATTCTAGGAGAACCAGAAGAAGAAGAGAATGAAAAAGTGAAAGTCTCCTTGAGGAAATAATTGCTGAAAACTTCCCCAATTTGGGAAAGGAAATAGTCTTTCAGGTCATGGAAGAGCACAGATCTCCCAACACAAAAGACTGTAGAAAGACAACACCAAGTCATATGATAAGTAAAGTGGCAAAGATCAAAGACAAGAAGAGAGTATTCAAAGCAACCAGAGAGAGAAAAGAGACCACATACAAGGGAAGGCCCATCAGGCTTTCATCAGATTTTTCAGTAGGAATCTTACAGGCTAGAAGAGAGTGGCATAAAATATTTAATGCCATGAAACAAAAGGGCCTCCAACCATGAACACTCTACCTGGCAAGATTCTCATTTTAATTTGAAGGAGGGATCAAACAATTTCCAGATAAGCTAAAGCTGAGAGAATTTACATCCCACAAAACCATCTCTACAGTGTATTTTAGAGGGACTGCTCTAGATGGAAGTGCTCTTAGGCTAAATAGCTGTCACCAGAGAAAATAATACCATAGTAAAGGAAGTAAACCAATTAATTACTAAGCAAATGCAAAAGTAAATCAACTACCCAAAAGGTCAGTCTAGGGATATATAAAGAGTACAGAATACGACACCTACTATGTAAAGAGTGCAGGAGGAAGAAAAAGAAAGGAGGAAAAAAAAAGAACCTTTAGACTGTGTTTGAAATAGTGTAATAAGGTAGTTAAGTTAGACTGTTAGATAGTAAAGAAACTTCCCTTGACCCTTTGGTAACCACAAATCTAAAGCCTACAATGGCAATATCTACCTGTAATCACCCTAAATAAAAATGGTCTGAATGCACCAATCAAAAGACATACAGTTACAGAATGCATAAAAAACAAGACCCATCTATGCGCTTCCTACAAGAGACTCACTTCAACCCCAAAGTATAAACAGAGTAAAAATGAAGAGATGGAAATAGCTATTTCATGCAAATAATAGGGAGAAAAAGTGAGTTGCAGTACTTGTAGCAGAAAAAATAGACTTCAAAACAATGAATGCAACAAGAGCAAAGAAGGACATTACATAATAATAAAAGGGTCAGTTCAACAAGAGGATATAACCATTATAAATATCTATGCATCCAACACAGGATCACCTACATATCTGTAACAAATATGAACAGAACTAAAGTGGAAAAGAGAAGACAGTGCATTCTATTTAGGAGACTTCAACACTCCACTCACTCCAAAGGACAGACTAACCAGACTAACTAAGGACTAACAAAGGACAGACTAACTAAGGAGACAGAGGCACTGAACAGCACATTAGAATAGATGGACCTAACAGACATCTACAGAACACTCCACCCAAAAGCAGCAAGATACACATTCTTCTCAAGCACACACAGAACATTTTCAAGAATAGATCATATACTAGGCCACAAAAAGTGCCTCAGTAAATACAAAAATATTGAAATTGTATCAAACAGCTTCTCAGACTGGAAGGGTATGAAACTAGAAATAAATTATTCAAAGAAAACATAAAAGCCCACAAACACATGGAGGGTGAACAACATGTTCTTAAATAATCAATGGATCAATGAAATAAATGCAGATATCAGGCAATATATGGAGACAAATGAAAACAACAACTCAACACCCCAAAACCTGTGGATGCAGTGAACACAGTTCTAAGAGGAAAGTTTTTGCAGGCTTTACCTCAAGAAAGAAGTACATTCCAAAATGAACAGTCTAAACTGATAATTTATGAAACTCTAAAAAGAATAACAAATGACACCCAAAGTCAGTAGAATGAGGGACATAATAAAGATCAGAGCAGAAATAAATAAAATCAAGAAGAATAAAACAATAAAAGGAACCAATCACACCAGCAGCTGGTTTTATGAGAGAATAAACAAAATAGATAAACCCCTAGCCAGACTTATCCAGAAAAAAAGAGAGTGTACATACATAAACAGAATCAGAAATGAGAAAGGAAAAATCACTACAGACATCACAGAAATGCAAAGAATGATGAGACTACGAAAAGTAATATGCCAACAAACTGGATAATCTATTTATCAAAAAAAAAGCAATTTCTTCTTTTTTCTCCCTATTATTTGCATGAAATATCTTTTTCCATTCCTTCACTTTCAGTCTATGTATGTCCTTGGGTGTGAAGTGAGTCTCTTATAGGCAGCATATAGATGAGTACTGTTTTTTATACATTCAGTAACATTATGTCATTTGATTGGGTGCATTCAGAAGAAATAGACACAATTCAAAAGAAACAGAAAAATGCAAACTTCCAAGACTGACCCAGGAAGAAAAAGAAAATCTGAACAGACCAATTACAAGCAATGAAATCAAACTGGTAATCAAAAAACTACCTAAGAAAAAAACACCTGGAGAAGATGGCTTCACTGTTGAATTTTATGAAACACTTAGAAAAGACCTAATAACCTTCTTTCTTGAAGATTTCCATAAAGTAGAAAAGGAGGGAATACTTCCCCACTCATTCTATGAGTCCAGCATCACGCTAATACCAAAATGAGACAAAGACACAACATAAAAAGAAAATTACAGACCAATATCCTTGATGAACATAGATGAAAAAGTACTCAAAATAGTAGCAAAATAAATTAAAAAAATTCATCAAAAAGACCATTCATCATTATCAAATGGGATTTATCCCAGGGATGCAAGGATGGTACAATATTTGAAAATTCATCATCGTCCACCACATCAACAAAAAGAAGGACAGAAACCACATGATCATCTCCATAGGTGGTGAAAAAGCAATTGACAAAATTCAACATCCATTCACGATAAAAACACTCAACAAAATGGGTATAGAGGGTAAGTACCTCAACATAATAAAGGCCATATATGACAAACCCACAGACAACATTATACTTAACAGTGAGAAGCTGAAAGCTTTTCCTTTAATATTGGGAACAAGACAAGGATGCTCACTCTCCCCAATTTTATTCAACATAGTACTGAGGTCCTAGCCACAGCAATCAGACAACACAAAGAAGTAAAAGGCATCCAGATTGGTAAGGAAGAAGTTAAACTGTCACTGTTTTCAGATGACATGATATTGTTCATAGAAAAATCTAAAGAATCCACCTCAAGATTACTAGAATAACTGAATTTAGTGAAGTTGCAGGATACAAAATTAATACACAAAAATCTGCTGCTTTCCTATATACTAATGAGAACTGGCAGAAAGAGAATCCAGGAAAAAAATTCCATTTACAATTGCATCAAAAAGAATAAAGTACCCAGGAATAAACCTAACCAAGGACGAGAAAGACCTATACCCTGGAACCTGTAAGACAATCATGAGATAAATTAAAGAAGTCACAAATAAAATAAAATACATCTCATGATCATAGATAGGAAGAATCAATATTGTCAAAACGGCAATGCTGCCTAAAGCAATCAACAGATTCAATGCAATCCCTATGAAAATACTGACAGCATTCTCCAATGAATTAGAACAAATAGTTCTAAAATTCATATGGAACCACATAAGACTCTGAATGGCCAAAACAATCCTGAGAAGAAAGAATAAAGCTGGGGGGATTACAGTCTCCAACTTCTGGAATCCACCCTGTAATCAAGACAATTTGGCAACTGGCACAAGAACAGACCCATAGATAAATGGAACAAAATAGAGAGCCCAGTTATAAAACCACACATATATGGCCAATTAATATATGACAAAGAAGCAATGGATATACAATGGAGACATGACAGCCTTTTCAACAACTGGTGTTGGCAAAACTGGACAGCTACATGTAAGAGAATGAAACTAGATTATTATCTAACTCCACATGCAAAAGTAAACAAAATGAATCAGAGACCTGAATGTAAGTCATGAAACCATAAAACTCAGAAAAAAACAGGCGAAAAATCTCTTGAATATAAACATGAGCAACTTTTTCCTGAATGTATCTCCTCAGGCAAGGGAAACAAAAGCAAAAATGAAGAAATGGAACTACATCAAACTAAAAACCTTCTGTACATCAATGGACACCATCATCAGAACAAAAAGGAATCCTACAGTATGGGAGAATATATTCATAAATGGCATAACTGATAAGGGGTTAAAATTCAAAATATGTAAAGATCTCACATGCATCAACAACCAAATAGCAAATAACCCAATTAAAAACTGGTTGGAGGATATGAACAGACACTTCTCCAAAGAAGACATTCAGATGGCCAGCAGGCACATGAAAAGTTGCTTCACATCACTAATTATCAGAGAAATGCAAATTAAAACCATAACGAAATATCACCTCACACCAGTTAAGATGGACAACAACAAAGATACAAGGAACAACAAATGCTGGCAAGGATGCAGAGAAAGGGGAACCCTCCTACACTGTTAGTGGGAATGTACATTCAACCATTGTTGAAAGCAATATGAAGGTCCTCAAAAGACTAAAAATAGAAATGCCATTTGACGCAGGAATTGCACTCCTAGGAATTTGTCCAAAGAAAACAAGATCCCAGATTCAAAAAGACATAAGCACCCCTATGTTTATCACAGCACTATTTAAAATAGCCAAGATGCGGAAGCAACTTAAGTGTCCATCAGTAGATGAATGGATAAAGAAGAGGAAGTACATATACACAATGGAATATTACTCAGCCAAAGGAAGAAAATAAATTCTACCATCTGCAGCAACATGGATGGAGCTAGAGGGTATTATGCTCAGTGAAATAAGCCAGGCAGAGAAAGACAAGTACCAAATGATTTCCCTCATTTGTGGAGTATTACAACAAAGCATAGCTGAAGGAACGAAACACCAGCAGATCCACAGACTCCAAGAAGAGACTAGGGGTTACCAAAGGAAAGGGGGTGGGGAGGGACAGAGAAGGAGAGAAGGGGGTTAAGGGGCATTGTGATTCGGACACTAATGTAGGGGGGTCGCACTGGGAAGGCAGTATAGCACAGAGAAGACAAGTAGTGACTCTATAGCATCTTACTATGCTTATGGACTGTGACTGCAATGGGGTATTTGGTGGGGACTTGATGATATGGGTGAATGTTGTAACCACAATGTTGCTCATGTGAAACCTTAATATGAATGTATATCAATGATACTTTAATAGAAAAAGAAGATATATATGCATGACAGTTCCTGCTTTTAAACTCAGTAGGTAAATAAGTCACTTATTCTCAAAAAAAATGAGTTGGAGAAGAACAGGGGCAAGAAACTCATAAAGTTAAGCTTTTGGAATTCCCTCCCTAGGAAAGGAAACACCAGAAGTAGAAAGTTTGGCACATGAATCACATTACATGTAGTAATAGATTAATTTCCATGGATTTTTAAATTTTGTCCATAATACCTAGAAGAATAGATGAAACTTATTTATGAATTTACACTTCACAGTTACTCATTCTTCTCATGTACTCAAACCAAGTTAGAAAAGAATTACAGATTAATCAAAAGTCATCTTGACATGGTTGATATAATAAAGCTTCTAAATATACCTGTAGTTTTGATGTTTCTGTTAAAACAAATATTCTAAAAGGGAAATTCTCCTTTTTGTATACAAAGTAAGAGATAAAATTGTCTTCCTTTTTCAAATGGAAAATTACAAATGATTATTAATTACCTCTTTTTATAAACACAGAAATTAAATGATACTATAGGTTCTAATACATTTTTATGTCATTTATGTCATTATGACATACCTTAGCACACCTGTGACAGAATATAGAGATCAATTAATTTTTCTCTAAATGCAGAACATTCCACTGAATTAGCATTTTCTAAAATCTAATTTTCCTTTGGTAAACAAATTTGAGGAACACTGAAAATACAGTGAATAATATTAATGGAAATACATTCTTCACTTATTAATTTCTAGAATAAAATATTAGACTAAAAATGTCTAGGTAAAGAAATGCTCAGCTGAATTTGTGTTAATATTCTAGAACAGGCATACATAAAAACCTTAATTGATTAACATTCTAACAAAAGTAATTATTACTTTGGATGGATTTCCAGTTCATTAAAAGTGTGTTCTTTATTTTCACTGTGTTTGAATACAGAAAAAATGATAGAAAAATATTTGATTAGTTATCATGTTATTCCAGCATTATTTCTGCAGTCTAGCAAAACATGAATGTAATATTTAAAGTTTATAATTGCACAATATTTCAGGAGAAAAGTAGTAAAATGTGGCAAATTTGTACTAGTTTCAAGGTGTAATTTTAATGCGTTTCCAATTAAGACATTTAATGAGTAGAAAAATAACTGGCATGTTTGTTCAGAAATACCTCTAACAACTTGTCCAGCCAGAGCCTGATCAAAAAGAAACATTTTCTTTTTAGACTATGTATTCTAAAAGCAACACCCATTCTTTAGGTATATTTAGAGGCTTCATTATGAGATGGTTTCTAATATGAAATGTTTATGGAAATGGCTCGTTCATTCATCCATTTGTGAATATTTACCATGACCATGTATGCTTCAGTTACAGTGTTAGGTGCTAATCATACACAGATGTATCACATGTGGCCTCTGCCCTCTAGGATTTTATAGAGGCTATTTCATTTTGTCAAAAAAAAAAAAAGTAGCTGCAGCATAGTCTACACACTCTAAGAGAAGTAGTATAGAATTAGGCAATTTAAATAATATGCATAATGGTATTACCATAGGATTTATTCTTTGAGTGAATGGGTGAATTACATCATTCTCTGATTACTAATGTGAAGTGGGCACAATGCTTATTCATGCATTTAGGGAAAATGATAAAGTATTTAAATGTATTCTTGGAAACCCTCCATTTTAATGTTTGAAAGTTTAATGTTTATGACATATAGTCTACTCAACCATCTCATTGCTCCCAGAGAGAACCGATATTTTCATGACTATCAGATTAACTTTTCCTCTCTCTATATGGAGAAATGTCAATCTAATTATCCCTAGAATCATACCATTTTTTCTGTCATGTTCTTGGTCTCTATTTAATCTAGGTTTCTATGATCAAAACACTGTCCATCAGGAATCAATGTCCTACTGAGAGGGTAAAAAAGGTTAAGAGGACAATTATGTGTGTTTTTATTTTTTTTAATTCAGGGATAAAATGATTTTGGTGTGTTTATCCTTTGTAAGGCATGGTGCTAGGTGACAAGAATCAGTGGGGGAGTGGAGAAAAACTGAACCTAAGAGGGGGGTTAAGATGGATGGTCACAATAGTAACTATACATTTAAAACATTCCCCACTAGAAGCCTACAAATTAAAAAAATCACAATTCCAATTAACATTAAGTAAAAGTAGATAAGTGTTTACATATGATAGGTAAGTGGAGTATAAACTGGATATATGTTATCTGCCACTTGATCTGTGGTAGCAGGAGAATCAGCATTACCTTGGGAATTTCATTGAAATGGAAAAGCTCAAGCCCCACCCTGACTATGCACTTCAAAAGATCTTAAAGTGTCCATATTCAGTGTATAAGAAAATTAAGAAGCCCTTCTCTATAGACTTTTGTGGGGCTTGAAACAAAATAAGGTTAAAATGAGAGAAAAAGGGCTAGAAGGGATGGCTGGTTAAAGAGAGATAAAGACCATTACTGCAGTGGTGGGGAGTGAGTTGAAATGGTGGGGCAGATGTACTGTTTTGATCACTCTTCGGCTGGTTCTCCTTTAGAATACCCAGTGATCCGGGGAGCACTGGAAGATGTTGGTGATAGGCTCCTCCAAACTCGCGGAAAATGACATTACACATCCTGGAGCTGCAAGTCATTTGACCTAGATGGTATCTTTACTAAGCAAATTTAGTGTTTTATTTTCAAGCAACTATCAACTGCTTTTTTTCCTCTATAGTACATTCACATCGATGAGTGAATGACAAAACCACCAGACATCTAAAACCTATCTGCTCCTGAAACTGGGAGGACATCCTAAGTGAGTATCTTAGGGAAAATCATTTAAGTCCCTAATTTGTGCTATTGCAGAACTTGATTCCTGCCTTGAGAATTATGTGTCTGTCTCCTCCTAAGGGAGGCTCCATGAAAACAGAGAGCAGGTCTGGGTTTCTGTAGCTCTAATCCATGGCACAGTGCCTATACCCAGCAGTGCTCTATACCTGCTTAATTAGGGTAGAACTGATTGGCTAAATGACAGAATGAATGATGGACGAAATGATTTAAGTAAAAGAGATTTTATTTATCATCTAAGTCTAGCAAGGAAAGAAAGGGAGAACTGTGTCTCCACAGCAGTTGTATGGAGAGGTCATGAAGCTAGGGGCCCATCCCTTGGTTTTTCAAGTGTAGATGCCCCACTCACTCAGCAGGCCAAGCCAGCTTCTGCATCACTGAGCCCAGGGAAGGCCACTTAAGGGGCAACTGCCACTTCAGGGGGAATTTCATACTTGCAGAGAGAGCAGGCACCATGTCTATCTTACTTCCTATGTGTGTTCCACACAACTTTAGAACACAAAGAAGAACATATGAATAAAGTACATTATAATGAATACAGTTGTGTTCTCTGCCACAGCCAGGGCTCTTGGGCAGTGCAGACACACATTATAGGGTTACAGGAGCTTGTTTGGAAATAGATGGAAGAGTGATGCAAGGTAATGTAAGTAAAATCATAAAATGGATTTTATGTATCATTAATTCTGATAACTGATTTTATTGCTTTGGAGAATTATTATGGCAGTATGCTACAAAATACTTAACCTAATTTAAATTTCAGAACACAGTTTTTGGAAAATCATTAGAAGCAATATTTTTAATCAATGAAGTGGATCTAATTTGGATCTCAGATGCAGAGACAGAGAGGGAAGTTTCCTAAGGTAAGCACTTTGTATTTCACAGCTGTGTTTTTAATGTTGTCACAAGAAAGAAAATTAAATAATGACTTTTTTATTTCTACACAAAAAACCCACAGAAGATCAAAGCCTAAATAAACTATTTCCTTGCTGGCATATTCTAACTCTGATATTTTTATGCAGTCATTATGGTTTCAGGAATTACTTTATTACCACTGTTCATGATAATTTTGCCAAGAGCCAGAATGTTTAGGAATTCTATTAGAATACCTGGCAAATTTTTGTTTGGGAAATTAGGATTTTTAAATTGCTGTCACTGTTCACTGACCAACTACTTAACCTTAACAAGTTATTCTGATTCCCAAAAGTTTAAAGCAGTAAAGAAAGGACCATATTTTTTGATAAAGCTCAATTTTTCCAGTAAGTTCAGATTTGTTTGATGGAATCACCTTTTTTAAAAGGTTCTGTTGTATCAAACATTCATGCTTTAAATATAAGTCTCATACAGATAGAAAAGAAAATATCTACTTTCTATCTGCTCACTATAAAATGTTGCTAAATGGGAGAAAAAGCAATGTTCATACTAGTCAGTTGACTGCATGCTGTGAATTGTAGGCAGCACTCACAGAATCCTGGCTTCATTTCCTCATTCTATTTCTTCCTAGAGCAATCATCCATGATCCCAGCAAATAAAGCTATCCACTGCACTTAACCTAAAACCTAGATGAGGTCAGTGACTGTCAGAGTCGAATGAGAGCCAACAGTATATAAACTGATCCCTCCTCTTGACATTGTTGAGGAATACAAACATTTTTTAAGATGATGCATGTGTGTTGATAGGAAGAAAAGTGAATAAACTCTGCTTATTCAAGGGAGATCAGAGGTTTTAAAATCAATGGGCCAAATTCTGCTTTTTATTTGTGTGTCTATTGCTCCTGATGAAGTCAAGATGCACATAAATGAAAGCAGAAAGCTGCCTAGCTCATTCCGGATATTGACATATTTTAGCTTTGTCTTACAGTGTGCTTATCTTTTATATGACAGAAAAAAAGTCATATATAGAGCACCTATTTTTACCACCTGTGACTGACAATCCATTTTCCTACTGACATACCTTTCTTCTAGAATGTGTGGAAGTAGGTAAGAAGACAGAAGACAGTGCCACTCAAATGAATTTAACATGATTTGGCAAGAAAAGTAAGTACTTCAAAAATATCAGGATCCAGTTTGCTAGGTGGTCCTCAAAGAGCAGGCCACCTGAGTCTCATGGGGGAAAGTTAATCATCCCCTACAGAAATACTTTCTGATCCTCTTAGCAGAACATGCTCTTGGATACTCAATCAAAGAACTTCTGAATGGAACATGAAAACTGTGTTTTTTACAAAGCAAGCTCAAAATGTCCAATCTGTGTCACATATAGCACTGGATTTCTCTCTAGGAAATCCAGTATGTTATCATCATAGGAATGTAAGATTACCAGGAAATTACAAAGGGATACTGATGACTTAATCTTCTTAACAGACCATTTTACCAAACAGAAAGGCAAAGTTTCAGGAAACAACTTCAGCTAGAGGGGATGATACCTGACAAATACCCCATATTTAAGTGATATTATTTGAAATGTCATTATCTCATCTTCAGAATATCAGAAGATATAGAGGAAATACATTTGAGTTTCTTCAGGATGTGGTGAAAAAATATGATCCATACAAAAAAGATTCCTTTTTTAAAAGGTAATGAATTGATACATAACAGAATAATTCCAAAGTAATGTACCCATACTGTACATAGTCACATGCAATAACAAAATAAACAAAAGGAGATAAAGAAAAATACACAATGCCTGAATCAGGATAATAAAAGTAAGAAAGATTCTCTTCATTTTCCTTATACTTTCTATGTTTTATAAGAAAATAATACACTTAATCATCAGAATATATTTAGAGAACTGCTATCTTTTAAATATTTGTACAATGACCAACACACAAAACTATTTGAATTAAAAGCTATAAAGAATACCTTACATGTAACATAAACTGGAATTTCTTATTTTAATCATGTAAATCATTTCTACAGGGTTTCCTCAAATCAAACATTTAGATCATTTCAATATGGGCTTAATGAATGTCTGTTCTATTCTGAATAATGTGATACCAAGAGTTTTTTTATCTCTATTAATAATTTACAAATTATGCTAAAATAAAGCATGCCACTTCATCCAACTCCATCAACTTTTATTTTTAGCGGGTGTATGGTTGAAAAATAGAGGCTTAGGTCACACAGTAAGTGGGAGATTCAAAGATTAAAAGAGCAGTTTCTCCTGCCATGCTCAGTTTTCTATTATAATAATTGCCTCCAAATAATTGGAATAGAAGATAGTCTGTTTGATTCACTATAGTCTAAATGTGTTATTTGTGGAAATACTGAGATAGAGTAACAAATCTAATTCCTTGTACAACATTAATGACCAGTGACAAAATGATTCCCCAAAACAAGTATGTTTCCTACTCTTTCGGGAGCTATAAGAGAGAGTGGATTATACTGAATAACAGAATACTGCTTAGTACATTTTGTAGAAACAGAGACAAGGCCAGTGTGAATGACACAGAAGACAGGAGAGGCAAAGTGGAGTGAGATAAGCTTAGGGAAATAGGGGCACATAGAATCAGACTGAGAAGGGAATGTCAAGAACTTTAATCTTCATAAGAGACTAGGAATCTATGGATGTAATATGGAGAACTGTGGGTAATGGGTCAGAGTGGAAATTAAGTAATTAAGTTGGAAGCTTTTAGTACATAAACCATATATAATGTTGCTTAATGTGTGACTTATTACGATAATGGAGGTTGTGATTATGCCTTAATAAAACCAGGGAGGGACAACCTCTGAGTTATCATCAGAGTAATTTTCATCTACAATTATTTATGAACTAATTAAAGTAGTCACATGAGTAACTGAGGAAGATACCATCAGTCTTTATCATTCAGTAATCTTCAAAGATGGGCCATAGTAGTTTATGACTATTGGCTATGACTATTTGCCATGAATTATCCACCAGAAGATACATACGATCTAGTGAATGCAGCAGTTTGTATATATTTTAATGGAAATGTATGTTTTAACTACAAAGCGTGAGAGCTCTTTAAGGAAAAAAATGGATTGCTGCATTAATTTCTAACTCATTAAATACCATTTATTCATTTAAATAAGGATTCCCAAGAACAATTTGATATTTGACTTCACTCATGTGAATACAGTTACTGATTCAATTGTTTTGCTAAAGGACCTATGTGATTTTCTACTCAGCAGTAATAACATTCTATAAGACACATTTACTTACTATTGTGTGTATAGTCAGGAGTAGATTTTTGATCAAAATATTTGAAACAGTTATGCTGATTAAACATAAGTCAAAAGCCAAACTCCACTTTGCTAGTGAGGCTTACTTTAATTACTACATACCCATGGGTCAATATGCTAACCTAGCTTCCTAAGGGCCTGGAAAATTGCAGCACCTGAAATGCTTAATTTTAAGAACTTAATAACTACTGTGCATGCAGTAAGCTTGAAATGCCCCACTTCGATATCCTGCATAATTAATTGAGGGATCCATCTGCTGTCCCTCTAGATCTCCACCACATGCATTCCCAGGCTATGCCTGTCACAGGCTGCCAGTCTTTCACATATGAGACTTTGTTGATCAGCTTTGGCTCTAGGACTTCCAGCTGGCCTTGCCAAACCTTTCTTGAATGTGCCTGCAATCTGAGACTTTTCCTATTTAAACTTTCTTTCCCCTGCCCTTTTTTAACATCATTGCATCTAAAAGCTCTCTGCACCTTCTTAATTTTCCTTATTTTTATCCTGAGCCTGTGTTTCCTGCAATAATTTTCCTATGTGTCTAATTGTCTTAGCATATGTTTCTCAAAGGAACCCTACAAACAAGCATCACCAGTAGTGGTCTAAGAAAACAGGCACATTAACAAATTTAGTAGGGCCCCAGCTGGTGATGTTCCCATTACTAAAGATTTCACTGT
This sequence comes from Manis javanica, assembly GCF_040802235.1. Lineage (NCBI taxonomy): Eukaryota > Metazoa > Chordata > Mammalia > Pholidota > Manidae > Manis > Manis javanica. Next base: position 126,688,119 of record NC_133160.1, on the reverse strand, counting down.
TGGTGACCTCTAAAGATGCCCTAGTGGAGAGAAATTCCCTTGCAGGTACTAAAATTCCAGATTTTAAAGATGTGAAAATAAGTGCGTTCTGATTCCATTTTCCAATATGTGTATATGTGTGTGGGGGTGGGTGAGCAGGGGTTTCCACCACCACCAAGCAATGGTACCACTGGCTAGGTACCCTCACAATTTAACTCAATTCTGACACTATCTTCCTGGAAATAGCATCAAATTCCACACATTAAGGGCTCAGTCCCACAAGACTGTCCCCACTTCAGACACCAATCACAAGTCCAAGTTGGTTGTTACCCCTGCTTCTGACCCATCAGCTATAAATTGGGAGGTTCACACAACCCCGCACTTTGCTAGGGCAACTCACAGAACTCAGATAAACATTTTACAGTAGTCCCCACCTTATCCACAGGTGATATGTTCCCAGTAGATGCCTAAAATTACAGATAGTAACAAACTTTTATATGTATTATGTTTTTTCTACATAATTTATAGTTTTCTAGTTTAATTTATAAATCAGCCACAGTAAGAGATTAACAACTAATAATAAAATAGAACAATTATAACATAATGTAATAAGTTATGAAAGTGTGCTCTCTCAAAATATCTTACTGTTCTGTACTCACCCTTCTTATGATGATAAAATGCTTAAGTGATGAGACAAGGCGAAGTGAATGATGCAGATGTTGTGACAGCATCAGGCTACGCTTGACCTCCTAGCCATATGTCAGAAGGAGGATAGTCTGCTTCCTGAACCTGACTCCCAGTGGTTAACTGAAACCATAGAAAGCAAAACTGCAGATAATTGGGGAACTACTGTATTAATTGGTTAACATCCTGAGAAAGAGGTACATTAGCAGGGTTTGGGGAAGGGGCCCAGAACCTCCTAGCTCACTCTGAGCACACCACTCTCCCAGATCTCCACGTGTTCACCAGCCTGAAATTCTTGGAATCCTACCCTTTGGGGTTTTTATGGAGGTTTTATTACATAGGCACAATTGATTAAATCATTGGCTACTGGTGAGGAACTCAGTAGCCAGCCCTTCTCCCTTCCCAGGAGGTCAGGAGGGTAGGGCTGAAAGTTCCAAACCTCTAACATTGTGTTTGACTCCTCTGGCAGCCAGCCCCCATCCATGGGCAGGGTCCAAAAGTCATCACATGAACATAACAACATACACCTTTATCATTCCCATTATTTTTGAAATTCTATTGCTTTTAGTAGCTCTTTGCCAAAAAAGACGATGAAGACCAATTGCACATATTTCTTACTATAAAGCACAATATCACAAGGGAGAACAATGCCTGCAGAAATAGTAGTCTGCAATTAGAGCTGGGTTGTATTGACACATTACAGAGGAATAATGAGAAAGTGAGGGTCATTATCAAGCAATTAAAGGATACATATGAAAAGGGAGGTTCACAAGCAATTTACAAAGAGGCACTTGTCACCTGGAATGGATGAGTAGCGACAGCTGAGCAGGAGACTGAGGACCAGACAGAATCAGAGAGCTCACTTGATATTTACATTTCCAACTAACACATGTCATTAATGTATCAGGCCCTTATTGTTAAAACCTGGGACCCAGTAATATGTGATATAACTATCTAGACAAATGCCCCAGAAGATGTTGGCTTTACAGAGCTTGCAGAAGTGGACAGCCAATCGCAAGCAAGAGCCAGCATTTCCTCCATGCTGGTGACGCTTTGGAGCCTCTACCTCATAAAAAACAGGCCCTAGACCTAGGAGTTTTCTCCATCTCCTCTCTTGGCTTTCAAGATGACTCGCATTAAATTCCAGGAAAACTCAGCAGTGAACTTTTACTTGATCCCTTGCACTGGATTTAAGACTTGAAAAACAAAGTAATTGATTTGAAGGCATTTTCTTAAAATACTAGACTTCATACCCAGACAAGGACCCCACAGACTGGGGCAAAGTCATTGCTGGAGTGGCTCATAGAAACGTGGAGAAAGCAGTGGTCAGCACTGAGTGAAGCCTGAGTTTTCATGGCAGATGGTAGAGTAATAGAGAACTGAGAGTAGAAGTGTTGGCATATCTATAATGTGAGACCAGAAGATGCACCGGAGATAATGTTCCACAGGAGCCCAGAGAACATTCTATTCAACTAGACTGTGAGAATGTAGCAGATGATTGGAAAACCAGCAGCACTAAGCAGTTCAATGCGGACTCTCCTCTGCAGACGAACCCTTAAGTTCAAAAAGCAGTCATAGAGCCTGGTTTAATAATATTAATGGGGGTGATAGAAAAGGTTCCTAAAGTAACAGGAGCCAGGTGGAAGAAGGGACAGTGCTAAACTGTCAAAAGCTAGGAGGCTGTAACTACCTTAACCATTAGCACGGTGGACAGGCATTTAAGGGGGCTCCACACACAGTGAGTTATGGAAATGGTAAATAAAGAAAGATGCCAAAAGGTGCAAAAGAGCCCAGCAAGGGTGGTGCTTAACACCTAAAACCAGGAAAAGGCAAGATTAGACCATCAGGGGGATGAAGGTAGTTCTCTCAGTGAAAAGTCATGAGATCTGATCCAATTTTTTATCAAGAACTCTGACTAAAGAATTTTCTGGGTCTCTAGGCCCTGCAATACAGTTGCAAGTATATACTAAAATAATTCCTCTAGTCTCCCACAAAATGACCTGTGGCCATTAGGGAGAAAGAGAATATCCAAGCATTATAAATACTAAGAGAGGGTATGTCAGTGATACTTGAAAATACCAAGCATCAAATTGGCCTCTGTTAGAATAGCATGTGCACTAAATTTCTATGCACAGGGAAGAAGATAATAATTTTTGAAACCTAAGATTCATTAGGTACTAATGACCTCATTAAAAAAATTTTTCTTGTATTTGTTTATTACATTACCAACATAATGAGATGCACAATGTTGTGATATAAAAAGCATGAAATTTAGGCCTACTGCATCCTTGGACTCAGCCAGTAGTTATTTCTCCAGCCTTAATATAATTGATACACTTGGCAATTGGACTAAGATCCACATTCTGTTCTCTACCTGTGGAGTAAAAAACCTATCACAGCAGGAAAGCGTAAGTAGAAACCTATGAAACTCACATATTACACCCTCACACACTAGCCAAGATAGTAAATCCAAAGCAATTCTTATTCTAGAGGTGAAAGGGAAGATATTGGAGTTGAGTGCCATATTTAAAGATCTCAATAATGCACGGATACTGATACCTATCATATCTACATTTATTTTTCCACCTGGTCACTGTAGACAGTAGAAGAATCTAGAGAATACATGTGGAATACCACAATTAGTAGTGTCCCAGTATAAACAGCTGGAGGATATAATACTAGTGAGCCATCACTACTGTCCACTCTGGACTGTCACAATGGCCCATGAACAAAATTGTCATGGTAGCAGAAAATAGGGCTATTATAGAATACATTCTTTACTAGATGTTTCAACAGTTCATACACAGAGGGAGAATGAGTATTCTGTGTCCTGAATGCTTTCCTGCCTCCATATCCTTAACCAAAAACACTATTTGAGATCTTATAGAGTGTCTGCCTCACAGGGATATAATGCACGAACATAGCATCTGGTTAGATAAACTACTTCACAGTGAAGGAGCAGTGTGAGTGCATCCATGGGACCATGGGATCCACTGGTAGAATAGAAAATTGTGGCGTCCAGAAGAGGTAGACCTGATAGAGAACTAGAACAACACCACTGAAGCTGCAACTCAGAGACACCCCTCTGAAGGAAGCCATCCTTTAGGATGCAGTCTGATGTATTACATCAGAGACTTTCATATGGTGATGTAGCCACTAAGGACAACTATATGGCCAACCAGAAAATGGGTGGAAGCAGAAATGGCTCTATAACCATTACTCACAGCAAGCCACTCAGGGGTTTGTGCTTCTTCCCCCATAGTTTACATCACTGAAAGCCCTGGTACCCAGAAGGATGTACTCTTTACAGGGGATAGAGCAAGTGCTCCAGTGGACTACAATCTATGGCTGTTGCCAAAGCCTTCAGAGTCTTGGTGTCTAGGGACCAGCAACTAAGAAGAGTTATCATCATGACAAGGGGACTGGACTTGATAACAAGGAGATGTGAATGCCCTTATGTAAATAGAAAGAGATAAGAATAAGTGTGGAACACATATGATTCCCATGGGCGCTCCTGGTACACCTTAACTCCATTCGATTATGAAAAGACTTGTGTAGCAATCCTGATGAGAAAGACATGATTTCTAAGGACTCAGACACTTTGATAATGAAAGTTTGGGTTGCAGGACCATGTAAGTCACCAAGACCTGCCAAGGAGATAGCTGAGGGTTAGGGTGAGAGGAACTTGGGATTGATAATAGAGGAGGAATAAATGAATTCCAGCTGGGGCCCTGCAACCAACTTCAGCATAGAGGAGAGTAGTTTGTCCGACAAGCCTCTCCTTTCAATTTCTCTCCTTAGAAAGAGAGGCTCATGGGAACCATCAGGAAGCTGCTCCCCAAACTTGTGGAGTAAATTAGATCTATATCAAAGGGTAAATGGTGGCAGCCATGAAAACATGCAATTCAAACCTTCTGCTGTTGGTAGCATGCTTGACTGACATCCAGGGTATTGGCCCCTTGGATTCACCGTCATGAGCTAAGATCATGTTTCTTGTAGGCTAAGGCCATATTTCTCACATCACATAGACTATGTACTGTGGAGGTTCTAATGCAGTGCTGTTCTTGCAAGGCATGGACTCCCCTGCTGGGAAATTTTGGCTCCAGGATTACCATTACCTGGGTTGAACCTTCCTTGGAATTGCACTGCAATTTCTATTCAATTCCCTTTCCTTTCATCTTCTTCCATATGTGTTAGACATCATCGCAGTCTGCAGTCTCTGCTTTTTTTTTTTAAATTTAATTTCTCTTTAACTTTCACCTATGTTCTCCCTGATAAATTCTTTGCTAGTCATATCCCATTTTGGCACCTGTTTTAGGGGCAATCTAAAACTAACACAGTCTGGAATGGACTGGACACATGGGACATTCTGTTATGTTAGCAATAGTTGAGTAAGGTAGATGTAATCATCACCACCATGTCAATGAGGAAACTGTTGCACCAGAGGTCAGCACACTTGTCCAGGATAAAAGCTAGAAAGCCATGGAGTGAGGTCTATCTGAATCTAACACCAATTCACTTTCTGCTACACCTAGGAGTGATTCTTGACTTTCAGATTCCAGTTCAATTGTTACCTAATCCTTTGGAATCTAATCACTTTCCATTGAAATAATTTTCAACTTGGTCCAAGCTCCAAAATTCCTTTTGCTTTCTACCCTCAATCCACAATGGCTTCTTCCATTTTTATTAAATGCATAGTAGTTCATTCTGAAATGGATTCAGAGAAAATCTCTTTCCCATCTTTTATTAGTTAATTTCTCTTTGTAAGTTAGATCTCATCAAATATTTTTCTCCAGTAAAGTCTCCTGTGGTCTCCATTAAGCTACTTTCAATATTGTGAGGTCATTTGATTAATTAAAACCCTTCCCCAACTCATATGAGACAGAGATGACTAATTTCTACACACTTTTGATTTGACAGCATCCTATGCAGTATCTACTACAATAGATACTAACATACTGTTGAAAGACTAAAGAAAAGACTAAATGAATACACTGTCCTTTTTAGCACTTGGTTTTTAGAACATATGTTGCATTTGTTTCAAAATCCATTTTAATTGAAAAAGATGACTAGAAATCATTGATGTAAGTTTTGTGCTTTACCTGTCATACTCACTAATAAATTTCAGTCATCATGTAGTAACTACTAAAGCATAAGAGTCAAGAAACTGAGAATTCAGCAAATGGGGGTGGCTGCAAATGGCAACACTATTAAATTTTGTCAAACCAGAAAGTTATCAATTAGGATGATTTTGAAAGCATGATATCAATTTCTTACTTTTTTCTCTTTTTTTCTTGTGATATCACAGAAACCCAATTGTAGAAAATGAGAAATATTTGATTTGTCAACTTAGATGAATAAAATTAATGATATTCGCCATTATTCAGTGTCCCTCTGCTTTCATATTCAGAGAGGATTCAACTTCCCCAGACTTTTGCATTTGGATGTAGCCATCTATCAAGTTATGACCATGAAATGTGACTGTAAGTGAGTCATGCTTAACTTTCCTGTTCTCACTTCCCCTTTTGTATAAGCCCTTGAAGCAGGTATTGAGACATCAGAGCATTTTTGCTAAGATCTATGAGTGTGTAGTGCAGAATTCTGAGTAACATAGCAAGAAGAAGAACATATTTGTTATTTGAAGCTACTGATATTTGGATATTATTCTTTCACACATTAAACATACCCTATCCTGATTCTTAAGCTATGTTTAGGTGTATTCCTGGAAAAGTTTAGAACTTGCAAGTAGGAGGGAATATATCTGAATATGTATTTTTAAATTCTTAGCTAACTGAAAGAAGGCAAGAAACTATATACATGTAGCAATCAATAGCTGAGCATAACATCTCCAGTTATTTGGTTCTTAGATGGGACGTTTCACAAATATGTGTATGAGTGATGTCTATTTTACATTTAATGATCACAAAGTCATGAACTGTGGTCACTAAGAAAGATTTTTTAAAAGTTTACTGCACAATTGGGTTTTCTTTTAGCCCTTTTTAAGAGTGGATATTATGAAAGTTACCTAGAAAGTGATTAATGTAAAATGTCCCAGAACAAAGATGATCTCTGAACTAGAAAACAAAAATATCATTTATTAATATTTATGTTTCTACAATATAGACTATTAATATTTTATGTTTGTTCAATATACATTATCTACTAGAAGTGGGCCTGGGATATTTCAGGAGTATGAAGATATTTTGTTTGCTTTTTTGTGTGTGTATGTGTTTTTTAACATTAACATATCTAACGATATTTTTCAGATGGAAAAGTTACTATGCTTTGTGTATGTCATTCCTTTAAGGTATGGTTTCAGTATTGATTCTTGCACATGAAGAAAACTAATGTTATAAGAAATTTTAGAATATAACTAAATTTTAGATTCTAGAGTATAACTAAAATATATATTTTCATATGCATAGTACACCATGATAAAAGCATCATTAAAAACCTCCACACCTCAACTGCTCTTGAGTTCAAAGAATAGAAGGAAGAAAATGTATTTCTCTATTTTTCTCATTTTGTTGGGTAAGGTATACAGGGAGTGCCACCTTCCAGTAATTGATGAGCAGACATCCTCACAAGGTGAGTATGAAAAACTCATATAAAATGTTACTTCTTTTGAATCCTCCATTTCACAACTCTTATAGAAAGGAAATATTTCTGGTCATTTTGCTTATTCTAGAGAAAATAACACATTTCTTATCCATAAAATCACACAACTAATGAAGTGTTTTTGAGTTAGTTACCTAGTCACATAGAACATCCAGCTCATTAATAAAAATCTGAATTAACCATAATTTATTATGTATAATCACCATGTAAAAAAAGTCTTAACACCACAGTTCTTAAGTTGTTTCACCAAAATCCAATTTATATAGGAACATTCTGTGTTATGTGTTCAATTTTCATGGAGAACTAAAATCTAAGAAATTAAGATTATTTTTTAAAACCAGCTTAATAGTTTCTGAGGGCATGTACAATAAAATGACATTTGCTTTTTATTTATTAAGTCACCAACATCAAATCAATGATAAACTAATGATAAACCTAATTCTGGGAGTCATATTAAACACATATCCATATATCTTTTCACATTGAATGGAAAATACTCTTCTGAAGAATATTGTAGGCACCCTTAAATTGTTCCAATTTGACATAATAATCAATGCCAGAAATTTGTATTAAAGCAATAATATGAAGAAATAAAAAATAAAATATGTTAATTATGATTTTAATAAGCACAATGATATTAGCAATAATAAAATAAAATTAATGGTTAACATGCACGGAGTGTTGGAGTGTTTATCTCTCACAATATGGAAATCTCATTACATGGATAAACTTTCTCAAACAATAATTCAATGATTAAAAATTTGATTGTTATATACTGGGTGAAATCTTATAACCATTAAACCTAAGTATGGATATTAGAAGGAAATATAGAAATTGTTTACAATATAATGTTAAGTTATAAAATAATTACAAAACTTTATACTGTCATCAAAATTCTCAAGGATATAAAAAAGAACTAGAATAAATATGAAAGTGAAAACTTTCATTGGGATATTGAAATTGTGGATGTTTATTTTTTATTCACGTTATTGGTAGAATTTTGTGTATTAAATGTGTTACAGTATAGTAGTAGCACAACAGCCTAAAATCTTGTATTTACCATATGAAAGGCTTCTGTCTGAACATCTGCAACCATTTTAACCCAGTATTTTTTTTGTTGAAGTATAGTTGATAGGCAATACATTAGTTTCAGGTATATAACATAGTGCTTTGACAATTACATACATTTAGAAATGCTCACCACAATAAGTGTAGTAATCATGTTACCAAAGATATTACGGTATTATTGACAACCTTTCTTATGCTGTACTTTTCATCCCTGTGACTTATTTTAATATTGGCAATTTGTACCTTTTTATTTTCTTCAGCCATTTCATCCATCCCCTCACTGCTCTCTCCTATGGCAACCATCAATTTGTCCTCTGTATTTATGTCTATTTCTGTTTTGTTTGTTCATTTAAAAATTTTTAGATTCCACATATAAATGAAATAATATGATAAGTCTTTTTCTGACTATTTCACTTAACATAATATATAAAGAAATGAAAAGAGAGGCATTTCAAATAAGTTCCCTAAGATCACACAGCTAATGGCAGAGCCACTACCAATTAAATAACTTGGACAATGAACTTACTTTATCAAAATATCCAAGAATTGTTTAAGCTCCAAATAATATTATATATTATAATTTACCAGAAGACAATTGTTTTTCAGTGTTATTTTGAGAAAAATAAACCTGTCAATAAGATCCACCAAGAGGTAAGTTCAAAACTGTTCTATGGTAATTCTGTAACCTGTTATTTGTAGTGATTCTCTTAATAAAATGGTGTGGTCCACACCATCTCATGGGTATTGATAGAGTAAGAAACATTACTTTTGACAGATTAAAAAAAATAAGAAAGGAAAACTCTAAGGTACAGGGAGGTTAAATCCTTTCCTTTCTCATAGTTCTTCCAAGTAGATAGGAAGGAAGCACAACCTTTGCCATCAACGTCTGTATTGTGGCAGTTCTGCTTTTCCTAGGTACCACCTGGATTGGCCTTACGCTCTATGTGCTCGTTTCCTTATCTGAGGAATATCATGCTTAATTTCCTTAGAGAAGTAAGGTTTCTGAATTTGCTCTAAGAAGGCTTCAGCTGGGCAAAGAGCATAAGAAGCTTACTTTTATCTTTCATCATTCAAAACTCTGTGTAATTCAGGAATAACAGATGGACAAAATTGTTAGCCTCAAACTGAAGGATGAATACAATTTTTCCTTTCTCTTCAGAAATATAGCTCATTAGAACAACTTGGCTTTTTTATTATCCACTACAGGTGAGGATCCCTTCCTTTTTAGTCTTGTATTTTGCCAGTGTAACCACCACCTAGTGTCAATGAAGAAAATGTACTCATGTAGCCATGCTGACCAACGGCATTGAAGTCAGCAATTTCCTTTAAAATAGGCAGTGAAATCCTTGAAATCAGTGTCAGTTTTATCATGAAATAATTTTACAAACTCTATATTCTCTTTATAATTCTGTTCTAGATGATAAGTTTGATTACTTGTAAGCTACACCAAACTTCCTAAGATCATTAAGATTTATTTTGTAATTGAATAATCATTATCTTTAAGATAAATTTAAAAATATTTAATTTTTATATTAAAAATTTAGTTTTGCAATTTTTTAATGTGTAATATAAAGTAGTAACTGCTACTTTTGGTTTTGTGAGACTTTGAAGTTTATGCAGTGTTTGGGGTGCTGTTTAAAATTAACATCTTTTTTATTGAAATATCACTGATATACAATTTTATATTGGTTTCAAGTATACAACACAGTGGTTCAACAGTTACTAATGTTATGAAAACCTCACCCCCACTAGTGTGGTTACTATCTGTCAATGTAGGAAGGTCTTACAGAATCATTGGCTATATTCTTCATGCTGTACTACCATCCCTGTGACCAACTTATGATTGAGAATATTTTGGCCTTTTTATCTCCCTCCCTCTTGGCACCCACCCACCCCAACCCCTCCCCAATGATAACCACCAATTCCTAGTGTCTGTAAGTCTACAACTATTTTGTTCAATTTGTTCAACTTTGTTTTTATGGTCCAAAGATCAGTGAAATCTTATGGCATTTGTCTTCTTCTGCCTGGCTTACTTCACTTAGCTTAATACCCTCCAGGTCCATTTACATTGCTGCAAATGGCAGGATTTCTTTCTTTTTTATGCTTGAATAATATTCCATTCTATATATGTACTACCTTTTTTTTATCCATTCATCTATTGATGGATGCTTTAGTTGCTTCCATATCTTGGCTATTGTAAATATGCAGTCATAAACATTTGGGTATATGTGTATCTTTGAATCAGGGATTTTGTTTTCTTCAGGTAAATTTTTATAAATGGAATTACTGAGTTATATGGTATTTCTATTTTTAGTTATTTATGGAACCTCCATATTGCTTTCCACAGTAGCTGCATCAATTTACATTCCCACCAACAGTGTAGCAGGGTTCCCTTTTCTCTACATCCTCACCAACATTTGTTATTTCTTGTCCTTTGAATAGTGGACTTTCTGACTGGTGTGAAGTAATATATCTCATTGTGGTTTTGATTTGCATTTCCCTGATGATTAGCAATGTGGAACATCCCTTCATGTGCCTGTTGGCCATCTTTCTTTCTTCTTAAGAAAAATGTCTGTTCAGTTCCTCTGCCCATTTTATAAACAGGTTACTTGATTATTGGTGTTAAAGCACATGATATATTTATATAGTCTGAATGTTAACCCCTTATCAGATACATTGTTTATGAATGTATTCTCCCATAATGTAGGTTGCCTTTTTGTTCTGCTGATGGTGTTCTTTGCTGTACAGAAGCTTTTTAGTTAGATGCAGTCCCACTTATTCATTTTTTATTTTGTTTCGCTTGCTCAAAGAGATGTATCCAAGAAAAAATTGCTCATGTTCAAGAGATTTTTGCCTATGTTTTCTTCTAAGGGTTTTATGGTTTCATGTCTTACATTCAGGTATTTGATCCATTTCAAAGTTACTTTTCTGTGTGGAGCTAGACAATAATCTAGTTTCATTCTCCTCCATGTAGCTTTCCAGTTTTCCCAAAACCACTTATCAAAGAGGTTATCTTTCCCCCTTTGTAAATTTATGGCTCCTTTATTATATATTAATTGACCATATATACATGGATTTATATCTGGGCTCTCTATTCTGTTCCATGGGTCTATGAGTCTTTTCTTGTGCCAGTACCATACTGTTTTAATTACTGTAGCTTTGTAGTATAGTTTGAAGTCAGGGAACATAATACCTCCAACTTCGTTCTTCATCTTCATTTGGGCTCTTTTGCAGTTCCATATAATTTTAGGATTATTTGTTCAAGTTCACTGAAAAATGCCATTGGTATCTTTAAGGTGATGGAAATGAATCTATAAATTGCTTTTAGCAGTATGGCCATTTCAATAATATTAATATGTCCTATTCATGAGCAAGTGACAGACTTCCACTTACTTGTGTCCTTTTAATTTTTCTCCTGAGTGTATATTTCATTTCAGTTACTGTATTCTTCAGCTCTGAGTAGCTTTTTTTTCCAACTCTTCTACCTCTTTGTTGAAGTCCACCCTGAAACCTATAATACTTTTCCACAGATCAGTGAGCATATTTATGACTGTTACTTTGAAATCTTTATCAACAAGATTGGTAATCTCTGTTTCATTTAGCCCTCTTCCTGGTGTCTTACCCTATAGCTTTTTTGGAAAATATTCCTCTGCCTCCTCATTTTTTCTTCCTTTGTATTAGAATTAACACATCATCTTAATTCAAAATCAGGTACAGCACACTGGAAGAATCCCCAGCAAATAAAGCTCATGAAGCATAAGTTAAATATGTTTCTTGGTAAATCAACCTTTGCTGACATACATTAAATGCTTTTTTAATAGGCTTTATGGAAAATGCTTTTCATGTACTGTTTAATTTTTTTCCTTAATAATGTCCATGTAAGATAGATACTTTTATTAACCTCATTTGGTGAATAAGGACACTGAGATAGAGAAAGATTAAGAAATTCTTAATAAATGGTGGGGTCAGAATAAAATCTAACTGCCTGTTCCTAGATTCCTTAAACAATTAAAAAAAATTAAATGATAATAAACAAAAACAGAATAGATCTTTACTATTTTGTCCAACACCTTTGTTTTATACAAAGAATTGTAATATCAGAGAATTTAAGTGACTTACCCAAGGTTACATGAAAAGGCTATTTCTCATAATATTAAAACTGAAACTTTAAGTGACATTGAGTTTCATCTCAGTTACTTTTCCTTTCAACAGTTCTACCAGAAGCATATTTTGAAAGACAATGGCAAATCACCATGACATTCAGCCATGTTAACTGATTTTGTTTCAAAATTATGTGCTTTCCAGCAGTCCCAAGCTTACATATTTTATTACTTCACTCAGACTTTGTACATATCTTTGATATCACTAGTTACTACTATCTAGGCCACAGAAAGCCATGATGTCAGATTCCATTTGTTCTTCTGCCTATTGCAATTTTGCTCCTGCAATGCTTTCAATTCTACTTATTTTTATCCTAGCTTTGGAGTTGGTTACTTGTCTCACTGTCTGTCTAATTTAGATACTTTCTCTCTTGTCCCACTGTTAATTCAGTGACATATCATTCTAATCTTATCTGTCAGTTGTGTGGATTTTCATTCAGTATTATTCACATTTTGCTTAGTTTTATAGAGACCCTTATGCATTTCTGTGACAGGAGAATATCTCACCACATTGTGGATACGTGCGCTGTACACTGGCAAGCATATAAACATAATCATTATTTCCATGGCTTTCTCCCTAAATTTAAGTCTAGTCTTTACATCCAAAACAAGTTTCTACGTTATCAGAAGGATAACAATGATGCATATACCTGAATATTTGTCATTCATTACTTATTAGTTTTAAAACATTTTCCAGAAGAATAAACTACAATGTCAATTTTATTGAGAAGCTGAATAAAGATTATATAGTGTGAAAGATAATTCCATACATTTTTCAGATGATCAGAGGAAAAAAGAGGTGCTAACATACCAAAATCACATAACCAGACCTTTTACTTCAACAATATGATATTGTCTGCAGCATTAGAAATCTCAGCAACATCCCAGTAAGTCACTATTATTGGTTTAACTAGTTAGGTTTTTCCCAAAAGATATAGCTAAAGAAATAGTGGAAAACACTATAATTTTTAAAGGAATTATTTAATATGTGATAATATTGGATATATTGTAGTTTTATGGTATATAAGCCTTGCAAGTTAGGTTGGAATGCATATATTATTGCCAAGCGTCACCATTCAAAAGTTGGATCAGATCAATGGTTTAAGAAACATAAACAAAAATCCCCACACTTTTAGATAAAATCTAACAAAACCGTGTAATGTTCAAAGCAGATACACTGAAGCTGCTCAGTCTCAAAATGTGATTAGACATGAGAGAACCCTGCTTATTCCTCCTTCTGGCTTGACCCTCCTCAGAATCAAAGGGTTGGCTGGGGCTCTAGAGGTTTTGTAGAGAAAAGTATGAAAACTCCTGGCTTAAAAAAATGTTTTTTTTTATAGAGTTGTAAACATCTTTATATATTCTCACGCTTTCACTTTATATCGCCTTTACTTGTGGAAAAAAGTTCTCTGGAAAGACAAAGAAAATCAGCATACACGTTTTAGTAACAGGTCACTGCCATTCTGCTATGAATGGAAAGATGTTTTCCGCTGCACATCCAGCTACATTTTGCTGTGACACTTATGTTAATTGTGGAGATAAAAATCCCTGACATGCATGGTATCACAATTATGAAAATTTTCACCTATATTTACTTGTAATGAGATAAAGTTGAAAAGGAAAATATTGGGATATCAAGAGGCTTTTACACATCCTTGGTATAGGAACAGTATATCTAATATCTCTCCCTTCTTCATAGTAAAACCAAAGTGATACAGAAATCCTGGAAGTATACAGAAGTGGTCAACATTAACAAAAATGTGAACATGCATGGATGGTGGTCAACATAGTATTATGATCTAATTTTTTCATTTGGTTTCTCCAAGGAAAAAAAAAGAAAAAAAAATGGAAAGAAAACCACATAAATGAGTAAGAGTGAATAATATGCAAACTTATTCTGGAGGTGGCCCTAATTGTAATCATTTTGCTACATACAGTATCATTGTTGGAACTGATCTCTATAAACTTTGGCACTTGGCATGAAGTTATTTATACAAGCAAAAATTTTTTCTCAATAGACATTCTTAGAGATAATTGAAAGAAGTTTGCATTTACATGGCAAGAAAAGCAGTAGAACAAAAGTCTATGCCAATTCTGCTGCTCTCTGTAACTATATGTCCTAAACTTCATTTCTCATAATGTGATGCTGTCCCATTATATTAATGCATAATACTAAGTGGAGTTGTTGAGAAGAAAGTGGCAAATTCTGTAGACATCATAGAAAGACACAGAAATGACAGTTGGTATGAGAAAAGAATTCCCAGAAAAAAACAAGATCCTGTGAACTTTTTAGAAAGTTCATGGTCTGGGACATGCTACGTTATCCCCTCTAAGGCACAAGAAAGTGTAGGACCCTGTGTCTCATGCCACTGAGAGACACAGTTCTTGGGTATTTATGATACTTTTCTATAATGTTATTTCATTTATTGTGTGACTTCAATGGTTGTCATTTTCAAGTGAGGCCCAATATAAGATTACTCTTAAGAATGTTCAGGCTGTTTAAAGTTTTTATCCCACTCTGGGACTTAAGACTCAATAGATTCAATCTTGCTAAAGGTAACCATGGAGAATAATGATGGTATGTGTAGTCAGGAATGTTGAAGAATAGACCCTAGGGTCCTGAAACAGTTGATATCCTCCTAAGAAGAGAACTGTTTTCTCTCCTGCAAAGAGCTTTTGGATCCAAGTAGGTGATGATTCTCTTATAATAACACACTAATTAACTAGGCAACCATGGCTAGCTATGGTGAGCTCTGTGTCATCCAACTTCCCAGTGCCTAAGGTTAGGCAGCCATAGCAATCTGTTGCATGATGGTAGTGGTACAATCAGAAACAGGCCTGATCAGGTGCAGAAGGCATAAAGAAGCAGTTGTCTCATAATCATAAACAATTGTCTTAAAACTTCATATTACTAACCTCTTTTGCCACAATGCCACCCCACTTAGCCTCATGCGAAGAGCCCAACAATCAACCAATGGAAAAAGAAAGGATGTGAGTCTTTGCAGAGAGGCTGGTGTGAGATCTGGGAGTAAGCCTGACAAAAACAGCTGCTACATTACTGTCACTATCTAAGTTGGCAGTGAGGACCACAGTGAAGGGACATACAATCAACAGAGCTGCTAGCAGAACATATGGTTTCTCACATCCATGAAGGGAGAAGGAAGCAAAACTATGGTTATATTGTGATACCTGAGAGATGGAGAATAACATGGCTGGTTAGTCTGAGGCCTGTAAATGGACCTAAGGAACTGGAAGTGTGCATCTTTATATTTCTCAGATACCACCACCCAGAGATCATCCAACACAGATGATTCATTCCCAAATGAGGTGGACAGGATTACTCAACCTATGGGCATCACCAACCAGCTCTTCAGTTAACCCTGAGTTTGTGTGGATCCACAAACAGAATGGAAATGGTGGTAGAGATGGAGCTATGATTGTCACCAACAATGCTGGCTTTCTATGTCACTACAGCTGGTCTAGCTCCTGACCTTATCAGTCTGCTACTAGTAGAGACCAAAGGTGAGCTATTAAGATAGCACTGTATTTTCAGAGACTGCCAGGCACTAGGTAGTAGTTTGTTAAAATTTATACTTTTCACTTACAAGGAGAATTGACTCATTCTGAACAGAAAGAATATATAACCTGGATATTGAGATATCATCTCTGTCCACAGTGGCTTCACCCATGCCTTTTGTCAATGGTGTTCAGAATGCCTGATCTATCAAAGTGGTATCCCACACATTACCTTGAACCAAGAGACACATTTATAGCACAGGAGTGGATTAGTTGGCTTCAAACTATTGAATCATGTTATGTATCATGTACCTCCTCACCCAGAAGCAGATGGGTTAACAGAATATTGCAAAAGCCTACTGAAGGCATACCTCAGTGATGCATGCACTTCAGACAAATCACTTTGAAGGGTTAAAATAATGTCACAATGGACAATATATCATAGTATTTTCCCCATAATGAAAAATTACAGGTCTAGGAAAAAAGGGATGTAATAGGATGGGCCCTTACTGTCACTCTCATGGACCGGCTTATGGAATTTGTGCTCTCCAGCTCTGCAAACATACTCTGCTGGATTCAACTTTTGTGTTTCCAAGAGTTCAACATTTCTCTCAGCACATATTATTAGGATTCACTGAACTGGAGGCTGTGCCTACTGCTTGTCTATTTTGGACTCTTCATAACAGTAGGCCAAGGAGCAGAAAAATAATTTATCTGTAGGCTGATGTAATCAAGCCTGATAACTATGAAAAGAGAATTGTGACCACATAATGGAAGAAGAAGAGCATATTTCCAGTATAGTTCATTACATTATCTCCTAGAAATTCTCTGCCCAGTGATAAGTGTGGATGGTCAACTACAGCAACATACAAAGGCAAATAAGTGCTCTTATATCTCATGATGAAGCTCTGGGGCTTCCTGGTAAAATCTAAAAAGGGTGGTAAAGAAGATTGATGAGGAAATATTAAATATTTCCCTAGGACCAAATGCAGAAGTAGTGATTATAGTGTGTTTTGCTAAATCTATTTGTTTTTTAGGAAATTAAAAGTGACTATATCTTGAATATTTAGACTCCTTCAAAGGTGAAAATGAAGTTTAGGACTGAGTTCCATGACATATATTATAGCAGGAGCCACACCAACCTTAGTCCTCAGGTCAGATAGCAGAAGAAAACAAAGGCTGTGGCTTCCTCATACATAAGCCACAACCCTAAGTATGTGGCTGAGCAAATGCTTTGTTGGGTGATCTTTGATCAACAGAAGGCAAAAAGGAAAGAATTAGTGTACAAATTGGTTATCTTTTCTTCCCCGTGTAGACTCTTTTGTGATGCAGGAAATCCATTCACTTTATCTGAAGATATCCAGTATAACTGAGTGACAAGTGGGTTTTCCTGTGACCCTAACATTAACTTGATACAAAATCAACTTCAATGTTCTTTTTCCCAGTGATAAGTATGAATGGTCACTTTCCTTCTTCCTTCATTCTGGATGTTTTGGGATGATTGTTCACCCCAAATAAGTGTAACACATCAGCTTTGTTTTAGTGTCTGTTTCTGAGAACTCTAGTCTAAATGTGGATCCATGTTCAAAGCAGGGGAGTCCTCTTTGACAGAGCTCTTTACTTCCTGGGGTGAGTGGCTTCTGAGAAAGACAGAAGGTGCACACTATAGCTCTCCATCCCAATGCTCAGGATCTGACATTGGGACTATCTTACTCCGTAAGATTTATTCTTCTCCTGCAGTGATTTTTCTCTCAAAAATTCCCCTTAAATGTGTTACAGTCTGTGCTCTAGAAACCTATCCTTTGTTTATTATCAATACATGTACATGTGTGATGTCTAGTTTTTGACCTGGTCCAATTCTTTCCAAGCGTGTACCAGGGCAGAACCATATGAGAGATTTGTTTACTGTCTTATGAAACATGAATGTAAAGGAAACACTGATGTTTAATCATGAGACATAACCCTTGTTATAGGTCTTGAGGCCTGTTTCAAAAGTTTAGTGCATACATTTGTGGACTGAACTAGTGGTTTCCTTGAGAAAGGTTTGCACTACCACTTTAACTCTTGGTTCACCCTAATAGAACCAGATCTGAAAATCTGGAAAACTTTCATCTCCAATTTCAAGCTAGTTCCACCCTAATCATCCCAAAATTTAATTTAAAGCCCAAGGAAAGGAAAGAATGTGATGATATCAAGAAGAAAATGACAGGACATCTGCCCCTGCTGAATCCGTAACAGTGAAATTCTTGTTGTCTCAGACCAAGTCACTATGGTAACCAACAGAGGACTGTTTCACTGCCATACTGCCTCACTCTCCCTAAAAGCTGGGAGGTGTTTATATTCCTTTTTAAAGACTTGTTTTAAAATTTATATGAGGTGAGTACTTGAAACCTGGTCTAAATCAATCCTCTCTGCATTTATAATCAAATCTTAGATAGCCTTGTCTTGGTAGTCCAATATTCTGGGATATAGGGCATGAATGTTCTGTCATAGAGAAATAAGTCTGCAAAAGGATTAAGCACAATAAAATGTTTAGCTTATAAAAACAATGCTTCTGAATATGTATATGTGTGTGTGTGTGAAATACAGGTAACTAATATAAATGTTTATTTTTAATATATATTTAAGTAAATATTTAAATGTACAAGTGTATGTATAAGTATTTATGTGTGTTAGTACATGTGGGTGCCCAAATATGTTTAAGGATTGAGGGAATGAGTGCAAAAACGTGGAATATTATCATTGCAACAAGTTCCAGGGATTCCCTACAGCTTCCAATAATGCATTCCATACATAAATATAGATATACACAGACATGTACTCAAGTTGTCACTGACTGATTCTAATTCGTGAGATGGGACATCTGCCCTTTCTTTGTAATCTAAATAATGGCTGTAATTCTCAAAGAAGGCTTATCAAGGCAATGTCTTAACAGGTATTGTGTAATATGGACTCTCTTCTGTCTTTGTATACTTTCTCATTTTAATTTTCTATATTTATATTAGCTTGTGAACCAATGATACAAAGTTGTTTGGCAAAAAGTAGATATTTATTATGAAATGATATTGAAATTGAAGTTCTATGCAAAACACAAATTACATATTTTGCCTGAAGTTTAACATACAGTTTATAGCTGACTTCACTGCTGTTTCCTGGTTTCCATGAGCACTGAAATCATTGTATTATCTTTTAGGACTAACACAGAAATACGTAACCAGTATCTTTTGAATATCAGTCTTTCACTCTATCAAAAATGTTAAAACTAATCCAAACAAAAAGACAACAGTTCTGATTTTTAGAAACTGTAGGTTTGCATATCAGTTGACTATGAGGATTGCACCATCTGCAATCCTTTTGTTGCACCTTAGAGATTAGACACGAGGTGTTAGAGAATTGGGAGAAAAATAGCAGAAAAGAACATTATTCAACAAGAATAAAGTGTCTATTTGAATAAAGTATGGCTCTGAATCATATTTTATATCCCAAGAAGGGTTTAGGGAAAATGCAATCTACCTCTTTCATTATCAATGAAATAGTACTGTTTGATATACATAGTCATAAAACCTACAGTCAAATGGATGAAAGTAGCACAATGAGATGTACACTACTCACATTTAGTAAGATGAGATCAACTTTAGTTTTGCACATTTTATGCACATATAAAACCTCAACCTGTTGGAAAGGGAGTAACAGAACCAACATGTGCCGTACCTGATACATCTACAACTCACGTTAGGGTTTGCTTTGGGAAAACCTGTTCCTCTTCGCTCCCAGCTTCATGATATTGATCCCAATGTAGAGATGCATAGCACTTTTGGCTCTCCAAAACCTGAAAGGTGGAGTCATTGGCTGAAGGTTGTGGAACTTGCCTTGCAAAAACTAGCATATTAGATTTCATATATAGTAATATTCTATGTAGCTGTTGGGAAAAGAGAAAGAATCTGTTCTCAGATGACCCTGGCATTATGACTATTTACCCCTCTCCTTTGTGGGTATGGTATATATGAATTTGACGGTTTTATTTAGGTTTAATTTTCTTATAATATTTTGTTGTGCTGAATAATTTCAAAATAAGCATGAGTGATTTGATATTTCTCATTGGTATTTCACAACATAGGTAAGAGAGGTGGAGTAAATAAGGCACTGCATTCAAAACAGGTCCTTTCAGTCTGGATTCTACTTTTTTGTTTGTTGCAGATACTATTCTTGTTTTGTTATTCCTTCAATTAAAAGTAATAAATGCTCCCTCTTTGTTTGACAGGTGAACTCACAAATAGGGAACTATATTTGTAAGGCTTAGTGAGAAGGCAATAGATAGAATACCAAGAGTAAATTACAGTCTCTTAATTCATATGTTCACACATTGAATAGAGATCCTTTAGAGAACTATTACCAAGTACAACTTCCTGCTCCATGTATTAGCTCCAGATGCTTTTGGCTTTAGGAAAGCAATGGGACTTCTGTCTAACATCTGCATTTCTATTGCTTTTAAAGACACAAAATAAAACATATAATCCATAAAAATATTCTTCCTGGATTTTTAATGGTAAAAACTTGACACAAATTCTTGTTAGACTTATTCTTAAGTAGATAATAATAACATATTAAAAAGCTAAAAATAAAATAGCTACCATTTATTGACCATTCACTATGTACCTACACTGTGCTTTATATATTTTATCTGTAATTCTCTTCAAAGCAGATATAATTGTTCAAATTTATCAAAGAGGACATAGAGGCTCAAAAAAGATTAAATCTTTTATACATGCATAGCTAGTAAATGGTAAAGTCAAGATGCAAACCTAGAGGTTCCCAACTCCAAATTTCACATCTGTTGCAATTCCGTTCTGAACTAAATATGGCTATACGATGTTTTCCTATGTTCATAAGGAGTCTTTTGTAATTAAGACATTTTCACCTTATGAAGATTTCTCAAAATTGGGTAATCATTTTCCCTGTGGAAAGGGGGAAAGAAGAGCAAGTGTGAGTGTCTATATGAGAAAACAAGCACAGACTTGTAAAATAATTATTATTTCATGCTAAATAAGTAAAGGTATGCATCATAAACATCATTTGACTAGGAACATATTGCTTTGAGTAAGTCTGTCAGAGATACATTTGCATGAAACTAGATAGGGACACATTTTGAATTCTAATATTCAAATATTCTTTGAATTCTAGTGTAAACTTTGTTTTCCTAAGTGAGGTAGAACAGCTGAGATATAACAGTCACTAATTCCTCAGAATGGGTAATCAGTGGAGACAATCCAATGAAAAATAATCCTTTCTGTTCATGTTGGGGTGGAACCAGTGACAAGTGGTGAACAGTCTCTGTTTTTGTAGATGGTTGTGGAAAGAGAGCGACATCAAAGGACTGAGATACATTGCAGCATATCCCTTTCCTGATACCCTATTTTTGTCTTGCACACACCTTGCAGAACCTTAGGTATGATTCAATAGTCCTATATTTTAAGGGATCACTAATATAGAGAGCCCGTTAACAACTTCTGCATCTCCAGGTAGTATCCAAGGGCTGGGTGAGTGTCCTGAACTGTAAACAGGAGTAGGAGAAGTGAATGAGTCCTTGGTAAACATCTTTCTTTGTCTACTGCACACAATTCTGTCTTATGCAAGGACCTGGTTTGATTGCTAAACTTATAAGTTGACTTAAACTCACAAATCTGTCTTTACATTTCTTAAGTAGAAGCTATTCTGCATCATATGGTGCATTTATAATTTGGTAGTCTGCTATTTTTATACAAAGTTTTCTATTTTGTTATTGTGTTCAAATCATAAGTTTAATGACTCCATACAACCAAGGTTATATTTATATAATTACATAATGAGAAATATTTTAACTGCTGCTTCTTATTTTTTTTAGCCAATCTAGATTGTTTAGATTTCTTTTTATGGAAATCTTTGATTAGGACAATTCATCCTTTTACAAGTATGAGTTTTTATCCTAAGAGAGATTCAGAAAGTAGGAAATATTGGATATGTGCATACCATTTTGAAATATTTAAAAATAGTGTGCTATAAGCAGGGAGTAAATTTGTGTCTTTGATGGCCACTTTTCTATGCATATATATTTTGGAATTATGCATTTCCATTCTATCATACTTTTCGTGGACTTGCAATAAATTGGTGCACAATAATGCATTTGTTTTCTGAAGGAAATATAATTAAAAGCAAAATTTTGCCGTGATTTAGCAAGCTACAAATATAGTCTATTATGATGGCCAACACAAAAATTTTGGATTCAATACTTTTTCTTGTCTTTATATAGTTATTTTTTTAAAGTTATGTCTGCAGTATTGACTTATAGAAATTATATGTCATAATATTCAGATGTTAAACCACAAATCCCATTTTTCAGATTTTTCTGATAAAAGTATATTTGAGGTATTATTTATGTGGTTGTTTTATCCTTATCTATACTAATGAATGCTTGGGTCATAACTGGAGTTGGATTCATTCAGGGTTTTATTTTGTTGTTTGTAGTATTTCAAGTGATGTTTCATCTCAAAACTTACAGTGATTAGAGTTAATATCCACACAAAACAAAGATCCCTGATTTCATATATTTTTATATTATTTGCAGTTGCATAACCCAGATAATTTTGATCACATAAGGAACTCAATTAACAATCTATATAACTGAAAGTAATTTTTTATACTTAAATATTACAAGGCATAATACATACCCTATTTTTTCAAAAGTGTATTTCAGTGTATGGCTATTTTATGTACTATTTTCTCTCCAGCTTTATTGGCATATAATTGGAATATAATACTGTGTAAGTTTTAGGTATCCAATGTTTTGATTTGATACATATATTTATTGCTAAATGGTTACCACAATAAGGTAAGTTAATACATCCATTGCCTCACTTAATTATTATTTTTAAAATGAGAACATTTAAGATTTACTCTCTTAGAAACTCTGATGTATGTAATACAGAATTGCTAACTGTAGACACCACGATGAACAGATCTCCAAAACTTACTCATTTTTTTAAACTTTAATTTCTTAATTTTTTTATTAAAGTATCATTGATATACAATCTTATGATGGCTTCACATAAACAACACAGTCAATACCTATTCATTTTATAACTGGAAATTTATACCCATTGATAAACATCCTCACTTACCCATCCTCCGACCCCTGTAACCACCATTCTACCCTGTTTATCTGACTTTGGCTTTCTTATAGATGCCACATATAAGTGACATCATACACTATTTGTCTTTCTCTGTTTGACTTATTTCACTTAGCATAATTTTTTGGCTTTTTGTTTATATAATACTTGGTAGTACAAATCAAAAATCAATATAGTGCAACAAAATTGGTCAGTTTCACGTGGATATTTTTTTCAGGTCAGAAGCAAGAGCCAGTTATTTACATTACCAAAGGAGTATAAGACATTTGATCTACTATTTTGCATGTGGGACTCAGATGATTATCATATCTAATGTTTGTGAAAATTAACATATTAGTTAAATTATGGAATCGCTCACAATCACAAAATGTTGATAAGAATCACATTTACTCTATTTCTTACTTTTTAATTCAACTCAGAGACTATATGTGATGTGACACCAATTAAAGTGTCATAATCTGTACTTGAATCTATACCTGGTAATGCTTTATATTTATGAAAGAGTTTCCTAAAATATATTTTTGATTATTAAATTCTTATATCTAAAATATATTATATTTCTCAAGTTTCGGTAACCCTTGTGTCTATGTGCAGTGGCAGATCGTGAATGATACTAGATGAGAGAGAGTAAGGGATGATGTTGGTCAGGGAGTCATGCTAGACAGGCCTGGTGGCATCTCCCACAAATCTAAATTTCAAGATTGCATGTCATTCTTGATACACTGAGACCTTATGGTAGTCAAAGTTCCATGAAATTTAAAAGAAGTCATCCATGTAATGACACTATCCTGTTGTTATTAATATTACACATTTTAGGATGAAATTTTCCACTCAAGCATTGTGAGCTGGAGTCTACCTGGTACCACTGTGACCTCTATCAGCTGTGTCTGGTGCAAAGTTATGCATTAGCTTCTAAGATTGTCACTGTTTATCCCATAGGAGAGGATAAGACAGTGAATCTGGCTGACACTTGCCAAGAAGCCTTCCTCCATCACAGCTCTTCTAAGAGGTTGAAGCTTTCAGGTGGATGGTAAAAATGGGGCAAAAATCATGAATTCCTTGAAGCCACAATAGTTTTCTTCAGGTTTGTACAATCAGTCTGGCTTTGATTAGAGGTCAGCAAAATCTTGCCTTCAGTGATCAATATAGTGACTCAGTCATAGATCAACTGAAACAGCCCAGGCAGTCCTGTCTTATTGTCTAGGCATAATTATTAATAGTCTTACTCTTACTCTCAAGTAATGTACTGTATGGTAAATTATATAATCACACTACTTCAAAGACCATCTTAAATTTCTTTTATCCCTATTCCATAGTTTGAACTTAACAAAGGCTTCTGGCTCTCTGTGTAAGAGAATTCCATTCAATGCTCTCTCTTTCATGAGTACTGCGGAAATTTAAGTCAGGGCTTGTTGGTCCCTCCCTGCTTCTGACCCACAGATAAGGGAGGAGACGCGATGAGTTATCGAAGATCTTGCAGGACTAGCCAGGGGACTCAAGGCGTGACAGCACAAGAGTGGTGCTGAGAGGGCACCTCTCATATTTATTGATCAAATGGTTGTTAACAACAGTAAAATTCTGTATAGGGAACTCAATACACAATCATTAATCAACTCCAAGTCTAACTTTCAATAGTCTCCAATCTTCTGAAGCACAGCGAACAAGTTCGCACATGGTGAACAAATTCTTACATAGGGAACAAGTTCTTACATGGTGAACAATGCAAGGGCAGTCATATCACAGAAACTGTTTCTGTTTTGATCACGAATCATGAATTATAAACAATAAAGTCAGATAAGATTATTCATTTGATTTTTATACTTTATATATGAATTCCCACAAGGGCTTAAAGCTTTAGGAACTTTTTTCATATGTAGGAATTCAATTTTAAAATATCAATATATGACAGAGTAAAAGGGCTTGGCCATTAGCTAGGGAGATAACCTAGGTTTTTATGCTTGGTAGCTGCTATACTTTCTCTCTTACAAAGGATTTTAACTTTCTAACCAACTCTGTAGTTCATTATTTATGACCTTAATTTTCATATCCCCCTACACTTTTCAAGAAGGCAGAAAGGTTCTAATTTTTTATTTTGTCACTGTATGTCTTAGTTCTGGAAACAATGCCTTTATATAGTAGGTGCTCAATAAAGATTTGTTAAGTGAAGAGATATAAGAGATGACTTTGGGCCATCAGTTTCCAGAGTGGTGAGAAGTAAATGTAATAATGTGTAAGTTTCTGGGATATAGTAAGCTCTAAATACCTGTCTTCCTTTCTCCTAAAGCACTTGCCAATAATGTTTAATTTCTTTTAGTTAAAAAAAACAACTAGCAAAGCTTGTTTAGCAAAATACATATCACAAAAGGCATTATTTATCTTTTCTTTTTAACTCTATCATTCACTCACTACTTAACCTAAATTATTTAAACTCTAAAACTGTTTAACCTAAGGCCATTAAAATAGAGAGATTATACGTGAGGCTATGCTTTCAAGAATGCATGCCATGAGGCCGTTCTTATTTCCAAAGAGATGTTCAAAATAATTCATATGATACACTGTACTAAAACATTGCCTCCTAGACAAATCTTTCAGTCTTGCAATTATGTATAAAAAAGTCAGAAATTCAGATTAACATACAACTTTGTCTCTCTACAACATTGGCAAGGCCCGTCTCCAAAAGTAATTCAGGATTATAATTTATAAAGGGATTTTTCAATCCCCAAGGTTGTAAATGTATGAATACCTTATGGATTCTTTAGTACACTGATCTCTGGCATTGTCTAAATCACCCAGCTCATCCATTGCACTACCACCGTAGAGGTTTGGGGTATAAAGTAGTACTTAGGGAGTTTTCGTCAGTCAAAAACTTCCTGAATGGTAAATAGTATTATAAACAAATCAAAAGGCAAATACCAAACTGGGAAAAATACTGTTTGAACGCACACAATACATCAATACATGGTCAATTTTGTTTAATTTTTAGAAAGAATAAACTCATTCAAACAGGAGAGTCAAAAACCAAGCAAATAAATAAGCTCAATATGCCCAACAGAACATCAGCACCACATACGAAGAGGTCATTCACAAAAAAAGACAGTAAACATGTGAACAGATAGTCAATTCTGTGCATAACTAAAGAAATGCAAATGGAAGCAAGAATAATTTTCACCAGTTTAATTTAAAATACATGAAAATGTTTCTGATACCATGAAAAGCTGACATGACTGGAGCCACTTTAAAATGGAGTCAGAATGGCCACTGGATAGAAACCACCTCACCTGCTTTTGCCTGACCTGGGTCGAAAACTTTGGACTAGGCAAAAGAGCAATAGTTTTAGGCGATTGTTTGAGAAGTCAGTCGAAGAACAGACATCTTGATCACAAGTCTGATGGTTGTGGATGTTCTGAAGAGAGAACCAGTAGTCAATCGATGTGTAATCCATCGTAGATTATCTGGTTAAAACACCCTAAAAAACTCTTTTTTTTCCTCTTGTTAGCTCGTGTAGTTTCCCAATTCCAGTACTTTCCTATTCCTCACAAAACCTCCTTGCTTTTGCCCTACAAGGAGGAACACTATTTGGGTTTCTACCTGAATCTATGCTCCCTGAATTGCAATTCTTTGATCTCAAATAAACACTTGTTTGCTTCTCATTTGCATTCTTTATTTTTATGACATATCAAAAAGTTGTTTCCAGGGTGAGGAAATGTGTGCAAATTGTATACACTCCTATACTTCTGTTGTTTTTTAAACAATAATTTGCAATGATTTAAAGTGGTGGACCACTAAAACCTAGTATGTTAATCTTTGTTATCTGCCTTAAAGAATCAGTTACATATGTTCCCCAAGGTGGCTTATAGAATATTCTCATTGCAATATTATTTATATTGCCTAAAAATTGGAAACCTATTAGATATTAATCATTAGGTACTTGATAATAATACAATAAAACATCAAATATCCCTCTGAAAGAACAAAACTGTTGTGTATGCAGTAGCATACAAACATCTCCAATCTATATTATTAAAGGAAAATGCATGATGCTTACTATATCCCAGAGTCTTTCACAAGAATGTATTCGCAGAACATCCCTATGAGTTAGGTAATAGTATTTTTTTCATTTTAGAGAAGAGGAAACAAAGTGTTATTGTTTTGTTTTGTTTCCTTTGTTTTGTGTTTTGGTGTGGGGGACGACTAACTCAACATCACAGAGTTGATAAGGAAACCGAGTCTGTCTTTTGTGAAAACATGGGTGAACCTGGACGGCAGTGTGCCAAGTGAAATCAGCCACATAGGAAGGCAAGTACTGCATCACCTCACTTATATGTGGAATCTAAAAGAGCCAAACTATGTGATTCCCAATGACGCATATTTGGTCATTAGAATGTGCTTTCTTAAGTATCTGTTTCTGCATCCAAGTCTGATTCAAAAATTTAATTCTTCATTTAGGTGCTGACACCACACTACTGTAATTATTGTATTAAAAAATGTTCATACATGATTCACATAACATTTAATGTTCCACATAACTCTTAGAATAAGAAAGCCATTCAAGTGTTAATGGAATTGCTATAAACCTGTAGATTAGTTTTTAGAGAGTTAGAATCTGTATAATGTTTGGCTCTTTTGTATAGGACCAGAGTATACCTCCACGCATTTAGGCCTTTCTTATTGTGGATGTATTTTTTTCCTTGATGCAGATTTTGCACATTTACTGTGAAGTTGATGTCTTACTATTCTATAGGCATGATTTATTCTATTAGAACATGCTTTCTGTTATAGCAAACGCACTTTAAAAATTTTGTCGCTGTTTTTATTTGAGTGCATACAGTAATTATAAAGGCTTTTCCATGGCTGTCAATCACTTTCCTTTCTCCAGGCTCTTTTATCCACTGTTTGTTCTTCAATTGCATATTTTCCTACCATGAGCATTTTCAGAGTCCAAACTGCCAAAGCTGAAGAGGTACTGATTATCTTCTCATTACTATATAATTTTCCTGAAAGGAGCTGAGATTTTTTTTCTTGCTTTAGTTTTTCCATCTTTATTGATGTAGAATTGACAAATAAAAGTTGTATATATTTAAGATGTACAACTTGAGGTTTTGATATACATACACATTGTAAAACAACTGCCACAATCAAGGAAATTAACACATACATCACCTCACAGTCATCATTTCCTTTCTTTTTCCTTGTGGTGAAAATACTCAAGATCTCTCCCTTTTGCAAATTTCAAATATATAATACATATTGTTAACTATAGTCATATTGCTGTACATTAGATCTCAAGAATTTATTCATCTTGCACAACTTGAACTTTGCCCTCCTTGAGCAACATCTCCCAATTTCCCTCTCCCCTTGCCTCTGGCAATCACCATTCTACTCTCTGTTTCAATGAGTTTGACTATTTTGGATTCCACATGTAAGCAAGATCATGTGATATTTGTCTTTTTATGTCTGGCTTGTTTCACTTGGCATAATGTCTTCCAGATTCAACCACATAGTCACATATGACAGAACTTCCTTCTTTTTCAGGCTGAATGCTATTCCATTGTTTAAACAACACATTTTCTTTATCTGTTCATCTTTTGACAGACGTTTAGGTGGTTTCCTATCTTGACTGTTGTGGGTAATGCTGCTAATCTCTTTGAGATCCGGATTAATTTCCTCCCAGAAGTGGGACTGATGAATCATACGGTAGTTCTATTTTTAATTTTTTGAGGTAGCTCCATGGATTTTCCACAATGGCAATACCAATTAAAATTCCTCCAACAGTATATAAAGATTTCCTTTCCTCCACATCCTCTCCCACCACTTACCATCTTTTGTATTTTAAACAAGAAAAAGAGAGAGAGAGAGAGAGAGGGAGGAATATTTTGTCTTTTTAATAGATAGTCTAGTAGATGGTGGGTGATACATCCTTTTGGTTATCATTTGCATTTCCCTGATGATTAATGATGTTGAACACATTTTCATATACCTGTTGGTCATTTTTATGTCTTTATTTTGAGAAATGTCCATCAGGTCCTTTGCCATTAAAAAAAAAATCACATTATTTGTTGTTTTGCTTTTGAGCTGTGTGAGTTCCTTACCTGCTTTGGATATTAACCCCTTATCATATATATGGTTTGCAAATATTTTGTCACCTTTTGTAGGTTGCCTTTCACACTGTGGGTTGTTTCCTTTGCTATGCAGAAGCTTTTTAGGTTGATAAGACCTAACATGTGGCTTATCCGGCAGATGTTCTATGTTGCTTGAGAAGAATGTGCACCCATCTGCTGTTGATGGCAAGTTCTCTCTATGTGTCTTTTAGGTTCATTTGGTCTATGTTGTTCAAGTCAGCTGTTTCTTTATTGATTTTCCATTTGGATGTTCTATGCATTACTGAAAGTGTGGGATACTGAAGCCCCCTACTATTATTGTATTGCTGACAATTTCTCCCTTCAGATTTGTCAATATTTGATTCATATATTTAGGTGCTCTGATAGTGGGTGCATAAATATTTATGATTGTTATATCTTCCTTGTTAATTGACCCTTTTATTGTTATATAATGACCTCCTTTGACTCTTTATTTAAAGTCTGTGTCTTCTGATATAAATATTTCCATATCTGCTCTCTTTTGGTTATAATTTGCTTGGAATATCTTTCTTCACCCCTTCTCTTTCAGCCTATATGTGCCACTACATCTAAAGTGAGTCTCTTGTGGGCAGCATATCTCTGGGACATATTTTCTTAATTCATTCAGCCACTCTGCCTTTTCATTAAAGAGATTAATCTATTTATATTTAAAGCAATTATCCATTCATAAGGACTTACTATGGCCAGGTTAATTGTTTTCTGCCTGTTTTATGGTTGTTTGGTCCTTTTTTCCCTTTCTTGCTGTCTTCCTTAGTTATTTGTGATTTTCTTATAGTAATTTACTTTGACCTTTTTTTCCTGTTATCTTTTGTATATCCATTATAGGTTTTTTTCCTTTGTGTTTAGTTGAGGCTTACATAAAGGATCTTGTAGTCATAACCATGTTTCACCTAACTACTAAGTTCTGCTCGTTTCTTTTGTGTCTCGGGGTGGTTCATAGGCTGACAGCCTTAACATTTCCCAGGAACCTGATAGGAATCCAAATTTTCAGTTAGAAGCCCAGATCTACTAAATCAGAATAGCGGGATTGTGAAGCCTTAGTATCTATATTTCAACAAGCTCTCCAGGTGATTCTTACACACAGTTTGAGAATTATTATGTTTATCAATAATTATTTTAACAGTATGCCATGATGCTTCACCTGGGTGGCTTATTCAATTCACATTTGCTCTTTCTGCCTACAGTTTTCTCTCTTAGTTTTTTCCTCCCTTATTCTCCCTCAAACTCCTCTTGGTTAAAGCCTACTCATCTTTCAAGATACAGACCTTGCTATATTTCCATTAGGAAGCTTTCCTGGTCTCACCCACATAGAAATATGCACTCCGTCCTTTTCAGACCTTTTCATCAACTGCATAAATTTCTTATAAAACTCCTAAGCATTATTGTACTATTTGCTCATTCATCTTTCTTGAAATGACATTGCCTCACTCCTTGTGGTGTCTCTATTGTTTGTCAGAGTGTCAGACAAATTTTAAGTGTTGAGTAATTGTTACTTTACCTAATTAATACAAAAAAATTCATTTCATAAACTGGTAAATTTTGTTAAGTTTTTATCTCATGGACATAATAATATAGTAGGCAGTAAATCAACTTATTTTTGTTTCTATTCAGTATTTCAACCATCAAAAAAAACTGGACTAAAATATATTCAAGGTTATGAAATAATCTCTGAAGTATTATAATTTATGGCATCATGGGAGAGCCCCTAAAATGGGAGGTGAAAGTACAATTAAATAGGGAACATGATTTTTAATAGGCAGATATTTAAGGCTCATTCAAGTCTCCATGTGAGTTCACAAAGCTGCCCATGCCCATCTGTTGTCTTCTTTATTCAATCACTATTGATGGATGCCAAGGAGGAGTTACTACTTCTATATGAATCTTAGCACAAAGGCTTCAGATAATTAAAAATGATAGAACTGGGACAGACTGTTAAACATAAACAGAAGGGTAAAAAGACATCTGGCATACTTAACAGTGAATAAACCAGGTTTAACTAGCCTGAGTACAAAGCACATTGAAACATCGTGACAAACTGAAAAATTTCTGTTGAAAGATATTTCTGCTGATACATAACTTAAAATATTTCCTTTCAATTGAGTTTTTATTAATTGGGACATTTCCATAAAATGGGGTATTTGGCTTTTAGATTTCATCTGCTCTCACAGTTTATTTCTCAGTTGAAGGTATAATCCTTTGTTTGTGACATTGAAATTGGCTTATGTGGAGCTGATTATGATGTACATTCAGAGAATTGTGACTTCAAGGTGAGAAATGAGCAGCAGGAACAGATGAACTCTTAGCAATAGAAAAACTATTTTCATGCAAATATCCCCACAGTGACAGAAAGATGAGAAGGGAGAATTACAGAACACAGAGGGCTTACAAGAATATTATTTCATAATATTGAATGATTTTTCTATTTTTTATGGAGATGAATCAGAGGGTGTTTAGAAATATATTCATATGTCTCTATAAATACCATTAAACAAGTCCTCCAAGATTAATTACGTTCGCTTGTTTCTATTACTAAGTCAAATACACTATCAGCAGGCAGGCTTGTTCAGGTGGTTTTGCAAATCAGAGCTAGAAGCAGTTGTGCAGTTTACGCTTTTAGAATCCAGGAGGCAAATTCATTCAGTAAATTGAGAACTTGATATATAGTTTGATGAGATGTATTTGTGTTTGGCCATTTTGTACAACAAACTGTTTTTTAAAAAAAGAAAAAGGGAAATGGAAGGCTAGTTGTCTGGATTATATATAGATGTATGCCCTCTCCAAATTATAAAAAATTGAGATAATTAACAGTCTCTGTAGACTAAACCTTAATAGTGTCCTCAAATCTACTTTAACTCTTGTCATTTGTCAATTATTAAGTGGGGATATAATGGAAGTCAGGTTATTGTTATACCCACCATGTACTATTTCCTGTGCTTCTGAAGTATCAAGAAGGCATGAGATCATGCTGTAGGATAAAAACATAAAACCTTATAATTTCCAACAGGGCAATATTTAGTTTGTAAATTGGTTCTTTATAGTTGGACGCCATTGACTCAAATAATAATTTGGAGCTTCAATTTTGTGAGTAAAGATGGAATAATATCATTCACTCCTGGCCATACTGAATTCCTTTCAATTAAAGTTAAAGATGAGACTCAGATATTAATCATAGAGCAAATGACACAATGCTGGAGCTGGCTAAGAGCTAGAATCTAGAGACGATGAGAAACATCAAATCCAGGCTCTGCTATTTGATGAAGAAAGTTTCACTGTTAGACCATCAAATATACTGGGCACAACAGGAGGATGGCAGTGGGGGTTATCACCCCCCCCTTGTTTCTGTTACTCTCATTCTAATTCTCTCTCTCTTCCTCTTGGTTTTGCTTTCAGTCTGTCTCTTTATTGGTAAACTTTTTGTTTGACACAGACCGTTCTATATTCTCATGGAAGATTTATATGTATATATGTATATATATTTTACATTTTGACTTCTATCCCTGTTGACTACAAAGTATTATCATATCCTAAAGTGATAGATATGTTGCTACCTATCAGTGTTAGAAAAGGTTTATATCAGTTTATTCCTATAAATAATCTTGAGACTCTCTTCCATCGTGAGCAGTATGAAGTATATTTGCCTACATGTAGTATATCCAAAACATGTCTTCTACCTAAAATATTTTCAGTGTTTTTCATTTCCATTATTAATCATTATAACTGCTTACCAAACTTTAACTTTCTTTTTATTTGAGTGTTTGTATGATTCTAGTTCTTTCTGTTTTATGTCATTCTGCAGTTTGTTAGAAATTAATTGAGTACCTGCACTTGGTAAGACACTGATTGGACTCTACATATTCAGTTGTAAACAATAGAGACGTGTTTCCCTATCTTACAGGTCAGTGGAGAAGACATAGTTAAACAAGGAACCATGAGTGTAACCACTATAAAATTAATTAAGTGCCATTAAGGAAAAGTAAACAGATAATAAGAGAAGACAGTGAAAATGTGTGTGATTAGCAAGGAAACATCCTTCTGTGAAAGTGATATGTTAGCATATTCTAGAAGGAGTCAGATGGAAAAGTCAGTTGGGAGATTTTTCAGAAGAATATTTGATGAAGAGGAAGCAGCAGATACAAAAATCTTAAGTGGGAGAGAGCTTAACCATTTTTTTTTTGTAAAATGAGATTAACATTTTTGGATACTAATGGTAAAGGGATATGTAGAAAAGTATGAAGTTACAAAGTTATTGCAAAAAAAAAAAAAAGTGGCTCTCTTGTTCCCTCCTGGCCTGAGCCAGGAGCTCTGTCTTCTTGCCTTATTTCTAAATAAAAATCTCTGCCTTGCAAAAAAAAGAAAGTTATACAAGATCCAGACAAAATAAGATGCTATAATTTATGCTCTGAGTGCATTTGAAAGCTATGTAAATGGATTAGGAAGAGAATTAAGCAAGAAAAGTTTAGCTGGCTTCAAAGGAAAGGAATAGTGTGAAGATATTCTGGTAGGCGGTGCCACTTAAGCTGGATTCCATGTTAACCAGTGATTCCTTTGTTTGCATAACCTTGATGTCACTGTATCTTTAAAGAATAGGGTGTGACTCAGGGCAAAAATGATTTTGGTCCTGGCAATGCTTACAAAACACTAAATAGACCCAAACCATCATGAGTCTCTGTCCCATGACTACCAGTTTCTCTCCCCCCTCCTCAGGAGAAACCCTCATCTCCACACATGCTTTCAGTTTAGGGAATATGTGTTTTCACCTTGCTAGTTGCAACAATATAATTTTTTTGTTAACTATTGTCTGTGTTCTAGCTTCAAAAAAGAAGCTTATACATAAAACAGCATAAATACAGAGAAAAGACTACCAGAACATTTCTCACATTTTAGGTCCATTTTTTTTTATGCAAAGATTGAATATCAATTTATAGATTCTTATTTCCTCAGAGTTTAAAAGTCATATGAACTCACATAAATAGAATTGAATGGGCGCTTTAGCAGCTACAAAATAAACTAAGCAACTCTGATAAAGAGATGCTAAAATATAAAGTCCAAAAAGAGAAATAAATGGCATTTTTGTTTGATTGTTTTCCCTCTAATATGAGCTCTCTAGGGTGAGAGTCAGCTCTGCCCTGTGGAGTAGTCCAGGCACTCAGGTTTCTTCTTTTTTGCCTCACCATTCTTTTGGGTGTTTTCCTCACCCCCAGAGTCAGGATGGACTTAGTAGGGTCACACCCACACACAGCCCATTAGAAGAGAAGAAGAGAAGGGGAAACGAACACCTGATCATTTTAAAGGCAAGTCTCAGAAGTTACACATTACACTTCTCTTCATATACTGATGGCAAAACTAGGTAGCTGGTCATAGGCAGGTGACAAGGGAGGTTTGGAAATGTAGTTTAACTGGGTAGTCCTGAGCCCATCCAACACTTGGGAAGGAGGGTATGGTCCAAATCACTAAGTGCAAGAAGGGATGAATTATATGAAGAAAAACTTGTCTCTGATACAAGTAGTATTTTTAAGACTCATGATCACTATCATGATCTTTCTTAACTGACATTCAAAATACCACCTGTTCTTCATTTATGACACATATAATCTCAGTCTTTCATACAGATGCTATGCATCAAACTGAAAAATTGTTGATGTTTTTCTTGAACCTCCATCTATCATCTGCTCTAGGAAACATTTTTTGGAGAAATTCACTCCTCTCTGCTTGTTCCTCCACACAGCACAAAACCATATAAACACAGTTTATACTTGTGTATTGATTTACTAATTTTTATTCTTCAAATATTTAATAGGCACTTACTACACATGGGGTGAATGGTAAATTCCAAATACACCCTGGAGTTCAAAATACACGTGATCTGTTCCCTCATGAAGCCTGTAGACCAGTGGAGAAGAGGGACATTTAAAATACTCAAGTAAGTGACATGAGGGAGACGAAGGGTGCTACCGAGTGCATAATAGGGAAGGTTTGTCCCATCGAGGACTTGTGAGGATTCTCTAAGGAACTGATGATGAAAGGAAGATGTGCTGGTGCAAGTCAGGGCTTCCTCTGTGAAGGAGGAGGTGGTAGTGGGTGAGGGAGCTCTGTGCAGAGGCCCTTCTGTGGCCATGCACAGGACGCTGGGCTGGGCAGAGCTGGAGGGAGATGAGTGAGAAAGGGGCATAGGGCACACGGGTATGAGATAAGCCGAGAGCCAGGTGGGAGTTGTCCCGCTGCAACCTTGAGGCCACAGTGACGGTTTTGTTTATCATCAGAACAGTGCACTGCTATTGAGGTGATTAAGCAGATGAAAGAAGTGGTCTGACTTTCACTTCAGAAAGATCCTTCGGATGGCAGTGTGGAGGATGATGTCTTGGGGATCAAACAGAATGAAGATTTGTTCTCTTCCAGTAGCCCAGGTAATTGTTGACTACTAATGGATATATCATTCTCTAAGTACTATGTTACATCTCTGGAAGTTTTACATATATTTTTGAAGAAAAGTACATAGCCAACATAATCTAAAAACAACTTAAGCAACTCTACCATATAGTATGGTACTTCTTACATTTTTATATACCCAAAAATGTGTATGTGCTTAGACATTAGACATTTAAGATAATTTTCTAATGTTTTCATGAAGTAAGGCATGTAATAGACTTGGATTTGGAGATAGGTATTTAACTAAAGAAAGATTTTTCTTTGATCAATTATTTAAATTGGAAACAAAGAAACATTCAAATGGAAATTATGCATGAACATTTTGTATAGATGAATATGAGCATTAAAAGAAATTTGAATGTATTATTAATCTGACTGTATATAAGAGGCCTTAGGTATAATTAAAATATATTTTTAGATATGGATAAAAGAAAACACAAGGGAAGCATTAAAGAGTTTAATTTGTTTTAGCAAAAAACCACCCACTACAACTCATAAATTCAAATATATTTAGATTCTATATGAAAAGATGTGATGTCTAAAAGCACCAGTCAAGAAATGATAGTTCCCTGTTTATTTTTATTTATCTGACATGACTTTTTACTCATATTCTTTATTTTTCTTTTCTACATGGATTGCTATACAATAATCAAAAAATAAGAATTTATCTGGATATATTTAAATTAACTAGTAAACATTTAAGTATTGTCCTTTGGCAGAAATCTCACAGACTTAAGTTTTATGTTAACTGCTTAACCTCAAACAAAGGGTAGCAGAATTTAAGGAGTAGAAAGAAGGTGGGCACAGTAGAGAATCTTTTATAAGAAAAGCTTTAAGAGTGAATGAAGGGGGGAATCAAGGTGTTATTTTCCTACTTGATCAATATCTTCCTCCCTCATAACACATTTTTTTCCTCCTTAAAGTGCACATTTCATGATCTCTTGTTTTTTATTCTAATAAAACCAGTTTCTCTGAATGTAGTTGAAATTAATTAGGCCTTATCTAAAATTTTAAAAATGCTAATAAAAGTAAACGAGGAAAGAACAGTAGGTTTCACACTCTGGCTTCAATATTAATGAATATTTGATCTACTTATTGCAATCAAAATATAACTTTGGAACTGATTATAATCACTTTGACTTAGGTAGTCTTGGTAGAAAAATAATTTTCATTAAGTATCAAGAGACAAACCACAATAGCTATATCAGGTCGAGGTTCTAATTTAGCTGAGAAGAAAAAAAAGAATGTCTGTATTTTATGCATTCAGTCAATAACATTGCTCTTCCTCTATACACAAAGAATTGTACTTGTCAGCAAGTTAAAGTGGAAAACCTTGCAACTTTCTGGAGAGTTCAGACCTGGCTCTGAAACCATTCTGCTGATTAACATGAGATCTACCCTCATGAAACTATGTGCTGATTAATTTTATGTGTCAGCTTGGACATAGCACTCAACCATTTGGTCAAACACCAGTCTAAATATTGCTGTGAAGGTATTTTTTAGTTGAGGGTTATATTTAAATAAGTAGCCTTTGGGTAAAACAGATTACTCTCCATAATGTGGATGGGTCCTGTCCAATCAGTTCAATGCATTAAAGGAAAGGAGACTGAGGTCACCTAAAGAAAAGGTAATTCTGCTCCTAGGTTACCTTCAGACTTAAGATACAACATCATCTGTTCCCTGAGGCTTCAGCCCCTTGACTTCAAGTTTTGGACTTGCCAGCCTCCATAGTCATGTGAGCCAGATCCTTCTTGTTCTCTCCTTCTCTAGAGGATCCTGACTAACATAAGCATCTAAGCAGGAACTGCATTTATGCCATGTGGTCCACGATGGGTGTTCAACAATGTGTGATGATGATGATTATGATGATGATGAAATAAGATGCAATTAGAATAAAATGGCTTAAAAAACTGTATGCAGTTATTTTTATTTGAAAATTCTGCTGCTGAGGTCATTTAATCTGTTCATTTACAGTACAGGTATAACTAAGGAGGTTTACATTGTTTCACATAATTCTTGATTCATTTGACACTAAATTATTATTTTGTTCTCAGAAGCAAAAAAACTGTACCATAAAGACATTACTTTAAGTTGGCTTCCATGGTGTCATGAGGAACAAGTTCTTTAAATGAACCATCCTCAGTGATGGAGAGACTGTTATGTCTAGAGAGCACATCATGACTTAGGATGAAAATGGCAGAATGATGTTAAAGCTATCTTATCAAAAGTGAAGGAGCATTTCTCTATCCATTCATCCAGCGATGGATATTTAAGTTGCTACATGCAATCGAAATTATTCAGCATTAAAAAAACAAGGAAATCCTGCCATACAGGATGAACCTGGAGGACATTGTGGTACGTGAAATAAGCCCATCACAGAAAGAAAACTGCTGCATGATTGCATTTACATGAGGCATCTAAAATAGTCAAGCTCTTAGAAACAGAGAATAGAATAGTATTGTGGACTAGGGGGAGAGTTGCTGATCAATAAGTATTAAGTTTCAGTTATGCAAAGTAAATAAGTTCTAGAAATCTGTTGTACAACATAGTGCTTATAATTAACAATTCAATATTGTACACTTATAAGTTTAAGAGGGTAGATCACATGTTAAGTGTTCTTACAACAATAACAAACAAAATGGGCAAGAGGAAACTTTTGGAGGTGATGACATTTATTACCTTGATTGTAGTGACAGTTTCACATCTGTAGGCATATCTCAAAACTCATCAAATTGTATACATTAAATATATCCAGTTTTTGGTACATGAGTTTTACCTCAACAAAGCTGTTTTGTTTTGTTTTGTTTTGTTTTTTTAAATAAGTGAAGGAGAACACAGCCTTCTTGAAGAAGAGACTCGAAGGCTAACATGCAGTAAATTGTGATGAAAGTGAAACAACTGAAAAGGGAGACCAGGGTCAATGAATATTAACAGTGAGAAAGCAAATGTTACTTCAGCCTGAGAAAAATGATATGCTCTGTTGCTCACTACTAGCTTGACCTCAGAAGGCACTCCTCCTGCCCTGCTTATTTGACTTATTTCTATTATCTGCAAAGGAAAATAATACCAATCTTACAAAGCTGTTGTATCTATTGATTATTAATATTAAATATAAATATAAGGGTTCTGTTTATATTGTTCACCTCCATATTCAAAGAGCAGAGAACTATTTTTGGAACTGTGGGTCTCCATAAGATTTATTACTAATGAATGAATACCAGAGGTCTAGCAAACTCAATTCCTCATAGCAGGTGATGAGGTTGTGGTACTTTTTCTACAACTGTTAGTTCTAATCAGTGTGATTAAAAGTGGGGAAAGTAAAAACAGCTTTCTTAGAAGACAGGTTACTGGGAACAATTCCAAATGGTACACAATATTAAATGACAAAATCAGTAGTTCACTCACTGAAATGTTGTGTAGAAAACAAGATCAATGGAATTTAGAATAGATGGAAAGGCCATTATGTAAAAGGTGAGGCTTCTTAAGGTCTTTAAGGATGGACATCATTTGGAAAGAGGCAGCCATTTAGTGAAACATTTTTATTGTTAAAAGAGAAGCCAGAGCCAAGGAAAAGATGGTGGCGTGAGTAGGGTGGCAGAAATCTCCTTCCAAAACCATATATATTTTGAAAATACAGCAAATACAACTATTCCTAAAAGAGTGACCAGAAGATACAGTACTACAGCCAGGCTACATCTGTGAGAATCTAACATCTCACAGAAAAGGGTGAGATACAAAGCCGTGACCTGGCCCTGAGCACTCCCCTGACCCCAGCTCACCAGCAGGAGGAAAAGAATCAGAGTGGGGAAGGACTGGAAGCACAGGACAGCTGAATAACCAGCCCTAGTAGTCTGCCCCAGGAACACGGACACACATACTATGGTGCTCTGGATATTAGAGGAGCAGAAAAGCAAAATACAAGACAAAGATTGTGAACAGGTTCCCACTGCCATCTGCCCAGGGACAAAAGGAAAGCAGGAACTTTAAAAGGCTTAAAAGGACAAGGGTTTAACAGGAAGACAAACTCGTCCTAGCACACTCAGCCCAGCAGGCTAGGAACTTAGGGGAACTTTAGGCATCCTAACCCCTTGGTTGGCAATACAGCCTGCTGTTCCTTCTTGCTCACTGGCACTGCAAGCAAATTAGCTGACCCACCATTGCTGTGGAACAGCCGAGGAGCAGCCCCGCCTACAGCAACCACACAGCTTAACATAGGGGCTTCTCCCTGAATGCGGCTGACTGGCCCAGACCCAGAGGCTGCTTGCTGCATGTGGCTGACTGGCACAGACAGTGGAGACAGGCACAGAGTCCAGAAGGCACAAAGGGGCTCTGTTCTCACAGTAGAAAATGTGCTTCTTGCCTGCAACCCCCGCTAGTGCCCTAGGCCATTCCAAGGGCAATTGCTGCCCACGACAGCTCAGTGGATTAACCCATAGGCTGCTCCCTGTGTGTAGTTAACAGGAAAAGACAGCAGAGACAGGCAAGGCAACTGGCAAGAAGGGATGGACTTTGTTCTCCAAGATGACACATGTACCACTTGCTGGTGACAACTCCATCACCATGAAAAGGGAGAAGAACCTTGTTCAGTCCAAAATCCCTCAAACACCAGAGAGAGGGCATGGTGGAACTGAAATCACTGATCTTCCTGAAAAAGAATTCAAAATAAAAGTCACAAGCATGCTGATGGAGCTAGACAGAAATATTCAAAAGCTGAGGGATGAATTCAGGAGGGAGATAACAGAAATGAAGCAAACAATGGAAGGCTTTAAGAGCAGACTAGATAAGGTGGAAGAGCCTGTTAATGAAATAGAAATCAGAACAGGAATACAGAGAAGCTGAGGCAGACAGAGAGATAAAAGGATCTCTAGGAATGAAAGAATACTAAGAGAACTGTGTGACCAATCCAAACAGAACAATATTCACATTATAGGGCTACCAGAAGAAGAAGAGAGAGAAAAAGGGATAGAAAGTATCTTTGAAGAACTAATTGCTGATAACTTTCCCAAACTGGGGAAGGAAATAGTCTCTCAGAGCATGGAAGTCACAGATCTCCCAACACATGGAACCCAAGGAGGACAACACTGAGACATACAATAATTAAAATGGCAAAGATCAAAGACAAGGATAGACTATTAAAAGCAGCCAGAGAGAGAAAAAAGATCACCTAGAAAGGAAAACCCATTAGGCTATCATCAGACTTCTCAGCAGAAAACTTACAGCCCAGAAGGGCATGGCATGATATATTCAATGCAGTGAAACAGAAGGGCCTTGAACCAAGAATACTGTATCCAGTAAGATTACCATTTATATTTGAAGGATGGATTAAACAATTCCCAAATAATCAAAAGTTGAGGGAATTTACCTACCACAAACCATCTCTACAATGTATTTTAAAGGGACTGATCTAGATGAAAGTATGCCTAAGGCTTAATAGCTGTCACCAGAGAAAATAAAACCACAGCAATAAAAGTAGACCAAGTACCAATTAAATGTAAAATAAAATCAATTATCCACAAAATCAGCCAGTAGAGTACAGAACAAAACATCTAAAATAGAAAGAGTGGAGGAGGAATAAAAAGAAGGGAAAGAAATAAAGAATCATCAGACTGTGTTTATAATAGTGAAATAAGTGAGTTCAGTTAGATGGTTAGATAGTAAAGAAGGTGCCCTTGAACCTTTAGTAACCATGAATCCAAAGCCTGCAATGGAAATAAGTACATATCTATCGATAATCACCCTAAATGTAAATGGACTGAATGCACCAATCAAAAGACACAGAGTAATAGAATAGATAAAAAAGCAAGAACCATCTATATGCTGCCTACAAGAGAATCATTTCAAACCCAAAGACATACACAGACTAAAAGTGAAGGGATGGAAAAAGATAATTCATGCAAACAATAGGGAGAAAAAAAACATGTGTTGCAGTACTTGTATCAGACAAAATTGACTTCAAAACAAAGAAAGTAACAAGAGACAAAGAAACACATTACATAATGACAAAGGTATAAATCCAACAAGAGGATATAACCATTACAAATATCTATGCACCCAAAACAGGAGGACCTACATATGTGAAACAAATACTAACAGAATTAAAGGACAAAATAGAATGCAGTGCATTCATTTAGCAGACTTCAACAAACCTGCCATTCCAAAGGACAGATCAACCAGACAGAAAATAAGTAAGGACACAGAGACACTGAACAACGCATTAGAACAGATGGACCAAACAGACATCTATAGAACATACCACCCCAAAGCAGCAGGATACACATTCTTCTCAAGTGTACATGGAATATTCTCCAGAATAGACCACATTGTAGGTCACAAAAAGAGCCTCAGTAAATTCAGAAAAATTCAAATTGTACCAACCAGCTTCTCAGATCACAAAGGCATAAAACTAGAAATAAATTGTACAAAGAAAACAAAAAGGCTCACAAACACATGGAGGCTTTACAACATGTTTCTAAATAATCACTGTATCAAGGACTAAATTAAAACAGAGAATAAGCAATATATGGAGACTAATGAAAATAACAGCACAATGCCACAACTTCTCTGGGATGCAGTGAAGGCAGTTCTAAGAGGAAAGTATATAGCAATCCAGGCCTATTTAAAGAAGGAAGAACAATCCCAAATAAATAATCTAAAGTCACAATTATTGAAATTGGAAAAAGAAGAACAAATGAAGACCAAAGTCAGCAGAAGGAGGGACATAATAAATATCAGAGAAGAAAGAAATAAAATTAAGAAGAATAAAATAGAAAAAATTAATGAAACCAAGAGCTGGTTCTTTGAGAAAATAAACGAAATACATAAACCCTAGCAGACTTATTATAAAAAAAGATAACCTACACACATAAACAAAATTAGAAATGAGAAAGGAAAAATCACTATGGACACCACAGAAATACAAAGAATTATTACAGAATATGAAAACCTATATGCTAACAAACTGGATAATCTAGAAGAAATGGACAACTTTCTAGAAAAATACAACCTTCCAAGATTGACCCAGGAAGAAACAGAAAATCTAAACAGACCAATTACTAGCAATGAAATTGAATTGGTAATAAAAATACTACACAAGAACAAAACCCATGGACCAGATGGATTCGTCACTACATTTTATCAGACATTTAGAGAAGACATAATACCCATTTTCCTTAAAGTTTTCCAAAAAATAGAAGGGGAAGGAATACTTCCAAACTCCTTCTATGAAGCCGGCCACACTCTAATACCAAATCCAGACAAAGACACCACAAAAAAAAAGAAAACCAGAGCAGCATCCCTGATGAACACACATGCAAAAATACTCAACAAAATATTAGCAAACTCCCACATTATAATGTGGGGGTGGCACAGAGAAGACAAGTAGTGAGTCTACAACATTTTACTACACTGATGGACAATGACTCCAATGAGGAAAGTGGGGGGAAGTTAGTGATGGGGAGAGTCTTGTAAACATAATGTTCATCATGTAATTGTTGAGTAATGATATTAAAAAAGAAAGTCTGAAAAGAATGTGGTAAAATGTTACCATTTAAAATCTATGTGCTAAGTAAAAAAAAGTATATATATATATTAGCAAACCAAATTCAAAGATACATCAAGAGGATCATATACCATGACCAAGTGGGATTCATCTCAGTGATGCAAGGATGGTACAACATTTGAAAATCCATCAACATTATCCACCACATCAACAAAAAGAAGGACAAAAGCCACATGATCATCTCCATAGATGCAGAAGAAGCATTTGACAAAATTCAACATCCATTTGTGATAAAAACTCTCAACAAAATGGGTAGAGAGGGCAAGTACATCAACATAATAAAGGCCATATATGATAAACCCACAACTAACATAATATTTAACAGCAAGAAGCTGAAAGCTTTTCTTCTAAGATCAGGAACAAGACAAGGATGCCCACTCTCCCTGCTTTTATTCAACACAGTACTGGAGGTCTTAGCCACTGCAATCTGTCAACACAAAGAAATAAAAGGCATCCAGATTATCAAGGAAGAAGTAAACTGTCTCTGCTTGCAGAAGACGTGATATTGTACACTAAAACACCTAAAGAATCCACTCCAAAACTACTAGATCTAATATCTGAATTCAGCACAGTTGCAGGATACAAAATTAATACACAGAAATCTGTTGCATTCCTATACACTAACAATGAACTAGCAGAAAGAGAAATCAGGAAAATAATTCCACTCACAATTGCATCAAAAAGAATAAAATACCTAGGAATAAACCTAACCAAGAATGTGAAAGACTTATACCCTGAAAACTACAAAACATTCTTAAGAGAAATTAAAGAGGACACTAACATGGAAATTCATCCAATGGTCTTGGCTAGGAAGAAATAATACTGTCAAAATGGCCATCCTGCCTAAAGCAGTCTACAGATTCAATGCAATCCCTATCAAAATACCAACAGCATTCTTCAATGAACTGGAAAAAATGGTTCTGAAATACATATGGAACCACAAAAGAACCCAAATAGC
The DNA here is from genome assembly GCF_040802235.1 of Manis javanica. NCBI lineage: Eukaryota > Metazoa > Chordata > Mammalia > Pholidota > Manidae > Manis > Manis javanica. Next base: position 126,643,852 of record NC_133160.1, on the reverse strand, counting down.
CAAAGTAATCCTGAGAAGGAAGAATAAAACAGGGGGAATCTCACTTCCCAACTTCAAGCTCTACTACAGAGCCACAACAATCAAGACAATTTGGTACTGGCACAAGAACAGACCCATAGACCAGTGGAACAGAATAGAGAGTCCAGATATTAACCCAAGCATATATGGTCAATTAATATACAATAAAGGAGCCATGGATATACAATGGGGAAATGACTCCCTCTTTAACAGCTGGTGTTGGCAAAACTGGACAGCTACATGTAAGAGAATGAAACTGGACTACTGTCTAACTCCATACACAAAAGTAAACTTGAAATGGATCAAAGATATGAATGTAAGTCATAAAACCATAAAACTCTTAGAAGAAAACATAGGCAAAACTCTCTTGAATGTAAACATGAGCAACTTCTTTATGAACGTATCTCCATGGTCAAGGGAAACAAAAGCAAAAATGAACAAGTGGGACTATATCAAACTAAAAAGCTTCTATGCAGCAATGGTCACCATCAGCAGAACAAAAAGGCATCTAACAGTATGGGAGAATATATTCATAAATAATACATCCTATACGGGTTGACATCCAAAATATACAAGGAGCTCACACACGTCAACAAACAAAAAGCAAATAATGCAATTATAAAATGGGCAGAGGATCTGAACAGACACTTCTCCAAAGAAGATATTCAGATGGCCAACAGGCACATAAAAAGATGCTTCACATTGCTAAGCATCAGGTAAATGCAAAATTAAAATCACAATGAGACATCACCTCACACCAGTCAGGATGGCCAACATCCAAAAGACAAACAACAACAAGTGTTGGTGATGATGTAGAGAAAGGAGAACCCTCTTGTAGGAATGTAAATTAGTTCAAGCATTGTGGAAAGCAGTATGGAGGTTCCTCAAAAAACTCAAAACAGAAATACCATTTGACCCAGGAATTCCACTTCTAGGAATTTACCCTAAGAATGCAAGAGCCCAGTTTGAAAAAGACAGATGCAGCCCTATGTTTATCACAGCACTGTTTACAGTAGCCAAGAAATGGAAGCAACCTAAATGTCCATCAGTAGATGAATGGATAAAAAAGATGTGGTACATATACACTATGGAGTATTATTCAGCCATAAGAAAACAAATCCTACCATTTTCAGCAACATGAATGGAGCTAGAGGGTATTATACTCAGTGAAATAAGCCAGGTGGAAAAAGACAAGTATCAGATGATTTCACTCATCTGTGGAGTATAAGAACAAAGCAAAAACTGAAGGAACAAAACAGCAGGAGACTCACAGAACCCAGGAATGGACTAACAGTTACCAAAGGGAAAGGGACTGGGGAGGATGAGTGGGAAGGGAGGGATAAGGGGAATAAGGGGCATTACGATTAGCACACATAATGTAGGGTGGGAGCATGGGAGGCAGTATAACACATAGAAGACAAGTAGAGATTCTATAGCATCTTACTATGCTGATGGGCAGTGACTGTAATGGGGATATGTGGTGGGGACTTGATAATGGGGGGAATCTAGTAACCACAATGTTGCTCATGTAATCGTTAATTAATGATACCAAAAAAATTAACAAAAAATTAAAGAGAAGCATCGTAAATGCATTCTCTTCAAATTGGCAAACTATCATAATTGTTATATATCTTGTTAATTAAACTCACCTGAAACAACCTTCATTGGCACTCTCATTCTTTAACACTAGTGTCACCAATGAAAGTGCTTTATAGGAAAATGACTGCCACTGGCTGCAAGGGTAAAAAATTCAGATCATTTAAAACTTTATTCTGAACCTTTTGTAGTTACGAAAGATCAAAAGACTTTTCATTGAACATGTCAGAGTCACAGTAATTCTACTTGTGTCCTGTCAGGCTGTCACACTTTAAATACTGGAAGGTATTTGCTTTAGTAACATAATGTCGTTTCTTTGAACTATCTGCACACTGAGTAAGTTACTGTGGAATATCTATGTTTATAATTTTTCAAATTAGTTATGTTTCATTCCCTTAAAATCCTTCAAAACTTGAAGTTTCAGATCTCTGTCATTCTTATTAGTATAAGTTTACAGGGAATATAGAAAAGGATCATATGATTTACCTCTATACATGTGAAAGTTCTAAACCCAAATTTCTTTAGCATGCAAGTGACTATACGCAGTTCTCATAGAACATGTGTTATTTTAATCTAGTAATGCTTCTATATGATCCTTGAGTTTCTCTCATAACAAGGCAGCTCAAAGTATTGAGATAAATCCTAAAATGACTTTCTAGTCGTAATATTTTCAGGACCAAAATCTTATGAGTCTCTTTCTGATTTGGCTTTTCAGATATTTTTAGTATTAGCCAGGAATATTACATAATTTCTCACAAATATTTTCTGCCTTTTCTGAGGTCCTATAATTCTTCTCAACCTGACTGTTAGTTTTGGTATTATGACTGATTTAGACAGTGAAGGTGTAGTTTAAGTATCAGTTCTCGTTTCCTCTACTTTAACAATTAGCAATTCCAGGACATAAACAGTCAATGCAAAATAGATCCAGTTAACCCATGATAGTTATGTAGAATTTGTGAGAAAGGAACTTTTCTCTGAGATTTGGGGTCTGTTATCACTACCACATATAGTATGCTATTATGATACATCAATCCAAATTCTTCATTATGGATTTATTCATTCAAAACATAAATATTTTGAATACTATACCATATCAAACACTGTCCTAGATGAATGAAGGAAGATATTTCCTGCAATTGTAGAACTCAGTCTGGAATGATCATGTATCATGATGATGTTTATCTATTGCTCTCTTTCCCTTTTTTTTTTCACTCTCTTTCTTTAAAAAGATGTTCAGTATGCTGACTATCACAGCCTCAGGCATAACTCTATCAAATTGTAAAAGTAGCGATGTCTGAACACTAAGGATGAAAGGAGTTTGAAAAATAGAATAGCAGAAAAAGGATAATGTAGAAAGGAAGGTGCTATTTTAGTCCATACAGAGGCCTCAGATGTTATTATATGAATCTTTGTGAGGACTGATCAAGGCACATGAAGCTGGAGCTCTGTTTATCTTTTATTTGTCTTTCTTTCTACAGTGTCAAATTGTCCTTGAGTCATTTTATTTTATGTGGTACCTGAGGACTCAGCATTGAACTTCTTTATTCTTAGGTTTAGGATTAACAGTATTTTGTAACTCTCAATAGCTTTAAAACAAATCCCTATAAATACAGAGGTTGAATTGTGCAGCAAATTATTGTCCAGGGATGCTCTGCAGTATCATAACAATACATCTCATTGTAAGTGCAAATACCTTGCTTATGGCTTGATTCCTAAATTTACATAGATAATTTGTTATGTTATATAAAATCTGTATATTATGTCTACACAATATCTATAGTTCTTTCTCAATCCATGATGGCATTAGAACCCAATAAGCCCATTGTAAATTGAAAATAACATAAATTGAAAATGCATTTAATACACCTGGCCTATAAGACATTACAGCTTAGCCTAGCCCATATTAAATGCGCTAGAACATTTAATTAGCCTACAAGTGGGCCAAATCATCTAACACAAAGCCTATTTTCTAATAAAGTACTGAATATCTCTTGTAATTGATTGAGTAGAATTCTGAAGGTGGAAACAGAATGGTTGTATGGGTACAGAATGGTTGTAAGTGTAGGGGTTGTTTACCCTCATAATTGTGTGGCTGACTGGGAGCTGAGGCTCACTGTCCTGCCCTGCACCACAGAGAGAGTGTCTAACAACATATCACTCGCTCAAGGAAAAATCAAAATTTAATATCTGAAGTATGGTTTTTACTGAATGTATATCACCTTCACACCATCGTAAAGTCAAAATATTGTAAGTCAAATCATTGTAAGTTGGGGACCGTCAATATATATAGTAGTGATATGCACCTTATTATGTATTATACATCTATCTGCATTTATCTATCATCTATGCAACTATTTATCTATTTTTAAGTAGATTTTGTCTAACTTTTCAAAAATATTTATTTCTAATTTTGATTTTCTCAAACATTTTGAGATCCTGACAAATGAATACATCTGAAAGGATAAAGTGTAAGCTTAATTTTTTCTAAATTTTTCCATCATAATGAGTAAATAAAAATCAGCCCTGTTGAGGATGAGCATTATGTTTTAATGATTATTAGAACATAAGCATCTTCTCTCACAGGACATAGTCAAGGCCATAATGCAGGGGCAAGCTTTATTAATCTCCTCTTGAACAATGATTGCTTCCTTACCAATGACACCTCTTGCTGTGACTTAATCCTCCTTCCTCCTGCATAGAAATTATTAAAACATCAAAATAACACATTTCCCTGCCCTTTGACAGTACCCAATCCAGAACAGGACCCTACTTCTCTAAATTCTCCATAAACTTACTGAAAAGTACATCAAATCCTAGAAGTCCTCCCAACTCCCCCTTACTGAAACATCCCCCTATTTCCCCCAGTGTGTGCCCTCCCTTGCCACAGACAGCTAAGTAGACTGACTTAGCCTGAGTGCAACAGTGTCCCTTTTGATCTGGTTGGTGAATTTCAACAACAATGATGTAAGGCCCAAAGGAACTCTTACTTAATGGTTAAATACATACATACACACACACACTATAGACAGAGATGTTGTCCCGAACGTCAAGAAATCTGTATGCCACAGAGAAAAATATTTGTGTCTTTATGTAGGAAAGCAAACTGAATTTTACTGAGGAAGAACATTTTAGTACCATTCAGATTTAAAATGAATGGAAAATGCTCCTTTGTATATGTTTCAAAAATCTCTGAAAAGAATCCATTTTCTTTTGGCTGCCTTACGGGATTCGTCATGTTAGGTGCTGAGCCATTTTAAATGATGCTGGGAATACAACTCAGTGGGCACAAAGAGTACTGAGATGATCAATCATATTGTATTTACTGCTAAAACCAGTATTTCTATTGCTTATTCTTTCTTGTTATTTCAATCCCATGGTTCCCAGGCAGAAACAATGATCTGAATGGGAAAGATTCTGAGAATTTTACTGTATGTCAGACATTAATCACCCAATATATATATATATATTCTAATGAAAAATACATAGGACTTATACATTTTCCCCAGGAAGAATGAAAATTTCTGAGTTACTTTGGTTTCCTGGTCAGAATTCTGTGAATGCTTTCTGCTATAGTCACAACTTGAGATTTGTTATTTTAAGGACACAAAGGAAGACTATAAAAAAGATTCATAACCTCAAATTACATTAACTGTACATTAAGGGAGATTCACAAATCCCAGGAAATAATGAAATGTCAGGGTTATAATCATCCCTTTTCAGGTTTAGTGCTCATTCTCCTACAATGTTGCATAAAATGCTATTGCTGTTCACCTTACTATTAGGAAGTACAATTGATTTGCTTGCAATATTTATTAGTGCATTAGTCATGTACATTAGCACCAAACTGGAAACAAATAATGTTTTACTTCCCTAAGTCTGTGGCAAGCCAATGAAAGTAAAACGTAGGTGCTGATATAAATACAAGTGTGACTCACGCTCTTGAAATATTCTTCCCTTACCCAGATTTACCAGAAAAAGTTAGAGATAAACATGCAACAACCATTTCCATCTTTGATGAGTAAGAACAGTTCACATTGGTCAAGTAAATTTTCGTTCTTTCAGCTTGGTTTCTTTTGGAAAATTATCAACAAAAGGTCACAAAAATAAAACAGAAAGAAACAGTTTGCTTAATATTAATAAATATATAGGCTAAAACCTGAGGCTGTCATTTTGCTAAATATTTATTTTGGCTCAGGTTGCCATCCAAAATTTTGCATGAAATTTGGTTGTTGGTTTAAAAAAAGGGAAAACAAAAATTATGTTCAATCAAATAAAGGTAAGTTTGAAGGCCCAGTGTTATTGCTAACAGTTGGTTCCACTGTGGCCACCTCACCACTGCCACCCTATCTTGTATCTGGATCTAATTCAAGCCAACTCCAAACAGCTCACTCCATGACCACCTACTTCAATTTCACTCTCTGATTATTGGGATGTGAAAATTTCCTGTAATAAAAATGAAAATTGGCTTTTCCCAAAGGATTTTGGATTTCCTGATTCCTTGGTTCTCATCATTTTAAGTTTTCTCCAGTAGAAACCTTGCCCTTTGTAATCATACTCTATTTCCTCACCTTTCAACAATTTCCCACGTAGCTTAGCCACAGGAGTGCCCAGTCATCTGCTTTACTGAGAAGATCAGAACAACCACAAAGAAGAGTTGACACTGTGAGTGCGTGGCATTTTAAAGAGTAGTTTTTAAAATTGCAGGGTGGGCTTATGTATTTTATATTAGCATCATTTTAATTTTCTCTTCATTTTGATTTAGCATTATAGCCCAATCACAACTGTTTCACAAATAGTTCTAATTTCAATTTTACTATTTGAGAATTCATGATAATCCAAAGTGAGCTGTTCAGTCTAATAAAACTACCACCACTTATTGAGTGCTTCGTTGTGCACCCTGATACATCTTTTTTTTCACAAAACATTCATAAGATAGGCATCATTATCCCATGTGACATATTGTACGTCTTAAAAATAGCCAGAGCCATACTCTTCTTGGACATGCTTTTTGCAGCATGACTGTGCTGTTCCTCATCAAGTTGTCCAGACTATTTTCCACCCCAGAATCTGATCGGGCTCTGTAACTTCTTTAATAAAGAACAGAGTGCAAGCGGTACTGTGTCATTTCTTGCTATAGGCCTTAACTAGCCCAAAAGCTTCACCTTCCTGTCCCTTGGAAACCAGGCACCATGTAAGACGTTGTGACATCCTGAGACCACTGCACTGTGAAAAACTCAAACAACTTAGAAAGACCAAAAGGCTGTGATGCTAGAGAAAGAGAGGCCAAGGAGTGTTAAGGAAACAGGCATGGTCATGAAGAAATCACCCAAACACAGTCGAACGCCTGAGCAAAAACTCTGGATATCATAAATTAGAGACCTCACTCCCCTTGTACCATGCCCAAATTCTTCTCCTATGGAATTGTGAGCAATGAAAGTCATTGTTTTTTACCCATAAGCTTGAGATGGTTCATTAGGCAGAAATAGATGAAACTACATTGAAGAAAAAACAAAGCCTCAATGACAACTAGAAATTTGCCGAAGTCCACATAGATAAAAGGTCTCTGAGCCAAGATTTGAACCATATTCTTTTAAATATATATTCCATGGTCTTAACTATTGTATAATGCAGGACCTCAATATATACCTGGAAAAATTGTTTTTCTAAAGAGACTCAAATTGTAAGTAGTACTATAGGGAATATATTACTTAAAAGAATAATCTCAGTTTATGGACTATAACATATGTGTGTTTAAAACCAAACAGATGGTCTTAATTACAAATTTATTTTATCTATTTATTGAAACAAGCTGACTTGATCTCTACTTAGAAACACTTTAATTTAAAATACGTATTTTAAATAAATATAACTGCAAAATTATTTTTTTTAATATATTTAGATTTTCAGTAATTCCCTCTAAATTTCTGAAAGTTTTTCAGTAACATTTCAGACCAAATTTACCTAAATTTTTCTTTTCTGTAAGTTATTTCCTTAGTGCTAAACTAAGAAAACTAGTCAAGAGAGAGGTGTTAGATTTAACCTTTTCCTGACTCTGAAGGTTTAGGTAGTTGACAAGAACAAATTCTGTGAACAACGGAGAGGCCTCGAACTTAAGGCTTTCCTTTCCATAGTGTTCCTGCTCCACACAATGTCTTCCACATTTGAAATCCAGACCCCTGTTCACATTTCACCACAACAAAACTCTCCTGACCAAGTTTTCACCCATCTTGACTGAGGATTTGAGGAACACATGGCAGGATCGCTTTGCACTCAAAATTTTTGTTCCTCTAAATTTCTTCATCTATCCAAGGACTTCTCTTTGGATTGTTAGCTTATATAGAGACCAGTTTTTTAAAAAAAACTCTTTGGCCTCAATTTTTCTTTGCTTACTATTTTTTTTCCTTTTTGACTTCCCTTTCATGAGCACACCTAAGTAATGTTGCCTCAATTTCATGTTTTCTATGAAGTTTTTTTTTTTTTTTTCTCTGTTGTGTCTTAAGCTTCTACTTCCACCTATTGCCAGAGGCCATGTCTCCTACTCTAGGTGGTGCACAAAGACATTTTCTTTAGCAAGAAAATTCTTGCTCACAAGGAACTTTGGTGCTAGCTGTGAAAACAATAATGCATTTACTTGTTTTCTTGGATCTGATCACACCGATGCTGAAAGTGATTTTGGGAAGTCATTTAACACAGTGTTAGCTTTCATGAAGTAAATATCGGATAACAGCAACCTCAGAGTGTTGCTAAGAAAATAAGTGGAATGAGAAAGATTAAACTTAATACAATGAAAGAACTTCATAAACAGTAACTTTCTTCCTGCTAATATCCTGCCACCTTTCCTCATGCCTTTCTCCCAGCTCTTGAAATCAATCTAGAGTGTTTCTTCATCTTTAAAATAAATATTACATAGTACACCAAAGGCTTGTTTCTTTAGAGTAATTTTTTCTTTCTTATTGGCTTATTAGCTTCCATCCTACTCTGTGAATATATATGATTTTCTGAATGACATAATATATTTTCTAGATTAAAATACATGAATGTGGGAAGATTTTCATTGCATTTACATCCTCGACTCCTAAACCCTTGTGAAAAGAATCATAACCCCAGGGAATCATTTTAAATTATTCTGCTAAATTGACCATGTATAGCAATCATGTTATAGTGTCTCTAAAGGCTGGGGTATTGAATTTTTTTCACAAACCAAAATTTGCTTTCAAAAGCATGAGAAAGTGTCTTTGAAACAGTTAAAATTAAAATGAAGTTGTCTCATCAAGCAAAATACACTTGTTGGTTTGATTTTGGGTTTTAGAAAAATTTGTACAGATTATTGTAATTAACACAATTATAATTACAATCAAAATAATTGCCATGTTTGTTCTCTATAAATTTCAATGAAGTGATTGAGTTTTAAAACCTTTATGTCTTGATTAAATATATTTAGTTTTTTGTACTCCCTACATCTATACAACTATGGCCAATTTGAAGTAGTGCACAAGTCAAAAAGTCATTTGAATTAAAAATGTATATAGCAAGAAGCCAGAAAAAGGCAATATAAATATATATTGTCAATAACATTCCATGGGTAGGAAATCTCACCTGTTTGGAATCACAAAAGGCGTTCAGATGCCTGTCAAATTATCCTAACAGACCTGCCAGAGTGATGAGACCCGTTCTCATTGACATTCCACACCACTGCCATCAGAGGAGGCGGATCAATAGACCAAGAGACAGGGAATGATAAAAGAAGAGCACATGTGGACAATGATCCTTGCTTATCTGGAAAAAAATTAATAATAGTTTGGCCTAGAGTTCTGAAAAGCATGAAAAGTGGGTGGAAATTTTCTTTCAATATTTAGTACAGTGAATGCCTGTGGAAATGTTTATTCACCTTTTACCTTTAAGATATTAAACTGATAAAAAAGGACACACTGTAACTTCAGACACAATGTTGGGTCTCCTGATGTGATTTTGGATCTCACTAAACAGAGAAAGTGTAAAACTGAAGTGTATTTGCTCTTTGTTTTGCTAACACTAATCTGCTTCCTTGTTTCATTTGGCTTCTGTTTGCATCAGGCGATTCTATACTTGATTCCAATCTTCAGGGGCATATGTGTTTCAGCAATTGCTAATCAAAGCACTTCATTTTCCAAGCTGTAGTGTTTAATTCTGCAATACGACGTTTGTTCCAATGAGCTATTGCTACAGAATTCTTAAGGACAATTAAATGTACAAAGCCTTAAGAGCCACCAGGAAGGGTTACTTGCACTCCAACATGCAACAAATAGGATCTCCTTGTTCAGTGGCTCACCTAAAACCGACAAATGAATTAGAAGATAGCAGAGGTGATATCTTATTTAGTAAGAGTATGGAGAAGATATACAAATTTTTTTTCATTTTGAAATGATATTCAAAAAAATCACTAGAATACTGATTAACATAGGAATTTATTAACGCAGTAGGTCTTTGTTATTTCAAATAATTTATCTTTAACCTCTTTGCATGTGTGTGACCATCAAGACATTCAGGGTATCTGCCCATTCTACATTCTAGTTCTTATTAGTTTGTTATTATGCAAGTAGTGGGATGGTTCTTTTAAATAGTTGTATGGTCACAGCCCATATGAGTAAATTTTGGACATTGCAAGACATATTTCAGGTGAAAGCAAATTCCTGAAGTTGATTGTTACCAGATGGAAAAAAAAGAAAAAAATATTTTTCCAGAAGAATACATTCATATCGGAGCATTTTGCCATGGAATAATTGAATACTAAGTGCCAAAGACTGGAATAATTTGTCTAGTAAAAATATCAATTGTGACACAATTGTTACTTCTGATACTTATTATCTAACACCTTCAGTCCTTCACTTATCCTGTTGGAAAATTAAATGGAAATGCTGTATGAATCATATCATTGCATCTTTCAAGGTTTTGATGGTAGCTTAATTTTTGGTGTTTCCAAGGAAGCTATATTTTATTTTATTATTGAGACAAAATTTATATAGAATGAAATGCATAAATCTTATGCATGAAACTGCTGAGTTTTTATGAACATACACCCCAAGCAATCATCCCCCAAAATAAGATATAAAGTTTTTCCATCTCACAGAAAATTTTCTGTCATGTTTCTCTCCAATCTTTGGATTGAATATCTTTGATCAAACCCCTTGAATCCTACTTCACATTATAGCAAAACTTATCTAGGTATGGGAAAGCAAGGCTTAAAATTTCTTTTTTATGTCAGAGTGTTGTAACTCTTAACCCAGTTCCCCAAATCTCCTTCATGTTCCCTTCCAGTCACAAACCGCCCCACTTTCACTTAGGAAAATTTGATTCTGAGTTAGCATCCTAAATTAGTGGTGCCTGTACTTAAAAGAGACAAACAATGCCACACTGTGTAGCTTTCGGGAAATGCCCCATGTTATCGTAGAAATGTGTGAACTTCCAGGCTTTTGCTCTGGGGGACCTGTAGCTATTTAGCTCTATGAGCTGAATATCACTGCAATATATTGATCAAAACAAGCCTTACTGTAGTCTGGTGATGTGAAATTTAACCCTAGTTTACCTCAGTGTAAAGCCAAAAGGATGAGAAAGAAGGCTATTGGTAACATTTCTGTCGGAATATACCGTTTGGATAAATATGGTAGTTCACTCAGGCTGAGAACAATAAAAATAAGAATAGATATTACATGGGTAATATTTCTAAAAGAGTGATATTTATCATGCAGAAATAATATGTATCTATTCATCATCTTCCTTCTGCCAAATTATTCAGATATTTGTTAACTATTTGGTGCTAAAACACTCAAACTTACATTTCAATTAAGTCAAGATTTGGAAACAAAACTTACAAGGAGGACCCATCTGGAGTGAATTTGAATACACCGTTGAAATAACATTACAATTAACAATTGATACAAAACAAATACACATAGATGTGTAGACGTTATTTTTTCCCCTCCTTTGTGGAGGGGATAACTGCACCAAACATTCCATCTGTGCATTACACATTTTGCAGGCCCCATGCGTATAAGTAGGGTCAGAGTGCTACTTACTCTAGCCAACGGGCTATGGGCAGAAGTGACTTGTTTTGATCTTAGTCAAAGCACGGAAAAGCCAGTGCATAACACTCCATTCTCCCTTCCCCTGATGATGCAACCGTTTCAGATGGCATATTTGATCTATGATATATATGGTTTATGATTATGATATATACACAATGTATGTCCATTCAACTTCTCTCTATATTCAGCTGGACTTGTTTCACTTTCTTACACTTGTTAACAAGAGCACTTCTTAGGAAAATCCCTACAGAAAAAATCAGAGAGTCTGTTTTCTAGGGAACTAGACTAGAACAACAGATACCTGTGTTCACTGCCTACTTTTCCAGCTATATCACATGCCACTCTCTGCCTCAAATCACTCTTCCCAGAGATATCAGTCTTCTAAGAATTTCAATCTCTGGGCTTGTCTGATTTTCGTTTTTGCTTTTTGCTCCAAACACTCCTTTTCTTTTCTTCACAGAGCTAAAGCACTCTCAATTTTCAGGATTCACTGTATTCTTCTCAGAGCCTTCTTGACCATGTGACGGTTTCCTACAATCCTAGTGTGGCAGGATGCATCTTTCCTGTGTACATCACAGCTCCGAAACTTTCTCTATGTCTGCTTTCTGGTTTGGATTGTATAATTGTAGTACGTGCTTTAATACTACATCTATTAAATAGATTTTTTATGAAACATACCATCTCCTGCCCAACAGGAGTAAAAGGGAGCTAAAAATTCTTTAGAATGTTATACTTTTTGGAAGAGTTATAACTTTTTTGGAAAAGTAATAACTAAAAAATGGTAATTAAAACACTATTTTAAGAAACAAAATTCTATATAATAAAAATGACATGTACATTAAAACAAAACAAACACTAGTCAGACATTAAAAATAACATAAAGAATATAGCAATTATTATGCACAGTCACTAAATTTATTAGTTGTATCTGTCCCTAATATATCAATACCATATTGTTTATCTAGAGGGTACATTTTTCAATATGTTCATTTTTTTCCCAAATAATTGCCTACAATCTTACTCAAAGTTGAATTTTATCATTACTAACTTTGATATTTATTGATACCATTATTGAATTTTCTCTGCTGACAATAACAGTTTTAACTGATACATACATGCCTTTTACAGATGCTGAGGTACTTAGGAAGCTCAGAAAATATTCTATAAAATCAAAGACATTCTTCTCATACTTCTATATTTAAATGTGTAAACACATCAATCCAGTTATTTTCATAGATATTCACTGTTGAACTCCATTCAAATCACCTTTCTTCAACAAGTGTTCATATAAGACATATCTCATAAATCCATTTTCTCTATGATCATATTTTGCCAAATTTAGATGCAGTAAATAATAAGCCTTTTCAGTTTCATTCAATTTCACCACAGTATATGAATTCATCCATTTAAAAATATGAATTCCATCAAAACATTTTTACCAGAAGTCAAGACATTCCAAATTGCAATTTGTAATTTAAACTTAAACCTGTATACCTTTTAAGCTCACTGTAACTTTTGTTTAGCCCCCATGTTTTTTACAGAGATACATTGTAATGTCTGCCTGTTTGCAGGATTGTCAATACTTACATTGATCTAAAAGCTTTGGATGCTGAATTGTCTCTGAGCTACCTTCACTGAATACTTTAATTAAAGATTTACAAATGTTTTGAACAAAATGAAACCAATATTCAGAAGGTTCATTTACAATTCAATACCACTGCTGAGCACTTACTTCGGTTGCTTTGTCTTCTTAGTCTTCTCTAATCTGTGATTGTTCCAGTCAGTGCTTACCTTTCATGATCCTTAAATTTTTGAAGAGGACCAGTAAGTTATTTGTGGAATGTCTCTCAGTCTGGATTTGTCTGATATCTTCTGACTAGACTGAAGTTCTGTCCCATGTAGTGCATCATATCAGCTGGTCCATGGCCTTGACATGTCAATTCTAGGTGGTGCTAACCTTGATGACTTTCAAAAGTTGGAAAAATGCAGGATTTCTCCACTGTAAAGTTGCACTGACTCTTTTCATAATAAAATTTTATAACCTTTATACTTAAAAATTCCTCGTGGGAGATGCATTAGACTACCAAGATATCCCATTTTCAAACTTTGCTCAGTCCACCCATGATGGAGCTTGCCAGCAATAACTATTAATCTGATGTTTGCTTAATAGTGATTTTACATTTGCCTCATTCCTTCCACATTTTAAAGTTTTAATTTGTTTATAATGGAGAGCTGTCCCTTTTCTCCCACATTTATATTTCAGTTATCATGTACTATATGAATTCATTGATATTTATTTTATTCTATCAGTTATTATTCAATATTATCATTATACATTTTGTTGCTTAAATTGTTCCAGCTTGGTTTTTAGCAATATCTGCAGGTTGTCACCTTTGTACTTTTGACATGATCTTATTCTTTTTGTAACACTTCTATGTTTCCAGCACCAGAAAATATATGAATATGCCTACATCCATATACACAAAACTGCATACACACATGCATAATAATCTATGTCAATCGATGTACATATGTCATAGTGCTACTTACTATACTAATTCAGTATCACAGGGATTAGCCTAGCCTCTCAGTTTTTATCACTTACAATATTATAAATAATGAAAAGTATTATAACTAAGACTTAAGATATTAAGTATTTTAAATATCTCTCTCCAATAGTGACAAATGCAGTTCTCAATATCTATAATATATTTAAGCATTTGTTCATTCTGTATACACATAAAATAGTTTCAGCATTGCTACTAAATATCTGGCAGAAAACAGATTTACTAACTAGAGTGTATAATATACTTTAATGAACTTGATTATGTATATATATTTAGGGAGATTATGAATTCTTAAGACACCTGCTACTAAGATTTCTATTAAGATATTATTATCAGAATTTCAAAAGAAAGAGTACTGAATAAGCTAGCATGAGAAATTAGACAGCTTGATGAAATTCTAGATTCAATCACAACTATAAGGTGTTATTTTAGAAAATGACTAGTACCTAGTCAATGACTCTTCAAGAATACATACAGCTCAGCACTTGCCTGAGCTATCAGTCTGAAAGTGATCATTAATAGTAAATTTACCATAATAGGAACAAACAAAATATATCCACAACATAGTAAATGAGTATCATTCAGTTTATACTTATTCTTCAAAAATTTTATTTCAACTCATTCAAGTTATGAGAAAAGTAGTAGTACTGAATTATAATATTCCCAAATGATAACTGTAAATAATGAGTGGCAGATTACTATTGCTTCTTTGGGTCATTATACCAACATCAATCATGGAGAATTGTTTTGATATTATCAGTGGTGGGTATAAGACATAATACTACCCATAAGAAGAATAAA
Organism: Manis javanica; assembly: GCF_040802235.1. Classification (NCBI taxonomy): domain Eukaryota; kingdom Metazoa; phylum Chordata; class Mammalia; order Pholidota; family Manidae; genus Manis; species Manis javanica. The sequence continues at coordinate 126,628,809 of NC_133160.1, read as the reverse complement.
TCATTTCCCCAGAAGTTCTAAGTCTTATAAATACCTCCCTTACTATTTTTTAAATCATTGCTTTCATGACATGGACATGGAACAACAAAGAAATTAACATTTAATTCAATTGTTTAATAGAATATTTTAAATGTATTACATGCTCAGAATAATGAAGCTGTTATTGTAAACAATGTCAATCCACCCTTCATCCTTCAAGTTTATCTTGTCTTCCAAGAAGCTTTTGACAGTTTGTTTTAAGAATCTATTTTCCATTTCAATATAAATTTTCACAAGATGGAATTAGATGTTATAGCATCTGTGGAATGATATTTCTATTGGCATATTTCCTCATAAAAAATTAATCTCATAATGTTTCCAATATTAAATATTAAAATATCAAAACATATGAAGAGATTATGTTCAAAATATAAGGATCAACATATTACATATTGCAGGGTTAAAGGTATCTTTCAATCTATTTATATTTAGTTTTAATATCAAAGAAAATTGTGTCTAAATATACATTCAGGAATTGTGACAATAGAAGATGCATTTTCTTTACTGTTTTTTAAAGCCAGCTGCTAAATGAATATATTTCTTCACATAGAGCTAGAAAATAAAAATCTGTGTTCAGAATGCATAATTTGTCTCCCAAGAAAGAGAAAATATCTTTTATGCAATTTTTTACTTTAGAATTTTATTTCGATAATACAGTAGTCCTAGAACTTCATCAATAGTGGTCTGTGAGGCACTTTTCATTTACAAATATTGTGATGGGAACTCAGATGTTATCATCTGCCCCCTAAAACTGAAGAAACTAAATTGTCTAGTATGCTGCTTAGAGGCTAGCAATTTACACTACTTTTGAATGTGTAAAATCAGCTACACAAATTAGGCAGCAGGGAGAGACAACTAATTTTGCCCATGTTGGAATGTTATACTGGAATGCTATGACAACACTAATTAGATAATATGGATCCAAAATAGAGCCAGAAGTAGAAAAGCAATTGTTCTCCAATTGCTGACAAATAGAGTGATAACATCACCACTCCACTCTTCCCTTCATGAGAATAATGAAAAGTGCTGGGCTGTTTTCTAATTATTTAAATAGATACAGAATTACAGAGTAGATATCTCATGAAAATTGAGCTGTTTTTAAACCATTACCTTTTTCTATTGAGAGGAGATTGATACATAGATTAAATATGTAAGATTGACATATCTAGATAGGTGTAAGGAAAATGACACATTATAACTTTTCTGTATGTATCTCAGATTCTAAAATATTAATGATGAACTCCCATCTTTGTGACTGTAAAAAAACATTTTAAAAAAGAAAAAAAACTAAAGTTGAAAGAGTCATTGAATTGCCCTTCGTATTTCCAAAGACTGGAAATACAGTCTTTGGAAAACAATAGGGACATAATCGATAACAGTAGTTATCATTTATTTAATACACACTTTATGCTGAGCATATGTAAACAATTTTTACAAGAATCTCACTTATTCTTACAAGAACCTTTTGAAATAGATAATATCATCATCCCCATGCTGTAGACGAGGAAGTTAAATATAAGTGAAATTAAGTAATCTCTGTGGTGTCACACAGCTAGCAAATAGTAGGATTGGAATTATAATCCTGGTCTGTCAGATTCCAGGACCAGAGTTTTTACATATGACACCAAATACCTGGCAACTCTATCCTTATACACTCCTGCTTAAAAATTCCATTTAAACTAAATACTTTAAATTTAGTTTAAAAATGGTAAATGATGCTATTTTTTTCAGAAAATAAATTTGATTACATAAGAAATATGTAAGTTACAAGAACCAGTGATTGAGAGACAGAAGTTAAAATTCTTTGATTTGGTTAAACAATATCACTCAAACCCTGAAGTTCCTATATCATGCATGTCTGGGGTGAACCTTGAACAGTACCATCTTTTGGGGAGCAGAGCATCTATTTCCAGAGGCAGTGCTGCTCTGTCCAGTGGTATTGATATGGAGGAAGGAGCCCTGTGCCATGGAATCTGGGTGGACATAAGTAACCTACTACATGTAAATTATAGTCCCATAAAGTCAGGTGAACATCTGGAACAGATTAACAGCCTAAAAATACTACATTGACTAAATATAATTCACAATACTACAAAACCAAAATTACTAGGAAGTTGATTTTAGATAAAACATGCATGAACTTCCAATTTATTTTATTAAAGTGAATCCGTAGAATTTATAGATTATATTTTGGTGACTATATTTCCTTGCTTTATTCTTGAGACTAATTAATTGATATGGATATTGTCATGATTTAGGGTACTTTAAGGACATGACATCTAAAAATGGCACATATTCTTTCTCTAAGTGAAGGATAATTATTTAGTCTTCAATTCAAATAGTATGACTCATAATATTCTCACACTTTTACTCCTCCATATTTTAGTGGCTATTGTGCTTTAATCCCCCAGAAAGGTACTACTTTGGACAAAATTAAGAAATGAGTTGTGAAAATCTTAGCTTTCTGTCATAATTTGTAAAGAAAATTCTCAAATAGCTATTTCAAAAATTTTTTTTCTTCCTCTTCTTTTTTTTTGTAGGTCTAATGAGAGGCAAAGGAAATTGCATATTGTCAAGTTTATCTAAAGTGCACAATCTTCATCTCTCCATGCCACAGTAAATTAAGTTGATAAACATGTCATGAGAAATTAAGATGGATGATACAAGCTTGATGGCACCATGTTGAAGGCACAAGATATCATCACCCTCTCCACAGGTATTTGGCTAAAATACTCTGTCCTCACATTGTCAAGTAGAACGTTGAAGAAACATCACATACATTGTTAAAAGCAAAGAGGAAGTCAAAGATAATGTGACTCATAGTTTACATACTGCATACCTAATATGGTCTTGATATAAACTTGAAAAGACTGGATAAACTATGCACAAAACTTAGCACTTATTTGCAGACATTAATTCAATCAATATGTAGTGGAGTAGATACGACCTTTTTTTCTTTATTTTATAGATAAGGCCACAGAAAAAAAAGGGAAAGATAAATTAGTTGCCCAAGCCATACTTGTTTTCAATTAAAGATTAAAGACTAAGAGACTTTGATAGCCTCTGTTTGTATCACAGAACAGTCATTCAAAATATAAATATAAAATCAAAGATGAAAAAATATGGTTTTAGCATTCTTTACATGAAGTCCAAACCATTTAACTAGGAGAAGCCATCTAATTTTGACTACTTTTGGATGACAAAGCCAGTTACACTCACGGTGGAAAACTGAAAGTTAGAATGATTTTCATGTCATTTCAAGGACTAATTCCAGCTCTGACACTTCATTAGAGGGTACAAAAAGAAACAGCCTGAAATAGAAAAAAAAGGTCTGTTAACCTCTGTTGGATATACATTTCATTTTTTCCTTTCCTGAAGAGTATTTGCACAACCGAAAGTGTTAGCTGGGGAATGAGATATATACAATGGTAATGAAATGACAACTTGGAGAAACATAGACTAAGTTCCTTGCTCAAGAACTTAAATAAATTCTATTTTGGCAAATTAGAGAAAACAATAAAGAATTATTTGTCTTCCCTTCCTTTCTTCATTTTCCTTCCTTCCACCCATCTATACATCTACTTATCTATCCATCTATTCATTTATCTGTCTATCTACCTAACAGTTTGAGAGGGCTTCTTTGTGTTATTCATCTTTCTCCCATTTCCTCATTTCACTATACATCTACACTTCACAAGCACTTAATATACATTTGGTATTCAAGAAATGCTGAGTTACATTGAAATGAATTGAATTAGTACACACATGGACGGCACAAAAATACTTACATATGTGTGTATGTGTGAGATATGAGTTATTATGTTATATATACATATTAGATGTATATATGCTTATATTTATATTCTCATACATAACAAATCTTATATCCCACACAGACACATAGGAACATGAAAGAGACTTGAAATGTTTGCTTTTTCACTGCTCTTCAAATCCTGTTAACTCTTGCACTCTTTCAACTCAAGCAGTGCATGTTACCTACTATCTTGTACTACTACTATTAAGATTCAAATTAACTTGTCAAATGTTTCTGCCTTTAGTCTTTAGGTCAAATGGTGGATTTCAATGGGTAAGGATTGTGCCATAAACACTCTTTCTATAACTTAGGGGAGTATGTTTTACATGGAAGAAAATAAGTATTATTGATGAAGTGATACTGTCTGTGAAGATAAAACTGCTCAAACTGACTAGGTTTACTCTATTTCCTCCTCCCTATACATGATTCCATGAAGATAGGTAAAAGAAAATGAATAACAGCCCACGAAAGAACTTTTAGTCAGGTAAGCTGTGGTAAGAAATGGAGTATACTGATCTTGCCTTGCATAGGTTGTATTATAGAATCTGAGACGTATTGGAATGTTTTGATTTGAAATTTACCTTTGAAATTCCTTTTATGCTAAACTTAGAAGAGTAGTTGGCTCTCTTTGGATTGCATATGAAAATTCTTCACCCTGGCTGAGTTTTGCAAATATGGACATAATTTTCTGAAGAAAAATGCTGCAGTCACATCCTATAAAAACAAACAGAAGTGCTGGCCCAAACCTGTTGCTTAGCAATAACATGTTCTTAGTCTAGAGCAACTTGCATTATATTAGTTTATAATTTTCATAATACCGTTCAAGATTTTCCATGTAGTAACAAAATGTTTATGACTATCCGTTACATAGTCTTGCAATTAATAATTGTATGATAAGGTGAAACATTTGATTCTGTATCTTACTTGCAATTAAGAAAGACATATTGCTAGGATATTTATAGAGAAACTTTCTTTATTGTTTCTAGCTTTAATATATCCCACAATTATTTTTCATTGATTTTTATTTGTAGTATCTCTGAAAATTCTACTTTTTAGAACCAGCCAATTTCATAGATTAGTGAGTGTAGTGTGATGGACAGGATATAATTTTTAGTTGGAATACATTGGTTCAAGTCAGTTATGCTATTTATTATCTCCACAACATATTTTTGTAAGCATCAATGATTTTGACCATAAAATAATAAAAATAATACTAGCAGTAGCAATAGTAGTAGTTGTAATAGTAAGTAGTAGAGTAATATTTTTATAACATTTATTATACTTGGGATTCAGATATAGATATAGATATATAGCTTGTAAAAGACACCACAAAACATTTCTAAATATTAATATCTATGGCTTATGCAGAAAAATAATAAGTATACAGACAATGTCTGACCTGGCATGTCTCTACTTACAATGTTACGACTTAAAATGGAGTGAAGGTAATACGCGTTCAGTAGAAACTGTACTGCGAATTTTGAATTTTGGTCTTTTCCTAAGCTAGTGACATGTGGCATAACACTCTTGTAATGCTGGGCAGTTACAGTGAGCCTGAGCTTCCAGGCAGCCACATGATCATGAGGGTGAATAACCCATACACACGTAATTCTTCTGTACAACACAGCCATTGCTTTTCACTTTCAGTTCAGTATTCAATAATTGAATGAGACATTCAACTATTAAAAATGGTTTTGTGTTAGATATTTTACCCAACTGTAGGTTAATCTAAATGTTCTGAGAACTTTTAAGGTAGTTGGACGAAGCTGTGATGTTCACTAGGTTAGGTGTAGTAAAGGAATTTTTGACTTATGATATTTTAAATTACGATAGGTTTATTGGGATGTAACACCATTGTAAGTCGAGGAAGATTGGTATTTTATTTAATATATTTTCTGCTTGGTACTGTTTCACATGCTTCAGTTGCATTCATTATAAATCTTATTATACTGGCCATTTCGCAAATTATAGAAAGTTTCAGTAACTTGTCCAAAATCACAAATCTTATTAGAACAAATAAGTCTGATTCTAAAGCCAATGCCTACAACACCTATTATGACACTTTGAAATGCAGCTTGCCAATGACACAGGAATTATTCAGAAACATTTGAGGCCATCACAAAATTGATACCATGGTTCAATAGAAGTAGTCATATAAGGTTTGCTATGATGTCAAAAGTGAATATATAAGCCTGAAAAAATGAAAGTATTTTCAAACATGAAATATAATTTATTTTGTAGATGTTCACCATCTCAATGTTGCTTAGTAAATGACAGCATTGTTCACCAACAATGAATCAAGTGTTTTATGTCACTTTTCAATATTTTCTTCTGAATTAGAAATACTAGATGTAGTAAGAAAAAAGAATTTTGAATGCTAGAGATTTTGATATATTTTCACACCACTCTTCATGCCTATTAATTTATTACATTAGTGAAATCATGTTATCCTTCTTTCTAAATGTTAATTATTTAAAATATGTCTAATGCTACCATTACTAATGTATATATTAATTTGGCTCAAATATTCCTTCATATTGATTTACCTTAATTTACTCAACCATTCAACCATTACAGTATGTAGGATATTTAATACACCCAGTTGATTTTATGTTATGACTAATAACAAGATAAATACCTCTATGCAAATCTATATCTCCATATTTTATACTGTTTTCTTGGGATACATTCTTAGAAGCAGGATTATTAAGAAGGTAAAATCAACTTTATTGAGGTATAAATAATATAATAGCTATTTTTAAATGTACACAATTTGCTAACTACTGACACTCATCATAACTACTTCTTTCAAGATTTAGAGAATTTCTAGCAATTCGAAAGTTTACTTGAGCCCTTTGTAGTCAGCATCCCTCCCCACTGCCAGGAAGCCACTATCCTGCTCCCTGTCACTGTGGATTATTTTTATTAGTTCTAGACCTTCACATAAGTGAATCATACACTATGTACTCTTTGCATAAACTTTTTGCTCATCAAAATGACTTTGAGATTCATCCATGCTTTGGTGTATATCAATAATCCCTTCATTTCAATTTTTGCTGAATAATCTACTGCATAAATATACCACCACTTATTTATTAATTCACATTTATTGGAAATTTATTTCACCCAGTTTCTAGTTATTATGAATAAAGTTTCTCAGAATGTGTAAATAGAGTGTTTTTGTGGATATATTTTACTTCCTTTGGGTGATTACCCAGCAGTGGGAAGTGATTATGTAAGAGCCCAAATGCAGAGCAATTTTTTAAAATTGTTATATTCCACAATATGTTTGATGGCAAATTCAATTTCACACAGTTCAAGACTAAAAAGTAAGAACAAAGATTATATTGACTACATGTTAAACTTTTGTTTACTTTTGGATCTCAATTAATAAATTCAAGAGTTTAAAACTATATTTTACTTTCAGAGATTATTACATATGTCTTTGAGATGTCATGTGCTTCTTTATTTAAATATACATATATGTACATATATGCACATATATAACTGACAATACAGATATCAATAAAAATGGAACAATATGACAATTGCTAGACGATAAGAAATCATCTGGCCACATTCAATGCAGTGAGTTCAATTTAAGGTTCAGGATAATTTCCTTTGAGATCCATTTTGATTTGGAGTACTTTGAAACTATAGGATTCAGTTATTTTCCTTAGCGAAGGCAGTGTTGTATGTGTACACAGATTCTGTGTGTATGTGGACTGATTGATTAGAACAATTTTATTTTCAAATTTCCCTTTGGGGCTAAATAGACTCAAGAGACACATCGAATACAGATGCATTCATATTAGTTGATAGCTAAGAAATGAGTTCTGTATAATATTTTAAGGATACATTCACATGAGATTGTGTACAGAAAGCTTATTATAATGGAATAAATATAAGAATGATATCAATCCTCAAGTGTACCAAGTTTAACTTCTGCTCTGGGGAAACAAATGAAAACTACAAATTTTGAACAGCCTGAAACAACAGAAAAAAAATAGGTCATCTAATAAAGTTTAATAACTGATATAACTGATGTTTGTATGTTAATTGTATTAAATGTACAGATATCCATAGATACTCAGAAGATTGAAGTACCTTCTTTACTGATCTTTTAGCCCAAGATTGTCCTAGGATACTGCTGTTTCATAGCATTTGTTTTTGGTTTATATAACTCTAAGGTGCTCAGTGTATTTTACTATGCTCATTCTCATGCTATATTTATATCATAAAGTCTGAAGAGAATTCTAAGAAAATGTGACAGTTTCAAACCATGAATACTGAGTTTCTGGTCCAGAGAATAAATAAAGTAAGCTCAAAAATCATAACTTTAGAGTTACTTGGTAGTATCTGAATATCTTTTAAAGAACCACCTAAACAATAGAGCATATCACTTATATACATGGGCTAAAGTATTAAATTTACATTTCATTATGTACCTAATGTTTACACTCTCCAAGAAAGCCATCATATTTCTGATAACAATGTCACAATTTATCATCTTATAGTTATAAAATTCAAAACAAAAAAGAATGATGTTTAATCAGCAAAGCTAACATTGTTTAAATATGTTGCCTGTAAATAGTTTCTACCTCGAAACAAATACATGGCCTTTGTAAAATAGAAGAGAGTATGTCATGCCCATAATTTTGATACATTCATTAAAGGACTATAAGGTAAAGAATATCTTAAATTAGTAATACTGTGAGTCTAAATGATAGAAATCTAAACTTCCTAAATTTAGAACAAATGTTTGAGCTTCCTTTTTAATGCACCACAATAAAACCCAAGAGTTGTGGTAAAGCATATTTGAAAATTTTATATATGTAATTTTTCAGATTAGATTGGAATAAAAAGTTAAAACATCAATTTCTATATTGGTATGTATGTATATATATATATAAAAGAAAATAAAAAGTATTATTATAGCTAATGTGTTTTGAACATTTACCACATTCAAGATGGAGTTCAAAGAACTCTTCATGTATTAGGATATTTTATCTTAACAATAAACTATGAGGTAGTAACATTTATATTCTGTGTTTTACTAGGCAGCTAAAAACTGGGAGACGGGATTTAAAGAGAGGCAGTCTGATCCGAGGACTTGCATTTTTAACCATTTATATACACAGTCACTTAATGTTGGTATGACAGTCTCAGGAGAGAGGGCAGATGCACAACTAAGTATTGCTTGATTCCATCTGAGAAAACAGGATAAGAGTTGGGGTGAGCCAGACGGTGTGTACCTAGTGCGCGGCAGGAAGAGCACGGTAAGACCAGACCTCCCACCCCCACCTTGGGGCTGTGTGCCAATTCATACTAAAGGATTTGCACTATACCTCACGTATTACAATGCACAATCCATTCAAATTCTAATTCTTGCGTGATCTTCAAATTTGTCTTTCCATACAACATACAGCTCTCTCTCCATTTCCTACTTTCTTGATCCCTCATGCTCTTTGCAGAAATGGAGAAATTGTTTTTCTCCCTCTTAACCGTTTCTCATCTGCCTTTTCATTTCTGGCTTAAAATAAATTGTTTATTTTTAAAAATACAACAAATATCTGTCAATATTCTGCCTTGTCTAGCTATAGGAGATATTGTACGTAACAATTTATATATTTACTCTTTTGTCCCACACTCATCACATCCCCCAGCCTCTCGCTAAATTATGTGAAATAACAAACACCCTGAATCCCATTATCAATGGTCTTTTTTAACAAGGCAATAGTTTCTACTCAGAGGGATACAATAGAAGAGAACAATTTGATCTACAGACTCTTCAACACTTGGTATCATCAGATTTCTTATTTTTGCCAAAAATTTCAACAATACTAATAATTGTGGTAATTTATTATTTCCCTAGTCACTAGTAAGGCAGGGCATGTATTTAAATATTATTTGTCCACAAATGTTACCTATTCTGCAAAATGCATTTCATGTTTTTTATCCATTGCTGTTGTATTAGATTCTCTATGTAATTCTGCAGCACAATGTGCAAAAATATCCTGATACAACTAAACCACTTAAGGAAAAGCTGGTATAGTGTAATAGTAAAAAGTCTGTGAGAAATCACACTGTCTAGGGACAGATCACAGCTCTTTCTGGACTCTGCCTATTTGAATTGGACATATGATCAGCCCATCAATATTTTCTTCTGCGAAGTTGAGATAATTGTATATTTAACTTATGGTTGTTACAAGTATTAAAGAAGATACTTAATGCCCGTGCCTAGCAAATTACTGACACATTTTAAGCAATTAAAATATGCTGCTTATTATTATTATCATCTGATGTAGAGGGGGTTACCATGAGTTTATTGTCAAAGATCTTATAGGACAGTTAGGTACACAGATGTGAATCTTGGAACATACGAATTGTCATTGATTTTCCTATTCTTCCTCAATTGTCAGGCAAAGTCACTACAATCATCCTTTAAGACAACTAACCCAGTACTTGCATTGGACCATTGTCTGATAGGACATTAGTGATAGAATGCCAAAAATATGTCTGTGACATAAAAGCTAAATTATGCTTACATTCTGTACCAGGTTTAAATGATAGGAGATTTGCAAATCACATCTAGAAATTTGGGACTCAAAGTTTAGGAGGCATTTTCTTCACAAAATACCATCAGGATATGACAAAGCACTAAAATTAGGAAACTCTTCACTCTGGGGTGATTATTTCTCCAAGAATGTGATTGTTTTTCAGTAGACCTGTTTTGAGTTTCTAAAAAGTCTTTATGTTTCAGCTGTGGATATATTATCCTTCTTAGAAGGCTTTAATTCTAGAAATGAAGAATGAAGATGTACTACATATAAATAGAAGAGGGAAAAACAATGGATTCAAATACTCACTTCTTAGGAAGTGAAAGCTATTCCCAAACTCTGTACCTGATGATGATGTGCATATCATGTGAATAAACGAAACAAGAACTGAAGGTAAATGAATAATAACAGGACTCAGTCTATGTCATCCAATAAAAGCATGAATAACCCAAGATGTGGAGACAGTATGCATATCTTTGGGGTAATTTTTTCAGCACTAGTCTATCTTCCTAGATGATAAAAACAAACATTTGAAAATATAAAAACTATTTGTGATATTATCAAGACCATCGAGGGCAGATGGAATTTATAGTTTATTGGGGTTTAGTCAATTTGGCAGGTGTTTATTCTCCACACTGTTTTTAAGAGATCTAGGCCAATGAAAGTTCTCCTTTCTCTAACACATGGTTTCTAAGGTCACCAATCCACCTAGAAGTGGAAATGAATGTGGAAAACACAAAAGTACCTTTCCAAAATATCCTCTCCAGTTATCAGTAGCCACTATTCATATTTTAAGTATTAAAGATTTAGGGAACCACAAGAGCATCTGAAGAGGATATCACTATAAACTGATAATACTTATCACAACCTTCCATGAAAAAAGTTACAAAATTCAAAGATGGTAATGACCAAGAAAACTCCACTTCAAAATTTGTGCAGGGACCTGAATAATGAACTATTATGGTAATTATAAATTATGTGTTATTTAAAGGCAGTCTCCAAGTATCTGTATATTCCAACACTTGTTAGCCTAGTTTAATAAATTGCATACTTTTACAAAAGAGTAAGGGTTTAAAATTCTAAAATCTAAAAATTTATGCTGGCCTTTCTCCTACTGGAACAGATTAAAAAAGATTTTGGTAACTATTACCTACAGTTCACAGTTGAGTATGTTAACCTACACAAAAGTAAACTAATTTTTTTTCCAATTCATAGTTTATAGATAGAAAATCTCCAAATCCCAGAATAACCTAATACTTATAGTTTAAATTAGTGTACTTGGGTCATGCTGTGTTTTCATAATGAGACATATTAATTCACTTCTACCACATGTGTAAGGTAGGGGGATCAAAGTTCTATATCTGTTTAACTATTAAATAAGTGTTTGGGATGATAATGTATTATGTCAAAATTATTGAAAGTATTGCAATTAATATTCTACATCTCAAAGGCTAGTATAAATGGGTATCACTTTTTAAAAGTAATTTTTCTCAGATATTTTCAAATATAGGTACCACTTCATCAATATTCCATTTATTCAATCTGATAATCTTCTTATCATGCTACTTTACAGATGATAATATAACTCATTTTCCCCTGTAGAATCACAAAGAATAAATAGTTCCTTATCTGCCATGAAGAATAAGGATAAAATTCTCAATTTAATTCAAATTAGTTACGAAATTTTGATATCACACCTTATGTTAGGTCTTAAAAAGAGTGTGATGAGAAAAAATAGATCTATTCTTAAGAATCACATCAGTAGAAGAGGAAAAAAAACATTTACACTAACAGGATATGGCGTAATGCTGTATTTATGATGGCTATGTTTTGTCAGACAGAAGTTTGGACATGTGGTTAGAAAATAGAATGAGATATTTGTAATATTGTTGTCCTGAAAAATCCAACATATACAATTGTATAAGTTATAATACTGTTTCATATGTCTGGAGATAAGAGAGAAATTATATTAGTTGGCTTGTGTGAATAGGCTGGGCTAGAAAAGGGTATAAAATTTAACAGATTTTGAAGAATGGGATTTTGAAGAGTTTGCCTCAATCTAAAACTTCTTGCTGTGTGTCCATGGCAAATTATTTGACTCCTCTAAAATATAGTTTTGTAACCTATAAAATTAGAAAAATAATAATCACTACCTTAAGGAGTTTAAGTGATGGGATTTTGTTAAAACATATAGTGCTTTGAATAATGTCTAGAACATAGTAAATGTGAACATGTGATTATTATGAAATCATGACTATACATTTGGAATATAGCAAACATTTGCTTAAGACAGAGCTTAGATTTAAGTAGGTAGTGAAAAGAGATCTTGAAGAGTAAGAAGTAACTTAGATACAGAAAAGATAGAATTTAACCCAGATTGTAAAGTAAGTTTCATTCTTTGTTAAGGGATTTCAGCATTATACTGGAAAGAACACAACATATACATTGTTTAAAATGTAAAGTGATATGATGTTTAGTAGAATAACCTAGGTGGTACTATGTTGTAGTACATATTTGGGATATGAAAAAAATATTGGCCACAGTGAAACCAGTTTATCTTTTCAACGGTTTAGGTTACTGTTCACAGGCAACTTGACAAGTACAGAAAACCTATAGATGAAGAGAAGACCTATGAAAATAGTTTTATTTTATTTAGAAAACATTTAGAGCTCCACTATTGTTTCAGTCTGGGAATGGGCAGTAGGGAGCGGGGGAGGTGGTGGCAAATGACGACTCAAGGATGATTCTAAAGTTTCTGTTCTTAATTGGTTGGTGCTTAGTGATGCTGTTAATGGGCACAGGAATTGAAACAAGAGAGATCACTGAATTGTTTTAAAACATGTTCCATTTTAGTGTTGGCAGGACATCAGTATTTCTTTTGAGCCTTTGATAACACAGGTATGAAATCCAGAAATTTTTTTAAAAGTTACCATCAGCATGAAGTGGTAGTTAAATCAATGGGTACATGAGAGATGGCACTCAGAGAGTACATATGGAATGAGAAGAAACAAAGGCACAGATTATTTATTGGAATTGAAAGGGTTTTAGTTTCTATTTACATTTTTATAATGTTGAACAACTTACTCATTACCTGAGTAAGTTTGTCTGAGATTTAGTCTAACTTATTTGAAAATGGTTTATGGATTATTCCTCAGAATTATTGCAGGAATCAAATGAGGTAAAAAAAGGTTAAAAATAAATTGCAAAAGGAAAACTCCCTAACAAATTTTACTTGTTAAAAGCAGTCTGTGATAAGTATCAGATAACTAAAGTGGGCAGGCATAGAACAAAGTAGAAATGTTCTTTCAGCTCATTATCTCTCTATTTTGAGTATATCCATGAGTCACCATGAGTGCTATTTTTTTCTAATAGGATGGAAAAAGTTAATTTTATGAATAAATTACCAGAATTAAGCTACTAGTAGTTAATATAGTACTTAAATATTTATAAGTTGAATTGTGTCCCTCCAAAACAGATATGTTGAAGTCATTATCCTTGGAATATTGCCTTATTTGCAAATAGGGTGGATGCAGCTGTGAATACTTAAGATGAGGTTGTACTGGAATAGGGTGAGTGAGCCTCTAACACAATATGATTTGTGTCCTTACAACAAGCTAGCCATGTGAGGACAAAGACACAGAGAATGCCATACAAAGATGCGGGATTGGAGTGATGCACCTATGAGCCAGGGACACCAAAGAGTCTTCCAGAAGCCAGGAAGAAGAAGGAATGATTCTGGGACACATTTCAGGGGGCACGTGACCCCACTGACACCTTGATTTTGGACTTGGAGCCTCCAGAACTATGGGTCAATACATTCTGTTGTTTTAATCTACTCAGTCTGTGGTGTTTTTACAGCAGCTCTGGGACGCTTATACAATTCATGAGGCACTTCCCGGAACACAGAATCTGACCATCATGGGAAGGAACACAGTGCTGCTCACAGAGGAACTGAGTCATGTGCATCACACAGGAAGTGGGAAACCAGAAATTCAGAACACGTTCAACGATTCTGAACCCAGTCCGCTCTGAACTAATAACATGAAATAGGTATTTGTGGGCATGGTGAAGAGCCCAGCCACTAGTTTTATAGAGAAAGTTTTCTTCTGAATTCCAAACTATAGTTTCACAATTATCCTTGTCAGTAAAACTAGTGTGGCAATTCTGGATTACTCATGTCCTGTCCTCCATCTACAGAAAAAAGTAAAAATAAAAACAAAAACAACACAAACAAAACCAGCTCTCAGGTACACAAGCTAATGCTTATCTTTCCTTTCTATTTTGGTTAAATACAAAAAAAATGATAAGGAACAATATTGAAATAGTGCTTAGTACCATCTACTGTAGCTTTGTTGGTATATAAAGTAGTGACTAACAAAGATGAAGTTCTCAATGAACTTCTGTTGAATGAATGAATGCCCTGTCCTGTCACCCCTGCACCTTTACTTAAAAGAAAAAAATGAACTCTCTCTAAATGCTTTGGAAATAGAGCAAATGTAATTCAAAAGGAAAAGAGCAAACACAAGTGTGAATATATGGCACATCTATGCTTTCTTTTGACGGGAAGGCACATTTTAAAAATGGAATATGATATCTCGTCTGCTATATATCAGTGGGTTCTAGTTATATGGATGAAAGGAAAATAAAATGTGCATTGTAACAGGAAATGTTATATGCAGGAGTTTATGTTCTGTGTTTTGTGTCTATAACTGTTGTCATATCTCAATAAACTAAGTCAGTTTGTATCCACATTTTACCAGGATGTCACTTAACATAAAAAGCAATAGACATATGTTAGGAAGAGTGCCTACTTTCCAAAGCTGCTATTATAAATACGCAAAAAACAAATAAGGACAGAGGCTTCTCCAGGGTCAGAGATATTAATTCCAGTGTAACTATTATGGCTGCTGCTCACCAGTTAGGAACACTTTCACAAATGAATTTCTAGTACATATTCAATATTTGGGTTTGCAGCATCCATGACCTCTCGATTGAAAGCAGACCTTGATTTCAAGTTGATTGAATATCGCCAATTCAGCATATGCAGAAAATAGGTAAATCAAAATGACACTTGAAGAAAAGTTTCAGTTGCCCTTTTCCTCCGCCTTAGTAAGTGTCACTCCATGACCTCAGTACTACAAAAAATAACTGAGCAGAACATTGATGGCAACACATGGTCGTGATGTTTTCTATGTGCAGGGGCTGGGCAGGAAATTTTCATTTCATACACCATTTGAGCCTATCTGCAGTGATTTCACAAAAGTCAGCAGGCTTTGAAAAGTTAATGATAAGGAAAAGCATTTGTTTTTGTTATTTTAAGAAAGTACTTGAGGGTTTAAAACTAGAACCTACAGAGGTTGGTTAACCATGGGGAAGTACAAAAATTTATTGCACTTTATTTGGCAGTGCTTATAATATTTATATCACACTTAGGAAAAAAAGTAGCACCAAAATAATAATGTCACACTAGAAACTGCATCAAGAATTGTTCATAAATAAGAATATGAAATATGAATAAAATATACAATAATACAAATACACCTATAAATAATATTTTAAATAAAGCCTATTTATAGTCATTTAACATAATAGGCATTTATTTTCTTCATGTAAATACATGAAAAATCCTGTCATTTATTTATCTATGCACACATTCACCCTAAAGGTACTTATTAATATCTTCTTTCAACAATAGGAGAGATTTGAACAATAAAAAATGCAAATATAGCTGTGATTTGTAATGTTATGTTAGACAATGAGTAACGCTTACGAAGATTGTTTATCACCTTGAAGAAAAGTTTTTGTTGTTGTCATTGTTTTTATTAGGTCATAGAAATATGAGATAAGAACTCAGTTTGGATGCGCTTTGATTTCCACACTAGGACTGGCCAGTCACCTGTCACCATTTCTGTCTCCCAAATGGATTTCCCGTACGGCGGCCTCATCAGACCACAGGCACTTCCTGCCTGAGTCTTGCTGCATCTTCCTGATTAACGTTCCGGCCTCATTTCCTCTTTCCTCCTAACCTTCCCTGACTCCAAGGTTTTCAGGAGCATTATTCTTTAAATAAAAATAAAAGTACACTTTCCCAGCTGAGGACTTGAATTAGCACCAATGACTGTGCACTTCTTTGTCTGTTCTAGGTTTTCACAGCCAAACCATTCAAGCTCCATCTTCCATCATTCCCATTTTTTATTACATTATGCTCACCAAATCCTTTAGATTCTCCAAACACATTCATAGAAATCTTAATATACTAATTTTTTTTACTCCACTCCTTTACACAAGCTTTCTCTCCTCTTTAGAATTCCACCTCTTTTTCTCTGGAAAGCTTCTATTCATTATTTAAGACCCAGTTCAAATGCAAGATCCTCTGTGAAACAGTCTCAAATTCCCCAATAGAGAGACATTCACCTTTCTATTTACTAATAAAGTTTTGCATCTACTTCCTGGATTACACCATACTGCATTTTACTTTATATCAGTTTTTCCTATTAGTGGCACTACCCTGTTTTATTTTGTATCTACATACAACTAAGATAGAACTCATACAAGGAATTTCTTCTTTATCTCACTAGACAACGTCCTTCTATATTTAATTATATAATTACTTATGAAATCCCCAAATTCATTTTAATTTTATCTTTCTCATCTATTTTTGTCACCAAGACAGCTGTATTACAACATGGATAGAGCTAGAGGGTATTATGCTCAGTGAAATAAGCCAGGCAGAGAAAGACAAGTGCCAAATGATTTCACTCATCTGTGGAGTATAACAACAAAGAAAAAACTGAAGGAACAAAACAGCAGCAGACTCACAGAACCCAAGAATGGACTAACAGTTACCAAAGGGAAAGGGACTGGGGAGGATGGGTGGAAAGGGAGGGATAAGGGGAATAAGGGGCATTATGATTAGCACACATAATGTAAGGGGGGTGCATGGGGAAGGCAGTATAGCACAGAGAAGACAAGTAGCGATCCTAGAGCATCTTACTAGTCTGATGGACAGTAACGGTAATGGGGATATGTGGTGGGGACTTGATAATGGGGGGAATCTACTAATCACAATGTTGCTCATATAATTGTATATTAATAATATCAAAATAAAATAAGGAAAAAATAACCTAAAAATAAAAAATATATATATTGTACATATATTTTATAGTTAATATATTTTTCAATATCAATTCAGTTGTAAGTAACTATATGCTTTTGATATAAGACAACAATATATTTCCACATATGCAACTGCATTTATAATGAAGCATGTTACTGGACTGATTTTCCCACTTTTCACTTTGCCTTTTTCCTACATATATTTCTATCATTTGTCCAATATCATATATAGTTCGAAAATGCATCCTTAACATGACAGCCTCAGTATTAAGGATTGCATCACTTTACAGGTCAAACACTTAAAGATAATTAACTGATTTTATATTACCCAGGAAAGAAACTCAGATTGAAATACTTGATGAAATGTTTCTATCCAGCTGGCTATGGACAGTTAGTGTCACATTGCACACTTAGTGGGAAGTGTGAAGAAGACTCTCAGAAGTGGGGAGGTCATCAGTGGGTCTATTATCCAGCATTCTTGAAGAAGGGGCACTGGCCTAATGGTACTTCATGAGCTGCAGCCACAGCTATGCTGGCAGAAATTAGTCCTAATACAGTATGTAGAGTAGAAAATCAACATGTTTTATGGCATAAATTATTTTAGAAACTGCCATCAAGAACAAATTGTATGATGTTAGCACTGACAACCTTTTTTAAAGGGCCAGATAGTAAATATTTCAAGTTTTACAGGCCATATGGTATCCAGTGCAACTACACTTTTGTTGTGTGCAGAAAGCAGCCACAGACAAGAGGCAAACGAATGGGAATGGCTTTGTTTCAGTGGAACTTTATTTGCAAAGACAAAGTGTTGGCCTGTTGGCTATAGTTTGATGACTCTTGTAGAACTGGGTAATAAAAATACATATTTGAGGGGATTTGTTACAATTCTGTGCATCTCTACACATTCAAATAAAGAAACATTTAATGCAATATAAACAAACACATTTTGGCAGAAGAAAATTAAAATTTTAAATACATTTACATATTGCCAAATTAATTTTATCTGAAATAGGCAATTTTAAGGACTAGTTTCTGATTTTATCTTGTATCATTTTTCAGACTGGTTAAGACTGTAATAGAAATAACTTTTTTTCTCCTTGTTTGTCATTTAGTTGCAAATGTATTCTAAGTTCTTTTAAAGATAATTTTCAAAAGGCTAATTATGTATTGACACACATTTAAAACTGTGATTAAGTGCTTAGGTGGGAAGTGTTCCTGTGTGGAGAAAAGAGAAGTACTAATGGAGCTAAAGTTGAGAATGCTAAAGTAGAAAAGCCAGAAGCCATGTTGGGGGACATCTTTTTCAAGTAATTAAATATGCTAAGAACCACAGAAATTAAACCATTAGCTTAAATATATGTAAAAGCTGAAGCTATATTACAAACTTACTTTTCTCACTTCCTACATGCTAAATTGGTTGATCGGAGACATGGAATTAGGAGCTTGAAATCATAAAGTTTTTCTGGAAAGGTCTTCATCAGCATTAATCTATTAATAAACAAGGCTTGTGGGACATCTAATATCCTACTGAGAAAGAGTGCAGTGAGGTGTTTTTAGAGGAGTTAGGGGAAATGAGTAAAAATATTTCTTGTGGAACATTCAGTTAGTGATCCTTTTTTTCATAATCAAACAGATATTTGTGGAATAATGTAGATACATGTGACCAGGATAATTGATGGTGAGCTAAATAGTTCCTGGCCCAAAATAATTATTTGAAATGCAGAAAAGGGCTTATATTTTTCTCAAAACTTTAAACTTTACTAGGGCAAATTAAGGAATTATCCATTTTTCAATGTTATAGAATAGTTTCAAAAATTTTTGTCAGATCTAAAAATTTATATAAACTATGAGAAGAAAATATTCATTATAAGGCATAGTCAAGCCCACGTGCGGCAGATTTATTATATTAGCTACAAGGGGATAACTTTTTCCGAAGTTGACAGTTGTTTTATTATCTTTGTTTTTAATCTGTGGTTATTTTTAACAGAGAGTTTTCCATGAAGGACAAAATGATTGATAACAATCATAACGATTGACCACAGTACAATAAATTGATGCACTGATCAGGTCAAAAGCTAGGGTAGTAGAAAATAGAATTCATTTAACAATAATATCCATATGGAGACAACTTAAGGTTATAAATGGTTAGTTGCTAAAACTCCTGGTTTGTCTTGTAATGGCCATCTCCTTTTTAGCTGCCAATCACTCTCAACCCCAAAATGTTCCTCCAAATGTCCTAGAAATGCATTTCTACTGTTCTGCTTTAAGGACTTGAATATTCTTGAAAAATAAATGACTAACTTCACTTTGTTTCTTCATGTTTTATCTGAGAGAAAGATTTGGATGCAATTAGAGTCAACTGGGAGTCAAATATTCATATCAAAAGTTCAGTGATTTCATAATACATTTGGATCTCTTAATAGGTGGATGAAAACATTTAATTGAAAGATAAGTAATGTTTATATACTGTATATTCATTTAATTACATTTTACAATGTATTTTATTTGGATCCTTACAAATAATATTTTCTTAGAGAATAATTTTTGTCTTATTGAGAATAAGTTTCTTTCACATTATATATTTGCTATAAAATAACTGAATATGGTAATATGCTACAAGTTTTAAGAAAATAGTTTGATTTTGCAGTTTCTGGTCTCACAGATTTCCCGTGTAAAATCATGGTGGCTTCACTCCTCACTAACATACTAAATTTACCAGTGTCCAAACAATTACGTGCACTGTGCTTACTATTTGGAGTGATTTATTTCTGCTTTATTGTGTCATATAAAAATATGTTAATAAGAGCCAGTGCCATTCACACTCCTATCTCAAGAAGTTGGTCCTGTTTCTGTGATTCTGGCAGGCTTTTAGTGAGAATTAATTAAAAAACAAGAGCACTTTTAGGAAAACATGAATTCATGAAGAGATAGTTGGCTTCTCAAAGGGCAAAATTATGTTAACATTTAATAAAAGATTTAAAATGAAGAGACAGATTTAAATATCTAATTCAAAGGATCAAAGAATCTATGCTGAAAGACTTAGTCCAACATTGTTGATGATGATGAAAATAAAATGACTATTTTAAGTATTCAGTATGCAGGGCATGCATGATGACTCATTAGGCAGAAAAAAATATTACTGCCCATTAAAGAATTAGCTTTTACAAAAATGGAAAAGTTGATTAGTGTACCTCAGAGTGGCTGGTTTCTAAAATTATAAAATTAATGAGTGTATGAAATATTTAATTTCACACATAAATATCCTTGAAGATAAAGTAATTGTTTCATGCAATAAAAGTCATTTATTTTACATACAGGATCAAATATTAAATCTGCAATTATAGTTTTTGATATTATTCATTCATGCTAATATTGTAACAAAGATTATAATATTTCTATAGCTTTTCAGAAATTATTTAAGTAGGAAACTTTCATAATAAGATGGACATATTGCTATTGAACTAATGACTTTTGCACCTATTAATTCTATGCTAAAAAAATATTTTTCAAAATTCCACATGGTCAAAGATTTCCACAGAGTCAAACGGTTTGGATTAGGTATCCCAAATTTGTATTGTAGAATCGCATAAGGAGAAAGATAATTAGATGTGCTGATTAGATTTGATTACATATATTAGATAATAGCCAAAATTATAGAGTAGTTTATTAAATAAATTCAGCAAACGAGGGTATTTTTTTTAATTTATTTTTATTTATTTTATTTTTATTTATTTTATTTTATTTTATTTTATTTTATTTTATTTTTTTTTTGAGAGGGCATCTCTCATATTTATTGATCAAATGGTTGTTAACAACAATAAAATTCTGTATAGGGACTATACCTTAGTCCACTCCAAACCTAATTCTCAACAGTCTCCAATCTTCTGAAACACAACAAACAAGTTCTTACATGGTGAACAAATTCTTACATAGTGAATAAGTTCTTACATGGTGAACAGTACAAGGGCAGTCATCACAGAAACTTTCGGTTTTGATCACGCATTATGAACTACAGACAATCAGGTCAAATATGAATATTCGATTGATTTTTATACTTGATTTATATGTGAATCCCACATTTCTTCTTTATTATTATTATTATTATTATTATTATTACTTTTATTTTTTATTTTATTGTTTTTATTTTATTTTATTTTTTTTTTGAGAGGGCATCTCTCATATTTATTGATCAAATGGTTGTTAACAACAATAAAATTCAGTATATGTACGCTCAATGTACAATCATTAATCCATCTCAAGCCTAATTCTCATCAGTCTCCAATCTTCTGAAGCATAACGAACAAGTTCTTACATGGTGAACAAATTCTTACATAGTGAATAAATTCTTACATGGTGAACAGTACAAGGGCATTCATCACAGAAACTTTCGGTTCTGATCATGCATTATGACCTATAAACAATCAGGTCAAATATGAATATTCGTTTGATTTTTGTACTTGATTTATATGTTGATCCCACATTTCTCCTATTATTATTATTATTTTTATTTTTAATAAAATGCTGAAGTGGTAGGTAGATGCAAGATAAAGGTAGAAAACATAGTTTAGTGCTGTAAGAGGGCAAATGTAGATGATCAGATGATCAGGTGTGTGCCTATGGACTAAGTATTAATCCAGGCTAGACAAGGGCAGCAAGACATCCACGGATGCAGAAGATTTCTCTCAAAGCAGGGGGGGTGAGGTTCTGAGCCTCACCTCTGTTGATCCCCAAATTCTCACCTGATGGCCCCCCTGCGACTGTGCCTGTCTTAGGTTGTTCCTCCCTTGAGGAATCTTACCCATCTCTGGCTAACCAGTCATCTTCCGGGGCCATACAGGGAAATGTAAAGTTGGTAAGTGAGAGAGAAGCCATATTGTTTGCAAAGGTTAGCTTTTTACTTCTTTGCAGATTTATGCCCTGTGGCTTCTATGCCCAGCACTTCTCTCGAGGTATCTTTACCACCTGGAGGAATTATGATACTCGGTAAATTCGATATGAGGCACGAATTCTATTTAAGGGTTGTAATTAGGAAGGAAGAAGAAAAGCTATAGATGTAGCATATGAAGGAAACATGGGAGGATTGATTATTTCTTTGACATATCTTCTTGTAGAGTACCTTAAGTATGTATAGGTTTTAAACTACTAACTAATTTGCACACACATACTAACATAATAGGAATACGGTGACATAAACAAAGCAAATCTATAATTACCATCCATCTCCAGTGAAGACAAGAAAACCATTTAGGCACCCTAGGCATTTGTGAAAATTTATCTATGATATGATGGATATTGTCCAACTGTACTTGAACCATCAGACAAATTAAAGCAGCCCATTTCTGGGATCTGTTCACATCCCATATGTTCTTTTAACCATAGATAGTCTATAGTCATGAGATTTTGGAGTGCTACAACTTGCACCCCTCCCAACTCCTGGTTGAGTTCCAACAGTACAGATCTGGTCAAATTCGTTGTCTCACTGTATGCACATGCCAGCCTAGACATCTCCTTCCTCATTCCAATGACAAGTCCAGGAGACGGTGGGCTGGATGCAGCCACAACCGCAGCATCGTCCGGATACCTGTGGAGGCTTTTTGATGATCATCCCCCGGCACAAGTCCTCCAGAGAGTGCTGATGCCGGAAGGTCCTCCTCATATCATATCTTAGTTCATTTTCTGGGTATCCAAGCTAGGCCTTGATCTTCTGCATAGAAACAAACAGACCCTTTGCCCACACTTTGACATGCCCTCTATACCACTGTGCAGAACTCATTGGAGATCAGCATACAGTAACTGCTTTTTTTTTTTTTTTTTTAATTAAGAGAAAGGAATATTATCAGAAAAGAGTACCTCCATAGCTGATCATCTGACACCCTTTAAGTGATCAAAATTAAGGATATTTAAAGCATGCGTTGATCTTTGATTTACCAATAGTTTTATCCTGTCAAGGAGTAATCCCCCTTTTCTTTCTTTCTTTCTTTCTTTTTTTTTTTTTTAATTTTTAATCTACACTTACATGAAGAATACTGTTTACTATGCTCTCCCCTATATCAGGTCCCCCCTAACAACAACATTACGGTTACTGTCCATCAGTTTAGCAAAATGTTGTTGAGTCACTACTTCTCCTCTCTGTGTTGTGCAGCCCACCCTCCCCTTTCTCCCTCCCCCCATGCATGGTAATCTTAATACCCCCCTTCTTCTTCTCCCCCCTTATCCCTCCCTGCCCACTCATCCTCCCCAGTTCCTTTCCCTTTGGTACCTGTTAGTCCATTTTTGGGTTCTGTAATTCCGCTGCTGTTTTCTTCCTTCAGTTTTTCCTTTGTTCCTATACTCCTCAGATGAGTGAAATCATTTGGTATTTCTCTTTCTCCGCTTGGCTTATTTCACATAGCATAATACTCTCCAGCTCCATCCATGTTGCTGCAAATGGTTGGATTTTTCCACTTCTTATGGCTGAGTAGTATTCCATTGTGTATATGTACCACATCTTCTTTATCCATTCATCTACTGATGGACATTTAGGTTGCTTCCAATTCTTGGCTATTGTAAATAGTGCTGCGATAAACATAGGGGTGCATCTGTCTTTCTCAAACTTGATTGCTGCGTTCTTAGGGTAAATTCCTAGGAGTGGAATTCCTGGGTCAAATGGTAGGTCTGTTTTGAGCATTTTGATGAACCTCCATACTGCTTTCCACAATGGTTGAACTAATTTACATTCCCACCAGCAGTGTAGGAGGGTTCCCCTTTCTCCACAGCCTCGCCAACATTTGTTGTTGTTTGTCTTTTGGATGGCAGCTATCCTTACTGGTGTGAAGTGATAACTCATTGTAGTTTTAATTTGCATTTCTCTGATAATTAGCGATGTGGAGCATCTTTTCATGTGTCTGTTGGCCATCTGTATTTCTTTTTTAGAGAACTGTCTGTTCAGTTCCTCCGCCCATTTTTTAATTGGGTTATTTGTTTTTTGTTTGTTGAGGCGTGTGAGCTCTTTATATATTCTGGACGTCAAGCCTTTATCGGATCTGTCATTTTCAAATATATTCTCCCATACTGTAGGGTTCCTTTTTGTTCTATTGATGGTGTCTTTCACTGTACAGAAGGTTTTCAGCTTAATGTAGTCCCACTTGCTCATTTTTGCTGTTGTTTTCCTTGCCCGGGGAGATATGTTCAAGAAGAGGTCACTCATGTTTATGTCTAAGAGGTTTTTGTCTTTGTTTTTTTCCAAGAGTTTAATGGTTTCATGACTTACATTCAGGTCTTTGATCCATTTTGAGTTTACCTTTGTATATGGGGTTAGACAATGGTCCAGTTTCATTCTCCTACATGTAGCTGTCCAGTTTTGCCAGCACCATCTGTTGAAGAGACTGTCATTTCCCCATTGTATATCCATGGCTCCTTTATCAAATATTAATTGACCATATATGTTTGGGTTAATTTCTGGGGTCTCTAATCTGTTCCACTGGTCTGTGGCTCTGTTCTTGTGCCAGTACCAAATTGTCTTCATTACTATGGCTTTGTAGTAGAGCTTGAAGTTGGGGAGTGAGATCACCCCTACTTTATTCTTCTTTTTCAGGATTGCTTTGGCTATTCGGGGTCTTTGGTGTTTCCATATGAATTTTTGAATTATTTGTTCCAATTCATTGAAGAATGTTGCTGGTAATTTGAGAGGGATTGCATCAAATCTGTATATTGCTTTGGGCAGGATGGCCATTTTGACGATATTAATTCTTCCTAGCCATGAGCATGGGATGAATTTCCATTTATTAGTGTCCCCTTTAATTTCTCTTAAGAGTGACTTGTAGTTTTCTGGGTATATGTCTTTCACTTCTTTGGTTAGGTTTATTCCTAGGTATTTTATTCTTTTTTATGTAATGGTGAATGGAATTGTTTTCCTGATTTCTCTTTCTATTGATTCGTTGTTAGTGTATAGGAAAGCTACAGATTTCTGTGTGTTAATTTTGTATCCTGCAACTTTGCTGTATTCCAATATCAGTTCTAGTAGTTTTGGAGTGGAGTCTTTAGGGTTTTTTATGTACAGTGTCATATCATCTGCAAATAGTGACAGGTTAACTTCTTCTTTACCAATCTGGATTCCTTGTATTTCTTTGTTTTGTCTGATTTCCGTGGCTAGGACCTCCAGTACTATGTTAAATAACAGTGGGGAGAGTGGGCATCCCTGTCTGGTTCCCGATCTCAGAGGAAATGCTTTCAGCTTCTCGCTGTTCAGTATAATGCTGGCTGTGGGTTTATCATATATGGCCTTTATTATGTTGAGGTACTTGCCTTCTATTCTCATTTTGCTGAGAGTTTTTATCATGAATGGATGTTGAATTTTGTCAAATGCTTTCTCAGCATCTATGTAGATGATCATGTGGTTTTTGTCTTTCGTTTTGTTTATGTGGTGGATGATGTTGATGGATTTTCGAATGCTGTACCATCCTTGCATCCCTGGGATGAACCCCACTTGGTCATGGTGTATGATCCTTTTGATATACTGTTGAATTCTGTTTGCTAATATTTTATTGAGTATTTTTGCATCTACATTCATCAGGGATATTGGTCTGTAATTTTCTTTTTTGGTGGGGTCTTTGCCGGGTTTTGGTATTAGGGTGATGTTGGCCTCATAGAATGAGTTTGGGAGTATTCCCTCTTCTTCTATTTTGTGGAACACTTTAAGGAGAATGGGTATTATGTCTTCTCTGTGTGTCTGATAAAATTCCGAGGTAAATCCGTCCGGCCCCGGGGTTTTGTTCTTGGGTAGTTTTTTGATTACTGTTTCAATTTCTTTGCTCGTAATTGCTTTGTTTAACTTTTGTGTTTCTTCCTTGGTGAGTCTTGGGAGGTTGTATTTTTCTAGGAAGTTGTCCATTTCTTCTAGGTTTTCCAGCTTGTTGGCATATAGGTTTTCATAGTAGTCTTTAATAATTCTTTGTATTTCTGTGGAGTCTGTTGTGATTTTTCCATTTTCATTTCTGATTATGTTGATTTGTGTTGACTCTCTTTTTCTCTTAATAAGTTGGGCTAGAGGCTTATCTATTTTGTTTATTTTCTCGAAGAACCAGCTCTTGGTTTTGTTGATTTTTGCTATTGTTTTATTCTTCTCAATTTTTTTTATTTCTTCTCTGATCTTTATTATGTCCCTCCTTCTGCTGACTTTAGGCCTCATTTGTTCTTCTTTTTCCAGTTTTAATAATTGTGATGTTAGACTATTCATTTGGGATTGTTCTTCCTTCTTCAAGTGTGCCTGGATTGCTATATACTTTCCTCTTAAGACTGCTTTCGCTGCATCCCACAGAAGTTGGGGCTTAATGTTGTTGTTGTCATTTGTTTCTATATATTCCTTGATCTCTATTTTGATTTGTTCATTGATCCATTGATTATTTAGTAGCATGTTGTTAAGCCTCCATGTGTTTGTGAGCTTTTTTGTGTTCTTTGTAGAATTTATTTCTACTTTCATACCTTTGTGGTCTGAAAACTTGGTTGGTAGAATTTCAATATTTTGGAATTTACTGAGGCTCTTTTTGTGAGCTAGTATGTAGTCTATTCTGGAGAATGTTCCATGTGCACTTGAGAAGAATGTATATCCTGTTGCTTTTGGATGTAGAGTTCTATAGATGTCTATTAGGTCCATCTGTTCTAGTGTGTTGTTCAGTGCCTGTGTGTCTTTACTTATTTTCTGCCTAGTGGATCTATCCTTTGGGGTGAGTGGTGTGTTGATGTCTCCTACAATGAATGCATTGCAGGCTATTTCCCTCTTTAGTTCTGTTAGTATTTGCTTCACATATGCTGGTGCTCCTGTATTGGGTGCATATATATTTAGAATGGTTATATCCTCTTGTTGGACTGAGCCCTTTATCATTATGTAGTATCCTTCTTTATCTCTTGTTACTTTCTTTGTTTTGAAGTCTATTTTGTCTGAAATTAGTACTGCAACCCCTGCTTTCTTCTCACTGTTGTTTGCCTGAAATATGTTTTCCATCCCTTGACTTTTAGTCTATGCTTATCTTTGGGTTTAAGATGAGTTTCTTGTAAGCAGCATATAGATGGGTCTTGCTTTTTTATCCATTCTATTACTCTATGTCTTTTGATTGGTGCATTAAGTCCATTTACATTTAGAGTGACTATTGAGAGATATGTACTTATTGCCATTGCAGGCTTTAGATTCGTGGTTACCAAAGGTTCAAGGTTAGCTTCTTTAGTATCTTACTGCCCAACTTAGCTCACTTATTGAGCTGTTATATATACTGTCTGGAGATTCTTTTCTTCTCTCCCTTCTTATTCCTCCTCCTCCATTCTTCATATGTTGTGTGTTTTGTTCTGTGCTCTTTTTAGGGGTGCTCCCATCTAGAGAAGTCCCTGTAGGATGCCCTGTAGAGGTGGTTTGTGGGAAGCAAATTCCCTCAGCTTTTGCTTGTCTGGGAATTGTTTAATCCCGCCATCTTATTTAAATGATAGTCGTGCTGGATACAGTATCCTTGGTTCAAAGCCCTTCTGTTTCATTGCATTAAGTATATCATGCCATTCTCTTCTGGCCTCTAGGGTTTCTGTCGAGAAGTCTGATGTTAGCCTGATGGGTTTTCCTTTATAGGTGACCTTTTTCTCTCTAGCTGCCTTTAAAACTCTTTCCTTGTCCTTGATCCTTGCCATTTTAATTACTATGTGTCTTGGTGTTGTCCTCCTTGGATCCTTTCTGTTGGGAGTTCTGTGTAATTCCATGGTCTGTTCGATTATTTCCTCCCCCAGTTTGGGGAAGTTTTCAGCAATTATTTCTTCAAAGAGACTTTCTATCCCTTTTCCTCTTTCTTCCTCTCCTGGTATCCTTATAATACGAATGTTATTCCTTTTGTATTGGTCACATAGTTCTCTTAGTGTTGTTTCATTCCTGGAGATCCTTTTATCTCTCTCTCTGTCAGCTTCTATACGTTCCTGTTCTCTGGCTTCTATTCCTTCAATGGCCTCTTGCATCGTATCCATTCTGCTTATAAATCCTTCCAGGGATTGTTTCACTTCTGTGATCTCTTTCCTGACATCTGTGATCTCCTTCCGGACTTCATCCCACTGCTCTTGCATTTTTCTCTGCATCTCTGTCAGCATGTTCATGATTTTTATTTTGAATTCTTTTTCAGGAGGACTAGTTAGGTCTGTCTCCCTCTCAGGTGTTGTCTCTGTGATCTTTGACTGCCTGTAGTTTTGCCTTTTCATGGTGATAGAGATAGTTTGCAGAGATGGTACAAGTGACCGCTGGAAGAGCTTCCCTTCTTTTTGGTTTGTGGCCTTCCTCTCCTGGGAGAATAGCGACCTCTCGTCGCTTGTGCTGGGCTGCTGTGCGCAGACAGGGCTTCTGCTTCCTGCCCAGTTGCTATGGGATTTATCTCTGCTGTTGCTGTGGGCTTGGCCTGGCTGGGGCTGTTCCTCCAAAATGGTGGAGCCCCGTTGGAGGGGGATCGGCTGGGAGGCTATTTATCTCCGTAAGGGGCCTCTGTGCTCCCTGCTGCCCAGGGGGTTAGAGTGCCCAGAGATCCCCAGATTCCCTGCCTCTGGTCTAAGTGACCTGTCCTGCCCCTTTAAGACTTCCAAAAAGCACTCTCCAAACCAAAACAACAACAGCAACAATGAGAGAGGGAACAGAAAGAAAAAAAAAGGAAAAAACATGCAATTTTTTTTTTTTTTGTCCTCAGATGCCGGTCCCAGGCACCCGCTCACTGGTCCTGCTGCCCTGTCTCCCTATTACCAGGGTCCCTGTCCTTTCAAGGCTTCCAAAAAGCACCCACCCACCAGTCCCTCAGGGAAAGAACGCTCGATATTCTTTGTCCTCATGCGCTGGTCCCAGGCACCCGCTCACCAGTCCCGCCACCCTGCCTCCCTAGCACCGTGTTCCCTGTCCCTTTAAGGCTTCCAAAAAGCCCTCGCCAAAAAGAGAGAAAAAAAGGGGAAAAACGCGCGATTTCCTCCGTCCTCAGGTGCCAGTCTCAGGCACCCGCCCACCGGTACCACAGGGAAAAACACGGGATATTCTTTGTCCTCAGGTGCCAGTTCCAGGCACCCGCTCACCAGTCCCGCTGCCCTGCCTCCCTAGCACCGGGGTCCCTGTCCCTTTAAGGCTTCCAAAAAGCGCTCGCCAAAAAGAGAAAAAAAAAAAAGGGGGGGAAACGCGCGATTTCCTCCGTCATCAGGCGCCGGTCTCAGGCACCCGCCCGCCGGTCCCGCAGGGAGAAACGCGGGATATTCTTTGTCCTCAGGTTCCGGTCCCAGGCACCTGCTCACCGGTCCCGCCACCCTGCCTCCCTAGCAACGGGGGCCCATCCCTTTAAGGCTTTCAAAAAGCACTCGCCAAAAAAAAACCGCTCCGGTTTCTTTCCACCCGCCGGGAGCCGGGGGGAGGGGCGCTAGGGTCCCGCCGGGCCAGGGCTTGTATCTTACCCCCTTCGCAAGGCGCTGGGTTCTTGCAGGTGTGGATGTGGTCTGGATGTTGTCCTGTGTCCTGTGGTCTCTATTTAAGGAAGATTTTTCTTTGTTATATTTTCATAGCTCTATGTGTTTTTGGGAGGAGATTTCCACTGCTCTACTCACGCCGCCATCCTGGCTCCGCTCCCTCAAACGAGTGTATTTTATTCATTGTATGGTATAGCATATGATACACAGTAATGCTTATTAAAATGAACATATCTGGAATTAATATAATGTGTCATTATGTAATACTTTCTTATATATGTATTTTTAAATTTTTAATTAAGGTATGAATGATATACACTCTTGTGAAGGTTTCACATGAAAAAACAATGTGGTTACTACTTTTCCCCATATTATCAAGTCCACACCCATACCCCAATGCAGTCACTATCCATCAGTGCAGCAAGATGCCACAGGTCCACTATGTGCCTTCTCTGTGCTGCACTGTTCTCCCCATGATCCCCCACACCATGTGTCCTAAACATAATACCCCTCAGTCCCCTTCTCCCTCCCTCCCCACCTGCCTTCCCACACCCCTCCCCTTTGGTAACCACTAGTCCCTTCTTGGAGTCTCTGAGTCTGCTGCTATTTTGTTCCTTCAGTTTTGCTTCGTTGTTATACTCCACAAATGAGGGAAATCATTTTGCATTTGTCTTTCTCTGCCTGCTTTATTTCACTGAGCATAATGTCGTCCAGCTCCATCCATGTTGTTGCAAATTGTAGGATATTTCTTTCTTATGGCCAAAGAGTATTCCATTGTGTATGTGTATGACATTTTCTTAATCCATTCATCAACTGATGGACACTTAGGTTGCTTCTATATCTTGGCTATTGTAAAAAGTGCTGCGATAAACATAGGGGTGCATATGTTTTTTTGAATCTGAGAAGTTATAATCTTTGAGTAAATTCCAAGGAGTGGGATTCCCCAGTCAAATGGTATTTTTATTTCTAGCTTTTTGAGGAACCTCCATATTGCTTTCTGCAAAGGTTGAACTAGTTTACATTCCCACCAGCAATGTAGAAGGGTTCCCCTTTCTCTGCATCCTCGCCAGCATTTGTTGTTCTTAGTCTTTTTGATGCTGGCCATCCTTACTGGTGTGAGATTATATCTCATTGTGGTTTTAATTTGCATTTCCCTGATGATTAGTGATGAGGAGCATCTTTTCATGTGTCTGTTGGCCGTCCGAACTACTTCTTTGAAGAACTGTCTGTTCATATCCTCTGCCCATTTTTTAATTGGGTTATTTGCTTTTTGGATGTTGAGGTGTGCAAGTTCTTTATATATTTTGGATGTTAACCCCTTGTTGGATATGTCATTTACAGATATACTCTCCCATACTGTACGATGCCTTTTTGTTCTCTTGATGGTGTCCTTTGCTGTACAGAAACTTTTTGAGTTTGATGTAGTCCCATGAGTTCATTTTTGCTTTTGTTTCCCTGGCTCAAGGAGATGCGTTCAGGAAGAAGTTGCTCATGATTATATTTGGGAGATGTTTGCCTATATTGTCTTCTAAGAGTTGTATAGTTTCATGACTTACATTCAAGTCTTTGATCCATTTCAAGTTGACTTTTGTGTATGGGGTTAAACAATAATCCAGTTTAATTCTCTTACATGTAGCTGTCCAGTTTTGCCAACACCAGCTGTTGACGAGGCTGTCAATTTCCCATTGTATATCCATGGCTCCTTTATCATATATTAATTGACCATGTATGGTTGGGTTTATATCAAGGCTCTCTAGTCTGTTCCATTGGTCTATGGGTCTGTTCTTCTGCCAGTACCAAATTGTCTTGATTACTGTTGCTTTGTAGTAGAGCTTGAAGTTGGGGAGCATAATGCCCCTAGCTTTATTCTTCCTTCTCAAAATTGCTTTGGCTATTTGAGGTCTTTTGTGGTTCCATATGAATTTTAGAATGATTTTTCTCTAGTTAATTGAAGAATGCTGTTTGTATTTTGATAAGAATTGCATTGAATCTATAGATTGCTTTAGGCAGGATGGCCATTTTGACAATATTAATTCTTCCTATCCATGAGAATGGGATGTATTTCCATTTATTGGTATCTTCTTTAATTTCTTTTAAGAGTGTCTTGTAGTTTTCAGGGTATAGGTCTTTCACTTCCTTAGTTAGGTTTATTTCTAAGTATTTTATTCTTTTTTATGCAATTGTGAATGGAATTGTTCTCCTGATTTCTCTCTCTGCTAGTTCATTGTTAGTGTATAGGAATGCCACAGATTTCACTGTATTAATTTTATATCCTGCAACTTTGTTGAATTCAGATAGTAGATCTAGTAGTTTTAGAGTGGATTCTTAGGTTTTTTATGTACAATATCATGTCATCTGCAAACACGGACAGTTTAACTTCTTCCTTGCCAATCTGGATGCCTTTTATTTCTTTGTGTTGTCTGATTGCTGTGGCTAGGACCTCCCATACTACATTGAATAGAAGTGGGGAAAGTGGGCATCCTTGTCTTGTTTCTGATCTTAATAGAAAAGCTTTCAGCTTCTCACTGTTAAGTATGATGTTGGCTGTGGGTTTGTCACAATTGCCTTTATTATGTTGAGGTAGTTGCCCTCTACCCATTTTGTTGACAGATTTTATCATGAATGAATGTTGAGTGTTGTCAAATGCTTTTTCAGTATCTATGTAGATGATTACATGGTTTTTGTCCTTTTTGTTGATGTGGTGGATGATGTTGATGGATTTTCGAAAGTTGTACCATCTTTGCATCCCTGGCATAAATCCTACTTGATCATGATGGATGACCTTTTTGATGTATTTTTGAATTCAGTTTGCTAATATTTTGTTGAGTAAGTTGCATCTATGTTCATCAGGGATATTGGTCTGTAATTTTCTTTTTTTGTGGTATCTTTTCCTGGTTTTTGTATTATAGTAATTCTGGCTTCAAAGAATAACTTTGGCAGTATTCCCTCATCATCTACTCTCTCTAAATATTTAAGGAGGATGGGTATTATGTCTTCACTAAATGTTTGATGAAATTCAGTGGTGAAGCCATCTGGTCTAGCAGTTTTGTTCTTAGGTAGTTTTTTGATTACCAGTTCAATTTAATTGCTGGTAATTGGCCTGTTCAAATTTTCAGTTTCTTCCATGGTCAGCCTTGGAAGGTTGTATTTTTCTAGAAAGTTGTCCATTTCTTCTAGGTTATCCAGTTTTTTAGCATACAATTATTCATAGTATTCCCTAATTTTTTTTTTTGGATTTCTGTTGTGTCTGTAGTGATTTATTCTTTCTCATTTCTGATTCTGTTTATGTTTGTAGGCTCTTTTATTTTTTTGATAAGTCTGGCTAGGGGTTTATCTATTTTGTTTATTTTCTTGAAGAATCAGCTCTTGCTTTCATTGATTCTATTGTTTTATTCTTCTCCATTTTATTTCTGCTCTACTCTTTATTATGTCCCCCCTTCTACTGACTTTGGTCCTCATTTGTTCTTCTTTCTCTAGTTTCATTAATTGTGAGTTTAGACTGCTTATATGGGATTTTTCTTCTTTCCTGAGATAGGCCTGTATTGCCATATACTTTCCTCTTAGCACAGCCTTGGCTGCATCCCACAGATTTTGCAGTATTGAATTATTGTTGTCATTTGTCTCCATACATTGCTTGATCTCTGTTTTTCTTTGGTCATTGATCCATTGGTGATTTAGGAGCTAGTTGTGAAGCCTCCATGTGTTTGTGGTATTTTTCATTTTCTTTGTATAATTTATTTATAGTTTCATAGCTTTGTGGTCTGAGAAACTGATTGGTACAATTTCAATCTTTTTAAATTTACAGAGGCTCTTTTTGTGGCCTAGTATATGATCTTTTCTTGAAAATGTCCCATGTGCACTTGAGAAGAATGTGTATTCTGATGCTTTTGGGTGGACAGTTCTGTAGATGTCTGTTAGGTCTATCTGTTCTAATGTGTTGTTAAGTGCCTCTGCCTCCTTTCTTATTTTCTGTCTGGTTGATATGTCCTTCAGAGTGAGTGGAGTGTTGAACTCTCCTAGAATGAATGCATTGCATTCTATTTCCCCTTTTTTAATTCTGTTAGTATTTGTTTCACATATGTAGGTGCTACTGTGTTGGGAACATTGATATTTATAATGTTTATATCTTCTTGTTGGATTGACCCCTTTACCATTATGTAATGTCCTTCTTTGCCCCTTGTCACTTTCTTTGTTTTGAAGTCTATTTTGTCTGATACAAGTATTTCAACTCCTGCTTTTTTCTCTCTATTGTTTGCATGAAATATCTTTTTACATCCCTTCACTTTTAGTCTGTGTATGTCTTTGGGTTTAAAGTGAGTCTCTTGTAGGCAGCATGTAGATGGGTCTTGTTTTTTTATCCATTCAGTTACTCTATGTCTTTTGAATGGTGCATTCAGTCCATTTACATTTAGGATGATTATCAATAGGTATGTACTTATTGCCATTGCAGTCTTTAGATTCGTGGTTACCAAAGGTTCAAGGTTAACTTCCTTACTATCTAAGAGTCTAATTTAACTTATTTAGTATGCTATTACAAACACAATCTAAAGGTTCTTTTATTTTTCTCCTCATTTTTCTTTCTTCTTCATCTTATATATTAGGTATCATATTCTGTACTGTTTGTCTATCCCTTGATTGACTTTGGGGATAGTTAATTTAATTTTGCATTTGCTTAGTAATTATTCTACTTTCTTTACTGTGGTTTTATTACTTCTGGTGACAGCTATTAAACCTTAGGAACACTTCCATCTATAGAAGTCCCCACAAAATAGACTGTAAAGATGGTTTGTGTGAGGTAAATTCTCTCTGCTTTTGCTTATCTGAAAATTGCTTAATCCCTCCTTCAAATTAAATGGTAATCTTGCCAGATAAAGTAATCTTGGTTTGAGGCCCTTCTCTTCATTGCATTAACTACATCATGCCACTCCCTTCTGGCCTGTAAGGTTTCTGCTGAGAATTCTGATGTTAACCTGATGGGCTTTCCTTTGTATGTGATCTTATTTCTATCTCTGGCTGCTTTTAATAGTCTGTCCTTATCCTTGATCTTTGCCATTTTTATTATTATATGTCTTGGTGTTGTCTTCCTTGAGTCCCTTGTGTTGGGAGATCTGTGGACATCCACAGCCTGGGAGACTATCTCCTTTCCAAGATTGGAGAAGTTTTCAGCAATAACTTCCTCAAAGACACTTTCTATCCCTTTCTCTCTCTCTCTTCTTCTTATAATAAGAATATTTTTCTGTTTGGATTGGTCACACAGTTCTTTAAATATATTCTTTCATTCTTAGAGATCCTTTTTTTCTCTCTTTGCCTCAGCTTCTTTGTATTCCTCTTCTCTCACTTCTATTTCATTTATCGTGTCCACCACCATATCCAATCTGCTTTTAATACCTTCCATTGTGCTCTTCAATGATTGGATCTCTGACCAGAATTCATTCCTGAGTTCTTGGATATCTTTCTGTACCCCCATTAGCATGTTGATGATTTTTATTTTGAACTCCCTTTCAAGAAGAGTTATAAGGTACATTTCATTAAATCTTTCTCTGGAGTTACATTAATTTTACTCTGGACCAGGTTCTTTTGGCATTTCATATTTGTATATGGTGCCTTCTAGTGCCCAGAAGCTCTACTCTGGAACTGCTCAGTCCCTGAGGCAATGTTGGGCATTGCAGGGGAGTGGTATTGGTTCCTGGGGGGAGGAAAGTACTGCTTCCTGCTTCCTGGCTGCTATGCCTGTCTCCACTGCCTGAACCAGTGGGCCAAGAAAACAGGTATAAGCTTTTGTCCCAGAGCAGCCAGATATGGATCTGTGCTTTCCACAAGTGGCTGGAATCTCAGTCTCTCCAGGGATTCTGCCTGTGCTCCCAGAGCAAATCACTGTAGTTAAGTATTCAGCAGTCCCAGGCCTCTAGTCCCTCCCCTGTTCCATTTCTCTCCCTCCTGCTGGTGAGCTTCAGTGGGGTAAAGGCTTGGGTCCTGCCTGGCCACAGCTTTGGTACATTACCCTGTTCCATGAGGTCTGTTCTTTTCTTCAGGTGTATGCAGTCTGGCACTGTCCTCTTTCCTGCTGCTCTCTCAGGGTTTGTTATATAAAGAATTAAATACTACATATATAACCACCTATAGATCTATCTATAGCATGTATATAAATATCTATCATTTGTCTATAGATATCTACATACTTTATATATACATATATTATCTTTATATTATTTATCTATATATAAATAATACAGTTTAATTAATATATGCCATATATAGATAGATGGTTCATACATTTGTGTGTATACTAATAGTAATTATTATTATTAATATTTCTCTCCACATCAAAGTCAAAAGTTCTAACTTTTTAAGTGGTTCCTATGTCTCCATGAGATCATTCAGAGATAACTGGGTCTCTCTTGAGTGCTGCTCTTGTTAGATCGGCCTGTGGACACTAGCTGATGAAGCTGAAAATCCTTTTGAAAACTGTGACTAAATAAATTGTGTTCAATCTGATTCATCTTATTATGTTACCTTGGGATTTAAACCAATTTATATGCCCTTATTAATTATCATTATAGCATAATACAATAGAATCCATAGAAACACTATTGATTATATGATTTTTTATCTAGTGTATAAAATAAAATAAACAAAACAGAAAACTGAAGAACTTTTCCTACAAGTTAAGCAAATAATAAATCATGAAAGAATTTTTAAAATTAAAGCATGTTGTCAATACAGATGACACTGAAATTTAAAATTCTGGCTAGAAAACTTGCACTAATATTCTCTTTTTTTTCTCAGTGAATAAAGCAAAGCAGATTGGGTCAAGGTTCTCACCAATATTATGGAGTGATGAAGAAAGAGGGATCAGATGATCATTAAGAAATGAGAGACATTTTCCATGCAAAATATTAGATA
This sequence comes from Manis javanica, assembly GCF_040802235.1. Taxonomy (NCBI): domain Eukaryota; kingdom Metazoa; phylum Chordata; class Mammalia; order Pholidota; family Manidae; genus Manis; species Manis javanica. The sequence continues at coordinate 126,591,945 of NC_133160.1, read as the reverse complement.
TAGAAGGCACCCAGTGTGATGTATTAAATTTACTTATACTCAGTGAAGATAAGGAAGATTAACCGCCTTTCGATAAAAATGTTTGAAACTTGACTCTTTTGGAAATCCTCTTTATGTTCTTGTCTTTCCTAAAGTAATTCTAAAAAGACATAGATCAGAGGTGACAAAGGGATGAGATTCTATTAGGTTTTCAGGACAGCATTCCTGAATTACTGCTTCCGTTATATACAAAGGAGAATAAAAGGAAGAGTAACTCCTTAGTTGCTTATTTTTCCAAACATAACATAGTGAAAAAGAAAGAATACATACAATGAAATTTTTTTATTCCTAAAGAAAAGGTAGAAATTAATAATAAAAGACAATACTATAATTTTTTATTGTAACACAATCTCCATCCAAACAGATTTTTAAGATTATCTTTCCAATTGGAATCTTTATAGTGAGATATTTATATTTTGCCAAAATATGTACATGGGTACATAAACAAATATATAATATACACATATATGTGCTTATAATGTATATAAAGTATATATAAATATATAAAATATATAATATTTTAGCTTTAGAATACTCTTGTCTGATTTGAATATAAAATATAATTTATTTTCCTTAAAAAGGTGATTATCTAGAACTAACTATGACAAATGTTTAATTGTTGCATAATACTGGAGATTGACTATTCATCTGTTATGTAAACAAAATGTTTTTCATCATTTGTCAGAATGTACTAAAGCAAGAGAGTAAGAGAAAAGATTCTAAAGGCAGCAATACATATTTTGGTTAGGTAGGTATTGCAGATAAAAATGTACCATAAGTTACTCTTTTCTACAGCAAATACGCTATTTTAAAAAAATTTGCTGGTGATTAAATTCTGGATGATGCATTCACAGGCCACATACATTTTCTGAGAGGGTGGATTTGCACTGATTTCTGAGAAGAAATTATTATTCTTTTCTCTGAACTTTAAGTAAGGAGTCTGAATAAAATACTTGAAATTTTCAAAAGAATGTAAATGAAACAAAGCTGGCTAAAGGCTAAAATGCTAGAGTCAAAATAAAAAATGAATGGACTCAATGATGAAAATCTATATTTATTTTCATCTAACATAGGATTTATTATAGTTAAATTTCAAGAAAGCAAATTACAGAGAAATTCATAGATAGATAGAAAATGCATATGGAAAATTATGCCCAAATGGTAAACACTATTGAGACTTGCTTGAGGTTATTACATTTAAAAGCACAGGAAAAATGTGTGTGCCATCCCTGCTATTTATTACACAGACATGCCTCTACTCAATTTAACCTTTTATTTCTTTCTCACTTTTTTCTATTTGTATGATTATTGTAGGAGTGAGGTTCTATGTCATTCTGTATTAAAGAAGAAAGGAAGGAAAAAGAAGAAATGAAAAGTTGGTAGGGAGAAATGACAGGAGAGGAAGAGGGGAAGAAATAGAGAGGAAAAGAAAAATAGAAAGGTAAAATTCCTGAATCTCAATATTTAAATTTATTCACTCAATATATTAGGCCATTCTTATTTTACTGAATGATAATTGATTTTTTTTTCTTGCTTGCTACAATAAAATATATTTTATTTGGTAAATGCTTTAAAGTGGATGTCCTAAGATGGAAATTGTTAAATGTGATGGCACTGGAGCAGTGTACAGGAGGGACACGTCAAACAGCCTCCTTTTATGCCCCCCAAGAGTGAACTGCCATAAATAAATTTCAGTACAGAGATAGTTCCTAAATGATTCCAAAGAATTATTGAGCTTACATTATAATTTCCTGTTTTAATACAATGCCCAACAAAATATATCTATTTTTCCCTATTCACAAATTGCATTCACTTTATTATTTAATGAGGAGGGGTAGGGTTTTCCTCAACTACTAACATTTCACAAAACTTTCTAATGATCAGGCAGAATAGCATTTTCCACTTATTTTTAACTTTTTAATGATTATTTTTCCCCCAAAGCTTAGTAAAGCAGCTGTTTTTTCGCTGAGGCTTATGCCAAATTTAAAATGTTAATGTTGTTGAGCCATGTGCTCAAAAATTAAGTATCTTTAATTTCCAAACTGAAATATCTTGGCAGCTCTTGCTCACTTAAATGATCTCAGATAGCAAGAGACTTACAACTCTAGAGAAAAGAAAAATAACCCAGCCACTTCCCTTCCTGCACTCTGTGACCCCCCTAAATAGCTGACAATACTAAGGAGCTTTTTAATAATCTAAAATTAGCAAAATATTGATTGTAGTAGTTGGACTAGATGGTTGGTTTTTAAATGATAAAAATTAGATTGCTGAGCAAGATGAAAAGAATGGGATAATTATAAATAAAAGTGTGTAGTACCGAGATGAGATAAGTGATATAAAAAAATAAGCAATAGTTTTAAGTTCTTAATTTTGATAACTTTGTGTAAGCCATAAGAAGTGTTTTCAATATTTGAAGATTACTATAATTTTCACAAAATGTGAATTTCCAGGAAAACAATCCCCAGCCTCTGCGAAATCTTACATTTGTTGTGTCAAGATTTTTTTAACTGTCATATTTTAAAATTTACATTGTGTTACACATTTCTATGAATTGTAACACATATATAGCGTAACCAACTAGCACAATAAGACTACAAACAGTTCCATTATCCCAGAAAACCTCCCTCATGCTTTCCCTTTAAAAATCACTTCTCCCCTTTCCTTAAACCTAGGCAAAGACTGGTAGTTGTGTCATTTAGAGAATGTCATGTAAATACATAAATGTCATAAAATATGTAACCTTTTAAGACAGGCTTCTTTCACTCAGTATAATGCCTTAAAGGTGAATTCAAGTTGTTACATGTAACAATAGTTTTTTGTGGGTTTTTTTTTTTTTTTTTTGCTAATATTCCATTGTATGGACATACTAGAGATTGTTTATCTGTCACTTGTTGAAGGACATTTGGGTTCTTTCCAGTGTTTGGTGATTGTGAACAGTCAATATAAAGATTCAAGGACAGGTTTTTTTATGAACATATTTTTCATTTCTCTAGGGCAAATAATAGGAATGGGATTATGTGTTATGGTTAAGAAAAATAAAATTTATGGATAATCCCCAAAGCAGAAGGGCAATGACTGAGGAGAGTCAGAAACACAATTGAGAAAAATTCAGAATAAAATTATTTACATCAGAGGGCTCTGGCAAAGAATTAAAGGAAAACAATTGAAATGCTGTAACACCTGACACATGGTAAGATCTCAAAAAATGTTAGTTTTTATCTACACATGACAAATGCAAGGTATCAATGTTAACGAAAGCTATTAAAGTCAATTATTTCTCCAATTTTTATCAATTTAAAAATAATCCTAATGCATCTAAGGGAATTTAGGAAATATCATTATGATACATTCAGTACTCTGTATATTTTTATTTGGTTTCAGGTAAATAGAGGATTCTGGTAGTCACCATTCTTAGATTCTTTAGGTCAGTGTAGATACAAATTGTGAGAGACTGTATTCTGCAAGTTCGATATTTGCCATTGTGAATTTTGGCAAGTAAACAATATTAAATATCTTTATTTTGGAAATAGTAGTCATTATTTTAAAAGTAGATAAACTTTACTATTAAATTTGAGGTTTTTTTCCTATTATAGTTCTGTGGAGTTCTAACATTGTTACATATATTTCACATCTTTCTCTTTTACAACAAAGGCACTAAATATTATTCTAGTGCATTTTCTAACAAGGTAGTAGTATATATATAATGTGTCTTAAAAACATTTGTTGCTGTGCTCATTTCATAAATAGTCTTTTACCACATTTATACCTTTTAAACAAAATTTTTCCAATGTTTTGAGTGGTTGTGAGAAACTTGACCACTGTCAACAATACCACTGAATGAACTGTAATGTTGGACGCAGGAACCAAGCCCAGTTTCCTGTGCATCATCAGCATTTGAGAAGACTTTCTCACCACTAACATTTGCATGATAAATTTATGGACTTTGGCTCTACCAGCTTGATTGAACACATTGCATTTTGCTAAGAACAGCATGTCAGCTAGCACAGTCAGCATCCGTATACATCTGGGAAAACTGCAACTGTTAGAATTGTGCCATGGGACTGAAGACAGAAAAAGCTTTGTCAGTTGTCAATTAGACATTTTCTACCACTGTCTGTCTTATAGGTGATGAATAAAAAGTATTGCTAATATTTAATGCAGTATTTCATTACTCTTTGGACTCTGTCCGAGAGGTAAATAGGGAAGTCCAGAAAAGGCAACCTTGTTCATAGGTCTGAAACTTGAGGAGACAAGAAAAAAATAACAACAAAACAATTATAAGCATGAAAAGGGCCCTGAGAAAGCAGCTGGAGGCAGGTGGCAGACAGCAATACAATCAGGCAGTGACTCACTTTGGAAAAGATCATTAGTTATGCTGTCACCTGCAACAAAAATGAACGATATTCCCTAACAGAGAATTTTGTGCATTATAGGAAATAATAGTGTGAACTCAATGCAGGTCTGAGGAGTTCAGGTTTTTCTTCAAAGGTAACTCTATTTAAAAGTTCATTTTACTCTATTATCCTTATAATTTAGATTGGAAATTTTGTCTAAGTGTTTAAAAGTACTCATTTGACTTGTTAATTTAATTTTCCATGATATAAATTGCACTGAATCTAGAATTTCAAAATCTGAGATCAATGGTCACAATGACTGGAAATGAGAATATAAACTTTTTCAAACAAATGAAATGAAAAGAGAATTGGGCAAGTATTTCCTTTGTTTAAAAAGGGGTCAGTTACCTTGTTAGTAATAAACAGGGATATGGTCTTACTGCAGAATTGGGTAGTTGATTTATAATAGCTATTTAGGAGTTTGACGTGGCCATTGTGACATGACTGATTTTGTTCCTGGGCATTTTAATGCAACTTACAAAGGAAATCATTACACTTTAAGTCCTTAGTACTAGTGACTAGTTGTACTGCCTTAGGATGAAATGGGACATGAGGATGGAATAGCACTCATGAATGTGTAGAGACCCAGACACGTGGTAGGGCTAAGAGAACTAAAAGAAGCACACTGGTTAGGGATGATACAGAATTTCAACTTTCAGGTGATATTCTAGGCAGTAGTCGTGACAGAAATGCCTGATGTATTAAAAAAAAACATTTTAATTCATGGCAGTGCCCTTTTAACACAGGCATCACAAATTGATTTGCTCTGTACAATTCTTCATATTGTGGAACCACTACACAACTGACAAGTGACTGTTTCCCCGTGTGCTCACAAATAAATGTATTGGGAAAGGAATTCATTCACTGATCATTAGACCAATTTGTTTGTATTCACCTAGAATAAGGATGTCATTTAAACCAATTTGAATATTTCTCACTGAAGATTCATAAAAGAAGACCTTTGTAAATTTTAAAAGGCAGTAGGACAAGGTGCCAAAGTCAACATTATAGTTCTGTCAAAATCATGGCTGGAAAAGGGAAAAGAATTGCTGGAAAGCCAAGCCAGTGAGTATATTAATGGGGCAAAATCAGGAATCAAATACCTGGAGAAAAATTCAAAAAATTTAAAAGTGGTATAATACTGAAGACAAATCAGAAAGAAGAGGGAGGTTTTTGGCCCAGGTATCTAGATGTCAAACTGCATGAGAATGGGCTAGAGATCCTTCAGATTGGATACAAAGACTGCTTGTGACACTTCCTTCTCAGGGCATGCATCTTTTCTGGGTCTATCCTGGCCATGCTGAGGTTTTGTCTTACTACACATTGAAGGAAATAAATTGCTGGTTTGGAGACTTGTCATCCATGGCTCCTTAGGGAAAGTGCATTTGTATAATATTACAGATTTTTTTCTACTGTTTTCATGAAGGAGGAGTCTGATATCTAAAATACATTTGCAGCCTTTTTGAACAAAGTGGTCATGAGGCATTATGGGTGGATTGCTTACATAAGGAAAGGAAATCACTGTAAATATTAAATGTTTATGAACGTTTTTTTATTCCACCCCTTTCTCTCTCTCCCTCTTCCTCTCTCTCTGTTGAACTCACAATTCAGATGAGGCCTTCCTTTAAGATATGTGACCCTAAGTTTTGGAGTGATTTGTAGTAAATTCTATTCCTGCTGTGGAAGAAGTGCCCCTGCTATTAAAGCCTGGCAGGAATAGGTTACAAAGAAAAAAGAAGCCTTCTCTAATTTAGGTAGAGGAGGTCTTCAAAACTGACACAAACTCCAGTCCAGTACACTGGAGTAGCATATTATATAGGAATATGAAGGGAAAGACATCACTTGTTAAAAACAACATTTGATTGGAGTTCCCCTTGAATTAAAAAGTTAATCCTTTAAGTGGTAGGTGTCACATATTTTTCTCAGCAGTAGAAGTATTATTATTATTATTCCCATTTGACAGATGTTGACTATTGAGTCATATAGAGATGAATTAGTACAAAGTTACACAGTTAGTACATGGTGTAGCTAGGATTAAACTCGGGAACTGTGTTTCTAAATCCATTCTATAAACTTCTCCTTCTCTGCCCAACTTTCATTTAATAGTATTGGTGTCTCATATTTTTACATGTATTGACCATTTAAATTTTCACAGAGCCCTAGGAAATAAGTGTTAATATTCCCATTTTGCAGGTAGTAAACTAAGACATATTTAATATGCAATAGATATTGGCTACAAGCTAAGAGAGTTTGGCTTCAGAGTCTTGGTTAGCTTAGCCTTTAGCAGGCTGGTATTTAACAGTGGTATTTAGTGTTTGGACAAATGAGAACATATATAATATATACTTGGCATGGGAAGTTGAAATAAAGTCATACAGTCCATGTCTTCAAGGAGCTCACAAGCTAGTAAAAATAATAATTATAGAGAACATTTGGAAAAGTATTAAGTTGGGTAAAATCAGTCTTGACAATTATATATACATACACACATATATATACACACACACACACACACACACACACACACATGTTGGAAGGCATCTTCAAGAACAGGGTTAGAATTCAGCAATTAGGAAAATATCTTTGACAACATGTGTCCTTTTTATATTTAAAAGTAAAAATATTATGTTCAAATATCTTTAATTCTACTCCAAAATTCTTGGGTTTTACAGGAAACAGCTAAGTATGAAGAACTAACACAAGTACTTGGAGAGCTGAAACACTGGATTAATCATTACTTGCGTTTAAAAAGAATGGTGAAGAAAATGTGAATTTTTAAATTTATATTCATAAAGTTTGTTACTTTTATACATATTCTCTATCTTGCCATTTAAAAAGTTAAATTTATATCTTAACCTATTTACTAAAGAGGCAAACATCTTTCCTACTTTACTAAAGTAATGTTTTAGGATCTCCAAAGACCATTGTTGGTCACCTTGAGGCTATTATACTTATTATAGGGGATTTTATTTATTGCAGTGTTATTTTAACTTAAGGATTATTCATTTTAAGATTTGTCTTTGCAATTTTCAAAAATAGTTGACTCTAATTTCACAGACCTAGTTCTGATCAACTCCAAAGATTTAAAGATTTCCTTAAAATTAGATGCATATCTAAAATGACTGTTTTTCCTTGTTAAAAATAAAAACTGAGCCCAGAATCACAATCAGACACTTGATTTTCCATGGTATTTTCAACTGGAAGTGAGAATTGTTAAACTGAATTTCAGTGTTATATAGCTGGAAAGCACTGAAGGGTTAATCAGCTTCACGCTGCTGATGTATTAGCCCAGGCATTAATATCAGTTGGAACTTGTACTTCAAAGAAAGACCTCCTCATTGACTGACACAAATTCTAAGGATTTCCAAAGCTATTACATTTTAAGAGTTATTGTTATTTGTTTCTCCCAAGACATCATCTAAGCAACAAATGCTGTTTCTGCATGAAAGTGGCTTTTCCTAAAGAATGTGGGTGTTCAGTTACCTGTATTTCGATTTATTAATGTGGTCTGATGTTGGCATTTATTTCTGTATTAACATCTTAAAATAGTTACACAATCTGCTTAGGCAAAAAGTTTCTGAGAGCCAAAGATAAAAAGTTAATATATATTTAAGGACTGTTGATGTTCTGGGTGAGTTGGATATATTGCCTCTAATCCCCAACCAGCCATGTTAGGTGAGAAACTGAGAAGCAGAGAAGTAAAGTAGAAGGAGTCACTGGGGTTTTAATTCAACTCTGATTTTAAAGTCTGTACATGACATCTTATTGCTGCTCATAAAAAGGAGATATAATTTGCTTATCTCTGGTCTCAACAGAAGTTATTAGAGAATAGATTAATTCCATAAAGCTGCTTTTCAGATTTCATGGAAATGTGAGAATACTAAAACAGAGAGAATATACATGCATGCTCACCTTTCAGATTTACTTCAGTTCTGGGAAATGCCGATTTTCTCTCTTTGGAATAAAAAACTATAAAAAGGGGTAATAAATATTATAACAAATGAAGTTATACCAGTTCTAAAATATATCTCTATATAAAAAGGAACTGACTTCACAAACTATGTGTTAAAAGCTAGAAATATAGCCTAAATTATTTTGTTGTTTCAATGTTGCTATGATGAAATATTAAGCTATATTCTGATTAGCCCATAATGCTAGTAAATTCCTAATTTTCAGTCCTGCTTTTACCATAAATACATAATTAGACAAGTCAATATCCCTGGATTGAAGATTTGAAGCCTTCTTCTATCCTGAAATATCTCTGATTTTATTACAATAATTACTAGTGGGTATTCAGATTCATTTAAAAAATATCTGTACACTGAGGCCAAAAGTGGGGAGTCCTGGCTTAAAACTATTTTCACTGTTTGCTATTTATTTTTTTGGATTACTCATTTAGTTAGAGAAGTCTCTTAATAGATGAGAGCCCTGAGTAACTTTGTTATTACAATTACTGACTGTTTTTAAGGAAAGAGATTGCCAGGAACATTATCTCTGAATCCTTGAACTAAGTAAGACCAAAGTTCTCAAAGGTTGTATGTACAGAGGACATACCAGTGTCCTTTTAGGATCAGATAGAATTTGACCCTTATAACATAAGGAATTCAGGTGCATTCAGGTATCAGTCAGGCAAAAGATTGATGAGACCAAGTGCATAACATTTACAAATGGAATGACTATGGCAAATAAGGAAATAAATGCTCCATGAAGGTATTAAATTTTAATCTTCACATCAGATATAGGAATATCCTGAATCACCTCCCCCCATGGACACACTGGATCTACAGCTACATATGGAACAATTTCCCCTGAAAGTCCCAAAGCCTGGCTGAGTGACAAATGCACATCTGGAAAATAAGAAGAAAGACACATCAAAACAGATAGGAGAGGCTGGGACACAATCTCACCATAAACCCCACCTCTGGTGCAACAATCTACAACTGGGAGGGAACTCAAAACCCCGAGCATCTCATTGAGGAAAAAAGGGCTCAAACAGGCACCCCAACTTTTAAGACATAAATGTGAGGGTTAAGCCCACAAACATCTAATTTTTAAAACTAATAGGATTCACGTCTTGAGACACAAGCTGGTAGTAATCTGAAAAATGTCACTTAGAGGGCTCAGGTACTCAAACTCACCCATCCCAGCTCAGAGAGGTAACTAATTATACCCAGATTTAAAGTGAAAGAGGCTCATATGTTTATACTAAAACTTAGTGTGATGGGCAGACATCTAATTTAATACATACATTTAGGACCTTGCTGGGACACTCCCAGGGACCAAAATTGGCAGGCACCATCTTCGTGTTCTCCCTTTGTCTTGTTCTAAAACACCAGTATCTTCTGGAAGGGAGTCTTTATTACACATCTGGTGCCATGATTTTTGTGGTTGCCACCCATGGAATGCCTCTTGATCACCTGGCTCTGAAGGCCAGGGAAGCCTGAATTTGTGATTACATTGGACTGTAATAATTAGTGTCACCCAGAAAGGTGCTTATATCCCTATCTAGTGCCCCAAGTTTTATGACTACACTAGGGAACAACTCTACATCACTTGCTGTAGTTTCCAGTGGGTTCCACAGGACAGTCACAGATGCATAAGAGTTCTTAAACAGCTACCACCACCAGGGCACAGCTAAACAGAATAGAGCTTGGTCATCTGGGAAGGAGGCCTATTAGCTAACTATCATGACTGACCTGAGGGACAGGATTCTAGCTGAACATGCATCTAAGGGCTGACTGCAATCCTTACCAGAGACCTCAGAGGGTGGGAACTAGTCCAGTGCTCATCCTCTGCCATGCTCCAGAATACCATCTCTCCTGAGAGGAGCTTTGCATGTATCTGGTACCTGAATTTTGCAGCTGATGCCAAGGCAATGAGCCTTGATCACTGGACTCTGGTGGGCTTCACGGGGGCTTGCATTCCTGAATCCTACAGGACTACGGCAATCAGAGATGCAGTTCTTGGCAGGCTATCACCCCCAGAGGACTACACAGACTGTCCAGTCTTTCAATGAAGGAGGCTTCTTTGGAGCTTTGGCCTAAGGGCAGGACTACATTTAGGCCTACAGAGATGCTCTCAAAGAACATAGACTGTGATGCAGTCTTAGCTCTCTCTCTGCTATGCTCCAGCTTGCCAGTATCTCTCTGAAAGAAGTTTATACTCTTGTATGGAGCCCCAATTTTTGCAATTATTGCTCAGGGACAACTCCAGGTTACCTGGCTCCGGTGGCCACTGGGGGTCATGCTTGCAGACCTCAGGACTGCATATATTTGCACATATTTAAAAACTGCTGCCTGAGGGTCTGGTAGCAATCAGCTTGAATATGGGTGCTAAGATTTTCCCCTTTTGGCATTATGACAGATCTTGGCACATCCTCAACCACTGGGAGCTATTAAAATATAATAGGCTGCTTGGATGTGCAGAGAGGTTGGAGAGATGACCAACAACTGGGGCAGGGCTGAATGAAAAGTTTTATCTCTTACATGAGGCCACGTAAGGGAGTAAAGCAATACAGGGAGCAAAGCAAAATAAAGAAACAGAGAAATATGTTTCAAATGAAAGTTTACAGAAAAAGAAAACCTTAATGAAACAGAGATAAGTGATTTATGTGATGAAGAGTTCAAAACAATGGTCATAAGATGCTCACCAAATTGGAGAGAAGAGGTATGAATGTAATGAGAACTTTAACAAAGAGATGGGAAATATAATTAAGAACTCAACAGAAGTGACAGAACTTAAGAATACAAAACTGAACTGAAAAAAATATTCTCAGAGTTTCAATAGCAGACTAGGTGAAGAATAAAGGATCAGTCAACCGAAAGGCAAGGCAGTAGAACTCAGTAAGAACAGCAAAAATAAAAAAGAATGAAAAAACTGAGTATAGCTTAAGGGTTTTATGGGACAACATCTAATGGACTAACAGGGGCATATTAGTGCTCCCAGAAGGAGAAGAGAGAGAAAGTGGCATAAATCTTGAGAAAGAAATGGCTGAAAACTCCTCTAACATGAGTAAACTGACATTAAGACTGAGGGAACTCAGAGAGTTCTAAATAATATGAACCCAAAGAGACCCTCATCAATACACATTATAATTAAATTGTCAAAACTAAAAGAAAAGAATATTAAAAGGAGCAAGAGAAAAACAACTAGTAAGGTAAAGGTAATTTCCATGTCTTATCAGCACACACTTTACAGGCTAGAAGGGAGTGGAATGACAAATTCAAAGTGCTGAAATTTAAAAAAAAATAAAACTTCTAATTAAGAATACTCTAGTTGGCAAAGTTATGATTCTGAATAGAAGGAGACATGAAGAGTTTTCCAGGCAGGTAAAAGCTAAAGGAGTTCACTACCACTGAACTGGCCTTTCAAGAAATATTAAAGGGACTTTTTTCAGCTAAAAAGAAAATATACTATTTAGTAATAAGAATACAAATGAAAGAATAAATCTTACTGGAAAGGAAAATATACAGTAAAGGTAGGAGATTTTAACCACTCATAAAGCTAGTATGAAGTTTAAGACAAATTATTAAAAATGGCTGTGCTAACAATAATTAGTAAAGGGATACACAAGATAAAACAGTGTGAAATATGATATCAAAAACATAAAATGTAGGAGGAGAGAAAAATGATGAGCTTTAGAATGGGATCAAACTTCAGTTACTATCTTTCTAAAATAGCTTTTTTAAGTTGTTATATGTAAGCATCATGATAACATCAAGAAAAAACTAATAATAAACACACAAAACAGAAAGAGAGAGGAATTTAAGCCTACCACTAAAGAAAGGCATCAAATTACAAAGGAAGAAAGCAAAAGAAAAGAGGAACTACCAAAAGAGCTAGAAAACAGCAAAATTACAATAAGCATATACATAGCAATAATTACTTTAAATGTAAATGGACTAAGTTCTCTATTCTCTAATCAAAAGATAAAGTGGGTGAATAGGTAAACACACAAGACTCATCTATACACTGCCTACAAGAGACACACTTTAGATGTAAGGACACACACAGACAGAAAGTGAATGGATGGAAGAAGATATTCATGTAAAAGGAAACCAAAAGAAAATCCAAGTAGCCATACTTATATCGAACAAAATAGTCTTTAAAATAAAGACTGCAATAAGAGACAAAGAAGGGTGTTACATAATGATAAAAGGGTCAACCCATAACATTTGTAATTACTTATGAATCCAATATAGGAGCACCTAAAGATATAAAGCAAATATTAATATCCCTATTGGGGGAAAGAGTAACATGATAAATGTAGGGGAATTTAATAACCCACTTACATTAATGGACAGATCACCCAGATAGAAAATCAGTGAGGAAACATTGGCCTTAAACAACATGTTAGACAAGATGCACTTAACAGACATACATTGAATGTCTCAACTAAAATCAGTGGATACTCATTCAAATGCACAAGGAATGTACTCCAGGATAGATCACATGTTAGGCCACCAAACAAGTCTTATAAATTTAAGAGGATTGAAATCATATCAAAAAGTGTTTTGAAGCACAATGTATGAAACCAGCACAATGCGACTAGAAAAAAAACTGGACAATTCAAAAATATGTGGAGATTTAACAACATGCTACTAAGCAACAAAAAGGTCAAAGAAGAAATCAAAATATAAATCAAAAAACATCTTGAGACGAGTGAAAATGGAAATGTAACATACTAAAATTTATGAGGTACAGAAAAAGCCATTCCAAGTGGGAAGTTCATACTGATAATGTCTACCTCAACAAACATGAAAAGTTTCAAATAAACAGCCTAACTTTACACCTCTAAGAACTAGAAGAAGAAGAACAAATCAAGACCAAATTTAGTAGAAGAAAATAAGATTACAGCAGAAGTAAATAAAATAGAGACTAAAAAAAGAAGAGATCAAAGAAACTAAGAGCTGATTCTTTGAAAAGATAAACAAAACTGGCAAACCTTTGGCTAGATTCACCAAGGAAAAACAGAGGACTCAAATAAAATCATAAATGAAAGAAATATTGCAACTTATACCACAGAAATACAAAGGATGGCTCAAAACTACTATAAATAACTATAAGCCAACAAATTGGACAACTTAGAAGAAATGGCGACATCGCAGGAACATAAAACCTACCAAACTGAATCATGATGAAACAGAAAACCTAAATTGACTGATTACTAGTAAAGAGAATGAATCAGTGATCAAAAACCTCCCAAGAAATATAAGTCCTGGACCAGACAGCTTCCCTAGTGAATTCTGCAAACATTCAAAGAATTAATACCAATCCTTCTCAAATTCTTCCAAAAATAGAAAGCAGGTGGGTCCACTTCCAAACACATTTTACAAGGCAAGAATGAAATCCAGACAAAGATACCACAAAAAAAATGAAATTATAGGCCAATTTTATCCCTGATGAACCTGGATGCAGATATCCTCAACAAAGTATTAGCAAACCAAATTCAATAATACATTAAAAGAATCATACACCATGATCAAGTGGGATTTATTATAGCAATATCAGGATGAGTCAACATACATAAATCATTCAATGTGATAAACCACATTAACAAAATGAAGGTTAAAGTCATATGATCATCTCAATAGGTACAGAAAAATAATTTGACAAAATTCAACATCCTTTCATGATAAAATTCATTACAGAGTGGGTATAGAAGGAATATATCTCAACATATTTTTGCTACTATATTGGTACATTATTTTTTCATTCTAGTCTTTAAACATTGTAAAAATAGGTGATTCAGTCTTTCCCCTAGGCCTGAGAGATATAGAGAGAAAGAGAGAGAGTCTAAAACACAGAGTGAAAACAGACATAGAGAAAGCATTTGTCTCCCCAAGTTTGTATGAGATCCTACTATATATACATTCCCTACTACAGATTTTACTCCAAAGCAGTAGTGGACTAATAATAGCCATAATTTTTTGACCTTCGCATCAATAAGTTGGCTCTATGGCCCCTCTTAAATATTGAAAGTGGCTGTAATTGTTCTGAGCAATGGAATAGGGTAGAGTTGTGTTGTGTCAGTTTCTCAAGACCACCATATTTAATTTCCTGTCTCTTGAAACACTTGCTTTTTGGACTCAGCCACTGCACCAGGGGAGCACAAGAAGTTTTGTTAGAAACTCCCATTTGGAAAGGAACTGAACTCCTGAATAACAGCTATGGCTCAGATACCAATTGACAGCCTTCAGCAGTCACATGTGCGAGTGGTCTTGGGAGTCTAAATTCCAGCTCCAGGTGAGCTTCCCCAGCCGACCTGGTTAACATACAGACAAACCCTTACATTGGCTTCACACTGCCCAAAATGCATTTTTGTGAACAGGATAAATATTTTTCTTTTAAGCCACATTTTAATAGGGTAATTTATAATGCACAATAAATAATAAGAACAAAACCTATAAAGGTAGAGAAAGCTCCTGTGATTATTTTTATTTTATTTGGCAGCATCCATATTCTAAAAGGAAGTAGGGAGGGTGGGAGATAGAGAGTAAATGAGAAAACTTCTCTACAAAAAAATTATGCCTCAAGAAAAGATTTTTTCATCAGTTTGTGCCTATCACAATAAAGCTCCCTTGCTTGGTATCCCATCCTATTTCATGTCCCCAAGGATTTCCTTGGAGCCTTGAGTATATCTCCAGGAACATTAGCCATCCTTCTTAACCTTTGGGTAGGATTACCGCTGAGTTCTCACTGTAGGATAGAGTGTGTTAAGCTTTAATGTCTTTCTTCTCTTCTTCCTCTTCCTCCTTCTCCTTTTCCTCCTCCTTCTTCTAAATTTAAATTGGATATAAGTGACTTTTATTTCTGATATAATTAAGTTTATAAATGGGTCCCAGACATTTAATTTCTTACGACTCTAAAAAGCCATGTAGCACATGGGAAACACTTGGGTTGTGGAATCCCTCTAATCTGAGTTTGACATTGTTTTATGTTAGATTATTATCTTTAGGTCACTTGTCATTTATTTAACCTCTCTACAAGTCAGTTTTCTTAAATCTGTTAAAAATTTCATCTGCAATTTGCTGTAAGGATTAGATAAATGAAAATCATTTGTTGAGAATGAAACTTTCCTTGAAAAAAATTGAAGTGAAAATTGGAGAATTTATCTAAAGCTACCAGCAAGCATCATACAATGAGCAAATTATAGATTTGGTTACTCTTATTATTTTTGTAAATAACATTTTCTACATATGAGTAATGGTTAAAATGGGACAAGGTGACTCATTTCAAAGGATTTATTTTTATGTTGGTATTTCTTATTTTAGAATAAAGGAAATATAAATTATTGAATCTGACAATATGATAGAATTTATATAGAAGCAAAATGAAATATTCATTTAGATTCTGTTATTGAGAAAACTAAGTAACTGATAAAATATTCATAAACCATAATTTTAAAATGATATTCTAGAAGGTAACTTTGAGGATTTCTTTTTTTTATTAAGGTATCATTGATATACAATCTTATGAACGTTTCACATGAAAAACAATGTGGTTATTATATTCACCCATATTATTGAGTTCCCCCACCACCCTGTACTGCATTGCAGTCACCATCCATCAGTGCAATAAGATGCCACAGAGTCACTACTTGCCTTCTCTGTGCTACACTGTCTTCCCCATGATCTCCCCCACACCATGTGCACTAATCATAATCCCCCTTAATCCCCTTCTCCTTCCCTCCCCACCTGCCCTACCCCACCCCTCCCCTTCCGTAACTGCTAGTCCCTTCTTGGAGTCTGTGAGTATGTTGCTGTCTTGTTCTTTCAGTTTTATTAAAGGATTTCTTGAAAGGACATGTCAGAGGCAGACAAAGTTGTCATATGTTCTTTTAAACATCTAAAATGGTAGCAAGATTCAACTTTAAATCTGCATTTTACAGTCAGCTTTCTATGCCCACTTAACTGTGTCCAGCCACAACTGTGTTGTATGGATTTCCTAGAATAGACCATGAAATGGCAGGTGCAGGCAGTGCTTCGTTTTGGAGTGCTTTTAGGATATACATCAGTAAGAAGTGAGAAATTGATGATTAGGCAGAGGGAGAAGTTGACCAACAATAGGGTGACAGTGGAGTATTCAGCTACTTGTATGAGTTGGAATGGGCCTTCAGCATTGTCCTAAACTATGGCATGGGAGTTAGACTTTTGTATCCCCTCCCCTTCATTGGACAGCAGTTGACCTCAGGCTGCATCCTGGCAGGGTATCATCTTGACCTGGGCAGTTTCCCATGGTTGAGGGCAGTTTCCAGCTGAAAGATGAGGCCAGGAATGGTCTCAGCCCTGTTATTTCTATAAATTGGGGAAATGGGTGCTTTACAGGCCTTGAAAAGGGAATCAGGACAGTTTTGCTACAATATCCTGGATCCCAAACAATTTTAAGATATTTATTAGGATCAGTAATTTTTTTTCAAAGGAAATCTACAAGAAGTATTAAACAAATATTTTGTATATAACTTAGTAGGAAAATCCTTAAAATCAAAATTAGAAAAAAAAGCATGTTTCTTATACAAGTACGTTGTATTTGAAATTGCTAGCAATGTAATACAAATCTCTGAAAGACTATTTTTTCTTAAATGAGGCCTCCAATGATGTACTACACTGTAATTAACACTGAAATTCTGGGAACTACTTTGTCATTTCCAGGCACTATAGTTCCAAATCTGGGAAGTGAACACTGTACATGAGATGATTGATTTCCCATGGATTACAACAGGCTATAGTTTCCTTCATTATGCAAATTAATAAAATTCAAACTAAGCAAAATATATATTAGTCATTGATGATTAATTTGTCCACATCTGGGTGCTGAGAGTCTGGGCTCCTTAAGCCACACAGATTTTTTAACCTTTTTAATTTAAAAACACTGTGTATATGCACATTCTCCTCCATCGTTGTAATTCTAGTTTGGTAAGAATTGTAAGGAAACTCTAAAACTTTCTTATAGTACTTTCATGTAAGTATAGGACATGTTTTCATATATACTGAACATAATTCAGTATATATATATATTTTTTTGGTGTTTGAAATAAACAGAGGGACCTCTAATGGAGATGACTTTATTATTTTGGGGACAGCATAATAACATTTAAATAACACTTATATAAAAATAAAACTGAGTGGTTACTTCTCTGTGTTTTGAAAACTCAAATAAACAAGAAATAGAATAGTCTATTTGTAAAAGGTGCTTCTCAAACATTTGCAATTAATATCTTACATGGTAGAGGGAATGAAATATACTTCTGCAATATCAGCATATAGCAGTTCAAAGTGGCCACTGGCCAGGCATTCCTTTGAAATGCCCTGTTTTCACAATGCACCTGGGGACTTTGTATTCTCCTCCAAACTAAGTCTAATATAAAGCAAATCCCACCTCAACTGTCTTCAAACACTCTAGTAAAATGACCTTGCAGAAAGATGATCTTTGGCATTAACCCCTGTCAAAATGACAGTTCCCCAAACTGAGGAGTTAATTCCCAGGAAAAACAACAGAAAATGAGGTTGGAACTTAGCAGAAAATTAAAATTTTAAGTGTAACCAGTACTTACTGAATAACATTTAAATTATTTTATTTAGAAAATCCACGCACCAGGATAATTATAATTTATGATCTTTAGTATTGTAGAAAGACCTCCTTACCTAACTTTGCTTCAGTGGACTAGAACTAGAGCTGTTTCTGTGTGTTATTAAATGGGTAACACAAACACAGTTATCCTCTTGGTACTCATGGTGTGATGAGCTAAAGAGGTTATATCTATCTTTATCTATTTGTATCCAAATATTAGCAAGTTTATTAGACAGTTATATGGAGTACTATGTCTCAAGTAGAACTAAAGTTTTGAGTTTCTTTTTAGAAGTCAGAGAACAGAGCTATGTTAGATTTAGCTCAGAACATATGCCTATGTAAAGTTGCCTGAATTCGATTATAAATGAAAATTGTAATAAGTGGTTTTAGCAAACAGCTTCTTCAGCTGTTATTTTCTCTATTCTGTACACCCTTACTTGCCACATAGCAGAGAGGTCTTAAGAATCTATCTTAGGAAAATGAAACAAAAGACTGAAAACTTTATTTAAATCATCCAATTTAAAACAAAACATCATTTCAATCCTTTAAGAATCTATCAGGAAAATGAAACAGAAGACTGAAAACTACTTAAATCATCCAATTTAAAACAAAACATTATTGTTTCAATCCTTTGGTATTTCAAATGTAATGTGATCAGTGTTCCCCCTGATTATTGTTACTATTATTATTAATTCCTTATTTAGTATCCTTTTCCGAGAATACCAGTATGTATGTATTAGAATCTTGCTAAATTTTACGTGTGTGAACTCAAAGATGACTTAAACTACATAGCTGAGTAGAAAAACTAATCGATAATACAGTTAAGACAAATTTTGGTTTTAGAGTCTCAGGAAGTAGCTCACAAATTTGCAAAAACTGAAAAATAGTTATTTTCTTATGTAATAAAATAGTACTTTTTTATATCTAAAGAAGATACATAATTAATCTAGGGGGATAAATATGTTCTAAACACTTTGAAACAAAGGTACTGTGCTCCCAACACACAAAATTTTAAATAATTTTTGTATGGATTATCTTTATTGTTAAGTCATTGATATTTACATCTCCCTATGTTTTATTTCATTGTAACATTTAAAACAGTTTGACATTAAATATTAATGTAAATATGACACAACTAATAATATAAGAACAGGCTTATTTCTGTGCTGTGATTTCCATAACTGTGAGAACTGTGAGGATAGTGTTTTCCTCAGAGGCGTAGACATTAAGAGAGTTGACCACAGCTTTCTTTCACAAATGAAGCTTGCTCTCCATGGCTGTCTCCTGCATGAGGTCATTCTTTTTATCTTTTGATCTGCTTAGTGTAAAGAAGCCCACAACCACTGCACGTTCAGGTGTTGACGTAGAGGAACCCATCTTGGATACCCTCCTGGAGTCTACGGCCCATTCACGTGGTTGGAGAACAAAGTCAGTCTCTGCCTGAATTAAGGTTTTGCACTATGGGAGTAAGGAAACAGTGAGCCGAGAAATCTCTTACTCTTACGACTGTGAGTGTGTTTTCAGCTACTCTCCCAATCCCAGTAATATCAGGAAAGGGATTGTAATCTTTCTGCTTCTCTGAGTACATCTTCTCACAGGATGGAAAACATCCATGTAGGCAGTGGGGTTCTGTGGAGGCAGCACAGGGCAGCAAAGAGGAACTTGCCAACCTAACTGAATCCAAATAAGTTCAAATCTGCTTTTCCTGCCTATGATATATTAAGAGACAAGTGACCCCTAGAATTTCTATGCTGGTAAAATAGTTTAATAGTAATGTCAGTTTATTTAAGATGAGGTAACTGAAGACTACTTGGCATTTTGCAAGGATGCAACAATTTCTGATGGTAATCATGATCTTCCCATCCCTATTTCCAATAATAAATCTTCATTTACATTTACTAAATTAAATTGACTTAATCTTGCTATTCTGAAACAATAAAATTGCTACTGTTTTCTTTCTATATACAAAGGGAACATCTTACAGCAGATAAAGATGTACCTCTTCCCTTCCCTCAAAATTTATTCTGAACCTCAAAAACAGGGAAATATCCAGTGTCACAGTAATTGTTCAATCGCTTCCTCATATGAGTCGAGCTAAACATGCAGTGTTTATTTAAAAGAAGAGCATCCTGTCATACTTCACTAATGCTTACATGGGTATTAAAAGTTAGGGGTCTCCTAGCTTTTTTCTGTTCTGTCAAAGAAGATTGTAATTTCCAAGAGAACAGGGAATTTTTGTAAATTGCTTAGCATTTGATGTTGAGAACAATGACTCCTCAGTAATTATGTGTTGTCAGGAAAGAATGTTATAAGAAACACTATCTTACTGTTTCTTATAGTGCTTGCCAATGTGTCTAGCAAATAGCAAATAGTAGTTGGCTGTTATTACTTCAGGATACCTTCAATTTGCCTCAAATTTCTCATCTGTAAAAAGGAGGTAATATCGACCTCATAGCAGCATTGTAAGAAATAAAAGAGCCAACAGGTAAAGTTCTATGAATATCAGAAACTTAACTGGCACACGCTATGCACTACATGAATGCTAGATTTTTTAATTATTGTATCTTTTTTTCTTTATCTCATGACTAAAAATGATTACTTTCTCAAAAATTTTTGTCTCTAATTTGATGTTTTCTCAAAATTAAATCCTTCTCCTTCATTCCCAATTTACTAAACTTCTCTCAGCTTTACCTCTTGGTATGGGTGTTAACAGCACCAAGATTTCCCTTTGGCAACTCCAAATCCTCCCTTATGGTCCAAGTGAATTTTGGATCATATTCCATCTGTGACTGTAAAAGATACAAGATCCAGGGCTGGATGAAGAAAATGACTTCTGTGAAACTGCTAAGATATTTGGGAAAGATTTGTTCTACTTAGACTGCTTTTAAATTGATAAGCTAATCTTTCTGTGTCTTAGTAGAGCAAGCTGCTGGGCTTGATGAAGAAGCAGCCAACATAAAAGCAACGCTGAAGGGCACAGTGGTAGAGGACTGTGACATGCCTGAGTATCTACAGCCAATTGAACTCTAATGAATTTCCATGTTTTGTTTTACTCCGAGGTCAATAAACTTTTTCTGCAAATAAATACACTGCAAATATTTTAGGCTTTGTGTAGCATATGGTTTCAGGTGCAACTTTTCAACTCTGAGGATGGGTATGGCTGTGTTGCTGTTAAATTTGATGTGCCTAAATAGGTTATGGTACATTTGGGCCATGGACCATAGCTTGTTGACTCTTACTGTATCCTGACAAAGTTTATTTAGTGGCAAGTGAAGGAGGTTTAACTAATACCTGCTAGATGAGGCAATGGATTAACAGTGTTTTAAGTAAGAAATCTGAAAATCATTATTTTTACCTTTTTCCTGGTTCCTCTCAATAATAAATAAATACATTAGAGCCAGAGGATGTCTCTGTCGAATGTTTTCCTAATTTATTCATTCTTCCCAATCTCACTTCTAACTTGTTATTCCAAATCACAATCACCTCCTGCTTGGAGTTCTACAGAAACATCTTATGTATTTCTCTGTGTCCAGGATTGATCTTCCAATTATTTGCCACTAAAGGTGCTATGATATTTCTATAATGTATATGTTGGCATATAAAGCTCATATCAAGGGGAGATATCCAGTGTCACATTAATTCATAGATCATTTCCACATAAAGACAGTTGAGCTAACCATGCAGTATTTACTTAAAAGGAAGGGATAGAAGTCCTATCCATGTGACTTCCTATAAACCCTCAATGTGGTTATATCTCCTACCATAAAACACACATTATTTTATTTGTATATTGAACTCATTATTCTTGTTGCTAGAATGTAAATTCCATGAGAGCCAGGGCAATTTTCTTGCTCATGACTTTGTTTAATTATCTATATATTTACCTGATATAAAGTGTTTATTAAATATATACTTCTGAAAAGAAGAATGCATGATTCATCAGGGAAAGTAAAGAGAAAAATAATGCATTTTTTCCTGAATAAATACAGACTTCAATTGCTTGTGCATTTATAAAACAAGGTCTGTAAATACACATTTACTATATCATGATAATCTCTTAGTTTTCTGTTAGGCCAAGATTACCAAGATTTTATTGGAATAAAAACAGAAAACTGATTTTCTAAATAATACTTATTTCAGAGAGTTAATTTTCTCATTGCCTTCCTGCTCCTCTTGACTTTCCAAATTGACTTATAATTCAATATCCAGTTCAAGTCCATATTCTCATCGAGTCTTTCTAATTCAGTCTCTGTACATCTATTCTGTTATTTATGGCACTTATTTTCTGTATTATACATTGAGTACTATATACTGTATGTAAATTTAGATTGTTATAGTTTCTTCCTCTGTGCACTTATTTCTTTGATGCCCATGCACAATAAATGTTCACAGAAAGTAAAGGAGATATTTTATACTTTTTTTGACATGACCAATTTCGGTACAGAGCAATGACATAGAAGATATTCACTCAATTCCCACTAAAAGAGTATATTGCAAAGGAAACAAAAAATGATCATCATAAAATTACATCTGGAAGGAGCACCATGCCCAGAAAATCAACTAATGACAGCACATGTAATTTTTGCTAGCATTATGATGAAGGAAACAAGTCTATTACAAAAACATGAAATCCAGCAGATGGTTGACTTAACACTTCACATCACTCTGTATCTTGGTGTGAAGAAATTATTTAACGATAAGTTAATAACACTTTTTCATTTCTTTATTTGATCTTTAAACTGGTTTAATGATAGAAGTACACAGAGTATTTAGGTGTCTTTCTTCTATACTATGAGAGTGTTTTGATAAAAATATTTAGCTACATTAAAAGTGCAATCATATAAACAGAATATGGAAGACTTGTTAGGAAAAAACATAGAAATATATTGAACAAAATGTTCAATATAAACCAAAAATTAAATATCACTCCCAAACCCTTTTTAAAATTATGTAACCTAAAATCATGAAAACTGACTCCAAAAGAAATCAATACTCAAACAATAATGATTAAAATGAACAAATTAAAATGAAAAGTTTGGCAGTGAATTACCTCTAATAAAGTTCCTGGGCCCAGAATTGACATTTCAGAAAGTAAGAAAGAACACATAATTTCCTTAATATATAAATTCGTCCAAAACAAAGAAAAACAGAAAAAAAAGAAATTACTTTTTATAAGGCTAGCATAAAGTTTAAAAATGCATGTGCCTGAGCATGCTTATTCACATATATTAGGGTATTATGTGTACATGTGTGTACACATAAGATTAATCTCCCCTAAATACATAAATGCAGAAACTTTAGTAACAAAAACCAAATAGCCAAATGAAGAGGAAAGAAACCAAGTGTCCATCAAATGAACAGATAAACAAAATGTGCTATAAAACACAGATGTTTATTATGGCATCATTTAAAATACTGAAAAAATGTGAATAGTGCAAATAGCTAGTAACAAAGTAATAAAAAACCCAAAATGTATGAAATCCACAAAAAATTACTGTCTTTTAAAATGTTAGACTATAGATGATCTTATAGTATTTCTATGATAAATAATACATGTACATCAGCATGTGAATAAGACAAAATACATACAAAATTAACAGGGAAAGTGTAGGGCTGTTCTTTTTCATCTTAAAATATGGTTAAACTTTTCATTGTTCTTTCTATTAGCTAATTAAATGTGCCAGTTCTACTTTGCACCATCTACAATTGACATCAATAAGTTAAGTTTGCTAGTCTGTACAATGATTTTACTCTTACTTTGGCCCACAGAAAACTCTCCAGCTACAAAAATGGAAAACAAACAATCACACACACAAAAAAGACTTTGTTGTTTTGAACTTATGAAATGCTAAGGATAAGATCTTAATTTCTCAGAGAGTTGCTACTTTATACGACATATAGCTGTCTGGCGTTTTGTCCTTTACAAAAATACAGATAAGGATTAAAGAGGATCAAAAATCCCAACATTCATTTTTTTTTTCATTGCTAAGGAATTAAATTTACTGTTTCCTTGGATGACTAAATCCTACCAATTCATAGGCAACACGGCAAGAAGATTTACCTTGTGAAGTCTAAGAGTAAAAAGATACAGTACATTGAGCAAGTAGTGGCTTGTTCAAAATACAAGTTCTTTGGAATAATATTACTGAAATACCAGAGATATGTTAAGTCAACCTTAAGAGAGAGCAAATGGGAAAAGCTAGAAGTAACAGTATGAACTTCCATAAAGTAAACTCACTATTCACCAACATTTAAATAAGCAATCCCTTGTAATGAGGCAATTACAGTAAGAGTCAATATTAAAACAGCCTGGGTTTTCCCCCCCATTACTCACATTATCTGGGTACTGTTATAAATTCTTATGTTAAATTATAAGGTCTTTCATTGAGGTACCAGTCCAACTTGGAATTTTAAAAATATATACAAGCCAAAAGTTCTTTATTTTATCATCATTGTCTAGATATTTTAATCTCTTGTTTTTTGGTTCTTTTTTCTACCAGTCCTTTTTATGAGATATTGGAATACTCAGTTCTTTTAGCACCTTTTGAGGTTAACATCGCTTTATATTCATTAGACCAAGAGGTCAAATAAGTCACAGGAAGGTTAAGTGGTGTCTACAGTTTCAGGCCTTCTAGTGACTGACTTATGAATGAAACTTGAAATTCAGTCCCTTAGTGTCATTTACTCTAATCAACTGACAGTAGAGAAACATTCTTAATTAAGTTTTCATGACGACATGAAAAACAGTTTAGTTACCTACATTAATGTCATGATTTCTGACAGAATAATCACAGCCTATTTAATATCATTGTAAGATATCATTAATAGTATTTCTATTTATAACTTGCGCACATATAAATATAGCAAAATTAATTTCACTGGTCATGTGAATCATCTAAAGGCTTGGCACAGGTTATCAATCTTCCTAAGTTTT
Source organism: Manis javanica (assembly GCF_040802235.1). Classification (NCBI taxonomy): domain Eukaryota; kingdom Metazoa; phylum Chordata; class Mammalia; order Pholidota; family Manidae; genus Manis; species Manis javanica. The sequence continues at coordinate 126,567,009 of NC_133160.1, read as the reverse complement.
GTGAAAATCTCTAAAATTTAAGTACCATTACATTTATTTGGCATTGATTTTGAATTAAAGTTAACAGAACTTTAATCAAAATCAACTCTAGTGCTCTCAGTTCTACAAAAGTCTTGAAGCTCCCTATTTAATTCACTTTTAAATATGGGAATACTTCAGGGTCCAATATTATATATTTTTGTCTTCTCTTTCCATACTCTTCACCTGAAATATTTTATCTAATGCTGTGACTTTAAATGCTATTCTTGGTTGATGTATTCTAAATTTATTTCTTCAACGTCTACTTTTATCACCAAACATGTGTATTAACATGTTAATTTTAAATTACTCTTAGATATCTAATAATTACCCAAATAACATATACTAAGTGGAATTATTGATTTTCTCTTCCTTAATTCATCATATACCATGAGCCAGGTGCTGTAATAATCTTAACATGTGTTAATTTCAGTAGAAGCAGAATGAAGTCATGTTAATATTGAGGTGATTTTAGACATTTCATTAAATAAACTAGTTTAAGGTAAGGATAGATAGAAATGCATAAAGATTGAGAAGTCTGAAGGTCACTACTATTCCATGGGAAGTGTATGCTTAACTAGGAACCAACAAGAGGAGAGAGAGAGATAGAGAGTTCCCTCTGTTAGCACATAAGACAGTTTCTTAATTGATCTAAAAACAATCAAACAGTTAAAGCAAACAGTGAAGAGTAAAAGTAATGTTTTGAAAAAACTGTCCAGTTGGGAGGAAAGAAATCTTGGGCAAAACAAATGGAAGTTGAAACATGGGTGGAAAGCAAACTTCAAAAATCACCTTTTTTCCTGTAGTATGTGCCAAACCCTGATAACCCTATGTGCTCTTTTATTTAGAGTTACATGAATCTGGAGCAAGGAGATAAATCCAAGTGCTATCTTACATTTAAGTTATCAGGTGGGAGATCTTTCCCAAAATACAAAACATCATCAAATGGGCAACACCTTCTTCTAGATATAAATATACAAAAAAGGAAACTTGTAAAAATCAACAATGGTAAGAAAGGTTTAGAAATATCTCCCTTGACAATAATTTGAAGGCTGTCACTATGTGTAAGTTTGTAGTTGAAGCCATGCTACTACCTATGTGTTCAGAAAATCAACGTGAAAACAATTAAATTATTATGATTCTACATTAGAAGAGCTTTCAGGCAACAGGCAAATGAAAACGCAATTTACCTGTGGAAAATTCCAACTTTAACCCTTAGATAAACATCTAGGTAACATGAACACAAAGTAAATAATAATGATAATAATAATAATACATAGAACTACTATGCCACAAATGAGAGTCAGCAGAATCAGATATATGAATGCTTCAAATATTGGTCCTATCTTTCATGGATAATAAAAATGGAAACCTATTTGTCATGTTATAAAAGGGAAGCATGAAAATATATGACATTATCATTAAACAGTGAGAAAATACTTCTGTCCTGCCTTTTACATCAATCTAGTCTCTTGTTACAACTAGAAAAAGATGTAAGTTGATTGCTTTAATTAGATAGTAGGTTTCTAGGTACCAAAGTTTATAAAAACTGAGGATTTTCCAAAGGTACATTTTGGAAAGAAAAAATTGTTAAAGTAAGAATAAGCATATGGAGAAAACAATGAATTTTTAAAGATGAATCAGAGTGCACTTATTTATATGTTATGGATACATATACCATTTGACTGAAAAAAAGCTGATCATCTAATAAAATACTTAAACATTTACTTTTTGGGAAAACCCAAGATATATGGCAGCTACATTTATTAAGTTGCATGATTTTCTTCTTTTAAATTTAAATTTAAATTTAAATTTAAATTTTATTTTCTGAAATGGGTAAAAATGATCTTAACAGTTATAATGCTCAAGTTTTGAATTTAACATAATTTAGTTGCCAAATAGTAGTGATCTCTTGCTATTGGGATGCACCCAGTTGTAAGGAATGCTTGAATTTAATTTTGACAGTCAAAAGCTTGATAGGAGAAATTGATAAGCATCCGCACAATTGACTTAATTCCATCATTTTAAATATGGCTCACTTACAAGCTTACATTTTCCCTCAGTATTCCCCTCCAGAGTGTGCATTGAGTCTATTGACATAATTTGCATTCCTGATGAGGCACAACAAAGAATCTAGGATTCTATTATTTGAACACTTAACACTCTGTAAAATATAATTCAAAGTCAGTTCTCTCTGTAAACCGACTTAGTCTACTTGAAGTTTTCTCCCAACCCTCATGTGCTTCTCCAGCATAAAATAAGATCCAAAGTTTGCTGTACAATACTTTCCAACCACAAAATTCTACTTGAGCACAACACAGATGTGAAATATTAAGTGAACTCTACAAAATGTTTCCTGGCAAACGGTAACAAAATAAAATAAATGAAGGTAAAATAAATAACTGTCCTTACCTCCTGTGTAAGGTGCAGTACCTTCTCCAGAGGCAGGTTTATACACAGCCTATGGTTGGTGAGACAGATGTGGCTGAGACCCATCGTGCCCTGTAAGTACAAACGCATACAGTTGTTAGGAAAGTTTAAGTCACAAGATTTAAAAAGTTTGTAGCAATCATTCTTGTTTCCTTAGGCTCACAAAAACATAAGATGAAAGAAAAGAGTGTCTTATTTGGTCGGAACTAGTTTCAAATTTCTTTCTAATCTTCACATATAACACACAAAAATCTTACTTCAAATTATAATTTATCTTTCTTTCTATTGAGATTTCCCCAAGTAGCACTGCTGACATTTTAGACTAGATAGACAGGGGGCTGTCCTGTATGTTGTAAATGGTTACCAGTACCCCTGGTCTCTGTGACACTGCAGGAACAGCACATTTCCCAATCCAGTGGTAACAATCAAAGCTGACTACAGATATTATCAAAGCAAAATGGAGTAAAATGCCCTCCTTTTGAGAACACTGGTCTGTAATAAGGCATATTATATGGATATTTTTCACAACGTAATAGTTCAAATATAAAGGGGACTGTGGCTATAAATTTAGATAAGCAATTAGGGATTTTTCTGCTTTTATAAAGAAATGTGTTTGCAATTCTGCCATGGACTGTATGTATCCCCCACGTGTTCCAAGTTCTTATTTGAAGCCCTGATCCTCCAAATGGTATTAGGAGGTGGGGGACTTTGGGAGGTAATAAGATTTAGATGAAGTCATGTAGTGAAGCCCCAGAGTGGGATTCATGCCCTTATAAGAAGAGGAAAAGACTGTAGTCTTTTCTCCATGATGTGAGGATTCAAAGAGAAGGTGGCTTTTGTCAGACATCAAATTCAAGTGACACCTTGATCTTGTACTTCCCAATCTCCATAATTGTGAGAAATAAATGTTTGTTGTTTGAACCACCCAGCCAAAGTATTTTGTTGTGGCAGCCTGAACTGACTCAGGTATTATTATTTAAAAAGTTAAAAAAAAAGTCATGGTTATAGGCGTTATTTCAGAATGACATAGTTTGTGATCAATAATGCAGATCATAGTATAGTAAATAGTCTAGTTGTTGATTTGAACTGCTGATTCAACAATCAATAAAATTTCTACATTAAATCAAATATGCACTAATTAATACTGATCATAAAGTTGGTCAATAATATTGACCATATGTTTTCTATTTCTTTATGAAGCATAAAGAAAGAACAAGAGATAGCAAAAATTGTTTTCTACAGTACAGGTATTAAAACTTCATGTCTTAAATTTATATGTTCTTGATTTTTAAAAAAAATAATTATTTATTTAAGAATAGAAATGTTTCTTTAGCATGTAAATAAATGCATCTCTAATCAAAAGCAAATACCTAATTTATGAATTAGTAAAGTAATTATCATTACATTAATGGGAATAAAGATGCTTCATTACATATATTTCATTTAATATTGTCCACAAGTCTTAACACTGAAATAAGAGACATAAAGTTAATGCTATATGAATAGATGAAAATAGTGGAAACTCAAAACAACTAAAAAATGACCAGACATATGGTGAGTTTAGAAAAGATGGCTACAACAAATACATGAAAATCCATATATTCTCTTTATATTAACATTAATCTACTTGAACACATAATAAAAACTGATAATCACAATGACAAAGATAATAAAAACTAACCAGAAATAAAGATAAAAAGAAATATATTGGGCATGAAGAAAATGAACAATAAAACTGCTGAGTTGCAGAAGAGAAAAAAAATTTCCAAAGAAAGGAGAGAGATTATTTTCATGGATGGGAAGACTGAATAATTCAAGAACTGTATTACAATAGTAACTAGTACATATCAAATACCTGATATAAAGCATATATAATAAATATTTTACATAATTTTTCCCAGTAATCCTTACAAAACTCTATGAAAGCTGAAGTTGGAGAATTTAACCTACAAAATCATTAAGTAGAAGAACCAGTCCATAAAATTAAGTAAAGTCTGAGCAACTACCCATTCTTTTATTGTTTTTCTATTAGTTTTTAATCATAAGATTAAAACTGGAATTTCAGAAAGGTGCAGATCTTACACAAATTCTGTCATAAAAAGATATATTTATTTTCACTTAATCTGAAAATGATTACAATTCTATAAAAACATGTTGAGTGTTTAATGTGGAAGAACTATGCTGAGCCTTAGAGATATTATATTTGGAGATATAGAAAAAAGTTGTGGCCTGCTTTTCCCCTTCATATAATGGCTGTTTTAAAATTATATTTATTATATAAAGATTTAATTTGATTAAATCAACCATTAATCTAATGTGATTAGAATAAAGAAAGCTGAGTTAAAAGTAAGCATCTCATACTACATATAAGATACAATGAAATTGAAAACTTCATTTATATATTTAAGCTTTTAAAAATACTTTAGTTCCTCTTGTATGTTATTTCATATGCAATACTTAGCCATAAAAATCCCCAAATATGTTTCCGTCACTGATTCTTAAAAAATTAATATATTCATTGCCATTACAACAGCTTTTATTTTTTCAGTTAAAAGATTAAAAAAGAAAAGTACAAATGAAACAAAACTTGCAAAGAAACCTTGAGTACTCCCATAATGTTAGGTAAGAACAAAATCCGTGGCTTACATTTATCTTTTGATTTCATGTGCACTTTCCCCTGTGCTCATAATATATACTCCAGAGAAAGGGAATATTTGAAACAGCAATTATGTAAGCAAACATGGGGAAAATAATCAATATAAAATAAACTCTTCAAGGAATATTCATTTTCACTTCTACTTGAAAATTGCCTAAGGTACATATGAAGTCTCTTTTGCCTAATATCTCAATGTGACCCTGAGGAATATTCTGTTGAATTTAATGTGATTGTCGCTACAAATGTTTACAAAAAGTGCTTTAATTAGTCCAAAAATGTGTCTGTAAACCAAAATCAAGAGTTTTACATAATAAAAATAACACTGTGCTAATGCATATAGTATTTTAATAATTCAAAATTTTCAAAAATGAAACACTTCAAAATGTATGCAAAGTAAAATTTTGTAAATAGAGGCTTATCCATCAAGACTTTAACAACTAAGACAATTTTTTGCTAAAATGATAATTAAAAATTTAAACAAAGTTATATTGGGAACCATATAACAGAGAATTTGTCTCTCTGTATTACTTTTATTGTTAACAGTTGGAACCATCTCAGAGGTCAGCAGAGTGGATGCTGATGGACAATTTAAAGTATCCATGGTGACATTTTCAGCAAATTAATTACAAGGTAAGAATAGGAGGGCACAATAATATGGTCCCTGATATTTAAAGCGTGGCTTACTTCTTATACTCCAGTCTTATGGCATTCTTCTTGGATGGTCAAGGCAAATTATGTTCCTCAATAAGTTCACCTGTCTCTTAACAGACACTACTAAGGAAACTGCAGGGATAGAAACAGGTGATGGCCTCTTTCTTATGAGGCCAATGCTTTCAGTTACAGTCACTGAGTGATACTGTGTAAGAAATAAATTGTTACATCTTCCTCTATGTATTTTTTCCAATCAGATGGAAAAAACCTTTTCAAATGTCTTGATAAGAATCATATTATGGTATTTATCTGTTGTAACTTCCAAGAAAATTTATTTAACTGAATTTTTAAATAAATTACTAAGAAAGAGCTTGATATTTGGTGTTAAAATTCCCCAAACTGAAGGGAAGGGACAGAAAGAGACAGACAGAAACATAAAGAAACAAAGAAGCTTAATAAAACAAAAAATATATAATTCTAAGAAAATAGATTTCCCTTCTCTACATATTTTTGTGTAAGATCATTAGGAAAAGTAAAAAATACATAGTGGATTAAACGATGCTTATTAATTAATGATAAACAGTAGTAAGTTGATATTTCTAATTATAACAACATAAGCAGTTACATTTTATTTTTAACTTGAACTTGGAATAACTGTAATTGATGATATTTTAAAGCTAGTTTTAATTCTAGAGATATTTGAATACAGTATTTGTGTCCTGTTTTTAGGTTTGCTTGCCCATGACAAAGTTGGTTGAGATAAACTCATTTTTTACATGAAGATTTCAAAGATTTTTAAATATCATTGGAAATACCTCTGACTTTGTAAACTTGAATAAGGGCAGGCAGATCAGGAATTATCAAAACTTACTGGATCTTGGAATATCTGATTCTAAAAAAACAGAGTTCATTTACTTAATGAAATTAATTACTATTGTTATTCTCATTTTATGTATGTAGAGTGCAAAGCAGAGGGAGATTAAGTAATTTCACCATGGTTACACAAATAGGAAGGGGTGTCCTATCTGGACAAAAATCAATCTGGTTTCACACTCTATGCTATCGGCCATTACACTATCTGTCCTACATTTTGGAGGTAGGACACTGAGACCTAAAGAAATTAAGTTATTTAAGAAAGGTCATAGAGTAAGGAATGATTTACTTGGTGCAAAGAGTAAGTAATTCTGATCCTCCAGTATGCATGCATATGTACTTAAATGTGGTCAACCAGTATTAGTCTCAGTATTGCATACATGCCATATATATGATATCTGTCATTCAACAATTTCTTTCTTACAATGATTTTCACACCAATCGAGAAACACTTTTACAATAATTTAAGTTTATTCAGCACTTTCTTTATGAGGGGTTGGGAAGTTGACAGAAAAATAGACATCAGAATTACTGCATTTTTTTAGTAATTGTGAGTGCAGATTAGCTTTCTGGGAATACCTGACAAAGCTCAGGAGAACTTAGGTTCAAATCAAACTTTTAGGTTAATTGGAATTAGAAGTGTCATCAGAAAACAGGATTTCTTTTACCTGACAAGAAACAAAATTTGGTTTACTTAAAGTTCTAAATTGCTAAATTAAACAGTGCAATTTTGGTCTCCTAATACGATTCCACTCTAAAATGTACAGAGTTTTTCTGCCCTGGGGGAAAAAAAAAGGATACTAGTTCAAGGTTTTATTTTTAGCAACTAACCCTTTTATCCTAAATATTATAGTGAACAACACTTATAAATGCATTACACTCTGTGATTATTCTATTCCTAAGTGATAAAAGCGGTTTTAAAAAAAGAGATGATGGGACAATATTTATAAAGTCTATGCATCCTTCTGATTCTGATACCACCCCCACAAATGATCCCATAATATGGGCCCAAATCCTGCTCTTTTCACTTTCACCTGCCTGTCAATTGTCAGTTTAACGGAGTCAGCTATATATATATATATATTTATATTCTTCCCATGAAAAACGATGGAAATTTTCACATGACAGTTAGTAATTGCAGAAGTTCCACAGGGGCTAATATTCAATGTGCTAGTTGAAGCAAGAAAGTCTGGATACAATTATTGAAGTCATTTCCCAGTGCACCACAGGTATCCTCTAAAGATGAGGGGTGAACAGATTTATTTATTGCTCTCATCCAAAACTTCAGTTTGATGAATAAAGCAGTTTGCATCCATGTGAATCTATCTTCCACGTTAGATTCAGCCTCTGCCTACTCCATTGCCTAAAAATGGAAAAAAAAATGATCTTTCCTCTTCCCATCAGCTGGACAACAAGGTCTCTCATAGTGCAATACTTCAATTAATACTTATTATTAATTGACAGAGCTATAACAAATCAAAGAAATAGCCTAAATATCCTAGTTTATTGGAATAATATGAAAAAAAAACAGGGATTCAACAGTATTGTTTAAGTTCATATGAACAGCAGAAACTTCACAGATGGAGATTTTTAGGATTGCGGGCTAATGTCGATAAACTGGATGAAGCTAAGGACCTGGCAGGTGGGATAAAGATGAACAGTGTAGGTACGCATATTCCACTGGGTGAACATTTCAAATATTGCTAGGAATTTTCATTGCAATTACGAGTCATCTCACGAATTTCAAAAAAGACTGCAAATACGCATCCTACAGAACCCCCTCTAATTTAGAATGTGTGAGGGCCCAAGGAGCAAAGCTCATGCAAAATCAAATAAAACCAATGATATAAGACAAAGATATTTTAACCCAGGCTATAATTTATGATACAACTTAGAGTGCAAACATTAATTAAGTAATGAAACAGAATTAGCAGGCATTTAAAACTGTATGTTATGTGTTGTTCTTGGTTCATTTTCTTTATTGTCCTGGGGGAAATAACCCATTTTCCTTAATTTCTTCCTGTGTCATTCTCTTCTAAAATACAATAGCTAAATACTTGCACCTAGAGTTCACAAAATATGAAAAGCAGTTGAATTTTTATTAAAAACTGATATAGATTGAAATTGTTTCAATTTTAATTTCAGCATTGGACCCAAAGAATAATTTATTTGGCTTCCATTGTATCAGAGAATTCAGAGTTCCAAAGATCTACAGTAGAAAGGGTGTGATTTTTTCCAAAAGGGGAGAAGTGAATTTTCTCCTCCTCCTCCTCTATCAATTGTGTAAGCTTTGAAGTAGTCTTAACTCATTTCATCAATTTCTTACCTATCATTCTGCTTCCACTGGTTACTTTTACTATTGCCACCATTATTTCTGTTGAGATCATTTGTTTTCCTAATTTTTGGTTTTGTGAGAAGGCAGATCTGCATCAGTATTAGGAGTTGGCCTGGTGTTTGGGAGAATGCTAATAGTTAAAATATTTGATTTTTAATCATGGCACTGGTCCCTAGAAGCGCAGTTGTTGTCAGAACTCCAAGTAGAACATCTGCTATATTCTAAGCACCTGGTATTCTTGGAACATAATATGTGCCCAGCAAATATCTGAAGACATGAGAAAGGGACAAAGAAGTTGGAATTTAGGAAGTATTTTAATTCATTTCACAAATTCGTTCTAGTTGAGAAGAAAGAGAATGATAAAAACAAATGTATAGATGAGTTAAGAGTAAATGTAATATGTAATATGAAATCAAAAGATACTTAAAGGACAAGGTATAATTTAAAGGAAAGCAAAGTAGGTCTCCATTTGCTGGGAACATGTACGTAACATGTCCCATGACCTACCGTAGCTCCTTAAATGTCAACAAAAGACTCAGATCATCCAAGTCCAAATCCCTGATCTCTTTCCTACCACATATCTAAAATTGTCCTTCTATCTATTTTGCCTGTTCCAGGAAATGGCCCTCATTCATGTAATTATGGTAGCTAGAAACAAGGGAGTCATTATTGCCACTTTACCCTCTTTCAACTAACATGCCCAGTCTATCAAGCAGTACTAATGATTTTTTTGCTTATGATCTTACAGTGTTCATATCCTTATATCTACATCCTTCCTACTACCTATAATACCATTTTAGAAATTCATCTACATTAAAAAAAATTCTTTTGGGCATCCACTTTGGGGCTCTCCTAATGCTTTATCCTCACAGTAAACAAAGTAATATTTTCAAAGGCAAATCTAACTATAGTAGTTTCCCACCTTAAAACTTTCTGTACTTTTCTAGTCTCTTTCGTATAAAGAAAAATAAATCTTTTAATGGTGCTACCATAAAGAACCACCATTCCATTCCCTGCTCCTTTGAGTCTATTTTAGATACCTTATATATCTAAAATATATCATGGAATCATGCAGTATTTGTCCTTCTGTGTCTGGCTAATAGCAGCGATTAGGTGATTGTCCTCACCGAGCTCTCTGCGGAGATGTAAGATGCTCTGGCTTCTCAGGTGGAAGCGTGTCCATCTTCTTTGTGCAGCCATTTTTGGTAACCCCATGCACTCCACAGATATCTTTCTTTAAAGTTTGGGAGGAAGCATGGTAATGTAGAGAAACCTCTAGCACAAAAGCTAGTAATGTTGCTTCTTAAAACTAGTAATTAAAAGAGAATAAAAAAAGACTGAATCATTTGGGGATTTAGGATTACTTTAAGGCTTATTTTCTTTGGCTTCAAGAGGAGTAAAAATCACTCTTGGATTTCATCCATATGTTCTTGAAAATGGTTGTCTAACACAGTGTAATAGCTAATGAAAGCTTTTTTCAGACACTATAGAAAGGCTCAAACCAAGATATATATATGGCCGTATTTTTAAAAATAGAGAAGAAAACTGGCAGGCAGTGATTTAGTAAGCCTTTAAGATAGAAGGGGAGTCGATTCATGATTAAAATCTTAAATGCCCACATCCCACACACTTACATGGGTAGACCAAACACAAAATAAATATGTGTATTATTTTTTTAACTTCAAAAATTATATGGGGTACATGTAAGTCACTTGAGAAGATTAATAAATCTATTTGATGATGCTCAGTAATTGTGTATGATATGAATGAGAACATACATGATTATGTGCATGGTTGAATAAATAGGAGATACTTTTTCTTCATTATAAAATGGGAAAAGTCTTTTTAAAGTATTTATATGCAAATTTCAGGGCACAGTGTATTAAAATACTTATTGGAATTAAATATATAGAAAACTTCACTTTGATAAGGGGCTCTATTTTTATTCATTTGGCTTATATATTACAGTTAGTGATTTGTTCTAGCTTTTAGAAGAAATATAAGAAAAAATAACTTAAAATATTTAGGAACTAAGAAATTTTTTCTTAAATAAAAGTTCTACTTAGAGAATGTGAACTGTATACAAATTATTATTACTTAATTGACTTATTATTTGTATTATATTTCAAACTGCCTAAGAATTAGATACAGCTTTGTACAGTTTTGTTTTTTTTTAATCAAACAACGGTAAAAGTTCAGTAGAAAGTTAGCCAAAACTGATAAATTGCAATAAGAAATACAAAAAGTCCAAAAAAAGAAAAAAATGAACTATAATGATTGTTCTAAGCCCTTCAGGAGGATTTTTAAAGTTGCTAATAGGAGAAGAAAGAAAATGGTTTTCATATTAGAATACTTGAGACAACTTTGGGAAAATCTCTATTCCTAAGGCAATTTTCATAGAGCATCAGATGGTGCCCTTGACAAAGATTGACGTCTAAAATGAGAAAGTTATAGAGCAAGTAGAGTGATTCAAGCCCAATAAATCACCAGGACCATATGGTATATATCCAAGATTTCTGAAGGAAGTAAGTGTGAACTAGCGTAGACACAAGGGGAAAAAAAGCAGTGTGAAATGCAGCCTTAATTGTAGCATCTGTTTTTAAAGACTGAAGATTACTAATTTGGTACCTAGAAAATAAAGGGATAAAATTTAGAAGACTATCAAATCAAGAACTTAATTTTGTTCTGCCTGCCTTAATTTTGTAACCAGTGATATTAAGTATTCTTTAATATTTTTGTATTATTCTCTTTAAATATTTCCTGAAGTGCTTTTATACACAAGCTTTTCTGTCATCTCTTTTCCTGATTTTGACTGTTCTTCCAACCACACATTGTTTAATAAGCCAGTGGTTAACAACACTGAATTTTGAAATGTATTCTCACCTGCCCAGGACAAAAACAGGTTAGTTCTGATATAAAACTGTTTCTTTTTTGGGAAATGCAGGTTTTCTTCTTTTTTCTGTTGTGATTAGTTGCTTTTTATTGTTCTTTTAAATGACAGTAAATTGGAATGTGTTGGATTTCAAACAGAACTGCTACTGTTCCATTTTGTTTTTCAGCCATTAGCTCATTCTATTATATGGCTTTGGAATTCAGTTTGGGTTATTCAAAACATCTATTAATTTTCAATCTGAGAAAGTGAAAATTCAAATGAATTTGTTTACTTTTTATTGAAGTATCAGATTCATACTGAAAAGTGTGCTAAGCACAAGTGCATAGTCTCAATGAATTTTTACACATACATGCATTATTGTATCTACTTCTAGCTAAATCATCATAAAGCACATTACAGCCCTCTAAAAGTTTCCCTTTACTCTCTGCCAATCATTATTATCCCCCAAATAACCAGTAAACTGAATTCTAATCTATAAATTAACATCACCTATTCTTAAACTTCAAATACATGAAACCATATCAATTGTCTGGCCTCTTTTACTCCAAATAATAGCTCTGAGATTCATCAATGTTGTCTATCAGTAGATTAACCTTTTTTATTTCTATATAATTCCATTTTATAATATGCCATATTTTTAAATGTATTGTTCTATTGGTGGAATTTTAAGCTATTTCCATTTTTGTCTCAAGTGTGAAGCTGTAATAAATACTCTTGTATTTGCTGAACACAGGCACTGTTATCACTTGACGAGAAACTTAGAGTGAAATTGTTAGTCATAGACTAAGCATTTAATTACATTTAGTAAAGTAATGCCAAATAATGTTCCAAAGTGTTGTTGATACATTTCACACCCAAATATAGCAATATATATGACAGCCCAGTTGCTTCACATATTCACCAATACTCGGTATTATCAGTCTTTTCATTTTTACCTTTTGGATAAGTGGGTTAATGAATCTCATTGTGGTATTAATTTTTATTTCACTGGGGAGTAATGATGTTCACACATTTTATAATGTTTATTGGCTATTGAATATTCCCTTTTTGATGTATCTATTAAGCTTTTTGCTGGTTAAAAAAAGTAGGTCTTTTACCTTTCTCTGATTTCTAGGAAATCTTTTTATATTCTGGATTTTAGACCTTTGTTGAATCTATCATCTATCCATTTATATATGGATGCTAAAGATTTTGTTGAGGTTCAATGAAGCTTATTTCATGCTTATGCTTTTTGAATCCTGTTTTAAGAAAATCTTTGCCTACATCAAGGTCATATATATATATTTTCCTATAATTTAATCCAAAAGCTTTATTGTGTCACATTTCACTTTTAGTTTTATGATTCTCCTCCAAATATTTTGATATACAGTATGAGGAGAATGGTTAATGTTCATGTTTTTCTAAAGGAAAGTCAAATTGCTCCTATACCATTTACTGAAAATACCATGTTTCTCTCACTGAATTTCACTGGTATTTTTGTGGTAAATCAAACTGAAATCAATTTTCTACAATATTATATTATTCTATCACCTATCCTGTGCCACTGAAAAGAACTTAAGTCCATAGTCTATAACTTCTGGTGGTTCTGTTAGGAGATCCTTTTAACTATTCCACTGGAGTTTCCAAAGATTACTCAGAAAACACACACACACACACACACACAACACACACAGAATGAAGGATTAAAAAAAGGGGAAAACTTTCTGCATTCATAGAAATGGATTTGTCAATTTATATTAACCATCTGAAAGAAAACTAAAATCCTGTTGTCTATACTGCAGCCAGAGTTATTTTTAAAGCATGTATTAGATAATGATACTCCTCAGATCAAACATCTATGGCTTTCTACTAAAATGTTAGCCCAACATTTTAACAGACTATTAAGTGTCTATATATTGTGATCCATGATAAACTCTCCAATCTTATCTCAAACCACTTTCCTATGTTTCTCAATGCTATAACTGTACTAGCTTGTTTTTTCTCAAACAAGGCAAGTTTTTCCCATGTTAGAACCTTTGAAATTCACATTTCACCTGGAATGCTGATACCCAGGTTTGTGCTCTGCCAAGTCATTTCCATCATTCTGATCTCAAATTACATTTCTAATTCGGAAGCTATCGTGGCTCACCAAATCCAAAATGCCCTGCATTTACATTTACCAGCCCACCGCATCGCACCCACCCCGATGTCTTTCTATTGCATCCTCCCATTTTATTCTATTAAAGAATTTGTCAACTCTGACAGAATCTCATTTATGCATTTTTGTATACTCAAATTTTTTATTATTGTCTACTTGTTTTCTATTCATTCATGTATTTGTCTATATTTTTTGCATAAATCAGTTTTATTTTAGTGTATTAACATTTTTGTAGGTCATATTTATTGACAACATATGTCTTCATTTGGGCCCAAGAAAATATAATTGTAGACTATAACATATTGAATACAATCAGACTGTTCATTTCAATAAAAAGATAAAGGTTTTTAAATTCTAAAATACACCAAGAGATGAAAAAGTAAATCAAATACAGACATTTTCTAATCATTTTGGCTTAGGCTGATTATGCAGAAAACTTCTGGAGTCTTCCTATCTAGACAGCAGGCACTTTAAAATAATAAAGAAAAGTATCAGTACAAAATGGTTAAATCCTACAAACAACAATATAATAGCTCTGGATTGTTTAGTTTTAAAAGGATGTGTGTACATGCATATGTGTGTGTGTTTCCCTTTAGAATCTAGGCTGCTTGGGAATAAATATGTTTTTTATTCTGAGGGCTAGTTGGTGCTTGACATATAGAACTTGCTAAATAAACACCTGTTGAATTTATAAATCAATTGAAATTTTAATTTTAAGTGAGTTCTAATAAGTGAACTAAATATTATTGCTTCTTCTTATACGTTATAGGCTTATGCAAACTGTATAGTTCTTTTTCTCCTCTTGATGCCTCAGGAGGCATTCATTTCTTTCTATCATGAAATAGCCATATGCTATTTTTTCCAATAATTTTTGGAGCTCTCAATGAGGCTCATTTTAATTCTCACCATTCAACATACTCAAATATCCCATTTCTTTCTTAAAGAAATATGGTGGGATTTTAAGGGCTCATTTTACAGAAAGAAGGCACTAAACTGATGGAAATCGCTTATTACCATGATGAACAAGATGAAACTTGGTTTAGTTTCCTTATCTATAAAAATATAACATTAGACCCTCTCTCTACAGTCAATTATGGCTCTAATGTTGTATGATTTTATGCATTTTAATTGAATAACAAGGTGCTTTTTTTGTGACAAAGCTGAACTCTCACTCTGAATTAGCAAAAACAACCCCAGGGACTTCAAAGCTCCTTAGTATGAAGAAGGCTGGGTTCCTCCCCAAATGGCCCCTGCTCCTGCCTGGGATACACATAGCCAATAGTGAGCAAGTGTAGATACTGTATTTTCTACAGTTCCAGCTATGTGTTCCAGAGTCAGTGACAAGACAGGCACATTTTTAACAGTGGTAGCAGCTCCCTGGAAGTGACTGGAAAGAATTAGTTAGGCCCTTCCTGGTTTCTACTCAGGGAAACAAAGGAGCCCCTGGCAAAGACAGAAGATGTTATAGCTGGCCCTGAGTAAGGAGAACTTACAGGATTGTACAAGGGGAACAGAGAAAGGTAAGCCTTCCGCACTGAAAGACTTGAAACTGATAGTGAGGGAAATAAGCATAAGTGACTCTGAAAATGTGTGAAAAGAAAATTACTTTATTGAAGAAAACATTACTGTCCCACATGTGATGAGCAATTACAACAAAGGATATCACCAAGGGATTGTTCTCCATTTGTGATAAAAGAGAAAATTCAGGTAGGGCAAAGCAGCAATTTAAGACAGACAGTTTTTCTTTCATAACAAAGAGTTAAGCTTTCTGTGGAACAGTATTTTAAAACTGGGAAAACTGTCTTCATAATGGAATCATTTGAGTTTATCTTATTAGATAGTAGACATGCTATCAGGAAATTGTAAGGCTTTTGTATGACTGTTTAAGCCAAGGATTCTGGATACTATATTTTTGTGTTCTTCCTAGGAAATTGTCAATCATTTCTTGGTGCCATATATAAAGTTTATAATGGTAAGGTTAGGAAGCACCTCAGTAACACATGTGGAATAGAAGTAACTGATCTTGATTCTTTTCTATAAAAAGATTAAGGATCTCCAGGTCCCATTCCAACTGAAATCCCTAAAAACCTAAAAGTTCCACTAATACCTAAAAGTCTTCTACTAACCTTTAACAATTTGGTCAATGACTCTTTTTTTGCTTTATTGTCCCTTTTAGATGCTTGGGAGTTCAGAAAATAATTTCAGTATAAAGAAAGGAAAAGTTTATTATTTGCTAAAGATTTAATATTTTAAGTGAGTCTGCATAGGGAATCCATAGAATGTTTAAATGCTTATTAAGAAATGTGCTTAAAAATTGTGACTAGAAGGAGCTAACCCTGAAAAAGAGTAGTTTTAGAAAAGAAAGCAAACACCATAGAATTACAAAACTATGATTTTTTTACATATTTGTAAAACTTTTTACATATTTCATGAATTCGATTTTTCCTTTAACCTACATTGGGAAAATAAAATATTCTTAAGCTAGATAGTTTGAAAAGTCAAGGTCATCTATGTTAAAAGTTCTTTTTGTTTAAACACATCATTTATTATGTACAAAGGTGTAAAAGAGGCATTATCCTTGTTACCAATGAAAGGCAGTAGAATAACAGTTACAAAAGCATTGTATTGGGCTCATGTCTTTGATCTAACTTAAGCAAAAAAGGTTATCACTGATCTTCCATTTCTGCATCAATACACAAAGGAACACTAATCTAGCACTTAGATGATACTAAATTCTTGTAAAGATTTTGTTTGATGAAAGTGTAAATAATAAATAATTGGTATATGTTTTGTCTTTCTTTCCTTTTTCTTTTTTTTTTTGGTACTCCCTACAAAGCAGTGGACTTTTTACAAGTGAGAAAATGTTTATTAGAATGATGAATAAATTTAAAAACTGTGGAAACTAAAAAAAGAAAAGTAAACCCAAAGTAAGCAGAAGAAATAAATAATAATTAGAGCAGAAATCAATGAAACTAAAAACAGGAAATCAATGAAACCAAAAGCTGGTTCTTTGCAAATATAAATAAAATCAATGTGTCTGTAGAAAAAAGAAAAAGGATATTATGAAAATCTTTGCAGAAAATGTAGGAGTAAGTCTTCATGATTCTGGATTTGTCAAGGACTCTAGATATGATATCAAAAGCACGAAGTTATAATGACATAGAAATAGATAAATTGTGCTTCATCAAAGATATTAAAAAGTATGTGTCACAAGAACACCATTAGAAAGCAAAGGTAATCCAAAGAATAGAAGAAAATATTTGTAAATTTTACAATTGATAAGGAAATTGATTCAAGGAAAAAAAACAACAAAACTCTTACAAGTCAATAGTGAAGAAATAAACCAATTTAAAAATGGACAAAGGATCTGAGTAAATATATTTCCAAGAAAGCCATACAAATAGCCACTAAGCATATGAAAAATGCTCAACATGATTAATCATTAGAGAAATGCAAATCATAACTTTGTGAGATATCACTTTATACCCATTTAGATGACTATAATCAAAAAGTCAGATAGTAATAAGGTTTGGTAAGTATATGGAGAAACTGGAATCTTTAATCACTGCTAGTGGGAATATAAAAGGATGCAACTTTTTTGAAAAACAATCGGGCAGTTTCTCAGTTAAACATAGAATGTTGCCATATGACTTAGCATTCCCAATCCTAGGTTTATACCAGAGAGAAATAAAATATATAACACAAAACTTCTACAAATAAATATTTATAGTAGCATTATTTATAATGGCCAACTGATTGAATCAATCCAAATATCCATGAATCAGTGAATGGATTAAAAAAAGTAGAATGTCCATACAATGAAATATTACTCAGCAATAAAGAAGAATAAAATACTAAGCCATGCTTCTATATGGATAAACCTTGGAAATATTACATTAAGTCAAACAAGTTAATCATGAAAGGCCTCATATTATACAATTTATTTTATATGAAATCTGAAAAGAAGGAAATCTATAGAGACAGCAAGTAGATGAGTAGTTGTTTAGAAGTGGGAGGGGGGAACAGTAGGATGGGACAGTGATAGCTAAAGGACCCAGAGTTTCTGTTTAAAATGGTAAAAATGGTCTAAAATTGACTGTGATGTTGGTTGAGCATATCTGAGTATGCTAAAAACCATTGAATTACACACTTAAAGTGAATGAAGTGTATGGTATGAAAATTGCATCTCAATATAGTTATTTTTAAAAGTAAGGAAAAACAAGCTATATTGAGCTGATGTAACAAATACAAAAAGAAAAAGAAAGAAAAAACCATTAAAATATATATAAAATAAAAGATAAAGATCATTGGCATAGGGCAGGCACAGAGACTCAGCAATTAAAAGTTATTCAAGGATCAAGCTTCCTTTAATTTGTTGTTCTGTACTTCACTAGGGTGTTTTTCTCATCTGCATGGTTAAATGAGCTCATCTCCACTTACCAGTCTAGGTCATAGGAAGGAGAAAGGAAATTTAGAGCAAAGAGCTTAAACTTCAAGAAGATGATCTGTAAATTGCACAAATTACTTTTTCTTATAAGCCAGTGGACGAAACTTCAAAGTCCAAAGTTAGCTGTAAGGAAGGTTGGGAAATCTGAGTAATCATATACTGAACTAAAACATGGAGGTTCTGCTGTCAAAAGGAGAGAGAGAGGGATAGACAGAAAGAGAATGAGATTTATTGATGAAGAAGATACTCTATTATAAATTCCCTGTTTTAAAGCTTGAGATGTTTTTTTGTTATAATTACTATCAACTAACCATGACCTAGAAGGCCTATATCTTATGAACACTCCTCATGTCTCTGACCTCATATCCTACTATCTCCTCCCTGGTAATCACACCAATCCAAACCAACTTTCTTTATAGTCCCCCCTATTTCTATACAAAGCTTGTTTCTAACTTAGGAACTCTACATACTGTCACTTGCTATTCCTTGCATTCACAAACACTTCCTTTTATATCCTCCCATGGTTGAGTCTTTCTCCTTATTTCGTTTTTCAGCTCTAGAGATATTTTCCCTGACCATCCAAACCAAATTATACTAATCACAATTTTTATCATCACATTGCATTTTTCCTCCAATAGTAATAAGAATTAACTTTAATTAGTACTTACAGAAAAGTCAGAGTTATTCCCTTATTTTATAACTGTAATCAGTGGTTTTAACATAGTCTTGTGTATAATTGTTTGTTTTACTTACTATGAGTATTTTACCCACAAAAAGTAATCTTACCAAGAATATAGATTCTATATTTTTCCATAGTCCTGACAGGACACAAATGGTACCTAATTATTTGTAGAATGAATGAATAAAAACAATCACAGTGTGATGGCAAAGGTAGTATATGGAATCAAAAAGCACAGACAAAGAATCCTTCATCTAGGATTGGAAGGAAAGAGGAAATGTTTGCTAGAAGAAATGTCCAGACACCTACAGCTTGACTTTAAATACAACTAGCTGAAGGAAAGATAAAGAAAAAAACTGAAAATCTTAAATATTAAAAAAAGGTCATTCGAAGATCTTAAAGTGTACTGGGACTGTATAAAATACAAGGAAGGGAATGATAAAATTCAAGACTGGAGAGATAAATCAGTGACAGATTATAACAAAATTATTCATAGAGTGGTTGTCACAATGTGGAATAAGTACACCTTACCACATAAAATTCCTTAATTTTATGCAAATCAATAAAGGACTTAACATACTTTTTACAAATGTCTCTCACAAATGTAAAAATCAGCCTATCCCAATTTTAAACTTTCAGTTAACATTGCTACATAGTGTCTTGGTACTTTATTTTCTTATTTTATCAACCCATGGTCTCCTCCAGGTGTTCACAGCATAGAATATTAGAACAGTCCATATCAAACATTATGAGGAAAAATTTAGCATTTTATGTGCAAATGCAGCCATATAGGGCCTATGCATAAAATGCCCAGTGCAATAGGTGACAGAAAATGTCTGAAAATAATAGATATAAAGGAAATAGAATCCCTGTACTCTCAAAATTTCCATGGCACATATTTAATTTGCTTTTTTCAACACTAGCTTAATCTTTTAATTCCTATGTCTCTTTAACAATATTTAAAGCCTTTCCAAAGCCAGGACTCAACAGTGTCCTTCTAAAGCTTCCCATGGAGACCTACTTCTAATAGCCCTGGAGTGATGGACGGTTTCTTTCAGTTATTCAGAGCCAGAGGCTTGAATCTTGGCAGGAGGAGCTCACCTTTCATCCTTCTGTTGGGAGAGCACCATAGACTGGCTTACACTGATATTCTGAATGAGATGAAAGAGCTTCATTTCTATTATGCATCCACATTTTAACTTGCCTTTTTAATGCTAGGAGACACTACATGAGAGAGAATATTTCCAGACACATCAGATAGGACTGAAGCTCCAAAATGAAAATGTGCACCAAGCTCCCTGATAAAACTTAAATTATTTACCTTCTCTATTTCATTATTTATGATTAAAATAAGAGGCTTAAATTTTTTGACATCAGGTACAAGTTCCCATCTTTAACTCAGGGGTGGGGGAAAATATGTTCCCAGCCCAGGGCAAATAAACCTTTGAAGCCAAAATCAGTCAAAGAGAGAAATAAAGTGGGAGAAACCAATTTATTGCCTACAAGCAATTGTCTGCTCCTGCTCACCCACGTCTCTCATGACCTGGCTGCCAAGGCCCCACCCAACCTCTCGGGTCCTTGTGCCCTGGCTCCCCATCCCCCTTGTAATCACCTATTGATATGCAGGTAGGATACTTTCTCCACCCCTTGGAAATATTTATTGATATGGAGATGCACTAAGGCCAGGCAAGAGATTCTGGAAATACTGCAATTTTACCCATACCATCTTTTATTTTTTGAGTTTTTTTTTCTAGGAACAATACTTTTTAGAAAGATTTTTAGTCATTTCTGAGACAATCACATGAGTGCATCCACAGAAAAGTCAGGAATGGACTCCTCTGCTTCTATTGCTTTAGCCTCCTTGTCACCCACCATCTTGACCTGCAGGAGATCTCTGCTCCCTTGGAGGGGACAGTCCTGCCCTGAGCAGCTGCTCACAGCAGCATCTGAAGTAGGTGCAAAGGAACTGCCCTGTCTTCAAATCTGGGGTAAACCAGGCCCCTCTTTTTAATCCTCCACAGAATAGTGGACACACCACAGTAACTAATAACGGGTGTTACTGCGAGTTCAGGAATAAGGAAAGGGAGCCATCACACAGGGAAAAATGATCTCATGGGCAACAACCACTGGTAGGATGGTCTCTCAGGCTTCATATTTCCCCGAGGCCCAGGGTCGTGGAGTCCTCATGCATAGCGTGGACATGTTTCCGTCTTCCCTCCTTTCCAGGACTGGCCAGACTATCTCCAAATTCAAAGTTAGAAAAATATTTTTCTTGCCTTCAATTTAAAGCCTTTGTGTTATTGGACAACTACTCAACAAGAATAAGGAAATTATGATTTTACACAATAACTAAGAATAGTAAGGTATTTTGCCTTCCAGAAAATCTGTTCTACACTTAGGAATAATCTGTAGACTTATGACTCCAGCTACATACAGGACAATATTAAATCTTTTCTTAAAGTCTGAGTAACCCCAATTTAAATAAAAAACCAACATACAGCACATTGGCAGCCCAGTTCAGTGGCAGCTACATCAAGCTCAGTCCCATCTATTTACCACCTCTTCCCCATTAAGAACTCTAAAAATTTTGGAGACCAGAATCACTTGATTTATATTAATAAAACACACTTTTGATAGATTATGATATTTTATACTTAAAAATAATAAGCACACATGATCAATAAAACCTCCATGAAGTCAGACATATTGAATATAAAGAGATTTAATTAATTCTCAGACTTCAATGATTCATGTGGCTTCGCTAAGATTTTGAAAACAATTTCCACTTACAGATATACTGTTTAATTAAGCCCATTTCATATTTTATATTTCACATTTCTATGATACTGCATTTGGGTAAGTATTAGGACAAATATTCTTATTTTGTTCTGAATACTTTGGAAAGAGAAGGATCTTTTCACTTCAGGTAGACATTTGCATAGTTAAGAACAACTTTCAGAAAGCTGTATCAATGTCCTGGGGGCCTTCTCTTTATTCTCAGTCCCTTTGAAAAGACCCAGCTAAAATGATAATTTATAAATACCCACAACAATAATTTTCACATTAAAACCTTAGACTAGCACATCACATAGAAAGACTACTACCTTTCATCCAGTACCTTTAAAACTTGAAAATGAAGTTTAGGGACATAGTATTGGTATTCTCACTTAAAAAGAGCAGCTAATAGGCCCAGTATTTCTTTTTTTTTTTTCATTTATTTTTATTTATCTTTACTAGGCTCTCCCCTACCCCAAATCTCCCCCACAAACCCCATTACAGTCACTGTCCATCAGTATAGTAAGATGTTGTAGAATCACTACTTGTCTTCTCTGTGTTGCAAAGCCCTCCCCTTTGCCCCACCCCCCACATTATACATACTAATCATAATACCTCCTTTCTTCTTCCCCGTCCTTATCCCTCACTACCCTCCCATTCTCCCCAGTCTCTTTCCCTTTGGTAACTGTTAGTGTATTCTTGGGTTCTGTGATTCTCTGCTGTTTTATTCCTTCAGTTTTTCTTCTGTTCTTATACTCCACAGATGAGTGAAATCATTTGATATTTGTTTTTCTACGCTTGGCTTATTTCACCGAGCATAATACCCTCTAGCCCCATCCATGTTGTTGCAAATGGTAGGATTTGTTTTCTTCTTATGGTTGAATAATATTCCATTGTGTATATGTACCACATCTTCTTTATCCATTCATCTACTGATGGACACCTAGGTTGCTTCCATTTCTTGGCTATTGTAAATAGTGCTGTGATAAACATAGGGGTACATCTGTCTTTTTCAAACTGGAGTGCTGCATTCTTAGGGTAAATTCCTAGAAGTGGAATTCCTGGGTCAAATGGTAAGTCTATTTTGAGCATTTTGAGGAACCTCCATATTGTTTTCCACAATGGTTGAACTAATTTACATTCCCACCAGCAGTGTAGGAGGGTTCCCCTTTCTCTACAACCTCGCCAACATTTGCTGTTGTTTGTCTTTTGGATAGGGCCATCCTTTCTGGTGTGAGGTGATATCTCATTGTGGTTTTAATTTGCATGTATCTGATAACTAGCTATGTGGAGCATCTTTTCATGTGTCTGTTGGCCATCTGAATTTCTTCTTTGGAGAACTGTCTGTTCAGCAACTCTACCCATTTTTTAATTGGATTATTTGCTTTTTGTTGAAGAGCATGAGCTCTTTATATATTTTGGATGTCAAGCCTTTATTGGATCTGTCATTTACGAAAATATTCTCCCATACTGTAGGGTATCCTTTTGTTCTATTGATGGTGTCCTTTGTTGTACAGAAGCAACTTGATATAGTTCCACTTGTTCATTTTTGCTTTTATTTTCCTAGCCCAGGGGGACATATTCATGAAGAAGTCACTAATGTTCACATCCAAGAGATTTTTGCCTATGTTTTTTTTCCAAGAGTTTAATGGTTTCATGAACTTACATTCAGGTCTTTGATCCATTTTGAATTTACTTTTGTATATGGGGTTAGACAATGGTCCAGTTTCATTCTCCTACATGTAGCTGTCCAGTTTTGCCAGCACCATCTGTTGAAGAGACTGTCATCTCACCATTGTATGTCCATGGCTCCTTTATCAAATATTAATTGACCATATTGACCATACATGTTTGGGTTAATGTCTGTAGTCTCTAATCTGTTCCACTTGTCTGTGGCTCTGTTCTTGTGCCAGTACCAAATTGTCTTGATTACTATGGCTTTGTAGTAGAACTTGAAGTTGGGGAGTGAGATCCCCACCACTTTATTCTGCTTTCTCAGGATTTCTTTGGCTATTCGGGGAATTTGGTGTTTCCATATGAATTTTTGAACTATTTGTTCCAGTTCGTTGAAGAATGTTGTTGGTAATTTGATAGGGATTGCATCAAATCTGTATATTGCTTTGGGCAGGATGGCCATTTTGATGATATTAATTCTTCCTAGCCAAGAGCATGGGATGAGTTTCCATTTGTTAGTGTCCTCTTTAACTTCTATTAAGAGTGTCTTGTAGTTTTCAGGGAATAGGTCATTCACTTCTTTGGTTATGTTTATTCCTAGGTATTTTATTCTTTTTGATGCAATAGTGAATGAAATTGTTTTCCTGATTTATCTTTCTATTGTCTCATTGTTAGTGTATAGGAAAGCCACAGATTTCTGTGTGTTAATTTTGTATCCTGCAACTTTGCTGTATTCCAATATCAGTTCTAGTAGTTTTGGAGTGGAGTCTTTAGGATTTTTATGTACAATATCATGTCATCTGCAAACAGTGACAGTTTAACTTCTTTACCAATCTGGATTCATTGTATTTCTTTGTTTTGTCTAATTGCCATGGCTAGAACCTCCAATACTATGTTAAATAACAGTGGGAAGAGTGGGCATCCCTGTCTTGTTCCCGATCTCAGAGGAAAAGCTTTGAGCTTCTTGCTGTTCAGTATGATGTTGGCTGTGGGTGTATCATTTATGGCCCTTATTACATTGAGGCACTTGCCCTCTATACCCACTTTGCTGAGAGTTTTTATCATGAATGGATGTTGAATTTTGTTGAATGCTTTTTCAGCATCTATGGAGATGATCATTTGATATTTTGTTGTTGTTATTGATGTGGTGGATGATGTTGATGGATTTTCGAATGTTGTACCATCCTTGCATTCCTGGGATGAATCCCTCTTGGTCATGGTGTATGATCCTTTTCATATATTTTTGAATTCGGTTTGCTAATATTTTATTGAGTATTTTTGCATCTACATTCACCAGGGATATTGGTCTGTAATTTTCTTTTTTGGTGGGGTCTTTGCCTGGTTTGGTATTAGGGTGATGTTGGCTTCATAGAATGAGTTTGGGAGTATTCCCTCCTCTACTATTTTTTGGAAAACTTTAAGGAGAATGGGTATTATATCTTCTCTGTATGTCTGATAAAATTCTGAGGTAAATCCATCTGGCCCAGGGTTTTTTTTCTTGGGTTGTTTTTTGATTACCGCTTCAATTTTGTTGCTGGTAATTGGTCTGTTTAGATTTTCTGTTTCTTACTGGGTCAGTCTTGGAAGGTTGTATTTTTCTAGGAAGTTGTCCATTTCTTCTAGGTTTTCCAGCTTCTTAGCATATAGGTTTTCATAGTAGTCTCTAATAATTCTTTGTATTTCTGTTGGGTCTGTCGTTATGTTTCCTTTCTCATTTCTGATTCTGTTGATGTGTGTTGATTCTCTTTTTCTCTTAAAAAGTCTGGCTAGAGGCTTATCTATTCTGTTTATTTTCTCAAAGAACCAGCTCTTGGTTTCATTGATTTTTTCTATTGTTTCATTCTTCTCAATTTTGTTTATTTCTTCTCTGATCTTTATTATGTCCCTCCTACTGCTGACCTTAGGCCTCATTTCTGATTCTGTTAATGTTTGTTGATTCTCTTTTTCTCTTAATAAGTCTGGCTAGAGGCTTCTCTATTTCGTTTATTTTCTCAAAGAACCAGCTCTTGATTTTGTAGATTTTTTCTATTGTTTTATTCTTCTCAATTTTGTTTATTTCTTCTCTGATCTTTATTATGTCCCTCCTTCTGCTGACTTTAGACCTCATTTGTTCTTCTTTTTCCAATTTTGATAACTGTGACGTTAGACTATTCATTTGGGTTTGTTCTTCCTTCTTTAAATATGCCTGGATTGCTATATATTTTCCTCTTAAGACTGCTTTTGCTGCATCCCACAGAAGTTGGGGCTTTGTGTTGTTGTTGTCACTTATTTCCATATATTGCTGGATCTTCATTTTAATTTGGTCGTTGATCCATTGACTATTTAGAAGCATGTTGTTAAGCCTCCATGTGTTTGTGAGCCTTTTTGCTTTCTTGGTACAACTTATTTCTAGTTTTATACCTTTGTGGTCTGAAAAGTTTGTTGGTAGGATTTCAACTTTTTAAATTTACTGAGGTTCTTTTTGTGGCCTAGTATGTGGTCTATTCTGGAGAATGTTCCATGTGCACTTGAGAAGAATGTGTATCCTGTTTCTTTTGGGTCTAGAGTTCTATACATGTCTATTAGGTCCATCTGTTCTAGTGTGTTGTTCAGTACCTCTGTGTCCTTACTGATTTTCTGTCTGGTGGATCTGTCCTTTGGAGTCAACAGTGTGTTGAAGTCTCCTAAAATGAATTCATTGCATTCTATTTCCTCCTTTTGTTGTGTCAGTATTTGTTTCAAATATGCTAGTGCTCCTGTGTTGGGTGCATATATATTTATAATAGTTATACCATCTTTTTGGACTGAGCTCCTTATCATTATGTAAAGTCCTCCTTTATCTCTTGTTACTTTCTTTGTTTTGAAGTCTATTTTGTCTGATACTAGTAGTGCAACACCTGCTTTTTTTTCCCTATTGTTTGCATGATATATCTTTTTTCATCCCTTGACTTTTAGTCTGTGCATGTCTTTGGGTTTGAGGTGAGTCTCTTGTAAGCAGCATATAGATGGGTCTTGTTTTTTTATCCATTCAATGACTCTATGTCTTTTGATTGGTGCATTCAGTCCATTTACTTTTAGGGTGATTATCGATAGGTATGTACTTATTGCCATTTCAGGCTTTAGATTCATGGTTACCAAAGATTCCAGGTTACTTTCCTTACTATTGAAGAGTCTAACTTAACTCACTTAGTATGCTGTTACAAACACAATCTAAAGGTTCATTTCTATTTCTCCTCCTTTTTCTTCCTCCTTCATTCTTTATATATTAGGTATCAGATTCTATACTTTTTCTCTATCCCTTGATTGGCTTTGGGGATAGTTGATTTAATTTTGCATTTGCCTCACAATTAGCTGCTCCACCCTCCCTACAATGATTTTACTACCTCTGGTGACAGCTATCCAACCCTAGGAACACTTCCATCTATAGCAGTCCCTCCAAAATAGACTGCAGAGTTGGTTTGTGGGAGGTATACTCTCTCGGCTTTTGCTTCTCTGGAAATTGTTTAATCCCTCCTTCAAATTTAAATGATAATCTCACCGGATAAAGTAATCTTGGTTCTAGGCCCTTCTGCTTCATGGCATTAAATACAGCATGCCACTCCCTTCTGGCCTATAAGGTTTCTGCTGAGAAGTCTGTTGTTAGTCTGATGGGCTTTCCTTTGTATGTGATCTTATTTCTGCCTCTGGCTGCTTTTAACAGTCTGTCCTTATCCTTGATCTTTCCCATTTTAATTACTATGTGTCTTGGTGTTGTCTTCCTTGGGTCCCTTGTGTAGGGGAATCTGTGGATCTCCATGGCCTGAGAGACTGTCTCCTTCCCCAGATTGGTGAAGTTTTCAGCAAGTACCTCCTCAAAGACATTTTCTATTCCTTTTTCTCTCTCTTCTTCTTCTGGTATTCCTATAATGTGAATATTGTTCCGCTTGTATTGGTCACAGAGTTCTCTCAATATTCTTTCATTTTTAGAGATCCTCTTTTCTCTCTGTGCCTCAGCTTCTTTGTATTCCTCTTCTCTAGTTTCTATTTCATTTATTGTCTCCTCCACCGTATCCAACCTGCTTTTAATACCCTCCATTGTGTTCCTTAATGATTGGATCTCCGACCTGAATTCATTCCTGAGTTCTTCGATGTCTTTCCTTACCTCCATTAGGATGTTGATTATTTTTATTTTGAACTCCCTTTCAGGAAGGGTCACAAGGTCCACATCATTTAAATCTTTCTCCGGAGTTGTATTAACTATTTTACCCTGGACAAGTTTCCTTTGGCGTTTCATGTTTGTATATGGTGCCCTCTAGTGTCCAGAAGCCCTATTCTGGAGCTGCTGAGCCCCTGAAGCAATGTCAGGGGTCTCAGGGGAGCAGTACTGGGGGTAGGAAAGAGCTGTTCCCTGCCTCCTGGCTCCTGTGCATGTCTCCACTGCCTGAGCCAGTCGGCCGGGCACACAGGTATAAGTTTTTATCCCAGAGAAGCCAGATATGGATCCCTGCTTTCCACAACCAGCCAGAATCCCAGTCTCCCCAGGAACTCTGCCTGTATTAACTTTCCAACCTGGTAGTCATGCGAGTCTCATGAAAGCACCATGAAATGTAGGTTTGTGATCCCAGTGCAGATCTCCAGAGCTAGGTATTCAGCAGTCCCAAGCCTTCCACTCCCTCCCTGCTCCATTTCTCTTCCTCCTGCCCATGAGTTGGGGTGGGGGAGGGGCTTGGGTCCCAGGGAGCCACAGCTCTGGTACATTACCCCATTTGCTGAGGTCTGCTCTTTTCTCCAGTTGTGTGCAGTCTGATGCATTCTCTTTCCTGTTGCTCTCTCAGGATTAGTTGCACCAATTAAATTTTCTAATTGTATCCAATTTTAGGAGGAAGCCTCTGTCTCTCCTCTCACACCACCATCTTTGGGGCCCAGTATTTCATTTGAAAATCATACCCAGGAAAACCCAGAATACCCTAGGCAGATCCTCTACCATTAACCTATGTTCTTTCCTGAAAACAAGCCCACTATTATCATTCTTTGATTCTATGTCTCATGGCAGCTACCAGTGTAGCATAATGTTCTCTGAATGTCTTATATTCTGGCAGGTCATTACTCTTCTACCTAATCCTAATATAAAATGAAATCCTATGAGAAACACATACCATTCATGATAAAAGTTAACTGTTTCCTCATTCATTCAACATACAATTTTTGCTGGTTTTTCTTTAAAGCTTGGAAGTAACTACTTTTAACTAGAAAAGAAGAAAGTCAAGGATCCTTTAGTTATCTTATTCCTAAGGATATACAAAGGTCAACAAGGTATTGTGTTCCAACCTTACAAGAGTAATGTGAATACATTCATGCAGTAATTTGCAGTTAAAGAGTCTTCATTGTTAATAAAATAAAAAGTATTAGAGAAACTTTAAATTAAATACTATGCAATAAATATATTTGAATAAAGTATTATAGTAAGTGCTATGAACAATTAAATAATTAGGGCCATAAAATACAAGAGGAACTTTCACTTGTGAAAAAAGATTGTGTATTAAATATTATAATAGCAGTAGAATGGGATGCATTACCTACATAAATACGGGCTTAAGAGATACAAATAAATTATTTCTCCTGTCTTAGAATCTGCCTTTTCTTGGTTTCTGCTCCCCCTTTTAGCAATAACACTCTGTTTCTCTTTTGAGGCATCATCCCTCATCAATTTTCAGTCCATGTAGTCTTAATAAGTTCACTCTCCCCTTTTCCTGTACCATTTTGGAGCTCTAGGAATAAATCCATGGCCTTGACCAAACCAATCAAATGTATATTGTCTTTGGCACATTCAATTGTTTTAAGATGAGCACAGACTCAATTCAAACCAATGAGACCCAAGTCTGACTCTTGAAAATACAAGAACCTTTTCACTGACGAGACTCTTAGCCTAAAACCCCCAAAATCACATGGATCAAGCTCCTCTGAAAGTAAAAAACAATTTAGAAAAAAAAATAAGAAAGAAACAGGACAACAAAAAGGTTTCATTTGCTAATATTGTTTGAGTATCTGGAGGCAGATGTTGTTAAATAAAACTCTGCTGTATTTTTTATTTGCATGAAATAATAAATTTCTCCTTCTTATTGTTTGATCTCCCCTCACCCATTATTATTATTTTTTTTTTGCACAAAACACCCTTTTTGTTTATTAATCAAGATTCCAGACCAGGCTAAGACTTTATCAGAAAGGAGGTATGATAAACTCTCAACATACACAGACAGTTGAAAGATAGATCACCCAGAGTGAAAATGTAAACAAAGGAAAACATGCCTGAGATAGGAGCTGACCTTGAAAGCAGCATAGGGAAGAAGTTCTTACAATTCAATGGTTATCATAACGGAAAATATACTGCCAAGAGAAGTCAGTAGTAAGCTTGTGCACATTCTTCAATGGCAGACAAAGAAGTTAGAATTTTATTCTGCAGGCAAAAATGTGTCATAGGTTATTATAGATAGAGTAGGACAATGTGTCATAGGCTATTATAGATAGAGTAGGAGAATGACATGATCAGCTCTGAAACTTTGGAAGATTATGCTGACAACATTATATAGGATGGTTTTAGAAGAGGAAATTCTAGAGAAAGACTTATAGGGTAATGTAGCTTACCCAGAGAAATAAAGCACTCTCTCCTGAAGGAGTTGTACCTAGAGGAAATAAACTAGAATGGAATGATAAATTCTGCTTAAGTCGGGACTTCATCACTTACATGGTCCTCCCATTTTCTTTTGCTGAATGTGACTACAAAACATATGAAAAATCAGCATAGAATTGATGTCAGTGAAAACAGGTAGGTAAAAGCATGAAATAGTTTACTTAGAGTTTGTGTTCAGTTACTAATAACTGAACTAATAAGTAGTTCAGTTACTAATAAGCAGAAACAAAAGGCATCAGAGACTCACATAATGTGATAAAACTCGGTTTATCCACAGGAAGAAAATCTGTGAGTGTGTATGAAACTTAAATTTTCTGAAGGATGGTACCATTGTAAACTGCTTCAAAGTCCATGCAATATAATTTGTAATGACATCTCCCTGTCAGAAATCTGTTGAATCTTTCTTTGATAAAACATAACAAATAATTTTTTAAAATTCTTGTGAAGAGTTCATGGCAATTTATTTGGTTTTATTGAAAATATGACTCTTTCAATGTGATAATAAGCACATTTAGAAAGTTACAATTGTATAAAAGTCCAGATCAAAATTAGAGTTTAAACTAGGGCCCTGGAAATGGATTTAATATACATGTGAGTAGATATGAGAACCCTAATAGAGATAGAAAAGTCAAAATTCCAAACGACTTGCTTACATTTGGGAAATAATAATAATTAATTTGTGGTAGATAAAATAATTCAATTGGGTCTGATGACCTGTATGTGTGTGGTGCTTGGAATGACAAATGTCAGCCCTTAATGGATGAAAAGGCCAGACTAACAGTCCATGAGATCCAGACATGTGAAGAGAAGAAAATATTATTATTAGGAAGGATTGATCAAAAGGATGAGAGAGAAGAATCTAAAAGTTGTAGTAATTTATACAGGGTGTGTCAAGCACATATTTTGAGCCCTGTAGCAACTATTAAAATATATACTTACAGAAAAAGATGTATAGGTAGTAAATTTAATAGTTATAAAGAAGATAAACTCAAATTTAAAACCATTTCTCAAATAGTCCATATGAATATATATAATATATATATATACATATATATATACACACACTTATATGATAAGTATGATGAGTAAAGATATAGGAGATTTGAAGAAGATCAACTAACTTTAATTAATATTCATAAACCATTACAAGCAACAACTGTAGAATATAATTATTTGCTAGTGTAACAGCAGTGGTCAGCAAGATAAAGTATAAACTGAGCCATGAAACAAGTATAAATAAATTTAGAAGAATTGACAGCACACCAAGTATATCCTCTCATGTTAATAGAGGTGGTTATTTGTCACTTAATTATTTTAGATATTAAGATTTTCCAGTATACATTTTTAATCAATCTAAATCCACCTTCAAATAATATATGCTATTTCACATACAGTGCAGGAACCTTCTAACAGAGAATTCAAATTCCTCCTTCCTGTCCATCATGTCATTTCTGTCATTCATTTAACTTACTCATATGCAATAATTACCCATTGCATTGGTACTATTGTTACTTTAGGCAAAAGTATTATCTTTTAGACTCAGAGAGTTTGGTGAGCTTCCTACCGTAACAGTTTAAAAAGTCATAAAATCAAGACTCACACCCTTCACAGGGAATTGAGTGTATCGGTGCTAAACGTTCTTTCTAAACTCCTTTCAGTGTCAAAGGACTTCTTACATTTCAGAGGCTGGAAAGACAAATACAAAATTCCACAGACAGCATTGCAACAAGGTTTATGGAAAATTAAGGATTCACCATCAGGGACATTCCAGCAGAATGTGTAGTGCAGAATGAGAGAAAGTCTGTGCTCTGCTAGTTAATCAGTTTTCTACTGGCAAGTTCAGTATGAAGATATTTGATTTTTCATTGTCAATTTCTTGACAGTAAGAGCTTCCTGATCATGAATGTTTTCTGATTATAGCACCTGCTCTTGGATCTGGACCTAACAGTTGTAGTAGCAACTTTTCAAAGCCATGGGTAATTTTCTGATTGGAGAAAAGGCAGTAATGCTCTCGTGGCCAATTCAGCAACATCACTCTCAATGTCAGTCCTGATAACTGAATCTAGTGTGTTTATTCAGAATTCTTTATGATTCTCCTGGCCATTTATATTCCTTTCTTCTTTAATTAGTGCTTTTCAAAATGAAACAAAAAATTCCAGTGGCTCAACTAAGAAAGAGCTCACTCTCTCTCTCACCCAACAACCCAGAGATTCGTAAGTAGTAGAAACTGCCCAGGGAAATCTGCTCTAAGTAGTCACCCAGAGAGCATATCCTTCTCTTCTGTTCCTTTGCTTCCCCTAAGGTACTGACCTGCTATGCATGGTTAAAGCAGTTCACAAGGTCTCTATCACTGTTCCAGCCCATGAACTGGAAAGTTGAAGTGCAGATCGAGCAATCTCCTTGTAGAAGACATACAGCAATTTAATTCCCAATTTGATTAATTCCTCCTATAATCACCTAGTCATGAAGCCTCAGTTGCTGAAAGGAAAGTTAGGAAATGTACTGTCAAATGGGTAATGTGTACTATATAAAAAATCTCAGGGGATTCTATAACCATAGCAAAGAGTAGGAGAATGGGTGTTGAGGGACAGTTGCAATATCTGTCACAATAAGTCAGAATAAAGTCTGTTTTCAACAGCAGAACATCAGCAATGCAAGCTGAGCTGCCATTTCCATCCTATTATACTTTTTAATCATATAATTCATTCATTTCTTGAAAAAACATGGAATTATTGCCTATCAAATTCTAGTTATATAAAAGCAATGGCTTCTACCCACAAGATGCCTAGAAAATAGTGTTAAGAAATTACATAGAAAATAGAATAAAATAAAAATATAAACAACGTTTTGAGTCTGTATATGTGTCGTGATATTTAATTGCTTTATATGTTTTAAATTTGTAAACATTATGATTAAATTTCAGTGAAGTACAGTAGACCCTTGAACAACATGGATTTCAATTGTGTGAGTCTATTTAAAGGCAGATTTGTTTTTTTCCAAGAAATATATATTGAAAAAATTTTTGGAGATTTGTGACAATTTGAAAAAAACTCACAGGCAGAACATACAGCCTGGAAATATTGAAACTTAAGAAAATATTAGGTATATCATAAATACATAAAATATATGTAGATACTAGTCTCTTTTTTAATTTTCTACCACAAAATACATACAAATCTATTATAAAAGTTAAACTTCATCAAAACTTACACACAAACACACTTACAAACTGTATATGCTACCATTCCCAGCAGAGAGAAATATAAACAGATTAAAGATACAGTATTATATCATAATTGCATAAAATTAACTGTAGTACACCCTGTACTATTATAATAATTTCATAGCCACTTCCTGTTGTCATTGCAGTGAGCTCAAGTGTTACAAGTATCTGCTTAAAATGCTACGTGACACTTATCTTTCCCACCATTAAGTTCCCCTCTGCAATAAAGCATGTACCACAGTAAAAAGTAAAAAGTGATCCCTCAAAGTTCTTGTGTATTTTTGTATCATGTTTAGTGCAACACTGTAAACCTTGAATAACACATGGAACCTGTACAAAGGGCCACTGGTGATGCTGGAAGTTCCCCTAAGCAGAGAAAAGTCATGACATCACAAGAAGCTGAATTGCTGGCTATATGCCATAGACTGATGTCTGCCACTGCTGTTGCCCACCATTTCAACATAAATGAATCCAGCATAAGGAACATTGTAAAAAAGAAAAGCAAATTTATGAAGCCATTGCTGTAGCTATGACAGCAGGCATGAAAACCTTATACTTCTGTGCAATATTTTTTATGTCATATTAAAAATGCAGCTTTTATGTGGATGCAAAATTGCTGTAAGAAAGCTCACCTGTAGACTCTAATGTAATTTGAGAAAAAGTGACATCATTAGATGACAAATTAAAGCAAAAGGAAGGTGAAGGACCTAAAGCTGGACGATTGAACACCAGCAAACGATGGTTTGATAATTTTAGAAACAGGTTTGTCTCAAAAATGCCAAGACAACAGGAAAAGCAGCTTATGCTGACCAAGAGGCAGTAGATGAATTACGAAAAATCATTGAGAAGAAAGTATATCTGCCTGAACAGATTTTAAAGGGAGACAAAAATGCCCTATTCTGGAAAAACTGCTACAAAGGACATTCATTAGTCAAGAAGAGAACTGAGCACCAGGATTTAAGTCAGGAAGGGACAGGCTAACACTACTGTTTTGTGCAAATGCAGTCAGGTTTATGATCAATACTGCTTTCATATGTAAAGGTTTTAACCCCCAGCCTTGAAGGAAAAGATAAACATCAGCTGCCACTTTTTTGGTTATTCAAAAGGAGGCAATGTGTAACACAAACCCTTTTGCTAGATTGATTCCATCTGTTTTTAATCCTTGAACTCAGGAAGTAACTTGCCAATAAGAGGCTGCCTTTCCAAGTTCTTTTGATATTGGACAGTGCTTCTACCCACTCAGAAACCTCTTAAGCTCAATACCCAAAGGCATTAAAGTGGTCTACTTGTCCCCAGTCATATCATCTCTAATTCCCAGCCTCTAGGTCATAGAGGCATAAGGAACTTTAAAGAGCATCACACACAATACTCTGCAAAGGGTTATCAATGCTATGGAAAAGAACCCTGGAAAGGGAGCATCAAAAAAGTCTGGAAGGATTACACCAATGAAGTTGTCATCATTATTATGGAAAAATGCCATAAAAGCCATCAATCCCAAAACAATAAACTCCTGTTGAAGAAAACTGTGTGTAGATAGTGTGTATGATTTCACAGGATTTATGACAGAGCCAATCAAGGAAATTGTGAAAGAGAGTATGGGTACAGCAAAAAAGGTGGAGTTGAAGTGTTTCAAGATAAAGATCTTGGATAAATTCAAGAAATAATAGACACCACATGAGAGGAATTAACAGAAGATGACTGATGGAAAGGACTACTTCTGAACCAGGGCCAGATGATGAAGAATAAGATGTAGAAGAAACACTGCCAGAAAACAAACTGACCTTAGGCAATTTGGCAGAAAGGCGCCTACTATTCAAGACTACTTTGCACTTTTTTAAAATTATTTTATTTTATTTTATCATTAATGTACAATTACATGAAGAACATTATGTTTACTAGGCTCTCCTCTACCACAAGTCCCCCCCACAAACCCCATTACAGTCACTGTCCATCCGCATAGTAAGATGTTGTAGAATCACTACTTGTTTTCTCTGTGTTGCAAAGCCCTCCCCTTTCCCCCACCCCCCACATTATACATGCTAATCATAATACCCCCTTTCTTCTTCCACACCCTTGTCCCTCTCTACCCTCCCAGTCGCCCCAGTCTCTTTCCCTGTGGTAACTGTTAGTTCATTCTTGGGTTCTGTGATTCTGCTGCTGTTTTGTTCCTTCAGTTTTTCTTTTGTTCTTATACTCCACAGATGAGTGAAATCATTTGGTATTTGTCTTTCTCCACCTGGCTTATTTCACTGAGCATAATACCCTCTAGCTCCATCCATGTTGTTGCAAATGGTAGGATTTGTTTTTTTCTTATGGCTGAATAATATTCCATTGTGTTTATGTACCACCTCTTCTTTATCCATTCATCTACTGCTGGACACTTAGGTTGCTTCCATTTCTTGGCTATTGTAAATAGTGCTGCAATAAACATAGGGGTACATCTGTCTTTTTCAAACTGGAGTGCTGCATCCTCAGGGGAAATTCCTAGAAGTGGAATTCTGAGTCAAATGGTAAGTCTATTTTGAGCATTTTGAGGAACCTCCACATTGCTTTCCACAATAGTTGAACTAATTTGCATTCCCACCAGCAGTGTAGGAGGGTTCCCCTTTCTCCACAACCTCGCCAACATTTATTTGTCTCGCCAACCTCGCCAACATGTTGTTTGTCTTTTGGATGGTACCCATCCTTACTGGTGTGAGGTGATATCTCATTGTGGTTTTAATTTGCATTTCTCTGATAACTAGCTATGTGGAGCATGTGTCTGTTGGCCATCTGAATTCTTCTTTGGAGAACTGTCTGTTCAGCTTCTCTGCCCATTTTTTAATTGGATTATTTGCTTTTTGTTTGTTGAGGTGCGTGAACTATTTATATATTTTGGATGTCAAGCCTTTATTGGATCTGTCATTTACGAATATATTCTCCCATACTGTAGGGTACTTTTTTGTTCTATTGATAGTGTCCTTTGCTGTACAGAAGCTTTTCAGCTTGATATAGTCCCACTTGTTCATTTTTGCTTTTGTTTTCCTTGCCCAGGGAAATATATTCATGAAGAAGTCACTCATTTTTATGTCCAAGAGATTTTTGCCTATGTTTTTTTCTAAGAGTTTTATGGTTTCATGACTTACATTTAGGTCTTTGATGCATTTCAAGTTTACTTTTGTGAATGGGGTTAAACAATAAACCAGTTTCATTCTCTTGCATGTAGCTGTCCAGTTTTGCCAACACAAGCTGCTGAAGAGACTGTCATTTCCCCATTGAATGTCCATAGCTCCTTTATTGAATATTAATTGACCATATATGTTTGGGTTAATGTCTGGCATCTCTAATCTGTTCCACTGGTCTGTAGCTCTGTTCTTGTGCCAGTACCAAATTGTCTTGATTACTATGGCTTTGTAGTAGAGCTTGAAGTTGGGAAGTGAGATCCCTGACACTTTATTCTTCTTTCTCAGAATTTCTTTGGCTATTCGGTGTCTTTGGTGTTTCCATATGAATTTTTGAACTATTTGTTCCAGTTCGTTGAATAATGTTGTTGGTAATTTGATAGGGATTACATCAAATCTGTATATTGCTTTGGGCAGGATGGCCATTTTGACAAATTAATTCTTCCTAGCCAAGAGCATTAGATGAGTTTCCATTTGTTAGTGTCCTCTTTAACTTCTCCTAAGAGTGTCTTATAGTTTTCAGGGTATAGGTCTTTCACTTCTTTGGTTAGGTTTATTCCTAGGTATTTTATTCTTTTTGATGCAATTGTGAATAGAATTGTTTTCCTGATTTCTCTTTCTATTTACTCATTGTTAGTGTATAGGAAAGCCACAGATTTCTGTGTGTTAATTTTGTATCCTGCAACTTTACTGTATTCCAATAGTAGTTTTGGAGTGGAGTC
The DNA here is from genome assembly GCF_040802235.1 of Manis javanica. NCBI lineage: Eukaryota > Metazoa > Chordata > Mammalia > Pholidota > Manidae > Manis > Manis javanica. The sequence continues at coordinate 126,529,689 of NC_133160.1, read as the reverse complement.
TTTAGGATTTTTTATGTACAATATCATGTCATCTGCAAATAGTGACAGGTTAACTTCTTCTTTACCAATCTGAATTCCTTGTATTTCTTTGTTTTGTCTAATTGCTGTGGCTAGGACCTCCAGTACTATGTTAAATAACAGTGGGGAGAGTGGGCATCCCTGTCTTGTTCCCGATCTCAGAGGAAAAGCTTTCAGCTTCTCGCTGTTCAGTATGATGTTGGCTGTGGGTTTATCGTATATGGCCTTTATTATGTTGAGGTACTTGCCCTCTATTTCCATTTTGCTGAGAGTTTTTATCATGAATGGATGTTGAATTTTGCCAAATGCTTTTTCAGCATCTATGGAGATGATCATGTGGTTTTTGTCTTTCTTTTTGTTGATGTGGTGGATGATGTTGATGGATTTTCAAATGTTGTACCTTCCTTGCATCCCTGGGATGAATCCTGCTTGGTTGTCGTGTATGATCCTTTTTATATATTTTTGAATTCGGTTTGCTAATATTTTATTGAGTATGTTTGCATCTACGTTCATCAGGGATATTGGTTTGTAATCTTTTCTGGTGGGTTGTTTGCCTGGTTTTGGTATTAGGGTGACGTTGGCTTCATAGAATGAGTTTGGGAGTATTCCCTCCTCTTCTATTTTTTGGAAAACTTTAAGGAGACTGGGTATTATATATTCTCTCTACGTCTGATAAAATTCCGAGTAAATCCATCTGGCCCGTGTGTTTTTTTCTTGGGTAGTTTTTTGATTATCACTTCAATTTCGTTGCTGGTAATTCGTTTGTTTAGATTTTGTGTTTCTTCCTTGGTCAGTTTTGGAAGTTTATATTTTTCTGTGAAGTTGTCCATTTCTTCTAGGTTTTCCAGCTTCTTAGCATACAGGTTTTCATAGTAGTCTATAATAATTCTTTGTATTTCTTTTGGGTCTGTCATTATGTTTCCTTTCTCATTTCTGATTCTGTTGATGTGTGTTGATTCTCTTTTTCTCTTAAAAAGCCTGGCTAGAGGCTTATCTATTTTGTTTATTTTCTCAAAGAACCAGCTCTTGGTTTCATGGATTTTTTCTGTTGTTTTATTCTTCTCAATTTTATTTATTTCTTCTCTGATCTTTATTATGTCCCTCCTTCTGCTTACTTTAGGCCTCATTAGTTTTTCTTTTTCCAATTTTGATAATTGTGAGATTAGACTATTCATTTGGGTTTGTTCTTCCTTCTTTAAATATGGCTGGATTGTTATATACTTTCCTCTTAAGACTGCTTTGGCTGTGTCCCACAGAAATTGGGGCTTTGTGTTGTTGTTGTAATATATTTCTATATATTGCTGGATCTTCATTTTAATTTGGTCGTTGATCCGTTGAGTATTTAGAAGCGTGTTGTTAAGCCTCCATGTGTTTGTGACCCTTTTTGCTTTCTTGGTACAATTTATTTCTAGTTTTATACCTTTGTGGTCTGAAAAGTTGGTTGGTAGGATTTCAATCTTCTGAGGCTCTTTTTGTGGCCTAGTATGTGGTCTATTCTGGAGAATGTTCCATGTGCACTTGAGAAGAATGTGTATCCTGTTTCTTTCGGGTGTAAAGTTCTATATATGTCTATTAGGTCCATCTGTTCTAGTGTGTTGTTCAGTGCCTCTGTGTCCTTACTTATTTTCTGCCTGGTGGATCTGTCCTTTGGAGTCAACAGTGTGTTGAAGTCTCCTAAAATGAATTCATTGCAGTCTATTTCCTCCTTTTGTTGTGTTAGTATTTGTTTCAAATATGCTGGTGCTCCTGTGTTGGGTGCATAAATATTTATAATAGTTATACCATCTTTTTGGACTGAGCTCCTTATCATTATGTAATGTCCTCCTTTATCTCTTGTTACTTTCTTTGTTTTGAAGTCTATTTTGTCTGATACTAGTAGTGCAACACCTGCTTTTTTTTCCTATTGTTTGCATGATATATCTTTTTTCATCCCTTGACTTTTAGTCTGTGCATGTCTTTGGGTTTGAGGTGAGTCTCTTGTAAGCAGCATATAGATGGGTCTTGTTTTTTTATCCATTCAGTGACTCTATGTCTTTTGATTGGTGCATTCTGTTCTTTTACATTTAGGGTGATTATCAATAGGTATGTAGTTATTGCCATTTAAGGCTTTAGATTCGTGATTACCAAAGGTTCCAGATTACTTTCCTTACTATCGAAGCGTCTAACTTAACTAACTTAGTATGCTGTTATAAACACAATCTAAAGGTTCTTTTCTATTTCTCCTCCTTTTTCTTCCTCCATCATTCTTTATATATTAGGTATCAAATTTTGTACTTTTTGTCTATCCGTTGATTGACTTTAGGGATAGTCAATTTAATTTTGCATTTGCCTTGCAATCAGCTGCTCCACCCTCCCTACCAAGATTTCACTACCTCTGGTGACAGCTATCCAACCCTAGGAACACTTTCATCTATAGCAGTCCCTCCAAAATAGACTGCAGAGATGGTTTGTGGGAGGTAAACTCTCTCAGCTTATGCTTATCTGGAAATTGTTTAATCCCTCCTTCAAATTTAAATGATAATCTCACCAGATAAAGTAATCTTGGTTCCAGGCTCTTCTGCTTCATGGCATTTAATACATCATGCCACTCCCTCTGGCCTGTAAGGTTTCTGCTGAGAAGTCTGTTGTTAGTCTGATGGGTTTTTCTTTGTATGTGATCTTATTTCCTCCTCTGGCTGCTTTTAACAGTCTGTCCTTATCCTTGATCTTTCCCATTTTAATTACTATGTGTCTTGATGTCTTCCTTGGGTCCCTTGTGTAGAGGGATCTGTGGATCTCCATGGCCTGAGAGACTATCTCCATCTCCTTCCCCAGATTGAGGAAGTTTTCAGCAACTACCTCCTCAAATCCACTTTCTTTCCCTTTCTCTCTCTCTTCTTCTTCTGGTATCCCTATTATGCAAATATTGTTCTGCTTGGATTGGTCACAGAGTTCTCTCAATATTCTTTCATTTTTAGAGATCCTTTTTTCTCTCTGTGCCTCAGCTTCTTTGTATTTCTCTTCTCTAGTTTCTGTTTCATTGATTGTCTCCCCCACCATATCCTACTTGCTTTTAATACCCTCCATCATGTTCTTTAATGATTGGATCTCCGACCTGAATTCATTCCTGAGTTCTTGGATATCTTTCCGTACATCCATTAGGATGTTGATTATTTTTATTTTGAACTCCCTTTCAGGAAGAGTCACGAGGTTCATATCATTTAAATCTTTCTCCGGAGTTGTATTAACAATTTTACTCTGGACAAGGTTCCTTTGGTGTTTCATGTTTGCATATGGCGCCCTCTAGTGTCTAGAAGCTCTATTCTGGAGAAGCTCATCCCCTGTAGCAATGCCAGGTGTCACAGGGGAGTAGTACTGGTACCCTATTCGCTGAAGTCTGCTCTTTTCTCCAGGTGTGTGCAGTCTGACGCCCTCCTCTTTCCTGTTGCTCTCTCAGGATTAGTTGCACCAATTTAATTTTCTAATTGTATCCAGTTTTAGGAGGAAGCCTCTGTCTTGCCTCTCACACTGCCATCTTTAATCCCATCTTACTTTGCACTTCTTTTACAACATAGATCCTGCTATGAAATGGGCACTGAAATTAAAGCCAATGGTGCAAGAAGGATTGGCACCATATAGAAATATCTTTAAAGAAATGAAAAGGCAAAAAGTCAGGCAATATTTATGATGTATTTACATAAGGTTTCCGTGAGGTTACACTGAGTGTGCCTGCCTCTCCTGCCTCCCCTTCCCTCTCCTCCATATCGTCTGCCTCTGCGACCCCTGAGACATCAGGACCAGGCCTCCTGTTCCTCCTCCTCCTCAGCCTACTCATTGTGAAGGGACATGGATGATGACCTTTGTGATGATCCAGTTCCAATCAGTGAGTAGTAAATAATCATCATGCTGTGCAGCAAATAAGTTTATCTGCTGTGTATTTGTATGAGTGTCATTGTGTAAACATCTAACTGTATGAGATGTTTTTGTTTCATCATGATGGCCTAAGTATTCATCAGGCAGAACAAACACCCTGTGTCAGACTTGTATTGAATTGGGTAGCCATTCTTACATAGGCATAAGGTGAGTGATATTTAATATAAAATCAATAATGTGCTAGTTGTCTAACTGTTTTGTAACTTTGCTTTCAAATGAATACATTACCCTACAGTATGCCTCAGTCTTGCATAATTGGAAAAAATGCATATTGGCCTATCATCACAAGTGAGTGGATTTCCAATACTGTATTATGAATATCACTGTAATACCTATGCCATAAAAATTTTATTATAATTCATTCATCAGTGTGTAGGCTTGGCTATCACAGAACAACTGTATTGATTACATTAGGCTACTATCAAGCCACCATATTGCTGCTTCTTCATTATCAATGCATCATCTTTATCCTGTAAGGAAATATGAATTTATTCTTCATGTTATCCTTTAATTTTTGAAGTCTAGTGTTAGTAATAGTGTAGATAACATCTATAGTGTTTTGTATTATGTAAAACAATATTGGTGTAGGTACAACAGATGATTCATCTTGTAAACAGACAACTTAAACTTACAGTATTGATAAGTACAGTACCTCAAATATATTATCTTTTCTTTATGACTTCCTTAATAATATTACTCTTCTCTAGCTTACTGTATTGTAAGAATACATTATATAATACATATAACATACAAAGTATATGTTAATCAATTTTATGTTAATCGGTAAGGCTTACATCAAAGGAGGCTATTACTAGTTCAGTTTTGGGGAGTGAAAAGTTACACATGGATTTTTGACTGGTTGATGGTCATCTCCCCTAACCCTTATGTTGTTTAAGGTCAACTGTACTTATTATTATGTCCATTTTAAAGTTAAGAAATATGAGGCCCAGACAGCTTATACTATTTGTCTAAGATCTTAGAGATACTTAAATTGGAGGTCCAGAGTTCAAATTCGATTTCCTTATTCCAGATGAATGCATTTAACCATTAGGTCATACTGGTTTTCACCATGTATTAGAGGATATGAAAGTAGTCAGATGAAGCAGTTACAGAATGTAGCAGGTACACGTAGAAGGAAAAACTAAACAAAAGTGAAGATCGGGGTTAAAGGTGGTGGTTTGTGGTTTGTGGCATGGGAGGATGTTGTTTATTCACATCACGGAATACTTCTTAGAGATTAAAAAAAATTACTGATATGTTCGAAAGCAGTTATGAATCTCAAAAACAAAAGAGTATATACTATACTTTTCTAGTTACATGAAGTTCTAAAAGAGATAATGCTACTTTAGGGTGAGAAAAAAAATACTAGAACAGCAGTTTTCACTAGGACTTTAGCTGACTGGCTCAGAAGAGGCAAAGCAAGTTTCTGGGGATGACAGAAATGTGAAATTCTCAGTATTGCTTGAGAAGAAATTGTTTTGTTAAAGTTAGTGTTTGCAATTAAAATTTTGCCTTTCACTCTATATACATTTTACTTCTAATAAGCAGTTTTTGTATTTTAGTAGAAGTGGGAATTAGATATTTTGTAATGCCTTCTGTGTATTCAAAGCCTGAGCAAATGAGGAAAAATGCTAATGTTAAAAAATGTAAAATCATTAAAAGTGGTTTCCTTATCAGATATAGGCAATAAAGACATGGGAAAAGATGGAAAGGAGTCAAGATTCACTACCTGATTTTTGGCTTATTGAACTAGAAAATATTGGTGCCCTTTACAGGGAAGAAAGAAAAGGTAGTTAGAATTATCTGAGGAAAGAAATAGCGATTTAATATTGAATCCAAGGGAATGGATAAAATATCCCAGACAGAGAGTATACTTTCTACCTAAGAAGAAAACAAGGGGAATTTTTTGGAGTAGTGATATTAGTGAAAAATGTATTATGTGGGGAATCAGGATTGAATATACATCAGAAAGCATTTATAACAAGTCATTATTATTAAACTACTAAATTATTTTTCTTTGTTCCACACAATGTTAATTCTCAAACTTTAGCATGCCTCTGTATCACATACTGGAAGAGTTTTTAAAATACAGATTTTCACAGATTATTAGATCCTACCTTCAATCTTTGATTCAGTGGAGTTACTATTTGCTTCTAACATGATCTTATATGTTCCCGTTGCTGAGAGACCAGTTTCAGAATAACTATGCCATACAAATGATATTTTAGTGATGCTCTATTTTTGATGCATTAATAAGTATCATTGTCAACTATCACAAATAAAGAGAAGGAAGGGCTTGCCATGCATAGTAAGCTTGGAAGAATAAACTATATGAAAATGAACAAATGATATCACACATGCATATCAGTATATCTATATGTAACTCCATACATAATGACATATATTCCACTGGAGGGATAGTCACTATGCATTTCCATAAAGATATGACATAAACAAATCATGATTGAATCATTTCAGTTTATTTCAGCTGTCTTAATATTTATCTCCAAAAATAACTGACTATAATTATAACTATTATGATTTCAGGTTTGTATACATTTATTTTTCTAGTTAGTATTTAAAAGAAAATTTTTTAGCAAGCTTTGAAAAAGAAATAATAATTTAGAAAGTAAGAATATTGGAAACTGGAGAGACAGTGTTTTAATTTTTTTGCAAAGAATGGGCCAGAATTATTATTATACAAAGATATATTTATTAATTTTATTAAATAATTTTTTCATATCTTGAATTATATATTGGTTTCTTACTTTTTCCTTGTCATTTCTTTGAAGACATAGACATTGCAATAGAAGTTTCTCATCTTCAAATATTTTTCGACAAGTTTTAGAAAATTTAGGAATAAAATTAGTTGTACATCTTTATACGGATTGTTAAAAATGAGAACTTGAAAGATGAAGAATCTAAATACCAATGAAAAAGACAAAGTAAATCTCAAATCAATGGTATATAATAAAATATAGATATTCCTTTTTGATAAGAGCATGTATCTACCATCTTAGTTCAAAAAGCTAATAGCCAATGTTGATGTGTGGCACATAATTATGTCTACAATTATAATTGCATACATGTAAAAATTAATATGTTTAGATATAAGGACTTTATTCAATCTGATTCCTATTTCCCAGAACTAGTGAGGTTTGAGGAGAAAACTCAAAAAGTTAAAAATTTTAGGAAGAAATGAAGCCATGAAAGTCATAGGGACATTCCAAAATAATTTAAATCATACTATTTATTATAATCAGAAAAGTAACAATAAGAAAGAAAACCATTAGAAAGAAAATGTTTTTTTTTTTTTGGGAGGTTTTGCCATTTGTACAGATAAAACTGGAGAATAATAATAAAAAGAAATATTTTAGCCTATGTATTCTAAATTAGCCAACATTTTACTTAGAAGATAAATATATTATATATATGTTAATATATAATAGAAATTATAGAAGATAAATATATTATATATGTTAGTATATAATAGAAATTATATAATCCTTCTGTTTAAATTCATTGAAACATCAATGTTTCTAAATAAACTAGATATTATTCAACATGCATTATATCTCATCCTTCTCTGTCAAAACATCTTTAAAAACAGTGCCAAATAAATCCTTGATTAGGTGGCTACATTGATTTATAGATTTACATGAAAATCCAAGTTTAAACTGTAAGGAAAGAAAAAATTTTCAACAAACATCTGCATCTCATTGTGATTATTATTGTGTCTTTTTAAATGAATCCTAAAGATAATCTAAAGCTAAGGACATGAACTAGAGGAAATAATATATTGCACTATGTGTAAGCTCATTCTTTGTCAACCATGTTTTGGGGATAAATTTTAGTTTTTCTATCAACAAAGGCTAAAATTATGGAGAACACAAAAGCAAATTCTTATCTGACAGGAAAAGAAAAGTGGTAGCACTGAGGGACATGTGTCCCTCATTAAACTTTCATGTTCAATTTGAAAAGTTACATGGCTTCCAACTTCTCTTACCAAATATTTATGCTTATGGTTTTTATAAATTCATTTTTTAAAGAAGTATATTTTGAACAGCTATTACATATCAGGTCTGGTTCTAGATGAAGGGTAAAAAAGAAAAAAATCTTTTCTGTCATGGAGTTTAATTTCTTATACAAAAACAAATTAGTGAAATACCTTATTTTAAAGATCTTATATTTAAAATATTAGACAAATTAGACATTTAAAATATTAGACATAGATACTTAAAAATATTAGATGATAAAAGGTGGAATGGAGAAAAGTAAAGCACGGTAATGTAGGAGTGAGGAAATAGGGGGAAAGTCGAAATTTTAAATGAAGTGGTTGAGGAATACCTCCTGATAGTATGGCATTTGAGCAAAGTGGAGGGTTATGATGCAGGAATCTATGTAGACATCTGGAGGAACAGTATTTCCCGCAGAGATACAGCAGGTTCAAATCTCTATAACAGACTTATTTCTGGTATGTTCATGTGAACAGCAAGTAGGTCAGAATTGCTGGAGAAACATACATGAACAGGAACCTGAACCTGTTGGTCCTTTCAAGTGTGTGCAGGGAATCCACTCGAGGGTTACCGCAGAGCGACATGACCTACCTGGAAGATACAGTGCACAAGGAAATGAGGTCATGATAAGGGTTACAATGAAATATTTTGTTTGGTCAATGAGTTATATGTCATACAAGGAGACAGCTTAGTAACTGGACATTTGAACTTAAGGGTATGGTGGTATTGTGGTTACTGGATATAAGAAGTTTAGAGAAATGCTTTCTAATTTAATAGAATTAAGTTTTGCTTAAATGGGAAAGACTATATGAAGAACAAAATTAGGGAGGAAGATCAGGAGTTAATTTCAGCATGATAAATTTGAGTTGCCTGTTACTCATTCGAGAGGAGATGTCCAGTAGGCTGTAAAATATAGGACTTGTTATCACATAGATTTTTAATGCTACTAACCTATATGTTCACAAATAAGGAATTAATGAACATAAAGAAGAGATTTCAAGGAACAACTGCTGTAACAGTGCAAAGGTTTAATGACTGAGAGATAAAGAGCAACCATCAATGGAGAGTTAGAAAGAGAAGTTATTAAAATAGGAACAGTAACAGGAAAATGTTTTGATCCAGAATCCAAACAGAGCAAGTCTTCACTTGATGTACTATATCAAAAACTGTTAATAGGCTAAAAAAACCATTAGAATTACAAATTAACCATTGTACTTAGCAATGTAGGAGCAGGTGTGAGAAGAAAAGTTTGTACAAATAGTAGGCTAGGCTAGTAGCCAGAATTGACTGCACTCATTAAAGAATGAAAGGGGATAGACTGGAAGACAGAAGTTAACATTTTCAAGGAGTACAAAGTTTTAAAGGAGATCAGAGAAATGAAGTTAAGAAAGCCTTTACTTGTTGCTTGTGTTTTATTTGCTTATTTGTTCAGGAATGACAGTTTTTTTCAATTTTATATACTGATGGGAATATATATTATTCTGGAGAGACAATGAGAAGTACTGGAGCAATGCCATCAATTAGGTGATAGGAAATAGTGCATAAATAGAGTGGTGACATCATCCAGAAATATGAGTAGTCATTTGTATTAACAGGAGAGGATAAAAGAGGGGAGAGAAAAGTCACCTCAGGAAGCAAGAGACTGAAAAGATTTAGAAAATATAATAGACATCCTAGGCAGCTTAAAGGATCCACTTGCAGTTAACAGTCATGATTACAATGTGAAGCCACTCAGCATAACTTTGTTTGCTAGCCAGCCATGTTCAGCTGCACAACTCCTGCTAGGAGGCTGCATTTGTCTTTGAAGTTTTTCCAGCTGAGATTGACCATACTAAAGAACAGTGAATAATTTGATTTTGCTTACACAAAGTGTGATTATAATGATGAATCATTGATCATCAAAGAAATGAGGATGTGATATATGTCATAATAAAGTATTTGATTTGGTCAATGAGTAATATGTTATAGAAGTCATGTCACTAGAAGAAATAAGATATAACAGTTAATAACTAAAGATTTGGTTGTTTCCATTTGAGTATGGAAGTAATGTGGTTACTGGAAATAAGAAGGTTTCAGGAAGTTCTGTCCAATAAAAATTTATGTGATGGTCTATTTACAATAGCCAAGATATGGAAGCAACCTAAGTGTCCATCAGTAGATGAATGGATAAAGAAGATGTGGTACATATACACAATGGAATATTATTCAGCCATCAGAAGAAAACAAATCCTACCATTTGCAACAACATGGATGGAGCTAGAGGGTATTATGCTCAGTGAAATAAGCCAGGTGGAGAAAGACAAGTACCAAATGATTTCCCTCATTTGTGGAGTATAACAACAAAGCATAGCTGAAGGAAAAAAACAACAGCAGACTCATAGACACCAAGAAGTAACCAGTGGTTACCAAAGGGAAGGGTTAGGGAGGGTGTAGGGAGGGAAAGAGAGGGGGATTAAGGGGCATTCTGATTAACACACATAATATGGGGGGGGGCGCTGGGGAAGGCAGTATAGCACAGAAAAGACAAGTAGTGACTCTATAGCATCTTACTACACTGATGGACAGTGACTGCAATGGGGTGTGTTGAAGGGTACTTGATAACATGGGTGACTGTTGTAACCACAATATTGCTCATGTGAAACCTTCATAAGATTGTATATCAATGTTACCTTAATAAAAATAGTACATGATATTGAGGATATTCATATTGCCACAATAACCACTAGCAAATGTGACTAATGAACACTTAATATGTGGCTAGAGTAACCTAGGAACTAACTTATTTTAATTAATTAAATACCTACTTATAGCTTTTGGTTAATAATTGGGCAATTGCTGGTCTGGGGATAACTATAAGAGTGAATGACTGAAGAAGAGTGGACGAATAGCACAAACAATGATAGAGAGAGGGAGCATGAGCCAGAAATAAGGAAGAATGGCTAAGGTAAGGATAGCTGATTAGTCTTTATACTAATGTGTAATGGGTGATATAGTCTAATGACATGAAATTCAAAACTGGGACATTTTAGGAAAGAAAGAGAGAATGTTCCAGATTCTAGCATCTAGGACTCACAATGAAGTCCAGTGGAATAAGATATGTGAGAAAGGGAAGATCTCTTGCTAAATAGGGCTGCACGGGAGGTCATGTTCCCAAAGGACCATGTTTCAGTTAGAGTAATAAGAAGAAAACTGTAGGCAAAAGGCTCAGTATACATAGGATATCTTGCTGAACAATGACCTGGGTTAAAGATGGAATGATAAAATATTCTCTTAAACTCAAGAGAAGTGTGAATTGAGTACACAAATAGGTGATAGATAGATGATGATAGATGATGATAGATAGATAGATAGATATAGATAGATAGATAGATAGATGACTTTTGAAAATGAGAACACAGGGAATGAGGCATGACCTGGGAGTTTAAGGCATTACTAAAAGAATTTCTATAAATAGGGGTAAAGGTCATAAGAGATCTAATTGTCACAGAAGAGATGGATTTTGCTTTACCATCTTTGGACAGTTATTACATCATCCTTTCCACTCAACAAATATTAATTAACCGTCAGTCAGACATGCAAAACTGCAAGGAATAAGTTGACAGGTACAGTTAAGATGTATAGAAACTCCTTCTTAGGGTAACAAATGCCACAGATGACTTACCTGTTGTGCAAACGAGTACTTTGTATACTGTGTATTTTTCTGTTTTCAGGTATTTTGCTCAGGTCAACTGTTAATCTTTACCTTCGAATAAGATTTGGTGGATCCTTTTACTCTCCCCTTAAATGATCACTCCTGGTTTTACCCACTGAGATTGCAAATTATTTTAGATGTCCTTTAAAAGCCATTCTCTAGTTGAATTATGATATTCAAAAATCTTCTCAACATACATGGAAAACAGGGAAAGCCATACCAGGACTACTTGATAAGCAAGAATGAGGACAAGTGAAATAAACATAATCACTATTCTAAAGGTTATATTAAAGTGCCATCATCAGAAAAACTTTTCATTATTCTAGATGCTAATCCATCAGTTTTACAAAATGGTTGGTGTTTCTGTTTTACATTCAATATAGAAACTCTGTTGTCCATTTGAGACACAGAAACAAACTGGGCTTATTTCCACAGGAAACACAGTAGTTAGAATCCTGTGCTGGAAGTTGACCTAGCACAGAAAGACTAATTCCACACCTGAACTATCAATGCCAATAATTAGTGATAAGTGAAATAAACACTTTTTCTGTTCTTTTTTTACTTGACCTCTCTCTCAGTTTGAAATCCTTGACCTTTCCTCTCTGAAATCATTTCTTTGGACTTGTAAGACTTTTATGCCTTGGCTTTCTTGCCATTTTAATTCAGTATTTTATTTTCAATACTTTCTTCTGAAAGTTAGTGTTCCTAGGTTTTTATCTTTCCCCTCTTAGTTACTTCCTGTCACTATTCTATCATGTTGATGATGCCAGAGGCAATATCCTGAATTTCAAAGCTGCCTACTGAATATCTAGAGTGGTACTGCCATTTCCAAGCTTGAATTCATTTATCACCCCCTTCCAAACATGTATATTTTCCTATATTTGTTATTGTCTATACCAGGGTTACTATCCATTCAATATTCAGACAAAAAATTGGGAGTCTTCACTGATTTCTACTGTTCCTCTTTGCAGCTATTATTCTTTCTCCCTCTGGGTTTTACCTTCCTTACAGAGTACTTTCTTCTTTCAATCGACAGTGTCTGGCATCTAGCAATGTTTAAAAATGTCTGCCAAATTGAATTGAATGACTGAAACTCTTAATACCAGTGTATCATGTAGCATTTCTGCATGCTACTCTAACTTTTTAATGGTCTACAAAGCATTGTTCAATTTCCAATAATTTTTTTTCATTTTAAAAAGTGCATTTTTCTAGACTATCTTTTTATATTTTAGCTTTCTACTGTTATAATAAATGAAGTTTCTAGTTATAGCATAACACTGAACTAAATTAACAGATGAAAAATTGTTTACCAAAATGGGTGACCTACTTTGGTCAATTCACCAGCTCCTACGCAAATATTCTTATTATAGTATAAGCAGATAATTTGAAGATCTCTTGAAATAAAAAAAGACAGAGTTTAATGAGAAAGAAAAATATTTACTCTGAGTCACTGCAGTAATAAAAAATTACATTATTACAGCCCATTTCCATGTTCTCAATATAAGAGTTCTGTGTTAAAATATGGGTGAAGATTCAAACAAATATTTCAAACTTAATTAAGATTATCAAACTTTGGATAGCTGTCATCACTTATTTTTTCTTATACTAAATACCTACTTTCTCCTTCCTGAATGATTCATAAGATGAGAAATAATTTAGTCTTTACTAACCTTTGTATACTTAATAAAATTCAGCCTGATATCTACCTGTTTGTCTTTATTCAGAGAATGAATTCAACAAAATCTGATCCCAAATCTATGACCATAGCAAACTCAATTACATATGACATAACACTGTACCAACTTCTTTCTACTCTGTTGTTGAGCATAAGACTTTTACTTTCTAAGGACAGAATGTCTTTTTCCTCACTCTGTTTTTTTTCTCCATGTAAAAGGAAGTGACTTTCAGGTGACACCCAGTTAGATGGAGTTAAACTATGGAAAGGGGCCAAACTCTAGGAAATTCAGTGTTTTTTTCTTCCCCTTACTTGGACTGCTACGAGGAAGTGATGCTGGCTATGTGTTTCAGCTCTGCCTATGTAAGCAATTGCTTTGTGAGCTCTCCCTAGGTCTAGTTTTAGGTGAGGCATGAGAATTGGTAGTGGTAGCTGACCCTTTCAGACACAAAATAAAGGTTTATTCCCCAATGAGATTACTAAAATGATGATTGACAGCTCATTTGTCTGTCTCCCATGTCTTATTTAATACTTGGTTAAAAACATAGAAGGAAGAAAGCTGTACTGAGTATTGAATGTAAACAATCTTAATAATACCTGAGTGATAGGATAGAATGTTGAGAAGAAGAAAAGAAAAGGAACAGCATTCTCCTTGGCTTCTGCTCCATGCCCAGGGTGGAATGTTCATGGTCACTAAAACGGATTTAAGATAACTTTGATGATGGCAGCTTACTTTCAGGCAAAAAGTTCCTTTCTGAAGATAGACAGTCCTTTAAACCAACAGAAAATGTAAGCTTTTCCTTATCCAATATTTTATACAGCACATTTTTCCATTTATGAACTCTGTTAGTTTTCCTTCTCTTTTTATAAGCTCAGATCTAATGGGAGTATGGTTTAATGGCATCTAGTGTTCATGAAATACCTTTCCAACATTTCTCCAGAAAGTTACTATTGATGTTCCTATCAATAATTGTATATTAAAAGGAATACATGATTCCACTAAAAAAACAGCATTTTACCCAACACCAGCTCTCTTATGAAAGTTTATTTTTATGAATGCTTCTTCATGGAATCTTTTATTATATGACCCATGCAGTTCATGCCATATGATAATTATACAGCACTAACAACTTTATACAATGAAACAACTCCATGGATAGAATACAAGCCTTATTGTTAAACCCATTACATCATCACTCTCATATCTTGAGATGTAGCTAGGACCCACTTGATTACTTACAGCCATAAAATGAAATGGTTTAAGAAGAGAGAACTTAAAGTTAGACTGTCTGCATAGCTATCCAAGTTCAAAACATTTGTATTTGTTTGCATTGGTTGTTTTACTTAACCTTCCTAATACTCAGTTTAATTTAGAAATTGGAAATAATTGCATTACCTATTTCATGAAATTATTGTGAAAAACGATAACTAGACAACCCAAGTTGAAGTCTGACACAAAATAAGTGCTTAGTAAATGTTTCCTACTACTTTATATATCAGGTTAGGGTATAAAGGATCATAAATTATTCATTTTGGCTGGGTTAAAAGTAGTTCTACAGAAACTAACTCATCTAAAGTACTAGGAACAACAACAACAAAAATTAGACCACTGGCTAAATAATGTCCACAAATTATTTTGACAACAAGCCACAGACTAAATTATCATCTGGTAGTACTCAGCTTAGCCAAGTAACTGCATCATTTGTATTCCAGACAGTCAGATAGGTATGCGTCTGAATCAGGGAAGTCAGCTGCCAATAATTCAACCACAGCAGAACTCTTATCAGGCCAGTTTCAAAAGTAATACTCTAGTTTATGGAACAATCATAGATGTTTGTGATAGGGTAAATTGAATTAGTATTCATCTATACAAAAGGGACTGAGAAACAAATATTCCATAAAAATTAGGTATATATTAGTAGCAAAGACAACTTGATGGTAACCACAAAATTATTGTTCTTGAGAAGAGGGAGGAGGCTGCACCAGACAGAAGGAACCCATTAAAACTGACATGAGTGCTGCACCAGGAACCACTCTGAACCTCCATTCATAAAGTTTCCATGTACATAGGAATGTGACACTACATGTTTAGAACACTTAAACAATTGAACTGAAATACGTATTCAGTATTATTTTCAAATCTTTGATTTTTTTATTACATTTACATTAAAATTGTAAATTTGGTGGATGATCCACACCTGATATAAATATACTTTATTTTAATGTACTTTTAGTATAAATAAATGTATTTTAATTTAAATGTATTTTACATTAGTAAAAGTTTATTAAGATTTCTAGAGTGGGGTTCTAGATTATGTAACTATTGCATTGGTAACAAGTCCATTTGTCTTTGAAGTGGAGTGGCTGGTAGTGTACACTGAAAGGAATTACCTTTATTTGAATGAAGAAGAATTCTTCTAATACAGCACTATATCTACCTACACAATCATTTTCATTACTTTGAATAAGCAAATTGAACTGATTATTGGAAATATGATCAAGTTCTGTGCAAGTTCTAATGGCTAAAAGTAAAAAAGGATCCCTAAAATGTTAAAATAAAGGATACAAATGGAGCAGTGGGGTCAGTTGGACTATTTATGAAAGAATCATGCATATAGGATTTTGAGTACTATGGATTGACATTGACCAAATCAATCTAGTGATTGCTGGATCCTATTTGCTAATAAATGTGGATCAATAAATCATAAACAATAGGTAAAAGCACAAACCAGATTGATGCATGTTTGGAATCCATTTATAATCACTATTGATTGCATTTGTGAATTAGTTAAAGTACCTGGACTTAGAAGAACCAGAGCTGAGTTTGTCAACTTCCAGCTTCATTCCTGAACAAGCTATTTTCCTTTCTGTGTCACTATTTTCAATAAAATGGTGATATTTATAATAGAAAATGTTTGTTGTGAACTTACTACCTGATATAAGCACATTTTTAATGCATATTTGGTCATTTATATGGGAGTCCCCAGACTCCTATAAGCAGTGGGAAAATTACCATATCTGGCCTATTAAAGCAGTCAGGAAACTGAAGAATAGACAAATTAAGAGCTAAGGTGGCAAGGAGTAGGAGCTGAAATCAGACAATTAAGTATTCAGTGGGATCTGAATAATTTTCTTTTATGGTTGGTGGCCCAAGTAAAAATACTGAATTCTTAGGATTATTAAGATAAAAGCAATAAAAGGAAGAAAGAAAGCACCATTACAGAATAGATTTTGCTCATTTATTTTTATTGGTTTTAATTATTTATGATAATACTTCATAATAACCAATTAATGCCCTGTAGTACAGTGTATAACATTAATGACAGAATATAAGACTTCTAAGTAACACAAGGCTATTAACTCTTTTAAGAGAAATGGTATAGTTTACTTTTTTGAGAGATAATTTTTGGCTTAGAGATTAATGAAATTAAAATAATTGAGTTCCAGCATTTTTTAATTAAAATATTACTTGTACTTATTATTAAGTTTACCTGTGAAATATTATAAGAAATTAATATTACTTTAAAGAACTTACCAGACACAATATAAACATAGTAATATGGGAGTTAAATTATAGTTGACAAAAAGGAGAGATATCTGAACATAGTATATTAGAAATTACAAAGCAACTGTATACTCAAACAGATCTGACAAAATTAAGATTATAAGATTTACTGTTTTTGTACTATCCCATTTATTTATTTCTGGTTTGAGAGAATTAAAAACCAAAATTTTTCACAAATTTACCTGAAAAAGGGTGCAGTCCTGAGCAATGTGGCAATGTACATACAATACCAAATGCAAATGTTTCTTTTTTTTCATCTTTGGTTCTTTTTAACCTACATAATGAATGGTATCAAGTCTTATCTGTCTGCTAAAAATGACTTTATTATGAAATATTTATGAAAATCAATATGGTAAATCATCCAGTGAATGGGTGATTTAGATAGACAATTTTTGGAAGATAGAGGTTAAATGGATAGGTTAGATTTGAAAGAGAATGCATGAGTGGAGGGTAGGTGATTGAGGATAATGATTAAGAAAGAATCACAAAAACAATGTATCAGACCGCTCAATGTATTCAGAGAAATAGCAAATATAGCAGATAATATCAACTAGGAAAAAAAAGAGGATGATCTGAATGTCAAAAAGGTAGTTTGCTTTGTAAAAAGCTTTGCAGTCAGTAGCGAAGTGAGCTACGGTAAAACAAAATGTTGCAATTACTTGGTGGCCCATTTTTATGGGGCTTCTAGGAAAATAATTAGTCTTTCCAGAGCTTCAGGGAAAGCAATACTCTTCAAGGGAGTTTATATGAAGTAAAGCAGTAGAAGAGTGGTACTGTGAAGGTAGAGAAATGGGATTTATTAAAAGAGTTAATTTCCCACATTCACAATGAATTGAAGGTTCCAGATGGCACAGTGCAACAGAATGAGAGAAGTAGTGCAAGGAAAACTTAGACAAGAGAAAATGCAGAGCTTGTAAGAGGATGCTGAATAGATGACTTCCATTTTAATTTGTAGCCTAAGACGGCAGGAGTGAAGCAAATGTGTGTGAATAGAAGAAATTTCAGGTCATGTTACAGAGGCCCCTTGACTATCACAGTCATTGGCCTGCTGAGCATTTGGCAGGCTTTCCTCAGAGGCAGAAGGAGAAGAAGCCCAGAGGGAGATGAAACATAAGTGATAGCCTTGTTAAAGGGTGCTAAGGACATGAAATGATATAACAAACACATAAATCCTTCATGGGTTAGAACAAAAATGAGTCATCCCACAAAGAGGCCTAGGAGGAGGGCAGTTGGATAGCAGTGAGGATGGCGGGCACGCAGCCAACAGGCGCTTAACGGCAACAGGGGCAATCTTGGGAAGGTTACTTACTATCTCTCAAGTTCAGTTACTCATTTCAAAGATGTGGACAAAATTTCATGGTATTTCTGAGACAATTAGATGAGCTAGCAATGACAAAGCACAGCAGGTTCTCAGTGTATCTGTCCTTAGGCTTGTGCGGTGGTACTCCTTCATAATTCCCGAGTACCTTTTCCCTGAGTAAAACACCTCTTCCCTTTGCCAGCACAGCCAACTCCCACTCTATATTCTTCCAATAGGAATTCAAGTGTCACCTCTTTGTAAATAGTTTCCACATTCCCTCTTTGTACTGTCATAAAGTCCTGAATACTACTGTAGGAATTATCACACTCTATTACAATTATTAGTTTATATGTCTTATACAAAGTGGTGAAATATTTGAGCATATTGATATTTGAACATATGGTACACACACCTGAAAATTTCAGTTCCTAGCAAACTATCTTGGGAATTGCATATGCCTAAAATGTTTAAGTAAAGCAAGCAAACTACATATTTGAAACTATTTATTTTAACTAATGGCATATGGCCGACTTCTAGAAAATACAATCAAATCAACACAGTAACTCAGAACAGGTTGAATGATCTGATCAAATAAGTTTATGTTTCGAGAAAAGCCAAACTGAATAGTTTTGTATCTATTGTTATTAGTTCTAATAGATCTTTTAAACATAACACAGCAAAAAAATTAACAGTGAACTTCCAGGGCAGGCAATTAAAAACCCATCAGTTTTATGTAACTAAGAGTGAATATTCATTATTACTTAACGAAGTTTGATGCACAAATTTTAAACTTTTCATTTTAAAACAAGGAAAATGTAAAGGCTTTTGTACAAAAGTATACATATATTCTTGTAAGAAGTTTGGAAAAAAACATAATTTACCTTGCTGAAACTAACTAGAATGAATAAAGCAATTAATCTGGAAAAGAGTGAGCATAGCATAACAATTGAGTGAAATAACAGGTATGCAATAATTGACCAGGCAACACATTTATATTTAGCAAATATTCCTGTTCATCAAAAGAATCACTTCACTGGGGGTTATGTTTTATTCATTCAATGGTGTGCCAAACCCTGATGATTTGGGATACTTAATTGGTCCACTTACAAACAGCATGTGCAATTGAGCAACTGACGGGAGGCCTTTATTTATTTTAGGTTATTTTAGCATACAGATGTATGAGGATGAGTTGTATTTAAGTATGAGATTTGGGCGAATTTTTATGTGTCCCCTGAGGCTATATCTTTGCCCAAACTATAATGAAAAGAGAACAGCTTCAAATATGTATATTTTAAACCCACACTATTTGACTCAGTGGTAAATTAAAGAAAATTGATGAACGAATAATCAGTTTGAGGAACAAAGCTTTCTCAGCAAGAAGCAAGAAATGTAGTGATCTTTTATTTCATGAAAGCAATTCCATTATGTGAATTCGGTTTTGTGGTTCTAGCATTGTAACAAAATATTTTCCTTGAAATTTCCAGACAATCAAGGAATTTATGTTAAGAACAATCATTCTAGATTCCTCTATAATATCCATGTTAAAATTAGTTGTACTGAATAAAATGAGCCTGTATGTAAATCATGTGATTTGTAGGTCAGGGAAACAAACAACCATCATCATGATATTCATATATTCCCCTGAAGAAGCATTTGTTTTGCATTATTACTGATAACATTGTGCTAAACACTCTTATAAGATAAGCCTTTTCCAGATAGCATAGCTTCCACTGTGGTTCTCTTAGCTGAAAAAGTGCAGTTTAGTTTTTTTGCATAGTTCTCAAAAATCGTTTACAATGTTATGCTTTAATTTAAAATACTATTGTATAAAAATATCAAAAAGAATTTCAACATTTACAGGGATGTGATAATATCTTGAGTTGCTACTGCAATTGAAAACAATAAATGCAATGTTACTGCTCAGCAAATATTCCATGTTCTCTACCATGTCATAACCTCCATTCTAGTTAGACTGGAATAAAGTTTTTACTTGGAGTAAAAAAGACTGGAAGGGTAAATGGTGTATATCATTGTCTGACAGAGATGGTTTATGCAATGTGACTTTTTTCCATTCTTCTCATTTACTGTTTCTACAAGGTAGAGACCACACGTCGAGACTGGGCATTATAAATGCAGGGAGTCTAGGCTGCCTAAATTACTGAAGATCTCCCACCAAATTTCATACAACTTTGCCTTCAGGGTAAGTCATTCTTGTTGTTTTTAGTAAGTTCTTTGCTGTTACAGAAGCTCAGTTTACTCACACCTACGCATCCAAGGTTGAGATGAAAGATGAGGTCATGTACCTAGTAACTGGTGGAGCTGTTTGATGAAAGTTTGTCTTGTGAATTTAAACCCCATGCTTTTTCCTCTATTCTTGAAGTAGTAGTAGACTTAGGAAGAGACTATACGTGTAATATTAGAGAGACTAATGATGCCAGAGAGGTGAGATAATTGTTGAAAAGTGACTTCAATGTATTTGTGGTCAGGAATGAAAAGAGAGGAACATTAAAGGGCTTATATTTTAAAATAAAGGTATAACCTTTTATCTGTGTACAAATGAAAAGAAGTGATGGTTGAAGATAAATACACACTGTATTATGAAGCCTGGAATTTCAAGTGTTGCCTTGAAATCTCTTGAGTCCCCAAGGGCCCCCGTGACCTTACCATTAGTTACCCTGTTCACACCAGACTTATCCCCCACACGAGGGGTAAGGGTCCCCACCAGAACGGTTCTCCTGTCATGGTAACCAGCCGCACCTCTCCCAGTCCTCGACCTGATAAGTTTTCTTGTTTTTCAAATAAGCCAATCAAATCCCACCCCACAGGAACCAGAAGACACCCCTATGGCCTTGCTAGTAGAAAGTCTGCCCACCACTGCCCCTGCTGGTTCACTATAACCCTGAGCGCAACCCACTGTGGCCATGCACTGTCCTCTTCCTCCCAGGCTCTGAATATAGGTGACTAAAAGACTTAGTCCACTGCAGGGTGCGGTGTGTTTGACTACTCAACTATTTAAGATGGGGGAATCCTCCTACATCAGTGTGGTGAATAGAAGATGATCAGAACACACAGACACACACATCATATTAGATCCAGCTTATACAGAATTTAACTATCTTTAGCAAATAGCTAGAGAGAAAAAATTTTTTTAAATGAAGAAATACATGCTATAGGAAATGTAGCCAATAGTTAAATAAAGATAAACAAACTTAGGAAAAATTGCCTAGCAACTTTTGGAGAGATGGGTAAGTGACTCATTTCAGTAAACATAGTTATTTTGGGGGAAAAAAAAAAGGTAGTTTCATGATATTCTTCAATAATACTTCACAGTACTCAAAAAACAAGAGACAAAATGAATGGTGAAATCTACTCATGTTTGGGTAGTGTTGAAATAGTTATAACGTATTATATATATACTTCCTATAAAAAGAAATAACATTAAAAAAACCTTATACTTACATTAAGCACATGCACATGTTGGAACATTCTAGAACATGTCATCTATCAAGTCCACAAGATAAATTGATGTTTTCTTGCAGATTAAGAACACACTGAGAGAACTGTTCTCTTTTACTAGGTAGACTAAAAGCTGGCCCTGTGTATTTAAGATAAACTTACCTGTGTAAATTATGCATAGTTGCTTATGAAAATCCTAAAAATGTGTTTTTAAATCATATCTGAAACAAGTTTTTTCCCCCAATGAATCAGTTCCAAGGACTTTTAGATTATTATAATTCCAAATAATAATAGAGTTGAATATATTTACATAAGCAAGATGAACAATAATGAAGTTGGGGAAAGATATAACAATGTTTAGGACCAAAGTTATAGCAATATTTATGATCAAGAAATAATATAATGAAGACAAAATACTTTACTAAACTTATTTCTAAGTATGAAGATAATATAACAAACCATAACTGTATTCATATATATCTCTACAAGAGATTAAATGAATACTATTCATCTGATCCATCTGATTGAGCTTATTAATGTAACTTTCGACCTGTGAAATAGATTAACTTAATCTTGAAGTAGTATCTGTAGTCACTGTATTTCTATGAGCATACTTAAGTCATCCTCAGGTTATAAATTAAATACTTATTCAACTCTTCTGTGCTAATAGAACAGGGATTATAAATAAGAAACATTCATTTATGAACAGTATTAAGAAGCAAGCTTAAGTCATGAGACTATATGACAATTGGCACATTAGTTCAGTCAAGCGTTTAGTTCACATGTAGTTATACGGTAATAAAATAAGGGTAAAGCCTAAAAAGAAGAAGAAATAGTATATTTGTCTAAGTCAGATGATGGACTAGCATGTTTTCAATATTTTCTGAAGGACTTTAAGAGAGTCTTGTAACCAGAGGAAGATACAATATGAAAAGCTAACTTTTAATAGGTGAATTCAGACCATATATGTTCTTTGATAGACATTGTCTTATTGCATCATACAAGTTTATTATAATTTCTCCTTTGAAGCTTTAAAACATTCACAGAAATGTATTTCCTTTTGTATGTGTTTACATTATGTTTATGTTTACATTTATTCTGATCCATTGCTGAGTTTGTACTGTTTGTTCTGCTAGTGGTTAACTTCATAAACCTGATTTTACATGTTACCCTTTAATCCCCTATTTTAATCTATTTTAAATCTTTAGACAGTAGCCACCAACCTCCTGAACACTGTTATAATTAGTATATTTTGTTTATTACTCTCTTCCTTTTTCTTTCTTCTTCAAAAATAAAAATGTATTTGGTTATATTGGCTTTTCTAATTTTATATTTTAATTTTTTTCAACAGTTTATTTGTACTATAGGAAAATGACCTTTATTTCGAGCATTGTAACTGAGGAATCATCAGAGTTATACCATATCACAACTTCACTTCCCCTTCTCCTCTAAATACTTTTTAGTTAACCTTCTTGTTCAGGTAATATTATTATATAATACTATTGTTAATATTTTTAATTTCATTTAAATTGACTTTCATTAACCTCCAGAGTATTTGCCTTAGTGCTTCTCTTTATTAACCATTTGCTTGAAGTTAAACTAGATACTTCTTCAAGAATTTGTGAGAAGACTATATCCTCAACTATTGCATGCCAAAATGTGTATCTATTGCCACTTACATGAATGACAGTCTGCATGACAGTTTTGGGATCACTTCCTTTTTTGGAAACTTTGTCTATATTACAGCACTGGATGTTGCTATGCAAAAAAATCTGGGGTTAGCCTAAACTGTCTTCATTATATCCTGGCATCATCCACAACAGTCCAAGATTTTCTTTCATTATTGTTAAATTCTAAGAGTATTTTTAAGGTAATGTTCTTTGTGAGAATTATTTAGTTTCAAATTATCATTCTCCCACACTTATGTTTTCAATTTTTTCTGAATTACTTAAAGAGGACCCAGATAGAATCAGTTACTTCCGACTAAAGGGAAATTTTGATCACCAATAAGCTTTGTAAATGTAGTGAACTGTAGTGCATCAAACACGTTAAGTACATAAATTCACAATGATACTAAAAATGAAATCACTCCTTGATAGCTTTTGTAATGTACTAGGAAAGCAATTCATTATTTGGAAAGCTGACAAATGATTGGAAAGAATGAACCACTTATCTTCCCTTTCCTTTATGAACTTTATCTAAAGGTAAGAAAGTAGTTGAAGAGAAAGTAAAAATATAAAAATGTTCTAGCTAATAACTGAAGACTTTTGTACCACATAACTATTAAATACATCTAAACAGTGTTCATGAAAGTTTGCTAAGAACTCAAAAGAACTAAGACATTTTATACCTTTTGATGGAAATACATAACACCCCGAAGTAGTTTTGTCTAAATCTTGAACTCAATTATCATACCTCTGGATTTAAATATCAATTTTCCAGAAATATATCAAGACATAAATTGTTTTCTAATATATTCTGCCATCCTGTAGGTTGCCTTTTTGTTCTGCTGATGGTGTCCTTTGCTGTACAGAAGCTTTTTAGTTTGATGAAGTCCCACTTGTTCATTTTTTATTTTGTTTTCCTTGCCCATGGAGATATGTCCAGGAAAAAACTACTCATACTTACGTTCAAGAGATTTTGCCTGTTTTCTTCTAAGAGGTTTATGGTTTCATGACTTACACTCAGGTCTTTAATTCATTTTGAGTTTACTTTTCTGTATAGGAGTTAGACAATAATCCAGTTTCATTCTCTTACATGTAACTGTCCAGTTTTCCCAACACCAGTTATTGAAGAGGCTTTCTTGTTCAGTGTATATTCATGGCTCCATCCCTACTGCATATTAATTGACCGCAAATGTGTAGGTTTATAACTGGGCTCTCTATTCTGTTCCATTGATCTATGGATCTGTTCTTGTGCCAGTATCATGCTGTTGTGATTACTGTAGCTTTGTAGTATAAAAAGGTACATGCACCCCTATGTTTATTGCTGCATTGTTTACAATAGGCACGATACGGAAGCAACCTAAGTGTCCATCAATAGATGAATAAATAAAGAATGTGTGGTACATAAACACAATTGAGTATTATTCAGCCATAAAAAAAGGAAAGAAATCCTGCCATTTGCAGCAACATGGATGGGATCTAGAGGATATTATGCTCAGTGAAATAAGCCAAGAAGAGAAAGACAAATACCATATAATTTCACTTATTTTTGGAATATAAATACAAAACAAAACAGAAGGAACAAAACAGGAGCAGACTCATAGACACTGAGAAGTAACTGGTGGTTACCAAGGGGGAGCAGTTGGGGTGTGTCGGTGGGGAGGGTGAGGGGGATAAAGGGACACAAAATTTCTCTATCATAATGTAGGTTGGTCACGGGGATAGTAGTACAGCATGGAGAATACAGCCAGTGATTCTGTAACATCTGCCTCTGTTGACAGATAGTAACTGCACTAGTTGGGCTGAGTATTTAATAATATGGGCAACTATTGAACCACTGTGTTGTATGCTTAAAACTAATATAAGATTGTATATAAATCAAAAAAGAGGAAATACATCAAGATAAAAGTGTGGCAAGACATATAATAGGGAAGCAAATCCAAATTATGAGAAAATTTACAAGAAAAATTACCTGGCTTCTTCAACAACAAAAATTGCAAGAGGACAAAAAAGGGAAGAAAATGCAAAGGATTCAAACAGAATTTGAGACATAGTAACTAACTTTAAAATATGCACCAAAAGTAAAACTTTTATAGAACAATTTGAAACATGAATATTGGTGATACTAAAGTATTGATTTATTGCTGATTTGGGATATGTGTAACAATAGCACTGAAATTATGTTAAAAAAGTGGAGTCCTTGTCATTTATAAATACACCACAGTCAACTTAATTGATAAAATAATATTATTTATGAAATTTGTTTTACAATAATATAAAGACACCTGTTCCTGGTGGTAGAGGGAGAAATATATTATTTACGAGTGCATAATTTTTGAAGTATTGTAAGAAGTACATTGGTTTTATTTTCTACTATTTCCTTTTGTACATATATCTTAAATTTTCTGTTAAAAAGGCAAACAAATAATTCCTCATTAAAGAATTTGTTCTTTTGTTTGAGATAATGTGAAACAAAAAAGAATGTGCTATAAATATTCATGAAAACAATTTTTGAATCCACACCTACAACTTTGATTGTAATTACATGTTACGGAATAAAACATTGAAGTGAAAGAAATGAGTGAAGACGTTTTCTGGTACAGCACTTTAGATGATTTCGTTATTGTTGTTAAATGTTCGGGTCTCCCTGAAATTATTTGGTCATCCTATTGAAAAAGCTTTAAGAGTAAATGGTGAGGGTAATCTATATAAAATTCATAAGCATTTACTTATAATTCCTGCATATCATAAAAGATAAAAGAGGATTATAGTATTTTAAGAAAAGGAAAGGATTTTGAGAAAAGGTAAGAAATCACTCATGTTAATTATCCTCACACCTTGTATATTTTATTTTCCCACTTAATTTCCCCCAGATACTATAATTTTCCTTTCCAGGATATCTTTCTTGGAAAAAATAAGTAATTTAACAAACTATTCTAATTCCACAGTCTTTATTATAACTTTTTGGATGCATTTGAATTTACCTTTAATATATACATGTCATACAATTACATCTTTTGAAATATGCTTTCTGGACCTTGTAATAAATAGCAGAATGAACAGTCAGTCCCTTACTCCTCCAGGAATCTCATGGTATTGAAGGGACAAAAACCATTCTCAAAAGTCTTCTTTAAAGAACAGAAGCAAAAAGTCTGAAATAGTACCAAACAAGGGCCAAATTATTCCTTAGCAGCCATTAAGTCTTTTCAGAACATATAATAATTTAAGACAGAATAACATGTACTTTCTAATTACTGATGGACAGTATTTGTATTAATATGATAACTAATTTTTCTTAGCTATTGTACCAAAGTGTTTATGGCAATCATGCAGATATTAAAATAATTTTACTGTGAGGCCTGGTTATGTAAAAAGAACTCATCATGATTATATGGCATTAAAAGACATTAATAGTGTTGTATGATAATAAAATAGATTAAACAATGAGATTTTGAATGGATCAAAATACACAGAACAAATGCAAATTTTTCAGATATGAATTTCTGACATTCTGATTATTTTTATGTTCCACACTCATTTGTATTTTTTAATTAATGATTTAAATTAATTAATTTAGTCATGTGGGTTATGTGTGTGTGTCTGGTTTGAGGAAGTGGGAGAGGAGAATGGATGTGATGATAGATTGACTTTCAATTTAGGAGCTTCCTTAGATATCAATATTGATCTGCTTATTACAGGTTTTTCGGTTTTTTGGTTTTTTTTTAGGATATTCCTCAGAACTCTGTGTGCAAGAGAAATCAATCCGTCAGATGTTTTAAAGAGCTGTTTTCATTACTTGGTAATTATTTTCTTACTAATTCACTATGAATTTAGAGGCAAAAAAGTGGATCCTTTTCTATCTACAGACAAGAATCATAACTCTTCAAAAGTAATCATCTCTGAGCAAATTTCATAAAATGATTCTGAAAATAAATATGAAAGCCTGTTTAAGCTAAATTCATATCAAGCTTTTGCATCATTTTTTTCAAAAATCATCATTGCATATTGTTATATTTTGAATGTAATTTAGAAACTTCGGCAAAAAGCTAAAATATACAAGTCACTCTTGATTCTTTAGAATCATTAGCCACTACAATAGTGATGCTAGAACCAGTTAGGTCAACCACTATGATGTTTATTTCTTAACTTCTCATTACTAATGCATGACCACTAAACAATTGTTTAATAGGAAAATGGCATTTGATTATTCACAACTTTCTTTTTTTTTGACATCATTAATGTACAATTACTTTAACATCATTATGGTTACTAGACTCCCCTCATTATCAAGTC
Organism: Manis javanica; assembly: GCF_040802235.1. NCBI lineage: Eukaryota > Metazoa > Chordata > Mammalia > Pholidota > Manidae > Manis > Manis javanica. The sequence continues at coordinate 126,502,099 of NC_133160.1, read as the reverse complement.
CCCCCTACATACCTCAATACAGTCACTGTCCATCAACATAGTAAGATTCTATAGAATCACTACTTGTCTTCTCTGTATATACTGCCTTTCCCGTGTCCCCCGCCTCTACATTATGTGTGCTAATAGTAATGCCCCATTTTCACCCTTATCCTTCCCTTCCTACCCACTACCCCCAGTCCCTTTCCCTTTGGTAACTGTTAGTCTATTCATGGGTTCTGTGAGTCTGCTGCCCTTTTGTTCCTTCAGGTTTTGCTTTGTTGTTATACTCCACCGATAAGTGAAATCATTTGATACTTGTCTTTCTCTGCCTGGCTTATTTCACTGAGCATAATACCCTCTAGTTCCATCCATGTTATTGCAAATGGTAGGATTTGTTTTCTTCTTATGACTGAGTAATATTCCATTGTGTATATGTACCACATCTTTATCCATTCATCTACTGATGGACACTTAGGTTGCTTCCATTTCTTGGCTATTGTAAATAGTGCTGCGATAAACATAGGGCTGCAGCTGTCTTTTTCAAACTGGGCTGCTGCATTCTTAGGGTAAATTCCTAGGAGTGGAATTCAGAGGTCAAATGGTATTTCTATTTTGAGCTTTTTGAGGAACCTCCATACTGCTTTCCACAATGGTTGAACTAGTTTACATTCCCACCAGCAGTGTAGGAGGGTTGCCCTTTTTCCACATCCTTGCTAACATTTGTTGTTTGTCTTTTAGATGTTGGCCATCCTAACTGGTATGAGGTGATATCTCATTGTGGTTTCAATTTGCATTTCTCTGATGACTAGTGATGTGGAGAATCTTTTCATGTACCTGTTGGCCATCTGAATTTCTTCTTCGGAAGAGTGTCTGTTCAGCTACTCTGTCCATTTTTTAATTGGCTTATTTGCATTTTGTTTGTTGAGGTGCATATTTACAGCTTCCTTGAAGCTTTCCTTTATCATCATTCCTTTATTATTTCAGTAATTACTCTTTATCAAATTTGATCCAACACATCTCATAATAGAGAGAGAATGCAAAATGATAAAAATAAAACAATTGTCTCTACTTATGAAAAGTTTTCCACTAGGAGAGTAACATTCATGTGTAAAAATACAAACATGGCTCAAGGAAGTAAGCACTGAGAATCTAATAATACTATACTACTCATTATTGTCTTGGTGAATCTAACCATTTTTTACTATCCCAGCCAACTGGGTTGTAGTTTTAGCTGGCCACTGTTTGACTCTCTTAGGGAATAATTTCAGACAAAATATACACATTTATGTATTTATACCTCCTTGTGCCTCTATTTTTGTTTTAACTTTGCCATCCATTTGTCCTTGTATTTTGTGACTATAAAATGGCAAAGAGTAAAGAAAAGAAAATATTTCAGTAGACTAGAAATAGTTTGAACATGAAATGTATTTTCATTTTCTTTGCCAATGCCAAAAGTTGCAGTGAGCAAAACCTTTCCAAGATAAATCACATTAACAATCCCTGGAGTGGAGACAGTAACAGTTTATCACTTCAGGTTGTCAGTGTTTGCTTCTGGGAATGAAGAAAAAGATCATGCTGCCTAAGATCCCCGATGTGCTGCATTGCCATCCGTGAATTCCCCTGAACAAGAAAAATATTTGTTTTGATATCAGCCTGTTGGGCTTCTTATTTGAGTGGGTAAATTCCAAGTAGGTATAAAGTGTCAACTTAATTATTTTGAATGCTAAATGTTCCCTAGAATGTTCTAAAATAAATAGCTAATACATAATGACATTAAAACAGTAAACTAATCATACTCTTTTAAAAAACATACACTTATATATATATTTGCAAAATAATCAAAATAGAATAAAATAAATAGGGTAAAAAATGAGCTACCTGGGAGACAAGGAACAGAAAGAGAAATAGAAGCAATACTGCTATATATGATTAGAAACATAGTGAGTGACTATAAAGCACATGGAATTGGTCATTGAGATCCTTGATTAGCTTTGCCCAATTGCTTGGGTGGTTGAGCAGAGAAATTTGATTGCTGATTGGGTTATCCAATCTTGTTGCTAGGATGACCTAATAACCAGACCAATCATTTACAGTCCAGCTATTTTGATTACCCCTGTGACTCAAATTGCCCATTTCATAAAGTTATCCAGTGCTCAGATCTAAACTTGTACGTGATTGAAGTGATCAGCCATATAGAAATGATCAGAGTACTCAATTTTAGAATATAAAATTGGTGAATGAAGTGAGGAAATGGAGAGAAACCCTGTTCTCAAAGTCTAAAAACTGATATAATGAATAAAGTTTTCTCTTCATAATGTGTCTCAGAATCGTTCTTACTTCTAAATTTAAATCTGAACAATCTTTTTGAAACTTTCCTTAGCTGACCAAAAATCAGTTTACTGAGAGTAGTCAGGAACTGTGCATATGAATGAAATGCACTGCATTATTTATGATACTTGAGTGGCATTATTTAACTGGTTATAGTTCAACAACAAATTAGGTATTTGTTTAATTGAACTCTGCCCAAGGAAACACTTCACAAATTTCTTACAAATATGGTTACTGCTAAACTTCAATTGCCATGAAATATAAAACAGCTCACTAAATATTGTAGTTACAACTACTTCTCTCTTCCCCTAGGCAACTTAAGTATTCAATACTTTTATTTTCTTCTAAAGGGATATTTAGGACAAGAAGGATATCATCCCCAAAAACTGATTCTTATTGATTAGAGAGACAACAGTCTACCTTGGATATATTTTTATCAGCATTCCCAAAAGTCAAATCACACATTATATATCTGAATGTGCTCAAATCTTAAATGTATGGATCTTTATCCCCCCCCCATCCTGATTTTAGCAGCTTTTCTCACATAGCAGAAAACCTCTAGATACAGCTGGATGTGCTACTATACTTTAGTTAGTCTTCCAGCTAGATTATTCCTCAGCAGAATTTATATGAAATAACTTCACCTTAGATACTGGAAAATAATCCATCTGGTAAGGTAATGTTAAAAGTTAAGAAAAATATTCTTTGTTGAATATCCTGTATAGTTTTTACAACATTTTGGGCTTTGTATTTAATATTAAAAGTAAATATTTTCTTTATGTGACTTTTTTTCAAAAATTATTCAAGAAACTGAGGAATAGAAAAAAAAAAGTCTTGCTTCTTGTTAAAAAGAAAAAAACACTCCCACTATGCCTTCTCCCTGGAGTTTCTTCATTGATTTCTTGGAAACAAATGACAAGAGGATAGTTACGGTCTCAAGGAAGCACAAAGTTTACTTTCCCAATATGGTCATCCTTTTGAGAGAAGAGAAAGTAAACACACAGACTACAGTCCTACAATGAGTAAGCACTCAGGGACCTTACGAGAGAAACAGAAAACCAGAAAGGACAGAGCAGTTTGACTGCACAAACCACTAGGTGATTGACTTCCTTTGATTAATATCAAATATCATGGGCCTACTGCCTTGACAGTTGATTTTTACTTAAAATTACAGCTGATTTAGGGGAAGCACTATCTCAGTTTAGAATTTAAAAACTGTTTCAGTTTATAGACCTGTTTTCTTCACCTTAGATCTTACACGTAGTTGCTTATAAATACACAAAACCTTATTTAAACAAACTGATGTATTATCTTCATTTAACGCAATTGCAATTTGGGTTCTTCAACAAGTGGATGTATCTAGAAATGTTTTCAGAAACAACACCAGAGGGGTAAAAAAAAGAAGCAAATTTGGGCAGAGAAGAAAGTTGGGCTGCACTGTAGTTACAATTCCTCAGGGTGAACCCACAGAAATCTGAACCTATGGCAGCCCTTCAGAGTTATTGCAGGTGGTAAGGGGGCCAACCCTACATGCTCACGCATAGATCTGTCATTTTAAGAGGCTTTCACAAGAGGTAAAATTACCTTAAGAAGTATCTCTTTGTAGGCAAAGGAAGTTTTTGGAAAGGATTGCTTCTGAATGCTTAAGCTAAAACCATTCCTAGCAGCAGGGCAAATGTTCCTTCAGTCCTGAAAGGGGATATGGGATTAGCAACATGCCAGTCTTTACAATGAAAATTACTCATTAAACATAATATACACTAATGCCCAAACTTGAAATGAAATTGTTATAAGCTAGTATAGGTTAAAAAGGGATATGCTGCAGGATGTGTGGGGTTGAGTTGAGCAGTATAAGGTAATTGAGAAGACACTGGATTAATTTAAATCCATTTAGAATCTATAGAAATTTGACAACTAGCAGCCAAATTCTACTGAGAAATGGTAACTTTGGTAACTGGTAAATTGTTGGTAGCTCCAAAAATGTATGAAAATATATGTAAATATTTGAAAGCTCAAAAAACTTCCATCACCCTGATTGAATGAGAAGAAAAAGGAATGTTTAAATGTAAAAAAGTAATAAAGCTCATCACCAAGACCTATGCCAAGGAGATTACAGCCCAAGTTTTCTTCTAGGAGTTACATGACTATCAGGTCATACATTCAAATCTGTAATCCATTTTGAGTCAGTTTTTGTACGGTATAAGATAGTGATTGAGTTTCACTTCTTTATCTGTTGCTGTTCAGTTTTCTCAGTACCTTTTATTGAAAAGATTGTCTTTTCCCCATTGGATATACTTACCTCTTTTGTCATAAATTAGTTGACCAAATATCTGTGGGTTTATTTCTCTATTCTGCTCTGTTGATCTATGTGCCTGTATTTATGTCAATGCCATACTGTTTTAATTAGTATAGCTTTGTAATACAGTGTAAAATCAGGGAGCGTGATGCCTTCAGTTCTTTCTCAAGACAGCTTTGACTTTTTGGGGTCTTCTGTGATTCCACACAGATTTTCCATTTATTTGTTCTATTTCTGTGAAAAATGTCACTGGAATTTTGTTAGGGAATACATTGAATCTGTAGATTGCTTTGGGTAGTATGGACATTTTAGAATACTGATTACTTTAATACATGAAAATATCTTGAATATCTTTCTATTTATTTGTCTTCTTCAATTTCTTTAATGTCTTGTAGTTTTCTATATAAAAGCCTTCCACCACCTTGGTCAAATTTATTCCTAGGCATTTTATTTTTTTGTTGCAATTGTAAATGGAATTGTTTTCTAAATCTCTCTTTTTGATTGTTTGTTGTTAGTGTATGAAAACAACAGATTTTTGTATATATTGAATTTGTATCTTGCAACTCTACTGAATTCACTTATTAGTTCTAACAGTTTTTGATGGAGACTTTAGTTTTCTATGCATTATATTATGTTATCTGCAAATTGTTCTGTTCCTTCCTTATTAATTTAAATGCTTTTTATTTCTTTTTCTTGCCAAATTGCTCTACCTAGTACTTCCAATACTATGTTGAATTAAAGTGGTGAGAGCCAGCATCCTTATCTTTTTCCTCATCACAGAGAATAAACTTTTAGATTTATACTGTTGAGTATGATGTTAACTGTGGTCTTGTCATATATAGCTTTTATTATGTTAAGGTACATTGTGTTTATGCCTGCTTTGTTGACAGTTTTTATCATAACTGAATATTGAATTTTTCCAATGCTTTTTTGCATCTACTGAAATCATTATAATTTTTATCTTTCATTTTGTTAATGTTGTATATCGTGTTGACTAATTTGTGGACATTGGACCATCTTTACATCTCTGGAATATATCCCAATTGATAATGGTGTATGAGCATGGTGATGTGTTGCTGACTTCATTTTGGTATTTTGTTGAGGATTTTTGCATAGGTCTTAATGATGATTTTTTGAATATGACACCAAAAGCAAAAATAAAAAAGTGGGACTATATCAAACTAAAAAGCTTATGCACATCAAAAAAAATGAAAAATCAACTTACTGAATTGGACAGCATAGTTGTAAACCTTATATCTGATAAGGTGTTGATATTCCAATATATAAAGAACTCATACAACTCAATAGCAAAAAAAAAAAAATTGGATATTCAAATATGGGAGAGGATCTTAATAGATATTTTCCAAAGAAGACATACAAATGGTCAACAATTAGATCAAAAAATGCTCAATATCAGTAATCATGCAAATTAAAATCGCAAGGAGATACGTTCTCACACCTATTAGAATGGCTATTATCAAAAACACAGTAAATAACAAGTTTAGCAAAGATGTAGAGAAGAGAACCCTTGTGTACTATTGATGGGAGTACAAATTTAAGCAGCCATTTTGGAAAGCAGTGTGAGGGTTTTTCAAAAAATTAAAAATAAACTACCATATGATCCAGTAATTTCACTTCTGGATATTTATCTGAAGAAAATGAAAATACTAACTTGAAAAGATATATGCTCCTTTATGTTCATTACAGTGCCATTTGCAATAGGTAAGATATGCAAACAATGTTAAGTGTCCATCAATGTATAAATGTAAATATTTGTTGAGTAAGTAAATGTTATCCTACTGCCTAAAACTCTCAAATGGTTCCTATCATACTTAGACTGAAATATAATTATAATGGCTATAATCCTCAAGGGGGTACACTGTATGTTCCACACCTCTCTTCAGTCTTACCTTGTATCACTCCTAACTCTACTCACTTTATTCATTCTCATCTTAAGGCCCAAACTTTAGCAGTTCTCTCTTCATAGAACATTATACTCCCCTTTCACCACCCCATGACTTATACTTTTACTATTGTGTCCCAAATTAAAAGGCACTTCCTAACAGATATTGCCACCCAAAATAAACAGGCCCCCAGTCACTTTAGACTATTCCAATTTTTTTCACCATGGCACTTATAATATTCATTGCTTTAATGTATAAACTAAAATAGTCAAATCTATGTCAGCCTTCCTTTCTATTGTGTACCTAGTTTCACCCATGCATGTGATGTGTGCACATCACATTTTATGATTACAAGGCATCCTACTTAGGGAAAGTCAGGACTAAGTCTGTCACACTGATGGAGAAATATGTGAATGTCCTACTTGCTATTTCAGCTTCCTAAAACATAAATGGATAGAACTATGCATTTGTCTACCTCATATGAATGCTGAAAATCAACTAGATTATATCAAAAAATAATTCCACAGTTCTTAATCAGTTACTATAACAAATTAACAGAGATGAGTTTAAACAGAGATTTTTTTCTCACAGTTCTGGAGGCTGGGAAGTCTAAGATCAGGATGCCAGCATAGCTTGGTAAGAGTGAGGGCCCTCTCTCTGGGAGAAGAGAGAAAGCAAGCTCTATGGTCTTTTCTTAGCAAGACACTGATGGCTCTAACCTCATGACCAAGTCCCCTCCTAATACCACACTTGGGGATAGGACGCCAACATATTTATTAATTTATAAACACTTGGTTCGTAACAGAAAGCAAATCAAGATACTAATGATATCCTCTTCCTTAGAAACCTAGATTAAGTTGATATCACCCTGGAGAGCCTGGATATTTTATTTTATTCAAATAGATCATGTGCTGAGCATCTGATCTCCATTTTGTTTGAATAATTGTTAAGAACTTTTTTTAAAGAGGAAAAGATAAGAAAGAACAGAGACATTCAAAATAATTTTTTATCTTACCATCTTATTTGACAAGTGAGCAAAACAACCCAAGAAGGAACAAAGTAACTATGGGTCCTACAGGTAGAAGTTGCTGTGCCGGGAATACAACTCAGGTTCTTTCACATCCCAGCTGTTGATCTTTTCCCTAAACTAATCTAGAGTGGGGTGAGTGAACAGTGTGCTTTCTTAGCTCAAAAAGATTAGGAATAATGAATTTTGTAACCCTAGGTATCTTGTTACTCTATTGCATTAAGCATTAAGCAAAATAACAAGGTAATATCAAGATATGGAATGTCAGCTGAAAAGATAACAAAAAAAAAAGATATACTCTTAAAACTGGGCAAATCGCTTTTCATTTCCATCACCACTTCTGTATGAGATATATATTCTTAAGGCAATAAATCATTCAGTCCCAGATGTTAGGCATGTAGTAAGTCAAATTTAACATTATGAATTTTATTATTTAAGCAAATACATCTCTTCTTATTTAAAGGATTGCCTGTGTGCTGACCTCAATACATCCATAACTACATTTTGTCCTATTCTACATAATGGAACTTCCTTACCACTAACATTCAAATATTATTTTGATAACTTATACTTTGTCTTAAATCAACGAAGAACATATTCCTTATAATCACCTAGACTATCTTTCCTATAGTTGAAATTTCAAGAAAGAAACTCTGATGCAGCAAAAAGAGCATTTAGAGCCAAATCAGTGAACTAAGGTTTGATTCCTGGCTCTTAATTTACCAGTTGTAAAACAACCCCAAATAATTCAACAAAAATCTAATGTATAATTGGAATTATTTCAAATTTATAGAAAGTTTCAAGTATAATTCAAAGAATAATATGTTATAATTATATTATTAGACAATATAACTATTATTATATAATTACATTAAGCTATTCCCAGAGTACACAATTCTTCAATTTTTAACACACACATATATAATTACATGATGATAAATATATACAATCATATATTACAAATATATATATAAAATTTGAAATACATAAATTATAAATACAATTATAAATATATATGTATATATGCATGTGTGTATAGCTACACATTTTTATATATTCATATACTTTTTTTTTCTGGACCATTTGAGAGCAGTGTGCACATAGTATGCCTCTTTTTGCCATAATGTTTCAGTGGTTACTTCTTAAGAAAAAAGTTATTGTATTTATGAGGGTTCTCCAGATAAACAGAGCCAATAGGAGATTCCTGTAACAGAAGAGATTTATGCTAGGCAAGCAATCCATAAGATACGGAAACTGAGGCCCCATGATGTGCCCTTAGCAAAGACCTAGGAAAGCTGGTGATGTAGTTTTGAGAACTGCAGGACTAACAGTATAAATCTCAGCAGAAAGTAAAAGACAGTGAATTCTCCTTTACTCAGAGTTTTCTCTGTTTAGGCCTTCAAAGGACTGGATGTTACCTATGAACATTAGGAGGGCAATCTCCTTTACACAGTCTACCAATTCAAATGCTAATTTCTTCCAGAAACACCTTCACAGACACACCCAGGAATAATGTTTAATCTGAGTACCTCATGTCCCAGTCAACTTGACATGTAAAGTTAACCACCAAAGTCCACCACTTGTTAACTTGGCACCCATGTGCATCCCCTTAAACCATACTTATCTTCAAATAAAGACAATAACAAGGTCAAGGTCATAATTCGACCTAATATGTTATACCTATCCTGCCTACTACCAAAAAATAACTCCTTCCCTGTAAGGTCAGCTTGCTAACTTATAATTTACATACTATGATGTAAAATTAACAATACCTAAATACTAGGATATAAAGTTAATGTATGTTATATAATGAGATAGTAAGAGGAAAAAAACATATTAAATATATATACACCTAACATACAAATGTATTAATAATTAAATGAGGACTACTTGTGACAAGTACAATCCGTACTTCTGTAACTAGTCACGTGGTATCTATAAATACCTTCTTCTACTAACCATTCATTCCCTTTGCCTTCAGCAAGCATCTCAGTTTATCATTATTCTTTTTCTGCTGGGTTGACCCAAACCTTCATTCCTGAAGAATCTGATCATTAATGGTTCTGCCTGAATTTGGCTATTGTAGTTCCTCATGGGTTTGGTAATCCTAAAAGAAGTTCTGAGGAATCTTCTATATTCCAGACATATCCTACCTTACTTCCATTGTGGAGTAGTAGTCCAATTTTCCATTGGTAGTCAGAATCAATCATCCAAGTTGGCACTATAACTCCCTTCTTTGCTTATTAATTCAGAAGCGTGATGCTCCCAAAGTGGCCCCATGGCAGTCTTAACATCAAACTCAATGGAATCATTGTTGTATCTTGGTTCAGTATTCCTTCCTTTAGAACTAACCTCTAGGCTAAAGAGCATAAAGTCATAGGAACAGGAAACAAAAATTGTTCTTATGAGTTCCTAGGGGTGAAAACCAGTGGTACCAATTCCATTTCTAGCCTTTGATTCCTGGACACATGAGTCCTGGCTATGGGAGAAACAATACCACATATTGGGTGCTGATTTAGGATATATACAGTCTTCTGAAGAACCCTGGCCAGCCCTTGCACAGTATTCATATTTAGTTGGCATTGTATTTGAATCTTCAAAAAGCCATCCACTATACTGGAAAACCAGTTAACTTCAAGATGGGGGGCAACATGTAAGACCAGTGAATCTATGAGATGGGCCCATTGTCACTCTTCTTTCATGAGTTCCTTAATCAGACGCTTGCTGTGTAGACTACCATGATGGTGGATAAGGCATTCTGTAAGTCTGTCATGGGTAACTTTGACTGAAGAATTGTATGCCAAGAATGTAAATCCATATGCAGAGCTAAGTGTCTATTCCATTAAGAACAAAAAGGTGCCCTTTCCATGATGGAAACTAATGAAATAAATCTGCTACCCGGTAATTGGTTTACTATCCCAAACCATATCATATTGGGTACTCAGTGTTGGTTTCTGCTGCTGGCCGATTGAGCAGTCAGCAGTGGGTATAGCTAGTCATGGTGAGTCGGGAATCTATGTTGCTGAGTCCATGCATAACTTCTATTCCTGCCATCATGGCCACTTTGTTTATGAGCACACTAGGCAATCATGAAGTGCCTGGACAAAGAGGCTAACTGATATTCATGGAATAGGTCATCCTATTCACTTATTATAATCCTCCTCTACTGAGGTCACCCTTTAATAAGCATTCACATGAGACACAAATATCTTCATGCTTTTTGCCATCTGTATATCTTCTTTGATGAGGTATCTATTCACATTTTTTTCACCATTTCTAATTGGATTGTTTTCATATTGTTGAAATTTAAAAGTTTCTTACATATTTTGGATAAAACTCCTTTAACACACATAAATTTTGCAAATATTCTTTCCCAGACTATGGCTTGCTTGTGTTGTCTTAGCAGCATTTTTCACAGAGCAGCAATTTTCAATTTTAATTTCTCAATTTATTGATTTTTTTCTTTTATAGATCATGTTTTTACTGTTGTATCTAAAAACTCACTGTTAAACCCAAAGTCACAGATTTTTTCCCCAAAAATTTTATAATTCTTTCACATTTAGGTCCATATCCATTTTCACTGAGTTTTTTCACATGGACTTCCAGTTGTTTCAGCATTTGTTAAGAAGACAAATTTATTCTCTTTTAAATGGTCTTTTCTGCTTTTTCAAAGACTAGTTAATATTTGTGTGATTATATTTATAGGGTCTCTTTTCTGTTCTGTTAATCCATGTGTCTATTTGTTCACCAGCACCATACTACTTTTTCACAGTACATTAGAGTACATTTTGAAGTAGTTTACTGTGATTGTGTAATTCCTCCATTTTTTTATTCTTTAGTATTTTATTGGCTATTCTGGATATTTTACTTTTCCATATAAGTTATAATCTGTTGATTCCTATGAAATATCTTGTTGGGTTCTTGATAATGATTGTGATGAATCTATAGTTAGAATTAATCTTCCAATTTATAAACATGGAATATTGCTCCATTTATTTAGATCTTTGATTTATTTTATAAGAAGTTTGTGGCTTTCCTCATACAGATCCTGTATAAATTTTGCTGGATTTACTCCAGATATTTCATTTCCAAGAGGCTTGTCATAAACAGTATTTTTTTTTATTTCAAATTCCAAATTTTCTTTGTCAGTATATAAGAAAGAAACTGAATTTTGTGTATTAACTTCTTATCCTGTGAACTTGCCACACTCTCAACAATTTTTGTTTTTTGTTAAGTATTTGGGATTACTTTACATAGACCATCATGCCATCTCTAAATAAGGAGAATTAAAAGTCTTCCTTTACAATTTGTGTACTCTTTATTTCCTTTCCTGGTCTAACTGCACCAACTAGGACTTCTAGTACAATGATGACTAGTAATGGTCAGAGAGGCTATCTTTGACTTGTCCCCAATCTTAGAGGAAAGCATCTAGTTCTCACCATTAAGTGTGATGTTAGCCATAGATGCTTTACAGATGTTCTTTATCAAGTTGAGAAAGTTCTTTCATTCCTAGTCTTATGAGTTTTATTATCTCATATCAGATTTTGTCAAAATCTTTTATATATCAATTGTTGATCACACGATTTTTCTTTAGTGTGTTAATGTGGTAGATTATATTGCTTGGCTTTTGAATGTTGACCCAGACTTGCATAACTAGAATAAATCCCATTTGCTGGTGGTGTATAATTCTTTTCATATATTGTTGGAATTATCTCCCAACATTTTCTTGAGGATTTTTGCATCTATTTTCATGAGAAATATTGATCAGTAGTTTCCTTTTCTTGTAATGGCTTTATATGTGTTTAGTTTAAGAGTAATGTTGATCTAGTAGAAAGTGTTCCTCTGACTTCTGTTTTCTGGAAGAGATTGTTGAGAACTAGTATCATTTATTCTGTAAATATTCAGTGGAATTCACCATGAATTATTCTAGGTATAGTACTTTTATGGTAGATTTCTGTTTATTCAATTTCTTTAATAGAGATGAGTCTATTCAGACTGTCTATATCTCCTTGGTTGTATTTTTGTAATTTGTGTCTTTCAAGAGTTGACCCATTTCCTCTAACTTATCAAAGAGTTACTCATAGTATATCCTTATTATATTTTTCTGTCTAAAGGATCAGGGGTACAGATATTTGTATTACTATATCATTACTGATATTTGTAATTTGTATGTTCCTTTCCTTTTTACATTGCTACCTGGCTAGAGACTTATCAATAAAAATTAGTTTATGGTTTTATTGATTTTCTTTATAGTTTTTCTGTTTTCAAATTCTTTGCTTTCTGACTTAATTTTTATTATTTATTTTCATCTACTTATATTAATCTTAAATGTATCTTATTTTTCTAGTTTCCTAAAGTGGAATTAAGATTATCATTTTGATTATTGTTTTAAGATCTTTCTTTTATTATAATGTATGTATTTAATATTATGAAATTCCATCTAAGCAAGGCATCATTGTATCTGATAAATTGCAATTGCAAAACATGTTCAAATTTTCATTTAATTCAACATATTTTTAAATTTCTATTGATATTTCATTCTTTGACCCATGTGTAATTTGGATGTGTGTGGTTTACATGCAACTATTTGGGTGTTTTCCAGCTATCTTTCTGTTATTGTCTTCTAGTTTAATTTCATGTGCTCTAAGAATATGCTCTGTATGATTTCCATTCTTTAAAATTTTTAAGATGTGATTTATGTTTCAGAATGTGGTCTGTCTTTGTCCATGTGAGCTTGAAAGGAATGTATATTTTATCAGTGTCAATTAAATCAAGTTTATTGTTAAAGTTGTTTAGGTCAGCCATATCCTTTCTGATTTTCTGCCTGTGTTATCATTCAATTACCAAGAGTGTTGTTGAAGTTTCAGGCTATAACAGTGTATTTGTCTATTTCTGTTGGAGTTCTAAGAGTCTTTGTCTCATGTATTTTAATGTCCTGTCGTTAGGTACATACACATCAAGGATTGCTAACGTCCTCATGGAGATTGACCTCTATCATTTTGAAATGTTGCTCTGTATCCCTGCCTTACAATTTTCATTGTTTGAAATCTGTATTGTCTGAAATTAATATAGCTACTCCAGCTCCCTTTGATAGAAGTAGCAGAGTGTTTCTTTCTCCATCTCTTTACTTTCAGCTTATATGAGTTTATATTTTAAAAGACTTTCTCATTGATTACAGGTAGTTGGGACTTGTTTTTCTATTCCTGTTTTTAATCCATTCAGAACTTTTCTCTCTTTTATTCGATACATTTGAACCTTTTAAATAAAAGTTTTTTATTGATATAATTGGATTAACACCTACCATGTCTGTAACTGTTTTCTACTTGTTGCACTTGTTATTTGATTCTTTTATTCCCCTTTTCTGCCTTTTCTGTTTTAACTGAACATATTGTGTGGTTTGTTTTCTCTCCTCTCTTAGTACATCAACTCCAGTTTTTAAATGAATATTTTAATGGTTGCCCTGCAGTGTTCAATATGTACTTTTAACTAATATAAGTAAAACTTCAAATAACATTATAGCACTTCAAGAGTAGTGCAGGTAACCTATAGCAGAGTATTTCCAACGTCTATCTCACATTCCTTATGCCATCGCTGCCATGCCTTTCATTTCCCTATATGCTGAAATCACCCAGCCCAGTGTTACTAATACTTCTTTAAACTGTTATTTTTCAGATTAACAATTAACAGTAAGAAAAATAAAACACTCTGTTTTACCTTCATTTATTTCTTTTCTGATATCCTTCCTTTCTTTACATAGATCAAAGTTTCTGGCCTATATCATTGTCCCTTTTCCTGAAGAAGATTGGCTGGTGTTGAATTGCTTCAGTTTTTGTTTATCTGAGAAAGCCTTTATTTTTCTTTCACATTTGAAGGATAATTTCACTGAGTATATTACACTCGTTTCTCTCTCTCTCTCACCAGTTTAAATATTTCAGTACACTCAATTCTTATAGTTTCTAAGGAGAAGTCCACTATAATTCTTTTCCTTATTCCTCAATACACAAATGTTTCCCTTTCTCCTCTGGCTTCTTTCAAGGTCTTCTTTCTGTCTTTCTTATTCCACAGTTTGAATGTGATATTACTAGGGGTGTGTGTGTGTGATTCATTTTGCTTGGAATACTCTGAAGTTCCTAGATCTGTGGTTGATATCCGTTGGTCAATAAATATTACTTCACCTATTTTGTCTGTTCCTTTGTATCTCTGTTTTCTTTCTGGTGTTCCCATTGTACTCATGTTACACCTTTTGCAATTATCCCGCACTCTTGAATATTCTACCCACCTCCTCTTATTTTTCTTAGCATTTCAACTGATATGTCTTTCCTGATATGCCCCATCTACTAATAAGTCTATCAAAGGCATTTTAAATTTCTGTTACATTGTTTTTGCCTTCCAACTTTTCTTTCTGATCCTTTCTTTGGAGTTTCTTTCTCTCTTCTTACATTATCTGTTTTTGTATGTTGTGTATTTTTTCCATGAGAACCCTCAAAATAGTAATTATAATTACTTTATGTTTCCTCTGATTTCAAGATATGTATCATATTTGAGCCTGGTTCCAAAGTCACTTTTTCTCTTCAGACTCTGCTTTTTCTTGCCTTTTATTATGTCTCATCATCTTTTTTGAAGCTGATCATGACATATTGAGTAACAGGGACATAAGTAAACAGATCTTTAACATGAGGTTTTATGTTAATTAGGGTTACTTTAGCTGTGCTTATGTTTTACATACATTACATTTATATACAGTATATTTATAGTAATAAAATAAATTTTAAATAAACAATGAAAAGTTGCTAGTAGACTGTCACATACAATCATTTCAAGATTTTGTTTTTGATGAGAAATTGCACTGAGGAATGTAAAACACATTGGGGCAAACTTCTATTTGGGAGACAGAAATTTTCAAATATGCATAAACATGTGCTCACTCATTCTATTTCTCTGCCAGCAGTTTCATTGCTTTAACTTTAATATTTAAAGTCTTATTTTAAATATTTACTGCTATGTGATCTTGAGAAAGAAAAACAAGGCTACAGGTATCACACTCCCTGAAATCAAACTATACTAAAAAACTACACTAGTCAAAACAGTATGGTACTGGCACAAAAACAGATACGTAAATCAATGGAAGAGAATTAAGAACCCAGAAATAAACCAATGTTTATATGGTCAATTAATATATGACAAAGGAGACAAGAATAAACAATGGGAAAAAGATAGTTTCTCTGTCTTTTAATTAACTAATTAAGATTTTTAATTAATCTAAATTATGCTAAGAAAAAATATACAACATACAAATAAATGGTGTTGGGAAAACTGGACAATTACATGTAAAAGAATGAAACTGGACCACTGTCTTACACCATACACAAAAATAAACTAAGAATGGATTAAAGGCCTCAAAACATAAAATTCCTAGAAGAAAATGTAAGCAATTAACTCTTGAACATCAGCATTAGTCATTTTTTTTCTGGATATATCTTCCCAGGCAAGGAAAACAAAAGCAAAAATTAACAAATGGGGCTATATCAAATTAAAAAACTTCTCCACAGCAAAGGAGACCATCAACAAAATGGTAACCTACTGAATGGGAAAATATATTTGCAAATGATGTATCTGATAAAGGGCTATTATGCAAAATATATAAAGAACTCATACAACTCAACACCAAAAAAAACCACACCAAATACTCCAGTTAGAAAATGGGAAGAGGACCTTGGTAGACATTTTTCCAAAGAAGATATACAGATGGCCAACAGACATATGAAAAGATGTCAGGGAATTGCAAATCCAAACCACAATTACATATTACTTTATAGCAGTCAGAGTGGCTAATATCCACAAGGCAAGAAATTACAAATATTGATGAGGATGTGGAGAAATGGGAACACTTGGACACTGTTAGTGGAAATGTAAATTGGTGCAGCTGCCATGGAAAGGTTCTAGAAATTTTTCAAAAATTAAAAATTAAAATACCATAGGACCTCATAATTCCACTTCTGAGAACTTAAAGAAAACAAAATCACTGAATTTGAAAGCTATATGTACTCCTACATTTATTCCAGCATTATTTACAATGGGCAAAATATGGAGGAAATTTAAGTGTCCATCAATAGGTAAACAAATAAAGATGTGATATACAATGGAATATTGCTTGGCCATAAAAAAGAATGAGCTCTTGCCATTTTTGACCACATAGATGGACCTATATGGTATTGTGATAAGTGAAATAAGTCAAACAGACACAGATATCATACACTTTCACTATATGTGGAATCTAAGAAACAAATGAACAAACAAACAAACCAAAAATAGAATTATAGACACTGAGAACAGACTGGTGGGAGGGGGTGGAGAATGAGTGAAATAGGTAGAGGAAAAAAACTAGTGAGTTGTTTAATTTCTAAATCTAGGTGATAGTTATGTGAATATATACACATGTCAAAATTTATTAAGGTGTGCACTAAAACTTGCATTTTATTGAATGTACTTCAGTAAAAATAAAATAAATTTTAATATTTTGGTCTTTAAAAAAATAAATAAGTAAATTTACTGCTATAAATTATCTATAGGCTTTATATAAATGAGATAAAATAATATTGCCAGTAGTTTCATTTGGAAAAAAGAAACTAGAATTAAAATTCAATTTATGCATACCATTTATATCATGTGCATTAACTTCAATTATATGCAGATATATAGATCATCTTCAACTGTCCTATATGACTTCCATAAGCAACATATTAGATATTAAAAGAAATGAAACAGCATAGTTCCTGTATTGGGAGGCTAAAAGTCCAATAAGATACAAATGGAAATCACAGATAGAAAACTAAAAGAAGTGATAACTCCTCAGAGAATAGAATGAAGTCATTATGTAGCTTGCTGTCTCTGTCTGTTAAACAGTGTATTAATGCTTGAGAATGGGTAAATGTAAGGGAGTCTTGAGAGATGCAGCTGGTGTGATATTTGGCTCTTACAGAGAGACCCTTGAAAAATTTCAAGCAAGGAAGTGAAATTATTAGTTTGGATTTTTAGAAAAAAATACTCTGGAAGTTATGTACAAAAGACTAGAAGGTGTGGATACTGCAATAGGTTCAGATATAAGCCTAATGACATTGATAATGGCTTAAATTCAGGCAACAACTGTGGCCAAGAAAGGATACAAACAGAGAAGGAGTTTCAAGAAATGGTCAACTATTTCACATATTTTTAAAAGCACAAGTAAGATAGCAACTGTAAAGTTTGTGTTTGCTTCAATAGCAGAGATTTACTGATGATGTTGAACAATTTTATTAGTGAAATGGGACCAGATATCAGATTCACATTAGGAAGTTATGGAAGGCGAAGAAGTAAAATTCATAAGTGTAAATTCCTTTTTCAAGAAGTCTATCTGAAAAGGAGAAAAATATTATGGTATCAAAAGAGGACAAAATGACACAAAAATATATTTTTGTTTGGAGAGTCTTATGAAGTTTACTGACAGAGAAAAATATCAGGAATCAATCAGAGACTGGGAAAGTAAGGGATATATCTCTTCCATTGAAATAAGAAAAAGTGAGAGTGACTTGTGGGTATGTATTGAAGATTGGTAGTCAATGTCTGACAGTTAAAGAATTTTAGGCCCAATGTCTTTTTTTTTTCTTTCTATGAGCCACAAAACATCTTTATTTTTTAAATGGGGAATGGGAGGGAATTTGGGTTGATATCCTTTGAAAATAGAAATCTGAGAACATTAATAATAGATGTCTACTTAAAGCTTAAGCTTTGTGAGGAAAGTGACAGTGGCATGCATGCTTCTCTGCATCAATTGTATTTGGCCTGATTAGCACAAGGCACTGTACAGGGCAGTTGATGTATTTCTGAAATCATCCCAAACTAGATCTTTAAAATAATGCACCAGTGCCATCCATTTACATATAGAAGAAGCCTCTTGTATCCCACCTAAAAAATAAATTAATAGGAATTATGAAGAAAGATCCTGAAGGGTTATCTAAGACCACCAAATATTCTATTTGACAGTCCAATATCCATTTGGTATGCAGAGAAAAATCCATCACAGCAAGACAGACTGCCAAACATTAGGCTTAGTTTTTCCTACTTAAAAATCAATAAAAAAAATGCACATTGCAGGATATGTGGTAAATACATTTATGAAAGAATAAAAACTTTTCATATTAAAACAGCATAGGTCATCCAAAATCTATAGCTATATTGATAAATAGAGGAATCCATTAAAATGTGAACTGTTATCTGCTAAAGGCAATGGCTATAATTAGTTTGCTAAGGCTGTTTTAGCTTTTTTTATTTTGATCATTTTTGTCTCTTACATTTTACCAGTAAAGCAAAATATCTTGTCTGCTATAGTAGTTCATATAGAAAAAAATGTTGTTTTCATCTTCCTTGAAGTAAATAGAATACAATAGCAGCAGAAAGGGAAAGAAAAAAAAAAGAGCAGCTAGAGTGTACATTGGGCTTTTATCAAAAGGGAATAAAAACACACTATAATTTTTTTCCACAGATAACTTTAAGTTCTATTCCTGTGTGAAATCTTCCTAAAAATCTCCAGTGTATGGTGATGTATGTTTGTTTAATTTTATGAGGAACACGAATATATATATATCCTGGTAGAGTACCTTACTATAGCTATTTATTTCATGCATATATCATTTTTATAGACTAAAAGAAAGGCCAGAATTTACTTTTACTTCTTGTAAGATTTTAGTTATATCAATTACCCTTATTGAATATTTTGTTGAGCATTTCCAGCATAGCAATAATATTTTTCTTATTTGTTTTTAGCATTTCAAGGAAAGACATAGTAATACAAATAGTTTAGATTAATCATTACTATTCTCTCCTGTAATATTTAGGATTTTACAGAAAAACAAAACCAACAGGGTGTACAGGGAGATAGATACGAGGGGATTTACTGTAAGAATTAGCTCATACAGTTGTGGAGGTCAAGTCCAATGATGTGCCATGTGCGTGCTAGAGGCTTAGGAAAGGTGGTGGTGTGCCTGTGCCTGACGGCCTGTGTGCTAGGGGAACGAATGTGGGGCAGAAAGTGGGTGTTATAGCTCAAGCAAAGAGAAGGAATTCTCCCTTCCTCCTCCTTTTGTTCTATTCAGTCCCTTTACAGAGTGGATGATCTCCATCCCTACTGACTGAACTACTGATACAAATGCTAATCTCACTGAAGATATCTATATTCCTAGTCTAGTATCTTTACCCTAGAGAATTAGTGTGACTTTGACTTTGCATAATGCTGAACACAGAGTTTTGATAGGGACTTTACATTGTTACATTGCTTTGACTGTAAATATCTTGCTTTGCTTTTTCCGGAAGCCCTCACCCTACTCTGTCTAAGCCCATGGTCCCTGTCTCAATGAGAACTGTTTCTGTACAGTACACTGAAACTTAGTTGCCTTTACACACACACACACACACACAAACACACACTGTATTGTAGCCCTTCGACTAGGCATTTTATATGAAGTATTTTCTGAAGTTATCACAAGTTATAGCAAATGCATAAGTTAAGCATGTTTTTGTTATCCCACAATAGAAGGAAAACTCTAGACTTAAAGATGGAAATATTAAGTAACTTGCCTAAGGTTACACCATTATTAAGTGACTGAGGTAAGGTTTATGCCCATATCTGTCCAAATTTAGAAATTTATGCTATATTTACTATAAATAAAATGAGTTGAGTTTATGTGATTGGTAAAACAGTTGATTATAGCCCTGAGGAGAATTTAGTCATTAAATTTAGTACTGATTCATACTTGGAAAAGAGGACAGATTGTCCAGCCAATGTGCTCACACACAGAGAAGGGGATGGCTGGGGAGAAGTTGCCACACCGTGAATTGATGAAGGCTTTAAAAGTTGCCGTCATAATTTCCTCTTTGAAAGGCACTTAATAATGAATGTGGTAAGAATGAATAAATTAGATGCCAATGTTTCACTTAAAAAAAGTTAGAGGGTAATCGTAGACAACTGAACTAAAAAGTAGACAACTGAACAAACTTCAAGTCCATAAACAAAATGTAGAAAAAACCTGCCCAAAGCTAAGATTAATTGAGAAAGAGAGAGAATGAGAAATAGGAAGAAGCAGAGATCTTCCAGTGGTTGCCAAGCTGACCCCCACACACGTTATGCTTTCAAACATCATTTATGGGAATCAGCATGGCTCTGCTTAGTTTCAAATTAACCTGAAATATACTTCTGAGGGGAACCTGGTGAATCTTTAAGTATGTAAAGACTAGGGTTTTGTCTTTGTTTATTTGATTTTTAGAATTTAGTTTAGCTTTAAATTCCAGGGAAAATATTTTTATTTATGCTTTGCTTTATATAATAGCATTTTTAAATAACAAAAAGCACTTGCACTGAAAAAAATTAACATAAGTGCCATAATAGTAAGTTATTCAATGTTAAATTTTGACATCAGTCACATAATTTTATTTATTTATTTTTTTCCAGTGAGTTTTAGTCAGGTTCAAAACAAGGTCAAAGTTTTGTTTCTGGTAGATATCTTAAGTCTCTCTCCCTCTTTCTTTTTGAAGTTTCATTTTGAAATAATTACAGATTCACATGATGTTGCAAAAAAAATGTACGTGGAAGACTGAAGTACTCTTCACCATTGGCTTGCTCCCGCATTAGGCTCTTGCAAAACTATAGTACAGTGTACAACCAGGAGACTAACTTTGGTATAATGCACAGAGTTTGTTCAGGTTCCACATGAATATTGTTTACACATTTGTGTCTATGTGTATGTGTGTGTGTTTAGTTCTATGAAATTTCATCACATGTGTAGTTTTGTGTGACCACCACAAGCATGAAGCAGAATTCGTCCATCACCCATCTCCCTTATGCTATACCACAAGCCTACTTTTATGTGCATGTATTTTCTGACTACAGTAAGTAGGTTTCAAGGGAAATATTACATTAAAATGTCACCATAAGAATTGCAAATTTTTATTATGCATTTGCAGAAAGAAAGCATACATAGTCTTTGCTAAATAATTATGTTTTCTGTGATAATGGAAGTATATGGCTTCATAGCATCTATTTCAATATTCTAACTACAAGTAACTTCTTGGGTACTTCCAAGCTCATTCTGGACCTCTCCTGGTTTCTCTTCGTTTAAATTATCCATCATATGTTATATTTGTGACTGAAGCAAGAATGTAATGGGGAAAACTATATAGTTGAGATCCTCTCAAACAACTTATCTGTTTTAAAAATGGTAGCCAAACGTTAGAGGATTGATTATTTTACAATCATGTGAACTAGGGTTTTTCTCACTTCCATGTTGTTCTGCATCACCAGTTTCTTAGAGTAGTCACTGAAAGAAGCTAGAAAAACGTTATCTTATTAAAAGTTTGTCTTTATAATTACAAACAAAGTTAACATGCTTTCTGTAATACAAAGCAAACACCGAGGCCGTGTGGCTTCAGTAAATTTCTATTTTTCAGGTTTGAAGGTATTTGAGATTTCACTGAAACCTTGGCTGGGCCCCATCCTTTTCTCTTCTCTATTCTAAAACTCGAGTGTTTTTAAAGACCATTTTACCACTGATTATTTCATTTCTTTTAAATAAATTTCAAATACATGGTTATAGAAGGACTAAGGTTATAGAAGAGGGACTCTGCCTGCTTTTATTGTAGGCAGTTCTGTAGCAAATCTTTTTCGAATACCTTTTCCAGTTATGAGAAGTAAATAAAAGTAAATCCCCAAACTCTTAGAGAATCTGAAACTATGACATTCCAGCAGACATAAATCTGCAGGCTACATTTTAAAGAAACCCAACTGTAAATTCTGACTTGTCAGGATCTAGGAAATCAGCAATCAATTCAATCAATATTTAACGGAAGGAGTTCACATTCAATTTCACACAGAAAACTCATGCTTTTTTTCTGAGTAAAATTTACTCATAAAGTTGTTAACGATATAAAACATAGAGACACTTAGTCAATTTCCCTTTCTTTTGTGATTTGCAGTAAAATGAGGCAAAATGCTGATTTTGAGTGATAAAGGAACTTTAATCTGCTGTTCTATTGTTCTGCTGGTAAGTGAAGTCTTTTATTTCCTGAAAGCATACACAATTGCTTATGAACTTTTGAGTTCAAAGACCTGAATGAAAATTATGAATTTTTGTGACTTTCCGCTAGCTCAGTGGTATAGTTGAATCTAGTGTTCTTTACTATCAGTCATACTAACAGTTTTCCTTAAGTACTTCTAGTGTTACAATATCACACATCTATAGAGTACTTCCATCTCCTCCTGCACATTTAGATAGCATGTCAAATGGTGTCATAGCTTCCTGAGGAAAATATAATATTCAATACTTTCTCTTTGATTTAATTTTTTTCCCTAAGCCTTGGGCTTTCTCCTGTTTTGGCTTTTCTTTGCTTTCCCACTCAAACTACCCTGCCCTTGTCTTCCTTTGATTAAGATACTTTCCATAAGTGTGTCATCATTTGGCCTGACACTTTATTGTCTCTTGCCTTATTAAGCTTTCAGGATGCTATTAAACCGTGACTCCATCTCTAAGAAAACTTTTCTTGTCTCTAAGAGACTTTACCCCAACATCTTTTTAATCATTTCACCCTAACATCTTTTTATTCTCTCCCATATAATGGCTAATTCAAAACAGTAAAGCAAGAAGAGGGTGTTCCGATGTTAGAAGCATTAATTGAGAGTTCATTTAGTGTTCAGACCTCACTGAGCTCTGTGCAATACAAGAGAAACACAGTGAGACCTGTTTGATGCTGATCTACACTACACGCTACAGAGTACGGGAAATCCCAAGTGCTCAGTGACCAATCCATTCACATAATTACCGCTTGTTTTACATTATGTCACTTTACTAAGAACTGTGAAGTGATAATATAAATAGGTGGGTTTATAATAACACTATAATCATAAGTATGCATTTATCATCACATGAACAACCTAAAATACACATAAAATCAGAGTAATTAATAAAGTGTAGTCTATACCAAGAACTTATTCAGTACCTGAGACTTTAAAAACATAATTTCATTTGATTCTCAGAACATCCTAGAAATAGTTTCCTACTATTATAATTCACATATACAGATGGAAAAAACTACACCACAGATTATACATCCTTATTTGATATACCAGGCTTGGAACCATCTTTGCTTTATGCCAACATCTGTGCTCATAACCAATATATCTTCCTATTTTAAGGTGTTGGGGAACATAATATGCCACCTCCCACTTAATGGATATGTTTCTATACCATAATGGGCTGTACAATAATAAGATGGGTTTTGATGGATTTTAGAAGTCATAAGTGATAACCAGACATATTTTATAATCACAAATTGCATTTGCATTCCAATTTGATAGCCATTTAGCCTTTACTTCAATACCCTCAATTGTGGAAAGCTTACTTCCTAGGACTGCTGATTATTTCATTATTGATCATTCACATCTGTTAATACATTCATTGATTCAGTGTTAATTTTTGAAGAACTTTTATGTGAAGGGCACCATGCCAAGTACTAAAGGGGACATAATGATGTGTTAAGACATGGATCTGTGTTCAAGGAATTAAAAATCTATTGTAGGTTTTTAATTTTTTTCCTATTTTGAGTAAAATTTTCCTTCCAATTATTTTCATATGCCAATATTTATAGCACTTTTAAGAACAGTGGGTAATGAATAATGGGTACTACAGACCACTATATGGCAGCCCTTCAAATGTATGCAAAAAGCCATCTCTCCTTGGTTTTACTTCTCTAAAAACTAGTAATTCTTGAATCATTCCATGTATTAACTCCGTACTGTCCATATTGCTCTCATTCTTATAGGTATAATTTTTAAAGATGTGAATTTTTTAATTAAACGCAATATTCTAGATGTATGCTCACTAGTACTAAATATAATGAGAAATATAATTATCATAACCTCAACATTATGCTTCTATTAGTGAAATAATTGTATATCTCATCTGCATTATTTATATAACATTCATGGCTCATACTAATCTCACATCCAGCTATGAACACAAGTCTTCTCCAAAATTATTGCTAAGTTAAGTGATCAGCTGAAATTTATGCAAAACCTAGAAATTTATATTATAATAGTAAATTATCAAGTGCCTTAAAATCTGTAAAACTTGATAATTAGTATATTAATTTCTAATATTGGTTATATTTAATATGCCTCATTGATTACAGATTTGTGATGAACCTATTCAGTAACCTCATTTACATGGATATTTACATTTATGAAGTAATATAAAATAATTTAGAATTATCTCTATTCCATTTCATGATTGTAATTAGAGAAATGTGGAATAAATAATTAGAAATAAGTCTTTTTGTCTTGTTTTGCTTTTAAGAAAATCTCTTTTCTTTGAAGTATAATTGATATACAATATCATATTGGTTTCAGGTGTACAATATAGTGATTCAAATGTTATCTACATTATTAAATGTTTACCCCAGTAAGCTTAGTTATTTTCTGTCAACATTCAAGGATATTACATTATTAAAAGTTTTCTTGAAGTGTGTATTGTTTGCTATTTTTTATGGACTTCATGGACTTGTTTGGTTGATAAAGATAGTGTTTTGATAAAAGAAATGGTATAAAAAATGGGGTGGGAGAATCAAACTGAGGTTGGTCGATAAACATTTTCTTACTTTAAGAGTCTCAAAATACAACTAAATTAACAAATCTAGCTCAGGATGAAAAACATACACAATAGAAAAACCACTTTTCCTTCTCCTTAAACTCTGGTTTTAGGCACAGACACATCCTCAAAGTTTAAGTGTACAGACCCATTTTTATACATTTCTATGTATGGTTTTTTTAGCGATTTCATATTGTATAACCATTTATCTTCAGTAACAACTTAGCTGTTCAATGTTCTCAAATTCAACTCAACACTTCAGTCACAAAGCTCTTCTGAGAAAATAGATGTGCTAATAGAAGATAGCGTAAAAACCCATGAAAAGTAGCAGCTTCACAGTCCTGTCTTTAGCAGAGGTGATTCCTGTACTTTGCTTTGTTTCACCCTCTTCCAAGAGAGCTCTTCATTAAATATTTTAGTAAAACTAACAAAATTAATTCATTCCTTCTTTTGTATTTCAGTATGTATTTTGGAGCTTGGGAGGAGGATGCTGACGGTGAAGAACCAAACTCTGTCCTCCAACCGGCTCTTCCTCAGCCAAATAAGGAGATTTAAATAAGAGAAAAGTCTGATGTCACCCAAAGCATTCATACCTGCATTAGGCAAATACTTGTAACAAGGTCAATCACTGTAGAAAGGGATAGCCTAGTTACGAGCAATTCCCTCCTTTTCAGAGAGAGAGCAGTCCTTTGAAGCTCAGTCTGCTGGTGAAATGGATTTTGATGGCTGGGGAGTCCAGGACTGTCCCACTACATGCTTTGCCTTCCCATATTCCTTTAGGATGTTCTATTTGACCAAGAAGCATTATATCCTTATTATTCAAATATATTTTCCTAAAACCTTGGAGATGATTTAATTTCTGAGGCAGCTCTATGAACACATTTGTTTCGTATTTTAAATAAACGTTTACTGAGGAACAAGTCACGGAAACACTCTCCTGGGCATTAAGAAAAACCTGCCAGACAAACAAGGTTTGGCCTTATAAATCAACAATCTAGTGAAAGGAAATAAAAGTAAGATAAGTTTATAGTTATATATTTTTAAATTTTATTTTAATACATTAATTTTTATGTATTTTAGTTTTTATTTCATCAAGTGTATATCACAGTGGTTTAAACAGTGCCCCACCACTATCCTTGACCACTTTCCTCCCCCTTGGTAACCACTAGTCACTTCTCAGTGTCTGTGAGTCCACTGCTGTTTTGTTCCTTCTGTTTTACTTTATTTTTATATTGCACAAATAAGTAAAATCATATAGTATTTGTCTTTTTCCACCTGGATTATTTCACTGAGCATGACACTCTCCTCTAGCTCCATCCATGTTGTTGCAAATGGTAGGATTTATTTTCTCTTTATGGCTGAATAATATTCCACTGAGTATATGTACCACATCTTCTTTATCCATTCATCTACTGATGGACACTTAGGTTGCTTCCACATCTTGGCTATTGTAAATAGTGCTGCAATAAACATATTCTGTTTTTAATTTTATGAGGAACCTCCATACTGCTTTGCATAGCAGCTGCACCAATTTGCAGTCCAACTAACAGTGTAAGAAGGTTCCTATTTCTCCGCACCCTCGCCAGCATTTGTTATTTCTTGACTTTAAGATAGTGGAATGTATTTTTAATTTTAATTACATAATTTTAAATATGTACTTCAATTTTATATATTCTATCTATATTATGTACCTTGAGGGAAAATAAGTGTGTTAAGAGATAGTCACATTAAAGGAAATTTTCACTGAAGAGGTATTATTTAAGTAAACAAACAAAGGCTGAATAGGAATTAACCAGTTAAAGAGTAGAGAATACACTAGACACAAGGAATGGTGAATACAAAAGTTATGAGGCATGAAAGGGTTTGGAACATTAGAATAACTGATTTATTGATACATTTTAAAATTATATTTAATGGTTTATATGTTTGAAATTACTAAAGCTCTTTATTTTGGAAGGTAAAGTTGAGTTACAACACTTTCAATAATTATTTATTTCCTTCACATGTAAATCTCTTGGGTATATCTGGCTATCTGATTGCTTAGTAATGATTTCAGAACATAATTAATTAGACTGAACAAGGCCAACATAGCAGAATTTTCCTCAATTGGTAATAATTTTGATAAAGTAATGTTATCTGGCACTTACTGTCTTTGCCTGGGTCTCATGTTTTATAAGGAACCAAGTGACTTAATTTTGTTTATGTTCCCAACCAGAGTTTCTAGCTTCAGACCCCATCAGATTCTATAAAGTGTTTAACCAAAATTGTCTGTTAGGCAGATGATTACCTAACTTTTTGCTTTCAGTGATGGCATTTTCATCAGCAACTTTATTCATGTCCAGCAAATAAATCAGCTGTTCTCTGTGACTATTACTAATACCTCTCACTAGTTCCCTCAGTTACTTGTGATGGTTCCCAGCAGCTGTCAGTGGCATTGCTCCCTGGAGGTTACAAATCTCAGAAGCTTTAACCAGAAGTTCTTCGGCATTTCCTCCTGAGAATCACAACAGGGCCTCTGGAACAGCCTCCAACAGCAGCTGTCTGCGGCATGGTTCTTTAAAAACATACAAATGAAAGCTTCTTCAAATTGCTTTGCACTTGCATTAGGGAAACAGATCTCTGGATCACCAGCTGTTTATCTTCTCAGTCAGCCTTTGGAAAGTTTCCATTCTGAAAATTCTCGATATGTGAAATAGAATATATGTATCTATAAACTGTCTAGTTATCATATATTTGGTAAATTTGTCAACCTTTTTCGTGGAGAGAGTGTCTAGCTAGAAAGCCAGCCAACTTACCAACTGAATCTGAACAGCAGAATGAATGTGTCTACAGAATAAATGGAAGAACAATACCGAAATCTCTGACCTCTCATACAATGCCACTAAGAGATCTGCAATCTGTTTAACTGCTGAAAGTTAAATTCAAGATTCACAAGACATGAGGCAGGCTATATGGAAATATGGAACTCTATGGAGCTGCCAGTGCAAAACTCTTTAAGTCAAATTCTCTCTTTCCTCTAAAAAACAAAACCCTAAAGACAATCGAAGTTAATATTGGCAGGAACATATGAAGAATTTACTTTGTGATGTGCCTTTTGTGAATTTTCAGTGGTAACTAGGCAAAACAAAATAAAAACTAAAGTGATGATAGGACATCTCTAATATACACCAAGCGACTCTACAATTTCACTCATACAATTTAAATTTCTAGGGTCTGAGTGTTTTTCAGATACAGTGATGAGAAGCCAGAGTTTCTCAGTGTCTAACTACCCAAAACATTCCTTTTAACAAAACTTGAAAGCTGCATTAACTCTTTCAGTGGAGTAACTTCACTGATGGTACACTGGTGGCCTGAAAGGCAATGCAGTTTTCCCATATATCTCACTTTCTTCAATTTGAAGGTACAAGTCCAATCAGTCTCTTAGTTGCTGGGGAATTTGCTTACATACAATTTTTCTAGATATTTGCTATTTTACTGCAACTTTGTAAAAAGCCTAACATTTATGTGCATATTATCTAGCAAAATTATTGCTCACAAGTAGTCGAGGTATTCTAAAAAGCTGGATCCCAATTTAAATCTTCAGAATATTGCACATTAGGACACAGCCTAACCTTCCAAACAGGTTGTTTGATAATCTGTTTAGTTTGCCAAAGACTGTCTTAATTAAAACTTATCATGTCAGTATTATCATTAATTTTGCTCCTGTTTACTCTTTTTTCTTTTTTGGTATCATTAATCTACAATTACATGAGGAACATTATGTTTACTAGACTCCCCCCATCACCAAGTCTCCCCACATACCGCATTACAGTCTCTGTCCATCAGCGTAGTAAGATGCTATAGAGTCACTACTTGTCTTCTATGTGATGTATAGCCCTCCCCCTACCCTCCTCATTATACATGCTAATCATAATGCCCCCTTTCATTCTCCCCTCTTATACCTCCCTTCCTACCTATCCTCCCCAGTCCCTTTCTCTTTGGTAACTGTTAGTCCATTCTTGGGTTCTGTGAGTCTGCTGCTGTTTTGCTCCTTCAGATTTTTTCTTTGTTCTTATACTCCACAGATGAGTGAAATCATTTGATACTTGTCTTTCTCCACCTGGCTGATTTCACTGAGCATAATACCCTCTAGCTCCATCCATGTTGTAGCAAATGGTAGGATTTGTTTTCTCCTTATGGCTGAATAATATTCCTTTCTGTATATGTACCACATCTTCTTTATCCATTCATCTACTGATGGACACTTAGGTTGCTTCCATTTCTTGGCTATTGTAAATAGTGCTGCGATAAACATAGGGGTGCAGCTGTCTTTTTCAAACTGGGCTGCTGCATTCTTAGGGTAAATTCCTAGGAGTGGAATTCAGAGGTCAAATGGTATTTCTATTTTGAGCTTTTTGAGGAACCTCCATACTGCTTTCCACAATGGTTGAACTAGTTTACATTCCCTTGCCCCAGGAGATATGTTCATGAAGAAGTTGTTCATGTTTATGTCCTAGAGATTTTTGCCTATTTTTTTCTAAGAGTTTCATGGTTTCATGACTTACATTCAGGTCTTTGATCCATTTTGAATTTACTTCTGTGTATGGGTTTAGATAGTGATCCAGTTTCATTCTCTTACATGTAGCTGTCCAGTTTTGCCAGCACCAGATGTTGAAGAGGCTGTCATTTCCCCATTGTATGTCCATGGCTCCTTTATCGTATATTAATTGACCATATATGATTGGTTAATATCTGGACTCTCTGTTCTGTTCCACTTGTCTGTGGCTCTGTTCTTGTGCCAGTACCAAATTGTCTTGATTACTGTGGCTTTGTAGTAGAGTTTGAAGTTGGAAAGCGAGAACCCCCTGCTTTATTCTTTTTTCTCAGGATTGCTTTGGCTATTTGGGGTCTTAGGTGGTTTCATATGAATTTTAAAACTATTTGTTTCAGTTCATTAAAGAATGCTGTTGGTATTTTGATAAACATTGCATTGAATCTGTAGATTGCTTTAGGCAGGATGGCCATTTTGACAATATTAATTCTTCCTAGAGAAGAGCAAGGGATGATATTTCATTTGTTAGTGTCCTCTTTAATTTATCTTAAGAGAGTCTTGTAGTTTTCAGGGCATAGGTGTTTCACTCCCTTGTTTAGGTTTATTCCTAGGTATTTTATTATTTTTGATGCAACTATGAATGGAATTTTTTCCCTAATTTTTCTTTCTGCTAGTTCATCATTAGTGTATAGAAAAGCAACATATTTCTGTGTATTAATTTTGTATCCAGCAACTTTGCTGAATTCAAATATTTGTTCTACTAGTTTTGGAGTGGAGTTTTTATGTTTTCTTATGTACAATATCATGTAATTTGCAAATAGTGACAGTTTGACTTCTTCTTTACCTATCTGGATGCCTTTTTTTTCTTTGTTTTGCCTGATTGCCATGGCTGAGACCTCCAGTACTATGTTGAATAACAGTGAAGAGAGTGGGCATCCCTGTCTTGTTCCCAATCTTAGAGGAACAGCTTTCAGCTTCTCGCTGTTAAGTATGATGTTGGCTGTGGGTTTGTCATATATGGCCTTTATTATATTGAGGTACTTGCCCTCTATACCCATTTTGTTGAGAGTTTTTATCATGAATGGATGTTGAATTTTGTTGAATGCTTTTTCAGCATCTGTGGAGATGATCGTGTGGTTTTTGTCCTTCATTTTGTTGATGTGGTGGATGATGTTGATGCATTTTCTAATGTTGTGCATCCTTGCATCCCTGAGATGAATCCCACTTGATCATGGTGTATGATCTTCTTGATGTATTTTTTAATTAGGTTTGCTATTTTTTTGAGTATTTTTGCATCTATGTTCATCAGGGATATTGGTCTGTAATTTTCTTTTTTGGTGGGGTGTTTGCCTGGTTTTGGTATTAGAGTGATGCTGGCTTCATAGAATGAGTGTGAAAGTATTCCTTCCTCTTTTTTTGGAAAACTTTAAGGAGAATGGGTATTATGTCTTCTCTATATGACTGATAAAATTCAGTGGTAAATCCATCTGGCCCAGGAATTTTGTTCTTGGGTAGTTTTTTGATTACCAGTTCAATTTCGTTGCTGGTAATTGATCTGTTTAGATTTTCTGTTTCTTCCTTGGTCAGTCTTGAAAGGTTGTATTTTTCTAGGAAGTTGTCCATTTCTTTTACGTTTTCCAGCTTGTTAGCATATAGATTCTCATAGTATTCTCTAATGGTTCTTTGTATATCTGTGGGATCCATCGTGATTTTTCCTTTCTCATTTCTGATTCTGTTGATGTGTGTAGATTCTCTTTTTCTCTTAATAAGTCTGGCTAGAGGCTTATGTATTTTGTTTATTTTCTCAAAGTACCAGCATACCAGCTCTTGGTTTCATTGATTATTTCTATTGTTTTATTCTTCTTGATTTTATTTATTTCTTCACTGATTTTTATTATGTCCCTCCTTCTGCTGACTTTGTGTCTCATTTGTTCTTCTTTTTCCAATATCAATAATTATGACTTTAGACTATTCATTTGGGATTGTTCTTCCTTCATTAAATAGGCCTGGATTGCTATATACTTTCCTCTTAGAACTGCCTTCACTGCATCCCACAGAAGTTGGAGCTTTGTGCTGTTGTTGTGATTTGTTTCCATATATTGCTTGATCTCTATTTTAATTTGGTTGTTGATCCACTGATTATTTAGGAGCATGCTTTAAGCCTCCATGTGTTTATGAGGCTTTTTATTTTCTTTGTACTATTGATTTCTAGTTTTATACCTTTGTGGTCTGAGAAGTTGGTTGGTAGAATTTCAATCTTTTGGAAATTACTGAGGCTCATTTGTGGCCTAGTATGTGGTCTATTCTGGAGAATGTTCCATGTGCACTTGAGAAGAATGTGTATCCTGCTGCTTTAGGGTGCAGAGTTCTGTAGTTGTCTTTTAGGTCCATCTGTTCTAGTGTGTTGTTCAGTGCCTCTGTGTCCTTACTTATTTTCTGTCTGGTGTATCTGTCCTTTGAAGTGAGTGGTGTGTTGAAGTCGCCTAGAATGAATGCATTGCATTCTATTTCCTCCTTTAGTTCTCTTAGTATTTCTTTCACATTTGTTGATGTTCCTGTATTGGGTGCATATATATTTATAATGGTTATGTCCTCTTGTTGGAATGACCTCTTTATCATTATGTAATGTCCTTCTTTATCTTTTGTTACTTTATTTGTTTCGAAGTCTATTTTGTCTAATACTAGTACTGCAACACCTGCTTTTTTCTCCCTATTGTTTGCATAAAATAATCTTTTTCCATCCCTTGACTTTTAGTCTGTGTGTGTCTTTGGGTTTGAGGTGAGTCCCTTATAAGCAGCATATATATGGGTCTTGCTTTTCAATCCATTCTATTACTCTGTCTTTTGATTGGTGCATTCAGTTCATTTACATTTAGGGTGATTATTGAAAGATATGTACTTATTGCCATTGCAGGCTTTAGGTTCGTGGTTACCAAAGGTTCAAGGTTAGCTTCTTTACTATCTTACTGTCTAGCTTAACTCACTTACTGAGCTTTTATAAATACAGTCTGATGATTCTTTATTTCTCTCCCTTCTTATTCCTCCTCCTCCATTCTTTATATGTTAGGTGTTTTAATCTGTACTCTTTTGTGTTTCCTTTGACTGCTTTTGCACATAGTTGATTTTATTTTTCACCTTTAGTTAGTATTTGGATGGTCTGCTTTCTTTGCTGTGACATCTATTTTCTCTGGTGACATCTATTTAGCCTTAGGAGTGCTTCCATCCAGAGAAGCCCCTTTGAAATATCCTGCAGAGATAGTTTGTGGGAGGCAAATTCCCTCAACTTTTGCTTGTCTAGGAATTGTTTAATCCCTCCTTCATATTTAAATGATAATTATGCTGGATACAGTATTCTTGGTTCAAGGCCCTTCTGTTTCATTACATTAAATTTATCATGTCATTCTCTTCTGGCCTGTAAGGTTTCTGTTGAAAAGTCTGATGATAGCCTGATGGGTTTTCCTTTGTAGGTCATCTTTTTTTCTCCCTCTCGCTGCCTTTAATACCCTGTCTTTCTCTTTGATCTTTGCCATTTTAGTTATTATATGTCTTGGTGCTGTCCTCCTTGTGTCCCTTGTGTTGGGATATCTGTAGTCTTCCATGGTCTAAGAGACTATTTTCTTCCCCAGTTTGGGGAAGTTTTCAGCAATTATTTCTTCAAATACACTTTCTATCCCTTTCTCTCTCTTCTTCTTCTTCTGGTACTCTTTTAATGTGAATATTGTTCCTTTTTGATTGGTCAGACAATTCTCTTAGTATTATTTCATTCCTGGAGATCCTTTTATCTCTCTCTTCCTCAGCTTCTCTGTATTCCTGTTCTCTGATTTCTATTCCATTAATGACCTCTTGCACCTCATCCAGTCTGCTCTTAACTCCTTTCAGAGATTGTTTTATTTCTGTATTCTTCCTCCCAACTTGATTCTTTAGCTCTTGCATATTTCTCTGCAGGTCCATCAGCATGGTTATGACCTTTATTTTGAATTCTTTTTCATGAAGATTGGTTAAATCTATCTCCTCAGGCTCTCTCTCAGGGGGTGTGTGGATGATTCTGTACTGGACCCTATTCCATGGCAGTAGAGGTAGTTTTCATGGCAATAGAGGTAGTTACAGGCAGGTAGTGTGTGTGTTAGCTGGGAGAACAAAGTCCCTTCCTGCTTGCTGGTCACCTTGCCCTTCTCTGCTGCCAGTGCCAATTACCTGCACACTGGGAGCAGCGTCCGGGTTATTCCCCTGAGCTGCTGCAGGTGGGGCATCCCAGAGCCCTGGGGGAAGAGGCAGGCATGCCTGGTGTGCTCTCCTGTGAGAACGGTGCCCCTTCGTTCCTTGCCCCAGCTTCATCTGCCTGCACTGGGAAGCTGTGCACCAATGGTGGCTTTTGAATCTGGCCAGTGCTGCTGCACACTGGGATGAGCTTCTGGGCAGCTGCAATGGGGGCGGCTGCTCCCAGGCTGCTCTGCCAGGGCCACACTGGAGGGGGAATGAATGGCAGGCTATTTATCGCTGTGAGGGGCTTCAGAGCTGCATTGTCACCCAGGGGGTTAGGGTGCCTGAAGTTCCCCAGGATTCCCAGGTGCTGGGCTGCGTGTGCCAGGATAATTCTGTCCAGCTGTGAAGCCCCAGTCTCTTTAAGATTTTCAAAAAGCACTCACTTTTGTTTTGTTTCAGGGGAGTCAGCTGCAGGCACTTGCTCACAGATTTTTTTTTTCCCATTTCCCTAATATCCAGCACCCCATGAAATGTGTGTCTACGCTCCCGATACAGATCACTAGGGCTGCATATTCAGCAGTCCTGGGCTTCCACTCCCTCCCCACTCCAACTCCTTTCCTACCACTATTGAGCTGGGGTGGGGGGAGTGCTCATGTCCTGCCAGGTTGCAGCTTGTATCTTACCCCCTTTGGGGGAAGCTGCGTTCTCACCGATGTAGATGTACCCTCACTGTTTTACTGCATCCTCTGGTCTCTCTGTTAGGTGTAGTTTTATTTGTTGTATTTTCAAAAATATATATGGTTTTGGGAGGATATTTCCACTGCCCTACTCACGCCACCATCTTTCCCAAATCCTCCCTATTTAATCTTAAGATGTGTCCCTGTTTGGATGAAAACTGATACAGCCATCATTATTGTGCCATAAAATAACTGTGATGAGCTGGCCTTGCCCAGTGCTTTAGATTCAACTGGTACCACTTTCTCTTGTCTCCCAGTAATCCAGCTGAACTGAACTTGTTATTACCTGAATGTGAGATGCTCTCTCAATTTTGTGCTTTCGCTCAAGGATGGACCAACTTATTCAACACTCCCTCTCAATAGACATCTAAACACCACTCCCTTTTCTTATGTGACTTTTACAATTATCAGTTCTTCAAGGAAGGCTTCCCTGCCACATGTCCCTGGAAACTTCTATCTATTTGCCTTGTCAGTAATAAAGTCTCTGATAGACTTCTTGCAACTTATGCATGTCCAATATCTCAAACATGAATGGGTATTGGTTCTGTTTACTGGACCATCTCTCCTAAAAATAGTCAACTTTTCGAGGGCAGAGACATTTTACATCATTGTACCCTTAGGCCCTAAAGCCTGGTATGTAATTAAAGATTATCAAATTGTATACATGAATAAGAAATGAATAAAATGAAGATGGTATGATTGTTTACTTTTAAATTCATAACTTTATTATGCATCAGTAGTAAGAAGAATAACCTGATTGGTGTCTAACCTCTGAAAATAAATGCTTTTCATCACAACATGACAGACCCTGGCTTGCATCACTTTATATGAATTCAATATATAAATATCTGAACTTAGGATATGCATTAGACACTTTAAAACATTATTATTGACATTCAACAAGTGAATTTTTCCAGAACAAACTTTTTGAAATTTAAAACATAAGCTAATTTTCAAAACATTGACCAATATGCTATGTGAACAAAATACACTGACTTTAAAAGGAAGCATACATCTTCAGCAATAACTATATATTTGAATAAATGCCAAGTCTATTTTTAGCATAGAATCTACTACTCTGATCATTCACTTGTATATAAAATGAAATTATTTTTAGGGGATATTTCCATGGCTAGCAACATGGATGTTCTAAGAGTCATTTCAACTACCAATTTCAGACAAGCTAATCTACACAGTCCACCAATCCTAGGAAAGCATGATGGGCAGCTTGCCAGGAGTATTAGTCACTCTAATACACCATCCTTCACATAGACCTCCTATACACAGACTTCAGGGAGACATATTAACAAGTGTATTATATTTGGATAATATCTCAGAATTATCTGCTACTTTGCCTGTAGGCTCATTCAGTATTTTTAAGAATTCAAATCTTTCCAAAGAGCAACTATTGAATATGAGCTATGGAAACCTGTGATATGATGAGCCAGGGGATGGATGGATGGATGGTTGGATGAATGGAACAATATAGATAGATAGACAGATCTAGATAGATATCTAAATATCTAAATGTCTAGATAGATATTTCTCTATACATCTATTTATTTCTATCTATCTACCTATTTATGTATCTATCTATCACCAATCCCTGGTAAATCACATCCCATTACAAGTTGTCCATATATTATCCATATTATATATCTGTGTGTGGACATATCTACACACATCTATCTATCTATATATTCACTTTACAGCTCCATATACATTTGACTCTTGAACAACATGGAGATTAGGGATGTTGAACCCCCATGGAGCCAAATATCTGTGTATAACTTTTGTCTCCTCAGGAACTTAACTACTAATAGTCTGCTATTGACTGAAGCCTTAGCAATACAATGAACAGTGGATTAACACATAGTTTGTATATGTATTATATACAGTCTTACAATAAAGTAAGCAAGGAAAAAGAAAATGTTTTTCAAATTATTGCTATCTCCTTCAAATTTTCCAATATATTTATTGAAAACAATTACAGACAGGCCAGTTACTCTGTAGGAGGTCCCTCATTTTGGGTTTGTTTGGTGTTTCTCATGTTTAGACTTAAGATTATACATTTTAGGCAGGAAGGGACTTCACATTTCATCCTGTCAGGCACTGCTCAAAGTTTTCCTTTGTTAAAGATATCTCCTCAGAGAACTGAGTTCAGTTTCTGCCTGTCAGGCTCTCCACTCTTCTCCCCTCCTGTGGTATCCTGCTCTGATCCCCTGTCCTCTCCTCACAGCGCCCATACTCCCACACCTCACATTCAGCTGACCCCATGTGAGTGCCCTCCTCACTCACCTGGGTTTTGGGTTTTGACTCTGCACTATGCTATGCCACTATGTGAATGCCTTTATTACACCTCCCAGGCTCTGGCACCTCAAATGGAACCCCTGTTATGCCATTTGCCTTTTTACCCTATCCTGGACCACTGTTTAGACCCCAAGGTGACTTGCTTCCCGCATGGGCTCCGGTATGCCGCAGTAGTGTCCTTTAGAACTGTTAATGGGCTCTGACATCCCACACCAGACTGTCCTCTGAGTGAAAGCCCTCCTCCTCCCTCTGCTTGGACCTCATGATCATGATCCCCTGCAGCGCCCACTCTCTACCCTGTGAACACCTTCCCGTCTCACCTGGGTTCTGACACCCCACTCTGGGCCACCTCACCACTCAGATGCTCTCCAACAAGCCAAGCCAGTGGCCCCTTTCCTGAAATGCCCACCTGACACAATTAAGCTCCAACACCCTACGTGGTCAGCTTTCCCATACTGACCCCTTATTACTCTTCTCAGGCTCCTATACCCTGTGCCCTGTGAACCCTTTTCTCATCCCATTCAGGATCCAGCTGCTTGTGCTGGGCAGCTGCCTTATGTCAATGTCCTTCCAGGGTGTGTAAGTTCTAAAACTGCTCACTGGGTGGCCCCCCATGTGGAAGCCTTGCACACTAACTTATGCTCTGACACCCCGTGCCAAGCTGTGCTCCGTCCTGCTCCCCACGCAGATGCCTTCCTCAGCCCACCTGGATTCTCACCACTGTTCCCCACACCCTCGTGCACTAATGCTTACTTTACATGGCTTTAGCCAATGCCTTCAGATTGAATTGTTAGGGAAAAGATGGGAAGGGAAGATGGACAGAAAGAGGAAGGAGATGAGTACTCCTAACTTGTGTATTCGTGTTGCATTTTATTTAAACATGCAAGGTACCTTATACCTTATTTTAAAATTACTACTGGATAAAATAAAGAACACCTTTGTTTTAACTAAGCTCTATACAGACTAGAATGCATTGCCATGATGTCCAACAATTTGTGTCAGAAAAACACATGCATCAGAATATGTGTCACAAATTCATGGTTCCAAAGATGAATCAGATTTACATAAGGTTCTCTTAGATAAAGGCCAGTTTTCCTTTTAGATTTCTTCAAACCCTTATCTCAAATTTCTTAAGAAAGTCACAAGTTCAACTTCAACTTCCACTTCATAGTATGCACTCATGTCAGACTGACAAGAACTATTCTGATTTAAGAGCAACAGTGATAAGTAGAATGAAATAATTAGTGATAGGATAAAATAATTATCCTAAACATTTTAAATATCTCTTTCAAGAGCTACTGGGTCAAATGCTAATTTTAAAAAAATTAAGTTTGCATTTTATCCACTTACTGAAAGAATACAGGGCCATTATCATTCCATAATGGAAATAAAAAGGTCATAATTAAATTGGAGAAGGCTTCTACCCATTCATGTGAAGATAGCAGTAAGATCTTTGCTATGAATTAACAGGAGAATTCCCATTAGTTGAGATGACGGCAGATTCCAATTCAACATGTTGAGACCTAGCCACAAGTTTCATGTATTTTATACAGATAACCATTGAACATTCAGGAAAATAACTGAGATAGCATCTCTGACAATTCTTGTGATATCATAATGGTCCCCTCTCAACACTCCACTCATGACAATAGTCCCCTTCTTCTCCTTCCCCTCTGCCCATTCTTTCTACCCTCTCCCCCACTTTCAGCTCCATTTTTCTCCTTATTCTATAAACACACACCAATATACTTTCCTTGGGAACAAACTAATATATTTATACATTGCTGCAGAACAAACCACTCTAAAACTCAGTGGCTAAAAGTAATAACTATCACGGGTCTCCTAAAGATTCAACCCTTACCCTTCTTTGAATTATGTGAATGTGTACTCTTACACTGTGTGGTCTCATTCTAATTTTCAGGATTAATTCTCAAGATGATTTCCAAAGTTGTTGCTATAACTATAGGCTCTCTTCTAAAATTGAAATTCCTATTATAGAGTCACCCTGAGATCATCATTATCCTCCTACCCTCATTCTTCTCTGATTCTGAACCTCCCTTAATCCTGCAGACTCTTGCCAATGACATTAAATATACCCAATTGCTCAAGCTAAAATTCCATCTTGCAGTCTCACAACTGATCGGTCAGATAGTTCTCAGGACCTTGAAATCCTTCTAAAAATTTGCCTTTTTCTTTATATACTACTGTGACCTGGACAATTTTGCTCCTTCCTGTCAGTTGGAAAACCTCCTATCTAATCACTCTTCTACAATATTCCTTAGAAATATACTGTCCCCTACAAATACACCTAAATATAATTATCATAATTTTTACTGCTGAAAGTTTTCAGAGACAGATTACAAAAGTAAGTCTAAAAGATCTGGCATCATACTGATACTCCAATATCGATGATAGTCTAATCTTCCATTCCCAAAGGCACTTCCACATCCTGCTAGGCCTGCTCCCTAATCAAGGTGAGATGGCAACTAGTTTTGTGCTTTTCTCCTAGACTCATACATCAATTACCACCAATAGAACTTTTTTTTTACTAGAAATAATGGCAGTGCTTCTTTAGTACTTCTGTAATGGTTCTGTTATGGCATTTATTCGTCTGTCTTTTACGAAATATACTTAGTATGACTTTCTCATTAGGATTATTACTGTTTCATCCTTATGACTTCCCCCGCAAGCATCTGTAACGGTGAATTGGTCATCTCACATGTTCAATGCATATTGAGTTAAAATGTGATTATGGGATTTACGACAAAGGTGACCAGGCATTGGAATGAGGAATGGACTAACCTTTTGGTAAGTAGTACCAGAAAATAGATGTTGTTTATGTAAAACTTAAAATGAATCTTCACTTCTACTTCATAATGTAAACACAAAATAATCTGAGATAAATTGCAGATCTTAGGGTAAAAGTAAAATAATACGGTTTAAAAAAGCAAGGGAGAAAATGTACATAATCAAAAAGCAGGCAAAGATATTTTACAGGGTATAATAAATGCTATCCAGGGAGATTATAAAATTATAAATTGAACTATGAAAAGACACCATTAACAAAATGAAAAGGCAAGTGACAGATGTGGAGATGACATTTCCAATCCATGCATCTGATAAAGGATTCTATCTATAACACAGAAAGAACTACTACAAATTCACTGAAAAACAAACAGGCAGTCCAATAGAACAGACAAAATATTTGAATTGATATTCCACAAAGAGGGATATCCTAAGGGGGAGTGGAGTGGGGACCAAATATTATTACTCAGTGTGGAAATTCTACTAAAAGAGTATGGCCCCAAATACACGTTCAGATGGTATGAAGCAGACAGCACTCTCATGTACTGGTAAAGGGAGTGTAAAATGGTCAACCATATTGGAAAAAAAGTTGCTGATATCTTTAAAAATTGATTATATGCAAGCCCTAGAGCCAAAAATTGTACTCCTAGGTGTCTATCTCAGAAAAATATCATAAGAGACAGTCACAAGAATGTTCACAAATAATATTATTCATAAACAGCCCCAAACCTGAGACTTTCCAAAAGTCTATCAGTAGATGAGATAAATAACTGTGATATAACGATACTGTTAAATGCACAATGACAGTGGAACACCACAGCTCCATACAACAACATAGATGACTCTTTTTAAAAATGAGAATGAAAGAAACCAAAGAGAAAATTGTGTGTCTCAATCTGTGTAAATTTTAACAATGAGCAAAACTACTATTTTATAACATATTTAAGAGTGGCTAAATTTTTTTGGGGAAAGGTTGTGGCTTGAAAGTGGCATGGGGAATCTTCTGAGATGCTAGTAATACTCTGTACTGTTTTTATTTTTAGGTGTTTTGCTACTTTTATTGTTTTTGTTAATCAAGGTACACGTTACACAGATGTATTTAATTTGCAATTCACAAACCTGTACACTGATGATTTCTGTGCCTCCATGTGTGCCATACCTGAAAACAGTTTAAACATTCTACATGAAAGAATATATACCTACATAGACATAATTATCTAAAATATGTAAATAGATATTGATCTATAAAACTGTACTCTTAGGGGCGGAGCCAAGATGGCGGCGTGAGTAGAGCAGTGGAAATCTCCTCCCAAAAACACATAGAGCTATGAAAATATAACAAAGAAAAATCTTCCTAAAATAGAGACCACAGGACACAGGACAACATCCAGACCACATCCACACCTGCAAGAACCCAGTGCCTTGTGAAGGGGGTAAGATACAAGCCCCAGCCCGGTGGGACCCGAGTGCCCCTCCCCCCGGCTCCCGGCGGGTGGAGAGAAACCGGAGCGGTTTTTTCTTTTTTTTTTTTTGGCGAGCGCTTTTTGGAAGCCTTAGAGGGACGGGCCCCCGTTGCTGGGGAGGCAGGGTGGCGGGACCGGTGAGGAGGTGCCTGGGAACGGCGCCGGAGGACAAACAATATCCCGCGTTTCTCCCTGCGAGACCTGGGGGCGGGTGCCTGAGACCGGTGCCTGAGGACGGAGGAGGTCGCGCGTTTTTCCCCCTTTTTTTTTTTTTC
Source organism: Manis javanica (assembly GCF_040802235.1). Taxonomy (NCBI): domain Eukaryota; kingdom Metazoa; phylum Chordata; class Mammalia; order Pholidota; family Manidae; genus Manis; species Manis javanica. The sequence continues at coordinate 126,460,575 of NC_133160.1, read as the reverse complement.
TCTTTTTGGCGAGCGCTTTTTGGAAGCCTTGAAGGGACGGGGACCCCAGTGCTAGGGAGGCACGGTGGCGGGACTGGTGAGCGGGTGGCTGGGACCGGCGCCTGAGGACAAAGAATATGCCCCGTTTTTCCCTGCGGGACCGGTGGGCGGGTGCCTGAGACCGGCACTTGAGGACAGAGGAAATCGCGCGTTTTTCCCCTTTTTTTTTTCTCTTTTCTGCGAGTGCTTTTTGGAAGCCTAAAAGGGACAGGGACCCCGGTGCTAGGGAGGCAGGGCGGCGGGACTGGTGAGCGGGTGCCTGGGACCGGCACCTGAGGACAAAGAATATCCCGCATTTTTCCCTGTGGGACCGAAGAAATCGCGCGTTTTTCCCCTTTTTTTTCTCTCTTTTTGCCGAGTGCTTTTTGGAAGCCTTGAAGGGACAGGGACCCCGGTGCTAGGGAGGCAGGGCGGCGGGACTGGTGAGCGGGTGCGTGGGACCAGTGCCTGAGGACAAAGAATATTGAGCGTTCCTTCCCTGCGGGACCGGTGGGTGGGTGCTTTTTGGAAGCCTTGAAAGGACAGGGACCCTGGTGCTAGGGAGACAGGGCAGCAGGACCAGTGAGCGGGTGCCTGGGACCGGCACCTGAGGACAAAAAAAAAAAAAAAAAAAAAAAAATCGCTTGTTTTTTCCTTTTTTTTCCTTTTTTTTTTCCTCTTTGTTTCTGTTCCCTCTCTCATTGTTGCTGCTGTTGTTCTGGTTTGGAGAGTGCTTTTTGGAAATCTTAAAGGGGCAGGACAGGTCACTTAGACCAGAAGCAGGGAATCTGGGGATCTCTGGGCACTCTAACCCCCTGGGCAGCAGGGAGCACAGAGGCCCCTTACGGAGATAAATAGTCTCCTGGCTGCTCCCCCTCCAACGGGGCTCCACCATTTTGGAGGAACAGCCCCAGCCAGGCCAAGCCCACAGCAACAGCGGAGATAAACCCCAAAGCAACTGGGCAGGAAGCAGAAGCCCTGTCTGCGCACAGCTGCCCAGCACAAGCCACTAGAGGTCGCTATTCTCCCAGGAAAAGGCTACAAACCAACAAGAAGGGAAGCTCTTCCAGCGGTCACTTGTACCAGCTCTGCAAACTATCTCTATCACCATGAAAAGGCAAAACTACAGGCAGACAAAGATCACAGAGACAACACCTGAGAAGGAGACAGACCTAACTAGTCTTCCTGAAAAAGAATTCAAAATAAAAATCATGAACATGCTGACAGAGATGCAGAAAAAAATGCAAGAGCAATGGGATGAGATGCAGAGAAAAATGCAAGAGCAGTGGGATGAAGTCCGGAAGGAGATCACAGATGTCAGGAAAGAGATCACAGAAGTGAAACAATCCCTGGAAGGATTTATAAGCAGAATGGATAAGATGCAAGAGGCCATTGAAGGAATAGAAGCCAGAGAACAGGAACGTATAGAAGCTGACATAGAGAGAGATAAAAGGATCTCCAGGAATGAAACAACACTAAGAGAAATATGTGACCAATACAAAAGGAAAAACATTCGTATTATAGGGATACCAGAAGAGGAAGAAGGAGGAAAAGGGATAGAAAGTGTCTTTGAAGAAATAATTGCTGAAAACTTCCCCAAACTGGGGGAGGAAATAATCGAACAGACCATGGAATTATACAGAACCCCCAACAGAAAGGATCCAAGGAGGACAACACCAAGACACATAATAATTAAAATGGCAAGGATCAAGGACAAGGAAAGAGTTTTAAAGGCAGCTAGAGAGAAAAAGGTCACCTATAAAGGAAAACCAATCAGGCTAACATCAGACTTCTCAACAGAAACCCTACAGGCCAGAAGAGAATGGCATGATATACTTAATGCAATGAAACAGAAGGGCCTTGAACCAAGGATACTGTATCCAGCACGACTATCATTTAAATATGATGGTGGGATCAAACAATTCCCAGACAAGCAAAAGCTGAGGGAATTTGCTTCCCACAAACCACCTCTACAGGGCATCCTACAGGGACTGCTCTAGATGGGAGCACCCCTAAAAAGAGCACAGAACAAAACACACAACATATGAAGAATGGAGGAGGAGGAATAAGAAGGGAGAGAAGAAAAGACTCTCCAGACAGTGTATATAACAGCTCAATAAGCGAGCTAAGTTAGGCAGTAAGATACTAAAGAAGCTAACCTTGAACCTTTGGTAACCACGAATCTAAAGCCTGCAATGGCAATAAGTACATATCTTTCAATAGTCACCCTAAATGTAAATGGACTTAATGCACCAATCAAAAGACATAGAGTAATAGAATGGATAAAAAAGCAAGACCCATCTATATGCTGCTTACAAGAAACTCACCTTAAACCCAAAGATAAGCATAGACTAAAAGTCAAGGGATGGAAAAACATATTTCAGGCAAACAACAGTGAGAAGAAAGCAGGGGTTGCAGTACTAATATCAGACAAAATAGACTTCAAAACAAAGAAAGTAACAAGAGATAAAGAAGGCCATTACATAATGATAAAGGGCTTAGTCCATCAAGAGGATATAACCATTCTAAATATATATGCACCCAATACAGGAGCACCAGCATATGTGAAGCAAATACTAACAGAACTAAAGAGGGAAATAGACTGCAATGCATTCATTGTAGGAGACTTCAACACACCACTCACCCCAAAGGATAGATCCACCGGGCAGAAAATAAGTAAAGACACACAGGCACTGAACAACACACTAGAACAGATGGACCTAATAGACATCTATAGAACTTTACATCCAAAAGCAACAGGATATACATTCTTCTCAAGTGCACATGGAACATTCTCCAGAATAGACCACATACTAGCTCACAAAAAGAGCCTCAGTAAATTCCACAATATTGAAATTCTACCAACCAATTTTTCAGACCACAAAGGTATGAAAGTAGAAATAAATTCTACAAAGAAAACAAAAAGGCTCACAAACACATGGAGGCTTAACAACATGCTACTAAATAATCAATGGATCAATGAACAAATCAAAATAGAGATCAAGGAATATATAGAAACAAATGACAACAACAACACTAAGCCCCAACTTCTGTGGGATGCAGCGAAAGCAGTCTTAAGAGGAAAGTATATAGCAATCCAGGCACACTTGAAGAAGGAAGAACAATCCCAAATGAATAGTCTAACATCACAACTATTAAAACTGGAAAAAGAAGAACAAATGAGGCCTAAAGTCAGCAGAAGGAGGGACATAATAAAGATCAGAGAAGAAATAAACAAAATTGAGAAGAATAAAACAATAGCAAAAATCAACGAAACCAAGAGCTGGTTCTTTGAGAAAATAAACAAAATAGATAAGCCTCTAGCCCAACTTATTAAGAGAAAAAGAGAGTCAACACAAATCAACATAATCAGAAATGAGAATGGAAAAATCACGACAGACTCCACAGAAATACAAAGAATTATTAAAGACTACTATGAAAACCTATATGCCAACAAGCTGGAAAACCTAGAAGAAATGGACAACTTCCTAGAAAAATACAACCTCCCAAGACTGACCAAGGAAGAAACACAAAAGTTAAACAAACCAATTACAAGCAAAGAAATTGAAACAGTAATCAAAAAACTACCCAAGAACAAAACCCCGGGGCCGGACGGATTTACCTCGGAATTTTATCAGACACACAGAGAAGACATAATACCCATTCTCCTTAAAGTGTTCCACAAAATAGAAGAAGAGGGAATACTCCCAAACTCATTCTATGAAGCCAACATCACCCTAATACCAAAACCAGGAAAAGACCCCACCAAAAAAGAAAATTACAGACCAATATCCCTGATGAATGTAGATGCAAAAATACTCAATAAAATATTAGCAAACAGAATTCAACAGTATATCAAAAGGATCATACACCATGACCAAGTGGGGTTCATCCCAGGGATGCAAGGATGGTACAACATTCGAAAATCCATCAACATCATCCACCACATCAACAAAAAGAAAGACAAAAACCACATGATCATCTCCATAGATGCTGAAAAAGCATTTGACAAAATTCAACATCCATTCATGATAAAAACTCTCAGCAAAATGGGAATAGAGGGCAAGTACCTCAACATAATAAAGGCCATATATGATAAACCCACAGCCAGCATTATACTGAACAGCGAGAAGCTGAAAGCATTTCCACTGAGATCGGGAACCAGACAGGGATGCCCACTCTCCCCACTGTTATTTAACATAGTACTGGAGGTCCTAGCCACGGCAATCAGACAAAACAAAGAAATACAAGGAATCCAGATTGGTAAAGAAGAAGTTAAACTGTCACTATTTGCAGATGATATGATACTGTACATAAAAAACCCTAAAGACTCCACTCCAAAACTACTAGAACTGATATCGGAATACAGCAAAGTTGCAGGATACAAAATCAACACACAGAAATCTGTAGCTTTCCTATACACTAACAACAAATCAATAGAAAGAGAAATCAGGAAAACAATTCCATTCACCATTGCATCAAAAAGAATAAAATACCTAGGAATAAACCTAACCAAGGAAGTGAAAGACTTATACTCTGAAAACTACAAGTCACTCTTAAGAGAAATTAAAGGGGACACTAATAAATGGAAACTCATCCCAGGCTCATGGCTAGGAAGAATTAATATTGTCAAAATGGCCATCCTGCCGAAAGCAATTTACAAATTTGATGCAATCCCTCTCAAATTACCAGCAACATTCTTCAATGAATTGGAACAAATAATTCAAAAATTCATATGGAAACACCAAAGACCCCGAATAGCCAAAGCAATCCTGAAAAAGAAGAATAAAGTAGGGGGGATCTCACTCCCCAACTTCAAGCTCTACTACAAAGCCATAGTAATCAAGACAATTTGGTACTGGCACAAGAACAGAGCCACAGACCAGTGGAACAGATTAGAGACCCCAAAAATTAACCCAAACATATATGGTCAATTAATATTTGATAAAGGAGCCATGGACATACAATGGCAAAATGACAGTCTCTTCAACAGATGGTGCTGGCAAAACTGGACAGCTACATGTAGGAGAATGAAACTGGACCATTGTCTAACCCCATATACAAAGGTAAACTCAAAATGGATCAAAGACCTGAATGTAAGTCATGAAACCATTAAACTCTTGGAAAAAAACATAGGCAAAAACCTCTTAGATATAAACATGAGTGATCTCTTCTTGAACATATCTCCCCGGGCAAGGAAAACAACAGCAAAAATGAGCAAGTGGGACTACATTAAGCTGAAAAGCTTCTGTACAGCGAAAGACACCATCAATAGAACAAAAAGGAACCCTACAGTATGGGAGAATATATTTGAAAATGACAGATCTGATAAAGGCTTGACGTCCAGAATATATAAAGAGCTCACACGCCTCAACAAACAAAAAACAAATAACCCAATTAAAAAATGGGCAGAGGAACTGAACAGACAGTTCTCCAAAAAAGAAATACAGATGGCCAAGAGACACATGAAAAGATGCTCCACATCGCTAATTATCAGAGAAATGCAAATTAAAACTACAATGAGGTATCACCTCACACCAGTAAGGATAGCTGCCATCCAAAAGACAAACAACAACAAATGTTGGCGAGGCTGTGGAGAAAGGGGAACCCTCCTACACTGCTGGTGGGAATGTAAATTAGTTCAACCATTGTGGAAAGCAGTATGGAGGTGCATCAAAATGCTCAAAACAGACCTACCATTTGACCCAGGAATTCCACTCCTAGGAATTTACCCTAAGAACGCAGCAGTCAAGTTTGAGAAAGACAGATGCACTCCTATGTTTATCGCAGCACTATTTACAATAGCCAAGAATTGGAAGCAACCTAAATGTCCATCTGTAGATGAATGGATAAAGAAGATGTGGTACATATACACAATGGAATACTACTCAGCCATAAGAAGTGGAAAAATCCAACCATTTGCAGCAACATGGATGGAGCTGGAGAGTATTATGCTCAGTGAAATAAGCCAAGCGGAGAAAGAGAAATACCAAATGATTTCACTCATCTGAGGAGTATAGGAACAAAGGAAAAACTGAAGGAACAAAACAGCAGCAGAATTACAGAACCCAAAAATGGACTAACAGGTACCAAAGGGAAAGGAACTGGGGAGGATGGGTGGGCAGGGAGGGATAAGGGGGGGGAAGAAGAAGGGGGGTATTAAGATTAGCATGCATGGGGGGGAGGGAGAAAGGGGAGGGTGGGCTGCACAACACAGAGAGGACAAGTAGTGACTCTACCACATTTTGCTAAGCTGATGGACAGTAACCGTAATGTGGTTGTTAGGGGGGACCTGATATAGGGGAGAGCATAGTAAACATAGTATTCTTCAGGTAAGTGTAGATTAAAAATTAAAAAAAAAAAAAAAAGAAAGAAAGAAAGAAAAGGGGGATTACTCCTTAACAGGATAAAACTATTGGTAAATCAAAGATCAACGCATGCTTTAAATATCCTTAATGTTGATCACTTAAAGGGTGTCAGATGATCAGCTATGGAGGTACTCTTTTCTGATAATATTCCTTTCTCTTAATTAAAAAAAAAAAAAAAAAAAGCAGTTACTGTGTGCTGACCTCCAATGAGTTCTGCACAGTGGTATAGAGGGCAAGTCAAAGTGTGGGCAAAGGGTCTGTTTGTTTCTACGCAGAAGATCAAGGCCTAGCTTGGATACCCAGAAAATGAACTAATGCCCTTGTCTAGCCTGGATTAATACTTAGTCCATAGGCACACACCTGATCATCTGATCATCTACATTTGCCTTCTTACAGCACTAAACTATGTTTTCAACCTTTATCTTGCATCTACCTACCACTTCAGCATTTTATTAAAAATAAAAATAATAATAATAATAGGAGAAATGTGGGATCAACATATAAATCAAGTACAAAAATCAAATGAATATTCATATTTGACCTGATGGTTTATAGGTCATATTGCATGATCAAAACCGAAAGTTTCTGTGATGAATGCCCTTGTACTGTTCACCATGTAAGAATTTATTCACTCTGTAAGAATTCGTTCACCATGTAAGAACTTGTTCGTTATGCTTCAGAAGATTGGAGACTGACGAGAATTAGGCTTGAGATGGATTAATGATTGTACATTGAGCATTGACCCCCCTATACTGAATTTTATTGTTGTTAACAACCATTTGATCAATAAATATGAGAGATGCCCTCTCAAAAAAAAAAAATAAAATAAAATAAAATAAAATAAAATAAAAGTAAAAAAAAAAAAAAAACAAACAAAAAAAAAAACTGTACTCTTACTATAATTACAAATTTTAGTTCTATGTTTTCATCAAGTGGAGTGGAAATAGTGAGGAGTCCCAGGAGAACTTGGATGCCATTTTAAATGGTTGGGATGTATGTTATGTTATACCTACGGCATGTTGTACTTTCAAGGACAATGAGGCTGTGACCCTTGCCTTTAGTTAATTGAATCTATACTCCAGGTCTAAAAAAATAAACTTTTAAAAATCTCAATGTCAATGTCAGCTAGTGACTTAAAGAATAGACTATGTTATGGTTACTTTACATATTACTCACATGTTAAATTTTATAAATATTTTTGAATATTAAAAATGTTCTCTGTTGAGTGATAGCACAGTCCCTGAAATTGGATATTAATCAGAAAAAGTTCTACATAATTTTTTGATAAAATAGACAATAAGGATATTCATGTATCTACTTCTCTTCTATACTTGTTTTTAAAAATTTCTTGAATTTGGAACTTATTCAGTTTTTTCATCAAAAAAATCATTTAAATTTTCTAACCTTATACTGTATTTGTATAAGGATGATGACACCTAATTTAGTAAGATAAACATTGTGAAAAATAAGAGTAAATATACCTCAGGCTTTAATATTCAGATGATCTCTTGGTATAATACAATAAAGTATAAGAAAAAGGACTTCAGAATCATTAATCACAACTTTATCAGTAATAAAATATAAGAATTACTATTAACTTGTATCCTTAAAATAGGAAAGAAATTATCACTCATGATGAATAGTTTGTCAGTATGCAGAAAAATCAAAGTATTCAAATATTTTATTATAATCCTTGAATACAATTTCCCCAAATTTTTGACCCACAAAAAATATTTTATGATATCTACTAATTATCTTTTTCCTATTTTTTTCTACTCATTTCAAAACTACTCAAAAATCATATTTTATGTCCCTTTTAAAGGAAGATTCCAAAAACATTCAGAGTTTTTTTCTACCTATAAGTCAACTGAGTAACTAATGTATTTTACTGTATAATTTGGATCTAAGAATTCTTGTAATCCAAAAGATTAGGTTTTGGAGGAGAAGAGATCTAAATTTAATCCAAGTTAACTTCTCCAGATAAGCATAGTGTTCTGGATGTCTGGAAGCCTCAGAAAGCTGTGTGCTCATAAGTGTCTGTGTAAACACACATGCACTATACTGAATGCACTTATACAAATACCTATACAATATTAGCATATATCTTTTAGATATGGAGACTCCTCCCTTTATCATTTGCCTTTTTGATGATGTAGCCTGAGGAATATTCCTCAGTACATTGTTAAAGCAGAAATGCAAAGATGAACCACATGTAAAAAAGTATGTAATCGCTTTTGATTATTAAGCTTTTCAATTTAAGGCCCAAATTGGCTGATATTATATTATGTCAAGTGTAGCTAACTTAAAATTCTGACTGCTTATAAAATTTTCTTTCCACTTTTATTCCAAACATAATTCATTCACTACACTTTCCAAATTTAACCTTAGACTATAGTCGAATTTAGAGAAAGGATATTGCATTTGAAACAAGAACTAATACTGTGGCCATGCCATAGGTAGCCTACTCTCTCTGAATAGGTGGTACATGGTTAGCACTATGCTCAGCATTTAACATCATTGAACTTCATTTTATTAATCTGTAAAATGTAAGTAAGAACACAAGAGAAAAAAATAAGTTCAAAATAAACACAATGTAGCTACTATCATTAATAACTATGGCCTTTTAATATTATTTATTGTTCATTCTTCATAAGCATATGAAACACATAACAGAATGACTAAGAAAATGAATGGATATAACTACAGTACACATTAAAAAATTTATAGTTGTGCTATCAGATACTATATTTCTTTTCATCATTCTTTTACTCAAAATACCAAGTACCTATCAATTTTTAGGCATTGTACCAGACACTAGTAACATAAAGATAAAAATGAAATTTCTAAGTCTGATAGGGAAAGCAGACAAATACAGTAAGTGTTGCTATCCTAGGTAACAACTGTTATGATAGAAATATAGACAGAGTGGCATGGCTCTTGGGTAGAAAGGTATCTGAAATAGTGAAAGGGATGTGAGTCATTACAGAAGCTTTCTCAGAGGATGAAAAGCCTCAAAAAAAAAAAATGTGGAGATATGCTGTGTAAACGTGAGACAGAAGCAACAAGCTCACTGTGGCCCAAAAGTACAGAAAACTTGGTTAACAGGAACCACTAGAGAACATTAAATGATATGCATTCTAATCATTTGCATTTCTAAATAAAATGCATTACAGGCCAAAAAAATAGAGATTATGAATGGAGGGAATCCTTTCACAATATATATGCATATCAAATCATCACATCGTACACTTTAAACATCTTACAATTTTATTTGTCAATTACACCTTTATTAAGTTAGAAAAAAATATATGGGTTTAAACAAATACTGTTTTAATGGAAATTGTTGCAATGAATTAAGAAATTGATACTCAACATTAAACAGAAGGATTAAATAACTCCTAGAAGAGATTTTTCAAGTTATCTATCAGAAACCCATAGCTGAAAGAGATTAAAGGGGAAGTATAGAAACAGAATATAGTAAATATAAAACTAAAAATTGATTTTTGCCCTAATGACTACTTATTTTACTATTAGATTAATAATAAACCATGGATTCCATCATGGACTTAAGGTACAATTCTCATGAATTTTCCTCCTCTGCCTGCTGAATTAAAATACATACACATACATATATGCATATATACATATGTCAAATTTTCTGAGATATGCTTCTTAATTGTCTAACTTGTTCTACTAAATGCTATATATATGACTATCCTATAAAAATATACTTTTAATTTGATTAAATAGGGTTCTTCACTACCCTGTTTTCCCTACTCTGTTGTGGCTATTCTTTATAATAAATTTTTCCATAAAAAGTAATTTAAAATGTTCACTAACATAGCTCTAAGACTATTCTGGTGTCTTTCAGTGATACATTTTAAAACAGCTTTCTAAATCCCTCTACAGTGGTTGGCTGAAACAAGTTTTGCACTTCTTGGGCTAACATTATCATTTTTCTAGGAAGCCAACTCTTCCATTAGTTTCTCAAATTCTCTTCTATAGTGGCACTCCAACTGATTCCTTTATTCAGGGACCACAAAATCATCTGGCACCTTCTAACAATTGACAGATAGTTTCCTCACTGTGAATTGCCTTCAGACACAGGAAGGTGCCTTGCCAAAGGTTATGTCCCTACCCATAATATGGTGGATGGCAAACACTGAGATGAAGCAGAGAAACAAAGACTCAGTCTCCTTGTCTCTACTTTGGACAATTCCAAAGGACCTCCCAGATTCATAGCTCCATGTGAGACGGGCATCAGCCTCGGTGGCAACTGTGTTATGGTTCAGCATTTCCTTCTTTCCACTTCCTCCTGAATTCCATACGTCCAGGGACTTGTACGATCCAAGACATTCATCAGTGAACGACCTGTGCACACTGTCAATCTATGAATCTATTTCTTTGGAATTCAATCTGAGGCATTTGGAGCCTGGGGTGGTTCTAGAAAGAGAACCTAAAATGGGATTTTGGAGATGGATCACTAACTGGGCATTTTTCAATGAGGACCTCATCTTGTTGCTCAGTGGAGAGGGAATTGCATCTAGCAATAGTTAAAACTTTTGTCAGGGGTGATATGATATGAGTATAAAGGGATATACTGGTTAGTGTAATATTATTAGATCTTGATGGCAGGAGGTAAATGTTACTTAGAAGGAAAATTGACTAGAGTGACTGTTGCCAAGCAACATAGGTTTGTTGAAGAGAGGAAATGACAGGCAGAGACATTATCACTAACTCAACATAAAAATGTGAAAGCACAAGGGCCTCCTTGTCAGAAGTCAAGGAAACTCAACTCCTTCAAAGAAGAGGGTTAGACTCAGGATTTAAACCTCATTAAAAAATGAGAATTTAGAATTCTCAGTCCTGACAGATCTCTAGTGTCACATTAGGATCTAACAGAGAAGGAATGAAACCCTTATACTTGGATTGCAGACATCTGGGAAGATTCAGGTGAGAACCTTGAATTTACAGATTCCCCAGGGATAGAAGGATCTCCAGATATATTCCTTCTTAAAAGATAATAAAACTCTCCCACTACCTCACCCTAGTACATGAGGTTTATGAGTTAGGGGCACCACAGGAAAATTCTTTTATAGAAAATAAATTAGGCAAAAATTGAGTTACGGTTATTATAAGAAAATGCTTGTTAACCTGCTGGCACCTACTTCCAATCCCCACCCCCTGTAACCTCATCACTCCTGGAAACCAGACCAGTAAAAAGTTTCCAATACTTGTACTGCTTTCCTCAAGCTGTACCAGGCCTGCTGAGAGGGACTATGTGCTGGGTACAGGGAGATAGTGGCAGGATCTGGTTCATGTGTGCCCATAGGAGAAGGGAAATTATAGATGGGGCTAGATCCTAAAGTTGCTGGATCAAAGTAGAGGTAGGAATTAAACTGGATAAGAAAGGGTTTATCAATCTAAAACCATCATCCCATGAAACAGGATTTGATGCTGTAGATAAAATAAGAGTTCCTGTGGCCAGGATTCTCACCTGGCCCTAGTTGACTAGCTCACTGCACACCTGTGAGCAATACATTGCTGTTGACTCTATATAAAGAGCTCCGCCCAGTGCTCTGCACACGACACAGTGGCACAGCTGCAAGGCTGCAGGAGAGCAGAGCAGAGGCTGGAGTGGTGGCACCGCCGAGGACAGAGGGGCCCATAGGCAGAGACCGGCTTGCTGCATGCAGACTTGCTCTGAGTGATGGGATTTTAGTGACTGAACTGCCACCTGGAAGTAAAGTTGGGTATAACCCTTTCACCCCAAGAACATTCCACTGTCATTTCTTTGGTCACATTGAATCCATAGCAGATGTGCCTGGGGCTGAAACCCATTGGCAAGACAGATGCTTTGAAAAGGACCTGGAAAAGAGCGTCTGTGAGCTGACATGATGAATTTTGGAAACTTGGAAAGAATATTGTGGGGAAGTTGGGGTTCCTATGGCCAGGATTCTCACTGAACCTAAACCGCCTGATTGTGTAACTAACCTGTTACTAGGCTACTGCTTCCATATCTTTAAACAATAAGCCATTATTGTGCTATATAGAGAGCTGGGTGGAGGCAGAGATGCTAGTGCTCAACTTACTGCCGGAGAAGAAGCTGGGTAATAAACCCTTTCACCCCAAAGAGCATTCTGCTGTCAATTTCTTTGGTCACACTGAATCCATACCGAACTTGCCCAGGGCTTAACCGCATTGGCAAGACAATTGGTGAAAGTCAGCAGGGTTCACTGTTGACCAAGGAAAAAGACAGGCTGTTCTTATGGGAGGGGTGCTTCAGCAGGCTGCCCCTGTGAATGGGGAGACAGTGGATTATCCCCCAATGGGTATGTGGTCTGAGGTGGCTTGCCTCCTAGAAGACTGGGCCCCACCGCAGGACTGGAGGCAAGTGGAGGGGACACCTGAGGTAGTAGGGGTGGCCCTTGTTATAGTAAGCAAATCCTTTGAGAAGCAGGGTGCCTGTGAGGCAGTGGGGACTGTGGGTTGGCTGCTTCTCACAGTATTAAAAGAGTCTAAAGAGTAGACCCAAGAAATGGCAGCACAAGAACGCAAGCTGCAAACTTCTGTGGATGCCCTGAGGAGGGAAATGGCATTGATGCAAGAGGAGGTGGCATGAGAACGTGAGCTGCAAACCTCTGTGGAGTCCCTGAGGAAGGAGATGGCATTGATATGAGAGCACCAGCAGCAAGGATTTGGGCTCCTGGTTTAGGCAGAAGCCCTCCGAGTCAATATCAGCTTGGCTCCTGCGTCTGTGGGACTTAGGGATGGATAGAATTGTTCTGTCGGGACAGAGATGGGAAAGCTGTCTTCCCTGACAGTGCAGCTTGCCTTGAAGCAGCGATTGCAAAATGCACATCAGACCCCAGGGAGTCACTCCTTCCTTGATTGGATTATGGCTGTACTTCCTGCTGTGTGGCCCAATCCAGGTGATCTGCCATCCTATCCTCTCCTGTTCTATGGCAGACATATGCTGAGCTCCAGCAGGTGCTATGAGAGCTAGGCATAAGAAATGTCTCTATAGTCCAGACTATTATGGACAAGATGAAGAGATTTTCACTACTGGGATGAGAAATACTGTACTTCAAATGGCTCCTACATCCCTCTTTGGGTCTCTAGTGGCCATTCTTTCCCCTCACTTAGGGAAGCCAGTAAGCGAGGTGACATGTACAGTAGCAGACTTAGGAGAGGCTGAAGCAATGAGAATTCTCATTGCTTCTGTTAATCACAAGAAGAATTTACAGGGACCAGTGAAGGTTACGAGGACCCAGATGTGGGTTGCTTTAATATGGGCAGGAGCAGATAGAAGGAAATTAGATGGGAAGTCAAATAGGATCTTACTAGAGCTATGGCAACAGCTGAAACCAGAGCAGCAGTTCCAGCCATTGAGACCAAAGAGGGAGAGGTCAGAGACAGAGCCATGAGTCCAGTCGGTGTGTTTGCAAGACTTCCTGCTGAAGAACGAGCCAACCTCACTTGAGCCCACATAGGAAGGTGATTGAGGAACATGGTTTGACTGAGGGAAAGGTCAAGGCAACTGCCCTGAGGGACCAGGGGGGGACCGGAGGCCACATGTTGAAATAGCCATCCATTGTTCCCCAGTGAACCTACAACGTGTCCTGGCTGTAGTGGACACAGGGGCTGAATGTTCCCTGATTCATGGTAACCCTGAGCAGTTCCCCAGGACCCACACTATCATAGATGGATACAGGGGGAAGGCTACCAAAGGAGTATACTGTGTATATATATCCTATTCCTGAGTATATTTTGGGGATTGATATCCTGTAGCATCTATGGTTGCAGACCAGTTAGGTGAGTTCAGACTGAGAGTACATGTGGTGAAAGCAGTTCTGAGGGGACATGGTAGGCACCCACCCATAGCTTTGCCTGTGCCTCGGTGGGTGACTAATACCAAAGAATACAAACTGCCTGGAGGGCATAAAGAGATTGGAGAAACTCTCCATTAGCTGGAAAAGGTGGGTATTATAAAGCCCACCCATAGTCCTTTCAATTCCCTAGTGTAGCCAGTAAAAAAGCCAGATGTTTTCTGATGTATGACTGTGCATTACAGAGAACTGAATAAAGTCATGCTCCCTATGCATGCTGTTTTCTGCTCTATTGCAGGCTTGATGGATACCCTCAGACATGAACTGGGAACATATCATTATGTGGTAGATCTTGCTAATGCCTTCTTTTTCATTGACATTGAGCAGGAAAGTCAGGAACAGTTTGCCTTCACAGGGGAAGGATCTCAATGGACTTTCCCCATCTTCCCACAGAAATACATCCACAGCCCCACCATCTGTCATGGACTTGTAACCCAGGATTTGGCTACATGGGAGAAACTGCCAATGGTGCTGCTGTACCATTATATTGATGATGTCATGCTCACACTCGATTCTCTTTCAGATCTAGAAGGTGCAGCACCTAGACTGCTGCAACATTACAGGAGAAAGGATGGGCTGTGAACAGCACCAAAGTTCAGGGACCTGGTTTGTCTGTCAAATTCTTGGGGGTTGTCTGGTCAGTTAAGACCAAAGTTATACCAGAAGCAGTTATAGACAAAGTCCAGGCCTTTCCTACCCCCACAACTGTAGCATTGCTACAGGAGTTTCTGGGTCTTCTAGACTACTGGAGAGTGTTTTTCCTGCACTTGGCACAAATTCGGAAGGCCTTACAATGGTTGGTATGAAATGGCATCAAGTGGGACTGGAATGAGACATGTGCATCTGCCTTTCTTACAGCAAAACGGGCAGTCAAGGCCATGCAGGCCTTGAGTATGATAGACCCATCAAGGCCCTGTGAGCTGGACATTCATGTCACTGAAGATGGTTATGGTTGGGTTCTCTGGCAGCGGCCTGAATGAACTCACCAACCCGTTGGATTCTGGTTACAACTCTGGAAAGGGGCAGAGGTATGATATACTTTGATAGAAAAATAACTGGCTGCCATGTATCACGCTTTGCTGGCTACAGAACCCATCACTGGAATGGCCCCAATAAAGGTAATAACCACCTATCCCATCTTGGGGTGGGTATGAGACTGGACCCAAAAGCCAAGGAGTTGTGTGGCACAAACACCCACACTAGCCATGTGGGGTGCTTACCTACAGAAGCATAGTGCCCTCTCTAGTAGACCCCTGAGTGAAGAACTCCAACACTTGTTGGGGCCGGTGACATATACTAGTGAAAAGCAGGAAGAACTTGCTTTTGAACCATTAATAGCAGAGAGCCCTTATCAGGAGGGAAGAACACCTATACCCAAAGATGCATGGTATACAAATGGCTCCAGCCGTGGGCAGTCCCTTAACTTTCCATCCTAAGACAGACAATATGGATGGAAGATGGTGAGGGGAAGAGCAGCCAATGGGCAGAGTTGCAGGCTATGTGGCTTGTGATCAGCTAGGAGCCCTCCCCTATAGTTGTCTACATTGACAGCTGGGCTGTCTATTCGGGCTCGACCCTGTGGCTACCAACCTGGTACATGCCAACTGGCTGGTTGGTCACCAACCCCTTTGAGGGAAAGAATTGTGGCAACACTTATGGGCCTGTGGTCAAACTAAAATAATTACACTATACCATGTGACAGGTCATTTGCCACTGGCATCCCCAGGAAGTGATCAAGCAGATAAATCGGCCCAGATATGTTGGTTAGAAGGAAAGCCTGCCTCTCATGTAGCCCAATGGTTACATCAGCATTTGTTGCATGCGGTGTAAAAGACAATGTGGGCTGTACCCCATCAGTGGGGCTTGCCTTTGACCTTTGAAGAGGTTAGTAGAGCCCAGCAGGAGTGTTTCGTGTGCTCCAAAAGGGACTTACACTGAGTTCTACAGCAACATGGGACAATAGCTAAGGGGCCTATACCCCTTGTCAGGTGGCAGATAGACTATATTGGGCTTCTACCTGTGTCAGAAGGATATCGGTATGCCATGACTTGTGTGGACACAGCTACTGGACTTCTGGTTGCTTTTCCTACCCATTGTGCAGACCAGCAGGTGACCAAAAGAGGCCTGGAGCATCTCTTTGCTGTCTGTGGCCGACCACAGAGAATTGAGAGTGATCAGGGAACCCATTTTACTGGACATACACTGGAAGAATGAGTGTGACAGCTTGGAATCAAATGGAAGTTTCATGTGCCATACAATCCTACCAAAGCAGGCATAATAAAGAGGTACAATGGCTTGTTAAAATCCAGACTAAAGTCAGATACCAATAGTTTGCAGGTACGGACAGTCAGCTTTTGGACTGTGCTACGGCATTTGAACGAGAGACCCCAAAAGGAAGCCCTCAGCCCTATAGACATGTTAACACATATGGCTGCCTCCCCTATACAACTGCAAGTACAAACCAAGGAAGAATCACTGAAGCTGAAGTTCTGCCATCAGAATAACATCTTGCTGCCAGTACCAACTGCACTGAACCCCGGAGACTCCATTGAGTGGACGTGGCCTTGAACCTTTCGACACATGGACCAACAATGGCTGGCTCTCCTGGCACCTTGGGGACAAGGCCTGGACGCTGGCCTCCTGTGTATTCCTGGAATAACAGCAGAGTGACTGCTGAAGGTCACAGTAGTATATCCTGAACAGCCAGAAGGTAGTAGCATCTTACCAGGGAGTTTTATCATTATGGCCAGTGCATGCACCTCCATTAGCACTATATATAGTCCCTTCAGTAAACCCCGTGGGGAAAGGAGTAAAAGTATGATATACTAGACCTGGAAGGGACCCACCCTCTCCCTGCTACAGTCCTATCACAGGACCACTCTCACATGCATCCTACCTGATGGACAAGATTTGCCTATGTTGATGGCAATAAAACATATGCCTTATCACCCCTAAGATCTTTGTGGATTGGGAACATCTTCTGGCTTGAGGATTATTACAGTATTTGTTATTAGGTATCTCCTCTGGCTTGAGGAGTATTATGATTTTTGTTACCTGATTCAAAATCTTGCTGTATCTTAATTTTTATTATCTCTAAGTTGTTGTTATTCTCTGTTGCTATTGTGGAATCTGGTTACAGTGCTCCAGCTGTCTTGCACAGGGACCATTGAGGAAGATTGAAAGCATGTAGATGGTAAGGCGACAATCCTGGAGGGGTGGTGTGGATAAAATGAGAGTTCCTGTGGCCAGGATTCTCACCTGGCCCTGGTTGACTAGCTCACTGCACACCTGTGAGCAATACATGGCTGTTGACTTTATATAAAGAGCTCTGCCCAGTGCTCTGTGCACGACATGGTGGCAGGGCTGCAAGGCTGCAGGAGAACAGAACAGAGGCTGGAGTGGTGGCAGCACTGAGGACAGAGGCTTAGAGGATGGCTGATGTGACAACTGTGCAGAGAGGCTTGGAGGACAGCTGTGCATACAGAGGGGCCCAGAGGATGACTGTGAGGACAGAGGGACCCAGAGGCAGAGACCAGCTTGCTGCATGCAGACTCACTCTGAGTGAATGAGATTTTAGTCACTGACCTGCCACCTGGAAGTAAAGTTGGGTATAACCCTTTCACCTCAAGAATATTTTGCTATCAACTTCTTTGGTCACACTGAATCCCTAGCGAACTTGGGGCTGAAACCCATTGGCAAGACAGGTGGTGTGTGGGGAAATTGGGATTCCTATGGCCAGGATCCTCACTGAACTTAAACCACCTGATGATGTAACTAGCCTGTTGCTAGGATGCCGCTTCCACATCTTTAGGCAATAAGCTATTATTGTGCTATATAGGGAGCTTGGCCCAGTGCTCTGGGTGGAGGCAGAGACGCTAGTGCTCAGCCTACTGCAGGAGAACAAGTCGGGTAATAAATAAACCCTTTCACCCAAAAAGCGTTCTGCTGTCAATTTCTTTGGTCACGTTGAATTAATACCGAACTTGCCCGGGGCTGAAACCCATTGGCAAGACAGCCATACTAAGTAGAAATATCAGAAATGCTGTGGTAGATGATGGAGGAAGGGATCATAAAGAAAGAGGTGAGCATGCCAGGGCAGATACACACTGGAAGGGAGAAACCCACCAGCTGTTGTAGAGCTGTAGGAGAGACTAGGGGAGCATCAGTTTACCTCAATGATAGGGAATACAGCAGTATCGCTGAGCAACTCAGGTGTGACCCATCACTGCAGGCTATGGCTAATAGCAGGAGATGCTGTTGTAAGGCTGGGTTTCTTGATAACAATGGAAGGATATGATCCTAAATACCAGAAGCCAGATGATGGCACTTATCTTTCAGAAACGATGTGGTCATAAATATTATAAAGCAGCAAAATCAGAAAATAACCATTGGGCACTGCCATGCAGAAAGACATGAAATAGTTAAAAGAACATGACAATTCCCCCCAGACAAGATAAATGGGAAGCCAATAAAGGTATTGTTCACTTTAGATAATGAAAAGAAATCAAGGATGAATGATCAGGAAGCTGAGGACTCCAATGAAAAGTCACTGTCTCTAGCCAAGTTTTTAGATTTGAGTTATTTCTCTGACCTGAAACCCTTTGGGCTGAGAAGAAATCAGGCCTTTTGAGAAAGGACTCTGCAATACCATGGCAAGTACATTAAGAAGTCATTACGTTTGTCTTCCACAAAGAGATCTGTGGATATTTTTTCAGGTAATTGGGGAAAAAGAGAATACCCAGATCTCTGAGGAATTACTAGGGACAGACATGGATTTGGACTCACACTGGGATGCACACTGCCATTTGGAGTTCCTATTAGACTCACATGTCACAAACAAACATATGAAAACCTGGTAGTTAATGTTGAGGACTACTTCAGACTTAAGCAAGCTGTGGCCCTAATTGTAACTGCTTGAAGAGAAATGGTATCTTTGTTAAGAGTAGGTTAATACAGCATTTGATATGTGTTTGATGTATGTTGAAATTGATCTGGCAAATGCAATCCTTTCTTCTTATCAGGAAGGGGGAAAAGAAGCAATTCAAATTTACACATGGTGGACAATGAAATGAATTACAGTCTTGGTCTAAGAAGATGTTGTAAAATATCCAAAGGGATCTAGACCATAATGAACAGTTCACAAAGCATCACACTGATCCATGAATCTATCCAGAGTATAGCACAACTTAATGTGTCTCTTAGCTCCTATGTCTGTTAAGGGAACTTAACAGTTAAAGGGCCATACTGGGTTCTGGAACATATTTCAAGCTTGAGAATACTCTTCTGACTTACTTACTAAATGAACTAGAAGGCTACCAGCTCTGAGTGGGACCCAGGAAGGACAGATTTCTGTAACAAGTCCAGAATTCAGTGCAAGCAGATCTGATTTTAGGCTTTATTACCTTTCATACCTTTTGTAATTAAAACCTGTTCTGGGGGAAAAAAAATGCCCCAATAGGATTATCTCAATTTTATGGGTATATGCGAGTTTATAAATCAAATGCATTGATTGACATACTGAATTTTTCTAATATTAAATTTTACCTGGTAGGTCTACCAGTCATAGAAAGATCTGATATGAATAGTTGCATTTTATTCCAATCATCCTTGATATTTGAACAATTTTGTCTTATGTATTTAGCTGTTGTGCTGTGATGAATACAACTTTAAACTCATTCATTTTGCTTATGAGTGTGCTTTAGATTGTGTATGTGTGAGAGAGACAGAAGGAATTTAACATTAATGACAAAAAGAATAAAGGGGGACAATATATAAATGTTATTTTAGGAATGCACATATTTTTAATTCACCATGTTCCCCAAATCACTCTGTCTGGGGTCAATAATTATTCTAAAGAACTCTAATGTTACAGAATTTTTGGAAAAACTTTTGTTTTTCTTTTATTCTAATTAACATTTTAATCTTTCAACTTAACTTTGTTTTTCTTTTCATCTTCAAGGCTCTGATGTAGTTTACTTTTATAATCATGAAATATGCAAAATTATATGTAATAATAAATTTATATTCCCAAATACTTTTAGAAAACTGGGACAAAAATTTCCCAGAAGGAATTTTCAGACAATTACAGCATTAAAGAACCATAATTTAATATTAGCCAAAGGAAGAGAGGTTTAAAAATATGCATAATACTCAGAAATGTGCTGATTCATTTTCTCTTAGATTGTTATGATTTTTTATGGTTTTTTATTTCTATATTAAGTAAAATCTTGAAAATAAGCCTTCATTTCTTTCTCTTTCCATTTCCCTTTCATTTCTGTTATATAAGAGATTGCCTGTGTTTGCTTATTCAACATAAAATACAACATTAAATAATTATTGAAATAAAGGATGGATTATGATATGAATACCATTCATTTGTAAGTGTTGGAATTAACAAACTTAATTTTTCTTACACTACAAGAGCATTATAAAAGAGATTACTTGTTACCATTGGCAAAACATCCATTACACTTGCAACGAGATTGGATAATTAGTTTACATTGTACTGGGCTTAGTACATAGAGTATTCTCCATGCATAATATTAAGTTTTTCTGATTATAAAGTAACATGAACTAATTGGGGAAGTGGATGATATGGAAAATATACCAGGAATAAAAATTAAGCAGAATCATTGAATTTTCTTAAAATTATTTCTTTATTTTTTTCCAATATTTTTCATTGTGTCTGCACATTTATATGTCTTTGTGTATATATAATACTTTGTATTCATTTTTTAAAAGCATTAGATCATAACCATCATCTTTCATCTTTAAACATTACTTGAAAATATACTAGGGTAGTGAAAATACTCCATATGATACTATACTGATGGATATGTCAAATTACATTTGTCCACATCTATGGAATGTACAACACCAAGAATGATCCGGAATGTCAACTGTGAACTTTGGGTGATTATGATGTGTCAATGTAGGTCCATTAGTTGTTCATCAGATCCAAATGTATCACTCTGATGGTGATACTGATAACGGGGGAGATTATGCATGTGTGGGGATGGGGAGTATATGGGAATTCTCTCTACTTTCACCTCAATTTTGCTGCAAACCTTAAACTTCTCTGAGAAAATAGTCTTAATATTAATAATAATAATGATGCAACCATTATTATTATTAGAGCCAGTGAAATAATATTAACATAATTTGAACATATTTAAATTGTTTTAATAGTTATATGTATTTCATCTATTTAGACATTTACAGTATTTTTCTTGGTATTCTGTGTAAATATTTTATAATCATAGGTTTAAGAAGTAATTATATTTATGTAACAATTTCATAGAAGTAGAATAAATGGACCAAAGACGAATCAGATAAAGATGCTTTTGATCACATTACAAACGCATTGCAGAATATAATACAATTAGTTATCTCATAAAATGAAAGGTTCAGAAGCATGTAAGCTTTGGAGATAATAATAATGAGATTTCTTATCTGCTTGTCTGTATCATAAGGCCTCTGCTTTCCCACCATGACAGCTTTGTTCCCAGCCTGACCTCCCATGGTTTTAGGAAGGCTGCTAACAACAAATGAGGCAGTGTGCTTGCTTATTAATACCCAAGAGAAGACAGATCACAACTCATCTGGGCTAAGTCATACTTTCACTCATGGACCAGTAACATTTACTGGAAGGAAGGCCTAGAGTTTGTTGATGATTACAGAAAAATATGAGATAAAATTATGATAACAGATTTTGCATGCACAGATCCCTCTGCCTTAGGCACTATTTCCAAACGCTGTCACACCTACCCTGTCTGCATTATTCAGTTATGGATTCATTGGTTACCTATCAAAGTAGGTATTTCTGAAGTCTCTATCTAAAACTTTTCTCTAGGTGTCCCATCACAACAAACATTTTATGTTATGTTGATTTTCATAACACATGACTATTAAAATTCACATTATTTATTATAGTATATACATATTTATTTCCCATTTCCTTCACTGGAATGAAAGCACCATGTTTATATCTCCCCCACCAGAATCTAAGCAGCTTAAAACATCTTTGCCTTGTTTATCGCTGAATTCTTTGCATCTGACACATGGAAGAAGTTCAGAAAGTCTTTTCATAGAGAAAAAATAATTAAAAAGAAGGAAGGAAAGAGAAAAAGAAGGAAGAGAGGGAGGGAAGAAGGAAAAAAAGAAATAGAGAAAAAATAAGGAAAGTTAATTTCGATAATCCATCAAGACACTTCTACAACACTGACTCTCCTGCACCTGGCCACGTGGTACCTGTAATAGTTGTGATGATTAATTTGATGTGTCAACTTGACTCAGCTAAGGGATGCCCAGATGGTTTGTAAAGCATTATTTCTGGGTATATCTGTGAGGGTGTTTCTGGGAGACATTAGTGCTTGAATTAGTAGACTATATAAATAAGACCCCCACCAATGTGGCAGGCATTATCCATTCCATTGAGGGCCTGAAGAGAACAAAAAAGCAGATGAAATATGAATTCCCTCTCTCTCTTTGAGCTAGGACCTCCATCTTTTCCTGTCTATAGTCACACAGACAAACCATAGGACAATGTGATGGAGAAGCATGCAAGGATATGACTACACGAGAGGTGAGAGTCATTGAGAGCAATCATGATGGCTGATACTATGATTCCCTCTCTACCACCCAATGATCCTTGTCAGTCATCACTTCCAAATACCAGAGTTGACTAATCCTATTACAAGAGCAACTCAATGCCCAGAATCTTGTCATCTAAATCAGGTCTAGGTACAGATGTGGCTTCTTGGATATAGTGTCTCAAGAACAGCTCTTTGAGTACAATTCCTCTCAATCTGTAGACCTATGAATTAAAGAGACAACACATCACACACACACACCAGGTTAGAATCCTCACCAAAAATACTCCTATTCAAAAAGAAGAGAAATGATAGGTACATGGCCATCACTTCTCCATAGCAGATTTGAAATCTGGCTAAGCAAATGCTGGACATTCATTAATTAGAACTCAACTCTTCATCTGCCCAAGAGTTATTCTCCATGGATCTTAGTTCAGCTCTTAGAGGTATATTTTTTCCCTTTTTTTTTTTCATCAAAAATAGCATATGTATGCATCTGAGTTTCTCATCTGCTAGTAGAGTTGGGGGCATACAGGAGTGCTATTCCTTTTGTATTCTACCTGTACCTTTCAGTCCAAGCTGGCAGTCTTTCTGTCAATAAAATTATTTTAAATATTTGTAGGTTATCTGGAAATCTTTAGTGTTCACTCCATTTGACAAGCCCACATCCACAAATCTACTTTTGGCTTCTTCTTGACAGAGAGCTGAGGCACAGCACCCTTAAGCACCTTAGAAGCTCTATTGTTTAAATGAGAGACCCATGAAGCAGACCCTTAAAATACTCCAAAATGTTATATCTCTCAATGGTCTGAAGCACTACCTTTGACCATTCTGAGACTGTAACACAGGATTTTACAATCACATCCTCATCTCCTCTTTAGAAAATACTTTTCAAAGAGTGCCCTTGATATAATCTTTGTTTGGAAACAATTTTTTATTTTTGGTATCATTTGCCATCTGTAAAGGCTGCACAGTTCCAAAGAGACACCCACATTTTAGATTTACGTATGACAGCACCCCACTTTTGGCACCAACTCCTGTATCAGTTATCTATTTCAACATTTAAAAATGACTCCAAAACAAAGTGGCATAAAACAACAAACATTGCCATTCATAGTTTCAGTGGTTAGAAATTTGGGCACAGCTTCACTGGGTGAATTTGACTCAAGGCCTCTCATGAAGTAGCATTCACAGTTTCATCTGGGACTGTAATTCCATGTGAAGGGTTTGCTGGGGGAGTACACTTCTAAACTCATTCATACACTTGTTTTTTGGCCTTGGTCATTTGCCAGATGGGCCTCTCCACAACTCTGACTCACAACAGGGGACCTGGTGTTCCCTAGGGTGAATGATTTCAAGAGGAAATAAGAACACTCAGGATAGATGTCACAGTTTTTTAATAAATTAATCTCAGATGTTACATTCTGCTACATAATATTCAAAGAAGTCAGTCTAAGCCAAGACCTCATTCAATGGAAGGTCTTACACCTGGGTGTGAAAAATAGGAGAATCACTGGGGGCCACATTAGTGGACCCCTACCACAGAATCAATCCAGCTAAACCACGGTTCAGGAGGAGGTGCAAACAATGTATGCATTGTACAGGAAGTCTAACAGGACAACAGGGCTAAGAATGAGCAGCTGGATATTTGCAGGGGGTGAATGGTGGGGAGGCTTTTTTCTTTTTTCTTACACATATGATAAAATGTTTCTTCTTTGTTTTAAACTTCTGTTAGGATAATGCCTTTATTTGCGTGAAACATGTAAGTAATATCAGGATAATTATTGAAGTCAGCCATGACAGCCATCTAAGATATCCTGGAAATCAAAATAGAGATGGTCTTTGCAATTCATGGTTGTGTTAGCATGTAAAAATGCAACTTGTACTGTAACTATCAATTACTGAGCAGTAGTAATGTGTGTGCAGCATATTCACTGTTACTTCCAAATTTGATATCTTTATATGTTACTTTCTCTGGGATTGAGGACAACATTTAAAAGGTCTACCTCTGATTTTTTGCATTCTGTTAAGATTTATGTTTTGATTACAGCATGACCTGTTCCACCTCTTTCAGTGATGGTCCCTCAGCCGGGAGCTCTCTTCACAGACATCCTCATCTTATCACCATCCCCCTTACCTGCCCCCAAACTTTATGCAGAAAACCCTACTAGTCTAATTTGATTCATCTGTTAGTCTTTATCTTAAACACTATTTCCACAGGATCCTAATGTGTAGGAACATTACTAAAGAGCCCTATAAAAGGCTTCCTTAGAGATAACTCAAAGGCTTTGAATTATTTTTCTCAAGTGAGTTTATACATGTGTACTAGCTGACTCTTTAGAATCTATTATGGCCCTGGAGAATTTGACTGCTTTTTGTTTGGTTATAGTATTTCTTTTCCCACTCTGGTTGTTCATGCGTTTACCCAATTTATCAAAAGAATTGTTCTTTGTTATTTATTTGCCAATGTTAGAAATATGGAAATATCACGTTTGTTTGCTTTTATCCCAGTCTCCTTTGAATGCATTGTTTGTGCAAACTGTGGGCAAACAAGACTTCACTGTTAATTAGCATTCAAATAAGCTAGTGATTCAAATATTTGCATATTCTGAAATTTATCAAAACTGTATAAATTAAATACAATGGGATTTCAGGAAAGCAATGAAGGAATGAACTACAATTCCCAATTAGATATACATCCAGCCTTAAATCTAATATTTACTGATGAAACTACTAAACTCAGTTGGCCAAGCTTTCTAACAAGCAGTAAGGATATGTTGAAAACATATAGAGATATAAAATGATTTCTCTAAGAAGTTCTGAGAATTTAAGTATAGTAACCAGGTAGGAATGTTTTCCTTTTATAAATGAATCTGTGTAGAAAGACTTTTCAAAGTCCTACTGTGGGTAAAATTGCAGTATTTCCAGAATCTCTCACCTGGCCTAGCACATCTCTACATCAATAGGTGTTACTCCAAGAGGAGGAGAGAAGTAGTCCATCTCTATGTAAATAGGTAATTATAAGGGGGAACAAGTACATATCTGACCCAAGAGGTTGGGTGGGGTCCCTTTTTGCAGCTGGGTTGTGAGAGAAATGGGGGAGCAGAAGTGGAACGACTGTTTGTTAGCAATAAATAGGTTTCTCCCACTTTATTTCTCCCTTTGATTGATTTTGGTTTCTAAGGTATTTTACCCTGGGATTTTCCCCCCAGAGTTACATCTAGTTATATTGTTAAACAGCACCTAAATAGCAGAATATCCTCATCATGAAAACTATTAATCCTGTACAAAGAATAAAATGTGAGAATACCACATTTACCAGAAAAAATGATAAAAATTTGACTGCTTGTGAACATGGATGATATGCTATAACTAAATGAAGTAGGATTTGTCTACTTATCTATATTCATTTTTAGAAAATGTGATAGGGAGCTGGTCATATATCCCCAGTGATTATAATCTGATAATTTACTACAATTTGTAAATACAAACAACATTCTTTTACCCAAACATAAAAATATATATTGAACTAAATAAATATTAAAAATATATCTATATTGAAATAAATGTTGAAATAAAGTATACCAACCATACAGATAGAATGCATTTCAGTCCTAGTCAAAATGTGCTAGCAAATGAATAATTCACTTACAAATAATGTGAGATTGAAGGAATTTCATTGTTTCCAAAGTTTCATATTCTGTGATTTCTAAAGATGAGAAAAGGAGGTAGGGAGGGTTTCAGCTTTTGAAAATGCTAACAACATCTGCAAATACAATAATTTTTTTCAGATGCCTAATATACTCATATAGTATGTAATTATGAGCATATGTAGTGAATGGTCATATGCCAGTCTTCAGTGAGTTGAAATTTATTTGAATAAAGATAGTTATTCTCTGTTGTTTTTAAAAAAGCAGTTTTTTTCTCATAGCTACATCTAAGAATATCTCAAATAATAACCTATAACACCCGTGAATCTTGAAAGCAGATTAAAATAAGTCAATATGTTATGGACAAACTTCAGAATTTTTTTTTTTTGAGAGGGCATCTCTCATATTTATTGATCAAATGGTTGTTAATAACAATAAAATTCTGTATAGGGGGGTCAATACTCAATGCACAATCATTAATCCATCTCAAGCCTAATTCTCATCAGTCTCCAATCTTCTGAAGCATAACAAACAAGTTCTTACATGGTGAACGAATTCTTACATAGTGAATAAGTTCTTACATGGTGAACAGTACAAGGGCAGTCATCACAGAAACTTTCGGTTTTGATCACGCATTATGAATTATAAACAATCAGGTCAAATATGAATATTCGTTCGATTTTTATACTTGATTTATATGTGGATCCCACATTTCTCCCTTTATTATTATTATTATTATTATTATTATTTTTATTTTTAATAAAATGTTGAAGTGGTAGGTAGATGCAAGATAAAGGCAGAAAACATAGTTTAGTGTTGTAAGAGAGCAATTGTAGATGATCATGTGTGTGCCTGTAGACTATGTGTTAATCCGAGCTAGACAAGGGCAATAAAACATCCACGGATGCAGAAGCTTTCTCTCAAAACGGGGGGGAGGGAGGGGGTGAGGTTCTAAGCTTCACCACTGTTCCCCAATTTCTCACCTGATGGCCCCCCTGCGACTCTGCCTGTCTTAGGTTGTTCCTTCCTTGAGGAATCTTACCCGTCTCTGGCTAACCAGTCATCTTCCAGGGCCATACAGGGAAATGTAAAGTTGGTAAGTGAGAGAGAAGCCATATTGTTTGAAAAGGTTAGCTTTTTACTTCTTTGCAGATTTATGCCCTGTGGCTTCTATACCCAGCACTTGTCTCGAGATATCTTTACCACCTGGAGGAATTATGATGCTCGGTAAATTTGATATGAGGCACGAATTCTATTTAAGTGTTGTAATTAGGAAGGAAGAAGAAAAGCTATAGAGGTAGCATATGGAAGAAAACATGGGAGGATTGATTATTTCTTGGACATATCTTCTTGTAGAGTACCTTAAGCATGTATAGGTTTTAAACTACTAACTAACTTGCGCACACATATTAACATAATAGGAATACGGTGACATAAACTAAGCAAATCTATAATTACCATCCATCTCCAGTGAAGCCAAGAAAACCATTTAGGCACCCTAGGCATTTGTGAAAATTTGTCTATGATATGATGGATATTGTCCAACTGTACTTGAACAGTCTGAGAGAAGAAATCAGACAAATTAAAGCAACCCATTTCTGGGATCTGTTCACATCCCATATGTTCTTTTAACCGTAGATAGTCTATAGTCGCAAGATTTTGGAGCACTACAACTTGCACCCCTCCCAACTCCTGGTTGAGTTCCAACAGTACAGATCCACTCAAATTCGTTGTCTCGCTGTATGCACATGCCAGCCTAGACATCTCCCTCCTCATTCCAGTGGCAAGTCCAGGAAATGGTGGGATGGACGCAGCCACAACCGCAGCATCGCCCGGATCCCTGTGGAGGCTTTTTGATGATCATCCCCCGGCACGAGTCCTCCAGAGAGTGCTGATGCCGGAAGCTCCTCCTCATATTCTATCTTAGTTCATTTTCTGGGTATCCAAGCTAGGCCTTGATCTTCTGCATAGAAACAAACAGACCCTTTGACCACACTTTGACATGCCCTCTATACCACTGTGTAGAACTCATTAGAGGTCAGCACACAGGAACTGCTTTTTTTTATTTATTTATTTTATTTTTTATTTTTTTTATTAAGAGAAAGGAATATTATCAGAAAAGAGTACCTCCATAGCCGATCATCTGACCCCCTTTAAGTGATCAAAATTAAGGATATTTAAAGCATGTGTTAATCTTTGATTTACCAATAGTTTTATCCTATCAAGGAGTAATCCCCCTTTTCTTTCTTTCTTTCTTTTTTTTTTTTAACCTTTAATCTACACTTACATGAAGAATACTATGTTTACCATGCTCTCCCCTGTACCAAGTCCCCCCTAAAAACCACATTACTGTCACTGTCCATCAGCATAGCAAAATGTTGTAGAATCACTACTTGTCCTCTCTGTGTTGTACAGCCCTCCCTCCCCTTTCTCCCTCCCCCCCATGCATGCTAATAAACTTCAGAATTTTTTAAAACAGTTATTTATAGCCTCTAATATAATGAATTGACCCACACTTGTCAAGACCTGATAATTATTGAGGAAATTAAATATGATATAAGGAGACTAATGAAAATGGCAAGAATATAATTACTGGGATGAAGCCGTCAGTATCAGATTAAAGTCGTCAGCACATCACATTTTTTTTGGAAGAATACTATAAATCAGTAGTTCACACTATGACATCAATTAAAACCAAAGACTTTGATGGAAAGACCAGTCCCTCTAAGTCTTTTAGGCCCTGTCAGATAATAAGCACAGAAGAAACCAGACAGGCAGTGCTTCAAATATTTATAAGACAGCAGAACTATGAATAATAAAATCAGACATGGAATGTAGCAAACAAATTTCACTGATTTTAAATCCTTAATGTTGCCTGTACCTGTGTACATATAATTTTAACTTTACTGTGCAAATGATTATTTTTACAGATAAATTTGAAGTGGTATTTAAATATAATTTTGAAATGTTTGGAAGATTTCTGCAAAGAATATCATATTCTTTATCCATATCACTTTCCCATGTTACTCACTTTCTATAATTAGCTTGTTCAAAAAAAATTCCTATGATTTAGGTTGTACATTTATTGGTTATGAATATATTTAGGTACCCACATATAAATTATAAATCTAACTTTTACATTTTTATTAACTCTTTTTTTCCTGAGTGAATTTTTAAAGAATAGATCAACTCTTCCTTTATAAGGATTATTTTAAGTTAAAACAGTGTGCAGTTTCTTCAGGACACAAACACATGTCCGACTGTTTATCCTCAAGCTTTACACTGGTAAGTAATATATTAAAGCAAGAGAAAGTGATAAAACTTAAGAACTGGAATTTCATCTGTTACAGCAATAAACATGTATTATCCAGGGACAAAGACAATTTTTCTCGTCTGGTAAATAAGACAACAAATTAAAAGTATTCTATAGATTTAGAAGCTACCAATCTTATAGCAATCTATTGATAATATTGAAGAAACCACTTTCAAAGTAAATGAAAGAAAGATTGAGGGGAGCTCATTGTTTAATTAGCACGAAGTAAGACAACATCTTTTAGGTATAGGAAAGAGTTTAAATAGGAGCCTCAGAATTCTCAGAGCTGCTTACATTCTGCAAAGCTCTCTGTACTATGTGTCCTGACTGTGATTGGGAAAAGGAATCTTAATTTAATGGAATAGGGGGCATTTTGGGATGGACCATGAAATATATGCCATACATTAACTGTATTTCCATTATTAGTTTCTTTTATATTCACCAGAAATGCTTTCTTTAAATATAATCTTGACTTGTAAAGTACAGACTTCCCAGTTAGTTGTCAGTTTTATGGCTCATCAGAGGGAGTTTTTCCAGTCACAGTGTATACTGAGGCAATCTGACACAAACCAAGTACATAAACATAAATAAGTGAGCATAGATATATAAGTTGGTCTTCTACCTCCATTAAAAACAATTAAGAAATAATAGATCATTAAAACCTTTATTTTTTTCGGGTATCTCAGGAATTTTAGGCTGGTAGATATATAAAATTTGATACAAAAATGCAAATGTTTTTGTTTGATATAGGAATTCTAAGCTGAAAAAATCATAATTTGAGATAAAGCATCAGAACTAATTTGTTTAACTAGAAAGTGACCATATAGTCCTCTGACATATGGAGAAGCTATTAGTAAGTGAATTCAGGTACAGGGAATATTTTTAATTTAAACAAATTTAAAAATTGAGAACTATTAGTGACTAAAAGAGCATAAAAATGCCCTTAGAGTATATTCATGACATTTCACTTCAATTCATTCTAAACGTGAATGTATGAACAGTTTAAAGCTAAATAAGAAATGTTTAAATTTTGCTCAAACATTGAGATGAACTTGAGTTTATTTGCAGTTTAGGAAGACATTTCAAGAAATAACTAACTTCACTGATACAGTGATAGGCAGACAATATCTATGACATATACAACAGCCATCCTTTCCTTGCCCATATTTCTAAGCTTGCAGAAACTGCGTTGTATAGGTGTCAGGCACAGGTGAGCTCAGAGAAGATGAGATTTTCCCCAGCCTCAGTGAAGAAATCATAATTTGTCTATGACAATAGTTGCAACACCACATAGCCTTTGGAGAAATTTATGCATCTTCCGAATCTAGCTACTTTGATGTAATGGAAGGTCTGCTGGGGTCAGGTGAGTTCTGTGAGTCAGTCTAGTCAATTATCATACCTGAGTGTGGTTTGAATTCCCTCAAGCTTGCAACTGATGTCAGAAATTTCATGTACATTTGGTAGTCTGGACAACTGTTACCTTAACCTTGAATTTGGCTCATTCCAACCATTCAGATTAATTACTTTTATTCCACTCCCCTGTGAACATATTCATTTTCATTCTTTTACTTTTCTTTGTGTGATTACTCTAGACTTTATAATGTGCATGACTGACTTATTATTCTTTACTTCAGGTCTGTCAGAAATGAATGTTTCTGGTTTTTGTCCAAAATTATTTCATTTTGATTCACATTTGAAGGGTATTTTTAGGGTGTAGAAATTCAGGTTGATCATATTTTCTTTCAGTACTCGAACTATATTGATATAACCAATGTCAGCCAGAAACCCTTTTTTGTTCCTGTTGAGAAATCAGCTATATTATGATTACCAGTTATTTGACTGCAATGTGTTTCTTTTTCTGGCTTCATTTAAATGTTTATCTTATCCTTCATGTCCACTGATTTACTATGATATGCTTCATTTTGTTTTTTTGTAAGCTTATCACTTGGATTTGTAGTTCCTTTTTAATTTGTAGATTGATATTTTTGTCTACTTTGAAATATTTTCAGCCATCATATCTTCACATATTCTTACTGACTGATTTTTTTTATTGTTCTTCCCATTTTGAACCCCAAATACACATATTTTCAACTTTTTCTCAAATCCCCATATATTCCTTGTTTTGGGGTTTTCCTATGATTTTTTTCTCTGTGGTGGAGTCTGGAATTTTCTCCTGAACTATTTTTCAATTCTTTTCTTTTCTCTGTTGAAGGCAAAATACACAGCCAATGAAGGAAATGATTGTATTGAGGTTATGAGGTAAGGAGGACACTCATTAATAAGGATGATGTCAATGGAAGGAGGGGGAACTAGGAGTTTTTAGAGACAGACTAGAAGGTGGTCACCAGGGAGTAACGGGAGTCAGAAGGAAGAACAGAGGTGGACCTTATTTGAGGCAAGGGGAAAAGTTGAAGTTGGGTCTTAGGATGCATGAAACAGTGGTTCTTTTTCCTTAGGCTTTTCTCAGAACACAAAAGCTCAGTGAGATTCAACTCTCACTGCTTCCTGGGAATAGTGGGCTTAGATAAAGTTCAACATTGTCATCTCTAGCTGTGTTTAATCTACTTGATAAACTCACATAGTAAATTGTTAATTTCACTTATTTTGTTTCTCAGTCCTAGTTCATCTATTTGATTTTAAAATAGATTCCACTTCCCCAGTGCACCACATCTTGCGATCTATTTTCTTGAATATTTTAACCCCAGTAACTTTCAAATGTCTGTATAACAACTGTAATAGCTATACTATTGAAGGAGGGCAGAAGGCATTATATCCCAAATAGGCCTTTTGGCATATTGATTGCTTTAACTTGGTTATTTTTAAGAAACAGGAGACATAGGTAAAGTTCTGAAAACTAAGTTCACCTTTGTAAGAAATACTTACATTTATAAGGGAAATCTTCATTTGTGAGGGTGTCTCCCTTTCTATACCAGGAAGAGAAGGATAACTCAATCTCTAGAAACTTTACATCTGCATAATGACCCTACCCTTGCTTACTCTGTTTTTCCTGGTGACCTCGCATAACTTACTCTGCCCACAACAGCTCCTTTGCCTTTAACTGAGCATGGTATTTAAGGTGACGGCTTCTGCTATTTCAGGAGACTGACACCAATTTCCTGGGGCTCTTCCATGTATACAGGATGTGCATATGTTATTAAACCTTGTTTTTCTCCTGTTAATCTGTCTTACATCAATTTGATTATTAGACAAGACATAAAACCTAGAAGGGAAGAAGAGAAAAATTCTTCTGTCCCAACATTATCTATGGCTATGTTTCTATTTTTTTCCTTTGATTTACTCTGTTTGATATAGTTGGTAATTATTTTATTGATTTTAGGAAAAATTGTAAAAGTTCAAGGTATTGTCATCCTTAGGGAAGATTCCCTATCCTCCATCAGGCAGCTAGTGCACAGAAAATGACCATTAGCCCGTCGGTGACCGCCTGACTCAAGGTAGGTTTGAAGTCTTTGTAAGGCTCGAGGTACCTTGAGTTTGCTGTATTTTCTTCAGAAAGTCTCAGGTTTTTACTATGCCCCTTCTTTCTTGACCTCCTGATCAAATCACAGGGTTCCCCAAAACTCCTCTCTGTTTTTAATTTACTTTCTCCTCAGGTCTTTAGCCTTCTATCTTTCACAGATTCACCATCCCTGCCTTACTTGAGAATCCCTTCCTGCAAGGATCTGGCTCCTAACATATTGTCTGCTTTGTCATCCTTATGATGCCTTTGAAGCAAACCTTTTTTGTCTAAATTAATTTTTATGGCTTTTCTAGTTATTCTTGGCAGAAGCAATGCCTACGATGAGATACTCCATCACAGCCAGCAAAAGAAATCTGCTTCCAGTTTCTTTTTTTTCTACTTTACTTAAATTGAAACAAAATTGTTTCAAAAATATTTCAGAGATATATTGACCTGCAATTTGCTTTTATTAAGCGACAAGAACTCTGTCTGTTGATGATTGCGCTCAAGCATATGAGTTAAAATACCATACTGTATTCAATCTTTAAAAAATAATCTACAAAATCACACTAACAAGGCTTTTTTAAAAAGCAAACCTACTAGACCGGAAACAACAGACAATGCCTTTTTGTAGTGTATAGTTGTTTTCTTTGGGTTAATACTGCTTCCAACCATGAGGAGAACTATTATGTGTTTTGAATAATTATGAAAGGTCTGTTGCTTGTTGATTTTGGATTTGTTTGCCTGACATATTGAATTAAATATTCAGTTAGTGAAGGACATATGGCATTTCTTCACTGAAATATGGCAAATATGGCTTTTTCTTGGTGCACAGACCTTGTTTTCAACCAATTTTATAAGCTGTGCAGGATGAGTGAATTCAAGAATAGACTGTTCAAGATTTATAAATCACATACATTCAATGATTGTATTCTGCCACAAAGTACATCTAGACTTGTGGATAATAAATATTTATGAAGATGAAAACCTTTTCAGACTTCTAAATTTAGAAGCCGTATGCTGGCAAACTGTCTCACTGTAACTTTCTTCTGTGTTAGTTAGTTTGAAATTTTCAGTTTACAACATTTTTCATCGCTCCTCACTAGCTCAATTTTAATCTCTTGCTGTCAATAAGGCCTGATATATGAAAAATGCACGCCATTCTGATATTTAACAAAAAATTAATCCAATCATATATACTAGTACTATATCTACACGGTAAGTAAGATTTTTAATTTATTTCCTCTCTTAAGAGAATTTAGCATGAAATTTTATCTTGTATCACCTGGGTATTTCCCCATATTTAAGTACCTCACTAAAAAAAACTCTGTTGAAGAAAAATCAATAGAATCATCTTAAATGTCATTTCCTATAAATAGGTAGAAACTAGATAAGAGATAATAATTAACAAACTTTTTCCATTTTTTTTTGGTATAACTCCCCTAAGTAATCATGATTGGAAATACTAGTGCACAGAAATAATTCTGAAGATGGGGCAATGATGTACATTATAATTTCTTTAAAGGTAAGGATTTTGGTCTACAGACCTTCATATGTTTCTCATGTAGCCCTATGCTTTGTGCATTCCAGAAATCTAAATATATGTATCATCTTTATGAACCAGTATTTCATGATATTTCCTTAAAACTTAGCTGTCACTGAGCAACAATAAAGATAAGTAGTCTTCTAGTACTCTTCATTAGAAAGGAAACAATTTTTGTGTTTACTTGGTTTCTGTTCATTCCCAAAGTGGTGACTTTGCATTGTGCCAATTTTGCTAAAGTACATTTCTCAAATTTCCCTTTCTCATATGTTTCTGGGTAAAATCAGCCATAAGAGAAATTTGTGTGAGATTTAGAAGGTGGAGGTGAATAGTTGACTTAAAAAAAATCTCTGAAGGTCAAAGTACAGCCAAGAACTCTGCAACCCACAAAAATTTTCATTAATGTGCTAGTTCATCCAGTGTGGGGAAGCAGCTGGACCTTGGTTCCTGAGGTTCTTGAAAGATCTGTGCCACATGGTCAAGGCATGTGTTCATTTCTCTGATGAAGGGCGTCCAGATTTCAACAGAAGTTATATCATCAAGATTGGAGGCAATGAGCAGAAGATTGGGGTTCTACTTTGTTCTTATGGTTTCCATTTTGTCCTCATGGGTTCCTGTTCATCCCATAAATTCCCATTTACCTCATAGATTCACGTTTGTCTTTATTTTTCCAAATTCACATCCAATAATTCTTTCTACATCCTAGCTCTGACTTCAAGTTCAATATCAGGTGCAGAAGCAATGGCTTTAAACTGCTTAACTCTCTTTGATAATTATATGAGGCTTTATTGATATCATTTACTCTATACCACACATATTGATTTTTATTATATGTTCAAACCTTAAATCATGCTGAAGTTTGTATCACACTTGACTCTGAGGAATCCAGACCTTCAGCATCTGTTCTCTGACTTGGTCCTACATTGCATGCAACAGTTTTTCTGATCTTATTGGTTTTGAAAATATAAATTAATTTGTTTACAGTAGTAACTGTGTTGGTGTTGGTCCATGACATTTATTGACAAAAGAGTTTTTTAATTATCATCTGGTGATATATGTAGTCAAGTGCTATAAAGTCTATACAGTTGGATGGCTGCATAGTCACTGTTATAGAACACAGTACTGAAAATATGGAATTCAATGGGGTTGGTTGGTTATTTCTAACTATGGTAGAGGCTTGGGGAAAGAAACTGATGAGTTTAATACTTTAAAGTCTCTGCTCAAATCTGGGTCCAGGTTAGGGATCAGAACACTTCTATGATCTCCTGAAATGAAATCCTGTCTCCTCTACCTGTTGGACTTAGATTTCTGAAAATCAAACAATGTAAATTACATTTCTAACATCATGGCTGTCTTTGAAGTTAATTAAAGTTAGGGCATTGATCTGGAAGGATAGGGACTCTCAAAATCGGTATGGATTCATACAAGGGTATTCTGTTGAATCTTGGCATTTCAAACCCATGCTTTATCCTGAAATGGTTTTACCCTTAAAAGTAGATTTTCTTTCCTTATGAGGAGGTAGTCTCCCTTTGCTTAAATAACCTGTAAAAACCTCCTCTGAAGTATTTGACTTGAGGGGAACTGCTGATACTCCTAGTAACTCTCTCACCACGTCACTCTGCTTCTAAACTTATAATCAGATTCAAGTCCTGGCTGGCCAGAGGAGTAAACCCCCAAGTACGATACATGAAGTGATACAATAAGAATCAAAAGAACTGTAAGAATTTTACTAATTTGTATGAGCTGAAATCTTTACAAAATGCTTGTGAATGAATCCTAACAGTATTGAAACAAAGTGGAATGAATATAATGTTGCAGTGGGTGAATGCTTTCATATAAGTATGATAAGCAGAAATCTGGATTCAACTTATTATCATGAAGGGTGAAAATGGTTCTAGGACAGTGCTTAGGTGACAGAAACACAGGCCAAAGATAGAGACCAAAGGAGTTGAAATGCTAGAACTTCCTCGGTGCATTACAGAGAAAGGTGTCTAAAGGCTTAGGGTGTTTGAAAAGGTAGAATGGATTAATCATATAAGACTATTCACAAATACGCCAACCCTTTACTAACTATATCCATTAAAGGATGTCCTCCTCACCAAGACTGCAAGAAATACACAAAGGAGAGAAACCTCAGAACTCTTAAGAGTTCTTTAGTGTCTACTCTTCCTTTGTAAGCAGACCCTCGAAGAGCCGCCAGCAACTCCACTCGGAAGGTTTGCGGAGAGCCGGTACTCCCGCAGTTCGCGCTTATTTGCTGCGCATCTGCAGGCTCACCTTGCTGCCAAGAGGCAGCTGCCAGAACGGCAGTTCTCCAGGTCTCTCTAACTCGTCATCCAATTTCTCCAAATACTGAGCCAGGTATGCAGGGAACTCCACAGTGCAGCTGCTCCTAAAGATCACTAATACTGCTAAGGTATGAGGTAGTGAGAGACAGGTGTGGTTTCCGGTTTGAACTCCTGAGTTCCAACATGCCCTCAGAGGTTTCAGTTTTTACCCTAATCTCCCTCAATTCATGTGCATCGCTTCTACACAACTGCCAGTTTACTGATTTCAAGCCCCATCTCAGCCACAAAACCATTAGTCTTACATGGAGATTTTCACTAACTTCCACAATTCTATAAGGTCTAATTCCTACTATAAATTTCTTATTCTGTGTCACTCATAATTGCTTGGATTCTCTGAATAACCTTAAATGAACACTCATCTATAACTCTGCAATACAGGCATTATACAACAGGTTCTTTTCAACAGCATTATAATGTTAAATTTTAATATTATCTAGTCATGATGCCTAAAATAATTCCGTGATTTATCTGTATCCTTGAAATGTGGTCTATTAACAAACTTAGTGTATCTAAATATGACAGGAAAACAGGGCTGAGAATAAACCAAAATGAGAAATATAACTGGGATGAGTTGTTGCTTAGAGTAAAATGACTCTTTAGGGGGAAAGTAATTAATAAAAAGTCTCAATCACTTCTAACTTTATGAGCAGTGACATTAAGGAGTCGTCTTCAAAGATATAATTTTATGGGTCCATAAATGACATATGAGAAGAGTCCTATTTGGAAAAGCAATTTCATTAAGGTATAGATGGCATTTCCATTCTGTTAAGTCCAATAACATAACCAGAAATATTTTTAGGTATAGGACAACTGATGATTACCCCAATCTTCTGATAACAGGCTAAAAATCTCACGACTATTGGAATTGGGAGGGTGATGGAGGGAAGAGGTGGGATGTGGATTAGAAGGCACTGCTGGTTGGAGAAATTTCAGAAAACCTACCAGGAAACAGGGAAACCATGTGTGGATCCTTGCCTTCTCAGTATTCATCTGAGTCAATTGTCCTTGGATAGGCTAATAAAATTAGTGCCAACTCACTGGGAACTACTAAAATTTGTTTCATCTGACTAGAAATTCTAACTACTCCCAGGACCAAAATTGTCTCCACTGCCACTGAAGCCACACTGGGTCACTACCACCAGGGGTTACTAAAACACAACTGGGGCAAAGACAGATTTGGATTGTTCTCCATTTTTCTCCTGCTCAACTTCCAGCAAGCTGCCTGCATGGACTCATGCAAGTTAATTAAATAACCCTCAGGAATTGGAACCCACATTTTTTAGCACACTTTTTGCCTCATGACTTTTATTTATTTATTTTATTGATCTCCTCTTCTAGGCAAACACCTATAATTCTGGATAAACAAAGGGTGAGGTCATTCAATATTTTCAGTCAATAGGAGAAAGAACAAAAGTGAATGCAAAAAACTTTCTCTCATCCCATCTCACTCCTCTGAGAAAAAGGTAGCATTTACACGTAGAACATAAAATATGGTTTCTCCAAGGGTATCACTGACTACTGCGTAATAATGGCAGTCAGTGGTTATTGAATCTAATTCAGGTTTTGTGACCATACAAGACCTCGGTTGGGAGGTAAGAAATTTAACACTAAATAATGTCAGCAAAACATTACATAGGATTGCACATTTTAAATTACTAAATTGAGATCATGGTTTCAACTTAAAATGGCTCTAAGACTTTCTTTTCCTTTAGAATCACCATATAATCATGGATGCTCCCTGAGCTTTTAGGCCAAGAGCAAGGAAAAAATAATTCCCGTGAGTAAATATTTTGTAATATTCCCCCAGCAATGCTTACTCAAAGCCCTGATCAAATGTTACATATAAATCCATTTTACATAAAAAACTTTTGAAAGCATCATGTATAATTCTGTATCCATTGAATCCCTATTACAGGTATATTATTAAGCAATGCACTAAGGAAATGAGGATGAAAAAACAATGAAGTCCTTGACATATAAGAATGTTGTTGTTTTTCAGAATAAAAATGATAAGGTCCTCACTTGTATATACAGATATGTATATATCTGTATCTTTACTTATGTATCTATATACATTTGTGTATGTATCTATCTTTATTTACATATGCATATTTACATAGATAAATAAGCACATGCAAATTTGTCTAGATATCTATGTTCTCAGTTAAATAGTGGCAATAACTGGGTGGATGAATAGAAATATTTTTAAGTATTCTTTGAAATATTCTGTGAAAAGCATAGTAGTTAAAAGCACTGATTCCAGAAACAGAGAGTCTGGATTTGAACCCTAACTCCACAATGGAATGAAATCACTCAACTTATTTCATTTCTCCATGGCTCAGTTCACTCATGTGCATATTAAGGATAATAACAGGGACTATTTCATAAGGCAGTTGTGAAGACTTCAAGAATAATTTAAGATCTGAAAGGAGTATCTAGCACATATGAAACATATTAAAGTCTATATGTGTAATTTTTTTATTTCATCTAAATTGTTATAGTTTTTCTTTGCAAAAATAAAACTAGTTTATCAGTTTTTAAGATTAAGGATTATAGATTTGGTTCACAGAAGAATGAAGTAATGCAACTTCTTTGCAATGCTATTCTCTCTATGTTTCTATTGCTCAAATTTGCAAGGAACACTTCCTCAAACTGTGGTTGCTCACGTAACACCATCTTCCAAGCTGGCTATGATAATAATTAAATCAATCAACTACTCTTTTACCTGACTTGTTGAATTCAAACGTCATTTTACATAGGAATTTAATTTTTCCCACTGATTTATCTAGCTGAAGTTATTTTGACATTGCTTAAATTACAAGTAAGACAATTATATAACTAAAAAGACTAGAGTGAAGACAGACTGCATCTGGATAAGAAGATAACAGCAACTCAGAAGATGTGTTTCCCTTAACAATTTAACAATAAAATATTATTTTGGACAGGGAAGACACAAGTTATTCCACTTTGAATGCTTTTTTACAAAGAGGAATAAAATAAGGTGGAAAAGAGCAAGCATAAAAATTTAGAATTTTCCTTTTTGGTTTTATATTTGTAAAATTAGACTTCTCTTTTACTTACTTTAATATTGGTTGCTATTATAAGTACATATGCTACAAGAAAAAGAATATGAATTTGAAAATTTAGAGAGATTTAAGTATAGTCATTTTACATTGATGTATTTCTCAATGTTGTTATATGTATACCTGTATAGTCAATTAAGTAATTTAGTGAAATCCATAAAACTACACTACAAATGTAGATGCTGTTAAATAGAAAGGCATATACAAATGTAATTCTGTACCCACTGAATCCCTATGACAAGTATATCATTAAGCAAACCACTAAGGAAATGAGGATGAAAAGAACAATGAAGTCCTTGACATACAGGAATGTTGTTGTTTTTCAGAATAAAAATGATAAGGTTTTTCAACAACATAATCTTACACACTCCAGATAGGAGCATTTTACCTTAAATACCCTGTCCATAAAATAAACACCAGAATATATTCTCCTCTCTATCTCAGAATAAATGTCATGTTCCATGTGAAATTGTGTTTATTCAACAAAAGGAGAGAAAATATATAATGTACACTATATTCATCAACTAAGTGTACTCCACTGAAGGAAGGAGTAACCCCTCGTCCTCATTTGCCAAGAAAAGTTACAGTGTCAAATTTTCCTTCCTCCCATTATATTCATTAATAAATATGGTTATTTTATACATCTCATACATTTTTCTGAGAAAAAAACATTTTGTGTTTTTGCAATTCAAACTACTACAAAAAGTAGTGCAAAGATTCTAACCCACAGCTTCATTATGTAATACAAGAAGAACAGAAGTCAATTAAATTAAATGACAGTTTTGCCTGAAGATTAAATGAGTTCCTGACATTAATCTTTATTACCGTAGCTGATGGTAAATTATCAATTCCAAGGACTCTTTTTATTGGACATGATTATTCAGATTTACCAGGTGTCTCTAAAGAGGATGTTATCAAATAACATGTTCAACTTTGGTGTTGTAAATAATTGGGACAGGATGATTTTCAGCCAAGGTAGTATAAAAAATAAATAGAGCACACAGGAATATCTGACAAGGTAATATGTCCATAAAATCTATCAACTTCCCTGAGTCACTGAAAAATTTCCATTGTCAGCATGATATTCTCTACTATGTCTACATATGGATATAATATTACTTTAAAAATGAATAGTTTGAAACACATGTCTAAGGTATACTTCCTTAATAGAATTAGAGCTAATGGAATTGAAATATTTTTAATTAAATAGTGTTAAAATGCACAACTCCGTAGAAAGTGTGTAGAAAAAAGTAAATGATTTTCCTCTCCTCTTCATCATAAAAGTGGATTTCAACTTTTTAGAAAATTCATCATTCAAAAAAAGTTGAAAACAGTTCCAATAACAACATGCTCTCTTCATTCATACCTCTCTCCTACAGCATAAGAAAGATTGGACCTGACTTTTTGCTTGCATCTATAGATATATCATGATCTTTAAAATGAAAAATGAACAAACACATGCAATTTGAAAATTTGTTGCAAATGAGAACAAACTGATCCAAGAAAGGTTAAGAGCCTGATTCAAGTAATCAAAAATGAATTAATTTTGATGATAATTGTAATGAAGGGATATTACAAATAGTGTATGTTAAGACAGTTTTCTTGATCCTCAAATCAGTTGTAATGTGTTAACTCGCACAAACAAAAACATTCACAGTCATAAATAACTATTCAAGGTCTAGCTCAGGAACCCTTTGAGATTCTGTTTCTCCAGTAACTCTGACTCATCTCCAGTGAGCTGTAATTTTGCAGTCCTCTGAATTCCCAAAACACTTTTCATCTTCCCTATTCACTTGTAAATTAATCATGGATGTCAGAATGGCATTTATTTCCATCATGCCATACTAATTTAGTCTGACTCCGTGTTGTGTTTAACTACTAGATGTTAGACTTCTGGATGACACTGAGTTCTATCTTGACTTTTCTGTGAGGGAGCCCCACACCACCCTTTGCTTACCCATGATAGCTCGCTACCTCATCATTGTGCATGCACACTAACTCTTTTCTGTTTTTCTTCAAAAGAATAGCATAGAGTACCATTTGTAACTACTGCCTCACTAATCTAATAAATACTAATTTATCTTAATCTCAATTTCTTCAGAGAAAAATGAATCTGCTGAGTGTATATGTGTGAAAATTGTTACTTGCCCCATTTTTAAATATAATTTGCTCATGACAATTTACTCTATTTCCATGTACCACCTCTTTTGATCTCCTATAAATTTGGGGGTAACAGTTCAGATATCACCTCCTACTAGAAGCCTTCAGTCATCTCTACTTCCCTCCCCCAGCTTGTGCTAGATGCTTCTCAGAGATACTCCTATAGTTGCTGGGTATCTCATACAACATGTCATCTTGTATAGTTTCTTATCTGTGTTTCTGCTGTGCTGATTACTTTTCAGGAAGCCTTTACTCCATTCTGTCCCTGGCATCACACATGGTATCTGGCATATCAGGAACTATGCACCTCCCCCTAAAATGTGATTAGGGATTTAATTTATTTATTCAACTGTCTAGCCTTGTGTCTATTTACCTCACCCAAGCACAATGCCTAGCTATAAAATTTCATCAGATGCAAGCTAAATGGTCTCTTGTAATAATTTTTAAGTAGTTTCTGATGTTTAGTGCAATAACTAACACATTGTGAGGTCCCAACTACAACCCATTTTGAATTAATGACTATTGGAGGAAGTCCAGTAAATAATAGTATGAAAAATAACACGAAAGATTAAAGCAAGGTTGAAATATAAACAAGGGTACCAAGGATGCTGAGTCCTGAAGGAGGGGCTTATTTTGTGAGTAAATGTCTACTTCATACCAGATACAGTTATGTAGATTCACCCACAGAATCACAGGGCTGCTAACCCAGGGAAGTCTCCTCCTGTGTGTGTGCGAGGGTACATGGTGGAGGTAAGCGCTGTCCTGGAAGGAGCTAAAAAGTTTTGTTCTCATCAGGCTGACTGGTTCTATAGAGAGGAAAGGAGGAAGGTAGGGTGAAACTGACCAAGTTTTTTGCCCAAAGTTACCGTCGGGCCTGTTTTCCCACCTCCTCTGATTCAGAGTGAGTGACAGGGTGAGAAGAGACCATACTGAATGTTTTGCATATTAAAAGAGATGGCAGGAACAGGGAAGAGATATCTTTTAGGCATATTGAGAGGGCACAACAAATTAACAAATGCATTTTTATCAGATTCCTGTGTCAAGAGGAAGAATATTTATGTAGACAGCCATGGAATTTCTCATCATTTTTTTTCCTTTTTAAGGAAGTGAACAGTGGCAGCTGAAAACAGTAACAAACAAAAAACAAGTTCAGACCTGACTCTAGCAAATTATCAGACAGTGGGCAAGCAATATAACCAGGAGTCATATTTAAAATCTAATGGACAGTGGTTGATATGTCAACCCAGTAAGGCAGACTGTTAAATTTAAAGGCACTGAACATTTTCCAGATGTAACTCAGCTTATAAACTATTGGTTCATTTCCATTCAGTTTCTTCATTCCTTATACTTTGCTTATATTCAGAAAAGAGTGCTGCACTCTTTTCTGCTTCTATGATGACCTTATTTTGTCTTCCCATCTAATCCCAGATCAGTGGGTTTTTTTTATTGAGATACAATTGACATGCAACATTATAATAGCTTCAGATGTACAACATAATGGTCTGATACTTCTCTACACTGTGAAATGATCACCACAATAAGTCTAGTTTCCACATCAACATATGTTATACAATATACAATATTATTGAATACAGTCACCACATTGTACCTTACATCCCAGTGATTTTTTTACGATAGAAATTTGTACCTTGTGACCCCTGTCTCCCATTTCACTCAACCCAACCCTACTCCCTTCTGGTAACCCCTAATCTGTTCTCTACATCTATGGGTTTTGTTTTGTTCATGTGTTTGTTAATTAGATTCCACATATAAATGAAATCATATAGTGTTCATCTTTCTCTGACTTATTTTACTTAGCATAATATCCTCAAGGTCTATCCATGTTGTCACAAATGGAAAGATTTCATTCTTTTTATGGATGAGTAGTATTCCATTGTATATATACCATATCTTCTTTATCCATTCATCCATTTGATGTACACTTTGGTTATTTCCATATCTTGGCTATTGTGAAAATATTGCAATGAAGATAGAGTTATACATATCTTTTCAAATTAGAGGTTCCATTTTCTT
Organism: Manis javanica; assembly: GCF_040802235.1. Taxonomy (NCBI): domain Eukaryota; kingdom Metazoa; phylum Chordata; class Mammalia; order Pholidota; family Manidae; genus Manis; species Manis javanica. The sequence goes on along the minus strand of NC_133160.1, from coordinate 126,416,121 downwards.
CAAATGAATACCCAGAAGTGGAATTGCTGAATCACATGATAAAGCTATTTTTCATCTTTTGAAGAACCTTGATACTGTTTTCTATAGTGAATGTACCAATTTACATTCCAACCAATAGTGCATGATGGTTCCCTTTTCTCCACATATTTGCAAACAATTGTTATATCAAATCTTTTTGATAATAGCCCTTCTGACAGGAGTGAGATGATATCTCATTGTGACTTTGATATGCACCCCTCTGATGACTGGTTATATGAGCATATTTTGATGAACCTGTTGGCCAGATATATGTCTTCTTTGGAAAAATGCCTCTTCAGATCCTCTGCCCATTTTTTAATCTGATTGTTTTTTTTTTGTTTTGTTTTGTTACTGAGTTATAAGGCTTCTTTACATAGTTTGTATTTCAAATCTTCATTGGATAAGTGATTTACAAATATCTTCATCCATTGAATAGGCTATGTTTTTATTTTGTTGATGGTTCCTTTTGCTGTGCAGAAGCTCTTTAACTTGATGTCGTCCCATTTGTTTATTTTTTCTTTTGTTGCCATTGTCTTTGGAGATAGAGTAAAAAATTATATATCAACACGAATAATACCATGGAGCTTACCTCCTATGTTTTCTTATAGAAGTCCTAGAACTTCTGATCTTATATTCAATTCTTTAATCCATTTTGAGTTAATTTTTGTATATAGTATAACAGTGGTCTAGTTTCATTCTTTTGCATGTAGCTATCCAGTTTTCCCACTACTGTCTATTGAAGGGACTACTTTCCCCATTGCATATTCTTGACTCCTTTATCGTAAAATAATTAACCACTCATGTGTGGATTTATCTGGCCTCTGTATTCTATTCCACTGATTTATGCATCTGTTTTATGCCAATATCATACTGTGCTGATTATATAGTTTTATAATATAGTTGAGGCCCTGTTTCCTTACTGATTTTCTGTCAGAATGATCTATCCATTGATATAGGGGTGAGGGGTACTACAGTCACCTAGAATTGTTATATTACTTTCAATTTCTCCCTTTGTGTCTTAATATTTGCCTATATATTTAGGTTCTCTTATGTTAGATATGAGTAGTATTTATAAATGTTGAATGTTCTTGCTGGATTGACCCCTTTGTCATTATATAATTCCCATCTTTGTCTTTCATTACAGTCTTTTAAGTCTATTTTGCCTGACATAAATATAGTTATCCCAGCTTTCTTTTTATTTTTATGGAAAAAATTTTCCATCCGTTCACTTTCAATTTGCATGTGTCTTTACATGTGAGGTGAATCTGTTGTAGGTAGTGCACAGATGAGTCTTATTTTTTTTTTATTCAGCCTCTGGTGTCTTTTGATTAGAGAATTTAGTCCATTTACATTTGAAGTAATTATTGATAGATATGTATTTATTGCCATTTTGTTAATTGTTTTCTGGCTGTTTTTTACTTCCTCTCTCTTCCTTTCTTCTCTTGTTTTATTACCTTGTTGTTTGATATGATACCTTTCTTCAGCGTTATGTTTAGATTCCATTATCACTTATCTTTTATGTATCTACTATATGTTTTTGCTTTGTGGTTATCATGAGGCTTATATATATCAACCTAGATAGATAGATAGATAGATAGATAGATAGATAGATAGACAGATAGATAGATAGAGATAAACCAGTCTATTTTAAGTTGTTAGCAAGTTAAGTTTGAAGACATTTAAAACTACATTTTTAGTCTTCCCCCATGTTTTATGTTTTTGATGTCACACTTTACATCTTTTAATTTTTTGTTATCCCTTAACTAATAATTGTAGTTATGATCATTTTTACTTTTGTCTTTTAACCTCTATCTTAGCTTTATAAGTGATTAGTCCAATATCTTTGCTACATATTTAACTTTGCCAGTGTGATTTCTATTTTTGTTTTCTTGTTACTAATTAGTCCCTTTTCTTTTCAGCTTAAAGAAGTCCCCTTGGTATTCTTGAAGACTGGTTTAGTAGTGATGAACTCTTTTAGATTTTGCTTGTTAGGAAAACTCTTTGTGTTTCCTTCAATTCTAAATGATAACCTGGCTTGGCAGAGTATTCTTAGAAGTGTTTATTTTCAGCATTTCGATTACATCATGGCACTCCCTTCTGGCCAGCAAGTTCCTTTCTGCTGAAAACTCTGTTGACAGTTTTATGGGGGTTTCTTTGTACATAGCAAGCTGTTCTCTCTTGCTGGTATTCATATGTTTCTCTCAATTTAGCTTTTGACATAGTAATTATAATATGTCTTCATGTGGGCTCATCTTATTTGGAACTGTCCAGGCTTGGATATATTCACAGGTTAGGGAAGTTTTCAGCCATTATTTCTTCAAATAAGGTTTCTGTTCCTTTCTCTCTTCTCCTTCTGGGACCCCTGTTACGTGAATGTTTTCTCGCTTTATGCCATCCTATAATTCACTAACTTATCTTCACTTTTTTTTCTCTTTTTGCTACTCTGGCTAAGTTCCACTGCCCAGTCTTCCAGATCATATCCATAATTCAGCTTCATTCAGTCTCCTGTTGAAGACTCTGGTGTGTATATTTCAGTTAAGTTACTGTATTCTTCAGCTCTATGACTTCTGTTTGGTTCTTTCTTATATTTTCTATCTCCTTGTTAAAGTGCTCAGTGTGTTTATCCATTCTTCTGAGATTGGTGGGCATCTTTATCATAACTACTTTGAACTCTATCAAGTAAATTACTTATCTCTAGTTCATTAATGTTTCCCCTATCCCCTGGGGTTTTATCTTGTTCTTTCATATGGAATATATTCCTCTGTTCTTCATTTCCCTTGAGTCTCTGCTTTTGCTTCTTTGTGTTAGGTGATAACAGTTCTCTCTTCCAGTCTTGAAGAAGTGGTCACAGGAGGACAGGGGTATGTTTCAGTCAGCTGTCTGTTCAGTAGTAGCCTACCAAGAACTCTTTCCAATGGCTTCAGTCCCATGAGATTTAGGAACACAAGCCTACCAGAGCCAGGTGTTCAAGGGCTATCTCCTGTGTTGAATGTGTGAAGCCACTGGCTTTGGTACGGCCAAGATGGTCTGGGGCAGACCTGCTCACCTGGTTTAGCATGGCAGGGACCCACAGATGAGCACAGGAGTTGAGCAGTGGAACTAGCAAGACAGAGGAGAGTACAAAATTGGTGCCTCCACTGTCTTAGCCAACAGAGTTTCAATAGACTCCGGCCCATCCAGCAAAGGTTTTAAGATTAACGGATGAATCTTTTTCAATACCCTCTAGGAGCTTTATGACCTGCTACTTTTGTGCTGGGTCTTGGTGCAAGTGAGCCTGTGCATAAGCTCCTTAAGAGCAGAGTCTCAGTTCCTTACAGCTCTATGTATATTTAAATATTTTTTTTTGTATTTACTACATGTATTTAAATAAATATTTAATCCTTTAATACTCTGTGTATTTACATAAATATTTAATCCTGGATTTAAACCCCATTGGTTTTCAAAGCCAGATGTTTTGGGAGTTTGTCTCTTTAGTGCAGGTCCCAAGAGTTGGGATGCCTGGTGTGGGGCTTGAACCTCTCACTTCTTGGGGACATGCTTTGTATTTGTGAGATCTCTTGGTGGGTTGCTGTGCCTGTAATAGTATCATTAGTGAGACTTTGTCTCTGCCTCTCCTTCCGATCTTGATGTGACTTTTATATCCTTTGCTATGGAGGAGCTGTTCAGCTAGTTATCAGTTCTTTTTAAGAGAGTTGCTCTATATGTAGCTGTAGATTAGGTGTATGTTGGGAGGAGGTGAATTCAGGGTTTACCTATGCTGCCATTTTGAACTGCCTTCCCCAGTGATGTTTTGACCTTCAATATTTTTTTTGTAAATATACGATAATACCAAGTTTCCCACTTCTCTAAACCCCTATTTTACCTTGAGGCAGATGTGCATATGCATATGTAATACATTTTGGACTAATGTTTTTTGATAGCATTTTTTCTTGAGCTTAATAACCTTATATTGCTCTGTTTCACAGGAAGCAGAAAATTTTATGAGTTCAATGTGATTTTGTATTCCAAAGTAGTAACTGAAATTGTGAATTTGTTCCATTTGCTTACAAATAAGCAATTTATGAATTGAATGAACTCTTCCAGTGATTACAGTCTTCAGCAGGAAGCAATGGTATTTAATATTTTAAAAAATAAACATACTTGTGGTAAATTTAGGGAGTCATATAATAAATAACATGAGAGTATTCAGGTCACAAAGGGACAAAATAACTTTGCATCACACAGAATCATTTCTATAGAGGAATAAAGGACCAGTGGTGGTGATATTACATATTGCCAATGGCAAGGTCCTACCTTAACCACATAACTCCCTGAAATAAGAAGTGCACATTCTACCTGATTAATTGGAGGTCTCAAGTATATGATGACAGGGTAAGTAAATGTGCTTTGAGTTGTCTGTAAGAAAAGCACTATTTACACACAACTTAATGTTCAAATAGAAAATAACCCATCTGATTTCTGAGCATAGTAACCAGTCCTGTTTTTATGTTCTGATCATTAGGAAACATGATTTTGCTGAACTATAGCATAAAGAAATTTGCATCTTGATGCAAGAGCTTAAAGAGAAACTTCAAATACTTCAACTTACCTGTACTTTTTAACTACTGTTTTTTCTTGTTATAAGTAACATATTTGACCTGTAAATATGAATTTAAAATAATGTATTTTAAGTAAAAAATGTTTCTGTTAATTTAAAATATGTTAATTATTTTTAAAGTCATTGTGACTACAAACTGCTGTTGCCTAAAATTGCATAAAGTAGTTAAAATTGCTTCAAAATATACCTTAACATTTTTAGTAATTTAAATTTAGTCCAGGATTTTGAAAACCTCTACTATTTTGTAAATTATCAAAGAAGTATAGTGATTAAAATTAATTTTATAAAAGAATCTCTATTGACTAGACAATTTTAAATGAATTACAATAGATGTTATTTTTGTTGGCTCCTAATTAATATAGATAAAAATATAGTTAATACATTGACAATCACAAAAATTATGTAATTTATATATTTTTGAGTTACTTGTAACATGGAGCTATGCCATCAAATGTGTAATAATTCAGTATATGGAAGGAATTTACATGTATGAATTAATTAAATTTCTTTTCCACCAGTCTGAGTGCTTTAAATGTTTTATTTAAATGTATTTAACACCATAAAAATAGCTCAAAAACTTTTTTTCCTTCATGCTATGATTCTGCAGCAATGATTTTTTAAAATTTAGATATCATTCAGATTATTTAACTGCAAGATAACACTACACTCCTCATCTATCTGAAACATAATTATCAATCCATTCTGTCACTACTTCCTGTTTAAATCATGGCCATTTGAAACCTAAGAATACCTTAAAATTAAACTCAACCTGCAGGTGTTAACATGGATGGTTTTATTGTCCTTATAGCAATGAAACATAGGCAATCCAGGGCCCTGTGCTTGTCTCAAATCTGTATATTGTTTTGCCCAACACTTAGTTCATAAGACTTTCTTCCTAACAGAATATTAAATGAAATTTTCTCAAGTTTAGCTCCCTTCTGACATAGTATCCATTATATTTATGGGGTCGTGGAGTGAGAAGAATATTATCAGTAGAGACTGGATAAAACTACCTTCTATACACTTTCATTATGTCTTAGGAGACATTCTTGCATTTTATTCTTGTCAGCTTTTTTGGCATCTTAAAATTTCAGCATTAGCTCAAAAGCAGGCAGAACTCTGCTGTGTGGGTTCCTCTTGCTAGTCCAGAAGAGTTTTATTTAACCTTCCAATCATATCTCCCTCTATACGTCCTTAAATTTTATTACAACAAAATTGACATTCATACCTTTTTGAGTATATCCTTGGGAACTATTCACACTTGCCTTTGTGGTTTTTATCATGCCATTCTTCTAGTCAGATATAAATTCTCTATATTTTTCCTATCATCTCCTTTTCTAATAAAGGAAAACTCAGTAATATCACCTAGGCCATTAGCATCTTTGGTGAGCTCATTTCTTCTTTCATTTACACTTAGAATAGGTGTTATGGGTGTCTCACACTTAGCACATGCTACATGTGCACTGAGCATATAGTATTTTATGTGGATCATGAGTTTTGCTTTGTTTAATGCACATATTCTGTTTTTTGTTTCAACTCTGATCTTGAGAGAAGGATCCATGTCTCTCAAAATGTGTGGTCATAGGGCTTAAACACTCTGCCCATCAGTAAGTAGTCAGTGAAAGTATTTTAATATTAAAAATAAATGGTAGTGAATGCAGACAGTCCTCTGTACATAATTATTAAACATAAATTAGTCTCTGAAAATATCCAGTGAATATTTCTCTCTCCTTGAGCATACATATGTAAATGAGCACCGAATTTAGATAATGTGTACATTAAGGTAAATATTGAACTTTTTTTGTAATTTAGTATTTATCAACATGGTCTTTAATCTCAAAATTTACATCTTTTTCTAAATAAGACCAATTTCTGGATGCTGTTTATCTCCTTAAGTTGTTTCTATCATATATTCCAAGTCTTCTCCAGTCCTGCCTGATGGACATACCAGTGAAGTTGTGAGTTGTATGTGCTGGTGAAACTGTGAAGTTATACAATAGTAGTGAAGTAAGAATTTCTACTTTCAAGTTTCTCACGTGTAGTAAAGGATCAAATAAATAGCAATAAATAATAAATAATGCAACAAGTAAATAAATGAAATAATGAGCTGTAAGAGCATGGGACAGGTCATTCCTGAGTATTGTCAAAGCCTATTAGGGGACTAGCTTGTAAGATGCGGCCATGATATAAAAGCCTGAACACCCTAATACATATAGGCAACATTTATTGAACACTTATGTGCTTAGCACTATTCTGAATGTTTTACATGGATTATATTATGAAGATGTAAAGGACAATTAAACACAGCTGGTAGGAGGCAGAGTCAGGACTTCAACTGAGACAATGTAACTCCTGAGAACATTCTCTTAATTATTATACTATAGTTGAATAATTAATAAGAATGCCAATGAAATTTTAATTTTTCTCCCAAATACTTTGATGCCCAATAGTCACATGCATCAAATAAAAAATATAGAAACTCCTTTCTTTCAAAACCTTTATTAATTTGCCTCTTGCCTTTCTGTAGTAAAGAGCTTATCCGTTGGACAATGCAACACTAGGTGAGAAGTATGTGGGTCCTTTTTATACAATGCTCATCAGGAGCTATCTAAACCAAGAAAGGGCTGAGAGGAAAACCATATAATACAGACAGAAGGACTGTATGCAAAACAGAAACACATGAAAGAACAAAGAAAGTGCAAATCATTTAGACACAGGTCACAAGGTGAGAACGTAGCACAAGAATAAATAAAGGTGAAGGGCTTAACCCCACGGTCAGAAAGACCCTCTTACTAACTAATTATTATAATAGAGTGGGTAAGAATAGTTATAAGCATACCTAGTAATGTGGGACTGAAGTGGTGAGATCTAAGGCAATGGCAGGCAGAAGATGAGAAATGAAATACCTAAGAATAAGGATAATGAATCAATGAGTGTTGAAGACTTCCTAAAACTGGAAGATAAGTAAGGAGGTCATGTAAGATAAATGGTTTGGTCAAGTGGATAGATTTTAAGCCTTACAATATATGAAGAAAACGAAATAAGACTTGGTCAGGGAGGAGTTTGGATTAAGACTTTCAGCAAATGCTAGCAAATTATCTAATATGTTTCAGTAATTATGTATGACTTTATAGATTTGTAGTGACTAACCAAAGAAATACTATTCTTTATTCATGAAAATTACAGTCAACTTTGAGAGATCAAAAGAAAGTTTAGAAACAGATATAATTAGAACTCAGGGTAAACATAAGAGAGTTTAATGAGAAAGTGTAAAGCTGAGGGCAGAGTATATAAACCTATGATTAGAAATGATATATCTGAAGAATGATATTTGCTCAGAGTCCTGAAAGTTGAAAAATCAGTCAAATCAATTGTTATGTCGAGAGCTTTCCAGTTATGTGGAATGAAAACCAGAAATAAAAAAACTCAAGTAGGTGAAAGAAAGACTTTTTTATCTTTGTTCAGCAGTGTTTTATTTTTCAGTATAGAGGACATCAGTGTATTTGTTTGTGTATTAAATAATTTTTCCACTTTATCTCCTCTTTCCCTACCTGCTAACATAAGATATTAGTAGTACTTGATCTTATATCTGAGTATTTTAAGTGCAGCATATCAAATAAGAATTTAACCAAGGTAAAAGAAGACTGGTCATCACCAAACATGGGAAAATAGAGTATATTTTAATTTGGGAGAAAAAACTTGCATATTTTCTTTGTATTTGGGATAGTTGTATCACACTGTGCAGAAGTATGATTTTGGTATTGTCTATATTTGTAAGTAGGATTAGAAGAGATGGTTACAAATGCCAGGTTGCTAAGGGGTGGATGGTATTGATTTTGTTCTGCATCAACATTGATAAACTTGGACTGCATTTTTCAGAATGCCCCTCCCTCGGTGATTGTAGATTGAAGTCAGAAGTGGAGCAAGGCCATCATGTACTGAAGATTGATGGAGGTTGCCTGACGCTGTTTCAGCTTGAGCATATTGTTGCTGATCAAGTGGCTAACCTTGTTGGTGTGTAACAGCTGAGTCTGTACTTCTTATACCTCCTAAATTATTTCCATCAGCTCTTCAGATTTCCAGGACAGGCATAATTCCATGGTGAAGTGTCTATTCTCCTGCAGATCACCTACTTCATCAGTGTTGTATGTGGGGAAAGAGGTCTGTTCCAGTTTTTCTTCCTGAAGTCCAGCTTCCCCTCAGTACTGGTTCTGTTGATTAACAGCAACTTCAGCAGACACCGATGCAAAAGCAATAGTATTATATAGACTGCTTCAATGACTTTAACAGTTTTTTAAGGTATAATCCTCATACCAAACTATTGTTGAATATCCTTATTAGTGCTTCTATTTCTCTGATTTACTCCTGTCTGATAAAGATAATACTTCATTCTCTTCTAGATTTTGAGAATTTGTGTAAAATTATCATTTCTTTATTAAATGATTGATACAATTTACCAGTGATACCATCTAAATACTGGAGTATTTTTTGTGTAAAAGCTTTTTATTACAAATTCAATTTATTTAATAAGCACAGAGCTAGTATATTTTGTATTTCTTTATAACTTGTGTTTTCCAAGGAATTTACCTATTTATGTTATGAAATTTATTGGCATATAGGTGTTCATATTTCCTTATTATCTCTTCAGTATCTGCAGGATATGAAAATATATCTTCTGTTATATTCCTGTTATTGGTAACTTTTGTTTTCTTTATTTTCTTTCTAATCAAGCTTATTAGGAGTTTAATAATTTTATTAATGTCTTCAATTACCAACTTTATTCTGTTATTTTTCTCTATTTTCTATTGCTGTTTGGGCTAATTAATTTCTGCTTTTGATTTAATTGTCTTGTGATTTTTTTTTTGTTCTTAGTTGACTTCAAAATATTTCAGAATTTCCATTATTCTTGAGTAGTTATCCCCAATAATACATTGATATTTTCATGGCTATAAATCAACAAATCATGCTTAGTTGGTGGGAAGCAGACCTTTCATTTTTAAAATGTTCTATATTGCTTTTCCCTGGGTTTACAGTTCTCTAATCCATATTACATAATATTATATACATATATTCTAGAAAACATTATAGAATTATTGTTAACCTCCTTAGGAGTTGGTATGTCACTGAAATTTTAGGTGATGCGTGCTGGAAAAACTGAATGCATAGTCAAGCTACCTCTAAGCTACTTTCAAAGAAATTCAGATACATGTGTATATGTATATGTGTATATAAATTAACTCTGGAACAGTGCTAGCACACTTTTACAAGGTGAATGGTAAATGAGTACTAGTTGTATTACCTTCTATTTTCATACATTCTTAAAATTACTTAATAAAACACTGGGAAAAAGCATTATGAAAGATAAATCTAAGAATTCAACATTATTCCTAATAATCACTAATATATCCCACTGTGTACTATAATGTCTGAAACACATCAGGTGCTCAGTAAATACTTGATGAACAAAAATAATACTGAATTCATCAAATAGTGTTCTGGGAGAGTAGATATTTAATCAGGAAGATCAATTAAAATAAAAAGTATGCAATAATAAAGCTATGTCTTAAAAATATAAGCATATTTTATAATATGAAATTTGATTATCACAAATTTTATTATCATTATTATAATAGCAGTTATTTTATTTTCATCATATCATTTAGTCTCTACTAAAATCACCTACTATATTTAGATTCACCCCTTACACTTGAAGAAACCAAGGTGCAAAAGAAATTAAGTAACTTGTGTAAATGCCATGTAACTAGTGAATGGCAAATCTAAGATCTGAACCAAACAGTTTTTACTCTGTCGCTCTTGTCCTTTCTGTCATGTCATGCTGCTTCTGTTTAATGTCTGTGGTTTTTTTTAGGAAACCAGGCAAATATAGTTCTCAAACAATGTTTGACCTGAGACTTACAGAAAAAAATACATTCTTATTCACTCTTGACAAGGGAAATGTGTTTAAGTATGTAAGATGCAAACCATTATTGATTTGTGGCTCCCATGATGCAATAGTCAGTGTCACCCGGGTCTACAATTACTTTACCCATTTGCCTTATTTGACTGACAGTAATTGAGTTTGCTAAAGTTTAGAAATATTATATCACTGTGAGGCGGTCCTCTCCTCTCACTTTGCTGTAGTTTCCTCTTGCTGTACTAGATGAAGGCAGTTAAGGGGATTTTGTTGTTTTTATTCTTTTACATGTAATTTTTATTTTTAATCCATTGAGATTTAATTTATGGAAATTAAGAACATTTATTAGGATACTACCGTAAGTGGGCAATTGGCAATATAATGATTCATTTTAAATCAGGATTGAAAAATTATGATTCTTCCCAAATTCTTATATTTGTATTGTATCACATAATATGGATAAAAGAACTGAAACTACAAAGAAAAACAATATAGAGCATCTTAAAAATGAAAGGGTCTCCTTCCCACCAAGTAAGCATGATTTGTTGATTTATTGCTATGAGAATATCAGTGTATTATAGCTCAGATATTTTTTTCTTCTGTGGACATTTAGAAGACTGTATTTTATAGAACAATAAATAAATTCATTGTCCACTGGCACATTCATAATTAAATGGCAACTTCAGATAGAACATTTTTCATGTGTTACTTTCTGTTACTAGCTTTTTATATTTATCACTCTAAAAAGGGTAAGACCTGAACAATGTCTACTCAAAGTTAATGGAGTCAGTCTCAGTCACAAGCCTTAGATAAACCAATCCCACTACAAGGATCATCTAAAGGAAATATAGTAAACTGAAATATCAAGAAAAATGGAGTTATAACTATAGGCTTTAAAATGTGTACATATTTCTCCTGTCTCCCAAAGTTTTACAAAATATGTATTATGGCAGGTGGAATAAAATGAGATAACTGGTGAAGAATGTCATTCTAGTGAATTAATGGTATCATAAATAAAACAATGGATGTATCATATTACTCCCACTTGTTAATGCATAGAAAATTTCTGTATAAATTTTCATATAATACAATAGTTTATATGGTAAGAGAGACCAGGTTTTCAGATAATTATGTCATTATTAGCTTGCACTGACTCCTAAACTAAATAAAGTGCCCATATTTAATCCCATACAATTTCAATTTATTACCAATTGATATTCATTAACTATTTTCTATTTTTTAAATGTCTATTTATGTCTTCCTAAACTAGCTACTTGTGGGTAAGACTGTGAATTAGTTATTTACTTACATCCCAATGTTCATCACAGGGTTTAGCACAAAATTATAAGTCGATAATGTTTGTTGGATGAACAAATGAGTACATGAATGAAAAAAGAAATTTCAGCAACAAAAAAAGAAAATTTTAGGGACAATCCCTAAAATTATGAATGCTTTTGTTTATGCCACAGTTCTTCCCATTTATAATAAATACACATGTAATTTCCTCTTCATCTCATAAAAATGTTCATAAGTAACTGATTTATTAGCAACTGCACATTCTTTGTATTGGCAGCTGGTAAAATACACTCCACTGTCTATGTTTGTATGTAAACTTTTACTGGAAAATAACTAAGCCCATTTGTATACTTATTATCTACAATCACTTTGAAGATACAATGACATTGATGAGTAGCTGTGACAAAGCCTGCCCAGCCCTTAAAGACCGATTATTCATTATCTGATCTTTCAAAAAAGATTTTGCTGACCCTTGTACATGCTAGCTCAATGCTGCGGTAACATTTTTTTTTTTTGAGAGGGCATCTCTCATATTTATTGATCAAGTGGTTGTTAACAGTTAACAACAATAAAATTCTGTACAGGGGACTCAATGCACAGTCATTAATCCACCCCAAGTCTAATTCTCATCAGTCTTGGATCTTCTGGAGCACAACAAACAAGTTCTTATATGGTGTACAAATTCTTACATAGTGAATAAGTTCTTACATGGTGAACAGTACAAGGGCAGTAGTCACAGAAACTTTCTGTTTTGATCACACATTATGAACTATAAACATTCAGGTCAAATATGAATATTTGTTTGATTTTTATACTTGATTTATATGTGAATCCCACATTTCTCCCTTATTATTATTATTATTATTTTATTATTTTTTTTTAATAAAATGCTGAAGTGGTAGGTAGATGCAAGATAAAGGTAGAAAACATAGTTTAGTGCTGTGAGAAAGCAAATGTAGATGATCAGGTGTGTGCCTATAAGCTAAGTATTAATCCAAGCTAGACAAGGGCAACAAAACATTCACGGATGCAGAAGATTTCTCTCAAAACAGAGGGCGTGAGGTTCTAAGCCTCACCTCTGTTGATCCCCAATTTCTCACCTGATGGCCCCCCTGTGACTGTGCCTGTCTTAGGTTGTTCCTCCCTTCAGGAATCTTACCCGTCTCTGGCTAACCAGTCATCTTCCGGGGCCATACAGGGAGATGTAAAATTGGTAAGTGAGAGAGAAGCTATATTGTTTGAGAAGGTTAGCTTTTTACTTCTTTGCAGATTTATGCTCTGTGGGTTTTATGCCCAGCATTTGTCTTGAGGTATCTTTACCACTTGGAGGAATTATGATACTCGGTAAATTCGATATGAGGCACGAATTCTATTTAAGGGTTGTAATTAGGAAGGAAGAAGAAAAGCTATAGATGTAGCAGACAGAAGAAAACATGGGAAGATTGGTTATTTCTTTGACATACCTTCTTGTAGAGTAGCTTAAGCATGTATAGGTTTTAAACTACTAATTAAATTGCGCACACACATTAACATAATAGGAATACAGTTACATAACCAAAGCAGACCTACAATTACCAGCCATCTCCAGTGAAACCAAGAAAACCAGTTAGGCACCCTAAGCATTTGTGAAAACTTATCTATGATATGATGGATATTGTCTAACTGAATTTGAATAGTTTGAGGAGAATTGGGGTAACATTTAAATGCAAGAAATTCTAAATTTTGTCAAATTCTCTTAGGTTCTAAGGTCTGTGAATCATTTATTATCACTAATAGGTCTTTCTGGAATCAATACTATTCCAAAATAACTTTCTTGACAAATTGTTCTGTATGTTAATTAATAAGGTTAATATCATAATTCTAAGCAACTTATTAAAAAGTATGAATCACTTGTAAGAAACTATCATTCTACCCTTGACTATGCCCTTATCTTGAAATTTAGTTTGAAAAATAATAAAATTGAAAAATAACAATTACGTGCATAAAACGACATGAAAAATAATCCTACATTAAAGTAGCATTACCTACAGCCAGAAGAATACTACTTCTAATGCATTTACTTAATCAAATCCTTTGTAATTAAAAAAGGAAAGTTACATAACAAACAGCGTCAGATAACCTCATAACTGAAGGGAGAAGGATAGAACGATCTATAGATCTATACTATGTATGCTGAGAGGCAAGAATGGGAAAAGTTACTGTAAGATAATGGATAATTTTTCCTTTTGACATCACGTTTGTACTCACTATTGTGTTTTGTGCTTAGATAGTATTTTTCCAATATGGATTGGAATATATCACTTTATTTTAGTGTTTCTTTAAAAGGCAGTATGAGAGGAAATGAAATACAAGAAAAATTATTCTTTTAGTTGAGCTTGAAAAATGACCTATGTATTAATTATTGGGAGATATCAACCACAAAAAAAAAAAAATCACAGAATGTTCGAGTTGGAAGTAAAAACTGATCTCACAGAAGAAAAAAAAAAAGTTTTTTTAAGTGTTTCATGAAAAAGCAATACTTATTAGTAGCTAAACTTAGCTACTTCTAAAGTTTCCTATTTCAGTCTGGTGATCTTACAACAAACACCATTTGCTATTGTTCTCATTTTAGGAAATGCACTTCATAGAGAAAAAGCATTTTACAACTTCCCAGTTATTTAGTCTTATCAATAAAGTAGAAGCAACATTTTTAGGTCTCCAATTTTAATCGGAGAATATGTATATTATTGACTTTATGCAAATTATAAAAAATGCACTGAAGTCTACTCATATAAGCAAAAATAACACTATATGACCTCTTTATTTCAATTTCCAAGTATGCTTTTCAATTGATTTGGCTCTGGGAGAGACATAACTTTTCAATATATCATTTCACCATCTATAATACAGAAAAGTAACTTCACTCCCAAAGGAGAGTATTAAAGAATGTGCAGTCATATCTTCTACAATACTATCAAAAATTAATCGTTTCAGTACCTCTAAAGTTTTAATTCTTTAGGACATTGATAGATAAATCTGTTAGATTAACTGAAACAAAGAATTAGGAATTGAAAAGAATGGATTATAAATATTTCATATTTTAAAAATAAGTATATTTGTCTCTGTCATTTGATAATTTTGTATCAAATATAGGGGACATTTACATTTTAAAATCATACTATTTTTGATGTCCTTTATATGTAAATATATGCATAAAAAATATAATGAAGGAAGAGAGGTAAAGGAAAAAAAGAAGCCAGAAATAAGACTAGAACAAAAAACAAGGTTTAGAATAATGGATCTTAAGTTTAGTTATAAATCCAATAATCACCAAGGCAAAGAAGAAAACTGCTCAGTTACAAAATATATAATATTTATAAGCTAAAATTAAGTAGTTGCTGAGAAATATAACTGGTCCCCCTGTGGATATCAGAGTTTCTTTCCTGTGAAAAAACACTAGAGATGATATCCTCAATGGACACTGTTAAAACAAATATAGCAAGTAGTCTCAAAAGGCTAATTCTTAATCTATCCCAAGCATAGGTAGTGTTTTAATGGAAGATGCCCAAGAGGTGGACCAGATTCTAATCATTTTGACTATCTGCATTATTTACAGAGAGATTTTAGAATATCCAGGATAACTGGCATTTAATTCAGGAAATTGATACTTTCTTTTACTTGACATTTCGTGGAGAATGGTAGTAAATTTGAGATTGCACCCTGACAGATTCCTGAGGTTCAGAAAATATCAGTTGTTAATAAATGTTATCACACATGCCTTAAAAGTGAGCTAAGCTGAAGAAAATTTTGGCATTCTTTTACACAACTGACCTGTTGAATAAGGGCCTATGCTTAATGGAAGTTCACATTTCTTCTCTAAGAAGTGACTAAATGAACTAGCCATAGGAAATTCTAAGATTACCTCAAAGAATTAATTTTAAATACCCATCTGTACCCAAAGGTTGTCTGTGTAAATCACAGTAGGAAAATTTCTTTTGAAAAAATAAAAATTTCCCCTAACTCAACAAGATTATCTGGTTAAAAATTCATGCCTAGTCACAGAACAAAATTGTTATGTAGCATTACAGCAATTAGCAGTTAAAAGTTGTAGTGCAGGGCAGAAGGTTAGGGAAGGGATATCTTTGAAAACCTTGCCTTAGAGAGTTGATTACTGGTAATCTTTCTGTGTTAATTTGCAAAAATTCTCTCACTGCTTCATTATTCCCTATATCCACATGCTTTGCAATATGACTTCACAAATCTTCTCATCAAAATATGGAATCTGTTCTTCTATCCTTGCAACTTGGCTGGCCTTTTGATTTACTTTGATTAATAGAAGACAGCAAAAATTTCAGCTCCAGTTCTTAGCATAGGCCTGCAGAGGTCTTGTTCAGTTGTCTTTTCTCCCTTGGCATCCTACACTACCATGTGAGGAAGCCTGGATATGCGTGCTGCATGATGACAGAAGTATGACCCAGTTACTCTACTCTTGTTATTACAGAAGATCACTAGTCATACATCACACATGCAAATGAGGCATTTCTTGACCAAACATCCCCCAGCTACCTAAGAACTGCCCACTGACATTTGAGAAAGCCCAGTCAACCTGGCCAAGAGAAGAAGAACCACACAACTGACCTATACTCTTACAAGCAATAATATGTTTGTTACCTTAATCTCCTGAGTGTGTTTGGGAGTACTTTGTTATGCAGCAATGGCTAACTGATACGTGACTTTTCCAACAATGAAAAAGAAATGATGTTTTCTGTTTTGAGAATTACAACTTTGAGTAATCTCTAATATAAAGCCATGTCACTGTCAATTAGAAAATTGCTTCTCTATTCTTTTTTTTCCTCCTTATTTAAGATGGAATAGATTACATATATAAAAATGTTAAGGGAAAAAATAAGGAAGTTAGAACACATTCATTTTTTAATCATCTTGGATTATGGTAGAATTTTTGTAAAAACCATTTCCCCAGTTTCTTTCTACCCTTACTGTCAACTCTATATATTCACTTATTCTAGATCAATGACAACTCTTCATCAGATCATCAATTGACTATCACCTATTTATAGACTATTAGTCTTTCAGGGCAGAGAACATGTTTCAATATTTTACGAATGCTTACATAATGTCAAGTTTACAAGGAGAACTAACTAAATATTTGTTAAATATGTAATTTAAGGTTTATTAAATTTAAAATGTAAATATACTGGCCTTAACAACTGTCTTAGTATGTTTCATGTCATTCTGAGTAGGAATATATATGAATTAAATATTCTCAATGCTAGCTGCAGTAACATATGAATCCTAAAAGCTCAGTACTTAGACACATTAGAAGCTTATTTCTCACTCACATGTGGTTAAAATGTGTGGCCCTGATTAACAGGCAGCTTCACTAAAGTTAGATTTTCTCAAACCTGGCACCATGATATTGTTGCCCTAGATAATTCTTCACAATAGTAAACTGCCCTTGTAGGATGTAAACAGCATCTAAGGCCTCTACCAACTAAATTCCAATAGCACCTTCCTAGTTATGATGACCAAAAATATGTCCATATTTTGTCAAAAGTCCCTTAGAGGGTAAAATCGACCCCAGTAGAGAACTACTGAAAATAAATGATTAGACAGGCCCAGGCTTCTTCCATCTTGTGGTTATAGTATCTTCATATCATGACTTCCAAGTTTTCCAAGCTTATATGTTAAAGGTGTAGAAGGAGAGTATAACAGTGTTGCTGGGATATATGTAATCTGCCAAGGACTATATTTTGCAGGAACTGCTATTATCTAGATGAGGTATGTGACTAATTCTTTGAAAAGGAATGTGAGCATGAGTGATGGGTCATTTCCAGTATGAAACATTTGTGAAGTATATGTTCATAATTTTTTTTAACCCATCATTAGCCAGAATGAAGAGACCAAGGCCCTAGGGTTTGGAGGTAGCATAGAATATAAAGAGCCTGAAACACTGTGTGGAAAGCCATGTGTCCTTCCTTCCTTCCTCCCTCCCTCCCTTCCTCCATCCCTCCCTCCCTCCCTCCCTCCTTCCTTCCTTCCTTCCCTCCCTCCCTCCCTCCCTCCCTCCCTCCTTCCTTCCTTCCTTCCTTCCTTCCTTCCTTCCTTCCTTCCTCCCTCCCTCCCTTCCTTCCTTCCTTCCTTCCTTCCTTCCTTCCTTCCTTCCTTCCTTCCTTCCTTCCTTCCTTCCTTCCTTCCTTCCTTCCTTCCTTTCTCTCTCTCTCCCCTTCTCTTCTTTTTTGGCTTCATTTGGATATTTTTAAATATAATGCCTTTATTATTATTAAATAGCTTACCTATCTCATTCAGAACTTTATATCGCTGGGTTTGTTTTCTGATTCTCCAATCTTACCTGCTTTTCTCTGCTTTCTAGTCTGCCTAAATATAATGATAATTTACTTTGCCAGCTCAATGCATCTGGTGGTTGGACATTCTAAAGGTTGGTTATTTGGATATGCTTAAGTGCATGTCATATATCTTAAACAGACTTGAAAGTATTTAGAAAAATAAAGTCTCTATTAATGAAACTAATAGTTACCAAGGTGGTATATGTTATACTTTTGTAATGGTCCTCCTTACATTCATGTATCACAAAACAAGTTTGTCTTTATTGAAATAATACTGAAATTTAGGGATATTATGCAACTGAGTCATGGGAGCAGGACTGTATTTAAATGTGTGACCAGTATGACTGAAATGTTTTTAAGAGTTAAATGTTAAATAATAAAAGTCATTAAGAAAAACAAAACAAAAATAATAGCAAAATTTTTTCAATGAATGATTTTAAAAGAATAAAACAGTAGCTGACAACATTAGAATAAACTCAAGTTTTGTGAGGATTATTATATCTACCTTCCTTGGGCCTCACTGATTATATCAGAGAGAAATTTGGCCGACCTATTGTTAGGACCTTTCAATATTGAAAGGATACTTCTTTTTGAAACTTCTCCAGCATGCAGTAGAAAATAAATTATTCAAATTCAATACAGAGACAGGTATGTGAAATACCTAAATGTTAAGGAATGGATTCAGAGAACAAAAACCTCTCTCTCCAGAAAGTGTTTTGCCTCTGAGTTGAAAGTTGAAGCATGAAGTATAATGACTGAAGAAGATATATAAAAGTTATATTGCTCAGTCCATAATGTTTTTCATATTTAAAAATATCAATATTATAAAAGTGTCATTTTGCAGATTCAAATCACTGTATCACATATTTGAAAACTCCTTTGTGTTAAAAATTAAAAAAAGAGTGACAGTGAATGGAAGCTTAATGTGTGCTGAGCAGACTCCATTATTGAGAACATAATTACCATATACAGTGCCTTGATCAGTTAATAATGCAAGAAAACTAAATGACAAGGTTGCAGTGAGAAGTGGTCTCAGTTTTATGACTGCATGCAAGAGGTTTCATAAATCTCTGCTAAAATAAAAGGCTAACTCCTGGAAGAAAGTGACATTACAGTGGGGAAGTTCTGGGAGAACTGATTATAAATGGATTGAACCAGAATATTCATACTGTCTCTTTTAGTATTTTTCCCTTGAAATTTAGAGAGATATCCATTAGTTACTAGGCCCATAACTCAGAAATAGAAGGTGAAATGCAGATCCAATTGTCATTTCACATGTAGAATACCTGCTATCTCTCCATACATCTCTACCTCTATTAGATTTCTATATATAGAAAAATATACATGTATATTTATACCACATCATATATACATCTGCATATACATATGTGTATGTATTAATGTTGTGATTTATTCCCTTTATATAAACAGAATACTTGAATGACATTTGATGTGTTGTTGAAAAATTACCTTTTTTCATTTAATGTATTCTTTAGAATGATGACAAGCATATGTATAATCCTTGCCCCTGAAATGAATATGTGCATTCAAATTCTAGGGAACTTTAAACCCATGAATTTATAGATGCAGATGTCTGGTAATTAAGGTGCTGTAATTGCCTTATAATTAACTTTCCATTTAATAATAGAGAAGATATTAACTTTTTGTCACAAATAGCACAGCAATTTTTTTATGGCTAATATATCTTTAGTTTTCCTGAATGGTCTTTTCTATCAGAATCCAGTGCAGGAAACAGAAATCACAATAGGCATTTTTTAAATGAAGAAATTGCATACAGGAAATGATGTGCTTAACATAGCATCACCAGGGCTGAAGTAACAGTTTGTAAGGTGGTCTCCTGGAGTAACTTCCAGACCTATATAGAACTGACCCACTCTAGGAGTACTGCCTCTGAGGTCACAACTGGAAATAGGCCACAAACATGATTCTCTGCCTTTGCCAACACAGCCCAACACTCAGGAGGCTGGAAAATGTGCTCCTAACACTGCAGTCCAACGGGGCGACACCAGATCAAGCCACTGTAATGCCTGTGCTTGTCAATACCTAGAAAGCTGGAATTTGGACCCTGCCACACTACTGTTGGGAACTCTCACATTTCCTTATCCTCATTTGCCAGTAGTAACAGCAAAAAGTCACTAGAAGATGGTTTCTGCTTAACTCTTACTTTCCAAATTTTGCTACACCTACATGGAATCCAATGGAACCTAATTTGCATTCAGGTTCTTAGCCAAAGAAGAGGCTGGGAAATGTAGGTTTTAGATTTCAACTATTTAATAAATTAAGATTAATGTAAGATAATAGATTGAATGCCTAATGTGAGCTACCTATAAGTAGCAGCATCTCCACATGGGAATAAAATGTATTTTACATATAATGTAGCAACATACTATACTAGCTCCATGAAAATATATATCGCTCAAATCTCACAGAGTATTTGTGTTCTGGCAGAAAAAATACTAATAAAAAAAAGTAGTTGAACACATTGACAAAGAGAAGTTAAAATAGGAAACAATGCAGGAATATCCTAAAAGACTGCTTAGAGTTTGATGGAGACAAATTCCGTGTATTTTAATGTCAGCAGCAAGCGGTAGCCATGTGAAAATTAAAAGTCAAATGGAGACAACTCATAATTAAGATTATTTCCCAAATGTCTACCTCTTTAAAGTTAAAAGGTAGTGACATTCGTGAAACTGTGAGGGAGAGTATATTTTAACAAGACATTTACTATATTATAACAACATACAATGGCCCTTTTTAAAAAATAAATATTTCCATGGCAAGAAATTACCTTATCTGCTCTGTTTTCTATCACTGCTATAACAATGGATTGTGGATTTAGTGGCTTAACACAACACAACTCTACTATCTTACAATTTTGTAGGTTAGAAATCCATTATGAGTTTCACTGGTCTAAAATGAAAGTGAACTCAGGTCTGTATTCCCTTCTCCAAGCCCCACAGAAGACTGTATACTTGTGGTTTCCAGCTCTAGAGGATTCCAGAATTGTTTGGTTTCCCTTCCTCAGTGTTCAGTGCCAAATTTTGACATTTCTCTGTGCTTTTTTTCTGTAGTCACATTACTATCTATTCTGCATCCCTCTTTCACTTTTAAAGATACTTGTGATAACACTGGTTCCACCTCCAGGAAAATGTCTCAACATAAAGTTTATAACTACAATCACATTTGCAAAGTTCCTTCTGCTCTGGAAAGAAACATCATCACAGGTTCTGGATATTAGGACCTGTACATTTTCGGGTGCCCATTATTCTGCCTTCCAGGAATACTAAGAAAGAATAACAGTTGAAATCTCTTAAGCAGAGAAAAGTTTTTAGTTATGATGTCTAACTTATTCTTGTATTACATATGTTATTACATGTATGATAAAGGGGTACATTTTACTATCTCCTTTAGAAATACTGAAATTCATATCTTACTTGGTTGTTTTGCATCAGATACATGCAGCTTAGATCAATCTGGCTAAAATACTCAAAAAGAGTGCTTCATAATAATAACTGCATGTAAAATAACACTTTATTTTTAAATGATTTTATTAACAAATATAAGCTTGTTCATATGTAATGAAAATTATTTTTCACATTCAAAATGTAAATGAAACCTAACATTTGGATCTATTTACTTACTACCTATAAGATGTCACTGTTATAAAAATTTTAGAAACATGCCTATTATCTGTGTCCACACTTTTACGTCTATTTGAGGATACCATTAAGATAAAACTAACCTGAAGATGATTTTAGTTTGGAGGTGAATATCAATTACAACATGCAGTTTAGAGGTTATGATTTTGGGGGTAAAGGAGAATGTTACTGTTGACAGAAATATAACATGAGAATGTGAAGGTAGACATTAAACAGGGACATGAAATAAACCATGCCTAGTATGTGTAAACTGATAAAATACAGATGTGTGACCAAAACAAAAAGTCAAATTAGGTATGGATACAGAGTTGCCTTACACAATGTGTAATTCTCTGAGGAGGTGGAAGTATACATGTGCAATTCACATTTCTGTCAAAACAGATTAAAAATAGCACCACTGCTGTGAGCAGAGTTTCCAAAGGCCCCACCAGCCTATGGGGCACCATTAACAGGGATAATTTATATTTCTCGGGCCCTTGTTTCCACTGTAATGTAGAGCATCAGCATCCCCCAGGGCCCTGCTTCGCCCACCTACATGTCTTGGATTTCCCAGGCTGTCACCGTGGGACAGTCCACACAATGGCATTGTCGGACAGCTCCTAGCGCTTTGGTTGGGTACCGTTGCTCCTGCCACTCACTGAGGCTGAGTTAATGGAAAAAAGTCCTCCAGAGGCCCTTCTGCCTGCTGAACATGCTGGTTCTTTCACCACACACCACTCCACTCACTATCTCTCAGCCCATGCCATAGACTCACAAGAAATACCCATAAACTCTTTGGTAGAACAAATGGGAGAATGTATTACTACTCCTTCAGTGTCGAAGACTTTTTAAAAACTACCAAATCCTTATGACCAGGTCCTGAAATACACCATTTTGTCAAAATACTTTCCTCTATTTGCTGACAGTTCACCCTTTCCTTGGATTTAGATGAGATACGTCTGAATAATTGATCTCTTCAAATTCGTATCATCTCTTCTCCCTGACAACCAAGGCTTTAGGATTCAATCTTGTTTTGCTTTTTCCTTTCCCATGAGTTCTCTCAGGGGAGCCTCCAACCTCCACGCAAGGGGACTCTTGCTTAGACTTCCCCACCAATTCACCGGATAGGCACAGACACTACTGAACACTAAGACACAATTAGACCTGAGTTGAAGTCTACATGCATTCCTGACACACATTGCCTTTATATTAGAGCTGTGGTATGACAATGGCGCCTTCAAAAAGCACGAGAAATAAACAAATGAGTGAGAAAACCCCACTGGTCTAAAACTGTGAAAATACAGCCACCAAATATCAAGGTGACCTAGTTCAGGCAGGGGAAATTTTAACCCTATCATATAAAGACAATAAATCTCTTGTTCTCAAGTTTGGGAGGGGTAAATATCCACAAAAGGGTTCTCAGATATACTGGGCATACCTGTGTCAAAGAGGAAGGAATGATTTCTAAACTTAACCTCATTTCACCCAGACCTGAGCTATGTGCCCTTTATTATTATCCTGCATTCTGCACAATTTCTGAACCAATTCACAGAGTAGCTCCAGTGAAGGAATTTTGAGGAATTCCCTTTATCCCTGTGAAGCAGATATGCAATGATGTTTCCCATCTGATGGCATTTCTAGCCTCTCTGCTAAAGAAAATGTTCTATTCATTTAAACTGAACACAGATTTCTTGTACAAGAATTTAAAAAGATCAAGACTTAGGGCTGACATCACCTCTCTATTATTGCAGGAAGGGACTCTGTTTTAAAAATAATTGAAAAGTTGATTGGCTATTTAATCTTAATATTTGACATACTAAATTTATGTATAGCCTATGATGTAAAAAGCTAAGGAAGATATTGGGAAGGAATAAAGGCTATCTTAATATGCCAGAACCTAATGCCATAGTTTAAATAGTAGAGTGTCTTAAAAGAATTTTTTATTGATTGTGCGCTTTCCCTTTAAATGTTATTTTTTAGCATTTTTGTTAACATGTTCTTTCAACATGTGCATAGGCCAGACCAGAAACCATACTTCAATCTAAATTATAGTTAAATTGTTACACTTTTATTGTAAATTAACAGAAAATATTTCTTCCTCATAGTTAATAATTTATAATAGATTATATATCATATATTCTAATTTAATAGTACACTAAAGCTTTAAAAAAGGCAAATTTAATTCATATAGATAGTGGAAGTAGATGAAGATTAAAAAGTCTTACATATAAGTCCCATCACAATCTCTTTAGAGTAAAAAAAAACAAAAAACCTCAGTTGGTACTGAAACTTGCTTGTCAGTATAACAGATTTCAGTATGAAATTATTTTATTTCTTTATTGGAAACTAGAAAATTACTTTATCAAGGATGAGGAATATGTCTAACTGAATGATGCCTCCTCCATCAACATTTTGAAGTAGTATAGAAGGGTAGAACAATGGAAGAACCCACATGAAACAAATAAATATGTTTGGAAAGTTAAATATATAACTTAAGCAAATGTGTCCTGTGTTGAATCTATAGGCAGGTTTTTCCTCCAGTATCCTCCATGGTCTAATATAGATTGCTAACTCATTCTCTTATGATTTTAAAAAATAAAGGGAAAGAGGGAGAGGATTAAAGATGGTGGCATAAGAGGAGAGACAGAGGATTCCTCCTAAAACCATATACAATTAGAAAATTTAATTGGCGCAACTAATCCTGAGAGAGCAACAGGAAAGAGGACAGTGTCAGACTGCACACACCTGGAGAAAAGAGCAGACCTCACCAAATGGGGTGACATACCAGAGCTGTGGCTCCATGGGACCTGAGACCCTCCCCCACCCCAGCTCAATGGCGGGAGGAAGAGAAATGGAGCAGGGAGGGAGTGTAAGGCCTGGGACTGCTGAATACCTAGCTCTGGAGATCTGCGCTGGGAGAACAAACCTACATTTCATGGTGCTTTCATGAGACTCGCATGACTACTGGGTTGGAAAGTTAATACAGGAAGAGTTTCTGGGGAGACTGGGATTCCAGTGGCTTGTAGAAAGCAGGGATCCATATCCAGCTGCTCTGGGACAAAAACATACCTGTGTGACCGGCCCACTGGCTCAGGCAGCGGAGACAGGCACAGCAGCCGGGAGGTGGGGAACAGCTCTTTCTTCCCCCCAGGCACAAGTACTGCTCCCGTGCGACCCCCGACATTGCTTCAGGGACTGAGCAGCTGCAGAATAGAGCTTCTGGACACTAGAGGGCACCATATACAAACATGAAACACCAAAGGAAACTTGTCCAGGGTAAAATTGTTAATACAACTCCTGAGAAAGATTTAAATGATACGAACCTCATGACGATTCCTAAAAGGGAGTTCAAAATAAAAATCATCAACATTCTAATGGAGGTAGGAAAGATATCCAAGAACTCAGGAATGAATTCAGGTCAGAGATCCAATTGTTGAAGAGCATGATAGAGGGTATTAAAAGCAGGTTGGATACAGTGGAGGAGACAATAAATGAAATAGAAACTAGAGAAGAGGAATGCAAAGAAGCTGAGGCACAGAGAGAAAAAAGGATCTCTAAAAATGAAAGAATATTGAGAGAACTCTGTGACCAATCCAAGCGGAACAATATTCACATTATAGGGATACCAGAAGAAGGAGAGAGAGAGAAAGGGATAGAAAGTGTCTTTGAGGAAGTAGTTGCTGAAAACTTCCCCAATTTGGTGAAGGAGATAGTTGCTCAGGCCATGGAGATTCACAGATCTCCCAACACAAGGGACCTAAGAAAGACAACACCAAGACACATAGTAATTAAAATGGGAATGATCAAGGATAAGAACAGACTGTTAAAAGCAGCCAGAGGCAGAAATAAGATCACATACAAAGGAAAGCCCATCAGGATAACATCAGACTTCTCAGCAGAAACCTTACAGGCCAGAAGGGAGTGGCATGATGTATTAAATGCCATGAAGCAGAAGGGCCCAGAACCAAGATTACTTTATCCAGTGAGATTATCATTTAAATTTGAAGGAGGGATTAAACAACTTTCAGATAAGCAAAAGCTGAGAGAGTTTACCTCCCATAAACCATCTCTGCAGTCTATTTTGGAGGGACTGCTATAGATGGAAGTGTTCCTAGTGTTAGACAGCTGTCACCAGAGGTAGTAAAACCATGATAGGGAGGGTGAAACAGCTGATTGCAAGGAAATGCAAAATTAAATCGACTATCCCCAAAGCCAATCAAAGGATAGACAAAAAGTACAGAATTTGATACCTAATATATAAAGAATGAAGGAGGAGAAATAGAAAAGAACATTTAGATTGTGTTTGTAACAGCATACTAAGTGAGTTAAGATAGACTCTTAGATAGTAAGGAAAGTAACGTGGAACCTTTGGTAACCATGAATCTAAAGCCTGAAATGGCAATAAGTACATACCTATCGATAATCACCCTAAATGTAAATGGACTGAATGCACCAATCAAAAGACATAGAGTCACTGAATGGATAAAAATACAAGACCCATCTATATGTTGCTTACAAGAGACTAACCTCAAACCCAAAGACATGCACAGACTAAAAGTCAAAGGATGGAAAAAGATATTTCGTGCAAACAATAGGGAAAAAAAAGCAGGTGTTGCACTACTAGTATCAGACAAAATAGACTTCAAAACAAAGAAAGTAACAAGAGATAAAGATGGACATTACATAATGATAAAGGGCTCAGTCCAACAAGATGATATAACCATGATAAATATATATGCACCCAACACAGGAGCACCAGCATATGTGAAACAAATACTAACAGAACTAAAGGAGGAAATAGAATGCAATGCATTCATTTTAGGAGACTCCAACACACCATTCACTCCAAAGGACAGATCCACCAGACAGAAAATAAGTAAGGACACAGAGGCACTGAAAAATACACTAGAAAAGATGGACCTAATAGACATCTATAGAACTCTGCACCCAAAAGCAGCAGGATACAGATTCTTCTCAAGTGCACATGGAACATTCTCCAGAATAGACCACATACTAGGCCACAAAAAGAGCCTCAGTAAATTCAAAAAGACTGAAATTCTACCAACCAACTTTTCAGACCACAAAGACATAAAACTAGAAATAAATTGTACAAAGAAAGCAAAAAGGCTCACAAACACATGGAGGCTTAACAACACGCTTCTAAATAGTCAACAGATTAACAACCAAATTAAAATGGAGATCCAGCAATATATGGAAATAAATGACAACAACAACACAAAGCCCCAACTTCTGTCGGACACAGCAAAAGCAGTCTTAAGAGGAAAGTATATAGCAATCCAGGCATATGTAAAGAAGGAAGAACAAACCTAAACGAATAGTCTAATGTCACAATTATCAAAATTGAAAATAGAAGAACAAATGAGGCCTAAAGTTAGCAGAGGGAGGGACATAATAAAGATCGGAGAATAAATAAACAAAATTGAGAAGAATAAAACAGTATAAAAAATCAATGAAACCAAGTGCTGATTCCTTGAGAAAATAAACAAAATAGATAAGCCTCTAGCCAGACTTATTAAGAGAAAAAGAGAATCCACACACATCAACAGAATCAGAAACGAGAAAAGAAAAGTCACGACAGACCCAACGGAAATACAAAGAATTATTAGAGAGTACTATGAAAGCCTATATGCTAACAAGCTGGAAAACCTAGGAGAAATGGCCAACTTCCTAGAAAAATACAAGCTTCCAAGATTGACCCAGAAAGAAACAGAAAATCTGAACAAGCCAATTACCAGCAAAGAAATTGAATCGGTAATCAAAAAACTACCCAAGAAAAAAACCCCCAGGCCAGACAGATTTACCTCGGAATTTTATCAGACATACAGAGAAGAAATAATACCCATCCTCCTAAAAGTTTTACAAAAAATAGAACAGGGGGGAATACTCCCAAATTCATTTTATGAAACCAGCATTAACACCCGAATACCAAAACCAGGTAAAGACCCCACCAAAAAAGAAAATTACAGACCAATATGTCTGATGAATATAGATGCAAAAATACTCAATAAAATATTAGCAAACCGAATTCCAAAATATATCAAAAGAATCATACACCACGACCAAGTGGGATTTATCTTAGGGATGCAAGGATGGCAAAACTGGACAGCTACATGTAAGAGCATGAAACTGATCACTATCTAAACCCATACACAGAAGTAAATTTGAAATGGATCAAAGACCTGAATGTAAGTCATCAAAGTATAAAACTCTTAGAAAAAAACATAGGCAAAAATCTCTTGGACATAAATATTAGCAACTTCTTCATGAACACATCTCCCCAGGCAAGGAAAACAAAAGAAAAAATGAACAAGTGGGACTATATCAAGCTGAAAAGCTTCTGTACAGCAAAGGACACCATCAATAGAACAAAAAGGTACCCTACAGTATGGGAGAATATATTCATTAATGACCGATCCGATAAAGGCTTGACAACCAAAATATATAAAGAGCTCATGCACCTCAACAAACAAAAAGCAAATGATCCAATTAAAAAATGGGCAGAGGAGCTAAACAGACAGTTCTCCAAAGAAGAAATTCAGATGGCCAACAGGCACATGAAAAGATGTTCCACATCGCTAGTTATCAGAGAAATGCAAATTAAAACCACAATGAGATATCACCTCACACAATTAAGGATGGCTACCATCCAAAAGACAAACAACAACAAATGTTGGCGAGTTTCTGGGGAAAGGGAAACTCTCCTACACTGCTGGTGGGAATGTAAATTAGTTCAACCATTGTGGAAAGCAATATGAAGGTTCCTCAAAATGCTCAAAAAAGGCTTACCATTTGACCCAGGAATTCCACTTGTAGGAATTTGCCCTAAGGATGCAGCACTCCAGTTTGAAAAAGACAGATGCAACCCTATGTTTATCACAGCACTATTTACAATAGCCAAGAAATGGAAGCAACCTAAGTGTCCAGCAGTAGATGAATGGATATAGAAGAGGTGGTACATATACACAATGGAATATTATTCAGCCATAAGAAGAAAACAAATCCTACCTTTTGCAACAACATGGATGTAGCTAGAGGGTATTATGCTCAGTGAAATAAGCCAAGTGGAGAAAGACAAATACCAAATGATTTCACTCATCTGTGGAGTATAAGAACAAAAGAAAAACTGAAGGAACAAAACAGCAGCAGAATAACAGAACCCAAGAATGGACTAACAGTTACCAAAGGGAAAGAGACTGGGGAGAATGGGAGGGTAGGGAGGGATAAGGGTGGGGAAGAAGAAAGGGGGTATTATGATTAGCATGTATAATGTGAGGGGTGGGGGAAATGGGAGGGCTGTGCAACACAGAGAAGACAAGTAGTGATTCTTCAACATCTTACTATGCTGATGGACAGTGACTGTAATGGGGTTTGTGGGGGGGACTTGGGGTAGAGGAGAGCCTAGTAAACATAATGTTCTTCATGTAATTGTAGATTAATGGTAACAACATAAAAAAATAATGAAATAATGAAATAAAAAAATAAAAAAAGGGAAATATTATTTTTGTACCTATTTCTATAAACACCATATTCCTTTTTAAAAAAACACATATTTGGGTATAATATCTGTGTTGTTAACTCCCTTATATTTTGGCCTCTTTGAAATGTGACATTATCAGCCCAGTCTTGATAATTGTTAAAATGGACATTAGCTAGAGTAGAGTTTTAAAGCAGGTAAGGTGATCATCATAGAATTATTGTAAATCTAGTATCCTAGCATTTGCCAAGCCATTCAGGTAACAAGAAAATCCAGTGTAATTAAGAAATATAATCCCATACACACATTTATACATAGATATTTCAAATCTAAGTCTACACTAATCCTTCTTTTGAAGGCATATTTTTGTAAAGTAACAATTTCAGAAATCAAACAACAAACACTTTTTTAAAAAGCAAGTATGTGGGAGATAGAATATCCATACTGAAATTGGAAAAAGCTATACCTAACAATTCAGCCAAAAAACTAGGAATTTTCACTGAAACAACTGAAAATAAGTATTCATTTCTGAATGTTGGGGTATTGCTTGAAGTTTGTCCATAATCATCCCTTTATCCTTTTAATATCTGCCTTCTGGCATCCATTGTTTTTGATGAGAAGTCAGCTGTTGATCATATTTAAGTTTACTTGTGCTTGACGAATCATGAATGAGTCCTTTCTCTCTTGATGATTTCAAGAGTTTCCTTTTTCTTTTGATATTTTATTTCAGTGTTTCTAGGAGTGAATCTCTGAAATTAGCTCATAGAGCTTTTTAGATGTGTAGATGGGTATTTTTCATCAAATTTGGGGAGCTTTTAGCTACCATTCTTTCAAATATATTATTTGCCCCTTTTTTGCTCTTCTAGAACTCTCATGACAGGCATCTTGGTTTGATAGTGTCCCATAAGTCTCTGAGCCTCTGTTCATTTTTTCTTCACTCTATTTTACTTTTGTTTTACAGACAAATAAACGTAATGACATGGCTTTTAGACTGCTGATTCTTTTGCCTCAAGTCTTCTACTGAACTTCTCTAGGGAACTTTTCATTATAGTTGTACTGTTCCACACCACCATTATTTATTTGCTTTCTTTTGTTTTTTTGATTTTATGTCTATTTTATTGTCTATGAGGCAGAATTGTTGCCATGCATTTCTTTAATTCCTTAAACATGGTTTCCTTTGGTTCTTTGTACAAATTTATAATAGCTTTTTGAAGTTTTTGTTTATCAAGTCTAATAAGTTACTCTTCTGGTCCACCATTTTTGTTTTTCCCTGTATATGCCGCATTATCCTGTTTCTTTGCATGTTATTTTGTTGTTGTTAATAACTAGACATTTTAAATAATACTTAAATATTATAGCAACACTGGATAATTTCTCCATACAAAAATTAAATGTTCTTTGTTGTGTTTATCATTTAATGACATTCCTGATCCAATTCTGCAGAAACTGTCTCCTCTCCAGTGCAGAGTCACTAATGTTTTTTCTTATTTTTGTTTAATTCTTTTTTTTTTTTAATATTTAGGCCTAACGTCCTTGGCTGGCCAGGGGGTCAACATACCATATTGCCTATCCAGTGATTATTCAGGAGTTGGAATTAAGCACTTTGAACCAGTAAGTATTGAAACATGCATTTGTAGTTCAGGCACTTTACTTTTGGCTTATGAAGGATTTCATATTCAGCCAGGGATGAATACATAACTAGGATACTTTCTAGTCTCTCCTGGGTAGTACACAGCCTTTGTGTGCATAAAGCCTTCCAGATGCTGAGTAATACATAAAAGCTTATCAAAGCTCCCTGTGACCATCTCATCTCCTAGATTTTCTTTTGGATTTGGTTGATCTTTTGTTTGCCTGAGCCTGTACTGAACACTCAGGCAACTGTAGTGTTGGCCTTCCCCAGCTGCCACTGAGATTGCTGCTACTTTCAGTAATGGCTCTGGGCTTAAGGCTCTTCCTTGGAGCCCCGTTTCAGAGAAGTTGGCCTTTCTGATGGCAGCAGGCTTAGTCCTTTCGGCTGCAACTGCCAGTAGGTGGAGTGGAAGGGGGATGGAAGGATCCCTCTGTAAAATTGCACAGACACCCACTGTGCTGATTAAATTCTGTAAGTTTTCCTTGCATAAATGCTTTTCAATTTATTGCACACTTCTGGTTAATTTCCAGAATTCTAGAATGGCAGATTTTGATCATTTTGTTTAATTTTCATCATAGCCTTTTGATGAGAGTATTTGCTGACCCTCCAGTACACCTTTCAAAAGTATTTACTTTTAAGCACTAAAAAACTTGATTACATATAACATTTTTATTCCTTCTCTGAATCTCTTTTAAAACATAGTTTATATTAGCATATTTGTCAATTTGTAATTAACTGCATGAACTTTACACATCAAGGAACTTTATAATTAACATTGCAAGCACATTCCTTATTTTGCTGTTTGCTTTTTTATATCTCCTATATATTTCTTGGACATACAGATAGATGTTTTCCATTTTATGTGGTCAAATACACAGTGACTTTTTAATGGATTTAATTTTAAGAGAATCCTCCCTATATATATGCCAGCAATATGTCATATTTTCCTATTTTTAACTGGAACTTAAAAAAAATTTAAATCCATAATCTTGCTGGACTATTTTTTTGATATATCATGTTTGTAGGAATTTAATTTACTGTTAAATGCTCAGTAATGATACC
The DNA here is from genome assembly GCF_040802235.1 of Manis javanica. NCBI lineage: Eukaryota > Metazoa > Chordata > Mammalia > Pholidota > Manidae > Manis > Manis javanica. The sequence goes on along the minus strand of NC_133160.1, from coordinate 126,384,106 downwards.
ACTGTCTTTTATTGATAATTTGCAACTTACTCTAATGATATAAAGCAACTTCTTTTAACAAATACATTTAGTAGCTGGGTCTCTTCTTTTACATTAAATTTCTCTATCGATCTTACAGTAAGTCAAGACATATTATCATGTTTTCTTAGTTATTTAAAAAAATTTCTTATCTTAAAGAGCTTAGAAACAAATATAAAACATAAACAAATTTATTTCAATCATAATTCAGCAATCTCTTACATATATCATAACTGTTTCTCTTCAGGGAATCTCTTTTCAATATACAATGATATGATTTTAATAGTTGCACAGTATTACATTGAATGAGTTATAATAATTTTTTGAACAGTTTCCTTCTGCTGGAAGTTAAGGTTGTTTGCCAAAATTTTATTCTTACAAATATCACTGCAATCAGTAGTTTTACATTAAAAAAATTTGGGAGGACACTTATTCAATTATTTCTTGTCCCATTTAACTTAATTTAACTTTTAGTTCTAAAATGTTTCACATGGCTTTGGGGAAATTTATAGGCAACCATATCTATAAACACAAATACTGATCTGTCCTCCTTTTCAATAATTTTATCTCATTTTGTATCCTAGGACTAAAAATGTGATTAAAATGTCCAAAACAATATAGAGTGATAATAGTTATAGCAATCATGCCTGTTTTGTTTCTGAACTTAATGGATATGACCAATTATTCCTTGGTTGATTGTAGAGTGATTATGCTTTTGTGATTAATTTTCCTAATAATGCTAAGAAAATATACTTCTATTCCTAAGTGACAAAGCTTATTGTCAAGCATATCATGCTTTTAAAAGATTATTATCTATAGCGATAGTAACTCTATTCTCCCTTCCTCTCTCTCTCCCTTTATTGTTCCTAAATATGATGCTAAGTTAAAATATTGGAATTACTTGCATTCAAACATCTTATGTCACTTTACATCTTTTAATTTATGAGTAAGTTTGGCCTCTAAGTATGTGTGTGTGTATGTCTGTGCACATGCACTTATATATGAAGTACTGTGTGAGTCTGGTATTTTTCATTTGTTACTGATGCTATGTTAGTTATACAAAATGAGTCTGCATTTAAGAAACTTATTATACTCTTTAAAAATGCTCCACTGCTTTATAACTGATTTGTCTCCATATTTTTGGAAAGTATTTTTTCTGCCATTCTATTTCAGTTGCTGCCATTAGAGGTTATCTACCCCTTTGTGAGCCAATTTTAATTAGACATGCTTATGAGAGCATAGACTTTAAAATCTTCCAATCCCACAGCATTAAACTGTGTGTTAGTTTCACTTAACTATTTTTTTAAGATCTAAGATATTTTTTAAAGAATATTCTAATCATGTTATTCATGCTTTGTTGTTGCATTTACTTTCATCTTTCAAAATGGTTGTATATTTCATTAATGTTTACAAAAAAAACCTCGTAATTGATTCTGTGATGCTACTCATTTTATGATTTTGAAACTTATTTTTCACATTATAAGATTATTCTCTTTTCAGAGAACTATGATAAAGATGCTGTATACACATGAAAACCATGTGTTTTATATTCATTCTATTTTCCACTGACTATTCAGTACTTAAATAGCACACAGCAATAAATATTTAAAATTTTATAATTAATCATTGGCAAAATATGTGGGAAAAGACCTGGAAGAACATACACTAAAATAGACTTTAGAGATCAATCTGAAACTGGGAAGGAATAGGTCTGGTAAAGGCATTTAAATGATGAAATATTAATTCTTGTTGGATATCACATTGTATTTGAATATTTATGGTGAAAAACATTAATATTTGAAAGGCAAAAATAAATGATCAATATTTTAAACTTTGAAATTTGAAAGAATTACCTCACTTATTCTTCAATCTGTTTCTGCTGATCCCTATGCAGGTTTTAATTGATATAATTGGATTTTAGACCCAAATAATTAATTTTATATTCTGTGTTCCCTTGCTCAATATTCTTTTCAGTTTGTATTTGTTTGTAACCATATTAAATAAAGGCTATTTAAACACTTTTCCTTTATTGATCTCATATATTATCCTACTTCTTTCTACTGTTTAGTTATTGATTTTAATTATCCCTTGTTTATGAAGATTGCTTCTTAAATTCCTTTTAGCTTCTCAAAGTTGTTATTCTATCTTAATTGCTTCATGCCTGAGAATATTTTCTCTTGTTCTCAACAAAAGACACCAATTCTATGTCTGGTGTAAAATTTCAAGGATATAATTTTGCCTGTAAAATTGTGCACATATTTCAGCAAGGGCTTTCAGAGATATGTGTTACAGAGAAGTTAAATGTCAGTGTGATTTTTTTCCTTATAGTTCCATTTATCATGTGTGTGTGTGTGGAGAGGGAAGATTACCTTATGTAAGTATGCTTACATGACAGGGGTTTGGAGAGGTCACTGGGTGGCTGGCAGAAACTGCATAGTCTATTCCAGTCTTACTAAAGCTTAGTATAAGGTAAGTCAGAAATCAGCCCAGCTAAAATATCAGGTTTCCTTAGTTGCAGTGGTGTGTAGAATTTGAAGATGGCTCATTTCCAATACCTGGTCTTGACCTGACCTTTTTTCTTAATCCCAGCTCTCAATCTTATTTCCTGTTTATTAGTATAATTTAGTAGAATTTCATCTACTGCCGCTCAGCTTATTTGAGGTGGGAGATTTTTCTGCCTGTGCAGTTTATCTCTCTGGAAGTCTAAACATCTGTTTTCCATGTAAGTTACTAGCTCTATGTCCGGTTCCAAGAGTTTCTTAACATTCACCCATCCCCACCCTTTGTCTAATTTGTGATTCTATACTTTTTGGGATTAAATGCGTAAATGTGTCCAGATTCTATACTTTTTGGGATTAAATGCATAAATGTGTTCATATTCTACTTGTGACACTGCCATTTTATGGGAGGTGATATCTCTGAATTAATACATAGGAAGTAACAAATACAATCTGAAAGGGTAAATTCAGTCATAGTTAATATGGCAAATCAACTTAATTGACTAGATGATGTACTATATGCATTTTTGAAACATAAGGCATCTACCTGGGGTAAAATCAAGGTTTCTTCATTTGCTTTTAGGTAGAAATGGTTTTAGCTTCATATTTATGAGTCATCTCTTAATTAATTCTACTTAGATTTTTTTTTAAAACTAGTGTTCACTTAAAAAATTTCCAGATACTGATAGTGTATATTAACCAATTTATTTCATTAATTCATTCAAAAACAGTATAATGTTCTTACTATGTGCAAAGAATTTGATATTTTGGTTTAGATCAATATACCTATCAGAACTCTTCTGGCCTGGCTTGTAATGGCCCGGCACTGTTGGGAGCCTCGTCTGCAGTGTGGGGGCTGGCACACCTCCCTGGCAGCTGTACTGCACATCAGACCCCCTCCATCCCTGCGGCCCCAGCTGAGAAGGAAGGAGAAGCAAAAGAAGATCTGAGGAGATGCATGATGACATGGGTTTTGGTCTTTTTGACTAACTCTCTTTGTAATATGTTCAATCAAAAGCTAAACTTAAAAAAAAAATAGGATGAGACTTGGAGAAGCAGAGGCTGAGCAATAATATCCAGTTAAGGGACATAGTTTTTCACGAGCCTAATAATGTGAGAAAACAGGGTGTTACTACAACTAAAGGGCACGTGAGTAAGGCTGGAAAGACAGGGACCGTATTATAAAACTCACCTAGATTTACACATACACTGTGTATCTTGAAAATACATTATATATGTGTAAAAATGAGATTTTTGTATTAATAAAGGAGTCATACATATCATTTGTTTAGTTTCCTCCCAGTGAATTCCTTTAACAATTCACCAAATCCCACTCAAGTCCCAATTAATGTCCACACCGGGAGAAAAAGTGTTAAGTCTGGCTGACAATTAACCAAAAAAGGACTATAACTTATTGGATGAGTTAGTATTTATATCTCTGTGTATGGTACATATACATGTGTGTGCATATGCATGTTCATACACATGTATTTATGTGTATATGTGGTGCCTGCACATGCATGTGTACATGTCTGTGTCTACATATGGATATCTCAATATGTGTTTGTATGTATCTCTTCATATCTATGTATATCTACACAGATATATACATATATATCTACATATATACATAAATAAATTTAATGGACTCTTACACCATGATCATGGATACTGGTGATCTTGGATAGTTATTCTTCTGGAAATATGGTACAAATGCAAATTATCAGGCTACATCCTCTCCAGACCTACTGAATCAGAAACTGTAGGGATTCATCCAATAATCTGTCTTTTAACAAGCTTTCCAGTTGATCACTGCATACCAATTTTAAGAACCACTGATCTCAAAAACAGCATTTGTAGTCTACTTTCCATATAAATGAAATAATGATAGAATCTTTCAAGTGTTTTTCAGATGGGGAGATTTTATTAGATCATCCTGAAGCAAAATCAAGTACTTTAAGATTATATTCTTTGTTTACTAGGCTCCCCCCTTCACCAAGTCCCCCCACCACATGCCCCTTCACAATCACTGTCCATCAGCATAGTAAGATGCTGTAAAATCACTACTTGTCTGCTCTGTGTTGCACAGCCCTCCTGGTGCTCAGATTCAGGGCTATGTGTTTGGGAGGCGCTGGGCAGGGGTGTGAAAGCTAAGCTCATCTTTACAACATCTTAGGGTGGAAATCTATAATCTTTGAATTAAAATGTTACTGTTTTTAACATGAAAAAAAAAGATTATATTCTTTGCTATTTCTAGGTGAGTCACACTAGAACAAGACATGCATGTGACTTTTTACAAAAAATACTGATACGATTTAAAAAGGATCAGTGATATTTATTTAGGCATTTCTACAAACATTAAAAACAAGTTATTATTAATGAATGCAGTCTAGATTTAAAATAATAGAGTAATATCTCATGGTTGTTTTATTTTGAATTTCTCTAATAGCTAATGATATTGAACATATTTTCCTGTGCTTATTTGCCATATGTATATGTATTCAGTAAAAAGGCTCTTCATGCCTTTTTCCCACTTCCTACTTGAATAGATTTTATTTTTCTTTCTTTTCACTGTTGATTTTTGGGAGTTGTGTATGTATTCTAGATTCTGGTACTTTGTCAGATGGGTGATTTACAAGTAATTTTTTTCAAGTTCGGAGCTTCTCTTTTTACTCACTTCATATGGGTTTTCAAAGAGCAAACATTTTTAATCTTATTGAAGTTCAAATTAACATTTTTTTCACTTCATGGAATTTTTTTGGGGTTTCAAGACTAAGAGCTCTTTGCTTAACTCTAGATTCTGATGATTTTCTCCTGTTTTTATATAATGTATATATTTTATTATCAACACTCATTTTTTTAAATCTTTGGATGTCCAATCGCTTTAGCACCATTTGTTGAAAAGGTCATCCTTAAATCATTGGGTTGATTTTGCATCTTAGTAAAAAATTAGATGACACAAACTATTCTAGGAATGCTGAAACTCTCTCATAATGTATTACTATAGATAGACCAGACATCTTTAAACCATTTCCTTCTATTTTTTCCCAATTCTCATACTTTTAAAAATCTCTTATTTTGTGTGTGCCTTTTATGTGTTATGCTCACTCCTGAAGGCCTTTTTTGGAGTGAAGAACTGTTATATTTTTACCCCCTTATTACTTTTCTCTTCTTTTACTAACTTAGATGTATACATTTAATTTTTATTTTATAGGTTACCCTAGAAATTTTCCTTTATTAAATCCACATTATTTAATATATACTTACACAATATGCAGACCTTCAAATGGTTAAAATCGATATACTTTCTAGTACTTTTGTCCTTTATAAAAGAATATTAGCTATGAGTTTACTGTTGATATGTACTCTTCTCCTTACCATTTTATTTAATCACTAATATTTCTTGCACTCCAGACCTTCCTCCAACTATCTAAAGCATGCTCTCTATGTATTTCTTTAGTAAAATTTGGATAGTAGAAAAATCAATTTTTCTTTTCTGAAATATTTCATTTTATCTCAAATATTTAATTGATCTCAAAGCTTTATTTTATTTAGATATGCAGGTAAATGGCCATTCTCCTCCAGAAATTTTATCATCTGAGTTCTATTTTGCTGGCTATTGGTGGCAGTGGTTTTAGAGGAATTTAATATTCTCATTATCTCTGTCAATATTTTGCTTTATTTCCCAGATGCTTTTAGATTTTTTTTTTTTGTCTCAGGCATTCTATGGTTTTTACCAAAGAGTTTCTAAATAGTAATTACTTTTCATTTCACCTGTACAGTATATTTTGTGTTTCCTATATATATGGATTCATGTCTTTTATCATATCTGGACACTTCTAGCCATTTTGTTATCAAATATTCTCTCTACTGTATGTTCTTTATTCTTGAATTTTGATTAGGTGCATTTTAAATATTCCTATACTTTCCTCATTTTACTTTCCTTTCAGTTTTCAGTTACTGATGTTCTTGCCTTCTGGATAATTCATTTAATTTTGTCTTCTTGCTCACCAATTGCCTGTTTAGCTACATCTTTTGTTTAATTCATATATTCAATTTCAAATTTTAATTAATATAGTTCCCAGTTTTAGAAGTGCTACTTGGCTATTCTTCAAATCTGTCTTGCTGTTTTAACAATGGTTTTTTAGCCATATATTTAGTACATCTTGTATTTATTTAAACATATGCAACATAGCTAAGAGCTTAAATTAGCAATTATTTTATGATCACTTAAGGTACTGTGACTTGATTGGTTGATTCTGTGGCAGTTTCAACAACAGGATATGTGTCGAAGTTGCAATTATTTGGAGATTCCAATGAGTTGAAATGTCCCAGATAGTTCATTCACCTATGTGTCAGTTTATACTTCCTGTTGTCTGGGAGTATAGATCAGAACAACTGGGAAAACAGATCAGAACAACTACACGTGGGCTGTCCATATGGCTCAGGGACATGCCTCCGCTCATGGTGAGTGGGCTCTAGAAGGATACATTCCCAAAAGAGGTTTTCCAAGAGCTTGAAAATAATTTTAGTGAAAATTAAATTAAAACTTGCCTCTAGCAATCATTAAAATTATCCATACTTCTTGCTCCCTTTCATGAACAAAATGGATGCTTCATAAATTTAAGATAAATGGATAAAAATAACTTAAAAAAATTAAAATACTGACTATTAAAACTGATGAATTAAACTCTCTAACTTCTGAGTTCAAGGGGAAATTTTTGTGAATTTAATTTGTTTATATGAAGATGACAAGTTTTTTTTTTAAATTTCAACCACAGGAGAGCCATAATTGGCAAGATTATTGAGAGCATGAATTATGTTTATTTTCTTCATAGGTAGTAGTTTTAATAACACCCAGCAGACAACATCTCTTTGATTAATAGAATCACAGGTTGACTAGTGCTTCAACTGATAGTTCTTCTCTTTATTGCTAGATCAAATGTGGCCAGCAAAATGGTTTTCTTTATGATTCAGAATGAATATATGATTCAGAATATCTATTTTTTCTATTTATGGAGGAATTCTGGAGAGTTTACCTTTCCATAATTTAGTTTCTATGACTAGAAGACCAAGGAAACCTACATGGTGAATCTCTTGGGGGTAAAAAGAGAAAGTAGAGAAAATTTGTTTCCTGTTACACTCTTCATTCGATCTAATTTTGTGGAACATATGTCCATCTTTTACTTTTAGCAAACATAATTTTTTTGACTTGTATAACAATGGTATTAGAAAATATAGACTTCTGAGAAAAATCACAAGATATGCCATACCTTTATCACTTTCTTCACCTGTAAAAGTACATGAAGAATATAAATGTTTCCTGGTTTTCTCTACTGGATATCTCTCGAATTTGTATCCAAGGTAAATTACTTTGAAATGATGGGTTTTACTAACCACTAATCTTATTACTCCTGAATGGTAGTTACAGAGCTTTAGTGGTTTGTGTAAAATCATTAAAGAAATAATTTATAATGTAAAATATAAAAGACAAAATGTGAGTAATTTATGAGTAACTAATTTGTAAAAAAGTAACTTCAAAAGAAACATTAATTTACAAATAAGATATTTGGCTTTTCACGTATTTTCTGTTTGGCTTATACATACCTCACAATAAAAGCTGTAGATATGATAGCTTTAAAGATATACAAAATTTGGCTTTTCACATTTCAAATATTTATTGAACACTTTCTATCACAAGCAGATTTTCCTTCTTCCTATTATGATCTCTCCAGTTCTTTACCCTACTCATTCAGTATCATTTTTAGATCTTGCCCTTAATGCCTTAACTAGCTTACATATATGATCTCTACTTAGATAAATTAATAAACATACATTCTGTCTATCTATGTTTGTTTATTAGTTTGTTTATTTGTTATTAATTAATTATAATTAATTTATTTGATGGTCTTGCTTGTTTTGGTGCCCTTAGTGACTATCACATTGCTTGGCATGTATTTGGTGTTTAGAAAATCCTGTTTATTGCATGATTAATACATTCACATTTTCCCATTTTTTAGAAGACTAAGTAAACAGAGAAATACTTTATGTTAATGGTAAGAAGACTCAATATTGTTAATTTGTCACTTTTCCAGCTTGATCTATAGATTCAATGAAATCTCAGTCAAAACACCAGCAAGATATTTTGTAGATATTGATGAAGTGATTCTAAAGTTTATATGGACAGGCAAAATTCCCTGACTAGCTAACACAATATTGAAGGAGAAGGACAAAGTTGGAGGACTGATACAACCTGACCTCAAAACTTACTATAAAGCTAGAATAATCAAACCATTGTGGTATCAGCAAAAGAATAGAAAAATAGAGTAATGAATAGACAAACAGAATAGAAAGCCCAGAAACAGGTTCACATAAATATAATCAACTGATCTTTGAAGAAAGAGTAAAAGTAATTGAGTAGATCAAAAACAGTGTTTTCAACAGGTGATGATGAAACAATTAGACATCCACATGAAAAAGAATGAATCTAGATATATACGTCATGCACAAATACTAAGTCAAAATGGATTACTGACATAAATGTAAAATGCAAAATTATAAACCTCTTGGAAAATAACATATGAGAAAACCTAGATAACCTAATGTATGATAATGACATTTTAGATAAAACACCAAAGGCATGATCCATGAAAGAAATAATTGATAAGCTGGATTTCATTAAAATTAAAATTTCTCCTCTGCAAAAGACGAAGTCAAGAATTTTAGAAGACCACAAACTGGGAGAAAATATTTGCAAAAGACATATCTGCTAAACAACTCATTCAAAATATACAACGAGCTCTTACAACTAAATAATAGAAAACAAACTGGTTTAAAAAATGGTTCAGAAACCTCACAAAAGATATACTGATGACAAATATGCATATGAAAAGATGCTCCACATCATGTCTTCAGGAAAATGCAAATTAAAACAATAATGAGATACAGCCACACACCTATTAGAATGGCCAAAATCCGGAACTCCAAATGCTAGTCTTTTGATACTGATCAATGGGAAGGAACTCTTGTTCATTGCCAGTGGGGTACAAAAGCCACTTTGGAAGATAGTTTGGAGGTTTCCTACAAAACTAAATATATTCTTACCATAGGATACAGCAATTGCATTCCTTAGTATTTGCCCAAAAGAGTCGAAAACTTATTTCTACACAAAAACATAAACATACATGTATAGAGCAACTTCACTCATAACTTCCAAAACTTGGAAGCAACTGAAATATTCTTCAGCGGGTTACGGACAAATAAACTGTGGGATATTATTCAATATGGAGAAGAAACAAGCTATCTAGACATGAAAAAATATATAGGAAATATAAATGCATATTACTAGGTAAAAGAAGCTAATTGGAAAATGCTACAAACTGTATACTTCCAACTACATGACATTCTGGAAAAGGCAAAACTACAGAGACACTCAAGTGGTTGCCAGGATTTGGTGGGGTGGGAGTGGGGAGGGTTCCAGGAGATATGACTAGGTGAAGCACAGAGAAGTTTAAGGGCAGTAAAAATATTCTGTATGATACCATAATGATAGATGCATATTATTATACATTTTTTCAAGCCCATAGAATGTACAACACTACTAGTAAAGCCCTAAACTAAACTATGGACTTGGAAGATTATTATGTGTCAATGCAGGTCATCAACTGTAACAAATGGAGCACTCTGCTTGAGGACGTTGGTGATGAGGAGAGGCTATGTCCGTGGCGGGGAGGAAGTATATAGAAATCTCTGCACCTTTCCCTCAGTTTTGCTGTGAACCTAAACTGGCCCTAAAACAAGAAAGGTTTTTTTTTTAATATTATTAATGTACAATTACATGAGCAACATTATGGTTACTACACTCCCTCTATTATCAAGCCCCCACCACATACCCCATTACAGTCATTGTCCATCAGCATAATAAGATGCTATAGAATCACTACTTGTCATCTCTGTGAACAACAAAGTTTTAATTTAAAAAATCTATTATTAGTATTGTAATAATACAGTAAAAAAATGATTGGGGAAGTTTGGCAAGGATAAATAAGTATAAATAAAATGAGTTATTTTACATATATTAATGTATTTTAATCATAAGTCTCCAATAATATTTTCTATATATTTTAAGCAATGTATGCATTTAGAACACAAAATATATTTTTATAGTATTTTGTGCTTAGGAAAAATAACTTCTTTGTGTTTTTTTAAGTTTGTGGTTTTTAATCTATTTTAATTATTTGGTATGTTTGCATTCTTTTATTATGATCAAACTAAAAATAATTTAGAAAACTGAGGAACGATAATGCAAACCAATTGTACATCTGATTTTACTTGAGTTGTGAAGCTAAAACTTTCACAACTATGTTGCCTCAGGGTATGAACGAAAAATTGGTCTTTCATTAAAATAAATATAAAGCAGAATTACATCATAAAATAGTGCATATTAAAATGCTAACTTGAAAGTGGCAAGATTTACAGTGCTTTCTACTTTCTCTTACACTTTAATTCTTTATGAGTCATGGAAAGGTCTATTTGACTAAAGAGTAGAAGTAACATAAAACATAGCTATTCTGATTCTATGGTAAACCTACTTCAAAAATAATTTAGCAGTAAAATTATATTGTGAAATTCACTTATTTTGTTAGCTAAGTGGTTACATAGGTAAAGTTTAATTTGTAATACCTAAGGAGATAGGTCTATTTCACTCAACTTGATATAATTTCTAAATTTCCAATAGTTATTTGAGTGAATAGTATTTTATTTATACAGAAATTGTTAGGAAGAATAAAATTTGGACTTTCATTTTTAATATGAATACCATTAAGAAAGAAATATACACAATAGAGAAATTTGTACTATTAAAGGATCAAATTTTGTCATCAGCCAGTCATTAATACCTTTAGGGACTTAAGTAATTTACATATCTTATTCAGAAAACAATTAAATCATGAGAATTAACAAAAAGGGTTTTGGAAGATACAATGAGTTATATAAGTGAAAAATGCTCTGAGTATCATAAAGTATTTTTTTCAAATATAGTATATCACTATTATGAATACTGGGAAAACATTTCACTTGATTTTCCATTATTTTCTATTTTTATATGCTGTTAAGGGGATTTAAATTTTTCAATAAGAAATATTCAGGTATGAGTATCTTTCAGTTATAAACAGATAGTTATCCAGTTATTTTTTACTTTGTGTTATAATTAAAATTGTGTAATTTATCAGGTAATTTTTATTAAACTTATAAAACACTGATGTTCCTCATTAGACATCCAGGTATTCTATTGTATAAAGAATAAAGCTCAGTCCTGACAGTGAAAGGTATCCTTGAGCATGTGTACTCCCAACTATCAAACTGCTATCCAAGTTCTAGCAGACTAGATGAAATATTTATAATACAAGTGACAGGTGGTTCTTAAAAGGATACTTTCATGCCACTCTAAGCTTTTATAATTCGCTTATTCATGGCTGCCAAAAACAATATAATCTTGGACTAATAGTGTGACCATTGACTAATCATCTTTCTTTTTAAATTCCAGTCTCACATATTCATAAAAATATTTTAAACATTTTAAATTTTATTTATATGATTATTAGGTAAATAGTGCTTTTCCCTCAGGCCTCTTTTTCATCCTTTATGATTATACTGTAAATTGTATTAGTGACTTTGAAATGCGTTATTTTCCTTGGAAGGAAATGTCCTGTCTATGGTACTGTCCCTTGTACAGATACTCTTGGGATATACACCAGCTGTGCAACAGAAGAACAAATTAGAAAATGTAGTTAGACGATAAGCCTGTTTAACAGGAAAGCTGGCACTACTGTAAAATGACACCACAAGGCCATATTACGGTCTGTGTCAGGTACACAGACTTGCAGAATCTTCAGTTGATCTTCCAAAAATCATATTGAATTAGATGTATTTGGGTTTTAGGATATAATTTGAATAAAGATGAGAAAGTGACTTCATTTGGGCAGTTTTTTAAGCACTTGCATATCAGTTTCCCTTTGTGGGTATTGTTTCTAAGACTGAAAATCCATCCAAATAATCAAGCACAGAAGCACACAGACAACAGCTTCTGTGGTTCCTTTAGGAAGTTACAGAGTTCGTGGAAGCATACTGGTTATGTTGTCAAGCAAACCCAGGCAGTCTGGGAAATGAAGCAACCACTTCCTCTCCTATTCTGACACCATCACTGTTCTGAAAAAAAAAATTTTCCTTTTTTTATTTGTATACATACAGATGTTCAAAACAATTCAACTAATCGAATATTCCTTAAAATGACAAAAACAAAGAACCTTGGTGTTTTAAGTTGAATAAAAAACTTTATAGTAGAAGAGAATTTACCAATCCTACTTCTGCCTGAGTTGTCGTGTTCATTAAGATCCCCCATAGAAACTAAACCAATAGGACATAGGCAGAGAGAGAGAGAGAGAGAGAGAGAGAGAGAGAGAGAGAGAGAGAGAGAGAGAGAGAGAGAGAGAGATGGAGATTGTAAAGGAATTTTGCTCATGCAATTGTGGGTTCTGGCAAATCTGAAATATTCGTAGCAGGATGGAAATTCCAGAAAGAATTGATGTTGCAGTCTTGAATCTGAAGGCAGTCTAGAGACAGAATTCCTCAGTCTTTGCTCTCAAGGCCTCCCAGTGACTAAAAGAGGCTCAGCCATATATGGAGGGTAATCCCTTTTACCCATAATCTACTGATTTAAATGTTAATCACACCTAAAAAATATCTTTACAACATCTTAATTGGTGTTTGACTAAACAACTGGGCGCCATAGTCTAGGTAAATTGAAACACAAAAGTAACCGTCACAGCGTTTATCAAACTGCCCAAAAAATGCTTCAGGGAATACGTGCAAGGCAAGTCATTGTGACATTGCTTGCACCAATGTGCTGCTCAAACGATTATCCCATATGCCATCAGTAAAGAGATTTTTTTGAATAAATTATAACACAGTCAATCAAAGAAACACTGATTCAGAAGTAAAAAGAAGGAAGAAACTGGCTATAAACAACTACAGAAAGATCCCAAAAATAAACTATTAAAAAATAAGGGACAGAACAACAATGTATAATAAGCTATCTTTGTGGAAAAGGGAGGGATGAAAGTATACATTCAAATGTGCTTATATGTATATAAAAATTTAAGAAAGGCTGTAAATGTATCTTTTGCTATGGTGGTGAGGGAATGAGTATACAGATACTCAGCAGATAGAGAAGAGGATCAGATGGAGAGAGGTTAATGGGTAGGGGATAACGCATAAAGTGAGACTATGTTATAGACCTTCTTACAGTTTCTGTTATTTTTTATATGTGAATGTTCACTTTTTAAAGAAAATTAGATTAAAAAGGGGGAAGACATCTTTCAATATATTTCTAAGGCTTTGTATCTCTTCCAACATGCCCTGCATGTCTCTCTACGTATTTGAAAACAGTAAGTAATGCAAACACTGTGAAAGTTTAACTTTAGGCATAATATTTGAAATAATGTGAAAATACTAATAAAAATGATTGGTTTTTATGTCTTAAAATATACTGATACTTATTTAAAGAATTAACACTGAAGTCTTAGAGACCACCAAATTCTTTATACGTGGTTTTAGAGGAACTACAGTTTTTTCTTTGACTCTAAAATAAGTTTTCTTGTTATATATACATATATGCATTTGAAATTCTTATAAATGTGAACTTAATTAGAGAAGTCTCACTTATTGTGGTATAATTTTTAGTCTAACTTGCATATGTCCACTTATGTAAAAGCATACAAGCAATTCTTACCCAAGTGTATGTGCATGTGTTTGTGTGTCTGTGTATCTGTGTATGTGCATACATCACTGGCTAAGCCTTAGTTATAGCTATCATTTTGGTTCATAGGTTCAGATCATGCTTTCATCATTGTGCAACAGAATAAGTAAAAGGATAAAATGTTGCTTTATAGAGGTACTTTATAATTTTAGCACCTTTTAAAAATTCTGAAATCTTCCATACTACCTTTGACCTTAAAACCACTCTGCTTCCTAACTTTACAATGTTTTGTGAAAAAATAAATGTTCTTACTACATTTATATTTTATAAGCTCTTGTTAAAAGTCACCAAGTCATTTTTAAACAAAACATGTTTAGATACTTAGCAAAATATTTTGTGTGTGAACAGTGTATATATTCACACTTATATGTAACTATATTAAAATAAGCTTATCTCTTTTTGTATAAGACATATTTTTAATAATATCTTAAACAGAGGTCTAACCAACTTTATTCTAGTAATTAAACTTAGTTAACAATTCAGTATCACATGTAATAAATAAGAGAAAAACTACACAATTGGAAAAAAACTTTATCAAATCTAGATTTGCTAGAATTTCAAAACAAATATTAGAATTCCTGGCTGCTAAGAACATACCATTAGCATATTCTCAAATACAACCAGGAGATATAGGTAGAGAATCTTACTATTTTATTAATTTATGGAATGAGACTATGTGACCTACGTATGGTAGAGGGAAACAGTATGAATACATTGAGATTATTTGATTTTATATTTTACATTCATGCAGGTAAATAAAGTGGAGACATTGCATTATAAAAGAAGTGAGACATACACAAGAGAAGAAATATTCTATTATGTAAATCAGATTTCAACAATCTATGAGGTATGTTGCTTTAAAAGATCTGCCTGAAGCAACAAGCTCATGCAAGAGCAGGAAAAAAAGATGAAAAATTTAGTAATATAAAAGCTGCGGCAAAACTATGGATAAACATTTACTATATATTTCAAATACCAGTAATGTTTGTTAAGAAGATTGTCAATTTCTATTGGATTATTAAAGATGCAAATAGTCTTCAGATATCATCTTTAATTTATAAATTTTTTGTTTTATTTGTTATGTAAACAATGAGTTGCAGAATTTGCTACTTCATATTTTAAAATGCTGGTTCTCTAAAAATTAAAGATGAACATAATACTTGAAGTGAAATAAAATACCACTTTTAATTGATAATATGAATTCCCTAAGGATTTCCCACATACAGTAATGTTATATCTCTCCTACCTTATTGTTTATATGACAGACAAATTTTAGTGTATTACCATGCTTAAAACTACAAATACAGTTCCACAGTTTGATTTAAACATCTATGTTGAACTAAATAATGAAAAATAGTTGCTTTTAAAACTTTGAAATACTAGAAATAGGCAACAAATATTTTAAGACAAACTTTTTTACAATGAAATTTTCAACTGACTGTAGGTACTTGTTTCAAATTGGACACTTAACAAATAAGAATAGTGAGCAGTTTTAAACATTGCTATCAATTCATTTGATAATCACACGCGTATACACACACACACACACACACACACACACACACACACACACACACACACAGGAATATTACTGGCCGTGAAGAAAGAAAGAAATCCTGCTATTAGCAACAGCTTGGATGAAACTGATGGCATTATAGTAATTGAAATAAGTCAGACAGAGAAAGGCAAATACTGCATTATGTCATTAATACGTGGAATTTTAAAATGGCAAACTCAGAGAAAAAAAGCATAGAGTGGTGGCTGCCAGGAGTTGGGAGGCCAGGGTAGGGAAATGGTCAGAGAATGATGAAGGGATACAAATTTCTGGCTAAAAACATTATATTATATACTTTAAAGTTGCTAAGAGACTATATCTTAAATGTTCTCACCACAAAATAAGAAATGGTAATTATGTGATGGGATGGTGTTGGAACTAAGTTGTTTTCACTTTTTTCTTGCCCTTTGAAATCTGGCTCAAATACCCATTTCCATTATATTCGCTCACTCCAATTATTTTTTAAAAAATTAGATTTCACATTAACTGATTTATAACCACTAGACAAAAATCCCTCTTTCCACAAGTCTCACCAAGACAAGCCTTTTTTTATTTTGGCCTCCTCTGTGGATGCTCTGACATTTCAAACTTAAATTCTTAGAGGAACTTTTATTGAACTGAAACTTGCCTTTAAAATCCTTAGAGGGCCTTTGTCTCAGTGAATCATACTCTGGAGCACAACCTCACCATTCCTTTCTGGATTCCTAATGAAGAATCTAATAGACCTATTTTGGATTTGATGTTTGCACTTAAGTCTTAATTTGGAAATACTGAAGCAAAAAGGAAGAAAACATAGTTTTGTTTCCAACCTATCATTTCTTAGCTCCTTCACATTTAACAGATCTTTAACTTATCTGATCTTGCTCATAATATCCAATAAATAACAAGATTATGCCAGATAGGACTTTCAATCCTCTACCTATTCTTGTTGGCTAGATTATAAAGTTCACGTGATTCATTTCATGTTAGTACACTGAACAGTATTGTTAAGCTTTGGAGGAGCCCCTTTCTTTAATTTCAAATAATATTTTCTTAATTTTCATTTAAGTTCTCACTGATGGTCTCCTTGAGGGCTATTACATTTCACTTAGTGATCTTTTCAGGACCATAATCTCAAAGCCCCTGACATTTTAGTTTCCTATTACGGCATTGCTCATTCTGGGAACCGAAATCTGTTTGTTTCTCTGACTACATAACACATTACTACATCAACC
This sequence comes from Manis javanica, assembly GCF_040802235.1. Classification (NCBI taxonomy): domain Eukaryota; kingdom Metazoa; phylum Chordata; class Mammalia; order Pholidota; family Manidae; genus Manis; species Manis javanica. Next base: position 126,367,006 of record NC_133160.1, on the reverse strand, counting down.
CAAACTTGTTAGTATTAGACACTTAAAAAAATCACAGTAATTCTGTGGTACAGGAATTATTAACAAGGAATAGCAGAATGGTTTTCTAGTAATGGTATATGGACCTCAGAAAGAATGACTGAAATCTGGATGTTAACTTAAAGTATAGTCTTGTTTGCTCGTATATGGTGGTCGATTCTAGGTAAAAGCTGATCATCTCAGTTTCTTTCCTGTGGGCCTTTCTATGGACTAGGTTGGGCTTCTTAACAACATGGTGACTAGGTTTTAAAAGCAAGATTCCAGAAATCGTGTGCATATCATGTGGAAAGTACCCTACTTTTTTTCTGATCCAGCTTGAGAGTCACACTGTCATTTCTACTTCAGGCATACCTCAGAGATACTGAAGGTTTGGTTCTAGACCACCACAATAAGTGAATATTGCAATAAAGTGAGTCAAATAATTTTTTTGGCTTCCAATGCATATAAAAGTTATGATTATACTATCTATAGTCTATTAAGTGTACAACAGCATTATGTCTAAAAATATTAATGTATGTACCTTAACCAAAAATACTTTATTACTAAAAAATGCTAAACATCAATCTAAGCTTTCAGCGAGTCATAATCACTGATCACAGAACAGCATAACAAATATAATAATGAAAAAGTTTGAAATATTGTAATTTGGTAATGAAATATTATCAAAATGTGACACAAAACATGAAGTGAGAAAATGCTATTAGAAAAATGGTGCTGATAGACTTGCTCAACATAAGGTTGTCACAAAACATTAATTTGTAAAAAGTGCAGTATCTGCAAAGCACAATAAAGCAAAGTGCAATAGAACAAGGTATGCCTGTACATTCTGTTCATCAAAGCAGTCACCAAGTCTTGTTCACTTTCAAGGGAAAGGGAAATGAATTCCACTGCTTGGTGAGCAGGGATGTTTGGGACTAGAAATATTTCTGTGCCTGTGTTTTAGAAATGACAATCTGCCACAGATGAGATAGCATAGTAAAACACTTAAAACAATCTGTTGCAATTTACAAATAATTTGTGGAAGCAAACATTTTTTTTGGTACATTGCAATAAACTGGATAAAAATACAGATAAACCCATGATATCAGTTTTACATGTGCTAAAAGAGCCTTATAATTCCCAATGGATGATGTTAAATATTTATTGTATTATATTTACTATATAGTATAAATATAATATTGCCTTTTTTATTTATAGCTGGTAAGTAATGTTATTTCAAATAAGAAAGCTTCTTCCACTAAACTATTTGACAACCACTGTTATGTCAAATAATCATATGTAAAAAAATGAAACTTTCAGTTTGAGTCTTAATATACTTTATATTAACCACTGTTAATATAAAGGGCCAGAAAATTTAACATTCTAAATGTATGTCCAAATAGACAAGGAGATATGTTGCTGGGTTTAGAAGATACAGTCTCAATCCATACTTATCATCATGACTTAAAATCTATAAATTATTATGTTTTTAGGTATAACTGGAAGGGACTAACATACTAAGACAGACCTCAGAATACTATCTTATGAATCTAATGGTTCATCCCAAAGGTAAATGGGATGGATAATAAAGAGTCATATACATTAGTAACAGCAGACTCTCTAGAATCATAGTTTCAGGATTCTCCAATATTATATCATCACACTCTCTAGAATCATAGTTTCAGGATTCTCCAATATTATATCATCACATAAGATGATAAAAATAATTTCACCATTATAAGAGTATTGTTTTCAAAGAATACAATAGCTACAATCTCTATTCTTTGCCTATCAACATGCAGGTAAGCAGTGAAAAGTTCACTGGTCATTGTAGTAAAGGTAATTTTCCATAATAGCTGATATTTATTAGGAAGACCTATATGCATAAGGCAAAAATATTAATAAACCAGACTTTAAAATTCAGATTTTGCACTAAATCTTATTAACTTTGCCTTTGTATTTAACTATTTGTAAAAACTATTTTATTGAGCTACTAAGAAATAAATATGATTAAAATTATGCTTATCTATTAACTAATTCATACCTACATGAATGAAAAATTTCTTGTTCTCTCTTCTAGGCACTCAGCTGCTACTTGGGTCATAACTGAATAAGACAACAGTGAACCTTGCCTTGGTATGAACACTTAGTGAAACAGGAAAAATTCAAAGTATTTTAACAGCTATTAGCTGCACATCATCAATCACTGTATCAGTTCAACACATACCCATGCTTACTATTGTGTAATCAAAAACACTTGGCAATCTACCTTTTAAATAACAACTATTGTACCTCGTTAAACTCCCACAAAAGCATCTGTAATAGTCTTCCCATTGTTATGGGACTAAATTTCATATTTCCTCACATATTTGTAAGACATTACTTTCATATCCTACAGAACAACAAAGTTAAAAGGCACCTTTCTATATTGGGGTTTATCAACTTTGGCCTTATTGACATTTTGGACTAGATAATTCTTAATATGGGTAGCTGTCCAGTGTATTGTGGGCTGTTGAGCATTCTCCATAGCCTCTACCCACCAATAACATCACTTCCAAATTATGAGAACCAAATATTTTTCCAGACATTACCAAATTTCCCTGAGGGTAAAATCCCTGCCAGTTGAAACTACTGTGTATAGTAAATAAAGGTAGTTTAAAGTAAAATCTGTTTTTCTTTCTCTGTTTAATAAAGTCAGACTCAGAAATTCAAGGAGAGATATATTTTTTCATCAGATGCCCCATTCATTAAAGCTGATTAAGACAGTTATGTATAATGTGAATATATAATTAACTGAGTTCATATTGCATTAAACAGTATGACGATGAGCATAATGTGAACAATGTTTAATAAATCTAGGTCTACTGGGATAATTTATTTGTTTATAAGACTGATTGACTAAGAAATTAAAACAGAAATATTTTATATGTAATTAACTAGCATTATCATCAAAACATTATAAATAACAGGAAAACAAACAGATGATAAAATATGCTGGTTCAAACTATACTTTGACTGAAAATCACATAGTGCTTAGGTAAGAGGTGGGCCACCTTAGAAGAAAGGAAATGAAAGAGGAAGATCCTGAATGCCTACTCTAAGTCAATCCTACATTATAATTCAGGCACATTTTATTGTCAAGATAAACCTTTAAGTTAGGTTTCTATATATCCATTATAAAAATAAAGAAAATGAGGGTTGTTGATTCTCAGTATTTTTTTCATGAGCACATATGTGGAACTGGCAATTTAGTATTTACATCCAAATCCCTTTCACTCATTCATCACACTATACTGCTTCCTTTCTAGTAAACAAATTGGAAAAATAATCAAATACAACCATTCTAGGACCTCAGAGGGTCAAATATGTAAATCTGAAAATAGAGATGTCCTACAGTCTAATCTTTGTCCCCATTATTCATCTTTTCCTCTCCTTTATTACTAGAATCCTCTGACTTTTAACAGGCACATTGCTTCCCTATAAAAAACCATACTTCTTATCCTGTCTTGTAGCTATTTATCATCATGTAACATAAATAAGTTCAGAGCCAAAGATGTTTGTGAAAGTCATATATGCAAATTCAAAGTACACTTCTGAAAAACAAAGTTGTTTACTCTCTTCTCTTGTTTTTTTGTTGGCTTTCAATGACAAGAAGAATCTTGGAAGCTATGACTTAAGGATATTGTTTTCCATTAGCCATGTGCTACTTAAATTTAGACTGCTAGTGTGAGAATGAAATATTAATTTATTGTATATTGAGTTTGTTATAAAAACTTAATCCAGTACTCTAATAAATAGAGGGGTATTTTTAAGGGGAACTGTGATACCAAGGTTTTAAATACAAATGTTAAATATGAAGTTTAATCTACTAATTCTAATATTAGACCTGCATAAATATCTATTTTTATGATGATATGCCCTTTCTATTATTTTGAATTTTGTTTCTATTTCAAAAATATATATGGCCATACATTACTTTTTGTAATTCAAATATAGTATGAATGGCTTTCATTATTATCCATGATGGAGCACTTAGCACCAGATTTACCTTTCCTCCAAAACCTCCTACAAAACTTGGAAAACTTTATATAAGACAATTATTTTCAAGGACTGAACAACGTAGTGAAGGACTCTGATTATTGAGGCATGCCCCCAAATCATCCTGCAATTGCCCCTTTCTTCTTGGGATATATCTTGCTATGAAGCAGAGAGGTAGAACCTAAATAAAGAGTGAGCCTAGAGATAGAGAAATCAGAGTTCAAGCTACATAAACAGCTCATATGTGTGGACCAAGTTACCTAAGGAATGAGACCTGTGCAGAGAGGTTCTCTAAAAGTCTGTTTGGATGTTCGCTATGTATCTTGGCACATGTAGAAGCCAAGATGTAATTTAGGATTTAGGATTTATAGCGCTAAGAGATGAACAGTGACAAAGCCTAGCCATAATGGGAAAGCCAGACTGGAGAGCCTTACTGAGTACTTTAGGCATTCAAATGAAACCTCACATAGATAATTCACTAGGGGTAGGAAGTATGCTGTCAAATAAAGGGGATACCATAGGTATAAATTAAAAAATGAAATAGATTTCTCAAACAAAGAGTTACAACAGGTCTAAAGGGCCAAAGGTAGCTAATTTAATTGACTGCCAGAAAAGTTAATTAAAATTGCTTAAAGGAAAAATGTATAATCCACCCTTTTCTATGCTTATACAATCAATATTTACAAGACATAAAAATAAAGAAAAGTGGAAAAAAAATAACCCACAGTTAAGAAAAAAGGAGGCAACAATACTTATCCTTTCCCCCAAGATTCTCTAATTAGCAAATAAGGATTTTATAGAAGCCACTGTAAATATTTTCAAGGACATTAAGAACAATATGATCATCATGAACAAACAGTTAAATAATATCTGCAAAGACCAATAGAACTTTCACATTAAAATTAACCTATCAAAAGTGAAAAAAATTTTGCAGTGGGCTTAATGAGTTTTAGATAGTAGAAAAAGTGTCCATTTACTGAAGATGTAAATAAAATTATCCAACCCAAAAATTCAAATAAAAAAGGAAAACTATTATTTTAAAATAAGTAAGAGAATGTTAATGTCATGTGAGACACTGGTCTAATATTCCTATAACTGGAGTTTAAGTCTGACTTCAGTTATGGTCTACCATGCATATAATTTAAGACTGAGAAGAGAGAAAAGGAGCAGGAAAAAAATATTTCAAAACACAATGAATGAAAATTTTCCAAGTTTAAAGAAAAAGCATAATATTAAAGATACAGTAAGATACCAGAGTTAAAGACTAGTATTTCATTACAATGGAAGGTGATTGATCAGAGAAACATATTAATCATAAGTATGTAATATGTGTGTACCTAAATACAGTTAAAAAATACCAAGCAGGAACTGACAGAAAAAAAGGGTTGGATTAGACGATTCAATGTTCTTCTTTGTAAACCTTTAATACTATTTTCTCACCACATGATAGGCCAGAAAACAATTTGTAAGGATGTGGAAAATCTGAACACCACTATCAACCTTCATGATTAAATTAATATAGAATACTATAATCGCTCACACTCTTCCAAGTGAACACAGAATATTCATCAAGTTAGTTCATTTGTTTGTCCATACAGTAAGTCTAAACAAATGTAAAATAACTGAAATCATACAGAATAGGTACTCTAGTGTGTGACAAATTCATGCACCAAAATAAATGCTGACAATAGTAGGTAACAGCCCACAGAATAAAATAAGGATACATTGATTCTATACTGAATATATAGAGATGGGAGGAAAGCTCCTTTTTACAGTAAAATGCCAATTTATACTATATTGAAGATATCATATTATCAATGGGTGCTAAAACTAATATAAGGAACTCTGATGTAGAATAGGATATTAAGACAATGGAGTCTCAAACTATATTTCCACATATTACCTATTAATTATAAAGGGAAAATAATGTTTACAATAGAAAGTCCTATCATGTTACTTTATGCAAATGATCATTTAATACCACCAATATTAGGATAATATAACCAGTATGTACATACTGATATGATGAACCAAGAAATACAAAACATCAGTTTTGTAGTAATCCTGGCAAAAATACAAAACTCAAATCTAACCATGAAGAAACATCACACAAACCCAAATTGAGGGATATTCTACAAAATAACTGGCATGCAGTCTTTCTTAGGCTACTGGATAATAGTCTTTAAAAATGTTTAAAAATGAAAAAGATGTTCCAGATTAAAGGAGAATAGAGACAAATAATCATATAAATGAAATATGTTATCCTAGAGTGAATTTGGGAAAAGTTTAAAAAGTATATAAAATATATTATTAGACAAAATTGGGTATTTATTTAAATAAATTCATTTCAATAAGTATTGTTGATTAGATAATGGGATCCCATAACTTAAATTTTAAAATTTTAGTATTTAGTGTAATTATGTAAGAAAATTCTCATGGACTTAGGAAATGTGTACTGGATTTTTAGTGGTAAAGGAAAATACTACCCCAACTAATTCTCAAGTAGTTCATAGTTGGTTTCTGTAAGTTAAAATTATAACAAAATAAAAAGTTACAAATTAGTATGAGGATCATGAAATATATTATTGAATACTTCAGTTCTAAAGCTGAAGATTTATATTTGTATATCCACACTATACTTGATCTTAGCAAAGTCAATAGACACAATGGAAATAATGGTTTCTACAGACTTAAAGTATTAACTATCATTAAGTTACTTTTGCATTCTTGAATCAGATCAGATTGTATGTGTCAATCTTTCTTTTCTTCGAATATGTATGTTAACAATACAGAAACACTTATGTTTTTAAAGCCAGAAGAATCTACAACTGATATTTTTCATTTAACTGCTTAGAGAAATTATAACTTCATTTTTAATTCAGTGGCATAAGTCTTCCAGATTTTCCTATAGTTCTCTACTACATTTTACAGCTGTCTGGCTTTGGATTTCTTCTTGTCTCACTGTCAGATGCATGAATAAGAGCAGTAGTTCCTGTATCATCTGGATATCATGATTAACCAGAAACATAACCAGCACAAAAGTTATTGCCAATTTTTAATAAATACAGGTAGTATCTGAGGTTTCCCAGAGGTTAGAGCCAAACTTCCTGAGTTCAAGTGCAGCTTTGTCACTTCTTAGTGAGTGATTTAATCTCATTTATTCTGGTTTCACCATCTGTAAAATGTAAATAGTCATAATATCTACCTCATGGGATAATTGCAGTCTTTCTTAATTGTTTGAATAAAATCATTGAACGTTCATAAAATACTTAAAACATTACATTGAAAATAGTATGTGGTTCTTACATTAAATAATAATATTATTTCATCATCAAAATTAATATATGTTACTTTTACATTTTTTTCCTTACCTTTGGCCAGCTGAGCTGTCTTAACAGTACCTCAGCAAAACCCATATTACTTTAGAATAATCTATTCAAGTGTAGCCCTTCTGAGTTCACACAGAACACTAAAAGTTTAGTCCACTGGAGCTATTACATATTTGTGTTTTAGTTTTCAAACCTGAAAAGAGAATGACTTCTTTATAACTAATAGTTCTTTACAATTAATATATTATTTAGCTGAAAAACTCCTGTACTGAAATTATATTGGGTGTAAGTTGAACCCAATATATTTAATTTCAATTAACTGTTTTGATAACAATGATGCAGGATTATTTTAAAGTATATAAAGGATATATAAACAAAATGTTAATGAAAATCAACACGTAATTGGTTTTATGGTAGGCAGCTTTCAAAGATTGTCCTTAATGATGCTCATCTCTTGATATTCACCTACTTGTCTAAGCCCCTCTTCCTGAATGTGGGACAGACGTAGTTACTCCTAACCAATAGACTGCCACTGTGGTTACAAACCATAACATCCGTGATTAGGTTAGGAAAGATTGTGGCATTTATCTCTTGTTAACAGACTCACTCCACTGCCTTCTTGGCTGGCATGCCTTAATGAGTAAGCTGCCATACTGGAGGGGCCCACTTGGCAAGGAACTGAGGGCAGAATCAGTTCATCAGACCCCTTGGAACTGATCTCTGCCAACATCCTGTCCAGTTCAGCACTGGCATGACTTTGGCTTGGCCAACACTCATTGCAGTTTGAGAGAGACCCTGAAGTGCAGAACCCCATTAAGGTGTGCCCAGAAAGCTGGCCCCAGAAACTAAAATAGTACATGAGTATTTTTTAAGCCATGAAATTTTCAGGAAAGTCGTTATGCAGAAATAGAAAGTAAAAACAGTGGTTTAACCTTAAAGCAACTACAGGGCCATGTTAGAATGCACTTGATTACTTTCGGATAAAATATTTTTAACAGATTAATAAATATGTATATTGTTTGTTTTTGGTAGAAGTGGTTTCTCAAAAAAAGTGATCCTCTTAGTAGACCACAAAAGCTACATGGTAATTTCAAATAATTTGGATTCCTATTTCATTATATGATCTCCACTCAAATGGTCCAAAGTGGAAAAACAAATTTTAGTTTTAAACCACCATTTTTATACCCTGAGCAAAACATTAACTGAAGAACTCAATTAGCTATTAACTGGAATCTGTAGTTCTCCAGACTATAAACAGGATTTTCCAATCATAGATGCTAACATTTAGACTAAGTAACTTGGCCCTTCTAAAGAAGGAAGAGCCTTCTGGGGCTAGAAATGTCCTGAACCTGAAGCTGCCTCTAGATATTGTGGACCACTGAGTACCACTGAACCTTTCAGGCAATCTAAAGTCACAGTGCATTCTTAATGGATCCTTGTTACATAAAGGACCACATTGCTTGTAACTTCATTTCATACTGTTAACAATTATTTCAAGGAGTGAAGTCTATGTGGAATCCACAGTGGATATATGTAATTTCTAATTTCCTAAATTGTTCTTATACGTTGTTCACTCTTGTTTCCCTTATATTGCTGCCATTGAGAAGGGTAATCCATATAGTAAATTTTTTTTTGTAGCTTACCTCTTAATAATTGGTTTCATGCTTACTATATGTCTTGCAAGATACACCAACTAAGCCAACTACACACACACAAAAAAAAAACCATGCTTAACTTATGCATTAATTTGGAAAAGTATTTATTCCATGATGTTACAATAATTATTTTAATATAAAAACTAATTTATTCTAATTATTTCAATAGGAACTTAAGTTACATTCATAGATCAATTAAATGGTATTATGCCATTTATGCCCTATTTCAATATGAGTTTCAGAAAGGTCTTCTACTGTGAATTTCTTCTTTAAAGGTATTAATATAAAAAGAATTTGAATTATAAGTGCATATAAATGCTATAACTTCAGAATATTATATTATATTTTAACATATGTTCTGATATATTATTCTGAGCCCTATACTTGGTAGGCTGTAATATGAAATTATTTTGTGTTAGAGTGTGTGTGTTTGTTTTTAGTGTGATCTAAGCTAGTTCATTTATAAGTTCTCTGGTGCAAATATACACTCAATAAACATTTGGAGCAGCCATTATTCTCATGTGAGACAGCAAGTAAGTTCTTAAGTGAATACATAACTGTCTTATTATTTCTCCATATAACATTTATTCTCAGTCTGCTCAGAGTGCCATAATAAAATGCCATAAAACAGGTAGTTTCAACAACAGAAATTTATTTTCTCATACTTCTGCAGGCTGGAAGTCCAAGATCAAGTGTCACCCTGGTACATTTTTAACCCTCAAATCTCATGTATCAATAAATACTATTTAAGAAAGACCTAAAATGGTTATTCTTGGTCTAGATTTAGGTAATTTATTTATCTCTTAACATTTTTTTGCCCTCTTCAGTATAATTCAACATAATTCATTTTAATCACCTCTTCAAATATTTTCTCAGAATAGAAAGTTATTACTGATACTTAGCTGGATAAATGAAGTAAATGAAATATAACACAGTTCTACCTTAACTCAGCTTGTCCACAATAATGTGGTTGTTTCAGAGAGGAATTGATTACAGCATGTAGGGATAATAATAAATTACTCAATAGTGAGGAAAAAACTGCCCTGTTTTTCATTCCAGGAAAATGGTATTTGAGGCTGTTACCTTTAAGTAGTGCAATATTTAGACCAATTAATGTTGATGTTTTAAATTGCATAAGATTTTACCTGTAAATAATGGATTACCATTTTGGCATTTGAAAAATTCTCATCTAATTTCAGAGTACTGTATTCAAGAATAAATAATTATGCTTAGATTTCAGTTAAGAGATTTCAAAGAGCAAGCAAGCTTTCAGAAAAGAGAGAGGTTAGTGGAGTTATAAAAAATATGACTCAAGTAATAAACAAGTCCTTGGAAATACAGGACCACATTTTCATATCAAACCATTCATATTTAAATCCTGTAGTTAAGAAGACTAAAGGGAGGAAAGCTCTCTTCCATGCTAAACATGAAGAATACACATTATTAACATACACCAGATATAAAGGGAAGAGCACAACTCTATCATGTCCTAAAATTTTGAAAATCTCTAAATATTTCCTCAGATATTTTCACATTTGTAATATTTTATTTCAGTGATCTTTTCTAATCCTAATAATCCCTCTTTTTGAAATCTCTGAAATCCATTTTAAAAATTGCTCACTGAATATGTATGTGTATGCATATTTATTTCTTCTAAACTATTTGATGCCTTTCTCTGCCTCTCTGACTTTTTTCTGTATATGTAAATATGCACATAAATACTTAAATCATTGATGTTTAATAGTAATAAATTTAATAATACTAAATATAAAGAAGGGAAATTACTTTTATTCATTTTATAAATCAGCTTTCAATATAATATAGAAACATTAACTAAACAAATTAGCTATTACGCACAGACACTTAATGTCTGATGATTTTTAAGATTAAGAAATAGGAGAATACTTATCTCTTTTACTATATGTGCTTGTGCATACACATTTATTTACTTTTATTGTAACGAACAAATTAAAACTAGGAGTATCATATAATTCAGTGATTTCACTGATTGATCTATATCTGAATGAAATGAAATGTCTCTCCCGAAGAGGTATCTGCACCCATATGTTACTGCACAATTTTGCACAGTAGCTAAAAAATAAAAACAACATACATTTTAATTAATAGATGAATAGATAAAGAAAATGGGTGTGAGAGTATGCACATGCATATGTGTGTGTGTGTGTGCCCGTGCATATGTTTATATATGGAATATTATTTAGCCATGAGAAAGAAGGAAAGAAGGAAATCCTGCCATTTGTGACAACATGGATGGAGGACTCAGAGGACATTACACTAAAATGATATAAGCCAGAGAGAGAAATATGATATCACTTCTAGGTGAAATGTAAAAAAAGGCAAGCTTGTTAAACATAGAGTAAAATGGTGGTTACTAATGGTTGAAGACAGGAGAATAGAAAAGAGATTGTTTCAGGTTACAAACTTGCAACTAGTAGATAAACAAGTCCTGGAGATCTAATGTACAATATATAAATATAGACAATATTGCATATACTCATCAAACTTGCTAAGAGACTGGATCTTTTTTTAACTATAGATTTTTTTAATTAAGGTATTATTGGTATACACTCTTATGAATGTCTCACATGGAAAAAGAATATGGTTACTACATTCACCCATATTATCATGTCCCCCCCATACCCCATTGCAGTCACTGTCCATCAGTGTAGTAAGATGCCACAGACTCACTACTTGCCTTCTGTGCTACACTGTCTTCCTATGATCCCCCCACACCATGTGTGCCAATTATAATACCCCTCCATCCCCTTCCTCGTCCCTCCCTACTGGCCCTCCCCCACCCCTCCCCTTTGGTAACTGCTAGTCCCTTCTTGGAATCTGTGAATCTGTTGCTATTTTGTTCCTTCAGTTTGGCTTCGTTGTTATACTCCACAAATGAGGGAAATCATTTGGTACTTATCTTTCTCTGCCTGGCTTATTTCACTGAGCATAATATCCTCCAGCTCCATCCATGTTGTTGCAAATTGTAGGATTTGTTTCTTTCTTATGGATGAACAGCATTCCATTGTGTATACATACCACTTCTTCTTATCCATTCATCTATTGATGGACACTTAGGTTGCTTCTATATCTTGGCTATTGTAAACAGCGCAGTGATATACATAGGGGTGCATATGTCTTTTCAAATCTGAGAAATTATATTCTTTGGCTAAATTCCTAGAAGTGGGATTCCCGGGTCAAATGGTATTTCTATTTTTAGTTTTTTGAGGAACTTCCATACTGCTTTGCATACATTCCCACAAGAAGTGTAGGAGGGTTCCCCTTTCTCTGCACACCTGCAAGCATTTGTTATTTTTAGTCTTTTTGATACTGGCCATCCTAACTGGTGAGAGGTGATATCTCATTTTGGTTTTTATTTGTATTTTCCTAATAATTAGTGATGTGGAGAATCTTTTCATGTGCCATTTGGCCATCTGAATTTCTTCTTTGGAGAACTGTCTGTTCATATTCTCCTCCAATTTTTTAATCGGGTTATTTACTTTTTTGTTGTTGAGGCATGTGAGTTCTTTATATATATTGGATGTCACATGTGTCGTTTACACATATATTCTCCCATATGGTAGGATACCTTTTTGTTCTGTTGATGGTATCCTTTGCTGCACAGAAGCTTTTTAGTTTCATGTAGTTCTATGTGTTCATTTTTGTTTTTGTTTAACTTGCTTAAGGAAATGCGTTCAGGAAAAAGTTGCTCATGTATATATGCAGGAGATTTTTGCCTATGTTGTTTTCTAAGCGTTTAATGGTTTCATGACTGACATTCAGGTCTCTGATCCATGTCGAGTTTACATTTGTATATGGGGATAGACAATAATCCAGTTTCATTCTACTGTATGTAACTGGTCAGTTTTGCCAATTCCAGTTGTTGAGAGGCTGTCATTTCCACATTGCATGTCCATGGCTCCTTTACTGTATATTAATTAACCATATATGCTTGGGTTTATATCTGGGCTCTCTAGTCTGTTCCATTGATCTATGGGTCTGTTCTTGTGCCAGTACCAAATTGTCTTGATTCCTGTGACTTTGTAGTATAGCTTGAAGTCAGAGAGCATAATTCCCCCTGCTTTATTCTTCCTTCTCAGGATTGCTTTGGTTATTTGGGGTCTTTTGTGGTTCCATATGAATTTTAGAACTATTTGCTCTAGTTCATTGAAGAATGCTATTTTGATAGGGACTGCATTGAATCTGTAGATTGCTTTAGGCAGGATGGCCATTTTGACAATATTAATTCTTGCTATCCATGACCGTGGGATCTGTTTCCATTTCTTGGTATCTTCTTTAATTTCTCTCATGAGTATCTTGTAGTTTTCAGAGTATATGTCTTTCACTTCTTGTGTTAGAATTATTTCTAAGTATTGTATTCTTTTTGATTCAATTGTGAATGGAATTGTTTCCCTGATTTCTCTTTCTGCTAGTTCATCATTAGTGTATAGGAAGGCAACATATTTCTGTGTATTAATTTTGTATCTTCCAACTTTGTTGAATTCACATATTAGATGTAGTAATTTTGGAGTGGATTCTTTAGGGTTTTTATGTACAAAACCATGTCATCTGCAAACAGTGACAGTTTAACTTCTTCTTTACCAATCTGGATGCCTTTCATTTCTTTGTGTTGTCTGCTTGTCATGGCTAGACCTCCAGAACCTATGTTGAATAAAAGTGGAGAGAGTGGGCCTTGTTGTCTTGTTTCCGATCTTAAGGGAAAGGCTTTCAGCTTCTTGCTGATAAATATGATGTTGGCTGTGGGTTTGTCATATATGGCCTTCATTATGTTAAGGTACTTGCCCTCTATACCCATTTTGTTGAGAGTTTTTATCATGAATGGATGTTGAATTTTGTCAAATGCTTTTTCAGGATCTATGAAGATGATCATGTGATATTTGTCCTTTTTATTGATGTAGTGGATGATGTTTATAGATTTTTTAATATTGTACCATCCCTACATACCTGGGATAAATCCTACTTGATCATGATGGATGATCTTTTTGATGTATTTTTGAATTCAGATTACTAATGTTTTGTTGAGTATATTTGCATCTTTGTTCATCAGGGATATTGGTAATTTTCTTTTTTGTGGTGTCTTTGCCTGGTTTTGGTATTAGGGTGATGTTGGCCTCATAGAATGAGTTTAGAAGTATTCCCTCCTCTTCTACTTTTTGGAAACTTTAAGAAGAATCAGTATTAAGTCTTCACTAAATGTTTGATAACATTCAGCGGTGAAGCCATCTGGTCCAAGGGTTTTGTTCTTAGGTACTTTTTTGAATATCAATTCAATATCGTCACTGGTAATTGGTCTGTTCAGATTTTCTGTTTCTTTCTGGGTCAGACTTGGAAGGTTGTATTTTTCTAGAAAGTTGTCCATTTATTCTAGGTTATCCAGTCTGTTAGCATATAATTTTTCATAGTATTCTCTCATAATTCTTTGTATTTCTGTGGTGTCCATAGTGAATTTTCCTTTCTAATTTTTGATTTTGTTTATGTGTGTAGACTCTCTTTTTTTCTTAATAAGTCTGGCTAGGGATTTATCATTTTGTTTATTTTCTTGAAGAACCAGCTCCTGCTTTCATTGATTCTTTCTATTTTTTCATTCCTCTCTAATCTTTCTTATATCCCTCATTTGTTTTTCTTTGGCCCTCATTTGTTCTTCTTTTTCTAGTTTTGTTAATTGTGAGTTTAGACTGTTCATATGGGATTGTTCTTCTTTGCTGAGGTAGTCCTGTATTGCAACATACTTCCCTCTTTCATGGCCTTCATTGCATCCCACAAATTTTTGCGGTGTTGAACTGTTGTTGTCATTTTTCTCCATCTATTGCTTGATCTTTGTTTTTATTTGGTCATTGATACTTTGGTTATTTAGGAGCATGTTGTTAAGCCTCCATGTGTTTGTGGAATTTTTTCATTTTCTTTGCATAATTTATTTCTAGTTTCATACCTCTGTGGTCTGAGAAGCTGGTTGTTACAATTTCAATCCTGAATTTACTGATGCTCTTTTTGTGACATGATATATTATCTATTCTTTAAAGTGTTCCATGAGCACTTGAGAAGAATGTGTATCCTGCTGCTTTTGGGTGGAGAGTTCTGTAGATGTCTGTTAGGTCCATCTGTTCTAGTGTGTTGTTCAGTGCCTCTGTGTCCTTACTTATTTTCTGTCTGGTTGATCTGTCCCTTTGAGTGAGTGGAGTGTTGAAGTCTCCTAGAATGAATGCATTGCATTCTGTTTCCCTTTTAATTCTGTTAGTATATGTTTCACATATGTAGATGCTCCTCTGTTGGGTGCATAGATATTTATAAGGGTTATAGCCTCTTGTTGGTTGGACCCCATTATCATTATGTAATGTCCTTCTTTGTCTCTTGTTACTTTCTTTGTTTTTTGTAGTCTATTTTGTCTGATACAAGTACTGCAACTCCTGCTATGTTTCTCCCTATTTGTTGTATAATGTATGTTTTTCCATTCCTTTACTTTCAGTCTGTATATGTCTTTGGGTTTGAAGTGAGTCTCTTGTAGGCAGCATCATGATGGGTTTTGTTTTTTTATCCATTCAGTGACTCTATGTCTTTTGATTGATGCATTCAGACCATTTACATTTAGGGTGATTATCAATAGGTATGTATTTATTGCCATTGCTGGCTTTAGATTCATGGTTACCAAAGGTTCAAGGGTAACTGCCTTACCATCAAACTGTCTTTTTTAACTCACTTAATAAGCTATTACAAACACAATCTAAAGGTTCTTTTTTTATCCTCCTTTTTCTTCCTCCTCCATTGTTTATATATTAAGTATCATATTCTGTACTCCTGGTCTATCCTTTGACTTACTTTGGGGGTAGTTGATTTAATTTCCCATTTGTTTAGTAATTAAGTGTTCTACTTTCTTTACTGTGGTTTTATTACATCTGGTGACAACTATTTAACCTTAGGAACACTTCCATCTATAGCAGTACCTCCAAAATACACTGTAGTGATGGTTTGTAGGAGGTAAATTCTCTCAGCTTTTGCTTATCTGGAAATTGTTTAATCCCTCCTTCAAATTCAAATGATAATATTTCCAAATGGAGTATTGTTGGTTCAAGGCCCTTGTGGTTCAGTGCATTAAATATATCATGCCACTCCTTTCTGTTCTGTAAGGATTCTGCTGAGAAGTCTGATGATAGCCTGATGGTTCCTTTTTATGTGATCTTTTTTCTCTCTCTCTTGCTCCTTTTAATAGTCTGTTCTTATCCTTGATCTTTGACATTTTAATTAGTATATGTCTTGGTGTTGTCCCTTGTGTTGGGAGAACTGTGTACCTCCATGGCCTGAGAGACTATTTCCTTCCCCACATTGGGGAAATTTTCAACAATTGCCTCCTCAAAGACACTTTCTCTCTCTTCTTCTGGTACCCTTATAATATGAATATTGTTCTGTTTGGATTGGTCACACAGTTCTCTCTGTATTCTTTCATTCCAGAGATCCTTTTTCTCTCTGTGCCTCAGCTTTTTTGTATTCCTCTTCTCTAATTTCTATGTCATTTACCATCTCCTCCACCATATATAATCTTCTTTAAAAACCCTCCATTGTGTTGCTCAATAATTACATCTCTATCCTAGAGTCATTCCTGAGTTCTTGAATATTTTTTGTACCTTCAGGAGCATATTTATGATTTTTATTTTGAAATCTATTTCAGGAAAATTGATTAGTTCAGTCTCACTTGACCCTTTTTCTGGTGTTTCTGAGATTTTACTTTGAACCATTTTCCTTTGATGTTTCATATTCGTATGTGATGCCCTCTATTGGCCAGAAGCTCTGCTCTCTGGAGCTGCTCAGCCCCTGGAGTGATGTGAGGGGTCACAGTGGAGCTATTCTGGTGCCTGGGGGGAGGAAAGAGCTGTTTCCTGCTTCCTCTATGCTTGTCTCCACTGTCAGAACCAGTGGGCTAAACACACAGGTGTAAGCCTCTATGCTTTGTGTTTGTAGCTGCTGTAGGTGGGGCTTCCCTGTGGCTGGCCTAACACCAGAGTAGGGTTTGCTGGTTGACCTAACACCAGAGCAGGGTTTGCCGGTTTGTGAGCCAGTTGCGGGCTGTCCAGGAGGAAAGCATAGCAAGCTGCATATCATGAGGGGGGCCTTGGAGCTACTTAGCCAGCCAGGGAGCTGGAACACCTGAATATCATGAAAGTTCCCAACCTGCTGGTCAGAGTGCACCTGGACAATTTTCTCTACCTGTCCTTTCTCCTGAGCAGTAAACTCAGTGCCATCCTTGTGACTTTATCAGCCATATTGCTTTTAGGAACTCTCTCAGACTGCCTGCCCAGCACAGCCAGATATGTGTCCCTGTTTTCCACAGGTAGCTGGAATCTCAGTCTCTCCAGGTATTCTGCCTGTCTTAGCTTTCCAACCCCACTAATCACCAGAGCACCAAGCAATGTAGGTTCATGCTCCCAGAGAAGATCTCAAGGGCTAGGTGTTCAGCAGTTACAGGCCTCCACTCCATCCCCACTCCATTTCTCTTCCTCCCACTGGTGAACTGGTGTGGGGGAAGAACTTGAGTCCCGCTGAGTTCTGGCTTTGGTATGTTACCCTGCTCCATGAGGTCTGTTCTTTTCTCCACGTGTATGAAGTCTCATGCAGCCTTCTTTCCTGTTGCTCTTTCAGGATTAGTTGTATTAATTATATTTTCATATTATATGTGGTTTTAGAAGGATGTCTCTGTCTCACCTCTCACACCACCATCTTTAATGTGATACTGGATCTTACTTATTCCCACCAAAAAAATGAAAAGATAACTAAATGACATGATAGATGTAAATAACTAGTGCTACAATGGCAATCATATTACAATATATAAATGTATCAAATCAAAGGTTGTATGCCTTAAACTTACACATTATATGTGAAATATATTTCATAAAAGGAATTTAATTTCATTGGAAAATATGAAGATAGCAAAATTGCTTAAATAATTTTCTAAATAATAATATCTCCAGATAGTGTATGTAGTTTTGAATAATTTATATTTATTTATGTTTACATATGTCTATATATGCATATGTATACCACATCATATTGTTTGATATATATTAATATTATTTTCAAAAACTCAATTTATATTTGTCTTTCACAAAAAATTGTGAATCATATGAGTTAAATGAATTATATGAAAACATTATTCTGGCTGTCATTAATTTGTCACTAATTTTGTCTCATTTTTAACATACTTCAGTTTTCTTCTGTGTTTTTTGTATTCTTAGTGTTAAAGAAAATCTGTTAAGTAGAAATTTCTTCTTTAACACATGAAAAGTAGATGTTGAATAATATTAGTAAAAATAATGTTATAACTAATTACAGTAATAATCACAAAATTATATTGTTAGTAGTCCCGAACTGCATACAGAAGGAAAGGACAGGAATCAATTTTATGCAGCATGCCAGGTACCAATAAAAAATAAAATATAGTAAAAATGCTTGTTTTCTGTTGGAGTTCAATATGCATTCATTATTGTTTGACAAGAGAATCTCACCACTAAAACAAAGCAGAATGTGTTTAAAAGGAAGTATCTGGATATTGAGTCACTGTGCAAATACTTCAGAGAGAGCATCACTATCTAGTCAGCCTTTAATGGCTATTGCCTTCAAGGTTTCAAAGAATTAACACCATCCTTAAATCTAAGAGCAGTGAGAGTTTCAGCATCATCAACTCTATCAAAGTATAGTCTGACATTAAAGTATTTTTGTTGTTCTTTTGTTGTTATTTATTTTGTTATTGAGCTGCAGGGTCAACATATCTTCTTTTGAATTATCAAAATAGAGGACAGCTCATTTAGGGTGAATGAGCAATCAATAATAACTCTTAACTGGTGCAATTCTCTAAAACATTTTCACATCTTCTAATTTTCTTCTTAATGCATACACTTATTGAATCTGTATTGAATTAGAAACAGATGAAATTACCACCAGAAAAGGAAAAAATATATATTAGAGTCATTCTCTCTTTGTTTCCAAGTTCCAATACAGAATTCCACCTTTAGAGGACAACACTCAGTCTCACACTCTACACATCTGTAGCTTGTGGAGGTAGTTTGCAAAGCATGTCCTGGCTCTTCCAAATTGCTAGCTCCCTCAGGGTTTCTCCTGGGAGAAAGGGTGTAAGGGAGAGATCCGTTGGATCCATGTCTTTTTGAATCTGAGCAGCTATGATTTCATCTGTGTTAAATATTAGGTTTCTGAGTAAACTTTCTTTAAATACAAGTATTCTGACTAAAAGAGTTTTTAAGGAGTTGGAAAAATTAACTCTGCTATAGCAACTTTTGATTTTAAATGAAAGGTGCTTTTTTCCTATTGTACAGTTACTTTATAGTTCCAAGACTTCTTAAAATCAATACCTTGGATGTTGGAAAATCAGATTTAGTTTGATTTATGTTATCACACACACACACACACACACACACACACACCTGAGAAAAGTTAATTCCATTCATGGAGACACAATATGAAACCTCCGAGAAAAGGCCAAGGAGTCTTCACCAGTAATCTCCTGTCCATTTCTGTTACATTCCTCAAAGAGGTGATGCCTGTTACTACTTCCTTTATATAAAATATTATATAACACAAACAGACTTACTGCCTTTATAATTCAAATCCAAACATCTCTGCTACACAGCTTAATTTCTCTAACATTTTATTCTGAAATTAAATATCTGAGTAATTTTGCTGATTGCTTATTTACTTTATTTGTACAAGCTCTTAGACATGCTTCTATATAACCAAATTATTTGTGATATGCAGAAAATAGAAAAAAAAGGATAGGGAAATAAAACTGATGTCATGTTAAGTACTAGATGAGTTACATGTACTCTACTTCATCAAATCTATCAACTGTAAGACACATTATTAATTCATGTATCCCTAAGAAAGAAAGACAAATGTTATCAATTAAACTATGACATACTATCTATGGGAGGACGGTTCTAATTTTAGAGGTGTTATAATGTTAAATATGTGTATCTGGAACAAATGAAATGTAGAAATCATTCACTTGACTTTTACAAAACACCACATAGAATGCATTACTAGTCCTGTTTGTAAAATTAGGAAAATCAGTACAGAACTACAAGTAACAGTTACAAGAACACAAAACTAATACATGCTGCAATCAGAATTCAGTATCTAACTTATCTGACTGTATGGATCATGTTCTCCCTACAGATTTCTGCTTATGAGTTCACTGTTGATATGTTCTACTGCTGCTTTACTTCTGGAAATGCCTCTCATGACTCTTACTCGATAGCCTTGTAAGGCATGACCTATTAAGAGACCATGGTGTACCCAAGGTTAATCAACAGTGTAACCAATCGATTTCAACATATCCTTAAGTCATAATTAGTAAGAAAAATGTACTGCTTCTCTACTCCCAAAATTCAGTTAGTGCTTTTGAAAAATTTCATCTCATGATATGTATGCCAAATATAATACTTTGTATTTTATAGCTTTATAATGCTTTGACCATTTGGACAAACTGTCAAAGCAACAATAGGCCTGAACAACCCAAACTGTTTTAACTGGTAAACCAATATAATATGGCTTTGGCTGTGGTTATCCATGTAATAAGCAAGAATTCATTTTATTCTTTTTTTTTGTATAAGAAATAAATTGAAGAACATGCAATCTTTTCTATGGATTTTAACAGTTCTTATAGTTCATATCTGTATATACTAAAACAGGTAGTAATATTAATGTATGCAAGTATTTATTAAATGCTTATTGTGAACCAAGAACTAATCTAAGTGACTAATAAAACCTGACTGACTTTTGGTCACTACTTCTCATAAGTAAATGAAGGTAATCACTATCATTAAGCTCATGTTTTTAGATGAGAAAATAAGTGATCAACAAATAATGTTTACACAATTAACACTGAAACATGCAGAATTTATACCAGTTCTACAGCTGAGCCTTTTAACCTACTCACAATATTTCTTTCCATGCAAGGAGAAATGGGCTGGAACTCTATATAGAGAGCAGCATTGCAGTTCAGATTGCAGAGTAAGAGTGAGTCCTAGAGCTTAATCAAATCACTTTATGTGACCTAGTGTGACCTTTGTGAAAAATCTGCCTTTCTCTGAGGATTCCAGGTTCACCTATACCTTATTGTGGGTTTTCCTCTGCCTGTGTTTTCTCCTCCCTTTCCCAGACCAAGCCTGCTGGCCTGTTTTCCTACTGACTTTACATAAACATGCTTCTTTCAGTTCCAATGTCTCCAAGTCCTAACCGTCATGTAGAGTGTGGTATTCTTTCTTCTCTGCTCGTAGAGAATTCTGTACACACGTCTTGGTGCATTACTAATTTGTGATGTTCCCTAAGGTCTCTGAACGTTAAAGCAGATATGGTATCTCATTCCCAATGTGTAAACAGAGCCTCACACCCTAGACCATGGCATACATGAAGCATTTAATAATGAATATTAAGTGGAAGAAGAAATGAGTGAATGAACATCAATTTACATCATGTTTGCAATAAGGAATGTGGATTTAGTTTAATTTTAGGATTCTTCGCAGCTCTAAAACCACTCACTTCTGCCTCTATTGGTACATTAGAGCACTCAGTAGATAATTATTGTTGATAGTTTTAACCTCATTTCTGGTACACATTTTTGTGGCTTTCTTACTTGCTCAAATTGAGGCAGCTTGGCAGAGACTGTTATTGTACCGAAGTGTGTTCTTCTTTGCATTTGTCAGCCTCTCTTGCAAATAAATAGGCCCTTAACATCCTGCTAAGAGAAATTTGGGAAAACAGCATATTACTCCCATCCCAGGCCTGGCCCCTAAAATGTCACTAAGAGCCCAATGGCCCCTCAGTCACCCTGATGGAGAGACTCCTCCAGAGCATGCCATGAAGCCCTTAGGGGACAAATGTACAATAAAATGAAAGACTTTCAGCTTCTTGCATCATTGCTTACATGAGAGAGACCCAACCATATGACCTGTGTCAGGCTGTTATCAAGAAATAAATCTTTCTTGTCTAGGTCAAGAAATTTGTTTTCTTTTTCTTATGGAAGCTAATACTAATTACTCTAATTCAGAAGCAAACAAGTATCTTCATTTCCTAGAACACTAATTTCATTTGTTTCATGTTTTTCTTTCTTCTTTTCTCTTTTTACTTTACTTTTTGATTTAGGCTGAAAATAAGAAAGTAGCTAGAATACATTCACAGTATCTTCATCTGAATTTTCCTGTCAGACTTTCTGATCCTGAGTCTAAGTTATAAATCTACATAGTCTTGGACACAGTGAAGACATTATTAATGGGAGACTAGAAACCGCCAAAAAAGTTTCAAACTGACAATAGATCTTTTAATAATCAATTAAAGCCCAAAATATATGCTAGGCATTTTGTAGATACACCAAAAAAATAACAAAAATTTTTACACTTCAGATGTTGATCTCAAAGTGGGTGGAATATAAACATATAAATACACATTTCTTTTCTCCCCCTGCTGTTTCAGTTTTGCTTAGTTGTGAATAGATAAGAAGAAAACATGGAACACATAAGAAGAAGATGATACTATATGGAAATAATTTATGATTAACTTACAAACTTTGAGATCAACTGTTATACAAAGTGTGGCGTATTTTATTTTCTGTGGCTTATGATTTAACTTCCTGAACTATAATAAGAGATCCCTCATGGAGAGAGAGGAATAAATATATATCGCTCATTATTATAATTCCCTGAAAGGACTCTTTAAAATCAGGGATACTTTAGGACAATTATATTTTAAATCATTTGCTAAAGCATTTAATGTTGTCTCCTAAGTATCTAAAATACTACACTGGATTGTCTTTATAGGAACGTTCTTTTCAGATGGGACATGCCACCAAACAAAGAAGAAAGTTATCTCAGACTTATTTAATTCTTTAGCCATTTGAGTAAATAATCTCAAGAATAAAGATATTAACATCTAATTTCTGATCTCAAATTTCTTTCCCTTCTCTGCCTCCTAACACTCCGTAAGCCTCTTGATCTGTCTGTTAGGATATGTAAAGACAGAAAAAAGAAAGAAAGAGAGAGAGAGGTCAAGGGAGGGAAAAAGGGACAGAGAAAGAAAGAGTGTGGAGAAGAAAAGAAAGAAGGAAGGCAAGAGAGAAAAATTGAGGGATAGAGGGAAAAATCTGCTGTTAGTGACTTGTGTACAGAAAAGATCTGGCAGCACAAATTTTCCACCAAGGAAAAGCAAATGAGTAAGGAAAACCCACAGGTTTAACAGAGAAGTTAAATATAAAAATATGAAAAATCTTAGAAATTCAAAATGACAGAGAATAGGGCATACATTGAATGATGGAATATTTTAGGTCAACCCTAAAGATCCCTATCTAAATGCAAACTGATTCAGTTACACTAAAACATTAAATTCAGAAAAGGGATAATTGAAACACCATTCAAACAGAAAAAAGAAAACTTAATTATTACCCTCAGTAAGAATGTAAAAGCCTGAAAACAATACTATTTTACTTCGTTTTTATTCCTTTTGTTTAAAAAATTGCAACCACTGATCACATTGTCCAGTAGTCTTTGGACACTAGGAAAAAGTAGTTAATATTTACCTAGTAGATAATAGACACAAATATCTGTGCTCTAGTAAGAGGAGGCCCCGCCAAGCATTTTTTCCAAATCACTTTTACGCTTAAAAATGTAATTATCATCATTACATGAATGAGCACAAATCTGCTAATTAGTGATAGAATTTTCACTGAAACAGTTCTGAATCCCAATCTCAACAGCACCATAGCTCTTCTTACTCTTTATTGTTTTCACGCTTGAGATATATACTTTTGTGTTAGTCTCAGTTTGTTTACTATTAAACAAAAAGGATCAGCCTTTTGAATTTACTGAATCTAAAATCCATTTTTAACATCCTCATTTGTGTTGAATTGTATCCCCCCCAAAATCCATGTGTTAATGAAGGCCTAACACCTAGTACCCCTGATATAACTGTATTTGGAGATAAGGTCTTTCAAGAGGTGATCAAGTGAAAATGAAGTGATTTATTATTTTTTTTGTAGCGTGGGCCCTAATCCAATACAACTGGTATCTTTATAAGAGACAGTGTGGACACATACAGAGACACATATGTACACAGAAGGATGGCCACATGAGGACACAGCAGACACTGGCCATCTGCAAGCCCAGGAGATGGTCTTGGAAGAAACCAATTCTACGAAACACCCAATCTGGGACTTATAGCCTCCAGAACTGAGAAAACAAATCTTTGTTGTTCCAGGTACCTCATCTGTGGCATTTCATTATGGAAGCCTGAGCAGATTAATACAGATTCTACATTTTCTGATGTAATATTTACTAAATATTGTGGAGAAAATGTACACAATTTTATTTCACTTGCCTGGTGTGGCTGAAGTGAACATTTATGATGTAATGATTGTAAATACAACAAGGATTCATAAATACTCAATGAAATCATTAGCTATGAACCCTTATTTTTTAAATGTTCCAATTATCATGGTTCCATCATACAGGTTTAAATTTAGAGAGTATAGTAGATCATAGATTAGTACATTGTTCAATGATAGCCACTGCCCGCACCCCCCCTTACGGAAGTGTGATTCCCTGCCCTGCTCTGTTGGGTTTGATACTGGCTTGCTTTAGCCAGTGTGTACTAACAGTGGGTACTGCAAAAGTTTGAATTCTGCTTGTAGCAGTGGAGTACTTGTGACTGTCTTGGCCATGGGAAAAGTTCCCCATTTATCTTGGGCCTCTGAATATTCTCACATGGAACAGATCTGAGCCCAACTCACAGTAAGGAGCCAAGGCCAGTGACCCTCACCATTAAGCAGACCTGTCCAACTGAATCTGAATACATAGGTGAACTGAAGATGCATCAAAGAGAACAAATGACAGCTTTTTGTCACACAACTTTGAAAAGTCATGCCATGCAGCATTATTGAGGTCATCATTGACTAACACAGAAAGAATGGTTGCAATCAATAAAATAAAGAGGGTTGATTAAACATAGGTAGAATTTCACAATAATTTGCTAAAGTATTTAGGAAATCACATTTTTGTTGAAAATTTAATTTAAAATAAATATATATATTTCAATGCCAAAAATAACAGAAGCTAGTGCTAAAGTCTAACATTCCTTGAGCACTTATTATGTTCCAGGCACAGTGATAACCTCTGATCATTTTATTTCATCTCAACAACCCCAAAGTTAAGTACAATGATAATGACATTTTATAGATATTCAGCAATTTTCACAGGATCATAAAGCTAATATGCTGTGGAGCTGGAACTTAAACCTAGGAATTCTGCCTCCAAATTCTTGGTTCTTAATTTTTATGGCATTTCCAAATACCAGATTATATACTCTTTGAAGGTGATTGTATAGATTTAATTGTCACTCTCCTATGTAACATTTTATATATGCAGATGTCTTCTCCACACTATAATACTACAAATCGTGCTTTATTATATGTCCTACCATGTATGAAGATTGTCACCTATTTTTAAAATCTCTCATTTGATGCCTAAATAGGAAGAAAATGTAAAAATACACTTTCAGATTCTTACCATTAAACATGGTTGCTTGTACCTCAACATAATATGAAACAGAGCCAATGGGGAATTGTCAGGTTGAAGAACTATACTAAGGTTGATTGACTTACCAGATGTTTGCTTCAATGCAAATATTAAACTGATGGAAACTAAGTAAAAATATTACTTCTTTGTAGGCCTCTCCGTATCTCAAAGGTGGCATACTCAAGAGTCATTATTAGACAAATGAATATGTGAGGCATTCATGTTAATGAGAATTATCAAGCATTGAGTGCTCAAAGAACATTTATAACATTTGAGAAGGTCTTTGTAACCAGGTCTGAAAGGATCCAGAATCTTGTCAGATCATTAGAAAGCATTCTGGGATGCTCTGAAATATAATAGTACTTTTGTTCTCTATAAATTCCCACCAATGTCTCATCTCTACTCCCCGCTACATTCAAGTATCTAAGTCCAGGTAAACAAAACATGGTTTCTAGAGAACTTGCAGGGGGGAGAGTGGCATACATGGAGATCTTAAAATATGAATATGAGAAAAAGCTATCATACAGAATGCTAGCCAAACATTAGCCAATAACAAGGCATACCTGAAATCAAATTTGATGCTACCAAGAGCCAAATCAAGTTAGTTATCTTTTCAGACCAGATTTGCACATTTAAAGTGAAGGAACTTAACTTTTATTGATCACTAGTGTTCACCAGAGGCTGAAATCAGATATTGGTTTGGCTTGAATATCAAGGGACCATCTAGCTGGATGAGTTCAGTAATTATCGTTTCCTTCTATCATTTAACTTGCATTGTACAAATTCATGTTATTCTCTATGATTTTGCTCAAAAGCATGTATATATATATATCAGCAGTATGTAATTTCCAGAAGTAGTCACATAAACTGGATGGTTTAAGGCTGTTCCCAGACCTCCTTATAACATTGTCTAGCATCCCTTTGAATTAAATTGTTTTAGCCATGGCTACTTGAGTTCTAGTGAGAGATATTCCATAGATATTGAGCCTCATCATTTACTTTAATACTGGGCAGCTGGCTATTTTCCCAGATCATTTAGAATTCTTATACTATTAACTTTAAATGACTATTGATTTCAAACTTCTATAGACAAGACTTTTCACCTCCGTGATTCTAAAGCAGTGTCAATATACATAGTAGGCATATAACTAAGAAACTGCTAAGCCTAAAAACAATACGCAACATTAAACAGGATTGATATGAAAATTGATAAGGTTTTGTGTTTGATTTTAATGGAGTGAATATAAAACACTTTATATCGTATTTTAATTGTATAGTTATCACATTATTGAACAATCTAGCCTTTTGCTTTCTCATTTGACTTTCTTGAAATAATTATATATTAAACTAGTTGACACTATGAAAGTTAGGATTACATAACAGAGAAAAGAAACAACATGCATGCTTTTCCATATGTAAAGGAACCAAGGTACTAGTCAGGTGCTGGGAATTTCTCCAAAACATACAGTTCATCATTAGAGTGATCCATCGGTAAAACCTATCTAGAAGGTGCATTTTGTGCTGATCCTTTAGCATTCTCTCAAGCTGGCAGAAACTGCCTCTGTGGATCTTGAGTCAATAGCTCTAGCTGTGTGTCACAGAGTTCAACAGGCCACACTACCCTGCTTTTTAGATAACTCCTGCACATTTGTGCATATTCATAGGCTGTTCTGCACTTCTTATTCTCTTTTCCATTCCTAGTCTCTGGGATTTTTTTCCTTAGTACATAAAAGGAACAGCATGACCCCATCTTAAAAATTGAAATATTCACTGATCTATGGTTATTACTGTAATATCACTAGTGTTGGTGAATAATTCAAATTAAATAGTTTTCTATATGTTCCATTTTAAAGAGACTTCATTTACTTTCTTTCAATGGTTTCCTACTGCGCTGCTCTCACCCTGCATTATTCATATCCAACCTCACAAATTGCTTTGAGTTCGAGCAGTACTGATATAAATCATAGGGCTATTTTCTCTAGAGGACTTCAGCCTTAAGCTCTACAACTTGTTTTAAAATGAAAACTGTGTTCAATTAAGGTGATTTGTTTGCTTCAAAAAATTAACTATCTTATATTGCTGTTTGCCAGGATAGAAGACTGAAGTTAATTCCAGGGTGCTGAATAATTTTAGAAGTAATTTACTTTCTCCCTTTCTGGTTGTATCCTTGCATCTGCCTTATCCTATGCATTCATTTGAGGCTAAATCATATTCCTCACGATATAAATATAGATATCAAAGATTTCTTTCCAACTGTTTTGCATTTGAACCTTTGTGTAATACCTTTGTAACCAAACTAAAATAATGTGCTCTTTTTTGCTTCCCAGGTCCTTCACTGTAGGAAGAGACAGACAGAGATAGAAGAGACAAATGATAAAAAATGGAAGCATTTAGAAATTAGATTCAGTATGGAAAATGGCTATAAAAGTAGGATTTTACAGTAATGTCACTGAAAATTTCAAGAAGGATTCTCACTCATCCCTCCCAGAAGCAAATAATGAGATGAAAAGAAAATCTATGGAATGGGAGTAAATATTTGCAAATCATATATCTGATAAGAGCCTAATATCCTAAATATATCAGAAACTCACACAACTCAATAGAAAAATGCAAATATTCTATTAGAAAATGAGCAAGGGACCAGAATAGGTATTTTCCCAAAGATATACAGATGGCCAATATGTATATGAAAGGGCGCTCAACATCACTAGTCATCAGGGAACTGTAAATCAAAACCATAATGCGCTGTCTCCTCACGCCTGTTAGAATGGCTATTTCCAAAAGACAAGAGATAGGAAGTGTTGGGAAGGATTTGGAGACAGGAAACCCTTGTGTACTCTTGCTGGGAATGTAAACCGGTTCAGCCACAATGGAAAACAGTGTGGAGATTCCTTAAAAAATTAAAAATCAGTAGCTGCACATCTTGTGCAAATGGGTAAAGCCAGAGAAAGCAATACGGACCTCATTCTCAAGGAACTGTGGTTGTGGGTCTCTATACATCGGGCACCTCCCAAAAAAGACCAGTACAAAATACTTGTTTCACCTGACATGAAGCATTCCATGGCTGGGATGACTTCCAGTGGCTTATGTCAGAATAATTTAAACTAAGCCAACTTAGGCAAGGAATAAACTTGGAAATAGCTTGGGGTACCCTCAAGACACAATGTTAAACAACAAATGGGTCAAAGAAGAAACAACAAGAAAGATTAGAAAAATATAAAACTGCCAAAACAAAACAAAGACACAATATACCAAAACTTTGGGGATGCAATGCAAGTAGTGCTCATTTGGAAATTTAGAACTATAAATATTTATATCCAAAAGTAAAAGATCCTCAATCAATAATTAATGGTATAACTTAAGGGACTAGAAAAAGAAAAGCACAGTAAATCTAAAGCTGGCAAAGAATATGAAATTGGACCTTACCTCATACAAAGATTAAACATGGATCAAAGACATAAATATGAGTGCTGAAGCTGTAAAACCCTTAGGAGAAAATAAAGGAGTATATCTTCATAACCTAGGATTTAGTGAAGTATTCTTAGATGACACCAAAAGCAAAAACATCAAAAGAAAAAATACGTAAACTGGACTTCATTAAATTGAAAACAAAACTGTGCTTCAAATGACACTATTAAGAAAGTGAAAAGACAACTCAAAGAATGGGAGAAAATACTAGCTAATCATACATTTGATAAAAGAATTAATATCCAAAACATAAAGAACCCTTACAACTCAAGAAAAACAAACACCCGATTAAAAATGAGCAAAGGACTTGAATAGACAGTACCCTCAAAGAAGATAACATAAGAAAGATGTTCAACAGCATTAATCATTAGGGAAATGCAAATCAAAACCTCAGTGAGCTACCATCTTTCACTGGCTGGGATGAGGATAATTTAAAAACAGAAGAAAAGACAAATGGTAAAATAAGTGTTGGTGAGGTTGTGGAGAAACTGCAGCTTTCACACATTGCTATTGGGAATGTAAAATGGTGAAGCCACTGTGGAAATCAGTTTGGCAGTTTTTTTAAAAAGTTAAACATAGAATTACTTTATGAGCCAGCAGGTCTACTCTCAGGTTTACATCCAAGGGAACTGAAAACAAGTCAAACGAATACTCAAACACAAATATTTATAGCAGCTCTACTTACAATAGTCAAAATGTGTGCAAACAGAGCAAATGTCCATCAATAGGTGAATAAACAAAACAGATACCCATACAATGAAATATATTCTGTCATAAAATGGAGTGAAATTCAGATACATGACACAAGGTCCATGAATGTTGAAAACACCAAAGTCAGAGGAAGGAGTCAGACACAAAGGTTCACATATTGTCTATTTTTATTTATAAAATATCCAGAATAGGTAAATTGATAGAAATAGAAAGCTGACTAGTGATTGTCAGTGGCTGAGGGGAGAGAAGAATTGGAAGTGACAGCTCAACAGGTACAGGGTTTCCTTGGGAGGTGTTAACAATATTCTGCAGAGGTGATGATCACAAACATCATGAATGTACCAAATAGCATTGAATTACACATGGTAATTTTACATTACAGAAATTTTATTCAATAAAAGATAAGCAAATAAAAGCAGCACTTTACCAATTCTAAGCTAAACATTGGCCCAGGAAGGTGACCAAACAAGTTTAATGAGTTTAAATTATGAAACGGTTGAGCAAATTTGAATAATCCCTCTTTTCTGATTTATTATAAGGTTAAAGATAGAATAAAACAATAAACTTGGATGTGAGGAGAAGGTTCATTGTTTCAGTGGGCTAGAGAGAAACTGAACAGAATGCTTAGGATATGTTCACTTGGATTCTGGAAATAAATAATAAAATTAATTTAAACCCTAATTGAATTTATTTAAAAAAATTAAATAGCTTTCTATATTCATTTAATTGAGCCAGTGATGTACTAGAGCTAGCCTGAAATAGGGAATTGTTAAATTTTTTCAGGCAATTTGAAAGGGGATAATTATAATACAAACATTATTACAAATCCAATCATCTAAACTCACAGTAAAATAAATTGCATGAAAAATTTTAAATATAAAGAATTCCTCACTTTCATCTTTTACATATTTTATTATAATCTATGTTCTTGAGATTATTTAATCTATAGTATTGGTATGGTTTAAATGCCGTATGATGTTCTGTTACTCTGCTCATATCATCTCACTTCTGAAGTGAACGACATCTCTTTAGCCAAGGCTGGAGTATTTAAATCACAGAAATAAGAAAATGCTACAAGGTCAAACTTCAATTTTTAGAATTTTGTTAATTGTTCAGACTAGGTAAAGATGGAAAATGTTAGTAATGTAAACTAAATTTCAAAATGTTGTCTGCAGTCATTACTTTATAAACAGAAATATGCATATGTATGTAAATAAGTATGTATACTTCCAGTATTTAAAAACAATGTCCCATCAAACAAACCACTCACTGCAATGGCAAATGAGGGATGTCACATGGTATGCCTTTGTTGTTTCACTTTTGCCAGTTTTGTCATATAAACAAAAATATCAACAAACATTCATATCAGAGCTACATTTGGTCATCAGACACAACCTTAGATTTGCTATGAATAGAATATTGCAAAAATCAACAGAAGCATTCTACAATACTCTTCTATTTGTATCCACTGGCTAAATGGAATTTACAATGAAGAGTGTTATGTATGTCAGTTTTACTTGAAATTTTGTTTTACATAATCCTGATAATAGAAAAATATATAATAAAATTAGACGATTTATTTTTCTTTGCAGAGCCATTAATAAAACATTTAGAGCAAAACACTGGAATGAGCTCTCTTTCTTAACTTTGGAATGCTCTGACTTTCATGGTAGGGCTGTTCAAGGTGGGGAGTTAAGAGAGCTAAGAGCCTTCAGTGATCCCTGGAAATTTCCTTTTTTAAGTCAGAGATTGAAACTTGTCTTTAGGAACCTTCTTGCTTATTCGCTTCTGTACTAACACCTTACCCAGTTCTCTGACCAAGGAGACTAAACTTCATAGAGAACTCATATTATGTTATCCAACTTGAGGGCAGAATAGCTGCATAAGATTTTTTGAATTCTGCACATGACACTTGTTTCTTTTGCCCCATTTATTAATTTAATTATTCATATTTTTATATCAGTATGGATTCATGGCTATTATTTTATTCCTGGGATATAATCTAATATGACTATATTTATTCTGTTGCCCAAATTGTCCCAGATATGGTACTGGGGACTCTTTCAGTTGGTTTCTGTGCCTCTGATAGCCACATCTACCAAGGGTTTTTGGTTTTGGTTTTGTTTTCTGACTACTGTCTTACTTCCTGGTACTACAAAATACTCCAGGCTTATATATTTCTGCTCCAGTCCTTGAACTAGCCATTTCTCCAAGGGGTTCTGGCTCCTTTTATCAGAAAATGTAATTAGAAACCAAGACCTGGCTTTATATGTGTTTGTTGAAGTGTTATTGCTTTCAGGATCTCTCAGCTGACAGAGAAAGGAAATATAAATGCATGCTAACCTGTGTATGTGCACATATCTCTATATATTCTTATATGTAACCATCTGTATGAATTTTAAATTAAACATGATTTCCTACTGATACCTCCAATTCTATTTCATTACCACAGGGATCATTCCAGTCTCCTCTCATTTTTTATCTGTAAATTCCCAATCCTAACTCTAACTGTCTTCCATCCATTTGCCAAATGTTCAGTTCTGGTAGATATGATACCAGTATCAGACCCAATACATCATGAGAAACAACTTTACCAACTAGAGACTTAAAAACTTCACTGATGTTTAAAGTTATCTAGCTTAGCATTTTATCCCCCATCCTCTTCAGAGCGGCTGAATTTGAAGAAGATTGTTATTACCTTCTTCATGCCAACCTGGGATACCCCCAGATCCTATTTTTTTTAATCCCTAAACACTGTTTCATTCTTTATGCTCTAACATTCTATAGATTTTGACAGATATGTAATGTCACTTATTGAACAATACAGTATCATTCAGAATAATTGTATTGTCTTTAAAAATAGGCACACACACATTTAATAAATATATACTTCATATAGTGAAACTTTTTTCCACTGGCAACCACTAAACTATTTACCATTTCTGTAGTTTTGCTATTATCAGAATGTTATAAATGGGATCAAACAGGGTGTGACTTTCAGATCAGCTTATTTTATTTATAAACATGCATTTAAGATTCATCCATGTTTTCTGTGGTGAATGACGTACTTATATTTATCAATGAATAATATTCCATTGTATGGAAGTACCAGATTTTTTATCATTCATTTATTGAAGGACCTATTGGTTGCTTCCAGTTTGAGGTAATTATGAATAAAGCTTATATTGATATCCTTGCACTGATTTTCATGTGTACATGCATTTTCAAGTGGTTGGATAAATTTGTAGAACAATTACTGGATCATGTGGTTTAGCTTTGTAAGAACCTGTTGATATATTTGAAAGTAGCCTTTCCATTTGGATTTCACCACCACCAATGAATGAAAGTTTCTGTAATCTGCATTCTCACCAGCACTTGGTATAATCATGGACTCAAGTATTAACTGAGTGATTTTCAAATGGTGTCTCCCCATTATATGGTTTGTCTTTTGAATCTCTTAACACTGCATTTCACATAGCAGGAGTTTAAATTTTAATAGGTACAATTTCGTTTTCTTTTCTTCTTGCATAGTGCTTTAGTGTTGTATCTAAAAGTACATTGCAAACACAAGGTTACCTGTAGATAAGCAAAGATAAGACTTATAAT
Source organism: Manis javanica (assembly GCF_040802235.1). Lineage (NCBI taxonomy): Eukaryota > Metazoa > Chordata > Mammalia > Pholidota > Manidae > Manis > Manis javanica. The sequence goes on along the minus strand of NC_133160.1, from coordinate 126,333,598 downwards.
ATACTTCTTATCCAAAATGATACAAGCAAGAAGAAAGTAGAGTAAAATAGCAAAAGCATTGGAAAGAAACAATTGACCTGTAATCCTATTTAAATAGGTTTTTTCTTGAACACTGGAGGAGAAACAAAGACTTTCCTAGAGATATAAAAGCTAAGACATTCTTCACCAGCAGATCTTTCCTGCAGTCAATGATAAAAGATGTTTTAAAGGAGAAAAAAATTATGTAATCTGAAATTTGACTTACATTAAGAAAGGAATAATATCAGAGAAGGAACAACTGAAGGTAAAATAAAACCTATTTTACTTGCTGTTTATTGACCTAAAAAATAATGGTCCATTTAAAAAAATAATAATAACAATGATTATTATAGCATATGAATAAGACAAATGAATGATAGGAATATCATAAGGGATAGAAGGGAGGAATTGGAGGTATTTGTTATAAATTATCACACTCAAGTGAAGCGGTATAGTGTTACTTGCAGGTGAACTTAGATTACTTAAAATATATATATATTAAACTCCAGAGTAACTGTTAAAATATTTTAAAATAATAATTTATATCTAATGTAGGGGAGAAACTGGAAACAGACAATACTATGCTTGTAACGGGATGAACTGTATTCCCTCAAAAGTTCATATGTTAAAATTCAAACACGAATAACTGAAAATGTGACACCATTTGGAAATAAGGCCTTTTAAGATATGACTAAGTTAAAATGACACTGTTGGAACGGGTCCTCTTCCAATCTGACTAGTGTCCTTATAAGAAGGAAAAAAAATTGAATACAGAGAGACCCAGAGATGTGTGTGCATAGAGCAAATGCCATGTGAGGACATAGCAAGATGTTTGCCATCAGCAAATCAAAGAGAGAAGCTTCAGGATAAATCAACCCTGCCCATATCTTGGCCTTAGTATTTTTACCCTCTAGACTAAGAATATAAATTTCTGTTATTTAAGCCAACCAGGCATTTTATTATGATGGCCCTAGCAAACTAATAAAATGCTCAATTAAAACTAGGAAGAGAAGAAAATAAGAGAAGAAAAAAATGGTCTATATCAACCAAATACAGATTATTACAGCGGATAAAAAAATAAGTATTGTATGTAGTCTACAAGAAATACACTTAAATTATCAAGTTTCAGGTAGATAAAAAGTAAAGAGCTTAAGGAAGATATATTATACAAACATTAATCAAAAATAACATAGAGTATATATTAGTTTCAGACAAAACAGACTTTAGAAAAAGGAAAATATTGAAGGATAAAGAATGGTAATACAAAATGATAAAGGTATCAATTCTCCAACAAGAAATGGATGGCAATTTTAATGTATATGTACCTAAAAATAGAGTGCCAAAATCTGAGACAAAACTGATAGAATTTCAAGGAGAAATATATGAATACATTATTACAGAAAGAGACTCTACCACCCTTCTTTCAGTAATTGATACATCAAGTAGGAAGAATATTGATAAGGATAAAGTAAACCTGAATACCACTATCAATCACCATGACTTATTTATTCCATATTTTTTCCAGTTTTGACTTCCTTTTTAAAATATAGATTTAACATATCAGAACACTCATTCACCTTCATTCTATTAATATAACATATATTTGAACTTCTAGATTGTTTATTATGATTATGAGATAATTTATGATTTTTTTTTTTTGAGAGGGCATCTCTCATATTTATTGATCCAATGGTTGTTAACAACAATAAAATTCTGTATAGGGGGGTCAATGCTCAATGCACAGTCATTAATCCATCTCAAACCTAATTCTCATCAGTCTCCAATCTTCTGAAGCATAACGAACAAGTTCTTACATTGTGAACAAGTTCTTATATAGTGAATAAGTTCTTACATGGTGAACAGTGCAAGGGCAGTCATCACAGAAACTTTTGGTTTTGATCACGCATTATGAACTATAAACAATCAGGTCAAATATGAATCTTCGTTTGATTTTTATACTTGATTTATATGTGGATCCCACATTTCTCCCTTTATTATTGTTATTATTTTTATTTTTAATAAAATGCTGAAGTGGTAGGTTGATGCAAGATAAAGGTAGAAAGCATAGTTCAGTGTTATAAGAGAGCAATTGTAGATGATCAGGTATGTGCCTGTAGACTATGTGTTAATCCGAGCTAGACAAGGGCAATAAAACATCCACGGATGCAGAAGATTTCTCTCAAAACAGGGGGGGTGAGGTTCTAAGCTTCATCACTGTTGATCCTCAATTTCTCACCTGATGGCCCCCCTGCGACTGTGCCTGTCTTAGGTTGTTCCTCCCTTGAGGAATCTTACCCGTCTCTGGCTAACCAGTCATCTTCTGGGGCCATACAGAGAAATGTAAAGTTGGTAAGTGAGACAGAAGCCATATTGTTTGAAAAGGTTAGCTTTTTACTTTTTTGCAGATGTATGCCCTGTGGCTTCTATGCCCAGCACTTGTCTCGAGGTATCTTTACCACCTGGAGGAATTATGATACTCGGTAAATTCGATATGAGGCACGAATTCTATTTAAGGGTTGTAATTAGGAAGGAAGAAGAAAAGCTATAGATGTAGCATATGGAAGGAAACATGGGAGGATTGATTATTTCTTTGACATATCTTCTTGAGGAGTAACTTAAACATGTATAGGTTTTAAACTACTAAGTAAATTGTGCACACATATTAACATAACAGGAATACAGTTACATAAACAAAGCAGATCTATAATTACCAACCATCTCCAGTGAAGCCAAGAAAACCAGTTAGGCACCCTAGGCACTTGTGAAAATTTGTCTATGGTATGATGGATATTGTCCAACTGTACTTGAACAGACTGAGAGAAATCAGACAAATTAAAGCAACCCATTTCTGTGAACTGTTCACATCCCATATGTTCTTTTAACCGTGGATAGCTTGTAGTTGTAAGATTTTGGAGCACTACAACTTGCACTTCTCCTAATTCTTGGTTGAGTTCCAACAGTATAGATCCAGTCAAATTTGTTGTTTTACTGTATGCACAGGCCAGCTTAGATATCTCCGTCTTCATTCCAATGGCAAGTCCAGGAAATGGTCGGATGGATGCAGCTACAACTGCAGCATCGCCTGGATCTTTGTGGAGGTTTTTTGATGATCATCTTCTGGTATGAGTCTTCCAGAGAGTGCTGATGTTGGAAGTTCTCCTTCATATCGTATCTTAGTTCATTTTCTGGGTAGCCAAATTAGGCTTTGATCTTCTGTATAGAAACAAACAGACCCTTTGCCCACACTTTGATATGCCCTTTATACCATTGTGTAGAACTCATTGGAGGTCACCTCACAGGAACTGCTTTTTTTTTTTATTAAGAGAAAGGAATATTATCAGAAAAGTGTACCCCCATAGCTGATCATCTGACACCATTTAAGTGATCAAAATTAAGGATATTTAAAGCATGTGTTAATCTTTGATTTATCATTAGTTTTATCCTATCAAGGAGTAATCCCCCTTTTCTTTCTTTCTTTTTTTTTTAAATCTTCAATCTACACTTACATGAAGAATATTATGTTTACTAGGCTCTCCCCTATAGCAGGCCCCCCTATAAACCACATTACAGTCATTGTCCATCAGCATAGCAGAATGTTGTAGAATCACTACTTGTCCTCTCTGTGTTGTACAGCCCTCCCCTTTCTCCCTCCACCCCATGCATGCTAATCTTAATACCCCCTTTCTTCTTCCCCCCCCTTCTCCCTCCCTGCCCACCCATCTTCCCCAGTGCCATTCCCTTTGGTACCTGTTAGACAATTTTTGGGTTCTGTAATTCCGCTGCTGTTTAGTTCCTTCAGTTTTTCCTTTGTTCTTATACTCCTCAGATGAGTGAAATCATTTGGTATTTCTCTTTCTCTGCTTGGCTTATTTCACTGAGCATAACATCCTCCAGCTCCATCAGTGTTGCTGCAAATGGTAGGATTTTCCCTCTTCTTATGGCTGAGTAGTATTCCATTATGTATATGTACCACATCTTCTTTATCCATTCATCTACTGATGGACATTTAGGTTGCTTCCAATTCTTGGCTATTGTAAATAGTGCTGTGATAAACATAGGGGTGCATCTGTCTTTCTCAAACTTGATTGCTGCATTCTTAGGATAAATTCCTAGGAGTGGAATTCCTGGATCAAATAGTAGGTCTGTTATGAGCATTTTGATGAACCTCCATACTGCTCTCCACAATGGTTGAACTAATTTACATTCCCACCAGCAGTGTAGGAGGGTTCCCCTTTCTCCACAGCCTCGCCAACATTTGTTGTTGTTTGTCTTTTGGATGGCAGCCATCCTTACTTGTGTGAGGTGATACCCTCATTGTAGTTTTAATTTGCATTTCTCTGATAATTAGCGATGTGGAGCATCTTCTCATGTGTCTGTTGGCCATCAGTATTTCTTTTTTGGAGAACTGTCTGTTCAGTTCCTCTGCCCATTTTTTAATTGGGTTATTTGTTTTTTGTTTGTTGAGGCATGTGAGCTCTTAATATATTCTGGATGTCAAGCCTTTATCGGATCTGTCATTTTCAAATATATTCTCCCATACTGTAGGGTTCCTTTTTGTTCTATTGATGGTGTCTTTTGCTGTACAGAAGCTTTTCAGCTTAATATACTCCCACTTGCACATTTTTGCTATTGTTTTCCTTGCCCAGGAGATATGTTAAAGAAGAGGTCACTCATGTTTATGTCTAAGAGATTTTTGTCTTTGTTTTTTTCCAAGAGTTTAATGGTTTCATGACTTACATTGAGGTCTTTGATCCATTTTGAGTTTACTTTTGTATATGGGGTTAGACAATGGTCCAGTTTCATTCTCCTACATGTAGCTGTCCAGTTTTGCCAGCACCATCTGTTGAAGAGACTGTCATTTCCCCATTGTATATCCATGGCTCCTTTATCAAATATTAATTGACCATATATGTTTGGGTTAATTTCTGGAGTCTCTAATCTGTGCCACTGGTCTGTGGCTCTGTTCTTGTGCCAGTACCAAACTGTCTTGATTACTATGGCTTTGTAGTAGAGCTTGAAGTTGGGGAGTGATATCTCCCCTACTTTATTCTTCTTTTTCAGGATTGTTTTGGCTATTCAGGATCTTTGGTGTTTCCATATGAATTTTTGAATTATTTGCTCCAGTTCATTGAAGAATGTTGCTGGTAATTTGAGAGGGATTGCATCAAATCTGTATATTGCTTTGGGCAGGATGGCCATTTTGACGATATTAATTCTTCCTGGACATGAGCATGGGATGAGTTTCCATTTGTTAGTGTCCCCTTTAATTTCTGTTAAGAGTGACTTGTAGTTTTCTGGGTATATGTCTTTCACTTCTTTGGTTAGGTTTATTGCTAGGTATTTTATTCTTTTTGATGCAATTCTGAATGGAATTGCTTTCCTGATTTCTATTTCTATTTTTTCATTGTTAGTGTATAGGAAAGCCACAGATTTCTGTGTGTTAATTTTGTATCCTGCAACTTTGCTGTATTCCAATATCAGTTCTAGTAGTTTGGAGCGGAGTCTTTAGAGTTTTTTATACACAATATCATATCATATGCAAATAGTGACAGTTTAACTTCTTCTTTACCAATCTGGATTCCTTGTATTTCTTTGTTTGTCTGATTGCCATGGCTAGGACCTCCAGTACTATGTTAAATAACAGTGGGGAGAGTTGCCATCCCTGTCAGGTTCCCAATCTGACAGGAAATGCTTTCAGCTTCTCACTGTTCAGTATAATGTTGGCTGTGGTTTTATCATATATGGCCTTTATTATGTTGAGGTACTTGCCCTCTATTTTGCTGAGGTTTTTTTATGTTGAGGTACTTGCCCTCTATTTTGCTGAGAGTTTTTATCATGAATGGATGTTGAATTTTGTCAAATGCTTTTTCAGCATCTATGGAGATGATAAGGTGGTTTTTGACTTTCTTTTTGTTGATGTGGTGGATGATGTTGATGGATTTCCGAATGTTGTACTATCCTTGCATAACCGGGATGAATCCCACTTGGTCATGGTGTATGATCCTTTTGATATACTGTTGAATTCTGTTTGCTAATATTTTATTGAGTATTTTTGCATCTACATTCATCAGGGATATTGGTCTGTAATTTTCTTTTTTGGTGGGGTCTTTGCTGGTTTGGGTATTAGGGTGATGTTGGCTTCATAGAATGAGTTTGGGAGTATCCCCTCCTATTTTTTGGAACACTTTAAGGAGAATGGGTATCATGTCTTCTCTGTGTGTCTGATAAAATTCCGAGATAAATGCGTCTGGCCCCGGGGTTTTGTTCTTGGGTAGTTTTTTGATTACCGTTTCAATTTCTTTGCTCGTAATTGGTTTGTTTAACTTTTGTGTTTCTTCCTTGGTCAGTCTTGGATATTTTTCTTCGAAGTTGTCAATTTCTTCTAGGTTTTCCAGCTTGTTGGCATATAGGTTTTCATAGTAGTCTTTAATAATTCTTTGTATTTCTGTGGAGCCAGTCGTGATTATTCCGTTCTCATTTCTGATGCTGTTGATTTGTGTTGATTCTCTTTTCCTCTTAAAAAGTATGGCTAGAGGCTTATCTATTTTGTTTATTTTCTCAAAGAACCAGCTCTTGGTTTCATTGATTTTTGCTATTGTTTTATTCTTCTCAATTTTGTTTATTTCTTCTCTGATCTTTATTATGTCCCTCCTTCTGTTGACTTTAGGCCTCATTTGTTCTTCTTTTTCCAGTAGCGATAATTGTGATGTTAAACTATTGATTTGGGATTGTTCTTCCTTCTGCAAGTGTGCCTGGATCGCTATATACTTTCTTCTTAGGACTGCTTTTACTGCATACCACAGAAGTTGGGGCTTTGTGTTGTTGTTGTCATTTGTTTCTATATATTCCTTGATCTCTATTTTGATTTGTTCATTGATCCATTGATTATTTAGAAGCATGTTGTTAAGCCTCCATGTGTTTGTGTGCCTTTTTGTTTTCTTTGTAGAATTTATTTCTAGTGGTCTGAAAAATTGGTTGGTAGAATTTCAATATTTTTGAATTTACTGAGGCTCTTTTTGTGAGCTAGTATGTGGTCTATTCTGGAGAATGTTCCATGTACACTTGAGAAGAATGTATATCCTGTTGCTTTTGGATGTAGAGTTCTATAGATGTCTATTAGGTTCATCTGTTCTAGTGTGTTGTTCAGTGACTGTGTGTCCTTACTTATTTTCTGCCCAGTGGATCTATCCTTTGGGGTGATTGGTGTGTTGAAGTCTCCTAAAATGAATGCATTGCAGTCTATTTCCCTCTTTAGTTCTGTTAGTATTTGTTTCACAGATGCTGGTGCTCCTGTGTTGGGTGCATATATATTTAGAATGGTTATATCCTCTTGGCAGACTGAGCCCTTTATCATTATGCAGTGTCCTTCTTTATGTCTTGTTACTTTCTTTGTTTTGAAGTCTATTTGGTTTGGTATTAGTACTGCAACTCCTGCTTTCTTCTCACTGTTGTTTGCCTGAAATATGTTTTTCCATCCCTTGACTTTTAGTCTGTGTATGTCTTTGGGTTTGAGGTGTGTTTCTTGTAAGCAGCATATAGATGGGTCTTGCTTTTTTATCCATTCTATTACTTGAGTCTTTTGATTGGTGCATTAGGTCCATTTACATTTAGTGTGACTATTAAGAGATATGTACTTATTGCCATTGCAGGCTTTAGATTCGTGATTACCAAAGGTTCAAGGTTAGCTTCTCTAGTATCTTACTGCCTAACTTAGCTCACTTATTGAGTTATTATATACACTGTCTGGAGATTCTTTTCTTCTCTCCCTTCTTATTCCTCCTCCTCCATTCTTCATATGTTGTGTGTTTTGTTCTGTGCTCTTTTTGGGAGTGTCCCATCTAGAGCAGTCCCTGTAAGATGCCCTGTAGAGGTGGTTTGTGGGAAGCAAATTCCCTCAGCTTTTGCTTGTCTGGGAATTGTTTAATCCCACCATTATATTTAAATGATAGTCAAGCTGGATACAGTATCGTTGGTTCAAGGCCCTTCTGTTTCCTTGCATTAAATATATCATGCCATTCTCTTCTTGCCTGTAGGGTTTCTGTCGAGAAGTCTGTTGTTAGTCTGATGGGTTTTCCTTTATAGGTGACCTTTTTCTCTCTAGCTGCCTTTAAAACTCTTTCCTTGTCCTTGATCCTTGTCATTTTAATTATTATGTGTCTTTGTGTTGTCCTCCTTGGATCCTTTCTGTTGCATGTTCTCTGTATTTCCGTGGGCAGTTCGATTATTTCCTCCCCCAGTTTGGGGAAGTTTTCAGCAATTATTTCTTCAAAGAGACTTTCTATCCCTTTTCCTCTTTCTTCTTCTTGTGGTACCCCTATAATATGGATATTATTCCTTTTGGATTGGTCACATAGTTCTCTTATTATTGTTTTGTTCCTGGAGATCCTTTTATCTCTCTGTCAGCTTCTATACGTTCCTGTTCTCTGGTTTCTATTCCATCAATGGCCTCTTGCATCTTATCCATTCTGCTTATAAACCCTTCCAGCGTTTGTTTCACTTCTGTGATCTCCTTCCTGACATCTGTGATCTCCCTCTGGACTTCATCCCATTGCTCTTGCATTTTTCTCTGCATCTCATCCCATTGCTCTTCCTTTTTTCTCTGCATCTCCATCAGTATGTTCATGATTTTTATTTTGAATTCCTTTTCAGGAAGACTGGTTACGTCTGTCTCCTTCTCAGGTGTTGTCTCTGTGATCTTTGTCTCCCTGTAGTTTTGCCTTTTCATGGCGATAGAGATAGTTTGCAGAGCTGGTATGAGTGACAGCTGGAAGAGCTTTCCTTCTTGTTGGTTTGTGGCCTTCCTCTCCTGGGAGAATAGCAACCTCTAGTAGCTTGTGCTTCACAGCTGTGCACAGACAGGGCTTCTGCTTCCTGCCCGGTTGCTATGGAGTTTATATCCACATTTGCTGTGGGCATGACCTGGCTCCAGCTGCTCCTCCAAAATTGTGGAGCCCCATTGGAGGGGGAGCAGCCAGGAGGTATTTATCTCTGTAAGGGGCCTCTTTCTCCCTGCAGCCCAGGGGGTTAGAATGCCCAGAGATCCCCAGATTCCCTGCCTCTGGGCTAAGTGTCCTTTCCTGCCCCTTTAAGACTTCCGAAAAGCACTCTCCAAACCAAAACAACAACAGCAACGACGAAAGATAAATAAATAAATAAATAAATAAATAAATAAATAAATAAATAAATAAATAAATAAATAAATAAATAAAGGAAAAATGCACAATTTTCTTTGTCCTCAGGCACTGGTCTCAGGCACCCGCTCACCAGTCTTGCTGCCCTGTTTCCCTAGTATTGGGGTCCCTGTCCCTTTAAGGCTTCCAAAAAGGCCTCGCAAAAAAAAAAAAGAAAGCGACTCCCGTTTCTTTGTTCTCCAGCGTCGGCCTCAGGCACACACTCACCGGTCCTGCCGCCCTGTTTCCCTAGTATCTAGGATCCCATGCATGCACTGTGTCTGCACTCTGGTCCAGAATCCTGGGGCTGGGTGTTCAGCAGTCCTGGGCTTCCTAGCCCTCCTTGCTGACTCCTCTCCACCCGCCAGGAGCTGGCGGGAGGGGTGCTCTGGTCCCGCCAGGCCGGGGCTTGTATCTTACCCCCTTCACGAGGCGCTGGGTTCTCCCAGGAGTGGATGTGGTATGGATGTTGTCCTGTGTCCTCTGGTCTCTATTTTAGGAAGAGTTGTCTTTGTTATATTTTCATAGATAAATGTGGTTTTGGGAGGAGATTTCTGTTGCTCTACTCACACTGCCATCTTCTGATGATCTAATTTATGATTTCTTCTGAAGTCCTTCTTCAAAAAGTTTCTGTACATCCTAATCTAATTTCATTTTACTGCTTCTCAAGCTGTGTATTTCTAGTTTCACTATTTTTTGCATATTTTACAAGATGTGTCTGATTAAGTTTGAAAGCATAAGTAGAATATGCATTTTACTAAGACTTGCAAGTCTTAAATTTTACAATTTTTCTTCATTCTTAAAAGAAAGTGTGGCCCAGAGGGGTGTAGCCAAGATGACGGTGTGAATAGAGTAGCGGAAAATATAACAAAGACAATAGAGAACAGAGTACACAGGACAACATCCACACCACATCCACACCTGCAAGAACCCAGCACCTCGCGAAGGGGGTAAGATACAAGCTGCGCAGGCCCCAAGGCCCTTCACCCCAGCTCCCGGGAGGAGGAGAGGAGTCAGAACGGAAAGAGAGAGGGAGCCCAGGACTGCTAAACACCCAGCCCCAGACATCCGGACAAGAGCGCAGACACAGTGTATGCGTAGGGTCCTGGTTAGTAGGGAAACAGGACAGCAAGACCTGTGAAAGGGTCCCTGAGGATGGCGCCTAGGGACAAAGAAAAGCGAGTGGCTTTTTTAATTTTGTTTTATTTTATTTTTTTGAGGGTGCTTTTCGGAAGTCTTAAAGGGACAGGGACCCCAAAACCAGAGAGAAGCATCCTGGGACACTCTGGGCACTCTAACCCTGGGCAGCATGGAGCAAGGAGGACCCTCACGGAAATAAATAGCCACCCAGGCTCCCCCTCCAATGCGGCTCCACCATATTGGAGCAGCAGCCCGAGGAAACAAACAAATTAAAATAGAGATCAAGGAATATATGGAAATAAATGACAACAACAACACAAATGCCCAACTTCTGTGGCATGCAGCAAAAGCAGTCTTAAGAGGAAAGTATATAGCGATCCAGGCACACTTGAAGAAGGAAGAACAATCCCAAATCAATAGTCTAACATCACAATTATCGAAACTGGAAAAAGTAGAACAAATGAGGCTTAAAGTCAACAGAAGGAGGGATATAATAAAGATCAGAGAAGAAATAAACAGAATTGAGAAGAATAAAACAATAGCAAAAATCAATGAAACCAAGAGCTGGTTCTTTGAGAAAACAAACACAATAGATAAACCTCTAGACAAACTTTTTAAGAGAAAAAGAGAATCAACACAAATCAACAGAACCAGACATGAGAATGGAAAAATCTCCACAGACTCCACAGAAATACAAAGAATTATTAAAGACTATTATGAAAACCTCTATGACAACAAGCTGGAAAACTTAGAAGAAATGGACAACTTCCTAGAAAAGTACAACCTTCCAAGACTGACCAAGGAAGAAACATAAAAGTTAAACAAGCCAATTACGAGCAAAGAAATTGAAACAGTAATCAAAAAACTCCCCAAGAACAAAACTCCCAGGCCAGACGGATTTACCTCAGAACTTAATCAGACACACAGAGAAGACATAATACCCATTCTCCTTAAAGTTTTCCAAAAAATAGAAGAGGAGGGAATACTCCCCACCTCATTCTATGAAGCCAACATCACCCTAATACCAAAATCAGGCAAAGACCCCACCAAAAAAGAAAATTACAGACCAATATCCCTGATGAATGTAGATGCAAAAAAACTCAATAAAATATTAGCAAATAGAACTCAAAAATATATCAAAAAGTTCATACACCATGACCAAGTGGGATTCACCCCAGGGATGCAAGGATGGTACAACATTCGAAAATCCATCAACATCATCCACCACATCAACAAAAAGAGAGATAAAACCACATGATCATCTCCATAGATGCTGAAGAAGCATTTGAAAAAATTAAAAATCCATTCATGATAAAAACTCTCAGCAAAATAGGTATAGAGGGCAAGTACCTCAACACAATAAAGGCCATATATGATAAACCCACAGCCAACATTATACTGAAAAGCGAGAAGATGAAAGCTTTTCCTCTGCGATCGGGAACAAAACAGGGATGCCCACTCTCCCCACTGTTATTCAACATAGTACTGGATGTCCTAGCCACGGCAATTAGACAAAACAAAGATATACAATGAATCCAGATTGGTAAAGAAGAAGTTAAACTGTCACTATTTGCAGATGACATGATAGTATAAATAAAAAACCCTAAAGACTCTACTCTGAAAATATGGCTTCTCTCTCACTTACCAACTTTACGTTTCCCTGTATGGCCCCTGAAGATGACTGGTTAGCCAGAGACGGGTAAGATTCCTCAAGGGAGGAACAACCTAAGACAGGCACAGTCGCAGGGGGGCCATCAGGAGAGAAATTGGGAATCAACAGAGGTGAGGCTTAGAACCTTACCCCTCCCCTGTTTTGAGAGAAATCTTCTGCATCCGTGGATGTTTTGTTGCCCTTGTCTAGCTTGGATTAATACTTAGTCTATAGGCACAGACCTGGTCATCTACATTTGCCCTCTTACAGCACTAAATTATGTTTTCTACCTTTATCTTGCATCTACCTACCACTTCAGCATTTTATTAAAAAATAAATAAATAATAATAATAATAATAATAATAATAATAATAATAATAATAATGGAGAAATGTGGGATTCACATGTAAATCAAGTATAAAAACCAAACAAATAATCATATTTGACCTGATTGTTTATAGTTCATGATGCATGATCAAAACCGAAAGTTTCTGTGATATGACTGCCCTTGCACTGTTCACCATGTAAGAACCTGTTCACCATGTAAGAACTTGTTCGTTATGCTTTAGAAGATTGGAGACTATTGAGAGTTAGGCTTGGGGTTGATTAATGATTGTGCAGTGAGTCCCCTATACATAATTTTATTGTTGTTAACAACCATCTGATCAATAAATATGAGAGATGTCCTTTCAAAAAAAATGAAAAAAAGAAAGTGTACCCCATATTTTACATTCAAAGAATTCAGCAGAATTTGATACACATTGTTTCATGGTCTTCTGAATCTAGTGTTGATATCTGATTCACATTACTTTCTCATTTTTATCTCTATTAATTCTTAGGATTTTCTTTTGATTTTTACAACATTAAGATTTTAATAGAATATGATTTTTTATAACCTTCCTTGCTTAGTATTTCAAAAGTGTTTTGATATAAAGAGCAAATACTTGACTGAAGCTAGAATACTTTTCTAATATTGATTTTGTTTGATCATATTCCCACGATCTTGATTCAATCCTCTCTGAACCCCTGAAACATTTACATTGGACCTTCTTCATCTTATCCTTGACTGTATGAAATGGTGAAAGGTTGAAATTATTTTTTCCTCTGTGGTTATTCAGAGTTGTCTCTGCTTTAGATATAGATATATTCCCTGGATTCAGATATTCTGAAAATTAATAGGACATGTCAACCAATAGTCTCTCTAAATAAGCTGTAGGGCAGAGGAGAAGGGTTTACCAACACAGCTGTCAAGAGAATTATCAGCTACCAGGTCAAGCGAAGTATACCACTGTCTCTCCTCCTCCTTCATTTCTCCCCCCTCCTTTTCTTCCATTTCCTTTTTCTCCTCCTTATTCCTTTTCTCAATCTTTTCCTTACTTTCACTGTTACTTTTGAGAGTACAATTAGCATGTGCTCCAGAATCAATCTTGGATCAGAGCGCCTCACCACCTTATTTTAAGCAGCATATTTGTGGCCTTTATGAGAATTTTAAGGTGCTTTTGCATGTCTGCTTCAGGTTTCTGATGAGGAAGTTCTCACAGGCCAGTACTTAGATTCTAAAAATGAACCAGTGGGTTCTAGGGTATTGTTTATGAATTTGACTGATTATGGCAACATTAGACCAGCTATTATACTGTACAAAACATAGATGGTCTTATAATTGTAGTATAATACACTAACTCTATCTGTGAGGGTAGTGGTATTGTTTTTGCCAATTATATTTATGCACCTTGCTTTTATGGTATTTACTAAGATTAGCCTTTATGAATTCTGTATCATACTATCAAAATCAATTTATATTTTATCGGATTTAACCATGAAACAATCACAGGCAACAGTATTCCTATTTTGCAGAAGGCAAATAAGAAAACTGGTCTACCAAACATAAATAAAAAATTCACACCGTACCAATACAGCACTCTACTGCCCTTTCATATTTAAGTCACCACAATTAAGTCAAAATATATTCAAGAGCACCAGTGGAAAGGGTTAATAGATAAACCTAAACAAAATACAGTTTTTATGATTTGTTCTAAATGGCTAAATGAAGAAATACCCATGAAATTGCTTCACAAAAATCTATGCAAAAGTCATCTACTTTTATCGAGTGAAATTTCAAGTTATTTACAAGAAAAGCAAAAAAAGTGCTACAAAAGGAGGCTACTTTAATGTAAAGAAAAAAACCCCAGAAAGATATTGTTTTAGATGAGACCTACTTACAGGAGGCAATTCTACACAAACCTTTTCCCACAGCACTTCCAGAAAAGTTTCCCCAGGTTAAATAGGCCCTTCAGCTGTTTAAGATACAGAGGAATATTCACAGTAGGCTATATCATCCACGCAACACATATGTGGGTATCAGTAACATGCCTAAAGGGAAAGAAGCACACGGAAAGCAGGAAGCACAGAAGTTGTAGGTAAGAAGATAAAAGGGAGAATTTCAATTTCTGGCTGAGAATCAAAACTCTGAAATTAGTAATTGCTATGCTATATTTAACTGGATTCACTGCTTTTTTATAAAACACATACTGGTCCTAGATCCCAGTGGTAATTTAAGAGATAAATACTGAGTGCACCTTAACTCATTAATTAAATAAAACCTAACTGTATTTTACTGACACTAGAATAGACTTAATGATACTTTTATAAAGAATCCTATATCATTTAAGCACACTATCTTCACACTTAGTATTAGGTATTATTTACAGATACCAATATAGATAAAACACAAAAATATTTATATAGAAGGAACAATCATTTTCACTAGATGTGTGTGTGTGTGTGTGTGTGTGTGTGTGTGTGTGTTGAATTATAGGATCTAGTCTCTTCTTTCACAGAATAGACATAGAGCTTTAAATTGTAATGCTTTCTTCCCTCTTACTATCCAACTGTGAAAATATGTGTTTGTTTTTCTTATCTACATAATGTAGGATGGGGAAACTTTGTTTAACATATAGTGATTATATAGAAAACATTAGGCCTCCATTTAAAAAAAAAGAGTAAAGTTGCCACGTCATTTCCCAAACACAACCAGAGTCATTAAGTTAAGAACAACTGGGCATCCATGCTACTCATCCTATGTAACAGAACTAGAAAAGTAGAAGACAAGAGCTGAATTCAGAAAAGGGGTGGATCCAAAGCAGAAAAGGAATTCCAGAAAGGACAGTTTTGAAAGAAAGCATGAGATGATATGCATTTCAAGTCTTTCTTGGTATAGAGCTTTCTTAGGCAGTAGTAAAGTTGTTTCAACATTTCAACAATGGAATTTTCATTGCTTTTATTCCAAAATGAAAGTCATAATAAAAATTTTCAGACTATACAAATCTGAAAAAAACCTAAAAAATTATATATTTAGTACATACAAAACTTTACATACATTTATTTTGGTACTTTACCTTTTTTATATTACAATCTATAAAGAATAAAAGAATTTAGAAAAACTGCTACTTTCTATTTTAGCTATAATACATATGAAGTTATATTTCTTTATGTAATGCTAGTGAGTAAAGAGATATACCTTTTGGATGTAAATTTTCTGTGCTCCAACAAGTTATTGTTTAAACTAAATTATACCATCCATTGTATTGCAACCTAACACTGATGTCAATCACCTTATAACAGAATTGGGTGGCAATGGATTTGTGTACAAACTATTCTTTGAGATTTCTTTAGGACCTGTTTAGGTCCACTATCTTTCTGAGCTTATTCTTTATTTTTTTAAAAATTTTTATAAAGGTATTATAGATATACACTCTTACGAAGGTTTCCCATGAAAAAACAATGTGGTTACTACTATATTTACCCATATTATCAGGTCCCTACCCATACCCCAATGCAGTCACTGTCCATCAGTGCACAAGATGCCACAGATTCACTATTTGCCTTCTCTGTGTTACATTTTCTCCCCATGATCCCCCACACCATGTGTACTAAACATAAAATCCTTCAATCCCGTTCTCCCTGTCCCCTCACCTGCCCTCCCACACCGCTCCCCTTTGGTAACCACTAGTTCATTCTTGGAGTCTCTGAGTCTGTTGCTATTTTGTTCCTTCAGTTTTGTTTCATTGTTATACTCCACAAATGAGGGAAATCATTTGGCACTTGTCTTTCTCCGCCTGGCTTATATCACTGAGCATAATGTCCTCAAGTTCCATCCATGTTGTTGCAAATGGTAGGATTTGTTTCTTTCTTATGGCTGAATAGTATTCCATTGTGTATATGTACCACTTCTTCTTTATCCATTCATCTACTGATGGACACTTAGATTGCTTCCATATCTTGGCTATTGTAAAAAGTGCTGCAATAAACATAGGTGTGCATATGTCTTCTTGAATTTGAGAAGTTGTATTCTTTGGGTAAATTCCAAGGAGTGGATTCCCAGGTCAAATGGTATTTATATTTTTAGTTTTTTGAGGAACTGCCATATTGCTTTCTACAATGGTTGAACTAGCTTACATTCCCACCAGCAGTGTAGGAGGGTTACCCTTTCTCTGGATCCCCCCCAGCATTTGTTGTTCTTAGTCTTTTGATGGTGGCCATACTAACTGGTGTGAAATGATATCTCATTGTGGTTTTAATTTTCATTTCTCTGATGATGAGCAATGTGGAGTATCTTTTCATGTGTCTGTTGGCCATCTGAAATTCTTCTTTAGAGAACTGTCTCTTCATAGCCTCTTCCCATTTGTTAATTGAGTTATTTGCTTTGTGGGTGTTGAGGTGTGTAAGTTCTTTACATATTTTGGATGTTAACCCCTTGTCAGATATGTCATTTACAAATATATTCTCCCATACAGTAGAATATCTTTTTGTTCAGTTGATGGTGTCCTTTGCCATACAGAAACTTTTTAGTTTGATGTAGTCCCATGAGTTTATTTTTGCTTTTGTTTCCCCTGCTTGAGGAGATGCATTTAGGAGAAGTTGCTTATGCTTATATTCAGGAGATCTTTGCCAATGTTGTCTTCTAAGAGTTTTATGGTTTAATGACTTACATTCAGGTCTTTGATCCATTTCAAGTTTACTTTTGTGTATATGGGGTTAAACAATAATCCAGTTTCATTGTCTTGCATGTAGCTGTCCAGTTTTGCCAACACCAGCTGTTGAAGAGGCTGTCATTTCTCCATTGTATGTCCATGGCTCCTTTGTCATATATTAATTGACCATATATGCTTTGGTTTATATCAGGGCTCTCTAGTCTGTTCCATTGGTCTATGGGTCTGTTCTTGTGCCAATACCAAACTGTTTTGATTACTGTGGCTTCTGGTAGAGCTTGAAGTAGGGGAGCACAATCCCCCCCTGCTTTATTCCTCCTTCTCAGGATTCCTTTTGCTATTTGGGGTCTTTGGTGGTTCCATATGAATTTTAGAATGATTTTCTCTAGTTCATTTAAAATGTTGTTGGTTTTTTTAATAGGAATTGCATTGAATCTGTAGATTGCATTAGCTACAATGACCATTTTGACAATATTAATTCTTCCTATCTATGAGCACGGTATGTGTTTCTATTTATTGGTATCTTCTTTAATTTCTCTCAGGAGTGTCTTGTAGTTTTCAGGGTATAGGTCTTTCACTTCTTTGGTTAGGTTTATTCCTAGGTATTTTATTCTTTTTGATGCAACTGTGAATGGAATTGCTTTCCTGATTTCTCTCTCTGCTTGTTGTTAGTGTATAGGAATGCCACAGATTTCTGTGTATTAATTTTGTATCCTGTAACTTTGCAGAATTCAGATATTAGATCTAGTAGTTTTGGAGTGTATTCTTTAGGGCCTTTTATGTACAATAACATGTCATCTGCAAACAGGGACAGTTTAACTTCTTCCTTGCCAATCTGGATGCATTTTATTTATTTGTGTTGTCTGATTGCCGTGTCTAGGACCTCCAGTACTATGTTGAATAGATGTGGGGAGAGTGCATCCTTGTCTTGTTACCAATCTCAAAGGAAAAGCTTTAAACTTCTTGCTGTTAAGTGTAATATTAGCTGTGGTTTTGTCATATAAGGCCTTTATTATGTTAAGGTACTTGCCCTCTATACCCATTTTGTTGAGAATTTTTATCATGGATGGATGTTGAATTTTGTTGAATTCTTTTTCAGCAACTATGGAGATGATCATGTAGTTTTTGTCCTTTTTTTTTGTTGATGTGGTGGGTGATGTTGATGGATTTTCAAATGTTGTACCATCCTTGCATCCCTGGAATAAATCCTACTTGATCATTATGCATGATCTTTTTGATGTATTTTTGAATTCAGTGTGCTAATATTTTGTTCAGTATTTTTGCATCTATGTTCATCAGGGATATTGGTCTGTAATTTTCTTTTCTTGTCATGTCTTTGCATAGTTTTGGTATTAGAGTGATGCTGGCATCATAGAATGAATTTGGGAGTATTCCCTCTTCTTCTACTCTTTGAAAAACTTTTAGGAGGATGGGTATTGGGTCTTCATAAATGTTTGATAAAATTTAGTGGTGAAGCCATATGGTTCAAAGGTTTTGTTCTTAGGTAGGTTTTTGATTATCTGTTCAAATTCATTGCTGGTAATTTGTCTATTCAGATTTTCTGTTTCATTCTGGGTCAACCTTGGAAGGTTGTATTTTTCTAGAATGTCATCCATTTTTTCTAGGTTATCCAGTTTGTTGGCATATAATTCTTCATAATATTATTCTTTGTATTGTTGTGGTGTCCATAGTGATTTTTCCATTCTCATTTCTCATTCTGTTGATGTGAGCAGACTCCTTTTCTTCTTGATAAATCTAGCTAGGGGTTTATCTATTTTGTTTATTTTCCTGAAAAACCAGCTCTTGCTTTCATTGACTTCTGCTCTAATCTTTATTATGCCCCTCCTTCTACTGAATTTGGGCCTCATTTGTTCTCCTTTATCTAGTTTATTTAATTGTGAGTTTAGACTACTTATATGGGATTGTCCTTCTTTCCTGATGTAGGCCTGTATTGTTATATACTTTCCTCTTAGCACGGCCTTCACTGTGTCCACAGACTTTGCAGTGTTGAATTATTGTTGTCATTTGTCTCCATATATTGCTTGATCTCTGTTTTTATTTGGTCATTGATACATTGGTTATTTAGGAGCATGCTCTGAAGCCTCCATGTCTTTGTGGGATTTTTCATTTTTTTTGCATGATTTATTTCTAGTTTCATACCTTTGTGGTCTGAGAAACTAGTTAGTACAATTTCAATCTTTTGGAAATTACCAAGGCTCTTTTTGTGGCCTAGTATATGATGTATTCTTGAAATGTTCCATGTGCACTTGTGAGGAATGTGTATTCTGCATCTTTTGGGTGTAGAGTTCTATAGATGTCTGTTAGGTCCATCTGTTCTAATGTGTTGTTCAATGCCTCTGTTTCCTTACTTATTTCCTCTCTGGTTGATCTGTCCTTCAGAGTGAGTGGAGTGTTGAAGTCTGTGGATCTCCATGGCCTCAGAGACTATCTCCTTCCCCAGATTGGGGAAGTTTTCAGATATTACCTCCTCAAAGACAATTTCTATCCCTTTTTCTCTCTCCTCTTCTTCTGGTACTCCTATAACGCGAATATTGTTCTGTTTGGATTCGTCACACATTTCTCTCAACATTCTTTCATTCTTAGATATCCTCTTTTCTCTCTGAGCCTCAGCTTCTTTGTATTCCTCTTCTCTACTTTCTATTTCATTTATCATCTCCTCCACCATATCTAATCTGCTTTTAATACCCTCCATTGTGCTCTTCAACAATTGCAACTCTGACTGGAATTTATTACTGAGTTCTTGAATATGTTTCTGTACCTCCATGAGTTTGTTAATGATTTTTATTTTGAACTCACTTTCAGGAAGATTCATGAGGTCAGTATCATCTTTTTCAGGAGTTTTATTAATAATTTTACTCTGAACCAGGTTCCTTCGGCATTTCATATTTGTATATGGTGCTCTCTAGTGCCCAGAAGCTCTACTCTCTGGAGCTGCTCAGTCCCTGAAGCAATGTTGGCTGTCCAGGGGAGTGGTATTGGTCCCTGGGGGGAGGAAACAGCTGTTTCTGCTTCGCAGATGCTATGCCTGTCTCCACTGCCTGAACCAGTGGGCCAAGCACACAGTATAAGCCTCTATGCTTTGCATTTGTAGTTGCTGTAGACATATCTTCCCTCTGGCTTGCCTAATGCCAAGGTAGGGTTTGCTGGTTTGTGAGCCAGGTGGGGCTTGCTGGTGAAAGGTGCAGTAGGTGGCATATCATGGAGGGGATCCTTGGAGCTGTGTAACCAGCCAGGTGGCTGAAGCAGTTGAAGATCGCGAAAGCTCCCAACCTCCTGGGCAGAGTGCACCTGGACAATTTTGTCTACCTGTCCTTTCTCCTGAGCAGTAAGCTCTGTGCAGTCTTTGCCCCTTTAGCAGCCCTCTCACTGTTAGGAAGTCTCTCAGACTGCCAGCCTTTCTTTTGTCCCAGAGCAGCCAGATATGGATCCCTGCTTTCCACAAGTGGTTGGAATCTCAGTCTCTCCAGGAATTTTGCCTGTCTTAGCTTTCCAAATCCCTAATCATGAGAGTACCATGTATAGACCATGAAATGTAGGTTTGAACTCCCAGAGCACATCACTGGAGTTAGGTATTAAGCAGTCCCAGGCCTCCAATCTCTCCCCACTCTGTTCCTCTTCCTACCGCCAGTGAGCTGGGGTGGGGAAGGGCTTGGATCCCTCTGGGCCACAGCTTTGGTATGTTACCCTGTTCTGTGAGGTTTGCTCTTTTCTCCAGGTGCATGCAGTCTGGTGCAGTCCTCTTTCCTACAGTCCTCTTTCCTGTTGCTCTTTCAGGATTAGTTGTATTACTTGTATTTTTGTGTTATATGCGGTTTTAGGAGGAATCCTCTGTCTCACCTCTCATGCTGTCATGTTTAATCCTCTCTCCTCTTTGAGCTTATTCTAACTGAAAAATTGCATATTTCCTCAGATTAATCTATACTCTTTTCATCCTCATATATGTATTGCATACTTAAGGACATACCAGTTATTCTGCTTTATCTACATTTCTCACTGCTCTGAACTGTAACAGTGCATGAAGAGAAGCTGATCTAATAGGCAATGTGATAGCATTGATGAATATATTAAGGTACATTAAAACAAAAGAATAATAACATCTAACCCTTTTTGTTAAGTACTTACTATGCTCTCAGCATGATTATATTAATGTATTTAATTCTTACAATTGCTCTATCAGTTAAGAGAAATACAGCAAAGTTAAATATCTTACCCACTTATCTAGGAATTGGCAGAGCTTGGATTCAAAGGTAGTTAGACTGGCTTCATACCTTGAGATCATAAGCTGTTATTTTCTACTCATTCCTCAGAAAGAAGTCCAAAGCCTTGGCCTACTGCTTTGAACTTACCACCAATCCACTACAGTGGGCCTTTATTTGGACCCACACAGAACAGAATAAGAACTGACCACAGCGTAAGATATATTTGAGTACTAAAAAAGGCAAGGAATCTAACTTTATATAGAATCTTTAAAAAAAATGGACAGGTAGAGTTAAGAATATGGCCTATATCAAGTTAGTTAGCCACACTCAATTGCATCTATCACATTTCTGATGTCAAAGAATGAAAAGAGAGCACAAGGAAAAAATACAAAGCCATGGTTTTAACTCACTTCCAGTGAAGCAATTCTTCGAGTAGTTCATTGATGACAAAAAGCAGGATTTTTTTTTAAGTGTTAGAAAGGGACATGGTAAGCCAAGGTGGTAATGCTAACTAACAATTGGCAGTTAGTATTCAAATAGGACAAAATGGCTGCACAAGTCTGATTAAAATATATCCCCTTGAAAAATGTCTCTAGTTATGACCAGTAACAGTCTGGTACATTGAGTTAACTCAGAGTTCAGTCCTTCATCAGCTTCAATTGGTTAGATCCAAGTGTAATATATACAATATTTATTTTTATATCATTTAGGCAAGTACTGTTGTAATCATAAAATTTCCTTTTATAGCAGTACACAGAACTGACATAACCTTAATTTGAAGTAAATGTCTTTCATTGCTGGAAGGTTTTAATGACAGATGTTCATCTACATAATAAAATCATTTCTAATTCTGTGTTCTCCTGAGGACCAGAACTGCTGGTATTTCTTCATATTGTGCAATTGTATATTTACCCTTAATCTAAATTCATTATCCATTCAACCTTCTTTCACTCAACACTCAAAAAACATGTTGTTAAGAACTGATGGAACTCACAATGCATGATCTTCTTTTGCCTTCTAATTTCATTATTTTATTCAATCCTCTTTTACCCACCATTTAGGAATCAGGGTATTAAGATCTGGAGGGAGAAGAAAGCTATCTCTGTTTTTAGATGGCATATCTTTTAGAAAGAGAGGCAAAGAGAAAAAATTACCATTTGACTCTACTGTTATAACATGGATAGGATGAGGATAAAATGGAATAGAGAGGAAAATACTAAACAAGGCTTATGTGAGAAGTCACTGAAGGCTTCCTTGAAGAGGTAAGCCTTAGTTTCCTATTTTCTTCCATGGGGAGTTAAATGAACAGAGAAGAAAAGAGTACGTAAAAAGATCAAGTCCACTAAATAAGAGAAATAATCTTATTGTTCATCCTATTATAATTGATACAGTATTTTTTTCTTTATAAAAGAGTTTTATCTAATAAATGCAGAAGGAATGATAGAATTAGAAATTCACCATTTTGCAATCATGGAATAATGGATCTGGCATTAATGGCTGCACAAATCATTAGGTCAAAGATTGTAAGAGATCAAGCCAAACATACTCAAAGGCATTGGTCAAACTTAGCATCCGTGAGAAAAACAAGCAAACATTTGTGCCTCCACATATGTTTCAAAGCAATAGGAAAGAAAATAGCATCACCAGTGACAAATTCTTATACAAACAAATAAAAAAAATGGGGAGACTTCATCTGATAAAGCTCTGGGCCTTGTTTTATAACCATTTTATAAGAAATACAGGGACTCTGATGCCTAACCGTGATTTGAATCCCAATTCCACCACTTTCACTTGTGTACTCGAAAAAAAAACAGCTTTTCTTTTTGTACTTTTGTACTTATTTTTTTTGTACTCTAGCTTTTTTGACATGTAAAATGGAATAATAATAGCAACTCAAATGTACAGTAAGTATCTTCTAGGACTATCATGAAGAGCCAATGAGATAATTCAAATAAAGTTCTTACCAAAACTATTGTCCAACAGTAAATCTCATGATCAAAAATTATCTATTATTGTCATTTCTTTTGTCTTATTAAAATTCAGCTGACTTCAGAGTCTAATTGGAGAAGGACTACACTGGCAATTTTAGTAGAACTGCAAGGCTCCTAGGAGAACAATAAATTAACGAAAACTAAATATACAGCTGATTCTCATTATCCATTCCTTCTTGAATCCCCAGTTACAAGGTTGAGAAGATAAACAAAATTTGCTATAGCATGAAAGTAATCACTAAGGAACTGAGAGTTTGTGCAAATTACTCTCCAGTAAAACACCTCCCTCCTTCCCTTGATGGCCATTTAACATTACTGAGTATCCCAGCTTCACTTTTCAAGTTCTTTATCAATAACTCTGTTCACTTCCTTTAGTGTTCTGTAAACATTAGTCAATGCAATGCAAATGCAATGCAAATTAATTAGAAAGTGAAAGTGCATACCTTGCAAGAATTACAGTTTCATTATGTCAATACAATTATGTTTCTGGACTATTCCAGTCACATACAAAGGTAAAGCCAAATGAAGACATTAAAAAGTTGAACTTTTAACAAATGAAGAAGGAAAGTTTGATAAGTTATAGTAGTTATATTTTTTAAAAAGAATGTTTTAGAAATCAAGATTTAAAAGGAGACCTTTGGAGAAACTGATGAAAACTTTATATTTTAATAAAAGTGCCATTCTTTATGATCCTTTGTAAAGGTTAAATTGTGTTAAAGGATATAAGTTCATAGCATTACAAAATACTTTCAGGAAAATTATATGCAGAAAAGTAACATTTTTAGAATGTATGAAAGTATCAGAATACAGTTGTACTATATGTTGTCTTGTTAAAATATATAAGGAAATAAATGCTATTCTATTTCTTAGTTTCACTGTAATACAAACTCTACATTAGCTTCCACTCTGCACCACTATCCCATTCTACCACTGCCAATGTTACTATTTCCCATGACATTTTGATTCCAGTTTTAAGTAGATTTACTTGAAGTGTCTTTTTCCAGTATTAAGCATTCTTTGATAATGAGGAGTACTTCATGTGCCTATTCTAGATACTGTGGTAGGCACAGGATCCCTAAGAAGAAACTTCACTCAGATATGGATGTATATATAGCTTCTCAGAGAATTCTTGGTTGCTCTGCTGTAACTCTGGAGAAAATCTGTCTCCCAGCCTGGGGCAAATTACCTTTGAAACTGAAATCAGTCAAAGGGAGAAATAAAGTGGGAGAAACCCATTTATTGCCTACAACGGTTGTCCACTTCTGCTCACCCATATCTCTTGCGACCTGGCTGCAAAAAGGGACCCCACCCAACCTCTCTGGTCCAGATAAGACCTCACTCCCACTTGTAATCGCCTATTGATGTGGAGATAGATCACTTCTCTTCATCCCTTGGAAACACCTATTCATATGGAGTTGCACTAAGGCCAGGCGAGAGATTCTGGAAATATTGCAATTTTACCCACAAATGCTAAGGAGTTTATTAAGCCACACATGTTTAAGCATGACATTGAATAATCAGATTTATATCATGGTAAGAGTACTTAACAAGAGACACTGTTTATGCCTGCCTCTCAGCTCACCTCCAGCCACTGCTGTAGCAAACAGCTCTGAAGATATTAAATTGACTGTGCCTTGCCTTAGTTTCATTACATCACTAGTTTTCTACCTTGAGGACTTTCTGAAGCCATCTCTTTGCATACCTGAGAAGCCGCTTGGTACTATGCACAGAATCCTGGAAATTCTAGAGAGTAAACACTCCATGGACTAGAACTTAACCAAAGAGGATAAGAACCAGTAGATAAATGCTCCCCTTTTCTATCTTTCAGCAGACAGTTCGGAGGCCCTCAGAGGATGCAATGGTGGTAACCTGTCATCTAGTTCACTTGGGCCTTTGTTTTTCTTCCTTCCCTCTGTCGTTCTTTTCACTTGAGATCATCAACAAATCAGCTCCCTGTACCTGAAACCCCATAGCTGAAGGGAGCACAAGAAGAAGGATAGGCCCCATCTTGCAGAATTCTAATAAGAGATAAGAAAGTATGCAGTGATTTTTCATAATCTAAGAAAATGTGACAAAAGCCTGAACAAAGCTCACTGAGTAGCTATGAAGAGGTGAGGTGAATTTTAAAAGAGGTATTAATTAAGAAGCTACTACTTGGGTGACTTACTGATTAGAACTAAAGACTGAGGGGAACTCTGTACTCTAGGTGGCCTTGAAGAACATGGAAATGTTTAAGCACATCATGAAAACTAGGAGTGGGTCCTCTGGGAATAAAATGATAAATTAATTCTGAATATGTTAATTTTGTGGCCACTACATGTCATCTGTGTAAAGCATTTAGAAGGCAGTTGGATATAAGAGTTTGGAATGCAACTGAGTTCTGACTGAGAGAGATCTATTTAGGAGATACCAGCATACATAGTAGTTGGACCCACTGTGCAGATGAGGTCATCCACAAAATATGTAGGTGAATACAGAGTCACATATTGAAATACGGTGAATAAAATCAGGCAGAGAAGAAGAGGAGCTGAACAGAATGGGAGGAAATTACCAGGAGTTTCCAAAAAAAAAAAACCCATAAAGGTGCAGAAAAATAAAGAACTTTCAAATGTAAAGCAAAAATATTCACATGAATAAGTCAAGAAAACTAAAAAATAAGGATTCATATAACAGATGATTTAAATAAGTTCACTTGACAAAATGTTTTTATTTTTGTGAGCAAATCATATTTGAGAATTTTAGAGAAAATATATTGTTGTAATAAAATGTTTAGCAACACTGGTGAAATATTTTATTTGATACTACAGTCGCAAGTCATGAAATACACTTCATCCCTGTGTTACTGACATGGGTTTTATTACATTGTTGGGGTTTTCTTGTGGTGGAGTTTAAAAGGGCTTGATGAGAATAAAGGTGAATTATGTAGCTATGTCCGTGAGAAAGCCACAGAATAGTAATTATAATTATAATCACCAATGCAACCAACCTTTAGCAGAGGCATGTTTGATTTCCATTCATAATGCACTAGAACAAGTATTTTAATTAATCTTGATGCAATACAATGGAGAAACTACCCTTGCTATTAAATGGCACTTGTTATGTAAGAACATTACCATTACAAAAGGAGTTTTTGTAATTGGACTATATAATTTCATTTTAATCTCTATAGCTGCATGAACACAATTTTTTAAAGTATAAATACTACATTGTTTACATGTCTAAACTTATCCTTACTGAATATTTTGACAGCAACATACTTGGGAAAAGTATTATTGAGGTTCAGAAGAGGGCCAAAATAGATTAAGGTTGTGATCACAATATATTGGCCTTTTTGAATAATTTGTTTTTCCAGTATTAAAAAGGTGTCAAAGCTTTTCTGGTAATTCTACTGCTTCTTTTTAATGTGATATATAATACTACTTCTAAGAGACCATTTGCCTATACTATTTTGTGGTTTTTATCTTTAAATTTCATGGTTTGGGTCATAGACAGGAAGATAGTTATCATCTGAAATATAAATCTTTTTTTTCTTTTATTCAGAGTTTTCAATATTTAACCCAGGCCATGTCCTTACTTTGCAAAATTGTGAAGCTGATCACTCAAATTTATGTCACTTCTATGTCTTATTAAGAGATGCTAATTATTTAAAAACACAACTCAACTGTTAGGTCTAACATGTTATAACAGATTCCAAATTGTTTCTATATACTCAATCAACAATATCATAAATATTACTATTTAGTTTTTTATAATTTATGAACTTAAAGACCTTGGTTTCTATTTAACATCAACTTTTAATGATTTCATAAAATTAAATGGGAATCAGCTTTTGAAATTTGAATAAAGCTTCCTTACATCCTAGAAAATGATGAGTCTTATCCATCCCAATGTCTCTAGTAACTAGCATAGTGATTTGAACATAATAAATTATTTGAAATTTTCTACAGAAAATATGAAGAGAACTCTGCAGTAATAGAAATCAGATTGTGTAACAGGGCTGAGTAAGCATCAATACTAAATATTGAAAGGAAAACATGCCATAAAACCTTACATGAACATATTTTCCAAACCTATATTGACACTGACTTTAATTTTACCTTTATGCATACAAGGTCAACAGTGGAAAATTTCATAGAAATACTACAAGAGGCTTCTCTGAATTTTATGAATTTTCATATAAGTGATTTGCTTTAGATCGTTTCATGTGACTTTGTGCCTTCATGGATTCCTTTCTCTGCATCGTCTTCTGCCTCTGTAGTGAAAACCGCTTTATTTTATGTTGATTTTACTTAAGGATATTAACTTCTTCAATAAGGTTAATCTGATAAACTAAAGGTAAATGTAATCATCTTCTCTGCTAGGGAACAGATATTTTAACAAGTGCTTTCTAGGATCAATATCTTAATCCAAAAAATGTTTATGATGGTGCTAATTTTCAGGATTAATATTATTATAATAGGGGAATTTCCTGAAAAAGAAAATTCTAAGTAATATTTGATGGTTATATTTAAATATTAAAAGAATCTTTAACAGAAGAAAATAAATACGTTTACTTTAAATTGTTATGAAGATACCATTATTGGGTATATTTATATGGGAAAATTGTCTTTAAAAGAGTTTTCTTTCAATTAAAGCTTTCCATAATTGGTGTGGTTGCCTGATCTGAAGCCTATCTCTTCAATGCTTCATTTTTGCTCAAAATCTTACACATTATCTCTTATAAGTTTTCCAAGGAAGATGACTTATAAGTCATTATATTAGTGCAAGATTCCTTGTTTTGTTTGTTTTTTAGATGTATACTTTGAATTTCCTGTCATTTATATCTTGTTGAATATTCTGAAGACTTCACATTCAACATACCTTTATTTTTTATATTTATTGAAGTATAGTTGATGCACAATATTACATTAGTTTCAAGTATACAACAGAGTGATTCAACAAGTTATACCCATTATTAAATCCTCACCCCAGCTAGTGCAGTTGCTATCTGTCAACACAGAAAGATGTTACAGAATCATTGGCTATATTGTCCATGCTGTACTTCCATCATAAAAACTCAGCATATTTTAAACTGATCTCACTATCTTTCTTTCCACTTCCATTACTTTAGGCAAGATTCTTTATTTTAATGATTGACATATTTTGGTTGCTTCATTGCCCAAACCAATATTCTAGAATATGATTTCAGTATAAGAAAAATGTAAAGAGGCTGGTTTAAAATTGGATTACCTGAATTTGAGATTTACTGGTTGGGTGACTTGGACAAGTTATTGAAAAACCCTGAGTCTTTCTTCCCCACATATAAAATTAGAACATAATAATGGTGCTCTTATAGATATTTTAAGGATTACAGGAGACAATCCATATAAAGCACTTATAACATATTATTACCATTTAAATATTTTCTCATATCAGTTCTTTTAATCATCTTTTTTATCTATTCAGTTAGAATTTATAGAATTCCTTTTTCAATGGTTATTCTGTCTCAATGTACTTTTCTTTGCCTTAGTTTTACTAAGGCTCACAAAATTTAATATATATTAACTTTTCCTAACTAATATTTATTCTTTCATCTTCCATTGGTCCTCCCACATATATTTTGTGACTCATCACACCAAACCACTAGTATTTAACTTGACTGTGTGAGTTTTTTTCACATCTCTATAGTTTGCACATACTATTCCCTCTTTATGATATTCTCTCTGCCTTGTTTTCTTTTAAAAACAAACCAATAATAGTGTGTAACCTGCCAAAAAATGTTCTCTTGTCTCTAAGCTGGATGAGGTCCCTTTTTCCTATGCCCCCATAAATTTGTGTGAAAATATCTCACATCATCTACTGTATTTATAATGTCTTGGTGTGGTTATTTGTAATGTCTTACTATATGTTATTATAATACGTTTTTACTTGGAATTTCCCCCATTAGACTGGTAAGAATATAAGGGCATAGATTGGACATTCTGAGTGTCCATCAGAGTGCCTGTCACTTAGTAAGTGTCCAATAAATGTTTGTCAAAGAGAGTTTATATTCATTCTCTACAATTATTCAGCTCAGCAATACTGAGTTATAAAGAAAAATACCACATTGCTGGACTGTTGGATACACAAAATTGTTATTTTTTGCTCTATTTTGCCCCTGATACTAGAAGTTTAGTTCACTGGTAGTACTGTAATAAAACTTAAAAAAAAACTAAATATGACAACACAAGATAGATCTTTATCTCACTACATGTGGGCATAATAGGCTCTCTGTTGACCCCCCCAAAAGATGTGTTAAATAGATTGATCCTGTTATCAGCATCTTTATCACTACTTCTTTTAACAGTACACTTCAGAAACTGTGGATATTTTCATAATTTATGCCTCTTTTTTGATTTTCACAGTTGAGACGGCTACATGTCTACAATAGTCTTCAGCTACATATTTTCTTGTCCCAAGTGTGATAAAATGTCTATATTGGCCCATGATTTCTGAATTGCTCTTATGAGTAGATACAGAAAATTAAAGCAGAAAAGTGTCATGAATTTGTATACTCATTTCCAAATCAATTTTAAACACAGCTCTGTAAATCTGTTCTATTGATATATCCAACAAAAACGTTTAGACTAAATATCTTTCTAAAAGCTAAAGAAGACAAAGTTGCAAACTCAAACTCAAAGAACACATTTGTTTCTCAGGATTTTCCTGGAAAAGTAATATTATCATCATATACATTAAAAAAAGAACAATTAATGTAGTATCTGTATTTATTCAGAGAAACAAATATTATTTAACTGATTTATCTAATTAGTTTAAATTTTTAAAAATTATTAAAATTTTATTTTCAGATTTATATAACATTTCTTAATATAGTTGGAATCAGGAAGGTAAAGACTCATTATTTTATAAACATAAATAAGGGGACTATATCAAACTTAGAAAGGTTCAGCACAGCACAGCAAGCAAAATCATCAACAAAATTAAAAGGAAACCTACTGAAAGGGAGAAGATACTTGCAAATGGCATATCTGATGATGGGCTAGTATCCAATATGTACAAAGAACTCACAAATTCTACAACAAAAAACACAAATAATGTGATTAAAAAATGGGCAGAGGACCTGAATAGACATTTTTCCAGGGAAGGCATACAGATGGCTGACAGACACATGAAAAGATGCTCCACATCACTAATCATCTGGAAAATACAAATCAATGAGATATCACCTCACTGCAGTCAGAGTGGTTATTATCCAAAAGACAAGAAATAGCAAATGTTGTTGAAGATGTAGAGAAAAGGGAATCCTCCTACACCATTGCTGGGAATGTAAATTGGTCCAGCCACTGTGGAAGACAATGTGGAGGTTCCTCAAAAAACTAAAAATAGAATAAGCCTGTGATCCAGAAATTTTACTATGAACATAACTTGAAAAAACATATCCACCAGAAAGTTCATTGTAGCATTATTTACAATATTTACAATAGCCAAGATATGGAAACAGTTTAAGTGTCCCTGAATGGTTGAATAAACTGTGTGTGTACACAACACATACACACACATACACACACAAACACAAAAAGGAATGAAATCTTGCCATTTGTGACAACATGAATGGACCTTCAGGGCTTATGCTAAGTGAAAAAAGCCTGACAGAGAAAGGCAAATGCCATACATTCTCTCTTACATGTAAGATCTAAAAGAGAAAAAATATAGATACAGATAACATTAGTGATTGCCAGAAATTGGCGGTAGAAGGTGGTAAAATGGGTGAAGGGGCTTGAAACGTATTTTTGTTTTAAGCAATTTAAACATCCTACAATAACATATTGGATGAATAAATTATGGTATCTTTGTACAATGAGTACTATAGCCACAAAAATATTTTGCAAATCTATATATTATTTATTAACATTAACACTCATGGCACAATGACATTACTATAAAAAAAGAAAATGATGACACATCAAAGTACTTTGCAAACTGGAAATGTGTTAGGTATATTTTTTGAGAATCAAAGGATTTAAGGAAGAAATGAACTTGCTAAGTAGGCCACTGGGCAGTGAACAAGAAGAATGTTATGCTGTACTGTCCTAGGGAGTCAGGAGAGTAAGAGGACCACTCTGAAGCCAACACACAGGACCTGCGGCTACTGGTGAAAGGAAATGAGCATCTGAAGAAATCAGGATCATTCTTAAACAGTTCTGGTCTGTGTATGTGGCACAATCAGTCATTCAATTAGGTGCTTGTGCATTGAGCAAACACATTTACAGCTTGAAACCAGAGCTTTCTTATGTTTATATGACTCTTTATTAGGTGGAACAAGTAGACTTGTGGAACAATAAACCCAACATTCAATAAAGATGTAGACTAGATTTTGACGGTATTTTGGCAAAAGCCCTGGGAATGTCCATGTCCTCCTTGCCAATGATGCATCTTCTGTGTGTGTTAGGAGCGGAGAGGCAGTGTGAGAGAAAGTTAATGAGAGGGAGAATGATCGCAAATGAGAAAAAAAGTACAAAAGAAAGAAAAGAAAGTCCAACTGTTACATATTCCTCATCCAGGAGAAATGTGTTCTTTAATATTAAATTCAATTTAATGAGAGTACATTGTTCTCCTTCCCCTTTTCAAATATATTTTTTTTCCTTGAAGGATAGTTGCATGTTTTCCTTTTGGTTGAAGTATAGATGCAGCATCTTATATCAGGTGAACATATTAAATATTTAATTCTGTTCTCAAATGATTCCTTTTCATAAGATCTTGCACTACAGGAAAAGCTTTAGCAATTGTCTTAACACAAAAGTTTAAGATCTTTCTCCACTTCTATCCTCCAGTCTGGAAAACAGCAGTTGATTCTTTTATTATCTACTAATGTTTCTCATAAATAAATACATTGGCTAGAAGGGAATTCAGAGAGATTGTGGTTTCCTCCCAAGCCTCATTGAGAAAGGTAGAAATACAACAGGAGTTTTCAGTTAATACAGTCAAACAGGCTATGTAGCTCACGTAAAAGTTATAGTCCTCTTAGTTCAGAAAGTAATTGCTATATGATATATAAAGATCTTAAATAATTACAGAAAGTACTCATTTTAATTAAAATTTGAGTATGTACTTGTGTTATTTCAAAACCCATGTTTTTTATCAAATTTTTATATTGTTTTGTTTCACACATTTTTTTTTGTGGAAAAACAGAATATGCAGAATCCTCTACAATTGTTTGAGACGTCATAAAATAGATTAGATTAGAGCCGTACCTCTCACTATGCTAAACAGAAAGATGACTTAGGCTTGGTTCACAATATCTAGCTCTAAAACATTGATGGTGTGTCCCTTAGATTTATGTCTAGACATAATTTTAATGCCTCCTATATAGTCAATGTTATTGTACTGGTTTATCTGTATTATAGCAATAATAAAATCCAATTGCTAACAATTTATACTTTGAATTTATTTTTTATAACTCACACTATCTTAACTTCAGATATATAAAATAATTCTACTAATATAGATGTTCTTCCTTAATGCATAAGGCATTTGTGTGTCTTAGCTCAGGCTGCCATAACAAAATTCCATAGCCTGGGTGGTTTAAACAACATAAATTTATTTTCTCAAACTGGAGGCTGGAAATGCAAGAGATGAGGATGCTAACATGGTCAGGTTTTGGTGAGGACACTCTCTCTGATTTTTTCTCATGTGACAAAGAGAAAGAGAAGCAAGTTCTTTGGTGTCTTTTCTTATAAGGACACTAACCCCATTGTGAGAGCCCACTGTCATTACCTCATCTAAGCCTAAACCTCAGGAGCCCAGCTCCATCACACTGAGACAGGGCTCCAGTGTGTGAATTTTAGGGGCACATGATTCAGTCCATTGCACAGTGTAGTATTCCTTTATTTAGTCAGTAAGTGCTCTTTCTTGCATAAGCCCTTTCTTTTGTCTGATATATCCCTGTATTCTAAGCACACAGGTTCTTGTTATACTTGACTAAACTGTAGCAAAGCATGGCATGCTAATAGAAATTTCAAATTTCCTCTCTCTCATGTTAAGAAACAAACAAAACACATGATACATATGGTTGTTTACATATACTTAACACATAGACGAACAGTGCACTCACTATCCTAGAAATTTAAAAATCTGTACATACGTATTTATATAACTGTGGCTAAACACTGGTGGTTTGAATATTTTCAACCCAACTATGAAGAATTATTGAAATTTATATGAATATAACAGTATGTAAGCTATGCTAGATATTATTGTCAAGAATTCAGAGACAAGTTAGAATTTAGCAAATTTTTCTTGAATTCTTGGGATAAACATTCTAATATTTGAGTGGATTATTTCACTATAATTAATAATTACTTAAAAATCTATGCAGGAAAAGCTGAGCTACATTTTTCTTTTGTAGTATCACAAGCATTATAATTTGGCATGGTCGTTACAAGCACAGGATATTTTGTAATTCAGAAAATCTGGGTTCATATTCTGACTCTAAAATTTACAATATGAACTTTGGAATATTACTAAGTCTCTTCTGTTCATTTTCTTCATTTTTAAAACTGACTTTATAAAATGTAATGCTTCTTATACCCTATATTTGTTTCCCATTACTGCTGCAAGAAACTAGCACTAATTTGGTGACTTGAAACATGAATTAACCTTAAAATTCTACAGATCAGAAGTCTGAAATAGGTCTCACTGGCCCAAAGGCAAGGCTCTTATCTGTTTCTTTCTAGAAGCCCAAGGAGAAAAGCCCATTCTTTACTTTTCCCAGTTCCTAGAGGTTCCAGGCCTCTGACTTCCTTTTATCTTTTAAACCAGGGAAGTTGGGTTGAGTCCTTACATCACATCACTCCAGATTTGCTTCCCATCTCATTCCTCTGACTCTCTGCCTCCATTTTACATGTTTAAATAATAGATAATTACATTGGGTTTGCCTGGGTAATCTAGGATAATCTTTTTATCATCTGATTAAGAACCTTAATTCTCTCTGCAACCTGTGCTCCCCTTGACCATGTAACATAAAATATTTACAAGTTTATAGAGGATTAGGACATGCACATCTGAGGCCAGAAGAGCATTTTTCTGCCTACCACACATACAGTCTATGTGCCAGGCCACTACTCTATACTCTTTTATGAATTAAAATTTATGAAATTAAAAAATTACAGAGTAAATATTTCATCTTCACCATCTTCACAGGAACCTTTATGCTTGGTACTATTATTGCCACAGATCATTCAACTGAGTATAATAGTGACAATAATTGCCTCAGAATAATCACAGCTATAATTTAGGGATGCTGTCATAATTAAATAAAATGATATATGCAAAATTCTTAAGTAGTGTTCAGTATCCAGTACATTTTAACTTTTATTATATAATATTATCCTGACCTTTATTATCTTATTCCATGTTTCCTTAGAGCACTCTTCTCAGATGAGAATACTCTATAGAAGTAAACCATTGTGACTTCTATTTAAATATAACAGATTAAATCACACATTTACAACCTCTCTTTCCTGAAAGCACCCTGAGGGAAAATGGATAAAAAGAGCATCGGCACATAAAGTATACAAGAATAAAGAAAATACATAGAGCATGACAGCAACACATTTACAATCAGAAATCAAGTAAGTCGTGACTTAGAAAAGCAAAGAGAATAAATCCATAAGCCAGCAATGAGGGAATTTCATATGGAAATGGAATTATACCACAGAATCCTATAAAGACTGATAAATTGGAAACACTGGATTCTTAACAAAGCTTAGCTGCATTTAAAATACATTTGTACAAAAGAAGTAGAGTTATTGGTCTAAAAATGTATAAGACATCATTTAAACCTTGCAACATTTCTCACCCAGCCAGTTTACTTCCTGGAGATGCTCAACCATAAAGAATCTGGATCCTAGGACACAATCATGTGTGAACCTCAGCCAGCCAAATCCTTTTCCTTAGTAGTGCTCTCACACCAAAGAGGCAGTGATAGATGGCTTCTGTCTGTGCCTCTTTCTGGAGAATTACCCTTAGCTTGCCCAGAGATGCTTAGGAGTTCCATTAACACCACCAGCACCCCAAAGAAGAAAGGCAAATTATTACTGATGCAAAGAAACGTCCTATAGTGAAATTTATGTCCCAGATCACCCAGATTCCTCTCCTATTTATCTGGCCTAAACTATAGTTTATCTGAGACCATAGTTATTTCTCCTCTTTATTCAGCTTCCCTCACTCCATTTTAGGTTTCTCCTAAAGATAACCTCGCTCAGGAAGTCAAAAGCATCTACATTCACCTTAGGCTCTGCTTTTATGTACCTGACTTAACATCACAGATCCTTCTACTCAACATCTGGGTATGAAATTCAGTTCTGCAAACTTAGCACTGAGACTCCAGGCCCATCCTCCCCCTCAGCTCTACAGATGCTCATTTTTTTTACTTCAACATGCAATTGGGGAGATTGGAAAATTTCTTTTCAGGGAAACATCAATCTAAGAGAAAAGACATATATATTGATAGTTGAGGTTATATAAACAAAAGGGAAAAACTAGACCATTTTAGAGTGTAGTCTACTAGTTAAAATATACTGCTCCTCCATATACAGATTCCCATGAAATCGTTATTACTTTTCTCCTACTTAGACACCAAGAATTGTCAGATCAGATATTTGCAGAAAATTTCATATATGGAGAGGGAGAGTGACGAAGTAGAAAATGCAATTCCAAGAAATAAAGACAACCCAGGGAGAAATAGATAAATGAAAAATATACTAATTATGGTATGGTGGAGCCACTTTGGAGATACTCTGGTGATTTCCTGCAGAATTAAGCAGACTCATCATATGACCCCAGGAATCATGATCCTTGGTATTTAACCAAAGGAGTTGAAACATCCACACAAAAACATACATATGGATGATTATAGCAGCTTTGTTCACAAATGCCAAAATTTGGAAATAACCAAGATGTCCTCCAGTAGGTGAATGGATAAACTGTGTTACATCTAGACAATGGAATGCTATCCAGTGCTAGGAGGAAATAAACTACCAAGCTATGAAAAGGCAGAGGAAACAAATACATACTGATAAGTGAAGAAGCCAA
Organism: Manis javanica; assembly: GCF_040802235.1. Classification (NCBI taxonomy): domain Eukaryota; kingdom Metazoa; phylum Chordata; class Mammalia; order Pholidota; family Manidae; genus Manis; species Manis javanica. The sequence goes on along the minus strand of NC_133160.1, from coordinate 126,297,349 downwards.
CCTGAAAGACTACATACCATATGATTCCATCTATATGTCATTCTGGAAAAAGAAAACTGTGGAGACAGTAAAAGATCAGTGATTGCCGGGGATTGCAGAGTGTGGGGAGAGATGAATAGGCATAACATGAAGATTTGTAGGGCAGTAAAAATACTCTGTCTTATACCATAATGTTAGGTACATGCCGTTATACATTTGTCTAAACCTATATGATACAGTGAACCATAACTTAAACCATGAACTTAGGGTGATTATGATGTATCAATGGGTTAATGTAAATTCATCAATTGTAATATACCATCAATTTAGTGGGAGGTGTTGATAATAGGGGAGGTTATGCATGACTTGGGGGAGGTGGCATATGGGAAATCTCTGTACTTCCCATTAATTTTGCTGTGAATCTAAAATAGCTCTAAAAATTAAGTCTTCTTTATTTCTCTAAAGTAAATGTAGTTCATATAATAAAATCACAAATGGGTAATGATGGAAACAAGATGCTTATTTCTCACTCTAACATTTCAAAATATGTTCTCAGGAGATATTTAAATTTATTTCCTGCATTCAATTAATAATTAAGTAAAATATCATAAACAGTTAAATACTATGAAGAGGCTAACTAGAATTGCTATCTCAACTGTCTTGTCAGTAAAGTTCTCTATGAAGAGGTAATATTCAAGCAAAGATAAAAACAATGATTTAATAAAGATTAAAGCAAATATTAATGTATTTTAATAAAGTAAAATAGTATATGTATACATCCATACATATGTTTGCATATTTAAACTTTAAAAAAAAGTGAAAGTAATAATTAGCTCACTTGATCAAGAAGAGGAAAGCAATATACAATAAAGAAATAGCATAAAACTACAGATAAAAACTCATAGGTTCACTCCATAAAAATGAATTTAGAAATATGGAATAGATAACTTTCTAGGAAAATTAAATTGACTAATTTCAAAATAATTGGAAAACCTATATAATTCATTTATAATGAACTAAGGCATATAAATTATCAAAGAACTACCCACCAAAAGTGTTCCATGTCAGAAAATAGATGACTTCCTGACAAAATATATATTGTACAAATAAACCCAAGAAGAAGATCATTTGCTGTAGTAAATATTGTGTAAATATTGAAAAAGTATTAGAATTTTATGAAGTCACATTTGTGTTTTCAGCTAGGTTTTAGAGGACTGGTAATTTCAATTTAATTTAAATTTAAATTTAAATTTCAGACTACAGAAAAAGAAATCCAGCTCTCCAATTTTTTTTAGATATTTAGAAATCATGACAAGAAGAAAATTACAGGCTAAATTGTGAATATAATATTATTTGCAAGAAAAAATGGATTTACATAAAAAATGCCCTAATGACAAATTTTTACCCAACATCACCCACTTATACTTGTATTTATATAAATTTGTGATTAAAATCTAGTTATCTGCATAGTTCAAACCTCAGTAAATATATTATTTTCCTAGTTAACATGACTGACTTAAAAAATATTAGAAATACTAAGTAAATGGATTAGACATATATCCATTTAAGTAAAGAATAGTAAATGAAATAGGCAACTATCTTTAAAATAAATTTGAAAAAGTTTACACAAAATTGTGAAATTTTTCTCTAACAAAGCAACTGTCTAGTTTAAGTTTAACAGTTTGAATAGATAGTTTAAGTTGAGATTAGAGAAAGTTTTGTGCTGTCAAGCCACTCAAGTGCATAGAAAAATAAAATAACTGATGTTATATAAATACACAACTACACATATTCCAGTAATTGCATCCCTGGACATTTATCTAGTGAAATGAAAACTTACATTTACTCAAAAACCTGTCAAAAATGTTCATAGCAGTTTTAATTGTAATAACAAAACTGTAAACAGCCCAGATGTCCTTCAACAGGTGATTGATTAAGATTTCATTTGTACATCCATACAATGGACTTAACAATAACATAAAGTACTATTGATACCTGAAAACTGATCCAGAGAATTATGATTAAAATGGTGATACCCATGCCTGCTCTCACCATGTATATTCAGTAGAGCTTGGAAGTCTGAGCCAGGGCAATTGAATAAGAAAAAGAAATAAAAGACATCCAAATTGGTAAACAAGTAAAATTGACACTATTTGCAGATGACATAATACTATATACAGAAAACCCTAAACACTCTAATATAAAAACTTTAGGCAAGATAAGTGAACTCAGTAAAGCTGCAGGATACAAAATCAATACACAGAAATTTGTTGCACTTCTATATATTAATAATGGTCTATAAGGAAGAAACATTAATAATCTGATTTACAATTGCATCAAAAAGAATGAAATACCTAGGAATAAATTCAACCAAGAAGGCAAAAGACCTATACTCTGAAAACTTTAAACACTAATGAAAAAAATTAAAGACAATACAAATAGATGGAGAAGTATCCCATACTCATGGATTGGAAGAACTACCATTATTAAAATGGACATACTACCAAAAGCAATCTACAGATTCAAAGCAATTCCTATCAAAATACTGATGGTATTTTTCTCAGAACTAGAACAAATAATCCTAAATTTTCAATGGAATCACGAAAGACCACAAAGAGCCAGAGCAATTTTGAGAAACAATAAGTGGAGGTATCATGTTCCCTGATTTCAAACTATACTACAAAGTTACACTAATGAAACAGTTTGGCACAAAAATAGACACATAAAACAATGTAACTAGAGAGCTCAGAAATAACTCATGCTTTATGGTCAATTAATCTATGACAAAAGAGTCAAGAATATACAATGTGGTAAATACAGTCTCTTCAATAGATGGGAAACATGGACAACTACATGCAAGAGAATGAAACTGGGCCACTCTCATACCCCATACAAAAATCAACTTAAAATGTATTAAAAATCCAAAATAAGACATGAAACCATATAAACACTAATAGAAAACTTAGGCAAGAAACTCTTAAACATCAGCTTTAGCAACTTTTTCTGAATATAGCTCAGTGGGGCCAGGAAAATAAAAGCAAAAAAGAAGTGGGACTGCATCAAACAAAAACTTTCTGCACAGCAAAGGAAATTATCAACAAAACAAACAAAGAAGTTATCTTCTGAATGTGAGACTATATTTGCAAATGATACATCTAATAAGGAGTTAACATCTAAAATACATAAAGAACTCATACAACTTAACAACAAAAAAAATAAACAATCCAAATAAAAAATGGGCAGAGGAACTGAATAGACATTTTTCCAAGATTGCCAACAGGCACATAAAATAATGTTCAATAGCATTAATCATCAGGACACAAATCAAAACCAAAATGAGATGTCACCTCACACAAGCCACAATGACTAGTATCAAAAAGATAAGAAATGACAAGTGTTGGTGAGGATGCAGAGAAAAAGAACACTTATGCACTGTTGGCAGAAATGTAAATTGGTACAGCCACTATGGAAAATAGTGTGACGTTGCTCAAAAATGAAAAATAAAAACACCTATGACCAGGTGATTCAATTTCTGGGCCTATACCTGAAGAAAACAGAAATGGTAATTTGAAAAGATATAGGAACATTATGTTTATTGCACCATTATATACAAGAGTCAAGATGTGAAAGTAACCTAAGTGCCCATCTATAGATGAAAGGATCATGGAGTATTACTCAGTCATAAAAAATGAAACTTTGCCATTTTCAACAACATAGATGGACCTAGTGGGTATTATGCTAAGTGAAACAAGACAGAGAAAGACAAATACCATATGGTTTCAGTTATATGTAAAATCTAAGATAAAAAACTAATGAACAAACAAAACAGAAAAGACTCAACAATAAGAGAACAAACTAGTGCTTGCCACTGGGGAGGTGAGTGGAGTAATAGGTAAAAGGCAATGAGTAAAGTAGGTAAAAGTGATAAAGATGTATAAACTTACAATATAAAATAAGTCATAGGAATAGAAAGTACAGAATAGGAAATAAAGTCAATAATACTGTCAAATCTTTGTATGGTGACAAATGGTAAATGCATTTACTCTGTGGGTACTTTGTAATGCATATAATTATTGATTCACTGTGTTGTAAACCTGAAATAAACATTGTCTATCAGTTACACTTTAATTAAAAAATAAATAAAATAAACCCACATTTTACAAACTATATGATTATAATTATAAGGATTTTTTTTATCATGGCAAAATTTTAGAAATGGAAACCAGTTGATGGTTTGTAGAGGCTGGGCAGGAAGGGGTTGGAATGTGGTAGTTGTATTTGTAAAATGGCAGCACAATAGAGATTCTTATGGTGATGGATCTTCTCAAATTTCTGACTGTGATGGTTGGTACACTAACATACACATGAAATAAAATAATATACATCTAAATACAAACACAGAAAAATGAGTATCAGTCAATTTGGCAAATATGAGAAAGATCCATGAGTCGTATCAAAATCAGTATTCTGGTTGTAATAATATAGTTTAATTCTGCAAAATGTTACTATTGTGGGAAACTAGGTGGAATGTACATGAGATCTCTGTACCATTTCTTACAATTGTATAATAAAAATTTCTTAAAGATTGTGAAATGAATAATTGAAGGATATTTTGCTAGCATATCAAGCAACATAATCTTTAATTATGACAGTAGAGGCATTTCCATGGAATTTTTAAAAATATAGCCTATTGGATTTTCATCTTAGTATTATTTTTGATGGAAAAATAATCCACCAAAAGATATGATTTTCCATTAGGTCATATTTTAAAATATAATGGTAGAACCCTACAACTTTTTAACGAAACACTGTGTAATTATTCAGTGGAAATAAATAAATGAAATATAAATAGGTGAAAAAGGATCAATATTATATACATTTATCCTAATTTTTAAAAAGTAACATATTACCTATAGACATAGGTAAAAGAATGCAATAAAATGAGCCAAAATATAAGTGGCACTTAATATTGATAGAATTTGAGATTATTTGTTCTTTACTTTATCTATATCTTTATTATCTGAACTATTTCAACAAATGTGCTTTATAGTTTTAGCAAAATAATCAATGTTTTAAAAGTCATCCCATTTGCATTATATCTATTAAAAGAACTCTCTGCACTCTATATTTCTGAAATGGATATACTTATCCAAGTCCATACTGCTAAAAAATAAAATAAAATAAGGACGGAGCCAAGATGGCAGCATGAGTAGAGCAGCGGAAATCTCCTCCCAAAACCACATATATTTATGAAAATATAACAAAGACAACTCTTCCTAGAATAGAGACCAGAGGACACAGGACAACATCCAGACCACATCCACACCTGCGAGAACCCAGTGCCTCGTGAAGGGGATAAGACACAAGCCCAGCCCAGTGGGACCCGAGCACCCCTCCCCCCAGCTCCTGGTGGGAGGAGGGGAGTCGGAGCCAGAAGGGAGAGGGAGCCCAGGACTGCTGAACACCCAGCCCCAGCCATCCAGACCAGAGTGCAGAAACAGTGCATGTGTGGGGTCCTGGATACTAGGGAAACAGGGCAGCAAGACTGGTGAGCGGGTCCCTGAGGCCGGTGCCAGAGAACAAAGAAAAGCGAGCGGCCTTTTTTTTTTTTGGCGAGTGCTTTTTGGAAGTCTTAAAGGAACAAGGACCCCAATACTAGGGAAACAGGGCAACAAGACTAGTGAGTGGGTCCCTGAGGCTGGCGCCTGAGGACAAAAAAAAGCGAGCAGTTTTTTTTTAAATTATTTATTTAATTTTTTGTTGTTTTTGTTTTGTTTTGGCAAGTGCTTTTTGGAAATCGTTAAGGGACAGGGTGGGACACTTAGTCCAGAGGCAGGAAATCTGGGTATTTCTGGGCACTCTAACCCCCTGGGCAGCAGGGAGCATGGAGAACCCTCACGGAGATAAATAGCCTCCCGCCGCTTGCACTCCAAAGCGGCTCCACCAATTTGGAGCAACAGCCCGAGCCAAACCATGCCCACAGCAGCAGCGGAGATAAACTCCATAGCAGCAGGGCAGGAAGAAGAAGACCTGTCTGTGTACAGCTGCCCAGCACAAGTCACTACAGGTCGCTGTTATCCCAGGAAAGGAAGGCCAAAAACCAGTAAGAAGGGAAGTTCTTCCAGCCGTCATTCGTTCCAGCTCTGCAAAATATTTCTATCATCATGAAAAGGCAAAATTACAGGCAAACCAAGATCACAGAGGCAACACCAGAGAAGGAGACAGACCTAACCAGTCTTTCTGAAAAAGAATTCAAAGTAAAAATCATAAACATGCTGACGGAGATGGAGAGAAAAATGCAAGAGCAATGGGATAAAGTCCGGAGGGAGATCACAGATACCAGGAAGAAGATTACAGAAGTGAAACAAACTCTGGAAGGGTTTATAAGCAGAATGGATAAGATGCAAGAGGCCATTGATGGAATAGAAACCAGAGAACAGGAACGCAAAGAAGCTGACATAGAGAGATAAAAGGATCTCCAGAAATGAAACAATATTAAGAGAACTGTGTGACCAATCCAAAAGGAATAATATCCATATCATAGGGGTACCAGAAGAAGAAGAGAGAGGAAAAGGGATAGAAAGTGTCTTTGAAGAAATAGTTGCTGAAAACTTCCCCAAACTGGGGGAGGAAATAATCGAACAGACCACAGAAATACACAGAACTCCCAACAAAATGAACCCAAGGAGGACAACACCAAGACACATAATAATTAAAATGGTAAAGATTAAGGACAAGTAAACAGTTTCAAAGGCAGCTAGAGAGAAAAAGGTCACCTATAAAAGGAAAACCCATCAGGCTATCATCACACTTCTCGACAGAAACCCTACAGGCCAGAAGAGAATGGCATGATATATTTAATGCAATGAAACAGAAGGGCTTTGACCCAAGGATACTGTATCCAGCATGATTATCATTTAAAAATGATGGAGGGATTAAACAATTCCCAGACAACCAAAAGCTGAGGGAATTTGCCTCCCACAAACCACCTCTACAGGGCATCCTACAGGGCCTGCTCTAGATGGGAGCACTCCTAAAAAGAGCACAGAACAAAACACCCAACATATGAAGAATGGAGGAGGAGGAATAAGAAGGGAGAGAAGAAAAGAATCTCCAGACAGTGTATATAACAGCTCAATAAGTGAGCTAAGTTAGGCAGTAAGATACTAAAGAGGCTAACCTTGAACCTTTGGTAACCACAAATCTAAAGCCTGCAATGGCAATAAGTACATATCTTTCAATAGTCACCCTAAATATAAATGGACTGAATGCACCAATCAAAAGACACAGAGTAAGAGAATGGATAAAAAAGCAAGAACCATCTATATGCTGCTTACAAGAAACTCACCTCAAACCCAAAGACATGCACAGACTAAAAGTGAAGGGATGGAAAAACATATTTCAGGCAAAAAACAGTGAGAAGAAAGCAGGGGTTGCAGTACTAATATCAGCAAAATAGACTTCAAAACAAGGAAAGTAACAAGAGATAAAGAAGGACACTACATAATGATTAAGGGCTCACTCCAACAGGAGGATATAACCATTCTAAATATATATGCACCCAACACAGGAGCACCAGCATATGTGAAACAAATACTGGCAGAACTAAAGGGGGAAATAGACTGCAATGCATTCATTTTAGGAGACTTCAACACACCACTCACCCCAAAGGATAGATACACTGGGCAGAAAATAAGTAAGGACATGGAAGCACTGAACAACACAGTAGAACAGATGGACCTAATAGACATCTACAGAACTCTACATCCAAAAGAAACAGGATAGACATTCTTCTCAAGTGCACATGGAACATTCTCTAGACTAGACCACATATTAGCCCACACAAAGAGCCTTAGTAAATTCCAAAAGATTGAAATTCTACCAACAAATTTTTCAGACCACAAAGATATAAAATTAGAAATAAATTCAACAAAGAAAACAAAAAGGCTCACAAATGCATGGAGGCTTAACAACACACTCCTAAATAATCAATGAATCAATGAACAAATTAAAATAAAGATCAAGGAATATATGGAAACAAATGACAACAACAACAGAAAGCCCCAACTTCTTGGGATGCAGTAAAAGCAGTCTTAAGAGGAAAGTATATAGTGATCCAGGCACACTTGAAGAATAGTTTAACGTCACAACTATCAAAACTGGAAAAAAAAGAACAAATGGGGCCTAAAGTCAGCAGAAGGAGGGACATAATAAAGATCAGAGAAAAAATAAAAAAAATTGAAAAGAATAAAACAATAGCAAAAATAAATGAAACCAAGAGCTGGTTCTCTGAGAAAATAAACAAAATAGATAAGCCTCTAGCCAAACTTATTAAGAGAAAAAGAGAATCAACACAAATCAACAGAATCAGAAATGAGAAAGGAAAAATCATGACAGACTCCACAAAAATACAAAGAATTATTAAAGACTACTATAAAAACCTATATGCCAACAAGCTGGAAAACCTAGAAGAAACAGACAACTTCCTAGAAAAATACAACCTTCTAAGACTAACCAAGGAAGAAACACAAATGTTAAACAAACCAATTACAAGCAAAGGAATTGAAATGGTAATCAAAAAACTACCCAAGAACAAAACCCCCGGGCCAGACAGATTTACCTCAGAATTTTAGCAGACACACAGAGAAGACATAATACCCATTCTCCTTAAAGTTTTCCAAAAAATAAAAGAGTAGGGAATACTCCCAAACTCAATCTATGAAGCCAACGTCACCCTAATACCAAACCAGGCAAAGGCCCCACTAAAAAAGAAAATTACAGACTAATATCCCTGATGAATGTAGATGCAAAAATACTCAATAAAATATTTGCAAACCGAATTCAAAACTATATCAAAAGGATCATACACCATGACCAAGTGGGATTCACCCCAGAGATTCAAGGATGGTACAACATTCGAAAATCCATCAACATCGTCCACCACATCAACAAAAAGACAGAAAGCACATGATCATATCCATAGATGCTGAAAAAGCATTTGACAAAATTCAACATCCATTCATGATAAAAACTCTCATCAAAATAGGAATAGATGGCAAGTACCTCAACATAATAAAGGCCATATATGATAAACCCACAGCCAACATTATACTTAACAGAGAGAAGCTGAAAGCTTTTCCTCTGAGATCGGGAACAAGACAGGGATGCCCACTCTCCCCACTGTTATTTAACATAGTACTGGAGGTCCTAGCCACGGCAATTAGACAAAGCCACAGTAATCAAGACAATTTGGTACTGGCACAAGAACAGAGCCACAGACCAGTGGAACAGAGTAGAGAATCCAGACATTAACCCAAACATATATGTCCAATTAATATTTGGTAAAGGAGCCATGGACATACAATGGGGAAATGACAGCCTCTTCAACAGATGGTGCTAGCAAAACTGGACAGCTACATGGAAGAGAAGGAAACTGGATCACTGTCTAATCCCATACACAAAAGGAAACTCCAAATGGATAAAAGACCTGAATGTAAGTCATGAAACCATAAAACTCTTAAAAAAAAACATAGGCAAAAATGTCATGGACATAAACATGAGAGACTTCTTCATGAATATATCTCCCCGGGTAAGGGAAACAGGACACCATCAATATAACAAAAAGGTACCCTACAGTATGGGAGAATATATTCGTAAATGGCAGATCCGATAAAGGCTTGACATCCAAAATATATGTAGAGCTCATGCACCTCAACAAACAAAAAGCAAATAATTCAATTAAAAATAGGCAGAGGAGCTGAAAAGACAGTTCTCCAAAGAAGAAATTCAGATGGCCAACAGGCACATGAAAAGATGCTCCACATCACTAGTTATCAGAGAAATGCAAATTAAAACCACAATGGGATCTCACCTCACACCAGTAAGGATGGCTACCATCCAAAAGACAAACAACAACAAATGTCGGCGAGGTTGTGGAGAAAGGGGAACCCTCCTACACTGCTGGTAGGAATGTAAACTAGTTCAACCATTGTGGAAAGCAGTATGGAGGTTACCCAAAATGCTCAAAATAGACATACCATTTGATCCAGGAATTCCACTTCTAGGAATTTACCCTAAGAATGCAGCACTCCAGTTTGAAAAAGACAGATGCACCCCTATGTTTATCGCAGCACTATTTACAATAGCCAAGAATTGGAAGCAACCTAAGTGTCCATCAGTAGATGACTGGATAAAGAAGATGTAGTACATATACACAATGGAATATTACTCAGCTGTAAGAAGAAAACAAATCCTATCATTCACAACAACATGGATGGAGCTAGAGGGTATTATGCCTAGTAAAATAAGGCAGTTGGAGAAAGACAAATACCAAATGATTTCACTCATCTGTGGAGTATAAGAACAAAGAGAAAGTGAAGGAACAAAACATCAGCCGAATCACAGAACCCAAGAATGGACTAACAGGTACCAAAGGGAAAGGGATTGGGGAGAATGGGTGGGTAGGGAGGGATAAGGAGGGGAAGAAGAAAGGGGGTATTATGATTAACATGCATAATGGGGGGAGAGAAAGGAGAGGGCTGTACAACACAGGGAAGACAAGTAGTGATTCTACAACATTTTGCTATGCTTATGGACAGTGACTGTAAAGGGGTTTGTATGGGAGACCTGGTATAGGGGAGAGCCTAGTAAACATAATATTCTTCATGTAACTGTAGATTAATGATAACAAAAAAAAAAAGGAAAGGAAAGGGGGATTACTCCCTGATAGGATAAAACTAACTATAAATCAATGATTAAAGCATGCTTTAAATATCCTTAATTTTGATCATTTAAAGGTTGTCAGATGATCAGCTATGGAAGTACATTTTTCTGATAATATTCCTTTCTCTTAAAAAAAAAAAGCAGTTCCTGTGTGGTGATCTCCAATAAGTTCTTCACAATGATATAAAGGGCATATCAAAGGGTGAGCAAAGGGTTTGTTTGTGTTTATACAGAGGATCAAAGCCTAATTTGGCTACCCAGAAAACGAATTAAGATATAATATGAAGGGTAACTTCCAACATCAACATTGTCTGGAAGAGTCATTCCAGAAGATGATCATCAAAAACTTCAACAAAGATCCTGGTGCTGTTGCAGTTGTAGCTGCATTCATCCCACCGGTTCCTGGACTTGCCATTGGAATGAAGGAGGAGATATCTAAGTTGGCCTGTGCATACAGTAAAACAACAAATTTGACTGGATCTATACTGTCGGAACTCAACCAAGAATTAGGAGAAGTGCAAGTTGCAGCGCTCCAAAATCTTACAACTACAGACTATCTACTGTTAAAAGAACATATGGGGGGGGGCGGAGCCAAGATGGCGGCGTGAGTAGAGCAGTGGAAATCTCCTCCCAAAAACACATAGAGCTATGAAAATATAACAAAGAAAAATCTTCCTAAAATAGAGACCACAGGACACAGGACAACATCCAGACCACATCCACACCTGCAAGAACCCAGCGCCTTGTGAAGGGGGTAAGATACAAGCCCCAGGCCGGCGGGACCCGAGCGCCCCTCCCCCCGGCTCCCGGCGGGTGGAGAGAAACCGGAGCAGTTTTTTTTTTGGCGAGCGCTTTTTGGAAGCCTTAGAGGGACGGGCCCCCGTTGCTGGGGAGGCAGGGTGGCGGGACCGGTGAGGAGGTGCCTGGGAACGGCGCCGGAGGACAAACAATATCCCGCGTTTCTCCCTGCGAGACCTGGGGGCGGGTGCCTGAGACCGGTGCCTGAGGACGGAGGAGGTCGCGCGTTTTTCCCCTTTTTTTTTTTTTCTCTTTTGTGCGAGCGCTTTTTGGAAGCCTTGAAGGGACGGGGACCCCAGTGCTAGGGAGGCACGGTGGCGGGACTGGTGAGCGGGTGGCTGGGACCGGCGCCTGAGGACAAAGAATATCCCCCGTTTTTCCCTGCGGGACCGGTGGGCGGGTGCCTGAGACCGGCACTTGAGGACAGAGGAAATCGCGCGTTTTTCCCCTTTTTTTTTTCTCTTTTCTGCGAGTGCTTTTTGGAAGCCTAAAAGGGACAGGGACCCCGGTGCTAGGGAGGCAGGGCGGCGGGACTGGTGAGCGGGTGCCTGGGACTGGCACCTGAGGACAAAGATTATCCCCCGTTTTTCCCTGCGGGACCGGTGGGCGGGTGACTGAGACCGGCACTTGAGGACAGAGGAAATCGCGCGTTTTTCCCCTTTTTTTTTTCTCTTTTCTGCGAGTGCTTTTTGGAAGCCTTGAAGGGACAGGGACCCCGGTGCTAGGGAGGCAGGGCGGCGGGACTGGTGAGCGGGTGCGTGGGACCAGTGCCTGAGGACAAAGAATATTGAGCGTTCCTTCCCTGCCGGACCGGTGGGTGGGTGCTTTTTGGAAGCCTTGAAAGGACAGGGACCCTGGTGCTAGGGAGACAGGGCAGCAGGACCAGTGAGCGGGTGCCTGGGACCGGCACCTGAGGACAAAAAAAAAAAAAAAAAAAAAAAATCGCTTGTTTGTTCCTTTTTTTTCCTTTTTTTTTTTCTCTTTCTTTCTGTTCCCTCTCTCATTGTTGCTGTTGTTGTTTTGGTTTGGAGAGTGCTTTTTGGAAATCTTAAAGGGGCAGGACAGGTCACTTAGACCAGAAGCAGGGAATCTGGGGATCTCTGGGCACTCTAACCCCCTGGGCAGCAGGGAGCACAGAGGCCCCTTACGGAGATAAATAGTCTCCTGGCTGCTCCCCCTCCAACGGGGCTCCACCATTTTGGAGGAACAGCCCCAGCCAGGCCAAGCCCACAGCAACAGCGGAGATAAACCCCAAAGCAACTGGGCAGGAAGCAGAAGCCCTGTCTGCACACAGCTGCCCAGCACAAGCCACTAGAGGTCGCTATTCTCCCAGGAAAAGGCTACAAACCAACAAGAAGGGAAGCTCTTCCAGCGGTCACTTGTACCAGCTCTGCAAACTATCTCTATCACCATGAAAAGGCAAAACTACAGGCAGACAAAGATCACAGAGACAACACCTGAGAAGGAGACAGACCTAACTAGTCCTCCTGAAAAAGAATTCAAAATAAAAATCATGAACATGCTGACAGAGATGCAGAAAAAAATGCAAGAGCAATGGGATGAGATGCAGAGAAAAATGCAAGAGCAGTGGGATGAGATGCAGAGAAAAATGCAAGAGCAGTGGGATGAAGTCCGGAAGGAGATCACAGATGTCAGGAAAGAGATCACAGAAGTGAAACAATCCCTGGAAGGATTTATAAGCAGAATGGATAAGATGCAAGAGGCCATTGAAGGAATAGAAGCCAGAGAACAGGAACGTATAGAAGCTGACAGAGAGAGAGATAAAAGGATCTCCAGGAATGAAACAACACTAAGAGAAATATGTGACCAATACAAAAGGAAAAACATTCGTATTATAGGGATACCAGAAGAGGAAGAAAGAGGAAAAGGGATAGAAAGTGTCTTTGAAGAAATAATTGCTGAAAACTTCCCCAAACTGGGGGAGGAAATAATCGAACAGACCATGGAATTATACAGAACCCCCAACAGAAAGGATCCAAGGAGGACAACACCAAGACACATAATAATTAAAATGGCAAGGATCAAGGACAAGGAAAGAGTTTTAAAGGCAGCTAGAGAGAAAAAGGTCACCTATAAAGGAAAACCAATCAGGCTAACATCAGACTTCTCAACAGAAACCCTACAGGCCAGAAGAGAATGGCATGATATACTTAATGCAATGAAACAGAAGGGCCTTGAACCAAGGATACTGTATCCAGCACGACTATCATTTAAATATGATGGTGGGATCAAACAATTCCCAGACAAGCAAAAGCTGAGGGAATTTGCTTCCCACAAACCACCTCTACAGGGCATCCTACAGGGACTGCTCTAGATGGGAGCACCCCTAAAAAGAGCACAGAACAAAACACACAACATATGAAGAATGGAGGAGGAGGAATAAGAAGGGAGAGAAGAAAAGACTCTCCAGACAGTGTATATAACAGCTCAATAAGCGAGCTAAGTTAGGCAGTAAGATACTAAAGAAGCTAACCTTGAACCTTTGGTAACCACGAATCTAAAGCCTGCAATGGCAATAAATACATATCTTTCAATAGTCACCCTAAATGTAAATGGACTTAATGCACCAATCAAAAGACATAGAGTAATAGAATGGATAAAAAAGCAAGACCCATCTATATGCTGCTTACAAGAAACTCACCTTAAACCCAAAGATAAGCATAGACTAAAAGTCAAGGGATGGAAAAACATATTTCAGGCAAACAACAGTGAGAAGAAAGCAGGGGTTGCAGTACTAATATCAGACAAAATAGACTTCAAAACAAAGAAAGTAACAAGAGATAAAGAAGGCCACTACATAATGATAAAGGGCTTAGTCCAACAAGAGGATATAACCATTCTAAATATATATGCACCCAATACAGGAGCACCAGCATATGTGAAGCAAATACTAACAGAACTAAAGAGGGAAATAGACTGCAATGCATTCATTGTAGGAGACTTCAACACACCACTCACCCCAAAGGATAGATCCACCGGGCAGAAAATAAGTAAAGACACACAGGCACTGAACAACACACTAGAACAGATGGACCTAATAGACATCTATAGAACTTTACATCCAAAAGCAACAGGATATACATTCTTCTCAAGTGCACATGGAACATTCTCCAGAATAGACCACATACTAGCTCACAAAAAGAGCCTCAGTAAATTCCACAATATTGAAATTCTACCAACCAATTTTTCAGACCACAAAGGTATGAAAGTAGAAATAAATTCTACAAAGAAAACAAAAAGGCTCACAAACACATGGAGGCTTAACAACATGCTACTAAATAATCAATGGATCAATGAACAAATCAAAATAGAGATCAAGGAATATATAGAAACAAATGACAACAACAACACTAAGCCCCAACTTCTGTGGGATGCAGCGAAAGCAGTCTTAAGAGGAAAGTATATAGCAATCCAGGCACACTTGAAGAAGGAAGAACAATCCCAAATGAATAGTCTAACATCACAATTATTAAAACTGGAAAAAGAAGAACAAATGAGGCCTAAAGTCAGCAGAAGGAGGGACATAATAAAGATCAGAGAAGAAATAAACAAAATTGAGAAGAATAAAACAATAGCAAAAATCAACGAAACCAAGAGCTGGTTCTTTGAGAAAATAAACAAAATAGATAAGCCTCTAGCCCAACTTATTAAGAGAAAAAGAGAGTCAACACAAATCAACATAATCAGAAATGAGAATGGAAAAATCACGACAGACTCCACAGAAATACAAAGAATTATTAAAGACTACTATGAAAACCTATATGCCAACAAGCTGGAAAACCTAGAAGAAATGGACAACTTCCTAGAAAAATACAACCTCCCAAGACTGACCAAGGAAGAAACACAAAAGTTAAACAAACCAATTACAAGCAAAGAAATTGAAACAGTAATCAAAAAACTACCCAAGAACAAAACCCCGGGGCCGGACGGATTTACCTCGGAATTTTATCAGACACACAGAGAAGACATAATACCCATTCTCCTTAAAGTGTTCCACAAAATAGAAGAAGAGGGAATACTCCCAAACTCATTCTATGAAGCCAACATCACCCTAATACCAAAACCAGGAAAAGACCCCACCAAAAAAGAAAATTACAGACCAATATCCCTGATGAATGTAGATGCAAAAATACTCAATAAAATATTAGCAAACAGAATTCAACAGTATATCAAAAGGATCATACACCATGACCAAGTGGGGTTCATCCCAGGGATGCAAGGATGGTACAACATTCGAAAATCCATCAACATCATCCACCACATCAACAAAAAGAAAGACAAAAACCACATGATCATCTCCATAGATGCTGAAAAAGCATTTGACAAAATTCAACATCCATTCATGATAAAAACTCTCAGCAAAATGGGAATAGAGGGCAAGTACCTCAACATAATAAAGGCCATCTATGATAAACCCACAGCCAGCATTATACTGAACAGCGAGAAGCTGAAAGCATTTCCACTGAGATCGGGAACCAGACAGGGATGCCCACTCTCCCCACTGTTATTTAACATAGTACTGGAGGTCCTAGCCACGGCAATCAGACAAAACAAAGAAATACAAGGAATCCAGATTGGTAAAGAAGAAGTTAAACTGTCACTATTTGCAGATGATATGATACTGTACATAAAAAACCCTAAAGACTCCACTCCAAAACTACTAGAACTGATATCGGAATACAGCAAAGTTGCAGGATACAAAATCAACACACAGAAATCTGTAGCTTTCCTATACACTAACAACGAATCAATAGAAAGAGAAATCAGGAAAACAATTCCATTCACCATTGCATCAAAAAGAATAAAATACCTAGGAATAAACCTAACCAAGGAAGTGAAAGACTTATACTCTGAAAACTACAAGTCACTCTTAAGAGAAATTAAAGGGGACACTAATAAATGGAAACTCATCCCATGCTCATGGCTAGGAAGAATTAATGTCGTCAAAATGGCCATCCTGCCGAAAGCAATATACAAATTTGATGCAATCCCTCTCAAATTACCAGCAACATTCTTCAATGAATTGGAACAAATAATTCAAAAATTCATATGGAAACACCAAAGACCCCGAATAGCCAAAGCAATCCTGAAAAAGAAGAATAAAGTAGGGGGGATCTCACTCCCCAACTTCAAGCTCTACTACAAAGCCATAGTAATCAAGACAATTTGGTACTGGCACAAGAACAGAGCCACAGACCAGTGGAACAGATTAGAGACCCCAGAAATTAACCCAAACATATATGGTCAATTAATATTTGATAAAGGAGCCATGGACATACAATGGCAAAATGACAGTCTCTTCAACAGATGGTGCTGGCAAAACTGGACAGCTACATGTAGGAGAATGAAACTGGACCATTGTCTAACCCCATATACAAAGGTAAACTCAAAATGGATCAAAGACCTGAATGTAAGTCACGAAACCATTAAACTCTTGGAAAAAAACATAGGCAAAAACCTCTTAGACATAAACATGAGTGATCTCTTCTTGAACATATCTCCCCGGGCAAGGAAAACAACAGCAAAAATGAGCAAGTGGGACTACATTAAGCTGAAAAGCTTCTGTACAGCGAAAGACACCATCAATAGAACAAAAAGGAACCCTACAGTATGGGAGAATATATTTGAAAATGACAGATCTGATAAAGGCTTGACGTCCAGAATATATAAAGAGCTCACACGCCTCAACAAACAAAAAACAAATAACCCAATTAAAAAATGGGCAGAGGAACTGAACAGACAGTTCTCCAAAAAAGAAATACAGATGGCCAAGAGACACATGAAAAGATGCTCCACATCGCTAATTATCAGAGAAATGCAAATTAAAACTACAATGAGGTATCACCTCACACCAGTAAGGATAGCTGCCATCCAAAAGACAAACAACAACAAATGTTGGCGAGGCTGTGGAGAAAGGGGAACCCTCCTACACTGCTGGTGGGAATGTAAATTAGTTCAACCATTGTGGAAAGCAGTATGGAGGTGCATCAAAATGCTCAAAACAGACCTACCATTTGACCCAGGAATTCCACTCCTAGGAATTTACCCTAAGAACGCAGCAATCAAGTTTGAGAAAGACAGATGCACTCCTATGTTTATCGCAGCACTATTTACAATAGCCAAGAATTGGAAGCAACCTAAATGTCCATCTGTAGATGAATGGATAAAGAAGATGTGGTACATATACACAATGGAATACTACTCAGCCATAAGAAGTGGAAAAATCCAACCATTTGCAGCAACATGGATGGAGCTGGAGAGTATTATGCTCAGTGAAATAAGCCAAGCGGAGAAAGAGAAATACCAAATGATTTCACTCATCTGAGGAGTATAGGAACAAAGGAAAAACTGAAGGAACAAAGCAGCAGCAGAATTACAGAACCCAAAAATGGACTAACAGGTACCAAAGGGAAAGGAACTGGGGAGGATGGGTGGGCAGGGAGGGATAAGGGGGGGGGAGAAGAAGGGGGGTATTAAGATTAGCATGCATGGGGGGGAGGGAGAAAGGGGAGGGTGGGCTGCACAACACAGAGAGGACAAGTAGTGACTCTACCACATTTTGCTAAGCTGATGGACAGTAACCGTAATGGGGTTGTTAGGGGGGACCTGATATAGGGGAGAGCATAGTAAACATAGTATTCTTCATGTAAGGGTAGATTAAAAATTTAAAAAAAAAAAAAAAAAAAAAAAGAAAGAAAGAAAGAAAAGGGGGATTACTCGTTAACAGGATAAAACTATTGGTAAATCAAAGATCAACGCATGCTTTAAATATCCTTAATGTTGATCACTTAAAGGGTGTCAGATGATCAGCTATGGAGGTACTCTTTTCTGATAATATTCCTTTCTCTTAATTAAAAAAAAAAAAAAAGCAGTTACTGTGTGCTGACCTCCAATGAGTTCTGCACAGTGGTATAGAGGGCATGTCAAAGTGTGGGCAAAGGGTCTGTTTGTTTCTACGCAGAAGATCAAGGCCTAGCTTGGATACCCAGAAAATGAAATAAGATACGATATGAGGAGGAGCTTCCGGCATCAGCACTCTCTGGAGGACTCGTGCCGGGGGATGATCATCAAAAAGCCTCCCCAGGGATCCGGACGATGCTGCGGTTGTGGCTGCATCCAGCCCACCGTCTCCTGGACTTGCCATAAGAAGGAGGAGGGAGATGTCTAGGCTGGCATGTGCATACAGTGAGACAACGAATTTGACTGGATCTGTACTGTTGGAACTCAACCAGGAGTTGGGAGGGGTGCAAGTTGTAGCACCCCAAAATCTCATGACTATAGACTATCTATGGTTAAAAGAACATATGGGATGTGAACAGATCCCAGAAATGGGCTGCTTTAATTTGTCTGATGGTTCAAGTACAGTTGGAAAATATCCATCATATTATAGATAAATTTTCACAAATGCCTAGGGTGCCTAAATGGTTTTCTTGGCTTCACTGGAGATGGCTGGTAATTATAGATTTGCTTTGTTTATGTCACCGTATTCCTATTATGTTAATATGTGTGTGCAAATTAGTTAGTAGTTTAAAACCTATACATACTTAAGGTACTATACAAGAAGATATGTCAAAGAAATAATCAATCCTCCCAAGTTTCCTTCATATGCTACATCTATAGCTTTTCTTCTTCTTTCCTAATTACAAACCTTAAATAGAATTCGTGCCTCATATCGAATTTACCGAGTATCATAATTCCTCCAGGTGGTAAAGATACCTCGAGACAAGTGCTGGGCATAGAAGCCACAGGGCATAAATCTGCAAAGAAGTAAAAAGCTAACCTTTGCAAACAATATGGCTTCTCTCTCACTTACCAACTTTACATTTCCCTGTATGGCCCCGGAAGATGACTGGTTAGCCAGAGACGGGTAAGATTCCTCAAGGGAGGAACAACCTAAGACAGGCACAGTCGCAGGGGGGCCATCAGGTGAGAATTTGGGGATCAACAGAGGTGAGGCTCAGAACCTCACCCCCCCTGCTTTGAGAGAAATCTTCTGCATCCGTGGATGTCTTGCTGCCCTTGTCTAGCCTGGATTAATACTTAGTCCATAGGCACACACCTGATCATCTGATCATCTACATTTGCCTTCTTACAGCACTAAACTATGTTTTCTACCTTTATCTTGCATCTACCTACCACTTCAGCATTTTATTAAAAATAAAAATAATAATAATAATAGGAGAAATGTGGGATCAACATATAAATCAAGTACAAAAATCAAATGAATATTCATATTTGACCTGATGGTTTATAGGTCATATTGCATGATCAAAACCGAAAGTTTCTGTGATGAATGCCCTTGTACTGTTCACCATGTAAGAATTTATTCACTCTGTAAGAATTCGTTCACCATGTAAGAACTTGTTCGTTATGCTTCAGAAGATTGGAGACTGACGAGAATTAGGCTTGAGATGGATTAATGATTGTACATTGAGCATTGACCCCCCCTATACTGAATTTTATTGTTGTTAACAACCATTTGATCAATAAATATGAGAGATGCCCTCTCAAAAAAAAAAAAAAAAAAAAAAAAAAAAAATCAAATGAACATTCATATTTGAACTGACTGTTTATAGTTCATAATGCATGAGCAAAACCGAAAGCTTCTGTGATGACTGCCCTTGTACTGTTCACCATGTAACTTATTCACTATGTAAGAATTTGTACTCCATGTAAGAACTTGTTCGTTATGCTTCAGAAGATTGGAGACTGATGAAAATTAGGCCTGGGGTGGATTAAGAATTGTGCATTGAACATTGACTCCCCTATACAGAATTTTATTGTTGTTAACAACCATTTGATCAATAAATATGAGAGATGCCCTCACAAAAAAAAAAAAAACATATATATATATATATATACACACACACTTCCAATTGTAAAATAAATAAGTAACTGGGATGTAATGTATAGCATAAGGAATATAGTCAAAATATTGTAACAACTTGGTATGGTGATAGCTGGTACCTAGAATTATCATGTATATAAATGTTCAATCACTGTGTTGTACACCTGAAACTAATGTAATACTGTGTGTCAACTACCCTTCAATAAAAAATAATTATCTAAAAAAAAAAAAAAAAAAAAAAAAAAAAAAAAAAGAACATATGGGATGTGAACAGTTCCCAGGAATGTGTTGTTTAAATTTGTCTGATTTTTCTCAAACTATTCAAATTCAGTTAGACAATATCCAGCATATAATTGATAAGTTTTCACAAATGCCTAGGGTGCCTAACTGGTTTTCTTGGTTTCACTGGAGATGGCTGGTAATTATAGGTCTGCTTTGGTTATGTAACTCTACTCCTATTACATTAATGTGTGTGCACAATTTAATTAGTAGTTTAAAACCTATACACGCTTATGTTACTCTACAAGAAGATATGTCAAAGAAATAATCAATCTTCCCATGTTTTCTTCCATCTGCTACTTCTATATCTTTCCTTCTTCCTTCCTAATTACAACCCTTAAGTAGAATTCGTGCCTCATATCTAAATTATGGAGTATCATAATTCTTCCAAGTGGTAAAGATACCTCAAGACAAATGCTGTGCATAACAGCCACAGGGCATAAATCTGCAAAGAAGTAAAAAGGTAACCTTTTCAAACAATATTGCTTCTCTCTCACTTACCAACTTTATATCTCCCTGTATGGCCCCGGAAGATGTCTGGTTAGCCAGAGACGGGTAAGATTCCTTAAGGGAGGAACAACCTGAGACAGGCACAGTCGCAGGGGGGCCATCAGGTGAGAAATTGGGGATCAACAGAGGGTAGGCTTAGAACCTCACCCCCCCGTATTTTGAGAGAAATCTTCTGCATCTGTGGATGTTTTGTTGCCCTTGTCTAGCTTGGATTAATACTTAGTCTATAGGCACACACCTGATCATCTACATTTGCTTTCTTACAGCACTAAATTATGTTTTCTACCTTTATCTTGCATCTACCTACCACTTCAGCATTTTATTAAAAATAATAATAATAATAATAACAATAATAAGGGAGAAATGTGGGATTCACATATAAATCAAGTATAAAAATCAAACAAATATTCATATTTGACCTGATTGATTATAGTTCATAATGCATGATCAAAACCAAATGTTTTTGTGATGACTGCCCTTGCACTGTTCACCATGTAAGAACTTATTCACCATGTAAGAATTTGTTCACCATGCAAGAACTTGTTCGTTATGCTTCAGAATATTGGAGAGTGTTGAGAACTAGGCTTGGGGTTAATTAATGATTGTGCATTGAGTCCCCTATACAGAATTTTATTTTTGCTAACAACCATTTGACCAATAAATATGAGAGATGCCTTTTCAAAAGAAAAAAAAACGTTATTATAAAAATTAAAAAAAATCTATAAATATGACTAGGGCTATTTGAGAGAATAAAAATTCACAGGTAATATCTTGATATTTAAACTAATGATCCAATCTGGTATATGGGTATTACTTGCCAGACTCCTCTTCTTGCTAATTTCACAGATAAACAGTTACAACACAAGGCTTTGGGGGATACTAGTGGCATTGTGGTGATAGATGATGATTCACAGGGTTTTAATTTGTGGGAGAAGAAAAAAATGTGCTATACTGGTTAGGCCCTTTTTTTAATGTAAAAGAACCTCAGGACTAATAGGATGAAGCCAAAGGGAAAATAAAGGATAATGACCATGGAAATTATTCATACATTGATCTCAGTGATCAGATGGGAAGGTGAAATACAGATGCAGGTGTGAGCCATTACTATGGGTGTGTGTATATATGTGTATTAAATAAATAACAATGTGTGTAAAAAAATAAAATAAAATAATATAATATAATATAAAATACAATAAAATTATTTATACAGACATCTTACATAATATACACACTTTTTTTGCAGTGTTTGATAAAATTTGTATTTCAACTAAACCTATTTTATCACAATTGCAGTGTTAACCATGTGAAGACATACCTGCAGTTTACAAGGACAAACAAATATTTTCTAGGAATTTGCACATTTTATCAAATAACCAACACTAAGCATCTCCTAGAGGGGAAGAAAACAATCTTGGAAAACTAGACAATTGTTTGAAAGCTTGGCTATTGACACAAGGCAAAATGGGATTATCTAAACTCCAAAATCTACTGGTTCTCCCTATTTTTTTCTACAGCTCTCATCCTTTAAAAAATATGTATGCATGCTCTAAATAGTATTATTTTTCTTGAAATTAATTTTCCTTTATAGTACACTGTCTTACATTTACAAAGTAATATTTTCTAATCTCCCTATGAACTTTACAAAATGACTTTTTATTACATCAGCTGGGTTTGGTGCTCTTGACCTAATTTCTTGAATTTAAATTAAACCCAGGAAATCAAACTACAGAGCTTTATTTTCTATAGCACATTTTGTTACTCCTGTTTATTAACACTTTTGTTACCTATTGCCTTATTTAGTGAGGATTTTTATTTTGCAAATTTTCATTTTGTTCACAGTGTTTCGTTACTCTCCTGCAGAGTGTTTAATAGATTATCCATGAGAACCATTTACGTGTCACTGTAGTGGTTCACTGCTGCTCCCTCCACAAGCTATTTACTGTATTATATATTCTTACGCTATGCAAGCTCAATTAGCACGAGTTTTTTTATTTCTATGACATTACCAAGTACAAGGAATAGAAGGAAAAAAGAGGCCTCTGTAAGAAACAAGAGACCACAAAGAAGTGGTAATACCTGCAAGAGAAAATGACTTTGTTAATGAGCTGTACATGAAATCATCATCACTGACATTTACTAAGCATCTTTGTAAGCTTACAGCTACACAAATCAAAGAAAATTATCTGTCTTTTTTCTTGTTTGGCTTTGGTTTTTCAACAAGTTTCCTCCCTCTAGGATTTTCTATTTGAAAGTTTAATCTACTTGAGACATGCAGTAAGAGAAAAGCAAAATACTTGAACGGCTGACCATATTGAATTGTCTGAGTACCATTTTATTCATTTGCCCTACCAAAAAGTATTTTTTGGAGATCAGATTACATAATGTCTATAAACGTGTGGTCTACTGTACCATTTGATATATATATATATGGTGTTAATCTGAGTTTAGTTGCTAAATACATTTAGAGATTTTTAAATTTTCAAATATAAAATCACCAAATTATAATGCAATTCTATCTCCCTAAATATATGAGTCTTTACTGTTGTCACATACAGAAGATACTCTCTGGGACCAGGATCAGGTAGCTTACTAGATACTAACTTCTTCAATAAATACTTTTCCCTCAGTGGCTCGAAATGAATACTACCCTTACCATGATGGTCAAAAGGAAACAGGCTTCCTGTCATTCTTTGTCAAGCATGAAGGGAAACTGGAAGGATGAATGAATGAAAGAAATTTCCTGTGTAACACATTAGAGCTCACCTATATTTCAGTCATAAAATTAATTTTCTGGTAAAAAGTTAGAAAAGAAAGTGAATAAATACCTGAGATTAGTATACATTCAGTAAGTCTGACTTTCACATTTATTTAGGAATGTGTATTATTGGCCATTGTGGCAGTAACACTCCCACCCCTATTCCCACCTGGCTTCAATCTCCCTTGCATGAGGGGCACACCATTATGACACCCCTAAGAAAGCACTGCCATAACAACTACTCAAATCTAAATCTTGGCATAAGGAGGGAGGGATAAGGGAAGGGGGTGCAGAGAGACAGTGAGAGAAACCTGTTTGCTGCTCTGGACAGGTCCCATAAACAAGGGCAAGCGTTCTGTCTGAGGATGAATCTGTAGCCATTGTACATTCCACACTTAACTTCAGCCTGTACTTAAACTCGGCCTCCGCACATGGCTCTGACCTTATTCACCTAGAATCTTTGTAAAACAACTTCTTTGAATCCACTCCAGTACTTTGCATCCAATACAATACATTTTCCCTTGGCAATTCATGCAGCTCAAATGAATTAGGCCACCTTTTGAATGAAACTTCAAAAGAAGAGATTTCAAACAATTGAATATTTAGAAATGAAAAATTTGAAGTAGTACCAGTACCTGGCCCACTTTTCATTAAGAACAACCTTAAATGAAAACAAAACATCCACATTGTCTTAACTCAAAATCTTTACTCACGCAATGCAGCTTGTCTTGTAAAATTTATATAATTTATGAGTCACAGAAATTCATAATTCACACCTAAATGATGTGGTTAAAACAATAAGAGACTCTAAGGTTGAAATTAGACTTTTCATTATGGTATGATTCAGTTCTGCTACATAAAAGTAGCTTCTGCAGTACAAAGCAGAAATGCAGATCAATATCTTCATAATTTATCTGAACTCTTGGCTTCCAACAACCTTAACTATTCAACTCTCGACTTTTTTACAAACACAAGAATTAGTTAACCAGAGCTTCCAAATTGCAGTTAATTGTTGACACTATGTGGATTTATATACCTAAGTTTCTCTCCTTTGGCTTGCTTTATGAGACAACCTGTGTTCAGTGAAAAACTTTGTGATCACTCTGCTTTGTTCCCAGATTTCAGGCACTCTGAGACTTTTTGGACAATCCTTCCCTTTTCAGACTAGAAATGAATTTATTGGTTAAGATGAGCCTTTTCTGAATCACATCAGGTAAACACCTCCCAGTAACTCCTCCTCAGAGGCTCTGATATCAAGTTTGTTCTGAACTTCCCCACTTAGACCCAAGTATTTTCCCCATGATTATTTTCCCTATGTCTCTATTTGTTATCTTACTAAATACAGCACATTTGTGAGACAGTATATTTGGCTTTTGTCCACATTAACAATTTTGTTAGATTTCATATTCAGGAAGATGGTTGTACAAGCTAATTATTCTTTTCCAATTAATAAGGACTTTAAGGATTACAAGGATTTCAAAGTTATTACTTACTTTGTTTAAGGACTGCTTAAAATAAATAAGAACATTTACAATCCTTCTCAATCAAATTCTATGTTTGCAAAGCTTTTTCTGTGGATGTCAGCGACACTGGTGCTTCTTTCAAAAATGGTTCTTTAATGTTTACGTATTTGTACTTGCGAACTTTATTAATTGAGAACATATAGTTTTTGCTGGTGATTCCTAACTCAGTTCAAGAAAAATAAATATATAAACAGAGGAAAGCTAGAGGGAGGTTTCCCACATTGAATTTCTATAAATAGGGAAAATAATGCTTGTAAGATTTTTATTCATATAAAAATCATTTATATACATATATATAAGTACATATATTTCTGTGGGCACATAGAAAGTGAGAAGGTGATGGGAGCATTCACAATTCACTGGATTTCATTGTTTTTCTATGAAAAGAAATATATGTTTATTCATATATTGTGTTTACTGACATTTATATTTATCTGAAAACACTACTGTACAGCCAGAGACACCACTCACCACTAGTGACCACCTTAGAATTTTTACTTTTTTCTTTCAACTTCTCCTATTTTGAAAATTCTTATTAGAAGCTAGAAAATAAGTGATGATCTCTTTTCAACTCTAGTGGACTTATTTTCCCACTATTGGATTTCTGTGTCACTTTTGTTTGCTTGCTTGTACTTTCATAAAGAAAAGATGGAATGGCTTAGAAAATGTCTAAGAGGTTGTTAGACAAATAAATCTAAGACAATTCATGGATTGTACTCCAGACTAAAGATTTACTTACTGACCTCTTGAGAAACTTTAAGTCTCCTTTTATGGAGGAGAGAGAACATCATAATGCCCACACAGTGACATGAAATATAACTTGAGTTTCTCTCTGGCCTTTTTTTAAAAAAAATAAGAATACAGTTTAAAATGTGTGTTTACATATTGTTTGTTTAAGGAAAGAAAGGGTTTATGTGTATCTTTTCTTGGAGATCAGCAAAGTGCAGGTAGAGATACATTATTTAATTTTACCTGAGAAAAGTGGGAGTTTTCTGAAGAGTAAGACATTTATTTCTTAAATTAGAAACAATAGATATTCAAAACATGAAATACACTTGGGTTCGGTTGACGATGCTTTCATGGTAGATCAAAGTATTAAGTCGAACCTAAAGAACCACTTTTAAGATTAATTCAAACTGGAAGAGTGAGTGCCATCTCAGGGGTGACTAGGCAGAGTAAAGCCAGAGATGGTACCGTAAGACACTTTTCAGATTTCTGTTTCCATTTATTCAGACACAACTTTTAGTAACATAAAATAATTTGTAGGTTTAAAACTAATTGGTTGAACTAAATGACTGTTTTTTATATCTATTTATAGAGCATCAATTTCTTAAGACAATGAGGTATAAGGAAAATAAGACATTTTGAGGATTTGAACAAATTACTAATGAAGTTTTGTATCTTAAAAGAATCTAGTAAGGAGCAATGATTAAAGATGGTGGCGTGAGAGGCAAGACAGAGTCTTCCTCCTAAAACTGCATATAATTTGAAAATATAGTTAACAGCTAATCCTGAGAGAACAGGAAAGAGGATGGCATCAGACTACACACACCTGGAGAAAAGAGCAGACCTCACAGAACAGGGTAACGTACCAGAGCTGTGGCTCCGTGGGACCTGAGCCCTTCCCCTACCCCAGCTCACTGGCGGGAGGAAGAGAAACTGAGCAGGGAGGGAGTGGAAGGCCTGGTACTGCTGAATACCTAGCTCCAGAGACCTGCTCTGGGAGCACAAACTACACTTCATTGTGCTTTCATGACACTCTTATGATTAGGGGGTTCAGAAGCTAATACAGGCAGAATTCCTGGAGAGACTGAGATTCAAGCAGTTTGCAGAAAGCAGGGATCCATATCCAACTGCTCTAGGAAAAAGCTAATACTTGTGTGCTTGGCCCACTGGTTCAGGCAGTGGAGATAGGCATAGCAACTGGGAAGCAGGAAACAGCTCTTTTCTCCTGGCAGGCACCAGTACCACTCCCCTGTGACCCCTGACATTGCTTCAGGGGCTGAGCGCCTCAAGAGAGTAGAGCTTCTGGACACTCAAGGGCACCATATTCAAATATGAAATGCCAAAGGAACCTGGTCCAGAGTAAAATTAATATAACTCCAGAGAAATATTTAAATGACATGGACCTTATGAATCTTCCTGAAAGGAAGTTCAAAATAAACATCATCAACATGATAACAGAAAGATATCCAAGAACTCAGGAATAAATTCCCGTCAGAGATCCAATTGTTGAAGAGCACAATGGAGGGTATTAAAAGCAGGTTGGATATGGTAGAAGAAATGATAAATGAAATAGAAACTAGAGAAGAGGAATACAAAGAAGCTGAGGCACAGAGAGAAAAAAGGATCAATAAGAATGAAAGAATATTGAGAGAACTGTGTGACCAATCCAAATGGAAAAACATTCACATTACAGGGATACCAGAAGAAGAAGAGAGAAGGGGATAGAAAGTGTCTTTGAGGAAGTAGTTGCTGAAAACTTCCACAATCTGGGGAAGGAGATAGTCCCTCAGGCCATGGATATCCACAGATCTCCCAACACAAGGGACCCAAGGAAGACAATACCAAGACACATAGTGATAAAACTGGCAAAGATCAAGGATTAGGACAGACTATTAAAAGCAGCCAGAGAGGGAAATAAGATCACATATAAAGGAAAGCCCATCAGGCTAACATCAGACTTCTCAGCAGAAACCTTACATGATGTATTTAATGCAATGAAACAGAAGGGCCTGGAACCAAGATTAATTTATCCAGCAAGATTATCATTTAAATTTGAAGGAGGGATTAAACAATTTCCAGATAAGCAAAAGCTGAGAGAATTTACCTCCCACAAACCATCTCTACAGTCTATTTTGGAGGGACTGCTATAGATGGAAGTGTTCCTAACATTTAATAGCTGTCACCAGAGGTAATAAAACTACAGTAAAGAAAGTAGAACAGCTAATTACCAAGCAAATGAAAAATTAAATTAACTATATCCAAAGTGAATCAATGGATAGACAAAGAGTACAGAATATGACACCTAATACATAAAGAATGGAGGAGGAAGAAAAAGAGGAGAAAAAGAAAAGAAACTTTAGATTGTGTTTGTAACAGCATATTACGTGAGTTAAGTTAGACTCTTAGATAGTAAGGAAGTTAACCTTGAAACTTTATAACCACGAATTGAAAGCCTGCAATGGAAATATTATATACCTATCAATAATGACCCTAAATGTAAATGGATTGAATGCACCAATCAAAATAAACAGAGTCACTGAATGGATAAAAAAGGAAGACTAATCTATATGCTGCCTACAAGAGACTCACTGTAAACACAAAGACATACACAGACTTAAAGTGAAGGGATGGAAGAAGATATTTCAAGTGACTAACAGAGAGAAAAAAGCAGAGTTGCAGTACTTGTATCACACAAAATGGACTTCAAAACAAAGAAAGTAACAAATACAAAGAAGGACATAACATAATGATAAAGGTGTCAATCCAACAAAAAGAATATAAACATTATAAATAGCTTTGCACACAACACAGGAGCACCTACATATGTGAAACAAATACAAACTGAATTAAAAGGGGAAATAAGCAATATATTCATTCTAGGAGACTTCAACACTCCACTCACTCTGAAGGACAGATCAACCAGACAGAAGACAAGTAAGGAGACAGAGGCACTGAACAACACAATAGAACAGATGGACCTAACAGACATCTATAGAACTCTATACCTAAAAGCAACAGAATACACATTCTTCTCAAGTGCATGTGGAACATTTTCCAGAATAGATTTTATACTAGGCCACAAAAAGAGCCTCAGTAAATTCAAAAATATTGAAATTGTTCCAAGCAGTTTCTCAGACCACAAAGGTATGAAACTAGAAATAAATTATGCAAAGAAAATAAAAAATCCCACAAACACATGGAGGATTCACAACATGTTCCTAATGACCAATGGATAAATGAAAAAATAAAAAAAGAGATCAAGCAACATATGGAGACAAATGACACCAATAATTCAACACCACAAAATCTGTGGGATGCAGCCAAGGCTGTGCTAAGAGGAATGTATATTGCAATACAGGCCTACCTCAAGAAAGAAGAACAATCCCATATGAGCACTCTAAACTCACAATTAATGAAACTAGAAAAAGAACAACAAATGAGGCCAAAAGTTAGTAGAAGGAGGGACATAATAAAGATTAGAGCAGAAATAAATAAAATTGAGAAGAATAAAACAATAGAAAGAATCAATGAAAGCAAGAGCTGGTTCTTTGAGAAAATAAACTAAATAGGTAAACCCCTAGCCAGACTTATCAAAAAAAAAAGAGAGTCTACACACATAAACAGAATCAGAAATGAGAAAGGAAAAATCACTACGGACACCACAGAAATACAAAAATTATTAGGGAACACTATGAAAAATTATATGCTAACAAACTGGATAACCAGGAAGAAATGGACAACTTTCTAGAAAAATACAACCTTCCAAGGCTGACCAAGGAAGAAACAGAAAATATGAACACACAAATTACCAGCAACGAAACTGAACTGGTAATCAAAAACTACCTAAGTACAAAATCCCTAGACCAGATGGCTTCACTGCAGAATTTTATCAAACATTTAGTGAATGTTTTCCATAAAATAGAAGAGGAGGGAATACTTCCAAATTCACTCTATGAGGCCAGCATCACTCTAATACTGAAACCAGGCAAAGACACCACAAAAAAAGAAAATTACAGAACAATATCCCTGATGAGCATAGATGCAAAAATACTCAACAAAATATTAGCAAACCGAATTCAAAAATACATCAAAAAGATCATCCATTGTGAATCAAGTAGGATTTATGACAGGGATGCAAGGATGGTACAGCATTCGAAAACCCATCAACATCATCCACCACATCAAAAAAAAGGGCAAAAACCACATAATCATCTCCATAGACGCTAAAAAAGCATTTGAGAAAATTCAGCATCCATTCATGATAAAAACTCTCAATAAAATGAGTATAGAGGACAAGTACCTCAATATAATATAAAGGTACAGTATGGGAGAATATATTTGTAAATGACATATCTGACAAGGGGTGAACATCCAAAATATATAAAGAATTTACACACCTCAACACCCACAAAGCAAATAATCTGATTAACAAATGGGCAGAGGATATCAAGATACAGTTCTCCAAAGAAGAAATTCAGATGGCTAATAGACACATGAAATAATGCTCCACATCACTAATCATCAGAGAAATGCAAATTAAAACTACAATTAGATTATCACCTAACACCAGTAAGGATGGCCAGCATCGAAAAGACTAAACAACAAATGCTGGTGAGGATGCGGAGAAAGGGGAACCCTCCAACACTGCTGGTGAGAATGTAAGCTAATACAACCATTGCAGAAAGAAATATGGAGGTTCCTCAAAAAACTAAAAATAGAAATGCCATTTAACCCTGGAATCCCACTCCTTGGAATTTACCCAAAGAATACAACTTCTCAGATTCAAAGAGACATATGCACCCCTATGTTTATTGCAGCACTTTTTACAATAGACAAGATATAGAAGCAACCTAAGTGTCAATCAGTAGATGAATGGATAAAGAAGTGGTACATATACACAATGGAATACTATTCAGCCATAAGAAAGAAACAAATCCTACCATTTGTAACAACATGGATGGAGCTAAAGGACATTATGCTCAGTGAAATAAGCCAGGTGGAGAAAGACAAATGCCAAATGATTTCCCTCATTTGTGGAGTATAACAATGAAGCAAAACTGAAGGAACAAAATGGCAGCAGACTCAGAGACTCTAAGAATGAACTAGTGGTTACCAAAGGGAAAGGGGCGTGGGAGGGCTGGTGGGAGGGATGGAGAAGTGGATTTAGGGGGATTATGTTTAGTACACATGGTGTGGGGGCTCACGGGAAGAACAGTGTAGCACAGAGAAGGCATATAGTGGATCTGTTGCATCTTACTACACTGATGGACAATGACTGCATTGGTTTATGGGTGGGGACTTGATAATATGGGTAAATATAGTGAACACAATGTTTTTTCATGTGAAACCTTCATAAGAGTACACATCAATCATACCTTAATAAAAATTAAAAAAAAAAAAGAATCTAGTAAGAAATTAGGTTTTCCTTTCCCTCAGCTTTTCTATCAAGAGGAACGTTGTTGTTCTTTGCCTGCAATGTATTGGTACAAGTAGTTACATTGTGTATGGGGAGAAAGCATACTTTTCAATGATTTATATAAATAAAATTCACTAATAATGATTTTAATGGAACTCATATCCAGCTGAATAACAGCAGCAATGAAGTGAACTCAGCCTTTCCTTAACTTTGTTAGCTCAATGAGGTGTTAATATTATGGTCAATGAGAGCCACATTAGATACAGGCAACTTCTTTCTTTAGCTCTGCCTTTTTAAAAAGTAACATTCAGCAATGCATTTACATGTAAAGCCTTTCAATGTCAAATTTTAATTAATGAAATCAGCACTTTTCTGCATTCACAGGATACAATATAAGAGCCTGTTGAGAAGAAAGTGAGATCGTTCCAATATCAAATTTCAGAAACTAGAATTTATTGAAAAAAAAAACCGCTATTTTCTCTCCCTCGAATCAGGTCTCCTAAAACTTTATTTTTCATTTCAAATCCCCCTGAGACAATTTAGCCTCCAATTATTTCAAAATGTTGAAAACAAATATGATTTTCTTTCACTAAACTTTTGTTTTTTGTAACAATATATGAAAATATTAAACAATAAAAATGACACAATGAAAGTCTTGCTTTGCAAGGTCAGTATAATCATCTAAATATCTACATTAGACAGAACTCAAAGTTCAAACCAAAATAAGTCGCTGTACTACCATAACAGTTTTATACCAATGAAACACAAAACTAATACTCCAAAACTTTCAGATTCTGGAAACTGTTGAAGCATTTCATCTGCAAACGAACAGCAAATACCAACTTTCAATTACGAAAATGCTTTTTAATGGATAAATTACAGGTCAACATGTCCAAAATCAAATTTGTCAGCTCTCTTCTCAACTTGCTTATTCCTTCTATATCCTCATTTTGAATGCAGCATTCATTTAATCATTTAACCCACAAATACGAGAAACCCCTAGACCTCCATCCTTCCTATCACACCTCATGAGTCACTGAATACTTCGATTTCACAATGCTATTATCGACAAATATCAACCCCTGCTTAAGTATCAATGACTTAAAATATCTCCCACACGAACCACGCTAAGCTCTACTCTTACCCGTTATCCATGATCTTATAATCTATTTGCCCCTATTCAGCAGAATTTAGCTAAAATATAAATATGACCATGGTACTCCTGTTTGTTGTTTTTTTAATGTTCTTAACTGGATCCTCCTGAGAGCTTATTAGAATATTTGAAAATATATTCAAAAAGTTCTCCTTTGCCTAATTTGCTTAATATTTCAAACAAGACTAAAACTCTGCAGTTCCCTTAACTGTATAATATATTTTTACTTTTGCACATGCTATTCTGCCTCCCAAAATACTTGTTCATCACCAATTTATCAATCTCACCATGCTCCCATCTGGAAAAAAACTATGCTTATTTTATGATCCATATAAAACATTTCTCTTCTTTGAGAATACACCTTGTGCATTCAAGTTGATGACTTGTGATTTGTGTCAATATTCTATTTTGGAAATACTTGCAAATTTATACTTATCACATTTTATTCCAATGACTTACAGCACTATCTTCATTCTTTGCGTGCCCCGAGAGCAGTGTTCCATATTTATCTTTTTATCCCTAACACTTTCTACAGTTTTTACAGTGTCTGACACATATTATGACTCAATAAATGTTTGTTGAATTTAATTAGCATAAAGCAAATCAAAGATTAGGTATTAATCTAAAGTTCTACCAGCTATACAAGATTTTGTGAGGCTTCGAATCATAACCAGAAGGAATATGAGCTTTGAGATGTCTGTTAATACAACCAGTACTGCTGATTAAAGAGGTTATGTAAGTTGTAAACAGAGTATAAAGAAAAAGTCTTATGTCATATAATGAAACGAAACTCATAAGAAGAATCAAGTTTTCTTTTTCTTTCTTTCTTTAAGACTCAAACTCTCAGCCTTAGTTTCCACTTTTGTTAAGGGTATAGCAATGTTTACCTCCCTCACGAAAATGGTGGCCTCTTTACTGAGGATTTAAAAGTACTTTTAAGTGAAAAGTGATAAACTATTGTTTAAACAAAAGTGATGCAGCCTTTATATGTGGTTCAGCCTGCTTCTGATGTTTAATCACCGCATATGTTTGCTCCATGGATTGGAGGGACCTTTTGTGTCATTACAACTCACAGGAGCTGATGGAAACCAGCCAGAAAGAAGAGATAGTCTAATGTAAAATAATTCAAAATAATTCACATTGAAATAAAATTGCAGAAATTATAAGAAGAGCACAACTTGCTTCTGTGATGTTGTATATCTATTATTAACAGAAATCCTTTCAAAATATTTTGGGAAGGATTTTGGTTCTTTCCAAGCTAGACATTCCATTCTAGTTGAAAATAGAAAAAACTCTAACTGCAAAAGTCCTCCAAAAGACATTCAAGAGTTACTTTAACTTGGGAAACTCAATTGCCTTTCAATGATTTTATATATTTATCTACATAACATTTTTATAATATATGTAATACCTATATAACAGCTTTAATCTTGTGAGCATGAAAGTTTTATCTGAGTATCTGTCCATATTTATGTGGATATACCTCAGCATAATTAGCAGCTCTTAAAAATAAAAATTTGACTTAAGCCTTATGAGTATTTGAAAAGGAAAATAATTTCAGTTTATGCAAATAATTACATAAATATTGAGAGTTCTCACAAATAGGTGATACTGTGTTTTAAAATTACTCATATAGACATTTATTTATATCTATTATGTCATATATATAATTATGTGTGTATTTTAATATATACATAAATTATAAAGAGAAAGCTCTAAAATTTTTGGCTTACAGTCTCTGGAATGAAACGTAAACGGAAATAAGGAGTTAACAATTAGGTACCAGGACATTTTAAAAGTGAGGCATAGACAATAAAAAGTATAAGCAAATGTAGAAGATGCCCTTAGTACAAAAAGACAAGCGGATTGGAGAAACCAAGTAAAGAAGCAGAGTTGAAGAAACTAAATTAATAAATAAGACAAAGTCCCTGGTGTCTGGAGCTATAGATAGCAGCTTCTGTAGGGATGGCAAGTTGAATTGGTTACAAGAACTGCTACTCTGACACTATAATAGTTCTACCAAAAAACAACACAAAGCTCTATTTTACTGTAGGTGGCTTCCTGAGAAGCTGCTAACATAGTCTCTTGTGTTCCTGTTTCCAGAGGAACTTAAAAGTATCTATTAGTAGCATATCTACATCATTTAGAGATTATTAAAATGCAATTTACACTGCTGCTGAGTGATAAATCTATAGTTTCTTATGATTTAATTTTCTGCAATTGATCGGCCTTGAAAGTGACATTATGACTTTATAAATAGTATCACAATTCTTAAGGATATGGAACAGTTTTACTAAATTGTGTATTAATTTAATTTGGATATAATTAATAGCAAAATGCAAACGTTTTAGGTTCACAATTTGATGTGCTTTGGCAAATGTAAATAATCATGTAACCACCATCATAATTAAAATTTTGATCAGGATGCTATTGCATGATAGATCCTTTTGGGTAGAACTATATTCACACATTGCCAAGTGCTTTTTCTGCATTTATTGATTAATTATATGAGTTTCTTTTCATTTAAGGAATATGGTAAATTGTATATTATTTTTACAATGCTAAGTTGACCTTGAATTCCTGAATAAATCTTGGGCATGATATATTTTATGCTGTTTTACATCGCTGGATTCTATTTTCTAGTATCTTGATAAGGGTTTATCATCTAGGCTTATAAGGAGTATTAGTCTATAACTGTGTTTCCTTATAAGGTATTTTTTATTTATTTGCTTTCAAGATTATCTCTCAAAATGACTTGAAGATTATTGTTTCCTGTTTTG
Organism: Manis javanica; assembly: GCF_040802235.1. Classification (NCBI taxonomy): domain Eukaryota; kingdom Metazoa; phylum Chordata; class Mammalia; order Pholidota; family Manidae; genus Manis; species Manis javanica. The sequence continues at coordinate 126,261,839 of NC_133160.1, read as the reverse complement.
AAAGAGTTTCTCTAGAATGGATAATTATTCTCTAGATGTTTGATTGATTCAGTGAGGTTTTTGTAGTGAATTTTTAAACTGAATTTTATATAATTGAAATCCATATATATGGCAATTCATCTGCACATACATACACATATATGATTGATAGTGTATATGATTGTACACATGTATATATGTATATGACATATACTATCATATGTAATTTTCCTATTTCTATTTGAATCAGTTTTGCTACAATGTGCTTTCTATGACTTTGTTCATTTTTTTGACCTAATACAGTATATAAACATATATAATGTATTTTAAAGCTATAGCAACTGTACAGCATCAGTATTGGCTCAAGACCCAGCCGGCTTCACTAACACACAACTGATAACTCTAAAGCAACTGTAGTATGGTATAAAACCAACATGAAATAAAAAGAAGCATTTGCAAATCAACGAGAAAGTGTTGAGAACAACTGGTGTTAAGAAAAGTGATGACTTGGGAAAAATCATTTTAAATCTTTATTTTTTCTCAAGTAAATTTCAGATAAATTATAGTATTAAATATAAGAATGCCCATAAAAGATGACATACGTGATTTTTTATAGTTTTCATCTATGCTTCATTTGTTTTACTTTTTTAATAAAAATATATATGTGAAAAATGACAGAGGTACATAGTTTTTAAAAATGAAAAAATACAGAAACTAATGAAAAGCCAAAATCTTCCTCTCTATCATCTAATCCTCAAAGCTCTAATCTATATCACTAAAGTTGGCAACTGTTAATAGTTTCTTATACATGGGTCTGGTGTGGAAAAAAAAAAGATACATACATAGCCTTTGAAAAATTTTATACAGATGGTTTCACACTGTTCTATAATCTGCTTTTTCCACTGAACAGTATATCAGGGAGATCTTTCTGTATTTTAATGTGTGGGTAAAATAGCAATATTTTCAGAATCTCTTTCCTGGCCTTAGTGCATCTCCATATCAGTAGGTGTTTCCAAGGCATGGAGAGTAGTAACCATCTCCATATCAATAGATGATTACAGTGGGGGTTGGGGGCAAAGGTACACCTCTCTAGGTGTGGTGGGGTCCTTTTGCAGCCAGGTCACCAGAGACATGGGTGAGCAGAAGTAGACAATTCTTGTAAGCAATAAATGGATTTCTCCCCTTTATCTCTCCCTTTGATGTCATCTTCAAAGGTTATTTGCCCCAAGGTGGTAACATATTTTCCCCCTGGAGTTACAAATGACTATAGATTTTTAATATATGATTACTTACTAGCCTTTATTTATGAGATATTGTGGTTGTTTCTTTGAAGGTTTTTTAATAAGATTCTATATATAAGCAAGATCATACACTATTCATCTTTCTCTATCTGACTTTATTTAGCATAATGTCATCAAGGGTGATCCATATTATTGCAAATATCATAATTTCCTTCTTTTTATGTGCATGGTGTGTGTGTATGTGACACTCAGTCACCTCCATAAATTAAAATTTCACAGGTGCAATTGGGACATAGGCCAGTTATAATCCATCAGTAAAGAAACTGACATCTGGGGTTGCCAGATGATTGTGACTCTTAAGCAGCATATTATAAATTCCATTGTCTTTACTTTGGACAAAAAGTCATAACCAGATATTAGAAAGGCCCCCCCAAAAAAGATAACATTTTCCTACTTAGATAATCAACAGAATTTACGATTCAAGCTCTGATCCTTGTAAAGACTTTGTCATTATAATTTGCTCATGATTATTTGTTTTCTGTTATCTTTTGTACAATTTACAGTATTATTATCAAATATCAGTTAGAATATGAATTGGACTGAGAACATTACAAAATAATTATCAAAATAATATCAGACTTTCTGTGCCTCCTTTTTTTCCATTTGAGCCTTTTCTACTTGAACCAGTATCTTCATTTCAAAGTCTGAATTTCTCATTTTAATATCATATCAGAAATAAACATAACCAATGAAAATTTGAGTCAAATGACTTTCTTGGTTTCCCAGAGGCTGTAACATTATGTTTATATTCTACTGTGGTCTATGAAGTATGCAATGACATTAAGTCCAAGGAAACAATGTATATGCTTTAATTTAAAAAAATATTTTATTGCTAAAAATTGCTAACATCATCTGAAATTTCAGTGACTCACAATCACTGATCACAGATCACCATACAAATATAATAATAATGAAAGTTTGCATATTGCAAGAATTACCAAAATGTGACTGAGACATGTAGTGAGCAAATGCTGTTGGAAAAATAGTGCCAATAGACTTGCTCAACTCAGGATTGTCACAGACCCTCAAACAGTAAAAAAATATAATATTGGTAAAGAGCAGTAAAGTGCATTACAGTAAAATGAGGTATATCTGTACATAAGACAATCTTCACATATTTGTTTATCATTTTTTTCCATTACAACTTCAATTTTTCCTTTTTTCCCTGGAACTTATATTTTTCATTCATTTGCATTAAAGGTAAATTTCTTGAACAAATTAAATGATTTCTAGAGAACCATAATTCACAATATGCTCTTCTAATCATAGCACATTTTGAATAATATTTTACCATCCATGATGATATTATTTAGGAACTCTAAGCTTACTGTAATGAATTTTCTCAGTTTGTGATAGTGAAATAAAAATATATTTTCTAATAGCTCAATCAATTCATTCTCCTATTCATTCAACATTCATTAAGGATATACCATTTAATAATTATTCAGTAGACATGGATATTCAAAGATAATGTTCTCTATTCATTTAACTCACAGAGTAATCTAGATCATTTCATATAAGTTGTGACCCTAATTCATTTTTCTTACACTTCACCAAAGATAATGATATATGCCTGGAGAAAACTTACTTCTACCTGCAAGGAATAAATTAATGAAAAAATTTTATGAGCTTGCTACAATAAGGATTTCACGAATAGCATACATATCTTATTTGTAGCTGTAATTTATAAGCTTATATTTTTTACCATAATTTATTCACTTGTATAGTCTTTCTGCTTCTCATAAGATGTAGATCTTTTATCAGATCTTTACTAACTAGTAAATTTCCAACCCGTGCAAATATGTGTTGAGATTAGAGCACAAGGTTAGACTAGAATTTCTATATAATAAAAACTGTAGATATTAGCAATCTATTTCTAAGTGTTCTCCACAGTAATTCTACAACACATACAGTTTAGAAAAACAATTACTGTATTGAAATCATTTTGATAACATAAATACAAGGTATTAATAGTCAGTAACTACAAGCACATACCTTGGACTTCCTATTGTTGTCATCACAAATAGATCCTTTAAATTAAAAAGAGGTTTAAATGAATTTATTCATAGTTTGGCTAGCCACGTGGATATTTTTATAACTTGGCCTTCTTAAAATAATCAGTTACTTAAATTCAGCTTATTAAAGATTACCATATGGGTAATCATTGTCAAAATGCAAATAATTAATAAAATTACCTAACCCAACTTATAAACTCAAAAGGCATATTTTGCATTTGAAAAAAATTATATATTTTAATAGATTAAAATATTCTTTGCACTAAATATTTTTTTATTTTCTCCTCACAAAGTAGAGTGCAAAGTACCAGTTTTCTTTAAAATTTCAACAGTGGACTTATTATTTTAGTTGTAATATGCAAAGAGCTCTGAACTTATCAAATCAATCCTTACAACATGAAAAAAGAAACTGAAATTCAACAACTTTTCTTGGACTTCTCAGACAACTGAGTACATAGTACCAATTCTCACCCCTAATTCTGAAGGGGAAGATAAATCTAGAATCATGGGAGAAATCTGCTTATCTGAAGCAGAAGCTATCAAGTCACCAACTGGAAAGAACACTTAAGTGTACTTTTAACAAGTTGATGGAGGCTGAGTGTGGACTAGCGTGACAACAAGAAACTTCTGGGAGATTCAGTCCTCGTACTTTTTGTTTTACCTTCCACAGATTCACTGGTTTTATTTTCACAGATATTACCTCTAGTCACCCCACAAATACATTATAGTAAAGAACAAAGAAAGATTTCTGCTTCCCCATCTCTCGTGGCTCTAGTTAGAAGGGGAGAAAAGTAACCATTGTGAAATAAGCAGAAAGTTCTTGAGAATAAAGGCTTACTATCCAGGAGAAAGGATTTCACCACAGACCTTCCTTATGTGAGGAAGTCCATTTCTCCCACTCTAGACAGCCTAAGATTTCCTGTCTCAAGTATGATTCTTAAAACTCAAAATAAGACAAAAAACAATTAAAAGTGGTAAAGAACTTTAGCAAGGTTGCAGGATATGAAATCAATATACAGCAAACTGTTGCAGTCCTATATACTAACACTGGACTAGAAGAAAAAGAAATGAAGAAAACCATTTCACTTAAAATTGCATCAAAAAGAATAAATACCTAGGAATAAACTTAACCAAGGAGGTGAAAGACCTGTACTGTGAAAACTATAAGACACTGATGAGAGAAATTGAAGAAAACATAATAAATGGAAATCTATCCCATGCTAATGGAAAGGAAGAATTAACTTTGTCAAAATGACTAACCTGACCAAAGCAATTTACAGATTCAGTGCAATCCCTGTCAAAATATCAATGCCATTTTTCAATGAACTACAGCAAATGATCCTAAAATTTATAGAGCCAAAAAGACTCCAAATAGCCAAAGACATCTTGAGGAAGAAGAACAAAGCTGGTGGTACCACACTAACTGACCTCAAGCTATACTACAAAGTTACAGTGATTAAAACAGTACGGTACTGGCACAAGAATAGACATAGATCAATGGAATAGAATAGCGATCCCAGAAATAAAACCATGCATAAATGATCAATTAAGATATGATAAAAGAGCCATGAATATTCAATTCATGAATAAATTGAACTGAATCTCCATTTGTTGAAAAAACAGTCATTTTAATAAATGGTGTTGTGAAAACTGGACAACAATCAAGAGAATGTAACTGGATTACTGTCTAACACCATACACAGCAGTAAACTTGAAATGGGTTAAAGACCTAAGCATAAGAGGTGAAACCATAAAATTCTTAGAAGAGCACATATGCAAATATATCTTGAACATGAACATGGGTAATTTTTTTTTCTGGATAGTCTCCATAGAGAAAGAAAACAAAATCAAATTTAAACAAGTGGCTTTATATCAAACTAAACAGCTTCTGTACAGCAAAGGAATCCATCAACAAAACAAAAGGCAACCTTAAGTATGAGAGAATATATATGTAAATTATATATCTGATAACATGTTAATATCCAAAATATATAAAGAACTCATACAATTCAAAACCAAAAAACAAATAACCCAATTAAAAAATGGGCAGAGAACCTTAGTAGATGTTTTCCAAGGAAGGTCTACAGATAGCCAACAAGCATATGAAAAGATGCTCCACATGACTAATCATCAGGAAAATGCAAATCAAAACCGCAGTGAGATACCACCTCACACCAGTCTACTGGCTACTATTTAAAAGACAGGAAATAACAAGTGTTGGTGAGAATGTGGCAAAAAGGGAACCCTCCTACACAGTTGGTGGGAATATAAATTGGCTCAGCCACTATGGAAAGCTGTATGGAGGTTCCTCAAAAAACTAAAAATAGATATATCATATGACTCAGTATTTCTACTTCTAGAAATTTACTGTAAAAAAACAAAATCCCTGATTCCAAAAGATGTATGCCCCCTATGTTTACTGACACATTATTTACAATAGCCAAGACATGGAAGCAACCAAAATATCCATTAATAGATGAATGAATAAAGATTATGTGATATATATATTCAATGGAATATTAATCAGCCATAAAAAAGAAAGAAATTCTGCCATTTGATACAACATGGATGGACTTAGAGGGTATTACCCTAGGTGAAATAAGCCAGGCAGAGAAAGATAAATACCATATGATTTCACTTATACATGGAATCTGAAAACAAAACAAAACAAAAGAGCAAAACTCTTAGACACTGAGCAAGTGACTGGTGGTTATGTGTGATGGGTTGTGGTGAGTGTGTGAAATAGGTGAAGGGGATAAAAAGGCACAAAATCTTAGTCATAATATAAATTAATCATGAGGATGAAAGTACAGCATAGAGAGTATAGTTAATAATTCTGTAAAATCTTTCTATGTTGACAGATAGTAACTCACTAATTGGGGAGAGCATTTAATAATGCAGAAAACTGTCATATCACTATATTGCATATATGAAACCAATAGAATATTGCATCCCAAGTATACTTGAAAAAATAATAAATAAAACATTTAAAAATGCATAAATACTCAACAGATATCTTGCCAAAGAGGATATATAGATTTTTTAAAAATGCACATAAAAAGGTGATCAACATTATTTTTCATTAGAAACATTAAAATACTGAGATATCCTATAAACCTACAGGAATAGCAAAGATGAAATTTTAAAATTTTATTACCAATTGCTGTACAAATTGTGGAGGAATAGGAATTTTGATCCTTTTCTGGTATGAATGGAAAAATGCAGCCACTTTGTAAAACAATTTGGCAATTCCTTATAAAAATAAATATATCCTTACCCTTTGATCCAGCAACCATGCTGAAGGAAATATACCCAACTGATTTTCATATTTGGATATAAATTGGTACATGGATATCTATAGCAACTTTATTCATAGTCACCAAAAATTGAAACTACCAAGATAATTTTCAATTGTTGAAATAATAATACACCATGATAAAGGATGTACATCTAAATAATCAAATATATTAAGTGATAATACATAAGTGAACTATCAAGTCACAAAGAGACATGAATGAATCTTAAGTGCATACTGCTAAGAGAAAGATGGCAGTCTGAAAATGCTATATATATTTTGCTACTTAGTGTACATGAGAATCAGGATAAAGTAAAACTATAGAAATGGTAACAGATCAGTTACTAGGAACTAGAGGGAGAAGGGAAGGCTGTGTAGGTGAAACAGGAATTTTTTTATGGTTAGTCAATCTATTCTGTATAACACTGTAAGGAATGATGTATTTCACTGTGCATTTGTCAAAGCCCATGGATCATAGTCAACCTTTATGTATACAAAATGTTTTAAAAAGTCATTGAGGAGACTGGAGTATCCCAGTATCCAATGCAGTATGTGACAAAAGAATTTTCACAAATGTGTGACAAGCTCACACAGGCATGACAGAAAACATGCAGACCCGAATGTAAGTCACTTTGGAATGAACTGAATCTATAAATAAAGACAACAAATACAAAGATAAAGTTGGTCATAACTACTGTACTCAAACTGGCAAGCCCATTGCACATAGGTTACTGACTAACAGTTCTGGTTTGACTATACACACGTTCTGTGATTTAATGTAAATGAATGATGAATGATGGGAGTCACTTTTCTCACTCTTGGTGGTGGTTATTTGTAAGAAATGAGAAAACGCTAGAATCATCCATGTGGAAATGAGTTAGAGTCTATAGTGATGGACCAAAATGATTGGATGAATGAGTGAATGAGGCAGAGGAAACAAAACTCAAGCTCAGAAGATTCAAAATCATTTATATAGATACTTTGCCCTCGAGGTGGGGAGCATAATTCTACACTCCTTAAAGTTGGCCTGTGCACAGTGACTTCCTTTCAAAGAATATAATATGAAAAGGCACGAGAGTGTTAGGAAAAAGGGAATAACTTTGCAGTGGGAAAAATATGAGAAACACTATCTCTGTCAGGTGATCAATTTTACCACCAACAGTGCATAGTCATCTTGAGAATATTTACTCTCGATATGGAATTAAACGGCATTTTACCTCTGTGGTCTCCCTTCTAAAAACACAAATCCCATACTAAACATCAGAGCAACTCCAAATGAGTAAGGATTTACAAAACACCCTGCCAGTATTCTTCAAAACATCAGAGACAGTGAATGTCTGAGAACTGGTCACAGGTAAAAACCTAAGGAGATACAATGACTGAATGTAAGGTAGGATCCTGAATGAAGCTTGGAACAGAAAAGTAAAATTAGGTAAAATGAATGACATCTGAATAAAGTATGGACTTTGCTTATTGTATCAGTAGTGGTTCATTAATTGTAAAAAACATGTATTACTAACATCAGATGTTAACAAAGAGGGGGGGATTGGGTATGGGAGTCTTTATCCTATATTCACAACCTCTCTATAATCTGAAAAGTATTTTAAAATAAAACATATACGTTAAAATTTTTCACCACTATATTACAAATTCTTCTGAATAACATCAACATTTCATATGCAATACCAAGTTGTTTGGCTAACAATATGCTTACATCAAATATACTGTTAACTGTCTTTCACATTTCTGTAAGACATTTCAACTTTTACCGAGAAAAAAGTGACATAGTGGAAAACCATTTAAGTTGAATTTGCATTTTTAGTTGTAAAAGGTGATTATTTTTACAAAGCATTACATTCATATATTATTGTTGATTCATATCCATACCAGACTAAATAAGTAAACATTTTTCTGAAAACATAGAATTTCACTCAGCTCACCCCCATGTCACTGATATTTAGAAAAGAGAAAAATAGTTTTCTGCTTAAAAAAATGCATAGACTTTAAGAATCATTTCAAAATAACCAAAGTTAAATTAATGAAAATCTATATTCTCTTATATCTATTACATATTATTTTTCATGCTACTATAAAATGTACTGTTTTTATACAATGAAAATGTTTCTCATGAATTCTGTTGCACCTGCTGAGTGATGGTAGTCAGCTGGAGGACTGATGGGAATGGAACAGAAATTAACTCAGTCACTGACAGGTAAAGCTGGCGGTTATTTGGGGTGCCACCTGGCCTCTCCTTGTCCATTAAGCTAGTGACCTTCCATATGTGGCTATCTCTAGGCAATGTTAAAGAGGGCAAATATGAAGGCTCTAAGGGGTCTCCGAGTCCTAGACTCCAGAACTCACATAGTGCTAATTGCAAACCTTTAGCTGAGCAAAGGAAATCACCAGGCTTGCCCACAGGATGGGAAGATCAGCAATGCTACATTTCAAGATGCCAGGCATACTTAACTCGAAGGAATCTGTGGTCCTTCAACAATTTCCCACACATATACAGACTGGCATCAGGTGCACTGACATAGCACATGAGCAGGTGTTTGTCTGTTGTGACGGGCTGATTTCTCAGAGTTGTCATTATCTTGATTACCGGCATCATCATCTACTGCTCGAATGTGCACTGAGATTTTCCCATGCACAAGGCACTCTACTAAGTATTCCCTAATTAACTCATTTGAGCACAACAAAAACTCTGTAATGTTGGCAATGTTATTCTTACTGTTATCTGGTTGGAGCATAAGTGTTAAGAAAATGGTTTTATTTTAATCACTTAGTTAATTGATTGAAGTTTCTATCATACTAAACACGTGACTGAGAGCAATTTAATCTCTCTGAGCTTTGGAATTATAAACTGATAAAATCAGATGGTTGTAATAAAAATTTCAAGGTCACTTCCAGTTCTGAATATTTATGAGTGCATTCTTATTGATCAAGTACCATGGTTCATATATGCAAATTATAGTAACTGATGTTCTGTTATGGCTCGTGCCTTTACTGTTCTCATTGTTGAATAAGTATTTGAGATAATTTATTTCATGAAATATTGCATATGGTGAGATTCACTTTGGCAGAAGCTTTGTCAAAAGCAGAAAATATTTCATACTTACAATTTTTACATTAAAAAACTATTTTTATACAAAATAACCTTGTAGATAATCGGAAGGATGTTACCCTTGTTCATAGAATTTTGATCATTTTAACACTGTTTACAGTCCTATAAATGTTTTAATGCATTAATCTCAATGTATTATTTTGACAGCATCTTTTACAATGTTTATATAATAAATGAACTATTGCTTACTTAAGTTTTAGTGGACTTACATATTTAACTCAACTATATTTTGAAATTAATGTTGTTGCTGTTTTAAAAATGGCTTCCATTTAGATACTTTTCTAAATTCTTCACATATTCCTAGTTCTATAGACATTCTCACAAGGTAAACATAATATTCCTTAATTAGAAGACTAGCCCAAGGCTTAGAAACTTTATATAACTTTACCAGGATCACATGACCAATCGAGATCCCAATTAAGTTCTCTTTGACTCAAAATAATCACTTTACTTAGAAGAACGATAAACTTTTTTATATTTTTCCAAATTAAATTTGAAAAAATACATCTCAAGCAATCACCATGCACATATATTAAACTGTAAATGCTACCTCCAATAAATTTAAATAGCATCTTCTAAGAATTGGGTATACTTATTTATTCTAGACATTAGGACTCCAAATCCATTAACAAAAAGAGACATCAAGTACAAGTAAATATTAATGTTGTTGCTATATCTTTCCAGTTTAAATGTTTCATGAAAAGAAATCAGAGTATATAAAGACTATAATGAAATATCAAAAATAGAATACCTATAATTTATGTCTCTTTTCTAACCCTATTAAATATTAATTATGAATATTGAATAATCATATGTAAATATTTTAAAGTTCCCTAAAGGTAAAATTCACTAGTCTTATAGGCCATATTACATAATTTATGTAATGTTTGTGTATAAATTTTATGGCTTTTCATGAAAACTCTCCAGTGAGGATGGAAAGCAAATAGAACCTAGAGATGAAACATGATTTACTGTAAATTGTAGAACTTGAAGCTAAGATGAGTAAAATAGTGGAATCATTGCTCTATCTTTACATTTCTAAGTTCTTGAGTAATTTAATAATAAAAGAAAGCGTGGTTTGACTTAAAATTTGTTTTTTAAACATCTATGATTTATATTTATTGGCTTTAAAGTCATATGTTTATGTATATATACATATATATATATGACATTGCTGTAAAAAAATGAATTTAAGTGACAATCTTATTTTTGTCCACAGAACCCTCTGCACAACTGACAAAATGAAAATATCAGAAGTAATAAAGTAGAAAATATATACCTGTTAAAATTTTTTTATGAGTAAATAAATTGAGAAAAGTAGCTAACTCTCGAATTGATATTTCTGATTACTTAATGTTTCCTAATGTTACTCTCATTCTCATTTGATGGATATATGAGAGTGTACATGTGATTTTTAAAAAGGAATAAGGAATTTAGGATTTATACAGTATGTCTGATGGTTATATAGCAAGTATTTCAGAGCTAATAGTGGAATATAGCCAAAATTATAAAGATTTTCTCATGCTTATGATATTTGGAGTGTTAATAGTAATAAAGGAAATATTTTGAAAATATCCAATCATCAAAATTAATCCTGAACCTGGAAAAGTTGCAAAATCATCTATAATTTTTTTTCTATGTAAAGTACCTTTATATTTTATCCAATCCCCCCTCTACACATAAAATCTCTTAGAAATAAACCTAATTAAAATAAATGCTTATGTAAATTTTATATTTAAATGAACCTAAATACAGTGCTTAGATTAAAAAGCACATTCATGACTCAAATTTGTAATAGGAATTAAAGTTATCTTAACTGCACTTTGGGGAAGTAATTGTACTAATATAATTTACTCATAAGAAGTTTTTTGAATAGTTTTTCATGTGTTGCTCTGGTCGGTCATTTCTAAGTTTCTGTATACTGTTTGCAGAACATTCAACAATTAAGAGTTAAATTAAAAATTAGTAAGGAAATAGAGGAAATTCACAGATGTCTTATTTAATAAGAGTTCAAACAAAAATCTTATTTGAAATATTTTTCTATATCACTGAAGTATAATATTTAACTTAGTTAACATTTAACTATCAGACATTGCCTTTAAGAACAAGATAGATTTTCATTCTTAATTTCACATGAATTTTTCTATGGAAATTGCAGACCTCCCTATGGTTCTTCAATATATTTGCTGAAAGGTTAAATTAATGATACTATGTTATAACAAAGCTTTGACAACTGAATTAGTACAACACAAAATAAAAAGATGACTATTGAAGGGTTAAATTAGTAGCTTTAAGAGAAAATAAACAGCCCAATAAAAGATAGATACATTTTCCTGATCATTTTCTATGAAGGTCCAAATTATGGTGATTGTGCATTTTCCTACTGTGTTGTCCCTTTCAAAGACTGAGATAGGATAAATACTGTCTTCCAAGTATATGTTTTAAAGTAATCAGTGTGGTAACTTTTCTGTTTTTCTGATATAATGGAATAATTCTTTAAATCGTACATATGTATGTGTGTATCTGTATATGAAGAAACTATGTATTTTCATATTAAATTTATTCAGCTTAGTTCAGAAAAGCATTTCCTTACTGGTTGTCCACAGCAGTTTACTGCTGTTTTGAAAAGGGTACATAACTATGCACTAACCAGATTTTGCATTCAACAGTGACTTTCATCACATTTTGAGTAAAAAGTTAAAAATCAGTAAAATTTCCTCTCTTCTTATTTCAGTCTGTTAAGGCCTGAGAAGTTGTGTGCATATATGTGTGTGTATTTGAATGTGAGCACATGTGCAATTAATTATCATATAATAAAAACTTGAATGCTTCCCCATGGAGATTCCCTGATATGAAAATTCAAACCTACAAAATTCAATCTAATTCATTGCCTTTATGTAATCAGATACTACTTCACTTATTCATTCTTTCCTAATTACTATATTAAATTTTTCAATATTAAATATATATATACATATATATATTTAGTGAAGATGTGTTTAAAGTATGCTATTTGGGAGCAGTTTGAATTGGAAATTAATTTTAAGACAATTTATTATTGCAAGTTTTCAAGGCTATTTTTCTACATACACATAACAGCTTTGATTAAATAAAAGGAAACCAGAAGGCATAACCAATTTAAGTGCAACAAGATCAATAAAGACCGATGGGCTTGTTTCATTTAACAAAATGGGATTTCATGCACAATGGACCCATTAATTCATTTCCTATAGAAAGCCTCTGGCCTATTATCTTTTGAAGTCTGCAGGCATTACGGTTTTTGCACATATGGATAGGTTACATGTAAACATACTCTACCTACAAATCAATGCTTTAAATGCTCAATATTTTCTATATGTGTTTGTATTATGTGTTGTAAACATATAACATTTTAAACATTTTAATAATTTGTTTTACTTCCCATTAGCTTTCAACCTTCTTGTAAAAGATCATGTATTTATTAATATTCAATATGTAATAAATCAAGAAATTAATAAACCAAAAAATACTAATATGTATGGATCATTAAAAACAAAAATACAAATATAATCAACCCATTGCAAACAAAAGAAGAGAACAATAATGACTCTAAATGATTGAACAGAATTACCCCCTACTCCTGCAGGATAGATAGAAGTTTAAAGTACTGCCTATAATATAGTACTCAACATATTTCTTAGTTATACATATTCATCATTTACTCCAAGGAGAAGTCCAAAGGGTTTTAATCATTTATTCTCACAGTGTTAAAAGGTGGTAAATGGACAGAGATTAACACAGCACAGGAAATGCAGACTCAGAGCACACAAGTTAAAGAAAAATTCAGTGAGGAAAATGAAAATCTTTAATCTGATCTTTCCTTTTTCCCTTCCTTTCCCCCTCCCTTCTTCCAACCTATTTATTTTTTTAAATACGCTGAATAATCTACTCTCAGCTAAGAACTGGAAATAAAATAACAAACAAGAAGGCATGACTCCTAGCCCTCAGAGAGTATATTCTATTAGTATATAGAAAAGTCAATGGAAAGTGTGCAATCTTTAGTAAGTGCTATGACCAAGCTACTATAAAGCAATAAGGAAACTTATGTAAGCAATTTAATTTAGATTTTTGAGACTAGAGAACACTTCTATAATGAAAACTAGGCAAAAGATGAAAACTTAATAATCTGGTAGAGGAAAGAGTTATGAACAAATACTAAATTTAAGGGATAAATCTGTTACATAAGCAATATAAAGATTTCCAAATAAATATATTATAATGCAACCAAAACTTTATTTAACATTTTAGTCTGAACTTTTTAGACACATTTTCTTGCCATATTTAATAACTGTAAAATGGTAACATTAATAATTACAGTAGTGATTTACACTGAATTCTTGATATGTGCAAGAATTGCTCTTTGAGCATTATTTAGTACCCAAACCTTTAAGTTTGAGTATAATCACATTTTATACAAGTATTTTCATCAATAATTATTAATAAAAAAGTAAATACATGCATTATTTGTTCATTACCAATTTATCTATACTTTTATTTTATAAATATTAAATATTTGTAAGATATATTATAAATTTATTCCTGTTTATCTGATTTTAAGTTATCACTAAAATTACCCAAATTCGGTGACCCCAGAAAGTAACTGCTTGAAGTACAAATGGAAAACTAGCCCAAGGAAGTTTCCCGGAAAAAAAGGAGAGAGAGAGAGAGAGAGACAGAGAGAGAGAGAGAGAAGGAATAAAAGAAAAAAAATACACAAAAGACAACTTAGGAGATATAAATATAGAATTAGCATACATATATTGATATAAAGAAGAGGGAAAAATTTAAATGGGGAGACTGAGCTTTTTTTATGAAATGGAACATATACTTTAATAATCTAAGGGTACCTAAATTACTTTAGATTGAAATCTCTCTTGGTTTGGCAAACAAATGAAATAAGGAAAACTGATACCTCAAAACATCATGATATAATGCAAAATATCTACAAGAGAGAAAATTATGAAAGTTTCCAGAAATGGAGAATAGGCCATTATTAAGAAATAAGAATAATGTGGAAACAAAAGACCTTAGGACATGTACCAAAATGCACTTGGAAAAAAAACATTTTGAAGGAAGAGCTAAAGTACAAAAAGAAACAAATCCAGAAAATTATGTAGGGAATATATAAAGCAAGGAGGGTCGTATATTTTCATATTTTTTTGCCTCAAGAAAGTTAATACCAAAAATTTTAAAAAGAGAGAAATAGAATAAAAATAGAAAGTATAGTCACAATCTGAGAAATAAATTCTATACAAGACAATCACAATGAAGTTGAGTTAATGGCATATACATGATCTAGGTTTATTACAAGGGAGAGCAGAGGCTTTGCAATCATACAGAGATATGTGTATGTGTGCATGTATTTACTACCATTAGCCATGTGACGTTGACTAGGCTGAGTGGGGATTCATATGAGGAACTGATGACCCTCTCCAGTTGATATTTCCTGCCCACAGTTGCTTTGAGAGATGAAGCTGGCTGTTCTACTTTTTCAATAATGCCAAAAATTCAGGTTTGTTTTCTTGTTTTTGTTTTATGTAAAATCTCTTCATTTTTACACCTGGACAACTAATATATTTTGTTAACACTTAATGGACCAAATGAAACATAGCGATGTCTATGTCCAACAGTTTAAGGGTCTACTCTAAGATTGCTTCTTAGCTCTAATCACTATACTGAACAAGGAGAACTTGAAGTATGTCATTAGTAATAAAGCAATTTTATTATTCTCTTTCCACATTTATTCAAATACATTTGGTGGGCTAGTACTTCCTCTAAACTTGAATGAAATTAAAGAATTGTGTCTTAATTTTTCTCATCATACTCTAAGAATAAAAGTACTATAGTCATTTCAGAGAAGTACAAATCCTACAAAAATAAACAATATATATTTTATAAAACATCAATGTTTTTCCATCTTCTCATTTGAGATAGCTTACTTGAACTGCTTCTAAAATCTCCATGTGATAGAATGTTTATAAAATTTGCCAAAATATGTCCCCTGCTTGTATTCACACCCCTGCCAGGCCCTAGAGCTTACCCATGTGAATTACTTTGAGCAATAGGATAGCACGTTATGCACACAGACACTTAAAAAATGTTTATACATTGGGGTTTGTCCTCTCTTTCTGCTTTTGGGAACACAACAGGAATAGCCTGTTGAATAGTGAGAAACATGTCACCAAATCATTTATCCTGGCTGACTTCAAGTCAACTACTAACCCTGTAAATTTGGCCCACCTGGATTATTCAGTCTCAGCAGTGCTGCCATCTGAACTCTAATATTAAACAAGCCAGCTAGACAGGAAGAACCACCAAGCTTACACTGCAAGTCACAAGAAACAAATGTTTCTTGATCTAATTCACTGAGAGTGTTTTTTAATTAGGGTAGTTTGTTTCACACCAAGAGTTTACTGATACATTTTCACTTTATTATAATCTTAATTCTGGATTGTAAGAAGCATAAAAGTTCTGACTTTGGCAGATGTTGATAGCTTTCCCTTTTCCTCCTGTTTTGGCAGGTTTCCTGGATTCTCCTACTGCAACACTCATGATGTTGAATACTGTTTCTCTTTGTATTGACTGTTTAATACTTCCATCATATTAATAATTTTTCTGTATCTAAAAATCTTTATCTATCTTCATTCTGATGAGTTGTTTGGCCTCTAGTATGACCTTCTTGATCAGAATCTTTTAAAAATAATCTTTTGCAATAGTCCAACTGTGGATTCCAGGACTAGTCCCTGGAAATCCTGTGCCTTTGACCAATTTCATAGAGGGATACAATTACTTCCCAGACATAACTAAAGTCAGGCAGATTAAAGCCACTTTAGCCCCTTTGGAGGCTGTTTTTATGAAATACAGTTTAAAATTAATTCCCCTAAATTATAGGGGAAAAATATAACCTCTCCAAGTCATTTCTTTGAAGTCTCTTTCCTTAAATCAAGGTAATAAAAAAGAAGTATCATTCAAGATAGGGGAATGGTGTACAATGAACACTCCCCATATAAATCCCACCTCAGTTTTACCACTGCCCTCTGTATCTCAAACATATATATCCTGACAAAAGGTTAAGAGTTGCCAAATCAGATTTTGAATATATTCATTTCTTAATCCTCTTTAGAAAATCTAGCCCCTCAATTTTAATTTATCATCATGGCGTCTCAAACAAACCTGAGAAAGACTCATGTTTTCAAATTGCTGAAATTTGAAATTCTAAAATTTTATATCTTGAAAGCTTTTTACATTAATTGGCAAAACTCATCTCTTTTTGCCTAATCATGTGTACCAATCATCTACCTCAAATCCAAATACTGTATTAAAAAAATTAAACAATAAGTTATATTTGTCAGAGGCTGATACATAGCTCACAATATCATTTTAAGCTTTCCCATATATCTTGCTGAAATGTTTTTGGAAAGTTTGACCGGATTAAAATAAAAAAAAACAATACTATATTTACAAATTAATGACCATCAGTTTGTATGTAAGATTATAAATTATAATCAAATAAAGTACACTAGTAAGTTTTTGCAGTTACCGCAACCTGTCTGAATACACAATTATCCTCTTGGACAGAATGTTTGTCAGTGAGAAAGTGCCTGAGCATGGAGGCAAGGAAGGCCCATTCTGTACCCCGGATTTATCAGTCATTAATTGTGCCATTAGCTTAGCCAAGCTGCTTTATGGGCTTATTATTAAGATTAAAATTAACATATCATATAAATTATACAATTCCTATGTCTCTTGTTATCAAGAAGTAAAGTATTGGATGAGAATGACGTAGCTTCCTAACTCAAACTGAGAAGCAGGTTTCTCTCAGCTGCACCAAACTTCATACTGCAAGGAGTGGTCTGTTGAACAGTCCCCCGGATAGAAAGCATACTGTGCAGAGATCCTAGCCCAGCCCTCACTACGAGTCCCGCCCCCACCCCCAGGATAAGCCATGCCCCTTATTTGAAGAGAATAGACTTTACTACCAAGCAACTGGGAAGTTAACAAAGCCATACCTGTCCTGAGAACTCCATGTCAAAACCATAAACTTTACCCCATCATCACGGTACAACAAACCTATAACAGCTGTACTTGAGAATCAGCCATAAAATTTCCACCAGGATTAAACTCACTGGCTCTTTGCCATTTTACTACCAGTCTCTATATTGCAGAATGCCCATCACAGAAGGCATTTAGCACTAGGTGCTTTCTTAAAACACTTTTTGTCAGTTGTACTCCAAGAAACATTACTGTTTCACTTCAAAATACTTGAAAAACATAGTTTACAGTTACACTGATAAAATAATGACTAAGAAAGTTGGGATTTTAAGTAAATTAAATTGGGAACAATCTGAATAAATTTTATTTTGTGAGTTGATTCAGAGAGTCAGGTTAAAGTACAATCTTATTTAGCAAGTGATCAAAGCTGTTAGTGTAAAAATAAGTTTCTGGCTAAATGGATAGTTTTATTATTTACAAGTTAGTTTAACTTGTCATTTTAGGGTACCGAAGTGCTCCAGTAGTACATGACAAAATATATTTTAGAGGGATAAATACATGAAACCTTATGCAACAAGCTGAATACACAGAAATAATTGAACTTAAGCCAGGACAATTGCTATAGTAGATAAGTCAATGAAGATAATTCACTTAATTTGTGAGGCAAATGCTTGTGGTCATCAGTGTCAAAAAGCACAAAAAGCTATCACAGAACATCAGGGAACAATTCTGCTGTACACCACACAAGCAGCAGACCATTCACAGGGAAAAGCTTTAAAGAACTGCCTAGAATGAATCTGGGTAGTTGAATATGTAGATGATGAGATTTTGATGCCAACCTCATTTGAACTTCTGTTTATGAAATTATTAGTTTCACAAAGAAGAGTGAGTTCCTTGAGTTCCTTAGGTAACAAACATGCGTAGGTTTGTTATATTCTGAATTGTGATGGTACTACACTATATTACATCAGTTATTTCTAAACTATAGAGAATCTTGGACTGGAACAAATCTATTGAATAGTAATATTTTAGTGATAAACATGAATAATATAGAATATAAATAATATTTGACTTTGTTAAAAAAGAACTAAAAATAGTATTTCTCATTTTCAATAGTATACATCAAAAGCTTATATTTCAGATTCTTAAATAATTTTGTGTTACTTTGTAAAATTTCAATGTTTATGGCAGATATTCAGCTATTAAATTAGATTTTAAAATACATATTACTTCTTAATACTCCATGGATGTTACTGTGCTTGTGAGAATTAATAGCTATACAGATTTTGACATATTTTTAAGCCTAAGTTTGATTTTTCAACCACAATGGATAATTATTAGAAATCTATGAATTTGTTCATTAGGGGAACTCTCCATTTCTGCAGTAAAACAGACTATATTTTTCCAAAAAAATTCAAATATTTTTCATTAATATTGTCAGAACCACATACTTGAAGAGAGATGTAAAAAATATCAGAACATTCAACCTGTAGCACTGATAACTTGTCTGCAAAGACAAACCCCTCCTTTTATCTGATTATATTTAATGTACACTAATCTGAACTTATACAGCATAGCCATTTTAACATGCAGAGATACATTAAGTGATACAAAATATACTCCATGGTTCTCAACATGTAAACATCTGGTTTCAGCTCTGAAATGAAGAGTTTGGAGGTCCTCATTCCCATTCCTACAATGAAAGCTAAATAAAATAAGGACTAATTGTTTTCCCTGGACATATCAAAAACTGATGTGACAGGCCAAACCACCCCCAAGAAATCTGGGGAGAAAGGCAAATCCACAGAGTTATGGCTGAGACCTGCCTATCTGGTGCAGAAGCCACTAATAGGAACACTTGAATGGTAACTTTGTGTAATGGTAATTTTGACCAGCTGCTGGAGGCAGAAGCACTAGCATTAGTAGAAAGCTTCTGGGGCCACTGGCTTAGAGGGACCCCAACACTTTCATGGGTTTTACTTTGAGGAACTGCAATAGGTTTCCACAGTAAAGAACTGAAAAAGATCACGTGGCTCTGATGGGAGAGTAGAACAGTAATCACTGTGAAATAGACCAGAGCACACTTCATATAAAACGCCTATGTCTCCAGGAGTGAAGGCTTTATCTGAGCAGTGCTCCGCCTCCAGCTTCTACTGCCTCTCTCACTTAGAGGGGAGATGGAGGGAAAGGGCTAAGAAAGTCCTGTAACGTTCATATCAGATCCCCCCAAAATAATTATATTTAATTATAAGGTTGTAAGGAACCCACCCCGCCACCCCCCACCACCTTCCCTACTGTTCTATTAGGACAGCTGTTTGTTGCTTCACCCTGGATCTGCCTGGCCTTGAGAAACCTTGAAAACACAGCATGCTGTACCTGTGAGTAAGGAGCTAGATAAGGGGCTTGAAGGCCGGACACCTGACCACGAAGGTCACACACGCATGCGTGTCTTCAGTACTTATGTAACCATGAATTATCACTATAACATAAAAAGTACAGCTTTATGCAGAATAAATGGTTTATTTTGAGCACCCTCCATGACGACTCGCACCTCCTTCATTGCTCTTTGCATAGCCCCAAAACCTCAATGGCAATCCCCTGACCCCAATAAAAGCTATAGAAAGTTTCCCCTCCTTTCCAGTTTACTACCAAACCGACAGGGCTCTAGTGTAGTAACAGTGGATCACAGAAGACAGGACCTGATGAGAATAACTTTTGAGAAAAAGTACTTAGCAAAACCCTAAGTCAACAAAGGTGACATGAAAATTACACTAGGGAAATTTGAAGCCTCTGGTATATACAACTACAGCCGATATTAGGCACAGATCAAATTCTAGCCAGATTAACACAAAACTTTATACTACAGGCCAATTTACCTTAATTCTTACTATTTCATAAATTATACCCAGTTTTTAACAAGAAACTAAAAGATATGATAAAGGACAAGCAAAATAGTGTGATGAGACAAAGCAAGCATAAGAACCAAACTCAGAGGACACAAATGTTGGAATTTTCTTTCAGTAATTTTAAATTACCCATTAATATGTCACAGTCTCTAACGAAAAGGTAAACAACATGCAAGAACAGACAGACAATGTAAGGAAAGGATGGAAATTCTAAGAAAGAATTAAGGGGAAATGCTAGAAATAAATTTTAAATAAAGTAACAGAAACCAAAGAATGCTTTTGATGGGCTTGTCAATTACCTGGAGGCTAATGAGGAAAGAATCAGTGATGTTGAATACATGCTAATAGCAACTTAACAAATCGAAATTCAAAGAACAAAAAGAATGGAAAACAAATGAACAAAAGAAACAATAGAACATTGAAGATCTGTAAAGCAAATTCAAAATGTGTAATATATACATAAGTAGGATACTAACAGAAAACACAGAAAGGAGAAAAAATATTTGAATTAATAATGGCCCAGATATTTCAAAAATTAATGACAGAAAACGAACCAGAGATCCAGGATTCTTAAAGAACACCAAGCAGAATACCAAAAAAGCACATTTAGCCATATAATATTTGAATTGCTAAATACCAAACACAGAGAGGAAAGAAGAAAAAGTACCTTACCTTTAGAGGAATAAGAATAAGAATTATAATAGACTTCTTATCAGAAATCATGCAAACAAGAAGAGAGCAGAGCAAAATATATTGGGTTAAAAACACTTTTAGTTTCTTTCTATATTTAATTATTTAAATTTGAATGTTTGGCAAAACAAGTTTTTCACCATTTAAGAGAAAACAGAAATATGAACTGAAAGTAGAAATACAAATATGTGACAGAGTAAAAGTAATGTTTGTTTGCCATTTATTATTTTTTAACCCTTTTTAATCCATCCTTTTAAATTAAATTTATGTCCCCTTTTTCTGGTAAGCAGTGGTACATTGGAAGTTTACTCAATAAAGAAGAAGTTTAATATACAGGCTTTGGTAAATATGTCTCAAAAATTCATTGAAGAAAAGTTATAATAAAAAAGAAAGCAAAACAAAAAAATAGATTCTGTTTCTTTTATTTTTTGGATAAAAGAACTATTTGGAATGTTAGCATCCCATTCTCCCTCTGCAGAATTGTTGATTTGAACTTTAACAGCAAATGGCATTCTAGGCTTGTTGCCATAGATACATTAAAGCTTCTGGCATGTTACTGTTTTTTGTTAGGTTCTGTCACTGGGTAAAATGTTCTTGTCTAGGGAAGAAAACACCTGTCAGGAGCAAGCAGGGACTTAACATGGTGTCAGCATTGTAGAAAAGTCAACATTTGTTCTGTACTTCACTGCAACACTAACAAAAATGAGAGGCAGGTCTAATAGAATGATAGCAAAGGACAAACTAATGGGGTGAAGGGAGGGCTAGGTTCCTGAAATAAATTAATTTATTTTATATTCCCTTGTATATGTTTATTAGAGCTGCCATAACAGAGTACCACAAACTCAGTGGCTTAAACAGCAGTAATTTATTGCTCAACGATTCTGGAAGCTAGGAGTCCAAGGTGCCAGCAGGGTTTGTTCCTTCTGGGAGCTGTGAAGGAAGAATCTGTTCCAGCAATCTCTCTCCTAGGCTTACAGAAAGCCATCTTCTCTTTATATTTTTATATTGTCTTCCCCCTATACCTGTCCAAATTTCCCCTTGTTACAAGGACATTAGTCATATTGTGTGAGGGTCTACCCTAACAGCCTCACTTTAGATTAATTACCTCTGTAAAAACCCTATCTCCAAATAAGTTTATATTTTGAGGTACCAGGGGTTAGATCTTCAATATATGAATTTAGTAGGAACATGAATCAACCAATAGATATAACTGACATTCACCTTTTGCCCCCTCTTTCTTAGCCTCTTCATATTTCCCAGATTGGAATACAGATATGAAAGCTGGAGCAAAAGCAGCCATTTTGGGTATGAGGTGGAAATTACATTTTGAGAATGACTAAGCAAAAGAATAGAAGGAATCAGGGTTCTTTTTGATCATGGAGATGCCATACCAGCCCTGGGTTGTTTATATCTGAATTTTCTTTATGTGAGAGAGACATAAACTTCTAATGTTTTCTATCACTCACAATAGAACTCACTCTTTATTCATAGAGTGGCTTCTTATTCAAGCTACCCTTTTTCATGAGCTTATCCCGTGCGACCAGCCATGCTAAGTATTATATGTCTTTCATACATTACTAAGCATTTACAATGTATCAGGCAATGTGACAATGCTGTAAAACCAGTAAGGAGCAAGACAGAAATGGCCCCTGCCTTCAACGACTTTAATGAGAAAGAGAGAAAAGTCTTAAAAACAGCTACACCAAAAAAGTACAATCCATACAGAAAAGCAAAAATAAGAATGGCGGCAGTTTTCTTGCAGAAAAAAAAGAAGCTCTTAGAGAGTGGAGAAACAAATTCTTTAGCCAGTAAAAACATCTTTCAAGAATAAAGGGTTTAAATATCTACAAAATGGCAAATACGTCAAATGAATTAGTAGCCAGCACACATGCACTTACAGAATGTTAAAGAAAGTCTTTGAAGGAGAAAGAAAATCATACTAAATGGAAACCTGGATGTACACAAAATAAATTGAGATAAGAAACTACATGGGAAATAAAGAAGTTCCTTTTATTTTTTAAATCTCTTCAAAATATGCATGACTCTTTAAATGGAAACAACAACAGTATATTGTGGATTTTATAGAGATAAGTAAAATATGTGACAATCGCATAAAGTCCATGTGGGGAGAGATGTAGGAATACTGTTGTATTAATGTTCTTAGTCTGTACGTAAGATAGCACAAGATCAATTAAAGGTAGACTGATAATTTCAGAAGGTCATACTATATAAGTGTCAAGCCAACATAAACAGTTTTAATGCTGAAAACATGTATCTAATAAGCAAAGAGATACACTGAAATCATAAATAATATATTAATCCAAAAGAATACAGGATGAGGAAAAATATATAAAAAGAATAGATGGTGCAAATGAAAAACAAATAGCAAGATGGTAATCTTAAACCCTGTCATATCAACAACTGCATTCAATGTAAATGGTTGAACTTCTCAACTAAAAATAAATCAATTAGTTTTTGTCAAGAATTGAGAGCAATACACAATTACATGTTATCTGTAAGAAATTTGTTTTAAACATGACATAGATTAAAAGCAAAATGATGGAGAAAGAAATACCAGGCTAAGAAGATAAAATTAATAAAAATAAAATTGGGAGACTTCCATATTCCATTCACAGTTATAGAGAAACACATAAATACCCTTCCTACCCCCTTACAATAAGGTAAAAACTGTACAAAATTCAAATTAACTCCACTGGAACCCACCAAAGAAAAGAAATCACAGGGCAGACAAGTAACCTGCAATCTGGAGAAACGTAGGCACCTGGAGAAAGAGACACGACTCTGGCATTTACTTACCTGGGACAGATGCTCTAGAACACAATATAAACTGGTAAGAAGGTACAGATACAACATTTTAAAGAATTATCTAAAAGTCAGTGTGGGCAAATATGGAAGTGTGAAACCCTTGGAAGTGACAGACATAGATGGGGTTGCAAGGTCATACCTTCCTTCACAAACTGTATCAGGCGCTCACAGAGAAGACTGAAGAAAATCTGTAAGAAGCTTTTCTTGTGGAGGGGCAGGGTAAAAAACAGTGTTGTGGAAATTTGCAGAGAAGGGTCTTCCCCATGTTTCCTTCAGAAAACAAGCTTGAATCTGTAGGGGAAGAGTAGTAAAAATTGTTAACCAGAACCCTTAGAACATTGGAAAAATCTCAATGCAGCTGGAAAAAAGAACAGAAAAATTTAAAAAAGGAGAAAAACAAACAAAACACAGCACTGTCCCCAGAGGAAGTTGCAGGAATACTCACTAGGCCCAGCACTACAGATGCAAGAAGGCAAGCGGCACAGGTGAAGCCTACACAGCTGATAAGGAGAAACACAATTCCAGCCATGACCCAAGTTTAATCAGCCCATCAGAGAGCCCTCACCCCACTTGCCACCACAGGCTGAAAGCATTGTGTGAACACAGGAACAGAATAGAGGGGGAGAACTGCCAGAGAAAGCTGCTCTCCAGGTCACAGAGCGAAAAGGAGACCCAAGGCCAAGAAGGAGCAGATACTGAGGAAACAAACAGACGAACCAGTCCTCCACAATTAACCCCACACCAAAGGCAAGTTATTACCAGAGGAATTTAAAGACTGTGGTCCCATGAGAGTAATCACAGCGACGAGGGGCCTAGAATCAAAACCAACTCCTGACTAGATTTTCAGAAGCCCACACATGACAGGCAGTCCTAGCAGAATGAAGGAGTTCAATTTTACAAGCAAAACATAATATTAATCTTAAAGTATCAACTGTCCTACCCAATGACACTTCAGGCTTCCAGTAAAAAGTTACAAGGCACAGAAAAGGACAGGGAAAAACATTCTGAAGAGACAAAGCAATCATTAGAAGCAGATAAGAGACAGATGTCAAAAACAATCAATTTGCCCCAATTGACATTTATAGAACATTCTAATCTACAAAAGTAAAGAAACACTGTGGTTCCATGAAATGGTATTCACCATCATTAATCATTAGGGAAATGAAAAATAAAGCCATAATAAACTAATATTGTATGCTTTCTTGAATGTTTAAATTAAACTGAGTGATACCACCAGAAATTGGTAAGGATGTGGAGCCAACCTCACCCTTATGCTTGTACAATCACTTTGGGAAAAGTTCTGGCAATATCTCATGTAACTGAATGTACCCTTATCCAATGGTAATTCCATTACTAGGTATTTAACTCCCCAAATGAAAATATATGTATACATAAAGAAGTATACTCAAATGTTCCAAAGCAGCCTTACTGATAATAGTTAAACATTGGTAACAGTGGAGTCCACTAACAGGTGAATGTATTCATGAACTGATGGATAGCCACACAATACAATACTGCTCACCAGTAAAAAGAGATCATTTGATCTCATTTATTCCAAATTCTGAAACATCTGAGACACAGTATATGGTGTAAACATACCAGAACAATAGTTGCCTCCTGTGAGGCATGTGGATTGAGCAGAAAGGGAGAGACAAAACTTCTGGGGATGACGGTGATATTCTATATTTTGATTTGGTTTACAAGAGTGTGTGCATTTGTCAAAACTCAGAAAGCATACACTGAAATTTGTGCAATTTGTGTAAATTTGACATCAGAAGAACTGTATGTAAATATTGAATTCTATTTAAGATCTGCACGCTGAAATATTCAGCACTATTGCAATGTCTAATTTATTTTTAAATTTATCAGAAAATAAGATGGGTTGATGGATGGATAGAACTATGGGTAAAGGATGTCTGATGAAGCAAAAATAGCAAAAGGTCTATGGTATAATCTAGGGGTATCTATATGAGTGTTCACTATATAATTTTTTCAGCTTTGATATGTGTTTTAAAGTTTCCATAATAAAAACTGGAAAAGAAAAAGTACAGATGAGGCTGACCACTGTCTCCAGCCACTACAAGCTTTTTGCTGAAATATGGGGAATATAAGTATGAATTTTTTTTAAATGTTACAGTTTTCACTATTACATGACAGTTGATATTCTAATGACCACAGGGGAGGGGAAAAAACTTGTGCTTGTACCCTTCTAGGTCCTCTGTTACAGCTCGGTAACAAAAGACAGATAACCAAGAGAAGAAAGAGCCCACAAATTTACTTAATATGTCAAATGGGAGCCTTCATAAGGAAATGAAGACCCAAAGAATCTGTTAAACGTGAGCATTTTAATTCTAGGTTTGATGAAGAGTGGAGGGTCATGGAAAATATGACAGGACAAAAGTACATGAGCTCAGGATGATAAACTGGGGAAAACTGGGGCCTGTTCCTTTGGATTTCTCTCGACATCCCTCAGTCTTTGGAACTATGGAAGCTCCCTTTCTCTGGGTATGGGTCAGGCACCTCTCACAGGAGGGTCTTTAGACTTACTTCAGAGGCATAAACGTCCTATGGCCTACTGAAGGGGGGGTCAGAGAGCACCTCTACCTGCCATTTCTCAAATTCCTTCAGTTCAAATATTCAGGACACCAAGATGCCATACTATGGACTCGGATGTCCTGAACCCTGTCATGCAGGATAAGACTTGATTGTGACTAAAGTAAGCAGATTATATTTTATTATCTGAGCGAGCAGAAAAGTCATAATTTTGGCCTGAGATATCAACCAGGGGACAGGGAGGCACTAGCCAAACATAACTGCCCTTGAAAAGGGCAGTTAGGGTCAGAGAAAGTCACTTTATAATTACATGCTATTGTATTTTTTCCCTTTCAAAGTAATAGTCCCACACAGATTTTCCTGATAAGGTTAAATGCCCAGTTTAGATTAAACGTTATATAGTTACACCATCTCCAATCTATTTAGAAGTGTGATTTTTCACCAGTGGAACTAATTATTTTTAGTAGTTAAAGAAACAGACATTACAGCCAATCTGCCTAGAATTTTATGCTGGCTGTACATTTACTGACTGTGGAACAAAATTGCTTAACCTAACAGAGCAAGTCTCCTCATCAATAAAACAGAGATAATAATAGTACACATCAGGTAGGGTCTGATTTGTAAAGTGACTAGTACACAGGCAAGGGAAGGCTGAGGAAGGAGGCAGACTACTCCAGATGGGTAGGCGGTGGGTTAGTAAACAAGGGAACTTACAGGCTTGTCTTGGGCGGCCACAAGAGTAGTTCTCTGCACCTGCCCGCCAGAATCTTAAAAGTTTAGAGGCCTTAACCAGCTTCAGTCACAGATACCGTCTACCTGGTCTCAGCAACACGCTGTTCTCTCAAGGCTTGATTAAGCGCAGCACCCACTGTGGGAACCCGCAAGCAGAATGTACCATTTCAAGGATGCGGGAGCGGGTGGTGAAGAGCCTCTGATTGCCTGGGTCTGTTCTCAGGTCAACCAGAGGTCATGTCCTCTTGATGACCTCCTCCAACAGGGTTATAGTTAAAAGTAAGTGAATTTTTACTAAACCACCCAGAGAAGTGAAATTATAATTTTGAGTATTGTTTGCATGTTTATAAGGTCATTTGATATAATAGCTAAATGACTTTTTTACCTTTATAGTTATTAATTTGCCTCTAATGCCAAAGATATAACCTAATCAAGACAAACTATATAAGTATATTTTTAAAAGTGTAAATTGAACAAAAAGAAAAATGACTAATGTTATAAAATAACTTCCTTCAATTATAAGAAATTTATATTTTTCTTCAAAGAATTCACAAATCTGTCATGCATACTTTATCACATCAAATGATTCTTTCCTTAGCTATGGATTTTAATTTGAAGTAAACAGTTTAAAGCACACATACAGGACTGGCATACATTTCTTAATGTTTAAAAGGTTAATTTTACATTTTCTATGTTATGTTATCATTGACCTGTTGTGCAGCATGTATACAAATCTATATGGATTTTCATTTGACATGTGTAACATTGTTATGTTACAGATTGGTAGAAAGAATATACTCCAAATTACATATTTAATTAATTTATTTAATGATACAGAAATTAAGCAACCTTGTAGTGGCCTCACAAATTGGGAGTTGACACAACACAAGCCAAAGAGGTTCATTTCCTTTATGGTGGTTACAAGCATCTCAAGCTCCTCTCTCCGATCCAACCAGCTCCTTACCCCATTTTCAGTGGTGTGGGGGGTAGTAAGTGTGTTTCTGTCACATATATGCCGGGACACAATTTTCACATATCTGAATTCAGTTCATCATTTTATGTTGTTTTATTGTTGCTATTACTTCAGTTATGTTTTCTAAGCCATATTGTTGTGAACTCAAACATTTTAATTTCCATAGTCAGAGAATTCCACAAAAGATAATTTATTTATAGATATCATTGTGTGTGGGCTTCTGGGGGCAATAATGTAGGTATATTCTTAATAGACCCACTACAGCTATTCTTTGTTTTTTAAAGTCCATGTTGAGCCACTGTGCTTTTAGGAAATAATTTTAGTGTCTGTTTTAACTAATCTAAAGAAATCCAAAGAGGATTTTCACTTTTACAAAAAAAGGCAGAGAGTGAAAATAGCATTCAGTGTTTGTGGTATAGCAAGCTAGTAGAGAGGCAGCAGGCATCCTGAGAGTGGCACCGCCAAGCTCCTTTTCCAGAAACTACACTCTGAGTTGCATCTCAGCCTCAAGACACCATAGTTTTGAACCGTGTTTGTTAGCATCTCTTTTTTTAATCTCGATTTATTTTGTGTATCTGTTAGCAAGACGTGTCCTAAGGTATCAGAAAAGCCTCAGAAGGGTTGTTTTGGGATCTTGGAACACTAAAAACGTTCTTGATATGAATTCATGGTAGATGCTTCACTTTACACCATTTCAGTTTACAAAAAGTTTTATGGGAACATATTACATTCAGGTTGCAGGGGGTTTGTGTATCTTCAAAAAGTGAAATAAACACCTCTAATTAGAACGGTATCTTTCATTGCATTTCTAAATGTTAGAAAACATTTTTTGGTATAAAGGTAAGAGAAGGATTCTGCTCTGCCACAGCCATTTAGCAGTTTACTTAATTACCTGAGGTTCAGTTCCCCTTTGTATAAAATAAAAAGTAGTAGCTATTATTTCATAGCCTTGCTTTTAATTCAAATTTCACATCTCAATTCAGTGCAGAACAACAGCAAATAGTTTTAAGATGGACTAAATAACTGTGCTCAATGTATTTATAAATTGAGACAAATTTGAGCAAGGTAATTGACAAGGGAATTCAATTAGAATTCAAATAGTTTGAAGACTTTAGAAGGTAGCTGTAATTATGACTTCTATTTCATTTAGGGCAAACAATATTTCAAAAAATTGAATCATCTGGTAGAGTTTTAAGAAAAGATAAGATTAGCCCTGAGAAGCAATCTAGATTATCACATAATTTTTCATCTCAGTAATAAAGAGACTTCTGTTAAAGAAGTTCAGACAAGAATCAATGGAATTTAGAACTTTCCCATATCACAAATATGTGAATTTAAATAGCAAGACCATAAGAAAAATTTAATAGACACATTTGCCTTTATACTGGTAATAAACATTAAGTCTTCAGATGTTACAGGAATGAAAGTCTAGTCCATTTTCAATGAGAAGTAACAAATAGTAATTTGGCTAAACCTCATACAGAGGCTTGGAAGAACTTTCTGGCTGAGATGATGGAGAGATGTGAGACGTGGGTTCCAAATAAGATTGCAGATTCTCATTCCTTAAAGATAAAAATAAGATGTCTACCTTCTTGGGATTACTTTACTGCAGATCTACGATTAAGGCAGGGAGATGAATGAAGTAGGCATTAAAGTTTTATTCCAGGCCTGTAACTCAATGAATTCCTTGAATTCACCATTTTCATCTTGAAACAGATTCAGCAATACAGCAAAATTACCAGGCAACCCAATTTCTTAGGGTTGTAGCAATGTCACAGATAATTAAATAGAAACTGGGGTTTTGTCCTGGTTTCAATAAATTGGCCAGCTGGACCACCAGCATCTCCCTATGCAGTTATAGAAACCTAGCAGTGTGTTAATAAAAGCCTCAGGGAGGTCCCACAAACTACTGGCTATTTTCTACAGAGATATAGCTCTGGGAAATTACAAAATATATACCTAGTATTTCTGTTCCAATAAAAAGAAGAGTATAAGAGCATATGGTGTATATATGTATATGTGTATGTGTATTAAGTGGCCTAAAACATGTTGAAAATTAATGAGACACTATGGACAAAATGGCTAACTTCCCTCCCCTCCTCCCCATTCAGCATTGCTGAACCAAATAATTTACCAGCTATTAATACCTAATACTCAAAGGAAAAACACATTTGCAATTTAATTAAAACACAAGCTGGTAGGTTCTATTTAGAAATTTCACCATAAAGACAAGATTCTCTGCCCACACCATTTTATAAATCAAACTTTCTAATACCGACATCTCTAAAACACAACTTGCTAACTGAAATTAGTTTAACAGAAATAATGTGAGATGATTAAAATAATAAAAATAAAAAACAGTTTAGGTATAATTAAATAGATTTATATAATTAATCATAATATACACAATATCATTCAACATTTTTGAATAATTCAGTTAACTTAAAGTTAACTCTGGAGGAAAACAAATTGGGAAGAATGAAATATACATTCTTCTACTTTTTGTTCATGAGCTAGGTAAACTTTTTGTATATATTTTTGCTCATGTACTCAACAATTCAAAACAACACTAATGATTTTTAATAGATTTGCTACAGAAAGGTAAATATCATTATATTTTCCCAACTTATGGAAGCTAATAATAATAATAATAAAATACTATGTTTAATTGTGCTATTTCTTGCTCAGCTTGTTAAAAAGAAAAGAGCTCTAGTTATAAGATCCTCTCTCCAGGGAAGCAATCATTGACTATAAATTTCAATGTCAATTTTCCCACTTATCAGAATAGTTTGGAAATCACACACATCCATTTTTAGGTCTTTTATTTTTCAAATCTAGATAGCACAACCCTCAAATATTTTAATAAATGTTAAATTGACATGCTGCTAACTTTCAAACAGAAAATTTGGGGTATTTCCATCATCCAGATTATCTCTAAATGTGGATCTCCATTTCTTATCTCTCTATGTTATAAATATTACTGATGAAAAACCCCAAAATATACATGCTAACAAAGAGCCTTACATATAATAAACAGCCCCTATGATATTTGTAGCACTTTTGTCCATAAATTTTTTTTAATTAAGAAATTCCTGAATCATAGCATACTCTTATAATATAGAATCTTAAGAAAAACAATATTTTACTAACATATAGTCCTCAGTATCAACAAACTCTTCTCAATAATCGATTAATTAATAAATGTATATATATATACATATATATAAAACACATGTACACACACATACACATATAAGAAGACAGGAAAACATAAATATATAGGGAGGTAACTAAAAACTATTAATGCAATGTTAATAATGGCTATTGTGGTGGCATTAGATGTCAGATTCTATTTTCCATCATATATTTTTGATTTTTAAAATTCTCTATAATAAGCATATATTTATTTTATAATCATATACATAAATATTACTTATTTTATGATTAAATAGAAGAGGTCATATAGTTAAATAATGAAGACAGTATGTCTGAGGGAGATAAGAAAATAAAATACTTTCATGACAATTTAATGAAATTGTACAACTAACAGCACTGACAACAAAATTTTTTTCATAGCTACAATATACTCCTTAAAAATCAAATTTCTTTTGCTAATTCTTTCTAGTTTCTATGTCTTATAGATTTAGAAACTGAATTTCACATATAAACCTAGCCTTCCTTTAATTTCTCAATCAACAGACTCCACAAAAATAGTTTTGAATTTTTACATGATAAATTTGACATTTTACATTTTAAAATGTAAGGTTATACTTACTGTGTTATTTGATACATTTACATATTGCGATATGATTGCCATTGAAACAATTTTTACCATACTACATCATTATAGTATAGTATTATTGTCTATATTCATTATACTGTGTACCAAATCTCTATGGCTTATTTACTACTCGTTACAAATTTGTACCCTTAAATACCATCTATATCATCCCCCCAATTCCCACTCCCTAGTAACAACAGTTTATTCTGTTTTATTATAGATTTAACTTTCTTAGACTCCACATGTAATGATATTATACAGCACTTGGCTTTCTCTTATTTATCTCCCTTATCAAAATGTACTCAGGGTCCATCCATGTTGTCACAAATTCCAGGAAATCCTCCTTTCTATTGGGTGAATAATATTCTACTATTTATTTGTACCACATCTTTTTTATCTGTTCATCTTTTGATGGGCATTTGGGTTTTCTCATATTTTAGTTATTGTGAATTAATGCTGCAATAGTAGGGTTATGCATTTATCTTGTCAAAATCTTGGTTTCATTTATTTTATGTATATAAGCAGAAGTGGACTTTCTGGATTATATGGTAGATTTGTTCCTAACTTTTTCATGAACCTCCATATTGTTTTGCATAGTGGTTGGACTAATTTACATTTCCACCAACAGTGTGTAACATTTCCTTTTTCACTACATCCTCACTGACACCTGCTGCCTTTTGTCTTCTTGACGACTGTCATTCTAACAGGTGTGAGGTGATATCTCATTCTTATTTTTATTGATATCTCCCAGATGATTAGTAACTTTGAGCATCATTTCCTGTGTCTGTCAACCATTTTTAATGTCTTCATTGGAAAAATGTCTATTTAGTTTCTCCTGTCCATTTTTTAACTAGATTTTTGTTGTTATTAAGTTGTATTAATTCTTTACATATTTTGGATATTAAGCCCTTATCCAATGTATGGTTTGTAAATTTTTTTACCATTATTTTTTATTTTGCCATTTTATTTTGCTAATTGTTTCTTTTTCTGTGCTGAAGCATTTGAGTTTGATGTCCTATTTGTTGTTTGTGTTTTTGGTGTCATGTCCAAAAAGTTATTGCCAAGCCCAATATTATGGAGGTTCTTCCCTAGGTTTTCTCCTACTTTTATGATATCAGATCTAATGTTTAAGTCTTTGATCCATTCTGAGTTAATTTTTGTGAGTAGTGTGAGATATGAGTAAAATTTCACTGTTCTGCATATGTTTCTCCTGTTTCTCCAGCAGTACATGTTGAAGAGACTCCTTGTCCCATTGAATGTTCTTAGATCCCTTGTCAAATATTACTTAAACATACATGCCAGGATTTAATTCCGGCTCTCTATTCTGTTCCATTGGTTAGGTGTCTGTTTTTGCAGCAGTACCATACTTCTTCCTGATTTGGATGACTTTTATTTCTTTGTTTTGCCTAATTGCTCTAACTAGGACTTCCAGTACTATACTGAATAAGAGTATGAGAATGAACAATATTTTCTTGTTCCTGATTTCAGAGAAAACCCTTTCAATTTTTCTCCACTGAGTATAATGCTAGTGGTGGGTTTGGCATATATGACCTTTACGATATTCAGGTATGTTCCTTCTATACCCAGTCTGGTAAAGGTTTTTATCATGAAAGGATATTATATTTTTTTCAGATGGTTTTTCTGTGTCTTGTTGAGATGATAATGTAGCTTTTAGTTTTCATTTTATTTATGTGATGAATTACATTTATTTATTTGTGTATGTTGAAAAATCCTTGCATCTCTTGTTATATCTTTATTCATCAGGAATATTGGCCTATAGTTTTTGTTTTTCATAGTAATTTTACCAGTTATAGTAGCAAGGTAATTCTGGCTTTGAATAATGAACTGGGAAACATTCCCTTTTCCTTGATATTTTGGAAAACATTGTGGAGAATTAGTATTGATTCTTCTTTAAGTGTTTTGTAGAATTCACAAGAGAAGCTATCTGTTCCTGGAATTTTCTATGTTGGGAGATTTTTTGTTATGGACTCCATCTTTTGACTCATGATTATTCTGTTCAGATTTTCTATTTCTTCCTCAATCAGTCTTAGTAGGTTATGTGGTTCTAGAAATGTATCCATTTTTTCTAGGCTATGTAATTTGTTGGCATATAATTGTTGACAGTAGTCTCTTATTTTACTCTATTTCTGTAATGTCTCTGCTTTAATTTCTAATTTATTTATTTATTATTTATTTGAGTCTTGTCTCTTTTTCTCAGTCTAGCTAAAGGTTTGTCAATGTTCCTTTTGTTTTTAAAGAACCAAAACTTAGCTTCATTGATCCTTTCTATTTGATTTTTATTACTTCCTTCCTATGGCTAACTTTGGGATTACTTGGTGCTTTTTCTGTTTCGTTGAGGTAAAAGGTTGAGTTATTTGAAATATTCATAATTTATTAATGTATGTGTTGATTGCTGTAAACTTTTGCTGTATCCCACAAAATTTGAAATGTTGTATTTTCTTTTTAATTTATTTCAAGATTATCTTTCCCTTTTAGTTTCTTCTTTGTCCCTTTGTTTAGAAGTGTGTTATTATTTAGTTTCCACATTTTCCTTTTCTTGTTGATTTCTAATTTCATGCCATTGTGGTCATTTATGTAATAACTGTCTAACATCTTATTCTAAAATATAGTTACAATTTTCCAATTCTGTCTATATATCACCTTATTCAAAGTTTTGTGTACCCATCATTTTGTTACAGAAGAGCTCCTGTCAACATTTTTTGTAAGGTTTAGTAGCATTGAACTCCCTCGGCTTTTTTTTTTTTTGGTCAGAGAAAGATTTTGTTTCTCCTTCATATATGAAGGATGATTTTGTGGATAGAGTATTGATGGCTGGCAATTTTTACCTTTCAGTACTTTGAATACATTATTCCACTCTCTTCTGGCCTATAGATTTTCAGCTGAGAAATCTGTTGATAGCCTAATGGGGCTTCCTTTATAGGTTACTTTATTTCCCTTTCTGCCTTTAAGGCTCTTTCTTTATCATTGGCTTTTGACAGCTTCTTTACAAGGTGTCCTGGAGAGAGTCTTTTTGCATTGAGAAAGTAAGGTGATCTATTAGTTTTGTAGACTTGAATATCTAGTTTTTTCCCCAGGTTTGGGAAGTTTTCAGCTGTTGTTTCTTTAAATAACCTTTCTGCCTGATCTCCTTCTCATCTCTTTCTGGTATTCCCATCATTCTTATGCTGGCTTTTTTAATGGAGTCTGATAGTTCTCATAAGTTTTCTTCACTTTTTAAAAATCTTAGTTCTCAAGTGAATGTAGTAACCACATTGTTTTTTCATGTGAAACCTTCGTAAGAGTGTATATCAATAATACCTGAATAAAAAAAAATCTTAGTTCTCTCTCCTCTTCCACCCAATTCATTTCTAGATTCTTGTCTTCTAGGTTACTTATTCTCTCTTTCATCTGATCTACTCTATTTCCAGCACTTCTAATGTATATTTTTTTCTTATTTATTGGATTCAACTCCAGATTTTCTATTTGGTTCTTTTTTTAGAATTTCCATCTCTTTAGTAAACAACTCCTTCTGTTCATTTGATTTTATTCCTGAGTTCATTGAATTGCCTTCTCAGTTCTATTGTAGCTTGGTGAATTTCTTCATACCAACGATTTTATTTAATTTCCTATCAGTTAAATCCCAATCTTCCATGACTCAGTTTGGTTTCTGGAGAATTGTCAACTCCTGTAATACCATATTACTGTGACTTTGCATGGTGTTTGATCAGATGTGCCTCTGCCCATGCAATTGAAGTAGCCAATACCTTTCTCATTTAGGTAAAGTTTTGTTTTGATTTTAACAGTTCAATGTTAGGAATTAGGAGCCATTCTTTTGATTGCCAGCAGGTGGCACTATAGCGTGTTTCTGGTCTCTCCTACCTGAGCTGCCTCATGGCTGTAATTGGGAGTAAGCACTTTCCACCTCCCACTCTCTTTGCCAGAGGGGTG
This sequence comes from Manis javanica, assembly GCF_040802235.1. Lineage (NCBI taxonomy): Eukaryota > Metazoa > Chordata > Mammalia > Pholidota > Manidae > Manis > Manis javanica. The sequence continues at coordinate 126,225,685 of NC_133160.1, read as the reverse complement.
GCAAACATTGCCACCAATACCAGGGGTGCTGAGGTTGCTGGGTTTCTGGGTCACACATGCTGCTGTAGGTGGGGTTGGGGGTTCAGGGAGGTGTGGGGTAGAGAGGTGCTGGGACCACTTTGCTACTACCCCTCCTGGAAATGAAGGGCCTGGGCCACTACTACTGATTCCCCCACTCTGCCATTTCCAGGGTCCAATCAACCCACCTTCAGATGTGCAGATGTGCAGATATCCTGCATCCTGGGGTGCTGTGCAAAGGAAACTGTTGGTTTATTGATGCCCTATTGGTTGTAAATTAAAGGGAAGAGATGAAGGAAATGACTCACACTGCCAGATGTTGGCACCACTCTATAGTGATTTTTTACTTGATAATAATTTGGACAATTTCCCGTTCACTCCTTCAGTAATATGCTTATTTTGACTTAACTTCCTATCATATTGCCTAAATAACAGTAACTGGATCTTTACTGCTATCCTTGATATTAGTCCCTCTACTCAGTATCCCATCCCTCCCAACCATCTCACATTGAGTTAATTTCTAAAGCAGCCATTTATTTATTTAAAAAGGTAATGGGACACTGTTATTCATTCAGTGAACTCCAAAAAAATTTATATAGCCCTTAAAACCCATTTGAACAAAACATTAGATAAACTTCCAGCTTCTTTCAAGAACAAGCTCTCTTCCACTTACGCATTTCCACTTGTAATACACCATGTGGTTCTGTCATTAATTCCTTTTTTTTAAATTCCCACTGCTTGTCTGCCCCTGCTCATGCTCAACTTCTACCAATATTTCTTCCATAATGCTTCTACTTCTTCTAAGTTCCTGCTTGAATTATATCTCACCTGAAAGGATTTAATACCACCACTCCTTTCCCATTCTGATAGAAGTAATAGCTCTTTAACCTGCATTCCACCATCTTTTATAAAAGCTCCATTATAAAATTTAGCACATCTTCTCATTTTTTAGAAATTGACATTTCTCCACTATGATTTAGATTCCTTGATGATGACAATTAAATCTTGTCTTTCTTTGTATCTTCAACATCTAGTATATAAAAGAAGGATTGAAATAATATTCTGGTATGTAGAGATCCCAAATAGTTCATTTATTCTGTTCATATCTAAGATGGAAACTATCATATTCATCATATACTTAGCATCTTATATTTTGTAATACAGTTCTTACAATACATTCTCTTCCTGTAATTCCACATTGCAAGTGCATGTAACTTTAAAAAACACTGATTTCTCCCTGCAATATATTTTATTTCTTACCCAATATAACCTAACCTCCCATTAGAAGGATCATTTCTAAATATCCCTGAATAAATTTCTGCCTAAAGAGGATAAAATTAGAATGCAGTTCCCTTGGTATTTTTTCTAATTTGCAACTTTTAAAAGAGAGGCAGAGATACAATTTTAAATATTTCTCCTGCACATAATACATATTTTTCAGTCCCTTTTTTCTGAAAGCTAATATCTCCATCCTCCTCTAATAGGCAATGAAACAAAGGAAAAAGAACAAAGTACTTGAATTTTATAAGTGAGAAATATTGCTTCAGTGGATTTTGGGAGTACTTTTATAAATGCCTACTTTTATTTGGGGAATAATTTTGAAAGATGAAGAGTTAAGCACAATCATGTAGAGATGCTTGGGTTGTATGTTTAGAAAAACTGAACTTACATATTTTCTGAAAATGATGTTTTATCAAACTTAAACTCATTTCATTTCCTCTTTTCAATATGTTACTAAGATAAAAGCTTATGTTCTTCTCTTTAAAAGTGATTATTTTTACTGTGAATAACTGAAAGAAACAGCAGATAAAAGAAATTGAAATTTCCAATGTGGAAGTCATCTGTTTGAAACATCTGTTTGAATTTTCTCTTTTTTTAAATTAAACATAAAAATGGAAATTATTAAAATATTGCCATGGAAAATGCTGATGTGTACTTTCATGATCTTTATTTCCATAGCATCACAAGAAAAAAATGCATCCAACCTGTTATGAAGTTACAAGGATAGACTGGTTAAGAGGATTTAGAAATAACCACAAAGAAGTTGGGCAGTAGTGTCAACAAATGTCAAGTGATAAGTTGTAAGAAAAATATGGGATTTTTGGGGAGTCTGTGAAAAGTGTTTATTCTTAAAAGCAAAGCACCATCTATTAGACTGAAATAATTTAGTTTTCTTTGCATAAAATTACTTTAAAATTTAAAATAGAAACATTGGTATTTAAGTAACTTGTTTCCCATGGCAGCATCTTGAAGTCAAACAAGGTAAAGGAAAAAAAAATGTTATTCCCTAACTTACCTACACTAACTAACATCACCAGAAATTTTGTTCCTACTGATTTTTCCTCTGGCTCAAAGTTTGGCAGGAGAAATTCCCAGAAGCCTCAAAACCTGCCATGTTTTTCTTTATTATTTTGTGACTTCCTGGGTACTAAGTAGATGGAAGGATATCCAATGCACACATGACTCTCAACGTGTGCTTGCAGGCCGGTACCACACTGATCTCCCAGTACCTCTTCCTTAGCTTGTCTACGGGGTGGGATAACCCCAGGTTCCAGGGCCAAAACAAATGGGGGGGGAAACCTTTGTCCTCAAGATTCTTATGTTATATAATGCCATCATCAAAGCAACAAGAATGAAACCAAACATTTATTGAACCATTATAGTAAATACCCTAAGTTTGAGGTCTCAGAGCAGCTTGAACTGCTTTCTCAAAAACCCGAAGGATATAAAGGTTACTGTATTTATTCTTGATTACATTCCATTTTTCCTCTAAAGCAGGTACCTGTCCTAGGGGAACAAGGCTTGACACTTGAGTGTCATAGTATTAGGCTGAGGGAACAGATAAGTGCTAGAAGTCAGACAGTGAAGAGAGAAGGTGGGTGTTCAAAGAATGGAAAATACTTCGGTAGTACTGAAGCTTAGTGTGAGAAAGATAAAAGATGATGGAAGAAACTAGAGTTAATCAGGAAACAAATCATGAAGAATCTTATAAGCCTTTTCAGACCTGAGGTTCAGGAACCACTAAAGTCTTAAGTATAAAATACAGGCTCATATTTAAGTTGTAGAGAGACAATTTTGGCTGCAGTTTGGAAAATGACACGAACGGGAGCAAGATTGATGGAGAGAGATCAATTATCAGGTCGCTTCACTTATCTGGGTGACAGTTAATGCTGCCCTGATCTGAGGCAGTTTTTCTGCCTCAGCACTGTTGATATTTTGGACTGGATAATTCTCTGTTGTGGGGGCTGTCCTTTGCGTTATAGGATGTTTACAGCATGCAGGGCTCTACTCACTAGATGCTAGTATCACTCCCACTCCCAGTTTTCATAACCAAGTATGTCTCCAGTCTTTGCCAAATGTCCACTGGGGGCAGACACGTTCATTCCCCCCACCACTGTTCTCCCTTTTAAAAACATTGATCTATGATAGGGGCAAAAGGAATGGATAAAGAAGGGGGGTAGTAATATTTAAAAGACACATCAAGAGTAAAATGATAATCTATTGAATATAGATTTGCAGAAAAAGGGTAAGATACTGAAAGTAGAACGAGAAAATGTATTTCACTTTATACTGGGGATAATAAAGGTTTTTAAATAGTAAGGTGATGAAATCAAATGTACATACTTGAAAAGTAAGTAGTGGGGTACATATATACAAACACACATACGTGAATTAGGACCTTATACAGAATGTCAGTGTGAAATGAAGAGGGGCTTAGCTAAATACATGACAGTAGAAATAGAAGGAAACCCACTGGGAAATACTTTGGTAACCTACTGGAGAAATGAATTATCAAGAGGCACTTCAATCTTTCTACTTTGGAGAGAAAGATATATTATGTCAACATTAACTGTTTGAGAAAACATAAAAGACACACCAGGTTTGGACAGTTAGGCGTCAGAAAACATGTTAATCAGCTACCTATCACGAACAGTGTTCAGAAACAATGTAATTAGTTCCTTTTTGGGAGGGTGTATATGATTTTTATCAACATAATATAGAAAATCAAAGGAAAAAGTATACTTGAATATTTTCATAGAAAAAATGTACTTCATTTTTTATATTATGGTACAATGGATTTTTTTCCAAGTTAGGTTAAGTGAATATAAACACCAAGAAAGATACCTGGACAGCTGAAGAGTAAGGAATCTGCAGTCAGAGCCAGTCAAAGCATTTACTCTTGAGAGGATATCAGGAGCACCTGTCTTCCTGATCTCACAATGGACATTTCTACAATAATAAAATATTGCACTATCAATCTTATTAGGCATTTGAATTTCACTTTTCTTACTTCTAACGGTAAATGAAAAATATTGTTCATCAAAAATCTATACTTTTTGCATGCCAATTCACAATTTTCCTTGTAAGCATAAAAAAGGAAAATTAAAAAAAGACAACTGACATATCTTGGAAATATTGGAGATTCAATTTCAGAACACTGCCAAAAAACAAATAACAGAATAAAGCTAGTCAAATGAATTTTTTGGTTTCCCAAGACATATAAAAGTTAGGTTTATACTATAGTTAATTAGTGTGTTATTTAGACATAATGTTATGTCTAAAAAATGTACATACCTTAATTAAAAATATATTGTGCAATAACATTATGTCTAAAAAATGTACATACTTTAATTAAAATATATTTCTAAAAATGTTTAACATCATTTGAACTTTCAGTGAGTCACAAGCTTTTTGCAGGTGGAGGGTCTTGCCTCAATATTGATGGGTGCTGACTGATCAGGGTGGTGATTGCTTGAAGCTGAGGTAGATACAACAATTTCTTAAAACAAGATAACGATGAAGTTTGCCACATCAATTGACTCTTCCTTTCACAAATGACTTCTCTGTATCATTTTATCATGTTTGATAGCATTTTATCCATACAACTTCTTTCATAATTGGAGTCAATCCTCTCAACCCCTGCCACTACTTTACCAACTAAGTTTGTGTAGTATTTCAAATCTTTTGTTGTCATTTTAACAATATTCACAGCCTCATCACCAAAAGTAGTTTCTATCTCAAGAAACTACTTTGCTCCTGCATGAGAAGCAATTCCTCATTTGTTCAAGTTTTATCATGAGATGCAGCAATTCAGTTCCATCTTCAGGTACCACTTCTAGTTCTTTAGCTATTTCTACTGCATCTAAAGTCTTGAACCTCTCAAAGTCATCCATGGGGGCTGGAATCAACTTCCTGCAAACTATTGTGAATGCTGATATGCTGATCTTTTCCCATGCATGTAACACAGATATTCTTAATGGCATCTAGAATGGTGAAACCTTTCCAATTTATTTTGCCCAGGTCTATCAAAGGAATCATTATCCATGGTAGCTATAGCCTTAAGAAATGTTTTTCTTAAATAATAAGACTTGAAAGTCAAAATTACTCATAGATTCATGGACTGCAGAATGGATGTGGTGATCGTAGGCATGAAAACACTGTGAGTCTTGTGATGCACCTCCATGGGAGCTCTGGGTGACCGGGTGCATTGTCGTCATCAGTCATGTCTTCTTTGGACTATAACACTTTTCCTTCAAGAACTTTTTCTTTGCATTCATAACCTTTCTAATGTTTGGCACCTTTCCTTGAATTTCCTTGTATTCCACATGTCTTCCTCATCAAGTTAATCATTTCTAACTTTTGACTTAAAGTCAGAGAAATCAACTCTTCGTTTAAGTTGAACAGTTAGAGGACGTTGTAGTATAATTAGTTGACCTAATCTCAATTCCGTATCTCAGGAAATAGGGATGCTTGAGGAGAGGGTGAGAGAGAGGTGAAAGGCCAGTCAGTGGAGCAGTCAAAACACACACAATTATCAATTAAGTTCACCACCTTTTACTGGTGCCATTCCTGGTGCCCCAATAAACATGCCTGTAACATTCCTGGTGTTAGAATAGTAACATCAAAGATCACCATAACTAATATAAAGGGAAAGGGACTGGGGAGGATGGGTGGGAAGGGAGGGACAAGGGTGGGGAAAAGGAAAGGGGGCATTATGATTAGGATGTATAGTGTAGGGGGGGCAAAGGGAGGGATGTGCCACAGAGAGAAGACAAGCAGTGATTTTACAGCATCTTACTACGCTGATGGACAGTGACTGTGAAGGAGTAGGTGGAGGGGACTTGGTGAAGGGGGGAGCCTAGTAATCATAATGCTCTTCATGTAATTGTAGATTAATGATACCAAAATAAAAAAAAATAAAAAAGTTTGAAATATTGTGTGAAAATCAAACTGTGACATACAGACACAAAGTAAGCAAATGCTGTAGGAAAAATGGAGCTGGTAGTCTCTTAAGATACAGTTGCCACAAACCTCAATCTGCAAAAAATATAATATTTATGAGTCACAGTAAAATGAAGCACAATAAAACTAGATATGCCTGTGTTATTATTAGGCTGTCAAGAATGAAATAGCAGCTTTTATGGAGTATATGAAAATTTGAAGTTTTTACCTTTTATTTTTAAAAAAGTAATACTGGCAAAGATTAACTTTGAAAAAGATACCTCTATATTCATCTGAAATTTTCAATTATTTGACTGAAAGAGGGAACTTGAAAATATAGGTTTCATTATTTAATCTGTTGGGAATAAAATTTTAGCTTAAATTTTGGCAGGATTAGATTCTCTACTTTTGTGTTACTTTATTCTATTTTCACACTTCCAACAGAATGTTTTTGGAATAGATTTTTCATTCTATTTTATGTTTAAGAAATAAAGAAGTATTCAATATATAACAATCAAGAAATGATTATCCAATGTTAATTGTGATTACCATTTGGTATACGGCTTTCATAACTATGCTGATATATAAATATTTTCAAAACTGTGACCAATATGTGTTGATGACTTCATTATTTTCATATACTTATTGGCCAATTTCCAGTAAAGAGATTGAAATCATAAATTTGAATCAGATTTTATTTTATTCCATTTAAAGGATATGCCAAAATTTATTTACCGCATCTATTTTTAAGAGTGACATAAAGTTGTATCCAATATTCAGATACTATAGACAATGCAATATGACTGTTTTGATATATAAATATATTATTTGTTCAAATCTTTCCTTATTGTGTATTTCTGTGAGGAAATTCCTGGGTTAAAAGGCATTCTTACTTTGAGATTTTTTTTGAATTTGGGGAATGTGTCTATTTACCCTTAAACTGGTGTGCCCTACATCTTTTGCCCACACAAACCTGTTTCAATCGCTCCATTTATTGAAACAATGTGGACACTGTCACAAATCCATTAAGAATAAGGATGTATACAATGTCCCACAGTCAGAAAGCAAAATGAAACAAATCATTTTGCCCTGATTGATAATCTGTAAATAATTGGGTCACTTTGTTTAGTTCTAGTCTCCAAACTGAATAAAATCCCAGGTATTTTCCATAATTTGCTAGTTTCCTAATGAAAAACTCTACCCTTGTTTTTTTTCACAGTTCTTATCTGAAAATAAGACCTTATTCTTATGGATATGATGATGACAATGTGAGCAAATTGGTATAATTTCACCATAAACAGGCTAAATAAACTCAGTATATTTGATAAATCTGGTGTGTTTTTTAAAAAAAAATCAATATCTGTTTTTGTTTACTTAATATCATAATGAATAAGTTAAAACCTTAACTTATTTTCCAGTTCTTTGAAAGCAAACTTCTTTTATCTTATAAGTGTTTTGGCCTTTGTATCTTTCATTCACAGATGATTGCCCCTCTCATAGGTTAACAAAATAATTTTTCAATCTTAAAGCCTTGTATATTTAATTGCAAGGTATTTCAACATCCTTTTATAGAACAATGTTCCATTTTTATTTCTTCTTTCACAAATGTTTTTACATGTATCTGTGCCTGTTTATATTGCTTTTTTTGAGTTGTTAATATAAGTTCCTTATACATTAAATATTGATGTTTGTCACATAAGACACTATTTTTTTCCAAGACATTTTAAAATTATTTTGCAGTACAATCCATCAGTACTTTTTTTTTGCAATATGTTTCATATGTTTGAAAGTAATTTTAACCCCAAAATTTAAAATATATCTATTTTTTAATACATTTCTAATTTTATTTTTAACATTTAAATCATTAACTCATTTGATTTTCAGCCCAAGAAGAACTGGTTCAAATATAAGGCTTGTCCATTTCTAGTTCAAAATCTAGACAATTGAGTGATCTTGGAGTCTAACATTCTAACTTTTAAAAAGAGGTTGACAGTATCCAGCTCATTAGATATTTGTGGAAATTAAATTAGATAATGCATGTGAATAGTTTAACAGGATTCCAGCTCATAGCAAGTAATAAATGAGGAAGAGAAGGATTTATGGATTTCTACATAATAAGAATGTGTATATGTATATAAGAATGTGTATATGTATATATTTATCATGTACAGATCAAAACAACTATAATTTACCAAAGACTTATTTAAATGTAGAAATGTGTTCTTTGGATAATCAAGAGATACTTTATGTCAAAACACATGTGAATCTAGAATTGAAAGTAATTCCGTTAAAATGTTTTACGTTCCGAACAGAAAGTAAGTGCTGCTTGTTAATACTGGAGAGAGAACCTTCTTGTACATGGAAGCTACTTTGGACTTGGTAGTTTTGTCTCTCCCCCACCCTTTTCAATGGAATGATGGGATAAGTAATGAATGGTCAAAAGTGATGGCAGATCAACAAGCAGAGATAAACACAAAAATGATACAAGACAGAGTGTTCCTGTTCAATATCCTTCAAGGAGTCTCTGATATAGATTACTTCGAGGCATCCAGGCATCTGAGCTATCAGGAGGAATATCTAAATTGCTTTCTCACAGGTTCTACAAAGCAGTCTCTTTACTTTATCTACTCATTTTAGATGGCACCTCATTGAATTTCTCCTAGCCAATTTATTTTCTGCAAAGCTCACATTTCTCTTACAATAGAGAAATTTCTTTAGCTCTACTCTTTTAACTTTAGCTTAATAGCATGGGATCTTACGTTAAGTTTCACGGTCAACAGAACAGCACAAATTTAACATTTACTTGATCCATTTTACTAAATAGTAGAAGGAGAAAGTGCTATGCCAAGGGCAATGTGAGTATTTATTTTCTCTATGGTTTATACATTTACTTGAATGCATCCCCAAAGAAAACTAATGTATTGATCAAATCTAATTAGCTCAGGTTACATAAAACTGTAACATGAGATACTGGTATACTTAAGAAAAATAGAAGGCTTAAGCAAAAATAAGTCATGGAAATTAAGAATTCAGACTCATGTGGCACACCAAATAATGAGAAGTTTAAGAGTAACATGAGACAAAGATTCTGATCTTAAGAAAATTATTTTAGTTAGAAAAAAATTTAAATTTTAGTTATGTTTAAGAAATTACTGTTATATAAGTATACACATTTATTTTTAAACAAACAAATAGAAAACAACAAGTAAAAAATCACCAATAATGCCAACACCCAAATAAAAAAAGTAAGAATAATATTCTGGTGAATCTTCTTACATACTCTCCCTACACAAAAACACATAGGGTTCATTCCACTCATTTAATTTCATTATCTCCTTTTTTCATTTAACATTTAGTTTTCAAGGTGTTTTCTTGTAATTTCTTCCTCAACAAATATTTAAGAAGCAAATTATCATCTGCCACAACCCTATGCTATCTTTTTTAAAAATTTTTATTAAGGTAAGATTGATATACACTCTTATGAAGGTTTCACATGAAAAAACAATGTAGTTACTATATTTACTCATATTATCAAGTCCCCACCCATATCCCAATGCAGTCATTGTCCATCAGATCAGTAAGTTGCCAGAGATCCACTATGTGTATTTTCTCTGCTACACAGTTCTCCCCATGATTCCCCACACCATGTGGACTAAATATAATACCCCTCAGTCCCCTTCTCCCTCCCTCCCCACAAGCCCTCGCACATCCCTCCCCTTTGAAACCACTAGTTCATTCTTGGAGTCTCTGGGTCTGCTGTCGTTTTGTTCCTTCAGTTTTGCATCATTGTTATACTCCACAAATAAGGGAAATCATTTGGCATTTGTCTTTCTCCACCTGGCTTATTTCACTGAGCAAAATGTCCTCCAGCTCCATCCATGTTGTTGCAAACTGTAGGATTTGTTTCTTTATTATGGCTGAACAGTATTGCATTGTATATATCTTCTTTTTCTACAGATGGACACTTAGGTTGCTTCCATATCTTGTCTATTGTAAAAAGTGCTGCAATAAACATAAGGGTGCATATGTCTTCTTGAATCTGAGAAGTTGTATTCTTTGGGTATATGCCAAGGAGTGGGATTCCGGGGTCAAATGGTATTTCTATTTTTAGTTTTTTGAGAAACCTCCATATTGCTTTCCACAATGGTTGAACTAGCTTACATTGCTACCAGCAGTGTAGGAGGGTTCCCCTTTCTCCGCATTCTCACCAGCATTTTTTGATCTTAGTCTTTTCAATGCTGGCCATCCTTACTGCTGTGAGGTGATATCTCATTGTGGTTTTAATTTGCATTTCCCTAATGTTTAGTGATGTGGAGAATCTTTTCATGTGTCTGTTGGCCATCTGAATTTCTTCTTTGGAGAACTGTCTCTTCATATCCTCTGCTCATTTGTTAATTATGAGCAGAGGATTAATTGCTCAATTGGGTGTTGAGGTGTATAACTTCTTTATATATTTTGGATGTTAACCCCTTGTTTTGTATGTCATTTACAAATATATTCTCCCATACTATAGGATACCTTTTCATTTTGTTGATGATGTCCTTTGCCATAGAAAACCTTTTTAGTTTGAAGTAGTCCCATGAGTTCATTTTTTAATTTATTTCCCATTCTCAAGGAGATAGATTAAGGAAGATGTTGCTCATGCTTATATTCAGGAGATGTTTTCCTATGTTGTCTTCTAAGAACTTTATGGTTTCATGACTTACATTCAAGTCATTAATCCATTTCGAGTTTACTTTTGTGTATGGGGTTAAACATAATCCAGTTTCATTGTCTTGTAGGTAGCTGTCCAGTTTTACCAACACCAGCTGTTGAAGAGGCTGTCATTTCCCGATTGTATGTCCATGGCTCCTTTATCATATATTAATTGACCATTTATGGTTGGGTTTATGTCAGGGCTCTTTAGTCTGTTCCATTGGTCTATGGGTCTGTTCTTGTGCCAGTGCCAAATTGACTTGATTACTGTGGCTTTGTAGTAGAGCTTTAAGTTGGAGAGCATAATTTCCCCTGCTTTATTCTTCCTTCTCAGGATTGCTTTGGCTATTCGAGGTCTTTTGTGGATCCATATGAATTTTAGGATGATTTTCTCTAGTTCGTTGAAGAATGCTGTTGTTATTTTGATAGAAATTACATTGAATCTATAGATTGCTTTAGGTAACATGGCCATTTTGACAACATTAATTCTTCCTAGTCATGAGCATTGGATGTGTTTCCATTTATTGGTATTTTCTTTAATTTCTCTCATGAGTATCTTGTAGTTTTCAAAGTATAGGTCTTTCACTTCTTGGTTAGGTTTATTCCTGGTATTTTATTCTTTTTGATGCAACTGTGAATAGAATAGTTTTCCTGATTTCTCTCTCTGCTAGTTCATTGTTAGTGTATAGGAACACAACAGATTTCTGTGTATTAATGTTGTATCCTGCAGCTTTGCTGAATTCAGATATTAGATCTATAGTTTTGCAGTGGATTCTTTAGGTTTTTTTATATACAATATCATGTCATCTGCAAAAACAGGGACAGTTTAACTTCTTCCTTGCCAATCTGGATGCCTTTTATTTCTTTGTGTTGTCTGATTGTGGAGGCTAGAACCTCCAGTACTATGTTGAATATAATGGGGGGAGTGGGCATCCTTGTCTTGTTCCCAATCTTAAAGGAAAAGCTTTCAGCTTATAGCTGTTAAGTATAATGTTGGCTGTTGGGTTTGTCATATATGGCCTTTATTATGTTGAAGTACTTGCCATCCATATACATTCATTGAGAGTTTTTATCATGAAAGGATGTTGAATTTTGTCAAATGCTTTTTCAACATCTGTGGAGATGAATTTGTGGTTTTTGTCCTTCTTTTTGTTGATATGGTGGATGATGATGATGTATTTTCGAATGTTGTACCATCCTTGCATCCCTGGCATAAATCCTACTTGATCATGATGGATGATCTTTTTGATGTATTTTCGAATTCAGTTTTCTAATTTTGTTGAGCATTTTTGCATCTATGCTCATCAGGGATATTGGTCTGTAATTTTCTTTTTTCTGTGTTGGCTTTGCTGGTTTTGGTATTAGAGTGATGCTGGCTTCATACAATGAGTTTGGAAGGATTCCCTCCTCTTCTATTTTTTGGAAAATTTTAAGGAGAATGGGTATTAGGTCTTCACTAAATGTTTGATAAAAAATTCAGCGGTGAAGCCATCTGGCCCAGGGTTTTTGTTCTTAGGTAGTTTCTTTTTATTACCAGTCAATTTCATTGCTGGTAATTGATGTGTTCAGATTTTCTGTTTCTTCCTTGGTCAGCCTTGGAAGGTTGTATTTTTCTAGAAATTTGTCCATTTCTTCCTGGTTATCCAGTTTGTTTGCATATAATTTTTCATAGTGTTCTCTAATAATTTTTGTATTTCTGTGGTGTCCGTACTGATTTTTCCTTTCTCATTTCTGATTCTGTTTGTGTGTAGACGCTCTTTTTTTCCTGATAAGTCTGGCCAGGGGTTTACCTATTTTGTTTATTTTCTTAAATAAACAGCTCTTACTTTCATATATTCTTTCTATTGTTTTATTCTTCTCAATTTTATTTATTTATGCTCTAATTTTTATTATGTCCCTCCTTCTACTAACTTTGGCCTCATTTGTTCTTCTTTATTTAGTTTCATTAACTGTGAGTTTAGAGTACTCATATGGGATTGTTCTTCTTTCCTGAGGTAGGCCTGTATTGCAATATACTTTCCTCCTAGCAGAGCCTTAGCTGCGTCCCACAGAGTTTGCGCTGTTGAATTATTGTTGTCATTTGTCTCCGTATATTGCTTGATCTCTGTTTTAATTTTGTCATTGATCCATTGTCATTTAATTTAGGAGCATGTTGTAAATCCTCCATGTGTTTGTGGGATATTTCATTTTCTTTGTGTAATTTATTTCTAGTTTCATACCTTTGTGATCTGAGAAACTGGTTGGTAGAATTTCTATCTTTTTTAATCTACTGAGGCTCTTTTTTGGCCTAGTATATGATCTATTCTTGAAAATGTTCCATGTGCACCTGAGAAGAATGTGTATTCTGTTGCTTTTGAGTGTAGAGTTCTGTAGATGTCTGTTAGGTCCATCTGTTCTATTGTGTTGTTCAGTGCCTCTGTCTCCTTACTTATCTTCTGTCTGGTTGATGTGTCCTTCAGAGTGAGTGGAGTGTTGAAGTCTCCTAGAATGAATGCATTGCATTCTATTTCCCCTTTTAATTCTGTAAGTATTTGTTTCACATATGTGGTTCCTCCTGTGTTGGGTGCATATATATTTATAATCATTATATCTTCTTGTTGGATTGACCCCTTTATCATTATGTAATGTCCTTCTTTGTCTCTTATTACTTTCTGTGGTTTGAAGTCTATTTTCTCTGATACAAGTAAGCCAACTCCTGCTTTTTTCCTCTCTGTTAGTTGCATGAAATATCTTTTTCCATTCCTTCACTTTTAGTCTGTCTATGTCTTTGGGGTTAAAGTGAGTCTCTTGTAGGCAGCATAGAGATGGGGCTTGTTTTATAATCCATTCAGTGACTCTATGTCTTTTGATTTGTACATTTAGTCCATTTACATTTAGGGTGATTATCAATAGGTATGTACTTACTGCCTTTGCAGGTTTTATATTTGTGGTTTCCAAAGGTTCAAGGTTAACTTCCTTACCATCTAAGAGTCTAACTTAAATCACTTAATATGCTGTTACAAATACAATCTAAAGGTTCTTTTCTTTTTCTCCTCCTTTTTCTTCCTCCTCCATTCTTTATATATTAGTTATCATATTCTGTACTCTTTTGTCTATCCATTGATTGACTTTGGGGATAGTTAATTTCATTTTGCATTTGCTTAGTAATTAGCTATTCTACTTTCTTTACTGTGGTTTTATTACCTCTGGTGACAGCTATTAAACCTTAGGAAGACTTCCATCTATAGCAGTCCCTCCAAAACAGACTGTAGAGATGGTTTGTGGGAGGTAAATTCTCTCAGCTTTTGCTTCTCTGGAAATTGTTTAATCCCTCCTTCAAATTTAAATGATAATCTTGCTGGATAAATTAATCTTGGTTCGAGGCCTTTCTGCTTCATTGCATTAAATACATCATGCCACTCCCTTTGGGCCTGTAAAGTTTCTGCTGAGAAGTCTGATGTTAGCCTGATGGGCTTTCCTTTATATGTGATCTTATTTCTCTCTCTGGCTGCTTTTAATTGTCTGTCCTTATCTTTGATCTTTGCCATTTTAATTAGTATATGTCTTGGCATTGTCTTCCTTGGGTCCCTTTGTGTTGGGAGATCTGTGGATCTCCATGACACGAGAGACTGTCTCCTTCCCCAGATTGGGGAAGTTTTCAGCAACTACTTCCTCAAAGACACTTTCTATCCCTTTCTCTCTCTTCTTCTTCTGGTATACCTATAATGTGAATATTGTTCCATTTGGATTGGTCACACAGTTTTCTCAATATTCTTTCATTCTTATTGATCCTTTTTTCACTCTGTGCCTCAGCTTCTTTGTATTCCTCTTCTCTAGTTTCTATTTCATTTATCATTTCTTCTACCATATCCAACCTGCTTTTAATACCCTCCATTGTGCTCTTCAATTATTCGATCTCTGACCTGAATTCACTACTGAGTTCTTGGATATTATTCCTTACCTCCATTAACATATTGATGATTTTTATTTTGAACTCCTTTTCAGGAAATGTCATACAGTCCATATCATTTAAATCTTTCTCCGTAGTTATATTAGTTTTACTCTTGATCAGGTTCCTTTCACATTTCATATTTGTATATGGCACCCTCTAGTGTCCAGTACCTCTTCTATGGAGCTGCTCAGCCCCTGAAGCAATGTTGGTGGTTCGCAGTGGAGTGGTATTGGTGCCTGGGGGGAGGAAAGAGCTGTTTCCCAATTCCTGGCTGCTATGCCTGTCTCCACTGCCTGAACCTGTGGGCCGAGCACCCAGGTATAAACTTTTGTCCCAGAGCAGCTGGATATAGATCCCTGCTTTCCACAAGCAGCTGAATCTCAGTCTCTCCTTGAATTCTGCCTATATTAGCTTTCCAACCCTGTAATCTCATGAGTGTCATGAAAGCACCATGAAATGTAGGTTTGTGCTCCCAGAGAAGATCTCTGGAGCTAGGTATTCAGCAGGCCCAGGCCTCCACTCCCTCCCTGGTCCATTTCTCTTCCTCCCACTGGTGAGCTGGGGTGGGGGAAGGGCTTGGGTCCCACTGGGCCACAGCTTTGTTAAGTTTCCCTGTTCCGTGAGGTCTGCTGTTTTCTGCAGTTGTATGCAGTCTGGCACCATCCTCTTTCCTGTTGCTCTGTCAGGATTAGTTGCACCAACTATATTTTCTAATTGTATATGGGTTTAGGTGGAAGCCTCTGTCTCTCCTTTCATGCTGCCATCTTTAATCTGAACCCTCTGCTATTTATAAACAAATATTTATAGAGCAGTAATTGCTGCTCCCTATGGAATTTATGTTCTAATTGAAAAAACAACGAACTAGGAACAGCAGGACAAATCACTATGATGTATCTTTGTGTGTATATATGGATGTAATTATAAATAATGAAACATGAATAAACAATAAGTTATAGTTACTAAATGAGGTGGTCAAAGATGAAAATTTTAGAGGTAATATTTGTGTTTTGCTTTGAAAAATAAACAGCAAGATTTATGTTGTTGTCACAGAAGTGCAATCTAAGCAAAAGAAACAAGCATGAAGGGTCTAGTTGGCAAAAGCTTTATTTTGGAGGAAAAATATGAAGATGCCAATTCTGAAGTCTAGTGAGAAAGAAGGGGGAAAAGGATGTAGTCAAGCAGAACTCAAATCATTCAGGGTTTTATATTTTGGTTTCCTAATAATATTGAAGCACGTGAATTTGAACTGACTTGACTCCTTTTGGACTAACAGAATGCAGCGGAAGGGAAACTGTGCCCATTCCTGGTCTAGTCCTTCAGAACTTTAGGCTACCAATTTCATTCATGAATTCCAGTGTCATAAAACGTTCAGCTACCCTGAGAACGTGACACGCTGAGGAAGCCTGAGCTAGCCAAATGGACAGGCCATGAAGAGGAATACTGAAGCACCAGATCTGAGACTGGAAGTATCTGGATATTCTCAACCAACTGCTATGAATGCAGCTAAATAAAGAAATCCACCCAAGAACATGGGAATCATAACAACCCAAACAACTGCTTAAATTCATGACAAACCAGGTCATGAAAGATAATAAAGTCTTGGTTTATACCACTTAATTTTGGGGTGGTTAGTTACACAGCAACAATTTAAATGAAACAAGAAACCTGTATGTATTATGATATCATATAGCAGCATTAAATAAAATAATATTATAGATAACTGTTCTATACTGTACCATAACTCCAGATAGTGAAGTTATTTATTTGCCTTTCCTAAGCAAATACGATTTGATGGCATCCCCAAAGTTGTTACCAGCATAATATTGAATAACAAAATTAACTTGTCTGCAACATTTTCATACAGTTCTGTTTTAAATTTAGAGGAGCTAAAAGTGAATTAAATGTGAGCAGCAACCCACCTTAAAAGTATCTATCATTTGAGTTGACTTAGTTTTGTATAAGAGAAATAGCCTTTAGTTTTCTATCAATGGCAGTATTATTCTAAATTCAGAGCCTTTTATATATCATGTTTACCTTTATGATCTTTATCAGTGACTGTCATCCTATGAACAAGTGAAATAGCTGGAAATAACCTCAAACTCAAGTCTTAAATGAAACTTATTTTTACTTCCAGTTATTTTTAATTCTCCTTTTTTATTTTCTCTTTTCCTAAATGTACTACTGTCTACCTAGTTAAAAACAAACATCAAAGATTCATCCTTGATTACTTTTCCTTTTTCTTTACTTCTTTATCATTGAAGTCTGGCATTTTATTCGTTTAATATATTTTAAACACTTTTCTTTCTCTCTTTTTCCACTGTCACTACATTGTTATTTATATGACTATATGCTTCATGTTAATGATCTGATTGCTAATTCCACTTATTTTCTTGCTTTCAATTTTGGTCCAACACACTTCATTCTATAGTTCTCTGAGTAATCTATGTAAGATACAATGCTGGTCTTCATTATCCCACTGCATAAAATGGTAACTCAACTCATAGTTTTCAGGAAATTTTTAATCTTCCTAGTGTAATTTTTGGAAACACTCACTGTATAAGACTCACTTACCTCTCTCTTTTGATTTTTCTGTGCCTTGTACAATGCCCACTACATATTAAGTGCTCAGTAAGTATAGGAAGAATACTTGGTTTCTTTTTCAAGAATCAGAGAACCTACATTTTCACATTTTTTCATTTTTCTTTTATTGGCATTTCACATATTCACTTAAAATTAACCAAGAAATATGCATAAAAAAGGCAAATATCTGATTCTACTCCCTAAATGAAGCCATTACTGTTATCTTAATATAATAAGACTGATATAAAATAAATTTTATTAGAGGATTTAAAAAATTGGCGTTATGCATTTTATTATATAGAAGTCTAATATGACATAGTGGATAGAGTACTAGGTTGAGACTCAGAACACTTAAGTTCTGGTTGTAATTTTCTCAATAAATAGCTTCTCATAAATATGACTTTTGTCAGATAAACTAACCTCTATAAGTCTTAGCTTACAGCTCTCTTATCTGTAAAATGTGTGGGCTGGACCAAATAATCTATGTCTCCTTCTACCTTATTTTATCTAGTTCAGTGCTATTAAATAGAATAATGCCTTCTGCCCCAGAAGACTTTATCAATTTTGATTTTAAATATGACTATGGATACCAAATATATATATATGACTGAAATTCACTGGAATCATGTATCAAGTGTTTTCCAAATGTTAAACTTAAAACTATTCATTTTCTTCATATGAGATAGAGATAAAATAAAGTGCATATATAAACAGCAGATTGATAAATTATATTTGCCTATGTGAACAAAAATATGAGAATTTACAAATAATATGAGGAATTTAATACTCCTCAGATCTCATGCTCTTCAAGATAATATCATTAAAAAATACTATCACCCACTCAGCCTTGTTATTATTTTCCTTAATAGTATTATTTGTATATTTCATAAGTACTCTTATTTTATGGTGAAATTATGGTCAAAATAATTATGATCCAGAATTGATGATTTCCTAGATAATATCCAATATATAAAAAGCACATTTCCTTTGTAATAGTGAAATCTGTGACAAATTGTAGAACAGACTTCATTTAAAAAACACAATGGTAGATTGCAAGTATGTTAACCTCATAATTAATTGTTAAATAATTGATAAGGGTGCCCCATATTGTTACCTACCTTATTACTTTTGTTGAAAAAAATCACAGGAAAGTCATAAGAAGAGGAGTCTATAAAAATTAATGGATTTCTAATGAGATAGAAAAAAGAATTTGGAGTTGTTATTAGAAGCAATATTGTCTATAATTTTTCTGTTATACTTTTGTTATAGTAATTCAATCAACTAATGAAGTATTTCTTAATTGTTAAATCTTACAATATGAAATTTCAGCAAGGTAGAAAAAATTTAATTCTGTACTCCCAATCATTCAGCAGGAGAAACAGGAAGTACTTATTACAAAAATCTAAGTAAGAAAAAATGCTATAAAAAATGGCATAAATTGTGCAGTCAATTCACTCTCCTGAGATTTTACTCTTCATTCTCAGGGTAGATTTTAAAATATCAGAGGGACAATTTCTCAAGATGAGAAAATATACTTTACTCTTGTCCCAAATGAAAAATTCACATTATCTAATTTAAAAAATGGAGGTATAATGTGCAATTGTGTTTAATGATAATTTGATCCTACTCTCTCAAATTTCATCTCATCCAATCCTTCACTTGAGTTACTAATTTTCTCTAGTTTGGATATAGAGAGCAAATTTTACAGCAATGAAATATGGTTTACATTACTATTTTATAGGGAGTGTTGTATGGAGGAAATAAAAGGCTTTGAAATCAGAAGAACTGAACTTTAAAACTCCAGAAGCTCAAAAGTTGAAAAACACAATTTGAAAGAGTTTTGAAACTCAAGGAGTGAAAATTTCTGAAGCATTGGTCAGAATACTGTAAACTGTCAACAAAGAGCTCTTTCTTGATTTATAGTGAAGTTAGAGAAAATCCATCATCCCTAAAGGATAAGTGGAGAAGGGTATATTTTCTTTCCTGTGTTGTTCTCATTAGTCCTTTGGATACCTGAAGAAAAGAATTACATAAAATCAGAAAATAATTCTAGACTTTCTTTAACAGTTTGATAGATGTGGAATAGATAAATGAAAAAGGAACTCTTTCATATTCATACATTTGTTTCTGTATTGTGATAAGTGTTAATGAAAGATTATATGTATAATGTTTTGTCCCTGTAAGAAAGTATTTCTTCCAATTTCAGCAAAGTTTTTGTCACAGAATATGTTGTAGTTGTTTAAAATCTTTTTATTTTATGATTAATACTTTTAAAAATATTTAATAATTAAATGTTTCTCAAATCATGTTTTAATAATAATTTTAAACATTGAAATTTTATAAAATTAGGGTGAAAGGTTTTTTTTTTAGGTATTTCAGAAATGCAATTTCGGTCAGTAAATGCTAGAATTTATCTAAGACATCACACCTTCTGATTCTTCTGTATGTGTTTTAAGAACTCAAAATATAGTGGATTTGAAAAATAACTGAAGTCCTTCCAAAACTCATTATATTTTAATATCCATTTTATTTTGTATCAAAAGCCAAACATATGCTCATAAAATAATGATAGCTTTATAGTGAAAATGGGTTTTCCAACTGGGTTATGGAACCAGGCTATATGTGAATGACTTTAGTGTAGGAAGTATTGAATTTATAGGTAAATATAGATTAGGCAATATAAAGTCAGAATATGAGCTAGCTGGGAATAGAAGGGAAAGGTTCAAGTTAGGCAGCCATTAAATCATTAAACACATGCATACTATACACTGTGCCAAATACTAAGGGTATGTCTGTCAGTGGAGAATATGACAACTGTTGTCTTAAAAACAGTCTATTGGTAGTGATATTGGGAGTATGAGACCTGCTGTGTTATTACAGGATGCTACTGGGTACAGAAGAGTAGCATTCCTAACTTGGGTGTCCAAGGAAGAATTCTAGGAGGAAGGTCATTTAAAGTGAAGCCTATATATTAAGTATGAGCTGACCACGGAACATAAAGGAAAAGGATAATAGATGAAGATGTTACAGGTAAATTAAGAGATGAAGCAGAGCATGACATAGGCAAGAAGCTGTCCATGATGATGGGGTCTAGAATACACACAAGACAGGCTGTTGAAAAGTGAAGGAAGGTTTCTGGGTATATATATATAAAGTATAACAAATTTGAATTCTAAGAGAAAAGGGAGCTACTAATGCTGTTAAGCAGGAAATGAGTAATATTATGACTTTGAGATCATAAGTGATGATGTATAATCTTTTTAAAGAGTTAAACAGATGATTCATACAAACACAAATAAACACATCAAAAATATTTTTAAACATTAATGAGGGTAACTGTAAGACACTGTAAGTTACTCTGGCAAATTCATTTTGGCACTCATGATCATTCATGTGCATGTCTGCTAGTCTTGCCCTTGGTCCAATTAGACAGAACCATTTCTTTCCCTACATTATGATGATGAATGCCAAAGTCATTTGCTAAGAGGTGAAAACTGGTAATTATCTCCTAGGGCAAAAAGATTATAGGTGGGCTTAACTTTTCTATAGAGCAGAAAACAATTCTACTAATATGCATTTCTTTGACCAAGAATTTTTGCATTTCTATTAATTTCAACAAGGTAACTTTACCCTGTACAACTGTAAAATAGCCTACCAAAAGAAAAACAAAGACCAAACACCCATAGCCTACTGAGTCAGTTAATCCATAAAGACTGCAAAAACAGTGCCCATCCCACTACTGAAAGGAAAGTCAGTAATCTCTTTTATATAAAATGAAGAGACTTGAAAAGAAGACGAAATATTAGAAGTTGTATTTAGCAACTTAATTAGATGAAGAAGTAAGTGTGTTAGTTTTCTACAGCTTCTGTAAAAAAAAAGAAGAAGAAGAGGAAGAAAGGAATCTAGACGAACTATAAAACAACCAGAAAAAAATTAATAAAATGGCAAGAAGTACATACATATCAATAATTGCCTTAAAAGGAACTAAGTGCATCAAAAACAGACAGGTTGAATGGATAAAGAAAGAAAACCCATCTAAAAACTGCCTACAAGACTCATTTCAGACTTAAAGACATACATAGAGTGAAACTGAATAAATGGAAACAGATATTTCATGCAAATAAAAGGGAGAAAAGAGAAGGAGTAGCAATACATATGTCAGATAAAATAGATTTTAAAACAAAGAAAGTAATAAGGGATAAAGAATGACATTACATAATAATAAAAGGATAAGTCCAGAAAAAAGACATAACAATAATAAATATCTATGCACCCAACATAGGAACACATAAATATATAAAGCAGATGCTAACAGACCTAAAGGGAAAAAGAAACAGATAGATTTTACACCCTCCTTACATCAATGGATAGATCACCCAGACAGGAAATAAATAAGGTAACAGTAGTGTTGAATGGCACATTAGACTAGATGGACTTAGTAGATAGATATATATATAGAACATTCTACTCAAAATCAGCAGAATACACATTCTTAAGTCTACCTGAAACTTTCTCCAGAATGTATCACATGTTAGGACACAAAAAAAGGTTCAATAAATTCAAAAAGAATGAAATTGCATCAAACATCTTTTCAGATCACAATTAATTACATGAAAACAGACAAACAAAAAATCATCAAACACATGGAGGTTAAACAACATACTTCTAAATAATCAAAGATCAAAGAGCAAATCAAAGAGTAAATCAAACAGTACATGAAGGCAAATGAAGACAAAAACACAACGGTTCAAAAATATGTGGGATGCCACAAAAGCGGTTCTAAGAGGGAAGTACATAGCAATACAGACCTACCTCAAGAAACAAAAACAATCCCAAATGAACAATCTCACCTAACAACTAAAGGAACTAGAAAATGGAGAATGAACTCCAAACTTAGTAGAAAGAAGGACATAATAAAAAGCAGAGTAGAAATAAATAAAATGGAGACTAAGGAAAACAGAAAAAAAATCAATGAAACCTAGAGCTGGTTTTTCAAGGAGATAAAGAAATTAGATAAACACCAGCTAGACTTATCAATAAAAAAAAAATCAGGACAAAAACAAACAAAATCAGAAATGAAAAAGGAGAACTTTAAACTGACATGACAGAAATTCAAAGAATTATAAGAGAATTTTATGAAAAATTATATACAAATAAATCGGACAACTTAGAAGAAATGAAAAAGTTCCTCAAAATATACAATCATCCAAGACTGACCCAAGAAGAAAAAGAAAATCTCAACAGAATGATTACCAGTAACAAAAGTGAATTGGTAGTTGTCAAAACACTCCCAGCAAACAAAATTCCAAGACCAGAGAGCTTCACAGGTGAATTTTATCAAACATTTAAAGAAGAGATAATATAAATGTATCTTTCTTAAAGTATTGCAAAAAATAGAAGAGAAAATATTTCAACTCACATCACTCTAATACCAAAAACAGAGAAAGACAACACAAAAAAAGAAAATTACAGAACAATATCCCTGATGAATATACATACAAAAATCTTCAAAATATTAGCAAACCAAATTCAGAAATATATCAAAAGCATTATTCATCATGACTAAATGGGATTTATTCTAGGGGGATACAAGGATAGTATAATATTTATAAATCAATGAATATATAACACCACATTCATAAAAGGAAGGATAAAAAACATGCTAATCTCAGTAGATTTTGAAAAAGCATTTGACAAAATGCAACATCCATTCATAATAAAAAATTTTCAATGAAATGGGTATAGAAAGAACATAAGTCAACATAATAAAGCCATATATGACAACCCCCTACAGCCAACATCTTACTCAGTGGTGAAAAGCTAAAAGCTTTTCCTCAGAGATCAAAATAACAATGTACTCTCTCACCGTGTTTGTTCAACATGGTATTAGAAGTCCTAGCCACAGCAATCATACAAGGAAAAGAAAGCAAAGGCATCCATATTAGTAAGGAAGAAGTAAAACTGGCACTATATAGAAAACCCTAAGTTCCACCAAAGAACTATTAGAACTAGTAAATGGATTCTACAAAGTTTCAGGATACAAAAGCAATATACTTAGAATACTAATAATGAACTAGTAGAAAGGGAAATCAAGAAAACTTTCATTTATGATTGCATAAGAAAGAATAAAATATGTAGGAATAAACTTAACCAAGGAGGTGAAAGACCTATACTCTGAAAACTGCAAGACACTCATGAAAGAAATTTAAGAAGACACAAATAAATAGAAATCAATCCCATGCTTATGGATAGGAAGAATTAATATAGTGAAAATGGACATCCTGACCAAAGCAATTTATAGATTTAATGCAATTTCTATCAAAATACCATTGGAACTTTTCAAAAAACAAAAGCAAATAATCCTAAAATTCATATGGAACCACTAAAGACCCTGAATAGCTAAAGTAATATTGGCAAAGATGAACAAAGCTGGTGGCATCATGTTCCCTAATTACAAGCTTTACTACAAAGCTGCATTGATTAAAACATTATGATACTAAAACAAGAACAGACATATCTATGAACAGGCATAAAAACCCAAAAATAAACCCACACATATATAGTCAACTAGTAAATGACAAAGAAATCAATAATATACAATAGGGAAAAGACAGCCTCTTCAACAAATGATGTTGGGAACACTGGAGAGCTACAAACAAGAGACTAAATTCATTTAACACCTAAGTATAAGTCACGAAGCCATAAAACTCTTAGATGAACACATAGGCAAAAAATCTCTTGAACATCAGTGTGCATAATTATTTTCTGAATACATCTCCCCGGGCAAGGGAAACAAAAACAAAAATAAACAAGTGAGAGTACATCAAATTAAAAGGCTTCTGCACAGCAAAGGAAAGCATCAACAAGACAAAAAGGCAACCTAATGTATGGAAGAATATGTTAAAAAATAATATATCCAATAAAGGGCTAACATCCAATACATATAAAGAACTCATATGACTTAATATACACACACACAAAAAAAAACCTCACAAATAACCCAATTAAAAAAATGGGTAAATGCCCTGAATAGGCATTTTTCCAAGGAAGATATACAGATGGCCAACAGGCACATGAAAAGATCCCTGAAAAGATTTCAGGGAAATGCAAATCAAAACCGCAATGAGATACCACCTTACACCAGTCAAAATGGCCACTATCCAACAGACAAGAAATAATAAGTGTTTATGAGGATGTTGAGAAAAGAGAACCTTCTCACACTGTTGGTGGGGATGTAAATTGGTACAGCCATTGTGGAAAGCAGTAAGGAGGTTGCTCAAAAAAATAAAAATAGAAATACCATATGACCCAGTAATTCTACTTTTAGGAATGTACCCAAAGAACATAAAATCCCTGATTTAAAAAAATATATATGCACCCCTATGTTTATTGCTATGTTATTTTAATAGGCAAAAGATGGAAGCAACCAAAGTGCAAAGTGTTCATCAATAGATGAATAGATAAAGATGTGGTTATATATATGATGGAGTATTTTTCAGTCTCAGAAAAGAAAGCAATACTGCCATTTGCAACAACATGGATAGACCTAGAGGGCATTATGCTAAGTTGCCGCGGGCTGCTGCAGGGGGAGAATGGAGACGACCGAGACTTGGACGAACAGATCAGGCACGGATTCGGCGGATGACAGACAGCCCAAACGCAAGGGAGGTTTCAAGCTGCTGCTACAAAATTTATTATTCAAACACAAAGATATATACTGTTCCTTTTTGCGGAACAGGGAACATAAGTTTTTTTGGCAAAAGTTCAGAGGATTGCAATCTCAGCGATAAGCATCTTAACAGGACCTTCTCAGTTTCAAATTGTACAGGAAAGGGATATTTGTACCATTTGCGGTTACCATGCTAGACATTGTGGTTAATACATTATGATGTGCATTCTCAAAGCCAGTTTAGATTGTTTTCTAAAACTTGTAAAATTTCTCTCATAGTTCTAGGATGACCATAAACATTGTATTTTATAGGATGAGTAGTTTTTCCATAATTAGCCAGAAATATAACCACTTGCCATCTCAATTGCCATTGTTGTTCTGCTGTCAATGTGCATCATGGAGCACGTGCTCTTTTTATGCTTTCCCAGCGGGAAAGATCTTGATACTTTATTCTCTTCCCGTATTATTTACCCATCTGTCTAAATTACTGTCATATACTCCTGTCCATGGGGTTGGGGCATCGGTAGGCCTAGGTCTATATGGACCTCTATATCTAGGGGGGTTGCCACCATCTGTTGTTTATAAGATATTCTATGCTATTATTTCTAATTTTGACTACAAACCCCATGGTAAGCAGCTTCTGCTTTCCTGCCTCCAATTTATCTTCTGGAAGGTCCTTTCTTTTCCTAGAAGTTCTTTGAATCTCCAACTCTAACCTTTGTAACTCATCAAAATATCCCCAAATGTGTTCTTTGGGATTTTCAGCATTAGCAGTAAAAGATATGCTATAGGGGAACAATCATCTGGCAAGGTAACAAGCAAAGCAAGCTTATGCAATTTATTCTCTATGCGTTTTTCTATCCGGGTGAAGGAGGATGGGTCTGAGGTTGCCGTGCTCAAGAACAGTGAGTTCACTGTCTGCTGGACCGGAACTTGTGGTTCCTGGATTATCTAATGGCACATCTCGATTCACTGAAGCAGGGGAAGTGCTGCAGACTGTTATGCCAAATATCAATAATACAAGGCACATTCCGGCCCCCATGCACAATACACCTGAAGCGGAAAGCATGCTTCTGAGATATCTTTTTATGAGCATCTGCCAGGGACCTCCAGGAGATCTAGCCGCTCTTGGCGTGAACCTCGGGACTGGCAGCCATTCAAGCTCTTTGAATTCCATGCTGCACAGACTCCACTGGAGTTGGTGTGGCACTAAGTGAAATAAGCCAGGCAGAGAAAGACAAATATATGATTTCACTTACATGTGGAACCTAAAACAAAACAAAAGAAAATGAGCAAGATAGCAATACCCTCATAGACACTGAGAAGTGACTGGTGTTACCACGGGGGGAAGGTTTGGGGTGGGTGGGGGAAATGGGTGAAGGGAATAAAGAGGCGCAAAATCTCAATTATAGTATAAATTAGTCATAGGGATGAAAGTACAGCACAGAGAATTTTTTAAAAAGAAAAACACTATTCCAGTTGTATATATTTAAAGTTTTAAATGACTTATTGTTTCATTGTATAGTGATTCTACAACTGAGGAATAATGTTTATGTATATATGTCCTCTAAGCAGAGAACATGTGAAATAAAAACACCATAAACTAAATGGCTTTAAATGATACAAATTAATTACCTTATAGCTTTGTAAATAAGAACTTCAGCATAGGTCTCACTGATCTAAAATCAATGTGTTGGTTGGCTGCATTTCCCTTTGGAGGCTCTAATGGAAAATCTATTTCCTGCTCATTCAGATTTTATACAATTCAGTTCCATGGGGTTGTAAGACAGTGAGGTTTTGTTTCCTTGTTTCAGCTGGAGCACTATTAGATTACAGAAGCTCTGCTCTGTTCCTTCACATGGCCCCTTAATCTCAGAATGAGCAACAGGACATCATCGGAACCTTCTCACATTCCATCTCTCCCTAACCATTGCTTGGAAAAGTGGTCCACTTTTGAGGACTAGTGTTTTGATTGTCTTCACCCAGATGATCCAGGATGATCTACTCATCTCAAAATCCTTAAATGTAATCACATCTGTAAATTTCCTTTTGCAATGTAAGTTAATGTACTCAAAGGTTAAAAAGATTAGGGCATAGACATTTGTGGGGTAGGTTATTTCACCTATCCCAGTGAAAGTGTAGAATAAATCAATGGTTATCAGTTTGAGTTAGAGTAAAAAAGGTGACTCTATTCATTAAGCTACAGATACAAGAAGAAAAATTAATTTTCTCCAAACAGAATGAGTTTGAGGAACTTCAGTAATCTGCTGAAAACTATAATAGGAATATATGAACAAAATACTATTTGAATCACTTGGAACATTGGATCATAGGGTAGTTATCTAGATATGTTTAAGATGTAAATATGTTTGGGAATTAAAAACATGCAAACGGCAAATTAAGTAATGGGGATTAATGAGATCATCCATCCATAATTTTTTGATGAAAGAGTGGATACGGTAAACAGGTATCATAGAAAGGAAAATGAGAAAATGTATGAAATATTGTTTCAATAGTTTCAGCAATAAAGGGGAGATAAACAGGATGACCTTCAGAAGGAAATGCTTAATCATTAGAGTGAGATCTTTGAGGAGGTGAGAAAAAGCAATCCAAAGAGCAGTGCTGGAGATATTGACCTATGTATTTACTTCTTGTACTGTGAAGGAAAGGAAAAAGAAACTGAGGAATGACAATGTAGGTTGGTGAAGCAGTAGGAATTTGAGTGCATTATTTTGGAAATATTTTGTTAAAGAGATAAGAAAGTCATCATCTTGGGAAATGGAAAGATAGTTTGGGAAGATAAAATATTTCTGGATATTAGAATTTAGATAATTAAACAAACATAGGTGATGGCTAGCACCTATAAAGACCAAAAGTAGATCATTTAACTGTTCTCATATCCTAGAGGTAACCTAAATACTGCCATGAGAAAATAACTGAGCTGATTAAGTTTTAGAATGAGATCCAAATTTGCATCAAGACTTTCTAATCAGTTAATATCCTGCTTTGTTGATAATATGCTACTGTTGGGGAGGGAAATTTTTCCTCTATCCTTTAAGATTCTTCTAGTTGGTCTAAGAATTAAATTGATGTGAGACAGATTAACAGGAGAAAATCAAATTTGATTTCATACATACAGGAACACTACATATATGAGAGGTTCAAAGGCAGAAAGGCAAAATGAGGTATATATGCCATCCTGAGTTAAGGAATGGGATAGGGGCCTGGAACTTCAACGGGGAGGAGGGCAACACACAAGGCAATGAAGTGCAGATATTTGGTAACTGGATGTTTGCCTTGCCATACAGATGGGCCATTTAGATAAAATTCAATCTGGCAAATAACTCTTATTCTGGAAAAGACCCCCAATTTAGATGATTCTAGGTAATTAAGGAAGAGGCAAAAGTTTCTTTTGAACCAGTAGGTCTTGACTATCTTTAGCTCAAGAGTCCACTTGCCAAACTGGCACATTTTGGGGAGGCTTTCTCTGAACCCCTTCACTATAGTAGAATTCTAAATTGTAAAAATAATGCCACACATTTAGACTAACCTAGTTTTATAGGTGCTAGAATTCCACTTTATTTTCGTCTGCAGTCTATAATGAAGTATAAGTTTATCTTTAAGGATTGGTCCATGGGTATGTCCATACAGGTAAGGCATATAGCACTGGGGACTTAGTACTCCTTTTCTTCAATGGTTGCTGTGTCCTTGCTGATCTAGCTAGCTTTCCCTGACAGCAGAAGTAATTTGATCAGAGATTGAGGTCTTCACATGAGTTAATATTTCATATAATGATGTTCCTTATATTTCTATATTAGAAAGATATAAATAGAAAAACAAATAAGTAAACATATGATAAAACACATGCATTATGGGGAAGAAGGACATAGTTGAGTAAATATAATCAGCAGAAAGAAACCATAAAATTAGTATGTCAGTCTGTTAATCCTTCTTTTTGCTCTTGCTTACCGTAGGGATGGTCCATTAAAGTTATTCCACATAAATGATAAAATTTTGGAAATTGGTAGAGCTTTCAGAAATTGATTTATTATTATTTACCTCAGTAGATTAGGAGAAGTGAGACAAACAGGAATCTGGACAAATTTTTTATTAGTGATATGTTCAGAATCTTCTGACTATAATTTTAAAACAAAAGACAAATATGTCCAGTGGCAACTTGCCCAAACTCTCAATATGCAGTCTTTGGTATCTATGACAGCAGATTGTGGACAATAAGCAAAAGGAAAACATATACTAGAACTTAAGGAAAACTTTGAGAACTGAGGACTTGAAAAGGACACTGAATGACATAAATGCTAAATTATCACTTGATTTAATATTTTATTTCTAGAAATGTTAATAACCTCTTAATTTACCCTCCTATCTCTATTCTATCTCATTATAATTTATTATTAGCATAAACACCATTAAAATTGTTAATTTCAGATACAACAAATTCATTGAAGATGTTTAAAATGCCATTCAATTGACAGATTTCTGAATTGACTTCACTGAAGTTGAATATTTAGGCTTACTATTGGAGTTACATACTAAACAGAAACTCCATTTTCATACTTAGTGTGTTGTGAAAAAGGACTGGCAGTGCTTGCCTTGGTTCATCATTAAAGTATTTTTAGGTTGTTTAATTTAGATTCTATAAAGATAAAACCATTTATTGGGGGTGGTGGGAGAATTTATAGAGTCCTCTTTGCAAGTCAGCAGTG
Source organism: Manis javanica (assembly GCF_040802235.1). Lineage (NCBI taxonomy): Eukaryota > Metazoa > Chordata > Mammalia > Pholidota > Manidae > Manis > Manis javanica. The sequence goes on along the minus strand of NC_133160.1, from coordinate 126,195,846 downwards.
TGAACACCTTGCATATTTCTAAATTACACAAGCAGAAGAATTAGAAATAAATCAGGGGAGATACTGTTTCCATTACTTAAAACCCTTATAAGATCAGGTTTGAAATATGTCCAGTTTTAGACTCTAATGGAGAATAGTGATTCAAATTCTTAACAGTATAGAGGAGAGGTATCCGATTTATCTGGGGATTAGGATATCTGCTTTATGAGAAAAGGTTTCAAGAAAAGAGCTTGTTACAAGAAAAATATGATAAACATATTTAAACATGAACAGAGAGTAAAAGGAAATTAAGGCAAGATACTAAAAAATACCTGAGAAAGAGATGTTCTGATTATATTTCATTATAAATATGAGAAAAATGAAAAACAATTCTCTCAATTTGTATTACATACATTTCAAAAAAGATGTTTCTTTTTCAAAAGACTTCCCAACATTTTTTATTTGTGAGAATTACATAAACCAAAACACTTTTTCACAGTGATGTAAAATTGTAAAATTATGCAAAATTATATAAAGTGCACTGTAGGGACCAAAGGCAGACCACCAAAGGTGTCCATTGTGACATGCAGATTTTTTAAAGATGAAAACCATGAAAACCCAAAGATTCAGGAAGATACTTTGATCTCCCCCTATCCAACTGCATAAACAGAATTTAGAACAGAGGAAATACTCCAGCAGAACTATCACTAAAAAACAGCTACATTATAATGTAAACTATGGGATGACATAGTGACACAGCCTGCTGAAATTCCTCTGTGCCCCACTGTTTCTGTTTCTGTGGCCCATCAAACATTTTGTTCATGAAACATTTACTCTTTCATATTCCTGTGAATTGCTTCCCTTTTCCTTTGAAGTCTCCAACCCCTACCCTCTTCTCCTTGGTTCAGGATGACATATATACGTCAGTGTCCCTGACTGTTTTTGGAATCCATGTCTATGCCTTCTCCGTATCTATGTCATTAAACTGCTTTTTTTCTCCTGTTAATCTGTCTCATGTCAATTTGCTTCTTAGTCCAGATAGAAGAACCTCAAGGAGTAGAGGAAATTTCTTCCTCCCAATAGCACAATGTCATATATAATGTAAATATCATGTATTCAATTATTGATATTTTAAGAGATTTTACAAATTGCAGCATTATAATGAATAAGTAATGGTCACATGTGGATAAAAGAAATAAAGCAACAAAAAATACTAAGATAAGATATTTAGAAGTTAAATAATATGTTTTCTGGAATCAAACTTGGTACCAAACAATCCTGCATAGGAAAACACTGTAAGGGAGGAAAAGAAATTCTCCCTCTACCTTTTGACAAATCAAAACTCTGAAGACCAAGAAATCTCTGAAATACAAGGATTTTTTGAGCCTTTGCAAATGCGAGCCAGATAAAGGACTGAGTCCTGGGGCAGGAAGTTTCTTCTTCACTAGCAGCAGAACCAGTTAAGAGAAACAAATCGTCTACCAGACTCAAGAAACAGGACATTTATAAGCAGTCTGAGAGAGAGGAAGTTCTTTAAATTCCCATGGGTTTTAAAGAATGTAGGCTATCACGAAGTAGGGATAGGTGGTTAGTCCATAGAGAAGACATACAGATGACGATCCAACACTGGTCATGCACAGTGGGGGATGCAGTGGTTCTGGGACCTTTCTAATGAGCTGAAAGGACTTTATTCAGGAACGTGGAGTTTCCAGTTAGCTACAGCCCAAGGCTATTGACTGATTATCTTCTGTTTCTCTCCTTCATTCTCCAGCCCTTATGTCACTTAATTTAGGACATTTCAGAGGTTCTTAGTCATCCCTGAAGTAAAAAACTGATTAACAGGAGAAAAACAAACAGATGTTTAATAACATGTATACCCCCGGTATGCATGGGGGATGCCCAGGAAAACTGAGTAGCTCCTTGAGATGGCCCAAGCCATCACCTTGAGTAACATCTCCAGCTAAGGACAAAAGAAAATATTGGGGAGTGGGATGTCTTGGGCACACAGCAAGGTAAACAAGGGTAAGACTGTTAGGCAGATTTAAGTCTCTGCCTTCTCCATTGTTAAGAGTCTGTAGGTATTGAGTTTCTCTCCCTGTCATGGTATAGCAAGGGAGAAACCCCTACAAATAGAGATTTGCCTTATATGTATAAATGTCTTTTGCAAAAGGCTAACTTCCACTGGATTTTCTGAGCTATTTCTAATCTGTTTCTTAAAAATAATCGGCCTAAAATAATCCTTATGCTAAAAAGATATATTTTGGGGTGGCAAATTCTACTCCCCTTCAATATGTACTTCATATTTGACCAGAATAATGCAATTAAACTTCTTGATATGGAAAACCGCTAAGAAGAATCCTTACTGTGCAGAAATAAATACAAAAGTATATAAATGATAGATAATTTTAAGTAAATATGGAAAGTAATACATAAAAACAAGAGACATTTTCCATGGAATGGGAGGACTTCATATATATTAAAATAATGTCTTATACAAATAGAAACACATTGATTCCTAAAAATTACATAGGATTGTCAAAAATTCAGTTTCAAAAATAGTATATGGTATGTTTCACAAATAGGTATCAGTCATCAGAATTGTGGTAAAATTATGTACAATTAATGTGAGTGTAATTTCAGATTTTAGAAAGGATAAAAGGATGCAGAGTGGTGTGCTGATATAGGTCAAGTATCTCCCCATTAAAGGAGATACTAAGTCCTAATTAGTTGTTTAAAGAAGCATTCCTTGTCTGGATTTTCTCCTGGGAATACTGTTCTGTGCTTGATACATGTGTTTTTAATTCCAACACTTATCACTAATCATTATCTCTGCACAAGACTGCCTAAAGACTTTGGGAGTGTCAAAGGATTTCAGCTCTGGGCAAGTTCACTCCGGATTCGATGAGGCTGAAAATGACAGCAGAGAACTGGGAAAAGGGCTCATACTCTGCTTTATTCTTGTGGTGGCCTGTCGAGAGCTGAGATTACATCCACTGCGTCTGCAGGCAGCAAGCCCGTAATTTACAATCTGTCTTCCGTGCTGAGCACTGGATGGAGGTCTTTACATAGTAACACAAACAATAATGGCTCATTGCAAATGCAAGTGCAAACATTGCACCTGCCCAGTAAGCCAAGCATTACATAAGCATGATATAGCATTGCATGCGTGCAGTGGGCAAGTAGATCAGGGTCAGAGGAGCATCCTGGCCATGGCAAATTCCATTTTCCCTTTAACTTGTCTTAAGGTATCATGGTACTATTAATTTATTTCTAGGTATGATTTTGCTTTCCATGATTGTTCTCATCAATTTACCACCTATTTATTGGATGATAATGGCCAATAGATGACACAATTCTTCATTTTTTATAACCTGTATATTCAGTACCTTTGTTCTTTCTGGTGGCTGCATTCTGTCAGTGAGAGTAGAATTTTCTGCTCTTGTTTACAATAAGAAAATACTCTGTTTTCTCCATGGGAAGATCACTCCTTACTTAGAGAATCCACTGAGATGAATGCACCATGATATTATATATGAAACATGCAGTCCTTTATATGCAATATATAATGATAATTACAGATTGCTCTTTATATGTGGGTAAAATGAACATAGTAAGTTCCCAATGGATGCTTGTATAATAATAATTTTATATTTTATGTATGTATAAATAATACTTATATAATTTTACAATAAAATTGTTATTAATTTTGCTTTAATGTTCTAGGAAAGTGTTGGCTGAAGTATCTTCTTTAGGAAATAAATACTTCAACAGCAGATTTTGTACTTTTCTCTTTTTAAAAAATAGTGTAGGTAGTCCAGGGACCACACTATTCTACATCATTTGTCATCATGGTTCATGTAAATCTCTTTTCTAATTCATTTTTCCACTTCTGCCTTTGCCCATCAAAGACATGTACTTTAAAATATTTAACATGTTCTTAATTTATGTGTATCTCTGTAAAATAAGTAGTGTCATTTTTTATGTTTGTATGTGTAGAAACACAACACTGAGGGTTAGTATTTTTTCCTGTTTTTCTCATTCAACAGATTGAGCACTCAGTTGCTAGATATCCCTTACAGATTACCATTACATTGCCTCTCTCACATGAAGTCAATACACTTCACTTAACCATTTCCCTGCCAGTGGATACCTAGTGGTCTCAGAAACATTGAAAATATACTCTTGATTGGTGATGCCCTTCTTTTATCAGAAATTTTTATTTGGCTGAAATGTAGTTTATTAATTTTCATCTTTAAGGTCTTTGCTTTAGGTCGTAAGTTTTCCATTTCCTTAGGAAACATATTTTTGTCCTGCATTATTTCTACTCATTTTTCTGAATACTCTTTATATAAAGGGCAAAATCAAGGCCAGGGTTGTTTTTCTATATAGAAATTGTGTTTTCCCAGATCCATCTGCTAAACAATCTGGTATTTCTCTATCATTATTATATATCAAGTACTCATATATATGTAGGATTGCTTCTTAACATTTAATTTTTTTGCATACATCTGAGGCCTGTCCTTTCAACAAATAGCCTGGTTTTATTTCTAAAACTTCTTAACATAACACTGTAAATTAAGGCAATCCTCTTTTCATGATCTTCATTTTTAAAGTTGAATAGCTACTTCTTAACTTTTAGTAACCCTGTATAAATATTAAAGCGAATATAAAATTCCTAAGAAATTGAGTTGAAATTTCTCATTGAGAGTTTTTAAGGGGACATATTTTCAAAAAGTTTTTGTTAAAACCATAGTATGTCCCAGGAAGAAACATTATATAATGATCAAATTAAATGAAATAGTTTATGTACTTTAATATGGTTTTAAAATTTGTATTGTTAGAGATCTTTTCCAGCTTTTTAGGATGATCATTATGTACTTGTAATTTGCCTGACTAGTGAGAAAAAATTTATTTTCTATTTCAGAACTGTTAACATAGGAAATATAGTTACTTTCTAGAAGTTGAATTTTAAACATTAAATGTGTAAGAATATAGTCTCCTTGCTGGTTTTAGTTACAAGATTTTTGGTTCCTTATTCAATTTTACTTTATTAAAGAAATGATTATATAATCCACATATAATGGCATTTTCCCTTCCTTTCTTATATTTATGAATCTGACGTTTTTCATATAGCACGGGTCATAGCTACCAATATTGAACTAAAAATGTAGACACAATAGGGGGCATCATTATGTTGTATTTGTTCTTAAAGATAATGTGCCCCAGCACTTGAAACCTAAGAAATAATTGTGCACATGAGAGGAAATTAAGACAACATGTTTACCACTATGCTTATCCATTTGTGTTCCTTATTTCCATTTCATATACGTATAGTTTCCTTTATGCTTCCCTGAACATTTAAGGGTAAAGAAGTAAGATGTTCTGTTACTAAACAAAAGAATATGACAACTCATAAATTGGAGAATTCAACCAACTTTATTTCATGTTTTAGGAGAGAGAAGTACTGAAATGATGGTATGATAAGACAGTAGAAATAGAACAAAACTTCCTGTTATTTAACTTCCTTCAAGTGTAAAATTGGTACAGATTTCTTATTTGGAGATAAACCACCGGAGGTCAGTTGAATTTAAAATGAGCTTTGGGTTGATATGCTATGAAAGTTAATGTTTCTAATACAATATTAAAAATATGGTAAGCCTGTACTTGGATGATTCTTTGCAGATGTGTAGTAGTGGGAGCTCTACTTTACCCTGGTTGAATGGGTTTCTCCACTTCTTTTCGGGTTATAAAGTTCTCCTCCTTGTCAGGAGGCAATAGCCTGAGGCAAGAGCCTAAGGGCGATCAGGTGATATTGATATTCACATTGGTGTTAAGTGCAATAAAAATGTGTAAGTTACAGATTAGGCCAGAGGGAGAAGAGCTTATAAAAAACAACCATCAGGGAGGAGATTCTGAGTTATAACATATTTATTATAAATTTTAAAATACACAAATTTTTAAAAATCAAAAAGCTTATTGGCAAAAATATCAGAGAAAATATTTGCATTTCAGAATTATCACTGATATTCTTAGTGAAATTAGAAGCAATTTCATTTTTAGTTATCTGTATAATATTCCTCTAATATTGTTTCCAAATCATTTTTTATAAAATGCTCATTATATGTGGCTCTGTCTTCTGAATTAAAGTAAGTTGGAAAGCTGATAATGCAATATGCTACTGGCCAGGTTTCATTCATAAGAAACCTCACAAGTAACTCATTCACTGAATTGGTCAGTTCTTGAACAATTACTATGTGCCTGTTAGGTGCTGACTGCTGGGACTCAATGTGGGTCAGAAGCAGACACGTGTTCTGCTCTATTAGGTCTAGGGAGAGAGAAGGATATCAATCAATTATTTATAAAAAGAAGAGTAAATTTGTGACTGAGAAAATTTTGGGAAAGAAAAGAGCATGGGACTCTGAGAACATGAAATAACTATTTCTCCTAATGAAAGAAGACAAGTAAAACTTCTCTGAGGGATTAGAAGAATTACTGAATTAAAAAGAAAAACATCCAGCCATATTCATTAATCACTTTAATCTAATAAATTAGATTTTTTGGTTGAGAGTGCTTTATGATAAATCTATGGATAATTATATTTCTATAAGCACTTATCATTATTGATTATTTATTAACAGTCTACTTTTATCCTTCTAAATATATAGTTAGCTCACTCTGAGTGTGTTTATCTACATGTAATATACATATATATTTGTAAAACTAATGTTATAAAATATCAATCTTACTATTTCTATGTCTGGGTTTAGCCATCACATAACTCAAAAGAACAAAATTTTAGACACAAGTATACTGAAAATAGCACAAGTCACTAGGGTTTCATAAATGACTTTGGTAGATAAAAAGACTGTAGAAATTTGCAAGGATTTTTTTTTGCATCAATATCAAAAGAAAGTGCAAAATAAAATTTTCACTGCTCCCAGTGTCATAACACAGAAACAAGCCACCATATATATTGGCTCTGGAAAGACTACAGAAAACTATAAATAATAAATGAATAAATAAATATGAAGGCTAATATTTCTAAGATAACCCAAGATATACTTGATTTTTAAAGTATAAATTATTTTATGAGTCATAAAGTTACTATATATATCTAAAAGGAACATTTAGAATGAGTTTTCATAATTAGAAAAGTGGGGGACTTTTCACAAATACTATGACTTTCACAAACAAAAATACTAGAAAAATACTATATTTTGATGACAGGAATATATATTTTGGTTAAATGTGTTCAATTTTGGTTAATATGTTATTTTTAGAAATATCTCTCAAAAATATTAAAATATGAGACCATAAAGCATTACTGTTATTCAAATGATAGATTACTAAATCCAAACAAATTCAAATATACAAATATGTTATTTCTTAATGTTATTTAGATCACACCCATAGGAGCATGTTCCAAATTAGCCTCTAATTCACTTTAGGGATATTTTAGCATTGCTAAAATTGGTTGTCTCTTTGATGTTTCTGAAGGGAAACAATCTGTATATATATAAAAACATTGCCTTTCTGTATCTTCAAAATTCCACAAAATAGTAATAATACTAACATTGTGTATTCATTATGCCTTAAGTCTACACTTATTTAAACTCTTTATGTGTAGTAACTCTTTAAATTCCCATATGAGGTAGATAAAATTTAGATCCTAAATTTACAATAAGCAAATTGAAGAACAGCAGCATTAATGAATTTACTTAAGGCCAAACAACATATAATGGTTGAACAAGGGTTTTCTTTTTTCTTTTTTTATTTTTTATTAAGATATGATTGATATACACTCTTATGAAGGTTTCACATGAAAAAACAATGTGGTTATTACATTTACCCATATTATCAAGTCTCCGTCCATACCCCAATGCAGACACTGTCCATGAGTGTAGTAAGATGCCACAGATCCACTGTGTACCTTCTCTATGCTACACTGTTCTCCCCGTGATGCCCCATACCATGTATACTAAACATAATACCCCTCAATCCCCTTATCTCTCCTCCCCAACAGCCCTGCCACACCCCTCCCCTTTGGTAACCACTAGTTCATTCTTGGAGTCTCTGAATCTGCTACCATTTTGATCCTTCAGTTTTGCTTCATTGTTATACTCCACAAATGAGGGAAATCATTTGGCATTTGTCTTTCTCCACCTGGCTTATTTCACTGAGCATAATGTCTTCCAGCTCCATCCATGTTGTTGCAAATGGTAGGATCTGTTTTTTTCTTATGGCTGAGTAATATTCCATTGTGTATATGTACCACATCTTCTTTATCCATTCATCTACTGATGGACATTTAGGTTGCTTCCATTTCTTGGCTATTGTAAATAGTGCTGCGATAAACACAGGGGTGCATGTGTCTTTTTGAATCTGAGAAGTTGCATTCTTTTGGTAAATTCCAAGGAGTGGGATTCCCGGGTCAAATGGTATTTATATTTTTAGTTTTTTGAGGAACCTCCATATTATTTTCTACAATGGTTGAACTAGCTTACATTCCTACTAGCAGTGTAGGAGGGTTCCCCTTTCTCCACATCCTCACCAACATTTGTTGTTCTTAGTCTTTTCGATGCTGGACATGCTTACTGGTGTGAGGTGATATCTCCTTGTGGTTTTAATTTGCATTTCCCTGATGATTTGTGATGTGGAGCATCTTTTAAAGTGTCTGTTGGAGATCTGAATTTCTTCTTTAGAGAACTGTCTCTTCATATCATTTGCCCATTTGTTAATCAGGTTATTTACTTTTTGAGTGTTGAGGCATGTAAGTTCTTTATATATTTTGGATGTTAATCCCTTGTCAGATATGTCATTTACAAATATATTCTACCATACTATAGGATTCCTTTTTGTTCTGTTGATTATATCCTTTGCTGTACAGAAACTTTTTAGTTTGATGTAGTCCAATTAGTTCATTTTTGCTTTTATTTCCCTTGTTTAAGCAGATGCGATCAGGAAGAAGTTGCTCATGCTTATATTCAGGAGATGTTTGCCTATGTTGTCTTCTAAGAGTTTTATGGTTTCATGACTTACAGTCGAGTCTTTAATACATTTTAAGTTTACTTTTGTGAATGGGGTTAAACAATAATCCAGTTTCATTCTCTTGCATGTAGCTGTCCAGTTTTGCCAACATCAGCTGAAGAGGCTGTCATTTCCCCATTGTATATGTCCATGGCTCCTTTATCGTATATTAATTAACCACATATGCTTTGGTTTAAATCTGGGCTCTCTGGTCTGTTCCTTTGATCTATGGGTCTGTTCTACTGCCAGGACAAATTGTCTTGATTACTGTGGCTTTGTAGTAGAGCTTGAAGTTGGGAAGTGTAATGCCCCCTGCTTTATTCTTCCTTCTCAGGATTGCTTTGGCTATTCGAGGTCTTTTGTGGTTCCATATGAATTTTAGGATGATTTTCTCTAGTTCATTGAAGAATGCTGTTGGTATTTTGATAGGAATTGCACTGAATCTGTAGATTGCTTTAGGCAGGATGGCTATTTTGACTATATTAATTCTTCCTATCCATGAGCATTGAATGTGTTTCCATTTATTGGTATCTTCTTTAATTTCTCTCATGAGTGTCTTGTAGTTTTCAGAGTATAGGTCATTCACTTCTTGGTTAGGTTTAGTCCTAGGTATTTTATTATTTTTGACGTAATTGTGAATGGAATTATTTTCCTGATTTCTCTTCCTGCTAGTTAATTGTTATTGTATAGATTTCTATGTATTAATTTTGTTCCTGCAATTTTGCTGAATTCAGATATTAGATCTAGCAGTTTTGGAGTGGACTCTTTAGGGTTTTTTATGTATAATATCATGTCATCTGCAAACAGGGACAGTTTGACTTCATCCTTGCCAATCTGGATACCTTTTATTTCTTTGTGTTGTCTGATTGCCATGGCTAGGACCTCTAGTACTATGTTGAATAGAAGTAGGGAAAGTGGGCATCCTTGTCTTGTTTCCAATCTTAAAGTAAAAGCTTTCAGCTTCTCACTGTTAAGTATAATGTTGGCTGTGGGTTTGTCATATATTGCCTTTATTATGTTGAGGTACTTGCCCTCTATACCCTTTTTGTTGACACTTTTTATCATGAATGGATGTTGAATTTTGTCAAATGCTTTTTTAGCATCTATGGAGATGATTATGTGGTTTTTGTCCTTCTTTTTGTTGATGCAGTGGATGATGTTGATGGATTTTTGAATGTTGTACCATCTCTGCATCCCTGGAATAAATCCTACTTGATCATGATGGATGATCTTTCTGATGTATTTTTGAATTTGGTTTGCTAATATTTTGTTGAGTATTTTTGAATCTATGTTCATCAGGGATATTGGTCTGTAATTTTCTTTTCTTGTGGTATCTTTTCCTGGTTTTGATATTAGAGTGATGCTGGCCTCATAGTATGAGTTTGGCAGTATTCCCTCTTCTTCTACTCTTTAAAAAACTTTAAGGAGGATGGGTATTAGGTCTTCACTAAATGTTTGGTAAAATTCAGTGGTGAAGCCATATAGTCCACAGGTTTTCTTCTTAGGTAGTTTTTGAATACCAGTTCAATTTCATTGCTGGTATTTGGTGTGTTCAGATTTCTGTTTCTTCCTTGGTCAGCCTTGGAATGTTGTATTTTTCTAGAAAGTTGTCCATTTCTTATAGGTTATCCAGTTTGTTAGCAAATAATTTTTCATAGTATTCTCTAATAATTCTTTGTATTTCTGTGGCGTCCATAGTGATTTTTCCCTTCTCATTTCTGATTCTGTTTATATGTGTAGACTCTCTTTTTTTCTTGATAAGTCTGGCTAGGGGTTTATCTATTTTGTTTATTTTCTCAAAGAACCAGCTCTTGCTTTCATTGATTCTTTCTACTGTTTTATTCTTCTCAGTTTTATTTATTTCTGCTCTAATCTTTGTTATGTCCCTCCTTCTACTGACTTTGGCCTCATTTGTTCTTCTTTATCTAGTTTCACTAAACTGTGAGTTTAGAGTGCTCATATGGGATTGTTCTTCTTTCCTGAGGGGATTGTTCTTCTTTCCTGAGGTAAGCCTGTATTGCAGAATACTTTCCTCTTAACATGGCCTTGCTGTGTTCCATAGATATTGCGGTGTTGAATTATTGTTGTCATTTTTCTCCATATATTGTTTGATGTCTGTTTTAATTTTGTCATTGATCCATTGGTTATTTAGGAGCATGTTGTGAATCCTCCATGTGTTTGTAGAATTTTACATTTTCTTTGCGTAATTTATTTCTGGTTTCATAACTTTGCGGTCTGAGAAACTGGTTGGTACAATTTCAATCTTTTTGAATTGCTGAGGTTCTTTCTGTGGCCTAGTAAAAATCTATTCTTGAAAATGTTCCATGTGCACTTGAGAACAATGTGTATCCTGTTGCTTTTAGGTGTAGAGGTCTGTAGATGTTTGTTAGGTCCATATGTTCTATTGTGTTGTTCAGTGCCTCTGTCTCTGTAATTATCTTCTCTCTGGTTGATCTGTCCTTCAGAGTGAGCAGAGTGTTGAAGTCTCCTAGAATGAACGCATTGCATTATATTTCCCCTTTTAATTCAGTTAGTATTTGTTTCACATATTAGTGTGCTTCTCTGTTGCATGCATCGATATTTATAATGGTTATATCCTCTTGTTAGATTGACCCCTTTATCATTATGTAATGTCCTTCTTGTCTCTTGTGACTTTCTTTGTTTTGAAGTCTATTTTATCTGATACAAATACTGCAACTCCTACTTTTTCTCTCTATTAGTTTCATGAAATATCTTTTTTCATCCCTTCACTTTTAGTCTGTGTAGGTCTCTGGGTTTAAAGTGAGTCTCTTGTAGGCAGCATATAGATGGGTCTTGTTTTTTTTATCCATTCAGTGACTCTGTGTCTTTTGATAGGTGCATTAGTGCACTTACATTTAGGGTCATTATCAATAGGTATGTACTTATTTCTATTGCAGGCTTTCGATTTGTGGTTACCAAAGGTTCAAGGTAAACACCCTTGCTATCTAAGAATCTAACTTAACTCACTTAATATGCTATTACAAATACAATCTAAAGGTTCTTTTCTTTTTCTCCTCCTTTTTCTTCCTCCTCCATTCTTTATATATTAGTTATCATATTCTGTACTCTTTTGTCTATCCATTGATTGACTTTGGGGATAGTTAATTTCATTTTGCATTTGCTTAGTAATTAGCTATTCTACTTTCTTTACTGTGGTTTTATTACCTCTGGTGACAGCTATTAAACCTTAGGAAGACTTCCATCTATAGCAGTCCCTCCAAAACAGACTGTAGAGATGGTTTGTGGGAGGTAAATTCTCTTAGCTTTTGCTTATCTGGAAATTGTTTAATACCTCCTTCAAATTTAAATGATAATCTTGCTGGATAAATTAATCTTGGTTCGAGGCCCTTCTGCTTCATTGCATTAAATACATCATGCCTCTCCCTTCTGGCCTGTAAGATTTCTGCTGAGAAGTCTGATGTTAGCCTGATGGGTTTTCCTTTATATGTGATCTTATTTCTCTCTCTGGCTGCTTTTAATTGTCCTTATCTTTGATCTTTGTCATTTTAATTACTATGTGTCTTGGTGTTGCCTTCATTGGGTCCCTTGTATTGCGAGATCTGTGGATCTCCATGGCCTGAGAGACTATCTCCTTCTCCAGATTAGGGAAGTTTTCAGCAATTACCTCCTCAAAGACACTTTATAACCCTTTCTCTCTCTCTTCCTCTTCTGGTATCCTTATAAGGTGAATATTGTTCCATTTAGATTGGTCACACAGTTCTCTCAATATTCTTTCATTCTTAGAGATCCTTTCTTCTCTCTGTGCCTCAGCTTCTTTGTATTCCTCTTCTCTAGTTTCTATTTCATTTATCGTCTCCTCCACCATATTCAACCTGCTTTTAATACCCTCCATTGTGTTCTTCAATGATTTGATCTCCATCCAGAATTCATTCCTGAGTTCTTGAATATCTTTCCCTTCCTCCATTAGCATGTTGATGATTTTTATTTTGAACTCCCTTTCAGGAAGAGTCATAAGGTCCATATCATCTTTCTCAGGAGTTATATTAATTTTACTCTGGACCAGGTTCCTTTGGTGTTTCATTTTTGTATATGGCACCCTCTAGTGCCCCGAAGCTCTACTCTCTGTAGCTGCTCAGTCCCTGAAGCAATGTCAGGGATCACAGGTAGTGGTATTTATGCTTCTGGGGAGGAAAGAGCTGTTTCATGCTTCCCAGGCACTATGCCTGTCTCCACTACCTGAATCAGTAGGCCGAGCACACAGGTATAAGCCTCTATGCTTTGCATTTTTAGTTGCTGTAGACAGATCTTCCCTCTGGCTGGTCTAATGCCAGGGTAGGGTGTGCCAGTTTGTGAGCCAGGTGGGGCTGGCTGGGAGAAAGGTGCAGTAGGCTGCCTATCATGGAGTGGGTTCTCGGAGCTGTGTAGTCAGCCAGGGAGATGGAGCACCTGGAAATCGTGAAAGCCCCCAACTTGCTGGGCAGAGTGCATCCACACAATTTTGTCTACCTGTCCTTTCTCTTGAGCAGTAAGCTCTGTGCAGTCCCTGCCCCTTTAGCAGCCCTCTTGCTAAGAGCTTTCTTGTTAGCAAGTCTCTCAGACTTCCTACCTTTCTTTTGTCCCAGAGCAGCCAGATATGGATCCCTGCTTTCCACAAGCAGCTGGAATCTCAGTCTCTCCAGGAATTCTGCCTGTCTTAGCTTTCCAATCCCCTAGTTATGATAGTATTATGAAAGCACCTTGAAATGTAGGTTTGTGCTCCTAGAACAGATCTCCCAAGTTAGTTATTCAGCAGTCCCAGGTCTTCACTCTCTACCTGCTCCATTTCTCTTCCTCCATCCAATGAGCTGGGGTAAGGGAAGGGCTTGGGTCCTGCCCGGCCACAGCTTTGGTACGTTACCCTGCTCCGTGAGGTCTGCTCTTTTCTCCAGGTTTATGCAGTCTTGTGCAGTTCTCTTTCCTGTTGCTCTTTCAGAATCAGTTGTATTAATTATATTTTCATATTATATGTGGTTTTAGGAGGAAGCCTCTGTCTCTTCTCTCATGCCACCATCTTTAATCTCACTTCTGATCAAGGGTTTTCATTAAAGATTCTGGACCTAGAATTAGCACTTTTATTTACTGAAAGTCTCAGTTTCTATATTCATCTAATTAAATTGCAATAATTGTGTCTTAAGAGCAAGTACACATAAGTCTTTATCAGCAAACACAATTAAGTGATTTTTCATTAAGAAAAAAGGTATTAGCAATATGGTTTTATTTACTGATATTTTTATCAGATGACTGTACACAACTCTTATCAATCAAAAGTGATATTGTCACAATAGATCTAGGTTTATGATCCTTCTTCAAAGAATGTACCATCTTATTGTGACCTTCTAAAAAATTAAAGACATTTTAACAGCTCAAATTATAATTTCTATTTTGCGCTTTAATTGTAAATTTACATCTAAATAAATTGATTCGACTTTAAATAAAATGAGTGCCAGTCCATCTGTTAAAGACTAGAAAAATCCAAATTCTCTGTTTCTGAAACATGGCTAAATTATAGAACAAATTATAATTTGTACTGTATAACATATTAACACACATGAAGTGTCTTAGCCAATGCACATTTACTGCCTAAGAAATAGTACAAATTATAAATTATAAAGCAAAAGTGGAGTGAAAAATATAAATACTGATATATATTTACTTACTGGTAAATTTAAGGATTTTCTTTAAAGCTATATCGGTGAATTACTTGTCATTTTTTAATTTTATTTTTAATTGTGGTTAGTTGTAAACTTTATGTCAAAGGTCAACTAAGAAGATAATGTGGATATACGTGCAATCAAGAGGTTAAAATATTTCAGTAAATCACTAAATATTTATTGGTTATGCTGTTTAGCAGGGCACTGATAAAGGGTATATAAGATGTAATAATATCTATAATACTATAATACATTATCCCTACTCTCAGTAAGTTTTCACTAGACTTACCTGGAATACCTTTTAATTTCTTCCTGTCATTCCACTGCACAAGGTGAAATTTTGTATTTTGAAGCCTCAAATATCATATTGTCATTCTGGTTATAAGCCTCTCTCTGTAGACTTTAGAATCAAATTTCTTATTCTCTTCTTTCTGCACTTGTGAGAAACAGACCCTTGAGTGACCCTCAAAATGTCCCACTTACTAATGCTTATGCTCTTGAGTAACTGCTGTCTCTTGAGTGTTAGAAGGAGCCCAGACTTGCTTCTGACCACTCAAATATGGAAAAGATGATATGGTGTCACTCCTGTAATCACATTATGTCAGATAAAACGTCTGAGCAGCCTAGAGCTAGAGCCTTTGCTTATGAGTGAAATGAAGTCAACAGCCACATTGATGAAGCCCATGTGGCAATAAACAGCGGAAACCTATGGTCTTCAGTCAGGCAGCTACAGGGAAATGAATTTTAACAACCTAAATTAACTTAGAAGTGGATTCATGCCCAGTGGAGCCTCCAGATGAGAGGCAGCCTGTTCAACACCGTGACTGCAGCCCTGAGAAGCTAAGCAGGGGACCCACTTAAACCAGAGATCTAACAACAGAAATGGCAAGGCAGTAAATGTCCATTGGCTAAGATACTTCATGTGTGGTAATTTGTTATACAGCAGTACAAAACTAATACACTATCAGTACCACTTTCTTTTGCCACTTCGTTGTTTGTCTAATTACCTGTCTTTGACACTAGGCTCTGAACTACCTATAGGTTTGTTTATTATTCCCCCCTGAATTTAAAAGATGAGTATAAAATGTTTGGTACTTTCATTTATTTTGAATCTCCCTTCTCCCTCTCTGTCTCATGCAAACGAGCTATTTCTTATAATAAAATAGTATTCTATATATGTTAATTGCATGAATGAATAAATGAATAAGTGAATGAGCTATTTATTAGTTCCATTTTAATGATTAGGAAAATGAAGCCTGAGGATGTTACATGGCTTGAAAATGGCAAAGTCAGGATATGAACTAGAGCATCTGGCTATAAATCCTGTATTTCTTCTGCTACAAAATAGAAATACTATTTTATGTATTTCCATTATAGGGTTACAATGCTGTAGATTAAGTGAAATAAGACAGATAATGTGCTTAAAGGAGTGCCTAATATATAGTAAGATCTTAATAAGTCCCCAGTAACTTTTATGCCTGAGCTCTCTCTGAAAGCTGAAAACTCGAGTTCGTACTCAGTTATAATAATGTTATCCTGTACCTAGAGTAATTTTATTTTTCCTTCCTGTTAAATTGTGTTTCTGTCACTTTCAGATATGTATTTCAATAATCATATTTAATGTTTTTAAATATCACACATGTCTTAAAATGTGGGGAATTGGAAATGGGCAATATTAAAAAACTATATAAGTAAATATAGTATTTTACTAAATAGTGTACATTTTGCAGAATATTTATGCACCAGACATTTAGAAAATCAAAATCCTTCTAACTGATGTAAGTCTGCCTAACAGTTTGTTAAATTCTAATGTCTACATGACAAACAATAGGAACACTGGCTTCCTGCTTTCTCAAATGTTTCCATTCAGCAGAAATCGAATCTGTTTTCTCCTGCCAGACTTTTCATTTCAAAATTCTTAACACTTCTGACAGGCTGACCCATTCAGAGTGGCATATCTATAAAAGCAGGAAACAAATGGAAGTCTGAGAATGTGCTTTCTTTTAGTTGTTAAAACCACAGAGCACCTGAGATTTAATCATTTTTATACAACATGAGAAAAATCTTATTGAACTGTTTCAGGTATAGAGTGCAATTTAAAAATTCGCACACAATCCTCATATCATATCTTTGCATTTGTACATAAATTATCCTGGATATAAGTGTCTATGCAATATTTACAGATGGGATAGTAACCAAACTCCACTGTCTATACCAACTGTTCACTTATGAGAAAGACTCAAATACTACATAATGCACATGTCAGACATTGTATGTGGGCTCTTAATAGAGGAAGAGAGAGTCTCTGGACAATCTTGGCTTCTACAAATAACCACTGACAGTAATTTATTTCCCTGAAGCGAAATATCTGAGCATGTTTTGCTTTTTTTCAAGCCACATGGTTCACCAGCTATATTAATTAATTATTGGTTTATTCCTAACCATCCCAAAACTTAAAAACCAAAAGGATTTGTAATGGTCAGGGATCAGTTGGGCACATTTGATGACAGGGTTCAGGCTTGGCTGTTCTCATCGTCTGGGCTTACTCTTGTTGTCTACCATCATCAGGAGGTGTGAGTGGAGGCCAGCTCGTGTAGGCAAGTCACATTCAAGTGGTTTTGGTTACCTGGCTGTCAGATGAAGCAGGCTAGCCTGGGCTTATTTATGTAGCAGTGGGGAGATCCAAGGCAGCAAGGAGAAGAGCAAAGCTCCTGAGGCTAAGTCTTGGAACTAGTACACCATTACTCTTTCTACATTTTACTGAACCAAGCAGATTATAAGGCCTGCCCATAATGAAGAAGTAAGTAGATTCTGATTTCTGATTGAAGTACCTGATGGAAAGCATTGTAAAGATATGTAGATAAGGCAGTGTGTAAAGATTTGAGGTCATTTCCTCAAATAGCATGCCATAATGGCTTTCCAAGAATTTCATGGCATGTGCTAAAATTAGATATTTTAAATTCTTAGACTAACTCCATTTTGTGTCAAAATAAATTTAACATCTTGCCTCTATATAGACTGAATGTTGAAGGATGATGGAAAAAACTACTATATAATCTATTCCAGATGACCACTATTTCTCTCCTGATGCCAGCCGCATCGTTCAAGTGTTCATATTTGATCTGCTCCATTTCCCACTTCGCTGAGAATCAAGGCCACACAGTCACAGTTGGCTACATGAGCTGTGAGAGCATGAACTTTATATTTAGAGAGGCCTGGATGTGAAACCCAGCCACTGTCTACCTGAGTGAACCTAGGCAGATGATTTATCCTCTACATGTCTGTTTCCTTATCCTGAAAAAATGAGTTTAATGGTCCATATCTCATGAGTCTGTTGTGAGGATTTAGTGATTATAAATAGCCCAAGAGAGTGCTATTATACAGTAGGTGCCTAATACTTACCAATTCCCTCTATTGCCATGGCTTTCTTAAAATGTTCTGTTTTCATTATTGGGTATCTTGTCTCAGAAGCAAAACAATGCTCAGATTGTTCACAAAGAAATAAGCTCACAATTTTGAAGTGTTAATATTTAAGCTGTAGCAGAGTTAAAGAGTAAATATAAGTCAATATATTATCCTAAGGTTTATGATTTTTCTGGAGGATATTTTGATGGCTTTTTTCCAATCACATATATACCAAAAGTATATATTCCAAAAATGAATAATGAGAATAAACAAGAAAGTGCTGTCTTAGGTATTGTGCATTCTTTCAGTATATAAAGAATATTAAGAATTCAATCATAATCAGTGCACACTGGAATGACATTATTAATCTTTCATATATTTGGGGGTCACCTTTAATAAAATGATATTGAAGTTCTTAATACAAATGAAAAGACATAAAAAAGTGGCATTGATTCATAGGACACCAGAATACATTACTTAGTGCAGCATAATTATTTAAATGGTCTCCACTTAAACTGATGAGGTTAGAACCTCCTCACTTCCACAGGTATGTCTCCTTAGCCAGGCTTTCCAAAACCCAGTAAGGGAGTGGAGAATTTATATTCCCTTCAACACAAATAATCCAGGCAAAGCATTCAATCTCAGTAATGAGACTTAATGTCCAATTTCATTCCATGTGGGGGTGAGAAGAAGCAGATTGTTTTAAAGTCATAGAGAAATGCTTATAAGATCCTCTTCAATAGCACAAATGTATATCTTCTCTCATTTAAATAAACATCCCCACATCCTGACTCCTCTAAAAAGACTCCAAAAGGAATGTGACTGGTAAACATCAGATTCAGACAAGTTGTATGACCGGCTATATATATTGGCTGCAGCTCAACTCCCTGTAGCCTCATGAAGTGGCCCATAAATCTATGATTGTTCACCTCCTGTCAGAAACTTCTCTTTCCAACATACCCGCCACTCCAACCTGGTTGCTATAGTGCTAAAGTAACTCACTGACTTCCATATTCAGACCACATTCAGGCTATTTCCTAGGACTGGTTTTTGCTAGCATACCCTTTGCGAATGTTCTGTCCTAGGTAAGCATCAGACACTTTGAGCTTGCCATTGTCATTCCAACTCCTCTCTGCTTTCCTAACTGCTTGTCTCCTGTCTGATCGTCATCTTACACAGATCTCTAGTATCATGGATGGCCTGGATCCATTATGTTCTTACAGAGCTTGTTCCCCACAGCCTTGTCATTTATTTAGTCCCTTTATAAGCACTACATCTTGACTTCTCATCTGTTTCTGCTTTGACCACCAGCTCTCTGACATGGACAGAGGTGCAGGCTGCCCCTGGTCTTTCATTGTCTGCTTCTCCTGAACTCCTCCTATCCTTCCAGCTCTTCTCTCCTTGGGAATAACAGTCCCTCCTGACCAATTACATTCAATCCCTGTAGATCAAAGGGAGTTATTACTTAATCACTTTATATGCATATATTGTTTTGAGGGTCCTCTAATGTGATAGTCTGGTTCATGTATCTAAAGGTAGAGTAAGCATTTATTTTATAAAAACAAACAAATATTTAAATTTCAGCATTCCATTTATATAATGAGGTTCAATGTTGCAAATGTGGAAGTAAATCCCATCTGTGGGGTCTTTCAGGACAACCCCAACGTGGCTGTGGAAATTACCTTTAGGGAGGAACATGACACTGGAGGATTTATAGCACTCAGAGGTCCTAGGAAGGAAGGCACAGCATGCTCAGAGGGTCACCCAAAGTCTCCCAAAGCCTGAAGCTTGGTCATAGTGTACAGGGAAGGCAGAGCAGGACCTCTGGGCAAGTGCTATTAGTGAAGGTCTTGGGTGGGGAAGTCAGTGCCTGCAGGAGGCATTCTTGTTGGGTAATCGGAATATAACTGGGTCAACATGAAAAGGAGGCAAGGAGTAAAATGGGTTAGTCACCATGAGTCTCATTGCCTGAGCACACATGTTGGAGACAGGCAATAACGTAAGAGTTCAAAACATGCAGGGTGAGTGCCAGCACTCAGGGAGCCACTGAGGAAACAAATAATAACTTTATATCACAAATACGTAAGACACAAGCCACTTAACTTTCTCTCCTCCCTCTACCCTGGTTAGTGTTATAGCAAATCATTCTTTTATTTTAGAATATAATTTTGCTGTAAACATTCTATATACAACAAATTTGAAGATAGAAATTGAAGACAGGAAATATTCTGAGCAAAAATCGTATTTTGTGGACTGAAAATAGCATTGGTGACATTTTGCTGTTTGCAAATGTCTCAATAAAATAATGAAGTTGTTACTGTCTCTTATGCTGGCATTAAACAAGTCAATTTAAAATGTGAAAATAATTCAGAACCATAAAAAATGACTGCCAGGACTGCTGTCTCTCACTTTAAAGGCAAAGCTGTTCCCTTAAAGACCTAAACACTTTTTGGAGATTTAACAGTGCTATAATATCTATAGGACACTGGCAGTGACCATTTCATTTCTCCAAGGAAATCAAAATGCCACATGGGTCTCCAGCTGTTCCTCACATATGCTTCTTTCAAAATGACTTTTTATTTGTTTTTCCCTATATTTGAGCACCACTGTCCAAAATTGTCACATATTTGCTTCTTCACTTCATTCTTCGAGGCTTTTTGTTTTTCTAATCTCATCTCAAAGCAGCTTTTTTTTTCATCAATTACCTCACTTACAGAAGCATTCACCCCCTATGTTATCAACCTAGTTAATTTCTCAAGGATTTGTCATTACTACATATAGCTGTATTCACACACACACACACACACACACACACACACACACACACACAAAAGCATATGTGTGTGTGGTGTATCACTGTTCCCCCCACTAGAATGTAAGCTCCAGTGGGACAGAGTCTTACATGTCAAACAGGTTTATCAGTAAATACATGCACGCATACATATATACATACACAATAGCATAACAAATCACTTTTGAGGTTTGAGTTCTTGATACTTCACAATAACAGCAGCCATGCTGGTAGTCAGCTTTCTGGGAAGGTAATTATGGTACTAGGCAAAATCTTGCTGCACAAGCAGCTAAATGAAATGTCAGCTCTGCTGTAAGTCAGAGCTACGCTAAGTCTTTAAGTGACTTTGTAGGCCAATCAGAATGGTTTCCTACTGAAAAGAGGTCCCCAGTGAGTAGAAAGTGATTATTATTTTGTAGTTGGAGAACTTCACAAAACTCTTATCAATCTTTAAATTATTAATGGAAAAAAGTCTCAAAGACATTAAAGGAGGTATCTAATTTTAATGTGACCAATTTGCTACAGCAAATTGTAGACCCCACAACTATGCCTATCTTTATGACACTAGAGTTATGGTACCTTTTTTTGCCAGTTTCAATAGCAAAAATGTTTTTCTTCTTTTTTAAAATGCACTTGTCTTCTTTGGACATGTGCCCCAAATTCCAATTTAAAAATAATCAGTATGAATATTAATGACATATTAACAATGAGGAATATTTTAATAGAAGGTGTTCTTACAAGGAATTTTTATATTTTTCTAATTATTTTCAGTGTACTGAATAAAATGACAGTCAAAAGTAAAAATTCTACCTAAGTTATTTCTATTCTAAAATCTATCTAAATTTTATGGTTTAGCTTATAGCACAAAGTATATACTAATATATATTATTCCACTCATATTTACACAGTACAAATAAGTAGAAATATTTAAATCAGTCTTATATTTTGGAATTGGTAGTGGAATTCTGTAGTTCTTTCCAGAATCTCCTATAAATACCAGTGGAACATGAATTTGTTTATTAGTCTCTTGTATTCTTCACATTGACCCAGAGGTAACTCTGGACAAATTCTGTTTGGGAATAAATTATGAGAAAGAGATTTTCTTTGTTCTAGGTGAATTGTTCATGTTATTTTTGCATGATAGTTTATTAGTTTAATAGTTTATTATTTAGCTGCAGTTATATATATCTGAGCTCTGTATGTGAAGAGTTGTATGTAGAGACATCCATAATATTGAGAACCTGTGGAAGTAACTATACTTAGTGACCTAATATAGGTGGTTTTGAATCATTTGCAGAATCAGAATCATTTTAAGAAGTAGGTTTTAAAATAATGGTCAATCAGATCTTTCAGAGAAGTAAAATGGTACAAAGATAAATAGACAAATGGTGGAATTGCAGAGATTTACTTTCAGCATGGACAGGAAATCAAAGACTTTATTGCATATGTTTAGATGTGGCTCAGTATGCGGATTCCCAAAAGAGAACAAATCTAGATGTATAGAAAGGAAGGCAAACTATGAAGTTAGGAGAAGGCAGATAATTCAGGCAGGTCTTCATTTAGCTATTAAGCAAATATTTACTGAAAATTCAGTATGTGTACGATACTGAGTTAGGTGCAATAACTACAGAGGAGAGCATGACAGACAGGGCCTATAATATCTAAATTCACTTAAGATAAATCTAAGTAAAAGTTAGAAATCACCAGGTAAATCTTTTTTTTTCATATTTTTGGGGATAAATAATTCTACAAGTGATTCTTGCTTTATCGACTATTTTTGTATTATTTTAGTTACCAGCACTTAACAATCTTAAAAGTACAAAATGATGAGTTTCTATTTTTCAGAGATAGCCATTAGGGGAGAAATAGATGCCCTACTTCTCACTAGCAACTTCTCAGCTTATAGCTAGGAGTCATAGACTCAAGTACAAAATGGGAAAATAGCAATTGGGAAATGTAGCAAAAATGAGGAGAATACCCGTATCTTTTTCTTTTTTTTTTAAATGTTATAAAATGAAGTTGATCTAAAATTAGTCCTGGGAAAAAGAATTAAGAGCAAATACTTAACCTTCTTCCATAGACACAAGCTCTATAGCTAATAATGACTAGCATGTGATGATTCATTTACATTAGCTACCACTTTTTAGAGAGCAAAGAAATCCTCCTGTTAGTTATTAGATGAATTGTATGGAATACTGGAGAATTATTTGAAGTATAAATCTAGAAATTTTGAATCAAAGTGGCAATTATATTATCACTAACTCTTTGCTGGGTTTTGAATAATTTTCAGTCCCCTTGGTGGTTTGTAAAGTAGAACAGTGTCTAGTCTTCATAATATGAACTGACTGTATAAGAGAGAACAATTGAAGATACATGTATTTTTTGTTTAATGTACCAAATGTCATATTGAAAATATTAATAAACATAATATTAACAAATACTTCTTATTGCCACAAACAATTGTCCTTTCCTTTACAGTCCATTATTTATTTTCTCCCTAAAACTATGTTGTAGTAGGCAAAAATAATGAAAGAATAGAAAAATCATATGCAGTGATTATAACTTCTTTGTAAAGACATTTAAATGGACTATATCACTGATGAAAGAAGAATTTTGTAAGTAGACTAATCAATCCAATTATGTTTTGCCACAGATACTTCCAGTAATTAAATAGTAGAACATTTAATAGATGAGGTTCATATGTTAATTGCTCCTCCTGTCATCGTTCACTTTATTATGAATGCCCAGAAGAGAGGAGATGCATTTAGACTTAGAAGCTATATATTAACGACTGTGCAGTTCCCTCCTTAATGGAGCCAGTGATCTGAACACAGCCTAACCCCACATAGTAGAACATGGCAACAATCATACCCTCATTCACTCATGTCATATTTCCTGGAGTCTACTATGTGCTTTAGCATCATGCTAACCATTATTTACAAATATATGGTGTATGGTGAAGTCTGATCCTGAGATAAGTAGTTGAAATAAACAATGTGAAATTAAAACAGGCGAATTCAAATCAATAGAAAAAATAAAACAATTTCTGGATTATGTGTGTGAATAGAGGCACATGATCCAATTTTTTTAAGCTCATCTGTTAAAATAGTTTTTATTTGGAGGCAGGCATGTGACTTCAATATCTCACGTGTTCAGCTTTATACTTGTTAAATGCTTTCACTTTACTTTTAAGCATTTAACCAAAAAGATGTTTTTCTAAAGATCACAAAATCTAATTATTTTAGGAGATACAGAGCATTAATATACTCACTAATTATGCTCTGTGATATCATACATTTAAAAATTATTCCAACTATTTTTCCAGCCACAAAATACTTATTAAATTTTAATTGTTTAAAATTATTTGTATAATTCTTAGGTTTAGTTTTCAGCTGTTGCCTCCCTCACTAACCTTGAGTGACTTCTTTACATGGCTCTTCTCTCTGTTAATGTGTTGCTTCTTGGAATGAAAGACTGAATAGCCACATACATTAGAAATTTTATAAAATAAAATATACCTCAAGTGATATCCACTAAGTACCCTTTGTGAAAGGAATAGATAATTACATGCATTGACTGTGTGACATCAATTTTCTTACCTACTTATTTTTTTATCGATTGGTGCTTAGCTGCATTCATAGGGGAGATTTGCAGATTCATAAATTTCAGACAAGTGAGGTGTTGTAAGGTCTTTGACAGAAATAGGGTGCCATGTTTATTTCTAAATGAGCATGATTATAGCAGATGTAGCTGTAAAGTGCTTAAATAATAAACAGTGATCTTAACAGGTGTGTGTGTGTGTATGTGTGTGTGTGTGAATATATAAGTCTTTTAAATGAGCCTGGTGGATTGAATAAGAAAAACCTATAGCTCCTTTTGTTTGTATTTCTAGTACCAACTGTATCACAATTTGCCTGATATTTTAAATTTGTGTCCATGACTGTTTCACCTGATGGATAATAAAAATTTTAAGGTCAACAACCATATCTTGTTTATTTCTATATACACAACTCTGCCAAGCACAGTCCCTCGGCAAAAGTAGATGCTCAATAAATATTTGTGGGATAACATTGAATTGAGACAAACTAATGATCAAGGTTGCTCTGTCCTGAGTTCCTCTACTTCAGTGTACATTACTCTTGAATTGCAACATTTGTCTCAGTTTTTGCTGTAGTTGAAAGCTGATGTGCTCTTAACTTAGTTCCATCTAAGTGAATTGGAGACTGACATTTATTAATCTTTGCATAGCTCAAAAGCAGTTCTCACTGCAAAAAACACTCTACAAATTGGAAGTGCTATTTAAAAGTAAAAGGATGTACACTAGAGTAAAGTTCAGCAACTTGGCACAAGCAATACTTCTCTTGAATTTTTCAATATTAAAATTAAAAGAAAGAAGCACCTGTTATACATCTCCTGAAACAATGGGACAACTTCATTTGCAAGCGGTGACATTGTCTTGCTAAAAGAAAAATCTAAGAACAGTTGCTAGGGATATTGTAAGCACTCATGGTGTCTATGGAAACTGAGACTGCACAAAAACGTGTAATGAGGAATAAAGAGATACCTGGAAGAGTGCCCAGTGTCAGAAAGACAAAGAACATAACTTTTCAAGATTTAGAAAGAGCGAAAATAGAATAAAAATAAACTTACCTTGTTCTTTTAGGTACCTGTGTAAAGTTTTAATTTAGGGAAAAATATAAAGAAGTGAAAAACAAACAAAAATAATTTTAAACCTTGATTTAAAATACTAACATATTACTAAAATCTGTAAAAAAAAATGTGGTCACTACTTCTTTCTAAGCTGCTTGTAGAATTGCTCCATGTTCAAGTATTATTTATAAACCATGCAAGAATATCCACAGGCCCCAAAACTGCAGTTGTATTTCAAGGATAAGAGAACACAACGTTTTCCTTTTGAAATGTTGAACTCTAGCATATCTAATGACTTTGGACTTGCTTAATTAGGACAGAATGTCATATCCTTGACCAGGCTTCTAAGAGCTTGCTCTGCCTGATATAAATTTATCTTTGAAAAAAATGGCTATCATTTAGAGAAGAAATAGATTTATCTATCATCCTTATTTTACTAATGACTTCAGATATGGTTTTTCCACAATTTCATCTATCTCCAAATGATGATATGAATGTAGTTGGATCTTTACATTAATGAGAAACATCTACAGCAATTGGTTTGTATGTAGCAAAAACTCTGAAATAATGCATTATTCATTGGTTAATTTAATTTTTTTTAATTAGTGTTTTCTATATGTGAAGAGTAAGTACAAAAAGTAAATACCAAAAGTCCAGAAAGTACCAGAAGTAAGTAGCAGATTGTCAGTGGTGAGTATAGATATATGCAATCCTTGCCCGTCTATAGCCTATCAGTTGGTGACGAAGAGAGATCTTAAATTATCAGATATATACACATAAAATATGTGTCAAAGATATTCTTTTTAAAATAGTAAGTCAATATGTATTTTTCATTTAAAGGAGGTAAATTTAGAGATTATAAAGTTAGGAAAATTATGCTTTGTGTTAATGTTTTTAAAACAGTAATAATTACTTCACACTATAGATCAATTAGCAAATATTTTTAAATACTATCCATGTTGAGTTTCTTTGGTTAAATATGGCATTCAAAAAAGAATACTACTCTTCATCACAGAGGGATATTTATAACTTCATATTTGAGCAGCAATAATATTGCTCTGTATTTATTGAATACCATGTACTGTGTAGCTTATAAAATAAACTTTTTTATTTTCTGAATTGCTCAGCAGATTCTTTGAATTCTATAATTGTTTAAGAATAGATGGCTATTTTATAAACACTCAGTCAACTGAATGACTGAATTGACTAGAACATTGAGGTATCATAATCGAGAGAGAAGGGAGGAAATGTTGCACGAAGTGACCACGGTGGGAGAAAATCAGGCCCAAATGCCCAGGGGCTGGTTTGGGCTCTATCAGACTCCCTGAGTTCAGGAAGAACTGCTGGAGTTTAAACCCATCAATCATTTCTCACTCAACCTTACGGGGTCAAATTCTGCCCTCAATTACCCACATCTAACCTTCATTCAAGTCTCAGGGAGTTATACACACACACGAGAGGGCAGGCTCCCGCCCTGCAGGTTGAGTGGGGAGTAATTGATGACTTTCTGCTCGCTGTGCTTGGCTCCATAAGCACAGCCAGCTGCCTCGGCCTCCACTCGGAAGCAGAGAGGGAGGGCGGTACAAAAATACTCAGCCTTGAGTGCTGTATCAGTCTCGGCATCTGATCGTCATTTCAACACCTAAGAACAGCAGTTCCACTAAGCAATAAGATGTATGCAATTTCTCACTTATTCTTCATAGCATATGCCACTTTCCCTTCCCATCTCCATTAGATTTTCTTCTCTAATAAAGTAATTCTTTTCCTCCTTTACTAGATTTTCCTCTATCATTTTTTCCTCTGTCTTTAATAATATTACATGAGATAAAGTGCTTAGGACAATCTAGCTCATTGTAAGAGTCCAAGAATCACTCCTTTTGTTGTATCTGTTTTAATATTTTTGTATTATCATTGTTATTATTAGTTAACTAGACTTTTCCTTGATATAAGGAAATTTGGGATATATATGGAAATGGTAATCCTTTAATCTTGACAGGATTTTATTCAGGGAATTTTTTTATATATATTTGCCTAAATTACTTATTTCAGACCAAACTTAGAATCATATTCTGAATTTATCTTCAAAGAACATTTTGATGATGTTTCTTAGGCATTATCCTTTCATGAGAAAAGTCATATAAAGAAAAGCATTTTGCAACATTGAAAATATTCCCAAGACTGCCACTGCCAGAGTCCTAGTACTTGACCTAGTAAAGCTCTAGCTTCCTGAGAAGAATAAACGTTGTGTTGGTTTATTTTAAATAGTTAAAAATAACATATTTTAATAACTATACTTCTTTACTATAAGGTTTGTTAAGATGGAACATAATATAGGTTAATTATTTGGGCTGGTATAAAGCTTGGAAATATATAAGAAAAACATTAACATTTTAAACAATACATAAGATCTCATATAATATTTAAATGGTGTGTTAAATATAATACATGTAATGAAATCATATTTTTAAAAGTTCTGACTGCTAGATGGTTTATACTACTATACCAGCACAGTCAGGGATATAAAAAAATACTATGAATTTAATGAAAAAGATGAATTTAACAATAAACTAAAATGGCTTAATATAATTCAATATATTTTAAAATATTAAAATTATTAGTATGCATTATATAAAAGACTGTAAATTCCTAGGCACCTCCATTTCTCAAATGATCATTTGTTCTATATGTTTCCCTCTTCAGTTTCCTTGTGGAAAATCTCTGCTCTACCTTGCATTTTGGTTCAGTTCTCATAGTTCCTCAGCCTTCTCAGAAGTCCCCAGAGTAGGCTGATTTGGGCTTCACCAAAGAACCTCAGTGAAAACATTAAGCATTTTCAACTAGATATTGTAGAGCAACTATACATCAGGCACTGCTCTTGTTACTCTTTCACTCCTCAGAGTCTGCCCCTGCACATACCACCCAGCCAATTTTCAAGGCATGTGGAATAAACCTGTTCTTGCTTATCTCCCAGGTTCTCTGAGTTCTGTATAGTCCACATTCCAGTAACATATGAGGGGACTATTTTAATTAGAGTCTCATATATCACTATTGTTTTAAAAAGAAAAGAATCGAAGGCGGGAGCCAAGATGGCGGCGTGAGTAGAGCAGTGGAAATCTCCTCCCAAAAACACATAGAGCTATGAAAATATAACAAAGAAAAATCTTCCTAAAATAGAGACCACAGGACACAGGACAACATCCAGACCACATCCACACCTGCAAGAACCCAGCGCCTTGTGAAGGGGGTAAGATACAAGCCCCAGCCCGGCGGGACCCGAGCGCCCCTCCCCCCGGCTCCCGGCGGGTGGAGAGAAACCGGAGCAGTTTTTTTTTTTTGGCGAGCGCTTTTTGGAAGCCTTAGAGGGACGGGCCCCCGTTGCTGGGGAGGCAGGGTGGCGGGACCGGTGAGGAGGTGCCTGGGAACGGCGCCGGAGGACAAAGAATATCCCGCGTTTCTCCCTGCGAGACCTGGGGGCGGGTGCCTGAGACCGGTGCCTGAGGACGGAGGAGGTCGCGCGTTTTTCCCCTTTTTTTTTTTTTCTCTTTTTGGCAAGCGCTTTTTGGAAGCCTTGAAGGGACGGGGACCCCAGTGCTAGGGAGGCACGGTGGCGGGACTGGTGAGCGGGTGGCTGGGACCGGCGCCTGAGGACAAAGAATATCCCCCATTTTTCCCTGCGGGACCAGTGGGCGGGTGCCTGAGACCGGCACTTGAGGACAGAGGAAATCGCGCGTTTTTCCCCTTTTTTTTTCTCTTTTCTGCGAGTGCTTTTTGGAAGCCTAAAAGGGACAGGGACCCCGGTGCTAGGGAGGCAGGGCGGCGGGACTGGTGAGCGGGTGCCTGGGACCGGCACCTGAGGACAAAGAATATCCCGCATTTTTCCCTGTGGGACCGGTGGGTGGGTGCCTGAGACCAGCACCTGAGGACGGAAGAAATCGCGCGTTTTTCCTCTTTTTTTTCTCTCTTTTTGCCAAGTGCTTTTTGGAAGCCTTGAAGGGACAGGGACCCCGGTGCTAGGGAGGCAGGGCGGCGGGACTGGTGAGCGGGTGCGTGGGACCAGTGCCTGAGGACCAAGAATATTGAGCGTTCCTTCCCTGCGGGACCGGTGGGTGGGTGCTTTTTGGAAGCCTTGAAAGGACAGGGACCCTGGTGCTAGGGAGACAGGGCAGCAGGACCAGTGCGCGGGTGCCTGGGACCGGCACCCGAGGAAAAAAAAAAAAAAAAATCGCGTGTTTTTTCTTTTTTTTTTTCCCTTCTGTTCCCTCTCTCATTGTTGCTGTTGTTGTTTTGGTTTGGAGAGTGCTTTTTGGAAATCTTAAAGGGGCAGGACAGGTCACTTAGACCAGAAGCAGGGAATCTGGGGATCTCTGGGCACTCTAACCCCCTGGGCAGCAGGGAGCACAGAGGCCCCTTACGGAGATAAATAGTCTCCTGGCTGCTCCCCCTCCAACGGGGCTCCACCATTTTGGAGGAACAGCCCCAGCCAGGCCAAGCCCACAGCAACAGTGGAGATAAACCCCAAAGCAACTGGGCAGGAAGCAGAAGCCCTGTCTGCGCACAGCTGCCCAGCACAAGCCACTAGAGGTCGCTATTCTCCCAGGAAAAGGCTACAAACCAACAAGAAGGGAAGCTCTTCCAGCGGTCACTTGTACCAGCTCTGCAGACTATCTCTATCACCATGAAAAGGCAAAACTACAGGCAGACAAAGATCACAGAGACAACACCTGAGAAGGAGACAGACCTAACTAGTCCTCCTGAAAAAGAATTCAAAATAAAAATCATGAACATGCTGACAGAGATGCAGAAAAAAATGCAAGAGCAATGGGATGAGATGCAGAGAAAAATGCAAGAGCAGTGGGATGAGATGCAGAGAAAAATGCAAGAGCAGTGGGATGAAGTCCGGAAGGAGATCACAGATGTCAGGAAAGAGATCACAGAAGTGAAACAATCCCTGGAAGGATTTATAAGCAGAATGGATAAGATGCAAGAGGCCATTGAAGGAATAGAAGCCAGAGAACAGGAACGTATAGAAGCTGACATAGAGAGAGATAAAAGGATCTCCAGGAATGAAACAACACTAAGAGAAATATGTGACCAATACAAAAGGAAAAACATTCGTATTATAGGGATACCAGAAGAGGAAGAAAGAGGAAAAGGGATAGAAAGTGTCTTTGAAGAAATAATTGCTGAAAACTTCCCCAAACTGGGGGAGGAAATAATCGAACAGACCATGGAATTATACAGAACCCCCAACAGAAAGGATCCAAGGAGGACAACACCAAGACACATAATAATTAAAATGGCAAGGATCAAGGACAAGGAAAGAGTTTTAAAGGCAGCTAGAGAGAAAAAGGTCACCTATAAAGGAAAACCAATCAGGCTAACATCAGACTTCTCAACAGAAACCCTACAGGCCAGAAGAGAATGGCATGATATACTTAATGCAATGAAACAGAAGGGCCTTGAACCAAGGATACTGTATCCAGCACGACTATCATTTAAATATGATGGTGGGATCAAACAATTCCCAGACAAGCAAAAGCTGAGGGAATTTGCTTCCCACAAACCACCTCTACAGGGCATCCTACAGGGACTGCTCTAGATGGGAGCACCCCTAAAAAGAGCACAGAACAAAACACACAACATATGAAGAATGGAGGAGGAGGAATAAGAAGGGAGAGAAGAAAAGACTCTCCAGACAGTGTATATAACAGCTCAATAAGCGAGCTAAGTTAGGCAGTAAGATACTAAAGAAGCTAACCTTGAACCTTTGGTAACCACGAATCTAAAGCCTGCAATGGCAATAAGTACATATCTTTCAATAGTCACCCTAAATGTAAATGGACTTAATGCACCAATCAAAAGACATAGAGTAATAGAATGGATAAAAAAGCAAGACCCATCTATATGCTGCTTACAAGAAACTCACCTTAAACCCAAAGATAAGCATAGACTAAAAGTCAAGGGATGGAAAAACATATTTCAGGCAAACAACAGTGAGAAGAAAGCAGGGGTTGCAGTACTAATATCAGACAAAATAGACTTCAAAACAAAGAAAGTAACAAGAGATAAAGAAGGCCACTACATAATGATAAAGGGCTTAGTCCAACAAGAGGATATAACCATTCTAAATATATATGCACCCAATACAGGAGCACCAGCATATGTGAAGCAAATACTAACAGAATTAAAGAGGGAAATAGACTGCAATGCATTCATTGTAGGAGACTTCAACACACCACTCACCCCAAAGGATAGATCCACCGGGCAGAAAATAAGTAAAGACACACAGGCACTGAACAACACACTAGAACAGATGGACCTAATAGACATCTATAGAACTTTACATCCAAAAGCAACAGGATATACATTCTTCTCAAGTGCACATGGAACATTCTCCAGAATAGACCACATACTAGCTCACAAAAAGAGCCTCAGTAAATTCCACAATATTGAAATTCTACCAACCAATTTTTCAGACCACAAAGGTATGAAAGTAGAAATAAATTCTACAAAGAAAACAAAAAGGCTCACAAACACATGGAGGCTTAACAACATGCTACTAAATAATCAATGGATCAATGAACAAATCAAAATAGAGATCAAGGAATATATAGAAACAAATGACAACAACAACACTAAGCCCCAACTTCTGTGGGATGCAGCGAAAGCAGTCTTAAGAGGAAAGTATATAGCAATCCAGGCACACTTGAAGAAGGAAGAACAATCCCAAATGAATAGTCTAACATCACAATTATTAAAACTGGAAAAAGAAGAACAAATGAGGCCTAAAGTCAGCAGAAGGAGGGACATAATAAAGATCAGAGAAGAAATAAACAAAATTGAGAAGAATAAAACAATAGCAAAAATCAACGAAACCAAGAGCTGGTTCTTTGAGAAAATAAACAAAATAGATAAGCCTCTAGCCCAACTTATTAAGAGAAAAAGAGAGTCAACACAAATCAACATAATCAGAAATGAGAATGGAAAAATCACGACAGACTCCACAGAAATACAAAGAATTATTAAAGACTACTATGAAAACCTATATGCCAACAAGCTGGAAAACCTAGAAGAAATGGACAACTTCCTAGAAAAATACAACCTCCCAAGACTGACCAAGGAAGAAACACAAAAGTTAAACAAACCAATTACAAGCAAAGAAATTGAAACAGTAATCAAAAAACTACCCAAGAACAAAACCCCGGGGCCGGACGGATTTACCTCGGAATTTTATCAGACACACAGAGAAGACATAATACCCATTCTCCTTAAAGTGTTCCACAAAATAGAAGAAGAGGGAATACTCCCAAACTCATTCTATGAAGCCAACATCACCCTAATACCAAAACCAGGCAAAGACCCCACCAAAAAAGAAAATTACAGACCAATATCCCTGATGAACGTAGATGCAAAAATACTCAATAAAATATTAGCAAACAGAATTCAACAGTATATCAAAAGGATCATACACCATGACCAAGTGGGGTTCATCCCAGGGATGCAAGGATGGTACAACATTCGAAAATCCATCAACATCATCCACCACATCAACAAAAAGAAAGACAAAAACCACATGATCATCTCCATAGATGCTGAAAAAGCATTTGACAAAATTCAACATCCATTCATGATAAAAACTCTCAGCAAAATGGGAATAGAGGGCAAGTACCTCAACATAATAAAGGCCATATATGATAAACCCACAGCCAGCATTATACTGAACAGCGAGAAGCTGAAAGCATTTCCACTGAGATCGGGAACCAGACAGGGATGCCCACTCTCCCCACTGTTATTTAACATAGTACTGGAGGTCCTAGCCACGGCAATCAGACAAAACAAAGAAATACAAGGAATCCAGATTGGTAAAGAAGAAGTTAAACTGTCACTATTTGCAGATGATATGATACTGTACATAAAAAACCCTAAAGACTCCACTCCAAAACTACTAGAACTGATATCGGAATACAGCAAAGTTGCAGGATACAAAATCAACACACAGAAATCTGTAGCTTTCCTATACACTAACAACGAATCAATAGAAAGAGAAATCAGGAAAACAATTCCATTCACCATTGCATCAAAAAGAATAAAATACCTAGGAATAAACCTAACCAAGGAAGTGAAAGACTTATACTCTGAAAACTACAAGTCACTCTTAAGAGAAATTAAAGGGGACACTAATAAATGGAAACTCATCCCATGCTCATGGCTAGGAAGAATTAATATCGTCAAAATGGCCATCCTGCCGAAAGCAATATACAAATTTGATGCAATCCCTCTCAAATTACCAGCAACATTCTTCAATGAATTGGAACAAATAATTCAAAAATTCATATGGAAACACCAAAGACCCCGAATAGCCAAAGCAATCCTGAAAAAGAAGAATAAAGTAGGGGGGATCTCACTCCCCAACTTCAAGCTCTACTACAAAGCCATAGTAATCAAGACAATTTGGTACTGGCACAAGAACAGAGCCACAGACCAGTGGAACAGATTAGAGACCCCAGAAATTAACCCAAACATATATGGTCAATTAATATTTGATAAAGGAGCCATGGACATACAATGGCAAAATGACAGTCTCTTCAACAGATGGTGCTGGCAAAACTGGACAGCTACATGTAGGAGAATGAAACTGGACCATTGTCTAACCCCATATACAAAGGTAAACTCAAAATGGATCAAAGACCTGAATGTAAGTCACGAAACCATTAAACTCTTGGAAAAAAACATAGGCAAAAACCTCTTAGACATAAACATGAGTGATCTCTTCTTGAACATATCTCCCCGGGCAAGGAAAACAACAGCAAAAATGAGCAAGTGGGACTACATTAAGCTGAAAAGCTTCTGTACAGCGAAAGACACCATCAATAGAACAAAAAGGAACCCTACAGTATGGGAGAATATATTTGAAAATGACAGATCTGATAAAGGCTTGACGTCCAGAATATATAAAGAGCTCACACGCCTCAACAAACAAAAAACAAATAACCCAATTAAAAAATGGGCAGAGGAACTGAACAGACAGTTCTCCAAAAAAGAAATACAGATGGCCAAGAGACACATGAAAAGATGCTCCACATCGCTAATTATCAGAGAAATGCAAATTAAAACTACAATGAGGTATCACCTCACACCAGTAAGGATAGCTGCCATCCAAAAGACAAACAACAACAAATGTTGGCGAGGCTGTGGAGAAAGGGGAACCCTCCTACACTGCTGGTGGGAATGTAAATTAGTTCAACCATTGTGGAAAGCAGTATGGAGGTGCATCAAAATGCTCAAAACAGACCTACCATTTGACCCAGGAATTCCACTCCTAGGAATTTACCCTAAGAACGCAGCAATCAAGTTTGAGAAAGACAGATGCACTCCTATGTTTATCGCAGCACTATTTACAATAGCCAAGAATTGGAAGCAACCTAAATGTCCATCTGTAGATGAATGGATAAAGAAGATGTGGTACATATACACAATGGAATACTACTCAGCCATAAGAAGTGGAAAAATCCAACCATTTGCAGCAACATGGATGGAGCTGGAGAGTATTATGCTCAGTGAAATAAGCCAAGCGGAGAAAGAGAAACACCAAATGATTTCACTCATCTGAGGAGTATAGGAACAAAGGAAAAACTGAAGGAACAAAACAGCAGCAGAATTACAGAACCCAAAAATGGACTAACAGGTACCAAAGGGAAAGGAACTGGGGAGGATGGGTGGGCAGGGAGGGATAAGGGGGGGGAAGAAGAAGGGGGGTGTTAAGTTTAGCATGCGTGGGGGGGGGGGAGATAGGGGAGGGTGGGCTGCACAACACAGAGAGGACAAGTAGTGACTCTACAACATTTTGCTAAGCTGATGGACAGTAACCGTAATGTGGTTGTTAGGGGGGACCTGATATAGGGGAGAGCATAGTAAACATAGTATTCTTCAGGTAAGTGTAGATTAAAAATTTAAAAAAAAAAAAAAGAAAGAAAGAAAGAAAAGGGGGATTACTCCTTAACAGGATAAAACTATTGGTAAATCAAAGATCAACGCATGCTTTAAATATCCTTAATGTTGATCACTTAAAGGGTGTCAGATGATCAGCTATGGAGGTACTCTTTTCTGATAATATTCCTTTCTCTTAATTAAAAAAAAAAAAAAAAAAAGCAGTTACTGTGTGCTGACCTCCAATGAGTTCTGCACAGTGGTATAGAGGGCATGTCAAAGTGTGGGCAAAGGGTCTGTTTGTTTCTACGCAGAAGATCAAGGCCTAGCTTGGATACCCAGAAAATGAACTAAGATACGATATGAGGAGGAGCTTCCGGCATCAGCACTCTCTGGAGGACTCGTGCCGGGGGATGATCATCAAAAAGCCTCCACAGGGATCCGGACGATGCTGCGGTTGTGGCTGCATCCAGCCCACCATCTCCTGGACTTGCCATAAGAAGGAGGAGGGAGATGTCTAGGCTGGCATGTGCATACAGTGAGACAACGAATTTGACTGGATCTGTACTGTTGGAACTCAACCAGGAGTTGGGAGGGGTGCAAGTTGTAGCACCCCAAAATCTCATGACTATAGACTATCTATGGTTAAAAGAACATATGGGATGTGAACAGATCCCAGAAATGGGCTGCTTTAATTTGTCTGATGGTTCAAGTACAGTTGGAAAATATCCATCATATCATAGATAAATTTTCACAAATGCCTAGGGTGCCTAAATGGTTTTCTTGGCTTCACTGGAGATGGCTGGTAATTATAGATTTGCTTTGTTTATGTCACCGTATTCCTATTATGTTAATATGTGTGTGCAAATTAGTTAGTAGTTTAAAACCTATACATACTTAAGGTACTATACAAGAAGATATGTCAAAGAAATAATCAATCCTCCCAAATTTCCTTCATATGCTACATCTATAGCTTTTCTTCTTCCTTCCTAATTACAAACTTTAAATAGAATTCGTGCCTCATATCGAATTTACCGAGTATCATAATTCCTCCAGGTGGTAAAGATACCTCGAGACAAGTGCTGGGCATAGAAGCCACAGGGCATAAATCTGCAAAGAAGTAAAAAGCTAACCTTTGCAAACAATATGGCTTCTCTCTCACTTACCAACTTTACATTTCCCTGTATGGCCCCGGAAGATGACTGGTTAGCCAGAGACGGGTAAGATTCCTCAAGGGAGGAACAACCTAAGACAGGCACAGTCGCAGGGGGGCCATCAGGTGAGAATTTGGGGATCAACAGAGGTGAGGCTCAGAACCTCACCCCCCCTGCTTTGAGAGAAATCTTCTGCATCCGTGGATGTCTTGCTGCCCTTGTCTAGCCTGGATTAATACTTAGTCCATAGGCACACACCTGATCATCTGATCATCTACATTTGCCTTCTTACAGCACTAAACTATGTTTTCTACCTTTATCTTGCATCTACCTACCACTTCAGCATTTTATTAAAAATAAAAATAATAATAATAATAGGAGAAATGTGGGATCAACATATAAATCAAGTACAAAAATCAAATGAATATTCATATTTGACCTGATGGTTTATAGGTCATATTGCATGATCAAAACCGAAAGTTTCTGTGATGACTGCCCTTGTACTGTTCACCATGTAAGAATTTATTCACTCTGTAAGAATTCGTTCACCATGTAAGAACTTGTTCGTTATGCTTCAGAAGATTGGAGACTGACGAGAATTAGGCTTGAGATGGATTAATGATTGTACATTGAGCATTGACCCCCCTATACTGAATTTTATTGTTGTTAACAACCATTTGATCAATAAATATGAGAGATGCCCTCTCAAAAAAAAAAAAAAAAAAAAAAAAAAAAAAAAAAAAGAAAAGAATCATACTTTTTACCAACTATTGCTCTATTTAATTGTCCATTAAAAACTAAATCTTTCCATGTGTATATATTACCAGGTCTTGCTTTCCTTTTTGAAAGGCATCCTTACTGTCCAGCTAATCCAAACTCCTTGTCTTGTATCATTACCCAAAATGCTTAGCAATGGCTTCCTTTATAATGTTTGCTCTAAAACCTTTGTTGATTAGTTTTATTAATAAAGCACCTAGAATCAGAGGTTATATTGAGAGGTATTAGAATAGTAATTAAGAGAATGGGCATTAGAGACAGATTACCTTGAATTTTGGTTCTTTGGTTTTCTAACTGAATGTTTAACTTCTCTTTTATCATTTCTTCTCTGTAAGGGAAGATAACAGTAACTTTCTTACAGGGTTACAAACTTTTATATGACAGCTAATATCAGTGCATATAAAGGCACTTTGAAGAATACACACAGTTAGAATTAAATAAAATTAAATGTAAATGAGAGGATCAGTGTTTCATCAAAAACCAGTTTAGAAAACAAGTAACCTATCAAATAGAAATACGTATCTAAGCACTGTAGAATGGTCTTTCCTAAACATTTTGTGATATATTAAAAATCCTAATTTTGTAAGATGTTAACTAACATTATGTGGAATAATTGTTCTATCATTGGATAAACTGGAAAAATCATGGTTAAAAAAGAAAAACATTTTAATGCAAGATTCACAGACCTGCATAATGAATCTCCCAAAGGGGTTTGAGTTATGTAATATTTCTGGAAAAATAATTCAATTTTGAACCCCCTGCTATTTGTAGAGCATCTCACAGTTCTATTGTTCTAGAAAACAGAATTTTTGGATGGCTTGTCTCTAATAAAGTTTGAGTTTCAGTTCTGTATCTGTAGATTTGTGTCATCAGATACAAAATACTTATGGTTCTGACCTTACAAAACTGGCTCACCTTATTATCCCTCTTAAAAGTAGATAGTATGGTCAAGCATGTCTTTGACCAGTGGTACTATACAAATTACAGAACTACATTGTTTGATATGTTATATCATGTCCACAAGTCCATATCTGCCTATTAATCACTCTAAATGTGGCTAGTTGGAATTGAGATACTCTGTAAGGACAAATACACGGTAGATTTCTTAAAGAAAAAAGAATACAAACCATCTAAAAGGTTCTGGTTACCAAGTTAAAAAATGGGTGTGTGTATGTGTGTGTGCTGTGTGCGTGCTGTGTGCGTGCTGTGTGTGAGGAGATTGGTTCCCTACACCACCAAGCAGTTCTGACACTATTTACCAGGAGATAGCAATCAGAATCACAGATTGAGGGTTCACTCTTACAAGACTGCCACCCCCACTTCACACACCAGTCATAAGCCCTGGTTACTACCTATGGTTCTGACCAATGTATAAATTAGATGTTCTTACGAACCCCTCCTTGGATTCAATTAATTTACTAGAGTGGCTCAGGAAACTAGTCTACTCACTAGATTATTGATTTATGACAAAGTATATTAAAAAATACGGATCAACAGCCAGAGAAACAGATATACAGGGTATGTGGCAAGGCTCTGCTCAAAGGAGCTTCTGCCCTCATGGATTTGAGGGCCTGGCAGCATGGCACTGGAAGCTCTCGAAACCTCCACCTTTTGGGTTTTTATGGAGGCTTCATTACATAGACATGACTGATTAAATCATTGGCAATTGGTGACTGATTCAGTGTTTAACCCCTCTCCCATTCCCAGAAATCAGAGGGTAGGACTGAAAGTTCCAACCCCTGATTCATACAGTTAGAGTGAATAATGATTCCAATTTGGTGGGGTTATGTTTTATAAATTTAGTTATTTATATTTGTATGTTCAAAGAAGTAGACACAAAATTAAATATATAATTCTTAGCTTAAGAATATTCTATAACAGAACTAACTGTGTTTGCCTATTAGTGAAGCATTCTCTACAGATCATTTTACTGATTCTCCCTCAGCTAGTGAATCCAATAAAAGGGATGTTCAGAGTCACCTGTTCATAGATATGAAAAAGGAAAGTCTAATAAGAACTATCTACTTATTATTCAGAACATAAGTGAGGTTACAGGAAAACAGCTGATACTCTATGACTTAAGTCAAGTGTGAGAAGAATTTATATTAAATCTTGGGAGTTATTATTTATTGTTCTAAATTTGGTTAAACTGAATGATGGCCCCAGACATGTTCATATTCCAGCCCCCTGGAACCTGGGAATGTTTTATCTTCCATGGCAAAAGCGCCATGCAGATGTGGACAAACTAAGGATCTTCTGATGGGAAGATTATCCTGGATTGTCTGGGTGAACCCAAGGTATTCACAGAGTTCCTTACAAGAGGGAGGAAAGAGGGAAAAATGTACAGAGTAGGCCATCTGACAACAGAAGTAGAGGAAGGAAAGGTCATATGATATGGGCCAAGTAGCCAAGGAATAAGGACAGCATCGACCCTAGAAAAATCAGGGCAATAAATTATCCCCAGAAACTTGCAGAGGGAAACAGTTTACCAACACCACAGCTTTAGTATGGTGAGACTGATTTTGGACTTTTGATCACTGAAACTATAAGATAGTAAATTTGTGTTGTTTTAAGCCACTAATTTTTGGTAATTTGTTATAGAAAGTACAGGAAATTAATAAAGTGAGCGTGTTAACCTTTCAATTCTTCTCTATAAGCAAGTAAGAGTCTAAACTTCATCAAAAGGGTCTGCTTTTTATGCCAAGTCTACTAATAATCTAATGGCCATGTTTAAACTGAAAATAACAGTAAACACTGGCTATCCCCACAGTATAAACTCAGTATAAATAGCACTTGTAACTGTGATTCCAAATGATGAATACCCTTTATCAAAGGCTATAGAGAAGAATCTGAAAGGAGTTATTAAGGCCTGGGGGAAAAAAAAGCAGCTTAGTTATAGGAAGGGGGTTAATTCTAGAATTTAAGTTAACATAAATCCTGACCAAGATGAGCCCTGAATCCTTGATGAAAGGTTCAGTCTCAAACAATACAAAAACATAATATTATTTATCATTTGAAACTTGTGTATAGGACTTCAGTATAGCTTCTCATAGTTACTAAAGTTAAATGAATATCCCTCTTAAACCACTTTAAATTTAAAAGCAAGGAAGAAGAAAATAAACATGGAATGGTAAATTTGCACCTATGAATATTTGGGCAACAAATCTAAGATAAACTAATTAAAATTTGGAATAAGTCCCATGACCTATCTTTATATCTTTATACTCTTCCATAACCCAATGCACATAGAGAGTGAAGAGTATCTTGTTAAATGCATAAATTAAAATGGACCCAAGTATATTGGTGGTGAAATATATTTACTACCAATTATATTACACTCAGATTACAGATAAAATGGTTACTTTGCCTACAAAGCAAAAAGAACAAGGAACAGTGCATCCCTTTTCCATAAACAATGAGACTTGGGCTAATGTAACCTTAAAGTTTTATTAACTGATTTATTCACATTCCTAGACTTGCTCTTAGCTCTGTAGGGCTCTGACCCTTCCCTCTGCACCTGTGCCTAGATGAAGCGCCATGCTTTGAGGCATGCCCAGTGACTGCTCAAAGCGAGTGTAACTACAGGGAAGCGTAGGAATTCATGTATTCTGGGGTAATATTTGACCAATAGGACACATAAAATGGCATATACTTAAATCCTTTGTCCTTCCTCTTTGGAGATATTCCAAATGAATAAGCAATCACCTCAGTGTTTTTGAAGAAGCTTTGCTGAAGTTAGTAATGTACCCCTTTGTATTTTCCCTTCTCTCCCGTTTCACTTTTTTCTTTTCCCTCACCTTACTGTCACTGGGATTCCATTCCCCAGTAGAGAGCTGGCGATTGACTTTTGCCTAAGGCTATGTTTTCTAGGTATCTCAGACAAAGACAATTTTCATCCTTATGGGCCAGGGCTTGGCAAATGATAATTCAGTTCTCCAGAATCAAAGGAAATTGCACATTGAAAATCTCTCCTTCTAAAGAAATTGCCATGAGAAAATCTGCATTAATATTCCACTTGAAATAAGGAATCAGATATGGTGGGATCTGTAACTCACATAGACCCTGAAGGTATCCTAAGCAGATATGAAGTTTTACCTGAATTTGACTTAGAAAATGATTGGTTAATTCATTCCCAAATATTGAACCTATATATAACTGATTTTGAACATAACTTTGAAGACCAGGGGTAATGAAATAATGTATATTTTCACAAAATTAGGGGAACATTTTCCCTAACCATTAAATACCTTCAGGAAATTTCTTTATTTTCCTTAAATTCAGTAACAAAATTTTATTCTGATTGTGTTCTCTCTTGAGTTCAGGTCAGGCTCTTAAGTTAAATTCAAGAGAACATTTTGAAGCCTGAAGAACAGAATTTTGAATCTGATGATAAGAATACCCAGATATTACTCCTAATATTGTAGCTCTTCTAAGTTAGTAAAGACATACTGATAAGCAAGAAAGAAAGTATTCCTAGGCCTAAAGTCACTTAATACTTTTTTTTTGGTATCATTAATGTACAATTTCATGAGCAACATTATGGTTACTAGACTTCCCCTATTATCAAGTCCCCACCACGTACCCCATTACAGTCCCTGTCCAACAGCATAGTAAAATGCTATAAAATCACTACTTGTTTTACTGTTATACTGCCTTTCCCATGTCCACCCCCACCACATAATGTATGCTAATCATAATGCTCCTTTTTTCCCCTTATCCCTCCCTTCCCACCCATCCTCCCCAATCTCTTTCCCTTTGGTAACTGTTAGTCCATTCTTGGGGTCTGTGACTCTGCTGCTGTTTTCGCCCTTCAGTTTTTTCTTTGTTCTTATACTCCATGGATGAGTGAAATCATTTGGTACTTGTCTTTCTATGCCTGGCTTATTTCATTGAGCATAATACCCTATAGTTCCATCCATGTTGTTGCAAATGGTAGGATTTGTTTTCTTCTTATGGCTGAATAATATTCCATTGTGTATATGTACCACATCTTCTTTAACCATTCATCTACTGATGGACGCTTGGGTTGCTTCCATATCCTGGCTATTGTAAATAGAGCTGTGATAAACATAGAGGTGCACATGTCTTATTGAATCTGGCATCTTGTTTTCTTTGCGTAAATTCCTAGGAGTGGAATTCTAAGGACAAATGGTATTTCTATTTTAAGTATTTTTTTTATTTTTATTAAGGTATTATTGATATACACTCTTATGAAGGTTTCACATGAAAAAACAATGTGATTACTATATTTACCCATATTATCAAGTCCCCACCCATACCCCAATGCAGTCACTGTCAATCAGTGTAGTAAGATGCCACAGATTCACTATGTGCCTTCTCTGTGCTACGCTGTTCTCCATGTGATCCCCCACACCATATGTACTAAACATAACACCCCTTAATCCCCTTTTCCTTCCATCCACATTCACCCTCCCACACTCCACCCCTTTGGTAACCATTAGTTCCTTCTTGGAGTCTCTGAATCTGCTGCTATTTTGTTCCTTCAGCTTTGCTTCATTGTTATTCGCCACAAATGAGGTAAATCATTTGGCATTTGTCTTTCTCTTTCTGGTTTCTTTCACTGAGCATAGGACCCTTTAGCTGTATGCACATTGTTGCAAATGGTAGTATTTGTTTTCTTCTTATGGCTGAATAATATTCCATTGTGTATATGTACCACGTCTTTTTTATACGTTCATCTACTGATGAACACCTAGGCTGCTTCCATATCTTGGCTATTGTAAAAAGTGCTGCAATAAATATAGGGGTCCATATGTCTTTTTGAATTTGAGAAATTGCATTCTTTGGGTAAATTCCAAGGAGTGGGACTCCCAGGACAAATGGTATTTATATTTTTAGTTTTTTGAGGAACCTCCATAATGTTTTCCACAATGGTTGAACTAGCTTACATTCCCACCAGCAGTGTAGGAGAGTTCCCCTTTCTCCACATCCTTGTCAGCATTTGTTGTTCTTAGTCTTTTTGATGCTGGCCATCCTTACTGGTGTTAGGTGATTTCACATTGTGGTTTTAATTTACATTTCCCTGATGATTAGTGATGTGGAGCATCTTTTAATGTGTCTGTTGACCATCTGAATTTCTTCTGTGGAGAACTGTCTCTTCAAATCCTCTGCTCATTTTCAGGTTATTTGCTTTTTGGGTGTTGAGGTGTGTACGTTCTTTAAATATTTTGGATGTTAACCCCTTGTCATATATGTCATTTACAAATATATTCTCCCATACCGTAGGCTGCCTTTTTATTCTGTTGATGGTGTCCTTTGTTGCACAGAAACTTTGTAGTTTGATGTAGTCCCATGAGTTTATTTTTGCTTTTGTTTCCCTTGCTCAAGTAGATGCATTCAGGAAGAAGTTGCTCATGCTTACATTCAGGAAGTTTTTTCTATGTTGTCTTCTAAGAGTTTTATGGCTTCATGACTTACATTCAGATCTTTGATCCAT
This sequence comes from Manis javanica, assembly GCF_040802235.1. Classification (NCBI taxonomy): domain Eukaryota; kingdom Metazoa; phylum Chordata; class Mammalia; order Pholidota; family Manidae; genus Manis; species Manis javanica. The sequence goes on along the minus strand of NC_133160.1, from coordinate 126,152,007 downwards.
TTTGAGTTTACTTTTGTGTGTGGGGTTAAGCAAAAATCCAATTTCATTCTCTTGCCTGTAGCTGTCCAGTTTTGCCAACACCAGCTGTTGAAAAGGCTGTCATTTCTCCATTGTATATCCTTGGCTCCTTTATCATGTATTAATTAACCACATATGCTTGGGTTTATTTCTGGGCTCTCTAGTCTGTTCCCTTGGTCTATCGGTCTATTCTTGTGCCAGCACCAAGTTGTCTTCATTACTTTGGCTTTGTAGTAAAACTTGAAGTAAGGGAGCCTAATTCCCCCCGCTTTATTTTTTATTCTCAGGACTGCTTTGGTTATTCGGGGTCTTTTGTAGTTCCATCTGTATTTTAGAACTATTTTCTCTAATTAGTCGAAGAATGGTGTTGGTGTTTTGATAGGGATTGCATTGAATATGTAGATTGCTTTAGGCCAGATGGCTATTTTGACAATATTAATCCTTCCTATCTATGAGCACAGGATGTGTTTCCATTTATTGGTATCTTCTTTAATTTCTCTTGATTGTATTGTTGTTTTCATAGTATAGTCCTTTTACTTCCTTGGTTAGGTTTTTTCCTAGGTATTTTATTCTTTTTGATGCAATTGTGAATGGAATTGTTTTCCTGATTTCTCTCTCTGCTAGTTCATTGTTAGTGTATAGGAAGCCTTATACTTTTAATAAAGATATTGGATTAAAAAGCCTGAGCATACATGAGTGCAATCCCAGTAAAGTGATTTATCCAAGGTAAATTGCTATGCCTGACCTACCCCTCCATGCCAGGTTCATGGATGTTATGCAGCTGCCATGGAACCTACACTCTTTATTCAGTGACCTCGTATCACCCTCTTAAAATCTTCAATACTTTTGGGAAAAGGGGCCCTGCATTTTTATTTTATTGGGTCCCACAAATTTTGCAGCCAGCCTTGCACAGTTTACGCATTTTTTGGTGGATTCAGCTCCAAATTTTTTGGCATGCATTTAATTCCTAGTGTTGGAGGACAAGAATTATAAGTTAGCAAAAAAAACTCAAATAATTCTATGATTCATAGCAAAATAATCTTACCTCATCACCATTCTGAACTTTGACTCATCCCTGGCCTGGGTGCCTCATGAGCAGGTCACTGCCTAGGAACCCAGGGGTTGGATACTTCTCTGCCTTTGTATGTGTCTCTCATCTTCATTATGTCACTAGGAACCTCACTATTTATATTACTTTTTGCCCCCCATATTTCTGGGTCATGAACTCTTGCTCTGTTTAGGATTTTTATATAAAAAAAAACATTTTTCATGTTGCCTCAAGACCAAAGGGAAATTAATCTTAATAGACATAAATCTTCTATCTATGCACTCTATGGATGCCTAACTTTCTCTGTGGGTCTCTCACTCTTGAAAGACTCATAGCCTCCTTTATTATGTCTCTGGATGTGTTTTCTAATTATGAATTCCTCATGCTACCTTATGGCTTTTCTTATCTGTTTTCAGTTACTATATCCCCTATAAATGGTTATTGTTTTTGTATTTCTTAACTTAGGTATCAAAGAAGGAACTTGTTTGGTCTGTCTTTCCAAGGCAGGACATGTGAGATGAATTTCCCAGTCCATGGGTTGCCAGCACATGGGTCCAGGGCACATCCCAAGGCTAATTAGTAAGGCTCAGAAATAGAATCATGTGATACACAACATGACCACCTATCTATTATTTCTTTTAGAACTGGCTGTGTGCACAGTACCAAATGTATTTGGCACTTAAGTTAAAAATCCTGACCCAGGATATAAGTCCCAAAGTCTCCTTGGTAGTAGTTAGAATGTGGCTTTATGTCCTAACAGGACCCTCCTTGTGCCAATCATGAGATATGCAGATTCCCTTCCCTGCTCTACTTTTCAACAGTTGCTACAATTTTTCATGCTGAGCACTCATTGCACAAATTCCTATCAATTATCTACTTGTACATCTTCAAAACCATCATCTCTTCTGGGATAATCTGTTTCTAAGCATTGTCCAGACATGGTCTGGCTCTGTCTCTCTTGCTAATCAACATTCATCTTATATTGATGCATTTCTTTTTTATATATTGATTTGAGAATACATTGATTTGAAAATAAAATAACTATGTTTTGTATTGACTTCAAGTTATTTTATTTATAGTCAAAACTCCCCAGTAAGTTAGCTAACAAAGAACAAGTTGAGGTTTTCATTTTCTTTAATTTTAAAAAATATTTTAACTATTTCATTTTCCTAATTATTTTAATAAAGAGTTATATCTTGAATTTTGGCCTTATAATTCCAAATCTTTACCTTTTGCCATATACTATGAATTACCAAATCGAAGTTAAAGTACAAAAATTTCTGTTACTGTATAATCTTGTAGTCTGTCCTAGAATATAACATCTACTATTTATAGTTTGTATATACTCTATTCTCTTATATTTTTAAGGCATAAATTTATTTTATAAATAACCTTATTTTAACATCATTTACCTACAGAAGAATATAAAAAGTATTGGGTGTAGATATCACTGACAAGTTTAAAGCCTTTTTTTCAATCTTCTGATATTGAAGAATATTTTCTGAGAAAAAAAACTATTTAAAAAGACATGATTAAACAAAGAATTCTTGCAAAGCATTTGGAAACTGTTTTATTAAAATTAAAAATAGCCTTACAATAGCAAATTATTTTAGAAGCAAATGACAGAGATACAGACTAGGTAAAAATTAAAATAAGCCCCCAAATACTCAAGGAACATAAAAGCAACAAGTCAGCCCTCAGTGTCTAAATACTGTCCTTTGGTTTTGCCTATATTTTCCCACTTTATAAGGAAAGGCACCTCTGCTTCTTTCTTCAGTTTTGGGCATTTGGTCATTGAGATAAAGGCATTGATGCTCATTTGCTTAAATAATTGTATTTAAATTATTTTTATTGCCTAAAAATTATATCCTTGCTGGATATTGCCTATGGTTTAGAATGTACAGCACAGGCATTTAAATGATAAGGTAGTTGCTTCTAACTTGAATCTTGCCTGAAGAAAATAACAGGCAATGTCTAGCTTCATTACCTTTTAGGATTTAATGTACAATATTTATTAGTGCTGCTACTTTCTCAGTGTCCATAACAATTCTTCTGTCCCATTTAGTAGCGATTTGTGGTAAATGCTCCTATAGTACCTGTGATTTGATACTATTTCTATAATTTTAACATCCACATAGAAAAGTAGAATAAGAAGTCTTTATATAGCCTTCTGAAATTTTACTCTATCATATCATAGGAGATATGTGTTGAATGTGTGTGCATGTGTATGTACACATGCATATATACATAGACACATACATATATACCTATGTTATGATTTATCATATAAATGCATTGATATGCACACTATCTTTTTCTGTTGACTTTAAGGAAAGTTTTAAAAACTTAGTAAGACAACATTTTTCTTCTACACATAGGAGTTAATTTAGTGTATTCATTAAACAGTATTAGGCAATATAAAATTAATTGAAGTACAAAGTTATTTTAAGACTACATTTGCAAAGCATATTAGAATATCAACAATTGCACAGCACTAGGAATAAGAATTGGGTTCTAGTTCTTACTTAGTTCTTTGTAACCTCAGACTTGGCCTAATCACTCAAGTTACCCAAGCCTCAGTTTCTTTACCTATGAAATGGGCTAACAAACTATTTTTGGAGCTAAAAATTCTTCTTTTTTTTATAGCTTAGCAGGGTGCTCAAATGATATTTGTTTTCAGATAGACTAAAGCAAGTGATTGTATCAGATGATCGTTTAAAGAATATTATAGCTCAGGAACAACACATTTACAATGTCAATTTTTCCCTTTTTAAAACAAAGTAGCAGAGAAGTATAAAAGTATATTAAAAAAGTAGGACATTTTACACGTAATAATAGTCTTTTATGTTTCATGTCTTAGACACTTTCTAAGGACAGAGGCTTCTGGATTCATTCCGAAGTAGTTGTTAATAAATGAAGAAATTTATTTTTAGATATCTAAGTCCACAAACTGTGGATATTTGAATAAAGTGAACCTGTGGTAAAACACCTTGAGAAAAATGTATCATTATAAATGGTCTGCTCAGTAAATGCTACATTTTAATAAGATCACATATGCTCTATTTTATTACTCAAATTGAAGCTGCTTCTAATGGGCTAGAAGGACTGAAATTCTATTGTCATTCTCTGCATTTTGCCATCCTCCTGGATTCCTAAAAAATGTGAAAGTGTTAGGATAGGCAGATAGTAAGACATGAGCCAAGATCAAGCAGAGGGAGGTCTACTGGGAAAAAGCACAGATAGGCCTCTAGCTAAAGCCACCTGGGCTTCTCAGCAATAAACATCCTGGCTTTGCAGTCAACACACTTCTATCCTGTGGTGGGCACATCCTGAATTGACACTCCAGCATGGCCAGACATGCACAGATAACAGACATGCACAGATAACTGGAAAGTGGCAGGAATTTGACTGCTTTATGATCTTCCACTGGGGGCACCCTACCGGTATGGGCAAATCAGCCAAATGGAGTATGCACAGACTGCCAGACGTCAAAGGCAACTGCAAAGCCCTACCCAGGTATGGGCAAGGAGAAGCACATGGGGAGTCTAGCAGTAACTCCACCCTAAGGAAGATCAGGGGAGGAAACAAAGAATCAGGAAGACCAAAATAGTGTAAGTACCCTGAGCTTGTTCCCAAAGGGGGCACCAGAATCTTCTCGAGCTGCCCACTTGGATTCCTCTAAGTGTACTTTCACTTCAACCTAATAAACTCCTGGCTCCTTCTACCAACTATCTAGTCTCTCCACTGAATTCTTTCCTTTGAGAAGACAAGGACCAATAAAACACAACGTGCCTGTCTGGTAACAGAAGTGTGAGAAGTACTAAAGAAGCCAGTCAGTCTTGCTGCCCAAATGGGATCTTGGAAGTCTCTTCAGTGGGCTCCACTGGTGCTTCCCTGTCCTCCGTGGCCGTTCCCCTGAGGCTCAGACAAGTTGACTGAGGGGTTGTACAGATCCACTGAGTTACCTCTTTATATATCTGACTCCTCTGCTGTGCTCTGCCCACAGTGCCTGTCACGTGCTCAAATCTCTAAGTGCTTTTTAGCTCATTTGATCCTACATACAGATCTTCAAGATGTTTATGGTCCCAGGAATGCTCTGTCCGTGTGATTTCTGCATTGGTCTTTTACCTAAAACCGTATTTACCTTTCCAGTCAGGATATTTGCTTCTAAAACTGAAGAAGCATCACTTATCTTTTACTCTCCCAAATATAACCAAGGGTAATTTTCTTGCTACTTTATCACCATAATAGTAAAAATCTCAAACAATACCAATAATAATCTTTAATAGGGCATCTTACTATTAATATTTTCAAAAAGGCAGAAGAAATACAAACTTACTAATATTTATGTAAAATAAGTAATAAATTAGTGTTTAAAGAAGATCATTGGATATGTATATTATATACTTTGGAAACACTTTCCTTTGTAAATTTCAGGATATTTATTTACTTGTTTAATGTCATCTTCTAGCAATTGAAGAGATCTTAAGAACAGGGACCATGCCTTCCCTGATCGCTGCTGTATTTTCAACGGTTTCCTCATGATTGGCACAAAACAGGTCCCCATTCACATATAGTTAATGGGTAAATTAAAAAAGAGATTGATCCACTATAAGTTTAGCATAAGCTTCCTTTTTAGGTACACTTTTACTAAAAAAGTTTCTCTGTCTATGGAAATACTCTATCATACATAGGTTTCCAAAATATATCTAGCATTTATTAATTTTCATCTAAAACTTATCTCTGTTTCTTCTGCTTCCTAGCTATATGTCAAAAAGGTAAACTTAAGTGCTTCAATCTACTTTCCTGCTATGATAAGTAAGGAAGCACTGAAAATCATATTTTTGTCCTTTCCTTCTAGCCTATATCCTGCATCTCAATATCTATGCATATATATATATTTGTGTGTATACACACACACACACACACACATCCCCTTACACACACATCAAGAATGAGTTCTTGCATTTCCTCCTCTATGTAAGGTGTAAAAAAGATTGTTTAACGTAAATCACACTAAGAAGCCTCATTTACTTAAAGCATTAACTGTGCAATAGATTCTGTATGAAGTGATGCGTATGTATTATTTTCATTTTATACTCATAAAGACTTATGCGATAATCACTTTATTAACCATTTTGCAGATGACAACACTGAGTTTTAAGATAACAAACTTAAGAGCAAATTCTTTTTTGAAAAGAATTTTTATTGAGCTATTATTGACAGCTCAATATTCTTTCGGAAATTTTTCTGACTCTAGAATCTGTGTTTATAGCCTGTTCCTTTGTACTTTGGACTTGTTCCTGCATTGATTTTTTGGATCTCATCCTTCAAAAGGGACAAAAAAAGTTTTTGTTTTTCCTTTAACAGAAGAAACATTTTTTTTTCAATTTTATTTTTTAGTATAAAAATGTCACTTATACCAGACAGAGCAATAAAATTGCTTGTTGGGTAAATATACCTTCTTTCTTAATTAGCTTAAATTCAAATGTTTATTCAGACTAATAACAGTATTTGAGTTGTGAAGTCATCCTTCTAAGGACAAAATCAATAAGACAAGACCATAGAGCTACGATCATTTCTGCAGTTAGTTGTGTAACTTTAGACATGGACAAAGCCATTGAAATTATTTGGTGATCAGATTTAATTTTATATTTTTCTTTATCTATAGTGCTATATTGCTTCTTTTTATAAGTTTCAACTTTTCAATCATCTCTACTTTATCTAGGAGAAAACTGTGCAAACTGAAAATTCTAAAATAATTTTGTGTTATTGGTTCAGGACATGCTTAAATATTGAAGTTTATGATTTGCAAAATAGAATTAAGCTAGGTAATAACTAATATTGCTGACTTTAAACACTTTGAGAAAGATAGTGTTTAGATACAGATTTTAAAAGTTCAAGAATTTGGGGTATTTATAAAATTATTTTATTACCATGTTATTATGAATTCAATATAAAAACATACTAGTTGCTGGAAATCATACACACACAGAGGAAACTATTGCATATATTATGATATTTGTAGTGTAGAAAGACAAAATAAATGATATCCTAAGAAAAGGAATTCAAATGTTTTGCAGAAGACAGTTATGAGAAACATATCTGCGTGTGTGCAATATCATATTTTGTTTTTAATTTTATTGTGTTTAAGCAAACACATTTGATGTGAATGTAGAATGTGTAAAAAGTTGTGACCAAACAAATAAGCCTGAACCCCACCTATTACAGACATGTTCATTAATTAAATTGGACCATTTTTATTAGTCTTCTCATTTGTGCTGGGTTTTGGGCAGATAAAATGAGAACAAAGCTTTTCCTAACCAAACAAACTAATTTGGCACTTAACAGTGCAATTACTTTACTAACCCTTTCATGCATTTTCTCAAATAAACCTGTGTTCAATGGGAGCTTACAATTATTAATCCAATTTTATGGCTAATAAAAAGCAGGGAACATATCCAAAATATAAAAGAACTCCTAAAATTCTTCAATAAGAAAGCAGGAAAAAATTTAAATGGACAAAAGATCTGAGCTTATAAATGTCAACGAATATATAAAAATGGCCAATAGCATATGAAAAAATACTCAATATTACTCGCAATAGGGAAATGCAAACTGAAACACATGAAAGTGTCCTACATTTATATTGTAATAGCTAAAATCCAAATCAGAACAACAACAAAAACAACATAAAAACAAAAAAATCTAACAATGCCAATTACTAGTGAGAATATGGGCAACAGGAACTCATTGATAGTGGGAATTAACTCTGGTACAACCATGTTAGTAAACAATATTCTTCAAAGCTAAATATTATCTTACTACATGATCAAGCAATCATACTCTTGGGTATTTATCAATCTTATTTAAAGATAAATAAGACACCCGTGCATGAGTAACTATAGCAATTTTATTTGAAATTTTCAAAAACTGGAAAAACCAAGATATCCTTCAAGGTGAATGGATAAAAAACTGTGGTGCATCCATATGATTAAAATACTATTCAGTGATAAAAGCAAATGAGTTATAAAGGTACACAAAGACATCAGTGCATATTACAAAGTGAAAGAATCCAATATGAGAAGGCAACATACTGTTTATATGAAATTTTGGGAAATGCATAGCTATAAAATAGTAAACAAATTAGTCATTACTAGTTGTTCTGGGTTGGGAAGAGTGAAAGAAGAGGGCTGAACAAGTGAAGAAAAAAGGAATTTTTGAGGACAATGAAACTATTCTGCATGGAAATTTAACGGTGGATGCATAGCACTTAGCATTAATTAAAATTCAGAAAGTTGCAGCACAAAGAGTAAATCTTAATGTATACTTTTTTTTTTTTTTTAGTTAGGAGTACAGATGATGACTTAACTGGTGAATTCTACCAAACATTTAATGAAGAATTATCTTAATCCTTTATACACTCTTCCAAGAAATAGAAGACAAAGCAACACATTCCAACCCATTCCAAAAGTCAGTATTACCATAATACCAAAAGTAGGCAAAGACATTACAAGAAAAGAAACCACAGAGCAGTATCTCTTGCTAATATAAGGGCAAAAATCCTTAACAAAATCCTCACAAAGAATCTGACAGCATATAAAGGAATTACATATCTTGACTTAGTGGGATTTACCCAAGGAATACAAGGTTTTTTTCAATAGACTAATAATGCCAAAATGAATAAAAAACAAACAAACAAACAAATAAATAAATAAATAAAAGAAAATGGATCATTGAAGTATACCACATTAATAGAATCCAAAGGGAAAAAACATGGTCATCTCAATAGATATAAATAGTAAAACATTTCACAAAATCCAACACCCTTCTGTAATACAAACACTAAAAGAATTGGGAATTTCCTCAAAAGCTAAACCATACTTACCTGGGACAAGGCGAAGTACTCTTGACATCTCTTTTCAACAGCATCATATAGGCTCTAACCAGAACAGTTAAGCTGGAAAAAGAAGTAAAATGTACCTAGATTGTAAAGGGTGAAGTAAATCTATGTCTATTTGCAGATGGAATGATCTTATATAAAGGAAATATCCCCAAGTCCACACACACAAAAAAATATTGCAGGATGTGAGGTCAATATTAATATACTTTGAAATAAAGAATTTTATGGTATGTGAATTATATCTCCGTTAAGTGAAGTAATTTGTCATTTCTATATATTTTACATGCGACTTTTGATAAAAAGTATCCCTAACATTATTTCTATGATGAAAACAAGACTTGATCTTACCAAATAAGTATTTTCCAGGAAATAATTTTTCCAGATAATAAAATCGTACTGATCTACATATGTATATATGTGGGATTTATTGTATATCAAAGTGACTTATTACAATACATACTTAATATTTTTTGGTTTGAGGGACCCTAAAGAGCTAATGCTGTGTCTCTTTACCTTGACTAAATATAAATGAATTTTTTAGTGTTCACATTTACTTTTTGAAAGAGTTAAAGAAGTTTATGAATATTGGGGAAAATAGACTCTACTCTTTCTAACTTTTTACTCTATTTGCTAAATGGGATCAACAAATGATAACAACAACAGTAAATAAAATAAAACATAATAGAAGTATCTTGTTCATGCATTTTCTAACACAACAGTTAGTGTATACAATCAGGAGTAGATATAATCTTCAGAACACTAACTTTTATATTCAATAAATAATTTTATTTGCTTTTCTGTATCAATTTAATTGTCATAATTCTCCAAGTATGGTGTCATTTTTATCATAGGCCATTCTCTTTGTTCATTTACACATACTCTAATTTCCCTGAGAGTTTATTTCAAGTTCTGAAAGGTTTACATTGTGCTGAGGAGTTAAGGATGAATATCTGGTTCTTAATGCCACCTGGTTGTCACTAGAATGTAATTTCTGTAAAGGCAGAGATTTTGAGTGCATTGATCACTGTTGAACCACACTATTGTTAAAATGTTTGGCACAAAAAGAGGTTCAATAGAAAATTGTACAATTGATAATGTTTATAGTAGCATGTCCTGAGATGACCTTCGGTCTTACTGTTTCTCCATTATTGGTGTAAAAATGACAATTTTAAAGGGCTCTTCTGGGAAAGCTTTGGGACAGTTTCTGAGTGTTTTCAGGTCTTAAATGGTTAGAGATATTATGCATTCTTTTCTGATCTTTGCATTCCTATCACCTCACAAGGGCTCTTCACAGGAAATGAGAAACAGGTCTGTTTTATTCTTGAACATCAAAAATTTACCTGGGACTTGGCCCAAAGCAAGGGCACAGAGCCCCTTTCTCTAACTCTTAAGACCATTCGCTTCACTTTCTTTCTGTTCAGGGAATCCTATGCTCCTCCAGGGCATGTGGGAAGAGAGTATGGGGAGGGGGCTGGTTGCCAGGAGTAACAGGATCCGTGTTCTTTTTTCTTCCTCAAAAATTTTATATCTTTTATGTTCCCTTCTAGTATAGACTTTTGAAAATTAAAGTCTCAAAAGCTTCTCTTGCCTCTCATATTCTTTTCTTGATGTAGTGAATAAGAATGCCTGACTATTTAAATGCGGGAAAGTCAAAGAAAGCAATCCTGCAAGTAAGAAATATTAAATAAGTAAAATCTAATAAACATAAGGAAATAAATATATTTTATATATGCTAATATATATACAGCTATGTCACAGCTTGGGTCAGATACAGAAAAATAATATAATAATTGAAAAAATCAGTTTTATATAAAATCAACTGTCTAAATTGTGAAATCCTACTGTCATTTATTTCGCAATATCAAGGAAAATTTAGTTATAATATATAATTAAAGGAAGATAATTGCTGTACACTTAATCATGGAAATATAGGCTCTTAACACAGGAATTAACTTCCATCTAATTCAAATTGGTGGAGGGGTGCAAAAAATAAGTTTAAGATGTAGATTCCCTGGTACTTTTCTATTAAAGGAAAGCTAGAAAGAATGGCACTACAGAGGGCCCTGCATTCTGTATTTAGGAACTTGAACTCTATCCTATATCAGGTAGTAAATAAAAGTCATCTTGCTTAGTCAACATTGACTCTCTTTTCATTAAAACTACCAATGAAAATCTCATTCTGTTTTTCATTTACCCTTGGCATTCCACTGTAATATTTATCCTTTCTTATTTTCAAGCGATTTAAAAGCACCATCAAAATGTCCATCTCCTATGTTTTGGGAGGATTGTTAGCTTAATAGTCTGATCACTTATACCTGCTTATTCAAGAATAACTACTAATAAGTTATTGTGCAATATATATACACACACGTGTGTGTGTGTGTGTATAGCCATGTTTCGTTATATCTTTGTGTTTTGAAATTGTTTTTAGTAGACTCCATTTTAAACCAGATAAATAACTAAGGGTAGAGATTTCTGGCATCTTGCTCATCAATGAGGATGATACTTAAACATATTTGGGACTTTATTATACCCCATTATTTGGCTGTACCTTTCAATCCTATGTGAAACTGGCCTTATTTGTGAATAAAGTTAGTAACCTAAAACATACAGGGCAAGATCAATTTGGTATTCCAAAGATGACTGACTAAAGCTAAGAATTAACTAAATTGCTAAAACAATATGATTGGCTACAACAATAACAAACATAGATATCTCTCTACATATATATATAAAATCTACCTGGAGTGAATGTGAAATATTGCTAGGTCCAAACAGGATGTTCATCTCAGTGTTACTTCTCTCTTAATTTTTGAAAATAAAATTATGTTCTGTCTGGTAAGAAATAGATGCAAAATTCAGTAAAAATCAAATGCAAAAGCAATTTAAGCAGTTTAATTAGAATGGTGAGGGTCTCATAAACTAAAACTTAAATAGTGTAATTTCATCTTCATTTATTTATACAGTATTGTACTTACATATCCCTAGATTTATAGATGTAGCCTAATCTTTGAAAAAGCAAAAGAGGACTCGGAAACTTTAATTGATATAATTTGTATACTTTCCTCTTAATAAATTCTATTAAAAACCAGAAAATTTTAATTAAATTTATCAGCAGTATATATGTGTGTTTGTGTGTGTGTGTGTGTAATATATATGAATGTTAAAATTCTTCTTTTTTTATATTCAGGTCAACTAATATCTTGTTACATTATAAACATTATATTTTCCTGGTGGGTGCAATAACAGTAAGAGTTAGTTACCTCACCCACCTCTCAAAGGACTTTGTAATGGCTCCATAGCTCCATAAGGATAGTACTAGAATGTCAAAACTAGGAGTAGGCATCACCTTTCTTCTAAGCAAATATTTTGAAAAGGAACCCCAGGGAAAAGAACATTTGAACGTCAATTTAGAACAATTGATGAGACAACAGGGGAGCTCCATCAGACAGGAGCCAGAGCACAGACAACAGTGGACCAGGTTGCTATTACTGTATATAGTGCCCATAAATTAAGTCCTCAAAGAAATAAAATCATAACACTGATATATACCACTTATTCATTTAGAAAGAAGCAGTTCCATCATGCATGTGTATTTGTGCCTAAATATCAAGAGATTACACAATAAAATTTTTACTGGACTTTTACCTGAAAGTCAAGACTCTCCAAAACCAGACTACAATTTTTTTTTTCTTTTGAGCCCGGGGCTGGCCTCTCATTCCTGGACAGCAGGCAGGGCCTGTGCATTAAAATGCTCTGGGGAAGATGGTTGGCCTTGTTCCTGCATCCTTTGCTTACCCACTCCTTTCTCACAGAGAGGCACCAGACCCTCTTACCTGGGCAGGCTGCACCAGGACACATGCCAAAGAGAGCCCCTCCCTCACTTGGACAGCAGCAGGCCACAGATGCTTGAAGTTGGACCCTGGGCAGTGCTGTTTTTTTTTTTTATTTTGTTATCATTAATCTACAATTACATGAAGAACATTTATGTTTACTAGGCTCTCCCCTTCACCAAGTCTCCCTAACAAACCCTATTACAGTCACTGTCCATCAGCGTAGCAAGATGTTGTAGAATCACTACTTGTCTTCTCTGTGTTTCACAGCCCTCCCCGTGTCCCCCACACCCCACATTATACATGCTAATCATAATACCCCCTTCCATCTTCCTCACTCTTATCCCTCCCTAACATCTCATTCTCACCAGTCTCTTTCCCTTTGGTAACTGGTAGTCCATTCTTGGGTTCTGTGAGTCTGCTGCTATTTTGTTCCTTCAGTTTCTCTTTGTTCTTATACTCCACAGATGAGTGAAATCATTTGGTATTTGTCTTTCTCCAACTGGCTTATTTCACTGAGCATAATACCCTCTAACTCCATCCATGTTGTTGTGAATGGTAGGATTTGTTTTCTTCTTATGGCTGAATAATATTCCATTGTGTATATGTACCACATCTTCTTTATTCATTCGTCTACTGATGGACACTTAGGTTACATCCATTTCTTGGCTATTGTAAATAGTGCTGCGATAAACATAGGGGTGCATCTGTCTTTTTCAAACTGGAGTGCTGCATTCTTAGGGTAAATTCCTAGAAGTGGAATTCCTGGATCAAATGGTATGTCTATTTTGAGCATTTTGAGGAACCTCCATACTGCTTTCCACAATGGTTGAAGTAATTTACATTCCCACCAGCAATGTAGGAGGGTTCCCCTTTCTCCACAACCTCGCCGACATTTGTTGTTGTCTGTCTTTTGGATGGTAGCCATCCTTACTGGTGTGAGGTGAGATCTCATTGTGGTTTTAATTTACATTTCTCTGATAACCAGTGATGTGGAGCATCTTTTCATGTGTCTGTTGGCCATCTGAATTTCTTCTCTGGAGAACTGTCTTTTCAGCTCCTTTGCCCATTTTTAATTGAATTATTTGCTTTTTGTTTGTTGAGGTGCATGAGCTCTACATATATTTTGGATGTCAAGCCTTTATCGGATCTGTCATTTACGAATATATTCTCCCATACTGTAGGGTACCTTTTTGTTCTATTGATGGTGTCCTTTGCTGTACAGAAGCATTTCAGCTTGATATAGTCCCACTTGTTCATTTTTACCTTTGTTTCCCTTCCCCAGGGAGATATATTCATGAATAAGTCACTCATGTTTATGTCCATGAGATTTTTGCCTATGTTTTTTTCTAAGAGTTTTATGATTTCATGACTTACACTCAGGTCTTTTATCCATTTGGAGTTTCCTTTTGTGTATGGGGTTAGACAGTGATCCAGTTTCCTTCTCTTACATGTAGCTGTCCAGTTTTGTCTACACCATCTGTTGAAGAGACTGTCATTAACCCATTGTATGTCCATGGCTCCTTTACCAAATATTAATTGGCCATATATGTTTGGGTTAATGTCTGGAGTCTCTATTCTGTTCCACTGGTCTGTGGCTCTGTTCTTGTGCCAGTACCAAATTGTTTTGATTACTGTGGCTTTGTAGTAGAGCTTGAAGTTGGGGAGTGAGATCCCCCCCACTTCATTCTTCTTTCTCAGGATTGCTTTGGCTATTAGGGGCCTTTGATGTTTCCATATTAATTTTTGAACTATTTGTTCCAGTTCATTGAAGAATTTTGTTGGTAAGTTGATAGGGATTGCATCAAATCTGTATATTGCTTTGGGCAGGATGGCCATTTTGACAATATTAATTCTTCCTAGCCAAGAGCATGGGATGAGTTTCCATTTGTTAGTGTCCTCTTTAATTTCTCTTAAGAGTGTCTTGTAGTTTTCAGGGTATAGGTCTTTCACTTCTTTGGTTAGGTTTATTCCTAAGTATTTTATTCTTTTTGATGTAACTGTGAATGGAATTGTTTTCCTGATTTCTCTTTCTATTGGTTCATTGTTAGTATATAGGAAAGCCACAGATTTCTGTGTGTTAATTTTGTTTCCTGCACATTGCTGTATTCCAATATCAGTTCTAGTAGTTTTGGAGTGGAGTCTTTAGGGTTTTTTATGTATGATATCATGTCATCTGCAAATAGTGACAGTTTAACTTCTTCTTTACCAATTTGGATTCCTTGTATTTCTTTGTTTTGTCTAATTGCCATGGCTAGGACCTCCAGTACTATGTTAAATAACAGTGGGGAGAGTGGGCATCACTGTCTTGTTCCCGATCTCAGAGGAAAAGCTTTCAGCTTCTTGCTGTTCAGTATTATGTTAGCTGTGGGTTTATCATATATGGCCTTTATTATGTCGAGGTACTTGTCCTCTCTACCCATTTTGATGAAAGTTTTTAGCATGAATGGATGTTGAATTTTGTCAAATGCTTTTTCAGCATCTATGGAGATGATCATGTGGTTTTTGTCCTTCTTTTTGTTTATGTGGTGGATGACGTTGATGGATTTTCAAATGCTGTACCATCCTTGCATCCCTGGGCTGAATCCCACTTGGCCATGGTGTATGATCCTTTTGATATAATTTTGAATTTGGTTTGCTAATATTTCATTAATATTTTTGTATCTACATTCATCAGGTATACTGGTCTGTAATTTTCTTTTTTGGTGGGGTCTTTGCTTGGTTTTGGTATTTTGGTGATGTTGACTTCATAGAATGAGTTTGGGAGTATTCCCTTCTCTTCTATTTTTTGGAAAACTTTTATGAGAATGGGTATTATGTCTTCTCTGTATGTCTGATAAAATTCCGAGGTAAATCCATTTGGCCTGGGGGTTTTGTTCTTGGGTAGTTTTTTGATTACCTCTTCAATTTCTTTGCTGGTAATTGGTTTGTTTAGATTTTTTGTTTCTTCCTTAGTCAGTCTTGGAAGGTTGTATTTTTCTAGGAAGTTGTCCAATTCTTCTAGGTTTTCCTGCTTGTTAGCATATAGCTTTTCATAGTAGTCCTTAATAATACTTTTTATTTCTGTGGAGTATTTCTGTGGAGTCTATCATGATTTTTCCATTTTCATTTCTGATTCTGTTGATGTGTGTTAATTCTCTTTTTCCCTTAAAAAGTTTGGCTAGAAGCTTATCTATTTTTTTTATTTTCTCAAAGAACCAGTAATTGGTTTCATTAATTTTTTTCTATTTTTTTATTCTCAATTTTGTTTATTTCTTCTCTGATCTTTATTATGTCCTTTCTTCTGCTGACTTTAGGCCTCATTTGTTCTTCTTTCTCCAGTTTCTATAATTGTTATGTTAGACTATTCATTTGGGATTGTTCTTCCTTCTTCAAGTATGCCTGGATTGCTATATACTTTCTTCTTAGGACTACTTTCACTGCATCCCACAGAGGTTGGGGCTTTGTGTTGTTATTGTCATTTGTTTCCATATATTCCTTGATCTCTATTTTAATTTGTTCATTGATCCATTGATTATTTAGGAGCATGTTGTTAAGCCTCCATGTGTTTGTGAGCCTTTTTGTTTTCTTTGTAGAATTTATTTCTAGTTTTATACCTTTGTGGTCTGAAAAGTTGGTTGCTAGGATTTCAATATTTTGGAATTTACTGAGACTCTTTTTGTGACCCAGTATGTGGTCTATTCTGGAGAATGTTCCATGTGTACTTGAGAAGAATGTATAACCTGTTGCTTTTGGATGTAGAGTTCTATGGATGTCTATTAGGTACATCTGTTCTAGTGTGTTGTTCAGTGCCTCTGTGTCCTTACTTATTCTCTGTCTGGTGGATCTATCCTTTGGAGTGAATGGTATGCTGAAGTCTCCTAAAATGAATGCATTGCATTCTGTTTCCTCCTTTAGTTCTGTTAGTATTTGTTTCACATATGCTGGTGCTCCTGTGTTGGGTGCATATATATTTATAATGGCTATATCCTCTTGTTGGACTGAGCATTATGTAATGTCCTTCCTTATCTCTTGTTACATTCTTTGTTGTGAAGTCTATTTTGTCTGATACAAGTACTGCAACACCTGCTTTTTTCTCCCTGTTGTTTGCATGAAATATTTTTTTCCATCCCTTGACTTTTAGTCTGTGCATGTCTTTGGGTTTGAGGTGAGTTTCTTGTAAGCAACATATAGATGGGTCTTGCTTTTTTATCCATTCTATTACTCTGTGTCTTTTGATTGGTGCATTCAGTCCATTTACATTTAGAGTGATTATTGAAAGATATGTACTTATTGCCATTGCAGTCTTTAGATTCTTGGTTACCAAAGGTTCAAGGTTAGCTTCTTTAGTATCTTAATGTCTAACTTAACTCACTTATTAAGGTGCTATAAACAGTGTCTGGTGATTCTTTATTTCTCTCCCTTCTTATTCCTCCTCCTCCATTCTTCATATATTGGTTGTTTTATTCTATGCTCTTTTGTGTTTCCTTTAACTGCTTTTGTGGGTAGTTGATTTTATTTTTTGCCTTTAGTTAGTATTTGGTTTGTCTGCTTTCTTTGCTGTGATTTTGTTTTCTCTGGTGACATCTATTTAGTCTAAAATACCCTGTAGAGGTGGTTTGTGGGAGGCAAATTCCGTCAACTTTTGCTTGTCTGGGAATTGTTTAATCCCTCCTTCATATTTAAATGATAATCATGCTGGATACAGTATTCTTGGCTCAAGGCCCTTCTGTTTCATTGCATTAAATATATTGTGCCATTCTCTTCTGGCCTGTAAGGTTTCTGTTGAGAATTCTCATGATAGCCTGATGGGTTTTCCTTTGTAGGTGACCTTTTTCCTCTCTCTAGCTGCCTTGAAAACTCTGTCCTTGTCCTTGATCTTTGCTATTTTAATTATTATGTGTCTTGGTGTTGTCCTCCTTGGGTCCCTTTTGTTGGGAGTTCTGTGTACTTCTATGGTCTGATCGATTATTTCCTCCCCCAGTTTGGGGAAGTTTTCAGCAATTGTTTATTTAAATACATTTTCTATCCTTTTTTTCTCTCTCTTCTTCTTCTGGTACCCGTATAATGTGGATATTATTCCTTTTGGAAGGTCACAGAGTTCTCTTAATATTGTTTCATTCCTTGAGATCATTTTATCTCTCTCTGTGTCAGTTTCTATGTGTTCCTGTTCTCTGGTTTCTATTCCATCAATGGCCTCTTGCATCTTATCCATTCTGCTTACAAATCCTTCCAGAGATTGTTTCATTTCTGTAATCTCCCCCTGGACGTCATCCCTTAGCTCTTGCATATTTCTCTGCAGCTCCATCAACATGGTTATGATCTTTATTTTGAATTTCTTTTCAGGAAGATTGGTTAGGTCTATCTCTTTCTCAGGGGTTAACTCTGTGATTTTGGTCTGTATCAAATTCTTCTGACTTTTCATGGTGATAAGAGATAAGTTGTGTGGAACTGGCACGTGTGTCAGCTGGAAGAATGTCCCTTCTTGCTGGTTTGTGGCCTTCCTCTCCTGGGAAAACAGTGACCTCTAGCGGTTTGTGCTGGGCAGCTGCGTGCAGATGGGGCCTCTGATTCTTGCCCGGCCACTGTGGAGTTAAGCTCTGCAGTTGCTATGGGCATGGCCTGCCTCCAGCTGCAGCTCCAATATGGCGGTGCCACATTGGAGGGGAAATGTCCAGGAGGCTGTTTATCTCCATGAGGGGCCACCACACTGCACTGCTGCCCAGGGGGTTAGGATGTGCAGAGTTCCTCAGGATTCCCAACTGCTGGGCTAAGTGTCCTGGGATGCTTCCTTCCAGCTGTGGGATCACTGTCCCATTAAGACTTTCAAAAAGCACTTGCTTTTCTTTGTCCCAGGGGCACTGACTGCGGGGAGCCACTCACAGGTCTTACTGTCCTGTTTCCCAAGTTTCCAGCACACCATGCACTGTGTGTCTGTGCTCTGGTGTGGATGGCTAGGGCTGGGTGTTTAGCAGTCCTGGGCTCCCTCTCCCTCCCTGCTCTGACTCCTCTCCTCCGGCCCGGTGCTGGGGTGAGGGGTGCTTGGGTCCCACCGGGCCTTGTCTTGTATCTTACTCCCTTCATGAGGTGCTGGGTTCTCGCAGGTGTGGATGCAGTCTGGCTGTTGTCCTGTGTCTTCTGGTATATCTTTTAAGAAGAATTGTATTTGTTGTATTTTCAAAAATATATATGGTTTTGGGAGGAGATTTCCGCTGCTCTACTCATGCCGCCATCTTGGCTCTGCCCCTCCCCAGACTACAATTTTAATAACTACTTCTCTCACCTGTTTTTCCCAGTCCTTCAAAAGGATTAAGAAAATTTAAGTAACATGATGGCAGTGTCAGTCTTCTTCATAATGTGACTCCTCAATTCAAATCTTTTAAGTTGCCAATTTTCCTGATCTAATTAAATAAGTGGTAATTACCTATAAAATAGCAAGTAATTTTGATAAGCACCTCTAAAGATCGAATTGCACTTATGAAATCCTGAAACAATTCAAATTCATTGAAATCAATGAAATGCAATGCCTAAGGTAAGCTTGGCACTGAGGCCTCAGAATATAAACTTTCTAAACATGGTGGAATAATTTTCTCTACTTGAGTTTCTCATCTGTGACTAATCCTTCATCTCAGGAATGAAGGATGTGACTAATTAGTGACCTGACTTTTATATCAATGGTAGTATACATGATTAGGCTTTGTTATATTTAATATATTTATTTGAAATATGCAAAAAATGAATTTAATTGTAATAAAAAATAAAAAAGTCATCCTTTCATGTGGTTTTGTCATTTCAGAGCCAAGGATTTTAGCCAAATATTGTATAAGCATCAGTTGTGTCACCAGTTCAGTTATTTGTCCCATCAATGTAGGGAAAGAAAGCAAATAAACATATCAGGGAAAATCTGAAAATCTATACCAGTGGTTCTCAGCAGGGGCATTGTACCACTCCCCCAGCAGGGGACATATGGCAATGCCTAGAGAGACAATTCTGTTTGTCACAACTGAGGCCGTTGCTCTTGGCCTCTAGTGTGTAGAGAGCATCAGTGCTGCTGAACCCTGTACAATGCACAGGAAAATTTCCCCAACAAGAACTCTCTGTCCATGATGCCCATGGTACCATGAATGCCACCTGATGCACAGGAATAGAAAATATTAAAGTCAAACAAGCACCATCATGGAAGAAAAAACAGAGGTGTGGTGGAATCCATGCTTGAATATATATTGGTCATATGAACATATATTGGTCATACAGTGCTGACACAAAAAATTGTATGAAATACATTAAAAGCCGTGTTGTGAGTAGAAATGGGGAAATGATTATTGTCAGGATACTTGGATACCAGAGGAGTACTGTGGAGTATAGATGTATTTAGACCACCTCTCAAAAAGTGTATTTGTTAGAATGTCAGATAAGTGACTTCTAACATGTTTTCTCTTTATAATTTGTGGCATTCCCAATGTGGCAGATTTTACAGTGGTCATTAGTTCTAGAAGTAATGTAGAGACAAATTCATGAACTTGACCAGACCATGGAGAAGTCAGATCATCAATTCATCAATTAACCAGGCTTTATTCCTTTGGCTATGACATTTGGTTTTATCAGAAAATCTTAAAACAAGGGTTTGAATCCTAAAATCTTGAACTAAAATCTCTAATCATGCCATCATGGAAATCTTGGTTTAGATCTGGCTTTGAATAGGAGTAGTCTTTTATTTCAAGAAAAAAAAACATATTTTTATTAAATTATTTTCTATATGGAGGTATTTTTATGGATCACAAACTCCTCATGTGAAGATGTTTATTCCTCTTAAATCTATCACTATTGTGTCATGACTACCCCCAAATTTTTTCCTCCATTATTATGACTTTAATTTGTATATATGTGTCCAGTACCTGAGAATGTCTCTCTTTGGTGTGTGGGGAATCATTTGCCTCTGAGAAAGACAACACATCTCTTTCCTTCTACCTCCCAGGTAGGACTTTCTTGTTATAAGTCAGATAGAACCATTTAAAAATCCTGGTGGGATGAAGACTTAGAGAAATGGAAAGCCAAGATATCACTAATAAAAATATTTTATCATACACAGGATATTATAAAATATGGGAAAGATGAAAAAGATAAATATCTGTGATGTTTAAGCTTACAAAAAGAAAAATATGTAGTGTGATGTATCATCATCACAGTGTGATATAACAATTTTTTTATTAAAGGAATTCTCATAGCTACAAAAGATTAATTAAAAGTTGCTCAATGAATTTAGTAGAAGCATGAGCAAATAAGTAAGCAATACTTTACTATCTATCATAAATATTCTATGAAGGAATATTGATGGAGATTATTTTATATTTATCCATCTGAAAATTTTATATTTACTTGCCATTTTTGTTCTAAAAATCCACTTTCTATGGCAAAACTTAAGGATGAAATTTGAAAATAAGTTAAATGATTTCAATATATGTTAGGCTCAATGAATCTAATTGGCTTATGCAGGATAATCTACTAATTATATCCTATCATATATTTGTATTCTAGGAGCCAGATGTTGAAAAGTTAACTATTTGGCAAGTTCTATTGAGAAATTTATCACATTTACCAACATTTCATCTACTTGAAAAGGAGACTACACATTTGTCTTTTTCTGTTGTTTTTAAGAAAACTTGATAGGGAAAAATAGATGTACACATAGGCCCTGTTGCTTTGGAATTATTCTTACAGGATTCTAGGAGATATCACATGCCAGTCAGTAAGCTAAAACCATTTCCTTTATATGTATTCACTTTAACCATTCTTATTTAATCAATTTGGTCTGAAACAATATCAAAAAGCATCTTTATCTATATCATTACTGAAACAATCTTAGCATAAATTATAGATGACATGAAAATGTGAGTACATTTTCTGTCGATTTCTTCTGCTACCAGGTACACAGATTCATATTTGATCATACCAGAAGCTGTGAAAACAATGTTTTCTGATAAAATGATCCTCGTGGTACTGTACTTCATGGTTCCTTTATTATTGTTCATTGTTAAGATGGGACCCATAACCCCTCCTCTGGCAATGAAATGTCAGTGTGGTGAGGATCCCAGGACAAGTGGACAGAAAGCTCACACCCTCTGACTATGCTCAGTTACGTGACATGACAGAAGGACGCTCCGGATATGGAGGAGTGAACAAGGAGAATAGGCACCAAGCTAACGGAACTTGGCTGCCACTTCAGCTTTTGTAACCAGAGTATTCTCATGTAAGAAGAATTGACTGTCTTGAGCTAAACCTACACTTAAATAGCATAATTGCAAGTTATTAAACTCACATAATTATGTGTATAATGGGTGATTGGTTTGCTGTGGTTGCTTAAATAACAACAAAGGAAAGGAAAGAAAGTTGTGTTAAGTGTCCATATGTCTTAATTTTCATGGCTGGAAATTAATAAACTTCAATCAAATTTTTAAATAGTTTAGATAGTTGTATACATGTGAGAATTAAATCTATAACAAGTGAATGTGAACAAAATTCAGTTCTTTCTTCAGAAAAATGGGGATATGGGTGTCATTTTATGCCCTTTGAGGATTTTTTCCATGTTAATTTGATCCGAACGAAAGTTTTTCAGTATAATAATTATGTAAAAACTAATGTGATTAAAATAAAGTGAGTCATTGATTTTCAGACAGTAGCTAATATATGTAACCTCTGCTGGTATTTAGGCATATTGTGTTATTGTTCTGCAAATATTCTTCCCTTCCTCTTCACCACCACCACAGAACTAGTCTCGTACAGGCCCCTGGGCCACTGTTGGAAGTTTCCATGTGATCTGCTTTTGAGAGCTGAAATCACCAACGTGTCTGGAGATGCAGAGTTCCTTGCAGGCCTGGTGCTTCTGCCATCTGCCCTGAGAAGAGCATGCATATGCCAGGTAGCTGGCTTGCCCCAGAAAGCAGGTAGAATACAGTGCATATATCTGAATCTGACTTGCTATGAGAATGGAGCTGCCTCAGCCAACCCATACTCTTTTAAATTTACAGAAGCTAGAGTGAGCAAGAAACATATATTAATATAAGCCCTTGAAATGTTGAAGTTTGTTTCACAGCATTATTGCAGCAAAATATCGATAATATAATCATGCTATCATTTTTGCCACAGCAAGTGAGTGATCTGTACTTCTCCAAATAAATTATGTAGAATTTTTTCTTACCACCAAAATAGTTAAAAGAAATTCTAGATGACCACTAATTTGGTTTGCATTCTCTGTTTCACTAAATTAAAAACAGTGAGGAATACTCTGTTCAAACCCTGGTTCTTGCCTTTAATACTCTGGTTAACTTTGAAAAATTTGCTTACTTCTATCAATTTTGGCTTCTTCATTTGCATAAAGGAAATAACACCAATCTTTAGGAGTTTGTAAAAATAAAATAAAACTAATGTGGAAAGTACCTAGTACATTTTATGTCACATTGTAGTTATAACTACTATTGAGCTGCAGTTTACTGTTTTTCAAAGAGAAAACAGTTCTGCATAATATTGGATTCTAAGACTTCTGATAAGAATTTTAATTCCCTAAGTAATCTACTATGTCACCAAACACTGTAGATTTGGGAAGTGAAGATATAAGCACCTGGAAAATATGAAATAAAGGAAAAGAAAAAGGGCAATGCTAGGAACTGTAGTATGGCACGTGCAGGTATTAAACATGCAGGATTCTTTTAGTTATAAGTAACAGACAACTCAACTCACACTAGTTTTATTGTAAGGAAACATATTATTTCACACACACTGATAAGCTTAATGGTTGATGGGGTCTTTCTCCCATCTGCCATCCTCTGTATTGGCTTGATCTTTGAGATTATACCAAAATAGCTATAACTCTTCTAGGTTTTACCATCCAGGGTCAGGTGGGGTAGGAGATCATATCTTCCTGAGGTTTTCTTTAGAAACAAGAAAACTATTCCCAGAAGCTCTAAGCAGAATTTGCCTCATGTTTCACTGAGCAGAATTGTTCACAACTGAACATGAGGAAGATGAATGAGCTCACTTTAAAAACACTGGGCCCTCATTTGGAGCGGGTGGCAGCTCAGCTTTCTCTGACACACAAAGTGTTGTGAGGGAGAGATGTTACCTGGACAAACAAAGCTTCTGTTAGAAGAGAAGAAGGTGAGTCCGATGCACCAACCATACCTCCTACAAAGTAAAAATGCACTTTACCTAATGAACTGTTGCTCATATTTATGCAGGTTTTTATTTTTAATAGATATAATTTTTAAAATATCAACCAGTCTTAGGAACAATGAGAAACTTTCCAAAAATGTCATATGACATATTTTAGCCTAGTTGACCATTAAACCCATAATTGATTTGGAGTACAGCCACCACAATCTGTTCCAAGGAAAGAAAAAAAATAAAGAGCTTTTATGAAACACTCATCTAAAAATAGAAGTATACATTTTACCTGTATGTGGGCAATGCACATTATACCACTTCCTTAAAGAATTCTGCAGAAGTTAAAGTACAATTGTAAAAGTACAGCCCAACACAATGGCCCTCTGTTAGTCATTTGCACTGGTTCTGGCATATAAAAATAGTTGGCTTTTAGGTAACCTAAGAAAAGAAATTTCTGGGTCTTCTTAAGAAAAGACTAAACATTTTTACATTCTATTCTAGTGCAACCCTTTGCAAAGACACTTTCAAGTGCATGCTCAACATTTTTATATATTTAAATTCAACAAATGAAAAATATTTTCCATCTTCAAACATGGCATTTAACTCAAATTCACAGATTTTATATTTTCATTTCAACAGAAGTTAAAATTAATGCCTGCAAATAGGAATCTCATTACTCCTCAATAACTTATAAAAATTATATAGAGAGCATTTAAATTTTTATTTCACATCTACAAAGATGTGAGGTCTTATTAATAATTAAACAACTCCTAGATATATATGACTAAAATTATGATAATAATTAATACTTAGTCATGTACTGATGGGGACCGTGTTACATACTTTAAGTCTTCAATTGTGCCACTAATATATGCCATTCTACTTAGATGTGCTATTGCTTCCAATTTTCTGTCTTCATGAAGGTCTCATTTCACGAGTTTCCATTTGTACTTTTCTACCATTATAGATTTTCCTGGATAGGTTAGACAACAGATATCTCAGATCTGAAAGCATATTTAACCCCTTTATGGCCTTAAGGATCAGGCAAATGAACATAAGGTGGGTCCTTGGACCTCTTAGCAACACTTTGAGACAGATTTTGCCCAGGAGTTTACCTCCACTCAGTGGTCCCACTCAAGCTGTGTGGGGAAAGTACCATGCTATTTAGAGATCTCTGTGATAGAACTGCTACTGTACATATACATGCTTTGGCATTACAGAATCCTTCCTCAGGGCCTCAAACTCCCCTTCCTGCAGTGGGTTAAGGTTGAGAACTGGCTCATGACTATGAAAACTACAGCCATCACCACAGATCTTTGAAGGTCAGTAGCCTACTCACTGTTGAGGTTTCCGTGCAGATTGTAATAATCACGTCCATCTCTGGAGATGAAGAGATGCCAATCCTTCCATACAGAAGTCAGCTGCCACTGACCTTTGTAATAATGACAGTGACCACATTACTAAGACTTCCCTTTTGGTTTAGTAAAGGAAGAGTTCTCTGAAACCTTTTGAGGAGCACAGTTAGGTGTGGGTTGTCTGCTTTTAGGAAATAAATCCATTCCAGCCTGCCCACCTTTCTGAGTCCTTCGACTGCTTCTTTATTCTGCCAAGGCAACTCTTTGAAACCTTATTTTCTGTAAGTCTTTACTTTCTAAACTTCACATAGAATCCTGGTACTATGTTAAAATTGGCCCCAGGTATCCTTGCTAGGACATAAATCCTGACACACATTTAGGTAAGTTGAAATCTCTCTTACCTAACCTGAAATTCTACCACACCTAACCTCAGTTCAGCAACCCCCGAAATTCATCTAGGACATTTTCTGAAGAGTCTGCCATACTTATATGTTAGATCATTCAGTTCTTTTCATGAAAAATATCTTTTCTCCCAATGAAGGGAGAATATGTCTACGATTGGCCTTTGTTGACTCCTCACTGCTTATTGACCTAGAAGCCGTAAGAAGTATGGGTAACCTTGAGAAAGTTTCTCTCTTCAGGCAAGGCTTTTCATAGTCTGCAGGATAGCAGGGGCTATCTCTTCTAGAAAAAAATGCATCAGTTCCAATAGGCCAATAGATTGAGGAGAATCTGAGCATTTAAAGTCCTCAAGTGCATGCACCCAATGTCTCCATCCCAGGTGCTAGCCCCGACTTTTTCCCTGACAGTGCTCCAATTTTAGTCTTGGAGACAACCTGCAACTGCAAACTAAGCCTTTCTTTAATATTGTCACAACCAGATTTTGGTTTTGGTTTTCTGCCCAATCTCAACTCCAGTTTAGGAAACAAAGGTCTTTATAAATGCTGGCCTTGAGGCCTCTGGCTTTCTCACCATGCTCCTGAGTTGACAGTTGGCTAACTTAAGTCTGCCATGCCCTTCCTTCAGCATAGTTATGGCACTGAAAGTACACAACCAACTCGTCAGACCTTATCATTAATTTCAAGATCATATCTCTCAAATTCTAGAAGTATTGGGTAAGCCAGTGTGACTCCTGTGTGTATCCCATCCCAGTAATAGTGATGCTGTAAGAGGGCAGGCAGGACCAATACAATGTCACTACACCACTTACCAGTACCATAATAGTCCTTACCATCCCGCCAGCCTAGGGTTCAACTCACAGCCTATCCTGAGGATTTGATTTTAGGATCAATCTGGTATCAAATCTCTTCTTCTAAATTTCCATACATTCAGACCCAGAGATAATAATTCAAGTGCAAGCCTGCAGGGAAATGGATATTAATATACAAAAGAGAAGTACACAATAGTGCATTATTAAGCCAGTCACTGCAGTGGGTAACTGAAACTTAATCCTATAGAAAACATTTGAGAAATGGTATAAAACTCTCAGCATTATTGCTCATGAGGGTCAAAGGAACTGAACTATGAACATATTAATTTTCATCATTCATATTTTGAAGGTAGCTCACAGAATTGTTGATTCTGTTGCACTTATAGTCTGCTTCATGTGCAGGAAGAGAGAGAGGTCCTGTCTCCTCAAAAAAAAACATGACTCACAAAGATACAGATATTCATACTTGAAAGTTGTGTACAACACAGTGAAACTTCAAGGTCTTAAAGGTTATATGTGGGTTGCTGACAATCTCTGGTATTTCTCTATTTGACATACCATATTTGACTTAGAAAACCCATTTCAAATCTAGAAGTTTCTCCCTTTTCTAGATTTTTATTTTCTCTTCAGTTTTGGTCTGATAATTCCCTTACTTACTGATCAGTGCTTTTAAGAAGACAGTTTAATGTTTTAAAATATTTCCATTAATTCTCATAATATAGTTATTGATAAAGAAATTAGCTATAACATGCCCAGAACATATTCAGATTTGGTCAATTGTAACCAAAATGTCTTTTAAAATTTGCTGGTTAAAATCATCATGCATTCAAGAACCATAGGTTACAGTTATTTATTATGTTTCTTCAGTATCCTTGAATTGTAAACATCTTTCTTTCTCTCACTCTTTTTTTTTTTTTGCCATGATACCAATATTAACTTGCTTCTTTAACCTCTATATTTTCTCCAAATTAGACATTAATGTGGGCTTATTTGAATTTAGGTTAATTGTTTTTGGCAAGAAGAGTACATAGATGATGTTGTTTATTTCATATTGTGTAATGAAGAGGCCTATTAATTTAAATGTCTCAATTCAACAAAAATAAAATATGTATACTTATGAAAGGTTTTCATATTTAGTAAAAATCAAATATCAAGTCATCTCATTGAACAATAGGTATCATTAGCATTTTTAACATATATTTACCAAATTTTCTTTGTAATATCTTTCAATGTTTTTGTGCTTAGGAAATTCTGCTCCCTTCATGGATAAATCTTTATTTATACTTCTTTCAAGTATTTTTAATACAAAATTACTTTTATATATGCTTTAAGTAATTTTCTGATGTGTTCTTTTTCCAAGTTACCTATTTTTTTCAATACTAATTTGAAGTATGACTCACTTTTTATTCTTCAATGATTAAAATAATTTTAAATTAATCCCCTCATATTCCGAGGCTTTGCCGAATCTCATTACATCTCAATTTTTTAAAAATACAAGAACACTTATTTCTATACACTTATATACTCCTAATTTCAGTTTTCAAGAGATTTCAAGAGTTCCCTGTAGTTTCCAAGAGATTTAGCCACAACTCACTTCAGGTTCCTTTCCCACCTTAACAGTCTTGGGAGAGACAAGGCTTTAACACTGGTCATGTCTGTTCTGAACAGGCCTTGTGTTTGTCACATTTCCTCCAGACACCAGATCATTCATCAGTCTCTTCTTGTTATTTAACCTACCTACCTACAACTGTCTTCTAAGTACAGTGAGGCCTTTAGCTGACTTATGTTAATATGCACTCTAACATATTATTTACCCTTTGATTTTTTTTCTTCTTCCACATAAAACAGTACAGATAAAAAAAAAAAAACAATTCAGGCTATCTCTTCTTAGTCTAATCTGTGCTATTTTCCTTCAAAGCCTTTGACTAATCTCTTGCCAATAGTCTTGTTTCTTTTTTTTCTAGTCTTCTTACCATTCTCATCTGACATTTCCCCTACACATGAATGGATTTAGGTTTTAAATCAGACTTTTATATCTGATATATTCCCATTTTAAATCTCTTGACTTGCAAACAAACAAAAAACTTAATCCCAGAGTAAAGAATATAAATAAATCATTGCACTGTTTTCCCAATTATCTTCAAATTAATTTCAGGTCATACATGTTTTTGGATGATTTGCATTTAGCCAGTAGTGGTCTTTATTTAAATAAGCTTTATAAAGTAGTTCATTTATTACCAGATATGAAAAAAAAACTTTTTTATTCATTTAAAAGATATTTGTAATGGAAATTTGTTCTGTTGTAAATTTCAGGGCATTGTAGCTATAATGTTATAGTTGCTGAAGTTATTATGTTAGGTGTGTCTTTGCTCGTTTATCTTTCTCTGAAATAGTTAAAAGTGAGATTAGACAAGTGTATTTAGTTAACAATTTCTTAAGCTCTAAGTGAGAAAACCCTATTTAATGCAGTGTTGGCAGTTGGCATAGTATTCCTTTAGTGACCGACAGCTAAAATTGTATTATACTCCAAAACTTATTACTTTGAAATGTTTCTCAAGACATTTTATGTTAATCCTATTATAATGGGAGTACAATCAAGCAATTGCAATGGTAGTAATTTTCACTGCTTTTATAAAAATTGTAGATAGATTGGACTGAATCCAAAACCTACTCCAAATAAAACAGCTATCAACTCTTAAATTCTTGATAACAATAAAGGCTAAACTATCTTCCATAAAAGGCTAACATAATAAAATTATACATGTTCTTCTTAGAAATTATGGATTTTTAAAACTTTTAAGTTTTTTTCTAGGATTTTAATGCCAAAATTTAATTTTAAGAATGTGGAGATAAAATCCAAATTACTATGAGTTTTTATACAGATCTAATCCTCACAGAGCTGTAGGCAATCTGTGTTTAAAAAGCCTCCATAGTAAGTTTATCCCTGATAAAATGTAGATTAATCCTGTAGATTAAAATTAGAACTAGATCACTTCTATACAATTGCTTTTAACTATCAATTTTACCTCTATGTAGGTATAATGAATTGAATAATTAATTCTGAAAAATAAGTACAATTAAAATATACTCTAATAAGTATATTTGAAGTTCAAGTCTTTATCGTATGCATTCATTTCTTCAATTAAACAACTATGTGCAGAGGATTTACTATATGCTAATACTGTGCTAGGTCCCAATGTTAGAGTGACATGAAAGCCATATATGTTAGTTTTTTGAACACATTACAATCCAAATTGGCTGACAAGCAACAATATTACAATAATAGTAATAATAATAATAATAATAATAATAAATATTTATTAAGTGCATTCTATTCAGGCTTTGTCCTGCATTAAGAGTTTCATACACTTTCTCTCTTTCTATCTTTTTGACTTGATGAGAATGGTTAAGATTTTTATTCCCATCTTACAGATAACACACATGAAATTCAATGACATCAAGTTACTTGCCCAATGTTACATAGCTACTACACAGAAGAGCTAGGATTCAAGTAAGGTTCTAATTGACTCCAAAGCAGATCTTTTAACTATATGATTAATGGAACCATTGAGATGCTGAATATAGACTATAAAAAGTCAACTCTTAACAGAGTCCTAAGATTTAAAAATTATGAAATTTTCAGTTAAATAAGAACAGATATAATTTCAGATACTTTAAAATTAACAATATTCCTTGAAAATGTGAGCTTATGTCTGCAAAGTTTCAGTCATCCTAGAACACATATTTTGCTGGTGACTATTAGTAACAATTCCAGGATGCAATGTGTTAACATAAAGGGTCATGTGTAACACAATTCTCTCACTTCTAGAAACCACTGTAAGAAAATAATTTAAAGGAATGGTCAAAAAGTCATATGTGTAAAGACATTTTAACATTTTAAAAAAAATTGTACTAAATATCCAATAATATGTGAATTGCTATTAATTTCGGTTGATCTGCCCAGAAAATGGTATCATTTGAGGTATTTTAAGTTGTAAGAAAAAAACATGTATATTTAACATAACATTATACAATAAATATAACTAAACATAGTAAAGTTTTTAACATCCAGAATTCCAGTTATTAATAAAGCAATATTTATACATAACCACTACAAATGAGTATAAAAATAAAAACATTTTATTTGTTGGAGCTAAAGGATAATGAGGAAATTTTTCTTTCATTTTTGTTTCAAATAAATATGTCTTAAAATTACTTTTAAAAGCTTACATTTCCAAAGAATGCTTTTCATTTAAAGGCCAGAAGACTGTATTGATAAACTTACTTAAAAATATTATGTATAATTTATATTTTTCAATGTAATAATCTCCAAATATTTTTTCTATGTAAGTATTCCTATAATTATATACACTATTATGTTTATTGCACAACGATATGAAAATGTATTCCTAAAGGCAATGATATCCTGTCTATAAAAGCTGCAGTCAAAGAAGATGAAATATTTTGTTTTTCTTTGTCAGATACTTGAAAAGCTCAAATGGCTTGTTATTTTTCTTTTCTCTCTGGACAAAATAACTACTGAGTGTAGACAAAAATGTTGACTTATGTAAGAATTGACTGACTAATGTTTCTTCATAGTAAAATGGTTCCATACATTTATGGAAAGATAAAATGTATTCATCAAAACAAAATTCAAGGTAATTTTTGCTCTGTATAGGAAGGTATATTTGGAATATTTTTGGGCAACAAAGTTGGAAGTTTCGGCAATACCAAAGAGAAGAGAAAACTTGACTAGTAAACAAAACCAAAATCTTTGAGTGTTGCTTTTGATTTGTTTACCAATTGAAAACTTACTTCTGCAGTTTAGCAGTTTGATGGCTAGAATCAGTGACAGTCAGTGACATAA
The DNA here is from genome assembly GCF_040802235.1 of Manis javanica. Classification (NCBI taxonomy): domain Eukaryota; kingdom Metazoa; phylum Chordata; class Mammalia; order Pholidota; family Manidae; genus Manis; species Manis javanica. Next base: position 126,120,637 of record NC_133160.1, on the reverse strand, counting down.
ACTGCACTCTGAGCTTATTAGATTATCTTGATACATATGTATTGATTATTTAGAAATAACGATTTCTGTTAATTTCAACACCACATTTCTTCAGAAGACAAAGTCTTAAAAAAATTAAAACTAGAAAATAGAAAGAAAAGAAATTAAAACAGTACTTCCTTATTCTAAAGTGATTACCCTGGTTTCCCAAGTTGTGGTTTTCTCCTTGACCCACCCTTCAGGTCTCAACTACTACATTTGGTGCTTTTTTAGTTGTGACCTATTTCTCCTATTTCTTTTTATTGGTGATATCTCTTGTTTCAGTTTCCATTATTGTGTAATTAACATCCCACTTCCAGCTTGTGGTAGGAAGCGACAACCATTTATTATGTTCATTGCTTCTGTGTGCCAGGAATTCAGAAACGGTAGTCAGGACCACTTTAATCTGCAAACTCTGATGTCATAGTTAGGAAAACAGAGACTGCCAGTGATTTGATGGTTGGGAGCCAGAATCATCTGAAGAATGGCTTATTCACTTATCTGGCAGGGAAGACTAGAAGTCTGTGGGCCTGAATTCTTAAACACAGCCTCTCCACGGGGTGTGGTTCTCAGAGGTTGCAGCTTTCATGTATTTGAACTCCATATAGGGCAGTTCAAGGATCCAAGCCTGAGCATTCCCAGAAGCAAGGCTGAGGCAGCTTAGTCCTTGAAGTGACACAGTGAGGGAACATAGACCACTGATCTGGATGGGAGAAGCTCCAGTTATTTTAGAAGAGCATGTGGAATGGGAGATAACTTTAGGAAAATACAATCTGGCATACTTCACCTTCTGAATCCACTTGGGAATTTAGAGCTTATTTTCTGAGTTTTACTAACATCTGTGCCTCTGGCAGCCCATGCTGCCGTAGCACTGTACCAGAAGTTGAGGTTTAAAGATAATCAAGATACATCCTCATTCTTATTGATGAGTTAATAAGCAATTATAGTGACTGCTAGTTAAAAGATACAAATCAAGAAGGTTGAATATACAAGAATGTGTTAGGCATAAGGAAAAAGGTGTATTATCTAAGGTGGAAGTTGAGACTGGAAGGATAAATGTGAGCCAAATCATAAAGTATCCTGGAAGTTACAGAGACATTCTGAAGTTCCTTAGAATCATGCAATGTTTTTTAATCAGAGGAATAAATAATTAGATTTGACAGATCAATTGAATTACAATAGAGAATGAATTAGAGATAAGCAAGAACAGAAACAGAAAGATGAATTAATACACTGGAAATCATGAGAATTTCAGTGATAACAACATTGAGAATTACCTTAAGTGAACTGATTCATATGGAAAGTCTAATTGATTGAACTTAATGATTGATTAAATTCTTAGGAGCTAAAGAAGATTGCCTTCATTATTTTGGACTGCTGTAACAAAATGCCACAGATTAGGCAGATTTTAAACAACAGAAATTTATTCCTCACCATCCTGGAGGCTGGAAATCTGAGATCAAGGTGCCAGCATGGTCAGGTGAGGCCTCTCTTACAAGGCACAGACTTCTTATTGTATCCTTACATGGAGGAATAAATAGCTCAAGAGCTCTCTGGAACCTTATAAATAAATCCTATTCAGGAACTTGCCACTCTCACAACTAAATCACTTACAAAGGCCTTATCTACTAACACTATCAACTTTGGTGGTTGGGATTTCAACTTGAATTGTGAGAGGACACAAACATTCAGGTCATAGCATAGAGGACCATGACTAGTGTTGTCTCTGGGTTTCTCACTTGGGATACCAGGCTAGTGTTATGCCCTCACTTGAAATGATGAATGAAGAAGGATGAAATGACTGGGGTCTGGGGACAGGTGTAGTCAGTTGTGAATATGGACAAAGTGGACTAAGTGAAAATGTTCAGTGAGGAATTAGACTTACTATATGGATTAAATTCCATTGGTTTATACATGATAGGTAAAGAAATGAATGCTGACCATGTCTTCTGAGTGTCAAGGGAGTAAGACTAGCACAAGGCTAAAAACAGAGCATAAAGGAATAACAATAGACAGTTGAGATAATGATTTGGCCAAGAGGCTGAGAAGCGGCAGAGAGGAAGTAAGAGGGAAACAGGTGAATTTCAAAGAATAATAGAGAAAGGAATTTGGAGAGCAAATAGCAACTCTTGTAAGAAAAAGACAAACATGTTCCTTAATTATGTTTAATGGCAAGAATTAAGCATGAAAGGAGCACTCTCAGTAGATGAATTAGCAATGATTTAGATGTCAGTAGAAAGTGAGGTAGTGGAACAGCAATAGAGGCAATTCTTTCAATATAGACCATAAAATGAGCAAAATAGAACAGTAGCAAATCTGGTTAGGAAATGGGAAAATCTGAATCAGTGTAAATGTGAACACTAAAGAACAAAAGAGAGAAAGTAGCTAAAAAGACTGGAGAGAGATTAAATAATTAATGAACAATTTCTTTTTCTTATTCTCCTTTACAGAATGTTCCCTGGGCATTGGGTCCAGACTGAAATAAGATGTCCTAGAGCCACTGGTTGATGACTGGGGCAATCTGGTAATCATAGTATGTCACTGACAAATGGGCATATCTAGAATCAAAATGAAAATAAGCCAGGGAAATAGTCCAGTTCGCTAATAATTATAACCCAGAGATTATGAAATTATGAGGCAAAAAGATGAATGCCAAGCATAAGTCAATAGGATGGAAATTAGGAAAAACATAGAAGAAATGGGAGTAAAGAATGTGTGAAGTAGAATCCAGAATGCTTTCCTGAGTTAACTGGATATAGATAACACTATAATATAAAACTATAACTGAAAGATTCAGCCAGCTGTCAAGTCAAAAAAGGTAACATTTGATGGTATGAACTGAACTGTGTTACCCCCAAATTCCTATGTTGGAACTCTAACCCCCAATGCGACTGTGTTTGGAAAGATGGCCTTTAGGAGGAAATAAAGATTAGGCGAGGTCCTAAAAATGGGGCCCTCATCAGTTAGAATTAGTGTACTTATATGAAAAGACACCAGAGAGTTTACCCTATCTCTCTCACCTAGGAAAAGCCATGTGAGGACACAGCAAGAAAGTGACTGTCTGTCAGCCAGGAGGGGATCTATCACCAGAAACTGAGACCTCCTAGACCTTAATCATCAACTTTACAGCCTCCAGAACTGTGAGAAAATAAATCTGCTGTGTAAGCCTCATGCTCTGTGCTATTTTGTTATGGTAGCCTGAGCTGATTCAGACACTGATGGAGATTTTCATGTGTAGAGGAGGAAAAGACAGCCTGTCATGCCATACAGAAAGCCAGCTTCCATAATGCAGAGCTGAAGAACAGACTTTTAAAACTGCCACTCACTCCTGTTGTGCACTGTTGGTTTAGATTGTCTTTCAATTTTATCACTGAGAACTTATTTTTCTCATTATGTTGGTATCTGAATAAATATAATATTTTGGAGGATATCATATTGATTTGTTAAAGTAGGACACTGGCTTTTCTTTGTAGTCATTACTAAGATATTTAAAAAATCGTAATAGTGTGCAAAAACATTAAGGAAGATGCAGTTATTAATTAGTTCCTGAGACTTGCTTACCACTAGATTTTGGAGCCAACACTATGTTTCAAGCCAATTGGCAGTATTTTTGATAAGGTGTTCTAATTCATCAGAAAAATAAAGTGATATGAGAGATTTAGAACATTGGATCATGTTCTTATACCTCTTTAATCAATATGAGAAACATATGGTAGTTACAATCAGTGTCAGTAATTAATATAAACATTAATTAATATAGACATCAATCAAATAAGTTTCAAATACAGCAGTGATGCTTATTTTCCACTTTAAGGGATTTCCTTTATATATGCATGCATTTAAAAGTGTAACAACTTTTGTTCATTTTTTTCAGGTTTTCTTTAATTTTCTCCAGGAATGTTTTATGAAGTTTTCAGTTTCTGGCCCTTTTTTTGTTAAATCTTCTGTTTAATTTTTTTACATTCTATCATATATTATGTTGGAATAAAAGACAGTATCCCCATGACCTCTGATAACCTTCCAGGTAGCCTGAGGGTAAACAAATCCAAAAAACTACTAAAACCTGGTTGTGTAGAGCAGTCTCCTTGGTTCTGAATGCTACAGAATAGAGGAAGTATGTTTGGGAAACGCAGGGCCTGCAGCCTACTCATCAACAATTATATATGGCTAGAAATGATCCAAACACACAGCAGGTTGTTCCAAAGGAGTCAGCTAGTATGGTGGACTGGATAAAAGCTGCTGCAAAGTTTCTTTACCCTGAGGAAGAGAATTGTCCTTCCTCTCCTCTAAATGCCAAGTGGAACTCCTGCGATGAAGCAGCTGATATGTTGTATACACAAACCATGCTGGCTTGGCTTTATGATGATTAGATATTCATCCATTTAATATGCCTCTTCCCCAGGTCATGGCAGATGTGTGATTAACCAACCCTTTTGCATGATCAGCCCATGTAAACAAGCTGCTGCAAAATCAAGCAATGATCAGGGGAGTCACATTACATTGGGTGTGTCAGCTTCCTCTTATGGGTCTTACAGATGCTAGGATAATTAGAAGGATAATCAACGTACTTGTCCCAGCAAGATGGAAATCTTAAAGTAGTTGTTAGGAAATGGGATGAATCGAACAGTCACAGATGGAGGAAAAGCCAAGTCCTAATGCAGCACACTCAGACGTGCTGTGGACCTATGGGAGCCCCTGCTGTGCCCCCAACGCCGAAGGGCCCAAAGTACGTCCCTCCATTCAGTATAGTTCAGAGGAATTTAAAACGTCTGAAGACAAAAAGGATGATAAGAAACTTGACCTCAAATGTTCAGATTGATGGGCCGGCAAATTAATGAGAATGAGGATTGAAGAAGGTTCCAAGGTCTCCCAAGGCCATATGGACATGTAGGTGTAAGGTGGCCAGGGATGGAAAGAACCTTCTGGGGCTCACTGACCAGAGTACAGTGCACTGTGATTCCAAAGCCTTTGGGCAGCGGTGGGAGCTAGTGTCTACCCTGGTTTGGTCTGAAATTGGAAATGATACGGGGTTGCAATGGTTGATGAGATTAAGGTAAAAGTTCAGAAGAAAATTGGAATTTTTGAATGAACTTTATGTGAAGGGGTTGCATTGTCTTTACAAAATCTATTATTGGGATGATATTATGTCTGACTGATAAACACTTCTCCTATCTAGTATGTAAAACAGAAGGCAGGTAAGTTTACCCTTTTTCAGTATTAATTGGACATACTAAATGACAACCTAGAGATTTGCCAGAGCCCCTACAGGCCTTTAATTTGAAACAATATCAGATACCTGCTGACAGAAAGAAATGACCACTTTAACTAAGGACATGTTGGGTGTTGAATTATTGGTACCAACAGATTCACTATACAATAGCCCTATGTGCTCTGTGCAAAAAGGCAGATGGCTTATGGAAACTAACAGTGTAATGTTGAGGTTTGAAAGAAGTAGTAACATCTGTAGTACCAGCAGAAACTTATTTGGTTTCATCACAGGGTTGGGGGGTAAGACAAAGGGAGAAGCTAAAGGAGACTAGTAATCAACAATTTATCTAACAAATATTCTTCCTTCATCTGGTGCCAAAGTTTGGGAAGGATTCCAATTTACATTTGCCAGCTTGCCACAGAGCTATTTGAATTCACGAGTTTACTGTCATAACATGATTCAGAGGGATTTGCACTTCATGCAGGTTCTCTGGGTGATAATACACTACATTGATGACATCATGACAATACCAAAAACTGAAGAACAAGCTAGGACTGAAAAAGTCTGTAAATATACTAAAACCATTTTAATTTTTACTTAGTAGGGGTGAACTGTGTGGTCATAAATTATATTTCAAAAAAGCCATTATATAAACAAAAGCAATACACTGGTGCATTAGAACTGACTCAGGACATTTTTTAAACATTCTAATTTGTATATTTAAAAAAATGTGTTGGTTAATATTTGTATTGGCTAAAGTATGTTAATGAATTGTTTTTCCTGAAAAAAAAAGTTAGGAAAAGGATGACCTGACCATGTATTAAGAATTGGATAAAATGATCGATAGTAAGAATAATTTATCATCCAAATAAGGAAAGTTTTGAATGTATGGATGTGCAATTATGTAATTATGCTGGGACAATAAGTATAAATTGGGAGTTACCCAGGTAAACCAAGATGTATGACAAGCCTTCTTTACTCAGTATTAATGGGTGTGAGCTTCCCACTAAATTCAATGAACATTCTTGAACTAAAATAAGGGAACAGAAATGACTTGATGTATACTTCAGGGGCACTGAGATTATGAGAAATGTGGTATAAAGAATGGATAGATTTGAGCAGTTGGTAAGACTGGACAATAGAGACCAGTTAGGAGGATGTTAAGAGTCATTCAGGCAAAAGAGGAAATCGTCCACAATAAAATGGTATTAGTGGAAATGGATAAGAGTGGAAGGACTGAAAAGATACCTGTGTTATATAATAGCTGTTGATTAATGGATAAGAAGTACGAAGAGAAAGAAAAATTTTGACAACAAAGTGAAGAGAATGACCAGCTGACAGAGAAGTGAATGGGGGAAATCCCAGAGAATGTACACATCAAAGGAGCTATTTTACAATTAAGTTGCAGTTATTACAATTATTCTTGAGCAGAAGTTGGATTTGTCATCGAGACTGTAAGAAATGTTGAGAGTTTCAGAATGATGATGTTTGACAACTGAGAGGAATGGATGAGATCATCTCCTGAAAGGCAAGGGTAGGTAAAGGTGGGAGGAGAAAAAGAGGTTTGAAGCTGTACTGGAGACGATTGGTGAGAGATGATTAGAAATAAAAGAAGCATACAGATTTAGTACTTTTTGATAAAGAACTAGTACTGCTGAAGACCATAAATTTGTACCAGCAGCATATTTGTGGTTACATGATTTTTTTTCAGCAGCACTGAGCAGTTCAAATGTGGGGGAGAAGAAAATCAGGAACAAAATGTAATATTTGATGCAATGCAGTGACAACAGCAGAGCAGCTGAGGTTGAGATGATAGATTCTGCCACCTGTGTTAGATGGGGAGTCACAGAGGAGAACTGGGGTGAGAGATATGCATCCAAAAGGATAGTGGCTCAAAAGAGTCAAAACGTATATTAAGTGAGAAGATTTCAAGTGCAAAAAGATTGTAGTTGGGTATGGGATTATTGATTTTAATATCTGTGAGGCTTATCAGTCATGGGTACTAAATTACAATTGAGGATTTGGATTTGGTTGCCAGGAGCAGAGTTTTGGTAATAGGGATAACGTATTATTTTGCTAAGGCTTCCATAGCAAAGTACCACAACTTTGGTTAAGTAGCAAACTTAAACCACAGAAACTCACTGTCTCACAGTTCTGGATGCTAGAAGCTGGAAATCCAGGTGCTAGCAGAGTTGGTTCTTCTGCAGGCTGTGGGGGAAAAGTCTGCTCCAGTACTCTGTCCTTGGCTGTTAGCTGGCTGTCTTCTCATATCCTCTTCCTTCTATGCCTATTTGTCTCTTTGTCCAAGTTTCTGCTTTTTTTTTAATTTTGGTATCATTAATCTACAATTATAGAAAGAACATTATGTTTACTAGGTTCCCCCCTTCACCAAGTCCCCCCCACATACCCCTTCACAGTCACTGTCCATCTGCGTAGCAAGATGCTGTAAAATCACTACTTGTCTTCTCTGTGTTGAGCAGCCCTCCCCGTGCCCTCCACACACTATACATGCTAACGCAATGCCCTCTTTCTTTTTCCCCACCCTTATCCCTCCCTTCCCACCCATCATCCCCAGTCCGTTTCCCTTTGTTAACTATTAGTCCATTCTTGGGTTCTGTGATTCTGCTGTTGTTTTGTTCCTTCAGTTTTCCTTTGTTTTATACTCCACATATGAGTGAAATCATTTGGTACTTGTCCTTCTCTGCTTGGCTTATTTCACTGAGCATAATACCCTCTAGCTCCATCCATGTTGTTGCAAATGGTAGGATCTGTTTTTTTCTTACGGTTGCATAATATTCCATTGTGTATATGTACCACATCTTCTTTATCCATTCATCTACTGATGGACATTTAGGTTGCTTCCATATCTTGGCTATTGTAAACAGTGCAGCGATAAACATAGGGATGCATCTGTTTTTTTCAAACTGGAGTGCTGCATTCTTAGGGTAAATTCCTAGAAGTGGAATTCCTGGGTCAAATGGTATTTCTATTTTGAGCATTCTGAGGAACCTCCAGACTGCTTTCCACAATGGTTAAACTAGTTTACATTCCCACCAGCAATGTAGGAGGGTTCCCCTTTCTCCACAACCTCGCCAACATTTGTTGTTCTTTGTCTTTTGTATGGTAGCCATACTTACTGGTGTGAGATGATATCTTATTGTGATTTTAATTTGCATTTCTCTGAAGATTAGCGATGTGGAGCATCTTTTCATGTGCCTGTTGGCCATTTGATTTCTTCTTCAGAGAACTGTCTATTCAGCTCCTCTGCCTATTTTTTAATTGGATTATTTGCTTTTTGTTTGTTGAGGCAAGTGAGCTCTTTATATATTTTCGATGTCAATCCTTTATCGGATCTGTCATTTATGAATATGTTCTTCCATACCTGGGGAGATATATTCATGAAGAAGTCACTCATGTTTATGTCCATGAGATTTTTGCCTATGTTTTTTTCTAAGAGTTTTATGGTTTCATGACTTACATTCAAGTCTTTTATCCATTTGGAGTTTCCTTTTGTGTATGGGGTTTGACAGTGATCCAGTTTCATCCTCTTACATGTAGCTGTCCAGTTTTGCCAGCACCATCTGTTGAAGAGACTGTCATTTCCCCATTGTATGTCCATAGTTCCTTTATCAAATATTAATTGGCCATATATGTTTGGGTTAATGTCTGGAGTCTCTATTCTGTTCCACTGGTCTGTGGCTCTGTTCTTGTGCCAGCACCAAATTGTCTTGATTACTGTGGCTTTGTAGTAGAGCTTGAAATTAGGGAGCAAGATCCCTCCCATTTTATTCTTCCTTCTCAGGATTGCATTGGCTATTCGGGGTCTTTGATGGTTCCATATTAATTTTTGAACTATTTGTTCCAGTTCATTGAAAAATGCAGTTGGTAATTTGATGGGGATTGCATCGAATCTGTATATTGCTTTGGGCAGGATGGCCATTTTGACTATATTAATTCTTCCTAGCCAGGAGCATGGGATGAGTTTCCATTTGTTAGTGACCTCTTTAATTTCTCTTAAGAATGTCTTGTAGTTTTCAGGGTATAGGTCTTTCACTTCCTTGGTTAGGTTTATTCCTAAGTATTTTATTCTTTTTGATGCTATTGTGAATGGAATTGTTTTCCTGATTTCTCTTTCTATTAGTTCATTGTTAGTGTATAGGAAAGCTACTACAGATTTCTGTGTGTTAATTTTGTTTCCTGCAGCTTTGCTGTATTCCAATATCAGTTGTAGTAGTTTTGCAGTGAAGTCTTTACAGTTTTTTTATGTACAATATCATGTCATCTGCAAATAGTGACAGTTTAACTTCTTCTTTACCAATCTGAATTCCTTGTATTTCTTTGTTTTGTCTGATTGCCGTGGCTAGGACCTCCAGTAACATGTTGAATAACAGTGGGGAGCGTGGGCATCCCTATCTTGTTCCCGATCTCAGAGGAAATGCTTTCAGCCTCTCGCTGTTCAGTATGATGTTAGCTGTGGGTTTATCATATATGGCCTTGATTATGTTGAGGTACTTGCCTTCTATGCCCATTTTGTTGAGAGTTTTTATCATGAATGGATGTTGAATTTTGTCAAATGCTTTTTCAGCATCTACGGAGATGATCATGTGGTTTATGTCCTTCTTTTTGTTGATGTGGTGGATGATGTTGATGGATTTTCGAATGTTGTACCATCCTTGCATCCCTGGGATGAATCCCACTTGGTCATGGTGTATGATCCTCTTGATGTATTTTGTTGAGTATTTTTGCATGTATATTCATCAGGGATATTGGTCTTTAGTTTTCTTTTTTGGTGGGGTCTTTGCCTGGTTTTGGTATTAGGGTGATGTTGGCTTCATAGAATAAGTTCGAGAGTATTCCCTCCTCTTCTATTTTTTGGAAAACTTTAAGGAGAATGGGTGTTATGTCTTCTCTGTATGTTTGATAAAATTCCGAGGTAAATCCATCTGGCCCGGGGGTTTTGTTCTTTGGTAGTTTTTTGATTAACGATTCAATTTCATTGCTGGTAATTGGTCTGTTTAGATTTTCTGTTTCTTTATGGGTCAGTCTCAGAAGTTTGTGTTTTTCTAAGAAGTTGTCCATTTCTCCTAGGTTTTCCAGATTGTTAGCGTATAGGTTTTCATAGTATTCTCTAATAATTCTTTGTATTTCTGTGGAGTCCGTTTTTCCTTTCTCATTTCTAATTCTGTTGATGTATGTTGACTCTCTTTTTCTCTTAATAAGTCTGGCTAGAGGCTTATCTATTTGTTTATTTTCTCGAAGAACCAGCTCTTGGTTTCATTAATTTTTTCTATTGTTTTATTCTTCTCAATTTTATTTATTTCTTCTCTGATCTTTATTATGTCCCTCCATCTGCTGACCTTAGGTCTCATTTGTTCTTCTTCCAATTTCTATAATTGTGTCATTAGACTATTCATTTGGGATTGTTCTTCCTTCTTTAAATATGTCTGGATTTAAATAAGTATATGTCTATATACTTTCCTCTTAAGACTGCTTTTGCTGTGTCCCACAGAAGTTGGGGCTTTGTGTTATTGTTGTTACTTGTTTTCATATATTGCTGGATCTCCATTTTAATTTGGTCATGGTCCATTGATTATTTAGGAGCATGTTGTTAAACCTCCATGTGTTTGTGAGCCTTTTTGCTTTCTTTGTACAATTTATTTCTAGATTTATGCCTTTCTGGTCTGAAAAGTTGGTTGGTAGGATTTCAATCTTTTGGAATTTACTGAGGTTCTTTTTGTGGCCTAGTATGTGGTCTATTCTGGAGAATGTTCCATGTGCACTTGAGAAGAATGTGTATCCTGTTACTTTTGGATGTAGAGTTCTATAGATGTCTATTAGGTCCATCTGTTCTAGTGTGTTGTTCAGTGCCTCTGTGTTCTTACTTATTTTCTGTCTGGTGGATCTGTCCTTTGGGGTGAGTGGTATGTTAAAGTCTCCCAAACTGAATGCATTGCATTCTATTTCCTCCTTTAATTCTGTTAGTATTTGTTTCACATATCTTGGTGCTCCTGTATTGGGTGCATATATGTTTATAATGGTTATATCCTCTTGTTGGACTGAGCCCTTTATCATTATATAATGTCCTTCTTTATCTCTTGTTACTTTCTTTATTTTGAGGTCTATTTTGAGGTCTATTTTGTCTGATACTAGAATTGCAATGTCTGCTTTTTTCTCTCTGTTGTTTGCAGGAAATATCTTTCTCCAACCCTTGACTTTTAATCTGTGCATGTCTTTGGGTTTGAGGTTAGTCTCTTGTAAGCAGGATATAGATGGGTCTTGCTTTTTTATCCATTCTGTTACTCTGTGTCTTTTGATTGGTGCATTCAGTTCATTTACATTTAGAGTGATTATTGAAAGATATGTACTTATTGCCATTGCAGGCTTTAGATTTGTGGTTACCAAAGGTTCAAGGTTAGCTTGTTTATTACCTTACTATCTGACCTCACTCACTTATTGAGCTGTTATAAACACAATCTGATGATTATTTCTTTCCCTTCTTTTTCCTCCTCCTCCATTCTTCATATGTTGGGTGTTTTGTTCTGTGCTCTTTTTAGGAGCGCTCCCATCTAGAGCAGTCCCTCTAAGATACCCTGTAGAGGTGGTTTGTGGGAGGCAAATTCCCTCAACTTTTGCTTGTCTGGGAATTGTTTAATCCCTCCTTCATATTTAAATGATAATCGTGCTGGTTACAGTATCCTTGGTTCAAGGCCCTTCTGTTTCATTGCATTAAATATATCGTGCCATTCTCTTCTGGCCTGTAAGGTTTCTGTTGAGAAGTCTGATGATAGCCTGATGGGTTTTCCTTTGTAGGTGACCTTTTTTCTCTCTCTGGCTGCCTTTAATACTCTGTCCCTGTCCTTGATCTTTGCCATTTTAATTATTATGTGTCTTGGTGTTGACCTGTTTGGATCCCATCTGTCGGGAGTTCTGTGTGCCTCCGTAGTCTGAGCAACTATTTCCTCCCCCAGTTTGGGGATGTTCTCAGCAATTATTTCTTCAAAGACACTTTCTATCCCTTTTTCTCTCTTTTCTTCCTCTGGTACCCCTATAATGTGGATATTTTTCCTTTCGGATTGGTCACACAGTTCTCTTAATATTGTTTCATTCCTGGAGATCCTTTTATCTCTCTCTATGTCAGCTTCTATACATTCCTTTTCTCTGGTTTCTATTCCATCAATGGCCTCTTGCATCTTATCCATTCTGCTTATAAATCCTTCCAGAGTTTGTTTCACTTCTGTAATCTCCTTTCTGGCATCTGTAATCTCCCTCTGGACTTCATTCCTTAGCTCTTGCATATTTCTCTGCAGCTCTATCAGCATGTTTATGATTTTTATTTTGAATTCTTATTCAGGGAGACTGGTTAGGTCTACCTCTGCAGATCCTTTCTCAGGTGTAACTATGTTGGTGTGGACCATATTTTTTTGCCTTTTCATGGTGATTGCAGTGGCTGTAGGCAGGTTGTGGGTGTGTCATCTGGGAGAAGAACGTCCTTTCCTGCTTGCTGGATGCCTTGCCCTTCTATGCTGCCTGTGATGGCTACCTGCACTCCTGGGGCAGCCACCAGATTAATCTAAGCTGCTGTGGGCACGGTGTCTGTCAGAGCAGCATGGAGACCTGTGGGGAGTGGCAGACATGCCAGGTGCACTCCTCCATGCTAGAGGCGACCCTGCCAGGCAGCTGCGTGGCAGCAGTGGCCTTTGGGTCTGGCCTGGGTGGCTGTGCATTGGGCTGGGATGCTGGTCAGCTCCTGGGAGTGTGCCTGTTCCCTCTGGCTCCACTGCTGGTGTGCGCGGGGATTTTCCGCACAGGCTTCTACCAGGTTCTGGCTTCACCTCCGCCGGCGTGCTCGAGCCGTGCCCGGACTGTTCATTCGCGCCGCTGTGGGCTAGCCCTTTGGCGCACGGATCTGCTCTCGGTTCCTTCTAGCGCTTCCACCCCTGGTGCTCACTCCCACTCTCCTGCTAGTGGGCCCATGTGTCGGAGTCTGCGCCAGTTGTAGGAGTGACTGGTAGGCTACCTAGTCCTGTGAGGGGCTTGAGAGCGGCACTGCCTCCATTTAGGGTGCCTAAGTTTCCCCGGTATTTCCAGCTGCCGGGACAACTTCATCCAGCTATGGGGTCCCTGTCTCTTTAAGACTTGCAGAAAGCACTCGCTTTTCTTTTGTCTCAGGGGCACCGGTTGCGGGGACCTGCCCACAGGTTTTGCTTTTCCATTTCTCTAATATCCAGCACCCCGTGCACCTTGTGTCTGCGTTCCGGGTGCGGATTTCTAGAGCTGGTTGTTTAGCAGTCCTGGGCTTTCACTTCTTCCCCGTTCTGACTCCTTTTTTCCCGACGGGTTTTGGGGTTGGGAAGTGTTCGGGTCCCGCCTGGCCGTGGCTTGTCTCTTACCCCCTTCGTGTGTTGCTGAATTCTCGCAGATGTAGAGGTATCCTGGCTGTTGTACTGCATCCACTGGTGTCTCTTTTAGGAATAGTTGTATTTATTGTATTTTCATAAATATATGTTTTGGGGAGGAGACTTCCTCTGAACTACTCATGCCGCCATCTTCCCCCAAGTTTCTGCTTTTTATATGGATACCAGCCACATTGGTTAGGGCCCATCCTCAGAACCTCTTTTTAACTTAAATACTTCTATTAGAAACATTATATCTATACAAGGTCACATTCTGAGGTACTGGGATAAGGACTCCAATATATATTTATTCAGGGGTCACCATTCAGTTCATAGCTTGTAGAACATGGAGGGTTAATGAATTAGGAGGAATGATGATTTCAGGTGTCTTCACAGAGTTGACATCACCTAATACACATGAGGTTCTCAGGATGGAGAAGAGGCAATTCTTCAGCAAATGAGAGGTAGCTTCTAGGGTAGTGAGGTTGAGACAGAAACAGGTATAATATTCCTAAATAATGATGCTCTCAAATCTGAAAAGGTTTCCACTCTCTAAGGCTGGGTAAATGGTTTTTGAACATAGGTTGGAGAGGGAGGAGGATGCTGACATGACTTCCAACTCTGTAGAAACTGGGGTCAAGGAGGGCAAAGCAAAAAGCCTGAGAGCTGAGAAGACTGCCAAGACAATAGTGTCAGGAATGACCAGTTTCCATTCTGACACGAGGTATAGAATAATTCTGTGAAAGACTTAAAGGTTAATTTTTTAAGCATAGAATGTGGGTTCCGGGTTGCAGAGTAGAGCATTTAGGAAGGAAGGAAAAGGAGAGAAGTTGGATCCAAGAAGCAGAGTGCTAACATGGAGGTGGAAGGAAGGGATTACATTTTCATGAGTGACCAGCAATGGGAGAAAAGGAGACAAGAAGGGTTTCCAGAATTTTCCAAAATTCCCATTTTGGATTCATTGGGCTTCCTGGCACTCTGGGTTTTGGAAAAAGCAGCAGCCTGTGAGGTAGGGTTAGTGGATTTAAGATCAAAAGCTTCCCATGAAAAAGCTGGACTTAATTTTGCTGCCAAAAGAATTCAATCCCTAAGGATAATAAGTGGTAGAATTAATTAACTATATTTCTTCTATTCAGAGTCATAATTAATTGAAAAAGTTCCAATGAGATAAGAGGTATTTAGAAAGGTGGGGGGACAATAGAGGGTTGGTGAAGACTCCACAATATTAAGGAACATGTGAGAAAATATATATTATAATTGATGAAATAGATATTTTAAGGGCCCTAATCCTATACTTTTATAAACAGCCACTGAATCAGGTTGGAAGAGATAGAAAAGGTGACCTTTCCAGAACGACCTGGCTGAAGCAGAGGGAGTCTGTGTACTAAGGTCCTCTTTTCAAAGAGAACTCTTTTATCCTTTGTTTTTATTACTCTTTTTTTCCCCCCTGTTGGAAATACTGAAGAATGACTTTATTCATGCAAACAAAAAAGAAGCCTTGAAAATCATTTGCATGAAAATATCTTGAAAAAACTCAATCTTTAATTATTATTTTAATGGATACATTAAATATTTACATATTTATAATTATGATAATACATAACTTTGGAGAAATATATTAATCTGGACTTGCACAAATGTTATTCTAGGTGTAACTCAAAATGTCTGAAAAACATGAGATTATTTATACTAATGTATGTGTTCAAATTTTTAAATGTTTCCATTATGTTTTTACCAGAACTTGCAAATAAATGAATCCTTATTATTACAAAACAAAAATACAATACTTTAAATTGCAGCGGTTCATAGAGCAAAATATATAAAAAAGACAAATGCAAAATAGCACTTTCAACACTGCCCTCTAAAGAGAGAAAGGCCAGTGTTTCCGAAACAAATTTCTAAATTTAAAACATATTTTCTGTATTCAGAATTTTGCATAAGACCAGAATGAAAGAAAAATCTCAAGAGAATAAAACATGAAGTAAAATATGGACATTTGAGCAATTATCAGAGGAGACGAAAGGCCTTAAACCTCAGAACACTTTCTCAAAAGTAATTTTTCAGCTGTTAGATATCAAAAGAGGCCAGGCTTACTCTATGTAAAGCAAGACCTCAGATTCGTCCTTTAAAAACTATTCCAATATGGAAATAATTCTTTATATTTTATAGCTTTATGAAGTCTTTCATCTAAGAATCTCCAAAAGGAAATGAAGTAAGTGCAATGATTGAGTTTTTTGAATATTAATAACTTCAGGAAAAATGGAAGCAATTAAAAAGAAATAGAAGTCTACTATAATGAAAGTCACTTCTTAATGTTATACATAAGGTTAGCTGGATAGTTACAAAAAAGTGATAGCTGATCGCTATTGTTCCTGAGTCTCTTTCTAAGCAGTATAATTATGATACATGAGCAGGGTGGAGATGTCTCAGAAGGAAACGTGTTTCATTCTAGCAGAAAGCTGTCCCTTTTATACCTATCAGAACACTTGTATTCATGAAGTATTTCTATATTAAAACATACAGCAACCACATTCAGGTATGTTTACAATCAAGGTCTCCAACAGAGGAAAAATATTTAAACCTTAAAATGTTGCACTGTTTTTTACAGTCAAGGCTACTTTTCAGTGGTAATATATTGGACTGTAGATATGATTTACAGGCGTCTAAAAGTCTCATCTGCTCCGAATGATAGCCTTATATTTAAAACAGTGTCTTAGGTGGCCACCTTTATCGAACCCCCCTTTTGTCGAGTGGGACCTCATTACCATATAGAGTCCTTATGCAAATTGAAAAACAAGAAGCACTGTTAAATGTGTTAATACAAAACAGTCCTTCTTCTGGGCTGACTCAGCTTCAAAATACAGTGATGGGTTTGAGAAGCACAGAAAGCTAGATTTTTAGCTCTCTACTCTCCTGACCAGATGCCTCTGTCCACGGCAAGTGCACAGCAGAACCCACAGCACTCCGATCACATGACAGTTAACAAGTCATTATCTAATTATTTTATAACTATAAATTTGACTCCTGTCAATTTTCTTAATTGATTCAGAGGTACAGAGGTAAATAACATGTATTCTTACCCATTCCCCACTCTCCAGTACAATTTCTGAATAGTAACCACTGGGGTTGCTTTTCTCTAATAAAAAACTTTTTCATTTTTCAATTGTTCTGAATTTTAGGAAGTATTTGGATATTGGTAATATCACAGTGTTAATGTAGTTTTTGTATTTTCAGTATCTATTTATGAAACATATTTAGGGTTTGTTACTCTAAAACAAGTATGAAATTATTTGTGTATCTTAGAGTAACTGTTAGAAGAATTCATGTCTACAGCTTTCACTACAATTAAATGCAATGGAGGAAGACTAGAGTATTAAATATGAAAAATAAAAACGGTAGAGATAAAAAAATAACCCCGAATGGCCTCCCCCATTTTAGAATCTTGCCAAAAAGTTCCTACTTAAATGGCTTGTCAATAAACACCTCAAGCTGAAAAGCCAGTTTATTTTAAAAGGAAAAGTTATTAATTATGATATAATTAAAATGGAATGTCCAATGTTATTAGAATCTCCAGATGCTGTCCATTTTCAAAAGAGAACATAAGTAGTGGTGTAAATTCGGAAGATCTATACCAAAGAAAAGAATGGTATAGATTTATGCTCTGTCCAAACAAAATAAAGGAAAAAAAATTGAGCTTTGAAAAAGAGAGTCGGCCCAGACCACATCTGGCTTTAATGATGAGAAAGAAATTCATTGAATTAATTATCAAGTCCTGCATGCTTATTAAAAATTTACATAATTTTAAGTTTGATCATCTAAATACTGCTATAAATAATCAAGGGGAAAATAAATAAAGTTTCCACAGATAAATGAAGGAAAATGTGTTTGTGCCACCTGAAAAAATTACACATGAAGGCTTCTTACCCAGAGAATGGCAAATATTTCTACATTTCAAATGAGTCAAGGAACATAGAAGGATCAATTTAAAATCAACCTTGAAGAGAAATGAATTACTAGGTATTTAAACACCTAACTATTTTCACAGGCTGAGGGTCTGTGATTCTTCCGGTGTTCCAGACAAATAATACTTGACCTGAATTCAAAATGAATATATCTAATCCAGTATAACCTTTGGGACTCAATAAAATCTCCATATAACACTTCTAAAGAATTTACTAAAAGAAGTCCTTTATTTTCTACCCCACTGTTAAAAATGTTCCATACACGTGCATATATATGTCTGTACAATTATCATCTAACTATTTTTTATAATTGTATAGTTATATTACATATATATTATTTCTATGTCCTTTTACAATGGAAGAATAAAGCTCCATGTTATTAAACACTAGTTAAAGAAAACAAATAACTTCTGCTCAGTGTGGAACATTCATGAACTAATCAAAAACTATTTAATGAAAATTGGGGAACAAAGAATAATCTGAATAAATGAAACTTAGTAATGATTGTTGGCTCACTAACTCCTCGGGAACTTACAGGGTCTAATCTTAAACTTGCCCTCATAACTGAATGGCAGGCTGAGACCTAAGAAAAAGGCAGGCCAGGCCACTCCAGATTGGTAGGTGGCTGGTTTAATAAGTAAGGGAACTTATATTTGAGGCTTGTCTTCAGTGGTTGCAAGATGCATAGATCCCCACACCTGTCTGCCAATTCTTAAGAGTTTGTATAGCATCCTCGACTAATTTCAGTCACACAGACAGTCCAGATGGTCTGAGCACCACATCATGTCTCAAGGTTATGTCCTGGAGGCAGCCTCTGGGATCAGGAAAAGCAATCAGGACTTACATTCCAAGGGGAGGGGAGAGGATGAAAAGCCTACAATTGCCTGGGTCTAGCTCATAGGTCAACCAGATAATGTCTTTTCCATCACCTTCCCCAACAATGATTTTTAAAAATGAAAATAACACAAATCAAGATCATTTCTACATAAAAATAAAACTAGAAGCTCTATGTTTGAAAAAAAATTAAATGATTACAACTCAAGTAATGCAAGAAAATATTATTTAGAATACAAAATTCAGGGTAAAAATGTTGATAGAAGATAACTGACATAACTGTGTACCATGACATGACAGAGTTCTAGAAAAAATGTCTCATTTCAAAGGCTTAGTTTCTTCGTCTACAAATGATGCATGTATTTGGACATAGTGAAAATGAATGACATAACGTATCTAACTTACAGTAAGCTCTCAAAAATGAATGGAAAATGGTAAACTAAAAGGAACTATAAACTTGATTCCTTTTCCAATTGGTAGAAAGAAATTTCTATCAAAGAGAAACATACACAGTAAATTCTAAGTGGCTTTTAATGATATTTACCAAATGGTATTTTAGGTACCTCTCAATGATAAATCTAAATAAGAGTTTATATTCCATGACTCTTATCTCTAGCAGTAGGCATTTAAGAGGATACAATATTTAGATATACCCAGAATAGTAAGGTAATCTTCTGATACTTTCCTATTTATTAAATGTTAATTTAGCATTTTACAACATTTTCATTATATGGTTCAATGAAATATGAACATTAATTTAACATAAGATGGTCACCTTATAATAGAGCATAGATTTATTTTAAAACCAACTTCTCATCATATATTATGATGGTCTTATGTATTACACTTTCAAGTATTGTATTTTAAATATTTCATGATGAATTCACCCTCCTGAAGTACATTGAAGGATAACACTGACATAGAGTGCATCTGAATTTAAACTGCAACTGGATATAAAAGCTAAATATTTGCGAATGGAGTTCTAAATCTTCAGATTCAGTTAACTGTTCATTTGATAACAATATTCTTCTGACCTTTTTAAAAATATAGTTAGCATTGTTGCAGAGAAAATTATACCTAAGCGATGATACACCTTAAAGCATAAGAACATTCCAAAAGAAGTGGGTATATTTAGAAAAAACTATGCTTGAAACACTTCCATTTATTTCAAGGTTTTTTAAATGAAAGCATTGAAACATATTCCCCCTAAGGCTTTAAACAGCATAGCTGGGATCATTTCAATTCCCATAAGGTCTATTTCTTGAATGGCTTTTACATGTAAGCAGAACAACCTTCTGCAATTGACTTCAAATATGCTTGGTATGCCTCATGGGAACAAAGATGAGAAAGAAATGCTACAGCCCTTGAATACTGGAGACAAGCCCTCATGTATTTAAATTTATTTTTAAAGACTATGTCTACAAAGAACAGCATGAATGGATAATTTGGCAATGATCTAGTCAATGGAATGAAAAACAAAGCCAAAATTCAGCATAAAATGCCAGATCAGAAGTTTGTGTGTGAAAATTGCCAAGTTGCTCCTTGACCTTGTGATATGTAGATCAGATTATAGACTGAAGCATTTAAAAATTTATTTTTCATGGGTTCCGCTTAGAAAAAGATGGAGATTTTGGAGATTTACTTTTCCCTATTCTCCCACTATGTAAGCTTAAAAGCCTTCACATTATGTAAAAAACAAACATAGACTTTCAAACATGGAGAGAAAAAGGCAGACTAGAAAGGAACCTGGAGACCCCGCAAAAATGACACAGTGCTGTGTTCCCCCAGTTTTCCTTTTGTTTCATGTATCTCAGAGTTGGAGCTGATGGTGCCAGTCCCCAGAAATGCCAATGGGCACAGACAATTAAGCCCCAGCAAAAGTTTTCTCTATCTAAGGGAACAGTAAGTGGGCAGCCTAGAAAGACAGAAAACTTTCCGTTAATTACCACTTTCTTATAGCCAAACACCACAGAATTTTAAAAGATCCGTGTGACTTGCTCATCCACATTATCAAAGGCCAAGTGGGGAGCCTAGATTTCAACCACTGCCAGTTTATAACAAGGCACCTTTGAAAGTTTGTTTATTTAATAACTTGACTGAGCCATGTGGTATTCAGACATTTGGCCAAACATTTTTCTGGGTGTGTCTGGTCTGCAAGGGTTTTTCCGGATGCTCTTAATATTTGAAATGGTAGACTATAAGCAGCTTGCTCTCCCTAGATACTGATGGGCCTCATCCAATCAGTCGAAAGCCTTAATAGAGCAAAAGACTATCCTCCTCAGAGTAAGAGGGAACAACTTCTGCCTGACTGCCTTTGAGCTGGGTACATCAGTTATTTTCCTGCCTTTGGATTCAAACTGAAACAGCTCATCCTGGGTCATAAGTTCTCTGCCTTTGAACAGGAACTCCACCATCAACTCTTGGTTCTAAAGCCCGCAGACTCACACTGGAACCTCACTGGCTCTCCTTTGTCTCCACTCACTTAGTATAAATCTTGGGACCCTTAAACCTGCATAATTATGTGAGCTAATACCTTTAAAAGATAAAATAGAAATATATGAGATAAACAAATAAATTTATATAAATATAAACATTTATATATATATTTATGCAAATACATATATACACGCACACATATGTATTTATATACACATAACAGGTTATGTTTCTCTAGAAAATCCCGACTAAAGAGCACCCCAACCCCTTTTCTCTGCAGCAAAATGGTGTCAAAAAAGGGCAGTTAGGGAGTCAGGACTTTTCATTCCAACAAGGCAGTAATAAGCCCCTTTCTTTGGTAACAGTGAAGGGGAGCAAGGGGAGCCTAGACTTCGACCACCACTAGGTGATAACAAATTGCACTTCCTACTCTCCTCTGAGGCTTTGCCAGAGGTCTTATGGTAGGTCAGGACGTTCACCACCACCACCCAGTAATGAGGTCACTCCCCAGCTGTGATGTCAATGAAAACACAGGGAGGTCAGTAATCAGGTGCTCCTACCCATTCCAGCCAGAAAGATATCACTCGTTGCCTAGTGGTATCTTAGAACTTCCAGACACAAGAGTAATGAGGGGCCTTCTACTCAGGTGTCAATGGAGCCTGACTGAAAAACCTAGACTTTTAAATCCGTATGGCAGTGAGGCAGTGGCCTCCCACATCTTCTTGGGTCAGAGTGATGTCAACTGAAGTCAGCTGAAACAGAGGTTTAAGTAAGATCTCTAGCCTCATGA
This sequence comes from Manis javanica, assembly GCF_040802235.1. NCBI lineage: Eukaryota > Metazoa > Chordata > Mammalia > Pholidota > Manidae > Manis > Manis javanica. Next base: position 126,098,995 of record NC_133160.1, on the reverse strand, counting down.
CAAAAATTCAAAATGTCCAAGTTTCAGTAAAAAATCACTTATCATATCAAGAACCAGAAAGATCTATAACTGAATGCTAAAAAGCAGTGAACAGATGTCAGCACCAAGATGACAGAAATGTTAGAATTGTCTGACAAATGTTTTAAAGCAGTTGCCATAAAAATGCTTCAAAGAAGGATTTGAAACACACTCAAAACAAAAGAAATGTAGAACATCTTAAAAAAAGAAAAACTTCAACAAAGAGATACACAATATAAGGAAGAATGAAGAGGAACTATTAGAATTGAAAAACATAATAATTGACAGAATAAAACTCAGTGTGGGAGTTCAAGAGCACAAGGAAGGAAACAGAAGAAAGGATCTGTGAAACTGTATAAAGAATGATAAAGATTACCTACTTTCATGAATAGAAAGAAAATAGACTGAAAAATAAGTGAACAGAATCTCTGGAACCTTGGAACTATTAGCAAAACATCAAAAATTCCTGTCATCAGAGTCCTGGAAGAGCAGAAAGAAGGTAAAGCTGCAAAGTACTTTAAAAATTAATGACTGAAATGTTAAAAAATTTGGCAAATGATATTAACCTACAAATGCAAGAAGCAAATGAATACCAAACAGAATAACTGGAAATCTACACCAAGAGATACTCATAGTCATAATCAAATTTATAAACACTAAAGACCAAGAAAAAAAATCTTGGAAGACCTAGAGAGGATACCTTATCTATATGGTAAAATATTTCAAATAACAACTAATATCTCATCAGAAACCACAAAGGCCAAAAGGAAGAGGCACAAAATGTTCATGTGCAGAAGGAAAGAACTACCAACCTAGTATCCAATATCCAGCATAAATGTCCTTTCAGAATGAAAAAGAAATCAAAACATACCCAAATGAATGCAAACTAAGAAATTTTGTTGCTAATAGGCCATTCCAATAGTATGGCTAGAGGAAGTTCTCTAAACAGAAAGAAAGAATTGAAGAAAGAATCTTGCAATATCAGGAAGGAAGGAAGAACACAAAAGTATGGATAATTACAATAAACTTTCCTTTTATTGAGTTTTCTAAATTATATTTAATGGTTGAAGCAAAAAATTATGATGCTGTCTGTATTGGTTCTAATGTATGTATAGAAAATAATTATATTATAAACAGATTAAATTTAAGGAGACATAAGGGCAGGTAAATTTTATACCCCTTACTCTAACTGTAGAAAGAATAACCCCAGTAAACTGTGCTAAGTTCTGTTTATATGACATAATACCTAGAGCAACCACTAAGAAAGTTACACAAAGAATTAGAAACACTAGAGAAAAATCAAAATGGAATTCTAAAAAATGTTCTAGTTCCTTATAGAAAGTGAGGAAAAGTAAATGGCAAAGCTGAGAACAAACAGAAATCAAAAACAAAATAGCAGACATAATTTATAATATATCAAGAATTTTATTAAATGTGGATGAGCTAAATGCACTATTTAAAAGATAGAGATTAGTACAGTGGATATGGTCCCATTCTGTCAGTCTGTGTTAAAGGAATACTGTCAACAAATTGGATAACCTAGGAGAAATGGATACATTTCTAGAAACATACACTCTACCAAGAATAGCTCATGGAGAGAGAGAAAATGTGAAGAGATCAATAATAAGAAGATTAAATTGGGAATCAAAATCTCCCAACAAAGGAGTGTCCTGGACCAGATATCTTCACAGGTGAATTCTACCAAACATAATACAGAAGAGAAGGGGGAACATCCCAAACTTATTTTATGAGTATAGCATTACCCTGATAACAAATTTAGATAACAATGCTACAAGAAAAGAGAAATACAGGCTAACATCCCTGATGAATATAGAGGCAAAGATTCTCAACAAAATACTAGAAAACTAGATTCAGCAGCACATGTACACAGATCATCAAGGAAGAGGTACAATTGTCTCTGCAGATAATATCACCTTATGTATACAAAATACTAAAAGCTTCACCAAAAATTTGTTAAAAGGAATGAACAAATTCATGAAAGTTATGGGTTACAAAATCAGCATACAAAAATCGGTTGGGTTTCAGTACATTACCAATAAAGTACCTGAAAAAGATATAAAGAAACAACACTATTTACAGTAGCTCAAAAATAATAAAAATACTTAGGAATAAATTTAAACAAAGAGGTGAAAGATCTGTACCTGCATACTGGAAACAATAAGCCATGATGAATGAAACTGAAGTAGATACAAATAAATGGAAATGTATCTTACATTCATGAATCAAAAGAATTAATATTATTAAAATGCCCATACTACTCAAAGCTGGCTATAGATTCAGTGTAATCCCAATCCCAATTCCAATGGTATTCTTTACAGAAATAGAAAAAAAATCCTAAAATTCATAAGAGACCACAAAAAATCCTAAATCGCCAAAGCAATCCTGAAAAGGAAAAACAAATCTGGAGGCAAAATACTTTCAGATTTGAAAATATATTACAAAAGTATAGCAATAAAAAGGTATGGTACTGGCATAAAAAGACACACAGAACTCAAGAACCCAGAAGTAAAACCTTGTGTATGTAGTCAACTAATATTTGACAAGGAAACTAAGAACAACAAACAGGGAAAGAATAGTATCTTTAATAAATGGTGTTGGGAAATAAGAACAGTGGCATGCAAAAGAATGAAATTGGACCCCCATCTTACACCTCTCACAAAAAGAACTCATATGGGTTAAAAAGTTAAACATAAGGCCTGAAACCATAAAACTCCCAGAAGACACAGGGAAAAAGCTTCTTGGATTTGTTCTTGGCAATGAAATTTTGGATCTAACACCAAAATCATATGCAACAAAAGCAAAAATAAAAAGTGTGACTACATGAAACTAAAAACCGTTTGTACCTTTTGCTAACTATCTATCTGAACATGAGGTTAATATCCAAAATATATAAGAAACTAATACAAATCAATAGCAAAATAAGAAACAATCTGATTAAACAAGGGTCAAGAATCCAAATAAACATTTTTCCAAACACAAATAGCCAATAGAAAATGGAAGGTGCTCAACATCATCAATCACCAGCAATTGTAAACTAAAATCACAATGAGCTATCACTTCACACCTGTTAGAAAAGTTATCATCAAAAGACAAGAGATAACAAGTACTGGTAAAAATGTAGAGAAAAAGGAATATTTATGCCCTGTTGTTGGTAATGTAAACTGGTAAAGACACTCTGCAAAACAGTACGGAGGCGTCTCAAAAAATTAAAAATAGAAATATATGATCCAGCAATCTCACTTCTGACTATATATCCAAAGGAAAAGAAATAACTATCATGAAAAGATATCTATAGCCTCTATTCATAGAAGCATTATTCACAGTATCTAACATGGAAACAACCTAAGTGTCTGTCTATGAATGAATAAAGAATATAAGGCATATATATATAATGGACTATTATTTACATTTATATTATTTATATAATTTACATATATTATTTAATATATTATTTATATATTTTATAAGGCATATATATGTATATGTATATGTGTATATGTATATATATATATATATATATAATGGACTATTTACTTAGCCTGAGAAATAAGGGAATCCTGACATTTGCAGCAACATGGATTGGGAGCATTTTGCTAAGTGAAATGTCAGACAAAGACAAATATTGTATAGCCTTGCTTATACGTGGAATCTAAAAAACCTGAATTCATAAAAACAGAGTTGAACTGTCACTGCCAGGTGCTGAATGTTGGGGGAAATGGAAAGACATGGGCCAAAGTATACAAACTTTCAGTTATAAGATGAGTAAGTTCTGACGATCTAATATACAGCATGGTGACTACTGTATTATATACCTGAAAGTTGCTAAGAGATTAGATATTAAGTGTTTCATACACACACACACACACACACACACACACACACACACAAGGTAATTATGTGAGGTGATGGAGGTGTTGACTAGCCTATTGTGTTAATTATTTCACAATATATACATGTATCAAATCATCATATTGTATACCTTAAAAGTATACAATGTTTCATGTCAATTATATCTCAATAATGCTGGTAAAAAACCTTTAAAATATTATTTTCTTTATGCCATTGAGAAAAAAGGCAAAAATGTATATTGTTCTATCAGAACAGTTTTAATAAAGAGGCAGGTTTTAGTAACTTGAAGATTACCATCAAATGCTGGTGATTATTTTTACAATAGAATAATTTTGAAGAATGATAATACATATATCATATATATTTTATCTTAAATCAAATAGTTTTTTAAAGGTATTTTCATATACTCTGTTTAGCTTATTATGATAACATGATAATTCTAATTGGGAAGGAAGGGTAATTAACATTGTACTTCTTTTTTTTTCAGAAGGGGTCCTAACTTCAAAAACTTGTTCTGGGAGATACATGGCAAGATGATGAAAATTATTGCTCAAGAAATGATATAATAATTAAATAATTTGCTACATATCATGGGATTCTAATTCCCTACAATCTAAATTTAAAACAGATATTTCACAAAATGCTAAAAACAAATAATATATTTATATTAAGGACATTTTGTACTATACTTGTATGTACATGAAATTTGTCCCCTGTGTACCAAACATGTAAGTTAGTTTATTGACAGTGAAATTTATTTTAGTTAGGGAAATACATATTTCTCTATATAGTAATATATGTAAAGTAATATATATAAAGATATATACACATATATGCACACATGCACAAAATATATATATTTAAAAATAAAATGTATAAAATTATTCATGTTTTCAGTAGATATCTTAAGTTAATATATATCACTATAATTATTAAGGCATTCATAAAGAAATAAAGTGAGGTAAAATTTAACTTTAAAGTGCAGAATTGTTTAATCTAATTATGAAGAACAAAGAACCAATTTTGCCTATATAGTATAACTAATCAGAGTAGGCGACACTTAACACACATGGGTATTAACGTTTAACAAACCTTTTGCCCTTCCCTTCCTGTATTATGCAAAGCTCAATGAAAGAACACTCGCTAACCTTTAGAAATGAGGCACATTGAAAATAGGACAAGAATTCACAAAACAGAAACCATTGACCAAAGAGACATTTTTTTCGTTTCATGTCCCTCTTTTATTCCCACAATTTTTTCCATGTATTTTAAAGCATCGCTCCTTGTTGTTTTGTCCTTTTACTAGGCTAACTGAATCATCAAGGTGGATTAATGTGGCTTTCAACCACCATGGACTTCTTTTTCCTTTTTCTCCACACCCTTCCTACCTACCCTGGCCAAAGACCCTTTGAAGCCGATGGGAAGTCCGCATCAGAGGTGGTCAGTCGGGTTCAGAGAGAGTAAGAATAGCTTTCTGACAAAGGCCTTGTACCTTTCCACAAATATCTCCAGCCTGGAGTGTCACAACTCTTCTAAAACTCTAACTTAGTTACCCATTCAACCAAGCACGCTTTTAATCCCTGCGGCTTGTTTGACTGCTTGGGACAAATCTCTCTGGGTCACATAATAAACCAGGAACTTTTCCTCTCAGGACTTCTCCCATAGTGTGAAACTATCTCTGTGTGTCATCCTTCATAGAATACTGTAAAGGACCTGAAAACTTGTGACAGAGTGAAATAGAAAAGGTAGCTGCTGACAAGCACAAAATGTTGAAATGGATACATTTTGAGATGGCTGCTGAACCCTGACAGCTGACTGAAAGTTAACCAGGCAAGGCCCTGGTCCCACTGAAGACAAGCCGGGCAGAGGAGCGAGACGCTTCGACACGGGAAGCGGAGGGGCACGCTGTCCCGGGAGGATGGCCGACTGTGTTACGAATCTGGCTCTGATGTTACCCCCTGCACACCTTTGGGCAAGACAATCTACCTCTCTGAGCCTATTTCTTAATGAAAGGAGTCAGAAAAGACATTTTTGTTCCCTTCCAGGATCCCATGACAAGAAATTTACTCTTCCAAATGTTTTCACCATTATCACTGGTGCTGGAGACTGGTTGGGATTTAAGGAACGAGAAGTAAAGTAATCCAGAAAGGACCATTGAAAATAAAGGGAAAAGCAGGATATACGACCAAAATAAATCAAATGTCATTTATTCAGAAATGTCACTAACATGAAAATGAAAACTGGAAAGCTGAGTAGCTGTAGCTAGCATAATGTCATGTGCAAGAAGATTATGATTTTGGATGGAAATGTCTTCTTGTACCTCATATAACATTCTGTCATATAAGCTACTTTTTATTTTGATCTCTGTGAAGATATTAAAAGAAAAAGAAAACTTGCTGCCAACCTTTTCATGATATATTGATATTAAAATTATTTTGGGGGCAAAACAGATACAATATTCTTGACTTTTTTTTCTTCTTAGCCATCTTTATAACTATTTATATTTCTAATTATATAATGAGACACTTGTGATTGCTGAATTCTTTGATAATCAAATATATCTTTGTGTGGCCTGGAAGGTAGACATAACATTAAAAGGTGAGAGCTGCAAATGTTGGAAAATTCATTAAACATTTAGTATATAAATAAACAGAAACTCAGGAAAGCACACGATTTTCATACGTATAAGCCAGGAATGAGGTAATGGAAAGAAGACCTGCTTTCAACAGAAGCTAAGTGGGAAGAGCAAATTAAGTTTGTTTATTAACACAAATAAACTAATTTATTCAGTGTAAGATAAATTCCAGGGATATTTTATTTCATAAAAAATGCGAATACAAACAAAATCCATAAATATGTTCCAAGTCTTTAGAACAAAGTCATTTAATTTTTAGGAAAAAAGTAGACAATGGAAGAAAAATCCATCAACCCTGAAACCTGGTAAAACTTTACATAAGCAAATTAACACAGCAGTTTTAAGAAATATCAGTCATTTGATAATGAGCATGACATGATAAATAGTTCTCAGGAAATGAGGTATTACTTTCAGTGGCAAGTTTTTCTCCAGGAAAATAATTGGTTTCTGAGTTAATGCCTTTCCAAATAGTAATTAATGAGAGCCACTGACAGTGGAGATAGGAGCAAACAATATTCACGGGTTAACTATGAGCGAAATTAGTTCACTATCTCTGCTTATGGAATAAATTGTTAGTTACTTAAAGGAAAAGAGGATGAAATGATAAAAAAAAGCATGTATCTTTCTCAGTATGACATCATCATTATATTGGCCTATTTAAATAGGAAGTAGAGTCAGAATCGAAGCACATTTCATTTTTACATTATTAATGCAATAACTTATATAATGAAAGAAAGGTTAATTCAGATCAGAGTAGTTTTCTGATTCCAAGTAATTGTTAGTTACAAAGGCAAATCACAATTACATTCAAAATTAATTTCTAAAATTTTACCATATACTTGTTCCTCTGTTATATGTTGAGAGATGTATTTGGAGACCCTGAAAACTCTATTTTTTTTAATTAAAGTGACTCATCTGCTTCACTGACTTATCAGTATACACTATATTAATAAAGCTCTATGATAAATTTGAAGTTTCAAAGATAAAGATACTTCAACATACATCATATCTATTATTTTTGAAAATATAAAAATAAGGAAAATGTAAAATATGCTTGAAATGTATTGATTTATTAACTCTCCACTTTCTGTGAATCAAAGATAAGTAAGAAGAACCTGAATGAATAACAAATGGCTAATTTAAATTATTGAGTGCTTTGCTCACAATTCAATCAATACACCTCAGTGATAATAACTTTTTACAGTTCAGTCAGAAAAATATGACAGAAAGTTATAAAGGAGCTATTGTTATCTTTAGGCTGCAATATAATTACACTATTTCTACTATTTCTTTTCTATTACTTTTTTATGTAGTGCCAATTTCCTAGGTAACTTTTTAAATGTGTTCTCAATATTTTTCCCCATTGTGTAAATAAGGAAAGTGATACACAAATAAGTTTACTGAAAATAAGGATACTAATTATTATACTAGTCAAAAATCAATATGCTTTGCCAGATCTATAACCTGTTATGCTATATTTTGAGGGTTCAGATAATCTTTTCTAATGAGAATCTAATTGCATAGTTAAGAAATTTGGATAGGATAAGAGTTTACCAATATAGGTAATCAGGAGCCTCTGGGCTTAAAATTAAAAACAAAAGTTTTTAATGAGAAAACTTCATGGCTAACCTTTTTTCCTTATGAATAGAGAAGAAATTAGTGACAGGCAGACAGAAGGAAGGAAGAGTGGGAAGGAGGGAGAAGGTGGATGGCAGAAGAAGGGAAGCGAAGAACAAGAAGAGAGGTTAAGGACCATTATTCTGTTGTACTTTTCTCAATAGGTTTTATTTTAAATATAAAACAGGCATTTGAGGCTTGTTTATAAGTAATTCTAACCTCTTGGGCACATTTTATAAATGAGAAAAAAATCATAAGCAGCTAAGATATTAGAAAAGGCCAACATTAATTATTAGTTCTCTATTTTGAATAAATAACTATAGAAACATTTGGTAACTATGAGAGAGGCCCAAAGAAGTGAGGGACACTAATGCTAGAGAATGTTTCCAAATGATGGGCACCTTGAAACAGAACATCTTTGTTAGAGAAAAAGCTAATGGAAGCATTATAATTGGGCCTTAAACAAATACAAGTACAATGCCACTATGTGGTAGCTGTCCAACATTGAAGGATGCCTTTCCTAATTCCTATGGCGACACTCATGGGCTAGCAGATGCTCTGTTTATATGACAAATCCTTGAATTACTTGGTCACCTATCTGTGGGCCAAGGCAGTTTCATGACTCAGCCTGGGGTAATCAGAAATGAAACGTGCTGACAAAATGGCAGCCCAATACTCCCTTCTGCAGCTTCAAAGCTCTGAGGCCCTGAAAAATTAAGTTTGATCCCATGGAAAACAATGATAATATAGGTTAGTATGGTCTGATGAGATTTACCTTCCACAAAAGCAAAGCAATATTTTGCCAGTGTCTTGTGGAAGGTGTTACTTCCTCTAAACTTGGCCAAAAGATGTGGTCCTGGTGTGCATCTGGATTGCTTCTCCAAAAGAGGCTGTCCCTCCTCACATAGCTCTGAAGAAGTACCTCTCAGCATAGAGAAGAAAAATAATTGAGATCCTGTCTGTATTAGCTTCATTGTTCATTTGATTTTTGCATCTAGCTATATGTGTAAAGCTGGATCATGAAATACTCCATTTTTTAAAATGGATGAGAGAAAAATATCTTCTTGTGACTAGTACCTAAACAGCCTGATATAAAAGCTTTTGTATTAGTGAAGGTTTGGTGAGAGGAAAAGCATTCAGTGATAGAGAAAAAGAAATGTACTAGAAGAATTACATGATACTTTTGTGGGAGCAGGTGCAGTAGTCTGGTGACCACAGTCTCTGCATCTGTTTTAGGCCTTAATTCAGGTCCAGGTTGGAGAGGAAAGACAAATGTGTAGTGAGGGGAGATAGAGGACTAACTGGAAGCCACATCTGTCTCTAGCAATCTCCAATCTTTATAATAAGGGGACCTGATGGGTAGGCTGGCCCTCTTCACTGTGGCACTGCACACCTACTCGTCCAGGAGTGAGAGCCATTGTAGAAAGAGATCCGGTGTGAGCAGGGGCATTGTGGGTCTGACTGCTGCCCCCAGATCGTGAACTGAACCAACAGATGGGTGATGCATGAAGCCGGTAACAGCAGCTGCCCTCACCCCAAACTTCAGAGCCTGAAACACGGGGCTGCTCCTCCTCCCACACATATTTCTTTTATGACCAACCTAACTTTGCACTATGCAGTTAGGGAAATCTGTGAAGCATATTGCCAGTTTAGCCAAGTTAACACAGTGAAAAGCCACCTTAGGTTTATGATAGACAGCAAATCAAGAAGACTGACACAGATTTTTGTAAACATCTTAAGTGGGAAGGTACACAACAGGATTCCTAAGACAGTCCACAGGCTGACTCAGGAGAAACCTTCATAGGCTTTAGTCACGAAAAAAGGGGCTGAATAATCTGCCCATTCCGGAAGCAGTCATCTAATGCCCAAAATGGAAAATGAGACAGAAGAAACAAAAAAAAATGTGTAAAAATTGTGTATGTCAAACTTTCATAAGCAGATAGAGGAAATATATCTATATAGATATTAACCTATTCTTTTTTTATAATTGAGGATTTATCAGTACCATCACCATGGCAGCTGGAGTCTGAGCTTAGATACTCAAAGTCATACATGGTTGACTGGGAATTCTGAGAGTTCAACCAGCTTTAGCCTCACCTCCAGTGAAAAGAAGTTCCCCTTCTTGCTTATCCAAACTACATCCTCTTCACATTTAAGAACCTGTACTTCCTTCCCACTTTTACTTTAGCAAGAAACAAGGGAAAGCTTTCTGTTTTGGTGAGACAAATAAATTCATTTGAATTTCAAGAATATACACGTATTTTTATTTAGAGCGAAAAGTTAGAAATATTGTTTTTCTTGTTTTGTTTGTTTTTGTTTTTGTTTGAAATATTAATATTAATCCCATGAAGTTATAAGGATATGTGTTTATTAATTTTCTGTTTCTATGCAATGCTATTCAGAGGACCAGGTACTTGCTATCTTGTGAAATCTCATTTTAATCCAATAAATAGTAGATGCAATATAGATATTAATCTATTATTTTTTTATAATTGAGGATTTATCAGTACCATCAGCCATGGTACATAAGAATATTGATTTGAAGGCTCATCTTTATGTGTCAAGGACTGTATAAAGTGCTCGTTTGAATAACATGCAGTAAACTATTTGGCTTTTATTACAATGAAGGATAGAGATAAATACTTTTATCTCTAATGTTATGCTTTATCCTAAACAGATCCTTAGGAACTTTTAGCACTAAGATCCTCTAGGAGGTTTAAAAGTATATTATAATTTATACTTCAACATGTTACTCCTAGGGAATCCACTTAGTGATTGCAGGAGAGCCTTAGAGCAGGATGAGGAAGCTATTGAGCAGAAAAGGAGGGATACTGAATACCAAGATATGGAAATAAATTAAGTAAGCAATGAAAAGAAATGAAAAGAAAAATAAGAAAAGGAAAAAAGAAATTAGCATTCATTTGTTGACTAGTCATCAAGGAATTGTTGACTAAATTGTTTGTCATACACACGCACATCAATAAACAACATTCAAATATAATTTATTGAGCACTGTAATAAGATCTATAAGCACTGCAAAGAATAAAATACAGGGAGCATTCTGCATAATTGGTGTTTCTATCTCTTTTTTTCCATCCTGTCAGAATCATAGTTCCCACTCTATGTCTAATAAATAATTACTCATTTTCATAGCTAGACTTGGATATCTTCTCTTTGAAACTGTAACACTAGTTTTGTGTGGCCTAAGTTATTATTTGTGATCATTCTAAATGACTTTTCTGATAATGAGTACTAATAAATTAACATATTCTATCAGTGAAAGATAATATATTAGGTACAATAGTTTGGGATAGTTGAGTTTGAGACTGACTACAGGAATGTGTCTGTAGATGGTTGTAGCTTGAAGACAGTGATGGGCCTTGAGCTCAGAAGAAAAGTTTTATTTAATTTTCACAGTAAATCTTCAAAACAAGTGGCTTTTCATCTTGTTTATAGATAAGATATTTGAATCCCACAGGAAGTAATTATCTTTAACAAATAGTCTTACAAATGATGAGTAGAAGAAATAAGATTGACCCCAGGTGTTTATAATGCTAATACTCATTTTTCACTGAATTGCAATCATCTCTATCAAACTGTATTCTCTTTTTAGCACCTAGCAGAGGGCAAGACCCATATAACACCCCATAAATATTCCTTATGCATCAAAGTTGAAACACACCATAATGGTTACTTCAATTGTCCTTGGTTGTTGCCTGTTCTGATTTTTCAGTTCAACCTTCATACCAGTTGTTGCAAAATCTGCATTCACTTTTTGGCTACACCATTTCCTTACCTTGTAATACTGGTATCATACTAAAAAATAAAAATAAATATCAGTAACAGCACAGGATTCTTTTACTGTGCTAATAAAAGTTACACAAGTCTTCATCAATAAGTGGAGATAAATGATAGCCACTGTAATGTATGTTCATTGGGTATTTTCTTATGTGTTGAGAGGTTTGATAGCTTTATTAGACTTGAAATCTTGTTATACCTATAGGTCAACAGGCATTCATATTTACTAAATAAAATGTTCACATATACCTATTGGTTGAAATAAGTGCATCCAATCTATTAAGCAGCACAAGTTTTTGTTTAAGTAAAGCTTTAGAAATCTAGAGGAGATAGATATTAACTCTTGAGTGGAGTCAGAAAGAAAAGCCTACTGCTCATAGCATTCTGTGACTTCTTTAAAAAAAAATGCAAGTAATTCTAAGTTGGTGTTTTTACAGAGGAATAATGAGCAGAGAAGAAAATACTACAGAGCAGATTACTGTTTTGTATATCTATTAGGCTAAATTTAAAATTTGGCAATAACCCTATCTATTGACAGGAGCACTTCCCAAAAAACCTTGATCATAATAATAAACAGGCATACAAACCTACAGAGTCAGTTGAAGTCTCCAATAAAGGGGTTGAGGAATACAAATTTTAACAAATGTACCAGGTAGTTATTGTGATCATGCACATTTGAGGAACACAGACAAACTGGGTTTTGAATAGGAAAATATAATTTTGATTTTAGCTCTCCTGTTAATTACCTATGTGACTCCATTCATGGGTTTCTTTAATTAATCTTGGCAGAATTTTAAGGTGTCTATTATATTTAGAAAGCCTTTTATGCTTGGTGCTACAGTGGACAATTTTATTTTATAAAGTCACAAGTTCAAAAGAGATTTTCTAATGTCTTTTTGCAGCTTTAAAATGTTGATACCATAGAAAGGCCCATTTGTTTTTCTGCTTGTTTATCTGTCTGTGTTATTTTAAAGAGATTTATGGGAACAGTTTAATTGGAAAATGCTAGATGAAAGGGATACATTAGCAAAAGTTTAAGCACATTGAGATGATCTCAATAGCTTTCTGATATACACAATTGCAGATACTCTATTAACCTAATCAAATGAGATACAGCTATGATTATATGAGTCACTTATACTCAGAGTGAAATTTTTTTACCAAGCGCTATAACAGTGTCAATGAGAATAAAATATCTGTATATGACTTTGCAAAATCAGTTGTGTGACAGTCTGGATTAACTATTTGTTGAATACAATTAAACTAATTTATATAGTAAATTCATACCAATGTTATAAAAATATATAGCTAAAATTTGAATCTCAGAAAATATTTACACTATCTTCAATACATAATTTTATTATTGGTAATGTATTTTTCTGAAAAGTGCCGAAACATATCCTCAGTATATATTAGTTGTTAAAATATATTCACATTGAAAAGAATTACTAATTCAGTCAAGAAAGAACATGTGTACCAACATTATGGGAGGAATTTCAAGTGATACAGACACAGGTATGTTACATCAAGCAGATGGAGTATAAGGTGGGCATATTCCATTTTCATTTTGCTGAAAAGGAAGATATTATGCTCTAATTGTATTAGTCATAGAATATGGCATGATTAACACAATAATCAAATTTGTGGTACATCTGAACTGAGAGGCACTGAAATTACAATACATTGGAGGAATGGTAGATTGAATAAATTACTTGAGATCTATCAGATATTATGCAACAAAGATGAACTAATCCTACATAATAGAGCATAATAATACCAAGATAATTATTTGTTACTCAAGAGAGTAAATATTTTCCATTTTTGGCCAATAGAAACAGTCCTGTACAATATATATGGATATGTAGTAATTTTTGGTATTTATATATATATATTTGCACAAAAGTGGTTTTATTTCTACAAGCTAACATCTCAAGTTTTCATGTAAAGAAATGGAAGCTGTGTATTTTTAAATTTTAATAGACAAAATGTTTTTCCAGAAATGGTCTAGTAGTTAATAACCGCTCAGCAACATGTGAGGGTGCCCACTTTCTCGTTCACAATGGAAAGCATTCCTGTTGTGAATGTGGTATGTTGCTTTAATTTGCATTTTGTTTACTGAAATTAAAGGTGAGAACCTTTTCTTAATATTCATGGTGAATTTCCTATTCATAATCTTTTCAGATTTTTCTCCAGACTGCTTCTCTTATTTATTTCTTAAGCTATTATAAAATTGAGAGTTTTTTGTGATTTTATTTCAGATAGATTGCAAATATTTTTAACATCTGTCATTTGTCTTTTGCCCCTGCTGGATGTGTTTTGCTGCACTTTAAATTTTTTTTCATATTGCTAAATATGCATAACTTTCCTCTTTATCATGGGTTTCATTTCTGTTTGGGGGGAGTTTTACAGCCCATGCTTTTTCAAGTATTCTCCTAATATTTTCTCTAAGTGTTTTTTTGTTTTTTGTATTTAAATCTCTTATAAATTGATGTATTGTTTTGGGAGGATTTTTTCTTTTTTGAAATTAAATCTTCTCATTAAGAGCATAGTATAACTCTCCATGTCTTCTTATGGCCAATGTCCTTAATAATTGCTGCTTCTTTCCTGTAAGTCTAATGGATTTCCTATTACATTTATCCCTCTGGTTCTTATATCTCTGGCCATGGTTTTGAATATATATTTATGTGTGTGTTTATTTCCATTTGCTGTTACTTGAGTTTGAGAAAAATTATTTTCTTGTGGTCATTTTCAACTATTCAAAAATCCTCTCAAGGGTTTTTAACTAAAGACTCTTTTTTTAAAGTTTATAATTTTATCATCCTTAAAACATATATGCTCTTGGTACTTCTTTCCAAATTGTGTAAAAAATTTCCCTGATCATAATAATAGTGAGGAAAAACATTCCTCTTTTATCCCTGAATTTAATGGAAAAGCCCTCAATCTTTCATCATATTGTCTGATATTTTCAACTGTGCTTTGAAAATTAATTTTATCCTATTTAATTACTTTCCTTTAATTCCTATTTTACTTAGAATTTTACTATGAATGGTTGTGTTTTATTAATGGCTTTCTAGAATCTATTGTTAGATTAATTTGCTTTCCTTCTTTCATTTTTTTCCTTGCAATGAATTTCCTGGAATAAAAGCTGACTGATCATACATTGTATTTATGAATTGCTGGATTCAAAATGCCAATATATTATTTTGCATGTTCTATTTTTATTTATAAGTGACTACAAATTTGAAGTATCTATACTTGTTAGGATATTAGTTTATGCTAAATTTCAACTGCAACTTTTATCTAAATTACCTTTTATTTAATTGGCAAATAGAAATTGGCTATTGAAAGATTGATAGTTCAAGTTTTTCCTTGAAAGTTGTAACTTTAATTGCCTTTCTGATCTCTTCATTGGTACTTGCCTATTTGAATTTTTAACTCCTCTTGTGTAAAGTTTACATTTTGCTAGGAAAATAATCAATTTTTCTATATTTCCTAACGTGTTGCCAATGCATTGCATAGAATCTCACTTAATTTTTTCATTGTTAAGTGTCTTTATCTTTTTCTATCTAAGAGATTAAGTTAGGGTGTTTTAGGCAACAGGCAAAACAAAGCAACTAAAAGTAAATCTAGAAAACATTTTTAGAGAACAAATATGTCATATTAATTAAAATTTTATCATTGTTTATTAATAATTGTACTTAGTTGTGAAAATTTTATGGATATGATGAAAAACTTTAAAATTAAGATACAAAGGAAAGAGATAAGTAAAAAATAAATTAGGTATCAGAACTTGGTAGTCATGTGCAGACCTCTGCGGCTTCAGGGTTTATTACTCAACATTTTCTTGTTTGGATCTCTTGAAGTCAAACAGTCTCAAGAGTGAACTCTCTCACGAATGACTAAGAGATCGACTAAGACAAAACTCTTTATAAAAAATATATTAGGTTTTACCAATTCACAGATTCTAGAATTTATTAGCCTACAATGCACAATGTGTTAAACCTCATTTTATTGCTCAAAAAAAAAAAGAACAAACTCTGGAGATAGGACCAGACCCAGGTCTTGTTAAATCAGTAGCTCAACAATGTTACTGAGATACACTTTCTTTCAGTATTTATCCTCATCCATCCTTGGGAGGTGCTTTTCCTCTTAAAGCAGTGGTTTTCAAACCTTTACCTGCATCAGAATTATCTGCAGGGTTGTTACACCACAGTGGCTCTGCTTTAGTAGCTTTGGGCTAGAGTGGGTGCAGGATTTTGCATTTCTGATGTTTCTGGCTGAGGCTGATGCTCTGCCAGGTGCACCATAATTTGAGACACAATCTTAGACTTACTCCCTTCATGGCCCCCAGATGACTGAGGACTTTTCAAGTATTTCATATAGATTATAGTATCCTTAGGCAGAAAACAAGATACCTCTATCTTGTGTCCATTTGAGAAATAACACATTTTTTCCAAAGACTATCAAGTTACCTTTCCCTCATTTATTTTCTAGAATTTGGCCATATGTCCAAAACCAGACCAAGTCTTTGCAAAATGATTGAGTTTTGTTAATAATCATTTAGATCCATTAAGATTCACTATCAGAAGTTGTCCTAAAGTCCTTGATCATTTAAAGTACAGTTAAAAGAAAACTGAAGTTTCATATGTAATAAATGGGCTAAACAGTCATTCAGCCCATTTATTACATACTTGTAGACATTTATTATATACTTGTAAGACATTTATTACATACTTGTAGACATTTATTACATACTTGTAGACAAATAAATACTTGTAGACAAGTAGTTAAATAAGAGCCTTAAACAATAACAAAAATACTATAAATTTTGTCTTCTTTTTCACATAAATTAAGCTGCCAAAGATCTATGACTTTTTAAAAATGAACTTGATTTTATCATTAAGTTTTATTAGTTTCCTTTTTTCATATTTCATTGGTAAGAAGTTAATTTTCCAATTCTTTTTTTATGATCTGTTGTTCAATTTAATTTAAATGTTTTTATCACACAATTTATATAATTTTAATCTGTATAGTAAATAAATTTATATTGATAATTATTTCTCTAAAAGCATTCTTTGCTGATTTCCATAAGCTTACTGAATTGTTCTGCTTTCATTATTTTCTGGTTTATGTGAAATTATTTTCCATTTTTAATATTTTCTAATATTCTGTGATTATTTTGAAAAAGTTTTCTTAATTTTTAAATACATATTTTTCTTTTATCATGTTTCTACTCTTCACTTTTAACTCACTGAGTTATACCATATAAAATATCTACCCTTTTGGAACTAAATAAGGGGATATTTGTAATAATGAATATGATAGATTTTGTAAGTAACGTATCAGTAAAAGAAAAAAGTGCATATTCCATAAA
The DNA here is from genome assembly GCF_040802235.1 of Manis javanica. Taxonomy (NCBI): domain Eukaryota; kingdom Metazoa; phylum Chordata; class Mammalia; order Pholidota; family Manidae; genus Manis; species Manis javanica. Next base: position 126,081,683 of record NC_133160.1, on the reverse strand, counting down.
TAACTAAATTACATATATGTAATATTTGTAAACACATAAACATTTCTTTTGGCACATTATTCAGATTCTCTATGTTATTCCTACATACTTGGTTTTCTGTATATTTGGCTTGTTACATTCTGAAAACAGTGTATAAATCATCTACTATATTTGTGTCTTTACGAAGTTGTCCTTGGATTTCAAACTAATTTTTATTCATTTATTTGGCTTGTTGTCATTGGTTCATAAATGTTTAGTGTATTCATGGATTTTAAATTTTACAAGTACATATGTTCCTCTTTCTCCCATAGACTGTTTTTTAGCTCTAATTGTCTATAATCCCTTAGCTCTAATTTGTCTATTATTTATTTTGCCATGTATGATTTCTTCATTTTCATTTGGTTGGTATTTATTTGTTTAAGCCTTAGTTTTCATGTTTTTTAGTATTTCTTTTTTAGTTTGTTTCTTACAAATAATATCTAGCTATTGTGTTTTTTAAATGTAGTAGTCTTTTTTATGGGCTGATTTTATAATTCTAAAGTTGAGACTCAAATAGTTTCTTTTTCTCCTGCAGAGAACATAAAATGGTATGAACCAAACACGAACAAACCATCTTCCACTTCACTGAGAGCCAGTGGAAGTTCTAGAGCTCAAGATGAAGTTGAGTTAAATATTCTTCTCCCTCAGGAGGTTAAACATATGCTGGAAGTTTAATTAAGACCATAGATCTTCAAAGGAATTATGTTTTTTGTTATATTTTCAAAGGGTGTTGAAGACTAAAGTCAACTTGATGTGTTATAATCAAATCAAGTTCTGATAGCCCATTTGTAATAAGTCTTTTAGCCTCAAATAATTTTGAGAATAGTCTAGGTACTTAGACTTATACAAAGTTAAGAGCTGCCCTGGGAAAGTTTGTCCATGTCCACGTTCCTATCAGGCTCTGTGTCACCGGCTCTCCAAAATTTTTCACAGGAACCTCAAAGGTAAAGGACACACTAGCCAAGATACCCAATGTGACAATGTTTATATTTTTGAAAAGAGATGAGCCAATACACATTTAGTGTAGTAGCTGACATTGATTTTGCTCCTGTCATTTTCACTTACTGCAGGGTTACATTTCTTTTCATTCATCTATTTGTTCTTAAATTCTACTCTGCTTTTCAATTTTGCCTGAACCTTCCACTTCTTAGATAATAATAAATAAAACTGTTAGAAGTTTAGAATGATTTTATTTCACTAATTGTTTTGTCTGGTTTATCCCAAAATAAAAATTGCCTTACTTTTGGGTTATTATATATTTTTTTCTTACACATTTTATCTTCTGCTTCAATAATCATTACTAAATTACATATTGTTACCTGTAGTTATAATATTACCATCTATAAATAGTGTAAGACGTTTTACTAACCACTGTTTGCCTAATGTATTTTCCACATTTTGAGATATCTGTACTGATGTAATTGATATTTGGTTAGAAATACATGAATATGTTTTGAATCCTTATATGTCTAAATATGTAGCACTTTAAAGCTGACAGCAAAAAGGTGCAGTGTCTAGGTAGAAGATTCTGGAAATACTGTTGTTTTCTCTCAGAAGTCTGAAGATATTCTTCCACTGTCACTAGTTTCTAGGATATTAGATAAAATATCCTTAAATAAAGTTTATTTGTGTCTGAAGGTTGGTTAAGATATCTGTTTATCTTGGAGACATAAGAATATTATTGTTATGTTTAAGAGTAAATCTTTAAAATTAATTTTTCTAGAAATCATTGAATTTTTTAAAAAATATTTTTTCTTAGGGAAGTTCTCTTATGTTCAATTACCATATCTGCAATATTTTTGTTTTATAATTTCTATTTACTTGTGATATTTTCTTCACCTGTTCCCTTTATCTTTGATTTTTCCCTCATGAATTGCATTTCCATATATATATATGACAGGAAGAAAGAAAAATATCACTGCTTACATATATTTATTTAGTCTTCCTCAATAGTATTTCTGTTTCTAATAATGATAAAAGTCCTGTTTTTCACTTGACCAATTGACTTTAAAATTTGAAAATCATGGGATTTCTTTTGTTTCAGAAAATCTTTGTGCATGTTTGTTAGCTTTCTCGTTACTTTTTTATTAATTCTCTGAAAATGGAATCTTGTCTTTTTCACTTACTACACTTAAATGAGAGAATTTTGTTCTGAATGTATACCTCAAACATCTATCTTCATTGTTCATGCTAACATACTCCCTTAATGGAGCTGTGATTATCTTCTCTTCTTGATCATGATTTTGAATTCAATAAATTACAATGCATTCTTTCAGGATTCCTCTCTCAGTAGCAAATAAATGACAAATCGAAGATGTGGCGGATGCTTCTCTAGCTAACAGGTAGAAACAAAGCAGTACGAGATATAGTCCATTGCTTTTGTGCATGGAAGAATCTCGTATCCCAAGTCTTCCTGGGCTATTTCAAAAGCCTTCCTCCAAGCTGTCAAACTAGAGACAGTCAACTGACAAGAGCAGTTTTCCTGTGAGTCAACCAGAGTCAGCAGGATCCTGTAGGTCCTCCCATAATAACACCCAGCCAACCAATAGTCACAGCCCCTTTCTGAGAGATTTTACTGGCTTCTGAGTGCTGAGCCTTCAGGGAATCTGAGGTACTCATTTTTTGCCTTGAATCTGGAAGAAAACACAATTTCTCATTAGCTGTGGACTTACTTTTACTTCCATACAAAGGAGAATGGAATACAATGTCTGTTCTTTTGTATGAGATATAGGGAGATATGTTAAGATCAGATGAGTTCTGGGTTCTGTCAAATTTCATTGTCCTATAATAGAATTCGAGAAAAAGAAAATATAGTTAAAAGTAAAATTTGTTACATGCCTAGGTATTGTTATGAATTCGAAATGTATTACTCAGTTCTTATATAACAACCTGTATGATAAGTATTAATATTATCCCCATTTTATATGTAAGCAAATTGAGGCATAGAGGCATTACACGACTTGGCCAATATCACATTACCGGTAAGGTAGAGGAAATAAGATTAAACTAAGTATAAATCCTGATCAAAATATCACTCTATATTAATTATTTTACTTGTTTCCTATCAGTTTATTATCATCTGCACACGACATACACAAAACATAAACCCTGGTCATTTGCAGATACTTTAACTTAGGGAAAAAAAAAAACTTTATTTAAGACTTGGGAATACAATCAAGACAACCGAAACCTTTAAGAGCTTATAGTGTAATGGATTTGATAGACAATAAAATCAATATTCCAACATTATTTCTAATGTTAATATACATACACATGCATGTGTGTGGAGAGACACTTAAAAATTTACACAAAATATTTTCAAAATGGTTACAAAGCAGCTTATTTTACTAGCTTGGCTATTTCTCTACCTAAAGGATGTCAACAGATATAAAAATAAAATAGCTCATAACAGTAGTGACTCCTGTATATATTTTAAATCTCACTTTTGTGCATGGTTTCTCATCCTAGATACTAATGGTGATTGGGGCCGGATGATGCTCGGTGAGGATCTGTACTGCACACTGTAAAATGTTTGGCACCAACACTGGCTTTTACCCACTAGATACGAGGAGCACTCACTCCCCAGCTGGACAACCAAAAACATCTCCCCTGGGAGAGAAATTGCCTTTAATTAAGAGTTCCCTGTGTTCTTCTTTAGCAAAGTGTTTTTTATAATAACAAGAAAGAAGCTACATATTTTACATACTTAAAGATTTGCATGGGTGGGAAATGGCAATTTAAAATTTTAAAGAATCTAATTGTTAAACTGCCAGTGCCAGTTCATATCTCAGGCATGTTTAGTGATCATTTCTTACCATTTGTAGGTGCTTTCAATTCATGATCTCTACAGGGACATTCACAAAGCTCTCTGTTTCAAGCTACCTCAATCTTATCTTCTGTTTAGTTTCCTGAAGTAGCCTCTCTCCCTCCTCACGCATATAACCACATTCACCTTAGTTCCGGCACCTCCTCCAACTGAGATGGAGGCATCTGCGCTCCTATCACTGGTTGGGCTTCCAGAGTTTGGCACGCCATTCAGAGAAGCTGTCCTATAGGAGATTTACTCTTCAGTACTTAATAAGTCATTGTGTCTGAGAACAGCACATGTATTGAAATGGAGGCAAGAGAAAACAGAGACTGAGATTCACGCTCCGTCTTTGTCTACCAATACTCTAACAGTGGTAATATTCTCTGTTGAATATTAACCGGCAACCTTCACTCAGCAACCCAGGCCTCGTGCATAGCAATTTCAGTTTGTTCACCACTGGCAAAGAGGTTTTCATATCAAAGAAAGGCATTAGTAGATTAGTCTCATTTTTAAGTGGACTTTGTGCTAGCACAGCTTTGCATGCATTAATTCAGAGAGTGTCTGGCAGAATACTACCTGGTATTCAATGAGGAATATAAATGAAACCATACCATCAGTAACTCTTTGAACTTCTTAATTTTATCTTAATTCCTAGGTTTTTATAATAAGTTATCCATTCATCAATGTTACATAGCATAACCATAGATAATCTTGTGAGTTATTGGAATGGCCACACATATAGACAAGTAACTTTCTAATTCAGAGTGGGAGCAGTCTCATGCTTGTCATGACACTTCTTTTTAGCACTCAGCCCTATCCTTGAAGGATAATTTTGTTTATTACTTTCTATGTGATACCTAAGTTTGCCTATGAGTGCTTACCTATACTTCATTTAAGGAAAGTTACTCCATATTGTACCCCCAAAAAATATTTAAAATACTCCCATAATATCCTAATATTCTACTGGTTCTTCTTTTTCACTGCTGTTCCTAATATCTTTACTTGTTTTGTAATAGTCCTAAGTATTACAGCTTTCTTGGACAATAAATCTCCCTCAAAAATCTTTATAATAATGCTAAACATAGCAGATTTAAAGTTGTGAGTTCCAGTTGTCATATCCTTGAAATTAATTCCATGTTTACAGCAAGAAAAAGTAAGCATGTATAGTCTTTCATTGCTGGAAAACACAAAGTGTTTGAATGGGAAAAACAAAAAGCATGTTTCTTGTCAGCTATAAAATAAGCTATATTAGTTTCCCCATTGTATTAGTCAGCATTCTCCAGAGAAACGGAACCAATAGAATATACATAGATTTATATAGAATGACATTTGTTATGACGGACTGGTTTACACAGTTGTGAAGGCTGAGAAGCCCCATGATCTGCTGTCGGCAATCTGGAACCCCAAGAAAGCTAGTGGTGTCTTCCTAGTCCAAACCCAAAAGCCTAAGAACCAGGGGAGCCAATGGTATAAATCAAAATCTGAGTCCAGGGGTGCACCAATCTTCAAAAACATAAGTAGATGACCACTACCTGACCTTTGTCAAGATGCTGCCAGAAAAGGACTGACACTGTGCCCTCTCTGATGCAACCTATGAGACCAAGGAAAGCAAGAAGGAGGACCTGGAATTTATCTTCTGGGCCCTGGAGTCTTGCACCCCTTAAGAGCAAAATGATCTATGCCACCATCGAAAAGCAGTTGACAGGGATCAAGCATAAATTACAAGCAAATTCCTTTGAGGTTGAGGACGGCTGCAGCCTGGCAGAAAAGCTGGGGGACAATGCCATCATCTCCTGGGAGGCGAGGCTTTGTGGGCCTCCTCCAGCTCCCTGCCTGGAGTATCTGTCAGCCCTTGATCTGCTAGTGGATGGTGCAGGGTGCCCCTTCCTCACCCTACCAGAGGGGCTGGGGAATCCCAGCAGGGGGAGGGCTATCCCTTCACCCAGTTGTCAAACAATCCCCCCCACCCCACTGCCTGGAACTTCCTTCTTCCTCCACGTCTGATGGTTTTTGCCTCCACAAACCACTTTTTATCTTATGATTCCTCTTGGGTTGAAGCAGACAAGGTTTTCCCCAGGGACCCCAGTTTGGGGGGTGGGCTATGTTTTTTTAATGAGACCCCAGTTCCCCACCTGTTTCTCCCCTTTACCCTTCCAACCTCAATAGTGACTCTGTGCTTGTCTGCTTAGTTCTGTGTATAATGGGATGTTGTAGAGATGATCCTTTCGCATGCCACCTGGTTTCCCTCCCCTTTTCCCTTGGTCATGGCTACTCTTGGAAGCAGGACCAGGAAAGGGCCTTCAATTTGAAAGAAGGAAAACAAACAATAAAAAAAATTTTAAAAAGAAACAAGAGAACAAATCCACCCTTCCTCTGCCATTTTGTTCTATTCAGGTACTCAGAGCATCAGATGATGCCCGCCTCGTCTGTGAAGGTGGTCTTCTCTCCTCTGTCTACCAATTAAAATGCTGATCTCTTTGAGAAGCATCCCCACACAGGCACCCGGAAATAATATTTTATGATATGATAATAATGCCAGTATCTAGGCATCTCTTAGCCCAATCAAGTTGATGCCAAACTTAACCATCGTACCTATCCTTAAAATGGGAATTATATTTGAGATCCTAAGTTTGTTGTGAAAATTAAATGAGATAATGCATGCCAATACATTTGCAGAATATTAGACAAAATGCAAAGTGCTTACTGTTAGCTGCTGATAGTATTTCAGTATACCTCATTATTCAGCTATGAGATGGGTAGAGGGTTCTCTTGAGGGCAAATATATGAGACCTTGGTGACCATCATGCCATCTCACACTGTCCCTATGCTCTTATCCCAATACAGATGATAAGAATAGATTCATGAGCCATTTAAAAATAAACATACTTTAGTTGGTCCAGCTATTTAAGAAATGCAGTAGACACTATATGATTCTTAATTTAGCCCTGTGTCTCAAATTGTCAAATAGAATACCCATTTCTGGCACAGCATATACCTGATTATAGAACCAAATTCAACTCAACTACTTGCACACTGGGGGCAATGGGTTTATGTGCATGAATTCAAACAATGTGTCTCCAGTGCTACTAACATTGAAATCCCCCAGGAATTTTTACAGTGAAATATTTATGACTATGTATGGTCAGAGGGAAAAAACTTTCTTTTTAATCTTCAAGTAATCAGCTCTCTAATACTACAGGGACACACATCACTGTTCCTTTCAATATCCACACATCACAGTGCTGGTGCACAGATGACTATCTGACCATTTATAAGATTTAGGGGGAATCCCTCTCTTTTAATCTTTTTATTTGTCCCTCTGCATTATGGGGATTGCTAGTGTTATTGATGAAAGCCCGACTGAACTTTCTGTCACTAATGAGCAAGAATCCCATCAATATGTGAAAATGACAGTTAAGCTAATGAACAGTATGTCCTTTTACTGACCTTAATTTCTTTACTTCCATATGGTAAAGCCCACCTGGCATGGCCTACTTTGCCAGCTTTGACTCCTAAGTACCTACTTTGCCTTCTGAAGCAAAGTAAGGTGGTCATCCACCCAGCTGGCTAATCTGGGAGAATGCCCAGCAGAACCAGTCTTTTCTCACAATATGGAGGCACACCGGAGCAAATGAATCCAAGTTTTCTTTTTAGAGGAAACAGGAGGTTCACCCTTTAGTATCAAGTGAAAGTCATGCTTCTAATCTAGCTTTCATTATAACATATTTTTCTACTGGGAAATCAGAAATTTGCACCTTTATTCACACCGTTTTCCATTTATCTGTTTTCTTTGGTTGCATAGCCTGCATGGGAATTAAACAAAGGAAAGGAGTGTTAACTGGTGCCTCAAACCTATGACAGCCTGGATAATGCTCTGAAATCTGCATTCATGGCAGCGATGGCCGAGTGTGCTCTGAGAAAGAGCAGGAGCAGGTAGGCAGTCAAAGCCTCAAATACGTGAGTCGTCAAGGTTTTAGCAGGCTTTGTTAGCAACATGGAATTTCACAAAAAAGCCACAATATGCAAACAGGGGGAGCAAAAAACATATGTTGAGTTAGGATATCCTGAAGTCATTAAGTTGCAGAACTGTACTGCAAGAGTATACCTTGATTCAGGTCATCCTGGCAGGATGGTATATAAAGGGCAAGCTAAAGAAATCCTTGAATTTATCAGAAAATTTGTAGAAAGGACCCCATGCCAATCACTAAATCTGTTACTATTAAATAGGATGTGATCATTGAAAGATTGTTTTTTCCTAAATGAAAGGTATTTCAATAAGGGTATTACAATAAAATTTCGAACACAACACCTACAATAGAATACTGTTTAAAGATTATTTTTTTCACCATTTGATACACTTAATTTTATGAATGAATGAGAAATAATACTACTTCTGTTAATGTAAAAGTCATTCATTTAATAAGTGACACAGTTAGAAGAACCACATGCCATAGTTTCCCTTTCCCTTACATCACACTGACCCAGATTGATTTCAAGTTGCTTTTTAATTTTTGATTGGTTTTTAAATTTGGGAGGTCTGCAAATATTTATAGCTGGACACAGGCCTTGAATTGTTAATCAAGTATGTATACTCATCTTTCCCTCATTATACTGTAATTTTTTTGTACAGTGGGAGAGCTGTCAGAAATGTCATGTTACATGATTTCTAAACATGTTTCAATGAGGTGGGTTGTCACCTACAGGACAATAGCAGAATATGTGCACATAAGACCTTTGCCCAGAGATGATTTAGAAGTCTATGGCAAAGAACATACCATTTGTTTGCAAAAGCTCATGGACAGTTTATTCAGAATTTGTTCAGGAAAAATAAATGATAAATTATAGTGACTGAGACTGAATATTTTTGAGTCAGAAAAGTCTTCATTTAAATTCCACTCTGCTTTTTGCTGGCTGACTCTGAGCAAGTTTCTTAATTTCTCTGAACCTTATTACTCTTTATATATAGTTAAATAATAGCTCACTGGGTGAATTTAAATGTAAAATGAAGTGATGTGTGTAAAATATTTAGCATAATATTTCTGAAATATCCCAAATAATTTTATTATACTAATATTGCATATATATTTGTAATTGTATAAATGTAATAACAAAATTGTATGCTTCAGTGAATACATCTTAAACTGTGTCAAGCACTGTGCTAAGTTTCAGGAATTTGAAAGTAAGCAAATGCTTTGTTTATAAGCTGGTGGGGCAAATAAACATTAGTCAAATAATCATATGAATTAATGTAAAATTATAGTTATCATTAGTGATAAGGAGAAATACAGCATGTTAAGGAATTGAGTCTTCACACTAAAGTTAAAATTAAGTTACTTTTAAAAATAGGGGTGTTATAAGTTTTACTGATGATTTTCATATTTTCCTAAGAGCATGAGAAGTCAATGTGTTTTAAACAAAGTGTCAATATCAATTATTTGTATGAAAAAGTTACCTGTGATCTCATTTCACATCTCATTTTACAGCCTGAGGAACACCTAGTAGGGGAGCAAGACCAGATGAAGAGAGGCTATCAAATGATTGCAATATTTCAGTTTGCAGGGGGTGACAGATTTTGGTTGTGGATATTGAGAAAAGCAAAAAGATTTCAGAAAAGTTTATTATGTAAATTGACTGAACTTGGTAATAAAAGAATAAGGATGATGGAAAGGCAATGTCAATGATGACACCTAGCTTAGTAACATGCCTAATGAGATGGATGGTGTTGTCATTGCAATAGCATCAACAGTAATTAATAACAATTGTAATTAATAATGATCATGACATATATTTAGAAAAGAGCCTGTTTTAAGGGCTGAGCAATCACTTTCACCCACCCTATTGAGGTTAAACAGGTCCTTCATAAAAGTACCTCAGTTCAAAATGGGTTAGAACAAAAAACAGTTAAATGTTGAAGAGGTTAGAAAAATGTCATTGTTTCCAATACTTTCTGAACTTGAAAACTGCTGAGGTCAAAAACCTTTGGATAAATAGTTTGACTTCTGTTCATGATGAAGTAGCAGGTATCAGATTTACCTTCCTGCTTAATACAACAAAAAAGACAGGCAATATGAAACAATGGTTTTAAAGTTACTGGCCTTTAGTTAGGTTTAGTGCTCCCTGAAGATGAGAAACAAGATAAGCCCATGAACAAACATATTAAGGCTTAGGTGGTTTACAGGTATGTTCCAGAAAACATGAAGCCAGACTCCAGTGTCTTTTCTTTGTTGCAGAGACAGAGCAGAGCGTACAGCAAGACCAAGATAGCTATTGCTCACAGGAAAGACCACAGAGAGGAAAAAACAGCCCCCAAAGAATTCCAGCAATGTGGAAAATTTCCCCTGAGTATTCAGCACACTCTTGATTAGCACATGAGATAAGGAATCTACCCCCAAGACTAGGGAAAGAAGGACTCCAATAGGTTTTAGGTAAGAGTATTTGGTATTCATGCAGGACTGGGAATAGTGTCTATGTCCAACAGTTAGACTGGAAACCTCATGGTCCATGAGGCATGGGGTAGTATACTACACAGTAGGTCCTGGGACAATTCACCCTTGACACATCACTGCTCCTATCCCACCCAACAAGTGCTAAAAGCATAGCTTGAAAGGATCGAACTATTTCCAAGTACCTTAATAGCATCTCAGGCAAAGCTCAAGAATTGTATATGAATACAAAATAACTCAGCTCCTAACAAGCTAAAAATGACAGTGTGTGGTATACAACAAAAAATTATAAGACATAAAAATAAACAGGGAAATACAACTTAAGTGATAAAAAATGTTTCAACTCATTGAAACATACTGACCTAATACAGATGTTATAATTAGCAGAAAGTGACATTAAAGCAGTTGTAACTCTATTCATACATTCAGAGAATTAAGTAGAGATACAGAAGATATAAAAAGGACCCAAAACAAAATTCTAAAGATGAAAATTACAATGTACAAAAGAACTAATTATCTGGATGGGATTAATTATCTATTAGACTTTGCAGAAAAAATTATTAGTGAACTTATAGGCATAGTAATAAAGTATTTAAAAATGAAACAGACAAAAACAATTTTAAAATAAGCAAAAACTAATAAAAATCAATCATCTGTGGGAGAACTTCAAATGGTTTAATATACTTGTAATCTGAGTCTCTCATTTAGAGGAAGCATATATAGGAGAAAAAAATGGACATTTGAAGAAAAAATTGCCAACAGTTTTTTAATTTTAAGGCAACATATAAATATAAAATACATATAATATGTGTATGTGTATACACATACACACACACATATACACACATATCCAAGTATATATATATATATATATATATATATATATATATATATATATATATATATATATATATATCCAAGAAGCTTAAGAACTCTGGGCCCAAGAAACATTTTTTTTTAATATCAGTACCTTACTGTTTCAATTACTGTGGCTTTGTAATATATTTTGAAATCAGGAAGTGTGACACTTCTGATGTCATTCTTCTCTCTCAAGATTGCTTTGGCTATTTAGGGTATTTTGTGGTTTCATGTGAATTTGGGGACTGTTTTTACTATTAATGTAAAAAAATGTTTTGAATGGGAGAAAATGGTTGTGAGCACTATATCTGATAAGAACTATCTAAAACATATTAGGAAATCTTATAGCTCAATAGAAAAATCACAAATAATATAATTTTTTAAATAGGCAAAGGACTTGAATGGATATTTCTCCAAAGAAGATAAAATAATGGCCAAGTAAAAGATAACATCACTATTCATCAGGGAAATGCAAACCAAACCTCAATTGATACCACCTCATACCTGTTAGGATGGTTATTATTTGAAGAACAAAAGATATGAAGTGTTGATGAGGATTTCGAGTAAGTAGAACCTATGTATGCTGTTGGTAGGAATGTAAACTGATGTGTAAACTATGGAAAATAGTATGGAACTTCTTCAAATTCTGAAAATAGAATTACCATATGATCCAGTAACCCTACTACTGGGTATATATTCAAAAGAACTGAAATCAAGATTTGAAGAGATAGTTGCACCCCCTTGATCACTGCAGCATTTTCGTAAGAGCCGACATACGGGAAACAACCTAAATATCCATTCACAGATGAATGGATAAGGTAAATGAAGTCTACACATACAATGGAATATTATTAGGCCTTAAAAAAGAGGAGAATTCTGCCATGTGTGACAACATGGATGAATCTGGAGAACATTATACCAAATGAAATAAACAAACCACAGAAGGTTAATTACTGTATAAGTCCACTTATATAAGGTATATAAAAATAGTCAAATTCATAGGAACAAAGAGTAGAATGGTATTTCCAGGGGCTGAGGGAAGTAGAAATGGGGAGTTGCTGTTCAATAGGTATAAAGTGGTCTGTTATGCAATATGAGTAAGTTCTAGAGACCTGCTGTATAACCTTATACCTACAGATAACAGTACTGTATTGTGGTCTTAAAAAGTGTTAAGATGGTTGATCTCATGTTAAATGACCTCACTATGATAAAAATAAAATAAATTACAAGAAACACACTCTAAAGGTAAAGACACAAACAGACTGAATGTAAGAAGATGGGAAAGTATGTTAATACTAGTCAAAGACAGTAGGAATGGTTATATTAACATAATAAAAAGTTGAGTTCAGAGAAAAGAATATTACCAAGGTTAAAGCCTCACCAAGGCTAAGACGTTTCATAGCAATAACTGTTTCAGTTTATCAAAAGCACAACAAGTCCTAAATGCTTACCTAATAACAAGGCTTCAAAATACCTAAAGCAAAAACTGATAGGACTGCAAGGAGAAATAGATAAATCGAAACATATAAGCAGATATTTCAATACTCCTCTCTCAATATCTGATGGAACAAGAAAGAGAAAGCAAATAAGGTTATAAGAGTCTTGTTCAAAACTATCAAACTTGACCTGGGTGACATTTAGACAACACTGTATCCTACAACAGTGGAGTATACATATTGTTCAAACACACATGGAACATTCATGAGAAAGGACTCTATTCTAGGTCATAAAATATGTCTCAGATTTAAGAGGATTTAAGTCCTACAGGATGTATTCTCTGACAACAATGGACTTAAATCAGTTATTAATCCCAGGAAGCTATATTTTAAAAAAATCTCCAATTAGAAATCTCCATTTAGAAACCAGACAAAACACTTCTAAATAAAAGCCAGATAAAACCCATTCCTCAAGAGTAAATCAAAAGGGAAATTGGAAAATATTGATAATATTGATTGATAAAGGTGAAAACATAACATATCCAAATTCATAAAATGCTATTAAAAAGCAGTGTGCAAGAGAAATTTATGACACTGAAATATTAGAAGTTTATAAGAAAATAATAAAAGGTATTCATAATAATAGCCTTATGTTCTCCCTTAAGAAACTATAAAAGGAATAGCAAATTAAACCCAAAGTGAGTAAATGAAGGGAAACCATAAAGATCAGAGTGGATATCAGTGAAAAACAAACAACAAAAAAAAAATAGAGAAAATCAATGTAACCAAAAGCTGATTCATCAAGATCAATAAATTGATAACCGTCTACTCATACTGAGCAGAAAAAAAAGGTAAAAGACACAAAGGACTTAAAGACTTGACATCATTACAAATTCTATATATATATAAATGACATGATTATAAGGGAATGTTCTGAAAAACATTATGATAATAAATCCAAGAGGAATGGGCAAAATTCTTGAAACAGAAATCTCAATCAAGAATAAACAGAGAAACCAAACAGAAATATGTGTCAGAAAATAGAAATTGTAGTTAAAAACCTTCCTAAAAAGAATGCCAGGCCCAAATGGACTCACTAGTTTGTTACAGTAAACATTTCTAGGAAAAAATAATACTATTTCTACACAAATTCTTCCAGAAACTTGACAAGGAAAAAGTATATTGGAGCTTATTCTACAAAGAGAGCTTTCCCCTAATATAAAAACTACAAAAAATACATATTACTACAGGAAAAAAAAAGTTTACACAGTAATATCCTTTGTCAAAACAGATGCAAAAGTTCTAAACAAAATTTTAGCAAATCAAACCCAAGGATGTTCAGAAAGATTAATTTACAATGATCAAATGGGGTTAATCCCAGGAATTCAAGATTGGTTTAACATTCATATATAAATCAATCAATTCACCTTTAACAAATTAGTGAAGAAAAACCACATGATCATTTTAGAGAAACTATTTGGCAAAATCCCACATTTGATTCCTTCCCACAAATGTCTTGGATTAATTGGATGTTTATATTCAAAACTGAACTTTAACTTATGCCTCATTCTATGTAAAAATTTACAGGATCAGATTATTGATATAAACATAAAATTTTAAACTATAATACCTTTAGAAAAAAATTAAAGAAACAAACTTTTGTGATTTTGAGTTGGGCAAAGATTTCTTAGACATACCACCAAAAGCACAGTCCTTTAAATAAGAATAGATCAATTTGACTTCTTCAAAGTTAAAAACATCTGCTGTTGTAAAATTAGGGTTAAGGTAATGAAAAACAAGCCACTAACTAAAAAAAAAAAAAAAAAGCCTGTAGTTCATGTAACTGAGTGTCTACAATATATAAAACACCTCAAGAACTAGTTTTTAAAAGACAGTTTTTACAAAATAAGACAAAAGTTTTGAACAGATACTTTACCAAAGGAGGTATATGAAGATGCTCATTATTGTTCATTAGTTATTAGTGAACTAAAGTTAAAGCCACAGTGAAGTACCACAACCCACAAATTGGGATGGCTAAAAGTTAAAGACCCTGATGATGTCAAATGCTGACAGATCTATTTGTGTCAGTCAAACTGGAAACAACTGGAATATCTAAAACAGGTAAATGGATAAACTGTGGTATATCTGTGCAATGGAACACTACTCAGAAATAAAGAGGAATAAGTTCTTGATACATGTTAAAACATGGATGATTCTCTAATTATGCAGAGTGAAGAAATACAAAAAAAGCACATATATTCTATGAATCTCCTGACATACATCTCTACAAAATGAAACCTAATCTTCAGTGAGAAAAAGTAGGTCAGTGGTTGCTTGAGGATAAGATAGGCAGAGAGTAATACTAAGAGAATGAAGAAAATTGTGGGAGATGGATATGCTAATTATCTTGGTTTTGTTGATCATTTTTCCATGTATACATATGTCAAAGTTTATTAAATTTTATACTTTAAATAGGAACACTTCATTGGTTGCCAAAAATATATCATAAAAAGCTCTTAATTTCAAGAAATTCTGTTCATCAGGAGACATCACAAAGATCAAAGAAGGGTGGAAGGTTTGGACTTGTTTAATTAGCACAAAGTATCATCATTAGCATGATAATTTCCAGCTGGAGGTACAGAGGCTTCCCACCAGCAAATGGCTGAACTAGCTCTGGGGACTACAAACTATGCAGTCTTTAAGACTTGTGGTAAACACCAGTGTTTCATTATGGGTAACAAGAGAAAGGAATGAAGAGAAAAGAAAATGTTCAGTTAGATGCAATAATCCCATTAACTTTTTCTTCTGTGTTCTTGCCCCAGAGAATTTATGCTGAACGTTTAATCTGCATGTGATGTCCAAAGCTAAAGGAATATTACAATCATGTGTTTGCCATATGTTGATCCATCCAGAAAATACATGATATAGCTTTTTTCTCTCAATACTTTAGACTATTTTTTAATTGAAAATACTCATTCAATGCATACAATATTTTTTTCCTATTAGGAATCATATACTCTATAAATAACAATTAGAATAAATATTAATGTAGATTATCAGGTATTGAGAATTAAAATGAACATGAACATATCTCAATTACTAGCTAGATCACATGGGTAAGACCAGCCAAATTTTGCATAACTAAGTATGTAAGAAAAAGCCTTTTTAGTTGCTTCTTAAGGAAGATGTACATTAAGGTATACATCTTACGTTATCTACTCTTTGTAGTGTCTTTTTATCATTATTATATGATATGATATATGATACACAGTTCCAATAATGGGGATAAAAATATTTCATGCAAACAAGTAGCAAGATAAGACTCTAAGTTTTGTACATTATCTTGCCAACATTTATGCAGAATTATTTTTCCATAAGCCTCAAGTTTACATAGTAAGTTTTCTAACTCTGTGAATAGAGTATATATCTAGAAAGCATATTATAAAACTTAAAGGCACTTCCTTTCATTCGATGAGTATGTTGTCAGGTTTCCCCATTGACCTAATTATCCCTTTCCCTTGAGTCACAACAGATCTTATGTAGCAATATGAGAAAACAGCTAAAGGTTACTGACCCCTTTCATGAAACTAATCAGTGAATTCCCTCGGCCAGGCAAGAGCATTTCAATAGCAGTCTTAAATCTTTCGCGAGGCTCCTGAAGTTTAGTTATGCCCAGATGGCTGCTTGTAGGTTACTTCTTCATATGTTCTTAAAAGAAATCATTATTACCATCTTCATCTGCCTACTTATGTGTATATCAGCTTCTTTTTTACACCCTGGAAAAGACCCAAAACAATTTCAGAATTTTATTCCATTAGAAGGAAAAGAAATTTCAGAGAAAGCAATGACTCTGACATCCTACAAATCAAATTTGAAGATCCATTTAGAGAATCTGTCATTTTGACAGCTTTTTCAGGCCTTGAAACAGAGGAACTTGTTATCTCAGTGCTCAAAAATATCACTGATTGAGGTACCATGAGGGAGAATTGTGACAGAGATAGAAACAGGGACTGAAATGTAGAAATACGAGTAAACGCATAATGAGCAAAGGAAATTGGAGAGAAGATGAAGGGAATTACTTAAAGGAGGAACTCAGGGAAGAAGTGCAAAAAAACATAAAAAACCAAGGAACACGCAAGGATGGCTATACACACAAAAATGCTTGTCCCGTGGAATTGACTGTATCTTTTTTAGCTACTTTGTTTCAGATAAACTTTTCCTAGAAAGCACATTTCCCTACCTCTCTAGTTACATGTTCCGAGGTGAAGAAATGTGTTCTCTTAAAAATTCATAATATATATGTCAAGAGATACAGTTGAAAATAACCATACTGATACATTTTCAATCCTTACAGGAAGTGAGATGAGACAGTTCTAGATGCACATAGTATCATGTAATTTCTTTTCCAGGAATTTTATTTTTGCTATTCCATGAAAACATTATGGGGCTCAGGAAGTATCTCAGTTTGTGTTAATTTAATACAATACCTGTAATCCTTTGTAAATATGGAATAGTGATCTCCAAATTTGGTGATTTTGATAATTAAATAATATCTCATATTTCATATGAAACATGCTAAATAAAGTGGATGATTTAAAAATACTGCATAAATGTTGTACCTTCTCCACACTTGCTTAACTGTTTCACTCAGAATATATGGCATTTTAATACAAAGTGCAGTACATAAATGCCTATTTGCACAGAGAATCCACTAGCAAAACTATATGTGAATTAATAATTCCTAGTGCACAAGAAATGGGTCCTCCATAGATTTGCCATTCTCAATTTTATTCCTTTCTTCACAGAAGAACATAGACAGTAACACTTCCTTCTTTTTACCTTCTATGTACTGAAGCAATCCTCCTAAAAGGAGGTGTTCTCTTATTGAAAAATTATACCATCACTATCACTGCTTAGATCCTCAATACCTGGCAGGCATATAATACAGTAAATTTCTGAGTTCTTTTCCAACCTCCCTGATTTCTCTCCTTATGTTTACAAGTTAATCCTAGAACATAATTCTAATTCTGATTCTGTGTCCAATTTTTTTCACTATTGTCAATGGTTCCCCATCCATACCTTTACTTTTCTAGTCTAGCTTTTTATTTTATCACTTCAGGTCACCCTTGTCAACACAGCTCTCTGACCTTTCCATTGTCCTAATAGTCATTCCATAGCATTTGTGCAGTTCATGTGTTACGCTTCACCACATCATTTCCAATTGTGTTCCCACTTTCTTCCACTGACACACATTTCCCACGCTGTTCATTTTACCTCTAGTGTCTTTCTTCTCGGTCTCCCACTGTTGACTTTTGTTCATCCATCACAAATCAGCTCCAATGTTAACTCCTCCAAACTTTTTTCCCATCATCCTCATGAGTTTTGTTTTTAAATTTATTTTTCATATGAAATTTTGAAGACATATTTCAGGGTCTCTTATGGCATATAACAGTCTCTTTTCTTAAATGATTTTAGTCCCCTACCATACTACAAGCTGACAGGAGAAAAACTGTCTATATTTATGCCCCACAGTGCCAGCATAATGACATATGCTGAGTAGACAGTAAGTTATTATTAATTGAGTACACATATTCATGAATTATTCTAGAGAAAGAAACTATTTTATATTTATTAAAAACATGCAAACAACTTTTTTTTTACCTTTTCATTCCTCTGACATCCTACAGAGAATAGCTAGAAGCAGTTTTGCAATTTTCTAACTAAGAAATAATTCACACATAGGCATTCTCTTATTACTTCACCTAACCTAGTGTGTAGAATTCTGAGCTTTCATTATGAATCAGAGTTCAAAGTTTTCAAATTCAGGGGGAATATTGTTTTGGAGGTTATATGACAAAATCACTGTACAACCAGCTTTTAGAATAGCATTTTATAAACTACACAACTGTACATTTGTGCTAATTCATTTCATCTGCTTTTTCTTAGACATACTTAAAATAGGTTGCTATTTTTCATATTTATAACAGATTAAGCACATTAATTTTTAAGGCATAATAAGACACTTGTGAAAGCTTAAAAAATAAATGAATAGAAAGCCATCCTTCTTATTTTAATTCAGGGACACTAATGAAAAGTAAAATAGACCCTCAATACATACACACACACACACACACACACACAATTCTTACTTTTATGAATTTCTTTAAACATTGGATTTTATATAATATCAATCTGTACATAATAACCTACTGTGTAATTTTAGTGTTTTTTAATTATAGGAGGTGATATTTCAATTTGAAATAACATGAACATAACTTTGAGAGAGAGTCAGATTTATCCTGCCATTCACCTAGAATGTGTAAAGCTAGTTTGCATAGGAAAGTGCTGAACTCGAATCTAGTGTGATTTAAATACCAGAAAGCATGCTTGCCTTGATAGAACACCTTTGTAGGCATTAGGCTGAGACTTAGAAGCTGAACATTGCATGCAGGACAGCCCTGTAAATGGGAGTTTGGAGCCTCATTTTTAATATCAAAAGTTAGGCACAACATTATTACTTACATTCTGAGAATTTTAGCTCACACTCCTCTCTCTTCATCTGCTCCCTTAGGTTATTCTCCTTCTCACCCACTCATATGGCCACAGAGATAGCCATTACTCCCACCAGGATGACCCAAATAGCTTCTTAACCACCCTCAGCCTAGCCCCTGCCCATTCTCTCTCCTGCACTGCATTACAAGTGGTTGTTCAATATTGCAACTGTGATGTATATTTCCTTATTTCCAATGTTTTAATAAATGTCCATTTTCATCAAAACAAACTCTAAAGTCATCCCAGACTACAAGGTCTTCAATAACCTCAGTCTCACCTACATTATCTAGCCTTTTTCACCACTCCTGCTTTGATTTTGTTGGAGCGATTAAAAAATATGTATCCCACCTAATCCGAAATAGCTTTTCAACATTTTGTTCTCTAAAGAGTAAAAAAATAGCCATCCACTTGTCCAGAAAGAATTAGTTACTAACATGCCTTCTCTTATTAGTTAATCCTCACACATCAACTTTAAATAGGTTAAAAAAAAAACCTTCATGTTTTAAGTTGGGACAAAGCATAATAAAAAATTTAGATGGAAATTCAGTCATTCGATTGTTTTACAAGTATGTATTAAAGACATCTGACCGGTCAAGCACAGTGAGCCTTTAGGATTCCAAGAACAAAGAAACAGTTCTTAAGAAATCAAGTCTCTGTGGAGGACAGTGAAGTTGGACTTAGTGGTAAGATAACAAAGCTCAGGTATCCAGAGGGATATTCCTATGAAGACTCAGTGTTTATTTTTTTCTTCACAACTCTAGGAATGATTTTGTTGTTTAGTTTGTTTCTTTGCTTTATGTCGCTTTGCTCTTTGGTTGAATGTGTGTTAGTAATACTGAGAGGCACTGAGAGATTTTCCAATGAAAGTAAACACTTCCTTTTCCACCCTCGCTGGGGTCAGAAGGAGGAGACAAAGCACCTCAGTTCCAGAGGTCAAGGTGAAGGCAGCAGGGACGTTAAGTGAAGACTTGAATGAGACCCAAAAGTAGCTATTAAGAACAAGGTGATGAAAAAGAGACTACAGCATGGACTGAGCGAAGAGTAGGATTAACAAACAAAAGAAGACTGAGAAGAAAAAGAGAAACTCTAAAATGTGTTAGAGGCAGGTGACATTGAAAGTGGAGTCTAAGTCAACCCAGAGCTCTCCTTTAGAAAAAAAAATCACCCCTCTGAAAACACAAACAAAACTCCCTTCCTGCATTCCTGATATCACAGAATTACCTGAAAACTTTGCCAGCACGGCTAGGCTCTCTGAGTATTGGAGATAAAGTAGGTCACTTTGAAATAATTCTTTATAAATGTCCTTTTAGTTCATTCAGAAATTACTATGATAAAAATAAGAATCATGTGTAGTACAATGTCAGTTATTCATAAGAGGTAATTTTTACCTTCCTGGGTGTCTGGTGTATGAACTGACTGATTTGTAGGGTGGGAGAGAGAATCAAAGAAAAGCAACATTCTGTTTGCTGACTTCTGAGATGTGTTGTTTAGAGTTTACATATTCATGTAATTTCATAGGTGGAATTTCATAATCAGTAGGATGATGACGGAAGCAGATGGCATAATCATTCATTAAAAATCAGCCACCTTCTCACATATATGATAGTTTTTACTTCATTCTTTGGGATTTACATTTTAAATGATTAAGGATCCAGTAAGACAGCATGAAACCTCATTAACAAAGATATAACTTCAAGCCCCTACCTGAAGGGAAAGTGCTGATTTTTCCACCTCATAGCCCTCAGTTTAAATACCTGCTGATTTGTTTTATATCTACTAACTTCAAAGTATTTCAGCTACATTAATGCAGATTTTAACTAGAAACCGAAAGAATACAAAGTCAAGCTTTTATTATCTCCTAAAATAAACAAACCAGAACATTTTTCATTTGTGCAAAATGCCATTCTATGGCATTTGTGACATATTAGTGGTTAACTAAGGGCTTCTCTGGATGCTAAGGTAAGAGGGGTATACACAAACCTCTGGGATTTTGCAGTTCTTTATGAAAACACAGCAGATTTAAACAGATGTGGTGTCTTCAGCTGCTGCTTTGAAGTAAGATGCTGAGAGCAATAGGGGTAGTAGAGAGCACATATTCTCACAGTACATATAGCAAAGGTGGTGTAATAATTAAAGTTTAATCAGAGCTCTCTCCTGCTGCTTTCCCAAACGTTGTTGAGATAATAACAGCATTATAGATTAGATAGCAAATTGCAGCAACGTTTGGCAACTGCATCATAAAAAGCGATACTGATGTATAAAAGAATTAGGTAAACTTAGTCAATGAAGCATAACATCTCATTCATATTAACCTCCAGCAGGGCCCTTGCAGTCTCAGGCATCGATCCAATCGTGTGCTTGCCTAAGTGTTTTCCACCTTCTGTGCAGTCACTTACCTCTTTTCAGCAACACCCACTCTCTTCTTTAGAAATGCTTTGTATTCTCTCTTCTATGGGGTAGATCCTGGGAAAAAGGAGTGGGAGGATCTTTTTAGCACAAGACAGTGTTGAAGAAGTTAAAGCTGAATGTGTGAGAAAAACAGCATGGGGTGTTTTTCCTCCTGACTCAGCCCCAGAAGTATTATTTCACGCACAGAGATCCAACTGACTTTACAGGATAGTGGGATGTCAAGGCACACAAGCACTTCATATGGCAGCTAGGATAAAGGGTAATTCCTGTGTGTGTGTGTGTGTGTGTTAGGGCATGTGTGGTTTTTTTTGGATGATTTACTTTTCATCCCAATGTTGATTATATCCCAATCAACATCTTTCAGACCCACTTCCATGATAAACAATACACATTTTTAGGGCATTTAAGTCATTGAAAAGAATAATAATTCTCAGAATGAGGAGGAGTGATTGGTCTGGGTGACTCTGGCAACATGAGAGCAGAGGATTTGAGTGATGTTTATAGATCCACTGAGAAGTTTTCTATTCTAATCCTTAGAAAAACATAAAGAATTATTACCATGTCTCTTAATGATCTCTCACATTAGATGATAAATACCCCTTTAAGAGTTCCATGGAAGTGGTATCAGTATTAAGTCAAAGTTCATTGAAAGACACATTGATACCTACGATACAAGACCCAAGTGAGAAAACAGAAAAACAAGTGCTCAAATTTTTTTCTGTAATATATATAGATTTCTACTTTACCTGAGCACAGGACCAACCATCCCTAAATGCTGGAAAAGATGAAAATATGCCAGTTCTGTTATTTTAAAGTATCATTTTTTTAATTTAAGTATACTTAATGTACAGTATTGGTTTCATGTGTACAACATAATGACTCAACAGTTATATATATCCTGAATGCTCATGATAAATGTAATTACCATCTGTTATGATAAAAATGTATTACAATATTGCTGACTCTATTTCTTATGCTGTATTTTTCATCCCTGTGACTACTTCATTTTGTAATTGGAAGTTTGCACCTCTTTAACTCCTTCACTTATTTCACCCATTCCGCCTTACCCCACCCCTTTGACAGCCACCAATATGTTCTTTGCGTTTATGACTCTATTTCTAGGGCTTTTCGTCAATTTTTTTGCTTTTTTTTTACATTCCATATATAAGTGAAATCATATGGTATTTGTGTTTGTCTGACTTCAGTTAGTATAATACCCTGTACGGTCACCCATGCTGTCACAAATAGCAAGATTTCTCATTCCTTTTTGTGGCTGAATAATATTCCATTGTATATATGTACTATACCCTCTTTATCCATTCATCCACTAACAAACACTTAAGTTGCTTCCATATCTTGGTTATTGTAAATAATGCTACAGTAAACACTGGAGTGCATGCATCATTTTGGATCTGTGATTTTGTTTTTTTCAGGTAAATTCCCAGTAGTAGAATTACTGGATCACATAGTATTTCTAGTTTGAGTTTTATAATTTACTATACATTTTTTAAAAAATGTACTTAATCCAAGACAAAAATAACTGGCTACTCAAATGGGTCACCATCCTCATAAAATGTAATTATTTTAATAAAAATGTTTTTCATATTTAATCATAAATTGATACAAATATTGAATACATTAAATAAAAGGATTGATGTTTGGAAGAGCTCATTGATTCAAGAAGAAAAATGTGAGTAGTGGTTTTTTTTTAATCATAGAAATCAATTCCACAACATAAAACATTTATAAAAACCCTTTCCATAATCTGCTGTCACCAGTCTACCACAGGGCTTTTTGTAGGAAAACATCAGTATGAACAGAGATTGCACATGATGACTTTATTTCTAACATTGTCTCTTAATAGGCAAAAATATGGGGGCAAAATAACCTACTTGCTTTTTGTCATTTGCAAAATGTTTGACATCCTCAAATTTCTCATCACAATGAGTGAAAATCAGTTCCTCTATGTTTCTTTCACTTTCCCTCTCACTCTACATATCTATTCATAGGACAGACATTTGAAAACCACCAATCCTTTATTAAATAGTCAAATAATTACATGTCCTTGAAATTATTCTCATAGGTGTTTGAGCCTCTAGATCTTTCACCTCCATATACTAATGCTTCCTGAAGTCCAAGGGTGTGTGATCTTTAAAGAATTTAAAAAACAATAACATGTAAAGACAATTTGATTCAAGGTTATTTCAAAGTTAACTCTGACAGTCTTTAGGTAATTAAAAATGAGAACCTATACCTGAATTAATGAGGAGAATTAAGGTAATTACATAAATAATTTTAAAACAACATTGCAGGACTAGGTTACATATACAACACAAAAGTATTTTTCTTAAACAGGAAAATCAAGTTTTTTTTTCCACTTCAAGTTATTTATTTCAGATTTTCTTTCCTCACTTCTTCACTTGAAATAGATAATTTGATAGGGGGAACAACAAGAAGTAGAATACATTTAGTACAGGAAAAATATTAATTGCTTGAAAATGCAGAGTGAGGGAAGAAATCAATTGTGAGTAAACAGCACAGACTGAATCCTCTTGACCTTGTCAGATGCTTTATGGGAGAGACCCTTCAATCAGAAATGTGCTGATGCTAAATTATCACAGGATTTGATCTATCCTCTAATAATTGAAAACTCCCACTCCTGGAAGAGAACCAGTTTTCTGAACAGCCAGTCATTTTTCAGAGTGGAAATTTAGTACAGAAAAGATTGCACACTTATCCACTAAGATTTGTATTTATATTTTATGGCCCATCACATTTGACATTAGGCTCTGATTGTAAGTAGCCATATTGTGGTTTGAGAAGCACTGTTTGTGGTGTGCTACTGCAATTCTTAAACATGCCACAGACAGTTTATTAGCTTTAGTATCATTCATCTAAATATCAGAGTATGTGAAAAACGAAAGCAAAAACAAAGATAAATGTGATTAACAGCAACATCAGGGTTGACTCTCAGTTGCCTACATCTTGCCTATAAAGAAGATGCTAACTTTGAATTCATCAGGTATTTCTCTGTAGGCATATAAAATAAACTGGATAATAATTAAAATTTCTACTCAAATTTTCCACTTGATATTCTATGTACAATACACTTAATGTCATTTTATCGTTAAAAATTTCACATCTTTAGATTATTTTTAAATAGTAAAAGCATCTAAAGCAAATCTCAAATTGATGATTTATGGGAATATATAATGAAATTATCCAAGATGATTTTGTTGGATATTAAAAGTAACTAGTCTAGAGATTCCTAGGAAATGTAAAATGACTTTTATTTGAAGTTCTAATCGCTATGATACATTATTAATAGCTCTTTTCTACTAAGGTTATATAACAACTATAAGAGGAAAATGAGAGACTACATGTCAAGGATGAAGCCACTTTATCAAAAAAAAGAAAAAAGAAAAATATTAAGTTCCATCCTGGAATTAAAAGGAGACACAGAACAGTACTAGCTTCTATTCATTTAAACACATAAAGTTTGTAAAAAACAGTTGTGTCTATGTAGAAAACTTGGTTAACTTACACACTCTTAGAATTCATTCCATAGACTAATTTGAGCATTACTAGTCACTAGGATTGTACAGGATGCTAAAAACACAATGATGAATATGACAAGGCTTCTTGCCTCAAGGAACTTAGTGTGGGAGGCAGATGCATTTGAAAAGTTCTCCCATACATGCCAAAGGAATAAAAGTTAGAGGCTTCAAGTGTGTGCTATGGGAAACTGTGGTGACCCTCAGGAAGTGACTTCTCACTCGAATTTGAATAATCCTAAAGCAATTTAAAGTAGGCAGGTGGAGGAGAAGAAAAAATGGTGTCATGAGAAGTGAGGCAGAAATGTCCTACCACATATAATATGAAAATACAGTAAATACAACTAATCCTGAAAGAGCAATCAGAAAGAATATTGTGACAGATTGCCTACATCTGGGGAAAAGAGAGGACCTCACAGAAAAGGGTAAAGTAGCAAAGACACAATCTGGTGAGACCCAAACCTCCCCCCATTCTAGCTCACAGGTAGAAGGAAGAGAAACAGAGCAGGGAGGGAGTAGAAGCCAGGCCTGCTGCACACTCAGCCCTGGGGATCTGCTCCATGAGTATGAACCCACATTACATGGTGCTCTGGAGATTAGTGGGGTTGGAAAGCAAAGATAAGCAGAATACTCAGAGAGAATGAGATTCCAGCTACTTGTGAAGAGCAGGTTTCCACAACCGGCTGCTCTGGGACAAAAGAAAGGTGGGCACTTTGAAAGACTTCCCAGTAGCAAGAGAGGCACTACAGGAGCAAGGATTACACAGAGCTTGCTGCTCAGGAGAAAGGACAGGTGTGCAAAATCATCCAGGCACACTCAGCCCAGCAAATTGGGAACTTTCAGGAGATTTAGAAGATCCATTCCCCTGACTGGTGACAGGTGGCTAGTCCCCCACTGTGATACACAGCCTGACACTCCTTGCTCCTAGATGGCACCAGTTCACAAACCTGCTATCCCCTCCATCGAGCCAGGCCAGCTGGAGGGCAGCTCAGTCTATGGCAGCTACAAGGGTATAATGCAGAGGTTCATCCCTTTGTGCTTGTGACCCTGGCCCTGGCAGTGGAGGTAGGCACTGCAGGCAGGTAGCAGGAAACAGCTCTTTCCTCCCAGCAGGCACCAGCACCACTTGCCTGCAATGGTGGGTGCCATCACTCCAGGAGCTGGGCAGCTCCAGAGAGTAGAGCTTATGGGCACTAGAAAGGGCCACCTACACAAAGTTATTATTCCACAGTAATCATTAGAAATATGAAATAGCAAAAGAACCTGCTACAAACCAAAATCCTTCAAACATTGGAAAGAGGGCTAAGTGAAACTGAAATAACCAATCTTTCTGATAAAGATTTCAAAATAAAAATCATAAACATGCTCATAGAGCTACAAAAAAATATTCAAGATCTCAGGGAGACCTTCAAGAAACAGAAACTGGAAAATATGATATCTAAAATGAAACACACAGTAGAGAGATTTAAAAGCAGATTAGATGAGGTAGAGGAGATGATAAATGAAATAGAATTTAGAGAAAAGGAATACAAAGAAACTGAGGCACAAAAAGAAAAGAGGATCTCTAGGAGTGAAAGATTAATAAGAGAACTCTGTGACCAATCCAAATGGAACAATACTTGTATTATGTGGTACCAGAAGAAGAAGAGAGAGAAAAAGGGATAGAAAATCTCTGTGGATAGAATTGCAATATTTCCAGAATCTCTAGCCTGGCTTTAGTGCATCTGCATATCAATAGGTGTTTCTAATGGGTGGAGAGAAGTAGTCTATCTCCATATCAATAGGTATTTCAAAGGGGTGGAGAGAGTTAGTCAATCTACATATCGATAGGTAAATTACAAGGGAGTGCAAGGGGTTATATGGATGGGAGAGGGTGGGTGGAGCTCTCTTCTGCTGCAGTCTGGTCAAGAAAGGAATAGGACAACTGCTTGTAAGAAATAAATGGGTTTCTTAAGCTTCATTTCTCCCTATCACTGATTTCAGTTTCAAAAGTTATTTTGTCCCAGGATTTTCCCCCCAGACTTACTCTTTGAGAAAATATTTGCTCTTTGAGTCTCTTTGAGGAAATAATTGCTGAAAATTTCCCAATCTGTGGAAGGAAATAGTCTCTCAGGTCATGGAAATGCATAGATCTCTCAACACAAGGGACCCAAGGAAGACAACATCAAGACATATAAAATTAAAATGGCAAAGATGAAGGACAAAGACAGAGTATTAAGAGGAGCCAGAGAGAGAAAAGATCACCTACAAAGGCATATCCATCAGGCCATCATCAGACTTCTCAGAAGAAACCTCATAGGCCAGAAGGGAGTGGCATGATATTGATGCAATGAAACAGAAGGGTCTCAAAGCAAGTATACTCTACTCAGCAAGATAATCATTTAAATTTGAAGCAGGGTTTAAACAATTTCCAGATAAGCAAAAGTAGAGGGAATTCACCTCTCACAAACCATCTCAATATTTTAGAGGGACCACTTTAGATGGTAGTGCTCTTAAGGCTAAATAGCTTTCAACAGAGAAAATAAAACCACAGTAAAGGAAGAAGACTAATTAACTACTAATCAAATGCAAATTAAATCAACTACCCACAAAATCAGTTAAGGGATACACAAAAAATATAGAATATGACACCTAATATATAAAAAGTGAAGGAGGTAGAAAAAGAAGTATGAAAAAAAAGAACCTTTAAATTTTGTTTGAAATAGTGTACTAAGAGAGTTAAGTTAGACAGTTAGATAATAAAGAAACTACCCTTGAACCTTTGGTAACCACAAATCTAAAGCCTGCAATTGCAGTAAGTACATAGCTATAGATAATCAACCTAAATGTAAATGGACAGAATGCACCAATCAAAAGACATAGAGTTACAGAGGGATAAAAAACAAGACCCATCTATATGCTGCCTACAAGAGACTCACTTTAAACCTGAAGGCATATACAGACAAAAGGGAAGGGATGGAAAAAGAGATTTAATTTAAATAATAGGTAGAAAAAAAGCAAGAGTTGCAGTACTTGTATCAGACAAAATAGACTTCAAACCACAGAAAGTAACAAGAGACAAAGAAGGACATTACATAATGATAAAGGGGTCAATCCAATAAGAAGATATAACCATTATAAATATCTATGCTCCCAACACAGGAGCACCATCATATGTGAAACAAATACTAAAGGAATTAAAAGGGAAAATAGAATGCAATGCATTCATTCTAGGAGACTTCAACACTCCACTCACTCTGAAGGACACATCAACCAGACAGAAGATAAGTGAGGAGACAAAGGCACTGAACAACACATTAGAACAGATGGACCTAACAGATATCTACCGAACACTCCACCCAAAAGCAGCAGGATACACCTTCTCAAGTGCACATGGAACATTTTCCAGAATAGATCATGTAGTAGGCCAGAAAAAGAGCCTCAGTAAATTTAAAAGGATTGAAATTGTACCAACCAACTTCTCAGACCACAAAGGTATGAAACTAGAAATAAATTACATGAAGTAAACAAAAAATCCCACAAACACATGGAGGCTTAACAACATGCTCCTAAATAATCAATGGATCAATGACCAAATAAAAACAGACATCAAGCAATATATGGAGACAAATGAAAACAACAACTCAACACCTCAAAACCTGTGGGATGCAGGTATGGCAGTTCTAAGAGGGAAGTATATTGCAATGCAGGCTTACCTCAAGAAAGAATAACAATCCAAAATGAACAGTTTAAATTCACAATTAATGAGACTGGAAAAAGAAAAACAAATGAGGACCAAAGTCAGTAGAAGGAGGGACATAATAAAGATCAGATCATAAATAAATAAAATTGAGAAGAATAAAACAACAGAAAGAATCAATGAAATCAGGAGCTGGTTCTTTGAGAAAATCAACAGAATAGATAAACTCCTAGCCAAATTTATCAAGAATAAAAAACAGTATACACACACAAACAGAATCAGAAATGAGAAAGGAAAAATCACTACAGACACCACAGAAATACGAAGAATTATTAGAGAATACTATTGCACACTTAATGTAGGGGGGTGTCTGGGAAGGCATTATAGCACAGAGAAGACAAGTAGTAACTCTATAGCATCTTGCTATGCTGATGGACAGTGACTGCAATTGGGTGTGTGTAAGGGACTTAATAATATAGGTGAATGTTCTCATGTGAAACCTTTATAAGATTGTATATCAATGATACCTTAATAAAAAAAAAGAATGACATAAAAAAAGGCAGGAAGGTGGAATAACCTTATTTGCTCTACACATAGCCAAAGAACTTCAAAGGATTGACTTAGAAATGAGTGGTGGTAACTTTCTTTTTAAGTCAAATGCTGACTTAAAAATAGTAATGTGTAAAACAATGCTTTGGATCCATGAAAAGAAAATGAAATTGCTGTGGGGAGCTGCTTTCAAAACTAATAAAAGCAGTGAAACCATATAGAGACTCAAGAAAGTCTGCTCTTTCGCTCAAAATATATGATGTCTACTTGATGCAGCAAAATCTCCTGCTGTCTTCCCTGGCAAATTCTATATATTTGCTTCATCTGAAACTATTCAGACAAATACCTGTAATTTCAGTTCAGTGTATACTTCCAGACAACCTGATACTTTCTTACTTGAAGATGTGTTAGAATGCCAAACTCTCAGCAGAGGAAAGGACAGTTTGGGGGTAGAGACAGACTTGGACTTGAAAGACTTATTCGGGAATAATTTTACAAACTTCCCAAATGATGCTTTCTCATCATCTTGAGAAACTCACAAAATAGGGATATTAATTAATGTACAGGATTTTGAGAGGATTAAATGAGGGAATATGTACTCTGGAACACAGTGTAACCCAAATAAATGTTTCCTCTTTTTCCATTAAGTTTTGTAAGCACACTTTGGACTAATTAAGTCATTTTAATTTCAGCCTAATTGTTTTTGTTTATTCAGTCAGCCATTATTTAAAGTGAGTTAAATAATGCATTGAACTGGAGTAAAAATACCTTTCACTAACTAGACCTGTAAGCCACTGTAAATCCCTCTATTTGCAATTGAGTATAGCTGACCCCTGACCAACACAGGTTTGAACTGTATGGGTCTACTTATACACGATTTCAATAAATATATCAGAATAATTCTTTGAGATCTGCAACAATTTGAAAAAACATTTTCTTTTCTCTAGGTTTATTGCAAGAATACAATATATAATACATATAACATACAAAATATGAGTTAATCTACTGTTTATGTTATCAGTAAGGTTTTCAGTCAACAGTAGGCTATTAGTAGTCAGTTAAGTTTTGGGGAAGTCAAAAGTTATATGTGAATTTTCAACTGCACAAAGTGTCTGTCCCTAATTCACATGTTGTTGGGACAACTATATACTCATTTGGAAAATAAACATGTGAAACCTGATGATCCTTGGTATCATTTCTTGACCAAAAATAATGATTCTCTTATAAAATGATATGGCAATTAAGTATTAAATAAAAATTAACAATTAATTAATTAATATGGCACATTAAGTATTAAGCACCCAAAATATCAACTAGTGGGAAAAGGCACAAAGTATTCATAATAAGAGAAGGTCCACAGTATAGAATAAAATATGTATGGAAATACCTCAAGATCTAAGTGATGGCCTAACACATAGAATCAATCCAAACAAAAATAGGTCTTTTCAAAGGCAGCATTCTATGAAGGATTATACTGATCTAATTTTAAATACTACAAACAGAATTCTTCCTGTTAATAATCAGGTAGGGTTAGGGCTGCCTGGAAAAATGCAAATGTCCAATTAAATTTAAAGTTCAGATAAACAACATTTAAAAAAACATGTCTAATGCAGTATTTGGGGCATACTTAAGCTAAAAAGTATGTTTTTATCTGAAATTCAGATTTAACTGGACATCCTGTGTTTTTTTATTTTATATAGCAACTGTAATAGAGTATACCAAATAAGTTATCTATATTTAACGATACATTAAACATTTTTTAACCCAAGATTTAATAAAGGTTAAATTAAAATTTAATTGAGTAACTCTGGCCCAGGTAACTTACTTCATCATTCATTAATTCATTATGTCAGAAATGTCTCAGAGGTTAAGTCCTGTGCTAGGCATTGGGTAGTCAATCTTCAACAAATATAAGGGCATACCTGCAGGAACTTCACATAGATAAATGGCGTAGAGATAAATGCCACACATTAAAATAATTTTTAGTGGTTCTTGATGTGCCTCCAGTTATCCTTTCTCTTTACTAAGTAACTAGTGATAAATATTAACCTTCATGGATAAGACAAAAAAGTGTGCTTACCTGAAATTTTCCAATGATTGTATAACTTTTAAATATGTTCCAAAACAACATAACACATGAAAAATCGTTAATTAACAAAAGACATAACATCTTAAATCTCAGGGCACTTTAGAGACAGGTTTGTCTAGTAATTATGGTAATCGCTCTGTCACAGTCCGTCTTTACTTCTGTGTGACCCACTGTGTTCTGATCCAGCCACACTCCAGGACTTCTACTTGTCTCCTGGCCTTTATTATTGATTACAGATTGTTCCTAACCTCTACTTACTGACTCTAAGGACCACAACTTTGTACTAAAATAAAACACAAAGAAACTATCTCTGTCACTGCAGCCACTTTCTCTGCTTTTATGTCTATGGTGGACATGTTCTTTCTGTATAACAACAATTCTCTATCACTGTGGCTTAGGGAAAGTCTTCATATCCCTTTGGCAGAAACAGCCACTTCTTAATTGTAATTCATTCTGAAAATCGAGTTAGCCTGTGCATGGTATTATGACATTTCATGCAAAACACCCCTCACTATTTCTCTCACCCATATTGTCCTTCCCAACCCTTCCCTAAAAAGGTGACTCAGGATATTTAATAACTTTACATCTAAGGTTCTGTGAGTTACAATGCAACAAACATAGACCATGCCCATCATCAAATATTCCCAAATCAATTTAAAAATTCTATCTGTGTTGATAACCTTGACTGTGCCCATTTTTAAAGAAATAATAATGCTATTAATTCATATTAAAGAACATGTCTCAAATCAAAACTACTAGAATAAATATGATTATGTGTTTAAAAGGAAAAAAGTTATTGTTCCATCAATTTTTCAACCATTTGGAAAAATATGGCAATAAAAAATAATCAATTTTAATTCTTTTTCTGCTTACATATTGCCTGTGGTAGTGAGGTAAAAAAGAAAAATGAAATTAGCTGGGAAGGAAGAAACCAAGCTTCTGACTCTAAATAAGAATAAGACAAGAATTATCTCACTTTCTTGGTTTCAGTTTCTCCATTTTTTAAATAGAGGACAGGCATGGCATGGGACAGTAAAGGAGCAGCTTACTATATACGCTCTAGATTTTTCATCTAAGCCTAAATTCCACACATTCAGTGATAAAGGTCCAGACTTATAAAAAGCAAATTCCCTTCTTGGGAGTGTGTGTGTGTGTGTGTGTGTGTGTGTGTGTGTGTGTGTGTGTGTGTGTGTGTGTGTGTGTGTGTGTGTGTGTGTGTGTTTCTCCGGTGCAATTCAAATGCTATTCAAATGAATTAATAAGTATCTACTGAAGGTTAAATGCATGCAAAATATTAGCCTATGTATAGCATACTTTCTCATTATTAACACAAAATAAAATGTACCCAGTTTTCTAATTCAGCTCTCTGGAAAGCCATACCTTTCCCCACCTTTAGAAATGTTCTATTATTATTATACAGGCACCGGCAAGACAATGATCCATCAAAGAATATTTCAGTGGCAGGAGAATGGAGCCTAGACAGTCTTCTTTACAGAGGAGCCCAGAAATTGTTATGGCTCCAGCCCTTCCACTGAAACACCCACAAATGACAGAGAATTTGCCACTTTTTAAACTTACCACTATCACTTCTCTAACATGCTACTCTTGGAATAACATTTATACAGACCATAATTCTTAATCATTCTTGATTTTAGATCAATTAAAACAGTGAAAATGGTAGGGAGGAGTCATACATCCTTGTGGTTATGGAACTGGATAAAATAAGCTGAAGTAGCAGGTCTTTTTCCTAGTCTCATAAGCACATGCAGTCTCATTTTAATTTCTCTTTGCACGATTCCCTCACCTTGATTGTCTCTGGCTCCATGTTTCTTGTTTATGGAGCGCTCATATCCTCATGTCAATCAATTACTCATTTCACACATCATGATGCTTTGGCTCCCACTTCTGGTCTGACCACCCTCTGCTAACCACCTGCTGCAGTGAAATAAATATGGATTTCTGTCTTTACCTGCTGTAGGTTCCAAGTACTTTGATATTTCACACTTGCTCTCCTTCCCAAGTACCCTTCTTCAACAGCCCAAATGATCAATCATTTCTGATGTTGGTTATAAATGTGTCAACACTCTTTTTAAAGTGTTACATTTTCATTGCACTCACTGTGGTCAGAAGTAATTCCTCAGTATCCGGCATTGAAATTGCCTGTTTCAAAAGCCTCTGTTACTCTACCCACACATCTGGGGCAATAAGGATAATTGCTGGATGTCTGCTGATCTTGTCCTTTGTGCTTCTCACATATCAAGAGCAAGGCCACTTTTTCCTCATTAGTGCAGCCAGCACCTGTCCACACATTGTGATTTTAAAGGCTGTGGGCAGATCTTACTGCTTCTCCAACAATCTTTTTCTGTGCTGATAATTCTTTTAATTGGGAGAAAGGCTTTCATAGGAGAAAAAAATAAATGGTTGATATGAGATCATTTCCTAAGAAGGATTCAAAAATTGAGAGGAACTAGAAAACACAAGGACACTCAGCAACATGAACTTGAAAAAAAGGAGGAATATAAATGTGAAGATGTTTCCTAAAGGGACTCTTTTGTAAAGGAGAAATTGAGAGCAATGAGAAAAAAATGCTCTTCCATTTTTATGTTTGCTTTCTGCATACCCCATATTGCTTTGTCTGACCATTGCCTCCACTGCCAAAAATCACTCCTTAAACAGAATTTTAAGTGTTTCAAAGCCATAGGGACCCTGTGTCAGTTGTTTTTATGTGTATATGTTTTGCTATACTTGGAAACTTTTTTTCACCAGAGATGACCTACATCACTTTTCAGGTCCCTTCAAAAGCCTAGAATATATGAACTTTTCCAGGCAATTTACACAGGCATTTAGAAGAGATAACTGAATAACATTATGTCAAATATCTTCAAATGGAAAAATGTATCAAAGTTCATATCAAATTTCCCATTTTTGTGAGCTTTTGTTTAAGTATGAATATGTATCACATTATCAGATTTCACAAAAATGCATTTACAAATAAAAACAGTTATATTATGTATGAGAAAATAAATGTTAATATGTAATTGGGGCATATATTTACCCCAGTGTCAATTAACTGAATGTTACTAAATAATAGTTGACACAAATAAATGTTCAGAATTACAGCAACAGCATTTCCAGTTATGATATATCTTTCAACAAAAACAGATGCAAAGCAACTTCAAAGGAAGCCAGTGAATCATAAAAATAGATTGAATAGTTGGTAACACACTGGATGACTCTGAGTACCAAATGTCTAGAGCAGTGAGGTATCTACTACACTAAACAGACTACAGAATAAACAGTAAAGGTCAGGTGAAAGCTGAGATAAATTTGGAAAGCATACTTCATTCGAAAGCAAAAAGAACTATTTTATCAAGATAAATAATACAAATTTTAATCATGGATAAATTTTCTCTTCTTAGCACTGGAGAAATAATGAAATTCTTTACAGGTTTTGATGAGTGGCACTTACATGTTACAGTCTTCCTAGCCAGAAACAGTAATCCTGGAGTGTTACATCTGAGATTTCGCTAAGCCCCAAAAGCTGTATTATATATCTATGATGTATATATCTAACCATATTGGTGACTAATTCCATATTCTAATGGTTATTTCAACTACTAAATGTGCAAACACATTTTAAATACTCTTTAAGGCAATGTATCTCTCTGTTTTACCAGAATAAAGCAATAACATATTTGTATCTTTTCAACAATTAAAAAAATCTTACATGTTACACTAAGCTTCAAGTGATTTAGGTTTTAATCAAGCCTTCTTGATTTATGTGTTTTATTAATCTAGTTGAAATCAAATAACCAATTATTGAGGGCAGAATCAATACAGACACTGCATTAGTGTTCTTGTATTTAGTTTGAAATGAGGCTAAGAAAACTGCAGATACTGAAAATAAAAACTGAATAGAAGTGAGATTTTGAGAATCACTAGTCAGCCATGTGTTTTTTTCATTGTCATTTAAGTTCTCCCTATGCCCTTAACCACACGTTCATGATTAGTACCTGGTAATAAGTCTTTCTTGAATTATCCTAAATTGTTTGTCATCTCTTTCTACTTAGGACTCTGACTGATCCAACTCCCAAAACAGAAGCCTTTTTTAGTAGCTCTTTCTTAGTTTCTCATAAATTCTCCATTTTAGCACCACAAAACCAACCCAGGAAAAAAAATTATGTAGGTTAAAGACCCTCAAATCCAATCAGAAAAGCTTCTTGGTGTAAAGAAGGAAAATATAGCATATTTTCAGGAATATATGATGATATATCAGTAAATTATCCTAATAAATATTTCTCAAAATAATATTTCAATAAAATATTAATATAAATATATAGCAGGTTTAATTCAGACTTTATAAACATTATAAGTATTTGTTAGTTTGAACATGATTTTATCTAAAGGAAATAAGTTGTTAAAGCTCATGTCTTTGAAATAGAAGGGTCTGAAATGATGAAAATTTGCTAGTTTGTCTTTAGTAAACTGAAAATATAACCATGCTTAAGGTTCAGTACTACATTTTTGGTGAGCATATTTCAATGCTAATTTTCATTGTAGCAAAAAATTATACTTTGTATGTAAAAGTATTTTTCCTTTTTTAAATATGGGCAGCCAAAAACAGCCAACATCATTGAGTTGGAATGAATATTTTTACAAATAATATAATTAAGAATAATTAGGATAACTTTTCTGTATGGTGACAGAACTTTGATAAGAACTCTAGTCTCCAAATCTAGATTCTGTTCTTTTATATCACATAATTCCTCTTATGATTTATGATGCTACCATTCTTTTTTTTTTTTTTTTGCATTCTACTCTAGTAAGAAACATTAGCAGTTTAGTTGGACAACTGGCTGTTGTTAAAACATAACTCTAATACACATAGTTGGCTTTTAGATGGACTTTTGCCAGAAATATGTGTCCAAACATGACTATCTTTACAAACAATTATGAGAATTTTACAAATACAGCTTTAGTTTACTGAGCTATCTCCTTTCAAAATAAAAGAGTTATTTTTTTTTCCCTACCATTTGCTGGGACAACCTATTTATCCTGGCATCAGATGCCCTCTATTATCTTGATCTTGCTTTTCCAATATAATCTCCCACTATATCACCCCCCCAAAATAAAACAGAAATTTACTTCAACATATGATTTTCACTTTTCTATCATTTGTCGTCCTCTTTACTCTGCCAGAAATATTATTTTGCTGACATTTTTGGTGGTCAAAATAAAATTTTCCTTCAAACTCAGTTTAAATATTACTTTCACTAAGTATACTTCCTGATTACCTCAGTCAAGAGTACTTTCTCATCTCTGCTCTTACAGTTCTTCTCTTATAATACTTACATACATTAATCTTTTATGTCTTTGCATTGATAATGGGTATTCTCCATATTACTAATCTCCATATTACTAAAAATGTACCAAAGATCACAAAGATAAGAACTCTGTGCTCCAGCAGGGATGAGTGGAGGAAAAAAATAAAAGTGTAAGTTAAGAAGAAAAAGTGGGGGACTTCACTGTCAAGATAAGGGACAACACCTTACTTCAGTAAACAGTAGAGAGATAAAAACCAAATGGCTCTTTATTTTTAAATGAGTAAAATATCTTTAAACTAAAGATTCAGAGACCATTTCATACTAGAGACCATTCTGGATTCTTCATGTTGTTTTCTGTAATAATTGGCTAATAGTGGTCACTCATACTGTAAGTCTGAATTTAATATATGGACAGACATAATGTTTACAAAGCAATTCATTGGAAAGGACTACTGAATCAAAAATAATCACACTTAATGAATCTGAATATTTGCTACTGAACAACTTAATTGCTGTATTTTTCCAACAATAAGAACACATTTCCAACTATTTCTAAAATGCTCCTGAGATTCTGGTATGAATATTTTCTCATTCCCTCTGCCAGGATGCATTGTAATCATTCTATCTTTTCACTGGAATAGAATGTTTTTAGGCTATTCATAAAGAATACCATAACATCGGATTAATTATACTTGGCAAAACATAGAACACAAGTCACTTATAAGCATTGACTTTCCCAAACATCACTATGAACTTGTGTAATGTCGTGCAGGTTTTACAGATTGTATTTAAGATCTATTTTTCAACACCTAACATGTGTATCTGGATCACTGCACCCAATGCTGCATCACAAATATTGGAGCAGAACTGAGTAGCTATATTCCAGCTATACCCAGATGACATTTTCTATAATGCAGAAAAGGATGACATCTGCTCCCTTTCTTATTCATTTTCATAAGAACATCCCACTTCTTTTTTTTTATAAACCATCAATACATATTCTAAA
The DNA here is from genome assembly GCF_040802235.1 of Manis javanica. NCBI lineage: Eukaryota > Metazoa > Chordata > Mammalia > Pholidota > Manidae > Manis > Manis javanica. Next base: position 126,043,958 of record NC_133160.1, on the reverse strand, counting down.
AGAGGATACATCCTTCAGATGTAAACCCAAGAGTTCACAGACTGAGAGATCTGCTTCCGCACCTGTGTCTTTTTGGCAGAAAGATGCTTCATGTAGATAAAAAGAAGACAGAGTGGGAGCCAGAAACAGTCATATGATGTTTTGGCAGCTTTTCTACACACAGTATTTTTATTTTTAATCTCTAGGGATAATTCACAGAGAAAAAAATCTCCTAATGTGTTGTTGAAATATGTATTATATTGACAGCCAAAATGAAAACTCACTCAGTTTTCTTAAATATTGTAAAAGACATACTCACTTCAAGATGTTATGGCATGTTAAACTATGAAGAAGGAAACATATATTACATGTTAATATTAAAGTACTTTTCACTGATCCTCAGCTGTAGCAAGCACCAGATCTCAAAAACACCATCTCTAATGACTACTGAGGTACATGGGAGAGGCTTAAGTCAAGGGGAAAAGAAGTATAATTGTATGTATTTGAAGAGGTTCATACTCTTACTTATATTTATATATCTTTTCAACTAATGTTTGTGTTACATAACTCAGAAGTAAAGAGATGTATTAAAAATCTATTACACCTAATTTCCCCCTCTCCAATCTCCCCACTTCCTTCTCCTCCCTCTATGGACTTCAGTCTTTATTGAGCACCATGTACCAGACCCATGCTCAGTGAAGCAATTTCAAGGAAGAATAAAATTTATGATTAAATATAGGAAATTGAGACTATTAAGGTAGGCTTAAAAAAAGGTGGGCTCAAGTAGAGTCAATGATTACATTCACCCAGTTTAAAAGAATAACACTTACCCTGTCTTGGCCTCTAAATTCTGCACATTACCTTGTCTTCCAGGGTCACCAATGGAATGACTTTCCTTATCTAGAGATGGATTCGGTGATAATTTCATAGACTTTTCATACAGAATGCTTACTTTTACCTTTTGTTTTTTAATATATAATACATAAAATGTTCACATCGGGGTTATTTTTCTTATCACTGAAAACAGGACATGTCAGCCTAAGCTGTGCCTTTTGGTAAGATTTTGAGAACAGCTTTCTTCTCCATCACAGACCTCTCCATGATTGCGGCGGCCTGTGAGTCAACAGGAACCAAGAACAAATAAGGTGTTAAGCTGACTGTTTGGAACCTTTTAGGAAGGATGTTTCTGAGTTGGATGCATACATTGTGTCTGACTAACTGCTGCTGCTTCCCCTTTCTTTAGATAATCCCTCCCCAACACTCCCCACACCTGGCACCCTTCCTGTATATTGTTTGAGCTTTTGTATTGATAGAAAAATATGGATAAAAAAAACATTTTTAAAGACTTGAGGTTTGACAGGGTCATACTTACCACTCCTCTTTAGTTCTGAACCAAATAAAGACAAAGGCATCAATTGAAAGAGAAAGAAATGTCAGCTTCATGCCTGCCAGCGTGGTTACAGACCGTACCTCAGTGTGCGAGCTACATGTGCTGGTCCACAGGTCTAGTGCTTGAACAGATTATCAGACGAAGTGTTGGGCTTTTCTGAGTAGGTTTATCTACCCAGGTCACCAACTCACACTGACTCAGAATAAATGGGAGAGGACTTGCGTGGAGATCTCTTTCATATGGTGCTGAAATTTTCTCTGTCCACTTGAGAAATTCAGACCAATGACTGACATTTATGAATGAATTAGTTCACTCAGACTCAAAATAGAGGTGGAAGAGGAGTGAGGAAAACACCAAGGGAAACTTCAAACCAGAGAAATGGAAAAGAATCACTCAACTAAACCTCGCAGCAAAAACTATGTACATTTCTTTCAAAAAGCACCTCTTGTGCAATCCCATGAAATCTGTGACCACCATGTTGGCGACCTCTATGACCCCAGCAAATTCCGCATTTCTTTGCACTGCCCAGGTTTCAGTCTTCCTTTCCTTATCACGGGAATCCCGAGGGCCTTGATCACCAGGAGGTAACCAAAATAGTACGATGTGTTACAGCGCATATATCACGTTTGTTACTCACACCGTAAACGAAGAGGGAACGATTTTCTGCCCTAGTAGACCTTACTTTTTGATTCACCACATAATAGATTAATAATAAATAAATATTAAGGATAACAGAGTTTTCTTTTTCTACTAATTAGCCCACTCAAAAGCTAGTATTTCCCACCAAATCCCAAGCATGGGATTTTTCTCAAAAAGGAGATCCATGTATCCTTTCATAGGGGAAAGGGGAGAATAATGTGCTAAATAATTTTATTATTTCCATGACTATGCAGGTGCAAAAACAGCATTAAGAGGAGAACCCTAGATATAGCAGCTTATATCAATAATTAAAATAGAAATCCCTTATAGTGACCTAACAAAAACCAAACAAATATAGGAATCTGAGAACCAAATAAACCCCTGTGGAGCTCTAGACATAAACACTTTAAATTTGGAAAAGATAATCTAATATTTGTGAGTCATTAGAAACCAGAAGAAGTAGGAATCTAATTTAAGTGAACCTTCCATTGTTAGTTTTTATTAATAAAATGATGATGGTAAAATAAGGACCACATTTGTATAAAGCATGTAAAATGAATTCTGTTTATATGTCAAGGTTGACTATCTTAGCACATATTCAAATAAATACACATAGGATTTTTTGTTTGTTTTATTTCTCTAGTTTTTATTGAAGCCTTAGTAAAAATCCAGGAAGTAGAGACGATACGAGGTAGGCAAATGTGACCATGTAGGTCTCCCTATCTATTGTGGACAGAATTGCATCCCCCTAAAATTTATCTGTTAAATGTGACTGTATTTTGAGGTTGGTCCCTGAAAGAGGTAATTAAACTAAAATGAGGTGATTGGGGTGGACCCTAATCCAGTGTGGCTGGCATTCTCATAAGAAGAGGCTATTAGGACACACAAAGAGGAAAGACTATCAAAGGACATATATCAAGAAAGTGGCTATCTGTAAACCAAGAAGAGAGGCCACAGAGAAAACCAGACCTGAAGACACCATGATTTGGGGCTTCTAACCTCCAGAACAGTGAGAAAATAAACTTCTGTTGCTTAAACCAACCAGTATGTGGTGTTTTGTGCAGTCCTAACAAACTAACGTATCATCATTCATTCATTGGAACTTCTTGTTTGATCAGCCAAAAAAGCTACAAGACCGCAGGGAGCTTGGTTTCAGGATTGCTAGATACTTAAACAGAAATCAAAGATGATATAGGACACTAATAATAAAGTACAGCTTTCTAAATCATAAACTTTAATACTTTAAATTCATTTATTTAAAAATAACAATTTCTAAGTTTAAAGTACCTCACATGCCTTGATCACATACTCCGAACCTGACTTGAGATGTTTGAGAGAATTAAATTCTCCATTAAATAGTAGTACCCATACTTACAAAACCAATTATTTTTTATAAAACAATTGAAGTATTTAAAAGCTTAATTTAATGAGCTAGCATTTGAAATTACTCCATGAAGCAGGTATTACCCTATTTTCCCTTTAGCTCTATTTAAAAATATGCAGTTGATATCGCAATATGATATTCACATCATCAGCCTTAGTATATTTTCTCTATGCTTTCTGTATGTCATATTTGTCAATGTGTAATACTTCATTTAACTCTTTCTTACACTATTCAAATTTTCTTAACATAAACCTAGCCCTATAAGAATCAGGCAGAACACAGTCAGTTCAAGCCTGCTCCCCATTCATTCCAAGACATACTTTGGCACATTTTCCATCATAGTTCAAGCTATTATCATGGCATCTCAGAACTGCATCAGTCAAATAATTAAGGTAACCTAAATTGTGAAGGTTTTATGCAATTAGACATACAGCAGACATTGCATGTATACTATCTTATAACCTTTAAAATAGAAATGGAAATAAAAATTCATTCATTTTTTAATAATAAAGAATATTAAAAAGAATGAAAAATTAAATCCATACTCCCACCACAGAGACAATATTATTTTGGAATTGTTTCTTTCAGGTCAAGATTGTTTGATATGACCATACTGCCTTCATAATTTTATACATTGTTTTCTTTCATTAGTTTTATCTTTTGGATGTTTTCCCATATACTGTATTTGTACTAAGTTCCAATAGGTATATTCAAGTGCTGACATTAAAAATAAAATCTTTGGCCAGGGTTATAAAAACAATGAAGTTCAGAATGTTGGAAGTGGTAAACACAAAAGCTAAAAACTATTTATAAACACATTTATTTTTATTCAACAAGCTTTTTGACCATCCAGTCATTTAAGAAAATAAGTTAATTCATCAGTTGAGCAGCTATGCAGCTCACAAAGAAGGAGTGAGTGCAAGGCACTTACTATCTTCTTACAGGAAATGACTGGGTGAATCTCTTTCTACCCACTTGGAGAGCAGTTCCCTTCCAGACGGTGCCTAATGGCCTCTGTTCACTGACACTCTCAGCCTCCTCCTCTGCTCAAGGAGTTGCATATTCTCTGATATTGTCTCTCCAGTCTGTGAAAATTCTCAGCACAGTGTGGGGAGGTGTTGAGACCAATGGTGTGTTCATCTGACAGTAAGTAGTCTAGGGGGAATTTTATGCTATTTATGATCTTTGATGCTATAAACACACCTTACATTGTAATTGTTCAAAGTTACTTAATTCTTCGCATTTACCACTATAGTATATGAAGGTATGTTGAAAAAAAGATGTTGTTTGTTTAGAGATTATGTTTTATTCATTTACAATATTAGGTATACCTTAAGTACATTAGCAGGTCCTTATTTTTGAATGAGTCAAACTAAAAAGTGGGGATGAGTTTTATTTACTTTAGTTTGCTTATTTTTCTGCACTATGCATCACAGTAAACAGTTTAGGGTGAGACATCTTTCACATATATTAACTTAGCCACGCTGCATCCATGTTATTAAATAACACCATTTTTTATCATTTTTGAAACATTTGTTTGTATTTATATACATACATGTGCACATATGTGTGTGTGCATACATTAGTCAGGTTTGTCTAGGGAAACAAATCACTCTAGACATTTAACAAAAGGTATTTGATACAGGGAATTATGTGTTTGCAGAGGCACTGACAACACTGGAGGTGAAGAACACTGAGAATCACTGTTGGCTTTGATGAAATCAGGAAGCACTAGAATCTCAGTAGGTAAGTATCAAAAAAAATTCAGCTGCATGTGCACCAGAGCAGAGGCATAAGATCCCAAATACAAACTGCTATAAACCTCACATCTGAGGTCTTCTCTTGGCTCCATCTGCTACTACTTTGGAAGAATTTCTTCCAAATCTCACCCTAGCATCTCTCAATTAGTTTAACCTAAACCAAAATTCTGCTGACTAATGAGTCTTAGGAATGTGGATTTCCAGAAGAGCTTAAATGTCTAGGGATGGTATGGAGTATAAACAGATGATATCTGTCATATATGAGGTATTTCATGATTTATCAGACCAATTCACTATACTAGAATAGATTTAATTTCCCACTGCATCCAAAGATGAGGGTAATTTGGGGTGCTTGTGACTTTCTTGAAATGAGATACTGAAGAATTTTCTTCAGTGCTTGTACAGATTAGGGTGTCTCTAAATTATACTTCTGATGGAACAAGAAGGAAAGGCCAAAGAAAGTTGAGCAGATAGCTCTCTTTTTCCCTGGCCTATATAAATACTAGAGTCAGACATGATCTTAGATTTACTAGTGAATAAATTTATCCATATGAATGTTTCTAAAGAAATGAAACATATAGAAAACATCAATGACTTTTTTAAATCTCTAATTGTAGTTGATTTAAGAAGCCACTTTGATTCTAATAAATATTTGATTGTATTTTTTAACAGTTACAATAGGATTAACTTTTTTCCTATATGAATATATTCCTGTGCATATAAAAGGAAACATTAGAAATGAATTTCCAGGCATTCCATTCTATTTTTGACCTGTATACTGTCCATTTCAAAGACACTATGCAACTCAGTATTTGAATAAATAATACAGATATCTACAATAGGATGAGATTTTTAAAAAGCAGCAAAACTGATTAAGTGAATTGGCATTTATGACAAAATATGGAAAACAGGATCTAACAGACTTACAGTGATAAATGAGAAACTGCAAAATTAATAATGACTCTAAAACCTCCTAGCTCTTCAAATTCATTTTACAAAATCTATCATTAATGTGTTTTAACTTGGAAAATAAAGATAGTGATTAAAACTGTTAAGCAGATACTTCTCATATCTCAAAATATCCTAATCTTCTCCGATGGTGGATATGTTTTTTAGATCTTAACTAAAATATCCTCATGAGGTCCAAAAGGAAAAACAACCTCTAAAATGAGTTTTTCTGCTCTGACTTTAAGAAACTATTAAAAGCAAAATATGTTAAGCTATTCATTCATTTGTTCTTTTTTTATTTGATAATATGTACTAAGTAATTGTTATTTGTTCAACAGTACTAAGAATTTAAATAAGAGAGGAGATGGGTTCCTAATTATTTTCTAAAACCTTTTTCAAATAGAAGCTAAAAAAAGAAGTCAATTAAAAATTAAACAGTATTTCTGTCTTAAAATTTCAAAGGTTTGAATTTATACTGGGAGTACACTATCCATTTGGCAGGGGCCAAGGGAATGCTCTGATTCCTCCCCCAAAACCCTCTGATTGAAAAAGTAATTATAATTGTCTCTTTTATATAAAATCATCTTCAGAAGCATCATAGAAAGAAGAAATCAAATTAGCCTTACTGTTGCTCTGGGGTGGGGGTCTGTTTCTGACATAAGTTAAGTAGTAAAAAGAAAAGCAGAGTTCCAAGGCCAGGTCTGAGTCCTGTGCCCTGCCCTATACCAGGGTGCAGGCCAGCCCCCATGAACTACCAGCAATCCAAATGTCAGTAGAATGGATGATTTGAAAGGAAAGGAGGAATCTGTGTCAAAGCTAGTGCCATGAAGCTAGCACAACAGATGTCTACTGTGCAGGCATTCAGCAAGTAATTATAAGAAGGATGCATATTATTAAATTGAGTTTAAGGATTCATTACCAAGGGAATTTAATTTAAGGCTTGTTGAAATCTTTCTGATGTTCAGAATAACTAGGAATTTGCCTGAAATAGAACAGAGATATGGGAATAGGTGAAATGAGATATTAAAATAAAGAGATACTTTTGACAGAAAGAATAGCAAATGAAAGGAATGCATTTGAAATCTTATGGAATATTTAGTAAACTGGAAGAAGTTCAGAATGGCTGCAATCTAGGCAACATGGGAGAGAGACAGGTCAGTAAAATGGGGGTGGGCAGAAGAACACAGAGGAAAAGAGGAACAGACTGTAGGCCATGGTAGGGATTTTAAACTTGATCTTAAAAGCAGTGAGAAACGATTTAAAGATGGGATTAACATGATCTGATCCATCTTTAAAAACAACAGGTTTATTGTTGTAGTTAAAATGGAATAGAATAGGACAGACTGACCCACTATTTTAAACAGTAGGTGATGATAATGGGGTAGGATGAAAAAACGGGGATAGACATGAGCAAGCTCAAGATCTATTTTGTGGACAGAATGATAGAACTTGAGGGGGAACAAGTGAAAGAACTAATTCACGCATCTCACACACATGTATTAAACAACAGCAACCTTACTGGTTTTGGTGATACAAGAGTGAAGAAAACAGAGAGAAATCCCTGCCAACATGGATTATACATTCTGATGGCAAGATAATTCCCAGTATTTAAGCTACTAGTCTTTGTATTCAGCCTAACATAGTCGAGAATGTACATTGTCAGACAAAGGCCGAATCCAAATTCATTACAGACATGATTGATTGCCACCTGGAGTCCCTAGACTCCCAAATAAATTGGAAGAAGGTAATGAAGTGACGCAGCCCCTGAGGGAAGAACTTCCAAACAGCTATTTTACACATGGACAGTAGATTAAAGGACATCTGTTGAGGACAGATTCTTGGTCAGCCAGACCAACCTGGCGCCTCAGAACTCACTCCTCTTCCAGGACAGGGATCTTTGGTACCCTTGCCCAGAAAGACCGCTGTGATTCTTTCGTCCTGTACCATATTCTAAATGGTAATTACTATTGCCATTCTCTAGAACCCTTGTGTTTTGAATGTGTGAGAGTTTATAAAATTTATCATTTCTCTACAGATTACTGGACTGTGATGAGCTCCATCTGGACCCAAATGAAAGGAATGCTAATCATCCTGGGCAGGCTTTGTGCTGTCTTCCTCTGGGGACAGGATAAGTGAGTTTTCAGTTGTATAGAGAATAACTGTATTAGGATAAAAGAAAACATCTTTTAAAATGGAATGTACATGGGAATAAAGGTTCTAGGCACCCATAGAAGTGGTAGAATATAACTGATACATTGTGCTTTTTTCAATATGGTATTTCTACTCCTTTTAGAGGACTTTCTCTTCCTTTTAGAAACTATCCTTCACCTAGTTCTGTCCACATGATCTGTGTAGGATTCATGCCAACACCAGGTTCCAGGCATTGAGCAAATGGTCTGAACCTGGGAAGTAAATCATTTTTTTTCTAGGCCATATTGACTAGTTCATGCATGGTCATAAAAAAAGGAAAATGTAGATAAAAGAGGGAGATAAAAGGTCCCCGACCATAGAACCCTAGAAATAATAATGTTAAATTATCTCTAATACTAGCTTTTCAATGAGCATAAAGTCTATGCCTGTCTTGATTACTATATTATCTACATACAATGGAAAAGTACCTGGAATATAACAGGAAGATAACTATTTGTTTAATTGAATCAAATCAAATTCAATTGATATTTTAAATTGTTCCTGGACTGTGAAAGTATAATTCTCAGATGAAAGAGGAGAAGAGTAAATTATATCATACACTGAAATGTGTGCCAAGTAGCTCTGAATTATTGATCTTTCTTCCATTGGGCACTTCACCTTAAATCTTACTTTTGTTATCTCTTTCATGTCCTTAGCTCAAATTTTGAGCCAGAGTACAAGAGGGAAAGGCTATACCTGCCAAGTCTAGTTCTTCCTTCTTAATATTCAGAGACTTCATTTCCATAATATTATAATATTTTCATAGAATATTCCTTAATCCTACTTTTAGTCTATTAATGAGATATGTTGCATTGTCTTCCTTTTATTTATAGACAAAAGGATTTTTTGACCAGATATCTGAGGAAGGGAACATAGAAAAATTAGCAGTTATAGATAGGAACATAATGAGTTGACTTTTGTATGTATTGAGATGACACATTTTGTGATATTTGGAGGAAGTTATACAGTATTTACTCTCTGCAGATTAGAAGGAAGTTTTGAGTTGGAAAAATGCATTTCAGGGTAATCATCTTATAGATGCTAAGTAATTGTAGGTAGACAAGTAGATAAACCCATTTAAGGAGAGTATCTAGACTAAGAAAGGAAGAATGGAACCAGCAATAAATTGATAGCTGATTGGTACCAAGATCAATGCACAAAGAGATAAATATAACAGAAAACAAGAGATAAAATATTTATGAAGTGACACTAATTTAAACTGAAGACCAGTTAAATAAAATTCATTTATTTGTTTATTCAACAAACATTTATTAAAATAGTACTAGGTACCAGGTATTCTAATTACTGAAGAAGCAGGGCTGAATGAAATGGAGAAAGATCTCTGTTTCTCTAGATTATAAATTTGTCCACTCGCCTACCTTCCCAACACTACTATCACAAGGGAAAATGGGCAAGGCGCTGATGAATGGATCAATATTTTCCCCATTCATTGAAGAATAGTTTTAGAATTCAGCATAGTTTAAGAGCAATCAGGAAAAGCATAACATCATCACATTGATTGGAGACAAGAGAAGAGATTAACTGAACGGTCCATTTGTTTGAAGTATCTTCAAGGCCCTGAGAAGAGATTGCTTCAACCAGTCCTGGAGGTTTGCCTGACACAGAGCAGGAAACTTTCAAGGAGATGATATAACTGTTTAGTTGCCCACAGCAGTGCACTCAGGAAGTAAACAATATTTATTGCCACTTTCACTGACCTTAAATGTTGTAGATGGAGGTGGCATCATGTTCAGAGCACCCACAGGTGACAGCTGATGACATGTGAGCTCACACCAAACTGAAACTTGAGAGTTGACAGTGGACCATGGTTGACCCAGAGTCTGGAACTCAACCTTTGTCCTATATATGTGAGAGTCTCCCCAAACTAGCAATCACCATTATTCTGGCCATCCAATCTCATACTACAGAGGGAATGAAATACCATGCTGGCGGGCAGGATCAGTGCATTTACCAGGCTGTCTTCCTGGAAGCAGGGTCCTGAGACAATGATATGGGGCAGTCAGAAAGCATCACAGAGCACCTCAGGACATCTTATGAAGTCCACACTTGGAGCAGACATTTGGAAAACTCCCCAAAAGGAAAACCAGGGGCCGTGTCTCCTGAGATTCTCAGTTGGAGTTCAGCACACATCGTCATGCTAGTGCAACAGGATTTAAAAGTTCAGGGGAGATATTTTTGGCAACCAAGCAGTCCAGGCCTGTGGCACTCTGCCTGGGGAGCACTACTGGCTCAGACTACTGCCCACCATGAAGGGAAACAGAAAAACTGAGAAAAACACTCCAAAGCAGGAAGGACCCTGAGGTGGCAGCCTGGGGAGAACCATGCTGTCCAGGTCTCGGGGTCGTACTGCGATGTCCTTCCCGAATAACTGACCCGAATAATCAGAATCAGATTCTAAGACAGACATATTCATCCAAAATTAAGAAAGCAAATATTCAAATAACCAACAAAAACAACTGCCTATACTGACCAAAATTGTCACATGCCCCAGTTCTAGTGTAAGAGCTGGGAAAATGGGGATATTTATTTAATTTTCTAAGCCTGTTTCCTCATCAGGAAATTAGAGCAATTCTTTCCTTATAGGACCATTGTGAGCATTTAAAGAGATGAAATGTCCCTTGTACTGTTCCTGGCACAAAATAGTCAATGAAGAGCAACTGTTATTAATTAATTATTCTTCACTGAAATTTGTGAAATAAATGTTGTCTATCCTTCAATTCTTTCCCTCATTCTGACAAAAAATACAAAATATGTCTAATGAGAACATTTCAGATTTATATACAGTAATGAATTTCTATATAGGAAACTGAATATCTAAATGTTAAGAAGATCATATTTTAAGTAATATAGGGCTATGAAAATATGGCTGTCAACACCTAGTCAATTAAATCAATTCATCAAAGCCCTGGATGCTTGAATAAATTCTCAATTATTTACTGAAATACTGTTGTATATTAAAATAAATAAGTTATCATGCTTATTTAGTACTAAATTTTTTAAAAATGTAGTCACATGTATCCTGGTGAATTAATGCCTAATCACGTGACATGAAAAAGACAGTTGCTGACTAGATTTGTATTTGGTAACTATCTGAATTAACTCAGGCTGTTTTAACAAATTGCCATGGACTGACTGACTTAAAGAACATACATTGTATTTCAGAGTTGTGGAGGACGGGAAGTCTAAGATCAAAGTACTGGCAGATTCAGTGTCTGGAGAGGGCCTGCTTCCTGGTATGTAAATGGCTGTCTTCTCACTGCGTCTTCATGTGGCTGAAAGAGAGAGAAGTAGGCTTTCTTATGACTTTTATAAGAGCACAGATATTCATATGGGCATAGCCCTCATGACCTCATCTAATCCTAATTACCTCCTAAAACCCCACCTCCCTAACAGCATCACATTAGGGGGTAGGCTCTCAATATAGAGATTTGGGGGACCATAAACATTCATAACAGCAACAAGTTCATGCACACTGAAAATGCATGTAAAGGGCAAAAATATACTGTTCCGAAAGACTGTGTAATGTTATTTATTTATTTTAACAAATGCTTACAAATGGTAAAACAACTACTGGAACAGTGACAACGATTACTTCAAGAGTTTCTCTGAGACCATTTATAATAATAAGTGAGGGTTTATGTTTCATTATTTGTTAAATACAGCTTAAGTGCAATAAATATGCTCCATCTGAATCACTAATTACTAAGATACAAGATATATACAAAAAAATAACAAGGAAAATAACTTCATATGAATAACAAGTACAAATAGCCTAATAAAATTGAGGACCAGGGGGAATACAGAGACAAAAGTGCTAAATTAACCTATATTTAGTTACTGTAAGGAAAGCGCAAAAACCAGTTATATAATTGGGTGATGCCAAATAAACAAAAAAAAATGAATTTGTTTATTGTAAGTTTCAAACTAAAAATGGTTTAGGTTTTCTGTATACCATTTAAGCATCATCATCAACTAATAATACCATAATAATAGATAAACTCTCTCAGCATATAAAACTATTCCCATAACAATATGACCTCCTGATTTTCCTCTCACCTATCGGGAAGTATATTCATTTCACAAATATTAATTGTGTGTCTACTCTGTGCAGACCTTGTCTAAACACTGGGGAGCCCTCTTATCATTTGGTGAAGAAATAAACAATAAATTAATAATCATATGTAAAATAATAACTCTCTCTTTTTAGGCATATATACGGGACAGTCTTTATTTTTATATTAGTATTTGCATTTCTTATGCCTCACAGTCATTCTGTCTTCCATCCAGATGGTCTCAGTTATTCCTCAAATATCAAATATGTATAAACCTTTGATTCTCAAAGGCATATATTTGTGCCTGACCTCCTTTATGAGCCACAGCCCTGAATTTCTGACTACTCTATCTGATATGACTAAAATAGAAAGTCATCTAAGCTGATTCCTGGACTGCTGCACTCCAGAACACACTCAAAAGAAAGCCTTTTCTATGTGTCATTCATTTTTCACATCCTGTTGCTAACAAAATCTGATTTTGTAACTTCAGAATTGTTTATTCAAGCATTCATTTATTTATGGAAACTTTACTACTTATTATATGTTAGACACTAGGTATATAGAGAGATAAAATATGTATGTGTGTGTGTGTGTGTATATAAAATGATGAAAAGCCGTATGTCAGCATAAAGGAGGAGTAACCCAAACTCAGTTGAGTGGTCTAGGAAGAATTCAAAAAGAAAGGGTCACTGTAACTGTGATGTAAAGGGCAAATAGGGCTGTTTAGTTGTTAAAACAAGCTAGAAAGGGGATTCTAGACAAAGGATATGCTGGTGCACATGGCACATTCTATATGTTCAAATGGTTTATTATGATTCAAGTCAATAGATTAGGTATCAGATAATGGCAAAAGATAAGATTGGGTAGTCAGTCAGGATGTAGAGTGTGCTTGAATATTGTCCTGCAAGGCATGAAAATTATTTCAATGGCTTAAATAAGGGATCTGTATCAAATATGTGCATATTGGAAAATCACCCTGACAGTACTGTGGAGAAAGAATGTCATGAATACAAGCTTGGATGCAAGCTATTAGGGACAAACTAAGTCTCACTGAGATTAGAAGACTCTCCTGATGTTACTAATCTATGGTGCCATTCTAGGATGCTCTGACTTCAAATCCTATACTCTCATCAACCCTGCTTTGTGGGCCAAGATGCTTACCAAGGTATATATCATACCTTAGTCATGTATTACATGTCTTTTAGTCTCATCTGCCATTACTTTAGACTTCATGTTTACTCCAGTAAGACTGAGTGGTTAGCTCACCCAACCAGGATACTTCATGCTTCTGGAATTTTGTTCATATTTCATCTCATCACTATCTGCAAGTGTTGCAGTCATTATGCAAAAATCAATATGGATGCCTACCAAAAGTTAGATTTGGATTTCAAGACTGATGACACCAAACACAAAGGATAACAAAGCTTTCTGGAGAGAAAAGAGGAGTCCTCCTGAGCTGATCCAAAAATGGCATGGGACAGCAGGGAGAGGAGACAGGTTGGGTTTTTATGGTGATTAAGGGATGGAGTTCTTGCATACTGATAGGGGCTTGCATGATTTGAAACTCCCACTAGTAGCAAAGGAAAGAAATATGTGTGCTTTCTTATCTTCTTGCCCGTATATGGAGCAGAGGAGAATAAAGGGTACAAGTCTTAGAGCTGTCAGCAGTCAAATATCAAAAGGTTGAGTCAGTTTTTTTATTATAGTTCACCCATGATGTTGCTGCCATAAACACACATGATAATCACACAAACAGGCAGGACTTCTATAATAAGGTTTATCCACTTACTCTGCTTTTATTTCTATCTCCATAACTTTCACCACTACTTGATCAACTTGATTTCCTTAATTGCTTATTGTCTGCCTTTCATGCTAGAATATAAATTCCATAATATTAGATTCTTGGGCTATTTTATCCACTGCTATAACTCTAGCATGTAGAACTGTAACTGACTTACACTAGGTGCTCAATAAAGATATTTTGAGTCAGTTCATCAAGAGCTGAAGGAAAGATGCATTGCAATAGCAGCTACTTGGAAAGAAATCTTAACAGGGGCAAGATTTTAAAGGAAGAATGTGATTTAACAGACTTTTAAGAAAGGATATATAGAGCAGAGAGATGATATAACATAAATAGTAGATTTCGCTTAATTTTGGACTTTGGCAATTTTTTCACACCACTTTGCCTCCAATTTTTCCACATTAACCTGTAGTTTGGTGTTTACTTTGGGTTGTTTCACCAGACTACTGACGAGTTCCAGTAAGAATAGCTTTGACAGTGATTGAATAAACACTCTTCGGTGTTCTCATTTCCTCTGTGGCATTAGGTATGGTTCATTGATGGTATTAATGGAGAAATTTAAAATAATTGAAATGATATATGAACTCAATATCCCCAACAAACTGTACTTAGGTTGTCAGAACAACATGCCAAATGTATTTATTAAAGTATGAATAAGAAGACTAAAACTCAAGAAATAACTTGAATCTCCATTATTATTAATGGAGTTATGACAAGTATGCATATAAACCAAGTAAGCAGCACACCGAGAACAAGCAAGATACTTATTATAGTGATCCATAGCATCTATCTTAGCTGTTGTAATAGCTTCCTGTACGACTTCACTGCTTCTAATTTTCCCCACTCCATTCTCTTGTACACATGATTGCAAGATTAATCTTGAAGCAAAGCTGAGATCTGGTTACTCCTTTCATCCATTTATTCAGCAAACATATATTTACCACCTATAATATGCAAGGCAATGTGCTTGATACTGTGATATAGGATGTATATACTTGTTCTCAGATACAGTATTTGTTCTCATGAATTCCAAAACCTTCAATGGTTCCCTGTTACATGGAATGTACTTTACAATGAATATATGTTAATATACATTGGTGAAGAAAACATCCAATTTCCAAGCAATATGAAAAAGTTTGAATTAACTAAATTTTAAATGTACATCATGTCTTTGGGACTTCAAAGATTAAAGTAGCATTTAATATATTCCAAAATATTTGTTCAAAACCTTGTGTGTATATGTGTAAGTGCGTCTGTGGAGCAGCTTTTGTGGGGATGGAACAGGTAACATTCTGTAGAAATGCTTCTTCATTTTGTATCCCACACAATTTAATAAATGTTCTATAAATGGTTTTATACAAGGAAATATCAATAGTGCTGAAGGTTGCAATAATATATTGACTAGTGAAAAGTAGTGAGAAATTAGATCTTAGATTGCTTAAAGATGATACTGTGAAGATTTTGACAAACCAATTTAAAATGTCTTATGGGAAATAATAAAGTTTCTATTTCTCATTCTAGGATTCATATCATTGACAAATTTACTCTTAAAGCCCCGTGCTTGATACCTACAACATGAACAACAAAAATTCATTTCGACATTTTGAAAATTCTAACCTCAGTGTATCAAAAAAGGAGCCATTTCATTTAGTCAGTCATATACAGCTAATATTCAACACTAATGGATGAATAACAATATATTAAAAGGTGCCTGCATTCTCGTCGATAGCACACAAAATATCATTTCAAAGAGCAGACCCATTTCTGAAAAAGTCAAAAAAAAGGATAAAGAATAAAGAATGATGATACAGGGAATTATTTAAAACTTCACTTTCAAAGTGCAATCATTAGAGAAGGGCAATTCTCTATATGTTGAAATCATGTTTCATTAACAACCTGGGGCAGCGAGGATGGAGAATCACAGTCTTAAATACATCAACAGAATTTGCATTATCTCCCCCAGTGACAAAGTGTTTTGTTTAGCTGTTATTAGTGTGAAACTTAAAAGCAAATTGCAATGGAAATTTTGTTGTTGAGGTGGACTGAGATCTCCTGCAGCTATTTGCTACTGTTAAAAACAAATTGGTAACACACTTGCAAACTGCCTTTACTCAAAAGAAGCATCGATTAATACAAGACAAATGACAGAAAATAATGTTTTGACATTACACCAAATTAAGTAAAAGAAGCTTTTGATGAGTCAAAAAATTACATAACATTTAAATATGTCTTTAACAATACTGCTTATTAGAAAAACACTATATTAGATTCTACAGATTATTTTGAGAAACCTGGAAAACTTCAGTAAAGCAAAATTTGGATCTCCCTTAGTGTAAGAAAAGGTATTTTCACTCCTTTGAGAAATGTACATACTAGACTTTGCTATTTAGTGTAATGGCCATATATATTATTTCAACCAACATAGTCATAAAGAGATGAAGACAAAGACAAACTTTGTTCCAAGTTTGTTAAAAGAGACATGACAGTTCTTGGAGAAAGGATTACTTTTACATACTCAATTTCTATCCATACGCCAAAATTATCAAAAAGAAGAAGAATATTTATTGGTGTAATTGTGGGTTTGAAATTAAAACAATGACAATGATGATGACAGTGGCAAAAACACATGACTGAGTGGCAAAATGCAGTAATTGCTTGAAATGGAAAATTGCCCTGCAGGTGTCACTATTGACAAAAATCATATATGTAAACTTCTTAATAAGCGTCATAATGCATTTATAATAGGAAACATAAAAATGAGCACATATACAGTTTGCAGAGTTAACAGTTTTGGCTCCAGTGAGCCCGGAAGTCTAGCCCCGATAGTCTCATAAAATGATCATGGCACAATGTAATTGCAGCTGATATACATAGACAATAGATAGAAGTGTGCATTAATACATGCATTGGAATCAAGAAAGACTATGCATAACACCCTCTAGATCCTTCCATGTTGTTGCAAATGGCAGGATTTCTTTTCTTTTTATGAGAAAGAAAAATACCATATGATTTTGCATATTTGTTGAATATAAACACAAAATAAAACAGAATGAACAAAACAGCAGGACTTATAGACACTGGGAAGGCACTGGTGGTTACCATAGGGGAGGGGTTGGGGTGAGTGGGCAGGGAAGGTGAGGGAGTTAAGGGGGCACAAAAATTCTCAATCATAGTGTAGGTTGGTCATGGAGATAGTAATACAGTATGGAGAAAACAGCCAATGATTCTATAACATCTTCATATGTTAACAGTAACTATACTAGTTGGGGTGATGATTTAATAATATGAGTAATTTGAATCACTGTGTTGTATACTTGAAACTAATATAAGATTGTATATCAATTTTGAAAAAAAGAGAGAACAAAAGACTCTTCATAGATCTTCACAAGTGCTTTTTATTTGTCGGGGACCTTGAAAATCATTTTTTAAGCCTTCCAAATTTCAATGTCTTCATTGAATTATGATGATACATAAACAATATATTTAGCTCTTGAAAAGTGACAGATACTAATATACTGAAAACACCTGCCGAATTACTAATAGGACCACCTTTTCTTTCTTCTGTCCTTTGTCTTATATTTGTTCTTAGGACCTTTCCTCTCTTGTTTTCTTAATATACATGTATTCAAAAAATATGATTAATATAGATATTTATCTGGTATCACCCATATTATTTTCTGAGAGTTTAGAAAGAACAGATTCCCTTCATATTATTTAGCATTTTTCTCATCACTATTATGTAGTCTGTTACATCAATATCTTTAAATGTTTGGAGAAAAATAACATTTGAAACAGTTTTTGCAAAAAATTTGGAAAACTGCTGAGCTTACATTGACTGCTGCATAATGAAAATATATGCAATGTTTTCATAAGATAGTCTTGAAAATTGCCTCAGACTACTGTTGAAGTCCTATCACCAAGTACAGTGAGAGTACACATGCAAATACTGATGCTGTGAAAAAATTCAGATTTCATGAGAAAAACAAAGGTGAAATGAAATTAACAGGGCAAAGACAGTATTTTCTGTCACTATTCATGACTTCATAAAATCATACTGAAAACCTAATACATAAAGCTCAATCAACAAATATTTATTGAGCACTCACCTTGTGCCAGTCACTGACCTAGCTCTTGGGAATCTGAATTCATTATTTTGATTTGACATATTAATTCAATTTCTATAACTCTGATAGACACCATAAAAATGAAAAATAATTTTAATACATATTTCCTGGACCTGCTACTCAAGGAGATCATTGTTTTTGAGAAGCTATTAGTATATATTAAGAAAAAGAGCTGAAAGAGGAAATGTTTGAAAACTTGATTCATTATTACAGAATTTCTCAGAGCTTTCAATATTCATACTTGCATCGTTTATTTCCAAGGAAAGAAAGTAAGTAGTATTTTCAAATCCTATTTGTCCATAGAACCCTTTTCAGAGCAACAATTAACATCTTTAACAACTAGTGTTCTAGAGAAAAAATAACGTGAGAGAAAAAGAGGCATTAGGCCAAGGGAAAGGTCCAGAAGTTAAAGAAATAAAAACTCAAATGTTAGGCAATTTTTTTCAAGGAAATGTGTATTGTGAGTGGTGGTAATTTCCTTTTCTTTCTCATTCTCTCCCTCCTTTACTCCTTTATTTTCTAATTCCAAGATCTGGTGCCTTTGTTTTTGTTTTTAAATTAAACACAGACAAATTTTTAATTTTTTAATTGGCTTGTTGATCTTTTTACATGTTAATGAGGATGTGGGAGAAGTATCTCCTTTATAACCAAATTTCAAATTTGCAGTCAGTTTAGACAGAAGTAGAAAATATCTCAGGAGAGAAGTAACCTTTCTAGTCACCTCTTATTTTCCTGAGCTATAGTTCCACTGTGATTTGGGACATGCAATACTTTATTAAGTGTATCAACACTGTGATGTTTCCATACATTTTTGTCTGTGTGTCTTTTATATAAACAGGTATTTCATTTGTTTTCAGTGGAAACATTGTTTTGAATAAACTTCCTTGCCCTAAGTAGACCTCAAAATCCATTATGCATGTTGAAATTTTAAAAAATTATAATAATACAGGTAGAAACTAAGCTATGCTTAAGTATAATAGTGAATAATAGAGTTAATAAACAGTGAATAGTGAATAATAATGGCAAAAAATTAAAGCAACCCAAGTGTTCAGAAATAGGACTGTAATAGGAGCGAGAGATCAGGCCCAGCTTCCAAGGCAACAAAGGCAAGTGAGGAGGTACAGCTGAGGTATGGCGAAGGAGCCGTCTGTGGCTGGACTATCACTGAGAGGAGGGAGGCATCAGGGTGGCGGATTCTGGCCACATCAACCTAACAGGATTCTTGCTGAACACCAGCCAGGATGATCAGATATCAAGGGTGGGGGTTTTCTGTGAATTGATTTAGCAGGATTCTTGCTAAAACTGGTTTATACAGCCTGGTAAGGACGGGAGGCCAGGGTTGAAGCCTTCTTAAAAAGTGGGATCACAGAGGCCTGACTGAAATTTGGTCAAGTAGATTATCTGTTACTAGTATATTATGGATTTATTAAACTTTTGATTTGGAAGAATTCTAATTACCTGGAGTACACATTATCTCCTAATGAAATATTTAGGAATAGCTATCATACGCCAGTTACACTTCCGGGCAATGAGGAATTCAGTGGCCAGAATGTCAGCAGGCTTGCTCTAGTGAAGAAGCACTCAATAAGCAAATAAGTAATCTTGAATGTTAATACATTTATGAAGAAAATAATATGTTTGGATAATATTATAAGGTATTACACTGGAAAGAGTTTAGAAAAGGCAGTCTGGGAAGGATTTTCCGACACAACAAATTTTGAAACAAAACTTGTTGACTGAGAGAGTCAGCCCCAAAGAATGGTAAGCAGTATCTTGGACAGAGGTAGCTGGCATGGAGCCCCAAGGCAGGCTCCAGTCTGGAGATATATCCTAAATGAACTTCCCACTTCCATCCTTGCTCATCACTAGTCTGTTCTTCACAAGCATCCAATATGGTCTCTTTAAAATATAGACCAGCCTTTGCCACATCCCTTGATACCTTGCAGTGACTCCTGGCCTCACTTAGGCTAACATCATGGTCTGTACAGTGGCCTATACCATCTGTCCCATTCTCCATAGTCTGCCCCTTCCACCAGTCTCTGAAGTCAGCTACTTTCATTCTTGTCCTCGTTCCTGCCTCTGGAGCTGTAAGGGCCTGTACGGTGTAATCTGAAGACACCTGTGTACTCCTCGGGGCCTATGCACTTCCTGTTTCCCTCTCCCTCGGAGATTTCCATGACTCTCTCTCTCTTTCTTAATTTTGGTCTCTTCTCAAATGTCACCAAAGCAGTGTTTAGCAACCATCTCAATTTAAATAGCATCCTGCCATTTAACTCTCTGATTACTCTGTTTATTCTTTTTCTATTGCACAGATAATTCCTAGTATTTAAATTTTTTTTTAATTCTCTTACACCCATTCAGCAACCTCTTAGAATGTAAGTTCCAGAGCATCAAAGATTGGCTGGTTTTAAAAATGGTATCCTCAGAACCCAGAAGAGCTAAGATAACAGATATTTAAAGTCTATTTCTTGACTAAACTGTCTTTCTGAGCTATGTCCTGTTATAATCTTCTCCATTTGATTGATGAGAAAATTAGGATTCACACAGTACACATAACTTACCTAAAGCTGCTTAGTTTGAAAGTTACAAATCTACTGTCTTCCAAAAATAATGTTTTAAACACTTTGTAGCACATATAAGTTATTTATAACAATACAACATTTATTAAAAACAACACAAATTTAATATTATCCCATATTAAAATATAGAAATTATAACTCTAAAAAACCTTATGGTGGGTAAAGAATAAGGAAACATCTATTACCCAGATATAATTTTAGGGAATTTTAGAAAAATCGAGAGTAATACTTGTACTATGTATATTATGTTTTTTATAGTTAATGGTTAGTTTGCAAAATGACTTTCCAGAAAAATGTTTCATAATTAAAAGCCTATTTTCCTGGGGGGAAAATCAGTGTATGATTCAGAAATACTGTAAATGCTGCAATATCAAGTGTTAACAAGTATTGACTAAAAGAGGTCTAATTTGCCATGGTTTGTGGATATGAACTATTGTATGTTGCTTCTTCTTCATCCAACCTATGCTAAAAAGAAAAAATATGGTATTCATAGAATGTCTAATCTATATATGCAAATATGGAATTAGGTGAACCAATTCACAGCAGTAACTGTCACATAAAGGGTGTAGACTTTATTGCTCATCCTCCAATCTATGAATTTCCATATCTTTATCTTATAAAAGCTTTCATCTGCTTTACATTTTCATATGTTTTGGAAGTTGCATGCATACTTTTAATGGTAGCGGTTAGAATTGAAAGCATTTAGAAACAAACCATCCTAGTTGAAAGTAAGACAAATATAGATGCATCATAAAATAGTTATTTTTAAAGCTTTTAGATGAATGTGTGAAATTAGAGATAAAAGACCAGGTAAAATGATTACTTGATAAATTGGAGTATTGTGTTTTGAAAGGAAGACAAATACTAAGCAACAAAGACAATTGTGAGACGACATAATTAAACCCTCTCATGAAAGAAAAAATTCCTCCTCTTTCCCCTACTTTGAGGCACATAAAAGATAGGGTTACAATTAGAGAGATGTACAGCACAAGTACCAAATTATGTTTATTAGCAGATAAAAGACTCACATGTGGAATTTCTTGTGTTGTTAAAAATGAAAATTATATGAACTGCATTTGATGAAGCATAATAGAACATTTTTGCATATGATTATTTATTTTCCTTTTACATGGCCTTAACTGAATAAAGCTGCAGAAAAAACTTATCTTTAGCAATTTTATTAACCACTGCCAGTTAGAACTTAAAGGAATTTATAGTAACTTAAAATACAAGTAATAGAACTTTTAGAAACCATCACAGAGGAACTTATCCAAATAAAATGAAATGTAAAAGATTTAAACTCAGGGATATGTATATCAGTGAAACAACTAATTGACTTAATTATGCAAATTATAAATCTGATAATTCACTTTATAACAAATCATGAAGTACAATACTGTGTTATATCTGATTAAATTTTGGAGGAAAAGTATCTTCTTGATAAGAGAGCAAAACTGGTTCATTTCATAAAGGACATTAAATCTTTATGTCAGCTGACCTATCATTTATTGTACAAAGAGAAGAAACTAAACCAGCTTAACTCTGAAATACTAATGGGTGCATTTTCCACAGCAAATATGTAGCTCCAGGCAGACTTCTGGCACTCAACAAGCTTCTGTGCTACTTTCCCTAGATGTAGGTACTTAGAGAATTCCTATTAGCATTATTAATAATTAAATTAAAAGTTCATTAGTAGGATAAACATTTGGTGCATACCTGTTCATATGGAAATGCAAACATACACAAGTATTTGGGTTTGTGCACATATGTTCACGTTGTGATGAAGCAAGATGATATTTCCTTTGTTCTGTGAATCCTTCAGTAATACCATTCAATTTTATAAAGCCTTGCAAAGGTAGAGTCTAGAACTACAGGCAGAACTAGAAAACATGATAAGTATATGATGACGGTGTAATAGTCTTTTTTATTATTAAGGTATTATTGATATACATTCTTACAAAGGTTTCATATGAAAAAACAATGTGGTTACTACATTCACCCATATTATTGTGTCCCCCTCATACCCCACTGCAGTCACTGGCCCTCAGTGTAGTAAGATGCCACAGAGTCACTACTTGTTTTCTCTGTGTTACACTGTTGTCCCCATGATCCCCACACTATGTGCACCAATCATAATACCCCTCAATTCCCTTCTCCCTCCCCTCCCCCACTGCTCCCCTTTGGCAACCACTAGTTCATTCTTGGAGTCTGTGAGTCTGCTGCTGTTTTGTTCCTTCAGTTTTGCTTCTTTGTTACACTCTACAAATGACGGAAATCATTTGGTACTTTCTTTCTCCACCTGGCTTATTTCACTGAGCATTAATAAAGTCTTTAAAAAAAAAAACTGATGTAGAGGAATCACGCCAAAGTTCAATTACTAGGAACAGGCAGGCAATGTCCCCCTATGGCTCAAAAACATCTGAAACAATAGGGAAAACAAAAAAGAATGGCCCTCAGAATTGACTGGAAAATCCATCAAATGAAAGAGGATAGCATGACAAAATTTATGAATAGGGCTTCAATAAGTTGGAGGACAATTTGTTAAAAATCTTTTACATGCACTTTTTACCAAATTATAAGCAAATATGAAGGAATAATGAAAAATAAAGATATAGATATAGAAAGGTATATAGAAAGATGAATAAAATTACTACATAGCAATCTAAAAATATTTAGTGTAACTAAAATTTTAGTTTGTTTTTTTGTATTAGGTGTATAGGACTGCCATAAAGAGTACCCAAAATTGGGTGGTTTAAAGTTACAGAAATGTATTTTCTGACAGTTCAGGAGGTTGAAGAATTTGGCAGGGCCATGGGTTATGTTGGATTAGGCACTGCCCTCATGGCCTCATTTAAATGGATAACTTCTGTAAAGACAATATTTGCATACAAGGTCTCACTCTGTTAGAACTTCAGCCAATGTGGCCATGGGTTTGGAAGGAGACATAATTCAACTGATTATAGTTTTACTCCCAATATATTTCATAGAAAACATAAGCACTGAGCCAGGTTATAAAACTGGGGGAGGCATTATCCATAGAGTTAAAGAACTGAGCTCCAACACGCACTGACTTTACCCATTCTCAGAGGGCCTTGCACCCCTGACACATCATGCATCACAGTCTCTTCATGTGCTAATAATCATGCTCACCATAGACATCATAAGAATTAACAGATTGCTGCCCATCAGAGCTCAGTCTCTAAAATGTCCCTAATCTAATTAATATGTCAGGAATAGCCTCTGTTCAGTTTATACAGCAGTTCAGCTGCCTGCATACAGATAAAAATCTAAGACCTAGATCTTATGAATGGTTTTCTAACCAAAGGACCAGATTAACCTATCTTGCTCATGAAACACCCTTCCAGATACACATAACCAAGGTTTCTCGTCTCCCATTTCAAAATCTCACTCCCGTGTTTGAATAATTGTTTAGAGATCTCCAAATTAAAGCTATTTCAGATAAACTGAAACATGCTTAACTCCCTCAAAGAGGTACTAAAGAAGCTTATACACTTTTAAAGGTATAATAGAATAACTGCTATCAACTTTTCTAAGAAATTTAAAAGCAAAGATCATTAGTGAATTAATTTTATTGCATTCTAATAAGATAATGTCACTGCATCCTATAACTTTCATTTTATATTAAAAATGAGATCCCAGCACTGCTTGCTCTTTCACTTCTATATCTATACCATTAGATAGAAATAGAGATGTAGAATTATGCTTAAAAGAGAATTCTTTGTCAAAGATTTTCAGAAAGAATAGTGCTCTTTAACCTTATTTAGCTACTTGTTATAAACTACTAATAAACTGGCTTATTTCTAGTCAGGAATATATGTAACTTCAAATCCAAAGGAGGTACTATAAATGTGCCCCACCTAGTACTTGCAAAGCCACTGGAATTGGTTTTTGTTATGCTTTTGCTTTGGTGATTAACAGAAAATTTGCAAAGATAATCCAGAGACTCTAGATAGCCTACACTCAGTTTCCTGTAATGTTACTATCTTACATCAATGTGGTACAATTTTTACAACTAATTAACCAATATTGATACACCATTATTAACTAGTTAATGCTTTATTCAGATTTCCTTCTTTTTACTTAGCATCTTTTTCTGTCCCAGAATCCCATCTGGAATACTACATTTAATTTAGTTGACAATTCTCCCTTGTCCTCACATCTCCTTAGGTAGCTCCAGGCTGTCACAGTTTCTCAGACTCCCTTGTTTTGAGTACCTTGACAATTTTGAGGGAATTTAATCAGGTATTTTATAGAATGGCCCTCAGTGGGGATTCACCTAGTGTTTTTTTCATTACTAGACTGGGTTTATTTGTTTTGAGGAGATAGGTACGATAGAGTTATGATGCCATTCTCATCATGTCATGTACATACTGTCAACCTGACAACAGTGTTGACATTAACCTGGATGATCTGGCTGAGGGATTCTTATTCTTCTCAACTGTAAAATTACTATTTCCCCCCTTTTCATACTGTCCTCTTGGAAGGAAGTTACTATGTACTGCCCACACTCAAGGAGTGCAGAGTTTCTCACCTATATTATTTTTTTATTTTTGTGCTGCTTGAAGAACTTTTATAATTTCATGCAAAATATATACTGGAAATGAATTCCTTCAGTTTTTGTTTGTCCATGACATATATTTCTCCTTCTTTTTTAAAGGATAATTGTACTGAACAAAGAATTCCAGGTCGGTAATTTTTTCCTTCAATACTTTAAAGATAACATTTTACTCTCTTCTTGTTTGCATGCTTTAAAATGTAAAGTCTGTGATAAACATAGAAGTTGGTGCATTCAGTCCATTTACATTTAGATCAATGGATAAAAAGATGTGGTACATATATGCAATGGAATATTATTCAGCTATTAAAAAAACCCTGCCATTTGCAACAACATGGATGGATACAGAGGGTATTATGCTCAGTGAAATAAACCAAATGGAGAAAGATAAATACGTTACAATTCAGTTATTTGTGGAGTATAAAAACAAAATAAAATGAACAAAACAGCAGTAGACTTATAGATACTGAGAAGTGACTAGTGGTTACTGTGCGAGAGGAGTTGAGCTTCGGTTGTGGAGGGACGTAAAGGGGCACACAAATCTTCAATCACAATATAAGTTGGTCATCGGGATGGTAGTACAACATGGAGAATACAGCCAATGATTTTGCAACATCTTTTTGTGTTGACAGACAGTAACTGCACTAGTGGGGGTGAAAATTTAATAATATAGGTAACTGTTGAACCACTGTATTATACACTTAAAACCAATGTGAAATTTTAATCAATGGCATTTCAATAAAAAAAAAGCGATGTCTATAACTCTTACCCTTGTTCCTCAACAGACAACTTGCTAATTGTCAGCCTCTTTTGTTTCTCTTCATGATTTTATTTTTGAGTTTTTTGCAGTTTGAATATGATATCCCAGAAGATATTTATCCTTCTTCATGATCTCTGAGCTTCTTAGATCTGTGGATTGATTTCTGACATTACTTTTGGAATGTTCTGTTATTATTATTTTAATATTTTATCTACTTTATTCTTTTTTCTTTGTTATATTCCATTTATATGTTTTTTTGATATTGTCTAATAGTTCTTAGATAACTTGTTCTGTTTTTTTGTGTTTTAATTTTTTTCTCTGAATTTTATTTTGTGAAGTTTCCATTAACCTATATTCAAGTCCACAGAATCTTTCCTCAGTTGTGTGTTATCTACTGATGAACTCACCCAAAGTATTCTTCATTGCTATTTTTATTTCTAGCATTTTCTTTTGATTATTTTCTTAAAAGTTTCCATCTCTGTGCTTACATTATTACCCTTCTGTTCTTGTATGTGTTCTATCTTTTCCACTGGAGCCTTAAAATATTTATTATTTTTTTATATTAACTGTCTGATAATTCCAACATCTGAATCACATATGAGTATGGTTTTGATGTTTTGTTTGTCTCTTCAAGACTGTGCTATTTCTTGTCTTTGGCAATATCTTGTCATATTTTGTTGAAAGCTGGACATGCTGTGTAAGATAATAGGACCTGAAGTAAATAAATCTTTTGTATTTAATGTGTTTATGTCAATCTAGTTATAAGTTGGGTTTTTCTTAATATTTATTGCATAATCAGGTCCCAAAGTCTTCACATTTCTCTAGTGTTTTTTTGGTTATGTTTCTTTTTGGTGAGGGAGGGTCCTTTCCTCTTGTCTTGGAGTTTGTCTATGTACTGTTCCTCAAAGAGAGTCTGTGTATCAGAGCACTTTCAGCTGTAATACTAATATTATCTGAGGTTTGTTAGTGGAATGGTAGAGTGTGAGGGAAGGAGAGTGTTATGTAATTTTCTGATCACATCTCAGTGTTTTTGTGTCCATATCTTGGGACTGTGGACTCCACAAGTGTTTCTATATCTCCTCTGGTGGGATAGCTGTTTTTTTCTTGTCCCTGACTCCTTTCCCTGGTTGAAGCTTTCCTAGTCTAAAACTTTTGAACCCCTGACACCTGTTGATATTTTTTCTTTGCCCCTTAAATGAAGCTAGAAATATTAAGGGGACATGAGAATAATTGGGGAATAATTTCTTTCCCCAAGCTGAAATAAGGTTCAAAATTGCTTTCTGTCAAAGTCCTTAGACTGTAGACCACTGAAGCAGGGTCTGGACGTGTATCAGCATGTCTCCTCTTCCCCTCCACAAGCCATGGCCAGGAGGGAATCTTTCTTAGATTCTCACTGTGAGAAATTGGTCAGTGTGCTACGGGTAAAGCCCATAGAAATGTGCTCTCCACAACACTACCGCTTTCTCTCTCTATGCTAGTCCACACTCACCCACCAGCCCTTGTTCAAAACTACCATGCAAATTTTCCTATAGTTTTTGATTCCTACAACTTTTGCCCTAAGAAAGCAGATCTTGGCTTTCACAATCTAGATTCACCAATCTCCAGATTTCAGGGTGGAAGTGTTCCCTGCAATTTCAACTCTCTGATTATTCCAAGACAACTAATTGATTTTTAGGGTGTCTAGTATTTTCTTTTTCTAAAGATACAGTGATTATTTCTAAGCTCTTTACTTGTCAGAAGTGAAAACGGATGCTAACAACATTAGTTTTAATTAGAAACAGATCCCTGTTGAAGTGGTTGTGAACAAAATTTTAGTGTTGAAGGGCAAGTACTTGTGTGTGTGTGTGTGTGTGTGTGTGTGTGTGTGTGTGTGTGTGTGTCTGTGTGTGTGTGTAATAGCAGACAAAAAAATTCCACATACGTTTGCATGAGAATAGGGAGGGGAGACAACTTCCTGAGATATAAACATTTGGATATCAAACCTTGCAAAAATCTAGTATAGTTTTCAGGGTTTTTTTTCCTTTAAAAGGTAGCAGTAGTGATCTCAGCTTACAGAAATGATCATGCCAACACCACCATTTTGGTAAATGTAAGCAGAAGGCCCAGAGAGTGTACTGCTTTTAGCATGCAACTCAGCTCAATGATAAAACAACATTTTTTTTTAATCAGGGATGCATTTAATGAATTTTGTATTTTTTATATTTCTACACATAATAGTCAGTGAAATAAAATATATCATTTATTGAAGATCAGAATATTTAAAAAGAGACCTCAGTTCAAGCTCATCCTATTGATGTTAAAAAAGATTCTGTATATTTATGTTTATTAAATGACACACAAAATGTTCATAGTAGCTTTATTAGAAATAGCCAGTACCACCAATGGCAACATGAACTAATTAATTAGGTATTTAATAATACTATATGCTAATGAAAAAGAACAAACTACAAGAATACACAATGACACTGGTGGTCTTACAAATTTAGTGTTGAGAGAAAGAATAGAGACACAAAAAGTAAATTGGTCATTCTAGTTGCAAAATGTTCAAGAAATAATTTATGTTTAGAAATCAGGAAAGGGATTACATTTGAGATGAGAATGACTGGAAGGGGCACAAAGGTCTTCTAGGATTCTGAGGAGGATTCTACTAAGCTAATGTGTCCACTCCTGAACATTCATGAAGTTGCACAGTTAAGATGTGTGCTCTTTTTATACATATGCTTCATTTTGATCAAAAGTAGAAAGTATGATTAAAAGATTTGAAAAGTATTGCTTGGTTAATAAACTATGTAATTTAAAAGAAGGTGGATGTCACTATTTTTTTTCTACACAAAATTTTTCAGTTGCCCACCTTTATTTTCGGAATAGAAATATTGTCATAAGGCACTCAAAGACTGAAGAAGTTGTAGCCTATTTCAGATTTCTAGTGTCATCTTCCATTTCATTTTCTCATACATCTTTCTTTAACTGGCTTCAATTCAAATCCAGGATGTTTATAGCTATTGGCCCCCTCCTAAGTCCCTGTCCGTGTGAGTAAGGAAGGATCTGGAAATGCAAGTAGCTTGTTTTTCCAGGTTCCTTGGTTATGGTGAGATCTGCCTCATACAGATTCTCATACTGAAGGACATCATCCAGATTTCTCCGTAAGTAGGATGGGTTGGGGATTCAGGACCTGGGCAGTGAACAGTATGGCGAAAGCCTCTGAGGTGACTTATTCATCTATTTAATCTTCAGGAACTGAGATTCTGCTTAATATGCAGTAGATATTTGATAAATGTTTGTTAAACAGAAGGAAGGAAGGAAAGAAGGAAGAATGGAAGGAAGGATGAAAGGAGGATGTCAACTCCCTAAAACACTAATGTTTTAAGTGTAGTATATTGGCAAATGTTTTGTTTTGTTTTTGTTTGGAGGAATTTATAGTTGTTTACCTTACATATAATTTAACTGAGAAATATAAAACATGTAAATATTTTTATGTTTCTCTCTCAAGATAAAATACCATAAGCATTATGATATTTACTTTAATTCCAGCTTCTTCTATTTCAATTTCTTTAAGAAGTACTTCAGATACTGTCCATACATCCCTTCTTCCCTGGGTGTTCATTTGGGTAAAATAGTCACCATCTCAGTTTAAATATCAACTTTTCCCTTTTCCTGACCACAGCTGGAAACCAAGGTCTGACATGGTCATTTCATTCTAAGCATGCATATAGTCTTAAAATGATCCAAAACTTTTTGCAGTTACAATCATAAAATTGGATTAAAGACTCAGAGTTTTCAATGAAGACTGAAACTGCCTGGAAAATGAAAATAAGCCCATGAGTATGCTCAATTTTTATTCTTTCAAGACCCAAATCCTCTATTAATAAATAAATCTGGGTGGTCAGTCCAAAGGAGTAATCATTTTCCACATATGTTCACTTGTAAGAAAGCATCAATTTTTCTTTAGATGCAGTAAATTCCATTTTTACATTGCAGAGGAATTTAATGCATTGTGTAACATTGATTAATATGAATTATGACAAGAAGGTTCATGCTTTTTATTTATATTATTCAATAATAATATACATGCTGCACTTACATAGCTGTTTACTAAAAATAAATATATTAATTAACAAAATAAATATATATAATAGGATTTTTTCATTCATACATATTGCAGAGAATAAACAAAGAAATGAAGTCAGTGCAATATCGGAAATTATCTTTTGCAAATTTCCTTCTCTGTTCCTATTAGGGACTTCCTTTTAACCGAAGTTTCTAATACTGCCAACTAAAACAGTTGAAATGGCCTCAGAAATTGTTTCTGCCTGCTTTATTAATTATTTTTCTACTTCAAACCAGTTCTTTGCTATAAAATGTTAACAGTTGTGTTTTTCAGTCCAAAGGCAAAGTCAAGTCCTGTATTATTTGTTTCTTCAGAGTGATGTTCCAAAGTATTTGACTGAATCTGGGTTGTTCTGAACTAACGAGTTTGTAAAGTTTATATCTTATGATTTACCTCAAATACATTTGTATTCTAATAGCTATTATTTATCACCAAGCCACATATTTTCATTCTATATTGAGAAAATACATTTTAGACAGGCAAATTCTCTCTACACTGATATTAATGTTATATAAAGCATATAAGTAATGCATTTAGAGAATTTCAAGTAATTATAAAGCAGTGGAAGGTGTAAAATTGTTTAAGTACTTAAAGTACTAAAATACTGAAATAAAATGCAATTACCTTTTCTATTCTTGATAATTGCAGAACAATATTACATAAAAAAGGAAAGATAATTTTCAATTATTCCATATCACAATCTGTACATCCTCTAAAATTTTATTTAACATCTTTTAAGATTTATACAAATAACTATTTAGAAAATATTTATTTATTTGAGGGCATAAATTATAGACCCTGAGTTATGAAATGGAAAAATAAAGTTTAGTAAGGCACAAGTTTTTCCATTAATCATTTCATAATTCTTTTGAGATATAATTCATGCTTGCAAAAGAAATGTCAACTGGAAAACATTTTTTAAAAATGCAGATTTTATTTGTATTAAAATGTTTCTTAAAATAACACAATAAATGTTATTGCAAATGAAGACATTGGACAAAACAGCTTGTAGCATTATGGTATTTTAAATATGGTTTTTGCTTACTCTATGAACAAACTTTCCTATGTCTCATTTATTAAGCCACAAATACTTTTTGAGTACTTATATCATGAGTATCTGGCACAGTAATGGCAAGAATTATGTCCAGAACATATAGAGAGTTTGCCTTCATGGAACTTACATTCCAGTGGAGCTCCTAGATATGAATACATAATCATAAATTAAATGACTTCTGCTACATAAAATAAGGAGATAAAGACTTCGGTTTCCAGTACTCAACAAGGTAGTTTGCCAGTTTGACTTTTTAATATATTAAAATGAGAGATGAGGGGAGGTTGGGCCAGTGTTCCAATTTTTAAACAATTACTTTTTCTAGTTTACATAGCAGGATTCTCTGAAAGAATTCCTCAGCATTCCTGAATCTGAAAGCAAGAATTTGTTTCCTGTGGCTCTAGAGAATCAGATACAAAAATACCTTCTTTAACAGGACACCCTTTGTTTAGGAAGGATTCTTTTGGGGAAACTTCTTAATCATCCAGACATAAACTTTTTACTACTCATTTTTTCTTGATTTTTAACTCTAGACTTGGTAAAGTTAAGTTAAATGAAAAAACTCCAGACTCATAAGTAAAATCACAAATTCCTTTTTTCTATACAAAAGATCTGGATAAAAATAAGCATTCAAAAACCTACATTTAAGAAAAAAGAAATCTGCATTTGGTATACTGAAAGACACTTTCTAAAAATGTAAATGTTATCTCTCTAATATCTGAGAAGAAAATCTATGATTCTTACACATAACACATATTATGCTATATTAATATAGATCCCTATACTCATAAACTTGTATGTAAATAAATACATTTATATCTGAATTATGTTTTTCCTTTGGTAGGAGGTCAAAACTAATGTTTCTTTTAGATTAATATAGACAATGATTTCTTAAAGTAAGTAAACTATTATACAGCCATTAATTTGTATTCCTCTTTGTTTCTTCTATTTGTACTTTGGGGGAAATTAAGTCCCTTTTCTCCATCTTCAGCATTTTAATTTATTATGGGCTTTTTCAGAATGAATGTCTACTCAAAGAGTCCTGCAAAATTCAAAGTGAGCAAGCTTAACATCTGTGTGCTTACAAGTTATGAGTAAAGTCAAAACAGAAATAAAACTAAAATCACAAACTTTATAATTCTTATGTAAATTATTTTGTGACAATATATTATTTAGTCTATATATTTATATTATTGCATCCATATAATATGTAGGTTTCACATAGACCTAATCAAAACATAAATTTTCTCCTTTTTATTAACAAAAAAATGATTTTAAGAGTTTTCTGGAATAAAAAAGATTCCTCACTATCTGTAGCTTCTCTATGACTTCTAAGAGTGTATCATATTAGTATTGTCTTTCTGGGTTATCTGAAGACATAGTCTAATAACACTATATGAGCTACCTTAGAAATCTTAATTTAATACCCCTATTTGCTTAAAAAGAAAATGCATTGAGTGGCACCAATATAGTCACTATTAGTGCTAGTCATCAAATACTTACTGTTCTCTACCTTCCTGATAATGACTGGATTGAATTTCTGGCTTCCTTGGGAGTGGTAGGGATATGTGATTTGCCAGAAGAAGGGATATGGCTTCCAACTAATGCCTTTAATTGTAGACCAAATCCCTCAAAAACTTATTCCCTATTTCCTTGATGAGAGCAAAGTTCTAGAGTGTCTACCTACCAGGCTGGATCCTGTGATGAGGACATTACAGAAGTGAAAGACATAATCTAGTCAATCATTGGCAAGAAATATACCTTTGGGAATGAAAGCCAGTGAAATTGCATGTTTGTTACTAGAGCATAATTGATCTATACTAACATATATAATGCTGCAAACCTTTTTATTTTGATTAAATGATTTTATTAATGTAGCTTTAGGTTGCAAAATGATATTTGAATATCTTCAATATAAAAGTTAGTGCCCAGAAATGGCAATAAAACTTGCTTTGCTGCCTCTTTATACAGTATATTATGAACTAGACATAGTTTTTCTTTTCCATGACAACTTTTTACAGATGTAAGTCTATGGATAAAAACATGAATTTCAACAGAGAGAGAAATAAAGAGTCCCCATGGGTAAGTTACCTTTGAGATCTTCAGGGGATAAATATTTGCACATCATGACCTTGAACATGTCTCAGAGAGAAAAATGACTTTCACCATTGCAAAGCAATTCTGTTAGCCAAGTCACATCTGTCAGTCAAAACACCCAGACCTCATAGAAAGTGACATCAAAATTACCCAAAGTATGCAGGCGAATCCAAGGATACTATAGGTGGTACTTGCTGGCATAACTATAGTTACTCTTTATCAGGCAACTTCTCCAAGGTAACAATTAAAATAATATGGTCATTTGTGCTGCAATTTAAAGATAGTTAAGGCTACAGAGGCAGAACTCCACATGAAGTTTAATTGATTTTAATGTACTTTGTCAACCATCTAATGAACTTTATATAAATATTAAGTATTACACAATATTTGAAGAAGTTTGTGTGGATCTAGCATATATTATTTCCTATTTTACTATTAGTGCTGGTTTCCAAGGCAGTTATTTCATTCTTTATATACTGCTTCTAAATTTTACTTGACCTAAATTTTTATGTTCAACCATATTTCTTTTTGCTAGATAGTATACAAAGATTTTGATTTGTTCTAAATTTTAAGAGTTGAAAGAATACGTGATAGCCCTCTCAAATACAAGCATTTTTTTCTTTTGATTTTATTGAACTCTTGAACCACTGACCCACATACAGAGAAGAGAGCATGAAAACTCAGAGGAAAACCCAGATTCCATAGATATCCTAAACTACATCAACTAGAAGGGTTCCAGCCATCCTCTTTCCCTATCATCACCATTACTGAATGCTTTCACATCATCTGAACTAATGCCATTATATCCTTTATCTCTGTGTAAATGCTGACATCTAACAGCATGAGAAACCCAGAATATCAGGTCATTCTCACCTCTCCCACCCTAATAACCATATATCTTTGCACATCCTCTCCCCTCTCATCATGTCCTCCTCCTCCCCAATTCAGGAAAACCTACCATAGAGCCCTTAATTTTCCAATCCATAATCAGCAAATTTCTCTACATCCTCAAACATTTTCTAAGAATCCTCATCATCTTCTTGCTCTATCAGAACTAAGGGCCTATTCTGAGCACATTGCTTCTGCTGCAGCCTCGAAAGAAAACTATTCTTTCTCCCATTTCCTTCATAACACTATGTTTGAGTTAGGATAATGTCCTTTTTTATCCTCATTGACCATGGCAGCAATCTTCCTTCCCACCCTCCTTCAAGAGAATACTTGAATCATGCTATTGGTATTATTTGCTACCTTCATATAATTTCAACTCCCAGTCTATGTAAAACACTTATTTCCATGGTGATAATCCTAGACTTTATCATTACCAATTACTGCCACTTCTGGATCATTTTGATGGCTTCTCTTTTACCCAGGTTAAATTTTATGGTCAGTTATCATCATCATGTCCTCTCATGTACTGTCAACTCCTTAGTTCTCTCTCACTTGGCCTTACATGCATGGAAAATGTATAATCTTACTTAAATAAAATAATCTGTCTACTTTGAGCCTGAACCTATGCAGATAAAATCTAGTGGAAGGAAAACAGCAGTCACACTAATTGGTCTCTCTTTAAAAATCATGACCACCAACCTCAAGGTGACTTAAAGCCATCTAGAAAAAATACTAAATATGGTTTAGCATACCCACTTCCCCATTGTCCTCCAGCATTCTTTCACAGCTTCTCTAGTCCCCTGAAAACCTGGTATATTTCCTCTCTGATTCTTAAGGACGTTACTTCTTATTGTAGCAATTCTAAAAAACCTTAATAAACTCCCATCACCACACGTGGACACTTAAAGCATCAGTGCCTATATACTCTGCCTTTCTGACAGTTGACATAAAACTATTAATATTCATTTCTAAAGGTAATTCTTCACATCTTCATTGGACACCAAACCCTGTCATCTACTCACTCTTCAATTCCCAAGTCTGTTTTGGGTAATTACCATCAACATGTGAACATGATACCATTTTTCGTTTCTGACAAAGAGGAGGAGGAGGAGAAGGGGGAAGAGGAGGGGGAAGAAAAGAATGTAAAACCACAACAAAAAAACTTTTGATAAAATTTTCTCTTCCACTGACAATTTAAATGTTCCTTTTTGAAGAAAATACCCAATTTCTGTCTTTGCATTTTCTTTTAAACCCATTCTAATCAGGTTTCCTGTCTCGATCATTTAACCAAATTGATCTTGTCAGTTTCATCAACGATCTCCAAACTGCTAAGTCCAATACCCGATTTTCAACTCCAGTTTTACTTAGCCTATTAAATAGCATTTGACACAGTTGATAATACTTTTCCTTCATATGCTTTATCTTTACTTGTTTTCCAAATTACCTCACCCTCTTAGTTTTCTTCCTTTCTTACTGGTTGGCCCTTTACAGAGTCCGCTGTTGATTCATGTTCTCTTTCCAGTCTCTCGATAATGAAGTGCCCGAGGATTCAGTTCTTGGCTCTTTTTTCTGCTCTGTTGAAATTCACTCTCTTGTTATTGTGGAATAAATGGAAGTTTACACTCAAATTTTTAGAATTTCCCACCTAGCCTTAGTCCATTTACGTACCAGTGGATGTTTACCACAGCAGAGCCTCTGGATGATTTGCGGAAGGGGTAAAGAGAAAACAGTCATTTTCCTCTCTCCTCCTTTCCTGGTACCTAATTGGTCTGTTGCCTGCCAGTCACCAAAGAGCCGCCCACGGAGTTCCCGCTGTTAGGGGAGCACAGGGGAGGAGAGTGTGCCCCTTGGCTGGAGAAGACGGGTGCTGGACCCTGGTTAGCAAGCCCAAGCAAGCTGTGAGAAATAAAACCCCTTAGCCCAACCTATCCTTCCCCTTGTCTTACTTTGGTTTCATCAGATTCACAGGGAACTTGTCCTGGGAGAGGAACTCCCTTACTCCCAGAGCTGCAGTTATCTAGTTTGTCTCTAGGTCAGAGATTTTTTTCAATTTGCTTCTCCAGCTCTGTCCCCTCTCAGACTTCAGAGACATAATCAACTAGTTACATGTATACACGTATATATGTTTAATGAGTATATCAAGCTTAACAAATAAAACACAGCAACTAATACTTTCCATTAAGTCTGTTTCATCTTTATTCTTGTTTACCTCAATGCATAGCAATTCCAGTTTTCCATTTTTCACACCAACAACCCTACAGTCTTTCCTGACTCTTTTAAAAGTCAAACAAAGTCTTTCAAGGAAATCTGTTGCTTATTTCAAAATATGTCTCAAATCAGACTATTCTCACTTCCACTACTATCTAATCTGAACCAACCTAGTATCATCTCTCTCCTGAATTACTGTAACAGCTACTTAACAGGTTTTCCTTCTTTACCTTAGCCCACTTAAAACTATACTCAAACTAGAGACATTTTAATCTTTTATATTACTTCTTTACTAAAAAGCCTCCAAAAACTCTCCATTTTTCTGAGTAAAATCCTAACTCCCTGCAATGACCTTTAATGTCTCCTACAATCAGCTGTCTTCTACACCTCTCTGATATTTCCTATGACCCTAACCACTGCTTACAAAGCACTAGCATTTGGCCTTTTGATTATCCTTGTGCTGGCTATTCCCTCTGCCAATATTAATATACCTGCATGGTTAACTCATTCCCATCTCAAATGCCACATTCTTAGTGAGATGCATTCTCAACACTTCATGTAAAACTGCTGACAGTCCTCACCCCTAACCCTCTCAACTCTCTACACTCCACTTTATTACTTGTTGTATTGTTTACCTTCTCATATACTGAGCAAAAAGGAGCTAACAGCAGGACTGACTGCTAAGCTTTAAAAGACCGGCTTACAAAATTTACCATAGCTCACATCTGGGAATTTGGGTTTCAGGAATTTTCCTACAATATGATGTACAACTAGTAAGAATGACTCATTGTGCCTTAACTATTTGTGTAAATAATGTGGTTTATGTACAATATCTTCTTTCTTTTTTCAGAGAGTCTTGGGTATAGGTACATACCAGAGAAAGGGTGCATATATGATCTGCCCCCAGTAACAACCCTGGGCATGGGAGACTCCAGTGAGCTCCCATGGTTGGCGATATTTCACACATATTACAATTTGTTGCTTAGGGAATTGAGTCCTATATGACTCCATTGAGAGAGGATTCTAGAAGCTTGGTCCAAGCTTCTTCCAGACTTTTCCTCTTTTTGCTTTGCTTATTGTACTTTGTATCTTTACATTGTAAAAGCCTTAAATCCAACTATATGCTCAGCCTTGTGAGTCCTTCTAGTAAATCATCAAACCTCAAAGTGGGCTTGGGATACTTCACTGCATATAGTATACATGATATTAATGCATTTTTCAATATTTTTCTCTTCCAATTATAAGTTTCAACAGGGAAAATTTTTATCAGTTTTTTCTCTAATGTATCCCAAGTGTCAAAAAATACCCAGTACATAGTACATGCAGCAATGATATTCATTGAATTAACAAATAAATTCAAATGTATTTTAGAAAAAGTTCCCATCAATAAAATTAACAAGAAAATGTCATGAAGGAAGACCTATAAAAATATAACAAGGTTTGAAAAAATGAAGTTATAGCATATTCTTTTGTGGTAAAATTAAATATTGTGAAAATGCAAATTTCCCCACATTAATATATAAGTTTAAAGAATGTGTAATCAAAAGTCAAGGTTGCTTTTTCCCCTGATTAAATTATTTTAAAGTTCAACAGAAAGTAATTTAATTCCTTAAATGATGTATTCTATAGTGTTGCCTTTCTGTCCCTCATCTCTTCTTCTTCTTCTTACTTTAACCTCACAGTCTTATTCACTTGCCTTCAATAATTATTCTTAAATAATAATTACTGTCCAAATTATATTTTGTACTTCATCTTTATCTCCTGATTCATAGGCTCATGTAATACCCTATCTATGCAAAATTAATATATGCAAAGTTGAACTTTCACTTTCCACAAATGACAACATTGTGGAGTCTACAGGAAATTCCAAAAATATTGTACCTATACTGACTAGTTCAAAAAGATTAATAAATTCTCCCTCTTTGGCATCTCTTGATTTTGTCCATCTCCCTTTACTCCCACTTCATTTGGAAAGTCAGGTGACTTAAACAGAGACATACAGCTTTTAAACTTATCATCAGTTACAGTTATTGCAAACACAATGGAGTAAGTGGCTCAGATAGGGTGGTGGGTAGGGGAATTGAAGAATTATTGAGGAAAAGAGCAAACACAAGACAAGGTATTGGAAAAGTCACCTCCAAGAATAGTGAAATCATCCAAAATTATGAAAAGGATAGTAGGAATGAACAGTAATAACCCAGAGTTAATAGTTATCTCTGATAAGCAGCCTGATGGTTGTATAGTTTGGTGATATGAGAGCCATCGCTCCTTTTGGAGTGTGAGCATGGAGGAAGTAAGAATGACCTAGCAGCATCAGTGAGGAGAAAGGAGGAAATCTATTTCAGCTCCAAGCCCAGAGGTATAAAGCATTATGGTAGAGAAAATACCACTATTTAGGAGGGATACAGAAGAATCAGAGACCTAGAGAAAAACCAGGTTTCAGTTAAAGCAGAAAAGTGAACACAACATAACATTCATTGTAAAGGCTTAGGATGTGGGAGACCTCTGATGTTTAATGGAAAGTTCTAGAGGGTTAATTGAAAGTTTTTAGGAGTTTGGTGATGGCATAAAGACAATTAATTACTTTATATTTATTTCAGATTTCTATGTATTTATATTGTATTTAGATCTTAGAAACCTTCAATATTTTAATAATTTCCCATTTTAATTTTTGGACATTTACTTTTATTTTTGAAATGTTAGCTCTTTTTACCATTAACTACAATTTAATGAGAAATATTTTTAAAATAATTACTATGGAGACAATGTTTCTTGTTCTCTTTTTAATAGAAATACATACCAACTAATGAAATTTCTATGTACTATATGAAATTAAACTTCAACTTTTTATTCTAAAAATAGACTCCTTTCAAGCCACTACTCATTTTGTTTATTTTTTGTTTACATATTCTATTTATTGTATCCCACATTATAGTGTAAACCCCGAAAAGGTCATGACTATATCTACATTTTCACTTCTGTATTGCTAGTCTTTAGCACAGTGCCCCAAGTCTACAAGTGCTCTAGGAATAGAATGAATGAATGATTCCATATGTTTTGTAAATTTTAATTTCTAATAAATTTCTCACTGGAGTGCTACTGTGAACCCATCTCCAGTAATAATAGCATAACTGCTAGAAATCTACTTACTAAGGCTCCAGAAAACTTGCTGGTGTGCCACTGGGTCTCTTGCACCTCCCTGGTGAAAAACTCATTCAGTAACAAGGAAGCTGCCAATGCTGAGGTGTAGGAATGTTGTAGGAACAACCACACCATCCGAAACAGAAAAGAACCCCCTCTGCTGTCAGTGTCCCTGCAGTGCCCTCTATTAACTGTACTTAATGTTGTGCTGGATGGCAAAGGAGAAAATGTTAACAGTGCCCAGCTCAAGTATTCCAAGTCAGGGCAATACAGGGTACATTTAGGGCTGATGGTCACTGAATGGGTAACTGGTTCACATGTTCAGATTCCACCTTAAATACAGTACTTGTCACAAGGACACATATTTCTTCTCTCCATTCAGATGTGGAAAGAGAACTATAGCACCTTTATAATTCACCTTCATGAGCCTAAAGCTGCTGAGGAGTAGAAACACACATTAACACAAACACACTAGATTTTAGTTCAGTCCTTTACACTTACTACAATGTTATAATGTGAATATTCATTTTATTTATATACTCAATGGTTACATAAAATGATCAGTCTTTAAGACTTCCTCTCACTCCTACAACTCCATTTGGACAAGACTTCAAAGATATGAGAGCTGAGGTTTATGCAGCCTTATAGTGATGAGCTGAATGAATCCCTAGGGCCACACAGTGTCTTCCAGACCATCTATATGTCTCAGTAAGAAAGTGGTTGGTTTTTTTTTTCTGTTACCTAGACTGATACTATGGTAAGACTGGTGCTATCTGCATTTGGGTAAGAAGTGTTGCCATATATTGTTAGAGCCAAAATCTCCATTTTCCCTTATAAGTCACCTTATGTAGGGAATGTTTGGCCTCTGACCTCCACTACCTCAATGACTGTTTGCTGTTACCTTTGGCATCCTCTTACTGTTGAATGTAAAAATTTATTCAGGGGAACAGCCATGATGCTGGGGGAGGTGGGATGATCAACAACTTAGTTTCATGTATTTATTTACGCATGCTGCCACTTTTCATATACCAAGAAGGGCTTTATTTCAAGCTTTCCCTAGATGAGTAAAGACTCAAATAGTGGGCCTAGAGAAACTTGGCACTGTGAACTGTTTCATAGGCCCCCTCATAATAATTAAGTGCTTTGATGTTTACCTGCAAGGATTTGGAGTGGCAGACATAGGATCTCTTAGTTATTCCTACTCACTCCTCTTTTTTTCCCCCTCAGGGGCAACAAGGACATGTCTTAAGTTCTGCCTTTTTAAAAAGTCATGCCCCACTTCTTCCCTGTTCTAGCATCACAGCTAAGCCTTACTGTTAGTACAGGAGACTGAGATCACCTTACTGACAGGGGAACCAAATTGGAGTCCAGAAAAAGCGTATTTTCATTAAAATACAAAGAAGCTTTTCCACAATGCATATGACAATGTTATTATTATACACAGGCAAAAACTGCTTTCTCATCAGTAAGAGATGCTCAGTGAAAATATAAGTTTATGACATACTAAGAAGAGTATATATTCAACAAAATAAATATGAATGCTTAAATTTTTTGAATGTTCAACTTAATAAAAACCAAGTAAATGTAGAGCAAATATTCTTTAAAATGTACATGTATGTGTGTGTATGCTTATCAAATTCACAGAGATAAAAGAGTAATGGAAATCTAAATTTATGATACTTAATGCATATAATTAGCTTGAAAATCAGGGTTAGCAGATCCCACTGAGAGGTGCCATTGCAAGGCTAAGTGCACCATGACACACAATTAATTTAAAACAAAAGATTTAACTATCAGAAATACCTGGAGAATTCTGAGAAACACAAAATATACTTAAAATTTGGGAGTAAGTAGAAACTCCAAATCACAGTGATTTTATATAAGTATATCTGAACATGTTCTAGCTAAATCATGGATAAATTTCTTACACTTCTCATAAAGTTGTTGATAGGAAAAATAAAAGCTAAAATTACGTGGTCCTT
Organism: Manis javanica; assembly: GCF_040802235.1. Taxonomy (NCBI): domain Eukaryota; kingdom Metazoa; phylum Chordata; class Mammalia; order Pholidota; family Manidae; genus Manis; species Manis javanica. The sequence continues at coordinate 126,002,280 of NC_133160.1, read as the reverse complement.
CAATGACTAAGGAATTACCTTAAGATGCTGTAGACTAACAGAAATAAATGGTATTAAGTAAGAATTCTGCAAGTTGTGTAGCTTCTATTGGTTTAACCATTTAGTCACCTTGCTCATAACTATAGAGAAAGTCTTAATCTGTGCTGATTTACTTTCTCAATTAAGTAACATATCAGTAACAATTGATTTCACAGAAGACATGTGCATTAGTCAGAGTAAAGGCTAAATTACTATAACAAAAATTCTCAACATATAGTAGCTTAATTAATTTGCTTAGATAACAGAGGAATATTTCTTTCACACATAACAATGCAAAAATGAATTATCTAGAGCTAGTGAGATATGTCTACCATCTTCCATGTGTGAGTTCCATAGTTACTATGTCATCCATCATTTCACAGGAAATAGAAAGAAAGAATAAGGCAAAGACAGGTGTCTTGGTTTTTTAAAAAATGACTCATTTTTCTTATTTCGATCATGTCCACGATACATTCTTTCAAATTTAGTCACGTGGCTACAGACAGCTGCAAGGGAGTTTGAGACTATAGTGGTCAGCTGGGTGGCCAAACTCAACAGAAACACAGGGATTTTCTTACTAAATAGAGAAGAATCTCATTTATTTTCCTCTACAGTGCTCAAATGCTATATAGTAACGTAGGTGTCTGCCCAGGTATTCACAGAAGTGGATTATGTAATGTTCAGTTTCCATTGTCTTTATCTTAAATGTTTCATGTTTCCTGCTGTGATTAGCAGGCTGCTGTATGTTGTGCCTATAACAGGAACTTTTTGAGGTTGATGGTCCTTTCCATCCTGGAGTTTGATTTGAAAATAAATTACCCATTTATCAGGAAAAAAACCCAACACTATTAAAATCGCCTCACCAACAACCACACAATTCACAGGCACATATTACTTCAGGCGATTGCAGTGTAAGCTAGCCTAGTACACCTGCATACGCCAGACCTATTAAATGTGATTTTAAGTTTCCTGATAGATTTACATAGAATCTGTACTCATTTGCTATATTCTGCACCTTCTATTTTTTTCCAAACTGTGACATTTTGATTTCTGTCCTGTATATTCCTAATCACAAAACCCAGAGTAAATTCAGCAAACAGACACAAGAATGGAAACTTTCAGACATAAAACTTGAATGATAGTCACATGATAGTCCAGACAATTAAAATATCAGTGAAATAAGTAGGAAATACAATAAAATAAGCCATAAGTGATGTGCATGACTGTTCACATATTGCCTGTAAGTTTACCTGTAGATAAGAAAAGACATCGATTGAAGTGTATACCAATAAAACCTAAATAAAAAGGAAGATATTAAAGTAGCAGTTCAAAGAAACAGAGCTTTATGGATATTAAACATATGGTGAGTAATTTTATGATACCTTCTCGGTGCCATTAAAATACCCCCAAGTCATCTGATTACTTGTCCCATCTGGAATCCACAAATCTTCAAGTTAGTTGCTGGTTACCTAACTGCATGCCCTCAGAATAATTGGGGTTGTCTACATTTTTTTCCTTATTAGCATTCTCCATCACTGCCAAAAATGACATGGAAAGAGTACCCAAAACACATGACTAAATTCAGCAAAGGAGTCTCATCTGTTATTTCCATTTTATCTCATCCAGTCTCTTCTTTAGAAGTTTTGCAGAGTGAAAAACATTTTTATTTCATCTTGTCTCACCTAGTGCTTTTGGTTTAGAAGTCTTACCAATTTGAAACACATTGTAGTCTACATCTGTATCACTATGCCTGTGTGTGTGTGTTTGAGTATTGTATGTACCACCTACTGCAAGTCATAGGCATTCCAAAACCTTTAAATCAATAAATAAATCCTTGTATTATTGGTGTAACTTGCTTCTACAGACTTCTACACCTCCCCTAAAATGTCTGTTTTAGACATTTCATAGAAGTGCCAATTTAAGAAGCATATCCTAAAATGTTTAAATAAATTTTTAGTTTTTTCAAATAAATTAGTGTCTTAGAATTTATCTTCAAAGACAAGGTATTAATGAGACATAAGGAAACCTAGGAATTCACAAGTAACTCATTATTTCAACTTCACATATTGTAATGTATACTAAGTAAATGGTCCTTTGGTAATATTTTCCTCTCTTTTTTTTCTTTACTTTTTTCTTCCTTTCCATCTTGTTTCTTAAGGTGTTCACGTAATCAATTAAGTAAAGAAAATCCTGGCTCTTTATATCTTTCATGGGGACTAGAAAGTCAGTATTTAGTCTCTTCCAGGTCAGGGAAGGTCAGCAAGCCCAAAGATAGAAATCTGTAACAAGGACTTGCTAGAAATGACTTGAACATGCCAATAGCAGATCTAGCTATGAAGAGATTCAATATTTACATTATCTTATTCTAAACTCTCATTTTCCCATTTGGAATACATTTAGATCTGTTTGCATGTTTAATGTCCATAAATTTGAACATCCTAAACTATAATTTAAAAATTTTCTTAGTTTTAATAAGTTTCATTTATCTTTATTTTCCTGCTTTTTTCACATTAATTCCAATCCATTTTCCCCCAAGCTAGCTGTCATGACTTTCTTTCTTAAAGTATTAATTAGAACCTTCAAACTAGCTTCTCTTAATTCTCAATTTAAAAGAAAATATCTCTATGGAAACAGAGAAAGGAAAAAATAGCTAATAATATAGGTAACTAAAGACAGAATGTTGGTGAAATCCACAGTAAATATAAATCAGATGAAGTCAGATTAAATTAAAGCATATTTATCTTTATAAGACATTATCTCTGTACCAATCAGAATATTGGTAGCAAGTTATATCTATGTGGACAGTTTTTTGGGGTTGGGAATCATGAAAATAAAATTTCATTTTCTTCACACAGCACAGTTATCTCTTCAAATCCATGCAGAGGTATAAACTACAGAATAACTAAGCAGGAAATAGGGAGGAGTTATACATGTGAGGCAGACCTACCAGAGCACAACAGGCATGTTCTTGATAGGCAACATTAGGCAAGGGGCTATGTATACAAAGCCTGAGCTGGGATCAGAGGAGGGTTTTACCATTGGAATAGTGGAAAATGAATAATTCACCACACACATCTGCTATTTTTACCAAAAAACCTTTCCTGGGTTAATCTTTCCTATTTATAGATGAGTTATCAAAATATAACACAAATGGAACCCAGGAAAATATACTGAAGAACAAGGTAAATAGAACTGAATTTAATTTTCTTTTCAAAAATCCAGTTTTGCAATTATTCACTCAAGTTTCAAATTTCAATGTAACTTGAAAACTTATCCATTCATTCATGGGTATCTATTAATTTATTTTAAAATGGTATCCCCTTGATTTACACATACTGAGTCATGAAACATTGTTTAGGAATATGATAGCTGCATTTTTCCACATTGATATGAAAATAATAGTGTCATCATTAATTTGTAAAGATACAACCTTTAATTTTTTTTTTGAGAGGGCATCTCTCATATTTATTTATCAAATGGTTGTTAACAACAATGAAATTCTGTATAGGGTACTCAATTTACAATCATTAATCAACCCCAAGCCTAACTCTCAAAAGTCTCCAATCTTCTGAAGCATAATGAACAAGTTCTTAGATGGTGAACAAGTTCGTACATAGTGAATAAGTTCCATATAGTCTATATGCATACATATACTAATATGTATATATAGAAAGAGCTTTAAACTTACATAAAATAACTATTTTAAGTATATTCCCTATTCATAGGATTTCAAAAAGTCAGTCAAAAGTATTTTATATTAAAATATAACTAAGAAATGTATCAACATCTATAAGCTAATAAAATATACTTATGTATTTTATTATAAATATATAAAATATTTGTTTATACAACTATATAGTTACTGTGTATATGTATTATTTTGTGTTGTGGCCACTGTGGAATGTCCCCTGAAAACCAATCACAACCCAGTTGTTCCTTTTACTTCCCCTATGATGGAGATAGGAAGCATAAAATACCTTTTAAAATTGCCTGGAAGTTGGGATGGGCCAATATAAAGTTCAAGCCAATTCCATATAAGCAGAGTACTTGTAGATGGTTGTCTTATTTTTTTCTTTATTTTAACAAAAGACAAAACTTATTGAGTAGATGGTTTTCTTTTTCATCTGGCCTGGAACATAGATACGAAGCCTAGAGATAAAGCAGCCCTCTTGAAAAAATCACACAGCAAGAACAGAAGAGCAGGTGGGAGAAGGAGGTGGGGTCCTTTATGACATGACTGAGCACCATATCCACCCGGGCCTGCCTCCTTTTGAACTTCTCATTATAGGGATCAACAAAACCATTATTGTTTAATCCACATATTACAATATTCTGCTTTATTCAATGAAAAGTGATTCTAAATGGTATAATTAGTTTATACATTGTGGAAGTTTTCTTAATGATTTGTATTTTAATAAAATATACCACTCCATGAATGCCTTCCTGAAAACCTATAAATAGGAAACATATTTTAAAGAATAACAACAATAAAATACTTTCTGTTCTTAAAATTTTCTACTGCTCATTGTATGACTGTAGCAGCATTGGTTAAATATTTATTTATAAATAAGAATCTTGATTATTTTGTTTAACATCATAATAATAATATGATTTTCACATATTGGTGTAAGTTTTACTTACATAACCTGAAACATGTCTTCCTTCAAAATATAGTAAAAATATTGAAATCACCACTCAGTATTGAAATCAGCAAATATCTGTTGATTGCTTAATATAGTAATAAAATAGTCTTTATTGAAGAAACAAGAAAATACAACAAATATAATTTTGTCAAAAATATCAAATAAAACTTCATAGAACAAAGAAAGCAAGAGTAGTTATGTAAAACCCTCCCCAAAAGGGCTAAACACAATCCCAGATCCCATAACAAGCCACCCTACCAGCTTCCTAGACATCTATTCTCCATGGTCTGTGGGCTCCTTTGGTAAAAGGAATATCAGCTCAGTTTGGCAACAGATATTCCTGTGGTCTTTGCTGGTACTGACAGAACCAAAAATACTTTAATATTTGCTAATCTATGTAATATTTTAATAGTATTCATCCTTTGCAGTAACATTAATTCAAATGAATAAACTGAGATTCAAATTTCACCATAAATCATAGTACAATCCAAGCTCAAAACAAACTAATTCTGTCATTTACCAACACTGATCTATGCTTATTGTCAAGCACCTCTTCAGAGACTAGATGCGTAGAGTGAATTTTATGTGCATGTAATAGACCAACATGGCTGAATCAGATAACTGATTTTGGAGAGGGTAGTTAGAGAAATCTGCAATGATCAATTGAAGTTAGGCTGATACCCTGAACATCAGGATTTTATGCATAATTTTGAGAAGAATTAAGGCACAATATAATTTGTGCTTTTATTTGGTGCTTGTGAATAGAAAAAGGAGATTGGGTATATATCAGAAAGGTGGCACAAAAGTAAAAAATAAAAGGAATAATATTATCAGTTATTTTATCTTTTTGCAATACATCATTTTATTTAGTTCTATACAGCATGATAGTTGTATATTTTTATATACTTTCAGTTTTTCAAGATAATATCCTTGTTTTTTAGCTTCATTTGTTTATGATATCTACTTCAATTATTTCCAAAAGCATGTACTCAATAAAATTCCATGAAGAGTGAACTCATTGTTTCTTTCAAAAGCGTGCTTTCGTTTCCTTTTGCTTCCTTCTATAGTCTTTGATGGAAGAGAACTTCTGTGATTTAAATTCAGCATGAAGTGTATTGCGTTAATTTTGTAATTGTGCTAAATCCTTACATGTTTGATAAACTGTTCAGCAATAAATATGTACACTATTTAGCTAATATTCCTGAAAACCTTATCATCTCCTTTTCTAATAAAGCATTTGAATCTTGAGCAAAGATAACACTTATAATGGAATATTTCAATAACAAGATACAAAATTCGATTTGAATAGGCTATTGTAAACAGTTTGATTGTAATATATTATGACTGTCATTGAAAAAGGTAAAAGATTATAGTAGATTAAATAGTTCATGCTAATTATTCTGGTATTGAGGTTTATTTTCTTGTCACAGTTGAATTCTGGCTGCTTATCAACAGCTACTGAAGAGATTTCCAGACATATAATACTTAGTATCTACATGACAACAAATAAAGACACCACAATTATTTGTCTGGGAGAGCATTCCATAATAAGTATGCAATATTTTTCACTTCGCATCCAGAAACATGACATATGCTTGAAATTATTAGGGGTGGTAGGGAAAAGGGAAGTAAGGAATAAAAACACAAGAAAAAAAGACATATCTCACTTAATCTTTTATTTGGATTCACTAATTATCAATTTCCTGATGGTAAAATTTTTTTTTAATCATTTAATCAATTAAAATATAAATCTCCATGAAAATGGGGATACAACAAAAATATATTGTGACTAACTGTCAAGCAATAAAGTGTTACCACAGGATTTATAATCTCTGCCTCAGTATGCAGAAACTTTACTGTTGAAAGATTTTTGTGTGGTAATAGGCAAAAAATAAACTTCCATACAGCAAAATTAATGTCTTTTAGCACACCAAACCATTTTCCATTGAAGTTGTTCTAAAAATGCAAACTTTTAAACATTAAAAAACATTTAAGTATGTTTGATATTTTGAAAATATTCATGTTGTCAATATTGTCCATTTATCTCCAAAATAATTTTGTACCTTTACCCATCCTGTTCTGTGCTAGAGGAAGCTGAACTTTATGGACAGAGTCAACAAATTGTCCTGCCCACAGACACCCACTGAATTAAGGATTATTGGAAAGGAAATAAGTGCATAGGGTGATGACAAGGATGAGGTGTATGTTCTTCCATCTCTTTTTCAGAGAGGCTAAAGATTAATTGTAGCTGTGTTCTCATCTGAAGGATACCTCCTATCCAGTTAATTTCAGTCTATAGCATTCTCTTCAGGTTCTCATAGCCTCTCCACTCTCCTGACCTCTTGAAGACTGGAGTGGATTCTGCTCTCTGTTGGGGATAGCCTGGAGGCCTCACCATTTCTTGCTTGTTTTTGTTCACCATCCCTCATCTTTGTAAAATAGTTACTTTACTCGACTCTCTTTCACATCTATTTCTTTCTGGGATTTTTACTATTACAACTTTCTTACAATATAGTATAGTATTTTCATGTTGGACAATGTTATAACTCAAATAACCAACATCACCAGAAAGATGATTCTGTTGTATTTTTAATACACTGACTCAGTAAACATGACTGTTTGAAGCTGTCTTCAGTAAATACTAACTACACATTTGTCTGCTAACTTACAGTACAGTCAAATTTAATATGTTTGATAAGTAGGGTCATTATAATTAAAATACTTTGAGTGCTGTTAGTTTTAACTTTAGGTACAAATATATATGGCATCGATCAAAAAACACTTTACAATATTGTCCTCTAGAAAGGATTACCATTTGCACTACTACCAATATCATATGACAATAACCATTTCTCAAGAAGTAAGAGTACATATTTGTAATTTTTTAAACTTTGCTAATTAGTAGACAATAAGTAGCATCTTACTATGAATTAGCACTTTAATTGCCAGTGAAATTAAATTTATTTTCATATGCTTATTAGCAATGCACATTCTTCTTCATTGAAATTGTTTTTTGCAGTTTTACCCATTATATTCGAGTGAATCAGATTCTAGAAGGCCCTCATGGCTAAGTTTCTACTGAAGGCAAATTATAGATGGCAAAGTTCTCTATCATTATTGGGTAGGCAGGAAAAGGAAGGCACTTCTGAATCTAGTAGATGATGAAGTTTGTTCAGGAGAAATGATAAGTTTGTGGTGATTAAATGATATCCAAAAAGATATGGTTATTTTATTATAAAGTCTACTAAAGCTTGGTGAAGAGATTTGTACTGAAAAATACAGATTTGCAAGATTTCAGAGTAATTAAAACTGTCTAAGTGAGTAGTTGGTAAACTGATAAGAAATGGTAGAATATTATAAATAATTACCAATAAGGGGTAAGCTTGGAAAGAAGCTCACATAGGAGTAACAGTTCAGAGAGCAAAGAGGAAAATTGGAAGCATGTAATATGGAGTGAGATAATTCAATATTATCATATACTGGTAAAGGCCAAATAAAATGAAAACAAAATATGCACTTTTTCATTAATAAAAAGAGTCTATTAATGACTTCGTTGAGAGACATTTCACTGTTATGGTAGAACTAGCAGCTAGAACTAGGAGGTTGAAGAGAAACAAAAGATGAGTAACTGGAGATGGGAGCATGAAAAAAAGTCATGAAAGGAGATTTATTATGCAAAAAAATAGAGACAGCTTTGGTTGTGGAAAGATGTGGAACTGAGGGAGTTCAGTTTAGTTTTAAAAATTAAAATAGGATAGAATTAAGCATATTTGAATTCTAATGAGAAGAAGCTAGTTGAGTCAGAAAACTGCAAGAAAGAAGAGACAAGGGGTAACTTATGTATTTATGTTCCAGAAAGAGCAGAAAGGGAAAATATCTAGAGCATAAGTTGAAAACTAAATTTAAAAGAAGAATCAACATTTTTGCAATAGTAGAAACTTGGAAAGCAAAGGTGAAGATGTAGTTATATATGTCAGCGCATTGGCATTACGATAAATGAGTGTTATTAGTTTGATGGAAACAGAAACTGACTTTTCTTAGCATGATTAGAAGATAAAGTGAGTGTAGGATTAAATATTTGCATATCATAGAAAGTTTAAGTTAACTGCCGAGGACAAGTAGCAGCCTGGGAGAAGTGTATATCTGATAAAATATTTGTATCCAGAATACACAAAAAACTTTAAACTCTGGAAGAAAACAACAACCCAGTAAAAACTGGGCAAAAATACTGACAGATATTTAACGAAAAGAAATATACCAATGTTCAATTTGCATATGAAACAACATTCAACATCAATAGTCATTAGAAAATGCAAATCAAAACCACAATGACATATTCTTTGCACCCTTTAGGATGGAAACAATTAAAATGATAGACAATAACAAGTGTTGACAAGGATATGAAGAGACAGGGAGATTCCTTTATTATTAGTAGGAAAGGAAAATGGTGCAGCTACGTTGAAAAGAAGTTGGACAGATTCTCAAAAAGTTGGACATAAACTACCTCACAACCGAGCCATTTCAGTCATAGGTATGTATACAAGAGAAATGAAGAAATGTCTACACAAATGTTCGTAGTAGCATGGTTCATAATAAGAAAAACTTGGAAAAAACCAAAGTGTCTTTCAATTAGTGTGAACAGCCAGCTGAAATATAATATATATCCATAAAGCAGAATACTATCCAACAATAAATAGCAACAAATTATTGATGCATGCTATTTCATGAATACCCCTCAAAATTCAGAAGCCAGACACAATAGACAATATATTGTATAATTCAATTTCTATGAAATGTCCAGAAAGCAAATTTATAGACAGAAAGAAAATTGGTGGTCATTTGGAGCTAGAAGGACAGGAATTAAATGTAAATGGATATGGAGTGTTTTATTGGAGGAATGAAAATGATCTAAAACTGATTTATAGTGATGGTGAATCACTTCATAAGTTACTTAAAATTACTAAATTGCACACTTGAAATGGGTAAATTTTGTGTTAAGTAAAATTCCCCTCAATAAAATTGTTTTTAAAAAATTGTTGCTGAGGATATCAAGGTGCTAAGCAAGAAATGTATGAGTAAGATACTGAGAACAAGATATGTGAGCAAAGGCTTGAAGAAATTGGAGGATTTATCCTCAAGCACCTATGGTAGAGCATTCTAGTGAGGGAGCATGACGAGTGAGTACCCTAGGGAGACTCTCAACATGTTAACTCATGTCAACAATGATGATAATTTAAACCAGAGGTAACATTTAAGGCTGTAGGAAATGCTAAGGATCAGGTTATTTTGATAAAGTAACAAGATAGGGCCTGTGAATGGATTAATGATAAAAGTTTGCCACAACCTGAGGAGCATAATTATTTCAATTATTTAAGCATGACATCCAAATAAATGCCTAAGGAGAAACAGATCTCAAACAACAGAACCCCTTTAAAGTTATTTGAAGTTTATAAAATTGAATTTAATTATATGATTTATAAATACAATGTCTGTGGGTGAAGTGAAGGTCCCTGTGACTGGGATTCTCACCTGGCCCTGGTTGGCTTGCTCATTACACACGTGTGGACAATACATTGTTACCGACTCTACATAAAGAGCTCCACCCAGTGCTTGGGGAGACATGGTGGCACAGCTACAAGGCTGCAGGGGAGCAGAGCAGAGCCTGGGGCAGTTGTGCCCAGAGGATGGCTGTGCAGGCACAAAGGCCCAGAGGCAGAGACTGGCTCACTTCATGCAGACTCGCTCTGAGTGGATGGGATTCTAGTGTTGACCTGCCACCATGGAAATAAAGTTGAGTATAACCTTTTCACCCCAAGAACCCTCTACTCTCATTTCTTTGGTCACCTTAAATCCATAGCAAACTTGCCTGGGGCTGAAACCCATTGGCAAGATAATGTCTATAACTGGGTATGGAATATTTATAAATTTAACTTCTTTTAAAAAGTATCATTATTTCACTGAAGAAAATGCATGTCCAGTATTTATTATATGAAAACCATGGGTAAATTAAATATGAACTGAAAACAAAAAAATGTGAAAAAAGTATAAGAAATACTAGACAAGGAAACCAGCAGAAGTGTGTTTGAATATTTTCAGTCAACTTATACTGAATATTAGATCACAGAACATTTTTATGCAAATTCAATAAGAATCAAAGATTAACCATACCACTAAAACATAGATCAATATATTTGATTATTAACTGTTGGTATACTCTTTGTTAGGAGGAGTTCTAAGTTTATTTTGCTTATATCCACTAATTTTTTTAAATGTTGTTTTAAATATGAAGCCAGTTCAATTAAATGTACCATTATTTGATAAATAGGCAAACTACTTACGCAGTAACAAAAACATTTGCTAATTACTTCTAAAGAATTGTTGCCATTTTTTAATGTTAATTGTGGCAGAAAATGAATGAATTGCATTTCCTGATTTTACTCAGAGGCTCAGTTATTGAAAGACTTTCTCAATGGAAAGGCAAGATGGAATTTGGATGAAATTATATGTGACTTCACCCTGATTGACCATTAATGAGGAGAAAGTAATTTTTTTGAAAAAAGAGATTCCTAGTTAAGCAAATTAGCTCAACTACAAAAGATGAATAATAATGTATTAATAAGATGACAAAATAAGATTAATTGATATTTTCTACAAACAATTTTATTCCAAGGAGAAGGAAGTCATTAATCAAGATTTTGAGTTACAACAACAGTTTTAAAACATGCTGCTGTTATGAAGCCAGAACACAGCATAAACAGAAATACAGTTACATTCAGGTGGTAGTGGCTTTATGATTATAGGGGTGTCATTTTCTTCCCTGAGGAATGATCAACAGCTCAACATAAAGTTCCCTGAAATCTAGTGAATTTAAACTTACTGCTTGACATGTTTGACATTAAAGAAATTTAACCTAGTGGGTAACTTGGCTGATAGACACAGAAAACAAGTGACTAAAATTTAATATAAGGAAAATCCATCTACAGAAGAAATTTGGCTAGTGGGGCCAACATCCATTTCCAGAGAGAAGTCAGATTAGAAACTATAAGCTAGGGTAGGAAGTGGCCCAAATGGACTGTTCACTTCACATGGTCAGAATTTTGTGTGGAGAATGTGTCTACATACTCTTGCAGAGTCTAAAATTAACACCAACAGTATTAGAAGAAAAGCCCCAGATGCTATCAGATCTAGTTCTCAATGATCTTATGGATAGGATTAGACGACACATTTTGGAGATGATTGTCTTTCTTTGATGGCAAATGGGTGAGTCTAAGACAGATAAGATTAATCAGGTGCTGGTGACATCACATTCAAGGAGATCTTCATCCTAGGATAAACCCACAAAAAGAGAAATGGACTTAACCTAAACTACAACTAGTATTCTTAATGAAAAATAGGTGGGAGCTGACCCTTCAAGAGATTCAATATTGATAATGTACTAATTGAAAGGAAAAAAGAATAATTTAGTAAGAAAAAAGTTGATTTGGAAGCTTTAATTTCTTAATAGTCTTTCTATGTATCAAAGGAGATAGTGATGGAATATTCACAGGGTTTTAGAAAAACATATGGCATAAAAATTAAGATCTCCTATATCATGAGTGAGAGGTAAATCTAAGTATATATATCAAGTTAAATAATTGGTAATAATAAAAATAAGACAATTATTTTATATGAAGTATACTTCCATAGGGAGGTCCAAAATAGATATTTATGTCTCTTTGTGGTATGACTTGCTCAATTTGGGGAAGTTTTCATTGTATAGAAGATTGGACTAAGAGATCTGATTTTATGGTTTTGTTAATAAATGATATAAGAAAACTCCAATTACAAAAAGACAACATATAAAAGAGATGAAAAGGGGTAGATCATAAAACTCTTTACCTAACAGCTTGGTTCACTGGAGAATTACTTCAAGCATTCTATTCACTTAAAATATATTATTCAGTTTATAAAATGAGACTCATGGAGAGCTCTATGAAACACACACGTTTCATAGAATGATCTTCTGTATACTAAAGATCCTTTTTGAATATAGACAGAAAGTGGCCCAAGGTAAACTTGTTGGCTATAAAAGGATATTTCAAAGGTCTACAATTGATTAATATTGGACATATGTAATTTGTAACCAAATACCTGTTTAGGGTTAAATACAGGTTATTCAAGTGTTTACACACTGTGTTTGGATTGCAAATACAGTTAAAGGGGAAAGAAATAACACTTAGAATCAATGGCTAGTTCAGTTAAAGGTCATGGAGTTTGTGTTACAAGTGGGGAACTGATACAATAGGCACATTCTTTGTGCAAGAACAACCTGTTGGTTAACAGAGCTGCTACATTTAGCTTTTCTATGAGGGTCTAAGACAATACAAGTTTAATTAATTTTTAAATACTTTGCACTTTCATTCATTTTATAAATTTGTGATAATTTGTGGTATTTGCCTCTTACTTCTTGAAAGGTTTGCATTTTCAAAAATTCCATTATAATGTCTCTTCATCAGTTTTCCTTTCAAGTACTTCAAATGTTATTTCTGTTCCTTTAAAACCTTACATTTCCTGGGGCTTTTTAGACTATTCATCTCTATTACTGGTAAAGTTCATAAACCTAATGTAAGTCTATCTTAATCTCCCAGAAACTGCTTATTCTTCTGACATCAACACCAACAGCCATATTTGATTCTTCCCACTCTCTGGTGATCCTAAGTAGTTACAAAATGCTACAAATTCCACCAAAACAATGTCCTTAAAGCCAATCTGTATTAACCACCTTGTTCTAATAGACCCACATTATTAGAATTGCTTTCTAAATAAACCTGTAATCTCCCTGTGATAATTCTGTCTTCACATAACAAACATATTTAGCCTACATATAATTTATAAATAAAATTATTTTTATCCATATGAAAATACAAGACTATATTTCATTAGAGGTTAGTATTCTAATTTAAAAAATGCCTATTTTAAAATATTGAGTCCTATTTCCCTGCCTAGTATTATTAAAGCAGAATCTGTGGGTGAGGAACCTGGAAATTGTTTTCTACCAGTTTTTCAGGTGATTGTCATGAACAATGACCTCTGAGAAATAACATTAGAGTTCAGAACCCTGCTCATTGGAATCACCAGGCAGGTTAGTTAGCAGGCAGATTACCATACCCCAGTGTAGGAAATTCTGACTCAGGAAGTCTTGGGATACTTCTGAGGATATATAACCCCGGTTACTCCGGTGCAGTGTGTTGGGAGCCTGACACTTGGGAATTCTTCATCTTCAGGATTTACTCCATATTTTGAAGGTAAATACTCAGTTTCTTCATCGGGGTTGCCTAAGCATGTTGATGCTGTGCTCAGAAACTAACGATTATTCAGTGCTGTCTGATGTATTATTAGAGCTCTTTTCCAGGATTTCTAAATCTCCATAGTGTTCCCCAATTCAAAGCAGCACAGTCTTCATGTGGATAGCAGACATCAACTGACATGTTTTTGTCTTTAGAAGCAATAATATTAATAATAACAGCTGACACTTAATAACTAAATACCAGAGTGTTTGTGCATTTTACATGCATAACTTATTTTAATTCTCCTAAGAAGACCATGAAGGAACTGAGGCACAGAATGTTAAATGATTTGCCCAAAATACTAAAGCTAGGAAGTGGGGGAGCCATGTTTGAACCCACTAAGTTTGCTTAGTTTGCTGACCCATCCTGGTAGTTTCTGCCTATTGTGTAATTATATTAAAGCAAGTTCCTTTCATACGAATTTATTCAGAGATTTTAATGTGCTATTGAAAAGTATGAGTGTCCATAAAATAATAACTGACTGCTAGGCAAAAAGTTTAAAAACTCTTATGTGGTTTTTGCAATGAAATACACAGAATGTATGATCAAATATTTTAGTTGAAAGAGCAACTGATACTGTTTCTAAGAATACAGTACAAAATTACAAATGAGTGGAAAGTGACAAAGAAAAGTTTAAAGATGTGGCAGGTGAAGCCAGAAATGTTAACAATTCGTATCTTTGGATTTCTAAATAGGGAAAAGTGAAAACATTGACAAAAATATAGAATCAGTAAAATATTAAAGATAATTTCGCACACCTGAAGACAAAACATAGTATTCAGATTTAAACAACCAACAATAAGAAGTAAGAATAATAAAGAACGGTATCATTCAGATATATCCTTTAAAAAAAAATCTAGAGGTATGGAGAAAACTAAAAGCTTCCAGCATAAATGAGCAGATTAATTCCATAGGAGGATCTTACTGGCATTATACTTTACAATGAAAACACTTTTGATGCTGCACTTTTGCAAATGTGCAAAGAAACATTTAATTATGAAAATAAAATAGACGTTTTGTTTTTGTTTAATATTATGGGCAATAGGCTGCAAATGGAAATATTTAAAAATAATTGCTAGAGGGAAATTCCCATTTTTTAAACTTTTATTAAAAAGTAACAAAAGAATGCAATAACACAAACCATAAGTCAATTATTTTTAATATACATATAAACACTATGTTGAAACATTTTCAAATTAAATTCATGAGTATTTTAAAAGAATATTACATTTTAATGAGAAATTCAAGATTGCAAGATTAGATCTACATCAGGAAAGCTATTCACTATTATCAGAGCAGCAGCAAAAACTGTTTTTTTGCTGTAGTTTTGAGAAACCTAACTGATAAACACAATAATCATTCCTTTTAAGCCACAGCAAGCCAAGAATGAAACAGAAGTCATTGTGAGGATCTCAGGTATTTCCTAAATATCTAATACAAATATTAAACTTCTTTGGTAAAAAGCTAGAAATATTCTTATTAAATTCCAAGATAACAGAAAGATATCTGTTATCACTGTAAGTTTCAATTCTTTTCATTTGCCAAATAATTTTGGAAACATATCAGCAGTATTCTATCCCACAGTAAACTCAAGAAAAATAAACAGTTGAAAGTGTACATACTTGCATACAAACACAAAAATGTCTAAAGAAAGCTAACCAAATTGTTAAGTCTAGTTACCCCCAGAGATGGGAGGAAATACTGAGTTAGTTTAATATTTACCAAGAAGACATCTTTTTGTAATTTAAAAAGATGTTAAGTAGCTATTTTAACCAAAGAAAAATGCTCTTTTAAAAATGCAAATGTGAAAACTATACACAAGTCTAGACAACAATGTTGCTTTCTATTTTCTTAGCAGCAATTTTGGGGGATTCTTAATCTAAGTTTTCATCATGTTGTCTTACTTAGAAAGAAAAGGAATCTATGTTACTAACTCACACTGACCTGATTTCTGTGTTCTAGAAGGAGCCATTAGAGTAAATTTAATAACCAACAGAAAGTGTGCAGCTTCATATAGCTAATGGGAGAAAAAAAAAATTCTTTATAAAAATGATGTAAAATGTTATTAAAATGTAATTTGCATGTAATATTAAACATAAAACATCTAAAATTTAAGTAGAATGAAGTATCATTGTAAGATGGAAAGGATATAAGGAATGGAAAGAAATAATTAATATATATAATTCTGAGTAATTATAAAAATCTCAGATTTGAGAAAGCTAATCTGACACAACAGTGAAAGAAACTGGGAGAAGAAAAAAATACAAATGCAAAAAAATATTTTCCA
Source organism: Manis javanica (assembly GCF_040802235.1). Lineage (NCBI taxonomy): Eukaryota > Metazoa > Chordata > Mammalia > Pholidota > Manidae > Manis > Manis javanica. Next base: position 125,986,006 of record NC_133160.1, on the reverse strand, counting down.
TTCATAAAAAAGCACAAAAATCTTTAAAATTATTCTGAATTGACTGTCAGATAACCATACATGAAAAAAATAAGCCCAAGTCCTCCAGCTTCACCAATATGATCAATTATTTTTTAGAGGTAAACTATTTCTAAATATTTGATTTTATTTTGGCACTTTTTTTAAAGAAGTATTTACCAAACTTCCCTAAATGGTGTGTATCATCTGGGCACTTTGTTATAAATATAGCTTCTGCAGATTCCTTCTTACCTAGGATTTATGAGGCCTAGGATTTCTCCCAGCTATTATTTTTAGTAAGTTACCCAGGCAATTCCTATTTTTAGGGAATTTTAAGAAATATTGTTTAAAAACAGTTTTGCAATTAGTCAAATGAAGCAACATATGCAGTTAAAACAATAAAGAAAAAAATGTCAAAAATTCAACTCTCCTCCCTCCAAAGTAGAGTCAAGGTCACAAAAAACTAGCCAGTCAAGGTCACAAAAACTAGCTCTAAGTCAAATAAATGAGTCTTAATACTTTTAGGTGACAACCTAAATCTACTTTTCCTACTTTAAAATATTTGAAAGCTCAGAGGTAGGAATGTTGACCTTTATTTTCTAGAATTTTGTTTCATATTTTAATACTCAATTTAAAATTTTCTTCTAGATATTATTCCAGTTATGGAAGCTAAAGATTAAAATATATCTAAAGTAACTTTTTGTCTGGTACAGACAACATTCCTTCCGAAATATCTCTCTGGAATATATAAACGTTAAGAGAGCACTGAATTGAAAGTCTGCTTAAAAGAAAAATAATTCAGATTTTTACTGATCAACATAGCTTAATTAATCTCTAAAAACCTACCTGGTAAATAGCTTTGACAGGGTATTCAACCTATTTCCAATCTTTGGGGAATCTGCTTCAAAGCTGCCATCCTAAAAGAGTGTCTACTCCTAACTTCAGAAGTTTCCAGAAAAAAATTGCATAGTCCTTCAATAACTCATACTAACAGGCAGCAACTTTTCCTCCAGAAAAAATGATCTTTGCCCAATTTTTACTTCTCTTCACGACTCTCCTATGATTCCTTTCCAAAATCCACACGGAACATCCACAGTCACCTGATTGGGCCTATACTTAGCGCCCTAGTGTGGTAGGCAGGGTTTGGCTCCCGTGATGTACACCGGCGAATATATTATGCAACTTGGCAAGAGGATTTTGTAGACAGAGTGAAGAATGCTAATAAGCTGACATTAACATAGAAGTTTGTTTTGCGTTGTTGAGGTGGGCCCAATCCCAACACATGGATGCTTAAATGCAGAAGAGGAAGGCAGCACAGTCAGCTGTGGTGTAAGCAGCGGATCCCTCAGAGAACAAATAGCTCAGGCTGGCTGGAACCTTGGTTTTTGACCTTGTGGGTACTGGCACATAGAAATAAGCTGAGCCTACAGGACTTCTGAGCTATAGAACTGTGAGGTTATATGTTTGTGTTGTTTTAAGCAGCAAAGTTCAAGGTGATTTGTTATGGCAACAGTTCATATTCCTAGTAGGGTCTAATCAACCAATGGTTATTTACTGATCAACTCCTATAAATCTTAAAAATAGCAGTTCAAGTTTAAGAAATATACCCGGCTCACAGAGACTATTGGATGAGACCCATAATATGTGCTCCAGTTCTTTGCACCAAAGAATTTTCCAACTCTTTTTTTACTGAAGTTCAAGTTAGCTAAGCTGATGACCATATTTCTCTAGGTATGTATATGAAGTGTCCGATATTTTACCTTACTTACAAGCTAATTAGTTATTCTGTCATAGTTTCATGGACGCTGGCAGAATATACAGACACAAACACTTGGGTTAGAGACCAAGACAGTTTATTACTTACAGCTGTCAAAGTAGCCAATGTTCCAATTCCCACAGGGTGATGTGAAGGAAGGCAGGTGGTGTCTACCCAACTGGGAATTGTGTTACAGGAGAGCATCAATCATAGGAAATTTGAATCTTTTATGGTGATAAGCCTGCTTGATTTTTGTCTTGGAGGGAGAAAGTATACTTATTGTACTGCATAGTCAATATACCTGCCCTTTGCCCCATAGAAAGACAGTATCTCTATCTTCTAAAGCTGTTTTCCATACAAACATCCTTGAAAGGGTAATCTGAATAAGAAAGACAGGCTTCCACTCATTTGCAGTCACCTTGGTCAGCATCTTTTTCTCCCCACTCTTTAGTGAATTTGTTTCATACATTTGTAATATAGTTAGATTGCTTTGTCACATTCTGCATTTTTATCCTGGCATTTCCCCAATCTCCTAAATGATATTTTTATTAGCATAAATTAAAATCCTCTCTATGTGCTATGAAGTTTTATACCTAATGTCATGGATCCACCATTGCAGGGTCATATAGAATAGTTTCACTGTCTCCAAAATTCTCTGCATCACTATTCAACCTTCCACCCCACCTCCTTCAGCCTCTGAAAACTATTTATAAGTAATATGTTTCTAAGTATTATCTTTGCTAGAATGTCCCATAATTAGAGTCATACCATGTGCAGCCTCTTTAGACTAGCCACTTTCACACAGAAATATGTATTTAAGATCCAGCAGTATCTTTTTGTGGATTGATAGCTCTTTTTATCACTGAGTAATATTCCATCATATGAATGTCCACTGTTTCTTTATCCATGCATCTATTGAAGGACTTCCTGGTTGCTTCCTGGTTTATTCCAATCATGAATAAAGTTTCTGTAAACATTCACATGCAAGTTTTTTCTGAAGATATAAAATTTCAAATAAATTGGATAAAAATCTGGGAGTGTGATTGTTGGATCAAATGATAAGACTATGTTTAGTTTTGTAGAAAACTGCAATGTGACTCCATCAATTTGTATTCCCACCAGTGATGAATAAGATTTTCTGTTGCTTTTGTCTTTTTGTAAGCAATTATATTGTCCGGTTCTTTGTTGTTGTTGTTTTTTAATTCTAGCCATTTTACTGTGTGTTATGTCACATAACCATTTTAACTTGCATTTCCTAGTGACAAAGGATGTTGGTCATATTTTCATATGCTTATTTTGTCTTTCTATATATTCTTTGGTGAATGTTCATATCTTTTGCCATGTTTCAAGTTGGGTTGTTTTCTTATTATTGAGTTTAAAAATTCCATGTATGTTTTAGAAACCGTGTATTATTTGTTTCTGTAAATATATTCTCCAGTACTGTGGATTCACTTTTAATTCCCTCAAAAGTATCTTTAGCAAAGCAGAAATTTTTAATTTTAAAAAAGTTCAACCTACCCATTTTTTGTCTTTCATGGATCATGTTTTGGCATTAATTATATTTAAAAATCATCATTAAATCCAAGTTTACACAAATTTCCTCCTATATTTTCTTTTAGAAGTTTTATAGTCTTGCATTTTATACTTAAACATATCCATTTTGAGTGAATTTTGGTGAAAGATGTAAGGTCTGTGTCTAGATTCTTCTTTTTTGTATGTATGAATGCATATGGGTACCCCACTCTTCCAGTTCCACTTGTTGAAAGACTGTATTTTCTCCACTGAACTTCATTGGCTCCTGTGTCAAAAACCAATTGACTATAATTTAGAGGGTCTATTTCTGTGCTCTCAATTCTGGACCATTAGACTATATGGGTATTCTTACATCAGTACCATGCTGTCTTGCTTACTGTAGTTTCATAATCTAGAAATCATGTATTCTGAGTCACCCAACCTTTGTTTTCCTTCAGTTTTGTGTTGGCTATTGTAGCACTTTTGCCTTTCCATATGAACTTCAGAAACAATTTGTCAGTGCCTATAAATTGCTTTCTAGGATTTTGAATATGATTGCAATGAATCTGTAGATCAATATGGTAAGAACTGTCCTCTTAACAATTTTCCCATTCATACATGCAAAACATTTCTTTATATATTCAGATCTACTTTGGTTCCTTTCACCAGAGTTTTGAAGATCTCCCCATAAAGATTCTGTAGATATTTTGTTACATTTATAACTAAATATTTGGTGCTATGGTAAGTGCTACTTTTAAATTTTTAATTTCAATTGTTTTATCCTGGTACACAGAAAAGTGAGTGACTTAAATATCCTTGTCTTTGCTATACTTGTTATTCATTTTAAGAGTTTATTGTTGAGACTTCAAGATTTCTCCATAGTCATGTTGCATGTTATAGTTTCATTTCTTCTGTAAAACTTTGTTTACTCTTCTTGTCACAGTGCTTCAACTGAACTTCCAGTGTAATGTTGAATGGGAGTAGTTGGAGAGGGCATTCTTTTTCTTACTCCCAGTCTTAAAGTGACCAATTTCTCATTATTAAATGTCAGTTTAGTTACAGACTTTTGTAAATGTTCTTTATCATATGAAGGAAGTTCCCCCTATATAGCTGATATTTCTGATGGTTTTAATCCTGAATGGGTTTAGGGTTTTGTTAAATACTTTCTTCTATATTAATCGATATGATCATATGATTTTCTTCTTTAGGCTATTGATGTGGTACATTATATTATTTTTCAAATCTTGCAGTACCTTGCATACCTGAAATAAATCATACTTGTCTGTTGTATATAATTATTTTTATACATTATTAGATTTGATTTGTTGATATTTTGTTTAGAAATTTTGCACCTGTATCATTAAATTGATCTTCACTTTTTTCTTCTGGAGGTTCCATGATGTTGGTCTCCTAGAATGAGTTAGAAAGTGTTCACTTTTTATCTGTTTCCTGGAAGACATTGTAGATAATTGGAATAATTTCTTCCTTACATATTTAGGAAAATTCACCAGTGAGATCATCTGAGTATGGACATTTCTCTGTTGAGAGACTCAATTTCTTTAATATATGCCAACTCATAGTATATATTTCTCAGTGTTTAAGTTTTGGTAGTGTCCTCGAAGAAATTAGTCCATTTCACCTATGTTATCAAAGTTGTGACCACAGTTTTCTCCTCATGTTCCTTTATTGTTATAATACACATGGGATTGGTGGTGGTAATCCCTATTTAATTTCTTTTTTTTAATTAATTTTATTTTGGTATCATTAATCTACAACTACATGAAGGACATTATGTTTACTAGGCTCCCCCTTCACCAAGTCCCCCCCACAACCCCGTTCACAGTCACTGTCCATCAACAGAGTAAGATGCTGTAAAATCACTACTTGTCTTCTCTGTGTTGCACAGCCCGCCCTGTGCCCCCCCCACACTATACATGCTAATTGTAATGCCCCCCCTTTTTTTTCCCACCCTTATCCCTCCCTTCCCACCCATCCTCCCCAGTCCCTTTCCCTTTGGTTACTATTAGTCCATTCTTGGGTTCTGTGCTTCTGCTGCTGTTTTGTTCCTTCAGTTTTCTTTTGTTCTTATACTCCACATATGAGTGAAATCATTTGGTACTTGACTTTCTCCGCCTGGCTTATTTCACTGAGCATAATACCCTCTAGCTCCATCCATGTTGTTGCGAATGGTAGGATTTGTTTTTTTCTTATGGCTGAATAATTTTCCATTGTGTATATGTACCACATCTTCTTTATCCATTCATCTACTGATGGACATTTAGGTTGCTTCCGTATCTTGGCTATTGTAAATAGTGCAGCGAAAAACATAGGGGTGCATCTGTCTTTTTCAAACTTGAGTGCTGCATTCTTGGGGTTCATTCCTAGAAGTGGAATTCCTGGGTCAAATGGTATTTCTATTTTGAGCATTTTGAGGAACCTCCATACTGCTTTCCACAATGGATGAACTAATTTACATTCCCACCAGCAGTGTAGGAGGGTTCCCCTTTCTCCACAACCTCGCCAACATTTGTTGTTGTTTGTCTTTTGGATGGTAGCCATACTTACTGGTGTGAGATGATATCTTATTGTGGTTTTAATTGGCATTTCTCCAATGATAAGCAATGTGGAGCATCTTTTCATGTGTCTGTTGGCCATCTGAATTTCTTCTTTAAAGAACTGTCCAGCTCCTCTGTCCATTTTTTAATTGGATTATTTGCTTTTTGTTTGTTGAGGTGTGTGAGCTCTTTATATATTTTGGATGTCAACCCTTTATCGGATCTGTCATTTACAAATATATTCTTCCATACAGTAGGATACCTTCCTGTTCTATTGATGGTGTCCTTTGCTGTACAGAAGATTTTCAGCTTAATATAGTCCCACTTGTTCATTTTTACCTTTGTTTCCCTTGCCTGGGAAGATATGGTTCATGAAGAAGTCACTCATGTTTATGTCCATGAGATTTTTGCCTATGTTTTTTTCTAAGAGTTTTATGGTTTCATGACTTACATTCAGGTCTTTGATCCATTTCAAATTTACTTTTGTGTATGGGGTTAGACAGTGATCCAGTTTCATTCTCTTACATGTTGCTGTCCAGTTTTGCCAGCACCATCTGTTGAAGAGACTGTCATTTCCCCATTGTATGTCCATGGCCCCTTTATCGAATATTAGTTGACCATATATGTTAGGGTTAATGTTAGGAGTCTCTATTCTGTTCCATTGGTCTGTGGCTCTGTTCTTGTGCCTGTACCAAATTGTCTTGATTACTGTGGCTTTGTAGTAGAGCTTGAAGTTGGGGAGTGAGATCCCCCCCCACTTTATTCTTCCTTCTCAGGATTGCTTTAGCTATTCAGGGTCTTTGGTGTTTCCATGTGAATTTTTGAACTATTTGTTCCAGTTCATTGAAGAATGCTGTTGGTAGTTTGATAGGGATTGCATTGAATCTGTATAATGCTTTGGGCAGGATGGCCATTTTGACTATATTAATTCTTCCTAGTCAGGAGTATGGGATGAGTTTCCATTTGTTAGTGACCTCTCTAATTTCTCTTAAGAGTGTCTTATAGTTTTCAGGGTATAGATCTGTCAGTTCCTTGGTTAGGTTTATTCCTAGGTATTTTATTCTTTTTGATGCTATTGTGAATGGAATTGTCTTCCTGATTTCTCTTTCTATTAGTTTATTGTTAATGTATAGGAAAGCCACAGATTTCTGTGTGTTAATTTTGTATCCTGCAACTGTGCTGAATTCCGATATTAGCTCTACTGGTTTCAGAGTGGAGTTTTTAGGCTATTTTATGTACAATATTATGTCACCTGCAAATAGTGACAGTTTAACTTATTCTTTACCAATCTGGATTCCTTTTATTTCTTTGTTTTGTCTAAGTGACATGGCTAGGACCTCCAGTACTATGTTGAATAACAGTGGGGAGAGTGGGCATCCCTGTCTTGTTCCCAATCTCAGAGGAAAAGCTTTCAGCTTCTCACTGTTAAGTAGTATGTTGGCTGTGGGTTTATCATATATGGCCTTTATTATGTTGAGGTACTTGCCCTCTATACTCATTTTGTTGAGAGTTTTTATCATGAGTGGATGTTGAATTTTATCAAATTCTTTTTCAGCATCTATGGAGATGATCATGTGGTTTTCATCTTTCTTTTTCTTGATGTGGTGGATGATATTGATGGATTTTCGAATGTTGTACCACCCTTGCATCCCTGGGATGAATCCCACTTGGTCATGGTGTATGATCCTTTTGATGTATTTTTGAATTCGGTTTGCTAAAATTTCGTTGAGTATTTTTGCATCTACATTCATCAGGGATATTGGTTTGTAGTTTTCTTTTTTGGTGGGGTCTTTGCCTGGTTTTGGTATTAGGGTGATGTTGGCTTCATAAAATGAGTTTGGGAGTATTCCCTCCTCTTCTATTTTTTCGAAAACTTTAAGGAGAATGGGCATTATGTCTTCTCTGTATGTCTGATAATATTCCGATGTAAATCCATCTGGCCTGGGTGTTTTGTTCTTTGGTAGTTTTTTGATTACCGCTTCAATATCGTTGCTGGTAATTGGTCTGTTTAGATTTTCTGTTTCTTTCTGGGTCAGTCTTGGAAGGTTGTATTTTTCTAGGAAGTTGTGCATTTCTACTAGGCTTCCCAGCTTTTTAGCACATAGGTTTTCATAGTACTCTCTAATAATTCTTTGTTCTGTGGGGTCCGTCGTGATTTTTCCTTTCTTGTTTCTGTTTCTGTTATGTGTGTTGACTCTCTTTTCCTCTTAATAAGTCTGGCTAGAGACTTATCTATTTTGTTTATTTTCTCGGAGAACCAGCTCTTGGTCTCATTGATTTTTGTTATTGTTTTTTTCTTCTCAATTTTATTTATTTCTTCTCTGATCTTTATTATGTCCCTCCGTCTACTGACCTCAGGCCTCATTTGTTCTTCTTTTTTGAATTCAGATAATTGTGACATTAGACCATTCATTTGGGATTGTTCTTCCTTATTTAAATATGCCTGGATTGCTATATACTTTCCTCTTAAGACTGCTTTTGCTGTATACCATGGTAGTCGGGGCTTTGTGTTGTTGTTGTTGTTTGTTTCCATATATTGCTGGATCTCCACTTTGAATTGGTCATTGATCCATTGATTATTTAGGAGCGTGTTGTTAAGCCTCCATGTGTTTGTGAGTCTTTCTGCTTTCTTTGTACAGTTTATTTCTAGTTTCATGCCTTTGTGGTCTGAAAAGTTGGTTGGTAGGATTTCAATCTTTTGGAATTTACTGAGGCTCTTTTTGTGGTCTAGTATGTGTTCTATTCTGGAGAATGTTCCATGTGCACTTGAGAAGAATGTGTATCCTGTTGCTTTTGGATGTAGAGTTCTGTATATGTCTATTAGGTCCATCTGTTCTAGTGTGTTGTTCAGTGCCTCTGTGTCCTTATTTTCTGTCTGGTGGATCTGTCCTTTGGAGTGAGTGGTGTGTTGAAGTCTCCCAAAATGAATGCACTGCATTCTATTTCCTCCTTTAATTCTGTTAGTATTTGTTTCAGATATGTTGGTGCTCCTGTATTTGCTGCATATATATTGAGAATGGTTATATCTTCTTGTTGGACTGAGCCCTTTTTCATTACATAGTGTCCTTCTTTATCTCTTGTTACTTTCTTTGTTTTGAAGTCTATTTTGTCTGATATTAGTACTGCAACCCCTGCTTTCTTCTCACTGTTGTTTGCCTGAAATATGTTTTTCCATCCCTTGACTTTTAGTCTGTGCTTGTCTTTGGGTTTGAGGTGAGTCTCTTGTAAGCAGCATATAGATGGGTCTTGCTTTTTTATCCATTCTATTACTCTGTGTCTTTTGATTGGTGCATTCAGTCCATTTACATTTAGGGTGATTATTGAAAGGTATGTACTTATTGCCATTGCAGGCTTTAAGTTTGGTTACCAAAGGTTCAAGGTTAGCTTCTTTACTATCTTACTGTCTAACTTAACTTGCTTATTGAGCTATTATAAACATGGTCTGATGATTCTTTATTTCTCTCCCTTCTTATTCCTCCTCCTCCCTTCTTCATATGTTGGGTGTTTTGTTCTGTGCTCTTTTTAGGAGTGCTCCCATCTAGAGCATTCCCTGTAAGATGCCCTATAGAGGTGGTTTGTGGGAGGCAAATTCCCTCAATTTTTGCTTGTCTGGGAATTGTTTAATCCCTCCTTCATATTTAAATGATAATCGTGCTGGATACATTATTCTTGGTTCGAGGCTCTTCTGTTTCATTGCATTAAGTATAACTGTCCTGTAGTGTTTCTGTTGAGAAGTCTGATGATAGCCTGATGGGTTTTCCTTTGTAGGTGACCTTTTTTTTCTCTCCGGCTGCCTTTAATACTTTGTCCTTGTCTTTGATCTTTGTCATTTTAATTATTATATGTCTTGGTGTTGCCCTCCTTGGATCCCTTGTCATGGGAGTTCTGTGTACCTCTGTGGTCTGAGAGGCCATTTCCTCCCCTAGCTTGGGGAAGTTTTCAGCAATTATTTCTTCAAAGACACTTTGTATCCCTTTTTCTCTCTCTTCTTCTTCTGGTACCCCTATAATGTGGATATTGTTCCATTTCAATTGGTCACACAGTTTTCTTAGAATTCTTTCATTCCTGGAGATCCTTTTATCTCTCTCTGCATCAGGTTCTCTGCGTTCCTGTTTTCTGTTTTCTAGTCCATTAGTGGTCTCTTGCATCTCGTCCATTCTGTTTTGAAGTCCTTCCAGAGCTTGTTTTATTTCTGTATTCTCCCTCCTTAGAAGTCCCTAAGCATGGTTATGACTTTTGTTTTGAACTCTTTTTCAGGAAGACTAGTTAAATCTACTTCCCCAGGTTCCTTCTCAGGGGAAGATGTAGAAGATGCCGAAGCTGTCTGGGTTAGTCTTGTCTGGATCAAATTTTTTGGCTTTTTCATGTTGATAGGTGCAATGGTGAGCTATTGACTTGTCTGTCAGCTGGCAGAGCCAAGACTTTCCACTTGCTCCTGGCCTTTCTTTACTGGGACAACTGCGACCCCTAGTGGCTTGCGTTGGACAGTTGCGTGTAGACTGGGTCTCTGTATCTTGCCTGCCGGTATGGGAGAAGCTCCCTTGCTGTGGGCTTGGCCAGCCTCAGGCTGCTGCTCTGCTATGGCGGGGCCCCGGAGGGGTAATGGATGGGGGCTGTTTGGCTGTTTTCCTCCATGAGGGGTCTCAGAGCTGTTGCCCAGGGGGTTAGTGTGCCCGGAGTTCCCTGGAATTTCCAGCTTCTGGACTATGACCCTGGATGCTTCCATCCTGCTTTGAGGTCCCTGTCCCTTTAAGACTTCCAAAAAGCACTCACTTTTCTTTGTCACAGAGGCGCCGGCTTCGGGACCCACTCAAAGATCTTACTGTCCTGTTTCCCTAGTGTCCAGGACCCCACGCATACACTGTGTGTGCACTCTGGTGTTGATGGCTGGGGCTGGGTGTTTAGAAGTCCTGGGCTCCCTCTCCCTCCCCGCTCTGACTCCTCTCCTCCCGCTGGGAGCTGGGGTGAGGGGCGCTCGGGTCCCACTGGACTGCAGCTTGTATCTTACCCCTTTCACCAGGCACTGGGTTCTCGCAGGTGTGGATGTAGTCTGGCTGTTGTCCTGTGTCTTCTGGTCTCTCTTTTAGGGATAGTTGTATTTGTTGTATTTTCAAAAATATATATGTTTTTGGGAGGAGATTCCCACTGTCCTACTCACGCCACCATCTTGGCTCTGCCTCCTATTCAATTTCTAATATTGGTAATTTACATTTTCTCTTTTGTTCTTATTTGGCCTGTCTAGAAGTTTATCAATTTTGTTACTCTTTTCAAACACCCATCTTTTGTATCCATTGATTTCCCCCACCCCCCATTTTACAGTTTTCAACTTTATTAGGTTTTCTCTTATTACATTCTTTGATTTCTTATACTTGTTTTAGCCTTAAACTACCCTTCTTTCTCTAGTTCCCTAAGATGGAAGCACAGGTTATTAATTTTTACATTTTTTTGGATTCTAATATATAAATGCTGTAAATTTTCCTCCAGGTGTTATTTTTTGCTGCATTCAATAAATTTTGACAAGCTGCATTTTCATTTTCACTTAGTTAAAAATATTTTAAATTTATCCTGTGACTTCTCTCTTTATCTTCATGTTATATAGTAGTTTGTTTGATATCTAAATCTGGGATCAGTTGTTTTTCTTTCAATATTCCATTATGGTATGAGAATTTTGTATGGTCTGTATGCTTTCAATTTGTTAAGGTGTTATTTCTGGCACAGAATGTAGTATGTCCTGGGGATTGTTCCATGTCAGTTTAAGAATGTGCATTCTGCTGTCCTTAGAAGAAATGTTCTAGAAATGTCAATTAGATCAAGTTGATTTATTTGTTGTTCAGTCAACTGTATCTTTATGGACATTCTGCCTTCTTGATACAGCAATTACTGAAAGAGGTATGTTGAAGTCCCAAATTATATTTGTCTATTTCTATGTCAGTTTCATTGGTTTTTGCTTAATCTATTTTGATGCTCTGTTCTTAGGTGCATACAGATTTAGAATTATGTCTTGTTGGAGAGTTTGTCCCTTTATTATGTAATATCCCTCTTTATCTCTGATAATCTTACTTTTTTGGATATCTGCTTTATTTGAAATTAGTATAGCTAAATCTGCTCTCTTCATTCTAAATGATAGGTTTACTTGCATATAACACTATACCACTTTATGAGTACTGAAGGTATTTGATAATAGAGTATTCCCAATTCTTCTTCCCAACCTTTGTAAAATTGCTGTCATTCACTTCACTTATCCATGTCTATAATTATATGATACATGATTGTTACCTTAAAAAGTTATCTGTCACAGCAATTAAAAGTAAGAAAAAAAAATTTTTTATACAGGCTATTGTGCCAGGGAATAAAGAGATGTAGTATAAAGCTCAGGATTTGAGTAGAACAGATGATAACATTATTTTTAGAACCTTAAATAATAGAATATGTATGCTCTTTAAGGTATTAAATTTAAGACCCTCTTTTATTAATAGAAATTGTATTTATTGAAGGATAATTAATTTGGTTTAATTTTGTTTTCGTATAGATTCTGTTCTAATAGTTGTCAAAATGTTTTTATAAGGAATTAACTGGGTAATATATAGTAAAGTTCTCCAAGGAATTTAAATTTAAAATGTTACATGACTTTGTGTGTATGTGTATATACATATATATATGTGTGTGTGTGTGTGTGTGTGTGTGTATACACATAGATTTATATATATATATTAATGTAACACGTTAAGTATGTGTGTTGGTTTGGAAATATTCAAGGCTAGGACTTAGAGTCCCAAAGTACTATCAAGTGTCAGCTTTAATCAGAAGTTTTGTTACTTCAGTGACTAGGGTTTAACATTTGGTATTAATACCTTATTAGAATTTTTTTATTCTAGAAACTTCAATGTAGCATATATAAAGAATGTTGCAGGAATTACTGCCACTGCTGTTTCTATGGCAGTTACTGTCATATTCTTGATAAGCATGTAATTAAATGCTGTCACACTGTATCACTTAGAAATCAGGTACTTCAACCTTTGGAAAACACATGAACATGCAAATAGAATGCATAAAGTTAACTTCCTGATAGTGACCTGCTGCTAGATATTCAACAAAAGTCATCTTGCAGAGTTAAGACCTCAAGAGCATAAGGCATTAAAGAGCTTTTCTACTCAGCACATTGGAAAGCATAATTATTACCAAGCCTTTGCCATTAAAACATAACCAAATTATGTTTATAGAATATTTTTCACTGAGAACTTCATAGCTGTTTCCCAACAATATGCCTGACCATATTAGTGCACAGGGAATGCTAGTATTGACTTCTTCAAACTAATAAAAAACCAGTGTAATAAATTATGACCCTAGAGTGAACAAAATAACCCTTATTGGCCATATGATGTTAATGTAGCCATAAAAGATTTCCTCCCTACTCAGCAATAGATGCTAAACCGCAAACCATGAAGAAAATACAAGATAGGAATTCCTTTGTAGAATAAAACAGCACTAAAACATTGAAAAACACGGAAACCTTTTTTTTTTCTATGTTTCTGGTTACTAAGCATTTGCGCAAATGTTTTATAGATGTGTCTCTTAGAAAAGAATTACGAAAATAATGATTAAGTGATAATACAATTTCTGTGTCAGTCATTGTACATACTATTGACTTATTTATCACACCAAACCTTCAAGGAATGTATAAACAACCCATCTCCATCTTTTTAAAGATGAGAAAACTGAGGCTTAGAGTAAAAATATCACCTGTCTAAAGTCATATTGCTGGAAGTGAAAAAGCCAGTTTTGCCTTATATTTTTGGTTTAGTTAATTTATTGTTTTATTGTTGCTTTTATTGGATATTGTCTTGGAATTTTTCATCATTGTGCTTACTTGATACTGAATGTCTCATCTATTGTGACCTAAGAGAAGAAAGTTTGCAGAAAATTTGTACATTTAGGCTACTAACTTCTTAACCTTATTGTGTTTCAGAGAGGGTAAAAGAGCAAGGGAAGATAATTTAGGCTAAATTGGGTCTCCCAAAAGACATCTAGCTGGAAATGTGGAGGAGACAGGAATCTTAGTGGAAAATGGGCACATTATCCCAGGATTTATAAACTGAATCATCAAAGAGAGATTCACAGGGATTTTCAGACATATCCTAGGTACTGACAACATACTTGCCTTCTTATATATAACTGAGATATAGCAAAATACCAGGGCTCAATGATAACTTAACAACTGTTATCAACCTTAATAGACTTGTATTCATTGTCTCTCTAGTCTAAGATATAAAAAAAATGTTTGCTGCCTAAAGTGGTAGTTCCTATTTAAAGTTAGAAAACTCTGTTCCCATAGCTTTCTTTTATTATTTCCTATATGGGATGTTCAGTTTTGTTTTGTTTTTAATGGAGAGATAATTGCCATATAACGATGGTGTAAGTTTAAGGCATACAACATATGGTTCATTTATATTGCAATATGATTGCCATTGTAACGTTAACACATCTGTCAGATTACATAATTGTCATTTCTTGTAGTGGTGGGAAAAACTCAGGTCTAGTCTTCCAGCAAGTTTAAAATTTACAGTACAATTTTATTGTCTATGGTTTCTGCTATTTATTATATCTCTAGGACTTAGCTATTAGCTGCAAATAGGTACCCCTATATATGAGATGTTCAGGTTTTAACCCAGTTAGTGATTTTGAAGTTTCAATCGACAAAGAAATAAAATTCTATTTCATTAGTGCCTAAAATTATTGTCTTTAATATACAAAGAAGTCCCTATAGCATAATAATGACACTAACTTTTTAAATATTTATTATTGAGAATTATGAAGAAAATAATTAGTTATGAATTAAGAAAATGTTAGCTCACTACTATTTGGAGTTTCTGTAGTTTCTATAATATCTCAATGTACATATTATAAATCTAAGGAAAAAAACTTCAGAGACTTGGACCAAAGTTTTTAATTATTATGTATATCATGAAAATATTTTGTAAATAAATAGAAAAGTAATATCTAAGCCATTTTTACTATTAATAATACTAAGGCATCCAGTGCAGTTTATTTAAATATCTACTTAACTGCCACAATTTTTCCTTGAGGTATGCTTTTTTAGATACTGCTTATACTTGTGTATAGTCTGTAGTTATTGTTCAAGCAAAGTTATGGGAGAACAAAAATATCAATAAAGTGAGGTTGGTGTATCATCTCTTGTATCTTCTTGATTCAAAGAAAAAGCCTAAAATTGTTACTGATCTTTACTTTTAATACCTACTAAGATTTAATCCCAATGTAGTTAACCGTATAACAGAAATATTTTAAAACCGCTTTTTGTTAATCAGAAAAGATAAACTGTAATATGCACTATGGGGGAAAATACTTCCTTCCAGAATGAATGTGTGCCCTACCTTTAGGATATCGACTGAAATGAAAACAAAGAAATGTTATAGAGAAATAAACATTTCCCTTTTGAAACACCAAAGCCTAATATTCAGCACACTGACTTTTGTTTTGAAGTTTATCTGAATAACAATTATAATTCTTAATGAAATTTAGATGGTGGATCTTTGCTGCTTCTGGGTATTCTTGTTGGTAAACTGAAAAATAGAAGAATAACTTTAAAAGGTATGAAATACTTATGAAGCCTATTTCCAAATTATTCCAAATCCTAAAATTAGTAACCTGAAATTCTAAATATGTGTTTATTTTTCTTTTCAAAAATGATATTGGGGTCTCTTCCCTATGGGTTGAATCTCACACTAACTTATGGCATAACAGCATGTACAATCTGGCCTTACCAATTTAGATTGATACTTATTAAGTTTGCAAAAACATATTTGATATGTTTGCAGAAATAGTTTGAAAAATATATAAATTAATAATAAATATGATAACCAAAAAGCTTGAGATGTAGATTGATAAAGTTACAGAACAAAACAAGAAAGAATTCCACCTTGGAGACCCAGTTAGTTAAATGTAGTGGTCTTAGTGAAATAACAAAGGTATAAAGAAGCCAAACTAAATTATCTAGATTGTGAGCACTGCATTCTGCTGTACTGTTGTATAATCAAAGTAGAGCGAATTGGAACAAATGAGAGGAAAAGAAATTACATTGCAGAAGCCAGGATTGTAGAGATGACAAAGTTACAAAAGAAGTGTGATATTATTAAAAGCATATTGTATTGGGAAACCAAAAAAACTCATATTTATTACTAGCTATGTCACCATTACACAGTTTTGTGTGACATTTTACCAATTACCTAAAAAAATAGATTAGAATCTATTATATTAGAAGCACTATGAAGAGTTAAACTAGAAATGAAAATGTAAAATATCTACTTTGGAGATAGGATGTGTAGTGTGTGTGTATGCACACACATATATTTTGTGTAATATTTCAAAGCTTATATGCAGATATATATGTGTGTGTACATGCATACACATATGCTTTTTTAGACATGGTTTCCTTACATCTTTGGACATATTTAAAATAGAATATCTAATGTCTTTGCCTAATAAGTCCAACATTTGGGCCTCTTGAATGACAGTATTGGTTGTTTTTTTTTTTTCCTGTGTATGGACCATATAGTCTTGTTTCTTTGCATGCCTCATAATTTTTTGTTGAAAACTGAACATTTTGAATATTCTAATGTAGCCACTCTGAAAAAAGATTCTTCCCCAGGATTTGTTGTTATTGCTGTTTGTCATTGTTTTTCTTTTATAGTTTTATAAAACTGTAAAAGAACTAATTTTATAAAATCTGTATTCTTTGTCATGTGTTGCCACTGAACTCTCTGCTCTATTAGCTTCATGGTCAGTTAATGATTGGACAGAGATTTTCTTATATACCTGAAACCAAAAATTTCCCAGTCTTTGTAGAGGGATCTGTGAATATTGGGGCCACACCTTCAACTCAGGCAGGCAGTTTGCCCCTCTGCCTTAGTGTTCAGTTCATGCTGCAAAAGGCCTCAGTGTCAGGCAGAGGAGCAGCTCAGCATCTTCTCACGGCTTTCCTGAGCATCCACACAATGCTGGGCATGCATATGGCTTTCTCAGTTCCAGGAATATGCCAGAGCTTTTCAAATACCCTATACTCCCAAAACTTCTCATTCCCCAGGCTTTTCTCCCAAGATCGTTGCCCAAATTTCAATTCATTGCCTCACTAAAACATCTACCTGCAAAGATTTTTGACAAATGCCTGCCACAATAAAGGCTTTAGTGCAGGGTGACTTCTGAATCAGGGAAGATAAAGATAAGCCTTTTGAGTCTCCACACAGTTCAAATAAGGATAATTATTTTGGAATAAGGCCAATTCTGCTCCCTCCAGAACTGTTGTAAGAACTGTTTTCTGTTATTTTCAACTGTACTGTTGAGTCGGGAAGTGGGGGAAGGGGCTATTGTAAGTTATAATGCCAACAAGTCTTCCTGTTCTTACAGAGACTCAGCTATTTTTCTTGAATAGGTACTTCCCAAATTCACGCTAGATTTTGATTAGTTTCCAGTATTTCAAAAAAAATCGACTCTGGCAGTTTTTGCCTTTTTTTTCCCCATTGCTTTTATCAAGTGGCATATATTTCTATTTTTTTAGTCTGCCATTTTCCCTGACATCCTTCACTCTAATTTTTTTTTCTATTTGCTCATTCTCAAGTATGGCTCTAAGTTTTCCAACAGAGAATATGTATGAAATATTCTTTAACCTTCTTGTATTTTTCATCATTTGATTAAAGCTTTTCTCAAATTAATGTTATATGCATCTTAATTGCATGAATGTTGCATACTCTAATGAATGAGTATGCATACTCTAATGTTGAGTATTCATCTGTTATAGAAGCACTGACTTCATATGTGATAGTAACATTTTCTTAATTTCATAGTATAGCTTTTGACATTCTGAAATAAAATCTGCATTTCAATGAGAATCCATCCTTTCTTCCACATTCACCACTTACCCTGTATTAAAGTTAATCTGTAGTTAATATGACTTTCCAAGTTGCAATATATTACTACTTAGTTTCCCTGACTGAGTCACAACTTAATGCCTTTTTACTTGCTAAAAGTTGAAGTCGCTAAATAAGTTAAAGGTAGGGGATGAATAACTGGCAGAAGAAAAATTCTGTGGTAACCAGAAAAAGTAATGATGTGAGAGGATATTCAAGGAGCATCTAACTAAATGATTCCATTTTATCTCTTGTTCTGCTTTGTTTTTGTTTTTTAACTTTTTTTTGCAATCACTATTTCATTAAGAAGAATGTCCATGGATCCTAATTTGTATTTTTCCATCCAGCTCCATCAGTTTTTGCATTTTGCATATTTCTCATGAAGATTTTGTTAATAGGCGGATTTCATATATAAAGTATTTCATTTCCTCTGGATGATTTAGAAATGATTTAGGAAGAAATTAAAGAGACTGTTAGTCATATGAAATTTACTAACAAATTTTAAAAATGGAAAGTAGCCTGGTAAATCTCTAATTAGCACAGAGCTGGAATGGAAAGTAAAAATGCAACAGGATAACAACTTGGTAGGACATTACGGCAGTCGTCCAAAAGAAAGATTGTTAACGATGATGTATTTTAGAAACCAGGATCTTAGGAGACATATATGAGACAAAATGTAGGGGTGTACTCACATGATTATGTGCTGAATAATTGTAAGTAGAAAGATAAAGAGCTCAAGATAGTGTTGCAATTTATAATCTAGGTAACTGCATAAAAAATGGCAATCTCATTAGTCAAGAGAAGAAATCAGAAATGAACAATATGTTTGAATGGTAAAGAAGGAAATTGATGATTTTCTTTGGGAACATATGATTTTTCTTTTGGAGTATCAGCTAGCAGAGAATCCAGATCTGGAGGTGAACATGCAGTAGTTGAAGTAATGAGGGAGAAATATATAGTCCACTAAGCAAGGGAAAGAAGAGCTGCCTAATGTAAGTTACAATACTGATATACTTAACATCAAATTACTGATTCCCCCAAAATAAGCTTCACCTGATTTCTTTATCCTTCACTAAATAACTCCATCCTTCTAGTGAATGTGACTACAAACATGAATTTATCCATGACTCTTTTATTTCTTTTATATTCCACAGCCAATCGGTTAGTAAACACCTTTTGGTCTACTTTAAAAATATATCTAAAAAGTGACCCTCTCAGCATCTCCACTGCTACTATCCCTGTCCCTTTTTTCTGCCCCTGGGTTCCATTATTCTTACTTAGGTAATTGTAATAGCCTTTTAACTAATTTCCCTAATACTGTATTTATACCCTTTCAAACTAGTGTATTCTTAGCACAGCACCTATATCATCACACATGGCTTCTCTGTACATGACCGTCCAACAGCTTGCATCCCATTCTGTAGCATCACCTACCAGAAACCCTGTGCCACAGCGTCAGGCATCCGACTACGTCACCAACCTTCCTTGCCTCTGCCTTCACTCATACTGTCCCACCACACTGTTGTCCTTGCTGCTCCTTCAATGCATAGCTATGCCCTATTCCCTTGTTCTTTGCACTTGAAAAATCTTCCCCTAGATTTCTGCATTGCCCAATCCCTTTTCAAGTCTTGGCCAAAAGTCATACTCACTGATATGCTTAAATTTGCAATTTATTATGTATCTCCTAATCTCTAACTTTCTTCTCTATTTAATTCAATAGTACAAATCAACATCTTAACTCTGTCAGTTTTCTAGGATTGTCATGATAAATTACCACAAACTTGGTAGCTATAAACATAAAATTATAATTTCGCAGTTCTGGAGGCCAAAGGTCCAAAATCAAGGTGTCAGCAGAATTGGTTCCCTCAGAAGGCTCTGAGAGAGGATACTTTCCTTGCCTCTCTCCTAGCTTCTGGGGGCTGCTGGCCATCTTTGCCATTCCTTGGCTTGCAATGCAAAACTCCAGTCTCTGCCTCTGGGCTCACATGGTCTCTCTGCATCTGTGTCTTTCATCTTCTTATAAAGACAACTGTTATTG
The DNA here is from genome assembly GCF_040802235.1 of Manis javanica. Taxonomy (NCBI): domain Eukaryota; kingdom Metazoa; phylum Chordata; class Mammalia; order Pholidota; family Manidae; genus Manis; species Manis javanica. The sequence goes on along the minus strand of NC_133160.1, from coordinate 125,966,230 downwards.
AATTTAGGCCGTCTCCTCACCCCCAATCCACACGAACTCATCTCGACCTTCATAAATTAATTAAATCTGCAGAGAATATTTTTCCAAATAATTTCACATCCATAGGTACTAGGGGCTCAGATTTAGACATATCTTTGTGAGCAGACACAAATCAACCCACTACATTGACTTAGTATGAATTTAATGTTTATTAATTCTCAGTCTCCCCATACAAGAATGTCAGGTCCATAAGAAAGATTAAATGTGTTCTGTTTATATTGGTGCTTTGATCAATTTCTGGCATACAGTTGGAGCTTCAGAAATATGTTCAATAAATTAAAGAAAATGTAGACAAGCCATAGGAGTTATCAATATAATTGGAACCGAAAATAGACCAGGGAAGAAGAATTTGAAGAAAGGTCAGATTTGTATGATTACAGAAAAGGGTGGTACCCACTGAAGTCAAGAGTATTTGCATAATTAGGGAATGGTTGCTACTATCAAATGTCAGGTTGAAAGAGACATGAAAAGAGATTCCTGAGTGATTTGAATATCTGAACTGTGTTGGTACCTATAAAGATCTTCATATAACTTAGAAGTGTGCCCAAATATTAGAAAGGTTTTTACTCTGATATCTTAGCGTTGCTATGTCACTACCTTGTTAAAAATGACAAGATAACAACATATCAGGAAGGAAGTAATCTGTCACTGGATTAGAACATATTAACCTTGATTTTCAGTGATATTGCTGTGAAATCTTCTACCTTCTAGACCCATTGAATTACCAGTTTACCTATTCAGTATATATTTGGTGTTTAATTATTATTGGGACCTATCAGTAAGTGTGTTATCTCCAGACTTTACCTTTTAAACTGGACAGAAGTTTTAGCCTTATGAGTTCTATTCTGCTAAATCCAATGCACACATCCTGTTGTAATAATTGTAACATTTTTCCATTGACAATAAGCAACAGGATTTAAAACAAAAAATAAATATAGCTTATTCTTAGTAGAAGCATAAAGTTACTTACATAAAAAGGGCACTTACATATGAAAAGTCATACAGAGGTATGTTTTTTATTCAATAATTATAAGAATTTATTAAATATTGAAAAATAGTCCAATGTGACCACAGGGTGTCATTTGCCTTTATGTTCTCGTTTTTCTAGTAAAGAGAAATATCTGCAATGTAAGTACTTCACCCCTGACCACATGGAGATGAGTTTATTACATGCAAATACATCAAATATATTACCTGAAAACATCTTCTGATTATTGGTTTTATTTTAAATACACTCATGGTGGGTGCATAATTTACATAATCTACATTTTACCTGGCACAACTTAACAAATGAGAATCATCCATCTCTGAAAACAGTTTGGTCCTATAATATGTAGATATTATATACTTAGGAAAGTACATTTTTTTTGTTTTTAAGACTTTGCTTAAATTGTGTTTTAATTTAATACCTACTAGTGGTAATTTATAATAATGTGTCATTACAATAATTAGGTCCTAAAAGAAATAACTGTCGATCTATGATTTTCTTCCTTTTCCCCCTAAGTTCAGGTTTCTTATCTCTTCAGGAAATATTCTAATTTCCCATGAAAATGTAGGTGGAAATGCTTTGGATCACCTGGTTGGTACAGAGAACTTCAGTGCCTAATCTGATGCTGAAGGACAAAGTCACTATAAAGGAGAAAACCAATTAGACTAATACAGGAATTGAAAAATCGCTTCAGACACTTGTTGATTTAAGTCAATATATATAATTTTACTCTAGGATTTGGAATTTGATTAGAAGGGACACAATTCTTATTTAATTATGAAAGACTTGGCAGAAAAGAGGACAGAACTCAAAAACTGAAAGCAGTGAGAGGTTGAACTTCCTCAACCAAAGGGAAGAGAGAAGGGTGTATTACTGGGAGAGTGAAATATAACAAAATGTTCTTTAAGCAGTGGAAGAAGACCAAGGAGGAAGGCAGAAAACTGATCTCAAACACAAAAAACCTCAACTAAGTTGATATAAAGTTTAGAACTACTGACTTTGCAATGTTTTATAGTCCCACCCAAAATTTGCTTCGATGATCAGAGTATTCTGTTTTATTTTTCACTCCTTGAAACATTTATTGGTGTTGGGTAAAACTGATACCAACAGTGCTATTGTAAAATAGACTTTTGTATTTGTAGCTGATGTATCTGGATATCTTTGTGAATACTAATTTTGCAAATATTACTATTCTCTCTCTTTATATTCAACTGCTTCCAGAAATGACTGGAGATGAGCTAATAACATTTATGACTTATGATTTTATTCATAAAACGTCCTTGAAACTAAGAAACAGCCCTCTTAAATATCCCCCAACCTGAGAGCTGGGTTTTTCTTCAAACAATTTTAAAAACATACTGATTACATTGTGAAAAATTAAGCCACATTGAGATGCAGAAGTCAGGTAGATTCAATAGGTAGTTAGGTGACTCCTTTCTTCACATTAGCTTAAAATTGGATTTGCCTCCAATTCATTCCCCAGCCAATGTACATGTTACTTTACTTCATTAATCTTCCCTTAGGTCAGCCATCATTGTAGAATCTGCCAGTGTTAAACCTATGAATTCTAAGGTTCTACTGTATTTGTTTCAATATGTGATCCTAATGCCTAACTTGCATGACAGATTTCTGATTTATAGATCATCCTAAGAATGAAATTGTCAAATCATAAGATTTGACATGATAACAAGTTAAAAATTATAAGAGTTTAGTAATAAACTAGGGTTGAGTAGGAACATCATAATTTGTTCAAAGAATACTAATTCAGCATCTATTTTAGGTATTGTCAGACATTAAGGATATAACTGAAAAAGGTCTAGGAGAAGATTCAGTAATGCAGTAATATAAGTGAAGAATTAAAAACATTAAGGGAAATACCATAAGGTAGTACAATTTATGGGAGCCTTTGAAGAAAATACCTAACCTGGATTTAAGTTAGGTTGTGATCAAGAAAGAGCTTCCAGAAGATATTACATAAGTGAGATTTGAAGAGTCCAGTCATGGAAATGAATAGGAAGAATAAAATCTCTGCTCCAGACAAAGAAAATGACATATAGGAAAATCTGGAGACCAGAAAAGCATGTAGTTTAAAAAATAAAAACAGTGGGGACAGCATGTTTATCCGGCAGGGACTGTGAGAGAAGAAGCTGGAGAAGTGATCTGGAGCCCATGCTACTGAGGTTGGGCTATCTGAGGGCAAAGAAGGACCAAGCAACGAAGAGACTTGACAAGATTTAGGATTTAATAAAATCATTCTGGCTTTGGTGCCAGGTTCATATAGTACTTAGTAAATTCAAAAAATTTGTCTTCCTTCAAAAATTAAGAAGATTAGAGATAAACTATATCCCCAAATAGTTTACAATACAAAGTAGAAGGAGCATTGAGTTAGAAATCTGAAGATATGGGTTAGGTGTGAATTCCGCCATTTATGAATTGTGAGGGTTTGGCCAAATTATTTAATATTGATTTAAATGTAAATCTATAAATTAAAAATGTAAAAGAGCACATGAAAGTGATTTGAAAATCAATAACAAAATATTGTATATATTTAGAAATATGTTTTGAATAAAATATCAAAAATACCCACCAAGAAAAAATTAGTCTGTTAAAACTCAAAAGCTATAACAAAATGAAGAAAGAAAATACTTTTGCACTTATGATCTGAATGAAAGCTCTTTGAAATAAAGCTATATAAATGAAAACAATTTATAAATTATAATACATAGGTTAGAACCAACCTGTTACATGACCTATAACTATTGGCATTTTTCATTTAACAATCATTTGTACAATCCTCCATTCAAAAGTGAAACTAGAGATCTCTCAATTACAATTTTGCTTGCTATTATATCAAACATTTGGCTATGGTGGCATTTATGTAACAAAATTAGAATTATAATGAGATTAGTACCATAGTCCCAGGACATGTTCACGGCAGCATGACAATTTTCCTCACATTTCTGTTTGTGATTTTTTAAATTTAATCTTACTCTATCACGGTACTTCGTAGATCCTTTTAAATATTAGCATAAGTGGGTGATAAATATATAAGAACATTATGATCATTATCATTTATTAAGTAAGAAAATGGCATTATCACTTATTGAATGATCAAATTATATACTTTTAGTCAGGTATAAACAAGTTATGATTTTTAAGAACATACAAAATAAAATGCAGGATAGAGTGGAATAAAATGTCATTAAATATCACAATATAGGGAATAGGATAATAGGTGTAATAAAGGGTGGGTTAGAAATGAGCTCAATCCTATTTGGATAACTTTAGCTTGAAATGCTTGAATGATATCAATGGCATATATGGGAAAAGGTTTAGAAATATAGGTATGGGACAGAATGGGGCAAGGGATAGAGGCATAGATTGTGGTGGCATCAGCTACCTAAAGGTGACATTTGAAGTTTGGGATTAAAAGAGTCTACAAATGAAGGGAGTCTTCCATTCAAATTTTGAGAAGAGGAAAGTAGACCAAGTATATACAGTTGAAAAGGAATATCTGACAAACAGGAGAACCTAAGGAACCCAATGTCATAGAGACTAAAGAAAATTTCAGGAAGGATGAAGTAGCTTAGTGTAAAAAGTAGGTTAAAAATGAAAAATTAAAAATGGACTATGAAATTTCAACAAATGACTTTTTAAAAGTGGACTTTTAGAGGCTAAGGCCAACACAAAACAAGTGTACTGAAAAGAGGATTAAGTAAATTTTAGAATGTGCAAAGCAAAACTAGAAGAGGAAGAAATCTCCTTTTGTATCAAAGCCACAGAAAAATCCATTAAGTCTAGTAACATTTTAGAGAAAGTGTTGAAGGAAAAAAAGAGGACTCTAAAGCTTGGCTGGAAGAATGTTCCAGTAATAAGAATGACATAAGAGTGTACTTATCCTATATTTCCATATGTCTACTATAAATATATCTATAAAGTTACACTCTTCTCTAGTAAAAATAATAGCTAATTTTCAGAAACATTATATTCTGTAGTAAGCACTGAGTAAATATTAGGTATTTTAATGTAAATTTATTAGCTATTTTATTTTTCTGGAAGTGATACATGTATTACCTATTTAATCTTCACAAAACTCTGGGGGACATTCCAATTTCATAGTTGAGGAAACAGGCTTGAAGAGCCTAGTATGCTCCAACAATTAATAACAGAGGCATTCAGGAATCAAGGCTTGAACTGCTAATGGCTAATTCTCTGCTGCCTTCCTAATATATTCTTTGAGGAATTTACTGAGCTTTTTTTAAAGAAAAAATCATATCAGAAGAGTCTGGAATTAAGGAGCATTGATGCTTTTAGAATCTCATCCTTACTTTATAGTTGAAGATACCAAGGCCTAGAGTAGCTTTGACTTAACCCAGAGTAGCAAATACCTAGCCTGGGAGCCCAGTCCCACTGCTATTAATTTTCATCTCTTTTACAACTATTTGAATTTCCTCTAAATGATTGCTGAACTTTAAATCTTATGTGAAGATTCCACTGTTTAATAGAATGTGAGAAAAGTTTATATTACTAATTATGCTATAATCTGTAGAGCTTATCATTTTCCCTAATATTTCATTTTACAGTTTGTGTTTACCAATTTGCTTATTTTCTGCATTGGTTTTTCCAGTGTTTCTGGAGTTTGTGCATATGCTTTACTTATATCAGCAATGGCACTGAGATTTCAATTTTCAAAAAGACAGAAATTATACAAAGTAATAAACCTCATTCACCTCCAAGTTTATAGCGACAACAGATGAATATGGTTTGAAGGTTTAAAACGGATGACCTAGATCAACACTATGTTCTGTTCCTGCTATTAACTGGACAGTTTTAGGCAATTCCCTAACTTTTCAATTGCCTTCTCTCTATAAGAATACTACTAATAATTATAATGACATCATAATACTAATATTTGCTGTACATATTTTTTTAGACTTTGCTGTCAGAGGATAAGAAAATGCACAGTAAAAATTTTGTGGAATGGAAAACACATTTTAATTCAAAATGTCAAGATAGAAGGATCAAAGAATGACGAGGGCATCAACTGTGAGGCATTTAAATATGGTGTTTTCTGTTCAAAAGACATGTAGCTATGAGTTAACAAATTTGGCTTAATGTCAAAGGAAAGGAAAATCATATACTCTCAGAAATCAAAGGGTCTAGGAGATTATTTCGTCATCTTCCTTCTTTTATAATTCAAGAAATTTTGAGAAATAAAGCCATTAGCCAAAGTCTCACAAAATTAGAACTAAAACTGTATTCTGATTGTGTGCGTATGTGTGTGTGTGTGTGTCTATGTACCCCTAATGTACTCTGTTATCTCACAGAGACAAATAACATTTAGTCTTGGTGTGTAGAAAGAAAAATAGTCAATGGTACATCCCATTCAGTCATCAATTGAAATGACTGACATGTTCAAAATCTACTCTAGGCAATACACTAACAATGTCAGAGAAGACGCATCACCCAGTGCTCACTAAAAATTGCTGAGAATTGTGGATTCCCTTAATAATGCAACATACAGCAATGTGCATGCTTGCTCAGTAACAGTTCCGATAACCAAAACACTACAATTCCAGATTTGAGTAACCAGTATCTACTTTGCTCAGACCCTCAGCAATTTATGAAAAAGCACTTTTCCAGAGTTGACAGCATTCTTTCCTCTGACACAAAACAAAGAAAAAATGTGTTTCTCAGATGTATTAACAACATCTGGTCCTATCAATGCAGGAAAGAAACATAATCCTCAGAAAAGCAAATGCATAATATGCAACCCAAGACTAGTACCTATATTGCATTTCAATATGACACAAGTTTTTGTTCTCCTATGATTTGGCTTTAGTCTCTGACTTAAAGGTTGTCTGCTGCAACGAAAAGGTTTGGAGGAGTTAACCTGGGACCACAGATAAGTCATCCTGGTATAAATGTTTGCTCTCCCTGAACATGAGAATGTTACAAGCCAATTCAAAGTGAGAGAAAATGTCACGATGCTTAACAAAGTTCAATTATAGATTCAAATGAATTTGCTATTCATCACTTCTAATCACTGTCATTGTCTGATAAGAGAACCCAAGAAAGCAAGCTCAGCTGGTACTAACAGGTCTCAGTCTCCAAAAACATTCAAATATTGGTCAACGTTTTTCAGAGGGAAAAAAAATAGATTGGCATCTTCCATGCCTTTTAAGAATTTAGGCTGACTGAGAAATATATATCACATAATGCTAAAAATAAAAGAAATTCTGTCTTTTTTATTTTAAGTTATTTATTTGTTTTCACAAAAAGAATTCACAGATCCTCAAAATGAACCCCTATGAACTTTAGGTTGAAGTTCAATGTAAGGGTTGCAAAATAAATTTTATATAAAATAGTGATCTCAAAACCATCTCAGAAGTGCAATGCCCCCTGACCCATTTTTATCTTGAAAAACTGGTGAAGGGACCAAAAATAATAAGGTGAACCAGTTAGTTTCCATGAACATGTTTTCCACAGGTAGCTTTCATTGACTTTATTAGGTTTAAATTATTTCTCCTTCAAAATGCATTTCCCTGGGTAGGAGAGGATTTAACATCTTAGCATATCTTACTTTGACCATTTGTACAGGTTACCATCTTCTTTTTATCTACCTGGGATCGTGCTTACACTAGAAATAAGAATTTTAATTGGGGAAAAGAAGGAAAAGTTAAGATAAGTCTAATGTAGAATATCTGAAGCTCTAGTAAAGTATTCACCAAACAACTATAAGAGTATATATTAAAACAAAATGAAACAATAAAATCACTGAACCAAAAATATTTTAAATATTTATTTACTTTTAATTAGGTCATGTCATTGATTAAGAACATGAAGTTTGCCCAAGACTTCATTGTTAAAACATGTTTAAATCAGCTTTCTTTTTTCCCCAGAAATCCCAAGAAAAAGAATAGGAAAATCCCAGAAGAGGATTTACTATCTTAGTAAGTAAAGCACCAGGTTCAGTGCACCAGGCCACTTATGCACACACACTAGAAACTCACACGATAAAAAGAGGATGATGATTGTGAAAGACAGGCTTTTTTTTCCCTAAAAGATAACTAATTTTTCAATAGCTTTTTCAGACTCTGTAAAACCTGATATGTAAAGCTATCTATAAAATAGTGCCACATAATCTGGACAAAACATTGAGTTGTAGTTAAGTTCATCAGTCTGGAATAGAAATTAGAAATAAGATAAAAATCACTAAATGGCTTGCTCGCAGTTGTAGTGATTAGCATTAGAATTATAAACCATTTGAGACTATTTCACTTATTAATGTGATATCTAGGAAAAGAGAACAATCTAACATATTGTTCTAATGTAATAAATTTCTACAATATTAATAGTTGCTGATTACGTTTCAGACACTATGTTAGACCTCTCCCATTCATGGATGAGGGTATGGGAATAAAATATATTCAATTACTTGGTCGCTGTTATATAGGTATTAAGTACCCTTTCCAGGATTCAAATAACTGTCTAAAATCTAACTCTTTACGAAACTCACTTGTCTTCACTAGGGATCATCTTTGAGTACTATCAATCCATAAGACAATTTTTCTAGATATTTCACAGAGCATTGTTTTGCCCATCAAGGTAATGTTCACATCAACAATATTTCATTCTTTCATTCAAAATATTGTCTCCAGGTTGAATATTCAAAGCCATGGTGAAACCAAACATCATGGAACTTGTCCACATGGACCTGTTTATGTTTCATTGGCTTTTATTTTTTAATAAAAGAAACCGAGTAGTTGGAGATACAATTATAAATAGTAGCAAGTGATAATAAAGGCAAAGCAGTTTAAGGGTGAATAGCAGGAGAGACTTGATTCAGATCAAGAACCCAGGGGAAGTCACTGAGGAAGTAACCAAATACCCACTGGAAGAGCAGGGCAAGGGCCAAGGCAAAAATGGAGGAGAGGAGTCTAGACAGAGGAAACAGTGGCTATAAAATCCCTGAGTCTGAAAGAAGTGGGCTATAATGCAAAAGAAAACAAAAGGAAGAAACAAAGTGACATTAGATCATCTTGATGGAAAATAATTTATCAGGTGATGAGATAGAAGGGATTGGGGCAGGGGATATAGTAATTATAACTACAGGTAAGAGACTTTAATGCAGCCATCATCCATAAAGAGGTGTTGGAAGAGAGAGCAGGAAGTCCATCCAGAGTGAAAGACCACACATGTGATCATTTAATATTTAAACCATTTTGACCAAACAATACCATAAGGTTATTTTTGGTTAGCAGTCATACTGTTTTACAATGTGCAGTTAAAAAGTCAAAGGCTATTACCAAATTAAGCACTACATAAGTCAAGAATGTGCTATCTACGTCAAGTATGTGCCACTAATAAGTATTTTTCATGGAAATCAATTTTAAATACGTCAAAGCACATGAGCTTGAAATATTTTTAATGAAGAATATAATTACACTGTTTAATGTTTTGCTTAAATATGTGAACATAGTCTTAAAGCACATGCATTTGGTCATAGAGACACAGAATTAATCAAATATAATTTAAATATCACAGAGTCCATTCAAAAGCAATCCTAATAAAAACAAGTATAGTTTTGGTAATAATTACTTATGTCACTGACTATGTGTAAATTCAGACACATAAAAGCAAATAGAGAAAATATGTCCTAGTATTTAAAATCACTACAATATATTCAAAATGTATTGGCCAGAAGAAAAGTCACTCTACTATTTTGTGTATCTAATACGAAAGCAAAACAAAAGACAAACAAACCAAAAAATGTACTCAGAAGATATTGTTAGTGGAAATGTTACAGAAAGCTATGCAAATAACAATGTGTGATTCCAACAGAAAAAATAAGTTAAATGTGACAATTTAACAAAATCAAAGAGTTAACATCTTAATCACTGAAAGTGGATTTAAAAGACCTTTATTTTGTGTCTGTATGAATGAATTCAAAAAGGTGTACCTTAATATAACTATTTGTAAAAGGTCTGTTTTAGCATAGATCAATTACATAAGAATGCCAAGTAAAGCCCATACAAATTTCATTATAAAGACCAAAAATCGATTATAACTCATCACAAGCATTCTGATATTTAGCAGTCATTCTAGCGATAAGAATCTGAAATAATGTTTTTCTTTCAAATGCTACAAAAATCTAATTAAATGGCTATAAATGTTTTATATTTGTTCATTACAATCTCTTACAAAATAGCATGTAGTTTTCAGATTTGTATTTGTAACGGGAATCACAATTTGTCATAACATGACTTCCTTAGTTTTACGGCCTTTAGCAATCTCACTTATAACACATTCATAGCCTGAGTCTCCTTGAGCCCTCATGAATCTTGATTTTACAGCATAAGCACAAATGCAGTAGAACATGGTTCTAATTTAAATTATTTAAACTGATATAGTTTCACTTTCCAATGCTGTAAGAAAGGATCTGGGACTGATGAGGGTGTCAGAGGCAATGGAGACTGAAGCCCTCAGATGGAATGCTCTATCCTTTACTTTCTCCTGAGCTTCAGAAATGTTTCCAAAGAATGCTAACACTGGCAGAGTACTTCTAATGCTGGATTTTATTGCAAGCCATAATGCAGGCTTTTAATGTAAGTTCACAAAACCCAATGAAAGTACACATGTTTTTAAATATAATCTATTCTTTCTAGAGATCAAGAGTGTATTTACATGAGAGTGGCATCAAACTACCTTGTTCTGGTTGTCAGAAAAACCCATTTGCTTCCAACTTATTCTGAATGACATTAATGTATCTATCATTTCACAAGATAGAGAATTGAATTCTGTAAATATGAACAGCTTTCCAAAGATTAACAATGTATACAGTTAATTTAGGAGAAAAAATGCTTGTCGAGAATATCTTTTGAAGTTGTTCAGAATTCTGCAAAAGATCTGGATTCTTCATTGCTGTCTCTCTTCTGCTAAGAGTGAATGATAGTTAGGAATGCTGCTCACTCAGGACAAGCTTTGGTATTTTTATGAATAAGGCCAAAAATGTACTCTGAATTGTTTTCTAGTGACCTTCTCTTCAAGCCCATCCCTGATTCTATTATGTTTAGTTGTTAACATATTAACCATATTACTTTACTAATGTTTAACCCTAGTTGGGCATGTTTCAGTTCTACCTATAAGCATAGTAATTCATCACAGACTGCTTTTAATGTGACAGAAGTTTAGGAATACTTAGGCCTGTAACAGGAATCCAACTAGGGTTTATCAGAATTAAGATATGCCCAAAATATCAATTCTATTTTTTATGAAACAAATACCCACAGTCACAATATCTATAAAAAATATACTATAAATATATAAATATCTGAGTAATATGTATAAGTGTATATGTAAGTACCTGTGTGTATATATATATATATACATATACATATATATATAGATGGATACATACATACATACATAAAATTTGGAGAATATTTGTCAGTGCAAAACAGTGCTCTGTGGAATAACCACATAACTTATTTTATTAACACTATCCCCAGTGAGTGGAATGAGTTGTAAGGAACTGAATTTTATGCAGAGAAGTATCTGAATCCTAGTTATGGTCTTATTATCTATGTGGCAGTGACCAAGTTATTGCACATATTTCATTCCAAATCCCTCATCTATAACACGATAATGAGTTTAGGACCTGACTATCTGGCAGACGTGAGTATGACTGTGCTAGAACAGAATATTCTCTAGCATAGTATGGGTAGTTAATCAGACTTCACCAAGGCCTGGGAAAAATACCTCTCAAAACCAGTAGTTCTCAAACTGAGTATCAGAATCACCTAAGGAGTTTTTCAACCTTTACGTGCTGATTAGGGTATATTAGGTTTCTAAAAAAAACTGTGTATTTATTATCCCTGAATCTCTATCAAGAGTTAGAACTAGAGTGGTAATTATTTCCCCAGCAGAATCTGAAGATTGACCCACCCCTACATCAACTCCACTTAAAACCCATGGAGCCATCTGTATCCCTTTGTTTGGATGCTATGTTCAAACAAAACTGTCTGATTCTGATTCTGAATTTGTTTCCCTGTGATATTGATGACAAAGTGTTGTGGGTTAAGAGAATACAAATCTTCTGGGTACAGATATACCTTCCATAGTTAGGTAATGAATTGGTATTTGCTATGAATCTTGTTAGTTAATTGGCATGGTCAGTATCTTCAGACCTAATCCAGTCTGGCTACACCCACAAACCGAGTTTCAAACAGAAACAATGAGGACCAGATACTAGCCTGTGATTATTCCACATTGATATCACACATTATCTTGCTTTGCCAGGTTAAGCTCTTGGCCTCTCTCCCTTCCAGATCACTTTCATGATATAGTGATTTTTTTTTTCCAGTAAAAAAAAAGGACAACTGAATTTTATATTTAACCAACATCAGCATATACAGTAGATAATACATTTTCTTAGGGGCATATATTCCCATTTAGATGGATCTCAAACATGCTGACTGTTTTAGACTATTTATTTAGAGTTTATTCCAGTTTTAACTTCAGAATTTACCAAGTTTTATCCCAAAGATGGGTCTTCTTGGGTCCATAATTTTTATTTAATTTTAAAGTGATTTCTGCTTTCAAAATAGAAAGGCCAGTTAACACCTATTTTAAAAGATGGTCCATTGTCAACTTTAGTCAAAATTACATTAGCCCATTTAACCAGAGCATTAGAACTATTTCTGTACATTTCACATGTACTAGTTTACATTAAATTTATGTTCAATATTTATACTAATTTAGTCACAGAAATATAGAAAATAATATTTTAAAGCTATAATACTGTATAACAAAATATTCCAAATATAGAATTTATACAAAAACATATATTCTCATGAATAAGGTTGTGCAGGATTGTTTTGGTATTAGGTAGAAGGACATAGATTTAAAAAAATCTCTCTTACCATCACAGTTTTGTTCAGGACAATGTGTTTGGAACCAGCATTAAAGCAAAATAATTTCATTTTTGTTTTTTATTCCGTTTCTTTGAATTCATTGTTATATTTCAGAAACCATTTAAACACTGAAGATTCTAGCCACTTCCCTTATCCTAGGCTTACATAAAGCATAGAGAAAATATCCAACTCTCCTTTCATTCTGCAACTCCAAGCTGAGAGCCGCAATTAGATCTGTTATTTCTTTTCCATATGCCTTGTGAGTAGAGAGTATTCAATATTAGAAGGGTAATATTTGAAAATGGTACAGAGTATGAAAGATTGGGACTCAAAGTCCAACTCTACTTTTACCACCACTGAGTAAGTTTGGATATATGAATTTATCTCTCCATGCTTTCATTTCCTCATGTGAAAAGACAGATTATGACATTTACTGAGTATTTATTGCACGCTAGTATAATGATAAGCAAGTCACATGTGCATCTTTCATTTAATTCACCCCAATGAATACAAGAGAGGGCTTATCTTATTTTTTCTAATTGAAATATAGTTGATATACAATTTTATATTGGTTTCAAGTATACAAGACAGTGGTTAAACACTTACCCATATTATGAAATCCTTACCTCCTCTAGTGCAGTTACTATCTAACAACATAGGAAGGTGTTACAGAATCTTTAGCTATATTCTACATGCTGTACTCCCACCCCTGTGACCAACTTATATTATGATTGAGAATTTTTGTGCCCTTTAACCCCTTCACCCTACCCAACTACCAACCCCAGCCCCTCCCCCATGGTAACCAAGAGTCACTTCTCAGTGTCTATGAGTCTACTGCTGTTTTTTTCATTTTGTTTTGTTTTTAGATTCCACAAACAAGTGAAATCATATGATATTTGTCATTCTCTGCCTGGCTTATTTCACTTTGCATAATATGCTCTAGGTCCATCCATATGTCACAAATCTTTTTTATGGATGAATAATATTCCATTGTGTATATGTACCACCTCTTCTTTATCCATTCATCTAATGATGGACACCTTGATTACTTCCCTATCTTGGCTTTTGTAAATAATGCAGCTATAAACACAGTGGTGCACACATTTTTTAAAATCAGGAATTTTCTTTTCTTCAAGTAAATTCCTAGAAGTGAAATTACTGTGTTGAATGGTATTTCTACTTTTGATTTTTTGAGAAAATCCATATTGCTTTACACAGTGGTTGTACCAATTTACATTACCACCAACCATGGAGGAGGGTTCCCTTTCTACACATTCTCACCAACATTTATTTCTTGTGTTTTGGATGGTGGCCATTCTAATTGGTGTGAAGTGATATCTCATTGTGGTTTTGATTTGCATTTCCCTGATGATTAGCAATGTGTAGCATCTTTTAATGTACCTGTTGGATATTTGTATTTCCTCTTAGGAAAAATATCTATTTAGGTCCTCGACCCATTTTTAATCAGGTTATTTGCTTTGTTGGTGTTGAGGCATGTGAGTTTTCTATTTATTTTAGATGTTAACTCTTATTGGATAAATCATTTTTGAATATATATTCCGATACTGCAGATGTCTTTTCATTCTGCTGATGGTGCCCCTTCCTGTACAGAAGCTTTTTAGTTTGATATAGTCACACTTGTTCATTTTGCTTTTGATTTCCTTGCCCAAGAAAGTGTCCAGAAAAAAATTGCTCATGCTTATGTTCAAGAGATTTTCACCTATATTTACTTCTAAGAGTTCAAGAGATTTTCACCTATGTTTACTTCTAAGAATTAATGGTTTCATGTCTTACATTTAGGTCTTTAATAAATTTCCAGTTGATTTTTGTGTATGGAGTTAGACAGTATTCCAGTTTCATTCTCTTGCATGTAGCTGCCCAGTTTTCCCAACCCAATTATTGAAGAGACTGTCTTTTCTCCATTGTATATTCTTGGCTCCTTTATCATATGTTAATTGACCAAATATGTGTGGGTTTATATCTGGGTTCTCTATTCTGTTCTGTTGATCTATGGATCTGTTCTTGTGCCAGTACCATACTGTTTTGATTACTATAGCTTTGTAGTATTGATTGAGCTCAAGGAGAATAATACTCCCAGTTTGTTGTTCTTTCTTAGGATTGTTTTGGCTATTTGGGGTCTTTTGTGGTTCCATATGAATTTTAGAACTATTTATTCTAGTTCACTGAAGAATGCTGCTGGTATTTTGAAAGGGACTGGATTGTATCTGTAAATTTCTTTGGGCAGGATAGCCAGTCAGGAGCATGGGATAGATTTCCATTTATTTGTGTCTTCTTTAATTTCTCTCATGAATGTCATACTTTTCAGAGTACAGGTCTCTCACATCCTTTGTAAGATTTATTCCCAAGTATTTTATTCTTTCTGATGTAATTGTAAATGGAATTGTGTTTCTGATTTATTTTTCTGCTAGTTTGTTGTTAGCATACAGCAATGTAATATGTTTCCATCTATTAATTTTGTGCCCTACAACTTTGCTGAATCCAGTTATTAGTTCTAATAGATTTTTGGTGGAGTCTTTTGGGTTTTCTATGTGTAATATTATGTTGTGTGCAAATAGTGACAGTTTAACTTCTTCCTTACCAATTTGGATGCCTTTATCTCTTTATCTTGTCTGATTGCCATGGCTAGGACCTCCAGTACTATGTTGAGCAAAAGTTGTGGTAGTGTACATCCTTGTCTTGTTCCTGATCTTAGAGGAAAATCTTTCAGCTTTTACCATTATGATATTAGCTGTATATTTTACATGGCCTTTATTATGTTGAGGTACATTAGTTGTATACCCAGTTTGTTGAGTTTTTATCATGAATGGTTGTTGAATTTTGTCAATTACATTTACAGCTTCTATTTAGATGATTATGTGTTTTTTCTCCTTTTTTTGTCAATGAGGAGTATAACATTGATTGATTTATGAATATTATGCCATCCTTGCATCCCTGGAATAAATGCTACTTGGTCATGATGGATGATGCCTTTGATGTATTTTTAATTTGAATGCTGTTTTGATGAGAATTTTTGCATCTGTGTTCATCAGGGATTTGGACTATAACTTTCATTTTTTGTAGTGTTTTTTCTGATTTTGTGATTAAAGAGATGCTCGCCTCATATAATGAGTTTGGAAGTCTCTCCTCTTCTACTTTTTGGAATACTTCATGAAGGATGGCTATCAGCTCTTTTTTAAATGTTTGATAGAATTCAGCTGTGAAGCCTACCCAAGCCTACCATTTGGTCATTGACTTTTGTTTGTTGGGAATTTTTGATTACCAATTAAACTTTGTTAATGCTAATTATGCTGTTCAGATTTTCTGTTTCATACTGGGTCAGTATTCAAAGGTTGTGCTTTTCTAGGAATCTGTCCATTTCTTCTAATTGTCCAATTTTTTTGGCTCATAATTTTTCATAGAATTCTCTAATCTTTTTATTTTTGTGGTGTCAGTTGTGGTTATTCCTTTTTCTTTTCTGATTTTATTTGTGTCTTCTATATTTTTCTTGATAACTCTGGCTATGGTTTGTTTATTTTTATCTTCTCAAAGAACCAGCTCTTGGCTTCACTGATTTTTTTTCTATTGTTATCTTTTTTATTTCATTTATGTCTGTTCCAGTCTTCAGTGTGTCCCTTCTATAAACTTTGAGTTTCATCTTTTCTTCCTTTTCTAGTTCATTTAGTTGTGAGTATAGAGTGTTTATTTGGGATTGTTCTTATTTCTTGAGGGAGACATGTATTGCTATGTACTTCCTCTTAGTACTACTTTTATAGTGCTTCACAAATTTTAAACTGTTGTATTTTTGTTTTCATTTTTCTCTATGCATTGCTTGATTTCTACTTTGATTTATTCATTAATTCATTGATTATTTAGGAGTATGTTGTTTAGCCTCCATGTGTTTGTGTGTGTTTTTTGTTTTCTTCATGTAATTTATTTCTAGTTTTATACCATTGTTGCTGAGAAGCTGCTTGATACAATTTGAATCTTTTTAATTTATTGAGGCTCTTTTTGTGTGGCCTACCATGTGATCTAATCTGGATAATGTTTCATGTGCACTTGAGAAAAATGTGTATCCTGTTGCTTTGGGGTGGAATGTTCTGTAAATATCTCTTAAGTTGGTCTAACTTGATGTTAAGTTCCTGTTTTATTATTTATTTTCTATCTGGATAATCTATCTATTGATGTGAGAGGTGTGTTAAAGTCTACTATATGACTGAGTTGCAGTCTATTTCTCCCTTTAGTTCTGTGGTTGCCTAAAGTTAATGGGCAGTTTCCAAAACATATAACAGTCTATATTATGTTGATAGTCACTCTATTTCAAGCACAGTCTAAAGGCACTTCTTTTTTATTCTTCTTCCTCCTCCACATTTATGTGTTCATGTCATAATCTGCATTTTGCATGTATTTGTGGATTTTGTGGATAGTTGGTTTTACCACTTTTGGTTTGTTTTTAACTTTATACTTGCTTGATAAGTAATTGGTCTACTACCTTTTGTGGGTTTATTTTCACTGGTGAAAAACATTTAGCTTTAAGAGTGTTTGTGTCTACCAAAGTCCCTTTAACATATTCTGTAACACTGGTTTAGTGGTGGTGAAAATGTTCAACTTTTGTTTATCTGAGAAACTCTTAATTTCTCCTTCAAATTTGAATGATAACTTTTCTGGGAAGAGTATTCTTGGTTGAAGTTCCTTTTGTTTCAGTACATTTAATATTTTAGGCCACTCCTTTCTGGCCTGCCAAGTTTCTGCTGAAAACTCTGTGATAGCCTGATCGGGTTTCCTTCATAAGAAATTTTTTGTCTCTCTCTAGCTTCTTTCAATACCCTCTTTTTATCCTTTATTTTTGTCATCTTAATTATTACGTATCTTGGTGTTGTCTTCCTGAGGGTTCTATCTCCTCCCCAGATTGGGTAAGATTTCAGCAATTATTTCTTCAAGGAGACTTTCTACCCCTTTGTTTTACTCTTCTCCTTCTGTTTCCCCTATCATGCAAATATTGTTTCATTTGGAGTTGTCACACATCTCTCTTAACATCCTCTTATTTTTAGATTCTTTTTTCTTTTTGTCCATCAGCTTCATTGTTTTCCTGTTCTCTAATTTCTATCTCATTGTCTCCTCTACTTCTTGCAATCTGTTATTCATTCCTTCCATTGTATATTTCATTTCAGTTACTGTAGTCTTTAGTTCTGAGTAGCTCTTTTTCAGCTCTCCTATCTCTTTGTTGAAGTAATCCCTGGGATCAATACTTTTTGCAGATCAGTAAGCATATTTATGACTGTTACTCTGAATACTTTATCAAGGAGATTGATGATTTCCATTTTATTTAGCCCTCTTTCTGGTGTCTTATCCTGTTGTTTTGTTTAGAAGATATACCTCTACTTCCTCTTTTTGACAGCATTTCAGTGTTTATTCCTTTTTATTAGACAGATCTGCTATGCTTCCTGGTCCAGAGAGTAATAGCTTTATGAAGAAGGCCTGTTGTGATTCCCAGAAGCTCAAGACTCTTTGCTCACCAAAGCATGGTTATTCTTGTGGTGGAGACCCAGTTGTCATTGGTGGGCTATGGGTCATGTCACCTTCCTGCCCGTCTGCTGGCAGTGGCTGATCTTTATCAGCAGAGGCTCTTTGTAAACCTTGCAGCTGGTGCTTCTGCTGGTATAATTGTGGGTGGGGCCACCTTTCTGCCTGTCTGTCAGAATTGGCTGATCTCAGTCTACCACAGCTGGCAACTCCCCTAGCTGGCCTTTTGTGAGCTGAGCAGCAGTGCTTGTACTGGGATTGTTGTGGGCAGGGCTAGAGCTAACCTCAGCCTGCCCTGCAGTGGTGGTGGTGCTGATGGGCTGAGTGGGTGGGCAGTGAAGGTACACAGGGGAGCACTTTGCAGCTGAGTTGCCAGGGGGATGGAGCTTTCTGTGCTCCCATGAATGCAGTTGGGCTGAGGGAAGGCTGAGGAAGGGTCATCCACCTGCCCTTTCTCCCTGTGCAGATAGCTCCATCCAACCCCTGCCCCTCTGGTACTATTCCTGCTCCTGGTAAATTTTTTATACTGCCCCACCTCTATTGGGTCTCAGTGGGACCAATGGAATGTACCTGTCCTCTACAAGCAATAGAGTTTCAGCCTCTCAGAGTGTTCCAACTGTCCCTTGTGTAAATCCCTGTTAATCACCAGAACCCAATGCAATGTGGACTTGTATTCACAGAGCAGATCTCCAGGGCCAGATGTGCAAAGTTCCTGAGCACTTTTCCCATTCCTGCTCTGTTCCTCTTCCTTCAACTTGTGGGCTGGGATGGGGGAAGGTCTTAGGTCCTGCTCCACTGTGGCTCTGTCACTTTACCTTTCTCTTGTGGTCTTCTCTTCTTCCCCAGCTGTAGGTTGTCTGTTTTGCACTCTTCAAGGCATTTTCATGGTTAATTGCACTTGCTGTAGTTGCTTCCTCGGTATTTATGTGGGAGGAGGTTTCTGCCTTGCCTTTCGACTCTGCCATCCCACCCACCGCACACTCACACTCAGGGTTATCTGCTTTTAAAAGAGGGACAAACTGAGGATCTGAGATATTAATAAACTTATCAGATTGTAGTACTAGAGGGTGCATTGCTTATTTCAAGCAGATCTGTTTCTATCCTAAATCTATACAGTTCTTCTTCTACTGTTTACCTCAGAGATATTATTAAATAGTTAATGTAAATTGTTTTTCTATGAAACATAAAATGATAAAAAAAAAGTGGTAGCTATTACTGGAACATAGAGTACTCTGACTTTGCTTAGTCTCTCAAGTTGTATGTATGTGAATTCGACATTCATTAAGTGCCCAAGTTTCAAGTATAAATATAAGATGAAAATTCTCTCTCCAGAATACAGTACCTTTGGGAGATTTGAATTATTTATAACAGGGGACAGTATAAAATGTGTAAATCATTTGAAGTAGGTAGGAAGATACTATGATCATATAAAATTATGTAGTTTAAAACATACAAAATTAAAGGGTAATTATATTTATGTATTTGCTAATGCTTATCAAAATATCCAGAGAACAACTGCATGAACTGTGTATTCAGAATACGTGTGCATTTTTAAAAAGAAAGTTACAAATTATATAAGTTCTGAGTTATAGGTTTTGCAAGGGATGTTTATTTCCATTATATATGTATATGTATTATAGATTTTATACATATAATAAAGAGAGAGAGAGAGAGAGAGAGGGAGAGAGGGAGAGAGAGAGAGAGAGAAGGTTTAGAAGGATCTGTGCCAAAGAAATGATTCTTGTTGGATATTGGCATTTTAGGTCATTTTTTAGTTCTTTCATCGAGACATTCTCAGTTTTCGTTACATTCTAAATCAAGCAGAATTACTGCATTTAATAGAAAAATGCTTTAAATGTTATTAATAAAAGTCTATTAGCCAATTGTGCAGAATTTTTCTTACACTTAACATAAATAGGGAAACAGCTGACAATTCATGAAAATGAGCCTTTTTATCTAATATGATTTATAGCACTCTAAAAGGCAAGAAAGCATATTTCTTATTTTTGTTCATTTGCTAGTTTGTTTTTTATATTGGTCCTATGTCAAACTTTTGCTAATATGGATTTTTATGTTTTACTTGTGAAGAGAAGTAAAGAGTTTGCTTAGTTATTAACTATAACATTATTTCAGTTAAATTCAAGATGGCCTAAAGAAAGCATTTTGTAAAATGGTACATTTTGATAACACCTCACATATTAGAATATTGAAATCATACTTAAAGTGTAGAGCAATATCTGCTTTATTCATCTACAGTAAGAATTGTTAAATATAATACTGTGATTATACTATATAGAGCAGATCTAATATTTCAAAAGGTATTTTATACAGTATACTAAAATAGAAGTTAGAGTACTGTAGGGAATTACTTTAATGACTACAATAGACTATTATAAACAATCCATTTCATGTGTAATTATAGTCACGCTAATTTAAAAAATAGTGTTCTGTGAATGGTTTGAAACAGATTTTGCCAATTGTCTTTGTATTTATAATTTTGCTTCATATGGTGAGATTATTGATCTTACACCAAATTATTTAACTGAAATTAACTGTAAACATCAGGAGGTTGGATATGGCTTTATATTTTTTTAATTAAAGGAGGGGAACAAGGATGCTGTTTACATGCCCTTATTCACCAATGCACTCAATTAGTCACTTCAGATATTCTACTTGGTGCCTGACTAAAACCTCATGATTTTGACAGTTTGAAACAAATACATTTAATAAAGTATACCTCATCCAAGATATGTGTTAATTATTATGTTTAGTATTCAGATAGAGAGAAACAAATACCTGAGATTAATTTACTGGAGAGAGAAAAGTTCCCTTAAGGAAATCCTACATATGAGGTCATGTGACCTCAAAGTGAGAATATAAAATAATTAAAAGTTGGTAATGCATCTATATATTATTAAAACAAAGCAAACACATTTTTATTTCTAAGGCAAAGGCAGTAATCTTCAACAGGAGCTTTTAGGAATCTCTAGAAATAAAGCTTCAGGAGTAATAAAAGCTCAGTGGGAAAAAAAAACAATAACAACAAGAAAATAAAACACAGACTATGATAAATACAAAGATAAAAAGACAAGATGATGTGCACAAAGACTTCAGATATTGAAATTATCAAACATAACATTAGAGTATACTTAAAGCAATAGGAAATTGAAATCATGAGTAGAGAATTAAATAGGCATGTGTGGCCAGAACATGAATGCAAATAAAATCCTAGAAATTAATAATATAGTAATAACACAATTCTAATTGTGTTTAATAGTGAACTAAAAGAAACTGAAGGGAATTTGTATCCTGAAAAAATGTCACAGATAAACAAAGATTAAAAATATGAAAACGTTGAATACAGACATATAGAACAGAGGTAGAATGTCTAATATACATCCAGTTGGGTTTTCTGGAGGAGATGAGAATCAAAATGAAGGGAATACAAAATTCAACCAGAAAATAGAAAAGAAGTTTCTTTTATAAATGATTAAGTATAATATTCCACAGATTTGAGAAGGTTGCTGAATCCCATCAAAAATGTACAATGAACTCTACACCTAGATACAACAAATTAAAATATAGAACACCTAAGACAAAATGTCCTAAGGTTATCCAGAAAGGAAAAGATAATAACTCCAGTAGAACTGATATTAAAGTAACTGCTGAACATCCCAGTAGAAATAGTGAAAGCCAGTGGAATAGCATCAATTCACTAAAAAAAAGGTTAACCTCATATACTGTAGGAAGTCAAAATCTTTCAAAAGTTAGGACAAAATAATGTTTTAAACAAACAAAACATTTTAAAACTAACAAAAACTGAGCATAAATTACTAAAATATAGACATAAGATATAAGGAATATTATTCTAAACAAAAGGTCTGAGATGTATTAAGGAATACTTTGTCATCAAAGTTACCGATGTGGGAATTAATACAGGCTCCTAGGCTTCTTACTTATTTATACTGTTGACATTTGGTAAAACTCCAAACACTGAAAGAAAGTGATCACTGTGAGCAAGACCATGAATTTATTTTGAGACCTGTTGAGCCTTAGGTGCCTTTGAATGACCCATGTGTATATGCAAGGGCACAGTTGTATCCATGAACACAAAACTCATAAGGTATCCATGGGCTAGAGATAAAATGTGTGATTAGTGTGCAGGTAAGTAGTTACTTGTATACTGGGCATGAATGAGGTTACTCCAGGAGAAGATATAAAATTAAATAGAAATTGGTGAGGACTTAGCATTGACAAACTCCAACATTTAGTAAAGTATGTTGCCTGTGAATTGAAAACTTAAATTTAGTTTTCTAAAATAATTTGCGCTTCTAAGAGATTCGGGTCTAATAATAATAAGCAATAATGTATTTCTCTATCCAAATGTTAATCCCAATTTCTTTCCCTCAACATGATGTTGAGTTTAACAATGCTGTAGAGTCCATAGAGCTCCTTAAGTTAGTCACAATTATGAAGTATTACATTATTGGAAATCATTAGTCAAATCAATGAGCCTTAATTGTATTAATAAAACACATTAAAGAACTGATCCATGGTTCATTTATCACTTCTTCAAGGAAAATTGCCAAGACTGTATCTCATGATTCTATCCAAAGTTACTGATAAACATCAGCACCCCTGGAATTCCCAAATCCCCATTCCAGAGAGGCAAGAGTAATCTCGCATTTAGAGGCTATTTTATAGCCTTGACTACCCAAATTCAGGGTGTGTCAACTATGAGATGGTCTGACTGAAAACTCTACAACAGGATATCAAATTTTTAAACCATGTAGATGTTGTAAAATTTGTTTTTTCTTTATAAAAAGAAGCATGTTCTTGACATCATTTTCAAACTCTTTTAGTATCTCTTTTCAAGTGTATGCCATCTGTTTTTTTTTACCCTGTCTCATCTAATTACACTTACCTTTCATTACTGTCTATGCAGAAGTCCCATTCCAGACTAGCTAATGTGGTTGCTTAGCCATTGGCACATTTTGAATATTTATTCCTGAACTTTGTATAAATCTTTGTTTTAGACTAGAATCAACTCTATCTCTACCCCAACCATCCTTTCTTCCAAAAAGTAAAATACATATTTAAAATCTGTGGTTGGTTCACTCATTTTAACTCTTTTTTTATTCCACTTTAGAAAGCATCATTTTAATTGAGAGAGACCGGGCTAGAAAAGGGGCAAGTTATGGGGATGAGGTTTACATCATGTAGCCTATGGTGGATTTGAGGAGATATACTGTGGTCATAGTCTCACCCTGGGGGCAGATAATCTATGGAAACTAAAAAGAGCATAGAGCCTCTGTATGTTCCAATCACAATACAATTATTAGATTTAGGAATAAATTCAATGTCTCTTTTAGAGCTTAAGTACATAATTTCTTCTACTTGTGTTTTAACAAATTTTATGACATATATTTTAACATGCATTTGCCCTGTATTTAACACTTGTGTATATATTTCAATTACTCAATATTCCCCTTAATATTCCTCTTAATAGGACTTAATACAATGTCATTCACAAATCAGGAAACGGCAAAATATCAATCATTCAATTTTCTGGTTGATCTTTCTATAGTAGCATATTTTTCTAACTAATCTGTTAACTTTTGCTAACAAGCAGATTTGTAAAACCTGATAGCATTTTTTTATATCGTTAATGTACAATTACTTGAACAACATTATGGTTACTAGACTATCCCTATTAAAACCTGATAGCATTTTATACATTTTTTTCCTAGCCATCTGGTGGGGAAAAGCTACATTTATACAAAAATACTTTTATCAGTGATAACAGTAAGACAGGTTCACTAAACACTTGCCAAAATAAAGAATCTTAAAATAAATGTGCAGCAACAGAAGGTATCTGACTGAAAACACTTCAGCATCATACTTGAGAGTGACAGGCTTGAATATGTGCAAATTGTTTAGGAAGGTAAATCCCTACGTATTCAGTAGGGCTCTCAATACATTCCTTGGAAAGAGGCATCATAAATAAAGATATGCCTTTTTGATCTATCAGTGAATATTTCCACCCTTTCTCTTGAATAGTAAATCATGTTGACTCACCTATAATTGTGTCAGACATATTCTGGGATGACAGCAGAGTGTCAGCACTTTCACAGGCGCCCTTATGAGGCTAAGTGGATGATTGATGAAAAGAGGCACTGACCTAGAGTTTAAAAAACTTTTTAAAGAAGTTGTGCCAAACTCTAGGCAACTACATTCAATACTCATAGGACCATTGTGGTTAGAAGCTGTTATCTACTGTGAAATGTAATGGCATTTTATAGATGTCATGAGATTTTTAGTACAGTAGCATAGCTAATAAGGGAGCTTATTACTAATATCTTTAAAAACTTATAAATTGCTCAATTTAAACTGTCACTAATTGCAACTGTATAATAAATAGTACTGAGGTGATACATGATCACCTGACAAGTACTTCATACTATTCTAAAGGAAGATACTATACATTTCAAAAACTTTCGCATCAATGGTATCAAATATGTTGTATCACGGAAAGGTAAAATAATGAACTATACCAAATTCTAATGTAAAACCACAAAACAAATTAACCATTTCCACTTATTATTATTGATTAAATTAAAAATTAACTTGGTATTGAATGCATACTTACTTTAACTCAAGTTCGACTGTTCAGCAATGCAATGTATAAATATCCTCAACACAAATACAATGAAATCTATAAATTTGTGCTATTGGTATAGAGCAAAGAGACTTTGTTTTAACTAATACTCCTTTGCAACTAATTAAGAGAGAAAACAGGGAAATGAAATTCCACTAGGGCTAGTAGCTGCTGATGTTGCCTATTTTTGTATTTGATTTTCTTTGTTCCTGAATGGCATTGACATTTTGATATTGTACTAAACAGATTTTCCCTTCCTGGGAAAAAAAGATTTTCCAAAATAAATACAATCTTATTAAAAAAGATGAAAAAAATTCATTCTTAAATGTTGGATTGCACTTCTGTGTTAATAGGGATTATTTCTAGACCTAATCTCTTTTCTTTAATATTTTGCTTTCCCTTTCTTTTTATCATTATTTTATTAGTTTTATATGTTAGGGTAAATATGTACATGTGCATATATCAGTAAGAGGAAGGATGGATTCTTAAGTTGCAGAAAAACATCCTTTATTTTCTATTTCATTGTCCATTGTCTTCTACCTTAGCAGTAAAAAACTAGTTAAATTTCCCATTTATCCCTCAATCGTTTGCCATAAAATATTTGTAATATTCTATTTGTGTTCTAAATAATTACTCATGTAGAAATTTTGTCGTTTCCCAGTAAGATCATTGCAATAGCATTTAAAGGCTGCTAATGCGTGTTTTAAAGCTCTTATCATACTCATCTTAATCCTGTCTCTTTATTCATTCCCTGTTTCTTTAATGATTTGATCATGCTCATGAAATAACATCTGGAATTTTTTAGAGCACTTGCAAACAGTTTATTTCCTTCTCTTTCATCTGTTAAATGCACATCACATTATGAAGACTACCTACCTAACAGCATAACTGACTCAATATTAAAACTTCAGGGCAAACTTATTTTATGCAAGAAAAAAATTAGTCACAAAGTAACATATTTAAACATATGAAATAAAGGGGGGAAACAACAGGCTAAAAGAGGACTTTAAATGATAAGTACTGTATTTTCCCTTTGGGATTTATATTAGCAAAGGGTAAAAAAAAATTGAAAACCAAAAGCCAAAGTCATATATGCAGACGTCTAGCATAGTGTTATATATATACTAAATACTTAATAAATGTTTATTATTGATTATGATTCCTAGTCTTCCAAATGTTTTTAAAATTTTAAGTTGTTTTCTGTACTGTCTACAAAATTGTTTTATTTCAGCATACTGTAGATTAAAAAAAAACAATTCTTTAGTGTTTGGTACCCTGAAATTTATCTCTGAAAGCTTTCCCATACAGAGGCAAATCTTTATTGATTTTGTGATTTAAGCATAGGCCGATGTACTCAGTACAATTTCCCAATGGCTTTGTTGAGATGTACGATACATTATGTCTTTCACATTGTTGCTACATATTACTTTTCCTAGAGGAATACATCAGCTTGTAGACTTTCAATTACTTCCTATTATCTATAAAATACCTTCGCAAGTTTTTCATTCCTTTCAAGAAAAACTACTTGAAGTACAGCTCAATAATGTCTCTGTAACTTTCTCAAACTTCTCTTTCTTGCCATCTTCTCTGTCTCTGTAGGTGGCTTCACTATGTTCCCAGTCTTGACAGTTCAAAATTTATTAATCCATTCTACACTTTTTCTTTCAAACAGCACGTGCTATTGATATCAACAATGCTTTTGAAAGGAGCAAATGCCCTTGAAAGGAGAATTACATGCAATGTGTTTGAAAGTTCCATATATATTTATCTGAATTCCTTGTACTATTTTTAATAATTTAATTACAAATCAGGAAATTAATTTTGTTGACATAATTTTTCCTAAGTCAACTCAAAAATATTTTTTTAAATGCACAAGATACCTGTATCATTTTAACAATAAGTACAGGAATTTAAGAATTGTAAAATAAAATTAGAAGAGAATAATAATGAAACTTGTAGAGGCTAATATATTAAACAATGCTACAGTACTCTTCAATGTGCAAAGTAGACATCATCAAGAAAAGTATTGCAAAAGCAATAAAATGATTTTTAGATTTCTTTTCCAGGGTTATTGAGATGTAATTGACATATATCACTGTAAAGGTTTTTATGGTATACAGCATAATGACTTGACAAAAAAAAAGTATTTTTCTTTGTAATGAATATTTATTCTCATAACAACTTTTAAGTTACCACACAACCATGCTAGCTATAGTCATCATATTGTACATTATATCTCTAGTATTTATTTATCTTCTAACTGGAAATTTGTACTTTTTAACTATCTTCATCTAAGCCCTTCTCCCTCAACACCTCACCTCTAGTAACCACAAATATGATCTCTTTTTCAATGAGTTTGTTTTTGTTTTGTGTTAGATTCTATATGTAAGTGAGATCATTCAGTATTTGGGTTTCTTGGACTTATTTCACTTAGCATAATTCCTTCAAAGCTTATTCATGTTGTCATAAATGTCAAGATTTCTTCCTTTTTATGGCTGAATAATATACCTATGTGTGTGTGTGTGTATTCATTGTCAACATTTAGGTTTTTTCTATGTCATGGCTATTCTAAATAATGCGACTGTGAACATGGGGGAGCATTTATGTCTTCTGTGTTTTTGGTTATTCAGATGTATTCCCAACAGCAGAAATTTTTGGATCATATGGTATTACTATTTTAATTTTCTGAGGAACCTTCATATTGGTTTTTATACTAGCTATTCCACTTTACATTCCCTCCTAAAATGAATGAGGGTTCCTTTTTCTTAAACATTCTCACCAACACTTGTTATGAAAAAATTTTTTTTAAGAATGGACATCTTAGGGGAGGATTAAAGACGGTGGCATGAGAGGTTAGACAGAGGCACCCCCCTATAACCACATATAATATGAAAATATAATTAATACAACTAATCCTGAAAGAGCAACAGGACAGAGCACTGCACCAGACTGCATACACCTGGAGAAAAGAGCAGAACTCATGGAACAGGGTAATGTACCAAAGCTGCGGCCCGGTGGAACCCTAGCCCTTTTCCCACCCAGCTCACCAGCTCGAGGAAGAGAAACAGAGTGGGGGAGGGGGTGGAGGCTTGGGCCTGCTAAATACCTAACTCTGGAGATTGGCTCTGGGAGCACAAACCTACATTTCATGGTGCTTTCATGATACTCTCATGATTAGGGGATTGGAAAGCTAACACAGACAGAATTCCTGGAGAGACTGAAATTCCAGCCACTTGTGGAAAGCAGGGATCCATATCCGGCTGCTCTGGGACAAAAGCTTATACCTGTGTGCTCTGCCCACAGGTTCAGGCAGTGGAGACAGGCATAGCAGCCAGGAACCAAGAAATATCTCTTTTCTCCCTCCAGGCACCAGTGCCACTCTGCTGTGACCCCAGACATTGCTTCAGGGTCTGAGCAGCTCCAGGAGTAGAGCTTCTGGACACAAGAGGGCACCATATACACATATGAAACACCAAAGGAACCTGGTCCAAAGTAAAATTAATATAACTCCTGAGAAAGATGATATAGACCTCATGACTCTTCCTGAACTTCCTGAAATGGAGTTCAAATTAAAAATCATTAACATGCTAATGGAGGTACAAAAAGATATTCAAGATCTCAGAAATGAATTCTGGTTGGAGATCCAATTGTTGAAGAGCACAATGGGGGGTATTAAAAACAGATTGGATACAGTGGAGGAGATGATAAATGAAATAGAAACTAGAGAAGAAGAATACAAAGAATCTGAGGCACAAAGAAAAAAGATCTCTAAGAATGAAAGAATATAGAGGGAGATGGATAGGAAGGGAGGGATAAGGGCACAGAAAAAGAGAGAGGGCATTATGATTAGCATGTATAATGTGGGGGGGAGGCATGGGGAGGGCAGTACAACACAGAGAAGATAGGTAGTGATTCTATAGCATCTTACTATGCTGATGGACAGTGACTGTAATGGGGATTGTGAGGGGGACTTGGGGGAAGCCTAGTAAACATAATGTTCTGCATGTACTTGTAGATTTATGATAACAGAAAAAAAAGAATCTTGAGAGAACTGTGTGACCAATCCAAAAGGAACAATATTAACAATATTAACAATATCCCTAACAATATAGGGATACCAGAAGAAGAAGAAGAAGAGAAAAGGGATAGAAAGTGTCTTTGAGGAGGTAATTGCTGAAAACTTCCCCAATCTGGGGAAGGAGATAGTCTCTCAGGCCATGGAGATCCACAGATTTCCCAACACAAGGGACCCAAAGAAGACACCACCATGACATACAGTAATGAAAATGGCAAAGATCAAGGATAAGGACAGAATATTAAAAGCATCCAGAGAGAGAAATAAGATCACATACAAAGGAAAGGCCATCAGGCTAACATCAGACTTCTCAGCAGAAACCTTACAGGCCAGAAGGGAGTGGCATGATGTATTTAAAGCAATGAAGCAGAAGGGCCTAGAACCAGGATTACTTTATCCAGCAAGATTATCATTTAAATTTGAAGGAGGGATTAAACAATTTCCAGAGAAGCAAAAGCTGAGAGAATTTATCTCCCACAAACCATTGCTACAATTTGTTTTGGAGGGACTGCTATAGATGGAAGTGTTCCTAAGGTTTAGTAGCTGTCATTAGAGGGAATAAAACCACAGTAAAGAAAGTAGAACAGCTAATTACTAAGCAAATGCAAAATTAAATTAACTATCCCCAAAGTCAATAAAGGGAAATACAAATAATGCAGAATATGATACCTAATATATAAAGAATGGAGGAGGAATAAAAAGGAGGAGAAAAAGAAAAGAAACTTTAGAATGTGTTTGTAATAGTATATTAAGTGAGTTGTTAGACTCTTAGTAAGGAAATTAACCTTGAACCTTTGGTATCCATGAATCTAAAGTCTGCAATGGCAATAAGTACATGCCTACGGATAATCACCCTAAATGTAAATGGACTGAATGCATCAATCAAAAGACATAGAGTCACTGAATGGATAAAAAAACAAGACCCATCTATATGCTGCCTACAAGAGACTCACTTTAAACCCAAAGACATACACAGACTAAAAGGGAAGGGATGGAAAAAGATATTTCATGCAACTAACAGAGAGAAAAGAGCAGGAGTTGCAGTACTTGTATCAGACAAATTAGACTTCAAAACAAAGAAAGTAACAAGAGATAAAAAAGAGCATTACATAATGATAAAGGGGTCAATCCAACAGGAAGATATAACCATTATAAACATCTATGCTCCCAAAATAGGAGCACCCACATATGTGAAAGAAATATTTAAAAGGGGAAATAGAATGCAATGCATTCATTCTAAGAGACTTCAACACTCCACTCACTCTGAAGGACAGATCAACCGGACAGAAAATAAGTAAGGAGACAGAGGCACTGAACAACACTTTAGAATAGATAGACCTAACAGACATCTACAGAACTCTACACCCAAAAACAACAGAATACACATTCTTCTCAAGTGCACATGGAACAATTTCAAGAATAGATCATATACTAGGCCACAAAAAGAGCCTCAGTAAATTCAAAAAGATTGAAGTTATACCAACCAGTTTCTCAGACTACAAAAGTATGAAACTAGAAATAAATTACACAAAGAAATGAAAAGTCCCACAAACACATGGAGGCTTCACAACATGCTCCTAAATAACCAATGAATCAAAGACTAAATAAAAAGAGAGATCAAGCAATATATGGAGACAAATGACAACAATAATTCAACACTGCAAAATCTGTGGGATACAGCAAAGGCCGTGCTAAGAGGGAAGTATATTGCAATACAGGCCTACCTCAGGAAAGAAGAGCAATCCCATATAAGCAGTCTGAACTCACAATTAATGAAACTAGAAAAAGAAGAACAAATGAGGCCCAAAGTCAGTAGAAGGAGGGACATAATAAAGATTAGAGCAAAAATAAATAAAATTGAGAAGAATAAAACAATAGAATCAATGAAAGCAAGAGCTGTTTCTTCAAGAAAATAAAATAGATAAACCCCTAGCCAGACTTATCAAGAAAAAAAGAGTCTGCACATATAAACAGAATCAGAAAGGAGAAAGAAAAAATCACTAAGGACACCACAGATACACAAAGTATTATTAGAGAATACTATGAAAAATTATATGCTAACAAAGTGGATAACCTAGAAGAATTGGACAACTTTCTAGAAAAATACAACATTCCAAGGATGACCAAAGAAGAAAAAAAAAATCTGAACAGACCAATTACCGGCAACAAAATTGAACAGGTAATCAAAATACTACCAAAGAACAAAACGCCTGGACCAGATGGCTTCATCACTGAATTTTATCAAACATCTAGTGAAAACCTAATAACCATCCTCCTTAAAGTTTTTCAAAAATGGAAGAGGAGGGAGCACTTCCAAACTCATTCTATGAAGCCAGATTCACTCCAATACCAAAACCAGGCAAAGAAACCACAAAAATAGAAAATTACAGACCAATATCCCTTATGAACATAGATGCAAAAATACTCAACAAAATATTAGAAAACTGAATTCCAAAGTACATTGAAAAGATCATCCATCATGATCAAGTAGTATTTATTCCAGGGATGCAAGGATGATACAACATTTGAAAATACATCAACATCATCCACCACATCAAGAAAAAGAAGGACAAAAATCACATGATCATCTCCATAGATGCTGAAAAAGCATTTGACAAAATTCAACATCTGTTCATGATAAAAACTCTCAACAAGATGGGTATAGAGGGCAAGTACCTCAACATAATAAAGGCCATTTATGACAAACCCACAGCCAACATTATACTTAACAGCAAGAAGCTGAAAGCTTTTCCTTTAAGATTGGAAACAAGACAAGGATACCGCCTCACCCCACTTCTATTCAGCATAGTACTGGAGGTCCCAGCCACGGCAGTCAGACAACACAAAGAAATAAAAGGCATCCAGATTGGCAAGGAAGAAATTAAACTGTCCCTGTTTTCAGATGACATGATATTATACATTAAAAAACCCTAAAGAATCCACTCCCAAACTACTTGATCAAATATTTGAATTCAGCAAATACAAAATTAATACACAGAAGTCTGTGGCTTTCCTATAAACTAATGATGAACTAGCCAAAAGAGAAATCAGGAGAACAATTCCATTCACATTTGCAACAAAAAAGAATAAAGTACCTAGGAATAAACCTAACCAAGGAAATGAAAGACCTATACTCTGAAAACTACAAGACACTCATGAGAGAAATTAAAGAAGATACCAATAAATAGAAACACATCCAATGCTCATGGATAGGAAGAATTAATATTGTCAAAATGGCCATCCTGCCTAAAGCAATCTATAGATTCAATGCAATTTCTATCAAAATACCAACAGCATTCTTCAATGAAATACAGAAAATCATTCTAAAATTCATAAGGAACCACAAACGACCTCGAATAGCCAAAGCAATCCTGGGAAGGAATAATAAAGCAGGGGGAATTGTGCTCCCCAACTTCAAGCTCTACTACAAAGCCACAGTAATTGAGACAATTTGGTACAGGCACAAGAACAGACCTACAGACCAATGGAATGGACTAGAGAGCCCAGATATAAACCCAAGCATAAATGGTTATGATATATAATATAAATTAATATATGATAAAGGAGCCATTTACATTCAATGGAGAAATGACATCCTCTTCAACAGCTGGTGTTGGCAAAACTGGACAG
This sequence comes from Manis javanica, assembly GCF_040802235.1. NCBI lineage: Eukaryota > Metazoa > Chordata > Mammalia > Pholidota > Manidae > Manis > Manis javanica. The sequence continues at coordinate 125,933,405 of NC_133160.1, read as the reverse complement.
CTACATGCAAGAGAATGAAACTGGATTATTTTTTTAACACTGTACAAAAAAGTAAACTTGAACTGGATTAAAGATTTGAATATAAGTCATGAAACCATAAAACTCTTAGAAGACAACATAGGCAAACATCTCCTGAACTCATCTCCTCAAGAAGGGGAAACAAAAGCAAAAATGAACTCACAGGACTGCATCAAACTAAAAAGTTTCTGTATGACTAAGGACAACATCAACAGAACAAAAAGGCATCCTACAGTATGGGAGAATATATTTGTAAATGACATATCTGACAAGGGGTTAACATCCAAAATATATACAGAACTTACACGCCTCAACACCCCAAAAGCAAATAATCCAATTCACAAATGGGCAGAGGATATGAATAGACAGTTCTCCAAAGAAGAAATATAGATGCCCAACAGACACTTGAAAATATGCTCCACATCACTAATCATCAGGGAAATGCAAATTAAAACCACAATGAGACATCACCTCACACCAGTAAGGATGACCAGCATCAAAAAGACTAAGAACAACAAATGTTGGCAAGGGTGCAGAGAAAGGGGAACCCTCCTACAACTGCTGGTGGGAATGTCAGCTAGTTTACCCATTGTGGAAAGCAATATGGAGGTTCCTCAGAAAACTAAAAATATAAATAACATTTGACCCAGGAATCCCACTCCTTGGCATATACCTAAAGAGTACAACTTCTCAGGTTCAAAAAGACACATGCACCCCTCTGTTTATCACAGCACTTTTTACAATAGCTAAGATATGGAAGCAACCTAAGTGTCCATCAGTAAATGAATGGATAAAGAAGATGTGGTACATATATAGAATGGAATACTATTCAGCCATAAGAAAGGAAAAAATCCTACCATTTGCAACAACATGGATGGAGCTGGAGGACATTATGCTCAGTGAAATAAGCCAGGCAGAGAAAGACAAATGCCAAATGATTTCCCTCATTTGTGGAGTAAAACAATGAAGCAAAACTGAAGGAACAAAATGGCAGCAGACTCAGAGGGTCCAAGAATGAACTAGTGGTTACCAAAGGGGAGGGTTTTCAGAGTGCAGGTGGGGAGGGAGGGAGAAAGGAATTGAGGGGTATTATGTTTAGTACACATGGTCTTGGGGGATCACGGGGAGAACAGTGTAGTACAGAGAAGTTCCATAATGGATCTGTGGCATATTGCTGCACTGATGGACAATGACTGCAATAGGGTATGGGTGTGGACTTGATAATCTGGGAAAATGTAATAAACACATGTTTTTACACTTGAGACTTTCATAAGAGTGTATATTAATCATACCTTAATAGAAAATTTTTTAAAAAATGGACATCCTAAAAGTGGTGAGGTGATACATTGTTTTTGTTTCTATTTCCCTGATAATTAATGATGTTGAACATCTTTTCATATACCTTTTGGCCATGTGTATGTATTCTTTGGAGAAATCTCTATTCAACTTCCTTGCCTATCTTTTTAATCCAGTTATTTATTTTGGAGTTTTTGTTTTGTTATTGAGTTGCAACTGTCCCTTATATACTTTGGATACTAAACTTTTATCAGATATATGACCTGCAAATATTTTCTCCCATAGATTGTCACTTCACTCAATTGTTTCTTTTGCTGTGCTAAGCATTTGAGTTTGATGTAGTCCCACTTGTCTGTTTTTACTTTTGTGGCCTGTGCTTTGTGTAAATGTAATTACAATCCATTGGTTCTTTTGGTGCCGTCTACAAGAAATCATTGCCAAGTCCAATGCCGTGAAATTTTTCTGCTTTTTTACTCTAGGAATTCTATAGTCTCAAATCTTACATTTAAGTCTTTAATTCATTTTCAGTTAATTTTTTTATGTATGTTGTAAAATAAAGATCCAATTGTTTTGCAAGTGGATATCCAGCTTTGCCAAAACAATTTATTGATGAGACTATCTGTTCCCCTTTTTGTATTCTTGACACCCTTGTCAAAGATCAGTTGACCATATATGCATGGTTTATTTCTGGGATGTCCATTCTGTTCCCTTAGTTGATATGTTTTCCTTTATATCAGTACCATGCTTTTTCAATTAGCATAGTTCTGTATTTTGAAATACAGTTGAAATCAGGAAGTGTGATGCCTCCAGCTTTGTTCTTTTTTTTCTTCAATATTATTTTGCCTATTTATTTGGGGTTCTTTGTGGTTCCATATGCATTTTAGAATGATTTTTCTATTTCTGTAAAAGATGCCATTGGGATTTTGATAGAGATTGCATGGAATTCATAGATAACTTTGTTTAGTATAGGTATTTTAACAATATTAAGTCTTCTAAACCATGAACATAGGATGTCTTTCCATTTATTTGAGTCTTCTTTAACTTCTTTATTCAGTGTTTTGTAGTTTCCAGTGTACAAGTCTTTTATCCTCTTAGTTAAGTTTATTGCTAAGCATTTCATCGATTTTATGCTGTAACAAATGGAGTTGTTTTCATAATTTCTTTTTCAGAGAGTTCATTGTTCATGTATAGAAAAGAAACTGATTTTTTATGTTTATTTTGTATTTGCAGCTTTACTGAAATTTTTTATCAATTCTAATTTTTCTACTTAGTTTTCTACATACAAGATCATGTCATCTGCAAACAAAACTGTTTATTCCAATTTGGAAGCCATTTCTCTCTCTCTCTCTCTCTCTCTCTCTCTCTCTCTCTCTCTCTCTCTCTCTCTCTCTCTTTTAATAATTGTTCTGGATAAAACTTTAAGTTTTATGTTGAATAAAAGTAGCAAATGTGAGTATCCTTGTCTTGTTCCTGTTCTTAAATCCTTTGATTTCATGCGTTCTCATGGTAAATTACCATCTTGCTTACCACTTCACCATCCTTGTCTTCTTTTTCCTTCCAGTGTACTTTGATTTTGAGATTATTTGTTACGTGATTACTATATCTTCCAGAGCTATTATTCATAGTGATTCTTTCTAATGACAGTTTAGTTCATACCACTTCCTTACTAAAATAACCAATGGATTTAAATTATATTTACAATAAAATGCAAAATACAACACACGGACAATGAAACCAACACAATCTGTTCCTTAGTTTCCCTTTGTCTTTACCTCCTGTGGATCTCTCCTTACTGGCCTTTTTACTCATCTTTGAAAATATGATACTGGCTCTTCCTTCAGAACTTTCACCATTCTGTTCTCTCTTCTTGGACCATTCTCTTCCAGATTTTTGTATGCTCACTCCTTCTGTGATTTATATTGCTGCTCAAATGAAGCTGTCTTAAGAAGACTTTCTCTAAACACTATTTAAAATTGCACCTGCTCTCCATTCTGTTTTCTATTTTGCTATGTGGGTTTTTTCATGGCATTTTTTACTTCTTGACATTCTATTACATATCTATATATTCAATGTATTTTTTTCTAGTGCATTAGAATTTAAGCTACAAATAGGTCTAGATTATATGTTTTATATCCACTGCTGGATTACTAATGACTAGCAGAGGGTCTGGCATTTAGTAAGTATTCATAACTATTTTCTGAATTAATAGCATAGGAACGGTATGGATGAGACATGACACCAAGAGAAGAATAGGAGTAAATATATTTCATGTACTTTGAAGAACACACACTTGAAGTTAAGAAACATATGGAGATTTTTGAGTAACTGAAGGACCTCCACGTAGACAGGATGTGTGGTGAGGAAAGGAAAGGTGCACATGGAAAAGGGTTCTTAGAGAATCCATAATAGTTAAGGTCTAGATATGCTAATAGTCATAGTCCATACTATGGCCTTCATCTCTGAATTTCATCTTAAATGCATCAGGAAGCCATTGAAGGATTTAAGCATGAGAGTGACATGAACCTATTATATTTTAAAATATTGTGAAGGACTGAATAAAGTTATTTGTATCGGAGCATTGTTTTTATAACTGGAGTTTAGGAGAGAAAAAGAAAATCTCTGCTGTGATACATAGCTGTGCTAAAAAATAACAGTCTTATGGATTATGCATAGATAGCAGGGATTTCAGTTGAAGATTATAAAACCAATATGATAACAGGTAAGACTATGAACAATGAAATTTCTATATCATTACAAAATATAGAACATTTAATTTAGCTTACTGTCCTCAGGGGTTTGTATTCTAAAAAATTGTTCCCAGAGTAATATGCCCACATGAAAAATGACTGTTCATCTGTGAGGTTTTTTTTTTTAGTGATTAAGATGGCATCTTTCATATCTCTTCTAAATGTAAAAGTCAGTAATCAGGAAAGGCAGAAAACATAATTTCACATAAAAATTAACATATTAGAAAATTCCTTCCATCTCTATTTGTATGTGATTATAGCCCATTATTGTATATTAACATGTGTTTGTAGTGCCTAAACACTAATGAAAGAGTAATTCAATCTTGTGAGCTTATCTGACATAAATGGAAATACATGCCATCAATAAATCATAAAAAATTCTTTAGCATGTGCCACTCATCTCAGCGCACAAAGAGTGCACCAACAGTACCAGAGTTTGAATTCTGGTTCTCTAAAAAAATATCAATATTGTCATTAAAGGATTAAATGCTGCTCTCCTCTTGCCCCTTTCTACTTTGGGAAAGGTCAACATTTAAAAACCATTTAAAAGGGTCAGCTGTTTGGACTTGGAGATAAACACATATATCTGCATCTCATAGACATATAGACAATGATACCTTCAGATTATATCACCTCCTAATTAATATAATTAATTCCCATTAGAATTCCAGAATGCTGACATTTTACCACACCTGCTAAAGAAATCATCCCTAAAGCACATTTATTGAAATAGAGTGGAAGAAGCAGGCTAGAAACTGCCAGAAATAAGGTAGCTCCTAAAGGTCATAGAAACTACTTGACATTGGGCTCTGCTGATAAAGTGAATTATGCAACTTTTTATCTTTGCAAGTCTTATTCTAGATTTTCATTCTCTAGGTAGAATAAATCTAATGCTTAAGCATTCCTTGGCAATGAAAACATGAATCCAGCGGGAAAATCACCTATTCTTTGATTTTTATAGTGAGAGATTAAAAAACATTGTTCAAAGCAAAAATAAACAAGTGGTACTATGTCAAACTATAAAGCTTCTGAACAGCAAAGGAAACCATCAACAAAACAAAAAGGCAACCTATGATATGGGAGAATATATTCAGAATTGACATATCCAATAAGGGGCTAACATCCAAATATATAAAGGACTCATATGATCCAACAGCAAAAAACTAATAACCCAATTTAAAAATGGGCAGAAAATAAAGAGACAAAATCTGATTCAAAAAAATATATTCACTCCTATATTTATTGTCACATAATTTTCAATAGCCAAGATATGGAAGCAACTAAAGTGTCCATCAATAGATGAATGGATAAAGAAGATATGTTACATATATACAATGAAATACTATTCAGCCTTAAAGATACTTTGTCATTTGCAACAACATGGATGGACCTAGAAGATGTTATCCTAAATGAAATAAGCCAGGCAGAGAAAGAATATGTGGCCATGACAATTACATATGATTTCCCACTTCCAGTTAGCCCACCTCCTGCTTCCCCCTGCCAGCAACATCCAATAAGGGCATATCCGAATCCTTCCTTTTTTCCACTGTTAAAGTTTTCCACCCTCTACCTGCCTGTGAGTCTCTTCTGAAAGACAATTGATGGTGGCTGTCTCCTCTGCGATGGCAAGCTCTCAATAGCCTTTGCTTCTTCTCATCTGGTTGGTCTTCCACACAATTACTGACTAATATCTACCCATAGTCTGGATACTTCCAATCGATTTCACTTTAAACTAGTGATATTCCAAAATTCATAACTTTAATTGTCATCAATCTGCATATTTTCAATGGCTCTTCATTGCCTTGGGGAATGAACCAATATTTTTAAGCTGAACACACAAGTCCCCAACTTAAACTCTTACCATTTGCACAAGTAAAACATCTTGCTGATTTCATGATATACCAAGCACTACCATTCTACTGTTTGAACAGTCTGGTGTCATTGCCTTCAATGAGTCTGTCTGCTTTATCTATTTTTAACTCCTTTCTTATCCTTGGAGACTGTGTAACTATCTCCTCCTTAAAGAATTGTGTGCTATCTCCAAGCTTTATTTTATTTTTTTCCCTTCTATATTCCAATAATATCCAGAGGTTACTTCTACTTAGCATTTACTGAGATCACTTTCTTTTTATTTACTTCTATCTATCTTCTATTAAACAGTGAATCTTGAGTATGAAGTTTTAGTCTTAATTTTCTATCCACAAAAATCAGACCAATTCCTAGAACACAGAATTATTTTTTGGGGAAAAAATAATATTGGCTATTTCATTTCTGGCCCTGACTTGTCAGCCATATAATGTATGTACTGACTGATACCCAGTGAATATAACATTTTAATACTTTTAATTATAAAAATACTTAGTCTTTGATCATAATCATCAGTAATCATGTACCTCCTTCCTGATGGGCAGAATCAAAAAGAGCAAAGAGAAACAACGCAGTAACTATGTCCTGTAAGGTTTATTGGATATTAGACATACCTCATGTACCTCCCACTGCTCAGAACCATTGTTTTCCATACCCTTAGCCACATACCCTGGCTTGGCTGCCAAGGAGCATAGCTTGGGCCCAGAAGGTTTTGCTGACTGGAATGTACTACAGATTTGCCTAGTTGGACTGGGCCATCTTGATTTGCTGTCTTAATACAATCAAGACAATAATGCACATAGCCTCATTTTTTTACTGCTTCCACCCTTCCCAGTTGAGTGAAGCCCCCACTAAAGGGCATGTGATCTGCCTTCTAGAATAACTAAAAAGATCTAGAACATACATATAAAAAATGAAGTGTATTGTTCCCACCTCCCTCCCTGAAGAAACTTCAAGCATTGAGAAAGAAGTTTAGAGTGTTAGGCAAATAACTCTACCTTGTTCCTCCCTCTCACTGGCTATAACATGTTGCTGAGGTATGTCCTGTGTTACAGAGTATGTGACCCTGAGTAACTAGCTGGGTCCCTCTGTAGTTACTGCTGCATTTGGTAAAGTATCAGTTGCATTGCTTTGCACCCTGTCCTGTTTTACCTTCCATTTCCCTCGTTCTTGTTGCCCCTGTATTGTACCTCCGAAATCAAATACTAGCAATAAGCTTTGCCACAGCTTTGTTTTCTAGGGAATAGACTTAAAGTAGGATGACTAGAAATGCTAGCATGCAAGAAGACCTTATGATTTAAGTGAAGAAACAATACTGTATAAGCAATAGTGCCAGAAAACTTGTCTTTGTCTATGTGGAGTTTTTAGCCACTTTGTATTGTTATATATGGATGCAACACAACACTAAAGATAAAATCCCAAGCATCTGTGTGTGTGTGTATTATTCTAAGCATAGCCTGTGCTGGGACACTGGAAAATGACAACAGGTATCTGCTAAGAAAAGTTAAGCCAATACTACGTTTATGTTAAGTAACCAATTTAGAGGCTATTTTATTCCAAACATATTTGGAATGGGTTCAAAAGATAGAAATCCGGTGATCTCTGATCTGTCTGCCACGTCAGTGTCCCAGACAGGGTCTGAGAATGTGAGCCACGTGCTCATCTTGCTTCCGACTTGCCCTTTTCTGTATTAGTGCTTAAGAACCTCTGACTTAAAGGCTTTGAGGAAAAGCATGAACAAAAGGTATAATCAAATACAGAGAAGCAGACATTTCCTGCAATTGATGCCTGGAGAAGCCATAAACCGTATGTAAACATTGGAGACATATGCTTGCCATAGTGGGAGTAAATGGGCCTGCTAGCACAGAGGCAGGGAAGCCAAGGATCCTGTGGAGTCTTTCTAAAGGTCTTTACAGAAAGAGAGGTGTTGGTTACATCCAAAAATGTGCCCTGGTTGCATTTTATTTTTCTTAAATAGAAAACCCATCATCTCTACAAGAGTGGGCTCTTTATCAATATTGGCACTCTGGAGGCACCTCAATCTCTTGAAAATGACATTGAATTTGATGTCATGATATGCTTCAAAAAGAATATCTCTGTACACAGAGAAAGGTTTCCAGCTCAGCAATCCTAGCTTCATGGGCCAGGGGAAGCATTTGCCGAGAGTGTGGCTATGGGGTTGTGCATGGCTAGCAGAGTGCTCCCTGGTATCAGCATCAAGTGAGCCAACTGAAGAGAAGAAACAAAGGGTCATTGCTAGATGTTAATAAAGACTTCAAAATGGTGATGAACTGGTAACTTTTTAAGGCACTGGTCCATGGGGTTTAAGCCATTTTTCAAAGTGAAAAAAATTCTAAGAGATTCTTAAATACAAATTTAAGAATGAGTATTTTAATACAGCATTTCTATTTACAGTACTAGTGTGCTTTTAAAATATATTTGTAAAAACAATAGGACTTTTTAAAATTATTTTTACAGCTCCTGGTATCATATGAAGTCTAAAGTCCTATAAGTAGATATTACAAAATAATCAGCTGTACAATAGGTATTAAAATGACCAGTGAACATCTATGTACTTATTTTGAAAAAGAGCGTTCACAGTATGGATGTCAAGTTCATGGCTAGTTCTTCTCTGATACAGGTCTTCATAGGGGCCTTAACTGAAGGATTTTTAAAATTCATTCCTCTGGCATCTTGTAAAAAACATAGTATAGGAACTCTATCTGAACAAAACATCTCTAGAAATTAACTGAAAGTCTATAGCTTAAAAAAAAAAAAAGATAAAATCACTTACATGCTTTTTTTGAAAGTATAGATAAGGACTTTTTAATGTTCTACAACTATTCTTATTTAACCCTCCACTTTAAAGTGGTTTTACTTTTAAAAGTTAATTTATAAATGTTTTGCTTTCTTCTAAGGAAAGTCATGTTTAGGGCCAAGTGCGATGCCAGACATATCCTTTCCTTACATATTCACACTAAATTCTGATAACAACCCTATAAGGAAGGTACATTTCATTTTCTGGCAAAGAAAAATAAAATTAACGTCCTTGTCGTTTAGCTACTAAGTAGCGAATGTGCAATCAAGATGGACTTGTTTCCAGAGGCCTGTTTTTCATATTCTCATTGTAAGAACCCTTTTCCCATTATGTATTTTACCTCAAGATAGCAAAAAGGTGGGTACCAGGGGTGGGAAAAAGTACCCTTTCAGGCTAGAAAAGTTCTAATAAATATTTTCAAACCTAGAAATCAGACAAGAATTTTGATTGACACATTAAGTCATTCAATAAAATTAAATTTGTTGATGACCTATTGAATTTCTACATCAATTAAACAATATGCAATTACTCAATATAACCAAGTATGCTTTATTGAAGAGATGCATGATGGTAAAACATTAGAAAAATTTTACATCTATTACTAACTTTCAGTTTTTATAAAACTGGGGATAGGAAAGGTGAGTGATTGTCAGACCATTGTTCAATTGTTTATTAATTTATTACATAATTTTGTTTTGAAGGACAATTATAGGCAAAACACTGAGGTGAGCATTTTGCTATCCAGAAAAAAAATTTACAAATCATCCTAAACCCTCCAAATTCATATTGTTCCTACAGGGAATTTATTTTAAGTAGAGATATATGGTAAAGAAAAATTTATTTGTTTAAAGAAATCTATAGTTGAAGAATGTGACTGGAATTATTTAATGAGAACATAATAGAAATGATTGATGCACAGAGAGGCACATCAGAGTGCACTGTGGCCAAGTGAATGGCAAGAATAAAGTATTTAGGTTGCAAAGTGACATTTAAAAAAAAAAGATACTGGTTTAAAGTGATAAGAACAATGTTTGCCTTTAATTTCATTTGGTAATCAGAAAAAGATATTGTTATATGCAGAAATTTGAAGGAAAAAATTATAACCTGAAAGCATATTTTCAATTAAGCCATCATTTATATGAGAACTAAAAATCTCAGAAATGCCAGACCATTACAACCATTACAACTACAACTTAAAATTAACAGGCTTTTGAGGAGGCAGAGTCAACATGGTGGCGTGAGTAGGACAGTGGGAATTTCCTCCCAAAAACATATATTTTTGAAAATACAACAAATACAACTATTCCTAAAAGAGAGACCAGAAGACACAGGACAACAGCCAGACTACATCCACCCGTGCGAGAGCCCAGCGCCTGGTGAAAGGGGTAAGATACAAGCCGAAGCTCAGAGGGACCCGAGCATACCTCCCCCCAGCTCCCAGTGGGAGGAGAGGAGTCGGAGCGGGGAGGGAGAGGCAGCCCAGGACTGCAAAACAACCAGCCCCAGCCATCTGCACCAGAGTGCAGACACAGTGCACACATGGGGTCCTGTATACTAGGGAAACAGGGCATCAGGACCGGTGAGTGGGTCCCAAAGCTGATGCCCCTGTGACAAAGAAAAGCAAGTGCTTTTTGAAAGTCTTAAAGGGACAAGGACACAACAGCTGGACAGAAACAACACAGGTCACAGTCCAGTAGCTGGAAATTACAGGGAAAACCAGGCACACTAACCCCCTGGGCAACAGCTCTGAGACCCCTCAGGGAGGTAAACAGCCAAACAGCCCCCATCCATGACCCCTCCAGGCGCGGCGAAAGCAGAGAAGAAGCCTAAGGCTGGCCACACCCTCAGAAAGGGAGCTTCCTCCATACAGGCCAGGCAAGACACGAAGTCCCAGTCTACATGCAATTACCAAACACAAGCCACTAGGGGGCGCAGTTATCACACTAAAGAAAGGCCAATAGCAAGTGGAAAGTTTGGCACCGGCAGCTGACAGTCAATAGCACCTATCAACATGAAAAGGCAAAAAAATTTGATCCAGACAAGACTAACCCAGATAGCTTCGGCATCTACTACATATTCCCCTGAGAAGGAACCTGGGGAGATAGATTTAACCAGTCTTCCTGAAAAAGAATTCAAAACAAAACTCATAACCATCCTGATGGACGTGCAGAGAAATATGCAAGAACAAGGGAAGGAGAATACAGAAATAAAACAAGCTCTGGAAGGACTTCAAAACAGAATGGACGAGATGCAAGAGACCATTAATGGACTAGAAAACAGAGAACAGGAACGCAGAGAAGCTGATGCAGAGAGAGATAAAAGGATCTCCAGGAATGAAAGAATTCTAAGAGAGCTGAGTGACCAATCGAAAAGGAACAATATACACATTATAGGGGTACCAGAAGAAGAAGAGAGAGAAAAAGGGATACAAAGTGTCTTTGAAGAAATAATTGCTGAAAACTTCCCCAAGCTAGGGGAGGACATGGCCTCTCAGACCACAGAGGTACATAGAACTCCCATGACAAGGGATCCAAGGAGGGCAACACCAAGACACATAATAATTAAAATGGCAAAGATCAAAGACAAGGACAAAGTATTAAAGGCAGCCGGAGAGAAAAAAAGGTTACCTACAAAGGAAAACCCATCAGGCTTTCATCAGACTTCTCAACAGAAACCCTACAGGCCAAAAGAGAATGGCATGATATACTTAATGCAATGAAACAGAAGGGCCTCGAACCAAGAATACTGTATTAAGCACGATTGTCATTTAAATATAAGGAGGGATTAAACAATTACCAGACAAGCAAAAGTTGAGAGAATTTGCCTCCCACAAACCACCTCTTCAGGGCATCTTACAGGGACTGCTCTAGATGGGAGCACTCCTAAAAAGGGGACAGAACAAAACACCCAATATATGAAGAAGGGAGGAGAAGGAATAAGAAGGGAGAGAAATAAAGAATCATCAGACCGTGTTTATAATAGCTCAAAAAGCAACGTAAGTTAGACAGTAAGATAGTAAAGAAGCTAACCCTGAACCTTTGGTAACCACAAACTTAAATCCTGCAATGGCAATAAGTACATACCTTTCAATAATCACCCTAAATGTAAATGGACTGAATGCACCAATCAAAAGACACAGAGTAATAGAATGGATAAAAAAGCAAGATCCATCCATATGCTGCTTGCAAGAGACTCACCTCAAACCCAAAGACATGCACAGACTTAAAGTCAAGGGCTGGAAAAAGATATTTCATGCAAACAACAGAGAGAAAAAAGCAGGTGTTGCAATTCTAGTATCAGACAAAACAGACTTCAAAATAAAGAAAGTAACAAAAGATAAAGTAGGACATTATATAATGATAAAGGGCTCAGTCCAACAAGAGTATATAACCATTATAAATATATATGCACCCAATACAGGAGCACCAACATATCTGAAACAAATACTAAGAGAACCAAAGGAAGAAATAGAATGCAATGCATTCATTCCAGGAGACTTCAACATACCACTCACTGCAAAGGACAGATCCAACAGACAGAAAATAAGTAAGGACACAGAGGCACTGAACAACACACTAGAAAAGATGGACCTAATAGACATATACAGAACTCTACATCCAAAAGAAAACAGGATACACATTCTTCTCAAGTGCACATGCAACATTCTCAAGAATAGACCACATACTAGGCCACAAAAAGAGCCTCAGTAAATTTCAAAAGATTGAAATCCTACCAACCAACCTTTCAGACCACAAAGGCATAAAACTAGAAATAAAATGTACAAAGAGAGCAAAAAGGCTCACAAACACATGGAGGCTTAACAACACGCTCCTAAAAAATCAATGGATCAATGACCAAATCAAAATGGAGATCCAGTAATATATGGAAACAAATGACAACAACAACACAAAGCCCTAACTACTGTGGGATACAGCAAAAGCAGTCTTAAGAGGAAAGTATATAGCAATCCAGGCATATTTAAAGAAGGAATAACAATCCCAAATGAATGGGCTAATGTCACAATTATTAAAATTGGAAAAAGAAGAACAAATGAGGCCTAACGTCAGCAGAAGGAGGGACAAAATAAAGATCAGAGAAGAAATAAATAAAATTGAGAAGAATAAAACAATAGCAAAAATCAATGAAACCAAGAGCTGGTTCTTCAAGAAAATAAATAAAATAGATAAGCCTCTAGCCAGACTTATTAACAGGAAAAGAGAGTCAACACAAATAAACAGAATCAGAAACAAGAAAGGAAAAATCACGACGGACCCCACAGAAATACAAAGAATTATTAGAGAGTACTATGAAAACCTACATGCTAACAAGCTGGGAAACCTAGGAGAAATGGACAACTTCCTAGAAAAGTACAACCTTCCAAGCCTGACCCAGAAAGAAACGGAAAATCTAAACAGACCAATTAGAAGTAACAAAATTGAAGCGGTAATCAAAAAACTACCAAAGAACAAAACCCCCGGGCCAGATGGATTCACCTCGGAATTTTATCAGACATACAGGGAAGACATAATACCCATTCTCCTTAAAGTTTTCCAAAAAATAGAAGAGGAGGGAATACTCCCAAACTCATTCTATGAAGCCAACATCACCCTAATAAGAAAACCAGGCAAAGACACCACCAAAAAAGAAAACTACAGACCAATATCACTGATGAACATAGATGCAAAAATACCCAACAAAGTATTAGCAAATCGAATTCAAAAATACATCAAAAGGATCGTACACCATGACCAAGTGGGATTCATCCCAGGGATGCAAGGATGGTACAACATTCAAAAATCCATCAACATCATCCACCACATCAACAAAAAGAAAGACAAAAACCACATGATCATCTCCATAGATGCTGAAAAAGCATTTGACAAATTCAACATCCATTCATGAAAAAAACTCTCAGAAAAATGGGAATAGAGAGCAAGTTCCTCAACATAATAAAGGCCATTTATGATAAACCCACAACCAACATTATACTGAACAGCGAGAAGCTGCAAGCTTTTCCTCTAAGATCAGAAACTAGATTGGGATGCCCACTTTTCCCACTGTTATTTAACATAGTACTGGAGGTCCTAGCCATGGCAATCAGACAAAACAAAAAATACAAGGAATCCAGATTGGTAAAGAAGAAGTCAAACTGTCACTATTTGCAGATGACATGATATTGTACATAAAAAACCCTAAAGACTTCACCCCAAAACTACTAGAACTGATATCGGAATACAGCAAAGTTGCAGGACACAAAATGAATACACAGAAATCTGTAGCTTTCCTATACAGTAACAATGAAACAACAGAAAGAGAAATCAGGAAAACAAATCTATTCACAATTGCATCAAAAAGAATAAAATACCTAGGAATAAATCTAACAAAAGAAGTGAAAGACTTATACTCTGAAAACTACAAGTCACTCTTAAGAGAAATTAAAGAGGACACTAACAGATGGAAACTCATCACATGCTCGTGGCAAGGAAGAATTAATATCGTCAAAATGGCCATCCCGCCAAAGCAATATACAGATTTGATGCAATCCCTATGAAACTACCAGCAACATTCTTCAATGAACTGGAACAAATAATTCAAAAATTCATATGGAAACACCAAAGACCCTGAATAGCCGAAGAAATCCTGAGAAAGAAGAATAAAGTAGGGGGGATCTCAGTCCGCAACTTTAAGCTCTACTACAAAGCCATAGTAATCAAGACAATTTGATACTGGCACAAGAACAGAGCCACAGACCACTGGAACAGACTAGAGACTCCAGACATATATGGTCAATTAATATTTGATAAAGGAGCCATGGACATATAATGATGAAATGACAGTCTCTTCAACAGATGGTGCTAGCAAAACTGGACAGCTACATGTAGGAGAATGAAACTGGACCATTGTCTAACCCCATATAAAAAAGTAAACTCAAAATGGATCAAAGACCTGAATGTAAGTCATGAAACCATTAAACTCTTGGAAAAAAACATAGGCAAAAACCTCTTAGACAAAGACATGAGTGACCTCTTCTTGAACATATCTCCCCGGGCAAGGAAAACAACAGCAAAAATGAACAAGTGGGACTATATCAAGCTGAAAAGCTTCTGTACAGCCAAAGACACCATCAACAGAAACAAAAAGGAACCCTACAGTATGGGAGAATATATTTGCAAAAGACAGATCTGATAAAGGCTTGATGTCCAAAATATATAAAGAGCTCACACACCTCAACAAACAAAACACAATAACCCAATTAAAAAATGGGGAGAGGAACTGAACAGACAGTTCTCCAAAAAAGAAATACAGATGGCCAACAGACACATGAAAAGATGCTCCACATCGCTAATTATCAGAGAAATGCAAATTAAAACTACAATGAGGTATCACCTCACACCAGTAAGGATGGCTACCATCCAAAAGACAAACAACAACAAATGTTGGTGAGACTGTGGAGAAAGGGCAACCATCCTACACTGCTGGTGGGAATGTAAATTAGTTCAACCTTTGTGGAAAGCAGTATGGAGATTCATCAAAATGCTCAAAACAGACTTATCATTTGACCCAGGAATTCCACTCCTAGGAATTTACCCTAAGAACGCAGCAATCAAAGTTTGAGAAAGACAGATGCACCCCTGTTTATCGCAGCACTATTTACAATAGCCAAGAATTGGAAGCAACCTAAATGTCCATCGATAGATGAATGGATAAAGAAGATGTGGTACATATACACAATGGAATACTACTCAGTCATAAGAAGAGGGCAAATCCTACCATTTGCAGCAACATGGATGGAGCTGGAGGATATTATGCTCAGTGAAATAAGCCAAGCAGAGAAAGAGAAATACCAAATGATTTCACTCATCTGTGGAGTATAAGAACAAAGGAAAACCTGAAGGAAAAACACAGCAGCGGAATCACAGAACCCAAGAATAGACTAACAGGTACCAAACGGAAATTGACTGGGGAGGATGTGTGGGTAGGGAGGGATAAGGGGGGGAAGGAGAAAGGGGGTATTAAGATTAGCATGCATAATGGGGGGGTGGGAGAAAGGGGAGGGCTGTAGAGCACAGAGAAGACAAGTAGTGATTCTACAACATTTTGCTATGCTGATGGACAGTGACTGTAAAGGGGTTTATAGGGGGGACCTGGTATAGGGGAGAGCCTAGTAAACATAATATTCTTCATGTAAGTGTAGATTAATGATAACAAAAAAAAAAAGAAAGAAAAGGGGGATTACTCCCTGATAGGATAAAACTGACTGTAAATCAATGATTAATGCATGCTTTAAATATCCTTAATTTTGATCACTTAAAGCATGTCAGATGATCGGCTATGGAAGTACATTTTTCTGATAATATTCCTTTCCCTTAGAAAAAAAAAAAAACCAGTTCCTGTGTGGTGACCTCCAATGAGTTCTACACAATGGTATATAGAGCATTTCAAAGTGTGGGCAAAGGATCTGTTTCTGTTTATACAGAGGGTCAAAGCCTAATTTGGCTACCCAGAAAATGAACTAAGATATGATCTGAAGAAGAACTTCCAACATCAGCACTCTCTGGAAGACTCATACCAGAAGATGATCATCAAAAAACCCCAACAAAGATCCAGGCGCTGCTACAGATGTAGCTATATTCATCCCACCCATTCCTGGACTTGCCATGGGAATGAAGGAGGAGATATCTAAGCTGGCCTGTGCATACAGTAAAACAACTAATTTGACTGGATCTATACTGTTGGAACTCAACCAAGATTTAGGAGAAGTGCAAGTTGTAGCACTCTAAAATCTTACAACTACAGACTATCTACTGTTAAAAGAACATATGGGATGTGAACAGTTCCCAGGAATGGGTTGTTTTAATTTGTCTGATTTCTCTCAAACTGTTCAAGTACAGTTGGACTATATCCATTATATCATAGACAAATTTTCACAAATGCCTAGGGTGCCTAACTGTTTTTCTTGGCTCCACTGGAGATGGCTGGTAATTATAGATCTGCTTTGGTTATGTAACTCCATACCTATTATGTTAATGTGTGTGCACAATTTAATAAGTAGTTTAAGACCTGTACATGCTTAAGTTACTCTACAAGAAGATATGTCAAAGAAATAATCAATCTTCCCATGTTTTCTTCCGCCTCTACTTCTATAGCTTTTCTTCTTCCTTCCTAATTACAACCCTTAAATAGAATTTGTGCCTCATATCGAATTCACCGAGTATCATAACTCCTCCAAGTGGTAAAGATACCGCAAGACAAATGCTGGGCATAGAAGCCACAGGGCATAAATCTGCAAAGAAGTAAAAAGCTAACCTTTTCAAACAATATGGCTTCTCTCTCACTTACCAACTTTACATTTCCCTGTATGGCCCCGGAAGATGACTGGTTAGCCAGAGACGGGTAAGATTCCTCAAGGGAGGAACAACCTAGACAGACACAGTCACAGGGGGGCCATCAGGTGAGAAATTGGGGATCAACAGAGGTGAGGCTTAGAACCTCACGCCCCCTGTTTTGAGAGAAATCTTCTGCATCCGTGGATGTTTTATTGTTCTTGTCTAGCTTGGATTAACACATAGTCTACAGGCACACACCTGATCATCTACATTTGCTCTCTTGCAACACTAAACTATGTTTTCTACCTTTATCTTGCATCTATCTACCACTTCAGCATTTTATTAAAAATAATAATAATAATAATAATAAAGGGAGAAATGTGGGATCCACATATAAATCAAGTATAAAAATCAAATGAATATTCATATTTGACCTGATTGTTTATAGTTCGTAATGCATGATCAAAACTGAAAGTTTCTGTGATGACTGCCCTTGTACTGTTTACCATGTAAGAACTTATTCACTATGTAAGAATTTGTACACCATGTAAGTACTTGTTCATTATGCTTCAGAAGATTGGAGACTGACGAAAATTAGGCTTGGGGTGGATTAATGATTGTGCATTGAGCATTGACTCCCCTATACGGAATTTTATTGTTGTTAACAACCATTTGATCAATAAATATGAGAGATGCCCTCTCAAAAACAAAAAAGAAAAAAAATTAACAGGCTTTTAGGTTTTCCTGAGAAACTGGGACTTTAGGTCCCTGGTTAAGGAACTGGGATCTTACTGTATGTTTGGAAAATATAACACTGGATATTATTACATAATAAAAGTTTATCTTCATCAGTCCAAGAATATTTATTGCATTATAATCACATGCTAAGCCCTGTAGTAGGAGCAGGATATACAAAGATGATCATAATTCAATATTTTTCCACATAGACCTCATGAAAATTAATGCAGTAGCAAATAGTATTTTTCATTAGAGGATTAAATAAGAGTAGTTACAGAAAACTAGAAAATCCTTGTCTTTGCTCAAAAAAAAAGTTACATTCTTAAGCATTTTTATAGGAGATTTTATAGAAAACAAGCAGTCTTACCTCTACTTGCTGCAGCTGTTTAGAGGCTACTTAAAATGTCATAGGAAGAAATCTAAGTTCTTTCAGAGAGCTCTAAAAAGAAGGCCGTACAACTTTATAAATTTGGAAGAAATTTAATTGTATTTCTGTGTTTTACTAAATAAACTATTTGCTGCCACCATCCTCTGCAATCCTCCCCCACACTTAGGGGCGTTTCCAGTGATTTGGCAATTTGTTCATAATAAGGGGAATAGTATATAATCAAAACTTGATTTCATCTCTGATTTGATTACAGGGTACTGATTAAACCAATGCTAGCAAATTCCATTTAATTCAGTGATTAGGAGAGGGGTGTTTTCCCATATATCTCTGAGAGACCAATCACTGCAGGTAAAACTCCCTGTCATGATGGGGAGGCCTGAATCAGGCTTTAAATAATGTATTCATTCTTTTAAATGTAAATTTATTAACAGGCTCTTAGGTTTTCCTGAGAAACTGGGACTTCAGGTCTCTGGCTGAACGGAAGCAGTGATTTCCCTGTCTCTTGGGCTTAATGATATTTATTACTTCGGAGTCTTGGCAAGTCCCATTATTACATTTCACTTTTTGAAAAGGGTCAGTGTGCTAAGCCTAGAACCTGACATAGCATTAGATATCTTGTCCAGTAGGTTTACAAGTTAATTCATTAAACCGAATCATTTTCATTAGAACACTGGCCTCCTGTGTTACTAGTAGCACTAAAATAAATCATTTTATTCTGTCCATTATGGTAAGTGAAACATCTGATACATTTATTAAGTTAGAGTGTTCTCTCAAATTCTCAAGTTCAATTATTCCTGTCACTGTTCGCTATGCTGACAACTCTCTCAGGAATCATTACCTATAAGGATAAATTTTTAACTTGTTTCCAGTGTTAGTGTTTGTTCACAGGTGGGTCACAAACTACTTTTCCAACCTCCTCCCCTTCCATACCCGAATCTTCCACAGCCACCAGGCTGCCCTCTTCTGCATCTGTAAGTCTGCAGGGAACCCTGCAGCCTATACCCAACTCTCCTTCCCCAGAAAGCTTCATCTTCTCTTTGTTTAGGCCAAATTTACCCCTCACTTACGATCAGGTCCAACCCCACCTCTTTCATGAAGAGTTTCCCTTTTCCTTGTCTGTACCTCTTCTCTGCACATAGCAAAACATTCTGAGAGAACATTTTTTCTGTTGTCATAACTGTTCTCTTAACAAGTAAGCCATTGTGCTTCTCAGGTTGGTGACTCTTTGAACTTTGAATTTAGCGCCAAATGCATAGAGAACAGTGCTCACATTAAAAATGTCTGACTACTTGCATACTATGTTTTACCTGGAGTCAGAGGGGAGGGGTAATACATCTCTACCAAAGACACTGTTATAAATCAGCTCAAAGTTCTCACTTCACATTCCGTTAAATGTATGGAGGTCCTGATAGCCTTGGAGCACAGTTGTTTCTAGCTACATTTGCTATAATTGTTGAGTAATGTTCCCAGGAAAAGTGGTATTTGCTAAATCCCTAAGATGCATGGAAATGTCTATAAATCCCTACTTTCCAGCTAAACTTTAGTTCTGTGTGTGCTCATATATTCCTTGAATTTTCTTGAACTTCACTTTTTGAATGCATTGTACACATTATTTTTAGACATGGTGCAAAAGTGTAACACAAATTAGAAAATATCGATTAACATGAAACCACAATATAGTAACAGCAGAGACTCCACATCTTATTGAATCTAAAATAGCTCAATGTAGTGCTTATTAGCTGAGTGTTGATGGTATGGGGCATGAAAATTCTTGACCAATAATATGTACAACAGCTTTGTTCACTAACTCTCATTGTTAGCATAAGACAGGAATAAATGTATATTAACAGTATAATCTAATGGATTGGTACATATATATATATACCACATATGTTTATATATACACATGCATGGTTATTAATATTTCAGAAAAAAATAGTATATAATAAAAGAGTTCCACCAGGATCCTGGATAAATAAGTTATGTTTATATTAAATATTAAAGCCATGAAATAAATGAGTAAATATGTTTGGATAATTACTTCAGTTATATAAAATAGATGATTCACTACCTCAATGATCTTCATGAATATTCAGTACAATTCTGCTAATGCTTATTAATGCATTTTTTATATTTTACAAGCCAAGGATCAAAAAACTCAATTCTGGACATTAAATACTAACAGCATTGAGGAAAAATGATGTTGCATTATATAAATATAAAATAATGTCATCACCTAAATTCACATACTATAGATACTATTCTGATGAATTTTTAATGTGTGAATTTTGCTAGGCTTCAGTCGCTAGTTATTCAATCAAATACTAATCCAGGTGTGTCCATTTTCCTTCAGTCTCTCAAATGTCTCTTGACCCTTAAAGGTTAAGAATCCTTGAATTTTCTTTTCATCTTCTGCAAATTTCTTTATCACATTACCATATGTTGGATTTAGTTTGTAACATGCTTCCCATTTTGTGATGTAGCTATTACATATTCTAAAGATTCCATGTGTTTCTTTGTTCTCTAATCCAAACAAGGTCATTCATTCACTGCCAAACATTTAATTAACACTTACAATAGACAATACACACTTTTCTATACTCTGGGATGTGAAGGTGAATAAGATTTAATTAAGTCATCACAGACTTTACTATCTAGTCAGAATGTAAACAAACAAGTTGTATTTTATGTAATCCTCATGTTCCACATACTTATTATCAGACTAGTAAAACAACTGAAAATTTTGAGAGCACTGATCTCCCTTGGAGTCTCAAATAGACGGTACTTTTGGTCACATGGTCATAGCTTTATTATCTCAATAGTCATTTTTCTTCCTGATCTTATAAGTATTCTATTCAGTTGCTGCACATAGATCTTTCTCTGTCATGGCTTCACCTGACCATGACATTTTCATATAGAAGGATTCTCACATTCAGTTGTGTCATCTTTCCATAAGTCTGTTCTGCTATTGCTCTGCTCTCTCAGTATATTTACTTAGCATGTGGGTGGAGATATTATTTTGTCTCTGGATATTTCTAGAGAAAACACTACAAATTCCATCTACCTATTTCCACCTCAAGAATTACAGTATCATTTCTCTGCTATCCCTTTGTTTCCCAGCATAATCACCCATAAATTTGGAGTTGGTTATTCAAAGTGACCTCTCAACATGTTTTGAGTCCATAAATTCACCCCAACTTTGAGCAGTACTTTTACCAAATATAGTTCATATATCTGGGCTCTAATTGCAAATAGTTCTTTCTGATCTAAAAACATATGCTAGATTTCCACCTTTGATTTTTTATTGCACATTTGATTCACACAATAATCTGTGATTTAAGGAGATACAGTTCTACTAAATAAAGATGCAGAGTTCTACTAAAAACTGCTGTGTTATGTATTACACCAAGTTTTTATACAAAGGTGTCTTCACTTTAAACCAATAACATACCAATTTTGGACTGTCTGGTGATTGAGCATCACCCATGCTTCTGCAACTTTGTAATTACTAGGGTATATCTGAACAGTAGGGAGTTATATCTTTGATTTTGTCTTCTCAGGTTTTAAACAATTTGGAAAAGAGGTTCTTGAAACAGGATACAAACTGTTACTGAATTAAACATGAAATATAAAGATTATGTATAATCTGTACATATTAAATTCCCCCAAGCAGCAACTATCAACAGAATGGGGCTCTTTTATGATTTATAGTGGCAAGCCTAAGGCAGCATTCTTTATGATTCTTAAGGGAATTGGAGTCAAAACCATGAAACTATGTAAAGTAATGTGAAACATGTGTACCAACTTCCAGGAAGACAATTTGGTCTTAGAAATATGCTTATGGACTTCAAATCACACAATTCAATTTTATTTCCACCATGCTAGGAAAATCAATTCATATTTTAGAACTATTATCTTTAAATTTCTTAAAGATGAGTCCTAATCAATATTGTGATTATTACCTAATTCTTTGTAAACTATGGATATATTCTCAGCATAACGTAAACCATTGTATTGAATATTATAGCAACACAAAACAGTAAGACTTGTTTCAGACAATAGTGCTTTAAAAGTTTTAATTAAGTTGGTTCTGATAGCTAACAGATTACTGCAGTTAAGAGAGAGAGGCAATTCATCCAAGATGTCATAATTTTTTATTGGGTCTTTCCAGAGAAATTAGAAGTTGCACATTTATTTTTGCAATCTCTTATGTAAGGAAAACTAGATTACATTTTCATAACAAAATGTTGTACAAAATATAAGTTTTTGTAATGAATCTATGCCTTTGCTTTTTCAGTCTTTTCTTTCTTAAACAGCAAAGTATTCCTTTTTTTAATTTTTTGGTTAAAAACACTATAGAAAACTCCTGAAGGAAATCTTAAAGAGAAATCTGAGCTTTCTTTTAAAGGCTACACTTTATAGAGGGAAAACACATGCTTGTGAAACAAACAAAAACCACAACAAAATATCTTTAAATCAAAAAGCAAAATAAAAATTTATGTAATATGCAAGTCTTTCATGTTCCAAAGTTCTTAAAAATAATTCTGTTATTATATTTTCCATAATTTAAAAACTCTCTTCCCTCTTTGAAAATGCAACATTCTCATTTTTGCTTTACTCATCGGACTTTGTCTTCCTCCAGAAGAACACACTCTGCATTAAAGGCATCGCCACCACGTCTTTAAATTCTAAACTCTGACCCTTAATAAAGTTATCTTCAAATTTTCAAATATTAACTTCTATCTCCAATTTCAGACAGGTCTTCAAACTAAATGATTTCTCATTATTCTTTGCAGCATAACATCAAACTCATCTCTGTCTATAAAGGCCTTTCTCTCTCAATTACCCTACCTGTTGGGAAAGGATTAAGCTAATACTTAATGTAATGCCTCACACTTAGCTGGTACTTAGAAAATGTAGAATGAATTCAGTCACATTTTTTCCTACAACTATATTGAAAACTCTCTTTTCCATGCCCTTTCTTTTTGAGACTGAGATTTGACATCTTTCAATTCTCTCCTGAGATCCTCCCTTTGTATTCACTTAATGAATGAATTACTCCAAATGAGATAAGAAAAAAATGTCCCTATTATATGTGTACTCACATCCCTAAGAATACCAACATCAGATAAATTTTCCTAAAATACAAATTTTGTTAAGATATCCTCATTCTCAAAATATTTCAGTCGTGAGTTGAGGGGAGGAATAAATAGGCAGAGAAGAGAGGATTTTTATTTAAGACAGTGAAAATACTCTGTATGGTAATGTAATGATGAATATGGTGTCATTATATATTTGCCCAAACCTACAGAATGTAAAACACCAAAACTGAACCCTGATATAAACTATGGACTTTGGTTATGATGTATCATTTTAGATTCATGAACTGTAACCAATGTATCACTCTGGTGGGGATGTTGATTATGGGGGAGATTATACATGTGTGGGGACAGATGGCATTTGGGAAATCTCTATACCTTCTCAATTTTGTTGTGATCCTAAAACTGTTCTAAATTTTTTTCAATTTTATTTAATAATTTTTAAAAATTATTTTTCTTTAAATTATTTTCAATAGTTAATTAGTCCTCTTGGTTTTCTACCTAGTAATCTTAATATTATAAGCTTTGAACAATGTTCTTGCTTTTCTGTCTGCACTTGCTATTGTTCTCAAGGTGTCATCATAATTCCAACCAAACAGGTATCACCACTGCACTTAATTCCTTGTAGAGATTTCCATTCCTCTGTATTCACTATTTGTCCAAATCTCAATAATCCCTCCCCCATCTCCTTACATATCCAAATCTCACTAATGCGTTAACGTTCAACACACGTTTAACTCATTTCAGGAAGAAATTTGTTAACATTCTACCCTAGTGTCATTTTCCTCCTTATCAGGCATTAAACATGGTGGCATTTAGTAACAGAATTGGATCCAAATGTTGATTCTGTTTCTTACCAATTTGGGAACTGGACAAATTTCCCAATTTTCTAATTTCAAATTCCTTAACCATGAGACTAGGATAAAATATCTAACTCACATAGTTTTGTAAAGATTGGTTTAACTCTCTATTTATATATGTGTGTGTACATATGTGTGTGTTTGTGTATGCATGTATAGACATAGTTCCCTATATTCTGACATAGCAAGTGCTCAATAAATGGTAACTACAATTTGTAAAGCACTTCTTATTTTTTCCACTCATAACCATGGATCACATATTTGCCAGCTATAATGTCACATCTATGGACACTGTCCTATGTTCTCTCTCTTTTCTAACTCCATGTATGAGTTCAGTATTTTACTTATTTTCAGTCCCTCACAACACCAAACAGAGAAGTCACTCAATAAATGTATTTTGGCTTAAGTGGGATAAAACTTCTCTCTCAACCTGTGCCTTGGATAATAAAATTTCATACACGGTAGCACATTATGAGAATGTACATATCTGGATGACAGACACAGAGAAACTCAGAGTTAATACCCCTAAATATAAATATCAAAAACATTCAAAGAATAATTACCTTATGATGACTAAGTGAAATACTCCAAACAGGGTAGCCAGGGGCCCCCCAAAGTTAGAGGTTGCTGTGAAATGTATATGGGAAATACATGCCATGAGTAATCAAAATCTTTGGTTAGAAAATTTCCATGACTGTATAAACATCTTTTTAAAATATCTGGAAAAGCTGTTCCAACAATAAAGTAAGGGGCCAGTTGATCAGACTCACAAATTACTTAGAAGAAAGTAAGGAGGATTAAAACTAAATCAGCATTTGAAAAAGAGAAATATAGTGCTGTAGATAGGGTTCTGGGAAATCCTCATGCAAATGGATTTAAGTGAAAATTTAAACTGAGGTTGATTTAAAAGCCACCATGGACAAGTATTGATCTCTATTTAGGCATTAAAATATCATCAAAAAAAAGACCTATAGAGAAATCACTCAAAAATCAAGTAAGAGATATCACAATGGAGAGGGAGGGACTGTTGCAATTTATTCTAGAATAATTCAGAGTAGAATACGGTAGACATTAAAACAGTGAGATGACATATTATCAATACCAAATACCTAAAGAGTAGTTGCAAACATTTAATGTAAATGATAATACTGGTGAATTATTACCAAAACATATAACTAGTTCCACCTAAGGCATGTCTCAAATATTTAAAAACAATGTATAACTCTTTTTATACATTAAGAATAATATTGCCCAGTGATGCTACCCCACTCTACTGCAAACAATTTGTTCTCCTGGACAATGTACCCAAATGATATTAGTGGTAGTGTGAAAATCGGTGACTTTTCTTTCCAGAAAATAATCAATCTACTTGTCTTCCATAATATATCAGTGATAGTCTATGTAGAAATTAAGATAATGATTTGCCCTTGCATTAATAAACTACAGAAATATAATCACCAAATGTAATCACCAGTGTGTTTAGATTCGTATATTTAAAGTCCAAACAGTCCTGGTTAGAAATCCCAACTTCATACATCAAACATCAAAGGACTATTTAAAAATAACTCAATCACTACAATATGGGCAAAACTATGACCAGATTTATCAATCAGTTAAATTAAAAACATAAACCAATTACAGACACTTATAGGTAAACATTAAGAATAGAAACTGAATTTCCATTGCCTCTTTACCAGAGAATGCCGACTGTTGACTAGTCTGCTAGCTCTATGCCTCAATCCATTTAACTGGTATTTTAGTCTTGATCGATTACTCTTTCAGTTAATGGTATAGGGCAAATATAAGGATCAAACAGATTTCCATGCAAGTATCCACATTTCCCATCGTTACTGCCACAAAGTCACCAGGCTTTTCTAGTTTCAGCAACTCTCCTGCTTTCATCTCCTGCTTTCAGCTGCTCTTTTTTCTTCTCTCTTTTCGGCCATGCTTTCTTTCTCTCCCCTGAATTTCTTCAGCTTATCTGTCAGCACTTTCTTTGTCTCTCATTCTGTCTGATGCTGCTTCCCTCCTTACCCACATTTCCTTTCCCCACATGCCTGTCCTGCGCCTGAGAACTGCCTGTTGTCTGCTCAAGGTCTTTCTGACGCTGGCCTTCTTGGCGGCTGGGTGGGTGGGGCTATTTATCCATCCTTCAGGACACCTCCAACAGAGCACTTGGAGAAGAAAGACTGGCCATTGCCGCCAAGAGAACAATTCTTGCTAAGAATCAAAACGAATCATTTGTATTGTTTTCTGTTTCTTTAGTTTAAGGCAACTCCCAGTAGAATGAAGGTCATCAAATGTCGCAGCTCCTAGGAATGGCAGAAAGTGAGTTCAGTGTATTTGAGGCAAAGCAATTACATTTATATTTCTTCTCTTCAGTCTGTTCTTACCTTCCATTATCCTTGACATTCCCTTTGACAATCTTTAAGAATGCATTGACACAGGATTGTGCACCCAGTTCTATCTGTAGGTGGCGGTGGGAATGAAGAAGACTGTAATGATAAGAAAGGAAGTTCTGACATACTTTACCTTTGGACAGGGTTGGCAATCTCCTCAGTGGTACAGATGTGGTTGATTTTTACTGAAATTACCACATCTCAGAAACCTTTCCTGGGTGTACACTACACTTTTAGGTATGTTGAAGAGTGAGGAGAAGTTAGAATCCCCATTAGGAAGATTCTATATAGAGAACTGAGAATTGATGGAGGCATAAACAGGGTAGGAAGAGAGAAAGGGAAAGTGGGCAAAACAATAAAAGAGATAAAAATGGCCAAGCATTTTGGTTGTTTTCCCAAGACTGGCCTATTTTCTGATTATTATCTCTCCTATGAGCATCACTCAGAGGTAGGCAGCTTCCTATTTGTAAATAAGATTCTGTTTGATGTCTCACAAGAAAAAGAGTAGATAAATAGGTTGGACTTGAAAGAAAGCTATGGATTGTTGTACTGGAAAGAAAAAATGGGGAATGGTCTTAGCTCTGGTTAAACAACATACTGGTGTAGGGACTTAGAAAAACCAGTTAACTTTAGACATCTCGAGTCCTCAAATATGAAATAAAAATTCTCCATGATCTCAAATTTTACATTTATAGAAGAACCTCATTGAGCATAATTAATAGTAATAATAATAATTCTTATTTACTAATATATTTTGTGCCAGGCACCATGCTAACATTTCCATACATTATTTCATTGAATATTCACAACGACCTAACATTGGTATTAGTGCTATGAATTATTCTCATTTTATACGTAAAGAAACAGACTTAAAGGAACCAAATAACTTGACAAATATCATATATCTGATAGGTGATAGTGCTGAAATTTAAATGTCTTAGTCCAAAGCCCAGAATCTTAACTACAAGATTTTATGTCTTATATGCTTGTCTCTTCCTACATCCTCAAATTTTTCTTCAACAGTAATACTCCCTTGACAGTCAAGTTATCCACACATTATGCCCATTCAATCTATATTATTTTAACTATATTTTGAAAATAGATTTGGCTTTCAAAAAAGCTAGTAAACAATTATCTCTGATAGGATTATATTTATATTAGGTATTATTTCATTGAGCTATGTGTATTCGGATGTATGGCTTGATTTGCAATTAAATGTGTGATTTAAAAAATTGTATCTAAATGATCAGCTACCTGAATTATAACACATACCAAAAATGTTGTCATCATTATTATGACTGTATCTTGTCTTGAAACCTAGACAATAAGGCCCTTAATAATAGAAAAATGTATCCAATAACTTTAGTGTACACCAACAGTGCCTAATAGCATAATGTATATAGTTTTTATCTGTGTAGCACGTATTGATCAAAGATGATACTTTGTTCTACACATATCAGTAATCAGTAAACTTCAAAGCTTTTAATTGTAACATATGCAAACGATTTGAATGCAAATAGAAACAATAGAGTATAATACTCTGCTAGATGAAAGAGGAATAATGTAAAGGAAATCAGCTCTGAATTTCATAACATCAATGCCTGTTGTTTGTTTGATGTTTAATTCCCATGTAAACAATATTTAAAAGAAAACATTAGAGCTCATTGTCAAATCAAACATACTTTCTTGAAACAAAGAGCCTGAACACGATGATACAAGTTGCGGCTCGTCCTACAAGCCAACTGCTCCAAGCAGGCTTTTCTCTCCCCCTTTGGCAGATGGTACTCGTTATGATTGCTCTCAAATGAGAGAGTTGTTTGAAGCAGGCTTGTATTTACAATTATGACTCTCACATAAGAAGGTTTACTAGGGTTCTAAAGCTAATTAGCTCTGTCCACATCTCAATATTTTTGATTCCTCTAGCCCACAATCATTTTGGCAACCATGGAGAGGACAGCCTAGGGAAAGGGCAGAGAAAATCTTAAGAAATAGATAAGGCTCTTATAACGTGTTATTCTTTTAAAAAATATTGTTAAAAGAATACTCTCAAAAGTATTGCTATGGTTAAAAAAACTCATGTGGCATAAGACAATTCAAGATATAGGAAGAACTGAGTGTATCGATGTCAGAAATAAAGATGTAAATAACAGTTTCAAACCTATGCGAGACTGTATTATTCTAACCAGCCACGGGAGAAAGCAGGTTTGAGATTACAGATGTCTATCAGTGGCTCCTGAAGCACAGAAGGAAGGAACTCAGTTGGGGAAGATTTGACTGATGGTGTGTCTGACTGGGGAATCCTTTTATCCCTCCAGTTTTTAAAAAAGAACACGAATATGCCAAGATATATTGTTATTATAAAATCCTGAGAGTGTGAGGACAGGGAAAATAAGTGAAGACTGGCTTAAGTTTTACAAATGGAAGCAACATTCCTGAGCAAAGTTAAGCTTGTGGGCCAGTCACCATCCATCTCCATACAGACAAAATCCAATCAAAAGCAAAATATATTAAAAAGTGAGTTACTACATGGCACTGATTTTTAATAGTTGCCATATAAATAAAATCTCCATAATCAAGATACAGTAGACATATCCTCTGGCAAGCTCACAAAAAGAAAAGAGTCTCAAACAAGCCATTTATATCAATAAAACTATGGAACTTGGTCTTCTGAAGTTCAGTATTCCTCTGTCTCTTTCTGCATTTACTAGACTGCAATATTTAACCTCCAGTGCTAACCCTAGAAAAAGAGCGTCTTTACACTTATGATTAGTACTTTGATCCCCATTTGCTCGTTAAGAAAGGAAATATAAAAACAAATTCAATATAATGAATATATTCTGTCTTGCAACAGCTTTACATTCTTTTTTATCTTAGAAATCTTTGATTTAAAGTGCCCTTCAGGATATCTAACCAGTAAGTCCTCCTTTCTTCCTCCCTCCTATTTTATTTTAATGTCACTGAGGAACATTTCATTTTTGGATACATATGAGACTGTACCCTGAGCACTTAGGTACTATTCTGTTTCTCAATTTTAGGGTAAGTATTTTTTCATTATGGAGGTAAAAATGTGTGAATGCAAAAATGAGTATTTAAGTAAGACATTGGAATGATTTTTCTGAAGTAGTTGCTGTAACATTTTTTTTCCTATAAAATAAGAATTAAAGATTAGAAATTTCCTCAGGTTTTGTCCTATCTGGGAAAACTTGATGCTATGTTTCTACCTTCCATGTGTCTATAGGTCAGTTGGTTCTCAATCTAGAGGAAACATAGACCAATTTTGAGCACATGAGCCTTCACGGTAACCAGGTGAAGAAGTTGGTCTGCCAAGGGTTTGCCTTCAGAGCAGAGTTTATAGTTAAAGGCTTAGGGCCCAAGACTTCAATTTCACTCTGGTTCTGGTTTTAAAAGCCTCTAAAATACTAGACTGGTTTCAAGGTAATTATGGGACATTTAATTCAATTGAGAAAATGAGAAAAATAAAGCCCTGTGCTTCTGGAAAGATAATTTATATAACAGACTTCAGAGAGCATATGCTGAGGATCTTATGGTAAAGAAAAATGTTCCCCTAAGGGGTAAAGCTAAACACTTCTTAGTTTAAAAAAGGAAGTACAAGAAAAAAAAGCAAGCAAATTATCTATTTCTTCTGGGCATACTTTTTATTATGTTTCTGTATTTACCCCTAAGAATAAGGATGGGGAAACTACCCAGAGAGACTCTGAAACACCAGCATGTTTAGATACCCTACCCCTAGACTCCCTAGGACAATTTTGTACCATCTTCATCCCATCCTGTAGAGCTTCCTGAAAAGTGGGCATCTTTGTATCCTCTTGCCCAAGATTGTTGGCAGAACAGAGTTAACAACAGACTAGAGGAATCTGGTCACCTTTTTGGTGCAAGATTGTAACTTAGCTTGACGAGTGGTGGCGGTCGGTCTGGGGGACCACAGAAGGGAGTAGATACAGATACATCTTGCCGAAGACTTAGACTGCGCCCTTTACCTATTCTACTTAATTTAGTTTCTGTACAACACTGTCAGGTGTTATTCTCATTTTAAAAGTGAGAAAAGTTGAAACTCAGACACATTCAACTTGCTGAAGATTACAGAGCTAGGAAATAGAGTCCTTACACTGAACCTCAGGCTCAACCCCCAAACCTTCTTCCCTTTCTACCAAACTGTGACAAAAATGGGGAGGCAGCCTAAGAACACTGGGTTTTTAGCATGGAAGAGTATTAGAAATCCAGTCATAAACTTTCCATACTGGCCATTATGAGAGAAGAGTTACATTAATTTTAATAGCTGGAGTACAGTTAATATGAAAATGATAGGGCTATCCTAATGACAAATCAATCAATCCAAGTTAATTAATTATCTATATCTGTACATGTATGTCTACAAGCAGTTGATGCAAATCCTTGAAGATAAGCATATATAGGAAGGAATATTCGTGCAGAAAATTATATTGCATACATATTTCAAGTGAACAAACGATGTGCAATTTTTAATGTAGTAATGGCATAAACCATATTAGTTTCCATTATATAATTATAAAATACTCAATAAAGAAAAAACATAAAATACACAATATTTAAAAGAAACAGGGACAGCTTTTCACTGTATTTCTTCTCATCAATTTTATTCCATGCACTTAAACATTTATAAAGCTCTTCAGCCAGGTGGTAGCAAAATGGATAAGAACATAGTCTCCTGACTTAGACTCTTTGGGTTTAGATCCTGATTAAGTTATTAAAGTTGTATGACCTCTGGCAATGTAATGATTCTTTCTATGCCTTTATTTCTTCATTTTTGAAATGGTAACTACCACATACGCAGAGTAAAATAGCTCAATTAATTTAGATTAATTAAATTACTTCATGTAATTTGCCTTGTGCATAGAAATTTTTAAATAAATTTCACCTAAAATGCTATTGTAGCCAAACACTATGTAGCATATTGGGTATTAAAAAATTTTATATATCGTTATATGTTTAGGCTTTTCTGTTTAGACTTTCTATTCTAAAGTCTTCATTAAAGTGAAGTTAAAGATCACAAAAAAATTAAAAATACCTTCTTAAAGTCCTCAGTTTCCATAGCATTGTAATGTCATTAAATATGTCGATTATTTTAATTCACTTTTAAAAGCTCATTTGGAAGAGGTTATCAATATTTGTGGTGGTAAGAAACAGATACTATCTATGCAAGGAAGGAGTAGGATTACTTTGAAGAAAACTAAACAGAAGGTCAAAGAAATTAAGATAGATGATCCATTGCTAAGCAGCCATTATGTGTTAAAAGGACAGTAAATAACTTGTTTCAGATATTTCAAAAAGTCCTCAAAAAATGAGGATAGCTTTAGTTTTAAAAGAAAGTATATACAGGGTTGAGAACCACCATGGTAGATTCAATTTCCTAGATACAGTAAGAAAAACATGTACACATTTTTTGTGTTAATTTCTTCATTAAAAATGTCATCTCAGCATAAATGTTAGTCAAAATATTTATACTTTAAACAAATGGTCAGAGGTGCAGTTATTTCCATCTTTTGCATACAAGTACTTGCGCTGCTTCCTGCAGACTTTAGCATGTATCTGACTGCTCATATTCAAATGCTGGAATTCTTAGACAACTTTAAACTCTACCTGTAGGAAAACTCTTAAAATCTTGTCTAGAGTGGGTTTTCTGAATCTCTAAGTGGCTGCATAATCCTTTGTTGGGTGGGGAATCTAGTGCATTGTTGGAAACTTATCAGCATCCCTGATTCTATGCACTAGGATAGAGTCCCCTTTAGTCATGACAACCAAGAGTATCCTCAGACATTGTCAAGTACCCCTGGTTGAGAATCACTGCTCTGGACTCACTCTTGTCTTTAACTGGGACCTGACTAACTGTGGTGGGTTAAGCATGCATGTTTTCCTCCATTCCTTCACAAACCTAATTAAAATGACATAAAAAAAAAGCTATTAAGGCCCAAAATAACAGGGACAAAGATGAGTAGCATGGGTTGAAAACCTTTATATGAAGCAATTTCCCAGATCAAGTTTCATGAAACTGAAGAATGGGGTTAACTGTCAAGAGATTGAACCCTGGAAACTCTGACCTAAAGAATACCAAGAGCTGAGGACAGGAGTCCCAACTCAAAGGAGGAAGATATAAAATGCCTGTCTGGTAACTGGAGAGTACCTAGTCACCCATTCCACAAGACCCTGGGAACACTGGCTTATGGGCATAGATCCCATAGGCAAGATATTGGAGAATTTGTTTCTAGAGAAAACAAGCCTCAAAGAAATAATCTACAAATACTAACACTCTGGGCTTCCCCACATCTAGTTGTGAAACTGGCCAGCTGATAAGCCTTGCCCTAGGCCAAAAGCTTCCAGTCAGCTCTAAGTTGCCTTACTCTAAAATGTAAATGAACAGCTGAAGATCAACATACATCTGAGCAAAATCTCTGAGATAGATAAGAGAGAAAAAGATAGAAAAATGCAAAGAACAGAGGAAAATGCTTTTGAGAAATCCTGCTATATCAATGTATTTCAGGGATAAGGGAAATGATTAAACTGAATGAAACAAGAAAAGTTCATACAAGAACTTACAGGTAAAACATCCCTTAAAAAGTAAAACTAAATCAAATGAATGTGAAAAAATAAAGCTAAAGAACTCTATTAGAAAGAAGAATAAAAATTCAAAGAGGGAAATTAGGGGGAAAAAATAGGGAATTGGAAGGTCAGTTATGAAATCCAGTATCCAAATAATAAAATTCTCAAAAACAAAGAACAGAGAAAATACATGTAGCATAAATTATAAAAAAATAATTCAAGAAAATAGCTCAGAATCCCAAGTGTTTGGGCTAAATTGTGTTACCCCCAAGTTTATATGTTGGATCCCTACCCTAACCCACTGTACCTCAGAATATGGTCATATTTGGAGATTGAGCTTGTCAACAGGTAATTAAATTAAAATGAGGCTATTAGTATGGACCCCAACCCAATCTGACTGGTGTCCTTATAAGAAGAGTAAATTTGGACACACAGAAGGACACTAGGGATGCATTTCCACACAAGAAACACCATGTGAGGACACATTAAGAAGGTTGCCAGCTTCAAGCCAAGGAGACAGGCCTCAGAAGAACCAAGTCTGCTGACACCTTGATCTTGGACTTTTGGCTTCCAGAACTGTGAGATATAAATCCCTGTTATTTCAGCCACCCACTGTGTATTTTGTTATGACAGCTCTAGCACACTAATATACGAAGGAATGAAGAGAACTCCTCACCAAGGCACATCATAGTGATACTTCAAAAAACAAAGTTTAAATAAAGAATCATGAAAGCTTCCAGAGAAACACATCTCACAGAATAGCAAGCCATCTGAACTGTGTTCCACTTCACAAAGGCAGCCCTGGAAGCCAGAAGGCGGTTGAGTAATGCCTTGACAGATATAAGGGGAATTAATTTCCAAATTAGACTACTGTTTCAGCCATCCTATCAATCAAAGATGGAAGAAAGAAATTTGTACTAATGCAAGGTCTCAAAGTATTTATTGACCACCAATTTTTTTCCAAAGAACATATTCAAAGTGAGGTAATCAAGAAAGAAGATGTTATGAAATTGAAAACCTGAGAGATTTAACCCAGGAGGGAGGTGAAGGGAGTCTTGCCAGTGGTGGTGGAGTACTCAGAGGACACCATGGCTTATTGGGGTGGGGACAGAAGATTCCAAAAAGGAATGGTGTACAGAGAAGTGAAACTAAAATGAAAATGAAATGTTTTAAAAAGCAGTAGAGGAAAGATTTACACTCCTGAGTCTGAGAATAAATTCCTAATAGGAGTACAGAAAACTGAACAAATGAATTAGACAATCTTTAACTTCATAAAAATAAAAGTTGTGTAAGAAAGGAAATGCTATTTTTGTATGCTAATATGCTCAATTGTAAACAAGAATTACATAGAGATAATGGCATGTGTGGAATAATAACTTTACTATATGAACTGTGTTGGGAGGGTATAGAAAAGGCTAATGCATGTGAGAAGTGCTGGTCAGGTGTAAGACCATCCTCATCTTCTCTGGTAGAAAGTCAGTAGATAATACCTAAAACTAAGATTTCATTCTTACAGAATATCATGTAAACATTCTATTTAGAAATATGGAGGTGATACCTAGGAGAAACATTTATAATAGCTGTCACTGTGAAACTAGAATCTGAAGTGGGGAGGGACAGGGCACGTGGTGCTTCTTGCTGCTGTTATAAACTTGTAAAATTTCTTGAATTTTAAAACTTTGCACATTGGATAACTTGACCAAAAAACTAATAATAATGATTTGGAAAAGAGTCGGTCAGGTGACTCTGAGTCAAGTGTAGTGATAATCCTAATTTGAATTAATCTTGTTGTCTGAGCATTTCTGCTTGTTGCCCTGGGAAGCCCCAGCTTTCTGGTCATTATCCTTAACTTAGAGAAGCATTGCCAGCTGAGTCAGAAGTGGGGTTAAAATAGTCTTTGCCTTTGTATCCCCTTCTAACATCCTTATATCGTCCCTTCAGATGAAATGGTTCTTGCAGATTTTTCTTGTATTGGAAATTGGATGTTTCTTAATTTCCTGTTTCCAGATAGGAACCCAAGAACAAGACAGAAATTCATTTATTAGAACTGGTGCTCTGTATTAGAACAGGGGACATGTCTCTGTATCACTCTTCTGAATTCAGAAGTCTTAGAAGGCCTATAGCTAAAAACAAATGAATAGTCTGAGGAGTAGGTCCCTGTCTTATTGCTACTTGTTTGAACTTCAGTTAGATAAATTCTCAGAAATTGGCACTTGAAATGTGGATCTGCTCTTGAATTTACTGCTTATTAGAGTTCCCTTCTGTCTGTCTATCTGTCCATCCACCCACCCATCTATCCATCCATCCATCCATCCCTCCCTCCCTCCCTCCCTCCTTCCCTCCAGTCATTCACGATTCATGCAACACACAATACCAGTTCATCTGTTGTCAGGCCTCACTGATGACACCCTTCTTTAAGGGGACTTGCAAAATCTCTGACTCTTAAGCTCTTCCCTTCCTGGACACCCAGTATCTGTCCCTTTGCTGATTGGACTGCCTGTACTGAGTCCTGTCACTTCCTCTCATCACTATTTTGAACCTCTTTTTTATAAACCACTGATTAAAGTCATACTGGATGTTGGATAACTTCCTTAAAATAAGCATAATATAAACTTGCCTGCCTGAAGGCAGGAAAGCTTGCAAGAAATTGTCTTTAAGTTTATTTTAGGTTCAAAAATCTTTGTTCTTAAATTTCACTGGTCTTCTCAGACATAGCATACTCTGAAAATATGCTATACTAAAAAGTAACACAGAAGCTAAGAAATGTCTGAAGGCTCTGACAATAACAATCGACAGGATAAATATTTTAGGAAAATGTTTCCAACTGTTATTCTTTGATCACTGCTGAGGAACTAACATTCAGGAATAGACAGAAAAGGTTTTTGGCAATTGAGCTCTTGAACAAAGAAAGCTGATGGATTTCTCAGCAGGGAAATAAGAGACACATCGTTGGCTCCTTTTTAGATCTTGTAAGTACATTAATGAATCTTGTTCTCTGTTCTTATGAATATAAAACTCTCATCGGCTTGCACGTACTTCAGTGTTCCTAGACTGCAGCCAGAGCTTTTCTGGGGAAAGGACACAGAATGGCACTCCTGCACTGTAGGTCCTTAGAAACAGATGACCCCAGCTTGCATGCTGGTCCTCTGTGTCCCACTGTGGTAACCACTTCTAATATTATGGAATCATTTCTTTCTTTTTGTTCCTCAAATATGTTATAATTTTATAAACTATAAGTACATGTCAATGTATGAAACTATGATAAATAAGTGCTATTTTTCATTACCACTTTTCAGCTTTTACTGGAGCATTCCTACAAAATGGCAAATGCTTGCTTTCTAGAGGAGTAATAGCTCAAAAAATGTCAAAGAGAACAAAAGCATTTGACTTGTGGAAGATAGAAAGTTGCCCACATTTACTCTTAGAGGTTAAAAAAATAAAAATTCTACTCCTTCCCTGATGGCCATGTGAGCTCTGGCCAAAGGAAACAGTCCTGCTGCTTGTCTTTGGCTCTCCACGCCCACCCCACCCCTGCCATGCATCCTCTGAGTGATGCCTGCTGGTGAAGCTGCTGTGCTAAAGGTGGCAGAATAGTTCCTTGATGGCATCATTGCACAGGTAGTGACAGCCTATCTGGAAAAGTGTCTTCTTAATAGATGCTATAGACTAAATTTATATATTTCCCACAGATTCCTATGTGGAAACGTAATCCCCAATGTGATGGTATTTGGGAAAAGATGGGGACTTTTAGGAGGTGATTAGGTCATAATGGCAGAGCCTTCCATGAGTGAGACTAGTGTCCTTGTAAAATAAACTTCAGATTGCTTCTTGCACCTTCTGCCATGTTAGGAAACAGTGAAAAGACAGCAGTGAGCCGGTAAGCTGGCCCTTACCAGATAACAAATCTGCCAGCATCTAGATCTTGGACTTCCCAGCCTTCAGAGCTGTGAGAGATAAACTTTCGTTGCTTGTAAATTAGTGGTATTGTGTTATAGCAACCTGAATCAGCTAAGGAAATAGCTGCAGAAAATAGTCCATACGTACAAACGTGGCCTAGTATAGAAATGAGTGGGGAATCATGGTTTGCAACAAAGCTGAGTCCTTTCATTTGAGGGCTCTATTCTCAAAGCACATGAAAGACTCTTAGAAAAGTGATATAATCGCTACAGACCTGTAAGGTGCTTTTATCAAACTGTACAATACAGCACTGACAGTATAGATTTGAAGGGAAATTATCTCATACTGGACAAAAGCCTTGGCTTGCTCCACTATTTGCTCTGCTTTCTAATACAGTCTACAAATTAAATATTTCAGAATAATTTTAAGGAAATGGAATATTCTTATGAAACTATTCTAGAAAACATCAAGTGTTTGTGTATGTGTATGTATTCTCAAACTTAGCACAAAAATGAGATCATGTTAAGTGCATTTCTTCATATATCTGGAGCATAATTCATATATATATAACTTCATAGAAATTTAGGTGATGGAGTCTGCTTATCACATAGGCTGATGTTCATTCTGCTGCTGACGAGGCAGCAGAAATTCCTGGAGCTAAGTCATTTAACCAGATGTCAATCGGAGAGGATCACATAGAACAGAGTTTCTCCCCCTCAGTCTGTATTATTTCCTGCTGGGGAAATCACCTTTTTTTAGTAGCTGTTAAAGAGTGGAGATTTACAGTAAAAAAAAAAAAAAAAATTGATAAGCAAGGACTGAGGGGCTGGATGGAAAACTCTCAACTGCTATTATACCATAAACAGACTTTTTTGTATCTAAAAATGTCAGTGTGCCTACTGAAATACTAAATGACTGCTTTGGAGTACACACACATGCACACACATGTACAAACAGACACACAGAGATAAGTAAAATGAGAATGACTAGGAAGAGGAGGCTGTTTCTCTGTCCTCTTGCAAGCCAAGGCATGAATATATGAATTAGTATTGACACACAGAACAGGCACTGAGACTCTTGTCAGTTAAAGTTCCAATTGGCTCTCATGAGCATGCCTTCTAGCGTTTCCTCATTAGACTCCAATTCTCTTTTTCCAGTTTCTGAACTCTTTCTGTGACAAACTCCAGGTTCGATTAATATTAAAATATTCAGGAATCACTATTTCAAGAGAAAGACAGCAAACTGCATCATCTTCTGTGTTTTCAATAATACATTGCACAGTGACCTTTTTTCACAAATAATTAATTTCCCAACTAAAATGTCACATTCTGAAACTAACTATGTAATCTTAAGAAGTCTTCCACAAAGACACTGCAAACGAGAGGACACTTTCCAGAAAGCTGTCCCAGTTAATAATGTCCATGAGATATACTTGCTGAGCCAATACAAAAAGAAGTATGAGTTAAGTAAAGACTTTCTCACCCAGCCCCCAAAACAATGACTCATGATAACTTCAATTATGGGTAATGAAAACAGCTAACATGTATAGAGCACTCCAGAGTTTAAACAAGGCTGGCATGTTCATTGCCCCCTATGAAACATCATTATTCTAGTAATTGTTTTACCAGATAACTACAAAACAGGGTTTCTCAGGGTGTTTTATTTTTGTCAGGCTAAAGAAACAGTGATTTGTGACAGTTGGTCAGATTTCAAGCTGCAGGAGATAGCAGATTTTGCTGATGTTTCAGTTTCATTGTTAAAAGGAAATAGAACCTTTGCCCAATGTCCAGGCAACCCTTTTAAACATCTTCACAGTTTGGGTGGACATCATCTTGAAAGGTATCTAAACATCAATAGCAGTTGAACTTTTGTTTTACACCCAATTACTAACATTCTAAGTCATCTTCACTAAATCAGGAGCTGTTTAACATTTTCCCAAGGATTCCTAGACTTGTCAAAGTGGAGGAATCTCTGGCTAAATTTAGATAGGTTTAAATCTTGAATAATTTTACCTATTCAAAATCAAAGATAGTTCTCAAGGAGTCTGAAATTAAGTGAAGACTAGATGCATTTTGGTGGGTGAGATGGTGGTAGGGAGTGGCTGGGAGGTGGAGAAAATGCAAAGGGGGAGGTAATCAAACCAAAGAGTGATTGGCCAAAGGGGATCATTCAGGTTTGCTTTTAAGATTGGATTTCCAACCTCTGACCTCAGAGCCATTCCAGAAGAGAAGTTGAATATTTACTCCAATTTTTCTTCTACTTCATTATTTTGCTGCTTGTATGGGGAAAAAACAGGACAGAAAAACAACAATCTAACTTCAAAATGGAACAGAATCTACCTACTTTATCTTGTAAAAGCATTCTTATTCTTATTGTTTTGTCCCCAGGAAAAGCAATCCTTGTCAACTATCTCTTTACTCCCTCTTTCCCTTGAATTCAAATGAAGTCATCTCTATTTCTTTGTAGGACTATATAGTTAATAAAGAGCAAAGGGAATCATGTTGAATGACAGGGTTTGAATTCCAAAGTTTTATGTCCATTGGCCTGATTGTCAATAAGTGATTATTTATTATTTCAACAAATATTTTTTGAGTACTACATATGAAGTATTTTTCTGGACCCTTTAGCTTATAACAGTGAAAAAGGCAGACAAAAATCTTGGCCTATGTGAAATCACATTTTAGGGCCATAGTATTATGGCCCTAATGTTCATATGATACTAGGAATTTCTCTGTAAAACATAAGAAAAAAAATAGTAACTAATTTTTACATAAAATCTTCAGTAAAAATTCATTTATTATAGCTTTTGGATTTTTTATTATAAACATTTTTTAATATCAGTAAGCATTTAATTCATATTTGTAAATCAGAATTATGTATATTTAGCCTTACTATGTTCAGAAAAAAACTAAAGATGTAACATTTATATTCAATATTCAGTAACTATAACAATAGCATCAATAGGCTCAAATCCTTGAAAAAAAATATATATATAAATGAATTGTTAACAACTTTTAGAGGCAATATTTTCTCACCAAAACCTGAAATATTTTTTATATTTTCAAAAAATATTGTAGCCAAAAATTCCATTCTCACTAAGGTAATAGAGGCTTGGTTTAGGGAGCAGCCAGCTGGGACATGATGATTTCTCGCATGCTATAAACAGCCCTGGAACAGGCTACAAAAGATAGAAAAGTTGGGCATGCCCCTGGTGTGTAGTTCCTCCATCTTCTCAACAAATCAAATTCTCAGGACTAGCTGCTCTTCAACCTTACTTATTCTGTATTCTAGGATACAGTTCCTAATGGATGGGTACCTAAAAAAACTCTCCAGTAAATATCTGCATTGTTATTAAAATACCACTTGAAAATCTCAAAGCCAGGTAAAATCTAACTGCCGGGCCAGGATGGCGGCGTGAGTAGAGCAGTGGAAATCTCCTCCCAAAAACACATAGAGCTATGAAAATATAACAAAGAAAAATCTTCCTAAAATAGAGACCACAGGACACAGGACAACATCCAGACCACATCCACACCTGCAAGAACCCAGCGCCTTGTGAAGGGGGTAAGATACAAGCCCCAGCCCGGCGGGACCCGAGCGCCCCTCCCCCTGGCTCCCGGCGGGTGGAGAGAAACCGGAGCGGTTTTTTTTTTTTTTTGGCGAGCGCTTTTTGGAAGCCTTAGAGGGACGGGCCCCCGTTGCTGGGGAGGCAGGGTGGCGGGACCGGTGAGGAGGTGCCTGGGAACGGCGCCGGAGGACAAAGAATATCCCGCGTTTCTCCCTGCGAGACCGGGGGGCGGGTGCCTGAGACCGGCACTTGAGGACAGAGGAAATCGCGCGTTTTTCCCCTTTTTTTTTTCTCTTTTCTGCGAGTGCTTTTTGGAAGCCTAAAAGGGACAGGGACCCCGGTGCTAGGGAGGCAGGGCGGCGGGACTGGTGAGCGGGTGCCTGGGAGCGGCACCTGAGGACAAAGAATATCCCACATTTTTCCCTGTGGGACCGGTGGGTGGGTGCCTGAGACCAGCACCTGAGGACAGAAGAAATCGCGCGTTTTTCCCCTTTTTTTCTCTCTTTTTGCCGAGTGATTTTTGGAAGCCTTGAAGGGACAGGGACCCCGGTGCTAGGGAGGCAGGGCGGCGGGACTGGTGAGCGGGTGCCTGGGACCAGTGCCTGAGGACAAAGAATATCGAGCGTTCCTTCCCTGCGGGACCGGTGGGTGGGTGCTTTTTGGAAGCCTTGAAAGGACAGGGACCCTGGTGCTAGGGAGACAGGGCAGCAGGACCAGTGAGCGGGTGCCTGGGACTGGCACCTGAGGACAAAAAAAAAAAAAAACAAAAAAAAAAATCGCTTGTTTTTTCCTTTTTTTTCCTTTTTTTTTTTCTCTTTCTTTCTGTTCCCTCTCTCATTGTTGCTGTTGTTGTTTTGGTTTGGAGAGTGCTTTTTGGAAATCTTAAAGGGGCAGGACAGGTCACTTAGACCAGAGGCAGGGAATCTGGGGATCTCTGGGCACTCTAACCCCCTGGGCAGCAGGGAGCACAGAGGCCCCTTACGGAGATAAATAGTCTCCTGGCTGCTCCCCCTCCAACGGGGCTCCACCATTTTGGAGGAACAGCCCCAGCCAGGCCAAGCCCACAGCAACAGCGGAGATAAACCCCAAAGCAACTGGGCAGGAAGCAGAAGCCCTGTCTGCGCACAGCTGCCCAGCACAAGCCACTAGAGGTCGCTATTCTCCCAGGAAAAGGCTACAAACCAACAAGAAGGGAAGCTCTTCCAGCGGTCACTTGTACCAGCTCTGCAAACTATCTCTATCACCATGAAAAGGCAAAACTACAGGCAGACAAAGATCACAGAGACAACACCTGAGAAGGAGACAGACCTAACTAGTCCTCCTGAAAAAGAATTCAAAATAAAAATCATGAACATGCTGACAGAGATGCAGAAAAAAATGCAAGAGCAATGGGATGAGATGCAGAGAAAAATGCAAGAGCAGTGGGATGAAGTCCGGAAGGAGATCACAGATGTCAGGAAAGAGATCACAGAAGTGAAACAATCCCTGGAAGGATTTATAAGCAGAATGGATAAGATGCAAGAGGCCATTGAAGGAATAGAAGCCAGAGAACAGGAACGTATAGAAGCTGACATAGAGAGAGATAAAAGGATCTCCAGGAATGAAACAACACTAAGAGAAATATGTGACCAATACAAAAGGAAAAACATTCGTATTATAGGGATACCAGAAGAGGAAGAAAGAGGAAAAGGGATAGAAAGTGTCTTTGAAGAAATAATTGCTGAAAACTTCCCCAAACTGGGGGAGGAAATAATCGAACAGACCATGGAATTATACAGAACCCCCAACAGAAAGGATCCAAGGAGGACAACACCAAGACACATAATAATTAAAATGGCAAGGATCAAGGACAAGGAAAGAGTTTTAAAGGCAGCTAGAGAGAAAAAGGTCATCTATAAAGGAAAACCAATCAGGCTAACATCAGACTTCTCAAAAGAAACCCTACAGGCCAGAAGAGAATGGCATGATATACTTAATGCAATGAAACAGAAGGGCCTTGAACCAAGGATACTGTATCCAGCACGACTATCATTTAAATATGATGGTGGGATCAAACAATTCCCAGACAAGCAAAAGCTGAGGGAATTTGCTTCCCACAAACCACCTCTACAGGGCATCCTACAGGGACTGCTCTAGATGGGAGCACCCCTAAAAAGAGCACAGAACAAAACACACAACATATGAAGAATGGAGGAGGAGGAATAAGAAGGGAGAGAAGAAAAGAATCTCCAGACAGTGTATATAACAGCTCAATAAGCGAGCTAAGTTAGGCAGTAAGATACTAAAGAAGCTAACCTTGAACCTTTGGTAACCACGAATCTAAAGCCTGCAATGGCAATAAGTACATATCTTTCAATAGTCACCCTAAATGTAAATGGACTTAATGCACCAATCAAAAGACATAGAGTAATAGAATGGATAAAAAAGCAAGACCCATCTATATGCTGCTTACAAGAAACTCACCTTAAACCCAAAGATAAGCATAGACTAAAAGTCAAGGGATGGAAAAACATATTTCAGGCAAACAACAGTGAGAAGAAAGCAGGGGTTGCAGTACTAATATCAGACAAAACAGACTTCAAAACAAAGAAAGTAACAAGAGATAAAGAAGGATACTACATAATGATAAAGGGCTCAGTCCAACAAGAGGATATAACCATTCTAAATATATATGCACCCAATACAGGAGCACCAGCATATGTGAAGCAAATACTAACAGAACTAAAGAGGGAAATAGACTGCAATGCATTCATTGTAGGAGACTTCAACACACCACTCACCCCAAAGGATAGATCCACCGGGCAGAAAATAAGTAAAGACACACAGGCACTGAACAACACACTAGAACAGATGGACCTAATAGACATCTATAGAACTTTACATCCAAAAGCAACAGGATATACATTCTTCTCAAGTGCACATGGAACATTCTCCAGAATAGACCACATACTAGCTCACAAAAAGAGCCTCAGTAAATTCCACAATATTGAAATTCTACCAACCAATTTTTCAGACCACAAAGGTATGAAAGTAGAAATAAATTCTACAAAGAAAACAAAAAGGCTCACAAACACATGGAGGCTTAACAACATGCTACTAAATAATCAATGGATCAATGAACAAATCAAAATAGAGATCAAGGAATATATAGAAACAAATGACAACAACAACACTAAGCCCCAACTTCTGTGGGATGCAGCGAAAGCAGTCTTAAGAGGAAAGTATATAGCAATCCAGGCACACTTGAAGAAGGAAGAACAATCCCAAATGAATAGTCTAACATCACAATTATTAAAACTGGAAAAAGAAGAACAAATGAGGCCTAAAGTCAGCAGAAGGAGGGACATAATAAAGATCAGAGAAGAAATAAACAAAATTGAGAAGAATAAAACAATAGCAAAAATCAACGAAACCAAGAGCTGGTTCCTTGAGAAAATA
This sequence comes from Manis javanica, assembly GCF_040802235.1. Taxonomy (NCBI): domain Eukaryota; kingdom Metazoa; phylum Chordata; class Mammalia; order Pholidota; family Manidae; genus Manis; species Manis javanica. The sequence continues at coordinate 125,889,352 of NC_133160.1, read as the reverse complement.
AACAAAATAGATAAGCCTCTAGCCCAACTTATTAAGAGAAAAAGAGAGTCAACACAAATCAACATAATCAGAAATGAGAATGGAAAAATCACGACAGACTCCACAGAAATACAAAGAATTATTAAAGACTACTATGAAAACCTATATGCCAACAAGCTGGAAAACCTAGAAGAAATGGACAACTTCCTAGAAAAATACAACCTCCCAAGACTGACCAAGGAAGAAACACAAAAGTTAAACAAACCAATTACAAGCAAAGAAATTGAAACAGTAATCAAAAAACTACCCAAGAACAAAACCCCGGGGCCGGACGGATTTACCTCGGAATTTTATCAGACACACAGAGAAGACATAATACCCATTCTCCTTAAAGTGTTCCACAAAATAGAAGAAGAGGGAATACTCCCAAACTCATTCTATGAAGCCAACATCACCCTAATACCAAAACCAGGAAAAGACCCCACCAAAAAAGAAAATTACAGACCAATATCCCTGATGAATGTAGATGCAAAAATACTCAATCAAATATTAGCAAACAGAATTCAACAGTATATCAAAAGGATCATACACCATGACCAAGTGGGGTTCATCCCAGGGATGCAAGGATGGTACAACATTCGAAAATCCATCAACATCATCCACCACATCAACAAAAAGAAAGACAAAAACCACATGATCATCTCCATAGATGCTGAAAAAGCATTTGACAAAATTCAACATCCATTCATGATAAAAACTCTCAGCAAAATGGGAATAGAGGGCAAGTACCTCAACATAATAAAGGCCATATATGATAAACCCACAGCCAGCATTATACTGAACAGCAAGAAGCTGAAAGCATTTCCACTGAGATCGGGAACCAGACAGGGATGCCCACTCTCCCCACTGTTATTTAACATAGTACTGGAGGTCCTAGCCACGGCAATCAGACAAAACAAAGAAATACAAGGAATCCAGATTGGTAAAGAAGAAGTTAAACTGTCACTATTTGCAGATGATATGATACTGTACATAAAAAACCCTAAAGACTCCACTCCAAAACTACTAGAACTGATATCGGAATACAGCAAAGTTGCAGGATACAAAATCAACACACAGAAATCTGTAGCTTTCCTATACACTAACAACGAATCAATAGAAAGAGAAATCAGGAAAACAATTCCATTCACCATTGCATCAAAAAGAATAAAATACCTAGGAATAAACCTAACCAAGGAAGTGAAAGACTTATACTCTGAAAACTACAAGTCACTCTTAAGAGAAATTAAAGGGGACACTAATAAATGGAAACTCATCCCATGCTCATGGCTAGGAAGAATTAATATCGTCAAAATGGCCATCCTGCCGAAAGCAATATACAAATTTGATGCAATCCCTCTCAAATTACCAGCAACATTCTTCAATGAATTGGAACAAATAATTCAAAAATTCATATGGAAACACCAAAGACCCCGAATAGCCAAAGCAATCCTGAAAAAGAAGAATAAAGTAGGGGGGATCTCACTCCCCAACTTCAAGCTCTACTACAAAGCCATAGTAATCAAGACAATTTGGTACTGGCACAAGAACAGAGCCACAGACCAGTGGAACAGATTAGAGACCCCAGAAATTAACCCAAACATATATGGTCAATTAATATTTGATAAAGGAGCCATGGACATACAATGGCAAAATGACAGTCTCTTCAACAGATGGTGCTGGCAAAACTGGACAGCTACATGTAGGAGAATGAAACTGGACCATTGTCTAACCCCATATACAAAGGTAAACTCAAAATGGATCAAAGACCTGAATGTAAGTCACAAAACCATTAAACTCTTGGAAAAAAACATAGGCAAAAACCTCTTAGACATAAACATGAGTGATCTCTTCTTGAACATATCTCCCCGGGCAAGGAAAACAACAGCAAAAATGAGCAAGTGGGACTACATTAAGCTGAAAAGCTTCTGTACAGCGAAAGACACCATCAATAGAACAAAAAGGAACCCTACAGTATGGGAGAATATATTTGAAAATGACAGATCTGATAAAGGCTTGACGTCCAGAATATATAAAGAGCTCACACGCCTCAACAAACAAAAAACAAATAACCCAATTAAAAAATGGGCAGAGGAACTGAACAGACAGTTCTCCAAAAAAGAAATACAGATGGCCAAGAGACACATGAAAAGATGCTCCACATCGCTAATTATCAGAGAAATGCAAATTAAAACTACAATGAGGTATCACCTCACACCAGTAAGGATAGCTGCCATCCAAAAGACAAACAACAACAAATGTTGGCGAGGCTGTGGAGAAAGGGGAACCCTCCTACACTGCTGGTGGGAATGTAAATTAGTTCAACCATTGTGGAAAGCAGTATGGAGGTGCATCAAAATGCTCAAAACAGACCTACCATTTGACCCAGGAATTCCACTCCTAGGAATTTACCCTAAGAACGCAGCAATCAAGTTTGAGAAAGACAGATGCACTCCTATGTTTATCGCAGCACTATTTACAATAGCCAAGAATTGGAAGCAACCTAAATGTCCATCTGTAGATGAATGGATAAAGAAGATGTGGTACATATACACAATGGAATACTACTCAGCCATAAGAAGTGGAAAAATCCAACCATTTGCAGCAACATGGATGGAGCTGGAGAGTATTATGCTCAGTGAAATAAGCCAAGCGGAGAAAGAGAAATACCAAATGATTTCACTCATCTGAGGAGTATAGGAACAAAGGAAAAACTGAAGGAACAAAACAGCAGTGGAATTACAGAACCCAAAAATGGACTAACAGGTACCAAAGGGAAAGGAACTGGGGAGGATGGGTGGGCAGGGAGGGATAAGGGGGGGGAAAGAAGAAGCGGGGTATTAAGATTACCATGCATGGGCGCGATGGAGAAAGGAGAGGGTGGGGTGCACAACACAGAGAGGACAAGTAGGGACTCTACAACATTTTGCTAAGCTGATGAACAGTAACCGTAATGTGGTTGTTTAGGGGGACCTGATATAGGGGAGTGCATAGTAAACATAGTATTCTTCATGTAAGTGTAGATTAAAAATTAAAAAAAAAAAAAAAAGAAAGAAAGAAAGAAAGAAAGAAAAGGGGGATTACTCCTTAACAGGATAAAACTATTGGTAAATCAAAGATCAACGCATGCTTTAAATATCCTTAATGTTGATCACTTAAAGGGTGTCAGATGATCAGCTATGGAGGTACTCTTTTCTGATAATATTCCTTTCTCTTAATTAAAAAAAAAAAAAAAAAAAAGCAGTTACTGTGTGCTGACCTCCAATGAGTTCTGCACAGTGGTATAGAGGGCATGTCAAAGTGTGGGCAAAGGGTCTGTTTGTTTCTACGCAGAAGATCAAGGCCTAGCTTGGATACCCAGAAAATGAACTAAGATACGATATGAGGAGGAGCTTCCGGCATCAGCACTCTCTGGAGGACTCGTGCCGGGGGATGATCATCAAAAAGCCTCCACAGGGATCCGGACGATGCTGCGGTTGTGGCTGCATCCAGCCCACCGTCTCCTGGACTTGCCATAAGAAGGAGGAGGGAGATGTCTAGGCTGGCATGTGCATACAGTGAGACAACGAATTTGACTGGATCTGTACTGTTGGAACTCAACCAGGAGTTGGGAGGGGTGCAAGTTGTAGCACCCCAAAATCTCATGACTATAGACTATCTATGGTTAAAAGAACATATGGGATGTGAACAGATCCCAGAAATGGGCTGCTTTAATTTGTCTGATGGTTCAAGTACAGTTGGAAAATATCCATCATATCATAGATAAATTTTCACAAATGCCTAGGGTGCCTAAATGGTTTTCTTGGCTTCATTGGAGATGGCTGGTAATTATAGATTTGCTTTGTTTATGTCACCGTATTCCTATTATGTTAATATGTGTGTGCAAATTAGTTAGTAGTTTAAAACCTATACATACTTAAGGTACTATACAAGAAGATATGTCAAAGAAATAATCAATCCTCCCAAGTTTCCTTCATATGCTACATCTATAGCTTTTCTTCTTCCTTCCTAATTACAAACCTTAAATAGAATTCGTGCCTCATATCGAATTTACCGAGTATCATAATTCCTCCAGGTGGTAAAGATACCTCGAGACAAGTGCTGGGCATAGAAGCCACAGGGCATAAATCTGCAAAGAAGTAAAAAGCTAACCTTTGCAAACAATATGGCTTCTCTCTCACTTACCAACTTTACATTTCCCTGTATGGCCCCGGAAGATGACTGGTTAGCCAGAGACGGGTAAGATTCCTCAAGGGAGGAACAACCTAAGACAGGCACAGTCGCAGGGGGGCCATCAGGTGAGAATTTGGGGATCAACAGAGGTGAGGCTCAGAACCTCACCCCCCCTGCTTTGAGAGAAATCTTCTGCATCCGTGGATGCCTTGCTGCCCTTGTCTAGCCTGGATTAATACTTAGTCCATAGGCACACACCTGATCATCTGATCATCTACATTTGCCTTCTTACAGCACTAAACTATGTTTTCTACCTTTATCTTGCATCTACCTACCACTTCAGCATTTTATTAAAAATAAAAATAATAATAATAATAGGAGAAATGTGGGATCAACATATAAATCAAGTACAAAAATCAAATGTATATTCATATTTGACCTGATGGTTTATAGGTCATATTGCATGATCAAAACCGAAAGTTTCTGTGATGAATGCCCTTGTACTGTTCACCATGTAAGAATTTATTCACTCTGTAAGAATTCGTTCACCATGTAAGAACTTGTTCGTTATGCTTCAGAAGATTGGAGACTGACGAGAATTAGGCTTGAGATGGATTAATGATTGTACATTGAGCATTGACCCCCCTATACTGAATTTTATTGTTTTTAACAACCATTTGATCAATAAATATGAGCGATGCCCTCTCAAAAAAAAAAAAAAAAATTTAATAAGGCTTCTTTAATGTCATATATATATATGTATATATACACACACACTATATATATATATATATATATACTAAATTTTATTCTAACAATGACCATAAAAATGACCATTTGAGTTCTATAGTTCAAGTGCAATATTTTGAAATAAAAACTCTTATATCTTATTATTAGTATAGATAATACAATAGTAGAAACATGTCTGGGTAGAAGCTTTCAAAATCTTAACTGAGGATTGTAATGGAAAGATCTGGAGAATTTCCAGTGTGATCTAAATACCTATCACATTTGAAATAAAATTTGTTAAAGGAGTGTGTTTGGGAAGACTAAGTTAAAAATATTTTGGATGAAGTACATTGTAAATGCAATGGATTAAATTGCAAGCCTAGAGTGTCAAGAGCCCATGTTCATGTTTGCATTTGCTCTTGTATGGCCATGAAACAAATGTCTATCCAGAGGCAGAATGTAGAAAGAACCCCTTAGAAATAAGAAAACCCAGTGCATTTTTATTAGATCTAGATCCTTTCTTTGATTCTCTATAGTAATAATTGGCTTCAAGCTCAGAGGAAATACTCTGGTTTCCAACCCCTACCACTTTTATAATGGCCTCGTGATCTCTAATACATTAAATGCAATCTCCGCATCAGCGTCTGTGGGGCCAGCAGCGCAGGAGCAGTGGGGCAGGGGCGCTGTCTGAAGCCCAGTCCATCATGCTTTGCGGATCCTAGCTTGGTTCAGCGTCTGTTCATTTTATTCATACCAAAACAGACGGGGAAAGAAAGAGGAAAATGATTATATGTACATCTAGAATACTAATAGCTAAGAAACTTAGAATTTAAGCATAAACATTATTACCAAGTGAACATATATAAAGAAAAATAACAGCTTTGCTTAATATCACATAAACAAAAATATGGTTAACACATGTCCCAAAGCCAGAAGCCAAAAACATGACTATTTGATTTATTTAATAAAATGTAAGTGTCTAGGCTTTAAGTCAAGATTATATCATGATTAAATCAAGATTACATTACATTTTCTTTAGTGAAATTTGGTACAGGAGAAACATATAAACATCATCTAAAAAATGTTTTAATGTGGGGATATACTGGGAGGTACTTGACCCAAATGGCAGTTACAAGACTGGGGAAAAGAAGAAGCATCCAAGTATAAAAAGGTGTTCTAGGTTGATAAGGAAGAAATGGGCATTCCAGACAAAGAACTTTAAATGTACAAAGGCAAAGAAACAAGAAGACAATTTTTTTTTTCAGAAAAATATAAGTAGTTCAGTATGATTCAACCAGAGGTCATGAAATAGGGAATCATTGGAAAATAATTCTAGGTTCCTCTCATAGAACCTCTTATACCCAAGAACAGAAACTCCAACTTTTCTATAAAGGATGGCATGCTCATTATAGGTCTTAAGATGGGTAATTCTTACTCACTTTTTTTTTGTTAACCACACAGATAAGTAGAGAAATGGAAAAAAGAGCATCATGTTTAACAGACTGGTTCAAAATTAGGCTTTATACTTTGTTATAGAACCTCTTCAGACCTCAGTTTTAACCTCAATAAAATAAGGAAAAATAATTATAGGTCAGTGTGGGAATTAACTAAGATGTTTATATAAAGTGGCAGATGGCTCTATGGGGTAAATTGAGGAAAGATGTATAAGATAAAAATGAAGTATGGATATGGGTAGTTGTTGAATTCATAGTAATAGACAAAAAAGGAGGAGAAAAAGATGTGGTGGGAAAGGAACAGAGCTTACAGACCTACTGAGACCCCAAGTAGAAAGGGCAGGCAGGATAAGAGAGCTCAAGAAAAGAAATAGGGATAGTGTGGTCAGCAAAGTAGAAGGGAAACCTGAGAAATGCCATTAGAACAGACAACCAATAAAGATTCCTTCTTTCAGAAACTCTATAGCTTACCATAGTCCAAGACACATTTCATATACCTTTTCTAATTGATGACTCCCATGGAAGGATCCAGCACCTTCTGGGTGTGTATAATTAATGAATTAGTTACCTCTCTGGGGATCTCTCTTGGAACTAAGAGAGATCTGGTTCAAAGTGTTACAGAAGACTGCATAATCTACTGGTAGTGTTTATTTACAAGAACATGAAAGCTTCTTATGGCTGCCTCTAGGGAAAAACTACTGTGGTCTTGGGGCAGAAAGCTAAGGCCTAGCTTCTACATAAGATGTACAGTCCTAAGTGCATATGTGTCTCCCCTGGAAAGAAAATGTTGGCACAGTTATTGGACACTTGTCAAACTTGGAACCTTGTTGGGATACCTGTGTTGAATTGCCTTCAATATGGCAGATGGCTTGAAAGTCTCAGGAATCCTAACTCTGTTTGAATAATTTAGTCTATTCCTTGACTTTGGGAGGATTGTGTCTTAGTCTATTCATGCTGCTATAACAAAATTCCATGTCCTGGGTAGCTTATAAACAACATAAAGTTATGTCTCAAAGTTCTGGAGGCTGCAAGTCTGGTGGTATCAGGGTACCAGCACGGTCAGCTTAATACCATCTTCCCAGATGCAGACTTGTATCCTCACATGGTAGAAGGAGCTGGGGAGCTCTGTAGAGTCTCTTTTATAAGTGTTCTAATCCCATTCATAAATGCTCTACCCTCATGACCTGCTAGCCTCCCAAAGGCCCCACCTCTATTACCATCATATTAAGCATTAAGATTTTAGTATATGAATTTGAGTGAATGAAACAAACATTAGGACTATAGCAGATTGCTTGAGAACAATCAATTTGACTGGTCCCGTTTTTCACACTACTAACAGGGTATTGGTTTAGTGCTATTATGACTGAATATATACATCCCCAAATTCCTATGTTGAAGCTCTAACTTTCAATCTGATGGTATTTTGGAGGCAATTAGGATGAGATGAGGTCATGAGGGTGGATTCACTCAGTGAGGGTGGGGCACTGATGATGAGATTAGTGGTGTTTTAAGAAGAGACGACAGCTCTCCTGCCACCAGCCCTCTTCTGCCATGTCTGCCACATGAAGATACAGCAAGAAGGCAGCCAATCCTAAATAAAAGAAAATCCACAATAATGTCCATAGTCAAGTAAACATTGGGAATTAGTTAAAAATACTGTCATCATAATTACAGGAAAAGTAAGTATATTTATTTCTGGTCTAAAGTGTGCAACACAGGAATAATATACTATTTCAGAAAAAGGATATTCATCTGATTGCAAAAGTAGATTCAGGGTAGAAAAGGGTTTTAGCTAATTACTGGGAGCCAGAAGCACAGTCTGAAAATATAAAGGTAGTCAGAAGAAGACAAGTACCTATTAGTGCTTTTTTTTAATTAAATGATGATTAAATATAACCTTTGTGTTAAAGCTCTCTCTGTAAAAACTGCCCCCAAATATGTCAAATTAAAGTGGAAGCCAGCTCAGCTGTGCAGGGTCTAGATCAAAAGGAAAAATGAATCAACAAAATGAGCACCCACACTAGGGAGTACAGTGACCCTAGTAGGACAGGACTGACAGGAGCTCTTAACATGGAGTGTGATGACAGGCCTGGCACTTTACCTTCATTATCTCTAATGCTGGCAACGATCTCAGAAGATGGCTATCATGAATTCATTTTCACCAAGGACACTGAGCCTCAGAGAGGGCCAAGTACTTGCCCGAGATGACACAGGCAGCAGGAACTAAGCCAGGCTGAAATGCATCTGTCCCTGGGTCCCAGTCTCAAGATGTTTCCCCAGGTGACACTGCCTCCTTGTCAGAAAGGAAAAAGAAACAAAACAAAAAGAACATGGTAAAGATCAAAGCAGAAGTGGGTGGGGAAAAGGCAGTGTCAGACAGGCTAGCAAGGCATGCACAAGAGATAAGAAAGAAAGAAGGGGAAACTTTAGCAAGTAAGGAGCCCAGGGCATGTGCCTCTAAAGAAAAACATTTTCCTGAATATTTGGTGGGTGAGAAAGACGGTGTTAGGTAAAACATCTCTGGGAACAAATGGAGAGAAAAACCAAAGGGAAAGGAGAAAAGTGGCTCTTTAAAAATAGAAGTAAAACCAGCTGGAGGTGGAGAGAGACAGAGAAAGGGAAAAAGCATTTAAGTAAGGCAACTGAAAGACAAACTCGAAGTTCATGGAAATCAATTTTAAAAATTAAAATTATTTCTGTATTTCAAACCAACCCCCAAACCAAAGGATATCCAACATGCAGACATACACGTACACACACAGGCATGTAAGCACTCACCTGTACTCTCAATGCATAGTTAGCCAAACACAGAATTTCAGAAATCATCATGAAAGTATGTGAAATTTTATCATGAATTCTAAGTAGTCAGAGGCCCTTGTGTAACGTATAAATGACAGAGAAGGATCCTGTGTTTTCTGGCTAGAACCAATTCCTTTCACAGATGTAATAAATCCAGGAAGTAAGGGAAATCTGTTCTTTATCATTAAAATGGTCAGTTTAAGGTCATACAGTGATAATCCTGTCTATCTAGACAAAAAGGACTGTTTCTGCACATTTTGAAAAGGTAAGGCTTTGGTAAGCTGAATTGATTTCCATTGGATATATGATGGTCAATACTTGTGACTCTCATCATCGAGGGTCACACTGGTATTCACACTCTTCATAGGACATTTAACTTCATAAAGTTTACCCCGTGTTTATCTATACACAAAAAAGACTTGTATGTACTGAAAATATTTCTTAAATGAATATGGGACTCAAGAGTTCTATGGACATTGTTTTTAATTATATGCCACATTTTAAAAATATTAATCCAGGTTCTTTGCTTTAGATTTTAGATGCTCAATGCCATGTGGGCTATGATAACCCCACACATTGATTATTAAAACTGGGAATACACAGTGTCTTGAAAGGTACAAAATATTAACTACCTCATTTGCCTTCCAAGTTTCCAAGGGATGTTTAACTCTTCCATAATATGAGTGAGCTTTTTCTAGCCTCCAGTAATAGAATCCTTCCTGTGTAACTGCCCAATTATGAAACACATAATGTAATTTTTTGATATATCAGAACCCTTTTCCTGGTTTCAATTTCTATATCAGGAGGGGATAAGCTCTTCTGCAGTTACCAACGAACTAAATATCACAGTTACTTAACACTTCGAAGTTTATTTCTAGCTCCCACTGCATGTTTACCAGGTGGTAAGGAGGATCTGCTCATTCAATCACTTAAAATATCAGGCTGACAGAGTCTGTATCTCAGCACAGCTTTGATGTTCAGAGAATGGGGAAAGGACGTCATGAAAAACTATATACTGGCTCTTAATAATTACACACTTACACGTGGAAGTAACACCTGTTATCTACATTCATATTTCACTGGCTAAATTAAGTTATAGTTTCCTCCCAGACCCCAAAAGCACGGAAATGTATAATTTCACTTCAGGGAAAACATCAAATATATCTTTGAAAATTATACTGTCTACCACTTCAAACTGTTCTCTACAGCAGACCCAGCACATGTTTACCTTTGTCTTTCCACTTACTTGTACACACATTACTTTTTAACAACTGCTTTGGTCCCTCAGTTTTAGTAATCCATTTAATTCTCCCTCTCTGTTTTATTAGGCTGAAACTGATGCTGGATTCTCATCAGTAAGTTTCCCTAATTTTAGTTTACTCCTCAGCTTTCCCCTTATCAACCTCTTGTCCTTTAAATCCCATTTGCCAAAAACATCCTGGCCCTCTCTTCCTTCCTTGTTTCCCAGAATATGTCCTTAAGTGTCATAGATAAGACCACACTCTGTGTTTTACCAATTCCTATTTCATTTTCCTCTTCCTCTTCATGAAGGAAGATTAGATTTTCCAGCTTTGATGTTGGCAGTTGGGCTGAGGCTATGTAACAGACTCCTGGCAAATGACACGTTTGAAGAGCATATGCAGTACTTGAAGACTTGGTTTTAGAACCTACTAAATACACCCTCTCCTCCCGTTCTGCAGTGGCACCAGTGCGCAAGTGTTTAAGAAGGCAATACCACAGAACCTTGCGTTATTACTGCATGAGGATAAACTTCAAGAAGAGCCACTAAGGCTGCACTAACACAACATGAATAACAAATCTATGTGATCTTCACTCACTGAAATTTCAGTTCATTTGTTACTTTAATATAGATTATCCTAGCTGTGACTAATAAAAGTGTGAAAATGAATTGAGATAAAATGTGGTTATAACCATACTCATGAAAGAGAGGGAGCAATATTTGATTGAATTAAAATTACTTGAAATTTTACAAAATTTGGAATTTTACAAAACATGAAATTATATATTAATATGATCAGTGTGAAGAATTTAAAAAAGAGTTGAACGTAAATTAGTTTCAGGGACACTAATATTTCAATGAAATATGGAGTCATTAAAGTTATCTTCTTCTATAAATATCAAAATATATCTCATATATGGAAGAAGTTCAGCTTTTATTGAGGTACTTTATAGGTATGGACTTAGCCCAGTTTTAAATTATTAAAAACAAAAAAAGATTTCCTGAGCCTGCTTGGTTACTGACATTTCAAATTATTCTCTCAGCCAATATGCTGTAGCTCTTATCAAAATCCAAATTAGTATAGTTAATACTAAACCTGATTTCAACAAATAGATGATAAAGTGTCTCAAACAAACTAGAGATGATTGCTGAACTTGACTCAATTTCGATTGAGTTCAGAATCTGAGTCTCTCGCTGCCTGTAGTGTTCTGAATGATCTCACTCCCACATAGCCCCATCACCTTTCCCTTTTGCATAGATGCATGTCTCTCCTCAACTCCAGCACAGCTTGTCCCTGAAGCTCACTACAGTTACCACTGAGTGTTTCTTTCATTTAAGAACATTTTTTAATCTAAGTTATTATACCAATTTCACCTAAAAATGTGTTGTTTCCTCTTTGTCTCTTCAAATTTGGAATTTTGTTTCCATCATTATGCTGAAAATCCTCTTTCTGGGATCACATATGTCTCACTCCTAGACAAATACAAAAATTAAATCAGTAACATCACAGTTTGGATACTGGAATTCACGTTAGAAATCATTTAGACCAGTTGATCTGCCAACTCACCACCCAATCACATCCAAGAAAGTGAGGTCTGCTCCTTGCTTGAAACATTGTCAGATGGGAACTTCAACATGTTTTAAAGAAACATACTCTATGATTAACAAAATGTGCTTATTTATATTGCACTTAAGAGTTCCTTCTTAACACTTCCACCATATTATCCAAATTCTATCTTTGGGAAAAAAAGAAAATAACTCTACTTCCAAGGTAATTTTTCTGTTTCTTTTCCCCAAAATTTATTTTTTTCTACCTTGTAAACAAAAATACATTAAGGAATACATACTTTGTTTGTTTCTGTTTTTCATTCTGTATATGGAATTAATGTTATATCCATTATCATTCAAGCTTTTCATTTCTAAATGATAGCAAAAGTGATAAGGATATGGTATGATTATAACTATAATAATAGCTAAAATTTCTTGAGCATTTCTAAGTTTTAGTTATTGTACTATGGATTGTACATATATCATCTCATTTACTCAGAATGTTGTATTGTGGACTAAATCATGTGCCCCCCAGAATTCATAGGTTGAAGTCTTAATTTGAGAAGTAGCAAATATGAAGCAAGTAGAAACTAAAGTCTTGTGTGTGGGCTTGCTGTACTGCTAATATAATAACTCTATAACTTCACACATAAACATGAGTTGGCCTGCTGGAGAGAAGCCTTAGTCATTCCAGCCTTCCTACCTGAAGCCATCATAAAGCACCAGTTCCATGCAACTTATCAGCTAACCAAAAATACATGAACAAGTTCAAGCAAAATCAGCCAACCTGGTGTGGATCAGAAAAAAATGCCCATCTGAACTCAACACTGAGAGCCAATCTGCAGAATACACATTAAACACATGGCTGCTAATTTAAGCCTTTGGATGTTGGAGTGGCATATTATATGGCAAACAGTAACTGATTAACCAGCTTATGACGTGCAAATTTCTAATTCTTAATGTGCATAGCACTCCAGTTTGCCAACTCTCCAATACAAAGCAGGCTTGGTGTTGAGCTATGTTTGTATAAACCTTATTAAAGTCCTCCGGTAAACAAAAGCCATCTATTCCATGCCTCTACCCTTTAACACTTAAAGATTTAACAGAAACATTGGTATTGAATTTTACCTTGTAAGGTGATAAGATTCTTAGTTAAGTTTCACCTTTCTAGTAATTTCTATAAGTAGCAATACTGCTTAGAAAATTGTTTATCCTTGAGAAAACTTTCCTAGTTGTATATTTATTATTTGGATTAACTTTCCCTTAGGGCATCCCTATATCAATATTAATTTCTAATATGTTATTTTCATTCATTTATGCAATTAAATATTTTTGTAAGATAATAGTATTATAGTTTCCATGGCTTCCGAAGCTTAGCTGCCACCTTTCTTCCATCTCTAATGCAGAAAGAAATTAACTGAGTTGTCTTCAAAATACCAAGAAAATGTAAGCTCAAATAGCCTATTCTAAGTTATGCTTTAAATGAAGAGGAAAACATTTGAAACAAAATAGGGCTTTGTTCTTGGATGTCATTTTAAAGGCCTTCATGCAATTTTATAACTACTATGAATAAGCAGCTATTATGAAGTTAGACATAGCCTTGGCTGGAGAAACCAAAGGGTCATATGTGCACGAATTTAGTCAACCCAATTAGAAACTGTGTTCAATTTATTTCAGACATCACAGCTGGATGCGAAGTACTAATAAGGAAATCTATTATTTCAAGATGTGCACTAGCAATCATAATTTTATTGTTTTGCATTCCATCTGTAGCATAAGCAACCACCAGGATGTTGGGTGAATAAATGTGAGCTGTAATAGGAAATGGGGCACATAACCAGTACAGTTCAAGAGGAAACATGGCTAGTCCTCATTTCTGCATTTAGTTTTCTTTCCTGTATATACTATTTCAAGCTGTGTCACTACCAAGTTAATTCATATCTACTGACCTGTAAATATAATTACATATTTGATCATTAAATGAACAATGTAAATTAACTTTTAATGGAGGGTATTACTCATTGTACCCTGGAAAAATGAAAATCTTCACAAAAATGCATGTCTCATTCCACATTGACTTATTCAATGGGCATTTTGACCCAGATAATCCTTTGGTTGCCAAGGAATGCTGAAATTGCTGCATGCTGTGAGTCATTGTCTAAAATAATATGAAAAAACATTGTATAAGTAACTCCATATGGCTTTCTCTTTGACTCATTTAATATAGGCCAAATTCTCACACTTCCCTCAATTAAACATCTTAAAATAAAATCATTTAAAAAACCTATAAAAGTAACCTTGCAAAGTCAATATAAGAATATATGGACATGTATAGTCAAGAACATTCTGTGAATAATTAATACTCATGTTAGTTGATAATTTATCTATAGAATCACAATTAGAGTAGAGTTAATACTGTTTCAAGTTCCAGAAAATTGAAGAAATAAGGGTCTATAATTATTAGTATGTTTAATGGAATGTAATGCAAATTTTCCACAGAGCTTTAATATTATCTTGTATTTTAAAGGTATTTCAGTTAATTTCTTAAAACAATCTTAACTGTTAGGTATACCATTGCTTTGTATAAACAGATAGAAATGACAAGTCTTTGGTTTAATTCCTACTTCTGCCATAAACAAAATAAATTTTTATTTGTGCAATAATGATACCAATGATTTACAAACTATACTTTTGAATTAAATATAATAGCTGATAAGAAATTTTTTCAAAAACTATTACTGAAATCATATTTAGACTTTTTATGAAGTTTTAGTTAACATTTTCAACTTTTTTAAAAGTCATGGGCAGGAACAAGTTTATCATATGAATTTACTTCCATATGTGTTATTCTGATATTATATGACAAAAATTATTTATGACCTGAAAGTTAACTAAACATGATATTTTTAATATGTAACTTGTTCTAGTGAACTTCAAAACTTCTTAATCAAAATCTGTAAGAAATACATTTAATACAGTGAACCCCAATAAACAAATACACACACACACAGATACACAATCATTTATGTAACAACATAGAAGACTTTTTCATGCCTGAAGTTTCCTCTTATTTCTTCTAATCCTTTTACTTTTTTCTTTCAGTTTTATTGAAATATAATTGGCATACAGTGCTGTGTAAGTTTAAGGTGCACAGCATAATCACTTGACTTACATATAATGTGAAATGACTACCACAAAAGTTAGGTTAATATCCGTTATCTTAACATAGATACAAAAAAATTTATTTTTCTAGTGATATGAACTTTGAGGATTTACTCTTAGCAATTTTTAAATATACATACAGGAGTGTTAACTATAGTCATCATATTGAACAGTACATCCCCAGGACCTATTTATCTTATATAAGAAATTTGTACCTTTTGATCCTCTTCATTCAATTTCCCCATCCATTGCTTTCTGCCTCTGGTAACCCCAAATCTGATGTCTTTTTCTGTTAGCTGTTTGAAGATTCCACATATGAATGAAATCATACAGTATTTGTCTTTCTCTGTCTAACTTACTTCACTTGGAAAAAAGACTTCAAGGTCCATCCATGTTGTCCCAGATGGTTGGATGCATGCCACATTTTCTTTATCCATTATCTGTTGATGGACACCGGTTGTTTCCATGTTTTTCCATGTTAATAATGTTGCAAAGAACACCAAGCTGCAGATATCTTTGACATAATCAGTTCCTTTAGATATATAGCTAGAAGAGGAATTGCTGGATCATGGTAGTTCTTTTTTAATTTTTTTGAGAAACCTTCATACTGTGCTCTATAGTGGCTGTACTAATTTACAATCCAACCAACAGTGCACAAGGGGTCCCTTTTTTTCACATCCTTACCAACATTTATTCTCTCTTGTCTTTCTGATGATAATCATTCTAACAGGCACGAGATGATATCTCATTGTGGTTTTGCTTACATTTCCCTAATGATCTGTGATATTGAACACCTTTTCATGTACTGTTGGCTCTTGTATATCTTCTTTGAATAAATATCTATTACAGTCCTCTTCCCATTTTATGATTGATTTATTTGTTTGTTGTTTTTGTTATTGAGTTGTGGGAGTTCCTTATATATTTTGGATATTAACCTTTATCAGATAAATGGCTTACAAATATTTTCTCCCGTTTCATAGAAGAAAATGTCTTTTCAACTTGTTGATCATTTTTTCTGCTGTGCCAAAGTTTTTTGTTTGATGTAGTCGACTTGTTTAGTTTTGATTTTGTTCTTATACTTTAGGTGTCATATCCAAAAAAATCATTGCCAAGACCTATGTCAAGGGACCTTTTTCCTATGTTTTCTTTTAGGGGTTTTATGGTTTTTGGCCCTACATTTAGTATTTTCATTAAATGTCAGGATCTAGTTTCATTGTCTTAAATGTAAATACTCAATTTTACTACCAATATTGAAGAGACTGTCTTTTCTTCATTGAGTGTTTTTGGCACACTTGTCAAATACTAGCTGACTGTATACGCATTGATTTATTTCAGGGATTTCAGTTCTGTTTCATAGATTATTTGTCTTTTTTTATGCCAGTACCATACTATTTGGATTACTATAGCTTTATAATATGGCTTGAAATCAGAATGTGTTATGTTTCCCTTTTGTTCTTTCTCAAAATTGGTTTGGCTGTTTGGGATCTTTTGTGGTTCCATATAAATTTTAGGATTGTTTTTTTCCACATCTGGAAATAAAATAATTCCATTGGAATCTTGATATATATTGGATTATATTGAATCCATAGAGGGCTTTGTATAGTATGGGCATTTTAACAATGTTAATTATTTCAGTCCATGAACACAGGATACCTTTTCATTTATTTGTGTCTTCTTTGATTTTTTTAAATCAATATCTTGTAGTGTTCAGAGTAGAGATATTTTACCTATGGATTAAACTTATTCCTAAATAGTTTGTGTGATAATTTTGAATCCTGGAACTTTACTGAATTCATTGATTAGATCTAGCAGTATTTTGGTAGAGTCTTTAAGATTTTCTATATATAAAATCATATCATTTGCAAATAAAGAAAATTTTACTTCTTAATTTCCATTTTGGATACCCTTTATTTCCTTTTCTTGCCTAATTGGTATGAGTAGTACTTCCACTGCTATGTTGAATTGGACTCTTGTCTCTTCCTGATTTAGATGAAAAGCTTTCAACCTTTTGCCACTGAGTATGACATTAACTGTGGGCTTGTCATATATGGCCTTTATTATGTTGAGGTACATTCCTTCTATACATAATTTTTATAGCATTTCTGTCATGAACATAGTCCTTTTACTTTGAATTATCTTGGTCTTCACCTTTTTTGTGTTCTGTATTATCAACTGATACCTTTCTTGATTGTTTTTCAATTACACTAACTTAAGTTCTGCCTTATTAGCTAAGCTGTATTCAGATGAAATAGATTCAAATGAGTCATCAAAGTTGATCATAAATGAGGTCATCATAATTGAACATACATGAAGAAAAGAATGAACTTCTGGTTTCCTGCCCAAAATATAAGGTGCTTGAAAGTCATCATCCCATCCTAACAACAATGAAAAACTGAACAATATGAAAAATAAATAATAATTCTTAGATCCATCAGAGAAGTGAAATCACAGGGCAACCACTGTCCCCAAAATTAGACAGATAGGTTGGTACAGAGAATCACAATCTATCGAGAAGAAACCTATGAGCATAAACCTCTTGGAAACTACTGCCAGGCTGGAAAAACCTAACCTACAACTGACAAATTACTGGGGGCTCAGTGTGGACTGGTTCTCCAGGAGGAACCAGTCATAGGGGGAGCTCCACACTTTTGTGAGTTTTACCTCTAGAAGTTCTACCATGCTCTCTCAATGAAGATTGGAGAAAAGTTTCTTTGTGATTCCAGCAGTGGGAGGTGAAAAGTAACCATTTTGAAATATGCTAGAGCATGCTATTCTTCTTAGCAAGATTGGCCATCAAGAGAAACTATTTTGCCAGAACCTAACATGTTGGAGTTTTATCAAAGCCTAACAAAACATGGAGGAAAGAAAATACCCAACTCTAGCCCCCTCTAGCCACTCTGTCCAGCCTAAGGACTGAGTGGTGGCACTCAGGGAGGACTGAGAAGCACTTGTGAAGTTCGCAGTCCAGGAGCAGAGGTTCACTAAAAGACTGAGACCTAACATAGGAATATAGAGTGCTTCCCTTTTCCCTACACCTCAATGCTACATCACTAAAGACCTGTTTAATGGAGTTCCTTTTACCCAATACATCATGTCTGGCTTTCAACAGAAAATTACAAGACATGCTAAAGGGTATAAATCACAGTTTGAAGAGATAGAGCAAGCACCGGAACCAAACTCAGATATGGCAGATATTTTAGAATTATCAGCCTGGGAATTTGAAGTAACTATGATTAATGTGCTCTAAAGGAAATGCAGACAAAAAGCAAGAGCAAATGGATAATGTAAACAGAGAAATGGTAATTCTAAGAAAGAATCAAAAAGAAATATTGGAGATAAAAAGAAAAGAATACAACAAGGTTTTATCTAATAGTATAGTGTGACAAATCATTAAAACAATGCTTTTGTAAAGGAAGTTAAAGCATTTCAAGGAAAACCTGACAAGCTCCATTTGAAAACAGAAAAACACAATTGATTTTTTCATTTTTTTGAGAAAAGGAATCAAATATTCTATATATAATACCTATCTAATACTACTACTGATTACACTAAAGATATTTTTATGTTTTTAAAATATTTTTACCTTTGATACCCTTCATCCATAGATACTATTAATTAAATACATTCATAAAAAGAAAGTTCAAACATTTAAACCTGTCATATTACCAGATGCTAAGAATTACAATTGAAGCATGCTTGAAACTGAAGGAAAGCAGAAATAATTGGGAAATAAAAGTTGAAATGGCTAATTAAATAATAGATATTAAGTAGTTTCAAAATAATCATGAAGTGTCAAAATCACTCACCTACACATCTATCTTTTCAAGATTACAGACCAAATTTCCACAATTAATACTAACTTATCAGAATATATCCATTTTCATACTCAGAACTTATAATTTAAGAAAAGATATATGTTTTTGTAGAAAAAATAAAAATAGCAGAAACATAAAGCATGATTCAGTGAAAAAGAAAAGAGAAAGTTTGGTTATATTTGTTTCAGTAAAAGAGTTCACCTCATGGAGAAGGATGCCTAACCTTCTTAGAAGGTTACCCTGAAAGGAGAAAAATCAAATGTATGAAATAATAATTACTTTTTATTGAAAAATATGTAGAATGAAATTTAAATATACATAGAAGTTTCTCTTTTAGACTTCCTTATGAAAAACAAATCATTCTGAATATTGGTTTGTTTAATTTTTAAAAGTTGGATTATTTGTTAAAAGCATTAAATGTAGGGAAAAGAATCCTTCAGAATCTTAAGAGTTAGAGGTGTTGAACTACTGGGCTACTCAATTGGTGAGCTGAGCCATAGGTGAGAAAACTGCCACCACATTCCAGTGAGTGTTGCTTTGGTTACCAAAGCAAAGAGCTAGAGCCAAAGAAATCGGAAGAATGGTGAGCTATGTGAGAAGTGAAGGGCGTTATGAGAGAACAGAGGCCAAAATATTATAGGCCACTATACTTTTACTGACAAAAAGCCAGACTAGGCTATGTCGGAGAGCTAGAAGAATATGAGGAAAAGACTATAAAAGCAGACATCAGATTCATTCATTCATAAATATATTTGAAAGTAATTAATTCCTTTCAAATACACATGCCCCAGCTGAAGTTTGTGCCTGTATCAAAGGAGAGTGGCACTGTGCACATGTGTGTGTTATAGGACAAGAAAAGCAAGAATAGTATGTTGTCAATAATGGAACATATACTCCACCATCTTCCTGAAATAACAATATTTTGAATACTTAACTAGAAAAACAATACTGAAGCTAAAATTTACTTGCCATCATTTTCAACTGACACACTGATATGCCATTCATCAAAATGATAAAATAGAAATACCTTTAAAACAAAATAAATATGCCAGATTATAATTGCTAAGACATTAGGTTTACAAAACTCTCCCAAAGCAGTGTTTTCTTCAATATTTTAGAAAATCGTTCCTTTGTGAGTTACTAAACGTTAGTTTAATACAATCACACCCACTCTACCATTCTTCCTTAAATGTGAACATTTCATTCTACATATCCTGATTTACAATGAGCCTGATTCCTTTACAGTAACTGTGTCAAAAGAAATTGGTTGCCTATCCAACATCTGTGTCTCCTTTTCCTTTCTTACATAGCTGCCGATTTAGTAGGAAAGGTAGGCAATGTGTTCTGTCCCACACAGTTGCCAATTGGTCTAAGCCAACTGCAGCAATTATGTCCCTCTTTGAAATTCTAAGAGCAAAAACCAGGTGAATAGAAAAGAAAAAAACTTTCTATCAACAAATTAAAATTTTTGTAGATATATTTTTTGAGAATTGTAATCAGTTCATTCAGCATACTATTACCATATTGGCTGAAAATATAATTGATAGAGCAATATTTCATTACATTGCCCTATTAAGTCACAATTTCTCCCCATGGAAATGAGTTTAATTGTGCTATTTTGTGAGTTTCATGATATCAGAGAGGAAGCTGTAAACACAGTGCCCAGATGACCCCTATTGACTGAGATACTCATCCCCCCAGCTTCTGGGAGAGCTAGAGGCTGATAGCTTGCAGCTGAAAATTTCCTTAGTCAAGAGAGCTGCCTCCTCCAACGATATGCCCTGTCCTGAGGGCAGTTTGCCTATGCAGAATATCGCTGAAAAACAATCCCACCTTCAGTACTCGTAGGATTGGCTGAAGTCTCTGTTGTCTTTGTATTAGAGTTCAAAGTCTCTCTCATTTCAGTCCTGTCTCTCTCACTCTCTCTCAGATGGTGTTTCCAAGAGCACACTGGGATAATCCACCTTTTCACAGATTCTGATTCCTGAGCAATCAGATCTACAACAGTTGGTGCCAGGAGTCATTTTAGGACACAGATTGTAAACTGGGATTTGGAAGCTGGACTTCCAGTCAATCGGCTAGCAATGAAGACCAGCTCACTGGTAGGAGTGTTGATTTGCATGCAGTAATGATGAAATTGTTGAAGCTTTCCTGGAGATAAGCCAGGATAGTACACCAATGCAAAGCAATGCACTGTCAGGTAAACTATTGTAGGTGTTTGAGGTTTGGGGGCAAAAACTGCTTAAAAGGTTTATGCCATTGGATGACTATTTCAAAGGGCTGTGTACTCTTTGGTGAAGGATAGTAACAGGATGAATGTGACAGGGTCCCCTTGGAAATTATTAAGGAGACTATTATCTCCAAAGAGCAGAGGAAATAGAAGATCTTACCCAGGATTTTATTAAAAGGGTAGTGGAGCTAATAAATTAAAATAAGAGCCCTGATCGGGAAGGAGTGAGACCCTGAGATTTGGGATAGGAACATTGGTGTTACTGTACTCAAAATTTCTGAAACACCCTGTCCCTCTGAACCCTCTGGACATACAGAAGTAAACCACATTTCCCAGTTAAACTAGTATCCCCTCCTTCAGTGAAGATGATGCAGAGGCCTCTGCCTTAGCAGAAAGCATGCCGTCCTGCCTTCAGGCTCCAGCCTCAGTCTTCATCCTGGCTACTAGATCAATAACTAGAATTAAGTGGAAATATAATTTGGTCAGGAAAACATCAGGTTTGCTAAGGGGGAAAAGGAACTATAACCTAAAAGGGCTACAGTGCATGTACTAGCAAGACTAGAGAAAATATACTTGGGAATGGATACTAAGGGTGCTGAATGAAGAAGAGTAGTTTACAAAATAGGATAAATGAGAATTCATTAATATGGGAACACTCTTCCATGATACAGGATTTAACACCCTAATAAGGCCCAAGACATGGTGCTAATACAGATAGTATGGTTCTTGGAAGTAAGTAGTGATTGATAACATACACTCTGTGATGTAGAAATGCCAAAATTGCCATGGCAGAGAATGGAAGAGACCATTGTTTGGAGAAGCTGGCATGACAGAACAGATGTACACTATAAGGTCAGAAAACCCAGTAGTTGACTAATATCCATAAGAGAGTCCAAAGGAAACTCCATTTACTACAGAAATAAGGAATATCTCAGAGAGAACACAACTTTAGTGAATATCTCAATAGGGCCTGTCCTCCTTAGGCTATGGATAAGGGTAGATGTCATTATAGAACTGAGTCCTCTAATAATAGAGGCCAAGTACAGGCATGATAATTGGGCATAATTATTGAATGAGGGACAAGAAAGTAGCCAGGGTAATCTGGGACAGACACAGAGTTATGGAGATGATTAATAGAAAACAGTAACTCTAGGAACAAGATAGATGGGCAACAATGGTATTAATCTATATAAGAAAAAAATCACAGTTCAATAACCAGGAGCTTAGAGCAACTGATTCCCAAAAGAGTCAAAGACACTGAGTCGATTTTCAGACTTAGAATTCATTCACTGGGAGACAAGATTCTCCAGGAACAAGAATCCCACGAGACTATAGCAAACATATAAGGTAATAATTCCACATTTCTTCCCCTATAGGACCTATAGACCGTTATTTACATAATCGTGCTGGAAGAAAGGGAGCAGAGAATGCACGGACATTTCAAAGACTTTTGGACATAAGGTTTGAGTTGAAATTGATTCTCTATTACCTGAAGTGCAGGAGGAGGTAGCTTGCTATTACCTTATGGGCCAAGGAAGAACATGTTTGCCACGCAGGTGATCCATAGGAGCATCTATGGGTTTTTACTGCTCAGATTTTATCATCAACTGACAGATAAAACAGATTCAAATTTGGAAAGGTATGATGGGTGAGAATGAAGACCTTTCAGGGTTGAGGGTCTGGATCACCTCACCAAGTAAGGCACCTAGACCATCAGAGTTTCTAAAGGAAGATGAGGAGATGCTAGAAATAGTAGAGGACAGAGACGATGAATACCATCTGCAGTGCTAAGGCCAAAGGCAGCAGGCGGCTTATTGTCTGTCCCACTGACCTTCCTCTTGGATGTTTCCCCAGGAATAGAGAATAATCAAAATTCTTCAGAATTCGTTCACATATGGGGTCAAATTATTAGATGAGATAAATGGGTCCACGTGGCACAAGAGGTAAATTGCAGTAGATGCTATGGTGTTCCTTCCAGATACCCCTTAGGACTGAAGTGTTTGTCCTCCAAAAACTCTCTTTGGCCAAAGGGAACTGCCTCACCTGAGACTCTCTCTTCTTCTCAGGGTCCTCATCCATGTCTGGTCAATGATGGAGTGTGAAATACCAACCGCCTTGCCTAAAATAAGGACATCTCAGATTCACAGCTACCTACATGGCTTCACAGCCTCCACTAATCCAGTCTTTCTTCCCTCACTCCGTAACAGGCATTGATCCTGAGAGCACTCCTTCATACACTACAGGCATGCAAATCTCAATTCGAGTCTGTTTCCCAGGAAACACTACTTAAGACAGGAGTTATTTATTTTTACTTTCAGAATTCTTAGAATATTTTTAGACATACGGTCATACAGTTTGGCTGAAGAAACTAAATACCAAAGTCTAAATGCACAAGGCCTTTCACCATTACCCATTCAAACCACATTTAAACAAGTCCATCTATTTTCTTTGACACAGAGTATAACCAACATCTCCAATAATTTTCAGGGAGTACACATTTGAGTATAGATTATACTTAAAATTAGATGCCCACCACCTTTAGTTATGCTAAGATTGGCTCCTTTGCAAAAGGAAATATATGTTCCCACTGTCAAGAACACTTCCCAAGAGTCAAGAATGCCTTTAGTCTTACAAAAATGGTAAGGTAGAAAAAAATGTGGGGGGTGGAAAAGTTGTGAAAGTTGTGAAAGAAAGACATAAGCAAATGATGTTTCAGTTTTTGAAAGGGCAAAAGTGATGGAAAAAATTACAGACCAGTGAACCTGGAACAAGATCAAATATTCAAATGATTATTTAAAGAAGAGCCTGTAAGTTTTTGGAAAGGGAATTAGTGATGGCTATGTATTAGATATACTAGACTGACATCAATTCCTTTATTGATTCGTTTGAATGACAGATCAGGTGGACCCTATACACAGGGTATTTCAGAATTTTAGCAAGAAATTTACAAAATATCATGTTAATCTTATGCACAAGATGAAGTCTGTGGTGGTGAAGTTTGGAACTCTGTATAAAAGTAATACAGACAATACACTCAGGTCAACCAGGAGGAAAGTCCTGAGCACTATGACTCAAGCTCCATCCACTGCAATGGTCTCTGGCATGTTTTGGTATATTTTGCACAGTGATATACATAGCCCACATATAACTTTTAATAATAGCAACAAATTGATAAAAAGAAAAATGTAAGAAATCCAAAATACTTCTATATTATCAGGATGAGAGTGACCCAACAAGATTATATAAATATATAAAAATGACATTTAAGTGGCAACATCAAAGGATGAGAACAGACTTAACTGCTGCTGCTTGAGTCCGAGAGACTGAGGTCTCAGTTGATAACTAGAATTACTGGCTAAATCAGTAGGAAGAAGCATTCCAAAAGGATAATTCACAGGGATGCTACATTAGTAATACGATTACTATACAAATCAATGAAATGATAATCCCAACTATGAGCTATGAAAGTGAATCTTAAATTCTGTGTGTAGTTCTAATTGTCATACATTAAGAGAAAAAGAAAGTGGAAAGAACACCGACATTAAATAGCATTTGTTGTATGTCAAGTGCTCTGTTAATTGAACCAGAACAGCCAGTATTTATTTTTTCATTTAATTATCATCATAATGCTTTGAGGTAGGTAAAATTATTACAGTTTTACAGCTGAACAAACCAAATCTCAAATTGTTTAACATATTTGGCAAGCAAACAAAGCTGCAAGTGGAAGGACTGATATTTAACCAAAGTCTATCAAACTCCAAAACTCTTCTCACTTACAATCTCTGATACAAAAGTCTTATGTCCTTAATGAGGAAACTTACACCCATGGAGGGTGTGGCTTCTATAATCATTAGTAACTGACCACTTCGCACTTCTCTTACTATCATTATCAATATTCTAATAGAGTCATAATAATCCTGTTCTGATTTACTAAGATATTTTTTCCTACCCTGTACAATTCTCTTACCCCCATCCTGCATAGTCTCCCCTCACACAAGTGTAAATAAATGCAAAAATGTTATTTAAAGCAAATGAAACTATAGTACCATTACATATGTCCCCAACTGCTTCTAATTCACTGAAATTCTTATCTAGAGGTAAATATCTTCATTTTTAATCACAATTTCTTGACTTTATTCTATATATTTCAATATCAAACAAATCGATATATATTGATCAGCTACCATAGATTCCTTCACATTATTTAATTGGAAATGATTTTATCAAGTAACATCTTAGGGATTCTTTCTGTATATTTCTGTGTTTATACACACATGGATGTTATTTTACAATTGTTTGAACTTCAATTTCTTGTGTTTTATAAGGGTCATTACAGTACAAAATTCAGGTCATTACAGTACAACATAATAACAGTGGCAAGAATTCTGCAAGAACAAATGCCTAATCTCTAGGACATTCAGCCCTTCATGTTGATAAAAACAATTGAGAACTATTAAAGCAGCTAGTCAGCAGAGGTAGACAGGTAGATTTTGACTCTACTGGCCTAAAAACTTTATCTGTAACAGAAGATATTTATTTTTAACATGTGGTCACTTGATTCATAAGAATACAAACTCTAAGATTACTGCATTTATACTTGACTCCAGTCCATGATACACTCCTGCAATCATTTATGGTAGTTCATTGAGACATTGCAATACAAAGGCCACTGCTTCTTCAATTCTGTCCTACTACCTAGCCTGGGGGGACTGACCTACACAGTTTCACCATGCGATTTACTGTCTTGCCCTTTGCATTTAACTAGATATTCCCCCACTAAGACCCCGAACTGCAACTAGTTCCTGGCTGCCTCAAGAGCAATAATTTTCAAAACATGTATTTAAATTCTGTTACTTGGTCAGAATAATTCGTAAAGTGTTTATCTATTTACAACATGGTTAGAGAAGCTTCTTACTTTGATATGGTAGAGCATCTAATTTACAATTTAACTGATGTGTAGTAATCTAGTACTAATATATTCAAATGTCACATTGATGACTGTATACCAGGTTTTGAGAGTGTAGTTTAGTGGGGTATAGTAGCAAACAGTAGACTTGGGATATTTTTATAGTTTCCACAACTAAGTTCTCACAGAGACAGAGGCTCCATATACCAGAAACTAACTCACCTAGCAACATCCTAATTCTCAAGGGATTCATATTGGAATGCAGAGTGTGTGTATGTGCTGGAGGAAAGAATTATTAAATGCCTAAGCATAGTAGGAAAATGGAATAATTTTCCAGACCTTAAGCAGGTCCTATGATTTTATTGATGTGTTCTACAATGTTTTATTTATTAATGATTTATATTTATGAAGTAAATTAAGGTCAAACTCTAATCTGTTAGATGAATTCAGCTTTTTTTTCTTCCATGTATGAAAAGGCAAAGCCAGAGAAGTATGTCATATTGTTTTATTTTAAAAGGAAAAGACAAAAAGAAACAGAAAATTTATGGTGATTCTCTGTTGAAAATAAATTTCCGATTATTTTTCAATCCTTAAATATTTCTTGGAGTCTCATGTAAGCTGCTTTACTCAGTATAAATAGTAATGCTGACTCATCACATCTTGTGTTATTCTTAAATTGCTTGTTAACTCTAGTCTCTGTTAATGTATTTAGAAATTGCTCCCACTGACGCCACAGAGGAACCATATGTGGTGCTTGCTGTGGTTGCTGGGGTATGTTAACAGCTGTTGCCACAGAGCACAGAAATCAGTGCAAATGAAAATATAGCTTCAGTTGTTTGGAAGTTATTACAGTCATATTAATGAGGAGCATACAGATCTAGAACCACGTATTTAATATAGCTATATATATGTGTGTATACACACACGTAAATACGGCTGCCACTTATACTGATAATGATACTGCTATGTCAATGGCTTTCAGCCTCGGGCAAGTTCACTACGGATTCAACGTGACCAAAGAAATTGACAGCAAAACGTTCTTTGGGGTGAAAGGTTTTATTACCCGGCTTGTTCTACCAGCAGTAGGTTGAGCACTAGAGTCTCTGCCTTTGCCCAGAGCACTGGGCTGAGCTCTCTGTATAGTGCAATAATATCTTATTGCCTAAAGGTGTGATAGCAAAAGGCCAGTTACATCATCAGGTGGTTTAAGATCAGTGAGGATCCTGGCCATAGGAATGCAACCTTCCCCAAACTCCATTCTCACCTTACAATCTACACACTTTCAATCTTCCGCAATGGTCCCTGTGCAAGAAAGCTGGAACACTGTAACCAGATTCCACAACAGCAACAGAGGATAACAACAACTCAGAGATAATAAAAATTAAGATACAGCAAGATTTTGATACAGATAACAAAAATTATAATAATCCTCAAGCCAGAGGAGATTCTTAGTAACAAAAAAAATTATAATAATTCTCAAACCAGAGGAAGTTCCCAATCCTCAAAGACTTTAGGGAAGATAAGACACATGTTTTAATGACACCTACATAGGCAAATCTTTTCCATCAGGTAGAATGCACGCAAGAGAATGGTCCTGTGACAGGACTGTAGAAGGAAGGGGGTCCCTTCCAGGTCTAGTATACCATACTTTTACTCCTTTCCCCATGTGGGTTACTGAAGGGTCTACATATAGTGCTACTGGAGGTGCATGCACTGGCCATAACTCCCCAGTAAAATGCTCCTACCTTATGGCCATTCAGGATATACTACTGTGACCTTTGGCAGCCACTTTGCTGTTATTCCAGGAATACACAGGAGGCTCGCTTCCAGGCTTTGTCTCCAAGGTACTAGGAGAGCCAGCCATCATTGGTCCATGTGTCGAAAGGTCCAAGGCCACATCCACTCAATGGAGTCTCTGGGGCTAAGTGCAGTTGGTGCTGACAGCAAGATGTTATTCTGGTGGCCAAACCTCAGCTTCAGTGATTCTTTCTTTGGTTTGTACTTGCAGTTGTATAGGGGAGGCAGCCTTATGCATTTTAACATGTCTAGGGGGCTCAGGGCTCCCTTTCTGGGTCTCTCATTTAAACGCCATGACATGGTCCATAAACAGACTGATCATCCCCACAGACAATTGGTATCTGACTTTAGTCCAGATTTTAACAAGCCATTGTGCCTCTCTATCATTCCTGCTGTGGTAGGATTGTATGGCAAATGAAGTTTCCATTTGATTCCCAGCTGTTGCAGCCATTCTTCCAGTGTATGTCCAGTAAAATGGGTGTGCTGATCACTCTCAATTACCTGTGGTCAGCCATAGGCAGCAAAGAGATGCTCCAGGCCTCTTTTGGTCATCGACTGGTCTGCACAATGGGTAGGAAAAGCAACCAGAAGTCCAGTAGCTGTGTCCACACAAGTCATCGCATACTGATATCCTTCTGACACAGGTAGAGGCCCAATATAGTCTGTCTGCCACCTGATGAGGGATATTGGCCTCTTAGCTATTGTCCATGTTGCTGTGGAACTCAGTGTAAGTACCTCTGGAGCACACAACACACTCCTGCCAGGCTCTACTAACTTCTTTGAAGGTCAAAGGCAAGCCCCTGACAGACTACAGCCCACATTGTCTTTTGCCCCACATGCAACAAATGCTGATGTAACCATTGGGCTAAATCAGCGGTGGGCTTTCCTTCTAACCAGTGTATCTGGGCCAATTTATCTGTTTCACCATTTCCTGGGGATGCCAGTGGCAAATGACCTGCACGTGGTATACTGTTATTATTTTAGTCTGACCACGGGCCCAATATCTTGCCATAATTCATGCCCCCAAAGGGGTCGGTGACCAACCAGGCAGTTGGCATGGTACCAGGTTGGTAGCACTGATAGACAGCCCAGCTATCAGTGCAGACAACTACAGGGGAGGCGAGGGCTCCTTGCTGATCACAAGTCACATAGCCCACAACTCTGCCCTTTGGCTGCTCTTCCCCTCACCGTCTTCCATCCATATTGTTTCAGTCTTAGGATGGAAACCTATGGCCCTCCATTTTGGGGGCAGCCCACAGCTGGAGTCATCTGTGTACCATGCATCTTCAGATATAGGAGTTCTTCCCTCCTGATAGTGGCTCTTTGCTTTGAATGGTTCAAAAACAAGTTCTTCCTGCTTTTCACGAGGACATGTCACCAGCCCCAATAAACGTTGGAATCCTTCACTCAAGGGGTTACTAGAGAGGGCACTACACTGCTGTAGGTAAGCACCCCACTTGGCTAGTATGGGTGTTTGTGCCACACCACTCCGTGGCTTTTGGGTCCAGTCTTGTACCCACCCGAAGATGGGATAGGTGGTTATTACCTTTAGCGGGGCTGTTTCAGTGATGGGTTCTGTAGCCAGCAAGGTGTGATACACGGCAGCCAGTTCTTTTTCTATCAAAGTGTATCATACCTCTGCCCCTTTCCAGACTTGTGACCAGAATCCAACGGGCTGGTGAGTTCATTCAAGCCGCTGCCAGAGACCCCAGCCATAATCATCTTCAGTGACATGAACGTCCAGCTCACAGGGCCCTGATGTGTCTATCACACTTAAGGCCTCCATGGCCTTGACTGCCCTTTTTGCTATAGTAAAGGCAGATGCAAATGTTTCATCCCAGTTCCACCTGATGCCCTTTCATACCAACCCATATAAGGGCTTCAGAATTTGTGCCAAGTGTGGGAAAAACACTCTCCAGTAGCCTAGAAGACCCCAAAATTCCTGTAGCAATGCTACAGTTGTGGGGGTAGGAAAGGCCTGGACTTTGTCTGTAACTGCTTCTGGTATCACTTTGCTCTTACCCGACCAGACGACCTCCAAGAATTTGACAGACAAACCAGGTCCCTGAACCTTGGTACTGTTCACAGCCCATCCTTTCTCCTGTAAATGTTGCAGCAGTCTAGGTGCTGCACCTTCTAGATCTGAAAGAGAATCAGATGTGAGCATGACATCATCAATATAATGGTACAGCAGCACCATTGGCAGTTTTTCCCATGTAGCCAAGTCCTGGGTTACAAGTCCATGACAGATGGTGGGGCTGTGGATGTATCTCTGTGGGAGGATGGGGAAAGCTCATTGAGGTCCTTCCCCTGTGAAGGCAAACTGTTCCTGACTTTCCTGCTCAATGTCAATGAAAAAGAAGGCACTAGCAAGATCTACCACATAATGGTATGTTCTTAGTTCATGGCTGAGGGTATCCATCAAGCCTGCAATAGAGGGGACAGCAGCATGCATAGGGGGTATGACTTTATTCAGTTCTCTGTAATCCACAGTCATATGCCAGGAGCCATCTGGCTTTTTTACAGGCCACACTGGGGAATTGAAAGGACTATAGGTGGGCTTTATATTATCCACCTTTTCCAGCTCCAGGAGTTTCTCCAATCTCTTTATGCCCTTCAGGCAGTTTGTATTGCTCGGTATTAGTCACCCACCGAGGCACAGGCAAAGCTATGTGCGGGTGCCTAGCATATCCCCTCAGAACTGCCTTCACTACACTTACTTTTAGTATGAACTTACCTGCAGTGGTCTGCAGCCATAGACCCTGCAGGATATCAATCCCCAAAAATATACTCAGGGATAGGAGATATATACACTGTATACTCTTTTGGGGGTAGATGCCCTATTCCCAAAGGGATCTGGCCTTTTTTCACTCTGAGAGCCTTCCCCCTGTATCCATCTATGATAGTGGGGGTCCTGGGTGTCTGCTCAGGTTTACCATGAATCAGTGAACATTCAGCCCCTGTGTCCACCAGAGCCAGGACATGTTGTATGTTCACTGGAGACCAATGGATAGCTATTTCAACATGTGGCCTCTGGTCCCTCAGGGCAGATACAATAACCTTTCCATCAATCAAACCATGTTCCCCAGTCACCTTCCTGTGTGGGCTCAAGTGAGGTTGGCTTGTTTTCCAGCAGGAAGTCTTGCAAACACACAGGCCAGACTCATGGCTCTGTCTGACCTCTGCCTCTTTGGTCTTAATGGCTAGAACTGCTGCTCTGTTTTCACCTGTTGCCATAGCTACAGTAAGATCCTATTTGACTTCCCATCTAATTTCCTTCCATCTGCTCCTGCCCTTATTAAATCAACCCACATCTGGGCCCTCATAACCTTCATAGGACCCTGTAAATTCTTCTTGTGAGTGACAGGTCTTATTTCTTTCTGAGTTCTTATTGCTTCAGCCTCTCCTAAGTCTGCTACTGTATGTGTCACCTTGCTTATGGGATGCCCTAAGTGAGGGGAAAGAATGGCCACTAGAGACCCAAAGAGGGATGTAGGAGCCATTTGAAGTACAATATTTCTCAACCCAGTAGTGAAAATCTCTTCATATGGGCCATAATTCTCTGGACTATAGATGGCATTTCTTATGCCTAGTTCTCATAACACCTGTTGGAGTTCAGCATATGTCTGCCATCTAACAGGAGAGGATGGCAGATCACCTGGATTGGGCCACACAGCACGAAGTGCAGCCACAAGCCCATCAAGGAGGGAGTGACTCCCTAGGGTCTGAGGTGCATTTTGTAATTGCTGCCTCAAGGCAGGCTGCACTGTCAGGGAAGACAGCTTTCCCATCTCTGATCCTGACAGAACAATTCCATCCACCCCTAAATCCCACAGACACAGGAGCCAAGCTCATACTGACTCTGAGGGCTTCTGCCTAAACTGGGAGCCCAAATCCACCTGCTCAGCCTGAGTATAGGGGCAGACCATAGAGTGCTCCATGACCTGGGGAGGTGCTGCTCCTCTCCTTGGGGAACTTTTAGCTGCTGGGTATTTATTTTCTTTACATCCACTGGGCGTGCTTTCAATACAGGAGGGGCCAGTGCCGGCATTCTTGTGCCTCTTCCTCTCGCATCAATGCCATTTCTTTCTTCAGGGAGTCCACAGAAGTTTGCAGCTCATGTTCTCGTGCCACCTCTTCTCACATCAAGGCCATTTCCTTCTTCAGGGGATCCACTGAAGTTTTCAGCTTGCATTCTCATTATGCCATTTCTTGGGTCTCTTCTGTAGTCTCTTTTAATACTGTGAGAAGCAGCCAACCTACAGTCCCCACTGGCTCACAGGTGCTCTGTTTCTCAAAAGATCTACTAACTATACCAAGGCCACCCCTGCTGCCTCAGGTGTCACCTCCACTTGCCTCCAGTCCTGGGGTGGGGCCCAGTCCTCTAGGAGGCAAGCCACCTCAGACTACATACCCATTGGAGGACGATCCACTGTCTCCCCATTCACAGGGGCAGCCCGCTGAAGCACCCCTCCCATAAGGGCAGCCTGTCTTCTTCCTTGGTCAACAATGAATCTAATTGTCTTGCCAATGGTTTCAGCCTTGGGCAAGTTCACTATGGATTCAGTGTGACCAAAGAAATTGACAGCAGAACGTTCTTTGGGGTGAAAGAGTTTATTACCTGGCTTGTTCTCCCAGCAGTAGGTCGAGCACTAGCATCTCTGCCTCCACCGGGAGCACTGGGTGGAGCTCTCTAAATAGCCCAATAATAGCTTATTGTCTAAAGGTGTGGAAGTGGTAGCCTAGCAATAGGCCAGTTACATCATCAGGTGGTTTAATTTCAGTGAGGATTCTGGCCATAGGAACCCCAACTTCCCCACAGATACTAAAATGCAAAATTAATTGAAATGCCAACAGTATGGATCATCTGTACTAAGCACCTAGCCCTAACAGAAACTCTATGGGGTACATAATTTTATTATTGCTGTTCTATAGGATAGAAGTCTGAAATTAAGAGTTTAAGGAATTTTCTCAGAGTGAGAAAGTAGATAAGTGAAGGACAAAAGATAAAAATCAAGGTTGTTGATTTTAGTACCCATTCTTGAATATACCCCCATTTTATTCTAAGTAAATCCTTTCTTCTTTAAGGACCCCACCATACTTAATAAAAAAATCTTTAAAGAATGTGAAAGAATATATTCATATTTATGTATGTATGTATAAAGTAGTTAGAGCAAGAAAAAAGCCTCGGGAAGAATGATTTAAGTTCTATGCAAAGTAGGGTGACTTAAAATAAGACTATAAATAAAATAATACAGAATCTAATCTTCCAAATCAAGCTATGTCACAGTGTTCCCATGTACACTCATTCAAAGGAAAAGTATATGGCACCTAGTGAAAAAGTTGCAGAAAAAAAAATCTTATTATTATAAAAAAGATAATGCATTATACACAGAAAACAAGTAGACTGTAGTACTGAAATGCCATAAGAAAAGTATAAATAAAATAAATTCTGTGGAAGCTCAAACAAGAGAGACATCTACTTGGGAGATAAAGGACGATTTCACTAGAGAAAGAGGAAAGTGACGTTCCAGCTAGCTGTCAGTATGGACATGGCAAATTGGAAAAAAAAGAATGACTGAGAAGTAGGCTGCATGGTGGTAGTATTTCAGTTTAACAAGATGCACTAAGGGGTATAATGGGAGGTAATTATAATGAAATCTGGAGAATGGGGTTTACATTTTCGTCTGTTATTAGTAGGAAATCCTATGATGATTTTTTTGCAGCAAATCAACACATTCAGAACTGAACTTCAAGGCAACTGTGTAAAGAGGATCAGGGTTGAGAACATTTGGAGGTTTAAAAGTTTAGTAAGGTGGCTACTGCCATACTCCACATACATGCAGCCTAGACTGTGAATTTAATGGCAGGTACTATATCACACAGATGTCTATACATCTCTCTGGTAAAGAAAAGAAATATTATTAATATTAATTATTGTCATCTAGACAAGAATCAGCAAACTAGGTCCTTTGGCCAAAATCCAGCCTGCCACTTCTTTCTGTAAATAAAATACAGCCATTCTCATTCCTTCCCATATTGTCTGTGACTGATTTTACACTACAGTAGTAGAGTTGCCACAGAGAATATGTGGCAATACCAGTGTCTCAATCAGAAGTGGAAAAATGAATTTTGATGGAACCAGAAAGCACTTTGAAATTATAGTGTAGAACATATTTTTTGTATAAATGTAAACTATCTCCATGTGTATAATATATATGCATTTCATGTTTTATTCATTTTATTATTTTTAATTTTTTACATTGGGTTCTGATTGCTACTCCACCTATGGGATTTCATTTTTTTTCTTTTGGTATCATTAATCTACAATTATATGAGAAATATTATGTTTACTAGACTCCCCCCTTCACCAAGTCCCCTCACACTTACCTGATTAGTCACTGTCCATCAGCATAGTAAGATGCTGTAAAATCATTACTTGTCTTCTCTGTGCTACACAGCACCCCCCATGCCCCCACCTACACATTATACATGCTAATCATAAGGCCCCTTTTCTCCTTCCCCCACTTTCTCCCTCACTTCCTACCCATTCTCCCAAGTCCCATTCCCTTTGGTAACTGTCAGTCAATTCTTGGGTTCTGTGATTCTGCTGCTGTTTTGTTCCTTCAGTTTTTCCTTTGTTCTTATATTCCACATATGAGTGAGATCATTTGGCACTTGTCTTTCTTCGCCTGGCTTATTTCACTGAGCATAATACCCTCTAGCTCCATTCATGTTGTTGCAAATGGTAGGATTTGTTTTCTTCTTATGGCTGAATAATATTCCATTATGTATATATACCACATCTTCTTTATCCATTCATCTACTGATGGACACTTAGGTTGCTTCCATTTCTTGGCTATTGTAAATAGTGCTGCGATAAGCATAGGGGTGCAACTGTCTTTTTCAAACTGGGCTGCTGCATTCTTAGGGTAAATTCCTAGAAGTGGGATTCCTGGGTCAAATGGTATTTCTATTTTGAGCTTTTTGAGGAACCTCATACTGCTTTCCACAGTGGTTGAACTAATTCACATTCCCACCAGCAGTGTAGGAGGGTTCCCCTTTCTCCACAACCTCGCCAACATTTGTTGTTGTTTGTCTTCTGTATGGTAGCCATACTTACTGCTGTGAGATGATATCTTATTGTGGTTTTAATTGGCATTTCTATGATGACAAGCGATGTGGAGCATCTTTTCATGTGTCTGTTGGCCATCTGAATTTCTTCTTTGGAGAACTGTCTGTTCAGCTCCTCTGCCCATTTTTTAATTGGATTATTTGCTTTTTGTTTGGTGAGGTGCATGAGCTCTTTATTTATTTTGAATGTTAACCCTTTATTGGATCTTTCATTTATAAATATATTCTCCCATACGGTAGGATGCCTTTTTGTTCTATTGATGGTATCCTTTGCTGTACAGAGGCTTTTCAGCTTGATATAATCCCACTTGTTCATTTTTGCTTTTATTTCCCTAGCCCAGGGAGATATGTTCATGAAGAAGATGTTCATGTTTATATCCAAGAGATTTTTGCCTGTTTTTTTCTAAGAGTTTTATGGTTTCATGGCTTACATTCAGGTCTTTGATCCATTTAGAATTTACCTTGTGTATGGGGTTAGACAATGATCCAGTTTTATTCTCTTACATGTAGCTGTCCAGTTTTGCCAGCACCATCTGTTGAAGAGACTGTCATTTCCCCATTGTATGTCCATGGCTCCTTTATCATATATTAATTGACCATATATATTTGGGTTAATGACTGGAGACTCTATTCTCTTCCACTGGTCTGTGTCTCTGTTCTTGTGCCAGTACCAAATTGTCTTGATTAATATGGCTTTGTAGTAGAGCTTGAAGTTGGGGAGCAAGATCCCCCCCACACTTTATTCTTCCTTCTCAGGATTGCTTTGGCTATTCGGGGTCTTTGATGGTTCCATAAGAATTTTAGAACTATTTGTTCCAGTTCATTGAAGAATGCTGTTTGTAATTTGATAGGGATAGCATTGAATCTGTATATAGCTTTGGGCAGGATGGCCATTTTGACAATATTAATTCTTCCTAACCAAGAGCATGGGATGAGTTTCCATTTGTTAGTGTCCTCTTTAATTTCTCTTAAAAGTGTCTTGTAGTTTTCAGGGTATAGGTCTTTCCCTTCCTTGGTTAGGTTTATTCCTGGATATTTTATTCTTTTTGATGCACTTGTGAATGGAATTGTTTTCCTGATTTCTCTTTCAATTAGTTCATTGTTAGTGTATAGGAAAGCCTCAGATTTCTGTGCATTTATTTTGTATCCTGTAACTTTGCTGTATTCTGATATTAGTTCTAGAAGTTTTGGATTGTAGTCTTTAGGGTTTTTTATGTACAATATCATGTCATCTGCAAATAGTGACAGTTTAACTTCTTCTTTACCAATCTGGATTCCTTGTATTTCTTTGTTTTGTCTAATTGTCGTGGCTAGGACCTCCAGTACTATGTTGAATAACTGTGGTGAGATTGGGCATCCCTGTCTTGTTCCCAATCTTAGAGGAAAAGCTTTCAGCTTCTCACTGTTCAGAATAATGTTGGCTGTGGGTTTTTCATGTAAGGCCTTTGTTATGTTGAGGTACTTGCCCTCTATATCCATTTTTTTGACAGTTTTTATCATGAATGGATGTTGAATTTTGTCGAATGCTTTTTCAGCATCTATGGAGATGATCATGTGATTTTTGTCCTTTTTGTTTATGTGGTGGATGATATTCATGGATTTTCAAGTGTTGTACCATCCTTGCATCCCTAAGATGAATCCCACTAGGTCATGGTTTATGATCCTCTTGATGTAATTTTTAATTCGGTTTGCTAATATTTTGCTGAGTATTTTTACATCTAAGTTCATCAGGGATATTGGTCTGTAATTTTCTTTTTTGGTGGGGTCTTTGCCTGGTTTTGGTATTAGGGTGAGTTTGAAAGTTTTCTCTCCTCTTCTATTTTTTGGAAAACTTTAAGGAGAATGGGTAATATGTCTTCTCTGAAGGTCTGATACAACTCTGTGGTAAATTCATCTGGCCTGGGATCTTTGCTCTTGGGTAGTTTTTTGATTATCACTTCAATTTCGTTGCTGGTAAACAGTTTCTTTAGATTTTGTGTTTCTTCCTTGGTCAGTCATGGAAGGTTGTATTTTTTAGGAAGTTGTCCATTTTTTCTAGGTTTTCCAGATTGTCCGCATATAGTTTTTTGTAGTATTCTCTAACAATTCTTTGTATTTCTCTGGGGTCCGTCGTGATTTTTCCTTTCTCATTTCTGTTTCTGTTGATGTGTGTAGATTCTCTTTTTCTCTTAATAAGTCTCGCTAGGGGCTTATCTATTTTTTTTTTTTTTATTTTTCAAAGAACCAGCTCTTTGTTTCATTGATTTTTTTCTATTGTTTTATTCTTCTCAATTTTGTTTATTTCTTCTCTGATCTTTATTATGTCCCTCATTCTGCTGACTTTAGGCCTCATTTGTTATTCTTTTTCCAACTTCGATAATTGTGTCTTTAGACTATTCATTTGGCATTGTTCTTCCTTCTTTAAATATGCCTGGATTGTTATATACTTTCCTCTTAAAATTGCTTTTGCTGCATCCCACAGAAGTTGTGGCTTTGTGTTGTTGTTGTCATTTGTTTCCATGTATTGCTTGATCTCTATTTTGATTTGGTCACTGATTCACTGATTATTTAGGATCATATTGTTAAACCTCCATGTGTTTGTGAGCCTTTTTGCTTTCTTTGTACAATGTATTTCTAGTTTTATACCTTTGTGGTCTGAGAAGTTGGTTGGTAGTATTTCTGTCTTTTTGAATTTACTGAGGCTCTTTTTGTGGCCTGCTATATGGTCTATTTTGGAGAATGTTCCATGTGCACTTGAGAAGGATGTGTATCCTGCTGCTTTTGGATGCAGAGTTCTGTAGATGTCTATTAGGTCCATCTGTTCTAGTGTGTTGTTCAGAGCCTCTGTGTCCTTACTTATTTTCTGTCTGGTGGATCTGTCCTTTGGAGTGAGTGATGTGTTGAAGCCTCCTAAAATAAATGCATTGCATTGTATTTCCTCCTTTAGTTCTGTTAGGTTTTGTTTCATTTATGTTGGTGCTCCTGTATTAGGTGCATATATATTTATAATGGTTATATCCTCTTCTTGGATTGACCCCTTTATCATTATGTAATGTCCTTCTTTATCTCTTGTGACTTTCTTTGTTTTGAAGTCTATTTTGTCTGATACTAGTACTGTAACACCTGCTTTTTTCTCCCTGTTGTTTGCATGGAATATCTTTTTCCATCCCATGACTTTTGGTCTGTGCATGTCTTTGGATTTGAGGTGGGTCTCTTGTAAGCAGCATGTAGATGGGTCTTGCTTTTTTATCCATTCTGTTAATCTGTGTCTTTTGATTGGTGTATTCAGTCCATTTACATTTAGGGTGATTATTGAAAGATATGTACTTATTGCCATTGCAGGCTTTAGATTCGTGCTTAGCAAAGGTTCGAGGTTAGCTTCTTTAGTATCTTACTGTCTAACTTAACTCACTTAATGAGCTATTATGAGTACATTCTGATGATTCTTTATTTCTCTCCCTTCTTATTCCTCCTCTTCCTTTCTTTTATGTTAGGTGCTTTATTTTGTGCTCTTTTTGTGTTTCCTTTGATTGCTTTTGTGGGTAGTTAATTTTATATTTTGCCTTTTGTTTGTATTTGATTTTTCTGCTTTCTTTGCTGTGATTTTATTTTTTCTGGTGACATCTATTTGGCCTTAGGAGTGCTTCCATGTACAGCAGTCCCTCTAAAATACCCTGTAGTGATGGTTTTTAGGAGGCAAATTCCCTCAACTTTTGCTTGTCTGGAAATTGTTTAATCCCTCCTTCATATTTAATGATAATCGTGCTGGATACAGTATTCTTGGTTCAAGGCCCTTCTGTTTCATTGCATTAAATATATCATGCCATTCTCTTCTGGACTGTAAGGTTTCTTTTGAGAAATCTGATGAGAGCCTGATAGATTTTCCTTTGTAGGTGACCTTTTTTGTCTCTCTGTCTGCCTTTAATACTCTTTCCTTGTTCTTGATCTTTGCCATTTTAATTATTATGTGTCTTGGTGTTGTCCTCCTTGGATCCCTTGTCATGGGAGTTCTGTGTGCTTCTGTGGTTTGAGTGACTATTTCCTCCCCCAGTTTGGGGAAGTTTTCAGCAGTTATTTCTTCAAAGACACTTTCTATCCCTTTTTCTCTCTGTTCTTCTTCTGGTACACCTATAATGTGAATATTGTTCTGTTTGAATTGGTCACACAGTTCTCTTAATACTCTTTCATTCCTGGAGATTCTTTTATCTGTCTCTGCATCAGCTTCTCTGCATTTCTGTTCTCTGATTTCTATTCCATTAATGGCCTCTTACACCTTGTTCATTCTGCTTTTAAGTCCTTCCAGATATTGTTTTATTTCTCTATTCTCCCTCTTTAGCTCTTGCATATTTCTCTGCAGGTCCAGCATCATGGTTATGACCTTTATTTTGAATAATTTTTCAGGAAGATTGGTTAAGTCTATCTCCCCAGGTTCCCTCTCAGGGGACGATGTCTGTGTGATTCTGGTCTGCATCAAATTCTTCTGCCTTTCCATGGTGATAGACGTATTCATGGGCAATTGGTGCATGTGTCAGCTGGGAGAACAAAGTCCCTTCCCACTTGCTCCTGGGCAGCTGCATGCAGATGAGTTCTGATTCTTGCCTGGGCTGCTGTGGAGGAAGATCTGCATGGCTGCTGTGGGCGTGGCTGGCCTCAGGTTGCTACTCCACTATGGCAGGTCTTCACTGGAGGGGAATGGGTGGGAGGCTGTTTATCTCCATGAAGAGCCTCTGAGCTGCACTGCCACCCAGGGGTTTAGGGCACCTGTAGTTTCCCAGGATTCCCAGTTGCTGTACTGAGTGTACTGGGATTCTTCTGTCCAGCTGTGAGGCCCCTGTCCCTTTAAGACTTTCAAAAAGCAATCCCTTTTCTTTTGTTCCAGGGGCACCAGCCTTGGGGACCTGCTTGCCGGTTTTACTGTTCCGTTTCCCTAGTATCCTGCACATAACGCACTGTTTCTTCGCTCCCTGTGTGGATGACTAGGGCTGGGTATTTAGCAGTCCTGGGCTCCCTCTCCCTCCCCACTCTGATTCCTCTCCTCCCACTGGGAGCTGGGTTTGGGGTGGTGCTCTGGTCCTGCCGGTCCGGGGCTTGTATCTTACCACATTTGTGAGGTGCTGGGTTCTCACAGATGTAGACGTAGCCTGGCTGTTGTCCTGAATCTTCTGGTCTCTCTTTTAAGAATAGTTGTATTTGTTGTATTTTCAAAATTATATATGGTTTTGGGAGGAGATTTCCGCTGCCCTACTCATGCCGCCATCTTCTAGATGGGTTTCAGGCTCTTTTACTGAACTATAGTTGTATATAATAAGTGTTATATTTATTTCATGTAGAGCATAGTGATTCAACAGTTGTCTACATTATTAAATATTTACCCCAACTAGTGTAGTGTCTGTCAAAATAGAAAGATGTCACAGAACTATTGACTATATTCTCTATGCTGTACTTTCATTCTTGTAACTAAATTACATTATGGCTTAGATTTTTGTGTCTCTTTATCCTCTTCAGCTATTTCACCCACTCACTCCAACTTCTCCCCCATGGTAACCACCAGTGACCTCTAGTGTCCATAAGTCTGTTACAGTTTTGTTCATTTATTTTGGTTGTTTTTAAGAGTATATATGTAAGTGAAATCATATGGCATTTGTCTTTCTCTGCCTGGCTTATTTCAATTGGCATAATACCCTCTAGATCCATCCATGTTGTTGCAAATAGCAGATTTCCTTTTTATGGCTGAGTAATATTCCACTCAATATATGTACCACTTCTTCTTAATCAATTCATCTATTGTTGGACACTTTGGTTGCTTTTTTCATTCATTTAATTTACCTGTTGAACCCCTATAGGCATATAAGTTGTCCATCACTATGTCTTCCTGTGATCTAATCTACAGTGTTCTTTAACTCTTTTTGTGTGTTTGATACCTTCCTTAGTATATCTTGTTCTCATGATTTTATTTTTCCTTTTTTCCTATTGTGTTATATATTTATTCTTTTACAGAAAGATATAAGTGCAGATATAATTATAAATAAACATATATAGATATGGCTGTGAATATGGCAATGAATATGGATATAGACACATATCTTTTTTGCTAGAACTGTAAATGTAAAAGACATTAGACAAACTTTTTAAAAGACTTTAAAAAATATATCTATGTCCTTAATATAAACTCAGGTATCTCCCTCCATTGCAGATCATATTCCTCCCTTAGTATGAAACCATCCAAGAGTTTTCCTTCTTTTAGAAATTGTAATAGTTTCCTAGGGCTCTATAATAAATTAAAGCAAACAGACATCCATCCCAACATCCCAATCTGTCCCTTTCAGCCTAGGCTGGCAGTATTACTACTGATATAAATTCTCAAAGCTCTTGTTTGTGATAGTGTTGAGGTACATATGCCATTAGACACCAGGGTTCTGCACAGATCCTTTCTAGATAACACCATCTCTATTCCTAGCTTCTGCTGGAAAGGTTGTTAGATCCACTAGTCACATGCCTGTTACCTTAGTAAATGGTTGTTCAACTATAAACTTGTCCTTATCTTCAGGGCCTGCTCTCTGGATGGGCTGAAAATATCCCAAATTGGCAAGTACTGGTTCCTTTTTAGTTAACAGTTTATTTCTCAATGTATCTCTTTCTTCTCCCAATTTACTATAAGCAGGGAGGAGAAACCAGGTTGTACTGTACCTCCCACACTTAGCTTATAAGTCTCCTCAGCTAAATAACTAAGTCAATCGCATAAAAGTTCTACCTTCCATTCAACAGCAGAAAACACTCCAGTCAAGTTTTCTTCCACTTTATATCAAGGATAGCCTTTCCTTCAGTTTCCAACAGCATGTCCCTTATTTCCATTTGAGACCTCACCAAAGAAAAACATTAAATGTTCATGTTTCTAGGAATATTTTATGACAAATTATATATTCTATAAGATTGTAGGAGCTTTTGTACAGCTATGTTAATTTCTGAGTCCTCACCAGAATCACCTTTAATGTTCATATTTCTGCCAACAGTCTCTTAAAGGCATTTTAGGTTTTACTATCACATGCTTCCAATCTGACAGAACATTTTTCTTTGTGCAAATTTAAAAATATCTCCATGTCTTTAATATAGTCCCTTTCACATTTTTAGGCATTTATTACACTAACACTCAACTTTTCAGTACCAAAATATGAATTTGTTTCCTATAAAAACTTGGAGGCCTAACGCAACAAAAGTCTTTTTCTCACAGTTCTGGAGGCCAGAAATTCAAACTCAAGTTGTCAGCAAGACCATGCTGCATCTGAAGACTGTAGGGGGGAATTCTACCTTTGCACCTCTTGGCTTCTGTTGACTTGAGCAATCTTGTCTCCACCTTTACATGGCCTTCTTCCTGCTGTGTCTTTGTCTCTGTGTTCAAATTTCCCTCTTCTTAAAAGGACATTAGGCATATTGAATTTAGGGCCTATCCTAATCTTTATTACATCTGTCAAGATCTTATTTCCGAATAAGGTGCCGTTGACAGGTTCCAGGTGGACATGAATTTTGAAGGGACACTGTTCAACTCAATGTTCATGTTAATAAAACTATGTTGAGAAAACAATGGGAATTCCATTTGGAATGGCTTGAATCTAAAATCTTTAACTTTCCCAGTGAAAGGATTTAGGCAACTCCTGTTAACGTTCATGAATTCCTTTTCATAAAAGACAATTCAGTTTTTATGTAAGTCATAATTCATGTTTGGATCTTTTAGGAGGAAACCCAAACAGGAGAGTTCAGGAGGCAAAGGCTAGAATTTGTGAGAGGAAATTATGTGAAAGGAAAAAAAGACAGCTGTTTTTTTAATGAATAAATTCTCAGTGAATTGATACAGCAACAAAAATAGAAATTCAATCTGAGCTAGGAGGCCATTTATGCCTGAAAGGGTATCAATTACTGTTCAGACAAAAGCCTGATCAAACCAAACAAAGGAATAA
Organism: Manis javanica; assembly: GCF_040802235.1. Lineage (NCBI taxonomy): Eukaryota > Metazoa > Chordata > Mammalia > Pholidota > Manidae > Manis > Manis javanica. The sequence continues at coordinate 125,846,416 of NC_133160.1, read as the reverse complement.
AAAGCATCCCATTCTCTCTTCCTCTTTCAAGCCATTTTGTTGCACAGGTCACTTGGCTTCCAGGATTGTCACCTCTGTGTCAAGGGGCTTTGTACAAACATCAGATTGTGTTATGTGCCCTTATGACAACAGACCTCCTTCCTCCCAGGTGATAGTGTTGGCACCCAGACATGAGCTGCCTTTATTAGTCACAAATCAAACTCCAGTACCAACTGGAGTGTAAGGATTCTAAAATGAGCCTCCCTAAAAGGAAAAGAATTGGCACATGAGGTACCACACAGGTTGCCAATACACTTATTTTATCTCTGGTATCATTTTATGGTATTCTATTATAATGTGTGACTGGTCACCCGGAGATTACACTTCCCATTCAGCACATTCTACTCCAATGCAAATCTAAGATTGTCATGCTACACACATTGTGAAACTTAGGTCAGCTAAGGCAATGGCAAATAGATAAAAACAGAAAGAACCACTTACAGATCTAGGATGCCATTTATTCTTTAGGTATTTACTCATTTTGTATTAACTGAATACCTACTGCATGCCAGAAATCTTTGTCTGCATAGTAAGAGGTTAAGAATCTGATTTAATTGTTCTTAAAATTTAGTTTTAGTAAAACAAACAAAATTTTATTCTACAAGATACTTACGGTTTTATTCTTGTACATAAAACACCAGCATAATGCTTGATTATCTTTAGTAAATAATTTGTGCAGACATTCTTTATGCAAGGAGGCTGGAAGTTTCAGGAATGTTGGCACAGAACAAATCTCTTATGTCATATATTTTCAATGAGTCAAAAATGCAGCAAACCTTTTTAAATATAATAAAAAATAATTCACCTTTGTCATTGTGATGGTCAATTCAATTTTCAACTTTAGAAGGATCTGCTGTATTTCCCGTTTTAATGGAAATTTCTACCAAAAGTAGATAAATCTTCATTCTCCATCTCAAAAAGTAAAGTAGAATTGTCTTTCAGGTAACTTCAACTGTGGGCATATTGATGCATTTTCTTTTGCTTGTTATGCTATTACGGTGATTATGTCATATGCCATGTTCATTTGCTTCTGTACTTTAAAAAACATCAAAGTAAATTTAATTGGGGAAGAAACACACAATTTGCTAATCAACAGCATAACAATTATTCACAATATGTCAAGGAAAATAAAAAATAAGTAATATATAATTTTAATTTATTATCAATGTGAAGAGAGCATAACTGGCACTACTCTCCTGGAAAAAAAAAAGTATCCTCCATAGACATATCCCAGTGTAGGAGATTCTTATTCCTATTTCATGAACACACATTAAGATCTGTCCTTAAGCAGTACTGCTATCTTTCAGTTGCATAGTTAAAGGGGGAAAAAGTCCATACAAAGAAAAGAAAAGAAAAGGAAAGGAGAAATCAAACTTCAAAGGACACCAGTTCAGAAATTTCACCTTGTTTAATTTCATCAATTTTCTACATAATTACAAATCTGAACATACACTTTCTGTTTCTTTATTTTTTTTTCAGTGACTTGAATTGTCACCTTCAAAGGGAGGTCAATGTTATACATCTCTGCACAAATTCTTAGAGCTAAATCATTTTGTTCATATACTTCCGAACAAATAACAGTATAAAACTTATCCATTTCAGTTCACAAAATGCTGCTTTTTTCCCTCCTTTTTTTATTCTTTTTGCCTATGTGGTAGGTTGTATAACAAGGACAAAAAGAAAAGTAGATGATATAAAATACGACCCTAATTCAGAACAGGTGATTAATTTCTTCAGTTGAATGGAGTATGAAAATGTAATTCCAGATTTTCTTTTTTGTTTCTTGCAGTTGTCATACAAAAGAAGGAACTCTGATGGGAGTTGAATAGTAAGAGTAAAATGAACTGCATTATTTTAATTTAGCCTATTCACTATTGGGTTGCCCTGACATCCTGAAGTTATATTTTGTAGCATATTTGATCTTTCAGAACTTTGTAACTAGCAGAGTATATTTTAAGTGTTTCATTATTATATTTTAAATAGACATTTATTCAAAACAGCTCTTGCTTTTCAACTACAATGTCTCTAATTTATCTCTTTAAGTAAGTTTTTACATTTTTATTTACATGAAAAATATATTTTATATTTTTATCTTATATATTTTATATAAGATATTTTATTATATTATGTATATATTATATATTATATATAATTGTATATATTATATATTATATAATTATATTATATTATGTATTTATATATTTTAATATATTATATGTTATATAATATGTTTTACCTTATATATTTTATTAAGCAACACTGCTTAATATTGCTGTTATGAGATAATAGGTAAATAGAGATAGAATATGGAATGTTTCCATGTTAATTTATGTAATTTTCCTTGATATTTCTTGTTGCTCTGTTTTTTTTATGCAATAGTTATCCAGATATATAGATAATTTTCTATAATCTTAATCAGAGTTGACAGTTTTTGCTATAGAGATCATGTGTATTTATTTTAATTAATTCCATCCTATATAGTTACACTGTTTGTTATTCTATTTGTTGTCAATATCTTATCTTTCATTATATTTGTTATTTCTTGCCTAGAAAATGCAACTGTTATATTTATCTAATTCAATAAAATTGCTAACCTTTTAATTGCAAAGCTTTTAGTAGTTTTATGTATATAAAGACAATAATATAATACGGCAATATTAATCTTTTAATTTTTTTCCTATCCCTATAGTTTTTTACTCACTTTTTTTGTCTTACTGAGTTGGCTAAGACTTCCAGAAAAATACTGAATAAATATCATGATAATATATCTTTATTTCTTCATTTTTATAGGTAATGACTCTTACATTTCCCCACTGAATATAACGTTCGCTATAAATTTCAGGTTGACATTGTATGTAAGTTATGGAAGTTTTCCTCTCAGCCAAATATTTTACTTATGAATGGACATTGAATTTTGTGATAAGATTTTTTTTCCCACACCTATTGAATTTATCATTTCTTTCCACCTTTATAGTGTCAGTGTAGGCATTACAATGTAGTCAATGCTTTTTTTCTAACGTAAGCCACCTTCTATTCCTGGACAAGCCCAATTTAGTTAAGATATAGTATCATTTTAAAACACTGATGCAATCTAAGTGCCATTGTTTCACTAATGATTTTTGCATCTATGTTCATTAACCTGCAATTTTCTCAGTTTGCTTATCTGGTATGGTAGGCAGCCTTTAAAATGGCCTTCTATGAATCCCTGCTTCCTGTTAACCAAACAATAGTGGAATCCTTCCCTTTGAATGCAGACTAGACATAGTCACTCACTTTTAATGATTAGAGTATGGCAGAAGGGATAGGATGCCACTTTCAATATCATTGAAACATTGTGACTGCCGGCTTGGTTACTTTCACTCCCACTTCTCTCTCAGATCCCTCTCTCTGCTAAGTCAGGAGAAGCCCACTGGAGAGAACCATGAAGAGAGCAATGATGTTTGTCCCCAAGAGCCCACAAGTACCATAGGCCTGGCACCAGCCAAGGAGCAAACCTGGGGTGGGTGGCCCTGCAGGTGAGTCCTGCCGCCTTAGCAGACACACCTTGATTGTAGCTACAGAGAGATCGTCAACCAGAACCTTACAGATAAGCAGCTCTGAGATTCCTGACCCATAGAAATAGATAATCGTTTATTGTTCCAGTCACAAATATTGAGGGCAAAAAAATTAGTGAGAATGTTTGATATCTTGATCTGGCTGATAGTTACATGAAAAAAAATTTTTTTTAAAGATTTATGGCAACTTTTACATCTGGTTTCGGATATACTAGAAATAAAGAATTTTAATTCATTCTTTTTTTACTGCCTTTACTCTCTCTTGAGTTTGTAAAAGATTAGAACTGCTTCTTGATTGTCTGACAGAGTACAATACACATACAAAACTATCTGACTTGTGATTTTATAGGAAATTTTAAATCAGTGATTTAAAAATTTTTGATTATAGGAGTTATTGGAATTATTTTTCTTGAGCCAGTTTTGATAATTTACATTTTTTCTAGGAAAGGAAATAATTTATCTGTTTATTTTTATTATACTTTAATGCCTGTTATTTAAGTTCTATCCCTTTTATATTCCTTTTTTTGTGCTGTATCTTTTTTCTTAATTAAACCTAAAGTTTTGTCAATTTTATTTAGTCTACTCAAAGAACCACATTTTGTGAGGTTTTAAAAATCCTATTATATCTTGATTTCCTATTTTATTAGTTTACTTTTTCTTATGCTTTCTTCCTACTTTTTCTGTATGATATATTAGTGTTCATTTTCTAAATGCTTAAGGCATATGCATAGTTTATTTGTTTATTTTTTCTTTTTCTTCTTATTGAATATATCCATCTTAGGCTGTAAATTTCCCTCTAACTACTGCATTACTAGCACCACACAAGTTTGATAGGTAGTTTTTCATTATGATAGCTTAATTTCCATTTTCATTTCAGCAGGACTCAGATTTTATTTAGTAAAGTGTATGATATGTGGATTTATGAAGGTTTATGTTTTACTCTTTTTGTGGTTTATGATTTATGGCAATCACATTTTGGTAAAAAATACACCTTGGTCTATATAAAATCTGTTCTTTGGGATTTGTTGGTTCAGATTTTAACGCATGACTTATGCTCACTTTCATAACTGATTTGTGCATGCTTAAAGAAAAGGTATATTCTCTGATAGTTGGTTAAAGGTTCTGTATGTCAGTTAGATCACCTGTGCTAATTTTTTACATCTTCTATATCTTTAATAAATATGTTGCTCCTTGATAAATTACTGGGGTCTATATAAAAGTGTTCCAGTATAATGATGGATTTGTCACTTTCTCATAATTTTCTGATATTTACTATATCCATTTTAAAATTTCCTTATTAGATTCATAAAATGTAATAGGTATATCCTTCCAATGAATTACAACTTTTATTATGGTATGAATATACACACACTTGTATTATTGCTTCTTGCCTTAGGCTCTGGATAATATTAATATCAAACAAGACAGATATTAAAACATGTTTAATAATTGATATTTTCTAGTCCATTTTTCTGGGTTTTTATTTTTAAATATTTTCTATCTTTCGATTTCAGTATGTCTCTTGATAGTAACATAGTTGGAGTGTGTGTGTTAGAGTATATATGTATGTTCATTAGTCCATTAAACTATTCCTTTCAAATTGAGAGTTAAATCCATGTATATTTATGGTGACTACTATTTGTCATTACTTACATCATTTTATCTTGTGGTTTCTATCTGACATATGTCTTCAGGTGTTTTCTCAATTATTGCTATGCTTTCAAATTGTCTTAGATTTTTCATATTCTGATCCACAGTTAGCATTTTTACTGATTTGGAATGTACAAATTTCTTTTCTATTTATTAGGTAGTTACAATTGAAATGCTAACCTCCAAATGTTAAACTGGAACATTAGCTTTAGTGTTTTCTCTTAATAATTTTACTTTCTGCTCAACATATAGGATCATAAGCTAATATAATGCCAAACTACCCTCACTGCACTCACATGCTATAATCTCCAGAATTTAATGCACTTTTAACCACAACAATTAGACATTACACAAATGACTCTTTTCTTAATACATTAAGCACTTGTTTAGATATACCTACATGTTTACCATTATATTTACTATGTCTTCTTGTTTTCTAAGATCTTTCTGGAATCAGTTGCTTGTCATAGTTGTTCACCAGTTTCTAAACTATGTCTGGACAAGAGCTGCAGTATCTCTTTGGCATAGTAAAATCATCTCCAAAGTCTTTTGGACCAGTCCCACAGCACCTGCTCTCTTCCAGGCCTTGCGGGGTCTTGCCCTACACATGCACAGTTTAATAGTGGAGCCATTAGCTTGGTGAAATCCCTGTGCATGATTCTGAAGCCTATTTTCTGCAGCTTCCTCCTCTAATCCTTTGTCCCTCAAGTTTCAAGAATATTAGCACCTTCTGTGTCTGTTCTTTCTCCACTGTGTCAATGGTATCCCACCTCCCAGTGCTATATTTCTTAATTTGCCTTTATGTGGGAAGAATGCGATGGGGTGAAAGAATGAGGTGAATATGAGGCTCTTCTCTGTTTCCTCCCTTTCGAAGATATCAATCCTGTGCTTCCCATTGTCCAATGCAGTTCTGGAAGTTATTTTTCAAATATTCCAAGTTATTTTTAACATGCTTTGGCTACTTTTTCAAAGTTTTAAATCCAACTTCTTTTTCCTTAAATGTAGAGAACATATATTTTTTTAATTCTGTGATAGAGAACACCTTTATCTGAAGTTTTGGTGATTTTGATCCTTTGGTTTATTATTTTTTTCCTGAAAATTTGCTGATTTTTCTGACTCTTGGTAAAGGTGCTTTGTCATTTTTGTGTGATGATTTTTTTTGTTAATTTTAGTTAAATAGTTAATCAGAAGCTATTGTGCTACTTGCTTCTAAATATATACTCCAAAGGAGTTGGGAGCTCATCACCATGTCATCTACTTGGATTGGTGTCTATGATCAGCTCTTACCATCTAAGTGATTCCCCTTACTTTTGGTAGGCTTTACTACTAATTAAAAATATACATATTCTAATATCTTTATATACTTTATAACTAAACAGTAGATATCTAGAAATTATATTTTTGGATAAGTAATGTCCTTCTTTTGTTTTCTTTCTTACAAAATCCTACTTCAAAATTCACAATCTGTCCATGTGTTTTTAAACTCACCTTAACTCTCTCAATTGTCATTATCATACATTCTGCTTTGTTCCCCAAACTTGGCACATCTCCATTTTAGCAACTACTAACCAAGTATGGGAAATAGAGTCTACCACCAGAGAGAAGTTAAATAAAAATAAGCATTTCTAATTACTTAAAATGCCCTATGATCCAGCTGAGGCTACATCTCATTAGTCCAGGTACTAAACAGAGAATGAAAAAAAAAAAGAGACATAATTTGGATAGTCATAGGTGAAAAGAAAACATTAAACTTATCTGTAATTCATCATGAATCAACTTGATCAAAAACAAGTTTATGAATTTGGCATAATTATAGGTTACTTCAAAATTTCAGATGTAGTTCAAATTTTTTTTAAGTACAAATTTTGAGGGGCAATATTTTTAACATTTGAATAGTGTTAGGATTTCAAAAAGAATTCATCAATCTAACAACACCTGGGATAAAAAATGCCCATCTGAGCTCCAAGAGGAGAAGGAATTTTTGTCTAATATCATGCCCCAAATTTTGCAGAGAATATTTTATAAACTAAAATTAAATATGAGACACTTGGAGAATACTAATTACCAAATCCAAATTATCAACATTGTCCATTTTTTGTCCATATATAATGTCAAAAAACATATGAGAATCTAGGAGGAAACATCTGTTAAATACTCATCGAGGAAATGTCTAATCTCAAGAGCCAAAAAGGAAAAAAAAATATGCTGAGCTGAAAATATATCAGAAAATATAAAAGCATATTTGAGAAATTTATATTGCAAATACTTCAAAGCCATAATAATGAAATATATAATCCTTTTGTAAATAAAGGATATAACTGAAAATAACAACATAAAGGTGATTGTACTTAGAACTTGCTAAATATTTATATTAGAAACATATTACTCATGTACAAATTCTCTTACAGCTAGGTAATCTTTCCTCTTTGCAGACCACTCTGTATTCCCATAACAACCTATGCCTATCTTTATCTTCAAAATCAATCCATGATTTGAATATTTTTTCTCTCCCTGCTTCTTTTCCTTGCCAACTGTACACTGGGTGAAGTAATGAACCTCACTTGTCTAGTTCATTGCCATCATTTTGTTCCTTCCACAAAGCCTAACAGATAAAGATGTTCAGACTATAAGTAATAATCTAAACTCATTTTATGTAGCCTAGGCAAGTATGGAAATAAAAACGAGTAGAGGCAAAGGCTGTTTAAGAGCTTGCTATAGCAAGGATATCAGCAACTGCCACTTCTGTTTTTATAAAAACCCAAAGGAGAGCAGAGAAGCGGGAAAACTTCATAGTGCAATTACACAGAAGGCTTCAGGTACACCTGGACTGGAGGCTGTTGGCATGAAGAAGCTGTAGGCAGGCTCATTCGTAGTGGAGCTTCCTGTGTGTTTGGGTAGGGGTACATATTCAGCTTTCTCTGGTTGGTACTAAGTTGGAAGCAGGACAAATATTAGGGAAGCTGTCAATTATTAATCAATCCCTGGTCATTTGGTGCCAGATGTTAAAGGGGTTATTGTCTGGCTATGTGGAGTATGCCTAGAGACAGTGGTCTGACTTCGCCCAAGTTTGACTTACAGACAATAGGCTGGCTTCCTGGACTGGGTACTATAGACAATGAATTGGTTTCCTGGACTAGTTACTATAGATTATGGGGCAGAGTCCTATTTATATATATGATCTGGCCATTGTCTGCATATCCAGACTGTCACAAGCATCTAATGAGAACATAGAGAGTTTAATGGTCATTGTCCTGATACATAACATCTTGCCAAAAAATGGCATTCTTCTAATCTTCATATAAAAATATAGAGATGCATAAAAATAAATCATGAAGTCCTTCAATGTCAATATTTGATCAAACTTAAACTGCAATAAACAAGCAAGTTTAAAATTCTATTTTGGACATTTATTAGATGAATATTTAAAAACTTCTAAAAGTATACCAGGATAGATTGCTGAATGTTTCTGATTGACAAGTGGAAATTTAGCCACTCTAATCAAAAGGGGAAAGAGGCTGGACTGGCATTCATCTGTGCTAAACCAGGCAGTAAACATAAAAATAAACCCTGATATAGAATACATTAATTTATTATGAACATTGGTAAGTAGCTCAAATAACTCTATGACATTCTAGATTAGCAGGAAAAGCTGATTTAATATAGTCTGTTTTGACCAAACCATAGAAGTTAGTTTGGACAATACTTTAACTCAGACTAGTGAAAGTATTCCACTGATGTTTGGAGAACTATGAGCAAGAGAACCTTTTCACAGAGGTCTACATTTAGTTTGTGTGCCACAGATAATTATAATAATTAATATGTAAAATGTACTGAGATATTAATTCTCCAGCTAAGAAGAGGCTTGATAATAATGACCACAGAATTAACATGAGGCTAAGAAACCTTCCTCATCCATAATTCACACATATTGTAGTATAAATATGTTTTGGCAAAAATTCAAAATGAATTAATTTCTACAGTATAGAAAAACAATTAGCAATTTTAAATGATATTTAATTTTGTTCAATTTTCAGAGGAAATTATTAAGAAAAAAACAAAAATAAAAAACTCTGTCTTGATTATAGTTTATGTTAATTTAATGTACATTAAATGTAAACTGCAAGAGACAGTAATAATAACTTCTCTGTGCTCCAGGGAAAACCTGAACTCATTTGGCCAACCAGAAATAGGAAAATTTCATTTTCATTTTTTTCATTCTGCTTACCTTGATTTATTTCTTTTTCCTTTGATATGTGCTACTTCAACTCAGCCTAGTGTAAGTCTTCTTAGAATGTCCCAACATAGCTTATCCTTTAGAACTAATCTTTGGTGCAGCACTGAATCACACATGCTGTACCTAAGACTCTCCCTTATCAAAATATACAAACTACTCCCACTTATTCTTTCAGAGTGCAGTTGTTTTGTTAATATAATTCAAGTTCAGTAAAGAAACATTTCTAGGGACAAACATAATTTAAGATGCTAGCATCATATTATGAACAAATAAGATTCCTGCTGTCCCGGAATCTGATAAAGTCACTTGAGCTATTTGCAACTAATAATAATAAGCCAATATATTCTATGTCAGAGTTTATCTGCCTGCTTTTAAAGTAAATTTGTAATTAGCCTAATATTTGTTGACTTCATGCAATGTACCAGCCACTTTATTAAGTATCTTGAAAAATAACCTCATTCCTTATTTATATCTGGAGGAATAGTAATCTCCATTTAACAGATGATAAAACTGAGGGTCTGAAGGTTAATTGTTTCTTTAAGGGTTGTACAGGCAGTAAGCAGTAAAACCATTACTCAGTCCAGTTCTCTTCTCATCTGATCCCACAGCCAGCATTCTTTATGCCTCCCTATTGGCTTGTGCTTTAATGCAGAAAAGTGAGATAACGGATGAAGCTTAAACATGACCTAGAAGGGAAATGTATTAAGAACAGAAGAGTATTTCCTACCATCCTCCCAAAAATTTCATTGCCTGCCAGATATGACTGAAACTTTAAGCATCAGGCATGCCAACATCCTTTTCTATTTTTTGAATCTAAACCTAGAAAATTGTATGAGTCTTTCTCAAGTTCCAAAAGCTACTATACACACAGACTCAAAGCTAGTACTTTGCTCTCCTGGCACAAACACTTTGTTCTGAATGAGTTCTCACCATGAGCTCACGCTGAAATCACACCTGTGGTCAGATGAGTCTCATCTTGGCAAGATGTGTTAATGTAATGCCTTCTATAGTACTATAAACATGACAGGCTGTTAGATCTAGAGACAGTTCACAGGCATTGAAATATATTTTCTTACATACTTTTTAATATGTTTAATAACAACTATTTAGATATTTAAATGTACTCAACTGGAAGAATTCCTGGAAAGAAAGCAAAAAGAGGCCTGAAAACTTTAATATAAGCAAGAAAAAAAGATTTTTGCTTTCTTCTTTCCTAAATTTATGGCCCCATGTAGCCAACTTTACATAATGGAAAAGGAGAGCATCTTATGCCAAGGAAAAGATGAGGCAGCAAGCTTTTTGCTCAGAACTAATCAAAAGGTTCCTTAATATTCAGTCAAATCTGTCCCTCTTTTTTTATATTTAGTATTTTAATAAGGACGTAATGATCAAAATTGAATTATTTTAAAGTTGGTTAAGCAGAGACACTTAATAAGAATAAATTTTGCTCTTGGTGGAAAGATAATAAATGCAAAGCTATATCTCCTGTCATAATTCAGATTCAAAAGCTGATTGTACTTTTCAGGACTGGAGATCCCAATATTCTCTCTATGGAGAATCACTAAAAATATCTCATTACTTTCTATAGTACCATATACATCCACTATGTCTATGTGATGCTAAAACCATTTTAAAATGTGAAAGGTTTCCTTGACTTTTTAGTCCATATATCCCAAACAACTAGTCTGAATCACAGTTTTTTCCTTTGTTTGACCAAACAGACCAGTGACACCATCCTGGCCACTTGGTAGTTTTCCCCCATCATTTAAAGATAAATTCAGATGAAGGCAGTGCAGGGCTGGCTTAGTGGTGTTGGGATATCTTCTTTGTCCCAGGTACCTTCTACTGTTTTTATTCAGCATTTTCAGCATATGCATGTCAGAAGATGGTTCTCTACTTCCAGAATCACATCCCCGTTCTAGGAAAGGAGAAGAGGATAGCAAATGATCACAATACAAAGCCCACTTGTAAAGGGGTTTTCATAAAGCCCCATCTAATGAATTACATGTCATTGACAACAATTGCTAAGGATGTCACATGGCTTTTAGTGGGCACCTCCTCTCAAACTGGGGTTCTTTCTTTAAGAAGAAAGAGTAGATAGTGGGTAAGTAATTACCAATAGCTACCACAGAGAATTGTGTGGCAGAGATTATTATTATTCAGCATAATGGTGCCAATACTTAATATATATGAAATAAATCAATCTAATAGAGTAGAAAAGAAGTCAAAGTGTTCATTCTTTCCTCCTCTCCAGAAAGGAAATAAAATATAGTTGATAGTTAAACTTCACATATTAAATAGTGAAACATAAATTAATCATACTATCTTTTGAGTAGATATTAAAAATTGAGGGAATGGAGAAAAACATACGTACAGAAAACTGGGAAGTTGTACATGGCTGACATAATATTTTGAATTCTATATTATATTTAGAATAAAAAAGAATAACCATTGAGCTCAGTAAGTTTATACAATATAACCCACCCTGTGCTTAAGAAACACAATTTACCATGCTATCATATGGCAGTAATGGATTCCCAAAGCATCTTGGGAAACAGAAGGTTTGTTGAGGAAATCTATGTTTATCAACAGGAACAACTGCATGGTGAGAAAATTGATCTTTTAAATACAAACACAACATACTAAACTAATTCCACTTAGCTAAAAAGGGGTTCCACTTAGCTAAAAAGGGGCATCTCCTAATCTACAACTAAATCATGGTGAGGTAAATAATGAATTCTCATCCTTCTAGAAAAAAGAGATCATCTATACCAATGATTATAAGTGAATATCAAAGATATCAAAGGAGATTTAAAACGTTTCATTAATGGCAGTTATTTAATCATGATAAGCAATACCATAACTGATTTTCATGTTTAATTGATCAAAGATCACTCCAGTGAACATTCTTCTGAAAACAAATCAATTAGTAGCTGCCTCACATTTTGAAAGTCAGCGAGTCTGTGGTGAACTCACTTCAGTTAACACAATTCTGTAGGTAATTTCGAACCCCTCTGGCTTTGAACCAATAAAAATACCTTTTAATGCAGAAACCAACCCAATCTTTCCTCAGCAGACTACACAATTCCAGTACAAACACTCCTCAAAACCCCTGCATAAGTTCGGCTGTGTTCTGAACTTAATCCTTTCCAAGGTGTGTGGGGGCTTTTTCTTTTTTTCCATACTCGTTTTTGTTCTGTTCTTGGTCAAAGCTGCAATGGTGCAGATAACCAGGGATGGTTCAGATCTTCACTACTGTTGTTGATTCTCTTTGAAGGAAGGTCTCATTTGCATTGGTCTAATTTTATACTTCAAATATCATTCAGCATGACTTTACCATGTTTTTGCTTTTAAATAATTTGTCAAATCCTTTGTATAGACAGTGACTACAAAGAAGCCTTTTAGTCTCTACACAATTAAAAACTATGAGAAAAACAAGTATAACTAAAGATGATAAGTTCAGTTGTAGAGTATTATTGTGCTAATGTTGTTATAGATTCTGGTGGCAAATGTTTCATTTCGTTTTTTTCCGTCATATTCATAATTAAGATTGGTGTATAGTTTTCCTTTGGATGAGTCCATTCTTCAGGTTAACTTAACAGTTTCTTATAATCTGGAAAAATTTATGTAGCAGTGTAAGTTTCTGTCTTTTAACATCCCCAAATCACCTGGACTGGTATATTTTTGTGGAGTATATTTTAAATAATTTGATTATTTCTTACATGGAGTTTTTTTTCTTATTTTTTCCCTGTCATCAAATTTGAATCATTCATTTTCCTCAAAATTTATCCATTTTATCTAGATTTTCAACTTTCTTGGATAGATTGGTACAAAATATTTGATTTTTCTTAATTTCCTTTTGCTATATTTAGTTTTCTTTTGTAATATTTGTATTTCACTATTTTTTACCACTTTCCTTTTATGATTGACTACTTCATTCATTTTATTTTTTATTACAGTATAATTCATATAAAATGTTACATTGGTTTCAAGTGTACAACATAGTGATTCGATAGTTATATTATTAAATGGTCACCTAAACTGGTATAATTATTGTCAACATAGAAAGATATCGCACTGTTATTGACTATTTTTTCTATGATGTACTTTCATCCCCATGGCTAATTTATATTATGATTGAGATTTTGTGCCTCTTTATCCCCTTTGCCTCTTTTACCCAACCACTCCAAACCCACCCACCCTGCCACTATGGTAACCACCAGTCTCTCCTTTGTGTCTATAAGTCTATTTCTGTTTTGTTTTGTTTTTAGATTCCACATGTAAGTGAAATCATTTGGTATTTGTCTTTCTCTGGCTTATTTCAACTTAGCCTAATACCCTCTAAGTACATCCATGTTGTTACAAATGGCAAGAATTCTTTGTTTTTTATGGCAGAATAATATTTCTTTGTATATACATACCATATCCTCTTTTTCCAGTCATCTATTGATGGACACTTTGCTTTAACATCTTGGCTATTGTAAATAATGTAGCAATAAACATAGGGGTGAACATATTTTTGCAAATAAGTGACTTTGTTTTCTTCAGGTCAATTCCCAGAAGTAGAATGCTGGGGTTGTATGGTATTTCTAGTTTTATTTTTTTGAGGAACCTTCATACTGCTTTCCATGGTAGGTGGACCAATTTCCATTCCCACCAACAGTGTGGGAGGGTTCCCTTTCTCCACATCCTCACCAACACTTGTTATTTCTTTTCTTTCAGATAGTGGCCATTCTAACTGGGGATATTTCATTGTGGTTTTGATTTCCTATTTCCTTGATGATTAGAGATGTTGAGCATCTTTTTATGTGTCTGTTGACCATTTGTACTTGTTCTTTGGAAAAGAAGGGCCTCTGTCTATAAGGTCCTCTGCTCATTCTTTAATTGGATTATTAGTTTCTTGTTATTGAGTTGTATGAGTTTTTTATATATTTTGGATATTAGCCCCTTATCCAATATATCATTTGCAAATATATTCTCCCATTCAGTAGTTTGCCTTTTCATTTTGTTGATGGTTTCCTTCACTGTGAAGAAGCCTTTTAGTAGTGTGTAGACCCACTTGTTTATTTTTGTTCTTTTTTCCATTGCCTGAGAGACATATCCAGAAAGGTTTGGTGTTTTATATGGGTCTTTTGTCCATTTTGAGTTTATTTTTATGTATGGTGTACCATAGTGATCCAGTTTCATTCTCTTGCATGTAGCTATCCAGTTTTCCCAGCAACATTTATTGATGAGACTGTACTTTCCCTATTTTATATTCTAGTTTTCTTTGTTGTAAACTGACTATATAAGCATGGGTTTATTTCTGGGCTCTTTATTCTGTTTTATTGATCTATGTGCCTATTTTTGTGCCAGTGTCATACTATTCATACTATTTTGATTAGTGTAGCTATATAAGTATAGTTTGAAATCACGGACTGTAATGCCTCCAGCTTTGTTCTTCCTTCTTAAAATTTCTTTGGTGGTTGAGGGTCTTTTGTTGTTCCATACGTATTTTGGGATTACTTCCTCTTAGTTCTATAAAAAGTGCCATTGGTATTTTATAGGGATTTCAGTTAATCTATTGATTGCTTTGGGTAATATGGACATTTTAACAATATTATTTCTTTTAATCCATGGGCTTATTATATATTTGCATTTATTTGTGTTTCTTTCATCAGTGTCATAGTTTTCAGAGTTCAGGTTTTTCAATTCTTTGGTTAAATTTATACCTAGCTATTGTATTCTTTTTGATGCATTTGTAAATGGGATTGTTTATTTTTCTTTCTCCTAGTTTACTATGACCATATAGAAACAGAACAGATTTCTTTATATAAATTTTGTATTCTGTAACTTTACTGATTTATTCTAATAACTTTTTGGTGGAATCTTTAGGGTTTTCTAGACATAATATCATGTAATCTGCAAATAGTGACAGTTTTACTTCTTCCTAACCAATTTTGAAGGCTTTTATTTTTTTATCTTGTCAAACTGCTGTGACTAGGACCTCCAGTACTATGTTTAATTAAAGGGGTAAAAGTGGGCATCCTTGTTCCTGATCTTAGAGGAAAAGCTTTCAGATTTTCAACATTGAGTATGATGTTAGCTGGGGTTTGTCATATATGGCATTTATTATGTTGAGGTAAGTTCCCTCTATATCCACTTTGTTGAGAGTTTTTAGCATGAATGGATTCTGAATTTTGTCAAATGCTTTTCGGCACTACTGAGATGGTCATGTTTTTTATCCTTCACATTTTTTTTAATGTGGTGTATCACATTGGCTGAATGGCATATGTTGAGCCACTCTTGGATTCCTGGGATTAACCATATTTGGTCATGGTAAATGATCCTTTTAATGTATTTTGGAATTCAGTTTGTTTGTATTTTGTTAAGAATTTTTACATCTATGTTCACCAAAGATATTTGTCTGTGATTTTCTTTTTTCATAATATCCTTGCCTGTGAAGACAAATATATCAGGATAATGCTGGCCTGATAGCATGAATTTGGAATCATGGTAATGCTGGTCTCATAGGGTTAATTTGGTAGCATTCATTCCTCTACCATTTTTTCAAATAGTTTGAAAAGGATAATTATTAACTCTTCTTTAAAAATTTTGTATAATTCATCTATGTAGCCATCTCTATGTTTGTTTGTTGGGAGTATTTTGATTACCAATTCAGTTTCATTACTAGTAATCAGTCTGTTCAGATTTGCTATTTTTTTCTTTCTCAGTCTTGGAAGATTGTATAAGCTAGGAATTTGTCCATTTATTCATGTTGTCTAATTTGGCATATAATTTTTTATAGTAGTCTTTATAATTCTTTATAGGGGAGTCAATGCTCAATGCACAATCATTAATCCACCCCCAGCCTAATTCTCATCAGTCTCCAATCTTTTGAAGCATAATGAACAAGTTCTTACATGGTGAACAAATTCTTACATAGTGAATAAGTTCTTACATGGTAAACAGTACAAGGACAGTCATCACAAAAACTTTTGGTTTTGATCACTCATTATGAACTATAAACAATCAGGTCAAATATGAATATCCGTTTTATTTTTATACTTGATTTATATGTGAATCCCACATTTCTCCCTTTATTATTATTATTATTATTATTATTTTTAAATAAAATGCTGAAGTGGTAGGTAGATGCAAGATAAAGGTAGAAAACATAGTTTAGTGTTGTAAGAGAGCAAATGTAGATGATCAGGTGTGTGCCTGTAGACTATGTGTTAATCCAAGCTAGACAAGGGCAATAAAACATCCACGGATGCAGAAGATTTCTCTCAAAACAGTAGGGGTGAGGATCTAAGCCTCACCACTGTTGATCCCCAATTTCCCACCTGATGGCCCCCCTGTGACTGTGCCTGTCTTAGGTTGTTCCTCCCTTGAGGAATCTTACCCTTCTCTGGCTAACCAGTCATCTTCCGGGGCCATACAGGGAGATGTAAAGTTGGTAAGTGAGAGAGAAGCCATATTGTTTGAAAAGGTTAGCTTTCTACTTCTTTGCAGATTTGTGCCCTGTGGCTTCTATGCCCAGCATTT
The DNA here is from genome assembly GCF_040802235.1 of Manis javanica. NCBI lineage: Eukaryota > Metazoa > Chordata > Mammalia > Pholidota > Manidae > Manis > Manis javanica. The sequence goes on along the minus strand of NC_133160.1, from coordinate 125,829,409 downwards.
GTCTTGCGGTATCTTTACCCCTTGGAGGAGTTATGATACTCGGTGAATTCAATATGAGGCACGAATTCTATTTAAGGGTTGTAATTAGGAAGGAAGAAGAAAAGCTATAGAGGTAGCAGATGGAAGAAAACATGGGAAGATTGATTATTTCTTTGACATATCTTCTTGCAGAGTAAATTAAGCATGTATAGGTTTTAAACTACTAATTAAATTGGGCACACACATTAACATAATAGGAATGGAGTTACATAACCAAAGCAGATCTATAATTACCAGCCATCTCCAGTGGAGCCAAGAAAACCAGTTAGGCACCCTAGGCATTTGTGAAAATTTGTCTATGATATAATGGATATTGTCCAACTGTACTTGAACAGTCTGAGAGAAATCAGACAAATTAAAACAACCCATTCCTGGGAACTGTTCACATCCCATATGTTCTTTTAACAGTAGATAGTCTGTAGTTGTAAGATTATAGAGCGCTACAACTTGCACTTCTCCTAATTCTTGGTTGAGATCCAACAGTATAGATCCAGTCAAATTAGTTATTTTACTGAATGCACAGGCCAGCTTAGATATCTCCTTCTTCATTCCAATGGCAAGTCCAGGAACCAGTGGAATGAATGCAGCTACAGCTGCAGCATCACCTGGATCTTTTCTGAGGTTTTTTGATGATCATCTTCTGGTATGTCTCTACCAGAGAGTACTGATGTTGGAAGTTCTTCTTCATATTGTATCTTAGTTCATTTTCTGGGTAGCCAAATTAGGCTTTGATCCTCTGTATAAACACAAACAGACCCTTTGCCCACACTTTGATATGCCCTTTATGCCATTGTGTAGAACTCATTGGAGGTCACCACACAGGAACTGCTTTTTTTTTTTTAAGAGAAAGAAATATTATCAGAAAAGTGTACATCCATAGCCGATCATCTGACATCCTTTAATTGATCAAAATTAAGGATATTTAAAGCATGCATTAATCATTGATTTACAGTTAGTTTTATCCTATCAGGGAGTAATCCCTCTTCTCTTTCTTTTTTTTTTTGTTATCTTTAATCTACACTTACAATGAAGAATATTATGTTTACTAGGCTCTCCCCTATACCAGGAACTCCCTTTAAACCCCTTTACAGTCACTGTCCATCACCATAGCAAAATGTTGTAGAATCACTACTTATCTTCTCTGTGTTGTACAGCCCTCCCCTTTCTCCCTCCCCCCCATGCATGCTAATCTTAATACCCCCTTTCTTCTTCCCCCCCTTATTCCTCCCTACTCACCCATCCTCCCCAGTCCCTTTCCCTTTGGTACCTGTTAGTCCATTCTTGGGCTCTGTGATTCCGCTGCTGTTTTGTTCCTTCAGTTTTTCCTTTGTTCTTATACTCCACAGATGAGTGAAATCATTTGGTATTTCTCTTTCTCTGCTTGACTTATTTCACTGAGCATAATACCCTACAGGTCCATCCATGTTGCTGCAAATGGTAGGATTTGCCCTCCTCTTATGGCTGAGTAGTATTCCATTGTGTACATGTACCACATCTTTATCCATTCATCTACCGATGGACATTTAGGTTGCTTCCAATTCTTGGCTATTGTAAATAGTGCTGTGATAAACATAGGGGTGCATCTGTCTTTCTCAAACTTGATTGCTGCATTCTTAGGGTAAATTCCTAGGCATGGAATTCCTGGGTCAAATGGTAGGTCTGTCTGAGCATTTTGATGAACCTCCATATCGCTTTCCACAATGGTTGAACTAATTTACATTCCCACCAGCAATGTAGGAGGGTTCCCCTTTCTTCACAGCCTCGCCAACATTTGTTGTTCTTTGTCATTTGGATCCTTACTGGTGTGAGGTGAAACCTCATTGTAGTTTTAATTTGCATTTCTCTGATAATTAGCGATGTGGAGCATCTTTTCACATGTCTGTTGGCCATCTGTATTTCTTTTTTGGAGAACTGTCTGTTCAGTTCCTCTGCCCATTTTTTAATTGAGTTATTTGATTTTTGTTTCTTGAGGCATGTGAGCTCTTTATATATTTTGGACGTCAAGCCTTTATCAGATCTGTCATTTACAAATATATTCTCCCATACTGTAGGGTTCCTTTTTGTTCTATTGATGGTGTCGTTTGCTGTACAGAAGCTTTTCAGCTTAATATAGTCCCACTTGTTGATTTTTGCTGTTGTTTTCCTTGCCTGGGGAGATATGTTCAAGAAGAGGTCACTCATGTTTATGTCTAAGAGGTTTTTGCCTATGTTTTTTTTCCAAGAGTTTAATGGTTTAATGACTTACATTCAGGTCTTTGAACCATTTTGAGTTTACTTTTGTATATGGGGTTAGACAATGGTCCTGTTTCATTCTCCTACATGTAGCTGTCCAGTTTTGCCAGCACCATCTGTTGAAGAGACTGTCATTTCCCCATTGTATGTCCATGGCTCCTTTATCAAATATTAAATGACCATATATGTTTGGGTTAATGTCTGGAGTCTCTAGTCTGTTCCACTGGTCTGTGGCTCTGTTCTTGTGCCAGTACCAAATTGTCTTGATTACTATGGCTTTATAGTAGAGCTTGAAGTTGGGGAGTGAGATCCCCCCTTCTTTATTCTTCTTTCTCAGGATTGCTTTGGCTATTCGGGGTCTTTGGTGTTTCCATATGAATTTTTGAACTATTTGTTCCAGTTCATTGAAGAATGTTGCTGGTAATTTGATAGGGATTGCATCAAATCTGTATATTGCTTTGGGCAGGATGGCCTTTTTGACGATATTGATTCTACCTAGCCACGAGCATGGGATGAGTTTCCATCTGTTAGTGTCCTCTTTAATTTCTTTTAAGAGTGACTTGTAGTTTTCAGAGTATAGGTCATTCACTTCTTCGGTTAGATTTATTCCTAGGTATTTTATTCTTTTTGATGCAATTATGAATGGAATTGTTTTCCTGATTTCTCTTTCTATTGTTTCATTGTTAGTATATAGGAAAGCTACAGATTTCTGTGTGTTAATTTTGTATCCTGCAACTTTGCTGTATTCTGATCAGTTCTAGTAGTTTTGGGGTGGAGTCTTTAGGGTTTTTTATGTACAATATCATGTCATCTGCAAATAGTGACAGTTTGACTTCTTCTTTACCAATCTGGCTTCCTTGTATTTCTTTGTTTTGTCTGATTGCCGTGGCTAGGACCTCCAGTACTATGTTAAATGGCAGTGGGGAGAGTAGGCCACCCTGTCTAGTTCCCGATCTCATAGGAAAAGCTTTCAGCTTATCGCTGTTCACTATTATGTTGGCTGTGGGTTTATGTTATATGGCCTTTATTATGTTGAGGTACTTGCCCTCTATTCCTATTTTGCTGAGAGTTTTTTATCATGAATGGATGTTGAATTTTGTCAAATGCTTTTTCAGCATCTATGGAGATGATCATGTGGTTTTTGTCTTTCTTTTTGTTGATGTGGTGGATGATGTAGATGGATTTTCAAATGTTGTACCATCCTTGCTTCCCTTTGATGAATCCCACTTGGTCATGGTGTATGATCCTTTTGATATGCTTTTGAATTCAGTTTGCTAATATTTTGTTGAGTATTTTTGCATCTACATTCATCAGGGATATTGGTCTGTAGTTTTCTTTTTTGGTGGGGTCTTTGCCTGGTTTTGGTGTTAGGGTGATGTTGGCTTCATAGAATGAGTTTGGGAGTGTTCCCCCCTCTTCCATTTTTTTGGAAAACTTTAAGGAGAATGGGTATTACGTCTTCTCTGTGTGTCTGATAAAATTCCGAGGTAAGTCCATCCGGTCCTGGTGCTTTGTTCTTGGGTAGTTTTTTTGATTACCGTTTCAATTTCTTTGCTTGTAGTTGGTTTGTTTAACTTTTGTGTTTCTTCCTTGGTCAGTCTTGGAAGGTTGTATTTTTCTAGGAAGTTGTCCATTTCTTCTATGTTTTCCAGCTTGTTGGCATATGGTTTTCATAGTAGTCTTTAATATTTATTTGTATTTCTGTGGAGTCTGTCATTTTTTTCCATTCTCATTTCTGATTCTGTTGATGTGTGTTGATTCTCTTTTTCTCTTAATAAGTTTGGCTTGAGGCTTATCTATTTTGGTTATTTTCTCAAAGAACCAGCTCTTGGTTTCGTTGATTTTTGCTATTGTTTCATTCTTCTCAATTTTGTTTATTTCTTCTCTGATCTTTATTATGTCCCTCTTTCTGCTGACATTAGGCCTCATTTGTTCTTCTTTTTCCAGTTTTGATAATTGTGATGTTAGACTATTCATTTTGGATTGTTCTTCCTTCTTCAAGTGTGCCTGTATCGCTATATACTTTCCTCTTAGAACTGCTTTCACTGTGTCCCACAGAAGTTGGGGCTTTGTGTTGTTGTTGTCATTTGTTTCTATATAGTCCTTGGTCTCTATTTTAATTTGTTCATTGATCCATTGATTATTTAGGTGCATGTTGTTAAGCCTCAATGTGTTTGTGAGCCTTTTTGTTTTCTTTGTATAATTTATTTCTACATTTATATCTTTGTGGTCTGAAAAATTGGTTGGTAGAATTTCAATATTTTGGATTTTGCTGAGGCTCTTTTTGTGGGCTAGTATGTGGTCTATTCTGGAGAATGTTCCATGTGCACTTGAGAAGAATGTATATCCTGTTTCTTTTGGTTGTAGAGTTCTATAGATGTCTATTAGGTCCATCTGCTCTACTGTGTTTTTCAGTGCTTCCGTGTCCTTACTTATTTTCTGTGCAGTGAATCTATCTTTTGGGGTGAGTGGTGTGTTGAAGTCTCCTAAAATGAATGCATTGCAGTCTATATCCCCCTTTATTTATGTTAGTATTTGTTTCACATATGCTGGTGCTCCTGTGTTGGGTGCATATATATTTAGAATGGTTATATCCTCTTGGCAGACTGAGCCCTTTATCATTATGTAGTGTCCTTCTTTATCTCTTGTTACTTTCTTTGTTTTGAAGTCTATTTTGTCTGATATTAGTACTACAACCCCTGCTTTCTTCTCACTGTTGTTTGCCTGAAATATGTTTTCCATCCCTTGACTTTTAGTCTATGCATGTCTTTGGGTTTGAGGTGAGTTTCTTGTAAGCAGCATATAGATGGGTCTTGCTTTTTTATCCATTCTATTACTCTGTGTCTTTTGATTGGTGCATTAAGTCCATTTACATTTAGGGTGACTATTGAATGATATGTACTTATTGCCATTGCAGGCTTTAGATTCGTGGTTACCAAAGGTTCAAGGTTAGCCTCTTTAGTATCTTACCACCTACCTTAGCTCACTTATTGAGCTGTTATATACCCTGTCTGGAGATTCTTTTCTTCTCTCCCTTCTTATTCCTCCTCCTCCATTCTTCATATGTTGTGTGTTTTGTTCTGTGCTCTTTCTAGGAGTGCTCCCATCTAGAGCAGTCCCTGTAAGATGCCCTGTAGAGGTGGTTTGTGGGAAGCAAATTCCCTCAGCTTTTGTTTGTCTGGGAATTGTTTAATCCTGCCATCATATTTAAATGATAGTTTTGCTGGATAGCTGGATACAGTATCCTTGGTTCAAGGCCCTTCTGTTTCATTGCATTAAATATATCATGCCATTCTCTTCTGGCCTTTAGGGTTTCTGTTGAGAAGTCTGATGTTAGCCTGATGGGTTTTCATTTATAGGTGACCTTTTTCTCTCTAGCTGCCTTTAAAACTCTGTCCTTGTCCTTGATCTTTGCCATTTTAATTATTATGTGTCTTGGTGTTGTCCTCCTTGAATCCTTTCTGTTGCAGGTTCTGTGTATTTGCGTGGTCTGTTTGATTATTTCCTCCCCCAGTTTGGGGAAGTTTTCAGCAATTATTTCTTCCAAGATACTTTCTGTCCCTTTTCCACTCTCTTCTTCTTCTGCTACCCCTATAGTACGGATATTGTTCCTTTTGGATTGGTCACACAGTTCTCTTAATATTGTTTCATTCCTGGAGATCCTTTTATCTCTATGTCAGCTTCTATGCATTCCTGTTCTCTGGTTTCAATTCCATCAATGGCCTCTTGCATCTTATCCATCCTGCTTATAAATCCTTCCAGAGTTTGTTTCATTTCTGTGATCTCCTTTCTGGCATCTGTGATCTCCCTCCAGACTTCATCCCATTTCTCTTGCACATTTCTCTGCATCTCTGTCAGCATGTTTATTTTTATTTTGAATTCTTTGTCAGAAAGACTGGTTAGGTCTGTCTCCTTCTCTGGTGTCTTTGTGATCTTGGTTTGCCTATAATTTTGTCTTTTCATGGTGATAGGAATAGTTTGCAGAGCTGGGACTAGTGATGGCTGGAAGAACTTCCCTTCTTGTTGGTTTGTAGCCTTCCTCTCCTGCGAGAATAGTGACCTCTAGTGGCTTGTGCTGGGCAGCTGTGCGCTGGCAGTGCTTCTGCTTCCTGCCCGGCTGCTATGGAGTTTATCTCCGCTGTAGCTGTGGGCTTGACCTGGCTCAGGCTGCTGCTCCAAAGTGGTGGAGTTGCGTTGGAGGGGGAGCAGCCGGGAGGCTATTTATCTCCGTAAGGGGCCTTCATGCTCCGTGCAACCCAGGGGATTAGAGTGCCCAGAGATTCCAGGATTCTCTACCTCTGCACTACGTGTCCCGCCCTGCCCCTTTAAAACTTCCAAAAAGCACCCACCAAAACAAAACAATGACCACAAAAGAAATAAATAAATAAAAATAAAAAATAAAATAAAATGGCCCGTCGTTTTTCTTTATTCTCCAGTGCCTGCCTCAGGCACCCGCTCACCAGACTTGCTGCCCTGTTTCCCTAGTATTGGGATCCCTATCCCTTTAAGACTTCCAAAAAGCACTCACCAAAATAAAACAACAATAAATAAATAAATAAATAAATAATAAATAAATAAATAAATAAATAAATAAATAAATAAATAAATAAAAAGAAAAAAAGATGGCCGCTCGCATTTCTTTTGTTCTCTGGCTCTGGTCTCCAATACCCACTCACCAGTCTTGCTGCCTTGTTTCCCTAGTATTGGGGTCCCTGTCCCTTTAAGACTTCCAAAATCACTCACCACAACAAAACAACAACAACAACAACAAAAAAAAAGATGGCCACTCGCTTTTCTTTTGTCCTCCGGTGCTGGCCTCCGGCACCCGCTCACCATTCCTGCTGCCCTGTTTCCCTAGTATACAGGGCCCCACGCATGCACTGTGTCTGCTCTCTGGTCCGGACGGCTGGGGCTGGGTGTTCAGCAGTCCTGGGCTCTTTGTCCCTCCCAATCAGAACCTCTCTCCTCCAGCCAGGAGCTGGGGGGAAGGGCGTTTGGGACCTGCCAGCTTGGGGCTTGTATCTTATCCCCTTTGTGAGGCGCTGGGTTCTCGCAGGTGTGGATGTGGTCTGGATGTTGTCCCGTGTCCTCTGGTCTCTATTTTAGGAAGAGTTGTCTTTGTTATATTTTAATAGATACATGTGGTTTTGGGAGGAGATTTCCGCTGCTCTACTCACGCCGCCATCCTGGCTCCCTATAATTCTTAATATTATTTTGGTGCCAGTAATAGCTTCTCTTTCATTTCTGATTTTACTTGATTCCTGTCTCAATTTTCTTGATGGGACTGGATAAAGGTTGATCAACTTTGTCTTTTCAAAAAACCAGGTCTTGGTTTCATTTATCTTTTCTATTGTTTTTTCGTCATCAGTTCATTTATTATTTTTTTTATTATAACTTTGGGCACTGTTTTTCTTTTTGTAGGTCCTTTCAATATTGGGTTAAATTGTTCATGTGGGATTTTTTTCTCATTTCTTGGAGTAGGCTCGTTTTACTATAAACTTCCTTCTTAGAACTGATTTTGCTATGTCCCAAAGAAATTGAAACAATGCATTTCCCATTTTATTTGTCTCCCGGTATTTTTTGTATTACCTTTTGATATCACTATTGACCCACTGGTTGTTCAGTAGCATATTATTTCACCACCACCTGTTTGTGTTTCTTTTAGGGTTTTTTTTCCTTACAATTTCTAGTTTCATACCACTGGGATCAAAAAAGATGCTTGATATGATTTCAATCTTCCTAAATTAATTGAGACTCATGGGGTGGTCTAACATATGATCTATCTTGGAGAATGTTCCATGTGCACTTGAAAAGTATGTGCTTTGTTGGTTTGGGATGGAATATTCTGTATATATCTATTAAGTCCATTTCACTTGATATGTCTTTCAAGCCAGTGTTTCATATTGATATTCTGTCTGGATGATCTATGCACTGATGTAAGTGGTGTGCTAAAGTCGATTTCTCCCTTTATCACTGTTATTGTTTGCTTTATATATGTAGATCTTCCTATGTTGGGTGCATAGATAAATTCAACTGTTATATCCTCTTGTTGGAGTGATCCCTTTATTATTATGTAATGCCCTTGTTTGTTTGTTATATTCTTTTTCTTTTAAGTCTATTTTGTCTGAGGTAAGTACTGCACTGCCTGCTTTTCTTTCACTTACAGTTTTCACAGAATATTTTTCCTTACCTTCATTTTCAGTCATCATATGCCTTCACATGAAGTGAGTCTCTGGTATCACATATAGATTGATTGTCTTATTTTATCCATTCAGTCTCCATATATCTCTTCTTTGGAATATGTACACCATTTGTATTTAGAGAAATTATTAATAAGTTCATGCTCATCAACATTCTGTTCAAAGTTTTATGATTGTTTTTGTAGGTCTTCTCACTTCTCTTACTCTCTTTCCTTATGAGTGATAACTTCCATTAGTTTTATGCTTGGGTTCCTTTCTCTTTATATTTTTTAGGTACCTATTATAGGTTTTTGGTTTGTGGTTACTATGGAGTTCATATATGATATCCCAAGTATACAGCAGTCAATATAAGTTGAAGGTTACTAAAGTTTGAACATTTCTAAAAGCATTACATATTTTCAACCCCTCCTACATGTTTTATATATATGTCATATTTTACATCTTTAATTTTGCTATTTCTCAACTAATTTTTAGATATAATTGATTTTGTGACTCTTGTATTTTAATTGTGATACTAGCTTTTGAGTGACTGATCTACTACCATTACTGTATACTGCTTCTACCAGTGAAATTTTTCCTTTCACAATTTACTCACTTCTAGTATTGGACTTTTCTTTTGTGTGTGTGTGTGTGTGTGTGTGTGTGTGTGTGTGTGTGTATTTTGTTATCACTAATCTACAATTACATGAAAAACATTATGTTTGCTAGGCTCCCCCCTTCACCAAGTCCCCCCCACAAACCCCATTACAGTCACTGTCCATCAGCATAGTAAGATGCTGTAGAATCACTACTTGTCTTCTCTGTGATGTACAGCCCTCCCCATGGACCCCTCCAAATTATACATTCTAATCATAATGCCCCCTTTTTTTCCCCATCCTCATCCCTCCCTTCCCACCCACCCATCTTCCCCAGTCCCTTTCCCTTTGGTAACTATTAGTCCATTCTTGGGTTCTATGATTCTGCTGCTATTTCTGTTCCTTCAGTTTTTCTATGTTCTTATACTCCACATATGAGTGAAATCATTTGGTACTTGTCTTTCTCCACCTGGCTTATTTCACTGAGCATAATACCCTCTAGCTCTATCCATGTTGTTTCAAATGGTAGGATTTGTTTTCTTCTTATGGCTGAGTAATATTCCATTGTGTATATGTACCACATCTTCTTTATCCATTTATCTACCGATGGACACTTAAGTTGCTTCCATTTCTTGGCTATTGTAAATAGTGCTGCAATAAACACAGGGGTGCATCTGTCTTTTTCAAACTGGAGTGCTGCATTCTTAGGGTAAATTCCTAAAAGTGGAATTCCTGGGTCAAATGGTATGTCTATTTGGAGCTTTTGATGAACCTCCATACTGCTTTCCACAATGGTTGAACTAATTTACATTCCCAACAGCAGTGTAGGAGTGTTCCCCTTTCTCCACACCCTCACCAACATTTGTTGTTGTTTGTCTTTTCGATGATGGCGATCCTTACTAGTGTGAGGTGATATCTCATTGTGGTTTTAATTTGAATTTCTCTGATGACTAGCGATGTGGAGCATCTTTTCATGTGTCTGTTGGCCATCTGAATTTCTTCTTTGGAGAAGTGTCTGTTCAGCTCCTCTGCCCATTTCTTAACTGGATTATTTGCTTTTTGTTTGTTGAGGTGTGTGAACTCTTTATATATTTTGGATGACAACCCTTTATTGGATCTGTCATTTATGAATATATTCTCCCATACTGTAGGGTACCTTTTTGTTCTATTGATGGTGTCCTTTGCTGTACAGAAGCTTTTCGGCTTGATATAGTTTCATTTGTTCATTTTTGCTTTTGTTTTCCTTGCCCAGGGAGATATTTTCATGAAGAAGTCGCTCATGTTTATGTCCAAGAGATTTTTGCCTATGTTTTTTTCTGAGAGTTTTATGGTTTTATGACTTACATTCAGGTCTTTTATCCATTTGGAGTTTCCTTTTGTGTATGGGGTTAGACAGTGATCCAGTTTCCTTCTCTTACATGTAGCTGTCCAGTTTTGCTAGCACCATCTGTTGAAGAGACTGTCATTTCCCCATTGTATGTCCATGGCTCCTTTAACAAATATTAATTGGCCATATATGTTTGGGTTAATGTCTGGAGTCTCTATTCTGTTCCACTGGTCTGTGGCTCTGTTCTTGTGCCAGTACCAAATTGTCTTGATTACTGTGGCTATGTAGTAGAGCTTGAAGTTGGGGAGCGAGATTCCCACCACTTTATTCTTCCTTCTCAGGATTGCTTTGGCTATTCAGGGTCTTTGGTGTTTCCATATGAATTTTTGAACTATTTGTTCTAGTTCATTGAAGAATGTTGCTGGTAATTTGAGAGGGATTGCATCAAATCTGTATATTGCTTTGGGCAGGATGGCCATTTTGATGATATTAATTCTTCCTAGCCAAGAGCATGGGATGAGTGTCCATTTGTTAGTGACCTCTTTAGTTTCTCTTAAGAGTGTCTTATAGTTTTCAGGGTATAGGTCTTTCACTTCCTTGGTTAGGTTTTTTCCTAGGTATTTTATTCTTTTTGATGCAATTGTGAATGGAATTCTTTTCCTGATTTCTCTTTCTGTTAGTTCATTGTTAGTGTATAGGAAAGCCACAGATTTTTGTGTGTTAATTTTGTATCCTGAAACTTTTCTGTATTTCAATATCAGTTCTAGTAGTTTTGGAGTGGAGTCCTTAGGGTTTTTTATGTACAATATCATGTCATCTACAAATAGTGACAGTTTAACTTCTTCTTTACCAGTTTGGATTGGTTGTATTTCTTTGTTTTGTCTGATTACCATGGCTAGGACCTCCAGTACTCTTTTGAATAACAGTGGGGAGAGTGGGCAGCCCTGTCTTGTTCCCGATCTGAGAGGAAAAGCTTTCAGCTTCTCGCTGTTTAGTATGATGTTGGCTGTGGGTTTATCATATATGGTAGTTTTGGCCTTTTCTTTATGCCTAAAGAAGTCCCTTTACCATTTACTGTAATGTAGTTTGGTGGTGGTGAACTGCTTTAACTTTTGTTTTTCTGTAAATTCTTCATCTCTCTTTCAATAGTAATAGTAATCTAGACAGATTCAAATAGTAATCTGTCTAGATGGAGTATTCTTGGCTGTAGGATTTTCCTTTCAGCACTTTGAGTATATTATGCCACTCCATTCTGGCCTGTAAATTTTTGAAATGAAAAACAAAACAAAACACAGTTGATAGCCTTAGAGTGTTCCCTTTTTTTGCAACTAATTGCTTTTTTCTTACTGCTTTTAAGATTCTGTCTTCTCTTTACTCTTTGACATTTTGATTATTATGAGCCTTCATGTGAGCCTCCTTTGGTCCATCTTGTTTGGGTCTCTTTGTATTTCCTGGACTAGATGTTTATTTCCTTCCCATATTATGATTTAGCTACAATTTCTTCAAATACATTTTCTTCCCCTTTATTTCTCTTTGCTCCTTCTGGGGCTTCTATTATGTAAATGTTTATATTTTTAATGTTGTCACAGAGGTCCCTTAACCTATCTCCATTTTTCAAATTCTTTTTTCTTTGTGCTATTCTGTTTGAATGCTTTCCATTACCCTGTCTTCAATATTGTTGATCCATTCTTTTGCATTTTCTAAACTGTTTTTGAGTTCCTCTAGTGTATTTTTCATATCAGTTATTGTGTTCTTCAACTCTGGTTCTTTTGTATTTTTTCTGTCTCTTTGTTGAAGTTCTAAGTTCATCCATTCTTCTTTGATGTCCAGTGAGCATCTTTATAACTGTTACTTTGAGGTCTTTATCAGGTAGATTACTTAACTCCTCAGTTATTTTCTTAGATGTGTCTTATTCTTTCATTTGATGTGTATTTCTCTGTCTCCTCTTGTTTGACCTTCTATATTCGTTTCTGTTAATCAGGCAAAATACCTACCTCTTCCAGTCTTGATGGGGTGGCTGTGTATAGAAACACAGTTTAGACTGCATATGTCTGGGACTTCTGGTTGGCTGGCTGCAGGTATTAATCCCAAGGTGTTCAGCCTAGTGACCCTGCACAGGAGGCACCCTAGTGGGATCACTGAGACAAAGCAGGCATGGATTGTGGGTATTTAAGACCTCTGCACAGGTGGCATCCCAGCACAAAGCTGGAGCTAAAGCAGCAGGAGCCAGGGGTGTCCCACTGTGTGCTATACTTGGGCTGCCTTGGTGGGACTGCTGGATCTGAAGTGGTCTTGCAGTGAGGAGAGCACGTTAAGGGGTCACCTTAGGGTGACTAGAGCTGGTGACTAAAGGCCCAGGGCTCACTGAGGTGCCAGGCTGGTTAGTGTACCTGGACTCTCCTCCCATCCATAATGTCAGGGTGAAGAAGGAGTGCAAACAGTGGTGTTCACTTCCTCTCCAGCCCTGAAGAGGCTTCCAGCAGTTCTCCCACCATCTCATAGGCCCCTTCACTTACATTCAAGTTGCTCTTTAAACCACCTTTATTTCCCTATGCCCCAGGGTAAGCAAATCTGCACGCAGATTTGATAGGGTCCTTGTAAGAGAGACGCTGGAGGAATCAGAGTAGAAAGAACTGTGATGATGGAAGCAGAAATTTTGAGTGACCACTTCGATGATGGAAAAAGGGCCCACCAGTCAAGGCCATAGGCAGCCACTAAAAACTTACAAGATAACACCTTGACTTTAGCTTAGTGAAAATGATTTCAGACTTCTGGACTCCAGAACTGTAAAACAAAAGATTTGTGTTCTTTAAAGTCACTGATTTACAGTAATTTGCTACAGCACCAATGCACTAGGAAATTAATAAAACGTGTGACTTAGAAATTTGTAATTTGATTGTGTTTCAGCAGGATAATCACTTTTCCTGCTTTCTTCTTTTTCTTTACCAACAAATCTCCAAGGGATGCTTCCTCCATCCAAGCTATCCCCTGATCCTCAGCAGGGCTGCCTTCCCAGTACTGTACCCGTGGGCCCCACAACCTTTCAACCTTCTTCCTTTTGATTTCTCAAGGGCTGCTATTCTGATCTATCAGATGTCAGATTTGTTGTCAGTGTTTATTCAGGATGGGATGGTTTTGAGAGTGACTGTACCTGTGACCTTTCACACCTAGGTATAGACCCTGGAGTTTCTGATGGACTGGGGTGTTTATTTCTCATATGTACTGGTAGTGTGAAATTCACAGTGTTCTCTGTCTTGTAGTTATAGGAAGATTCATGTTGTGATATGTGGTTTTGGAGCCGAATGGATATAGAGATTTTAATCTGTTACTACTATTATCCTGTGATATACCAGAAACCTAGACAGTACAGACTGACTCCTTGTTATGAAAAACTAGGATTTTGCCATCTTCAACATTTACCACCTTTAAATCAGGATTTTGCTATACATTCATTATTGTTTTCCTATTTTATCTTTATAAGTGATATTCTTAAAATTTCATCAATATATAAAAGTTCTTTTTGCCCTACACTATCAGAAAAGAGTATTAGTAACTCTTTCTCCCTTTCACAGTACAGTTCAAATTCTCTTGGCTATGTATTTACTTTCACTTTTACATTGTCATGGTGATAATCATTTACTGTCTATTCTCTAATAACTTACTTTTTTCTTAAGTTTGTTCTAAAATTTAGCTTCCAGTAATTTTTTTATATTATAATGACTTTTTGAATCATAGTCAACATCAAGTCATGTTGTAAGTTAGAATTATATTTCTTTATCCATTGGAAAAATGTAAGCTTGGCCCTCTAACAGGACATTATTCCTACAATCAAGCACGAGTGGAACCTTTGGTTATTCTCTATAAATGATGTCACATTTTAGAAAATTAGTACTTCTTGTAGTTTTTCTAAATAATTTATTTTTTATCATCTTTCCTCCAGCTTTTACATATCGGCTTTTCTTGTGTCATGAATTTTATTGCTTTGATTAAAGTAATTCACTTCATTTTCTTACAATAAGCTTATTATCCCAACTGCATAGATGAAGAAATTAAGGTACAGATGTATTGAAGAATGTAACATAGGCTACAGTTGATGACCTCAAGTGAACCCTGCTATCCTCACTCTAAATCACATATTTTATTCTTTAACTCCCCCTTCCTCCTTTATACTGAGACCCTCCCCCAAGAACCCCCTCTTAGGACTCCAGTTCCTGCTGTTCCAATTTATAATGCTCACAGTATAGGTGGACTGACACTGTGATCCTATAATTTTCTTGCGCCCATATACTGTTCTTCTGGGTTGCATCCAAAGATAATTATTGAACCAGTGCTACAGCACACCTTTTGGCATCCAAACAGATCGGTCTGTGACTACATTCAACAAAATGCACTTGATTTGTATTCTAGGATGTATCCCAAAATAGTTTCCTAAGAAAAGGTACATGTCAATTGAAAGGATTAAGTCCATAATGTTTTAAGAATATCTTTATGACATTATAGCAATTCACTGATTTCTTCAGGTATGAATTGTAGGTGAAAATTTATCTTCCTTTATGATTTTGAAAAATATTGCTATAATTCCAGTTAATCAGCTTCATGTCATATTTAGATTTAAATTGGCTAAAACCATCATTTATTTTTCTTAAATATGATAAAACTAGACATAAGAGACTGATACTTTGCTACTAAAAAAAAAGGCTTAAACTCTTTTACAGACCCAAGTAAGATTAACACAGCTCATTAACTTATTTTCCTACAATGATACATAGATTAAATAAACAATGTTTTGCAACTTAAATAAGACCCTTTTTGCACTTGTCTAATAAATTAATAGTAGTCTCTTTTTACCAGGCTCCTGGGGTTATAGATTTTAAGTATCTGTATCTTACCAGCGCAATAATATTTTATACTAAAGGCCTATTAATACCTTTAAGACTATTATTTTAACCAAGGTGATATCAAAGTATTCACTAATAATTTATGTTTCCTTTGTTTTTAAACATCTAGTGTCCCCAATGTGAAGACGTCTACCAGTCTATTTTTGTTATTTTCCAGAAAATTTGTGTAGTTTCATTCAATTCAGTTTTTTTTAATTTGATTTCTCTCCAGAAGCTTTTAGAATCTCTTAATTCTTGTGGCGAAATATCACAGAGATATACTTAAATTTAGGTATGTATTCTGTTATTATGCTGGATGTTGTGTAGATTTTAAAATATGATTCAACTTTGAGAAATCCTCTTCTATAGTTATCCTTCTACAATTTTCAAAGAAAACTGGGTTTTTCTGATTATGACTCCCTTGGATTGACACACCCTATCCTTCATCTTCTCCCATTATCTATCTCTCTGTTTTGTTTTCTTTAATTCTGTATTCTTGGAAAGTTCTCAAATGTATCTTCCTTTACTTTTTCAACTTTGCAATCTCGTTTTCAATTTGAAAAAGCCCTTATCTCTTTCTTGAATTTATCTTCTTTTTAAAAATATAGCAGTATTTATGAAAATAATTCTTGACATTCTTTGAAAATATTAACTCAACTGTTTAAAATAACTATTTTTCAGTTTCTTGAACAGTTTCTTCTAGAGTTACTTTTGTTTTTTCTATTTGTTTAATGCCATTGTCTTTCATATTGTTTTATATACTTGGAGATCCTCAATTTTCCATTATGAAAGGCTGGCCTACGAGGGGGTGCATAGGAATCTCATTAATGTTGTCCACCTGATTGGAGTTCTGCATATGCATTGTGAAGCAGACAAGGCATGACAACTCACAGGTCTTCTTTTAAAGCAGGCGTCCTATTAGGCAGCAATTCCCATCCCTCCAAACTCACACCAAATGTCTTTTGTTATTTTCTTTTTTAATCTCTTCACTTCCCTTCACTCACTGTTTCCCCTTAGACTGTTTCCCTTCCTAATTGTTTATTGTATTTTCTTTGATCTGGAGCACCTACATATCCACTAAAAGCTTTGTCTTTGTCCAAATTGCTTTAATATTCTGATGAATATCTCTGCCTACTTCCCACTTCTGCACTCCACAGAGCAGAGTTGCCTAGGAATTCCAATGCCATTTTATTTTTTCCTTCCTCCATCACCCAGCTGTGGCCATAGATATCTTTTTTGCATGACGTCAAACATTCCCTATACTTTTCTTCTTATAGAAATTTGTTGAAATATCTCATTCATTCTTAAATTGTCCACCCAATTTCACTCTTCATAGAAATTGTTTGAATCACTTTCATAATTTTTTAACTTTTTATTTTAGTAGAGGTGGAGGAAAAACTGAAGCTAAGCAAATGTGCCTATTATTTGACGTTAAACAAAATCCTTTTGAAACTCTATGACTAGGAGTTATTGATGGATCTAGGTACTCCAAAAGATCCAAAAAGAAAAAAATAAGTATTAGGAGAAATTTTTAGTTAACTTATGTTCTAGGAGAAGATATCTTCAAATTCCTTTCTGAATAATAAAGGTGACATGGCCTCAGCTCTGATGATGATGCTGTCATTCTAGATATCACATAGTATATCAGAAGACTCTTTATAGTCTTGAACCTATAACCACTTTTAAAAATCACCCCAGCACCTTTCTACAGAGCCTGCAGTTCCAATATTCAGATCTCCTGTCTCTCTCAAGGCTGCATTTCAAGATTCTAACAAGTAGATGCTCAGTATAGCCACCATCCCCCAAATTACTATCATTCCCCCAAGACCATAAAACAGAAATCTATGTTAAAAATGCAAAGAGCTTCAAAAGACATCTTATTTCCAAATATCTTCTAGAAATTCTGGAGCATCTCCTGAAAAATACATCTAATACTTCTGTATTTTTCACATCATTGCCTCTTTATCTTCTAATTTCCTATTCCCTTCCCCATTCATACTAGGTACCTAATTTGAAATTTTACATTTTTAAATAGATATACAGAGATATTTTGTGCACTAGAATTTTGCAAAGGAAGGATTATCAGTCAGAATGATACTGCAATAAATAGACATGATTAGTTGTTTCAATTTGTTTTGGAGGGGAATTCTAGTTAGAAACACCACTAAAATTAACTTCTTCACTGTAAGAGACATATTATTTTGCCTCTGAAGATCTAAAAGTAATGAGGAACTCAATTCTTAAATGTAAAGGGATGTTCCATTTGTACAGAATACAAGATATTAATGATGCTGTTCTTTTGGTGTTCATCTACAGTGGAAATATTGTGAAGAAAAAATTACTCTGGTAAATTTTTTGAAATATTGTGAAGAAAAATTACTCTGATAAATTTTTTGACATCATTAGTTTTCTCATGGTTTATTTCTCCATCCATAGATGTACCATACTTGAATACAGTTGATAAATCTGTGGAAAAACACTGTTCTTGTTTTCAGTATGATGGAATAAAATTATTGCTTATAAAAATATGCATACCAACAATAGTAATGTGAAACTATTAGAACACTGTAAATATACATTAAAAACAAATGTTAAGAGCAGTATCTTTCTTGGAACATATGTACTTTCCCTGAATGGTGCAGTTATAAAAACTATACATTTCAGAGTAAATAAAAAATGTTTAGACTATTATTGAAATACAAGTGCTTTGTCAGAGAATCATTACGTGACAAAAATGCATTATTATATCCTCAAACAAAAGACTAACCCCAGAAACCATTCACATATTTTAGAAGTAGTATGTATAATTTACCAAAATATTCAAGTACAACATCTATATCACAGCATTTTATTCACAGAGGCTCTTTGAACAGAGTATTCTGACAAATTGATAACTTAATTTGCCAAAAAATCATGCATCTCAGTTATAAATCCTCAACCATAACATTTTAGTAGGAAAATATATTGACTAAAATTTTGGAAATTTTGTCCCCCAATCCCCTCATGTGGATGCTCCCTCTGAGCAACATTTTCCCCATATTATGAGCTAAAACAACCTAGAAAATTTTTCTAGTACTTTAGTAGAGTGAGATAGAGTACATGTTCTGAGTCATAACTTAGGATATATTTAACTGAAGAATTTCAATTATGTTTTAAAAGTGTTCTTTAAGTGGAAAAGCTTTGTATTTCAGATGTGGAAAATTCATTTGACAGCAATGATTTCTTTTTATGAAGATATAATTGACATACATTATATTAGTGTACAATATAATGACTCAATATTTGTATATATTGTGAAATGATCACCACGGTAAGATTAGTTAACATCCATCACCACACATAGTGCCAAAATTTTTTTGCCTGTGGTAAGTACTCTAAAGATCTACTCTCTTAGCAACTTTTAGATATACAAGATGGTTAACTGTAGTCACCATGCTATGCATTATGTCCCTGTGAGTAATTTATAACTGCAAGTTTGTACCTTTTGACCCCCTTTATCAATCTCCATCTCTAGCAACCACCAATCTGTACTCTGTATCTTTAAATTTGGGTTCTTTTTTTTAAAATTGATTTTACACTCCACATGTAAGTGAAATCATGCAATATTTGTCTTATCTGACTTACTTCACTTAGCATAATATCTTCAAGGTTAATCCATATTGTCACAAACAGCAAGATTTCCTTCATTTTTATGACTGAGTAATATTCCAATATGTGTTTGTGAGTGTGTACTACATTTCTTTATCCATTTATCTACTGATAAATGGTTGCCATGTAGTCTTTGCTATCGTAAATAATGCCGTAAGGTACATGGGGTGCATATTACTTTTTGAGTTAGTGTTTTCATTTCCTTTAGATAAATACCCAGAAGTGGAATTACTGGATCATGTGGTGATTCTATTTTAAATTTTTTGAGGAATCTCACTACTCTTTTCCACAGTGGCTACACCAATTTATAGTCCCACCTACAATGCACAAGTGTTCCCTTTTTATCATATCCTCTCCAAACTTATCAATTATCTTCTTGAAAGAAGCCATATTGACAAGTGTAAGGAGATATTTCATTGTGGTCTGATTTGCATTTCCCTGATGATTAGAAATGTTGAGCATCTTTTCATTTACCTATTGGCCCTCTGTATGTTTTCTGTGCAAAAACATCTATTCAGATCCTCTTACCCAATTTTAATCTGATTATTTTGTTATTGAATTATATGAGTTCATTATATATTTTGGATATTAATTCCTCATCAATATTTGATTTGCAACTATTTTTTACAATTCAGTAGATTGCCTTTTCATTTTTTTGATGATTCCTTTGCTGTGCAGAAGCTTTTTTGTTAGATATAGTCCCAATTGTTTAATTTTACTTTTGTTACCTTTGCTTTTGGCACCAGATCCAAAATATCTTCACCAAAACTGTTGACAAGGAGTTTACCACCTATATTTTCTTCTAAGAAGTAGTATAGTGTTCTGACCCTTTTATGAGTAGAGCCTTCGTTTCCCAAAGCTCTCCACTGCTCCTGGAGTTAAGCTCCACTGATTTTCATAGGCAGGCTAATCTTCCCAGTGCAGGCACTCAAGGCCAGAGATTCCTGACGTGGAGTTTGACCTTTCATTCCTCAGGAAGGACCTCCATGCCTGTGATATTCCTCCTGCTTGAGATTACCCCAGTGGTGTTTGTTCCCAACTGTGACTCTGCCCTTCCTACCCTTCTCCATGTGGCCTTCTACTTATGTCTTTAGCTGTGGAAGAGCTGTTCTGCTAATCTTCAGGTTGTTTTCAGAGTGAACTGCTTTTTATGTTGGTGTGTCTGTGGGAGAAGATGGACTCAAGATCTTCCTACCTGTCATCTTGTCTGGTCTTGACATCTTTCTTAATATTGGCTTTTATCTCTCTGAACTTCCCTCTGAGAATTACTTTTGCCACATCCCATTTGTTTTGATGCTTTGCATCTTAAAAATATCCAGACTTGCTTTGGACCCTAACATATGATCTATCCTGGAGAACATTTCATGTACACTTAAAAATGTGTATTCTGTTGCTTTGGGATGGAATTTTCTGTAGGTGTCTCTTCAATCTATCTTGTCTAACATGTCGTTTAAGGCCACTGTGTCCTTATTGAGTTTCTGTCTAGATGACCTAGCCATTGATGAATGTGGTTTATTAAATTCGCCTTCTATTGTTGTATAGCTGTCTATTTCCCCCTTTAAATATGTTAATATTTGCATTAAACATTTAGAGGCTGCTATATTTGGTGCAGAAATATTTACTAATGTGATATCCTTCTGTTGGGGTAACTGCTTTATCATTATATACTGACCTTGTTGGACTTGTTAGAGTCTTTGAAGTCTGTTTTGTCTGATCAAAGTATAGCTACCCCAGCTTTCTTTTGGTTTCTATTTTCATGGAATATCTTTCTCCAGCCCTTCATTTTCAATCTGTATGTGTCCATCTGAATAAGTCTCTTGAAGGCAGCATATAAATGTTTTCTTCATGAATCACTTGTCTTTTGATTGGAGAATTTAGTCCATTTACATTTAAAAGTAATTATTGATAGGCATGTACTTATTGCCATTTTGTTAATTTTTTCTAGTTCTTTTGTGATTCCTCTATTCCTTTCTTTTTCTATTTGCTGTCTCAATTTATGACTTGAGGATTTTCTGTATTTGTATGCCTATATTGCTTTTTTGGTGTGCATATGACAGATTTTTGCTATGTGATTACTGTTAAAAGTGGATTTATGTAAACCTTAAAATAAAGTTGATAACAACTTAAGTTTGCACTTTAAAGCTCTACATTTATACTCTCCCTTCACATTTCAGCAAATTATTTTATATTTTTACTACTTTTATCATTTAACCTTCATAGTACCTTTGTAAGTGATTAGTGCACCACCTTTATATTTGAATTTTATTATATATTTACCTTTACCAGTGAGATTTATACTTTCATGTGTTTTCTTGTTACTAATTAATACCCTTTCATTTCAACTTAATAGCTGTATTAATAGTTTCCTGATGTTAAAAAAAAATAAACATTTTGGAAGTGAATAATGGAAGACAGTAGACCTTACCAGACTCAGATGATTTAATGATATACTGCAGGTCTTCTAGTGGTACAGCATAGGAATGGTCTTCCCTGAAATCCCTAAGATATATATAACCTCTCTTGACAAAGATGTAAACTTACATTTTCTTCTTTAATAGTTTATTAAATTATCTCAGTTTGAAAAGATTTGATACAAGTTGATGTTAAAAAGCTTTAATGTGCTTCCATTCACCAAAGCTGATGTAGTCAGGTTCACTGTAACTGACTTTAGACAAGTGAAAAGATTCATGAAAATTGATCAAGACCAGAATGTGAACAGGAACACAAAGAAGGCATGAAAACAGTTGCAAAATGAACAAAATGGTTATCAGACAATGTGTACAATCCATAGTTTTGTCCGTACAGCTAACATTTCGATCTTTAGAAAATAAGTCATATTCTGTTGAAGTTTTATGAATAGGTGATAGTGGTCTTGATATCAAATTTTATAGAACCCTAGTTTGATAAAACAATGACTTCTAGTAGAGGAAGTAGCTCAAAATACATGAGAAATATTCTCCAAATGCTAAGTTAGATGCTACTGCCAAGAAAGAAAGGACTGATTGTGTTTACCATATTACCCTAATATTTCCCTTCTGCCATTAAATGTAAAAATTTTTGCAGCTTTCTGCTGAAAAAAAATAAAAAGATCACTTCCCACAAAGAGTAACTCACATAAAGAAATAAATGGGGAAAATATACAATTATGTTAGCTCTTTTCTGTACTTGATGTTTTCTGTAATTTTATTCTGTGCTATATTTTTAAGAAATGACAATTCGTTTGCTCACATACACCACCACAGCATTTTCTTTTGGCAAGTAAAATGTATACACATGTCTTATTTGGGTAGAATTTCCTAGGTAACATCCACTTTCACTGATTAATTATTGTCTATATGGGGTAATTCTCATGAAAAATATTCTTGTTTGGCAGATTCTCTACATCACAGGTACTTATGAAAACAGGAAACTATGTATGTAAGTGTTTTGTTAATTTGAAAGTGCTATACAAATTATTAGGAAGTATAACTAGGGATGACCTCTCTCAATCTCCCACATATGACCATTTGTTTTCAAAAATATTTTCATGCCCTCCTTCAAACCTTGCATTGATAAACCTAAGCTTTGGCATTTCTATAATGTTTCTAGTATGAATTTTTAAACCTTACTTATTCTACAATTGTTCATTAATGTATAAGACTAGTCTAGTATATTATTCCATTATGAAAAGACAAAATTATCACATGAATCATTTGATTTTTCTTAGTCACTGTTCAAAATATTCTGAAATCTCTCTTGTACTGACAGTTTAAGTAAATATAGGGAAGTTGAGGAAAGTAGTGTATTTTAACAGGTCTAGACAGGATAATCAAAATGCAATATTTGAAAAGTTTCTAGTGATTTTATAGGTGTCATTTCTGATAAAACATTTCATAGAGAAAAGAGAACAAACCCATTACAGGTCTTCTGATTTTATTTCTAGATGTTCCATTATCGGCAATGTTAATAACAGACCTTCTATTTATAGCATTACCTTCATTTAAATATTTTTTAAAGCAATAAATGAAGACGTCCACCAATGTACTTTTCTGTCTCTTGAGCTTCAGGCTCATGCAGCACTGCTTAAGTGATATAGAAGTAGTCCCTTCAGTAGATAACACAAAGGAGATTTTGTTTATAGATGTTTGTATTTTCTATACTTCCTAGGAAAGTATTGAGCCCTGTATCAGTCAGGATTCTTTAAAGAAATAGAAGCAATAGACTATAGATATACAGATAGATAAATAGATAGAATAAGGCATTGACTTACACAGTTGTAGAGACTGGTAAATTCAAAATCCGTAGGTCAGGTTGGCAGGCTAGAAATTCCAGTAAATGCTGATGTTGAAGTCTTGACCCCAGAGTCTATGCAGCAGACCAGCAAGACAGAGAATCAGGTAAACTTTTTTATGTAACAGTCTTGAGGAAGAAGTCCTTCTTCTCCAAGAGCCTCAATTTCTCCTCTTTATGCTTTTAATTAATTGAAGGAGGCTCACTCATGTTATCAAAGGTAATCTGTTTAATGTAAAAGCAGCTGATTATAAATGTAAAATCACATTCACAAAATACCTTCACAAAAACATCTAGACTAATGTTTAACCAAACAACTGGTTGCTATAGCCTAGCCAAGTTGGCATATAAAATTAATCATCACAACCCCTAAAACTACCCAAGAAGCATTTAAATTTTACTTTGCAATGTTAATTAAGAGATAGTTGAAAGATATTATTTAGGGACCAAGAAGACAAGAAAGCAACACAGATCTTCCTCAACTTATGATGAGGTTACAATCCTGATAAACTCATTTTAAGTTGAAAATATTCTAAGTCAAAAGTACATTTAATATACCTAACTTTCCAAACATCATAGCTTAGCATTAGCTAACTTAAACATGCTCAGTACAATTACATTAGCCTACAGTTGGGCAAAATCATCTACTGCAAAGCCTATTTCATAACAAAGTATTGAATTTCTTATGTAATTTACTGAATACAGTACTAAAAGGAAAAAAACACAATGGAGAGCTGGGTATAGAATGGTTGCAGTGTACACACTGTTTATCCTTATGTGGTCGACTGGGAGCTGTGGCTCTCTGCCACTGCCCAGAATTATAAGAGTATCATAGTGTACATTACTAGCCCAAGAAAATATACAAATTCAAAATAGAATTTCTACTGAATATATACTACTTTTGTACCATGACTAAGTTGAAAATTTTTAAGTTCCTTAAGATGGGACTTACACTTAATTAATTGAATGAGATAATTTGCTTATATTAATATGCTTTATGTGAAGGCATCAGAAGGGACTTTCTGTAGTGTGTCACTTTCATAACAAGATTAAGCTGAAAATCATAAGTCAAACCATTGTAAGGGACTGTATATATGAAGTTTCTTATTTTAAAATGTAAGTGATGCTGATAGAACCTAACTGAAATTTGTGACATATCTTGATGATTACATTTAAAATAGTTTGAAGTCAATGAATTTGGGCAAGATATGAAAAGATACCTACAGCTGAAGAGAATTCTCTCCCCTCTTATTCAACTTTCCATGACAGCTTAAGTAGACTTGGTGTGAAATTTATCACATTATACAAAGATTAACAATTATATATATATTTTATATATATACATATACATATATAATATGTATATATAATATGTTCAGTATTATAATATGTGTACACACACATACACATATATATATGCATATAGTGGAATGTTACCATTTTATATACAGGCTATCTTAGCATGGGCTGCTGTAACAAATTATGATAGACTGGGTGGCTTCAACAACAACTTATTTCCCACAGTTCTGGCACCCGAGAAATCCAAAATCAAGGTGCTGGCTGACTCAGTGTCTGGTAAGGGCCTTCTCCTTGTTTGCAGACAGATGCCTTCTCTCTTTATTCTTGCATGACTGAGAGAGACAGAGAAAATAAGGTCTTGCATTTAATCACATCATAGTTTCCACCTTAATGACTTCATTTAAACCTAATTATCTCCAAAAGCTGTACCTCCAAATACCTATACATGAGGAATTAGGGTTTCAACACAGGCCAAAATAAATATTGCTTCCATTTGGAAAAAGCCTTTTATCAGCTTGATGCTTTCATGATCCAACTATTTCTCTTCTGAGATTGTGTGTTATAAAATTGGTGGATGTACATTCCAGTATTTCCTGAAAGATGATGTGTTGAAGATTTTTGCATGTCCCCTTGTATTTTTACAAGATACCCTTCTCTTTTAGAAAGATAAAATTGGTAAATATATAACCAGATAACTGAGCAATAAAGCAGTAATTGCTTCTTGTATGGCACATAATATCCTATCACCTTCTTTGCAGGGACTTCATTTATATTGTCTTTTTACTCATCTCTCCTTTTTCAACTATTGTTCACCTTCCAGTGGGAATAATGAAGATCAGACTTAAAATGTAAGGATATGTTTGATCTTCAGTAGAGTTAAAGTCAAACTGAAGATTCAGAAATCTTTATGACATTTAGATGCATTGTTTTGGAGCATGCAAAAATTTGAGAAATTAAACTGACATCTTAAAAGCTTTTCATAATATTTTAATTCCAATCCGTTTTTTATTTTCTTTTAAATTTTTATTAAGATATTTTTTGATATACACTCTTATGAATGTTTCACATGAAAAACAATGTGGTTACTACATTTACCCATATTATCAAGTTTCCACACATACCCCAGTGCAGTCACTGTCGATCAGTGTAGTAAGGTGCCACAGATTCAGTGTTTGCCTTCTCCGTGCTACACTGTTTTAGTAGTGATACCCCACATCATATGTACTAAACACAATACCCCTCAATCCCCTTCTACCTCCCTCCTGACCCACCCTCCCACACCCCTCGCCTTCTTGGAGTCTGTGAGTCTGCTGAAATTTTGTTCCTTCAGTTTTGCTTCATTGTTACACTCCACAAATGAGGGAAATCATTTGGTACTTGTCTTTCTCCACCTGGTTTATTTCACCGAGCATAATATCCTCCAGCTCCATCCATGTAGTTGCAGGCTTTGTTTCTTTCTTATAGCTAAATAGTATTCCATTGGGTATATGTACCACCTCTTCTTTATCCATTCATCTACTGATGGACGCTTAGGTTGCTTTCATATCTTGGCTATTGTAAATAGTGCTGCAATAAACATAGGGGTGCATATGTCTTTTCAAATCTGAGAAGTTGTATGAGTAAATTCCAATGAATGGAATTCCTGGGTCAAACGGTATTTCTATTTTTAGTTTTTTGAGGAATCTCCATATTGCTTTCCACAATGGTTAAACTAGCTTACATTCCCACCAGCAGTGTAGGAGGGTTCCCCTTTCTCCACATCCTCACCAGCATTTGTTGTTCATAGTCTTCTCGATGTAAGTCATCTTTACTGGTGTGAGGTGATATCTTATTGTGGTTTTAATTTGCATTTCCCTGATGGTTAGTGATGTGGAGCATCTTTTCATGTGTCTGTTGGCCTTCTGAGTTTCTTCTTTGGAGAATTGTCTCTTCATATCCTTGGCCCATTTTTTAATTGGGTTATTTGCTTTTTGGGTGTTGAGGCATGTGAGTTCCTTATATATTTTGGATGTTAACCCCTTGTCGGATATGTCATTTACAAATATATGTTTTCATATTGTAGGAGCCTTTTTGTTCTGTTGATGGTGTCCTTTTCCGTTCAGAAACTTTTTAGTTTGATGTAGTCCCATGTGTTCATTTTAGCTTTTGTTTCCCTTGCTCAGGGAGATGCATTCAAGAGAAAGTTACTTATGCTTATAATCATGAAACTTTTGTCTATGTTGTCTTCTAAGAGTTTTATGGTTTCATGACTTACATTCAAGCCTTTGATCCATTTCAAGTTTACTTTTGTGTATGGGGTTAAAAAATAATCCAGTTTCATTCTCTTGCATGTAGCTGTCCAGTTTTGCCAACACCAGTTGTTGAAGAGGCTGTCATTTCCCCATTGTATGTCCATGATTCCTTTATCATATATTAATTGACCATATATGCTTGGGTTTATATCTGGGCTCTCTAGTCTGTTCCATTGGTCTATGGGTCTGTTCTTCTGCCAGTACCAAATTGTCTTGATTACTGTGGCTTTGTAGTATAGCTTGAAGTTGGGGAGCATAATCCCCCAGCTTCATTCTTCCTTCTCAGGATTGCTTTGGCTATTTGGGGTCTTTTTGGGCTCCATATGAATTTTAGAACGATTTTCTCTAGTTCATAGAATAATGCTGTTGGTATTTTGATAGGGATTGAATTGAATCTATGGATTGCTTTAGGCAGAATGGCCATTTTGACAATATTAATTCTTCCTATCCATGAGCACAGGATGTATATCCATTTATTGGTATCTTTAATTTCTCTCATGAGTGTCTTGTAGTTTCCAGAGTATATGTCTTTCACTCCCTTGGTTAGGTTTATTCTTAGGTATTTTATTCTTTTTGATGCAACTGTGAATGGAATTGGTTTCCTGATTTCTCTTTCTGTTGATTCATCATTAAAGTATAGGAATGCAAAAGATTTCTGTGTATTAATTTTATATCCTCCAACGTGGCTGAATTCACATATTAGATCTAGTAGTTTTGGAGTGGATTCTTTAGGGTTTTTGATTTAAAAATATCATGCCATCTGCAAACAGGGAACATTTAACTTCTTCCTTGCTCATCTGGATGCCTTTTATCTCTTTGTGTTGTCTGATTGTCATGGCTAGGACCTCCGGTACTATGTTGAGTAGAAGTGGGGATATTGGGCATCATCATCTTTCTCTCGTTGTGAAGTGTAGTATTGGCTGCGGGTTTGTCATATATGGCCTTTATTATGTTGAGGTACTTATTGTCTATACCTATTTTGTTGATAGTTTTTATCATGAATGGATGTTAAATTTTGTTGAATGCTTTTTCAGCATCTATGGAAATGATCATGCATTTTTTGTCCTTCTTTTTGTTGAAGTGGTGGATGATGTTGATGGATTTTCGAATGTTGTACCATCCTTGCATCCCATAAATAAATCCTACCTGATCATGATGGATGATTTTTTGATGTATTTTTTAATTATTTGTGCTAATATTTTGTTGAGTATTTTTGCATCTATGTTCATCAGGGATATTGGTCTGTAATTTTCTTTTTATGTGGTGTCTTTACCTGGTTTGGGTATTAAAGTGAAGCTGGCCTCATAGAATGAGTTTAGAAGTATTCCTTCTTCTTCTAATCTTTGGCAAACTTTAAGGAGGTTGGATATTAGGTCTTCACTAAATGTTTGATAAAATTCAGAGGTGAAGCCATCTGGTCCAGTCATTTTGTTCTTAGGTAGGTTTTTAATTACCAGTTCAATTTTGTTGCTGCTAATTGTCTATACAGATTTTCTGTTTCTTCCTGGGTCAGCCTTGGAAGGCTGTATTTTTCTATAAAGTTGTCCATTTCTTCTAGGTTATCCAGTTTGTTGGCATATAATTTTTCATAGTATTCCCTAATAATTCTTTGTATTTCTGTGCTGCCTATAGTGATTTTTTCTTTCTCATTTCTGATTCTGTTTATGTGTGCAGACTCTCTTTTTTTCTTGATAAATCTGGCTTGGGGTTGAACTATTTTGTTTATTTTCTTAAAGAACCAGGTCTTGCTTTCATTAATTCTTTCAATTGTTTTATTATTCCAGATTTTATTTATTTATTATTTATTTACTTATTTTATTTATTAATCTTTATTATGTCCCTCCTTCTACTGACTTTGGGCTTCATTTGTTCTTCTTTTTCCAGTTTCGTTAATTGTGAGTTTATACTGCACATATGAGATTGTTCTTCTTTCCAGAGGTAGGCCTGTATTGCAATATACTTTCCTCTTAGCATGGCCTTCTCTACGTCCCACAGATTTTGCGGTGTTTAATTATTATTATCATTTGTCTCCGTATATTGCTTGATCTGTTTTTATGTGGTCTTTGATCCATTGGTTATTTAGGAGCATGTTGTAAAGCCTCCATGTGTTTGTGGGATGCTTCATTTTCTTTGTATAATTTATTTCTAGATTCATATCTCTGTGGTCTGAAAAACTGGTTGGTACAATTTCAATCTTTTTGCATTTACTGAGGCTCTTTTTGTGACCTACTATATGATCTATTCTTGAAAATGTTCCATGTGCACTTAAGAAGAATATGTATTCTGCTGATTTTGGGTGTAGAGTTCTGTAGATGTCTGTTAGGTCCATCTGTTCTCATGCATTGTTCAGTGCCTCTGTATCCTTACTTATTTTCTCTCTGGTTGATCTGTCCTTCAGAGTGAGTGGAGTGTTGAAGCCTCCTGGAATGCCTGCATTGCATTCTATTTCCCCTTTTAATTCTGTTATTATTTCACATATGTAGGTGCTCCTTGGTTGGGCATATAGATATTTATAATGTTCATATCTTCTTGTTGGATTGACCCCTTTATCATTATGTAATGTCCTTTGTCTCTTGTTACTTTCTGTGTTTTGAAGTCTATTTTGTCTGATACAAGTACTGCAACTCCTGCTTTTTTCTCCCTATTAGTTGCATGAAATATCTTTTATCATCCCTTCCCTTTTAGTCTGTGTATGTCTTAGGGTTTAAAGTGAGTCTCTTGTAGGCAGCATATCGATCAGTCTTGTTTTTTTATCCATTCAGTGACTCTATGTGTTTTGATTGGTGCATTCAGTCCACTTACATTTAGGCTGATTATCTATAGGTATGTACTTATTGCCATTGCAGGCTGTAGATTCATGGTTACCAAAGATTCAAGGGTAACTTCCTTAGTATCTAAGAGTCTAACTTAACACACTTAATATGCTATTACAAACACAGTCTGAAGGTTTATTTCTCCTCCTTTTTCTTCCTCCTCCATTCTTTATATATTAGATATCATATTCTGTATTCTTTGTATTTCCCTTTATGGACTTCAGGGATAGTTTAATTTTGCATTTGCTTAGTAATTAAAAATTCTACTTTCTTTACTTAGGTTTTATTACCTCTGGTGACTGTTATTAAAACTTTGGAACACTACCATTTATAGCAGTCCCTCCAAAAGTAGAGATGGTTTGTGAGAGATAAATTCTCTCAGCTTTTGCTTATATGGAAATTGTTTAATCCTGCCTTCAAATTTAAATGATAATTTTGCTGGATAAAGTAATCTTGGTTCAAGGCCCTTCTGCTTCATTGCATTAAATACATCATGTCACTCCCTTCTGGCCTGTAAGGTTTCTGCTGAGAAGTCTGATGAAAGCCTGATAGGCTTTCCTTTACATGTGATCTTATTCCTCTCTCTGGCTGCTTTTAATAATCTGTCCTTATCCTTGATCTTTGCATTTTAATTACTATATGTCTTGGTGTTATCCTCCTTGGGTCCCTTGTGTTTGGATATCTGTGGACCTCCATGGCCTAAGAGACTATTTCCTTTCCCAGATTGGATATTTTTCAGCAATTACCTCCTCAAAGACACTTCCTATCCCCTTTTTTCTCTCTTCTTCTTCTGGTACCCCTATAATGTGAATACTGTTCCATTTGGATTGGTTACACAGTTCTCTCAATATTATTTCAGTCTTAGATATCATTTTTTTTCTCTCTGTGCCTCAGCTTCTTTGTATTCCTCTTTTCCAGTTTCTATTTCATTTATCTTCTCCTCCACTGTATCTAATCTGCTTTCAATACCCTCCATTGTGGTCTTCAATGACTGGATCTCTGACCAGAATTCTTTCCTCAGTTCTTGAATATGTTTATGTACTTCATGAGTATGCTAAAGATTTTTATTTTCAACATGGTGGCGTGAGTAGGACAGTGGATATCTCCTCCCAAAAACATATATATTTTCGAAAATACAACAAATACAACTAATCCTAAAAGAGAGACCAGAAGACACAGGATAACAGTCAGACTACATCCACACATGGGAGAGCCCAGCACTTGGTGAAAGGGGTAAGATAGAACCCCCGGCCTGGCGGGACTCGAGCACACCTCCCCCCAGCTCCCGGCGGGATGGAGAGGGAGCCCAGGACTGCTAAACACCCAGCCCCAGCAACCCACACCAGAGAGCAGACACAGTGCATGCGTGGAGGACTGGAAACTAGGGAAATAGGGCAGCAAGACCTCTGAGCGGGTTCTGAAGCTGATGCCCCTGTGACAAAGAAAAGCGAGTGCTTTTTGAAAGTCTTAAAGGGACATAACAGCTCGACAGATACAACACAGGTCACAGCCCAGTGGCTGGAAATTACAGGGAAAACTGGGCGCACTAATCCCTAGGGCAACAGCTCTGAGAACCCTCACAGAGGTAAACGCCAAACAGTCCATGGTACATTACCCCTCTGGGCTCTGCGATAGCAGAACACAGCCTAAGGCAGATCACACCCACAGAAAGGAAAATTCCTCCATATCGGCCGGGAAAGACACAAAGACCCAGTCTACACACAATTACCCAAACAAGCCACGAGGGGTCGCAGTTGTCCCAGTAAGGAAAGGCCAGTAGCAAGTGAAAAGTTTGGCCCTCCCAGCAGACAGTCAATAGCACCTGTCAACATGAAAAGGCAAAAAAATATGATCCAGACAAGACTAACCCAGACAGCTTCAGCATCTGCTACATCTTCCCCTGAGAAGGAACCTGGGAAGATAGATTTAACCAGTCTTCCTGAAAAAGAATTCAAAACAAAAGTCATAACCATGCTGATGGACTTGCAGAGAAATATTCAATAACTAAGGAAGGAGAATACAGAAATAAAACAAGCTCTGGAAGGACTTCAAAACAGAATGGATGAGATGCAAGAGACCATTAATGGACTAGAAAACAGAGAACAGGAACACAGAGAAGCTGATGCAGAGAGAGATAAAAGGATCTCCAGGAATGAAAGAATTCTAAGAGAGATGAGTGACCAATTGAAAAGGAACAATATACGCATTATAGGAGTACCAGAAGAAGAAGAGAGAGAAAAAGGGATACAAAGTGTCTTTGAAGAAATAATTGCCAAAAACTTCCCCAAACTAGGGGAAGAAATGGCCTCTCAGACCACAGAGGTACACAGAACTCCCATGACAAGGGATCCAAGGAAGGCAACACCAAGACACATAATAATTAAAATGGCAAACATCAAAGACAAGGACAACGTATTAAAGGCAGCCAGAGAGAAAAAAAAGGTTACCTACTAAGGAAAACCCATCAGGCTATCATCAGACTTCTCAACAGAAACCCTACAGGACAGAAGAGAATGACATGATATACTTAATGCAATGAAACAGAAGGGCCTTGAAGTAAGACTACTGTATCCAGCACGAATATCATTTAAATATGAAGGAGGGATTAAACAATTCCCAGACAAGTAAAAGTTGAGGGAATTTGCCTCCCACAAACCACCCCTACAGGGCATCCTACAGGGACTGCTCTAGATGGGAGCACTCCTAAAAAGAGCACAGAACAAAACACCCAACATATGAAGAATGGAGGAGGAGGAATAAGAAGGGAGAGAAATAAAGAATCATCAGACCGCGTTTATAATAGCTCAACAAGCAAGTTAAGTTAGACAGTAAGATAGTAAAGAAGCTAACCCTGAACCTTTGGTAACCACAAGCTTAAAGCCTGCAATGGCAATAAGTTCATACCTCTCAATAATCACCCTAAATGTAAATGGACTGAATGCACCAATCAAAAAACACAGAGTAATACAATGGATAAAAAAGCAAGATCCATCCATATGCTGCTTACAAGAGACTCACCTTATACCCAAAGACATGCACAGACTTAAAGTCAAGGGATGGAAAAAGATATTTCATGCAAACAACAGAGAGAAGAAAGCAGGTGTTGCAATTCTGGTTTCAGAAAAAACAGACTTCAAAATAAAGAAAGTAACAAAAGACAAAGAAGGACATTACATAATGATAAAGGGCTCAGTCCAACAAGAGGATATAACCATTATAAATATATATGCACCCAATACAGGAACACCAACATACGTGAAACAAATATTAACAGTACTAAAGGAGGAAATGGAATGCAATGCATTCATTCTAGGAGACTTCAACACACCACTCACTCCAAAGAACAGATCCACCAAACAGAAAATAAGTAAGGACACAGAGGCACTGAACAACACACTAGAACAGATGGACCTAATAGACATCTACAGAACTCTACATACAAAAGCAACAGGATAGACATTCTTCTCAAGTGCACATGGAACATTCTCCAGAATAGACCACATAGTAGGCCACAAAAAGAGCCTCAGTAAATGACAAAAGACTGAAATTCTACCAATCAACTTTTCAGACCACAAAGGAATAAAACTAGAAATAAACTGTACAAAGAAAGAAAAAAGGCCCACAAACACATGGAAGCTTAACAACACGCTCCTAAATAATCAATGGATCAATGACCAAATCAAAATGCAGATCCAGCAATATATGGAAACAAATGACAACAACAACACTAAGCCCCAACTACTGTGGGATACAGCAAAAGCAGTCTTAAGAGGAAAGTATAGAGCAATCCAGGCATATTTAAAAAAGGAAGAACAATCCCAAATAAATGGTCTAATGTCACAATTGTTGAAATTGGAAAAAGAAGAACAAATAAGGCCTAAGGTCAGCAGAAGGAGGGACATAATAAAGATCAGAGAAGAAATAAATAAAATTGAGAAGAATAAAACAATAGCAAAAATCAATGAAACCAAGAGCTGGTTCTTCGAGAAAATGAACAAGATAGATAAGCCTCTAGCCAGACTTATTAAGAGGAAAAGAGAGTCAACACAAATCAACAGTATCAGAAACAAGAAAGGAAAAATCACGACGAACCCTACCGAAATACAAAGAATTATCAGTGAGTACAATGAAAACCTATATGCTAGCAAGCTGGGAAATCTAGGAGAAATGGACAACTTCCTAGAAAAATACAACCTTCCAAGACTGACGCAGAAAGAAACAGAAAATCTAAACAGACAATTACCAGCAACGAAATTGAAGCAGTAATAAAAAAACTACCAAAGAACAAAACCCCCGGGCCAGATGGAATCACCTCAGAATTTTATCAGACATACAGGGAAGACATAATACCATTCTCCTTAAAGTTTTCCAAAAAATAGAAGAGAGGGGGATACTCCCAAACTCATTCTATGAAGCTAACATCACCCTAATACCAAAACCAGGCAAAGACCCCACCAAAAAAGAAAACTACAGACCAATATCCCGGATGAACGTAGATGCAAAAATACCCAACAAAATATTAGCAAACCGAATTCAAAAATACATCAAAAGGATCATACACCATGACCAAGTGGGATTCATCCCAGGGATGCAAGGATGGCACAACATTCGAAAATCCATCAACATCATCCATCACATCAACAAAAAGATAGACAAAAACCACATGATCATCTCCATAGATGCTGAAAAAGCATATCACAAAGTTCAACATACATTCATGATAAAAACTCTCAGCAAGATAGGTATAGAGGGAAAGTAC
Organism: Manis javanica; assembly: GCF_040802235.1. Lineage (NCBI taxonomy): Eukaryota > Metazoa > Chordata > Mammalia > Pholidota > Manidae > Manis > Manis javanica. The sequence goes on along the minus strand of NC_133160.1, from coordinate 125,795,080 downwards.
CTCAACATAATAAAGGCCATCTATGATAAACCCACAGCCAACATTATATTGAACAGTGAGAAGCTGAAAGCTTTTCCTCTGAAATCAGGAACTAGACAGGGATACCCACTCTCACCACTGTTATTTAACATAGTACTGGAGGTCCTAGCCACGGCAATTAGACAAAACTAAGAAATACAAGGAGTCCAGATTGGTAAAGAAGAAGTTAAACTGTCACTATTTGCAGATGACATGATACTATACATAAAAAACCCTAAAGACTCCACCCCAAAATGACTAGAACTGATATCGGGATACAGCAAAGTTGCAGGATACAAAATCAACACACAAATCTGTGGCTTTCCTATACACTAACAATGAACCAACAGAAAGAGAAATCAGGAAAAAAACTCCATTCACAATTGCATCAAAAAATAAATAAAATACCTAGGAATAAACCTAACCAAAGAAGTGAGAGACTTTTACTCTGAAAACTACAAGTCACACTCAAGAGAGATTAAAGGGGACACTAACAGATGGAAACTCTTCCCATGCTCATGGCTAAGAAGAATTAATATCGTCAAAATGGCCATCCTGCCCAAAGCAATATACAGATTTGATGCAATTCCTATGAAACTACCAGCAACATTCTTCAATGAACTGGAACAAATAATTTAAAAATTCATATGGAAACACCAAAGACCCTGAATAGCCAAAGTAATCCTGAGAAGGAAGAATAAAGTGAGGGGAATTTCGCTCCCCAACTTCAAGCTCTACTGCAAAGCCATAGTAACCAATTTGGTACTGGCACAAGAACAGAGCCACAGACCAATGGAACAGACTAGAGACTCCAGACATTAACCGAGACATATATGGTCAATTAATATTTGATAAAGGAGCCATGGACATACAATGGCGAAATGACAGTCTCTTCAACAGATGGTGCTGGCAAAACTGGACAGCTACATGTAGGAGAATGAAACTGGACCATTGTCCAACCCCATATACAAAAGTAAACTCAAAATGGATCAAAGACCTGAATGTAAGTCATGAAACCATTAAACTCTTGGAAAAAAACATAGGCAAAAACCTCTTAGACATAAACATGAGTGACTTCTTCTTGAACATATCCCCTCGGGCAAGGAAAACAACAGCAAAAATGAACAAGTGGGACTATATTAAGCTGAAAAGCTTCTGTACAGCAAAAGACACCATCAAATAGAACAAAAAGGAACCCTACTGTATGGTAGAATATATTTGAAAATGACAGATCCAATAAAGGCTTGACTTCCAGAATATATAAAGAGCTCACACACCTCAACAAACAAAAAACAAATAACCCAATTAAAAAATGGGCAGAGGAACTGAACAGACAGTTCTCCAAAAAAGAAATACAGATGGCCAACAGACACATGAAAAGATGGTCCACATCGCTAATTATCAGAGAAATGCAAATTAAAACTACATTGAGGTATCACCTCACACCCGTAAGGATGGCTGCCATCCAAAAGACAAACAACAACAAATGTTGGTGAGGGTGTGGAGAAAGGGGAACCCTCCTACACTGCTGGTGGGAATGTAAATTACTTCAACCATTGTGGAAAGCAGTATGGAGGTACATCAAAATGCTCAAAACAGACTTACCATTTGACCCAGGAATTCCACTCCTAGGAATTTACCCTAAGAACGCAGCAATCAAGTTTGAGAAAGACAGATGCACCCCTATGTTTATCGCAGCACTATTTACAATAGCCAAGAATTGGAAGCAACCTAAATGTCCATCAGTAAATGAATGGATGAAGAAGATGTGGTACATATACACAATGGAATATTACTCAGCTATAAGAAAAAAAGAGATCCTACCATTTGCAGCAACATGGATGGAGCTGGAGGGTATTATGCTCAGCAAAATAAGCCAAGCGGAGAAAGAGAAATACCAAATGATTTCACTCATCTGTGGAGTATAAGAACAAAGGAAAAACTGAAGGAACAAAACAGCAGCAGAATCACAGAACCCAAGAGTGGACTAACAGGTACCAAAGGGAAAGGGACTGGGGAGGATGGGTGGGTAGGGAGGGATAAGGGAGGAGAACAAGGGGGGAATTAAGATTAGCATGCATGGGGGGTGGAGAAAGGGGAGGGCTGTACAACACAGAGAAGACAAGTAGTGATTCTACAACATTTTGCTATGCTGATGGATAGTGACTGTAAAGGGGTTTATAGGGGGGACCTGGTTATACAGAGGATCAAAGCCTAAGTTGGCTACCCTGAAAATGAACTAAGATACGATATGAAAAAGAACTTCCAACATCAGCACTCCTTGGAAGACTCATGCCAGAAGATGATCATCAAAAAACCCCAACAAAGATTCACGCACTGCTATAGGTGTAGATGCACTCATCCCACCGGTTCCTGGACTTGCCATGGGAATGAAGAAGGAGATATTTAAGCTGGTCTGTGCATACAGTAAAACAACAAATTTGACTAGATCCATACTGTTGGAACTCAACCAAGAATTAGGAGAAGTGCAAATTGTAGCACTCCAAAATCTTATAACTACAGACAATCTACTGTTAAAATTACATATGGGATGTGAACAGTCCCCAGGAATGGGCTGTTTTAATTTGTCTGATTTCTCTCAGACTGTTCAAGTTCAGTTGGACAATATCCACCATATCATAGATAAGTTTTCACAAATGCCTAAGGTGCCTAACTGGTTTTCTTGGTTTCACTGCAAATGGCTGGTAATTATAGGTATGCTTTGGTTATGTAACTGTACTCCTATTATGTTAATGTGTGTGTGCAATTTAATTAGTAGTTTGAAACCTATACATGCTTATGTAACTCTACAAGAAGATATGTCAAAGAAATAATCAATCTTCCCATGTTTTCTTTCGCCTGCTACTTCTATAGCTTTTCTTCTTCCTTCCTAATTACAACCCTTAAATAGAATTCGTGCCTCATATTGAATTCACCGAGTATCATAACTCCTCCAAGGGGTAAAGATACCGCAAGACAAATGCTGGGCATAGAAGCCACAGGGCATAAATCTGCAAAGAAGTAAAAAGCTAACCTTTTCAAACAATATGGCTTCTCTCTCACTTACCAACTTTACATTTCCCTGTATGGCCCCAGAAGATGACAGGTTAGCCAGAGACGGGTAAGATTCCTCAAGGGAGGAACAACCTAAGACAGGCACAGTCGCAGGGGGGCCATCAGGTGAGAAATTGGGGATCAACAGAGGTGAGGCTTAGAACCTCTCCCCCCCCTGTTCTGAGAGAAATCTTCTACATCCGTGAATGTTTTATTGCTCTTGTCTAGCTTGGATTAACACATAGTCTACAGGCACACACCTGATCATCTACATTTGCTCTCTTCAACACTAAACTATGTTTTCTACCTTTATCTTGCATCTACCTACGATACAAAAAAGAAAAGAGAAAAGCATTTTATTAAAAATAATGATAATAAAGAGAGAAATATGGTATCCACATATAAATCAAGTATAAAAATCAAATGAATATTCATATTTGAACTGACTGTTTATAGTTCATAATGCATGATCAAAACTGAAAGTTTCTGTGATGACTGCCATTGTACTGTTCACCATGTAACTTATTCACTATGTAAGAGTTTATTCACCATGTAAGAACTTGCTTGTTATGCTTCAGAAGATTGTAGACTGACGAAAAATAGGCTTGGGGTGAATTAATGATTATGCATTGAGCATTGACTCCCCTTTACAGAATTTTGTTGTTGTTAACAACCATTTGATCAATAAATAGGAGAGATGCCCTCACAAAAAAGAAAAAAAAAGTACACTCTTCCAATTGTAAAATAAATAAGTAACAGGAATGTAATGTATAGCATAAGGAATATAGTCAAAATATTGTAACAACTTGGTATGGTGATAGCTGGTATGTAGAATTATAATGTATATAAATGTTGAATCACTGTGTTGTATACCTGAAACTATTGTAATACTGTGTGTCAACTACCCTTAAATAAAAACTAATTATCTACAAAAAAAAAGATTTTTATTTTGAAATCCCTTTCAGGAAGATTCATGATGTTAATTTCATTTGAATCTTTCTCAAGTGTTGTATTCATAATTTTACTTTGGACCAGGTTCCTTTGGCATTTCTTCTTAGTATATGATCCCCTCTTGTGCCAAGAAACTCTTCTTTCTGGAGCTGTTCAGCCCCTGAGGCAATGTCGTGGATCACAGGGGAGTGGTATTGGTGCCTGGGAGGAGGAAAGAGCTGTTTTCTGCTTTCCGGCTGCTGTGCCTGTCTCCACTGCCAGAACCAGTGGGCCGAGTACATATGTATAAGCCTCTATGCCTTGTGTTTGTAGTTGCTGTAGACAGGTCTTCCCTCTGGCTGGCCTAACACCAGGGTAGGGTTTGCTGGTGAGCCAAGTGGGGCTGGCTGGGAAGAAGACAAAGTAGGCTGTGTATCACAGAGGGGATCCTTGGAACTGTGTAGCCACCCAGGGAACTGGAACACCTGAATATCATGAAAGTTCCCAACCTGCTGAGCAGAGTGCACATGGACAATCTTGTCTACCTGTCTTTTCTCCTGAGTACTAAGCTCTGTGCAATCTTTGTCCCTTTAGCAGCACTCTCACTGTTAGGAAGTCTCTCAGACTGCCCACCTTTCTTTTGTCCCAGAGCAGCTAGATATGGTTCCCTGCTTTCCACAAGTGGCTGGAATCTCAGTCTCTCCAGGTATTCTATCTGTCTTACTTTTCCAACCCCCTAATAATGAGAGTACCATGAAAGCACCATGAAATGTAGGTTTGTACTCCCAGAGCAGGTCTCCCGAGTTAGGTATTCAGCAGTCCCAGGCCTCCACTCCCTCCCTGCTCTGTTTCTCTTCCTCCCGCCGGTGAGCTGGGGTTGGGGAATGGCTTGGGTACCACCGGGCCACAACTTTGGTATGTTACCCTTTTCCATGAGATTTTCTTTTCTCCAGGTTTATGCAGTTTGGTGCAGTCCTCTTTCCTGTTGCTCTTTTGTGATTAGTCATATTAATTATATTTTCATATTATATGCGGTTTTAGGAGGAAGCCTCTGTCTCACCTCTCATGGCGCCATCTTTTCCAACCAGTTTTTGTAATGCCTATTTACTATCGTTTACAAAGACCTGTGAAGAATTTTTCTTTTCCAAAATGTTGAAAATTTTAAGCATTACAGCACAGCAACATATCTCTCATACTCCACTGGATGCCTTGTAATCAAATTCAGTGTGGCTGTTTATAGACTTTCAGGTGTTTTTCAAAACTGAATCACTTTTCATATATAGGCCAACACAACCTCATGTCCTGAGGACTTTTCAAAAATAGTAAATACATAAAACAATTCTTTGAAAATAATAGAAAATTTGGTCAATAGGTCCCACTTATTTGCATATTATAAGTTTTTCTAATAATAACCCTTTTATCTGTTTTTTGTGATCTAACAATTATTCAAAGTCTTTATTTCTCATTTGACCACAATTTAATGAGAAAACTGACAACATGACAGTACTGCTCCATTTTAACATCATCATCACTTTCTGGGGAAATTCTCTGTAAGAATAATTCCCCTGAGTATGATCTTTGTAAATGCTTTTTATTATACTCTTAAAAGTCGTTTATGAACAATAAATTCATTCTATATTTGGCTTTATACTTCAATGTGCTTTCTTAAACTCTAACTAACTCTTTATATTGTTTCTTTTCATCTCTTTCCTCCATTTCCAGAATATCCATTCCCCTTTCCTTCTACAGCAGCTTTTTGATAAGTCACTTCTTTTAAAAATGGAATTATAATTTAATATCTAATTTTTTAGATTTTAATACTTAACCTTTCTTTGTTGCCCATTACATTATAAATGCCTTAATTCCCTTAACTTTCTCTAATTGAAAGCAAATATCATTTCCTCTGTTACTTAAAAGTAACGTTCTATTATGTTAAAGTAATTTCAGGTACAAAGCCTATTTTAAAATTTACAGTCAGGCTTCTAGTATCATAAATTTAATATCATATTTGCATAGTAGATTTAGCTGCATTTGTTATCCAAACTATCTGATAACATAAATTATTAAAAATGTTGGATAGCAATCAGTGGAAAATATTTTTAGAAGTTTCTTTTCTCATACCATTGTCACAACAGCATAAGAAATAAGCACATATTTTAATTCATTATGTCACTCATTCATTCATTAAGTATTCACCCACTATGTGCCAGACTTTGATCTGTATTTAGAAGACAAATGAGACATAGGACAAAGTTCCTAATCTCATTGAATGGGAGAATGACAAAATAATTAATAAATCATCATATATGTGCTTACAGAGAAGATAAGTAATGGCTCTATAGCATCTTACTATGCTGATGGACAGTTTTTGTAGTGAGGTGGAGGGGACTTGATAATATGGGTGAATGTTGAAACCACAATGTTGCTCATGTGAAACCTTCATAGGATTGTATATCAATGATATCTTAATTAAAAAAAGAAACATCATATATGTGCTTTAATGAAAGTAGGGTGAAATGATGAGTGATTAGGGGGCTTCTGAGAGATATTTAGGAATGTCTTTTTGGAAGATGTGTCATTTAAGCTAAGACTGAGTGATAAATAGGATATAGTCTTACAGAAAGTCTTCACAGACAAAAGAACAGCTGGAATTAAGGCCCAATATTGCAAAGAGCTTGTCTTGCTTGACCATCATAAACAAGGCTGTGCAATTGAAGCTCAAAGACCGAAGGTAGATAAGGTGCCATGCACTTATCCTAGTGTTATCTGAAACAATGCACTCTCTCTCTTAAATGGCTTGTCATCAAATATTTGGGTATAAGGGATAGACTACCAGTTAGTTCTTCTCTTTAGGTACCAGCATGATGGAGTAGTAATAGTTGAAGGACAGTTGCTTAGCTGAATGATCTTGACAGTAATTTATAGAATCCTGCTCTCCTTGTTGCACTCCTGTGCTGTATCTCAACAGGAGTAAGTTACTGAAAGGGCCAGTAGCATGGAAAACTCTCAGGTTTGGTAAAGAAGGACATTTTCATGAGATGTACCTTAAGCGAAATGAACCTAAGATCACTTCTTACAAAAGAAAGAAAAAGTAGTTTCTTAAAAAAGGGAGGATATTACGTGATCTTTGCAATAATTTCAAACAAAACAACATTCACATAATAGGGGGCCCAGGAGGATAAGAGAGAGAAAGGACAAAAAAATTAATAGCTGAAAATTTCCATAACCTAGGAAGGAAACATATATCAAGGTCCAAGAATCAAAGACAACCCCAAAAGAGATGAACCCAAGGAGGACTTCACCAAACACATAATAATTAAAATAGAAAAGATTAAAGATAAGAAGAAAAATCTGACAAGAAGCAAGAAAAAAGCAGATGTTTACATACAAAGGAAATCCCATAAACTGATTTTTCATCAGAAACTTTGTAGGTCAGACAGGATTAGCGTGTATATTCAAACTGTTGAAAGGAAAAAAGTTCTTCCTAGCCAGATTATCATTCCAAATTGAAGAAAAAATAAAGGAATAAAGGTGTTCATCACCACAAAACCAGCCTGGCAAGAAATGTTAAAAGGAGTTTTTTAAATGCATAAGGAAAGGCAAAACTAGAAATAAGAAAATCAGGAAAGGTAAAAAATAGCACTGGTTAAAAAAAACATATAGCAAAGGTAACAGATCAATCATTTAAAAGCTAGAATGAAGTTCAAATACAAAATTAGTAAAATCAGTTATATAAACAAATTAGTCAAGGGATACACAAAATTTAAAAATTTCAATTATGACATCATAGACATAAAACACAGAGGAGGGAATAGCAAAAAACTAGTGCTTTTAGAATGTGTTCATATTTAAGCAAGCATCAACATAACATGGATTGCTGTATTTAGATTGCTATATAAGAACTTCATGATAACCACAAACCAAAAACCTATAATAAATACACAAAAACTAAAGAAAAAGGAATCCAAACATAACACTAAAGAAACTGACCAAATCACAAGGTAAGAGAGCAAGAAAAGAAAGGAACAGATGAGAAAAACATGAAAGAACCAGAAAACTAATGAGAAAATGGCAGGAAGTCCCTATCTATCAATATTACTTTAAATATAAAATGAACACAATGTTCCGATCAAAAGATATAGTGCAAGTGAATGGATAAAAACAAGGTTTATCTACATGCAGACAAGAAACTCACTACAGACCTAAAGACAAACATAATAAAAGTAAAGAGATGGAAAAAATAAGAAGGAATACAGCAAAGGAAACCAACAAAATGAAAAGGCAACTCTTTGAGTAGGAAAATATATTTGCAAATAATACTTCCATTAAGGGTTAATTTCCAAAATATATAAAGATTTCATAAAACTCAACACGAAAAAAATTAACTAATCCGATTAAAAAATGTGCATAGGACCTGAATAAACATTTTTCAAAAGAAGACATATAGACGGGCAACAGGCACATGAAAAGATGCTCCATGTCACTATTTATTTTATCAGGGAAATGCAAATCAAACCACAGTGATATATCACCTAATACCAGTAAGGATGGCTACTGGCTAAAAGGACAAGAGATAACAAGTGTTACCAAAGATATGGAGAAAAGGAGACACTGCTGCAGTTTGGTGGGAATGTAAATTGGTGCAGCCACTGTGGAAACAGAATGGAGATGCCACAAAAAAACTAAAAATAGAAATGCCAAAAAGAGTAATGTCACTTGTGGGTATTTACTCAGGGAAAACAAAAAAAAATAATCTGAAAAGACATATGCATCCCTATGTTTATTGCAGCATTATTTACAACAGCCAAGATATGGAAGCAACCTCAGTGTCCATTGATAAAAAAATGGATAAAGAAAATGTGGTATATATACACAGTGGAATATTACTCAGGCTTAAAAAGGAGAAAATCTTGCCATTTGTGACATCATAGACGGTGATAGAGTTATGCTAAGTGAAATAATTCAGAAAAAGACAAATGCCATATTATTTCACTTATATGTGAAATCTATAAAATGGAATGAACAAGACAAAAACCCAGAAATCAACTCAAATACAGAGAAGAAAATAGTGGTTTTCAGAGGGAAGGAGAGTGGTATGATAGGTAAAATAGATGAAAGTAATCAAAAGGAATAAACCCCAATTATAAAATAAGAAGTCACATGGATGAAAGATACAGCATGGAATATAGTCAATATTCTAATAACTTGGTATGGTGACAGTAACTACACTATGGTGAGCATTTTGTAACATATATGTCAAGTCACTGTTATACACCTGAAACTACTGTATTATTTCATCTATATTTCAACAAAAAAGTTAAGAAATCCATAATCTCACACATATGCACACATAAATCTGCTAAAAAATCTATATATAGCACTATCACTATCTATAGCATGGTATGATTCAGCAATTCCACTTCTAGGTATATATCCAAAGGAAATGAAAATGTGATATTGAAAAGTTATTTGCACTCCCATGTTTACTGCAGCATTATTCACAATATCCAAAATACAGGAACAAATTAAGTGTCCATCAATGGCAGAATGGACAAAGAAGCTATGGTATATACACAATGGAATATTATTCAGCCATGAGAAAGAAGGAAATCCTGTCATTTATGATAGCATAGATTGACCCTCAGGGCATTATGTTAAGCAAAATAAGAGAAAGACAAATACTGTATTATACCACTTACATATGCAATCTAAAAACTCCAAACTTGTAGAAACAGAGTTGAATATTTACCAAGGGCTGGTGGTGGTGTTAGATGTTGTTAAAGGGTACAAACTTGGAACAAGAAGATGAATCCTTTCAGAAGATCTAATGCATAGCATACTCACTATAGTCATTGATAACTACATTATGTAATTCAAAATTGCTGAGAGTCTAGGTCTTAAATCTTATCACAATAAGAACTAATAATTATATGGTAGAGGTGTTAGCCAAGCTTTGATATAATCATATGGCAATATATAAATGTATCAAATCTACACTTTGTATGCCTTAAACTTACACAGTATTGTGTGTCAAATATATCTCAATTAAAAAATTTTCCCAGGTGATTCCAAGTTACAACACAGGTTGAGATCCATTGTCCTTGAGATTAGATAAATAGTAGGTTCTCAGTATGTTTGTTGAGTGAATATCCTCTGGTTTTTCAGATGCGTTAGGAATGTGCAATGTTATAGTTTGAAGCAAAATCTCACACTCTCTTGATGAAGTAAGTGAACATGTTGGAGAAGCCCATGTGGTAAGAAAGTGCAGGGCATTTCAGAATGACAAGTAACCTCTAAGACCTGAGAGTGTTCTACAGTCAACAGCCAGGAAACCTCCAGGGCTCTCAAGTCATAAAACCAAAGGAAATAAAAACTTAAAAAAAAACAAAGGTCAGTTCTGCCAACAACTGAAGCTCAGCTTACTGAGCTTACATGCAGAATCGGCCCAGTTGAGCCTCCAGATGAGCCTCCACTAATGCCTTGACTGTAGCCTAGTGACTGGACAGAAAACCCAGCTAAGCTGTGATTGGACTATTGACCCTTGGAAACTGAGTTAATGTCTGTTGTTTTAAGCCACTTAGTTTGATACCCTTTCATGCAGAAAAAATATAACTAATACAGGGCTTATAGTTGGCATTTTCAACTCTGTACAAGCATGGCTTATTTGGACATGAATTATTTGTAATTTTTTAATGTAATTTATCTTGATATTTCCCATTAACTCTGCTAATCAACCAATTGTTTTTTTTTTAAGTAATGCAGAGAGAATCTTGCTGAGAGTAAAATCACCATACCCATCATCATGATCCAACAACTATGAAGAAAACATAAAAATATCATCATAAAGTCAGTTTTGCTAATTCTTAAAATCATGCACTCTGAAATCTAACTACTTGTGTTTGGATCTTGGTTCCAATAATTTCTTGCAGTGTATTCTTGCACAGATTTCTTAGGTTTTCTGTGGCTCAATATCCTCATTTGTATACTAGGGATGATATTAATTAAATTTAGGGCTTTTTTATGGATTAAATTAGATATCATATGTAAAACATTATAAATCCACAATGAATATTATTATAAGTAATGATAGCATTACTATTAGTAATAGTATATCTTATACACATCTATATTCCTTTCCTTACCATAAAGGAAGAACTATATAAATATTTTTTTGTAATGGCTTTATAAAATTGCATAAACCACTGAATGTTGAAAATTGTAGAATCAATAATTTAGTGTTTCAAGACTATATATTTTGTTGGTAATTCATAATAACTCTTATTTAACTAACAGAATTACTCATTTGTTGCTTTTAGAACTACTTATAGGTATTCTATACAGGCTAGAAGTTATAATACAATTTAAAAATAACCTCAAATGTTGAATATATTGTCTATAAAAATAGATTCTTATTTATTAATTCTTATAATTGTTTACAATTGTTCTTATTCATTTATCCTTCATAGTATTGTTTACAATTGAAAATTATAGTTAAAGTTTAGGTTAGGAATATATATAATTGAATAATATATTTAAGTGAAATATCTGCATTCATCTCACATAGTAACTCATCAAAAGGCAGATAAAGTGTCTCCATCTTTGTAACCAAACCTTAAAACAAAAATTAATCAAAACTAAAGAGCAAATATTTTAAGTAATATAAGGTTTCATCTATGAGTAAGTATAAAACATAAATCTTTCTTAGTTAGGCTGTCATCCAATGGCTTTATACATCACCTATTTTTCCTATTAAAATTTTGCCAAATTGGATGAAAACATAGACTCCACTGTACTTTTGTTTGTATCAGCATTTCTTAGACACATTTTTTTCTAAAACAGAAGCAAGTTTGTTTTCTTGGTTAAGCTCATCACTGAATGCAAAAGGAAGATTTCTACATTATTTCTGGAAATATTTTATATATCTGGAAAGATAAGCTGAGTCCTTATAATTTGTTACTGAAAAGTAAGTTTAAGGAGGTAGGTTCAAGATGGTGGTATAGAAAGCACCTGAGCCTACCTCCTCCCATATACACACCAAGCCTACACTCACACACAGAGTAACTCAGCCTGAGGAAGAATGGAACCCCTGCAAAACAAAGGATAAAACACCACAGAAAAAGTGACAAGAGAGACTGAGACACAGTAATGGAAGGAGCCCCATTCCCAGCGCAGCCTTGCAGCGGGGAGAGGTGTTGTTGAGCTATTGGACTACATACCTGCCTCCTCTGGGACACAGAAAACAGCTTCCATTTGGAGGGTTTAAACACCACCACAGTTATAATTGAAGCAGGCTGATTTTCAAAACTCAAGCATCCACCAAACAGCAGGAGAACTGATGGAACTTTCTCTGGAACCAGAGGTGTTGGTAAGTGCCAGCAATTATGTTCTGTTCCCCACCTGACACTATTGGCATGGATGGAAGCAGGGTGAGCAACACTGTTTGCATTCCCTCCATAAACTGTTAGTGTGGATGGGAACAGGGTGAGCTACATCATTTACATTACCCTTGCACATTGCTAGTGCAGACAGGAACAAGGTGCACATGACTGTTTACATTCCCCATACCTGTTGATGGTACAGACAGAAGTAGGATCATGGTGAATACACCAGCTCAAGACAGCCTTGTGGCCCCCTATCCATAATCAAACATGCCTGTCAGAGATCCAGCAGTTCCACCAAGATGGTACTATGTACTATGAATCATGTGGATTCATACTGTCCCCAGTCACTTCTTTACATTGCCCCACCCTGGTGCCAAACCTGAAGACCCCAGGACTGCATCCATCTATTCCCAGAAATCCCATTAGTATGGATCTACTGGCATCCATGCAGGAGCTCCATGGATCATGCTCCTTTGGCTCCAACCACCCCACATGTACAGCCCCAGCTGACAAACACAGAAGAATCTGGCTCATGCCCTGGAGGTCCCAGATCAGGGACACCCCAGTCCATGCCCACACAGCCTCCAGCCAACAAGCCAAATCACCAGGTACACACAATCGACCAATGGGAAATTACTACACCAGTCCATGTCACCAGGACTGGGAGAGGTAGCCTTTATACCTAATCTATAGAAACAAGCACAGAGAGCCGAACAAAATAAGAAAATACAGGGATATGCTAAAAATAAAAGAACAAGACAAAACTTCAAAGAAAGAACTAAATGAAACAGAGTTAAGCAAGTAATACTACCTGGCAAAGAGTTTAAAGTAATGGTTATAAAGATGCTCACTAGACTTGAGGGAAGACTGGATAAACTTAGGGACAAACCCTACAAAGACATAGAAAACATAAAAAAAATCAGAAATGAAGAATACAATAAATGAAATAAGAGGATGCAGAATGGATCGGCAATTTGGAAGACAGAATAATGGAAAGCATTCAAGCTAAACAGCAGAAAGAAAAAATAATAAGGGAGCCTTGGGACAACATCAGTCATCCTAATATTTGAATTATAGGATCCCAGGAAGAGAAGGGGGACTTGAGGGGATTAAATATATTTAAAGAAATAATAGCTGAAAATTTTCCTAACCTAAGGAAGGAAACAGACCTCCAGGTGCAGGAAGCACAGAGAGCCCAAACAGGAACCCGAGGAGGTCTACACTAATACACATACTAATTAAAATGTCAAAGACTAAATACAAAAAGAGAGACTCTTAAAAGCAGTGAGAGAAAAGCAGTGAGTTATCTACCAGGGAAACCCTATAAGGCTATCAGCTGATTTTTCAGCAGAAACTCTGTAGGCCAGAAGGAAGTGGCATGATATATTCAAAGTGATGAAAGAGAAAGGCCTAGAATCAAGAATCTTCAACCCAGCAAGGGTAGCACTCAGAATTCAAGGAGAGATAACTTATCAGATAAACATAATTTAAAGTTATGTACCACCACTAAACCAGTCTTGTGAGAAATGATTAAGGGATTTTAAGAGAAAAAGAAAACACCATGACTAGAAGAAAATAATGAAAAGAAAAACTTCACTGGTAAAAGCAAACAGATGGCAAAGGAAACAGACCAATCACTTAAAAGTCAGTATGAAGGTTAATAGACAAAAATAATAAAATCACCTACTTCTAAAATTTAGTTAAGGGAATCACTAAATAAAGGGTGTTAAAGAGGACCACATACACCTAACATGTGGAGGAGAGGAAGTTAAAATATAGTGCTGTTAGAATACATCCCAACTTAAGCAATCATCAACTTAACACAGACTGTTATATATTTAATACATCATATATCATATATAAACCACATGGTAACCACAAACCAAAAATCTATGATACCCAAAAAATAAAGAGATGGGAGTCCAATTGTAACCACAAAAAGTGATTATGCACAAGAGACTCACTTCAGAATTGAAGACATGCAACCTAAAAGGGTGGAAAAAGATATTCTGTGCAAATAGAAACAGAAAAAAGAAAAGGTGGAGTAACAGTACTGTATCACACAAAATAGACTTTAAAACAAAGGATACATCAAGAGACAAAAGAAGTCATATAATGATTAAGGGCTCAATCCAGCAAGAAGATATAATAATCATATTTATCTATGCACCCAGCAGAGGAGCATCTCAATATAATACCAAGAGCAATATTAACAGATGAACAAAGAGACATTGGCAGTAGTATAATAGTAGGAGAGGACTTTAACACCCCATTCACATCAATGGGTAGATCATACAGAATGAGAATATCAAGAAGGAAACACTGGCTTTGAATGACACATTAGACCAAATAGACTTAATAGATATATAAAGAACATTCTACCCCAAAATAGCAGAATACACATTCTTTTCAAATTTACCCAAAACATTCTCCAGGATAGATCACATGTTAGGTCACAAAACAAGCCTCAGTGAACTTAAGAATACTGAAATCATATCGAAGAACTATTCTTGTCACAATGGTATGAAATTGGAAATCAGTTACAAGAAAAAAAACTGGAAAACACAAATACGTGCGGGCTAAACAGCATGCTGCTAAACAAGTGGGCCAATGAAGAAATTAAAGAGGAAATAATTCTTTTAAAATTGGAGAATAATGAAAATGGAAACACAACGGTTCAAAACTTTTGGATGCAAAAAAGCAGTTCTAAGAGGGAAGTTTATTGTAATACTGGCCTACTTTAAGATAAAAGAAAAATCTCAAGCAATCTAACTCTACCGCTAAAGGAATTAGAAAAAAAAGAACAAAGCACAAAGTTAGCAGAAGGAAGGAAATAATAAAGATCAAAGTAGAAATGAATGAGAGAATAAAAAATACAAAAGTTCAATGGAAAAAAGGGCTGGTTCTTTGAAAAGATAAACATAGTTGATAAATCTTTAGCTAGAGTCATCAAGAAAAAGAGGACTCAAATAAATAAAATAAAAAATGAAAGAGAAGCTACAACTGGCACAACAAAAGTACAAGCAATTTTAAGACATTACTATGAAAAATTATATGCCAACAAATTGGACCGTAGATAAAGTGGATAAATTCCTACAAACATGATACCTTCCAAAAAGAAATGAGGAAGATAGAGAAAATCTGAACAGAACAATTACTAGTGAAGAAATTGAAGCCGTAATAAAAACAAAAACTCCCACCAAATAAAACTCCAATACCAGATGGCTTCACAGGCAAATTCCATGAAGCACTTAAATAAGAGTTAAAACCTATCTTTTAACTATTGCAAAAAATTGAAGAGAAAGTAAAGCTTCCAAATTCATTCTACAAGGCCAACATCACCTTGATACCAAAACCAGATGGAAACACTACTGGAAAAAAAAAAAGAAAATTATATACCATTATGCCTGGTGAATATAGATGCAAGAATCCTTCACAAAATATTAGCAAACCAAATTTAAAAATACACTGAAAGGACCATTCACCAAGACAAAGTGGGATTTATTCCAGGGATACACAGATGGTTCAATATCTGCAGAGCAATCAATTTGATACACCACAATAACAAAAGGGAGGAAAAAAACCATATAGTCATCTCAATAGGTGCAGAAAAAGCATTTGACAAAATTCAGTTTCCATTCATAATAAAAATCCTCAACAAAGTAGGTAGAGAGGGAACATACTTCAACATAATAAAGGCCATATATGGCAAACTCACATCTGAGATCATACTCAATGGTAAAAAGCTGAAAGCTTTTACTTTAATATCAAGAATAAGCAAGGATGTCCACTCTCACCTTTTGTATTCAACATATCCTGGAAGACCTAGGCACAGCAAGTAGGCAAGAAAAAGAAACAAAAGACATCCAAATTGGAAAGGAAGAAGTAAAACTATCACTACTTGCAGATGATATGATACTATATAGAGAAAACCTTAAAGACTTCATAAAAAAAAAGACTCTTAGCACTAATTAATGAATTCAATAAAGTTTCAGGACACAAAATCAGTATACAAAAATATGTTGCTCTTCTATACACTATAACAAACTTCAGAAAGAGAAATTAATAAATCAGTCTCATTTATAATTGCATCAAGAAGAATAAAATAGGAATACTTAAACCAAGGAGGTGAAATACCAATACTCTGAAAATAATATTGATGAAAGAAATTGAAGTAGCTAATAATGGGTAAGTAAATGGAAAGCTATTCCATACTCATGGATAGGAAGAATTAATTAAAACTGCCATAAGGCCCAAAGAAATCTATAGATTTAATGCAATCTCTATAAAATGCCAATGGCATTTTTCACTGAATGAAAGCAAGTAATCCTAAAATTTGTATGGAAGCACAAAAAGAACAAAATAGTCCAAGCAATCTTGAGAAAGAAGAATAATGCTGGAAGTATCACATTCCCTGATTTCAAACTATACCACAAAGCAAGAGGAATCAAACAGTATGGTACTTTCACAAGAGCAGATATATAGACCTATGGAACTGAATAGAGAGCCCAGAAATAAACCCACACCTTTATGTCAATTAATCTTTGACAAAGAAGGCAGAAATATATAACGGAGAAAGGAAAGTCTCTTTAATAGATGGATGGTGTTGGGAAAACTGGGCAGCTACATGCAAAAAAATGAAACTGGACCATTGTCTTATACCCTATGCAAAAAAAAACTCAAAATGAATTTAAGACCTATATATAAGACCTGAAACCATAAAACTCCTAGAAGAAAATATAGGCAGTCAACTTTTGAACATAAGCATTAGAAATCTTTTTCCAAATATGTCTCCCCAGGCAAGAGAAACAAAAAGCAAGAATAAACAAGTGAGACAACAGCAAATTAAAAGGCTTCTGCACAGCAAAGGAAATCATTAACATAATGAAAAGGCAGTTAATATACACATTAATACTCTATGGGAGAATATATTTGTAAACAATATATTATCTGACAAGGGGTTAATACTCAAAATATGTGAAAAATTCATATAATTCAACACCAAAAAACCCACAAACATTCCAATTTAAAAAATGTGCATTCTCATGTAGGGGGGAGGAATAGGGAGGTCTGTGCAACACAGAGAAGACAAGTAGTGCTTCTACAACATCTTACTACACTGATGGACAGTGACTGTAATGGGGTTTGTGGGGGGGACTTGGTGAAGGGGGGACCCTAGTAAACATAATGTTCTTCATGTAATTGTAGATTAAGGATAACAAAAAAAATGTGCAGAAGGCTTGAATAGACGTTTCTCCAAAGAAGACATACAGATGGCCAACAGATACATGAAAATATGCTCGACATCACTCATCATGAGGGCAATGCAAACCAAAACACAATGAGATATCACCTCACACCAGTCAGAATGGCCAGTATCAACAGAACTGGAAACTGGAAATCACAAGCGTTGGCAAGGATGTGGAGAAAAGGCAACCCTCATACACTGCAGGTAGGATTGTAAATTGGTGCAGGCATTATGGAAAGCAGTATGGAGGTTTCTCAAAAAAATAAAACTAGAAATATCATAAAAACCAGAAATTCCACTTCTGCAAATGTACCTGAAGAAAAAAAAATCACTTATCTGAAAAGTTATATGCACTCCTTTGTTTATCGCAGCCTAATTTCAGTAGCCACAATATGGCAACAACCTAAACATTCATTAACAGATGAAAGGCTAAAAATGTTGTGGTATATTTACACAATGGAATATTCCTCAGCCATAAAAACATAATGAAATCTTCTTATTTCTGACAATACTGATAGACCTGGAGGGTATTAATGCTAAGTGAAATAAGTCAAAGACAAATACCATATGATTTCACTTATATGCAGAATCTAAAAAACAAAACATACAAAACTGAAACAGAATCATAAATACAGAGATTAGACTGCTGGTTGTCATAAGGAGAGATGTGGGGGGAAGGTGAAGAAGGGAAAATATTTGTAAGAATATTTGATATCTTGATCTGGGCAATGATTACATGAATGTATACACATGTCAAAATTTATCAAACTGTACACTGAGAAAAAACATTTTCATTTTCTAACATGAAAAAATGTTTTAATCTAATTTCTATGTGACCTACAATAACACTAGTATAGCAATTTTAATTGATTCTCTTTAACATAATTCTTCCTCAGAAATATGATGCAGTCAAAAAATTAATATGGCTTAATTTCAGTGTGTTCAAGTCTGAGGCATGCTCTCATAGCTACCTAGTGATTAGAGATGTGCCATAACTCCTCTGAGGACCACTTTCCTGCTTAAACTAGGGATAAACTATTCTTTGTATTTGGGGGTTTTTTGGTAAGAAATGCATTTTAAGTCCATGGTGAATAGGTGCTGCCAAAAATAATGGAAGTATAAGTACCAATAATTAGGAAAATGAGACAATAATTAATGACTAAGTTCTCATGAACACTATTTAAACTGGATTAAATTAAGAGATCTGTAATTCAATATGGGGAAGATTTAAGGAGGACTGATGGTTAATTTTTTTAACCCTAGTTAAAGAATAAACATTAAAAATATTTCAAACACCATGACAAAAGAAAAATGAAAGAATAATATTTAGTGATGCTTTTACTGCTTTTTTCTTCCTACTTCTAGTACCTTCTCACTTATGCTTTCTTGCTTTGTAATTACTTACTCCCAAAAAGTTAAGCTTCTACCTACTGGTATTACATAGTAGCTTGATGAAGAAAAAGCCATATCTCCTGTTACCCCAAAGATTTCATATATAAAGGAGCTGACCAAATCTTCATTAGCTCCATTGAGATGATACCAGTGGTATGGTAGGTGGTCTTGATTAGGAATAAGAATTTCAAATCTGTCCCTATTTCTAACACAAATGACTTGCAGAGCATTGAAAAAACCGCCTCAAGCCATCAGATAAAATTATTGTAAAAATAGGTAAAAATAAATGAGTTGATTGATAGGGTTATTCATATTCTTAACTTCAAATATCTTTCACACCAGAGGAAAGTCTCTTAAATTAAATCATATAATATTTAGATTTGATAAAGAATTTCCTTTTCATAAGAGTAGTCAAACATTAGAATGACACATAAGATATCTTCTCTTGGCTATATTTCAAAGCAGATTGGAATCTAAATTGATGGCAATTCATTAAATTTCACTAAATTTTCCAAAATTCTACATATTATAATATAATATGTGTTTATTAAAATTAAATAATGTATGCTTATTTGTGGATACTTTACTGAGGCCAAAAATAGTAATACAAATCAGCTTCAGGGAGAATTATTAATTTGCTAGTTTCTCATTTTTCCATAACAAATAGTATAACATGCAACTTATTAGAATATCCACAGCTTAATGAAAACATATGTTAAGGTTTTTTGTTCATTTCTTTGCTGAACACTGACAGCTGTCATAGAGAACAGAAAAGATACTAAAATGATATGGATGACACATGATCAAAAAAAAAGCAAAACTAGATATTGCCAAGTCTAGATGATCCCTTTAATTTGCAGTAAAGATTCACAGCAGCAGTTTAATATTTAAGTTTGTTGCTCATTCTGTGTTTAACAATGCTTCTATAGCTATAGGGTGTAATCACTTTTTTCTAACTGAGGTATACATACGCCATAAGAAACTGTAACTCTGTGTATATATCTTGGGCTATTCATGATCAACTATAATTAATTATAAGTCCATCACAAAATTAAACACTTTGTATTTTAGCATTCTACCCTGACTGAAATCTTCCTGCATAGAATGATACTTTTACATATTCATTTGCTTTTGTAAAGCTTTGAAATTGAATATAGTCAATTGTTTAATATTTGTGACCTATAGACCTTGAGACTCTTATAGTCAGTTTGAGGTTTTATAAATATTATTTCTACAATCAGAAAGAAGTAGAAGAGTAGAATTCATTGCTTTATTATGACCAAAAAAATCTCACATTTTTCTAATATAAAAAACATTCCATTGTTCTGTTGTATATCAAACACAAGTCAATTGACTAATTGTATTGGTAAAAATAAATGATTAATTCACCACATACACAAAGTACCTGCCATGGCATAAACATTGTGTTGGTATTTTGGGTAGTATAATTAGCATTTTAAACCTGATGACTACATTGGCTCAAAATAGTGAGCTAAATACACTTTAAAAACATAAAAGAGAGAATTAAATAACCTGATTCACATAATGGAAATATTGAAGTTTGCCTAGCATATAGAAAATTACTCCAGATGTAACTATAAAGAAGGAAGGAAGGAGAGAGGGAAAGAGGGTAATAAAGAGTGCACATGTGATTCAAACTAATACATGGGTAAATTGGTGAGTAAATCTATTTGCCAATTAGAGAATAATAATAATGACTTGTGTTTAAAGTATTTTATAATTAAATTATAATCACAATAACAGAAAAAGGCAGGAGGGAGGGTAAATGGAGTGAAATGTGTTCCAGGAAATACGCCTCAAATTTAATTATTGTAAGCATGCATGAGATTCTTGTAAAACCTCAGGCTATATATAAAACCAGGTTATATATAAAACTTTCAGTAGGGCTGAAGAGTAGCCTGAGAATTCTATATTTCTAAACAAGCACCCAGGTGATGCCAATACTCCTGTTTTGTAGAGCAAAAGCCTAATGTTCTAGCCTGATCTGGAATGTAGTTAATATACTACTGCATATAAGTTAACATAAGTTAGCGCTGCATATTGTAATCTCCAAAGTCCTCTAAAAATATTAGTTACAGAATGTATAAATAACAAGGTAATAAAGAAGAAAATATAATATTAACCTTAAGTAATCCCAAAAATGTCAAGGAAGAAAAGTATAGGATAAGTGGCAACAATCTATAAGAATAGCAAGATTGTAGGTTTATATCCAAACAACTATAAATGGACTAACATGACAATTACACACAAACATTTTCACTCTGGATTTAAAAACAACATTCAATTTCATTCTTCTTTTAAGAGATATTCCTAATTATAAGGATATAAGATGGCAAGCCTAAGGAAAAAGATGTGAATAACTAATATGAAGTTGACTTTGAAGCAAGAGTCATTACTAGAAATAAAGAGGTATAGTGTTTTACTTTGAATAATAGGAGACAATCCATCAGGAAGACACAAAAATTCCAATTTTCTAAGCACCTAGTATCAGACCTTCAAAAACGTAAATTAAGAATTAATAGAGAAAAAAAATTTAATGCATTGTTAAGGAGAGTTAGCATACCTTTTTCAATAACTGGTGAAACAAAACACATTGATGCAAAATATTTTTAAAAGTTTAACCAATTTGACCTAGCTGACATATATGAAAGGCTGCACTTAAGAATTTCAGAATGCAAATTGTTTTCCAGTGTTTTTAGAACACTTACATACAATGACAATTTGTTCAAATAGCAAGTGTTAGCAAATTTCAAAGTCATACATTGCACTCTGAAATAAAGAAAACAATCAGAGAACTCAAAAATCTGCAAATATTAGGAAAATAAACAATATAGTTCTAACCCATGTATCAAAGAAATACAGTGGAAATATTTTTTCAATTACAGGAATATCAAATTTTGTGGAATATAGCTGCATATTAGATTGAAAAGACATTTGTATCTTTAAAAACATATATTAGGGCAGAGCCAAGATGGCGGCATGAGTAGAGCAGCGGAAATCTCCTCCCAAAACCACATATATTTTTGAAAATACAACAAAGAAAACTCTTCCTAAAAGAGAGACCAGAAGACACAGGACAACAGCCAGACCACATCCACACCTACAAGAACCCAGCACCTCATGAAGGGGGTAAGATACAAGCCCTGGCCCAGCGGGACCTGAGCGCCCCATACCCCAGCTCCGGGCAGGAGGAGAGGAGTCAGAGTGGGGAGGGAGAGGGAGCCCAGGACTGCTAAACACCCAGCCTTAGCCATCCGCACAAGAGCACAGACACAGTGTATATGTGGGATGCTGGAAACTAGGGAAACAGGACAGTAAGACCTGTGAGTGCGTCCCTGCAGATGGCACACCAGGAACAAAGAAAAGCGAGTGCTTTTTGGAAGACTTAAAGGGACAGGGACCTCAAAACCAGATGGAAGCATCTGGAACACTTAGTCTAGCAGCAGGGAATCTGGGGAACTCTGGGCACTCTAACCCCATGGGCATCAGGGAGCACGGAGGCCCCTCACAGAGATAAATAGCCTCCCGGCTCCACCTCCAACACAGCTCCACCAGAAGCCTGAGCCAGGTCACGCCCACAGCAACAGCAGAAATAAACTGCATAGCAGCCAGGCAAGAATCAGAAGCCCTTTCTACATGCAGCTGCCCAGCACAAGCCACTAGAGGTCGCTGTACTCCCAGGAGAGGAAGGCCACAAACCAGCAAGAGGGAAGTTCTTCTAGCCGTCACTCGTGCCAGCTCTGCAAACTATTTCTATCACCATGAAAAGGCAAAATTACAGGCAAAGATAACAGAGACAACACCAGAGAAGGAGACAGACCTAACCAGTCTTCCTGAAAAAGAACTCAAAATAAAAATCATAAACATGCTGACAGAGATGAAGAGAAATATACAAGAGCTAAGGGGTGAAGTCCGGAGGGAGATTACAGATGCCTGGGAGGAGATTACAGATGCCAGGAAGGAGATTACAGAAGTGAAACAAACTCTGGAAGGATTTATAAGCAGAATGGACAAGATGCAAGAGGCCATTGATGGAATAGAAACCAGAGAACAGGAATGCATAGAAGCTGATGTAGAGAGAGCTAAAAGGATCTCCAAGAAAGAAACAATATTAAGAGAACTGTGTGACCAATCCAAAAGGAACAATATCAGAATTATAGGGGTACCAGAAGAAGAAGAGAAAAAGGGATAGAAAGTGTCTTTGAAGAAATAATTGCTTAAAACTTCCCCAAACTGGGGGAGGAAATAATTGAACAGACCACGGAAATACACAGAACTCAAAACAGAAAGGACCAAGGAGGACAACACCAAGACACATAATAATTAAAATGGCAAAGATCAAGGACAAGGACAGAGTTTTAAAGGCAGCTAGAGAGAAAAAGGTCACCTATAAAGGAAAACCCATCAGGCTATCATCAGACTTCTCAACAGAAACCTTACAGGCCAGAAGAGAATGGCATGATATATTTAATGCAGTGAAACAGAAGGGCCTTGAACCAATGATACTGTATCCAGCACGATTATCATTTAAATATAAAGGAGGGATTAAACAATTCCCAGACAAGCAAAAGTTGAGGGAATTTGCTTCCCACAAACCACCTCTACAGGGTATTCTAGAGGGACTGTTCAAGACGGGAGCACTCCTAAGACTAGACTAAACAGATGTCACCAGAGAAAATAAAATCACAGCAAAGAAAGCAGACCAACCAAATACTAACTAAAGGCAAAAAATAAAATCAACTACTCACTAAAAGCAGTTAAAGGAAACACAAAAGAGCACAGAATAAAACCACCAACATATAAAGAATGAAGGAGGAGGAATAAAAGGGAAAGAAGAAAAGAATCTCTAGACAGTGTATATAACAGCTCAGTGAGTGAGCTAAGTTAAGCAGTAAGATACTAAAGAAGCTAACCTTGAACCTTTGGTAACCACGAATCTAAAGCCTGCAATGGCAATAAGTACATATCTTTCAATAGTCACCCTAAATGTAAATAGGCTGAATGCACCAATCAAAAGACACAGAGTAACAGAACGGATAAAAAAGCAAGACCCATCTATATGCTGCTTACAAGAAACTCACCTCAAATCCAAAGACATGCACAGACAAAAAGTCAAGGGATAAAAAAACATATTTCAGGCAAACAACAGAGAGAAGAAAGCAGGGGTTGTAGTACTAGTATCAGACAAAATAGACTTCAAAACAAAGAAAGTAACAAGAGATAAAGAAGGACATTACATAATGATAAAGGACTCAGTCTAACAAGAGGATATAACCATTCTAAATATATATGCACCCAACACAGGAGCACCAGTATATGTGAAATAAATACTAACAGAACTAAAGAGGTAAATAGAATGCAATGCATACATTTTAGGAGACTTCAACACACCACTCACTCCAAAGGATAGATCCACTGGGCAGAAAATAAGTAAGGACACAGAGGCACCGAACAATACACAAGAACAGATGGACCTAATAGACATCTATAGAACTCTACATCCAAAAGCAACAGGATATACATTCTTCTCAAGTGCACATGGAACATTCTCCAGAATAGACCACATACTAGCCCACAAAAAGGGCCTCAGTAAATTCCAAAAGATTGAAATTCTACCAACCAACTTTTCAGACCACAAAGGTAAAAAACTAGAAATAAATTCTACAAAGAAACAAAAAGGATCACAAACACATGGAGGCTTAACAACATGCTCCTAAATAATCAATGGATCAACGAACAAATTAAAATACAGATCAAGGAATATATGGAAACAAATGACAACAACAACACAAAGCCGTAACTTCTGTGGGATGCAGCGAAAGAAGTATTAAGGGGAAAGTATATAGTGATCCAGGCACACTTAAAGAAGGAAGAAAATTGCAAATGAATAGTCTAACATCACAATTATCAAAACGGGAAAAAGAAGAACAAATGAGGCCTAAAGTCAGCAGAGGGAGGGACATATTAAAGATTAGAGAAGAAATAAACAAAATTGAGAAAAATAAAACAATAGAAAAAATCAATGAAACCAAAAGCTGGTTCTTTGAGAAAATAAACAAAATAGATAAGCCTCTAGCCAAACTTATTAAGAGAAAAAGAGAATCAACACACATCAACAGAATCAGAAATGAGAATGGAAAAATCACAACAAACTCCACAGAAATACAAAGAATTATTAAAGACTACTATGAAAACCTATATGCTAACAAGGTGGAAAACCTAGAAGAAATGGACAACTTCCTAGAAAAATACAACCTTCCAAGACTGACCAAGAAAGAAACACAAAAGTTAAACAAACCAATTACAAGCAAAGAAATTGAAATGGTAGTCAAAACACTACCCAAGAACAAAACTCCGGGGCCGGACGGATTTAACTCGGAATTTTATCAGACGCACAGAGAAAACATAATACCCATTCTCCTTAAAGTTTTCCAAAAAAATAGAAGAGGAGGGAATACTCCCAAACTCATTCTATGAAGCCAACATCACCCTAATACCAAAACCAGGCAAAGACCCCACCAAAAAAGAAAATTGCAGACCAATATCCCTGATGAATGTAGATGCAAAAATACTCAACAAAATATTAGCAAACCGAATTCAAAATTATATCAAAAGGATCATACACCATGACCAACTGGGTTTCATCCCAGGGATGCAAGGTTGGTACAACATTTGAAAATCCATCAACATCATCCACCACATCAACAAAAAGACAAAAACCACATGATCATCTCCATAGATGCTGATAAAGCATTTGACAAAATTCAACATCCATTCATGATAAAAGCTCTCAGCAAGATAGGTATAGAGGGCAAGTACCTCAACATAATAAAGGCCACATAAGATAAACCCACAGCCAACATCACACTGAACAGTGAGAAGCTGAAAGCTTTTCCTCTGAGATCAGGAACAAGACGGGGATGCCCACTCTCCCCACTCTTATTTAACATAGTACTGGAGGTCCTAGCCATGGCAATCAGACAAGCAAAGAAATACAAAGAATCCAGATTGGTAAAGAAGAAGTTAAACTGTCACTATTTGTGGATGACATGATATTGTACATAAAAAACCCTAAAGACTCCACTCAAAAACTACTAGAACTGATATCAGAATACAGCAAAGTTGCAGGACACAAAATTAACAGACAGAAATCTGTGGCTTTCCTATACATTAACAATGAACCAATAGAAAGAAAAATGAGGAAAACAACTCCATTCACAATTGCATCAAAAAGAATAAAATACCTAGGAATAAAACTAACTAAAGTAGTGAAAGTCCTATACCCTGAAAACTACAAGACACTCTTAAGAAAAATTAAAGAGGACACTAACAAATGGAAACTTATCCCATGCTCTTGTCTAGGAAGAATTAATATTGTCAAAATGGCCATCCTGCCCATAACAATATACAGATTTGATGTAATCTCTATCAAATAACCAGCAATATTCTTCAACAAACTGGAACAAATAGTTCAAAAAGTCATATGGAAACACCAAAGACCCTGAATAGCCAGAGCAATCCTGAGAAAGAAGAATAAAGTGGGGGGGGGGGATCTCACTCCCCAACTTCAAGGTCTACTACAAAGCCACAGTGATCAAGAAAATTTGGTACCGGCAGAAGAACAGAGCCATAGACCAGTGGAACAGATTAGAGACTCCAGACATTAACCCAGACATATATGGTCAATTAATATTTGATGAAGGAGCCATGGACATACAATGGGGAAATGACAGTCTCTTCAACAGATGGTGCTGGCAAAACTGGACAGCTACATGTAAGAGAATGAAACTGGATCACTGTCTAACCCCACACACAAAAGTAAATTCAAAATGGATCAAAGACCTGAATGGTAAGTCATGAAACCATAAAACTCTTAGAAAAAAACTTAGGCAAAAATATCTTAGACATAAAATGAGTGACCTCTTCTTGAACATATCTCCCCAGGGAAGGAAAACAAAAGCAAAAATGAACAAGTGGGACCATATTAAGCTGAAAAGCTTCTGTACAGAAAAAGACACCATCAATAGAACAAAAAGGTAACCTACAGTATGTGAGAATATATTTGTAAATGACAGATCCAATAAAGGCTTGACATCCAAAATATATAAAGAGCTCACCCACCTCAACAAACAAAAACCAAATAATCCAATTAAAAAATGGGCAGAGGAACTGAACAGACAGTTCTCCAAAAAAGATATTCAGATGGCCAACAGACACATGAAAAGATGCTCCACATCACTAATTATCAAAGAAATGCAAATTAAAACCAAAATGAGATATCACCTCAAACCAGTAAGGATGGCTACCATCCAAAAGACAAACAACAACAAATGTTGGCAAGGTTGTGGAGAAAGGGGAACCCTCCTACACCACTGGTGTGAATGTAAATTAGCTCACCCATTGTGGAAAGCAGTATGGAGGTTCCTCAAAAAACTCAAAATAGAAATACCATTTGACCCAGGAATTCCACTCCTAGGAATTTACCCTAAGAATGCAGCAGCCAAGTTTGAAAAAGACATATGTACCCCTGTGTTTATTGCAGCACTATTTACAATAGCCAAGAAATGGAAGCAACCTAAGTATCATCAGTAGATGAACGGATAAAGAAGATGTGTTACATATACACTATGGAGTACTATTCAGCCATAAGAAGAAAACAAATCCTACCATTTGCAACAATATAGATGGAGCTGGAGGGTATTATGCTCAGTGAAATAAGCCCAGTGGAGAAAGAGAAATACCAAATGATGTCACTCATCTGTGGAGTAAAAGAACAAAGGAAAAACTGAAGGAACAAAACAGCAGCAGAATCACAGAACCCAAGAATGGACTAACAGCAGTTCCTGTGTGGTGATCTCCAATAGTTTCTTCACAATGGTATAAAGGTCATATCAAAGTGTGGGCAAAGGGTTTGTTTGTTTTTATACAGAGGATCAAAGCTTAATTTGGCTACACAGAAAATGAATTAAGATACGATATGAATAAGAACTGCCAACATCAACATCCTCTGGAAGAGTCATTCCAGAAGATGAACATCAAAAAACTTCAACAAAGATCCTGGCACTGCTGCAGTTGTAGCTGCACTCATCCCACCGGTTCCTAGACTTGCCATTGGAATGAAGAAGGTGATATCTAAGCTGACCTGTGCATACAGTAAAACAACAAATTTGACTGGATCTATACTGTTGGAACTCAACCAAGAATTAGAAGTGCTAGTTGCAGTGCTCCAAAATCATGCGACCATAGACTATCTACTGTTAAAAGAACATACAGGATGTGAACAGTTCCCAGGAATGTGTTGTTTTAATTTGTCTGAGTTTTCACAAACTATTCAAATTCAGTTAGACAATATCCATCATATCATTGATAAGTTTTCACAAATGCCTAGGGTACCTAACTGGTTTTCTTGGTTTCACTGGATATGACTGGTAATTGTAGGTCTGCTTTTGTTATGTAGCTGTATTCCTATTATGTTAATGTGTGTGCACAATTTAATTAGTAGTTTAAACCTATACATGCTTATGTTACTCTACAAGAAGATATGTCAAAGGAATAATCAATCTTCCAACGTTTTCTTCTGTCTGCTACTTCTATAGCTTTTCTTCTTCCTTCCTAATTACAACCCTTTAGTAGAATTCATGCCTCATATTGAAAATTACTGAGTATCATAATTCTTCTAAGTGGTAAAGATACCTCAAGACAAATGCTGGGCATAGAAGCCACAGGGCATAAATATGCAAAGAAGTAAAAAGCTAACCTTTTCAAACAATATTGCTTCTCTCTCACCAACTTTACATTTTCCTGTATGGCCCCAGAAGATGACTTGTTAGCCAGAGATGGGTAAGATTCCTCAAGGGAGGAACAACCTAATACAGGCACAGTTGCAGGGGGGCCATCAGGAGAGAATTTGGGGATCAACAGAGGGGAGGCTTAGAACCTAATCCCCTCCTGTTTTGAGAGAAATCTTCTGCATCTGTGGATGTTTTGTTGCCCTTGTCTAGCTTGGATTAATGCTTAGTCTATAGGCACACACCTGATCATCTACATTTGCCCTTTTACAGCACTAAACTATGTTTTCTACCTTTATCTTGCATCTACCTACCACTTCAGCATTTTATTAAAATAATAATAATAATAATAATAATAATAACAATAATGATAATAATAATAAGGGAGAAATGTGTGACTCACATATAAATCAAGTATAAAAATCAAACAAAATAAACCTATATATTAGAAAAGAATAATACCAGAATATGAGGAATAAATTCCCATAGAAGAAATAATGCCAGAAGTTAATTCTTTGAAACAATAAAATTGTAAAGCTGCTAGTAAGAAGGACTAAGGGAAAAAAAATACAATATTATGAATGGATAGTACCACCCATGAAAATTAATGACAGAATATTATGAATTTTGCCAATAAATTTGAAAATTTGAAAGAAATTTAAAAATTTATAAGAAAAATACACAGATTACCAAAACAAACAGGAAAAACTTTAAAACTCTGTATAGCTCCTTATCACAGAAATAAAATGATTTAGTTTCTCACAAAGCAAACTCCATGCCCAGATGGTTTCACAAGTAAATCTTTAATGAAGAATTTAATGCAGGAAAAAAAGTCTTTCACAGAATAGAAAAAAAAGGGAACTTTCAGCTCATTACCTAAAGCCAGCATAAGAGTGATCTCAAAGCAAAGTGATTACAAAAGAGAAAATTACAGGCCAACATTTCTCATAAACATACATCTAAATTCATAAAACAATTTGTAGTAAACTAAATATAGCAATTTTTTAAAGTACAAGAATCCATTATTTAGAAACTTGATTTATAAAAGGAATGCAAGATAGTTTTGCCAGGCAAGAATATTCACTTTCCTCAACTCTCTTCAATATTGTATTTGAGGTTAATAAAAAATATATGCCATAAAAATTAGGAAGTAACACTATCTTTATTCATAGAGGATATGATTGTTTACATTGAAAAACTCAAAGTGATCCTAAAAATAATAAATGAATCACAGTAAGGATTTAAGATTAGTAAACAAAGAATAAGAGAAGAAAATGGCATTTGCTTTTCAAAGGACATTAATTTCAACCTATTTTTTAAAGTATTAAGATGGAAAATTGGAAAGTGGTAGTGATCAAGTGTTATAAAATGTTAACACTGATGCTGAATGATTAAAAAATATTGTGATCATTTTTGTGATTATGTGTCTGATGGTTTCATATTTGATATTTCATAATTGTTTCCCAAACTATTCCTTCCTGATCTAAATTCATATCCATTTCCTTTCAGATATATTAAATATTAAATATATCCTTAAGCATATATTAAAGTACTCACCTATTTTGTATTGTCTCGAATAAGCTTTTGTAAAAAATCACGTAATTGAAACATTGGCATTTAGAACTATGACACTAAGAAATTACGATAATGGAATTTTCCAATATTATGCTATCACTTATAATACCAGCAATATACTATACCAACATTGTGTGTATTTAATGCTAAGAAAATAACAAATGTATTTAAATGAACATAATATCAGTATAATCCAAACTAATATAAAATCTAGGAAATTCAGCACTTGCCTAGCCTTTAGATGGATCTTTTGTGAGATAACATTAATAATGCCTGTTGACGATGTTGCTTTTCATTAATAATTTATCAAATTTACATACACAGGAATACTTCAGAAATATTGTGGATTTTGTTCTAGACCATCTCAATAAAGTGAATATCACAATAAAGTGGTCAAATGAATTTTTGGTTTCTCAGTGAATGTAAAAGTTATGTTTATACTATAGTGTAATCTGTTAAGTATTCACTAGCATTATATCTAAAAAGCAGTATATATGCCTCAATTTAAAAATATTTTGTTGCCAAGAATGTTAACCATCATCTGAGCTTTCAGTGAGTCATACTCACTTTTCTCATGCAAGGTCTTGCCTTGAGATTGATGGTCACTGATCAGTATAATGGTTGCTGAAGGTTGGGTTAGCTGTGGCAACTTCTTAAAATAGATAACAGTGAAGTTTACCACATTGATTGACTTTATTTTCATGAGTGATTCTCTGTAGCATGTGATGCTGTTTGACAGCATTTTACCCACAGAAGTTCAAAACTGGAGTCAGTCCTCTCCAACCCTGGCACTGCTTTATCAGTAAGTTTATGCAATATTCCAAATCCTTTGTTGTCATTTCAACAGTCTTCACATCATCTTCACCAAAAATATTCTATCTCAGTAAACCACTTTCTTTGCTCATCCATAAGAAGCAGCTCCTCATCCAATAAAGTTGTATTATGACATGCAGCAATTCACTCATATCTTCGGGCTTCACTTGTAATTCTAGTTCTCTTGCTGTTTCTACCACATCTGCAGTTACTTCCTCCACTGAAGTCTTTAACCTCTGAAAGTCATCCATGAGGGATGGAATCACCTTCAAAACTCCTGTGAACGTTGATGTTTTTACCTCCTTCCATGACTCATAAATCTTTTGAATGGCATCTACAATGGTGATTCCTTTCCAGAAGGTTTTCAATTTACTTTGCCCAGATACATCTGAGGAATCACTATCTATGGTAGCTACAGCCTTACAAGTATTTTACTTTAATAAGACTTGAAAGCTGGAATGACTCCTGGATCCACGGACTGCAGAATGGATGCAGTGTTAGCAGGCAAAATCACTAATACCATTGTCCATCTCCATCAGCGCTCCTGGGTGACCAGATGCATTGTCAAGGAATCTGTTTTGCTGAGCAGTAAGTCTCAGCAATGGGCTTTTGGTAAACAATGTTGTAAATAGATGTGCTATCATCTGCGCTTTGTGGTTCCATTTACAGAGCATAGGCAGGCTAGATTAAACATATTCTTAAGGACCCTAGGGTTTTTGGAATGATATATGAGCATCAGCTTCAACTTAAACACACCAGCTTCATTTCTGACAAGAGAATTGGGCTATCCTTTGAAACTTTGAAGCCAGGCATTGACTTCTCCTCTCTAGTTATACAAGTGAATCATATCTTCTTCCAATCGAGGTCTGTTTTATCTACATTGAAAATTTATTTAGTGTAGTCATCTTCATTCATTATCACAGGTAGATCTTCTGGATAACTTGATGTTTCACCTTGCACTTTGATGTTATGGAGACAGCTTCCTTCCTTAAACCTCATAAACCAACCTCTGCTGGCTTCAAACTTCTCTTCTACAGCTTCCTTAACTCTCTCAGCCTTCACAGAATTGAACAGAGCTATGGCCTTGCTCTGGATTAGGTTGTAGTTTAAGGGAATATCATGGCTGATTTGATCTTCCATCCAGACCACTCAAACTTTCTCCATTATTATCATTTAGGCTTTTTTGTTTTCTTATCATTCAAGTGTTCACTTGAGTAACACTTTGAATTTCCTTCAAGAACTTTTCCTTTTCATTAGAACTTGGTTAATTGTTGAGTGCAAAAGGTCTAGCATTCAGCCTCTCTTAACTTTCGGTATGCATCCTCACTAAACTTAATGATTTCTAGCTTTTGATTTAAAGTGAGAGATAAGTAACTCTTACTTTCAGCTGAATACATAAAGGCCATTGTAGGATTATTAACTGGATTAATTTCAAAATTGTTATTTGGTAGGAAATGGGGAGGCCAAGAAGAGGCAGAGAGATGTGAAATGGCTGGTCAGTAGAAAAGTCAGAACACACACAACATTTATCAATTATGTTTGCCTTCTTATATGAGTGGTTCATCGTGTGCCAAAACAATTACAATGGTAACATCAAAAATCACTGATCACAGATCAGCATGTCAAATATAATAATGGAAAAGGTCAAAATATTGTGTGAATTACCAAAATGTGACAGAGACATGAAGTGAACAAATGCAGTTGGAAAAACGGTGCTGATGGACTTGTTTAAAACAAGGTTGCTGCAAACCTTCAGTTTGTAAAAAAATGCAGTATATGCAAAACACAGTAAAGCAAAGCACAATAAAATGAAGGGTGCCTGTGATATTTTCAAGGTGCATGACTCTTTCTGCCAGTGTCAATCTACAAGTGTCCCAACCATTTGAAAATTTCAGTTTGGTGTCACTTCATTTCTTTTCTGGATGCTCTAAAGGTATCATTTCCTAAGACCTCTAAACTCTCCAACAGTGTGGAATCTGTGCCGTGTGTTGCAAAATATGCCATCCCACATTCCAAATGCTGTGCCTCACCTCAAATTCTTTTTCTAAAACAATTCTCTTAAATACTTATCCCAGAAAAAAAAAATGGAAAGGGCCTTTTCCCTTTGGTTTATAAAGAGTATGCCTGTTGTTTAAGATTTCTTAATAAATATCCTGCTCTCCCCACTGATGGACATAAGGATATTGAAGAGAAAAAGAGTCACATTTCCATATTTGTTCAATGATTCAAATTAACATTGCTCAGACTGCTGAAGTTCCTCTTTGCCTTCAAATCACACTCAAAGCAGTGATCCAAAGAGGTGGCTGTTTCAAGGCATCGTATCCACCAAATGCCCGTGCCTCTATACCGTGTTGCTGAAAATCATAGTCACTGATTTCTGCATACGTACATTCAACCTCAACCCCTAATTTATTCGACTCCCTCTGTTAGTGTTCAGATAGTCTTGGCTGAGTCTCAGGAAGAGCAAGGGGTCTGGGTGTTTTGTATTCCTGTAACATCCTTTATACCCAGTTCTCTTTATTTTTGGATTTCACCATTGTCCTCCCACCAGAGGCTAAGTACTATAACTCTAAATCTTCTCTGTTATAGATGACTGGGATTAACTTAGTCAGAGTTATAATTGAGACATGTGCTACAATTCTAGGGCCATGCCTCAGCTAGTAAGATGGATGGTTTTATACATCAGCCAACTACTGCTATCTATCTTACCTTGGAGTGGAGTGACAAAGAATCTTGAGTATACAGCCAAGGCCAGCCTGAGTCCCTCTCCTCCTTTCTTATAGGACCTGTCACATTTAATCACATACTTAAGGCTATATAAAAATAACATATTACTTTGAATTTGGGGAAACTATTCTAATAACATTTCTTCAAATGTATATAGTGTTTTCACATATATTTAGTATGAATCTGTTGGGATTCTCATAACTGTATAATATAGATATTATCATGATTACTTTCTAGATTAGGAAAGTATATCAATGTAATAGTGTTTCAGCAAACCAACACTCAGGTCTGATGACCTCAAAAGTTTTAACATATATATTGAAGTTACATTACTTATGTTTTACTGAACATATCTTCTAAATATAAACTCCATAAGAAGCTACTGTTATACAGCTCTGTTTATAATATCATATTTCTTATTCCATTAAGTCTAAACTCTTCAACCTGACATTCAATGCCTACTGTCATTTGACATTGCCTTAGTCTCAGTTTTGGAAAATGCTTGAGACAGTGAACTAGAATATTTTATTTCAAGTGTAGATCTTCTATTTACTATCTGTATGACAAGACATATACAAATAATTCAATAACACAACCATTAGTATTAAATGTATACATTGCAAATATTTATATTATTGCATTTGTTATTCATTCCATAGATTTGTATCTTAACTAAGTCCATTTCCAAGCCTTCCTAAGTACTTCCGTCACTCTCCATATTTTCTTTTCCCTCTTAC
This sequence comes from Manis javanica, assembly GCF_040802235.1. Taxonomy (NCBI): domain Eukaryota; kingdom Metazoa; phylum Chordata; class Mammalia; order Pholidota; family Manidae; genus Manis; species Manis javanica. The sequence goes on along the minus strand of NC_133160.1, from coordinate 125,760,396 downwards.
CTACCTTAATCTATTTTTTTCCGTATATGTACTAATAAGTAGCCCATGAATTTCTAAGGTCACGCAATGGTTATTTTCCCCTCCAGATTCTATAATTATTTGTAGATATTTTATATTACCAGCTGATTCTTGTTTTAGTATCTAAAATTTTACATGCACTTAAATTTTGGATTCTTAAATAAGAAGTTCCCCTAAAGCAGGTCTTTTCATTACCTCTTTATAATGCCCATGACAGAACAGGGTACTCACAAAATACTTGCTAGGCATTTTAAATAAATAATTACTTATATTAGATAAATTAATAATTGGCAGTGAGAATTTTTAAGCAACACATTAATGTGAATTTTATTTACATATTTGTTAAATAAGTTTCATGTTCTTACTTGTCAGTTACCATAAGTAATAAAGTGTATGTTTTACCATCTGTATTGCATAAATACTATTGAAATGTTTAGAATGTGAGATCCTATTCAGAAGGTACTTATAAATTGCAATTGTGACCTTAAATGTGCACCAAAATATGTATCTTCCCTATAGTTCAGTTGTGTAGAATTTCTTTCATCTATAATCAACCTTGAATTTCATCAAAGCCTATTTCTAAGGTAGGAAAACTTACTTGAATGTCTAAAATGATAGCTGTAGGAGTCCCTTCAAGTAGTGCTCAGTCTTTTTTAAATAAAAGAATATTCAATCTAATATGTAATCAACCCTTAAGTCTGTTTCCTCCCCTCAAAGAGTCACTGGGAGTAAGGGTGACAGATATGTGTCCGTATCACCAGAGCTGAAACAGCGAGACTTTACTCTGGACTGCAGTCACGTGATACCTGGTGTCTGCATCAGCTGGTCTGCTTAGCATCACATGGCCACTGGTCATTGATTTTCCTGCCATTTTCTGATGCTGAAATCTGAAAATGATGAACTTAGCCTTTTTTTTTTTGATCCAGCAAGTGCTGAGATATTCCCTTTCAGATCCGAAACCTTTGGTTTTAGATCCCTAAATTTGCAGCTATTTCTTCTATCCTGTTCACCAGCCACAGACTCACCCATCCTCTGCTGCAGGGTTGCCCCGATCCGCCATGTGGCATGGCAGAAGGCCTAAGAGCTCTTCACCCAGCTCATAAGGTCACTGACAAACACTTAGTTTGGCTCAGAGGAACTAGTTCTGAAATCCTCCCTCTGCCTGACTTCTGGAGCTGCATCCCAGATTATCATGGACAGCTTGAAATTTGGATTCTTCCCTGAGATCCAAAGAGGAGCGAGAGGTGAGAGAGAGAATTGCCCTTACTCCTCTCTTCATTTCACATTATATACTTTGTTCTTCTCAGTCCAGACTCAGCAGGGATCTACTCTCCTATTTCATTTTTATTTCTCCTTTATGGCATTCCCCAGAGGCAAAAGAATTGAGCTCCCTTTGAATGCCCCACACTATTCCCTCTTTCCACATCTTACCTCAATTCTAAGAGTGTATGAGACTGTTCCTCTGCACTACTGGCCTCTGTGCACTTGATACCTAAGATCAGTGATAACTGAGGTATATACGGAGGTAAAAGAAATTTGAGAAATTTTCCCTTAGGACAATATATAGTTTGAAATGTTTTTGTCCAATTGTATGATCCTCATTTTGAATATCAGAGGCTGAATATTATTAAATATGATATACCTATTTCTCTCCACATTCCCTCTCTCATAAGATCTAATCTCTTGCTCTCTCCCTACCCATCCACCATTCCCCATAGATGGATGCCTGGAAAGCCTAATAAAAGGTCCAGTACATTTTACAGACAAAGACTACAGTTTACTATCACTGCAAATTCTATTAATTTGCATTAGATATTATAACAGCTCAGCTTACACTTAGGAAGATAACTATAAATACAATGCATCCTACATCTTTTCCATTTAGATTTCCTTCATGTATTTACAGACCTTAAAACCTTAAATTTATGAATATAATATCAGCTATTAAAAACATTTTCAACACGTATTTATGATATCTGTAAGTTCATCAGAGTCCTATTCTTAAGCATGTAGAAAAATTGTTTTCAAATTTTAATATCTTGTGCTATTCATAATTTTCAGTTTAAAATTTTTTTTGACCACTAATTTTTCATAGATAATACTTAAAATTAACCATTATTTTTGTTTTGTGCTGCCTTATGTTTAATTTTGAAATGGGACATCTAATTGCTGTTGAACTTTTTAAAAATTGTCTAAATATTGTACCTTTTTAATTTAAATTTCAAGTCATTGTATGCTGTTTTGAGCCTCTATTTATATAAAATATTATTATCTTAATTAAAGTGCTATGAATCTATACTAATGAGTTCTTCTAATACACTGGCAGACAAGGTCTACATACACTATATAAATATGTATCGTTTTAGCTATTCAAAATGATAATATAATACAGCAGGTGTCACATCTTCATTTAAAAGCTAGCTGAAAATTTATTCAACATATTCTTTTGATAGACTCTACTATTTTAGTGAAAATCAAATGTAATACTCCTTTTAAGGTTTTCACTCTAATTAATAGTGACCTTCAAAACACCATCATTCTGCCACTGTGTAGACAATCATGATTAGGTAGATGGCCCAGATGGATTGTCAAGGGAGGTTGGAGCTCATGATTTTCCTCTCCAGAGATGATTTCTCTCAACTAGGGCGTAAGGTATGCTTCTTGTCTGAATGAGATCTTTATAAAATAATTTAAATAATCTCCTAAATAAGAGGTCAGCAAGCTATGGCCTGTGGGCCTTATCAAGCCCATCATCTATTTTTGTAAATAAATTTGTATGGAAATACAGTCACACCCATTCATTTATATATTGTCAAAGAGTTTTTTTGTGCTTTTTGATGTTGAGTAGTTTAGTTGCAGCAGAGACCCTATGGCTTACAAAGCTCGAAGTATTTATTATACGACCTCTTACAAGAAAAGTTTGCTAACCCATATCCTGAATTAGAGACATATTGTAAGTATTTAAAAGTCCACCAATTCAGAAATGAAATGAGTGAACTTGTGGTATGAATAATAGTTATATGGCATTTAACATGTGGCTCCCTATCCTACATAATTTTGGTGATTAACCCATTAAATCAACACAGTAATTTTGTGAGATATGCAAGTCACAGAACTGGAATTCAAACCTGAAAACAATTTAACTTCAGAGTCTTTGCTCTTAAAAAGCAGTCTATACTAACTCCTATACATGATAAGTTTCTCATCACTGGAGATATTTAACTAGTGTATGAAAACTTGCCAGAGAATGTCAAGAAAGAGGAGAATTTTAAGGTCATTTCCCACAATAAAATCCCAAGAATATATCATATCAGGATCAACAGAAAGCAATGCAGAAAAAATAAAAACTTCTTTACTTTTAAGATCTACTGTTTGATAGTTTTATGATACCATAAAATTTATATATTTCTAAAATTAGAAGACAAGCTAAGTTCCAAAAAGTCAAGTATTTGAACTTTTACCTTCATGAATAAATTTTTCTAAATGGTCTCAGTATTGAGGTGGAGCACAAAAAATATTCATCCACAATTTTCTTGGTGTCTGACACATTACAGATTATAACTATGTTATGTAAAATTTTCCATCTTAATATAAAGTCATTTTCCTCACTAAAAATTAGTGTATAAACACAAAGTGATTAAAATAATAAAATCTGACTTACTGGCAGTTGCCATTGTTAGCTAATAGATCTTTATTTTAGTAATATGCAGGATAATTTATAGTTCAAACATGTTTAAGATGCACTTGTGCCTAAGAAAAGGGTCATTGTGCTCTGTTTTCCCAATCGTATTTATGACAACATCTCATGAAACAGATACACAGACAAATGGAACCAAATAGAGAGACCAGAAATAAACCTATACCTCTATGGTCAATTAATATATGATAAAGTAGGCAAGAATTTATACTTTAGGGAAAAGACAGTCTCTTCAATAAAGGATGTTGGGAAAACTGGTCAGCTACATGCAAAAGAACAGAACTGGGCCATTGTCCTACACTGTACCAAAAATAAACTCAAAATGGATTACAGACCAAAATCTAAGACCTGAAACCATAAAACTCCTAGTTTTAGAAAACATAGACAGTACATTCTTGAACATCAGCATCAACAGTTTTTTTCTGAATATGTCTTCCCAGGCAAGAGAAACAAAAGTAAGTAAGTGGGACTATTATTATTCTTCTTCTGTCAGCAAAGGAAACCATCAACAAAATGAAAAGGCAGCCTACTGTATGGGAGAGCATATTTGCAAATATATTCAATAAAGGACTAATATCCAAACTATATAAAGAACTCATGTGACACAACACCAGAAAAATAAACAATCCAATTAAAAAATGAGCAGAGGACCTGACCAGACATTTTTTCAAAGAAGACATACAGATGAAAAGATGCTCAACATCACTAATCCTCAGGGAAATGCAAATCAAAACCACAATGAGATACCACCTCACACCAGTCAGAATGGCTAATAACAAGAAGACAGGAAGTAATAAGTTTTAATGCAGGAGTAGATAAAAGGGAACCCTCATACACTGCTGGTGGCATTGTAAAATGGTGCAGCCATTATGGAAAGCAGTATGGAGGTTTCTCAAAAACTAAAACTAGAAATACCATGTGACCCAGCACTTCTACTTCTGTGAATTTACCTGAAGAAAGCAAAATTATTAATCTAAAAAGATATATACACTCCTATGTTTATTGCAACATTATCTATAATAGCCTTTAAAACATGGAAACAACCTAAATGTCCAGTGATAGATGAATGGATAAAAAAGTCATAGCACAAAACACATATAATGGATTATTTTGCCTTAAAAAAGAATGAAATCTTGTGATTTGGGACAACATGGGTATACCTAGAGGTTATTATGCTAAGTAAAATAAGTAAGACAGAGAAAGACAAATACCATATGATCTCACTAATATGGTGGATTCTAAAAACAAAGCAAATGAACAAACAAAACTGAAATAAACTCATAAACATAGAAAATAGACTGTCATTTGTCATAGGTGAAGGGGTTGGAAGATGGGTGAAGTAGGTGAAGGGAGAACACATTAGTAAGAATGTTTGGTATCCTGATCTGGGCAATGGTTTTGTGAGTGTATACACATGCCAACATTCATGAAGCTGTACACTAAGATTTGTGCATTTTATTGTATGTACCTCAATATAAACATTTTATAAGTTAGCCCTTAATAAAAATAAAAATAAAAATAACAACAACAAAAATCTCATGAAACAAACTACCTATCCCAGTTACCAGATTCTCCAAGTCACTATTAGAGGAGATAGCTTAGAACTCTGGATCCCAAGAATATTTGTCTTCTCTCAACTCACTATCTCTTTCTCAAGAAAGATCTCTGATGGTTAGAGAGTCTTATTCCTTCTTTCATAGTCTTGCAACATTCCCATTAATCCCTGTCCTTACTCTACTGCTCCATCCCTTGATCTCATATGAAGAGCCAAATCTCTTTCTCTGATGCTTTAGAAAGAGAATTAAATGTGAAATTAGAGGGTCAGGTGACAGATTTTTATTCTGAAGGATTCAATATGTGTCCATTAAAGGCTCATTTCTCTTTACTTATTTTCATGTTTCCCATTAGAAACAGAGCATAATAGTATTTACCTTATAGGATTTGGTGAAGGTTTTAGGAAAAAATCATCATGCACTATTAAATATTTAGTGTATATTTGTTTGACTAAAACTGAACAATCATTTCTTATTAAAGTTCTGTCACAGGTACACTCTAAGTAATGGTTATATTCATTATTCCATTCTTTCTCAGTGTATGGTTTAAAATTTCCATAAGATAATAATTAAAGTATCTTTTAAAACAAATAATGACAAGTAGAATGCTGAAAAAAAGTAAACATAAATTCAGTTCACATCTAAGAAAGTATGTTAGATTCTAATAGAGGAGATAAACTTAGTTTATAAGACTTGATTATTTTCAATAGGGTTTGTATGAAACTAAGCTTCTCACCTATACACATTTGCCTCAAATTTATATGTGCATCAAGTTATTTTCCATAGCATCTAACAATACCACATGGTTTTCCCATGTATTTTATAGTAACTACTGTAAGCCATGATGCATATAGCTGTGGAATGCTGGGGAAAAAACAATAAGATCAGACAAACTTAACCCCAAACCAAAAGCAATCACTTGACTCATTTTAAGAGAATGTGTACTTCAACAGAGGATAGAATCCACAATGTGGAAGGATCTACAAACATTGGTAATCAGAAATCCTGCACAGCATTGGCTTCCAGTCAAATTTGGTCTTTTTAGACATATCTATCTTCAAATAATAAGGGAAAGAGTAAACCATTACCATATGATTCTTTCATACTTTCCAAAAAAAGTATATCATTTGTTCTTCCACCCATGGGTTAAATTATCCTGAATCATACAATGTTTCAACTACACCATCTGCTTTTGTTGACACATAATACACTAAAGGACTAAAGGGAATGAGAAGTATACCTTATTTTTAACATCTTCCTCCTTCTATTCATCACAAAATTAATACTGGAATAATCAAAGGGCCTTTGCTTTGAAACATCTCAAAAAGTAATGTAGTACCCCCCTTATTGAAATGTAAACTTTGCTGGCAAAGTGGAGCTTATTAGTGCTCTAGTACAAAAAAAAAAAAGGGAGTCAAGGACTGGTAGGTATTATAAATTTTATACATTTTCAAGAACTTATGAGTGCTATTTATTTTCAAAAATAATAACTTAGACCTGTGAACTTTTAGCATTAAAGCTATGATTTCTTAAGAAGTCATACAAAGAAAAAAATAACTTATGAATTTAAGATTAGACCATATAAGTGGAATCTTTTTAAGAATCTTTTACTAGATGCTCTACTTTGAAATTAAGTGTTCATACGAGGTATAACAAAATATATCTGGCTGGTTAAATGGGTGGTGTATAGGAGCTAATGATTGTTTTATGCTATAATTAATTCAAGTATATGAAGTATTTATTAATGTCATTAATACTGACATTTTACACACATTAATTCAGCTGTCATAGCATTGTCAGAAATCTATCAATTCTTTCACTATGATGAATTTACATTCATTTCTGTGATACATCCATTTAAGCACTAGATATCCATAAATTAAACTTTGAAATTATTTTATAAATCCCATATTCAGAAGTACCTGTTCAGCATTTCTTTAAAAATTATTATATCATAAAAAATTGTTATAAACATGTAGTTTTAGACTGCATTTATTTGTTCCCTTTTGGGAATATTATGCTGATCCCTAACTCTCACTTTTTAAAGGGTGTTTTACCTTTAGTTCAAAACAAAGTATTCAGAATAATACACAAACAGTAGTATGAAAGCAAGGAAATTGGAACATAATTTACACTTTGAAGACTTCATGCCATTTTACAGTAGACGTTTCATGGCTAATTAGAGGACCCCATAAGCAAGTAACATCATTACATCAGAAAATTCCATAAATGACGTCTTCTAGTAAGACGTATCTAGTAACTAGACCAATACATTAAAAGAGTGTCTTATTCCTTTGGCCTTCCTGGTTACTTATACTTGGATCTACAGAAATCTCCCCTCTATAGTCTCCAGCCAGGTTTATAGAGGGAAATAATATCAGCAACCTTCGTCCCACAGTCTCGTGGGGTCTACAGTTTAGTAACATTTCCAGTCCTAGCATTTCATAAGCAACGACTATTAACTTCTTTGTAATTTCCACTACTGCAGCTCGCTACCCTCTTAGACTTTTGTTCCAACAGTCCAGGTTATGATGTGTTCATAAAGAGCAAGTTGCTCCCAGAATCCAAATACTTCCCACTCTGCTTCCTCCATAGTGTAACCTAATACTTCCCAATGTGAAAGTCTCAAAACATATGCATCAGAATCTTATCATCACAGTTCCCTGTCTATGGGGTATACAAGAACTCTCTGACATTTTACATATATTAATTCAAAATTTTGTATAAATCTAAAATTGTTCTAAAATCATGAGTATATATTTTAAGTGCAGTTCCCTAGGTTCCATACTATATCTGATAAGTTATAATTTCTAGAAGTGGCATGAGGGAAAGTTCATTGTAACAAACACCACAGCTGATTTGTATGCACACTAGACCTTTCCATACACTCTAGGAATAAGCTTGTGTCCTTTATACTCTAGTATCAACTTGGCTGCCTAATCCACATTCATTGAGAACCTGGGGCCACACATATTATTACTCTTTATCCATAACTCAAGTTGTTGGTTGTATCTGATGTGGGTAACAGTTTCCTAGGCATAGGGATCATATTTTCACCTGGAAGCAACTGTAGCCATGTCAACCTACCAAGTGATCTGGAATTGGTAATTGGCATAAACACCAAGCTTCCGTCACCAGGTCCCACCTCAAGTTCTGGACAAACAGACCTCCCCTGATAATTCTCTTTTATGTAGATCATGAAATGCCTCCCACTGCCACAGTCATGAAAGGATGAAGGCAAGAAAAAGGATTAAAAAAATGCTTTTTTGAAAAAAAAATTGCCTTGCCATCACAAAATTCTAAAAAATAGACACAGAGGTGTAGTAAATGGGAATGTTTAATGTTTCCTATGACTTTCCAGAATCAGAAAGTTAATTATTTATTGCATTATTGGCATTTGTTTACTTAAAATAAGTTGCCAATTAAAAACCACAAGTGAAATATGTTACTAACTAAACTGTAATGAACAAAATTATATTTAATCTTATACAATTATATTAAAATTGCTGAATCCACCCATCAGCATTTGTAAAATGATCAAAACTTTGTTACTTTTGCTTTGTATGAAGAATCTTAGGAAGTCCTGAAAATTATTTTGAGAAAATAAGATTACTATTGATCTTTACTCTTCTTTTTACTCACAAGAGTCCATAAAACAAAATAAATGTTATTTTCAGGCCCAAAATTTGCCACCTAACCCACTTTATCCTCTCATTTACCCTTTACGACCATATCCACACTATTCAATTTAGATGTACTGTTCAAGTCTCCTGGTCCCAAAACTGCAAGGAGTTAAGTTTCCAACAAACTTCTTAAATTACTTGATTTCAATCTTGTCTGTTTTCATAAGATTTAAATTAAATTAATGAAGAAAAAATGTCTATGTGCGCCTAACAAGAGAAAAGGCTGAAATATTAAAACAACAAGCTGAAACCTGATGCACATCGCCCAGCGGTGAGCAGCCTGGGTCAGCCCCCTGACCCCTGTGCTGCTCTGGTTGTGGGGGCCACGCCAAGAACAACTAGTCATAGCGGAAAATTGTTTAAAAATGAATGTGCTGAAGATTTTCTGATTCACATTCATTATTCACTGACCTGTTCTCAGTGGATTTCACAAAGAGAAGCAAAATTAATTACCTCAGTCCTGGCTGTCTGGAAAATACTGGTACAGTGATTTAGAGAAAAGCATTCATGCTGTTGAGGCCCTTTGGAATAGTGTATATTTTTTAAATTAAATATCGTACTTTCTTGATAAAACTTTTGCATTTGAACTAATGCACCATCATTTGTTTTTTAGAAAATCTGTACTAAACAATGAAGACCTTTGTGATCTAAACACCAATACTATCAGTCTGCATCATGTTAAGTCATCTTAATGTATTTGAAAAGAGGCTTGCAAAATATAGGAGATTATATGCATTGAGGGGGTTTTAGAAAAGAGGGAAGAAAACAATAGGATAAACCATGGGTGTAGAATAATTTATTAATGCTATTAATTATCTCCCTGCCTTAAGTTACTACAAAAATAATTTTGTTTTTTCTTAATAAAACATGCGTATTGGATAAAAAGAATATTTTCTAATGAAGCCTGTCTTATGACAGGGTTTACTGATCTTATTGAAATGCATGCAAATTCTGAAATCTCTGTACAGTTGAGTGTAAAATAGGTGGTGATGACAACATAGAAATCTATTATTTTAGAGGAGAGCAAGCTATCAGAGTTTGCTTCATTGAGATTTAACATGTAGAGTCAGAGCATTTTGGAAACACACAAAAGTGACAAGACTTTAGAGTAAAAACAGCCAAAATAAAAAGGGAGAGGCTATAAAATTACATTCCTGTGTAATTCACAGAAGTGAGGCAAATCAAGAACATAGTAGGAGCCTGACCAAATACTGGATAGAACACTCACTCCCAGAATCCCTAATGATGGGGTCCTCTCACTGCTAAAGAATAATCATAATCAAATGAGTAAAGAGGAGTAGAGATAGAAACTTACTCTAGTGGTCCAGTTATCTCCACTTTGGAGTAAGTCTGGTAAGGTTTGAAAGAGAATTATATTGCATTCAAAGGCTGAGGTCATTATAGCACAGAGAAGACAAGTAGTGACTCAATAGCATCTTACTACTCTGATGGACAGTGACTGTAATGGGATATGTGGTGGGGACTTGATAATGGGGAGAATCCAGTAACCACACTGTTGCTCACGTGATTGTATATTAATGATACCAAAAAAAAAAAGCTGAGGTCAAGAGGAAAATAAATGCGATTTTATTCAAAATGTTCATGTAAATCGTCACACAAGAAAAACTGAATTAGATCATGCAAATTGTTTTATCCTACTGATCACTATAAAGTCACTTTAAGTAGCAAATCACATAACTGATATATATTGTTTCACCAAGGCCATTAGTACCTAATGCCCTCAATATGCTTTTTTGGCAGAAAACCAAATATTTGAAGGTTCAAATCAACATTTAGGGGAAGCCAGTTAATACCATCATAGCACAAAATTATGGGACTTGAAGAAAAACATAGCTGGCCAAGAGCAGGAGCCCACTTCGCTTCCCTGGGATGGAGTAAAGTAGGAAAATGGCTGCTTCCCTTCTTCTCTCTGCTGTCTTCACACAGCACAGGGCTCTGGGATTAAAACTGGAAGTCAACTGGTCAGAACACCCTATTCTTTTCTTTTTCTCCCTATATTATGCTGCCCTGCACCCTGTAAGGAAAGCAATAGAAACTTCTCCTTTAATTTAATGAAGAGAAAATATAATACTACCATTGGATCTATTTTTAATTCTAGACCCTGACAATTCCCATAAATCCCAAGGATAACAGGAGAAACTAACATTTCTTTAGTCTAAAAAGAATTAAATGAGAACATGAGAATAATATCAATGTTTTCTCAAATGTGCAAGTAAACGTATCTTTAGTTATTTACAATAGGCACAAATAAAACTGTCCTGCTTCCTTTAATGGTAAAACCAAAATTTATGTAAATATTCAGGTATAATATATTGCATATGTTACACCAAATATACAAATTTTATTTGTATAATCTATATTTAATCGGTTGTACATAGATGTCATAGAAGACACCTATCCAAAAGAGAATGCAGTTTTATTACAGTTGTATTTACAATTGCATTAACTCTAAACTTTCTGTTAAGTTGGTTATCATTGTCTATTATTCTTCCTAAATGATCAGAAAAATGACCTGTTACTCAAAACACTTGTATAGAGCTTTTCTTGATGCGCTACCAAAAATTACACTACTAACTATATCTACCTGATAACCTTGCATTAATGTCTCTATTACTAAAATTATACCACATTGTGATTTAGATGTGCCCTCAATATGCTTTTTTGGCAGAAAACCAAATATTTGAAGGTTCAAATCAACATTTAGGGGAAGCCAGCTAATACCATCATAGCACAAAATTATGGGACTTGAAGAAAAACATGAAAAATTTCCCAAAAAGGTAATTATGATTACAATGTCACTAAAAATGTTTAAAGTTTGAAAATTTAGTTAGGAAAAGATTTCTCCACTTGCTTCCAAATATGGTCAATGTACAAGTAAATGTTCTGAGGTAATTCCACCAATGTAAACTACTGTTGACGGTAATGTTGCCACTAAGTTTGAAGGTTTTCCATATGTCTGTAGAGATTTATGAATTCCTATAATTTCATCAAACCAGTCCCTCAAATTGGAGTTGTTTGCTCAGCTTGAAGAAGGTTCTGCATATTTTCAGAAGGTTTAAAAATATCTTCACATGTTTTTATCAGGATTATTTTTTCTTAGCTGGTGTTTTACACTTACCTACATCTTGGATATAAAAATATAACAATGGAGAAATTTAATTGGTTTCAACATAACAAATCTACAAATCCCCACATGCATCTCAGCTTTCACTCCATGCAAACTAATTCCAGCATGTTCTGTGAAGCAAAATGTTGGGAGACTCCTTATAGCAGGCAGAATGTAAGAAATACTTCTGCTCTCAAGTCGCACCAGTTTGGTTATTTCTTTAACAGATTCTAACAAACAAACTACATTCTGCACAAGCAAGCTGTCTTGAAAGTTGGTATTGTTACTGGCAGGGTACAGTGTTAAATCTTTAATTCAGTCTTTTAAAAGAGACAGAATAGTTGCTATTCCATCTTGTATGAACATCTGATATCTGACAAATCTCCATCATCTCTTTTTGTCTTGTAGATGTTTTTCGATTAAGTAGACTGACAACATTAGCTCACTATTTCCCTGCTTAAGGGCAGTAATTCTGTTACACATTCTGTGTTATAATTACTTCTCTAACATATAACTGAAGGAAATGAAAAATAGCCATCATCTGCTATGTACATGTCATTCCTAAGCATTCACCACATTTGTGCCATTGCCAGTCACAAGAATATGACCTTTGCTTCCCTGATTTTTGATTCTATAAATAGTTCATCAACCAAATCCACTTAGTTATTAGCTATGGGAGAGCCAGAAATTTTTCAACAAGTAAAGCAAAAAAATTAAATTCTTCTTTAACTCAACAGAGTAAAACTAAAAAACATATATGGTTATGTCTTTATATCTAAATGTGTGATTATAAAAATAAGTACTAATTCAATAATATGGCTAACTTTTTGTGGGTATGTGCAACAGAACATAAGTCAAAAACTAGTGTTTTTACAACATGTCTTATAGGTTGAACTCTATTAGGTAAAATTTATGGCTTTTGTAAAACTAAAAATTATTTGATATTCATCCACAGAAAATGCTTGACATTCAATGACAGTCATTTCAATAAGACTTGGCTAAAATTTTTTGCCTCTATAGGTTTAAAATAATTAGAAAATCTATTGCTAAATCATTTGTGAAACTCCTTTGAAGTTTGATGAATGACAACAAAATATGGTTTTAGCACATCATTTTTCTCTAACTTTAAAAATTTCTTCCTACATTTTTTTATATCAGAATTGAAGATGATTTATCATAGATTTCTGGAGTCTTTCTCCCTCATGACATTTTGTAGTAGCATCCTACTCTTAATTCATTTTCTCAACTAATACAGAAATCCCACAAAGGAATACTATGGTCAAAGCCAAATTTCTATAATAGGTGTTTATGTGAATTCTCTCTCCACTAGGCTATAAGAATTATAAGAAAAGGGACTGCATTTTTTTTCTGTCATTGTCAAGAATAGAGCATGACAGATACTAGCACTCAGTGAACACATGTTGCTTGAAAGACTGTATGTTTAAAATGATATAGAATGATGTAATGGAAAAGTATTGCAATTTCATTCAGAAAAATATATTTTTCCATTTACTAGTAGTATGATATTGGGTAATTTAACTAATGTCTCTGAACATAGATTTCCTATCTGCATAATATTCCTGAAATTCCCTGAGTTATTGTGATATTTATAAGTGTATTTTAAAATACCAGTACAATGCTTACTATCCAGTAGGTGTTCAATATGGTGATTAACAGGAAGGAAAACAGGAATGAAGTACACTAAAGTTTGCACTGATTAAAGAACTCTTTGCAGTCCAGTATATAAGCACATATTTAGGGATCTATCACACTGAACAGAATTTGTTGAACAGAAAAAACACATCATTCCTCCATTAAAATGACCATTTTTTATTTGTTTTGTTACAGGCTAGCTCAGGGATACATTTCAAACATCAGATATTTTCTGAGAAATTTCTTGAAATTTATCCATTTAATTCCTCAGTATCAAAAACAACCAAACCTCATTTGCCCAATGCTTGCAAATGAGTGTGTCTATGCTTGGATCATGTTTCTACCAAATTATAAGAAAAGCCCATATCATTATATTACCTCCTCACAGTCTCCCTTATTTCTAATAATTAGTAGAGTTATTTCTTGGCTTGCAAGAAATAGCAAATTCAAAGGAATCTTAGCACTTACTGAGTTCTGCAGACTTCCAGATTAAAATGAGAAATTACCTTAATTATTCACTAGCCTTACTTACTTCAACAATACTTTTCAACTCAGTTGTTTCTGTTGCTTGCTATCGACTACGGCATTTAAACAATATGCTGATGTTGGGGATTGCACGATTCCAAGAATTAATTGGCTTCTTTATGATAGATGCTAATTAGCTTTCTTGCAAACACCTTCTCTTCAGTCCTCCCCTTCACACACTTCAAATTTCTCACTCTTTCCAATTCCTTAAAGTATTGCAAAAATATATAACCAGAATGGTGCTCAAAATACTAATAAATATACCCATTACTTATTTCAGTTTTCTCAGTCTTGATCACTGGTACCTATCACTCTTAGTATAGATACTGATTAGATTCAAGTACAAAAATGTGCAGAATCTTTAAATTAAGTTAATCTCTAAATTAAGCTAAATTTAAGTTAATGAGAATCTGTTAAATAAAGGCTCTAGTAAATATTTCCCTATTGATATTTTGGTGACTGACTTTCCTACCAAATACAGATATATGTATCTAAGTCATTTTTAGTGAAATTATGAAGTTATAATATTTAGGAATTCATTGAAGATGTTGATCATTAAAAGTTAGTTTTTTTTAATTAAGGTAATACAACATAAATGTTTAAACGTCATTTTGAACTAGAGTTCATAATGGAAAAGTGAATTCCTTAAATCCTTAATGCCCTAGCCTTACTTACTTCAACAATACTTTTCAACTCAGTTGTTTCTGTTGCTTGCTATCGACTACGGCATTTAAACAATATGCTGATGTTGGGGATTGCACGATTCCAAGAATTAATTGGCTTCTTTATGACAGATGTTAATTAGCTTTCTTGCAAACACCTTCTCTTCAGTCCTCCCCTTCACACACTTCAAATGTGTACATACAAATATACATATAAATACATATGACAAAATTATGTTAAATTGTTAGTTAATATTTATATTCTTTAACTATGAACATTTTTTTGGTTAGGTAATATTTTCTGCAGATTTCAGAAAGTAATAATCTCTGTATAATACAGAGGTATTTCTAGTTTCCAGCAAGAGCAGCTAAGAATTTCCAGTATCAGGTTCATGATCATTTATATTAACCATTTATTTTTTAATTACCTGAAAACATTTAGAATCTTCTCTCTAGGGCTTGACTTCTGCTGCTTTTTTTTTTATCAGTTTTTTATAACGTCACTTTCCAGACCAAAATTACATGTTGGCAATAACAAGTGTTGACAAGAATGTGGAATAAAGCAAAGTTGCAGAAGAATGGCTCCTATTTCAGACAGCCATGGTAGATACAATTAAAGACCACTAGATACCTTTTAAAACCATGGTCTTCTATTTTTTTTGTTTACTTGTTTTTGTTGCAGGTATAGTAGTGGTCAAGTTTGTACTACTATTGTATATCTGTCATTTCTGTAATGTTTTTCTGTAGCTTTAAATGTTCTTCACATGTGTTGATAATCATTTACTGCACTGAACATTCCTTTACTTTTATTTTAAATAAACATTCCATTGTCTAAATATCCATTTACTAGCCTACCCACAACATAGAACCAAACAAAACATTGGGCTGGAGTCCAACCTCAGACAGGTCTTTAGACTTCATCTCTTCACAAACATCACAATTTTTTTGCTTTGTACTTAGAAATTCTCTTTTTTTATCCTAACCACTCAGGACAGGAACTGAAACTGAACTAATGCTCTGGCTTGGAATTTGGAATATTTCACAATACTGTCTTCAGTCTTGCTTCATCAGGACCATTCATAGGCCAGAAGTGTGGTGCCAACATAACCAGTGTGAAACTATTAAATACGGCACCTGAGGGAGAAACGTCAACATCACAGAGATACAAGTCATTCCTCTTTAATCTTCCTTTCTTTTTTTCTTTTTAACAATTACACACCCATAACCAAACAAAAACACCTGAGCACCTCATATCAAGGGACCCAGGAGTATTCTTGTTCACCTGTGCATCCAAAAAATAAAACAAATAAGACTTCAGTAAGGGCCACAAATCAAAGAGAATCAGCAAACTGCTCCACCCCCACTCACCGCAATCTGGGAAAAACCTGGAGAATGCAAACCTGGGCAAATACCTACAGGTGATTTGCCCAGAGAGAAACTGTAGACATCCAGCCTGCCTGAGGGGAGACCCCAGCATGCCATAGGAGTAGGATAAGAAGAGTTTGGATGCAGAGGTGAAGGAGGAGCTCATCAGAGCAACCACCTCCCCAGGAGGATACTGCAAGGGGCTAAGTTGTTTGGCAGTGGCAGCTGTGACCTCTCCTGCAGAGGAAGTGGATGGCACAGACCTTTGACATGCAGGAGGTGGAAAGTGAAATTGGTGATGACTGCCTGGCTACCTAGTTTTATACATTGTGCCTGGAAGAATCCATTTATCTCCAACAGAACTCTGATTTCTGAGGAATGACCACCATAATGTGGGGTGGGGGTGGGGCATTAGGGAAGAGAAAGAGAGGGAAACAGATAAGAATATCAAAGGATATTAAAAGAACATGAGTCCTGATGTCTGCTTCAGGACTTCAGCAGGAAGTCTGCCCACAAGCCTCTGGGATTTCCCCACCACATTCACAGGCACCCTCAAAGCTCCAAGGCCTAAACTCATTTCTCTGTGTTGTCACCTCTTCTGTGTGCTGCCCAATGCATCCACAAGAGTGAGCTCTAGTAGGCAGGGTGCTTGCTCAAAAAACAGGCTGAGGTCAGTGGGCAAGGGAGAGAGAAACCAAAAACTTGAGCTATATTGCCACCTTCTGGAATATAAAAGAAAGGATTTTAATAGCCAGCCCAGTGAATTGGAAGAACCAGACATCAAAGCTTAATTAAGGAGGTATCTGCTACTTCAAATGTGAAAGCAGAAGTGTATAGCAATGAATTATGAAAATTCAAGGAAATACACACAAAAATGGCAATTCTCCAGCACCCAAAGTCAATGTCACAGAATATTGCAAACTAATAAAGAATTCAAAATAGCTATTACAAAGAAAACTGAAAAGTTTCAAGAAAACCCAGAAAAACAATTCCATAAAATCAGGAATAAAATTAATGAACAAAAGGAGTTATTTACCAAAGGGATTAAAATTATTAAAAAAAAAAAAACAGAAAATCTGGAGCTAAAGATTTCAATGGCTAATATGAAGAATTCAACAGAGTATCTGTATCAGGGCAGACCATGTGAAAGAAAGAATAAATGACTTGGAGGATAAGAATTATAAGTAATTCAATTAGAAGAGGAAAAGAACTAAGATTTTAAAAATTTGAAAAAAGCTTATGAGAGCTATCAGGTTCAATTAGAAAAACAAATATTTGAATAACCAGAGTGGGAGAAGGAACAGAGAATTTATTTAGAGAAATAATAACTGAGAACTTACCAAACCTTGGGAAGGGCTTGGGACATACAAGTCAAAGAAGCTAATCAAACACCCTGTAATCTCAATACAAAAAGCTCTTCTCCAAGAATGTATAATGAAACCATCAAATATCAATGATAAAAAATCTTAAAGTCATCCTTGGGGAAAAAATGTAATTTACAAAGGAACCCCTCTTTGTCTATGAGCAGATTTCTCAGCATAAATTCAAGGAGAGAATGGAATGACATATTCAAAGTGTTGAAAGATGGTTCACAAACTGTTCCCCATACACCACAGACAGAGAACAAAACAAGAGACAAGCCACTCCAGATTGGCAGGATTAATAAGCAAGAGAACTTGAGGTTCGTCTTAGGTTGCTGTAAGATGAGGATATCTCCAAACCTGCCTGTTACAATCTTAAAAGTTTATATAGAGACCTTAACTGCATTCAGTCATGTATACCATCTAGATAGCCTCAGAAACACATTGCTTTCTCAAGGCTGAGTCTTTGAAAATGACACTCACTATGGGAATGGTTGGGCAAAGCATACATTTCAATGATAGGAGGGTAAGTGAGAGGCCTCTGATTGGCTAGGACCTCATAGGTCAACTGGTGGTTATGTTTTCTCAATCACCTCCTTCAACAAAAGAAACAAAAATGCCAACACTAGAGCTGCCTTGCAAGAAATGCTGAAAGAAGGTCTTCAGGCTGAAATGAAAAGGCTCTGTGAACAGATGAAAGTTCACAACACACTGGTAAAGTGAAAAATAGATCTAGAAAACTGTAACTCTATATTAGGATGGCATCTTCACTACTCAATTATAATATAAAGGTCAAATAGTAGTAAGAAAAGCTATATAGCTACCATAAATTGTTAATAAACACATGACATAAAGAGGTAAATTGTAATATCAATGATATAAGAGAGAGTAAAGTGTAAAAGCCTTTAATAGGAACACAAAGATAAACTGTTGTCAGCCTAAAATGGCAATTTTATTTATAATATGTGTTATATAATCCACAGGTAACAATAAAGCAAAAACTGAGAGTAGAGCCACAAATGACAAAGTAGAAATAGATCATACCACCTTGGAAAATAACTAATTTGTCAAAGTAGACAGAGGGATAAAGAAATAATGGAAATACAAAACAACAAAAGCAATTAATAAGATGACATTAGTAAGTGTTTACATATCAATAATCACTTTAACATAAATAGAATAAATTCATCAATCAAAAGAGTACAGTCTGAATGGATAGAAAACAAGACCCAACCATACACTGCCTAAAAGAGACTCATTTCAGCTTTAAAGATAAACATAGGTTCCAAGTAAAGGGATGGAAGAATATATTCCACCAAAATGGAAGCCAGAAGAAAGCAGGAATGGCCATACTTATATCAGACAAATCATATTTTAAGCTAAGAATGGTAATAAGAGACAAAGAAGGTCATGATATAATAATAAAAGGGTCACTATATTAACAATTGTAAATACGTACATCCCTAACATTGAAGCACCTAAATATTTTAAGAAAATACTAACAGATCTGAAGAGAGAAATAGATAACAATACAGTAATAGTAGATGTCAACATCTGCTTTTAGCAGTGGCTAGATCATCCAGACAGAAAATCAACATGGAAACACTAGAATTGAACGATAGTCTAAAACAAATGGACTTAGACATCTACAGAACATTCCATGTAACACCAGAATACATATTCTTCTCAAGTGCATGTGGAACATTTTCCATTACAGATCATACGAAAGGACAAAGAAGAAGTCTTAGCTAATACAAGAATATTGAAATAATACCAGTGATCCTTTCTAACCACAATGGTATGAAAAGAGGAAAGCTGGAAAATCTACAAATATGTGGAAACTAAACACACACTTCAACAACCAATGGGCCAAAGAAGAAATCTAAAGGGAAATTTTAAAAAATAACTTGAAACAAATAGAAATGGCAACATAACATACCAAGACATGTAGAATATTATAAAAGTTTTGACAGGAAAGTTTAATCTATAAATGCATATATTAAGAAATTATAGGACCCCTAAACAATATGTAATAAGGTTTTCACATTTGGTTGTATCTTATATAAGTGGAATTAAAATGTGTATGTATTTCTATAGCTTAAAAAAAAAAAAGAAATTATAAAGATTTCAAATGAACAACCTAACTTTATACCTCAAGGAATTAGAAAAAGAACAAATGAAGCCCAAACTTAGTAGAAGGAAGGAAATAAAGATCAAAATGGAAATAAAGAAGTAGAGACCAGAAAAAAAAAGTGTCAATGAAACCAAGAAAGAGCTGTTTTTTTCAAAAAAGTAAACAAAATTAGCAAATCTTTAGCTAAGAAAAAAGACTCAAATAAAATTAGAAATGAAAGAAGAGACATTACAACTGATGGTATAGAAATACAAAGGATCATGAGTCTACTGTAAACAATTATATGCCAACAGATAAGATAACCTAGATGAAATAGAAATATTCCTAGAAAAACACAATGTATCAAGACTGAATCAGGAAGAAATAGAAAATCTTAACAGATGAATGAAAAGTAAAGAGATTGATTCAATAATCAAAAACTTCCCAACACAGAAAGCACCAGTACTCGACAGTTTCACTGGGTAATTCTCCCAAACATTTAAAGAAGAATTAACACTAATCCTTTCAAATTTTCCCAAAAAATGGAAGAGGAGCAAACATTTCCAAACTCATTCAATGAGGCCAGCATTCTCCTGGCACCCAAGACAGATAAGGCTCTCTAGAACTATAAACCAATAGCCCTGATGAGTATGGACACAAAAATTCTCAATAGTAGTTAGGAAACTGAATTTAAGAACACATTAAAAGAATTATACACCATGATCAAGTGGGATTTATCCCTGGGGTGTAAACAGGGCTCACATACACAAATCAATAAATGTAATGCATCCCATTATTACTTCCAAAGTCAAAACAATCCTGAGAAAGATCAAAACTGGAAGCATCACAAATCCTGATGTTAGACTATACTACAAAGCTATACTAATTATAGTATGGCACTGACATAAAACTAGATATGTAGACCAATGGAACAGAATAGAGAGCCCAGAATTAAACCCCCACATATATGGTCAATTAACTTTCAATAAGGGAAATAAGAATACACAACAGGGAAATAATAGTCTCTTCAATAAATGGCTCTGGGAAAACTGGATAAACATAGAAAAATGGAATCAGACTTCTATCTTACATGACTCACAAAATTAATTCAAAATAGATGAAACACTTAAAAACATAAGAATTGGTACCATAAACACCTAGAAGGAAATGTAGGGGGTTGTTCCTTGATGTTGGTGTTGGCAATGATTTTTTTGGGTGTGATACGAAAAGCAAAAACAACACAAGCAAAAATTCAACAAATGAGATTATCAAATTTAAAAGCTTTTGCACAGCAAAAGAATCAAGAAAATAAAAAGGCAACCTACAGAATGGGGACAAATTTTTATGAACTATATATCAGATAAGGGGTTAATATACAAAATATACAAATAATTCATGCAACTCAATAACAACAACAAAAAAAGAAATAACCTGATTTTAAAATGGCAAAGAAACCAAACACATTTTTCCAAAGAAGACATCCAAATGGCTAATGTGTTACATGAAAAGGTGCTTAACATTACTAATCATCAGGGAAATGAAAATCAAAACTCTAATGAAATATAACCTTATACCTGTTAGAATGACATTCTCAAGAAGACAAGGAATATATGCTGGTGAGGATATGGAGAAAAGGGTACTTCGTATACTGATGGTGTATAAATTGGTGCAGCCACTATAGAAAAACAATATGAAGGTTCCTCAAAACATTACAAAAAGAATATGATTCAGCAATTCCACTTTTGGATATACACCCAAAGGAAATGAAAACAGGGTATCAAAGAGATATATGCACTCCTGTTTTACTGCAGCTTTATTCAGAGTAGCTAAAATGTGGAAACAACCCAAATACCAGTCAATGGATGAATGGATGAAAAACTGTGCTATATATATATGCCACATATGAAAATATTATTCAGCCTCATGCTATTTCCAACAACATGGATGGACCTTGATGGAATTATGATAAATTAGATGAGTCAGACAAAGACAAAATACTGAACGATATCACTAATTTGTGAAATACGGAAAAGTCACTCATGAAAATAGAGAGTAAAATGGTAGTTATCAGGCCTGGGTGGCAGAGGGATAAGAGATATGTTGTTTAAGAGTATAAACTTGCAGCAGTTAGTAAATAAGTCCTACAAATGTAATGCACAGTATAGTGAATACAGGGCACAATATTGTATTATAATCAACAAATGTGCTAAGCACTAGATCTAATTATTCCAACACCAAAAGGAAATTATAATTATGTGACATGGTAGAGGTGCTAATTATAACAATATAGAAATGTGTAAAATCAACTTGTGTGGACCTCAAAAGTTTACAATATATCAAATATATCAAATATATTTTAGTTAAAACAAAAACATGGCACCTCAGCACAGGACCAGTTCTGCTCTGACATCACTTTTCCAATGACAGTGGCCAATCAAAATGCAGTGTTTGAACTTCCTTGTGAAATGGTATTTTTTGTTTCTCAGGGTTTTTTGTAAGTGTGTGTGTCAGAGAGGAGAAGTAGATGAAGTTTTTTGCCCTAGTTTTTCCTATCACAGAGAATGTCCTTTCATTCCCTCTCCAATTACTTTAAAATTTATTTTACCAAAAGTTTTTGGTAAAATGGTATAATAAATACTACATATATACTCTATACACTTGTATGAGCATTTCAATAGGATTAATTTCTAGAAATTGTGAATTGTAGGGTAAGTACATTTTAAGGCTTTTGATACATACTTTCAAGTTGGCCATTCAGCAATTTTTTAGAAGTATATGTAGAGTATCACACTGAGGTCCATTCATTTTGCATTGCCAATTCTGGAAATCTTTGTTCTTTTTACCTTTGTCAGTATGATACAGAAATGACATCTTTTTAGTCTCAGAATTATATGTTTAGGAATATTTACCCCAATGCTTTTTCAATGATATGAAGATAAAGGAGAAAGTTAAAAAGATAAACTTTATCAGAGTTGACATTATAATTACATACTTTGATTAATAAACACTCGATATCAGAATCAGAAATACCCAGGCTTTACTCTCAGATACTGTTTTATTTGCTCGGAAATGGTGTCTGGTGCTCAGTAATTTTTTATTTAAGTTCCCCAGATACTTCTAATGTGAAGGCTGATCTGAGAATCACTGATTAGCTAGCTCATGCTTTACCTTCATTTCTCTGGAAGAAAGTGATGTCCCTGCTAAGAAAAGAGGAACAGTCAGAGACAAAAAAGCTAGGCTTGGTAAAGTCACTTAATAGAAAATATTGAATGAGTAATTTAAGGTTTCTTAGCCTGTTTTTATCTATAAAGCCTGGAATATAATAAATACTCACTTCATAATGTTGTTTGGAGGTGTGTATGTGGCAATGTATATACTTTTTTATTCTTGTTTATGTTAATAGCTGCCTCTTAGTTATATTCTATTCATTAATTCATCTGTTTTTCCACTAATTCAGTAAGTATTTATTGAGCACTTACTATTGGCCAGATGCTGGTGATTGATTAGAAAACAAAAACAGCCTTAAATGCCTTTTTAGAGCCTAGATTCTGGAGGAAGGAAAAACCTATAAATAAATAAATAGATTGGTAGATAACATAATGACAGGTAGCATTAAGAGTCATCATAAAATAAATAATGGAAATAAAATTCAAAACTGAGAGTGTATAACATTTTAGTTTGCATAATCAAAGAAGCCATGAGAAGGTAGGATGTGTATAAAAACCTCAATGAAATGAGAAAATAAGGTACTGGAATACATGCATAAAACATTCCATTCAGAGGTAACAATGAAAAAGCCCTGAAGTGGGTGCTGTTTCTGTTGTCAGTAGGTGGGTTTTTCCTTGGGGTATTTTGGTTTTTGGTTTTGTTTTTTGAGATTAGTTAGTAAACCAGGAACCTAATAATGTAGTCTTACCAGGTATAATGTAGACTGCTTTTTATTTTAATAGTGGGAAGAAGTCATTGTAGGTTTTTAAAAGTAGAATGATATAAACTTACTTTTTTTTAAGGGATCACAGAGAGTGATGCAGAGGGCAAAAATGAACACAAAGCATATGGTTAGGACTCACCTGTATCTGCTCATTTGACTAGAGTGAGAAAATGACCAGCACTGTTTCTGGGGTATAAAGGGAGGGCTACCTGGTAAAGTCTGAGAAATAGGCTACGGATTTCTGGGAGAGCTTTATCTGCCATAATAACTGACATGGACTTGAGCTTTGAACCAGTTATTCTCCTAAAGCCAAGATCTTTCATAGTAGATTTTTAGGTCAAAGTCTAACCTCTGGATGGACTATTATAAATCAGGATGAATAAACTAATTCTTTAAAAATAAGTATATGCTTTACACCAAAACAAAAAACACTTTAGAACAATCTGACTAAAATGAATAATAACTATTACATTTTATTTCCTACCCAATTTACTCTATATTATTCTTTTTAATTCATGGATCTAAATAACTCACTGAAGAAAATAACCTCTTGTCCCTTAAATATTTCAAAGGTCACTAGTTAATTACTGTGGATTAATACATAAACTATACCTTTAAAGTTCTTAAAAGTCTTCCAGTTTTATCTTTCTAATGCTTAATTAGAAAAATCTGTTTTTACTTTCCAGAAATCTATCAACATTTTGGATGTGGTTTAACCACCGTGTTAAGTGGCAACCATGTCTGCTCATATAAATCTAAAAGTTGCAACTAGTTACCTGAAGAAAGTATTTTTGACTCTCTTTTTTCTGTCTACGTCTATATATCAATGACTTTAAACTGCTCTGGCAAGCAACACATAATTTCTTTGGAGTGGATACCTCTTCTATAAGGAAATCACAGTAAAAACATGAAAATTCTTGACAACAATAACCATATTTTTACACATTCCATTCTATTGTAAAATTGTGGCTAAGTCTCAGCACAGCTGGTTTTCCAGAATATAAAGAAATAGGTTACCATTCTCATGGTGTTAATACAATGTACCACTCTTTTATTCTGAAAAGAAGTTTAAGTCTCCCATGTCATCGATTGGTATAATAATAAACCTTGATTTTGTCCTGAGTGCGTTATACTTGATGAAAACAGTATTGCTTGCTTGGCTTGCTTGGGTTCCGTTAGTTGTCAACCATATTAGGAAAAGAATTACAAAGTAAGTGGCATTTTCTACCATTAAAAGAGTTGGGTTTCATGGATAACTACCTACAGAAAAAAGTAAAGTCTGTTTTACTTTACAAGAAGAGTTAAAACAATTGTTCATTGTTCTGTTGTAATGGAAAAGTATTCTCCGGTGCCCACCTGTATGACTAGCATTTTAGAAAAGTATACCGACTTGCAGCCCACCCTCATTCTAATAGAGTCTGAGTTATTGGTCTATTCTAAAATACAATTTTATTTCAGACTGTATTATTTTCAATCTTACTGTCATTTGGTAGTTGTAAACATTGTAATAGGTTGTACTGTCTCTCTGTACTCCATTAACATCTCATTTCATGAAAGTTTTACTAGTTTTTCTGGACCTAACTTGTAACGTAATATGGAATAGTGGAGTTTTATTGTTACAAGATGATCTTAAGTTGACCTCATGAAATGTTTTAGTCCTTCTCTGTCTTTCTGGAAATGATCCTAAGTGAAGTGGGCTGGCAAAGGGCTTTACAACATGGATATATACAAAAGAAGGACCTGTGAAAAAAGCATGACCTCTCTCCAAGGAACAAAGTTCAGGAAGCTGAACCAGCATATGATAGCTACTATAATAAGATAAAACTGAAAAAATAAGCTAGAAGCAGAGCTTGTAGGCTCTAATAGGTCTGGAAGCCACCTAAGGATTTCAAACTGAGAGACACACAATCTCATTTTTGTTTTGGAAATATCACTTTGGCTGAATTGGAATAAGACAAGAATAGATGTGAGACAAACATAATCAAAATGGACAAACAGTAAGTGAAGCCAGAATTGAACCATTTTAGGAACTAAGGTAAAGTTGTTCCATGTCCATTATGAAAAAGAAAACCACAGTCCCATATGGAATCCCAAAATGTTAGGCCACATCACCAAACTGGAGCGTAATACAAAACCTAACTGCAGTTTCAGCCTCCCACAGAAATGTAGTCTAAACCATCAATCAGGAGTTTTCTCGTCAACACCAATGAGGAGATCTGTCTTATGGGCCCTCTCCATCCCCTAAAGGAAGATGATATAACCTTCATAATAAGATCCCCTGCTCTTACCCTTCAGGGAAAGTGACAATGCCTGAAACAATCCTTCCTTTTCTTTTGCTAATTTGCTTGTCCCACCTTCCTTCCTATAAAAACCTTCCATTTTATATAACTCTTTGGAGCATCTTTCTACTAGCTAGATGAGATGCTGCCTGATTTATGAATTGCTTAATAAAACCAATTAGATCTTCAAATTTGCTCAGCTGAATTTTGTTTTATAGCACCATCAAAATTTCCCTATAGAATAAACCCTGAATCTATAGTCAAAACAATGTCCTTTGATCTTAAAGCCTTTATCATATATTAATTTACAAATACCCCTAGAAAAGAGGTGTTGTTTAATGAGTAGAGTCTTAGTTTCCCAAAATGCAAAGAGCTCTGGAGATTGTTTGTACTACAATATAAATGTACTTGACACTACTGAGCCATACACTTAAATATAGTTAAGATAGTAATGTTATATGTTTTTTACCACAATTAGAATTTATAATTAAAAAAAGAGGAAGGGGACATTTGTGAGTCACTTATCACTAACAGATTAAAATACTGAAACTCAGAGCAGATAAATGAATTTCATGAGGTTAAATAGATTTGTAAATGGAAAAACTCCATTTTTTCCCAAGACCTTTAATATAAAATCCAATATTATTTCTAATAGTGCAAAAAGGTTCTAGAACCTTAGGTACTAGGAGAACGTAGAGAAAAGGTTTTATCATTGAGTAAAATTTAGAAAGTATATGTCAGAAGTCAAATAAGAACAAGTAATTATAAAAAGTCTGGAAGCCTTGAAAAGTAAGTCACCCACCTTAAGTCATACTTTTACCTGTGTTCCTCCCTGTCTGATATAGTATCATCCCTTTTTTCTTCCAAAAAAAATACCTAGTACTTGTTACCATTCCTTTTTAATCCCCTGGATGGTGTCTTGAAGAGGATGAAGAATGAGGCCAACAGACCAGAGCACAGAGCTACTGACAGTTTTATTAATGTAAAGGAAGGAAGATAAGCTTAAAGGAGAACAGGAAGCTGCTAATCAGGAGGGGTTCCAAGGTGGATACTTGCAGGGTGACAGTGTCTTAGGGATTATAAACTCTGGAAAGGAGGCAGTCTACCTGATTAACTGGGCCTTGTTGTTAGGGCTGGGATGAGACTTTAGGTTTTCTTTCTCTTCTTATTCCTGTGGCTTCTTTGTTGACTGTGTGCTTAAGTTCCCCTTTTTGTTGACCATTAATGGGGTTTTCATTGACATTATCAGGGTCACCCTGTCCTGCCTATCCATTTCACTACCTCCTGACCTTAAATAGCCAAACCAATCTTAAGAAAGAAGAACAAAGCTGGAGGTATCATACTCCCTGATATCAAACTACATTACAACACTATAGTAATAAAAAATATGTTATTAGCATAAAACAGATACATGATAAATGTAACAGAGAGCCCAGAAATAAATGCATGCATATATGGTCAATAAATTTATGACAAGGTGTCAAGAATATGTAATGAGTAAAAAACTTTCTCTTCAATAAATGGTGTTGGGAAAACTAGACAGTCACATACAAAAGAATGAAACTACTGCTATCTTATACCATACACAAAAATTAATTTAAAATGGACTAAATACTTCATTGTAAGACCTGAAACCATAAAGCTCCTGGAAAAAAACATTGGAAAAAGGTTCCTTGACATTAGTTTTGTTAATGATTTTTTGTATTTGACACCAAAAGCAAAGGCAACAGAAATAAAAATAGGTGAACTACATCAAATTAAAAATCTTCTGCACAGCAAAAGAAATTATCAACAGAGCAAAAAGGTGACTTACTGAATGGGAGAAGAATATTTGTAAATCATATATCTGATAAGGGGTTAATATCCAAAATATGTAAAGAACTTATACAACTCAATAGCAAAATCAAATAAACCATCTTATTTAAAATGAGCAAAGGATTTGAAAAGACATTTTTCCAAAGAAGGCATACAGATGGCCAGGTACATGAAAGATGTACAACATTGCTAATCGTTAGGGAAATGCAGATCAATACCACAAGGGGATCATCTCATATTTGTTAGAATGGCTATTATCCAAATGACAAGAAATGAAAAGTTTTGGTAAGAATGTGGAGAAAAAGGAAACCTCACTGTTGGTAGGAATGTATGGTGCAGCTACTATGGAAAACAGTATGGAAGTCCCTCAGTAGAATCACCACATGATCTAGCAATTCCAGTTCTGGGTATTTATCCAAAAAAAACAAAAACACTAGTTCAAAAAAATTTATACTCAAGTTTATTACAGCATTATTTACAATATTCAAGATATGGAAACTCTCTAAGTCTTCACTGACAGATGGATAAAGGAAATGCATTGTATATATATGATGAAATATCATTTAGCCACAAAAAGGAATTAAATCTTGCCATTTGTGACAAGGATGGAACTTGAGGGCTTTATACTAAGTGAGTAAGTCAGAGAAATACAAATACCATCTAATATGTGGCATGTAAAACAAAAACAAGCTTATAAAGATTGGTGGTTGCAAGTTGTTGAGGGGAGGAGAATGGACAAAATGGATAATAGATGCCAAAATGTACAAACTTCAGGTTATAAAATAGATAAGTCCTGAGGATGTAATGTACAGTCTGGTGGCTATAGTTAATAAGGCTGCATTGTATATTTGAAAATTGCTAAAAGAGTAGGTCTTAAAATTTCTCATTATAAGAAAACATATTAGTAACTCTGTCTATGGTGACAGATGTTAACTAGATTTATTATGGTGATCATGTTGTAAAATATACAAATATTGAATCATTATGTTGTATATATGAAACTAATATGTTATATGCCAATTATACCTCAATTTAAAAAAGAAAACTCCAATTACTGAAGAAAAACATAACTCCCCTTATCTAGGGAAGGAAATGAAATCGATCTCAGGAAAAGAGGTAAAAAGCATTTGGAAATAAATGAATACCACCCAAATGAGAACAAGTAGAGGCTAGTTTTTCAGAACTTGATATTCAAGGGAGTCAGACACAGCAACTTCCTTTGGCAGAGACTCAAAGTCAAGAAGTGGAAAAGCTGTATGATGAAAAAAAAAGAGCCCGCTTAAGGTGTGTTGTGAATGTGTTGTGAATGGGGGTTATTGACATGCAGAACCTGATGTGAGCTACCTACAAGTGGGGCATCCTCTGTTCCTATGTGATTTGTTTGGAAAGCATACTTGGCTTTCTATGGTTGACCCTGAGAAACAAACATTAGGAGAGCTGGCAGACATTGAACAAGTTCTGATTGTTTGTGTTGAATGCTTCAGAGGTTCTGGTTTGTCTTCTTGGGCTGGTTGCTACAGGGATTAGAGGTACCAATTCAATTGTCAGTATATTGTCTATTGTCTATTTATTTTCTCAATCACTTGAGAAGTGTTTAGAGATTTCAGATGAGGTATAAAATGTGGGAAAGTGAGCACACTGGAATTTTTTCATGTAGTCACAAAAGTTTCAATAGGAGTCAAAGCCCAAGATAACTGCAAAACCTAGCATATTTGAAAAAATTAAATGGTGCTTTATTCAAACCAATGTACACAGTCTTGGTCCAACAAGAAAAATAAGGAAACAAATCAGGAACAAAATAAGTTTAAATAATGTCTCCATACTCATAAAACTCTTGTTTCTATATTCTCTCAAATACCTGCCAAATTCTGAAATCTTGACTACTAGAAGTCTCTCATTATTCATTTAAGGGAAAAAAAATCATTCAGGCAAACACAATTTGCAAAAAGATATTATGCAAAAATCCAAGTTGAAATATGTTTTATATATTTACAATATAATTATTTTTATGAAATACATAGTCACTCAGTTGTCTCAAAATTACTACATTTTGATTGACAGTTGAATGCATCAATCTACATGTACATAAAAGTAGTTAAGTAACTTTTTTAATTGTTATTAAAGTACAGTATTAAAATCATTCCAATTTAAGAATAACTCCAAGAAAAAATTTTTCTGTTTTCTCTGTTCTTTCTCCTCCCTTTTTTTCTGTCCCTTCTCTTTCGTTCTCTTTCTTTTCTACTTTCTTTATTTACTCCCTTTTGCTCATCTTACTTTCTTTCTTCTATCATAAAAACAGGTTTTCTTTCTTTGTAACTACATTGATCTTGCTTATTATGTTCTGTATTTTCTGCTGCTTTAACATTTTAGGACCTTGCTGACATAGGAGAGACTGACATTCCCAGGGCTAGCCAATTTCTGCAGGTAGTAAGACTTGCCTGCAAGTGCATTTTTCACATGCACATGAACCAATTCAAGGCCATACCCTAAACCATCCATACAGCTCTTATATTCCAGGCCACTAAATTCCTATCGTAATCACCTCAGGACCAGGTAGCAGACACCTAAGACAGCTCCTATGGCCCAAAGCCTGTTGAAATTATTCACACTTGCCAGTCCTAAACCTACTTACCACCTGACTCTGCCTTGCTTGAGGAAGCCACAGAAAAGGCTCTTGTTACATCTTTCTGCTTATTCTGCCTCCTTGCTGACCCTAGTGTTTCCCCACGTGGCCCTGCATGGCATGGCATCTTGGGAACTATGAGTAACAAACTATCTTTTTGGTGGCAGTTGTCTCCAGATTTGTTGCCCACACTACACCTGAATAATAAAATCTACATTTTAAAGTAGTGATATCTGATGTAGAAGGTGGAGGTAGATGGCTGAGTGGGTAACAAAAGTCAGCACAAAATTTTTCAGACTTTCACTGAGTTTTAACAACTGATTGGTTTTCTGATGAATTCTCCATCTGTGCATGTATATAGTCCTTAATGAGCACTAATCCCCTGACCTTGTTTGAAGAAAGCATTCTGAAGTAAATTTATGGTAGATAGAAAATTACACTTAAAGTATCTGGACACTTTTAATTTTCTTATCCTCAGGAAATAAGACTTGCCCTTACAAGTTGCTATATATTTCTTCAGAAGAAATTGTATAGTTTCATTCTTCAAAATAGCCAACGTTTGGAAGCACCCAAATAATTAAATATCCTTCCTCAAAATGAAGGATTAAAGGCAAAGACATTTTACTAGAGACATATATCCAAGCGTTCCATAGAATTACGAAGAACAGACTGCATGTTAATGGAGAACATGAAATTGGATGGTGTCTCCACCCAGGGTTCTCGAGACATTGTTGATGGCCCACTTCCTCAGTACAAAATATTGAGCCCATCCTCCAATATATAAACTTATTTCAAAGTGTAAGTGTGTGAAACTCTGTCAAAAGACAAAATAAAGAGTAGTGAAGCACATTTCCTGATTACTAGACTGACAGAAAGAAATACAATTTATTTTCTTTTTTCCTCAATTCATCACTTATAACAGTCCCACCAATGGACACATCTATTTTTAGAGAACTTCACTTTAGGCAATTTACAGCTTGCTATTTAGTCCAGATTACTGAAATATTCTGCTTAACTTTGTCTCTTATTCCCTGGCTTTCTCCAGCACTGTACCCCTACCCCCCAACTAGCCTTCACACAGTGGTCACAATATTTTTAAAACATTAGTCAGTTTTTGTCCTTCTCTTTAAATTCTTCCAAAATCTTCCAAGTGTCATAGTTTGAGCTTCCATACATAGACTGTGAGATGAGGTTTGGTATGTAAATGATTTTATAAGGAAATGTTCCCAGGGAAATTGATAAGGCACTGTCCCCAAGGGAAACTGGGAGAGTAGAACATATAAAGGGAATGATCCAGTAAGGGTATGATCACAGGCGAAGTCCTAGAAAGGGTCATTTCAGCCTGAACCCTAGAGAGAAAATTAACCCTCAATGTTTCCTCAAGTAGAGGTGGCACTGTGAATTATTTTATTATTGGTTGGGGGAAGGAGGGATCATAGACATAAATTTTTAGAGACTTCTCTGCTGTGTGAATAAGGCAGCCTCCAGCTGATTAAGGGCACTTCTCCCACAAAGAGTCACAGGCACTAGCCCTTGCAAGAAAAGCACACTGCAGCTGAAATATGCACAAAGACGGCCATCTGGATCCTAGGGAATTTGAGCACCAATATTACCCATTACATAATCTCACATATAGAAGAATGTAAACTGCTTACCATGGTATGAAATTTAGCCCAGATGATTTCTGCAACCTCATCTTGAATCCCTCCCCCACCCCAAACCTTGCCATACCCAAACTAACATACATGCTCTTGCTTTAACCAACCAGGTTTGATCCATATGGCTTTACTCACTTTGTCTGAATTCTCTGACCCCCTTGTCATCTGGCTCCATTGTATGATTCTAATTTGCATTAAAATGGTTTCTTTTCACAGAACCCTTCCCTTATCTATTCCAAAGAAATTTCTATGCCCCACAAACACTTGGTACATGACTGTACCTTCTTCACCGCATTTACTGTGATCTGCACTTATCCTATGTGTTTCATTGCCTCTCTCTCCCCACATTGCAATGTTTCATGACTGTCCTGTTCAGTCTTTCAACCCACCATACCCAACAGTTTGACATACAAGAGGTGATCATACACGACCTGCTTATGTTCTGTTGTCCACTCCACCTTCACCTCCTTGAATTCCTATCAGGAATTTTCTCAGCATAAAATGAAACAGCATTAGAAACTATTCTAGTTCACTGCCATTTTGTTCACACTGCCTGTGAATGTCAAGTAATGAATCTTTCACTGACCTCACTGAAGTCCATTGCTGTGAACTTCACGACATGGACAAATATGAGAAGTTCTTTCTGTTTATATAAGCTGTATTCTAGAATACAGCAATATACCTGAACACAACAGGAACAGAATTTAGCCTGAGATTTCTTACTGATAAAATGGCATATATGGGTGTCAAAATTTAACTCACAATACTTTACATATACTGAGAGAAATATGCTAATTTAGTTTGCCTATTACCAATGATTGTTACTATCCAAGTTTCCATTTAAAAATTAAGAGGAAAAACTTTCATTTTGCACACCTTTGGTTTAAAACTTAATCCAGCTGAATCATTTAGGGAGTCTATTTAATAATCTAAATAATTTAAATCCAAGTGCATGATTCAAAGACTCCACTTAGAAAATTATCAATTTTACTAGAAGTATTGCTCAATCACCCAAATATCTCAGGCTGAATACCTCTTCCCTTGGACCCTCCCTAGGGTTGGGTACATATATATGCAGAACATACTTTATTTACATGTCTGGCCATAAGGAAGTCTCTGGGCCCTTCATTGTCACACCCTCTGGCTTTATCCCAGGCCTATGTCCCTAAGTTCTCGTCTTGGCTACTTACCAATAGGCAACACATGCATCTGGCATGACTTAGTCCCTTTTCATTTGGTCGAAGTTCTAAGATACTCTTTATTGAAGGCAGAAGGTATAAAAAGATACTTATGTAGAATATGTATAGCTCAATATTTATATATGGAAATGGATATTAAAAATCACATTCTGTATTTTCTCAATCTAACGTGCATGCCAAGTCAAAATTATTTGTTACTACATGTGTTTTTCTCTTGCACTTTGTCACACTCAGAATTTTAATATTTTACAACAAAAAGAGTCCTGGAAATCAATAAATTAACTCTTCATTTTACATTTGGAAAAGCTAAGATACACAGCAAGGTATGGAACTTTTTCCTCAAGTTTCAGAAATCTGGGAGTTTCCAGTGTGGAACTTAGGTCCTAATTCCCAGTATAATGTATTTTCTTCTAGTCTATGTTTAGTATCAGATTTTGTGCATTTCCAAAACTGATCTTAGAATACTGGGGACATTACTTAAGTTCCCTTCTTCTTTGATTTCTCCTTGATATTTGGCAGCCTTGAGAACACCGTCTTTGATTTTATGCTGCTACACATCACTGCATATATTCCAGGTGTTAGTAGGTTTCTTTTTAATGCTTCCTTTCCTTTTGCTCATTCTGAAATTTAGCAGAGCACCTACTCCTCACCAAAATTGTTATCAACTTTCCACTCACTCTTCTTTCTCAGGGCCTTGTCTCTGTGAGTCATGGATTTGATCTTCTCAGTGGTTACCGCTAAGTAGATGATTCACAAATCATCTTTTAAAAAATCTCTTATGACTTGCTACCATCATTTCCCACCCTCTAAAACTGAATTCCTTTCCAAATAATCACACTCCTGTAAATACAAAGCAATTTTCCAACTAGTTTAGGTATATGGTATACCCCAGTCACTAGTTTAACAGTGCATTTAGGATCAAAATTAATATCTCAACAGATAATCTGCAGCTGATTTCTTATAAGCTTTTCCATCTAGTTCAAAAGAAGTAGGCATTTATGGCCGGGGGTCTGACTCACAACTGTGAGGCTAGAGTGACTCTCACATGCTGACCATCGTGAAAAGAACAGGAAAATTCCATTTCTACAGCACATGCATATAAGGCTTCTCTATATGTAAATGCAATTTCCATTATACAATTTCATTGTCCTTTGCCACAGAAATATTGTCATATGGAGTCCAAAACTCCAAATTATGAGTCACTAGCTTCTTAGAAAAAATAAAAGGTAACTTAGTTGAACTATGTAAAGTTTGGTCTAAGCCTAGTCCTTTAAGACCATGATACTATGCAGTCACTGAAATATGTTTCTAGATAAAGTGTTTGTTTAATGTTGGAGAATATTTAATCAATAATATTATGAGAAAAACACAGAATAACATCCTCAAGAAGGCCTAAATGGAAAATATACCAAAATTTTAACAGTGTTTCCCTTTGCAGGATGTGGGAGGAGAGGGTTATTACAGTTTTGTGTTCTGATTCTCAATACTTCTATTTATTTTCAGTTAAGTTGAAAATGAAGTACTTATTGCTTTTTATTATCAAAAAACCTAAGACAGATAGAAATGGTTAGAATAAGTTTATTTATTGGGACTTTTGACAGAAAATTACTACAATCATATACCTTTATTCATTAACCTTTAGTGTGAGTTGAACAACTATCTTTTGCTTTATTTATGTCAGTTTACTCTCATATTATAAATCTTCTAAAGCATAGTCTCATTTTATGTATGGTTTTTTGTGTGCTTTTATTAATTTGTCTGCATAGTGCTGTATTATACACATAGGTCAAACTTCACATGTTTCACTCAGCAGTATGCTTTAGATGTCTCACCATGTTGCTTTGTGCAACCCCTATTCTACCATCAACTACACAGTTTCCTACATCCCTACATTCTAAAAACCCTTTTTCATATTTAACTCACTGTTTTGTACTTATATTCTTCTATTAAAAATTAAAATAAATTATTTAAATTTCTCAAGTAAACACAATCAGAATTTTGGAATTACAGAGTTACAAAAAATCTTTATAATTATATTAATTTATGATAATTCTGTTTCTTCCAATCTACTTAAATATTTAGGTCTTTTTGTTGGTTTTTAATATTTTCCCATAAGTTAGGTATGGTTAGTTAATTCTGATATTTTTATGAATATTGGTATTACTGGTATCTTATTTATTATAATTTTTCAGTTATTGCTAAAGTAGGAAATATAGTCTATTTTTCTACATGGATTTATATATAGCAACCATGACTATTATCCTGTTTTATAGGATTATTTTTTCTAGTTTATTTATTATTTATTATTGCCAGACATTTTTATAGTAAATCTATTATCTTTTTATTTGAAAAAAATAAAAGAATTGGTGTTCTAACACATTTATAAATGTTATATTCTGCATATACTTGAATTCTGCTATGATTCTTATCACTACAATTGAGGGAACTCTCAACTGTAGGACTGAGAGACCCAACTAACCAACAGTCATAGGCTGTGATCTCTCTTATCATGAATCCATCAAAGCAATCTTTCTAGATTACTTTTAGAATTACTTTGGGACATCTAAATTCTTGTGAATTACCCACTTTACACTCCGCATCCCATTTATTCAGAGGAAACCCTATTGAATCTAGTACCAGGCATATTAAAGAAGAACATGTCTGTTTCTCTCCTAAAGTTTCCACATAAATATCGTCCATTAAAGAACCTCTCCTAGTCTCTCTCCACCTATTTACTTATTTTTTTCTCAGCAAAGATTTGACTTATCTGATTAGGAGGCTTAGGAGAATTTGACAGATCTATGATACCTAAGTTTTCCATACCTGGGATCTGCCTGTCTCCAGAAGGCCTGACCTTTGTCCTTAGTCTCAAAAATTGATCATTAAATCTGATTAAATATACAAACTCTGACCATGGCTTTAGCTTTCCAGTAGTAAAACATATCTTCTTTCACAAATTTGTGACTGACAGATTTTTCCTACTAAACAAAGGAAGAGACTTATAAGAATATCCCATCTACTTGTATTTAAGTAGATTAAACAACTTCACACGTGAAATGATTAGAAACCCAAAGGCTGAGGAGTTCTTACAAAACCTGTGCTTGCAACTTTTGGCTCTAGGAATAATATTTGCTCAGAGAATCAACAAGAAACTAGGGTGATTGGAAAACATGGCTCAATTCTCTCATTAGATAATGAACAGCAAATAATTAAAACAAAAGAAACACTAATTATTCTGGAAAGAGAGAAATTTCCTCAAAGGAAAAGATGAATTTCAGAATAAAGATAATAAACAGATATAAATTGGAAAATGATCTTCAAGGCCAGAATAAAGAGATGCAAAAGGGAAGATAAGGTAGATCTGAATGCAATTGCTTTTAAAGAGAGTATCTGGAATGTAGCTCTGGGGGGAAAATATTTTCCCAGCCCAGGGCAAATTACCTTTGAAACAGAAATCAGTCAAAGGGAGAAATAAAGTGGAGAAACCCATTTATTGTTTACAAGCAGTGGGCCATTTCTGCTTGCCTGTGTCTCTCATGACCCAGCTGCAAAAAAGGACACCACCCAACCTCTCCAGTCCAGATACACTCTGCTCCCCCATTTAATCACCTATTGATATGGACATGGCTACTTCTCTCCATCCCTTGGAAACACCTGTTGATATGGAGATGCACTAAAGCCAGGTGAGAGAGTCTGGAAATATTGCAATCTTACCCACAGGGAAATACATTATTGTTGTAATTATTATAGTCAGATAGTATGATTTTGGCCCCAAAATGTCAAAATCACAGAAAAACTAGAATGACTTTCCAGACAAGACTTAAGTAGAGGAAAATATTGAGAAATGCCCTCTTATACATGAGTTGGAGTGCATAACATATGAGTAAATAAATCCCTGTGCCTAAGGATTGTTATAGGCCTGTGAAGTGGTAAAGAAAATGAGCACATTTTAGAAAAGACTAGAAACATTACTGTAAAATACTAAAGGAATGACTGCGTTGGTTCCAAAGTGATTCATTTACTACTCGTGGAGTATAAGATTATCTGTGCCCTGGACACACATTTAAAAAGTGCATTGAATTAAGATTCCAGTAAAAGAGAAAAAATTTTAAACAGGGCCATGACTCTCCTGTAAGGCAAAATTATGCAAATTAAAATAAGGTGCTCCGTGCTTTGGGTAGACACTATGCCATGTAAGGACACACAGCTCTCTGATGGGCATACATGTTGAAATCTCCTTTGCAGCTCACCACATAAAACCTAAACATAATAGGCTATACCACAAGATTGTCAGGAAACACCATAGCAAATGGAGTTCAAGCTTGAAGTAGATGTTAGTTTGATGAGAAAATAGCTCCTACGGGGTATTATCCAATTCAGGGTGAGGCAGAGGGACAAGATTTTTTGAACAGTTGATATATTTGGCGGGCCTGTATTTGTAAGGATGGTCTCCAGGAGGTAAAACAACCTAGAAAAGTATGTTGAAAACAAAACAGCAATGTAGAGTAGAGAAAGTGCAGATATTATAAAACAAAAGCAAGCCGCTAATTCCAGCATCAATATCTTTGCATGTGTTAAAAGAGAAAAAGGATCAATCTAAGAAACAGGTTGAGATGTTAAGGATCATTTGATCCTTTTGAAATGAGTAAGGGGAGCTATTCTCAACACTGCACATACTCGTGTACCTAAGGTCCTTTAAAAAAATAATTAATGCTCTTTTCTTAGCTCATATCTACTGATTTAAAAACTATGGGGGTTGGGGTTAAGAATTTTTTTAAAATTTCCCTTAGTGTTTGCTAAGTGCAGTGAGAGATCATAGACACTGCCCTAGAGGCAGATTCTACTGCTACATGGCAATACAGATTGGAGTGCTACTCCAGCTCTACCCATCTAAAACTGAGACAAGACAGTGTCTTGAAATATGCATGGTAGAGCTATTGTTCGCTGCTAGGCCCCTAGTGGAACACCTTAAAATGGATTAAAACTTCCTTTAATTTGGAATCTTCTGGGGGAAGGTCCACAGCAGAATCAATTATGGGTACTAGGGGCAAAGATTCCCTGGGAGGCAAGCTTGACAGGCATAAGCAATTCCAGAGCAAGAGGCAATAACATTATGCAAGACACACCTGATCACAAGACAACAGAAAAGCTGTATCACTAGGTAGAGCTCACACTCAATGCTGCACTTGGAAGACAGACATGGACATTCAGAGGGAAATAAAAATCAGGCCTCTTAAACTATCCTGGATTAAAACACAGGGCCTGGGGCTCTTAAAATCACAAATTTCTATCATTAGAGGGCAGGAATGATTCAAATGTCACTCTCTGAGAGAAAATCTGTGCCAAAAACTTTAACATTTACTCTGTTGATTTAATATAAAAGCTAAATATTGAACACATATATTAATTTTAATACTACCGCTGTGCATATAAATCCATTTACCCTTTATCTTTCCTTTTTCTTCCTCCTTCTTCACCAGGCTCAGACAACTATTATTAAAAAAGGTAGATTTTGTGCACCTACTCTGAGCAAGATGTAATGCTGGGCAATGTGGAGGTTAAGAAGAGACTAATGAAAGAGCTTGTCCTCATCCTCTTGGACCTAAAATGTAGTTAGAGAAATAATGTTAAGAATGACAATAAAAATAAAAGCCTCCATCATTGTTTAAAAAGCAGACTACACACCAGGTATCATGCTAATTGTTTACAATGACCTGAAAAGGCAAATAAACATTTCCTAGACCATGGGGAACCAAGTGAGGAAGAAATGAGGACACGAAAACCCACCCAGGTGTATAAAATGAATAGACAAAGAGCTAGCGCTCGAACCTCATGGTTTTCGATTGTTGGCTACACTCTTACCATGACATTTACAATTTAAAAAAAGCAACACAGGCAGGGTAGAAAATATTGATGTGGAAGACGAAAAGAAAAAGATTTCCTCCAGGTGAACTATAGAGGAAAAGTTTCACAGCATAGGATTTGAACTGGATCTTAGACTTTATGGAGAGGAAAGGAGTAGCCAGTGAATTAAGGAAATATGTCTGGAAAAGAGGTGACTAGGTATGAAGCTTCCTATTGGAGAATTCTAAAGACAATCTTTGGTTTTTAATAAACAAAGCTCTCATTTGTTCTCTCTCAATATGGTATTCAAATTAATCTGTTGCCTCTTAGAGACTGTGTTCATAAGGGATTCACCTTTTAATTAACATTTTGCCTGGGGCTTTCAGAAAAAAAAAAGGTAGAAAACAATTATCCTAGATTACATCTAGTTTGCGATTGTGGGGCAGACAGTGTAACTATGGAAATCAAAAGTGGACATCATTTGTTCGAGGCAGACATTAAATAATCACTCATAAATAAATAGTATATGAAAATGCCCATATTACTGTATGTCTTTTTTACTTTAAAGATCACATAGTTTAAGAAGTAATATATTTTAAATTTTCAGTTGCAAAAATTGTGTGACCCTTAGTATAATGGCATGAGAAATTCTCTTGCTGCCTCATCCTTGTACTAACAGGTCACAGAGAGCAAAGGAATGAGCAGTCACAGATTCCTATATTAATTATAAGCTAACTGGAAAAGCAGTATAAGGAAGAGTATCAGAGTCATCATATTTGGATATGCAAGTGACATTGCTGGCTGACAATAAAATATGCTTTATTTGGAAGGGCATTAAAGGGAACAGGTATACCCCCTTAATATTTAATATTCCATTTTTTTGAGACTTGTTGGAGTAGGTGGATATTTTAAAATGTAATCTCCATTAGCAAAAGAAAAAATATTCAGGGAGCAATTATAGGTTCGCTTTCTATATTCTGTCTAGTCTGTTTTATCAGTTTTAGTTACTGTTTGCCAGCCTGTGTCTTAACTTTGCAAGGGCAAGGTGTCCATGACCTTTGAGCGAAGTGGGCAAATTTCTTGCTGGTTCCTTAGAGTTTATCTGTCCAAAACCTTCTAGCAGTCTGAAATTATGTGACTGGACCAAATGCACTGTTTCTTTGTCCATGAATCATTTTTTAAGTGAGGTAACCATTATGAAACTACTCTGAAACCCAATCATGATTGAGAACTGTCTGGTATTATTACTATTATTTTTATATTATCTTCCTACTATCTATATATAAAGCTTCCCCCAAGTTACCCAGTAACCATCTTTTCTCAAAAAAAACATATCTCAGAAGAATTCTCTCATTGCAAGCTCTGTCTTTTCTGTTTTGCTTAGAAACTTCTGCAACTAGAAAAAGCATATCCTGCCATTTCATTCTGTCCTCAAATGTGTCGCACACACACACAGACAAATTATGTATGAAAAGATTGGCAAGTCAAAGTTTCACCATACAAACGAAGCTTTAAATTACATTTTTTTCTGGTCTTTCCACTTCTCTAAATACATTTTATAAAATGTATTTGCTAGAACATAAATTCCTCAGGATATTAATAGATATTGCATAATGAGGTGTTCTGTGATTTAAAATGTATTAGATTCAAGTAGTCATATAAGTGTATTAATAATTGTTATAGCCAGAATCTATTCAGTAATTTCTAGAAAAACAATTAGTATGTCAATAGCCTTAGAAGTATTTTCTCAGTCTTCCCATTTTACAGGTAAGGAATCAAATATATTCAGAATGTTGGATAAGCATTAAAGTCACACAGTAGCAGAACCAAGACCTAAATCAAAGTTTTAATACTATCATTTTGATAGTTCTTTAACATTTAAAAGATACAGTTCTCCTTCTCTACTTCAGACAATCTTAAGGTCATTAGTATGTTAATATGTTAAGGTACAACATGCTATATTAGGGCTCTACAGAGAAATGGGACCAATAAAAGATGTGTGTGTGTGTGTTTGTGTGTGTGTGTGTCTGCATACACAGAGAAAGAGAGAGAGAGACTGATTTTCAGGAATTGGTTCA
Source organism: Manis javanica (assembly GCF_040802235.1). Lineage (NCBI taxonomy): Eukaryota > Metazoa > Chordata > Mammalia > Pholidota > Manidae > Manis > Manis javanica. The sequence goes on along the minus strand of NC_133160.1, from coordinate 125,719,212 downwards.
CCTGACTGTGGAAGCTGAGAAGAACCAAGAAAACCAGAAACCCTGGAGAGCTGATGGTGTGACCCCAGTCTGATTGCAGACACCAGAATCAGGTGAGTCAATGGTGTAAGTCCTAGTCCAAAAGCCAGCAGGCCTAAGACCCACAAAAAGACAACTTTTTGATTTGACTCCAAAGGCAGGAAAAAGATCAATGCCCCAGCTCAGCAGTTCCCTTCTAACTAAGCCTTTCTGTTCTATTCAGAGTAGTTGGATAAAGGCCCACCCACACTGGGGAGGACAATCAGCTTTATTCAGTCTACTGATTCAAGCACTGATCTCATCCAGAAACACTTTCACAGACACACTCACAATAATGTTCGATCAAATATCTGAGCATCCTGGCCAAGTCAACAAGATTAACCATTACACATGCTAAAATGTGAATCTCAGTAGTGAAGTGGGGCAGCGGCACGAGTCTGAGTACGACAAATTCTATCCTTCTGATAGCAATTCTCAGGACCAGTGTTCTATAGAACGCCTTTGAGATTTGTTGCTCAAAACTTGAGAAACTGTTACTATACTACATGATACTCTCTTTCCAACTTTTGAACGGTTTCATTCTTTCATTTCTTTATGAGTCCATGTATCCTCAGAAAGCAAGAACTTTAATAGAACCTATTAGAATGGAGGGGCTTTCTCTTCCAAGTTACTGTGGTAGATTGCTGCAATAATCTCAAATTTCTTTATAACTCTCTGTACCGGTGCTCATTGGTGGTCCTGTCATACATTGACATTAAGACATGCCAGGTCACTTTCTTTGATCAGTGATGTAGCAGCAATGAGACAGAGGCAAAAATTTGAAAAGTGATTGAGCATTGGGGCTTTCCTTCTTTTGCTGCTTGAGGAACTTTGCTGAATGAGAAAAAGTGTTGCCCAGTGTTCGCCTTCACATCAGCTGAGAGCAGCCGACCCTCAAAGCTGTGACACCTGACTGACTGGCATTTGCCTGAGTAATCCTGGCTGTGACCAGCACAATAACCAGCTGCAGAATGAATCCAGCCCAAATTGCTCACCTGTAAATCAACTAGGCTGTTTTAAGCCAGGAAATCTCAGGAAGACTTTTTACCAAGAGTTTGAAATGAAAAAAACTACTACTACCAAGTTTTGGATGTGTGACTCAGCCCCTGAAAACCTTGCTCCTCCTCTTCAAAGTGGGGGCAGTAATAAAATGTACTAAATAATATTGCTTTTATAGTTAGAATAAGGAATTTGAGAACTATTTGGTAAGCTATAAACACTATATACATAGGTGACTGTTATTTTTTTACATGAGATCTTACCTATTATGATTGTTAATTGTTGTTATTTGTATGACATGATTTTCCCAGTCAGACCAACAGTTATATGGATTATTTGGCCCCCTGGCCAGGCCTATGTGGACCTGGTCTATGCTAAGGAAAAAAAAAAAGGCTCAGAATGAACATATGACCAATGTTTTATGTGCCTTGTCCAGTAAGTCCCTTCCTTATGTTGTTCATACAGTTCTTTGTTAGACACTTTCAGCAAGTGTGGTACATGTAGAAATCCTTGCACAAAACACAGAATTCTGAAGTCAGGCCCAGATAGTCTCTTTACTGCATGGGAGAAAGGAGAAGCCATATGAGCTGTCTCAGGCCACTTGCTACCAAGAGCTTCCTTGTATGTCACTTGATTTTTGTCTGCTTCATTTTCTTCACTTACTTCCCAAGTGGGAAAATAATAACAGCTACTACATGCTTGTTGTGAGAAACAAATGAGTTAATGCTTAGAAAGTCATCAGAACATTACCTTGAACATTTTTAAGTTCTCAATAAAATATATCATGAATATTTAAGAAGTAGATAGCCTATTGGTGCTCTCACTATTATTGTAAAATAATGGTACTATTAACTGTTTCTACTATTTTATTACATTATTGGTCTCTGGACTTTTCAACCTGTAGTTCTGCTGGTTCTTTCATTCTTCAGAGCACACACAAGCAGTCATAAATGTGCGAATATTCCATATTGATTATCTAGACAAATTTTACCAACAGTTACATTTTGGTAAGACAATTCCTTGATGATTAGATTTCATTCATTTCACTGAGGCCTAAGGTATAAAGAATTCCTGTATGTTTCATTTTAGTTTAGTAAAAGAGAATATATGCCCCCTACTGACATTGCTCTGAAATTTAGAGGATATGCTGACAAGATAAATGTTTGCAGAACATCATAACTGTGTCAAATAGGCAAAACACAGGTGTTCATACTTAATATAACAATAATGAAATAATACAGTAGGTATATTTTTATCAACTGTAAATACATCTAAACAGAGCTTGATTGTAGCATCAATATAATGTTGCATAAAACTAATTCTTCTAACCCTCAATTCTCAACTTTTCAGAATTCTGATTAAAAAAAACCATTTTTATTATATTGCATAGTGGGCATTTTATTTTGGAAAAGAACCATTAATCCAATCTAACTTTTATTTTACTGAATATATTTAATGACAAATACATCTCAGAAAAATCATTTACTGCCATAGCTTTGGAATAGGTGACTCTTGAAAATGCTGACTGGTGTCCAAACAGATACTTGAACACTGATGGAGTTCACTATCAAGATAACCTATGCAGTGGTAACAGAAATTTAAAAGCTGCAAAAAGAAGATTTTCAATGTTAGATTCCTCTACAAACTTATTTTCTATTACCTGGCAACAAATGGAAAAAAATACTAAGGGCAAAGTTAATCTAATTATGTTATTACAAGCCAATTTGCATATAAAACAAGTCAGGACTGTGATGTGGAAAAGTAGTTTAAGTAAGAGCCATTGTAATATGAATTTAGATAGAAACTTATTAATACAAAATTTGAGGGAAGAAAATGTACTTACTATACATAAATGATTATTTGCAAACATAAAATTCTCTCTTTAAGAGGCATCTAAAAACTATCAGTATTTTTGCTTACTGGCTTTTCTCTATTAAAAAATTTGGAGGGAGTATCTTTAACCAAACTTAATTATTTCAGATGAAGAGAGAAATTCTTTTTTTTTTTTTTGCTATCATTAGTTACATGAAGACTTTCTATTTTCTCGTTCATGTTCAGTATTAAGTTTATGTCTTTTATCATGTTCACAAAATGTTATTTATGTAAGAGTTAGAAACATAGCAGTCATGTATAGGAACAGAAATCACACTGAAAAATCAACTTGCTATTATAGAAAATACTGTAACTGCCAATCTTAAGTCGTATCCACTAGATAAGAGAAGGGGTCAAAGAGAATGAATGAAACAATAAAACATAACAATGTGAGCCAAAAGATTGTTTTTTCTCATACCAGATAATCATGAATCTTTGGTTACTCAAAGGAAAATGATAAGAGGAAATAGCAAGTGAGAAGGGAGAAGATAAAGCAAATGAAAGCCAAGGAATTTCCCCCAAATCTAAAGGTGCTGTGATGCTGCAGATTGCAGAGATGGAGAGTTACAAGGAGGCAACACAATCAGAATGTAAGTTGGTCATGGGGATGGAAGTCCAGCATGGAGAATATAGCCAATGATTCTGTAACATTTTTCTATGTTGACAGATAATAACTGCATTAGTGGGAATGAGGATTTAATCATTTGAACCACTGTGTTTTATACTTGTAACCAATATAAGATTGTATACCAACTATACTTCAATACAAAAAAGGAGTCACTGCATGTACAGAGAGAAGAGCCATATGAGTCCTCTCCACGACAAGCTGGAATGCGGTAAGGAAGGATGTGCCTGCAGCCTACGGAGGAGTTGGTGGAGAAGCAATCTGCAACAAATGGGGAGTTATAATCAAAGAATATGACCTTGAATAGGGAAGCAGAAAGGGACTGTGGCTAATGGAGACAATAATCCCAAGGGATTGAGAGGACTTTTGAGTCATCTTAAACTACAGGGGAAAAGAACCATAAAGGAAATAATAATTTTGGGGATATATTCAAGAAAAAATAGAATTTCAGGAAATGATACAAGCTGATTGTGCCAAAAGATTATTTTGAATATACCTATACTTAAGATTTTTCTTTACAGTCACAGTATGACAATTTAAATGGTAGGTAGATATTTGTCCCTGTTTTTGATTTCCTCTCTTCAAACATTAAGAAGTTAAAATAAAATTGAGTGTATGGTAATCAAGACAATTTTCTAGTAAGTTAATACCATGTTAAAATAAGTGGTATTTATGATATAAATTATAAATAAGAATAATTTTTAGCAATTCTGAACAGTTTAGGAATTTTTCCTACTGTAGTGAAACTAGAAATAACAACATCAGGTATCTTTGGTTATTTTATTAATCAAGAACCTACAATATATGTATGTTGGTGTATTATAATGTCATTTGACATTCTAACAGAGTGCTTTGGTTAATCAACAGTAACATTTTTACTATTCATTATGAACACGATCTTATTTTCAGATATTCCACATAATGAAATGAAGACTCAAATTTTGAGAAGCTGAAATCAGATTTTGAAGGATATGAGCAAATTCTGACAAGTTGTTGGAAGTTAAACATACACAATAATGGCTTCTTTTGAATATGAGCTAAAACTGAAACATATCCAGATAAAAATTATTGGCAGACCAAATATACAAATGACAAAAAAGACTGAAAAAACAAAACTCTGTTTTGTTCTGTAATTCTTTGCATCCTAACCTATTATTTTTATAACTGTATTATTTTTACAGATTTTCCACTTGATTAATCTTATAGGAATAGGCTTTTATTCTCACTACTGGATCTCTGATGTTCTTTGACATTTTACTTATCAATTTAGAATTTCAATTCTTTTTCTAGTCTTAGGAACACTGGAATGGTAATTTGATCTTCCCTCAGTGTATTAGCGTTTTTGTATGGTGATGAGGTACACACAACTCAGTCATATTTTCTCTTAATATCAGAATTAGGTAAATAAACACTGTGATCCACACAGCTCTTACAAGCAGACACTACTTACCTTTAACAATCTGGTGTCAAAACTGATCATTAACCTGCTGGAGATTCAGTACTGTTGTGTGCTTGCATGTTGTTTGGGTGATCACATGAAAGCTACACTCAGCTGAAGGTGTTAACATACCTGCTAGAGACAGGATGTTTATGTTCCCCTAAAATTCCTATGTTGAAAACCTAATATCCCAAAGTGATGGTATGAGGAGGTGGAGCCTTTGGGGTGTTTTTAGGACATGAGTGTGGGGACCTCATGAAGGGGCCTAGTGACCCTACAGAAGATTCCAGAGAGCTCCCTCCCCCTTCCACCCTGTGAGGACAGTGAGAAGTGGTGGTCTGTGACCTCCTGAGCTCAGACTGTCAGCCTGCAGAACTGTAAGAAATAAATTTATGTTGCTTATCAACCACCCAGTCTGTGGTATTTTGTTACAGCAGCCTGAACAGGCTAAGACACAACCTAAATGTGTTATCTTTAGGCAAGTCAAGTCAACAATTTTTATTTTTGTGAAAGTCACTGTAATTACAGAAATGAAAATAGGACTTAATTCTATTAATTCTAAAGTCATATGCTTCCACCTCAGATAAAGTTAATAAAATTTCAACATATTTTTGTATTGTGCTTTTTCCATCTTTTGTATTTGTTTTTTATTATTAGGTAACAAATTACTATAAACATAGAGGTGCAAAACAATATACATTAATTGTGTATGGCCCAAAAGTCAGGTAAGGGCTAGCTGGGACCTCTACTCAGTCTCACTGGTTTGAAATCAAGGTGTCAGCTATCACTGTGCTTTCCCTGTCAGTCTTGATATTCTCTTCTCATTTTACTGCTTGTTGGCAGTTTTCAGTTCCTTGTACTTATAGAACCAAACCCTGCTTTTCCTTCTGTATGTTGACCAGAGACCTCTTCAGTCATAAAGATCACCTTCAATTTTTCTTGCCATGTTCAATAGGCAGTTCAAAATATGGAGTTTGCTTCTTCAAGGTCAGAAGAAATCACTCCTACTTCAAATCTCTCTGACCCCTTTAATGGCTCCCATGATTAAATTAGGCTGAACCAGGATAATCTCTTTTGATTAACTCAAAATCACTGATTAAGAACCTAATTACATCTTCAAAATCCTTCTGCCATGTAATGTAACATAATCACATGAACAAAATCTCATATCACAAGCCCTTCTCAAAAGGAGAAGATGCCATACAGGGTGTGGACCCCAGGTTGGTGGGACTCCCAGGACGTAATTTAGGATTCTGCGTACCACAGCTACAATCTGGGTATGTTGAAGATTTAACTTGAATATTTATGAGAGCTGTTAACGTCAACTCTCAGATTCAAGAACAAAACTTCAGCTTCTGGGATGAACTCAGAAATTACCACTATAATGACCTGGAATGGCTATTTCTTCGGAGTACATAAATAAAATTATTAGCATTTGTTGAATTGTCTAAATAACTATAGATTTTTATATTGAAAGGCTGTGTAAACATATGGCCATATAAATCTTTAAAAGAAAGAAGTGAGACTGCAGATTTCAATTCTGACATGTAAACAGATTGGAAGTTGTCACTTCTATTACTGTAAAAGCAACTGAATAAACTAAAAATCAATGACTTTTTAAAAAATCCAACAGAGAACTGAGGTCTCAGGGCAAACTGTCACCCCAAAATTAGACAGGAACATATAGCTGAGATCTCCTTAACCAGAACAAAAGCTACTGGAGCCACAAGCTGTTAGGTACACTTAAATGGTAATTTGTTGAGCTGATGGAGTCTGAGGATAGATTAGCATGATAGTGAGAAACTCCTAGAAGCAGTCTTAGGGAGCTCCCCACACTTTCCTAGGTTATACCCTCAGTTCTGTACTAAGAACCAGGAAAAATCCTCTTGTGACTCTGGCAGGAGGAGAAAAAAAGTAGTTAGGAAATAGCCCAGGATATTCTCTATAAGGGGAAAGACTTTACCAGAGCCTTTTCTCAGCTGGAGGAAGAGAACACCTCCCCTCACTCCCTGTAAGGTTTTCTGCCTCACCTTTTAGCAAGAACTGCGGGAATTAAGAACAAGGAGTCGGGACACCAAGATGTTTGGTGAGAAGCAGTTTATTAGTGCTGGCTCTGGCTCAGCAGATTCCTTTCAAAGTCTCAGCTCCGAGTGCAGCAGGACCATGCCTTTTATACATTCACTAGAAGGTTAGGGGGGAGTCAGCACCCAGAAACCGTTGCAGTGGGAGCTATTAGGTCACTATAGGTGTATTCAGGATGTAGTTATATTTTAATCTATCTCTGCAAAGGTTACCTGAATACCATATTATAAACTAATGTGCTTCCATGACTATGACCAACAAGCTGTTGCATATTACTAAGTCCCGGTGGGGCATACATTGTTCATTGCTTTAAACTCAAGCACCCTGGTATTTCTCTGCATTCTTAAAGACTTAAAGAAACATTGTCCATTTTCTTGGCTTGGCTTCCTCCCACAACCAAAGCAGGGGAAATGCTATACACTGAAGAAACACTTGAAATGTCACAGATAATAGATAGTCTACTAAAGCACTAAATTTTAATCAGATTATTATAGAACACTTGCCGGCCCTAACACCATACCATCACACCAACAGGTTATATTATGATAACAGAGGATTACTACTGATCTGAGCTGCAAGATGTAGTCCCTGTCTGAAAAAGAATACTTAAGGAAGCCCAAAATCAAGAGCAGAGATAGAAAAACAATAAAAATGAAGACTTTGCCACCTACACGTACAGTAAACATTAAGCATAGCCCAACTCCTAGCCAGGTGACAACAAAACCAGACACCATAGGCCTATTTACCTCAGTTTTAGTTACTTGAAACACTGTGTTCAGCTTTCAACAAAAACCTGTTGCATTCACCAAGATAAACCACACTCTGGACCATAAAAAACAGCTAAACAAATTTAAAAGAATAGAAATCATATGAGGTATGTTCTCATATCATAATGGAAAGAAATTAGAAATAACAGCAAAAAGATCCTGGAAAATGCTTGAAGAGTTGAAGCTCAAATAAAACATGAATCCAAGAAGCAATCCCAAGGGAAAGTCAAAAAGTATTTCAAACTGACAATGAAAATACAACCTATTAAATTTTGCAATGAAGTAGTGCTTGGGGGAAATGTATATATAGCATTAAATGCATGTATTAGTAAAAAATATAAAATCGGTAACCTAAGATTCCATCTTAAAAAACTAGAGAGTACAGAGAATTCAGCTTAAAGCAAGTTGAAAGAAGATAAAAATACTATTAGTGTGCTATCACCATTGGTGATAACATCAATCACTTATCTGAGGGAGTACTTGTCAGGTTTATCTGCTGTGAACTTTCTCTTTTTTCCTCCTTTTCATACTGCATTCAATGGAAATTAATGAAATTGAAAACAAAAAAAGCAATAGAGAAAAATAAACAAAACTAAAAGCTAATTCTTTGATAAGTAGATAAACCTCTTGCCTGCTAAGCAGAAAAAAGAGAAAAGATACAAATTCCAATATCAGAAATGAAGATCATGCCACCATACAATAGAATAATATTTATCAATAAAAAGAAATGAGCTATCAAGCCACTAAAATACATGGATGAATTATAAATATATGCTGTTAAGTGGAAGAAGGCTATCTGAAAAATCTAAACATTGGATGATTCCTATTATATGAATTCTGGAAATGGCAAAACTGAAGAGATGGTAAATAGCTCAGATGGTAAACAATGGTTGGCATTGTTTGATTAGGTAAAAAACAGGACTTTTTTCTTAAGGAGAATCATTAGTACTCTAATGATTGATACGTGACACTAAGAATTTGTCAAAACCCATAAAAAATTATAGTACAAAGAGTGAACCTAAAAAGTCATTTAGGAGATTGGAGCATACCAGGATAGACAGAATACAGAACATGACAAAACAATTTTAATTGTTTAATAAATGTTTGAAACACCCCTCACAGCAAGGGGTGGGAAGAGAAGTTGCTAACCTAATTTTGAAAATTACAATCTGTGAAATGTAGCAAAAGGAACTGTACATAAGCACTGTACTATAGTTGATAAAGTTGTTTTCTACAGAGCTATGGGTTAACAATTCTGATGCCTCCATACAAGTATACTGGTATGTAATAACTAAATGGATAGCAGATGGTGGGAGTAAGGTCTCTAACTGTTGCAGTGGGAGGCTACAAATCAGAAAGGGGAGATGTCTAAAAGATCCATGTGGTAATTTATTAGATTTGGAGACATCCCTATGAAATTTATTAAACAATATACAAATACATATATTTATTATGAATATGCATTATCCCACTATAGATATTTATAGCTGTGCATTACTATATGCACAAATATGTTTCCTTGTTCTGTCAGCTGAGAGGGCTTAGAAGCAACACCACCCCAGTAGCAATGAGTATAGCTAACACCAAGACCTTGGTTTCTAACACCATTCTCCAATAAAAGGAACGGGATCCTTGGAAAAATGGCTGATTCTAGCAGGAAATATATAAGAGACTAAAATAATGTGTCAGGGAATAAGAAATTGCTGAATCAATTTTTAAAAAACACAAAATAATGGGAATATATCAGAGACACAGGAGGCCAAAGAGCTCCTAATGGCCAAAGCTATAAGAATTTCTGTGAAAAAATATAGTATTAGATTATAAACCAAAGTATAAAATATTTTATACATGATCATAGTCTGATATAAATGATTAAATAAATAAATGTAGAACAAACAAACCTTCAGTGAAGAAGAATTTTAAATAATTTATATACAGACAGACCTCAAGGAGATGGAGTGTAACTCCTCACTTCTTATACATGGCATAGTTACTTCTTCCCAGGGAATGCAGTATGAAAAGGAGGAAAAAAGAGAAAGTTCACAGCAGATAAACCTGACAAGTACTCCCTCAGATAAGTGATTGATGTTATCACCAATGGTGATAGCACACTAATAGTATGTATCCTTGATACGATGTGATGAAAACAGCACTTGACCTCTGTGGTCTTTCTCTCCAAAACACATAACTCCAATCCGATCATGAGATAAACCTCAAATTCCTTGATTCTACAAAATAACTGATCAGTATCCCTTAAAAGTATAAAGGTCACCAAAAAATAGGAAAGTATGAGAAACTGTCATCACCAAGAGGAGCCTCATGTGAAATGACTTCTAAAGGTAATGTAATATCCTAAACAGGACGCTGGGACCATCAATAGGGAAGGAAAGGGGAGGGAAGGTAAGGGAGAAGAGGACAAGAGAATGAGAGAATGGGAGTGGGGAGGGAGAGAGGGAGAATGAACAGTAGGTAAAAAATAAAGAAATTTGAGTGAAGTATGGAGTTCAGTTAATAATGTATGCCTTTGATTCATTCACTGTAACGATTGTCCCATACTAATATAAGATGTTAATAATAGGGGAAACTAAGTGAGGGGTATGTGGGAACTCTTCAACTATTTCTATAAACCTTAAACTTTTTTAAAATTAAAAATTTAGTTTAAAAGAAAAATATTATTTCAACACTGTTTTGTACTGATTGTATCCCCCCTGCAAATTCATATGTGGAAGCCCCTAACCCCAAATGTGATTATATTTGGATAAAGGGTCTTTTGGAATTAAGGTTTAAAAGCATCATAAGGGTGGGGCCCTAGTCGGATAAGACTGGTGTTCTTGTGAGAACAAGAAGAGACATCAGAGATGTTCCTGCCTCTGCCTCCCCATATGCACACAGAGGAAAGGCCGTATGAAGACACAGCAAGAGATCATCTACAAGCCAGGAAGACAGCTCTCACTGGAAATCAGGTCTTCCAGCCCCTTGATCTGGGACTTCTTATGAGAAAATAAATTTGGGTTGTTTAAGCCATCCAGCCTGTGATATTTTGTTACGGCAGCCCTAGTAGATGAATATACAATCATTCACAGTGACATTAACTTGAGTACAATGAGTTTGGAAAGACATACCAAAGTAAATTTAGGATACTTGAAGAAATATTCATTAAATATAAATATACTCTGAGGATATTAATGGATATGCTATTTGATGTACAACTGAAATAAAAATAGAATGTATGTGCTTATTGTCTGGGAACTGATTTTGAATGATGAACAAGCTTAGCATTCAGAGAAAAAGAATTTTGTACAGGGAGCAATTCAAACCATTAAATACAGTTTGTTGAGTGTTTTAACATTTCATAGTGCTAGAGGGTTGTATTTGATATGTTCCTTCATTCAAACAAGGTATGTTATTTTTTTAAAGACAGTGGTGATTAAAATTAGTAATAGAGTAAACTAATCCTCATTAACCTTTGTAATCTACTTAATTTGGAGATCAAATAATTAGCTTGGTTTTAATTTAACTGCTCTTCAAAGTAGGGAACATTTCCATGTTATACCTTTGGATAAGCCTCCTCTTCCCTATGATATTTTGGTCTGCATTAATATAGTTTTGAAACAGTATATGAAGTAAATACAGTCTCACTACTACCACAGTCATGCATTTTATTTGCATTTCTCATTTATGAGAAGTTATACCCTGACTAGAGCAATAGCCAGAATTGTAAAGTTATACTAAATTAACATGTAATAGCTTTGCTGGATGCAAATTCAATAATGATGCTTGGAGGTTTAGTGCTTGTCCTATTCTCATTAAAAATATTAAATACCTGTCCTCCTTTTCTGACTTAATTCAACAGAATCATTGAAATAATTTTCCATTTTACTCTACAGAATGAATTTTAGGAAGCATTCCCACCCACTCTAGAATCAACATTACTTGGAGGGTTTGCAAATTGGAGTTTTAATTACAGCACTTCTCAAAGAATAATGAAATTACATAAAAAGTTCGTTTGACTAGAAACAATAGAAAGCTATTAACTCATTGGACTCTGCTCACTGAAGGCATGATTCTTATAATGTTAGTTAAATATCAGAGCATTTTCCTATTAACTATAATAGCCAATAATTGGGGCTTGGCGCCCTGAAATTATTCATAAAAAAATGTCCCCTTCTGAAAAAGCAGATGACAGTTCACCATTTTCTGTCTTGGCTGATGCTTTATGAACTAGAACATAAGTTTTCTGGTGGAAGGGATCTTTGTTTTCTTCACTATTCTATCCTCAGCACAAGAAAAGCACTAACATAAAGTAGACAGTCAATAAATACTTGTTTAATGAGTGAATGTAACCCAAATGACTTTCACAGGAAGTATGAACTTGAAAATTATGAACTCAACATTTTTTTCATCTGAACAGACATTTTTCCAAGGAAAACATACAAATGACCAACAGGTACATGAAAATTTGCTCAACATTATTACTCATTAGGGAAATATAAATCTAAACACAATGAAATTATATCTCACATCTGTTAGAATGGCTGTTGTCAAAAAGATAAGAAATAAGAAGTGTTGGCAAGGATGTGGAGAAAAGAAAACTCTTGTGCATTGTGAATATGGATGTAAATCTGGGCAGCCGCTGTGGAAAATAGTATGGAAGTTCCTCAAAGAATTAAAATTAGAACTACCATATAATTCAACAATTCTACTTTGGCATATTTATTGTTAGAAAATGAAAATACTAACTTAAAAGATATCTGTACCCCCTTGTTAATTGTAGCATTACTTACAATAGCCAAGACAAGGAAACAACCAAAGAGTCCATCAGTGGATGAATGCATAAAGAAAATGTGACATGTATACCAAGTGGAATATTATTTAGCCATAAAAAGGAAATAAATTACTTTGATGGCATTAAACTAAGTGAAATAAGTCAGAGCAAATAAGTATTATATGATCTCAGTTATATGTGGAAACTAAAAAATCAAACTCTTAGAAACAGAGAACAGACTGATGGTTGCTAGCAGCAGGGGGCATAGGAGGTTGGATGAAATGGGGGACAGTGATATAAAAAATATTTCTTTCATTCAGTTTTTTCCCTTAAAGAACACTGTTCTTTTTAGAACCTATATGAAGTGTCTCTTGAGAAGGTCTGAAAAAGACAAGTTCTATAATGCAGATTAATTCAATCCATATTGTTATTTCACTAATAAATATCAACAAAATTGTTATGCTGAATCAAAAACAAGACTATGCTCAGACCAAAGTATATTTTAGTAGTCTTACTGTATTTTTTAATAATCATTTATGAACTGGAACCATTTTTCTAATAATAAAAAAAAAAGGTAGGCAAACAATACTGTAAACAATCTAGAAATTCTATCATATGATGAATTTGCTGCATTTAAATTGTTGAAGGATTGTCATGTAGAAGCATATATACCTTGTTGCTCCAGAGGGTATAATTTATTTTGGAGTCAGCTTTGAAAGCAATATAAGCAATATTTAACAGCTATAGCTGTGGATTTATAAAGTGAGTATACTCCCTTTTACTGGGGGTATTCAAGATATGTTTGATAGGGATGCTTGACAGTAAGAGACTTGAATAAATATTCATGAAGACCATTAGTAGCTCTGAATGTCCATGAGACTGTTTCCACATATTTACAACAAAAATCTATTTTGCTACTCTAGAGTCAAAAAAATACTAGATTTGGTATGAGATATCTTTAGTTGGAAGTACTGTCTCTACATGCTAATTCTGAGAAATTGAATCATTATAGCTGAAAGTGTTAAAATATTCTTAAAAGTGTAGTCAGTGAGGATTAAATAAGACACATAACTTAAAATATTATATGAATTATATATATTACAATAAACCATTTATTGAGCACCTATATAAATTTCACATACTTCCCAAATATTAATTAAGTGGGGCTACTATTTATTAGTCAATAAACTACTGTCAAGAGATACAGATGTGAACAAGTGTGGTACGACCCTCATAGATCTAACAGATTATCTGTTATGTGTCCTTCATGACCTAGTCATTCTAACACACAGCTTACAGGAAACAAAGGTTTAGAGCACATAATAACTTGCCAAAAACTACACAGCTATCTGGTAAACACAGCCAGATTAGAACCAGGTCTGTGTAGTTTCAAAGCCCCTCTATGTGAAAAAAAAAGACATATTCATGTATATTTCCATTATTTTCAAAGAATTTATTTATATAAGAAATGATTTCACTACTTCTATTAAAAAGAAGGTGGTGCAGCAATTTTTGAGAATTAACTTTTTTTTATTATTATTACTACTTGTTTTTTTACATGGTTAGTTTTAGGTGGGGAAGTTTTCTTTAAAAGCTCTACAGTACTTCCATTATGTTTAGAAGCATGATTGTCAATTTTCATGAAATAAAAATTTATAATTCTGTCATAAACTCAACCTGGCTCTTGAATTGTCTCCATTTTTCATAGGGCAAAAAATGATTATAACCAATTAACTGACTAAGCTGAACTCAGTAGGCGATAGTGAGGAAATAGTTTTTGTATTTTTTTTAATGGAAATACAACATACACACAGAAAAGTAAGTGTTTCATATATGTACAACTCAATGAATTTTCACAAACTGTAAAGAACTGTGTAATCAAACCACATGTAAAAAACCCTAACAAAACCAGCACCCAAGAAGTGTCCCTTATATTCTCTTCTAGTCATAAAATCTTTGCTCCTAAAGACAACTACTACTCTGACTTACAGCAGAGTTGCTTTGCCTGGCGGTACAATATACAGCAGAAACTATGCAATGTGTACTCTTCTAAATCTGATGTTTTGTGCTCAATTTTGTTCTTGTCAGATTCATTGTGATACAATTTATTTTTTCCATTGTACTGCTTAAAGATATTTTGCTCATTTCCCATTTGCATTGGTTATAAATAGTGCTGATAAAAACAATGCGATTCATGTTTTCTTTTAAGTCATTTATTTATATTGTATATATGCATGACAGTACAATTTCTGGTTTTTAGAGCATGCATAGGTTCATCTTTGAGAGATTTTGCCAGAAATTTTGCCAGTGTGGTTATAACCACATCCACTCCCAGGGGCATTGTAAGAGTTTGGGTACTTTAATTCTCTGTAAACACTTAGTGTTTTTCCATCTTTTTTCATTTTAGGCAGTCTGATGGGTATGGAGGAGCATCACATTTCATATCTGTATCCATGGTGACTAATGAAGATGAGCATTTTTATGCATTTATTGGCCATTTATACCTTTATTGTGAGGGGAATATTCAAGGTTTTGTCCATTTTTCTACTGGATTTTCAACATGTAGAATTTCAGGATTTTTGACCTTGGGAATCTTAACATATGGCACTTGAAAGCCACTAAAGTATAAATTCTACAAGACCATCAATATTCATTTTTTCTGATTTCTTCAACACTGTATTCCCAGATTCTAGACCAGTACTTCTATTATTGGATTTTCCGTAAATATTGAATTAATATAAAAGCCTTAATCATATTAAACTACATATGGCAACAGAGATATATATCAAGCTAGGATTTAAACGTAGAAATCTATGTTAAAGGTTCAAGTCTTTTAAATAGTTGGCTTCTTTTAAAAATCAATTGTTCATCCAGAAGCTGGAACAGGTTTGTGGTAAGTGTATTATTTAATTGTTTTCTATACATATAGAAAACCTCTAGGTCTCCATTTATATTTCCCATCATGAAGCCTGACTCTACAATTTTCTTCCTCTTTAGAAAACCCCTTTGTCTTCAACTTGTATATAATTGTCATATTCAATCATAGTATCATTCTCAACAGGATTCTCCCTCCAGCTCTAAATGCCTTTTCAGTGTAAGAAGTAGAAAAGAAAATACAGCTTCCTTCAGTTCAACACATCAGAGGAAGCTAGAAATCCAATTTCCTAATTCCCAGTTCAGTTTTCTCTCTATTACAAACGTAATACCACTGAGTGAACCTGAACTACTATATCTGCCGAAAGTTCTAACATTCATAGTCACAAATCAACACGTGCATGGTCTTCTTCAAATTCAGAAGGTGCAGACAAAAGGGAATAAGGGAAAAAGAAAACAGTTATATGGAATGTATTTGGGTGGGGATTTGATTTATAAACCTTCAGTTTAGTTTACTCTTGAACTCTACACACCATGTTTTATGGTATTGTTGCTTGAGGTTTGACTCATAAAACACTAAAAGAGAACAGAGGACTACTGGCTAGGAATAAGAGAATAAGAATGGTAATAAATAAAGGCAGTGCCTGGAGTAAAGGATTATAATTGTGGATTCACATATACAACAATACATAAAAATATCCAGGTATCATACAAAAAGACAATATCTTTTGAAGCATATCAATAAATAAGAAACCAACCCTTCCACTGTCAAACTTTTCTACTCGATAGTAAAATCAGAAATACTAAGCCAAAACTTTACCAAATATTATTGTATTATAAGGATGCTGCACTGAATTATACTGTAATTGTGGAGAAGGCTAAACAGTATTCAACTATTAGTGGCATTACTCACATAAATATTACAAAATAAAATGACAGACTCAGAATAGGCATTTTCATAAAAGGAATTTCTTTTAAGTAGATAGTAGACGCCATCATTGCTTTTTTTATTGACTAGAGTGTGAACTGAAAGCATGTGTATAACAAAAAAACAGGAAATTACTGGTAATAGCTTCTAAATTCCCTCTCCCATCACAGCATAAACTACTATAAAGAATGGTCAATAATAAATATCAGAATAGAATGCTTCTTTTGTAATGCTTCTTTTTAAAATAAGTATTTTTAAAATGCAGAAGTATGAAAGTGATAGGAAAAAATATTGTGATAGAGTATTACTCCTAACTTTCATATCATGTTAGCTTGGAAAATAAAAGCATTCTCAAAAATAAGGTAAGTTAAAACTATTACTTATTTTTATATTAACAAAATACTTAAAAACATTTTAACTCTTACTTGAGTAAATTGCCTACAATCCAATCCGTATCATTTTCTGAAGTACAATGTATATATTTATAGTATTTACTGTATTGATAATAAAGAATTTGCTTCCTGGGATATCAAATTAATGTTTAGGCAAAGTGTTATCAAATTCATTATTGATGTCTTTTATGATTCACAGTAAAATAAACCAGATAGGAACCCAGCAAATGAAAACAACAAAAATCCCCTTATATACTATATATCAAGTATATGTATAACTGGTTTTTAGGCCAAGAAGAAAAAAAATGGGAAGAGAATGAAATCTATCAAATAAGTACCAATCACAAATCCCATTTTGACTTCATTCTGACATTTTTGATGTTATAATTTGCCATGCTATATTAATCTAAATGATAAATTTATAATAACATTTTAAATTAAATTATTCAGGCTTCATGTACAAGTATTCTTTTCATGATTATAAATTATATTGTTTTAACTAATATTACATAAAACACATTTGAATTAAAATAGAGTCGATGTAAGAAATATTCAAATAGAGATTTACAGTGCATCAGAAGTAATTTGTCAAAGACATAATGGAAAAGATCATTATAGTTGATTTTAGATATTGACTCATTTCCAGTTGTGCAGACTCACAACCTGAAAGCTACATTTCCTAGACTGCTTTGAAGCTGAGGTTTTGGATGTAAAATGCATTTCATCAAATTAACTGCATTCCTGCCAGACCTGGAAGATGAAGTAAACAGATGCCCTCTGTAGGTAAAATTGTAGTATTTCCAGAATATCTTGCCTGGCTTTAGTATATCTGCACATCAATAGGCGTTCAGAGGTGGAAAGAAGTATGGCTTTAGTGCATTTGCATCTTTCCTCACTAGTAGAGAAGTTCATCTCCATATCAATGGGTAATTACCTGGGCAATACAGGGCTTATCTGTACCTGAGAGGTGAGGGGGAGGGTCACCGTGATGGCTGCTTGAGCAGGAGAAGAAAGACGGCCTGGGACTGCAGTTTGTGACCAATAAACGGGTTTTAAACTTTATTTCTCCCTTTGACCGATTTCAGTTTTTACAGGTATTTTGCCCCAGGATTTCCTTTCCCCAGACTTAAACAATTGGCGGTAGTCGACAGGATTCCTCTGAACCCAAAATCTGTTATAATCGATGTGACCTTTGGGAGGGCCACCCCTAGAAATGATGGGGAGAAGTGGCGCTCTCAATGAGGGACATGTGTCTACACTCATGTGGTCGTGGAGGCGCCACCACCGCTGCTGGCCACACCAACCCCCAGCCCGTGGCCTGAGCCTAAGGCTACTGCTTCTGCCACTACTGCTGCTCTTGCTGCTGGACAGAACCTGGCCACAACCGTGGAAAGGAGCAAAGGTCCGGGTCACCTTGAAGCAACTGGCTGCTGTGTACCATGCCTTGCTGGCTACAGAGCCCATCGCCGGAACAGCTCTGACCAAGGTAATAACCTCCTATCCCATCGTGGGGTGTGTGTGAGACTGGAACAAAGGCCACAGAGTGGCATGGCACAGACACCTCAAAAGACAATGTGGGCCCATCGGTGTGGCTTGTCTTTCACCTTTAAAGAAGTCAGCTGAGTCCAGAAGGAGTTCCCTGCACATTGTGAAGATCAGCAGACCACCAAGAGGGGCCTAGAGCATCTCTCTGCAGCCTATGGTCAGTCTTCGGTTACTGAGAGCAATCAAGGTACCCACTTTATTGGACATGTGCTGCAAGGATGGGTGCAGTAATTAGGAGTAAAATGGACATGGCCCTGGACATTTCAATACATGGATCGGTGATGGCTGGCTCTTCTTGGTACCTTGGGGAAAAGGCCTGGAAGCTGGCCTTCTGTGTATTCCTGTAATAATAACAAATTGGCCCCCAACAATCACGGTTATTGCTTTTATGGTCTGTGTCCTGGATGCGCCCCCTGGCTGCAGCTGCCGTGTGATGGCTGGAATGGACAAGCTTTGGACTTAATCTGCATGGGACTTTGAACCTAGCTGAATCCTCTGGCTTGAGAATTATGATTGTTTTCCTGTTGTCAAGAGAGGTTTGATTTTGCCTAATGTTTGGTAAAAGTTTTGTGAGCAATCTAGCATGATTGTTAGGAATGAGTAAACAAGTGTAGAAACGTATTTTGTGCTTAGTGAGAGACTATGCTGTAAAATACATTTGCTTAATCTGCATAGGCTGAATCCTCTGGCTTGAGGATTATCAAAATTTTATTACTGTTGCTATTGCATGTTACTAGATTGGTCAGAAGAGGGGGATCGATAAATTGTAAGGTGAGATTTCTGGAGGGGTGGATTGTGGGTAAAATTGTAGTATTTCCAGAATATCTTGCCTGGCTTTAGTATATCTGCATATCAATAGGCGGTCAGAGGTGGAAAGAAGTATGGCTTTAGTGCATTTGCATCTTTCCTCACTAGTGGAGAAGTTCATCTCCATATCAATGGGTAATTGCCTAGGCAACAGAGGGCTTGTCTGTACCTGAGAGGTGAGGGGGGAGGGTTGGTGTGGTGGCTGCTTGAGCAGGAGAAGAAAGACAGCCTGGGACTGCAATTTGTGAGCAATAAACGGGTTTTAAACTTTATTTCTCCCTTTGACTGATTTCAGTTTTCAGAGGTATTTTCCCCCAGGATTTCCTTTCTCCAGACTTACACCCTCTTCCACATGTTCCTTCTGATTGTAAGCAATATCATAGCAACATGAGCAGAGAGTTTCAGCGGCCATATAAAGCTTTACAGAAACAGAGGGAGTTGTAGACCAGGTAGCGGCAGTGTCCTGATCACTGGGTTGCAAGCATGGAATTGTTCTTGGAACATCATTGCCTCCTGATTTTCCTCCAATCCTTTTAATTATGATCTAAGCAATTAGCTTTCTGTGTCAAATTCCCAGTAACTGAAATATCTAAACTTATACATTAGGAAAATTTTGAATAAATTATTCTATGTCTATAAAATGATGGGAGACCATTAAAATCTCATTTCTTATAATATTTAATAAATTAGGAGCAGGTGATGAAAATAAGCCTCTAATACTTTAAGAAATTAGTCACCTAAAAATTTATTTAAGAAATATCTAGCTATCTACTTGCTTAAGTACATCCTAGAAGTAAATGCACCAGAATTATAGTTGATTGAAGCATTAGGGTGATTTTTATTTCCTTTAAATTTTGCTATATTTTCTGTAATAGTAAATATGAATTTCATAATCCAACAAAATAAACAATATTTTAATCTGTAGGTTAGATATTCTTGTTTCCTGGATTGGAAACAAATAAAATATTATACCTAAAAACAAAAAGCTTTAATGCAAAGTGAGGGGAATATTAACAGCAGAATTAGTAAAACATTATCACACAACATTTTTTCAATTTAAAAGTATTTTGCCACTGCATGATACTTTTTGCTTAAATAATAAGACTATGTGCAAAACAAACAGAAAACAAAAACAAAAACAAATTAAGAACATCTAAAATTTGATAGAGTGCACATTACAATAACGAAGACAAAAATATCATGTTGATGATAAATTATGTTACACATTTGATCAAAGTAGATGTATTGCTAATAATAATTGACATCTTCTCATGCCAGTTCCCTTTCCCAATTTATATTCCAATCCCCAAGCACTAGGAACACAAAATAACATGTTTTCTGGTACCTGATACTCAATTTTCTCAACCATAAAATGGAGATTATAATGCAATCTCTATGTTTTTCCACAAGGTTCAATATGGTCTAAAAATGCATAATAGCAGTAGCAAGAAAAAAATGGAGGAATTTACAGTAAGATACACTGCCCAAGTTGGTAAATCCTCAACTTATTTTTATAGTGTAAATGAATTTAATTCTGGGTATTTATTGGGATGACTTCGAATACAAGTGACAGATTTAACCTACACTAACTTAAGAAATAAATGTATTGGCTTGCGATACAGAATTTTTCATGCCAGTGTGACCTTCTTCAGGCAGGCTTGATACTGGGACACAGATAATGCTAACAAAATTCAGTCCTCTAATTTCTCGGCTCGACCTCACTGGTTACCTCCATTCTCAGGCTGACTCATATCTAAATGACCAAAATTTTTGTTTATTTTGTTCATTTGTGTATCCCCAGTGCCTAAGTTAGCCACGTGGTAGGTGTTGCATAAATATTGGTCAATAAATAAGTCAATGAATGAATGAAAAAAAGATGTCCACAGTTCCTCTAGCTTCCCATCCTCCCAGCTTCAATTCAGCAGAAAACAGTTTCCCCACCTCTAACAGTGGCCTGAGCCCAATCTCATAAGTTTCCTCAGACCATCTTCAAAGGAAATATCCTGAGCCTCTGTCTAGGCATTGGCAGAAGCCAACCCCAAAAGATAACTGACCTACCTCAGTCAAGGATGGAGGAATGGGTAACACCCCAGACAAAAATCAAAATACTGTTCTCAAAGGAATGTAGTATAGCTGTTCAGAGCTCACAAGATGGCAATCACTATCGTGTATCTATCCGTGTTGATAAAAATACCTATACATAAACCCAATCCTAATATATAAATTATGCCTATGAAGCAATAAATATACTTACCTCAATTAATAAAGGAAATATTTAAACATCCCACAAAATCATGCAGGGTTAATGTTTTGAAAAATGCTTTGGGTTTGGCTGATTGAGCCAAGAGGCACTAGGTCTGCAGTAGCCACTCAAAGTGAAATCAATAAATGCTTTTCTTGCTAGAGAGAATCACAAAGAATAGAACATAAACCTGAAGCAAACTAAAAAAATGATGACCTGCTAAGACATATTGGTTACCACTATTTTAAAAAAGTAAAAACACACCATGAGAATGGATGACCCCACTCATTGAAGGCCCTTCTATTGAAATTTACCTTCAGTGTTCTTTCAATGGATTGGTAAAAATATTTTTTGAACTGGTTTCAAGGCACAAATTCATTGATTTACTCAGAGACTCAGCTATCGATACAGTGTCTCCAGGATGTCTCACACACCAGTCACCCCCAGGCAGTGTTTTAAATGAAGGGTAGGTAAACTGCCTTGATATTTATTGTAGACTTTCATCTATTAAGAATTATACTAAATAATTAAGTATGAAAAATTGCCTATTGCCTAATATTTTGATATGTTGGTGATACTATAAACCATTCCATGATGTCTTTTTTAAAGTGCTTTGTAAACATTTTGCAGGTAGACCCCTAAAATTTTTCTTTAGGATAAGCTCAAATAAACCATTTCTACATTTTGTATATTTAGAAACTGGAATGTTAAGGTTAATGTTTCAACCTTGGGTGCTACAGCTGCTCAGTTACTTGCCATAAATACATTATATTCATTCAGTGAATACCTATTGAGAGTTTACTTCCCTACAGTCAGTGTGGCACTGGACTCTGGGATCGAATCTTTGTTTTACCATACTAGTTATATGACCTTGGTGAAGTTTTTGAGATTTCCTTTTGTTCCAATCTCTTCAGATATAAGAGATATGAGAACACCTACATTTATAAGGCTTTTGTAAATAAGTTAATACCACTTAAGTCACTTAGGAAATACTGCTGTATATAAGGTATTGTAACAACCCAATGTGGCAGAAATTATTAGCTGAAAACCCATATCATCTGGACTACAACTCTATGACTTTTCTGCTAAGTGCAGCATATGGCTAAATTATACTTAAGGGAATATAAGTGAGATGTGCCAGGCCTATAAAACTTCTTTACATACCATGCCTATTTTCTCTTCTGGCTGAAATGTTAATTTTCTCTTCTATGTTAGCTTTGAAAATTACTTTGTAAAAATGCAGTCTCTGACAACCTGGGTTCCTGAATGTTTAGAGGAGAGCAGAACAGTTAACCTGTCTACTTGTTCAGGACTTTTCCATGAGCATAAAATAAACTTCTATTGAGTACAGCCATCACTATGTGGGATATTATTAACTACATCTTATGCTCTTCCAATACACACAACAAGAAATAAAAGGAACAGTAAGACACATTGTTAGATTAAAGGAACTTTTAAACTTATGGAGAAGCAAAACACACACAAATTAAAAGCTCAATGTTCTGAAAAGTTTCTAAGAGGAAAATGTATCCTACATTACAGGAACTCAGGGGCTTCCAGGAAGATAAGAGATAATGCTTGGTTGGGAAATCTTTGAGTGTTTCTTGCAACTGTTCCTTTTGAACTGTGGAATCATGACAAATACATGTATCTTCTCAGGCACAGAGAACAGTATGAACAGAGTCAATGCAAAATAATGCCAAACATTTTAGGAGAACAGCAAAGACTGGATTTGCCTGGATGAAAGAATGACTTACCAAGGATAGAAAAGTAGACCAGTATTGAGATAAAGGGGGAAATGAGATAAGGGTCATGCCATTGTAAAATCTACTAAATCCATATGCTGTTCTTCCTCTTCTTTTAGCCCCTTAATCAATTAAATAACTTTAGAACCAGGAGGAAAGAGAGACCTCCAGTATGTAAATGAACCTACATCAGTAAAGAATGAGATCCCAATCAACAGTCACCTAAATAATCCTATGCTTAAAACAAAATTTCAAAGGAATTATGAATCACCTGTAGACATCATGCCTTATGCTGACCCCTACCCAAAAAGCCCTATAAAATCCCTAAGCCTAAAACCCTTAAGCATGCCTCCTGAGGTCACCTGCACTCCTGTCTGTGTACTGTCTTACATCAAATAAGCTTTCTTGTTGCATAAGCTGATTGCCTTGTCTCTCAACTCTTCCATGATAAAGGCAAGAACTCTCCAACCTCTACCTCTGGTGGATAGTGTCTTTGTCACTTGCTACTGAAATAGCAAGAAATTTTCTTTCAGGCATCTCTCCATTCCTTTTCCTTACACAGCTTCTTAGTCTTACACAGTCCTTTTCTCTCTCCCTGTTTTATTTCTGACCTGTAGGGAAGTGGAAGTTCTCAGTACATATTCTCTCTCTATCCAGGTCTCTGCGGCTCCTCCAGATCCTGGGATGATGGGGGCTTAGTTCCCAAGCTGTGCAGATCCAAGAGCACATTGGTCACCCCAGTTTTAGGAGTTGGCAAGGGATCTGCCCTATGCCAAACAGGAGTTCAATGAACTTCCGTTTCCTCCCTCTGCTCTTCCTTGCTCTCTGCTGCCTGAATGCTTGCTGGCATTTGCTTCTGTTCTTGTTTTACTGAATTCCTTTCCTACCTACATTCACCCGACCCAGGCAAGAATTCTTTCTCAATCAGAGTCAAGAATCCTCCCTATCCAGGTTAAAGTTTCACCTAGCACGCAGGGAGAGACCTCCCCACACGCAGCTGCCTGACAACACTATCAGATATATATTTTTTAAATCTCTACTACCATTTGTAAATATTCAGGATTGGTTTGATATGGAATTGAGAACACCTGAAGGCATGACAACAGAAGATTGTGATTATAGGTATAAGGAAGATTTCATTCCCCTTCATGATGTGACTCTTGATTCATTTTTTGTTTTGTACTGCATAACTCAGCAATGTCAAACTACTTAAATATTCCCAATGTTTGCTATTTCACATTTCTAACCTTTGTACATGCTGATCCCTTAATTGCCATAACACCTAGTTTAGATGTCATCTTCAAGAAAACTCATCTAACTTCCTCCAGGTTAAATATTTCATTATTCAGAGACTGCACTGTATATGTGAATGTATAAATGTATACACACGTGTGCACACATACACACAACAGGGGCCCAATAACCATGTGTTTAATGAAGATACATCTACTATAGATTGTCTCACACTCTATCTGCATGAGCATACAGCAAACTCATTGAATATACATGTTTCCCAGCTTTGATTCACTAGGACTTAGCACAGTGTCTGGCACATAGTATGCCCTTAATAATGTTTATTGAATTAAATGTATGTGTGGTATGGATTATGTGCTGAGAAGATAGAAGTAGGGAAACTCTTTAGAAATGTACCTAATTCTTATTCTTAAGTAAGCACTAAAAGGGTTTTTTAAACTCACTGTTCATGTCAGCAAAAAAGCAGCATATTACTGAATTAGTAGCTAGCACAATGAGTTCGGGATGCCACAGGCCATTTTCAAAAGCATGATGTTCTTGGTTTGATGCTTTTAAGTAGTGGTGAGATGATAGCTTGTGTACTCTCAGCAAACTTTGTGGTATCACAACAAAATAGATGGAGGTATCAAAAGCTCTTTTGTGTAGATAAGCATACACTAAATCCAAGCAAGATATAATTTTAAATATAAAGCAATATTAATATAACTTAAAATATTACTTAAGGTGTAATTTTAGCTATAAATGTCAGGTTGGTTAGCTTGTTTCTTCTAAAAAATATTTTAGTTTTATAATTGATGAGTTGAAATAAAATCATTATAATTCAAATGCCTAAATAACACATTTTAATGTTAATATACTTGGTATAGAGACCACAAAATATACATAATATAAAATCTTTTGTTCTTGGGTGTTAGTAAAACTTAACTTGCATGAGCCATCAGGGAACTGTCAAATTTTTCTCCTGCCATTTGATTAACCTGCATTGATCATATCCTCATGAAAGAACTGACATGCTAATTTCAGAGACATCTCAATCTGTGTAATCATAGAATATCCCATCCTTAAAACACCAACTTCATGACGTGTGCTTATATAGTTTCAACATTTTCTTTATGTAGCTATTGATCCTGCAGAGCTTCCCTTAAATGCCATGGTTGTATACCATTGCCTGGGAGTGGCTTCTATGCTAAGATCAAAGGGAATTTATAGATTTTCTCAACTTTCGATGAGAGTAAAACAGCTTCCATACCAAGAATCAAATGTTTCTTCCCTTCTTAAAGGTTCTGCCATCTGTGATTATCTTCTGTTTTATTATTTTCTCCAGTATCAATGAGACTGAATAAAGGTGCTCACCTACTGCCTTACTGATTTTGTTTTTATATTTTCTTGTTTTATATACTCTTAACTTGGCTTGCATAATTATCCAATACAATAACTAATGTTCATTAACAGACTCTGTGATGCTCTACATTGATAGGAGGTGAAGTGATTAAAAGCATCAGCTCTGGAGTCAGTGGAACTGGTGATAATCTCAGCTGTGCCATATGACTATGGATAAGTTACTATGCCTCTGTAACTTGATTTCTTCATCTAAAAAATGAGAAAAACAATGGTACTTGCCTTCTAGGATTGCAATAAGGATTAAATGAGTGAATAATATACAAAACTCTTAGAAGGCATCCACCATAAAAACATTTGCTGTTGGAATATACAGTGGTTTGTTCTCAGTGGGAGACTCTATTAGAAGGAGTGGAGAGCTTGAATTAGAGACTCTTATATAGTAATATAGTAATATGATGTAATATCTCTTACTACAGAAAAGTAATGTGTCTTTTTAAAGCACTGAGTCAAAAGCATCACAAATTTCATTCCATTTGGATCTCTAACACATGCTGGGAAATTTTCTTTCAGGCATCTCTCCATTCCTTTTCCTTAGTAGATATCTCTAAATTTTTACCCATCTTTTCAAAGCTCCCCTATTATTTACGCCTCAGCCTACTTTACAAGTAAATCAAGGATATCAGTCAAGAATTCTTTCAACTTCCTTTGAACCCAACAACAAAGCTATTAGGACCCATACTTTTTTTTTCTTTCCTCCTTTTTCGAAGAGAGAATATTCACCAGTTGTGGTCTCTGTTTCATCACTCACTTTATTAGAGACTCTGCATGAACAATCATCAACTTTACACTGGAACAAATTTCTTTGGATGTCTAGAAATACCTGAAGCTCAGTAGGTCCAACACTGAATTGAATTATTAATCCTAGTAACCCATTTTTCTCTCTCTCTTTCATATGTCAGCAAATGGGACTACCACCTACCCAGGTACCTACCTGACCCTGCAGTCATCTTTTGAATCCTACTCCTAACTAAGGCACCACATTCAGAAAAAAAAATCGAAAGCCAAGTTATCTCTTTGCTTTAAATCCATCCTTTCCTACTCTACCTAAAATTACACTAGTTTATCTGCCATAATCCATATTCTCAAGTTGGAATAACTGCAGCAGCCTTCTAACAGGATGTTCTACCTCTAGACAAGGTATTAAAAAAAAACATGAAAAACACAACTAAAATACCACTCTGGCCAGTCCTGTGTTCAAAACAAGCTTCTACCAGTTCATGAGAAACAGTGGTTAAAGATTTGGGATTTTCTGACTTGTCAGATTATTAACAGCTTGACACTTGCCATGGAGCAAGTATTTGTATTACAGAAATTAATGCTTCATCTATTTACCAGCACATGACAGGTCTCCATCTGAGGCAAGACTAATACGTTCAAAGTGTAATTATAATGATGTCATTCTTATGCTTGAAAGTTAATTAGTGGCCTTGTCCCCTTCCCACTTGACCCTGGAGATTGCAGTGGAGCAATAGAATTTGCCAACCTTCACACCTTTGCTGTTTTTCCACTTGGAAAACACTTCTGTCCCTGTCAGCAGACTTAATTGCCCTTATGCCTGTCCCAGCTCAATAGAACCACCAGCCCCAAACCCTGAAACAGTCTGTCACCTGCATCTCCCTGTTTTGTGTCCCTTTGCCCCAGGGGCCCTTCATTTCATATATTGTGTAATGTCGCTTTATGATTCTGGTCTCAGACATCCTTTGTAATGTGATCTATTCTCCCTCCCAGTCCATTCCCTCCCTTCCTTTGGGCAGGGCTGAAACCCCAGCTGCTCTAGAGTGAGTTCACAAATCTGACATCATTACTCCAGTTCTCACTGGAGACAAAGAAGGTATTGGGTCATCATCTGTCATCAGGAGCCAGGGAATAAAAGTGTGCCACATACGCTGGGCAAATGTAAGTTTTACTGCACTTTTACAAAGCCATAAGCTAAAATTTGACTATCTGGAATGTTTGGATATAGGGGGAAAAAAACACATGATCAAATAGCTCTTGCAGCAGAATATGACTCTCTCATCCTCACCATCACTACTAACAATAAAAATGATCAAACTATGGAAAGTTACTGACAGGGATTTTTAAAAAGACCTAAGTAGTATAACCTAAAAGATGAAGAAAACTTAAGATCTTTCTACAATAATACCACTCCCAGTCATTGTGCCAAGTAGGGAATCTAATGAAAGAAGTGAGAATCTTTGCAAATGGCCTACGACTGTGCCATCAGACTGTGAAACATGCATATCAGCAGATGACCTGAGGATCACCCTTCTTGCACTTGACCATGAGTATTAGAAGCTTTACTTCAATGACAAATGACCCCTAATTCTAACCCATTGTTTTCATATATCTAGTGACATCAACAAAAAGAATGGCAGGTATGTAATAAGTCCTGCCACCTTACCAGTTCCTGTGTGACCAGCTAAACTGAAACTCTCAGAGCTGATATCCTGAGGTCAAATTACTTTTGACATTTTTGGTGTCTGAGACCCATAAAGGGAAATATGAGAGCTTGTGATGTCCCTGTCTTTTAATGAAAGTTGAATAAAAGCCATATGCCATAATAAAGCATTAAAACATGGTCTATAACTGCTTATTTCTGAGTAAAACAAAACTATAAACTCTATGAACCAAAAAACTTTGTTTTAGTCACTGCTGTATATTCTCCACCTAGAAGAGTGCTTAGCATATTCTAGAAGCTCAATAAATATTTGTTGATCTAATGAATACAAAATGGCATGAATGTCTCAGAGGAGCACAGAGGTGGGAGTTGACAATTATGTTTCAAGAGCACCATACACTTTTCGATGCCCCATGATACAGAGTAAATCACTAATTTTGCCTCCCAGGCACTGTCTGGATGAGACCCTAAAACTCTGAACATCGTAGTTTTGTCTTCCTCTGAACAAAATATAAAATTCAAGTGTCTATGTTTCTGATTAGATTTTTAACTAAAGAAGAAGCTTTCATTGTATCCAAAGTCCTTGTTTGAAACAGGAAAACACTCCAGGTGTTCTGGAATATACTAACTAAAAGAAATCCATGCTAGGTATTAGAAAGACCCAGACATTGGGTCTGTGGATCTCCAGGCAACAGACTGAGACTCTGGAGGGGTCATGAAGGTCAATCAGCATGCTGCTCATTGCAGAAAGGCAGCAAGTGGCATTGCTCTGGCTTAATCCACGGGTCAGGCATGTTTGTCCCTAACACAGACATAATTGGAGAATCTAGGCTTAAAAGGCCATTTTGCCTCTAACAATTTTCTGGCAGAGTTTGGAAGGTCAAGAGAATTGTGGAGATAAAAAAAAACTGGATAAAAATCTCATAGGGACCCTATATGTAGCCTATAGAAAGAGCCACTCTATAATCAAGCAAAAAAAACAAACAAACTCATTTTTCTGGTGACAGCCGTTCTCTGAATCTGGGACTGTGACCTTGAGCTACAGATGATGAGGCTTTTGAATCTCACGCTCTTCTGGTTCTCTGGCCACCGGATCTTGGATCCTTCAGCCAGGTGAATTTAAAAGATGGGGCACCAACTCACAGTTCTATTGTAAATGAGCCAAATGCCAAAAGTTCCCTGATGTTGATTATGCATATGTCTAGACTCATAAAAAATGTTACTTTGTTGAGTCTGCCATTCTACTTTTTATGTTACCAGATACCTGACAACAGAGAGTTGACTCAGATAGCAACTGTCACTGAAGTAAAGCTACCAACACTAAAAGTTGACCTTTAGGCAATCTGCTGAAATGCATGACTCAAATGGTTTATAAAGACCTGCAAAGCTTTCTTGCTTCTCCTCTCAGTCACTATGATTGATCATTTAATTAACTTGAAATAATCCACTAAATTATGTCAACATTTTACAATTGCAACAATTGTAAAGCAGCAAGATTGGCTGAAAAATGAGGGAAAATGTATTTAAAAGAAGAAAAAATCAGAAATGGTAAGAATGGACAAAATGTATTATGATGCACGAAGAATTGCAAATGACCTTTACATGAGCCAAAATAAATTTTAAAAACTAAATCCTGTGACTGGAAATACTGATTTTCAATCAAATTTTCATTTCAGATATACTGTTATGTTGACCAATATGCTTTTGATCAAATTATTTTTAGTCAGATTACCAGGTACTAGTGAATAAGCAATTACATGTTGGGAAGTACACCAAAATCCAGGTAATTGTGCGATGCCATTGAAGCACATACTGCAACCTGGTGTAAGCTCTAATGGGTCAAAGGAGGTAACCCAGAGTAAAACACATAAGGTGGAAATTGGAGGGACAAACAGGAGTAAACAGAGTGAAAGTGGAGAAAAAGAAAAAAGACTATTCTACACTACAAATCTCTAGACTAATGGAAGCAAGCACAATTATCTTTGGAGCAAAGAGGACAAGAAATTCATTGTCAACACACACCACAATGTCTGATATGCATTAGGCACACTATAAATATTTGTGAATTATTTTGCTTATTTCTATCATTCATCATGAATATGTATTACTTGCACTGAAAAATACACAAATATCAAAAGAAAATAATATGGATTTTTAAAATAAATCTTTATGGGTCCCCATTATCAGGTTTTTCAAAACAGGTGACGAAGATGTTCATTTTCTCCTAACCAATTGATTCAAGCATATTCATCACATGTGTCAATTTCCAATTGTAACTCTAACCAGTTGTTCTTCTTGCCTAGCAAACTATAAGCTCTTTGAGGAGAGGGGTCGAGTTTACTAGTACCTCATCAGCACCTAGCTCAGTACCTGTGGCACACTGTACACATTTGACAAATACCTCTGGACCAAGTACATGTTCCTCCTTCCAACACCTGTGTACTTAGTTTAGAATTCCTTGTTCATCTCAAATCTGAGCATCCAATACCTCTCAAACATTGTCACTTAGATGTCTCACAGATACCTCAGCACAGAATTTCAGAAATTGTCCCTTTTCCATGCTCCTGATATTAGTAAAAGTCACCACCACAATTGATGTCATTAACTTTTGCTTACCTTAGATTTCTCTGTTACCAATTACTGACTCCCTTCATTAATTACTAAGACCTATAGGTTCTACCTTTCTAAATCCCTTGGAATCATTTTCACCTTTGCCATTTCTCCTGTCATTCTACTGGCTCTCAACTCTTATTAACTGGATTATAGTCACATCTTTCTAATTCCACTAACTTCCATCTCATTGTTACCACAGTGATCTTTCTGGAATGCAAAACTGATTAGGTTTTACTGTTTTAAAAATCCTTTAATATCATTGGGATACATGTTAGGATAAATTTTAGGCTCTATTTTAAAGTAGTAATCTTTATATTGAGAATACCCAGATTTTCAGCCCCCAAAAGGATTTATAAATACTTCCAAAAGTTTGCTATAAAATGAGATTATGTATACACACACACACACACACACACAAATGAGATCATGATTTATCTACTAAAAGTAAAATGTCAGGTATTTTTTTTCATGATTCTAACATTATCCATAGATCCACTGTCCAGTATTCCTATTCATAAACACCACAGATTTTTTATCTGTGTTTTGCTCATCCTTCTTTTTCCTGGTAATTTTGACATTCCTAGACATCCAGCCCTTTCAGCCTAGGTGACAACACTTCAACACGCTATGTAGCACTCTAAAGTCATAGATGCTAAGGTTAGTAACAATCCCTGGTGTATTTTTCTCCAAGAGTCTTATCTCTTTTCTTTCACTAATTTCTGAAAAGTTTCCCTGCCTCATTATGTATTTAAGCTGCTGGGGACAGTCAGTATTCTTGCCCTGTTTGTTCTGTGTTATATCTGTCCACATCTCTTAACCAGAAGTTCCCTGGGATGACAACCTGTTATTTGTCTAGGATAGGTACCCATGTACATTTCTATCTTAAAGAGTAAATAATAACCATCTGGTAGCTGTAATGTGAAAGAAACAGCATGTACAGGGCTGTAAAGCAAATCACAATTCAGAATGTCACAGTCACCTTGGGCACTCACATTTGCATCAGAGTGGGAGAAAATCCATTTGCCTTGTCCTCACTTAAAATAGCACATCTATTTATTTATTCATGCTAAGCTATATAGTTTGTTTTCCCCTACTACAAACTAAACCCTATTTTCTGTATGGTGAAGGCACAGTTTGCTTAAGCATTTCATTTTTGCCAATATATTTTCTGCCAATAGTCTGGTTTGTTTCCATCTACTCTCACTTATTGGTTTTATGTGATAAAGCTTTAATTTGGACCAAAAAGCAATTAACTTCATACAACTTCTGTCCTTTTTCTTCCTAAGGACACATGATAGGCGTTTATTTTTAAGACAATCAAAGTTTACTATTGAGCATCTCATTTTCAATTGACCCAAAATCTAAGTTTTATCTAACTTTTTAAATATATTTTGTTCTTAATACTTTCTCTTGAACAATACAGGTCAAAACAAAGGGAGAGTTAGGATGCCTACACTTACAAACAAATGCCCTGTAAAATAAAGCCATACTCAGATGCCAGCTGATTACCCACAGAAGCAAACTGTTGTTGAGTCTTATAAAGAATTTTCTAAGTTATTCTATAGGACAGCTTTTTATTGTGTTTAACTATATTTTGATAGGTTACAAAAAGTGGCCACAGATTTCTCCATCTCTGTATATAAGCATCTCTGCAATGTGACTTTGCTATCAAGTGATGAACTCTACCTCTCCATCCAATGCATCTGCCTTGGCCATGTGACTCACTTTAACTACCTGAATATTGACAAGCAGGATATAAGATGCTTGAAAATCACTTCTGCATTCTGTCTTGTTCTCTCTTGCTGTTGAGAAGCTTTTCATCACCATGTGAAGAAGCACAACCAGGCAAAATGGAGCACAGGAAATCATGTGAAGCAGCAAATGCTATACCAGTTGAAGCACTCTAGATCTGTCCACTGCCCACATAAAAGTCAGTCATCCTAGACCCTTCAGCCCCACTCAAGCCACCAGCTAACCGTAGAGGTCAAACATGCTAATCCATACCAGAGGAATCACCAGAAGCTGATCCAGAGAACTGTAAACAAATGTAATGGTGGTTGTTTTAAATCTTGGATTAGTTTGTTATGCAACAGGAGATGACCAAAAAAATAGATGGATGTTTGCTCTTTGCATTATGGACAGGTAGAAAGACAATGGTTCAATGTAAGCTACAAATTAACAGATTTTATCTTGTTTCTTGCCATCAAGAAGTAATTATCCTTTCACTTCCTTTACTCTTCCCCATGTGTTTGTTTTATATCTTAACCACCAAAAATGACTACCCCAAATTCCTACCCACCCAAGAAAGCCCAATGATGAAAAGGGAAAGTTCAGAAACCAAAAAAGAGTTATGTGCACATTTTAATTGCTACCATTTTCACTGATCCACTACTAAATGTGATCATAATATCTTTGTTAATATTTCTAGCATCTCAGAAAGCAAGTGTGGTTTATAGAACCATCTTAATTTTAAACAATATCCATTACAGAAAAGGAACTGGCTATTGCAGAAAGTTTGTTATACTAGAACTTTACATTATAAAAAGTTACATATACAGAGCCTTGTAATTTAAAATAATTTTGCCTTTTGGTAGTCGATAAATATTTGGAATAATTTAACTAAAGAAAAATAGCCAAATCATTGTTTATTTGATTACATTTTCTTGTGCCAGTAATTTTCATAAACCTCCAAGTCTTATATTTAGTCAATAAATAATATCAATTATTATAAACCATGCTGTGAATCATATACATAGTATGTGCTGATATTTGTTTATTTTTATAATTTCTTATGGTCACAAGCACCAAGGGGTTCTTAAAAATAAAAATAAAAAAGTTGTCCAAAGTCCAATAATGAATCTCTCAGAAAATTGAAACCATATCCCTAAATAATTCATTTTTTGCAACTTAAATATCTAATCTAGGTATTTTAGATATAAAATGAATTGCAATAGTCTTTAGTTTGGAGAAATATCTTTATCTAGTATCTTTTTCCCCAGAGAGAAAATTATTCACCTGTGCCAATAGATTACATTACTTATATAAGCTTTGTTTCAATTATGGGTGGAAACCCCCCCCCCCAAAATAAATATCTAGATAATAGTATATTTACAACTCTGTTCAAAAGGGTTTGCTTTCTTTTATTTATTTATTTTTTTATTCTTCTATGGTGATAGGAAATAGCCCAGCCTGCTTTAGGCCACATGACAGCATTAAGAAAGATAATATAGAACTAGAAAACACTGGCAAAGCAAGAGTGATAGAATGACCTAACTGGTAATAGGGGAGACCCTTGATTATAATTTGGACCTGACCCCAGGCTTACGGTTAAAAAAAGAAAAAAAAAAGGCCTACAACGTCTACTCTCTTTTTAGCCATGTCTCCTCTACTGTGATAGACCCATTTCTCTGAGAGCTGCATTGACCACTGAGCTTGGAGTCAGTCCTCAGGAGGAATAAGGCAGGCAGCAGAGATGCTCCTGTGTTTGAATGTGGACCTCATACTGTTTACTTGTTTAGTGGTTAATCAAAATGAAATACAACTTCAAGCAAGTACAGATTAGCATTGTAAAGTTTCCTCTAATCTGGACTCATCCTTACTTAGCAAAATGTATCCCCATATGCTACTTCATAGCTACTTTGAACTTCTTCAGTTGGTTAATATTGGTGCTTTCTAGCATCTGTTCCCATGACATGACTATTATCAAGGCAAGCATTTTAACAGCATTGTCTGCCCCTGAAATACACCCAAATGTGGAATTATCCTTTTTAATCTTCTCCTCTCAAAATATATTTGTACCCCTTACATATATCCACTGTTTTCTGTGAGTATGGAAATTAACTAGGACTGCAATATCATGTATTATTTATATTGCTCCTGGAATTTCAGCCTCTGGTGTTTTAAAGTGTTATAAGTTATAAAATTATCTTCTCCCAATATCTTATGACAAATAGGTCACCACTCTTCTTCTACTGAACTTATTAATGTGAAAATGAAACAAGACAGTAAGAAGACCCAAGACATGTGAGGAGCAGACCCACTGGGAGAATGCATGCCTTTTGCCCCAAAGTTTGCTGTCTGTCAGGTCATGAGTTGAATATTTGTTGTATATGAACAACTTAAAGATTATGATGGTTATATGGAAAATGAGTGCTTATGAGAACTGTAATTAACAACAGTGATTTTGTTTACCTAACAGCAAAAGCCTGAGATAAAATTCATTCATGATCAAAACAGTACAGAACTAAATCAGGGACATGGGATAAAGTACTCATTTCAAATCCAGGAGCTGGATTTAACTCTTTTTTCTGGCAGCCAAGACAATAAGGAAAATAAAGTAAATACAGATTTCATTGTTGGACAAATGGGAACATCCAAGTGCATTTTGAGAGAAGCACAATCTTGGCACTGAGTCTGGGCAGCACCCACACTGTGCTTCACAGTATAAGGTAATCTTATAGGGAACAGTGTTTTCAGAAAGGGTCTCGTGAAAGAATACAGAATCATTCTTCAAAAAGCCATGCCTTCTAATAAATCTTACTAAAGCCTATGACATGAAACTAAATGACAACACAAAAAGGCTTTGTATAAGCAACTAAAATAATATCATCCAGGCATTTTAATTTATTCTGTTCTAGTATAAGGGATATGTGTAGAAAAACTACTTGCTAAAAAGGATGACATGGTTGACCTGTTCCTTAGAGCCTTTCTTTCAGGTACTAGATGTTTACCCAGAGATTTTGGCATCTGGATTACACATGAGTCAAAGTTTTTTCTATTTCTATTTCTATAGGATTTTATCCTGTGAAATGGTTAAACAGTCATACCTCATATTTGTATAGCTCTTTAGATTCTACAAAACACTTTCTTTTATATCATCTCATCCAAAAAAAATTACCTTGGTTTATAGTCACTTTTATTTTCCATATTACAGATAAGGAAACTGAGGTATTTAGAGAAAAGTGGATTGCCCAAGATCAGTTTATTTATTCAGTTGACATTAAGTATTCGCTGCCTTTTTTTTTTTTCCTTTCTAGGTCCTGTGTTTAGAGGGGGGATACATTGTTAAATGATGACAAGACAGATGTGGTCTCCAAACTGGTACCCGCACACAAATCCCTTTCATCAACCATGTTATCTGAATCTCATCCACAAGGCCCAACACTACCTTCACCTTTGGGCCAGACCCAGATTTCTACAGGCAGATCTGAGCTTCAGCACCAGGAAACATTTACTGAACGTTTCTAGTTAATTTTTGTCTCAGGTGGACTAAATGTCTTTCTCATTGGCAAGGAACAGGCTCGTTTTTCATCCTTGTGCGTGTGAACAGGAAAATCTCCAGAGGTAGATTCTTATGTTCAAACCTGACGTCAGCCACTTATACAAACTTTCCAGAGTATGAGACTATTACTTTAGACACCTCAGACTCAATGCCCTAAACTGTAGAAAGTGGATATCAATATCTATCTCGAAGGATTTTCATGCGCATCACATCTGATGTTGTATTTAAGGTATGTAAAACATCAGACACAATAAATGCTCATTAAAACTAAATGCTTATTATATTAGTCTCTGCCAGCGCAACAGCTGCACGTGTGAATCCCAGCGCACATTAGGATTTAATTTTATCCAACTCAGCTTAATTACCTACTCCAGATCTATTCTGCTCAGATGGCTAAATACTTAACCTCTGTTCTCACCCCAGCATGGGGGTGAGGCTGGAGGCCTGG
Source organism: Manis javanica (assembly GCF_040802235.1). Classification (NCBI taxonomy): domain Eukaryota; kingdom Metazoa; phylum Chordata; class Mammalia; order Pholidota; family Manidae; genus Manis; species Manis javanica. The sequence goes on along the minus strand of NC_133160.1, from coordinate 125,682,679 downwards.
AGCCATCTGTAGTGGCAAGCTCCTGGTTAGGGAAGTCAGGGGACACCAGGCCCTCTGTCATCAGTCGTCTCTACTAACGGCCCCTACCTTCTGTGCTCCCTGGTGGCAGGGAAATCAGGGTCTGGGCTCCCTTGGATTCTCTCTACGGAGATGTGTCCTGCCAGCCTTCCCTCTCTCGGGCTTGGCTACCTCTATTCAAGGACCCATATATTTCCATGTGCTCTGCTTTCTATCTTTTTAGTTCCCAGAGTAATTTCTTTCTAAAAGAAAAATACCCTCTTCCTCTTACCACACTTAAATCATTTTCCAACTCTAGGGTTTAATTTTTTAAAGCAAAAAAAAAAAATGTCATGAAAACTTATTTTTTTCTCAGCCCCACCTCCATCCATCTACTAAATAAATGAAAGAGGAAAACATATACTATAATGACTCAAAATATTCTTTGATCTCATAACTGTGGTCCTTCTAAGTCTGAGACCCAGTGGCTGAGTGTACCTCTATCTGTGGATAGATTTTCCTGATGCCTATTCCTGCTCCAGCTCCATTAAAAAGCAGCATCAATGGCCAAGGGGCTGCCCTATCCGCCTGCTGGCCCCTGACAGAAACACAGCACCCCTCCTACCTCTGAGAAGTCTGGTTCCATGCCAAGATCCTGTGCAGGTGTTTCAGCCCGTCCATGGGCGCTGGCGAAGACGTTAACTGGTCCTTATGGGGGAAACTGCCTTCCACATGCCAGACTTGCGCACAGCCGACTCACCGCTGTCTCCAGGGCTGCAGGGCAGGTCTCAGGGCCCTGGCCGCCCATGCTCTTCCTCGCCACCGCACCCCCAGGCCAGGCGCCTGCCGTCAGTGGCCTTTTTTTTGGGCCTTCTCAGCAGAGGCCTCCCACGGGTGCCGCCTCTGAGATCCTGCTTACCGGGCAGGGGGAACATTGAAACACTCACGGCTCTCAGTGCTCAGTACTCCTCCACTGTTAGTCCTTCTCCCTCCCTCTTCACTGCGAACAGGTCCAAAAGACAGCAAGAGCCTTTTATTCAGGGCTCCCTTGCAAGTGAGATGATCCCCAGGTGAGTGCTGGTTCACCTGACCCTCACCTGGTGGCATTCCACAAGGTAAAAAAAAAAAAAAAAAGACTGGGGCAGTCAGTACTCGCTCCTCTTCAGCCTCACGAGTAAACTGTCCCAGTAAGTGGGTACACGTGTGGCTATTGCTTCCTTTTGGCTTGTCTTCCTCCACTATCCTGACACCTGGCCGCTCAGCTCTTTCCTGGGCTGGTCAGCTCAGATCCTGGGACAACCTCCCGTGCTTAGAGCAGGTCTGGACTTCTGTCTGTTGCTGTATTCCCTAGAACTATGTTCTTGCTACCGCATTAAGTTCTTTACACCTGCTACCTGTTTCTATGGACTCTTCTCCACTCTGTGCATATAAATCTGAGTTCGGGTCCCACAGTGGTCTGCCAGCAATTCTGCATGTAACAGGGACTTCAGCAGTGCTGCCATGAGATTATAGTATGTGGCAGAATAAGGATGTCTCTCCCAACTCCACCACTCCTCCATCTATAAAAAAAAAATACATATGCTTTAGTATCATAAAATTCCATTTATGTTTTAGAAACATAGGAACAAAATTATAAGGGCCTATCATCTATAGAAAATAACAGAGTTTGTTTGTTTTTTCCCAAGGAATTTCTCATGTAGGTTGTGCTAAAATTTATATTTGCATTGGTATCAAGAAATGTGGAGTCTGATCTCCATTCTTCCACTTCCTGGACTAACCCTCCTGAATCTCAATTTTCTTATATGTAAAAATGGTTATTAGTAACCCTTCCACAGGATTGTGAGTAAATAATACCAATGGCATGTGTAAGGTACCTAGGAATGCACTTACCCCATAGTATATACCCAATAAATGTTAGTAACCCTTTGTTTCCTTAAATTGAGAGTAAACAAATATATGTAAGAGAGACAATTATAATTTCTATATGAAGAGAGGGAAAGAGTTTTATTAATTTATTATCTTATTGATAAATTAACTTGTTGGTCTATTGATTTTTGAGGGCACTATATCCAAAAGTGCCTACTAGGGTGTAAATTAACTATAAATATACTCTTAATGGCATTTTGAATTAACATTTTAGGTAGATTATTTTTCATTAATGCTTATTTGGTATTGAAGAATAACTGCCCAAAAAACTTTTCTAGTAGAGTTGACATGAAAATTTTCTCTCTGATTCTAAAATGACATTGATAGCTACATTTTAAGTCCATCTTTAGTTCTTAATAGTGAAGCATGTATTATTAGTGTGCACTGAGATCCATGCCTGTCTGTACACTATGATGTGGAGAAGTAAATTTGGTTCCTTTGAACTTGCAGGCAGAAGTTAAAAAAGAAATATACAATGCTAAATTAAAGTCTCAAAGACTGCTTCCCTAATCTGAATCTTGATAGGATTGTGGTACTGGATTTGAACAATAAACGTACCCTAGGCCAAGACAATAAAGCTTGTGTATGGCCAAGACAGATGTGGTGTATGGAATTGATGATATGTTGACAAACATTTCAAATAATTTTATCAGTTTTGTCATTGTGATGAGGTAGACTATGGTAGTCATCCTTCGTAGAATTCCACCTAAAAATTTACTTGAAACCAACAATTTAGTCAACTTGTTAATACAAATAGCTTGCCAAATGAAATGACATTTTAGTGAATATACATTAACATTGTTCTGCAATTTAATGTGAAATTCTAGACATTGTCTTTTCGTAGTCAATCCCACACCAAGGCCTTCAGCTCCAATGGGCTTTCTGTAATTATTGATCTCTGGGTGATACCTCCTACTAACTTTTATTCTTACAGCAATAGGTTCAGAAGGGATTTCCTGTAATTATTGAAGTCAAAGTAAAGCCACATTCCCCTATTTTGTTTCTCAAACACTTCCAACACTTTTATAACCAATTCCTTACAATAAATTCTTCTCTTTTTCAAAATTCTTTATTCCTGTGGGACAGTGACAGATGTACTGGGGTAGTCAGTGGATGATATCTACTGTCATATCGTCTATCTGTACCATAAAGGGGTTACTTCCAAGAGGTTAGGAATAATGTTTGTTGATGCGAAATTAAGTGAATTTAATTGTATTGGTTTGTGAAGTAATTCTCCAAACATCATTTTATTTGATTCTTACAGTGCTTGGAGGACAGGCCAATAAGTAAATTTATAAAAATGTAAATGTATATGTATGAATCTCAAGAGATTTAATGATCTACTTATGATCATAGAGCTAATCTGTTTATGAAATAACTATGGTATCAAGCAGGGTCCTTAGCTATAAACAACTGAAACTGACTCTGGATATTTTAAGCATAAACATCATATATTACAAGAATATTGGGTAACTCACAGAATCACTGGAAGGCTCTGGTATGAGGCTTGGAAAATGGGCAGGAGCAAAGGAATGCTGGATGGCAAATTGGCTGAGCACTCAGATACCAAAGGTATGCTACCTGGACTTGAATCTCAAATTGGCTACTTATTATCTGCCTGATTTGAGGCCCTTGCTTATTTTTCTGTTCCTCATTACTACATCTGTGGAATGGGGATAAAAATAGTCACTAACTTAGTTTTTTATGAAGAATAAATTAGTTTAATCAATGCAAAATGTTTACAACAGTGTCAGGGCCAGAGCAAGACCTTGATGAATGTTAAAATGAATACATGAAATTCCTGCCAGGCTGGGGATAGTCCTTCTGTCCCCTTTGCACTGGTTTCCATGCTGTCCAGCCATAGACAGTGAATGCTGCCCCTGGCACCACAGCACATCTACAACTGGAAATATGTGGCTTTCCCTTCCATGACCAGGTTAAAGGTTCTAGTTTCCCTGCCCCCATTACCAAGCCCTGATTACTGATTACAAGTTACATATTCATGTTTCAGCTAACCATAAAGCTTAAAAGATCTTGCTCAGGTTCTATAGTTGCAGGTAGATGCTATCCAACCAAGGCCCATAGAGTAGAAAATTCTCCAAATATAAGAAGGTAGTTCATATGCTAGGCAGACAGAATAAGAGAGGGAGAGAGCAAGAGAGAGAGAGAGGGAGGGAAAGGATGGCAGGAGAGAGAGAGACAGAGACAGAGAGTGAGAAATGGACAAATGTTTTCTACAGCTACCTGGTACCAAAGATTGGGTTTTTAATCTGAGGATGAAAAGATAAGCAAGACACCACTACTAGATTCTAACCACAGACATCTGGGGCTAGGAATGGTACCTTACTCAGTTCTACCTTACAATACAATGTAATCCTAAAACCAGCCCATAGTTAGGCATTTACTTTAGAATTCATATCCAAGTTCTGTGATTTTGCATGTGGATAAAACTTGAACAGAATAAACTGCATTTTGCTCTTCCTTTTCTCTTATCAACTACCTCTACTGTTGCCCCATGTTTCTGGACCCTAAAAAAACAACAAAAACAGCTGATAGATACAGTGAATCAAAATAGAAAACTTCTCTGTCACCCAATAACTAGCAAACTCAGTGCATCAGGTATTATCATTGGGTAATACATTATTTTTGCCTGTAAGATTGTTCCTGCACTTCAAAGTTTTCAGGCTTGTTGAGTTTTATTGCACATAACAGGACTTGGCACCTCTCTCTTCTTTTATGCTCTTTATTCCTCTCTCTTCTTCCAATATGTGAAATGGATGGGGAGTGTTTGCATTCCAAGCACATGTGCACAAAATGTGACTCTATAAGGATGAGTCTGATGTATTTACAAACATCGTGGGACTTAAATACAAACAAGTGCTCTCTAACAGCTATCCCCTTTGAAGTCTGTTTATTTTAATGATGCTATTTGTGTTTGATCACACCTGGAAATCCTCTTTCAGAAACTGCTGTCTCAATTGGTTGTGAGCCTACAAAAATTATTTTCTTTCCTCTAAATTACATTTCATTTTTGTTCTAACCATATAAAGATATTACCAATCGCAATATGTTTTTATTATATTATATATTAAACTTGGTTGTGAATACCTTTTGCATTTTTTAAAAATTTCAATCCATATTACAAAAATGATTTTTCCACTAAAAAGGACTTTTTTTTAAACAGCATTGGCTTTGTAAATAATTCTTAATATTTTGTAGTGTGACTTTTTGAAACCAGCCTCATTTGACTATACCATGTCTCATGGTTGTATTAGCCATAATATATGAAATGAATATCTTTGCCTATAACCTGAAACTGGTTTGTTTAGGTCATTGCAGCCTATCTAACAGATTCTGTTAATCCTGGTTTCTTGTTATCTCAAATACATGCTAACCAAAATGAGAAAATTATAGTATATGGCAAGAGAGAAAAGAATAGAAAATGGAGTAGAGAAAATAAATGATATAGTCCTACCATTACATAGGCAGCTGTTTAACCCCAGAACCTTCACGCCTCCTGGCTGGATTTCTCTGAGAGACAACATCTTGAAACCTAATTCCATTTTCTTAGAACTCTCTAAAAGCCTCAATTAAATTGTGTACATACACAGAAGCTGAACCAAAGGTCACCTACCCAAGCAAACAGGGAAAACACATAATTGTAAAACATTCAATAAATGTGTTTTAAACAACTGCGGAATGTGCCAGGTTAACTTCCAAATTATATGGTAGACTAAGGAGCTAGCCTAGAAAGCTGGCACATATTTGTTTTCCCTCCTGCAGCCTCCCTCTTTCTAATAGACCCTATGATGTTTCTTAATCATTAAGAAATTCCCATTATTTTTAATATGCTTCTTTAAATTCCAATGTGTCATGTCCATTAGCTTCATCTAGATAAGCACATTAGTGAATATATTCACTATAATTGGCTTTGGACTCCTGAAACAAACAAACAAATAAAAAGCATAACATTAAATGAATCTTTAAATACCTGGTGTCCTATATTGTATTTGGGTCACTGAAATACATGATTTCATAATCAAAAGCCCATTTCAACAAATTCAAGAAGGAAGAGAAAAATTGGTAGAAAAAAAAGCCACCTCTTTTCACAGCATTTGTTTCTACAACATTTGGAAAATCAGAGAGCCGTCACTTTCTTCAACTTTACTTGCAATATTTCTTTAGCCAAGTCTGTTTTGTCTACCTCATTTGGTGGTAAAGAACTTGTTTTTGCAAGGCCACGGCAATAAAGGCAGATGAAAAGTAACTATAATGCATCACATGGCAAGCTTACTGTGTTATCATCTCGCAAATGTGGCAATATAATAGACCTGGTATTTTAAAAAGTTAATCATTTTTTCAAGGTGCATAAGTATGGAGAATTTTATAGGCAAATATTTCACATGTCTCATTGTCCAATCATTAGGGCAAAAACTGAGAGAAAGTGTTCTGGGACAAAGTTTTAAGTAAACCCTTAAAAATAAAATCAAAGCCTAAATATGTGAAAATAAGAGATCACATTGTTATGAATAAATATGATCAGTTTAGAATGTATTCCCTGGAGGAGTTTTGAAGACCTTGTGTAACATAACTCATATATGTTACCAAGTAAAGGATCATGCAAGGTAATGAACTGGCATGAACTACTCATTTCCTTTTATGAAATCAATCTGGAGAAGCTGGAGGAGCCAGAGAAGAGCTTGGACCTAAATCAAGAATTACAATTAACAAAACAAAGCACAAATTAAAAAAGCCCAACAACAGAAATGACAGCTCCCCAGGGAGACAGACGATTTCCTTCAGCTGGTGTACACCAGTTGCAAAGAGGGTCAGTGTGCCGCCCAGGGGTAAGGACAGTCATAGACTGCAGGAAGCCATTGGAAACAGAGGTTTACATTCTGGTGTTGCCTCTCCCCTGCAGATTTTAGAAACTCATACAGGGCCCTTTCACTAGAGCTCTCAACAGCAGCAGTCCAGATGGAAGCACAAAAGTCCATGAGAGAAGGAGCGGGAAAGCACAAGCTCTGTTCCCTACCGAGACAAGGAGTTGAAGGAAACAGAGGATCCACCAGAAAACCATGAGAATTCCCTCGTCCCCTTCAAATACCCTGTCTAGGTTACAGCCTGAAGACAGTGGCCCTTCCAAAGCCTCTTCTTTCTGAGAATTTATAGTGACAACCCCACCCCAGCAACTGGCATGTGTGGCTGTAGAGTTGTCCACCCTGGCACTCAAGGTTTATTTCTCCCTAAACTCCATGAGACCAACACAGACTAAGGCCTGCCTCAGGTTCTTTCCAATACACAGGCTGGACATTGTAGCTAACAGTCCTCCCTAGGAGGGCACGAAGTCACAGGTCAAAGTAACTGGACACTTGAAGAATATGACTGCTTTACATATAAAATAACTCATTGGAAAGCATATCTTTGAAAGTAAAGTTACTGAAAGAGACACACAAATGATTTAAAATAATAATGATATATCATTTGTATTTAAGACATAAGATGAGCAAGAGTAAATCAAAAAGAAATTATAGTCATGAATCAAAAAGATGAAAATCAAAGTGAAACAAATGGAATACTATATTGGATAAGCAGTAAGATGGAATCTATTGCAGAACAAATTAGTAAATTAGAAGATTAGATGCATGAGCTCTCACAAAGGTAGCAGGAAAGGATAAAAAGATACAGCGGATATATAGAAAGAGGGTGCCAATAACAGATAACAGGAGCCCTAGAAAATTAAAAGCATCAAAACAGACAAATGAAAGATGAAAAATCCCAAATTGAAGTGATCAACACATTGATAAAGAGAATATATTATATGAAATGTGAAGACACCAAAGACAAAATAAAATTCTAGAAGCCTACAGAAAGAGATCACCTACAAAAGGTCAAGGATCAAAGAATGTCACATGTCAGTGGATGTAGGAAAACAGTGTAATATTTCTCAAATATTAAAGGAAAAGAATATTGAGACAATAATTTCATATTCAACTTAATTATAACTTAAATGATGGCATAACAACAGCAATTCGTGATATATAAGGCCTCAGAAATTGTGCCATACAGAGAACCGAATTGGAAATACTTTTGGAATGAAGACTTAAATAATAAGTTTACTCAGAAAGCTTAAATATTTGACATGGTTTTTGAACCTCAGTCAGCCTGCTCATAGAGTCCTATTTTTTTCACTCTACTATATTGACTCTAAATTAACAGGAATATTATTATCTATTTATTAATATATATATATATATATATATATATATATATATCTTAACTGCCTGATTGATGAATGTATGCTCTTTCAATATCCCTTTTCTTCTGTTCTCTTAATATTAAATATTAGACTCTTATCTTTAGCTAGACACATGGATGCTTCAGATAAAGCCCACACTGTCTAGCCTTTCATGGAGCTAGCTGTGGTTAGTCATAGCTAACATGTGTAAGTTATGGCATAAAGATGTAAGAATTGTCCTGAGGAAGCTAAATGAGAAACTGCCTCACCAGATGGTGCCTTTGACCTTTCTTTTCCATCTCTATCGTTTTTGGTTGTTGGGATGCAGACATGATGGCAGGTGCTGGAGGAGACATTTTGGAGCCGGCAGAAGAGACCTACACTTCAAGGAGAAAGGAGAAAGAAAGTGCTGGGTCCCTGAGCATAATCAGCCTTGGAGAACCAACTTCCAAACTTTCTTACTTGAGGAAAAAATAAATTCTATTTTGTTTATACACTGTTATCTGTGTTTTTGTTACATGTGGCCAAACTAATCCTAACTAAAAAGTATTTAACTTGCGTAAGAGAAATTGAGGTCATTTAAGTTAGGCATGAGGTAGATGTATAGCCTGGAGACAAATAACACATAGATATTATTCAAAGTCTTGGAATGGATGAATACTTGGAACACATACAGCTATTATTATGATAGTTCTTAAATAAACCAGTAAGATAAATGCATGGGTGAGATTCTTATGTATAGGATATTATAAGAAAGCAAGATGTTTGTAATATATTTCCAATTTCTGAGATTAGTATCAAAGCTAATAATAATAAAATATGTATTCAGAACTCACTAGGGTCTGGTTACTGTTCCACATATCACAGGGATTGACTTATTTGATATCCACAACAATCCAACAATGTAGGCAGCAATTTTACCTCCATGTGAGAAATAGTAAATTGAGCCATGGAGAGGCGAGTAACCAAAGGTCAAACTGTTTCTAAGTATTGAAAACTGGAGACAGACCCCAGCTGTCTGACAGTGTATATGTACATATCTGATGTCTAAGACTGTATAATTCTGTTTTATCACAATTGCTTGTTTAGTGTTGGGTTTTCTTTAGTTTGTGATATTCTCCAGGCCAAGAAACAAACCTTACTCAGCAGAAACCTTAGAGCCAGTGAAGGGCCTGGCACTCAGGAGTCACGGAACAAATGTTTTTGATTGAATGATGGAATTAATTGAACAGAGCATCCTAATTCTCACTTTCTTAAATACAACTAGAGGAACAGGTTCTAAAGCCATTTCTATTCCCAACATTAAACTCTTGAATTTTCAACATTTACATTATTACTTGTAGGCTGCAGTAAATCTATTCCTTAACTTCTAGTGAAATGAACCAACAAGTAAGTCGTGTGGTATCCTACCTGACACCATCAAAAAACTATCCTGGAATTCTCATTTAAGAATGTAAATCTTTATACAGTAAGCATTAAAGTCTGATTTCAATTAAAATATGCAACTTGATTGCAAGATAACGTAAAGAAAAAGTTTATATCAGATAAAACCCTGCCAATAGCCTTTCTATGATACTTATTGCTTTTAAAATGTTAGAGCAGCATGATAAAAAAAATCATACATTCAGTTTTGGTTTTGTGGATTTGTATATTGGGTTTCTTCCTTTTCTGAATCCATTTTTTGTTCTGCTTCATACAGAGGCCGCTTCACTTACTCCTGCCAAGATGCAAAAGATGCTGGGATTTTTTTCATTCACTGTTGCCCATTGTTCAGCTTATACCCACTTCTGTGCATATATCCACAGAGTCACACAGCTAGGTTTTTGGAAATGCCAGCAAATTGCAGTCTCTTCATGGTAAATAAGAGGCCACATGCCACTCACTATTTCCCTCCCTGCCTTTGTTCCCAGAGTTGCATATGTAGAGGCAAAGACAACTGGGTCTGTGTTGTCAAAAGTCAAATGCTTTCAAGCAGTTGCCCTGGCTCAATTCCTACCTCCCAGCAGATGTATGAATATTTTCCCAGGCCTCCATTACAAATCAGAACCTGCATACTGCCAAAAAGAACCAACAAATTCCAGACCTGAATTCTGGAAAATGAAGAACAAGCAACTCATGGAATTGAATAAAACCAAAATCAGATTCCCAGTGAGACAGTCTAAATCTTACCAAGGTTCACCTGACCAATTCAGGTATAAACATCGCTAACAAGCATCAGGGTCTGGGGGAAACACAGGCAGAAGTAAAAATAAAAAGACCTCCCACAAGCCACTCAAAAAACCCTAACAAGATCCTCATGATGTCTATTTGCCAAAGAACATGCATGATGAATAAATGAAATGCATTACACACATTTAGACTAACAGAATTTCCAAATGTGCACATGAAAGAAAAAATAGGAGAAATGGTCTAAATGGCAAAATTTCCATTTTTTTCTTCCTATCATGAGTTGTTTACACTTGTATCCTCAGGTCCCAAGATAAAAGACAATTGATTTCATTCAGACCTGCAGTCTTTTTTCCTTTTCTTAATTTGGACATTGAGCACCTGCTGCCAAACTGCCCCTAGTATCATCACACTCATATTTGATTCCCCAGTGGGACCCTCTCCTAGAGTTTTGTGGACAGATCCGTACCTACCCTGTGGTAGTAGCAATGCCTTCACACCAGCTTGCTCCCGCTACCACTGTTTAGGTTAAGTACTCCCCACAGCTCCATACTTCCCACCAGCCTTTGGAAGATCAAGGCTTTGAAGTGCACAGACAGCAGATGCAGGTCCCCTCTGACAAAAGCACAGGGAGGCCCCTGTCATTAAGCACTTAAAATGTGCCAACACCACTGTAAGCATTTTACATGTATTAAGTAATTTGATCTTCCGAATAACCCCATAATATATATATATATAATGTATAGCCATCATTATTATTGACATTTTTTTCCCCACAGGTAAGGAAACTGAATCCCCAAAAGTTTAAGCAAACTAAGATCACAGCAAGGATTCAAATCCAGGCAGTCTCATTCCAGAGCCTAGTCTCTTGACTACTATATCAAGCTACCTCTCATTACCAATGATAGCTCACAGTATTTAAGCACTTTCTAGGTCTTTCTATGTGCTTGTAGAAGTTGGGTCATGCATAGCTGCAAATTGGGAAAGAAACTTCCTGGATATTTGCGTTGTGTTAAAGTGGTGGAACCTGGTTTAAACTTGATTTTTTCCATTATGGCCTTTAGGAGTGAAGAGACAAAAGTATGGGGTAGCTGTACGAAAATGATATCTTTGGTTCACATCCCCAAAAGAAAAATAGGACAAGTTTGGTATTGCAACTCACTGTTTATTACTTTGTTAATAATTGTTTTGTCCTACTTGGTAATCCCTTCTTGTACGCCCAGCTTAAAATTTAAACACGAAAAGGGAACTACCTCGAGCCATCCAAAGGGAGCTTTGATCTGAATGCGATGTGGTTCATGTTCACTGCTTTTCATACTGAGGTTTGTTCAAAAATGATAGAAATCATTGAGTTCAGAACTCTTGATTCAAATTAAAACTGGAATGAGGAAATGGATAAGGAATCTCAACATGTAGGAAAAAAAGAGATAGAATAAAATTAGATACGTATCAGGATCAAGTATTGCCTTTAAGGAAAGAAAATGGTTTCACTGCTTTTAGTATACTAACCTTGCAGAATTAGGACAACATGAGAGTCTTGAGGTCTATCTGAGCTTGAGTAAGAACAAGACAGAGATAAAATTCCTCTGCATGAATCTTACTACACTGATGGGCAGTGACTGCACTGGGGTATGGTGGGGGACTCGAAAATATGGGTAAATGTAGTAACCACATTGTTTTTTCATGTAAAACCTTCATAAGAGTGTATATCAATCACACCTTCATAAAAAAAATTCTGCATGAGAGAGTAAAAGGCATGGTATTATATTTACCAGGTCATGAAAACTAGGGGATACAGATAAAAACCCAGATTTAAATGATTGTCATTAAAAAAAGACAGAAGAAAAAGAAAAAAGAAAAGGGTAAGGCAGGAAGAAGAGCTTATTATCTGCAAATATCTGGTTTTCAAGACTCATAATGAGGTAAAGCATAGGCCAAGATAAGTAGAACAACTAGGCCATAACTAATGGTCTTCCTGAACTCTGTTACTAGAGTTGCATTATCTTACTTAGACTTCACCCACACCCCAGATAGATGATGTCTTTGTCTCTTTGGGCTGCTATAACAAAACAGACATTTATTTCTTACAGTTCTGGAGACTGTGATGTCCTGGATGATCCATGTCTGGGAAGAGCTCACTTCCTCCTTCGTAGACAGCTGTCCACTGCAGTGTCCTCAAATGCCAGGAGTGAGAGAGAGCTCTCTAGGGCCTCTTTGATGAGGCACCAGACCCATTCATGAGGGATGCACTATCGTGACCTAATCACCTCTAAAAGGCCCTGACATCTAATATAATCACTCTGGGCATCAGGATTTCAACATATGAAATTTGGAAGCACACAAATATTGAATCCATAATAGAAGGTGACACATAAATTGATATGAGGTTATTGTCAGTTTCCAGTGAAAGAACATGCAGGTGAGTCAAAGGCTGATTACCCGGGAATAGGTGACTGTTCACAGCATGGAGGTGAAACTGATTATGTCATAATTTAACAAAGGGCCAGGCCCTTTGTAACTCAGTAAACACACATGCCATTAAGTAGATACTACTTTTCTTAGAGTTTCATGATACTTGAAAATGAAAAATTGTCTCTAGTCCCAGATCCTATCTCTTCCTTTGCTTTAGTGACTTTAAAACACACAGTTTCTGAATCTCCAAGAAAGTGTTGAGCACTTCTTCCATGAGGAAGACAGACACACACTTCCCTTGTTGGGCTTCAAATATCATATGCTAGCAGTTTTACATTCATCAACCCTGGAAAGAATTAGTGTGTCTTATCAGTATATAAGACCCATGTCTCACACCTCTCTTTATACATGACAATTTGGAAATAAAGAAGTATAATTTAAATTTTACCTTATAAATCCATAACCACAAATGCTAACACCGCAGACCTTGTTTCTGCCTCTGTTACATTCAGGATATGTATAACCACTTTGAAGAAATATTTGATACATTGTTATAAAGTTAAACATATAGCTATCCTATGACATAGCAATTCTACTTCTACGTATCTTCTCAAAAAATGTGAAAATATGTGTAGTCCCCTAGAGATTTGTTCAAGATGACAACAGTAACTTTATCCAAAATTACCCAAACTGTAAACAACCCAATGTGCATGTGGTACACTCATACTACAGAGCATTAATCAACCATAAATAGGACCAGAACATAGATACACACACCAAAGTAAATAAATCTCACAGACATTATGTGGCACTAAAGGAGCCATACCAAATGAATACAGGCTATATGGCCCAATGTATATGAATTTCTTAAACAGGAAAAAAATAATCTGTGGTGAAAAATTTGAGAAGAGTGTTTGTCCCAGGAATGGGAGTGGGGAACAGGTGAAAAATTAATAAACAAACAAACAAATAAATAAAAATATATTCTGATACTTGGCTTTTGCTATTTTATTTTGCCCCATACAAAATTTCCTTGACTTCATGGAACATTCCATACCTTTAACTTGTAGATTCTTCCCTGACCCAAAAAATCCCTGGATGAGAATTATAGGGAATTTAATCTCTATGACTCTAAACCTGCTGTGCTTGCAGTTTTCCTCATCCATGTGAACAGAATCTCCATACTTCTAGTTGCTCCTACCAAAATCTTTAAAAACATCTTTGACTCTCTTACATCCCACAAACAATTGATCAGGAAATCCTTTCAGTTCTGCCTACAAAATATTTCCATATTATTGTTCTGTAGGCTAATAATCTTATTCTTAGTGGTTATTTGTTGACATTTAGAAATGACGTGTCATGATTTTTCTATAAAATGAGTTCAGCTTAAAAAAAAAGAATGTATATAAATACATACATAATTACACATATACATAGATATAAAGCAAGTATAGCAAAATATTAACAGTGGGTGAACTTATGTGAAAAGTACATGGTGGTTTATTTTATTATTATTTCAATTTACTAAAGATTGAAAATGTTAGAATATTAAGTTTGAGAAAATGCTGATTCTAAAATCATACAATTTTTTTTCCAGAATCTAACCACTTCCTAGCTCCAGCCAACCCTACCTGCTTGTTCTTAACCACTCTCCTCTCCTGCCAGGGCTACTGAAGCAGCCTTAGAATGCTTCTCCCAGCTTCTGCTCATGGGCCTCCATAATCAAGTCTCACTAGCAGCCAGAGTAATTCTCTTCAAAGCTGTATCACTTAATTCTGTTGCTTAAAAATTTGCCCATGGCTTCTTATCACACTCAGAGTAAAGGCCAAAATTCTAACCATAACTAAAAGGTTCTAGGATCTGCCTAAGTCACCTCTGACTTCCATATGACTCCCCCTTTGCCACTGTGCACCAACTATGCTGATATAACTGGGTTTGCTCCAGATGAACATCCCCACTTGCCTCCTCAAGGTCTTTACATTTGCTATTCTCTTGACATAAATTATCTTCACTTAGAGAGCTACATGATTTAATCTACCATTTCCTTCATTTTCAGAAATTAATTTCTCAGTCAAAGATGTCTGACCCCATGTAGCAAGCAGAGCTAGCTCTCCTCCAAGATGGTTTCCTGTCTATGATGTACAGCTTTTGGTGGTGAGTGGCTGCCTAGACATGGACTACATTTCCCAAGCCTCTTGGATGGACTGGGACCATATGATTGCATAACTCCGTAGAATCAGGGAAGAGGAAAGTGAAGTCCTCCCCATCTATGTTGACCCGATAAAATCTCCTGTGAGATTATTACACTTTCTTCCCTTACCAGTCATCTAGATGTTGATGCTTGAGGTGGCACCATGAGCCACACTTTAAAGATGACAGAGCCCCATTAGTATGGGTCTCTGCATGACTCCAAGAACAGAGGATGCCACTGTTACCACGAACACCACCTTTTACACTTATACATAAACATGAAATTTCTATTCGGATTAGTCACTGAGATTACTATGTTTATCTGTTGGAAGAACTATTGTGTACTTTAAATGATATACCATCCTATATACAATAACAAGCCCCTAATATCCATATAATATACTACACATTTATTTAGTTATTGTCTGTTTTCCCCAGACCATAAGTTGAATGGTATTAGACACCTATTTTGCTTTTGTTTGACATTGTATCACCATCACTTGGAGCAACTGTTCACATGTACCCAACCCTCCACGATCTGTTCTTACTTATCACATCTTACCCATCTTAGTAAATGGTATTTTCTTGCTTTTGGTTCCTTGAAGTCATCCTTTTCTTCTCACATTTTTCCCATTTCCTATCCATCAACAAATCTGTTACTTCTTACCTTCAAAATATATCCAGACTATGACTCCTTTTTACTGTTTCCACTGTTATCACCATCACTTCCTGGTGGATTGCTGCAAGAGCATCCTAACTGATCTCTGTGCTACTGCCATGCCCAGCTTCATTCTGTTCTTAACAAAGTAGTTTAAGATATGCAGTTAAACCCCAAGTTCAATCATCTCTTTAAAACTCTACCATCTAAGAGTAACAATTCAGACTTACGATGATATCAAAAGCCCTGCAATACCTGAACCCATTTTTTCTTCTTACTTTATATCTTAATATTCTCCCCTCAATCACTGCTTTAACTATAGTGACCTCTTCTGTGATCCTGCAGTAAACTTGTTAGACTCCCAACTGAGGACCATTCCGTTTGCTACTCCCTTGCTCCATTACATTCTTTGAGTCTCAACTCAAATATCACCTTTAAATGACTGTTTCCCTGGCCACCCAACATTTTCTAAACCCCTTCCTCTTATTTTTTCCATGGCATTTATCACTACAAGAAATATTATATACTTTATTTAAACCTTTTATCTTGAGTATCTCTGTGCTAGAATTTAAGCTGCACAAGAACAGAGATTTTTGCTTTTGTATGCTGTACCCCTGTGTTTAAATAAGTATGCTATGTAGTAGGTGCTCAATAAACATATATTGAATAAAATAACGATAAAACTTACAAATATAAAGTTGATAAATAAGGTGACAGAAAATGACATCTTAGGATGATCAGGAAAGGCCTCTCTAAACAGATGATATATGCACAGAACTTAAATCAAGTAATGATCTAAGCCATACAGACAACTAGGGGTGAGAGTTACAGAAAGAGAACAAAATCCAAAGCAATGAGGCAGCATGTGCTTGGTGTTTCCTCAGAATACTAAGCAGGAATGTATGATTACAGTTTCACAGAAAGAAAGATGTAGTAGGAGACATAGTTGAAGTTTTTGCCAGGTAAGATCATATTGGTCTTTTATTCTGTGATAAGGGATTTGGATCTTTATTTTTATTGAAATACAGTTGTTATTCACTATTATATTGGTTTCAGGTGTACAACATAGTGATTCAACAATTATAGACATTACTAAATGCTCACCATGATAAATGTAGTCACCATCTGTCATCATACAAAGATACTCATGCAAAAAATATTATTGACTATATTCCCTATGCTGTACTTTCATTCCCATGACTAACTTATTTTTTTTAAATGGAAGTTTGGATTTTAATTCTAAGAATTGACTACTTAGTTTCAGGAGCTGTGGTAGAAGATAGGAATATGATAGTGACAAGAATTTCTCAGGTCCAGGTCAACTGACAATCTAGCAAGGGAAACACATGTTAATAATGAACAAAATCACCTGAGTACATATATATTGCAACAGTAACTTCCTCATAGTATATTCCATTTTCTCTGATGACTACTACCACTAGTAGAGCTGCTCAGAGAAATAGAGATATAAAGTTCTACTTCCGACCTTCAAATTAAATGACCCCTTGACTTCCAAAAATTAATTAACCTTTTGTTACTCCTGTCTCTTTCTAGAAATTTCAGGGTATTTGTACAGTAAGAGAATGTAAAATAAAATATTGAGTTTATATCTAGAATTGGAAAAGAAAACCACTATTTTCATACCCAGGCTATTTTCATACCCTGCCATATATGTGGGAAAATGCTTTTGCTTTTTTTTAATTAGGCGAATTCTTCTTTTCTTCCACTCTCTTTCTTGTGTCTGCATTTCTCCCTTTAATTCTCCCCTTTTATCTTCAATGAACCTTATAATTCAGGTATTTCCTGAAATAAATCCATTCCCACTTTCAAAGGATGGTATGCTCTAGGCCATTGCCTTCCCACCTTCCCAAAAAGTTGGGAAAGAATGCCAAATTGATTTACAGAAAGAAAGCATTATAATTATATATATATTGTACTTTTATATAAGCATAAGTACATTGTGTAGGTTTACTAATACTAAAATATTAAATGAAAACAGCACATTATATAAATGGAAAATAAATACAATAGGGAAGATTGCCTTTTAAAACACAAAAAATAAACAAACAGAAACTGATAGTACGATATGCATCCAAAGAATAGGAAGCCTCCTTTCACACCTCTGGGCAAAAGTAGGATATTCACTATTATTTCCTTCCATGTGGAACACTCCCTCAACATTATCAATCGTAACTTTTGCTCCTGATGTCAATCTAATCACTCATTTTTTTTATTAAGGTATTATTGATATACACTCTTATGAAGGTTTCACATGAAAAAACAATGTGGTTACTACATTTACTCATATTACCAAGTCCCCACCCATACCCCAATGCAGTCACTGTCCATCAGTGCAGTAAGATGCCATAGAGTCACTATTTGCCTTCTCTGTGCTACACTGTTTTCCCCGTGATTCCCCACACAAAGTGTACTAAACATAATACCCCTCAATCCCCTTCTCCCTCCCTCCTGACCCGCCCTCCCACACCTCTCCCCTTTGGTAACTGTTAGTCTCTTCTTGGAGTCTCTGAGTCTGATGCTATTTTGTTCCTTCAGTTTTGCTTCGTTGTTATACTCCACAAATGAGGGAAATCATTTGGCACTTGTCTTTCTCCACCTGGATTATTTCACTGAGCCTAATATCCTCCAGCTCCATCCATGCTGTTGCAAGTGGCAGGATTTGTTTCTTTCTTATGGCTGAATAGTATTCCATTGTGTATATGTACCACCTCTTCTTTATCCATTCATCTACGGATGGACACTGAGGTTGCTTCCATATCTTGGCTATTGTAAAAAGTGCTGCAGTAAACATAGGGGTGCATATGTCTTTTTGAATCTGAGAAATTGTATTCCTTGGGTAAATTCTAAGGAGTGGAATTCCCAGGTCAAATGGTAGGTCTATTTTTAGTTTTTGAGGAACTTCCATATTGCTTTCCACAATGGTTGAACTAGCTTACATTCCCATCAGCAGTGTAGAAAAGTTCCCCTTTCTTCACATCCTCACCAGCATTTGTTGTTCTTAGTCTTTTTGATGCTGCCCATCCTTACTGGTGTGAGGTCTTAATTTGCATTTCTCTGATGATTAGTGATGTGGAGCATCTTTTCATGTATCTGTTGGCCATCTGAATTTCTTCTTTGGAGAACTGTCTCTTCATATCCTCTGCCCATTTTTTAATAGAGTTATTTGTTTCTTGGGTGTTGAGGCATGTAAGTTCTTTATGTATTTTGAATGGTAACCCCTTGTCAGATACGTCATTTACAAACATATCATCCCATACATAAAAAAAGGTGCCTTTTTGTTCTGTTGATGGTGTCCTTTGCTGTACAGAAACTGTTTAGTTTGATGTAGTCCCATGAGTTGAGTTTTGCTTTGGTTTCTCTTGCTCAAGGAGATGCATTCAGACAAAAGTTGCTCATGCTTATATTCAGAAGGTTCTTGCATATATTGTCTTCTAAGAGTTTTATGATTTCATGACTTACATTCAAGTCTTTGATCCATTTTGACTTTACTTTTTTATATGGGGTTAAACAATAATCCAGTATCATTCTCTTGCACATAGTTGTACAGTTTTGCCGACACCAGCTGTTGAAGAGGCTGTCATTTCCCCATTGTATATCCATGGCTCCTTTATCATATATTAATTGGCCAAATATGGTTCAGTTTATATCAGGGCTCTCTAGTCTGTTCCATTGGTCTATGGGTCTTTTCTTGTTCCGGTACCAAAACTGTCTTGATTACTGTGGCTTTGTAGTAGAGTTTAACATCAGGCAGCACAATATCCCCCCCTTTATTCTTCCTTCTCAGGATTGATTTGGCTATTCAGGATCTTATGTAGTTCCACATGAATTTTAGAATGATTTTCTCTAGTTCATTGAGGAATGTTGTTGGTATTTTGATAGAAATTTCATTGAATCTGTAGATTGCTGTAGGCAGGATGGCCATTTTGACAATATTAATTCTTCCTATCCATTATCACAGGATATGTTTCCATTTATTGGTATCTAATTTCTCTCAAGAGTGTTTTGTAGTTTTCAGAATATAGGTCTTTCACTTCCTTGGTTAGGTTTATTCCTAGGTATTTTATTCTTTTTGATGCAACTGTGAAAGGAATTATTTTCCTTATTTCTCTCTCTGCTAGTACATTGTTAGTGTATAGGAATGCAACAGATTTCTGTGTATTAATTTTTTATCCTGCAACGTTGCTGAATTGAGATATTAGATCTCATAATTTTGGAGTGGATTCTTTAGGGTTTTTTATGTACAATATCATGTCATCTACAAATAGGGATAGTTTAATTTCTTCTTTGTCAATCTGGATGCCTTTATTTCTTTGTCTTGTCTGATAGCCACGGCTAGGACTGCCATTACTATATTGAAGAAAAGTGTGGAGAGTGGGCATCCTTGTCTTGTTCCCGATCTAAAGGAAAAGCTTTCAGCTTCTCACTGTTTAGTATGATGTTGGCTGTGGGTTTGTCATATATGGCCTTTATTAAGTTGAGGTACTTGCCCTCTATACCCATTTTGTTGAGAGGTTTTATCATGAATGGATGTTAAATTTTGTCAAATGCTTTTTCAGCATCTATGGAGATGATATGTTGTTTTCATCCTTCTTTTTGTTGATGCGGTGGATGATGTTGATGGATTTTCAAATGTTGTACCATCCTTGTATCCCTGGAAAAAATCCCACTTGATCATGATGGATGATCTTTTTGATGTATTTTTTAATTCAGTTTGCTAATATTTTTTTGAGTATTTTTGCATCTATTCATGAGGGATATTGGTCTGTAATTTTCTTCTTTTGTGGTGTCTTTGCCTGGTTTTGGCATTAGAATGATGCTGACCACATAGAATGAGTTTGAAAGTATTCCCTCTTCTTCTACTCTTTGGAAAACTTTAAGGAGGATGGGTATTAGGTCTTCAGTAAATGTTTGATAAAATTCAGCAGTGAAGCCATCTGGTGCAGGGGTTTTGTTCTTAGATAGGTTTTTGATTAGCAGTTCAATTTTGTTGCTGGCAATTGTTCTGTTCAGATTTTCTGTTTCTTTCTGGGTTTGCTTTGGAAGGTTGTATTTTTCCAGAAAGTTGTCCATTTCTTCTAGGTTTTCCAGTTTGTTAGCACATAATTTTTCATAGCATTCTCTAAAAGTTCTTTGTATTTCTGTGGTGTCCCTAGTGATTTTTCCTTTCTCATTTCTGATTCTGTTTATGTGAGTACACTCTCTTTTTTTCTTGATAAGTCTGGCTAAGGGTTTATCTATTTTGTTTATATTCTCAAAGAACCAGTTCTTGCTTTCATTGATTCTTTCTATTGTTTTTTTCTTCTCAATTTTATTTATTTCTGCTCTAATCTTTATTATGTCCTTCCTTCTACTGACTTTGGGCCTCCTTTGTTCTTCTTTTTCTAGTTTCATTAATTGTGAGTTTAGACTGCTCATATGGGATTATTCTTCTTTCCTGAGGTAGGCCTGTATTGCAATATACTTTCCTCTCACCTCTCAGGATGGCCTTCGCTGAGTTCCACAGATTTTGCAGTGTTGAATTATTGTTGTCATTTGTGTACATATATTATTTGATCTCTGTTTTTATTTGGTCATTGATCCATTGGTTATTTAAGAGCATGTTCTGAAGTCTCCATGACTTTGTCAGATTTTTCATTTTCTTTCTGTAATTTATTTCTAGTTTCATACCTTTGTGGTCTGAGAACCTGGTTGGTACAATTTCAATATTTTTGAATTTACTGAGGCTCTTTTTGTGGCCTAGTATATGATCTATTCTTGAAAATGTTCCATGTGCTCTTGAGTAGAATGTGTATTCTGCTGCTTTTGGGTGTAGAGTTCTGTAGATGTCTGTTAGGTCCATCTGTTCTCATATGTCGTTCAGTGCCTCCATGTCTTTACTTATTTTCTGTCTGGTTGATCTGTCCTTCAGAGTGAGTAGAGTCTTGAAGTCTCCTGGAATGAATGCATTGCATTCTATTCCCCCTTTTAATTCTGTTAGTATTTGTTTCACATATGCAAGTGCTCCTGTGTTAGGTGCTTAGATGTTTAAAACAGTTATATCTTCTTGTTGGATTGACCCTTTTATCATTATGTAATGTTCTTCTTTGTCTCTTGTGACTTTCTTTGTTTTGAAGTCTATTTTGTCTGATACAAATACTGCAACTCCTGCTTTTTTCTTCCTATTAGTTGCATGAAATATCTTTTTCAATCCCTTCACTTTTAGTCTGTTTATGTCTTTGGGTTTAAAGTGAATCTCTTTTAGGCAGCATCATGATGGATTTTGTTCTTTTACCCATTCAGTGACTGTATGTCTTTTGGTTGGTGCATTCAGTCCATTTACATTTTGGGTGATTATCGATAGGTATGTACTTATTGCCATTTCAGGCTTTAGATTCATAGTTACCAAAGGTTCAAGTTTAACTTCCTTACTATCTAAGAGTCTAACTTAACTCACTTAATATGCTATTACAGACACAATCTAAAGGTTCTTTTCTTTTTCTCCTCCTTTTTCTTCCTCCTCCATTCTTTAAATATTAGGTATCATATTCTGTACTCTCTGTCTATCCCTTGACTGACTTTGGGGATAGTTAATTTAATTTTGCATTTTCTTAGTAATTAGCTGTTCTGCTTTCTTTACTGTGGTTTTCTTACCTCTGGTGAGAGCTATTAAACCTTAGGAACACTTCCATCTACAGCAGTTCCTCCAAAATGCACTGTAGAGATGGTTTGTGGGAGGTAAATTCTCTCAGCTTTTGCTTATCTGAAAATTGTTTAATTCATTCTTCAAATTTAAATGATAATTTTGCTGGATAAAGTAATCTTGGTTCCAGGCCCTTCTGCTTTATTGCATTAATACATCATGCCACTTCCCTTCTGGCCTGTAATGTTTCTGCTGAGAAGTCTGATGATAGCCTGATGGGCTTTCCTTTGTATGTGATCTTATTTCTCTCTCTGGTTGCTTTTATTTGTCTGTCCTAATGCTTGATCTTTCCCATTTTAATTACTATATGTCTTGGTGCTGCCTTCCTTGGGTCACTTGTGTTGGGAGATCTGTGCATCTCCATGACCTGAGAGACTACCTCCATTCCCTGATTGGGGAAGTTTTTAGCAGTTACCTCCTCAAAGACACTTTCTATCCCTTTTCTCTCCCTTTTTCTTCTGGTATCCCTATAATGTGAATATTGTTCCATTTGGATTGGTCACACAGTTCTTTGGACATTCTTTCATTCTTAGAGATCTCTGCCTCAGCATCTTTGTATTCCTCTTCTAGCTTCTATTTCATTTATCATCTCCTCCACTGTATCTAATCTGCTTTTAATGCCCTCCATTGTTCCTTTCAAGGATTGGATCTCTGACTGGAATTCATTCCTGAGTTCTTGAATATCTTTCTGTACCGCCATGCTCATGTTAATGATTTTTATTTTGAACTTCTTTTCAGGAAGATTCATGAGGTCAATGTCATCTTTCTCATGAGTTTTATAAATAATTTTACTCTGAACCAGGTTCCTTTTGTTTCATATTTGTATATGGTGCCCTCTAATGTTCAGAAACTCTTCTCTCTGGAGCTGCTCAGCCCGGAAACAATGTCAGGGTCACAGGGGAGTGGTATTGATGCCCTGTTCCATGAGGTCTGCTCTTTTCTCCAGGTGTATGCAGTCTGGTGCAGTCCTCTTTTCTGTTGCTCTTTCAGGATTAGTTGTATTAATTATATTTTTGTATTATATGCAGTTTTAGGAGGTAGCCTCTGTCTCACCTCTCACGCTGCCATATTTAATCCCTGTACTCCTAATCACTCTTAATTGCCACTGGGGTTATGTTTCCAACATAATAATCACACCTGCTGTAATGTTAAACTTCTCAAAAAACCCAAAATCTAATTATTATTATCCCTATCTTAGAAATGAAGAAACTGGAGCTCAGGGTGACTAAGTAAATCAAGATCAACTAGTCATATAGAGAGTGGTTGCATCTATTTCATGGACTATTCCTTTGTCAGTCTTCAGCAAAGTACCAGGTATGCAAAAGGTCACTAATAAATATTTATTGACTAAAACGCTATGCTTAAGTCCAGTCTTCCACCAAAATTCCATCATCCCTTCCTGTAAATGCTAATATACTTAGATTTTATTTTGTAAAAATATGGAAATTTCTGTATCTTAGAGTGGAAGTGGATAGGAGTAGTGTTTGCTCATCGTATGGATAGATGTGGCATCTGAATAATGAAATACAGCTAACTGTAGTGGGCAGTCAGAAAACACATTAACAGTGTTGCTGTTGATACATAGAGAAACCATTTGTTATAGGTAATATCTACATATTTGCATTTGTATGTATAATGTCATTTTATTAATCCTTGTATTCCTTAGAAATAAGTTTTCCTTGGTAAATTATTCAAGAATACAACAGACAGTACATGGCTATGCCAGGATTTATGATCTGACTTTGAAATCATTATGCTAAATACTTGACAGAATGCTTTCCTGATTCAGGTGAGATATGATGAGGCTAAGGATTAAAGTAACAGATGTGTATGGAAAGGAGAGGTTGATTAAAAAGGTAAACTGGTGATAGTATTGGCAATTAAATATGGAACTGAAAAGTAAGTTAATATTAAAGATGACCTTACTGTTTTTAACCAGGATAATTGTAACATCTTTGGCAGAGTTCCCAAGAGCAGAAGGATTGAGAGGATGAGATGGATAATAATTTAAAACATGTTTCTCAAAGCATTCATTCCTGGTGGAATGGAATGTAAATTACAATAGGAGAGTTGGGGAGAAAAGGTGAAATTGAAGAAATAGAAAAGAATAGCCTAGGATGTATTAATAGATTTTATAAAGATGAAAGAGATAAAAAATATAAAATTGCTATTGCTCAGATAATGTGTTTATGTGAAGAGGAAAACCATAAATCTTTTTTCTGAAAGATTGTTTGTAAGATATACTACCTTAAAGTAGCATGAATAGAGTAAATAATATGATACTTGTGGTTCATGATGATACTTTTTTAGAAGAAATATCTATATCACTATTTTCTTCAAAAAATATCTTGGGGACAAAGTTGTACATTTGTTTCTACTCTAGCAAGTCCTTAATTCTAGCTTTAATTTCCTGGGCAGTATCTCTGTAGTGATTAGGCTGGAATGTTTATAAAGTCAATTCATTGCTAGGCTAGAGTGGCAGGTCATATCCCCTCAGTCTTAGGAAATGAGATTGTACACCAAATGCTGTTTCCACAGGCACTGCTGTCAATGTGCCCTTCTAAGTCAAATATGACATACATTTGGGCTCTTGAACTTGCTTGCCCAAGTCCATCTGTCATGATGGCAGTGTGCCCATTTACAAGGCGCTCTGCCAGGTTTAGGTGGACAAAGGTATAATCAAAGAGAGCTTAAAAGAGGAATTTTCTTACCATGTAAATGGTAAGAAAATTAAACTTGAAGACACTGTATCTGAATTGTGGACACAAAACATTTCACACCATTTGATCAGTACAAACAATAGCTTTCAAAAGTCTTGAGGATCCAGTTTGTTCGCTAATGTGTTAATCACTGGTCTCTTTCATTAACACTGCAGGAACTAACTGCTGACTCTCCAGCACATCACTTTAGACATTAAGAGCAGTAAGTCCTTGCAAAAGGAGAATTTATATAATAAGAGAAAAGTTAATAGGTAAAATTAGTTGTGCTACAGAAGAAGAATGAAAGCTCAATAATCACAGTCTTCTTAACAGCAGCTAAATGATAGTGTTTAAACACTTGGTCATTCTACATTATTTAGCTCTCTCATTTTGCTATTTATAACCATGTTAGTTCTTCACCTTATTTTTCTTTCATATGAGATCATAGGAATTCCACTACCATAAATATGTAACACAATTTCTATTGAAAGTATAACATCCACCTGAGTAATGTTTTAGTGGAGAATCTGGTTGTCTGTGAAGATAGTCACCATCCCTTTTTCTTTAAGAAAAAAAAAACATAAAAGTTTCCTTTGTTTCTTATGGCATTGCATATATAAATTGCATAGGTAACCAGTTATCAGGAATAAGTCGTTATTGCTAGTTTGCTAAATTACCAGAATTACATTTCATTAATTGACTAAATATCCATCAATTGATTCTAAATTATAGGCTTTACTTATTTAAGCTCTCTTTTATTTAACTATGTTATTTTATTTGTAACTGTAAAATTTGCCAGAGGTTTGTGAACCAAATAGTTTTCCACTTCACACCTACAGCTAGGCACCTCCCACACTCTTAGTAGCTAGCTTCTTCTCATCTTTCAGAGAACTTCTGATCTAACAGGCTTCCTCTTTCCTTGTATCACTTCATGTCACTGATTTTTCTTTATAGTACTAATTATTATTTGAGCACATATATATTTGTTATTTACATATTAACTATGTCTTCACCAATAGTTTTAACTTGTCTCTAGGACTGATGTTTGTTTTACTTCACCAATTTATCTGCAGCATCTAATCCAGTATATTATGCTCAACAATCATTTTGAATGGATACATAGGTTGATAAAGATTAATTTATAGTAAGAAACTTTAATGACGCTGCCTTCTTTCAATGTTCAGAATTGCTTTATTACTTCAGAATTTTTAGTTGCAGATAACAGATTCACACTACCTAATTTAAACATAAGAGGACTTGGTACAGCCTATTACTCAGAGAATTTTTGGAAAGTCTAGGGAACTAAACTTGAGCCTAACCAGCTACAATGACCCAACTAGAAGATAAGTCAATTCTACCACCAGTAACATCACTGATGCTACAACCTGCTGTTTAACAATAATGAAAAACAAAGGCTCATATATTCATACATCAGAATCCGATTAACAGATGTAGGAATAAAAGGCTTTTACAAAGCAAAAGAAACTACTAGCTTTGTTCCCAGTGTTTATTTTTGCCTTCCTAGTCTCATGTATGTGTTGCTGTTGCATGGAAAAATGTCTCATTGGAATTCTGATGCATTGAAATCCAAAAAGTGTAGTTACTTTTACTCTGGTTTAAAGGAAGATATGCTAAAAGATAGACAATTAGGTTTGAATGAGTCAGTCTACAATACTTTCCACACTCTGTATGGCTGAAGAGGGTATAATGCAATCAAAGAATGAACAGAAAGCCAACGCAGCCAAAGCACAGTGAGGGTGAATGTGCTCTATGTACATCTTCTCCCTCAATCCTCTAAATTAGATAATCAACTATTTAAACCCATCTACTTAACTGAGAGTACCTACAAATTTGCCTACATTACTTTTACTATTATCACCAAATATTGAAGAGCACAAACATTTAGTAATTGCTTCCATGTTATACATAAAATATAGGGACAAATGGATGTCTCAGGACCTTCACTTTAAAAATGTTCCGATTTTTCCAGTCCCTTAGTTGTTGCCCACTTGTAAAGCCCTGAGTTGTCCCACATGATTCCAGTAAATGAGCTGTCAGTGTTTGTCTTGTGGGAAACAGTCCAAAAGTATCCTGTTGGTCTACTTAAACTCAGTCATGCATAATTTACTGGATAATCATTAGTGTCCTAATCAATATCTCTATCTACCCACTCACTAACGCAGTTCAAGAACTTTGTGATTTAACATGCAACACACTCAAGATTAGCCCTTGGTAAAATTGAAACCTGTCCATGGTATCTTCAATTCTGTTCACCACCTGTTTTTCCCCAAACTCAGACTGTTGTTCTCATAAAGTTTAGGGCTAAAAGGATTTTAAAGGTTTTTCTTTTTTCACATCGTCTCTCTCATGTGAGGAAATCAAGGCTTACAAAGGCTAAGTGACTAACTTAAGGCCATTAAATTAAACAATGAAGGTCAAAGCTAACAACCTGTATCTAGGGATTGCTGATTTTACATCCCATAAAGCAACCTGTATCTAGGGATTGCTGATTTTACATCCCATGGTCCCTCTCTAAAAATTTCTTAGGACTGTCTGTGAGTCCTGCTCAGCTCTATGACACGGGTATTTGAAAAAAAGAAAAGGAAAAAAAAATCCTGCCGGTATATGATAGGATAAGATAGGTTTTATCCATTCCATTTAGTTCCAGCTAAAGAGATACACATTTCCTTTAATGCAGCCTTGAATACTTAAATAACCACTGGGTTTCTAGTCTAGCTCTGAGTACTAATCAGCTCTTAATCTTGGGCAAGTAATGTCATTTCTCTGGGCCATAAAAATACATTATTTATAAAACAAGAAATTGGAATTGATGGCTTCTAAATTCCCTTCAAGCTGAAGAAATTCATGAAGCAGTCATACTGCTGTTATATCCACTTGAAGAATCACCTCAGGCCAGTGATGGCAAGTTCACAACATTTTGTGTATAACAACCATCTGTTTCAGTTTGACCAGGACAGTGTTCATTTATACCTTTTCTTGCCCTGTCATTAAACATTTTCACTCTCAAAATTATTCCGCTTTCAAAGATGAATTGTGAAAATGACTTTGTACATGGAGGAGAGGTCAATCCTGAGTCAACTTGATACATTTATATATCATACAGAGCACTAAAATGACAATAATTTTTACACACTTAAAAAGCAAATGCCATGTGCTTAGACACTTTTTCTACATTATGCCATTCTGGGAATGTAGGATTATTGCTAAAGGGATACATGATCTCTTGAGTCAGATGGCTGGTTTCAAACTTAAGCTCTGCCATTCACTGACTGTGTAAGTTGCTAAAAACCTCCGTTTTCTCATCTAAAAAATAGAGAGACAGAAGCAGGGAGAAGGGTATCTTGTTATAAGACCTAAATTAGTAACTTCAGGGCAAATGCTTCAAATAGTACCAAGTACATAGGATTCATCAATATGAATTAAGTATCATTATTCCCAAAGAAATATATGAGGTAGATCATATTAGACCTATTTTTACAGAGTCTCATCTGAGGTTTCTGAGAAGTTTAAAATCATAACTAAAAGACAACATGTTTTTCTTCATTCAGTTTCCTAACGCTGAGCTTTTTCCCATCCTGAGGCTCACAGATCACCCTCCCATGTCCCCGCTCACTCTCCCACCCAGTTTCCAAATGGCTGCCTCCATTCCTGTTCAGAGTCTTGGTTTAAACGCTCCTTCTTCAGAGAAGTACCGTGTGACCCGTAATACCAAGTGAGCTACAAACCCCAAGGTCCTTTTACTTTCTGTCACGTCACTCTATTTTTCTTCAGAGCATGGATCTCGACATTTAGTTATGCTTATTTGATTGGCTGCCAGCTAATGTCTGTTTTCTCTATTAGACTAGACACTCAATGAAGTCAAGACTCAAGCCAACCCTTTTCATTATGGTGTATCAAGTACTGAACACAGTATCTGACACATAATAAGCATTTGAGCGAAATTTTCAAAGGTATTTGTTTACGCATGTACTCAATGACTGGACAACTTGTGAGTGCCTTAGGATTTAAATCTACATCTATTCATTGCAGTTCATCTATTCATGTTGTCTTTTAGTTATGATTTTGAACTTCTCAGAAACCTCAGATGAGACTCTGTAAAAATAGGTCTAATATGATCTACCTCATATATTTCTTTGGGAATAATGATACTTAATTCATATTGATGAATCCTATGTACTTGGTACTATTTGAAGCATTTGCCCTGAAGTTACTAATTTAGGTCTTATAACAACATGATTTGCTGATGCTTTCCTTATACTGTACCTCCATGTTAGTTGATTCATTCAATAAATCTTGTGGCACCATTAGAAATCATTAGCAGTAAGCCTGAAGCTGCATTCCTTCAAACACAGTTTCCAGTCCTTCCTTGAGTTGGTGATTTCTTAAAGACAGGACAAAAAATATTAGGTGTCACCCCATGAAGATGCCATTTTTGTAAGGCAAAATCAGTTAAATAATTTCTAGCCTGGAAGAATTATTTATCCATTTATAAGGATGTCTCTTCTTGGGTTTCAATTTCCCACTGTGTATAAGCTCATATGTTAAGAGAAATAAATGATTTAGATGCAAAGAACTGGCTAATAAATAAGAACAAAAGGAAATTTGGCAAAGGTAGGTATTTATCACAAATGCCCAGGAATAAACTAAAGAAGCTAATTTTTACTAAATTTTGTTTGAGGATTTTACATCTGTGAAAAGATTATTGTTATGAATTATAACTTTTCTTTGTTGTATTATAATTTATTTAGGCTGGATTAAGAGCACAAGTCAGTTTTAATAGTAAATTCACATAACTCAAGAGTTATTACTAAACAAAAGGTTAAAATGAACTAAGGCAATTATATTGAGAAATATTTAATGACTAAAAATAAGTAATATGTGAGACAGTCATGATTCTACCTATTTTTAGCAACAGCTACTTTTGTTCCTTTAATTTTCAGTAGGCAATCCACAACCTAGTTTCATGGTCTCCCAGAGAACTGGGTTCTTTAAATAAAGATTAAATTAGATACAATGGGTAAACCCAGTGTTTAAAATAATTTCTTTCTAGGTTTCCCTAATTCTCCACATCATACTCAGTTTAGATCTTAGCATCTTGGATGCTTTAGATTTTAAACAGAATAGTGAATAAAATTGCAGCTAAGAATTAAATCTGAAATGATCTCTCTCCTTCCTGTTCTTTCATGAATCATGCACTGAAAGAAACAGGTTAGGAAGCTAAGCAGGAGAGACCATTTAGTCAGTTTCATATTAACAGGCAGGCCAGTTGAAATTACTCCCCAGACTTGATTTGGCCTGCAGCCAGATGTTTGATACTGTTAATAGAGAAAACATCTGTTTACCCTAATGTGTTAGTTTACTATGCTTGAAGGAAGGCCATCCACATGAGCTGCTGTGCACAGGTATTATGAAAGGAGTGAATAATCTTTTTTCATTTGGAAGTGAATAATAGATAGAGGATTTTTGTTTATAGTTCCTATATTAGGCCATGCTCAAACCCTGAAGATAAAGAATTACAGACAAACCTGGGACCACACAGTGTGCTCATTAATTCTAAGCATTTCCCTTCCTTCAGTCCTGAGTGATATCAGGAGACTTTTAATCTTACACAATTGGCTAAAATGAAGCAATTAATAAGAAAAACATACACTGAATATAGTTAATCAGCAAATTCAACAAAGTCACCTATTATTTAATTCTGTGATTTCTTCCCAAATAGCCTCAGACCATCGGCTTGGAATTGTTCTGCATCTAAAAAAGAAATACTTTATTTAAATATTTACAGAGGTCACATCAAATTCACTGATGGTACTAAAAAGTCAACCCTGTGAACAGATGCAGCCTTGCAACTGTGCAAATGTGTAAGAAAAATACAGAAGTGGAGTATCTCTTCAAAAACTTGGAAATAACATGGTCAGAGAAGTTCTTATGAAGGTCATTATGTGACCAAACTCCTGTACTATGTTGGGTAGTTATGCAAACCTTCATAAATAATTATTGGTTATTGAAGTACAAGGAAAACAAGTTTGAGTTTGTATGGAGAAGGTCATTACTTAAATGCAGGCTGTCTCATTGCTTTGTGGGATTGGCTAATGAAAAATGTACTTGCTCACCACAGCAAGAATCAGGGCATGAACTAAAGCCATAAAACTTTTATGGAGCCCCTCCACAGATACCGCATCGTTTTCCTTGACTTTCCTCTTTGCAGTACACTTGATAGGGAAAAGCTAAATGCAGTACCAACATTTCAAAAGGACTGCTCAAACTTAAATTATTTTGCTTTGGGGCTGAAGCAAAGAGTCCTGACAGTTTTACTGGCTGCAGGTTTGGTAGGAGGTAGAGCCATGCTTCATGTAGTGTTGCAAGTACGAAGTATAAATCAGGTTTCATAAATATGACCATTTGGTGTACTCAATTGACTGTAAAATAATTATGCTCTGCTGTGTAATTGTTGTGCTGTAGAAGAAAGCAGGACCTCTAAACATTGAATGGAAAATGATTATGCAACCTGAATTAAGACTGTACTTTCTCCCAACATCTTCTGCAGTGCAACAAAAGCATTTGCAATAATTTTATGTTAAATCTATAGGGTTTGAGGCTGCCTAGGTACTAGCTGCTGTGGGGTTCTTTTTCTTGTGTTATTTCATAATTGTTTCTGAGTGTCTATTTATCCTTCTTTCCCATATGTTTAGATACAGAGCATAAATGTAGCACATTTTAGTGAAAGTATTAAGAATTTCATCACTGATCAAAGAATGAGATGCAAGGCTCAGGACAAAATATTCATTAGCTAAAATATTTTGGTTAGTCTTTTGGTTCTGTTTTATTTTTAACTTTTGCTGGAAATTTGGTAGCTTATGTTTCAAGGACTATTTCTCATCTGGGAAGCTGTGGACATGTTAATAATATAAACATTTCAGATACACTTTGAAATGTATGTTCAATGATACAGGGAGGGATCACGGGAAGATGGTGGCATGAGTAGTTCAGAGGAAATCTCCTCCCCAAAACATATATATTTGTGAAAATACAATAACTATTCCTAAAAGAGACACCAGTGGATGCAGTACAACAGCCAGGATACATCTACATCTGTGAGAACTCAGCATCACACGAAAGGGGTAAGATACAAGCCACAGCCAGGCGGAACCTGAATGCTCCCCCACCCCAAAATCCTGTGGGAAGAAAGGAGACAGAAAGGGGAGGGAGTGAAAGCCCAGGACTGCTAAACAACCAGCTCTAGAAATCCGCACCCAGAACGCAGACACAAGGTGCATGGGGTGCTGGATATTAGAGAAACAGAAAGCAAAACCTGTGGGCAGTTCCCCACAACTGGTGCCCCTGAGACAAAAGAAAAGTGAGTGCTTTCTGCAAGTCTTAAAGAGACAGGGACCCCATAGCTGGAAGAAGTTGTCCTGGCACAATTAGCCAGCAGCTGGGAATCCTGGGGAAACATAGGTGTGCCCTAAAACCCAGGGAGGCAGTGCAGCTCTGAAGGCCCTCATGGCATTAAGCAGCCTGCCAGTTGTTCCTCCAACTGGCACGGACCCCAACACACCAGCCCAGTAGTGGGAGAGTGGCAGCACATGTGAGGGATGGTGGCACCAGAAGGGACCGAGAGCAGATCCGTGCGACAACAGCACCAGAGGAGACCAGGACAGGCTTGTGCTAGCCTGCAGTGGCGCGACCGAACAGCCTGGGTGCGGCTCGCATGCACCAGCAACAGGGGAGCCAGAGGAGCCTGGGAGAGGCCTGCATGCACCTACAGCGGAGCCAGAGGGAGCAGGCGTGCTCCCAGCAGCCGACAGGAATGCCAGCCCAAGGCACAGCCGCCCAGGCCAGACCCAAAGGCTGCTGTTGGCACAGAGCTGCCCAGCAGGGTCGCCACTAGCATGGAAGAGTGCACCTGGTATGCCTGCCACTCCCTGCAGGGCTCTGTGCTGCTCTGATGAACACCCTGCCCACAGAAGCTTAGGAAACTAACCTGGTGGCTGCTCCAGGAGTGCGGGTAACCATCACATGCAGCAGAGAAGGGCAAGGCATCCAGCAAGCAGGAAAGGACTTTCTTCTCCCAGCTGACACACCCACAACCTGCCTACAGCCACTGCTATCACCATGAAAAGGCAAAAAAATTTGGTCCAGTCCAAGACAGTTCAAACAACACCTGAGAGAGGATCTGCAGAGGCAGACCTAATCAGTCTCCCTGAAAAAGAATTCAAAATAAAAATCATAAACATGCTGACAGAGCTGCAGAGAAACATGCAAGAGCTAAGGGATGAAGTCCGGAGGGAGATTACAGACATGCGAAGGGACATTACAGATGTCTGGAGGGTGATTACAGAAGTGAAACAAACTCTGGAAGGATTTATAAGCAGAATGGATAAGATGCAAGAGACCATTGATGGAATAGAAACCAGAGAACAGGAACGCATAGAAGCTGATGCAGAGAGAGATAAAAGGAACTCCAGAACTGAAACAATATTAAGAGAACTATGTGACCAATCCAAAAGGAACAATATCTGCATTATAGGGGTACCAGAGAACGAATAGAGAGAAAAAGAAATAGAAAGTGTATTTAAAGAAATAATTGCTGAGAACGTTCCCCAAACTGGGGAAGGAAATAGTTGCTCAGACTATGGAGGCACACAGAACTCCTGAGAGACAGGAACTAAAGAGGACAAAACCAAGACACACAATAATTAAAATGGCAAAGATCAAGGACAAGGACAGAGTATTAAAGGCAGCCAGAGAGAGCAAAAATGTCACCTACAAAGGAAAACCCATCAGGCTATCATCAGACTTCTCAACAGAAACCTTATAGGCCAGAAGAGAATGACATGATATATTTAATGCAATGAAACAGAAGGGCCTTGAACCAAGGATACTGTATCCAGCACGATTGTCATTTAAATATGAAGGAGGGATTAAACAATTCCCAGACAAGCAAAAGTTGAGGGAATTTGCCTCCCACAAACCACCACTACAGGGTATCTTAGAGGGACTGCTCTAGATGGAAGCACTCCTAAAAAGAGCACAGAACAAAACACCCAACATATGAAGAATGGAGGAAGAAGAAAAAGAAGGGAAAGAAATAATCATCAGACTATGTTTATAACAGCTCAGTAAGCGAGTGAGGTCAGACAGTAATGTAGTAAACAAGCTAACCTTGAACCTTTGGTAACCACAAATCTAAAGCCTACAATGGCGATAAGTACATATTTTTCAATAATCACCCTAAATGCAAACAGACTGAATGCACCAATCAAAAGACACAGAGTAATAGAATGGATAAAAAAGCAAGAGCCATCTATATGCTGCTTACAAGAGACTCACCTCAAACCCAAAGACATGCACAGATTAAAAGTCAAGGGATGGAGAAAGATATTTCATGCAAACAATAGGGAGAAAAAAGCAGGTGTTGCAGTACTTGTATCAGACAAAATAGACTACAAAATAAAGAAAGTAACAAGAGATAAAGAAGGAGATTACATAATTATAAAGGGCTCAGTCCAACAAGAGGATATAACCATTATAAACATATATGCACCCAATACAGGAGCACCAATATATGTGAAACAAATACTAACAGAATTAAAGGAGGAAATAGAATGCAATGCATTGATTTTGGGAGACTTAAACACACCACTCACTCCAAAGGACAGATCCACCAGACAGAAAATAAGTAAGGACACAGAGGCACTGAACAATACACTAGAACAGATGGACCTAATAGACATCTATAGAACTCTACATCCAAAAACAACAGGATACACATTCATCTCAAGTGCACATGGAACATTCTCTAGAATAGACCACATACTAGGCCACAAAAAGAACCTCAGTAAATTCCAAAAGATTGAAATCCTACCAACCAACTTTTCAGACCACAAAGGTATAAAACTAGAAATAAATTGTACAAAGAAAGCAAAAAGGCTCACAAAAACATGGAGGCTTAACAACATGCTCCTAAATAATCAATGGATCAATGACCAAATAAAGATGGAGATCCAGCAATATATGGAAACAAATGACAACAACACAAAGCCCCAACTTCTGTGGGATGCAACAAAAGCAGTCTTAAGAGGAAAGTGTAGAGCAATCCAGGCATATTTAAAGAAGGAAGAACAATCCCAAATGAATAGTCGAATGTCACAATTATCGAAATTTGAAAAAGAAGAACAAATGAGGCCTAAGGTCAGCAGAAGGAGGGACATAATAAAGATCAGAGAAGAAATAAATAAAATTGAGAAGAATTAAACAATAGCAAAAAGTCAAAAAACCAAGAGCTGGTTCTTTGAGAGAATAAACAAGATAGATAAGCCTCTAGCCAGAATTATTAAGAGAAAAAGAGAATCAACACACATCAACAGAATCAGAAACGAGAAAGGAAAAATCGCGACGGACCCCACAGAAAAACAAGGAATTATTAGAGAATACTATGAAAACCTATATGCCAACAAGCTGGAAAACCTAGGAGAAATGGACAACTTCCTAGAAAAATACAACATTCCAAGACTGACCCAGAAAGAAACAGAAAATCTAAACAGAACAATTACGAGCAAAGAAATTGAAACAGTAATCAAAAAACTACCAAAGAACAAAACCCCCGGGCCAGATGGATTTACCTCAGAATTTTATTGGACATACAGAGAAGACATAACAACCATTTCCTTAAAGTTTTCCAAAAAATAAAAGAGGAGGGAATATTCCCAAACTCATTCTATGAAGCCAACATCACCCTAATACCAAAACCAGGCAAAGACCCCACCAAAAAGAAAACTACAGACCAATATCCCTGATGAACATAGATGCAAAAATACTTAACAAAATATTAGCAAAGCAAATTTAAAAACACGTCAAGAGGATCATACACCATGACCAAGTGGGATTCATCCCAGTGATGCAAGGATGGTACAACATTTGAAAATCCATCAGCATCATCCACCACATCAACAAAAAGAAGGACAAAAACCACATGATCATCTCCATAGATGCTGAAAAAGCATTTGACAAAATTCAACATCCAATCATGATAAAAACTCTCAACAAAATGGGCATAGAAGGCAAGTACCTCAACATAATAAAGGCCATATATGATAAACCCACAGCTAAAATCATACTGAGCAGCGAGAAGCTGGAAGCTTTTCCTCTGAGATCGGGAACAAGACAGGGATGCCCACTCTCCCCACTGTTTTTCAACGTGGTAATGGAGGTCCTAGCGACAGCAATCAGACAAAACAAAGAAATACAAGGTATCCAGAGTGGTAAAGAAGTAGTCAAACTGTCACTATTTTCAGATGACATGATATTGTACATAAAAAACCCTAAAGACTCCACTGAAAAACTACTAGAACTAATATCAGAATTCATCAAAGTTGCAGGATACAAAATTAACACACAGAAATCTATAGCTTTTCTATACACTAACAATGAACTAATAGAAAGAGAAATCAGGAAAGCAATTCCATTCACAATAGCATCAAAAAGAATAAAATAACTAGGAATAAACCTAACTAAGAAAGTGAAAGACCTATATCCTGAAAACTACAAGTCAGTCTTAAGAGAAATTAAAGAGGTCACTAACAAATGGAAACTCATCCCATGCTCCTGGGTAGAAAGAATTAATATAGTCAAAATGGCCATCCTGCCCAAAGCAATATACAGATTCGATGCAATCCCTAACGAATTACCAACAGCATTCTTCAATGAAATGGAACAAATAGTTCAAAAATTCATATGGAAACACCAAAGACCCCGAATAGCTAAAGCAATCCTGAAAAGGAAGAATAAAATGGGGGTGGATCTCACTCCCCAACTTCAAGCTCTACTACAGAGCCACAGTAATCAAGACAATTTGGTACTGGCACAAGAACAGAGCCACAGACCAGTGGAACAGAATAGAGACTCCAGACATTAACCCAAACATATATGGCCAATTAATACACGATAAAGGAGCCATGGACATACAATGGGGAAATGACAGTCTCTTCAACAGATGGTACTGGCAAAACTGGACAGCCACATGTAAGAGAATGAAACTGGATCACTGTCTAACCCCATACACAGAAGTAAACTCCAAATGGATCAAAGATCTGAATGTAAGTCATGAAACCATAAAACTCTAAGAAAAAAACATAGGCAAAAATATCATGGACATAAACATGAGTGACTTCTTCATGAACATATCTCCCCAGGCAAGGGAAACAAAGGCAAAAATGAACAAGTGGGACGATATCAAGCTAAAAAGCTTCTGTACAGCAAAGGACACCATCAATAGAACAAAAAGGTATCCGACAGTATGGGAGAACATATTCATAAATGACAGATCCGGTAAAGGATTGACATCCAAAATATATAAAGAGCTCAAATGCCTCAACAAACAAAAGGCAAATAATCCAATTAAAAAATGGGCAGAGGAGCTGAATAGACAGTTCTCTAAAGAAGAAATGCAGATGGCCAACAGGCACATGAAAAGATGCTCCACATTGCTAATCATCAGAGAAATGCAAATTAAAACCACAATGAGATATCACCTCACACCAGTAAGGACTGCCATCATCAAAAAGACAAACAAGAACAAATGTTGGCGAGGTTGTGGAGAAAGGGGAACCCTCCTACACTGCTGGTGGGAATGTAAATTAGTTCCACCATTGTGGAAAGCAGTATGGAGGTTCCTCAGAATGCTCAAAATAGAAATACCATTTGACCCAGAAATTCCACTTCTAGGAATTTACCCTAAGAATGCAGCACTCCAGTTTGAAAAAGACAGATACATCCCCTTGTTTACCACTGCACTATTTACAGTAGCCAAGATATGGAAGCAACCTAAATGTCCATCAGTAGATGAATGGATAAAGAAGATGTGGTACATATACACAATGGAATATTATTCAGCCATAAGAAAAAAACAAATCCTACCATTCGCAACAACATGGATGGAACTAGAGGGTATTATGCTCAGTGAAATACGCCAGGCGGAGAAAGACAAGTACCAAATGATTTCACTCATATGTGGAGTATAAGAACAAAGGAAAACTGAAGGAACAAAACAGCAGTAAAATCACAGAACCCAAGAATGGACTAATAGTTACCAAATGGAAAGGGACTGGGGAGGACAGGAAGGAAGGGAGAGATAAGGGTGGGGAAAAAGAAAGAGGGCATTATGATTAGCATGTATAGTGCGTGGGGGGCACGAGGAGGGCTGTGCAACACAGAGAAGACAAGTATTGATTTTACAGCATCTTACTATGCAGATGGACAGTGACTGTGAAGGGGTATGTTGGGGGGGACTTGGTTAAGGGGGGAGCCTAGTAAACATAATGTTCTTCATGTAATTGTAGATTAATGATACCAAATAAAAATAATAATAATAATAATAATAATAATAATAATAATAATAATACAGGAACATCCATTTCTGTACCATGGTATAACCTAACAGAAATGTTCAGGTTCTGGGCCCTTTGTTATTTTTCCCATTCTTTGTTATTGTGCCCATTGCCTTAAGAAGAAAAAAAATATATGTCAGAAAATGAGTGAGAGCATTCAGTTATTTTTCAGTTCTATACTCCTCCCTATAGATAAAATTAATAAGTACTCATTATATGAAACATATAACAGGTTACTCACAATCCTATTAACACTCTATTTACCAAATATGTATTTTTAATATTAAAATCTTTTCCCCACATAAAATCATCAAGGTTCTGAACACTTGACAGTATGTGGCCATGTTGCTCAGTACACGGAGCAATTAAATGTATGAATGTGAACCATAGTATGGTATATCCTAGTTTGTAAGTGATATTGTATATGTATTTAATATATATATTAAAGTCCCTTTAGAAGCATTATTTCATTACCTAATCATACTTGAATTTGTCATTTATTTTTCTCCTGAACCTAGAAAAGATAATTAGGAAAATCATAACTGTGAGTTCTTTAGTCCATCCTTGATAGTTTCCCTTTTGAAAAATAGGGTTCTCTCCAGCTTGAATTCATCAACTTTATTTTGTGGTCACTATCACAACTTGCCACCAGTCACAACCAGTCTAATATTCAGATCTCAGGACTTCGACATTTAATTGCCCCATAGATGAAAAGTCTATCTCATCTTCATTTTTTATTCACCTACAATTTTGCAATAGCTGAAGAACTTTAGAATGTCTTGGGTAAAGCTACTATTCTTATGTCTAGGTTTCTTCAAAGCACCGTCCCAATCTATGGGACGGTGCTTTGAAGTTTATCTTTATTCTTCTTGTCCTTTGAATCCTCAGGGGCAAGCATATATGTAATATTTCTTTAATCCAGAGCCAAAAATGACTTTCTGTTCCAGTGCTGTCCTTGATTATGGTGCTAAAAATTTATCTTCTCTTAATTAAGGCAATCACAGTGCTGTCCTACAGCATTGGGCATTAAGTTTCAAGGGGTGAGGCAACCATCTTCAGGTAAGTATAAATTATTTTGCTTTGCTATTGGTTCTGGCCAGAGTTTTGGAATAAAAATTATTTGTTGGTATTTAACATATAAATAATATATGTAAATATCTAGATAGTGTGT
This sequence comes from Manis javanica, assembly GCF_040802235.1. Lineage (NCBI taxonomy): Eukaryota > Metazoa > Chordata > Mammalia > Pholidota > Manidae > Manis > Manis javanica. The sequence goes on along the minus strand of NC_133160.1, from coordinate 125,643,113 downwards.
AATTACGCAGACAGAAGGTCAAGATCCAAAAGAGGATAGAGTCAACAAACAAGTTGTAATAGCAATACTTGATTCACTTAAAAGTATCGAGTTGAGTGTACTGTTTTTTCTTGAAAAAGAGGTTAATGCTAGTCTAAGCTTTCAAGAAACTTATTAGAATGACCTGGTGATACTGCACAATTGCTTCTCTTTTAAACATCACTCATCAATTTATATAGGAGTCTTACAATATAAAAGCATTATCTAGTAATAAATTGTTAGCTAACCAATCTTCCCAAAACATTATTCTCCTAGGTGAAATAGTTGTTTTTGGAGGCATCTCCATTCTGATGATTTCACAATGACCCCAATTCATCACTAAAGTTCTATTAAGTGTGCTCCTGTTCAGTATTTCTGTTAGGACAGCAATCATCAACAGAGCTTTCTGTGGCAATGGAATTTTCTACAACATATACTGTTCAATACAACAACCACTAGGCACCCGTGGCTATTCAGCACTTGAAATGTGGCTAGTGCAACTAAGGAACTAAGTGTTTTGTTTTGTTGTATTTTAATGAACTGTGATTTAAATTGAAATGGTTGCATGTGGCTAGTACTATACTGGACAGCACAGAATTAATAGTCATCCATACATGTTCTCAGCGACTTAGGCACGATTCTTGAGAAAAATCAGTAAAAAAATCTTTGTGTTTAATCATAAATGTGCTCATAGATAGATACTCTACAGCAGTTGTGTTTGTTTATTCCATATTATATTATTCTAAACACAAGAATTAATGACAGTTTAAAATTCTCATCTATGCCTTATCATTTTGATACTCCCTTAGGAACTGAGAAGCTCAGCTGAATTAGATCAGATTCTGAACACCAGATAAGAACACTTGTGGGTAATATTTTAAATCAGAAGTCCAGATGTCTCTTTAAATTTGGGCAAATTTTAATAACATGAAGATAACTTACATGTGAAAATTTTAAAAACATGTTTAAGATGAAGTATGCCTGAGGGAGAGTTAAAACATGTCCTGCTGATTAAGTCAATTCTTAATTGTTCTCCATCTTCCCTGAATACAGGATCCCATCTCAGGGGCTTTGCACTCTCTGTTTGCTCCACCTTTCCTACAAAGAGCCAGGCCTCATTGCCTTACCTCCTCATGTCCGTATCAGTAACACATTCTCAGTGAGGTCAACTCAATTACCATATTCAAGAGCCCATCTCACCCTCCCCTCAACACCCCCAAATTCCCATAACCTGCTCTATTTTTCTCCATAGCATTTATTACTTTCTAAAATATTATATAATTTATTTAACTTCTTCACTTACTGTTTTTATTTTTGTGTCCTCTAAATAGATGTGAGATTCATGAAAGCAAATAATTTGGGTCATTTTTGCTCAGTGAGGTATTATCAGCTCTAGGACATAGCCAGCTAGATGAGAACGCTCAACAAATATTAGATACCATCCAAAATATTTAATCAATTATCTAAATCACAGTTTGACAAGGTGAACTTTTTCTATAAGAGGCCAGATGTATATATTTTAAGTTTCACAAGCCACATATGGTTTCTGTTGCAAATTCTTTAAAAATATAAAAGCTTTCTTAGTTGGCAGACAGTATAAAAACAGACTATGGGCCTGATTTGGCCCATGGGCTATAGTTTGCCAACTTTTTTTCCAATTTTAAGGACAGATGCAACAGAACAATATCCATAAACCTTAGGTTAGTCCTGGAATCATTTGCTGTGGATACTGTGAAAGGTTTTGTGATTATGTGTGTTGTGTTCAACTTTCTTCAACTAAGGAAACACTATTATGGTGAATTTAGTCAGAATGACCAGAAAGTGATCAAACTTGGCAAACTACATGCTTTTCATCCCCTAGTCTACCAAAATTGTTATTCTCAGTCTTATAAAACATTAACACTAAAGTGATTTTTTAATCTTGTACCCCACTTAAGAAACCAATAAAGGTTATAGACTCATCTCACCAAAAATGTGCATGTACCCTTGATTTTGCACACTGAATTTCAAGGCCCATGAAGTTACTGAAGCCTAAGAATCCCCTCTCTTCTTTTCAGTTTTGCTCTCTCTCTTTCTGGCTCACATTTGTTTTGTGTGTCTATAGAATGCAAAGATTTGCCTTAAATAGCCTTTCCTTCCAACTTACTGCTAAATTACACAGTGGAAAATGTCAAAAGACTTTAATCAAACACAGTATCTATTAATTCAGCAAAAACCTAATACCATACTTTGACTGAGATATCATTTCAGCCTGATAATTCCTTTAGTAATCAGGATTTTATCATAATAGGGAAACAATTTTGTTGTTTTTGTTTGTTTTTAGTAATCAAGCCTATAGCATCCTTACACTTCTCCAAGCTCATAAAATACTCTTTCTTCCATTTTTGGGATTGAAAGTCTTAGTATAAACAAAAACAACAGCAAAATAAGTTTCAGTATTCTTTCATTTTTTTACTGGTGTCACCAAGAAGTCTAGGTACTGGGCTTTTCTTTCTCCCGTCTTTCTAATGTGAACTGCTACCGATCTGATAAGAGCATGTTCTGTAAAAGAGGTATGAAAAGATAGCCACTGTACCAATCCCTGAGTTTTCAGTGTCAAGTTCAGGTCTACAGTTTTAGATATTATGGGGGCTGCAATACTCAGCAGAATAGTGGTGTGCCCAGCTGCTGAGAGATGCATGTTAACTGATTGGTTACTGATAATATTTACAGCCTTGCTTTTCCCAAATAACTTATTTTGCAGAAAAATGTTTAAATAAAAGTGTCTGTAGTTATTGCTAGAAGAGCAGTTCACTGCCATTTAGTTGGGTGATAAATGAGTGGGAAGGAATGAACTTGACAGGGGGATTGAAAGTCCTCAGGTCAAACTTATGGGAGCATGTTGGTCATGAGAGGGTCATCTGTCAAGTGTGTCTCTGCAGAACATAAAAAGTGGTGAGGACCACTGATTAAGAGAAATTATCTAACCTTATAGAAATATATACATAGTGTTCTTATTAAGGAAAAATGCTACATATATTCACTAATATTAATGGGAAGGCTGTTTAATAAGTCCCAAGGACATAAGAGATAAAACAATTGCTTAAACTCAAGAAAATATGAGCTGAAAATACTCTGTTTCCTGGTTAATCACAATCTACTTACCAAAGTTATGTGGGAGGAAATGAAGATAAAGCTCTGGCAAAGCACAGATAGGATTAGCAACGTCAAGGTCAAATTCACATATATTGCTTGGAAATTATGGAAGTTACAATCAAAAGAAAACTATGACAAAACTAAGATAATGACAATCTCCAAGTAGAAATGGATTGTTGACAAAAAGCAAAAACAAGAAAATTGATTTATGTGTTTGATAATTCATAAATACCATTTCACTTTGAGAAGACATCACTTAGTCTTGTTTTGTCACATTTTTAGATAAAGAAAAACCAAAATATTTTCCATTCGCCACACATTAGATAACATTAACAGATCAGAGTTCGAGATGCATAGCAGTCATTGGAGGGCCAATAAACTATGGGTAGAGGGGATTCTGAAGAAGCTGCCTCTTCTCTCTTCCAAATACAAGAAATTTTTAAAGATCAGAGTGCATATCACATGAAGTTAATAAAGTAGAAAATGACACTATTTTCCTTCGTCAAATAATATGTCAAGAAATTTATAGCTTAGTCCCTGGGAAATCTGTCTTATTTAGCCTGCTGTTTTGTGTAACATTTTAATAGCCAGAAGCAAACCAGGAACATAAAGCATGTAGGTCATGAAAAGTTTTTAAAAACCCTTATTTATGATTTTACTGATTTTTTCACTTTATTTAATGTTTCCTTATGAAATATAATTCCTATTTCTTTCTGGGGTAGCACCTGCTAATGTGATAAAATTTACATGCAGTACTGAGTCTTTGGAAGGCAGAGTTGCATGATAAATAACTAGGTAAACTACCAAAAGAAGAGATAATTGGCAAGGTGACTTGAGGAATAAGAGTTGTCATTATTCTAGGTCTGTCTACAGATTACTGCATGTCCCCAAGAACACCAGGCTAAAGGTCATATTTCAGAGAATACCAGTTTATCTGAGCACAAAAGGAAAGGATTTGCCATTGCAAATTATATTAGTGACCACTTAGTCTAGCATCCTTCCTACAGCAGTGGCCAGTTTTGAAAAGGAGATTTGGGGGGAGAGAGGAATCCTTCTAACTTCTTTTACTACTATCATAGAACAGTGATTCTATCTGAATTCTGCAAGGGAAACATGAATCCCCTGCTCATACCTTGAATTAAGAACTATTCCTTATTTTATGTAGCATTGTTACTGACAGGAACAAAAAACAAAACCTGAAAAAATCAACAAACTCAGCCTCTCTTTGTATTATATCAAATCATATAATTATATAATGTTGAACAAATGTGAAAGAACTGCTGTGGTTGACAAATATTTTAAGTTATTCTTTAGAAGTCATGTAGCATTTTTTAAAATTAAGGAATCACTGATATACATTCTTATGAAGATTTCACATGAAAAACATTGTGGTTACTACATTCACCCATACTATCAAGTCTCCCCCATGCCTGATTGAAGTCACTGTCCATCAGCATAGTAAGATGCTATGTGGCATTTTTAAACTTCAATATTTTTGTTCTTTGTTAGTTAATCTTCATGCATTACCTGTTCATGTGGTACAAAGCTTTTTCAATATCAGTTTTATATATGCAGATATTGAGACAGAAACACACAGGAAAATCTTTACATATAAATAATACTCTGGCAGGTTCATTTGTATCAAATCACAAAATTTCAGGTTCTAGTAATAATTACATGATGACTAAATGCCCACTAAGTGGCATTGTAGCTGTTGAATGACTGAAAAGTGTCTTGAGCTGACCATCTACTGCTACCATGGGCATTCATTCACTCTTTTGACAAAGCTTAATTTTTTAAGTTTTCTTTATTTGGAACTGTGTCTAACCCCCCAAATTTAATGTTGTCTCTTAATGTCATATAAAAGTATAAACTTAATTTTAAATAATATGCTTTTATATATTTCAGCTACCTACATTTGGCTAAATAATTAAGAATGTTCTATGAGAAATGCAAATTAAAACCACAATGAGATATCACCTCACACCAGTTAGAATGGCCAACATCCAAAAGACAAACAACAAATGTTGATGAGGATATGGAGAAAGGGGAATCCTCTTACACTGCTGGTGGGAATGTAAATTAGTTCAACAATTATGGAAAGCAGTATGGAGGTTCCTCAAAAAACTAAAAATAGATATTCCATTTGACCCAGGAATTCCATTCCCAATACCCTAAGAATGCAGATGCCCAATTTCAAAAAGACATATACACCACTGTGTTTATCACAGCACTATTTACAATAGCCAAGAAATGGGAGCAACCTAAGTGTCCTTCAGTAGATGAATGGATAAAGAAGTAGTGGTACATATACACAATGGAATATTATTCTGCCTTAAGAAGAAAACAAATCCTACCATTTGCAACAACATAGATGAAGTTAGAGGGAATTATGCTCAGTGAATTAAGCCAGGCAGAGAAAGACAAGTATCAAATGACTTCACTCATCTGTGGAGTATAAGAACAAAGCAAAAACTGAAGGAACAAAACAGCAGCAGACTTACAAAACCCACGAATGGGCTACCAGTTACCAAAGGGAAAGGGACTGGGGAGGATAGGTGGGAAGGGAGGGATAAGGGGAATAAAGGGCATTATGATTAGCACACATTATGTAGGGGGTACACAGGGAAGGCAGTATAGCACAGAGAAGACAAGTAGTGACTGCATAGCATCTTACTATGCTGATGGACAGTGACTGTAATGGGGTATGTGGTGGGGACTTGATAATGGGGGGAATCTAGTAACCACAATGTTTCTCATGTAATTGCATAATAAGGGTACCAAAAAAAAAAGATTAAATAAGAAAAGAATGTTCTGTAAGATTTATTTTAATGTGTACCTTTTTAATATAATGAAACCTTTCATCTGAAAGATTAAATGATTCCAAGATATGGATAAATAGGCCATTTGTGAAATTAAGTATTATATTATAATTAAAAACCCCTAAATATTTTTGCTTAATTGTATCTTCTCTGCAGATTATCTACTCTCCTGAATTTGATGTTTACAATTTGCATGCATTCTGTCATAATTTTAATTTATGCATATATATATATTTAAGAAATATATAGCATTTTGACTATAAAAATTTATGTATATGTTATAATCCATAATAATACATTTTTATTGGATATTTTTATATTTTGTCTGATATTTGTATTGATATATGTACCTCTAGTTCACTCCTTTTCACTTATGCATCAAATTCAATGTTTCTAGCTTTTTAAGTGTAAGTATAACCTACACAATGAAAAGGACACAAATCATGAAAGTACATCTCAATGAATTTTCAGAAATCAAACTTACCCAATAAACAAGTATTCACATTACCACATCTAAGAAGCACTTCTTGTGCCCTCTTTGGTCTCATATCCCCTGCAAAGGGAGTCACTATCCTGACTTCTACCACTGCAATGTATGTAGCATTACCTGGTTTTGAACATTATAAATGAATTCATAGTGTATATGATCTTTTGTGTCTTCCTCCTTCTTTTTTTCTTTCATTTTGGTATCATTCATGTACAGTCACATGAGCAACATTGTGGTTACTAGATTTCCCCATAATCAAGTCCCTAACACCCCATTACAGTCACTGTCCATCAGCATAGTAAGATGCTATAGAGTCACTACTTGTCTTCTCTGTGCTGTACTGCCTTCCCAGTGCTCCTCCCCCACATTATGTCCGCTAATCGTAATGCTCCTTATTCCCCTACTCCCTCCCTTCCCACCCACACTCTCCAATCCCTTTCCCTTTGGTAACTGTCGTCCATTCTTAGGTTCTGTGAGTCTGCCACTGTTTTAATTCCTTCAGGTTTTGCTTTGTTCTTATACTCCACAGATGACTGAAATCATTTGGTACTTGTCTTTCTCCACTGGGCTTATTTCACTGAGTATAATACCTTCTAGCTCCATCCATGTTGTTGCAAATGGTAGGATTTGTTTTCTTCTTAAGGCTGAATAATATTCCATTGTGTATATGTACCACCTCTTCTTTATCCATTCATCTACTGATGGACACTTAGGTTGCTCCCATTTCTTGGCTACTGTAAATAACACTGTGATAAACATAGGGGTGCATAAACTTAGTGAAACTGGGATCCTGGAACTGCTTTCCACATTGGTTGAATTAAATTACATTCCTACCAGCAGTGTAGGAGGATTCCCCTTTCTCTGCATCCTTGCCTCCATTTGTTGTTCCTAGTCTTTTTTATGTTGGCCATCCTAACTGGTGTGAGGTGATATCTCATTGTGGTTTTAATTTGCATTTCCCTGATAATTAGTGATGTGGAGCATCTTTTCATGTGCCTGTTGGCGATCTGAATTTTTTTTTTGGAGAAGTGTCTGTTCATATCCTCTGCCCATTTTTTAATAGGGACCTTTGCTTTTGGGTGTTGAGGAGTGTGAGTTCTTCACAAATTTTGGATGTTAAGACCTTGACGGATATGTCATTTACAAATATAGTCTTCCATATTGTAGGATGCCTTTTTATTCTGCTAGTGGTGTCATTTCCTATGCAGAAGCATTTTAGCATGATGTAGCCCCACTTGTTCATTTTTTATTTTGTTTCCCTTTCCCGAGGAGATGTGTTCAGGAAAAAGTTGCTCATGTTTATATTTAAGAAATTTTTGCCTATGTTGTCTTCTAAGAATTTTATGGTTTCATGATTTACATTGAAGTCTTTGATATGTTTTGAGTTTACTTTTGTGTATGGGGTTAAACAATAATCCAGTTTCATTCTTTTGCATGTAGCTGTCCAGGTTTGCAAACACCAGTAGATGAAAAGGCTGTCATTTCCCCATTGTATATCCATGGCTCCTTTATCTTATATTAATTGAGCATATATACTTGGGTTTATATCAGGGGTCTCTAGTCTGTTCCATTGGTTTATGGGTTTGTTCTTGGGCCTGTACCAAATCCTCTTGATTACCAAGGCTTTGTAGTAGAGCTTGAAGTCAGGGAGCATAATCCCTCTCACTTTATTCATCCTTCTAGGATTGCTCTGTCTATTGTGGGTCTTTTGTGGTTCCATATGAATTTAAGAACTATTTGTTCTAGTTTGTTGAAGAATGTTGTTGGTGTTTTGATAGAGATTGCATTGAATCTGTAGATTGCTTTAGGCAGGATGACCATTTTGACAATATTAATTCTTCCTATCCATGAGCACGGGATGTGTTTCCATTTATTGGTATCTTCTTTAATTTCTCCCACGAGTGTTTTCAGAGTATACATCTTTGTTGGTTCATTTTTTTCCTAGGTATTTTATTATTTTTGATGCAATTGTGAATGGAATTGTTTTCCTGATTTCTCTTCTTTTTGGTCATTACAGTATAGGAATGCAACAGATTTCTGTGTATTAATTTTTTATCCTGCAACTTTGCTGAATTGAGATATTAGATCTAGTAGTTTTGGAATGGATTCTTTAAGATTTTTTATGTACAATATCATGTCATCTGCAAACAGGGACAGTTTAACTTCTTCCTTGCCAATCTGGATGCATTTTATTTCTTTGTGTTGCCTGATTCCCATGGCTAGGACCTCCAGCACTATGTAGAAAAAAAGTGGGGAGAGTGGGCATCCTTGTCTTGTTCCCAATCTTAAAGGAAAAGCTCTCAGCTTCTTGCTGTTAAGTAAAATGTTGTCTGTGGGTTTGTCATATGCAGCCTTTATTATGTTGAGGTACTTGCCCTCTACACCCATTTTGTTGAGAGATTTTATCATGAATGGATGCTGAATTTTGTTGAATGCTTTTTCAGCATCTATGGAGATGATCATGTGATTTTTGTCTATTTTTTGTTTATGTGCTGGAAGATATTGAAGGATTTCCAAATGTTGTACCATCCTTGCATCCTTGGAATAAATCCTGCTTGATCATGATGGATGATCTTTGTGAGGTATTTTTGAATTTGGTTTGTTAATATTTTGTTGAGTATTTTTGCATCTATATTCATCAAGGATATTGGTCTGTAATTTTCTTTTTTGTGGTGTCATTGCCTGGTTTTGGTATTAGAGTGATGCTGGCCTCATAGAATGAGTTTGGCAGTAATCCCTCCTCTTCTACTTTTTGGGAAACTTTAAGGAGGATGGGTGTTAGGTCTTCACATTTAAACATTTGATAAAATTCAGCAGTGAAACTATCTGGTCTAAGTGTTTTGTTCTTATGTAGTTTTTTGATTACCAGTTCAGGTTTGTGGCTGATAATTGGTCTATTCAGATTTTCTGTTTCTTCCTGGGTCATCCTTGGAAGGTTGTATTTTTCTAGAAAGTTGTCTATTTCTTCTAGGTTAACCAGTTTGTTAGCATATAAGTTTTCACAGAATTCTTTCAAAAGTATTTGTATTTCTGTACTGTCCATAGTGATTTTTCCTCTATCATTTCTGATTCTGTTTATGTGTGTAGACGACTCTCTTCTTTTTCTTGATAAGTCTGGCAAGGGGCTTATCTATTCTCTTTATTTTATCAAAGAAATAGCTCCTGAATTTATTGATTCTTTCTACTGTTTTATTCTTCTTGATTTTATTTATTTATACTCTAATCTTTATTATGTCCCTCCTTCTACTGACTTTGGAACTCATTTGTTCTTCTTGTTCTAGTTTTGATAATTGTGAGTTTAGAGTGTTCATTTGGGATTGTTCTTCTTTTCTGAGGCTGGCCTGAATTGCAATATACTTTCCTTTTAGTGGGGTCTTTGCTTCATCCCACAAATTTTGCAGTGATGAATTTTTCTTGTCATTTCTCTCCACATGTTGTTTGATCTCTGTTTTTATTTGGTCATTGATCCATTGATTATTTAGGATCATATTATTAAGTCTCCATGTGTTTGTGGGCTTTTCATTTTCTTTATTTCTAGTTTCATCCCTTTGTGGTCTGAGACTGGTTGATACAATTTCAATTCTTTTTTAATTTACTGAGGTTCTTTAAGTGGCCTACTATATGATCTATTCTGAAAATGTTCCATGTGCACTTGAAAAGAATGTGTATTCTGTTGCTTTTGGATGGAATGTTCTGTAGATGTCCATTAGGTCCAACTGTTCTAATATGTTGTTCAGTGCCTCTGTCTCATTTTTTTTTCTGATTGATCTGTCCTTTGGAGTGTGTGGTGTGTTGAAGTCTCCTAAAATTAATGCACTGTATTCTATTTCCCCGTTTAATTCTGTTAGAATTTTTTTCACACATGTAGGTGATTCTGTGTTCGATGCATAGATATTTATAATAGTTATATCCTCTTGTTGGACTGACCCCTTTATCATTATGTAATGTCCTTTGTCTCTTGTGACTTTCTTTGTTTTGAAGTCTGTTTTGTCTGATACAAGTACTGCAACTCCTGCTTTTTTCTCCTTATTAGTTGCTTGAAATATCTTTTCCATCCCTTAACATTCAGTCTGTGTATGTCTTTGGGTTTTAAGTGAGTCTCTTGTAGGCAGCGTATAGATGGGTCTTGTTTTTTTATCCATTCAGTGACTTTATGTCTTTTGATTGGTGCATTCAGACCATTTACATTTAGGGTGATTATTGGTAGGTATGTACTTACTGCTAGTGCAGGCTTTAGATTCATGGTTACAAAAGGTTCAAGGGTAATTCCCTTAACAAGCTAACAGTCTAATTTAACTCCCTTAGTATGCTATTACAAACACAAACTAAAGGTTCTTTTTTTCCTCCTTTTCTTCTACCTCCATTTTTTATATATTAGGTATAATATTCTGTACTCTTTGTTTATCCCTTGACTGACTTTGTTGGGAAATGAGTTGACTTTGCATCTGCTTAGTAATTAATTGTTCTATTTTGGTGTGGTTTTACTTCCCCTGGTGACAGCTATTTAGCCTTAGGAACACTTCCATCTATAGCAGTCCCTCCAAAATGCACTGTAGAGGTGGTTTGTGGGAGGTAAATTCTCTCAGCTTTTGCTTATCTGAAAATTGTTTAACTTTGCCCGGTATAGTATTCCTGTTTTGAGGCCCTTCTATTACATTGCATTAAATATGTCATGCCACTCCCTGTGGTCTGTAAGGTTTTTGTTTTGAAATCTGATGATAGCCTGATCAGTTTTTCTTTGTATGTGATCTTTTTTTCTCTCTCTAGCTGCTTTTAAAAGTCTGTCTTTACCCCTGATCTTTGTCATTTTAATTATATGTCTTGGTGTTGTCTTTCTTGGGTCCTTTGTGTTGGGATATCTGTGCACCTCCATGGCCTGAGAGACTATCTCCTTCCCTGACTGGGTAATTTTTCAGCAATTACCTCCTCAAAGACACTTTCTATCCCTTTTTCTCTTCTATTCCTTTTTTCTCTCTCTCCTTCTTCTGGTATCCCTATAATGTGAATATTGTTCCGTTTGGATTGGTTACACAGTTCTCTCAATATTCTTTCATTCTTAGGATTGTTTTTCCTCTCTGTGCCTCAGCTTCTTTGTATTCCTCTTCTCTAATTTCTATTTCATTTACCATCTCTTGTACTACATCTAATCTGCTTTTAAATCCTTCCATTTTAAGTTTCATTTCAGATATGGAATTTCTTAATGATTGGATCTCCATCCTGTGTTCATCCCTGAGTTCTTGAATATTTTTCTATATCTCCATGAGCATGTTTGATTTTTATTTCTCTCTTTCAGGAAGATTGGTGAGTTCAGTTTCATTTGTGCCTTTTTCTGGTATTTGCAAGATTTTTGTTTGAACCAGTTTCCTTTGACATTTTCTGTTTGTATGTGGTGCCCTCTAGTGCCCAGAAGCTCTAGTCTCTGGAGCTGCTCAGCCCCGGGAGTGATGTCAGGGGTTTCAGGAGAGTGGCGCTGGTGCCTGGGGGGGAGGAAAGATCTGTTTCCTACTTTCATGCTTCACTGTCTGTCTCCACTGTCACAATCAGTGGGCCAGCACACAGTTGTAAGCCTCTGTGCTTTGTGTCTGTAGTTCCCTTAGGTGGGGTCTTCCTCTGGCTGGCCTGACACCAGGGCAGGGACTGCCTGTTTGAGAGCTGGTGCTGGCAAGCCAGGAGGAAGGCACAGCAGACTGCATATCACAGTGGGGGCCCTTGGAGCTGAGTGGCCAGCCAGCAGGATGGAGCCCCTGTAGCTCCTGAAAGTTCCCAACCTGCTAGGCAGAGCACATCCAGAGAACCTTGTCCACCTATTCTTTGCAGGAGCAACAAGCCCCCTGCAAACCTGCCCCTTCAGTAGCCCTCTCATTGCTAGGAAGCTTCTCAGACCACCCGCTTTTCCTTTTTCCCAGAGCAGCTGGTTGTGGATCCCTGTCCTCCACAAATAGCTGGAATCTCAGTCTCTCCAAGTATTTTGCCTGTGTTAGGTTTCCAACCCCACTAACCTCCAGATCACCATGCAATGTAGGTTTGTGCTCTCAAAGCAGATCTCTAGGGCTCAGTGTTCAGCAGTCCCAGGCTTCCACCCCCTCTCCACTCCATTTCTCTTCCTCTCCCCAGTGAGCTGGGGTGGGGGAAAGACTTAAGTCCTGCTAGGTCAAGGTTTTGGTACGTTACCCTGTTTCATGGGGTCTGCTCTGCTATCCCAGTGTATGCAGTCTGGTCCAGCTTTCTTTCCTGTCACTCTTTTAGGATTAGTTGTATTAACTATATTTTTGTAAAATATATGGTTTTGGGAGGAGTTCTCTGTCCTACTTGCACTCTGCCATATTGAATCCCCTCACCTCTTGTTTCTTTTATGTAACACTATGTTTGTGAGATTCACTAGCATTGTTTCTTGTAATTGAATTTTGTTCATTCTCAGAAATGGCTGACCATTTATGTTCACCAACACAAATAATTCTTGTTATTTGTGGTCGTTTTTTACTATAAAGTCTCTGAAAGTCAGAGTTATCAAGTAATGCATCATTACCCCTAACATAAATACAGAGTTAGGTTCCTATGAGCCTCAGGTCACAGTATTTCCATCACTTAACCAATAACATCATTTCTGTTTATTTAATTATCTTGTTAAACATACCTTGTTTAATTATCTTTTGGATTTATTGAACTTAAAACAACAGTTTTATGACTCATACCTGAATGAAACTTATCTAACCCTTCTTTACCTTGGAACAATAGACAGCAGTTTATCCCTACACCTGAAATTATAATAAACAGCAAAATCACCAACAAAAGGCACAAAAATGTGAAAAACATGGCATTAAATTGACCATGAAAAAAACACTTGTTTACGAGATGAGAGCATTGGCCATCTTCCATTTGATTTAGTCCTCCTCTCTGAAAAATACATAAATAATAAATTACCTACTACTAAATTCCATGCCTTCTTTTTCTTTTAAAATTTATTTTGCTTCTGTCTTCAGATAGAATTATACTATTTCTTCCTTGGTTTAATTTTTTCACATTGTAGGATTTTTATTTAATTGTTCCCTTGTTTATATCAATTTTTCCATTCAACATATGTTTTTTTTTTATAATTTGAAAGTAACTCTTAACACAGATCTTGAAATTATTCTTCTGATATCAAGTATATGAGTCAAATATCATTGAGAAAAAAGACTAGAAATTTTCTTTAAATATACCCTCTTTCCGCTCAATGGAAGGGTTACTCCAAGAAACACCTCTTGTGCTCTCTTTTTTTAAAGTGTTTATTAATCTGTGTGTATTTATAAATTAAGGTCTAGCTTGTTTACAATTGGTAGAATAAGCTCCATCAGCAGTTGTATAAGTCATTTTTTAGTGCCAACTACTCATCTTAGGTCAGTGCTATAGACTGAATGATATGATGTTATGACCCCCGCAAATTACCATGTTGAAAAGTAACTCCCAGTGATGGTATTAGGAAGTGGGGCCTTAGGGGGTTATTATTAGGTCATTAGGGTGGAGCCCTCATGAGAGAGATTTGTTATCTTACAAAAGAGACCCCAGAGCTCCAGGGCTCCTTCTATAATGTTAGGTCACAGTAAGAACCAGGAAGCCAGTCTTCACCAGGCACCAAATCTACCAGAGCCTTTATCCTTGACCCCCTGGCCTCCAGAACTGTGAGAAACAAATTGTTGTTTAAGACACTCAATGCTATTTTTGTTAGAGCAACCCAATGGACAAAAACAGTCAGCATGAAGATTTTCCACAGGCACCTCCACCTCATTATAATATCTCATCCAAACTCATGGCTCACTTTATTTCCAATATTCTTCAAGAAAAGAATTTGGAAGTTCTACATCTCTCTTCCTCAAAAAAGCCATTTCATCTCTGACCAGGTGCTATTATTTTTTTTTCAAGTCTTCCTTTTCTTCATCTAAACTTCCACAACCAGTCTTAGCTTTCAAAATTTCTCACCTAAATTCTTGGTGCAGTCTCTCTGATAGTGTACTCATTTCCCAGGAATGGCTATTGTCTCCTTCCTCATCATTCTGGAAATTTGGGGTATACAGGCAGCTCAAGAGTAGTAAAAGCACACAGGTGTTGTACATAAGACCCTTAGACTGTATTGCTTGGAAATGAATTAGCTTGTACCTCCCGTACTGTGGTAGTATAACCCTCCCCACCCCCACCTTCTTTTAGATTTTAATATAATTAACCATGGAAGTTTTTTTTTCCTTTTCAATGTGTCTATTGAAATCTATTGAAAATACAATAGAATCTATTTATTCCAGAACTAGTTTATCACCATTCTTTCCTCCACTATACCATGTGTCATAGTGTATATTAAATCTCTTTTTCTTTAACTGTCATTATGTTATTTTCTTGAAAACAATAAGTTTCTTACTTTTATATCTGTGGCCTAATTGATTGCCATCAATAAATATATAAGCACTAAGTCAACTATAAAGAAAATGAGATTGGCAATTTTGTGGGTACCATTTCCTTTACAACTCTCACACACAAAATACAGAACAAAAGCAAAAGTCAATTTCAAAGAATACCTTGTATACACATCTTCCTTTGTATAAAACTCCCAGAATTTTCATGCTTATACAGGAGTACTTGCCCAGTCTAATTACATATGAAACCAAAGAAATTAAATTTAACAGTTTAAGGGAAATAATTCTTTATTTGTTCAGTTGCCAATGTACTAATTATTTCTGATAATCTTTATACAAAGTAATAAAACTTTGTTCTTTTATAAATTTGTTTTAACCCATTAAGCTTAAATTTCTATTTACCTGCTTTTTGCATTGTTCCAGTTTGTTTTACTCCCTTGGTTTCTGTTTTTAAATTAAAACCCTATAGCGGATCACTAGGTTCCAACTCTTTCCACTTAGCATTTTCATAGGTTTGAAAATTGAATTAGTAGAAATCATCAATGTCCCCAGACTGGGTAAAAGATTAGAGACAATAGCCATTTGCTCCCTCATATAAGACAAAAGGATGAATAAAAGTGCAGAGGGAGAGATTTAAGTAAAATAACTGGGAGAATTATCATTGAGAGTTGTATAACAATACAAATTTTATAATTGATGCTATAGACTATAGTCAAAATTCTGGAGATATTTAGAACATTGGGAGATTTACCATTTTCTGGAATTATAAAAGTACAGCTTAAAAACAGGCTCAGATTGTGTTCATTGATAGAATTCCTTCCATGGAGACTTCCATCTCCTCAAGTATTAAAAGAGATTTGTTGTCTCCATTTTCTCCTCTCACCCCAAAGGAATTTTCACCTTTTCGCACTTCAGTTCCTATGTACTGAAACTAACCTGGCGATAGTCACCACTGACTTCTCTCCAAGCTCATAGTCCTTAAGTCTCCCCTACATCTGCATCTTTATCATTTGTACTCTAGGAACTCTTTCCCTAGCTGTCCATGACACCAAATTCTGCCTTTTTTGCTTCTTCTTTTAATTTTTTGGTTCCTGCTGTGCCAATACTCAATGCTTCCACTGATTTGCTTTCCTTTCCATGTCCATAAATATTTGTATTCACTAATGAATCATTCCCAATCCCTCCTCTTTCTTCATTATAATTTTTCTCACCATTAAATCTCATTTACTTCTGCATCTTCGACTATCATAACTATGCTTGAGGCTCTTCTTCCATAAAACAAATAGCTATATTTAAACTACCTACAAATTCTCAGCCAAGTGACTCACAGCCATCTCCAATGCAACATATCTAAGTATGAATTTTCCATCTTTTCTTTTGGGAGACATTATAGCATGGTGATTAAGTGCTTAGTTCTAGAGCTGTGCTAACCCATGCTGCTTCATCTCCTAGCTTATTAGCACCTTGGGTAAGCTTTTAACTTCTCTGGGCTTCAGTTACAGTGTCTGCAAAGTGCAGGAAAAAAAACAGTATTAACTTGGTAAAGTAGGTGTGGTTTCAATAGTTGAATACATATAAATTACTTAGTATAATATATGATAAAAGAGAGCCATTTTCATTGTTATTTTTCTTATTAACTTTCCCTTTCTCAGTGAACATCATCAATATATGGCCATTTGCCTAAGTTGAGACCTTGAAATAAGTCGGCCAACATTCTCACTGCCCAGATGATCAATTCCGTATTAAATAATTCCTCTTTTACTTTTAAAGATCTTTTGCCTCTGTTGTCTTCTCTCCATCATATCATTAATGCCACAATTCTATCATTTAATGCCAGAACATTTTTTTAAATGTCCTAATCATGTTCTGTCTCCATTCTCTCTTCTTCCATGAGTGTGCTATTTCTCAAATAGGGGTGATTCTGTTACTTCTTTCAAAACTGGTATCTACTAATTGCTTTTAAAATAAATTCCCAACTTGATAGCATGTGATAAAGGTCATAATCTCATTCATTCCTAGTTTTTACCCCATATTGCTATGTCCTCAGTTTTATTTACTTAAACCAGGCCCTTGTAAGTTCTCTGTGCCTCAACACTTTGTCTAAAGGGTTTTTTCTACCTGGTAAGGTCTTATTTATTCTTTAGGCCCCATTCCTAAGAAAATCAGAAAATCTCCTTTCTTATGTTGCTCCCTGACTCTAGACCACATATCCTCCCTCCTTTTGAAAAATTGTTTGCTAATCTTTATTTTTCACCCTGTTAAATGGTTTTTCACATTATATCATCATTGTTTATTTTCTATTTATTATACTCTTAGATTTTAGTTTTCTTAAAGGACAGGACAGACACAATGCTTTCTCCTACATATTTTAGTAACTAATAGATTATTTGGTACTTTTAGTTAGAGCTGATTAATTATAACAAATAGCCCCAAATTTTAATAATTGCTCAAAGACAATTCAATTTGCTTCTGGGTCACAGGAATGTCCATGTCATCAGGGAGGTTCTGCTCCATACATTGATTTAAATACATGACTGATGCAGTTTCTAGAATCTTCAATTCATGGCTATAAAAATTGATCATGGAAAAAACATCCAAGTGACAGAAAGGGAAAAAAGCATGAAAACCCTTAATAGAAAAATCTCTTTTGTTGAAATCACAATCACTTCCACTCATACTATCTATATTGGTTAGAACTCAGCCACATGGCCATACCTAACTTTAAAGAGGCTAAGAAATGCAATCTGTCTACTGAGGAAGAAGAGAACAATAATTCTGGTGTGTAGCTGCTAGAATTTATTGCCACAGACATATGGTAGGCACACACAAAGAAATAGGGAATTGAATGACAAACTAGCTCTTAGAATCAGAATTCTCTATGGAACTTTTGAAAAATAACAAATGCCTGAACCACCATTAAACTTTCTAAATTAAAATTCCAGCTTTAGGTTAATGAATCTGTATTTTCTGGTTAACTAGGTGATTTTTCTGTATAGACAGGGTAATGATTCTACAGGTATTAAATAGACTACTACACAGAAATGGGAATCATCTTTATGGCACAGACTAAGTCAGAAGGTTATTAAAAATAAGTTAAATTCTAAATAGAACACAATAGTTGATCTATCTTATTAAAAACTCAATAAAATTAATGTTACACTCAATACCTAAGAAATTCTACATTGTTTTGTACATTTTATTATATTTCTTCTTGTAATAAATGCATACTACTCATAATCAACTGAAGTATAAACAATCTGAGGGGATTTTTTTAAGTCCCTTTTCTAGAAGCATTTTCAACAATAATTAGTACTTACCCAGGATCAATAAACACTAAAGGATCAAATTCTAGAATTTGCCCTTGGCTTTGCAATACATTTGAGTAGAAGACTACAAATAAATTAGTGAATGATTTGAGAAAAAGGATAAGTGGCTTTACTGATAACAATACATCTTTGGTTACATTTTCTATGTGCAAATCAGGCTTTATATTTTCTTCTTATTCAATCTTGTGTTCCTCAATCATTTCTGGGGCACGTAACTGTTTATAACCTATAATCCTTTCAATACCCAATGTGGAAATATTTATTCACAAATAACAATAATTAGTAAAGTCACATAGAAAACTCTACTACATTATTACTATGTTCACTGAATTATCTGGCCTTCTGTCAGTTAACTGGAATAAATATTGAGTCTAAACAGGCATAAGAACACAAAAATGCAAGAGTTTTTAAATAATAACTAATTTGGTATAAGTCTGTGCAATTTGAATATTTTTGTTCTCACGAAAAAACTGTGAATCAATGACTGGTTTATTTGTAATAGCAAAGGAGAGGTTTTTAAACTTTCAAAATGATTATTTTCCTTTTAACATTATGAACTTATTTCAAATTCCTCAACAGCATTTCTTGACATGGGAACATTTTAGTCAGATCTATACTGCTATATGGATTCATCCCAAACTTACATAAAGATGGGGTAGGTCAGGTCTTTTGTGAAAACACTGTTAAGATATACTTGTTTCATAGAGATGTGGTATTGATTTGTCATTGAAGCTTGAAGGCTTAGATGACAATGGATTTCTACTTTTTGTCCGAATGGCACTAAAGCTGTGACAATGGAGCCACTTTTTGTAAAGGGCTTGATGTTAACAATAATGAAAATGCTAAAGGAAATTGTAAAAACATTACTGTAATAGAAGGGAAGAGAGTCACATTTATTGTACATCTATGTACCAGGCTTTAGAATAGCATTTTGTTTTGTTTTGTTTAAAAACCTTTGTATTTATAATGAAATGAACCAAAAGTAATATCTGAGGAAACTAAATAATACTGTTGAAATATTGGGAAGTAGAAAGGCCCATAAGTTTCCTCATTTAAGCATCCATTCTCTATGTCTGCAGTTTCAGAAATTTACTCCTTGGAACAAAAAAAGTCAAGCAAGTTCACAGAAATTATTGAGGGAAAACAATTGCAAATGGCAGCTAAATCAATAATAGAATCAAACAATATTTTTTCCAGTAGCTACAGGTGTAGGAATACTGTAAAGGCAATTAAGGGATTAAAAAATATTACTCAGAATATTTTCGAAAATTTTGTATACAATATTCTTTCAAACATTATTGGTACAGCTACTTATAAAAAGTGTGTGTTAGTGTCTACTAAAGCTAAGTATATATGTACTTGATCAGCGATCAGTTCTACCTTCAACTCTGTACCCAACAAAAACATATATATATATATAGTCAAAAAAAAATGTAAAACAATATTTAGAGCAACTTACTATCTCTTACATGTAAGAACCAAAAACTGAAAACTATCCAAATGTCTACCAACCAGAATCAATAAACAAATTGTGGTATATTCATAAAATGGAATATTAAACAGCAGTCAGATGAACAAACAAGTGACTTTTTCATAAACATATAGTGAATGAAAGAACTGAGATACAAGAGAGGACATATTATATGATTCCATTATTTAAGTTTAACCACAGGCACAATGCATGCATGGTATTGAAAGTGTGAGGGGTCTTCTGGAATTCTAGTAATAAATTCTTGACTGAGATTCTCAAAATGTGTATACACATACAATGACACACACTGTTTTTATTCTATGAAAATTTATCTAGGGGCAGTGAAAAGATGGCTGAGTAGAACAGCAAGGCAAAATCCTCCTCCCACCTACACACTGAGGAAACAACTACAACAGAACACAACTAACCTTGAAAATAACCTGAAGACTGCAGAACAGACCACCTACACCTGGTGAAGAAGACAGGGCCACATGAAGAAGGTAAAGGGGTTAAGCCATGATCAGTCTGGACTCAGGCCCATCCCTCATGCCAGCCCACAAATGGGGGAGAGAAGCAGAGTGGGGAGCAGATTAACACTCAGGAATCTGACACACCTGGCCCTGGCAATCTGCTCTGGGAATGCAAGTACACTTTACAATGGGCTTTGGTGGTTAATGGGGCTGGATAAAAGGGAGAGTAGGAGAATTCTGGGGTGCCAAGACTCCAGTTGCTTGTGGAAAATAGGCACGTTCCAGTGACCTTACTCAGACCAAACACAGAGACTGCAGTTTGAAAGATTTACCAGCAGCAAGAAGTGTGGCAGAGGAACAGGATTAGAGGGAGCTCCTCCAGAGGAAAAAGGGCAGGCAGAAGACTCCTTCCTAGCCCTCTCTCAGCCCAGCAGGCTGGATGCTTGTGGGAGGGAACTTCAAAATGCTCCACCTTCCTCTCTGGCAGTTCAACCCTGTGGAGGTGCTTCCCTGCACACCAGCCCCACCCAGCCTACTTGGCTTAGCAGCAGTCCAACTTTGTTGATAGGCAGCTCAGGGGCAGATGTCACTTTTCCAGCTTTCCTGGTCCTCTCTCACCCAACTGGTCTGAGGCTTCTGGGAGCCAGCTCTAAACTCTCTGTGTACCCAATTGGCTCAACCCCAGTGCCCCCGGTATGCCTGCCTTGCCCAGCATACTCAGCTCAGTAGCAGTACTCAGTTGCTGACCAGCAAGAAGAGGACAGCCCCACCCACAGTGAATCCCATCAGAAAATGCCTCACGTCAAACAAAGGGCACACAGAGGCTAACTGGGGGGATCATCCATTGCTGGCAGATGACCAGAAAGGTGGGGTCTGCCCACAGCCCACCAACAACAACTGTAGCTCAGCCACAAAAGAGAACTTGGTGACAAAAGAGTCTTGAGTTTCTGGCATCATAAGATGCCAACTTCATAGTCATTACTTTCAAGACCAGGAGGCACAGATGATCTATTTAATGCAAGGAAAGAAACACAAAAACCCAGACAAAATGAGGGGACAGAAGAATATGTTCCTAATAAAAGAACAAGAGAAAACACCAGAGAAAGGGCTAAATGAAATGGAGATTAGTGATCTTCTTAAAAAATATTTCAAAGTAACAGTCATAAAGATGCTCATTGATCTGGGGAACAGAATTGATGGTCTCAGCAAGAACTTCAACAGGGAGATATATGAAAAAGAGCCACTCAACTTAGAATACAATTACTGGAATGAAAACTACAATAGGGATAATGAATAGTTGACTGCTTGAAGCAGAAAAAAGAATCAATGAGATGGAAGATAGAGAGCAGCAGAGTAACCAAACTGAGGAACAAAGAGAAAAAGAATTTCCAAGAATGAGAACTAAGAGAGCAGTGTGACAACTCCAAACAAAACAATATTTGCATAAGAGGAGCTCCAGAAAGAGAAGAGAAACACAGGAGTAGAAAGTCTCTTTGAAGAAATAACAGCTGAAAACTTCCCCCATCTGGGGATGGAAGATCCTGAAGGGCAAAGAGCCAGCTCTAAAAGAGGAACCTCAGAAATATAACAAAAAGGCATGTGCTAATTAAAATGGAAAAGATTAAAGATAAAGAGACAATGTTAAAAGCAGCAAGAAAGAGAGAGGCAGTTACCTATAAGAGAAACTCCAAAAGACTACCTGCAGATTTAAGGCCAGAAGGGAGTGTCATGAAATATTCAAAGTACTGAAAGGGAAGAACCTACAACCAAGAATTTTATGCCTAGCAAGGTTATCCTTCAGAACTAAAGATAGAATGAAAGTATCCTAGATAAATGAAGGTTAAAAGAATTCACCAACACTAAACCAGGTTTACAGATTATGTTAAAGGGTCTTCTTTAGACAGAAATGTTCTTAAATCTAAATATTTCTCATCAATGAAAATAAAACTACAGTAAAGGTAACAGGCCAATTACTAAGTAAGGATGAAGTTAAATAAACAAAAGTAGTTAAATCAACTATATACAAAATTGGTCAAGGGAAACACAAAAGATGTAGATTATGACATCTTATATATAAAGTGTGGAGAAGGAAGAATAAAACAGTAATACTTTTAGAATGTGTTCAAAATTGAGTTACCATCAACTTAATATAGATTGTTATATAATTAGGAAACTATCTATGAACCTTATGGTAACCACAAACCTAAAGCCTATAATAGACAAAATGAAAATTTTAAGGAATCCAAGAATAACACTCAAGAAAGCCATCAAATCGTAAAAGTAGAGTATAGAAAAGGAAGAAAGCAACAAAAAGGAGCTACAAAAAAACAACCAGAAAAGAATAAAATAGCAATAAGCACATACTTATCAATAACTACCTTAATTATAAATGGACTGAATGCTACAATCAAAAGACAGAGTGGCAAAATGGATAAAGAAACAAGACCCATCTACATGCTACTTATAGAGACTCATCTCAAACCTAAAGACACACATAGACTGAAAGTGGAGGGATTGAAAAAAGCATTTCATGAAAATAATAGGGAGAAAAAAAAGGAGTAGCAGTACTTATATCAGACAAAATAAGTTTCAAACAAAGACAGTAACAAAAGGCAAAGAAGGACATTACATTATGATAAAAGAATCAGTCAAACAAGAGAACATGACAATTGTAAGTATCTATGCACCCAAAATAGGAGCACCTAAATATATAAAGCAAATACTAACAGACCTAAAGGCACAAATAGACAGCAACACAATCTTATGAGGGTATTTTTAACACCATGTTTACATCACTGGATAGATCATCCAGATAGTAAACAAGTAAGGAACTGAGGTGTTGAATGACACACAAGTCTAGATGTACTTAAGAGATACATACAGAATATTCAACCCAAAAGCAGCAGGATATACATTTTTCTCAAGTGCATTCACCAGATTATATCACATTCTCCAGATTAGATGACAGACCAGGCCACAAAAAGAGCCTAAATAAATTAAAGAACTTTATATCAAACATCTTTTCCGACCACAATAGTATGAAACAATAAATAAATTAAATGAAGAAAAGAAAAAAAAGTCACACACAAAAACACATAGAGGCTAAATAACATGCTTCTAAATAATCAGTGGATCACTGAACAAATCAAAGAAATTAAGCAATACATGGAGACAAATGAAAACAAAAATACAATTCAAAATATGTGGGATGCTGCAAAAGCAGTTCTAAAAAAAATGGCTTTTTGCTATTATAAAAAGCAAAATAGCCATACAGGCCAACCACAAGAAACAAGAACAATTCTAAATAAACAGTCTAAACTCACAACTAAGGAAGCTAGAAAAAAAGAATAAAAAGAATAAATGAAATCCAAAGTTAGTAGAAGGAGGATATAATAAAGATCAGAACAAAAAGTAATAAAATAGAGAAAAATAAAACAATAGAAAAAATCAATGAAACCAGGAGATGGTTCTTTGAAAAAAATAAACAAAATAGATAAATCCCTAGCCAGACATATCAAGAGATAAAAGAGTATACACATAAACAAACTCAGAAAATGAGAAGAAATAATCACTATGGATACCATATAAACATAAAAAATTATTAGATAATACTATGAAAAATTATATGTCAATAAATTGGACAACCTAGAAGAAATGGACAACTTCCCAAAAAATACAACTTTCCAAGACTGACCCAGGAAATAATAGAAAATCTGAACAGATTAATTACCAGCAATGAAATTGAACTGGTAATCTAAAAAGTCCCATTAAACAAAAGTCCATGTATAAATGGCTTCACAGCTGAATTCTACCAAACATTTAAAGAGCTAATAGCCATCCTTCTTAAAGTATTCCAAAAAGTAGAAGGGAATACTTCCAAACTCACTTTATGAAGCCAGCATCACTATAATACAAAAATAAGACAAAGACATGAAAAAATAAAATTACACACCAATATCCCTGAAGAACAGAAATGCAAAAATTCCCAACAAAATATTAGCAGACCAAATTCAAAAATACATCAAAAGGATCATCCATCATGACCAAGTGGGATTTATTCCAGTGATGCAAGGGTGGTACAAATATTCATAAATCAATCAATATGATACATCATGTTAACAAAGGGAAGAATAAAAACCATATGATTACCTCAATTGATGCTGAGAAAGCATTTGACAAAATTCAACATTCTTTCATGATAAAAACTCAACAAAATGGCTATAGAGGGAACATACCTCAATATAATAAAGGCCATATAGAACAAATCCACAGCTAAAATCATACTC
This sequence comes from Manis javanica, assembly GCF_040802235.1. Lineage (NCBI taxonomy): Eukaryota > Metazoa > Chordata > Mammalia > Pholidota > Manidae > Manis > Manis javanica. The sequence goes on along the minus strand of NC_133160.1, from coordinate 125,618,717 downwards.
TCTAGTAAAAAGCTGAAAACTTTTTCTTTAAGATCAGGAAGCAGGATAAGGAGGCCCACTCTCACCACTTTTATTCAACATAGTTTTGGAATCCTAGCCATGGTAATCATGGTAGAAAGAAAAAGAAATAAAGGCATCCAAATTGTTAAGGAAGAAATAAAATTGTCATTATTCACATATGACATGATATTATATAAAAAAAATTCTAAAGAGTCCACCAAAATACTATTAGAACTAATAGTAGATTCAGTAAAGTCTCAGGATACAAAGTCAATGTACAGAAAACTATGACATTCTTATATACTAACAATGAACTAGCAGAAAGAGAGATAAGGAAAACAATTCTACTTACAATTGAATCAAAAAGAATAACACACCTAGAAATAAACCTAACCAAGAAGGTGAAAGACCTGTACTCTGAAAACTATAAGACACTGATGAAAGAAATTGAAGAAGACACAAATAAATGGAAATCTACCCTATGCTCAGGGTTAGGAAGAATTAATATTATCAAAATGTCTGTCCTACCAAAAGAAATTTATAGATTCAATGCAATCCCTATCAAAACACCAATGGCATTTTTCAATGAAGTAGAGTAAATGATCCGAAAATTTATATGGAACCAGAAGACCCTGAATAGCCAAAGCAATCTTGAGAAATAACAAAACTGACGCTTTCACACTCCCTGACTCCAATCTGTTCTACAGAGCTATCGTAAAGACTTCATGGTACTAGTACAAGAATACATAAACCAATGGAACAGAATAGAGAGCCCAGAATTAAACCCACACAAAGGAGGTAAGAATATACAATGGGGAAAAAATACTCTCTTTAATAACTGGTGTTAGGAAAACTTCACAGCTATATGCAAGAGAATGAAACTGGGCCACTAATACCATAAACAAAATTAAACTTTAAATGGATTAAAGACCTAAATATAAGACATGAAACCATAAAACTCTAAGAAAACAAAGGCAAAAATCTCTTGAACATGACCATGAGTAATTTTTTTCTAGACATGTCTCCCTGAGCAAGGGAAACAAAAGCAAAAAGAAACATGTGGGACTACACCAAAATTAAAAGCTTCTGTACAGCAAAGGACAGCACCAACAAAACAAAAAGGAAACCTACAATTTTGGAGAATATATGGTATATATTAAGAACTCATATGCCTCAACACCAGAAAACAAATAACCCAATTGAAAAAATGGGCAGAGACTTTTCCAAAGAAGACATACAGATGGCCAGCAGACACATGAAAAGATCCTCCACATCACTAATCAGTATGGAAATGCAAGTCAGAACCATAATGAGATATCACCTCACACCAGTCAGAATGGCCATTATCCGAAAGACAAGAAATAACAAGTGTTGGTGAAGCTGTTGGAGGTAAAGAAACCCTTGTACACTGTTGGTGAGCATGTAAATTGGGGCGGCCACTACAGGAAGCAATATGGAAATTCCTCAAAAACCGGAAGTAGAAATACCATATGATGCAGTAATTCCATTTCTAGGAATTTACCCACAGAAAACATAAACACTGATTCTGAAAGATATACACACTCTATGTTAATTGCCATTATTATTTGCAATAGCCAGGATATGGAAGCAACGAAAATGTCCATCAATAGAAGAATGGATAGAGAAGAAGTGGTACATAAACACAATTGAATATTATTCAACCACATAAGAAAAATCCTGGAATTTGTGACATGAATGGGCCTAGAGGACATTATGCTAAGTGAAATAAGTCAGGTGGAGAAAGACAAGTACCATATTTCATTTATTTGTGGAATCTCATAGACACTGAGAACTGACTTGTGGTAATCATGAAGGAGGGGCTGGGTTGGGTGGGGTGAAATAGGTGAAGAGGGTAAAGAGGCACAATATCTCAATCATAGTTGGTCACAGGGATGGTAGGTAGCACAGCATGGAGAACATAGCCAATAGTTATGTAACATTTTCCTATGTTGTCAGATAGTAACAGCACTAGAGGGGGTGAGCTTTTAATAATGTAAATAACTGTTGAATCACTAAGGGGTACACTCGAAACAAATATAATATTTTGTAGCAACTATCCTTCATAAAAAAAAATCCTCTGTGGATGCTTTTCCTTGTGTCAACTTCATTTCTTTTGTAAACAAGGGCTACAAACTCTAAAGTCTACAATTTGGGTGGAACTTGACTCTTCCAGCATGCTTTAGCCACCATTAAGTTATTGTTACACAGGCATTTTCACTTTCTTCTGATAAATCTTAGTTTTATGTGGATTGTACACACTTTATTCTCAAAAAATAACCTTATCTCCAAGTTTTGAAGAATAGAATAAGATCCCCTTAACTGTCAAAATACATGTACTTTGAACTCCACAAAGTCTGAATAGTTATTACAAAAAAACTTTTGCTGATGAGGAACTCAAATTCACAGTTAAATTTGCCTAAAATTCCACATACATTGCTAAGCAAGGACACAAACCCAGAAATGACTTTTTATGATGTTACACCATTTTCTAAAAAATCAATATTATGGTACTTCTGAGATAGTAGGATTTTTAAATTATTTCCTCCTGTATATCATTTTCTCTGGGAATAAAAATCATTTTAAAATGACCCAAACCTAAGGGCACTTATATACTACTACATAATCTTTCTCATGGGAAATTCAGTCATTGACAATGGTGGTATGTTAAAGAAGAAAAAAGAGATTTTCAAATGAGATATACATAGATTCAAATCTAGATTCAGCTACCAACAATGTGTGTGAGCTTAGGAAAGTTATTTCAACCCTTTATATTTCTATTTCCTCCATCTCTAAAACTGCAAAATAATACTTACCTTGCTGACTACTGTCAAGTTTCCAGGTAATGTAAGTAGAGTGTGCAGCAGGAAAGCAATACTCAATAAGTGGCTGCTCTAAAAAAGAACTGGGTTGATGAGTACAGATACTACTTCAAAGGACAGTCTTTAGATAATACTACCACTTGATAACAATCATTTACATTTGGGAAGACACTTTCTGAAAATACATTACAGAAACACTTGAAAAGGATGAAAACCCAAGGTAGGTGTGTGTGGGTATGTGTGACAAAATATATATATATAAACTTATTCTTTAGAGTGAACCAAAAGTATGTTCTTCCAAAGGAATATGTGGAGACTTAGAAGACAGAGATATGTATCACCATACTCCGTTTTCCCCATTTATTTATTAGGTAGGGAGTAAAAAAGATACGATATATGAAGATCATGCTTCCATAATCTCTTTATCAGTTATAACTGCTTTGTGTAGCTTTGGGCAATTTATAGCCAAGTTTCTACCTTTTATGAGACAGTACAACTAGATGTTCTCTAAGTTATATTAAAACCCCAAAATTCTGCCCTGACTATATTACTTTCTAATTAAATAATATAAAATTAGCCCAGCTTTGACTATTAATTTCATCCCACAAAATTAACACTCTGTAGGATGACAAATTCATCCTTGTCAACCACATTCACAGAACTTACTGTTGCAGAAACATATTGAACCACAATGTCTCACTTTTCCAGGGTATTTGTTATAGGATTAATATTGTGCTAAGCACTTCTGAGTTTTGTTCTTAAGTTTGCTGTGCATGAGCTCAAAATGATCAACTTAGTCAAAAGAAAACAACTCCCTGGGATTAGAGGAACCCTATAAAATTTAAATCCTGTGATGGTTCCTGCTTTTGTACAGCAGCAATTTATCTCTATGGTAGCATCGTTGGTGGCAGGCCAACAACCTTGAGTGCAATGAACTCTCCTTTAACCCTTATCAAAACACCAATGGCATTTTTCAATTATGTCCTCCTATTATGTTCTCCTATAATCAGTACCCCATTTCTCTCCCCCCAAAAAAACTTCTCTGTGTTAATTTTGTGTGGCCACTCAGCAATATTTGACACTGATGGCTGTCCTTACAGTTTTTCCCGCCTCTGCATATCCAGGATACCTCTTTTCTTGGCCTCCTTTTCTGGCTACTACTTCTCAATTTCTTATGCTGGCTTCTCCAGTTCCATTAGACTTCTCACTCACTGTTCATGGATATGATCCAGAACCCAATCGTTTCTCTGTATCTTCCATCACAGTCTCATTTAGTTCATGACTTTAAATACATTGATACACATTGGGCCTCCAAATGTACATATTCAGACTTGAGTTCTTACCTGAACTGCAAACTCATATACTCAACTTTCTATGTGATATATACATCTGGAGTTCTAAAAGAAATTTTCAAGTCAACATGTCAAAAGAAGAACCATTTTCAACATTCTTCAAACCCATTCTCCAGCAATTCTGCTGAATTTAACCTATCATCATCTTTGCTGTTCTCACCCACACCATCATCTTTCACTTAGATTATTGTAACAACATCCTAAATGATCCCTGTACTCCCTTCCAATCCATTTTCAACAGAGCAAACAGAAGGATTTTTTCAAAATATAAACCAAGTCATAATATTCCTTTGCTTAAAACCAACCAAAAGCTTCCCTTTATACTTAGAATAGAACATACTTACATACAGTTGACCTCAATATCTATCCCTTGCCAAGTTCTGACCCATCTACTACTGCTCTGATCATTACTCAATACACTCTAACTACACTGACCTTCTCTGTTCTTTAAATACATCAACTTCATTCAAATCTTAAGGCCTTAGCCTAGAATATTTGAATAGCTGATTCCTTGAAATCAAGGAATTAGTTCAAATGTTACCTCCTCAAGGAGGCCTTCCCTATGCACTTAACTGCTAGTACTGAGTATTTCATATTCATCTATTTGTCTATTGTCTGAATTTCCTCACTAAATGTAATCTTAAGAGAGAACCTTATTTATTTTACTTAATTTTCTACACTCGATGCTTAAAATAGTGTTTACCACATAGGAGACTCTCAATATATATTGAAGGAACAATGTGTAATTATAGGTAGAAATAGCTGTTCACAATAGGCATGAAAATAGTCTCAGATATTGGAGCAGGGCTTGCTTGGATAGTCTCTTTAGGACATTAATAAAATGGTTGCTTGGCTCAGGCTAGGAGGAGATTTATATAATTTAGTCATAAGCAGAAATCAATAATTTTTAGTACCTGTAAACAGTACCCAAGTTATGAATCTTCTGTCTTTGGAATAGTATGCATTTTCTGAGCAAAATGTCCTTCCCACACCAAAGCAATTGTAACACAGAGGCAGCCATTTAAAGCAATGGACACTGGGGAAAAGCAGTGACTGAAGGTCAGTAACTGCTGGCCTGAAACACTGGCACATACTTAAGTCTGTGGCTCTTCCTTAATTTTAGTAAGAGAACTGAATAACACAAGTCAGTACCCTTGTTTCTACACAGATTATACTGAGAAAATCAGTTTTGGAGAGCTCCAGGTATGGGCCTCACAATTTCATTATTTCAGGGATATGTAAACACAACACAAATACTGGGGTTTGGAATTAGGCTGTGTTTCCTAGGTCAATAGACCTATTTTTATTGTCTTTAAAAAATCCAGGATTAACTTTCATAATTTATACAACTGCAGGAATATTTTTAAGGATTATTGATATTGTAGGACACTTGTTTCCTTAGGGATGTTCTGAAGAGTTCCCACAGTTTACTTTAAGTATTAAAAACCATATGTTATCAATGCTCAGTGTCTTTAACAAGTACAGACAAACCCTATTCCTACTGTGTAATTCATAGCCATACTAGACAAAGGAAAACACAGGCAGGAAAAGGTTAGTCTTTAGTGACCTGAAACTTCCAAGTACTTGCTTGAGTGGCAATCATCTAACAGAGGCTGCTCCCTGAGGGCTCAGGGTCATCTGCCTATTTGTAGATTCTCATCCCTATGGATGGCTCAGTTAGACCACAATTTCGTTAAGTGTAATAAGGCCTGGACACCACAAACAGTTCTTTCTTCCCTTATTCTTTTCCTCACCAGCAAAAATAAGCTGTTAATAGCACAGTTCTTTAATAAATCTAACCTCACTTATCACTATGTGTGTGTGTGTGTGTGTGTGTGTGTGTGTGTGTGTTCCCATTTGGTTTCATTAATTATTCTCCATTCTGTATATTGTGTCTATCCAGAGTCCCACAATGTATCATATTTCTCTACCTCTTGAAAGACTCACATACACTTCTTGTTCATTCATAGATTCTTATTAACATTCTTAATTGCAGCTGCTTTAGAGGACCTTCTATACTTTCCTCTTCTCAAAAAATAGCAGTCTTTTTCTTTAATATCACTAATCTTTTTTATAATTTTTGCTATTCCATGTTGCCTTTATAAGTACATTTTCTTAATCTAGGCCTTCCTACAAAGGAAATTTAAGTCTATCATTGATTTTGTTAAGAGTACTGGCATGAATGTCACCTTGTGGGAAAGTAAAAGCAGATAGCTTGAATGTTTTATTTAATAACTAATAAAATGCACAGGGCTCAATACAATGAGTTGAATTAAAAATAGGTCCCATGTAAATAACAAATGTCTGCAAAAAAAACACATAAATTTTGCAGAACTCAGCATGCAAAGTTCCTAACATCATTTCTTGACTTTCACCCATATCTATATTCAAGAAACATATACAGTTCACCCATATGATTTAGGATACTATTTTAAGTGGGGATAAAAGCCAAAGATATGAGTATTTATGTTAAATGTGTAGCCTAGTATAGATATGATAAAATATGTAGAGTAATACAGGAAGATGCAAGTGCCTTAAGAAGTCAGCAGAGGTTTCTTTTTTTTTTTTTTTAGTTCTTAAAAAGATATTTTATTTATTTGGGACTCAGAGAAATGTTGCTATAATTAAAATGTTAAAACTTAAACAGGTGTCATTTTTTAAAATGTATTACATTTGTTTCCTCTTATTATTATTACTATTTTTTTTTGAGAGGGCATCTCTCATATTTATTGATCAAATGGTTGTTAAGAACAATAAAACTCTGTATAGGGGACTCAATGCTCAATGTACAATCATTAATCCACCCCAAGCCTAATTCCCGTCAGTCTCCAGTCTTCTGAAGCATAACGAACAAGTTCTTACATGGTGAACAAGTTCTTACATCGTGAATAACTTCTTACATGGTGAACAGTACAAGGGCAGTCATCACAGAAACTTTCAGTTTTGATCACACATTATGAACTATAAACAATCAGGTCAAATATGAATATTCGTTTGATTTTTATACTTGATTTATATGTGAACCCCACATTTCTCCATTATTATTATTATTATTATTATTTTTTTTTTTTTTAATAAAATGCTGAAGTGGTAGGTAGATGCAAGGTAAAGGTAGAAAACATAATTTAGTGCTGTAAGAGAGCAAATTTAGATGATCAGGTGTGTGCCTGTAGACTAAGTGTTAATCCAAGCTAGACAAGGGCAATAAAACATCCACGGATGCAGAAGATTTCTCTCAGAACAGTGGGGGAGAGGTTCTAAGCCTCACTTCTGTTGATCCCCAATTTCCCACCTGATGGACCCCCTGTGACTGTGCCTGTCTTAGGTTGTTCCTCCCTTCAGGAATCTTACCCGTCTCTGGCTAACCAGTCATCTTCCGGGGCCATACAGGGAAATGTAAAGTTGGTAAGTGAAAGAGGCAATATTGTTTGAAAAGGTTAGCTTTTTACTTCTTTGCAGATTTATGCCCTGTGGCTTTTATGCCCAGTATTTGTCTTGAGGTATCTTTACCACTTGGAAGAATTATGATACTAGGTAAATTCGATATGAGAAACGAACTCTATTTAAGGGTTGTAATTAGAAAGAAAAAAGAAAAGCTATAGGAGTAGCAGACGGAAGGTAACATGGGAAGATTGATTATTTCTTTGACATATCTTCTTGGAGAGTAACTTAATAAGCATGTATAGGTTTTAAACTACTAATTAAATTGCATACACACATTAACATAATAGGAATACAGTTACATAACCAAAGCAGATCTATAATTACCAGCCATCTCCAGTGAAACCAAGAAAGCCAGTTAGGCACCCTAGGCATTTGTGAAAACTTATCTATGATATGGTGGATATTGTCCAACTGAACTTGAACAGTCTGAGAGAAATCAGACAAATTAAAACAACCCATTCCTGGGGACTGTTCACATCCCATATGTTCTTTTAACAGTAGATAGTCTGTAGTTGTAAGATTTTGGAGCGCTACAACGTGCACTTCTCTAATTCTTGGTTGAGTTCCAACAGTATAGATCCAGTCAAATTTGTTGTTTTACTGTATGCACAGGCCAGCTTAGATATTTCCTTCTTCATTCCCATGACAAGTCCAGGAACCGGTGGGATGAATGCAGCTACAACTGCAGCATCGCCTGGATCTTTGTTGAGGTTTTTTGATGATCATCTTCTGGTATGGCTCTTCCAGAGAGTGCTGATGTTGGAAGTTCTTCTTCATATCATATCTTAGTTCATTCTCTGAGTAGCCAAATTAGGATTTGATCCTCTGTATAAACACAAACAGACCCTTTGCCCACACTTTTATATGCCCTTTATACCATTGTGTAGAACTCATTGGAGGTCACCGCAAAGGAACTGCTTTTTTTTTCTTTTAAGAAAAAGGATCATTATCAGAAAAATGTACCTTCATAGCCGATCATCTGACACCCTTTAAGTGATCAAAATTAAGGATATTTAAAACATGCATTAATCGTTGATTTACAGTTAGTTTTATCCTATCAAGGAGTAATCCCCCTTTTCTTTCTTTCTTTTTTTTCTGTTTTTTTATCATTAATCTACACTTACATGAAGAATATTATGTTTACTAGGCTCTCCCCTATACCAGGTCCCCTCTATAAACCACTTTACAATCACTGTCCATCAGCATAGCAAAATGTTGAAGAATCACTACTTGTCTTCTCTGTGTTGTACAGCCCTCCCCTTTCTCCCTCCCCCCACCACATGCATGCTAATCTTAATACCCCCTTCTTCTTCTCCCCACTCTTATACCTCCCTACCCAACCATCCTCCCCAGTCCCTTTCCTTTTGGTACCTGTTAGTCCATTCTTGGGTTCCATAATTCCACTGCTGTTCTGTTTCTTCAGATTTTCCTTTGTTCTTATACTCCACAGATGAGTGAAATCATTTGGTATTTCTCTTTCTACGCTTGGCTTATTTCACTGAGCATAATACTCTCCAGCTCCATCCATGTTGCTGCAAATGGTAGGATTTACCCTCTTCTTATGGCTGAGTAGTATTCCACTGTGTATATGTACCACATCTTCTTTATCCATTCATCTACCGATGGACATTTAGGTTGCTTCCAATTCTTGGCTATTGTAAATTGTGCTGCGATAAACATAGGGGTGCATCTGTCTTTCTCAAACTTTATTGCTGCGTTCTTAGGGTAAATTCCTAGGAGTAGAATTCCTGGGTCAAATGGTAAGTCTGTTTTGAGCATTTTGATGAACTTCCATACTGCTTTCCACAATGGTTGAACTAATTTACATTCCCACCAGCAGTGTAGGAGGGTTCCCCTTTTTCCACAGCCTTGCCAACATTTGTTGTTGTTTATCTTTTGGATGGCAGCCATCCTTACTGGTGTGAGGTGATAGCTCATTGTAGTTTTAACTTGCATTTCTCTCATAAATAGTGATGTGGAGCCTCTTTTCATGTGTCTGTTGGCCATCTCTATTTCTTTTTCAGAGAACTGTCTGTTCAGTTCCTCTGCCCATTTTGTAATTGGATTATTTGTTTTTTGTTTGTTGAGGCATGTGAGCTCCTTATATATTTTGGTTGTCAACCCTTTATCGGATCTGTCATTTACAAATATATTCTCCCATACTGTAGGGTTCCTTTTTGTTCTATTGGTGGTGTCCTTTGATGTACAGAAGCTTTTCAGCTTAATATAGTCCCACTTGTTCATTTTTGCTGTTGTTTTCCTTGTCCAGGGAGATATGTTCAAGAAGAGGTCACTCATGATTATGTCTAAAAGGTTTTTGCCTATGTTATTTTCTAAGAGTTTTATGATTTCATGACTTACATTCAGGGATTTGATCCATTTTGAATTTCTTTTGTATATGGAGTTAGACAATGGTCCAGTTTCATTCTCCTACATGTAGCTGTCCAGTTTTGCCAGCACCATCTGTTGAAGAGACTGTCGTTTCGCCATTGTATGTCCATGGCTCCTTTATCAAATATTAATTGACCATATATGTTTGGATTAATGTCTGGAATCTCTAATCTGTTCCACTGGTCTGTGGCTCTGTTCTTGTGCCAGTACCAAATTGTATTGATTACTATGACTTTGTAGTAGAGCTTGAAGTTGGGGAGTGAGATCCCCCCTACTTTATTCTTCTTTCTCAGCATTGCTTTGCCTATTCGGGGTCTTTGGTGTTTCCATATGAATTTTTGAATTATTTGTTCCAGTTCATTGAAGAATGTTGCTGGTAATTTGATAGGGATTGCATCAAATCTGTATATTGCTTTGGGCAGGATGGCAATTTTGACGATATTAATTCTTCCTAGCCATGAGCATGGGATGAGTTTCCATTTGTTAGTGTCCCCTTAATTTCTCTTAAAACTGACTTGTAGTTTTCAGGGTATAGGCCTTTCACTTCTTTGGTTAGGTTTATTCCCAGGTATTTTATTCTTTTTGATGCAATTGTGAATGGAATTGTTTTCCTGATTTCTCTTTCTATTGGTTCATTGTTAGTGTATAGGAAAGCCACAGATTTCTGTGTGTTAATTTTGTATCCTGCAACTTTGTTGTATTCCAATATCAGTTCTAGTAGTTTTGGAGTGGAGTCTTTAGGGGTTTTTATGTACAATATCTTGTCATCTGCAAACAGTGACAGTTTAACTTCTTCTTTACCAATCTGGATTCCTTCTATTTCTTTGTTTTGTCTAATTGCCATGGCTAGGACCTCCAGTACTATGTTAAATAACAGTGGGGACAGTGGGCATCCCTGTCTTGTTCACGATCTCAGAGGAAAAGCTTTTAGCTTCTCGCTATTCAGTATAATGTTGGCTGTGGGTATATCATATATGGCCTTTATTATGTTGAGGTACTTGCCCTCTATTTCCATCTTGCTGAGAGTTTTTATCATGAATGGATGATGAATTTTGTCAAATGCTTTTTCAGCATCTATAGAGATAATCATGTGGTTTTTGTCTTTCTTTTTGTTGATGTGGTGGATGATGTTGACGGCTTTTTGAATGTTGTACCATCCTGGCATCCCTGGAATGAATCCCACTTGGTCATGGTGTATGATCCTTTTGATATACTGTTGAATTCTGTTTGCTAATATTTTATTGAGTATTTTTGCATCTACATTCATCAGGGATATTGGTCTGTAATTTTCTTTTTTGGTGGGGTCTTTGCCTGGTTTACATATTAGGGTGATGTTGGCTTCATAGAATGAGTTTGGGAGTATTCCCTCCTCATCTATTTTTTGGAAAACTTTAAGAAGAATGGGTATTATGTCTTCTCTGTGTGTCTGACAAAATTCCGAGGTAAATCCGTCCAGTCCGGGGGTTTTGTTCTTGGGTAGTATTTTGATTACCGTTTCAATTTCTTTGCTCGTAATTGGTTTGTTTAACTTTTGTGTTTCTTCCTTGGTCAGTCTTGGAAGGTTGTATTTTTCTAGGAATTTGTCCATTTCTTCTAGGTTTTCCAGCTTGTTAGCATATAGGTTTTCATAGTAGTCTTTAATAATTCTTTGTATTTCTGTGGAGTCTGTCATGATTTTTCCGTTCTCATTTCTGTTTCTGTTGATTTGTGTTGATTTTATTTTTCCCTTACTACGTTTGGCTAGAGGCTTATCTATTTTGTTTATTTTCTCAAAGAACCAGCTATTGGTTTCATTGATTTTTGCGATTGTTTTATTCTTCTCAATTTTGTTTATTTCTTCTCTGATCTTTATTATGTCCCTCCTTCTGCTGACTTTAGGCCTCATTTGTTCTTCTTTTTGCAGTTTCGATAATTGTGATGTTAGACTATTCATTTGGGATTGTTCTTCCTTCTTCAAGTGTGCCTGGATCGCTATATACTTTCCTCTTAAGACTGCTTTTGCTGCGTCGCACAGAATTTGGGGCTTTGTGTTGTTGTTATCATTTGTTTCTATATATTCTTTGATCTCTATTTTGATTTGTTCGTTGATCCATTGATTATTTAGAAGCATGTTTTTAAGCCTCCATGTGTTTGTGAGCCTTTTTGTTTCCTTTGCAGAATTTATTTCTAGTTTTATACCTTTGTGGTCTGAAAAATTGGTTGGTAAAATTTCAATATTTTGGAATTTACTGAGACTCTTTTTGTGGGCTAGTATGTGGTCTATTCTGGAGAATGTTCCATGTGCACTTGAGAAGAATGTATATCCTGTTGCTTTTGGATGTAGAGTTCTATAGATATCTATTAGGTACATCTGTTCTAGTGTGTTGTTCAGTGCCTCTGTGTCCTTACTTATTTTCTGCCTGGTGGATCTATCCTTTGGAGTGAGTGGTGTGTTGAAGTCTCCTAAAATGAATGCATTGCAGTCTATTTCCCCCTTTCGTTCTGTTAGTATTTGTTTCACATATGCTGGTGCTCTTGTGTTGGGTGCATATATATTTAGAATGGTTATATCCTCTTGTTGGACTGAGCCCTTTATCATTATGTAGTGTTCTTCTTTATCTCTTGTTACTTTCTTTGTTTTGAAGTCTATTTTTTCTGATATTAGTACTGCAACCCCTGCTTTCTTCTTACTGTTGTTAGCCTGAAATATGTTTTTCCATCCCTTGACTTTTAGTCTGTGCATGTCTTTGGTTTTGAGATGAGTTTCTTGTAAGCAGCATATAGATGGGTCTTACTTTTTTATCCAGTCTATTACTCTGTGTCTTTTGATTGGTGCATTAAGTCCATTTACATTTACGGTGACTATTGAGAGATATGTACTTTTTGCCATTGCAGGCTTTAAATTCGTGGTTACCAAAGGTTCAAGGTTAGCCTCTTTAGTATCTTACTGCCTAACTTAGCTCACTTATTGAGCTCTTATATACACTGTCTGAAGATTCTTTTCTTCTCTCCCTTCTTATTCCTCCTCCTCCTTTCTTCATATGTTGGGTGTTTTGTTCTGTGCTCTTTTTAGGAGTGCTCCCATCTAGAGCAGTCCCTGTAAGATGCCCTGTAGAGGTGGTTTGTGGGAGGCAAATTCCCTCAACTTTTGCTTGTCTGGGAATTGTTTAATCCATCCTTCATATTTAAATGATAGTCATGCTGGATACAGTATCCTTGGTTCAAGGCCTTTCTGTTTCATTGTATTTAATATATCATGCCATTCTCTTCTGGCCTGTAGGGTTTCTTTCGAGAAGTCTGATGATAGCCTGATGGGTTTTCCTTTATAGGTGACCTTTTTCTCTCTAGCTGCCTTTAAAACTCTTTCCTTGTCCTTGATCCTTGCCATTTTAATTATTATGTGTCTTGGTGTTGTCCTCCTTGGATCTTTTTTGTTGGGGGTTCTGTGTATTTCCCTGGTCTGTTTGATTATTTCCTCCCCCAGTTTGGGGAATTTTTCAGCAATTATTTCTTCAAAGAGACTTTCTATCCCTTTTCTTCTCTTTTCTTCTTCTGGTACCCCTATAATACAGATATTGTTCCTTTTGGATTGGTCATACAGTTCTCTTAGTATTGTTTCATTCCTGGAGATCCTTTTATCTCTATCTATGTCAGCTTCTACATGTTCCTGTTCTCTGATTTCTATTCCTTCAGTAGCCTCTTGCATCTTATCCATTCTGCTTATAAATCCTTCCAGGGCTTTTTTCACTTCTGTAGTCTCCTTCCTGACATCTGTGATCTCCCTCCGGACTTCATCTCATTGCTCTTGCATTTTTCTCTGCATCTCTGTCAGCATTTTCATGATTTTTATTTTGAATTCTTTTTCAGGAAGACTGGTTAGGTCTGTCTCCTTCTCAGGTGTTTACTCTGTGATCTTTGCCTGTCTGTAGTTTTGCCTTTTCATGGTGATAGAGATAGTTTGCAGAGCTGGCAAGAGTGATGGCTGGAAGAGCTTTCCTTCTTGTTGGTTTGTGGCCTTCCTCTCCTGGGAGAACAGCGACCTCTATTGGCTTGTGCTGGGCAGCTGTGCGCAGACAGGGCTTCTGCTTCCTCCCTGGCTATTATGGAGTTTATCTCTGCTGTCGCTGTGGGCGTGGCCTGGCTCAGGCTGCTGCTCCAAAATGGTGGAGCCCCATTAGAGGGGGAGTGGCCAGGAGGCTATTTATCTCCTTAAGGGGCCTCCGTGCTCCCTGCTGCCCAGGGGGTTAGATTGTCCAGAGATCCCCAGATTCCCTGCCTCTGGACTAAGTGTCCCGCCCTGCCCCTTTAAGACTTCCAAAAAGCACTCACCAAACCAAAACAACAACAACAACATCAACAAAAGAAAAACGCATGATTTTCTTTGTCCTCAGGCACCTGCTCACCAGTCTTGCTGCCCTGTTTCCCTAGTATTGGGGTCCCTGTCCCTTTAAGACTTCCAAAAAGCACTCACCAAAAATAAAAAAAATGGCCACTCCTGTTTCTTTCTTCTCCGGCGTCGGCCTCAGGCACCCGCTCACCGGTCTTGCTGCCCTGTTTCCCTAGTATCCAGGACCCCATACATGCACTGTGTCTGCACTCTGGCACAGGTGGCTGGGGCTGGGTGTTCAGCAGTCCTGGGCTCCCTCTCACTCCCCGCTCTGACTCCTCTCCTCCTCCTGGGAGCTGGGGAGAGGGGTGCTCGGGTCCCACCAGGTGGGGGCTTGTATCTTACCCTCTTCACAAGGCGCTGGTTTCTCCCATGTGTGGATGTGGTCTGGATGTTGTCCTGTGTCCTCTGGTCTCTACTTTAGGAAGAGTTGTCTTTGTTATATTTTCATAGATATATGTGGTTTTGGGAGGAGATTTCCGCTGCTCTACTCATGCCGCCATCTTGGTTCCGCCTAGCAGAGGTTTCTTTTAGCTAGGAAAATCATGGAAGACTTTTAGAAAGAGGTAACATTTGAGTTGGAACTTAAATAAGATTTGGAATATTTGATAAATGACTAAAACTTGTACCACAATAAAGCACAGAAACAGAAAAATAGGGGATATGTTTTGAACACAGTAATATAGTAAGGCTAGAGAAATGTCTTGATGGGAGTTCTATAAAGCCAAGCATAAGTGTAAGTTGAGCTTCCTAACATAGATAACCTAAGATAAAATTTTAGCCCCACTATGCAATAGGAAAGCACTCAACACTTTAAGTTTGTCAGGAACCTGATTGCCTGTATGATAGGAAAACTAAGCTTGGAAGGCAGACCAGTGATAACTATTACAATAGACTAAGTTAAGCTTGAACCACAGTGGCAGGAAGGGAAATGGAAGAGAGCTGGATTTAATGCTAAATTTTGGAAATAAAATATATTGGGAACTGATGAAATGAGAACAAGGCAAAAGCTAAAACAAGTTCAAGATTCTGCTCCCAGGTAACTAACAATAAAAAATATATATACATCAAACTGAAAGGTTACTAAATTTTGTTTCCCAAATGTATTCATTTATTTAATCCTCAGACCATCCTTATGAAGCTAAGGAACCAGTGTACCATTTACAGAAATTAGAAGATTTGATGGAGCAATGGATTTGGAGTGAAAGATAATGAGTTCTGTTTTAATTTTGTAGTTCTAGATGCAGTTTTAGTCAAGAAAGGGTAAGCTATGCTGCAGAAGTTTAGCTCCCATATCTTAGAAATCAAACACAATGAAGGCTTACTTTTCATACTCACTAAATGTTCCACACAGGTAGTCTGGGACAGTACCAAGCTGATGAATTTACTGCCATTTTTCAGCTAACATTTGAAACACAGAGCCTCTGACAGTTCCACGAAAGGAGAAAATAGGAATGAAGTAGGCACATATTCTTTACTGTGTCAGCCCAGGCAGGACTGACATCATTTTCACTCACAGTTCTTTGTACAGAACAGATCACATGGTTTTAACTTAACTGCAAGGAAAGCTAGGATATGTAGGGAGCACATGGACAATTTGGTGAACTTCACTCTCCCTACCACAGGCCCCATCTGTTCCTTTAAGAAGATGTAATAGTGTAATAGAAATGGGGTCCTGAGAACTAAGTACAGAGTTACAAACTAATTTCCCCAAGTATGTGATAAATTATTTAGAGATCCCAAATACCTCTCTTTTCTTAATCATACTTTTATCTTCTACCATGTGATTATGTTTACTGAAAATTACCTTCCCTTCCTTGTCTACATAGTTAATCCCTATTTATTCTTCAAAAGACTGTTCAACACATGCAAGAAACATGACTGTGGTGATTGAGTACTGGCATAGAGTCACAAAAAGATTAACTGTTCTGACTACCTAAACACAAATTTTCTAGACAAAATGTATTAGAAGATAAAAACAAACAAGGAAAAAATTATTTCAAAAAAAGTAAATATTAAAAATATTGCACATTCCCAAAAGAAAAATTTCACAGAACAAGCCAATTTTTAAAGTAAATATAAATAATCACAAGAAACCTTTAAAAATGAAAAATTACCAAAGAAATATTAAAATGCACATAGTAATGAGGTTTACTTTTGCACATCTAAAATTGGCACTCAGACTCTAAACATAACTAATGAAAGCTCAGACAATTTTTGTGGGTATTTTAACTAGAGAATGTTTCTGGAATGTATTTACTAAATTCACTGATTCATTCCACAAATATTTGCAAACCTACTCTGCATGTGATGCTGTTGTGGGAATTTGAGATACATCAATTAAGAAAAATAATGATAGATTAAAGATGGTGGCATGAGAGGTGAGACAGAGGCTTCCTCCTAAAACCATATACAATTTAAAAAAATAGTTGGTACAATTAATCCTGAAAGAGCAACATGAAAGAGGATGGCGCCAGACTGCACACACCTGGAGAAAAGAGCAGACCTCACGGAACAAGGTAATGTACCAAAGCTGTGGCCAGGGGGGACCCAAGCCCATCCCCCACCCCAGCTCACTGGCAGGAAGAAGAGAAATGGAACAGGGAGGGAGTGAAAGGCCTGGGACTGCTGAATACCTAGCTCCAGAGATCTGCTCTGGGAGCACAAACCTACATTTCATGGTGCTTTCATGATACTCATGTGATTACAGGGTTGGAAATCTATTACAGACAGAATTCATGGAGAGACTGAGATTCCTGCTGCTTGTGGAAAGCAGGGATCCATATCTGGCTTCTCTGGTACAAAAGCTTATACCTGTGTGCTCAGCCCACTGGTTCAGGCAGTGGAGACAGGCATAGCACCAGGAAGCAGGGAACAGCTTTTTCCTCCCTCCAGGCACCAATACCACTCCCCTGTGAACCCCAACATTCTTCAGGGGCTGAGCAGCTCCAGAGTAGAGCTCCTGAACACTAGAGAGCACCATATACAAATATGAAATGCCAAAGGAACCTGGTCCAGAGTAAAATTAATATAACTCTGGAGAAAGATTTAAATGACATGGACCTTATGACTCTTCCTGAACGGGAGTTCAAAATAAAAATCATCAACATGCTAATGGAGGTACAGAAAGATATCCAAGAACTCAGGAATGAATTCAGGTCAGGGATCCAATCATTGAAGAGCACGATGGAGGGTATTAAAAGCAGGTTGGGTATGGTGGAGGAGACGATAAAAGAAATAAAAACCAGAGAAGAGGAATACAAAAAAGCTGAGGCACAGAGAGAAAAAAGGATCTCTAACAATGAAAGAATACTGAGAGAAGAGAGGGACCAATTCAAATGGAGCAATATTCACATTATAGGGATACCAGAAGAAGAAAAGAGACAGAAAGGAATAGAAAGTGTCTTTGAGGAGGTAGTTGCTGAAAACTTCCCCAATCTGGGAATGGAGATAGTCTCTCAGGCCATGGAGATAAACAGATCTCCCAACATAAAGGACCCAAGGAAGACAACACCAAGACATACAGTAATAAAATTGACAAATTTTAAAGATAAGGACAGACTACTAAAAGCAACCAGAGAGAGAAATAAGATCACATACAAAGGAAAGCCCATCAGGCTAACATCAGACTTCTCAGCAGAAACCTTACAGGCCAGAAGGGAGTGGCATTATGTATTTAATGCAATCAAGCAGAAGGGCCTGGAAACAAGATTACTTTATCCAGCAAGATTCTCATTTAAATTTGAAGGATGGATTAAACAATTTCCAGATAAGCAAAAGTTGAGAGAATTTTCCTTCCACAAACCATTTCTACAGTCTATTTTGGAGGGACTGCTAGAGATGGAAGTGTTCCTAAGGTTTAATAGCTGTCACCAGAGGAAATAAAACCACAGTAAAGAAAGTAGAACAGTTAATTACTAAGAAAATGGAAAATTAAACTAACTATCCCCAAAGTCAATCAAGGGATAGACAAAGAATACAGAATGTGACACACAATATATAAAGAATGGAGGAGGAAGAAAAAGGAGGAGAAAAAGAAAAGAACCTTTAGATTGTGTTTGTAACAGCATATTAAGTGAGTTAAGTTAGTCTCTTAGATAGTAAGGAAATTAACCTTGAACCTTTGGTAACCATGAATCTAAAGCCTGCAATAAGTACATACCTATCAATAATCACCCTAAATGTAAATGGACTGAATGCACCAATCAAAAGACATAGAGTCACTGAATGGATAAAAAAACAAGACCCATCTGTATGCTGCCTACAAGTGATTCACTTTAAACCCAAATACATATGCAGACTAAAAGGGAAGGGATGGAAAAAGATATTCATGCAACTAACAGAGAGAAAAAAGCAGGAGTTGCAGTCCTTGTATCAGACAAAATAGACTTCAAAACACAGAAAGTAACAAGAGACAAAGAAGGATATTACATAATGATAAAGGGGTCAATCCAACAAGAAAATATAACCATTATAAATATCTATGCTCTCAAGACAGGAGCACCCACATATGTGAAACAAATACTGACAGAATTAAAAGGGGAAATAGAATGCAATGCATTCATTCTAGGAGACTTCAACACTCCTCTCACTATGAAGGACAGATCAACCAGACAGAAGATAAGTAAGGACAAAGAGGCACTGAACAACACAATAGAACAGATGGACCTAACAGACATCTATAGAACTCTACACCCAAAAGCAACAGAATACACATTCTTCTCAAGTGCACATGGAAAATTTTCAAGAACAGATCATATAACAGGCCACAAAAAGAGCCTCAGTAAATTCAAAAAGATAGAAATTGTACCAACCAGTTTCTCAGATCACAAAGGTATGAAACTAGACATAAATTATGCAAAGAAAATGAAAAATCCCACAAACACATGGAGGCTTCACAACATGCTACTAAATAACCAATGGATCAATGACCAAATAAAAACAGAGATCAAGCAGTATATGGAGACAAATGACAACAATAATTCAACACTGCAAAGTCTGTGGAATGCAGCTAAGGCTGTGCTAAAAGGAAACTATATTGCAGTACAGGCCTACCTCAAGAAAGAAGACCAATCCCATGTAAGCAGTCTAAACTCACAATTAATTACACAAGAAAAAGAACAACAAAGGAGGTCCAAAGTCTGTAGATGGAGGGACATAATAAAGATTAGAGCAGAAATAAATAAAATTGAGAAGAATAAAACAATAGAAAGAATCAATGAAAGCAAGAGCTGGTTCTTCAAGAAAATAAACAAAACAGATAAACCCCTAGCCAGACTTATCAAGAAAAAAAGAGAGTCTACACACATGAACAGAATCAGAAATGAGAAAGGAAAAATCACTACAGACACCATAGAAATACAAAGAATTATTAGAGAATACTATGAAAAATTATATGCTACCAAACTGGATAACCTAGAAGAAATGGACAACTTTCTAGAAAAATACAACCTTCCAAGGCTGACCAAGGAAAAACAGAAAATCCGAACAGACCAATTACCAGCAACAAAAGTGAACTGGTAATCAAAAACTTACCTAAGAACAAAACTCCTGGGCCAGATGGATTCACCACTGAATTTTATCAAACATTTAGTGAAAATCTAATACCCATTCTCCTTAAAGTTTTCCAAAAAATAGAAGAGGAGGGAATACTTCCAAACTCATTCTAGGAGGCTAACATAGTTTCTAAACCAAAACCAGGCAAAGACACCACAAAAAAAATTATAGACCAATATCTCTGAAGAAAGTACATGCAAAAATACTCAACAAAATATTAACAAACCGAATTCAAAAAAGATCATCCATCATGAGCAAGTAGGATTTATTCCAGGGATGCAAGGATGGTACAACATTCGAAAATCTATCAACATCATCCACCACATCAACAAAAAGAAGGACAAGAACTACATAATCATCTCCATAGACCGTGAAAAAGCATTTGACAAAATTCAACATCCATACATGACAACAACTCTCAATAAAATGGGTATACAGGGCAAGTACCTCAACATAATAAAGGCCATATATGACATACCCACAGCCAACATTATACTTAATAGCAAGAAGTTGAAAGCTTTTCCTTTAAGATTGGTAACAAGATAAAGAAGCCCACTCTCCCCACTTCTATTCAACATAGTATTGGAGGTCTTAGCCATGGCTATCAGATAACACAAAGAAATAAAAGGCATCCAGATTGGCAAGGAAGAAGTTAAACTGTCCCTGTTTGCAGATGACATGATATTGTACATAAAAACCCCTAAAGAATCCACTCCAAAATTACTAGATCTAATATCTCAATTTAGCAAAGTTACTGGATACAAAATTAATACACAGAAATCTGTGGCATTCCTATACACTAACAATGAACTAGCCGAGAGAGAAATCAACAAAACAATTCCATTCACAATTGCATCAAAAAGAAAAAATACCTAGGAGTAAACCTAACCAAGGAAGCGAAAGACCTATACCCTGAAAACTACAAGACACTCATGAGAGAAATTAAAGAAGATACCAATAAATGGGTACACATCCGTGTTAATGGATAGGAAGAATTAATATTGTCAAAATGGCCATCCTGCCTAAAGCAGTCTATAGATTCAATGCAATTCCTATCAAAATACAAACAGCATTCTTCAATGAACTAGAGAAAATCGTCCTAAAATTCATATGGAACTACAAAAGACCTTGAATAGCCAAGCAATCCTTTAAAGAAAGAAGAAAGTAGGGGAAATTACACTCTCCAACTTGAAGCTCTACTACAAAGCCACAGTAATGAAGACAATTTGGTACTGGCACAAGAAAAGACCCATAGACCAATGGAACAGACTACAGACCCCTGATATAAACCCAACCATCTATGGCCAATTAATATATGATAAAGGAGCTATGGACATACAATGGGGAAATGACAGCCTCTTCAACAGCTGGTGTTTGCAAAACTGGACAGCTACATGGAAGAGAATGAAACTGGGTTATTGTTTAACTCCATACAAAAAAGTAAATTTGAAATGGATTAAAGACTTGAATGTAAGCCATGAAACCATAAAACTCTTAGAAGACAACATAGGCAAACATCTCCTGAATATAAGCATGATCAACTTCTTCTTGAACCCATCTCCTCAAGAAAGGGAAACAAAAGCAAAAATGCACTCATGGAACTACATCAAACTAAAAAGGTTTTGTAAGGCAAAGGACATCATCAACAAAACAAAAAGGCATCCTATAATATGGGAGAATATATTTGTAAATGACGTATCTGACAAGGGGTTAACATCCAAAATCTATGAAGAACTTACACACCTCAACACCCAAAAAACAAATAACCTGATTAACAAATGGGCAGAGGATATGAAAAGACAGTTCTCCAAAGAAGAAATTTCGATGGCCAACAGACACATGAGAAGATGCTCCACATCACTAATCATCAGGGAAATGCAAATTAAAACCACAATGAGATATCACCTCACACCAGTAAGGATGGCCAGCATCAAAAAGACTAAGAACAACAAATGCTGGCGAGGATGCACAGAAAGGGGAACCCTTCTACACTGCTGATGGGAATGTAAGCTAGTTCAATCATTGCGGAAAGCAGTATGGAGGTTCCTCAAAAAATTAAAAGTAGAAATACCATTTGATCCCGGAATCCCACTCCTTGGCATATACCCAAAGAATACAACTTCTCAGATTCAAAAAGACGTATGCACCACTATGTTTATCGCAGCACTTTTTACAATAGGCAAGATATGGAAGCAACCTAAGTGTCCATCTGTAGATGAATGGATAAAGAAGAGGTGGTACATATATACAATGGAATACTATTCAGCCATAAGAAAGAAACAAATCCTACCATTTGCAACAACATGGATGGAGCTGGAGGACATTACACTCAGTGAAATAAGCCAGGCAGAGAAAGACAAGTGCCAAATGATCTCCCTCATTTGTGGAGTATAACAATGAAGCAAAACTGAAGGAACAAAATGGCAGCAGACTCACTGACTCTAAGAATGAACTAGCGGTTACCAAAGGGGAGGGATGTGAGAGGGCTGGAGGGGAGGGAGGGAGAAGGGGACTGAGGGATATTATGTTTAGTACACATGATGTGGGGATTCACGGGGAGAACAGTGTGTCATAGAGAAGGAACATAGTGGATCTCTGGAAACTTGCTGCACTGATGGACAGTGACTGCATTGGGGTATGGATGGGGACTTGATAATATGGATACATGTCATAACCATATTGTTTTTTCATGTGAAACCTTCATAAGAGTGTATATCAATCATACCTTAATAAAAAATTTTAAAAAAACAAGTAGGTCTAATACAAAACACATAATGATTAGAGATCTAACAAGTCACATACAGAGAGTGAAAGGTGGAAGGAATGACCTCTAGGTAGGAAGTGAAAGACTCGAGAATGACTTCGTGGAGAAGGCAGCACTTAGCTTTTACACTCAGAGGTGAGAAGGGTGACCATTCCTTGCAGAGGCAACAGAATTATTACAGATACAGAGGATGGAAAGTGAAGGACAAGGTTTGGGTCCATCTCACCTGAACTTGGAGGAATGAAATTCAGCCATTGGAGATTAGAAAGTTCTATTGGACCCAAATTGCAGAGAATCTTAAATATCAGGATTAGGACATTGACCTTGGCCCTTGCAAATGGCTTCTAGGCACATGTGGGTGCCAGCAACCTTTAGAGATATGCTACCTCTTTTTTTATTAAAATGAAAATTTTATTTTTGCTGCAGCAGAGACATATACATTATGTACACTGTTTTGATGGTGTGTTTCAGATAAGGCTAGTGGGTCATGTGTCTTAGTGTAGGGCAGGGAACATCTTGCAAGGAACAGGTAGAGAGATGTGGAACAGAATGACAAGCCAGTATTCACTACACATTAGAGAGTATACAGCCTTGGGTATATACAGACAAGCATAGGCAGGGTGATGGGGAGATCTCAGGTGCCACCTCAAAGTAAAAAGACAACCAAGTAAATAGTTCAGTGTCAGTGGACTTAATCCACTTGGTACTTTCAACTGGATACTTGTCCCATCCCCAATTTTAGTATTTAGAAGTGGGCCAAGAAATCAATTTAAGGCAATATTGAACCATTTCAAGGTTTCTCAGAGGCGAGTAGCTTGTCTGACCTTGGCTCTGTTGTTAAGAAAATGAACTGTGACATGGTTCTCCATGATTCTCCATGGGTAAGGGGTTTTCTGTACTGGCGTATGTGTTTAAGCCATTGGTCATACTGCTTATGCATGTGGATAAGTAGGAAATGAATAGAATATTCTGGAATTGAAAACAAACCGTCTTTGATATAAGAATAGAATAAAGAATCTATACTCTAACATCAAAAAAAAAAAAGAAAAATAATGATGATAATAATAGAAAAAGATCCCTGCCTTCAGGAAACTTATACCCTTGTTGATTTATTACTTTGGGCTTCCTCAGAAGCAGATCCTGAGTAAGGAAGGCATTTAAGTGCAAGTAATTTATTTAGGAGATGATTTGGAAGGTGTGGTAGTGTGCGATTAAATTAGGAATGGAAAGGCAACCAATCAATGATGAATTATGCCAATTATCATAGGGGTGATCGCCACTTAGCCTGTGCAGAGACTTTGGGAAAGAGTGAAGAACACAGCCTGGAGAATTATCCACAGAAAGACTAAGATAGCTGGCATATTTATGGATTAACTCATGTGAGTTGGTTGAGAGCTGCTTTTGGGGTGTTAATTTCTCCACACATTCTGTCTGCCACACACAGAACAGCCTTCTGCAGATCCAGAGGGAAGCCATAAAGTTCAGAAATGAAGAAACTGGGTATGAGCAGTAGTATAGTAGAAGGTCTACTGGATAGAGATAGGGCACTGACAGATATGCTATACTAACAAAGACCCTAAAGAATAAACTTTATAAAAAAGTTAACATGCAAGTATGTTAGAAAGTGACAAATGTTACTGTCAAAAAGAAATGAAATAGAATAAGATAAAAGGGATTGGTATTTGTAGGCAGAAGCAAGACTAGTTTCTTATATCTAATAGGGTGATCAGGGTAGACCCCTTTGAGAGGATGATATATATACACTGACCTGAAGAATGAGGGAGAATCAACCAAACATCTGTGTATGGTTATTACAGGAAGAAAGAACATTTGAGCAAATGGACCATTGGATTTTGCTTAGAGAATGTGACGAACAACAATGAGGGTAATGTAACTGGAATGATACCAATAGCAGGAAGACAGGTAATGAGTTGGCCAGGGAGAGATGGTATATGAATTGTGCAGAAACTTTAGAGGACTTTTACTGAAATTGAAATAAGGATCCACAGCAATGTTTTGAACAGTGGGAGTCATAAAATATTTTCTCTTACAAAAAGATTGTTCTAGCATTTTTTCATTTCTGGTCATGAGAATAACTGGAATTACTTTACTGGAATAAACAAACATTGGTGAACAGGCAGCTCAAAACCATTATCCTTGAGAAAATGGATACTTAAAAACTCATAAAATTACTTAGGATAGATCTAATGAATGACAAGCCCAAACTCTACACTGGAAATTGGAAAATACTGTTAAGAGAAATTATAGGCTTAGATAAATAGAGAAATATACCATGTTTGTGGATTGTAAGACTAAATATTGTTGAGATATTAGTTCCCCCAAATTGATCCATACCTTTCAATATAGTCCCAATCAAAAACATAATAAAAAAATTTGGTAGCAATTCAGAAACTAATTCAGAGTTAATGTAGAATTGCAAAGATCTATCATAAACTACTTTAAAAATGTTTCCAGATATTTATTGATATAATTGACATCTGATATTGTGCAAGTTTAAGAAGGTGTATGATGTGATAATATGTTATATGCATATATTGTAGAATGATTACCACAGTAAGGTTCATTAACACCTCCATCATCTCACATTGCTACAGTTTGTGGGTATGTGTGTGTTGAGGATCTTTAACATGTACTCTCTTAGTGACTTTTAAATATACAATACAGTATTGTTAACTATAATCACAATGCTGTACATGGTGAGCTTAATCATCTTACAACTAGAAAAACACTTTTAAAAAAGAATATGTTCATAGGACATTCATTGTCTGGCTTCAAGAATTTCTAAAAAGTTACTGTAATAGCAGTGAAGTTTTGGTATAGAAAAATAATTCACTAGACTGAAATAAAGAGTTCAGAAATAAAACTGCAGAAACTTGATTTCCATCAGAGAGGCAATGCAATTCAGTTGAGAAAGGGAAATCAACAAATGATACTGGAATAACAGGATAAACATGTAAAATAAGATAAACTGCAAGAGCTACCTCACACTACATACAAAAATTAATTTGAAACTGATTATGGACTTAACTATGAAAACTGGAAATATAAACTTCTTTGGGAAACCGTATAAAAATATCTTCATGGGCTTGGACTAGGCAACAATTTCCTTGAGAGGATACTGAAAATTATATATAGACATAAGAAAATGATAAGCAGAGTTCATCAGAAGGAAATACTAAAATTAAAGCATAAAATACTACTTTGGAAAAGTAGCTATTTCATCACCTACTCTATGCCTCAACAATTCCACTCTTAAGTGTTTACTCCAGAGAAATTAAGTAATCTATACATAGAGAGAGTTGTGCAAAAATGTTTAGAGCTGCTTTATTTAGAATAGTCATGAACTGCAAACTATCCAAATGTCCAACAAGTGAATGGACACTGTCTGGTGGCATATGTATACATTATAATACTACTGAGCAATTTACAAAATGAGCTATTGATTCAGTCAACAGCATGGAAGAATCTCTAAAATAATTATGTTAAACACACAAAAAAGGAAATCATTGTGATTGAACAATATATATATTTCAGAAATATCTAAGGCTTAAATTCCACTACACAAGAGGCAGAAGATGGCTATGGGGTATTTTATAATGTTTTTTCAGATAAGATTATTCATAGCACAATGTTTCTCATCTCTGCATTTATGAATGTCATAGAAAATACTGAAACTGCATGAGAGAAGGGTAGAGTTATATGTAGTCTAGTTGCTGTCTCTCAGTACAGCAATCCTTGCCAGGTTTCTGTAGTGTCTAAAACCAACTCTGCCTCCTGAATGTCATTTTCGGGATGTTACAAGGGACATCTGCCTTATGCAGTTCTGAATGCAGACAAGGAGGGTATTAGAGGGAGAGTAGGAAAGAACTGGTTGGAGGGTCCTAAGGAGAATTAGGAGTAAGTGCTGAGTTTGGAAGTTTTGGACATCCTTGCTGAGGTACATGCTACTATTACTATCATCTCATCACAATTCATGCTTGTGTTAGAGTTTTAGTAGAAGGCAGAGGAAGTTATAATCTGCCTTGGCTCATGAGCCTGCAATTCTTTGGCATAGTTCTTATCACAAAATGAAATTCCAGATGGACAATCTGACATTTTTATAAAAAGAAATGGCTGTCAAAGTTGCATAAAAAAGTCTCTAGTGAAGTCTAATTTATTGTGCTCAGACCTCTCATACCCATATATGCATATTTATAAGAGGTAGCTCTGTTAGGATTTACAAAGTCTTTCCTATCCATTGTTTTCCACTTGTTCAAATGGGTGGAGTCATAGTTGATGTAAATGATTCTAAACTCTGGGCACAAAAGCTAACAAATAGGGACTTTGGACCCTCCTAAGCGTCCAAACCAAGCATTTTCCTTACTAAAATCAAGAATTCTCCTATTCTACTGGTTGTACTAACTGTGGAGAGGAGATGGAAGGTAAATGGAGACTGGTTCAGGTACATTCTGGGGCTCTTCCTTCTGAGATGTAAGTATCCCACTGAGGATCTCAATTACTTTTAATTACAGCAAGTTTGGTTTGTCCCCCACTCCCTAGAGCTCCCAATTAAAAACCTTGATTATGTAAAGCTTGCAAAGGTAGCCCACAGAATCCTGAAAATTTAGGCAAAAATGACTCAGTTCTCTAAAACTTTAAGTTCTTGGAAAAATACCCTCACATAGAAACAAGAATCCAGTGCTGCAGCCACCTATGGAAATCTGGGGAAGTATGTTAAGTGGGTTTCCTTATGAGAAGTTAGATAGAGATGCAAACTGTGAGCACGACAGGGTTTGCTTTTGATTGCCATGTAGTTTAGGCTGTTGCTATTTTCAGGCCCACAGGTACATACACAGGTGCTACATCACAGAGCAGCTGACCCAGAAGGGGTCCAGGGTTTACTGGAGCGTATCAATAAGGATCATAGTGCCATAAACAGAACTTGGAAATTCCAAGGCATGTGGCTGCCCATAGCCATGCAGTCACGGTGGAAGATTCCAGAGGCAAGCTCTCTATCTTCTAATGCTTCTCTCTCTGTTGTTCAATGTTCATTATATCTCGGGAGTACAAGGCTGTTGCCATTGGTGAACAACCCTGGGGGTGATTTGTTGTTTTTCTGCTGATATTTAGACTTTGACTGCTGTGTGTTACTGACAAAAACCACAGGTTTCTGTGAGTTTCAGTGTATTCTGATGATCAAAATGATCTGAACCAGGAAGGCTGAGAAAGTGGGCAAAAAGCTTTGTGGGCTATAAAAGGCCATTTTAACTCTATGCTGAGGGATTGCTGTTCATCAAGTTCATCCTCTTTTCTTTAAAGAGAACTTAGTCAAAAAAGCTCCATTTCTTAATAAAACATTCTGAGAACTTTTAATAATCAGAAATGCTATGCACTATCTCTTGTCAGTCTCAGTGTCTCCATTCTCAGCAAACATTAATTAAATTTCTTCCTGTCCCTCCCCTTTAGAAAATGTAATAAAAGTGTCCACCATCCTCATCCTTTCTCTTTGTCTCTTTCTCTGCGTCTGTCTCTCACATGGACACAGTCCTGATCAAAAAGCTTATACTTTCTCTTGAATACTGGTACTGTAACAGCAATAGCTCCAACAGTTTTGTTCTAAAAAAGGTGCATCTAGGACTACAGATGCAAACATATCTCAATAATCTCCTTTCACTATAATAATTAAGATTTTTCCCCAGTCTTTGATGTGCAACATCCAGACTCCCAAACACATTTTTCTGGTTTTCCTCAAAAGATGGTGGCAAATGCAATGCGATCACCCCTTCTAGTAACTGCTGGAGCCTGTGCTAGGCAGGGACGGGGAGGCCTGCTGCCCTGACGGGGGGGTGGGGAATGGTGCCTAAGTCCAGCCAGGGGGGTTCCCATTACAGGGGATTAGGTTGACACTAGTGGAGTTGATTCCGCAGCCTGTTATGCTCTGTCTGCCAACAGCCAGAGTGAGCAGCCAGAGAACAGAATATCTGAGCATTCATGCCAAGACAACTGCCATAACCGAGGCTGCTGCTATCGGCGCCTCCTCAGCATAAAGACAGAAGGGAATGTGAACTAGAGGACGGCAGCAGGAGGCTTTCAGATCTGCCTGGAGTGAAACGGCTGAGAATTTCAGGTGTCAAGCCTGTGCCCAGTGCCTTCTGCATAGGACAGGTTGATTCTCACCCAAGTATGAACCTCGGGCTATAAAGGTTGATTTGAGGAAAGGCCCAGGATTATCACAAATTCAATAAATGTTTTCTGCTATGCTTCAGAAGAATTTTTTTCCCCATAATTAGAATGCTTTAGGTAAAATTTGCATTCATATTTTTTTCCTGGCACAAAATCTGGCAAAGAGGTAGCATCTGTGCCCCAAATGAAGTTTCTATGTATTTCCATATGAGCCTCTGGGGCCAGTTGGTGCTGTCACAGCTTATATCCACTGCAGATCATAAGAGCCAATTCTCAGAAGCAAGAAGGAGGTAAAATCATGTCCAAAAGCAGTTTCTAAATATTTAGTTCACCAAACTCTCAAGATGTCACACAATCCTTTGACAGTCTATAGTCCTTGATTTATTTCCTAATAGAAAAAGAAGATTTCTCTCAAAACTGAATAACCAAGGTAATAGTATCTTGACTGGATAACTGGCATTTTAGGTTCAGATCCTCAGATGTCACAATGTTGTTATCCCACCTATTCAACATTAACAGGAGAGTTAAAACTAGCACACTGTCATGTTAATATTGGTTCAAATAAAAACAAAATGTTTGTAGTAGAAACATTTTTAATGTTTTTTAAATGTTCATTATGTTCCAATTACTTCACAAAGCACTTCATTAGTTTTGTATTTAATTTGGGATCTAACTCTTTCAACAATTTCCTTGAAACTACTATACAAATTAATAAGCCCCCATTCAGTTTTTGGTGTCAGTAATCATAACCATGACAAAACATGTTTTTTCCTATTATGTAGAGGGTATTAATTTAAGGATAACTGAGTAACAAAGTACCACAAAGTCCTTGACTTCCAGAGAACTAGCATTTCAAATAGGACTTCATGCTATAGTTCACAAAATATTTATTAATGAATTTCAGTTGTTCTTAACCCTGGTTAAACATTATTGACCCCTGAAGCACTTTTTTAAAAAAATGCCAGGGCCCACTCTGGACAAATTAACTCAGAATTTTGAGAACCTAGATATTAGGGTACTTTTAACTCACAAGGTATTTTCATGTTCAACCAAAGTTAAAAATATTGGTAAAACTAGATCAAAAGAAGAAATATAAACTGGCAGCAAAGATGAGATCTCAAAAACAGATAATAAAAATAAAGAATCAATAGGTATATCATTTTTTTACCCAACAAATTGGCAGTATTTCTTTTTAATGTAATCCATTTTATTTGATGAGTGTTTGAAAAACAGATACTCTCATCATCCATTGAACTAAAAGTTAAAACAATATTTATGAAAGAAACTTGGCTTTTGTTTCAGGAAACAAATTTTATACCATTTGGTCCAGGGTTTGCACTTTTAGAATTCATTCTGAAAATACTTATCCATTTATTTACCAGATATTATTGAAAGACTACTATGTGCTTAATGCCTTTAGAAGAAATTGGAATATAGCATGACACCAAAATAATGCCACTACTAATATGGAATTTGTAGTGAAAAGAGAGGAGAGTCAGAAAAAATATACATATGTATATATAAAGTCATATAATATAGTACTTTAATGAAAACCATTTAAATGATGCAGAATGAAGTTACTTTAAGATAGGATAGTCAAGGGTGATTTCTGAGGAGCTCTGTATATATTTATAGAGTCAAGTTGAAACAACTTTGTTACATTTGAAGAACAGGAAGAGGTTCAATAGGACCAAATTCAACATACTGCAAGAGAGGCAGGAAACAAAGTCAGAGTTATTCAGGAACATATAAGTAAAGCCCCAAAAGCCACCATAAGAAGTTTGAACTTTAAGTCTATTAAAAAGTAATTTGGAGAGTTTTAGAATGAAGTTACATAATCTAATTTTAGTTTTAAAATGCCATTCTCAATGCCATGGTGGGAAGGAGAGGGTGGTTAAGTGCAGAATTAGGGAAACTAGTAAGAACAATATCAGAGTTATCCAGGTCAGAGATAAGACTGTTTCCAGGTAAGTAGTAGTTGTGGAGGTATAATAAGTAGATAAATATGGGACATACACTTTAGGTAAAGGATTGGGTATAAATGAGTAACAAGAAAAAATACCTATTGTTTGAATAATTAAGTGGTATGACTATTTACTAGGACACTATTTAATGAGCTACTGAGGCAATAAAAAGAATTTTGGAAGAAAAATTTTAAAGTGTTTACTGTGTATTTTGTTTCAGAGTATACATACCAATACCAACACGATAGCTGGGTAAGAGAGACTGTCAAGGGACAAAGCAGATTAAAAGTTTTAATTTGGGAGTCCTTAGCAGATAATGGTAATCAGAGATGCTGATAAATGTCTTCCCAAGGTCATTCGCTGCAATATTTTTTTGTAATGGAAAATTTTGAAGGCAATGTGATAAAGATTACTAAAGAAATCTTAGATTAGTAAAAATGTATAGTAGAGGTAAAAGAGAATCAGGTTTACTTTTAATCTATAGCAGTCATCACATTTTTTTAAATTAGACAAAGAGTGCAATAACAATTGTGTGGCTCTGGAGCCACACCTATGACTATGACTAAGAAGAAAATCTATGTGCCTTAATAATGGTTCATTCATGCTCATATAAAGACTATTTAAATACTAAAATTAGAGTCATCCATGATTCATAGGAAAAGTTTTCTGTAAATAGAAAGCTATATTTCATGCCCTGAGGCATCAAGATTAGGAAGATTTTCATTCTTTCTGGCACATCTTGGCTAAGGTTATGATCCAACAGCACTTAATGTCAAACAATTTTAGACTTTATGTATAAAACATGGGGCTTTCTACTCATTCATATTTAGACCTAATTAGTCTATTATGTCTTCATCTATTACTTTGTGTATCTTTATTTGAAATTATTCCTAAACAATAGCTTTCAGATGCAAGGGATTAACTATGTAAATGCCAGTGTATGTTACCTGACACAGAGTATTAGACAATGACATTCTCACAAATGTTTTAGTGTTTTGGGCATTGTTAGCAGCTTAAAACAGTGCAAATTTATTACCTCTCTGTTCTTTAAATCAGAAGTTGGGTTGGCTGGTTTCTCTGCTCCAGGTTTCACAAGACTGAAATCAGGATAAGCCAGCTGAGCTCACAGGAAGCCTCTGGGAAGAATCCACTTCCAAGCTTACTCAGGTTCTTGGTAAAATCTATTTCTTTGTGACTGTTTCTTTGCTGGCTGTCAGCTGGGAGTCCGTCTTTGCTCCTGGGTCTGCCCACATTCCTTCGGATGCTTTTCAGGTTGTTCCCCTCTAACAAATGAGTTCCTCTCAAGCTTTAAGTCTCTCCAACTTCTGTTTCTGACACATCTCTCTGACTGATGCTTGCTTTTCTCTGACGGACTTCCCATCTACTTTTAACGGCGTATGTGATTACATTGGGCCTGCCCAAATAATTCAGGTCAATCTTAATGTCAGTTGATTTTGCTTTTCAAGTAATAGCAATATATTCACCTTTTTTTTACTTTAAAATGCACACTTGATCCCAAAAGTAAATTACTTACCAATTTGAAACAAATCCAGTTGAAGTAAATTTAAGGATTTCTCAATTACATATTTTGTATTTTCTTTCAGCATGTTTCAGTAATTGAATAAAACTCACACACATCTTGATATTCATATTTATTTTTATTTTTAGTAAACCATTCATACAAAAGTGTCATTACTTACTTATTTTTAGTATCAATGTCACAGCTAATGGCAAATATTGTTAAAATTCTAATATAGACTTCTTCATCAATGAGGGCCAATTCACGTACAAGTCTTTTCATTGGTACTTTGGATAAAATTAGAGAAATTTCTGCTATTTTTGTAATGTTTACTAGTTATGGAGGGGGAAATAAGTTTGCATACCCTTCCAACATTAAGCAGAAACCATCTGAGGTGAAATACTTTGTATTAGCCTGTCTGCAGTCCAAGTTGGCTCTGCACTATCTATTCACTGATTCAAATATATACATTGACTTTCAGACTCCCAAATCAAGGTTCTTTCCTCTGAGCAGCAAGACTTCTAAAGTGGTAGAAGCTATACCTCTCTTCTTGTATGTAGAAGCATACAAGAAGATTTCAAAATTAATAGTGAATTAATAATAACTAGCTAGTAATGAAACTGAGTAAAGAAATAAGCATGACACATTGGAATCAATTCAGGGTTTAAAAGAGAATGATGTGGAGATTCTCAAGATGGCAGTGAGAGTAGGGTGGCTGAAATCTCCTCCCAAAACCATATATATTTTGAAAATACAGCAAATACAACTATTCCTTAAAGAGAGATGAGAAGATACAGTACAATAGCCAGGCTACCTCTGCATCTGTGAGAACTCAACATCTCACGAAAAGGGTAAGATACAAAGCTGTGACCCAGTGGGACATGAGCACCACCCCCCACCCCACCTCACCAGCAGGAGGAAAAGAAACAGAGTGGGGAGAGGGGAAGAACAGGACTGCTAAATAACCAGCCCTAGTAATCTGCACTGGGAGCACAGACACACATTGCATGGTGTACTGGATATTAGAGAAACCAAAAAGCAAAATCTGAGAATAAGACTGTGAACAGGTCTGCACAGCTGTCTGCCCTGGGACAAAAGAAAAGTGGGCACTTTAAAAGGGTTTAACAGGTGGACAAAATCGTCCTGGCACACTCAGCCCAGCAGGCTGGGAACTTTAAGGAACTTCAGACGCCCTAAATCCCTGGGTGGTAATGCAGTTCCAAAGCCCCTCATGGTGATCAGCAGCCTGCTGTCTATTCCTCTGACCCACCGGCACTGCAAGCAAACCAGCTGATCAGCCATTGCTGCAGAGTAACCAGGGAGCAGCCCCACCCACAATAACCACACAGAGGCATCTCCCAGCATGCAGCTAACTAGGCCAGACCCAGAGGCTGCCCCCTGTGCACAGCCACCCAGCAAAGACAGTGGTGACAAGTGCAGAGCCCAGAAGGCACAAAGGGACTTTATTCTCTTGATGAACTGCAAGCAAACCAGCTGCATGCCTGCAACCTCTGCCAGTTCCCTTGGCCATCCTGAGGGCCACCCCACCCACAACAGCTCAGTGGATTAACCCAGAGGCTGTCCCTGTGTGCAGTTGCCCGAACAGGCAGAGGAAGCTGCTGCAGATTCTGGGAAGCACATAGGGGCTCTGTCCTCATGGCGCACACACGCTGGTTGCCTGCAACCACCACCAGTGCCCTAGGCCATCACGAGGGCCACCCTGCCCATGGCAGCTCAGGGGACTAACCCATGGGCTGTCCTCTGCACCCAATTGACCAGCCCAGGCAGAGGAAGCCGGTGCAGAGTCTGGAAGGCAAGAAGGGGTTCTGTTGTTGTGGGGAACACACAGTGCTCAACTGCAGCCACTGCCAGTGCCCTAGGCCATCCCAAGGGCCATCCAGCCCACGGCACCTCAGGGGATCAACTCAAAGTCTACTCCCTCTGTGCAGTTGCCTCCCACAGGCAGTGGAGACTGGCACAGAGTCTAGAAATCACAAAAGGGTACCATTCTCAAAGGAGAACATACGCCACTTGACTGTGACCCCTGCCAGTGCCCTAGGCCATCTCGAGGGCTGCCCCACCCACAGCAGCTCAGGGGATTAACCCAAAGGCTGCTCCCTGTGTGCGGCTGACAGGCACAGTCAGCGGAGATATGCAAGGCGGCTAGCAAGCAGAAAGGGACTTTGTTCTCTGAGTTGATATACATACCACTCACCGGTGATCCCTTTTATTGCCATGAAAAAGCCAATTCAGTCCAAAATCCCTCAAACACCAGGGAGAGGGCCTCATGAGACTGAAATCACCAATCTTCCTGAAAAAGAATTCAAAATAAAAGTCATAACCATGCTGATGGAGCTACAGAGAAACATGCAAGAGGTAAGGGATGAATTCCAGAAGAAGATAACAGAAATGAAACAAACAATGGAAGGATTTATTGAAGACTGATTAAGGAAGAAACAGAAAATATAAACAGACTATTTACCAGCATGGAAATTGAATCAGTAACCAAAAAACTACCCAAGAACAAAATCCCAGGGCCAGATGGATTCACCACTGAATTTCATCAGACATTTAGAGATGACATAATACCCATTATCTTTAAAGTATTCCAAAAAGTAGAAGAGGAGGGAATACTTCCAAACTCATTCTATGAAGCCAGCATCACTCTAATAACAAAACGAGGCAAAGACACCACACACACACAAAAGAAATTACAGACAAATATACCTGATTAACATAGATGAAAAAATACTCAACAAAATAATAGCAAACTAAATTCAAAAATACATCAAAAGGATCATACACCATGATCAAGTGGGATTCATCTCAGATAGCAAGGATTGTACAACATTTGAAAATCCATCAAGATCATCCACCACATCAATGAAAAGAGTGACAAAAACCACATGATCACCTCCTTAGATGCTGAAAAAGCATTCGACAAAATTCAACATCCATTCATGAAAAAAACTCTCAAAAAAAATGGGTATGGGGGGCAAGCAGCTCAACATAATAAAGGTTATATATGACAAACCCACAGCCAACATCATACTTAAAAGCGAGAAGCTGAAAGCTTTTCACCTAAGGTTGGGAACAAGACAAGGATGCCCACTCCCCCACTTTTATTCAACATAGTATTGGAGTTCCTAGCCATGGCAATCAGACAAAACAAAAAAATAAAAGGCATCCAGATTGGTAAGGAGGAAGTCAAACTGTCACTATTTGCAGATGACATTATATTGTACATAAAAAACCCTAAAGAATCCACTCCAAAACTACTAGAACTAATATCTAAATTCAGCAAAGTTGCAGGATACAAGATTAATACACAGAAATCTGTTGCATTCCTATACACTAACAATGAACTAGCAGAAAGAGAAATCAGGGAAACAATTCCATTCACAATTGCATCAAAAAGAATAAAATACTCAGTAATAAATCTAACCAAGGAAGTAAAAGACCTATACCCTGAAAACTATAGGACACTCTTAAGAGAAATTAAAGACGACACTAACAAATGGAAATTCATCCCATGCTCTTGGGTAGAAAGAGTTAATATTGTCAAAATGGCCATCCTACCTAAAGCCATCTACAAATTCAACATGATCCTTATCAAAATACCTACAGCATTCTTCAATGAATGGGAACAACAGTTCTAAAATCCATATGGAACCACAAAAGACCCTGAATAGCCAAAGCAATCCTGAGCAGGGGGGATCTCGCTTCTCAAATTCAATCTCTACTACAAAGCCACAGTAATCAAGACAATTTGGTACTGGCACAAGAACAGAGCCACAGATCAGTGGAACAGAATAGAGAGTCCAGATATTAACCCAAACTCATACGGTCAATTAATATAAAGGAGCCACGGACATACAATGGGGAAATGACAGTCTCTTCAACAGCTGGTATTGGCAAAACTCGATAGCTACATGTAAGAGAATGAAACTGGACTGGATCATTGTATAACCCCATACACAAAAGTAAACTCAAAATGGATTAAAGACCTGAATGTAAGTCATAAAATCATAAAACTCTTAGAAACATAGGCAAAAATCTCTTGACATAAACATGAGCAACTTCTTCATGAACGTATCTCCCCAGGCAAGGGAAACAAAAGCAAAAATGAAGAAGTGGAACTATATCAAGCCGAAAAGCCTCTGTACAGCAAAGGACACCATCAATAGAACAAAAAGGCATCCTACAGTATGAGAGAATATATTCATAAATGACAGATCCGATAAAGGGTTGACAACCAAAATATATAAGGAGCTCCTGCACCTCAATAAATAAAAAGCAAATAATCCAATTAAAAATGGGCAGAGGATCTGAACAGACACTTCTCCAAAGAAGAAATTCAGATGGCCAACAGGCACATGAAAAGATACTCCACATCACTAATCATCAGAGAAATGCAAATTAAAACCACAATGAGATATCACCTCACACCAGTTAGGATGGCCAACATCCAAAAAATAAACAACAACAAACGTTGGCAAGGCTGTTGAGAAAGAGGATCCCTCCTACACTACTGGTGAGAATGTAAATTAGTTCAACCATTGTGGAAAGCAGTATGGAGGTTCCTCAAAAAACTAAAAATAGATATTCCATTTGACCCAGGAATTCCACTCCTAGGAATTTACCCTAAGAATGAAGCAGACCAGTTTGAAAAAGACAGATGCACCCCTATGTTTATCGCAGCACTCTTTACAATAGCCAAGAAATGGAAGAAACCTAAGTGTCCATCAGTAGATGAATGGATAAAGAGGATGTGGTACATATACACAGTGGAATATTATTCAGCCATAAGAAAACAAATCCTACCATTTGCATCAACATAGATGGAGCTAGAGGGTATTATCCTCAGTGAAATAAGCCAAGTGCAGAAAGACAAGTATCAAATGATTTCACTCATCTCTGGTGTATAAGAACAAATAAAAAACTGAAGGAACAAAACAGCAGCAGACTCACAGAACCAAGAATGGACTAACAGTTACCAAAGGGAATGGGAACCGGGAGGATGGGAGGGAAGGGAGGGATAAGGGGAATAAGGGGCATTATGATTAGCACACATAATGTAGGTGGAGGGGACAGGGAAGTTAGTACAACACTGAGAAGACAAGCAATGACTCTATAGCATCTTATATGCTGATGAACAGTGACTGTAAGGGGGTATGTGGTGGGGACTTGATAATGGGGGGGGGGTTGGTAACCATACGTTGCTCATGTAATTGTACATTAATGATACCAAAATAAATAAAATAAATAAATAAGTAAAGAGATTGATGTTTTTTTCTGATAGTCTTTTATTTCCCAGACCCAAACAAGCTGCCCTAAATCAATATTATCTTCGAGAAGATGGAAAGAAAACAAAGAAAAAGAGAAGAGAAAAGAAAAAGTAAAACAAAAATTTTCTTATTTAGTTGGTGTACTTTAGATAGTACAGAAGCAAGAAACACAAGGACAAATTTGTCCTTTTTAAAAAAATTGTTCTTTTTTAGGAACACATGCACATTATTGTTGGTAATGTAAATTCAGTCAGCCACTATGAAACAGTATGGAGGTTCCTAAAAAATTTTAAAATAGAACTGCCATATGATCCAGCAATTCCACTACTGGGTATTTATCCAAAGAAAATGAAAACATCAATTTGAGGAGCTCTGTGCACTCCTAGTTCATTGCATTATTTACTATAGTTGACATAAGGAAACCACCTAAGTGTACATTGATAGATGAATGCATAAAGAAAATGTGGTCCATATATACAACGAAATATTGCTTAGCCATAAAAAGAATGCAATCTTGCCATTTGTGACAACATGATGGACCTAGAGGGTATTATGCTAAGTGAAATCAGTCAGTTATGGAAAGACAAATATCATATGGTTGGTTTCATATATATGTGGAATCTAAAAAATGAAACAAAACAGAAACAAACTCATACATACAGGAAACAGACTGTTGATTATCGAGGGTAGGGAGAAGGTGGGGAAGATAAAATATGTAAAGGGAATAAAGAAGTATATACTTCCAATTTTAAAATAAATAAGTCTCAGGGATGTTAGTGTACATTATAGGGAATATATTCAGTAATATTGTAATAATTTTGTTGGTGATAGATGGAAACTAGATGTATGGGGATTATTTAGTAATACATAAAAATATCAAATCAGTATGATGTTCACAAAAACTAAGAGGATATTGTATGCTCATTATGCTTCACTTTAAAAAATTGTTCTTTATTAAACAATTCTCCTTGTCTCTTACATGAGATTTTTAAAACACAACAATAGTTTCACTAATCTGTGGGCACATCCAGGTTCCTTTATATACCATATTTCCTCTAACCTAAAAACCATCTTTCTAAATAATGAAGGCACTTGCTGCTATAAAGAGTAAAAAAAAAAAAAATTAAGCAGTCTTCCTGTATAAATAGAATTATCCAATTCCCTAAATTAGCCCTGCTTCTCTATCATATATTAGCTATGTGAATGTTTTCCTGTTCTTTTAGAATTATTTTTCATGTTCTTCCATATATTGAAAAGAACAAATTCTGTATTGGTTCAGAGAGGGAATATGATAATTATCATCATTATATCAAAAACTGACAGTTATCATTCATGTATGTTTAAATATTATATACAATAAATCCTGAGCAACAGCTCAAGTCCCACAATTCTGTAATAGTAACTCTTATCAATTTGTCATAGATCCCTAAAAATGCTGGATATACTCCAGAGATATGAAAACTGTCAGAGTTCTCTTAATGTAATATTTAAAAGTGTTTATATATAAGGATCTCATAAAATGCAGAGAAAACTTGATGGTATATCAGTTTTTTTCTCACCAACTCACAAATAGAATAAAACAGAATCAGAAAAGAAAAAATCTGAAAATGATTCTTCCTTAACTCAGACTCAAACACCTGGAATAAAAAGGGGAAAGAAAAGGAGCAAAAATTTAAGTGAAATTTCAATCTAAGTGAAATATTCATTTAATTCATTAACTTATTGAACAAATTCAATATTGACTACTGAACTTATTTTCTGTGCACAGTGTTATGGAAAACACAAAGTAGGATTAACATCCTATTCTTAGAGTTTAAAATCTGGCTGAAGAATCAGAATATTGTAATATAAATGGATCAACTGGAAAGCAAAAATAACTGACACCATAAAAATGCATATAAATGAGTAGGAAATATTAGATAAAGGGTGATTACTGCAGATTCAAATTCAAGATAAAATGGCTTTTGGCAGAGTAAAATACCAGATATACTCATTCATACAACCTACCTCATTAAGTACAATTTTGATATGTTGTACATCAGAAAAAGTCTTACACGTGGTTGTGAATCAGGAGAGAAGTGAGAGAAATTATATAGGCTTGGAAGTCAAGGAAGAAAGGAATTTCAGGAGAAAGTTCAACTATATTAAATGTGGCAAAGAGATTAAATAAGATAAATAGAGTGGAAAGTGTGTACTGGATTGAGCAATGATGTCACTGTTGACTTAACAAGAGCGTTTTCAGAAGCAGAAATACAGTGGGAGAAAGAAGTCTGTATAATAAAAAATTATAACTGAAAAATGAAATGAGCCAGGGAAACTGTAAAAACCTGTAGGTAAATATATAGGCAACAGGAACTTCCCAGTCTCTCTTCATCTTGTT
This sequence comes from Manis javanica, assembly GCF_040802235.1. NCBI lineage: Eukaryota > Metazoa > Chordata > Mammalia > Pholidota > Manidae > Manis > Manis javanica. The sequence goes on along the minus strand of NC_133160.1, from coordinate 125,578,670 downwards.
CCATCAAGATTTCCTCCACCAATAACTGCAGATACTTTAAAAGAAAGAGGCCTGCCTGGCAAAGCCCCACAAAAAATATAACATGGATTTAAGACTTCCATTGTTCTCCTAGAGATTCACTACTGCTGTTACTGGCAATTCTTTCACTTCTATTTTCCACTGGCAAGTTTACTTGTTTTAATCCCTTAACTGAAATTGAGGTATCAGGAAGACTTATCCATTGTTTCACTTTAAAGGAATACACCATATTTCTATTGAAATATTTATCCATGACATTTATTTGTCTATCTATCTATGGGAAATATTTTCACAGAACACTGGAAAAAGTTGAGCCTCTAGAGCAGAGGTGCATTAAGAAAGGCAGAGCTCACAACTGCATTAGTAACACAAACCCAAGATACACATGATAAAGCTGGGGCAAGTAAATCTATGCCGCCACCTCCCTACACCACCTTCTACCCTTATCCCCCCAAAAAATCTAGCGTATTCATGTTCTTTTGCTTCTCTCCTTTTCCAGGATGTTTTCTTTCATGATTCTAACTCAAGTAAGCATTCCTGTCTCATTTGCGAGTTCAGTACCTAAACAAATAAGAAGAATATAAAATAATGATAATTAAATATTAACATAATTGATCTAGGCTTGTTTTTCACTAGGACTACATTTATTATTCAATCAGAGGGGCTTCTAGTATTTTAACATGATTCAGAGAAATTAGAGAGTATCTATATGTAAAATAGTGATTATGAAAGAGATGATTCTTTATGATTCCAAAGTTATTATTTCAATACAATTAAACAGGGTTTTATTTTTCTCATTGAACATATTGGGTTGATTTGGAATATCACTGTGAGTGTAAGAAAGGCAGAAGAATGGCGGAAAAAGACAAGTGCCAAATGATTTCTCTCATTTGTGGAGTATAACAAGGAAGCAAAACTGAAGGAAAAAAACAGTAGCAGACTCACAGACTCCAAGAAGGAACTGGCGGTTACCAAAGGGGAGGGGTAGGGGAGAGCAGGTGGAGAGGGAGGGAGAAGGGGATTGAGGGTTATTATGATTAGTACACATGGTCTGGCGGGGGATCATGGGGAAGACAGTATAGCCCAGAGAAGGCAAATAGTGACTCTGTGGCATCTTATTACACTGATGGGCAGTGACTGCAATGGGGTATGGAGGGGGGGGGGACATAGTAATATGAGTGAATGTAGTAACCACATTGTTTTTTCATGTGAAACCTTTATAAAAGTGTATATCAATAATACCTTAATAAAAAAAAAGAAAAGAAAGGCCAAAGAACATTAAAGAATTCCTTCAAAGTTTCTTTTCCTAGGAAAAGCAAACCCTGAACACACTATGTTAGAAACTGTATATAGGGTATATAGGATCAAGTTTAGTAATAACAATAATCAAGTAAGATAATACTGCTAGGTTATTCCAACAAAAATAAGGTAGCCTGATATGTAAAAATATATTCTAAAATGTCCTGAGACTCTGGTAGAAATGAGAAAGAAAACCCAAAGCCCAGATAAAATAACAGAAGAGGGGTACAGAAGATACACGATGAAGAGGTTTGACCTGCTCAGGAATGGAGAAGAAAACAAATCCTAATATTCTGGAATAAGACTACACTACTAAGAGTCTGTCTAGTTCAATAAGAAACATAGTTCTTGCTTAGTAAATAAAGAACAAGCATAGTTCAAATTTGTGACATATAGATACGGCTAACTTTTATCACTAAACTAAGGCTTAAAAATTTTTTGAGGACCTCTTAAAAAATGCCAGTGTTTCAGGGCCTCCTAAAATACCCTTGTGAACATGACTGCACAAAATATTCAACAAAATATTAGCAAACCTAATTCCAGCAACACAAAAAGGATTATACACAACCACGTACGATTTATCACAGGAATGCAAGGTTTATTCAACACACAAAATCACTCATTGCAATACACCATATAACTAAATTCAAAAATACATGATTCTCTCAACAGATGCAGAAAAAAGCATTGAAAAAATACAACTTAGTTTCCCAATAAAAACACTGAACAAAGTGAGAATGAAAGATAACTTCCTCAAAATGACATTGAGAAACATTATAGAAAAATTCACAGCTAACTTCATACTCCATGGAGAAAGACTGCAAGAAAGAACGATGTCTGTTTTCACCATTTCTCTTCAACATGGCACTGGAGATTCTATCCAGGGAGATTGAGCAAGAAAAAGAAATAAAAGACATCTATACTGTAATGGAAGATGTAACATTCTCTCCATTCACACATGACATGGTGTATATAGAAAATCCTAAGGTATCCTCACAAAAACTGATAGAACTAATAAGTAAGCTATGTTGCAGGATAGTAGATCAATATACAAAAAGCAATTAAGGTGACGTTATATTGGAGTTGCATGAGTTCTTAATCCAATAAATTTAGGACCTTATAAAAAGAAATCCACATGAAGAGACAGATACATGCACAGAGGGAAGACAGTGAAGACACAGGGAGAATGCCATCTATAAGGAACCTCAAAGATTGCTAGCAAAGCACCAAAATCTAGGAGAGAGACATGGAACAGATTTTACCTCACAGTCTTCAGAAGGAATAAATATTCTACCATCTTGATCTTAGACTTCTAGCCTCCAGAACTGTGAGAAATAAATTCCTGTTATTTAGGCCAGTCAGATTGTGGTCCTTTGTACAGCAGTCCCAAAAAAGTAATATAGTTGGCAATACTCCCCAAATTGATCTGCTGCTTGTGCAATTCCAGCTGCCTTTTTTGCAAAAATGGACAAGTTCATATGGCAGTTCAAAGGACCCAGTATATCCAAAACAATCTTAAAAAAAGAGCAATAAATGTGTTTTTGATTTCAAACATACTACAAAGTCACCATAATCAAGAACAATGTGGTACTGGCATAAGAATAAACAGACAGACAAAATGAACAGATTGATATGTTATCACGAAATAAATACTTAAATATTTGGTCATGTGATTTCAACAGGGTGCCAAGACTTCAAAAAGGAAAGACCAGTCTTTTGGTCTTTCCAACAAATAACTTGGATAAATAAATATCCTCCCACAAAGAATGAAGTTGAATCCCTTCCTCATACCCTATAAAAGAGTAACTCAAGGCAGATCATAGAACTAAATAAAACAGTTGAAACTATAAAACTTTTAGATGAAAATATAAATGCATACCTTCAAGATCTTGAATTAGGTAATAGTTTCTTAGATATGATATCAAAAGCACAAACAATAAAGATAAAAAAGATAAATATAACTATATAAATATTTGAAACCTTATGCATCCTTTTTATATTTAGTCCTTTCATATGCATACATCTCTCAAATTGTTTTTAATCATGGGCAAAATAGTTATTATGCACAAAAACTGCTTACTTACTCATCATCCCACAGTCATAACAAACATTTTCACCTTAACATTCCCTTCCAATTTTATGTTTATCCATATAATTATGGTACACATAAATTTATATATTTTATTATCATAAAAATTATAATAAAGTGAACCAAGAAATTGAAGTGACAACCCAATGAATGGGAGAACATATTTGTAATCATATATCTGATAAAGGAATTGTATCTATAATATATAAAGAACCATTGCAACTCAACAATAAAATGACAAATAACAATTTTAAAAATTGACATTGAATTAGACATTTCTACAGAAAAGATACAAATGGCCAACAATCACATAAAAAGATGTTCAACATCATTAGTCACAAGGAAAATTCATATCAAAACCACAATGAGATACCACTTCACATTCACTAGGATGACTATAGTCAAAAAGACTTATAGTAAAAAGAATTAGCAAGGATATGGAGAAATGGGAATCCTCAGACATTGCTGATGTGAATGTAACATGCTACAGATATTTTGAAAAACAGTTTGTCAGTTTCTCAAAAAAGTTAAACATAAAGTTGCCGTATGACTGACAATTTCATATACAAGGTATATGCTCAAAATAGTTGAATATTTATGCCTACAAAATTTGGACATGAAAGTTCATAGCAGCATTATTCATAAGAGCCAAAAAAGTAAAACAATATCCACCCAGTGATGAATAGACAAATGTTGTATATCCACAAAATAGAATATTGTTCAGCCTTAAAAAAGGAATGAAGTTCTGATATTTGCTACCACATGGACAAAGCTTGAAGATGTTATACTAAAAAATAAACCAGACACAAAGAACACATACTGCATGATTCATATAAATGTCCTGATCAGACAAATCCATACAGACAGAAACTTATATTAGCAATTGCCAGGAGCTGGAGGAAGGGAATAATGGGCAATTACCGCTTATGTGTAAATTTCATTTTGCAATGATGAAAATGTTCTGGAGTTAGATGGTGATGATTGTACAACTCTGTCAATATTCTATACTTGTACACTTTAAAAATAATATGAGTGAAATATACACTTTAAAATTAATAAATAATAAACAATCTAGAAATTCCAGCATTGGCATGACCTCAGACTCACAAAACATAATTTCTAAAGGTAGGCTATTGTTTCTTTTTTGGCAGCTCTGAAATAAACACAGAAAGTTACAGGTAGCCCATTTATTCATAGCCAAATGTACGGAACTCCTTACTATGTAATTATTTGTGATGTCTCCTTCCTATAACAAGATTATTTTTTATCTTAGGGTAAAAAAGTGATAAATGCTCAAAATGTTTACTTACTTATCATCCTACTATCATAACACATTTCCATTTGAACATTTCTTTCAAGCCTTATCCTTTTCCATATAAGTGCAATTACGATATATATACATATTTCTCTATTTTTATTATCACATAATTATAATATGCTAGTTAACAAATTCTCCATTACTAATCAAGTTAATATTTCCATAATACAAATAATGCTAAAATAAGAAACTTAATATGCACAGCTTTTCTTTCTGCTGTAGACACTTTTCTTAAGATTATCTTCCAGAAGTGGGATTTTTGAGCCAAGAACTTTAGTTTTTGTATGGCACATGACTGTCCATTCCAGAAAAAGTGGTACTAATATATATGCCATTGGTGTTTATATAAAAATTTTGCCACACTTTACAAGTGTATTATCATGGCAATCATTTATTTTTCTAGTTTATTGTTCTAATAACAATGTTTAAAGGTCAAAACTCTGTAATTTGTTTTGCTGTTGTTGTGTTCATGGGAGTGAAGTTAGGCCCTCCCACAGGTTTGCTCATCTAGTGCCAGATGATAATACACAACAACAATAGTAGGTCAATTAAACTAGCAGTACTCTAGAATAATTTTTATTACCATCTGTTTTGGGAATCATCACAGCTAAACCTTCCAACCTACATACTACATTCACAAAACCGTCATTAATGGACCCCATTCTATTTATTTGATAGCCATCCTGTGACATTCACAGAGTAGTTCTGAGTAAAATATGAAAACAGTAAGGCTCTACATCTCCCACAAAAGATCTCTTCCCATTTAATGGTCCTAATTTGCCCACCTCTATGTTTTTATTTCATTCTTAATTATATTTTACTATAAATATTTAACAAGTAAAACAGTGCAAAAATATATAAAAAATGACATATTCATCTCTCTCCACCATCACGCCACTCAAATCCCAATTCCATGATAACCAGTACTAACAGCCTAATGTATATCCTTTAATTCTCCCTTAATGTGTTTGCAAGCATATACAGAAATGTTCATCTTTTTTTTCCCCTAAGACTGCCAGGACTCTCATAGTCATACCACAAGCTCTTCATTTAAAAATGTCCTCCATTTTTTTCATTTACATGAATGACTGGCCACTTAAGGTATTACTCTGCCAATAATAATTTACTGGTTACAGGCCAAAAGCTTTAAATTAGAAATTAAATTCCAACAGCATAATTGCAATTATCAATCAGTGGATGGAAGAGTATTGTGGATAGTCTGAGGAAGGGAAGGACAGTATGTGGTCTTCTGGAACCTCAGAAATTCTCTGAGTTCTTATCCTTCCTTATATACAAGGCAGGTTTGAGCAATTCTTATTCACAAAGCATATGTGATCTGAAAGGTTTCAGTTTACAGAAAGATGTTGGCATAATCTCACGGTCACATAAGTATTTAAATATGTACCTGGTACCTCTTTCATCCATTTACAGAACATACTAGTCTTTACATGTTACTGAAGAACTATACATGTTTGTCAATGAATAATGTCTTTATTGTTTATACACTGACTTTTTATATGGACAAACCAGGTGGCAAATAACATGTAATGCATTAAACAATGAAGATGATTATGAAAAAGAAAAAGAAAATAACAATGAAAGAATGCAGTAACACAGCAGCAATGTTTAGGCAACTCCTCTCACCCTACTTGCCCCAGGTGATACGTGGGAGAGTGGAATGCAGGGAATAGCTAAACTTTGCTTTTGTTTGTATCTTTGAAGTTCACCCCTGCTTATTAGAGCACTACATGTTTAACTGCATAGCTTAGTTCCAGCACTTACTGAGATTAGAGGAAATATAAAACCTTACCACACTACATACAAAACATTAATACTTTTCCCTGTAATTAAAATCAAAGTTCCAAAATACTGTGGAAAAATACTGTCATTCTGGAAACAGTCACGAAGACAGTTTAAGCATTGAAATAAAATCTTACCAAATGGCATGAGAATATTGTTTAGAGACTCTCAAAATAGAAAATATTATAAGAGAAAGATTAACATTTCATACATTTCTCTAGGAACATTTTTACTTACATTTCTCTGGAAAAAGCACTAAAACCATTTCATGAAATAACCAACTAATTTATTGTGCCACCATAAAATCAACATAAATCTTTGATATTAAAGGTAGCTGAGTTCACTTTAGTCACACATATTCATATTCTAAGTACTGAAGCAATATTTCAACACTGGAAGTCTATGATTTAATTTTGAGTATTATTTCTCTAAAAATATCCCTGGTGTTTTACTCTTGCATCCATTTTCCCCTCTTTCTTAACCCAAACCTACTTCGTTTCCAGAAAACTAGTACAAAACAGTCAAAGAGGAAAGCCAAAGATGAAGAATAGAGAAACAGTACTAAAATCCAACTCTGAAGTATGAATTAAGATCCAAGATATTAAAAGTATTCATGAGATTAGCGGCCAAGGTTTTTTAGAACAGATCGGGATACAGAGCATAAGGCAGAATACAGGTAATAATTAATATTGGTAACTGGGTATATTACAAAAGAGGCAGAGAATGGATTTTACTGTCTGGTAGTTAACAGCCCTAGGGTGCACCTTCAAAGTTAACTTAGTTATAAAACTAGATTTCTGTGTTAGATTAAGGAACTATTTGTGAATGTGCCACCATTAAGCTTACTTTATCTGATATTTTAATCATTAGCACATTAAACATTGATTTATTGTGTAATCTTTGTAAATGGGGTACAAAATATGTGGTACAGGTTAAGTTTAGGGCCAGAAGATAAGTCATACATAAAGTGAAACATTTAACATATGGTACCTGGGAAGTCTTGGGGCAGCCTAAGGCAATTGGTATCTCAAAGGACAAAATGTAAGCATGATTATAGTCATCTTTCACTACACAAAAATATATATTTTACCCAATGTGTACACAGTAATAAATTTTCTTGAGTATTTTTAGAACAGTAGAGGGGCTTAACAAAAATCTTATCAGATAATGAAAAGAACTTGGGAAATATTTTAAGCAAAGATTAACAAACTTTCAAAAATTTTTTAAATCAAATGTCAGACTTAAATGTAACCTTGAAATTTCAATAGAAAATATTGCAAAGATTTTAAATGCGATCTCAAATTGTTCTCAAAACAAAAATATTCACAAAATCTAGTACAATTTTACCTGAAATTTTGAGTTCATGATTTGAAAGAAGTGTATAACGAAAAGATACATATCCACAGCTTTCATGCACAAAAATATACTAGCATTAAGTTTCAGGACAGAAAAAAAAGGTATTACCTCCTGATGAAATACAGGTAATTATCTAAATTTTAATTTACTCTGCTTCATGGGAGGGAAATGAACACCAGAGGCCAATGAAGAATTGCAACAATTAGAAATGTTGAAGCTTTGACACAGTTATTAGATTCTAGATATTAATGAATGGATAACTATGATGACAAATATAATTTGTTTAATCTCTGAAGAAAAAGAAATATTAATTATACAAACCAATTTTTTTAATTGTGAAATATTTTTCTACTTTTGATTGTCTAAGTTAGTCTGCATATTTGAATTTAAAATTTCTTAGGTTTGAAGTGTTAAAGAAATTCAGTTGCATAACTTCAAAAAATATTACAAAATAAGTTAACAGGAATTTCAGCATTTAGTTTTTAAAAATCACACTTAGCATATGGAAGAATCATCCTGTCACTGTTAAGATTTGATCACGCTGAAATGGCCCAACATGCATAAAAAGGTGTGGTTATTTTATGAGAGTAAACACTCCACATTGTCTTAGGCTATTTGCTTACACCTCCTCCTTTTCACAGGAGGTGCTAAGTAAACCATAAGTTAAACCTTGTTCTCATTATTATAAACAGAAAAGCTTGATGTAACAGTTGGTGCTAAGTAAACCATAATCTAACGCTTGTTCCCATTACTACAATTAAAGAAGCTTGTAGTGAAAAGGGTCCACTCATTAGTACAGAGAAACAATTGTCTAGTGGTGAGTTACAGGGGCCCTTTGATAGAGCAAATGTTTCCACCTCAGTGCCCACTTGTTCTTGCTTTCTCTTACTTTGTAGGCTTTTGGTTTCTAAACCTTAATCTCTCATTCATAGATTCATCAAGGGATTAATCTAAATTGAGAGAATCAAATAACATGAGACTTGGTCCTAGGGCATTTCTCTAAGGGCAGCTATGTCCTTCAGAAATTCTAGCAAAAGATTTGAAATCAGCAACCTTGACTATTTTTCTGGTTGTCACTAAGAAACATATCAACCCAGTAATATGTCATCAAAATTCATTCCCCCAAATATGTGCAAACAAAAGGGGCATTAGCCCAGATTTTATATTTGTTGGAGAGAATATACAGTGCCTGAGCTGTATATAGTTTTGAATTGTAGCAGCAAAAAATTAGCTGTGTGAACCGGAACCAAGAGACAGACTGTGCACTATATTTCCTGCTCATATGTTGTCTCAGCTGTTTTGCACTTTACAGTTTCAGCTGAAGAATGTCCATTTATCATGTAATGCTAATCAGTTATCATTCTACTCTACATTTTGTACAAAACATTGCTGGGAAGTCTGTTCTGGACTTGATGGATAGCCAGAACGGGACAGCACATAACCAAAAAAGGCATAAATACTCACAGATGTCTGGTCACACAGAGGAGTTAAAAATCAAAGAAAATTAGAGCTAGATAAGACAGACGTGATCATAAAGCACATCAGCAGAGCATAAACTTGCTTTTTCTTCACCTTCCTCATCTAAATGGGCTTTCTTTTCATTAAAATAAATATTCAAAACAGACGGTCTTTCATTTGTTTCCTTAAACAAGTAGGTTTTCAGTTCCCCCAGCTCCCTGGCCAAATGTAAACCCCACATCAAGAAGACAAAAAACAGAAATCATGTTTATTACCAAAGACATTCAAAAAGCTGTCCGAATCCAAATTAAAACATATGGTGCAAATTCGCTCCTCTTATTATCCTCCAACATTCCCCAGCCTGCCTCCTCATCGCACTATTGCTCTGGTTTGGGAAATCTGTTTATATTTTCTTATTCAAGAGCCATTGAGCAAAAGTCATTTTTGCTGCACCAAAATACCTGGGTAGTTGAAAATAAAGCAATAATTTTAGCTTCCTTATTCTATTAATGACTTTGTATTTTTGTCAAGTGATATCTACCTATTTGTCCATGTTTCTCACATATTAACTTTTATGGTTGAATATTCTTTTCATATATCATTTTCTGTGTATCACCCTTTGGTTCATTACAATGGTATCCATTTCATAATGCCAACCAACCATGACTCATAGAGCCACCTATGAAAATTATCCCAAATTAACTAGGCTTGGTCTGAGCTTATTTCTATGGCTTTACTATTTCTGTCTTTAAGAATAACAAATTGTTGCTGTTTTCTCTTGTAAGTCTTTAATGAAAATTAAAAACTAAAGAATGGCAGTTGTTTTTTTCTTGAAAACTGTCTTTTCACATTGTGATATTTCAAAATGCAAAGCAAATATATTTTCTTTGGTTATTCTGTCATAGTTATTTTTCAATTCACCCACAAATATAAATTCAGCCCTCCCAATGTTGAATTGTTTTTCAAATTTCTTGACGCTTTACACAATAGTAATATTTAACTATATAAAAGAGAAGTTGGATATTTGACAAATGACAAAAATATAAAAATTTCAAATCAAGAAGTGATGGCACTCCAAGAAAGAGGGCTGAAAATTAGAGAAACTTCTCCATTTGAACTCCTAACACCAAATTTGTAAGGCAGTCTGATCATTTCAGCAGACTTATAAAAACCATGGCAAGGATTATGATAAAGAAGCCTCCAAATAATCATCCATTTCAAACAGATGTCTTCTGAAGTCATATATAAGCATAGATCTTCAGATATAAACTTCTTTATAATTAATTTTAAGTTGGAATTGCTAGCAGGAAACTGATTTTAACTTATATATGTCTTTGCTTTCTTTTCAAGAAAGAACAATACCATCATATTATTAAGCAAGAAAAAAAATGCTATTTCTTAAATCTAGCAGCCCATTCTTCATATACATGACCACTGATTCTATTTTCACTCTTTAACAGAATTGTACTTCTTGACAATACTTTTAAATGATTTACCAAATATAGACTATCCTCTCTTCTTCAAGTTCAAAGATCTCAAAAAAGATAAAGGGAAAATCATGAATTGTAAGATTTTGATGGAATGTTCTACCTGGTGGATAGTAAATGAGAAACATAACAAATAAAAAGGACTATGTAAAAATCTGAAATTAGCAAAAGTTTTATGAATTTGAGGCTCATTTTCTAAACTTTATCATCTGTTGATTTATATACAAATCTAAGACAGCCTATTTGGTTCATTTATCCCTTTTTAAATTTCATTTATTTGACGCACAATTACTGAGTAACTATGATGGCCAAGGCACTCCACTAATGTGTGAAAACACAGTAGTAGGACCGCAGGACTCTAGAGTCAAGGCAAATTAATTTCTGCTTGACTTGAGGGTTTGATTTGTCTTTTGCTCCTTATTTGCCAAAGGATAGGTTTGGGGCAACTGATAATATAAATTTAAGATCAATATTAATTCATTAGTCTTGGACATGTCACCAATAAAGGCTAGCAACACAAATTCCTATGCAAAGAACAGTACAATAATTTTACTTCATTTATCACAAAACTGAAGGAAAAACAGATAACCCCTCTGCTCCATAAAAATATTTTCTACTTGTTTTGACAAACATCTTAAATGTATTAATTGATCATTTATTTAATAGGTATTTATGGAACACCTGCAATGTGCCACATTTTTGTGTTAGCCATGGCAAATAAGTATAAAGAGCCAACAAAGTAGAGAGGAAGACAGAAAATGCAATTTTGATATAAGATGATGAATCAAGGAAGGCATCCCACAGAAGACGGAGAAGAGGGGGCAACCTAGGGATTTCATATTTTATTCCAAAGACAATAGGAAGGCACTGAGATATCCAAGCTGGAAAGTGACTTAGTATATTTTATATTTTTAAAAGATCACTCTGATTGAAAGTTTGAAAATATAGGAAATGCAAGAGTAGAAGCAGGAAGACATTGGAGGATTCTTTCAGAAAACAAGATGAAAATGAAGAATGTCTGGAACTAAAGCCACGATTATATGGAGGCAGAGAACTAATGTTATGATACGAGGTAAATCAAGAGACAGAAAAGATATGCTAAAGTGATTGATTTAACGTTGCAGTCATTGAAGAGAACACTGTAGTTGACATTGAGAAATCTGCATGGTAATTCAAGTCCACCAAGTTTAAGACTCACTAATCTACATAAACAAACACATATTCTTATCATTTCTAAACTTATAATATATGACTTAAAATTATGACTATACTTAAAATTATGATTACTTTGATATATATATGTTATTCCCCCCAAAATATCAGATATTGATCCATTATTTACTTATGTTATTAATTTGTCAAGCATTTACTGAAAATTTTCTGTGTATTCCACACTGTATGTATTAGTGTAAATAGGACATCACAAGTTGAAAAGAGATGGAAGAATAGAGGGATCCAGTAAATGTGATGAGGGATTTGTAAGTAAGGTAACAGGATCCAGCATGTACACTGAACTGAAAGGGGTAGAAGATCAGAAATGAAAGGACAAAGGAAATATGACATAGAAAAGGAGAGAGAGACCATGCTGAGTCCTCTGTTCAATAGACTATCACTGATCATGTTATCATTGACTAACTATCAATTAATCTAAGAAAAACTGGCAAAAATTTTAAGCAGAGGAGGAAAGGTAGTGCCATTACTATGTGTTTTGAAAGCTTAGTCTAGCTACAAGGTAAAAAAAAATGGGTTAGGTGCTGTTAAGGATATAAATAGAAGAGTGCTTTTGGGGAGATACATTTATTAGTAATTAGCAGCAGGATAGTAAAGTGAAGGACATGGAGAGAATTAAATAAAGGTATTTAGGAGACAAAAGCTACAAACCTTAGTGAGAAATGTAAAAGAAGGGAAGAAAAAGAGGAGTATCAAGATTTTAGGCTTGTATTATTACGTGGCTAGAACTACCATTCACTGAGATAGGTAACATTGAAAAGTGGCAGTTTTATTTGGAGAAAGGGAAGAAAGATCATATGTTCTGAGGTTTTCCTTGAAATCTACAAGAAGAAATTTCTCATAGGAGTTATGTTCCAAATAGACTGGTATGTTTGACCTTAAAAAGATGAGTGCTTCTCCTTTCTCTGTAAAATGAAAGATAAGGTCAAAGATAGAGCAGAAAATAAAGTTGGAGTTTGTGGAGAGTCCTTTTTTTTTTTTAAGCTTTAAATAGCTGAATGAATGAATTGGCCAGAGAAATACAGTAAGGCTGAGAATCAGGTGGATGTAAGTATCACCCATTTATAATAGAACATGTTTCACTGCAATTTCTCTTTCAGAGCTAGGTTATAGACAAGATATAACTGCAATCATCCATGGCTGGGGAGTTGTTATATAGATATGGTTAAAGAAAAAAAAGAGAGAGAGAGAAAAACAAGATGCTTGGTATACTTGTAAAAGTATAATTGAAATTGTTAACCATGAAAGTTAATTTGTATAAGGAGAAAAAGAAAAAGAAGCCTAAAATATTGGGAAAAATTAGAGTTAAAGTGTTTTCTCAGGATGCTGAGGAAGAGTAAAAATGGCAAAAGAATAAACAAGGTAGAAGAAGGCAGAGTTACATATTTAATTTTGAGATTTTGGATATGGAGCAGTTATGGGTGACACTGGTGTTAAAATGTGATTGTGGAAGAGAAAAACTGAAGAAATAAAAGAATCTGTGTGAAACAGATTACTGGAGGGTTAGGCATTGATGTGGCTTTGAAATTATTCAAGATGAGGTCAAGGCTTGTAAATAGGGGCTTACATTTTTGCTAAATAATCATGTCAGAGAATATCAGCAACCAGGAGGAACAACATGATGGTTAAGAAGCCTCATTTTCACAGATGCAAGAATGAGTAGGAAGATGTTGTAGACAGAATTGCAACCCTCCCCACCAGCCAGCACCAAATTCATGTGGTGAAGTCCTAACCCCCAGTACTTCAGAATGTGACTGTATTTGGACATAAGGTTTTTAAAGAGGTAATAAGGTTAAATGAGGGCCACTAGAATGGGCCCCAAAACCAATATGACTGGTGTCCTTATAAGAAGATGTGATGAGGACACAGATGTCTACAATGGGAAGATGAAGGGAAGATCTAGGCAGAAGACAGTCATGTACGTGTCAAGGAGAGTGATATCAGAAGAAACAACTCTGCCGACACTGAGATTCCTAGCCTCCAGATGAGTGAAAACTGTTTAAGACAGTCTGTGGCAGTTTGTTGTAGAAGCCAAGAAAATACAGGGGAATTTGAGGGAGAATGGCCTGGAAGCTGCAAGAAAGAGCTACCAAACCCTATTCTTGGTCCCTGGGTTCAAGGAATACAGTAGAAGAAATAACACCCACATGAAAGTACTCTAGGGGAAAGTACACAAGGTTTCAGTTAAAGCAAGGAGGCAGAGTATTACTCAGTAAAATATTTGAGAACATACAGGGTAATATAGTTACCTTTCTCTTTCCAAAATTTTCAAGTAACTCCAAGAAAAAAAAAAGCTGTCAAAGGAGATCAAATTCTACTAATATCTGAGTTCAGACTGTAGGTTAGTGAACATCAACACTTCTAATAGATACTCCTAGGAAGAAACTAAATACTTTAATCAAGTGAACCATTTAGATCAATCTAAATTTAGGTAGCCTATTAGACAGCAGTGGGCACAGAACAGAGACACTGCCATTTATTTCTTCTATTGCCAAACTAACAAAACTATGGTACACATTTGGGAAAAAAAAGATTTGTTATACATTTGCAATAAGAATAATGGGAAAGGAAAGAAAAATGAAGGCAGACACACTAACTGACCTGTGGAAAGACAAAAAAATTTTAAAAGTAAGTTAGAGAAAAAAGGATAAGCTAGGCCAATTTAAAAAAGAAACAATGATATATTCAATTAAAGATGAATACAGAAAAATTAAGATAGCTCAGTTGTTTTCTTAGAGAAAGTATCCAAGACTCAGGTTGATTTAATAAAATGGTAAGATTTCACAAAGTAAATTTAACTGAGTTCCCAAGAGAGAGACAGGGTAAAGAGATTTTTTAGGCTTTCTCCGAAAGCACAGAAAAAGAGTGAATAATTGGAACTGGGGAATTTAATATTCGTGAGTGTGTCAATTTCTTTATATGTGAATATATTTGAAAAGGAGGAAGCTGAAAAGATCAAGGAAGAATACCTCAGAAACCATGTAGTAGTTTCAAAAGGATCGAGTTATTGTACCTGAACAAGCAGTTCTGCCTTGCCTGAAGGTTGAGAGAATGTGAAATCCACTGGATTTCACTGGAAGTATTGAATCCACTAAAAAGAAAAAAAGCCAGATGAAACAATTTGCCAAGCGTATTATAAAACTAATTCTTGTGTGAAAATGACATCATCAGGATAGTGGGAAGGTATTTCATTTTGCTGTTTTTGTTTGTTATTTGTTTAGCATAGCAGAGGCTCTGGAAAGGTATGCAACTGGTTGGCTCTTGAGGAAACAAATAAGGCAGAATATAGAAGAACATGCTCAGGGAATAAATAGCTAAACACAAAACCAAAAGAAAAAAAAGGGGGAATGTGAATTCTACCCGTAAAATGATATTCTTCCTGTCAATAACAGAAAAGAAATGTGCAATTGAACAGTAAGTTGGACTCTTTAAACTTTTAGGAGGATGGGTAAATCAGGAGAAAATGGATGCCTTGGGAAATGGAATCCTTGCTTTAGGAGTAAAGGAAATAGAACATACTTTTCTTATGCCTCTGAAATAGCTAATAAAGGGTATTATGGCCTGGAACATTAAAATCTGAAGGGAAGCACAACTTGTGGGGCAGCCCCCCCCAAAACACTTTACATCTCCTGAATTTCTGAACATATACATTTAGAAATGTCAATAACAGCCCCTTAAATTTAGAAGTCTGTTGAGAATGGCCCTCTAGTAGGTTCAGTGCCGTCAGGAAAAAGCCTCCTCAGAAGACAATAGCAGTAAACTCTATAGCACAGAACAAAAGATAGGAACAATAGCTATTAGCTATTTCTAATTTCTGCAGTTAGGAAGGGAATTTCATTTCTGTATTATTATTTTTCTCTGATAATGTAATACTGATGTGTAATTCATGCTTACCTGTTAATGACCCCTTCTACATCGTATAATAAGATTCATTTATGGGATCTCAAGTCATCTGGTGGAACAAGATAGAAAGAATTTAAAAGTTGAAATATTCCATCAAACGGGATAAATTTGTAGCCTAATGTATAATGTTTCTTTGAATTTGATTTGATTAATGTCCTATTAGCTTGTTTCAAGATTCCTGAAAACAACAGAATAATAGACTACCCATTTTAGTATTTTCAAATATATATACATATTATATATGTGAATTTATATATATATATATCAAGAGAAAAAATGAAAAAGGAATGGACATCTTCAGAGATGAGCTTCTCTAGTTTTCTTGCATTCACTAGCATTCCAAAATAGATTATGTAAAATTAGTCAATATTTCAAGTACTTTTATAATTACATAAAGCAATGTATTTACTCTATGAGAAGGCCAAAATACAATTAAGAAAAGAATCTCACACACAAAAGCAAATAAAAAGGGGAAAAAAAACTCTCTTATCCAACCACCAGCCTCTTCTCTCAATTCATTTGTTCACCTGGTGTCTTGCCTGAGGGTTTCAGCCCCCAGCAAATTCAGTATGGATTCATTGAAACCAAGAAATGACAATGGAACGTTTTTGAGGTAAAAGGGTTTATACCTGGCTTTATTCTCCTAGCAGTAGGTCAAGCAACAGTGTCACATCTGCATCTAGCAGCCTGGAGGTGCATAATCCATCTCTGTCTCTGCCTCTGCCCAGAGCAATGGGCAAAGCTCTTTATATAGTGACTTGTTGTGCCCTGTTTCCTTGAGTCCCCCATGTGGAGCTGCAGTCACCAGCCTCAGTCGTGAGATATAAGAGCAAAACAGGTCTTTATTGCTAGTTTGAACTAGGGTCTCAGTGGCCCATCAAAACACAGGACTCGGTCTGGGACCCTGAACAAAGTTCCCTTTTTGCTTTTATACTTTTGGAACAGTTAGGGGCTTTCCAAGGGGGGATGGTCTATTGTGACCTTAGCTGATTGTCTGAGGAGGGTTGCTGGGCAAGGTTTCTGTGGGAATGGGTGTGGCTTGAGCCGGAAACTCAAAATGGGGGTCACAAAACAAAATGGAGGGACATAGTTATTCAAAATGGAAGACACAAAATGGAGGCAGGAGTCATGTAGGGGACACAGCTATTCAAAATGGCAGACACAAAATGGAGGCAGGGTCCCACAGACTCAGTCAGTAATAGCTTATTGTCTATGGGTGTGGAAGCAGTAGTCTAGCAGTAGACCAATTATATCATAAAATAGTTTAGGGCCAGGTGAGGATCCTGGCCATAGGAACTTCCATTTTCCCCACACTTTCCCTATTGTTATCCTACCATCAAAAGTTATATATCTGAAACCCAAAGTAACCTTAAATTAAATTATATACATACAACTAAATATTGCCCTTTCACTTCCCATGACTTCCATATTTTATTCATTTTCCCTTTTGACAAATGGCTCTCATTTGTGCTAAATGACTAAAATTGTGTTCTTATTAATCAGTTGAGGTGGTGTGTGTATGTGTGTTTAATTTATTATGTAGAGTGGCAATCAGTATGCAAGAAAAAAATATTCTGGTGTTCATAAGGCCTTTAAAACCCACTGGATCTAGAGTAAATGGTTAATACTTTCACCTGGATGGCAAATAACTATTACTAGGATTAACAGACATTATAAATATTGACTCATGAACTAGTCTTTAAATCTGCTTTCTCATTTCAAGTTGTACAAATAGGCAAAAGATTTCTTATTGGAAAAGTGAAATATGTTACTGGATGACTATTGAGCTGCCTAGGATATAGGCAGAAAACACAAATAGTTCCACTTACCAAAGCATCTCCTGAGTATTTAAAGACCACAATTTGCTGCCTTATAATTCTGGATTCTGGCATAAAAATAAGACATGTTTGATTTAGATTCAAGATGGCGATGTGAGAGGTGAGACAGAGAACTCCTCCTCAAACCACAAATAGTATGAAAATATAGATAATTAATACAACTAATCATAAAACAGCAAGAGGAAAGAAGGCTGAACCAGACTGCATACAGACCTCATGAACAGAGGAGACCTCACTAAATAGGGTTAACATACAAAAGCCTTAATCCAGTGGGACCCAGGCCCTTCTCCCACCCCAGCTCAACAGTGGGAGGAAGAGAAACAGAGCTGGGAGGGGGTGGAAGCCTGGGACTGCTGAACACCTAGCCCTGGAGATCTGCTTTGAGAGCAGAAACCTACACTGTGTGGTGTTCTGGAGGTTGGGCAGCTGGGACAGGGGGAGTTCTTGAGAGACTGAGATTCCAGCTGTTTGTGGAAGACAGGATCCACACCTGGCCACTCTGAGACAAAGAAAAGGCAGGTGGTCTGAGAACCTTACTAGCAGCAAGAGGGCTGCTGAAGGGGTGAGGATTGCGTGGAGCTTGCTGGGTGTGGGAGGAGAGAGTTGGACAAGGTTGTCTGGGTGTGCTCTGCCCAGCACATTGGGAACCTTGGGGACCTTCAGGCACTCCATCCCTGTGTCTTGCTGCTCAGCTCTGAGGTCCCCCCCTGTGACACGCAGCCTGTTCAGCCTTCCTCCTGGCCTGACAGCACCAGATCGCAAACTGGCAGTCACTATGCTGGTGTCAGGTCAGTCAATGGGAGGCCCCACCTACAACAGCTAGAGACGCAAAGCAGAGATGATTACACTTGTGTGCTCAGCCTACTGGCTTTGATACTGGAGACAGGCACGGCAGACGGGAATTAGGAAACAGATGTTTCCTCCCCGCAGGCATCAGCTCTGCTCCCCTATGACCCCCAACCTCACACTAGGGGCTGAGCAGCTCCAGAGACTGGAGCTTCTGGGCACTAAAGGGCACCACACAGAAATATGAAAAGTCAAAAGAACATGGTCCAGACCAAAATTATACAAACCCCAGAAAAAGGGCCAAATGAAACTGAATTCACAAATCTTCCTAAAAGAGAGTTCAAAATAAAAATCATAAACATGTTTATGGAAATACAGAATAATGTTCAAGAACTCAGGAACAAATTTAAGACAGAGGTTGAATCATTAAGAAATTCCTTATCTGAAATAAAACATACAATGGAGGGATTTAAAAGCATATTGGATGTAGTAGAAGAAATGGCAAATGGAATAGAAATTAGAGAAGAGAAATACGAAGAAACTGAGGAACAGAGAGAAAATAGAATCTCTAAAAATGAAAGAATATTCAGAGAACTGTGTGACCAACCCAAATGGAACAATATTTGCACTATAGGGGTACCAGAAAAAGAAGACAGAGAAAAAGGGATAGAAAGTGTCATTGAGGAGATAATTGCTGAAAACTTCCCCAATGTGGGGAAAGAGATGGTCTCTCAAGCGATGGAGGTGCACAGATCTTCCAACACAAGGGACCCAAGGAAGACAACATCAAGGCATATAATAAATAAAATGGCAAAGATCAAGGATAAAGACAGACTTTTAAAAGCAGCTAGAGAGAGAAAAAAGTTCACATAAAAAGGAAAACCCATCAGGCTATCATCACATTTCAAAACAGAAACCTTACAGTAGAGAAGGGAGTGGCATGATATATTTTAATGCAATGAAGCAGAAGGGCCTTGAACCAAGAATACACTACCAGGCAAGGTTATCATTTAAATTTGAAGGAGGGATTAAACAATTTTCATATAAGCAAAAGATGAGAGAATTTGCCTCCCACAAAACGTCTTTACAGTGCATTTTGGAGGGACTCCTATCGATGGAAGTATTCCTAAGGCTAAATAGATGTCACCCAAGGCATAGCCAAAGAGCACAGAATATGAGTCATAACATACAAAGAATGTAGGGGGAAGAAAAAGGAGGGAAAAAAAAAGAAACTTTAGGTTGTGTTTGTAATAGCATATGATGTGAGTTAAATTAGACTGTTAGATAGTAAGGGAATTAACCTTGAGCCTTTGGTAACCATGAAAATAAAGTCTGCAATGGCAATAAAAACATACCTATCGATAACCATCCTTAATATAAATGGTCTGAATGCATCAATCAAAAGACATAGAGTCACTGAATGGATAAAAAAACAAGACCCAGCTATATGCTGCCTACAAGAGACTCACTTAAAACCCAAAGACATACACAGACTGAAAGTAAAGGGATGGAAAAAGATATTTCATACAACTAATGAGGAGAAAAAGCAGGAGTTGCAGTACTTGTATCAGGCAAAACAGACTTCAAAACAAAGAAAGTCACAAGAGACAAAAAGGATATTACATAATGATAAAAGGGTCAGTCCAACAAGAGGATATAACTATTATAAATATCTATGCTCCCAACACAGGAGCACCCACATATGTGAAACAAATACTAACAGAATTAAAGGGGGAAATAGAATGCAATTGCATTCATTTTAGAAGATTTCAACACACCACTCACTCAAAAGGACACATCAACCAGACATAAAATAAGTAAAGAGACAGAGGCACTGAACAATGTATTAGAACAGATGGACCTAATGAACATCTACAGAATACTCCATCCAAAAGCAACAGGATACATATTCTTCTCAAGTGCACATGGAACATTTTCAAGAATAGATCATATACAAGGCCTCAAAAAACCTCGGTAAATTCAAAAAGATTAGAATTGTACCAACCAGCTTCTCAGATCACAAAGATATGAAAATAGAAATAAATTACACACAAAAAATGAAAAAGCCCACAAACAAATGGAGGCTTAATAACATGCTACTAAATAATAAATGGCTCAATTACCAAATAAAAACAGAGATCAAGCAATGTATGGAGACAAATTACAACAATAATTCAGCACCACAAAATCTGTGGGATGCAGAAATGGCCGTGCTAAGAGGGAAATGTATTGTAATACAGGCCTACCTCAGGAAAGAAGAACAATCCCAAATGAACAGTCAAAATTTACAATTAATTAAACTATAAAAGGAAGAATAAATGTGGCCCAAAGTCAGTAGAAGGAGGGACATAATAAAGATTAAAGCATAAATAAATAAAATTGAGAAGAATAAAGCAATAGAAAGAAATAATGAAAGCAAGAGCCGGTTCTTCAAGAAAATAAACAAAATAGATAAACCCCAGCCAGACTTAACAACAAAAAAAGAAAGTCTACACACATAAACAGAATCAGAAATAAGAAAGGAAAAATCACTATGAACACCACAGAAATACAAAGAATTATGGGAGAATACTATGAAAAATTATATGTTGACAAACTGGATAACCTAGAAGAAATGGACAACTTTCTACAAAAACACAACCTTCCAAGACTAACTCAGGGAGAAACAGAAAATTTGAATAGACCAATTACCAGCAACGAAATTGAACTGGTAATCAAAAACCTACCTAAGAACAAAACCCCTATACCAGATGGATTCACCACTGAATTTTATCAAACATTTAGTGAAGACCTAATACCAATCCTCCTTAAACTTTTCCAAAAAGCAAAAGAGACTATACTTTCAAATTCATTCTATGAGGCCAACATCACTCTAATACTAAAACCAAGCAAAGACATGACAAAAAAAGAAAATTACAGATCAATAACCCTGATGAACATAGATTCAAAAATACTCAACAAAAAATTAGCAAAGCAAATTCAAAAATACATCAAAAAGATCATCAATCATGATCAAGTGAGATTCATTCCAGGGATGCAAGGATGGTACAACATTCAAAAATGCATCAACATCATCCACTACATCAACAAAAAGAAGGACAAAAACCATAGGATCATCACGATAGTTGTTGAAAAAGCATTTGACAAAATTCAACATCCATTCATGATAAAAACTCAACAAAATGGGTATAAAGAGCAAGAACCTCAACATAATAAAGGCCATATATGACAAACCCACAGCCAACATCATACTTAACAGCAAGAAGCTGAAAGCTTTTCCTTTAAGATTGGGAACAAGATAAGGATGCCAATTCTCCCCACTTTTATTAAACATATTCTGGATATCCTAGACATGGAAAACAGAGAACACAAAGAAATAAAATGCATCCAGATTGGCAAGGAAGAAGTCAAACTAAACCTGTTTGCAGATGGCATTATACTGTACATAAAAAACCCTAAAGAATCCACTCCAAAGCTACTAAATCTAATACGTGAATTCAGCAAAGTTGTGGGATACAAAATTAACACAGAGAAATCTGTTGCATTCCTATACACTAATGATGAACTAGAAGAAAGACAAATCAGGAAAACAATTCCATTCACAATTGTGTCAAAATGAATAAAATACCCAGAAATAAACCTAACTAAGGAAGTGAAAGACTTATACTCTGAAAACTACAAGACACTCATGAGAGAAATTAAAGAAGAAACCAATAAATGAAAACACATCCCATGCTCATGAATAGGAAGAATTAATATTGTCAAAATGGCCTTCCTGCCTAAAGCAATCTACAGATTCAATGCAATCCCTATCAAAATACCAACAGCATTCTTCTATGAACTGGAGCAAACAGTTCTAAAATTCATATGAAACTGCAAAAGACTCCAAATAGCCAAAGCAATCCTGAGAAGGAAGAATAAAGCAGGGGGAATTATGCTCCCTGACTTCAAGCTCTACTACAAAGCCACAGCAATCACAGTTTGGTACTGGCACAGGAACAGACCCATAGACCAATGGAACAGACTAGAGAGCCCAGATATAAACCCAAGCATATATAGTCAATTAATATGCGATAAAGGAGCCATGGATATACAATGGGGAAATGACAGCCTCTTCAACATCTGGTGTTGCAAAACTGGACAGCTACATGTAAGAGAATGAAACTGGATTATTGTCTAACCCCATACACAAAAGTAAACTTAACATGGATCAAAGACCTGAATGTAAGTCATGAAACCATAAAACTCTGAGAAGAAAACATAGGCAAAAATCTCTTGAATATAAACATGAGCAACTTTTTCCTGAATTCAACTCCTCAGGCAAGGGAAACAAAAGCAAAATGAACAA
The DNA here is from genome assembly GCF_040802235.1 of Manis javanica. Classification (NCBI taxonomy): domain Eukaryota; kingdom Metazoa; phylum Chordata; class Mammalia; order Pholidota; family Manidae; genus Manis; species Manis javanica. The sequence continues at coordinate 125,555,740 of NC_133160.1, read as the reverse complement.
GTTGGACTATATGAAACTAAAAAGCTTCTGTACAGCAAAGGACACCATCAGTAGAACAAAAAGATGTCCTACAGTTTGGGAGAATATATACATAAATGGCACATCTGATAAGGGGTTGACATTCAAATTATATAAAGAGCTCATGCACCTCAACAAACAAAAAGCAAATAAGCCAATTAAAAATGGGCAGAGGAGCTGAACAGACACTTATCCAAAGAAGAAATTCAGATGGCCAACAGGCACATGAAATGATGCTCCACATCCTTAATCATCAGAGAAATGCAAATTAAAACCACAATGAGATATCCCCTCACAGCAGTTACAATGGCCACCATCCAAAAGACAACCACAGATGTTGGTGAGGATCTGGAGAAAGGGGAACTCTCCTACACTGCTGGTGGGAATTTAAAATAGTTCAAGCATTGTGGAAAGCAGTATGGAGGTTCCTCAAAAAACTAAAAATAGAAATACCATTTGACCTAGGAATTCCACTCCTAGGAAGGTCCCCTAAGAATGCAGGAGCCCATTTGAAAAAGACATATGCATCCCTATGTTTATCGCAGCACTATTTACAATAGCCAAGAAATGGAAACAATCTAAGTGTCCATCAGTAGATGAATGGATAAAGAAAAGGTGGTACATACACAAAATGGAATATTATTCAGCCATAAGAAGAAAACCAATCCTACCATTTGCAATAACATGGATGGAGCTAGAGGATATTATGCTCAGTGAAATAGGCCAGGCGGAGAAAGACAAGTACCAAGTGATTTCACTCATATGTGGAGTATAAGAATAAAGCAAAAACTGAAGGAACAAAACAGCAGCAGGCTCACAGAACCCAAGAATGGCCTAACAGTTCCCAAGGGAAAGTGATTGGGGAGGATGGGTGGGAAGGAAAGTATAAGGGGGAAAAAGGGTTCATTGCGATTTGCATGGATAATGTAGGGAGTGAACACGGGGAAGGCTGTACAACATAGAGAAGACAAGTAGTGACTCTATAGCATCTTACTATGTTGATGGACAGTGACTGTAAAGGGGTATGTGGTGAAGACTTGATAATAAGGGGAGTCTAGTAAGCATAATGTTCATGTAATTGTACATTAACTATAGCAAAATAAAAAAAAACACATGTTTGGAATTTGGGAGGCTTATGATCTATCCATAAGGCTATTGCCAGAAAATAAAACATATTTAATTTCCTTTAACATTCAGAGTGGCATTGCTTTATGAGAAATTTAGTTCTGCTGAAATTATATGGAATGTTCTGTATGAATACTGTAGGAAGTTTGAATCCTCTAGGAAGAGCTCATTCTACTGTACATTTGTCTAATTGAGTATTTTCTACTTACAGTCAAAGATTGTATTATTTGGCCAAGAGCCAGATGTAAACTTTTGAAGTATTGTGTCATATTCAGAACACTCCAAGACCATAGCAAATTTTTGAAGCCAGTTCTTGCAAAACTGACACGGGGTCAGGAAATTCATTGTTGAACTTTAATGATCTGCAGTAACTTTTCTTTATTTTCAATATATGAGCTATATGACTCTAGACAAAGTTGTTTGCTCTATCAGGTGATTGTCATTTGATGCAAATTACATTTATTAAAGTCTGAATTTTTCTTTCAGAATCATATCCCTGAACCACAAAAATAGACCCTTATTATACATATACACATCACATATCACATATCCATACACGTACATCATTGATGGAGCCAACATAGGGTCACTTTTGCTAGCCCAGGTCACCAAACCAGGCCTTAACACCTAACCTAATTGCAGTTTCAACCTCCCTCAGAAATGAAATGCAGTTCATCAGGAATTCTCTGGTCAGCATCAATAAGATAAGCAATAATATTTGCCTTCCCTTTAATTCCTTTTGGTATATACTCCAAACTTTTTTTAGTATCACATATCTTATGCAAATGAAACATACCCCTTTGAAGTTCTATCTGACTTGGCTGCCTTCTTGAGGATATAAAGTCTTCAAACGACTGTATCCCCTCAGAAAAGTCCTTCTACTTTAGAAGTTGTGTCTCCCAGGCTAAAGTCCTCAGTTTGGCCAATAAAATTTTGCCTTTATTTCAAGGTGACTTTAGCTATCTTTTCATTGACAATTACATGTGATTCATCATATTTTTTAAAGTATACATTACAGACTCATTACATATCTAAGCCTGAATGTGCATAGGTAATCCTGGAAAGATATCATTATATAAAAAATATTCCAGGAAATATGACTGGGGAGTTGGGGATTTATGGCAGAAATCTTTATTTTTTTTACCATATGCTTCTCTAACCTTAATTGTATTTTGAACAGCATTTACAATTTTATAATTTTAAAAACGAGTTATAAATATGTATGTACAGAATCAGAGAAAAATGTTATTTATCTTAATTTCAGAAGAAAATGTAATTTTCTACAAAAGTCATGAAAAATCAATTCCTAAAATAAGTTTTTATGTTTACAGATCTAAATCTGTTGAACAAATATTTCAGTCTGATTTTCTAATGTTATATATATATCCTTAAGACAAATTTAACTTTTATATAAAACTTTTATAGGATATTTAACCCAAGAGCACAGACTCACACAAATCCATAGACATAATCCTGACAATGTTCTTCTACTCTCAGCTAATTTAGCCATACTTTCTAACAGTGAAGTGATTACTCTTAATCAATATTGGTAACTTCATCTCCTTGCAAAGAATCCACAAATGAATTAATAAGAACTAGTACTGTCATAGCATAAGGAATATAGTCAAAATATTGTAACAACTTGGTATGGTGATAGTTGGTACCTAAAATTATCATGTATATAAATGTTAAATCACTGTGTTGTACACCTGAAACTACCCTTCAATAAAAAAAAAAGAACTAGTACTGTCTCCAAGATAAAACTATTTTAAGAAATCTTAGAACTGCTACCATAAGAAGTTAGCAGAAGAAAGGGGCAAATATGGTCAAAGTTGGGCTAGAAGTGGCAACTTCAACATATCTCATATATTTTAATAAAATACCCTCAAAGATGAAGTGCAGACAGAAGTCAAAGGGGTGTGTCTCAATTTCATGCAATATGCTCTTTGCTTTAAGAGATCAGTGAGGGACATAAAAATGATTTTGCCCTTCAGATACTCTGTGAAGAGAATGTTCAAAGTGCAGTAACAAAGAATTGAAGGAAAGTGATATCCCATGAAGAAAAGAAACAGTCTTCAATATAATCCTCTGCAGAAAGATTATTCTTCACTGAAACTCAACCTGGAAACGAACTCTTTTCTTAGAACACAGAAACTCTGTCAATCCAATGGTCACCTCTTGTGATTAAGATATTATTTCCAACTAACAAACTGCCAAACCTACGCATGTTTTTTCCCCCAGGGGATTCTCATATATACACCTTTCTCCCCACTTACAGTTTCCCCTTTTATGAATACCTTGCATTAGTGTGGTATTTGTTATCACTGATGAACTGGGATTGATGCACTATTAGTTAAAGTTCACAGTTTAGATTAAAATTCACTCTATGAGCTGTAGTTCTGATGAGTGCATGATCCACCATTACAATATCATGCAGAATAGTTTCACAACCCTAAATATAACCTGTGATCTACCTCTCCACTTCTCCTTTCTCTCTCTGTCTTCTAAGCCTCTGGCAATCACTATCTTTTTACTGCCTCTATAGTTAAGCCCTTTCCAGAATTTCAATTAGAATCACACAGTATGTGCCTTTTCAGACTAGTTTCTTTCCTTACACAAATAACCCATTTAAGCTTCCTCTGTCTTTTCATGGCCTGGTAACTCATTTATTTTTATCACTGAATAATACTCTATTGTGTGGCTGTACCACAGTCTGTTCAGCTTTTGAAGAACATCATGGTTGCTTGTAGATACATACACTTTAATAAGTAAAGTTCTTTCTGCCAGCCCTTCTCTGAGCTTAACTGGTGTTTCGAGTGGGTGATTGGCAGCTGCATTCTTCTTACTTCCCACCTTTTGTTGGGAAACTGAGTTACAGATGATGTGGCTTATGTTTCTCACATTCAATATTGCCTGTGTTTTCCCTATCCTTTCTGCTTTTCTGGCACCTCTTGACTGAAATAACATTTACTGGATATACTTGGATGTCTGCTGGCTACACAGAACACTTTCCTGAATCCTGACACTATAATCTATGTTTGAAATGGGGTAAATATGCTTTTTTAAAGTATCCATGGAAAGAAATATAAGAACTCTGAATATTACCTCTGGATTTAGATGCATTCATCCACACTCACTGAAACCATAAAGATAAGTCTTAAACTTGGAGATCTTAAATCAAGAGTGTAGAGTTTGAACCCAAAAAATGCTGGGAAGGGAAACAGGGGAAGAAAACCAGCATAAACATTAAGTCTTTCATACAGATCTTAAATAAAAGGAGTTTGAGGCTTACAACCCTTTAGCGAAAGTAGGCTGGATGATATTATCATTTAATAAATATATGTGAAACATGTATTTTAACATAGCCAAGTTCTTTAATAGATGAGACTTACTGAAAGTATAGACCATTTTTAATATTGTTTTGAATGGTTACCATGTAAACTAATTTCTTAGGTATTCTGTAATTGTTTTCAGTAAGTAGTAATGTTATATATTAATAGCAATGTCTTGATATACTAAAATTAACATATTCTTTTAATTTAAGGCTTAAGTTTTGTATATATCTAAATTCTTATTTTATCACAGGTTGATGTAAGATAATTCATTCAATAACATTTATGATTTATGTACCTTTAAAGTTCTGCATACAAAATCTGCTATTTGGCCTGTATTTGGGAATCATATATTTCCAAATGCCAGGGAATCAGAAAAATATTAATCTGTGCACATCTTACTTTCTTACAATATGACATAACACAGTAATAGGCAAGTACAGAAAAAATATCCTACAAAACTGGGGGAAGAGATATGGTAGGCAGAATATGCACCCTCCCCACAAAGATGTCACAAAATCCTAATATCTTGAACCTGTGACCATGTTACCTTACATGGCAAGAAGGACTTTGAAGAAGTTATTAATGTAAGGATATTGAAAAGCAAAGAGTATCCTCGATTAACCACACAGGCCCAGTGTAATCACAAGAGTCCTTGTAATAGGGAGGCAAGATGGTCAGAGTTTAGAAAAGGAAATGTGAGGATGGAATCAGAGGTCAGAGTGATGTGGTTGCAAGTCAAGTACTGTAGATAGCTTCTAGAAGCTAGAAAACACAAGGAATATATTCTCCTCTAAAGCCTCCTGGAGAACTCAGACCTGCAGTCACCTTAATTTTTGCCCCATAAGACACATTTTGGACTCTGAGTGCCAAACTGTAAGATAATAAAGCTGTGTTAGTTTAGGCCACTAAGTTCATAGTAATTTGTTACAGCAGCAATAGGAAACTAATACAAGGAATAAGAGCATCTGCCAGTCACTTTCTTGTTTCTTCTCAGAGTCAACTTATACTCTACTCCACCTCCAGCTTTCTTTCTTCCAGATTCTAGAAAAATGTAGCCAACTGAAGGGTTGGTGGGTGACTGGAGAGTGGGAAGAAGGAAGAATCCAAAGGACTTCCCTCCCTGTCCCTGATTCAGCAGAGTTCCTTCTGGGTTATTCCACCTCTATGATGCCAGCACCTGCTGGATGGCTCTTCTCTATTTTTTTAAAACTATAAGTAATAATTCATATATCCAAGAGATTAATATTTTGAGAGCAGGTATTTTAAGACATTTATAGATTTCTTTTAGTACTAGTTTACAAGCTATCTTATAATTGTATGTTGGAAGAAAAATAAAATTGAAACTTGCACACTTTGTTCAAAATGTTCTCTTAACTTTATCCCAGTCCCCTGCAGTCTGCTACCCACACCAATCTTTAATTATTCCAAACTCAGATTCCTCTGCTGCCTAGTGGTGAATTTTTCTAACTTGTTACTTGTTCTCAGCTTATGTTTTACTTGAAATCCAACAGTGGCCCTTCCTAGTTAAATCTGAGCTTTCATAATCCAGTACATCCCTTCTCCTTTCCTCTTTAACACCACCTTTTAAAGTTTCAACATCCTACTCAAATTTCACTACCAGTCCACTGAACATTATCTCCATCTTTCATCCTGGGTACTCCATCAAAGCAATTGATCTTAAAAGCTATGACACATGCAACTTTTAAAAATGTATTAAGATATTTTTCATATTGTATAATCTGTTAATGAATGTCTAGAGCAAGACACCCATCGATCTCATAAAATTATGATAAAGTGATACAAATGTACCACTAAGTGTTTCTTAATATTTTAATAGCTATTCAGTAGGTATTTTAGTTGAGATTTTAATAGAATATAATTAAGAGCAATACCAACAAAGTAAGAGGGCACTAAGTCTGCAGATGTTCATGAGTGGTCCCCATCTTCCTTCTTCAATGCAGCTTGCTTTCTTTAAAAACAAAATTACTATCCTTAGAGATACCAATAATTTTTAGTAATTTTTTTATTCTAAAAATTTTTCAGAAATCTTTATAAGGTATTTTACCAGTTATTTAAATGAAATATTTTTACCATATTTTTTTTACTATAGGAAAGCAAGTATTTAAAAAGGGGTATTTAACTTTTCTACTCACAAGTGGCTATTAGCCTTCCCAGATATGAATTAAAGTTCTATAGTATTTTCATAATATGGAAGAATTCCATGGTATTTTCATATTATGATGATATATGCACAGACTAAGTGTATCATCAACACCCTCTCCACTTCTCTCAAAGTGACCTGGGATTTCACTTTAACATACTGTTGCAAATTATTTTTTTTCCTACATAAGTCTTTAGGCATATATTACAGGCAAAAAGAAAAGTAGCATTAAGCTGTATACAGTTTGAGTCCAATTTGAAAAAAAACTTTGAACAAACAGTATTAACAATTTGCATAGTGCTTTTGGAAAAGGAGCAGGATGTCCAAGTATGATTGAGATTGGTCCCTAAATCACAAAATTACATCAGCTCCAGGAGTTATGGTTACTCTCATTAGAAAGGTGAAAGTTGCCTGCTCAGTCAGATTACTTTCAGCAATATGCCAGCACTTGTTGGCCATATGTTTCAAGTTGTAAGATGTCCTGTTAGAGTTATGGATGCAGTTTTGCAGTCAGGAAAATGACAGATTTCTCTCCCTTGAAGACATTAACTTTATTCCACTTTGTTCTAACAATATGTTCAGACAATGAGAATGATATAGTAGTCCCCTGTTTTCTCAATGAATATAATTCAAGATGAGCCTATTGCTACACTCTCACATTGCTTCTCTCTGACCTTATGAATGCCAACTTACTCTTAGCCTTATTTCTATAAGTGTTGTCTCACTTATGTCATTCTCTAATTCACTTCTTATTCATTCAGTAATAATGAATTATTCCTTCAATAATAAAAAGGATTTATCATGATTGCATGGTAGGCATTCTAGCATTAATGCACAGGGAAATACTAAATAGAAATTTAAACAGCCAACTAAAAAAACACAAGTGACCATTTTTATATGGAATACTTCAGAATGATAAGGAAATTTCAAAATATGATGATAATCTGACAATACCATAGCTTGCATTTATATACTAATCCATAGAGAACTCTTTCCTTCCATCCTAAATGCTGGAAATTTTTATTTAATCCAAAAGTACCCAACATTTTAGCTTACATTTTAGGTCTTCCTAATTATTCATCCTTAAATAGACATGTGCTTAAGAATTTCTTGAATGCAGCATCATGCCCTTTTCCCAATCTTTCTATTCTACTGCAACATTTTTTCTCACATTCTGCTGCAAATATTTTATTTAGTGCATGTCAATTAAAATCAATTTTTGTTGATTTTTACTAGATCTTAACACAAAGATCTATCTCCATTTATACTTTTTCTCCCATCTTTATTGAGGTATAATTGATAAAAAGGTTACATATGTACAGTGTACAACCTGTTGTTAATATACATGTGCTCTATTTCCTTTTCTTAAATTATTTGTCAGCACTTGTTTTATCCATTTAAAATTATAAACAGCTGAAGATGCATCGACTTTTCCCCTAGGAATGTTGTCCTTAGCAGATAACTTTAATAAATGGAATAAGATTATGGTAAAAATCTGCCACTAGAAGGAATATTATCATAGAGTTTCATTTATTCAACAAGTATTGAACACCTGCTATGTGACAGGAACCATTAGAGTCATCATACATATGGCAGAAGAGATGGCCTGCCCACACAGAGCTTACATTCTTCCATTCTAATTATAGAAGACAGACAAAGAACAATGAATCACGTAGAACTGTAATGAAAAGAGCAGTTCAGATAGAAATAAGTGTTTGAAAAAAATTAAATGAGATGTTGTGATAGAAAGTGAATGGGGATGGAAGATTTAATCTGAGAAGCCTCCCTAAAAAGATGAGACCTAAGCTGAAACCTGAATGATAAAATGCTGGCTATGCAAAGATCTTCAACATCCAAGTAGCAGGAAAGCTAATATAAGCAACATTAGGCACAATTAGGAGTGCTTTTGAAACAGCAATGAAATACAAAGTCAATATACAAAAATTTGTTGCATATTTATGCCCTAATAATAAAATATCAAAAAATAAATTAAGAAAAAATTTCCATTTACAATGGCATCAAAAATAATGAAATATCTAGGAATAACTTCAAACAAGAGAGTGAAAAACTGCATTGAAAACCTTAAGACACTAGTGAAAGAAACTGAAGACACAAATAAATGGAAAGATATTCTGTGCTCATGGATTGGAAGAATTAATGTTGTTAAACTGTCCATGCTACCCAAAGCAATCTATGGATTCCATGAAATTGGTATCAAAATTCTAATGACATTTTTCATCAAAATAGAACAAACTACTATCCTAGAATTTGTAAGGAAACACAAAAGACCCCAAATAGCCACCATACTCCCAGATTTTAAATTATATTACAAAGCTATTATAATCAAAACTATATGATATTGGCATAAACACAGACACATAGACCCATGGAATAAAATAGAAAACCAAAAAATAAACCTATGCATATATGGTCAATTAATTTATGACAACAGAAACAAGAGTGTACAATGGGGAAAATAAAATCTCTTCCGTAAGTGGTATTGTGAAAACTGGACAGCCACATGCAAAAAAACAAACAAAAAAATAGACCATATATCGTACCATACAAATATTGACTCAAAATTTATTGAAAACTTGAATATAGTACTTGACACCATAACATTATTAGAAAAAAAACATACTAAACTCTTTGACATCAGTCTTGGCAATGATGTTTTGATCTGAAAGCAAAAGCAACAAAAATAAAAAAGTGGGACTACACTAAACTAAAAAGTTTTTGCACAGTAATGGGACCCATCAACATAATGAAAGGCAACCTGCTGAATGGGAAAAGGTATTTGGAAATTATATACCTGATAATGGGTTAATATCCAAAATATGTAAAGAACTCATTCAGCTGAGTAGCAAAAGAACACAATTGAATTAAAAAGTGGATAGAGTATCTGAATAGACATTTTCCAGTGAAGACATACAGACGGCCAAGAGAGTCATGAAAAGGTAGACATGAGATATCACCTCACAACTGTTTAAAATGGCTATCATTAAAAAGATCAGAAATAACAAGTGTTGATGAGGATGTTACGGAAAGGAACCCTCATGCACTACTGGTGGGGATGTAAATTGGTACAGCAACTATGGAAAATAGTATGAAGCTTCCTCAGAAAGTTAAAAATAGAAGTACTGTATGATCCAGCAACTCCACTACTGGACACTTATCTGAAGAAAGTGAAAACACTAACTCAAAAATATACGCACACCTCTATGTTAATTGCAGCATTATTTACAATATCCAAAATATGGAAAGAACCTAAGTGTCTACTGATGGATGAATGGATAAACAAAATATTACATACACATACACATGCACACACACATGCACACACACTTTTTTTATTCAGCCATAGCCATAAAAATGGAATGAAATCTTACTATTTGTTGCAGCATGGATGGACCCTGAAGGCATTATTCTAAATGAAATAAGTCAAATAGAAGAAGATAAGTACCATTTGATTTCACTTATATGTGGAATCAAAAAAAATTTTTTTGATTAAAAACAGAAAACAAGTTCATAGATACAGAGTGGTTGCCAGAAGTGGGGGTTTGGGATAAGAGAAATGGGTAAAAGGGAACAAAAGGTACAAACTTCCAGATATGAAATAAGTAAGTCATGAGGCAGTAATGTACAGCATGGTGACTATAGTTAATACCGTATTGGATGTTTGAAAGTTGCTGTCAGAGTAGATCTTAAAAGTTCTTATCATAAGACAATAATTTTTGTAATGTACATGTGATAGATACTAACTAGACTTATTGTGGTGATCTCTTCTCAATATATACAAATATCATATTATTATGTTGTATACCTGAAAATTATATAATGTTACATATCAAATATACCTTAATAAGAAAATTAAAACTTAAAAAATAAAACAGCAACCAAAATAACTATTCCTGCAGCATTGAAAGCAGGGAAGAGTGACACAACAATAAAAATTGAAAGGATTAGTAGGTATGGTTGCTTACAGGGCTTACAGCCCACGGTAAAAGTATTAGATTTATTTTACATATAACAAGCCTTTAATAAAGTAAAGTGACATGATTTGATTGACTTTTTATAAAAATCACTCTGGAGAATGAAAGATATGCTGAAAAAATTGAAACAAGGAGGTCGATTAGGAGGTTACTATAATAACCAAAAAGTTCAGTTACAATAGAGATTTGAAAAAAAATACAGAGGTACAAATTATACTTCACATCAATGTTCTTCCAAACTCTAAATCCTCAGCACTGGCCTATGTTGGCCTTTATCTTGGAAGAATTTCATTCATCACTAATTCCTCCAAATCCCAAATGAACTCTATTGGTTTGGTCTATATATCCATTATTTTTTTTCCAATAAAACAGAGTGGAGTACTCATGTCATAATAATTGATTTTAAAACTGCAATATCATAACATTTCCTGTGATGAAAGTATTTTTCCTTTCATAGCTATATGGAATCAGTTAAATGGCAGCAAATCACAGGAAAAGTACAGTTGGAAAGAGAATGTTCTACTCAGTCTCAGCCTGTAAGTGTGGGACTACTTCCATATCTATCCACATGTTAGAGCTGTGTTCAAGACCTGATTTTGTCTATTTTTATCTACAAATTCATGTGTTTATAGATAAACTTTCAGAATCCTGTGGCTGCCTACTAAGCTAATTGTTTATTATTAAATGTTCTTTAACCTCAACTAGATGATTTTTTTTAGAAAATGTGTTCTTGTAAAGAACTAGGACTGGAAGTAAGATGAAGGAAACAGTTGTTTTCTTCTTGTACTCAAGCTGAAGATAATTACATAATTATATTAGTGTGGTACCATCATTATACCTTGAAAACATTCATTTTTCATTTTGAGGAAAATGAAAAGTGATTGTTCATATATAAACACCACCCGTAATCCAGAAAAAAACAATTTAGTTTTTTCTCAATTAACTATTTAACTTTTTTTGCAGTTAGACTTAATTTATTGCCTTAAGGAAAATTGACTAATCAATATGAGACTAGTGTAAGTTTCCAAATTTCATTTAAATCTTTCAATCTCATCCAACAAGATGGCAGGAGACAAGCCTTGTATGATGTGTATGGCCAAGGCCCTCTCAGACATTTACAGTGATGACAATTTAAAAAGCAGAGTAAATTTCACATTCCTGTTAAAGGAGAAAAACTGAGTAGAGTGTTATATTTGGGAACCAAGGCCAAACTATGAGGAAGGACATTTGCAGTGAAGGAAAATGTCATTGAATTTAGTTACAAAGCTATAACAAGGGCCAGGAATCTAGGGGAGGTCAGTTCTAAGGAGCAGTAGTTTATCTCAAGATTTCCATGGCCTCCTCCATATAGCTGCAATAAAAAGTTCATTGCAGCTTAATTCAAATAAGTGTGAAGTATATTTGGCCTTCTCTGAGACACATCATCACCCTGTTCTACCTGATAGGTACTCTGAACCCAGTCTCTCCTATCCAGCCCATCTAGAGTGTGAACAGATGGGGATTAAGAGTCATTCCCCATTCTTCAGTTCAACAGTTACATGGAGGCCTGGAGGAAAAAAGTCAGCAATAACGGCACAGAGCTACTTTCCCATGTGGCGAGCAGGTTAAGTGAAGGGCTCTCATCTGCTTGTGTCTCTGCCCTGAATTTTCATAAACATAACTAAGGGGTTTATTCATTCACATGCGTAGCATTATATGCTAATTCTTTTGAAAGAAAATGGTAAGAGAGGATAAAAGTCAGAAGAATAGGGTAGTTTTGTGATATTCCTTATTTGGAAGGTACTCTGGAATATATCTGTGACTGGATTCTGCTTTTCATTCATTCTTGAGGCAAGGGAAGGAGAAACAAATGTTTCAACAATTTTTCTTTTTCTCTGATTGATGTTGGTGGGAAAGAAGCCTTATAAACTTCTGCAAATTAATTGCTGAAACAGTGGTGAATAAGTTGGTCTTGTTTCATAGTAATAAAAAGAAAAAAATTCATAAAATTATAAAGCCAATACTTACTAATGGTAACATACAGTACAGAAGTGCATATAATGTTAAGTAAACATTGTCTTTCTTTGTTCTCTTCATAAAATATCATCGCATAATGCAATGATAGCGATTGCTAACACGTCCCAGTGTGTTCTTCCAGAAAGTTCGTATGCATGTACATTTACAGGGATATTATTTTTATTTAAAGAATGAAATTAAAAACAATACTTTGAACCTTTTTTTCATTAATAATACGTAGGAACATAAATGCTTCTATGCATTAAACCAAATTACCAGATAAAAGACTGTGTTTATGGCTTTATCAAAAAGCAATGCTAGAAACTCACAAATTGAACTGAAAAACAGATTTTCAATATTTAAGATTACTATGAAGTTTTAAGTTGGTAAACAAGTTGAAGGGTAAATAAAAGAAACAAATTTGAACTTTTGGCCCAGGAAAATAACAATGAAGAAAACGTTTAAATCCAACCCCTTATCCAATACATTTAAATATATTTGCAAACATGGAAATAAATTATTAATGTGGAATTTTTAAGAGGAATACTATATTCACTGGGATAGTAAAATACTTAGAGATATTGGCTAAATGAAGTTAGGAAAAGCTAATGACTCCACTGGTTAAATTCTCTTAGTCTGTAAGTTACTCTCCAGAAATTTAAGTGTTTTGACAGGAGCATAAACTCAGCATCCTGCAGCTGGAGAATAGTCTCAGGAGCAAAATTTACACACAGAATTTCTGGCTCACCATCAAGAAAACTTTTATCCAAATAAATCAAAACAATTATAGTGCTGGAAGAGACAATAGAATTCCCAAAAGAGGTAAGAGTCCATTCCCCTACATCGAGACATTCCCTACCTTCCAAAAGCATTTGCCTTCTTTGCTTTTAAAAATCACCAGTGTCAGAAATTCTGCAGTATCTTTGTGTAATACTGTCCATAGCCAAACACCCTTGTGGTTAGAATCATATGGTTTCTTGGAAGTCTAATTGCAAATTATTTCAGCTATAATTCAGTCAATTCATCCTCTGTTGTTGATGAAAGAGAACTGAACACAGCCTTGCAGTACATTTGATCTAAGATTATTTATTAGTATGTGCCAGCCTGCAATATACCCAGAAAAAGTTTTCCACTTTACCATAATGCACCTAAAAGTTCTAGCAATAGCTTTGTAAAAGCATCACCATTACTTGTATGTGCTGTACACAGCCGGGGGAAAACACAGTTTTGATCACTGTTCTAGTACCCCTTACATGAACGGAAACAGGAGAAAGTATATAAAATAAGAGATCATATCCCTGCCTAAGACGTTTACTCTGGGGTAGGGAAGAGGCAAAAGTCATTCTGAAATGTTTTCTGCAGCTACAGAGGAAATAGATTTGAAATAAAAATAAAACAGCTGAATAACCTTCATTCTGAATGGAATCTGGATCTGTTGGTCCCAAAACAAAAATCCTACACAAGGTCCTTAAAGAGCAGCCAAACAAACCCCAGGAAGAAAAAAAGCACAGTGGAGTTGTAAGTTGGATAGAGCCAAGGAAAAAACATGAAGTATTCATGGGTTGATTTCAGGGAATTCAAAGAAATAAACTTTTATGTGAAGTTGTAAATGAGCCATATGAAGGACCAGGGAAATGGAGAAAATGATCAAAGACCAAAAAAAAAAAAAAAAAGGGTACATAGGATATTAACCTTGCAGAAACAGCCTGTTTGATTTAAAGAACACACCAAATGATCTAGGAAGTAAAGGCAGAAAATGAAATAGGGAATACAAAAGGGCCTTGAGATAGAGAACAAAAGGTTTTACAGATAAGCAGCAAAAAGCTTGTGAGAGCCCCTGTTGCCTCTTGAGAAACCAACAGGCAACTGAGTAATGGAGCAGGGAGATAGCATGGAATGCAATTTCCCCTTTTCTCCCTTAAAAAGCAAAAGAAAACATGCTGAACGTGAACTCATTTCTTGCAAAGGTAATGAGATACTGAAAAAAAAAAGGAATTTCAGAGTAACTCAAAAATATGTGAAACACACCCTGTTCTTGAGCCCACTACAACTAAAAATCTTAAGGGACTACTGTGATAGAAGAAGAAATAATTATCTGTATTCACTGACTAGTACAAGGAAATAAAATGTACAGTTAAAGTACTTTTTTTATGGGCTAACAAGTGTTTTCTTGCCGTTAAACCTAATAATACTTTTAGGAGCAGTATGAAATGGTATGTTAGTCAAATAAAATTTCCTTTCTTTTTGAAAGATGGAAGTGAAGAAAAGACTAATGAAAATATCTTATAGATACATCATTTTCCTCATGATATAACTTTGCTTTGAGTTTAGCACAGCTCTAACTTCTTATACTCATATCCACTATAATATTATAACAATCAGGGAATAAAAATTAAATTACCCATATAACTCCTGCAGAGATATCATAAAGACATGCTCACCAAATATCTTTGTTAACTATTTGCTAAACATTATTTCTAATAGTTTATAAAATTTCTATAAAATACTATCTAAATATTTTGTTCCTTAATGTTCCACTTTCAGTTCAGTACAAATAAAAGTAAAGGTAGTCAATATTTTATGTCAGTATGGTGAGTTATATAAAAACATACTTCTTTTTATTCATCATGGTTCAATTTGTAATATGCAAGATGACCAAAAAGCAGTTATGAAGTTAGACCTGAATGGCAATTACTAAGGGGGGAATATGCAGTTTATATGCATGCTCCCTAGTCTACATCTCCATATCGCATAATTCTCTGTGTCTGATGGCATCACATTTTCCTCCTCATTTCTACATTGTCTACATTGAGCAATTCATTGTCCACACTGAATCCAATGTTATGGTCAACTCCTACTTCATCTAGCCCATTGATCCCCAACCCCAGTGAAAGGCTGTCTCTATGACTCTTTATTCACCAGAAGCAAGAAGGGAAAGAAATTTTGAGGTTTTCAAGTTCTCACCACTTTTTCAGTTCATAATAATTTATTATGTCATGATTACATCATATAAGTCCACGAAGGATTTATTACATGTTATTCTGATATTTTAAAAGTGTAATGTCAACAGCATTCCCTTCACGACAGCATTAAGAATACTGCAGACATATACTAGAGTAACAGAAAACAGGAAAATCACTTTTCAGAGGTCACTTCAACTATCTGTAGAACATTACCTGAAGGAGTGGCTTTTCTTTGATGATAAGTTTAATAAGCCATATGGAAACTGCTTTCAATTGCAGTGTAATTGTACCAGAAACACAGATACTAGAACATCAGTTTTTTCATTGTTGAACCAGGAATAATTTCACTAATGCTGAGAAGGGTTGCACTCGGAAAGAAGGCCTCTGTTGACCATTCAGTCTTAAATGATTTCCCATCAGTAAGTGCGCAATTAAGGTAATACAGTTCATACCATGTACACTGCAGTGCAGTGCTGATTTTAAATTGATTCAATTGTATAATGCATACATTACCATCAAAGCAAATGTTTCAGAATAGAGAGCCTGATATAATACATATATAATTAACAATATAAACAATTTACCCTGTAATGTCTTACCATGCAGCTAGTGGATTCTGAAGATATAAACTGATCATCTTCTGTGCATTTGATTTCTGTGAAATATAGCATTAATTACAGTACCAAAGTGACACATAGTGTCAATTCTTTAGGAATTTTTACTGGTCAATTAGCTTGTTATCAAAAATATAAATCATTGAGGTAGCTGTCTCTCTGTGAATGGTGCCATTTAGATTTCTCTTATTTTACTTTGCCTTTCAATCAGCAAGTGTAACTCTAGCTTATAAATCAAATATCAGAAATGAACTAGGTTGTAGGGTGTCTTATTCTCATGTCTTTCTAGCCTCAACCAATTTAATAAGATGTGATGTACAGCTGACCTTGTCATATTACTTAAAACTTAGGGAAATGAATAAAAGAACCTAAGGTTTCTGCTAAAACTAGATTATTTTTGTTACAAGCAAAAAATTTTAATACCATGGTGAAGTGGAAAACAAATCATGTTTCTGATTATGTCATTAAAAATTAAGTATATCAGAAATAATTCTATTAGGGAAAAAAGGCAATAGAAATTATTTTTGCATTAAATTTTATTCTCTCCACTAGCATCTAGATTACTTTTATTTCTCAAGATATGTATTTAACCAAATATACTATTAATTTTATAGCAACCCAAAGTAAGCAAGGCAAAGACATACCACCATAATCTTTTAAAACTCAGTCATCTTTACAGTGTGAAGTAAATCTGGGTTCCAAATATTATAGAATCTGCCCAACTGATGGGTCTCATGTGGTATAGGCCATGTTCACGAGGTACTCTGTGAAGAGAGTAAATAATAATGGGCTGAACAGAAGCATATATATTTTAATTCTGCAAGACAAATTCTAAGAATTCCTGTGTTATTTCTTAAATTAAAATTGTTTTTGAATGAGAATACTCTGTATTGTCTTTGACATTCCAAAGGCTAAATTCAGTATTTTGTGTATTGTGTTCAGCATACAAAATTGATGACTAGGAAAGACGAGATCCACTCTTACCAAAGAGGCAATTATTAGGAAACTCTGGTTAGACACATAGATAAGGATAAAATAAAGGTAGAGACGTATGTAGGCAGTTCAGAAAACAAATACTGAATAAATAGCATATTTGTTTTAAGCTAAACCCACTTAGAAAGTGTGTAGTGAAGCTAATTTTTCCCCAAAAACTTTGTGAGCAAAAGTATTCATTTAACATAAATTCAACTTTCAAATGCCAAACACAGTGACATCGTTCCCAGATGTAACTCTTAGTAGATCATGTATTAAGTAATTAAGTCAGATCTGAAAAGACTAGCAATTGAAGCAGCATAGAATACAATTTGTTGCCAAACAATTCCAGACACTAGGAAGAAAGTTGAATTTAAGAGCTTCAAATATGACTCCATGTTTTTGGAAGCTACTTTTATGCCTTGAAGTAACAACATTCACTTTGTTTTAATACACACACACACAGTAAATAAATAATAAGGTTAGTTGACTTGAAGAGAGAGGGGAAGTTCCTAGAAATATATCATCCCCTCTGGGGTATCCATTGTCTTAATAAATGTTACTCTGTCTTGTTTGGTTGTACATTTATAAAGGACATTATTTAGAGCAGTAATTGCACATATAATGAAAACTCTTTAGATGTCCACTTTACCCCACTATGCTTAGTCCAAAGGACAGACAGCTTGACTCCAAACCTGAACATCAGCTCTTAGCTCTTAGCTCTCAGCTCTGATGTGCTCAAAATAGTTTATGTCCATGTATAAACTGAACCATCAGAAATAGGACCTCAATCCATTAAAGTGTCAGAAGATCAAGCTCACAGTGAGGCAACAGCTAAATTCCCAAGCCCAGGCCTGCCTCATTGTCAGGGTCTCAGCATTATTTAGGTGAGTTGATTTACTAACATGGCAGCCAACAAGATTTTTGGAGTTGATTTACAGGTTGAATTCATCATGTGTCACAAACTGTAAATAATATCTACTTAGAAAGAAAATTTTTATAAAGCTGCTTTTAAGCATCAAAAAAACACAGGAGTCCTCAAATGTATTTTTTTGTTCTGGGATGGATTCTAGAGCCTGGGGATAAATCCGTTTTAACACAGTATCACTAGAAGGACCAAAATGATGAAAATAGATTTTTCTATTCTTTATCACTGTCATTTCTCACTTTGATGCTTTTTTTAAACACAACTGACCATAATAGAAAAAAACTGTAAGAAAGATTTTTTTCTTCTGCTTCATTATGCTCTTAATCATTGCTATATATATATATGTGTATATATATATATATATTTTTTCTTTTAGAATTAAATACTAATAACTATGGGCTTCTGGGAAATCTAGTCTATCAAAAGTCAATATATCACTGCTACATAACAAATATAATGACTTGATTTCAACCAACTCATGTCCATGTCCATATTCAATTTTTTTCATATTCAAAAGTATTTGGAAAAGGTTAAATTTTCATTTTTGCTGATATTTTCAATAGGAAGATATTTCAGGAGTATTATGGACCAATCATTTGCATTGCTTTAAATAATAAATTGATATTTGAACATTTTTATATTTGTCTCCTGTATATAAACACAAAACAGGTTCTAATTTGTCAACAGAGTAGCCATTGCTTATGTATTATGATTTGAATATTATAGACAAAATGTATATGAATGGGATAGCAAAAAGTTATATATCAGAGTACATTTATCAAAGTTGTTTAAGAATTTAATTATTCATTAAGCAAAGCCTTAATTAAAAATGAAACAGCACTGGGTTTTGGCAGAAAGTGGGTAAAAGAAATATTTACCCTTATTTTTCTTAGCATACTTTTGTTTTTCATTTAATAGCATCCTGCTTTTCTAGGGCCAACCCATTTTATGTATTTTGCCTTCACAAATGAGCACATGATCTAAAGCCTAGCAAACTGGAGTATCTTTTGGGAAGATAATTGGTTCCAAAGGAGCATATAACCAGTGCAGGCCAAACAAACTCCTTGGACCAATCTACCTGGCATATTCAATAATATATTTTTTTATCCTGGGATTGCCAGGGTGACAGGATGTAAATCTTGGGAAATCAGTGAATTAACTCACTGTGGAAATCAAGCAGGTCCAACAGGTGAGAAGGAAAATGGAACCCTGATGATATTGTTTGAGCCCCCAGATTCAAGCATTCCAAAATCAGATTAATCCCTGGCTTATCTCATTATGTGAAACAATAGAAGTCTTTTCTTTTTTCATTAATTAGAATTGAGTTGATTTTTAGCTGAAGGAATTTGACGTACCATGATTAGAATATGTGATATCTAAATATTAAGACTACAGTTCAGTTGGACTGCCAAAAATTCCTTTTTAATTATGGCTTTCCTGTTATACTAAATCTATAGGGGACTTATTTGTTTCATTTTATGGATAGAATATATTACAAGACAAAAGGAATTCAGGAATTCATTCATTCCTATAAATTATTGATTGTTTACTATAAGCTAAATGAGTTACATCAACATGGCACAATTTCAAAAGTTTACATAACAATGAGGAAGATAGACAAAAAGTAACAAATGAACAAAACATAATTACTAATTTTGTAGTTTTATGAAGGAAACAAGCAAGAATATATAGGGGACTGGGTGCTTACCTGAAGGAGGAACATCAGCAAAGATCTCTCTGAAACATTAAGGAGAGAGAACTCACCATCTGAAGAGAGAAGAGAAAGAATATTCCAGGTAGAAGATACCACGTATACAAATACCATAATAAAGACTTCTTGCCCCAAAGATGGAGTAATAGTGAGAGATGACTTTAGAAAGAGAATAAAGGTTTGCAAATCAAGGAGGATTTTGTAGATCATCATCATTATTTTGGAATATTTTATATTCTTAGTATGGTGTGAAACTATTGACAATGTTTAAACATAGAATAACATGATTACATTCATGTTTGATAAAAATCACTCAATACTGGGCAGATGAATTTTAATAAGTGTTAAGGTTAATGAGGCAATTAAAAAATTGTTATGTAACGTAGGTGAGAGATGATAGTGTCGTAGAAGAAGGAAATAGCAGTGATCTACAGAAAATATCTTGAAGGTAAAATTGATGGGACTTCTTGATGGCCTAGGATATTAGAGAAGGAAAGGCAAGGACTTAGGTATCTAGCTAATGTAATTACGTGGTTGTTGATATCATACACTCACATAGAGGATACTCATTGAGGGGAGGATATGGGGAATAGGAGTGGCAAATGAGAGAAACACAAGAGTTTTGGACATGTTAACTCTGAAGTGTTTATAGTTATTGATAGTTTACTATTATCCAAGTAACCTCAACTGTTTATGTTACAGTGAGGAAAACCAATTCAAAAAAAATGCACACACAAAAAGTGAGAAAGCTATGAATTTTTTAAGTTTTATGAAGAAAATAAAAATGTAGAAGAAAGTACGGAGTAGAGAGATATGGCCAGAAGATGTCAATTTGAGCATCATCAGCATATGTATTATATTTGGATTTGCGGCACTGGATGAGATCACATTGGAAGAATGTAAACATGGGTCAGAAAAAAGGCATATGAAATTCAAAAGAGAGACCCTGAAGGAAAAACTGGCTTCTCACATTCTGGATAAAATTATGCAATCAAGTTTTCTTCCTGCCTGAGTTTCTGTCTGGTAATTCAGGAAATGTCAGTGAAAAAGTGAACTCCTTTGATTCAGTTTTAGTCATATGGCATTGTATTTTTACAGACTCTTTAATCTTTGCTCAGTTAAAAGATATTTTATATATATTTTATTATTTATGTTTCTTTAACTTGTCAGGTCCATCCAAATAAGAAGATAGTCACAACTTATCTGAGTTCTCAGTCAATGTATGAGAGGCTTGGAACCTAAACAAGAACCTGACAACTCACTCTAATGCATAAATTGTCTAGGTCTCCATGAAAGACAACCAGAAAATAAAATTTATATGAGCAGAACTGAGTTTCACTAAGCTGTTTATGAGATATCATTGGTTACCTTGGATATTTTCTTATAAGTTATTTTGAATCACAAACTTAAAAATGGTCAGAAGGTCAATGGCTTGTTTTCTGAATTATAATAATCATGATTATTATGAAGTATAATAATCATGATTACATTTGTGAAAATATGTCTTTTTACTGAGTTGTAAACTGCTATATATATTTATTGACAGTATTGATTCACACTTAAAATATATGTGCTCTTGGCTTCTAACCAAGAAAATTGAGGCACAGAAATTTGCAGACAGGTTTGAGCATGAGGTCATATATATGTGGTCAGAAATATATTTTATAGTGTGTTACAATTTAAAATATATTTCATTCTAATGCCAAATTGGAGCATAAGTTGTTTTATATATAAAACATACAATACCAAAAAAGATAGTTAGGAAATATGAATATGACTAAGGATTATAACATCTATTTTTTAAAATATAAAACATTTTTCTTCCTTGATATTTCTGTATTTAGAAAGACATTGTAAGAAATATCTTTAAGTAGAAATAATAAATTTTGTCTAAATACATTAACTTGCTTTACTATAGAATTATGCCACAAAATCTTGATAGTAACTTTTAAATTGAATCATATGTATTTTAGTTAATTGGGTAATTCTCATTATAGATAAATTCATAAAACTGAAACTGATTAAATTATGTTTTCAGAGAATGCAAAGTAAGTTTTAGGGTCCTACTATGCTTGGGGAGCTTTATAGTGAGCTTGTGTGTGTGTGTATTTTTAAAAGTCTAATAAAAGACAGTCAGAATGAATTTTCAGAATTTCTTATCCACGTTCCCCTTAAAACAAAACTGGCAAAAGGTTGGCAGAACTTGGCTATTGTTAAGTTTACAAAAAAAAAAAAATTTGATGAATGAATGAATGAATGAATAATTTTTACTCTTTTAAAACACTTATAGAGAGCTATGTTCAACTTAGAAGGTATTAGATATCACTAATTCACTTTTATTACAGTCTAAATTCTCCAAAAGTCAACTGAGGTATTTCAATCAAGTATGTGACAATGACTATATTTCACACATACACGTGCTTTGCTTTTTGGTAAGTGAAATTTATAATTTTTAACACCTATTGCATATTATCCCAAAACTTCATCACAGTTTATATCTGATAAAATATGACAATTGAGGATCCTAAGATATGACATCTATTCGGAGCCTGATTCTGATAGACTTGCAGTGGAAAAGGCTCTTTGACATGTGTTCTGAGTACAAGACAATGTCAAAATTAGTTTCTAAGGCAGATTAGATGCTGCCGTGAGCACCAATATAAAATCCATAATGCTTTAAAACATTATAACAGCACACTGTATATTGTTTTTCATTTCATGCTCCTTAAACACTGGACTCATTTTCTGAGTCAATCTTCTTTACTCCTTTATATGCCTTTGGCAGATATTGCTTTTCTCCAAGCTATTTACAAGCTGAAGTTCCTTGCTTGCCTTTGAGAGTCTCAGAGTCTGTTTTTTTCTTTGTTTTTCTTTGGTCATTTCTTAATTAAGAAAAAAACTTTGACTCAGGTATATTGACTCAGGTAATGAAATGTCTTAAATACTTTGGTCATAAATAAATTTACACCTAAAATAACGTATGAATATACATTTAATATATAAATATATTAGTTGGGTACATATTTAGGCATTTATTCTATGTAGTATATAAGTATATATTTATGCATTTCATCTCATCATCTTTCTCATCACACTCACTGGCAGTTTACTTTAAATCTCTTATGCAAAATCCATTTTCTCACTTTATTCTCATCAAAGTAAGCATTAATCATTTATGCTATGTTAGTAATCCTAAATCCCACCCGTGCCTGTTTTTCCATTACTACCCCTGAGAAATTTGGCTGATAGTGTTGGGTCCACAGGAAAATGCTGGATGGTACAGAATGTGGGAGAAGTTTGCAGTGATTGTCACTTCAAAGCCACGATGCCACCGAGGGACTTACTCAAAGTAGATGCTCAGTAAGTATATTATTATTATTTATTACTACACCACATTTTGTTTTATAATACTGTGACATTTATAATGTATGTTTCAAAAATATTTGCTACTTCATGTATTTTTTTGAAATTTCTCTGAAACAGAGGCAGATAATCTACTTTTCCTTGATCCCCTATTAATTCTCCTTGAGAGTGGATCAATATCATAGGCAAAGACATATCTCTATCACCTAATCACATGATCAGTTATGTTGTAGTTGAAAAATCAATTAATAAATTTAATTGAAAACATTAACACATAGGAAGATAAGAATTTTACCCAAGGTCACACTGTTAAAAAAAAAAAGATGAGAAAGTCAGAAGGTAATTCGAGAAGTGCAGACACCCAACCTTCTCTCCACTAGAATATATTTCTAAGATAAGTTTTCATCTGGAAGGGAGGAGGAGGCAGGACTTCAGTGCCTAGCATTTGAAAATTTAAGTATCTTTCATGTCAAAATCCAAGAAAAGGGAAAGATTGTGTTTTCAGCCTACAAAGTCCAAAGTAGAATGTTATTTGTGCTGTTACATTATCTCATGCTGCATTAAGAGTACTTTACTAAGGATTTGCTTCCAGTTGATCAATAAGCCCCTCACTAGTTGACCATGGATCTGTCTCTAACTGTAAAGTATCATGGCAATCTTTGACTCTCCTGTAGACTGAACTGCAGTCAGCTGTATTAACATATCCAGTATAGTTCATGCTGCCTTCACTCATTGCCCATCCTGGGATTGTTAAATTGATTAGAAAGTTCAGACACTAAAGAATCACTCTTACCATCACTTTCTGAAGACACATGTGTCATTAGAGACATAGAGTCCTAGTATACTACTACTATTACATCCTATATACTAATATACTATCCTACAGCTTCCTCTTTTTTCCTCATTCTTATTGTGACTTCTCATTCACAGAAATAAAGTTATTTACTCTTTTTCTTGGTCCAGTTACAACTTCCACTGTTACTGGTTCTTAAGGGAGAAAAATACACTTCAATTTAATATATTTACCTAAAGCCTGCTAATTCAATACTGAGTCACTTCACATGTATTACACTGTAATGGTTAAGACTGTGAATTCTGAAATTAAATTGCCTGGGTTCAAATTCTTCCCTATTTATCAAATGTGACTTTGAGCAAATGGATTACAGGTATTTTACATGCCAGTTTTCTCAATTTAAAAAATGAAATTAATAATAGCAGTTACTTCATATGATTAATTTAGTTATCAAATGAGTTAACATTTATAAAGCACTTAACAATTCATGAGATACAGTTTTTGTTAATTAAAATATATATGTGTGTGATAAATATATATGCCGGAGTCCAGCTCCAGCGGGTGGGTATGAAACCCAAAAGGATGAGACGGAGTCGGCCCATGGAGAGACAGGACACAGAGTCAGATGGAGGTGGTCTTTCGACAAAGTGCTGATGACAACTTTATTTATACCATTTTTCACAAAGATATGATTATTTTTTATTGTTCTGGTGATTAATTAGTATAGGCAGTTGATTAATAAGTATAGGCAAGCTCTTTTCTTTCTTCTTCTTTCTAATCTATTCATGGTTGGTCAAGTGTTAGATGATTGTTTTTCTGTTCCTTGACCGAAACTTTTCCTATCAACATGGACTCTATTGTGTTTTACGTTTCTATGCAACGCAGTGTCTAAGTAGTGCATGTGACCGTAGGAGCATGCAGTATGTAGCAGCGACTATGGAGTCTATCAGCTCAGGGTGAAATGCAGGTCACCTAGTGCCACAGTTAGCTAGGATTCTTTCCCACAAAAATATTCTTAGAAGCTTTAATAAATTTATAATCAATCTAAAATCATAAACTCATATCTTCACCTTATATCCCTTTATAGGGCACAGTAGGCAGCAAACTAAATTTCCCCTTCGTATCTACATTTCTCTTTCTTCTGTGTGGATACCAAAATCTCCCTGACATATGCTACACAGGTCTCCATGACTCCACTACTGCAGGGACTAAACAAGTTTTTACATAGTGAACAATGCAAGGGCATTCATATCATAGAAACTGTTTCTGTTTTAACCACAAACCTTAAACTATAAACAATCACGTCAAATATGATGTATAATTATTCATTTGATTTTTATACTTTATATATAATTCTAATAAAATGTTGATGTAGTGGGTAAATGCAAGATACAGATAGAAAGCATGATTTAGTGCTGTAAGAAGGCAAGTGTAGATGATCAGGTCTGTGCCTATAGACTAGGTATTAATCCAAGCTGAACAAGGGCAACAAAACATCCATTGGTGTAGACAATTTCTCTCAAACCTGGGGGGATGAGATTCTAAGCCCCACCTCTGTTGACCCCCATTTTCTCACCTGATGGCCCCCCTGCGACTGTGCCTGTCTTGGGTTGTTCCTCCCTTGAGGAATCTTACCCGTCTCTGGCTAACCAGCCATCTTACGGGGGCCATACAGGGAGATGTAAAGCTAGTAAGTGAGAGAGAAATAATATTCTTTGAAAGGGTTAGTTTTTCACTTCTTTGCAGATTTATGCTCCGTGGCTTCTATGCCCAGCACTTGTTTTGAGGTATCTTTACTTCCTGGAAAATTATGGTATTTGGTAATCTCACATATAAGGCACAAAGTTTAGTAAATGGGGGTAATTACGAAAGAAGAAAAAAAACTATAGAAGTAGCAGAAGGAGGAAAACATGAGATGACTAATTAAGTGTCAGACAGGGTTATTCCATTCAACATTCTCTCAACTCTATTTCTAGAAAACTTTCCATCACTAGTTTCACTATCATTGTAATAATAAAAAAAGGGGGGTAATCTCAGTGGAAATGGGGTGGTCAATGTTTGACTAACTAACAGTAGATTTCAGTATTCTATGCCAAGATTGCCATTTGGCCCTGCATGTTCCATTTGTCAGGAGCACTGTCCTGAACAGCTCCTGGGAAACTTATGTTTTCATCCTTTCCACATTGCTCAGCAAAGGTTAGTTAACCCTTAGCAAAAAATGCAGGTAAAAGCAAAGTCAATAGTATAATAGAAAAAGCAAAATCAAGGTGGATAATAGGGGGAGCCAGCTGCAAAAGCCCCTGCTTTGTGGGGGTCTTCTTCCAGCCTGAGCTTCACTACAGAGCTTGAGTAGCATGGCTTCCGGCATATATATAACATATTTTATATATATTATTAATTTCCAAAGGCATTAACCCAATTTTATAGATATGATACAGTAATTGAAAACTTGACCATGAATTAATCTATTCATTCATCAAATTTATACTGACACATTACATTTTGGATAGAATGGTTCCTAAAAAGATTTTACAGATTAGTGGAGCAGTTAGTATATGTGTTTTTTAAATTTATTTTGGTATCATTAATATTCAATCACATGAGCAACACTGTGGTTACTAGATTCCCCTCATTATCAAATCCCCAGAACATACTCCATTACAGTCACTCTCCATCAGCGTAGTAAGATGCTATAGAGTCACTACATGTCTTCTCTATGCTATACTGCCTTCCCCATGCCTCCTCCCCATGTTACGGTTGCTAATCGTAATGCCCCTTATTCCCTTCTCCCTCCTTACCCACCAACCCTCCCCAGTCCCTTTCCCTTTGGTAACTGTTAGTCCATTCTTGGGTTCTGTGAGTCTGCTGCTATTCTGTTCCTTCAGTTTTTGCTTTGTTGTTATACTCCACAGATAAGTGAAATCATTTGGTACTTGTCTTTTTCAACCTGGCTTATTTCACTGAGCATAATACCCTCCAGCTCCATTCATGTTGCTGCAAATGGTAGGATTTGTTTTCTTCTTATGGCTGAATAATATTCCATTGTGTATATGTACCACCTCTTCTTTATCCATTCATCTACTGGACATTTAGGTTGCCTCCATATTTTGGCTATTGTAAATAGTGTGTGCGATAAGCATAGGTGTGCTTCTGTCTTTTTCAAACTGGGCTCCTGAATTCTTAGGGTAAATTCCTAGGAGTGGAATTCCTGGGTCAAATGGTATTTCTATTTTTAGTTTTTTGAGGAACCTCCATATTACTTTGCACAATGGCTGAATTAAATTACATTCCTACCAGCAGTGTAGGAGGATTCCCCTTTCTCTGCACCCTCGCAAGCACTTGTGGTTCCTAGTCTTTTCCATGTTGGCCAATGTTACTGGTGTGAGGTGATATCTTACTGTGGTTTCAATTTACATTTCCCTGATAATTAGCGATGCGGAGCATATTTAATGTGCCTGTTGGACATCTGAATTTATTCTTTGGAGAACTCTCTGTTCAGCTTCTCTGCCCATTTTTTAATAAGGTTATTTACTTTTGGGTGTTGAGGGATATGAATTCTTTATATATTTTTGATGTAAACTCCTTGTCAGACATATCATTTACAAATATATTGTCCCATACTGTAGGATGCCTTTTGTTCTGCTGATAGTGTCCTTTGCTGTAGGGAACAAATGCCATTTGTTCATTTCTTATTTTGTTTCCCTTGCCTGAGGAAATGTGTTCAGAAGAAAGTTGCTATGTTTATATTTAAGACATTTTTTCCTATGTTTTCTTCTAAGAGTTTTATGGTTTCATGACTTACATTGAGGCCTTTGATCCATTTTTGAGTTTACTTTTCTGTATGGGGTTAAACACTAATCCAGTTTCATTCTCTTGCATGTAGCTGTCCAGTTTTGCCAACACCAGTTGTTGCAGAGGCTGTCATTTCCCCATTGTATATCCATGGCTACTTTATCATATTTTAATTGACCATATACGATTTGGTTTATATCTGGGCTCTCTAGTCTGCTCCATTGGCCTATGGGTCTACTCTTGTGCCAGAACCAAATTATTTTGATTACTGTGACTTTGTAGTAGAGCTTAAAGTTGGGGAGCATAATCCCCCAACCCACCACTTTATTCTTCCTTCTCAGGATTGCTTTGGCTATTCAGGGTGTTTGGTTGTTTCATATAAATTTTGGAACTATTTGCTCTAGTTCATTGAAGAATGCTGTTGGTACTTTGATAAATCTAGTTGCATTGAATCTATAGATTGCTTTAGGCAGGATGGCCATTTTGACAATATTAATTCTTCCTATCCATGAGCATGGGATGTATTTCCATTTATTGGTATCTTCTTTAATTTTTCTCATGAGTAGCTTCAAATTTTCAGAGTATAGATCTTTTTCTTCATTGGTTAGGTTTATTCCTAGGTATTTTATTCTTTTTGATGCAATTCTGAATGGAACTGTTTTCCTAATTTCTCTTTCTTCCACTTCATCATTAGTGTATAGGAATGCCACAGATTTCTGTGTATTAATTTCATATCCCACAACTTTGCTGAATTCAGATATTAGTTCTAGTAGTTTTGGAGTGGATTCTTTAGGATTTTTTATGTACAATATCATGTCATCTGCAAACAGTGACAGTTTAACTTCTTCGTTGCCAATCTGGATGCCTTTTATTTCTTTGTGTTATCTCATTGCCATGGCTAGGACCTCCCAAACTATGTAGAATAAAAGTGGGGAGAGCGGGCATCCTTGTCTTGTTCCCTATCTTAAAGGAAAAGCTTTTAAACTTCTCATTGTTAAGCATGATGTTGGCTCTGGGTTTGTTATATATGGCCTTTATTATGGTGAGGTACTTACCCTCTATACCCATTTTGTTGAGAGTTTTTATCATGAATAGGTGTTGAATTTTGTCAAATGCTTTTTCAGCATCTCTGGAAATGATCATGTGGTTTTTGTCCTTTTTGTTGATGTGGTGGATGATGTTGATGTTGATGGATTTTTGAATGTTGTACCATCCTTGCATCCCTGGAATAAATCCTACTTGAGGATGATGATGATCTTTGTGATGCACTTTTGAATTCAGTTTGCTAATATTTTGTTGAGTATATTTGCATCTATGTTCATCAGGGATATTGGTCTGTAATTTTCTTTTTTTGTGGTGTCTTTGCCTGGTTTTGGTATTAAAGTAAAGCTGGCCTCATAGAATGAGGTTGGGAGTATTCCCTACTTCTCTAATTTTTGAAAAACTTTGAGGAGGATGGGTATTATGTCTTCACTAAATGCTTGATAAAATTCCACAGTGAAACCATCTGGTCCATGGGTTTTGTTCTTAGGTGGTTTTGTGATTGCCAATTCAATTTGTTTCTGGTAATTAGTCTATTCAGATGTTCTGTTTCTTCCTGGGTCAGTCTTGGAAGGTTGTATTTTTCTAGAAAGTTGTCCATTTCTTCTAGGTTATCAGTTTGTTAACCTAGTCTGGGCTAGTTTTTTTCATATACATTTTTTCATAGTATTCTCTCATAATTCTTTGTATTTCTGTGGTGTCTGTAGTGATTTTTCCTTTCTCATTTCTGATTCTGTGTATGTGTGTAGACTCTCTTTTTCTCCTTGGTAAGTCTGGGTAGGGGTTTATCAATTTTATATTCTTGAAGAACCAGTTCCTTCTTTCATTGATTCTTTCTATTGTTTCATACTTCTCAATTTTATTTATTTATTACCTGATTTTTATTATGTCCCTCTTTCTACTGACTTTGGGCTGCAATTGTTCATCTTTTTCTAGTTTCTTTAATTGTGAGTTTAGACTGTGCATTTGGGATTGTTCTTCTTTCCTGAGGTGGGCCTTTATTGCAGTATACTTCCCTCTTAACACGGCCATTTCTGCGTCCCACACATTTTGTGGTGTTGAATTATTTTTGTCATGTGTCTCCATATATTGTTTGATCTCTGTTTTTATTTGGTCATTGATCCATTGATTATTTAGGAGCATGTGATTAAGCCTCCATGTGTTTGTGGGCTTTTTTCTTTTCTTTGTGTAATTTATTTCTAGTTTTATACCTTTGTGATTGCAGAAGTTGTTTGGAACAATTTCAATCTTTTTAAATTTACTGAGGCTTTTTATGTGGCCTAGTATATGATCTATTCTCGAAAATATTCCATGTGCACTAGAGTAGAATGCGTATCCTGTTGCCTTTGGATGGAGTGTTCTCTAGATGTCCATTAGGTCCGTCTGTTCCAATACATTGTTCAGTGCCTCTGTCTTCTTACTTCTTTTCTGTCTGGTGGATCTGTCCTTTGAAGTGAGTGGTTTGTTGAAGTCTGCTCTAATGAATACATTGCATTCTATTTCCACCTTTAATTCTGTTAGTATTTCACATATGTAGGTGATCCTGTGTTGGGTGCATACATACACATAATAGTTATATCCTCTTATTGGACTCACCACTTTATCATTATATAATGTACTTCTTTGTCTCTTGTGACTTTGTTTTGAAGTCTATTTTGTCTGATACAAGTACTGTAACTCCTGCTTTTCTCTCCCTATTAGTTGCATGAAGTATCTTTTTCCATCCCTTTACTTTCAATCTGTGTATATCTTTGGGTTTGATGTAATCCTCTTGTAGGCAGCATACAGATGGGTCTTGTTTTTTATCCATTCACTGAGTCTATGTCTTTTGACTAATGAATTGAAACCATTTACATTTAAGGTAATTATCAATAGGTATGTATTGATTGCATTGCAGGCTTTAGAACCATGATACAAAAGGTTCAAAGGTAATTCCCTTACTATCTAACAGTATAATTTAATCACTTAGTATGCTATTACAAATACAAAGTAAATACAAAGTAAAGGTTCTTTTCTATTCCTCCTTTTTCTTCTGCCTCCATTCTTTATAGATTAGGTATCATATTCTGTACTCTTTGTCTATCTCTTGATTGTCTTTGGGGGTAGTTGATTTGATTTTGTATCTGCTTAGTAATTAATTGTGCTACTTTGGTGTAGTTTAATTTCCCTGGTGTCAGCTATTTAGGCTTAGGAATACTTCCATCTATAGCAGTCCCTCCATAATGTACTGTAGAGGTGGCTTGTGGGAGGTAAATTTTCTCAGCTTTTGCTTATCTGAAAATTGTTTAACCCCTCTTTCAAATTTAAATGACTTGATGGGTAACATATTCTTGGTTCAAGACCCTTCTGTTTCATTGCATTAAATATATTGCCACACCCTTCTGGTCTGTAAGGTTTCTGTTGGGAAGTCTGATGATAGCCTGATGAGTTTTCCTTTGTATGTGATCTTTTTCTCTCTCTAGCTGCTTTTAAAAGTCTGTCCTCATTCTTGACTTTGCATTTTAATGTCTTGCTGTTGTCTTCCTTGGGTGACTTGTGTTGGGAGATCTGTATACCTCCATGGCCTGAGAGTACTATCTACTTCCCCAGATTAGGGAAGTTTTCAACAATTATCTCCTCAAATACACTTTCTATCCCTTTTTCTCTCTTCTTCTTCTGGTACCCCTATAATGCAAATATTGTTCTGTTTGGATTGGTCACACATTTCTCTCAATATTCTTTCATTCTAAGAGATCCTTTTTTCTTTCTGTGCCTCAGCTTCTTTGTATTCCTCTTCTCTAATTTCTTTTCCATTTACCATCTCTTCTACTACATCTAATCTGCTTTTAAATCCATCCTTTGTATGTTTCATTTCAGATATGGAATTTCTTTATGATTGAATCTCCATCCTAAATTCGTCCCTGAGTTCTTGAATATTTTTCTGTATCTCCATGAGCATGTGTATGATTTTTATTTTGAACTCTCTTTCAGGAAGATTGGTGAGTTCAGTTTCATTTGGGCCTTTTCTTAGTGTTTGCGAGATTTATGTTTGAACCAGGTTCTTTTGACATTTCATATTTGGATGTGTCACCCTCTAGTGCTCTGAAGCTCCAGTCTCTCTAGCTTCTCAGCCCCTGGAGTGGTGTCAGGGGTTGCAGGGGAGTGGCACTGGTGCCTGGGGGGAGGAACCTGCTTTTTCCTGCTTCCTAGCTACAGTCCCTGTCACCACTGTCAGAACCAATGGGCCAGCACACAGATGTAATACTCTGTCCTTTGTGTCTGTAGCTGCCATAGGCAGGGCCTCCCCCTATCTGGCCTGACACCAGGGCAGGGACTGCTGTTTTGTGAGCTGGTGCTGGCAGGCCAGGAGGAAGGCACAGCAGGCTGCATATCACAGTGTAGTTCCTCAGAGCTGAATAGACAGCCAAGGAGATGGAGTGCCTGACGCTCCTGAAAGTTCCCAACCTGTTGGGCAGAGCACTTCTAGACAACTTTGTCCACCTATTCCTTCTCCCATGCAGCAAGTTCTGTGCAAAGCCCGACCCTCCAGCAGCCCTATTGCTGCTAGGAAGCCTCTCAGACCACTTGCCTTTCCTTTGTCCCAGAGTGGCCAGATGTGGATCCCCGTCCTCCACAATCATCTGCAATCTCTGCTTCTACAAGTATTCCACCTGTCTTAGCTTTCCAACCCCACTAATATCCATAGCACCATGCAATGTAGGTTTGTGCTCCCAAAGCAGACATCCAGGGCTGGGTGGTCAGCAGTCCTAGACTTCCACCCCTCCCCGCTCTGTTTCTCTTCTTCCTGCCAGTGAGCTGGTGTGGGGGAAGGACTTGGGTCTTGCTGGTTCAAGGCTTTGGGTATGTTACCCTGTCTTGTGAGGTCTACTCTGTTCTCCAGGTGTATGCAGTCTGGTACAGCCTTCTTTCTTGTTGCTTTTTTAGGATTAGTTGTATTAGTTGTATTTTTGTAATATATGTGGTTTGAGAAGCATTTTTCTATCTCACCTCTCATGCTGCCATCTTGAATCCAGTGTCCAGGATATATGTTTTTAAAAAGTGAATATTATGATAAACATGACAAAGGACAGAAAGAGAAAGTAGTGTGTATAACAATACAGAAAATGTCTTTTTAAATGAAAAGCACAGAGATTCATAATCTTGCTATTACCAAACAATTGCCAGAATATCTGCCTATGTTCAGTACAATCTAAATGCAGAAACTTTAGAAAAAGTTGGACTCTTAGAAAAGGCTATTTTTATAAACTGTCTCTACATGAGACCCAGGTCAATGATGAGGAGAAATAATCTGGTGGCATGCAAATTATACTGCTGCAGTTTTACTTTTCTAACTATTCTGTTTTCTTTAAGAAAGATCTTAAAGATCTACTGAAAGAAAAAAGATGAGAGGTAAACCATTAACTATAAGGAAAATATATGACATTGTTTAAAAAACAAGGTTCTAAAGCTGGAATCCCTGACCCCAAGAGTTCTCACACTTTGTGACTTTGAAGAAGTAACTTTATTTCTCTGTATTAGTGGTTTCTCCAACTATTAAATAATGACAATAGCAATAAAATTATAAGGCTTTTTTTTGCTTAAAAGTGCAAAACAGTGTTGGGTATAAAAGAGGTGTTCAGTATATATGATAAACAATATAGTATAGTTACTAAGAGCATAGACTATAAAACAAGATTCCCTGCATTTGAATTCTAGCTCTAGCAATTATAAGATGTGAAAAAATCACAAATATTATTTAACTGTTCTATAACTATCAATCAATAGGAAAATTTTTAATGTACACATTTTAAAATAGTTTTAAGTGTACAACAAAATTTTTATTTACCTTAAAGTGACCATTCAGCTCTAATTCACTACACTGTTAGGATGATCCCTTATATTAGTTTAAAATAACAATAGGTAAGCTTCTGCAATACCTTGTGGAACTGGAAATATTACTAAGAGCATTTTTGGAAACTTATCTACTGTAGTCTACTTTCTGGTCATAATAATTCATATCTTTCTGTAGTGCATAAGCTCAGCACCTGGCAAGTTCATACTGGATTCCACAAGACCAAAAAATGATAAGGCTATATGATTCATACTCAGTTTTGATTCTCATGGTGGCCAGTGGAGCACTTAGATTACATCTGTGGCATCTCCATGCAGCAAGTTTGCACTCCACAGTAGGTCACTGGGCAGAAGTTTTTATATAGCCACACAGACAATAGTGACCTGCAAGTGCTCAATAGACAGATCTGGGGTCATAATGCATGTGCACTATGAGGTGTCATGAGACAGCATAGCGTGTGCCAAGTGGGCAAGTAGGTCAGGGTCAGGCAAGCACCCTTGCCATGGGAACTCCATTTTCCCTACACCTTCTCATGCAAAATACAATTGCCTCTTCTTTAAGATCCCCCAAAGTCTTACCTCATTACAGCATTAATTTCAGGACCAAGGTCCAGGATCTCAACATCTAAATCA
Source organism: Manis javanica (assembly GCF_040802235.1). Lineage (NCBI taxonomy): Eukaryota > Metazoa > Chordata > Mammalia > Pholidota > Manidae > Manis > Manis javanica. The sequence goes on along the minus strand of NC_133160.1, from coordinate 125,521,474 downwards.
TGTCTAATCATAGATAAACCTCTCAATGCAATTTTTCTAGTATAATTCTAGAAAATAGTTTCTATTAACCTGAAAACCTATAAACTAATTATGTACCCCCTGTGGAGTAAATGTAACTTTTTTCAACCATAATTCCTGTCTGGCCTTAATAGTGATATGCATATAAGGGCCTGTTTGCACATCAATGTGATGTGTTTCACCACAGAGCCACTGATCTGTCAAAGGATTGATGGTCTAAGGTAAAGGGTGGAGAGTAGCAGCCATTCTATCCTCCCCTTCATTCCTCATATGCAATTGGTCAGACACCCGCCAATCACCAGGGACCTGTCCACAAAGTTCCTCCTTGAAGGGGGAGAGGAAACCCAGCACAGCACAGCTGGAGAGAGTGAGTTGGAGAGCAGAGGCCAGTGAGAGGGGGCAGAGCACACTGTAGGGAGAGAGAGCATGGAGAGAGAGACTGTGCTGTGAGAAATAAGTTTTAATCCCCAACCTACTCCTTCCCTTGTCTTTCTTTGGTTTCATCAGATTCATAGGGAATTTGCCCTCAATGGGGAACACTTTTCTCCCAGAGCCACACACCCACTACCCCAGGACATATTGGTTAGATATGTTATAGATCCTTCAGTTAAAAGTGAGAAAAATCTAAGGCACCAAGCAATCACAGATTCACAGAAATTCTAAAGTCTTGCTGGGTATATGTTACCTAATGAGTATCCATAGCTCTTGACTTTGCCTTCCGAGTCTTTGGGAGCTGCCTCTAAGTTATTCTTCATTTGCTATAAAAAATTATTGGTGTTTACCAATGAAGATTTTTTCAGCCTGCTTCCTACCTACAGAAGTATGAGAATCCAAAAACATCCTTTATTTCTTTATTTTTAATTGAAGTATAATTGATATACAATCTCTTACTGGTTTCAAGTATACAACACAAGTGGTTCAACAGCTACCCACATAATTAAATCCTCACAACCATTAGTGCAGTTACTATCTGTCAACATAGGAAGATATTACAGAATTTTTGGCTATATTCTTCATGCTGTACTACTGTTCCTGTGACCAACTCATATTGTAATTGAGAAAATTTGTGCCCTTTTATCCCCGTAACCCTCCCCCTAACTCCAACTCCTCACCCATGGAAACCACCAGTTACTTCTCAGTCTACTGCTATTTTGTCCATTTTCTTTTGTTTTTGTAATGCACAAATAATATTATTCTCTTTAAAAGTTTATGGCATTCTTATCAATCTTATCACAGCATACTGCATTAGTTAAAATCTACATAAATTTTGAAATAAGACTATCTGTAATATAGGTTTTCTATCAGGATATTTTAGGGCAGTGTCCATTATAGTCTTAGAAGCCTTATTTTTTAACACAGAGGATGTAGGAGATGCTAAATGGACTATTTGTTGGATCAGAATACTACCTTAAATCCTTCTGAACTCTTAACAAAGGGTTATATGATTACATCCTTGTCTTCATCTATAGACAATGTTGATGGCAATAGACTGATTCACTCTCTCTTAAATTTCTCAAATTTAGTATATTTTTCCATCTGGAAAGGCTGGGAATAGGGAACATTTTTTTTCAAATCCAACAAGTATTTGCCTATTTGTATTTACTAGTTCCCTCTTAGCTTAATTTTTTTTCTCCTGAATTTTACAATAGGCAGTAAAAAGAAACCAGGAAGCACCTTCATCACTCTGCCTGGAAATCCCCTCAGCTAGGTAATCAGTTCATTAGTTATATTTTTTTATTTTCTATTCTCCACGTTATTGCAGGCAACTATTGCAGAACTTTCTACCACACAAGGTTTCCCTAGTGTAACTCCAGGGGAAAATAAGTTCCCAGCCCAGGGCAAATTACCTATGAAGCCAGAATCAGTCAAAGGAAGAAATAAAGTGGGAGAAACCCATTTATTGCTTACAAGCAATCATTCACTTCTGCTCACCTGTGTCTCTCATGACCCAGCTGCAAAATGAACCCACCCAACCTCTCTTGTCCAGATATGCCCTTGCTTGCCCTTGTAATCACCTATTTATATGGAGATGGCCTACTTGTCTCCACCACTTGGAAACACCTATTGATATGGAGATGCACTAAGGCCAGGAGAGAGATTCTGGAAATACTACAGTTTTACCCACACCTAGTCTCCAGCTTCCACTAACATCTTACTAAATTTTCTTTAAGCTATTTATCATCAACAACCATCCTGAATGCCATGAGGCATTTTGTCTTGTTTTTTCAGCTTCTGTCTGTACCACAATCCACATGACTAAATTTGAGGTTTACCTATATCAATGATTCTGATTAACATACACTGTTTTTTTCTAGTTATCTCCACCTACTCTATTAACCATAACTTTAATTTTTATAGGTTTTTATGCTTTGACATCTGAGATCTTGCTGGTCCTGGGGGGGCTGCCCCTCCCAGGTTTAGTTAATTTCTAGAGATAGTAAATAACTCAACCTTGAGTGAGTCTTTCAAAAACAAACCAAGCAATCTAGAGCCTACACACCCAGCCAGAGCTACTACTCCTCAGCTCTAATCACACACAGGGTCAGGTATGAGACAATTATAAGCACTTCTGTCCCAGACTCCACAGAAATTTTACAAACTAATCAATCTTAAACCTGTTTACCCCCACCCACCTCTTCCAGTGGAACCACAGCAAAATCTCTTGCCCACATCTCTCTCATTCCCTTTGCTTCCTGACAGATCCTTGCAATTGTGTGGCATGGCACGTGCCCTCCTCTTGGGAACTGTGCACAGCACAATCTTTTCAATGGCAGTCTTCTTCTAATCTTTTGGCTTTACCATACCTAAATAATTAGAAAATCTATATTTAAAAACAGTTAACAAATCATACCAAAAGTAGTAACTTAAAACAACATTAACTTAGCTCACTGAATTTGGCAAGGCACACTACTTTAGCTTAGAAATTAGTAGAAAACAACATGGTTCTGAGGAGAATGTGGGGCCAGAAAAGTGAGGAAGACATTTCTGAGAAATAAAATCACCCACATGGGTCACAATTTAAGAAAAAAGCTAAACTAAAATGAATTTTTTATAAAAAGTTCCCTATGCTGTTAATTCTACAAAATAAGCCAAGTTAAATGTTTGATATTCACTGTCAAAAGCAATGACATTCCTAAAAATTAGATATCTGGAAGATTGTTAAAATTCTGAAAGCAAATTATTTTAGTTCATGAGATATTCCTCTTGCAACTACCTCGTAAGCTTAATGTTTCCGTTCTGGATGTTTTAATCCATCCTTTTGCTCTGTACAAATGTTAGGTTACTCATATAGATGAGGAAAACTGTCCCTTTGTCACCTATACCCACATTAAGAGTGAGAAATAATTTTTAAAATTCAGTTTTACTGAATCCCTCTATCAAAATTATTTTTTCACTTTATTTTTTAACCATCCCCAAGAATTCACAAATACATTTATTATCACCTCTATCAGAAAATGAGATTTAATATTATGTAATCTTCCTGATAAAAGTTTCACCTCAAGTGCCATCATTCTTTTATTCAGCCGGTGAGAATAAATGGTGTGTAAACAGTGTTTTTCTCCTTATAAATTGTACCTAATATTATACTCGGTAGAGATTATTATAGATTTTATTTTAAATTCTGAATTCACATTTATTTTTCCAATGGTTGGGATTCACAAATGTCTGATTTCAAAAGTAGTGTTTTAATGCTGTATATTTTAAATTGAATTTTGATTATTTTTTCCTGGTGAGGTTGGATATTTTATTCCATCTCTTGAAATAATCAAACATCCTCTGGGGGTATTGGAAGAGCAATCATTTAGCCATTCATAGCTCTACTGTTCTAATAAAATTTTAATTAGGTTCTATCTCTTCCTGTCTTAAGTGGTTGCTGGTGTTATCAGAATTATCCAATAGATTCGGAGATTTTTGGTTCTCATACTTCAAAAAGAAACATCTGGAGAAAAACAGTGCTCGGTTAGGCAAAAACACATACTTTTTTTAGAATTCTACATTTACTTTCTAAAGTAATTCTAAATTACTTCAATAATGAATGATAGTAACATCTATACAACTCATAAGTTTAGCTTAAAAACTAGTAGAAAATGAAATAAAATTTAAAGGAAGTCTTCTCTGTTTATATTTCTCTACTCAAGTCTGAAAAGAAAACAATAGAAAATATAAATGCTAAATTCTTATTTTGAGTGAGTAAAAAATATCTAAGTCTTGAAATCATTACAAAAACTCTGATTTAAGGCTAACTACATATAATTTCTTTAACACAATGAAACTGGTCATTGTTGACTTGTTAATGGAATCTCCTGGTGGTATACAGAAAGTTGAATTGCCGTTATTTTGAAGTATATACTGAAGGAAGAATAGGTTTTTTAAACAATAGAAATCATGTATTTAATTTGTAAAAGAATAATAATGTAGGCAGAACATGGAATACTGAACTTTCACCTGTGGAGAGTAAACTGAAGCAGAACAAATGGTATATACAAGAAGTCACATTCAAGAACTTAGAACAATGTTAACTCCATGGAAGATAATGATAGCAAATGTTAACTTACCATCAACAGGAGAATATTTGTTCCTTTTATGTAGGATCAGCTTTGCTTCGGGCAATTCAGGACAGAGCACTTGATAAATCAGCATGTATTCAGGCACTGTGTTGAGTCAAGTATTTACATTTTTATTTCAGATGCAGGCAAATGTAGCTAATATATTTTAAAGGAAAATCTCATTACTGGGAACATGGGGAATAATGGTTTCCTGATCATTTAAAGGATTCTAGAATGATGGTCACTCTATATTTTGAAACACAAAATGAAGAAACATAATTAATGATAATTTCAAAATTTCTTTGACTTATTTCTTAAAACCCTCCTTTTTTTCTTGGCTTTCTTAAAACTGCACTTCCTTCTTATTGGATCCGTGGTAGTAAGGGCCTATCCTCACTGCCCCCTTTCTTTGTCTACACTCTCTCTTAGTTCACTTATTTTCAAATCCCCAAATGGAAGATAACCTTGTTTTATGTTGACATGAATTCCTGGAGGTACAAATAAACCATTGCCTTTCAAGCAACCTACAGAGAAAATCCAAGGATATTAAATTTAGCAAAATCCACTAGCTTAGTAAATCTCATGATTATGCCAAACTACTCTTCAGACCCCAAATTAACATCAATCTAGAACTTAAATCTCTGTGTATTATAGATTCATAGAATAATGCTCAGCATAAAGGACAAACTATTTCCTGAATTATTTATAAGAAGTCTACAAAAACTAAAAGCATGTGTATAAAACTGAGGATATTCAACTTAAATGTAATCATATTACTAACCTACAGCTGCAAGAACTGGAAAGAAACCAAAATCTTACACAAGAGACTGAATGGCTTTGAAAACAAGTGCAACAGAATATATTTTACTGCAATGACACGAATTTACTCCAACAGATAATCTAACGAAATAACCATTGAGAACTATGTGTTTACCAGAACTAGAAACAAGCACAAACTTATTTAAGCCAAGTATTCCAGATGTCCACCCACAGGCACAGAGCTGCAAAATCAGATGGTATGACCTGAGTGCCAAAGAAAAACCTTAAAAAGCACCATGAACAGAAAAAAAGGGCAGTTGATCTTAATGCCATACAACAGATGGCAATAGAATGCAGAAACAATTATTTTTCACACTTTATGCCAAGGTTGGAGAGGAAAGGAGGCAATAAACATTCTCATTTGTTGTAAGAAAGTATATTGTTATACAAATCTAGAATATTCTGTAGTCCTTTTCAAAATAGAGTAAAACACTGAGAAGTTAACCTTTATTTTAAACCAGATCATACATTTTAAATGAGCAAAATTATATACCATGAAGTCACATTTCTTTGCTTAGGACAATGCATATACAGGTTTTGATGCTGCTCAGACAACCATCTCTTAAATGTAACAAGTAACACAATGAGAGGAAAAAAAGGAAGGAATTTACTCGTAGGACAGATGATGAAATCTTTAACTCAACACTTTTCTTCTTTATTTCATAATTTTCACCATTTATTTAGCACCCCCTTTATGCAAAGCTGAGTATCAAGATTTATGTTTTTCCTTTTGTTCACTGCAGGTGGGTTATGCCATAACACAGGTAAGGATGGTGTAGACTAAAGTGGACCGGTTTAACATCACGTTATGTCCTTTGGTAATATGGATTGACAGGATTTGTAATTTATTCTTAATGACCCAGATATGAAGCATCAATGGAATCTTTTAATGATGTCCACTAATATTTTGGCACTCAGCATCCTACCTCCGTATCATCTTTGGCCAGTATTCAGAGAAGGCAAATTAAAGGTAATATTACTCAAAGTAAAACGCAAACAGAAATACATACATATGTACAAAACTAAACACATAATGCATACCAAAACAAAAGAGCAAAAGCTTTTTGGTTTATCTATTGCTTTGATTATGTGCCATTTTCCACTGTTTTCTAACTAGTGTGCAGTAATAACAGACACAGTACATGAAATGCTTCCTCAGTGTTATACACATTGCACATATTATCTTTATGCTCATAACTGTTTCTTTCTAGAAGAGTAAACTGATGGTTATTCTGGTTACATAAATTGACCAAAGCAGCACAACCAATAACAACCAACATGACAGAAATCTAGAATTATCTATACATCTTATAATCTAAATAAAAACTAGGAAGCTTCTATATACCTAACTGTGAAATAATAAATGTGTTCATTTTATCTGCAGCAGCATATTGTTGGAAATCATTAAGATATCCAGTGGAGATCATAAAATTCTCCCAAATATTTTACCAAGTATTAATATCACTCATTTGTTAGGATATACATGATTTTTAAATTGCAGTTTGTCCTTGAAAACTTAATTAGGCTAGATGGTTGACTCAGATGGACTGAACTTCTAAACTGAAAGGCAACCAATATTTTTATTATCAACATTATCTCTCAGGCAAAAGAAACTTCAAAGTGATGCCTCAATATTAGAAATCATAGATATACTATATGTATAAAAATAACTTATGAGGCATTTCATGCTGCAATATTTTGCTTTTTAAACATGTCTTTTTTCATGTTTTGACATCTTAGGTATCTTTGCAGGTTTGCAAATTAAGATGTCTTGTATTACCAGGCAGGTAATATAAAAAATCTATGAATGGGCTGATATCTTGCAATAGGGAGCAGTGGATATGTACATCCGGTCTAAATAATGGTATTCAAGGTATTTTTTATCATTATTCTTAACACAGAGCACTAGCAATAGTATATATTCACATATAACACATATGTTACACATGTCATAGGAATTAACCTCATTTTATAGATAAAATAATTAATAACTTGACCATGAATCAACATAATCATTTATTCAAATTCATATGGAAGTTTTACATTTTGAATACCATAGTTCCTAAAAGCCCATCTAGACAGATGGTTATGCCTTATATGAACCCAATACAAATAATTTAAGGATCTGAATATTTTATGGAAACCTCATTGATTACATTTGGGATTTAAGATATTAAGGTTTTACTATGCATACATATTTGGCATAATGCCATGGAAAACATAAGTCCCCCAGTATATCTGATAATTTAAACATGTAATTGCTAACCTATTATGGTGCCATGATGAAGTTCACTATCAAGCTTGCATGGATCCCTACAATTTACTAACAACAGCGTGATGATAGTACCATATATTCTCTAGAATATAATTGTGTTAAAGAATTAAGTGTCAATAAACTCCACTATGGCATTGAGAAGGATATATCAGAAAATACTGAATAGAAAATTTTGAATTCTGAGAAAGAAGAGAATATGGTAACTGCTGTTATCCCACTAGGTGCTGTGTTACTAACTCATAACTTAGAATTCAATTCAGAATAGGCAATATAAGATTAGGGGGATTTGATCTCCCTGTTGATAGCTCTAACCAGTAATTGAAACCTGCTTCATGCTGAACCATCTGTAGACTCCATGTGGTCCTTGAACATAGAAAGCAGAATCGGACCCATAAGCATGGATTAGTCAATGCTACTCCATGGTCTGTCATAATTTACTGCAGTTACAAATGTTATGGAGGAAAACTGGTAATAAAATTTATCTTTCAAATAAAATACGAAGCACACATCATGAACAGCCATACTTTAGAAACATTCATGCAATTTCCATCACGCTAATGTCTAATTTCAAAATTGTTGGAGTATTTTTTTCTGATGTGTTGATTTTTGTGCTTTCATGAAGTACTATTACTTTTGTTTCCTTCCCTTCTCCTTCTCCGTTTTCTCCCAGCTTGGATGTCAGTCAGTGAAATCACATTTGTCCATTCTATTAATTTTTTTTCAATGCTGGTATCAAAATCAGTTGTATAACAAAGGAAAATAGAAAAGGTGTCTGAGAAGTTTGGTTTTTAATCTCTTTTTTGGGAAAGCTATCATCCACACCTTCACTATTTCTTATAAAAATAATCAATTCTCTGCTAAAACACAGTATTTGTAATTCCTCGTGTGTACCCAGAATGGAACAGCTCATAACTACAGAATTTTACTCGGGAATTTGTGAGAAGCAACTGCTCCCACATGAGCTATTCAGCGATGACTACAATTATTAGTGAGCTTATTGGATTCCAGAAGTTGTAATAATGAAAATACATTCCCCAACAACTTGGAGAGGGAAAGTATCATGGAGATTGTTTTGCTCCCCCTCCTTTTGAGTTCCTTGGGGATTTTTGGTCAAACACCCATTCCTGCCTAAAACATTCCTCCCACAGACCAATCACCTGGATAATTGCGTTTCCACTCTGAAACAAGCAAGAGGGGAAACAACCAAAAATAACACACAGTGACTCACAGCCACTAAAAGAAACATTTCTGATTTGGTTTCATATTCACCAGGCATCCTTCTAAAAGGCATTGGATCTGAGTTAAACTACAGTGAACAAGCCACGTTAATCCTTTATTGTCACTGGCAGGTGTGTTTGTGTGTGTGTGTGTGTGTTGTCAGAACATTGAGTGTGATACATTTGAGAGGATAGACTGAACGGCAAAAAAATGCAACTACTTTACCTTTTTTAAGTTTGGCTGGATAATTATGAAAGGAGAATTTCCTCTCCTGTCCCAAAGAAGCATAAGTAACAGGCCTGATGAGGGAAAAGTACACACCACCACTCATAGGCTGAATTCCTTTCCAGCAAGGTCTTTTTAGGATTTTTTTTTTTTAGTCCAGGTGCAAGCTATTACCCTGTTTGTGACACAAAACATGTGATCTTAGCCTGAATATTTACAAAATGAGTACAGGTGGCATTACAAAATAGGGATTTGGAATAGATACTAGAAAGCAGAAAAACAGCAGTCAAGAGATTTGCTTAAAAATTGTTTTAACTTACAATTACGATCCTTTGTCCTTCAAAGACCAAACTTTCTGCCTGAAACTATTATCACTACTGTCAACACTATCATCACATACTATTATTTATCGTATCATTACAAAAGTGCTCACCAAAGACACTGTCAATTGTTTTCGTTGTATTTACACAGATCGAAAAAGTGTTGCAATGTAACAAAATCTAAAATTTAGGCAGATTTTAATGATTAGTCCTTTTTCAAGGTTATTCATTGTGGATAGAGCTGTGTTATCACAGAAATGATTTAAGGATATCAAAGCAAAAGGTGAAATAAGTATCAGAAATTTTATTTGAAAATGGAGATCAATCAGTGACCCAAATCCGTATATAATCCTTATTCTTCATCCATTGTACCACATCATAAATGTCACATATAACAAATTGCCAGGCACTGTCCATGGCAAACAGTTGTTGCACTACAGATATTAGTTATTTGAATATACGTCATTTTGCTTCAAAAGAGTATTATTCACATACATCCAACTTTAGTTTTTCAAAAAAGTCCAATGAAATACTCATTTAAGGAATTAAGAGTGACTGAAAAAAAAGACAAAGAATATTTCTTTGTGCTTTATAGCACTGAATGAACTTTATACAAAATTGAATATATATTGTGCAACTTTCACCAATAAAATTTTTAAATCCCCTCAGTGTATTTTACAAAATGGTTATGATTTTTTGAAATTACAGTTACTAATTCAAGAAGTTCAAATGTGCTTGAACACTTTCCTGCATGTCTAAACTAACAGATTACACAATTAAAGATTGTCATAATCATTTATATTCCTGAATTTAAAAGACGTTTTAAATTATGTTTAACTTATAGCTATGAGAATTTTTTTGAAGAGACCCTATTTTTCAAGACCACATGCAAACTTTCTTTTCAGATACCATACTTAAAAAAAGGTTTCCTTTGAACAACTTTTGGAAAAATTACATTTTTCTTCAAACATAAAAAAAGACACTGGAACTCTTGTTTAAAAAATATTAAATAAGAACAATATGCTTTGAGCAAGACTCATTAAGCATAAATTTCCAAATCTTGTTACATCAAGTAACCACTTTGTATTTGATCTCCTCAATAAACAAATAATTAATTTTTAAAAGATTAACAGAGTAATTTCATGTTAAAATAAAAAATTTTCACTATTTTTACATTCTTTTTCATGAAAAATATTTTTCAGATTCTTGTTATTTTTCCAATTGTTATGTGAAGAAATCTCTCAAAATTCAAATTCCATTAAAAAATTTGATGATCTGCTAAATAACTTGTGATGGTTATATGTGATCATATCTTTGTTAACATTTTAAAATACAAATACAAAGTATATGACACAACACCCATAAAATTGAACCCAAAAAAGAAGGTAAGGAGTCTTAATTAACTCATCTAATTGGAAAGATCTTTATTCCATGTTGCTACTTTCATTTAAATACATGGACCATAGATAAGTTATGTATCCCAAATGAATTTGATAACTAAGAAACTGCACGAAAAACTAAAATCAGTGACTACTGCAAATATTTTTAAACATGTAGAAAAATCTCAATTTATCAAACTATAATGGCTTCATGTATAATAAATGAAATAAATATCTTCTATATAGAGAAAGTCCATGACTTCCACTTAGATTTGTTCATAAATGCATGTGTATGTCTACATTTATATACAAAACTACCACCACCTTTCACCATTGCCAGTTCCTTTCCACCATTACCATTTAAAATATATTTTAAGAGTATAACCTTAATAAAATTTTGACAGAGAATGATATCATTTGAAATATATAAATATGGTCTGTTTGCTATCATTTGAAAATACAGTATTGTCTGTTTACTCAAGGATAATGCAAACAAAAGTGAATAGTAGAGTTACATTAATAACAACAATAAAGGTATAAAATTATATTAACTCCAGCACATCTGATAAGGGAATTAACCTGAGTATAGTAATATTATAATATCATTGAATAAAAATATGAATTGTAAGAAATACTGGTTAGAATAAAAATAAATCAACTACTCACTTATAACTCTAGATTGCTCATCTAAAATATTTCTTCTAATAACTATACCCTCCAGATATTTAGGAAGTCCAAACACTTTTCAGCTACAAATTTTAATCTTTTGCTGAAGCTATTATTGTAACGATATTGATGAATTTAAAAGGGTACTTGTTAAAATCACTGACCAATTGTGAGAATTTATTATTTGAACTTAACATATTACATTACAGTTATCTACCAGTATTTTGCCTTATTACTTCAAATTTCATTTTCTCAAAAAACATAAAGAAATACAGTTTGGAAAAAGAATAAATAGTTTTTAAGAGAACTCTAGTAAAAAATTCTCAGTATCTCATTGAGCAAAGTAAATAACACAGGGTAATAACTTGACATGTGCTTGTACTATTAAAAAGAAGAAACAGTTGGCATAAAATTTTAACTCTATTTTTTAATTAATGAATAAAAGTAGGACAGTACATGAAAAGATAGATATTCTTTGATCCCACAAACTAGAAATATTAAACAACATCTGTGGTTTTTTTGTTTTTGCTTTTGTTTTTCAAAATTGTTGAACACCACATGCCATGCTCTCAGTTACACTTTGAGATAGTGTGTTAAGCCCATTACATAAGGAAAACCCTTTCCTGAGGAGAAAACAGTAACACATTCTTGAGGGAAGCAATGCTTTGGCTGTATTAAACTAAATCCAAAGGAAAAAATGAGCAAAAATACCTATTTGCCAAATGTTAAATTCATACTCCCAGCTGCACAAAGTAAGAGCATTTAAATAATAACAATGTATAACACCTGGCTACAGAAGTAAGATTATCTAATGATTTATATACACATCATCTTATAAATGAGTCTATTAACTATCAGTTGGCATTTGCTGCAAAACAAACCACCTAGGAACCTGGTGGCTTAAAACAACATTCAGCTCACAATTCATTAGTCATCTATGCCTGGGCACAGCTAGACAATTCTTTTGATTTCAGTGGGTCTCATTCACATGTCTGCTGGCAGTGAGGTAGCGGAGCCTGTGAGGGTTGGCTGGCTGTTGCATGGGGGACAAGGTAGACTAGACCATGGCAATCTCATCATGCAGCAGGTTTTGCTCAGAATCATTCCCATTGTAGCTGGACAGTTTTCCCACAGAGAAGCTTGTGCATAAGGCCTTTTGAGGCCTATGCTTAGAACTGGCACAGTATTATTTCTGCCACATCCTTTCATCCAACACAAGCTACAATGCCAACTCAGATAGAAGAGGTAGAGAAATGGACCCCAACATATGATGAGAAGAGCTACAAAGTCATATTGCAGGAAGTATGACTACAACTACAGAAAATGTTGTGGCCACTTCTTTTCTAAACAACTGTGATAGATTATACTTATTAATCATCTAGTAAAGGCCTGTTGATTAAATGGATAAATGCATGAATAAGTGAATGATTGGATGATAAAGAGAAGTAATAAAATTCTAATTAGTAAGGAAACATCTCCATTAACTGGGCATAGTCCAGGTCATAAATGTTGATAATATTTTATTAGTCACTCTTTACTTATAGAGATTATTTTAACTAAATTCAGTATTTGCTTCCTTTTTCTAAACTTTTTTATTTATATACCATTTCCGCAGTTTCAGTTTATTGAACTGTTAATATGATTCAGTTATTACTAAAGACCATTGTTCAAAGTCAAAGTTTGGAATGAAAATTTCAAACTCCTGATTTATAGTAATTGACCTCATTGAATTATTTCTAGCCTTTAAATAGGCTTTATTTGTCAGCCTACTTTTATTAAACAAAACACTTTAAATTTACAAAGGAATTAAAATGATTTGTATATAGAAATAAATAAGACTAACTACTATTAAGTGTAAGAAGTTACATTAAAAAACCTTACTTTTGGGAGATCGATTCAAGATGGCGGCAGAAGAGGTGAGACAGAGAACTCCTCTCAAAACCACACATAATATATAAATATAGTCAATATAACTAATACTAAAAGAGCAACAGGAAAGAAAGCTGGACCAGATTGCATACACCTGGAGAATAGAGCAGACCTCATGAAACAGAGTAACATACAAAGCCTTGATCTGGCGGGACTGAAGACCTTCCTCCACCCCAGCTCACAGGTGGGAGGAAAAGAAACAGAGCAGGGACTGCTGAATACCCACCCCTGGAGATCTGCTTTGTGAGCACAAACATACATTGCATGGTGATCTGGATATTAGTGGGGTTGGAAACCTAAGACAGGCATAACACCTGGAGAAACTGAGATTCCAGCCATTTATGGGGGACAGGGATCCACATCCGGCCACTTTAGGACAAAGAAAGGCAGGCACTCTGAGAGGCCTCCTAGCAGCGAGAGGGCTGCTGAAGGGGTGGGATTTGCAAGGAGCTTGCTGCACAGGAGAAGGGATAAAAGGGCAAAGTTGTCTGGACGTGCTCTGCCCACAGGTTGGGAACTTTCAGGAGCTCCAGGAACTCCATACCCCTGGCTGCCTTCTCAGCTCTGAGGCCCCCCTCTGTGATACACAGGCTGCTGCAACTTCCTCCTGGCCTGCCAGCACTGGATCACAAAATGGAAGTCACTGCCCTGGCATCACACCAGCCAGAGGGAGGCCCTGCCTATGATAGCCATAGATGCAAAGCACACACTTACACCTGTGTGCTCAGTCCAGTGGCTCTGATAGCTGAGACAGGCACTGCAACCAGGAAGCAGGAAATAGCTCTTTCCTCCCATCTAGCACCAGCACCGCTCCCCTGCAATACCCAACCTCACTCCATGGGGTGAGTAGTTCCAGAGACTAGAGCTTCCAGAAACTAGAGGGTGCCACAAAGCAATATGAAACATCAAAGGAACCTGGTTCAGAACAAAATCTCACAAACTCCAGAAAAAGGGCCAAATGAAACTGAACTCACCAATCTTCATGAAAGAGAATTCAAAATAAAAATCATAAACATGCTCGTGGAGGTAAAAAAAAAGTATTCAAGAACTGAGGGACAAATTTAGGATAGAGATCAATCATTAAGAAATTCCATATCTGAAATGAAACACACAATGGAGGGATATAAGAGCAGATTAGATGTAGTAAAAGAGATGGTAAATGGAATAGAAATTACAGAAGAAGAATATATAGAAACTGAGGCACAGAGAGAAAAAAATGATCTCCAAGAAAGAATAAACATTGAGAGAACAAGTGACCAACCCAAACGCTAATATTCACATTATAGGGATACCAGAAGAAGAGAGAGGAAAAGGGATAGAAAGTGTCTTTGAGGAGGTAATTGCTAAAAAGTTCCTGATCTGGGGAAGGAAATAACACTCCCAGGCCATGGAGGTGTACAGATCTCCCAAAAAGGGACCTAAGGAAGACAACACCAAGGCATATAATAATCAAAATGCAAAGATCAACAATAAGGAAAGACTTTTAAAAGAAGCTAGAGAGAGATAAAAGATAACATACAAAGGAAAACCCATCATTCTATCATCAAATTTCTCAACAGAAACCTTACAGGCCAGAAGGGAGTAGCATGATATATTTAATGCAATGAAACAGAAGGGCGTTGAACCAAGAATAGTCTACCAGGCAAGGTTATCATTTAAATTTGAAGGAGGAATTAAACAATTTTCAGATAAGCAAAAGTCGAGAGAATTTACCTCCCACAAATCACCTCTGCAGTGCATTTTGGAGGGACTGCTATAGATGGAAGTATTCCTAAGGCTAAATAGCTGTCATCAGGGGAAATTAAACTGAACAAAGTAGCACAATTAATTACTAAGCAGATGCAAAATCAAATCAACTACCTCCAAAGTCAATCAAGGGATAGACAAAGAGTACAGAATATGACACCTAATATATAAAGAATGGAGGAAAAAGAATAAAGAGGTAAAAAAGAAAAAAAAACCTTTAGGTTGTGTTTGTAATAGCATACTAAGTGACTTAAATTAGGCTGTTAGATATTAAGGGAATTACCCTTGAACCTTTGGTAACCATGTATCTAAAGCCTGCAATGGCAATAAATACATACCTATCGATAATCACCCTAAATGTAAGTGGTCTGAATGCACTAGTCTAAACACACAGAGTCACTGAACAGAAAAAAAAACAAGACCAGTCTATATGCTGCCTACAAGAGACTCACTTCAAACCAAAAGACATACACAAGTTGAAAGTAAAGGGAAGGAAAAAGGTACTTCATATAACTAAGGAGAGAAAAACACAGGAGTTTCAGTACTTGTATCAGACAAAACTGACTTCAGAACAAAGAAAGTAACAAGGGACAAAGAAGGACAATACACAATGATAAAGGGATGAAGCCAATAAGAGGTAAAACTATTATAAATATTTATGCACCCAACACAGGATCACATACGTATGTGAAACAAATACTAACAGAATTAAAGGGGGAAATAGAATGCAATGCATTCATTTTAGGAGACTTCAATACACCACTCACTCCAAAGAGTTTTCAGACAGTAAATAAGTAAGGAGACAGAGGCACAGAACAATGTACTACACGAGATGGACCTAACAGACACCTAGAGAACACTCATTTTAAAAGCAACAGGATACACATTCTTCTCAAGTGCACATGGAACATTTTCAATAAATAGGTCATACACTAGGCCTCAAAAAGAGCCTCAGTAAAATCAAAAAGACTAAGTTGTATCAAGCAGCTTCTCAAAACACAAAGGTATGAAACTAGAAATAAATTAAACAAAGGAGGTTTAATAAAATGCTCCTAAATAATCAATGGAACAATGACCAAATAAAAACAGACATCAAGCAATATATGGAGACAAATGACTACAATAATTCAACACCGCAAAATCTGTGAGATGTAGTTAAGGCTGTGCCAAGAGGGAAGTATATTGCAAAATGGCCTACCTCAGGAAAGATTAATCCCAAATTAACAGTCTAAACTCACAAATAATGAAACTAGGAAAAAAGAACAAATGAGGCCAAAAGTCAGTAGAAGGAGGGCATAATAAAGAGTAGAGCATAAATAATTGAGAAGAATAAAACAACAGAAAGAATCAATGAAAGCAGGAGCTGGTTCTTTGAGAAAATAAACAAAATTGATAAACCCCTAGCCAGACTTATCAAGAAAAAAAGAGTCTACACACATAAACAGAATCAGAAATGAGAAAGGAAAAATTACTACGGGTATCACTGATACACAAAGAATTATGAAAGAATACTGTGAAAAATTATATGCTAAACAACTGGATAACCTAGAAGAAATGGCCTTCTAGAAAAATACAACCTTCCAAGGCTGACAAAGAAACAGAAAATCTGAATAGACCAATTACCAGCAAGTAAATTGAATTGGCAATCAAAATACTATCTAACAACAAAACCTGTGGACCAGATGGTTTCACTGCTGAATTTTATCATACATTTAGTGAAGACCTAATACCCACCCTCCTTAAAGTTTTCCAAAAATTAGAAGAGGAGGGAATACTCCCAAACTCAATCTATGAGGCCAGCATCACTCTAATACCAAAACCAGGCAAAGACACCACAAAAAAAGAAAATTACAGACCAATATCCCTGATGAATGTAGATGCAAAAATACTCAACAAAATATTAGCAAGCTGAATTCAAAACACATCAAAAAAAATCATCATGATCAAGTAGGATTTATTCAAGGGATGCAAGGATGGGACAACATTCAAAAACCTATCATCATCCACCACTTCAACAAAAAGGACAAAAACCACATGATCATCTCCATAGATGCTGAAAAAGCATTTGGCAAAATTCAATATCTACTCATGATAAAAACTCTCAACAAAATGGATATAGAGGGCAAGAACCTCAACATAATAAAAGTCATATATGAGAACCCCACAGCCAACATCATACTTAACACCAAAATGCTGAAAGCTTTTCCTTTAAGATCATGAACAAGAAAAGGAAGCCCACTCTCCCCACTTTTATTAAACATAGTTCTGGAGGTCCTTGTCTTGGTAATCAGACAACACAAAGAAATAAAAGGTATCCAGATTGACAAGAAAGAAGTCAAACTGTCCCTGTTTGCAGATGACATGATATTTTACATAAAAAACCCCAAAGAATCCACTCCAAAACTACTAGATTAAATATATCAATTTGAAAAGTTGCAGGAAACAAAATTAATACACAGAAATCTGTTGCATTCTTATACACTAATGATCAACTAGCAGAAGAAAGATAAATCAGGAAAACAATTCCATTCATAATTGCATCAAAAAGAATAAAATACCTAGGAAAAAAATTAACCAAGGAAATGAAAGACCTATACTCTGAAAACTACAAGGCACTCATGAGAGAGGTTAAAGAAGATACCAATAAATGCAAACACATCCCATGCTCATGGATAGGAAGAATTAATATTGTCAAAATGGCCATCCTACCTAAAGCAATCTACAGATTCAATGCAATCCCTATCAAAATACCAACAGAATTCTTCAATGAGCTAAAGTAAATAATTCTAAAATTCATATGGAACCCCAAAAGTCCCTGAATAGCCAAAGCAATCCTGAGAAGGAAAAATAAAGCTGGGAGATTATACTACCCAACTTCAAGCTCTACTACAAAGCCACAGTAATTAAGACAATTTGGTACTGACACAATAACATAAACATAGATCAACGGAACAGACTAGAGAGCCCAGATATAAATCCAAGCATATAAGGTCAATTAATATATCATAAAGGAGCCACAGTTATACACTGGGGAAATGACAGCCTCTTCAACAGGTGGTGTTGGCAAAACTGCACAGCTACATCTCAGAAAATGAAACTGGATTCTTGCCTAACCCTATACACAAAAGTAAACTCAAATTAGATCAAAGTCCTAAATGTAAGTCATGAAACCATAAAATTCTCAGAAGAAAACATAGGCAAAAATCTCTCGAATATAAACATGAGTAACTTTTTCATGAACACATCTCCTTGGGCAAGGGAAACAAAATCAAAATGAACGAATGGGACTACATCATGCTAAAAAGCTTCTGTACAACAAATGACACTATTAGCAGTACAAAAAGACATCCTATAGTATGGGAGAATATTCATAAATTTGTAAAACGGATATTTACAAATATCCATTTGTAAATGACATATCTGACAAGGGGTTAACATCAAAAATATATAAAGAACACACTTGTCTCAACACCCAAAAAGAAAATGACCCTTTTAAAAAATGGGCATAGGATATGAACAGACACTTCTCCAAAGCATAAATTCAGATGTCCAACAGGCCAACAGGCACATGAGAAAATGCTCCACATCACTAACTATCAGGGAAATGCAAATTAAAACCACAATGAGATATCACCTCACACCAGTTAGGATGGCCAACATAGAAAAGACTAGGAACAACAAATGCTGGCAAGGATGCGGAGAAAGGGGAACCCTCCTACACTGCTGTGGGAATGTAAATTAGTTCAACCATTGTGGAAAACAGTATTGAGGTTCCTCAAAAAATTCAAAATAGAAATACCACTTGACCCAGGAATTCCACTCCTAGGAATTTACCCTAAGAATGCAGGATCCCAGTTTCAAAACAACATATGCACCCCTTTGTTTATCACAGCTCTATTTACAGTAGACAAGAAATGGAAGCAACCTAAGTGTCCAGCAGTAGATGAATGGATAAAGAAGAGGTGGTACATATACACAATGGAATATTATTCTGCCATAAGAAGAAAACAAATCCTACCATTTGCAACAACATGGATGGAGCTAGAAGGTATTATGCTCAGTGAAATAAGCCAGGTGGATAAAGAAAAGTACCAAATTATTTCACTCATCTGTGGAGTATAAGAACAAGGAAAAATCTGAAGGAACAAAACAGCAGCAGACTCACAGAACCCAAGAATGATCTAAAAGTTGCCAAAGGGAAAGGGGGAATGTTTGTGGGAAGGGAGGGTGAAGGGGAATAAGGGGCATTATGATTATCAACCATAATGTAGGGGTGGGGCACAGGGAAGGCACTATAGCACAGAGAAAACAAGTAGTGACTCTATAGCACCTTACTATGCTGATGGACAGTGACTATAGTGGGATATTTGGTGGGGACTTGATAATGGGGGGAGTCTAGTAACCACCGTGTTACTCATGTAACTGTATATTAATGATACCTAAATAGATAGATAGATAGGTAGATAGATAGATAGATAGATAGATAGATAGATAGATAGATAGATAGATAAATAGATAGATAAAAGTTTACAGGTGTGGGGAAAAAAAAGCTGCCCTGCAAGAATAGACCTAAGGTACAGCAGATGGTAAAGAGACATTGAGGCCACCAGCTGATCTATAATTGTCTTTAGGCTCCTCAAAACAAAAACCTAAAACTAAAACTAAACAAACCTTACTTTCAGGCAAGCTTTCACTATATTTTTAATATCTGTCCTTCCTTCTACCTCAAAATAAGGAGAATTATTTGATTGGGTCTTTTTTATCCAAATTGCATCTTCATTTCTGCTAGTGTATTTTTATAAAATGAAGAGCACTCTGATAATGAGCTTTACAAAAACAACTGGAAATAATCCCAAATTAAACATCTGCTCACATGGAACACATCTCAAAGAAAAGGCACAAACAGTATGGACAGAGGTCAATGATAGTTCAATACACAAGTACTTTTTATATGAGTTTCTGAAATTTTGCAATATATGACAACATAAACCCCAAAATACAATGGTAAGCACTTGTTCAAAAGCAAATGTGAATGCATTCAGTTAGAATGCATGCAGAATGTAAACCTGATTTGGGTTAGCATTCTGCTTTGGTATGTCCACATGGCAAATTACGTTCAATCTCATAATTGCACTTGTGGTTAGCATGGCAGTACAAAAAGATCAATTCTAGGTTACTGTTCAAGCACAGACAAGGTGCAAGGTTTTATGGTCCCCTAGCTTGCTTCACTGTGTGACACTATTAAAATTTCCACAGAGCACAGCATTACACAGAGCTCAATCAGAAAAAGGGTAATGCCCCTTTGAGGGAGTTAGCTTATTTTCTTTTTATTGGTTGTAATGTGTGTGCTGCCAAACCACTGGTTTCATCTTCATTGCCTGAATGTGAAAAGCTCATCTAAGTTAACAAATAAATTAAAATGCAACTACATCCACTAAATTATTTCACCTTTTTTCCATAAAACATTTAGTTTTTGTGATAAAGTAATCTTTCATTTGTTTCATTGCATTGTAATGGTGCCTCCTAGTTGTCACCTATGACCTAGAGGTTAAAGGAAAACAAAATTTGAGATTAGAATTTTAAAATCCTCTTAAAATCTTAAAAGGAATTAATCCATTTGAATTTAACTCAAATTAGCAGTGACAGGGCTATTTACAGGAACTTTCAAGAGATACTATAGACAATAGAGTGTGTGCATGCACATATGGTACTATTTGCACATACAAATCAGAGTGTATATACAGCATACACCTTTTACTTTGCTCCTCTACTATGGTTACACACTCAGGACTTCATTATTAAAAATAGAACTCTTCCCTTTAATTTACACTGTATTTCACTTAAAATATAAATGCAAATTAATATATTTCTACTTGATAATCCCATTGGGGAACTTAGTGAGTTTACAAAAGTGAAGTAAAATGGCTTTACCATGAAATGGAACTCTCTGAAAATACCCACATAGAAAGTGAACCTGTCAGTAATCACTGTATATATGATTATTTTTTCAAAGAACTTGGAAAAATAGTGTATAGTCTTTTACATATGAGGATTTTTATACCCAGAAATGGGATTTTTCAAGGTACCCAAGATTAATAGAGAATCAAAATTTCCTTTGTCAACTAAACTCTTCACCCAGACTCATTGCAACAATTTGAAAGGCCTCTTTATCAATGCCATCTATTTGTTGCTTTTAGCCAAGGCTCAGACTGACTTCACAGCATGTTATTTAACATAAAATATGAACAGTTTCTTAATATCAAAGAAGAATATTTCAAGGCACAATCTGTACTATTTTACTCTCTGCAAATTAATGATAGTCTATGTTTTAACTCCTTGTCCCAGATTTACTGAAGTATAATTGACAAAATATAACCTATATTTTAAATATTTATATTCTCAAGCAGAAAATAATTTTCTAGAACATTTTGCAAACACAGGATTTTCAATCCTGAAATGAACTATACAGATTATCACCTTGGATCTCCCATTCACTCTAGGATTCCCTTATATATGATCCCTAATGTCTGCTTTTAAAAAGTCATCTTGGAACAGGAGTTCACTATTTCATCTAGGAAGATCATGATACTTTGTTTTGAAGGTCTTCTATCAAGTTAATCTTCCTCACTTTAGGACCAGCACCTTGTTAATAATTTTGCCCAGTGAAATCAGAGTTCTTGATTTCCCTTTCACATGAACTTCTTTTCAATATTTAATATTAAGCATTAACAAGACCAGTAATAACAATAACTAAAATTTATTGAACACTATGTTCCAGGAATGGTTCTATATGCTTTGCATATATCTTCTAATGCCAACAACAGTCCTAAAAAGTAGACCCAATTACTAATGATGTTTTACAGATGCAGTGAAATAGGGGAAGGATATTAAAGAAATTTAAGAAACATGTCCAATAGCATTGCATTAAACCCAAGGAGCCTAGGTGTACAGCTCTTAAAGTTAACAATTGTGCTCTAATATAGCTCTCATAATTATCTTTAAATCTTTCCCCTATCAAACAAGTTCATTTCATTGAACCACTAGAACTGGAGTGTCTTCACTATCTTTTGTATTCTCCTATATTTAAACTGCAACATTTCAGAATGGAATACACTAAGTAAGATGTGGTATAACTAGGGCAGATCCTTGAGGACTGATTTTCCCACTGCATCTAAGGACCATACTAGTGTTAATATAACTCTAGCTGGTGCAAACTTGAGTAGACAATATTAGTACTATTGTGGCTCTAAGGGAGACAAAGAACAATGTAAACTCAAGACACATTTATGAGAAGTTAGTTATATTATTGGATCTATAGATAAAGCTACACACTTACACATTGTAAATTTTATCCCATTGAATTTAACCTGTCAAAAGCCTTTTAAGAACTCCTTTCTTTCATGAGGCATATTAGTTATTTTTTTACATGGTATAGTTTATCTTATTACCATTATCATCAAGGTTTTTGTTCATTAATATTTCATTTTGAACTAAAATAATGTTTTTGGTCTAATGGTCAGCCTAAGGTTACTTGGATATCTTATATTTTATTCTTACAAAAGCAATCAGACAAAACTTATTAAGCTTAAAACAATTTTGAAAACTCATTTGCCTCTCAAACATTCACTTTCCATTAAAGTTGCAAAGGAATTGCTTATTTACTTATTAAGGATTCACTTCCTTTCTAACTTATTTACATATTCTCTTCCAATTCATGAGAATCCTAGAATGAAGAACAAACCTCTCCTAGTAGATAATGAATGCAGTTTCACCTAAAAGTAGGAAAGTCTATTTTCACATGTGCTGTAATAATAACCAACATAAAAGAGAATAAAGTCACTGTGGTTGGAGAAATTTTTTGTTTTTGTTGAAAGTTCTGCATAATTCCCATTGGCGTAGTTATTTAAATCACTTGAAACTTCAGTTATTGGGATTATTTTAAAATGCATGTGAGAAACAAAAAAAAGTAATGGAGAAACAATTTAAATTTACTGGTGTCTTCATTCAGAGCATTCCATTTCCAAAATCTTCCCAGAATACTTTCAGAAAACACATTCATCTTGTTCCAGTGATGATTCTTGGTATTCAGCAGTTAGAGAAAGTACGAAGTCAAGTACACTAAGGAAAACATAAAATAGTGCAGGAGGATCGGGTTTTTATTTGTGTGAACCTGGCACATAGTAATTCCTCATCTGACACAGAAATCTGAAAAAATAAGTGAAAATACAAGTTTTAAATTAATGTGTACCAAGAGCAATCTATTCTTTGGAACTAGACTTGTATAAACCATTTAAAAACATAATTAGGAATTCAACAGCACCTCTGTATGTAATTCACAGTTCCAAATGTCTACAGCTCTGATACTGACCTTTCAAAACCCCATTAAGCTATGTAAATACAGTACAAAGAAATGTGTACTGTGTATAAACAGTATTCTAATGTCAACTAGACAAGGACACATTGCCTCACTGTTGTCCCCAGTGCTTATAAGGGCACTGTTGAGGCATTAATACATCCTTGTTATTGATTTGTATATGACAGATCTACCATGGGATTTGTATTGTGGCCTTTCTGTTCAATATGTGGTTCAAGAGTGACCCCTACTTATATTATTCTGTTATATTAGACAGACTGTGATGGTTAATTTTATGTGTCAAATTGACTAGGCTAAGGGAGAGCCAGATAACTGGTAAAATATTATTTCTGGGAGTGTTGTGAAGGTGCTTCTGGAAGAAATTAGCATTTGATTCAGTAGACTAAGTCAAGAGATCTTCCCTCACAAACATGGGTTAGCATCATCCAATACATTAAAGATCTAAATACTACAATGAGGTGAAAGAAGGGCAAATTTTTTTTCTCTGCTTGAGCTGGGATGTCTATTCTTTCCTACCTTCAAACATCAGAGCTCCTGGTCCTCAAGCCTTTAGATCAGCTGCTCCCTGTTTGTCAGACCTTTGGACTCAGACTGAATTACACCACTAGCTTTCCTGGTTCACAAGCAGCAGATTGTGGGACTCCTGGCTTCCATAATTGTGTGAGCCAATTCCTATTATATATATATATATCCTGTTAGTTCTCTGTCTCTGGAGAACTTTAATATGTATATATTATAAACACATTTAGCAGTTCAAAGAAAATAATTACCAGCAAAACTTTTTTGAAAGGCAAAGAAAAAAAAAGTAAAGGCCCAAAACCTCACTTAAATGTCCTCAAGTTGTGGTAGGACAATGTTTGCTTAGCTTGCTATGGATGTATTTTTAAATTACACAATTAATATTCACTGCAGAAAATAAGAAAATATAAATCACCTCAATTCCAATCATTAAAAATTTCTTTAATATTTTGGTACTTACCTTGTAAAGTAGCATCTGTGTAGGTGGTGTATATATGCATATATGCTTTCAATCATATAGGCACATAAGTAGAATAAGGGATCAAGTACTAAATACATTTAAATCCTAATTTTTATTGATAATATGTTGGAAAGACTTTTATTTCAAGAAATATACTTCTAAAATCTCATTTTGATGAATAGTTAATATTCCATTTTGTGTAACCCAAATAAAACTCCTTCTTGCTCCTGCTTTAAGGCTTCCATGTTGTATGATGAATTCAAAGAAGCAAAAGTAGAATTTGTTAAAGGCTTGGCAAAGAATGTGAAGAAGATACCACTTATCCAACTGTATGAGTTTTTAGTCTCTGTGCAACAAATTACTATATAGATAACAACTTAATACTAATTTATTATCTCATGCTTTCTGAGTTAGGTCTGTGAGTTGGCTGGTCCTCTGCTTAGGGTCTCAAAAGCTGAAAACAAAGTGTTAGCTAAACTGAATTCTCATCTGGAAACTTGAAAGAATCTGCTTCCAAGTTCACTGGGGTTTGGGCAGAATTTATCTCCTCATAGCTAAATGAGTGAGGTCTCTGCTTTCTCGTTGCCTATGCTGTTCATTGTTCTGAGGTCCTATAAGTCACACACCCTTCTGTGGTGCATGGCCCTCACAGGCAGTTGAAAACCTAGCAGCTCATGTCCTCAAGGCCAAGAGGAATGTCTCTCTCTGCCTTCTTTGCTGCCTGCCAGAGAAAACTTTCTGCTTTTAAAGAACTTATTTAATTAAGTGAGTCCCAATTTAGAAACTCTCCTTTTTGATATATACATTTTAATATAATCAAGAAAGTGATATCTCATTTTCACAGGTTCCAGACATAGTCATGGGGAAGACACTATACAAAAGCAAGGATTACTGGGGATAATCTTACAAGTCTGCCTGCTACTTCAATACAAGCGAAACCAGTAGTTTCTCAATTATTTGGAAATAAGTTCATATAGATACATAACAAATATGTACATATATATAATTTTATCTAAAACAAAAAGTCATATTTATTCACCCACATTTTGTATGGGGTCATATTATCTTTCTTAATAAATCATGCACATAATCTAGTTTTTAATACTTTAAAATGGAGAAAAGTTTATGACTTGAAATTAAAATTACATATATCCTTTTTTACCAATTTCTTCTTATTTATTGTATTTTTTGAAAAGCAACTTATATAATACATGTATACATGATTTATACAATCTTGAATTTTTATGATTTACTAGTACATTCTTTGTGACCTTGGTAGAATCAAGCTTCGTAAGTATTGATTGCATGGATGTTTGGAAGGGAAATGGGACTTAGATATTGCAATAAAAAATTAAGCTAATACATAAAAGAGTACTTTTTAATTATGTAACAAATATACTGCCTATAACATAGATTAAGACCACTGCCATACACTAAAATAAATACCTCTTCCATCAGGCAATCTCCTTCAAGATCTTCCGTTTCATTTGCTTGTCCCTTGCTCTTCATTTCACCACTTTCTGTTCTATTCAACCCCTGTACTCTGTGACAGCAGTTGAATGATTTTTAGGTATGTAATTTCTATTTTACCTTTTTATGGTTTGAGCATTTATAAAAAGCCCTCTTACTCCTGTTTGGTTTCTCCTGGAAGCATACTCTTCCCTAGGAAACCACCACTAATTTTGACCCACTACAAGTATTTGAGCTAAGTCAACATTAAATGACTAATTGCTTGCTTTTTTTCAAATGAACCATCTCTGTAGTCATATATTATGTAAAAAATTCTCTAAAGGAAAAACAATATTTATTTTGTAGTATTTCTCAGTGACCTGTATAGGTGTATTAATGCTAATAGGACTGTCAGTTCACATCAACAGTCCAAGAAGTCTGAAAATAACTGATAATTTCACATTCTTACATAGAACTCAATGGTAACCACTGACTGCACACACTACAGTATATATCAGAGAATTCTTAGTAATTGCTGGCACTCTCAAGTCCAGTTTATTATATCTTTATAGATAAAATGGTACTTTGAAATGCCATGGCTTTTGAGACCTCTGCATATTAGGAATATTACTTAATAAATTATGAATGAAATGAAAAGCAAAAATTTGTGTTAATTTTTGTATTGTAAAAAATGAAGTCTCAAAACTGGCTATTTTAAGTTTAAGAGGAAACTCAGGTATATTTTGTATCATGTAAAGATGAGGCAAGAGGCATATTTTTCTGGTGATTTTAAGGTTAAATATCTTTATGCTAAGTACCCAGAAACATAGCTTATTTGAAGAGGTGGTGATTTACAAGGAAATATTCTTGGGAAAACCATTAGAGGAATAGAAGCAGCAGGAAAAAAGAACAGTCAAGCAATCTGAGCCCAATTGCCAAAGTGGTAGCCTCAGTCTGACCCTGTAGAGGTAGTCTGGAGTACAAAAGTGCCTAAGAGCTGTCTTGAGTTCAGTCAAAGGGGGCTTGGGGCTTTGCATAATCCAGCATCCATCAGTCATTAGTTAAGAAGAACCATCCAAGTGAGTAAGAGGACTCCAAAATGCAAAGGTAGTTCTCCATAAGTGCTTCAAGCTACTGAAAGCAAAAGCAAACAAAAAAAGTGCTCTCATGACACCACATGTCCCAAACATGGGGAAAAAGGAATGTTAAGAAATCTGGATGAAGTATGAAAACAAACCTTACTAGCATTCCAAGATGTAAATTTGGCAAATTATAACATTTTATGTGGCTAAAATTAGACAGATAAAATATGAAAAATGTTGCTGAAAATAAATAGTTTTCTATCAGCTATTTGCCACAGTTGAAATACATATATATATAGAGAGGGCTTTATTTTTTTTTCCAACAAGTAATAAAGCTGTATACATACCAAATACTCCAAAAGAAAAGATATGATCAGTACATGATTAAGCTGTCTGAGAAACTCAGATTAGTAATGCTCTCATGAAAAAAAACTATTCAATCATGGATTTGTTCAATCAGGTCCATGGTAAAAACATTTAAGTAATAATTTCCAATTTGAAACTGATGTTGCCAATGGAGGCATAACAAGACAGCACCAGATGTATCAGACTTGATAAATGCCAGAGCACTGTGAGTTTCATTTTCTTACTTATGTTTAAGTTTTAAGATTATATGGATCATGGTATTGGTAAGAACATGGGATGTAGATCAAACTGACCCCAGACACCTTTCTGGTAACTTATTTTATATTGCAACCATAGATGGATCAAATGAGCATAGGTAAACTGACATATTTTGATATCAAGAGCAAATTTGAAAAATATGTGAGTTTGTAAGGCATATTCATATTCAGAAGGAACACACTGAGTATAGGAATGCCCAATTTATCTTAGTTCCAGAAAAATTTCTAGTTTAATAATTTTTAAAAATTAATTTGGGGGCAGGAGGACATTAAAGATGGCGGCGTGAGAAGTGAGACAAAGAACTCCTCCCAAAACCACATATAATATGAAAATACAGATAATACAACTAATCCTAACAAAGCAACAGCTAAGAGGGCCATGCCAGACTGCATACACCCAAAGAACAGAGCAGACCTCGTGAAACAGGGTAACGTACCAAATCCTTGATCTGGTGGGACCCAAGCACTTCCTGCAACGCACCTCACCAGCGGGAGGAAAAGAAATGGGTCAGGGAGGGGGTGAAAGCCTACAACTGATGAACACCCAGCACTGGAGATCTGCTATGGGATTACAAATCTACATTGCATGGTGCTCTGGAGATTACTGGGGTTGGAAACCTAAGACAGGCAGAACACCTGGAGAGACTGAAATTCCAGCCATGTGTGGAGGACAGGGATCCACATCTAGCTGCTCTGGGACAAAGGAAAGGCAGGTGGTATGAGAAGCTTAGAAGTGAGAGGGCTGTTGAGTGGGCAGGGAATGCACAGAGCTTGCTGTGTAGGAGAAGAGATAGGTGGACAAGGTTGTTTGGGTGCACTCTGCCCACCAGGTTGGTAACTTTCAGGAGCTTCAGGTGCTACATCTCCCTCCCAGGCTACTCAACTCCAAGGCCCCCAACTATGATATGCAGCCTATTTGCACCTTCCTCTTGGCCTGCCAGCACTGGCTCGCAAACCAGCAGTCCCTGCCCTGGTGTCAGGCCAGCCAGAGGGAGGCCCTGCCTATAACAGCTACAAATGCAAAGCACAGATGCTTACACCTGTGTGTTCAGCCCAATAGTTTTGACAGGAGAAACAGGCACTGCAGTAAGGAAGCAGGAAACAGCTCTTTCCTCCCACCAGGCACCAGTGTCACTTCCCTGCAACCCCTGACATCAATTCAGGGGCTGAGGAGATAAAGAGACTAGAGTTTCTGGGGACTATAGGGTGCCACATAGCAATATGAAATGTCAAAGGAACCTGGTTCAGACAAAAATCTCACAAACCCAAGAAAAAAGCCAAGGGAAAATGAACTTACCAACCTTCCTGACATAGAGTTCAAAATAAAAATCACAAACATGTTCATGGAGGTACAGAAAAATATCCAAGAACTCAGGGTCGAAGTTAGGATGGAAATTTAATCATTCAGAAAGTCCACATATGAAGTGAAATATACAATGAATGGATTTAAAAGCAGATTAGATGTAGCAGAAGAGATGATGAATGGAATAATTAGAGTAGAGAAATACAAAAATGCTGAGAGACAGACAGAAAAAAGGATCTCTAAGAATGAATAAATATTGAGAGAACTGTGTGACTAATCCAAACAAAACAATATTCACATTATACAGGTACCAGAAAAAGAAGAGAAAGAGGGATAGAAAGTGTTTTTGAGGAGGTAATTGCCGAAAACTTCCCCAATCTGGGGAAGGAGAGAGTATTTCAGGTCATAGAGGTGCACAGATCTCCCAACAAAAGGAACCCAAGGAAGACAACACCAAGACATATAATAACTAAAATGGAAAAGATCAATGAAAAGGACAGACATTTAAAAGCAGCTAGAGAGAGAAAATCATCACATACAAAGGAAAGCCCATCAGGTTATTACCAGACTTCTCAACAGCAACCTTACAGGCTAGAAGGGAGTGGCATGATATATTTAATATAGAGAAGCAGAAGAACCTTGAACTAACAATACTCTATCTTGCAAGATTATCATTTAAACTTGAAGAAGGGATTAAACTATTTTCAGATAAGCAAAAGCTGAGACAGTTTTCCTCCCACAGATCACCTCTACAGTGTTTTGGAGGGACAGCTGTAGATGGAAGTATTACTAAGGCTAAATAGCTGTCAACGGGGGAAATAAAAACACAGCAAAGAAAGTAGAACCATTAATTACTAAGCAAATGCAAAATGAAATCATCTACCCCCGAAGTCAGTCAAGGGATAGACAAAGAGGGCAGAATATGATACCTAATCTATAAAGAATGGAGTTGGAAGAAAAAGGAGGAAAAAAAAGAACCCTTATGTTGTGTTTGTAATAGCATAAGTGAGTAAAATTAGACTGTTAGATAGTAAGGGAATTACTCTTGAACCTTTGGTAACCACGAATCTAAAGCCTGCAATGGCAAAAAGTACATACCTATCAATAATCACCCTAAATGTAAATGATCTGAGTGCACCAATCAAAAGACATAGAGTCACTGACTGGATAAAAAAGCACAACGCATCTATATGCTGCCTACAAGAGACTCACTTCAAACCCAAAGACATACACAGACTGAAAGTAAAGGCATGAAAAGGATATTTCAAGCAACTAATAGAGAGAAAAAAGCAGGAGTTGCAATACTTGTATCAGACAAAATTGACTTCACAACAAAGAAAGTAACAAGAAACAAATAAGGACATTACATAGTGACAACAGGGTCAGTACAACAAGAGGATATAACTATTATAAATATCTATGCATCCAACATAGGATCACCTACAATGTGAAACAAATACTAGCAGAATTAAAGGAGTAAATAGGCTGCAATTAATTCATTTTAGGAGATGTCAATACACCAATCACTCCTAAGGACAGATCAAGAAGACAGAAAATAAGGAAGGAGACAGAGGCACTAAACAATGTATTAGAACAGATGGACCTAATGGACATCTACAGAACACTCCATCCAAAAGCAACATGATACACATTCTTTTTAAGTGCACATGGAACATTTTCAAGAATAGATCATATACTATGCCACAAAAAGTGCCTCAGTAAATTAACATAGATTGAAATTGTTCCAAACAACTTCTCCAATCACAAAGGTATGAAACTAGAAGTAAATACACAAAGAAAATGAAAAAGCCCACAAACATGTGGAGGCTTAATAACATGATCCTAAATAATCAATGGATCAATGACCAAATAAAAACAGAGATCAAGCAATATGTGGAGACAAATGACAACAGTAATTCAACACTGCAAAATCTTTGGGATGCAGCAAAGGCGATGCTAAGAGGGAAGTATATTGCAATACAGGCCTATGCCAGGAAAGAAGAACAATCCCGTATGAAGAGTCTAAACTCACCATTAATGAAACTAGGAAAAGAAGAACAAACGAGGCCCAAAGTTAGCAGAAGGAAGGACATAATGATTAGAGCATAAATAAATAAAATCATGAAGAATAAAACAATTGAAAGAATCACTATAAGCAGGAGCTAGATCTTTGAGAAAATAAACAAAATAGATTAACCCCAGCTGGACTTATGAAGAAAAAAAGAGAGTCTACACATGTAAACAAAATCAGAAATGAGAAAGGAAAAATCAATAAGGACACCACAGAAATACAAACAATTATGAGAGAATACAATGAAAAATTATATGCTAAAAACTGGATAACCTAGAAGAAATGGACAACTTTCCAGAAAAACACAACCTTCCCAGGCTGACCCAGGAAGAAACAGAAAATCTGAACAGACCAATTACCAGCAACAAAACTGAATTGGCAATCAAAAAACTACCTAACAATAAAATCCCTGGACCAGATGGCTTCATCACTGAATTTTATCAAATATTTAGTGAGAACCTACTACCCATTCTTCTTAAAGATTTCCATAAAATAGAAGAGGAGGGAATACTTCCAAACTCATTCTATGAAGCCAGCATCACTCTAATACCAAAACCAGGCAAAGACTCTACAAAAAAAGAAAATTACAGAACAATATCCCTGATGAACACAGATGCAAAAATACTCAACAAAATATTAGCAAACCAAATTCAAAAATACATCAAAAAGATCATCCATCATGATCAAGTAGGAGTTATTCCAGGGATGCACATCATTCAAAAATCCATCAACACCTTCCACCACATCAAACAAAAAGAAGGACTAAAACCACATGATTATCTCCAGAGATGCTGAAAAATGATTCAACAAAATTCAACATCCATTCATGGTAAAAACTCTCAACAAAATGGGTATAGAGGGCAAATACCTCAACCTAAATAAGGCCATAAACAATAAACCCACAGTCAACATCATACTTTACAGTGAGAAGCTGAAATATGTTCCTTTAAAATCAGGAGCAAGACAGGGATGCCCACACTCCCCACTTTCATTCAGCATAGTTCTGGAGGTCCTAGCCACTGCAATCCAATAACACAAAGAAATAAAAGGCATCCACATTGGCAAGGAAGAAGTTAAACTGTCCCTGTTTGCAGATGACATGATATTGTACATAAAAAACCCTAAAGAATCCACTCCAAAACTACTAGATCTAATATCTCAATTCAGCAATGTTGCAGGATACAAAATTAATGTACAGAAATCTGTTGCATCCCTATACACTAACGATGAACTAGCAGAAAGAGAAATCAGGAAAACAATTCCATTCACAATTGCATCAAAAAGAATAAAATACCTAGGAATAAACCTAACCAAGGAATTAAAAGACCTGTACTCTGAAAACTACAAGACACTAATGAGAGAAATTAAAGAAGATACCTATAAATTGAAACACATCCCATGCTCAGGGATAGCAAGAATTAATACTGTCAAAATGGCCATCCTGCCTAAAGCAATCTTCAAATTCAATGCAGTCCCTGTCAAAATATCAACAACATTCTTCAACGAAATAGAGAAAATTGTTCTAAAATTCGTATGGAACAACCAGACACCCCGAATAGCCAAAACAATCCTGAAAAGGAAGAATAAAGCTGGGGAGATAATGTTCCCCAACTTCAAGCTCTACTACAAAGCAACAATATCAAAACAATTTGGCACTGGCACAAGGATAGACCCATAGATCCATGGTACAAAATACAGAACTCAGATATAAACCTACACATTTGTGGCCAATTAATATACAATAGAGGCATGGATATACAATGGGGTAATGACAGCCTCTTCAACAACGGGTGTTGGCAAAAGTGGACAGCTACATGTAAGAGAATGAAACTGGATAATTGTCTAACCCCATACACAAAAGTAAACTCAAAGTGGATCAAAGACCTGAATGTAAGTCATGAAACCATAAAACTCATAGAAGAAAACATAGGTAAAAATGTTTTGAATATAAACATGAGCAACTTTTTCTTCAACACATCTCCTTGGACAAGGGAAACAAAAGCAAAAATGAACAAACAGGACTAGATCAAACTGAAAAGTTTCTGTACAGCAAAGGAAACCGTCAGCAGAACAAAAGGCATCCTACAGTATGGGAGAATATATTCATAAATGACATATCCAGTAGGGGTTAACATCTAAAATATACAAAGAGCTCACATGCCTCAATACCCAAAAAGCAAATAACCCATTTAAAAAATGGTCAGAGGATATGAACAGACACTTCTCCAAAGAAGAAATTCAGATGGCCAAACAGGCACATGAAAAGATGGTCCACATTGCTAATTATCAGGGAAATGCAAATGAAAACCACAATGAGATTATCACCTCACACCAGTTAGGATGTCCAACATTCAAAAGACAAGGAACAACAAATGCTGGCAAGAATGCAGAGACAGGGGAACCCTCCAACACTGTTGTTGGGAATGTAAATTAGTTCAACCATTATGGAAAGCAATACGGAGGTTACTCAGAAAACCAGAAATAGAAGTACCATTTGACCCAGGAATTACACTCCTAGGAATTTACCCAAAGAAAACAAGATGCCAGATTCAAAAAGACATGTGCACCCCTATGTTTATTGCAACTCTATTTACAATAGCCAAGATATGGAAGCAACCCAAGTGTCCATCAGTAGATGAATGGATAAAGAAGAAGTGGTACATATACACAATGGAATATTACTCAGTCATAAGAAGAAAACAAATCCTACCAATTGCAATAACATGGATAGTGCCAGAGGGAATTATGCTCAGTGAAATAAGCCAGGTGGAGGAAGACAAGTATCAAATAATTTCAGTCATTTGTGGAGTATAACAACAAAGTAAAACAGAAAGAGCAAAGCAGCAGCAGACTCACAGACTCCAAGAAGGGGCTAACGGTTACTAAAGTGAAGGGGGTGGGCAGGGTCAGTTGGGAGGGAGGGAGAAGGGGATTAAGGAGCATTATAATTAGAACACATAATGTATGGGGGTCACAGGGAAGGCAGTATAGCACAGAGAATACAGGTAGTGACTCTATAGCATCTTACTACTCTGATGCACAGTGACTGCAATGGGGTGTGGGGGTGGACATGATAATATGGGTGAATGTAGTAACCACAATGTTCCTCATGTGAAACCTTCATAGGATTGTATATTAATGATACCTTAATAAAAAAAAGAATTTTAGGGTATATTTTTTTGTTTATTTTGTCTTTTCCCATGATTCCCCAAATCCACTCAGTCTGACCATTCTGTGTCCTTCCCTAAGGGAATACCTATACGTGTGATAGCAGGAATAAGTGTCTTTCTTTTTGTCTTTCTGCCTCTAGTGTGTATGCTTTAAGAAACCAGAAAGGACACTTAATTGAGAAAAAGGAAACTGGTCATTCACAAAATATCATGAAAAATATTTTGAATAAATAAATAAGGATTCAATTGTATTTAAATACAAAAATTGATTAATAAAAGTACAGTACATAATTGAGAAATCCAAGAATCTAATACCATTTTTGTTGGTTTCAGTTCTGAAGTTCTTAGCCACAATGAGTTTCAGCTAAACAGACTGTTTTCCATTTGCTAAAATGACTATCCTGTTCAATGTCATATATTTACATACACATACATACAAGCATACACACATGTGCATATTTAAATTTTGTTCTCAACAGTTGGTAAATATATATTATTCTCTGGCCAATGAAATACGATCACAAATTGATTACAAATATATTTTCTAGAAATTTCAAAGACTTGTCATAAAAATCATATTCTATAATTATTATGAGATAAGGTTAGTGTGATGGTCAATTTTATGTGTCAAGTTGACTGGGTCACCGGGTATTCAGACATTAGGTCAAACATTACTCTGGGTGTGTCTGAGAGGATGTTTGTGGAAAAGAATAACATTTGAATGGGTAGACAGAGTAAAGAAGATTGCCTTCCCTGAAGTGTGGGCTTCATCCACTAAAACAAAAGCCTGAGTGAACAAAAGGCTCTAGTAAAGGAGAATTTCTCCTGCTTGACTGTCTGCAATCTGGGACATCAGTTTTTTCCTGCTATCTGACTCTCCTAGTCTTTTCCTTGCTGACCACATGAATTATATATACATCCTATTGGCTCTGTTTATATAGCAATTAGTGACTAACATAATCTTTAAAAATCCTCATGCATTTACAAAGTAAGAAATACATGATTACAAGATTGAGTCAAACAAGAAATCGCAGTGGAAACTAAAATATTTAGAACTAAATGATTCAGATAATATCATATCAAAATTTATGAAATAACTGTGAGGAAATCCCCTCTGCCCCTGGCAATCAAAATTCATTATGGTGCAAAAGCATCAATTTTGTCCCCATTTTAATGAGCATGTTTAAAGCACTTCAAAATATTTTCTCAATTAGTGAATATTAGTTTCTAATTTCTATTGCTTGTTTTAGAAAGGACATTAATTTTCTACTGTGCTCCCATGCTACCTGTTACCCCTGTGTTGCAGCACCTGTGTCACAAGATTATAAACTGTCTACTTTATGCTCTCACTAGACTGGGAGCTTGATAGACTTGGAATTAGGATTATGAATCATTCAACTTCTTTATCGTAGTACATAGCACATAGTAGGAAGTAGGAAAAAAACTTAATTGGTTATATCTATTTTTAAATTCTCAAAATAAAACACCTTTCAGCCTTCTTGGTAGGGATAGGGAGGAGTAGATTTGTGGGATATAATGAAATCTGTAATGAAAGTTATAGCCTTGAATAGTTATATTCCAAAAGAGATATAAACTCATGAAATAATTATCTAAGTGTTGGGGAGGAAGAAATTTCCTCTACCCTTAGAGGTTCTTCTAGCTGGTCCAAAAATCAAACTGACATGAGACAAATTAACAGAAGAAAAAAACAAAGTTTAATTACTTACATATGGGGAAGGCAGACATGGATTCCAAAGACAATCAGGGAGAAGGGAAGTGATTCAAAGGAATATGAAAAGAGTAAATGTTTGGTAAACAAAATGCTTGATGCCCACACAGAAACAATGGGGCACAGACAGGAATTTTAACAGACTTTGTCATATCCCTTCTTGTCATCCCTAGTCTAAATTATAATACAGCTCTCTATGGTAAGAGCTCTCCTCCTAGACCACTTCCTCCACTTAAATTCTTTTTGTGCATTTAGTGGTAGTGACGGTGGTGGTGTTGGGTGGTGGGGCAGATGGTGTCAAAGTATCTTTCTGAGTCTTTTGGGCCTTGGTGGCTTTCAGCTCAAAATAATCAATATGTCACAGTGGCACATTTTGAGACAGCCTGACCTTGGTCCCTACGAAAGTAAAAATGTTAGACAAAGAACAGAGTATAAGTAGAAAGAGGAAAATAGTAAAGATAAGAACAGAAATAAAAGATCTTGAACCAAAGGCAAAATAAAGCCAAAAGTTTTATATTGGAAGGAATAATACCATAGATAGAAATTGGGATAGGAGAAAAATAACAAATAAACAATATAAGGAAAACAAAACAGGGCATAGATATAGATACAGCAGAAAATTCAAAGATAATAAAATAAGATTAACAATTTTATGCCAATTCATTTGAATACTCACATGCAATTAGCAGGTTCTTACATAATTAAAAGATCAAACCTGACTTAATACTGTAGAATTGTGTAATAATTATAGAAACTTAAGCAATAGGTAAATACACTCACATACATACACACAGATGTATCTTGTGGAACCATATAGTTGTGGGAAAGAATTCTATCAAACTAAAGTGAATCCTTCCATAATTATAAAAAGTCTTTCAGAAAGTAAAAAGTGTGACCATTCTCTCATTTCATAAAAGAAAGATTAGACAAGGATAGTAAGGAAAGAAAAATTATGGTCCAAGTTGATTCAAAACAAAGCTAGAAATGAACTTTGTTAAGCTGATAAAGATTTGTTGCCAAACCTTATAGCAATATTCTTAATGGAGAAACATTGAAGTCTTTTACTTCATTATAAACAAGACAAAGATGTCTATTGATTCATTTATCATTCATTCACCTACTTAAAACGTGTTGATTGAACCTATGCTCCATGCTCTTGTAGGAATTTGTGATATATAAGTAAACAAAACAAATATTACTGATTTCAAGGAATTCACATTCTAGTCAGGGATAATATAAAGCAAACAATAAATATAATTCATAAACTACACAGAATATTAGAATCTGAAATGTATTTATAAATCTTTAATAAATTTGATCAATTTTAGAATATTAAAAATGACAAGGAAAGGAAAAAATTGGAGAAGATTAAAGTAAATCAGAAGTACAAGGAGCAGAGGTCAGAGAAGGATGCATGGTACAGGTTATAACATTAAATAGGTAGTCAAGCTAAGCCTCAGTGAGAAGAAGGTATTAGCCATCATATGACAGGTATGAAATAGACCAGATATCAGGAGGAAAAGAAATCTTGGCAGGAATGAAAGCTGATCCTGAGGAGCATGTAAGAAGATAGGAGAAATGGGCGGCAGAGAAAGAAGAATGGCTAATAAAATCTGAGTTGGTGAGTCTCAATCCTCCTAAGGCCCATCTGAGGAAGCATATACATAGCATCTCAGAATTCCCCAGCAAGAGCAAGGGAAGCAGGAATATTTATACACTGACTCCCACCCATCACAGGTTGATACCCTTAGAGGATCTCATTCCCAGCACTACCAGGCTGCCCTGCAGTCTGTTTCTGTGCCACCAGAGTCAGCCTTTGGGCAAAGAAGCAATTTTAGAGACAAGCATTTGAAGTGGGATGGTACAAGAGGGCATCTGAAATTCTTATCACCATAGCTACAAATGTACTCCGAGGGAGGTCTGTGTGACGCAATCAAAGTGCCTGCTGCAAGCAGTAGGAGAAGGGGAATGGAGGAAGGTTAGGGGAAGGGGGTTACAGAAGGGAAATCTTACAGCACACTGTTCATCTTGTAATGACTTACCTTTTACTCCATACTAAATGTGGAACCATTAAGGGTTGTGAAACCATTTAACTCTACTACTGAGCATGGACTGTGGGTGATAGAGTAAAATTAAGTGCAATAAACTATTAGGAAACTACGAAAGTAATCCTCACATCAGATAAAGATGGCTTAGACCAGGTTAGTATGGCAATTGGTGAGATGAGGTCAAATTCTGGATATATTGCTTAAGGTGAGGCCCTTTCTATCTTAAATTGTACTAAAGACCCTTAGAATTAATTTAGACAAGTAAAAATAAAGACATAAGGATTGGAAAGTAAAAATTACAGTCATCTTATGTGATGACTTCAATGTCTACATAGAAAATTCAAAACATTCCAGAATCTAGTTATTAGAAAAAAAAACATAGAATTTGGCAAGGCTGATAACTAGGAGATTGTATTTTTAAAATCAATTGTTTCTCTATATATCAGTAACACATAAGACACATAATTATTTTAAAATATACTCTGTATATCAACTGAGGCATATCAACTGAGTATATCAACTGAGGTACCTAGGAATTTATCAAATAGGATATTGCAAGACCTTTAAAAAATATGTATAACATGATGCTGACAGACACTGAAGATATATATAGAGAGATTTTGTGTTCATGGACAAAAGCATTCAACTAAGAGAAAAAAAGATGTAAATTTACACTAAATGAATCTACAGTCAATTTAATCAAATTTTAGCAACAATTTGAAATGCAGATCCCATAATTTTTGTGGAATTGTAAAAGAACAAGAATGATTGGGAAAAGAGAGAAGGAAAAAGTGAGGGGATTTCTCTTTCCAGATTATCAAAACCCATTAGAAAACTATACTGTTTGGACATATGGAATTTTTGCCTAGAGATAAAAACTAATCAATGCAATAGGTTAGAGAACCTGAAACAGGGATATATGTGAATATAATATATAAGACTGGGGGAAGGGGTAATAGGATGGAGGGGTAGAGGTATAATAAATGCCATCAGCACAACTGTGAATCCATTTTGGAAAAAAAGTTTTTGTACCTTACACGTATACAGAGTCAATTTTACATGGATTAAAGAACTGCGGAAAACAAATGACAAAATCTTTATGAATAAAACTATAGAATAATATCTTTCTGATTTGGGATGAGGGAATCACCTTTAAAATATGACTTCCCCTCAGAAAAGCTTGACTATTTGACTACTTAAGTTCAGTTCCTCAAAAATACATCAAAGAAAGTGAACAAATAAGCCACAGAGTGGGAGAAGATAGTGTAATATGTATTACTAACAAAGATTTAGTATCCAGAATAAAAAATGCTTACACATCATAATAAAAAAACAAATAGATCACATTTTATATCTACTTGCTTTGCAAAATTTAAGAAGTCGACAGTTAGAAAGGATGCAGATCAATGGAAATACATATTACTCATAAAATGCAATGTGGCATTTTCTGGAAAAAATCAAGCATTCAAATACCCTACTACCAAACAATTTGATTCCAAGGTACAGTCCAATAAGTACATTCACATGAACACTGAGACACATGAACAAACATTATAGAAGTGCATAAAATATTGACACAAAGTAAACGTCCATAAACAAGAGAATAAATTTTAAAATACAGTATGTTCACATGTTAAATGTTATAGGGAAAATAAATTATAGCTACATCCTACTTCATAGATGAGTCATTAAAGCATAATTTTGGGTTTAAAAATTAGGTTTAGAAAACTAAAATGATATAAGTATGATAAATTTCTATTTAGTTAAAAGATAAGAGAAACCAAAAGTACTTTACTCTGAGTCTACTGGTTTAAATGTACATTCCATCCAAAAAATACCTTCATGGAAACAGAACATCTGTGTACCATGGCCTAGTCAAGCTGACACATAAAACTGAACACCACAATAAGTATTACCAATATTGTTTTGTATGTCACATAGTATATGAAAAAGCAAATAAGAGGGGAAAATCTGTTGGAGATTAAGGAGAGAAAGTGGACTATGGCTGCAAAAAAAGTGAGAAGGAATGAAAGGGATGCTGTGGCTGGAAGGAGAACTTTTAATG
This sequence comes from Manis javanica, assembly GCF_040802235.1. Lineage (NCBI taxonomy): Eukaryota > Metazoa > Chordata > Mammalia > Pholidota > Manidae > Manis > Manis javanica. The sequence goes on along the minus strand of NC_133160.1, from coordinate 125,481,439 downwards.
AGATGTGTCTCTCTGGGCTACAAAATCAGATATTACAGACATACCTAAGAGATATTGTAGGTTTGGCTCCAGACCACTGTAGTAAAGTGAATATCTCAATGAAGGAAGTTAAGTGAATATTTTGGTTACCCAGTGCATGTAAAAGTTACATTTACATTATACTGCAGTCTATGAAGAGTACAATAACACTACATCTAAGAAAACAATGCACATACCTTAATTAGAAAACACTTTCTTGCTAAAAAATGCTAACCATCATCTGAGCTTTCAATAAGCCATAATCTTTTTGCTGATAGAAGGTCTGGTCTTGATGTTAATGGCTACTGACTGATCAGGGTGGTGGTTGCTGAAGGCTGGGGTGGCTGTGACAATTTCTTAAAATAAGACAATACAAAATCTGCTGCACTGATTGATTCTTCCTTTCACACATGATTTCTCTGTAGCATGCCATGATATTTGATAGGATTTTACCCACAGTAGAGCTTTTTTCAAAACTGGAGTCAATCTTCTCAAATCCTGCTGCTGCTTTATTCACTAAGTTTATGTAATATTCTAAATCCTTTTTTGTCATTTCAATAATTGTAGCATCTTCACCAGGAGTACATTCCATCTACAGAAACCACTTTCTTTGCTCATCCAAAAGAAGCCCCTCATTCATTCAAGTTTTACCATGAGATGCAGCAGTTCAATTACAACTACAGACTTCCCATTCTAATTCCTTCATAACCCATCACCTCTGCAGTCAGAACACACACATTTATTAAGCTCCCATCTTATATGGGAGCAGTGCATGGTGCCCCAACACAATTACAATAATGACATCAAAGATTACAAATCACAGATCACTATAACAAACATAATCATATTGAAAATGTTTCAATTATTGTGAAAATTACTAAAATGCAACACAGACACAAAGTGAGCTTGAGAAATATGTACCAACAGACTTGCTTGATTCAGAGTTGCCATAAATCTTCAATGTGTAAAAAAAAATGCAGTATCTGCAAAGCACCATAAAGGAAGTGCAGTAACATGAGATATACCTATACTAGGGACACTGAATTTAACTCATGACTTGTTCAAGTCCAGTATTTCCAACTATCCACTTAAACTGTTATCTTGTATAAATTACTTAAGTTCTCAGTGCCTCCATTTGCCATATGTAAAATGAGAAAAATAATAGTATTTAGGTACTAAAACTGTTCCCACACTTAAATAAGTTCTTATATATAAAGCCTGAAGAACTGTGACTGGAACATAATAAATGCAATATGTTACCATTATCATTAGTAAGATTACTATTCATACATTATTTATTATTGTTGCTATTATTAAATAGAGGTCTGAAGATGGTATGCTTTCTTCATGAATGCTAGTGTAAGCCTGAGAATAATACAGAAGAGACAAAGCTACTTTTGACTTACTTCTCAATCTGGTAGAACCCCTCCTACCCAGAAAGCATGTATGCACACAACAGGTGTTAAGGACAAGGAGGAAGCCATGCTAACATGTTTCATTTTTGTCTGCTGTGTGTAGTCATCTCATTTCTGTTCATTTTTACATCCTTGGCTAAATGTGTCAAGAAGTTATAGTTGGTGCATGGATCTTCCCTTCCTAATTTTCCATGCTCCACCAAATACATATGATATATAGAGAATACTATTTCCAAATATATATATTATGTATTCCTTCACTTTGCATAAGAATAGTGTTTTTTTAAGTCATGGCAGATTAACCTAATATCTTTATTATTTAAAATACAGGATTTAGGAGGTGGAGATAATTTTTAAAGTTTTATTAGCAAATATATATTTATATAAAACTATAGAGATAAAGAATTCAACTCTGTGATTTGCCAGTCCTTGAAAAGGATACTGATCATTTACAGTAAAATAATCTAAAATTTATATTTCACCAAATCACAATTTCTCTAGAGGAACCACCAGCCTCAGAAAAAGCAGCACTTATCCGTAAGACTGATATGAAAACAGTTTCCTCTTCCCCAAGACACTGGTACAAAAATAGTAACTGCTGCATATGAGAAATTCAATGAAGTTATCTATTTTAATAAATGGTGCCACCTGTGTGATCCTCTTTTGTTTTCAGAAACTGTTTTGAAACCCCCAATGCCCCTTCAGTGGCCCATTTGATATTTTTCCCCCTACAATATCACTGGGAATAATTAAATTGTTAAAAGGAGATTCATAATGAATCAACAAACCACAAAATAATTAAGGCAAATATTTTATGCTCATTTTACTTCCCTTCATTAGTATTTAAAGGTCAGAAAAACATTTATATTTGAGAAAAAAAGGAAAACAAATGCCAATATCCTCTTGGTTTTATTTGGGAAAATATTAACATTTTCCTGGAATATAAATCCAATTTAAAAATAACAATCTTTAGGATTAATGTAGGATGTATTATTCATTTGCAGTTTTTAAAATCACAAAACTGACAGACTAGCCATAATACTAAATTAAGGGACTGATAGCTTTTAATCCTTATTCTTAAAAAAAATCAAACAACATTCCATAAGTATTGTTTAGAATTGAGGTATAAGACCTTTTCATGGATAATAGGATTTGCATTCTATATGCTAAGACATTATCTTACATAAAGGCCATGAAATCTAAGATTATCTAGTTATTCAAAGGACTAAAAAGTTCTAGTGAAGCTGGAAGTTCTTGGTTAGGTCAAGAAACCAATATTCTGTTACTGATTTTTAAGTTCATTCCTTGATATTATTAGCTTATTATCTGTCACTTGTTAAGGACTGAAATCTGCATTTCATTTCACTTGGGAGAAATTCATTGAAGAACCAATTTGTGGGTAAAATTGTGATATTTCTAGAATCTCTCGCCTGACCTTAGTGCATCTCCATATCAGTAGGTGTTTCCAAGGAGTGGAGAGAAGAGAACATCTCCATATCAATAGGTAATTACAAGGGCAAGAGAGGGCATATCTGTACCAGAGGCTGGGCAGGGTCCCTTCTTTCAGAAGAAAAAAGGGAAAGCAGAAGTGGATGACTGATTGTAGGCAATAAATGGGTTTCTCTCACTTTATTTCTCCTTTTGACTGATTTCAGTTTCAAAAGTATTTTCTCCCAGGATTTTCTCCTTGGAATTACATCTGCCAGTAGTCAGCAGGACCTCTGCACATGAAATCTGTCTACATGGGTGTAACCCTTGGGCTGGCTGCCCGTAGAGATGGTGGGGAGATGCCCAGAACCCCAACTGTATGGTGGGGAAACCCCAGCGACTGCAGTGGTAAAGGATGCAGCTTCACTTGGGAGGCCTCTTTCTGTGGGGCTTCCAATTGGGGAGCCCCTAGTGGGGAATTGATCAGGGTAAAGCATCGCCTAGAAGAGTGAGGCCTTCCCCAGAACTTGGGAAAGAGAGAAACACTGGAAGCTGTGGAATTAGGCCTCCATGTGATAGAAGACTGCTTAGAGGCCCTGAGTGGCCATGTAGCAGCTGGGATTATGCAATGTCTTTCTGTCTGGATAGTAGAAAAGATTATCCAAGAGAGATAGAGGGTTTTCGAGGAGAAAGAGACTTTGGCAGGAGAGAGACACACTTCAGCAGCTGGGGGATGACCTATGGGATGCCCTTAAGAAAGAGAGAGTTATTGAGAAGACAGGTCACACTCCTGGAAGATATGTTAGCAGCAGCCAGGGAGAGACATCATGATAATCTGTGTTGCAGGAGGCTATGGGAGAGGGGGAGGAAAGAGTGGTGTCTTCAGTCCTGGAGATTGTAGAGGAGATGTCAGGAGAGGATGAGGGGTTGTGGCCGAGGGCCAATCTGTTGCTACCGCCTGAGGCATCAGCCTCTCCTGCATAAAAAGCCCAACCTTTTGTAATTAAGAAGGTAAAAATGCAACAATCACAGGCTCCTCAAGGGGAGGGCCACCCCCTCCCCAGGCTATGGAACAATCCATGCTCCACCCCTATACCCAGGGTGAGCTGGTGGACATGAGCGTCTCTTATTGGCAGAAGCCGTCAGAACCTCTGTCTACATGGCTTTTGAGATCTGGGATATGGGGGTGAAAAATATCATTGTGTCAAGTTCTGAAATGGTAGACTGCCTTCCCTGAGGACTGACCCTTCTCTCCAGCAGTGAGTGCAAAGAGCCCATCACACTTCAGGGAATTGGGCACTTCTGGATTGGCTGACAGCAGCCATCAGGGCAGTATGGCCTAATCAGGATGATTTACCATACTTACCCACTAGCTGGAAAATGTATGAAGAGCTCCAACAGGTGTTACAGGAGCTGGACATGAAAAATATCATCTATAATATGGACCACCAGGGCCCCAATGAGGAGTAATTCACCATAGGAATGAGAAAACTGGTGCTTAATAGAGCTCGTCCATCTCTCTTCGGGTCCCTAGTGACTATTCTTGCCCCCCATATAGCACAACCCATAAGTGAGGTCACTCATACTTTAGCAGATCTGGAGGAGGTTGAAAAAATAAGAGCATGGAAGGAAGTATGGGCTACTACTGAAAGGAGAGGTACAAAGGGCCCTATGAAGGTCTCAAGGACCCACAGACCCAGATGTGGGTTGACTTGATAAAGGCCAGGGTAGTGAAATAAAAACTTGATGGGCACACCAATAGGATCTTGCTAGACGAATGGCACCAATTAAAGCCAGAGCAGCAGTTCCAGCTACTAAGTTCCAGGACGTGGAAGCTGGAGGCAAAGCCCCATGTCCAGCCTGTATCCCTGCAAGATATCTGGAAGGACAGTACTCAGGCTCAGACTGGGCCCTTACCCCCACAGGAGGACAATTGGGCATCGCAGTTTGACTGAGGGGAGTGGTCAAGGCTACACATTGGGAGATGTGGTGGGGACTGGAGGCCACATGTAGAATTAGGAATTCATTGGTCCCCCATGAATGTACGTGCACTGGTGCTGGTGGACACAGGAGATGAATGTTCTCTGATTTATGTCAACCCTGATCATTATCTTGGGAACCCTGGTGTGATAGATGACTATGGGAGTAAGGCAATTAGAATGAAGAAAGCCCAAATACCATTGGGGACAGGGCATTTACCCACAAAGGAGTGTACTATTATACATTTCTCCCATACCTGAATGTATTTTGGAGATAGACATCCCACAGGTTACACACCACTACAGGTGAGTTCAAACTGAGAGTATGTGTGGTAAAGGCAGTTCTGAGGGGTCATGTAAGCCCACCTGTTGCTCTGCCTATACCTTGGAGAATGACAAATACTAAGCAGTATAAATTACGTGAAGGGCACAAGGAAATTGGAGAAACTCTACAGGAGCTGGAGAAGATAGGAATCATAAAGCCATTCATAGTTCCTTTAATTCCCCAGTGTGGCCAGTGAAAAAGCCAGATGGCTCCTGGTGTATGACTGTGGACTATAGGGAATTGAAAAAAGTCACATCCCCTTTGTATGCTACTGACCCTCTATAGCAGCCCTATGGACACCTCAGTCATGAACTAGGAACGTATCATTCTGTTGTGGACTTTGCTAATGCTTTCTTCTCTATTAACATAGCAAAGGGAAGTCAGGAACACTTTGCCTTCATGTGGGAAGGCCAGCAGTGGACATTCACTGTCCTTCCACAAGGATACCTCCACATTCCCACCATTTGTCATGGACTTGAAGCCCAGGGCTTGGCCACATGGAAGAAATGGGAAATGGTGCAGCTGTACCACTACACTGATGATATTATGCTCACATCTGATTTTCTTGCAGATTTAGAAGGGGCAGATCCTAGACTGCTGCAACATCTACAGGATAAAGGATGGGCTGTGAATAGCACCAATTTCAGGGACTTGGTTTGTCTGTAAAATTCTTGAGGGTTGTCTGGTTGGGTAAAACTAAACTTATCCCAGAGGCATAGAAAAGGTCCAGACTTTCCATCCCCTACCACTGAAGCAGTATTACAAGAGTTTTTGATCTCTTGAACTACTGGAGAGTGTTTATTCTGCACTTGGCACAAATTTGGAAGCCCTTATAGTGGTTGGTATGGAAGGGCATCAGGGGAGACTGGGATGAGACATGTGCAGCTGCTTTTACTGCTGCTAAGCGAGCAGTCAAGGCTGTGTAGGCCTTGAGTGTAATGGACTCATCAAGGCCCTAGATGTTCATGCAACCAAAGATGGTTATGGATGAGGTTTTTGGCAGAGGCTCTAAAGGACACGCCAACTTACAGGATTCTGGTCACAACTATGGAAAGGAGCAGAAGTCCAATACACCTTGATAGAGAAGCAACTGGCTACTGTGTACCACTCCTTGTTGGCTATGGGGCCATTACCGGAACAGCTCTGACCAAGGTAATAACCACCTATCTCATCACAAGGTGGATGTGAGACTGGACACAAAGGCCACAGAGTGGCATGGCCCAGACGCCTACACTGGCCAAGTGGGACACCTATCTACAGCAGCATAGTGCCCTCTCTACTAGCCCCTAAAGTGGAGAACTCTAACACTTATTGGGCAAGTGACATAAGCCAGTGGAAAGCAGGAAGAACTTGCTTTTGAGTCACTGGTAGCCAAGAGTATCAGGAGGGAAAAGCTCCTATATCTGAAGATGCTTGGTTCACAGATGGCTCCAGTTGTGGGCAACCCCCAAAGTGGAGAGCTGTGGCTTTCCATCCTAAAACTGAGACATTATGGATGCAGGACAGAGAAGGAAAGAGCAACCAATGGGCTGAGTTGCAGGCATATGGTTATCACCCAGGAACCCTCCTCTATAACTGTCTGTACTGACAGCTGAGCTGTCTGTCAGGGCTTGATCCTGTGGTGACTGACTTGGTACAATGCCAACTGGATGGTTGGTCACCGGCCCCTTTGGGGGCAAGACTTGTGGCAAAACATATAGGCCTCTGGTCAGACTAAGTTACCATATATCATGTGACTGGCCATTTGCCTTTGTCATCCCCAGGGAATGACAAAGCAGACACACTGGCCAGGTGCTCTGACTAGAAGGAAAGCCTGCCTCTGATGTAGAGCAATGATTACATCAGCATTTGTTGAGGGGCAAAAGACAATGTGGGCTATAGCCCATTGGTGGGGCTTTCCCTTGACCTTTGAAGAAGTCAGCAGAGCCCAGTAGGAGTGCCTGTGTGCTCTAAGAGGGACTTACACCAAGTTCTGCAGCAATAGTAAAGGGGCTGATACCCCTTGTTAGGTGGCAGATAGACTATAGTGGGTCTCTGCCCATATCTGAAGGATATCAGTGTGCCATGACTTGGATATGGCTACTGGCCTTTTGGTTGCTGTTTCTGCATGTCATGCAGATCAGCAAACTACCAAGAGGGGTGGTCTCTTTGCAGCCTATGGATGGCCATAGGTGATTGAGAGTAATCAAGGCACCCACCTTACTGGACATGTGTTACAAGAATGGGTGCAGCAATTAGGAATAAAGTGGAAGTTTCATGTACCATATAACCCTACTGGGGCAGACATGATAGAGAGATACAACGGTCTGTTGAAATCTGGCCTAAAGTCAGACACCAACAGTCTACGGGGCTGGTCAGTTTGCTTATGGACAGTGCCATGGCATTTGAATGAGAAGCTCCGAAAAGGAGCCCTGTGGATATGCTGACACACATTGCTGCCTCTCCTATACAACTGTATGTTCAAACCAAAGAGGAATTATTGAAACCAGGATATGGCCAGCAGACTAACATCCTGCTGCTAGTTCCCACTGCATTAAACCCTGGACATTTTAACACATGAACCAGCAATGGCTGGCCCTTCTGGCACCTTGGGGGAAAGGCCTGGAAGCTGACCTCATGTGTATTCCTGGAGTAACAGCAGAGTGACCCCCAAACATCACAGTAGTGTACACAACATCCAGGAGGTAAGAGCATCTTATGGGGAAGTTTTGTTTTATCTTTATGGCCAGTGCATGTACCTCCCGTAGTCCTATATATTGACCCATTAATAACTCCCACAGGGAGCAGGGTGAAAATCTGGTATACTAGACCAGGATGAGATCCCATTCCTGCCACTGTGCTATCACTGGACCACGCTCTTGCATGCATCCTACCTGATGGACAAGATTTGCCTATGCTGGTGTCATTAAAACATGTGTCTTATCACCCTTAAGGTTATTTTTTTCTACAGTCCTTATGGTCTGGACCCACCCGCTGGCCACAGCTGCTGCTTGATGATTGCTCTGAACTCCCTACCTGTTCAGCTACTGCCTGCCTGTGGAATGGGCCAGCTATGGACTAAATCTGCATAGGACTTTGAACTTAGTTGAATCCTCCAGCTTGAGGATTGTTATGATTTTATTGCTGTTGCTACTGTATTTTATTAGTCTGGTTATAATGCTCCAGGTTTCTCCCACAGGGGCCTTTGCAGATGATGGGGAACATTAGATTTTGAGGTGAGATTCCTGGAGGGTAAAATTTCAATATTTCCAGAATCTCTCACCTGGTCTTAGTGCATCTCTGTATCAATAGGTCTCTCCAAGGGGTAGAGAGAAGTAGTCCATATTCATATCAATAGGTAATTATAAGGGGAGGCGAGGGCATATCTGGACCGTAGGGGTTGGGTGGGGTCCCTTTTCTGAAGCCGGGTCACAAGAGACATGGGAGAGCAGAAGTGGACAACTGCTTGTAAGCGATAAATAGTTTCTCCCACTTTATTTCTCATTTTGACTGATTTCAGTTCAAAGGTATTTTGCCCTGGGATTTTCCCCCTGGAGTTACACTATTTTAAGTAATACTGCTAAATATTAAAAATAAGGTTAATTTAAAATAGCCTATTCCCCCAATAATTTTCTAAAAATCACATTTATATGCTGCTTTTTTTCTAATTTATCCTTTTTCAATGAATATCATGCTACTACAATTGATACATTTGATTATTTGACAAAAAACAAACCACAGAATTCTACTGTGGGAAACAGATTACATTCTGAATATTAAAATAAGCATAATAAATTTGATTAGCTCACAATCCTTTGGAATTTTCAATATTTTAGAAGGGATTTAAGCTAAAGTTTACCTTAGTTTATCCAATCCTTTTTCAGATTCTATTAATCTGTGGTATAGAGAAAATTTCTAAGGATTTATTTTAAATAAGCAACTCAAAGACCTATTTTTGAAAGTTTTTCAATTTACATATAAAAATATATTAATTATATTGTTTCCCTAATTATGCATGAAATACGTTCCCTGATGATTTCACTCAGAAAAGCATTTTAGGCTAAGTCAATTTTTTTTAGTTACTACTTTTTGGGTAATTGTATGCATGTAAAATTGAAACGCTGTTTCCTTTAAATATTGTCTAATTCAATTTGTAGCTTATTAAAATGACCTTTACTACAAATAGTCCTCATTGGAGAGATTTTTATCAAAGCAGTAAATAATACTTAATCTTCCTACTAGGACAGTTAAGAGCAGAAAATATTTTTGTCCTTTAAGGACACTTGCGGGTCCTATTTATTATTGCTAGCTCTGTACTGACAATGACTAATGCCTTCTAGTTCTCGGACTTTTTCTCATCTCATGTCATTATGTCTCTTAGAAAAGAAATCTTGTCTTCTCAATTCTGGGACAGAGAATCATAGACAAACCTCAAATAGCCATATCCACTGACAGTAGCTCTTCCTCATTAGTCTATTGATGGTTAGTTTTATGTGTCAATTTAGCTAGACCACAGTGCCCAGATATTTCAGTCCAGATGTTTCTGTGAAAATATTCTTTTGGATGGAATTAACATTTAATCAGTAGACTTTATGCCCTCTATAATGTGGGTAGGCCTCTTCTAATCAGTTGAAGGCCTTAAGAAAAAGACTAAAACACTCCTCTCTCCCAACCCTGCCACCAGATAAAGGAACTTGAACTTCAACTTTTTCTTAGGTTTCCAGTCTGTAGCCTACCCTATATAGATTTTGGACTTGCCAGTCTCCACAGCCACTTGAGCCAATTCTTTAAAATTCTCTCTCTTTCATTATACACACACATAAAAACAAGTAAAGATATGTATGATATGTGTGTACACATCCAACTGTTTCCCTGGAGGGATGTTTCTCTGAAATACCTATTCTCTGGAAAACCCTGACTAATAAACAAGTGGAAAAAACAAACAATTTTGAAGTTATTTTACTGTCCTCAGATATAATTCTTTCAGTTAGAGAAGTCATATGAATATTTTAAATTGTAGTCACTGATATAAGAAATTAATACTATTTATTTTGACCATTATTCTATAATTATTTATAATTATTTTTGACATATGCAAAGTTGGATTCACCTTTCACCATGACTTCTACATGGACTATGAATACCAATAGTTCTGCCCTAGAATAAAGTCCATGAACATGATGTCAAAAAACAGTAGACTTCAAGCTTTTTATAGATATAAAATACCAGAAATAACTAAAAGAGCCAACAATAAATGGAACAGATAATTAAAATTAGGCCCTTCTGTATGATGAAATATTACTAAATAGTATTTATAAAATTCTTCATACACAGATGTTAATGCATTATCTATAAAAGAGGTACACTAAAGTATGTATGAACCACAACCTTAACTATGCAAAATATATAAGGAATATATATGAAATAAGGCATAGAGGAAATGTCAAAATGTATATAAGGTTGTTTCTAGAAGGTGGGATTCTATGTGATTATTATTATAAACCCTTCTATATTTTCCAGTTTTCTGCAATAACTTATGTTGTTTTAATCATTAGAATCATTAAGGGAAAAGTTCTAAGCTTTGGCCAAATAAGAAATATCATTTTCTCAATGAATTCTCCACTGTCTTGAGTCTGTCTTTCCACAGAACTTATTATATGCCTATATACGATAATCTTTATCAATTGTGTTGTAATCATCTATCTATATATCTGCTTTCCCTTGTAGTCTGTGAGCTTTACAGGCAAAAACAGCAGTCCCCAGATGACAGTCAGCCAAAAAAATGGGAACCTCAGATGCACAATCCACAAGGAACTGGATTATGCCAATAATCTGAATGGGCTTCAAATGGGTTCACACCCAGATAAGAGCCCATGCCTGCTGACACTTTTATCTCTGCCCTGGGGAGTAAGTAAAGAACCCAGTCAAGCTTGCACAGGCTTCCGATCCCCAGAACTATGACCTAATAAATTTATGTCATTTCAGGCTTCTGTATTTGTGATAATTAGTTCTAACACAATAGAATCCAAATACATCCATAAACTGTCTTTATTTTAACAGTTTCCCAATTATTATGTTTGCCATATACCATGAGTAATGTTTTTCTGTGGTTAAAAGACCCAAATGAGAACAGAACATCATAAAAGCATGGAGGATTCTTAAATTTTCTCTCACCACAGTAGTCACAGATACATAGAAAAATATAGCTCCTTTACCTCTAAACCTGGCCTAATCTTCTACCAAAGCCCATCCCACATAGAAAAAGTTATTCCTGCCAAATAATAGTATTTCAGTCTTGGTTTTTATACTTCAAAGTCCAAATCCCTCACAGAACTGTTTTAAAGTATCTTTTTTGTATTGCTCAGACTTTTTAAATTAAAGTATAATTGACATACAATGTTATACTAGCTTCAGGTGTACAACATAGTAATTCTATAATTATATGTTGCAAAATGTTCACCATGATACCTAGTTACCATCTGTCACCATACAAAATTGCTAAAATATTACTGAGTATATTCACTATGCTGTTCAGACTTCTTAGGTAGAAGTTCCATCTTTACATTCTTGCCCCTTTATTCTTTTTCCTCCTTAATCATAACAGGAGGGCACATCAGTAGGTCTACATTGTTCTGATGACCTCAGAGTGAGGAAGTGCTGAAACTCCCTGTGTCCTTCAGCTACTCTAGTCTCTGAGCATATTTCTTTTCTGTCTGGTTGTTGCTCCCCATGCTGGAATCCCGTGCTGTAATTCGTAGTCAGGGCTCTGCAAAGCTTCATCAGGCCTAATCGTGAGCTCTTACTCACATGGTCTCACCTCTGCCTCTGCCAGTATTGTGAATATCCTTGAACCTCTGCTACATATTCCACCCGGAGCCTGGAATGTCAATCCATCCTAATCTCTACCCACTGCAGGGGGTCATATCACCTCAAATTCCCCACAGGAAACAGGGTCATTCAAGAATACTCGATTCTACCCACACCTCACAGTTACTGCAAGCAACTCAGGAGAGCTAACCTACATATCTTCTTCAGCCTAACCATGCTGAATTCCAAAGTTTAGTTTTTTATGGCTGTCTGAAAGTCAATCCAGAGTTCCAGAGATGAATCTAGGCAAGTGCCCCCAGCCTTTGCAATTCCTTCAACTTCTAAAACATACCTCCTTCTATCCAAGACAGTATGAAAATGGGAGATTAGGGCTGTTTCTTCACTCCTTCACTCATCTGCCTTTCTCTCCCTCTCTCTCTCAAAAGTCCTTAGAGGCAAAAAGGATAGGCTCTGAGCTATCTATTGCTTTTATATCATAACTTTCTATTATATACCAAGCCATAAAGACTATCCATGAAGGGATAGTCTCTAGGTTCAGGGAAAAATTTCAACAGTCTGTGCCATTCATGTTTGGGCATTGGTATGTTAAGAAAATTCAGAAACTATCCATTCAAATGTCTTACTTTAAACCTACTTTTTTGCAGGAATTTCTTTTTTGGTTTTCAGAAAGTAAACATTATTCTCTTTTAATCTTTGTATACCTGCTATCAAATTCTTAATCTCACCTCCCCATCATCTGAAACCAAGAGAAACTTCCATTTAACTAGATACAAGTCCTTATAAATAGAAAATCATAATAATACAATCAAAATATTATTCCAGATATACAAAAACACCATAAAGTTAAGAAAAGAAGACTCAACATATACAAATTTTCCAATTTTCTCATCTTTGGTAGACATTTAACCAGTTTACAAATTCACAGAAAAATATTCCTGAAATCTTGCTGTGCCACTGGAGGAAAAACGAATGCTATTTTATCTACTTACTACACTGAAGACTGTAATGAGCCACCTCATTTTCCCATGGCATTGATGAATGCCATGAGAATTATTTCAAAACTTCCATAGTAAGAAGTGACAATTCAAAATTATCAATAGTAAAATTTAAAGGAAGTTGCCCAAGAATGACTTATGACTGGTTCATACTGTATCACCTTCACATATAAATGGTTATCATGGAAATGTCTTCCTTCTCTAATTTAAAGCAAAGGTAATATGTCCACATATCTGGAAGTCTTTAAAACATCCAAGACCACCACTGTGGACAGAGATAGATATACCATCACATGGGGCACTTCCCTGCTGAGACAGTCTTAGATTGTAACTAAATCCTAGCTTCAGGTGAAACTGAAGTGCCTGTAAATTAAAACAGGTGATTTCTGAAGAGTTTTCTCATGTGTGTAGTGTTTATCCAGCTTTCTTATGGAGACTTGGCTGAAAATATAATGAAGAAACAATCTTTCCTCTGTATTTCCAAGGCTCTTAGTGTAAGAATAAAATAGAAGTATAGCACTGTCCTAATTTATTTTCAATCATTTCCTGTAATTTAGTATATAGGACACTGGACACTCCCTCAAGAGCTAGAATTCTGCACCACAGCATATTCTCCACTGCCATTTATTCATTTCAGTCTATATTTCTGAAGTTACAGTATCTAATATTACCAAAGAGTTCTCACAGTCACAGAGTTTACTAAATGGAAATTCCACCTTGTGGTCTTTCAGCTGCAGAAAACACCACTGTCTATTGAAAAATGTCAGTAACAGCTTAATTTCCTCCTGTTGTGTAAGCATTTTTTATCAACAAAATGTTCCCAATACTCACATCACATTTAAGAATTTTGCCTTTGGTTCATATGGACTGAGGAGTTAAATGAGAGAAAGAGCAAAGGGAATTGAAAAAAAAAAGTTGTGTGATAAAAAGAGCTCGGTGACTGCTAGCTGTGTATGAAAATGAAAAGTGTGCTGATTAACCGGTCTGATGCCGTTTCTATTTGTCTCATTTATTAAAGCTAGAGCAAACTCTTTACCCTGCTGGTTAGCTCCTGCAAGAGTGACTCTGATCTCATGAATGTCAGTACTTGCCCTCTAGCTTTACTCAGGCTTCAGCATGGATACCTTTCTTGTCCAGCAATTGAGAGGAAAGAAAAGAAGAAAGAAGAAAGAAGAAAGCATCCAATGGGAGATTACAACGTCCTCCACAGGGAATCCCTCCTGAGATCTGTGCCATTGATGTTTGGGCATTGGTATGTTGACTCTAAAACATGTTGAGGAGTTCAGTGTACCAAAACCATGCTGAATGTGACTGCAACCTTCTGTGCAAGGTGAGCAAAAGGTCACTCTGATGCTAACACAGAGCAGAAAAAGATGCATGTATTTCTTCTCTATCAAATAGTTAATGAATTGTCACCTATAATTTCTTATTGTCAGAAGGTAAATTCATTCTTTCCTAAGGGTTTTATCATTTTGCCATATGAACAGCAGGGAAAAATATTCACCTAAAAATACTTAGGCAACTACAATTTTGTTATTTCAATCCATGTAAAATAATAAAGTCCAGCCCCAAGAACATGGACTTAGATTTTGGACTAGTGTTACAGGTAATCTCAGCTGTAAAAAAATCTCTAGCCAACTTGAGCAGCTTAATATCTACCTTAAAGAAGAAACCATAAAACCCTCTTCTTATGTCATTAAATCTGGTTATTCTAAGTCTATTTCATTTGAGATGAAGAGAGAGCCTATTTTATTACTGAAGGTATGTCAGTCTAATAAGAAAGGAACAAAATAACTTTCAGACAAATGTATATGTATGAGACAAATGTAATTGATGAATTGAAAATAGGATGTTTATCCAACAGATTGAAACATTAAAAACTTTTTCTGTTTCATATCATTTCTAGGTGTTCCATCTGTAACATCCTTAATCTAAACCTAAATAATCTCTCACATTAAATATTACAAGCCTTCTATTGGGACTAACTCCTTCCTCACCTCTCTCCTGTCTCTTCATCGCCCATATCTACACCCTTACACTGTATCTAGCTTTCAAAAGTATAGTTGTAATCATGTAATTTTGCTATTGAACCTTTATGGATTTTCATTTCATACAAGATAAAGTCCAAACAACTCACCATTCAAATATTTTTGCAATCTCTTCAAACTACTTTTCCAGGGTCATCTACTCCTTTACTGTCACCCCCACTTACAAACTCCACTAACACAATTCTCACTCATTAGAATGCAACATAGACACTAGCTTCTTTCTGTTACTACACATGATCTTATAAAAGAAGGTACTTTCATCTCTATACCTTCACACACATTATCACATCCCTGCTTGACCACTCAACTTGCAATTTATTTTTCCCCACTATTATGTTCACTTAGAAGACAATTCTTTGTTGAGAGACCCTGATACCCCTAAGGTCTGTCCTTAAATCTAGGGGCTTATATTATTCAACTATTTTTAAATAAGAATTATAGAAATTTTGTAAATGTCCATTGAATAAAAGCATAAAAGAATCTAGTAAAGTAATTTCTGATAGTCTTCCTTATGGATCTATACACACCAAAGTATCAATACTATTGGCTCATTAGTTCTAAGGCAGCATTATTGTCCATTAATGCCTGTGATATACACATACAGTTGGCTCTTAAACACAGGTTTGAACTCTGCAAGTCCTCTTACATGTGTTTTGTGCTTTTTCAAAAAAACTATATTGGAAAAATTTTTGGAGATTTGCAACAATTTGAAAAAACTCACAATTGTATAGCCTAGAAATATGGAACAAATTAAGAAAAAGGTACATCATAAATATATAAAATACATGTGATTACAAGTCTACTGTATCATTTACTACAATAAGATATATACAAATCTATTATAAAAAAGTTAAAATTTTTCAAAAATTACACAAACATTTACAGACCATATATGGTTCCATTTGCAGTTGAGAGAAATGTAAACAATACACATTCAAGTAAACAATGTGTATTACTTGACTGTTTATGTTATAGGTAAGGACTCTGGTCAAGAGTAGGTCATTAGTATTTAAGTTTTGGGGTAGCCAAAAGTTATATAGGTATTTTTTACTACATGGGGATTTGCACCCCTAGGCCCCACATTGTTTAAGGATCTAGTGTAATTGCTGAATATATTGGTGTAATTTCACTGGTGTTAAGTAAATTATAATCAAACCAGCTGTGGTAAATAGACACCTTAGGTTTACTAAAATCTTAGTGTTTTACTGTAAGTGAATTAGGCTAAAATGATACAGTACAGTAGTCCCAGTTTAGTAGCATTTTAGACTTTTTGTGGCAGCATGATATGGCCTTGCCTGAGTAACAGCTTTCACAAATCTTGAGGCATTACTAGGAAGACCTGCCATGAAACAATGAGCATATATTTCATGGTTGCACAGCCAATTCTTTACAATATATACCTGATCCCCTTGAGAATGAGCTTTTACAATCTCTAGTAAATTGGAGGAAAGCACTTTTTTTCCCTCCTAGAATTGTGCAGCTATCTTTAGTTTACTTTCATTTCAAAACAAGGGAGTCCACCCTATTGATATACAAAAAGGCAAGACTGATAGCAATAACTGTTCTGTTTATTAAATAATTGGTATATTGCTTGAAAAAAATTTACTGAATTAACTTTATTCAAACTATTTCAGATTTATAACTAAGGCTATGGCATATATATCTTTCTTTGTCACTTTCTCCCTAATGGGTATCATTTGCTATAACTTTATCAATTGCTTTTTTTTAAGTGTTTCAAAAGCAAAGGTGCTTTAAAAAGCAAAGTTATTGATTAAAAAAATTGTGAATCCTTGAGATAATTATAGATTGACAGAAGCTTTAAATTCTAGGAAAGACAATCAGTATTAAAACAATTAGGCATGGACTTTTAAAAGGCATTCTACAATCTCTCTGTTTCAGCCAACAACTAAAATCAGTGACAGTAAGAAGTAGCAAACAAAATTATGGCTCTACTTGCTATTTGATTTCATTAGCATATTTTAATGATTTTGCAAATCACTCTTCCTTTTGTCACCTCTTAAGTGGAACATATTTAAATAATTATTAACTTCTAACCAATTCATGGCTTATTGTAGGTTCATTGTATTTTATTTTCATCCACCCTGAATGCATTTCATTTTTGCAATTAAAAAACGTGTAAAGATGAGTTTTTTAAACAAATGTATATATTAGTTATCAAAATGAAAGAACTCTAAAATCATTAGAAAGGGTTTAAGGAGGAATTGTTATCAGATCATAATTTTTATGAATTATCTTTGAAAGTTATATAAATTTTAAGTAAGTTTAAGATAAAAATCAAAAACCTACTTTCAAATCTGCTTTGAAATAACACTGTAGGTTGACCAAACCTAGTTTGAAATAATACTATACTTGGACCTACATTATCAAAAAGTTAACATCACTATCAAGAAACATTTATGAAACATTTAGGAACAAATGAAGCTCCCCTCTTACTTTCATAGAAATTCTTCAAAAGAAATTGTGTAATTTTTGGGTCATCTGCCAAAATATTCTATTAATATAGCAAATGCAAGTAAAATAAATAATAAGTACTAAGTGGAAAAATGAAAAGTAAGGAAGAGGTAACTGAATTAAATCAAAGCAAGATTCCTTTAAGAAAAATGATCAGTAGGAATAAACCTAACTAAGGAAGTGAAAGACCTATACTCTGAAAATGACAGAACACTCATGAAAGAAATTAAAGAAGATATCAATAAATGGAAACACATCCGATGCTCATGGATAGGAAGAATATTGTCAAAATGGCCATTCTGCCTAAAACAATCTACAGATTCAATGCAATTCCTATCAAAATACCAACAGCATTCTTCAATGAATTAGAGAAAATAGTTCTAAAATTCATATGGAATGAGATAAGACCCCAAATAGGCATAGCAATCCTAAGAAGGAAGAATAAAGCAGGGAGGATTATACTTCCCGAATTCAAGCTCTATTACAAAGCCATCAGTAATCAAGAGAATTTGGTACTGTCACAAGAACAGACCCGAAGACCAATGGAACAGAGTAGAGAGCCCAGATATAAACCCAAGCATATATGGTCAATTAATATATGATAAAGGAGCCATGGATATATAATGGAGAAATGACAGCCTCTTTAACAACTAGTGTTGTCAAAACTAGACAAGTACATGCAAGATGAAACTGGATTATTGTCTAACCCCATACACAAAAGTAAACTCAAAATGGATCAAAGACCTGAATTAAGTCATGAAACCATAAAACTCTTAGGAAAAAACAGGCAAAAATCTCTTGGACATAAATATGAGCAACTTCCTCATGAACACATTTCCCCGGGCAAGGGAAACAAAAGCAAAAGTGAACAAGTGGGACTATATCAAACTAAAAAGCTTCTTTTTAGCAAAGGACACCATCAGTAGAACAAAAAGACATCCTACAGTATGGGAGAATATATTCATAAATGACATATCAGATAAGCAGTTGACATCCAAATTATATAAAGAGCTCACACACCTCAACAAACAAAAAGCAAATAAGCCAATTAAAAAATGGGTGGAGGATATGAACAGAAACTTCTCCAAAGAACAAACTCACATGCCCAACAGACACTGATGCTCCACATCACCAATTAGAGATATCATCTCACACCAGTTAGGATGACCAACATAGAAAAGACTAGGAACAACAAATGCTAGCAAAGATGCAGAGAAAGGGGAATGCTCCTACACTGCTGGTGGGAATGTAAACTAGTTCAACTATTATGGAAATCAATATGGAGGTTTCTCAAAAAACTAAAAATAGAAATACGATTTGACCCTGGAACTTCACTCCTAGAAATTTACTTAAAGAATACAAGTTCTCAGATTCAAAAAGACATATGCACCCCTATGTTTATCATAGCACCATTTACAATAGACAAGATATGGAAGCAACCTAAGTGTCCATCAGTAGATGAATGGATAAAGAAGAGGTGGTACATATATACAATGGAATACTAGTCAGCCATAAGAAAGAAACAAATCCTACCATTTGCAACAACATGGATGGAGATATAGGGTATTATGCTCAGTGAAGTAAGTCAGGCAGAGAAAAAACAAATACCAAATGATTTCCCTCATTTGTGGAGTATAACAGGGAAGCAAAACTAAAGGACCAAAATAGCAGCAGATTCACAGACTCCAAGAAGGGACTAGTCATTACCAAAGGGGAGGGGTGGGGGAGAGTGGGTGGGGAGGGAGGAAGGAGGGGATTGTGGGGTTATTATGATTGCTGCACAAGGTGTGTGTGGGGTCACAGGGAAGACAGTGTAGCTCAGAGAAGACAAACAGGGACTCTTTGGTATCTTACTACACTGACTGACAGTGACTGCAGTGGGGTATGGGTGGGGGGACTGGATAATAAGGGTGAATATAATAACCACATTGTTTATCTTGTGAAGCCTTCATAACAGTGTATATCAATGATATAATAAAAAAATGATCAGTAATAAAAGAGTTTCAAGTTTGAACAAAATAGATATTAGACATCTCAAAATGTGGTTAGACATTACTTATGCTTTTAAGAGACTGCATGTGTGGCACAACTGTGTTTAACATGAAATACACCATTCTGTAATTTCTGAAAGTAGACAAATCAAACTACAATTTGCATGAGCAAGAGCATTGCTCTCTTCTAATTTAATTAGTTTAAGCATGATGACAAGAACCTTTGTAATCACAGTAAATCCAGTGACAGAATTGATTGACTAGTTATCACAGCTGAACGTTTCATAAAGTGCAATTTATCCTTTAATGAGTTTGATATAAATTATGTAATTCTCGAATTGTAACCTAGAAATATTCTGATATTTCTGATGCACTAACAGTTATTATTTCCCTTACAATTGATTTAAAGAAAGACTTCTTTACTAACATTTTTTTCAAATTTACTTGGTATTACACTCCAGTAAGCAATCCATTTTAAAGGTGGGTAAAATGAGGGACATTACCAAAAAACTTACTCTGGTTATTTGGAATCAGAAATTAGAAAAAACCTGGAATCAGAATTCGAGATTAAAGAAAGAGAGAGAAACCATTAGGCTCAAGATCAGCATAACAAATGGAAAGAATAGGCAGCCATATATGTATGTAATATATTACTCATTCATATTTGCTGAGAATAATTTAATACTTTTGATGGGGAGAAACAACAGAAAGGGGTAAGTGAAACTATTGAGCTTCCTTATAATTTTTGTACAAAAGATGCAAAAAGGCAAGAACCAGCTGGGACTACTTCAAAGCTGTTTCAAGACTTGTCTTTTAGAGCCATCTTATAGTTAATTATAATTTCTAATACTATTTGTTTTTCTGTATACTTGTCTGTATTGAGCTTAACATTTTTTTTCAGTATTTCTAATTTATTTCTATTCCATGCATAGATCATCATTGGCAGCACCTATTGTTAGGGTCCAGGACTCCGGGATTTCCCACAGAACAAAACAAATGGACACGGAGATGAAAATCCAAGCAAAGTCTTTATTCAGCCAGCAAGCTGGGGTTGACAGCACCTCCCCTGACATGCAGGCCGAGTCCGAGCTGCCGACCCCCAAGCAACTTTAGGTATGGTTTATATGGGATTTCTACAGTCATTGCACCAGAGCCTGCACATTACCCTAACCAATGAATTTGAAACACATTCTATACTTTGGCCAATAAAATTGGAACAGGGATACACCAGGTGCCCGACCTTTGCACAAGCATTCCTATGTGACTTATCATGAGTTTCGACCCCAGGGGGATCATTTACTTCTAGTTATCTAACTTAGGGCAGGGTCCAGGAATGTTAGCCTCACGTAGTTTCTATGAAAACTGGGTGGCTCAGCCCTGTTCCCTGCATTCCTCTACATCCCCCCCTTTTCTTGATTAAACTGAGGAATCTTCCACAGCGGCATCCAGGGCCTGATATCTCTGTTGAAGGACCAGAAGTTGGATGTCATTAACCCTTTCCCACACAAACCTAAGCAGCCTATTTACTATGCACGGACCAATTGTAAGCAATAACAGCAGGGTGACCAGTGGCCCTGTAACAGCCGAGAGTAGGGTAGCAAACCAAGGTTTGTATTTGAACCAAGAGTCAAACCAGCTTTCGCTACTGTCATATTCTTTACGCCTCTTCTCTAGATCTTTCTTTAGTTTGGCCAGGGAATCTCTGACTGCACCTGTTTTGTCTACATAGAAGCAACACTCTTCCTTTAAGGCCACGCACAGTCCACCTTCTTTTAAGAACAGGAGGTCCAGGCCCCTTCTGTTTTGTGACCACCTCAGCTAAGGAGGTAAGAGATTGTTCCAAGTCTGATATTGTCTGTTGAAGTTGTTCTAGGTCCCTGTCGACAGCCCGCCTCAGAGCTGTGAGCCCCTGTTCTCGAGTTACAAGGGCTGCGACCCCTGTGCCCGCCCCTGCCATCCCTAGGGCAAAAAGGGCCCCAATGGTCAAGGAGGTAATAACTTCCCTTTTTTCCCTGTGGGGGTTTGGCCATTCTTCCCAATAAGAAAGGAGGGTCTCATGAGAACGATACACTAGGCATGGTAGAATGGCCACAAGTACACAAAACTCACTGTTAGCATTAAACACAGAGGTGGATATGGCCAGGGTGAGGCCTATCTTTAAACAGAGCCACCAACCCGAGGAGGGTATAATCCACTTGTCCTGCTTCCATGTATTGTATGTGTAGGACAAGCATAACTGGCTCCGGACTATCGGGACTGAGCTTATACACGTTCCCGCGACTGAGACCTGAGTGATTGTAAGTCCCCTTGGCCCCCTGTCCCAATAAGTGGGATAGGAGTTGTTAATGGTGTAGGAGCCATTTATCCCGATTGCCTCATAGAAGGGGGGTGAACCTGGATAGCATGACCAACAGGGATCGGTGACAGAGGGAGTGGGGCGGTTCAGAGTCTCTGCGAATGCCTGCACCATTTCCCATAAGGGGTTACCTAACCCGGAGAGACCCGAACCCGGTTTTCTTGCGGGCCCTGGAATCAGCTTCACTGATGTAGCTTCCTCGAGAGTCCATACGAAGGCACTTATCAGCAGGATCCCCTTCATCTTCGGCTTAGGTGTATTTTCAGGAGATTCGCAGGATGCTGCTGCACTTTCCACTCTTCCTCGTGATCACCCGGGTTTTTGTGAGGCAGGATTTTCCGAGCGTGGGTGTGATGCACCCAAGGAGTGATACTGTCAACCTTGAGAGCAGTGGGGGTGGTAAACAATATAATGTAAGGTCCCTTCCACCTGGGTTCAAGAGTCCTTACTTGGTGTCTTTTGACCCACACCATATCCCCTGGGACTATGCCATGTTCCAGGCTCGGAAATTTCCTGCCCTCATAATATGCTTTGATCAGGGGCCAGATTTCCTGCTGCACTTTGGCAAGAGCCTGCAACACATTCAGATAGTCAGGGGCCGGGTTCTCTGCACTGGGAAGCTGCACTCGCCGAATTATGGGTGGAGGAGCCCCATGCATTATCTCAAATGGAGTTAAACCATGTACATAGGGGGAGTTCCAAGCACGGAAGATGGCTAAGGGAAGGAGGGTCACCCAGTCCCCGCCAGTCTCCAATACCAATTTAGAAAGGATCTCCTTTAGGGTCCGATTCATTCTTTCTACCTGCCCAGAGCTTTGTGGGTTATAAGCACAGTGTAACTTCCAATCTATTTCCAAAGCTCGGGCTAATCCTTGCAGGATTTTGCTTACGAAAGCCGGGCCATTATCGGAACCTATAGCTTCAGGGACCCCATACCTGGGGATGATTTCCTCAATTAATCTTTTTGCTACTACCTGGCTAGTCTCATGCTTGGTTGGAAAAGCCTCCACCCACCCAGAGAAGGTATCTACCATAACCAGCAAATACTTATATCCATACTTTCCTAGTTTTACTTCGGTGAAGTCTATTTCCCAGTTCCGCCCTGGAGCCCTCCCCCTTTCCCAGGTATCTGCCGGGTGCAGCCCTCTTGGGGCTGGTCTTAGCATTGCACAGCTACTGCATTCTTTTGTGATCTGACGAGCTGCCTCATTTTGGTGGGGAAACACCAACTGCGCAGACTGGAAAAGGCTGAGCAGCTTTTTCCAGCCTAGATGGGTGGACTTATGCAGATTAGCAAGCATGTACTGTCCTAATGCTTCTGGCAGGATCAACCTACCTTCTTGGTCTCTACTCCAGTTTCCCTCCCCAGACACTTCCCCCAATACTTGTTTCCTAATCCACTCAAGATCCTGGGGGGAATACTCAGGTTTGGGTGGCAAGGCGGGCAGTTCAGGTATGGGTATTTCGAGGGCTGCAAGTACAAGGGAGTCCGAGAGGGCTGCCCTCTTAGCTTCCACATCAGCATGGCTGTTGCTGATGGCCTCAGGTGTCTTCCTTAATTGGTGGCCCAGTACATGTATAACTGCTACCGCTTTGGGTTTTTCGACAGCAGCTAGTAGTCTTTGGACTTCTTGCAGATTCCTCAGTCCCTTCCCTTCTGTGGAACGGAATCCTCTTTCTCAGTAGATGGCACTGTGGACATGGACAGTGCCAAAGGCATATCTGCTATCTGTGTAAATGTTGGCCCGCTTGCCTTCTGCTCTTTCCAGGGCCTCCGTGAGAGGAATAAGTTCCGCCTTCTGTGCTGAGGTGCCAGGGGGCACAGCTGCGCTCCAGACAACTTCCCCTTCATGGGTTACTACTGCTGCCCCCGCTCTCCTGACCCCCTCCTGCACAAAGCTGCTCCCATCCGTATACCAATTTAGCTCACAGTTTGATAACGGTGTGTCTTTCAGGTCTGCTCACCCCTGGATAATTTCAAAAAGGATGTCTCTACAGTCGTGGATGGGGGTCAACAGATCTAGGTCCGGCAGAAGGGTGGCAGGATTTAGGGTTACCAGGTCAGAGAAGGAGATTCGTGGAGAATCTAGTAGAAGCCCTTGGTAGTGGGTGAGTCTTGCGTTCGTCATCCATTTTCCTGGAGGATGCCTGAGGATCCCCTCTACGGTATGTGGGGCTGTTACTCTCAGGTTCTGGCCAAAAGTCAGCTTGTCTGCCTCCTTTACCAGTAGAGCAATAGCTGCTAGGATACACAGACAAGGTGGCCACCCAGAGGCCACTGGGTCTAGCTGCTTGGACAAATAGGCCACAGGTCTTTTCCACGTGCCCAGCTGCTGGGCCAGGACTCCTTTAGCCACTCCCTTCTTTTCATCTATAAACAGGATAAAGGATTTTTCTGAGTCTGGCAGAGATAGGGCGGGGGCCCAGAGGAGAGCTTCTTTTAGTCTGTCAAAAGCCTCTTGTTGTTCCTGAGTCCATTGCCAGCCCAGCCCTTCTTTGGTCGCTTCATATAGCAGTCGGGCTATTTCTGCGTACCCTGGAATCCAGAGCCTGCAAAACCCGGCTGAGCCAAGAAATTCCCTCACTCCCCGGGGTGAGGAAGGGACGGGGATAGTCAGGATAGTTTGTTTCATGGCCTGCGATAGCCACTTGGCCCCATTAGATATTTTGTACCCCAAGTAGACCACTGACGTCTGACAGATGTGGGCTTTCTTGGTGCTGGCTCGATATCCCAGTTTGCACAGTTCAGCCAGCAAGTTCCCTGTGGCTTCTTCGCACTCCTCACAGGTTTCCGTGGCCAGCAACAGGTCATCCACATACTGCAGCAGTGTCACACGGGGGTGGCTCCTGTGAAAGGGCTCCAGGTCCTGGCTTAGGGCTTCATTGAATAAGGTGGGAGAGTTCTTGAAGCCCTGTGGTAGTCTAGTCCAGGTAAGCTGCCCTTTTCTTCACCCCCCTGGCTCTTGCCACTCAAAGGCAAACAAAGGCTGACTAACTTCAGAGAATGGGATACTAAAGAAGGCATCTTTCAGGTCCAGAGTAGTATACCACATATGCATAGGTGGCAGGTGGCTGAGTAGGGTGTAAGGGTTGGGCACTGTAGGATGGATGTCTTCTACCCTCTCATTGACCTTTCGCAAGTCCTGCACCGGTCTGTAATCTCTACTGCCAGGCTTCCTCACTGGAAGCAGGGGCGTATTCCATGCAGATTGGCAGGTTTTAAGGATTCCTGTCTCCAACAGTCTATGGATATGGGGTGCTATCCCTTTCCTAGCCTCTCTGGCATTGGATATTGCCAGACCCGAATGGGTAGAGCCACGGCTTTGAGTTGAACAACGACCGGGGAATAGATGTTTAGCGAGACCAATTCCTCCGGTCTCGGCCCATGCGGAAGGGAACCTCTGCAAACAAGAGTCCATTTCTCCCTGGCCCCCCTTTTCTTGATCCACCTGAAACAGACGATGTTCGTCGGCCAGGGACAGAGTTAACACATGCGCCGGTTGTAGGGACTGCCCTTCTTTGTCCATGATTTTTATCCCTTCGGGTTCAAAATGAATGCGCGCCCCAACCTTTGTTAGTAAGTCTCTACCTAACAATGGTGCAGGGCTCTCAGGTACGACCAGAAATGAGTGAGAGACCTGATGCCTTCCTAGGTCCACTTTTCTGCTAGTGGTCCAGGCACATTTCTTGGACCCTGTCGCTCCCTGGACTATACTTGTGTGTCCTGGTTTCAGGGGACTGTGGGCCTGGTTGAGAACTGAATATTGTGCCCCAGTATCTACCATGAACCCAATGGGAGTCCCCTCCATGCACAGGGTTACCCAGGACTTGGGGAGGGGTGCCAAGCCCCATCCCCATCAATCCTCCTCTCTTAGATGCAGGGTTTTAATGGGGTTCCCTCCTCCTTGTTCCCCCCTTTGTGGGCACTCCCTCTTCCAATGTCCATATCTCTTACACAGGGCGCATTGATCTCGTCCTAGTCGGGACTGATGGGGTCCTGTTCCTTGAGGTGGCCTAGGGCCCTCCTTCACCCCAGCCAGGAATATCCTGGCCATCTCCTCCCTCTGCTTCTTGTTCTCCCTCTTCTGAAATTCTCTGTCTTCCTTCCTATTTTTCTCCTTCATTACCCATTTCTCTTTCCTCAGCCTTTCCTCTCTATCCTCCGGAGTTTCCCTAGCATTGAAGACCTTCTCCGCCTGCTGCAGCAGTTCCCTAATAGAGATCTCCCCCAGGTCCTCCTGCTTGTGGAGTTTTCTCTGGATATTGGGGGCTGCCTGGTTGATGAATGAGAGGACTACAGCTGATCTATGTTCCTCTGCTTCTGGGTTTATGGGGGTATACTGCCTGTAAGCATCAAACAGCCTTTCCAGATATGCAGCTGGGCTTTCCATTTCCCCCTGAACAATAGTTTTTACCTTAGCCAGGTTAGTGGGCCGTCTGGTGGCCGCCCGGAGACCAGTCATCAGAGTCTGGCGGTAGACCCGGAGACGCTCCCTACCTTCTGCAGTCCCGAAGTCCCAATTCGGGCGTGTAAGTGGGAATGCCTCATTGATGATGGGCTGGAGGGTAGTGGGTCTTCCATTCTCTCTGAGGACATTTCTCCTGGCCTCATTGAGGATACGCTCTTGCTCTTCCATTGTGAAGAGTACGGAGCAATTGCTGGCAGTCTTCCCATGTGGGACGATGGGTAAACATAATGGACTCCACCAGACCTATAAGACACTTGGGGTCCTCTGAGAAGGGAGGGTTCTGAGTCCTCCAATTATAGAGGTCACTAGATGAAAAGGGCCAGTATTGATATTGTTGAGCAATGCCTGTACCGATGGCACGCACAGGCAGAACCGGCATTGCTCCTTCTGAGGTGGAGGAGGGAGCCTCCCCTTCTTATTCCCTGGCCCCCCGAGGCCTTAACTGCATTCCTCCTGCTCTACCTGGCACCCAGCGTGGGGCCAGGGTGGGGGAGTGTGGGGAAGCTCTTTCCGGCCTCCTGCCTTCTTCTACTGAAGAGTCTGGGGAAGCTGCGGCCGCCTGGTTCCCGCTGGGTTCCCCAGCCTCGTTTTCTATCCTCCCGGCAGCTTCACCCCTCTCCTCCGCATACGGGTGTGGCTGCTCAATCAGCAGAAGGGAGTAAAGAGGAGAACTGTCAGGGAGGACAGGCGGCACACTCGGGTTTTTGGCCCTGCGATTAGGGGACTTTAAATCTTCCTGGGTAACTAGGACGGAGGCTCTTGATGGGTCGGTGTGAGGTTTCTCCACCAAAAAGGGCCTCAGCCAGGAAGGGGGATTCTTAGCCAAATTTTCCCAAACAAGGATATAGGGAAGTTGGTCAGGGTGGCCCTCAGGGTTTGGCCGGGAGCTAACAGCTTTGACCTTGTCAATAAGGTCCACGGAAAGAGACCCCTGGGTCGGCCAGCCTACTCCAAAGGAAGGCCACTCGGCCGAGCAAAAAGCATCGAGCCTACCTTTCTCAATGTTAAAACCCATATTCAGGGCCTGTTTCCTAACCTTTGGAAAGTGGGAAAGGATCAGACCTTTAGGAGTAGCCTGAGTCTGGCCCATAGTGAAAAATACGCGGAAGACAAGGGTAAAAGGTAGAGATGCCACTCTAACAAAATGACTGGTTTATGTGCTTGTGAACGGGTGCCTGTTGTTGCACAGTTTTTCTTCTGCGGGGGACGCGAATTTATCTGGGATTCATGGCTATGACCCCATTATCCTGTCACGGGAGTCTTCTAGCTGCGGGCGCCCTAATGGCTCTTAATTGCCCAACCCGTGCCCGCGGGGAATGATTTAGTGGCAGAGAGGAGGAACGGAAAGAACAGGGAACTTTAGAACAGGGAGACTTAAAATAAAAAGCACAGAAAGAAATATAAACCGAAACCAAAACACAATAAAACAATCAATGATAACACTAAGCACACACACCACATCTGATCACACTCATTCGGACCGGTCCTTCTTTCACTCTGGTGCGCACCACACTCACCACTTTCAGGATCCTCAAAAACTCTCGTGATTCTCCCGAAAGGTGTCCACTCGGGCTGCCGCAGGGTGACGAGCTCGATCCCTTCCTCCTCGGGCGCCAGGTTCCTGCTGATCGGACTTGCTTTCCTAAGGCTGAGTCACTCGGACCCTAGGGCCAGGATTAGTCACCTAGACTTCACCCAGGGTCACTAACCTGGGGGCCGGGACTACCAACTCAGACTTTCTCACTCGGGGTCACTAACCCGAGACCATACATGGGATGGCGACTCTCGCTTTATAATGAATGGATTTATGCAGACACGAGGGGGCGACCCTCGAATTACACCACCCCGTTCAGACAATTAGACCTTGCCTCCAGCAATACCTTTGTTCTCAGGGAAGCTGCAAGGATCCCGGACAAGCCCCCAAATGTTAGGGTCCAGGACTCCGGGGTTTCCCAGAGAACAAGACACACGGACACGGAGATGAAAATCCAAGCAAAGTCTTTATTCAGCCAGCAAGCTAGGGTCGACAGCACCTCCCCTGACATGCAGGCCGAGTCCGAGCTGCTGACCCACAAGCAACTTTAGGTATGGTTTATATGGGATTTCTACAGTCATTGCACCAGAGCCTGCACATTACCCCAACCAATGAATCTGAAATACATTCTATACTTTGGCCAATAAAATTGGAACAGGGATACACCAGGTGCCTGACCTTTGCACAAGCATTCCTATGTGACTGATCATGAGTTTCGACCCCAGGGGGTTGTTTACTTCTAGTTATCTGACTTAGGGTAGGGTCCAGGAATGTTAGCGTCATGTAGTTTCTGGCTTCTAGTTATCTAACTTAGGGCAGGGTCCAGAAATGTTAGCCTCACGTAGTTTCTATGAAAACTGGGTGGCTCAGCCCTGTTCCCTGCATTCCTCTACACTATCTGGTACCTTCCTTGATTAAATCTTAAAAAATATTTGCTTTACTACAGTTTCTTTCAGGGTAATCTTCCTTTTTATTCCTCTTCCTGCAGCCAAGACCACTTTTCAGTTACTTGTCCCAGGGTTGGATCATCTTCACCTTAGCTTACATGGGTCTTAAGGATCTCTAGTTTCACACTCATAGGATTTAGCCACTCTTGTTTTTTTTTTTTTTTTTTTTCTGGTGCACCGTTCCCGGAAGTACTGCAATACCAGGTCGATGCGTGGAGTGGACGGAGCAAGCTCCTATTCCATCTCCCTGCTCCAAAAATCCATTTAATATATTGTCCTCGGATAGAGGACATATCAGATATTAAACTGATAAGAACAGATACTACACATGATCTTAGCCAAAAGGCCGAGAAGCGATAGCCACTCTTGTTTTTACACAGTTTACTAAGCTCTGGTTCTGGCTTATTTCTGAGAACATTTTTTAAAACACTGTGGGTAAAATTGTAGTATTTCCAGAATATCTCACCTGGCTTTGGTACATCTGCATATCAACAGGCGTTCAGAGGTGGGGAGAGGTATGGCTTTAGTGCATTTGCATCTTTCCTCAGGGGTGGAGAAGTTCATCTCCATATCAATGGGTGATTACCTGGGCAACAGAGGGCTTATCTGTACCTGAGAGGTAAGGGGGAGGGCTGGTGTTGCAGCTGCTTGAGCAGGAGAAAGAAAGATGGGCTGGACTACAGTTTTGTAAGCAATAAACGGGTCTTAAACTTTATTTCTCCCTTTGACTGATTTTGGTTTTTAGAGGTATTTTTTCCCAGGATTCCCTTTCCCCAGACTTAGAAACACTAACAAATAACTACTCATATAGTTTCATGTCTAAATTTTTTACAGAATCATATTTATATATTATACTTTAGGATTGTATGATAATTTATGTGTTATGTTTCTATATAATAAATATCAATAAAACATTTATAGATATATTATTTTGAAAATAGACATTTTATTAATGAATCCTACAATGAAGCTGAAGGGTCCCCACCAGTAAGATGGCAAACTTCTGGCTTCTCTTCGGGGGTCCTCAGTTCTCGCCGGCGCCACCTGAAGCCCAATCACCTCTCGCCCCCCTCCCAATCCCAGCACCTGCCAACAGCTATCAGCCCCGTAGAAGTGACACCTCAATCAATTCATGCCCCCTCCTATATAACCCAGCACCTTTCCCTAATAAAGCGGAACTCTCCGGTGAATTGCTGCTATGTGTCGCTCCTTTCCTTTCATTGGTGCCGAAACCCGGGAGACGGGACACCCCAACTGGGCCCCGTCTTCCCCCGACACCAGCAGCAGCTTGCCCTCGTCCTCTTTTTCCGGCGCTGGCTCATCACACTCACCACTCCTCTCTGGCCTTTAGGTAAGTTTTCCCCCCGGAGTGGGCCACTCTTCCCCGAGCTATTGCAATGCCATTGACCGTGATCGTCCGGCAAGGCCCTGACCCTCGGGGATAAGGAGGGAACGCTCCCCGCCTCAGGCCTTCACGGCTGCGGCGGACCCTCAGGCCCCTCCTCCAAAAGCCATAAATCCCTGCCTCAAGCCTTTACGGCTGCGGCAGACGCTCAGGCCCCTCCTCCGACAGTCAAACGCATTCACCATCCCTTCCATCAGTGCTGAAAGTTTTTAAGCAAAATTTCCCCGGGGTGGGCCACTCTTCCCCGAGCTATCGCAGTGCCATTGACCGTGATCGTCCGGCAAGGCCCTGATGCTCGGGGATGAGGAGGGTACTCTCCCCGCCTCAGGCCTTCACGGCTGCGGCGGACCCTCAGGCCCCTCCCCAAACAGCCATAAATCCCCGCCTCAAGCCTTTACGGCTGCGGCGGACGCTCAGGCCCCTCCTCTGACAGTCATAAATCCCCGCCTCAGGCCGTCACGGCTGCGGCTGACTCTCAGGCACCCCCCTCCAACAGCCATAAACGAGGTGACTCCTTTGTAGATGAGAACGCTCCCTTTTCCCCCCCTCCTCCTTCTGCTCCATCCGCCGAAAACGCCTAGCGCTAGGTACCTCGTGACTCCAGCACTCTGCCTTCTTAGGGAAGTCTGGGTGACGACCCACACTTCCCAAGAAATTCCGACTCGTATACGAGTTTCCGCAGACCACCAAGGATCATCGGGGACGCCCTTTGTCTCCTTGTGGTCTGCCTCCAGTCCGAGGATCTCCGTTCGTCTTCCCCTGTTTGTCTCCTTCTCTGTCCTTTAGCGATGGGAGCCTCCTCATCCCTCCCTGAAAGTTCACCTCTTGAACGCCTGCTTAAGCATCTGGCTACCCTCTCCCTGATGCCTGATATAAAACCAAAACTTCTCCGTAAATATTGCTCCCAAGATTGGCCGACATACCCCCTAGACAATAAAAAACAATGGCCTGCAGGGGGAACTCTTGATCCTAACATCACTCACGATCTTTTTAACTACTGCCAGCACCTGAAAAAATGGAAGGAGATTCCCTATATCGAAGCTTTCCACCTCCTCCTCTCCCCACCCCCTCCCAAGTTCTCCTAGCCTGCAAGCCGCCGCCCCCGCAGAAGCCTCCCCTTCACTCCCTTCCCCTTCTTTTCCTACAACAGCCCTTCTCCCTTCCTCCCCAACCATCTCCTCCCCCATCTCACCTCCTCCACCTTCATCCCCTGGAGATTAAGCCTGAGCCTTTCAGCCCCCCTTTAACTAGGTCCCAGGGGCCTCCTCCGTCTTTGCCCTCATCACCTGTTTCTCCCCTGTTAGGGACCGCCTTTGTCTTCTCACATGTTTGTAGGGAGAATGGGAAAGCACCTTCCCCCATGTCTGAACGCAGCATGGGAAAGCACAAGCTAGAGAACAACCGGTGCAGTCCTTAGAAGTTATCTGTCCACAAAAACATATCTTGCCAAGACTCCTCACTCTGAAAATAGGGAGAACTTGAAGATGTGTAGAAACACCACCCCTGCTCCTAGCTATGCCCTTCCCCCACTTGCCGATGTGGCAGGAATAGAAAACAACGCATTCCATAAGCAATTAACTGGAGCCCTGCTGTAGCTCAGTAGAGCATGGGACTCTTAACCTCAGAGTCATGAGTTCAAGCCCAACTAAAGCAGCAGAGGCAAGCAGCTGGGCTGCTAGCTGGCGACATGTGGGTCCGATTCTATCTATCTTTATTTTCTTTGCCCCCCTTCTGCACTTCAGGACCTGCTCGACTAGGCACGGCTAGACCGCGTCACTCCCCCACAGACTGAGCCAGAACCCTTCAGTCCCCCTCAGACTCAGTCCTGAGAGCCTCCCAAAATTATCGCCCCCCTCCGGGAGGTAGCAGGATCTGAAAGCATCGTGCGCGTTCACGTCCCTTTCTCCTTAAGAGATTTAGCCTAACTAGAGAAACGCCTAAGTTCCTTTTCCACTGATCCCATGACATACATCAGGGAGTTTCAATTGACCCTCCAGTCTTACAGCCTCACACATCATGACATTTTCATGCTCCTGGCCAATACTCTCCTCCCTGAAGAGCGTAGATGAGTTTGGGACTTCGCCCAAACGCACGCTACCGAAACCCACAGGACTGACCCCACCAATACCCCTGACCCCACTGCTGTCCCCGAACAAGACCCACACTGAGATCATAACACCGCCATAATTCTCTGCTCTCGAGATATTTTTGCCTCCTGCTTAATAGCAGGTCTGAAAAAGGCAGCTCGTAAAGTAGTCAATTTTCAAAAGCTCCAAGACATAATTCAAAAGAGAGACGAAATCCCCTCCGAGTTCTTAGACAGACTCACTCAAGCCCTATTACAGTATACCAGCCTGGACCCAGAAACACCTGAAGGAAGACATGTCCTTATGACATACTTCCTAGCTAAAGGCTACCCCAACATTAAAGCTAAACTCAAAAAGTTAGAACAGGGCCCCGCTACCCCACAGACTGAGATCCTAACAGTGGCCTTTAAAGTCTTCCATAACCGGGAGGAAGAGAAAGAACGCCGTAAACAAAAAGCTGATCAGGCCAATTTCCAGATGTTGGCCCAGCTGATAAAACCACAACCTGGGCGCCCCTCTACAAACAAGCCCCCCCAGGAGCTTGTTTCAAGTGTGGAAAAGAGGGACATTGGTCAAGGGCGTGCCCCTCCCCCAGATCTCCTACCACCCCATGCCCCAGATGCCACAAAAAGGGCCACTGGGGGTCTGATTGCCCAACCACCTGAAGGGGAGGCTGGACGAACAACCCCCATCCTAAGCCCGCCGTAGTGGGGCTGGCAGAAGAAGATTGATGGGGCCCGGGGGCTTCTCGCCCTACCATTTCCATCACCAAACAGGAGCCCAGGGTTACTTTAACAGTAGACGGTCACCCCATCTCCTTCCTCCTAGATACAGGAGCCACTTTCTCAGTCTTGTGAGAATACTGGGGCCCTACCACGCCAGCTATTACTCCTATAGTCAGAGTAAGAGGTAAACAGATTTTCCCATTAAACCCCCCACCCACCCTTTTATGCACAATCCAAAACAATCCCATACCTTTCTCCCACTCCTTCCTGGTTATGCCCCAGTGTCCCATCCCTTTACTAGGACGAGACATCCTTTCCCTCCTCCACGTTTCCATAACTATATCCACTCCCACAGCCCCCAGTACTCCCTTTCTGATGGCCCTCATACCGACGACCCCCCTCTACCCAATGAAAGCTCCGGTTCTGCCCTCATACACCCTGTAAATCCCAAAGTTTGGGACATTACAAGCCCCTCCGTGGCCCTATGTCCCCCTGCCTCTATCAAATTACGTGACCCCTCTCAGTATATCTGTCAGGCCCAATACCCCCTAACCACTTCAGCCCTTATAGGCCTCCAACCCATCATTCAAGCAGACCCACTCACTCCCCATTTAATACCCCCATATTAGCTGTTAAAAAAACCAACGGATCTTGCCGCCTTGTCCAAGACCATCGCCTCATCAACATAGCCATTGTCCCTATCCATCCCTTAGTTCCAAATCCGTACAGCCTCAGCATCCCACTTCTCAGTCCTAGATCTCAAAGACCCATTTTTCTATCCCTCTAGACCCCTGCTCCCAAGATTTTTTCATCTTCACCTGGACGGACCCATACAAAAGACATTCTAAACAACTCACTTGGTCAGTTTTACCACAAAGCTTCCGAGATAGTCCCATTATTTTTAGACAGGTCCTAGCTCAGGACCTCAAACAGTTTCATCATGATCACTCCAAGTCCACCTTATAATACATAGACAATCTTCTACTCTGCAGTCTCTCGTGGGAACAGTCTCAACTTGACACTGCCTCCCTACTTAACCTTCTAGCTTCCAGAAGTTACCAAGTATCCCCCGTCAAAGCTCAAATCTCTTCCCCTCCTGTCACTTACCTCAGATTCCTTCTATCTCAACAAAGAAAGTCCATTACCTTAGACAGAAAATGGCTCCTCTCTGACCTGCCCATTCCCAAAACCAAGACAAAAATCCTTTCCTTTCTAGGCCCTTTCTAAGCCTAGCTAGATATTTTAGAACGTAGATCCCTAACTTCTCCCTGAACCCTGTTGGCAAGACCCCTATACAACCTCAGCAAGAGCCCCCCTAAAAAACCATTATCCTCCTCACCCCGACACTCCTTCATTAAGCTCCGTAAAGCCCTTGTAGAAGCCCCAGCTCTCCATCTTCCTGATTTGTCAAAGCCCTTCTCATTATACATTCATGAGAGGTCCAGTCAAGCTCTAGGAGTCCTAGGCCAATATGCTTTGCCCCAGTAGCTTATCTCTCCAAGCAATTAGACCCCACAGTTCAGGGATGGGCCCCCTGCCTACGAGCATTAGCCGCTAGACAGCTCTTGCAGAAGGCAGCTCATAAACTGATCTTCAGGGTGCCCCTTTCCATTCTGTCCCCACATCACCTAAAAAATCTCTTAACCTACAAAAGTTTACAGACTCTCCTTCCCTCCAGACTCCTGACCTTACTGTCCTCTTTCCTCCAAAATCCCGTTCACCCCCTTTGCCATCCATACCCGAATCATGACTTTTTCCTCCTTTCCCACTCTCTTGCTTTTTCTCCTCATTCCTATTGTCTTCCCCACCACCGCAGCCTCCTTTGTATGGCGATTCAAAGTCAGACAGACTTACACACAGCATCAAACAAAAGTTACTGCCCTCATTGCCACACCAGACTGCCCTCTGAAAAGCTGCTCTGAGCCTTTATACCTCCACTTTCCTCCCTCCACTGAAGTGTTCACCTGCAGCTACCCTTATTCTCCCTACCTCTGCTTCCTCTATGACCAAAAACAAGCCTATTGCAGGCGATGGCCAGACACCTATGGGAGATGTCCCTACTAGTCTTGCACCATTCACTACATAGGTAACTTCCAGTACCCACAGTATTACTCCTCCAACCGTTTCATGAAATATCCCAATGGCTCATTCTCCTTATCAATTCCAGATCCCTGGGACTCTCGATGGGCTGCCAGAGTCACAGCCTCAGTTTACTACGGGGGGTCCTTGACCCCCGACAGTACCCTTCATATCTCTCTAAAGTATGTTCCCTCTCATTCCCAGATCTCTCAAGTTGCATCAGATAGCAGACATTCCGAAAAGGTCATTATCCAAACTCTTGATAGTGCCTCTTCATCTTCTTATCCCCACCCCTCTTCCCATTTCTCCTACTCTTCATTACAGCTCATTCAGGACACCACCATCTTTCTCAACCACACCCTTAACACCGCCAATTGTTTCTTGTGCGCATCACTACAGCGCCCACTGCTGGCCGCCATGCCCCTTAATATTTCCAACTACTCCTTCCATGCAGAAAGACAACCCCTCTGCCCCCTGGCAGACATACCCCTATGGGAACCAGAATACGCAGATAATCTCACCATCCACCACTGTGTAAGCCCAACTCCACCCCCCACCAGCGCACTTCACTGCCTCTCTATCTACACCCCTACCTCCAGCTCTAAGACTTTTACACAACCGGGACACTTCTTTTGGTGTAATGGCAGTCTTTTCAACTCACTGCCTCTCAACTCCAATACACCCTGCATTCTCGTCACCCTAATCCCACAGCTTACACTTTACAGCATGGCAGAATTCCTTGAGCTCCAACCTCCCTTACCCTCGCGCACAAAAAGAGCTGCTTTCCTTCCCATCATAGTCAGTAGCTCTTTGATCACCTCAGCCATTGGGGCAGAGTTTTCGGGAAGAGCCTTGGGTCACTCTCTATGGGCAATTAGAGATCTCAACGCCAAACTTGAGAGAGCCCTGACATCCACTGCCGATTCCCTAGCCTCTCTCCAAAGACAGGTCACTTCGCTAGCTAAAGTCACCCTTCAAAACCGGCAAGCCCTAGATCTGCTTACAGCCAAGAAGGGCGGCACCTGCATCTTCCTCTGGGAAGAGTGCTGCTATTACATCAATGAATCCGGCATTGTAGAAACTGACATTACCAAACTCACTGACCTTGCCTCCAGCCTCCACTCTGCTTCCAATTCCAACCCATTCTCTTCAATACTAACAAACCCCCTCCTCACCTGGCTCTGGCCCATTGCAGGCCCCATAATAATCATTCTTCTCACCTGTCTCTTCTTACCCTGTACAATAAAGTTCATCAAATCCCAAGTCGGAAAAATCTCTAATCAAGCTTTCAACCAGCTTTTACTCAGGAACTATCAGCTTCTGGCCACAGAAGATCCCTCACCCTCACGTGACCTCCTCACCACACGCTGAAATGGACCCCTCTCTCCACTGGAAACTGTTACTGGAAACAATAGCCGCAGACGCCTGGCTCCTGACACCCATATCCTCTTGGCCAACCTATGGTTACAGGGAACCTTCATTGATTTCCAAACCTGAAGAAGTCCACATCTACTCGTCCTTACTGCGGGGAGTCCTATCAACCCTTTCCTCCCAATCCTCAAGCCCTCACTCCCTTCTCCGCCCCTGTTCAGCAGGAAGCAGCCAGAGAGAAAGCAACGTCCACAAACCCATAGAGGAGAAAGGGGGAATGAAGGGTCCCCACCAGTAAGATGGCAAACTTCTGGCTTCTCTTCGGGGGTCCTCAGTTCCCGCCGGCGCCACCTGAAGCCCAATCACCTCTCGCCCCCCTCCCAATCCCAGCACCTAGCCAACAGCCACCAGCCCCGTAGAAGTGACACCTCAATCAATTCATGCCCCCTCCTATATAACCCAGCACCTTTCCCTAATAAAGCGGAACTCTCCGGTGAATTGCTGCTATGTGTTGCTCCTTTCCTTTCAGAAGCAAACAGAAAATCTCAGTCAAAAAATAGTCATATAAAAATTTCCTCTTAAGAAACAGTAACTATTATGAATGATAGGAGTTGAAAGAAGTTTGGGATGGTCTGGAATCGTAAATTCAGCTTTCCAAGGTCTCCAGGATATTATTCCTTCCCATTATTATATTATTCTCTTTACTAAGCTTTTCTAATTTGTGCAAATGAAATTCAAGACTATTTTGTTACTTCCTCTTAATTGTCCATTGGAATATTCTCAGTCTAGCTTGGTATTTATTACATTTCTTTAGTAAAAACAAGTTAATAATAATAATAATACAAAAACAATACTCTGAGTCAACTGACTTGACAAATATTCCTCTACATGATTATAGGGCTGCTGTGAAATTTGTCATATCTCTATTTGAACACATTTGTTATTTCCTTCCCATCATGTATGCTGATAATTTTTCTGAACAAACAACAGAGCTGACCTTTGTGTCTAAAGCTTTTACTCTCAAATCCTTTTCAATTTTAAAATGCTAATAATGACAACAGTGTCAGGCACAACAACAAATTCTCAAATTCAAAGTATCCATAACTGAAAAATGCATAATGTATACTTTGTTACCAAATTTTTTTTATTGTTAATATCCCAATATACAGGCTGTTGTAACATTAATCTCAAACCTTATAGAGAATCATTAAAAATGGTCATATCTTATCATCTTATGTTCTGAGAAATATTTATTAAAACAGCAAAATTAAATTGAGTTTTAAATATACCTATATGAAATCAAGACTTGAACATTTCAACTAGGTTCTTAGTATCAAATAAAAGCAAACTTCCAACCCCTTTGAAACAGTATTATATAGAGATCATTGTTGCAGGGATGTTGTTAATATGCAAATGTATAGTTTCCAAGTTGGTAAAAGGAGAGCTGGGAAGCTATATTCAAACATTTTGAATTGTTAATATCCATTACAGTTGAAAGAGCCTGGAGCAAAAGTGAGTATACAAAATACTGATAGTGTTCTTCACCAGTCTTGTCTCTGAAGAATTCTATAAAAGCCAGATGACATACTTTAGGATAAATACTGGGAAAAAATGGAAATTATATTCTTTATGAGTCTTAAAATTAAAAATATTTTTACCTGAATTATACCTTTCAAAAACCAAAATAATTATGTCACAAAAAACACATAATTTATATTAATAGGATATTTGTCATCCATAATTTTGGATGAAATCTGCTTCTATCAGCCTGATTTTATGATCAAAGCTTTTGGTCATTGCCTTTTGCCAGGTTCTCAGATGGGAGTACCTTCAAAGTTATAGATGTAAGCAAAAATGAATCACAAATTACAGTCATTTTAAATCCAAGCCAAGTCAAAACAGAAGTAATATAATTAAGAAATTGAGCTTTCATGCACTTACCATTTACTATGAGCCAGACACCGATCAGAGTGGTTTACAGATATATCTAATTTAAATTTTACAATAATCATGTGAGGTACATCCTATTTTTATTGTCCCCCACTTAAAGATGAGGAAACTGGGGCACAAATGGGTTAACTCAGTTGACCAAGAGCATAAAATTAATGAGTAATTGATTATAGGTCCGACCTAAGCAGTCTGGCTCTGAGCCTCACCACTGTGATATTCAGTTTCTCATTATGTAAAACTGCAGACATCTAGGAAAAAACAAAAACTGTAGTTTGCATATGTGTATAAACACTAAGCCACATATATTTTATTATATATCATAAAATCCACATAGCATTTATCTCTCCCTCTCTTAAGGCACCTGAAGGGTCCCCACCAGTAAGATGGCAAACTTCCGGCTTCTTTTCGGGGTCCTCGGTTCCCGCCGGCGCCACCTGAAGCCCAATCACCTCTCGCCCCCCTCCCAATCCCAGCACCTAGCCAACAGCCACCAGCCCCGTAGAAGTAAGACCACAATCACCCTATGCCCCTTCCTATATAACCCAGCACCTTTCCCTAATAAAGCAGAACTCTCCGGTGAATTGCTGTTGTGTGTTGCTCCTTTCCTTTCATTGGTGCCAAAACCCGGGAGACGGGACACCCCAACTGGGCCCCGTCTTCCGCCAACACCAGCAGCAGCTTGCCCTCGTCCTCTTTTTCCGGTGCTGGCTCATCACACTCACCACTCCTCTCTGGTCTTTAGGTAAGTTTCCCCCCCCCTCCCCGGGGTAGGCCACTCTTCCCCGAGCTATCGCAGTGCCATTGACCGTGATCGTCCGGCAAGGCCCTGACGCTCGGGGACTAGGAGGGAACGCTCCCCGCCTCAGGCCTTCACGGCTGCGGCGGACCCTCAGGCCCCTCCTCCAAAAGCCATAAACCCCCGCCTCAGCTGAAACTTTTTAAGCAAAATCTCCCCGGGGTGGGCCACTCTTCTCCAAGATATCGCAGTGCCATTGACCATGATCGTCCGGCAAGGCCCTGACACTCGGGGACTAGGAGGGAATGCTCCCCGCCTCAGGCCTTCACGGCTGCGGCGGACCCTCAGGCCCCTCCCCAAACAGCCATAAATCCCCGCCTCAGGCCTTCACGGCTGCAGCGGACCCTCAGGCCCCTCCTCCAAAAGCCATAAACCCCCACCTCAGGCCTTCACAGCTGCAGCAGACTCTCAGCCCCCCCCCCCTCCAACAGCCATAAACGAGGTGACTCCTTTGTGGATGAGAACGCTCCCTTTCCCGCCCCCTCCTCCTTCTGTTCCATCTGCTGAAACCTGTTCGGTCTGCCGAAAATGCCTAGCGCTAGGTACCTCGTGACTCCAGCACTCTGCCTTCTTAGGGAAGTCTGGGTGACGACCCACACTTCCCAAGAAATTCCGACTCGTATACGAGTTTCCGCAGACCACCAAGGATCATCGGGGACGCCCTTTGTCTCCTTGTGGTCTGCCTCCAGTCCGAGGATCTCTGTTTGTCTTCCCCTGTTTGTCTCCTTCTCTGTCCTTTAGCCATGGGAGCCTCCTCATCCCTCCCTGAAAGTTCACCTCTTGAATGCCTGCTTAAGCATCTGCCTACCCTCTCCCTGACGCCTGATATAAAACCAAAACTTCTCCATAAATATTGCTCCCAAGATTGGCCGACATACCCCCTAGACAACAACAACCAATGGCCCGCAGGGGGAACTCTTGATTCTAACATCACTCGCAATCTCTTTAACTACTGCCAGCGCCTGAAAAAATGGAAGGAGATTCCCTATATCGAAGCTTTTCGCCTCCTAGCTCAAAATCCCAGCCTCTGCACCACCTGCTCCCCGCCCCAAGTTCTCCTAGCCTGCAAGCCGTCTCCCTCCCCTCCACACACTCCCAGTCCCTCTTCAATTACCTTTGACCCGGCCAACGAGCCTCTGCCATACAGACTTCCCCCTTCGGCCCCTCCCCCTCCTACAACCCCTCCACCCTCCGCCGCCGTTGCCGCCTCTTTCCCTATGGCAGAAGCCTCCCGTCCTCTCCCTTCCCCTTCTTCTCCTACAACAGCCCCTCCCCCTTCCTCTACCGCCGCCATCGCTGCCGCTTTCCCCATGGCAGAAGCTTCCCATCCTCTCCCTTCCCCTTCTCCTCCTACAACAGCCCCTCCCCCCTCCTCTACTGCCACCACCGCTGCCTCTTTCCCCGCGGCAGAGGCTTCCCATCCTCTCCCTTCCCCTTCTTTTCCTACAACAGCCCCTCCCCTTCCTCTATCGCCGCCGCCGCCTCCACCCCCGCAGAAACCTCCCATCCTCTCCCTTCCCCCTCCTCCACCATCTCCTCCTGCACCTCAGCACCTCCTCCTCCATCCCCCTCACCTTCCCCCCTCCCGCAAATCGAGCCTGAGCCTTTCAGCCCCCCTCTAACTAAGTTCCAAGAGCCTCGTCCATCTATGCCCCCTCAGATTCGGTCCCGAGGGCCTCCCAAAATTATTGCGGCTTTGCCCCCATCACCTGTTTCCCCCACACAGACTGAGCCAGAACCCTTCAGTCCCCCTCAGACTCGGTCCCGAGGGCCTCCCAAAATTATCGCCCCACTCCGGGAAGTAGCAGGATCCAAAGGCATCGTGCGCGTTCACGTCCCTTTCTCCTTAGGAGATATAGCCCAACTAGAGAAACGCCTAGGTTCCTTTTCCACTGATCCCACGACCTACATCAGGGAGTTTCAATGGACCCTCCAGTCTTACAGCCTCATGCATCATGACATTTTCATGCTCCTGGCCAATACTCTCCTCCCTGAGGAGCGTAGACGAGCTTGGGACTTCGCCCAAACGCATGCTACCGAAACCCACAGGACTGACCCCACCTGTCCCCCTGGTCCCACTGCTGTCCCCGAACAAGACCCACACTGGGATTATAACACCGCCGTGGGTTTCCACTCTCGAGATATTTTTGCCTCCTGCTTAATAGCAGGTCTAAAAAAGGCAGCTCGTAAAGTAGTCAATTTTCAAAAGCTCCAAGACATAATTCAAAAGAGAGACGAAACCCCCTCCGAGTTCTTAGATAGACTCACTCAGGCCCTATTACAGTATACCAGCCTGGACCCAGAAACACCTGAAGGAAGACAGGTCCTTATGACATACTTC
The DNA here is from genome assembly GCF_040802235.1 of Manis javanica. Taxonomy (NCBI): domain Eukaryota; kingdom Metazoa; phylum Chordata; class Mammalia; order Pholidota; family Manidae; genus Manis; species Manis javanica. The sequence continues at coordinate 125,439,901 of NC_133160.1, read as the reverse complement.
CTAGCTCAAAGCTACCCCGACATTAAAGCTAAACTCAAAAAGTTAGAACAGGGCCCCGCTACCCCACAGACTGAGATCCTAACAGTGGCCTTTAAAGTCTTCCATAACCGGGAGGAAGAGAAAGAACGCCGTAAACAAAAAGCTGATCAGGCCAATTTCCAGATGTTGGCCCAGCTGATAAAACCACAACCTGGGCGCCCCTCTACAAACAAGCCCCCCCAGGAGCTTGTTTCAAGTGCGGAAAAGAGGGACATTGGTCAAGGGCGTGCCCCTCCCCCAGATCTCCTACCACCCCATGCCCCAGATGCCACAAAAAGGGCCACTGGGGGTCTGATTGCCCAACCACCCGAAGGGGAGGCTGGACGAACAACCCCCATCCTAAGCCCACCGTAGTGGGGCTGACTGAAGAAGATTGATGGGGCCCGGGGGCTTCTCGCCCGACCATTTCCATCACCAAACAGGAGCCCAGGGTTACTTTAACAGTAGACGGTCACCCCATCTCCTTCCTCCTAGATACAGGAGCCACCTTCTCAGTCTTGAGAGAATACCGGGGCCCTACCACGCCAGCCATTACTCCTATAGTCGGGGTAGGAGGTAAACAGATTTTCCCATTAAAACCCCCACCCCTTTTATGCACAATCCTAGACAGTCCCATACCTTTCTCCCACTCCTTCCTAGTTATGCCCCAGTGTCCCATCCCTTTACTAGGACGGGACATCCTTTCCCTCCTCCATGTTTTCCATAACTATATCCAATCCCACAGCCCCCAGTACTCCCTTTCTGATGGCCCTCATAGCCGACGACCCCCCTCTACCCAATGAAAGCTCCGGTTCTGCCCTTATACACCCTGTAAATCCCAAAGTTTGGGACATTACAAGCCCCTCCGTGGCCCTATGTCCCCCTGCCTCTATCAAATTACGTGACCCCTCTCAGTATATCTGTCAGGCCCAATAGCTCCTAACCACTTCAGCCCTCATAGGCCTCCAACCCATCATTCAAGATCTCTTAAACAAAAACTACCTCAGACCCACTCACTCCCCATTTAATACCCCCATATTAGCTGTTAAAAAAAACAATGGATCTTTCCGCCTTGTCCAAGACCTTCGCCTCATCAACATAGCTGTTGTCCCTATCCATCCCTTAGTTCCAAATCCATACACCCTTTTATCGCAGATCCCTGCTTCCGCATCCCACTTCTCAGTCCTAGATCTCAAGGACGCATTTTTTTCTATCCCTCTAGACCCCTCCTCCCAAGATTTTCTTGCCTTCACCTGGACGGACCCATACACCAGACATTCTGTACAACTTACTTGGACAGTTTTACCACAAGGCTTCCGAGATAGTCCCCATATTTTTGGACAAGTCCTAGCTCAAGACCTCAAACAGTTTCACCATGATCACCCCGAGTCCACTTTATTACAATATGTAGATGATCTTCTGCTCTGCAGTCCCTCGTGGGAACAGTCTCAACTTGACACTGTGTCTCTACTTAACCTTCTAGCTTCCAGAGGTTACTGAGTATCCCCTGTCAAAGCTCAAATCTCTTCCCCTTCTGTCACTTACCTTGGATTCCTTCTGTCTCAACAAAGGAAGTCCATTACCTTAGACAGAAAACGACTCCTCTCTGACCTGCCCGTTCCCAAAACCAAGACAGAAATCCTTTCCTTTCTAGGCTTGGCTGGGTATTTTAGAGCGTGGATCCCTAACTTCTCCCTGTTGGCAAGACCCCTATACGACCTCAGCAAGGGCCCCCCTGAAGAACCATTATCATCCTCACCCCGACACTCCTTCATTAAGCTCCGTCAAGCCCTTGTAGAAGCTCCAGCTCTCCATCTCCCTGATTTGTCAAAACCCTTCTCATTATACATTCATGAGAGGTCCAGTCAAGCTCTAGGAGTCCTAGGCCAATATTATGGCCCATCCTTTGCCCCAGTAGCTTATCTCTCCAAGCAATTAGACCCCACAGCTTGGGGATGGGCCCCCTGCCTACGGGCATTAGCCGCTGGACAGCTCTTGCAGAAAGAAGCTCATAAACTAACATTCGGAGCGCCCCTTACCATTCTGTCCCCACATCACCTAAAAGATCTCTTAACCTACAAAAGTTTACAGACTCTCCCTCCCTCCAGACTCCTGACCTTACTGTCCTCTTTCTTCCAAAATCCAAACATTTCTTTCCTCCCCTGCCCGCCCCTGAATCCAGCCACTCTTCTTCCTCTGCCCTACTTTCCTCATACTCCCTCGCATGATTGCCTGGAAGCCCTTCACAACTTCCTTCCATGCCACTCCACGATCTCCGAAGGAGCCCTCTCACACTCCGACCTCATCTGGTTTGCTGATGGGTCCTCCTTTAAACATGAGGGCATCCACTACTCAGGATATGCAGTAGTCTCCCTCAAAGATGTCATTGAAGCATGAGCCCTACCCCCTGGTACAACCAATCAGCAGGCTGAACTCATTGCAGCCACCAGAGCTTGCACTCTGGCCCACGACACGTCTCTCACATTGTACACTGACTCCAAGTACGTATTCCACATTCTCTTGTCCCACGCGGCAGTATGGAAAGAACGAGGCCTCCTCACCACAAAAGGGAATTCCATAACTAATTCAGCCTTAATTACTAAACTTCTAGAGGCTTCACAACTCCCACACCGACTAGGCATAGTCCACTGCAAATCACATCAAAAAGATGACTCCCCCATTGCAAGAGGTAACAACAAGGCCGACAGAGTAGCCCGGTCAGTTGCCCTATCAGAAAACGCACCAGACAACAATCCATCTGCCCTTGCAGTTTTAGCCTTATCACAAGACGCCCTCTGCTCTCAGGACAAAGAGTCTCTCTTCCGCCTCTTACATGATCTGTTCCATCCCAGCCCCCAATCCTTGATCCATTTTTTACAATCTTTTTTTCCTCTCTCTCCTGAAGACAAAACCCTACTTAACCAAATCACCTGCAAGTGCACCATCTGCCAATGCACTAACCCTAATACCCCCCTCAAGGCCCGACCCTTCCCGGCTCATCAAGCAAGGGGTAATGTCCCCACTGCAGATTGGCGAATAGACTTCACTAACATGCCCCCTGTACGACGTACCAGATACCTACTCGTGCTAGTAGATACATTTTCAGGATGGGTCGAAGCTTTCCCCACCACTAACAAACGAGCATACGTAGTTGCCTCTATCCTCCTCACCCAGATCTTTCCTAGGTTCGGGATGCCCACTTCCCTCCAATCAGATAACAGCCCTGAGTTCACTGCCCAAATTATCCAGAACCTCTCCAAGTCGCTCTCGCTCCCCTGGCATTTACATTGTCCTTATCGACCACAAGCTTCAGGAAAAGTAGAAAGAGCCAATAGGACTCTAAAAGACATCCTGACCAAACTATCTCTAGAACTACACCTTGACTGGGTTCACTTACTTCCCTTAGCTCTACTCCGCATTCGAGCCCTCCCAAAGAAACGTTCCTTCTTGTCGCCCTTTGAGATCATGTACGGCCGCCCGATTCTACCCCCGGGGCTCCCTTCCCACAAAGGACCAATTCCTCCCAATATAGCCCTTCCACTACTCTCTCTCCTCCGCACTGAATTGTGGAAATATCAGGATTGGCTCCTTCCTGATCCATCCGCCTCCCAAAATCCTCCTGTCTTACAGCCCGGCCAACTAGTGTTTTATAAGCCACCAGAGGATCAGCCCTCTCTCACCCCGAAATGGGAAGGTCCACACCCAGTTATTCTCTGCACCCCCTCGGCTGCCAAGCTCTCACTGCCTGATAACTCTGTCACCCCTTGGATTCATATCTCCAGGTTGAAACCAAATACCCAAGACCCACCTTCTCTGGACACCCAAGACCCATCAGTCACAATCCAGAGTCCTTCGGATACAGCCCAAGACGCTGTCTACTCTACCACACCTCATCCCTCTGATCCCTTGAAGCTCCGCATCTCCCATGCACCCCCTTTGCCATCCATACCTGAATCATGACTTTTTCCTCCTTTACTGCTCTCTCGCTTTTTTCCCTCATTCCTATTGTCTTCCCTGCCACCCCACCCTCCTTTGTATGGCGATTCAAAGTCAAGCAGACTTACACACAGCATCAAACAAAAGTTACTACCCTCATTGCCACATCAGACTGCCCTCTGAAAGGCTGCTCTGAGCCTTTGTACCTCCACTTTCCTCCCTCCACCGAAGTATTCATTTACAGCTACCTTTATTCTCCCTACCTCTGCTTCCTCTATGACCAAAGACAAGCCTATTGCAGGCGATGGCAAGACACCTACGGGGGATGCCCCTACTGGTCTTGCACCATTCACTACATGGGTGACTTCCAGTACCCACAGTATTACTCCTCCAACCGTTTCATGAAATATCCCAACAGCTCATTCTCCTTATCAATCCCAGATCCCTGGGACTTTCGATGGGCTGCTGGAGTAACAGCCTCAGTTTACTACAAGGGGTCCTCGACCCCCCATGGTACCCTTCATATCTCTCGAGTGTATGTTCCCTCTCGCTCCCAGATCTCTCAAGTTGCATCAGATATCAGACATTCCGAGAAAGTCATTATCCAAACTCTTGATGGCGCCTCTTCATCTTCTTATTCCTCCTACTCTTGGTTACAGCTCATTCAGGACACCACCATCTTTCTCAACCACACCCTCAACACCGCCAATTGTTTCTTGTGCGCATCACTACAGTGCCCACTGCTGGCCGCCGTGCCCCTCAATATTTCCAAGTACTCATTCCATGCAGAAGGACAACCCCTCCGTCCCCTGGCAGACATACCCCTATGGGAACCAGAATACCCAGATAATCTCACCATCCACCACTGTGTAGGCCCAACTCCACCCCCCTCCAGTGCACTTCACTGCCTCTCTATCTACACCCCTACCTCTGGCTCTAAGACTTTTACACAACCGGGACACTTCTTTTGGTGTAATGGCAGCCTTTTCAACTCACTACCTCTCAACTCCGATACACCCTTCATTCTCGTCACCCTAATCCCACAGCTTACACTTTACAGCATGGCAGAATTCCTTGAGCTCCAACCTCCCTTGCACTCACGCACAAAAAGGGCTGCTTTCCTTCCCATCATGGTCGGTATCTCTTTAATCACCTCAGCCATTGGGGTGGGGTTTTTGGGAGGAGCCTTGGGTCACTCTCTATGGGCAGTTAGAGATCTCGACGCCAAACTTGAGGGAGCCCTGACATCCACTGCCGATTCCCTAGCCTCTCTCCAAAGACAGGTCACTTCGCTAGCTAAAGTCACCCTTCAAAACCGGCGGGCCCTAGATCTGCTTACAGCCGAGAAGGGCGGCACCTGCGTCTTCCTCCAGGAAGAGTGCTGCTATTACATCAACGAATCCAGCATTGTAGAAACTGACATCACCAAACTCACTGACCTTGCCTCCAGCCTCCACTCTGCTTCCAATTCCAACCCATTCTCTTCAATACTAACAACCCCCTCCTCATCTGGCTCTGGCCCATTGCAGGCCCCATAATAGTCATTCTTCTCGTCTGTCTCTTCTTACCCTGTATAATAAAGTTCATCAAATCCCAAGTCGGAAAAATCTCTAATCAAGCTTTCAACCAGCTTTTACTCAGGAACTACCAGCTTCTGGCCACAGAAGACCCCTCACCCTCACGTGACCTCCTCACCACATGCTGAGATGGACCCCTCTCTCTGCTGGAAACTGTTCCTGGAAACAATGGCCGCAGACGCCTGGCTCCTGACACCCATATCCTCTTGGCACCTTTGGAATCAACAGGTCCTCAACCTATGGTTACAGGGAACCTTCATTGATTTCCAACCTGAAGAAGTCCACATCTACTCATCCTTACTGTGGGGAGTCCTATCAACCCTTTCCTCCCAATCCTCAAACCCTCACTCCCTTCTCCGCCCCTGTTCAGCAGGAAGCAGTCAGAGAGAAAGCAACGTCCACAAACCCATAGAGGAGAAAGGGGGGAATGAAGGGTCCCCACCAGTAAGATGGCAAACTTCCGGCTTCTTTTCGGGGTCCTCGGTTCCCGCCGGCGCCACCTGAAGCCCAATCACCTCTCACCCCCCTCCCAATCCTAGCACCTAGCCAACAGCCACCAGCCCCATAGAAGTAACACCACAATCACCCTATGCCCCTTCCTATATAACCCAGCACCTTTCCCTAATAAAGCGGAACTCTCCGGTGAATTGCTGTTGTGTGTCGCTCCTTTCCTTTCAGCACCTATTTCACTCTATATAGTATTATAAATATTGTTTATTCATATCCTTTCACTTAAGTTTCCATCAAGATTCTAAGTTCCTTGATATAAAAACTGGGCCTAGTTTTTTGTGTCCTCCAAAATCCCTAGTAACATCTTATATATTCTTTAAGCATTCACTCAGCACTTTTGAATAATAGAAGATAAATCGGTATTCTTCATTAAGAAATTGGATTAAAAAATATATAGGTTACACAATGTACCACAAATCTGAATTAACTATTGACTTTCCATATAACTCCCTCTCCCCGCCAAAAAAAAGTAGAAAGGGATATCAACCCTCCCAATGAGATTGAATTCATTTCATGAAAACTGAGCAAAATTTAATATAAACTTTCAAGTACACTGATCTTATTTTTAATATTTTGTAATTTTAATAACACGTTTTACCTTATTTAAAATTCAGTATACTTTTAGTTAGTCTCTAACTTCCAGTCTTTCTAACTTAACTGATAAAAAGTTTTAGAAACCATAGAATTTATGCATTAATTGCATTTTTAGCATTTTGGCATGCAAAGACAGGGAAATGGTGGAGACTGAAATCAGAGAATGATCCAGATAATAGAGATAAGAAATACCAGACATGTTGCTGACATGGTGGTAGGTTTTTCCAACTTGAAAGGTATCTAAGGTAATAATAGGAAGAAATAATGAAGAAGTAGTAGAAATTAGGGACAGAGATAGAATTAGCATTTAATCTCATTTGAAAGATAGCTGAAGCCATAGATAAGAATTCAATAATGAAGTAAAAGTGAGCAGAAGAAAAGAGAAAGAGGATGAGGACAGACCTTGAATGTTAACTATGCTTCATGGGCAGGGGAATAGATATGCAAAGGAAAGGAATATACAGGAAAAGAACCCATTGCCATACTAGCATAGATCATTTTGGGGGGGGGGGTGTCAAGATCACTTTACTCTTTTTTTTTAATTGATGTATCATTGATATCCAACATTATATTAGTTTCAGGAGTGTACAATTTGTATATTTTGGAAAATGATCAACACAGTAAGTCTAGTTAATATCTGTCACCATACAGTTACAGAACTTTTTTCATCTGGTGAGAACTTTTAAGATTTACTCTCTTAGCAGCTTTCAAACATGCAGTACAGTATTATTAACTACAGTCACCATGCTAGACATTATATCTCCATGACTTACTTATTTCACAACTAGAGGTTTGTACCTTTTGGTCCCTTCACACATGTCTTCTACATCCCCCACCCCCCTGCCTCTGGTCTGTTCTCTGTACCTATAGCGTAGATCATTTTGAAGAAAGCAAGTGCATAATAATTTCAGGAAATAGGGAATGATCAAGAGTTTCAAATATAGTAGATATATAATGAGAATGAAAAGTGACAAGAAGTCCTCAGTTTTGGTGACCAAACAGTTCTTGGTGACCATGGAACAGTTTCACTTGAACTTGGAAAGCTAAATCATGGCTGGTAAAGAATGAAAATTGTATGAGTACTGAGAAAGAAAAAATATATGAACAGATTACTTTTTAAAGAAAGGATAGTGACTGAATGATCAACTCAGAAGTTTACAAAATCACTGTCTAACCACTGTTAAAACTTCTAGTAGAAAGAAGATGATTTTAAATAAAAAAATTAAAAATCTGAACATTCTTGAGGTGAAAATCATTACAATTTTCTGAATATCCCCAATTATTTACTGATGATAATCTGATTCTGAAATATCTTTAGAATACCATCTTACATTTATGTCAACATTTCACATTTTCCAAAGAGCTTTCCTGCCCTTCAAAGTATTGTGAGCTTCACAATAATCATATGAGTAAGAAGGATGATTATCCTATCTTTTCAAGTGAGGAAATATGTTTCCTGAAAAATGTCATCTGACCTTGCAGAATCAGTGGCATTGCTTGGGCTAGAGCTCAGTACATAGAAAGCTAGTGCTAACATCTTTCCACTGAAACTGGTATGGTTCAGAAACAGCTGCCTTCAGAGTTTGTAACCAAGACTTGATTTAAAGACCCCAGTAGCCCAAATATGTGCAAATGCAAAAAGGTAGGTACCATTTCACCTTCAGTCTCATGGCTATGAAGTATTTCAATAGCACTCATTGGCTACTCATTTCTCATTCCATTTTATTCATTATTCTCTCACACAAATCCATTAGTTGAGTAGATGTGGCAATCTCTATTGTAAAGTAGAAATAAGCAGAATGAATTATTTGTCTAAGTTCACAAAACAATTCAGTGACCGAACTGGCATTAAAATGTTTAAATTTCAATTCTTTATCCAGCCGCTTTTACTGAATAATCCTGTTCTTCACAAAACTAATTCTATTTATTATAATAGGTTTATAATATTAAAGTGAATATATAAATATATATATGTGTACTTTTATATACATACACATTGATGAACTATTTGATTATGCATACTTCAATTATGTAATACTGGATTTTCAAGCAATTGGGAGGACCCAAAATTCCTTTTTCCCTCCTTACCTTGCAAAACCAAGATCTGAACCAGGTTTTCCTTCATTTTGTTACTTAAGTAAATGCACTTCATTCTGAACTTGACTTTAATGTCCATGATGCTACATAGCCATTAGATTAGCTAGTAATACATGTCAAAGTAAGAGTTGGAGAGTAGTATATAAATATGATAGATCTAAGGAAATAAAAAATAACTATAGCTTAGATACCAAACATGATTTCAAAATACAAACAATGTGGGTTCAGGTTGTCTGGTTTCTCATCACTACCTGGGAAAGAAATACTGACTCTCTGTAAACATCCAGTACCCACAAAGCTGCTATAAAATATTGTTCAGAGATTTCTACTGATTGTGAAATTAACTTGATGGGGAAAATAAATGAATGTACATTGCACCAAAGATGGAGGAAGCATAAAATATATAATATTGCATTTACAGGGTACATAAAATCTTACTGGATCAGATATAAATATTTGTGCTTCAGCAATTTTACTATTTTACAGACTACCTTCCTTGGTAATGTTTACAAAATAAATGCATAATTTATTTATCACTATTAAAACACAACAGCTCTAAATCCTGTAGCATGAAATGAGTGCAAAGCAGCCAGTCTGAAAATATTTAATTAATGGGATAATTTCTCATTCAAAAATTTCCTCTGAATAAAATTCTCTCTACACAGAGAGAACATTTATGAGGTATACCTCATTTATGAAGACTGGAAGGCTCTTGTTCAGAACAATATTATACAAATAAAAAGTGTTTTGCTTTTGATACTAAATCACATTTTAAAATATATTGATGTACACATTAAATATTGACTAGCAAAACTTTTATTATTTATGACAGATACATTTTTCTTATTCTTAGTTCTTACCATTTATGCCAATCAGATTATACTCTGATGCTACTGGTTCAAAAGAATGTCCAGGAGCTATTTAACTTTCCATTTAATACTCATGTGGTTAATTTGGAATGATGAGGATGTGCTTGCTATTTTATAAATGAATTATTCATCACTACAGACAACATGACCCATGAATACAAGCAACTAGTATTAATCAAGGAAGATGTATGGCCATAAAGCCATCATATTGAAATCTAAAGACAAAAAAGAGGAAACTGCAGTTTTTAAATGCAATTAGCTGAAAAATGGACCAAAAACTCCTATATATATTGAATTCTTCCTCAAGTATCATGTAAAAGTCACATCTTACAAATGTTATATCGCTAAATATTTTAATTATTATACCATAACAACAATGTGGCCACTCTTTCAACTGTCACCTCATTCAACCCCAACCCTTTAAAACTGAATTCTGCACTCTCGTCTCTAGTTCACATTTAAGAGGCCAAAACTGTGATCCATGTTCTCTCCAAAGCAAATTCTTTCTGACCACGAAGGCAGAACCATAGCTCTAAATATAATGGTTCCTGGCTATATAAATAACCTTACTCAAATCAAATAAAAACATTAAATTATTAAGTAGCTAAAGAATTTCAAACCCTGATCTAAGACACTTGGGGGCTATTGTTTTTATTTAGAATCAAGATTATGATGTTGATGGTGATGATTACAGCCACAAAGATGAAAGCACTTTATATCTTTTCTTATATAAGGCCTATGAGGTAGGTATTATTATCCATGTTTCCCTATTGAGAAAATAGTGGCTCAAAGAAAATGTAACCCTTTTATTGTAACACCATCAGTGTGAGATTTAACAAAAAGTTCAATTATTTTTACTTTGCTGACCTATTTTTAAGAGGCTCTACTTTAAGATAAAACATGGTAGATTGAATAATTACATTATCTTTGCACCCTCCAAAATTCCACTAAAATTATAGTAAAGGAAAAATGTACAAAATCAAGAAGGCAAGGAGGAGAGTCCAGTCCCTGAAAAAAGCCCTTGAGTTACTTCAGTTTGGTCTGTCAGGAAAATAGTAATCTGCTCAACCAATCTGTGCCCTTTCATATATCAATTTATTTGTTTTAAGCCATTTTGCATGATAACAGTAGAGCTAATTCATCTGTCTTATGATTGTTGCTTGCATGGTACATCTTTTCCATCTTTTTATTTTTAACCTATCTGTATCATTAAATTTAAAGTGTGTCCCTGTAGATAGCATATAGTTCAGTTCGGTTTTTTAATTCAATTTGGTAATATCTGACTTTTGATTTAATTTATTCAGATTTAATGTTATTATGAATATAGTTAAATTTATACCTGCAATTTTACATTTTGTTTTGTATGTGATTCATATCATTTTTGTTCCTCCTTTATTACCTTCTTTTGTATTAAATGGATACTTTCTAGTAACATTTTAATTCATTTAATAATCTTTATATTTTTAAGTTATTCTGTTAGTGATTGCTCTAGGATTTACTTATCTTAATTTCCAAACTCTACTTTAGATTTATACTAACTTGATTTATGTAAAAAATAAAAACTTTACTCATACATAGCTGTAACCTCCCCCATTTTTGTGCTGTTAGTGTTATACATATTACATTTATATATGTTACAAACCCTAAAATACATTAGTATAATTATTACATTTTCTAATTATATGTCTCTTAAAGAAAAGAGGAGAGCAAATGTATATTTATAGTTTATTATATTAATCTTCCTATTTATCATTTCTGATTCTCTTCATTTTTTTTGCCAAATTCAAGCTACCATCTGGTAACATTTCCTTACTCAAATGAAGCTTTGTTCTTGGCTACTTCCTTTGTGCTGTTTTTGTCAAATACATTACTTTTCTATATAAGCCCAATTACATAATTATAAACATAAAATTTTATGTTTTGTGCATACAGTGTTTAAATTAGTTTGTTAAAGGAGAATAAATATGCAATTATCCTGTCACATGTAATTAATTACCTACATAATTGCCATCACTGATAGTCTTTTTGTGATATGTGGATTTGAATTACTATCTGGTGCCACTTGCTTTCTCCTGAAGTACTTTCATTACTACTTTTGTAAATTGGAATTGCTAATAACAAATTCATTCATGTTTTGATTATCGGAGAAAATGTTTATTTCACTTTAATTTTTGAAAGATGGTTTTGCTGAATATAAGATTCTTGGCTGACAGTTTTGTTTTTTACTTTTATCCCTTTGAATATTTTGTCCCACCACCTCCTGGCCTCCATTGTTTCAGAAGAGAAGTTAGCTGTTAATTGTACTGGGGTTCACTTATATATTATGAGTCATTTTTCTCTTATTGATGTCAAGATTTTTGGCTTTCAGCATTTTGACTATAGTGGATCTGAGTGTGGTTATATTAGTATTTATCCTACTTGAAGTTAATTAACTTCTCGGGTTATTGTTTTCAGCAAATTTAGGAAATGCAAGGAAATAGTATCAGGGTGCTTTTTTTTAAAGTGGTAAATAAAAAACCAATTTTTGGATGTGAAGTTTGACCAAAAACATGAATTAAGTGATAGTAATTATAGCCTACTCAGGTACTCAGAGATTCTAATTTATTTGTTTTTGATGCTTTTGTCTGATTGTAGTATAGCCATTTCATCTCTTATAATTGCCTCTTTCAGGTTACATCCTGTACTATGAGCTCTGCTTTGCAGTGTTACTCTCTTAAATAGGAAAAGACAAAGCAGGATTACATGTATTAGTGTTCTATGGTTGTGTAATATATTATCATAAATTTAGCAGCTTAAAACTACACCCCTTTATTAGCTCACAGTTCTCTAGGTAAGAAGACTTGGTATGGCTCAACTGGATTCTGTGCTCATGCTACAAGAGACCAACATCAAAATGTCAGGCAGACTGTGTTCTCATCTACAGCTTGATTAAAGAAAAACACATTATTAAGATAATTCAGATAGTAAACCAAATTCAATTTCTTATGGCTGTACAGCTGAGGTCCTTGTTTTCTTGCTGACTTTTGGATGGAAGCCACTCTGAACTATGCAAGACCAGCCTCAGCTTTTAGCCATGTGGTCCTTTCCATAACAGGGCAGGTTGCCACTTCAGGCCAACAGAAGAATCTCTCCAGTCTGCCAAAATGGAGTTTTTATAACATAAGGTAATTTCATGAGTGACTATCTCACCATCTTTGCCATATAATAAATACTAATCAAAGAAGTGACTATCTGCTCATATTCACAGGTTCTACCACTCCCAAGGGGGGAGAATTATATAAGGCATATACACCAGGAACAAGAATTTTGGGGGCTACTTTAGAATTCTGCCTACAATACCAGATATTTCTAGATGTTTGAAAAAACTCTTACAATAAATTCAGAGAAAATGGCAATGATGAAGAAAACAAAAATAATCAAAGGAAATAGTGACAGGATAGGAAACAAAAGAAAACATTAAAAGAAATACCTATGATTACTACCCAGAGAGAGATGATCAAAAACTTTACCTTCAAGAAACAATGAATGAAGAAAAAAATGTTTCCATATTGACAGGATCCATCCAAAGCCCAGTTAAATAAGTAAAAATATATTCCCAATCAATAATATTATTGTGCAAATTGTGGGACTACATAGAATATATTAAGCTTCTAGTAATAAAAATAAAAACAAAACAATGTCACATTGAACATTTGGTATCGGAATGGCATAGAACATATCAACAGCAACAGTAGAGATAGAGGACATGGATCCTTGGATCCAATTGGATACTTCTCCAATATTTTTAGGGAAAAATACTTAAAATATAAAATCCTATATCTACATGAAATATTAGTCATTATTAGGATAGAATTAAAAACATTTTATATGTGCAATGTCTAAAAAGTTATAACTCCCATGCACCACTTATTAAGAACATAGTAGCAGGTGCACTTAACTAAAATGTGGTAAATCAAAAGAGGAAAATAGTGTTTAGGTATCAGGTCGTTTAACAACAGAGAAAGGGAATTCTCAAAATTAATAAAAGGGAAGTCTCAATACAGGAACAACATTCCAGCTCAGAAAGCAATTAGGGGTAAGGACATTTAGGGGGAATGTCTACAAGAAAAGTTAGATGATCTACTGTGGATAAATGTATTGACAGTAACATTATAGAGCTTCCAAGAGTCTTGGAGTTTATTAGAGAAAGGTACACAAAAGACTTTATACCCACCAGCCTCCCCCAAAAATTCAACTACAGTAGGGGTGTGCAGGGTGGCCAGTGGTCCTTGTATTAGTAAGCAATGTAATCATACTCAACTATGTAGCCCAGCTTAAAAATGAATACTAATACAGGGGACATTTCTTAAAGAAAATCATCCCTGTGCTCTCTAAGAATGGAGTTCTACCTTTCATGCCTAGAGTTGCAGCAATTCATTATCAGCTTTTTAGAAAACCAATGACAATCATTTCCTATGCTGAAACAAGATAATTTATTAAAAATCCCTTTATATAAAATGCATTGATGAAATAATGACTCCCTTCCTTTCTCCCTAAATTCTCCATTAGAGTATGTCATTCTTCTGCTTTAATTCCTGAATGACTTCCCTTAATTTTAAGAAACAATTTGTAAGTCTTTGTTTGGCATTCCCACCCTTCTTCAAGTTCCCACCCAAAATTCACTTATCATGATATTTTCCTGAATATTCAGTCCCAAACAACAACTCCTGCTCCTTTTGCAATGTTTTCTAGCTCAATAAACAATATTAAAATTCAGTTTCCAAATTTTAAGCCTTGATATGATTCAAGATTCCATCCTGTCCTCTACAGCCCATCAAATCAAAGACTAAATTCCATTAATTAATTCTACTGACAGTATCTCTCCAGATAGGTCTTTTTTTTAAAATCTCATATGATTGTCTCAATCTCAGACAGATTAGAAGACTATCATTTCTCCTCTTGAATACTGCAGTATCCTGTGTCTTTGGTTCCTGTCTCTTCTCCAGCTCCAATCCATCACTCATACTGGAGCTTGAGTGTTAAAGGGGTTGTATGTTTACTGTTACTCCAGATCAGAGGGAAATACCTATAAACTACTATATCTAGTCATGTACTGGACATGAAGCAAGGCTTTTCTTTCATTTTTGCAACCACTACCAAATTTTAAAATCTCTACTTTCTGTTTTAGTAGAGGACTCAATTAAAATTATAGAGGCTATTGTTTCTGGGTTCTTCACAAGGAATGGGATGATGGAGTTGAGGGAAAACAAAAGCTGTAAGGCAAATGTTACTTTGGACTGGTGGCTCACGGGATGACCATGGCAGATTTAATTCTTCCTAAACAGTTACAAGAAGGAGAGTTGGGCAAATAGTCAACTACCAAGTAGCTCCTTAGTCCTTCACACCATTACTCATCTACTGTGCCCTGACCAGTCCCTTCCAGGATACTACTCAATCTTCTTTAGTTGTCATGACTTCTTCTTCCATTCTCAATCTGTATCTTATCTAGTTTCTAGAAATTGCTTTGCTAAAGGCATCTGGAACTTTTGCCATAAGCTTTTGAGTCCTAGTTTCTGTGTGCTTCCAGAATTTGTTAGTCATACTCATCATGTGGTAGGAAGCCAAGCCAAGAAAAGGGAAATGTTTCTTTAAGGCTTTAAGCACATAACAGGGTACTTCAGTTTGAAGCAATGTAACAATATACTCCCCACCAGCACCCAGTGATATGGAACCACTTGTTGATCATGATCATGTAGGCCCATTAGTTTACAATAAGGCTGAACCTATAGTAGACTAACGGCTTCCACTGCAACATTTCTGGGGGCTGTAATCCCCTTAACCTTGTAGTGAATGCATAAAAGGCATGGCCCTGCTGCACTCGGGGTTCAGCCTTTGGATAGGAATCCGCTGAGCCAGTGCTGGCACTAATAAACTGCTTCTCGCCAAACATCTCAGTGTCCCTCTAAACTCCTTGTTCATAGTTCCCGCGGTTCCTGCAACATTTCCAGAATAACTGTGTATTCACATCCTTTGTTGCTGGGGGACTGTCCCTGGGATGCTGGGAGAGCAGACAGTTGTTCCATAAGGGACTTGTCCTCCTAACGGATCGGATATGACCCGAATGCACAACGGAACCCGGTGAGACACAAGACCCAGTGGGGAGCCTTTGCTCGACTGACTGGTAAGAACCTGTGTCCAAGGTAAACATGTCTTAAGGGACAGAAGGGAAGCCTGATCAATTCCCAAGGGACGCCTGAGTAGCCCCATCTGGTGGGTGAAACCTCATCTCAAAGGAAAAGGGCGGAGGGTGGAACTAAGTGTGGCAAAACTCTGGTGAATGGTGAATGTGTGAGACATGGCCTGGCTACAGAACAAGCATGAGTCCTGATCCACAGTTCCATGTCAGTCCTCATGTGGTTAAGGGCAGCCCTCCTTGGAGGGATCCTGGCTGGGAATTATATGGTCCCACCAATGCCAACAGGTGCCTGAAATATCTGTGCAAGCAAAGTAGTCAGAGACGGACGAAGCGCATAACCAATCTATCTACTTCATTTCTGTGTGTGTATAGGCAAAGGGAGGTACGGGTGGTCAGCAGAGTAAGTATACCACTTTAGAGTGCATGCTTAGGAACTTCAAGAAGGTCTTCAAAGATGATTATAGTGTCAAGCTTTGTCCAGAGAAACTCCAGATGCCTTGTGAAATAGACTAGATCTCCTTTGAGGTCAGACGGCCATCTAAGGGATCTCTAGATACACAGCTAATTGGCAAAGTCTATCGGGTAGTCACAGGGAGTTCCGGACACCCAGACCAGTTACGACCTTCTACTCCCAGGACTCACAAGAGAGGATACTATGGGAAGCTAAGCTAAATATTAAGTATCAAAGAAAAAGACCTAAACCTGCCTAGAGAAAGTTAAGCACCTGGGCTTTCACCTCTTACACAGTGGCAACTTGGACTAGAAAGGAAATGGACTGTTTCTGCAATCTCCATCCCCCAAACCCAACATCACGTTTAGGAATTCTTATGTGCCGTAGCATTCTACCAGACTTGGATTCCCAACTTCTCAGTGATGGTGAAACCCCTATAAGAAACCACAAAGAGAGGTAAATGAGAGTTACTACTTTGAGAAAAGGAACAGGAAAGGGCCTTTCAAACCATAAAATAGACTCTCGTCAATGCCCCAGCTCTGGAACTCCCAAATCCCTAAAAAACATTTTTCTTGTATGTGCATGAGCTGTCAAGATTAGCAGTTGGGGTACTTACCCAGTGTTGGGGTCCTGGCACCAACCAGTGGTTTATCTATCAAAACGGTTAGACCCTGTGTCTTAAGGATGGCCACCGTGCCTCCAGGCCCTGCTGCCATGGCTCTCCTGGTTGCAGAAGCTGAGAGGTTGACTCTGGGACAAGACCTAATTATCAGAGTCCCACGTGCAGTTCTGACCTTGATGGAATGCAAGGGACAGTACTGGCTCACAAATGCTCGAATGGTCAGATACCAGGGAATGCTGTGTGAAAAACCCTGCATCCACTTTGAGGTCGTGAGGATGCTAAACCCAGCCACCTTACTGCCAGTCAGTCTTGGGGCTCCAGATCACCATTGCTGTGAAATGAGGTTTTCTCCAGTAGGCCAGACTTATCCAATCAGCCTCTCCCCACCCCGGAGGTAGAGTACTTCACAGACAGCAGCAGTTTCATCCAAGATGGGAGGTGATTGGCTGGTTACTCAGCTATTACTTTAAATTCCACTATAGAGGCCAACCTTTTGCCAGCAGGCACCTCTGCCCAAAAAGCAGAACTAATTGCTCTTCTCCAAGCACTCCAACTGGCAGTAGGAGTTTGGGTCAATATCTATACTGATTCCAAATATGCCTTTACCACTGTTCATGTACATGGGGCCCTATACAGAGAGAAAGGGCTAATTAACTCAGGAGGAAAAGACATTAAATATGGCAAGGAAATCCTTGAACTGCTAGACACTGTGTGGGCTCCTAAAAAAGTGGTGGTCATACATTGCCAAGGGCACCAGAAGGGAGACACTCTAATCACCCCAGGGAATTGGAAAGCCAACTGGAAGGCAAAGCCCACTGCCCAGGAGAATGACATGCGACCAGCAGTCTTAGCAAGTGCCCTATTTCTGACTCTACTGGCTAACTGGGACCCACACTACGCCCAGCATAAAAGGTGTGGTTTGAGACTGAGCCCGGAGAATACCTCACCATGGGGGAGTGAATGTTAAACAGTGGGAAAATAATTATTCCCAAATCCCTGGAACCAACTTTCATAAAACAGTTTCATGAAGAAACCCACCTGGGCTGGACCTCCTTAGAGTCCTCCCTAGCCAGACACTTCTATGTTCCAAGATTAGCCAGCTTTGCTCGGGCTGTGTGTGAGAGATGTGAAGTCTGCGCCCGAAACAACCGGAGACAAGGACCGAGAATGCCCCCACAGGTTCAGAGCACAGGAGGCACTCCCTTTGAAAACATAATAGTAGATTTTACCGAGTTGCCCGTGGGTGTTGGTATCTGTTAGTAATCATGTGCACCTTCTCTGGGTGGGCTGAAGTGTCCCCCATGCACACTGAAACTGCCCAGGAGATGTCTTGAATCCTCCTGAGAGAAATTATTCCCCGTTTTGGGATTCTAGTTACTATTGGGTTTGACAGTGGACCAGCCTCTGTGGCTGAAATAGTACAGCTGGTGGCAAGAGAGCTAAAGATTACCTGGAAACTGCACACAGCATATCAACTCCAAAGTTCGAGGGAGGTAGAGAGAATGAACTGGACCCAAAAAAGCAACTCAGCAAATTGTGCCAGGGGACCCTCCTCCATTGGGATCAAATACTGCCAACAGCAATTTTAAGAATAAGATCCAGCTCCAATAGGCAGACAGGGCTGTTCCCTTTCGAGATCCTCTGTGGCCGGCACTTCCTCTCATTAAGGGCATTAAAGGAGACCTCAGGGAACTAGGTAACCTCACCTTAAAGCAACAAATGGAGGTGCTAGGCACCACCCTATCTTCCCTAAACCAGTGGGTTAGGAAAAGGTTGCCAGTAAGCCTCACTAGAGCGGCTCATCCCTTTAAGCCAGAGGATTCAGTAGAGCTAGAGAATAGAATTTACTACCCTTAAGGCCCTTCTGGAGGGGACCTTTTACTGTTATTTTGTTCACCCCTACCTCAGTCAAAGTAGCAGAAGTCACTCCCTAGATACATCACAGCTGACTGAAGCCTGCCACCCAGAGGAAATGCGTTCCTGACACAGTGTCCCCTGCAAATTAACTATCCAAAGACAGGCTGCCAGAAATCCAAAGAAAACAGAGGACTACAGCCCTGCTTTGGTCACTCCAGAAGCTGACCAATCTTTGCACTGCAAAGCTTGAGGAATCAGCAGCTTGAAGATGCATACATAACCTGTTACTGTTATTAATAACTGTGGGTACACTACTCCTAAAATCCAGAGGTGTCCCAGCAGAAAACTCTTGTGACAAATGTATATGGGCTACTGAGTTGGGTCAAGGCATTACAAAAACCTTGCTGTGTACTCTTTGATGTGGGTGGGGCCACAGGTAATACTTGGTCAACTTATAGTAATCCATGTGAAAATTTATATTGAGAACAAGAGTAGCTTTACCTTACCTGTTAGCCTCTAAAGACAGAATCTGGGAAATTTAATCTTAGCAACTGCTGTTTATACAAATAGATGATGGAAAGAAAGTTATGGAAGAAATTACTGACAGAATAAAGAAAGTAGCCTATGCCCCAGTTCAAACCTGAAAGGGCTGGAGATCAAATGAACTATTTGAAGGCTGATTCTCAATCTTTGTGGAATTTAGAAAACTATAAGTATAATATTCTTAATCTTAGGAACCTGCCTGATCCTTCCTTGTCTCTCTCCCTTAGTGCTGTGATCTGCCACCACACTCACTGGAACTTTAATTGAAAGGAAAACAGCAGCCCAGAAACTGTTATTGTGGAAATATAAGCCCCTGGACC
Organism: Manis javanica; assembly: GCF_040802235.1. Lineage (NCBI taxonomy): Eukaryota > Metazoa > Chordata > Mammalia > Pholidota > Manidae > Manis > Manis javanica. The sequence continues at coordinate 125,420,332 of NC_133160.1, read as the reverse complement.
AAGATGAGCCATTTAAAAACCCAGATGATGCTCTATAGCCTCTAAAGAGTGGGAGGATGTGCTAGGAAGGCAAGCCAAGAAAAGGGATGTTTCTTTAAGGCTTTAAGAAGTTAGAAGAATACCAGCGTGCTTGAGTTTGAAGCAATGTAACAATGTACCTGGTCATATCACCAGGACCCAGTGATATGAAACAGCCTGTTGATCATTGTTATGTAGGCCCATTAGTTTACAATAGGGTATCTGGGTAACCTTCACTGAGATGGATTAAAACATAACTAGCGTTCTGGCTGAACCTATAGTACACTAACAGCTCCCACTACAACATTCCTGGGGGCTGACACCCCCTTAACCTTGTAGCGAATGTAGAAAAGGCATGGCCCCGCTGTGCTAGGGGCTCGGCCTTTAGATAGAAAGAATTCTTTGAGCCAGTGCTGGCACTAATAAACTGCTTCTCGCCAAACATCTCAGTGTCCTGACTCCTTGTGCATAGTTCCCGCAGTTCCTGCAACAATCAGAAATGATCTGGCAAGGGTAAAGGCCCTCAGGTACAGGTGAAAGAATTTTGTGAGGGCTAGGGGGCAGAGAAACTCACAGGAAACAACAGTTTAAAACTGTTAAATTATTCCAGACAATGGAATATATTTATACACAATGTAAAAATGCCAGTCCACACCATAAAAAACCTTTAGTGGCAACCTGATGCTTTCAAGGAAGGGTACATTCTCTTCAAAATGGCTTGCAAGGTTATGTTGAACATTTTATGGCCCATTTATTTTTCTGATTTTCCTCAGAGCAACTCTCACTCCCCTACTTTCAGTCCATGTGCTACTCTAGTTCCATCTTTAATACCAGGAATAGGCATGCACCCACACCTGGCCTGTGTGAATAGTGACAGGCCCATGCCCTAAGCCAAGTCAGGTTCAGAGGTAATACTGACTTTCACTTAAAAGAGGGGTTTGGGTCAGATAGCACATATTCTAGGCTTTGCGGGTCCAACCACATACTTTCTCAATTACCCCTTCATCTTTGATTTTGTTTATTTGTTTACAAACCTTTGAAAGTTCAAAACACATTCTTAGCTTGCTGGCAGTCTTAGTTCAGGCTGCTACAGCAGAATACCATAGACAGGGTGGCTTATGAACAACAGAAATTTATTTCTCACAGTTCTAGTGGTTCCAGGTCCAAGATGAGGATGCCAATATGGTCAGGTTTTGGTAAAGGCCCCCTTCCAGGTTGCAGATGGCCATTTTCTTGTCATATGCTCATGTGGATGAGAGGGCAATTGCACTTCCTGGGGTTTCCTTTAGAAGCACTAATTCCTTCATAAGAACTCCACCTTCATGACCCGATCACCTCCCAAAGGCTCCACCTCCTAGTACACCACAATAGGGGCTAGGATTGCAACATATGAATTTGTGGGAAACACAACCATTCAGTCTGTAACATTGGCCTGATAAAAAGCTCTGGAACTGATCTGGCCCTCGGGCCATACTTTGCCATCCCCTCCCCTGGCAAGTGATCAAGACAAAGGAATTGTGTTCTCTGTTCTATTAGAAACCATGAGAGGTAAGTCTTTTCACCCAGATACTATAAATGGTTGAAGAAAAAGACAGTGTAAAGGTATAGCGAAAGACAAGATCCCAAGGACATTGGCTGAGCCCATCAGCTCTATTACTGGATTTATCAACTGTTAGGGATTAGGAAGTCAAAGGTTTTTTTTTTTTTTTTTTAAATTGTTCTACACTAGCTTTTCTTTCAGTTGCAATGAGCAAGACTCCTAACATAAAGATCATTCTTGATTACATCCCCACTTAGATCACAAGTATCAGTTCTTACAATAACTCAACCTCACATTCTGTGCTCTAATCATGCATCCTCTTGCCTCTGGTAAATTAGAGAATCTTCTTCATCCTTCAGTGACCTTCCTCCCAAGATTACCAAGTTAACCCCTATCCTCCTGGAGGGCGCAGGTTAGAAGTCACTGCCTCTGAGAAGTCTTTGCTAATCCCCACCCCATATCTAATGTCATGTACTCTGTTTATACTATTCATCAGTGTTTTCCATGCAGTTCCAATTGTCCACATTTGGAATACTCCTCCTATTCACTCACAGCTGCAACTGCTGCTTCTCCTTCTCCTCCTCTTTCTCTTCCTCTTTGTTCTTCTTCCTGCCCTCTCCCCACCCCTTTACTCCTCACTGCCTTTCTTCCATTCCTCCCCTCCCTCTTTTCCCCTTCCTCCTTTTCTCCTCCTCCCTCTTCTTCTTTTCCTCCTCTTCCTCTTCCTTCTCCTTTTTTTCTTCTTCATGCTAAAAATAATAGAAGCTAATATTATATCATGCTTATTATATACTAGAATCTATTTTAATTTATTAATTTTCAGAACAATCCTATAGGGAATGTATTTTTTTCCATTTTATAGACAAGAAAACTGAGACGCAAAGGATAAATAAATTACCTCAGGTCACACAAATGCTTGGTGAAGAAAGTGGACTTTACTGAACTAATATAGGCACTCCAGGCACCTAACTGTCCTGTTCTTTATTTTATCGTAATTACTTGGAACAGGTACATAAAAGTGACATACTTTGTATGTTCCTCCTCATGAGCCCAGAGCATCTGTACATATTTCTATTATAGAGCTTTGCAAATTGTATTATAATATATGATGTATATATTTTCTCCACTTCTAGACTTTTTATCTCTATAATAATATGCAGCCAGTCCTGAGTCTTTGAATCCTTAGTACTTAGCCCAGTTCTTAAAAATTTACTTGGTAGTCAATAAAAATATTGCTAAATATTCTGTAGTGGTTCTCACTGTCCATTCAGTAACTATTTGGTTGTGCTTACATTGAAGAAGTTATGATTGGCAAGCCAATGATGATCAAGATGCAACATTGCTTTAAATCAGTGGGCTATTTTTGATAAATACAACACTTACTTTTTTACTATAATTCTAAAACATTCTCCTTGCTTTGAAATTTAGATGCTAGAAGATAAACATACATATTCCAAGTGCTGATCAACCCTAAGATTACATGTGTCATTCTCTTTGTAAAAATCACTCTCAATGCTTATGGAGTTTTAAGGAGACTGAATCAAGGGATTAGTGGACAGTTTCCACCCTATGATACAAACAAAATTAGTCAAATCACACTTATGAATATGATGCACAATTTCAAAACAAAATATTAACAAGCCAAATTTAGTAGTGTATTAATAATGACCATCTTTTAGATTTTTTCACATTGCAGGGAAAAGAGACATGGCAAGGGTACCTCATGCATCCTCATAGGATAGACATTAATTTAAAAAATAAACCAAACTATAAGAACAGAATAGGAACATACCCACAGCCAGGCTTCCAAGAGCCCAGGACACTTTTTAGAATACAACTGAAACTGCAGGTAGACCTTATTGGAAATTGGACTCCTACAGATCGTCAAGGATGCTCCTGAGTTCTTGTGTTGTTACTCTCTAGTGGTAAGAATCCACTGCTCTTTTCGACCCTACTCTCTCACTTAATTGACTGAACTATCCTCTGTGCTGCTACTTTTCTCTGACCTTGACTCTACCCACCTTCTGGTATCTACTTATCATAGCATCTGTTTGCCCATAAATTCTAATAACAAAAAGTTAAAAAAAAAAAAGGAACTGGAATATATGAGTTATACAATGTTCCTGGATGAGAAGATTAAAAAGTGTGAAGATGTCAATTCCTATTGGATTTATTAATAAATGTAATACACTTATAATAAAAACACAAGTGATACTTTTTAAAATACGTGTGTGTGCTCATCCTAAAGTCTATCTAAATGAATGGAATGAGTCTAACAAAAATTAGCTTGAAAAATATTAATAAAAGTAAGAGAATTCTACTAAGAGCTATTAAAATATATTTTAAAGTTAAAATTGCAAAAACATAGTGGTGGTAAGGATGAAAATTTAGAGACTATATGCTCTCTAGAAGCATCCTCTAATATTAATAGTGAAAAAATTCAACATATTATTAATGAAGTATCAGAAATTAATAAAGAGATGATGCTGAGAAACAAATAATGTTGAAAAAATGGGCTAGTAATTAGTGAAAATTTCCAAATACTCACCTCACCTCATACAACAAAATAAATCCCAAGTAGATTAAATTGGTAAATGTAGAAATCTATGTAAAACCAGTTTTTCACCTTTAATATAGTCAAATGAATGTTTACTGAAACAAAAAATAGAAGTAAGTTTTTACTAATCAAAGCAGTAAATATCTGTAGGAATGATACTTTTTATTACTGGAACAGGTGCTGGATATAGAAACAATGGTATGTTTAGGTAAAAGTGTAATCTTTTAAAACTGTTTTTTAGAAAATGATTTTTCAATGTGAATAAAGAGCTTTATAAAGTTCATAACCTTTAACCAGGAATTCTTCGTAGAGGCAAACAGAAATATGTACAAATATTCATATATAAAAATGCCCACTGTTCTATAATTTAACATAGATAAAAATATTTTTAAGTCCAAATATTCAAATATAAAGGATTATTCTACAAGGAGAACACAACACTTTTATCAGGACAAAAGTTACTAAAATATCTCCTAACATTTGATGCATACGTCACTCACAATTAAAATACCATCTTGTTAGAGATGATTAACTCCAGATGGTTTGGTATACTAAAATGAGCTGAGCTATTAGATTCACCATCCACTAGTTTGGGGATATTGTACATGGTATTCCTGCTTTCTGACCTCTATATTCCATAAGCAATGAGGGAGAGAGAAGAAGGAAGGAGTTCCTTATTAACACTATGGTAGTTTTGAAGATTATATAATTATAGTAGATGCTCAATAAGTATTAGCTTTTCCCATACTTTCCTCCTACCTCTTTCTCCAGAGTTTCTTTCAATAAAAATGCATGTCTTCTTTTTTTCAGGTGAGTTATACTACATTTACATGGCATCATATAAATCTGGATACCCAGTTTTATCAAGGAGACAACTGAACTAAGAAGTTTGGTGATTTGTGCGTTGTTACACAAGCACTAAGCAGCAGATCTGAGATAAGAATCCAGGTCTCCTGGCACTCAGTTTATTGCTGCAGAGTACCCATAAAATATAAATACTAAAACTGAGGTGGCCTGTAAATACTTGAATGACTAAAGGACATCTTCCCACATTTTAACAATAACCTTCTTGTTTCTGTTATCTGTAAATCGTCTTGATTTGGCTATGCCCAACTTATTGTCTTGGTTCTGTTTTGTTTGTAATAGGGATCCAGATGCTGGCCATAGTAAGGCTTGCTGGCATTTGAAATGCAAGAGTAGACTTTTCTTGACCATCTATATTGGGTACCTTTATGAAGAGAAGACTGAAGTTAATGGAGAAGAATTTATGCCAAGAGACCTAGCATTTATTTAAAAATAGTGGGTAAATTGATCCCTATCAACCTAGAGTTAGTTTTAGAGATGGAATAACCTTAGGAATGAATCTGTTGAATATTTTTAAACATCTTTTATGACCATTAAGATTATTATGGCATCATCATCTTTGTCTCTGCCTACTCACCTTTGGAAAACAGGGATATGAAACCAGAATAGACTGTGCCTCATTCTGCATGATTGTTTCAAGCTGTGTGGGAGGGATGTGTATGTTCATTCTTGCATCTCTTTGTTAAAATACACTATAGTGATCCTGCTGGTCTGAGGAGTGGTGGGTGTTGTGCCATGTGGAGTTAGTAGTGTGTTTGTGGGAAGAGAAACTGTAGGAGGCTAGTGTGATGTGTTGGGAACATGCATCATTTCTATGAGTTAAGGATGAGTCAAGTGTGTACTTAACAGGCAGCAAAATCTTTCGCATGTGCTCAACTGGAGCAAAATTTATTCTCAGTATAGCTTAAATTAGATTTGTGCCTACCCATTGGAAAATTCAGGGAATCATTTTCAATATGGTCTTCATAGTTAAATATAAACCAAAGGTAGCTGTAGTAGCACAGAAGGGACTGATTTTCAAAGATATGGAAACACCACATTTCCATCAGTACAAAGGAATGAAAAAGCAAACTTCCTAATTTACCTCCAATTTAAATCAGTGCTGGATTTTAACATGCTATGAACAAGAGAGCTTTGGTTTAAAAAAAAAAGAGTATGTAGGATGAACTCAGACTTCAGTATAGAATTGTGTTCATCTTAAATGTGCAAAATTTCTTAAACATAGATTATATCATGTGACATTTGATCAATAGAAAATATACTTTTAATTTATTCATTACTCCTAATAATGTTACTCTGAGAATTTACTACTCAATATATTGTACATTACTTGAAGGCCTATTAATTGTTGCTAGATGTACAAAGTGAACAACATATTCTTCTGTCCCTCTCCCATTCTAAATTACATGTATTACTAGTTTTACTGTTTTTTACTGCAGCCAATGGGTATCTCTATGTCTATATTTCACCCAAACCATTAAAATTCTAGTTTACCACCTGTTTCCACAATTAAACTGCAAATTTTTGAAAGGAGGGATGGTATTATATTTTTGTTTATATTCCAATCCTATAATATGTAATTCAAAGCAGACACTCAATAAATATTAATAAGTTGAGTCCTTATAAAATGAACACACAATAATTAAGGTATGTATAAAATACCATGAACATAGAGAAAGAAGAAAAGGAGGATAAGAAATTGTCTAAATCCCCAACACATCTTGCTACTGTCTATGGAAAGAAGGTACCTGGTAGTAGGTCTTATTGGCTCCCCTATGGAGATGGTTTCCTGGAATTTTCTGTGTAGCATTGAGTCAACACTGAAGAACAACAACAACAAAAAAAGCCAAAGTCATTTTTCAGCCATCAGCCACACTGAAGAGATATTTCATTATAAAATACAATAAAAACTTTCTAAACAATGATACAGTAAATGATAATGTTTTGCTTTGATAATTTATTTATGCATTTGGCAAATATTCATTTGGTATTGTTCATCTACTGTGTACCAGGCACTATTCAAGGTTTGATGGGAAAAAAGTTCTTTTCAAACTCCTTTTATTACTTCCTCATGGGAAGAACTGTGGGCCTGGAGGTGACATACCTCATTCAGGACACTGAAGATTTGGACACATTTCTCCTAGTGTTCAATAGAACCATTCTAAAAATTAGTAAAGATAATTTCAAAACAAAGAGAAACCTTTAAGACAAAATACATAGACATTACAAATGTTTTTCCCTTGTTGCAGTAACTGAACCTGACTTAGATCAATGGGGGGGCAGGAGGGAGGTCTACAGATCTCGTTTAATGTATTAAGATCAGTAGTTAATCTACTCTATTTTCCCTAAAAGAAATTTGTAGCTTTGAGGTAACAGAGAATCTCAGCACCTGTAGGGAATAACTCCATAAGATTTTCCCATAACTAGCCCTTATTTACAAGGATTCCTCAAAGTGACAATTCAGTGAGCATACTGATAAGAAAAATCCCATAAGGATATGCACAAGGATTGCCTGTATATACTAGTGTCATCTCAAATCATACAGTGAACTATTCAAATAAGGTCATTTTGAAACTTGTATGCAATCAACCATTTTATACAAGGTTTGGGCCAGTCATACTGAATTCTATTCTATGCCTGGTATTCGTACAATCAATTCCAGGTAATTTTTATGAGTTGTGTCTAGAAATCTGTGCTGGATTACTTTTTGGCAACTCAGCATGTCTTCCCCTTCTATGCTCTCCCTTGTGATACAGGGGTTGAGGCCCTGGGAACTACATTTCCCAGAATCTCTGGGTTAAATTCCCACCCATGAGAGATAACAGGAGATTTGGAAGGAAGAAAGCACGCAGAATAGTTTTCACAGAAGTGAGATTTTGCAGAAACCTCCTGTGAGTCACCAATTTTAATTCTGAAGCTACGATCATCACCAAGTAGCTTACTGCACTTTTCAAAACTTCTGAAACAATCCAAAAGCAATGATACAATTTCCTCTTTTTCTTCAATCTGTTGATTAAGAAAGATTTATTGAGTACCTCCTATGAGCCAGGTATTGGCAAGGCTCTGCTGATACAAAATCAAATAAACATTTTCCTGCCCCAAAGGAGCTTATTATAATTCTTATAGCTATCTGACTACAACAAAAGACTCAAATCTGCAGAGATTGATTTTCTCTCATTTACAGATGGGAGAAGAGGCAGAGCTGGTTTTGCTTCCACTCAATCCTGAACGCAGCAATTTGAGCCTGTGCAGTTGCCAAGGCAATGCCAACTGTCTGTGACAGCATATGGGGGTAGACAGAAATTCACATACACAGACACAGTGATGTTGTAAGTCTCCTTTATAAGATACCAAACTAAAAATAAAACTTTTCATCAAGACTGTATTTTATCACATTAAATAGCCTAATTTGCCAGGCTGTGGAGAATAGATGTCGAACCACTTCTGGCCGTTCTAAATGTATTAGAAGATGAAATCTCTTTTGCCTCGTGCACTTCAGAGTCTCCTCGCTGAATAGTATTATTTACAGGTAGCATAAAGAACAGAGTAAGGATGTTTATCACGCTCTTCATTCCTCTGTGACTGAATGGACACCACACTTCCTTACATCAGACTGAAAAAGACTATAATGAGGAAATGATGAATAAACCATTTGGCCAAGTACCTTTCTATATATTGTGTAAGCCATGATTTTAAAACTATAGCACTTATAATACTAAAATACTGGGCTGCATAACAGGATGTCAATTTTACATTAAATTCAAATAAGAGGCACAGAGTTGTTTTTATAAGAAATGAACTAGGAAAGCACTAAACTTGATGTCTTTTCACTGAAATCAATGAAGCCAAAAAGAAACAGAATAATTTGCTTTCCATTTTGTATTTTAGTCTCACATTTCTGTTAACAAAAACCCTTTTTCTCTTACCCTTATGACACTCGTTAAGCATGAATATTATATATGGAATAATTCATTAGGTTAACAAAGAGATTAATAATAATGTATTCAGGAGTACTTGATGATAAAGAAAACCAGGGCTCAAAATAATCTCAGTCAATTTAATTCGATGATCTTTTCAAAACATAAACTTCCTATTAATGACTCTAGATTCTCCACAGCCTTGTTCTAGCAAAAACCCTGCATTTTCCTTTTTCACCTTGTTGAAAAGGACCAAAACAATCACCTTTTTAATTTGAAAGGTAAAGCCATACATGCTAGACACTTAAAATATGTCAAGATGAAAGTAAGTTATTAATAACAAATTGGTGAATATATTTTGAGAGTAAATAAGAAAGTCCATCTTTAAGTTATCTTAATAGAAAGACTTCTGTTTTGTAGAACAATATTGTTAGTATCAGATTATAGTGTAAATATAACAACCAAAGGCAGGAATATAAGAACAAATGAAATCCAGTTCATGGCCAAAGGATGGTTAAAAGTAATGCCACCACAGACAGCACCCCAGGTGGGTGCTTGGGATATTCATCCAGCCAATGTCAAGGTGATTCCAAAGAAGGTATCTGTCTTCAGTTTGACCCCCAAATGGAAAGTGACACTGCTTACTATTAGGTCTGAAATAGTGAAAGAATTAATAAACTAATTGATGAGTGAGTGAGTGAATGACTAAATAGAGTCCTCATGGTCAATCCAAGAGTACACAGAATACAGAAAGTAACAGCTAACACAAATGCAGAACAGTGTACTCCAATTAGAGAGATAAACCATTCACGAGGTTAATAAAATAGATACTTCGCAGAAAATATTGCATGGAATAAATGTCCATGGGAAAATTTTGATAAAACTCCATGCTTGGAACAGAATATTAGCAGAGAAAAAAAATATTCTGAAAGCCAAAAATAAGAATCCTAAAATAACAGTATGGCCAATTAGCAAAGAACCCTCAGCCCTGTTGATTAATGCCCTGCTTTCTAACTTCTGATGTTTATCAAATACCTGGAGATGATTTTTTTCAAAACCACAGATTTATTAACCTGGCAGGTATATTTTGAAAATAAGAATTTGCAGATGATTTCTCAATAACTTCATCATCAAAGAGTTTTTAGTTGGGAAGAACTGAAAGTTCCTATCACAAACAACAAACTACCTTTATTGTTGAATGTTTGCATACTTGAGCTAATGCATCATAAAATGTATAATGTTCTTATTCCAGAGAGAAGATTCAATCATATTTTCCTAATTCCCTGTCATTTTGTAACTGCTTAAGCTAAAAAACTACTCCAAGTATTGTTTTAAGTAGTACCTGGAATGATCAGCTACACCTGACAATTTCAGTTAAAATTCTCACATTTAGAGGAGTCAAAATGAGATAAGCATCATCTGTCAGTTTTATTTCTTTTTTAAGCATAATATATGTTACTAAAGAAAAAATGTCTTCATTTAGCTTGTAATGTAATTCTGCTCTCAGAAAAACTCCCATACATTTATATTTAATCTGTGTAGACAATATCATAATTACAATATAGTTTAGGCTGCTGTAACAGAGAGATACAGAAATAAGAGAAAAGCTTGTTTCTTTTTTAAGTAACAGCCTAAATATAAGCATTGTACTCTGGTACAGAGGCTTTGAGATGTCTGGTAACCATGTTTCTATTTTCTTTCCAAATTTGTCAAAGTGTTAAGCCTTCTTTTGTATGATCAGGATGGCTCACCTCCATCTAGTGAAGAGAGAAAGGTAAAAATGATATGATGTCCTTACCATTTAAATGCACAACCAGGGAGGTGCAACCAACATTTCTATTCATATCATATCTCACAATGATAGATCACATGATCATACATGGCTACAAAGAGGAAAAAGAAATCTAGTCTTCACTGTGAAAAGCATGGCTCAGCAAAAACTCAAGGCCTCAGTCTCATTTTATAAAAATAGGTATGGATAGATATGGAGAGATGTCTTTTTTTGGCTTCCCCCAAAACAAATGCTGAAACAGAGGTGATTTTAAATAGTGATCCCAGGAAGCATAAATTAGGAAATGGGAAAAGTAAGAAGAAACTCCCCCAAAGAATACAGCATCATTAGGCAGTTTACTTCTAGGGTCATGGGGTTTAGGTCTTCTGGTTAGACTCAGAGAAACAACAGGAAACTTGCAACAGAACCATTCCACCTCACAATGGGAGTCTGAGACATTTATTCTAGACCCCCAACTCCACTGGATGAGGGTTGCTTCTAAGGATACTCGGTATCTCGTATTACTTATTTACTCATGTGCCACAGAACAATCACATCAGAGACAACCCCCAGGCAAAGAGGAGATCACAGCCACCTGAGGTAGAAAACCAACAGTACACTGGAAATTTCACTGCTAATGAAGGTAATTTCAAGTGGGTTTCTGGGATATGGGACTCCAATAATACCCCTGACAGGCAAAGCTAACATTGTTTGTGTTTCTTTTTAATGACTTTTTTTAACCTAGAAAAGTTTGTCTCTTATCTGTTAATAACAAGCCTAAAATTACAATATCAAAAGAATATCTCCTGCAAAATTTACATTTCATGTGCCTTCATGTATGAAAACAAATCCCAAAAGACTGTCAAAATACTATAATTTTTAGGACACATTAATATGATTGGCTGGAGTATCTTTTATTTGTAAGGACCATAATCATATTCTGTTCTGCTTAGTGAAATCCAACTATGTCTGACAACCATTTCTTTTAGAGCAAAACTGCATGACCTAATAGTTTTGAAAAATAAGACAAGGATGGTTAAGAGTTAATATTAAGTATCATGCCTCTATTACAGTACTCCCAGCATTCTGAACTGTACATATTAATACTGTGTTGCATCTCCCATCATTGTAAAATACTTGAGGACAACATATTTGTCTTATTAATTTTGTAATCCTCAGGGAGACAGCTCTATGCATTGTTCATAATGGGTATTCAATTAAGGTTTGCCAAACTTAAAACAATCTCCCATTTTAAACTCACTCACAAAAAGAAAATGGATAAAAACTCATAAACACCATCTCTGAAAATAGAAATCACTAGCAATGAACAATAAAAAATAATAATAGTAGTAAGACAAATAGAGAAAAATATAATTATTTGTACTGGTAATATAAGAATAGAGTAAAAGCAATATTAAAAAATAATGTGCAAGATTCAAGATGGCCACGTGAGAGGTGATATGGAGAATTCCTCCCAAAACCACAAAGACTATGAAAATATAGGTGATTGCTACAACTAACCCTAAAACAGCAACAAGAAAGAAGCTGAACCAGAATGCATGCAGACCTCATGAACAGAGCAGACGTCATGAACACAGGGTAACATACAAAAGCCTTTATCTGGTGGGACCTAAGCCGTTCCCCGACCCCAGTTCACTGGCGGGAGGAAGAGAAACGGAGCAGGGGAGGGGGTGGAATCCTAGGACTGCTGAACACTGAGCCCTGGAGGTCTGCTTTGGGAACAGAAACTTACACTGTGTGGTGCTCTGGACATTGGGGAGCTAAGATTGTGGTCATTTGTGGAGGAGGGGATCCACACCGGGCCGCTCTGGGACAAAGGAAAGGCAGGTGGTTTGAGAGGCTTCCTAGCAGCAAGAGGGCTGCTGAAGGAGAAGGGTTTGCACGGAGCTTGCTGCGTTGGGGAGGGGAGAGCTGGACAAGGTTGTCTGGGTGCACTCTGCCCAGCTTGTTGGGAAGTTTGAGGAGCTTCAGGTGCCCCATCCCCCTGGCTGCCTACTCAGCTCCAAGGCCCCCACTGTGACACGCAGCCTGCCGAGCCTTCCTCCTGGCCTGCCAGCACCAGTTCACAAACTGGCAATCACTACACTGGCATCAGGCCAGCCAGAAGGAGGCTCAGCCTACTACAGCTATAGACCCAAAGTGCAGAGGCTTACACCTGTGTGCTTGGCCCACTGGCTCTGACACTTGAGACAGGCACTGCAGATGGGAATCAGGAAACAGATCTTTCCTCTTCTGAGGCACAAGCTCAACTCCCCTACAACCTCCAGACTCACTTTAGGGGCTGAGCAGGTTCAGAGATTGGAGCTTCTGGGCACTAGTGGGCACCACACAGAATTATGAAAGGTCAAAAGAACATGTTCAAACCAAAATCTCACAAACCCCAGAAAAAGGGCCAAATGAAACTGAACTCACCAATCTGTCTGAAAGAGAGTTCAAAATAAAAATCATTAACATGCTTATGGAGGTACAGAAAAATATTCAAGAACTCAGGAAAGAATTTAAGTCAGAGATTCAATCATTAAGAAATTCCATATCTGAAATGAAACATACAATGGAGGGATTTAAAAGCAGATTAGATGTAATAGAAGGGAAGGTAAATCGAATAGAAATTAGAGAAGAGGAATACAAAGAAGCTGAGGCACAAAGAGAAAAAAGGGCCTCTAAGAATGAAAGAATATTGAGAGAAGTGTGTGACCAATCCAAATGGAACAATATTTGTATTATAGGGGTGCTAGAAGAAGAAGAGAGAGAGAAAGGGATAGATAGTGTCATTGAGGGGGTAATTACTGAAAATTTCCCCAATCTGGGGAAGAAGATAGTCTCTGAGGCCATGGAGGTACACAGATCTCCCAACACAAGGGACCCAAGGAAGACAACATCAAGACATATAATAAATAAAATGGCAAAGATCAAGGATAAAGAGACTTTTAAAAGCAGCTAGAGAGAGAAAAAAAGGTCACATACAAAGGAAAACCCATCAGGCTATCATCAGACTTCTCAACAGAGACCTTGCAGGCCAGAGGGAGTAGCATGATATATTTAATGCAATGAAGCAGAAGGGCCTTGCACCAAGAACACTATACCTGGCAAGGTTATCATTTAAATTTGAAGGAGGGATTAAACAATTTTCAGATAAGAAAAAGTTGAGATAATTTACCTCCCACAAACCACCTCTACAGTGCATTTTGGAGGGACTTGTATACATGGAAGTATTCCTAAAGCTAAATAGATGTCACCCAAGGGATAGACAAAGAGCACAGAATATGATTCATAACATACAAAGAATGGAGGAGGAAGAAAAAGGAGGGAAAAAAAAGAAGAACCTCTAGGTTTTGTTTGTAATAGCACACAAAGCAAACAGAGAGACATATCTCCTTATCTCCATATGCAGACATGTGCACCCAATGGTTGAGTTCTAGCCAATGGAATGGGAGCTGAAATGAGATCTGCCACTTTCAGGCTTGGCCCATTTTCACTTCTACATGTGCTTTCTTCTTCCACAGCAACTGTGGAAGCATCAGATTGATGCAGCACAAGACGGAACAGTCTGGGTCTCTGAATCACTTCTCATAGTAAAGCCATCCATCAGTCAAAAACATTTATTTGGGACTCTGACTCAAGCCATGACATCTATTGTACTGAACCACTGCAATTTGAAGATCTATTGGTTATAGCAACTTTGTGTGTACTTAAAACATGATAAGGTATCAATAAATGCTAGGTATCACTGTGAAAAATAATAATAATAATAATGTGCTTCCTGCTCAGTTTTATCATTCATATCCTCCCTTAAAATTAGGTCCTGGCTGGGAACTTGGTTTACATATAGATAAGATATTCCTGAGAATAGGATGCAAGTTATTATCATCCTGCAAGACCAAAGATGTAGATTAATATCTGGCTTGGAATAAATTGTTTAGTGCCAAAATGTACAAATCTTTTACAAAATGCAGTAACACATCATATCAGAATCATACAAAAACATATTTTTCCATAGATTCAATCCATTTGAGCTCCATTCAAATGTCATTAGCTAAAATAGCAAAATGACCTCCTAGTCAGGACACCATGAACCTGGAACAATACCATTTTTATACTATAGCACCTGTAAATATTGAATATTTTACATTTTTTCTATTCCTAAACTTGGCTATTTTTAACTATATCTTTTCATTTAAACATTTTATTAAGAAATATTTTATACTTTATTCACAATATGACCCAGGAGTGGAAGTTAATGAAGTATACAAACTGGTCTCATAGTAAGCAGGAAAATAATAAATATCCTGCAATATTTATAGAAGTGGGTCTCAGCCCAGACTGCACATAGGAACCATGTAGGGAACTTTTCAAAAGTACCTAATACCTGGGCCTCATCCCTAACCAAAAGAATCAGAATCTCTGAGGTAAGGATATAGCAATTTTTTCCAATGACTTCCAAGGTTATTCCAATGTTGTAGGACAAGGTTGAAACCTATCAAATTGGGTAGAAAAAGAAAAACCTGCATCATTAAAATTTTATCAACTCATTATAATTACCTGGTAAAGCATAAGGATGCTATTCTGTGACATAAGAGACTATTAACAATAGGAATTTATCATATAAAATATCCTATGAAAAGGTAAAACAATGAATGAAATAATGTAATAATAGTTGATCAGAGAGCAGATCTTCAAATTTGCTGATCATTTTTGTTGAGTTATCATTTGGATTGAATTACAAATAACTAAACTACCTAGAGGGTTCTCAACATATAAGAGGAGCTACACCGTCAAACTAAATGCGGTAATAGTTCTTAATAAGCAGTTTTCAGAGTAATGGAAGTAAATTTAATTATAACATACTCTTTCCTCAAGATTACATAAAAGTTCTCAACAAAGAGTCTCAACACGATTATTATTAGAAGTGTGAACTATATTGTAAGTAATGTATTATTAATAAAAGAAAAAAATTTTGTTATTTTCAGTTTTCTAGAGCAAAGAATTTCTAAACTTATATCTACATTCATATATTTCTCTCACACCTGAATGTCAATATGTTATTTTGAATAAGTGCAAAAGTATTAGATTTATGACTAGCATGTTGAAAATTGTATGTGAGAATATATCACACAAATAACTTTCATTTTCTGTGAACATTTTGACAAAAATATAAGTGTTGAAAACCTCTAATATCAAGAGATTTTTGTAAATTCAAGCTGAACTAGAAGTTTCTGATTATCTACTCATTATTCTTTCTACAGTGACCACTAACAGTCTATATGGTTTAGTATAGCATCTTAATTGTACCTCTGTAACAGAATGCTAAAATGGAAACTTCCTATGAGACCATAAGATGAAGAGTGTCAAATACCAAAGTGAGATGTCAAACTAAATACAAATCTCAAAGTAGGTGGTGAAGAACCAGCTGCATGACTCTTAACCTTTTCATGGATATAGAGAATATAAGAGAGTTTCAAGAAATTTATACAAAGGAAAATGGTATTTAAATAAGATTTTTGTGAAGAGATTTTGGGTTATTTTAGTTAAAGAAGTCCTGGGAATTGTCCTTTACTATGGATTCTATCAACTCTTTACCTATTTACAATCTGCTGATCAAGTATCCTGAACAATCTGCCACCAGAACTCTCTGTACCTACCCCTATACAAAGCTTTGAAATTGAATACTCTATGTTGCTTTGAGGGTCCAAAGGAAGGGTCTTGCCCTATCACCAGGGTAAGTTAAATTGAATTAGTGGAAAATTTCCCTGTGAGCAGAGGCATCCATGTACATAACATCACAATAAATCCCTATTAAATTCCTCCTGATCAATTGTGTTTTTTATTAGATTAATATGTCAGATTAATATAATAAAACCATTTCATTGACTATTCACTCCACCTTCATAAAACACATAATTTCTACATTCATGTCATCTAGGATATTAATGATTATTTTCAACAGGGTAGGGCTGAGGGCACAGTACTTTGGCATAATGTTAAATACATTAAAAATTCCTTCCAAGTTACCTTGATATAGTAATCATATCCTTCAGGAAAAGCTTTTCAATTAGCCATACATTACTTATTCTAAGATATGTATTTTTTCACATCTTAACATACCTGGAATCAGAATAGTATCTCATAATTACTGTTAGATGGGCAATGGCCAATGGTGTTTTTCATTGTCAGCCTTTGTACTAATATCAAAATGAGCAACATGAAACTTACAGAATTGGTAGCATCTGTTAGGTAGGAAGTTCTGGAGATGATAGTGGAGAACTATTTGATAACTACTGTACAATCAATTCTCCTAATTGTACAGAGGACAATATTTTGTGGGAAAACAGAACCACAATGACTAGGCTAAAATATGTCAAAGAGTCTGAATGTAAGGACATTTTTTAGAAATAACAAAGGAATGAATTTCATTAAATGTTTGTTTTAATATGTACATGAGTAACATATAAAAAATTTATGTGAAAAATTTAAAACACCTCTTTCAGTAAATATGTTACACTTCTAGGAAGAAGTATTGTGTCGTATTAATTTAAATGTCTTTATTTTCTTCCTTTGTATTACAGAATGAGAAAAGATACAGTTAATAACATCTTAGATTCACAATAGTTTGATAATATAAAATATCATACATTAAAGTTATATTATTTACTAAACTATTGATGTAATATGTAACTATGTATAGCATCTATTATATATATTATATATTTATATAGGACAGTATAAAATATATATTGTATTAATATAATTGTTATAATAATTATATTTAATATATTGTTTTAAAATATAAAATATTTTTAACAAGGCCAACTTTACATCTCAATAAACTAGAAAAAGAACTAAGTCCAAAGTTACCAGGAGGAAATAACAAAGATTAAAACAGAAGTAGTACAGACAATAGAAAAATAATAGATAAAAATGAGGCCTAGTTTTCTTAAGATCAAAAAAACTGATAAGCCTTTAACTAGACTAAGAAAAAAAGAACATTTAAATAAACAAAAACAGAAATGAAAGAAAAAATGCTATAACTGATGCAACAGAAATGAGAAGATTTATGAGTGCTATACCAGCTATATGCCAAAAAATTGGATAACCTAAAAGAAAGGGTAAGTCCTAGCAACATAACACCAACAAGACTGAATCATGAAGAAATAGAAAATCAGAACAGGTCAATAACAGGTTGGACTATTTAATCAGTAATAAATAACCTCCCAACAGAGGAAAGCCCAGGACCTGCTCTCTCACTTCACTGAAGAGTTCTATCAAATATTTAAAGAAGAAATAGCTGTAATCATTGAGAATTTTTCCAAAAAATTAAAGAGAAAGGAACACTTTCAAGCTCATTTCACAAAGCTAGCATTACCCTAATACAAAAATCCAGAAAAAGATACTACAGGAAAAGAAAAGTACAGGCCAATATCCCTGGTGAACACAGATGTAAAAATCCTCAATATTAAGCAAACAGAAACAGAAGCACACTGCATTCAACAAGACTTTAACAGGATCATATACTGTGATCAAATGAGATTTATCCCTGGGTTGTAAGGATGATTCAATACATGAAAATCAATAAATGTGATACACTCTATTAGAAAATGAAGGATAAAAATCATATGATCTCAATAGATGCAGAAAAAGAAGTAAACAGATGACAAAATTCACTACACTTTCATGATAAAAACTCTCAGCAAACTAGGAATAGAGGATTACATCAACATAATAAAAGCCATATATGGCAAGCCATAGCTAACATCAAATACAATAGTGAAAAGCTGAAAGCTTTTCCTCGAAGATCAAGAATAAGACATGTATGCCCACACTTACCACTTCTATTCAACAAAGTACTGGAATTGCTAGCTATAACAATTAGGTAAGAAAAAGAAATATAAGGTATCTAAATTTGAAATGAAGAAGTAAAATTGTACATTCACAGATGACATGATCTTATATAGAAAACCCTAAGATTCCACAAAAAACTATTAGAACTGATAATCATATTTAGCAAGGTATCATGAAATAAAATCAACATACAAAAATCAGTTATGTGTCTGTTCACTGACAACTAACAATCTGAAAATCTAATTAAGAAAACAAGCCCATTTAAAATAGTATCAGAAAAATAAAATACTTATGTATAAATTTAAACAAGGAGACAAAAGATTGAGAAATGTAACATATTGCTGAAAGAAATTAAAGAAAACACAAATTTAAAAAAATCCTGTGTTTATGGAGTGGAAGACAATATTGTAAAAATGTTTATGCTATCCAAAGTGATCTATATATTCAATGCATTATCCCAATGCACTTTTCACAGAAGTAGAAAACAATCGTAAAATTCATATGTAATCACAAAGGATATTGCTTTGAATAGCTGAAGCAATTTTGAGAAAGAACAAAGCCAGAATCATCATACTTCCTAATTTCACAATATACTGCAAAGCTATAGTAATTAAAAGAGTATGATACAGGCAGAAAGACAAGCATATGGACCCATAACTATATGGTCAAATGATCTTCAACAAGAGTGACAAAGACAACACAAGGAGGAGGATAGTCTTTTCAACCAACAGTGTTTGTAAAACAGAATATCTATATACAAAAGAGCAAAATTTGACACTTCTCTTATACCAGATGCAAAAATCAACTCAAGCTTCATGATATTTTTTTGGATATGACACCTAAAGCATAGGTAGCAAAAACAAAAAAAAAATTCACAAGAAGATTAAAGATGGCAGTGTGAAAGGAGAGATAGAGGCTTCCTCGTAAAACTGGATACAATTAGAAAATTTAATTGGAGCAACTAATTCTGAAAGAGCAACAGGAAAGAGGATGGCATCAGACTGCACATATCTGGAGAAAAGAGCAGACCTCACCAAATGGGGTAACGTACCAGAGCTGTGGCTCCATGGGAACTGAGCCCCTACCCCACACCAGCTCACTGGCGAGAGGAAGACAAATGGAGCAGGGAAGGCTTGGGACTGCTGAATACCTAGCTCCAGAGATCTGCTCTGGGAGCACAAACCTACATTTCATGGTGCTTTCATGAGACTCACATTACTACTGGGTTGGAAAGTTAATACAGGCAGAGCTACTGGGGACACTGGGATTCCGGTTGCTTGTGGAAAGAAGGGATCCATATCCAGCTGCTCTGGGACAAAAACTTACACCTGTGTGACCGGCCCACTGGCACAGGCAGTGGAGACAGGCACAGCAGCCAGGAGGCAGGGAACAGCTCTTCTCTACCCCCAGGCACCAGTACTGCTCCCCTGCGACCCCTGACATTGCTTCAGGAGCTCAGCAGCTCCAGAATAGAGCTTCTGGACCCTAGAGGGTGCCATATACAAACATGAAACGCCAAAGGAACCTTGTCCAGAGTAAAATTGTTAATACAACTCCTGAGAAAGATTTAAATGATATGGACCTCATGACTCTTCCTGAAAGGGAATTCAAAATAAAAATCATCAACATCCTAATGGAAGTAGGGAAAGACATCCAAGAACTCAGGAATGAATTCAGATCAGAGATCCAATCGTTAAAGAACACAATGGAGGGTATTAAAAGCAGGTTGGATATGGTGGAGGAGACAATAAATGAAAGAGAAATCAGAGAAGAGGAATACAAAGAAGCTGAGGCACAGAGAGAAAAAAGGATCTCTAAAAATGAAATAATATTGAGAGAACTGTGTGACCAATCCAAGCAGAACAATATTCAAACTACAGGGATACCAGAAGAAGAAGAGAGAGAGAAAGGGATAGAAAGTGTCTGTGAGGAGGTAGTTGCTGAAAACTTCCCCAATCTGGGGAAGGACATAGTCTGTCAGGCAACGGAGATCCACAGATCCCCCAACACAAGGGACCCAAGGAAGACAACAGCAAGACACATAGTAATTAAAATGGGAACGATCAAGGATAAGGACAGACTGTTAAAAGCAACCAGAGGCAGAAATAAGATCACATACAAAGGAAAGCCCATCAGACTAACATCAGACTTCTCAGCAGAAACCTTACAGACCAGAAGGGAGTGGCATGATGTATTAAATGCCATGAAGCAGAAGGGCCTGGAACCAAGATTACTTTATCTGGCAAAATTATCATTTAAATTTGATGGAGGGATTAAACAATTTCCAGATAAGCAAAAACTGAGAGAGTTTACCTCCCACCAAACCGTCTCTGCAGTCTATTTTGGAGGGACTGCTATAGATGGAAGTGTTCCTAGGGTTGGATAGCTGTCACCAGAGGTAATAAAATCACAGTAGAGAGGGTGGAGCAGCTGATTGCGAGGCAAATGCAAAATTAAATTGACTAACCCCAAAATCAATCAAGGGATAGACAAAAAGTACAGAAATTGAAACCTAATATATAAAGAATGAAGGAGGAAGAAAAAGAAGGACAAATAGAAAAGAACCTTTAGATTGTGTTTGTAACAGCATACTAAGTGAGGTAAGTTAGACTCTTAGATAGTAAGGAAAGTAACCTGGAACCTTTGGTAACCACAAATCTAAAGCCTGAAATGGCAATAAGTAAATACTTATTGATAATCTCCCTAAATGTAAATGGACTGAATGCACCAATCAAAAGTACACAGAGTCACTGAATGGATAAAAAAACAAGAACCATCTATATGCTGCTTACAAGAGACTCACCTCAAACCTAAAGACATGCACAGACTAAAAACCAAGGGATGGAAAAAGATACTTCATGCAAACAGTAGGGAGAAAAAAGCAGGTGTTGCAGTACTAGTATAAGACAAAATAGACTTCAAAACAAAGAAAGTAACAAGAGATAAAGAAGGACATTACATAATGATAAAGGGCTCAGTCCAACAAGAGGATATAACCATTATAAATATATATGCACCCAACACAGGAGCACCAGCATATGTGAAACAAATACTAACAGAAATAAAGGAGGAAATAGACTGCAATGCATTCATTTTAGGAGATTCAACACACCATTCATTCAAAAGGACAGATCCACTAGACAGAAAATAAGTAAGGACACACAGGCACTGAACAACACACTAGAACAGATGGACCTAATAGACATCTATCGAACTCTACATCCAAAAGCAACAGATACACATTCTTCTCAAGTTCACATGGAACATTCTCCAGAATAGGCCACATACTAGTTCACAAAAAGAGCCTCAGTAAATTTAAAAAGATTGAAATCCTACCAACCAACTTCTCAGAACACAAAGGTATAAAACTAGAAATAAATTGTACCAAGAAAGCAAAAAGGCTCACAAACACACGGAGGCTTGACAACACACTTCTAAATAGTCAATGGATCAATGACCAAATTAAAATGGAGATCCAGCAATATATGGAAATAAATGACAATAACACAAAGCCCCAACTTCTGTGGGATGCAGCGAAAGCAGTCTTAAGAGGAAAATATATAGCAATCCAGGCATATTTAAAGAAGGAAGAACAAACCCAAATGAATAGTCTAACGTCACAGTTATCAAAATTGGAAAAAGAAGAACAAATGAGGCCTAAAGTCAGCAGAAGGAGGGACATAATAAAGATCAGAGAAGAAATAAACAAAACTGAGAAGAATAAAACAATAGAAAAAATCAACAAAACCAAGAGCTGGTTCTTTGAGAAAATAAACAAAATAGAGAAGCCTCTAGCCAGACTAATTAAGAGAAAAAGAGAATCAACAAACATCAACAGAATCAGAAATGAGAAAGAAAACATCACGACAGACCCCACAGAAATACAAAGAATTATTAGAGACTACTATGAAAACCTATATGCTAAGAAGCTGGAAAACCTACAAGAAATGGACAACTTCCTAGAAAAATACAACCTTCCAAAACTAACCAAGGATGAAACACAAATCTAAACAAACCAATTACCAGCAAGGAAATTGAAGTGGTAATCAAAAAACTACCCAAGAAAAAAACCCCTGGGCCAGATGGATTTACCTCAGAATTTTATCAGACATACAGAGAAGACATAATACCCATTCTCTGTAAAGTTTCCCAAAAAATAGAAGAGGAGGGAATGCTCCCAAACTCATTCTATGAAGCCAACATCACCCTAATACCAAAACCAGGCAAAGACCCCACCAAAAAAGAAAACTACAGACCAATATCCCTGATGAACATAGATGCAAAAATACTCAACAAAATACTAGCAAACTGAAATCAAAAATATATCGAAAGGATCGTACACCACGACCAAGTGGGATTCATCCCAGGGATGCAAGGATGGTACAACATTTGAAAATCCATTAACACCATCCACCACATCAAAAAAAAGAAAGACAAAAACCACATGATCATCTCCATAGATGCTGAAAAAGCATTTGACAAACTTCAACATCCATTCATGATAGAAACTCTCAGCAAGATGAGTATAGAGGGCAAGTACCTCAACATAATAAAGGCCATATACAATAAACCCACAGCCAACATCATACTGAACAGCAAGAAGCTGAAAGCTTTTCCTCTGAGATCGGGAACAAGACAGGGATGCCCACTCTCCCCACTGTTATTTAACATAGTACTGGAGGTCCTAGCCACGGCAATTAGACAAAACAAAGAAATACAAGGGATCCAGATTGGTAAAGAAGAAGTTGAACTGTCACTATTTGCAGATGACATGATATTGTACATAAAATACCCTAAAGACTCCACTCCAAAACTACTAGGACTGATATCGGAATACAGCAAAGTTGCAGGATACAAAATTAACACACAGAAATCTGTGGCTTTCCTATACACTAACAATGAGCCAATAGAAAGAGAAACCAGGAAAACAATTCCATTCACAATTGCATCAAAAAGAATAAAATAACTAGGAATAAACCTAACCAAAGTGAAAGACCTATACTCTGAAAACTATAAGACACTCTTAAAAGAAATTAAAGAGGATACTAACAAATGGAAACTCATCCCATGCTTTTGGCTAGGAAGAATTAATATTGTCAAAATGGCCATCCTGCCCAACGCAATATACAGATTTGATGCAATCCCTATCAAATTACCAACAACATTCTTTAATGAACTGGAACAAATAGCTCAAAAATTCATATGGAAACACCAAAGACCCCGAATAGCCAAAGCAATCCTGAGAAAGAAGAATAAAGTGGTGGGGATCTCACTCCCCAACTTCAAGCTCTACTACAAACTCATAGTAATCAAGACAATTTGGTACTGGCACAAGAACAGAGCCACAGACCAGTGTGACAGATTAGAGACTCCAGACATTAACCCAAACATATATGGTCAATTAATATTCGATAAAGGAGCCATGGACATACAATGGGGAAATGACAGTCTCTTCAACAAATGGTGCTGGTAAAACTGGACAGCTACATATAAGAGAATGAAACTGGATCACTGTCTAACCCCATACTCAAAAGTAAATTCAAAATGGATCAAAGACCTGAATGTAAGTCATGAAACCATAAAACTTTTAGAAAAAAACATAGGCAAAAATTCTCTTGGACATAAACATTAGTGACTTCTTCATGAACATATACCCCAGGCAGGGAAAACAAAAGCAAAAATGAACAAGTGGGACTATATCAAGCTGAAAAGTTTCTGTACAACAAAGGACACCATCAATAGAACAAAAACGTACCCTACAGTATGGGAGAATATATTCGTAAATGACAGATCTGATAAAGGGTTGACATTCAAAATATATAAAGAGCTCACTCACCTCAACAAAAAGCAAATAATCCAATTAAAAAATGGGCAGAGGAGCTGAACATACAGTTCTCCAAAGAAGAAATTCAGATGGCCAACAGACACATGAAAAAATGCTTCACATCGCTAGTCATCAGAGAAATGCAAATTAAAACCACAATAAGATATCACCTCACACCAATAAGGATCACTATCATCCAAATGACAAACAACAAGAAATGTTGGTGAGGCTGTGGAGAAAGGGGAACCCTCCTACACTGCTGGTGGGAATGTAAATTAGTTCAACCATTGTGGAAAACAGTATAGAGGTTCCTCAAAAGGATCAAAATAGACTTACCATTTGACCCAGGAATTCCACTTCTAGGAATTTCCCCTAAGAATGCAGCAGCCCAGTTTGTAAAAGACAGATGCAACCCTATGTTTATCGCAGCATTATTTACAATAGCCAAGAAATGGAAGCAACCTAAGTGTCCATCAGCAGATGAATGGACAAAGAAGATGTGGTACATATGCACAATGGAATATTATTCAGCCATAAGAAGAAAACAAATCCTACCATTTGCAACAACATGGATGGAGCTAGAGGGTATTATGCTCAGTGAGATAAGCCAAGCGGAGAAAGACAAATTCCAAATGATTTCACTCATCTGTGGAGTATAAGAACAAAAGAAAAATTGAAAGAACAAAACAGCAGCAGAATCACAGAACCCAAGAATGGACTAACAGTTACCAAAGGGAAAGAGACTGTGGAGAATGGGAGGGTAGGATGAATAGGGGTGGGGAAGAATAAAGGGGGTATTATGATTAGCATGTATAATGTGGGGGGTGGGGGAAAGGGGAGGGCTTTGCAACATAGAGAAGACAAGTAGTGTGATTCTACAACATCTTACTATGCTGATGGACAGTGACTGTAATGGGGTTTGTTGGGGGGACTTGGTGTAGGGGAGAGCCTAGTAAACATAATGTTCTTCATGTAATTGTAGATTAATGATAACAAAATTTTTTTAAAATCTTAAAAAAAATATACAAGAGGGACTACATCAAACTAAAAAACTTCTGCACAGAAATAACATAAGCAAAAGAATGAAAGCAACCTATGGAATAGGAGATAATATTTGCAAACTTTGTGTCTGATAAAGGGCTAATTTACAAAATTTATTTGTCATTGTAGGAACTCCTACAACTCAGCTGCAAAACAATCAATTTTATTTTAAAAATGGGCAAAGGACTTGAATAGATGTTTCTCCAAAGAAACACACAAAAAGCTAACAGGCATATGAATAGATATTCACATAACTATCATCAAGTAAATGGAAATCTAAGCTACAATCATATCTCACCTCACACCTGTTAAGATGGTTATCATAAAAAAAAGATAAGAAAGGTACAAGTGTTGACAAGAATGTAGAGAAATTGGAATATTTGTACACCATTGATGGTAATAAAAAATGGTACAGCCATTTTGGAAAACAATATGGAGGTTTCTCAAAAATTTAAAATAGAGCTACTATATGATCCAGCAATCCCAATTCTGAGTATTTATTCAATGGAATTGAAAATAGATTCTCCATAAAATTTCTGCACTCACTTTTCATTGCAGTGTTATTGACAACAGCCAAGAGGTAGAAACAATGAAAATTCCATTGACATATGAATGAATTTTTTTAAATGTGGTATTTACATATACACACACACACAACATATACACACAATAAAATATTATTCAGCCTTAAAAAAGAAGGAAATCCTGTCATATGCTACAACATGGAGGAAAAATAAGCCAGTCACAAATGGACAAATGCTGTATGATTCCACTTAGTATGAAGTATCTAAAGTGACCAAATTCACAGAGGCAGAAAGTAAAATGGTATTTGCTGGGGCTGGGTGTCAGCAGGGGTTTGGGGGTAAAACTTTGGAATTGCTATTCAATAAATATAGAATTTCAGTCAAGCAAGATGAAAAAGTTCTAGAGATCTACTGTATAACAATGTGCATATAGTTAATAATAGTGTACTGTACACTTAAAAATTTTTTAAGAGGTTAGATTTCATGTTATATGTTTTTTACCACAGTAATAAATAAATTTTCTTGCCTAAGTAGGCCCATATGTAAAATATGGTAAATGTATATGTCATAAATTTATTATGAAGGTTAATTCATTAATATGTGTAGAATTCATAGAACAGTGTCTGGAATGTTGGCAGGTACTGTTGTTTATTCTAGTACAAATTCATAAATAAAATATATTGTTTTTGTTGTTATATAAATACATTGACACTTAGTAAGTGTTGATAACTGGTTGACAATTTTCACCTATCAAAAGATTTCAATAAAGCAAGTAATTGAGCCAAGCACCAACAATAATATTGATTAAACCAACAGTAAAATTTCTCTTTTGAAAATTGCATGGTGGTATTTTGGTAGTCTACTGTTCTTATGCCATTGTTACTCTGTGTTGAAAGCAACTGGTAAAAGATCTATTGCTATTACTAATTATTTCCTCACACATAAACATTCAATTAAATTTTCTTATACTTAACATCAATTTCTTTAATGACACCCAATAATAACTGAATATTTTAATGCCATTCAACTATCTAGCATTAACTGAGATTATACATAGATGCTAACACATGAGAAAGAATACTTAGGTTCTAGTACTGGATTTCCCCTATTTAGCTGTGTGATCTCAGGCAAATTATTTAGTCTTCTCTGGGCTTGCTTCTCTCTCTGAGAGGTTGAGGATGGAAAACTGAGTTGTCTTCCAGGACTAGTGCTTTTTCCTAAGTAATCTGGATACAACTGGGCCTTTTTGATTCTGATTCATGAACAAGTTCTATGTATCATCACATTGAAAAAATAAAAATCCCACATTCCAAATACACTGAAATACATTTTTACTCAAATTTCTAAAGATAGACAAATGGAGATAAGAGCAAAATGCTCTAGAATCCTTGCTACTTTCTGTTCCCGAATATCCACAATGGCTTGCTCAGAAAATCTCTCCTCTCTCTGACCCTGTATTTCATTTCCAAAAACCTTTCCTCCCAAATATCCTTTCAATGCTTCAGCATTGGCTTTTGTTGTTATACGCACTCTCTGCATCCCTTCATACTCAGTTTTATGTTATGTAGATCAATTTAGCCTTGTAAGATGTCACTCAATTCTTTTTACCCATTATGCCAATCAGTCCCACATAGCAATGTAGGCAAACACTTATAACTTTTCCTTTTATATGTATGAAATTTTCAGAGTTGCCAAAAATTCTGTGTGTCTCAATTCTGATCCAGTCATGCATAACACTGAATATGATCCCGAAGAGTATCCTGAAAAGAGGCTCAGCTTTGGCAGTACTGACAGTGCTGTTACCACAAAACACAAGATGTATAGTTACAATGTATGACACAATGCCTTTCTTTTTTAGGCAAAAATGCTAGTTGTTGAGAGAGCACATTGCAGAGCCTGGATCTTGGCTAAGAAATAAAAAATAAGTGAGTTAGAGTTTCACTTTCTTCTTTTTGGAGACACTTCAATTGTGCTTGGGGCTCAAAAAAGATAGTCTTTTTATTCAAATTGATTTTAGACGTGTTATAAATAATTGTTACCAAATATCACATTAAACAAATTACCAATACATTTTAAAACAATGTTCCTATCTTTTTGACTTCTTTTATTCTTATCTATTTATATATTTACCAGAAAATACTGTTTAGTTGTTTCATGAGTACTTAGGGATACAATCTCTAGATGAGAAATACCAATGATATGGAAAACAACTGATTAGAATCGTTCAATCATGTTCCGTAGAGTAAGAAACTGAAATGATATAGAGATCTACCTAAAGTATAGGTTGAAAGGTTAGTACTTCACGTTTCATTCTCTGGCCAATCTGGTTAAAAAAACAATACTAGATGTAACATAAGATTCAAAGACATTTTCAGTTCTTTTGATATTTATAGGTATATTAATATTAACTTTAGTTGAATCTGCAAATTTACCAAAATTACTTCTCAGTCATCATGGACCTAAAAGTTAGAATACACTTCAAATCAACTCAATTATTTAACAGTTTTGTGCTTTAGGAAATTGGGGAAGCATTTACAAACTTTTCTAAATTGAGTATTACTTTCAAATTTACGCATGCAATTGCAGACTTCCAAAACAATGCATGCCTTCCTCCAGCAGTATGACTTACTAACCAGAAACATACCCACACACACACACTTTCAAGTCCCCAACTCTTTCCTTTTATTCCCTGGTAGATGTCTCTTTTACTCACAATTCTTCTGACCTCCTGAATTTCTTAGTTGTAGTATCTACTAAGCAACCTATAGAATAATGCCATACAGTTAATCAGCATGCTAATTATGATGTCCAGTACTCCCATGGCTCCATTTAAGTGCAATCATTCTATTCAGAGTTCCTGATGAGGGGATAGTCCTGAATGGCCAGAACTTGTATAACTTGTCCTAGCTACCCCTTGGCTGAATCAGAAACAGATATTTAATTTAAGTACAACAATAATCTACAGCTCTCCAGCAACACATGATGCTGCCTGCGCTAACAAGGTAAGTTTCATCAAGTTGATTGTCTGTGGCATGTTGGCTTCGAGAGAACTAAGTAATTGGTGCAGGGACCTTAATGCTGAACAATTGCATGCAGATGCTCAAGAAGGTATAATAAGGGCTCAGAGGTAGGGAAATCAAATCTGGGAATGAGCAATCACAGATGGCCAAATTCATGAGGACATGGAAGCTACAAGGTACTAAAAAGTTGAGTGGAGGAAAGGGAATGAAAACTGAATCAAAAGCAAAATGAAGAATAGAAATAAGGAGAATAAGTTAGTTAATGATTAGATAGAAGATAGCCAGTAATGACTAGATAGAGAAAGCCCTTTACTATTTGGATTACTGCAATAACATCCTAATTATAGCCCTGTTGTTATGTTTGCCCACATTCTCCATATAACAGCCAGCATAATCTTTTAAATTATGCATCCTATCGCTTGACACTCTTGCTTGAAATCTTCCAAGAGCTTCCCATTGTATTGAGAATAAAATACAAGGCCCCACATGAGTTACCTAGTTCCTACTGCTCCACTCTTGTACCACTCTTTCCTCCTGTCCACTTAGCACCTGTACCTGGAATATTTTGTCTCCAAATCTTTTATTCATTCAGAGCTCTGACCAAATCTCAGGTCTTCTGGAAGGCTTCCCTAACCACCGCCTTATGTACCCTAAACCCTCTGCTACTCATTAATCCATCACTCCATTTTATTTTCTTTTTAGGACTCATCATTACCTGAAATTCTCTTATCTGTTTACTGGTTAAGGTCCATTGTTTTTCTCCTCCAGAAGACTGTAGGTAGGGGCCTTCTGTACCCCTAGTGCTTAGAATATGGTAAAAACTCAATAAAATCTTTAAAAGGAATGATGAAAAGATGAAAGGTGAAGAGGGAATAAAGAGGGAAGGAGAGAAAGAGGAAGGAGGAAGAAGTTCCTCCTGAAGAAGTCCCCACTGCTGCTCTGCAAATTCTCTTATTTAGATCCTGCTTTTTGTCCATGAGTCCTTGGATTTTCTACAATTCCACAGTTTCTTCTTTGTGACCTGATAGTTCATATTTTCCTGATTGACAAACATAAAGCTTTATATAAAACTCTCATTTATATAGATTGCATACATTACAGTTCCTTCTTAGTAAAAGAAGTAAAACCCATATAGGTGTAGCAGTAACAGCAGAGAAAAACTGACCATTTAAGGATAAAATAGCTCTCTTCACTAATCAAAAAGAAGAGAAAGTTCAAATAATTATATTTGTTTTTAGTTTCTATTACCCTGCCACACAAATTATTTTATCTAGCTGTTTTCTCCTTAATATAAAAATACATTCATGTTGAAATTTTTAGAAGATACAATAACACAAAGGAATGCAAAACTTACTGTAATCTTATCCAGTGAAGATCACTGATAATGATTTTTGCATGCATTTTTAAAAAATGAAATAACTTACATAACTATTCATGACCTGATCTTTCACTTATTAATATAATAATATTCCCATGTCTTCTATACACTTCTTTTTCATGTTTTCAGCTTATTTCATACAATATGAATAATTTTGTATAGTTTACCATTATTTCTTACATTTAGATTACTTAGAATTTTCACAAATATAAATAATGCTGAAATGGACTTTCCAGAAAATTTAATTTTTGCATACATCCACAATTTTCCTTAGGATGAAATCAAAGGGTAATTTTTTGCCATGTATTGTTTTGTCTTCTGAGTCATAATCATACAACCACAAAATCCTAAAAATTCAAAAATCAAAATTAAACTGAATTACACATTTTTTAAAAAAACTGGAACAGGGAAGAATATCTGCAGACATCATAGAATTAGCTCATTTTTTTAAACACAATACTGTAGAACAGTGCAGATATGACAACCAGTACAGATAGTGAGGAAGACAGGTACTGCCTCAAAATATGCACAGAGGACCTATTAACAGGAACCTAATGAGCTTTTTAAAATTGCTAAGGTCTTTTAAAAAAACCTTTGGTGAGGAAAGAAATATAAAGTTGTCAATCAGATGACAGATTGGCAAAATTCTTGTTTACAATCATACATGCCTTTAGGGTTTGTCCATCAACATGTATTAAAAACAGCTTTTTTAAAACTCTGCACCTTTCCACTGACTTAAGATCAGTGTCTATGTTTTTTTTTTTTAATTTACACAAGACAAACCAGAGGAAAGGAAGAGAATAGATGGGGAAAGAAGCTGTCCTTTCCATACATTTTTCAAAGACATGCTCAGTTTGAAATCCACTGGAAGTACGGTCTTATGAGCTGAGAAGAGGATAGGTCCTCCTTAATCAGAGACGACACAAAATCAAGAATTTTCAGGGCAACACCTGCAGTAAAGGATAAGTATTCTGACAATGTCAGTGTCTGCAAACATCTCCTAATGCCACCAGGTAAAAAATATTCATCATCAGCAGTATCCAGTGTTACTCAGTTAGTCATGGACCTATCTGACCCTTACTCAGATTTCTGCTGCATGATTTACAGAGACAAAGAAGCTGAAATTCAGCTGAAAAAGAAAAGACACTGAAAGAGAAAATAATCACAATAGGTATATCCCCAATGATCAACAGTATCTAAATGGCCAAATAGCAAGCAATAGAGTAGTGACCCACTCACTGTTTCAGATCTTGCTACGTGTTGTGAAAAACATTATTTAGATATGTAGATACTGTATAGTTCAACTTAGTAGTGTGCTGAAGCCAGTACCATCACTGGTATTGACTATCTTTTCCTAATTCTGCTACTTGGGTGACATAGGTTTGTAGCTGGCAATCAGCCAGGGTGGGAGTACTTAATAGGAATTTCCTTTTCTCTTTTTTTCCATAATACCAGTTATTAATTAACCAGCACACTCCTGGAAACCTAACTGTATTTTTGTGAATTATGTGCTCCAATATACAGACTCTCCTGATGGATAAAATAAAGTATAAAACAATAAAATAAGTAGTCACAAGTTATGCTGGCTAATGATCTTAATACTAGGTCCAGAAAGCAAATGTTCAATACAAACGCTTCAATGAGAATCAAAATGGCAACTTCGATTTTTGCTTATCTGCTGGAATGATAATTTACAAATGCATTTTTCACTACCATTTAACTATACTGAGATTTGTTTTACAGAGTACATTAATATATGGATAACCCATTCAACTACAACAAAATCAAGATAAAGAACATTCCTTTCCCCTCTGAATGCTCCCTTGTTTCCTTTCCAATTAATAATGAAATCATACCTCTCTACTTCTTGACCAGGCAACCAAAGTTCTGATTTCTAACATTATAGATTGGCTTCATCTATTCTAGAACATCATCTAAACAGAATCATACAGTTTGTACACTTTTGTATTTGATTTATTTCATTCAAAATATTTGGAGATTCATCCTTTTGCTTTATAATGGTTGTTTTCTTTTTAAAAAATAATAATCTTTTGTTTGGAAATAATTTCAAATTTAAAGAAAATTTACAAGAATTAGAGTAATAACAGAAAATACTGTATACTTTTAGTCAGATTCACTTGCTGTTAGCATTTATCTATTTTAACATTTGTGCATTCTCTCTCATTTTATACATATACACTCACACAAGTACATTTATATAAACATTTCTCTATATACATTTTAAATAAATATAAAATTTTTCTCAAGTATTTGAAAAGTTACATACACCATGGCTCTTTACACATACATATTCAGTGGACTACCTAAAAATAGTCTTACAAAATCATATTATATTCAATAAATTTAACATCAATAAGATTCTTTAATAAACTATCCTATATTCTAATTTTGTCAATAGACTCAATTATGTCCTCTATGTGATCTTTCTCTTCTATGCAGGGTCCATTCTAGAATCAGGCTTCTTTCCTTTTTATTGCAGAGAAGTATTCTTTTGTATGACAGATTTATTTCTTCATTTTTTAATGACATTTGAGTTACTTCATGAATACACCTGCTCTTAACATTTTCGTCCACACTGTTTTGAGGAAATATGTTATAATTCTCCTGGATAAATAACTAGCGTGAAATTATTGAGTCACAGGGTAGAAGATGTATAACTTCATGAGAAAACGCCACTCTCTTAAAGTAGTTGTGCAATTTTACAGGCCCCAAAATACATGAGTATACCGAGTTTTCTATACCTTGACAAATACTTGTTATCAGTCTTTAAATTTTAAGTCTAGAAAAATATGAAATGTTATCTCATTGTGCTTTAATAATTCCTTGATGATAAATCATATTAAGCATCTTTTGATGTCTTATTGGCCATTTTATACTTTCTTTTTTAACGATATTCTCAACCCTTTTTTCCCTTTCCTTTATTGAGGTATATTTCTTTTTATTATTCATTGGTAGACATTCTTTATTATGTCAGTCATGAACATCCTTTGTCAGATATACATATTGGGAATGTTTCCCTATTATTTGGGTTGCCTTTTTTTTTTTTGAAAGGTGTCTTTTGATTAGGAAGTTTTAAATTTTTATTAAGTGCACTTAATCTATTTTTATTTTCCTTTCTAAGAAATATTTGCCTAAAACATTTTTAAGTTTTAGCATAACATGGTTAGTTCTATGATCTGTCTTGAATTAGAAATGGTATTCAAAAGAGGTGTTGTTCTTTTTTTCTATAGTTATACAGTTGTCTCAGAAACTTTTGTTTAAAATGCTTTTTCTCTTATTTAGATTTATACAGGCACATTTGTTTAAAATAACTTAATCATGTGTTTCAACTATATTTCCATATTTCTATTATATTCCATTGATCTGTTTGTCTGTATAATTCCAATATCATACTGTCCAGATTATTGTCCTGATTATTCCAGCTTTAAAATTAAGTCTTAGAATTAGGTAATGTAAGTCCTCTCACTTTGTTCTTTTTCAAGATTATTTTGTTTCTCCTGTACATATTAGTATCAGCTGATCATCCTCTAAAGAAAAAAATCATTAGCTAGGAGTATGATATTATTTTCATTGAAACTATAGCTAAATTTTAAATTTACATTTACACATTGAGCCTTCCAATGGAAAACATGGTATATCTCTCCACTTAATTATTTTTTAATTTTTTACTGTCATGTACTATAATTTGTACAGTACTATGCAATGTAGCAATGTACTTTTGCTAGTACATATAAATACAATTGTTTTTTAAAAATTGATTTTACATCATGGGAAGATGCTACATCCAATCTTCATGTTCTTCATCTTTTTTTTAAAATTATTGCACTAGGAGTACTTTCAGAACAATATTGAAAGCAGACATTCTTGCCTTTTTCTCCATTTTAGGGAAAATAAATTCAAAACATTACCATTTGTAAAAGTGATGTTAACTATAGATTAGTGTAGATGCCTTTCATTAGATTGAGGACATTATATTTAACCCTAAATGGCTGAGTATTTTTATTATCAATGAATAGTAAATTTTATCAAATCTGTTTTGTTTTGGTTTAGTTTCTTTTTTTTTCCTACTGTACTGTCCATATGATTTTTCTCCTTTACTTTGTAAATCTAGTGAATCACACTGTATGAATATAGTTTTAGTGAGATAAAATGTACTTTTTAAAAATCCTCAATATTTAGTGTCCAATTCAGTTAGTTTGATCAAATATATATAGTCATGTAACAGCCACCACAATCATGATATATAACATTGCCAAATTGCACAAAGTTATCCATGCTCCTCTCCCCTCAATTTTGCCCAACCCTTGCCCTACCTTCAGGCTTTCAAAATCACTAACTGTTCTGTTTTGTGTCACTATATTTTCAACTTTTCTAGAATTTTGTAAATAGTACAAGAAGTATGTAGACTTTTCTTGGGTCTTAAGTCTCATTATAATAATGGTTGGGAAAAAATACTATTCTTGCTTATTGAATTTGTCAAAAATCAATTAACTGGATAGGATAGGGAGGAGCCAAGATGGCGGCATGAGTAGAACAGCAGAAATCTCCTCCTAAAATCATATATATTTTTGAAAATACAACAAATACAACTATTCCTAAAAGAGAGACCAGAAGATACAGGACAACAGCCAGGCTACATCTACACCTGCAAGAACCCAGCACCTCACAAAGGGGGTAAGATATAAGCTGCGGCTCAGCGGGACCCAAGCAACCCTCACCCCAGTTTCTGGCAGGAGGAGAGGAGTTGGAGTAGGAGGGAGAGGGAGCCCAGGACTGTTAAATACCAAGCCCTAGTCATCTGCACCAGGAGTACAGACACACAGTGCATGGTGTGCTGGATACTAGGGAAACAGAACAGTAAAACTTGCAAGCGGGTCCCCACAGGTGGCACCCCTGGGACAAAGAAAAGCGAGTGCTTTTTGAAAGTCTTAAAGAAACAGGGGTCTCACAGCTGGACAGAAGCATCCCAGCACACTCAGCCCAGTAGCTGGGAATCCCGGGGAACTCAGGGTGCCATAACACCCTGGGCGGCAGCGCAGCTCTGAGACCTGTCATGGCAATAAACAGCCTCCCACCCCATACCCCCTCCAGCACAGCCCCATTGTAGCGGAGTAGCAGCCTGAGGGCAGTCAGGCCTACAGCAGCTGCAGACTTCCACAGTGGGCAAGAATCAGACACCCCATCTGCATGCACCTGCCCAGCAAAAGCCACTAGGGATCGCTGTTCTCCCAGGAAAGGAAGGCCAGGAGCAAGTGGAGAGGGTCTTGGTTATCCCAGCTGACACACATGCCAACTGCACATGACTACCTCTATCGCCATGAAAAGGCAGAAGAATTTGATGCAGACCAGACAAACCCAGACATCCTCCCCTGAGAATCTGAGGACATAGATTTAACCAACTTTCCTGAAAAAGAATTCAAAATAAAGGTCATAACCATGCTGATGGAATTGCAGAGAAATACTCAAGAGCTAAGGAGGGAGAATACAGAAATAAAGCAAGCTCTGGAAGGACTTAAAAGCAGAATGGATGAGATGCAAGAGGTCATTAATGGAATAGAAATCAGAGAACAGGAACACAGAGAAGCTGATGCAGAGAGAGATAAAAGGATATCCAGGAATGAAAGAATATTAAGAGAACTGTGTGACCAATCGAAATAGAACAATATCTGCATTATAGTGGTACCAGAAGAAGAAAAGAGAGAAAAAGGAATAGAAAGTGTCTTTGAAGAAAGAATTGCTGAAAACTTCCCCAAACTGGGGGAGGAAATAGCCTTTCAGACCACGGAAGCAGACAGAACTCCCAACACAAGGGACCCAAAGAGGACAGCACCAAGACACATAATAATTAAATTGGCAAAGATCAAAACAAAGGAAAATCTATAAGGTTATTATCAGACTTCACAACAGAAAACTTACAGGCCAGAAGAAAATGGCATGATATATTTAATGCAATGAAACAGAAGGGCCTTGAAACAAGGATACTGTATCCAACACAATTATTATTTAAATATGAAGGAGGGATTAAACAATTCCCAGACAAGTAAAAGTTGAGGGAATTTGCCTCCCATAAACCACCTCTACAGGGTATTTCAGAGGGACTGCTCTAGATGGAAGCAACTCCTAAGGCTAAACAGATGTCACCAGAGAAAATAAAATCACAGCAGAGAAAGTGGATAATCAAATACTAACTAAAGGCAAAAAATAAAATCAACTACCCACAAAAGCAGTCAAAGTAAACACAAAAGAGCACAAAATAAAACACCTAACATATAAAGAATGGAGGAGGAGGAATAAGAAGGGAGAGAAATAAAGAATCATCAGACTGTGTTTATAATAGCTTAATAAGCGAGTTAAGTTAGACAGTAAGATAGTAAAGAAGCTAACCTTGAACCTTTGGTAACCATGAACCTAAAGCCTGCAATGGCAATAAGTACATATCTTTCAATAATCACTCTAAATGTAAATGGACTGAATGGACCAATCAAAAGACACAGAGTAATGCAATGGATAAAGAAGCAAGACCCATCTATAGGGTGCTTACAAGACACTCATCTCAAACCCAAACATATGTACAGACTAAAAGTCAAGGGATGAAAAAAGATATTTCATGTGAACAACAGGAAGAAAAAAGCAGGTGTGTCATTACTAGCACCAGAAAAAATAGACTTCAAAACAAAGAAACACAAGATAAAAAAGAATATTACATAGTGATAGAGGGGTCAATACAAGAGGATATAACCATTAAAAATATATATGCACCCAATACAGGAGCAGCAACATATGTAAAACAAAACAATTACAGAATTAAAGGAGGAAATAGAATGCAATGCATTCATTTTAGGAGACTTCAACACACCACTCACTCCAAAGGACAGATCCACCAGACAGAAAATAAGTAAGGACACAGAGGCACTGAACAACACACTAGAACAGATGGACCTAATAGATATCAATAGAACTCTAAACCCAAAAGCAATAGAATACACATTCTTCTCAAGTGCACATGGAACATTTTCCAGAATAGACAACATACTAGGCCACAAAAAGAGCCTCAGTAAATTCCAAAAGATTGAAATCCTACCAACCAACTTCTCAGAACACAAAGGTATAAAACTAGAAATAAATTCTACAAAGAAAACAAAAAGGCTCACAAACACATGGAGGCTTAACAACATGCTCCTAAATAATCAATGGATCAACAACCAAATCAAAATAGAGATGAAACAATATAAGGAAACAAATGACAACAACAACACAAAGCCCCAACTTCTGTGGGATGCAGCGAAAGCAGTCTTAAGAGGAAAATATATAGCAATCCAGGCATATTTAAAGAAGGAAGAACAAACCCAAATGAATAGTCTAACGTCACAGTTATCAAAATTGGAAAAAGAAGAACAAATGAGGCCTAAAGTCAGCAGAAGGAGGGACATAATAAAGATCAGAGAAGAAATAAACAAAACTGAGAAGAATAAAACAATAGAAAAAATCAACAAAACCAAGAGCTGGTTCTTTGAGAAAATAAACAAAATAGAGAAGCCTCTAGCCAGACTAATTAAGAGAAAAAGAGAATCAACAAACATCAACAGAATCAGAAATGAGAAAGAAAACATCACGACAGACCCCACAGAAATACAAAGAATTATTAGAGACTACTATGAAAACCTATATGCTAAGAAGCTGGAAAACCTACAAGAAATGGACAACTTCCTAGAAAAATACAACCTTCCAAAACTAACCAAGGATGAAACACAAATCTAAACAAACCAATTACCAGCAAGGAAATTGAAGTGGTAATCAAAAAACTACCCAAGAAAAAAACCCCTGGACCAGATGGATTTACCTCAGAATTTTATCAGACATACAGAGAAGATAAAATACCCATTCTCCCTTAAGTTTTCCAAAAAACAGAAGAAGAGGGAACACTTTCAGACTCATTCTATGAGGCCAGCATCACCCTAATACCAAAATCAGGCAAAGACCCCACCAAAAAAGAAAATTACAGAACAGTATCTCTGATGAACATAGATGCAAAAATACACGACAAAATATTAGCAAACCAAATTCAAATGTACATCAAGAGGATCATACACCATGATCAAGTGGGATTCATCTCAGGGATGCATGGATGGTACAGAATTCGAAAATCCATCAACATCATCCACCACATAAACAAAAAGGACAAAAATCACATGATCATCTCCTTGGACGCTGAAAAAGCATCCCACAAAATTCAACATCCATTCATGATAAAAACTCTCAGCAAAATGGGAAAAGAGGGCAAGTACCTCAACATAATAAAGGCCATATATGAAAAACCCACAGCCAACATCTTACTGAACAGTGAGAAGCTGAAAGCTTTTCCTCTGAGATCAGGAACAAGACAGGGATGCCCACTCTCCCCACTGTTATTTAACATAGTACTGGAGGTCCTAGCCACGGCAATTAGACAAAACAAAGAAATACAAGGAATCCAGATTGGTAAAGAAGAAGTCAAACTGTTACTATTTACAGACGACATGATATTGTACATAAAAAACCCTAAAGACTCCACTCCAAAACTACTAGAACTGATAACGGAATACAGCAATGTTTCAGGATACAAAATTAATACACAGAAATCTGAGGATTTCCTATACACTAACAATGAACTAATAGAAAGAGAAACCAGGAAAACAACTCCATTCACAACTGCATCAAAAAAAGTAAAATACCTAGGAATAAACCTAAACAAGGAAGTGAAAGCCTATACCCTGAAAACTACCAGACATTCTTAAGAGAAATTAAAGAGGACACTAACAAATGGAAACTCATCCCATGCTCTTGTCTTGGAAGAATTAATATTGTCAAAATGGCCATCCTGCCCAAAGCAATATACAGATTTGATGCAATCCCTATCAAATTACCAACAGCTCTCTTCAATGAACTGGAACAAATAGTTCTAAAATTCATATGGAACAACCAAAGACCCCAAATAGCCAAAGCAATCCTGAGAAGAAAGAATAAAGTGAGAGGGATCTCGCTTCCCAACTTCAAGCTCTACTACAAAGCCACAGTAATCAAAACAATTTGGTACTGGCACAAGAAC
The DNA here is from genome assembly GCF_040802235.1 of Manis javanica. NCBI lineage: Eukaryota > Metazoa > Chordata > Mammalia > Pholidota > Manidae > Manis > Manis javanica. The sequence continues at coordinate 125,380,915 of NC_133160.1, read as the reverse complement.
AGAGTCACAGACCAGTGGAACAGAATAGAGTCTCCAGACATTAACCCAAACATATATGGTCAATTAATATATGAAAAAGGAGCCATGGATATATAATGGGGAAATGACAGCCTCTTCAAAAGACGGTGCTGGCAAAACTGGACAGCTACATGTAACAGAATGAAACTGGATCACTGTTTAACCCCATACACAAAAGTAAATTCGGAATGGATCAAAGATCTTAATGTAAGCCATGAAACCATAAAACTCTTAGAAAAAAGCATAGGCAAAAATCTCTTGGACATAAACATGAGCAACTTCTTCATGAACATATCTCCCCGGGCAAGGGAATCAAAAGCAAAAATGAACAAGTGGGACTATATCAAGCTGAAAAGGTTCTGTATAGCAAAGGACATCATTAACAGAACAAAATGGTATCCTACAGTATGGGAGAATATTTTCATAAATGACAGATCTGATAAAGGGTTGACATCCAATATATATAAAGGGCTCACACACCTCAACAAACAAAAAGTGAACAATCCAATTAAAAAATGGGCAGAAGAGCTGAGCAGACAGTTCTCCAAAGAAGAAATTCAGACACATGAAAAGATGCTCCACATCGCTAGTCATCAGAGAAATGCAAATTAAAACCACAATGAGATATCACCTCACACTAGTAAGGATGGCTACCATCCAAAAGACAAACAACAACAAATGTTGGTGAGGTTGCGGAGAAATGGGAACCCTCCTACAATGCTCGTGGGAATGTAAATTGGTTCAACAATTGTGGAGAGCAGTATGGAGGTTCCTGAAAAAGCTCAAAATAGAAATACCATTTGACTCAGGAATTCCACTTCTAGAAATTTACCCTAAGAATGCAGTAGCCTAATTTGAAAAAGACAGATGCACCCCTATGTTTATCACAGCACTATTTACAATAGCCAAGAAATGGAAGCAACCTAAGTGTCCATCAGTAGATGAATGGATAAAGAAGATGTGGTACATGTACACAATGGAATATTATTCAGCCATAAGAAGAAAACAAATCCTACCATTTGCAGCAACATGGATGGAGCTAGACGGTATTATGCTCAGTGAAATAAGCCAGGCGAAGAAAGACAAGTACCAAATGATTTCACTCATATGTGGAATATAAGAACAAAGGAAAAACTGAAGGAACAAAACAGTAGCAGAATCACAGAACCCAAGAAAAGACTAACATTTACCAAAGGAAAAGGGACTGGGACGGATGGGTGGGAAGAGAGGAAGAAGGTGGGGGAAGAGGAAAGGGGGCCTTATGATTAGCATGTATAATGTGGTGGGTGGCATGGGGAGGGCGGTGCAACACAGAGAAGACAAATAGTGATTTTACAGCATCTTACTACACTGATGGACAGTGAGTAATGGGGTATGTGGGGGGGACTTGATGAAGGGGGGAGTCTAGTAAACATAATGTTCCTCATGTAATTGTAGATTAATGATACCAAAATTTAAAAAAATCAATTAACTGTACATGCATGGGTTTACCCCTTTTCACTGATCTGTGATGTCGTTACAGCAGTGCCAAACAGCCTAGATAAATATCACTTAAGAATATTAAAATTACATAGTTTAAGTCCTCTTTGTTTCTCTTCAAACATAATTTTGCATTTTCATATGAATTTTAGCATCTATCTGTCAATTTCTACAAGAAATTTTGCTTGAATTTTGAATAAGATTGCTTTGAATCCATAGACAACTTTTCAGAGAATTGATATGTTAATAATATTGAGACTTCCAATCAAATGAAAATGGGATATCTCTTTGTTTAGTTAGGTTTTCTCTCAATTATAATCTGTATTTTTAGTGTATGTTTGCTTCTCAGAGTTTATAAAATATTTTGAAGATATCATATATTCATGCAGACTCATTTAGGATTTTCTTGATGAACTGATTTCTTTATCATACTGAAATGTCCCACTTAACTCCTGGCAATATTCCTTTTCCTTATCTACACTGTCCAATATGAATATGAACACTTGAGATTCCTTTTATATATCCCTTTCTACCTTTTAGTTTCACTTGATCTTTTCCTTTTCATTAAAACTGTGCTATTTTATGTAATGAGAGTTTCTCGTGGCAGCAGTTATCTGAAAATTTCTGCCCCTTAATTGAATTTATAGATCTATACATATATATTTTCTGTACACATATTTTCTATTCATGTTATTTGAACTTTGTTCTTTTTATTCTTTGTGTTTTGCCTTCCTTTGGATTTGAACACAGGTTTCATTTTATCTCCATTATTCTCTTGCAAATGATAACTCCTTTTTTGTTTTGATGTGCTTTGTTTTTAACGATGTTTTAGGATTCCCAAAATATAGGCTTGCAATTGCAATATATAATGGCAAATATATATTTTAATATTGTATTTGTATTAATATATAATTATATAATTACAGTTATATACAATATATAACATGAATTATATATAATGTATATTAAATGCATTTTTTATTTATTTGCAATAAATACAAAATCATAGTCTACTCTCAAATAATACTATACTTCTTGAGGTACACAGTATAAGAATCTTACCATATTGTATTTCCATTTCCTTCTCCAATTCTTTGGTTCATATTTTCATACATTTTACTTTTACATATGTTATCCCCACAATACTTTATTATTATTTTTACTTTAGTCGGTTATTTTTTAAAGTCTAACTTCATAAGATAGTTTTTTTTAATTTACCTAAATCTCTACCTTTTTCTGACACTATTCTTTCTATTCTCTATTTTCAATTTTCTTTTCACATTCATAAAAGTTCTACTAACATTTTTGTAATGTGTTTCTAATCTTCAAATTTCATTTATTTGAAATGTCCCCTTTTTTTTTTTTAGCCTTCACTTTTGAAAGATAATTTCACTGGATGTAAAGTTCTAAATACAGAGTTTTATTTTTTATTTCAGCACTTTAAAGATATAATTTGTCTTCTGGCCTTCATTTTTTTGTATAGCAAGTCAAAAATAACTGTTTCTTATTGTTCTAATATAGGAATAATGTCCTTTATTCTTCTGGCTACTTTCAAGGTTTTCTCTACATCTTTGGTCTTCAGCTGTCTTAATATGGCATTCCCTATATATATTTATGCTACTTGAGTTTGTATTTATGCTACTATGTGAACTTTTTAGAATCCGTGTTGCTATTCTTCAAATTTGTGAAATGTTTGGCCATTTAAAAAAATTTTCCTCTGCCCCATTTCATTTCCTCTCTTTTTTGACTACATATACATTTGACCACTGTTTATCATCTCACAGGCTACACAGGCACCGTTATTTTTCAATGTATTTCCTTGGTGAGTTTGAATTTACATAATGCAATTTTGTATTTATATTTCATATATATATATATACATTTTAATATGTACATTTATACCTAATTTACATGTAAATGATATACATATTAAATGAATTAAATAATACCACATAATTATATTAGCAGGTGTTCAGAGTTCTAATCATCTTCAAGTCTACTTCTACTGACTATTTTCCACTTGACTATGGTTATATTTAACTGCTTTTTTTTCATGCCTACTAATTTTTGATTGAGTATACTGTCTATTATGATGATGTACTGTAGAAACTTCAACTCTTTCCTTCTTCTAATCATACTGGCTTTTGTTGTCAGTTAAATTACTAGCTTATTACCTTGATTTTTTGAAAGCTTAGTTTCAATCCTTGTTAAGATTATTCTAGTTTGATTTTTCTCTTAGTCCTAGGGCATAACTTTCATCTTGGGCTTATTTCTACTCACGGGTATGTGTCACTGTGTCACCTACAGTATAAGCTGCCTACTGGTTGTAGCACTGCAAGAACAAAAAGAAAAGTATAAAAACCCATAAGTGAAGCCTTTTTTCTTAAAATGTCCTATCAGAACCTTTTACTGGCAAGGTCTAACTTTGTGCCAGGTGGGAAGGAAAAACGTTGGCGAGGTTCATTTCCAGTATCATAATGCAGAATCAAGAAAGATAGATTTTGATAACTCCATAGATGACTTAATACTTTCTTAATTATTAAAAAATATAGAAATAAAAGAAGTCACAGTGATTTCATGTTCAATTTCTAGTCATCTGGCAGATCTGAACTCCAATGTGTTTCTTTTCATCCTACTAAGACTGTTATTTTCTGTTCAAGTTCTATACTCATACATCTTCCCAAATAAGAAGTGCTTTGCCAACTAACTGACACATCTGGGTCATCTGTGGGCTTGTGAGAACCTACTTGGGATTCAGTGGAAAACCTGAGGTTTGTACCAACACCCTCTAACTTGGTAGGTCTTGAACTCCAGTCTTCTCAGTAGCACCCCCATGCACAGTATCCTAGTCAGTCTGGCTGACACCTCAATGAGAAGCTTTCCAAATGGTCTCATCACCAACATAGCAAGTTGCCTTCTAGCACATTTTGCCAGAATCAATATGGACAGCTAACTGGAGAATTTCCCTGAACCTCTTCACCAGCTGTGGCCTGCAGCACCTCAGCAAACCATCATCCAGTGTCCCACAGCCACAGTAAAGACTGCATTTCAGGCCTGTTGTGGGCAGTCTCTCTTTCAAGTTTATTCTTCCCTTGAGTACTTCCTCCCACCTATATAAGCTATTCCAGCATTCACTAGGGTTCTCTTTACCCCCTCTTAGTACTTAGTCCCATTTTACAATTAAATAATACTTTTCAAATTACTGGCATGTTTTCGGTCTCTTTAATGGACCCTGACACCTTGAAACAACCTCAAAGCAGTATGAATCATATGTTGGAAACAATCTTCTTAGATGATATATAGTAAAATTCAATTCAATTTAGGGTTCTACAAGCTATATTTGATGCTTGAGATTATGTACAAATGGAACAATAGCAAGAAATGTAGATTTAATTAGAGTGGTGAGGCTAGAGAGACACTGGTAAGCAATGTTTATTCTGAAGTCTACATATAGTCTTCAAAGTCAGGTTGAAGAAGTATAGTACAAGTGTCAATAAATGACACTCTATGATGGCAAAACACTTGAGTTTTAGTATAAGGTTATAAAAAAAAACTATTTCATGTCATGTACCACAATCTTAAAACAGATGTTTCAACTGTAAATATAATTAAAATAATATGAGTTCATTTAACAAGAGATCATACAAAACTTCACATTTGTACTTCCACTTGGTTACTGAAATTTCTTAACCTGTGAACATGGTTTTAAATACGTCTTTCAAAGCCAACTTGTCTAAGTGCTTGTGTTTGCTTCATAGTCCCTCTCCCAAAACAGTTCACTTTTTCCCTCCCTCTTCAGTCTCACCACTGTTCTTTCTTTATACTTGCTTTTAGTGGTGTTTGTTTTTCATTGTCACATGTGGAGACTGGGACCCTGGAAAACTGGAAAGCACTGGATTTTGTTTTACCCCCTACATACTTGAAGTAACTGGTTCCTTTTTCACTGCTGAGAGGTGTGGCAATGTGGGAGATCTGCTGCTGTTTGCGCTTCATAAAACTTATTGACTGGCAGTGTCTCTGGAAACCACCTTCTGTAGCTAGGGAATGTGATCTGGCTTCTGCAGTTCCTAATGAGAAAGCATTCATTCTCTTAGCAATAAAGGGTTTCCCTCTAAAATATTATTGAAAGATCATTGTTACTGGCTGCTGCTCTTCTTGAGTAAGGGCGCTTTTCTTTTAGCAGGATATTGATTAATATAGATAAATAAGCTTATTTTACATAATTAAAGAACTTCATAGGGCTTGCAAACTCTTCTTTATATAGAGTGATGGAACTTGTCAAGTTAATGAATATTCTGATTGATGAGCATATAAAATTATTCCATTCAACTCAACAGGTATTTATGAAGTATCTAGTATATGTTTAGAATCATATTAAAGCAGAAGTATTCATAATGTAAAAAATATTAAGCCTTGAAGTTAAACTTCCTGTATTTAAAATTTAACTTCTATTTAGTATATGTATAATATAGGCAGCCTTTCTAATCCCCAAATTCCTCTTCTAAAAATAGAAATGATATAACCTACCTCAGAGAAGGAATACATATTTCACATGAAGTTATTTATAATTATCACTTAAAATATTTTTTAAATGTTGGAGAATTGTACAAAAACTTTCCTGCCCTCAAGAAGCTTGTATGAAACAAGAAATAATAAAAGAATATAATAAATTGCCAAGCCCCATGAGATATATTTTATAAGTTAAAGCACTACTAATATGTGTAATGAACATCTGGGAATTAATTGTTTCCAAGAGTTTTCTAAATAGCCTTTAAGAAAAAGATGAAAATGTAGATAGGCACAAATTAAATGTATGAATAAAAGCACAATATACAAAAATAATATAAATGTTTAAAAATTTAATATCCAAATAAAATAGTTGAAAATTTAATGTCTGAAATTCCCAGTTTCAGTAAGAATATATATGGATTTTATTAAGTGATAGTTTATCATATATGAACTCATAAACCCTAAAAATGTTATTATTTGCAATGTCATTAAAGAAGAAAATGACAAAGTAGGAAAAGTCCTGGTCCCTGTTTCTTTAATGAAGTAGTGTCATACCTGACAACAGAGCAAAACAACCTGTGCATAAGGTTTGACAGAGATATAGCTAAATGGTTGCAAAATACATCTGCTAAATAATTATTTATCTTCTAGTACCTTATGCAATGTGTTTTGATTTATTTTGTTTTAATTTCACAAGCCATAGCAGGAATCTCTGCCATCTGAACCAGTTACACTAAAACTACCTGCTCTACCCTTCCCTAAACTTTGGAGAATCATAAGTTTCCTGCCCAATTGTGAACACTTAGTAAACTGAAGTGAAATTAGAAGACATTATTCATTCTTCCCAAAGGTAAAATTGCACCTTTTCTGATGAATTTTTATTAGTGGCTACTACTGGTGTTAAGTGACATTGTAAATTATATAAAATATACCTGGAATGATGCCAATTAAGGGTAACTCTGTCACCTGACACCTTCCTTAGATATAGCTCCCTGAATGTCTTTTGGGTAACTACCCTAATTTCTTTCACATAACTTAGGTAGGTCAGCCAAGGACAGTTATATGACCTAAATAAACCAGGCCATTAGATTCTCTCACTGGGTGTTTGTGAGTTGAGCTGAACGATGTAAGTTAAAACAGGCTTTTTTTCAGCCATCCAGAGGTGTACGGTTCACTCTGCTTTTCCCTATCTCTTCTCACAAGACTTTCAGGATAAGAGATTGTTAAGCAAGAAACAAAAGCAGAATCATCCCATTCCCCTAAAGAATTCAGATAAAAACTAGCAATACATCACATACAAAGAGAAGAAGAGATGTTGAAGAGGAATCAAAGTGGGTCTATAAGAAAGTCTGCATGAAACTGACACACATATTTATGCTATATCAAGGTCACAAACATCTTATCACAAAAAGCTATAAAGGTCACCATTATCTATACAGTTGGACATGTTTTACTAGGAATATAATGGTTTTTCTCTTTGTTTCTATGCTTCTGTGGAAGCAAGTTGCTTCAGCAATAGGTAGATTTTTTGTTTGGGGGAAAAGAGAAAACAACTGAAGCTGTTTCAGAGAAAGGGACCTACGGAGACTTGACTGAAACTTGGTGCTGCCCTACACTCTCTCCTCCCCAAAACTTGGTAGTTAGTTCATATTTTTCTGTCAGTTTTGTAAGCTTCTCTGTATATTTTCAATAAACTATATTTTTACTTATATTAGATGAGTCAGTTTCAATTATTAGCAACCAAAGAACCCTGATACACATCTGTACGAAGAATGATTCCAGTGTCCACAGAAGATAAAAGAAAGCATTCAGAGCTTTTCCCAAGTTTTTTAACCTATGTTCAATAAAATGCAAACATAACCAATGTCCAATAAAATGCAAATATGACTAAAAAAATGATTAATCCTTTTTATGGCTCAATAACAAATAATACTGCATTAGTATAGATTTAGTATAGATATGCTGTATTTTGTTTATCCACAAATTAGTTTATAAGTATTTATGTTGTTTCCACTTTTTGACTATTATGAACAATGCTGCTGTGAATAGTCATATTCAAATTTTTTGTGAGGATCTGTTTTCAGTTCTCTGGGGCAGATACCTAGGAGTGGAATGACTGTACTATATGGAAACTCTGTTTCATTTTTGGGGGAAATACCAGACTTCCAAAGTAGCTCTTGGGTCAATTTGAGTGGACAAATCAGTCTCTGAAAATGATGCTTGCATGTAAGTCACAAGTATGTCAAACTCTCTCTGATGTACCTACCCTAAAGGATTCCCAGATGACAGCTGTAGCGCTGCTAGAGTTTCTTGGTTCTTTTTTCTGCACCTGTCAGGGGATGCCTTACTAATGAGAAACTGCTCTACTCTGATTGATCAAGTTCTTAAAACAATTTTCTCTTCCTCCTGTTACTGGTAATTCTGAATGTTAGATATTCTTTTCATGTGAAGTTAAAAAGTATCTAGATATATATGATTGTAAGTGGAAAAACAGGGGACAGAAATCAGATATTAGCAGATGATCCATTTTCATTTGTGTGTGAATTAATATAAATGCAAGAAATGAAGCATTAATGCAAATTAAAATGTTCCTGTGAACAAATTTTGGCAGTTTGACTTTAGAGAAATTATAAATAAACTTGTTTAATTTTTCAGGACAATGCCACCATTTGGATTTTTTAAACAAGTAATTTTCTCATTGGTGCAACGAAATGGTGTTATAGCATTTTATGATAGACTCAATCCATTCACCATATTTTTCTGAGTTCTTCTACATGCAAGTATATATTTTTAATCTCGTCTGTCTTTTGTGCTGTTCTTATAGTTTGCTATTAAAATAAACTATAATAAAGAAATAAATCAGTATGATTATACCTTATGATATTTTTATAGGTTTTAAATTACACATTTAAGTAATCAGAAATTTAGATTACAAATTATAATTATATAGTCCATGTACATTTTTAAGATGGACAATTTTCCTGAATGAAATTTAATATTCTCCCTAAGAGACAACAGACTCTTCCAACTTCTGGTGTAATGTCAAGTACAAGGAGATAACTCCTTTAAATATCCTGTTGTTAGATATTTGTGTACATATGTCTTATCTAAATAAACTGTAAACCTCCTCGTAGTGGAGGCTGTAAAGCCAAATGTAACAGGAAAAGAGATCACAAAGTTGAGTAGAGGACTCCAAAATCTGAATCCAAGGTCTTGTTTCTTACCACCTGAATAAATGTGGCCATGGATTCAAAAATCTCTGACTCAGATTATTCAGTGAGATAAGGTATGCAATGATACTTGCCTCAAAGGATTTTTGGGGAATTAAATAATGCACTATGTACAAACATCATCTTGCACAACACTCAAAATCTGTGTGACCTTTCCTTTTTTCTTTTTATAAATCTCAGGCCTCTGGGAAATTCCTTGCATTGTAACACTCAACACAAAATACATTGAGGATGATGTATACCTTTTGAAATTCTGAACTTATAGATGTATCACCACTAGTTTTTCAGTAATTATTTTCTAATATATTTTCAAATATATGGTATAGTCAGTATATTTAATGTACATATTCTGAAACTATTTAAAGTAAAAGTCAGTGACCGTTGTCAAAATATACTAATTTTGAGAAAGAAAAAATATTCATTTCCCCATCAAAACATACAACGTAACTGTGAAAGTCATCAGTCCTCGCCCCCTAATACTTTTTATTCTCCTCATGAGAACACAGTGGCATAGTACTTTCTGCCCTCCTGGAAGTTAAATATGGCCCTGTTTTGGCCAACCAAACATAAGCAGAAGTTGTACGAATCACTTTTGGGCAGAAGCTTCAAGAGCCAACCTGTAACTCTCCACGTGCTCTTTCCTCTATCCTGACAGAAATGTTTTGGAAAACAGTTGTTCTCAAGTGTTACTTGTGCCACCTTATGTTTGGCAATGTCTGGAAACATTTTTGGGGTTGGCACAACTTGGAGAGGATGTTACCTGCATCTAGTGAGCAGAATCCAGGTCTGCACTAAATATTCCACAATCACAGGACAACCACAATACCTCTGACCCTGCAGCAACAAGAAATTATCCAGCTCAAAATGTCAATAGTGCAATGGTTAAGAAAGCCAGGCTTCAAGTAAGGAAGACGTGGATGATAGTTCCCAGCTGTCCAGAAACAGCAAGCATAAGCAAGAAATAAACCTTAGCTGTGTCAGACCATTAAAAATTTCAGATTGTGTTATCACAGCTTTGTCTAGCTTTTCCTAACTGACATTTATTTTGCAGTTTGAGTGAAATTAGAACACAATACACTTCCCTGAGCAATGTTTAAATAATTTGGTTCTGATATTTCTGGATTTAATATTCATTAAGTACACAACTGCTGGGATTAAAATTGGGGTTGAAATTTGTTTAAAATGGAAAATAAATTGACCAATTCAGATTTCAAGATAGTTTAACTTGTCTTTAGAGGGAAATGATTATTCATGAAGAGCATCTGACTTTAATGCATAATGTCCTTGCTCTAAGAACCCCAACAATCCAGTCAAGTGTTTGGAGAAAAAAACAGATTATGAAATTTACTTCTGAAAATAGAACTGTAGGTTACAAGCTTATTAAAAAGAAAGAAATTTATATATTTTAGTTTAGAGCAGGAAGAGAGCCCTAACCAAAAACCAAATCTGCCAGAACTCTGATCTTGGACTAGCTTCCAGAACTGTGAGAAAATAAATTTCTATTGTTTAAGCTACCTAGCCTATGGTATTTTATTATGGCAGCCTGAGCAGAATGATAAGCAATGATGAAAAAAAAAAACCAGATCCAAGAAATTCAATCTACAGGAAAAAAGATGACTAAAAAATTCATGATAGTATAAAGAAAACAGATTTTTAAAAATAATAATCAAAGATAATAGAAACATTCTTAAGTTGAAAGTGAACATTAACTTTAGTATTTAAAGGGTTCACCAAGTACCTAGGAAAATAAATCTATACATACGTAAAAATAAATATTTTAATGAATGAAGAACATTTCTGCAAATATTTAGAGAAAAAAGTTACCTACAAAGAAATAAAAAGTGAAACTGCATTCAAGGGTCTACTCTACAATAATAAATGACCATGTAAGAATGGCTTAATTTCTGTGTGCAGTATTTTGAAGAAAAATGATTGGTAAGAATGTTTTACAACAGTGCCTAACATTTTTGTAGGGCAGTGTATTAACCAAACTGGGCTAAATGTTATACTAAATACTTCAGTGCATTAATGGATTAACACAATCAAGATTTATTTCTTGTTGACCCAGCAGTTTCGTGCTGTGGCCCACAGGTAGGAGGCCTTTTATACCAAAGTCACATTCTGCTTCCTTTTCTGCATTCAGTTTGGGTCATCTCAGTTTTGGTTCTCAATTCTGTTTATACATCTGAATCACCCAGGGAGCTTTTAAAAATATTTGGCCCTACCACATAACAATTAAATAAAAATCTCTGAGGATAAGCCACGGCAACCCCTATTTTCTATAGTTCCCTTGGTGATTCTAATGAGCAACTAGGGTTGAGAACAATTGCCTTAGATCAGTGGTTCTCAAACTTTAGCATGTGTCGCTATCACCAGGAGGACTTATTAACACAGATTGCTTGGCTGTATCCCCAGAATTTCTGATTCAGTAGGTCTTGGGTGGGGCTGGAGAATTTACTTTTCCAACAAGTTCCCAAGTGATGTTAATGCTACCGGTTTGAGACCACACTTTGAGAACTACTGCCTTAGATGAAACGTGGTGCTCTTTGAGATAGGCTACTGAGGTTTTAGAAGAGCCAATGTGCTCTGATGCTCTGCTATTTTCTACCAAGTTTCCTAAATGTATAGCTTTCACAGGCCCAGGCCTATGCACCAATATCAACAGATAGTATTTGCTGAGGGAGTCACATAACAAATTCCCAAATGTGTTGATACTTGTTTTGTCTCCAGATTTTTATTAACAATTATGCCCAGTGAACATCCTTGAACATACATCTTATTGCCTTTGTATGGAAGGTCTACATTCTCCAATATGAAAGTCCATCCACTTAATGTGGCTATCTACATTAAATCCATTAAAATTAAATATTTTCTCTGATATACTAGTTCACATTTCAAGTGCTAAATAGCAAAATATGGCTAATACCTACCATATTAGGATAGTGCAATAGAACACTTCCATTAATCACAGAAAGTTTTATTGGACAGTGCTGGTTAGATGTTTGTCAAACTTGCTTCCTGTACCTGAGCATGCAGCTAAATACATTTTCCAGTCTCTTACATTGAGACTTGGCCATGTCACTAATTCCTGTCAAGGGATTATGAGGAAGTGATGTGCCTCTTCTGAGCTAAGCATGGAAGGAGCCTGTGCCCCTGAATGACTGCATTGGACAGAGGGTCGGCTCCCTTTTCAAGCCAAGATAATGTTAGAAGAAGTCTGAAGCCCCTGGCCAAGCAAACCACAAACTCCCTGAGATGCACCCCAGGATGGGCTCCTAGGCTCCCCTCATACCTTAGTGTTGTTCACCACTCTGAGGAAGAAGCCCTACATTTTACCTGAGCATCACTTAACTTGTCACGTGCACAGACTCAGGAGCCTCAGTTGAGTTCTGATTCTATCTCTTATTAGCCATATAACTTGGGAAAGTGAATGAAGTCATTCATACCTCATTTCCTTTCTCTAAAATGGGATAATGCAACTTTACCTACCCCACTGAGTTGCTGAGAAGAAAAAATGAATGATGTATTGTTAAGACACTTAAAACAATGCTTGACACTTATTGTTAGATTTAGAAATAAGATTAAAAACAGAGCCCATGCCAGCTTGTTGCTAAGAAACAAAAATCTGCAAGGTTGGCTTTTCAACATTAAATGATCATGAATTAGGCATTAGTTATTAGCTATAAAAATAATTATACATACACTATATATGAAATATATATAATTATATATGTCAGTATAACTTGTTATAATATATAGTTATATGTGTGTACACCTATAGATAGATAAAATACTCCAGACACCATTCTAGAAAGCAGCAATGAACAAAATAGAGAAAGCTGTATCACGAGAGATCACATTTTAACATTTTAGTGGGAAACAGAAAATGCACAAATAATATATAATAACAGGTAAATATAAGCACTATGAAGGAAAAATAAAACATAGGTATAGGAGGTGACATCTGAGGAGCAATTTGAAAGAAATGAAGAATGTCATTTTCACATCTGGGGTCGAAACAGTAGAGGAAACAGCATTACAGACACCCTCTGACATTACAAGCTTTAAGTGTTCTGTGAACAGCAAGAACGACGTGTGGTTAGAATTACCTGTGCAAGGTGGAAGCCATTGGAGAATAAGATTTCAGAGATGGCCATGGCCCAGACATATACAGCATATGGTCAGGATTTTTAATTTTACTTTTAAAATAACAAGAAACAAAATTCCTTGATCAGGGAAGTTTCCTTGATCTGACTTACAATATTAAAATAAAATCCAGTCTAGCTTCTATGCAGTGAACTTATAGTGAGGAGTACAGGTGGGAGGCTAGTTATGCAGTATGTATGTAAAGCATTTAGTCCAGCAAGAGCATACACTGGCTTGAAACAGGATCATGGCCCTGGGAGTGGTGCTAAGTAGTCGATTCAGAATAAACTTGGATTTGCGAATATGATTTATAAAAGTGTTTAGCCTGAGAATATGGGTGTATAATAGGGCCAGAAGTAAGATGTGAGAAGACCCACTAGTTTGATCTTATTAAATTTGAACTTTTGACATAGAGGTTCCAAGGAGCTGGAAATGTTAAGTGACGCTCAGGTAAAATGTAGGGGCTACAGATATTAGCTAGGCTTCACAAATGTATTCAAATCTATGAAAATACATGTGGTTACCTGGGAAGTGGGTATAAATGGAGAAAAGAAATCTAACTGTCTGGCATCCTACTGGTTAATTGAGGTAATGCCTCCCAGGCTTAGCTATCAGAAGCCTATGACTACTTAACCACTAAAGCAATTCCAAGGTTTCCCAAACTCAAGTAAATAGGAAAAGAACTTCCAGAGTGGCCACATATGGGAATCCTCCCAATATCCCTGAAGTGATCATGGAGGATACTGGGTGAGGAAGGCTGCAACCATTCTCACAGGAAGTATGGCTGCTCCCTTGTAACTCACACTTCAGCTGGGGAAAATGGTTTAGAGACCATCATCTATTAGAATTAAATCTGTATTATGGAGCTCGATCTCTCCATGTTGCTTTCTATTTTCCCTGTTTCTAAAAGGGAGGTCTTATTATGTCTGTTTTGTCTTTCTGTTTTTATTTCAAAATGCATATGTTGAGGAGGTTTTATTTATCATTTAGCGCATAAATGGCCAGATCATAAAGTGGTACATCCAGACCTGACTGAAGGAAGAAATTGAACGTAACCCAGAGACTCTAAATGCAGTAACTGAACAAGATTTCAGGTGGGGTTCTGATGGAATGCAATAAATGTGTTTTCAGTAACACAAGAACTAATTGCTTTACCTTAGGTATGGGTATTGCTGCAAATTTACGTATTGGTTAAAGGGTGTAAATGTGTCTATCAAAGAGTGAAAAATAGTGAATATTTTTATTTTTATCTGTCTAGGAACACCTTTCCCCCTCCTCCCACCTTTTCTTTGGGGAACTACTCCTTCAGTTCAAAGGGATCCAATAACTTACCTTCCAGGTTTAAAAGGAGGGCATGTGATCCAGTCCTAGATTCATTTTGTCAATTCACTGTGCACAGTAATTGGTCTAAGTTTGTTACGTGATCTAATACAGTCCAAACAGATTCCTGCTCTGAGTTTTCTGTTTAAAGCAAGTGGAAAGGGTCCTTCCACTTAAGGTCATGAAGTCTGAAGAATGTGAATTGGTGGCTCCTGGCAGCCATTGCCTTTCCTTTATATGGGCAAAAGCTGTAATATAAGGGAAAATGAAGCCAAGCAAAGGCAATCCCAGATGAGAGGAAGCTGGGGAGAGCCCCAGTAGTGTTAGGCCTCTGGTTCTGGAGTCTCACATTCCAGAACTGTTCTCAATCCTGAAGCTTGTTCTTTGATTCTATGATCTTCCAACTTTATCACCTGATAAATACCCTTGTGTAAGCAAAGTTAAGTTGCCTATCTGGAACTTATCACTAAGAATTTTAACTACACAGGTTAATCTTAATTATCTACATCAATCTATATAACTAACCTTAATTCTAATTGTTAATACTGAATATACATTCATTTTATAATAAAAAATATTCTTGAAAAAAGTACAGAAAGCCACAGTGCTCACATTCATGCTGGAAGTCCTTACGTGAGGATGCTCTATGATTCATATGAATCATATGGGATTAGAGATCACAGCCTGTGGATCTCAGAGACTAGAGAGATGAGATACCTTAGAGACAGAATGTGACCTTGATCTGTGATAATAATGCCCTGACTTACACTAAACTAGTATTTCACAAGTAGTAGCCAAAATATTGGTGGCTTGCATGAGGTTAGAAGATGTTACCAAAATTATGTATTGGTTATAAGTTAGAAAAACAAAGTTAAACAATGTTTAAACAAAGAACACATTTCTTTCCTGTAACATTTGTCACAGCTTCTAATTGCATTGTAATTCTTTGCTGTTGTATAAAGTAACCATAGTGCCATCTACTTAAAGAAAACCATATCATTTATTAACATCTCCACAGAACACATTTTGGGAAATACTGGAATAGTCTTATGTTGTAGGTAAGGAAAATTGTCCTTAGGGATCTTATTCTTATCTTATTTGTTCTGATTTAAAGTCTTAGAAAGAAAGAAGAATGGGGCCATAAGGAAAATACCATTTTTCCCCTGTGCAAAAACAGTCTGAGATAAGGATGCAAGCCAATTCAGCTTAGATGCCCAACATCCAGGTTATTAAATTGAATCACAGAGAAGCAAAGCCTTAAGCCAAATAAACAAATCTCTAGTGATGGAGTCATAGTGACATTGACAGGCATATCTGCAAGTACTTATGAATAAAAGAGGTTTCCTAGATCCAAATACAACTGATATGCCTCAGTTTGGTAGTATATGGGTCCTAACTGATCGACATCAACTCTGATAGTTTATTCAAGCTTTTTTAGGTGTTAACAATCTCCTGATTTCTATATAGTGCTGAAATGATAGTGATTGGGGGGAAAATTGTGGTACCTTTAGCTTTTAGATTAATCCTAAAATATTAAGGAATCCTTTCAGTTGAAAAATAAACCAAAAGAAGATTGAATCCTCTGCTCTCAACTGCTAGGTTTAGTAGCCTGAAAGCATGAAGATAGACTAACAACCGTGCAAATCCTGTGATCAGGCTTCTTCTAAAATGCACTGGTATTTTTGTTAGTGACTGATAGTCAAGCTGTTTCTTTATTTTAATTACGCTCAACCCTGTTTTTGAAAGTGATGGGTAATATTTGAGAAGAGGAGAGAAAAGTGAGATGAACACATAGAATTTATAATGGAAGCAATTAAATTTGCCTTAAAATTTCAACCAATAAAATCTATACACAACAAATATCAGTAGCTTTGGTGAAAATAAACCTAGAAATTGTCTGTGTATGACTGATGTTTATAGGAACATAAAAAATCCTAAATCAAGTTGACTTAAGTGGTGTCTCAAGGAAGTTGGATTGCAATTTCCAACTCCAAAAAGGGGAAATCAAATAAAATATTTAGAAAAAGATTTGAGGAAGAGAAAGGTAATAGCAGAAGATAGGAAAATTATGTCAAGGAAGGCTCCAGTTTGCAGGGCTTAAAAGTACTATGCAGTAAGTCACAAAATCTGGTAAATAATCACTCATCAGAATTTACCATGGCCCAGAAGAAATATACCTCAAAATCATGTACTCTTATTAATTCTGAGTCCATACATAATAAGCCATTTTTGCATTACCACAATGACCTTCCACAGGTAACAAGCAATCCAGTGACTGGAAGTGCTGTTACCTGGGTAACATAACACATTTCCCACTCCATTTCAAGGTATAAAATGCAGTCATATTAGCAATAAGTTTTACTTATTCTGACCTTTAGTTTCTCCAATTCTTAACATAATCTTTTACAGTTGTATTGGGAATGCCCCCAAAAGCTATCTTCATGTGCTCATGAGCAAATTCCACTCAATAAACATGTAACAAGACCTTGTGTACATTGTTTTGGTTTACCCCGAGTCATGATTAGGGGACCTACCTTCTTCCTTGATGAAAGGTACGAAGGGACTTCAGTCTCTTAGGCTGTGCTCCTTTGAAACAGAGACTGAGTTGAGAATTCTTTGAGTGGTATTTTGGGAGAGAGCTTTTATAAAAAGTGGGATGCAAGAAGCAGGATAGAGCACAGAGAAAGGCTAAGCAAGGATGTGACTCAGCTGGTGAGTAGCTCCCTTCTAATCTCACAGTGAAGTTACTATGTTTAAATTGCACTAAAGAGGTAGCCCCACTTTAAGGCAAGAAGCTGCCCTTTTGAACATCCATGTTCCACAGCTACTGGCCAAGGTCTACTTGCAAGATGCAGGGTGGGTTCTTGATCCAATAATAATTCTTGGAAGAGAGGGAGAGGTATAGGTTGTTATTAACCAATATTCAGAGCAACAGGAAGATGGATGTGTATGATAGCAAAGGGATGAGGCACCAAGACCCATTCCTTACATGGCTCACATCCACGTTTCACATTAAATGCACTCCTTCAGAACATAGCATCTCTAGGTTCTGGTTGTTCTCATTTTCTGGGAAAACTTACATGAGAACATTAGTGGAATGTGCTGTCCACCCACGTTACTGCAGTTGGCCCTGAACCCATAACCAAGTCATCTTCCTCCTCCATCATCCTTTCTAGGTTCTATTGCTCATTTTATAGGGTTTCTGCTTACCAGCATCTCTGGTTTGCCTTGTGAGATGATCCTGACTACCATTCCTGAGAGCTCTGAGCCTTGGTGCTCTCTTCAGACCATGGTTACCATACTTGCCCATTTTCAGTTACAGCTATAAAGACTCCCCAGTGTATAGCAGCAACTATGTCTCCTCCTGATGATCAGGATCAGTTATACCTGCCAGTATGTTACCTCATTACTTTGTTTACTTGTCTATCGGTTTCAGGTGTGCAAAGAGACATAGTAGTATCTGTAAGTTTAAGTTTGGTAGGAATCACATTGCATTCTCTAGTGGAAGTAGCCCATTCTTCATATCAGAATCCCAAATTCTACAGAGCTTAAAGTTGCAGGGATGGAAATCTCAAATTCCTACATGGGTCACCAGTAGACAAGGTGGGCCACTCCTGTTTCTAGACCCATGTATTCTAACTATTGGATATGCAGCATCATATATTAGCCATTAGTTTAAGGTGTACTAGAGATCAGCATCCAAACATTTCAGGGATTCATCACCAAACTGATTCTATTAGCCCACAGCTTTTGGATGGTGTGCTATGTGGATTTCATGGTCAGAGGACACAATTGTAACTTACTTCTCTAACTTAAGTCCCTTAGTCCAAGGCAGTGTTCTACAAAATCCCATATTGTTAGTCAGACACCATGAGACCTTGAATACTGTTGTGGACTAGGTACTGCAGGAAAGAAAAGCAACTCTGTATCTGGTTCACATGTCAAGCTCAGCCAGAGACATTTCCCTTTCCGTGATGTGTAGATTCTTATATAAACCATTTGACATCAAGTCACTAGTTGGTATCCTGGAAGATTGATGCCGTACCAGGGGTTCCATGTTACTTTTTGTTGTGGCAAGCTGAATATTCAGCCCTAATGAAAGGGAACCCTTGCTGTCAGGCCCAGGCAGAGCCTCCTTCACTGCCACCATAGTGTACAAGCACTGGGATGGCCAAGGACACAGTATAGCTGGTATCTACTAGCTGACTTTTTGTCCACTTGGTTCTTTAATGGCTCTTCTGCAGTGGATGCTCTCTGGTGGGCATTAGAATGTGATACAAAGAGCTTTAAGCTTTGCACCTACTCATAGGGGTCCATCTAAAATGTCTCTTCCCCAGATCTTGTTCCTAATCTTTCAAACTTGTTCCTGCCAAGCCACTGATCACAAGCTAAGCAATTTGACACTGCTGTTGTGTCTGTATATACACTTAAATCAAGGCATTTCTCTCTTCACAAAAAGTGGATACGATGCTACTCTTTAGAATGCAGTACATACACACTTTCAGCCAAAATCAGTTGTGTGGTGATGTATCCCCAGTAATTAGAATACATGGGTCTGGGAACTAAAGAGTAAAATTTGTAGTGATACAGGTGGAAAATCTACTTTCAGAAAGCAAAGAAGCTGCCATACTAGCAGTAACTGTGATCATAAGCTACTGCTCATATCCAACAGCAAAATAAGAACAATGAGAAATATTTGATGGATGGCAATTCTACAGGTAAGGGGCATCTCTGAATTGGAATCAGATAACATTTATAGCAACCAGGGGATGAGTATCCTAACCAGTGAACAAGAGCTGAGAAAAGCACCTGAAGCACCTACTACCACCACTGCTTCCAGCAGTTAGAGAAAAACTGCTTCACACCAGTTCATTCACTTCTGCCTGCTACAGACTCTTCTGCTAGGCATTGGTGCATTTTGAGTGCATGCTACCACCATGCCTCTTTTAGGCAATGCTCCTGCCACTGACATATCGCCACTTCCACAAGGTGTTGCCCCAGCTGTGAAGACAGCCACCTCTTCCTCTGGATCCTATAAAATAACTTAACCTAAACCTTGCTGCCTCCTCCTCCATAGCATCACTTTTTAAAAATTTTTTATTAAGGTATTATTGATATACACTCTTATGAAGGTTTCACATGAAAAAACAATGTGGTTACTACATGAACTCATATTATCAAGTCCCCACCCATAGCCCATTGCAGTCACTGTTCATCAGTGTAGTAAGATGCCACAGATTCACTACTTGCCTTCTCTGTGCTACACTGTTTTCCCCCTGAACCCCGGCACCATGTGCACTAAACATAATACCCCACAATCCCATCCTCCTGCCCTCTCCACCTGCCCTCTCACACCCCTCCCTTTGGTAACCACTAGTCCCTTCTTGGAGTCTGTGAGTGTGCTGCTATTTTGTTCCTTCAGTTTTGCTTCGTTGTTGTACTCCACAAATGAGGGGAATCATTTGGCATTTGTCTTTCTCCACCTGGCTTATTTTGCCGAGCATAATATCCTCCAGCTCTATCCATTTTGTTGCAAATGGTAGGATTTGTTCCTTTCTTATGGCTGAATAGTATTCTATTGGATATATGTACCACCTCTTCTTTATCCATTCATCTACTGATGGACACTTAGGTTGCTTCCATATATTGGCTATTGTAAATAGTGCTGCAATAAACATAGGGGTGCATATATCTTTTTGGATCTGAGAAGTTGTATTCTTTGGGTATATTCCAAGGAGTGGGATTCTGGGGTCAAATGGTATTTCTATTTTTAGTTTATTGAGGAACCTCCATACTGCTTTCCACAATTGTTCAACTAGCTTATATTTCCACCAGCAGTGTAGGAGGGTTCTCCCTTCTCCACATCCTCGCCAGCATTGGTGTTCTTAGTCTTTTCAATGAGGGCCATCCTTACTGGTGTAAGGTGATATCTCATTGTGGTTTTAATTTGCATTTCCCTGATGATTAGTGATGTGGAGAATCTTTTCATGTGCCTGTTGGCCATCTGAATTTCTTCTTTGGAGAAGTGTCTGTTCATATCCTCCACCCATTTTTTAATCAGTTATTTGCTTTTTAGGTGTTGAGGCATGTGAGTTCTTTATATATTTGGATGTTAACCCCTTGTTGGATATGTCCTTTACAAGTATATTCTGTCATACTGTAGGATGTGTTTTGGTTCTGATGATGGTATCCTTTGCCGTACAGAAACTTTTTAGTCTGATGTAGTCCCATGTGTTAATTTTTGCTTTTGTTTCCCTTGCTCGAGCAGGTGCGTTCAAGGAGAAGTTGCTCATGCATATATTCAGGAGATTTTTGCCTATATTATTTTCTAAGAGTTTTATGGTTTCATGACTTACATTCAGGTCTTTGATCCATTTTGAGTTTACTTTTCCATATGGGGTTAGACAATAATCCAGTTTCATTCTTTTGCATGTAGCTGTCCAGTTTTGCCAACACCAATTGTTGAGGAGGCTGTCATTTCCCCATTGTATGTCTATGGCTCCTTTATCATATATTAATTGACCATATATGGTTGGGTTTATATCAGGGCTCTCTAATCTGTTCCATTGGTCTATGGGCCTGCTCTTGTGCCAGTACCAAACTGTCTTGATTACTATGGCTTTGTAGTAGAGCTTGAAGTTGGGGTACATAATCTCCCCAGCTTTATTCTTCCTTCTCAGGATTGCTTTGGCTGTTCTGGGTCTTTTGTGGTTCCATATGAATTTTAGAACAATTTTCTCTAGTTTGCTGAAGAGTGCTGTTGGTATTTTTATAGGAATTGCATTGAATCTGTAGATTGCTTCAGGCCAAAAGGCCATTTTGACAATATTAATTCTTCCTATCCATGAGCACGGGATGTGTTTCCATTTATTGGTATCTTCTTTAATTTCTCTCCTGAGTGTCTTATAGTTTTCTGAGTATAGGTCTTTCACTTCCTTGGTTAGGTTTACCCCTAGGTATTTTATTCTTTTTGATGCAACTGTGAATGGAATTGTTTTCCTGATTTCTCTCTTTCTGCTAGTTCATGGTTAGTATATAGGAACATAGCATCACTTTTTAAGGGATAACTGTTTCTTCTGGCATGTACTTCTGGATGCCTGCTGCCAAAACTATTTATACATGGAAGATCTTGTGTAGCCAGAACTCTATTATGGTCTTTGGCTACATGGGAAAGAATGTCTCTTCCCTTTTTGTGTCACACTCTCCTAGAGGACAGGCTAAATTGCATGACTATTGTTTTACTCACAGCACCTCCTTTTGGGGTCCGGGACCAAAGTCCAGTGTGTGTGTGTGTGTGTGTGTGTGTCTGTGTGTGTGTGTGTGTTTGTGTCAGGGGTTGGAGGTCTTCCCATACATCACAACAAGCAATTCTCAAACACCAGTAATATATGTGGAGGCATTCTGGTTCTCTAAGCATGCAAGCTCTCTTTGACAGAGAAGCAGATCTAAGAGAGATCAATATGCACTTCTCAGGGATTTTTGTGAGGGTTTCATTGCAAGGTCATGATTGAGTAAATCACTGGCCATTGACTGATTCAACCTCCTGCCCCTGCCCTTGGGTGGGGTCCAAAAGTCTCTCATTAACATGATAAGACTCTCATTTCACCTTTAAGGCTATTAAGTGTTTTCAGAAACAGTGGATGAAGGACCAAATATACATGAGAAATACATATTTGGTCATCTGAATGATGAAATATCTATTTCTTATAAGTCATTATATTGCACAACAGTCCCTCAAGTTTTGCATTTACTCAGAGCTCTCTTGACTTGACTTAGACATGCTGACAGAAGGTAGTATGAGGATTTATTTATGTGACAGACATCATGTTCTCAAAATCATTCCTCCTATTTGAGAACTGAGGCTGAGGTCTCTCATCCATTAGAAGCTTCCTGGGCTTCTCTCTCTCTCATATCAATAGGCTTGAGCAGCCCCACCTGCCCAGTCTGTCTGTCTGAGATTTCCAGATGTATCTGCATCTCAAGAAGAAATATTGCTTATGTTTAAGCCAAGACATATGTACAATAATTTGGCAGATACTGTATATACTCCAATGTCTTCTAAGTCTAATTGTTTTATCTACCTCTCTTAGTTAGGGACCTAGTGAAGACTGAGTTTAAAAACTGAATCTTCATGAAATCTCCAAAGTAATGTTACCCCATGAGGTCTTTCTGGAGATTACAACCAAGGTTTCTCCTCAAGGCACCCCAAACTTATGACTGCTTCATTTCGTTACTAAAACAAATGTGTTTCTTACTCTCCTTGTTTTTTTTCTTTTCATTCTATTCATATGAACATTTTTACCATTTTTATTTGATTTTATAACAGATGCAGATTATAAACATCAGCAATGATTCAGAAGCTCCTGAAAACAAAATCTAAAAGTTGTAAAACACATGGCGCATATGCTTTGTAAACATTTTCATTTCATAATTGTCTCTATGAAGATCTGAAATGTTTGAATCATGCTTGAGGTTGTTAGGATTCAACAGGCTCAAATCTGTTTTTGTTCTGCTTTTCAAATGTTAGATTCGCTATTCCTTATATTTATATATATATAATCTTTAATAAAGATTAAAGCAATAAAACAAACCAAATAATAAATACAAATACTCTCTGGAAAAGAGACATCATTCATTTTTAGAAGACTTTAGGTATAAGACTTCCAGTAATGTGTTTTCAAATGTACAAATACTATACTATGGTAAGCAACAAAAGAAGCATATTGTCTTCTATCAAATCTTTAGTTTTCAATCTCATGACATATAGTATTCTTGTGACCAAAAAATATTAAGTCTATAAAAATGAAAGAAAATAAGGTTAAATACTTTGAACTCACATTTCATCTCTCAACAATTCATTTCAAAGGATTAGAATGTTTTTCTCAGAAGAATGTCATGAATATTTTTGTCTGCAAACAGATGAGAGGGCTCATGCTATTTTAACATTTGTTTGAAGTCAGGAAACCTGAGTTCTATTTACAACTCTGACATTGTCAGCTAAGACCAAACATTTCACCTATTCTTCCTGGAGCTTCTATATCTGCACTATCAAATAATAATTCCTGTGCTTAATTAAAAGAGTAACAGTATGTTCTTAAAGTAAGTTTTTTACTTTAGAAGTGAAGCATGTATTTCTATAGACTCATGGATATCAAGCATATATTACCCAGTGAGACTGCCTAAGTTCAAACAGCAACACATATACAACTTGGAAAAAGCTTTTTTTTACCATTCCTCTTTCCCACTTTTTTCAACTATAAAATAGGGATAGTATTAGTATTCATGATATAGGGTGGTTATGAGGATTCAAGCTGTCAATATCTATAAAGTTTTTAGAATATTAGCTGACAGAGTAAATGATACATTTGTTAATGAACACTATTCAGTTAACTATCACAAAATTTAACATTGTTTAATTTGTATACATGTTGGAAGACCAGTTTAAGATAATAAAGAAACAAATTATTGTCCTTAAAATGATACATAAAATGACATTCATCAGTAACAGGAAAAAATAAAAATTGTTTTTAATCAGCTGCTAATCTGTCAAGTACATGTTTCTGTGCAGTGAAAAGAATGGTATACCCAAAGTTTGTGACTTGTCTTAGATTTTAAAAAGATGGTTGAAGTAATGAAAATCAAATTTATACATCTTCTTAGGTCAACATAAATTTAACTTTAAAAACATCACACAATTCTCCAGGTTTCTTAAGTAATTTTAAAACAGATAATTAAAATATTCACAATTTCAGATAGAAGAGTTTGACATTTCATTAGTAACAACATGTAGAGTTTAAAGGTTAACTTTCTTGCCTCCCTAGTATCTAGCAATGACAATGTGACTAAGTCAATAAACACCCAAGCGTAAGTGCATGTGAGATTTAAAGAGACTCTAGTTTGCCCTTTCCTGCTCCTGTAATGGAGATGTGAAGGTGGGAGCTCCAACAGCCATTTTGTCTATGAAGCAACCTTGGGAACAGAGGCCATGTGCTGAGGTTGGTAGACCAGAAGGTCTGAAGGAGAGTGGGGCCTTGATGACTGTGGAATCACCAAAATCAGCCTTGGAATCGCCTACCTTGTATATCTAATTTTCAGGGAAACATAAAATTTTACATTATTTAAACCTATGTTATTTTTATACTTTCTTTTATATGCAGCCAAATCTAGTCTTAAATGTGGTCTACACCTACAGAAAGGACATGAGCTGATTTGTCTCTTTCTGCTACTTAGTGAAATTTGGAAAAATCTGAAACTCATGCTATAAAGAAAGAATGGAGACAGGGAATATGAAATAAAGCTGGCATTATTCCACTACTTAGTTCTGAAAAAACTGTACGTCAGCAAAAAGAAGTATTCTACTGGTTCATGTCAAGTCACTCAAATTCTCTGCACTGGAATTCAGGAAATTTTGGTTTTATTCCCTACATTACCAGGAATAGGCAGTAGGATTCCATACCTGAGCAGATTAGAGTTCCAGCACCTAGTAAGCAGGGAATGTATCTGATTACATGACTGCCCACACACTGCAAAGGCATGGCAGCATCCTTTAGTCAGGATAAATAGTAAAAATATTTGTTGCAGATGCCAGTTTGTTATCAAAAAAGAAGCCATTTTTCACATCTTTGTTTACTTATTTTTTATTAAAGTATCATTGATATATTATCTTATGAGGGTTTCACATGAGCAACATTGTGGTTACTACATTCCCCTCTATTATCAAGTCTCCACCTCACACCCCATTACAGTCACTGTCCATCATCATAGTAAGATGGTATAGAGTCACTACTTGTCTTCTCTGTGCTATACTTCCTCCCATGTGCCCCCCCCCTATATTATGTGTGCTAATCATAAAACCCTTTAATCCCCTTCTCCCTTCCTTCCCACCCATCCTCCCCAGTCCCTTTCCCTTTGGTAACCACTAGTTCATTCTTGGGTTCTGTGAGTCTGCTGCTGTTTTGTTCCTTCAGTTTTCTTTTGTTGTTACACTCCACAAATGAGTGAAATCATTTGGTACTTGTATTTCTCTGCCTGGCTTATTTCACTGAGTATAATACCCTTTAGCTCCATCCATGTTGTTGCAAATGGTAGGATTTGTTTTCTTCTTATGGCTGAATAATATTCCATTGTGTATATGTACCACTTCTTTATCCATTCATCTACTGATGGACACTTAGGTTGCTCCCATATCTTGGCTACTGTAAATACAGCTGCAATAAACATAGGAGTGCACATGTCTTTTTGAATCTGGCATCTTGTTTTCTTTGGGTAAATTCCTAGGAGTGGAATTTTGGGGACAAATGGTATTTCTATTTTTAGTTTTTTGAAGAGCCTCCATACTGCTTTCCACAATGGTTGAACTAATTTTCATTCCCACCAACAGTGTAGGAGAGTTCCCATTTCTCCACAGTCTCACCAGCATTTGTTGTTCCTTGTCTTTTGGATGTTGGCCATCCTAACTGGTGTGAGGTGATATCTCATTGTGGTTTAATTTGTATTTCCCTGATGATTAGTGATGTAGACCATCTTTTCATGAGCCTTTTGAACATATGAATTTCTTTGGAGAAGTTTCTGTTCACATCCTTTGCCCATTTGTTAATCGGATTATTGGGTGTTGAGGCGTGTGAGCTGTTTGTGTATTTTAGAGTTAACCTGTTATCAGATATGTCATTTATGAATATATTCTCCCATACTATAGGATGCCTTTTTGTTACTTGAGGGTGTCCTTTGCTGTACAGAAACTTTTTAGTTTGTCATAGTTCTATTTGTTCATTTTTGCTTTTGTTTCCCTCACCTGAGGAGATGTGTTCAGGAAAAAGTTGCCCATGTTTATATTCAATATATTTTTGGACTATGTTTTCTTCTAAGAGTTTTATGGTTCCATGACTTACATTCAGGTCTTTGATCCATTTTGAGTTTACTTTTGTCTGTGGAGACAGACAGCAATCCAGTTTCATTCTCTTACACATAGCTGTCCAGTTTTGCCAACACCAGTTGTTGAAGAGGCTGTCATTTCTCCATTGTACATCCATAGCTCCATTATCATGTATTAATTGGCCATATGTGTTTGGGTTTATATCTGGACTCTCTAATCTATTCCATTGATCTATGGGTCTGTTCTTGTGCCAGTACCAAATTGTCTTGATTATTGTGGCTTTGTAGTAAAGCTTGAGGTTGGGGAGTGTAATCCCTCCCATTTATTCTTCCTTTTAAGGATTGCTTTGACTATTTGAGGTCTTTTGTGCTTCCATATAGATTTCAGAACTATTTGTTCTAGTTCATTGAAGAATGCTGTTGGTATTTTGATACAAATTGCATTGAATCTATAGATTGCTTTAGGCAGGATGGACACTTTGACAATATTAATTCTTTCTACCCATGAGCACAGGATGTATTTCCATTTATTAGAGTCTTCTTTAATTTCTCTTAAGAGTGCCTTGTAGTTTTCAGGCTATAGGTCTTTAACTTCCGTGGTTAGGTTTATTCCTGGTATTTTATTATTTTTGATTCAATTGTGAATGGAATTGTTTTCCTGATTTCTCTTTCTGCTAGTTCATCATTAGTATATAAGAATGCAACAGATTTCTGTGTACTAATTTTGTATCCTGCAACTTTGCTGAATTCAGATATTAGTTCTAGTAGTTTTGGAGTGAATTCTTTAGGGTTTTTATGTACAATATTGTGTTATCTGACAATAGTGACAGTTTAACTTCTTCTTTGCTGATCTGGATGCCTTTTATTTCTTTGTGTTGTCTGATTTCCATGTCTAGGACCTCCAGTACTATATTGTATAAAAGTGTGGAGAGCAGACAACCTCTTCTTGTTCCTGATCTTAGAGGAAAAGCTTTCAGGTTTTCATGGTTAAGTATAATGTTGGCTGTGGGTTTGTCATAAATGGCCTTTATTATGTGGAGGTACTTGCCCTCTATACTTATTTTGTTGAGATTTTTTACCATGAATGGATGTTGAATTTTGTCAAATGCTTTTTCCACATCTATGGAGATGATCATGTGACTTGTCCTTCTTTTTGTTGATGTGGTGGATGATGTTGATAGATTTTCAAATATTGTACCATCCTTGCATCCCTGGAATAAATCCAACTTGATCACGATTATCTTTTTTATGTATTTTTGAAATCAGTTTGCTAATATTTTGTTGAGGATTTTTGCATCAATGTTCATCAGGGATATTGGTCTGTAATTTTATTTTTTGTTGTGTCTTTGCCTGGTTTGGGTATTACAGTGATGCTGGCTCCATAGAATGAGTTCATGCATATTCCCTTTTCTTCTACTTTTTGAAAACTTTAAGGAGAATGGGTATTAAGTCTTCTCTGATAAAATTCAGTGGTGAAAGCTCCTGTTCCAGGGGTTTTGTTCTTGGGTAGTGTTTTGATTACTGATTCAACTTCATTGATGGTAATTGGTCTGTTCAGATTTTATGTTTCTCCTGGGTCAGTCTTGGAAGTTGTCCATTTCTTCTAGAATATCCAATTTGTTAGCATATAATTTTTCATAGTATTCTCTAATAATTATTTGTATTTCTGTGGTGTCCATAGTGATTTTTCCTTTCTCACTTCTGATTCTGTTTATGTGCTTAGACTCCTTTTTTCTAGAAAAGTCTGGCTAAGGGCTTATATATTTTGTTTACTTTCTCAAAGAACCAACTTTTAGTATCATTAATTCTTTCTATTGTTTTATTCTTCTCAATTTTATTTATTTCTTCTCTGATCTTTATTATGTCCCTCCTCCTACTGACTTTTGGCCTCATTTGTTCTTCTTCCATTTTCATTAATTGTGAATTTATACTATTTATTTGAGATTGTTCTTTTTTGAGATAGGCCTGAATAGTTATATACTTTCCTCTTAGAATTGCCTTTACTGCATCCCACAGAAGTTGGGACAATGAGCTGGTGTTTTCATTTATCTCTCTATATTGCTTGATCTCTGCTTTAATTTGGTCATTGATCCACTGATTATTTAGGAGCATGTTATTAAGCCTCCATGAGTTTGTGGGCCTTTTTGTTTTCTTTGCACAATTTATTTCTAGTTTCATACCTTTGTGATCTGAGAAGTTGACTGGTACAATTTCAATCTTTTTAAATTTACTGAGGCTCTTTTTCAGCCTACTATGTGATATATTCTGGGAAATGCTCCACATGCACTTGATAAGAAGGTGTATCCATTTGCTCTTGGTTGGAGTGCTCTGTAGATGTCTGTTAGGTCCATCTTTTCTAATGTGTTGTTCAGTGCCTCTAAGTCCTTACTTATTTTCTGTCTGGTTGATATGTCTTTTGTACTGAGTGGTGTGTTGAAGTTCCCTAAAATAAATGTGTTGCATTCTATTTCTCCCTTTAATACTATTAGTATTTGTTGTACATATTTGGGTGCTTCTATGTTGGGTGCATAAATATTTATAATGGGTATACCCTTTTGTTCGACTGACCCCTTAATCACTATGTGATGTCCTTCTTTGTCTCTTGCTACTTTCTTTGTTTTGAAGTTTACTTTATCTGATGTAAGTACTGCAACTCTTGCTTTTCTCTGCCTACTGTTTCCATGAAATATTTTTTTCCATCCCTTCACTTTTAGTCTTTGGGTTTGAATTGAGCCTCTTGTAGGCATCATATAGATGGGTCCTGCTTCTTTATCTATATTGTATCTCTGTGACTTTTATTGTTGCATTCAGTCCATTTACATTTAGGGTGATTATCAGTAGATATGTACTTATTGCCATTGCAGGCTGTGGATTCATAGTTACCAAAGGTTCAAGGGAAACTTTACTAACAATCTAACTTAACTTGCTTATTAAGCTATTATAAATATGATCTAAAGATTTTTCTTTCTCTCTCTCTCCCTTCTTTTTCTTCCTCCTCCACACTTTTTATGTTAGGTATCATATTCTGTACTCTTTGTGTATCTCTTGACTGATTTTGTGGGTAGCTGATATAATTTTGCATTTGGTTAGTAGTTCACTGGTCTACTTCCTTTACTGTAGTTTTATTTACTCTGGTTACAGCTATTTAGCCTTAGGAGCACTTCCGTCTAGAGCAGTCCCTTTAAAATACACTGAGAGATGGTTTGTGGGACGTAAATTCCCTCAACTTTTACTTATCTGGAAACCATTTAATCTCTCCTTCAAATTTAAATGATAATCTTGCTGGATATAGTTTGCTTGGTTCGAGGTCCTTCTGTTTCATTGCACTGAATATATGCCACTCCCTTCTGGCCTATAAGATTTCTGCTGAGAAGTATGATGATAGCCTGCTGGGTTTTCATTTGTTTGTGATCTTTTCTCTCTCTCTCTGGCAGCTTTTAATGCTTTGCCCTTGTCCTTGATCTTTGCCATTTTAATTATTATATATCTTGGTGTTGTCTTCCTTGGATCCCTTGTGTTGGGAGATCTGTGCACTTTCATGGCCTGAGAGACTATTTCTTTCCCCAGAATGGGGAAGTGTTCAGCAATTATTTCTTCAAAGAAACTCTCTATCCCTTTTCTCTCTTCTTCTTCTGGTATCCCTATAATGTGAATATTGTTCTGTTTGGATTGGTCACACAGTTCTCTTAATATTCTTTCATTCCTAGAGATCCTTTTTTGTCTCTCTGCTTCAGCTTCTTTGTATTCCTGTTCTCTAATTTCTATTCCACTTACCAACTCCTTCACCACATCTAATCTGCTTTTAAATCCCTCCATTGTGTATTTCAATTCAGCTACTGTATTTTTAAGGTGTCCATCTCCCTCTTTAATTCATCCCTTAGCTCTTGAATATTTTTCTGTAGCTCTATTAGCATGCTTATAACTTTTATTTTGAATCCTTTTTTAGGAAGATTGGTGATTTCAGTTTTACTGAGTCCTCTTTCTGGTGTTCATGGGATTTTTGTATTGAACAAGGTTCTTCTGCTTTTTCATAATCTTATTGGATAATGAAAAATCTTAGGTTTGTGTAGGCAGCACCCTCCAGTGCCCAGAAGCTCTGCTCTTCAGAGCTGCCCAGCACCTGAAGTGATGGTAGTCATCACAGGTGGGCAGGACCATTGCCTACCCTAAGGAAAGAGCTCTTTCCTGCTTCCCAGCCACAATACCTGACTCTGCTGTCAGGGCCAATGAGCCACGTACAAGGAGCAGCCTCTGCATTAAGCCCCTAAGCTGCCATAGGTGGGTCTTTCTTCCTGCTGGCCTGGAGCAATGGTGGGGGTCACAGGCAAGCAGCATGAGCCTGCCAGGAGGACAGAGCTCTTTCCTGCTTCCTGGTCATAGTGCCTGCCTCTGCTATCAGGGCCCATGGGCCTCACGCATGGAGCAGCCTCTGCATCAAGTCCCTAAGCTGCCCGAGGCAGGGCTACCCTCTTGCTGGTCTGGAGCAATGGTGGGGGTCACAGGCAAGCAGCACCAGCCTGCCAGGAGGACAGAGTTCTTTTCTGCTTCCAGGCCACAGTGCCTGCCACCACTGTCTGGGCCAGTTAACCATGTGTGCAGGGAGTAGCCTCTGTGTTAAACCTGTGTCATTGCCATAGGTAGGGCTGTCATTTAGCTAGCCTGGAGCGATGGTGGAGGCAGCAGGTTTGTGCACAGGTGCTGGCTGGGAGGACGAAGTGGTAGGCTGCTTATTGCAGTGGGGTCCTTGGGAATGTGTTGCCAGCCAGGGGGATGGAGTGCCTGAAGCTCCTAGAAGTTCCCAACCTGCTGGGCTGAGTGTACCACTTGTTCCTTCTCCTGAGCAGCGAGTTCTGTGTAATCCTTGCCCCTTTAGCACTGTTGGGAAGTCTTTCAAAGCATCCACCAGCAGCTGGAATCTCAGTCTTTCCCTGTCTTCTGCCTGACTGGTTTTCCAATTCCTATAATCTCTAGAGCACCATGCAATGTGGGTTTGTACTCCCTGAGTAAATCTCCAGGGCTGGGTATTTATCAGTGCTGGGCTTCTACTCCCTCCCTGCTCTGTTTCTCTTCCTTCCACTTGTAGCTGGGGTGGGTGAAGGGCTCAGGTCCCACCAGGTCTTGACTTTGTTACTTTACCCTTTTCTGTGAGATGTTCTCTTTTCCCAGATGGAGGTTGACTGGTGCAATCTTATTTCTGGTTACTTTTTTAGTATTAGATGTATTTTCGTATTATGTGTGGTTTTGGGAGGAGATTTCTGTCTCACTTCTCATGGCACCATCCTTTTTTCCCCTGTATCTTTTCATTCAGATTTGTATTTAGAGTGATGCTTTAAATACTTGAGAATTGAGTAAGAAGTTTGTGGGCATCTGCCTACTTTATTTTCTGTTTATATGATGCAAAATAATTTGCTACCTTATTCACTAATAATGGGCAGAACTCAAGGAGCCAGCAATTATATAATACAGAATAGACTTTTTATTCAATAACCATAACTTTAGAGATTTTCTCTACTGAACCTTAAGTATGTGTTCCAGATAAATAATTTCTGAAATTGTATGGAAATTATAGAACTAATCAAAATGAGTAAAAGTTATTAGTGAGAACAAATATAGCTTGTCCATTCTCTAGAACCATTTATTTTAAATGTTGCCAATACTGAGGATGCATTTGCAATACAGTTGGTCAATTTCTTATCAGAAACAATATTTCTAATAATTTTATTTAACAGTAACTAACCTTACAGGGTTCAGAAAATCTATCAATGTATAGATCTTCTATCACACAAAAGACTGTTTTTGTTTTTCTGTTTTTTTTCCTAGCAAAAGAGGTGACAGAAGTTGGAAAGGCAATGTTATTTTGAAAACAATGAAAAGTTCATGCCTAATAGAGATTGCCATATTTATAGACAGAATGAGATTGAATTAATCACTTCATATTCATAATTCAATTGGTTATATAAGTATTCAGTGGGCATAATGGGATGGAGAAGTACTCCATCTTGAGAAATAATCTGTAAAAGGGAGGGTCATATATTGAGAAACTCAAATTTCAATACAAATGACCAGTATATTGTCTCAAGGGAGGAAAACAGCACTCATTTCCATGCCTAAAGCTGAGAGAAGAATGTGTGGGCCCTAGGGAGATGGTCTGCACGGAATTTGGAAAGGCCACCCCAAAGAAAGAAAAGTTGGCATATTTATGCAGCATTTCCCAGGGAAAATCGAAACTAGATCTGATTAGAGAGTCAGTGCAGTGCACACTCAAAAAATAATAATAAAAGCTTTTCATCCTATTTTATTTAAAACTCAGTGCCCAAAGAACTAGTAAGCTAATATTACTAAAACAAAGAAAAGAAGAACTGCATTATGCAGGGAGATGCATTCTTTAATATAATTTGATCCAAAGGACACACCACTGCTTTGAACCACTATGGCCAAGAGTCATATACACTAAAATAAACTAAAAACAAAATAATGACTAGAAATGACTAGACATTTGCCAAAAAGCGTGTGAGAACTATATAACCAGAAAAAACAGTAACTAAAGGTAGAAAGTAGTAATTTTCAATACAATTTTATTAACATCCATCTTCATCAAATCCTATTTCTTTATTTGGCCTGGAGAGAGAAGAGAGAGGTGATTCAAAGGAAGGGAGTGTCTAGTATATAAGAACACTTTCTCACCCTCAAACATATCAGGGCTAAATTCATGTATTAGGCTGTTATAATAAGAAATAGAGAGAGAACCTATTTCCAAATAAGCACTGGGGAACAGATTGAGCATACAAGCCTCACAATGGCCAGGGTGGAATTTCCCTCAAGAATATCTACCCATACCTATTGAAGAGTCCTGACTAAAGAATCTGGGCATAAGCTACTCCATTTTTTAATGACTTCATTTTGTGGGAAACAGATCACGTCCACTCTGTGTGCAGCCCACTCTGTGCACCACCCATTTTGCATACACCACCCATTTTGCTGTGCACCCATTTTGTGCACAGCCCGCTCTGCACACAGCCTGCTTTGCACACGGCCCACTCTGTGCAAAGCCCACTCTGCGCACGGCTCACTCTGTGCATGGCCCACTCTGTGCACAGCCCGCTCTGTGCACAGCCTCATTCCTGTGTATAAAAGAAGAATGAACTTGTACTTTGGGGTCTCCACCTGCGAGTGTGAGACCCCAGCATGCTGGTTACCCAATAAATGCTCTTGCTTTTGCATCCACGCATCTCTTGGTTATTTGGAGGTCGCTTACACGGACCCAACATTTGGGGGCTCATCCGGAATTGCGCTCCCATAACTGGCGACCGTGTGGAGCGTGTGGGTGTGAGTGTGACTGCAGTGTTTGATTGCCTGTTTATGTGCAGTGTGTCCTTGTATTTGCGCTATTTGTTGATGGAAACCTGATCTGGCGGTCCGGGGACTAGGTGGACGCACTATTTTTCCCTGCACTTGGTGAGCACGGAGATGTCCCTCGCTCACTTCTGTTTTTTGGACTTTATTTTTCAGTCTGGTGGGAGAAGGGAGGTCGCTCCCTGACGGAGCCCTTTTATGGGAGAGGCATCCTCCCACACCTGGTTTCTGTTTCTTTTTGGAGAACGGGACAGAGCCCTTTTACGGGAGAGGCCATCCCTCTTCATCTTATTTCTTTTTAGAAAGAGACACGCTTACATTATGTTCTCTGTTTGTATACTCATGTTTGTCTGTCTTGTATTCTTGTTCTCTTCGGCATGGGCCAGTTGCACTCTACTCCCTCTACTCCCCTGTCTATCTTCATATCTTGCATCAGTGACTTTCAAACCTAGGCTAAAAATCTTGGTTTTGCTGCCAAAAAGAGTGAACTTTCTATCTTTTGCAGGAACGAATGGCCTAAGTTAGGAGTCAGGTGGCCTGAGGAGGGCACGTTTGGCCTCCCCACCATTTTCAGGGTCAAGGACCTTGCATATGGACGGCCTGGGCAGCCGACCAGGTTCCTTATATCACCACTTGGCAAACTCTGGTGGAAAGTCGACCTAAATGGCTGGCTCCCCTTCTTCCACCTTTAAAGGTGACCTTCATGGCCACTGTTTCCTCAAAAGCTCTACGCTCCTCTAAGGCATCCTGCAAGTTGAATATCAATCCCTCAGTTCCTTCAGCCCCATCTCTTTATCCTGTCCTACCCCCATCTGAAGAGCCATCCTTTCCCCATCCACCATCATATGAATCCAATCCTCTTCCCAATCCTCCTGAACCTTCACCAATGGAAGAGGAGCCTGACCTGGAGGACCCACCCATGTTGATTAGTCCTCCCCATACTCACTCTCAAGACCGACAAGCTACCGAGAACATCCCAGGCACAGTGGCCCTACCTTTGTGGGTGGCAGGCCCACCACACCCCGATGGCCAACAGTTCTTAATTCATTGGCCTTTCTCTACCAGTGACTTGTATAATTGGAAAATGCAGAACCCCCCCTTCTCTGAGAAACCCAGTAAACTTATAGACTTGTTAGATTCAGTTCCTTCTACCCACCAGCCCACCTGGGATGACTGCCATCAGCTTTTACAGGTTCTCTTCACCACTGAAGAAAGAGAGAGAGTCCTGACTGAAACCCAGAAACTAGTCCCAGGGGTTGATGGGAGACCAACCACAGATTTAGATATTATAAACATCAGATTCCCCTCGAGTAGGCCCAGATGGGACTTCAATATGGATGAAGGTAAGGAGAGGCTCACTGTCTACCACCAGATTCTGATGGAGGGGTCTCCGGGTGGTGGCATACGATCCCACCAATTTGTCTACAGTAACTCAGGTGAAACAGGAGCCCACAGAATCTCCTGGAGCTTTCCTTGAGAGACTGCTGGAAGCCTACAGGACCTATACTCCCCTGGACCCAGAAGCTGCTGAAAACTGGTCCATGGTAAGTTTGGCCTTTGTCAATCAGCCCAGACATCAGACAGAAGTTATGAAGATTAGAAGGTTTTGAGGGAAAAAGGCTAGCCGAACTTTTGGCAGTGGATGAGAAAGTGTTCAATAACCGAGATACCCCAGAAGAGCGAAAGACCCGCGGGTCAGTTAAGATTTTGTTGGCTAATTCGTTAGAAGGTCCAAACTGGAACAGAGAATTAAAAAGGCTGACTGAACAACGGGGCCTTCGAGATTCCAAAACCTCCCCCAAGGGCCAGAACTGCTGCAAAAAGACCAGTGTGCCTACTGCAAAGAGTGTCCACTGGAAAAATGAATGCCCCAAGAGAGAAGTCAGGGAACAACCCAAGGTCCTCCAGATGGAAGGCTTTGATGACTGAGGGGGCACTGGAGAAGAACATTCAATTCTTAAGAACCCTATGAGCCCCCTTTCTCCCAAACAGTCCTGGGTACAAGGAGCCACAGGATCTAACCAATATTCATGGACTACCCGAAGATCTGTAGACCCAAAATTGGGATGGGTATTTCACTCATTCATGGTTATTCTTGAGTGCCCCTACCCACTTCTGTGGAGAGATTTGCTGTCCAAGGTGGGAGCCCACATCCACTTTGAGGGTGACTTGGTTTCCATAAATGACCAGAACAGAGTCCCTGTCAGCATTCTTACCTTATCGCTTAATGAAGAACATAGACTTTAGCCTAACCTGAGAAGAGAAAAAGACAACTATGAGCTCCTCCATAAGTGGCTAAAAGAGATCCCAGAAATATGGGCCAAGACGGGAGGCATTGGATGGGCAAAGCATCGGGCACCAATAGTGGTCCAACTAAAGGCCACTGCCACTCCTGTCCGTGTGTGGCAGTACCCGATTCCCCAAGAACCAAAGATGGGCATTGCCCTTCATATCCGATGCCTGCAACAGGCAGGAATTCTAGTCCTGTGCCAGTGGCTTTGGAACACCTCTCTACTGCCTGTTAAGAAACCAGGGACAAATGACTTCCATCCAGTACAGGACTTGTGAGAAATTAATAAATGGGTGGAGGACATCCACCCCACAGTCCCCAACCCTTACACCCTTTTGAGATCTCTGCCATCTGACAGGGTCATAATACACCATCCTAGACCTAAAGGACACTTTCTTCAGCTTACCACTAGCCACCTCGAGTCAACGGCTGTTTGCTTTTGAATGGAGAGACCTGGAGGACGGATTGAATGGTCAACTAACGTGGACCAGGTTGCCTCAAGGATTCA
This sequence comes from Manis javanica, assembly GCF_040802235.1. Lineage (NCBI taxonomy): Eukaryota > Metazoa > Chordata > Mammalia > Pholidota > Manidae > Manis > Manis javanica. The sequence goes on along the minus strand of NC_133160.1, from coordinate 125,344,191 downwards.
AGAACTCACCGACCATCTTCGACGAGGCCCTCCATGAAGATCTGAGTGAGTACTGACATTTCCACCCAGAGGTGAGCCTGCTTCAATATGTAGATGATTTACTCATAGCTGCCCGGACAGAAATAGAATGTCAGGCAGCCACTAAAGATTTACTTATGAGAATGGGAAAACCAGAATACTGAGCATCTGCTAAAAAAGCTCAACTCTGTTTAGAAGAAGTCACCTACTTGGGATATAAACTCAAGGGGGGATGCCAATGGCTATCCAAGGCCAGAAAAGAGACTATTTTCCAGCCACCAAGGCCAGACTATAGACAGGCTATCAGGGAGTTCTTGGGGACAGCAGGGTTCTGCCGCCTCTGGATTCCTGGCTTCGTTGAACTAGCTAAGCCCTTATATGAAGCCACCCAAGGACAGGAACCCTCCTTTGCATGGATGCCTGAGATGGAAGAAGCTTTTGTCAAAATCAGAGAGGCTCTCCTGCAGGCCCCAGCCCTAGCCCTCCCAGATGTCTCCAAGCCCTTCCACCTGTATGTAGATGAATGGAGGGGAGTGGCAAAAGGAGTTCTCACCCAGAAGCTGGGCCCTTGGGTGAGACCAGTGGCTTATCTATCAAAGAAATTAGGCCCAGTGGCCAGCGGATGGCCACCATGTCTCCACATCATAGCCGCCACTGCACTTTTTGTTAAAGATGCAGACAAGTTGACGCTGGGCCAGACTCTTATGGTCACGACACCCCACACCATCGAGGGAGTTTTAAAATGCCCTCCCAACTGATGGCTGTCAAATTCGCGTGTCACCCACTATCAAGTTCTGCTCCTTAATCTGCCTCGTATCCACTTTGCTGCTAGCAAAGCATTGAATCCAGTCACCTTGCTACCAGATCCAAATTTAGATTCGCCCTCGCATAAGTGTGAGGAGATCCTCAGCCACCTACAGGGAACACACCCTGACCTGCGAGATGTTCTCTTGTTGGATCCCGATACTACCTGATTCATGGACAGAATCAGCTTCATCAAGTAAGATATGCAGAGGCAGCAGTGACTACAGAGACGGAAGTTGTATGGGCATCCCCAGTACCCTCAGAAACATCAGCTCAGAAAACAGAAATGATAGCCCTCACCAAAGCTCTTCAATTGGCAAACGGTAAGCGGCTAAACATATATACTGATAGCAGGTATGCCTTTGCCACAGCCCACGTACATGGGGCCATTTATAAAGAAGGAAGACTATTAACAGCTGAGGGAAATCTATCAAAAACAAGCAAGAGATCCTAGACTTGCTACAGGCCATTTGGCTTCCCCAGGCAATCACTATCATACATTGTCCCGGGCACCAAAAAGGCGAGGGGCAAGTGGCCCAAGGAAATACTAAAGCAGACTTGGCAGCCAAGGAAGCTGCCCTAGCAGAGGCACCCAAGGTCCTGGTAGCAGTCAAACCCCCTCCAACTGCTATTACTCTCACCTTACCAGAAGTACCAGAGTACACTCAGAAAGATCTGTCTGAGATCCAGAAGCAGGGACCACATTATGCTCATAAAGATGGACGATGGTATTGAGACCCAAGAGGGGACTACATTCTACCCTCCCTCCTAGCTGCCCAACTAGTCTCACACATTCATCAGGCCACACACCTGGGAGAGAGTAAAATGACAGAACTGCTCCAGAGCTCCCATCTCCGGGTCCATGGTCTCCGATTATAGTCAATCAGGTAGTCTCTTGGTGTAAAGTTTGCTAGTTGGTCAACACGAAGGGAGAAACAACTGAGAAGGGGGTCCAAGAAAGAGGTACAAGACCTGGAGCTATTGGGAAGTAGACTTTACCAAGGTCAAACCAGGAAAATATGGTTACAAGTATCTGCTAGTATTTGTAGACACCTTTTCCAGATGGGTAGAAGCCTTTCCAACCAAAAGAGAAACTGCTGTAGTAGTCGCCAAGAAATTCCTGGAAGACATTATTCCAAGGTATGGCCTTCCCAGTTTTATTGGGTCAGACAATGGACCAGCTTTCGTCTCTCAGGTAACACAAGGGCTGAGCCATATATTGGGGACTAATTGGAATCTACACTGTGCATATCATCCCCAAAGCTCAGGTCAGGTAGAAAGGATGAATCAGACCATTAAGGAGACTTTAACCAAATTAACCCTAGAAACTGGCAGTGACTGGGTGACTCTCCTCCCCTTCGTTCTGTTCAAGATCAGGAACACTCCCTACAGACTAGCCATGACCCTGTTTGAAATTCTATTTGGCAGGCCTCCCCCAATTCTTCCCAACTTGAGAGCTGATCTGTTAGCTGAGCAAAAAGATAAAAACTTTCTTTCCTCCCTACAAGCTTTGTTTCAGGTCCAAAAAGCCTTATGTCAGAACTTACAGGCAGTGTACTACAAGCCTCCCCCAGAGCCCCACAATTTCCAACCTGGAGACTTGGTACTGATCAAAAGGCATCAAAAAGAAACCTTAGAGATGCATTGAAAAGGACCTGACACAATCATCCTAGCAACTCCCATGGCGATCAAAGTTGACAGGATACAGCATGGATCCATCACACTCAGGTCAAGGCTGCTCCTAGAGATCAAGAATCTACATGGACAATTCGAGCCCATCCAACTGACCCTGTGAGAGTAAAACTTACCCGACATGTGGCCACTTCTAGTTCTCCAGGCTTTAACCCTGGAACTAATGGTGGCAGCAGTGGCCAGAAGTCCCCTCTTTCCAAGGAGACTTGAGTGGATCATCATCAAGTACGAGACTGGAGACATTATCAACTCTACAGAACAAGAAGGACACCCTAAGTCATGGTTCCCCAATCTGTACTTCGATGTTTGTAAGTTGTTTGGGACAAACTGGGACTTAAGAGGGGACCCCAAGTACCCAAGCCCAACCCAAGGAATAGGGTGTAGGACCCCAGGGTACCGAGACCTGACACGTCAAAACAATTTCTGTGTCTGTCTTGGACATAGCCGAAGTCAGTCTCAGCAGGCTAAATGTGGGGGCCCAGAACACTTCTTCTGTGCTGTCTGGAGCTGTGAGTCTACAGGAAAGATAGATTGGAAACCCACTGTACAAGATGATTGGATACAAGTTAGCCAATCTAAGGGGCCTACCTGCTGGAGTAACCCAGACTGTAACCCGATCCGCATTCACTTCACCTCCGTAGGAAAAAAGTGGGAAGAATGGAAATCAGGGTGGATGTGGGGACTTTGCTTTTATGCAGAGGAAGCAGACCCAGAGCTCTTTTTACGATTATTCTCCAGGAGGCCCCACTCTTAAATAAACCACCAGTCATTTGGAGACCGAACCCAGTGCCTCCTCCTCCACTCCCAGAGGAACTTCAGAAATCTACTGCAGGACCTACCTACCCTTTGCCTAGGACAGATCCAAGGTCAGATTCAAAGCTATGCCACTTAACCTCCTCCCCGTCCCTAACCAGACCCAGTCTCTTCCGCCTAGTAGAGGCCACTGATCAGGTATTAAATATCTCCAAACTAGAAGTAACCCAATCCTGCTGGCTTTGCCTAGACTCTAGACCCCCTTTCTATGGTAGTATTGCTCTAGTAGCCAATTTCTCTACTAAGACTGACTCCTCCAAATGCCCGTGGTCCCTAGGGAATTTTGAGCGTGCTCCTAGAGTTACCATACAGGCCCTCACAGGGTAAGGACATTGTGTTGCTACCAACCAACTGCCTCCTTACCCTCACTTATGTAGCCAGACCCTAAATGTTAATTCCAGGATCCAATCATACCTAGTACCTCCTCCCAACACTTGGTGGGCCTGTAAAATGGTAATAACTGCTTGTATCCATGCTGACGCCCTTATAACTCATGATGATGTCTGCATTCTTGTGCGACTCATCCCCCGGATAGTAGTGCATGGTGAAGAAGAAATAATTGACAGCTATTCCCTAAGTCAAAGGAGTCTAAGCAGGCAAAAGTGAGAAATTATTTCCACCATAGTAGTCTCTGTCATTTTGGGGGCTGGGCTGCCAGTGCTGGTACAGGCATAGCATCTCTAGTCCTCCAAGATAAAAATTACAAAGCCCTCAGTGATGCTATTACAAAGCCCTGCTGGTTTTGCCTAGACTCTAGACCCCCTTTCTATGATAGCATTGCTCTAATAGCCAATTTCTCTACTAAGGCTGACTCCTCCAAATGCCAGTGGTCCCTAGGGAATTTTGACCATGATTTCCAAACAGTAGAACTTACTCCAGCCTGGCTAGAAAAGTCTTTGTCCTCCCTAGCAGAAGTTGTACTACAAAATAGAAGAGGACTTTACTTACTGCTCTTGCAACAAGGAGGACTATGTGTAGCCTTAGGAGAACAGTGTTGCTTCTATACCAATCACTCAGGTGTTATTCAAAATTCTTTGACTGAACTAAAAACTAGAATTCAAAACCAGCAGAGAAATAGAGCAGCCACCCAAAACTGGTATGAAAGCCTTTTCAGTTGGTCCCCTTGGTTAACAACTTTATTATCTGCAGTAACAGGCCCCCTCTTACTTCTGATACTAGATCTTACATGTGGCCCCTGCCTTATCAATGCCCTCCTCAAATTTGTACAGGAACAGATCTCCACCATCCAGCTCATGGTCCTTAGATCTCAGTACAGACCCTTGAATAAAGAAAACCCTATTCCATTACTTCAAAAATTTGAAATAGAACAAAACTCAAGGGGGGAATGAAGAGTCCTGACTAAAGAGTCTGGGCATAAGCTACTCCATTTTTTAATGACTTCATTTTGTGGGAAACAGGTCACACCCGCTTTGCGCACAGCCCACTCTGCACGGCCCATTTTGCACACAGCCTGCTCTGCACACAGCCCATTTGTGCACAGCCCGCTCTGCACACAGCCCATTTTGCACATGGCCCGCTTTACACACAGCCCGCTCTGCACACGGCCTGCTCTGCACACGGCCCACTCTGTGCACAGCCCGCTCTGTGCACAGTCTCATTCCTGTGTATAAAAGAAGAATGAACTTGTACTTTGGTGTCTCCACCTGCGAGTGCAAGACCCCAGCATGCTGGCTACCCAATAAATGCTCTTGCTTTTGCATCCACGCGTCTCCTGGTTATTTGGAGGTCAATTACACGGACCCAACACCTATCATGGAAATATATAATTGCTACTTTAGCAGCTTCTCAAGTATTCTGACAGTAAGGAGGTATGTGAGTATTGTGCTCCTCAGATCTCATCATAAATTTCTTAAATTATATTAATTGATTGATCAGTATTTACTTATGACTTTAGGTAGCATGAGATCCACACTACCTAGAAGTCACTAGAGGGCAGAGCCTAAGTCTCAGTCAATCTTCTGTTGCCAGCTGTGGTAGGCAGAATAATGGCTGGAACCTGTGACTATGTTATTTTTACATAGCTAAAGGGACACTATAGCTATGATTATCTTGGATTAAGATAATCATTTCTCAGTCTCACCAAATCTATAGTGAACTTGTCGGGGCTGAAACCCTCAGGCAAAATGAGGACTCAATCCACCACTGCTGGCTTTGAAGACGCAGGAAGGAGTAGCCAAGGAATGCAGGAGGACTTTTGAAGCTGAAAAGGGCCCTCAGCTGACAAGCAGCCAAAAAATGGGCTCTCAGTTCTACAACCATAATCAATTTAATACTGCCTACAACTGAATGAGCAAGGGAACACTTTCCCCAAGAGTATCGTAAATAACACAACCCAGATAGGATTTTCTGATAGGATTCAGCCTTGCAGGACCCTGATTTTAAGCCTTGTAGGACCCACATCAGACTTGTGGACTACAGAACTGTGTGAAAATAAATTTGTGTTGCTTTAGAGGTTTAAAGCCTCTAAACGTGCTGTAATTTATTATGCTGACAAAAAGAAACTAATATGCCAGCATTTAACTTTTTTGTGTGACATATCTGATGTTATAAATATGGGTCATTCTCTCATTAAAAAAATAATAAAAATCTACCAATGTCTCTTTACCTCCTAAACTTAACCAGTATCTACTAAAGTGTGTTGTTCAGAATACCAGAGCCTACAAGTATTTTGTGATGATGGTGGATGGTTATAAAATACATTGAGAGAGAAAAAATCCACATTAGATGATAATAGTTTACACTAGCATAGTAAAGACTCAAAGAAATTTGAGTCTCAAAGAACAACTCAAAGAAATATTGCAAAAATAAACTCTATAAATTGTATTTGATTTTGTGTTTCTCAAACTTATTTGACTTGAGGAGCCTCTTTTTTTCCATGTGAAGCTTTTTTTAATATACTCTGGAATAAAATAAGGAACAACCATCTTAACCAAAACACTGTCATTTGCCTGGCTTGAGTCTCTTTACTTTATATGGTAAAAGAATCTGTAAAGGTTCTTAGTAGAAAGAATAATAAAAGATCAACGTGTTTAGCAATTATAAAGGCCATCTGGTTATTAATAATGGCAAAAAGATAATGTTCTAAAGGAGCAGACTGAAATGCAGGTCTGTTTGTTCTTTAAAGAATATCAGACCAAAAAAACACTTATCTTCAAACTTTTTGTAGTGATAATTTTCTTTTATATATGTGTAGAAATACTGTTATAAAGAAGTTAAACATTTAGACATGCCTTTTATCTTGTGATAATATTTTATCATTAAAGTGTCTAATTTTAAAAGGTTGAGGATTTTATAACATCTCAAAATGTGATAATACTTAAGCAAAAACAACAAAAAATGTTTTTCTATTTTTCCTATTTCCACCTCTTCCAAGATGTCTACGAATTTCTATTTGAAGAGTTAAATGACATAGATGCAAAATCTTACACTAGCTATTCCTAACAATTTAAACTTCATTTTTATTCTAACATATTTGAACAAGTGGTGTTTACGTTAAACTAAATAAAGCAATAAATATACCTAGTCTACCCATTAGACTATTAAATGCTATTTTTAATTTACTAAATAATTGGAAGCCTAACAAATGGGAAATCATAAAATTTAAATCTAGTATCTTCTATGATGTGCTTAGTTACAATTCCTTGCCTTCTTCTAAAGGAGATTGATATAGTGTGTCCTGCCAATCGGTTTCATCACTAGGCAAGTTCACTATGGATTCAATGAGACCAAAAAATGACAATGAAACGTTCTTGGGCTGAAAGGGTTTATACCCAACTTTAGTTCCACGGTGGCAGGTGGTCAATCACTGGAGTCTTGTCCACTCAGAGCAAGTCTTCATGCAGCAAGCTGGTCTCTACCTCTGGGCCTCTCTACCCATGCAACCATCTCAGTCTCTGTCCTCAGCACTGCCACCACTTCAGTCTCTGCTCTCCTGCAGCCTTGCAGCCATGCAGTTGTACCGTAGCCCAGAGCACCGGGCAGAGCTCTTTCTATAGAGTCAATAGCAACATATTGCCCACAAGTGTGTAGTGAGCTAGCCAACCAGGGCCAGGTGAGAATCCTGGCCATAGGAACCTTTGTTTTACCCACATAGTGGAAAACCAAAACTTCCAACTATAATTTCTTTCTACCATTGGGCTCATTAGGATTGATTTAACAATTCTGGATTGCAAACAACTTTTACTATTCCAAAACTCAAAAGTTGATTTTGACAAGTATACTATAAATGTTCTATCAAATATTAAAGATAAAGAAGTTTTATTGAAGTTGTTAACAGAATTCCAGCATTTTAATGCTATGATAACATTAGAAACAGTACCAAGAAGACAATTTCAAATCAGAGTACAGATGTTTTCTATTCCAACTGAAATGTGACAACAGAAAAATATTTTCACTTTTAAGTTGAAATTTTTCATCATGACTGCTTCAATTTTACCTTAGCCTGGAATTTCAGCCCCTATTCTGATGACATTATTTAAGGTTCTGCCTTTACATATTAGATATATGAAATGTGGCACAATAAATCCATTATTTCAGCCAGCATAACAGCTGATATCAACCACTGTAAGACTGATGTAACTTATATCTATCACGAAAATGGATAAAATGGATGGTTTTATGGGGCCTGGTGTCACAATCAACAGCTACTCAAAGACATGGCTGACTGTGGAGACTGGAGTGATCTGGGTACTTATGTCTCCAGTCATATGTAATCAAAAATTAATTAAATTGTGGCTAGGAGTAGATTGCGGTGATCTTGATTTTAAACACCTGAAAACATATTTTCTGAGATTTTAGGATGAACTCATATGGAAATAATCCTTTCTACATTTAAGAGAGTTATTACAGTCTAGCAATCACCTTTACTTCTTGTCTCTCATGATTTTGATAAGGGCGATTAAAGAATATGGAAAGGTCATCACAATGATCTTTTTGAAAGGAAAATTCTCCCCGCTCTCAGAAAGTTTATTTTCCAAACACACAAATAAGCTTTGTTACATATTTGGCTGAGTCACTGTGGATACAGTGAAGGTTCCTATGGCCAGAGTTCTCCCCTGGCCCTGGTCGGCTAGCTTACTACACAAGTGTGAGCAATATGTTGCTATTGACTCTAAATAAAGAGCTCCCCCTAGTGCTCTGGGCTACTGTACAACTGCATAGCTGCAGGAGAGCAGAGACTGGAGTGGTGGCAACGCCGAGGACAGAGACTGAGATGGCTGCAGAGGCAGAGAAGCCCAAAGGCACAGACCAGCTTGCTGCATGCAGACTTGCTCTGAGTGGACAGGGTTCTAGTGATTGACCTGCCACAGTGGGAATAAGGTTGGGTATAAACTCTTTCAGCCCAAGACTGTTCCATTGTCATTTTTTGGTCTCACTGAATCCACAGTGAACTTGTCCAAGGCTGAAACCCACTGGTAAGACAGTCACTATGAACACTAACGTTGAGGATGACCATTTGACTTTTTCTATCTCCAGACTTTTTGCTTTACCTAAATAAGGCTGCACTTCAGTGAGACCTAGCTCAGTAACCTCAGACATTCTTTTCTGTTTTTCTCACTTGGCATGTGAGGTAAGGATTAAGTTACCTGTTCACCTTCAGACAGGGCTCCCAGAGCCCCATGGAAAATGGCTACAGTTGAGTGCTTAAGCTAATAAGTCATAGCAGAATGTGGAGATAGTCTACCCGGCCACTGGTTCACTCATTGGTCCAGAAAAGGTGTTACAGGAACTTGAAACTCTTCTTCCCTAATGACCCAAGGGAAGGTCTGGTGCTCCCCCTTCATGTTGGTGGAATAGGTCTGAAAACCAGTGTTTGCCTCTTGCTGATGCTATGGCTTCCCAGCTCTTGATCATATGTGCCATGATTTAACAAACCCAAGCCCTCAAGTCAAACTTCTGGCATTGACAGATATGATTGCTGTCCTTGAAGGTTCTGTTCTGGTCTCCATGGGTTCCCCACAAGAAATGGTTTCCAAAGACATACTCTGTGTGTGTTGTCTTGCCATTAACCTTATTTGCCTCACTTGCCCCAATCTCTGAAGTACCATCAGCCTGGCTTAATTCCTTACAGTTTAGACACTATTTTACATAGTTCAAATAGAACAAAATTTCCAGACACTTTTTATGAAAATACAGCTCTTGCCAAGAAAATAAATGTTGGCAACAAATGAGAAAGAGCTTCAGATTTTACTGGCAAAGTTTAATTTTAAGAAACAGAAATTTTTCTAGAAAAATGTTTAATAGTTACCGTCTTTTACCAGAGAATATTATATGTCCTCTTTTACAAACTAGGAAGCAATGATGGGTTCAAAAAAGCCCTGGGAATAGACATACATGATAGACTCAGCTCTGAAAGCAAAACAACTTGTAACCTAGTACAAACCACTTCATCTTTCTGAAACTGTTGAAAAGAGACTCTGTAAGAGAAAGAACATGAATTGATATGGTAAATGAGGAGTATCTAAGTCAAATGTTTTCTGCAGCTTGAAACTTTGAGCCAGTAGTGAGCATGTATTAAAAGAATTCTATATGGTCAAAGAGGGGCACCCAAATATTTGCATATTGAAAGGCTCTCCAATTCATAGGTATAATGAGAAAATTATCATCAATAATTCAATGTCTATATACCTAGTGCTGAATGAGAAAGTATATGAGAACTATATTATAACCATGCTCTGACACGGAGTATATCCAGCAGCTTCATACAACAAAATTACTTCGGGAGAAACATAATTAGTATGTTTTGAAAATGTAATGGCACATTAAGCTCACATGCCATTTTCTTCTAAAGAACTTAAACATGGCTTTGCAGGATTCCATTCTTCAATCACAAAGTTTTTATTTTCAAAAAAGTAGGAAAGATGTCCAGATATAAAATAGCTATGTTCATAAAAGCCATTAATAAGTACTGCCAAAAGTCAGAATTTTAAGAAGAAAACCTTCCTGAATTACCAGTCTGATACTTTAGAATTTTTATTTTTGGTTTTGTTTTGTTTTTCTATCTGCTCTTTGTTGGATTTTTTTTCATTTTGAAAAGAATTTCCATCTTATTTATTTTCCAAATCCACTACTTACAGCTCTTACAAGTTAAATTTTTTAGCGAAGTATAGTTGGTATACAATATTATATTGGCTTTAAGTATATACAACATAGTGATTTAACAGTCTATATTATTACATGCTCACCCCAACTAGTATAGTTACTATCTGTCAACATAAAAAGATGTTACAAAATTATAGATAAGTTAATGACTTTAAAGTTTTATAATTAATAATAATAGCAAGTACTATGTTGTTTTTGTTTTAAGTTAGGAGATTGTTCAGTTTTTTATTATATATATGATTAGTATTGTCAAAGACTATTTGTCTCCCAAGAAATATATTGACTCTTGCCTTATTTACATTCTGGATCTCCTTACAACTCTGTCTTTTTAAATTTCTTAACCAAGAAGGTAGAGGGTGGACTGTAAACAATGGAAGTGGTGATAACCCTGTGGAGTGAGAAGGGAGGACACCCTACATATGTGAATACATGTGTGTGTCCTTGCCAAGCTTTGCAGCTGCTAGTTGCCATCTCCTTTCTTCCTCGGGTTTTCTTTATCTGAATCCCATCTCTCTACCAGTACTGGCAAGGTCACAGATGTTTCACAGACTGAGAATCATTGGGAAGCAGTGGTATATAGAAACACTACTGTGAAGGAAAACAAAAACACACCCTGAGGAGGAGGACTACTGTCTTGCCCCGACAAGATGGCAGCACAAATCAGTTGTGCCTCTTAACTGAACAAGTCTATCAGTGATCCAGAAGAGCGCTCTGTCTCTGCCTGGTGTTAGCATAGTATTTTTTGACAGTATGCATATTGGTGCTCCTGTACTATAATTGTCAGAAGTTCTAGATCTTTTTGCTGAATTACACAGTATTCCACAAATGTATTTAACAGTAGGAAATACATTTTTGTATGGGTTCAACCGAGCAGCATCTTTCAAGTCTTATTTTAGTTAACTTTCTGTCTCAAAACAAGAGTGAGTTTTACATTGTTTCATCTTTAATAGGAGGGATATTTTATCCTAGGAAAACAGCTAAGAGATGAATCACAGGTTCTTTTATTTTGGAAGATACGATAATCTTCCTAAATTCTTAATTCTGTGCAAATACATAGCAGAGTTCTCAGAAACCTATTTACCTCTTTAGAAACATGAATTACTAGTTGATAGATAAACAAATATATTGTTTTAAACCCAGAGTGGGTTCAGAACACAATAATTTATCTAAACTGAGAGACTCTTCTCCCTATTTGTTTATTGGTCAATTCATTTGTTACTTATAAGAAATACTGAGCACATTTTTCTGTACAAAGTAACATATTAAATGCCAAAAGTAAGAAAAAGAGTTTCCTTTTCAAAAGCTTCTTCCAGGCAGAAAGACAATAATACAGAAAACAATAATACAGAATACTATAACATAAGATTGAATATGGAGGTAGATACTGAAAAATATTTTTTAAGTGATACAGAAATGATTAAAGGAAACAGTCACATTCATTTGGGTAAAGTCATGAAAAATAACAGAAATTACTCTGGAAATGTTGGTATAATTACGGTATTACAGATAAGTGGAAGAAAGCATTACAAACTGAGCATACAATAAGCAAAAGCTCAGAAGCAGTAAAGGGTTGAGCACTATTCTTATTCTTCTATGGGCCAGATACTGGGCTTCCCACTGGCCATGAAATGATGAATGTTAAGGAGTTTCTACACGTTTCACAGTCTGATAATGACCTGGGAAGAACAAGTACAGAGGCTTTGCTGGTAAAATCAGTACCACCCAAAGGAGTTACAAAGTAAAGGACAGTGAAAGCCAGGGAAGGAGGTTATTCAGTGAAATGCTGATGCACACATGCGTGTGTGTGTGTGTCTGCTTTAAGCAAGTGAGAGACACAAACATGCTGTGACTTAGGGAGATTAATTTGGTAGAAATAAATAACATGGAATTGGTAGAATGGAGGTAATGAGGTTAGGGAAGAGTATGCTTTTATACATCAAATTCACTCTTTCTTAAGTAAGATTTACTTTTTATCTCTCTCTTCTTTAATATTCATAGTTTTGTTTTTTGTTTTTTGCTTTTTGCCTTTTAATAGGAGATGGAAGAAGGTGAGCAAGGTCTCTTGCCCTTTCTTCCCTTGCCACCTGCTTGGACTTCTCTTATCATATACCTTACATGCTCTGTCTGCTGTTTGTCACTGTTTATTCCTGCATGCATTGTTTTTCCCATAATCTCCTTTGTCTCTGATCACAATTCAAACTACTCAAAACCTGACTGAATATATTACTGCCTACTTTAAAACTCTGATCTTTAAGTTCTTATACGGATGTAAGTTTCACGCAAGTTGGCAGTTCAATTTATTATAAGCAGAGCTTATACTGACAGAATCATATATTCAGGTCTTTTCATTTAAAAAAAATACAAAAGAAAGGCAACTCTGGTCCTCAGATAAAAAGGCTGCCCAATTACAAGATGGGATAGGACCAGATGTACAAGTAAGGAGGAAAAGGATCGGGAATTATAGATAAGATGACAATGGTCACTAGTGTGGGACTACAAGTAAGAAAGGGAACATGATAATGGGTCACACGAGTAGGACCATGAAATGTAAGAACCATAAGGTATTCAGCATTAGTCAGTCGCTACAGATCAGGGCCTACCTGAGGCAGAATTGCAAGGTAAGTGAATTTGGCTTCAGCAGCTGATAACCAATCTTTTCCACACCTGTTTATCCCCATTGATGCCCATCCCTCCAGGCAGTAAGCACTCAGTACTGCCACATGTGGCCTGCCATCCTGGCCCTGTCCCATATTCTTATACCATCTGGCTCTCTGCTTCTCTTTCTACCATCCTCAAAATTAGAGATCAGGATCCCAGAGCATGATGAACTACTTTGGAAAAGGAAAGTAGCTGCATTTTCAAAAGAGCTTGGGATAATAAGACATAAACCCATGTAATGGCTCTGCTGTAGTGCAGTTTCAGACAGTATAGTATGTAGTGTAGAGATATATTGGGACTGGGGACATGTTCATAGTAAGGAAGGCCGTATATTTTCTTCTTCTGTAAAAAATAAACCAAAACCACATTATTCCCATAACTATCTACCATAAAACATAAACATAACATATAATATTTTTGAATTACTATAGGTAATTGAGTTTATTTTTAAATGTATTTAATCCCAAATATATGGCTCTGTACTTTTTCTTGCTGAATTTCAATCTATTTGTTTCTGACCAGTTCTTAAAGTTAATAATGACAACTTAAATTCAGTTTGTACTCTGTAGTCTGTACCAATTATCTAATAATCCTATGTTAAGTGTCATGAGCAAAGAAAATATATATATTCATATATTTTCAAAATATACAAATATATTGAATCTTTATAAATATTATGTGTGTATATGTGTGTGTGTGTGTGTGTGTGTGTGTGTGTGTGTGTGTATAATTCATATATTTTCCAGGTTGAAAAGCAGGCTACTAATCAAAATACTCTAAAACATTGAACCAAACTAGAAAGCAGTTGGTCTCACTCAATCCTTTCTAGACTAGAAAATAAGACTGTATATATTGAAACTCAAAGCCAAATCTCTCAAACCTTTTATATATCTCAGAATACATAAAAGTCTTCAGAACTATATTTTGGAAATTTTGATCAATAGGATGGTTCTCAACACAACAAAAGAAAATGAGTAATAAGTCTTCTAGTTTCTGGATCTTGAATAGGTGGGTCTTTTTAAAGCAAATCATCACAAATAGCATGCTTTCATTACATTTTCTTAGACCCTGAGAGTCAAAATATGTCCTCTATGATTATTCATGAATTCATTTATTCAACAAATTTTTATAACATTTCTATATGCCAGTATAAATAAAACCAACAAAGACTTTGCTTTTGTGGAATTTAAACTCTAGTTGAAGGAGAAAGACAATGAACAAGCAAAATAGTGACTGTCACATAAGGATGGGTGCTATGAAGAAAAGAAAACACTGACAGGACAGTGAATGAAGGATGTGCTGACATACCAGATAGGAAGGCAGTAAAGGCCATTTCGATGAGGTAATCTTTGAGCTAAGTAAGACCTAAATTTCACCAAGGATCTAGCCTGCAAACATGTGAAGGAAGAGCATTCCAGTCACAAGAAAGAGCAGATTTCTAAGCCCTAAAGAAGAACAAGCTTAGAAGATCAGAAGAATTTGAAAGAATCTGCAGAGGCCTACAGTGGCTGGGGAGGCAAGAGGAACGACAATCAAGAAGAAACTGATGCAGTGCCTTCAGGCTTGGTAAAGAACTCAGGTTTGATTCTGAGGTACAGAGGACGCTACGCAGACTGTGAAGCTGAGAGTGAAATTACCTTGTTTTTATGATGATTCCATTACTGTGTGAGGAATACACGCAGTGGGTCAGGAGTGCAGAAGTGGGCCAGTGGGGGTCTACTGCAGTCCTCAAGGAGAGTGTCCCGGTGGCTCGGACCAGGGTTCTAGTAATCAGGGTGGAGAAACGAAAAAATTCAGGCTCTAGTTTTGGTAGAGCAAACAACTTGTTTTATATGGGGGATTGGGTGTTGGATAGACAGGAATCATATTTAAATCCCAGTCAAGCAATAGAAATTACCTATTTGTGAAAAAAGTAAAAAATAAAAATTAGATGCATATTAAAGTCACTTGTTAAATTAATCCTATTGGAAATAAAAAATTCCTTTAAGACAGTAAAATTCAATTCAAAAGTGTTAAGAGCCTACTATGTGCAAATCACTTTGGTAAGACTTACAGATCATACAAAAGACCATTTTTGCTCTTAATAACTACTAAAAGTAGGAGATATACAATAAACTAGAGAGCTAAGTTTTAGAAAATGCTTTCAAATCAAGTAAAACAGCTTTTGAATGCTTACTGTGAGCTCTGCTAAGAATAAACGGTGGTTATGTACAGATGAATATAACATGCCATTGGCAACTAGTCATTTAAAATCTAAATGAAAATCATATGTCTCCTGGAACTAGCTAACAGAGATTGTAGAATATATGTCTATCATTCTAACTTCGATAAGGTGGGGATCATACCGCTTTTGGAATCTATCTGCATACTTGCCCAATGACAACTAGCAGTCATATTCCTTCCCCTTCTCTATCATGGCTCAGCAAGACATATCAAAGGGACTACAGCAATCAGCACATTATGTTTCTCTTACAGTCATATTTTGCTTGGCTCATGCTGTTTTAGGTACAGAAGCTGGATTGCTAAATTAAAAGACTATGTACTCACAGTGAGTAGGTGCTGATGACCTAAATGATTGGAAGGAGAGTAATTTGCTATGCCATCTGAACTCTGAATGTGCAGAGCGAGGTCGTGCATGGGGCTCAGCTCTGTGCTTTTCTATGCATTCATTGCTAGGATTTCCCATTCCACATAATTAGTCACTTTATATTAAAATAATTAATAAGAGTGAATTTTCATATCTTGCATATTGCTAATGGTGTGTTGTCACCAGCATAAAAATACTTCAAATGTATCGTTGGAATGGGAAATTGTCTCAACCCAGAACTGGGCATTTTTAGAGCTGTGGAGAGAATAGTGACAGAGGGTTCTGTTTTTCAGAATGTCAGAAATTACCCTCATCTGCTACTTATAATTGTAGGTGTTAAATGCCAATAGTCTGCTTTCATTTTGAAGGGAAGTTTTATATTATGTCAAAGACAGTGAACAGTATGTTTATATTCATGAGATTTGTGGCAAAGGTTTGTAGAAAAGCTTAAAGAGTGGAATTTTTACATATGGAAGCAATTGAAGGGGGAAACACAGAATACATAGGTGAAATTTACTCTCAAGAACTCTGAGTACAGCTGACTTGTCTCTGAGTTCAGATGAGTACCTAGAGGCTGGATCTGGCCCTCAAAGTGATAAAAATAACATGTTCTTACATTTATGATGATAGACACCTGTTATTTAGACAATTTCTACCGACAGCAAAAAAATAAAAAGCAAAAATCCTCATTGCCAGCACTTCCCTACTCACAGCTGCTTCCTTTCCATACTAATCACAGCAAAGCAGACACCCATCTTGAAATTGACCAGAGAATGCAAATGGAAATAAATATCTTCACTAAAGCATCTGAATATGATAACTGTCTGGTGACAGTGCTTAGGAAAATGGGGAAAATGTAACAGGAGAAACTAAACTGAAATGGAACCAGAAAGAGATGAAGAAATGGTTTAACATATTTCAAATTCGGTAAGTCCATCTTCAGATTTAAGTGCCATATACATATATGAATATAAAGTAAAAGATATCTAAGCAGATATATCTGTTTATCTTTTTCAAGATGACACTCCTTTATTCACTTACCCTTTAGAAGTGCCTGTTTTGAGAAAGAAGAAATTATTTCTTCTTATTAGAGTAGATTAGTCTTCATGGAAATGATGGCATTTGTCCTGGCTCTTTAAAGTAGCAAAATCTTTGTCTAGGTTTAACTAACTTAGATGATAATGTTTAACTAACAGTTCTTTCCATCCTAAACAGGAACAAGTAAAATTGATTCTATTTTAGTGAATGTCTCAACAATGCCTAGGAAAGCTGCCTTCTGAACTCAAGGTTGGTCCTTTCTGCCAATAGAGCTGATCCAATCTTGATATACATTGGCCAGTTTTCCAGTTGCATTGCCTCTGAGTTATCTAGAGCTGTGCCTTGTGGTTTAGGAATGTACAGCTCAGAATTCCATCAACATTTTTTCCTGGCTTTCCTGAGGTCTGCCCAGTTGAACTTAAAACAAAGCAGGTGCTCAGATATTCTTCTGTATTCCACTTTTCACATATGCCTCATCCAGCATTAAACGTTGTGGTTTAAATGCTCACAAATTGCCCGTGTTCTAGGACCAAATTGTTTGCATTAATCTTGTCCTGACAGTTAACATTCACCAAGTGTAAAGAATCCAGTGTCATGGAAACACATATGATGAAAGTGACTACTTTGTGGATGTTTTGCTTAATAATGGGGTTTACTGATTACTTATAAAGGTAATTTACAAACTAGACAATTTTATAAAACGTCAGAGAGTGTAGTTCAGTAACAGCACTATGCTGCTGGCCTTCCAAAGAATACACTGACCTTGAATCAATTTTCCCTCTCATTTTAATGATGGCACTATTTGATAATACACATATCTCTGTGTTATTCATATGACTCATGCTTAAACCCTGCCAACTGTGAGCAGAGTTTCATTGCTGCAACTTCTAAGTACATTTGACTCACTGAGGACTAACCTATGAAGAGTGCAGCTGGTACTATCAGCATAGATGCTCTTTTAACTGGACCTCTGTCTACCATCAGTGAAGGGAGAAAGAGCTGTGTGTTGGTACTAGTCATAATTACACCGAATGTCAAAGGGACCTTAGAGCTCACCTGGCTGCCAGGCTCCAACATGTAGCTTCACAAACTTTTCAAAAATTATGAGAGAAATTGGACATTTTCCATATACACATACCACACATAGAGAGATAAATATGGTTCTTTGATTTTGATTTGAATTATATGAATATGTGGAGGAAAACAGTAATAAATGAGTTCTTGTGAATTGTTTCAATTACTAAATGACAACTGATTCTGAAAAATCAAGTTACTAATTTTTTAAAAATCTCCTTCTTATCTCTTGTCTTGCCCTCTTACTAATCCATTCTCCATGCTGCAAACATTATGCCATCTCTAAAAATCCAACCTAATCAAAAGCTTCCTTATTTATATATCCTTTCAAATATTCTCATTTGCCAAAGTGACAAGCCTAAACTCCTTATCAGCACATACAAGACATTCAGTGTCCAAGCCCAGCCTACCTTTTCATTTACATTTTTTATCTAGTTTCTCATTTCCTTCTACCCACTCATCCACCCCCTCTTCTCAAACTCAAGCCATACAAAACTGCATGACTTGCAGTTCCACAAAAATGCCAGGATATTTCATGCTGTCTTGCCTTTGCATACACTACTTCATCTGGCAGGACTACTATTCTTTGCATCTTTGTTTGCGTAGCAAACAAACACCTACTCATGTTTCAAAATTCAGCTCAAGCATTACCTTTTCTATGAAGAGTTTCCAGATCACTCCCTCCTAATCATTCTCCCTTATATAGTGCACATATTACAAATACATTTACCATAGGGCACACATCCTCACTTATAAGTCTTCTCTTACTCTCTCAGTCCCTTCTACCCACCCCCTTCCCACCACTGCCTTGATCTTTCTAATGCTCAGGAAATTTATTTTAATTATCTTAGGATCCCCTGTACTAGTACCCTGACATTCAGCATTTGTGAAAGGAAGGAAGAAGGTAGAGAGGAAAGGAGGGTATGAAGCAAAGCCAGAAAGTCCTATCAACTCTACTCAAAAATATATTTCACATTTAACAGTGACTAAGCATCACAGATGCTACCACCCTCATCCAAACCGCCCTCATCTGGACTTCTACAACAGCCTCTCTCTCTGGTGTTTCTGCTTCCAATTTTGCCCTGTTTTGTCCATCCTCTGTACAGCTGCTAATCTTTCTGGAAAATAAATCAGATCATATTAGTTCTCTGATAAAACCTTCCAAGGTTTCACATTAACAACAAAAAGCATCTTCACATGCCTTCTTACCACTCCAATCTTACTTGGTGCTTCTTATTTCAGTACCATGTAGCCACACTACTTTTATTTCTTTCTCAGCAAAACATCAAAGCTTTTCTGTCTCAGGGACTTTGCACTTAGTGTGCCAAAAATATTCTTCCCCGGAGTGTACCATGGCTGCTTCCTTCACATCATTCAAATGCAAGTGCAAATAGAAATTCCTTAAAAATATCCTTTCTGACCACTATGGTGTCCTAATGTACCCTTTATCCCATTCCAAATACTATAACTGTCTGAGTAGAAACTACTTCTATTTAAGGGTATTTTTTATTTGTTCACTTGTTGTCTGCATCCCCCACTGGTAAAATAAGGAGCTTCATCTTCAACCTCAAGGTGCATACTGCATGCAGTAGGTGCTTAATATACATTTGTTGAAAGAAGAGAAAAAAATTAATGAAACCCTGGTATAGTCTTTATCTTTTCCTAATTCATTTACTCTCCCATTTTCATATATGACTATCTCACAATTTCTCTCTCCTCAAACCTAGACTTCCTGTGCAAAATTGCCAGTGTCTCCATTTGCTCCCATCCCTAAGATCCTTCTCTGTCCTGTGGGAATTGACCTGTATAAATTCATCATCTAGGGAACCTGCTGCCTGGCTTCCCAGAGTTAAGGGGTTTGCCAATGGAAGTCTTCGGCAGGATACCAAAGGGCAGAAGAAGGAGGTCAGGCAGTTCCTTCCTACTTCCTGACTGCTGTGGACTGCAGTTCTGCCAGTCACTGAATCCTGTCAAATCTACACCTTTCTCCTCTCACCAATGTTTCTCTTTCCCCTAGGCCTAGAAATGAAACAGCTTTCTGCTGGTGTGTCTCCTTTGTGGTTTTCTTAACCCTTCCTTGACATTAGTAAGGCTCTTGATCCAGTCGAGTTAGTCAGTTCCTGATGTGGTCCAGACTATTACATGCATCCTAAGCTTATGATACTGCTCCCTTCCTTACTAAGAAAATTGGGACACTCCAGAGAATTGCCAAGAACTGCCCCACCGCATCTACCTGCCTGCCAGCATCTGTTTCAATATCCTGTCATCCTGCCTGAGACTACAGAGCTACTTGTCTAACATTACAGCCACTAGCCACATATGGCCATTGAGCACTGGACTGTGGCTAAAATGACTGAGAAACCAAATGCTTAGTCTTACTTAACTTTACTTAGTATAAATTTAAATTTAAAGTTAAATACTAAATTCAGCTACTGGCAAATTTTAAATATGTTTAGAACACTTGTGTATATAAATTTACTTTTTGAACAGTACAGTTTTTTGAAATCTAAATACAAATCAAGTATTTCTGATGAAAATTTAGTGACCAAATTAAGATGTTTCATATATATGAAGTGTACACATGATTTTGAAGATCTAAACCAAAATAAAAAATGTTAAAATTGTTCATTAATAATTACATTATTACATGTTGAAGTGATAATACTTTGAGTATATTGGATAATATTTTCAGTACATATTATTGGATAAATAAATATAAAATTAATTCATCTCTTTATTTTTACTTTTATTTGTGTGGTTACTAGAAGAAAGTCAACTACATATATAGCTCATGTTCTCTTTCTATTGCTCTGCACTGTTCCAGATTTACTCTACTGTCCTCTAATTTATCTCCCACTTGCATACCAGCTCACATACTTCTCGCCTACCCAAAACACACCACTTCAGCAATTCTCCCCTCTCTCTCTAAATTTGAATTTCTCCTTTCAGTTGGATCCTTCCCATCTACACACAGACATGCTATTATTTTTTCCCCTTCCAAAAAAAAATACCTTCACACCATTTCAACCACTGTTTCACTACTACCCTTCATCAAAATTCCCTGAAAATGCTGTCAGTATTCATGGTCTGATTCTACTCCTCCCATTCTCTCTTAAACTACCTAAGCTGTAACTCCAGGTGAAAAATATGTTCCCAGCCCAGAGCAAATAAAGCTTTGAAGCCAAAATCAGTCTAAGGGCAAATAAAGTGGGAGAAACTCGTTTATTGCTTATAAGCCATCATCTACTCCTGCTCACCTGAGTCTCTCATGACCAGGCTCCCAAGACCCCACCAAAACTCCTCTGGTCCAGGTGTGTGCTTGCTCTCTACCCCCCTTGTAATCACCTATTGATATGGAGATAGACTACTTCTCTCCACCCCTTGGAAACACCTATTAATATGGACATGGCTAAGAGTAGGTGAGAGATGCTAGAAATTTACCCATATAACCCCTTCTCTAAATTGTTTTTATCAAAATTACCTACCACTTCTACATTCCTCGCCCATTGATGTTAGATGATCTACCAAATAAATTTGATATACTTTCTTCCTTCTAATTTCCAGGACATCATACTCCTTTGGCTTTCCTGTGGTATCACCGATTGTTCCCTTTTGGTCTTTTTTATTCTTCTTTTCTCATTTTCCCAACCTATTAATGTTGGAGTGCTCCAGGATTCAGTCCTTGGTCTTCCTCTGTAACTTTTATTCCTTTGGTAATGTATGTCAAGTCTTGTGTCTTTCTATATACTCTGTTTGCCAATGATTTCAAAATTTGTATCTCAAGACCAGAGATTAAGTATGAACTCCAACTCCTATTTCTTACTACTTACTTGACATCTTAAACTTAACTTTTCCATAACTGAACTTCAGTCTTTCTGATCTCCATCCTTTGAGTTCCTTGGGCCAAAAATCAGAGTCATCCTTGATTTCTCTCTTTCTCTATTACACAATAGCACATCAGTCAGAAAACCCTACTAACTTTATCTTCAAAATGTACCAAGAATCTGACCACTTTTCACCACCTCCACTGTTACCATGCTCGTCTAAGTCCCTATCACCTCTTATGTGGATTAGTGTAACAGTTTCCTAACTGCTTTCTGTGTTTCATCCTTTGCCCCCAACAGTCTATTCTCAACATAATAGGCAAAGTAAACATAATTACACCAGATCTTATTTTCCCTCTGCTCAGGAAAACTGAATGATTATCATTTCATTTGGAGTAAAAACCAAACAGCCAATAAACCCAGACATTATATGATCAAGACAACACTACGATCACATTTCCTATTATTCTCCAGTTTACTCACTCCATTTCAGACATACCAGCTTCCAAGTTCTTTCATGAGAATACCAGACATACTCCCATCTTAGGCCCTTGCACTGGCTATTTCTTCTGCCTGGAACAATTTTCTTCCAGATATCCACATGCTACTTCCTTCAAGTCTTTGCTCAAAATTCACCTTTCCTATGAAGACTAATCTGATCCCATATTTTAAATTGTGACCCTCACCCCAAATCCTATCCCCCTTATCCTGGTATTTTACGTTGTCATCTTCTAGACCTTACCACCTTCTTATATACTGTACTATATACTTCACTTATTTTTATGTTTTTTTTAGTTTCCCACTCCACTAGTATGTACATATCCACAAGGTCAGAGGTTGTATCTATTTACTCTCTACCTAAAACAGTGTGCTTGACACACAGGAAATGTTCAAAAAGCATTCATTGAATGATATGAGAGTTCAACCCCTTCTTTCAGTCTTAATTATTCAAGTATTATTACTCATGTTTTCCAATGCTATCAAGGGCTTAAGTTCCAATTTAAGAAAAAATACATTCCAGATTCATCCACTTAGCCATAATGTGTTTAAACATCCTAGTCACCCACAATCATGGTATGAAGATGGTGGTGCTTTGTAAATGTAAGGAGACAGAAGATGATCTATTGAGGAGCTGCAACCTCACTAGATCTTAAAAACTGACCAGTTTGCAATAGCAGCTCTTCATGAAGCTAAGATTTTCACTACAGAATAGAGTCAAAAGCTACTTGTGATTTCTGCTAGTAGAGAAATACAAGCATAGAATGCCCCAACTAGAAGAGTCTGGGGATCATCTGATCCAATTTCTTCCCACAGGCATTTGGTAATAGAGCTTGAACTCAGGGAATTAGTTTCCTAATCAAAAACTTCACATTATGCTATACTACCTCCTCTTATGTTCATGTATATCTTTACATTCACAAACAGCTTATAAATGTAGGCTGTTCTTAACTGACAAGAAGCTTATGTTTGTTTATAATTCAGTTGTGAAGAAACCGAACATTTTTCTCCTGGAAAAAATAATATTATGCTTTAGGCAAGCAAGCTCATATAAGTGTATTTTACCAAGAACTTAGTTGTAGTATAATATTAATAGTATTTTGGCACCTAATCACTATTTCTAAAAGTACCACTATGACACTCTGGGATATAGTGAACGAGCTTTTAATTCATTGAACTGAATACACCTAAGTGCCAGCTCTATAAAGAGAAACACCTCCACCACCATGACCACCACCACCACCAAAAAAAAAAAAAAACAGAAAATATTTCTGCTGTTTCTCCACAGTGAAGGTGCAGAGTTGCTGGAGTAGAAAGTGTAGTATTTCCTGATAGCTGGGAAAACAGACTAAAAGGTTTGCTGTCAAACTATTATCACAGACAGCAACCGTTATTATTTTCATACTTTAGGGTTTAAGGCATTATTAAAATAAATTCTAAAATTCTCTTTAATCAGTAATACTGAATATATAATACACTCATTCTTTACTATTTCAGCTTTTGTGTATGTGGCAGAGAGCTTACTGTGGTCTGTTTTCATCCCCCCACTGTCTCCCCCCATCACTCTGTATGTCCCTGTCCTCATCCCTGGAATCTGTGAATATGTTAGCTTACATGGCAAAAAAACACTTTGCAGAGGTGACTAAGGTTAAGGATCTTGAGATGGGAGACCATCCAGAATTACCCAAGTGGGCCCAACATAATCAACATGAGTCTTTAAAAGCAGTCAACTATTCCCAGCTCTAATCAGAGAAGAAAAGGCTATGCAAAGAGGGCCTGAGATTTGAGATGCAAAAAGGACTCTAACCAATTATTGCTGGCTTTGAAGATGTCAGAAGGGAACCACCAACCACGGAATGTGGGTGGCCTATAGAAGCTGGAAAAGGCAAGGAAAGAGATTCTTCTCTAGAGCCTCAGAAAGAACCACAGCCCTGCCCACCCCTTGGATTTAACCCAGTGGATCCCTGTCAGACTTGTGACCTACAGATCTAGAAAGTAATGAATTTGTATTGTCCTAAACCACTAAATATGTGATAATTTGTTATGATAGTGATAGAAAAATAATATTGTACTCATTTAGAAATATTTTTCCCACTCACCATAACCCAGATACCAACTGGGATCTTCCTGCCTCTTAATTAAAATCAAGATCACAATGTAAAGTCCCAGTACATTGATTTTAAGAGCCACCCTTTCCCCCAAATTTGAAGGGTCTGTCAGGCTAGGGGTGGCTCTCATGGTCATCTCCATCTCTATGCTTTTTAAAACAATTCAGTATAAGAACCATGTCATCACTTTTTTCTTATGTGTCCTTTTTATACAGTATAGACCCAGGTGAAATTTGCTTTTCTTCTTACATTTCCACTAAGTTATTTTTGTGCCTAAGATTTTCCTGAAGACAGAAAAGTTATGCTACAGAAACACAAACCACATAAAATAAAATGCTTTTCCAAAAACTTTCCTTATCTTTTCTTCAACAGAAATTTCAAAATCTAGTCTTGTTCTTCTTCCCCTAAATCCTATTGCAGAGTGTTTTACAGCCTTTTCTCTTACTGAATTTTACAAACCTCAAATTTTGGCAATCTTCTCCCCACCCAGCGGCTTATCAAAGGTTTCATCTAAGCAAAACACTCCTTCCTCTAACTGCTGCGACTAAGATAATCCATTTGTCACCATTCTACAGACTTTGTTGATTAATACTTCCTCTTTGAAATCTATATAATGAAATATTCTCTGTTCCCTATTCCTCCCGATGCATATGCAACATGACAAGTATTTTATGGCCACAGATAAGTCTATATAACCTTTCAATTCTAATGGCATCATAACCACCTTTCTCGTGAAACAATCAGTAAAAAAGGAATGTTCAACTCTATGCTTTTTATGAAATCTATTTCTGTTGTTTAATTTTATATACAAAAACTAAATGTAACTCTATTAATCCCTGTTACTCCGGAGGGAAAATATTTTCCCAGCCTGGGGCAAAAGGCCTTTGAAAATGAAATCAGTCAAAGGGAGAAATAATGTGGGAGAAACCCGTTTATTTCTTACAAGCAGTCTCCATTGTTGCTCACCCATGTCTCGCAACCCAGCGGCAAAAGGAGACCCCACCCAATTTCTCTGGTCTAAATAAGCCCTTGTTCACCTGTGTAATTACCTATTGATATGGAGAAGAACTACTTCTTGACACCCCTGGGAAACACCTATTAATATGGAGATGCACTAAGGCCAGGTGAGAGATTCTGGCAATACTGCAATTTTACCCACAATCCCCAATATAAAATTATACAGTGTTTGATTTATAAAGCAACTTATTACTGATTCACAAGAAAAAGAGGGAATTTTGTTGACTATTACCTATGTGCCAAGCCCTTCACAGGTATTTTTTTCATTTAATCAATACAATGAATAAAAATTATCAGAGTATTTGACACTATAGGCCAGCAGAGCATATGTACACATAAAGAATATAAGACATAGAAAGTTTATATAATTTTCCCTGCCAAGATTCATGTCCTGGGATGCTTGACCCAGAGATAATCCTTTTACCCTGTAGGCTATAACAATGTATAATCAAGTTACAGAAATGCAAACAGAAGTTCCAAAAACTCAGACAACTTTTCTTGAGTCCCACAACTAATGGGCCCAGGGCTAGCTTTCCAAGCGTCGTCCTTAGAGCATGCCGAAGGTCACGCGCTTTCCTCTGCTCCCATAACCTGCATGGGTTAACCAACTTACAAACCCAAGCAGAAAGCAGTCTGACTGAAAGAAAATCACAGTGACCCATTTCTTTCTCTTCAGTTTTGGGGCAAAGATATAAAAAATAAATACGATATGTAAAAGGGTATTTTGGAGAGGCATATTTTTATGGAAAGGATAAACACTTTGATGTGAAAAACACCCAATCATATTTAACGTTTACATAGAATATTTCCATAAGAGTGTACATAAACAATAAGTTTCAACTCTCAGAAAACAAAAATGTAGCTGGGAGAGCTGGACTAGAGAAATCATTTGTCACTAATACACTTTATAGTTTAAAATGTTTCCATAACATTTAACTATTGAAAATTTAATTTGCAAAGATATGTTTATAAATGTAAAGTATATAGCATTGTAATGGCCACAGAGTAGTCAACCAGTGGTCTTTCTGGGTTTTCATTTGTTTTCGTGTGTTTGTTTTAGCAACTGTTTCCCTTCCATTAACCTCACCCCGGTCTTCCCTTGAGAAGCACGTGACACCAGCATAGACCAGCCAGTGGCTGTCCTACCCGCTGTGGCCTGTGCTGCTCGGTGGGCAAAGGCTCCGTGGGCTGGGCGCTCCGTGTTCCTCGGGGTACTGCTGAATAGGGCCAAAGAACACCTGCTTGCGTTCAGACTCGTCTGGAACCTCGGGTTGAGAAGCTGTAAACTCAGGAGCTGAACAGTCCATTCACCTATTTGTCCTCCTCGGTCGCAGCCTTCTCGGTCTCCTCAGGATCTCCGCTGAGGAGACTAGGTCGGGCCTCGCTCGGGCGCTCCCGGGAGATAGGGCCGCGCACGCGCACAGCGTCCCGGGGCGTCCGCCAGGGCCGACCCACTGCTGGGGCGGCAGCCGGAGAGCAAGAGGGCATCTGTGTGACACCGAGCGACAGCCGGCACGTCAGCACGCGCCTCGGAGGGGCTGGTGGTCAGGGCTGGGGGCGCTAAGCACCCGGAGTCCCGGCTTCGGGAAGGCTGCGCGAGCCTGTGAGCGAAGGTTCCAGCACATTTGGCCGGCCGGGTTCCCGGCAGATATGCCCCTGCCGTCAGCCGTGTTTTCACGGCGACTAGGAGCGGCCCTCGGAGGCTCCTCTCAGACTTTTCAGATTTATGATGTAGACCTACCACTTCACTTCGTAGATCTCCTGTTCCGTTTCGGAGGCAAGGCTCGTGCCCCCTAAGCGGGCTCCTGATGCAGGCAGTGTGAGGACAGTCTTCTCTTTCATTTGCAGAACATCAAGGACTCCAGACATTGTGAAAGTTTCCCTTTAATTTACAATGGGAACCCAAACAATGCCATATAGACCCTTCTCTGTGATTAGCGCAGAAAGCCTTTATATTATCCAAAGACGAGAATTATGTCCAATGTTAATAGGATACAAAAATCCTGAGGAAGAACTGTTTTAGAGCCAAATAGTGCCCTCACTCCACAGATGCTTGCTCAACAAGAGTATGGTCTCCAGTAGTTTTCTTCCCATACTTTTTAAACAGGAAGCAATGTCTTAGGAACAGAGTTAAGAATGTACAGTATGCACTGATCTTCATTTAAGAAGATACTAAATTTGACTTGGCTTCAAAGAGCTAGCTTACAAAATCCATAGAAAAAGAAATGTTTTAATTGCAGCCAAATTAATTCAGAATTTCACCTTTTAAGATGTGTAGTCGATAAAATGTTGCAGCTCCTATAAAAACAAGAACCAAAATAAAATGCAATACTTGAAAAAGCAAAGATGCCGGTTTAGAGTATCCAGTTATCACCAGATTTTTCACATACACAAAATGAAAAATTACTGTAATTGTCAGGATATCTGAGATATTTGCTGAGTTGTTTGTTTACTAGAACAGATTTTCTCCAACCTGGTAGGAAAAAATGGTGAAGGTAGAAAAGCAGGACGGTAGGATATAATTTGGCTCATTAAAAAGAAAAATCCCTACTTGTACTTAACTGATTTAGAGGTACTTTGATAAAGAAAACAGAAAGGATAAATATTGAACCGCCTCAAAAACTTTTTCAAAGAAACTAAAAAGTCTGTTATGTTCTTGAGGAAAAAAAGAATAGTGGAGTTTAGTATTTTCTATTAGTCATACTGCATATGGCCAATCACCCTAGTTATAAAATAACCAATCCATGTTGTTTCTTAAAACAACTATCTTTTCAAAAACTAAGCAGCATCTAGTGTTTTTGCTTATTAACAAATGTTTATTGGATATTTTCTAAGAGTAAAATATTAGTCTAAGTGCTGTGAGTGACAGAATAACACCCCATATCCCATTCCTGACCACAATCACCAACAAAAGAGGACATTATTTCTGCTCGTGACTCAGAACCTAGTAGGGCAGATAAGACTGTAAAATAATTATAATAAAAGGCAGTATTTTAAAAGCACCTAGTAAGTACAACAGATACTCTTCTATAGATGCTCAAAAGACATATGGCTAGACAAACAATGACAGCTCGATGGCATGCCTTTTTCACATCTCGCAGGGACGTAACCTTTCTCACTTGCTCATCTTAGCTCTCACCACCCTGGTTTCATCTCAATCCTGATCACTGGAATTAACACTGCAACAGGCACCCCTTAATTATCACTTCATGATTATTAAGTCCAAGTAAGGTCTTTTGACTGTTATCTTAATCTCTCTGCTGCCTTTGGCTCCCTTGATTAATCTCCTTAAAACTCTTAAAACTCTTTCTTCTCAGGTCTTAATGACATTATACTAGCAGCTACTTTCCTCTGTAGAAGTATCTTTCAAATAGCAGATCAAGACTCACTAGTGGACTCAATTAGTGAATCACCACCACAAATGTGTTTTTTTATAAAGTGAAAGGGAATGGACTCAAAAACATCAGATGTATCACACTAATTACAGTAAGCATTGTTTGGTGATATTTGTTTTGGGTGTGAGTGTGTGTGTGTGTGTGTGTGTGTGTGTGTGTGTGTGTGTGTGTGTGTAGATTGGTTACTCTATTTATATACCTGGCCAAAATACAAAATGTATCTCTTGTTGCAATTTATGGTGAAAATTCTGCAAATCATGGTTCTGGAGCCATACTTTCTCAGTTTAATTTGCTGGTTCCTATTCTTGTACCCATCTCTTTGATATTGATCCTCCTCTTCTTTTCTAATTATCTCTTTGCCAGCTCTCTCTCTTGAACTTCACAAACAACTTTTCAATAATACTATCAGGCTTTTTATAGATACCTATACTTATCATATAGTATTGGTCATTTTAATCAAGTGACATGAAGAAAATTATATGATAGCATGTTTAGGCAGACAACAGTGTGAGAGAGAGGTTTGAAGAAGAGAGACTGGAAGCAGGGAGATCAGTTAGAAAATTATTGCTGTGATCCAAGTGAAAGTGGTTAGAGAATGAATGGTGTTAGAGGTTGCTGATGAGAAAAACTTGTTTAAAAGCAGTTTCAGAAAATAGTATATACAAGGGATTAAAGCAATCTATGACAAATTTGATACCAAGTGTAAAGGATAGGGAGATTAGATTATTTCTCCAAAGTTTTCACTCTGAAGATGAAACCAATCAATAGTAATAATCAACAGTGATAATAATATTTATTTTATTTTTAACTTAGGCCACTTGCAGAGTACTACACCTAAACAGTTATAAGGCTAAAATCTGTTCAGAACTAAGCCCAACCCAAATCTAGTTCCATAGAAGTTTTGTTTTAATAGATAGTATACATCTGTATTTAGGTTCAACTTTGCACAGAATTAAGCAAAAATTAAATATATAATTCAGTAAAACTAACTGCTCTGAAATCCCAGTGCTAGTTGAAACCCTTATATCTATATTTGTGTAATAACCAACTATATAAATAAATAGATCATAATTTTTTTCAAAGTCCTGCATTGTGTAAATATTAGAATTAAAAAACCAAGATGTAAAATTCATACTATTACTTGAATCTTTTTTTTATTTCTGGATTTATGTGTAAAACCCCAGTGGGACCCCCTTTACTTCATAATTGAATGTCTCTTGCTTTTTTCTAGGAATGTTTTAACTTTCAAATTATGTGTCAACAAAGAAATCGGTAATGCTGTTATGTCAGATAATTAGTTCCTCGTTTAATCCTCCTCTTCAACTAAACTTCATAAAATGCCCCCTAACCATACTTTAACAGGGTGATGACAATTTAATAAGATCAAGACCTCAGCAAAAAAGATTCATGATGGAATTCAAGACTGTTATGAATTACATTTTGAGATTCCACTACCACCCGTCAATGAGTCCAGCAGCTATATAACATGACTACCTAAAAAGTCATTGAGTGCTTATAAATTCCTATTTTTACTTTCCCACTAATGAAAGAGCCAATGAAATGACACCAATCTATTAATGCACAGTATCATTGAAAAAGAACTGGACTTCAAGTCAGAAGACCCCATTTAAGGTCAGATTTTAATCATATGCTAGTGTTTGGGGTTAGGGAAGTTACTTAAACTCTCTGAGGCTCAATTTCTTGTTTCATTTATAATAAAATTAATGTATTTTCCAATCTAGAAGGCATTGACACATAAACCTAAAAAAAATTTTCTTTCAGGTTTTCTGCTGAAATAGTATCTGAAACAAGCCTAAGGAAAAAGAGACAGACCATCAACTGAACAACCATATTGTTATATGATAATAAAGGAAAGAAGCTCTAGGTCTAGAGAAGTTCATTTGAGAATGAATATTTGTTTACACAGTAGTTGAAAGTATGCAAGGTTAATAAATAAGACAGGTCAAAAAAAGGGGGAAGAAGAGGGAAAATGAATGGAGTTCACAAAAGTCTTACATTGTAAAAATGGAAGGTTCATGCAAAAGTGCAAACACATGAAAATATAACTGTTTTTACAATAAGGGGGTCTTCCAGTGGCATTATTTCAATCAGAATATGTAAAAACCATGTAGGCTCATTGGGAATCATTTAGTAAAGGCACAAGATTGTCAGTCAAAGAGTAGGTAGACATAAAGTAGGAATGCTGTTGCTATGTTTGTATGTAGGAAGGATGGCATAACAATGAGACATAAAAGAGTCCCACAGATTGTATTCATGGCTGTTTTTTTTATACTCCAGGTATATATTGAGAAATGCAGAACGGAGAACGAGCTGGAGCATAAAACCTCCTGTTCTCAAGAGATTTTATATAGCACAAAATAGTAAAAAGTGCTCAGGGAGGGGGTAAAGACAGGTTTGTGACAGCCTCACAAAATTAAGAATAACCATTAACACCAGGTCCATCATTCCTCAGAAACACTAATCCAGAAGGAAAGATACTTTCCAGTGGCTAGGTTCCCCAAGGAATTATTTTTGCTGAATTCATATTGTTATACAATTTCATTCTGCAAATCATGGGAGGTTGGTAAGCCGTGGGGAATTCTTAGAGGGTATTCTACCAGACTGATTCAAAAGCATATATTCTTCCTATGGAACCAGATGCTTTTTATCAAGCACAGTATGTCTGGGAAATGTAACTCAAAAGTTCTTTTAACTACATGTTGAATGAGCTTGGCCTCAAAGTAAGCATGATGGACAAGAAGCATGGCCAGTGGACAAGAAAAGGGAACTAAGACCACAAAGGGAGTTAACAGAAAACAACGGACATTTCCTTAGGGCACGGCTCTGAAGGGAGACCCACTGTACAGAGAATAATGCCCCAAGAGTCCACAGATTTTCATTAGCCACCAATGACTTAGGAACTCCAAGCAGGCAAATGGAAACACACAGTAAAGTTTCCAAGAAGCAGGCAAGACTTGAAATCAGGTCTATAATAAGGTCCTGTTGTCAGGCTATGAAGCCATTCAGAAGATACCAAACAGGTAATGACTATACCAGGAACAACATATAGCTTCTTAAGATATGGCAATACTAAAAGCTACTCAATGTGTGAGAGTTCTTTTTAGTTAAGCAATTCAGGACAAGACTTACATACTGAGAAAAATTAGTAGTTACTAGTACATGAAAGCAGAATTGAACCAACTGATGAGGCCTGAATGGAAGGTATAGAATAAGCAGACATAAAAATCCAAAAAATTCATTTTAGGGACATCAGATCCTGATTGAATAATACCAAAACTATTTCTAAAGCTTTCCACATTGGCGGAATCTAAATAACAATTATGTTCCTGGTATTGGTCAACATCTTCACATAAAGGGCAGGGATGTGCCCTTCACATAAGTGAGCAAGAATGGAAGAGGCAGAAATTGCTCCCAGCTATGAGATAGAAAAAAACCTTACTTGGTTCCAGATCAGCAAAACCCTTTGTATTAAATAAACCTACATCTAGAGGAAGAGAGAAAGTGATAGGGAGAAAAACAGAAATTCAAGATGTCCAGCCTCTCTATATTTTCCTACTAGATTTTTCTTTTCCTAGATGAACTAAGTTTAGCCATTTACTTTAAGCTACTGAGTATATCAAGATCATTCAAGATTTTTACTAGAGATGTTTCTAAGTTATATTATTTCTCTCTCGTTAACAGAACTGATTTTTATTCAGAATATCCATAATCAACAATTTGGACTTTCAATGGTAAATTCATAGCATACATACTAAACTAAGAAGCATAGTTCTCTTCAAAATACAAATGAATTAGAAATTATTGTCCTCTTGTAATTTAGAAAGTTAAATCATGAAAAAGTTAAGACCATCTCTGATTCGTGAGCCCTTAACACTGAAACTCTAAGTTAAATGGACCACCTTGGACTATCAAATTGTTGGCATCTTAAGGGGAGCATCCATTGTTGATTGTGGTCATCTTTCTGGATTCTTCTGACTTTAGTCCTATTCCCCCCAATTCTTTATCCCTATTCTATTTTACTTCTAACACCTCATTTCCACCCCTTAAATTGTGGCATTTGGTCTCTACATTTTGATCCTTAGTTTATCCTCAAGGATTTTGATAAAGATTCTTACTCTGTTCTTCCCCAACCATGACTCTCTCAGATACATGAGATCATCCTTATAATGGACTGAATGTTTGTTAGGGACATGAGATCCTGACTGAATAATACCAAAACTATTTCTAAACCTTTCCACATTGGTGAAATCGAAATAACAATTATGTTCCTGGTATTGGTCAACATAATTCCTGGTATTGGTCCCCCCATAATTCATACGTTGAAGCCCTAACCCCTGAAATGGCAGTACTTGGAATATGGAAGTAATAAGGAAGTCACAAAGGGGGGCCCTGATATTATAGATTAGTGTCCATTTAAGAAGGGACAGGAGAGCACTCACCCTTGCTCTCCCCTGACCAGGCTCAGAGGAGAGTGACTGCCAGTCAGGAAGAGAGCTCTCCCCAACAGCTGACGCTGCCAGACCCTGATCTGAGACTTCTATCCTCCATAACTGTGAGGAAATAAATTCAGGTTGTTTAAGCCACCCTGTCATGCTATCTTATTATGGCAGCCTGAGCTACCTTAGACAGTCCTAGATATGAGACCCCACACCTAGACTCTTCACTGCCATATCCACAATTTCCCCAATATGATCCTCTTAAGCAAAAGATCAATGTTAGGTGTGGGGATCCAAAGACAAAACACAACTCATAATGTCAGAAACCATCAAATTGCATGTATTTTTCTCTATTACTGAAGAATGACAACTTTTGGAGAAAAAGCAACATAAAGATCTATAATTAAAAAGTGAGAGTTTGCCCTCAGGAGTTGACACTATTAATAATGTGATGTTTATCTTCCTGGACATAGTTTTGAAAGTCAAGAATTAAGAAGCCAAGCAGATTTTAATGGTGTTTTAATTCTTACATATGTAAGAATCACAAAAGATGCTATTTTACAACATAGATTGTTATGACTCACCTTCAGAAATTCTGATTCTGTAGATCTGGGATGTGATCTAGGAATCTGCATTTCAAGCATCCAAATAATTTTGATGATATACATTAAAATCACATTTGGCAAGCATTAATTTAAATATACAACCTATTGGTTCTACATTTTTATTACTATTACTATATATTTTAATGTTCAGCTACATGCATTTTTACCATTTATCAAAAATGTATTCATTTTATGACTGTAATAATGTTATTTGTGTAACAGTCTTTAAACATTTATATTTCTCTTCAGAAAAACAGAAAATCATATTTTAATTGAGCTGAGAACTTGGATGCAGGCCTACTAGAACTCATAGGAAAAGGTGTTCCTCTATTTTATTTTCCTTTTTATTAGTTTACAGTTACCAATTACTCATTTATTCCCACATTTTGTGGTTGAACTAATTGGATCCCATATTCTCAAGGCGTTCATAAAGACAGAGAGATTAGGCAAAATAAAAGACAACCAAATGTGCTTTTTTCTCCTCTGATGAAATGTAAACTAGAGCTACTGAAGTTAATTATAAACTGCAAGTGATAAGGAAAAAATCCACTAGAAATTCATTTTGTTGATGAGGAATAAACAAATATGAAACACTCTTCTCCCTTGTAGTCACCACTAACACTTTTAAAGCAATTAAAAAATAGCCCATTAAGGATCACAGGTGATTTGTAATGTGAAGTGGGTATCGTTGTCATTGGGGTCAGTCAAGATAGATTTTCATTCAGTTACCTACACATCTTGCCTCCCCAAGGATACTTAAAGGAGTCATCTGTATCAAACTCCTCAGTGATTTTTAATTTGAAGTTCATTAGCTCAATGGCAGATTGATGCATTGCATTTAAAATACACTCAAATGTCATCTTTCAAAAAATCTACTAACACAGCCTTACACTACAGAGTTAAATTCAGTCACTCAGTTTAGCTTTCTGTTCTTTGGAGAAATAACCTTCTTTTATCAAATTCAAGCTGCAAGGCTGCCAGAAAAAGTGTTAATCATGTCATTTGCTACCAGTAAAGTACACTTTGTTTTTATCCAGGTCTTGCTCAACTTCCTTCTGCATCAATTTTCTTAAGCCAGGCTTCCACTGTATAATTACTTCCTAAGAGTAATTTATGTGCATTAGGAATCATATTAAACAATCAATCAATAAATATTTATTGAATGTCTACCACATGTCTGAAAGAAGATGACCTGTGCCCTTTGCTCAAAGAATTTCTCATTTTATTGGCAACATATGTTTTACACACATGAAATGATTAAACAGTCACAAAATAAAGTGTTAAATTATATAGTTGAAAGAATGATATGCTACATAAATGCGGTGAAAGGAAGGAGGCCAGATTATTTGAAGAGGAAATCCTTAAATGGACTGAGGAGTGAGCAAGGTTTTGGTAGACAAAGAGATAAACAAAAATGATTACAAAAAGACTAAAAATGGTAGAAGCACAGAAGTTGATCTCAGAATCAAGGAGTGTGGCCAGTGTGAAGTTGAGTGAGCAGCTAACCTGCCCAGATTAGAAACTTCATACTGGTAAACATTAGGAGACGAGACAGACTAGCTAAAACAAGAATAATAGTTATTAGACAAATGCAAAACAAAACAAAAGATCAAAGAATACCTCTGATCTCTAAAAGTTTACATTCTTTAAAGAAAGATACTATTCTAAGAAGAATATTTCATCTTTGCTTCTTTGAATTATTCATCCACAGATGATAATCTTTTCTGCACTTAAATTTGTACCATTTTCCACCATAGCTTGATTTGCAGGATACCAGGGAAGAATTTAAACTCAACTTTGATTGTTTAAGACTATGTCTTCCATTTTCTTTATAGATTAGGAAGTAATGGATCCAACTCAATATAAATAATCAGTGATGGGACATTATTGCAATAGGCAAACATTTGTTAGGGCCCAAATTCTTCATTTGTGAAATGTAGAATAATTCCCTGTGAGTACTAGGAACTGGAGATTATAACAAAGAGAAACTTAATTGAGAATATCTTAATCATAGGCTTAAATGAATCTGCCATGAAAAGAGTACATATTTTTTTAAGTCTGTATTTGACCACATTCCTCCTCACCTAGGAAGTTGAAAATCTCTCTAATTTTTTTCACTGTCCTCTTTTTGAGAATAAGACTTGGTTTATAGTTCTTGCCTCTCTGATCTTCTGTTTTCTTCCCTGGTGCCATTGCAGGGGTTTGTAGAGACCTTTGGCAGTGATACATAGTCTAGTTAATCCAGATACTTGGGCTTTGTGATCTCCCTAGGAATCCTAGTCACTCTCATTCTCACTTCCTTCATGCCCTTTTTGTATTGTTCTCATTATGTGTATGTAAGTGTTTGGTAAAAGTGTTGGTTGCCAATTTAAACTATTTATTGTCCTTATTGCTTCAGCTGCTGCTGGATTTCTGAACTTAATCTGCCAGTAACTTCCATGCAGCACATGCTCACTGCAGTTTTCATTGAGGTTGCCAGTTGCTGAACTCTTTGTACACATTTGCAATGCATTGTGTTACCTCCTTCGTGCTGTATCTGGCATCTGCCTTAACTGCTGGATTTTTAAGTATAGAGAGGTTTAGCAATTCTCTTTACAGTCTCTCTGCCCAGTGGGAGGTGCTATTATTTTACTTTATTTGGAGAAATTGGCTATTCCCCCAGGAAATCAAACAAAACCCCTGTCTTTTATACTTCCTTATTTTCTCACCCTGACTAAAGTCAAAAAGTATTTCACCCACAGGCTACGAGGATAGCAGGAACATTTTTTTGTTTTATTTTAAACTCCAAACTTTCCACTAAGTATGGATATAAAATCCAACTTCACAGAATTAAGAGCTAAGAGCTAATGTTGCCTGAGCACCTGAGTGTATGCTAAATATTTTACATAACCTATTTTAGTTAATTTCCAAAACAAACTATGAAGTACTATTATCCCCCTTATTCAGATAGGTACAGTTTAAAAGTTAAAGACATTTTCCCAAATAAATAAAATCTGGCATTTAAATATAGATAAGAATAGGTAGTAAAGAAATGACCAGATGTCAATTTCTTCACTTCTATATTACATTGCCTCTCAGACCATCAACAACACGGAGAAAATCAATTTAGAGGGAGAGCATGACCTCCTTGTTCATGACTACTATTTCATAAAAGACAGGCAGCATTGAAAAAGCCTAGCACGAGAAATGATACACTTACATTATACATTCGTATTAATTAGGATAGGTGCAACTGTGGTTACAAATAGAGTCAAGTGTAGCTCAAATACTACAGACATTCCTTACGCATCCACATAATGGTACAGAGAGACAACAGGGTAATCCCCCTCAATGCTATTATTCGAGAACACAGACTCACAGGGCTTGATCATCTGTAACATGTGGTTTTCAATGTCCCTCAGGTCACCTATATTATCACCATTCCAGACCATGGAAAACTGAGAAAGGACATGGGTAGGCAAATCTGGCAGCTTTTTCAGCCTGCCTGAGAAATGACACACATTACTTCTACTCCTAGAGAACACTGGAACCATTGGAAGAGCATAGTGTCAGGACTACAACTAAATTAAGGCAGGTTTGGAACATTGTGCAAGTCGCCAGCCATTTGTCCAACACTTCTATTACAATGGCAGAAAAAGAGAGTAGGTTATGAGGAAATAACCACAGGGCCAACTCTACCACAGTCTACCTCTCTGACCATCAAGTATCTGTACATAGATAAAACATTAATTTTGTCTTCATGGGGACAATGCAATGCCTCATCCAATTGCTGAATCCAGTTCAAAGTCTACTGTCTCTGGAATGTGAAGTTTCTCTGCCAAGGATGGAAGATAATTTTGTTTTTTAGTACAGAGAACTGTAATTGAAGTTATCTGCCCTAGCTCCAGTCAATATACAACAATGGAACAAGATAGCTACAGTAAAAGTAACTGTTAAAAAGGAGAAGACTATGTGGAGAAACAGAAACTCTTTTATTTCTGGTAGGAATGCAAGGTGGTAAAACCACTTTGGAAGACAGTTGGCAGTTTCTGACTAAAGTAAGCATATTATTTCCACATGATCCAGCAATTTTGCTCCTTGGTATTTACTCAGATGTAAAGTGTAGGTCCACAGAAAAACTTGCACATGAGTAATTCATTATTGCCAAAACTGGAAGAACTAAGATGTCCTTTAATAGGTGAATGTCTAAACAAACTGTGGTACATCTATACAATGGACTATTATCCAGATATTTAAAAAAAAGGAACTATCAAGCCATGAAAAGACATGGAAAAACCTTAAATGCAAATTGCTATGTGAAAGAAGCCAGTCTGAAAAGGCTACGTGCTGTGTGATGAAAACTATATGACATTCTGGAAAAGTCGAAAGTATGGTGATGGTAAAAAGATTCATGGTTACCACAGGCAAGGAATGGGCTGGGGTTGGGGGAGGTTTGAGGAGGGAGAGATGAATAGGTAGAACACAGGGAATTTTTAGGGTGGTTAAACTATTCTGTATGATATTAAAATGATGGCTATATGTCATACATTTGTCAAAATCCACAGAATGTATAACACAAAGACTAAGCACTAATGTAAACTATGGAATTTAGTTAATAATGTATTAATATTAGCTCCTCAGTTGTAATAATTGTACCACACTAACAAAATATGTTAATAGTGGAAACTGGGCAGTGGGAGAGGTTGAGGTGAAGAGACACATAAAAACTGTACACTTTCTGCTCAGTTTTTTCATAGACTTAAAACTGCTCAAAACAGAAAATAAAAAAAATATATTTTCTTAGAAGTGAAAACTAGGAAAATTCAGCAATCATAGTCCATTGAGATAATGTACTCCTGCTAGGCTGCCATTGTGTAAAACCTTGTCCTGGGAATAGAAGGGATCCCCAGATGAGGAGTGATTTTGCCCTCCTGGAGAAGATTCCTTGTCCATGATCCTTAGGGGCTCCTGAGTTTGCCTTCTGATATGTTCCTTTCTCTCTGCCACCCTCCATGGCACATGGCCACACAGCATTAAGTGTGTTCCCCTTAACAGGTCAGGGTCAAAAACCTTTCTCAGGTGAGGCTTATGATTTCTTTGGCAGTACAAATCTCTCAGAGACTATGAAGGTATTTGGTTTCTTTATTTCCTGTCCTAAGTGCCAATAGCCACACCTCAATAATTTCTTAGACATAATTCTTTGGACTTTTTTTTTAACTTCCCTGCAGTGTGTGTGTGTGTGTGTGTGTGTGTGTGTGTGTGAGTGTGTGTGTGTGGGGGGGGGGTGTGTGTGGGGGGTGTGTGTGCATTTAATGTCAGCTGCCTTGAGGATATCTAAAACAGTTTCAAGGAAGATATCACTCTAAATCTGATTTTTGCTTCATGGATGAGCACCTTGCTTTAACTGAGACATCTTATTGGGCCTTTGCATTTGAAACCTCTTTAAATCATATTTCCTGTTTGGGTTTCAGAAGCAGGAAGTTTCTCCAACCCTGTGAGGCCCTTCATCTGTGAATTCTCCCTCTCCCCTTCAATCTCAGTGCACAAAGCAGCCAATTCTTGTAATACCTTACTTGAAGCAATGAATGACAGCCAACATGTATAAACATTCTGACTTTCCAACCACCGCACTTAAAACTATATGACCATGTGGTCTGCACTCCAAGTTATGGTTGGAGATAATTTTTATAAACGTCAGTGTTTTCCCATGATATCATGTCTTTCTCAAGATTTATAGCCTGTGGCACCACTGCCCAAACATTAATTTTTTGACTTGTTACAACAGGCAAATTAGTTGAAACAAACACCAAATATTTAGCAGTTTTAAAAATATGTCTTTCTCACATCATTATCAGAGTAGGGGTTCCAGGTCAAGTCTGGCTTTTCTACTTGCAGCTATTCAGGGATTAGTCTGATGGTGACTCTGCCATTTTTAATACATTTGAGTTCCAAGATTTCTTTGGTTATTGTCATGCTAGTTAGGCAGAAGTAGAGAAGAGCATAGCAAAATGCTCAGGTGGCCTATAGGCCAGACGTGTAAGTGGAACACATGACTTCTATTCACATTCCAGCAAAGACAACTTAGTTGAATGGTAATATCTAACTGAAGAGAAAGCAGAAAGAATGTGGTGTCACTGACCAACCATTTACCCAGCACTTCTATTCCAATGGGAAATGAAGAATACTTTTTAAAAGGCAGTAATATTGCCAAACCACAATAGGCTTTCACCCCAATCCAGCCTAATTTCATGGGATAGTGATTCATTTATTTCCCCAAAACACAGGAGGATGGATACATACCCACTTACACATCTACTTACCCAAAATGTCCTTTAGTCAGAGCAAAAATATAATCTTCCTTTCACCTCACTTCAAAGTTCGCCTTCCAATTTTCTGTCCCATTATCTTCCCCTACTCAAGAGAGTTATGAGTGGGAAACTTAACTCTAAAAAACTCCCTTCCAGACAGGCAAACAAATAGTAGAGTATACTACTATATCCATTTAGGTTCCTAATGTGTAGGGTCAACAGCCATTTCCACGTTGCACTTGCAGCCCTGTACTTTATACATGGTCCTTCTGCAAGAAGCAAGGATCAGACATGGAGTCCATTCCTCTGTCTTCTGTCCAAACAAAGTACCTACATCTCCAGGAAGAAAAAAGTCCATTTGCTAGCAAAGTGCAGTCTCAATTCACACAAAGAAATGAAATATTTCTTCCAAATAATAGTGATATTCTCAGAAACATAATCACTAATAATAAGCTGCTTACAAGATGTGAGATATCATTCAAAGAGGCTTGCTTGTATTACAATATTTTAATCTTCCCAAATATAAATGCCTCCATTTTCCTGAGGAGGAAACCAAGGCTGTGAGAGTTTCACTAAACTGCACAAGCAGAGGTAAAATCATACATTAGCAAACAGTTCACTTAGCTTCACTTCATCCTGATTGTTTTCACTCAGATGAACAATTACATCACAGTTTTATTCAAGAACCATGCATAATTCATAAATGATTCTTGCTCTACCTTTGTACAACTGAAGATCCATTCGGGAGGTTTTCCCAGAGTGAAGGAATAATCATCTCCAAAGGAGTATTCAAGTCTTTACCTGTCATAGAAGTTGCTGGTAGCTTTTATATGACAGTTTTTACAGCTTTTAACCTATCAAGATTTCAGAACACACTGTTTGAAAACCTTGCAAGCATATAGAGTTGCTCATCTTAGCCTCATCCCATTTAATACTTGAGTCATTTAAAGCTACTTGTTCTAATTCCACACTTGCCAAGCAACCTTCTGATTATGAACTGGCTTCCCATGTGGTTCTCCAACAGGAAAGGAATGTGCTGATCAAAAGGATTTGAGTATTTACGGTTTCTGTGACAGTACTTTCTTATGGCAAATTAATAGGTGTCTTATATTATGATGTGAATTTCCCTGCAAATTACCAAGAGGCAACTGCAATGATCATGCAGATTCAGGTATTCTCACTATGTCATAATTAAATTTATTATTGAATATTAATAAATTGATATTCTGGGATCTAGGAAAGAGGATTGAACACAGACACCAGCATTTCTCACTGACCATTTTGTTTGGTTCAAAGATGTTAGAAATAGTAAAAGATGAAAAGACAAGAAAAGAAGAGCAATGAGAAGACTGGAAATTAAAATGTGCAAAAAAATTTGATACAGATGTTGATAAGGACAAGCTATAGTATTTTAAGAAAAATGAGGTATGGTCAAACTAAGTGAATATATTTTGACATATAATTTTTCACCACCAAAAAAGGACACATTTAGAAAATCATCCATAAGAAGTTAATTTGAAATTTCTTGTTATTCAGACTCATGGTAAGAAGAATAAAGAGTACAGATTAAACTGAAATCAGTGAAGGCGGAAAACTGAGGAAGCAGAGGCTAATATATGATTTTGTGTATGAAAGCTATGAGAAATGGGATATACTACATGCTGTATAAAATATGAGAAAAAATCAAAATGATATTTTAACACTAAGAAGTGACTGGTGGTAACCATGGGGGAGGGGTTGGGATAGGTAGGTAAGGAAGGTGAGGGGGATAAAGGGGCTCAAAAATTCTCGGTCTTAATATAAGTTGGTCATGGGGATGGTAGTACAACATGGATAATATAAGCAATGATTCTATAACATCTTTCTATGTGGACAGAAACTGCACTAGTGGGGTGAGGATTTAATAATGTGGGTAACTGTTGAACCAAGTGTTGTATACTTGAAACCAATATAAGATTTTATATCAACAATACTTAAATTTCAATAAGTTTTAAAGTTCTGTTTCAAAAAAAAATGAAGCTTTAAATTCCGTATCAAGCTTTAAATATTATTGAATAAATGAAACATTATTAATGAATAAATGACAAATACACAGTTTCACAGTAACAAAGCTATAAAACTGGATGATAAAGATTGCAAGCTCAGTAGATACTCAAAAAAGAGACACATCAGACTCAAGTTGGGAGAAATATTCTTGAAGGAAAGAACATTGGAGACGAGTGCTTCACAGAAAGTTTTAGTCATCAGCATAATAGAATGCAAAAAGAGATCTAAATCACATAGCAATCAAAGGAGAAAGCACAAAACCATGATAGTCTGCCTTCCTAATAAATAAATAAATATGTACAATTTTATGACATTAATATAAAAAACATAATAATAACATACGTATAACTCTTCTCAAAATCATTGTGTGTTTAAAAGTTCTATGGTAAAGAACTGAAGATAAGTGACTGGAAACTCTGTTTTATGCTCTGCTGACCTTTGAGGATTAAAAATTCGAGGATGGTTATGCTGAATGCCAAATTTCCCAAAATACACACATTCACACACACATCTTTAGAAAAAACAAAAACAAAAAACCCTAGAACATAGGTGGTAGAGTAGCAGCCCTCCACAGTATATTTGGATTGTTTGGCAAAATGAGACCAGCAGAATCATTTAACATTTTTAATTGGTTTCCAAAATCAAAAAATCAGAATGTCACAGCTAAAAATGCAGAATGATAGCTTGCATATTTTAAAAAATCTGAAGATCTGATGATACAATATCTGCATTTCCTCATATAACAGATTTATTCTTCCACTTTTCAAATATATCCTGACCTCTAAATATGAGACAGGCATTGTTCTAGTTGTTGAGAATATATCAACAAACAATAGCAAAGAAAGAGAGAAAGAGAGAAAGGAAGGAA
Source organism: Manis javanica (assembly GCF_040802235.1). Taxonomy (NCBI): domain Eukaryota; kingdom Metazoa; phylum Chordata; class Mammalia; order Pholidota; family Manidae; genus Manis; species Manis javanica. Next base: position 125,301,280 of record NC_133160.1, on the reverse strand, counting down.
GGAAGGCAAGCAGGCAGGCTAGCGGGAGGAAAGGACGAAGAAAGAAAGGAAGGAAAAAGAAAAGATTCGTTGACTTCGTGGAGGCTATTTTATTGGAATCTCCTTGAGCTATGCAACAGCCATCCATTTTAAACAGATACGCAGCCACCATGGCCATACAACCTCCATTGGCTTCCAATTGGAGACAGACAGAGATACAGAGATTTTGTAGAAAAGTCTTAAAAAATTAACTCATCCTTTCACAATGAAATGAAATGAAATACTGAGATCCCATTTTTTTTAAGGTGCTTATATCATTTATATTGCTAGTCTGGTTCATGGGACCCTCAGTTTGAGATTTATCAGATTCATTGATTGCAAGTCAAAATCTGCCTTTCAAAGATGTGGCCAGATTTGGCTCCGAACTTCAATCTTTTAGTATGTCCCTGTTTAAAACCTTCCCAACAATATCTGCTATCTCCTGCAACTTATTTTGTCATGGTTCTCTTTATATCCACCATGTTACAGCCTTAAAAGTTGCATCTCTTGCCTTGAGGCAGCATGAAGACAATTCAATCTCTTGATCTGTTTCCACATAATATCCCCTCACATCAAGCATATTATGCTTTTGGTAGGATCCATTCAAGATTGGGACAGGAGACCATGTCTTGGAGGGGATCTATAGTCTCTGGCTCCTGTGCTCTGCTGCCCACAAACACAGCTCTGAAGGATGAAGATGGAGTGGGAAGGAAGCACAAGAAACCCTAAATAAATGGGGAATGGGCTTCAGTGAATACCCCAGACTCCCCTCCCCATCAACCTTGTCCACCAGTCGGGCATTCTGAGAGTTTCTAAGAGGACCCCACATCGGGAAGGATTGCATAGAAGTAACAGACTTATCAGTGCATCTTCTATTGCTTTGTTACCTCCTTCCTTGTCCTATCTTCCCACCTCTTATTTAAGTACAAAAATCACTTCTTAGTTAACTGCCTTCACCTAAAGCTCTGTCTCAGGTTCTGTGTTTACTGTTTGTGAGTAAAATTGCACTATTTCCAGAATCTCTCACCTGACCTTATTACATCTCCATATCAATAGGTGTTTCTAAGGGGTGGAGAGAAGTAGTCCATCTCTATATCAGTGTGATTACAAAGGGAGTGCACACCTGGACTGGAAAGGTTTGGTGGGGTATTTTTTGCAGCTAGGTCATGAGAGACACCAGCAAGTGGAAGTAGACGAATGATTGTAAGCAAGAAATGGTTTTTACCTGCTTTATTTCTCCCTTTGACTGATTTTGGCTTCAAAGATTTTATTTGCTCAGGGCTGGGAACGTATCTTCCCTCCAGACTTACACCTGGCAGTAGTCAACAGGACCTCTGAACCCAAAATCTGTCTTTATGGGTACAATGCTTGGGTGGGCTGCCCCTAGAGATGGTGGGGAGATACCCAGAAATCACCCTGTGAATGGTGGGGAGACCCAGTGGCTGCTATGATGGGGGTTTACAACTCACCCTTCCTCCCAGCAGTGATGGAGGATTCAGCTTTACCCGGGAATCCCCTATCCATGGGGCTTCCACTCAGGAAGCCCTTTGTGTGGAATTGGTCTCAGGTAAAGCACCTACTAGATAGGTAGGAACTTCCCCAGAATTGGGAGAGGGTGGAGACACCAGAAGCTGTGGACTTAGCCCTCCATGAGATAGAAAACTGCTTAGAGGCCCTGAGTAGCCTCGTGGAGGTCAGGATTCTGGGATATTTGTGCCCAAGATAGTGGAAGGGGTTCCACTTGAGGACAGAGAAACATTTCAGCATAGCTTAGAGGAGCTGGGTGATGACCTATGGGATGCCCTTAAGGAAGAGAGACAGTTATTGAGAAGTCATGTCATGCTCCTGGAAGATATGTTAGCAGCGAGGGAAGAGGCAGCCAGAGAATCCGTGTTGCAGGAGGCTGTGGGAAAGGGGGAGGAAAGAGTGGTGCCTTCAGCCTCAGAGATAGTAGAGGAGATGTCATGAGAGAATGAGGGGCTATGACCAAAGACTGATCTGTTGCCAAGGCCACCGCCCGAGGCACCAGACACTCCTGTATTAAAGATCCACCAGGTTGTAATTAAGAAAGTAAAAATGCAACAACCATTGGCTCTTCAAGGGGAGGAGCCACCCCCTCCCTAGGTTGCAGAGCACTCCGTGCCCTGCCTTTATGCCCAGGATGAGCTGATGGACATGAGCATCTGGTTTCGGCACGAACAGTGGGAATCTCTGCCCACATGGCTTTTGTGTCTTTGGGACATGTGGGTGGACAATGCTGTTACGTCAGAAGAAAATATTAATGTGGGGTTGGAAAATATTCTGAAATGGGTAGACTGGCTTCCCTGATGGCTCATGTTTTCCTCCTGCAGTGGTTGCATAGTGCCCGTCACACCCCAGGGAATCAAGCACTTCTGGATTGGCTTTCAGCAGCCATCAGGGCAGTTTGGTCTACCCTGGTTTACCATACTTCCCTCTAGCTGGAAAATGTATGCAGAGCTTCATGCAGCACATGTTACAGGAGCTGGGCATCAAAAATATCATCTATAATATGGACCCCAGGACCCCGATGAGGAATTGTTCACTGTAGGAAAGAGAAATCTGGTGCACCATACAGCTCACCCATCTCTCTTTGGGTCCCTAGTAATTATTCTTGCCCACTGCATAGGGCAACCCATAAGTGAGGTTACTCGTACATTAGCAGATCTAGGGGAGGTTGAAACATTAAGAGCACAGAAAGAAGAATGGGCTATGACTGAAAGGAGAGGTGCAAAGAGCCATGTAAAGTTTTGAGGACCCATATGTGGGTTGATTTGATAAAGGTCATTGTAGTGAAAGAAAAACTGGATGGGCAGCCCAGTAAGATATTGTTAGAACTGTGGCACCAAATAAAGTTCCAGCTGCTGAGGTCCAAGACACAGAAGCTAGAGGCAAAGCCCCATGTCTGGCCAGTGTCCCTAGCAAGACTTCCTGGGGGACCATACTCAGGATACGCCTGGGCCTTCATCCCCACAGGAGGATGATTGGGTATCACAGTTCCACTGGGGTTGTGGGGTCAAGGCACCCACCTTTGGGGCTGTGGTGGAGATTGGAGGCCACATACAGAATTAGCAGTTCATTGGTCCCTGTGAATGTACAATGTGTCCTAGCACTGGTGGACACAGGAGCTGAATATCCTCTGATTTATGGCAACCCTAAGTATTTTCCTGGGATGCCTGCTATGATAGATGGGTATGGCAGTAAGGCAATTTGAGTAAAGAAAGTCCAAATCCCATTGGGAATAAGGCTTTTACACCCAAAGGGGTACATTTTCTCATTCCTGAATATATATACTGTGTACATTTCTCCCATCCCTGAATATATTTTGAGGGCCAATATCCTGCAGGACCTGTGGTTACAGACCATTACAGGTGAGTTCAGAGCTTGTAGCTCTGCTTGTACCTTGGCAGGTGACAAATACCAAACAGTATATATTGCCTGGGGGACACAAGAAAATTGGAGATACTCTACAGGAGTTGGAGAAGGTAGGCATCATAAAACCCAATCATAGTCCTTTTAATTCCCCAGTGGGGCCAGTGAAAAAGCCAGATGGCACTTAGTGTATGACCGTGGATAACAGGGAATTGAATAAGTCACACCCCCTTGCTGCTGTCCCCTCTATAGCAGTCCTTATAGACACCCTCAGTCATGAACTAGGGATGTATCATTCTGTTGTGGACTTGCTAATGCTTTCTTCTCTATTGACATAGCACAAAAGTCAGGAACAGTTTGCCTTCACATGGACATTCACTGTCCTTACACAGAAATACCTCCACAGTCCCACCATTTGTCATGCACTTGTAGCCCAGGACATGGCTTCATGAAAGAAACTGCAAATGGTGAGGCTGTATCGCTACATTGATGATATTATACTCATGTCTGATTCTCTTTCAGATTTAGAAGGGGCAGATCCTAAACTGCTGCAGCATCTATAGGAGAAAGGTTGGGCTGTGAACAGCACCAAGGTTCAGGGACCTAGTCTGTCAGTAAAGTTCTTCAGGTTTGTCTGGTCAGGTAAAACTAAAGTTATTCCAGAAGTAGTTATAGACAAGGTCCAGGATTTCCCAAACCCTACCACTGTGGCAGTATTACAAGAGTTTGGGGGTCTTTTGGGCCACTTGGGAATGTTTATCCCACACTTGAAACAAATTCTGAAGCCCTTATACTGGTTGGTAAAAACAGGCATCAAGTGGAATTAGGATGAAACATGGGCAGCTTCTTTTACTGTTGCTAAGTGAACAGTTAAGGCCATAGAGGCCTTGAGTTTAATAGAGTCATCAAGGTCCTGTGAGCTAGATGTTCATGTAACCGAAGATGGTTATGGATGGGGCCTTGGCAGTTTCTTGAACAGACATGCCAACCTATTGGATTCTGGTCACAACTATGGAAAGAAGCAGAGATCTGGTATACCTTGATAGAGGAAACAACTGCCTGCTTGTGTACCATGCTGTGCAGGCTATGGAGCCCATCACCGGAACAGCTCCAACTAAGGTAATAACCACCTATCCCATAATGGGGTGGGTGTGAGACTGGACCCAAAGGCCATGGAGTGGTGTGGCACAGATGCCTACACTGGCCAAATGGGGCACATATTTACAGCAGCATAGCACCCTGTCTACTAGCCACTTAAGTGGAGAACTCCAACACTTTTGTGGCCAGTGACATATAACAGTGGAAAGAGGAAGAACTTGCTTTTGAGCCATTGGTAGTCAAGAGTCCTTATCAGGAGGGAAAAGCCCCTATACCTGAAAATGCTTGGTATACAGATGGTTCCAGTTGTGGGCAACCCCTAAAGTGGAGGGTTGTGGCTTTCCATCCTAAGACTGAGCTAATATGGATGGATGATAGAGAGGGGAAGAGCAGCCAATGGACTGAGTTACAGGCAGTATGGCTCATGATAACCCAGGAGCCCTTCCATATAACTGTCTCCACTGACAGCTGAGCTGTCTATCAGGGCTTGTCCTGTGGCTACTGACTTGGTATCATGTCAACTGGCTGGTTGGTCATTGGCCCCTTTGGGGGCAAGAGTTGTGTCTAGACCTATGGGCCTCTGGTCAGACTAAGACAGTTACCATTTATCATGTGACTGTCCTTTTGCCTTTGGCATCCCCAGGAAATGATGAAGCAGACACATTGGCCCAGGTGCATTGGCTAGAAGGAAAGCCTGCCACTGATGCAGCCTCCTGGTTACATCAGCATTTATTGCACACCAGGCAAAAGACATTTGCCTGTCATTGGGGCTTGCCGTTGACTTTTGAAGAAGTGAGCAGAGCCCAGAAAGAGTGCCTTCTGTGCTCTAAAAGGGCCTTACACGGAGTCTCACAGCAATATGGGACAATAATAAAGGGGCCAGTGCCCCTTGTCAGGTGGCAGATAGATTCTATTGGACCTCTGCTCATATCAGATGGATGTTGGTATGCCATAACTTGTGTGGACAGAGCTATACAAGTTGTTTTCTTTTCCTACACACCATGAAGATCAGCAAACCACCAAGAGGGGCCTAGAGATCTCTGTGTAGCCTATGGCCAACCACAGGTGATTGCAAGCAATCAAGGCACTCTCTTTACTAGAAATGCATTACAAGAATGGGTGCAGCCAGAGAATACAAGTAGTGACTCTATAGTACCTTACTACACTGATGGACAGTGACTGGAATAGGGTGTGTGGAGAAGACTTAATAATATGGGTGGATGTAGTAACCACAATGTTGCTCATGTGAAACCTTCATGAGATTGTATATCAATGATACCTTAACAAAAAGTAAATAAATAAAGAAAAAAGAATGGGTGCAGCAATTGGGCATGAAGTGGAAGTTTCATGTACCATATAACCCTACCAGGGCAGGCATAATAGAGAGGTGCAATGGTTTGTTGAAATCTGGCCTGAAGTTGGACACCAATAGTCTATGGGACTGGTCAGTTGTTTATGGACAGTGTCCTAGCATTTGAATGAGAAACCCTTAAAAGGAGCCATGAACCCTGTGTACATGCTAATACACATTGCTGCCTCTCCTATACAATTGTGTGTATAAATTGAAGCCAGGATATGACCAGCAGAGCAATATCCTGCTGCCATCCCCAACTGCATTAAACCCTGGGGACACTGTTGAGTGGATGTGGCCCTAGACATTTCAACACATGGACCAGTGATGGCTGACCCTTCTAGCACCATGGGGAAAAGGCCTGGAAGCTGGACCCCTGTGTGTTCCTGGACTAACAGCAGAGTGACCCCCAAAGTTCACGGTAGTGTACCCAAACATCTGGGAGTTAAGAGCATCTTACAGGGAAGTTTTGTTTTATCTTTATGTCCAGTGTATGTACCTCCTGTAGCCCTATATATTGACCCATCTGTAACTCCCACAGGGAAGGGAGTGAAAATCTGTTATACTAGACCAGGATGAGATCCCATTCCTACTACTGTCCTATCACAGGACCACTCTTTTGCATACATCCTACCTGATGGACAAGATTTACCTATGCTTGTGTCATTAAAACATGTATCTTATCATGGTTGAGGATATTTTCTTCTATAGTCCGTGTTGCCTGGATCCACCCTGTGGCTGCAGCTACCATGTGCTGATTGCTCTGAACTCCCTACCTGTTCAGCTACTGACCATCTATGGAATGGGTGAGCTATGAACTAAATCTGCATATGACTTTGAACCTAGCTGAATCCTCCCACTTGAGGGTTATCATGATTTTCTTCCTGTTGTTAACTATGTTATTAGTCTGGTTACAATGCTCCAGTTTTCTCACACAGGGGCCATTGCAGATGATGGGGAATGTTAGATTGTGAGGCGAGATTTCTGGAGGGGTGGGCTATGGGTAAAATTTCAATATTTCCAGAATCTCTTGCCTGACCTTAGTGCATCTCCATATCAACAGGTTTTTCCAAGGGGTGGAGAGAAGTAATCCATCTCCATATCAGTAGGTGATTACAAGGGTGGGGGGAATGAGGGTATATCTGAACCAGAGAGGTTTGGTGGGGTACCTTTTTTACAGCCAGGTTGCAAGAGACATAGGCAAGCAGAAGTGGACCACTGCTTGTAAGCAATAAACAGATTTCTCCCACTATATTTCTCCCTTTGACTGATTTCAGCTTCATAGGTAATTTTCCCCAGGCTGGGGACTTATTTTCCCCTGGGAGTTAAAGGGATCCACTAAGTTAGATTTCAAAAACTTTCTGATTCAAATAGGTTCTAAATGAAAATGAATGACAGTTAGAACTCAAACTGGAAAAGAACTTACTTGAACACTGACCATAAAGTAGAAAATAACTTAGCTCAGGCTTTCACTAGACAAAAGTGAAGCATAGACAGATAATTGTGTGATTCAAATCACAGGATAAACCAATCTTTCTAAAGAGAAAAATGAATCACCTGAAAAATGCTGTACTGAGCTCATTGAATAAAAACATGCAACATAGTATTAATTTACCAATTCCCTTCTACTTAAACAATTAACCGTCGACCTCAAGATTCTTCCCATTTGGGTACAAATAATTGTTCATTTTCAATAGCTTGATTGAAGTGTTTAATTCCAAAGATTAATGAGAGGGAAGGAATTCCTCTGGGGAGAAAAAAGTAAAGAGGAGTTATGATTCTTCTTCCTATTAACTCACCACATTGTGTGCCCCACTCCTTTTTCTTTCTGGATGTCAAAAGAACAAAAGCCATCAAACAAGAGATGGTGAAGGAATCTTTTTCCTAAGCACTGTGCTAAGGCCCATTTTTTATTGAGGGTGGGGAGAGTGGATGTGGTATATAGTGAGTAAGGATAAAGGAGGTACTTTTAAATCCAGGAACCACCCACAGATGTCAAGCTCATTAACCATACTATCTAAAATGCAGTTTATTTATTTGCTCTAAAAACATTTTTAATGACTCCTTGACAAGCAACAATTATCTAGTGATGATGAGCAATCTTCTGAATTTCATTATGGGTATTTAATAAAATGCAATAAAAAAAGAATGTATGAGATTTGCTTGTCACTTCTGGAAAGATGACTAAGCCTCAATGCAGATAAACAGCCAATCAGTTTGGTGAAAATAAAAAAATCAAAACAGTGTGTGCCTGGACTAATTTAATCAATACAGTTTAAAAGGTAGATTTGGAAACTCCCTAAGTACAGCCTACACACTTATAATTTCTTATATATTATGCTAATAATAGATGTGTATTTTGAAAAACTGCCAAAACAAAGTAAGTGTTAAAAACCACTCATAATTTTTTGGTGGAGAGCCTTCCAGACTTCTTTCTATGAAAAGCAAAGTAACTGAGTCCTTTCCACAAGCAACATCTTACTGGTTAACAAGATCAATAAATAAGCTAGGACACCAAACTCTCACCACCAGACTCAGATACTGCTCATTCTAAAGTATCCCTTTTTAATAGTCACCTCATTGTTATATTTGGGATTGCAGAAGATCCTTAACTTATAATAGTTCAATGATCGATGTTCTAAGATCCTTCTGGAATTAATTAGGTCCAAAGCATGAGATCAAGATATATTTATCTGACATACTAGAAATATTCCACTTCTTTCTAAGAATAAAGAGATTTTAAAGTGATGGGTACTCAAATCAAAAATAACAGTATCTTAGAATTTTATTCCTTTTTGTTTTATAAAAGTTTTATGTCTATAGTAAATTTCTACAAAATACAGTTTATTCTGAGGTAACAAAATCATATAATAGAGTACATACATTTGAAATTAAACTTGTATTTTATTCAATTAAAAAGAAATATTTTTTATTTTTCATCACAAATAAAATTACGAGAGTAGAAAAATTTGAATAGTATAAATACGTTAAAGTCATGTTCTAAAAATAATATGGTTCTTAGTACAAATGAAACTGAGGTTAAAAAAAGCAAAATACAACCAAATTTTCTTGGAGAAAATTAAATGCCTTTTGAAATTTGAATTTGCACATTAAGGTAGGCAATCATATACAATATTGGCAAATCAAGAAAGAAAAAAGCTTTCCATTTAGAAATAATATTTCTGAATGTAATAGACTTTAAATAAACACTTTCAGGCTTGTTAAATTATTTTTGGGTCCTCTTTCAAGAGTTGTTATTGGGAGACTCTTTCCACAAAAATACAGATATTTTATTTCCAATTCATTCTTCCTCTAGTAAGAGAAGATCAGGGATGGAAGAAAAGTCAGGTTGTCCTACAATTTTTTCCAGGAACATGCCTTTACAATCGTTCTCTAGTTCATCTTTACAAAACAGAAAAATCCAGTAAGTTGCTATTCTTTTTATATCTAAAGGCATTCTGCCCAGTGGATTCCTACATCCAAACTGTATTAGATGGAGGAAGTCGTGGTACTGAGGAACCATTGAGTGATCGAGTGAATTATCAATGTACTGCAAAACTTAAAGTAATATATTTGTCAATGTTTTTTGGCATTTTTTGTTCAGTGTAACAAGAGCACACATTTCATATGTTAATGAAAAATTAGTTGCATGAACTAAAGCTCAACATGTATTAAGAAGTGGAATGCAAACAATATAAGTCCAAAACATTATTTCCTTTCTAAATAAAGACACATCTTCAAACTGGGCAAGCTTGAAACTCTTTATATTAGCCAAATGTAAAAATTATTTGTCTGATATAAACTACGAAATAATATTCCTCTTAAAGGTGTCAAAACTCAATTTAGAGTCAGAAACAATTCTAGTGCTATTACTGGTTCAGTTGCTATTTAAGACCCTGACACACTGAATCTCAGATGTGTAACCCACGAAATGAAGGACTGATAAAATTCTGAATTTTTACAATACTTTAATAAAACATTTGTTAAGACCATTTTCATAGGTGGCAAGGACTCTAAATGTATTTAAAAATTAATTTGTAGACATGGAAATTTATAAATATTTATAACTCAAAGAGACCCTATTCTATTGGAAAACTTCAAAAGTTATGTTTGTATTTGACTCATTTGAAATAAAATGTACATATTTAAGGATATAAAAATACTCTTAAATATAATAAATAAATATTTAAGCACAACACATGGTTTGGTTTTGGTTTTGTTCATTTCTTTGTTTTTATTTTACTATAAACTTATAGCAAATGTTTGGCTATTCTGACAATGGACTAAATAGTTACATCTTTCTGTTACAAACTTCATAAATAAAAGTATAGCTTTGTAGCCTGTGCCACTCACTCATTCTTGTTGCGTAAGTTTCCTTTTTTATTAATACAAACCAGAAAGTGCTGACGATATACCAAACAGTAGGTACTATGTTCTGTAGTTCCAACAATCTTATAAAAAGGTTTCCTCAGTCACATGAATATTTGGCAATATTATGTTTTTTTTCCCACAGGGAGAAAATTATTTTACAATTTGAGTAAGTTGGAGCTATATGTCATTCATTTTAGACAGTGTAGCATGATTAATCCTTTGTGTACCTTAGACTTGTTTGGAATTGACTATTCATTTTCTTCTTTCAGCAAAACCATTTGGTCCACTAGATTAGCATAGAGGATCTCAAGTCAAGATCAAAATGGATCATTCATTGATATGAAAGAATCTTAAGCCCCTGTTAAAACCTTTATACCTACTTTAACAGCTGGTCTCCTAGATGGCCCCAAAGGGTCCCCAGTTCCTGGTGTTCATGGCCTTCTACAGTTCCTACCACAATGGATAGAGCTGATTTGTGTATCAAACAGGGTATTAAGTATATGACAGAGTGTGAATTCCAAGACTAGGCAATAAAAGACAGTGACTTCTGTCTCACATTCTTTTTGATTGCCTACTTTGTGAGAAGTTAGCTGCCATGTTATAAGGATATACACACAACCCTAAGAAGAGCTCCATTTCAAGAAAAGGGCCAATAGTCAATAAGGAACTAATTCTTTCTCCAGACAACAGTGATCATGAATAAACCATGTTGGAAGGGGCTCCTCATGCCCTTGGTAAGTCTTCAGATGAACATAGTCCCAGCCAGTATCTTGAGTGTGACCTCCTAATAGACCCATTGCCAGAGCCACCCAACTAAAAGTGCTCCCAGATTCCTGACCTTCAGAACTCTGCAAGATAATGTTTATAGTTTTAATTAGCTAATTTAGTGATAATTTCTTGTGCAGCAAGTGGTAACTAATGCAATACTAAGAACCTTCAATCTTTTATTTTTAAAACTGTCTTGTCATTGTTACCTCTCCACATATATACACACACACACACTCACATGCACTTATACACATAAAAATGTAAAATATATTCTAAAATTTTTTTTCTATTCCAAATGCACTCAGGAAATATTCATCTTCTCTAAATAATTCCTTTTATTTTTTTATTACACATTAAAACTTGCTATAGTTTTAAAATATGCAATTATTGCATCTAAAAATCAGAAAGTACTTTTATTTTTAAAATATTTGTTATATCAAATGAATTTATTCTACCAATTAGCAGCTACTTACCAAGAATAATAAACCTGAACTCTATTATATGAGTATATCATTAAAAAATAAACCATTTCCCTCTCTCAGACATTTAGTGTTCCAGTGACTAAGACAGTTTATGCTGCAACAGATGTTTTCTTATTTTGACCTACGTAAAGGTAGTCTCAGAAATCACAAAAAGCTTTGCAGCTAACACTAAACATATAAGTAAGTTTGCCATCAACATACAATTCTCCTTCGCTAAGGCTTTTACCATAATACATTAACAAATTCTTAAAGGTTGATTGTTTGGCTGCTTTAGCTGGAATGCCTCCTTGCCACAAAGAGCTCCAAAGTGCAACATCTTGAAGACATTCCTTATATTTAACACCATGGGAAACCACTTCTGCACTCCCAATTTGTTGTGATTTTTTTTTTGAAGTGGAATGCCACATATTGGAAATGCATGTAAGGGTTGTTTGTTTCCCACAAACTGGCCATCTTGCTGTGAGGAAAGGGAAGCTCCCATCACAAGCTTCTGCAGAAATGCACTGATTGGCACTCTGCTGACTGGTTGATTTTAAGCACAGCCAGCAGAAGCCTGATTGTAATTATTCTTGTTCCTGTTCTCTATGTATACATCAGGTGCAGCAGGGCTCTTAGGGATGTGCTGTTTAGTATCAAAACCCAACAGAGTTGGAGAGTTCCCCTTAGTCACTCACTGGTAGGCAAGGAAGCACATTTAACATTGCTAAGCCGTTTGCAAGCCAAGTCAAATATAGCAGGGCTCTTGATCGGAGCCTAGCCAAGTGCTCATAGTGGGTGGTCAGTGCACATTTGTCCAATTTAATTGAATGATCACAGAGAGCTTTAAACTAAACTAGAGCTTTTAAAAGTTTCTACTATAAGCACCAGCTTTTAACACTAAAATATGGTGGCAGATTCATACTCTCAGAATGTGATTCCCAGGGTCTTTCTAGAAACTTCCCGTGGTGTAAGCTGCAGTTAGTGTATGTGACCAGTGTAACCACACTGTAAGCTTTTGCCATAATTTTCTAGCCCTCCTAGAGAGATAATGAGCTATCTAGTATCCTTTTAATGAATCCATTTTCTTTTTCAATTATTCAGAGTTATTTTCTGTTTCTTACAACTGAGAATCTTGACTGATAAGAGGTTCTTTAAAGAATATATGCTGGAATTTCAGGCTTTTAAGCAACTAAAATAAAAGAAAGATGTATGGAATCAATATAGAGCTGGCAAACATATCAGGATATTAAAATGATGTTCCAATATAGTATTATTTTTAAATGACCACAGCTCAGAAACTACATAATTTAAAACAAAAATAATTTCTGAATTTAAAATTCCTTTAGACTTATCATATTTGTCTTCATAGCAAAGAAAACCATTTTTCACAGTGAAAACAATGCTCCATAAGCATTTCAGAATCACTGCTCTAGAACATTCAGCTGAATGATTCATTAATATAGATACGTGTGTATACGTGGATTAGTGTATATACATGAATTCCCTAGCTTTGTCAGCTAAGGACTTAAAAGCTGACCTCAAGTAGCAATAAGCACATCTCACACCTGGATCTTGGTTTATAAATACCTAATTCCAAAAATAATTAGAACTCCTTGAAGAAATGGCTTATTCTAAGGCTGGAACTGAGAAAATACAAGATGATACAGGAGTATCTTATAGTATAAGAAAATAAGAAAGGGATCAAGAAAAGAAGAGGTAGGAGTCCCCATCAAAAAGGTATAGAAGCAAAACAGAAAGAGCTCCCAGAGGTCGATGCTGGAATAGTTTCTGCAAGAAAATAAATAAAGAGCATATTGTGGAAGTTCCTCAAAAAATAAAAATAAAAATGCCATTTGACCCAGTCATTCCCTTCCTAGGAATTTACCCAAAGAAAGCAAAATCCCTGATCCAAAAAGACGTATGCGCCCCGATATTTATTGCTACAGTATTTACAATAGCCAAGATATGGAAGCAACCTAAGTGTCCATCAATAGATGAAAGGATAAAGAAGTGGTGGTACATATATACAATGGAATATTACTCAGCCATAAAAAGAAAACAAATCCTGCCAACTGAAACAAATGGATGAAGCTTGAGGGTATTATGCTCAGTGAAATAAGTCAGGCAGTGAAAGACAAATACCAAATGATTTCATTTATTTGTGGTGTATAAAAACAAAGCAAAACAGAAGTAACGAAGAAAGCAGTAGTCTCTTAAACACCGACAAGGGACTAGTGGTTACCAAAGGGGGTTGGGGAGGGTGGATGGGGAGGAAGAAGGGGACTAAGGGGCAGTATAATTCACAATCACAATATAGATAGGTCTTGGGGATGGTAGCACGGCACAAAGAAGACAATTAATGACTCTATAATATCTTACGACATTGATAGACAGTAACCGCAATGGAGGGGGTAAGGGCTTGATAATATGGGTGAAGGGTGAGCCACAGTTTTATATATGTGAAACCATCATACAATTGTATATAAATGATACTTCAATAAAACATAAATACCTAAAATAACAAAAAAGATCACACTGAATTATAAACAAAGAGCATAATAATTATTCATATATCCATGCTGATATAAATAAATGAATAGATAAATAAATGGAGAGAGAGAACAAATTTCATTGAATAAATGTAAAAGGAACAAAGGATATAGAACACTATAATTGCTGCAGGCAAAGTCCACTGATAAATGCTTAAACTAGTAAATAAAACCTTTAAAAGAAACAGAATGTTTATAAAGCTTCAAAGTATCTCCCCAAAAGTTTTTATTAATAATTGTGGGAGTTTTTACCATGTGGACACAAATTCGTTACTACTCTTTCCTACAGACAGTGAAGTTTAATTCCCTTCCGCCTGAGTCTAGGTTGGATTTAGCTGACTTGTATGTAACAAGGGAAAAGCAGTAATTTCACAGTGCGGGAATTTAGCAGACATCACCTTAAATGGGGTATTAGTTTTCTAAGGTTATGGTAATTATCACAAACTCAGTGGCTTAAAGTAAATGTATTCCCTCACAGTTCTAGAGGCTAATATTCTGAAACCAAGTTGCTGGCAAAGTCATGCTTCCTCTGAAGGCTCCAGAAAATAATCCTTTCTTTCCTCTTCAAGCTTCTGGTGGTCACTGCCAATGTGTGGCATTCCTTGGCTTCACTCCAGTCTCTGCCTCTGTTTCCCATTGCCTTCTTCCCTGCCTGTCTGTGTCTGTTTCCAAATTTCACTCTTAAAAGGACAATACTCATTGACTAGAGGGTCCTACCTAATCTAGTATGACTTCCTCTTAACTTGATTATATCTGCAAAGACCTTATTTATAAATAAGGTTACATTTTACAAGTTCCAGGCAGCCATGAATTTGGGTGGCCATGAATTTGGAGACACTATTTAACCCAATACAAGTGAAGAAGATTAACACCACCAGTAAAAAGTCACATTGGTATCATCTTCCCACTGCTTTTATAAGAGCCAATTTAGTGTCTTTGCAGACAACTCCACCATCTTGGGGTTGGGGTCTATTGATCATTTTTTTAAATTGAGGTACTTACAATAAAATGCATAAATTTTAGTGTACAGATCAATGAATTTTGACAGGTGTATGCACTCATGTAACCAATCACCTAGATAAATATATCAAATATTTTCACTAATATTTTTTCTCCATTTTGATCATCATTTCCATGTGAGTTGTGATTTTCCTGATTCTTCATATGATGAGCAATTATGGATTTTACTCTGGACATTTTGAATATTAGAAGACTGTGGGTATTACTTAAATACTGTGAATGATGTTGAAGTTTGTGTTTTAGCAAGTATTTAACCTCATTGGATACAGTCTTCAAGAACTGACCAACATTCTATAGGTTTTGGTTTCATTGTCGCTTCCATTTTTAAGGTCTTTCACAGTGCTCTTGGATCTGTCCTGTGTGTGTGCCACTTCTGGGTCAGTCTGGGATGAGCTGGGGTCTATCACTAAGCTCAGTTCTCAGAGTTGTTGACATGCTATTTAGGATCGCATCCATATATATATCTTAGATGTGATGCCAAGAGTTGATAACAAATTTATGAAGGTTGTTTGCCTCCTTCCTCTCCATAATTTCCCTGGTACTTTCCAATTCCTTGGGGCTCCCCTTTTTAGGATTCCATCCAGAGCACTGGGGCTATATTTACATCCCTCTGCCACACACTTTCTGCATATAGAGTCGAGTCCTGATGGAATGGTAAAACACCCAAAGTAATCAGAGTGTACTCCATCCTCTTAGGGCAGCTCCTCTGATCAAAGACGTGATTCCCCTCACTTTTGGTTTTAGGCACCAATGGACCGTGCTCTCACCACTGCTGCTCCCAGATAGATCTCCTTCCTGCTCCTCAGCTGTGAAATAGTGTGCTTCTGGAACTCTCTCTGTCTCGCTGGTGTCCACTCCTGGGTTTCAGATTGCCTTAAATCCTGACTAGGAAATGATGGAGAAAATGGTAAACTTATTAAATATACATTGATCAGTACAGTGTCACTAAAAATTTTAGGTTTTTTTTTTTGGCTCCTGTTTACTTTTCACAGACCTCAAAGTCCTTTATAGCTTATTCCATAGGGCAGACACTGAAGTATGCTTATTCTTTCTATCTGGAACAGGAGCCACATGAATGGGAATAAGTCAGAAATAAACAACAGAAAGATATCAGGAAAATTTTCAAATATTTGGAAGTTAAACAACATATTTAAATATGCTGCTTCTAAGGACATTACTATATGTTTTGAATTAAATATAAATGAAAATGCAGCATACTAAATTCGAGGAATGCAGCTAAAGCAGTGCTTAGAGTAAAAACTATGCTATTAAATGTTCATGTTAGAAAGGAAGATATAAAGTCTGTAAAATAAGCTTTAAAGGGAAGCAAAATATGCCATCCCAAAATATTCCACTTTGGCATATTGTTTATTTTGAGCTGTAGGCACTTGAAAAACAGTAAATGCATAAAGCCGCATTCTCATATACCCAAAAACAGATTCTCCAAAAGGAACTCAGTTGTGATAAATCCCCTCCTGGGGTGTTTCATCAACCAGGGAAATCGACACGTCACAGAGGAGTTGACTAGAAGTCTGCACCACACCCAGTCAAACTTCTACAGAAACTATCGTACTTCCCATTCATTCTTCTAAGGGCCCTTTCCTAAAAATAATTAACTCTCTCCTAAAAGACTATATCACCCCTCCCTTTTCCCTATTAACATGACACTTATGTCTGAATTCACCAACTTGAGTATTCATTTACCCTGGTTATCTCCCATATATACATGAGGTATACATGTTAAAAACTGCTGTTCATTATTGTCTTACTAATCTGTCTCTTATTACAAGGATCTCAGCTAAGAATCCCAGAAGCAGGGAAAACTATTTTCCCCCTACTGTTTCCACCTTTAGAAATTGAACAAATAAGAGTTAAATAAACCCAAAGTAAGGGGAAAGAAGGAGAGGAGATAATCAAGACAAAAACAAAAATTAATAAAATTTAAAAGTCAGAGAAGCAATAGAAAAAAAACAATGAAACCAAATGTTTTTTGAAAAAATACCATAAACTAACCTATTTGTTGCTTGGATCAAGATGATGATAGAATAGGTTTGGTGAGAAATAGTCAGATCCTGGCTTTATTTTCATGGTAGAGCCTACAGGATTTTTGCTATATTAGCAGAAGGCTGAGAAAAGGAATCAGAGATGTCGTCAAGAGTTTGGGTCTAAGCGACTAGGAGAGCACATTTGCCATGTATTGATACAAGGAAGACTGATGAAGGAGCAGGTTTGGGAGGTCTATCAGTCAAATGTGTTTTTCTGCACATAACAGAGGAAATTGTATAAAAACTATTAAAATTATGTAAGCTTTGTAATTCATGTAAAACAAGTCTAGAGATACATAATCAAAATATTATTGGGAGACTCAGGTTCACATATTCATGCTCTGCTCTCTTGGCACATGTTTTCCATACTGAATGTCACTTATTATTATTCAGATGACACCAAATCCAGCAAATACATGCACATTAAAGCTAGAAGGAAAGTCAGACATTCACGAAGGGAGCCTTTTCAACTGTGTCAGTTCTCTTTCAGCTGCTTTGCAAAGAGTCCCATGCTACAGATCTATTGAAATCATGTTGATTAGAAGTAGTTGCATGACAACCCCTATTGCAAGGAAGGCTAGATAATGTATTACCAGACACTGGGCATGGATGGATTCAACTGAAATCAGGGCTCCAGAGGGCATGGTGTTAAGAATTTTGTGTGATGCAGGGCAGAGGGAAATGAAAATTAGGAATATACAGAGCCACATGGGATGAAATATAGCAAGGAAAAAATCTTAGAAATTTTGTGATAGAGGCACATAGTGATAAAGGGCATTATGGCATGGAGGGCAGCATGGGAAATGCTGACACCTGTAGCAGGTAGACGAGATAAAGGCGATGCGATTGCAGCAATCAGGCGATCTGGACTATTATAAAAACCAGTCAGATAATCATAAATATTTTGAAAGAGAAAATTCAGATGTTATTGAGCAAAATAGAAACAAGAAAAAATAGGCAAAAATGGTTCAAAGTACAAGACAGGAGACAGGACCTAGAAAAATTATTTGAAGAGGACAACAGCAAAGACTCTTCATGCAGTGCTTATAGACTAATGTGTGGAGGAAGGGAGAGAGAGGTAGCAGTAATTTGTATAAAAAAATTTCAGTCATTACTATTGATTGATTGCTGCAAAATCTAATTTTAATTATTGAAAAAGCTACTACTATACACAGTCTACAGTACAGATGGGACAATGTCACATCTTTACTATTAATTACTAGTAATTGTCAATCATTAGTGAGATTGATAATTATTAAAGATATTTTTGCCAAGTAATTTAACAAAAGAAAAAAATCATTTCATTCACTTCTGATGTCATTGGGTTTGGGGATTTCTTTCAGCCACCCAGTTAGGAAGGGAAACACATTTTTTGTTGTTGTTACTCTGTTTAAATGGAAACATCATTTTTACATTATTACAAAGCAATGACAGTCATCCACAAGACTTTACTTTTATTAATATATTATAACAAGCAATATGGAAGCGATGTTATATGAGTAAGTGGTACTTTATTGGTTCAATGTATTTTTGTTTAGTACATGAGACAGAAAAGGGTTAACACTTTATTGCTTGTATCGATAAAGAAATATTTCATTGAAGGCTAGCTCATTCCATCATCCGTACTAATGATGAGGCCATGTGTAAAAGGAAATTCTTATGGGAGTAGAATAATATAGGTGATAACTGGACAGTCTTCTTTATGATTGTTTCCTACCACAATTTAAATCCACCATGAAATAATTGCTAGAAAGCATTCCAACTGCTTTCCATTCCTTTTTTTATAAGACTCTTACCCTACATGAGAAAACCCAAAATATTTCACATGAGACTGTATAACTACTGATCCAACATTACAGAAATACCCAATTTTTACTGATTTACTAAGAAACTCCTTTCCTTCTAATCAAATTAAGTTGCTGGATAAATTATTTCTTGTAGGTTTGAAAACATTACAGATATCAATAATTGAGTCAGTGACTACTAGAATGATTGATTTAAATCTGCATTATTTCATGGGTTCAAAATGAATCCAGGATGGTAACAGTTTACGTAGGAACAGAGGCTTTAAAAGACAATACTTCCACACTCTCACAGCCTAACAACCACCCTGAAGACCCCTCCGACAGTCGTTACGTTTCACAGTCATATGCCCCTTTCTATAAATGAAGAGGTAAGTATCCCTAATATAAACAAAAGGGAAACATGTAATAAAACTTGAGCAATGTATTGAAAAGGAAACTGCCCTTTAGAGATAATGGATCTATTCTCTACTCCATGCATGAATGCAACTCTCATTAACGTTAATGGAAGTTACGTAGGAGCATCAAGAAAATATACCTGGTTATAAGGATTTCCAAAATGGATAATGGCATCTAATCTATTCCTGGCATAGTTCTGTCTTTATGCAGCCAAATAAAAGTACTCCTGAAATTTGGGACTAGAGATAAGGATTTAAACAAAGAATTTTAAAAAACTAAGAAACTCTTAAGGACACAACAATAACTTTGTAGTCCCCTTCCTTCTTAAAAAACTTCGAATCACACTGAATTACTTCTTTCCAACCATTGCATGGATTTTAAGAGACTGGTTTCAAAGCAGTGTTATCACCGAATCACTTAAATAAGATAACCCACAGCGTGCCACCACAGTAGGGCTCGGGAGAGTTTAATTGTTTCCCAGTTTCATTTGGACATTCTGTGCAGAAAATTTCATGTTACTAGCCAGGAATAATCTGGAAATCTTTATTTCTCTGAATTCAAAGTTTCCTGATTATAGATTATATATTGATGTCATCATAGCTGTAAATTAGTTAACAGCTTTTTTACTGTAGAACTTCTAAAAATCAGATAGCCACAACATTCAAGCAAGTAGAATTTTTATTAAGCAAATTACAGATATAACATCTAATTTATGAATATAGTTGAGTTAAATATTAATATAATATTCCAATGAACATCAAAATACACGCTGAAAACCAGGCTGTTTTGTTCATCTGGCACCTAAATGTCTTCCATGATGTCTGTTGGAGAAGTATTGTCAGTGTTGAACACCAGTATTTATGGTCAGAAACACTCCAGAACAGCCTTTCTATACAGCAGATCTGTGTTTAACCGTATGACAGAGAATAGCTAATTGTTTGAAATTAAGCTGTGTCACAATTTATGGTCTTGTTTTTTGCTTAAGTAATTAATTACTCAGTTTATCTAAATGAGGAATTCTCATCCATTTCATGCATTGATATTTTAGGAGTTTTCTCTTATCTTCCTTCTGCCATTTTTTTCCCTATTGAAATTAAGTCTCAGAAAGCTTCCCAGTCACATTTCTTGCTTCTTTTCCAATAATGCGGATTGCTCCAAATCAAGTGTAGATCTCTCTGTCTCTCTCTCCCTCTTTCCCTTTTGTCTTTTGCTTTCCTCTATGTCAACTCCACATCCGGTGTAAGAAGTTCTCCCCTTCACCTATCTAACAGGGTAATTCTATCAAAGTTTCAAGAATAATGTGCAAAACAGAAGTCAAACTGGTTTAATGCTGACATAAACATCTGCATATTTTCTATGATAATCACATATGTAAATATACTACTGAAATGTGTTGTGATAGATTGAAGTCAGTCTTTTAGAGATCCAAAATTTGAGAAAAGGATTCTGATGTAGAGTCTACAAGATCAAACATGGAATGAAGAGAGCTGGAAAGAACAGAACTAACGTGACTGAAAATTTCCTATATGCCTAGCACTTTAAATATTAAGTATTAAAGCCAGATATTTAGTATCATTCTAAGAGACTGAAGCTCAGAGAGATTTAGTAAATTTCAATAAGGTACACATGTTTTATGTAATGTATATATATATTCCAAAATTCCTAAACTTTCCTCAGTTAGACAAGGCTGCCTCATTAATAAAATGGAATTCATTTAGCCAGCCTTTCCTGTCCTCTAAATACATCATCCAAGCCATCAAATTAGAACGCGCTTGGTCTCCAACAAAACTTCCAAATATATGTACCCCAAACCACATGAACAGTATACTGAAAAACAACTACTAATTTTCAGAAATTTCTAGTGGCCAAATTCTTTCATATTTTTTCATTGCATGTATATTACTACTAAAAGCAAATATAACTTTTTCCATTCTGATTCAGAGGAATGCTATTTGCTCCCCAGTTTCCTCATACAAAATGAGGATAATCTTCCCTCCAACATCCCACAGTTGTTGAACAACAGTTATGCAAAATAATGCTGTTTGTTGGAGTGACAGATTTGCAATTTTTCTGTTTCATGACCTAAAACAATGCTTTGAACATAATAATTATAAATAAATACTGAATGGGTTACCTTTGACCTCTTAGGTCCAAATTCATCTCCAAAGAAGAAACACCACGTAAACCATTACTTGTTATTAAATTACAATTAAAAGAATCAATTTTTACTGTTCTAAAAACAATATTCTTTAGACAGGTAACCATCATTCTCTACCATGTTCTTCATTTACATCTGTTAATTGTGCCCTTTAAATGGCAATGTGGCATAGTAGAAAAAGCAGGGGAAATCCCCCAAAATACTTGGTCAAATCCCAAAAACACTTGTTATAACATTCATGGTCTTTATGAATGTTTAAATAACGTGTTTGTGCTTCAGTCTCCAGTTGTAGGAGTGAAGCTGAGTTTTTACCCCATGGATTTGTTAAGATGAAAAGCACTGTACCTGTTACATATAATGTACACAATAAATTATTATTAGATGATTAGCATCAGCATCAACAATATTCAAGTCAATACAATGAGGTTAGAAAGAATTACTTCATAATATAGCATTTATATGCACAACATACTGAAATGTGTTTTTTAGGTTGTGAACAATACCCACTAATTGATGGGCATTAAGTTAATTAGGGTACACAAAGCACTAATTGTAGGGAACAAAAAAGATTCCCCAACTCAACTGCTCACAAAACACAGAATGACTGTGTTATCATCTATCATAGTGTATGAGTTCTACGAGCACAACAGTACACTTCTTTTCTCTGTAAAATATCAATTCATATACCCAAATGATAACTTTGTGCCATTGGAAGCTTACACTAAAACTTGTCCCTTCTTTCTTTCACTCTTTCTCTCTTTATTTCTTCCTTCCTTCTTTTCTGTCTCTTTCTTTTTCATTTACAAAAATGTTAAACCCATGCAATAGTCCAAGAAAATGGAACAATTTTTTTACCTTCTCCTTTTATTTCATTGTTTCCTTCTTCCATCCCCTTCTCTAAACTGTATTTTCCATTTCCCTTCTAAGTCTCAAAAACTCATTCAGTCTAAAATATAAAAATGTAAAGACCAGAATTATAGTATTATTTGTGGAAATGAGAGAGGTGTTTTTTACACTTAGTTTAAACCCAAGTACTAAATCATCTAACAAGCACCAGGTCTGAAACTTTGGCCCCTTGAAATTTGAACAACTCATGGGTGGCCTCTTTGCCAAATTTTCATAGCTACATTTCTGCAATGTTCCAAAATATTGATTCAGTGCTTAGAGAAAAAATATAACTGTCAGAAGCAAAACAGAAGCTTTGAATGCACAGGAAATCAGCTATGTCACTTGTAAATCACACATTTTGAGTTTATCCTAAACTTCTTGTCAAGGTAGAGCATTGATATTAATAATACATTATTATTTTCTCTATCTGTGGAAAGACCTACCATAATCACATCTAAGTAATTTATATCCCCTTTCCAACATTATCTCTTCACTCATGTTATACCTCTATCTCCTAAAATAAGAGAACACTAGCTAATATCTGCATAGGAGTTGAAAAAGGAAAATATCCTTCCATCCTGGTCCATATTTACCAAGGTACTAAACCTTCATGTTTACTGTATGAACCATATTCCAGTCAACACCTTACCCATACGCCCTGCAATCTGATTAGTGTAATACAATTCCAAGTATGCCTTACAGAATTGCTTTCTGGTCTATTCTGAACCTACTTTATACTATGCCATGTTTCTTTTCAGGTCTGAATAGCTGAACCTTAAATTTGATGGATTAAAGCAATGTTTTTTTATTAAAGACACATACTGAGAAAAATAAAGTTAAGAGGGAGTAAAGATTGGCTCTCTAATATGTAACACATAAACTTCAAAACACAAAAGAGCATGGACTTACATTAAAATAGGTATAATTTAAAAGTCAAATTTAAATATATGCAGAAAGAATAGAGAATTGTGTGTATTTTTAGCCATCAAGAATAGACAATATTATTTGCCTCAAAATTCTTGTTTCTTTAATGAAATAATATAATGTTTAAAATATGGGAAAAACCAGTGTAAAAACTGAGTAGTGTTACTATGGCAACAAAAAATCCATTCAACTAGTCTTAGGCACTAAGAGAAGTGAAAATGAATTCTTGCTTCATGAGAAATAATTATTAAAGAGGGATATGCAATATGCTAGTTATACTTTTGACTTAATAAATATTCCCATAATATTTGAAAGCACATTTCTTATAGAAACATTATGTTCTGAGTCTTTGGAAATAAGCTTTTTAAAAATTAAGAAAGCAAAGCTCTAAGTCTGAAGACAGCATATGATGTCTCAGGACGATGATGGCACTTCAAAAAATAATTAATTTCATTCTCTGCTTTATTCAACATATATTTATTAGACTTCTACTAGTTTCAGCATTGTGATAGGTACTGTGGATAAAACAGAACAAATAACATGATCCCTATTATCTCAGAGAGAGAGCAAAGTAGGAAAAAGACACTAATCATTTCGTCATGTGTGTGGTTACACATAGCCATACGATTTTCACACATGTTGTTCCTGTTGTCAGAGACATTGGGTGGGAAGGGGAATAGGGAGAGGGGATAGGTCTCTCCTGATATAGGAAGAGCATAAAGTGAATTCTAAAAATTATTTTTTAAAAATCCAGCTGGGGTTCAAACATCAGGGTCTAGTATACCAGTGAAGACTTCAGCCTTCAACCTAAGGACAATAGAAAACTATTGAAGTGCTTATCAGGGAAATGAAATGATCAGATCTTCATCTCAAAATAAACTAAATTTCTGACTGTAGTATTCATTCAGTTTGGTTGTGGAAACAAACATCAGAGTTCTTATAAAAGAACAAAAGGTTTGCATGTAAATAGCTGCCGGTCAGTTGCAGCGCAGTTCTAGCTGCTAGGCTACTCTTCTGTTCCCCCCTGCTTTTTTGTTCTCAGATTAGGCTGAAGGAGCAGCTCTAGGACATGTTCTTCTCATAGCACCTCAGGAAGAGCTCCCATGATTCAAAATGTGCTTAAAGCCTCTGGCTTAAAGTGAAACAAGATTTCTTTTACTTCAATGACGTTGTTCCCCACAAGTTGGATGGCCAAGACTGACCAAAGGGTTAGAAAGTGTACTTTACCTACTGAGAAGCATGGCAATCCACAGAGAACTGGACAAGAAGACATGGCATCCTTCATTAGAGAAAGGGGAGAAGAAGAAGAAGAAATCTGCCACAAAGAGTATTCTTGCTACCCACGTTCAAATACAATTTTGTGACTCTAGTAAGGAAAAGTATAAAATCATATAGTAAGGTTATATCATTCTTAATATCACCTTGCTTGTTATTACTTAAGTATGAGGAGACAGGTGGTAGATTTAACAGGAATGAGGCATTTAGAGGAGCCATTCAAGGATGACTACTTCAAGTAATAATTTGAAGACATATTGCAACTTCATCAAATATGTATCTTTCAATCAAAAAGAAAAAATTGAAAATCATCTAAGCTAATAGATTTCAAAGCCTTCATTGTGACTCATATATATATTCACTATTTTAATTCATCTACATCAAACAAATTAACTTTAAAGACATCATGACCAGAATATTAGGGCTTATCTCTAGTTATTTGTGCCCATGCACATCAAAAATATACACAGCACTATCTCCTCTAAATAAACATTAAAACTTAGCCAACCACTTCCTATAAAATAAATGTAGTTAATTCATGAAAATAGTGAGCATAATGGTAATTTAATTTAATTAAAACTAAAATATGAATCATATTTTATTTGAGAATTAGTAGTTTAACTTTATCAGAGATAGATAGCCAAAATCTGTGTACTAAGGTTCATAACTTGTTAATTTTGTACTTTTTTAATGAGGGAATTTCTAAACCCATAAACAATTATCCCTAGCCACTGAGAA
Organism: Manis javanica; assembly: GCF_040802235.1. NCBI lineage: Eukaryota > Metazoa > Chordata > Mammalia > Pholidota > Manidae > Manis > Manis javanica. The sequence continues at coordinate 125,276,025 of NC_133160.1, read as the reverse complement.
ATCTTCCCAGTGAGCTGGTCTCCTGGAAATTTCACCAGAATGGCTAGAAAACTTGAACACCTCCTGCTTGATCAAAATGTCCCCAAGTACAATAATTTTAATGTTTCTTAAAAAGTACCTTATTTAAACACATAAATACTACTTTTCATAAATATTATTCCATGAAAGTTTATTTTGATTAAGTACACCCTTTCAAAAATGACCTATTTGTAGTGAGTTAGTTTTCCATTGGTATGTAACACATTACTACAAATTTAACTATTTATAACCACACAAGTATATTGTCTCAAGTTTTCTTCGGGTCAGAGATCTAAACACAGCTTAGGTGGCTCCTCTGCCCAGAGTCTCAGCAGGCTGAAATCAAGGTGGTGGCCAGTACTGCACTCTTACCTTAGGTTAAGAGTCCTCTTTCAGACTTACTGGTTGATGGCAGAAGTCAGTCCTTTGAGGCTGTAGGGACTGCAATCTCTATTTTCCTTGCTAGCTGTAGTCAGTAACACTCTGTACTCCTGGAGGCCACCTTTGGGACTTTGCCAATATCCCCCTGCCTCCATGGGCATTTCATGACATGATAGTTTGCTTCTTCAAGGACAGCAAGAAAACTTGACATTTGATTCTAAGACACATTTTAAGGGCTCAAGTGATCGTATTAGGCCCACTCTGGAAAACCTCCCTTTTCATTCATTTAAAGTCAATTGATTGTGGAATTCATTTATATTTGCAGAATTCCTTTTGCTTTATAAGGTCACACAATCACAGGAATGATATTCTATCATAGTCACAGGTCTACCCACATTCAAGGGGAGGAGATGAAGTCTTCAGGGCCATCTTAGAATTCTGCCTACCATACATGGTCACACCTTTCTTTTTATAACTGACCCTGCTGATTCTATCAACAATCTAAAATTGTAGAAAAAAAAATTCAACTCCACAAAATTACAAGTGCAATTTGACAACCATTATGCCTGGAAGATCCTTGAGAAAAAAAATCATGATCTATATCACTAAAAATTTTATATAATTAAAAAAATCACTTCATATAAACAAATATTTAAACTTAAAGTGGTTTTACTATAAAGTAAGTGAACCTGAAAGGTCTCTGAGGTTGCTAAGTTAGGTTTTTTCATCATTATACTTCCACAAATTTCTCCAATTCTATCCTTCCCTTTCACTTATTCCCTTTCCTCTAGGGATGATCTTGTGCAAACATCAACATGGAGAATCTCTATTGGCAACTTCAAAAGATAAGAAATTATAAAAAAACAATCATTGTATAAAAAAACAATTATAAAAAAAAAATTCCTGAAAATTGCAAGCTAGGTTTTCATTACAGGCAAGCAAATCAGTGAGAGAGAGGACAGAATATTGCCTGGCAACCCTAACTTTATCCCAACCAATACAAATCCTAAAATTGGAATTTTAAAGTGAATGCTCAGCAAATTCCAAAAGTTACACTTAATTTCCTTTGTTTTTAATTCTTAGGATAGCCTTATATATTCCCCAAAAAAATATGTATATATCTGAACCAATTCTTTTCTCTCATTAGGAGTTTATAGCAAATTGAGCATCTGAGGAATAAAACTGATAAATCATTAACTTTTAATATAAGTAGAAAAGTTCTAAGGGTAATAAGCAATAAAACCTGGACACTATTGGAATTGCTGTTTATTACCAAAAAATCACTTAATTTCAGCATGGCATCTAATTTCAATATTAATATTTAATCGTTTAACAAAACTGTTCAAAGGAAAGATGGGTATTTAGGTACATTCTGCAGGCAGACATAAGGAAGTACTGAATTACCCAATTCAGTTAGAACTCAAAAGTTGCATACTTTGAGTTCACAGGCAGTCTGACCAGACTGGCATTTACCTTATTGTTTTCCTGTGATACTTTTGTTTTTAGGCTTCCTTCACTTTCATACATTTTATCCTATAATGAAATATGATTCAGATTTCAAAATATGAGATATAAGCTATAAACTATTAGTTTTATCATGTTGAATAAGATGAAACTAGATATACAAGAATAAAGAAATAAATCTAAACATAACTTAAAAATAGAAGAACATTCTAACCCTTAGACTGGCAAAAATATGAAAAACAGATGGCAAAATACACAAAAATCTCACTATGACTGTTTAGTCCTAAGAATTCAACAGAAAGAACCTTATCTTTCATTTCACCAGAGAAGTTCTGAAGGTGAAGAGAGTAAAAGAACCTCAACTCTAAATTGATCTCTGATCCCTTGAGGAGTGTATTATAAAAAGATTTCACAGTAACTCTTAAGGGATCAATAAAATAAATGGATATTTAAAGATTCAGGATATTATTCATAATTCTGCAAATGGTTTTGCCAGCTTTTCCTATAAACCATTTAAACATCATTCTGCCATTTAATGTAAGAGCAAAAATTAAGACTTAGTACTAAAAATCAAATCATTTTAAATTGTTTTTTATTATACAAATTTACTTCCGTGAAGTTGATCATTTTTGATATTCAGTTCAAGAAATTATAACACGTATATAGATTCACACATCAAGCTACCAAACAGTTCTACCACCACCCAAAAACCCCCCTGGGGTTACTCTTCATAATCATAGCATGCCCAACCCCTGGCAGGTACTGATCTGTTCTCCTCCCTATAGCTTTGTCTTTTCCAGAGTATCACATAAATGAAATATGCAGTATATAACCTATATATGTGGATTATATTTTCATTTTATGAAAGTAAAAAGAGGAGTCATCAAAAAAAACTTAATATAATAATGGAGAGTTCATTAAGTAATTTTGTGGAAATATTGCTTAAGGCAATATTCTGCTCACAGGCTTGAAACTGAAGACAAAACTAGTTCTATAATATACGAGGTCAGAATGAAAGGATAGAAATGGTGCCTTCTGTTACCAGACTAGGCCAGGAAAATGTAAAGCTGTCCCCAAATTCACCTCTCAGAAGTATTTGTCTTTTAGACATGTTCTACAACTTTAGAATTTATTTGCAATAGCTATACCCATGTCCCCCTTTGGAATATGGGGCATATTATATCCACCTGTATGGGTCAATTAATTTGTGAAAGAGCTTCAACAGCTTTGAGCAAAAGCTCCATTCCATTTATTAAAGCATCAGAGAGTTGCCACATGTTAATTGCTAATCCATTTCCCCCTTAGAGTGCCGAGACAACAAAAAGGCATTCTTTATACAGCATATCAAATTATTGTTTTTTAAATAAAAATGGATATTACTCTAGTAATGAGAGATAAGTTTCTTCTAAGAATTGATCTGTTATATGTGAACTTGTTTGCCCAAGACCAGTTTTTAGAGGAAAAAATATGGACAGTTAAAGAAGTCTTTCAAGTGGTTTTTGATTCATCTTTGCAAGTAGATTGAAGATCATGGGCAAAACAATTTATAATAAGGAACAACTCCATAAACATTAGTTCATGATGGAAAATGCATAACTTTATATCAATTAAGAAATTGTCTTGTTAGCTAGGCCTTTCAAATAGCAAAGTGATAAAGTGGACAACACTAAATAAAATTATTGCAACTCGGCTATCACACCTAGAAAGTGGTAAAATCCTATATTCTCATTTGAATGTATGGTATTTTATTAGTTGTTAGTTGGTTTGAATGACCACTTTAAAGCTCTGACTGTAAGAAAGGTAAAGAGAAAACTACCAAAGTATTTGATGTAGATAAGGAACCTTACAAATGACAGATGTATGTTTTAAAAAGAGTCAAAGATTAGAGAAAAGGAATGAATATCTATCTCAATTTACACTTCCTATGTTTTCTCCTTCCTAATAATAATCTAGAACTTCAAATCCATCAGTCATCATAGTATTTGTAAATTGGTAAAAATATATTGTACTTCACTTTCACTACCTTGGAGGGTTGAAAACTAGTAACAGTGAAAGTTACTCTATAAATAATAAAATAGTAAAGTCTTGTCTTGAAATACTGTGTTTTGATCTCTGTAGATTAGAGAGCTGTCACACAAAATTACACAATGCTAAAACTGGCCCACAATCCACAAGATCTTGGGAAATAGCTATTTTCCAAATACTTCTCACAATAATATTTCAATTTTGTTCTTGTGTACTATATACTCATGCTACAGCTGGCTCATTTCTCCACCGAGACCATTAAACAATTCATGTATTTTCCTCTATTGGATACTCTATTCCATAAGCTTCTTAAAAAGTCATTGGCCTTGATTAACAGCAATAAACACGGAGCCTCAACTATGTGTCATGTGCTTCATTAGCCTCACTTTTGAAAGACGAGTCACTCCAAAGTAAACACAGCTTCCCTACTCCCAATCCCTCCGAAGACTTTATCTAACCAATCACTTAGAGCATGCATTCACATGAAACAGAATCTGTACCCATTCAATTGATAAATTTTTGTGACTCTGAAAAGGCAATTTAGGAGAGTCCGCACTACATCTGTAGAGCAGCTGAGGAATAGTAATCTGGGTGGGCGATCAAGGAGAGGTCGGGAGTAAGGGCTCTGGCTGGGAGCTGAGAAGTCAGAGAGGTAACATTAGAGTGGAATGGGAATGTAACAAAGGAAGACTTGACTTGATGTGGCAGAGAGAAAAGAAGGATCAATCTGAGGTAAAATCCTGAAGTGGTGTGTATATTTAGTGTCTGCTGCTCCACTTTGCATTCTCTTTGGCTCCATGGAAACAATAGCTCCTGTTCACTCCCTTTGCAGTAACTATTGTATCTCTATCCACCCACTATGATAATTTGTTCTTGAAAAGGATGTAGTTTCCTTCACTTTAAGGTATAAAACACAAATCTTCAAATTCTACCCCATTTTTCAAGTGCTGGAGGAGAGAGTCAGCTAAAAAAATAAGAATCAATGTATTATGTAAACAACACTTGCTGATCCTGCCACTTCAAGGCCTGCCTTTGCCTTTCCCTTAAAGAGAAAAAGTGTTTAACCTGACATTGGGCAACCTTTTCTCCTTTGGGTACTGGGGGTCATAGAAAGAGGGAGGCAAGAACCAGCTACTTCAGGGAAAATAGGGAGCAAACTTTACTCTTTAATTATTCTTCTCTAGTCATTTCAATTCTATCCCTGACTGTGTGTGTGTGTGTGTGTGTGTGTGTGTGTGTGTGTGTGTGTGTGTGTGTGTGTTGTGTGGTGGGGAGAGCCCGTTAATCTGTCTTTGCATCCACTCATGGTAACTCATAAAAGAACATCACACTGATGGACAGTAACTGCAATGCGGCATGGTGGGGGACTTGATAATATGGGTGAATGTTGAAACCACAATGTTGCTCATGTGAAACTTTCATTAAGACTTAAAAAAAAAAGAGCCATCAAGGCCCTAAATGATGTAAGTATTTGGTGAAGTAGAGACTCAAAGGAGACAACTGAGTTGCCTGATGGCAAATTTAGGTTATAATGAGACAGACTCAGTTTATCTGGCCTGTGTTTCCAGAAGCAGCCTTCATGCTGAACTTATGAGGAAAGTTACCTGAAACATCCAACAGGGAGGGGACTCTGCTGATCAGACACCTACCTTGTGGGCAGGCATTTTACAGATAGATAGTATTTACAATAGTACAAAGTATGAAGTAAGTGTTAATATTAACCTCCTTTTGCAAATGATGCCAGAAGTTAAGGAACATCCCCAAGGTTACTTGGTTGGTATGAACTAAAATCCCTTCCCTGTGCATCAAATGGCCTCCATTCCGTTCCTTTAGTAACCGTTGAGTCCAAATGAAATGCAGAGATGTTGTTATATTCAGTTTAGATCCTTTATTTTCAGATTCTGTTTTTTTGCTGGGGCTTGATAACTCTGATTGCTGTAAAAGAAAGTTGATTCTTGAATATCCCTGTAAGGTTAGTAGGATTTTCTTTTGAGAGGACAACTGGGTTGCCAGGAGACCACAGATCCTGGGAGTCTTACTTTTCTTTGCATTTAGTAGCAGCTAAAATACAGGATGGACACTTAAATTTGAGTCTCAGATAAATTAACAAATAGTTTTTGCATGAGTATGTCCCAAATATTGCATGTGACAACTTTATAGCAAAATTTATTTTGAGTTTGTTTATCTGAAATTCAACTGTAACTGGGTGTCCTAAATTTTCATTTGCTGGATGTAGCAACTCCTCTGTGCACTCTCTGGTATGAATTTGAAGTTTTGTTCCATGTGCATGTATTACTCATTTTTCTAAAAATAACAAAAATTAAAAAAAAATTTTTTTAAAGCACATCACAGATGACAGCTTAGCAATGAGTCAGGACTCATGTCCCTCTCCAAGCCCATACTCTGACCCATCTAATCTCACTATTTGCTCCTGGTTCCAAATTCATGATTCCTTATTGTAATTTCAATGCTCTCCTTCAAACAACTCTCCTATAAACCTTGCTCTGGTTTGTTAACAGACTCTAGTATTTGGGATGCTGCTGATCTTCTATTTTTAGTGTTATATGTGGGCAGCAAAAGGTTAACTCAGCAGGCTTGAGTTACTCAAACCCCAAGCATTCCAAAGAAAGGCCTGGCTAGCTCCTGCAAGATAACCTCTGAACACCCACAAAAAGAGGTGTTTTTGTTAAAAGAAAAGAGGGGTGATGAGTGGGCCAAAAACAAATATCCATCACAGAATGGCATTTAAATCTTTGAAAATCAAATTGATGCCTAGTTTTTGCTTTGTCCCTAGCATTCCATGCTCACTACTCAACTTTGTATCCATCTTAAATTTTAAAAGGTTGCTCGCTATTGTACAGGTATAAGCTGCCCTGCCTCTGCATCTCTGGTCATGCTGCTGCCTATGTTTGGAAGATCTTTCATTCACCTTTCTATCTTTTGAGGTTTTACCTTTCAAGATTTAGTTCAAATCTAACATTTTTGATGACAGCTAGCCTACATAATCCACCAAACTCAGCTGTTCACCTTGTACTAATTTCGGCACTGAGTTTACACTTTCATTATGAATTCACAGTTTTAGACTTAGTTGTGGTCATCTGTGTGCTTCAGTGTATTAAAGAACCGAACAGAAGGTGTTTTAATTATTTTTATATCCTTTAATCTGTGGTCATGCCTGTGAGGAGCTAGGTTTGTAGCCCCTTCCATAATTTTTCAATTGTTCCTCAGTCTCACTTTATCAGTTTATAATCTAAGTAAAAAGTACAATGGTTATCCAAAAACAGCATCAAGACAAATTTTATCTCACCTTTCCATCAGATCACAACCAATAATCACAACCCATGTGAATTTTTTAGAATCCCTTCTATTCCTAGCACTTAATTCATTAAAAAAAGTAAGTATTTTAATTGAATTTGATTGAAGGAAAAAATTACCCAGTCTCTCTTTAAATATTCTCATTGGCCCACGACTAATTGGCTCACTAATTAGATAATTAGATAATTCTTGAAAATTAAGGTTTTAAGTAACAAATTGTAGTACAAGATTGTAGGACGAGAGTATGCGTACAGAATTGGATTTAATTTGAATATGTTATATAAAATAAGATTATTTCATATGCATGTCTAAATAAATATGTAAAGAATAAAATAAATGGATTATGAATCATATACAATTATATTCCAAATGTCACTTTTTTTAAATATCATGTTCATAATCAACATAATTAGTTTTGTGACCATTCCTATCACTGTCTTTTTACAGAACTTTAACTACTGGATCACTGCCAAATTTGTCTGCTGAATTCCAGCTGCAGAATTCATGTTTCTCATAACTACAGGAGCAGAAGAAGAAGCACAGCCTCATTTTCAAGCTGTAGGCCAAGACCATGATGTCAGCTAGAAAATGATAAACTTTACCTTCTTAAATGAGTTCATTTTATGTGGAAATCACTTAGATAGAATAAATATGAAACCAGCAATAGTGTATTTTCAGATACATTTCAGACTTCAGCCAAAGCTAGAAAAGGTGGCTGTAGTACTAAAGAAAAATTTTTCCTGCCTACCAACAGATAATGCATCATATACTTATCTAAAACAATATCACTAGATGGACGTATATTATACAGTTACAGACTATCACAATATTCAGCATAACACAAAAAAAGATCACATCTGAATTTTAAATTTAATAATTTAAATAATCTATTTTTGCCTTTGCATTCATGTTTTTTCCAAAAGCTGAAATTCATCCTATGACATAGTAAGAAATAATATTTTCTAGTAAATATACAATTAGGATTATATCTTACTTTTTTTTCTTTCATTTTTAGGTTCAGTCCTAAAATTGAAGACCTTTTTTCATATTATACATTTGTTCATCTTTTTTTTAACTTGAGGTTTTAAAAAATTAAACAGTAATAATGTGTTTGATGTTTAAGCATGTAGATGCAAAACATGGCATTTAAGATCTTCCATGCATGTGCCTATTATAAATTCCTAGCTAAATTTTCTTCTGTTGCTGTACAAAAACAGGTTGATTTAGTTGTTGACCTTGTCAGATTGCTAACTAGTGCAATGACAAAGTCTTTTACTTACTAATATTATGCATTAGTCATAGCACCAAACACTGCATATCAGTGTAATCAAAACCAGCATAGTAGCATGTTGAGATGTACTTATATTTGAGTTCAATACCAGAGCAAACATTTAGGAGTGACATAACCAACCATGGCAAGCTGCTCAGACCTCTTTGTGACTCCTTTTCCTAATGAATGAAGTGATGATAATAACAGTACAGTTTTTATTAGCATGAAATTAGTTAATATGTGAAAAGTGCTAGACAACTTGTAAGTGCTCAATAACTGTTAATTGGTGTTTTAGTCTTAGTTTTATCACTAAATAATGTGGAACATCAGGCAAGACATTTATTCTCATTTGTCAAATGAAGGTAACAGCACTTTCCTTAACTAGTTATGAAGGTTGTTCTTAGTACAAATTTCAAAAACCTTAGTAATTAACATATTAAATTAAAAGGATATTTTTAATGTAAGTAGTCAATCTTGAAGAAGTTGGAATAAATAGAGTAGAGTTAAGGATGTGCTGAAAGTAAGTATAATGGTAAATGGGAGATACGAGAAGAGGAAAAAAAATAGAGAAGAAAATAAACCAATGATTTGCTAAGCTGGAAGTTCTATAAAAATTGAACAGAATGTGTGAATGTATGGACCAAAACCAACAATTTCTATGAAGCACAGAAACTTTGATAATATTATAAACTTATGATAGAACAATTATTTTAGAAAATTCAACATAGTAAGTATTCAATAAATATTAGTTATGAATATACATCTTCAGAACAAGCTTACAATGTGTACATTTTTATCTCCAATTTACTATTTGGAAAACAGAATTTCAGAAAATTTAAATTAACTGAAATCCACAGCACCACTAGAACAATGCTAGAGTTAGGATTCAAACTCAAATCTTCTACCAATAAAGCCTGAGTATCTTTTAAGATAATAAAGTGCTTCTCAAGTTCATGAAACCACATCATGTAGCTAAAGTCAGAAACAATGGAAGAAACCTAGGCTGAAATAGCCAACACATCTTACCTAACACTCTAGAAAAATTATGCTTCTATTCCATTAAAAGGAAGTGGAACAAATGGTTCAGGTGGCCAGACAAATAAGTGCTAATGGTTTCATCAATACCCTAAAGGAAGAGGTTGAATAATCAATTGACACTAGGAAAACATTCACAGTGCAAGAATGAAAAGAAGTGGCATTATCTTCTACAGGTATGTGTAAGGTTAACTATGTATACTATATTTTATATTGTACTAGATTGTATATATCAAATTGTATAGGAAATTTCAAGGATAGTTTGGCCATGTGCAATTGCAATTTAGTAATTTGTATTGGCTTAAAACCTAACATTACACTTCCCATCCACTGGTGAGAAGCTAATTTAATCTATTCTCCTTATACAACACTCTGCTTCTTTTATTTCCTATTTAGTGAAAGTAGAATAACTGCTGTAGTCCACAAATACCAAAATTCCAGTAGCTTACAAAAGTAAACATTTACTTCTCATTTAAAAATGCCTAAAATAGGCTTTCCTAACAGGTATAGCTCTCCTTCAAGGTGTGATTCAGGGACCCAAGCCTCTTCCATGCAGTGAATATGATCTATCATCTTCAGCTCTTGGTTTCTGAGATTTGTGAACCATCTGCACCAGAGAAAAGTCATACAGGAGGGTTTTTGTATGCCCAACCTAGAAGTTTGTGGACTTTACAGTATTTCCACTATATATACATTACCATTTATATGCAGTAATGTATTCCTTTGGCTACAGCTCAGCCCCATGGTTAGGTACACTTATCTACAAGGGAGGATGAGAAAGGTAGCCTACCTCTATGTCCAAAAGAATATTTGGTGACAAACTAGCCAGTCTGAGAGACATAGTCTGTCAACCTGAAGATGTTATCTCATTCTAGAGTTCCACATACACAAAGGCTTTGAGAACCATGCCAAATGCAGCCTTCCTAGAACTGGGTTCCCCCAACATAAATTAGATTTCTTTCATATGTAAACTATTAAACAAGTCTGTAGGTTTTTGTTTTGTTTGTTTTGCTTTGTTTTGTTTTTACATTGCTTTAAAGAAATTTACCCCAAAGGCAAAATAGAGAGGTGAAGCTAGTTATTTTGAAGCCAACATCACAAATTCAAACCCCAACAGTTACTTTTTAACTTCATGACCTTGGAAATTTGCTTTAACTCTCTGCAACTTAGTCTTCTTTTCTATAAAACTTAGTTTCCTTGTCTATACAACAATACTCACCTCAAAGTGTGGCTAAAAAGTTCAGCTGGTAGTATATACATAAAGCTCTAAGAAAAGTGCCTCACACAAGGTAAGTACTCAATAAATGTTATCAATTATCTTAAATGTGCATTTATTTTCCATTTACTTATCTCATTATTTTTAGTAAACCATAAACCTCCTGAGGGCCATGATCATGTCTCACTCACTTTGAGATCCTGTGTATTCTTTCTATAGTGCCTTAAGAATATTAGGCAATTAAATGTTTGTTAGATAAGCAAATAATATCTTCTTTAGCTTTAAATAAAGATTTGACATGCACTATCATTTTTATATAATGAAAATGATAATATAGCAAAACAAAATGCAAATGATGCTTCATATTCAGTTGCAAAATATCAAAATTTGTTTATAATTTCCCCATTACTTCACACAGTTTAGTGCATAAAGACCCACCTAAATGTATAGGATGGTATTTATGATTAAGTTTTTACCCTATGTGCCCTTTAGATTAATGTAAACTCTTGAACAGTGACCAAAAAATCATTACAGCTTGATGTCTTTTCAGTGGCCAGAATGAAATGAATTGGTCTCAGTCCAATTCCTAGTGGACAAGTGACTAAATCAAAAACACCACCACAATTAGCATTACTTTAGTTAATAGTTTTAACCACTGAGGTCAAGGATAAAATGAATAATAAAATGTGAACTAACCTTGCAATGCAAGTTCTAACTCCTTCCAAAATAAAAGTTGGATAAGCTTAAAGGGATATCTGCTAATTAGTTAATACACAGAATAAAGGGAAGGAAGGAGTTCTAATGAGGCTGACTAGGAAGTTATGTAATTTTATGAACCCAAATTTTATTTACTAGTCATTCCTTTTGACAAATAGCCTTAAAAAATTTTTTTTCATGAGAAATTAAATTTCCATCAAAACTAACAAGACCTCTCAGGCTGCTACTAATTTCACTAATAAAATTGAGAATTAAAATATAAGTGTATTTACTTCATTCCCAAGTCACAATGTATAGAACTAACTGGTAAACTCCTAAAAAAACCAATAGACACATAAATATTCCCTAGGATATTTACAGACAGAAGAATGAATTGCTTGGATCCAAAGAACTCCATCAAAGAGCTTCAAAGTACAAAGGTATTTTAGTGGCAAAAAGGTGAAAGCTGAATATTGTCTCTTCCTAGAATGATGGGATTCTCTATATTTTAAAGTAACCCATTCCTTTTTACATATGGGATAATGAAGTTTCTTATACATTAAGTTGGCTTACCCAGAGTTGCAAAGCATCATGTGGTATTAATATCTACCTTAAAAGATTATTCATTAATAAAAATATTCCTATTTATGTACACATGTATATATGTATGTGGTCAAATACTGTTCACAGCACTGGTAAAAACATCAATCAACAAAATAAGCAAGACTGCCCACCATCATGAAATTTATATTCTATTGATGGGGGAAGAAAATAAAAAAGAAATATCATTAATAATGCAATATGCAAGCAAGGACAGGGGGATCAGTTTGCAGGGTGGTGTATTAGTTTGCTAGTGCCGTAGACTGAGTGGCCTAAACAACAGGATGTTATTTTCTCACATTCCTGGCAGCTAGAGGGTTAAGATGAAGGTGTCAGGGCCGGTTTATTCTGAGGGTCATATGGGGAGGACTTGTTCTAGACTTCTCTTCACCTGCAGGTAGCCACCTACCCCCTATGTCTGCACATCACCTTCCCTGTGTGCTTCTCTGTCCAAATTCCCTCTTCTTATAAGGGCACTGGTCACATTGGGTTTGGGCTCACGCTGAATGACCTCACTTGAACTAAATTACCTATTTAAAGATCCTATTTCCAAATACAGTCATCTTCTGAGGTACTAGAGGTTAGGACTTCAAAATATAAATTTTGAGGGGCTCACAGTTCAGCTCAAAACAAGAGGAGGAGGGAAGCTGGAATTTTAAATGGAGTTATCAAGTTGGGTTTCAATGGAAAAGTGAATGGGCAAAAGCTTGAAGGAGACAATTTACAAAAAAAACAAGTTGGAAGCTTGTTTGTAATTAAAGCCAAATTTTCAATTATTAAAAATGAATTAAAGCCAACTAAGGTAAGAATAAAGTAGTATCTCACAGAATCCAAGAAAGGGCCTTAGCTTGGCTCCCAGAAGGTGGGAAACGCAGCACGCAGAAGCCTCTGTTCTGAACGTAGGCCATACTACGTCTCTCCCTTGCTTGTCTCTGCTGCTCTCTGCACATCCACTCATTCTCTTCCTACAGACCTCCTCTCTCTCTGTTTGTTAGCCCACATAGTTCATGAAGGCTGCCCATGGCTTGCAGTTTATACATACCCTATTTTCAATACATTGTGAACTTGCTGGCCATTCCTAAACGCTACTCTCTAATTTCTGGGGAAGTCTTATTGGCTCACGCAACTGTGGACAAAGATCTCGATCATGTAGAACAAAGATAGCTGCCCAGGATCCAACAATTTTCTGTCAAATTAATTCTGAGCATTTTTTCTCTTATGTAGAAAGAAAGAACACAAGAAAAGGAGTCACAAAAACTATGTGAAATCTTGTTTCCCATTGAAAAGCTTCCATGGTGTCGAGCATGCCACTTTATACCTCTCCTCTAGAAAAGGCTAGTTAAGGCTTTATCTCATTACAGTGTAATGGCTTGTTTTTTTAAGTCCAACTATTTATTCAAAATTCATTTTAAAATATACCAATTTTTCAGTGTGAGTCAGGCACTCTGTTAACAGGGTTTCCAAAGAAGGGAGTGGGGAGATGGGCCTGACATTATCTGCACTTAGGAATGGCTATGGATTGAATGTTTGTGTCATCTGAAAATGTGTGCAATGAATCCTAATTCCTAAGTGTTGTTCCTAGGAGTTGGGACATTTGGGGGAGATTAGATCATGAGGGCAGAGCCATCAGTGATCGGATTAGGAAGAGAAAGCTCCCCCACCCCTTCAATCATGTGAGGTTACAGAGAGACGACCATCATCAAAGAGGAAGCAGATATCCACCAGACACAGAATCTGCAAGCGCCATGATCTTAGACTTCCCAGCCTTCAGAACTGTGCACAATAAATATTTGTTTTTTATAAGCCACCCAGTTATGGTATTTTGATTATATCAGCCCGAAGAGACTAAGGCAGAAATCAATATTATTTGCAATTTAAAATTCCAATCTGCTTTATGATACTTATCTCAGTAAAGTATGGAGCAAGTTTCTCCCATGAATGTGAAACAGAGAGTAATAAAAGAGGCTGTAGTTTCTAGAAAACAGAAACTGAAACTTGTTGTCTTAAATACTCATGATTTCACACACTTTAAAGAAACTAAAAAGTGATCTTTTGTAGACCATGAACCCCATCCTCATATCTTGCATCTATAAGCAACTCTTACGGAAAATTTCAGGCTAGATGGATAACAGGGTGATTCTGGGACAGTCTAATGAGGGGAAAAATGTGAGGATAGGACTGTGAGATATCTATGAAATAGAAACACTTGGTTGTCACATACTATTCATATCATACAATTTTTAAATCTCAAAAAAAATGCTCAATCTCCTTTTACCCCAACACAGATTACCAAAAATTTCATGTACAGTGATGATTTTGTTCTATTTTACCTCAAATTTCAGCCTCTAACCTCAACATTCATACCTCCCAAATGTAAGCAATCCATTAATAGCTACACAATTTAGTGTTATTAATTAAAAATAAAGTTGGCAGTTTGACTGCAGAGTTCAGTCTGTTTTCTTGTGATTCTTTAATACGGTTGAATGCCTGTAAACATTTAAATGATTCCCCTGCCACTTGTCTATGTATTTAAGCAAATAGACTATTACAAGAACAAAGACCTACTTGGTTTTTCTAATTTGATGGAGGATAAAAGGCGGCTTTTGAAGCTTTGTATTATTTCTAAACTCATTTAGCACCAAGTGCATATCCTCTTTGACTTTTTTTTAGAACAGGTTCATTATGAAAATGATCTAATAATGAGTAGTTGGACCTAGAGTTTTTATCCACCCCAAAATGAGCCGAAGCTTGCTTCTCATCATTTCCTTGTTTCATAATTATGTTCTCTTTCAGTCCATTTTGTGGTCTCCTCCCAAACAGACTCTTTTGTACTGTTTCATTTGATTGTGAATACCTCATTAAATGCAGTCCTTCTTTCATAGGTCTACAATATATATTCATCAACCGATCTCTAGGTGTCTACTTTCCTTAAATAACCCACTGATGATATATAACATGGCTGCTTGCTCAAGACATTATTACTCATGTTAGGGAAAGACAAGTAAATATACCAAATAAATAAACAAGAATATAAAATGTTAAAGTTTTCTAACTATACAGCTAATCAGTGCCGAACCCAGATGGGTTTTTTCCTGGGAATGTGACCCCAGGAAGCAGATCTGAGGGACAGAGACAGGGAAGTATGGAAGGAGAGAGAGTGATATAAAGCTGCAGACGCTTAAAAACTAAGGGGCAGGTTAGCAGCTCCTTTCCTTCTACTGTAGGTGGGGCATTTTTGCAGCATCTTGTCTCATATGGGCCCCCAAAGGCTAATAGTTAATTTGCAGGAATTTGGCAGGTTGGGTTTTCGAAGAGCTAGTCACTTAAAATTGACCATGTTTATATCACGGAAATCAGCAAACACTCCCCACCAGGTCATCTGTTTCTATCCTCAGGAAATATACCTGATGTGTGCTTCTATCAGCTGGAGAGGTCCAGGAACCACAATGGTGTTTCTATCAATAAATATTTACAATAATTCATTTATGTATTACCTATGGCTGCTTTTGCACTACAAAGTCAGATCTGAGTAGTTGAAACACAGATCAGGTGGACTACAAACCCCAAAATATTTACTATGTAGCTCTTTACAGAGAAAGTTTGTCAGTCCCTGTGTTGAACTATGCTGAGTGAATTTTCTGCATAGGTAATAGAGATCCCTACAGCAAGATTATTCCATTTACTTTTTCCTTTGTTTATGAATATAAGAGGGGCTACCCTCACTCTGTCCTGAGTAAGGTTCATGCATATAGGCCCCACTCTTTGCACTTTGCTCCCTAAATGTAGATAACGTTTCTTGGCACCCTAAATTTATCTGGCACTTACAGATTTTAAACAACAGCAGATTTAGGCTCCCAGACCTAGGTTTAACCATATCCTAGAAAAGCAGTGTAACAAGATTATCCTTTTTGTGATGGATTTTATCCCTTTTTTCCCACGTCACATATATATCAGTTTCTAACTAGTATAGCTGCTGGTTTTGTTACAGAAAAACTGGAAAACGTGGACTGGATCACTGATGGAAGAACCAAGTGGCACGTGGAGGTCTTGGAGTGTTGAGGTTTTTATTTCACACTGGCGGGCTCAGAGGGGAGTAATCTCCCAAGGTTTGAGCCCCAAACAAAGGCAAGAGAAGCAATATGTATCTTTCTCCTTCCATATCTGCAAAATTTCTAAGCGCACCACAAATAGGCAGCAAGCAAAGGGAAAAGGGAGTTTGGGTGAGTGAGTGCCTGGAGGAGTGAGGGATAAGGGGAGGGGCGAACCGGGAGTTTTCTGCTGACTTTGCTAAAGGAGAGAAGCAGAAGGGGGCCACCTGGACTAGATCGCTGACCTTGTAAATATTTCCCTGTCAGGTTAACCTACATCTCCATCTTCGCCTTCAGATTTGTATCTGGGTCCAAGGTCCGCACTATTCCATCTATTGACTTCGGGATGTCTCCGATCCCCCATAGAGACTTAGGGCAAGTTTAATCTTCATGACAGTGATCTTAAATCTCTGCTTCTTTGCTGGTTTTCTAGGTCTTTGTTGAACTCCTGTCTCTTATGCCCATCATCCCACCACTAAAATACAATGTGCGGGTTCATACAGACCTAAAGCAATATATAAAGCTTTTCCTTGAATCTTGAGCTTTTCCTACATTTCATTATTCCCAATTTTTTGAAGTGTTATTTATTTCAGTATTTGCATACCTGTATTTATTTTTAAAGCACAGCTGCTCCTTTCCATATTTGACTGTTTCACTTATTAACTGCTACTCCCAACACCAATCATAATGGATGATAAGAATATAATTGTGGGTAAAATTATAATATTTCCAGAATCTCTTGCCTGGCCTTAGTGCATCTCCAGATCAATAGGTGTTTCCAAGGGGTGGAGAGAAGTAGTCCATCTCCATATCAATAGATAATTACAAGCGGGGGACAAGGGCATATATGGACCTGAAAGGTGGGGTGGGGCCTCCTTTTCTGCAGCCCATGAGCAAGAAACATGGGCGAGCAGAAGTGGATGACTGCTTGTAGGCAATAAATGGGTTTCTCCTACTTTATTTCTCTCTTTCACTGATTTCAGTTCAAAGTATTTTGCTCCAGGCTGGGAAATATTTTTCCCTGAGAATTACAATAATAAAATTCAAAAACATGGGAAAACCCTTAAAGAAGTGGATGCCAAATATAACTAATGCAATGACTAAAATCCATTATGTTTTTTCAAATATATTTTGAAATTATCCTGATCCCAATGCAACCATAAAGACCAAAAGTGAAACACAACATTCTTTCATTTCCTTGTCTAAGATTCTAAATCTCTGAAGAGTGCTAACCTGTTTGTAATTACTAGGAAAACAAAAAGAGGTGAACTAGCTCTGCTTTCATCATCAAAGCATTTATAGGTGTTGTATTTGTTAAGAATCTTGCTGTGAACAAAATCTAGCTTAAACTTAAATTAGGCAAAATGGAAATAGGTACAAAGGAAAAAGATGGATATACTTAGTGAGAATCAGAAGTTTCTCCCTCTTCTCTACCTTTCTTTTTATATCTCCCTCTATCTCTGTCTCTACCTCTATCATCTCTACCTCTTGTTTCTGCTTCCCTTCTGTTGGCTTGATTCTCAAGCAGACTCTGCATGGTAAAAAATGATGTCCTGTAATGGCCTTAACCTATGTTACCTGTTAGGTGCCAAAGAGAAAAAAAGCCTCTTTACCCATAGCTCAAGAAAATGTGTCCTAGGAAGACTTTGAGAGTCTTAGCCAATAGGAAAACATTTGTCTTTTCCCCACCTGATTAAGGTGACCAGGGGAGAGTGATATACCATGGTTGAACAGGGCTGAATTGCAGGCTCTCACCTGTGGTATTCGAGGAAAAACCACATAGGAGCCTCAAATAATAATTAACTCTTTTAAAAAAAACATAAACAACAGGGGAAGGGAAAAGAAGATCCTTGTACCCACTGTCTTCTTATGAATTTAAAGCTGCTTGTTCCTAACGTGAAAATTCCAACTATGATGGAAGTGTATACTGACATGAAATATGACTGCAAATTGAGCACTATTGCTATGCCCTTAAAGGGTTTGATCCGTTTCAGATGAAAGAGTGATGAATAAGTGGATGAATGAAGGAATGAGTAAATAAGCATGCATTTGTCTTCTCTGCCCAGAATAAAGCCCACAGAGACATCTTAAGCTTGGGAAAATAGCCAGGTTTGAACTCGACAGCAAAGTTCTCAAGAACACAAATGTTAAAGTCTTTCTTCAAGTATCTCTGTAAAGACAAGAATGCCTTCATCTGATAAACTTGTGAATCACTTTTTTTTAATTATCTCACTTCTCAATGACTTAGAATCCCAATTACAGCATATTTTTTAACAATAAAATTCCTGATTTTTAACTTGCCCAGCATAGAGCATTCAATCATTTATTCATTTATCCAATTGTTTTTGCCAGGTTACTTTGAGCAAGTCACAAGTTACCTCTTTTTTAAATATTCTATATTCTTCTTCCCAACTCCTAAACCTTCACTTACCTTTCCTCTGCCCATCCTCTCTGAATTCCCTACTGAACACTCCAGACCAAATGTATCTATTTCCTTGGTAAGCATAGCACTCAGTTTTAGCATTTATTTTATTAATTTGTAACTATGTGTGTATGTGTGTGCACTTCCTGATTTAGATGATAAATATGTTGAACATATAAATTTATAAATAATTATATCTCTAGTTCCAAGTCCATTAGAAGAGTAGCAGTTATTCTGTAAAATCATTCAGTTTATTTCCAAATTCTCATGTGAAAGTACCTGTGTGTCTGTTGTTTGTTATAAAATCATTTTTCATTTAGAAAGAATAGGAAAGCTTCCTAAGGATACTGATTGAGATTTCTTGTCACTGCTAAGGGCCCTAGAGATGATTTGCTTGATTTCAAAAGCAAACTATAAGGCTTTTCCATCGTTGATATGTGTTAGAAAGAAACCATTTTTCTGTCTCTCTGTTTAAGACAGACAGAAAAATAGTATATTTTGTGGATAAAGGCAAAGTGAAGGAAGGAGGAGAATGAGGAGGAGATGCCGGAATCATCACATATACAAATATTTTACATTTGATGAATGTTTACATATTATCATTTCCGAGTCAGTTTGATCCTGTGTGAAGTGAGAAGGAAAGATACTGTTATCTTTACTTAACAAATCAGTAGCTGGAAAATTAGGAAGTTAAGGAACTAGGGCAAGTTCATGAATCAAGTTAATATATGAGTTCAGCCTGTGATGTGGAGCAGGATTATAATTACCATGAAGTTTTTCCAATCTCTTTCACTTATTATTACATTACATTTGACCAGAAACATCACCCCTTTCAGCATCATTTTTCTTCATTTTGAAAAAGGGGGTTAATAGTATCCATTTAATAAAGTCATTGCGAGGAAAAGGAAAGACTGCATGAAAAGCCCTGCTCAGTAGCAAGTGTAGTTTTGCAAGTGTAGTTGAACAGCAATCCCTGACTTCACCATGCCAACCTTCCTCATTTAAGAAAATGTTTGCCTGGAAAAAGGAGAGTAAAAGTGGAAAATGACTATATGTTGAACTTGCTGTCATGTGAGAAAAAAGGCACTCGGCAAACCTTTGTCTGACAATTCATGCTGCCCACCAACCAGAAGTGTGACTGCTGGCATGGACTGATTGCCATGGGAGAAAGCTTGTGGCTCAGGATGGTGAAGTAGCCTCAGGTAAGATGGGCAGGAAGAGAATGTAAGAATACTGTGTACTATTTATTCATGAGACATTTGCAGGGAGGATGACTGAAAAATTAGCTAGGACCTATACTGGCCAATAGTAGGAAATCTTTGCAGCCTCATAAAAATTTTCTATATTGATACTAGTTTTAACATTTGATTAAAATACAAATTTTAAGGGATAAAATGCTGGTGGATACTGCTACATTTTTCACATGTAAGTTGCTTGTTATTTATAGACCTTTAATATTTGAAACCAAATGTTGCTGCAGACATTTATATCAAATGTGAGGAGAAACTCCATGTAAATTAAGTGTTGTAAGGTCTGGGCTAGTAATTTAGAAAAGTCAGAGTCCTTCCAGACCCAACAGTGTTATACAAGTTTCTATTTCATTTAATATTCCATGAGTATTAACTTTACATTCATTCTAGTTCTCATTAATCAATAATTCTTCCATTCAAAAACTACAGACATTTAAAGTGTTTCTTTGAGTTTATTCATTTGATGTTCTTGCTCTAACTGGAAAAAAATTAATATGGTAAAATAAAGCAATCAACCTAACATTTGCATTTTGATAGCAAGTAAACAAGTTATTTACCTGAACAGGAGTATATACCCCTGAACTGAAAGGTAAGAGGAACTTTCTCAAATGTTACCTAAAATCAAAGACAGCCATTTGGAAGAAAACAATTGAAGAACATAAACAGGTATTTCTGATATCTTTTTATTATCATTATTACTATTAGTATTTCAAAGTAACTGTTAGTTTCTCCCTTTCTTTAATTCTTAATAATGCAATGAATTCTAAGACTAATAATATGCATGTGCTCCTAGTTTCTTACCCACATACAAGTCCCAACCATCACAAATAATATTCTTTGATCCTTTAAGCTTCTCAGTCCTAAACATTCCATCTTGCACAATCCAGTTCTCTCCAGTTACAGGATCTGATATTGTACAGTGCAAGATGTTAGAAATGGAGAAGAAAGCCTTACCACAAGAGACCAAGTAGATACATGAAATAAACCTGAGAAGAAAAGGGGTTGGGGAGCAGAAGAAAAGAAGTCCCATGGGCTAGAGTAGAAAGAAGAGAGAGGGATTTTTTGTTTGTTTGTTTGTTTGTTTGTTGCTTGGGTGGAGAAGGTAACTGAAACCCAGAGAGAATGTTTTATGACTGTGTGTTGAGTTTTCATTAGAGGGCTATTTAGCACTTCAACACTAGAATTCCCTGGAGATGTTGGTCTAGGCATCCAAAGAGATACATTTGGAGGGTTCACCTAAGATTTTGAAATCATCCTGGGATAAAAATCAGAACTGTTAGGGATTTAGAATAGTGATACGATAAACTTTCTCTAAATTGGAAAGTCCGAGAATCATTATAAAGATGACAGTACAATAAAGTTTGGGATAAAAGTTGAGAAAAATATCTATTTAGAAGTGGCTATAGCAGCCATAGAAACAAACAAATGTAGCCCTATATGGTCCTCTACGTTAAAGAAACGAAAAGTATTTCCTTAAGAAGTGTTGAATACAACATAGTCTTTGCCAACCACTTAACATGCACAACCACAGAAGCCCACATGTAATTTCTTAGGAAATTGGAGGCCTCATTAGAAGTAAGAAGAATCCAAGTTCACCTGTATGTATAAGTATGCAGCTTCTTCACATCTACCTGTGGTCAGGAACAAATCTTTGGGAAGTTTGGTGCTAACAGGGGACTTAGAATTAAAAGAAATGTTGAATTTTCTGTACCAATTATTTGCCAAAAGAATTTGGATAATAGGCAAGAAATAATATTTTACAAACTAATAAGATGCTGAACCATAATTGGAATATACTACAGACATTGATTAGAAATGTAAAAGATTACAGGCAGAGAAAAGCCATCATTTTTTAAAAAATTAATCTTCAAGTCTTGCACTGGGACTCAAAGCTGTAATGCACAGTATATTTATGAAGGAACTAACTCACTTCAGTAGAACAGGGATGGGCAAACTATGGCCTGGGGTCCCACTGCATGTCGTCGTTTTTTTTTTAACCACTCACGAGAATGACTTTTATTTTTTGAGCAGTTGGAAAAGTTAAAAAAAGAGAATTATATTTGATGATGTGAAAATTACATGAAATTAAAATTTCAGTTCTTGCAGTAAAGCTTTATTTGAACATAGTCACACTTGCTCATTTATACATTGTCTAAGGATGCTTCACACTGCAAGGCCAGTGTTGAGAAGATGGGAAAGAGACCATTTACGGACAGCAAAGTCTAAAATATTCACATCTGGCCGTTTACAAAAAAATTACACTGAATTAGAACAAGAACATACCAAGAATGGAAGACATCTCTGCCAATTTCATAAATGTACATCAAAACCAGAGGAAATGTATTCTGTGCCTGTATAGGTATATTCGCTGCAGTGGCCAGTTCTCTGAGAGACAGTAGAACAAGACAGGGAGGCCCACAAATAAGTTAACATGGAAGTTATATGGGGTAAATAATTCATAAGTTCTATTGGAATCCATGGCTCTTTCAAAAACCGCCCAGATTTTCAGTGTTGGTTAAACAAATCAGAGCGATAGAGAAAAATGAGGACAAATTAGAAGCTATCAGGAAATGGAATCAACTAAAGAAATTCAAACTGAGATACTGGGATGAATCTGATAAGCCAGGTGGGATATAAGTTTGTCTCTGTCTTTACAAGATGAAAGATTCCAGAGCGCTGAATTAAACAAGCTTCCAAATCTTAATCAATGGACTGCACTAGTTACATGTAACGGACCAGGGAAGAAGCCCCTTGCTCATTTGGATATGCCTTGAGAGCTCAGCTGGGGGTTGAACTAATTATACATCTGCTTTGGTTTTGGTAAAGAACATCTTTCAGTGGTAAACAACTATTAATACTGTTACAAGCAAACAAAATTTCTTTCTCAAACTACTGTTCAGTGATTCCTGGAAAGTGAGGGAAATAAATAGTAATTCCCCTTCCTCCACCCTGAAATTAGAAAGGTGGGACTGTGATGAAGCCAGTAAGGTTCTGCCTGGCAGTGTTTCTGGAGTTTTTCCAGCCAAACTGCACAGCCCTCACTGAGCCCTGCTCCAGCCCTGCCCCAAGCAAAAAAAGGAAAAGACAGCGAGTCTGTGTGTGACAGACTGTCAATAAATGGATCATCTGAAATTTCCATTTAAATATTGGACTTGCCTCTGAAGGTATCTGTGAAGATTGACCAGGGTAAATGTGTACAAGGGTGAAATTTTTAACTCATGAATTCACCTGTGTTTTTACCTAAAGAGAATGTACTCTTTTCCTATTTAATTTCTCCCTGCCATTTTCTAACAAGAAGTATGTCTGTGTTAGAATATCATGATGCAGAATCAGACAGCAGAAGTAAAGAAGAAAAAAGTATGTGGAGTAGGGAAAGACACTAAGATTACCAACATGATAAAAGTTATTAGAGATTGGAAAATGAAACAAGAAGAAAAATCTTCATTGATTGGAAGCTATTGAAAAGGGGGAGTTAATCATTTATTTACACTCAGCTATATTTTAAGGCATTAGTTTTAGACAAAGACAGATTGCAAAGCAACACAGTATAGAAGAGAATTGGAGAGAAGAAAAATAGGAAAGAAGAGTTCCAGAATTTAAATACTAGAAATACCATTACATTTAGATGTCTGCATGCCAATTTGAATATGACCATAAATATGATAGGATCTGGGATTCCAGGATTCATAAAGTTTATAAAATACTTTTATCATGTAAAGTGCATACTCCTGTAGATGACTCCTGCATTTGATCCTTTATTTAAATTAGTATGTCATTCACAGGAATGAAGAATATTCATAGCCTAGGGGACTGTCCATAGAATTTCACTGCCCCCTAAAGATTTTGGGTTGACCTGCTTTTGGCATGCCATCTTAAGCATTCCTGTTTTCTATGTTAATGTCAGCAAATCAAATTATTTTTCTATAATGTTTTCTCTAAATTGTAAACATGTAGCCATAAATCCTCATTTTTGAGGTGATACAATGACCACTCACTTTTCTAAAAGGACAGTAAACTCAGTTTTCTCTACTCTTGAGAATATCTTAACAGCATATATGCCTGTTATGCTCTAAAAGGATGATAAATATAATCAATGCACAATGAAATATTTATGTGCACATTTCTGTTTCTAATGCATTATCAAAATATCTCTTAGCTCCGCTTAAATAAGTTTAAAACATTGTGTTTCCTTAATCAGACAGAGTGTGTTGTGAAATCATTAGAATATAAAGGACTAGCACATTTTTGGGTGGCATTTTAATATGTTGGAGCAGCAGCCTGACAAAATTCTCTCCAATTAGATCTCCCACAGGTGAGGAAATAATTTATGCTCAAAGATGGAACACTTTTTTTTTTCAACTTGGAAAATACTCTTTTAAAAAATACTTTTAGAGGTATCATGCTACTGAGTAGTAGGCTTAATAAATATACATGAAGAGCAAACATATCAAAGAGAATAACTTTTAATGAGTGACATTTAGTTGTATACTAAAGAAAATTACGTCAAAGAATCAAACAGGATCCATCCACCCTCATTCAATTCAACAATCATTTAATGAATGTCTTCTTTATGAAAAACAATGTACTAAATGTTGGGGTGCAAAGATGAAAAAACTACAAGCTAATATGAAATAAATATGTTGATTTCTCCACTATAATGTCAAATGTACTATAGAGCTACCATGTTCTATTGAAGATAGAAAAATTATTCTGAGTGTAGGAATGAGGACAATGTCATGCCATATGTGGGTTTAAACTGGGACTTCAAGAATTTTAACGAGTTGTGGTGAGGGAATGTAAAAAATTAATTGAGCAAAAGTAGAAAAGTATACAGGGTATGACGTAGGGAGTAGAGGTGTAAACTGACTAGAGGAACTAATTGCAACACACTCCACAGATTGAATTACTAGAACACAGGGCATAATGGTATAATATTTGAGTAGAAGTCAAAATAGAAAGTTCCATTTGGATACATCTTCCTGCAAAATTATGTCCCTGAATGATAATGAAAATTCAGGATAAAGGGCAGGTTTTTAGGATAAGGAAATTGATTCTGATTTTAACATATTATATAGGGCATCTAACTGAAAATAACCAGCAAGCAGTTTAAAATCCTAGTTTCTGGAACACAAGAGAGGCTTGAATTATTCATTCATTGAGTAAATATTGAGTACTATCATCTATCAGGCCCTGTATTGGAAACAGAAAGTATACAATTAATCATTTATTTGTGGAATATAAAAACAAAGCAAAACAGAATGAAAAAAACAACAGTAGAATCATAGACACCAAGAAGTGACTGGTGGTTACCATGGGCGAAGGGAAGGGATGGGAAGGTGGAGAGGGGGAATCAGACAAAGAGGCACAAGAATTCTCAGTCATAGTATAAGTTGGTCATGGAGACAGTAGTACAGCATGGAGAGTATAGCCAATGATTCTGTAACATCTTCCTACGCTGACAGATAGTAACCACACTACAGCGGGTGAGGATTTATTAATGTGGTAACTGTTGAACCTCTGTGTTGTGTATTTGAAACCATCATGAGATTGCATATCAATGATACTTAAATTTTAAAAAAAGGTTTAATTATCATTATCCATTTTACAGGCTCCCAATCTAAGGTGGAGTTAGATTGGGTGTGTGTGTAGAGTTAACACACAACTACAAATCACTGTGAGATGTAGTCTCCTGAAAAACAAATACAAAGGAGTTATGTACAAAACTCTGTGGAAGGAAAATGGGGCAGAGGGGATACTCACAACTCCCCCTAAGGGAATGCCTCTTAAGGATCAAGGCGGGGCGACCTCGAGGAAAGGAGCACCTGCGTCTCACTCAGTTCGGCCAGCAGTCCTCTCTAAGGACCTGGTTACATTCTACAAGAACTTCCAAATCGGCTCCACTCGGTGGTAATGCTTCTGCATTTCAAATATTTGTACGTCCTTACCTGAACATCTGTACCTATCACTTGTTATAAACAGTTTTCTCATAAGACTAAGGTAGGTAGCAACATATGAAGATATATAAGATTCCAATACAGGTTTTGTGCCTCTTGAACTCCAAACTTGTACATACAACTATTTGTATCTTGGTTTCAAACTCATGTTATTCAAAACAAGTTTGCTGATAGGCCTCCTTCGCTGTCACCCTGCATAACCAACCACTTGCTTATCTCTCATGATTCCTCACCTCGGTAAATGGCAGCTTTTTCTTCTGCTTGCTCAGCCAAAAAAAGTTGGAATCTGTTTTTCTCATATCCTCACATCCTAAAATGGTCCCTCTGATCTTGCCCTGGCTCTCAGGACAGGAGTTAGAATGATTTTTTTGAAAAACGCCTGATCTAGTTCATCTTGAGTTTTGACTTTCCAGCCTTCTCAGAGAAAAGCCAAAATCTCCACAAAGGGCGCTAACGATTTGTCTGCTTCCTCCCTTGAGTCACTCCAGACACTTAAACTTTTCTGTTATTTCTCACTACAATAGGCATATTCCCATCTCAGGGCCTTTATACTTGCTGCTTCCTCTGCATCAAATATTCTTTTCCCAGGCACCCCCCTACCTACTCTCTCACCTCATTCAAGACTTTACCCAAGTTTCTGGTTTTCAGCAGGACGGACTGTGCTCACACTATCTAAAAGCTTAATCTCCTTTCCTCACACACACACACACACACACACACACACACACACACACACACACACACTGATGTGCGTCATACTCCCTGTGTTTTTCTCTAGTTTCAGTTGACTGTTTAACACTGTACAAGAATGTAATTGCCATGAAGTCAGGGCTTTTCTCCATGTTCTTCATTATTATATCCTCTGTACCTAAACCAGTGCCAGAAACATAGGTGTCATGACCAATAAATGTGTCAAATTAATACACTAAAGCTAAATGAATTATAACCCTTGAAGAATTGCTCGATCTATTCTTTTAATAGGAAGGAAGGTAGGCAGGAAGGCACTGGAGGAGGGAGATGAGGGGGGAGAGAAAGAGGAAGAGGGAAAAAATAAAGGGAGGGGAGAACAGGTAAAATGCATTTTCCAGGACAATTTTTCAGGTATCTGTATAAAATATCCTGCTCACATTAGGAAAACTTTACTCTCAGATCTTCCTGTAAGAGCTTGAACTGAATGCAGGCTTGAGTTACCAGAAATGTTGAAATTAAGGGGAATGCATATATGATTTTTTTTAAAGAAAAACAATACAAGGGGCAAATTTTGCTTAGGATCAGTTGTCTCCTTTGTAACATTGGACTTTTCCCAATTACCAAATTACAAGTAATCACTCCCTTTTCTGGATTCCCAACATTATTTGTTTATAAGCCTCTTACAGTATTGCTAGAAGCCAGAATAACTGATTACATATTTTCAATTGCCTCTACCTGACTGTGAAATTAAGAGGGCAAGGATAGTGTCCAATTTCTTTTCTATCCCCAATCTAGCATACTACCTATCACATATGAAATCCTCAATAAATGTTTGTTGAATTTAATTGTGTGAAGAATAAAGAAATATAAAGAGCAACAATATAAACCTACTTGAATTTAATTTTAATAGAAACCTCTAGCCTTCCTCCCCTGCCCTGTCCTTTTAGTAGGGTCATATTTTAATGAGTGATAAGATAAAATATATGATCTGTTCATATATATTCAAATGCACTATCTGACTCTACCTTCAGGTTCTCAGACTTTCAAATTACCCTTCAACTTATCCTTAAATTCAAACATTGTTCATCTAGAGCCTATATCATCTAGAGTACAAGAAATCCAGTACCTGCCACCAGTACTGATATTTACTGCTCATTTCCTCTGGCCAGTGCATAGTACTCAAAAAGTTGTTGGGTCTCTTTGACTCACTTCCATTACAAAAATATAACCTCTCCCTCTATTCCACAAATTATCACCCATCTGAGACTTTTGAATTGAACATTCTAAGAGTTTAGAAATAACAACAATAAAAATCCAAGTTCAAATTAATCTTCAGGTCTGAAAGATGTCTCCTCACTGCACACCCTTAATGGTTGCCCTTCCCCTACACCAGATATGCCACAGTGGTTTAGGGCTCACGTCCTAAACTCGACTTCCCTTCTTAGATTCTCCCCTAAGCTCCTGGATTCCACAACTCATGGGAGTCCTCAGATTACATAATAATATACAGAGATATGCCTATCTCAAACAATTCCTTTATGAAACAGATGGTCTAGCATCCCAGCCTGAAACATTTGCTTTTGGATTATTCCCAATTTGATGTCTTTATAGAAAAAAGGAATTGTGTTTTTGGTATTTACCTTGCATCTGCATGACTATAACGACTCATAAAAGTGTTAGCTTTCAAAAACACTGGAAAGTCCACAACCCAAAATTTACAGATTTTATCCTTAGATCTAGTAAGAGTTTAGAAATATTAAAGTTTAGTCTCAAATCAGTGTGTTAAATAAATTAATGTGGGCAAACAATTAAAATTATTGTGTAAATTAGTAGTAAGCACTGGGACTAGTAACAAGGATGGTGGGACAGTTTACAAATATCCTCATTCAGAAGCTTTTTCTGGATTCTATAATTATTGCAAGTGACTACCCAAAACAATATTTGAAAACAAGTACAATTTTCTGAATATTTATGTTATTAAGATGTAAGCCTAAACATGCGATGAATGAACTGTGATCATTTTAATTTGAACTAAAATTGTCTTTCTAAAATTTCCATTTACAGAAATTCAGTTAAATAATAATTGGTCTGGGCTATGTTTCGAGAATGCTTGCTCATACCTTTGGCCATCTGCTTTGCTTAAGTGTATTTGAATCTTCACAGCCCTTCAAGGTGGGTCTTTCCTTCCTGTTATTTCAGTTGAACACAGATTAAAAAAAAAAAGATTTAATGGCTCTATAGCTCATGCCCTCAGTCCACTAGACTACACTGCTATAAAGAGAGTGAATATAACAAACTGCTTCCTCGTCTGATCCTTGCAACATTGAGGAATCCCATGAAGTTAAGAATAACACAAAGGATAGCCTGAAAATAATTATTGCAGTGCAAACATATTAGTTGTAACTGAGACAGTTTTATTCATCAATATTTCTGTTATCTTTGGTATTGCACTTACATACACTTAATAAGCAAGTGAATGATAAAATTTTCTTCTAATGATAGTCTGTCCTCTGAATGATCTCTTGCCTATTCTTTAAAAACATACTTGCAAATGTGTTTTTACATTTTCAAAACACAATATCTATACTTTTTCTTGAATAAATTTAAAATCTAATCTGTATTCACGAAGGTAGTTCTTACTGAATTCTTATAAAAAGCAAAGAAGTCCCGCCATGATTTCGGCAAAGATTTTTGTTAGGTTAAGGGGAAAAGCATGGGATAATTTGAATGTTTTTACATTACAAAGGTCATCTGCAAAGCAAAGATTAAGAACCACAGTAAAACAAAATTTAAAATGAAATCTTTCTGAGATCCAAAGCTAAGAAAATATTATTTGTTTTAAGGAAGCATTGTCTGAAATTCTTAACAGACTAGTATGGGCAGGTGCTACTTAATAAATACTATTTTAATACCATGATTTGTAATGAATTGGGAATATAGGAACTTTTCACATATACCTGCTGATAGTATTGTCACTTAAAATGGGTTCTGTTAAGATTGATAGAACATCCTTTAAAAATATTTTTTCACATCTTGTAAAGTGTTACTTTTATAATGCATTTAAGGGCTAACAGGATTAAATCATCAATTTGTTGGTTTTTAAAAATTGCCCAGCTGCATCTAGACATTAGCATATATTTCTATGGATAGTTAAATGCGATAGAAAAAGATTAGATACTATATATAATGTACCAAATTCAGCTGACTCAGAAAAAGAATTTAACTTAAAATTTTTTTTTCAATTTCCTCTCATATTAATTATATGTATTTTGGAGTGAAATAATGTATCAACTTGGCTTTCAACTATTTAAAAACTTTAAAATAAGCTCAAAGCATTCTCAATTTCTAGTTAGGGTATGTTACAGGCACAGTGGAAGTACTAAATCTTCCTCCCACAAAATCTAGAAGCCAAAAAGAATTAGTGTTTTCTTACTGTAAAATAACTACAGAATTTTGCATGTTCCCTAAAAGTATTTTAGTTACCCTACTGACTGAGCTAATTTGGGGAATTTATTTATCCCAGTATGCACTCATCTTTTTTTAAAAATAATAGTCTGCTTTGTAAATATAATAAAAAATATTTTTTATTATTAATAAAAACTTCAATTTAATTTGTTAAAACTGAAATTTTTTCAAAATTCCAGTCTCAAAATTGAAATATCATTTTATTCATATGTATTTGTGATTACAAATATTCATTTGAAAATACTATAAACCTATATAAAAATAAGTGAATTAAAACACAACCATATCTAATGAAAACAGTATTCTAATATGATGAGTTATACAGAGCAAATTACCACATCTATGAAAACTCACTGGACTCAGTGAAATTCCTGGAGGTACAAAGGTGGACCAGAAAGACTGAGCCTTACCAGGGCTACACCCAGCCTCTACTCAGTAAAATGCCAGGTGGATTAAGGGACTGCTCTCTTCAACTTCTCTCCAGAGAAAGATAACACCATCTGGAAGCTCTGTAATACCCAGCATTCAGCCAAACATAACTGGTCATGCCAAAAGTCAAGATGAAGGATGACGTGGTAGAAAACAACGGAAAAACAACAGATAATAAAAACAGATCCACCAGTGATCTGGATGCTAGCTACTTAACACAAAGCTTTAAAGTAACTGTTATTAATATGTTCTAGAATATAAATGAAAACAGTGACAAAAAATTAAAGTAAGGAGTTTCACTAGAGAATTGAATTATGAAAAAATATAATCACATAGAAGTTATCATCTGGAAAGATACAGTGTCTAAAATAAAGCATCATAGATGGACTTCTATTACCTGTGAGAAAATTCATGTCAGAGTTCTCTGAAGTGAAAGAAAATGACCAAATAGTCATTCCTCAACTTGTCTATATCATTTTTAATTCAAAAACATAACATGCGATTTTACAAAATTCCACCTAAGAACCAATTTCTAAATTCCTCACAACAAGAGGATCAATGGTGGTTATTAGTTATTTAGATGAGTCATGTCTAGTTATACATTTAAAAAGGGTTTAAATTTTTGTTCTCCAAACCTGGAAAACAAAATACAATGTCAGTTAGGCAGAATACCCAACCTCTAAGACTAAAGTTACAGGAATTCTGGAGGCACAAGAATTCAGATTGGCAAAGTTCAGGAAGTCCTGTAAGTCTAAAGCTAAACTTCTCTGAGGACTTCAGGTTAAAAAAAACAAATTCAGAAGTTATTTTGAAAAATACTCCTAATTACCTATTGTTTTTCAAGTTCATAAAGCCTTGTCACAAGTGTCCAATTATGAAATATCTTTTATTTGATTTCCCTTAGAACTGTGAGAAAATGAAAAAAATACTAGCCCAATATAAAGTTATTTTGGAAATAATAATACTGAGTGTAAGCTAATAAGTAATATGTGGGTTTATAGTAAATTATTATGAAATAGATTATAGATTTGTTCATATATATCAATTAATAGTCTTTACCCTTAAATTAAGCCAATATATTCTCATCTTTCATCTTTTATTGAATATTACAGACCAGTCTTCTGGAATGGGGTAAATGAACTCTTTCTGCCAATGTTTCCTTTTTTAGCAGTCATTAAAATGAAACAAACCTGTAAAAGATTTAAGATCTGAGCTTTAGCCATCACTCTGAATTACCTTTTCTGAGTTTTGGACCCTTTCAATAATTCAACACTTGTATTTATTTCAAGGTTTGTCAGTATAAAATTTCACATTGGTATGTGAATGGTTTTTATTTCTGGACTAGATCTTACACTGTGTTCTACAGGTATATGTTAAAAATGACTTAGCAAAGCAAATAATATTGAGATTTCCAGTGTCCCAGATTCTAATTGCTAGATTGAAGAATGACTAATAAACACTAAATAAATGAGAGACTATCTTAGAAATATATTAACCACATTTATCATGATTAAATATGGCTTATGGTTTGTGCAACTCATGTCTGAAATGCCTGGGGCTTGCAGTCTACTTTATTTTACAGTAGGCAAAGCTAAGAAAGAAATGACATTTTGGTTGGCCTGAGCCCTGGTTCAATGCTTAGGAAAAAAATTTGTCCTTGGCTTCAACTTTATATACATGAAAAAGCATTCTTTGGAATTGACAGATCTTTGTTACAATCTTGCTCCTGCCCTTTATGAGCTTTTAGAAATTAAACAAGTTACTTATTTTAACCTGAGTTTCTTTTTCTGTAAAGTGATACTTATATAGGAATAGATTTTTATATATTTAAAGCTCTTGGTCCTTAGTAAGCATTCAAAAGATAACAGATATTACTGGATGGTCTGGCCCTCCACTGGCAAGGGTTCTTTCAAAGAGTTAATTAACAAAAAATGTTAACTGAGGTGCATGTAAAATGACTGAAATCCATGGTACATCCTGCTTCTTGGGATCAAACCCTATGATGAACAGTTCTTATCTTGCTAAAACACCATATTGGGATGAATTTCTCTACAATCGTTTTCACAGTAAGCCCTGCCTGGTCTTGTCCTGAATATGACTCTTGTTTAGGCACTTGAGATACTTGTGCCTGAAGCAAATTCAGGCTTAAGTGAGGGAAGCCTCTCTATGTATACATGGCTGGATACCTTTGATCCTTCTTCCTCCCTCATGGAAATTAGAAAATTGCCTGTGTAAGTGTGTTGTCTGTGCAGCCTCTTCTGTCACAAATACCAGTCTTCACTTTCCCTTTCAGGGCAATCACTGTTTTCCTCAAGGCTTTTTTTTTTTTGCATTCTTTCAGGTTTATGTGACCTTACAGGGTTCCCGTGAAACCTGTTGTAAGCCGAAATGGCTTCAGATGAAGAAGTGGGTAAAATTAATTACATCGAAAAATTTTTAAGCATTCCCAGACCCCAACAAATAGCTTCTCTTAGGTTTTTCTGATACCTCAGGGCACATCTTGCTAACGGATGCACAAAATACATCAGGGGAATCCCTGATGCTGGCAGGCACAGTTCAAAGCGAGAAGGGCCTGAGATGCTGAGTGCGCTTCCCGGGCAGATCGAGGCACCCCTCAAGCTGCCCGGGTGCGATGCGCTGCCCTCAAGAGCCACAAGGCAAGTGCTGATGCTCTTGTCACTTCCACCTTCTCTGGGAGCAGCAAAGATGCTCTTCGGATTTCTTTCCGTTAGCAAAACAGGTACTAAGCAGGTCTTAACGTAAAAGCAAAGTGGTGTCACTTGAACTTTTGAAAAGTGGAGATTGCTTGTATTTCTCTCTTGATCTTTAGCTCCTATTTGGAGTTCATTTTCCAGATTGAGGACCCATTCTAAAGAACTACAGAATTTCTAGGGAACATCATGGGTGCACTTATTGAAATTATGTAAGATACATATTACCCTTAAATCTGACTCCTTAGCTTCTCTTAAAAAGCCAACAACACCATTAAAGTTTCCCAAATCAGCTCAGCCATCCTCTGAACTCCCAAGAGCCATTTATAGCACTTGCTGTTCCTATTATAGTTTTGTATGTACATGGCTTCAGTTGTTTTCTGCTCTTTTTTTTTTAAGCCCCTGGGAATAGCATGAGGCAGAAGAAAGAGCATGGACTTTGGATGTTCCACAAACCCAGACTGAAATTACAGTCTCACAATTGCAAGCTGTGTGGTTTTAAAATTGTTACCTTAATTCTGGGTCAATTGCTTACTTAGTGTGTGACATTTAACCTCTCTGTGTCTCTGTCCCCTCATCCATAAAGTAGAGATAACAATAGTTTCTTTGTTTTTCTAATATAAAAATATTGTGATGAATAAATTCAGTATTTCATGTTGTGTTTAGAACAGTTACTGATGCATGGTAAGCACTTAAAAATATTAGCTTTTTATAGTAATAATACTAGTGTTATAATAATACATCATTATAATTATATTATACAAGTATCATTATTATTAAATTCTAAATGTGATTTGTTGATGTAACCATTACATATGTAATCAATGTGTAAGACAGAATATTGAAATATCTGAACCATTAATTAATACTTGTAGCTTAGAAGTTATATACTTACTTGTCTACAGTATAGAGACCTAGATCTTGGGTTGATGTTAATGAATATTTATTTTTTGCCACTTTAAGGAAGTATAAAAGGGCTGTGTGGGTATCAAAAATTTTATTATGTATTTATTTTCACAAGTTTTGCTAATCTGTTAAAATGGTTGTGTAAAACATGTAGTTCTCTATTATCCACTTTCCAACCCACTCAACTTTCTCTGTGAAATAGAAGATAATTTCTTTTGTTAAAAGTTACAATTAACATGAGTAGTTGAGACCACACAACATAGAAAGAAATTTAACTTTATTTTAAAAGTAAAATAAGTCATTTGCTCAAAAGAGGTTTTCAAATTTTTTGATCTTTAGAAACATTCACATTCTTTGGAATTACTGAGGATCTCAAAGAGCTTGTATTTGTGTGAGTTATAGTTACCAATACTTCCATATGGAAAATTGAAACTGATGGGTTTTTAATATTTATTTGAAAAGAGTAATGAATTTTTTAAATCATCTTAAATTAAATTTTTTAAAAAATTCAAATTTTAAAATTTATTTGAAGAGATTAATACATTGCATATGTCAGATCTTAAATACAGAGAAATAAAATAAAACTTTCAGGAACATCCGAAAACTGGCAGGCTGTAACAGAGGGGCCCTGGAAAATCTTGGTCTTTCCCTTCTTAAAAAGAGATGCTAGAAGTATCTAATTAGGTTGTATGGGAAGAACTGTTAAATCAGAAAAGACACACAGCCTTCCTTGGATTAATTGATATTTGCAAAATGTTATTAATGTAAATATTCCAGGCAGTTGTTAATTCCCTTGCTGTCAATAATATTTTTTAACCTCAAGGAAAACATGGATCAAAACTATTATGGAGTACAACAAAGATCCACGCGCTGCTACAGCTGTAGATGCACTCATCCCACCGGTTTCTGGACTTGCCATGGGAATGAAGAAGGAGAGATCTAAGCTGGCCTGTGCATACAGTAAAACAACAAATTTGACTGGATCTACACTGTTGGAACTCAACCAAGAATTAGGAGAAGTGCAAATTGTAGCGCTCCAAAATCTTACAACTACAGACTATTTACTGTTAAAAGAACATATGGGATGTGAATAGTCCCCAGGAATGGGTTGTTTTAAATTGTCTGATTTCTCTCAGACTGTTCAAGTTCAGTTGGACAATATCCACCATATCATAGATAAGTTTTCACAAATGCCTAAGGTGCCTAACTGGTTTTCTTGGTTTCACTGGAGATGGCTGGTAATTATAGGTATGCTTTGGTTATGTAACTGTATTCCTATTATGTTAATGTGTGTGCGCAATTTAACTAGTAGTTTAAAACCTATACATGCTGAAGTTACTCTACAAGAAGATATGTCAAAGAAATAATCAATCTTCCCATGTTTTCTTCCACCTGCTACTTCTATAGCTTTTCTTCTTCCTTCCTAATTACAACCCCTAAATAGAATTCGTGCCTCATATCGAATATACCGTGTATCACAATTTTTCCAAGTGGTAAAGATACCTCAAGACAAATGCTGGGCATAGAAGCCACAGGGCATAAATATGCAAAGAAGTAAAAAACTAACCCTTTCAAACAATAAGGCTTCTCTCTCACTTACCAACTTTACATTTCCCTGTATGGCCCCGGAAGATGACTGGTTAGCCAGAGACGGGTAAGATTCCTCAAGGGAGGAACAACCTAAGACAGGCACAGTCGCAGGGGGGCCATCAGGTGAGAAATTGGGGATCAACAGTGGTGAGGCTTAGAACCTCCCCCCCCACCCCTGTTCTGAGAGAAATCTGCTGCATCCGTGGATGTTTTATTGCCCTTGTCTAGCTTGGATTAAGACATAGTCTACAGGCACACACCTGATCATCTACATTTGCTCTCTTACAACACTAAACTATGTTTTCTACCTTTATCTTGCATCTACCTACCACTTCAGCATTTTATTAAAAATAATAATAATAAAGAGAGAAATGTGGTATCCACATATAAATCAAGTATAAAAATCAAACGAATATTCATATTTGAACTGACTGTTTATAGTTCATAATGCATGATCAAAACTGAAAGTTTCTCTGATGACTGCCCTTGTACTATTCACCATGTAACTTATTCACTATGTAAGATTTTGTTCTCCATGTAAGAACTTGTTCGTTATGCTTCAGAAGATTGGAGACTGACGAAAATTAGGCTTGGGGTGGATTAATGATTATACACTGAGCATTAAGTCCCCTATACAGAATTTTATTGTTGTTAGCAACCATTTGATCAATAAATAGGAGAGATGTCCTCACAAAAAAAAAAAGTACACACTTCCAATTGTAAAATAAATAAGTAACCAGGATGTAATGTATAGCATAAGGAATATAGTCAAAATATTGTAATAACTTGGTATGGTGATAGCTGGTACCTAGAATTATCATGTATATAAATGTTCAATCACTGTGTTGTACACCTGAAACTAATGTAATACTGTGTGTCAACTACCCTTCAATAAAAAATAATTATCTAAAAAAAAAACTGTTATGGAGTAGTTTTTCAAGTTTTCATGAAATTTTCAGAGTCCTGGTGGTGCTTTATCTAATAATATTAGTCAATAACAACATAATATTCTCAGTCATAATTTCAGTTATTACAGAAAATGTTCATAGGCCACCACCTTACTTCTATAATTTGAATCTGCCCTCTTCAATGCCAGTGGTGCTCAGTGATGGCGTTTTATAAAAATACAGATGTGTAGGTCCTAGTCCAGAGTAAAATTGATATTATTGATATACTTTTGATATGTATGTTATAATTCAGGATCATTATATGTCTCAGGGGTTTTTTGTTCTATGAAAAAGTTTATCCATTTTTTTAAAATCAGATAAAACAATCACTACTTCTTTAAAAAAAAACAACAAAAATGAGTTTCCTTCAACAAGGGACAGTTTCAATGGTTTGTAGAAAAAAGATTGTATTAGGTACTTCAAACTATTGGCACTTTGACAATGGAACGTTGATAGGCACTTCTAGCCTAACATTATTTAGGCCACTTTTAGACTTACCAAATTGAAATGAAATATTTTAAATGATACCTAGTTCTCACTGATTAATTCAGAAATTCTTACTACTTCTCTTTACCTTTTATGGAAATGTAGTTATTTTCATAAGTTTGATAAAATGTCTTCTTTTTTACCAGGACAATGACTGTACAACCCTGGCATTAACTTAAGTGTCATATTTTAAACAATGCCCATTTAATCAGATATGACAAGCTGCTTTTGAGAAACAAAGACTGGCTTTATACTATGAAGATAATACCTACAAAACTCTCCCAGGGAAACTGCCTAATACCTGGTTTGCAGGGTCCAGCCATACAGAGAGTAAGGAATGTTACTTTCTGGCATGTTAAGAACCTTAGAAAACTTGGAGCACTATGAAAAGAGAGAAAAACCACCCAAGTTAAGACCTACCGCAGATGAGATAGAGTGTCTTGGGCTTTATTTTCTCCCATTGAGAAAGTAAAAATAAAAGCTTTTCTAAGTCAAATCTGACATTGCTTAACGAAAATTCTAAAACAGAAGCAAACCTTGTGGTATTCTTAATTGTTAAATATTATGTGGCTCTTGATTTGCAAAAAGTTGAAGGAGACCTATGTAGTAAGTTAATACTCTTACTGCACGTAGCTTTGTCAGGTCAAATACTGAGAAAAGCCTTATTTTATAATTGTGAGAATGTTTCTTCAAGATTATCATGATCACAAGTTGAAGAGAGACTATCAGGGAAAATTGTGGAAGACGTTGAAAGGTCCCAAAAAGACTACTTGTCTTTAGTGGAAAACTGTGTATTGTGTAGAGCACCCCCTGTCCGGTTATCTGACTCTATGGGATTTGCACTTTCACTGTCATTGGCCTATTTTATAATGTTATAAATTGTAGAATACCAAAGTTATGTGAATGATTCTTGACCATAGAAATGAAAATAAATTGTGTTTGGTGGAATGAAATTGGTTATTACTCTGTGGATACTGACCTATTTTGCCAGGTCTACATTTAGTAAGCAAATTTATTTGAACATTCATTATGGGCCTATCTTCTCTTAGGATTCTCCTGCAAACTGTTGTAACATATTACTGGTTCCCTCATTACTTAAATGAATTATATAGAATTTTTAGCATGTGTCCATTTGAAACATTAGATATAGTAATGATATGCAGATCATATTAAAGATGGCGGTGTGACAGGAGAGACAGAGCTTGCTCCTAAAACTGGATACAATCAGAAAATACAGTTGGCGCAGCTAATCCTGAGAGAGCAACTGGAAAGAGGATGGCGCCAGACTGCACACACCTGGAGAAAAGAGCAGACCTCACCGAACAGGGTAATAAAACCACAGTAAAGAAAGTAGAACAGCTAATTACTAAGCAAATGTAAAATTAAATTAACTGTCCCAGAAATCAATCAAGGGATAGACAAAAAGTACAGAATATGATACTAATATGTAAAGAATGGAGGAGGAAGAAAAAGGAGGAGAAAAAGAAAAGAACCCTTAGATTGTGTTCATAATAGCATATTAAGTGAGTTAAGTTAGACTCTTAGATAGTAAGGAAGTTAACCTTGAACTTTTAGTAACCACAAATCTAAAGGACAAATCTAAAGCCTGCATTGCCTATCGATAATCACCCTAAATGTAAATGGACTGAATGCACAATCAAAAGACACAGAGTCACTGAATGGATAAAAAATCAGGAACCATCTACATGCTGCTTACAAGAGACTCACCACAAACCCAAAGACATGCACAGACTAAAAGTCAAGGGATGGAAAAAGACATTTCATGCAAACAACAGGGAGAAAAAAGCAGGTGTTGCAGTACTAGTATAAGACAAAACAGACTTCAAAACAAAGAAAGTAACAAGAGATAAAGAAGGACATTACATAATGATAAAGGGCTCAGTCCAACAAGAGGAAATAACCATTATAAATATATATGCACCCAACACAGGAGCACCAGCACATGTGAAACAAATACTAACAGAACTAAAGGGGGAAATAGAATGCAATGCATTCATCTTAGGAGATTTCAACACACCATTCACCCCAAAGGACAGATCCACCAGACAGAAAATAAATAAGGACACAGAGGCACTGAACAA
Source organism: Manis javanica (assembly GCF_040802235.1). NCBI lineage: Eukaryota > Metazoa > Chordata > Mammalia > Pholidota > Manidae > Manis > Manis javanica. Next base: position 125,236,965 of record NC_133160.1, on the reverse strand, counting down.
CACACTAGAACAGATGGACCTAATAGACATCTATAGAACTCTACATCCAAAAGCAACAGGATATACATTCTTCTCAAGTGCACATGGAACATTCTCCAGAATAGACCACATACTAGGTCACAAAAAGAGCCTCAGTAAATTCAGAAGGATTGAAATTCTACCAACCAACTTTTTAGACCACAAAGGTATAAAACTAGAACTAAATTGTACAAAGAAAGGAAAAAGGCCCACAAACACATGGAGGCTTAATAACGCTCATAAATACTCAATGGATCAACGACCAAATTAAAACAGAGATCAAACAATATATGGAAACAAATGACAACAACACAAAGCCCCAACTTCGATGGGATGCAGCAAAAGCAGTCTTAAGAGGAAAGTATATAGCAATCCAGGCATATTTAAAGAAGGAAGAACAAACCCAAATGAATAGTCTAACATCACAATTATCGAAACTGGAAAAAGAAGAACAAATGAGGCCTCAAGTCAGCAGAAGGAGGGACATAATAAAGATCAGAGAAGAAATAAACAAAATTGAGAAGAATAAAACAATGGGAAAAAATCAATGAAACCAAGAGCTGGTTCTTTGAGAAAATAAACAAAATAGATAAGCCTCTAGCCAGACTTATTAAGAGAAAAAGAGAATCAACACACATCAACAGAATCAGAAATGAGAAAGGAAATATCACGACAGACCCCACAGAAATACAAAGAATTATTAGAGACTACTATGAAAACCTATATGCTAACAAACTGGAAAACCTAGAAGAAATAGACAACTTCCTAGAAAAATGCAACCTTCCAAGACTGACCAAGGAAGAAACACAAAATTTAAACAAACCAATTACCAGCAAAGAAATTGAAGCAGTCATCAAAAAACTACCCAAGAACAAAACCCTTGGGTCCAGATGGATTTACCTCAGAATTTTAACAGACATAAAGAGAAGATATAATAGCCATTCTCCCTAAAGTATTCCAAAAAATAGAAGAGGAGGGAATACTCCCAAATTCATTCTGTGAAGCCAACATCACCCTAATACCAAAACCAGGCAAAGACAGCACCAAAAAAGAAAATTACAGACCAATATCCCTGATGAACGTAGATGCATAGATACTCAACAAAATATTAGCAAACTGAATTCAAAAATATATCAATAGGATCATACACTATGACCAAGTGGGATTCATTCCAGGGATGCAAAGATAGTACAACATTCGAAAATCCATCAACATCATCCACCACATAAACAAAAAGAAAGACAAAAACCACATGATCATCTCCATAGATGCTGAAAAAGCATTTGACAAAATTCAACATCCATTCATGATAAAAGCTCTCAGCAAAATGGGTATAGAGGGCAAGTACCTCAACATAAGAAAGGCCACATACGATAAACCCACAGCCAACATCACACTGAACAGTGAGAAGCTGAAAGCTTTTCCTCTGAGGTTGGGAACAAGACAGGGATACCTACTCTCCCCACTGTTATTTGATATAATACTGGAGGTCCTAGCCACGGCAATCAGACAAAACAAAGAAATACAAGGAATCCAGATTGGTAAAGAAGAAGTCAAATGGTCACTATTTGCAGATGACATGATATTGTACATAAAAGACCCTAAAGACTCCACTCCAAAACTACTAGAACTAATATTGGAATTCAGCAAAGTTGCAGGATACAAAATTAACACACAGAAATCTGTGGCTTTCCTATACACTAACAATGAACTAATAGAAAGAGAAATCAGAAAAACAATTCCATCACAATTGCATCAAAAAGAATAAAATACCTAGGTATAAGTCTAACCAAGGAAGTGAAAGATCTATATCCTGAAAACTATAAGACACTCTTAAGAGAAATAAAAAGGACACTAACAAATGGAAACTCATCCCATGCTTTTGGCTAAGAAGAATTAATATCGTCAAAATGGCCATCGTGCCCAAAGCAATATACAGATTTGATGCAATACCTATCAAATTACCAACAGCATTCTTCAACAAACTGGAACAAATAGTTCAAAAATTCATATGGAATCACCAAAGACCCAAATAGCCAAAGCAATCCTGAAAAGGAAGAATAAAGTAGGGGGGATCTTGCTCCCCAACTTCAAACTCTACTACAAAGCCACAGTAATCAAAACAGTTTGGTACTGGCACAAGAACAGAGCCACAGACCAGTGGAACAGAGTATAGACTCCAGACATTAACCCAAACATATATGGTCAATTAATATATGATAAAGGAGCCATGGACATACAATGGGGAAATGACAGTCACTTCAACAGATGGTGCTGGCAAAACTGGACAGCTACATATAAGAGAATGAAACTGGATCACTTTCTAACCCCATACACAAAAGTAAATTCGAAATGGATCAAAGAACTAAATGTATGTCATGAAACTATAAAACTCTTAGAAATTACGTAGGCGAAAGTCTCTTGGACATAAATATGAGTGACTTCTTCATGAACATATCTCCCTGGGCAAGGTAAACAAAAGCAAAAATGAACAAGTGGGACTATATCAAGCTGAAAAGCTTCTGTACAGCAAAGGACACCATCAATAGAACAAAAAGGTACCCTACAGTATGGGAGAATATATTCATAAATGACAGATCCCATAAAGGGTTGACATACAAATTACATAAAGAGCTCACACACCTCAACAAACAAAAAGCAAATAATCCAATTAAAAAAATGGGCAGAGGAGCTGAATAGACAGTTCTCCAAAGAAGAAATGAAGATGGCCAACTGACACATGAAAAGATGCTCCACATCAGTAGTCAACAGATAAATGCAAATTAAAACCACAATGAGATATCACCTCACACCAGTTTGGAAGGCTACCATCCAAAAGACAAACAACAACAAATGTTGGCAAGGTTGTGGAGAAAGGGGAACCCTCCTACACTGCTGGTTGGAATGTGAATTAGTTCAACCATTGTGGAAAGCAGTATGGAGGTTCCTGAAAAAGCTCAAAATAGAAATACAATTTGTCCTAGGAATTCCGCTTCTAGGAATTTACCATAAGAATGCAGCAGCCCAGTTTGTAAAAGACAGATGCACTCCTATGTTTATCGCAGCATTATTTACAATAGCCAAGAAATGGAAGCAACTCCTAAGTGTCCATCAGTAGACGAATGGATAAAGGAGATGTGGTACATATACACAATGGAATATTATTCAGCCATAAGAAGAAAACAAATCCTACTATTTGCAACAACATGGATGGAGCTAGCGGGTATTATGCTCAGTGAAATAAGCCAGGCTGAGAAAGACAAGTGCCAAATGATTTCACTCGTATGTGGAGTATAAGAACAAAGAAAAACTGAAGGAACAAAACAGCAGCAGAATCACAGAACCGAAGAGTGGACTAACAGTTACCAAAGGGAAAGGGACTGGGGAGAATGGGGGGAAAGGGTGGGGGTAAGGGAGGGAAAAAGAAAGGGGGCCTTATGATTAGCATGTATAATGTGTGGAGGGGCATAGGGAGGGATGTGCAACACAGAAAAGACAAGTAGTGATTCTACCACATCTTACTATGCTGATGGACAGTGACTGTAATGGGGTTTGTTGGGGAGACTTGGTGAAGGGGGAAGTCTAGTAAACATAATGTTCTTCATGTAATTGTAGATTAATTATAACATAATGAATGAATGAATAAATAAATAAATAAAAATATATAGTTATGATAAGTTAAGTACTTGAATAAGTAGAAATAGAGTAAATAGTCTTGAATTAGCAAGAGAAGGAATTGATATACCTCCACAGGTTCAAGATAAAGCATCTTAAATAAATTTAGAAGATACAATGTATAATTAAGCCTTCATTTTGATTTCACAAATGCTATGAAGAGAGAAACCATTAAGGAAAAAGCTTAGATTTTAAAATTTTATGTCAGCACATTTATATATCTTTATTTTCTATAACACTGGCTAGCCTACCTCTCAGGAACTATATTATGGACAGTGTTCAGTCATATAGTTTCATTGATTTAAATTGTTTAAAAGGCACACAGCTGCATTTCTGAAGCAGTGCAAAAATTCTGTTGCCTAAAAAATGGTATCTCTGAAGTGAGAAAAATCAAACTCTATACAGTGAAGAATGTGCTCTTGAAGATAAATTTCTTAAAACCAACACTTTTTATTAGCTCATAAAATCTCATATTTCTGCTCTTGCTTATCAGTGTCATGACAATAAGCCATACAATGTAGAAACCATCTTTGGTTTTAAGGAAACTTATGCTAACACACCATTTATTGAAGTAGTATAAAAAATACTAGTTTTAAAGAATGTTGATAAAAATTTCATGCAAAAAGGATTCAGTGTCAATTAAAAGTAGGAAAGAAGATTCTTAATGAAAATTAGCATATCAGAAGTTCTGCAAAAGTTTTAATTACAAATAAGTGTTCCAAACCTATGTGAGCATTTTTCCCCACAGATACCTATTAAAGCACAGGAAATAATATTTCTCAAACAACAGTTTAGTGCATACTGTATTGTCAAAAATCAGTTTAGATTGTCAGTAAATTCTTAATAAATCCTCTAAAAAATAAGGTATTTTTAGTGATAGCAATTATAAATGTTTACAAAAGAGAGTATAAATATAGGCAAGAACAAATGGAAATATAAGTCATAGATAATCTCATCATGTAGAGGTAACCCCCTTTAACACTATGTCATTTGTGTATGCATTAGTACTTTTTTAAAATAAAAAGTGAAATGATGCTGTTTGTTCTTTTCTATAACCTCCATTTTTCATTAGATACATTACAAACATACTTCTAAGGCTATTACATATTCTAAAACACAATTGTCAGTGGCTTATTTATGAATGTACCATAATTTTTTAAACAAACCTTATCAATAGGCATTTAAGTTGATTTTCTTTTTTCACTGTCATAAATTCTGCCATGAATACCCTTATGGCTGTATCCTGAGTTGCATCTAAAATTACTTTTAAGGATAAATTTCTAATCCAAACATAGTAGATCAAAGAGTATATAAAATTATAGTGCTTTTGATCTGAATAAGTGTTTAGTCTCCAATTTCAGTTGGGTCTTCCAAAGTATAGACCTGCATTATAGTTGTGTTTTGCTATTACCTCTTTTCAGTTTTTGAAGATGTTTAAAATCATGACTACTCTCTTCAATCCTTCAACTGTACTTAGTCTCAGCCAGCTGACACTACATGCTTCTTTAGAAAGAAAATAGAACACACCAGAGAAGAATTGCCTTAACTTCCTTACCTAAAGTAATTCTACATACTTACTTGCATCACTGTTTATCCTTCTCACCTTCCTTCAGATTAAAATGTAATATTCGAGGGGGGCAGAGCCAGGATGGCGGCGTGAGTAGAGCAGTGGAAATCTCCTCCCAAAAGCACATAGAGCTATGAAAATATAACAAAGAAAAATCTTCCTAAAATAGAGACCACAGGACACAGGACAACATCCAGACCACATCCACACCTGCAAGAACCCAGCGCCTTGCGAAGGGGGTAAGATACAAGCCCCGGCCCGGCGGGACCCGAGCGCCCCTCCCCCCAGCTCCCGGCGGGTGGAAAGAAACCGAAGGGGTTTTTTTTTTTTGGCGAGCGCAATTTGGAAGCCTTAAAGGGATGGGCCCCCGTTGCTAGGGAGGCAGGGTGGTGGGACCGGTGAGCAGGTGCCTGGGACCGGCGCCTGAGGACAGAGGAAATCGCGCGTTTTTCCCCTTTTTTTTTCTCTTTTTGGCGAGCGCTTTTTGGAAGCCTTAAAGGGACAGGGACCCCAGTGCTAGGGAGGCAGGGTGGCGGGACTGGTGAGCGGGTGCCTGGGACTGGTGCCTGAGGACAAAGAATATCCCACGTTTTTCCCTGCGGGACTGGTGGGCAGGTGCCTGAGACTGGCACTTGAGGACAGAGGAAATCGCGCGTTTTTCCCCCCTTTTTTTTTCTCTTTTCTGCGAGTGCTTTTTGGAAGCCTAAAAGGGACAGGGACCCCGGTGCTAGGGAGGCAGGGCGGCGGGACTGGTGAGCGGGTACCTGGGACCAGTGCCTGAGGACAAAGAATATCGAGCGTTCCTTGCCTGCGGGACCGGTGGGTGGGTGCTTTTTGGAAGCCTTGAAAGGACAGGGACCCTGGTGCTAGGGAGACAGGGCAGCAGGACCAGTGAGCTGGTGCCTGGGACCGGCACCTGAGGACAAAAAAAGAAAAACAAAAATCGCTTGTTTTTTCCTTTTTTTTTTTTTCTTTCTTTCTGTTCCCTCTCTCATTGTTGCTGTTGTTGTTTTGGTTTGCAGAGTGCTTTTTGGAAGTCTTAAAGGGGCAGGACAGGTCACTTAGACCAGAGGCAGGGAATCTGGGGATCTCTGGGCACTCTAACCCCCTGGGCAGCAGGGAGCACAGAGACCCCTTACGGAGATAAATAGCCTCCTGGCCGCTCCCCCTCCAACGGGGCTCCACCATTTTGGAGGAACAGCCCCAGCCCAGCCAAGCCCACAGCAACAGCGGAGATAAACCCCAAAGCAACTGGGCAGGAAGCAGAAGCCCTGTCTGCGCACAGCTGCCCAGCACAAGCAACTAGAGGTCGCTATTCTCCCAGGAAAAGGCTACAAACCAACAAGAAGGGAAGCTCTTCCAGCGGTCACTTGTACCAGCTCTGCAAACTATATCTATCACCATGAAAAGGCAAAACTACAGGCAGACAAAGATCACAGAGACAACACCTGAGAAGGAGACAGACCTAACCAGTCCTCATGAAAAAGAATTCAAAATAAAAATCATGAACATGCTGACAGAGATGCAGAGAAAAATGCAAGAGCAATGGGATGAGATGCAGAGAAAAATGCAAGAGCACTGGGATGAGATGCAGAGAAAAATGCAAGAGCAGTGGGATGAGATGCAGAGAAAAATGAAAGAGCAGTGGGATGAAGTCCGGAAGGAGATCACAGATGTCAGGAAAGAGATCACAGAAGTGAAACAATCCCTGGAAGGATTTATAAGCAGAATGGATAAGATGCAAGAGACCATTGAAGGAATAGAAGCCAGAGAACAGGAACGTATAGAAGCTGACATAGAGAGAGATAAAAGGATCTCCAGGAATGAAACAACACTAAGAGAAATATGTGACCAATACAAAAGGAATAACACTCGTATTATAGGGATACCAGAAGAGGAAGAAAGAGGAAAAGGGATAGAAAGTGTCTTTGAAGAAATAATTGCTGAAAACTTCCCCAAACTGGGGGAGGAAATAATCGAACAGACCATGGTATTACACAGAACCCCCAACAGAAAAGTTCCAAGGAGGACAACACCAAGACACATAGTAATTAAAATGGCAAGGATCAAGGACAAGGAAAGAGTTTTAAAGGCAGCTAGAGAGAAAAAGGTCACCTATAAAGGAAAACCAATCAGGCTAACATCAGACTTCTCAACAGAAACCCTACAGGCCAGAAGAGAATGGCATGATATACTTAATGCAATGAAACAGAAGGGCCTTGAACCAAGGATACTGTATCCAGCACGACTATCATTTAAATATGATGGTGGGATTAAACAATTCCCAGACAAGCAAAAGCTGAGGGAATTTGCTTCCCACAAACCACCTCTACAGGGCATCCTACGGGGACTGCTCTAGATGGGAGCACCCCTAAAAAGAGCACAGAACAAAACACACAACATATGAAGAATGGAGGAGGAGGAATAAAAAGGGAGAGAAGAAAAGAATCTCCAGACAGTGTATATAACAGGTCAATAAGCGAGCTAAGTTAGGCAGTAAGATACTAAAGAAGCTAACCTTGAACCTTTAGTAACCACGAATCTAAAGCCTGAAATGGCAATAAGTACATATCTCTCAATAGTCACCCTAAATGTAAATGGACTTAATGCACCAATCAAAAGACACAGAGTAATAGAATGGATAAAAAAGCAAGACCCATCTATATGCTGCTTACAAGAAACTCACCTTAAACCCAAAGATAAGCATAGACTAAAAGTCAAGGGATGGAAAAACATATTTCAGGCAAACAACAGTGAGAAGAAAGCAGGGGTTGCAGTACTAATATCAGACAAAATAGACTTCAAAACAAAGAAAGTAACAAGAGATAAAGAAGGCCACTACATAATGATAAAGGGCTCAGTCCAACAAGAGGATATAACCATTCTAAATATATATGCACCCAATACAGGAGCACCAGCATATGTGAAGCAAATACTAACAGAACTAAAGAGGGAAATAGACTGCAATGCATTCATTGTAGGAAACTTCAACACACCACTCACCCCAAAGGATAGATCCACCGGGCAGAAAATAAGTAAAGACACACAGGCACTGAACAACACACTAGAACAGATGGACCTAATAGACATCTATAGAACTCTACATCCAAAAGCAAAAGGATATACATTCTTCTCAAGTGCACATGGAACATTCTCCAGAATAGACCACATACTAGCTCACAAAAAGAGCCTCAGTAAATTCCAAAATATTGAAATTCTACCAACCAATTTTTCAGACCACAAAGGTATGAAAGTAGAAATAAATTCTACAAAGAAAAGAAAAAGGCTCACAAACACATGGAGGCTTAACAACATGCTACTAAATAATCAATGGATCAATGAACAAATCAAAATAGAGATCAAGGAATATATAGAAACAAATGACAACAACAACACTAAGCCCCAACTTCTGTGGGATGCAGCGAAAGCAGTCTTAAGAGGAAAGTATATAGCAATCCAGGCACACTTGAAGAAGGAAGAACAATCCCAAATGAATAGTCTAACATCACAATTATTAAAACTGGAAAAAGAAGAACAAAGGAGGCCTAAAGTCAGCAGAAGGAGGGACATAATAAAGATCAGAGAAGAAATAAACAAAATTGAGAAGAATAAAACAATAGCAAAAATCAAAGAAACCAAGAGCTGGTTCTTTGAGAAAATAAACAAAACAGGTAAGCCTCTAGCCCAACTTATTAAGAGAAAAAGAGAGTCAACACAAATCAACATAATCAGAAATGAGAATGGAAAAATCACGACAGACTCCACAGAAATACAAAGAATTATTAAAGACTACTATGAAAACCTATATGCCAACAAGCTGGAAAACCTAGAAGAAATGGACAACTTCTAGAAAAATACAACCTCCCAAGACTGACCAAGGAAGAAACATAAAAGTTAAACAAACCAATTACAAGCAAAGAAATTGAAACAGTAATCAAAAAACTACCCAAGAACAAAACCCCGGGGCCGGACGGATTTACCTCGGAATTTTATCAGACACACAGAGAAGACATAATACCCATTCTCCTTAAAGTGTTCCACAAAATAGAAGAAGAGGGAATACTCCCAAACTCATTCTATGAGGCCAACATCACCCTAATACCAAAACCAGGCAAAGACCCCACCAAAAAAGAAAATTACATACCAATATCCCTGATGAATGTAGATGCAAAAATACTCAATAAAATATTAGCAAACAGAATTCAACAGTATATCAAAAGGATCATACACCATGACCAAGTGGGGTTCATCCCAGGGATGCAAGGATGGTACAACATTCGAAAATCCATCAACATCATCCACCACATCAACAAAAAGAAAGACAAAAACCACATGATCATCTCCATAGATGCTGAAAAAGCATTTGACAAAATTCAACATCCATTCATGATAAAAACTCTCAGCAAAATGGGTATAGAGGGCAAGTACCTCAACATAATAAAGGCCATATATGATAAACCCACAGCCAGCATTATACTGAACAGCGAGAAGCTGAAAGCATTTCCACTGAGATCGGGAACCAGACAGGGATGCCCACTCTCCCCACTGTTATTTAACATAGTACTGGAGGTCCTAGCCATGGCAATCAGACAAAACAAAGAAATACAAGGAATCCAGATTGGTAAAGAAGAAGTTAAACTGTCCTATTTGCAGATGATATGATACTGTACATAAAAAACCCTAAAGACTCCACTCCAAAACTACTAGAACTGATATCGGAACACAGCAAAGTTGCAGGATACAAAATTAACACACAGAAATCTGTAGCTTTCCTATACACTAACAACAAATCAATAGAAAGAGAAATCAGGAAAACAATTCCATTCACCATTGCATCAAAAAGAATAAAATACCTAGGAATAAACCTAACCAAAGAAGTGAAAGACTTATACTCTGAAAACTACAAGTCACTCTTAAGAGAAATTAAAGGGGACACTAATAAATGGAAACTCATCCCATGCTCATGGCTAGGAAGAATTAATATCGTCAAAATGGCCATCCTGCCCAAAGCAATATACAGATTTGATGCAATCCCTCTCAAATTACCAGCAACATTCTTCAATGAATTGGAACAAATAATTCAAAAATTCATATGGAAACACCAAAGACCCCGAATAGCCAAAGCAATCCTGAAAAAGAAGAATAAAGTAGGGGGGATCTCACTCCCCAACTTCAAGCTCTACTACAAAGCCATAGTAATCAAGACAATTTGGTACTGGCACAAGAACAGAGCCACAGACCAGTGGAACAGATTAGAGACTCCAGAAATTAACCCAAACATATATGGTCAATTAATATTTGATAAAGGAGCCATGGACATACAATGGCAAAATGACAGTCTCTTCAACAGATGGTGCTGGCAAAACTGGACAGCTACATGTAGGAGAATGAAACTGGACCATTGTCTAACCCCGTATACAAAGGTAAACTCAAAATGGATCAAAGACCTGAATGTAAGTCATGAAACCATTAAACTCTTGGAAAAAAACATAGGCAAAAACCTCTTAGACATAAGCATGAGTGATCTCTTCTTGAACGTATCTCCCCGGGCAAGGAAAACAACAGCAAAAATGAGCAAGTGGGACTACATTAAGCTGAAAAGCTTCTGTACAGCGAAAGACACCATCAATAGAACAAAAAGGAACCCTACAGTATGGGAGAATATATTTGAAAATGACAGATCCGATAAAGGCTTGACGTCCAGAATATATAAAGAGCTCACATGCCTCAACAAACAAAAAACAAATAACCCAATTAAAAAATGGGCAGAGGAACTGAACAGACAGTTCTCCAAAAAAGAAATACAGATGGCCAAGAGACACATGAAAAGATGCTCCACATCGGTAATTATCAGAGAAATGCAAATTAAAACTACAATGAGGTATCACCTCACACCAGTAAGGATAGCTGCCATCCAAAAGACAAACAACAACAAATGTTGGCGAGGCTGTGGAGAAAGGGGAACCCTCCTACACTGCTGGTGGGAATGTAAATTAGTTCAACCATTGTGGAAAGCAGTATGGAGGTGCATCAAAATGCTCAAAACAGACCTACCATTTGACCCAGGAATTCCACTCCTAGGAATTTACCCTAAGAACGCAGCAATCAAGTTTGAGAAGGACAGATGCACTCCTATGTTTATCGCAGCACTATTTACAATAGCCAAGAATTGGAAGCAACCTAAATGTCCATCGGTAGATGAATGGATAAAGAAGATGTGGTACATATACACAATGGAATACTACTCAGCATTAAGAAGTGGAAAAATCCAACCATTTGCAGCAACATGGATGGAGCTGGAGAGTATTATGCTCAGTGAAATAAGCCAAGCAGAGAAAGAGAAATACCAAATGATTTCACTCATCTGAGGAGTATAGGAACAAAGGAAAAACTGAAGGAACAAAACAGCAGCAGAATTACAGAACCCAAAAATGGACTAACAGGTACCAAAGGGAAAGGAACTGGGGAGGATAGGTGGGCAGGGAGGGATAAGGGGGGGGAAGAAGAAGGGGGGTATTAAGATTAGCATGCATGGGGGGGAGGGAGCAAGGGGAGGGTGGGCTGCACAACACAGAGAGGACAAGTAGTGACTCTACAACATTTTGCTATGCTGATGGACAGTAACCGTAATGTGGTTGTTAGGGGGTACCTGATATAGGGGAGAGCATAGTAAACATAGTATTCTTCATGTAAGTGTAGATTAAAAATTAAAAAAAAAAAAAAAAAAAGAAAGAAAGAAAGAAAAGGGGGATTACTCCTTAACAGGATAAAACTATTGGTAAATCAAAGATCAATGCATGCTTTAAATATGCTTAATGTTGATCACTTAAAGGGTGTCAGATGATCAGCTATGGAGGTACTCTTTTCTGATAATATTCCTTTCTCTTAATTAAAAAAAAAAAAAAAAAGTTACTGTGTGCTGTCCTCCAATGAGTTCTGCACAGTGGTATAGAGGGCATGTCAAAGTGTGGGCAAAGGGTCTGTTTGTTTCTATGCAGAAGATCAAGGCCTAGCTTGGATACCCAGAAAATGAACTAAGATACGATATGAGGAGGAGCTTCCAGCATCAGCACTCTCTGGAGGACTTGTGCCGGGGGATGATCATCAAAAAAGCCTCTACAGGGATCCGGACGATGCTGCGGTTGTGGCTGCATCCAGCCCACCGTCTCCTGGACTTGCCATAGGAATGAGGAGGGAGATGTCTAGGCTGGCATGTGCATATAGTGAGACAACGAATTTGACCAGATCTGTACTGTTGGAACTCAACCAGGAGTTGGGAGGGGTGCAAGTTGTAGCACTCCAAAATCTCATGACTATAGACTATCTATGGTTAAAAGAACATATGGGATGTGAACAGATCCCAGAAATGGGCTGCTTTAATTTGTCTGATGGTTCAAGTACAGTTGGACAATATCCATCATATCATAGATAAATTTTCACAAATGCCTAGGGTGCCTAAATGGTTTTCTTGGCTTCACTGGAGATGGATGGTAATTATAGATTTGCTTTGTTTATGTCACCGTATTCCTATTATGTTAATATGTGTGTGCAAATTAGTTAGTAGTTTAAAACCTATACATACTTAAGGTACTATACAAGAAGATATGTCAAAGAAATAATCAATCCTCCCAAGTTTCCTTCATATGCTACATCTATAGCTTTTCTTCTTCCTTCCTAATTACAACCCTTAAATAGAATTCGTGCCTCTTATCGAATTTACTGAGTATCATAATTCCTCCAGGTGGTAAAGATACCTCGAGACAAGTGCTGGGCATAGAAGCCACAGGGCATAAATCTGCAAAGAAGTAAAAAGCTAACCTTTTCAAACAATATGGCTTCTCTCTCACTTACCAACTTTACATTTCCCTGTATGGCCCCGGAAGATGACTGGTTAGCCAGAGACGGGTAAGATTCCTCAAGGGAGGAACAACCTAAGACAGGCACAGTCGCAGGGGGGCCATCAGGTGAGAATTTGGGGATCAACAGAGGTGAGGCTCAGAACCTCACCCCCCCTGCTTTGAGAGAAATCTTCTGCATCCGGGGATGTCTTGCTGCCCTTGTCTAGCCTGGATTAATACTTAGTCCATAGGCACACACCTGATCATCTGATCATCTACATTTGCCCTCTTACAGCACTAAACTATGTTTTCTACCTTTATCTTGCATCTACCTACCACTTCAGCATTTTATTAAAAATAAAAATAATAATAATAATAGGAGAAATGTGGGATCAACATATAAATCAAGTACAAAAATCAAACGAATATTCATATTTGACCTGATTGTTTACAGTTCATAATGCGTGATCAAAACCAAAAGTTTCTGTGATGAATGCCCTTTCACTGTTCACCATGTAAGAATTCGTTCACCATGTAAGAACTTGTTCGTTATGCTTCAGAAGATTGGAGACTGACGAGAATTAGGCTTGAGATGGATTAATGATTGTACATTGAGCGTTGACCCCCCTATACTGAATTTTATTGTTGTTAACAACCATTTGATCAATAAATATGAGAGATGCCCTCTCAAAAAAAAAAAAAAAACAAAACATCATGAGGCATATGGTAAGCACGCGATAATGCCTGTTATTATTAAATGAGTTTGTATTGGTATTACATAAATGAATGTATAGCTATGTTTTGCTACTGGCCTCCCTGCTAGAATCTGCCAGGAGGGGGCGCGTGAGAGAGATAGAAGGGACTTGTTCCTTACTTGCTTCCCATTCCTGGGAGTGTCTCTCCAACAGGTCTTTTCCTTCCTGGAAGCGGACATTCATTTCAGTTTTCAGTTGATCCTAGTATGCAGTTTTCCAGTTTTCTTTTTAACACTCACAAAACCAGCCTCATTGTACCCACTCAAGAGCAACAGCCACAGCTGAGCAACACTACCTCCTCCACAGTAGCTTGGGTCCCAGCCCGGTAGGAGCTTCCTCTGGGCTCAGAGACATCAGCACCCGCTGGTTACTGTCTTTTGGAAGATCCAAGCTTCAGCTGCACAGAAACCCCTTCTCTAAACTTCTTAGTTCTAATAATTCCAGCCTCTCCCTGTTGCTGTTGTTCCCCCAGATCGTACTTAGTGTTCCTTTTTGGTTTTTAACTCCTGCTATGGTGCCTTTAATATAAAATATAGTCCAAAATTTGATTCCCTCCCTTCAAGAGGTAGAGCTGAATTCCCCTTTTGAGTATAGGCTATGCTTAGTGACTTGCCTCTAAAGAATAGAACATGGTGACAGTAATGGGGTTCATAAAAATCATAGTGGCGTTGTTTTAATTTGTCTGATTTCTCTCAGACTGTTTACTTACAGTTGGACAATATCCATCATATCATAGACAAATTTTCACAAATACACTGGTTTTCTTGGCTTCACTGGAGATGGCTGGTAATTATAGATCTGCATTGGTTATGTAACTATGTGCGCAATTTAGTTAGTAGTTTAAAACCTATACATGCTTAAGTTACTCTACAAGAAGATATGTCAAAGAAATAATCAATCCTCCCATGTTTTCTTCCATCTGCTACTTCTATAGCTTTTCTTCTTCCTTCCTAATTACAACCCTTAAATAGAATTCGTGCCTCATATCGAATTTACCGAGTATCATAATTCCTCCAAGTGGTAAAGATACCTCGAGACAAGTGCTGGGCATAGAAGCCACAGGGCATAAATCTGCAAAGAAGTAAAAAGCTAACCTTTTCAAACAATATGGCTTCTCTCTCACTTACCAACTTTACATTTCCCTGTATGGCCCCGGAAGATGACTGGTTAGCCAGAGACGGGTAAGATTCCTCAGGGGAGGAACAACCTAAGACAGGCACAGTTGCAGGGGGGCCATCAGGTGAGAAATTGGGGATCAACAGTGGTGAAGCTTAGGACCTCACCCCCCCTGTTTTGAGAGAAATCTTCTACATCTGTGGATGTTTTAATGCCCTTGTCTAGCTTGGATTAACACATAGTCTACAGGCACACACCTGATCATCTACAATTGCTCTCTTACAACACTAAACTATGTGTTCTACCTTTATCTTGCATCTACCTACCACTTCAGCATTTTATTAAAAATAAAAAAAATAATAATAATAAAGGGAAAAATGTGGGATCCACATATAAATCAAGTATAAAAATCAAACGAATATTCATATTTGACCTGATTGTTTATAGTTCATAATGCGTGATCAAAACCGAAAGTTTCTGTGATGACTGCCCTTGTACTGTTCACCATGTAAGAACTTATTCACTATGTAAGAATTTGTTCACCATGTAAGAACTTGTTCGTTATGCTTCAGAAGATGGGAGACTGATGAGAATTAGGCTTGAGATGGATTAATGATTGTGCATTGAGCGTTGACTCCCCTATACAGAATTTTATTGTTGTTAACAACCATTTGATCAATAAATATGAGAGATGCCCTCTCAAAAAAAAAAAAAGGATCTGAAATGTAATACTTACGTTACGTGATAGTGTAATTGTTAGAGATGATTGTTAATTGTTTGATATTATTAAATAGATATTTGTTAAAAAAAATGTAATATTCACCCTGCATATTGGATTCCATTCTTTTGGGTTTCTCAGAAGACTTTCATGTTGCTTAATTACCTGTTCTCTAATCTGCATCATTGCCTTTCCATCTCTACTGGTTCCTTCACATATTCCAAAATAAGAAACCTCAATACCACAGTCCACTGCAGCTCTTACCTTATACTTATTTTCCCTCCACAAGCAAATTTATTGAAGACGTTATTTCTACTCACTGTCTTCATTTCCTTAACACCACTTATGGCTCATTGCACTACAAGTTTGATTCACCTTCCTCTCTTACACTCTTCTTAACAAGGTCATGTTTTTACTGATAATTCTAATGGAAACTTGTCATTTGGTCCTTATTTTAGCTGCTTTCTCTGCAACATTCAACACTCTTGATTATTCCTTCTCTGAAACAACCACTTTCCTTGGTTTCACAAAACGCTACTCTTCTATTTTTTTTCTTACTTTTCTGACTCTGAGCACTCTCATTTGACAGCTTCTTTTACTCCACTCATGCTTTCAAGTCAGCTGTAGTTCAAATATTTCACTAGGCTCTTTCTCTTGATTTAAAAGAATTTTTTAAAAAATCTCCCATTCAAAATATATTTCCTAAAGCATATTCCTTGAATTCCAATATTCTTGAATATGCACGATTTCAAGTATCACTGGTCTCATCTTTATCCTGTGCTACAGTCCTAAGTATCTTAACAATCTTCATGTGCCAGCTATAACTTTAACCAAGTTATTTTAGGTCTGTCAACCTTAGCTTTCTCACCAGGAAAATGGGAACAATCATCTTATATCTGCCATGGGTCACATTGAAAGCATGAGTGAGATAATTTAAATATTTTAGCACAGTACCTGACATAAATCAAGTACTTAACAAATCTCTAGTGTATTTAAAATAATTTTGGGTAAAAACCTTACAAAACTCAGGTAATTTGAAGGAAGTAAGTCCCTAATGAATAACAGAATTAAGACCAAAATAACATTGATTTGTGCATAAAAAAGACTGCATTAGCTGAAAGGTGGCACCAGCTGCAATAACTAATGAACTTCTCGATGGTTTAACATACAGACATTTTCACTCAAGATAGAACAGGTAGGGTGGAGGCTTTGTCCGTCCACTCACTCAGGGGCTCAGACTGATGCAGATTCAGTATCCATGTAGCTTGCTTTCCAGGATCTGGCTGCTGATTTTTCCCACATAGTTTGCCTCTGCTCATCTTGGGTCTCAGTCTTTCCAGGCTGAGACACAAATTTTCTTGACATCCGCTGACGTCCTATGAACCCATGATATCTTTTAGGGTTTTTGTTAGAGCTCCTGTTCCCTTCTAATGGCAATTTATATATGAGTTATAGTAACATGAGTTGCCTAAAAGATAATGCCAAAATCTCAGTGGCTTAACAGAGTGACCATATACAATTAACATGATTTGTATAATATCTTCCTCTATTACTTGATAAACTGTTATTTAGGAAACATCTATTAGTTCTAGCATTGTAAGTAGTAACCAACAGCATGACTTGTGTTTAGTTGTTTACTTTTTTCCTGTCTCAAATTTTGTATCTGTAGAATAAAAGACATGGTCATGGAATAAATGCTCTCTAAAATTCCTTCTACTCTATAACTTGGTTTATATTTAACATCATACTGGGATATTCATAATTATTACAGTACTTTTTGTGTGGCAAATATTTTTCTAAGCACATCATATGTAGTAACTTATTTAATCTTCACTAGAACCCTCTATTATTGCCCCTGTGTTACAGATAAGTAAATTGAGGGCCATATATCTATATTCGGAAACATTGATTTTCTCGCTGACCAATTATCTAAAAGTTAGTAGTTTAAAACTCCTCAACACATTATGAAGCATATCTCATTTGCTTACATTTTAACAAAGCCTTCTACCGGCACACTTTGTTATACTCACGGGTTTGTGTAAATGATGAAAGAATAGTAGAAAGCCTGACAAATCTTTAATCACTTCTTTTAAAACACACACATATTTCTTTCATCTCTGTATAATGTCAGTCCAGAGGTCAGCATTTCTCAGAAGTTACCCTGGGGTCCAGCTGCTTTAGAAGAGCATAGATCCATGTTAATGTCCCATGCTGTGTGATCAGGATGAAAGGGGCCATTCGGAGGCATCTACTGACTCTCTCCTCCAACACCTTAGGTTATATCTTACACTTTATGAGATCTGGAAAACACCTGGGCATAATGTCCTTATTAAGTTCACAGTAAAATGGAGGAGAGAAGGTGATTTAAAACACAGGGCATAGCGTATTAGGAACTCTTGTATTCATCTCAACTGCCAGACTCAAGAATTAGTGGAATGTCAAATCAAGCAACATTTTACAATAACTGTGACTCTGCATTGAGTGAAAGTTACCAAATACCCTTACTATACTGTGTCCTGTACCTTGAGATAAAATATTAGTTACATATGCTGTATGTAACATTTTGTTAATAATATATTCATTACCTTGATTTCTGGATGATTCAAGAAAAAGTTTAATTTTGATTACCTATAAACATAAACAAAGAAAATAGTATATACTGAATTAAATAATCAAATGTTACAATAATTGCAGAAAATATTACTAAAATATACTGTATATTGTGTATGTAACTGTATGTTAGTGCAGTTAGACTTATGGCTATCCTTTCAGACCTCATCTTCATGAAACAGTAACTTGTCTGTCTTGTACACCACTGTATCCTCTAGCTTTGTGCCAAGACATATATTAAATGTATTAATTCATTTAGTAAAAACATGTGATAACATTCTGTTAACAAGGAAATGAGTTCTAGAGAGGCTAGTAACTCAGTCAGGTTCATATTGATAGCATACATTGGTCTGAATTCAAGATTATTCCTCAAACGATCCACCACAAGGTAGGAAGCCAGAGGCCACAGTAAGAGCTTGCGCTCTGGGACTCACTGAGATCCCTCCATCTACCACAGGACTGTGCCAGCAGGAAACTTTTTCAGTCACAGAATTTGAATTACTGTCAAGATCTGTATCTCTGTCTGCTTATATTACAGGCGTTTCTGTCTCCAGCATAAACTATGATTCCATAAAGAACAGACTTGTTTTGCTTGTATTTGTTACTATTTGGCTAGTATAGAACCTTGTACACAGTGGAGACCCCGTACAGCTCTGATGAACTGAACCAGACAAGGACAATATGTTAGTGGCACAACTAATTTGTAAAAATGAATATTCTTTTTATTGGACAATGCAGAATATAAATATGTATATAAAATCTGTATGAACATGTATACAAGTTGATCTAATCTACTATCAATATAGCATCAAACCCTCCCCTAAATTTCAGGGCTATAAAGCAATGTTTTCACTGTAACTTTTTAGATAAATAAAGGAATTTAAAACCAATCCCAATTATTCAACAACAAAAGGAATGCCTGCTGTGGATTAAAGCAGCCAGTAATGGGCATGAATATCCAAGGAGACAGAGATGCCAGGTTGTAAAAGATACCTTGAAAAGCAAATAGTAGGGGAAAAGTCAATAAACTAAAATATGGGATAGGTAACAGCAACAGTCCAGACAAGTGGTTAGCATTGATATAAACACACACAAACATTTCTATTGTACTTTCTCAATATTCTTAACATGCATGTGTGTATACATGTGTATGAACATACAGGTGTGTTGTGTGCATACATTTATATATAGCAACAGATAGATGGACAGAGAAGCTCACATTCAGAATGGGGCTATCTGGCAGAGGATCACAAGACCTGGTATATAGATCTAGCATTCAGAAGGAAGGCTCTAATCTGGAAAGAAGAGAGGCTGTACAAAAGTATGTCAAAATAAGAGAGTGCTCCTTTCCTAGAGGAAATGAGATATGAAGACATGTTGTCAAGCACAAAAAAGTAAAGCAGCCATCTCAGCTACTCCAAGTTGGATACAGCGCAAGAACTTGTTCAGTGAATCAAGATAGAAATCATTAACTTAAACTGAAGAGAACACGGCAGAGGCAGACTTGAAACACAACTGATGAAATGTTTAATTTTCCCACTTCTTTTTTCTTTTTCTCCTTTTTTTTCCTCACCTTTCTCCTCTTTTTGTCTTTTCCTTCTTTGCCTTCAGTAGGAAAGGGAGGAATCTTACAAATTAAGGTCACAAAGGACAAAACAGTAACATTATTTAACAATACCAACAGCTGAGTAATGATGGGAACAATGATCATCCCAGACAATGAAGTCTTGGGAAACTATTGCTATTGTGCACAAAACCAAATGCTTATCTTTCAGGCATTCAAAGCAAAATAATAGGATACATGGCTCTCAATAGCTAACAAGGTAGAAAACCAAATTATCAGAAAGAGATATTTCCCTCTCTGTGAAATATGAGAAGAAACATTCTGCGGGTCTACATTGGGACTTTTTTGAATCACAGAGATAATATTGTGATAAGGGCTTTCAGGAAAACAAAAAATAAATAGAAAGAAAAGATGATATAAAAAAACAAGATAAGTAATAAATTTATAGAAATAAGAAAAAAATCAGCAGTGCAGGGAAGATACAACTTTAAAGGAGACAGTCAGAAATTAATAACCACAATAGGTAAAGAAGTGCAAGGATTAAAGGGTCTTTTTCACAACTGACCTGGACATGACAAAATACAGATGTAGCAATGATATAAAATCCTATGGACCAATAATCTGTCACTGTAAATGCCTGCGTTTTCCCTAGGCATGTATTCATCATTTTCATAGAGGTTTCCCTGGCAAATATCATTATGGTTCAGATTTCTATTTTAATGTAGTGGCTGCAGAATTGGAATTTAAGCTATTTTATAAAAATTCATTGTGTTATCTTTCAAGTTCTTGCTTTAAAAGCTAACTCCATTCCTAAATGCCAGATGACTTTGTAGAGCTGATATTTTGCTTATGTGAAGATGTAGGAGAAAAAGCAGGTTTTCAAATTAGATAGGTTTAGGATTAAATTTAGCCCTTCAATTTATTGCTTGTTTGACCTTGAGTGAGTTTGTCAGCCTTTGGCCTTTTCTATTTATAATATTAAATAAACAACTCCTATATCTCTGAGTTGTTGTTATTATTAAATGAGATAATGTATATACTATTCCGGAAATGTTTATAGGCAAGTATTAGATAAACAATGGTTGTACCCTCTGCTTTGCTCTGCTCTGATGGGGTTGGGACTCCATATCTTTAACAGGTAAATGAAATATATACATGTTAGATCATAAAAAAGAAACCTTCCAAGGAAAGAATTTCCTAAGAAAATAACTCTATGTCTATAGTTTTTATTGTTTCAGATACAGTGGTTTATTCATTGAACTATAGTTTATTCATTATAGTTTACAGTCATTCATATAGCTCTATTCTATATATGAAAGGCATCATACTGGGTAATATATATACTAAAAAAAATTGTACATGCTTCCCCAACAGTCCAATGGAGAACAGACACACATAACTAAATACTGAGTATTAGTCAAGTTCTAAGGAAAACAGAAACTTTAAAATGTAAAAAAAATGTGAAATTTCTCGGTGTTTCCAGAAAGGTTAAAGAAATATCACTGCAGTTCCTGATCAGCTATACATTTCAATATTCTGCATCTTATTAAATGCATGAGGCATTATAATGATTTTTGCCCTCCCATGAAACGACATTTTCTCCAAAAGTGTTTCAATGGTCATAATTTATCCTAAGAGATTTGGAAGTATTAGTATTCTTCAGTACAAATAAGCAATATTTATACCCTTGCAAACTTAACTTCAGTTTTCCCAAATCAAATTGAAGGCCTGATCTCTCCTTTTCTAATAAATACAAATCGAATTGAGTTATTCTCTTATCCTTGCTCTACCACCTGAGACCCACCAGTTTTCATACAAGTTTTTTTTTTCATTAAAACAAATCTCTATAATATAGCAACCATACTAGTTTAGTGCTACAAACATTTTAAGATTTTTTTAAATTTATTTTCTTACTTAGAAGATATTTCAATATTTTGGTTTATCTTAAAGTACTAGCAAAACTTTTTCTTATAATTTTCTCAGGAAGTTTTTTAAGTTCAAAGAAATGTTTCCATAATATTTTCAGTGACTTCCTGATAGAGCAGAGAACTCTCCAGTTCAGTAGTTGGGGAGGCCTGGAGACCTGTGGTCACTTCCAAAGCTGGTTGGCCTAGTGAAGAATTATTCTTGAAGTTTTAAGTGTTTTAGGTAGAAGTAACAGCACATTCTAGATTAGGCCACACAACCTTTTTCACTAAGAGAATAGAAAACTAATCCTAATGGAAAATCAAAATGATATTTTTAGTCATTCACATAGTCAACAAATATTTACTGAACATTGCTATATACCAGGCCCTCTTTTACTTGCTGGGGAAATATTAATTCACAAAACAGACAGAAGTGCTCATCCTCCAGGAATCTACAGATGGGGAGACGGTTATAAACCAAGGCCAACCTATTATGCACAGGGTTTGAGGCCCATGATATTTCCAGGGGCTCAGGAAAATGTTTTCCTTTTAATGTATTTTAAAACCAGAAGAAAAATATATGAATATTATGATAATGCACTTTAATAATTATATTTTTCTTTACACCAATGCAGCCCTCATATATGATTTTAAATATTTTTATGGAGCAAAGGGTCCATTAAGGCAAAAGTGCCTCGAGACTATGAAAGTCATAGTATAGACCTGTAATAGCACAATGAATAAGTAAATTACATGGTACATTAGTAGGTGAGAAGTTCTGTTGTGGAAAAAAAAAGTGTGATAGAGTGAGGAATAAGGTTGTTTGCAATTTTAAAAAGAGTGTTAGAGAAAGCATCACTGAGATGAAACATTTGAACACAGACTAGAAGGAGGTTAGGTAAACAGGCAGCAGATCTCTAGGTAAAGAGCACTCTCCATGCAAAAATAAGCAGATGCAAAGCCTGGAGCCCAGAATGTGCCTGGAACATGGAAGGAGACACAGGGAGGCTATTGTGGTCTTTGGATATGCAGGCAAACTGGTCTTTGGGGAGAAGAGCTGAAGATCAGGCCATGGAAGTGTCAGGGATTCGACTCTTTGTACTTTACAAGTCAATCAGGTTTACTCTGAGTGATATAGGGAGCGGCTGGAGTATCTGGAGTAGGGTCACTGTTAGGAGTTGACTGTGTATCCCAAAAGGTCATGTCGATGTTCTAACCCCAGGTACCTGTGACTGTGATGTTATTTGGAGACAGACACAATCAAGTTAAAATGAAGTCATTAGAGTTGGCCCTAAATCAATGTGACCAATGCCCTTCTAAGGAAGGGAAAACAACATGTGAAGACAGAGACGCACAGTGGGAAGGCCATGTAATGACAGAGGCTAAATTTGGAGTGACACAGCTGCAAATGGAGGAATGCCAAGGCTTGACAGCCATGATCAGAAGCTAGGAAGAGGCAAGGAAGGATTGTATCCAGACTCTCAGAGGGAACATAGCTCTGCTGACATCTTATTTCCAACTTTTAGTGGAAGTGTGAGACAGTACAGTTCTGTTGTTTTAAGCCACCCAGTTTGTGCTACTTTGTTACAATAGCTCTAGGAAACTAATACAGTCACTTTGATCTAACAGCATCTTTCTGGCTGAGTGCTGAGAACAAAATATAACAAGGGCAAGGATAAGAACTAGGAGGCTATCTTAGGACACAAGTCCAGGAAGCAGATTCTAAGACAAAAAATTGCATACAGGAGGTCTTGTCCAGGAGCGTTCTCAGGAACAATACAAGGTAGGCATGGGGAGGTTGGGGGAATGAGGGATACAGAATTGTGCAGAGGGAAGGTGGAGTGCAGCAGGCCCAGGCAATCCCGTGGGGGCTCACTGAACTTGGAATGGTCCCTCAGAGCCATCCTGAAGTAGAGAATGGCCTATTACAAGTACCCCTGTGAAGGACCTGTATGGGATGTGGGCTGACCCCCGGGAAGATATGCAATCTTGAGAAAGACATTTCCCTTCAGCAAGAGAGGGAAATCCTTGAGGAACTTGTCTGTGAGCAGCCTATATTCCCCAAGTTATGGAAATAAGTACTTTGGTCCTGGAGAGAAGGAACTTGCAAGCTGCTTCACGGCTTCCCCAAAAAGAGGTTATTGTATTTATAGAGGAAATATTCAAACAGCATGGAAAAACATAGGAATTACAATGTAGCACATGGAGTTCTGTATGTAAATGGTGTAGTTGTGTGTGTATGGATGTGTTCTTGCAAGGATCTTTCCTTTGAATAGCACTCTAAATTTACAATGTACTTAACTTGGTGGTCACAATGACCTTGTAAGGTAGGTATGAGAGATATGATAGTATTGATAGGGGAAATAAAGCCTAGACATATCAAGTGACTTGTCCAATACACAGGTAGTTAGTGGTGAGGACAGCATTGAAAATATGGTCTTTTGAATCCATGTCCTGAGCTCTCTGTACCAGGTCATATGGACTAAATATTACTTCAATTATATGCTTCCGATTAGGCTAGACAATTCTTTTACACTTTGTTATTTTGGAACCACCAAGAGAGTGTATGGAAGGAATTGCATACTTGCTTATCAAACTCACATCAGTTTCTTCCTGGACCCTAAACTAGTCTGCATTTGCCAACCTCCTTTACACTTAGGTGCAGTCAGTGACTGAGTTCTTACAAATGGAATCTGAGTGCAAGTGATAAGGATCATGCAGTCCCATAAATGGAGCACTAAGGAACCATCCCTCTGCTCTGTTCCCCAGGGTCTGTCCAGTGCCAGCTTAGAAGCCATGTGTTAAGGAGGGAGACATCTCTGTTATCTTGGATCTCTGAATGTCTGAAAGAAACAAGGATACTCATTTGGCATCTCCCTTCCACTTTAGAGTCCTGATCCAGGATTTCCTTAACCATTAGAGAATCAAAAACACAGAATTCATACCTTAACACAAGATGCACAGTATGGATTTGGAGTTTCATTTCATGAAATTTCACATAACTAATACATCTTATTTAAATCTAAAATTGAATAATTTGAGGTAAGAATCACCAAGCTGTTGGCATTTATGTTTAATCTTTTCCCCATTTTGTGAGATAAATTGGGAGAATCTTGTTATTCTGTTCTTCTAACTGTTAAATCCTTGAGAGAGGAATAATATAAATAAGTAAGTAAGTAAACAAACAAACAAATAAATAAATACTTCAAATTTGCATCATTCCAACTTAATAACACACCAGAGAAGAAGGGAAAACTTCTCTAATTCAGTGTTTGTACAAAAAATTCACAGGGAAGAAGTCTGAATAGCCTGACTTAAATCCTGAGGCCATCTCTAACAAATCACTGTAGTGGAGCTGGTTATAGCATTTGATTTGGCCTGGGTCCTCTTCTGGGTGGGTACCACAAAGGAAAGATCATTAGCAGTGTGTAAAGTAAAGAAGAAAACGATACCCAAGGAGGAAGCATGCTATTTCCAAAGCGGGAAGAGCCACTGCTCACTACAAAGCTGCGGGGGCTTCATCATAAAGAGATATATTGTAACACCACAAAGACCGTTGTCCAGAAACTAAATCTTGTGATGTAGCTGGATCTCAGGAAAGAAACAGAACCAGGGTCCAGAAAGCCATTCAAAACCTCTCTCTGCATTTCATCTAGTCTTCTCTCTGTGTATGTATTTTACGCTTCTTTTTGCAGATTAGCATTCTCTTCTGCTGTGTGGCTGAATGCAAGTTCAACTGATGATGAAATAGTCCATGTCCCCCATCAAGAGAGAACTACCTTTGATTCTTGAATCAATATTGCAGGGAAAAAAGGGCCACACCACGGCTTGGTAGTTTACGTCGCCTGTTCAGAGAAGAAAACAATGACTGTCTCAATCCCAAATCCAGTTTCCCTGGAAAGAAATTGACTGCTAACCAAGCAATTTACCTCCTGTCCTCCCCTGTTCCAATGAACTGTAGCTCAGGAAGAAGGTTCTCACTGTAAAAACTGACATTTAGAATCTCCTCCAGTGTATGCAGAAGGTTTGTAAGATAATGGTGTACTCTAATGAATGTTCAGCCTTTAGAAATTTATTATAACACCTGAATCTTAGTACTATTATTAAGAGAGTAGGAATGATACCTATGTTGCTGGCTTCTGGGAGCTTTAGGACTAGCTCAGAGAAGGTGATGCTCATTGCTTTAAAGTATTTGTAGTCTAAAATTAATCCACAGAATAAGACATAGTCATACTTTATTTATTTCAAATAACAGAAAAAAGTTGTTTTCTGGCTTAACAACTAATTAGATGATTTTCAGGCTCTATTCCAATTACTTAATGCCAGTGATTTTTTTCTAGTGAATTCTGAAACATTAGCAGAACAAACAAAACCCCCCAAAAACAAAACAAGAAAAACAAACATACTTTAAAAGCAAGAGATTTGCTAATATCTTAGGGCTATTCCAAACCATGCCATGGTATAAAATGATTTCAAGTGTTCAATTTGTTTAGAGCAATGGCAACCTCCCCTAGTCAAGGTGACTCATTTGAATTTAGATATATAACTTCTATTAACATATAATCTTAATAGAATTATATACACATCAGTATTAATCAGACACAGTTTAGTAGATACATCTGATATATTTTATACTACATATTATATAACACTTGCTGTGAATTATTACATTCACAAAACATTTATTGAATATATACTATGGGCCTAAGCACCATTTATCCAAGTTGGCAATACAATTATTTTTCCTACTACTCTTCATTTTGCTTTTGTAAGAAAAGAGGTGGGGTGTACGATTGAAGCAGATACCAGAAATGAGAAAATCAGCCAACTGGGATTACTGCAAAAATATGTCACTACCATTCCCAGAAGAATAATGCAATATGCCTTCTATGAGCTCAGTTTTCAGGAAAATACAGTAGGCAATCTTAAGGAGAACCTAATTTCCTAGATACCACCTGAATGCAGATTGCATGTTAGCACTGAAATGACATATCCATATAAAATGTTCCCCTTGTGTACATCTTATTGCAGAGTTTACATATAGATGCAAAAGAAAAAGGAATTTCTGATCAAGGCTAGCAGTATTTAAAAAATCTGAGTGCATTCTTCAGGAAAATACGGCATTAAGTCAGGTTTAGATGGCACTGCATAGCAGAAAATGTGGCCTGACTAGCTGCTGAGACTCCTCTTACCTTTGCCTAGTATAGTCTGAATATTCTGGGGAAGAATTCTGATTAGCCAAGCTTGGGTCAGGGGCCCTGGTGTGGAACAATCAATGATGGCCAAGGGAAAGGGCGGGACAGAATGCACAAAGCCAACTCACACACAAGTGTTGGAACCATTCTTAGAAAAGGGGGAATAATTATAGTCAGGTGTTTACTATTGGTGTTGAGTGTAGTGTTAAAGGAACGGATCTGAGGAGCAGAGCTTAGCAGAGGAACAAAGTTTTACAAAGGAACAAAAGGTGTACTTCCTTTCCAGGCCATGACAGTCATTCTTGACAATCTCGGGTAGACCATGACATTTTCATTTGTAAAGTACAAGTGCATTTGCCTTTAGAGGAGGGAGGCCTTAAGAAACCAGTGTTGGGTTTTTTAATAGTTTCATATTTCTGGAGTCTTCGAATCTGAACCCTGTGATGTGATGCGTTTAAGGCAACTAAGATTGTATGAGTTTAGGGTACTTCTGCAAGAACCAGTGTTCTATCACTACCGTTTATAGTAAGTAGCTGAAAGCATGTGGTATTGAACCTAATTTGAAGTTATAAAGGTAATTTAATTATGGGATCTAAGACAAGGTAGCTGGGAAGGTTACAGAAAAAAAAAGAAAGAAAAGAAACAGCTGTTTATTTCTTGCACAGTTGTCCAGAACTGACATGCATGTATGCAAACATTAGAACGATTATGACAAAGAATTTTAAGGAGACCATTCCATTGGGAAGAAAAAAGGGTGTAAAAAAAGTTAACCATTTGATTAGGAGAGCTGTTTACAAAATATATATATTTATATAGATCTAGACTCACGTCACCTAGATCTATAGATAAGCTTACAGGTCACTAAGAATGGAGATCATCTTTTGGATTGAAAAAGAATAAGAGTTAATTGTTTGTACAAGGAGACAATAGAGGATATCAGATTAGCAGGGCAATATAATCTGGGTAAGATTTTACAATCTTTTTAAATGGTTTTTCGAGGGTATATTTCAGGGCACAGAGGGCATCACTGAGTGCTTCTTAGACTTAAGCTATCCCACAGGGCAGTGAAATATGTTTGATAGTCTACATAGTCTATATTTGAGTCATTGTTCTAGTGAACCCAGGGCCCCTTAGAATTTTGATCATGCCATGGCATACTAGGGATCTGAGTACTGTTTTTTGCTGCCTACTTTGCAGATGTGATTTAACTCTGATTACCTTGATTTGTCAGTGTATATAAGCCCAGTAGCATTTAAAATAGTGGCTGCTGGTACTTGATTGGGTAGTGGAGGCTAGTAGTTTTTCCAATGGCAGAAGCTCAGTAATTTGAAGTCTTGTGAAAGCTTGTATCTGGTTGAAGTAGAAGGTCCTTTCATGTGAAAGTGGCGTTATCTAGTGTCTGCATTCGATTACTGAAAATCTAATGGACGCAAAGCTTAGCACAGAGTAGTGTATGATGTTAAGTTGCTGAAGAAGAGCTAAATCATGAAAGAATCCTGATTTTCAGTTGAACACCTGAATGCCTGTAATAGTCAACATTTTCTATTAGCCTTGTAGCTGAGTGTTACCATCACACCATTTCTGAGGATGAACTAAAATGTGAAATGGTGTGTGCAACTTTAGGGAAATGTCCTTGGGTGAGTATGCCTTTCTCTTCTCTGCTCCTGAAGTATAGGCATGATTGCCAGAACTAGAATTAGGAATAAAGACCACAGGTGGCTAAGCATGAAGATAAAAAAGGTATCTGTTTCACTATGGGATGCTTTGGAGGGTCGTATCAGCCCTGGATCACCAACAGCCCTGGATCACCAAACAAGAAACAAACTGCTGTCTTGTTTATTTGCTGGGCTTTACTACTGCTCTGAGTTTCTGTTGCTCACAGACAAAATGAATCCTACTAACATAGAATGTATGGATAATTCTAAAAATATTTTTTGCTTCAAACAACTTTTTCCCCACTAACTGAGTAACTACCAATTTGAATCAGATAAGAGGGCTTTTCCTGAGTATGAAAACATGAGATCACTCTGATACATATATATCTTAAATACTCACCTCCGCAGACATAACAATTATGACTGAGATGTGTGTCTTTACACCTCTGTTTATTTCTGTAGAAGTGATAGCTGCAAACAGAAACACTGGATTAGAGACATATATATATATATGACAATTTTGTTTCCAGAAAAACTATGTCAGTGTACCATCACTAGCAACTAGCATAGGGATAAATAGTAGGGCACTGTTACTTTTCAGCTGATTTGATGGACAAATATGAAAACAGGATGGATCTGGTAATTGTATATAGTTTTATGCATTTGATTTGTATAGGCAGAACATATATGTATGTATGGATATACATTTTTTGGCTATTTGTATTTATTTTGTAAACAGATTGTCCATGTTCTTTTCCTAACTTTTATGCTATTGGAGATCTTAGTGTAGTTCTTATTAATTTGAATTTGAAGAGTCCTTTGGTCAGGAAATTATAAGAGTTATTAAACAACTTTAATTTTGGTTATTCTGTCTGATTGGATATTCAATGTTTTAAATATGGGCGGATCTTTTCCACTTAGTAATATAGCTTTATTTTTTTCAGTTTTCATGGAATTGAAGCCAATAGTGCCATCTCATTCTAAAACCACTCTAGCACACAGAGCTACAGTGTACAATAGGATCTTTGCTCTATATCATCTGTGGTAACAGAGTTGTGTAGCAAAAGGCAACAAGGTATTAAATATATAGTTAAATATAGTTGTGCAGCAAAGGCAACATGGGATTTACTTGATTTTATTTTTGTGGACAGTTCACTTTAGAAAAATATTGGCAAGAATCATGGATTTCCTGGCAATGGAGTGGGACACTTTATATTTTAAATCAAATATAGAAGACTATGCCATCAGATTAAAAATGACTAGGAAGCATGAAGTTTGAGTCTAAAATACAGGTAGCTGCTGTAAAAATTGCTGCATTGACATTTGATTAAAGTGTATAAACAATTAACCTATTTTCTTCCTTCCCCTGCTTTCTTTTAACCATCATTTTTTTTCTCACTGATTTTTTTCTGTTTTGCTTTATTCTCCCTCATTGTTCTGTTTGTAGTTTTGCTTTTTTATGGTCAACTCATCTTTGATTTTTCAATTACTTATTTAACTTAATATGCTTACCTCTCAGTTAATATGTTTCATATTTAATTACTTATTTAACTTAAGATGTTTACTTTTCAGTTAATGTTTCATATTTTGAAAATAATTTCATCTTGAAATTTCGTTGTTTTTTCCATTTTCTTCCAGACCTGTCAAGTTGTGATTAGGTTGATTTTAAAAATTGGCCTCTAGGCACTTTTTATTTAGATTTATGCTGCTACCACTAACAACATTTAATATCTATGCAGCAACTTTCATTCCATATTCTATTGTTTTATTACTTTATACATATATTCATTTGGGAGATGAACAGAGTAGTTTCCATTTTGCCTCCCTTACAATTGTCTCTTTTACAAGAGCCTCTTGTCACAACTGACTAGATTGTACTCTTTCCAAAATTATTTAAGTTCAACAAGTGATTCCAGATGTCAGTTTATTTTTTAAGTGCTCAGACGAGTTCATGGATGCCCCATATTATGCAAATCCAAGTACCCTAACTTGACCCTGTGAACATTTAGTTCAGAATTCAACAAAATCATTAAATCCTTCTCCTATTTTCTTTTTTTAAGGAATTGCAATATGCAAAGTCCTGTGGGTATAGTAATCTTATGTTAGATGATTAAATTTTGGAATTTGCATTCAAGGAAGATTCTATAATCTGAGGAGGTATATAGACAAACATCTAATTATTTTAGAAGAACAAGAAAAAGGGCAGAATGAAATAGGCATTATTGATGGTAGAGATCCCATCAAAGTGCTATGGGAATATAATGGAAGGGTTGATTATTTTGATTGGGATTGGTGAAAAAAGTCTTCTTGAAGCAGTTGGCACTGGGATTGAGTTTTGAAGAATGAATGAGACTTTGATAGTCACTTGTTTTGTGTGTGACCTACTAATTCTAATGAAGTTTTAGGTTCTTCAGATGCTCTGGGGCTGATGTTACCTTTCCTAAGAGCGCTGGGTGGGCATTAGATCATTCTGAATATATACATTCAAATACAATTTGGGTATAATGTGCTGGTAGCTGGATGCGAATAGTACATCAGTTTCCCTCATAGTGGTAAACTGAACTTGCTGATACAGAAAATAACACCTTATCTTTTCAAATCATGAAATTTTAGAGCAGAGGACCTTAGAAATTATCTGCTTAACCCTCTCATTTACAAGAGACGTAAAGGGGTCCAGTAATTGACCAAGGTCACTCAGTTAACTGGAACACATTTTTCCTCTACCAGGAAGCATTGCTTTGGAAACCGGCATCTTTCATATCCATAACGGTAGTTTTTACTGATTACGTGAAATAAAATCATTGAATCCCCACATGTGATTATCAGAGAATGATACTTTAAAGTCTGCAACGAACTTGCACTTTGAGGTAAGTTTGAAGGAACATAAAATGGACCAAAGGCAGAAAACGCATTGGGACTCGGTACCTGAATAATGAAAATATGCAATAATCTGCACCTGGAAAAAAGAGACACTTGGCAGGACCTCCAATCTGGAGTCTTTTACTCCCCTGGGGTGGAATAGGGGAGGAAGAGGAAAGCGCAGGGAGGAAGGGAAGTGGGTTGACAGAGAGAAAAGGGAAGATAGGGAGGGAGACGCGTGCCTCAGAGCCGGGAGGAGAGGTACCCTTTGTTAGACAAGCCCCGAAAGGGAAGCCTCTTACATCAGCCCTCCCGTTCCCACCTCCAGCGTTCGCCGAGCTGCTAGGTGGAGCCCGCGCGGCGGAGCCCGCGCGCACTCCAGATCCGGGTTTTGCCGGCCACCCCCTTCCCCCGGCGTGAGCCTCCTCCCCGGCTCTCGGCGCTCCGGGCGCTCGCCCGCCCGCCCGCCCGCGGCTCATTCTGGCCTCGACTCGGCCCCGGCTGCGTCCGTCGCGCGCAGGCTGCACGGCCCCGAAGCGCCCGCGCTCCGAACGGCTCTCGGCGCTGCGCCCTGTCGCCAGCTCGCCCGGCGCCGCTCGCCCCGGTTCCCTGAGCGGGAATGCAGATATTGCCGCCGGCCCGGGAGGGCGCCGCCGCAGCAGCCGGCTCTTCCCGGACTGCTCGCTGCCCGGGCTCCGGCAGCTGCCGCAGCTGCCGCCTGTGACTCGCCCCCTCCCCTTTCTTTCTTCTCTTTTCGCCTCCGTCCTCTCTCGCCCGGTGTGCGCGCGCGCGGGTGGCACGGTTCGCTTCGGCAGGAGCTCGCTCTTGTGTGCGCGTGTGTGAGCGTGCGTGTCTGGAGAGCGCCAGAGCCTCGCTCGCTCTCGGGGAGTCGAGGAAGAGAAAGACCCGAGGCGGCGGCGGCGGCGGCGCGAGCCCGGGGCCGCGCGATGAAGCTCCCACATGCCCTCAGCTGCCTGGCCCGGCCGGCTAGCTAGTCAGCCACCCCCCGGGCTCGGGGCTCCGCGGCCCCCGGGGCGCAGCTCTCCGCGGCCCGGCGCCCTCTCCACCCGCGCGCCGCCGCTGTGCACCCGGAAAGGAGTTTGCTGGGCCCTCGGTGCAGGTTGCGGGCGCCAGAAGAGCCCCGCGGCGGAGAGAGAACCTCGGGAGGAGAAGGAGGAGCAGGGCTTGGCTGCGGGGCAGCCACCCCTGGCCCTCGCGGCCGCCCCTACCTATTCCATCGCTCCCACCCCGGCGGAAAGGGGAGGACGAGGAAGAAGAAAAAGAAAGAGAAGGGGGTGGGGTGGGAGAACTGGATATAAAGATCGGCTGGGGGGATGGTGGAAGATTTTTGGTCTCTTCGGCAGCGTCTCTGCTTAGGCGGCAGCAGGAGGAGGAGAAGCGGCCCCTGCGACGACCGCCGCATGTTAATCGCTGCCGCTCGGGTCCCTCGGCTGCTGCGGGAGACCGCGCCTGACTCCGAAGTTGTGCAACTGTGTACTGGGAGAGACGTTTGAGCCCTCCTCTCCCATCGCCCCGCTTTCACCCCGTTAGTGTGTGCGAAGCGCGGAAACGTCAAGGAAGACAAGCATTCGGTTCTTTTTTTCTCCTTCCCCGTTCTCCATGGCCGTGTAGCAGAAGAAAGGGGGAAGGAGAGACTTTTGTTGTTCCTCAGCTGGGGTCTCCACCCGCCTGCTGCCTTCTCCGCGCTTTGGGTATCATTCTCGGCCGCGTGTGTTGGGGTGTCTTCCTGGGGCGGTCGGTCCTCTGCCCCAGGCTCCATGGCTGGATTGTGGAAACTGCACCCGGCTGCAGGTTGTTGAAACTGATGGGACGAAATCGGGGACCAGCGGTTACGCAAGGTAATTTATTCTTCTCGCTCTTCCTAATAGTGGTGGCCCTGGCCCAGCGCGGGCAGCGGCGGCCGCCCGGCGGGCAAGCGAGAGGGTGCGGGTTCACGCACACTCACCCTGACGCTCGCACACACTCATCGTGATGAGCGGCGGGAAGGGGACTTCCTGGCTGGTGGGCGCTGGGGTTTGGCACGGGTTCGAGGTTTTTACAGCTGTTGGGCGATTTGGCGGCCGAGAGGGATGAAGGGGAGAGCAGACTCAGCGCATTCGCAGTTCCAACAAGCTGGGGAATAGGAACGGTTTCCTCCTGGGGAATTTTCCCTCCTCTCTTACCCTAGTGTCATCCCCTGCTGGGGGCTGAAAGCAGCCCAGGGGGCGCCTTCTCTCCGCCGGCTGAGAGCTGGGAGAGGGCTGGATCACCGACCGGCACCTGGTGAGGAGCCGGGCTCTGGGGCGATGGGGACTGCGGGGCGGCGAGCCCGCCGCGAACCTGCCTGGACGCCTTCCTGGAGCATCCACGGGGGCCGCGTTTGCTCAGGTCGCGCCCCCGAGACGTGGAACCGCGCTGCCTCGCACCCCGCGCGTCGTGTCCCCTTCATGGCAGTTTGGTTTAAACCTGCTTGCCCAGGCTTTGTTAGGCGGTTCTGGCTGGAGAAAGCTGCCACTCTCGTGGGTGGCACGGGGCGGCGCGGTGTTGGAAATGGGCATGGGGCGGGGGACGGTGTTGCACGAATCGAGACGGCCAGGGCGCCGGGGAGGGGTGGGCAGAGCGTTGGTGGCCGCGGACGGCTGAGTTACAGGTAGGAGGGCAGGCACCCCGGAGCTTCTCCCGGGAGAAGGGGAAGCTCTGGGCTACAGCGAAGCGTCGGGGCTACCGCACCTCCGCCTCTGGTCCCAAGTAGGAGCTCCACGGCTAAGAGTGCCAGATCCCCCTGGCAGTATAGGTGTGTGTGTGTGTGTGTGTGTGTGTGTGTGTGTGTGTGTGTGTGTGTGTGTGTGTGTCGCGCGCGCATAGAGTGGAGGCGACCTCCGTTATCGGGGTTAGTTGGTGGCGGGGTCGGCGTGTGCTTGTCTGTGTGAGCGTGTTTGTACGCGCTCCGGGGATGGCCGCGAGATATTTGCGGGGATAGCAGAGCTGATGCTACTTGAGCAGAGCTTGCTTATCGAAATCGCCTGGGATCCGCTTAACTGGAAAATCTGGTTTGAAGGGGCCGCGGGGGGCCCAGTAGGGAGCGAAGAAGCCTCTCGGTGTCCCCTCTTCTCATTGAAGAGCAAATCCGCTAGATGCGTGCGGCGGGTGAGTCTCTGGCGCAGCGCTCGACGCACCTCGGATTGGCTGTGATGAGACATAGGATAGAGCAGTCGTCTCTCCGGCAGATTGAAAAACTGAGTCAAGCCAGCATAACCTCTGGTCCCTGGAATTCTCTGGCCACTTTCCTCGCTGCGATCGAAACGTGCGCGCTGTATTTATGGTCAGAGATATTACAGCAATTGGGAGAACTCGAGGCGTGTGAGCTACCTCTGGGTGTCTCCTGCCTGTGCCTGTGTGTGATCCTGTCTGCGGTAGTTGGAGCACATTGTAAACAACTGTGTAAGCAGCCCTGCCAGTCTCCTTTAGTGCCAAACTCAGTGGTGTTTGTTGTGTTTACTTCCCTGGGTAGATCACTCATTAGGAAGTATAAGCCTCTTGCACCTCTGATTTTACATCCTTCCAGCCAGCTGCTGGGGAAATGATACCATGGATCCTGGCAGGAAGAAAAAATTGTGTTTTGCTGTGAAGTAAATAGGCGGTCTTCTAATTTACTGTCATATGGCCTATCAACGCTAGTTAAAGAATGTCATAGTAGCATCTACAGAGAAACACTTAGTAATTCTTCATTTTGGGAATGGTCTCCATTTCCCTAGGAGGTAAAACAGAATTTAGCCAGTTTCCTGGTATATTTTCCAGTTTGTAATGGTACTAAATGATCTGGAGTTCTGGCTTCCAATTTTGTCTGTATGTGAATTACAGAATTGACACTTTTGTACTATCACCAAAAGACATTTCTAGTTAATTTGTATAGGAGTTTAAAAGGATATGTGTGTTGAAATCTCTGATCTTTGTTTCACCCAGTTTTCTTTTTCTTTCTTTCAACCAAAGCAAGGGTTAAAAATGTACCAAGTTAAACGGTTCTAAAAAGTTTAAAAGCTAAACTGTTTTTCAGTTTCAATGATTAAGATATTAAACCCATTAGTTGCAGATTAGTTCTGCTTTTGTGTTGGTCACAAATGGCTATGTTCCATTCTGTTTTAAAAAGTGTAGCACAGTAAATTTAAAAGGATATTTTGTTTTTAGGTACTATAATTTCTAGATTTCTTCTTTTTTTAGGATCTTGACTTCTAGAAAAAGCTTAGATTGCCAAAAAATGAAAAGGAATTCTAATCATTGGTGCCTGATTTTGATGAGGTTGCATTTTTTTATATGATGTTGCTAGTGATGGTTATCTTAATAGAAAAGTTAGAGAATTGTGATTTAATTCATGCAAATCTAGATTCCTATATTTCTTTCTTTTCTAGAGGGTACATGTTAAAGCCTTTACACTTGCAAACATTTCTGAAGCTTGAAGAATATTTGGCCTCTCATTTTAGAAGATCTAATCACAGCAATTCCCTGTCCTTACCTTAGAAGATTTGATAAAATCTGTTCTTTGTTTCCTAGCAGCATGTGTTTCCTAGCAGTCATACATTCCACAGGTCCTGATGTCATTAGAACTGTGTCTGTCAGTGTATTGTGCTGTCTTTAGCTGAAGGTGAGTGTGTCAGAGTGCTTGAATGCCATTCCATAACAGTTCTTTATCACTTAATACTCAATAACCATTTCCATTGGTGTTTATGGTTGACTGGTGTATGTATAAACTCACCGCAGAAGAAATGATTAGTATAAAGGTTTATGTGAACTATTTACATTTTTTTAGATAGACCTTTAGGCTACATCAGGCATCCCTGTCCTGAAGAGTGGTAAGCCAGCATGTGATTTGCCTGATGGGTAAATGCTTTTGATGTCTCATTTTTAGTTGCTTGCTGTGATTATCTTTCAGACTGAGAGCTTTTCTCCAAGACATGAATGGAATGTCTTTTAGAAATGACTTTCTTAATAACGATTTTGCATTTTGGAGGTTTAAATATTCTTTCCACGGGAATGATAGGGAGTATGAGACTTACTGACTCTGGCCACTGTGCCTGGCATTTTTTCTAGTAACAGGAAAGGCAAATTTTTCATGGACTTGGTTTTCCTTTGGATCCTTGGTGAGTTATAACCAAGGAAATCCTAAGTAGAAGATAAAAATGTTAAAATCAAAATGATTGAAGTTAGGCAAATAACACAATGGTAAACTAAATTGTTTTTTAGATTTCACTTGGACCACTTTTACTGCTGGTTGGAACTCTCTTTGAAAAGGGCTGCCAACTAGGAGTGACAATTACTGTTAGAAGTGGGGCATTTTTGCATAGAAATCAGTAAAGAAAACTGATTTTTGTATTTAAGAAAAAAGAGTGATTTTGAGAAATTCTATGCAACCTTATTAGCACAGTGTTGAACGGCCAAAGCAGTTGGAATTAGAGGGAGATGATCTTTCCTTAAGTTTTGCAAATGGGTATTTTCCCTTTGATTTCTTAGATTTGCATTACATTCATGCATTTGTTCAGTTGGGAGGAACAGAGGCTATATGTAATTTAGCATTTGTTTGCCGCCAAGGACGTATTTACACTCAGAATACTGTTGCATTTATGTCTTTTTCTTTTGGCAAATACATTTGTTCATGGATTACCCTATTTTATAATTAAATATAAAGTAAAAATTCAAATATGACTAAGGTCCTCCTGACATTTTCCCTTTGTTATCTGTGTGTGTGTGTGTGTGTGTGTGTGTGTGTGTGTGTGTGTGTGTGTGTGTGTTGTTAGGCAGTTGATCTCTGGGGAGATAAATCCAGATTTTTCACTCATTGTGATTTTGACATTGATGTGTATTGGCCATTTTTAGAAAGTGCTCATGCTTCTAGATAACATTTATGAGTCTTAAGATGTGCATATTTTCTTCCAAACCCTTTAATGTCATTACCCTGGTCTGAGTGTCTATGTGGCCCAATCAAATTAACTCTACTACTATGTAAGTAACCAGGTATAATGTTTTTTTTTTGTTTGAATTAGACATGTGCTCGTACATTCACAAACACAAAATATATTAAAAAATTAGCCGACCTACTTTGAATCAATTGAAATTCTCCATCTGTTTTAGTCAGTGAATGAAGGGGGAGTCTTCTTGTATTTGATCATAACAGATTCTATAGTTTTCAATAATTTATGTCTTTCTCATGTCTTACTGACACTTAAAACAAGAATTGAGTTTAACATTAACAAATTTCTTTCTGAAGAGTGATTACACATACATATTAGAAGTTAACATTTGGGGCATTATATTAAAAAATTTAAATGGAATATTGTTGGTGTTTGTGCTATTTATTATGAAGCTTATCTCTGGGATGGAAAATTAAATCAACCAACTGAGTATTTCCATCTGCTAAACTTCTATATCAGTTATATTCTAGAATAGACAATCTTCTCAAAGTGTATTCTGGGGAGACCTGTGGGTCTCTGAGACCCTTTCAGAGGGATTGTGAAGAGACAACATTTTCATAACAATGCTAAGAATTATTTCCCTTTCACTCTCATACTTTAACATGTATACAGTAAAGTTCTCCAAAAGGTACATGATATGTGGTGACATTGCTCTGATGGCATATGGCATGTGTGGTTATGTTTTAGAATTTCCCAGTTTAACTGTTAATACATAGATGTTGATAGTTACAACCAGTGTAATCAGAAATTGCTTTAGGTTATCAGTTTGTCAAAGGGTCCTGGGACCACAAAGTCTGGAGCTGCTGCTGTTGAGGTTTAGTAGATCTGCTTCCTTGGACTCATAAGTGTTACCCCTTCTCACCTAAGTAGCCATCTAGGATTCTCATCCTAGATGAGGGCTGCTCGTCTCCAGCCTGATCTTCTGACAGTAGAGGAGGAGCTGCAGGGGAAATTTAAAATATAGGCCCCAGATCTTGGTATTCTGATAGCTGGCAAGGTGGTATGCTGTAGTGGTGAAGAGAAGGAGCTATGTGGTATGCTTGCCTAGGTTTGATAAATTATTTCACTATGGGCAAGATACTGGATTTCTCTGGGCCTCAATATCCTGGTATGTTTTAATGCATGTAACAGTTGTTACTAATTCATAAGTTGTTGTGAAGCTTTAATGGGAAAATAGATGTGAAGTGCTTAAAACAGTTCTGGGCACATAATAATAGAAATGCAACTATTTGTTCCTGTCATCATTATTATTAGTATTATTATTATTTACTACCTCTCTTGAGGGTCCAATGAAACTTTGAACAAGTCCCCATGTGATTAAGATATGCAATTATGTTTTCACCTCATTGCTTTAGAGCATGTCTTAAAATGCTATTAAATTTGAAAAATTCATATAAAAGATAATCTTGGCTTTGTTTTACTCTCCCACTTTAAAATTTATGAAGAGTTACAGGGATTTTTTTTAATAAGAATTAATATGACACCTAGCTTGGGCTAAATTTGAAGTTGGGCAGAGTATGAATGCCCAATTAAAACTTGATTTCAAAGACCCTAATTGAATATTTATGTATCTTGGGAATTATCAGGGAGGAAATCACTTTCTGAAGTGGTATCAAGATGGCTCACTATACTCTTAGTCTGTTAGTCACTATCTGAGCATCACAACAGACCATTTTCGGTGAAAAGGGTCCTTGGGACAATTTTATACTGTAGTTCGATTTGTTGGTGAATGGTAATATGCCGAAGAAGTAACAAGCTCCACGCAGAGATTAATTTTACTAGTTGCTAAACTTCAGCTGGTGAACTGTAACACTTCTGAATAGTACTTGACATCTACTTGAAAACTTTATAGATATATTTGTAAGTTAGACCTGGCTAATGTAATACCTGATGTAGGCCTGCCACTATGAAATTAGTAGTGTAGCATTTATCTTCTCCACTTTGGTTAATCCTGAGTTAGTGTTGTAGAAACTAAATTACTCAAACTCCTTAGTTGGGCATAGTTTGGGGCACTGTCCCTAATTATGAACCTCCAGAAAATGGCCTTTGGAGTGGGGACACTTGAATACATTCGCAATTCTGTCCCTTTCTAGCTCTATCATCTCTCTGCAAAATAAAGATAATAAAATTTACTTTGCTCCTTTGTGGTGAGGAATAGGAAGTAAATAGAAAATTATCTGACAAGAGTACAGCATGAATGAGACATTAGTCATAGTATTATTAGAAATGTCCTTAAGTGCCAGCATTAAGAAAATTTAGCTAAATCAACTATTTTCTTAATTGAAGAGTTCTTGACGAGCTATGAAAATCAATAGCATTTCCTTAAGCAGTTGAGAAAGGTTTCATGTATCTGTGTGTCTTTCCCATGTTCTTTCCCTCCTTCCCTTTTTAACCTTTTAAAGCACCTATTCCTGAGCTCTTTCTCTTATCTTAAAATGTTATGCTTTGCTACTAATTCCCCACCAAAAGTCAAAATCCTGATAGGAAAATATTTTTGACAGCCACCAAGTGTTTTGTCTTAAGATTGACTTTTAATCACATATAAAATGAAAGTAGCAATTTAACTGAAGACATTTTAAATTAAACGCCTGATCATCTTTTCACATGGCATCAGCAGCTTTGTAAACCTTAACTGAATTAGAATTTTCTACATGTTGTAATGAAGTCAAGTCATCTTAAACTTCCAAGACTTAAGGATTTCTATACTTCTAAAAGATTTATAGTCCACGGGTCCTCCTAAGATGGCTATAAATGCAGATGAACCCTTAAAATTCAGATCCCAAAATGGCTTTAAAGGCTAGAAGCATTGAACAGGTCAGACCTAAGTCCATATTTTAGAATTAACACCTGTATTTCAGCGACAGTTGCCGATAAAAGAAGTTATTAACAATGTATGACTTTTCCCTATAATTAGCATTTATGTTAAAATGGAAAGAGTGAATGAACAACATGGTAGATGGGAAAAAATGAGTGAAAAAATAAGCTGTGCATTGGACAGCTGACTTGCTAAACTGTACCAGAATTAAGTGCTTTAAAGTATGACTCAAGAAAATGAAAGCCAAGTAGAGATGACACCCCCTTCTGTTTGATCAGCTTGTGTTGGTGTTTCTGCATCCCGCAGAGGCAGAGTGCGTTGCTATTGAAGACAG
Organism: Manis javanica; assembly: GCF_040802235.1. Lineage (NCBI taxonomy): Eukaryota > Metazoa > Chordata > Mammalia > Pholidota > Manidae > Manis > Manis javanica. The sequence continues at coordinate 125,196,376 of NC_133160.1, read as the reverse complement.
CCCCAGTGGCTCCACAGTAGCCTGAGCCTGTGAGAATAGGGGAGAGACTCAAGCCCAGTTTTTGATGTTCTGCATGGGTGGGTAACCTGAATACTAAAATGCATTCCATTGACAGCTGACCCTGTAAGAGGTTTTTCTACAGTTCTACATTTTGTTTTGTTTTGTTTTGGGTTTTTTTTTCTCCGTTTCCTTTCCTCAAAGTTCTTCCAGATACTTTTGGATAAAAGGAAATGGTCCTGAGTGATGGTCATCTTTTTGTATGAGATTTTATTCCTGGCAAGAATGGAAGGGCTCAATAGGTTCACATTTCTGTTTCTGGTTTTCAAATTTTCAGTGTTCTGGATTTGTCAATGGCTGATGGTTGTTGTTTGAACCTTGACTCAGAATGCTGATCATGACTTCAAGGAGTGGACAAAGACTCAATTGAGAAATAGTTTGGTGTTAGCATGAGGCATGGATATATCTGTAGCCTTTCTTCTTTATACTGGCTTTAACTACTCAGATGAATTTGTCTATTGAGTGCTAATCATACTGTTAACTGTTGACTTTGGAAGAAGAGCTTAGGCAATGTTTTTTCCTTTAAAATAATACACAATGATTTTTTGAGTTTTAGGCATTTTCAGTTAAAATTTTGTTTTGATTCAAAAATATTTATGTATGGAGGTTAAATATTATCTTGGAGGCATTCCAAAGTGCTACATATTTTATGATGTCTCAGTTGTCATATGGACTTCAAATTCAACCTCTAAGACTTGTAGAATGGGTATATTCATTATCTCTTTTTATTGCAAAGACACTTCCAACTAGCTTTAGGCTGAAATGATTAATTTATTGGGAGGTTATTGTATTTCTCACCTAAAGAATCCTTGGGGAAGGATGGAGGTTTACCAAGGTACCAGAAGAAAATTAGCACCTTGATAACCACTAGGATTCTGCTCTAACTGCATGCCCCTAAACAAGACTACCAGTTTTTCTCTCCACGTACTGGATTCTTTCCCTTTCATGAGTGCCTGAATTAGTCACTCAGCTTTAGATCAACCTGTTATCACCAGAACAGTGGGGTCAGTAAAAATACTGTAGTTCTTCTGTGGATAGACACATTGTTAGCTTGAAGAAGGAAAGACTCAAGTAAGACAGGGATCTAGTCCACAGAAAAAGGCAGGTGGTGGGGGGGGCTGTTAAACCTGACCATCTACTACAGGGACAGATTCAGGCATTAGGAGAATCAATTAGGAAAACCATTAGAAATGGGTTTACTCTCCTGTAAGTGGCCAAAATGATCTTGGGAAATGGCTCCCTACTCATTTGACCCAGAAAATCCAACAAAAACATGCAAATCAAGGGATTCAAATCTTCAGGTTCAAGAACACCTGTGAAGGCACCCAAGTTATCAAGGCTATGAATATCTGAAAAGATACCAAATACCTGAGGGAGGTCACTTAAGCAGAGTACGCCATTCTATTGTGTGAGGGTGAAGGTGACATCATAAATGCCAGGCAGGGGCACTGGACAGAGGTTCAATGGCTTTTAAGAGTGCTAATTTTTACTACAAGTGCTTAAAAATGCAGAGAGTAATTCTGTTCTTGTAGGCTTCAATGTAGATTGTGTAGGCATTGAGCGCATCTGGTGGACAAAGCCCCCAAGGTGTGTCATCACACGCAGAGCTCATGGCTGAATCAACTCACGTATGAGCTCTATCAGCCATATTAAGATGGCCCTTACTGAAAAAGACCAAACTGTTCCTAAACTGCAAATAGAGGTTGTAGAGAAGAAGTTATCAAAGAAATAACTGAAGAAATGAAAACTTATAGTGTGGGAATAAATTAGCATCAAATAAATGCAAATTGAAGCAAAAACAGAAAAAAATGGGTTTGCAGATAAGCACCCATCCATCTGTTTGAGACATCTAGTTTTTACACTGGCTAGTGAACTTGGTATGTCATGCTACCGATGGAAGATATGTTTATTCAAGTAAACCGCATGTTTAGAGGCAGAATACTCAAAAGTACATCAAGTAGGGTATTTCAGATTATTGTGTATGGAAACTTTATTAGCTTCCAAAAGAATCCAGTCAAAATATACATTAGCTTATGCAACAACAATGTTATTTGAATGACAGGCATCTAATATGGATCTGTTATTATGAAAACTAGAGCCTGGGAAGTGTTTAAAGCTGACATTTGACACTTGAGTTAAAATAATGCTTCGGAGGTATTATTTGTGTAATTTGGGAAACTTCCTGAACGTATTGTCTTTATTTTCTTTATTTAAAATGGAGACTTGTATTGACTTTTCATTTTCATTTTTAAGTGCCAGCTCAATATAAATAGTAACAAAATAATTTGGGAAAGTTTTTAAAGTTAGTAGAAACCTTAACTAGAGGAACTCCCATGTACCTTCCTCTTATTGTTGCAAATCCTTGAAGAAGAAAGGACACCAAAAATTAGTAGGCAGTCAGTATTGTATTTTTATGATTTGACATTATTAAGCAAACTTTGCGAGTATTTCTTTTTTTGGCATATTTGATTAATATGTGATCTTATCGTGGTGAAATAGCCTGCTGGGCTGGAGATAGTAGTGTTCAGAAATGAAATTTGCTTAGAGTCTCTGAGCAGGCATTTTCTCAGTTAGACCTGCATAATAGGTGATGGTAAGATTGCAATGGTGTGTATGTTTAGTTTTTTCCTTGAATATAGGGAGTGTTGAGATAGAGCAACAGCAAGATAGTCAATGGGTGTGAAAGAAAGCATTAAGTATATAAATGAGGAATTTATGTCCTTTATTACAAATGAATTAACTATCTGTATGAGGGGCTCAGTATCAGTGTCAGAGGTTGGTTTGCTGTGTTTTACTAATCCAGCTGTGTTACTTTTCTACTTCTCTCTCTCAGCTAGGTACATGTTATTCTGGAATATTTGCTCCTATCCCAGTGTTGACCATTTGTGTATGACCTTTTGATTCTTCTTGGGTGTCAATAATACCTGAATTTTGATTCCCATTCATTCTTCCCAATACAAGTTGTTCTATATTCTGAATAATCATTTTTAAGACATTTTTTTTTCTGATTATAGTTCATGCTCATGTGGAAGCCTCTTGAAATACAGAGATGCATAAAGTCAAAACAGAAATCAGCCAACATAACATAATAGAGTGGCACTTCTCAGTGTTCAGAGAGATTATTTCACACTTAAATTTTAGCTTGATTATTCTTGTATTTTATCTGTCCATTATCTGTTTTTTATGTGCTTATGTATTTGTTTTAGTAGAATTGAGGTTAACTCTATAGGCTGTTTGCATGATTCTCTCCAATTTCCCAATGACATTAGTTGTTTTCAAAGACTCATTTTAATGTTGTGAAATATTTTATAGTGTATAATTATTTATTTAAACATTTTCTTATTCATGAGGATTTTCCTAGGATGAGTAACAGAAAGCTTGGCCTATTCTCTGATGATTTCTGTGGTACAGGTTCCTTGAAGCACAATTACTAGGACAAAGAATAAATAATTACTGTGTCACTTTTCTGTTTGGTTATAGTGACCTGCATGCGTAATTGTCCTCCATGCATAACTGGTGCTCCTAAGTGTTTGGAAGTTCTTTCTTAAGAATTGCTTGCTCTCAGTTTTGTATAATTAGTGGTTACTAAATCTCAGTTATGTAGAGTTAGTAAAGTTAGTAACTTACTAACTGTTCAGTAATTCTTAAGAATTACTAACTCTCGTATATATGAATGTATAAAAGCTGAGGACAGTAAAATTGTTAGTAATAAAAAAATGAAATTTATTGGCTATTAACATTTAAATAGGACTGTGCCTAATGTCTGTGAATTTAACACAATATTAAAACAAAACCATACAATGAAACTGTTTTGTGAAGAATGAAGAAGTCCAACATCTACTTCATAGTTTTGTTCTCTGCTATGAGTGGACATCTTATCTCTTAAATTTATGGAAAATATCAACTTTACAAAGCTCTTGTTACCAAATTTATTTGGAACAATAAAATTGGTGCACTTGGTTTGGGCTATTTTACAATTAAAGTATGAAATGTAGTAGGAAATTGGCAGTAAACACATTTAAAGTAAATGAAGATTGTCTGTAAAAGGAGAGGGGTCAGTAAAGAAAAGCAACTAAATGGCATTATGGCTTATGTTAGTAAACATGAACCCAAATTTACTATGTCTGATTTCAATTAAAGACCTGTCCAAAGAGTGAGGTACAAAATACGACATGTTCAGTGACCCTTAAGTAAAATTAAGGAGGAAAACAGCAGGTGTATAATGCAAGTTTTTGTTTTTTTTACAGTAATGCCAGTACCTACTGAACTTGATTTCCTTAGTTTATTCTTTGGTCAGAGGAACTAACAATTCTACTTTAAACAGCATCTTTGTGACTTCTGCTTCCATAAAGGTATATATTTAAGATACATTCTAGCAGTCAAATTAGAAACTAGTTCTTGCTTTCCATATTTTCTTTAAATCTTCATCAGAACATATTTATGGGGCACAGTTTAATGCTTGATTAATAAACAAATGTATAACTGCATGAGCGTGCTTTATGGACCCAGAGGAAACGACTCAACATGAAAGCAGTTTTTGAAGTTACTGTTGCAGCATAAATTCAAGTGCCATTGAAATTTGCTATGTGTCTGCATGTGGAATAAAAAAGGCAGAGAAGGAATCTGAAAAGGCACACTCTTGCACACTTTCTTTCCCCCCCAAATGTTGATTAGCAACTACCCATTTGTTAATCAACAGGTGTGAAATTGCAGTTGTGCAAGATGAGTTAAGTTCTGGAGGTCTGCTGTGCAATATTGTGCCTATGGTTTCCAATATCATATTGTACAATTAAAAATGTGTTAAAAGGGTAGATCTCATGTTAAGTGCTCTTACTATAATAAAATAAAAATAAAATAAGTTGCCAAGAATTGAAGTGACTTGTCCATAGTGACATGGCTGGTTTATAGCATATGCTGTCTTCTATTAAGGAATTTCTCAGTCTTGTGTTTGGGAATTCTCATTTCTGATCTCAGACAGGGTGTTGTCATTATGTAGCTGTATCACATGGATCATATAACTTCTCTAGGTCTTTTTTTTTTCTGTTAATAAGGAATAGGACTGGGGGTTCTTTCTAAAACATCCATAAAATATAATAAAATGATAAAGCTTGTTAGAATACCTCTGCTTGCAAGTTAATATTTTGAAAAAAATCCTTAATGGTTAGTTGATTTTATAAGAATTTTCATATCAAATCCTTCTTACAGAACTAAGGCATGGTATATGATAATATATTTTAAAATGATATAATAGGATGGACATGTTCAAAATGTTAAGGATTCCAATTAATTTGTCTCATAGTTCTCTATACTTACATACTATTAAGACTACCAAGAAGTTTTTTAAAATGACAAATCATTTTAGGATTTAATAAAGGATTTGATGGGATTTTGTGTATCAGCTTTCTTTATAGATCAAATAAATTCTGTATCTAGAGCTTTAGGTCCACAGTACTGTAATCTTACACCCAGGCAATTTTAACATCTCTTCATTTATGAAGTAGAAAAGCATACACTGATTATCAAATATTCATTTTTTCACAAAAGGCTGAATTTATTTACATATAATTATTATGCATTTACAAGGTTTAAAAATTAACTTACATTTATTCTTATATTAATCCAATGATCTCTACTGAAAGTTATAAGCCCACATATAAGAGGAATTAAGAAAAGCAATAAAGTGTGTAACAATGAGAAGCAGAGAGGCAGAGAGCACAAACTTGGGAGGCAGAAATGCATGATTTCCCACCCTTTCTCTGTATGACCTTGGGTAAGCTACTTCTCCATGCCTCACATTCTATATATGTAAGATGCAGATAAAAACAGTGCTTAGTTTTCAGAGTTATTGTGAGGATTAAATAAGATGATATACATAAAACATATAACAAACTGGTAGCTTTTATTGTTTGTATTAATTTCTTCATCTATTGTTGAAGCTGATCTCTAAGTGGGCCTCTAAATTGTTCTGCTTTCTTCTGCAGTTCTCAAAAGATCAGCTTCATTAAAGCATTCATTTTTATCATTCACTGTATATTTGTTAGCACCAGAAGTCTGCAGGGAATATGGAGCATAACATGGCAGAAAGAGCCTCTGATTTTATAGCACTTGCAAAATCACTGAAATAAAGAGATATTAAGAAATGAATTTGTCATGAGTTATTTAGTTAAAATTGTGGTAAGTGCTACAAGGTCAAGTCCAGGTACTATGAGAGTTGGAGCAGCAGGATCAAATCTTGTCTGAGTTGGGAAGTGAGTAGAATCTGGAAAGACTTCCCAAAGCAAGTGGTATTTGAACTGAGATATGAAGGTTGAGTAGGCACCCTAGAGAACATACTGGTTCACTGCTCCCTTCACATTCTGTTACCAGAATTGCTCATCACAGACCCAGGCATGTTCTAGTGGAGGAGGTTAATGGAGCTGACGAAAGGGAAGAAAACTGAGCATAGTTGCCTTGATTTGGTAATAGGGATAATACACCTGAATTTTTCATTTTAAGAGAAAGTCAATTAATGAAGAGAGTGTTTTAATATTAATAGTCTGCTTGTAATATTCAATTTCAGGATGCCATAAAATAAGCTGTCTGTTGACTATAAAGAATGGTCATTCACTGTAGACTTGGATGAGAATTCTTACAATCTATTCATACTGTGAAACCAAGATTTTTTAGTTTAGTTTTATCATAACTTCTTCCCATCACCATTGACTTATTAAGTGTCTGGTGTCTTTTGGTTCTGAGATCTGTAGAAATAAAGGAACTTAGCTTTAGAAATACCAGTGCTAGAGTTTGGCAGTGTTATGGCTTTGACTCTCTACTTGTCTGAGTAGCAGGAAAATATACATCTGGAAAACAGTTGTTCAGAGAAATGTGGTATCATTTAGGAGAGACAGTAGACATTTTCTATCATTTAGCCATTGATGGAATCAAACTTGCTTGAATTTTTGGAGGCTTTCCACAGTATATGGTGATAAAACTGATTTTATTGTTATTTAGAACAAATTGTTTAATATTAACAAGGTAATGGTAGAGTATATTCCAGATAAGAGACAATATTAGTTTAAGAGTCTAAACAAAATGATGAGTATGGTTTAAGAAATTTAGTGGAATAAAAATTTTAACAGGAAAATACTATAGTAAGAAGATAGTAAATTTGGAATTATTAATCATTCTTATCCACTTATCAATATTTACTGAGTGCTTCTTACATGCCAGAATTAAGCATAATTGTGATAGAGGTTAGGAAAGGAATGAGTTTTATGAGAACATTGACCCAGGAGTCTCAGGCACTCCAGACGAGAGATTTTCTCATGCTGTGGAGCCTGGGAGTACATGCTAAGCAGGCAGCCTTCCTGAACTAGGGAATCCCCTGACTCAGAACTTAAGTAAGAAGGATCTCAGTTCATGTGAGAAGCTCTGAGAAGGTCCTAGTAGCTGGAATACAAGGATTGAGGGAGGAAGTGGCATAAAATCTGGAGAGGGCAGTAAGTAGGAGCCCAGAATTCTCAGTGTTTTCTTAAGGTTAAGTATTTTGGACTTTACCTTAGGAGTAATGGGAAGTCATTAGAGGTTTTAAGCAGGGCAATAACAAGATCATATTTTCATTTTACAAATATCGTGTTGACTGCTCTGTGTAGACATAATTGGAGGAGGCATCAGGAAAGGGGATGTGGACAACCAGGTAGATGACAGTCCTCGCTTATGCCATGCCGCCTCTCAGATGGCAGTGCAAGACAGAGCCTGCCTCTCTATGGCCTTAGTTGAGTCATGTATAAAGAAAGGGTTTGCATTAAATAATATCCCTTGGACACTAATATTCTGGACTCTAATTTGATTATAAAGAGATGGGGGATCTAAGTGACGGTGATCACTGGTGCTATTACCTTCTCTGAACTTACTAATTTTAACTAATCTACCTGTTGAGATATTGTAGCTATGATGCTGTACTGACTGTTTAATCAGATTTATTTTACCTCAATGTTAAAACTATTCTTTGGTGATGTAACTCGATTATTTTTATGTGGCATTTAACATATAAACATGTAAGATAAAAAGTCAGGTGTTGGAACTGCATTTAGTGAAGAGGATTCAAACCACAAAGTTCTTTCATTTGGCCAAAGCAATTTACTTACAGATCATCATTATGAAAGTCATGCAGATGGAATTCCTATTTTAATGATGTCTGAAAAGACAGTAGTACATGTTTCTTGAAACAATACAGTGGTCTGATAGTCTGAGTGCCAAATACAAAAAGGTTGACTGTATATTATTTAAGAACTTCTAAGGTATTTTACTTTCTATGTCTTTCATTAATAATTTAAATATTTTACTTTCGCCTTGTCTTCTGTCCTCTGATTCCCTGTAGCCCTTCATTCTATCTCTTTGATGGCATTTATGACATTCTGTCATGGCTTTTGATTTTTCTCTTCTTGTTTTAAACCTCTGTGGAAATACAAATTCGTTGAAAGCTTGGACTGCTTTAATCTTTTCATAACCTGGAATAACTGATTATATTGATGAGGTTTGTGGTTTATGTTGCCAAGTTGATATTTTTTAATGATGGGGCTGTAGTGTGTTGGATAAAGTATCATACAAGAAATGTATTTTTTATGATTTAAAAAATTAATAGCACAGACTCTAATAACTTGACTGTGTCAGTGAGACTTACTGATTTAGAGCATGGGCTTTAGGCATGGATAAACGAGAGCCTAAACCTCAGAACTACCATGTAACAGCTGTGTGGCTTTGGGTCCTTTTCTGAGCCTCAGCTTACTCTCTGTATCACTGGGCTAATTATGTCTATTTCATAGTGGGGATGGTGAGAATTAAGTTAGTTCCCATAACATAATCATTGCCATAAGGTTTGGTTATTATACATGAGTCAGAGGGGAAACATAGATGCCATCACCCTCCCTCTCAGGTAGCAGGAAGGATGAAACACAATGCACGCCATCTCTTTTTTTGCCTGTGCTTCCAGATTTTCGCAAGATTGACATCACATTTTATATCTGTTGCCTTCAATCTTCATAGCCTTCTATTTAGAATCATTTTGTCATGTTACTTCATGTACACCATACTATCGTTTTTATCTCTGAGTTATTCTTAAGGGAATGATTATCTAACAATTTATGAGATACAAATAGAAGCCTGAACACTTGCAGGCACTGTCAGATAAGAATTTTAGAAATGCCTTTATTACTTATTTGTAATACATTGTGTAGCCATATATACCTGCTATCTACAGCCTGTAAAATAACAGTTTATATCCTTAGTGTTTTAGTGCAGACATAGTACATTTCCCCTTAAGTCTACTATTTTTAGGACTTCAAAGACATTGCTTATTTTAAAAGTGACAGTTTAAGAAGATAATACTACTGTCACAAAGAAATAACTGTTACAGAGGATGGACAGCATATAAGCTCAGAGTCTTTTATCTTGAGTAAACTTCTCTCATGTTGCATGGAACACAGTTTTATAAACACATAAAAAATAAGGATTTTATTTAAGTCATATTCAGCAAATTTATTGGTGGTTTTGAAAAAAAATGATGTACAGTTGACATACATAACTAAAAGAGGATAACTAAATTAAGTTTCCAAAATATTTGGGAGCCAGGGATTCTTAAATCAGTTGCAAAAGTTTATGAACTAGGACTTTGGTGTACTACATACTTGGTCTTTGAGAACTTGATCTTGAAAGGTAGGATTGTAATATGATGTCAACATTTGTGTCCTCTTGAAGAACTGCTATTTCAGTATAAGATGTTCACTCGTTCTCTAATAATAGCATGTAGAAGAGATAAAAATTTTAAACCTTTCTTAACAGATGCAAGGACTTTTGGGAAGAATATAAAAACCCTTAAGTAATTGTTCTACGTAACCAAATCCCTGATTTTACTTATAATCCTTACTGCTCTAAAAGTGACTTAATAGTTTTTCCATGAGGTTTTGAGTCCCTTATTGAACTTAATACTTTCTTCCATAATTAAATTGTTTTACTTTTTTTCTGATTTTTTTTCTGATGCCAAGAAGTTGTTTATTTTAATACACTCTCAATTGCCAATTTTTAAAACAGTTGTGTGAGAAAGTATGTTCATCTTATAATTGATGATATGTAATGACACAGAGTACAAAATATAGCTCAGTATGCAAACAGTGTACAGCACAAATATAGCTCGATGATACAAAATATAGCTCAGTATGAATCTCTGTTTCATAAACTATTCTTTGAGTGAAATAGTATTTTTTGCAGGTTGTAAAAATTTCAATTGACATGTCTATTATATTACTGATAATTAAAGACACACTTTTTAGAAAAATTACATAACAGTAGAATTCAAACACCTTTACTTTATACATCAGAAAGGGTAACAAGAAAACACTGGAAGCCTGACAAAGATATGGTAAGGTCAAATCTAATATTACTGGGGACTTTTATCAAATGAATTATATGCTTAGGTACTTTTTTACTCATATAATAGTGAACATTTTTATTCCATGAGTCATATATCTTTGAAATCATCAGCTGTCTTACAAGCATCAAGATACAGTGCATTGCACAATGTCTGAATAAATGAAATATTTCAAGGCCAGATGCTTCTATAGTCCCATCTAATTAAATCTGATTACATTCTTTTTTTTTTTAATCAACAAATATTTATTGAGTAACAGCTATATGCCAGGACTCATTCTGTATTCTTGGAATATATCAGTGAACACAAACAAACAAAAATTAGCAAAAGAAAAGTTCTTGCCTTAATGATACTTAAATCCTCTTGAATCTTCACTGGTTGTTCGTTTATTTTTCTACTTCTATTGCTAATTTTGGATACCACCTATTTGAAATTAGTTGAATTTTTAACTGGAATCAAAATGAATAAGCCTTAAAATGTTTTATGTTGGAAAAACCTAACTTCTTTTAACACAAAACTTTTTTTCTTCATCTTTGTCTTCCCCTTCTTCTTTTCAGAGTCTCCAAGTTGTATGTGTTATAATCAAGATAAACTGGTGAAGGGGAAAAGAAATAAAGTCTGTCTCTTCCGGGTATCTTCCATTAAGGCTCAGTGGAATGTTGTGTAGCTTTAAAGGCACTTCTCCCCGTTATTCCAGTGACTCCTCTTTAAGGCATAGCAGTAGTAGGGAATATTCATAGATTTGGAGTTGGATTTCTATAAAATCTTTGATGTTTCCAGTCAGAAGGAAAAAACTGGGACAGACCAGTGTGCACATATTACAATGTGACATTTGCTTTAAGTTTCTCTTATATTTTGCTCTTTTTTTTTCTTATTTTTGTACTTAAAAGAACTGTTAAACACAGTGTGACATAGTTAAAGGTATTAAAATAACTTATTTTTAATAATTTAGGTTAATTGTATCACAGCAGATGTTGCTAGGTTCTTATTTAATCAGAGACAAAAATATTCACGATATAGTTTTGTCTAGCTGTCTGCTTAGATAAATGAATCCATTTCAATCAGCATGTTTCTTGTGAAAAAAAGTGATAGTAATAACATTTTTCTAGCTACATTTGTTAAAAATGAACATTAATCTTCTATGTGGTTAAAACCATGCTGTGCCAACTCTATCATAACTGTAATTGCAGAGAAGCCTTTTAGATTTTTTTTATTTTTAGGAGTTTTACTTCTTTTTATCCTCCTGGAGGCGTTGAGTTAGATTCTACTTTAAATTTAGCTTATACATGTCATTGTAGGTTTGTGTTAATCTTACTATCTAGCAGCTACTTGTTAAGTCACTATCGGACAGGTTATTCTCCAAACATTGTTACATAGATAAGATTTTTTTCTTCTCAAACCTAAACCTTTACCTTTTAAATCTGTTGTAATGCATGAGAAAAATTTAAATACTAGTATTTTATATATTCCCTGTTCTCTTTTATTTTGTAGTGTTAGTGAAGACAAACTGCTCCCAGAGCTATGCTGACTTCTCAGAAAATTGTGCATAAAGGAAAACAAAAGCCAGACTAACAAAACAAAGTAAGGCATAAGGCCAAAAAACTGTTAATTTCAAGCTCCATTAGAAGTGCCAGTGAGAAGAATGGCAGGAAGTCATGATAAGCATAGGGACCAAATTGGGAAGGAATGAGTTTACACACTCTAGTCTTTTTATGGTGCAGTCAAAGAAGGTAGAAAGGAAAACTGACCATAAAGTGAATAATTCCCACTTAAGAAAATACCCATATCCACAATGTCACTTTTCCATACTAATAAAGGTTGTACATTTAAATTTATATTCTGTCTTCGGGGCCTCCAGTATTGTTGTGTAAAAGGGGGTTGAAGTAAGGTGTTGGATATTATGGCTGTAATTGTTGATTTTTGTTCAAATATATGGAAAGCTTGTAGGGAAAATTTTTAGTCTAGTAGAAACAACTATGAGCTGTAATAATTACCACAGCTAATTGTTCCATTTTATGTCGATGTTTGTCTAGGCTATTTATTGAAGAAATAGAGAAAAATGAAGATTGAAGTTGGAATTTTATTTTTACCTCTCAGAATAATTCTTAAGGATAAGTCTCAGAATTTTTTTCTGTTTTGAAGCTAGATTCTCTGTCTCATCTCAGTTTTATTTGTGTCCTTTTCAGAAAGCATGCTTTGAAAGGGTTATTCTTAATTGATAGATAGAAAATTGGTTGAAAGCATTTCACAAAATACTCTGGAGAGAAATAAGAATGCCACGGATGAGGGGGAAACCACAGGTATAAGGTTTATCTCCTCTTGCTTTTATTATGGCATTCGGAGGAAGAGTTGGAGGGCTCTCTCTGTAGTTGTGGATGACCTACAATACGAGCAGTGAAAAGAGAGCCATGAGAAATTGTCCTTTTATGAATTTCTCATTGGCCTTCTTGCTTCAGTGACTTGATGAATGTGAAATAGAACGATATTGTTAGCTTCTGAAACAGTGCTTTTGAATATAGCTGTAGAACAAGATTGGCAAGTGGTGGTGTCAGTCAAATGCTTACTTGTGTTTAGGGTTTAAATGTCAATATTGTGGGTGGTTTGCCCACACACTATGAGGTAACAACCATATTTGATTTGTTTTCCCCTATATTGTTGAGGGTGTGTGTCTGAGTGTTTGTGACTTAACGATTGTCTGAGTAGAAGGCAGTTTTGAGGTACCTTGTCATTCTTACATTGGCTAGTTTCCATTCTGCCTCCCTATGCCTTGTGAAGCACAATAGAAATGACAGTCTAGAATACAAGTGATCAGCTTCCAGAGGCAAAATGGTAACAGATCCCAGACTTTCAATATAATGATTTGTGGAACTTGCCAAATATTACATTCATAAATGTGAGTTCACAAACAATTAGGTAAGTGTCCTTATATTTATTAACCTCTCATTTTAATTTCTTGATGTATTGCTTAGTCAATATTTTTTCTACTTATCAAGTTTCTATATTGGTAAATGTGAACTTATTTCGGGGGATAATTTTTAAAAGTCATACTTTATTTTAATTTCCAAAAATAATTTTTGTGTATACCTGAGTGGGGTCTCAAAGTCAGATTTGATGAGTATTTCACATCTAATAACTACCTTTATTATTACTCTTTCTCTAGCTTTCAGGATATTTTACAAGTATTACTTTTTATAGCTATAATATTTAGGGTGAATTTATAAATATATGAAGTATTTTTATGTGCATTTATTTGGGTCTTTATTGATAATTAAAATGTATGCTACATGAAAGCCACTCTTATTATTTTAAGACTTACTACAATTATGAAATAGTAGTGGCAAAAAACTTTAAATGTGTGCTTTATTTTGGTCCACAGATTAAAAGTTTCTAAGTTACAGATTTATGGCTTCTTACTAAAGCATTGTTTGTTTGTACTTTTTTTAATTGAAGGAGAAAAAATGAACTGGGTCTTTTAGATTTTCTCTGAAGGACATACAGAAAAGTTGTACTATAAACATTACATTTTTTAAGGCCATCTTTCTCTGGAGGAAGTAAAGAAAAGTTATATTATAAACATTACATATTTTTAAGGCCAGAAAAAACACCTAGGAAATGGTGGTGTTTAAAATGTATGAGTAGAGATTAACAATTCAGCAGTCACTTAGAAGTACATAAATGAACACACCACTACTCCCTTGAGGGCACCCCCTTGAATATCTGCTGACCTGGTCCAGGCTCAGTAGCTTGGCTAACTTATGGGCCGCCCTAGGCTCATAGTTATTTAGGGATCCTTGGCAAGGACACCTACATGGGGAATGGTGGACTCCAGGAGTCTTGCAAGCACTGGCCCACTGCCTTCTCCAACTAGATAATGGCACATAACCATTTTTGATGCCTACTGTGAGACTGGTAGAGCTTGAAACATCTGTTTACAGAAAGGGGAGGATTTATCTCAGGAAGTGGGAGCAGCTACCTTCCTCTGGCATGGTACTGTGATGTGTGCCATTTCCTGCATTGTTAGGTGGGTTAGTTAGTTCCTCACCAAACTCACCATTCTGAGCTGATGGCTCCACCTTTAAGGGCTTTATAAGACTGGAAATTTTTGAAACATGTCTAGTTTTATGTAGCTACTGGGCCAGTGTGTCTCTTCTTCTTATCTCTGTACTGATACGGACATTATCCTTTCTGCCTCATCCTATTCAATTTCAGTGCTGTCTAGGGCATGTAATAAATAAAATATCATTTAACTTTCAAGTAATATGATTCATTTTGCAAGATGTGTGAAAACCAGTCCTAGTACCACAGTCAAGATTTATCTGTGCAGGTAATTAAAATAACACCTTGTTAATCACTTCAGCAATATATGCATTGGTATATTATAACAGGCATTTGTTTAAGAGACATCTCTTTTTACTTCCATCTGCTTTGTTAGTGATACTCAGTTTAATTCTTAGGGAAGCAAGGTTCTTTTTTTCTGAGCCCTGTCACAGTCTAAACTTTTCTTTAAGGAAGTCCTTTGGATTTAGCTCTATATCTGTTTTCTTTCCTGGCCAAAGTCAGATTGAAAAATTCAGTGAACAGTTCCCACGTCCCCCTTTACTTTCTTTTCCATAACTCCTTTCTACCTTCTTGTTCTCTGAATTCTTTTCTCAAAAGCTCTCCCACTCTCACTTTTCTGAAACTCCCTCTCAGAATGTTTACCACCCCCCATACTGGGCTCCCCAAGAATTACCATCTAGAATTTATGATGACTCAACTGAGATCACAGGTGAGTCACTTTTGCC
Source organism: Manis javanica (assembly GCF_040802235.1). Lineage (NCBI taxonomy): Eukaryota > Metazoa > Chordata > Mammalia > Pholidota > Manidae > Manis > Manis javanica. The sequence goes on along the minus strand of NC_133160.1, from coordinate 125,181,130 downwards.
AAGCTTAGATTTAGTGTTGTATTGTTCCTATTCAGTTCAAATATTAGTATAAATATTAACATTTCTAAACCCAATTACTGTTATCATGCTTCCCATCAGACACCAGCACAGCCTTCCTTGAAGCTTTGTGAGGACTGTCTCAGAATCTGTAGTTATTCAATTGGCTGAAATTAATGACTACTTCTTTAAAAGAAAACACCATGAGTTTATTTTAGCTCTAACTAGACATTCCTTAGAATTTGCAACAGCAAATAAATCCTTTCATTTTGAAGTGCTGGAGACAAAACTTTTTTTTAATTTTTATTTTGAGATGTCATATTGCTTCCTACAGTGTCAGAACTCATTTGTGTCCTTTGTGTGATTATTTTAACATTAGGGTCATTAAGCAGAACTGAAATTTTCACGGGGAATGTATAGCGGTTGAACATTCATTTTATGACAGTCTTTAGATTCTTGACCTTATGTGAAATACAAATCCCACTACTGAAATGAATAGGCTCTCAATTATAAAGTAAAGTATATTTGACCTTTGTTTATTGGCCTTACTTTATGGGGAGATAGAGGAGGTGAAAATCCTGAGAGATTTTCCACTTCTCCTTCAAATTGTCTGCAAACCACTGGAGGGACACTAGGTAGGAATGTGGAATGAAGTTGTAATTTCACCCCACTCTGGAGATGTTTAGGTGTTAGCTGAAAAAAAACTAATGGAAAATGGGTATTCTACAAAATCCAAGTCTTTTCTACTACCCTCAGAATAAATAAAGGTATATGAAAGTGGAGACTTTATCTTTTAAATTAGGATATACAAACTCCCAGTGAAGAAGAGAAAAGATATCTTACTGAGAAACCATATTTGACCTCTTTCAGATATTTAGAACTGGATTATTTTACTAATCTGGGTTTTAGGGGCAAGTTCTATATGTAAATGGTCATAAAATTTTTTATTTCACACTTTTTTTGAGCTTAATATGAATTATAGAGCCTAGTACCTAATATATGTTTCATAAATGCATATTACATGAATGAAGGGACACGCTTTGTTTTGCCTTCACAAAGATGTCTGAAAAAGATGACTTAGGGAATTTTTCCCTTTTCTTCTGGCAGTTCATTTTCTCATAAAGTGTTTCTTATCTCTCAGAATTACATTATAATCATAATGGAAAAGAATGATCCATTTTTTAATTCTTTCCTTGACTGAGCTGAGCCTTGGAATTTTAAACTAATGAAATACAATGGCTTTCTTCTCAAGTTCAAATGTAGCACTTAGGTTTTCATTTTTCATTCCTAGATCTATCTTTGTAAGACCAGTTTTTTTTTTCTTTTATCAAAAATCAAAGGTTAATAAGCCCTAATTGTTCAACACAGTCAGTAGAAGCTTGGATATGCTGATATTCTAAAGCTTTGAATATTTGAAATGGTCATCATTTGATGTTCTGTGACATCTGGACAGCTCAGCAAGCTACTCTAAAATTTTATGTGAAAAGAACTGGGGATTTTCTTAAACATAATATTATAAACCAATTTTCAACTTAGAGAAATGTTGTGAAAATAGTGCAGAGAGTTCCCATATACCTCTTAGTGAGCTTCCCCTTCTGTTATCATTTTCATAACTGCTGTGGTCTGACTGTCCCTCCAGATTTTATGTTGAAATCCTAATGCCCAATGTGATCATTGGTGCTTACATCATGAGGGCGGAGCCCTCATGAATGGGCTTAAGCGCTCTTAAGAGACCCCCACTCAGCTCCCGAGCCTCTTCTGCCGGGTGAGAACACGGTGGACAGACACCTGTGCCCAGGAAGCCCTGCCAGCACTAAGTCTGTAGCACCGCAATCTCTGGCTTTCAGCCTCCAGAACTGTGAGAAATAAATCCCTCTTGCTTATGAGTTACCTGGGCTTTGGTATTTTGTTACAGCAGCCCGAAAAGACCAAGACACTAACTGTGTATCAGTTACCATATGTAGAAATTAGCATTGACAAAATACCAGTAACTAAATTCTGAAATGCTGTTCTTGCTTAAATTTCAACAGTTTTTCCACTTATGTATTACAGATGTTTTTAAATGTGGAGTGACATAGTTGGAGGTATGTAAGCTTGACAATTTTTGCCATTATTTACTTTACAAAAATGGTAATGCCAGAACTTGGACAAGCTTTTTAAATGCATGATGCTGTGAGAATGGTGTTCCTTTTTTCTTATCCTCAAGTACATAATGGATACTAGCATATGAGAAGGACTGCCATTACTATTTTAGGGAATGTATCCTCATTTAAGTGATTTTTTCCATAGTGTGATAAATTCTGTTTTTCTAATGGCTTGTGGATATAGAATCAAGGTAAATATTCCAGTTTGATGTTTAGATCTGTAGCAATATGAAAGTTATGTATTTGGTCAGCCTCCTCAGTCATAGTAACCACTAGTCTGACAGTAGAAGACAGTGAATGGTAACATGGAAATGCTCCAGACTGAAATAGGACAGAGAACAACTTCAAGCCCAGCAAATCCTGATCAAGAGAAATCTGGATTATTTGTAAAAGACCGTCCTTAGTCCTAAACTAACATTTAACACATTTAACCTGTTATGTGGATAAATTTTTCTTTGTATCTAATTGTATGATGCAGCATAAGTTAAATTCCTCTTATTTTGTCAGTAGCAGTTAATTGTCAGCTCACTGAGGGCAGGTTCATTTTTTACTTACCTTTACATGCTTCTTCTGAGGGTGGTATCTGGCACATGCACAGACACAGTGCATCCTGTTTACTTGAGGGAGATGGTGATATAAGATAAGCAAGGGATTTACAGGTCTGCTCTGCTACCTTCTGGCCTGCAGGCCTAGCCCCTGACCACTTTGATGTACATTCCTCACCGGCACCCGGTGATACTGTGCTGCCAGCTGTTTGCCCAGCATGTTCAGTATTTCGTGTGTTTGGTCTGCTTATGTACTTACTGAAGCCTTGTTTATCTTTTTATGAATAATGAGTAGTTATAAAATGTCCTATGCCAAGTGAATTGTATACATAGCAAATTTTTGAAGTAAATCTTTCAAATAGTTACTCATAAGGCAATGAAAATAATTTCTCTGGTAACCTTATTTTTAGACATTATTAGCCTCATAATACTATCTTGAGAAAATTTGAATTTTTGGCTAGCAAGGCATATTTAGGATTGAATTTAAATGCATTATACTTCTTGTTCTTCAGATTAGCACTGGAAGTATTGTCTTTCACTAAATTTTTTCTTCCAACCATATATGTGGTGATTTTAATTTGTAAATGCATGAAAAAAGCCAAGCTAGCTTTTTAAGTATAAGTATAAATAAAAAATATGCAATGTACTTTTAAAGAATTTACTTTAGTATCTGATCTTTAAGTGATTTTAACCAAGGGTGTTTAATAATGTCTGCAAGTCTGAATGCTCTGAGTTGAGGCTTTGGCTCTAGCAATTACTAGCTATACATTGACGTGTTTCCTAGTTTCCTGAAAATTGGGAATACTAAATAGTACATGCATCAATAGTGTTAAGATTAATAAGATATCTAAAGCACACAGCCTACTGTTTGGTCCATAATAAGGACTTTATGAATATTAATATAATTCTTTAAAAAAGTCATCATTTTAGGATTTTAAGTCACAGTACACCATATGGCAATATTTTGAGACAGTATTGAGGATAAATGAGCGGAAGTATCATTGCTGGGTAATTATTATTAAAACTCTTATAGTGAATTTAGGCATATATTTGATATTTTCATTTTAGATAAAGAGATTTGCTAATTTTGAAATTATGTGTTTTATATAAGTGCTTTATCAAAATATGGGCAAGAATAAGCAGATAATCAAGAAACCATACAATTAAAGAGAAGTAGAAAGATGGGAACAAATTGAGTGGTATGATAATTAGAGAAAAGGAAAGCTATAAAATAATGGTGATTTTAATAAATTTTCCCCTTGCTGCTACAGTAGTAAAAATACTACCATAGAAGCATTTTTATTTTATTAGGCTTCTAGAATAAGAACATTTCTAAATCCAACAAACAAAGAATCCAGGAGAGATAGTGCATGCAAATATGCATAAAGAGATGTAACCACATAGAACTTTATTTTTGTTAAGCAGCCATAAATCCAGAAGTGAGTAGTTCCAAGCCATTGTAGCAGGTTCATGATAATAGTAAGACCTGAAACTCCTATTGCTTTCTGGTCTTTTAGCCTTGTTGTGTTGCTCTTACATCATGTGTCCTCATGGTCACAGTGTGGATGCTTCACTTACAGCCTCTTATGTTCCAAGCCTTCATATTGGCCATTCAGGGAGGAGAGTTGTTGGGAGGGGTTGGAACCAATATTGGGAGCAGAAAACTTTCCTAGAAAATATTCAGCTTGTCAGTCTTTCATCAGTCGTTTATCACAGGGTTATCCTACCTGCAAGAATGTCTGGGGAAGCAAGTGATTTTTAAATAAGCACATTCTGACTCTGAAAAAAATTAAGATTGTGTTACTCTGGAAAAGGGGAATGGATGATAAGCAGCTTGTGTTGTCTACAAAAGCTGTTAGCATGGTTGCACATTGTGAGTCTTTCAGGTCTGGTAGTCGTTCCATTATTGTTAATATTGTTACTGTTTTCATTTGAGTTCTTTTAGATTGTTAAGATTAGTCTTAGTTTGATTAGAATGAAACAATATTTAGTAGAACTCTCAGATACTCTAAATATCCCAAATGTTGCAGCCTTTCTCTGTCTTTTCTGAATTTGTAATGTGGGGTTTATTGCATAAGCTGTAAGAAACTTTAATGGTAAATATTTTTTCCAGTTTATTTAAACCTTTTCATCCCTGGTGTGTTTCTTTTATTTGCATGTTAAGTTTACAAAAGAAGGCATATTACTGTTTATCCACACCACCTGTCACATGAGTTTATAGTGGTAGTATAGCTTTACTTAGCCATTCAACAAAATATTTACTATGCACTAATTATTGTATCCTGATATGCCTAATAGTGCTTATCACTTGCAGATCAGTCTCAAAGATTTTAATCTCAGGTAGATAAGTACAGTCAGCCTCCTGGGGAAAAGTGCTGATAAGAACTAAATAGAGTAGCCTGGGCCCAGCCAGGCAGGCTGTTGTGCCACCAGGCATCCAGGCATGCCGGTGTTTATGGGGCTAGACAAGGAACCTGTGGCGAGAGCCCAGTTGTGTGGTGTGGCCCAACACAGTGAGGGTGGTTAGAAAGATGTCTGAGGAGATGGTCTCAGTTGTGAACAGGGTGAGACCTAGGCTTGCCGTAAAAGTATTTTATGGCAGTAAAACTAAACCCACAGACTCCAGTGGGTGGACTCAGGCTGCTGTGAGGCCTGCAGTCTTCCCTGGGAATTGGATGGCACAGAAACTAAAGTTGGAAGGCATCCTATGATTCCAGGTGACAGGGTTTGAGGGATGAAGAGGCCACAAGCCCAGCAGTGATTCACAAAGAAGCTAATTTACGGCGGTCATTGGGAAGCGGAGACCAACCAACCAGCCAGCCTCCTCCCAGTGCTGGGCCTTCCCCTTCATCTTCCATCAGGCAGATTATGCTTCCCTTCTATCTCTCTGTCCTGCCCTTTCCACCTGGCTGTTTCAGGCTTATAGTCAAGGGCTCAGATTAGATACGCCTCCCCTAATCTACATAAATTGTCCTTCTGTGTATTTCCTTAGCAAATGCACTTCCTTTGCCACAGCACTTTCTGGGGCTTTTTGTAACTGTCCAGCTACTTGCTTTATTTCCCTCAGATAGTGTCCATGTTCTTCACTTTATCCTCTGGGTCTGTTTTGCTGCCTGGCACATGGTAAGTGATAAATATAAATGCAAAAGTAGTCTCAGATTTCTGAATTGTAGTTTACAGTATGTGGGTAGGAGTGACTCTGTGCATGTAACATTGAGGAAGGAATTACGACCATTCCATACTCTCTCAATGCCAGAACAAGGCCATGAGCTTGGCCTAAGGAAATGAAGGAAACACTGAGAGAAGCATTAGTAGACAGATACATGAAGAAAATTGTAGAGAAAGGACCTTGCACGAGTGCCTAATCTCTTAGAGTCCCAGTTTTCTAATCTGGAAATAGTGAAGAGAATAGTGGTATCTCCCACCTGGGATTGGTGGTATAATTAAATGGATGATGTGTATGAAACACCTAGAACAGACTTATTATAGACTAAGTGATCAATTATTTTTGTATAGATTACACTTTATTATATATTCTTATCTGGACTTAGAGTATCAATTCTGAAACCTGTTTGCTTAGGTTTGAGTTCCCAGTTCTGCCAAGTTCCTAATGATGTCACTGTGGGAAAGTAAATTTATTCATCTTTGAATTGGGCTAATGACAGCACCTACCTCACAGAGCTGTTGGAAGGATTAAATGGCTTATGATATGTAAAGTGTTTAGAAAAGTGCCTTCCCCTTAGAAGATGTGCCTTAGGGAATCTTACTATTATGGTAAAAACACTCAAACTTATGTTAAGAGAAAGGCCCCAGCTTTCATCAGGACTCTTACATGAACATAGCCAAAGGAGGCCATGCTGTATTGTGGACCTTTCACCAGCAACAGGACTCACCCAAATCGTAATCGGTCAAGACGTTTTTGTTGCCTGTGTGTCAGCTTGAATACGGGTGGTGATGATGCCTCAGTGGTTCTGTAGCATAGCTCTAAGCTCTATTTAGAATTCTGTGCTTGAGGAGTTACTAGTATAGATTTATGACAGATTTACTTATTCTATAATTAGTATTAAAATTCATCATGAAAAAAGCCATTATCTAGTTTATTTGAGTACATTAATAAAAATGTAAATATCCCCAAATAATAATAATAACACCTTATACTTAAGGTTCAACTTAAGGGCCTCCGCATGCACACTGTCACTTAAAACCATGACGTCTATTTAGGCATCTGTGAGTAAGTGAAGGGATATGGGTTAAATTTGTGCATATTTTCTTTTGTTAAATTAATCTCTGTGTTTTTTCAGCTGGACAAGGTTTTACAGTTACCATTCCAATCCTTCATTCCTAGACCAAGAAGCTGAAGTTGTTGAAAGGCTAAAACACCTTCCCAGAACGCTCATACGGGGCGCCGCTGCAGTGATCCAGTTAGCAGGACAGCCCTGCCTCCTGGCTGTGCTGAGAGCGTGGCAGTGCTGTCCCTCGGCTGCGGCAGACCTGGAGGAGAGTATTTAGAGGGTTCTAGGGTTAGTCCAGACAATATACGAGACCGTATGATGAGGTTAGTTTCCGTGGAGCTGACCATGGGAAAGTTCCGGTGCTACAAGTATCACTTCAGCAGGTTCCTAGAATGCTTGCAAACTGATCAGTGAGAGACAAACAGGTCAATTTAAGTTATGTTTTCACCATTCAACAACTACATATTGAAGAACCTCTTCAAAGCCATGCATTGTGTCTGGTTACTTGGAATCATAAATGAGCAATAGACAAGGATCCCTGTTTTCATGAAGGTTTTTCTAGCGGCAGTCTTTTGGAAGGCAGTAGGTGCTATAGAGAAAAGCAGCAGAGCAGGAAAAGGGGGTTGGAACGACAGGTTGGGGGAATGGAGGGCTGGTTTTCTTGTTAAATAGATCAGGGTGGCTCCATTGAGAAGGTGACATTTAAACCAAGACTTGAAGACATATATAGGTGGAATATATAAAGATGTTCAACCTAAATTTCTGTATGGCTATTAACTGCATACAAATTAGAAAATGAATAAGGAAATGAAAACTTATTGCCCATGATCTCTACCTTTGGGCCTTATGACACCTGATCCGTAGCTACAGATATGAATCCTACTCTACAGATAAGTAGTAGAATTTCAAGGACATTTGCTAGGGAAAAACATTAATTTACTAATAAGGAGCAAGGTGACTTTTACTGATAGAACAAGGATTATAGACTTTAATGATTTGCTTTTAGTTCAAGAATTTTGGTGTTTTTTTAGTCACACACTGAGAGTAGTCTCTTTGGGAAGAAAAGATTTTCCTTTTGAAAACTTAAATTTTCTATAGTTTTAGAGTAAGTTCATTATATTATAAAATGTGTTTGGCATAGTACTTACTGAATATATTTTTAATTACATTTGTGTCCACTTTGATATCCAGTTGCATATAGAAGTGTTATACTATCTAAGTGAATGTAAGGGCTTGCTGTTAAGGTTCAGCATCACATTGAAACTGTTTCTTGACACTGGAAGTTGCAGAATGTTAGAACTGCTTGTTAATACTCTGAGTTATATAGCCACCTGTTGAGTATTCCCAGCCTACATAATATTACCACTACATTTTTAGTATAGGTATTCTTTATTATGTTGAGCTTAAAACTACTGAATAATTCAGAAGTCCTGGTGTGGTTAAGTCTGAGCCCTTTTAATAGTGGTGGATGTAGATAGAAAAGCTTCCTAATTTGTGACAGAGAAGAATATTCTAATACACTTTGCTTACAATTCTTGTTATGGTCAAAGTTGTGTTTTGAGAGTTGTGCTTTGGTCCATCTAAACTAGCAAAGTGAGAATTATCTGTTGACACTGAACTGGGAAGAGAACCCTGCAATTTAAACTATCATACTGTGTTTTTAAGACATAGTCTGGATCAGGTCAATCAACAGAGAAGTTGAAATTGGTTTCTTAAGACTACGTGAGGTGTTGGATCAAGCGGCACTGACTGGAACATTTTGCTGTATGGTGTGGCAGAAAGAGTATGCGCTTTTGAATAAATTTGGTATGTATGTGTCTTCATGTGGTTTTCAGGAGGAGCCCGGAAGAATGCTGAGGATTAAAGCTAGAGACGTAGGTACCAGCCGAATCCTGAGCCTTGATGCTGATGAGCAGTCGGGCTGCGCAGTTAGCGCACATACGGAAGGCATGGAGGCAAGCGTTTAACCTGGATGCAGGTCGCTTACACGCCTCTTTGAAAGATGTAATGGGCCTAACCAGATAGTAGCCATGAGAATGGTGAGAAATGTGCTGATGTGAGAGTCCAAGCAAGTAAATTATTCAGTAATTGAGTAGATTAGAAGTGGATGGTAAAGGAGAAGTCTAGGTTGGTTTGCATAATTGCATATTTAGGAGATAGAAAGGCTGGTGTGTCATTTTATGGTCTTAGACTACCATGAAAAAATTGGTAGGAAAGAGACTTCATTCAGCACAGGATATTTCTTTCTCTCACAGAAAGGTATAGGTTGGATATAGACTTCTGGAGTTAAGGGTAGGATTTGGGCTAAAGAGAGAGGTTTTGGCATTTTTGAGTGGAGGTTGAGGCCAAAGTTATGGATTAAATTACCAGGAGGAAGCATTCACAAAGTGTGTGCCTAGAATATGGCCAATTGTAAAGCCATGGGGAACTCTAGAAATAGAATACAAGGACAGGAGAATAGAAACTAGAAAAGGGAAACAAGAAATGAAACAAGAGAATGGTCAAAGAGCTGGGAGGATAAACACTTCAACTTAACAATGGAAGCAAAGAGAGTGTTTCAGAATTTCTTGTTCAAATGTAATTAGTGACCTTTTCCAGAGCAGTTTTAGTGAAAAGTGGTGTTGCTTGAAAGATGATTGCACTGGGTTAGTGATTGAATAGGAAGTGAGTAAGAATAGACAGCAAGTGAAAATTATTTCCCTATTTGCTGGGAAAGGAAAAAAATGTTGGCAGTGTCCTCAGGAGAATTATAGATGGTTGTAAGGGTTTGGTTTCATCTGTTTGCTGTCTTGCTCACTTGTGCTTTGAAGATGTGAGAGGCTGGAAGGTGATTGTGAGTTTAGAAGTCAGTCAGAAGTGAAAACATGGGCAAAAGAAGGACTAACACAGAGCAAGTTTTCAGGAGAGGTGGAGGGGGAGCCTCAGCTCGCTCTCCTGCACGTGGAGAAAACCGTACCTACCTTAGGGTGTAAGGCGTAAATGAGAGAACATGTTCTCTTTGATCTAGTCAAGTGCGTAGAGGTAATAGGCACTCAGTAAATGTTATGTCCATTCAGCCTCCATACTGTCACTCCAGAAATGTGCCTGACTGATCAGTTTGTTCTCAGTAGGTATGCTTTAAATGAAAGCATTCAACTGCACTGTGTGTTTACTTACACTGCGTTTATGATGACCAAAAACAGGTTGAACTAGTTGATCTCTAATTCTTAATTTGCAGTCTAAAGCTATTACTTGGCTAATTTTTAAATTACCTTATCTTTTCATTGATTGAATATCGATTTTTATATTGCAATGTCATTGATTACATGACCTTTACAGATGTTTTTAGTTCTGAGTGATGGTGCAGTGTGTTAGACCTTGTAGACCCCAGTGTTGCTTACAGAAGTGAGAAAGAAGGGAAATACAAATTCCTCAAATAGTGAGATAAGCACAGAATAACTAAAGCATGTGTGTGTAATACCATCTCACAGTGACTGAATTGCTCCCTGGCCTGAAGTTCTTTGCTAGGACTGGGTTGAAATAATGTGTCACTCAGGAGAAGAGCTGGTTAATCATGGATATATAGAAAAGAAATTCTGCTCCCATCGGTAAGAGCATCACTTTTGTGAGATAGAAAACTTGACTGTGGTAGTCTTTAAATACTTAATTGATTCTTCTTGTTCTGATCCTTGTTTGTTTGACTTCCATGAAGTCTGCCTTAGGGAAAATATGGCTTGTTGGATGAGACCCCTAGTATCTGGGCCCTGAGAAGGTTATTTCTCCATGTAAATTACTAATTTGACATTGTGTTTATGCAGCGTCAGTCTCTGTGGGCATGGGCATATAGTGAGTCTACTCTTGAGAGGTATTTATTCTTTTAGAGGTACAGCCTTCATCAGTGTTTGTAAGCATGTGAGAGTGAGCCCTTTGCTCTGGAATGTGGTCAATAAGGAGGCTCCCTGTAGCTTTTTCTATGGTGAACACAATGGCCATTTTTTTCTTTTCTATACATCATGGAGATAAAAATTTATACCATTTGAAGCTCTTTTTGTTTATTATTTGGTATTATATGAAAGCAATTTTTACTATATATGAATGTTATTCTAATAAAGCCTTATAGGGCTTATACATATGAAATAAATTTTTTATGAGCATGCATCAGTATTGTGATGGCAAACTATTTTTAGTGATTTTTAGTCTTTGTGGAGGTCAGTGTAATATATGTGGGTTCATGTTGTCTGTGTTATTAAGTTTAAGAAAAACATGATAAATTCTAGTGATAATTCATTTGGACTACAATTGTCAAATGAAGTTGTTCTTGAAAATGCATTGTTTTATAATTCAGTAAAGCGATTTAGAGCCAAGTTTCCTCAGTGTGTGATATACATCAAAACTCTTTGCCTGAAGAAATTGTTATTGAAAATCGTCCAGGTCTGCATTCTTCCTATATTTTTAGATAAGGCTATGAATTTGACTTCCTATTTCACATGCTACATTAATACTTTTGCTCTACATATGTGTTTACATATAATTATTTTTTTTAAATTTCTCATTAAGGTATCATTGATACTGTTATGAAGGTTTCACAAGAAAAAAGCTTGGTTATTACAGTCACCCTTATTATTGAGTTCCCCCCATAGTCCATTGCAATCACTGTCCCTCAGTGTAGTGAGATGCCACAGAGTCCCTATTTGTCTTCTCTGAGCTACACTGTCTTTCCTGTGACCCTACATGCATCATGTGCACCAATCATGATACCCCACAATTTCCTTCTCCCTCCCTCCCATACATATAATTCTTTACTCATTTATTTTTCAAAATGAAAAGAAACTTTTACTCATTCATAGTTGTATCCCATCTGAGTTTATAGTTTTATGTTTTTCTTTATTGTTGATGCTGATTAGTAAGAAATCACTTGTTTATTTCCCTAAAGTGTTTCTTAACAGATGAACAATAAGATTCTCAAAATTTTGGGAGACCTTACATTTTTCAAGTATATATTCATTTGAGCTGTTGGAAATTGTATGTGTATTAAAATTTGTCAAATTTTAGCAACTGGAAGCATTACATAAAATATTTTGTATATATTGCCTTATATTATCTATACATATGTCACAATTTTTAGTTTTGCGGGATGGGTTTCCATTGGCTATTCAAATATTCCTTTGGTTAATAGAACTAGGTAAATTGCCTTTTGCTCAACAGAGAGAGAAGTTTCCTGTTAGTCTGTCTTTTTTAACACAGGGGGAGCACCAGATGAGATGGAAATCACCACTAACAAAACCAAGAGTCCTTTGTCTGTGACGGCTTCATGGGTGTAGCTAAGAAACATGCCATTTTTTAATCTGACTGAGTATAACCCCAGTGTGAACTTTAGATATTCTGAATATTGATATGGATCATTTTTTTAAAAAATCGACCTATTGGTCAGCTTAAAAAGAGCAAAAAAAAATCTGTAAAATAATTTATGCAACTGAGCTTTTCTGCAGTTATTAGTATTCTAAAAATATCTCACTAAGTTGCATTAGCTTTTTGAAAACTGCAACATCTATTTTTAAAATCTGGCCAGTAATCACATCTCTGGTGCATTAAATGTAAAACAAGATCTCTTTAAAAGCCAGATGATACAGTGATATTACATATAAAAACAAAGTGAAGTGAAATGATTAGGGCAAAGTCTTAACAATAGAGTACATTTCTGAGTAACTTTTGCAACAAGGCGCATCTGTGTTGCTGAGGCATATAAATGGATACTAGCTAACTCTTTTGCATTCCTGAGTCTGAGCTGGAGGCCCACAACTTTCTCCTTCCAGCTGATTGATTTTGAATTTTTCAAACTGATTAATGTTTTCATTTGAATGGTAATGCTGACTTCGCAGAAGATGTGATCTTTTAATTAGCAGATGCTGAGATTAGCATTAGGGCTGAACAGTAATTAGCATTTCTTCTTATAGTTCAAGAGCATAGACTTAAGCGCTGCAGCAAACAGAGCTCCCACGTCTTCTGTACATTGCCTCTTTAGATCTTCTTATGATTGAGATTACAAATTATTGAACACTTAGTCACTGTGGCACTAAAATATTTTAACAAATTCAAGATTCACTTAAGGGCAAAATATTTTCAGTTCCATTATACTGCCTTTCTTTATGGGGGATTCTGTTTTCAAGGTTTACCTAAATATTTTATAATGAAACTTAATGATTATTTGGTGAAAGGATAAATTGTTTTTTGTATTTGTGTGTGTGTACATACACATGTGTGGTTACTTCCCTCAACAAGTCCAGAGTCACGGCTTCCAGGTTGTGCTTACTTCCGAAACACCCACTCTATTTGCAAAGCTATTTGAATCAACTTCAAACTGATGAGGTGCGCCTAGAGACAGCAGAGTAAAGGATTTAAGGATTGGAGCTTGTGTTCAGGCAAACCTGAATTCAAATCCTTAGTGTGTTACTTCCTAGGAAGGGCATATTATTTGACAGGTCAATTCTCAGTTTTCTCATCTGTAACATGAACATTGTAACAGAATTATTGTGAAGATGGAAACCGGTATTTTAGATAAAGCACATAGTGTGCATTAAATAATGAGTAACTGTTACTATTAAAAAAAAACCTGCTATGTATATTAAGTAATACTTATGATCTACATTTCAAATACAGGAAAATGATTTATTTCGGCTTAGTTAGCAAAGAAAGTAATCATCAAACACGTACAGAGTAATTAAACCCCCTTAAAATAAATATATCCTGTTACCATACTGGCAGGCTTCTTACACTCTCTCACGAGTGGGATGTACGCCTCCTCTTCCTCTCCAGAAAGTCCTGTCCCGTCCATCATTTGTGTCTGTCCCTTAGAGCTAATCTTCATATAGGAATTCTTACGGCTTGGTTGACTTGACATGTCCTCTTCAAATTGCTACTGAGCAGTGCCTGTTTCTGTTCTTTTTTTTTTTTTTTTCCAATTTAAATGGTTTTAATAACACGGTAGGGAAAAAAGGCAAAGCGTGGATGCTGAAATGTTCGTATAAATTCCAGGCAGTTTTCCATATATACAATGTAGGCGACATTTTTACACTGAGGGTGGAGAATGGGGTGATATTTTATGGGGATGTAAACCTGTGGCTGACTGCTGAATATATGTCAAACTTTATCATGATGAGACTTTAGCCATTAGTATTTAAAGGGGATATTATGGCTGGCTAATTCCAAGTGCCTGGAGAGGCATAGTCCTATATAGAAAATACTTTTTTAAAAAAAACTAGCTGTGGCATTTAAAATAGCCCTACAGTAAGTGTGTTTTTACATTTGTTACTATGGATGTTACTGCCTCCCAGGAGACATTAGACAGAACACTCAAACACTGAGCCAGCAGAATAATTGAGTCTAAATCTCTATCCCCACTGTTTCCTGCCTGCCACTTAAATACAAACGTAGAGAAAGAATAACAAATGAGTCAAAGTAGATTTACAGAAAAAAAGCAAAGAAGATGAAGCAAGACATAATGAGGGAATTTAAGTGGTGCTTGAATGTAATGAAATTTTAACAGAAAGAGAACATAGACTTTTCTTTCAGGGTATCGCTTCATTGCCAATAGGTAAAACAAAATATGACATTGAAGTAGCAAAGTTGTTTCTTTAAAATTAGAAAATGATGAAGAAATGTATTCTTAAGAAAGAACTGGCTGTTCTAAGTCCATAAACTGAGATGTCTGTTTACTTGAGTGTGTATTTAGTTGAGTTTCAAAAGATAATAAAGCCACCGATAATCTGGCAATCACTTCAGTGTTCAGACCTAATTAATTGGGGTGTTTTTCAAATTGGTCTTGCAGGATTTCCTTATCTGCCCATCTCTAAGCAGGGACTTCTGTTACACAAATTTATTAATATACAGGAAAATCCATCTTTCATATAAAATAGAGCTCACTTGAACATATTTAAAACAGGTAAAGTTCTGTAATTTTTTGTTTTTGTTTTTTGCTATTTTAGTGCTGAAATACAATTTAGCTCAATAGGTGACAGTTTTCTGTGTTTACTAACTTCATACTTTAGTAGCAAAGTTTAGGAAAGTTCAGTGCCTATATAGAGCTATGAGCAGATATTTTGATAGATATATACTCATGAGCTTCCCAGCAGGGTCTTCATAAATGCTCAGTTTTTGCTTGATGCTTGCCAAAAGATGTAATTCTTTCATTCATGCATTTACTTGTTTAAAGTAAGGTTCGTGAGAGCCAAATCTAATTTATCTTGCTCATTATAATTTTATACATAGTACATGCTTGGCGAATATTTGTTGAGTGAATTAATGAAAGGTTTTGCTGAAACTAGCAGTAGTATGATTTTAATGGATATTATATCTATACATAATATATAATACTGAGCATTTACTGTTATGTCTTTGCACCTATTATTCATTTAAATCATATGAATTGTGTTCTGTTATTGTACTTTATTTAGATGAAAAATTATTACCTTTATACACATACACATCCATACAAAACATATATGATGAGATTTATAGTGAAAGTATAAATCTTTGGTACTTTCTAGGAATAATCTGACAAATTACTTAATGGAGTAATGTAGCTCATGTTGGGCTTCAAAGGATAGAAATAATTTAAGGATGAGAGGCATAAAGAGAGAGGGTGGTTCAGTGAAGATGGCAAAGACATTCATGATGATTTTTATAAATGTTTAGCATAAAGGTTTTGGAAAAGCCTATGTGGTTCCAGATAGATTTCAGAAGATCTTAAATGACAGGATTAGGATTCTTTTACTTCATCAGGAATTTGGACATCATGCAGATACTCAAATTAGGCATCAATATATTGAAATTACTTCTATCAGTACTCATATCAGCCAGATTAATCTGTAAGTGGCTTGGAAATTTTTTTTGAAGCAGATTACTTTTCTTATTTTTAGGACACATTGTGTAAGGCAACAGAATTTTAATTGTGCTTTGTAAAAATTTGTATTTGCTTTTCATAAAATTTGTGTATGAAATCACAAAACTCTAAACAGAACCTGTAGTTTGAATTGGAAATGACCTCTCTTCCATCTTTGCCCATTTTTAATCTGGACCTTTCTGAGATTTTTAGTAAACACCACTGTATTTATCACTTGGTGAAAACGTAACTCTATGAACTATTTTCTGTGTGAGCACAGAAATACAATTAGATGGACCCTTTGCTATGAGTATAGTTAAAGTTTTATTTTCCCTTATTTTGCTTAACAATGTACCATTTGAGGGAAATATGTTTTATATTTCATAATACATGTAGATATTAAAAACATTAAAGTTGTTTTGGCATGTGCAATGATTTGGATATCAGAATATGTCTGTTCACATAACTTCTTGCTCACCTCTCTCACCCCCCGCCCCCTGCCCTTTTCCTGGGCAACAATTAGTCTTGATTTTATTTGCTTGATTATCTTTAATATCTCACTCTGCACCAGTTATAACCTCCATGAGGATGGGGTTTGTGTCTATTGTGTTGCACTGCTGTACCTCCAATCCCTGCAGAGGACTTGGAAGTGTAGTTGGTGTTCAGTAAATATTTGTTAAATGAGGTGAATGAGTGTCCTCCAGACTGTTGAAGTTGTGCTTGAATGTTTTTTAAACACATAGGAGTATTAACTGCCACAGGAAACTTGTTGCATAGCTATTAGAACGCTTCTGCAATTTTTCCTTTATTTATGTATTCTGTTATCTCATACATTGATTTATATTTGAATCAAGGGGATTTGCACTATTTTAAATATTAACCTCTTATTTACATGTAATCATAAAACTTAGGATTAATAACTGAAATCCCAAGAAAAACTAGGATTTATCATTGAGCTTTCCAATGAAACAGTTGCATGCATTTTTCATGAACATTGGAACTAGCAGTGCAGAAAATACATATAAATTCCCAGTACACAAGTTATCATTGCCTGAAGGCTGTTGGCTAACAATTTCCCCTAAACTGTTTAGGAATGTGCTCTTGTTTGTTGGGTAAATAGAATATAAGTGATGATTTCATTTTTGCACAGTCTCTTCATACTTCATAAACACATACTTTAATTTTAATATTTTAACATGGAGGAAAGTATGAATTTTAGAATTTAATTTAACAAAAAATGTTGAACAATTCTGTACAAGGCACTGTTTAAAGGAGATACTAATAATGAATTGTCTGTGGTTTCAAAAAGTTTATTTGTATGCTAGTGAAGAAGTAGAACAAATGCTATAACCAAACTACAAAGTGGCGTGTAACACTGAGGAGAAACAGCTTGAACAGGGCTATCAGTTAAATGTTTACTGAAATAGGTGATATTAGACGTGAGCATTTTAAGATAAGTAGAATTTCAGGAGGTGAATTGGTGAGAGCCCCATGACCCCACTGTGTTATTTGGTGTAGGGAGTTGAATTTCAAGCCAAATGGGAAATAAACAGAAACATCAGATAGAGATCAAACTCTACTTTGTTAGAGATAGATCTCAATTAGGAACCATAGTTTGGGACCTGCAGCCAAATGGTTTTCTAAGTATGTCTCCCCTAGAGCTAAATTTATCCAACCCAAGATATATAAGAGACCTAGGTAACAGGCAGACTGTGACTTTTTACACCTTTCTCTTGCTAGATTGAAGAATGTATATATCAGTGACAGACTCTTAAGGTCCTGCCCACTACATGATCTCTGTATATCCCATAGGTGGTAGTGACTAAGGAGTGAAGAGATTGTCTAATGCGGTTTTCTTTTGGGAATAGAAGTTTCTTCATGAGAGAGGGAGTTAGGGTTTAGCTTTCTTTAAAGACATCGTTTCGTTTTGAAGGAAAACTATTTACTATCCTTTCTAGTTCTTCCTCCTTTGAAGACCTTTAAAGGGAAGTTGTATTTGTATTCATGGAAATATTTAGCAAATGATATTAAAAGGCTATTTTGTCTCATTTGTGAATGAAACTCAAGCTTGATTTTAACACCATCATTGTAAAATGTTAGAGGATATTATTTCACCATGCAATCTAATAAAGCTCACCACATTATTAAGATTGATATAAATTCAATTTTACTTCACTACTAAACTATTTTAATAAAATACTGTTCTTGGACTTAGGATTTCTTTTCTATGGTGCAGGTGGGTAAATTTGTATTAGCAACTTTACATATAATTCATTGATACAATACAAAGATTAGGTTCATTTGCTATCCAGATCTACCTAACTTTCCCAACCTGTCATATTTTATAGAGCACATATTTGTTGGTTATGGACTTCAGTGTGAGACCTTTAGCTGTGAAAGTTTATTAGCTGTCTCCAGTTACACTGATATATGCAGCAGTAAATATGAAGAAAGGGGAGGGATTATATTTTACTGCTCAGAAAATAGATTGGGAATTAGACTTGTATTTCAGGTCAGTCATTCTCTGAGGAATATTTTCCTTGTAAAATCTTTCAATGATATAAAGAAGATAGAATAGAAGTCACTTAAATAGTATATAGAAAAGTCATAGAATTTGTCTTTCTCTGTGAGGCCTAAATAACTACACAAATAATAAGCATAAACCTCATCTTTCTCTTCCTCTCTAAATAGATGTGTGCATGTGTAAATATATGTGTGGTACGTGTCACATATTATGTGAGCTTAAATCTATAATATGGAGAAAATAGAACAAGCATTTAATCTGTTATGGTTGTTATGCAGTAGCAAAATAAACTCATAAATTATAGCCAAGCAAAATCCATTCTTGTATTTCTTGCTCTGGAGCTGGATGTACCCTGAGTCGGTAATTGGGAACACACAGATGGAATCGGCCTCCTGCAAAACAGTCTTGAACTGGGTGGAACCTATGGACTCTGGCAGAGATAGAGTATTAGGAATATTGAACAATGGCCAGAGAAATAGGCAGGGGAATAATCTTCACCTAAATATTTGCAGGTCACACTGTGACATGGCTTCACTGGATAATTCTCTTCCTTCTTTCTGCATTTCTACTCTTTTATTTCCACTACTAATCTTTGCTTATTATGTCATATACTTGTTTTTTTTTTAATGAGAGATTGTTTAGAGAGAAGTGAAGGGTCTAGTCAGAGGGGCACAGTGCACAACCTCCTTTCCTTGCCCAACCCCTTCGCAGATGCTGGTGTGAAGGACTGGGCTGCACGCTGGTGCCTGGGTGCAGCTGTGCTGCATGTAAGGGTAGCATTGTGAGCACTCTGACTTCCTTTGTCATTCTCATACTCTTCTCTCTGAAGCACATTCAGTTTTGCTGGGAGCCAAGATGGCGGTGTGAGTAGAGCAGTGGAAATCTCTTCCCAAAACCACATATATTTTTGAAAATACAATAAAGACAACTCTTCCTAAAAGAGAGACTAGAAGACACAGGGCAACAGCCAGACCACATCCACACCTGTGAGAACCCAGCACCTTGTGAAGGGGGTAAGATACAAGCCCCGGCCTGGAGGGACCTGAGAGCCCCACACCCCAGCTCCGGGCAGGAGGAGAGGAGTCGGAGCGGGGAGGGAGAGGGAGCCCAGGACTGCTAAACACCCAGCCTTAGCCATCCACACCAGAGTGCAGACACAGTGCATGTGTGGGGTCCTGGATACTAGAGAAACAGGACAGTAAGACCTGTGAGTGGGTCCCTGCAGTCGGCACACCGGGGACAAAGAAAAGCGAGTGCTTTTTGGGACTCTTAAAGGGACAGGGACCCCACAGCCGGATGGAAGCATCCTGGGACACTTAGTCTAGCAGCAGGGAACTCCGGGCACCCTAAACCCTTGGATAGCAGGGCAGCTCAGAGGCCCCTCGTGGAGATAAACAACCTCCTTGGCTCTTCCCTCTCCAACGCGGCTCCACCATATCGGAGTAGCAGCCTGAGGCAGGCCACGCCCACAGCAACAGCAGAGATAAACTCCATGGCGGCAGGGCAAGAATCAGAAGCCCCATCTGCGCGCAGCTGCCCAGCACAAGCCACTAGAGGTCGCTGTTCTCCCAGGAGAGGAAGGCCACAAACCAACAAGAAGGGAAGTTCTTCCAGCCGTCACTTGCGCCAACTCTGCAGACTATCTCTGTTGCCATGAAAAGGCAAAATTTGAGGCAGGCAAAGATTACAGAGACAACACCTGAGAAGGAGACAGACCTAACCAGTCTTCCTGAAAAAGAATTCAAAATAAAAATCATAAATATGCTCACAGAGATGCAGAGAAATATGCAAGAGCTAAGGGATGAAGTCTGGTGGGAGATTACAGACGTCCAGAAGGAGATTACGGAAGTGAAACAAACTCTGGAAGGATTTATACGCAGAATGGATAAGATGCAAGGGCCATTGATGGAATAGAAACCAGAGAACAGGAATGCATAGAAGCTGACACAGAGAGAGATAAAAGTATCTCCAGGAATGAAACAATATTAAGAGAACTGTGTGACCAATCCAAAAGGAACAATATCTGTATTATAGGGGTACCAGAAGAAGAAGAGAGAGAAAAAGGGATAGAAAGTGTCTTTGAAGAAATAATTGCTGAAGACTTCCAGAAACTGGGGGAGGAAATAATCGAACAGACCATAGAAATACACAGAACTCACAACAGAAAGGACCCAAGGAGGACAACACCAAGACACATAATAATTAAAATGGCAAAGATCAAGGACAAGGACAGAGTTTTAAAGGCAGCTAGAGAGAAAAAGGTCACCTATAAAGGAAAACCCATCAGGCTATCATCAGACTTGTCAACAGAAACCTTACAGGCCAGAAGAGAATGGCATGATATATTTAATGCAATGAAACAGAAGGGCCTTGAACCAAGGATACTCTATCCAGCATGATTATCATTTAAATATGAAGGAGGGATTAAACAATTCCCAGACAAGCAAAAGTTGAGGGAATTTGCCTCCCACAAACCACCTCTACAGGGTATTCTAGAGGAACTATTCTAGATGGGAGCACTCCTAAGACTAAACAGATGTCACCAGAGAAAATAAAATCACAGCAAAGAAAGCAGACCAACCAAATACTAACTAAAGGCAAAAAATAAAATCAACTACCTACTAAAAGCAGTTAAAGGAAACATGAAAGAGTACAGAATAAAACAACCAACATTTAAAGAATGGAGGAGTAGGAATAAGAAAGGAGATAAGAAAAGAATCTCCAGACAGTGTATATAACAGCTCAAAAAGCGAGCTAAATTAGGCAGTAAGATACTAAAGAAGCTAACCTTGAACCTTTGGTAACCATGAATCTAAAGCCTGCAATGGCAATAAGTACATATCTTTCAATAGTCACCCTAAATGTGAATGGACTGAATGCACCAATCGAAATACACAGAGTCACTGAATGGATAAAAAAGCAAGACCCATCTATATGCTGCTTATAAGAAACTCACCTTAAATGCAAAGACATGCACAGACTAAAAGTCAAGGGATGGAAAAACATATTTCAGGCAAACAACAGAGAGAAGAAAGCAGGGGTTGCAGTACTAGTATCAGACAAAATAGACTTCAAAACAAAGAAAGTAGCAAGAGATAAAGAAGGACATTACATAATGATAAAGGGCTCATTCCAACAAAAGGATATAACCATTATAAATATATATGCATCCAACACAGGAGCACCAGCATATATGAAACAAATACTAACAGAACTAAAGGGGAAAATAGAATGCAATGCATTCATTTTAGGAGACTTCAACACACCACTCACCCCAAAGGATAGATCCACTGGACAGAAAATAAGTAAGGACATGGAGGCATTGAACAACACACTAGAACAGATGGACCTAATAGACATCTATAGAACTCTACATCCAAAAGCAACAGGATATACATTCTTCTCAAGTGCACATGGAACATAATCCAGAATACTAGGTCACAAAAAGAGCCTCAGTAAATTCCAAAAGATTGAAATTCTACCAACCAACTTTTCAGACCACAAAGGTATAAAACTATAAATAAATTCTACGAAGAAAACAAAAAGGATCACAAACACATGGAGGCATAACAACATGCTCCTAAATAATCAATGGATCAACGAACAAATTAAAACAGAGATCAAGGAATATATGGAAACAAATGACAAGAACAACACAAAGCCCTAACTTCTGTGGGATTCAGCGAAAGCAGTCTTAGGAGGAAAGTATATAGTGATCCAGGCACACTTGAAGAAGGCAGAACAATCCCAAATGAATAGTCTAACATCACAATTATCGAAACTGGAAAAAGAAGAACAAATGAGGCCTCAAGTCAGCAGAAGGAGGGACATAATAAAGATCAGAGAAGAAATAAACAAAATTGAGAAGAATAAAACAATAGAAAAAATTAATGAAACCAAGAGCTGGTTCTTTGAGAAAATAAACAAAACAGGTAAGCCTCTAGCCAAACTTATTAAGAGAAAAAGAGAATCAACACACATCAACAGATTCAGAAATGAGAATGGAAAAATCACGACAGACTCCACAGAAATACAAAGAATTATTAAAGACTACTATGAAAACCTATATGCCAACAAGCTGGAAAACCTAGAAGAAATGGACAACTTCCTAGAAAAGTACAACCTCCCAAGACTGACCAAGGAAGAAACACAAAAGTTAAACAAACCAATTACGAGCAAAGAAATTGAAATGGTAATCAAAAAACTACCCAAGAGCAAAATCCCCAGGCCAGACAGATTTAATCAGACATACAGAGAAGACATAATACCCATTCTCCTTAAAGTTTTCCAAAAAAAAAAGAAGAGGAGGGAACACTCCCAAACTCATTCTATGAAGCCAACATCACTCTAATACCAAAACCAGGCAAAGACCCCACCAAAAAAGAAAATTACAGACCAATATCCTTTATGAATGTAGATGCAAAAATACTCAATAAAATATTAGCAAACCGAATTCAAAAATATATCAAAAGGATCATACACCACGACCAAGTGGGATTCATCCCAGGGATGCAAGGATGGTACAACATTCGAAAATCCATCAACATCATCCACTACATCAACAAAAGAAGGACAAAAACCACATGATCATCTCCATAGATGCTGAAAAAGCATTTGACAAAATTCAACATCTATTCATGATAGAAACTCTCAGCAAAATGGGTATAGATGGCAAGTACCTCAACATAATAAAGGCCATATATGATAAACCCACAGCCAACATCATACTGAACAGCGAGAAGCTGAAAGCTTTTCCTCTGAGATTGGGAACAAGACAGGGATGCCCACTCTCCCCACTGTTATTTAACATAGTACTGGAGGTCCTAGCCACGGCAATTAGACAAAATAAAGAAATACAAGGAATCAGATTGGTAAAGAAGAAGTTAAACTGTCACTATTTGCAGATGACATGATATTGTACATTCAGTTTTGCTGTACTTCTGCTTTCTTTGCTGGACCATCAAGGACAGCTAAAGAAAATCAAATCGACTTGTGGATCAGTACAATTACACATGTAAGGATTTTAGCCTCAGCCAAACCTTGGGTACTGCTCAGCAAATCCTTCCACTTGTCTCCGTGTCAGCTCTCTTTCTCATTGTCATGCTATTTATATTTGCATATGCTCTTCTTTTCCTGAAATACATTTGTCAAAAGTTCCTCTTCAGGTAAACCCTAGTCAGCCTTCAAGACCAGCTGGCTTGCTACCTCATCTTCCTCCTGCCCATCTTCCCATGTCTCGCTGCTTGCAGTTTCTTACTTCTGTGCACTTTTGTGCCTGTCACAAGTAGCATTGTTGGAAGTGCATATGCCTTCCTTTCCTGGGTGCTCTAAATAATAAAGGCCATGTCCGTGCCTCATTGATTGTTGTCAAGCCCAGTGCATGGCACGTGGTCGACATCACTGTAGGTTTGCTAAGTAAATCGGTGCCTGTGAATGTGTTGTCAGTCTCAGAATGAAGTGTGCAGTCATCATCTTAACATTTGTCACAAACACCTTCCTGTTTATAATGATCATACTTTATTTTAAACATATCACTACATAGTAATAGTATTAAGTGGTAAACAGATGGAAAGGTAAGGAAATAGTTCAAAAGATAATCTAGTTTTCCTACTTCCAGATAAAACAATAAAATACCTTCAGGCAGGTATTTGTCCTCTTTTTATTATTATTTATTTTTTTAAAGAGGGTTTCTCAGGTTCTGGCCTCCTGTAATATCTGTGAGTGGTTCCTGCACAGCCTGTTTGCCTCAGTGTACTACCCCTTCCTTAGCTTTCTGTTTCTTTTCTACCCTCTCACTTCTTCTCTTTGCTGTTCTCTGTTGCCCCCTAACTATGGCTGACCTCTTCATAAAGCCGACAATTCCTCAGATCTCATTTTCCTCAGCCACCTGCCAGCTGTTGAGGCAACAGCTGAGTTCTGTTGCTTGGTGGAAAGGTGGGGACGTTGGTTCACAGCCGCCAAGCTGCTGGTGCTTTTCCCTCAGCACCTTGAAAACCCAAGTCCCTTAGTGCATAAAATAGCCCAGCTGCTCTCTGTCTTGTAATAGGTGATCAGGGGAGAGTTTTATGTTCGATGATTAATATTGGGACTATTTCTGGGGAAGCTTGGCAGTGTCTGACAGAACATATTAGCAGGTGGAGAGGGGCGTTTAGTTTAGACATTGCTATATTGCTTCAAATTTGGGACTGTTAAAGGGTATTATTTTATGAAAAAGTTCACAAGCCTTCAGGACCTGATTATTTGCATGGGCCTGAAGTTGTTTAATTTCACCATACATTTCAGTTTAACATATGTATTTAGCCTGGAATTTAGCAATATTGGCTTTGAAGAAATCCCAGTCTAAAGTAAATTTCACTTGTTTTCATTTGTCTGCTTTTTGTCATGTTACTACTTTTATTTTGTTCTGCCGGGAACAAATGAAGATTTGCTATGTGCTATTAGATTTATGCTAACAACCCCTTTCCTGTGTAACATTTAATCAATATGAGGTTTCACTTTTTTTTTTTTGGAGGTGATAAATTAGGACTGGGATGAGTACTTTTTATTATTATTATCTATTGTGTGGCATTGTCTTGCCAATGAGTTTCAGCCCTGGCCAAGTTTGCTATGGATTCAATGTGACTGAAGAAATTGACAGCAAAACGTTCTTTGGGGTGAAAGAGTTTATTGCCTGGCTTATTCTCCAGAGGTAGGTTGAGCACTGGCGTCTCTGCCTCCACCCAGAGCACTGGGCTGAGCTCTCTACATCGTGCAATAATAGCTTATTGCCTAAAGGTGTGGAAGCGGTAGCCTAGCAACAGGCCAGTTACATCATCAGGTGGTTTAAGTTCAGTGAGGATCCTGGCCATAGGAACCTCAGCTTCCCCACAGGCTCAAATTTTATCATGTGCTTACAGGAAAGATACTAATTTTACAACATATAAGGTAACACAAATTGAATACCACCACTAACAGATTCTCTTTCAAGCAAACACTATATGTAATAATATAACAATGTGAGATTCGGGGTTTTTCTTTAGGAAAAATAATTTTCTTCTGTGTTTTGGTTTCAAATATCTTTGTCATGTGTATATGGGCTTTCAAAGCATAATGAAAAACAATCAGATTGTTCATTCAGTCATTAACATGTATTTATTGAGTTTTTATGGTGTTAGACACTGTTTTCTACTGCAATTGAGGAGTACTTTTATATATAGGAATTTTGCCTGTATATTCTCTCCAATAGCAGATGAAGATGTATCTGGCAATGTGTGTTGTAAATTCTATAAAATGTTTAGCTCTTTTCTAAAAATTAACAGGGCATTGACTTTTATTTTTTATTTTATTTTTATTGACGTTTAGTTGATATACAGTCTTATATTAATTTCACATATACAACACAGAGGTTCACCAGTTACCCACGTTATTAAACCCTCACCTGAACTAGTGCAGTTAATAACTGTCAACATATAAGGACATAACAGAATCATTGGCTGTATTCTCCATTCTGTACTAACATCCCTGTGACCAACTTATATTTTGATTGATAATTTTTGTGCCCCTTTATCCCCTTCACCCACCCCTGTCCCAAACCCTCCCCCATGGAAACTACCAGTCACTTCTCAGTGCCTATGAGTCTACTGCAATTTTGCTTTGTTTTTTTTTTTTTTTTATATTCCACAAATAAGTGAAATCATATGGTATTTGTCTTTCTCAGCCTGGCTTATTTCACCTGCATAACACCTCTAGGTCCATCCATGTTGTCACAATTGGCAAGATTTCTTTCTTTTTTATGGCTGAATAACATTCCATTGTATATATGTACCACATCTTCTTTATGCATTCATCTATTGGTGGACATTAAGGTTGCTTCCATATCTTGGCTACTGTAAATAATGGGGCAATGAACATAGGGGTTCATAAATGAACATAGGGGTTCATATGAATCAAGGATTTTTTTTTCCGAGGGTGAATTCCTAGAAGTGGAATTATTGGGTTGTATAGCATTTCTATTTTCAGTTTTTTGAGGATCCTCCACACTGCTTTCCACAGTGGCTGCACCAATTGTCATTCCTACTAAGAGTTTAGGAAGGTTCCCTTTTCTTCACATCATCCCCAACAATTGTTATTTCTTGTCTTTTGCATAGTGGTCATTCTTAGTTGGTGTGGGATGATATCTCATTGTGGTTTGGGTTTGCATTTCCCTCATGATTAGTCATGTGGAGTCATTAGCTCTTTTCATGTGCCTGTTGGCCATTTGTATTTCTTTGAAGAAATGTCTATTCAGGTCAGTGCTCTGCCCATTTTTAAATCAGGTTATTTGTTTTTTTTTTCTGGTGTTGAGGTGTATGAGTTCTTTATATATTTTGGATGTTAAACCTTTATTGGAGAAATCATTTATGAATATATTCTCCCATACTGTAGATTGCCTTTTTGTTCTGCTGATGGTGACCTTTGTTGTACAGAAACTTTTTAGTTTGATATAGTCTACTTGTTCTGTTTCGATTCTGTTTCCCTTGACTGAGGAGATGTGTCCAGGAAAAAATTGCTCATGGTTATGTTCAAGACATTTTTGCCTACTTTTTCTTCCAAGATTTTTATTGTTTCATGCCCTACATTCAGGTCTTTGATTCATTTTGAGTTTATGTTTTTGTAAGGAGTTTAACCTTAATCCAGTTTCATTCTCTTGCAAGTTGCTGTCCATTTTCCCAACACTAGTTATAGGAGAGTCTTTTCCCCATTGTTTATTCATGTCTCCTTAATCATGTATTAATTGACCATTTATGCAAGGGTATATAACTGGGCTCTCTCTTCTGTTCCATTGGTTTATGGTCTCTTCTTGTGCCAGTGCCACACTGTTTTGATTACTGTAGCTTTGCAGTATAGCTTGCTGTCAAAGAGTGCATATCCCCTTCCTTGTTCTTTCTCAGGATTGCTTTGGCTATTTGCTGTCTTTTATGATTCTATGTGACTTTTAGGATTATTTTCTCTAGTTCATGGAAAAATATTGTTGGTATTTTGATAGGGATTGCATTGAATCTGTAAATTGCTTTGGGTAAGATGACCATTTTGACAATACTAATCCATCCTATCCATGAGTATGGGATACATTTCCATGAATTTGTGTCTTCTTTAATCTCTCTCATCAGTGTCTTATAGTTTTCAGAGTCCAGGTTTTTCACCTCCTTGGTGAGGTTTATTGCTATGTGTTTTATTTTTTAGATGCAATTGTAAACGGAATTGTTTTCCTGATTTCTCTTTCTGCTAGTTCATTGTTAGATTATAGGAAAGGGCATTCACTTTTTCATAGTAGAATTTGTAAAACTTAGGTAGGGTTTTAAATACCTTACCTGCATAATTTGTGGTGGTAGTTAAACATATTTCAAAGGGCTTATTTCCACCGTATTTCCCATCTATTGTCATAATTCACAGTTGTCCATTTCCCTGTCCCACAGTGGTATTTAAGTATTAACTCTTTTCTGCTAAATTTCAGTCACTTGCAGGGTTTCTAGTTGAGTAACAGAATGATCATTCTGCTACCATTTACATACTACAGAGTTCTATATTTTTAATGTTATTTTCACATGAAAAATCTGATTGCATCTTCTCAACCTCCCTGCAGTCTAGGTATACCAGAAATTGTTATTTCCCTTTCTTAGAACATAAAGTGATACTCAAAGATGTCAATAATAGTAACAATAGCTCTCATTTATAGATCAAGAGCAAATGTTTGTTAGGAACAATACCATGAACTATAAAATATAGTTGGCATGGAAATTATGCATAATTAACTCCTTTCTACAGTTGAGAATTACGCATAGTAAATGCCTTCCCTACTGTCTGGCTTCATCAGAATTTGAACACAGATCTGCCTCAAAAAATTGCTTGGAAAGAAGTCTTTCTGCCATACCATTGTGTCTATTGCATGAATTTACCAAAGTTATTAATTCAGTTATTACCAGAGCTGAAATATCCAGATCTTGTGGAATATAATCTGGCTCATCATTAAAAAATTATGTATTGCATGCAGACTCTATTCTCTTGATTATATTTCCTTGCTCATATTGTTAATAGCAAGAAATCAGTTTGAATTCTTAGCTTATTAGTAATGCTTTAAAGAAACATGAAGCTATTAAAGCAAAGTTTGATTTATTATCTTAGAGCTGTTCTATTTTCTCTAGACTACCCCCACTGAGGGAGTGTAGTAACTGAGTTTAAACACCACTTAAAAAGTTTGAGAGGGGCAAACTCCTATGTATGTGAACTGCATTATTGACTCACCAAATTGAAATATTGTCACTTACTGTTTTTGCTGCTTTGGCAGTTAGATCAAATGCTACTGTAGAGTAAATTTTTTGTCATTCTTATAGATTTTCAGATTATCTTCTAAAGCAGACCCATGGTGAGTTGTTGAAATGCTTCCTTTCAGAAAGTTACATATGACTAGGCATGCTCTAAATCGAAAAGTTAAATTACTACTTATATAACATTTCTTTCCTAGTATTGAGTTTGATTTCCATTACTTACTAAGTAACACATGAGTAATTTTATTTGCACTGTCTTGGTCCATTTATTGTTTGTTCAAAGTCCTTTAAAAAGCAAACCTTACTGCTATTTCATATTCAGTCAACTAAACAGAAAATACCGGGTTAAAATATGGATTGTCTTTGGTATAATGTAATCTGCAGTAAAACCTAATCTGACATGACTTGTTTGTGGTGATGACAGGCTGAAATGGTTAACAGCTAGAACATCTAAAATTAGCCATCTTACACTTGTCTAAAATATTCACTCTTCTTTGAGACAGCAACCAACTTTTCTTTTAACAGTACATCTAATCAATTTCAAAGCAAAGAAAAATAAAGCCTCAGCCAGTTTTGAAAATTATTCCTCCTTGAAATGTTTGGAGTGCTGGAATTTATTTTACCATTCCAGCTAAGCAGGCTTCTAGACTGAAAAGAAGAGGATGAATAGTGTCTAAATCTGCTTTAGAAGAGAGCTTGTTTATCGAGCTACACCTCATTTTCCTTTATCTGTCACTGGGTAAATAATAGGTAGAATTTCTTGGTTGGTTGTACTCTACGTGCACAGCATAAAGCTCAGAGTCAACTCACTGTAGCATTTCCAAGTCTTCCTGAAGCTATCTGTTTCTTCTTAGGCCCCCTTTGCCATCTCCCTTTCCTGCCTGCAGTATGATCCAAATAGAATTATACGGTTAGCGCAATTAGAGTCTTCAGTGTCTATCTTTAAATTTGTACATTCAGTTTTGAAATGAAGTATATGTCCTTTGCAGGGTGAAATAGAAATTACAGTAAAATAGACTATTAGGTATCTTTTTTTTTTTTTAGGAGCTTTCA
Organism: Manis javanica; assembly: GCF_040802235.1. Lineage (NCBI taxonomy): Eukaryota > Metazoa > Chordata > Mammalia > Pholidota > Manidae > Manis > Manis javanica. The sequence goes on along the minus strand of NC_133160.1, from coordinate 125,151,495 downwards.
ACATTTTATCTGGCAACACTTTTATGTAAAAGTAATGTATCAGTAAGGATTAGTTATGTCTAACAGTTTGTCAGAAAATCCAACATAGTGACTTAACAGTATAGCAATTATTTCTCTCTCAGAAAGGAAGTTTATCATGGACAGTGTATGGCTTTCTGTTGTCTCTGTGATCTTTAAAGACCAAGTCTCTTGCTCCCTTCAGAAGTGTGGCTTTGGCTCTCATTTGGAGGATCACCTCGTGTTACAAGATGGCTGCTGGAGCTGGAGCTGCTTATGTATATTTTACATGCAGGAAGGAAGGGGGCAAAGGAGAGAGGATAAAAGGAATGCATTTCCAGCTGAATTAGCAGCCCTCCAGGAATTTCCACACAACACATACATATCATTCATCTCAACTTAATAACTTGGTCATACCTAGCTGAAAGGGTGGTTAAGAAACTTAGATTTTAAGTGTGTGCATTGCCCCATTAAATAAAACTTTAAAAGGGAGAATGGATTTTATGTGCACCCAACAGTCACTGTCCGCATTCATATACATGATGGTTCTCCATTTTTCAGTTTTCCCTTCTGAAAAATGGGTATCTCCCCTATGGTGTTTGTATGAGGGTTAAGTGATCCTGCATGAATCATATGTGGTCCTGGGACACAGTAAACATTACCGCGGTTGCTTTTCTAATTCTCATTTCCCTTATCATTATTGAAACATTAGAGTAGCAGGAAGTCTCAAGGCTTTATGGACACTTAATGATGTGATGATCCACATTAGCTTGTGAATTATTTCACTTTGGGGACTAATGTGAGCTCTGTTTGCAGTCGCTGGCTCCTCATACTGTCTCTCTTCTATAATGCCTTGCACAGCATGGGCACGTTCTATCTTTACATCCTATATACAACAGAACTGGGGATTAGTCACTCTTTGAAGTGGAAAAGGATTTGCCACAGAGGTGATTAATCTATTCTGAAATTTTGGGGACTACATAGTTTACAGAAACAATCAGTCTGCCTAAAGAATCAGCCTGCCCTTTAGTGAAGGCACTAATGGTGCTCAGAAAAGAAGGGCAGCCTTAGTTGAGTTGCAGGGCTGGTCTCCTTTTCAAAGGAGAGATTGGATTCGCTGATCTCTGAGGTTTTTCTTACTTCTCAAATAATGTGACTGTAGGAATCCCAGTCTCTTCAGATCTTTTAAGACCAGTTAGGATCTTGTGGTGTTTGCTACATTTATATGAAGATGGGTAGAGAGAGGCTGATCTGGTGGGCTTTAAGGAGGCCTTAACAATTTTACAGCCTTGACTTTTGCTGCCTGAGATACTAACTTCTTTGTTTTCCTATCCTGAGTTCTAAGAATTACAGGTTGTTCAGGTTTGCACTTCTCTGAGTGACTGCTCCTGAGAATGAAATAATTTAGTGATATTTACACTAATACATTTTTGTTGTAGAATAGCAATAAAACTATACATTATTTTCCTTTACATTAATGCATTTTTGACATGCACTTTTATAAAAGGAACTGGACTTTATTTTCTCCCAAATGAGCAGTGATTACTAATAACTGAGTCTTCCATATAACTCAGCATAAATTGTGGTTTTGTGTCTTTGGGAAGATTGTTTATGCTCTCAAAGGCTTATTAGTTTCCTCATCTGTAGAAATAAGGATATTTATTATACTTGTTTTAGAGATCTATGAGAGCTAGTTTAATAAAATCATGAATGAGAACTGTTAATAGTGTATATGGAGCAAGAGATTATTACAATTATTTATTATGACTACTGTTACTGTTACACAAATAGACTTAAATAACTAGTTAATTTAACTAGGGTGATGGTCCATTTATGTATTGCTATATAACAAACTACCCCAAATTTGATGTCATGAAACAATAACCATTTTCCTATGCTCACAATTTAAGTGGGCAGACTTCTCACAGGGCATAAAGGTGATGACTTGCCTCTACTCCATAGTGTCTTGGGCCTCTGTGGGAAAGATTGCATAGTGGGGGATGCCTCAGGTCAGAAGCTTGCATCATTTGGAGGATTCTTCTGTCTCAAGTATGGTTTCTGGACTGTGGTGATTTGAAGGCTGTGTCCAGCGGCACTGTTGACTAAGGAATCTGTACATGGCCTCTCCATTTGGCTTGGAATTCTCCCAGCATGACAGCTGTGTTTGGAAGAGGAATATTCAGAGATGGAGTGTTCCAGGTGACCAGGGAGAAGCCGTATGACATGACATGACCTGGCTTCAGAGGGCACATAACATCACTTCTGCCACATTCTATCAGTTTAAGTATTCATAAGCCCAGGATCAAGGGGAGGGCATATAGACCTTACATATCATATGAAGGAGTGTCAAAAGAACTTGGTGCCATCTCCTGTGCCCTACTGCTCCTTGTAGCAGAATGAAAGGTGATGAGCAATAAACATGATTTGGTATGAAAATAGCTTTTCTATAAATTTTTCTCAAAAGTCATATAACTCCAATCTGTCACTGTGTAATACAGGCAAGCCATTAAAGTTGTCATTAAAGGCCTAAAATCACTGTCTATGTAATCGTAGCTTTTAATCTTGCTAATCTTGGACCTTTACAGTCTCAACTCTAGGATAATCTTTGAAAAGTTGAAAAGGCATACCTTGTTTTTCTCATACAGAAGTTTCTTCTTTCTAAGCTTTTTAATGAAGATCAAGTTTGCCTATCTTAAAATGCTTAGAACAGTACCAGGGATACCACAAGGCTAATATAAGTGTTCATTAAATTAAAAAAGAATGCCTGTGAACCCCTAATAAAATGTCATAGAAATAATAGGAAGTCAATTATTCTTGTCAATATAGTATTTACCAATATTAAGATTATCCTTAAGATTTCCACTACAATATTTTGTCAAAAGATTAGAAAAACAAAAAGTGATTTTGATAAATTTGTTTTAGAATCAAAATTCATTATCAATAAACTAGTCATTCAAACTCTTTAATGACGGTGAATGAGTACTGTATTTCGGATATGCGTGTCTCATTATTTTTCCCAATTTATCTCTATTATTTATTTGGAAGCAACACCGTATCACCAAGCTGTTAACTTGTTCAGCTTGGTGCATTTGGGTTCATTGCTCACTTGTTCAACAAGGTGCATTTGGGTTCATTGCTCACTTGTATCTCTGTGGTCTCAAATGGAATGAACCTTTTTTTGAGGGGCCCTTGTCACTTGTTTCAAAACCTGAGACTGTAGCACCTACCAGTTTATGATACTGTTATAAACTTACTAAAAGCAAAAGGAAATATATTTACCTCTAAATGACCATATTCTCTTCTGTTCACTCTCAAGCCTGTCATTTCATTTTTATTTATAGTGACCTCATATTAGGAGCATCATGCATAAGTAGAAATCTAAACATTATTTCAGTATATAACTGTCAAGTCACTATGTTGTCATACTTGAAACCAATTAATATTATATATCAACTGTACCTCAATAAAAAAATATGTCAAAAAATTATTTGAAAAGCCTGGTGAATATGCCTTTCCTTGATGCTTTTCCCTTCTAAATGAGGTAGGACACTGAGGTTCAAGTGTATCACACATATTTTTTTAGTTACTCATTTTAAGTCTAAGCCAGTTATATGAGCAGTTCTGACAGTTAACTTTGTAAATCATTCAGGAATCTGACTCCTTTCTTAAAACATACCTGGGCCTTTAGGCAGGAGTGTACAGGTGATTGCCCCTGGATGTTTGCCTAAAGATGATTTAGAAAATTGGTTGGAAGCTTTGCTCTTCCCCAGCTATCAAAAATTAACCTGCCAGAAATTTGCAGACACAGCAATGTTATGTTAATGATTCTGACTCACACACAAGGTTTTTCTTTTTTTTTCTTAAGCCTGCTATTCCAAATTCCAAAGATTCAGCATTTACTATTTGGTAATTTACTTCTGTACTTGTGCTCTGAATAGCACACTCATTATCAGCTTCCTTTGACTGTCTCAGACCTCCCGGGTATTGACTCACTATTTATTGGAGGCAGGTAACCAGCTTTCTCTTACTCCAGGGGCGAATACAGTTCTTAGTGGCTGGGAAAAAAAGAGGAAAATCTTTGAACCAAAGACTTAAGTCCAAGAGGGACTGTTGTCTGATTTCCAAACAGACCAGGGAATACATTGTGCTGTAGGCACCCTTGGGTGCTCATTAGAGCATCCTGACTGGGTCACAGGGGTGAGAGCCAGGAGAGCAGAGGGGGCCTACTTTGTGACATGTACACAGTGTTGTTTATATGTTCATATCTACTCATATATATATACCTGTTTTTGATTCAGTGGTCACAGTCATTTTATAAATTTATGAATTACCAAGTTCATTTCTAGAATTAGGTACTTTATAGTTAAGGCAAGCTTTAACTGATTTGAAACTTTACATATAAATTAGTTAACATTTGTGAGGTATAAACCGGGTGGTCCCCAAAGGCTTTTGCAGCTCTAAAACCCTATGATTCTGTGATCCTATTTTTCTAAAATTAAGCCTCCAATTTTATTTTTTTACCTTTGCTTAATTCTAAATGTAGAAATTATCCTGATCAAAGTGCTGTACAATCAAGTAGCATTAGTAGTCTTAATGGTTGAGAAAAGGAAAGCATACTACCTTAGCTTCTCTTATTTTAACCACTTCTCAACCTTATTGTGCATTTTGTTCTTTCCAGTTACAGGGGTTCATTTATATTCAGAGTTTTTGCATCTAGTCAAAGTATGTAAGAAGCGTTCATGTTCAGACCCCCATCACCCATTTACTCCCATCAGTCCTTTGGAAGTTTGAAAACTGGGATCCTAAACTCAGAAGCTTAAAGGACGTAAGTTTTCTTTAATGACTTAGGCAAATATAATGTAAGTGTTGCCAGATCTTCAGATTATTTTTCAAGAAACCAGAAACCCAGATTTGTACTGTTAAAAATTTCACCTTCTTAGTGTTGTCTGCAATCATATAAAAAATCTGAAGAATAAAAAGGAATAAAAGTGATATGACTGCAAGAACAGGTCTACCAGTTCCTTAGCTTCCCCTTTGTAACCAGGCATGCTCTTCAGTCCGCTGTGAGTCATCCCCCCAAATAGGCCTCTCCCCTTGGGGATCTCTACTCCTCATTGCTGTGTCGTACAAGTGTGAACTTGCCTGGAACCTCTAATTATCCCTGATTTTGACCAAAGTTCCTCAGTGGTAGTTACCTTGCTTATTAAGTTCCTGAACAAAATAATCGATCTCCTGAACTAACAGCAGGTTCACAGGCAGGAGGAATGACGCTGATCCTCTGGATATCTCGCATGCAGAATGCTTCCTTTCTACCAGTCACGTCTCTTTCTTTCTTGGGGATCTGCTCAGAACATTTTGTATGGTTTTATGATTTATACTTCACCTTTCAGAGTCACTTCTGCTCTTGACTCAGTGTGCATCTCAGCACCAGTTGTTTCTTTATTATCTTTTCATTTCTGTCATAATATGCCCCTTTTTATGGCTTCTAACACTCTTGCAGTTTTTACATTAATGTAAAGAATGGAATGGATAATGTATACAGAATAATTTAAATTGAACTGTAGCATAAGTGTGGGGCCCACACCTGAGGTTAAAGAGCAATGCTGTGCGCTGATATTAGAGCGACGTGAGTGACTGCTAAAGCCATTCGTGGTTGGTAGGCAGAGTTGATACCCATTGTTCTTAAACACAGACATGCTCACATCTGTGAAATTTTAAAAGTGGAACATTTTTCAGAATTGAGCTTCTGTTCTGAAGAAGTTCTTACAACACAGAAGTTATAGTATATACATAGTATATACACAGACTGGTACACTAAAGTGCTTGAAATGATTCTGCTGATCCTCTTATGAAATGGTTTTTGGGTTTCTCTTACTAAACATCAGTTTGCTTTTATTTCTGTATTTCACATTGTATGGATAAGACTGTCATGAATGATCTTGCCAGTTGCCTTGTTGAAACCAGTTAACCTTTCTTCTGCATTGCCTTGCTATTATGTCTGGTAATGTTCTGAAAGGTTCTTAGCGTTACAGATGCCGTTTTTGATTATTTACCCTGAGGGAGATGTGCATGACTGTCACATGTTGTCCTAAGGATGTATTAAATGCATTTATTTTTCACAACAATGTTCAGAAGAGGTGCTATTATTACTATTGTACTGAGGAAAGTCAAGAATCAGGGACTGGAACTTAGTTCCCCAGATTACAGGGGAGGTAAATTCATCCTGGGAAGTACACACACCACTGCACTATTTTGTCTCTCATCACTTTATTTCAGATAACTTATGGTTAGTGTAGCCAGCATAGTCTCCGGTAAACAGTAATCCTTTTCTAGAACCGTACAAATCCTTTCCTAATAAGTTGTTATGGAAGCTTCTTTAAGAATAATCAACTCTTCTGTCAATATTTTGAAAAATTGGTCTGTCTGCCTGCATTTCTCTGGCATCCCTCCAATCTTTTCAGTTCTTTCAAAGTTTACTGCAGTTGTTGGATCTGTCTCACCAATTGCTCAAAAAAATCAGGTCCTTAATCAAAAGGTCCAAGAGTTGGAATACTTTTCCAGCAACTGAGTGTTCTTGAAATTAATTTTTTCATCTGTAGATTTGCTTTTCCTTCTGATCAGTTTTCTGCTCTTTTCAGAAATGGTTTTCCTCTTGACAGTATTCTGAGACAAAATCAATATTAGTTGTTGGGTTTACCTTTCAGTCATCCTTTACTTTTTATGCTATTAATCACCAAATGTATGCCTTTTCCTTCCTTGTTTGTCTGTGTTTGCATATTGCTTTAGACTTGCAGTGTTTGGTATTTAACTGGTAGAGAATAAAAAGTAAAGCAGAAGTTACCTTTTCTACTAAGCTGAGTAGAGTAGATTTTATGAAAACTCTTGAGAGTTTTCTCTGAGCTAGTACCAGTATGCCAAGATTTTTTTTTTCTCTGCATGAGCCCCTTGACATTTTCAGGGACATCATTTATATCTTAGAAAAAAGATAAATCTCCAAAGGTTACTTCTTTTGTTTGTTTGTTTTGTGTGAAGTATTGTGGGTTAATGAATGCCAAATAAAACACAGCAAACACATTTTTACTTTACCAATGATTCACTGAATGTTAATTTTTACCTTCCATAAAGTGTAATCTGGAAAGAAACTGAGTTTATAAACTCCATGGATGATGAGGACACTCAGGATAGAGTCCTATTATAAAAATGTAAAGCCAGTTAAACACATAATGCATTTGGCTGTTTGTAGTCTCTTATCCTGTCATTTCTATTTTTGGAGAAAAGAATCTGTGCCTTTGAAGAACTTAATATATTTCCTATTAAAAATCCTAACATTTTTGCAATTCCCTTATTTCTTATGCTGTAGGTCTTTTATATTCACAATTCAAACTTATATATAAAATCAAATTTTAGCATAAATTGAAACATGAAAATTATAACACAATATTTCCCAGCTGAACACAAAAGCATACTGAAAAAAATCTTAATGTACATGCCACAAAGCCAATGATAAATCTTGCTCATAGTTCTTAGAGTAAGTTTTGTTGTAAAATGTTTTCAGTACTTTTCTTCAGGATTGAAATGCAGTATTAAATCCATATTACCAAGTCTATCTCTGACACATTTGCTCTCCTGTGAATAATACCATTGTAGTCTGTGATTGATCATAGTGTCAGAAAGCTGATCTTGGTCTAATTTTTATCTCTTTTAGAAGAAATAAAAATTTCCATTTGTTTCCAGGTTTTGGAGACAAAAAAAGTCAAAACAATAGTTTTGATATTCATTCATAGTTTCTAATTAGTGCTGTTACTATTATTAAAACCATTATAATCCTTTGTTAACAAGTTTATATTATGTGGGTTAGTGAACCTGTTTAAGTTCATAGATGAGGTGTATGTTAAAGAAATCAATGTTCTTTGCACTTGGCATTAAATACTGTAAATAGGGTAGTTTCCAGGAAAATGCTGAATGTATATTGTGAGTGCTATTTTTAAAAGATAGAGATGAATAAAACTATACAGAACACCCCACTGTTGATGTGATTTGGTATCCATAGTAGTTTCAACTGTCTTGAAGTAAAAATCAGTTTACAAAACATGGTAATGATAGTATATTGTCACTGGTGTTCTGTAGTCAGTTTAAATGAATTAATTAAAGATTATTTCACTGCATGCTATTTTTGGATTCTTTTTCTTAACTGAGGTAGAGGGGTATGTGTGTGTGTGTGTGTGTGTGTGTGTGTGTGTGTGTGTGTGTGCACATATGTGTGCCCACATGTGCCTGTGGGAACTCCTTAGGGAGGAAGACACAGCAGTTTGTGAGGGAAATGTGTATTTGGTCCTGACTGCCTGCACTTTTTCTTTGTGCGTAAGAGGAGGTATGTGAGTAGGTACAGGTTAAGGTCTCCCAAGATCTCATATTAGCTGCCATGGCCCCATTTTCCCCAGGACTAATATTTTTATAAACCTTAACCTGGGACTAAAGATTAAATACTGGTAATTCCAAGGGATCTTTCTTGTTAGCACTGAATGGGCTTGTGGACCAGGTCACTTGATAAATTGTGGTCTGGCTTGCAGTATTAAAGACCCTTTCCTCCTTACAACAGCAGAGAGTCACACAAGGATTCACTTAGCGCTCTAGGCCACCATGGCTTTGCTTTCTTTTCCATCTGTACTAGACTTGTGTCTGCATATAGCTCTTGCAATATCTGGGGCCCACTGGGAAGCCCAGGATGCTTCAGCACGTGGCATATGGTACACCATCATCAGGTGGGTCATGGGGCCTCAGGGTTTTCTTTTTTTTTCTTCAGAGTTTATTTTGAATTTTCATTTTTGGATAACCAAGCAGATCTTTAAGGAGAATGCACAGAAGAGTCATTCTGGCACTTCTGTATAGTACATAAGATTTTTTTTAATAATCACATTCAGTTCACTTGCTCAGTCTATACTCCATGTTTGGTGAGCAAGCTCAGCCCATAGGATTCCATAGTTAATAGTAACCATATATACAAACAGCCAATGAAACCATAACAGTGACTAGTGAACAAAGGATGGAGGCAGGCAGGGGATCTCTAAAGCGTCCTCTAGTTTACCTTAGCTAAACAGAATCTGCGTCATACATGAGGACTAGAGAGAACACTGCACTGAAATGAGAATTCGGGGCACAGATGGCCACTTGGCAGCATGCATTTTAAAGAAAAGGGTTTGATCTGCTCTTCTGGGATGTGTGACTTGAGTATGTTACTTTATCTCCTCAATCTCTTTCTTGTGGAAGGTTGATGCAAAGAGTCTCTGCCTTTGAATTGTTATATTAAATAACATTAGCATATAAAGTCCTTAATTCCATATTGGGCACATAATAAGTACTCAATTAGTGTTATTGAGATTAGTCAGTTCACTGACATTCCTGAGAAATATAACCAGTGGAAGAGTAAGCCTGGAATACGATTCATACTCATCCTTGCAGCAAGATCATCAGTGTGCCTGTAAACAAAATGTAAGTTAACTGCCTTAGCAATGATCACATATTATTTGTAGATATCGTAAAATAAAGTAACTCAGTTTTTGGATATATGATTAGATAATATTAAATACTGCAAGTGCAACAAAAATAGTCCTCATATACTTTGTTTCCTTAAATTCCATATTCGAGATAAGAAGATACTAATTTGGTCTTTCCTTTACAAGATTTTAAAGCATTCCCACATTTGCCTCATTAGCTCTTAGTATCACTTCAGGCCCCCTTCTCCATTAATTGAACTGATCCAAAAACTAAATCATGGTGTATTCTAATAATCTTTCACTGGCCTTTTTGCATTGTCACCTAATTTTTTAAAATCAAGACAAATGGCATGACAATTTAATAGCAGACCATCACTACAAATCGGTCAGGCTTCTCCCCAAATCTAAGCAACTAAGCACAGCAGTTTTTCTTGCAGCCTCAAGTCTGCAGTTTTATCTTCTCAGCGTTTGTACTGCATGTACTGGGTGGCAAGTTTGTCCTTGTCTGTCATTGACATGGTGATGGAGGAAAATGGCAGTGTTGGCTTATTGCAACTTTATCTTGTACTTTTTTTTTTTAAACATGTTTGCATTCTAAACTACTTTCACTGGAAATCTAAAAGATTCTGTTCTATAGTGATGCAAATCAATGCAGACTCAAATAAGTTACGAAGATATATGCCAGTGACATGTTAGATTTCCTCTTTTCTACAGTTTCAAAAATCATTACTTTATAATTCAATTTAGGAAACACTTGAATAAGTAGTTGGTATCTAACACTATTTTAGAGGTTTCAGGGATTTCTAATGAAGGATCGAGATGGTTCTTACAATTGAGGAGCTTCAGATTTCATTGGTGTTCATGAGACATATATGATTAAATGTCAAAATGTATGAGTGACGTGCTAGATATTGGTACTACAGCAGGGTCAGTTGGAAGAAATCACAATGATTCAGGTATTTGAAGATGGTTTCATTAAATATTAAACCTGTAAATCTATGAAACATTTGAAGAATACTTGGAACCTAATAATGACTTAGTTGTTTTATACTATATGGATTAGAAATAAAGGCTCAAAGAACTATACATTGTAATACCTCCTACCAAAGCATTTTGCCAATAGCTATTTAGGAAGAGCCAAAAGTGTACATTTCTGTCTGTTCTCTTCTGTTGGCATTGCTTGAACTTGCTAATAAATAATGATATGACTGGAGACAGTGTATCTAGTACAGTTTATGTCAGAAATAGAATGTAATGGTAACAATAAAGGCTTTAGAGTAGACAATGGTTTTGACTCTTATTTTTGATGCTTACCGCCTTTCTGATTTTGGAGAGTTATTTTCTATCATTTCATACATTTTTTTATGCATCCACCCATTTCAGGGTGGTCGTGCAAAATTATATAAGTGAAAAGTGCTTCAAGCCTCGGGGCAAAAATTGAATTGAATTAAGAAACTTGTTTAGGACCTTTGTAATCTTATGCAACCAGATCTAGTTTCTTCATGTGTATTAAGAGAAAAATATAAATTTGCCAAGGATTTAAATGATAGCTAAATCGGTGTGTGTGTGTGTGTGTGTGTGTGTGTGTGTGTGTGTGCATGTTTGTGTAGCAGTGGTAGGGGATGTTGGCCATGGAAGTTGTTAAGTGCTACAAATGAGGGATCTTTATTTTTTCACGAGCTGGTTTACAAGCACAGTACTGAATAAAAGAGACAAATGATAAAAGAATCACAGGAACGTATGATAGAAAGCATACTGCAGTGTTTCAATGTAGTATTTACAAGGACGTGGGAACCAGCCAGGGAGGTCAGGGAGAGCATCTCCTTTGAAAAGAAGTAACACCTAAATTGAAGTCTGAAAGATTCTAGGATTTGCCATGCAAGGTGGAGGACAAAAGCATTTGAGGCGGAAGGAAGCAACATGTAAGGATCCAAAGCTAAGAAAGGATTTTCTTTAAAGCAACTGAGTTGAGTGGGGGTGGGTGTTAGACATCAGGTGAGATAAAGATGCTAAGAAACATGAGATTAAAGAGAGCAGAGATCAGGAAAGAGTATGGGAAGCCATGGTTTGAAGGGTTTTATTTTAGGAACAGTGCATATTTAGATGAATTTACAGAGGTAAAAATTTCACATTTGAGATTTCTGAATATTGTTGAATGTGATCTATATATTACATCATTAGGAATATAATGAATAGCTAAATTTAAAAGTTAGGCAAATGTAAAATCTTCGCAGAAACAATTCATTCTCAATTTGCTTTATACTATATTATTTCCTAAATATAAAATAAACCATTTTGTTAATATGATTAAATGAAAATAATTGCTATGAGATTTACAATATGTAAAATATTATTGAATAGATATTGAGCTTTTTAGTAAAGCTACTCCCTCATTTTCCAAGAAAGAAGAATTTAATATATTAATTCACTTTGGTACTTTAAAAAAATTGGGCTATTTCTAAGGGGTGGAACCTGATGACCGGGGTTTAATCATTTTAATATTGGCTGTATCTGAATATAAATTATAAAGTTGTCTTTTTCACTATAACATCTTAAAAAGACCCTGGAAAAGCCTGATCTCTGAATTTTTTTGGTATAACTGTAGCTCTTTGTTTTGCAAGAAGAATAAATACTTCAAAATCTTTCCCATTTGGATGAGTTGCTACTGCGAGGTTCCAGAAGAAGCTTTAAATGATAAAGTGATGTGCTCTGAGTCCTCTAATGAGGCTTTCAGTGCGATGTGATGATGACTATACTAGTTGGTCATTTCAAGTTCTGTCCATCGAAATTGTGGGTATTCATTTCTCAAATGAATCAAAATTTCCAGGGCCAGGGAGACATAAGGACTGAAATAATGAGGAAGAAACTTGCCATAAAGCACAAGTGAATGGTCAACAGCAAAAGTGGTAGAGACAACTTCATGGTTGTGGATAAAATAGGCTTTGCTTCTTTAACCATTTAGGGTAGATTTTTCTCATTTGTTACAGGTTAATTTTGATTTTCTTTGAAATAAGTGGAAATTATTGTGAGATAGACTTGTTGGTACCCTTGATTACCTGTGTGGTGTCTGCATGAAAGAAGAAACAAGTAGATTTCAGGAAGTTTCCATAATTGTTACAGATGCAGTCCTATTGGCCAGTGTTGAGAATGACAGCTTGATAAATAACTGGTTGGTTACTAACTTTGATTTTATTCATTCTAATAACAAGTATTGCTCTAAAGATAATTGTTGATGGTTGCACTCTGATTTCATTCAATTAAGCTGGTAACCTTTTAAAGAAACTGCCTGGAAGAAAGCCAGGAATTTCAGTCAACTGATTTCTAGAGGAACTGAATTGAAATTGTCTTAGCCTGGAAAATGTTCCATGTAGGCCACAGCTGTGTTAATTAACCTTTTCCTTAAACTACTTTCTCCATACAGGACTCCAAATGGGCAAACATAGCAAAGGACCATGTTATCTGGATTCAGATTTTGCTCAGAGTGATAATAAACTATGAAAGACATTATAAAATGTTTGAGACATACAGTAAGAGTATGAAAGATGTCTGTCTTTCTAAATCACATCAAAATTCAGATTCTTCTTTCCTCCACTTCTAAAAATCACTAATGAGTGTGTTCAATAAAAGCAAAACCACTGTGTATTATGCAAAAATTTGCTCTCTTTATGTCAAATTATAAATCCATAGTGATAAATACTATACTTGGAAGACATTAGGAAACTTGGTCAAACATACTTTTTGTAATGAAATGTAGAATTATCAGAGTAGTGTAATTGACCTGTAACCGGTATGCCAGTACTGAAGTTTTCTTATTTATCTTTTGTGCTCTCCAGAGTGGGAGAGGAAAAACACACATTGTATTAAAAGTATACACTATGTCTGGGAAAAAAAAATGTTTCCTTAAACAAAGCCTTTTAAGTAAGTACCAATACAAAGCTAGGAAGGCAAAGGTCATAGGTCCCAGTAACCATATCCGTCAGTAAAGGGCTTCTAATGCTTCATGGCTACAGCTAGTCATTTGTAAAGTTGTATTGTTGATTGTGCTGGTAAGAGGCAAGAAAGTGCTAGTGGCATTTCACAGCCATCCATCACAGTCATGTCATCCATTGGAAAGACAATGATAAACTGTACAAAACATACTCATTTGAATGACCAATAGAAGGTATTATCTTTATATACAGAATATTAGAGCCAATTTTTATTAATTACATTAACTGGATTAATATTTCTGGGACATTCACATCTACTGGAGAACACCTTGGTACGAACCATTTCTGAGTGAAAAAGAGATACTGGGTTTTACTAAGTGAAGGTTCATCATCTACTGATCATATTCATTCTTCATGCTAACAATTCAAAAGATAATGTGATTATTGATAAAGATGATAATGATTCCAAGGTGGTTTTGATTGACTGACTTTCCCTGGCTTCTTCTCCTGGCTTTTCCCATTGCAGGCTTGGCATATGCATGACGATTCCAGGCTGTATTTTCTAGGTTTTATCTACCCCATGACAGCAGCAGTTGTTCCCTATCTCTCCAAGCTAAACAGAAGGAGAAGAGTAGTTAATAAGGTGTCTTTGAACAGTGGCATAAGAACATAGCAGTTTTTCCTTGTGTTGTAAGCAACCTATAATTCTGTGGATAAAAGCTCTTAGTAATGCAAGATAAAAAGTATAACATCAGTAGTTTTGTTAGGGGAGGAAAGTGAGATAATTGGCTAAAATGGACAAGTTTTGAAATTTACTAGCCTTGAGCAATGATAAAATGTGCTGAATCAAACTGGCTTTTGAATAAAGGCAACATAATATACGGTGGAGGTCATTCAGTTCCAGTAAGTGGGAGGTCCTGGCACACACAGTAACATACTGTGAAAAATTAGCCTCAATTTAAGATTTTTGACCTTCAGTGCAATTTCATTCAAAGTTAAGAAATTAACTTAAAAATATAGTGATTTCAAAATTGCATTTTGAAATTTATTTTTCCTTTAGTCCTTGCTAAAACACACACATCATTGCATGTAAATATTTTGGAAAAATTATCCACAGTGGTGTAAATTTAATAAGGAATTTTGACATTTTAACTTCTGAATTTTACATCTTTAAGTCTTGATGTATTTCCACAGTTTTAATCAGGCAGTTAAACAGTTTGATAATGAACTCAACAGTAATTTGTACCATTTCAGGTCAGGTTTTTATTTTTATTTCTGTAGTGAGTCTAATAGTGATTTTATTCTCAGAGAGGTTCTCTGGACTTCCTCCTTCATGCCTCCTCTAGCCAACCTGCACAACTATATCCTAGGGCTGTCCATGACCCTGTATTTGATTCTCCATTTCATGGACTTTCTGGAATGGAACCACTTTAGACAGAGTTCCATTTTCTAGGCTTTTTCTATGCTTCACTACTATATCACTTTTTGAGTGCATTTAGGGATACTTTAGAAAGATTAAATTGTGTTCATACATATTCATAAGACAGAATAAAGAGCTGACTCTTTTATATGGGAGACTTTTAGAGAGTAGGGATTCTAGATTCTTTAAGAACATGCCATTTAATTTTAACATAATTTCTGTTGGAATAAAAATTTGTCATGTATTGTTTTGATTCTGTAAGTCCTTACTGGATGTGTTTGTGTAGAATTGGTGGACAGGGAAAGTGCTACATTATAGATGGATCCTATATTGAGATTTGTGGTACATTTCTATAGACTATTGTAAAAATGTAGGGATAAGAATTTTGGGGGAGTAATTTTTCTCATCTTGTCATTTAGAATTTAATGCTTACTCTCAGAGAATGAAAATGATTTTGTATGTCAGGAAAATCTAATCATTCCAAAAATATTTTATACCTGATTCAAAAATCATTTTGATCCAAGTTATACTCATCCAGTAATTATAGTGAGACATGGTAGTCCTTATCAGGCCAGGGTCTTTGTTCTTTAACAGTAAATTCACAGGAGCATTATTGCAGTAAGGCAGTGGAGAGCTAGCATTCAGAATTGTATTTTCTGTAGTGGAAATGTGCTGATTATTGCTAATAAGTGAATTTTAATATAGCTTTGAATCATATTTTTGCAAACAGTCTTAATTTTGTAAATACTTTGTGTAAGTATGGTACTACTGAGCCTGATAGCACTTTGGGTTTATTGAGTGCCATATTTTAAAATATGTTTAAAAGAGTTAGGAAGACTCAAGCAAGTTGCCTAAATGAAAGCAGTTCCAGCTCCGGTTGGAAAATTATGCTTTCAACTCTGTTGTAATATATTTATAATAACCCCTTCTAAAAACAAAATAAATATATAATAAATTACTGACATGTGATATTTATGAGGCATCCCTCAGCATTTTCTTACGTTCATTGAGGGTCACAGCTGCAACTTAGCATGAATGAAAGTCTCTGTTCCCTCCCCTTCCAAAGAGTTGTATGTTTTAAGTAAGATTTACACAGAGAGGGTACTTGCAACACTACCGTCTCATCATTGATCTGAGGCTGGCTAATGTGTAGGCACCCTTCCGTTTCCCATTGCTGTATCAGTCTTGCAGAATTGAGGAGGCCCAGATTGGAGTCATTTGCACTTAGAACATCAGTTATCTTATCCTCCTTTTGATTTCAGCTTATCTAAAAACTACCGTCCATATTATAGGACCAACTAGAAAGAACAGAATGAGTTATTTTTGTAAGCTTGGTAAATAAAGATGTTATCCCTTTTTTAGTATCATGTTCTATAAGAAGAAACATGAAGGTGCCTTCTTTTCTCTATCCCTTTTCTCTCATCTAACTCACAAACAATGCAAGCTACTCAATTAAAAGGCAGACTGTCCAAGCACTGAATCTCTGTAACTGTTTCAGAGATGGTGTCACCTATCTCAAATTGGAATAGGATATGGAATATTCTAGTTGTTTTTGCCTTTTTATTTCAGTATTTTGATCAATGTAATTATACAATAAATAGTGCACACATACCTACAGAGAGCTGTTGAAATGCTTTTAGAAATACAAAATACAAATCAAGTAAGGCTTGTGGAAGTATATAAGCATGCTGTTAGTCCAAAATATTGGCAAGGAAAAATTGGTGACTCACCTTAATATTTATGAATGTGTTTAATTAATTATCAGATTGGCCAAATGCCATTTTTTATGATCCCATGTAAATGTAGATTGACTTTCTAGAACACATGGATTCACTTTTTAGAAAGTATGTAAAATTTATTTTCCTTTTTTAATGAATCCAATTTATTAACTGATCAAATGAAAAAGTACAGGTAGTTTAGGAGAAAAAGATGTCCCAGTTAATATTGCTTCAGTTCTTTTGAAAGTTATTTGTGTTTTTGAGTGGGTAAAGTCAACTTCTTAGTGTAAAAGTCATAGGCTTACTATTACAATTTGAAATAATTGTGGCTTTTCTCTCCTGAATTCATTTTTCCCTTCTATATAGATGCAGAATTTAAAACTTCACCTCAAGAATATTTAGCCATTTTACTTGCTAATTAATCTAACCAAGTCTACATCTTGTTACTATCAGTTATGAATTAGTCTGGGTCTAATAAAATACATAAGAATTTATTGGACTCAGCCAGTTTTTGAGGTAAATTCCTTGGTTTGAGGAAGATACTCATGTATCTTAATATCTTGGAAAAGCCAAGATATTGACACATTTAATATCAAGCTGCTAGTTTATCTTTTTAGTACTAATAACCTACTCAAAGAGAAAGAAATTACCTTATTTTTCTTTTTATTCCAGTTGTGTGTGATATATTAAAATATGACACAGAGTTGGAAAAAGACATAAAATTAACTGTTAAACCTATAACACATCATTTAGTAATTGGGCAAGATAATTTCTTGAGAAACACTGCTACTATACTATAGAAAATATATGATTGAGTTTTTCAGATGGAGAAACTATGCTGATTCCTTAAAATGAGGAACATTTATTTGGAGTGCACTTTTGGACAAATGAATAATTTTGTCGACTAATTCATTCTTTGCCCTTTATACTTAGAGCTTTAGAAGTGAATGGTAAGTGATACTATATCCAGTTTCTTGGGCATTCAGGTAGTAACTTGTTCAATTAAAAATTCTTGTTAGGTCAGACATAATGGATTCCTGTTGTTACTTTAGTATTTATTCAATGAAATGGATCAATATTTTGGCCCCAAGGGAGCTATGGTGATAAGAGACTCTGCAGTAAGTCTCTCTGTTCATTATAAACTTTTGGCTGGCAGGTGTAGTGTCTGTTGTATGATTCATATTAATTAGAACATCAAGGTGGAATGAGAATTCATTCTTTTTCTCCCTTTTTAATAGCACATATGCTTTGTAAGTGCGGTTTACATGCTCCTCCCTGTTCTCTTGTGTGTGCTCTTCTTAGAAGGGATTTCTAAAGGCAATTTTGAGAACAAATAGGTCTGATTTTGAGAAATTTAACTATCATGAGCTTGAACTCTGTGCAGAGTCCATTTGTTTTGAGTTTGAATAGATTAGATCTTATCATGGCAGTGTACAGACTGATTTTACCAGATGGGTAGAGAAATAATTATTCCTCATTATCATAGTCACCTTTGCTAAGTTGTAAATATATCTGTGTTTAAATTTAATGAAACTGATTTGTGATTTTTCAGAAGCATGGCATTAAAGCCATAATAAAATCTATTTTGCCTTGCTATTTCAAGCACTTCCCAAATATCGCCTAATGCTCTATTTAAGTAATAATGTCATTTGCAGAACAAGCTGTCATTTTTGACTAGTTCTATACTTGACTAGGGTGATTATTTTAAAAATTAAACCAAAATGCAAGTCCTTGCTGTTGTTCCCCTGCAAAACCTCACTCAAACCATCACATTTAATCTAATAGATGATTTATTAACTTGCCATTTAATGCATCTGAGTAAAACATTTAAATGAGATCATTGATTTGAGAGCTGGAGGGAACCTTTACAAATCATGTGAAGTTTTGTTCCCTTGTTTTATAGATGGGGAAACTGAGACCAAGAGAAATTAAGTGGCATGCCCAAAGTTACATATCAGATTGTTGCCAGAAAAATCAGTTCCCCCAAATTCCAGTTTTCTTTTCAAAATATCATGTCAGAGAGATTTGTTACTGTTTGTTTGTAAGAAACCATAATTGTTTAGAATTTATTTATGTAAACCAATTTGTTTCACCTTCCTATTTACTTAGAATTATCAGAGTACAAATGATTTAGATTTGTGGACCTCACGAAACAATTGCATTCAAAGGTCAGAATATGTAAAGGTTAAATGTTAGAGGCCCAGAAATAATAGCTATAGGCTGTAAGCCTAAACTTAAAATTGTAGTCCTGAGTGCAGGGACCCTGTTCACTTCTTCTATTTTTCCATAAAAGAAAACCTTAAAGGTTAAAGTAGTCACAGACTGTTGTTGCATGACTGACTAAATTCCATAGAGGTGGGGGTTTATGTGTGACTATCCCCAATATTGTCCACACTGGAATAATATTATTTATATTACTTTTCAGTTAATATTCTTGATAAGAAAAGAAACTTGTTCATAAGGATTAGATATTCCTGTAAGCATATTATCTGTCTCATCATGCAGGTCTTAAGCATCTTAGGAGAGTGGCAATTATAGTAGGTTAGAGTTTCCTTATGACACTGCAGCAGAGGAAAATATAAAGTCCAAAGCAGTTGGAAAGGATGTCAAGAAATTAATGTTATCAGAAGCATGTTTTTATTATTGCTTTCAATAAGCAGATGAAATGTAAAAATGGGCAAGGAATGCAGAATGTCCTAAATGCCTGCCATTAGTAGCAGCTAATATAATAAGAAAGCATTTTTTTAAATATGGAGTCCAGCCCTTGCTATGCCAGAAACACCTGATTTTCTTTTTATGACTTTCTTGATTGTTCCCTTGATTAACCATAGTTTTAGATTAAGACTCAACTTTGGACGATCTGGTGCTGGTGGTTTACAAATTCTTTTCATATCATGCATATAGGAAATGTTAATATTTGTGTGGTACATTTATTCCTAGAAAACTCTGTTTCATAGTAAACTGAGGAAATCTGTGGTTAAAGGAAACAACAGAAAAGCACTGTCAGTTTTTGAGGGTGTCTTATATGAAAGGAATATAAAACAACTCATAGAAAATACTAAAGATAGGTATGTGCTCTTTTCCTATAAAATTAATTCTTAGGAATACAGCTAAGAATTAGTAGAAACAGAATTCAAATTCAGATATTCAGTGTCCAATTTAGGACTATAAACTCAAATGCCTTTAGGGGCCAGAAAGGTAAAATGAAATTGTGGACTTTATATGTGTTGTAAATCTTTGCTCTTCACAGTTGCATTGAAGTGAATGTCTAAGTCCTTGCCCTTCGATTAGACAGAATGGAATGTTACCCAATTTTTCAAATATCTCATCTCACATGAGGTTTTTCTATGGAATTAAGAAATATAATTACCCAAGAGCTTTTGGTGGCTCAGAATAAGACATGTTTAAGGCTTTTTAGCATTTCAGATCTAAAGTCAATGGAAAACAATCGTAAAATTAAATTTATCTCATGTACATAGTATTTTTATGTCCACATCAGTGTGAAGTAGGTCCTTAAAAGTTTGTGTTTTTTTTAGGCATTTTAGGAAAAGAAAAAGTAAGTTACTAAAGGGTGAAATGGATAAGGAAACAGAGAAGCCTATTCCACTCCTGAACTCTTTGCTGGAGACAGCTGCACCCCAGAACTCACTGATTGAGGGAAGAGTATTCACTGCTTTTGAGCTTTAGGTTATTCAGAAGCAGCATTCACGGGCAGCCCTGAATTAATGTGTAAGTGACCTTTCTCAGAACTGGGACAGAAGAAAACATCACTTATCATTGGAAGAGGTAAATTTTTCGGTGTCATGAACCTTTCTTGCTACTCTTTGAGCTAAGTGGTAGAAGGGTTTCCCTTTGCGTACATGTTCCTTCTCATGGGAGCATGAATGGGTGATATATAGCTCTGTCTAATTCGAAATTCTTGCTCATTTGTGTGATGTTTAATGCAAAGCAAGAAGGAAGAAAACGATGTGTCTGTTTAACAAAGAACCCTTCAGTACGTATTAAATTTACCAGTAGAGGTGACAATGCATTGTGTTTTTGAGTGCTTGATCTTTGTGAGGTCTTCGTATACCAGAGTGAATTCACAGTCAATTTCATGTAATTGGGATATTTGGGAATTATTTAGAGTGTCTGATTTCTCTAAATAATGGTGTCTCATAGGACACTAAGCATTGTAATTTGTCATATAAATTAGGGCTTATGCTAAAGCAGAGGTTCTCCCAAGTAAAAAAGGTATGGTTTTATGATACCTGGTTTTAAATTTTTGAGTGTCCATTTTTTTGGATTTTAGTTATACTCTTAAAATTGTAATTAAAAAGATCTATTTTCAGAAACACAAGTATGTTAAGAAGTTACATGAGTTAAAAGTAAAGTGAATCCAAGAAAAAGTGGGGGAATAATAATCTTAAATTTTCCCAATGAAATTAAAGATAATTATTGGTAAAATTAATGTTGCATTGACTTATATAAATCAAATATCTGTGTAAGCCCTGCATTCTACATAATGAGAATTGTAGGATAGATTTTACTTTTTGAGCAGCCTTAAAAAAAAATGTAGTCATGATTTTTCACTGAGAAGAAATGCCCTATTCTAACATTTGCCCAGACAGCTGGGGATGCACTGCTCGTGAGAATTTATTCTTCTGGCCCTGCAAGGACTCCAGGATGTGATGACAACTAAAACCAACACTAATTCTGCTGTTGTTTTGGTATATGTAACATTTACAATGAAAATTATGGTTTGAATGACCTTAATTTTTAATCATATTTAATTTATTTTGATACTTGTGAGAAAAAAAGTCATTTAAAGTAAAAGTTATTAAGATTCTGTGTAATAAAATGCCCTCTGAAGAGCATTCTAATTGCTGTGTAAACTATATTCTACATAGATAGTAAATTGAAGATAAATAAAATCTGCTTTAAACTATTAGGTTGTATTCTGGAGTGACATAGTATATTATACTGTGGAATCTAACGTCAGGCTGTGTGGATTTGCTTCCTTCTTTCTACTTTCTGGCTGTGTGACTTTGGCTAAGTTAGTTATATTCTCTAAGTCTCGATGTCCTCATCAGTAAACAAGAGATAATGATAAAATCTACTATTTTGTGGAAGGTGTGGAATAAGACAACTTGTAAAAACTTAAAACAATTTCTGGCATGATTGTAGTTGTTAGCTCCCTCATTATTTTTGTTGTGGTTTTTAACCGAGTTTAAGGACACATTGTTGACTCTTTCAGGACCAGATTTTACTTTACTGTGTTGAATTGATTTGATTTGGAAAGGAAAATAAATATTTAAATAAGACCACTGTCATCAGTCTGAAGCTCTCTTTTCCAAAGTATGGTCTTTGAAGCAGATAGAAGGCCTTTTTGCAGTTGGCAGAAGTGAGTCCCTGCTAAGATGCCCTGTCCTCCTGGATAGGGAGAAAGGAAGCCTATGCCTTTGACCCTGCTGGCACTCTTACCCTGCTGTGCCCATCCTCACAGCTTTCTGCAGCATTGTACAGTGGCTCTACTTGCCCCAAAATATGGTTGTAGGAAAAGGCCTTGTGGCATATTTTGTGGCATTAAATTGCTTCCATCTGTTCCTTAGCCAATGTAAAAGACAAAGAAAAAAAAACAGAGAAGTGGCATTAGAAAATGGACACATAGTTTTATAAAAGCTGTGAAAAATTTTTTGCTTATTATCCATCCCCCATGCTCCAACATGTGACATATAAGGAGAGAATGGCCTCTACACTCCCTATTTCACATTGACCAACCAATTCCCAGCATGTAAAAAAAATATTTAGACCTTTTAACACTTTCTCTGTTTACTAATGTCTGTCCCCCTAAATGGAATAAGTTGGTAAGTCTTAATGGCACTTTCTTATTTACCTGATACATATTTTAATAGGCATTTTTTAAGAATGCCATTTTAAGAGAAATATTCATGAATATTAATGGTTTGAAAAATTGTGAAGATTCTTTTTCAATAAGCAGGCTATTGTCTTCAGCAACCTCAGTTATAATAAGGGATGCTAAAATGACCTTCATCTTTTTATTAAAAGGTGAATCTACATGCAACATAACAAATGAGCAAAGAATTAAGAAACCTTAAAGTGCATATGAAGCACTATTAGAGGAAGAAGCTGCCGCAATTTGAATGGCTTTGGCAAGAGATAGTTAGCTAAAGTGTGGAAGTCTGAGAAATATTTGATGACAGAGTCCTGGCATGAGCCGTTTTTCCCTACCTTTCAACATGAAAAATCTCTAACAGTTTAATGAGCAAATATAAAAATGATAAATGCTAGCATTATTATATAAACCATGGGAGAGACTGCCATCTCAAATATGAGGTTGAGGAGTTCTAAATGCAACCCATTAATGAAGACAAGAAGAGAAGAATATGTTATGAATTTTAAACAATGCTGGCCCCATGTTGCAAACATCTAATTCTCCAAGACACTGAATTTCTGTGAGGGCAGGACTGTTTATGCTGGATTTAGCAATTTATGCCCCCAGTATCTGGCTTAGAACTCCTCAGTTAAAGTGTTGAATGAATGACTATATTTATCACAGTGAGTGATTTAAAAACCATACGTTTGGGGTTCATTATGTGTCTTCTTTGTATGTTTCCTTGGCTGTTAGAGATAGAATGCTGGTCAGTAAAGCATACTAGATGGACACTGAGAAATCTGCTCCTGCCTTTGCAATAAATAGTTTCGTGATGATTGGAAAAGTCACTTTTTTTTTCTCTGGGTTTCAGTGTCCTTTTTGGGAAATAGTGGTCTAAACTGGCAACTAAGGGCACTTTTAGCCTTCAGACTTTCTAAAAGGGATAGAATCAACCTGCTGTAGTGTTCCCACATAGTACGTGTTGTCCACACATCTGGGACAAAGTAATTATCTGTGGTTGCCAGTCTTGCCTGTTGTATTGCTCTTTTCTCCCTTGTATTATCAGATAACTATCTCTTCCATTACACTATAAGTTTATCTGAGGGTAGGTATCTTGCCTTTTATAAACTTTGAGTGGTGCCTGTCCCAATGCTTTTTTATACCTGACAAAATGCTTTCTTCAATAACAACAAAAAAGTACATTTTGGTAATAACCAAGTTTCCAAGAGATCTGAACAGTTGGTAGCTGAAGGATATTTCCTTCCATTTCATAAGGATGTGTATACACGATTGCGTCCTGCTAAAGTAGTATACTGTCCTGTCCCTGTGTTAACCAAATGGATGCACTGGTCTTCTGGTTCTGTTTTCTCCAGGAATCTCAGAATGTCCTGCACAACCTATCCAGTGTACAAAGTTTGTCCCTTAGTTTTCTTTAAAAATTTGAATTACATATCACTGTAGAAAGAACATGCATTTTTTAGTTTACTTTTATCTCTCACTACTTCCCTCATCTACTCAGCCCATTAGACTCATTTGTGTAACCAGCCAGGTTCCTTTGCAGGCCTTTGAATGTAAACCATGTCTAGACTGGGCATTACATATCAAAAATAAAAATGATGTCTGTTGGCCTTAGGGGAGACCCTGTTGAATCTGTTTATTCTTTTACAAATAGAAGTACAAAACTAAATAAAAATTAAAGAAGCAGACATTTGTGACTCCAGTTTTTTTCTTTTTTTTTTTAAGCATTACATCTGAGACTGTACAATATGTCTAAGACAGATGTTAGGGAAAATACGATAAGCTGGCATCATAGTTTATGGTATTAAGTGTGTGGTCCAGAAGCAGAAAGATGGGAGAATTATTCTGGCATAATGAGGAGTAGGTACTTGGGGGCAAAGACTATTAGACAAAGGAAGTTGATTATTCTATTCAACAAACCAGTCCATTTTCATAAAGGTCATGCTGCGGGCAGAAAGGAATATATTGCATACTTTTTCAACATCTTCAAAATGCTTCCCACAAAAAAGGGGTTCTTTCTTCCTCATAATGCTGGAGCTTCCCTGACCTAATGCATTAAAGGTATGGCATCCGTAAGTCTAGGTGTTTTTAAGCCATGTATATTTTCAGTCTGTTCAGCTTCTTGGGTTCATACCCATGGTGCTTGCAGTATAGGGAATATGTTTTTTATTTGTATATATTTCCTCTCTCAAACCTGTAAGAATAGCACTCAATTCTACTATATATGTGAATTTAGGGAATGTCTCTTCCCACTAGTCATGCTTTTATTGTAGATTTGGATTGTATTTATTCTTTGTTTCTGGCTTTCTGGGCTATAAAATACTTTGGTCTTTAGTGGGGTTTCCACAGGTGTGTTTAAAGAATCATTTTGTATTACAAATTTTGGAATCCCTGCTGTTCACTTCCCATTCATTTTAGTCAACTCGGTTGTTAATGTATAACTGAGATCCATTTTATGCTGATTTGCCTGTTTTCCTTATTTAGACAGTCTTCTCTTTTTCTTTTGCACACTGGTACATTAATAATATGCAAAAATTTAGGAAAAAACCCTGCATTTTACCTTTTTTTTCTAAAGGATTGTAATCATTATACCTTAGGCCTGTTATTTATCTTTCTTACATTATAGTGTACTCGTCTATAAAGTAGAGATAATTCCCAGTATATATAATAGATATCATCTTGAGATTCAAATATTTAATGATTATGAAAGAAACCAGAAACTTTGAAGTACTAAACATTTCATTTCTCTCTTATTGCAGCTATTAGAAGCAAAATCCCCTAGGATTTATTTATTTTTGAAAATAATGTCAGCACTTTCGGCAAGTTTTTTATTTTTGATGGTTTCTGACTACTAATGGGTTGAATTTGTAGTATATACATTATATTCCCTTAAACATCACTAGTGCAACCTTGATTCTGACTCTGTGGATGTGCAGTTTTGGGAAAATAAGTCACCTAACCTGTTGAGTTTCAATTTCCACGTTTTGTGGATGATAATATAGGCCTGACCAAGTTATATGGACTAGATTATTCATGTGATCTTAGAATAGTACATGGATTAAAGTACTTAAATAAATGGTTGATATTGCTTTATCTTGATGAATACAGATAAAATATAAAGTACCTAGCATAGGGGTGATCAAGGTAGACAAATACCAATATTAGCTTTGTTTTCCTAATGGGTTGAATTTGTAGTATATACATTATATTCCCTTAAACATCACTAGTGCAACCTTGATTCTGACTCTGTGGATGTGCAGTTTTGGGAAAATAAGTCACCTAACCTGTTGAGTTTCAATTTCCACGTTTTGTGGATGATAATATAGGCCTGACCAAGTTATATGGACTAGATTATTCATGTGATCTTAGAATAGTACATGGATTAAAGTACTTAAATAAATGGTTGATATTGCTTTATCTTGATGAATACAGATAAAATATAAAGTACCTAGCATAGGGGGTGATCAAGGTAGACAAATACCAATATTAGCTTTGTTTTCCTCTTCTCATGAAGTTATGGTGTATTTATTTACTTTAAATTCTGTGTTTTGATCAAAGCTTTATTTAGTTAGATAGAGTCAACATCTTGGCATAGAACTCACTAGAATCCAGAATTTAAAATCACAGGGATATAGTGGTAATAATGTTTGAATAAGAGTCTCAAGATCTTAATTCCAGTCCCGAGCCACATCTTGGCAGCTGTGCTATTCAGAACAGTGTGCATAACCTTCCTGATATTTACCTCTATGATTTATAAAAATTGAATAATATTATCTTATGTACCAGCAAAGAATGTTGTGAGCATCAAATAAATTTATACATGTCAAGGTGTATCATAAGCCCTATTGCACTATAAAAATGAATGGTTCTCTTGTTCATAGTAGGCTCAGTAGTGCAAATATTAGGAGGGGCTACTCCAGGAGAAGACAGATAGACCCTCATACCTGTAAAGGAAGCAGTAAGGGCCTAATCCCCTGAGGGGAGCCTGCCAAGTATTTATACCTGCTGGGTAAATTCTCAGTTGTAAGGCTTTGTGACTGTGAGCAGTCAACAATTTCCAAAGGGCTGGTCAGGAAATTAAGAGAACAGATTAAAATAAAATTGGATAATGTTTCCCCTGGATCTCTTTACTTGAAATTGTTCAACTGGGACACCGCTGATCTTTTCATTTTTTTAAACTATTGTAGCCAGGTTTGGCTGCCTGTAGTTATGGCATGAATCATGTTTATATTCTGAAAAGATGGTCTCTTTCATCTGCCCTTTCTCTTGCCCTCCAACATGCAGCTAAGATGTAAAAGTGTTTTTTTTTTCTCCCAAGGGAATTTAGATCAAAACTCGAGAGTTCTGAGCAAAGATATAATTAATGCGCTAGTAACAAATTGAATTTGAGCTTTTCTAAGACTATCAAAACATTTCTTATGATATTATGGTATTCTTCAGAGTTGAAAGTAATGAACATGACATCAAATTGCAAAAAATCTTAAGATGCATTGCAGTAATATTTCAAAGTGAAAAAAAGAAATGTTTTAATAGTAAGAAATGATTTTGAGCACATATACAAAATAGATACAATCACAGTACAGTATCAAAGTCTAGTTTATTCTATGGGTTTGGTATGTTTACATACAGACATGCCAACTCTAAATGCACATTGAACAAAACTCCTTGCCATAGTAAAGTTTCTGCGTGGCTACAGTTTAGTGCCTTAAAAATGTTGCTCCATGTCTGTTCATGATCATAAAAGAAAAATATTTCTGACTCCAACAGATTGTGTCTGTCTAGACTGGTTTCAAATAGGATATTGCATTATTTGATAATGGAAGTTGTAATACTTCAGCTTAGAAGCAGCTCTTTAAAATACAGATCTATCTGCAATGGGTCGTGAAGCCAAGAAGATATCACTTCTGAAGCTTAGTTTACTTGTACAGAAGTAAGCGATGTATCAGAAACTGGGTTTCGTTGGCTTTCTGAGTGGTATTTTGCTGCATGTTTATTAGGTAAAATGTTGTTTCCCTGAACAGCATTCATTTTCCCACAGCAGCTGGCTGACTGTCCTCCCATTCATCCATTCAGAATACATTTACTGAGGCCCTTATGGAAATGACATAGAGAAGAGACTGTTGAGCGTGAGATCAAGGACAGCATCTTCCCATGACATTTAAGCTCAGGATTAAAACATTAGAGCTAGCCCTTCATCTGGATAAGGCTGGGCTTTGTAATATCTTAGGTGACATCTATGATTCTGTGTGCACATGAGTAATATAATCTCTTGTGGTTAGCTTTACTATGTTTGTTCATGGATTTATTTTTCAATTTGAGCACTTAACAGTTTTCCCTCCTTTTCCATCTATTTTATTTTATTCTCCCACCCTCATCCCCTTCTTTGCCTCATGACAAAAGCATTTGGATTTAGGAGATTGATGTTAAATGTCTTGATCTTATATTGGTACTGTTAATAAGTAAGTGATTAATAAATAAGCAATAAATAAGTGGCCAAGTGTCTTAACTTCCTTGTGCCAATGTTTCCTCATCTGGAAAATGAGGATAATTATGTTGTAACTATTTCATGGATACTGGCAAGTGATTAATATTTCAGTATTAAATATATATGTGAAGGGACTCTGAGAAGTATAGAACATGTTGGGAATATTGTGTTGTGGTACCTTTACCCAGTAAAGCCTGACACTCTTAGAGGAGATTTTTTTTAAAAAGAATAAATTAATGGAAGTAAGAGCAGTTTCTGTATAAGGTATTATTTCCTGCCCCTAATAAACCTGTCATTGTATTACTGTGTTGACCTTAAATATACGATATCACTTCAGGAGACATTAATAGGGATTAAGTATTGGATAATGTTAAAATTCTTCCTCCAAATTATAGCTCTTTGTTATCTGAGCTTATATTTCCTGAGAAAATTATTTCAGAGTAGATTAGCATTTTAAATTTCAAAGTTGTTACTGTTTAATGATTTAAAAGTTATCTTGTAACTTTTTAAAAGAAATCAGACAACCCACAGAAGGCCATGTTAAGATGCATGTTTTAATAGCAAAATATCAGAATCAATTTATGTTTAACAAAAAGCAATTAATTAAATATATTGTGGTAGATGCACTTAGTGGAATGCCTTGCAACATTTGAAAGTGGTGATGCAAAATTTATACTTATTGATTAGGAAAATGGCTGTAATATTTTACTAAAAAAAATGATCATGTAGTATGACCTATTTTTGTAGTAAAACATATTGACAGGTATGCTAATATAGAAAGTTCTGGAATACTGTATATCAGCATGTTATTTTTAGTTAAGTCTTCTAGTAGTTTCTGGTATTTTTCACTTTTATGTATGCCTTTCAATGTGTGTAGAATTTGGAAGTTAGCAAATACCTTATTACCAGACAAAGCAACACAACTGTTTTCATTTTTTTAAAAAAGATAGGATCATTTGAATTATATTGGCTAAATAGCGTGCTATTGCAAAGGCCCGTAAGATTATAATACTCAAAGCCAGATTTTTAGCTATATCCATTGCTGCTAATTTTTAAGAACTTTTCACATATAAACTTCCATTTGTTATGAATCCGACTATTTCTCTGACCAAACCTTTTGGCACCTCAGGAGTAGTATTTCTTGCACATAGTTATTTTAATGAATAGCTAACTATTTTAAGAAGACATACATACTCCTAGGTAGCTGTATTTTTTTCACTAGAAATTGTTAATCATTAACAATATCTTTGGGGACTTGATTCTTGGATGAAGCATTAAGTTACAAAGAGGTGTGGAAAAGAAGGCAGGGTTTAGACTTAGGAATCTTCAGCCTGAAGCACTCCTTCCCTTTGCTTTCTTCTAAATGCTTCATGGCCAAGGAACCAAAGGCAAGGAGAGAACTGGGTGCAGTAATTCTGTAGCATTTCCTTTCATATCTGGGTATGTTGGATGACCTTGGCTGAGCACTGGTTGTCTGGTATAGTCTTCTTGTACTGCATTTCATTTCTTTTCATGGACAAAAGCATAACATTGATTTGGTAACAAAATTTTTAATAGGAACTGTTAGATTAGAAAGGCAGGTATTTTTCATGGTTCAGAAAAACTCTTGAGTTTATTATCATTAATGTCATCCATCCAGAGTCACTAATGTAATCTATGTTCCAAACTTCCTTTGTTGTTTCTTTGCACTGGTGAGACCCTTGGCTCTTACTCTTCAGGTCTTCTGACTCTGGGAACTACATCCAACCTATTTTTTCATTTTGCAATCTAAATAGGGTAGGTGACTGCTATTTTTGCTTGCTTTCTAAATATAGAACATTATAAATAAGTATAATAAAATTTAAACTGACTTCAGTCTTCTTTAATCATTCACTGAGAAGATGGGAATAATTTGTGTATCTTGAAGTTCTAAGTAACACGCTTCATGAGTAGTATGTAAAGAATGCCATTTATATGCCTTCATTCTTTCTCTCAATTACTGATAGCTGATAATAGAATTTTTCAGTTAAAGAGGATTAAAAAAGGTGAATCTCATAAAAAGATTGTCTAACAGCTACTTTTACAAGATGGAATTCAGGACTGTTTAATGAGG
The DNA here is from genome assembly GCF_040802235.1 of Manis javanica. NCBI lineage: Eukaryota > Metazoa > Chordata > Mammalia > Pholidota > Manidae > Manis > Manis javanica. The sequence goes on along the minus strand of NC_133160.1, from coordinate 125,121,467 downwards.
TTTTACATCACATTTAAAAATCCACATTTGGTTATTAAAGTGATTGGTCATCATTTTAATACTCATATAAATAATTTTGTGTGAGGGTTTTTTGTACATGTGGTAATGCAGCAGCATACTGGAAATATGGCTTTGGGAGTTAGGAAGTTAGAGTCATACTGCTTTTGAATTCATAACATTTTATGAGTTTTTTGAGTAATTTTTTTGATGATTTGTGGCATCATTAAAGAGATCCAAACACGTTTATATTCAACACAGTAAATCATTTTTTAGTTCCTTTGCTTATACATCTTTTTATCTTATCTCACATTGCCTAGTACTGTGTATTTTGAGTGAATATTGTTGGCAGTAGATTTAAACAGCATTGACACAAATGAAAATTTGGAATTCCACAGTAAATGAGATTTGATATTGATCTTTAGACTCACAACTTAATTACAGCAAATTGTTGAAATCCGTTGCCTAGCATGTGACAACCAGTAGTTATTTTATTCACTCACTATTACTTGGCAGATGCAGAGGTTTTATTAGCCACTGAAAGACTTCAAAGGTGAGCTTCTTTTACTATGAAGCATACATTTTCATACTAGAGATGGAGTCTTTCTTGTTTAATCATGGCCCAGCTACTTTTAAAAAAGCTACACAATTCTTCCTTAGTAATAAATGCTTGCACCAAAGAGATCAGTAAGGAGTCAAAATAGAAGGTTACATTTAGCTAAGTTAGTCACGCTTTGTAGGGGTCTTCAATAAGGCCACCAATAATTGGGTCATACACTGCCTACTATGATTTGGAAAATAAGGGCATTTTTTTCTGTTCCCTTTGTGTTTATGTTTTCTTTGCAAGTTACACAAATCTATCACTTGACTCTATCAGGATTGATTGGTGTTCTTGCTTAAGAAAACTATAGTCACCACTGACCTGATAGCTGAAACTCAGCTGCCATGCAAATTACCCCTTAAGAACTGAGAGTTTTTCAGGGAAGCTGTTCTCCACTGTGCCCATGAACAGGCCCCTCAGGTTCTTCAACTCCAGCCTTTTCTTTTTTTTTAAGTTTTCTTCTCTCTCTTTTTATTTCCTTTTACAGCAGCTGCCGCAGGTGCTGATGACCTTGTGAGATTTGCCCTTGTCTGTACCCTCAGCTCTCCTGATCACAAACACTGTCTCCTCTGTGGCCTAGGCAACGAGAGACGCTGCTCTCCCTAACTGCAACTAACTTCCAGAAATGGTACAGCTTCTTTCTTAAGTTCTCCAAAGTATACCAGAGCTTAGACTCCAGTGGTTCAGACTTAACTGGCAAAGCTCAAAGGAAACAAAAGAAAATATAACACATGGTAATTCATAAATATTGTTGAAGAAATCTCAGAAATCAAAGGTCTATGTTTATCCTCAGGGTCTTTTAACTCCTTGCTTGTTTCCAAATACCTGGTCCACCTTATTCTCTATCAAGTGGTGCACTTCAGGCACCTCACTGCCTCTGCCCTGCATCCTTAATCTCTCTCAACATTGAAATGATTCCTAACGTTAAGCTCCAGGTCATCCCCTCCATTAAGTCTCACAACTCTGTAACCATACATGTTTACATCCACAGTCACAAGGTTGTGGTCCTGTCCCCAGTACACGACGAACGAAGTGCCATCTGGTTTGTTTATCCTTGATGAATTAACCTGTCCATTTCAGTGTCTTTCCGTGGCCTCTTCATTGACGTGACGTGATGCATACAGTCTTAACTCCGGATGAGCTATAAACAGCTGCTGCAGGAGTGAAGTGCTCGGTCATAGAGTTTTCTCCAGAGGTTACAACTCACCACAACAGTGGAACACATTCATGGAATGTCACCTCACTGAAAGCTGTTACCAACCTTCTTAATCACAAAGACTGCTGCTCATTTCCCTTCTGAAACACCTGTATCAGGTCATTCCACTGCTTTTTGGTCTCCATAAGAAACAGTGGGCAGCTGTTTGCTTTGAATTAACCTAACCTAACTAACAGGGCCAATGTCTCCATGAGGCACAGAAAATTGTAGGGCAAAATTTTCAAAAAGCTAAGGGTGTACTCTCCCAAGGCATTTCACTACGTATTTTTGAGTTGCACGTGAACGATGGATCCAGAGATACATGTTTTCTCTAAAAGTATACAGTTTTTAAGTTTATTAGTCAGTGTTTTTGACTACTAAAGAAATTGAGTTTCACATTTTTAAAATATTTTGGTTTACTGATTGTTTATAGTTCATAATGTGTGATCAAAACCGAAAGTTTCTGTGATGACTGCCCTTGTACTGTTGACCATGTAAGAACTTATTCACTATGTAAGAATTTGTTCACCATGTAAGAACTTGTTCGTTATGCTTCAGAAGATTGGAGACTGACAAGAATTAGGCTTGGGGTGGATTAATGATTGTGCATTGAGCATTGACTCCCCTATACAGAATTTTATTGTTGTTAACAACCATTTGATCAATAAATATGAGAGATGCCCTCTCAAAAAAAAATATTTTGGTTTAATTACTATGGAAATTTTGGAAATCCCTAAGTAATTGCTCTTAACTCAACTTTGTCTAGCTATCAAAATAATTGGAGGGATGTATCAAAAATTTTAGCACTGGTGCATTTGCTTGTCATATTGTGCAATGGAAGACTTCTCCTTGAAAGAATTGTGTGTTTTCCTTGAAACACCTAAATAAATGGTGAAATTGCATCATATTGTGGTGAGGTGTGTGGGAATTAAAATTGGAAAATATATCAGCATTTGTGAATTGACAAAGATGCTGCTCATACTTCCTTTCCTCTCTTCTCCTTTCTTCTTGTCCACATCATTTTGCCCCTTTTACTTCTCTGTATTATTTTTGGTGTATTTTACTTATTGCTTTGTTTAATCTTTCTATAATAACTTAATGGCTTTATGTCCTTAAAGTGCGTATTCATGAAATGGTTTGGGGCACATGTAGTTGGGTATGGTTTCTGGCAATGAACAACAAACTATGTAAGCTGTAGAAAAGGAAAGAAATATGACCCTGGCTTTATTTAGTATAATGCTTTAACCAGCTGGAACACCACATGCAAAAAGACCACATCTCTAGATGCTAATCAACAGATTTTACCACCTGCACTGATTAAATCAACTTTCAAAAAAAAGTGTAAGATTTATCTTACTAAGTAAAAATACAGAATATTTATCTACAAGTGGGAGAGTAAGACATACCTTGTATTTAGTTCTGATGTCTGGCATACTGCTGAGTTTTGAGTCACACACATATTATATGTGAATTAGAGAGACAGAGTGAAGAAGGGTAGATGTGTATGTTTTTTATAAATTATTTGTGGGTGGTGAGAAATAGTTAAGTAATTTTCCTGATCTTAAACTGGAGAAAATATATTTTCTAAAGCATAAAATGTTTATGAATTTTTTTTTCCACTTTCCTTGACTGTGCACCTAGGTTGCTAATGAATCCATTGAATTGATACTCATGTATTTCAGTTTTTGTTAATCAGCATTATCCCATACTTACACACTTTGCAAATCCCACTGTCAGTGTCTGGTTCATTGCAGTTCTGTGCCACTTGGTAAACTGTCTGTTCCAGGAGTGGTGAAGCAGGACAGTCATTCATTACAAACAAAGGAAAATGTGTTTGCCTAACCTTACTTTTAACCTATTCTTGCTTTAGTTAGGGGTTTAAAGGAACCCAATTTGGAGCCTGGCCTTATGTTAGAAATTGTAGATTTTGTGCAATGCTTTGTCCTTTTTGTGTTCCCCCTACATTCCAATGAACTTGAATTCTTTTAATGTAGTACCGAATAAAAATGGGAGGCTCGTCCTCTTAGGAAACTAAAAAACAAACAAACAAACAAACAAACAAATAAATAATCACTTTCTTTAATTTGACATCTTTGACTTAGGTTTCTACTTTACCTTCCCTTTTCCTTTTTCTCTTTTTCTTCCACTCTTGTGTTCAGGAGAACTACAGAAGTGTGTTTTAATTCCCTCAGAATCCCTTAAAAATGAAACTAGATCTTAAATATATTAAAATACTTTGATTTATTCTGCTGTAAAATTAATCCTCTTTGTGGTCAAGTATTTTGCAGTTTTTTGGCATGGGGATATATGGTGTATTTTTAAAAGTACAATTATTTGAAGCTTGATTTATCTTTTTGGCTCAAATATTTGAACCCATAAAATGTTTCACATGGATTGTAATGCCAAATTCATGTCATCCTCTAAAAACAATGACGTTTGCTTTTTGGTTAAAGTATGGAGTCATTTGTTTAGCATTTTCTTGAACAGTTAAGATTTCATTTGTCATGAAAGCTAGCTGGTATTGGCAATGACATTTTTAAAGAGTGTTTGATTTTGACAGTCGGTTTTTTCTGGAAATATAATCTAAAAGTTCTTTCTAAAATATTTTAGAGCATTTGCTATGGTGACAGAAATCATTAAAGGAGGGAAGATAAATTCAGTCTGATGTTTTAAGATAGTATCTACACAGTTAAGGCAAATTGGTGAATTGCATATAATTAGTCAGTGAATTGGGAAACTATGCAAATAGTTTAATATAATAATTCAGTCTGACATGAAATTTTTTCCCACTTTGGAATCCAGACAAACCTTGTGGATGGTTGTAAATTCTTATGTGAATTCATCATGTTCATTAATTTTTTTTTAGGAGCATGTTCTTTCTAGAGGTTTCAATTTGAATAAGGTAAGGAAAGAAAAAAATAACCAACACACACACACACACACACACACACACACACACACACACTTTCTAGATGTATAACAATGTTGGGAATATTATTTCTTTTAAAAGTATGAAATCTATTTTTTTAAATTGGGGTTACTAGTTTTATGCACATTTCCTTTGTAAAAATTTTTAGCCTCTTATTTTTGGTAAACAGGACATCTATATTCTTTAGTAATTATAAAGATCAGAGGCGTCTCTCAATTTCTAGGAAGAAAAACAGTGTCCAGCTTTACTTTCACTGAAACATGTGTAATGATTCAACATCACAAAAAAATATGGGGCTCTCTATTTGTTGGGATTTGCATTTTGTAGAAGAGACCATTTTCTCTGTATCTGAGCAGAAAATAGGTTTTTACATGCCATGGTAGAAACAATTCAAGTACACAATATTTGTAGTTAATTGTATTCATACTGCAGAAGTGTAGTGGTACAGAAGCTGCACTTTCATGACACTTTTCCCCCTTGGATATCTTAGGATTTTAATGATTGACAGTTGCTAATACAGTCTCTTTCTATACTGTGGTCTTGCATCCAAGAGTATGATATGGTTAATGATGTTAAGATGACACATTCTGTTCCAAGATACTGACATTTCCATTTTACTGCATTATACCTGTCTGGTAAGGATAACTTTAATGCACTCTTGAAATATTAAAAAAAAACTACCTGAAAAAAATTGCCCTCTAAGGGATGAGATAATTTAACATTACTTTTTTGTGCATTTTAGGAAAACAATTGTTTGAATAAATGTAATTGTTTACATTAACAAAGTATAAATGAATTCTGTATCTTCCTGAATGGTAATAGAAGCAGGAAATATGAGCGGTCCTTGATCCAGCATTTTTTAAAGATACTGTTTATAGCTTGACTTCTTTTGAAGAAATTGATAATATAAGATTATGAGTTCAGATTCTTGGTAACTTGAGACAAACTTGTCCTCCTTGAGGAATAATACCTGTCTTCTGATATATAACTTTAGTAAGCTAGAACAAACTGTTTACTATTTGTTAAATATTGACATAAGTTTTGAGATATATTAGTTGAAGACTGTGATGATGATTTTAGGGACAGACAAAAATCTGACCCAAGATGACTTAATAAAATATGTGAATGTACTGATTTTATCAGTGAGTTGCAAGGAAATGTTTGACTGCTTCAAGCAACAGCTTTAAACAAGTATCATGATGTGTCGATGTGTGATCAAGATTATTCCTCTTTTTCCATTTCTTGGTTCTGCTTCCTTAGTGTTGACTCCATTGTTTAGTGATCCAGAGTTGGTAGCCACAGCTCTAGGACTACATGCTTTCTCTTGAAAATTCTGATATGAAGGAGAAAAGTCTGCTTCCCATGTTGTCTTATAAATGCTCCAGCATCGTTGGCTTGGACTGACTGATTTGGAGCGTGGAGTATCCTAATCCATCTGTAGGGCAATGAGGATGGCATGTACTAACTGGCTGATACCTCCATGGATGTGAGACCAGTTTGCCCATTACTGGAATATTTGAGGCACTATTTAGACAAAGGTAATGAAACAGTGGTGGCAGTTAACACATGTTCACTGTGGAACAAAGCATATTTCACTTTTGAGGCTTCTGGATCGTTAATGGTTTGAGTGAGCTTAGCCTAAGTTATTATGCTTTTGGACACTGATGTTCACCTCCTCCTCCTTATTTTTTAAGATCTTTCCATTCATATAATTCCACCCATCCAGTGTTGGAGTGAGTAGGACACTAACTGGAGCAGAATGTGATATAATTCTTATAGATCTCCCCATAATCTGGGCCTGTTTGGAGAGGGACACTTTCTGTTCTAAACCATCAGTAGTGTGAGTGGAGTTTCCTAGGAGAAAATCTTGCTCTAGCTTTCTAGCTGCCATGTCCCTCCCTTTCACCAAAGGAGGTTTTCTACCCAGTCCCTGAGATATATTTATTTAATTTAATCAATACTCCTCCATGGTGAAATCATGGGAGAGCTTTTGACTCTACGTAATAGAAGACCAAGCGAGCGGGGGCCTTTAGCTAAAAGAACATTTGCTTACTTAGCAAGAATTCCAACATAAGGTGGTATCTGTGATGGTTTGGCCTTGCAACTAAATCATAAAGGACTCATTCTCTTTTCAACATCTTTGGTGTGTAATTGTGTTGACTCTCAGTACTAAGATGCTTTTCGGATACCTTGGCATCAGTACCTGATGTAACAGCATTCAAAGGCAAAGGTGTGGTGAACTGAACGAATATTTTTTTGAAGCCACCCAGCAAACCCCCATATGTATCATTAGTTAGGACTAAGACACATGATGGATATTTCCTAGCTGTAAACAGACTGGTAAATAAATATCAGGGTTCCCCTACCTATAGTAGGGACTGTGCCGGTTGGCATGTGACAGAGAATAATTCTGTGGCCAAGTGTTTCCCACTTCTGCTTAAAGTAAGTAGCAGGCAGCTCCTTTTGTTTTGGGCATGTAAGAGGCCAGTCACATGCTGAAGATTGTGTATTGAGAGGCACTTTTGCTGGTTCAGTTCTTATGCTTTTTCAATGGCTCTGAATTTTTAGGATAGTGCAATTTTAATGAAGTATTTCATATAGTAGAAGCTGGTTATGCTAAACTTGTAATCCTTGCATGCTTCTTCAGTTAGGACACCGATAGCAACCTGAAGAAATACTGCAAAATATTAAAGTAAAATCATTTACATACATGCACATACATACACACACACAAGGGAGTTTTATATACACCTAGATATGAATACTTACCATCATGCTATGGAAATATACATTTACACTATGCAGTATAACTGAGGAATTCTAGTAATTTTAAATAGCCTCACGACGTTTTTTCTTTTATTCTCCAATTCCCAAGCTCTTCTCCTTTCATAGGTTCAAAAGGTACCAGTATCTTTCCATTCAAATTATATGATCAGTGTAGTCTATTAGCAAGGATTGCTTTAGCTATATTCTCACACATAGAAAATATTAGTGTCTTCTGAGAGAAATGTTTGCTTATTACATTTCACACCACATTTCTCTTTTTCTCACTTTATGTCTGACTAATAAGATACTTATCATTGTACTGGACTTCAATAATTATGACATAAATAATTTTGTCTCACTGGTGACTACCAACATTAGAACACTGTTAACATGCTGTATAGTACATTATAGGATATATATTACGGTGATAATCTTTATGGCATGGTCATACTTTATATTATACTAAGCACACATTTAGATATAAGCTTTAAAAACCTTTTTCTTATGCCACCAAAATCAGAACTTAAAAATAATTTTTTAAAAATGGTGTGAAGTATGCAATTATTTGGATGTTAGTATACAAAAGATTCTATAATTGTTATCTTTATTCTGGTTGGATGAATTTAAAAAAAGGAATTAAGGCAAATTTAGTATTCCAGTATAATGTAAAGAGATAATAATAGGCTACTGAAGACAGAATGTCTAGGCTGATAACCCAGAGCTCACTGCTTATGAACTGAGTGACCCTAGGTCTCTTACTTTAGCTCTTCATTCCCTGGGTTACTTATTTATAAGATGAACATTAAATGAAGTTATTCATGTAAGCACTTAGCATAGTGCTTAAAATATGGTAAACAGTTACTAACTCTTAGCTCTTGTCATTATTTAATTTGTAAAACTTGGGGAAGTGATACTTAAAATTACATTTTGAAAAATGGAACACAGACAAAACATGCCTCTCCTCTGATTACCAGGGAAGTAGTCTGGGTCTTCACGTGTTCATTACATATTAGATCTTATTTGTGAAAATTTTCGAACCCTCATTAGGCTCTATAATTATATTTGATTATAAGGTTACATTGATTAAGCCACATTTCTTGAATGCATCCATTCTAATCAACCACAACTTTTGTAATTAAAAAAAAATTATCTGAGATTAATTTTGAGAAGATGACCTCTTGGAGTTGTCATTCGTATATCATCAGAACACTCAGTTTGGTTAGTAAAAATTAAAATAATTATGAAATTCAGCATTCTAATTATATGTTATATAATTAAAATTTAAATATATTGATGTATTTTGCTCTCTATCTCTTTATCTTTGCACACATGCACACACACATGCACATACAAGGTAAGGGAATATAGGGCATTATTTAAGTTACTTTCATCCTTGTATGTGATTTTATTTACAATGAATTGGGCCTTGGCTAAGTTAATCATTGATTAATTTCATGTTTCCCAGTTGTAAATCTGTAGCACATTATTTTTTTCAAGCTCCAGAAGTTATATTTCTAAGTACAAATAACGCAACAAATTTGTACAATGTATTATAAATAAAAATATTATAAATTAATGAGCTTTTAAAAATGTGAATGCTTGATTTCTTAATGAACAACCTTCTCTTTAAGTCACGTCACTAGTGAAAATACTGATCTTGACTGAACGGGGACATCAGAAATTGGTGAAAAAAAGATCATTGCCCATGTTTATGATTCCTTGTAAATAGAAACTGTGCTATATATTTATTTTACCTTTCAAATACCTAGGATTTTATACCTGGATTAATAAGCATGTGTGTGTGTGTGTGTGTATTTGAGTGAATGAATGGGTTAATAGAGAGGCCAAACAATAACTTCCCATGGACGATGTTTATTTGTCCTTATACCATTTAAAGTGTATACAAAAATAACTACTGTTCAAGTAAAGTGGTGATGTAATAAGAATAACATAATGACCATTTTCAAATTATTTAGTAGGAGACAAATTTTGTTTTATTTTCATGTGCTGCTGGCCCTGGAACAACATGGAATTGGACTGTGTAGAATCACTTATATGCAGATTTTTTTCAATAAATATACAGAATTCATTTCTTTTTCACATTATCTTTTCATTTTTGGTGTCTACTGTTAGAATACATGCAACATCCACATAAATGACTGTTTTGTATCAGACACTACTGATGTAAGGCACGGATAGACGATTCATCTTGTGCACAGATGTCGTAAACACGGTATGATGAATAAAGCACACTACTATAAATCAATTTTCTCTTTATATCTTTATTTATTTATTTATTTATTTTGTTATCATTAATCTACAATTACATGAAGAACATTATGTTTACTAGGCTCTCCCCTACCCCAAGTCCCACCCACAAACCCCATTACAGTCACAATCCATCAGCATAGTAAGATGTTGTAAAATCACTACTTGTCTTCTCTGTGTTGCAAAGCTCTCCCCTTTCTACCACCCCCCACATTATACATGCTAATCATAATACCCCCTTTCATCTTCCTCACCCTTATTCCTCCCTACCCTCCCATTCTCCCCAGTCTCTTTCCCGTTGGTAACTGTTAGTCCATTCTTGGGTTCTGTGATTCTGCTGCTGTTTTGTTCCTTCAGTTTTTCTTTTGTTCTTATACTCCACAGATGAGTGAAATCATTTGGTATTTGTCTTTCTCCACGTGGCTTATTTCACTGAGCATAATACCCTCTAGCTCCATCCATGTTGTTGCAAATGGAAGGATTTGTTTTCTTCTTATGGCTGAATAATATTCCATTGTGTATATGTACCACATCTTTATCCATTCATCTACTGATGGACACTTAGGTTGCTTCCAATTCTTGGCTATAGTAAATAGTGCTGCTATAAACATAGGGGTGCATCGGTCTTTTTCAAACAGGAGTGCTGCATCCTTAGGGTAAATTCCTAGAAGTGGAATTCCTGGGTCAAATGGTAAGTCTATTTTGAGCATTTTGAGGAACCTCCATATTGCTTTCCACAATGGTTGAACTAATTTACATTCCTACCAGCAGTGCAGGAGGGTTCCCCTTTCTCCACAACCTCACCAACCTTTGTTGTTGTTTGTCTTTTGGATGGTGGCCATCCTTACTGGTATGAGGTGATATCTCATTGTGGTTTTAATTTGCATTTCTCTGATAACTTGTGATGTGGAGCGTTTTTTCATGTGTCTGTTGGCCATCTGAATTTCTTCTTTGGAGAGCTGTCTGTTCAGCTCCTCTGCCCATTTTTTAATTGGATTATTTGCTTTTTGTTCGTTGAGGAGCATGAGCTCTTTATATATTTTGGATGTCAAGCCTTTATCGGATCTGTCATTTACGAATATATTCTCCCATACTGTAGGGTACCTTTTTGTTCTATTAATGGTGTCCTTTGCTGTACAGAAGCTTTTCAGCTTGACATAGTCCCACTTGTTCATTTTTGCTTCTGTTTTCCTTGCCTGGGGAGATATGTTCATGAAGAAGTCACTAATGTTTATGTCCAACAGATTTTTGCCTATGTTTCTCTTTAAGAGTTTTATGGGTTCATGATCCAGGTCTTTGATCCATTTTGAATTTACTTTTGTATATGGGGTTAGACAGTGATCCAGTTTCATTCTCTTACATGTAGCTGTCCAGTTTTGCAAGCCCCATCTGTTGTAGAGACTGTCATTTTCCCATTGTATGTCCGTGGCTCCTTTATTGAATATTAATTGACCATATATGTTTGGGTTAATGTCTCGAGTCTCTAATCTGTTCCACTGGTCTGCGGCTCTGTTCTTGTGCCAGTACCAAATTGTCTTGATTACTATGGCTTTGTAGTAGAGCTTGAAGTTGGTGAGTGAGATCCCCGCCACTTTATTCTTCTTTCTCAGGATTGCTTTGCCTATTCGGGGTCTTTGGTGTTTCCATATGAATTTTTGAACTATTTGTTCCTATTCATTGAAGAATGTTGTTGGTAATTTGATAGGGATTGCATCAAATCTGTATATTGCTTTAGGCAGGATGGCCATTTTGATGATATTAATTCTTCCTAGCCAAGAGCATGGGATGAGTATCCATTTGTTAGTGTCCCCTTTAATTTCTCTTAAGAGTGACTTGTAGTTTTCAGAGTATAAGTCTTTCACTTCTTTGATTAGGTTTATTTCTAGGTACTTTATTCTTTTTGATGCAATTGTGCATGGAATTGTTTTCTTGATTTGTCTTTCTATTGGCTCATTGTTAGTGTATAGGAAAGCCACAGATTTCTGTGTGTTAATTTTGTATCCTGCAACTTTACTGTATTCCAATATCAGTTCTAGTAGTTTTGGAGTGGAGTTTTTAGGGTGGAGTGGAGTGGAGGTTTTAGGTACAATATCATGTCATCTGCAAATAGTGACAGTTTAACTTCTTCTTTACCAATCTGGATTCCTTGTATTTCTTTGTTTTGTCCAATTGCCATGGCTACGACCTCCAGTATTATGTTAAATAACAGTGGGGAGAGTGGGCATCCCTGTCTTGTTTCCGATCTCAGAGGAAAAGCTTTCAGCTTCTCGCTTTTCAGTATAATGTTGGCTGAGGGTTTATTGTATATGGCCTTTATTATGTTGAGGTACTTGCCCTCTATTCCCATTTTGCTGAGAGTTGTTATCATGAATGGATGTTGAATTTTGTCAAATGCTTTTTCAGCATCTACGGAGATGATTATGTGGTTTTTGTATTTCTTTTTGTTTATGTGGTGGATGATGTTGGTGGATTTTTGAATGTTGTACCATCCTTGCATCCCTGGGATGAATCCCACTTGGTCGTGGTGTATGATCCTTTTGATATATTTTTGAATTCGGTTTGCTAATATTTTATTGAGTATTTTTCCATCTATGTTCATCAGGGATATTGCTCTGTAATTTTCTTTTTTGGTGGGGTCTTTGCCTGGTTTTGGTATTAGGGTGATTTTGGCTTCATAGAATGAGTTTGGGAGTATTCCCTCCTCTTCTATTTTTTAGAAAATTTTAAGGAGAATGGTTATTATATCTTCTCTGTATGTCTGATAAAATTCTAAGGTAAATACATCTGCCCCCGGGGTTTTTTTCTTGGGTAGTTTTTTGATTACCACTTCAATTTCTTTGCTGGTAATTGGTTTGTTTAGATTTTGTGTTTCTTCCTTGGTTAGTCTTGGAAGGTTGTATTTTTCTAGGAAGTTGTCCATTTCTTCTAGGTTTTCCAGCTTTTTAGAATATAAGTTTCATAGTAGTCTGTAATAATTCTTTGTATTTCTGTGGTGTCTATCATGATGTTTCCTTTCTCATTTCTGATTCTGTTGATGTATGTTGTTTCTCTTTTTCTCTTAATAAGTCTGGCTAGAGGCTTATCTATTTTCTTTATTTTCTCAAAGATCCAGCTCTTGGTTTCACTGATTTTTTCTATTGTTTTATTCTTCTCAATTCTGTTTATTTCTTCTCTGATCTTTATTATGTCCCTCCTTATGCTGATTTTAGGCCTCATTTGTTCTTCTTTTTCTGATTTTGATAATTGTGACATTAGACTATTCATTTGGGTTTGTTCTTACTTCTTTAAATATGCCTGGATTGCTATATACTTTCCTCTTAAGACAGCTTTCGCTGCGTCCCACAGAAGTTGGGGCTTTGTGTTGTTGTTGTCATTTATTTCCATGTATTGCTGGATCTCAATTTTAATTTGGTTGTTGATCCATTGACTATTTAGAAGTGTGTTGTTACGCTTCCATGTGTTTGTGAGTCTTTTTGCTTTCTTGGTACAATTTATTTCTAGTTTCATACCTTTGTGGTCTGAACAGTTGGTTGGTAGGATTTCAATCTTTTTGAATTTACTGAGGCTCTTTTTGTGGCCTAGTATGTGGTCTATTCTGGAGAATGTTCCATGTGCACTTGAGAAGAATGTGTAACCTGTTGCTTTTGGATGTAGAGTTCTGTAGATGTCTATTAGGTCCATCTGTTCTAGTGTGTTGTTCAGTGCCTCTGTGCCCTTACTTATTTTCTGAATGGTGGATCTGTCCTTTGGAGTGAATGGTATGTTGACGTCTCCTAAAATGAATGCATTGCAGTCTATTTCCCCCTTTAGTTCTGTTAGTATTTGTTTCACATGTGCTGGTGCTCCTGTGTTGGGTGCATATATATTTATAATGGTTATTTCCTCTTGTTGGACTGAGCCCTTCATCATTATGTAATTATGTAATGTCCTTTATCTCTTGTTACTTTCTTTGTTTTGAAGTCTATTTTGTCTGATATTAGTACTGCAACCCCTGCTTTCTTCTCGCCATTGTTTGCCTGAAATATGTTTTTCCATCCCTTGACTTTTAGTCTGTGCATGTCCTTGGTTTTGAGGTGAATCTCTTGTAAATACCATATAGATTGGTCTTGTTTTTTATCCATTCAGTGACTCCATGTCTTTTGATTGGTTCATTCAGTCCATTTACATTTAGGAAGATTATCGATAGCTATGTACTTATTGACATTTCAGGCTTTAGATTCGTGGTTACCAAAGGTTCCAGGTTACTTTCCTTACTATCTAAGAGTCTAACTTAACTCAGTATGCTGTTACAAACACAATCTAAAGGTTCTTTTCTATTTCTCCTCCTTTTTCTTCCTCCTTCATTCTTTATATGTTAGGTATCAGATTCTATACTTTTTGTCTTTCCCTTGATTGGCTTTGGGGATAGTCAATTTTATTTTGCATTTGCCTCGCAATCAGTGGCTCCAACCTCCCTTCCATGACTTTACTACCTCTGGTGACAGCTATCCAACCCTAGGAACACTGCCATCTATAGCAGTCCCTCCAAAATAGACTGCAGAGATGGTTTATGGGTGGTAAACTCTCTCAACTTTTGCTTATCTGGAAATTGTTTAATTTCTTCAAATTTAAATGATAATCTCACCAGATAATGTAATCTTGGTTCCAGGCCCTTCTGCTTCATGGCATTAAATACATCATGCCACTCCCTTCTGACCTGTAAGGTTTCTGTTGAGTAGTCTGTCATTAGTCTGATGGGTTTTCCTTTGTATGTGATCTTATTTCTGCCTCTGGCTGCTTTTAACAGTCTGTCCTTATCCTTGATCTTTCCATTTTAATTATGTGTCTTGCTGTTGTCATCCTTGGGTCCCTTGTGTTGGGGGATCTGTGGATCTCCATGGCCTGACAGACTGTCCTTCCCAAAATTGGGGAAGTTTTCAGCAACTACCTCCTCAAAGACACTTTCTATCTCTTTCTCTCTCCCTTCTTCTTCTGGTATCCCTATCATGCGAATATTGTTCCACTTGAATTGGTCACACTGTTCTCTCAATATTCTTTCATTTTTAGAGATCCTTTTTTCTCTGTGTGCCTCAGCTTCTTTGTATTCCTCTTCTCTGTTTTCTATTTCATTTATTGTCTCTTCCACTGTATCCCACCTGCTTTTAATACCCTCCATCATGTTCTTTAACAATTGGATCCCTGACCTGAATTCATTTCTTAGTTCTTTGATGTCTTTCCTTACCTCCATTAGGATGTTGATGATTTTTATTTTGAACTCCCTTTCAGGAATAGTCACGAGGTCCATATCATTTAAATCTTTCTTGGGAGTTGTATTAACAATTTTACTCTGGACAAGGTTCCTTTGGTGTTTCATGTTTGTATATGGTGTCCTCTAGTGTCCAGAAGCCCTATTCTGGAACTGCTGAGCCCCTGAAGCAATGTCGAGGTTCGCAGGGGAGTGGTACTTGTGCCTGGGGGGAGGAAAGAGCTGTTCCCCGCCTCCTGGATGCTGTGCCTGTCTCCATTGCCTGAGCCAGTGGGCTGGTCACACAGGTATAAGTTTTTGTCCCAGAGCAGCTGGGTATGGATCCCTGCTTTCCACAAGCAGCTGGAATCCCAGTCTCTCCAGGAACTCTGTTTGTATTAACTTTCCAACCCTGTAGTCATGCAAGTCTCATGAAAGCACCATGAATTGTAGGTTTGTGCTCCCAGCGCAGATCTCCAGAGCTAGGTATTCAGCAGTCCCAAGCCTTCCACTCCCTCCCTGCTCGGTTTCTCTTCCTCCCGCTGGTGAGCTGGGGTGGAGGAGGGGCTCGGGTACCGTGGAGCCACAGCTCTGGTAAGTTACCCCTTTCGGTGAGGTGTGCTCTTTTCTCCAGGTGTGTGCAGTCTGATGCCATCCTCTTTCCTGTTGCTCTCTCTGGATTAGTTCCGCCAATTAAATTTTTTAATTATATCCAGTTTTAGGAGGAAGCCTCTGTCTCTCCTCTCATGCTACCATCTTTAATCCTCTCTGTTTATGGTTTTCTTAACATTTTTTTCTAGCTTATTGTGAGAATATACTATGTAATGCATATAACATAAAAACATATGTGTTAACTCACTGTTTATGTTATTGGTCAGGTTTCTAGTCAATAGTAGGCTATTAGCATATTGGCGGTTAATTTCTGAGGGAGTCAAAAGATACATGTGGATTTTTTACCTGCATGGTGGAGTCAGTGCCCTTGACATCCCCATTGTTCAAGGGTCAACTCTAATCTTTATTCCTTAGACTAGATCTTTACATTTTATGGATGATAATTTTTCTAGTTGAAAATACACTACTTTCTTTCTTTGTTGAAAGCACCAATTTTAAACTCTGATGTAAAAAATATAATTTTAATCACCATTAATTTTTAAATCATGACTTAAAGAGGAGGAGAAAATATTGCACCCATTAGAGTAGAATTATTGAGATGGAAGTGGTGTTTCTTCAGTGTTCATTGACTGAAGTACAGTTTGTAGAGTCAAAAGTATGGAGCCACAATTAACAGGTACAACTTATGCAGAATACAAATAAACACATAACAACTTACGTAGAGTCCAAAATGTCTTCATAATTAAAACAACCTAAGGCTTACTGAAGTAGATTCATTTTTCATTATGGTTCAAGTACAAAATATTTTTCTGGGAGAGAAAGTAAATTTGATCTAGTTTGTTTATTTTAATGAGTAATTCTTACAAATTTTATGACAAAAAGGAATATAATAACATAAAACAATCTCTGGGGGTTTTGGTGCTATAGTTATAAGACTGGTAACATTTACTACAGCTTATCTGGAAGGCACATACAGTGCTTGAGAGATAATTGTTTGACCAGATAGTGAGCTTGTACATGTTTGTAATTATGTTTTGTTTATATAGAAATGTGTATGGTATATCCATAATTTGAACTTCCTTTAAAACTAAATTTTAGGACTGAGTATTACATTCATGACCAGGCTGTATATCAATGCATGGTGGTGTCGGAGTGAATAGTACAAATGACGGAGAGACTGACCGGGTGTTTTTCTTCCTATCTTCATGGTTGTGCCTTCGTGAATGCCTCTCTATCTTCAGATTGTGCCACTCTGAAGGCTGATAAAACCATCTTGACCAACAAATCAAGAATCATTTTAACCAAATGTATGCCTGGATCAACTATGTCTCTGACCTGTAATTTCCTAAGATCACCTGTCCAATTTGAGGCCCCAGTGGGGGAGTAAGGAAGGTTTTCCCAGACCATTCAGGTGAACCATCTTCTTTGCCTCATGTCTCAGTCCCATTTACAGCCAATTATCATGACACTGAACAGTTGTCTCAGCAGAGCAGAACAAGCTGAAATCAGAGTTCCTGAGCTGCTGAGACACTATGTACAGCTGGAAGTTCTGCAAAGTGGGAGACACCAAAGCCAAGTTCAAGTGCTAGTTAGTTACATTGAGGGGAAAACAGCTAGCTCATTAGAAGGAAGTGTACAGGTACCTGGAGTAGAGAAAATAGTTGCCTTTCCTTTCCTCTTTTTGTCTTTTTAAGCATTATTACCAAAGCACTTTGAAAGTAATCTTCATAAAACATAATTCCTCTAGGCTTATATTAAATATGTTGAATAAGCTTTCTTGATTTCATCTACAAACCACATGATTTAAAGCAGTTGCTCAGACATTTCTAAAGTGGATTTATTTTCATTTCCTCACAATGATATTAAAACTCTACTTTTTCCTGTAAATGAAAGTATATAAATAGCTTAGGTACTCAGAATTCAGACTTTTGACTTATTTTACTTGTTATGATATACACAGTTGTGCTGAATATAATATTAGCAGATACCTTATCTATGTGTTCCACAACACAACTGCATTTGTTTATCAAAAATTAAGACTCATATAATATTCTGATTAATACTATATTGTTTGGTAATACCTGGAAGGAAAGAAGTGACCAATAGAAAAGTTACTGGTCTCAAAGATTGTTTTTTCTCTTTTTAATAAGTGAGTCTAATTTCAAATCTCTAAAGAATTAGGATCTCACAAGCAGTGAATATTGAGGAGTGGTCAACCAATGCGGGATTAATTTTAAATCCTAGTTCTGACCTTCCTAGCTGTATTACTAGAAGTAACTAAATCTCTCTCCACTGGTTTCTCCACTTCATGATATGAAAAGCTCTGTTGTGGTTTTAAAGATAAAATAGGTAATGGACTTAAGAATTTTACAATGACTTGGGCATGCTATGATTTATCCATTCCAATACCTACAGTGTATTCATTTTTTAACACATCTGAAGTGGGATGCATTATAATAATCAATAGTCTATCAGTTAACTGGTAGCATACTTTTTTCCTTAATGGTACATAAAATTATGTTCTATTTTATAATCAGAAGCAGCTCATATTTGTTAAAATATGGTTCATAAAATGGCATATAAAATAATATTCTGCCTCTCAATGAGAGGTGTCTTACTTGCTTAAGAAGATAGGCATAAGAGTTCCCTACGTGATGGCTCCTTTTCCTTTTCTTTGGAGCTGTTATTGGTGTTGTCAGCCATTGGTTAATACTAATGGTTATTTAAGTATCAATCTGGACTCTAATTGGGGTTTTTAAGTTCAGTCAACAAATAATGCAAATTATTTTCATTAATAAAATATAGACTTCACAAGTATAAAGCAAATAATGAAAGTATTGAAATTTTTGTAACTGAACATCAAGTTAGTAATTGCTGAGTTTGCTAAATCTACTTTCACACCTCACCAACTTTCATGTAAAACAATTGCTCTCAATATAATCAAAGAGGCATAAAAAAATAAGTCTCCCATATGGTATTGCTTGTATACCTTATATGTTTTAAATGGACATTTCTATGGGTTGTCATCTGAGAAATGATTTTTATGGTGTATGGATATGTGTAATTTGTATGTGCAGTTCAAAAAGGATATTGTGAAATAGAGACTATTTAATTTTTCTGATAAAAAACAAAAACAAAGCTAGTTTAACAGTGCTTTGTTTTTACTACTTCGGCAAATTATGTGATGAGGGAGACTTGTGTCAGAGTGCAGTGATGAAATATCAGAACCAGAACATGACAGGTTGAGAGTCACAGGAAATGAAACAGAAGGTAAAATGACTCTACTCAGGACAGATTTCTCAGGTTAACTGAAATTCGGGAGCTGGGAACAGAGACAAATTCATTGCCCATTTATGCTAAATGCCTGCAAACCTAGTCATGAGGGAGCTTTTGATGCCCTTGGGTGCCTTTCAGCAGATTTGTAAATTCAGTAGATATATGAAATAAAAATCAGCACTTGGGAGTCAATGCTTTGCCTTTTATTTTGGAAGATAAATTGCTTAAGGATTTAAAATCCATCCATGGAAAGGATGATACATACTGGATTAGAATTAAGGGATTTATTTGGTCCTCTTTTCCCAGAAAACCAAGGTTACTTTGTGTCAAAACAGTATCTTGAGAAAATGTAAGTAGCAAGAGGCTTTACTTGAAACTTCATTTGGAAATGAAATTCCTCATTTTTCCAAAAAATATTGTCATCATATGATTTTGTGTATTCTTATTTCTGAATTTAAGTAGCTTGCTTTTCACAAAGCAAAACTTGTTAAATTATGTTTATAAAATGTATTTGCTGAAAGTTGCAATGCTCAAGTATATAATTTATATGTCTATTCTTTGTGTCGTTGCTTTAATCATATCTCTGTAATTAAAGATATGTTGTTAAAGTATTTTCAGCATTTTCATACCATTTGAAAACTATCACCATATTTCATAAAGGTAAGATCACATTTCTAGTAGTTGGCATTCCCCCTACACCTCAAGAAACTATAAACAGCATAGGAAAATAGATCAGTATATAGCACCACAATTGAGAATTGCATGATTATCCAAATTATAGTTTTCTTTTTTGTAATCAATGAGCCCAGTTTTGAATCTGATACTATCTGTTGTAGCATTTGATTGCATATAATAGTTTAATTTTAAAAACAGTTCGGTTTTACTTCCTGGATAATGGATAATTCTAATCTTTGTGTGGCTACATTGAAAACCATTACAGAAGAGATCCCAAGAGATGTTTTTGGAAAACGAAGTGCTTTTTTTTGGTGTCCCTTTAATTGCATTGAATAGACTGCCACCTAATCAGTGTATGAGTTTGGCCCAATGCCTTATATAATATATGCTAAACTGCAGAACTCAAGCCTTTGCCAGTGAAATGAAGATGTTTGTATTTATGTTGAAAAACAGGAAAAATAAATGAAAACACTGAAAGTTAATATCTAATTTTAATAATGATGATAAAAATTTGCTTCATTTTTAGTTTTTCTCTTGAATGTTTGTAAAGCTTTAAGGTCCAGTGCTTATGCCTAACAAAATAATTTCTATCCTTTCTGAGTTTTACTTGAGTCATGTCCTTTTCAATGAAGGCATAGGTTATCCTGCTTTGAGTGAAACAGAAATTTAATAAATTCCCACCTTATTTTTACCTTAGGTTACCCCAGTCTCTCATTTCTGATGTGGTATGTCTAAGGGAGAAAAAATAATTTTCCTCCTACCCTTCTGCCTTCTTAGCTGAGACCCTTGTAATAAAAGACAGATTAATGAGAGAAAAACAGAAATTTATTAAGATGTATACCTTATGTATCTGTGGGAGATGCCCAGGGAAAAATGAGTAACTCCCTGAGGTGGTTAAGATTTCATTCTTGAATACTATTTTAACAAAGAAAGGGTGGGATGATGTGGGCCTCTTAGGAGGGGAGTAAATGATTTTTAAGAAAGATGAACACAGGCCTTGAGAAGAACAGATGCAAAGTATGATAGCTGGTGACCAAGTTTATCTGGGTGTGGTGCACACTCCCAAGACCTATATGGTTGATGAGAGTCTGTGGGAGGGTGCATGACCAGGAGCCCCTTTTTCCTTTTTGTGGATCTCTCTTTAGGTTTGTGAGGGGAGTTCAGAGAACACCTCTTCCTGCCTTTGCTGTTTTTCCTGTGCTTCCAGCTCAAAATCCTCAGCAGCCCATAGCAGCATGTGCTGGGTTGTGATGTCCTGAACTCCTGTGATCATATTTTGGGGCAGCATATTCTTCTTTCCCTGGGGGTTTGTTTGAATTACCTCAGGAGGTTTTTGTGAGGGTTAGCGTGTCTACTGTCACTTAGAACTGTTACCACCACTGCCTAATATTATTGTAAGATAAATTCTAGCCAAAATAAGCAGGCGAAGAGAGGCAACAAAGGGCCAGGTAGTTTATTTGAGTGCAACTCCTGGGTGATGTTCCACAGCCTGGGTATTACAGGCTAGGGAAGTTACACCCGGTCAGGGAGATGGGGGCTCATAAGGTGTTAGGAGGGGGAGGAGTGGGAAGTTATCCTAGGGGGTGTGGAGAGGTATGATTGGCTAAAGGTGACATAATAGACAATTAGAAACTTTTTTTCCTTCCAAGAGGGAGGAGGCTGACATCCGGGTCTTAGTTGGCACATCAGAAGGATGGAATTCAGGAAGAGCTGTCCCCTTTCCACATAAGGCACGAAACTTGGGGTCTGGTCTGTTCTCCCCCTATGGCATCTCTCTGTTCTGTTTGCATGTCCTTGTTTTTCCTTTCTGCAGCCTAACAATTATAACACTTATCATTTGCCAGGCTTTCTGTTAAGGTATTTTACTTGCAGAATCTTGTGTAGTTCTCCAAATAGTTCTTTTACATATGTGGAAACTAAGGTATTAGAAGAATCAGCTTCTCAAGATTAAATAGCTAGCATGTATTAAAACCAAGAATTCCAGCAATTTTAAAAATCTTTCTAATAATTTGACACTTTTGTTATAAATTTAATGTTATAATTATGATTATTGAATAATTTTTTCCTTTCTCTTTATTATAGAAATATTATTAATACACAATCTCATATTGGTTTTAAATATACAACATAGTAGTTCAATAGTTGCCCATATTATTATTTAATATTCTTGAATTAACCATTAATCTGTTCATGCAAAAGTTATTTAAATGGCTCCTATTTCTATGTGCTCTTTTTTTTTTTCTTTCAAAAAGCATGAAGATATGAAAGTTGTCATGAGAATTTAAGGGAAATAGAATCAGATTAATTCCACTTATGCCATGTTAACCGGCCTACATTTGTGATCCATGTACTTGCGCACAGAAGCTGCTTGCTTAATTGTGCTGGTAGAGATAACCCTTAATTCCTGTGTATCCTGTTTTTGAATCATTTCATTAAACAAAAGCCTTGGAGTCTGCTTTTGTTGCTGAGAACAAATGGTTAGATTTTAGGAACTGTAGTTACTTTTGTTCACGAATTCCAGAGCCTTTCAGAATTTATCATTCACATTCTCAGCTCTGCATACAATCAGTCATTATGTCAGTAGCTGCCCAGGGAGCTTCACTTCAATTCATTCAGCCAAATAATAACCATCAGGACAACGATTGCTACATTAAAAATAATCATAAAAATTAAATCCTTAAGTAACAGAGTTCTTTACTGTTAAAAATTAATTACTTATATTCAGTAGAAATCCCATTGTACATTTTGACAGGTAGGGAAAAGCAATATCTGTGTTGAAAATTAAATTGATTAGATTGATATGTTTTAATAATAGAAAAGGTTATAAAGGGTTCCATGTCCAAGTAAATGACTCCAAGTGATTTATTACAGGCCACCATAACTTAATCAGATGTAGGCTTTTGTTTTTGTAGTTTGTGGAATGAGCAATCAAAAAATCTGTGACCATTTGAATAATTATAAATTTTGAAATAGCTTTAATGCACCCCAGCATCATGGGCCTACTTTTCTGCATTAGAGACAATAAGCACTTTACATATTGAACACTGAGCTTGCTTTTGAATATGTGATATAATTTAGTTGTGGTTAAATTAGAAAATGACTATTTTAAATCATAACTTGAGTATTCTTCTTCATTATTCTCCCACCCTCTGCTTCTGCCCCTTCTTTTTCCCCTTCTTTTCTGTGATGTGTCAGTTCTGGCATCCCATGGCATATCTTTGCTCATGCAATAAACACTTCACCTATTTCCATCAAGCATACGTATGAATAATCACTTATACACTGGTATTGTGAGGCTGTGTCAAGGACCCTTCCGTAGAACTCAGTTGTGTAACGTTGGGTTCCCATTATTTTAAATGTCCTGATGATGTTCTTTCAAACTTGTGTCTTACATGTTTTTTTGTCAGCAACCTCAGTTAATTTCCTTCTTATTCTAAAAATAAAGGAAATGAGATGTAAATGCTGACTCAGATTATCAGTTAGCTGGCAGTTTAAGTTACATCTGGAATTAGAGGCATTGATCTATGCACAATGTGGCCATCTTCTGCTGAACACCTATATCTTTGAAAAGATCTGTCTTACTTTTGGAATCAGTATCAGTTTGGACAAATGAAGGAGTTCATAGGAATTTAAATTCACTTTTGGTTATATGAAAACAAAATGTGTATGTCAGAAGACCTCAAGACCAATTTTCTTTTTCTTTGATGTATGTGAGGGCTGCTGTTAAGAATCTGGATAAACTTCCCCAAGGATTCATGCTGTATATTTTCTCTATTGGCAAAAGTTTAACAATTAATAGCTCATTGTTCATTAGCAAATCCGAAATCATAGAGGTGATTTCTTAAAAGGCTACCAAGAAAATCTTAGTGCTTATAATACAAATGGCATATGGCATCCTTTACTATTATTGTTATTATTACCTTTCAGGTTTTCTCTTACTGTCTTTTTTATCATCAGATATTGGGATCCAGGTGTAATTTTTTAGACAAACATAAGTTTGTTGAAGAGTAGCTGTTTTTCATAGATTTGAGAATATATTTAACTTGTATTTACTCATAATGGATACTTTTCACAATTTTCCATTTCCATTTCAAAATTTATTTCAACTTAGGTGAAATTTAGCAGTTTCTTAGAAGTCACATTCACTGAGCCACTCATTCTCACCTATGCCAGTATTTTGACTCCACGTAGTCCCAGCGTTCTGGGATCATGGCCTTCAGTCAGTGTTTCAGTGCAAGTGTTTCTAAGGGGTTCCTGTGATTTTTCAGATACTTAAAAATTTGCCAAGCAACTATACATGCTCTAATTGCATAAATCTTCTAAACAAATTTGATACAGGATTGATATGAAACTGGAGTGGGCCAGCCTAATGAACGCCAGGCTTATTTTACAATCTATTTTTTGAATAAATCATACAGGAAAATTGCAGAGTGTGTAAATTACATAGCCATCATAAATCAATATCCTTTAGGTTGCTGTGCTGTAGATAAGTGGTAGCACTGCAGAGGCCGTGACATACTTGAAAGTGAATGAGAGGAAAGCAGTTAAAGTGAGAGAGAGAGACACCCATTAAGGAAAGGAAATGCTCAGAAAATTATTATAAAGTTGAGTACACCAATTATACATCCCTCGACAGTGGTTAGTTTATGCAGAGTGCATGGATGAATGACATGGCTAACTCTGGCTTTCACTGTGTGACTGTTGCACAACTAAGTGAAGATGGTGAGCTGTTCCTGCAGATTTGCTGTTGCTTAAGAATGAGTTCTCTTATTGTTAAAGTAGTTTCTTAAAGGTTTTGAATTCTGACAAAGCCACAGATCATGGTCTCTATTCTAATCTCTTAACTTTCGTGGAGGCTGTCAGTAATCTCTTAAAAATATTTCACTGGGGAACATCTGATCATTTTATTATAAAAACATGCCTTGCCATCTATTTTATGTTTATATTGGCTAGATTAGAAATACTGGCCAGCAATAAAAAGATGGTGAGTTTAAAATTCCACTCTTTAAAATATGGTCTATACTGGCAAAACCAAGATGTGAACACTTTTTTAAAAAAGCCTTTTCACAGGATTCTATTAACTGCCAGGAAGTTTTGCCAAACAGATTTTAAGGGGAAAATCAGGCTATCCTAACTGTCCAAATGTTTTCTCACGTTTCAAACAAGCAGCTGCTAGGAGTTCCTGCCAGTAGTAAACCTTTCAGGCAGAATGTGAGCAGCTGCCAATCTTGTGTCAATATTTTAAATTCACTTACAACTATCTTAACTGGTGTAAAAATTTCTGTCCCCCAAAAGGGCCAACAGATAACTCCTTTTGATGCTTTGCTTCCTTCCACTCCCCTAGTGGTATAATGGCCAGCTAAGCAATTTTGGTAGAGGAGATTTCTTTTGTTACTAGGTATAAGAACAAATCTCAGTGTGTTGATGAGGATAAATCTGAAATAAAAGCAGTAACAATAATAAGAAAAAGTAAAAAATATTATAATTTATGAGTTCAGTAAATATTTTTGTAATAAATGCATTTATTTAGTGCTTATTGCTAGACTTTCTTCTTTTTTTCCTTTTCCTTTCCTTTCCTTTTTTTTTTCTTTGAAGAGAAGTCCAGAATTGACCACCAGATGAGAAATAAATGCCTAGAAATTAGTTCGTAGGTGTCTATTAAATTTGAACATGAGAGAGTAATTGTCTACTTGACTCTTAGGTTACAATGTAAGAGTAAAATCATGATCCATGGTCAAAAGCAGTTTGAAGGTAGTTGGAAGTCAAAAGTGTATGTTTTTATTGCAGATGTCATTTGGGAGGAAAACAGCTGGTAGAAGATTGTGCTTGAGACCAGAGTGGATGAATCTGTTTCCTGGGGTAGGAGGATTTTATTAGATGGCTGATGATGGTAGTAGGACAAGAATGATGAGGGGAAGACAGGGAGGAACAGAACATGAGGGTGACGTGTGACAGGCCAGGGTTTGCTTGCAGGGTGGGAATTTGCCCAGAACTGAAGATGGCAAAGTGAAAGCAACTGGTAGGGACTTTGAGGCAAACTGTTCAAAATACATTCTGTCCTTGTGTGTTTTCATCTAATGAATCAGTCTTGCAATTTATTTTTTTATTAAAAGTTGAACAATTTGTGAAATAGAGAATTGTTTTCTTCCCTTTGAACAACCTTTTACATACTCTCTTTTTCTTTATTTTGCTTAACACTGAAAAAAATTAGTCACAGATTTTTAAAAAATACTTAATTTCCCCTTCAAAGTTTTGTGACGTTTTCAGGTCAAAACCTGGTAACATATATCATTATGCATATTAATAACGTTTAAAAAATATCCACACACAGAATCCTAATTCATATTCATGTTAGATTGTGAGATATAACTACAAAGTAATGTAATTTTAAAAACCAAACTTCCAGAATTAGGGCAGTTAATGCAAATAAGGCAATCTTTTAAAGTAATCATATTGGAAAATCATACACTAATGTTATTGATGAGAATATTGTCAAATCATATTTGAAACTTCTCATTGGAATTGTCTTTATAACTAGTAATGGATAAGAAAGTTTTTCTCAATCTTTTGCCAAAAACCACATGAACTCTTTCTGTCACTTCACTTATCTGGCTTGGCTCAAATATATTTTGACTTTTCAAAAGATGAAATTCACTTCTGAAACATAACAATATACTATTCAATGTAATATGGACCTTATTGGCACTCCCAAAACATTACTGATTAATGAATATGAAAATGAATTCTAATAGAGATGGTGAATTCAAAGAGGGATTCCAATGTATCTTTCTTTAAGTTAATGGAAAATTTGCTATATCGCTGCATGCATTTTTAAAGTAACTTACAGGGAATCATACTCCTTAGTATGTACAAATTCTAGTAAATTTTTAGAAAGTAAGTTTGAATATTTTATATCAACTCATGTGATGATTGAAAGTTATAACTTTTGTTCATAGTCTTTACACATTAAAAATTTGCTTCTTGGGAGAGGAGCTTAGATACTAATTTCATAGTAGTTAGACACTCAGAGCCTGGGAGATAGAATGCCTACTTTGGAAGCATAGTTTCGGTTTTTACTAGCTGTGTGGTCTTATGGAGAAAAATCACTTTATTTTCCCTTAACTCAGTTTCCTCATCTGTAAATTGAGAATAATAATAGTATCTCAGTTATAGGTTGTTTTAAAGATTAGTAACTTTGCACATGTGAAGTGCTTTGAATGGTGCTCTGCACATGGAACATGTCTAAATGTTGACAGTCATTAAGAATGTACTAATAAATTTGAATTTATCCATTTTTTTTCCTCTCTAGCAAATTTAATATTAAGTGTTACTATTTGCTATATTCACCCGACAGTAGCTGTGACAGAAATTGTTTCTGGAAAAGTACTGTACATGACTAAATACGTCATTTTCTTTGTTTGGAATCTTACACTTCCATAATAAAGATTAATTAATTTAGATGTTTATATATCTAATTACATTTCAGGTGGCAGCAATCAATGTTTGAAATGTGATATTTTTAAGGGTAGCACAGATTTCTTTCTCAGGGTTTTAAAATTAGTTATTCTTTGTCCTAAATATAAGTGATTGTTCATGAATGGTTCCACAGACTACCTAGTATAGTTAATGAGCTTCCTCATTAACTTCATACATACTCAAAAAATGCACACCAATTTTGGGTGGCTACATAGAACAGAAATTGGACAGCTGTAATATATGGTGCAAAAATCACAATTTAAAGAAATGTATTTAAATACAACACAGAAATCTCTATTCACAGGAATCGTGTTCAGTAGGAGCAGATAACAAATCGCTTGTATTTGCAAGGGTGTGAACATGTTCGTTCCATGCCCTGTGTAGCAGCTGTGGCTGCTGTGCACAGATGTGACAGACGCTCTGGGTAAATGAGAGCTACACCGTTGTTTGTGTAGCTGCTGCTGATAATTGTAGGATACTCGCGCAGTAGCTCACCTACCTCCCTCTTCTGCTGCTTTCATAGCGGTAAAGACTTCGTGGTGCGTTTGGGTTTGCCTCAGGGAGTCAGTTCCATCCTTCTTTCTCAATTCGGAGGGAAATGAATTTGATTTTAACCAATAGTTGTGTAACTTGCAAGGGAATACTCACTGGCCTAATGTGCATGAAATTCTCTCTGTGCTCTTCAGGTCAAAAGGCTTCCAGCTTGTTTGTTTATATGATTGGGTGAACTGGTTAAAAATCTCACCCCACCTGTTGGTTATGCTACTTGAAAACTCCTGAATGGTAACAGGCAGTGAGGAGGACTTTTTAAAAAAAAATTTCCCTTTTAATGCTTTATACCTGAGGTGTTTATGTATTCTCACACTTAGTAGAATATTAATGATTTTTGGCTTTTGTATGCTTATTACTACTTTTCTTCTGTTATTGGAGATGGGACCTTGGTCTTACTATGAGTAAAAATTCAAGAATGGGCATCGAAAAACCACTGAGCATTAAGAACTTACTTGGAGAATTAAAGTTCAGAGAAAGACAGGGGTATGTGCCCAAGCTGGGGTGCAGGCACACCCCCAGGGGATCATTTTGAGGGAACACTAGAGAGCCTTTTTTATGTGAAGCGAGATGAACATTCCCTAAGTGAGATTAGGTCACAAAGGGAGCAGGTGGAATCGTCCTGGAGATGGGGCTTGCTCCACCCTCAGGTGGGGTATTTGGTTCTTCCCGGAACTAACTTGGTGCTATTTTTACTATGTTGATGATGAAAGGGTGCGAATTTTACTATGCTAATGAGTATCTATATATTTGTAGGTTAAGTCTGGGTCAACCTCTCCGTGTTGGAATCAGCCAGTTTGGCTTGTCTGCTATGTATGTCCTACTCTCCATTCTGCACAAGGGCTTATACAGAATGTGTAGAATGTAAGAAAGCACCTAACCGAAGTCCCCTCCTTCCGCTTGCTTATGTCTGGCTGTCTACCTACTCTAACATTATTTTGTGTTTGTTTTTACATTTTCAGAGTTTCATTTTAGGAGAAGTTAATTTTGCTTCTTGTGTGTGTATGTGTGTGTGTGTGTGTGTGTGTGTGTGTGTGTGTATGTGTTGTATGTGTATGTGAATTTATGTGGCTTCCTTATAATAATATATTTCTGTGATTCTGTTTATGTCTGTTTAACAAGCTCCAAAGGCTATTGTATGACTTCTCCTGGGTATCTTGTTATTAATTTAAATCTCATAAATGAGTGTTAATAATATAATGAGTGCTTCCTGAGATCTCAGAGCATTATGGACCTTTGATAGGAAGATTCTTCCCATCTTAAGGTAATACCACTTGAAATGGGTCTTACAGTCTGGAAGTGAATCAGGGTCCACAGTGCCACAATGGTGCCACCCTGGAATCCTTTATCTCTGGAGACCCCTGCTCAAGGTGTAGGCAAAGAAAGCAGAATTCTGGGTCATATTTATAACTTACATTATGAGACAAGGTTGAACTATTAAATTATGAAGACAAGAGTAGTATTCAAAATCAAACAACTGGTATTTGTTATCAGTTACAAGCCTGCAAAACTACTTGCAGGCATAATTTGAAGCCACCTAATTCTTTGAAGCACCTAATTCATTTTGCAGATGATTATTTTCAACCATTTTTAGTTTATAACAAATAAGACATAGCTTATTACAACACTTAAATTCTGACTATCTACCTTGGAAAAATGAATTTTAGTCTATATTTGGGCTTTCAGAAGTAGGGCACATATTAGAATTTCTACATTGTCACATTGTCATAGAATTTATATTCTACATCTTGTATATCTTCCAAGGAGAGTTCAAGTCACTGTACCAAAAACTATATAACATACAGTATTTTAGAATGAATTATATTATCAGTGTTCACATAATATAGAAGATACTAGAGTTGGTTGGGTCCAGGGCAAACTCTTCCTGGAGACCGTTATTCAACTTCAGTGAGTTTTGCCTTGAGGAATTGTGGGTTCACTCTCAACTAGATGTTCTGATTTTTAAAGAGAACTAGGGTATCTAGATTTCTATGTGAATTTTCCTAGTTTTTAAATGTTTCTTAAAATTTCAAATTTTTTCTATAATTATTTATGGAATAAATTAATGGTTCCACGAAAAGATACACAGTGTCTTTTTGTAAAAGCCTTTTGGTTTTGTAACTGTCAAATTAGTTTGAGTTTTAAAAAATAGAGACATAATTAACATAATATATTATATATATACATTTCCTAAGTGTTCTCTTAAATGGTTTTTTAAATTTATCTTTATTTTTTAATTTTTATTTTGGTATCATTAATCTACAATTATATGAGGAACATTATGTTTACCAGACCTCCCCCCATCACCAAGCACCCCCCACATACCCCACCACATTCACTGTCCATCAGTGAAGTAAGATTCTGTAGAATCACTACTTGTTTTCTGTGTTGTACAGCACTCCCTGTGCCCACCCTCACATTATACCTCTTAAATGATTTTTGACAGCTATATATAACTGTGTGGCCACTACCTTAAACAAGGTTCAGAACATTCTCATTGCCTGTAAAAGTTCCCTGGTACCCATTTCCAGTCAATTCCCCATCCCCCATTTGTGCAACCATTTTCTAGAACTTAAAAGGGCAAAGAAATTCTGTTTTTATTACATCAGATGAAGCCCAATGGCCACAGCTACTATCAGCAATTTCCTGCTATAGAGACAATAAAATGAACTCATTCTTTTGGTTAAATGAAGGAGTGAAGGAGTGAAGGGAAATAATATTTGTTTAATGCTTACTATGTGCTAATTAATTTGTTTCCATTATTGAATTCTTCCAGAATGCAAAACTTCTCCAGTGTTTAAATCATCATGTACTAGATGCAGGGACTGAGGCACAGAGAGGTGACTTGCCCAATGTCAAACAAGTAGTGGCCAACATAAGAATGAAAAATCAGAACCATAGTTTTTCCACTACTGTAAGTCTGGAATGTATTTTTCAAAATTAATATAATAATGAAACCTGGTCATAGATTATTAAGATTACCACATGGTGTTGATGGTATCTTAAATATCTAGATTATTAATTGTCTAGAACCATTCTGAGATAACTGTTTCTAACCTCACATTCAAATTTATGAGGTAATATTTTTATTCCTATTTCACAGGTTAGGAAAAGAGGATTAGAGATACTAAGTACCATGCCCAAATTCACCTATCAAATGACTCATGGAGTAAAATTTAAACAGGGGTCTCTAAAGACTGTACTTTTTACAAAACTACTTTGTTATTTGATATATTTTACTGTTTTAATATTGCTGATTTTTATTTTGAAAGAAAACTATTCTTGATAAGTTATTAATTCTGTGATAAATATGATCACAGATTACAGATATCAATGAATGAATATGAAGTATTAAAGCATACAAACAATACAGACATCTCAAGGCTTAGAAATAATATGGATAAAAAATGATATAATTTGTATAAGCATAATATATTATCTAAAAAATTTAATGTGCAATTAAGGTGTATAGCATATTGTACTAAAGAGTAAATCCTGTAGTCCAAACACTGGATAATTAGCAATGTAATTTTTTGTACCACTGGGGGCTGAATGGTACAAATTAACCACGCCATTTCTTCTCTCATTACTGAACCAATTGGAAATTAAGATCAAAATGCTATATTCAGGATTGTGAAGACTAACTTAGACAAAGTAGCTTGGGTGGAAAAGTGGTGTTTCTGACTACATCCCCCTGAAATGGTCTCACCTACTCATTTGTAGAGGGAGAAGCTAAAGAATCAAGGTCTTCCAGAAAGCAAGAACAAGACTTTTACTAGTGACTTCCTAATAGGAAAAAAATGTATCAGTAGGCATGTAGATCCATGAAAAAGGAAAGCACCCAGGGAGGGTCCCACATAGGAGGGTGACCTTGACACATGAACTCTGCTCAAAATGACAGGAGCTTACTGAAAACTAGCCTTGTGTCAATTTTTCCTGTCCTTTGGAGTGAACAGAGACGGGATGGAGAGAGAGAAGGATCTCCCTGTCTGACTCTGTTCCTGAGAGGAGGAGGGTGCTGAAA
Organism: Manis javanica; assembly: GCF_040802235.1. Classification (NCBI taxonomy): domain Eukaryota; kingdom Metazoa; phylum Chordata; class Mammalia; order Pholidota; family Manidae; genus Manis; species Manis javanica. Next base: position 125,089,875 of record NC_133160.1, on the reverse strand, counting down.
GAATGACTGCCCTGGAAGGTAGTGGCGGACACAGGGAGGAAGAAAAGGGGTTCTCCTATGTTAACTGCTGCTCATTGTTTTCAGAAACCTTGAGGTTTCAGAGTGAGTGACAGCGAAGTGTTTGTGTACTTCTACTTCAGTGCTTTTAAGACTTCGGAGGGACATAGACTCTGCTTTACCCTGTTCACTCACTCGGGTCTGGCACTTCAGCCTGGCACTATGACTGCGTTTGAAATTCGCAATAAAATAAAACCCATTAGTGAAGGCATCAGCTGATAATAAAAATGAGGTCTGCAAAACTTGTACTTTAATTAAAAATGGGGGCTGTTGAAAATGAGAGATTAATGGATTCATAAAGTAGAAAAATTAAAATGCATATGTAAAACTGAATGGAATAATAGTTACGAAGATCTGCCTTGCTTTCCTCTCATCATTAGATTGCAATTCTAAAGGCTGTCAAGCCAAGGAAGAAGGGATTTGTACAATTAATATTATTGAACTGATGATAGGGTATTACAGTTTATTGTCTTATATAAAAAGATAAGATGGTGGAAAACAATACTATTTTGTCTTTCAATTTTTTATGTTTCTTTCCTTAACAATGAAGTGAAATTTATATTTGTTTGACAAGTTCTTCAATTATATTTCTGCTGCACATGTAGACAAAAGGATTCTTCTTCAAATTATGACTCCAGAGTAAAATTTCAAGAGATGAGAATTTATTTTGTGTCATGGGAATTTAAAGCTTTAAATGTTGCTGATTTCTTTTTGATATTCCAGAGGGGAGAAACTTGTGAAGGAAGAAAGGAAGTCACATCTGTAAATTACTTTTCTCGAAATTGACTTGAATTCAGTAAATTAAGAAATGGCTTCTTCTACTATGAGGTTCAATATCTGGGATCAGCACATCTGGTCCCCTAGTTTGGCTCTGCCACAATTCTACAGTGGGGACCTAGGTCATATTATATAAACCCCCTTTTTTTTGGTGCTCCTACTGAGCCTCCACAAATTAAAATGCAGGAGAGTAACCACTGGGGTGTGTTACCAGCATTTTGTCTACTTATTATATATGTGTGAAAATTAGCAAGACAGATCACTTCCATTGTAATACTTCCTTTTTGCTATGTAGCAATGATCATTTACTGTACTCAAAAATCTTGTCTTTATGTATACAACTTTTCTAATAAATTACAAATAGCACAACAGTATCTTCAGATGAGAATAACAACCTCATGTTTTAAAGAGGTTCAAATGAAAAAGTAAATGGAGTGCTGATAATTTGTTTAGAATTATTGGTTCGAAGTATTGGTTTTTGGGTGTTTTCACCAATGGACTTACAATAGATGGACGTTCTCCTCAAGAACCTCATGGCCACCATTTTCCACATCCAAAATTGAAAGATATGATTTGGTTGTCCCATAAATCATCTTTCCAAGAAAGCAAGCTGTTCTTGCAATAGGATGGCAGATGGAGCAGCTTTTTACCAGTGGGGGGTTTTGTTTTTTGCTGCCAAGGATATTGAGGAAAGAAGGAGTTATGCTAATTGATGTATTTTTCTTTTTTGCAAGCAACTTTACACATATTAGGAACTTACTCATTTTGGGATCTGAGCTGTTATTTTTTGGTTCTTGGCACCTAGCACAAATTGTGCACTGGAAGTATATGCACTACTGTTTGACCTTTAAACAGATATGAATGCAATATACTGTTAAAGGGTCTTCTGCTATTTGAATTTGAAAAAGTCATGGGAATATTAAACTCTAGAAAGCATTCCAGGTAGTTCCTTTTGCTGCCCAGTTTCTAAGATCATGTGCAGAATATGAGAGCACTTAGAAAAAAGACTTTCTGTCCCCTGGCTAAAACCTAACAAATAATAACATATAAAATGGACCAAATCCTACACTGATTAACCTTAGATTATTTATTAAATGACCAGGTTTATAGAAGAATATAGAGTCTTAGTCTGTTGTTAAAATATACCTACAGTATTGGCTTCTGATACATGTACAGATAGTTTAGCTGTCTTTGCTGACATCATATAATGATTGCTTAAATGCAGAATCTGTTCTCTCTCTGGGAAGAACAATACCGATTTTCCATTCTTTGCCAAGGGCAGGGGTTATTTCAGGGTGTAGTCAAGTGATCAACCCACTGGGACACATAATTATATTCTGCACTTTGGTGCCTTCAAAGAGAATATTTTGTGGGAATGATTAGTTTGCTAAAGCAGTCACACGTGTATTTAAATAGCAAGATCAAATCCAAAATCCTTTGAGCTTTTTTGGAATAAAGATGGCATGTGAAAATGATGAGCATCCTCATTACAATTACTACTTTCTAGGAAACCCTTTTTTTATGCCCTCTAAGATGAGCCTTTTTTTTTTTTTTAGAGTTTTTTTGTTCCCTTTTCTTTTATCTTCTGCTTTTTACTTGTCCCACTTCAGGGGAAGATAATTGAATCACCTCAGGCTGAGTGCTTGTGGATTCTATGAATTTAATACCTCTAAATAAATTATGCATGTTTTATAGGAGTTAGAAAGAGTGGAATGGGTCTATTCCATTCTTGTTGTGATTTCAGAGTAGTAGTTAATATCTTAGGTATCTTACATTATTTTGATATAGAGGGGATAAAAAAGGATATACAGATCTTAGACAAAGACACTCTACTGTATGCCAAATTTCAACTATAGGTAAAATAAGGCTTCTGTCTTCTGAGCTTCTCATTCTGACTGCTGAATTATGCTGACAAAGGAACAAACACAAAAACAAAAAACAACCTACTATTTATTTTTCATAAGAGCATTGGCTATGTTGCCATGGCAAATAGAGGTTTTAACAGCATAAAGATTTATTACTTGATTATATCCAGTCCACATCAGATGATTTTCTTGGGCACTTCTCTAAATCATGATGTGTAGACCAGGGTGCTTCCATTCTGTTGTTATTCCTTTCAGAATATATGTATCTAATCCTGCTCTGGTAGTGTGGAAAGAGATGGGAGAACAGAAGCTGAATTTTGAGGGCTGGGTCAGCCCACATTCCATAATCCAGAACTCAGTCACTTGGCCTATAACCTGACTGCAAGGAGAACCTGGGAAAAGTAGTCTGTGTTTGTCCAGGAAGATACATAAACTCCATTGTCTCTGCCCATGGTTAGTACTCCAATATTTAGCAAAACTTAGATTTGCCCTCAGAGTCACTTTCAAATCATGTTATTTACACCTACATTCTTTGTGTATCTTAGTGCTCATAAAACATTATTAAAAACTTAGAAAGAGAGGAACACAATTGGAAGACCGTCTCTACTTGACTTCAAGGTTTACTCTAAAACTATAGTGATTAAAATAGAATTGTTTTGGTGAAAGGATAGACAGATTCTGCATAAAAAATCAGTGGAACAGGAAAACAAATCCAGAAATATACCCATGTACATACAGTAAACTTGAAGTCCAGAAAGGAAGAAAGGTAGTTTAATAGAGAAAAGATAACCTTTTCAACAAATGGTACCATGGCAACTGGACCTCCACATGCAGGTCTGACACTAAAAGCAGACTTTGGACCCTTCACAAAAATTAACTAAATAACAGATAAAAGAACTAAATGTAAAACACAAAACTACAAAACTCTTAGAAGATAACATAGGATAAAGTCTAGGTGACCTTGAATTTGGTGAACACATTTTATAAACAACTAAAGTACAGTCTATGAAAGAAAAACATTGAAAGTAGGACTTCATTGAAATTAAAAACCTGCTCTGTGAAGGATGCTGTTAAGAGAAATGAAAAGAGAAATCATATCTGGGAGAAAATCTGCAAAATATATATGATAAAAGACTGGTGTCCAGTGTATACAAAGAACTTTCAAAATACAACCATAAGAAAACAAAAAGTCCAGTTTAAAAGTGGGTAATATTTCTGGACAGGCAGCATACTAAAGAAGATATACAGTTGTAAAATAAGCATGTGAAAATATGCTTAGCATCAGTTTTCATTAGGGAATTTCTAATTAAAACAATAAGATAGTTCTATAGACATATTGAAATGATTAAAATCCAAAACGTTGACACCAGCAAATGTAGGCAAGGATATGGAGCAACAGGAACTCTTGTTCATTGCTAATGGAAATTGAAGATGATACAACCATGTTGTAAGACAGTTTAGCAGTTTGTTTTTTTTCCCCCACAATAGTCTTACCATATGATCCCGCAGTCAATCGCCTTGGCATTTATGCAAATAAGTTGGAACATATGTCCACACAAAACCTGCCCATGAAAGTTTATAGAAGCTTCATTCATAATTGCTTTAAGTTGATGTCCTTTAGTAGGTGCATGGATAAACAAACTGTGGTACCTCCTAACAATAGAATATTATTCACAGGCAAAAAGAAATTAGCTATCAAGAAATAAGCATGGAAGAATCTTAAATGCCTATTGCTTAGTGAAGAAGCCCATCCATACTGTATGATTCCAACAGTCTGACATTTTTGAAAAGGCAAAATTTGAGAGGCAGTGAAAAGATCAGTGGTTGCCAGGGACTTAGAAGAATGGGAGAAGGATGGGCAGGTTGAACACAGGGCAATTTAGCACAGTGAAACTTTTCTGTAGGACACTGCAATGTTGGATACAAGTCATTATATACTTGTTAAAACCCATAGAATGCACAATATGAAGAATGACCCTTAATGGAAACTATGGACTTTAGTTAATAACTATCAATATCAATATTTATTCATCAGCTGTAACAAATGTACCACATTAATGCAAGGTTTAATAATAGTGGAAACTGTGTGTTTTGGGAGGAGTGGGTGAGGTAGTTGTATGGGAACTCTCTACTTTCTGCTCAGTTTTTTGTAAAACAAACTTCTCTAAAAATAAAGTCCATTAATTAAAAATATATATACATCAGCCATTTCTCCTTACTCTAACAGATGAGCTTATCTTTTCCTTTATTGGTTATGAACCCACCTACACCATGTTAATTGTATGTTTTGGATGTATCCGATGTATCCACCTTTTGTTGTGGTCTCACAGGCATTTTCCCTCTCCCATTTGCTGGAGGTGAGGAATTTCTCATCCTGTTAGCTCCTTGAAAACTATTAATTTTTCAGTAGCTTATTCAAGCCCAGTGGTTCTCAACTGGGTGCAGCGTTGCTCTCCAGGAAACAGTTTTTGGTTGTTACAATTGAGGTTTAAGTCTGGACATGTGTGCTTGGAAATCTCGTGAGTAGAGGTTAGGGATACTGCTGAATATTCTGTGATGCACAGGACAGCTTCCCATAAGAAGGAAATATTCACTCACAAATATCTAAAAGACCTGTTTAGCGTTATTGTTTTTCATGCTTTGTTGGAAATGAAATCTGTTATCTAATCATTTACATCACTCATTAACGCAGTCATGGATACATAGTGGATAGCAATTGTAATAACAAGTTGCAATTGATGGTTTTAAGTGTGGGTACATACATGGGAACTAGATCCAACCTGGGGTATCAAGGAATGGATGTATTAAGGAAGGGATGTTCAAGCTAAGATCTCAGGAATATGGGATTATGAAAGTTGGAGGATTGGCATGGGGGAGAGTGGAGAGGATGGAGTGTTCAAAGCAGAGTTAACACTTCCTGAGATGATAAGTGTCAGATCCACCTTCTCAAGAGGAGAGACTGCTCAGTTCTGCTCGAGTCCTTAACTCATAGGTGCTTCGTCCCTGGGTCCCCTCCCTTACTTCAGATCTCCTCTCTGTTCCATGGATGACTGTGAACAGTACATGTTTGATCATCTACCCAATTCTAGGACACAGAATTAGTGACTGTGCCTTCTTGGTGCCCCCAAACCACTCACAGGAGTCAATTGGAAGTTCTGATGTCCAACCTAGACTAACCACTAACTCCTTGGTGGTGAGCCTCAGGACGTGAGCCAAGGACTCTGTCTAAAGCCCTTTTCTGTGAGGTTAGGAACTAAGCCTGCAATGACAATGTTACAAGGCACAGTTCGAGTGATCTTGAAGGAGGAGGGGCTGCAGAGGCAGGGAATCAGGATGGACTTGATTTCAAGTCTTGGATATATAGATTTAGAGGACCCTCCGCTTACCAACAACTTCTGGAAACCATGAGAGAAGGCACGGGACCCAGCAATACAACATGAGCCAGACTTGATTGTCTTTCATGGGGCTTTTGAATGCTGTTTTCTAAACTGTCATAAAACCCTTTTCAGATCTATCTCAGTCTTAGTAGAAGGTCGTCAGGATGACACTGTTTCTTAGCATCATGTTAAATGCCAAATCAACATTTAGAGTAAGTGTGTCTCATTTTTCAGATATGTATCATGTAAAATTACATTTCTGAATTATTATAATTTATATTTCATTCATAGATATTTATTGAGCATCTACTATGTGCCAAAGCTGTTTGAGACAACTGGGATTTAACATTAAATGAAAATTTATCCCTCCTCTCATGAATCTCAGTTCTACTTGGGGGAGACAGATAATTTTAAGATGGAAAATGAAAATTATCATAGTAATTTTATGGAAAAGATATAAATACCTCACTGAATGAAGTTTTTTTAGAAGGAAGTTTTTCTGTTAATACTAGTAATATGGTACAAGGTAAAGGAATGTAGTAATCTGGGAATGAAGCTCACTTAGGCTGCATTAAGGAGTAAGATTTGGGATGAGACTCAAATGAAAAGAGGATGCTCCTTGAAGATCTGGAGGAACAGCAAATATAAGGGCCCTGAAACACAAATGAATTTGGCTTATTTCAGAGGCAGAAAAAGCCAATATGGCTGCATTTAGTGTAGCAGGCCAACATCTCAAAATATAAATTTATAAAGACAGGCAAGGTATAAATTATGTGGGGTCCTAAAATGCCCCAGTGAGAAATGTGGGTTTTCATCTGCTTTGTTGAAAATCCTTTTGCACAGTTAAAAGAAGGAAGAATGACCTGATTTACACTGTAAAAGATCATTCTGGTTATTGGATGGGTAATGAACTGGGGGTGAGTTGGGGGCCATAGGGGAAGGAAGATCACTTACAAGGCCTCTGAAGTTTTCTAGGTGAGAGATAATGGTGAGTTACTAGACTTGCAGTGGTGAACTATAAAAAGACTACTTTCATTCATGTAATGGTTTGAAATTGTGTTTTCAGTTCTGTGTAATTTTCATGTTTTTTTTTTTTTTTGTAAGGACTGTTTACCCAGGGATCATTTTAAATATTTAAATATTTGAGTAGGTTTTTCTGCCAACATGTCAAGTGTCTGATACATATTGTGGTCTCTTCTCACTCTCTTGCCTGCATATGATCTTTCTTCTTTTTTAGGTCATTTTCAATGTCTCTTTTTCAAGATGGATTTTAAGATGTAGCAAAATTCCTGGTAATACAGAAATTGAACAGTGTGGACTGATTTCTTTTGAATTTTTTTTCTTAAAGCTTTGAAATTTTTAAGCTTCTGCCCAGACTTACCTTTTAGGATATTTTATTATATAGAAAGTTATAAGAGAGGAATAAACCCTAAAACTTGTAGAAATGAAAGCACTATTAATTTCTAAATTTCCTTACAACTCTGAAAACTTTGGTCACTTCTGATTGTGTGATTGTTTTGTTATAAACATGAAACTGGATTATATGTTCTTCAAGCATATTAGTCCATTTCTGAGGTAAATCTGGGAGAGGATTTGGCAGAATACTACCTACTGGTACTGATTTTAAAAAAGCAGCAATTATTTTATCTTTTTAAAATATAAAGCAGACTTGTGGTAGTACCATATGCAAATACTCTAGTAGAGTGTAGGACACTTTTGACCCAAAGATTAATAGGATCTTTACAAAGGCTTTTTTGCCATGTCATAATTCAAAGAGTGGTTAGAGTACATTTATTATGTACTGGCAAGATCCTTGAGGGATTTATGGGAGGGCTGGAAGTGGTCCTCCCTACATCAAAGCTATTAACTTGTTTTTTTCTTCTTGTATAAGGCTTATATTAGTAGGCTTTTCTCTGTGTGCTGGATTTGGTCCTTTTTTGAAGAGCACAGTAAGAATGAATTGTGAAATGTGAATATAGATTATGGAGAGTCAAGTAGCTTGTTTTCCATTCATATATTTTGACTGGGGGAAGAAAGGCATAAGTGAAGACAGCTTCTGTCCTTTTAGTTGAGTAACCAGGGGCTACATCAGCCTCCCAATCTGCCATACAAACAGGTTTAATAGCAAAATATCTTAATTTTTACTCTTCTACCCTTATTTAAAAGCTCAAAAAGATAGCCACTTAACTTTGGAAGAAGATTGTTATAAGTAACAAGGGGATTCAAGAAATGGATATTAGTCCTCGTTTTGCTAAATGGACCCGAAATTTACTCCCTCAGAACACCAATCTTCCCAGCACCGAAAGGACCATGTTATTTGCCTTTATGTCAAAATTGTTCTGAGGATCAAATTAGATAAAGCTTGCATAGGTTTGTGAATGATGAAGTAGTGAAATATTATAGTTCTTATGATTTTAATCATCACTCCTTTTGAGAAGAATTAATTGCTTACAGGCTCTGCTGCGGTCACGTTATCACTCTATTCTGCAGAGTGAGTCCATGCCAGTCTACAGAGTGAGAAGGGCACCAAGAATATAGATTTTAGACAAGCTTCATCAGTGTCTCCATCGGAGTAATAGCTCTGCGTCATCTCAGTACAGTATAACTACAATTATGGTGCACACTGCAGTTTTGCCCAGTTACAAACCCTGTAAGATTTCACAAATACGAAAATTCCCTCAGTTAAGTTTTCTGTGCTTTTTCTTTGGCAAATTTAGTATTCCAGAGAACTTAAAATTTTATTTTAAATAGGATTATTATGTTGACAGTCACTATGCTAATTAAATCTCATATTAAGTTAGCTATTATTAGTTCTCAGGTATTTGGCAATTCTATAAATTCTCTAATTTAATTTGTATAATAAGCTTGTGATATTATGTCCATTTTGATTAAAAGAAAACTGAAACTTAGAAGTATTAAATAACTTGTCCACATGACAACTGTTAAATGGTGTAATTAAGAACCAGGCTGTCTGGTTTTAAAAGGTGCCCTGGCATACTACCTTATATTATCTTCTCAAGGTCATTTTTCGTGGAGAAAAATTTCAATAGAAATGTAGCATTTCCAGAAACTCAAAAAAAAAAAACAGCCAAGGAAAACAGGTGATAATATTTCACTTTTGTTTCATTCTGGGTTAGTCTCCTATGCAGCCATTTGTAATAAATTACTAAGTAATTTAATAAAAACTTCATATCAAGATTACTTTCTGGTCATATGCCCAAGATATTTAAAGTTTTTCTTAATTTTTTATTCTGTTAAGAATCCTGGATATATTTACATGTTTATACTTAGAGCTAAGAAAAGGATTGGGATGAAATTCCTAATTCCAGAAAACTGACTTTATATTGTGTTAGTCTAGAAATTGCCTCTCTTTCCCCCATGTGTTGCAGTTATTGAACACATCTGAACATGGAAAGTCTATAACATTTAGAATCAAAGGATTTAAGTTCAATCCTAGCTGACTATTTGCAAAACTAACATATTGAGATTCAGTGTATCCCACTGAGATGAAGTTTGATTATACACAAAAAGAGAATAACTATTAATAATGTTTTTTATACTTTTTTGAGATTGCTTTGTAAACATTTGTGAAGCTATGTATATCAAATGTTATAGAAATGATCACATTATTATGTAATAAATTTAGGTCCCCAGCAATTGAATACGGTAAGGTGCTCAAATCTGTGACTTTCAAAAATTTTAAATACAAAAGCTACCAAAATATGTGCATGTGCTTTGAAGAATTGCTTCTCCTCTACTATGGACTGAATTTGGTCCATTTCAAGTGTGAAATGGTTCTTGCTAGCCCTCCAGCTGACATGTTGAAATCCTAATTCAGTGTGACTGTGTTTGGAGGAAGGACTTGTGAAGGAGTGATAAAGGTTAAATGAGGTCACAAGTGTGGGACCCTAATCCTGAAGGACGAGTGTCCTTAGACAAAGAAACACCAGTGCTCTCTCTTCCTTGCGACTACACAGTGAGAAGGGAGGTGTCCATAGGTCAGGAAGGAGGCTCACCGAGGACCAATGGCTGGCACCTTGATCTTATACCTGACAGCCTCTGTAACTGTGAGAAATAAATTTCTGTTAAAGCAACCTCGTGTGTGGTATTTTCTTATGGCAGCTGTAGCTCTCTAATAATTCCATCTTTGATATGTTAATATACCTAAGAATAGTTGTAACAAATAGAACTAGTAATTAGTAATAGTAAGTTATACACACACACATACACGAGACAGAGAAAAGAGATTAACTTTAAGGAATTAGCTCAGGCTGGAGAGTCAGGTAAAAGTTGGTGTTACAGTCTGGAGTCCAAAGTGTGGTTACTCAGGTAGAATTTCTGTGTTGAAGCCTGGAGGTAGAATTCTTTATTTCTTGTAAATCTTGGTCTTTCCTCTAAAGGCCTTCAACTTACTGGATGAGGCCCACCCATATTATGAAGAGTAATCTGCTTTACTTAAAGTTAACTGATTATAAATGGTAACCACATCTAAAAAATACCTCTGGAGCAGTATCTAGGCTACTGTTTGGTCAAACAATTATTCCTCAGACTTCAGGCAAGTTAACATAGAAAATTAAGCATTATACTGCTGTAGTAAGAAATTACTACAAATTTAGTGGCTAAAATAACACAAACATATTATCATACAGTCTGGAGGTCAGGCATGTGAAATGATTCTTGCTGGCCACAGGCCAAGATGTTGGTAGGATTGGGTTCCTTCTGAAGATTGTAGGAGAATATCCATTTCCTTGTCTTTCCCAGCTTCTAGAGGCTGTCCGCCTTCCTTGGCTCATGGCATCACTCTGCCATCTCCAAACCCAAGTCCTTCTTATACTGCCATCTCCCTAGTTTTCCATCTTCAGCCTCCTTCTTGTGTTCGTAAGGGCCCTTGTGGTTACATTGGCCCAGCCTGGACAATCTCCCCTTTGAAAAGTTAGCAGATTAGCATCCCTCATCCATTTACAAATTTAGTTCCCTTTACAATGTAACATAAAATGTCACAAGTTCTGGGGTTTAGGACATAGACATCTTGGGAGCATGCTTCTGCCTACCTTAATAACTGGCCTTTGTGGTCAAAGATGCATATAATAGCTGTTGAGACCAGACCTTTAAGAGAAACCACTGAAGATGACAATCCCAGTCCTTCCTCCCAGTCCACATAACCAAGTTCATGTGGCAGGCCAACTGATTTTGCCCGTTTTCTCATCTATACATTGGACTAATAGTTTTTGAGAGAATTATTTGATATTTATAAAGCACCTAGAAGCATGATCACACTTATCAAGAAATCAACTCTTTTATATGTTACTATTTTGGTTAAAGATTTCAATGATGGTTGTTTTAGAGAATCAAAAGTAATATAAATTGGTTAGGGGTGAGGAGAGATATAGTAATCATCAGTTCCATAGCTTTCCTTCAGGTTTTGTGCAATCCAGGATAACTCACATTTTTCTGTGTTAAATTATCTTGTGATCTAGAGACACAGTGACATTTTCTATATGTACATATGTACCTACTAAATAAAAGATACTTCATACCTGAAAATGGAAACAAATAGACAAAGCATCACCAGGAAAGTTAATGAGCACATTAAAATAAGTGTTGGAAGGAGGGGTTATTTTGTTCTGACCTCTTCCGATTTGAAGGAGGAGGTGGGAGGTTTAGAAAATGATATAGTAAGGTATGCTTGGTTGATTTTAAGAATATATAGCCCTATAATTAAATATTAACTCATCTCAGTAGAAAATCAAAAGCAAAGCCAGATTAGTTTACAAAATTGACCTCAGGCATAGATTTGTGTTTGTTTATAATTTCTGTTTTTGGAAATGAGAAGTAATCTGACAAATATTTCACCTTTTAGGATTTGGAAGCTCAACAGGCAAATATGGAAGTAGCAAAGGTGATACATCTTCATATTGAGTTTGAAAATATTTACAGGACATTTCGGTATGTGTTTTGCCAATGGATCGACAGCAAAACGTTCTTGGGATGAAAGGGTTTATTACCCGGCTTGTTCTCCGGCGGTAGGTCCAGCACTAGCGTCTCTGCCTCCACCCACTGGGCCGACCTCTCTATATAGCGCAATAATAGCTTCTTGCCTAAAGGTGTGATAGCAACAGGCCAGTTACATCATCAGGTGGTTTAAGTTCAGTGAGGGTCCTGGCCATAGGAACTCCAACTTCCCCACAGTATGCATTTTCTTTTTAGATTTAAGATTCTTGACAGCATTAGCCATGTATTAAACTTATTTGCATTTTTCTGTCATGGTTCTCATAATTCCTGTCTATGACAGAATTGTGAATTTTGTACTTACATTGGCCTAGACAGGGAAAAACTAAATTTTAGCCAAGCACCTGGGTAATATGATCCATTAAATCATACATGAAAAAGAATCTTAAATTCTGAAAGTAAAATAAAATCCTTATTATCATAGTTTTAATAGAGTTCTTATTTTCTGAAATGCTGATTTAACATCTTACTTCATTGATTGCATTCCTTAAAAATATTTATACACTATTTGAATTTGAAGTCTCTTTGGCCACATTGTATGTATTATCACCCAGAAGGAGTCCTCTGGCTTTATATTGTATTTATACAACTTATAACAGGTTTTGTACTCTTATTTGTATTTATGTTCTAGTGCAATATTTGGCTATTACCATGCTTATATATTAAGGCAGGAGTACTATTAAAATATGAGTCAGTAGAAATAACTTTCTTAGTAGCTCAACAGAAAACTATCACTGAAAGTTGCATGTAAATTTCCACTTGTTTCACAGGCTTTTCCTGTTTCTATTTTTTAAAATTTAATAAACATTTGTTAGCATGTTTCAATACTAATCCTAGTGTCAAGGACAACTTAACAAAATAGAAAAGATTCTGCCCCTATGCCTCTTATATTCTAGCCTGCTTTTTTTTAATACTATGTGGGGAAAGTGGAAGTTCCTATGGCCAGGATCCTCACCTGATGCTAAACTACTTGATAATGTAATTGCTCTACTGCTAGGCTAATACTCCCACACTCATGGGCAATAAAATATTATTGACTGATAATACATAAAGAGCTCAGCCCAGTGCTCTGGGTGGAGGCAGAGACAGAGGTGGATTATGGACAGGCAGACTGCTGGATGCAGACGTGATCCTAGTGCTTGACTTATTGCCATAAGGATAAAGCCAGATATAAACCCTTTTACCCCAAGAATGTTGTGTTGTCATTTCTCATTCTCATTGAATTTATAGGAAACTTGCCCAGATCTAAAACCCTCAGGCAAGACTCAAGATAATGCCTTATCTTTCCTGGTACTTTATGGTAGTACTCTTTTGTTACTGGATTTATGAAATAAATTAGAGGAGTAAAGGTATGTTTAATGTAATAAATTATTATGTAAAAAGTTAATTTTGAACAAATAGGATTACACAAGTTACTGTGAAATAGGATGAGAAGGGTTATTAAGTAAAACGATTATTTTATTACTTGTTATTAAGTTATTACTTGTATATTGTAGAAATTATGTCCCTTTAGGAATACTAGAACCTATTACAACTTCCATATAGGAAATGAAGAATTAGGGCTGCAGAGAAACTGGGACCTAGAGAGTTAAATTGTTCACCTGTGGTTGTGCAGGTGAGGGGGCAGAACCCTTAGCTAAGACTGGAAAACAGGTGTGTTTCATTACAATATAAATGCTCTTTACCTAAACAAAACCTGACATGTTAGTTTGTGAGTTACTAATCTCTTGAGTGAGATGTTTCTAGGGTCTGTATGCTGTTCATATGTACTGTGTGGGAGGAATTCGAAGTCTCTTTGGCCACATTGTATGTATTACCACCCGGAAGGAGTCCTCTGGCTTTACATTATATACTATAGGATATATTCATATTCCTTTTGGAATCCACTTGCAGATGAGAAAACTGATTCATCTGCATCTCAGTGGGAAGTCTAGGGAACCCATGATTTACATATAGGTTGCAAGTAAGTACTTAAATATCAGAAGGGTATAGAAAAATAATATATTACCTGTTAAATTGTAGAAAAAATGGATCCTCTATGAACTGGTTTTCTAATCATAGTTAACCTAGTAATCTTCATAATCATGATAATGTTTTCTGTAATTGAAATTTACTTGTAACTTTTTCTCCTTAATTTTCACATGGGGAAAAATTTGTCAGTGTAAGAAAAATTTTTTATTTTGTTAGTCTGAAAAAGTTTTATGTGTTAAACGAGATATTACAATGAGCATTTCTTGAGTAGTTATTTTTTGCTATATGCTCAGTGTTAAGAGGATGAATTTGCCAGTCTCTCTCAGGAAGTAAATATTTAAAGATATATTAACTTCATTTAATTGTTTTCTAAGACACATAAGGAGATATCTGGTCATTTGCTATGTTTTATTAGGTATTTTCAATGCAGAAAGTATTTATAATTATAGCCATTTAATTTGTTACTTTAAAGCCACTATAAAGATTGACATCAGGAAAAATTTAGGCAGCAGACTAATATTACTTCTGGTAGTAGCTACAGTTACTTGTTTAATGTTGCAAAATCATGAGCTTAGATTAGATAGATTTTATTTGGAAAAAGTTAACTTTATGAATTGTTTTTGCAGTGTTGTTGATATTCAACTTGCCAATTTATCCCAGGTAAAAAATAAAATCAGAAAAAAAATGAAGTCAAAGTTTGATAATAGAATGTATCTAGCCAAGACTTCTCTGAGAATTGGTACTGTCTGAAAATGGTATTTTTTTGTCAAACTATTCTCATAGTTTATACAATAAGCTCTAAATTCAAACATGTATTTAAATTTATATGAGCCAAACTTTTGGGAAATAGGTAAAACAGAAATTTGAAGAAATATGGTAGAAAAAATGTTTAATATCCACAGTTAACAGAAAGCCATATAATGAAAATAGCATATTTTGGCAAGCACGAAACTATTAAGCCATCTAAAAGGAAATCTTTTCAGTGGAATCCCTAGTTAAAATGTTTGGAAGAATTTCTGTTTGAGGTTTGTATTAATGGGGAACACACCCATCCACATTAAAATTTGTCACAGAAGTATTTCATTTTTGCTTTGATGATAAAATTACTAGTGTTTGGCATTACTAAATAATGCCAATTTTCTTAAAAGTTTAAGAATGGCAAATGGATAATTATACCAAAAAAGCTAAGTTTGTGTTGGAAATTTTTTAATCTCCTTTCTTTTTGGGGAGCTTTTGCTTACATGCTTTGGGGTGAATTTTCCCCCGCAGTGTGTGTTAAGATTGAACCATGTAACTCTCATTGATGTTAATGGAAATTACTGGGTAAATCTGCTCCTGCTGTGCGGAAAATGTGCCCCCCTAATGTTTGGTAGGTTTTCTGTTATCATAGATGCTAAAAGGGAGTTATTATGGTCCACGGTATAACTATATATTGAGATAGTTTTAAAAATATTTATTTGATACAGGCTTATGTGAATTGCTATCGAGAACTCAAATCTAATACTCTGTTAATATTGAAAAGAGTGGCGTTCAGTGAACTGAACTATACATTTTACTTCAAATAAGATAGAGATGTTATGCTTCATTTTGACTTTATTTTACTCTTGCTCTGATTTTGGAAAGAAGCCACTGTGGCACAAAGTGAGAGCACCCAATGGATTCGTTAATGTAATGCCATATGTTAGGAGTATTCTTAGAGCTTCCCTCTTTTCCCTATTGTCTTTGTTTTTAATCTAAATACATCCAAAGCTTCAAAAACAGTCTATTTAATGTAAGCTACACATTGAGTTTTGCTCCTGTTTTGTTTTTCTTCTTCATTTTGCTGGTTGAGGCAAAGTACACAAATATATCCCTGTAAAGTATGCTCCTATATTCTGTTTTTCCATTGTAGTACAAGTAGATGTTCTATCATTAAAATGTTTACTATTGCATTTTTTAATTTAATTATTTATTTTATTTTTTTTAGTTTTATTTTGGTAACATTAATCTACAATTACATGAAGGACATTATGTTTACTAGGCTCCCCCCTTCACCAAGTCCCCCCCACATCCCCGTTCACAGTCACTGTCCATCAACAAAGTAAGAACCATTGCATCTTTTTTAAATGCACGATTTAGAGAAATCTATTCTAAAGTTAATCTATCAGCTATTTACTATATTTTATGTTGATTTTGGATGATATTATTTAGTTATAAAAGCTTGTGACTTTAAAAATAATCAAAATAAAATTTTTTTTGCCATTTAGAGATGATGATGGACTATTTCTTGTTTAATACTTTCTGTTAGCATGGTCCAAATAGAAAACTTTCTGTTAGCACGGTCCAAATAGGAAACATCCTAAGTTTTGCTTTGATTGTTCGTGTTTTGTATTTGATTAAAGAAAATTTCATTGAAGGACATTTCAGAAGAAATACAAAAAAAAAATGTAATCTGAAAATGTATATTAAAAATTTTGTTTAAAGAAAATTTCATTAAAGTACATGCCAGAAGAACTACAGAAAGAAAATGGAATCTAAAAATGTATATTAAATGAGATAGGATATTACAGTTATATAGCATATTTAAATTAATTTCCAAAGTTTAGCTTTCCTATGTTAAGGAGATATTTTCTGTCATTCAGTTTATTGATGTTATTGAATATTACTATCTAGGGCTAAGGCACCATTAGATATTATTCAGGATAGAAAGAGAAAGCACTTGGAATTGGAAAGAAATTACACATATCAAAGTGATAAACTAGTGTGGGCTTTTTGTGTTCAAAATCCCTTTAGATTCAATAAGGAAGAGCTTGCAGTCAGATTCAGTCTGGAAGTCTGCAGCTTGTGGAGAGGTGAGTTCAAGGGACAGAATTTTGAGTCATGAGCATAAAGGTGGTACAACTAAAATAGAACAAGAGATGAAAATTCTGGAGAAATAGTACAAATAAAGAGAAACAGAGACAAAGAGAATTTGAAGAATTAAGAATTTGAATGAAAATGATAGAAAGGAAGAAATAATTTTAAGAAAGATGAAGTGATGAAATATCTCATGTTCCATAATATTATTGACATATCAGTGGAAAAGAGGCAGTTTATAATCTATGAGTATGTTCAGTAGTTTTAAAGAGATGCAACTTGGGCTCTGAGATGTTGAGGCATGAATGGAAAATGAAGAAATGGAAGCTGCCATTAAGATGGTCAAAAATTATATTAAGAAATTGACCATGAGAAGAAGGAATCAAGAACAATGGTAGTTTATATGGAGCAGGAGTTAAGGGAGGATATTTCATTGTGGATGTGTTTCTTTGGCATGGGCAAAATTTGCATACATTTTTCTAGGGAGATGTGTTAATTTATAGTCCAGACTGGGTCACCTGTAACAGTGAAAGGGGGCTATTAGTTTCTGTCTCAGAACAATAGGCATGCCCTGGAACTAGGCTCAGCAAACTAGGATATAGTAGATACTGTAATTAGAATTAAGCCTAGTCATTTTTAATTTTATCTATTTGGTGGAGAGATTGGGGTACCATAGAAAGCTTTTAGAATCTGAATGGTACAGGGATCTGAAGGACATTACAACATTTGTTTCTGAGGTAATTGGATTCAGTGATGCTTTCCCAGTGTTGGCTGTAGTGCCAGCTTGTAAGTCCTATGCCAATTGTGTCATTATATATTAAAGAGTATCTTCCTTGCAATGATAGGGAAAGACAGAACACAGTGTATGACCTTCTAAACAAGTTTTGCATGAGCATGTATCCACGGCATATAAAGGAATGTGACAAAGAGAAATAAATACTATGCACTATAAGAAAATAGCCAGAAATGCAAGTTTCTGTGTTTTGAGATCAGGTTAATTTTTTAAAGATACGTTAAATGGGGCCATCTAAGATTTAGGTGAAACTTTATTTGCATATTTAAGTCTTTTTTTTCCTTTTTTTACTAAAGTAGATTATTTTCCTGATAAATATGATAGGAATGTTAAGGGATATGACTGGCCTCTCTTTATACTAAGAGGATCTTGTTTGATTTTGTTTGGTTTGTTACACTGTTGAATCCTCCTGGTCCTCTTCTTACCTTACCGTGTAATGTTCTCCACAGCGCCTCAGACTGAAAATTGATCTCCAGTTCTGTAGTGTGCAGTGATTTGACCTGCTCCATAATGAGTCCTGCTCTGTGAATGAAATTCATCGTGGGAGTCTTGATTACTATCTCTGTTAGGATTGACCTGGTTGAAAGGGCTGTCAAGCTGCCTGAAATTTAGATGCTTTGGATGTTTGCCATAAGGCATTCTTGGCTCATCCAAAGAACTAAATTGAGCAGAGATGAAGGACTAGTGTTTACTGATTTCTTTTTTCCCTTTACTTCTGAAAAGCTAGAAGGTGGGATGCATTTAAAAGCTCTACCTTTCGTATTTAAGTAAAATACTCCCCTGTTCTTGGAAGTCTTCCTGATTTGGTTTCAAATAACTTTATAAAATAAAACAAGATTTATAATAAAAAGATATAATTTCTCTAACTAATAGAAACTTTGCAGTATTGTATCATGGCTTGTACCTGCTCTTGAAAGCTGATAACAGTGTCAAAATTTTCCTTCCTAAAGGAATCAAACCATCCTTTGTTTGAAATCAAAAGTCAGTTCTTTGGTATTTTACTGAGACTTTTCTTCCTCTTGCTCTTTTCTTGTTTTTTTTTTTTTGTTTCTGTTCTTATTGTTTTAAATGAAGAAATTTGATTTTTTTATAGATTTATTAAAAAAGATAGATGCTCATTGAAAAGCCAACAATATAGAAAATTATAGAAGAGAATAAAATCACTCTATCTCTACAAAAATACATTTTGTTAAATTTAGATCACTATCCTTCCAGATATGTTGTCTCTGTGTGCATATGTTGGATTGATGGTGTTTCTGTAAATTGCTTTTCTTTAGTCAAATGTTCATGACCATTTTCTAAGATGACAAATATAGGTCTGTGCTCCCTTTTTATGATCATACAGGATTCATTTATTTAACTAATTTTCTAATAGTGGGCATATGGGGTTTTTTTCAGTTTTCATAAAGCAGAGGAATGACTGTCTTATTCATTGCTTGGTGTCAGGAGAGAGTTATTAGAGCTGTCTGAGCACCTAAGGTTGTGTTAGCAGGGGACAGGTGAACCTCAGAGAATCTAAGGATGTTCAGTGGAATTGGGCCTCCTTTAGCATCTGGAATCAAGAAAAAATTGGGGTCATTTTTGGGTTCATTTAATTGTCTTGGCTTCCCTTTGGCATCTTTTGGCAGTCTCTGCATCTGTGTATTGGGTGGAAAATGGCTGCACCATGACTGCATGTTCTCACAGTTTAAGGTTGATTAAAGTTTTCATTTTTATTGCCAATTTCCAAGGTGTAAAAAACACTGTTTGGACACCATGGGTCAGTCAGGTGGCATCTGCTTTTGTGATCAGTTAGACTCTAGGGGATGGGTAACATAGTTTCATAACAGCATGGACAATTGAATAGTATATGTTTGGGCTTTTTAGAAAGAGGATGTGATGATGAAGAGAATACATTTGCATTCATTTTTGTGCTCATGTGATTATAATCCTTGGATAAATACCTGTAAGTAACATTTCAAAATAGAAAGTACATATTGTAAAGTTTAACATATCCAGCCAATTTGATTATCAGAAAGGTTGTTCCAGTAGACACTCCTTCCAGTGGTACCTGAAATGCTTTTTTTCCTTATGTTCACACCAACAGTACTTAGTTGCCAGCATTTTAAATTTGAACCTATGTCATAGCCAAAAAATTATAAGCAGTTATTTTTCAATAAAAATAAAAGTGAAGTTAAAATATTTTAGATATATAGTCCCATGTTTTTCCTTCTGTTTAAGGTTTCTTGGATTGATTTTTTTTTAGTCATTTTTTGCTCAATTTATAGGAGCTTTTGCCTTAATATTTTGGATTACTAATGCTTCATCTATCATTGATTATAAAGTATTTTCCCACTTAGACTTTCTCTACTCCATCTATGATGGTTCTGCTATACAGACAATAACATTGTTATCATTTACTAAGCATTATGAAATTTTGAGTTTGAGGAATATATATTCTAAAAAAGATTAACTTTAGCTGTAAATACTAGTTTCTAACATTTCTGGGTATACATTGCCAATATAGATATAAATGTATACAATTACTTGTAGATTTTAGTTATTTTTCTAACTTCAATGCATGCATTGCAATTTCAAGTCAATCTTTTCTTTCATGATCTGGGGAACTAAGAGCATGATTTTGAATCTCTTGTGGTACTGTTAGTAAAAAGGTGTTCTATAGGAGTGGGAAAGTCTCTTAGATACTGCAGCTTCCTTTTATCTTTTGTAAAGCAAGGCAGTTGGAACTCTAATTTCTACAAATGTATTTTGAGCACCTATAATTTATCAGTCTGTTTACATGTGCTCTTCATTTATTCATCACTTCAACCCTGTAAGGTCTTGTTGCCTGCTTTTTATGTGTGGAGAGTCTGAGGTTCAGAGAAATGAACTAAATTTCCTTATCATACAGTTAGTATATGATAGAACTGATAGATGAATTTAGTTGTTGGAATTTAAAACCTGTAATTTCTCTGAATATATGATATATTTACATTAAAGTAATATAGACCCTGTGTTCTTGAACCTTTAATAGTGAACTGCCAAAAGAATCCCCTTTCATGCTCCTTCGTGTTACTTTCTCCCGGGTCTAATTGGGAAGAGAATGTATTTAATGGGTATTTGCATTCCAGAACAATGATTCTTAGCTAGAATGGTACAACTTCTGGAACATTTGAAGTCACACAGCATTTTTAGTCATCATAGTGACTGGGAGTTGCTGAGGGCATTTAGTGGTTGGGGCACAGGAATGTTAAACATTTTGCAATGTCTGCTTCAGGCTCTGGAACAGAGAAGTTCTGCTCACCGTCACCATTGTTGTCTCTACTGAGAAAGTTGTTTCCTGTGATGTCCGTTAGGGGACATTCCTTCTTCTTGTGTCACTATTGCATAGTGAACATACAATGTTTTTTAGCTTTAGTCTCACATTACATGTACTGGAAACTTCCTAGAGTTATAGACACAAATAGGAGCAGCTGTTTGTGTTCGTACTAATGGTACAATGGCTGTTATCACCATTTACCATCTAACTCAGAGTGTTTCAATACTAGGCACATTTACCTAGTGAGAGACTATCCAAATCCTTCAGATGTTATAGATTGTACATGAAAATCTGCTCCTATGATCTGATTTTTCCCCCTCTCAGTATATTTCACTGATAACTTCCTCCCTTACACTTAAATCCCTTTAATAGTGAACTGCCAAAAGAATCCCCTTTCATGCTCCTTCGTGTTACTTTCTCCTGGGTCTTATTCTTTTCTCTCCTAGGAATGCCATGCCCATTTTTCTTCTTTTCAGTAGATCTGACTCACTTTTCGTTGTTCAGCTCAGGCATATTCTTTTTGGAGCCTTCCTTTTAGCTCAAGGTGTAGGGCTAAGTGTTCCTCCTATGCAATTCCAGAACACCCTGTTCATACTGCTTTTATGGCATTTTTCACTGTATTATATTTCAGTTTTTCTTTTCTCATTTCTTCTCAAGCTTGTAAGCTCCTTAAAGATAAGGGACTGTGGTCATTTCAGTAGATATGAGATTATAGCATACTTTTCCTATAACTGGAGTTAAATGAATGTTTGAACTATTATTGATGAACATACCATTAAACTGTAAGAACCTTAAGAGCAATTTTGGATCAAGTGGTCCTTATATCAATTCCAACTATCCAAACATTGATTGTATCTTGGCATTCTTTTCATTAGAATGAACCTTTTACAATCTTTGTGTATATACTCTTCACAACAGAGATATATTTATGTGGCTTTAAATCCATCATGGACTTCTAAATCTGTCATCAAGTTTGGCAGTAGGCACATTTTTTTTTGGCTTATTAAGGCTGAATTTTTGTTAAAATTTACTATCTGCAAAGGCTTCATTCCAGAAAATTTTAATTCATTTGCTTTAAATAAACAATGTAAGCAAAGTTGGAGATAATCACATATACTTTGCAGGTAAAGTAGGAACAGGAACTTATATCCATGAATAGGATAGAGCAATTGGGAAGTTATTAGTGACTGCTATTTCTATTTTGCATTATATTTATTGGGCCTGTGGCACTATTAAGAAGGAAAATATTTGATAATCCAAAGTACAAGAAATCATTGACAAACCAAACTATTGAATTATTAAGTATTTTGATTTAGAGGACCATCAAATTTATAACATTTGAGCTGGTTATTTCAATTTTTCACTTGTATTACAAATATTTCTAAAGTGGTTTAGCACATTAATTAAAAAAATGATATATCCTCTTTGTTATAGGATCTGATAGTGGCTGGTGATCATTTTTTGGAATTTGAAGTCTCGAATTGTAATTGTGAATGAAATTCACAATTTTATGAATGAAATTATGTGACATATCTCCTGAGTACAGGACACATTCTGGGTGTTTAAAGAACAATAATTTATAATGTTTTCTTATGATTTATCTCTTCCTCTTAAAAACTATATACAATATTAAGAGTATAACTTAGTTGGGGTTTTGTTAACAATTAAGATTTTAATGTATCTGCAAGAAATATTAAGTTCTTTTGCTGACACTCAGTGGTAAAGCTAATGACCAAAATGAACTATGAAACATTAGGAAATGGTTAGAATTGACAGGATAAATAAAAATGTTTCTTAAATTAGTGAAGTACAGCGTTCTATTATATATATATATCTGAGCTTGCTTTTAGCTTATAAGGGTATATTTATGTATAATAGAGAGGAAAGTTGAATTATTTCATAATGCTATTAAAAATGGCCTGTTACTAAATTTTACTTTGTATATAACTAATTTTTGTTTTGTTTCTAATTTTTTTATAAAGGTATGATTGATATACAATCTTCTAAAGGTTTCAACTGAGCAACATTGTGGTTATTACATTCATCCATGTTATCAAGTCCCGCCCAACACATCCCATTGCAGTCACTGTCCATCAGCATAGTAAGATTCTATAGAGTCATTACTTCTCTGTGCTATACTGCCTTCCTAGTGACTCCCCTACATTATGTGTGCTAATCATAATGCCCCTTAGTCCCCTTCTCCTTTCCTCCCCAACCACCCTCTCCAATCCCTTCTTTTTGGTGACCACTGGTCCCTTCTTGGAGTCTGTGAGTCAGCTGCTGTTTTGTTTCTTGAGGTTTTGCTTCGTTGTTATGCTTCACAAATAAGTGAAATCATTTGGCACTTGTCTTTCTCTGCCTGACTTATTTCACTGAGCATAATACCCTCTAGCTCCATCCATGTTGTTGCAAATGGAAGGATTTGTTTTCTTCTTATGGCTGAATAGTATTCCATTGTGTATATGTACCACATCTTCTTTATCCATTCATCTGCTGATGGACACTTGGGTTCCTTCCATATCTTGGCTATTGTAAATGGTGCTGCTATAAACATAGGGGTGTATATGTCTTTTTGAATCTGGGATCTTGTTTTCTTGGGGTAAATTCCTAGGCATGGAATTCCTAGGTCAAAAGGTATTTCTATTTTTAGTTTTTTGAGGAACCTACATGTTGCAATGGTTAAACTAGCTTACATTCCCACCAACAGAGCAGGAGGGTTCTCCTTTCACCACATCCTTGCCAGCATTTGTTGTTGCTTGTCTTTTGGATGTTGGCCATCCTAACTGGTGTGAGGTGACAACTCATTGTGGTTTTAATTTGCATTTCCCTGATTATTACTGATATGGAGCATCATGTGCCTGTTGGATAGCTGAATTTCTTCTTTGGAGAAGTGTCTGTTTTACGAACATATTCTCCCATATTGTAGGATGTCTTTTTGTTCTGCTGGTGGTGTCCTTTGCTGTAGAGAAGATTTATAGTTTGATGTAGTCTCATTTGTTTATTTTTGCTAGTGTCCAAGGAGATGTGTTCAGGAAAAAGTTGCTCATGTTTATCTGCAAGAGATTTTTATCTATGTTTTCTTCTAAGTGTTTTATGGTTTCTAGACTTACATTCAGGTCTTTGATCCATTTTGAGTTTACATTTGTGTATGGAGTTAGACAATAATCCAGTTTCATTCTCTTACATGTAGCTGTCCAGTTTTGCCAACACCAGTTGTTGAAGAGGCTGTTATTTCCCCATTGTATATCATTGTGCCTTTATCATATATTAATTGGCTGTATATGTTTAGGTTCATATCTGGGCTCTCTATTCTGTTCCATTGATCTATGGGTCTGTTCTTGTGTCAGTACTAAATTGTTTTGATTACTTTGGCTTTGTTGTAGAGCTTGAAGTTGGGGAGCGTAATCTCCCACCCCTCAGCCCGCTTTATTCTTTCTTCTCAGGATTGCTTTGGATATTCAGGGTCTTTTGTGGTTCCATATGAATTTTAGAACTATTTGTTCTAGTTCCTTGAAGAATGTTGTTGGTATTTTGATAGGAATTGCTTTGAATCTGTAGATTGCTTTAGGCAGGATGGCCATTTTGACAATATTAATTCTTCCTATCCATGAGCACGGGATGTTTCTCCATTTATTAGTGTCTTCTTTAATTTCTCTCATGATTGTCATGTAGTTTTCAGGGTATAGGTCTTTCATCTTCTTGGTTAGGTTTATTCCTAGGTATTTTATTCTTTTTGATGCAATTGTGAATGAAATTGTTTTTCAGATTTCTCTGTCTGCCTGGTCATCGTTAGTTATAGGAATGCCACAGATTTCTGTGTATCAATTTTGTATCCAGCAACTTTGCTGAAGTTCTAGTAGTTTTGGGGTGGATTCTTTAGGGGTTTTTATGTACAATATCATGTCATCTGCAAACAGGGACAGTTTAACTTGTTCCTTGCTGATCTGAATGGTTTTTATTTCTTTGTGTTGTCTGATTGCTGTGGTTAGTTCCTCCAGTGCTATGTTGAATGAAAGTGGGGAGAGTGAGCATCCTTGTCTTGTTCCTGAACTTAGAGGAAAAGCTTTTAGCTTTTTATTGTTAAGTATGATGTTGGCTATGGGATATATAAGGACTTTATTATGTTGATGTACTTGCTCTCTATACCCATTTTGTTGATAGTTTTTATCACGAATAGATGTTGAATTTTGTCGAATGCTTTTTCAGCATCTGTGGAGATGATCATGTGGTTTTTGTCCTTCTTTTTGTTGATGTGGTGGATGATGTTGATGGATTTTCGAATGTTGTACCGTCCTTACATCCCTTAAGTAAACCCTATTTCATCATGATGAATGATCTTTTTGATGAATTTTTGAATTTGGTTTGCTAATATTTTGCTGCGTATTTTTGCATCTATGTTCATCAGGGATATTGGTCTGTAATTTTCTTTTTTTGTGGTGTCTTTGACTGGTTTTGGTATTAGAGTGATGCTGTGCTCATAGAATGAGTTTGGAAATATTTCCTCCACTTCTATTTTTTAGAATACATTAAGGAGGATTGGTATTGGGACTTCTCTAAATGTTTGATAAAATTCAGCAGTGAAGGCATCTGGTCCATGAATTTTGTTCTTATATAGTTTTTTTGACTACCATTTCTATTTAATTGCTGGTAATTGGTCTGTTCAGATTTTCTGTTTCTTCCTTGGTCAGTCTTGGAAGTTTGTGTTTTTCTAGAAACTTGTCCATTTCTACTAGATTATCAAATTTGTTAGCATATAATTTTTTATAGTATTCTCTAATATTTCTTTCTCATCGGTGTCCATAGTGATTTTTCCTTTCTCATTTTTAATTCTGTTTATGTGTGTACACTCTTTTTTTATTGATAAGTCTGATGTGGTTTATCTATTTTTGTTTATTTTCTCGAAGAACTACCTCCTGCTTTCATTGATTCTTTCTATAGTTTTATTCTCTCCATTTTATTTATTTATTCTCTGATCTTTATTATGTCCCTCATTCTCCTGACTTTGGGCCTCATTTGTTCTTCTTTTTCTAGTTTAATTAATTGTGAGTTTAGACTGTTAGAACAATCATATGGAATTGTTCTTTCTGGAGGTAGACCTGTCTTGCAATATACTTCCCTCTTGCCATGACCTTCCCTGCATCCCACAGATTTTGGGGTGTTGAGTTGTTCTTTGCATTTATTTCCATATATTGCTTGATGTATTTTTATTTGCTTATTGATTCATTAACTATTTAGAAGCATGTTGTTAAGCCTCCATGTGTTTGTGGGCTTTCTTGTTTTCTTTGCATAATTTATTTGCCTGAGAAGCTGGTTGGTACAATTTAAATCCTTCTGAATTTACTGAGGCTATTTTTGTGCCCTAGTATGTAATCTATTCTGGAAAATGTTCCATGTTCATTTGAGAAGAAAGTGTATCCTGCTGCTTTTGGTAGAGTGTTCTGTAGGTGTCTATTAGGTCCATGTGTTCTAATGTATTGTTCAGTGCCTCTGTCTCTTTACTTATTTTCTGTCTGTTTGATCTGTCCTTTAAAGTTAGGGATGTGTTGAAATCTCCTATAATGAATGCATTGCATTCTATTTCCTTCTTTAATTCTGTCAGTATTTTTTACATATTTGTGTGTGCTCCATTGTTGGATGCATAGATATTTATAATGGTTATGTCTTTTTTTTTTTTTAAGAGGGCATCTCTCATATTTATTGATCAAATGGTTGTTAACAACAATAAAATTCAGTATAGGGGGGTCAATGCTCAATGTACAATCATTAATCCATCTCAAGCCCAATTCTCATCAGTCTCCAATCTTCTGAAGCATAACGAACAAGTTCTTACATGGTGAACGAATTCTTACATAGTGAATAAATTCTTACATGGTGAACAGTACAAGGGCATTCATCACAGAAACTTTCGGTTTTGATCATGCATTATGACCTATAAACAATCAGGTCAAATATGAATATTCGTTTGATTTTTGTACTTGATTTATATGTTGATCCCACATTTCTCCCTCTATTATTATTATTATTTTTATTTTTAATAAAGTGCTGAAGTGGTAGGTAGATGCAAGATAAAGGTAGAAAACATAGTTTAGTGCTGTAAGAGGGCAAATGTAGACGATCAGAAGATCAGGTGTGTGCCTATGGACTAAGTATTAATCCAGGCTAGACAAGGGCAGCCAGACATCCACAGATGCAGAAGATTTCTCTCAAAGCAGGGGGTGTGAGGTTCTGAGCCTCACCTCTGTTGATCCCCAAATTCTCACCTGATGGCCCCCCTGCGACTGTGCCTGTCTTAGGTTGTTCCTCCCTTGAGGAATCTTACCCGTCTCTGGCTAACCAGCCATCTTCTGGGGCCATACAGGGAAATGTAAAGTTGGTAAGTGAGAGAGAAGCCATATTGTTTGAAAAGGTTAGCTTTTTACTTCTTTGCAGATTTATGCCCTGTGGCTTCTATGTCCAGCACTTGTCTCGAGGTATCTTTACCACCTGGAGGAATTATGAGACTCAGTAAATTCGATATGAGGCACGAATTCTATTTAAGGGTTGTAATTAGGAAGGAAGAAGAAAAGCTATAGAGGTAGCATATGGAAGGAAACATGGGAGAATTGATTATTTCTTTGACATATCTTCTTGTAGAGTATCTTAAGTATGTATAGGTTTTAAACTACTAACTAATTTGCACACACATATTAACATAATAGGAATATGGTGACATAAACAAAGCAAATCTATAATTACCATCCATCTCCAGTGAAGCCAAGAAAATCATTAAGGCACCCTAGGCATTTGCGAAAATTTATCTATGATATGATGGATATTGTCTAACTGTACTTGAACCATCAGACAAATTAAAGCAGCCCATTTCTGGGATCTGTTCACATCCCATATGTTCTTTTAACCGTAGATAGTCTATAGTCATGAGATTTTGGAGTGCTACAACTTGCACCCCTCCCAACTCCTGGTTGAGTTCCAACAGTACAGATCCGGTCAAATTTGTTGTCTCACTGTATGAACATGCCAGCCTCGACATCTCCCTCCTCATTCCTATGGCAAGTCCAGGAGATGGTGGGCTGGATGCAGCCACAACCGCAGCATCGTCCGGATCCCTGTGGAGGCTTTTTGATGATCATCCCCCTGGCACAAGTCCTCCAGAGAGTGCTGTTGCCGGAAGCTCCTTCTCATATTGTATTTTAGTTCATTTTCTGGGTATCCAAGCTAGGCCTTGATTTTCTGCATAGAAACAAACAGACCCTTTGCCCACACTTTGACATGCCCTCTATACCACTGTGCAGAACTCATTGGAGGTCAGCACACAGTAACTGCTTTTTTTTTTTTTTAATTAAGAGAAAGGAATATTATCAGAAAAGAGTACCTCCATAGCTGATCATCTGACACCCTTTGAGTGATCAACATTAAGGATATTTAAAGCATGCGTTGATCTTTGATTTACCAATAGTTTTATCCTATTAAGGAGTAATCCCCCTTTTCTTTCATTCTTTCTTTCTTTCTTTTTTTTTTAAATTTTTAATCTACACTTACATGAAGAATACTATGTTTACTATGCTCTCCCCTATATCAGGTCCCCCCTAACAACCACATTACAGTTACTGTCCAGTTTAGCAAAATGTTGTAGAGTCACTAATTGTCCTCTCTGTGTTGTGCATCCCACCCTCCCCTTTCTCCCTCCCCCCTATGCATGCTAATCTTAATACCCCCCTTCTTCTTCCCCCCCACCTTATCCCTCCCTGCCCACCCATCCTCCCCAGTTCCTTTCCCTTTGGTACCTGTTAGTCCATTTTTGGGTTCTGTAATTCCGCTGCTGTTTTGTTCCTTCAGTTTTTCCTTTGTTCCTATACTCCTCAGATGAGTGAAATCATTTGGTATTTCTCTTTCTCTGCTTGGCTTATTTCACTGAGCATAATACTCTCCAGCTCCATCCATGTTGCTGCAAATGGTTGGATTTTTCCACTTCTTAATGCTGAGTAGTATTCCATTGTGTATATGTACCACATCTTCTTTATCCATTCATCTACCGATGGACATTTAGGTTGCTTCCAATTCTTGGCTATTGTAAATAGTGCTGTGATAAACATAGGGGTGCATCTGTCTTTCTCAAACTTGATTGCTGCGTTCTTAGGGTAAATTCCTAGGAGTGGAATTCCTGGGTCAAATGGTAGGTCTGTTTTGAGCATTTTGATGAACCTCCATACTGCTTTCCACAATGGTTGAACTAATTTACATTCCCACCAGCAGTGTAGGAGGGTTCCCCTTTCTCCACAACCTCGCCAACATTTGTTGTTGTTTGTCTTTTGGATGGCAGCTATCCTTACTGGTGTGAGGTGATACCTCATTGTAGTTTTAATTTGCATTTCTCTGATAATTAGCGATGTGGAGCATCTTTTCATGTGTCTCTTGGCCATCTGTATTTCTTTTTTAGAGAACTGTCTGTTCAGTTCCTCTGCCCATTTTTTAATTGGGTTATTTGTTTTTTGTTTGTTGAGGCGTGTGAGCTCTTTATATATTCTGGACGTCAAGCCTTTATTGGATCTGTCATTTTCAAATATATTCTCCCATACTGTAGGGTTCCTTTTTGTTCTATTGATGGTGTCTTTCACTGTACAGAAGCTTTTCAGGTTAATGTAGTCCCACTTGCTCATTTTTGCTGTTGTTTTCCTTGCCCGGGGAGATATGTTCAAGAAGAGGTCACTCATGTTTATGTCTAAGAGGTTTTTGCGTATGTTTTTTTCCAAGAGTTTAATGGTTTCATGACTTACATTCAGGTCTTTGATCCATTTTGAGTTTACCTTTGTATATGGGGTTAGACAAAGGTCCAGTTTTATTCTCCTACATGTAGCTGTCCAGTTTTGCCAGCACCATCTGTTGAAGAGACTGTCATTTTGCCATTGTATGTCCATGGCTCCTTTATCAAATATTAATTGACCATATATGTTTGGGTTAATTTCTGGAGTCTCTAATCTGTTCCACTGGTCTGTGGCTCTATTCTTGTGCCAGTACCAAGTTGTCTTGATTACTATGGCTTTGTAGTAGAGCTTGAAGTTGGGGAGTGAGATCCCCCCTACTTTATTCTTCTTTTTCAGGATTGCTTTGGCTATTCGGGGTCTTTGGTGTTTCCATATGAATTTTTGAATTATTTGTTCCAATTCATT
Organism: Manis javanica; assembly: GCF_040802235.1. Lineage (NCBI taxonomy): Eukaryota > Metazoa > Chordata > Mammalia > Pholidota > Manidae > Manis > Manis javanica. Next base: position 125,059,729 of record NC_133160.1, on the reverse strand, counting down.
GAAGAATGTTGCTGGTAATTTGAGAGGGTTGCATCAAATCTGTATATTGCTTTGGGCAGGATGGCCATTTCCACGATATTAATTCTTCCTAGCCATGAGCATGGGATGAATTTCCATTTATTAGTGTCCCCTTTAATTTCTCTTAAGAGTGACTTGTAGTTTTCAGAGTATAAGTCTTTCACTTCTTTGGTTAGGTTTATTCTTAGGTATTTTATTCTTTTTGATGCAATGGTGAATGGAATTGTTTTCCTGATTTCTCTTTCTATTGATTCGTTGTTAGTGTATAGGAAAGCTACAGATTTCTGTGTGTTAATTTTGTATCCTGCAACTTTGCTGTATTCCGATATCAGTTCTAGTAGTTTTGGAGTGGAGTCTTTAGGGTTTTTTATGTACAGTATCATATCATCTGCAAATAGCGACAGTTTAACTTCTTCTTTAACAATCTGGATTCCTTGTATTTCTTTGTTTTGTCTGATTGCCATGGCTAGGACCTCCAGTACTATGTTAAATAACAGTGGGGAGAGTGGGCATCCCTGTCTGGTTCCCGATCTCAGTGGAAATGCTTTCAGCTTCTCGCTGTTCAGTATAATGCTGGCTGTGGGTTTATCATATATGGCCTTTATTATGTTGAGGTACTTGCCCTCTATACCCATTTTGCTGAGAGCTTTTATCATGAATGGATGTTGAATTTTGTCAAATGCTTTTTCAGCATCTATGGAGATGATCATGTGGTTTTTGTCTTTCTTTTTGTTGATGTGGTGGATGATGTTGATGGATTTTCGAATGTTGTACCATCCTTGCATCCCTGGGATGAACCCCACTTGGTCATGGTGTATGATCCTTTTGATATACTGTTGAATTCTGTTTGCTAATATTTTATTGAGTATTTTTGCATCTACATTCATCAGGGATATTGGTCTGTAATTTTCTTTTTTGGTGGGGTCTTTGCCTGGTTTTGGTATTAGGGTGATGTTGGCTTCATAGAATGAGTTTGGGAGTATTCCCTCTTCTTCTATTTTGTGGAACACTTTAAGGAGAATGGGTATTATGTCTTCTCTGTGTGTCTGATAAAATTCCGAGGTAAATCCGTCCGGCCCCGGGGTTTTGTTCTTGGGTAGTTTTTTGATTACTGTTTCAATTTCTTTGCTCGTAATTGGTTTGTTTAACTTTTGTGTTTCTTCCTTGGTCAGTCTTGGGAGGTTGTATTTTTCTAGGAAGTTGTTCATTTCCTCTAGGTTTTCCAGCTTGTTGGCATATAGGTTTTCATAGTAGTCTTTAATAATTCTTTGTATTTCTGTGGAGTCGGTTGTGATTTTTCCATTCTCATTTCTGATTATGTTGATTTGTGTTGACTCTCTTTTTCCCTTACTAAGTTGGGCTAGAGGCTTATCTATTTTGTTTATTTTCTCGAAGAACCAGCTCTTGGTTTCATTGATTTTTGCTATTGTTTTATTCTTCTCAATTTTGTTTATTGCTTCTCTGATCTTTATTATATCCCTCCTTCTGCTGACTTTAGGCCTCATTTGTTCTTCTTTTTCCAGTTTTGATAATTGTGATTTTAGACTATTCATTTGGGATTGTTCTTCCTTCTTCAAGTGTGCCTGGATTGCTATATACTTTCCTTTTATGACTGCTTTCGCTGCGTCCCACAGAAGTTGGGGCTTAGTGTTGTTGTTGTCATTTGTTTCTATATATTCCTTGATCTCTATTTTGATTTGTTCATTGATCCATTGATTATTTAGTAGTATGTTGTTAAGCCTCCATGTGTTTGTGAGCCTTTTTGTTTTCTTTGTAGAATTTATTTCTACTTTTATACCTTTGTGGTCTGAAAAATTGGTTGGTAGAATTTCAATATTTTGGAATTTACTGAGGCTCTTTTTGTGAGCTAGTATGTGGTCTATTCTGGAGAATGTTCCATGTACACTTGAGAAGAATGTATATCCTGTTGCTTTTGGATGTAGAGTTCTATAGATGTCTATTAGGTCCATCTGTTCTAGTGTGTTGTTCAGTGCCTGTGTGTCCTTACTTATTTTCTGCCCGGTGGATCTATCCTTTGGGGTGAGTGGTGTGTTGAAGTCTCCTACAATGAATGCATTGCAGTCTATTTCCCTCTTTAGTTCTGTTAGTATTTGCTTCACATATGCTGGTGCTCCTGTATTGGGTGCATATATATTTAGAATGGTTATATCCTCTTCTTGGACTGAGCCCTTTATCATTATGTAGTATCCTTCTTTATCTCTTGTTACTTTCTGTGTTTTGAAGTCTATTTTGTCTAATATTATACTGCAATCCCTGCTTTCTTCTCACTGTTGTTTGCCTGAAATATGTTTTTCCATCCCTTAACTTTTAGTCTATGCTTATCTTTGGGTTTAAGGTGAGTTTCTTGTAAGCAGCATATAGATGGGTCTTGCTTTTTTATCCATTCTATTACTCTATGTCTTTTGATTGGTGCATTAAGTCCATTTACATTTATTTATAGGGTGACTATTGAGAGATATGTACTTATTGCCATTGCAGGCTTTAGATTCGTGGTTGCCAAAGGTTCAAGGTTAGCTTCTTTAGTATCTTACTGCCTAACTTAGCTCACTTATTGAGCTGTTATATACACTGTCTGGAGATTCTTTTCTTCTCTCCCTTCTTATTCCTCCTCCTCCCTTCTTCATATGTTGGGTGTTTTGTTCTGTGCTCTTTTTAGGGGTGCTCCCATCTAGAGCAGTCCCTGTAGGATGCCCTGTAGAGGTGGTTTGTGGGAAGCAAATTCCCTCAGCTTTTGCTTGTCTGGGAATTGTTTAATCCTGCCATCATATTTAAATGATAGTCGTGCTGGATACAGTATCCTTGGTTCAAGGCCCTTCTGTTTCATTGCATTAAATATTTCATGCCATTCTCTTCTGGCCTGTAGGGTTTCTGTCGAGAAGTCTAATGTTAGCTTGATGGGTTTTCGATTATAAGTGACCTTTTTCTCTCTAGCTGCCTTTAAAACTCTTTCCTTGTCCTTGATCCTTGCCATTTTAATTACTATGTGTCTTGGTGTTGTCCTCCTTGGATCCTTTCTGTTCGGGGTTCTGTGTAGTTCCATGGTCTGTTTGATTATTTCCTCCCCCAGTTGGGGGAAGTTTTCAGCAATTATTTCTTCAAAGAGACTTTCTATCCCTTTTCCTCTTTCTTCTTCTGGTATCCCTATAATACGAATATTATTCCTTTTGGCTTGGTCACATAGTTCTCTTAGTGTTGTTTCATTACTGGAGATCCTTTTATCTCTCTCTATGTCAGCTTCTATACATTCCTGTTCTCTGGCTTCTATTCTTTCAATGGCCTCTTGCATCTTATCCATTCTGCTTATAAATCCTTCCAGGGATTGTTTCACTTCTGTGATATCCTTCCTGACATCTGTGATCTCCTTCCGGACTTCATCCCACTGCTCCTGCATTTTTCTCTGCATCTCATCCCATTGGTCTTGCATTTTTCTCTGCATCTCTGTCAGCATGTTCATGATTTTTATTTTGAATTCTTTTTCAGGAGGACTGGTTAGGTCTGTCTCCTTCTCAGGTGTTGTCTCTGTGATCTTTGTCTGCCTGTAGTTTTGCCTTTTCATGGTGATAGAGGTAGTTTGCAGAGCTGGTACAAGTGACAGCTGGGAGAGCTTTCCTTCTTGTTGGTTTGTGGCCTTCCTCTCCTGGGAGAATAGGGATCTCTAGTGGCTTGTGCTGGGCAGCTGTGTGCAGACAGGGCTTCTGCTTCCTGCCCAGTTGCTATGGGTTTTATCTCTGCTTTTGCTCTGGGCGTGGCCTGGCTGGGGCTGCTCCTCCAAAATGGTGGAACCCCATTGGAGGGGGAGCGGCCGGGAGGCTATTTATCTCCGTAAGGGGCCTCTGTGCTCCCTACTGCCCAGGTGGTTAGAGTACCCAGAGATCCCCAGATTCCCTGCCTCTGGTCTAAGTGACCTGTCCTGCCCCTTTAAGACTTCCAAAAAGCACTCTCCAAACCAAAACAACAACAGCAAGAATGAGGGAGGGAACAGAAAAAAAAAAATTGGAAAAAACACGTGATTTTTTTTTTTTTGTCCTCAGGCGCCGGTCCCAGGCACCCGCTCACTGGTCCTGCTGCCCTGTCTCCTCGCACCAGTGTCCCTGTCCCTTCAAGGCTTCCAAAAAGCACCCACCCACCGGTCCCGCAGGGAAAAATGCACGATATTCTTTGTCCTCAGGCCCCGGTCCCAGGCACCTGCTCACCAGTCCCGCCGCCCTGCCTCCCTAGCCCCGGGGTCCCTGTCCCTTTTACGGCTTCCAAAAAGCACTTGCCAAAAAGAAAAAAAAAGGGGAAAAATGCGCGATTTCCTCCATCCTCAGGTGCCGGTCTCAGACACCTGTCCACTGGTCCCGCAGGGAAAAATGCCGGATATTCTTTGTCCTCCCGCGCCGGTCCCAGGCACCTGCTCACCAGTCCCGCCACCCTGCCTCCCTAGCAACGGGGGCCCTGTCCCTTTAAGGCTTCCAAAAAGCACTCGCAAAGAAAAAAAACCGCTGCAGTTTCTTTCCACCCGCCGGGAGCCGGGGGGTGGGGCGCTCGGGTCCCGCCAGGCCTGGGCTTGTATCTTACCCCTTTCACAAGGCGCTGGGTTTTTGCAGATGTGGATGTGGTCTGGATGTTGTCCTGTGTCCTGTGGTCTCTATTTTAGGAAGATTTTTCTTTGTTATATTTTCATAGCTCTGTGTGTTTTTGGTAGGAGATTTCCACTGCTCTACTCACGCCGCCATCCTGGCTCTGCCTCCTGTTATGTCTTTTTATTGGACTTGTTTATCACTATGTAATGTCCTTCTTTGTCTCTTGTTACTTTCCCTGTTTTGATGTTTATTTTATCTGATACAAGTACTGCAACTTCTGATTTTTTTCTCCCTATTGTTTGCATGTTATATCTTTTTCCATTCCTTAATCTGTGTATATCTTTGGGTTTGAAGTGAGTCTCTTGTAGGCAGCATAATGATGGGTCTTATATTTTTATATGTTTTGTAACTCTTTTCCTTTTGAATAGTACATTCAGTTCATTTTCATTTAGGGTGACTATTGATAGATATGTACGTACTGCCATTGCAGGCTTTCGATATGTGGTTACCAAAGGTTCAAGGGAAGCCTCTTAACTAACAGTCTAACTTATCTTGCTTATATGCTGTTTCAAATACAATCTGAATGTTCTCTTTTATTTTTTCCCTCTTCTTTTCTTCCTCCTGCACTCCTTGTACATTAGGTGTCTTATTCTGTCTGTCCTCTGTGTATGCCTTTACTGACTTTATGGTAGTTGATTTAAATTTGCATTTGTTTACCTACTTCCATTATCGTGGTTTTATTTTCTCTGGTGATAGCTATTTAGCCTTAGGAGCACCTCCATCTTTGCTAGTCCCTCCAAATTTACTGTAGAAACAGTTTTTTGGGGGTGAATTCCCTCCACTTTTTCTTATCTGTAATTTGCTTAACTCTGGCTTCAAATTTAAGTGATAATTTTGCCAGGGAGAGTATTGTTGCTTTTAGCCCCTTCTGTTCCCTTGCATTAAATATATTATATCACCCCCTTCTGGCCTATGAAGTTTCTGTTGAGAAATCTGATGATAGCCTGATTGGTTTTCCTTTGTAGGTCATCTTTTTTCTCTATCTGACTGCTTTTAATAATCTGTCCTTGTCCTTGAGCTTTGCCATTTTAATTATTATATTTCTTAGTGTTGTCTTCCTATGGTCCCTTGTGTTGGGAGATCTCTGCACTTCCTTGGCCTGAGAAACTATTTCCTTCCCCAGACTGGGGAAGTGTTCAGCAATTATTTCCTCAAAGAGATTTTCTATCTTTTTTTCTCTCTCTTCTTTTTCTGGTACCCTTATAATGGGAGTATTCATTTGTTTGGATTGGTCACACAGTTCCTTTAATATTCTTTTATTCCTAAAGATCCTTTTTCTTCTCTGTTCCTCAGCTTCTTTGTATTCCTGGTCTCTAGAGTATGTTTCATATCGTGTACTTTCTCCTCTTCTTCATCTAAGGTGGTTTTAAATCCCCCCATTGTATGTTTCATTTAAGCTACTGTGTTTTTCAAAGTTTCTGTCTCTTTCTTGAATTTTTCCCTGAGGATTTCAATATTTTCTGTAGGTCTGTGAGCATGTTTATGATTTTCATTTTGAAATATTTATCAGGAAGATTGGTGTTTTCAGTTTCATTTAGCCCTGTTTCTGGTGTTTGAGGGAGTTTGGTTTTTAGTAGCTTCTTTTGCTTTTTCATATTTTTAATGATAACTATGGTATAATAACTTTTTGTAGGCAGTGTCCCCTAGTGCCTAGAAGTTGTACTCTCTGGAGCTGCCCAGCCTTTGTTGCAATGGTGGGTGTTGCAGGTGAGTGTCACCGGTGCCTGATGGGAGAACTGAGCTCTTTCCTGCTTCCCAGCTGCAGTTCCTGCCTCCACTGCCAGGGCCAGTGTGCACTAGGAGGAGCCTATGCATTATGCCCCTGTAGCTGCCGTAGTGGGGCCACCCTCTGTTTGGCCTGGAGCAATGGCAGGGGCAGCAAGTTTACAAGCAGATGCTTGCCAGGCAGAAGGAGCAGTAGGCTGTATATCACAGTGGGGGGCTTCCATGCTGCCTTGCCAGCCAGGGAGTTGGAGCACTTGAAGCTCCTGAGTATTCCCCACCTGCTGGGCTGAGTGCACCAGGATGATTTTGTTCTCCTGTCCTTTCTCCTGAACAGCAAGCTGTTTAAACCTTGTCCCTTTAGCAGCCCTCTTGCCGTTGGGAAGTCTTTTAAAGTGCCTACTTTTCTTTTTTCCCAGAGCAGCCGTTTTTGTGTATCTGTTCTCCACAAGCAGCTGGAATCTCAGTCTCTCCAAGTATTCCACCTTTTTTTGCTTACCAACCCCTCTAATCTCCAGAGCACCACATAATGTCAGTTCGTGTTCCTGGGGCAGATCTCTCTGGCTCAGTATTTATCCATCCTGGGCTTCCCCTCCTTCCCTGCTCTGTTTCTTTTTCTCCTGCTGGTGAGCTGGGGGTGCGGGGAGGTCTTGGGTCCTTCTTGATTGCAGCTTTGCTACTTTACCCTTTTCTGTGAGGTCTTCTCTTTTCCCAGATGTAGGCCATCTGTTGTAGTCTTCTGGTTGTCTTTCAGGATTAGTTGTATTTGGTGTATTTTCATGTTATATGTGATTTTGTGAGGAGGTTTCTGCATCACTTCTCACTCCACCATCTTGTTGGATCTTCCACAGGCACAGTTCAGGACCTATATAACTAATTGTAATTGAAAGAGTGCATAAAACTAATCCTCAATGAAAATAATGCTGTTACATCAAACTTTGTGAATTTGATCTTGAAAAAACACATTATTATATGTTAGATCAAGGTTGAAGAATTTATTATCTTTGAAGGCTCTGACAATTCGGTTGCAAGCATGGTGAGAGAATCCTTATTCCATTAATTGGTCTGCCTCTCACCCATGTGACAAATAGTATACGTTACAAAAAAGTAAAACAATGAGATTTATTTCCTCTGCTGTAGGAAAATGAGGCAAGGTGCATGTGATTATCTTGATGTAAAAAATCTTTCTCCTTACCAATAAGCCACAGATAAACATGGCTTGTTTGAGTCCCAAGTGCTAGGCCCATGAAAATATTTTTTGCAACTTTATTTTCTTCAGACTTTTTTGTAAGTTAAATGAAAAAGACTAAATTTTATAAAAGCTTAATTCTGGTACACCTAATACTAATATTGCTGACTGAGCTAATGTATTTATGTAAACTAGCTAAGTTACATAAGCCTTCACCATATAGCAGTCTAATGACTCAGGAGACATGATTTAAACTTTGGAACTTTTTAATCCTTACATATATGAATTTATGGATTCTACTTTATTTAGTGTTCTACTCTTCAGGGTACAGTACAACATCACAAAACATATAGTATAATATCCTGGGAATGTACTAAATGAGAAGTTGCTTTTATTTTGAGACTCTCATGTATGGTATTTCCTTTATTATGAATATGTTCAATTATTCTTTAAAATTTCAACTCTGTTGAACTTCTTCATCTTAGTATTATTCACACATCCATAAGTATAAAACTTCAGTTGCAAAAACTATTTAAAACTATATTTTTCATACTTTGCAGATAATTTAAATGTATTTCTTTATCTGAGGTTTAGAATAGATTTTCTGAAACATTGTGGGGGAGAGAAAGAAGTTCCACAGTTGGAATTTTTTGTAAATCGCTCATCTCTCTGATGTTATCAGGGAAGAAACTGAGACAATATTCTGTGGTGGAGGGATAATAGTTAGTTGAAGCAAAATTTAAAAGAATATGTTTGGCATGAAATTAAAATAGAAGGAAGCATTTTAAAATTTAGGTTAGCTATCTGTTGCTTTCAAAGAAATAACCAGAGTGGTCACTCACTAAGTGTGATCAGTTCCCACAGGTTTAGAAAGCGTGCCTTAGAAGCAGAGTTTTTCTTGCCTTATTTTAGGACATTGGGAAAATGTCTGCAGATGTCTCCAAATGGGTTTCACTATGTTAATCTTTATTTTATTTTTATTAGGAACAACAAACATGAATACAGTGTTAAATAATACATATTTTTAAAAAAGACTCCTAGACAAGACTATAAAATATGTCTTTTTCAAAAGCATATGAGTTATATTTGTGAGACAGCTTTGGTAGGATTTTTCTATTCATCAAATTGGATTTAAAAAGAGATTTGTCATCCTAATAGGTTAAAGGGAGACAAAGTCTAGGTCTTCAGTTATATCCTACCATGGTACTGAATATAATTTCCCAAATTTATATAGTAGATGCAATATTTGCTTCCTTATTAAACATAGAATGGCTATTACAGTTCATATGAATTGAATTAATAACTCCCTTTTCAAAACATTTATAAACCAATTTTATGAAAAAATAGTGATTTCTGCTTTTCCTTGGAAGGACATGCTTAAAATAATAGAATTAGTTTGTTAAAAACTAATAAAATGTTGACTTAATAACCAGTTATCTATTTTATATTTGAAGCAAAGACATTTAAATCAACCTCATGCCTTTATGAAGAATTTGTATCTGGGGATAGGAGGATGAGCTTTTCTCACATAACTGGGTGTTACCTAGAAAAGCAGTATTTAGTGCATACATTCCCATTCACTTTCTTTTCTCTTAAAATTATTCAGCTTTTGAAAAAATATCATTACTATTGAAGATTATCTCTGTGATGAGAAATCACAGCATGCATCTTCAAAAATGGTTCCACTTCATCTTTTCTCATTCATTCCTAGTGCAATTATGAATGCATGAGTGCGATGTATGGCTATTCAGGTCAAATTCTCTTTCAGGACTGATGTTCCTGTTATACAATTTATCCATCTATTAACATCCTGAAATGTCAAAAGATTCATTTTTTAAGAGTAGAATGTCAGTTTCTTTTTTACTGGGAGCAATTTACCCAGCAAAAAAGCAAGAAATTTGACAGTTGCATCTTTCAGGGCAAAGACTGGCTGATGATTCAAGGAAATAGGAATAAATGTTCAAATGGGTATTACAATGCCCACAGTTTCTTTCTAGGACCATGTATGAGGTGAAATGGAGGCACAGATCAGAAAGATCCATGTATATATATAAAAAAAATTACTAAATTTCAGGTTTTGAGAAACATTTCTTTCCTGTAAACTCTATCTCAAACTTTTAAGTGACTGTCTATTCCAATCCAGTGTAACGTTGTGATGGCATGCAAATAAAGAAGTTTTTAATCAGCTATTGTTTACATGTAATATTTGATGTAAATTGTGATTAAATGCTTTTCATTGATTCTTAGAATTTTATTTATTGTAAGCATATTAATAAGGAGGTAACCAGAGATATTATATATATGAGGAAAAGATGTTAGAGAGCAAAGATTGCTATATGAATAATATAGAATATCTAAGATCTACTCTATAAGTACCTAATTAATACATTTTGCATTTTATATATTACAACATTGAATTGATTTAAAATACTACATATGTGTGTTAATTACCTTAATTGTGGTAATCATTTCACAATATATACAAAAGTTAAATCATCACCTTGTACAACTTTGAAAAATTAAATAAAAATACTGTTGTAGGGAAAGTCTATAAAAACTACAGTGTTTTCAATTTGGCAGTCAAATTCACACAATACGTTTATCCTCAAATCTCTCTGAAAATTATTCTTTTTGAGAGAATGGATTGGAATGGTTCTTTTCCATTTCAAAAATGGCTTGGACTTGAGGAATGATTCATTTGTTATCCATACTCCATATGGATTGAAAATACTGTCCTACATGTCTGCGTATTGCATGAATCTATGCAGTCCTGGAAGGTCTGAAGCCTAGCCTCTGCCCCTTTCTTTTATTTTCATTCTCTGGGTAGGACGGTGCTATCTTAAGAAGGTCTATCTTTAGAGTTTTTCCCTATAAAAGCAAAGAGCATGGATGGTAGCAGGTTATTTTGGCTTGTTTTCCTCAGTGTGTGTGTGTGTGTCTGTGTGTGTGTGTGTGTGTGTGTGTGTGTGTTGGGGGAGGTTTGAGGGTGGAAACCAGCCTCATTATGCCTTTCAGTTTATTCGTTTCTTGGTTCCCTGTCAACCTGCCAGCCCTCTCTGTGGGATAACTGCCCTTTGTGCCATAATCTGCCCACATTCGTGGTGTTTGCTGTCACTGTACCCATTCTGCTATGGAACTCCATTACGACTAGGGTTTGAATGCAAAGCTTCACTGTATCTGGGCATAAACAGTGTGCTGAGCCACAAAGATATCCTTTGTATTTCTTAGTCTTCTTATAATCCCCTTAGAAAAACTCCCAAAACAAAAAAATGAGCTTTGAAGGGGGTTTTTCTGGAAATCGGAAGGAAAATACACGCAGTTGCCACTCTTTTTCACTCTTTCCTAATATGATGTCTGAGGAGGAGGAGTTTCCAATTCTAAAACCTTAATTTTTTTCTTAGGCTAGAGCCTGCTACTTCTGAGGCTCATGATTTACCTGTGGAGGTGCTGGTGAATTGGCCTTTGTTTTCTTGCAGTTACCTTTCAGGGCAGGTGGCCACATTGATTATTCTTGGCATGTGCTTTAGAAGTGCCTCTCTGATCCTTGTAAGCCTCTGCTTTGTCCACAGCAGTCCTCTAGAATTCTTACCCCTGAACTCTCTTCTCAAAGGAAGCTGCTCCTCTGACCTCTTTATGGTTACCTCCTCTGAGGCCCTTGTTTATTCTCTCCTGCCTATGGGCGTGTGAGGTGATTTTGAGAATAAAAAAAATGACAGAATCTTCTATTAGCAGACAAATGACAATTACAAATTAACAAGGAAGGTATATTTTCCTTCTCTCTACACCCTCACCCATTACTTTCAAGATGGAATCAGAGCCCTGGGTTAGGAAGAATAGCAGCACGGTTGGGACGCTACAGCAAACTGAGGGAGGTGCTGTGCCTTTGATTTTTGTCATTCCCTGCTCTTCCCCAGGGAACCTGCCCAGGCTTTGTGAAGGTCAGGCCACTGTCTTCCCCTTCTCTGTTTTGTTTTATTGAAATGTGTGACTTAGATGGGAATGACACATTCACTCTTTCAGTGAAAAATCACTGTAAACTGATAATTAAATGATCACATTAAAGTATTGAGCACTTCCCGAGTACTCTGCTTCTCATGTGTTTCCTCATTTAACTGATGGCCTTATATGTGACCATGAAAGTCTGCACTTCCTTTAGCTATTTGGCTTTTTAACACACAAAAATCTGTTCATATTATTATACCTTGGTTGTTTGGGCAGAGTGCTGACTCTCATAAATTATTATGTATACTCATATGCACGCGTGCGCGCACACACACACACACGCACACACTTCCTCTCTCTTTCTCTCTCCCCAAAGTGATGGCAATGTCTGCTAAGATCTTAGCAAGTATATATGGATACAAGATACAAGACAGATCCTAGGTGTTTTAGCTATAGTAATTAAAAGAATATAGTCCTTGTTATATTATCGTCTCTCTAACGTTGAGTTTTAATATATTTGCAGAGTAGCAATTCAAGCATTTCCATGATAGGAGAGTAGATGGAACTTGTCTTTCTGTTCATCTTTGTAGATGGTTCTCACAATTTAGTGTCTGTGATTTGCTGGTATGTGTGTGTGTGTGTGAGAGCGAGAGAGGGAGGAGAGACTGATTAGATGTACAGCTATTGTTGTGGCACAAGGATTTGCATGTTAAGTAAGCATTTTGGTTTTCATTCAAGAAGTTCAGAAATCATGATTTGAGGATCACTGAGAAGAGTCATCATGTGTTGCATCTAAAGTTATAAATGCATCATTCTGTACGAGGCTGTCCTCATCAGCTAGGCCAATTTAATTATGAATTTCTAAATTTGATCACCAGAACACTTTAATCTCGTTTTTGTATACATGTATTTTAAATATTGTACAGGTGGCACAGATATCATTTTCCATTCTTCATAAACCATTGAGTAACCATTAGGTGAAAGTCAGTGTATAAATCATAATGAACATTTTATATGACTATGCACTGTTGTACTCTTCTGACAAATCTTAGGTAAACTACAAGACTACAATAGAATTATGAAAGTGTATTCTACATTAGATAGAGCTTATCAAGTAACACCGTGTCCATGTCAGCAAACTTGGCTCATGACTAATCCGTGTTTCACAAGTACACAGTAATTCCTAATCCATGACACTGCTCTCATTAACAAGGACTGATGGGAGTATCAGGAAGATTTTAGATTTTTCTTCATAAGCCTGGAAATGTACTACTTAAGTGCTTTCCCATTAGCCTGTCTCTAGCGGTGAGTGTCCTAGGCTCACTCTTTTCTGGTCCTTGCTCAGAATATTTAACTTCTCAATACTTGCTGTTAAACAATGAAAAGAACAGTCCTAGCTCAAAGGTTTATTTAAGACTTGAAAACATATGCACAATGCTTCATACATACTAACGATGCCATTAATGTTTAAGTAGATGGGGTATCGGGGAGACATGTACCGTCTTCAGGTTCGTTGATCGCCGGCAGCAGCACAGTTTTGTTTTATTTAGATGTTTGTTAACCTCAACAATGCAGTTAGGTTAGTGTATTTTACATTAAGAGACCTGAGAGATTTTTAGGTAAACACCAATGACACCATCTTTCGTTTCAGAAACTAAGGTCAATATATATAGAATCATGAATGAGCTGACACTGGACTTAGTTTATTTGATCCTGCTATGGAATATACATCTTCTAGCCTCACTGTCCTTTGAATAATAAATTATGATGCCTTAACTTACAGAGGCTGAGTTCATTGTCATTGAATAGCACGTGCCATTCATTAATCATTTACACTATTCATTTATATCACTGTAAGAGTCATTGTATTTTAAATATTAGCAGGAATATGTAATTATACTGTTTTTAACAAATTTTTTTTCTTTTGATTTTGTTCCAGTAACAATAGCTACACACTATTTAAACAGCCTTTTAATTAATATTGTCTTGCCCTCTATATATGAATATAAATTGGCAAAGATAGGTTCTGTAGTTTGGCAGTGGTTCTACAGGACGACGCAGCTCAGGGGGACAATCTTAGATCTCTCAATCCTTGGGTTTGTGGAGCTCAGGTGTTTGGGAGCCAGTGTACTGCCAGCTGGCTTCTTCTCAGAGGACGTAATCTGGCAGTAACTCTTCAGGAAGATAGTGGCAGTCAGTTTGATCAAAATTACTGAAAAACAGTATTATTGGAACCTCAATTCAAAATAATCCCTTTTCAACTGTCCCTGGCTGCCATATAAAGAGGAATGTGAGGTTGGGTAGAGGATCTAACTGTGCTTGGTCTGCACTTCATAAAGTAACTCCATCTGAGGACACAGTGCTTTATTTTAGCAGCTGTGATGTGGTGATGAGGCTTGTATTTTAGACAGGACATGCATCAGAGCCATCATGCCTCAGATTCAAACTAAATTGGACATTCTGCTCTAGGGAATAATTCTGCTTTACTCACATCTGACTGAGTGCTGCTTAACAGAGGGTGGCCCGACTAGCTCTATTAATTCTCATTTCAAAGTCTAGTCCAAAGTATCACCTTTTTAGTGATTCCTTTTTTGCTTTCCTCTTTTCCACCATATGTTCCATGCTTCTCTTTATTAGGGTAGTTAAAAATTTCTGATATTTTTGTCTCATTTTTGGAGGGCAGGAAGAGTGAGCTAGGCATTTTTATATTGTTTTATTCTGTACAGCTTTATTTTTTCAAATCCCCACTATAGTGTCAGACATCTACTTAGTGCTTAACACAAGTGGAATGAATGAGTATGCCATTTGGATACCTCTTTGTAAGCTAGACTTTAATTTGCCATCTCTGATCATGACGAAACACTGTTGCTCTTGTCCAGTTTAACAAAATGTAATTTATACTAGCTTATCTCTCAAGCTGTTTATCTTGCTCTGAAATACTATTTCTCATTGGGAGAATTCTGATTAACTTTCTCCTTTAAAGACCCTTTAATAAAGCTATTTCACTAGTATTAACATCAGTAGTAATAATGATATGTCAAGAGCCAGGGAACTTTCTTTAGGTTTGTTTGTTGGCTTTTTATAATTCATTTTCTCCCCCTTTGAATTCTGTCTGTGTGCATGAGGGTTGGGGGCAGTGGTTGTGCAGTTGTAGCAGTTACATTAGTTTGACCAACCATGGTTACTTTGAAGTGGAAATTGTATTTAATGATAATTCTTCTAAAACAGTTTGCTTAAATGCAATAGTGGCAAATATTCAACTTTTTAAAGTGTGTATATATTTTGTCATATTTTAGGTATGATGAGTTGTATATGGGTTTTTTCTTATTTTTGTGCAACACAATTTTGTTAAATGTTTAATCTTTTGAAATCAATATAATTTTGAAGAACAGCTCTATTTTGTATTTTCAACAATATTAATCAGTTGAAGTATTTGTTAATATGGAAATATTAATATTTTCTATTGTGTAAGTTTTATTTTAACACACTATTGCAAAATAAGCTTATGAATTCTTAGAACAAATCCAAGAATACAGAGGTATATTGTATTAAAAGTATAAAACTCCAACTGCTCCCATTGCCCATTAGTAAATATTTTTATTGACTTGTGTATTAGGAGACATATATAAGCTAGCATATTTATATATGCAGTATAATTGTATGCATATAAATAGTACATTTAAAGCATGTAAAATTCTCATTTAAAAAAACAAATATAGCTATTTACAGAATGTTCTCTCAGATGCTTTTGTTAATTCAAAACTTATCTTAGCAATCTTTCTCTGTTAGTGTATATAGGTTTCTTTCCTTTCTTCAGTTCCATAGAAGTCTTTTATACCCAAGGTTCACAATTCAGTTATCTGATCCCTTATACTTGGACATTTGGACTGTTTTGAGGTTTTGTTTCCTACTTTCTATGTAGCTGCAACAGACTTCATGGGCATATTCCTTAGGATATTGGTGCAAGTATTTTGGGAGACTATATTTGTAAAGGTGGAATAACAGGGCAATTATCAAATATATAAGTCATATGCTAAATATTGCCAAAACACTCTCTGAAATGTAGGAGCTCTTATACATGGTTATTTTGAAACCAGGCTCCTGATATTTTAAGGCAAGTTTTTTTTTCTGGTTATAAAATAATGTATATTCATTGTTGAAATTTTAGAATCATAGACATGTTAAAGAAAAAGCCTTATAATTCCACCACCTAAAAGTAGGCACTATTGCTATTTTGATACATTTGCTCCCAGTAAATATTTTCCTATGCATAATATTTACCTTGTTGTGCTCTCTTAATTTTATATTCTGATTTTCTTTTTGGGCATTATAACATAGGCATTAGAAACATTGAAACACCAATATATTGATTTCCTAAAGTTTATTGTATAGTATTACATGATATTTTAACTGTGTGTCTTTATTTTATTTTGATACATGTCTCCATTTTCTGACAATCAAATAATAAGGTGGGTATCGCTCATGTTAAAGCTTCCTCTGTGTTACCTATTAGGTTCTTAGAGCACATTTAAAGTCCTATAAATACTGAGTTAAGTAGTAATAATATTCTAATAGATTTTGATGCCCTTTGTTAATTTTTTTCCTACGAAGATCGCACCCATTTCAGTCCCTCCTGCAGGACTGATGTATGTCTAGTTCAGCAGTCCCATGCTTCTGCTGAAGGGTTTTTGTGATGCTTAAAGGGCTACAATCTATTTCACTTCTTTGGGCCCAGACTCTTACTTTTTTTTCGTTGTTGTTAGAGGCATTTTTTGTAGTTTTGGCTTTAAGTTATAGCTTGGTCTAAACCTCTAGAGCCTGCCAGTTGGCCAATATTATTAGACAGTTCATGACTGTTTACTAATTGTATAGTGTACATTCATTGAGGGGTGGTCACTAGTGATAAACTGTTAAATTATAAAGATATTTAATGGCAATACTGAAAACTTAGGCTCTCTCTCCAGCGACATGCCATACACATAATTTCCTTTCTAATGTGTGTGTTTCTGGGGATCCTGGAGGAGACTGTGCCTCCTGCATCCATTCCTCACACACCCCAAGTACCTCAGGGTAGGACAAGGGGGTCAGTGTTTTATTTGGTTGCTGTTTCCTTTCATATCCCTCCTGTGTTTGTGACAAACCATATTCCTTTGAGGCTCTTACTATTGGGCTGTACCACCTCTTACCCTCATCTTGGTGAAAAGACTGATCTCAAAAATTTGTGATTCAGGGAGTCTTCTAGGGTCATTCTCATAGTTTTTCTCTCCCCAAACCCTTAATCTTGTCTTCAGTGACTTCAAACAGTCATAGTTTTAACACAGCTCAGTTTGGAGGCCTAACCATCTCATATAACTTCACCCATCTGCCATTATTACCCTAAACTTTACCATCACCAGATATTTCAGCTTTTAGAGCAACAAAAATCAGACCTTCTTCTCTGACTACAGCCTCCTATTGTTCATTAGTACTTTCTCAGATACCCTCATAGCAGAAGGGCCATTAATGCATTGATTTTCTTCCTTTTCCATGTTGTATTCCTGGATCATCATTTTTTCTTACAGCCTTGCAAATACTCTCAAAAACCTTGCTCCATCTCCTCCATCACACCAGCCTGGCAAGATGCCTTAGCCTGTGTCAAAAGTGATGTGTTGAAAGGACCCTGGACAGATAGGGTTCTAGTCCTTGCTCTTGTGCTGACTAGCACTACAACCTTGGCAAGTCACTTCACTGATCTAGGCTATATAAATTGTAGTATTTGCACTAGATCATCATTTTCTGAAATATAATAGACATTAGAAGCAGATGTTACATGGAAAAGAAGTCCCACAGTCACATGAGTTTGGAACACTAAATATATTATACCCTTTAACAAATTCAGAGTCTACAGTAGCATCTTAAAGTTTCTGCAAATCCCTATAGGGAGAAAAAATAATTTAACATGGTTTATCCTACTGTTTATCTATTTGACAGTATATGTAAGACTTAATTCATACCTGGAGAACTTGGGTTTAATTGAACACATTTTGGGAAATACAAGTCAGATTATTTATTTTTGATCTTTATTTCATGATTCTTTAATTTACTTTGAATGCTTGTTCAGTCACTAAGACTACCTAGGAGAGAGAGACACTTTAGCATCTCCATAATTCAGTGAGGTGGATTTATGCTGCATATCACCCACAAATAAAATTGTGCATTGACAGTGGTCCTTCTTTAAGAAGTATTCTTTTGAGAACAGCCATATTTTATATGCTATATCAGAGAGGGAGAGAAACAATTCCTATGATTTATTAACTACAGTGTGGCAGGTAATCCCTTATTCCACAGTCATCACTCAGGGAAAATGAAGGTTTCTGTAAGACCTTCCTTCAAAGTCACTTAAATGAAAAAGTAGATACTTTTTTTTTTGGAAATGCTTGTTTTCCATAATTTAGTGATTCTGATAAGTTGCTTTAGTTAGGTACAAGTGGAACATATGCATGTGAGTACAGGATTGCGAAGTTCAAAGGAAATACAAACTTGATTAACAGAAGTCACTGTGAGAGACTAATTGTAATTCTGCAGCATATGAATCCTTGAATAATGTCCCCGAAAAGGTCAGCCAAAGTCCTGCTCTGTCTACTGTTCCTTTGAAGAGAATTTTCAAATTTAGGTATTTCCTGGCATCATAATAATCAGTAGAGATATAAGGCACTTTTTTTCTTTCAGTTTTTTTTACAAGTTAAAGTAACAGGAGATTGGTGAGAATTATAACTGGCCTTTTCTGGTCATTAAGTAATATATTTAGCTTTTAATCACATTAACGAATTACACTATATGTATTGCATATATTCCTTTTGTTGTTTGTTTTATTTTCTGAGAAATTTATTTTTTGAGAACTATCCTAAATTTGTCCTTTTTTCATATACCAAGTTAGCATATTAATGACTAATGCCAATGTTATTAGTTATACATTTTTAAATGATTGTGTTGGTTTTATTATAAATATGGGTATAATTTCCCAAGAGTATAGCAGAAATAATGAATTAGTACTTAGACATTTTTCTAGCTCTAATGATTAAATGATTTCTTCAGTAGTGTAATTTTTCAACTCTACATAATTAATGACTCTGAATAAGCAATTAAAATATATTTAATTTTGATAGCAGTTATGATTAAATAATTGTGTATTTTGTTATTTCTAAAAATTAATTGTTTTATTGGCTGTGATGTTGATTGAGTTCTTACTCAATTTATTATTATTTTTTTATAGGAATTATTTTCTAAGTCAAACAAAAAGCCAATGTTGATAGCATGGCAAAATCTCTGTATGTTTTTTGCAGGGGCAAAAATAAAAACTATGGTTCAAATACAAGGGCAGTTGCATATATTATTGATTCTATAAGTGTATCTAGAGGATGGTCATTATTAGTTCTTTCTGGCAGGAAGTTTTCTGTGGCATACTATACTTTTCCATCTCTTTTGTCCTCTTATAAAATGCTCAAGATTGTATTAACAGCATAAAGACATCTAAAGGAATTTCTCCTTATTTTCACAGGACACCTATGTGGTAGCTAAATATTATATTTCACAAGTAAATTCCACTGTTCATGTAGGCTATAAAATTTTCATGAGCTGAAGAAGAAGAGTTAATGGCATCTTATTTTCTTCCATTCAAGAAACCATCTGAGGAATTAATATGTTGAATGAAGTGGGTTAGGAGCTGCTCTATGGGGATAAGACAGGTGTTCTTACTACTTTGTCAAACCTGATTGAGGACTCAGTACAAGCTAGGCGCCTCTGCTCTTGTGCCCTTAAGGCTTAAATAGATATATATGAATCAATGAAGTCCTACAGTACAGATGCTCTGTCAGAAGTACCAGGTTTGCATAGGAACAAAATTAAAGTAATTTTAAACCTGGGCTTCACTTTGGAAGTTTGAGATTTCATTTATCTTAAAACAGTTTGACACTGTTGGTGTTGTTAATGACAGTTAATATTATCCAGAGTAAGGCAGTTATATTTAATATCAAACAGAAATATAAGAATTAGGGCCATTCTTAGAGGCCCTAATGAAGAAAAATTATGATGGTGAAGAAGTTCTAGAGCATATTACATAAAGAAATATTGAAAGACTACTTAGCTTAAAGAGGAGAATATATACTTGGAAGCCTGATAACTTTATATAGATGCATGCAAATACTATAATCTATGTTTTTATTATTATTTGCCCTCCTGTAACTGTCCAGAATGTTGGTGAAAATTAATGTATCTTTCATAACACTCAAAATTACATACAGTGTGTGTATTTCGAACTATAAGCTTCTTCATTGGTATGTGACACTTCCCTAAATTGGTAATGAGAATTGTTTTAAACTCCTTATTTTGTGCCTTTCATTACACCAAAGTGAAAATTCACAGCTTTAGGAAGAAAAAAAAAAGTGGTATAGTTTTTTTTTTCCTGCTCTCTTGTAGGGGGATATATTAAATTGAATTCCCCCTGGTGACTAAGTCACTTGCTACAGGAGGTGGAATACCTCTTTCAGGCCAGCAGGTATCATTTACTGCATCATCGATATAATAGAGCCCATTGTGTTATTAATATACCATTCTGGTTTTCCGTATATAACTCAACCACTGACAATGGTATTTTGAACTGTAAGCCCTACAGTCTAATGCTGGCATTCAGCAAAAATGAAGCCAGTGCAATGCCTACCTATGTTAAACACTCGGATTCATAAAATCCCAATGAAAGTAATGACTCTGTTAAAGTAAAAGGACCTATCACAGTGTTTTGCTTTTTATTTAGGTACTAGATATTAGAAAACTTTACATGCTCTGTGAGAAAAAATGTTGAAGTTTTGTACTGCGTTCAAAACCAGAAGCAAAAGAGAAGGACTTCCAATTTGATCCATGGTATTTTTCTTCATTAACCCATATTTTGTAAACCTTTGATTTGGAGAATTCGCATTTATTTATCATGGTTAAAAAAGTTAGCTTTAGATGATTAAAAATATTACTAGAACATTATATACTTATTCTTTCTTGTATTTATCTGAACAGGCTGTTTTCACACTCTTCCTATTTCTCAAAACCGACTCTGTTGTAAATTATTCTACTCCAAATTAATTATTCTTTCCATCATGTTTTAAACACAGACAGCTGACTTGTTATTGTTTTGTTATCATTTAAAACTAACAGGGAGCATGCCTAGATAATTTTAGATCTTTTTCTAAACTTGTAATAAAAGCAAATGTTATTGATAAAATAGAAAACATGGATATCAGAAAGAAGAAACTGAAAAAAATCAAACCCAGGGATATTTTTATTGCTATATGCATATAAGAATGTTTTAATGAAAATGATCATAATATGACTATTTTCTTATATAGCTGATTCTTTATTTTGCAATAGTTATTATATAATTCAGAATTACCAGGAGGGTAGTTTTTAAATGTGTATCAAGACGTTTGTTAATCTTTTTCTTTTTTATTTAAAAAGTCACAGCTTGCTCTTTTAACATTTTGTAATTATTCTTCCCTGGGTACTTCAATGAGATCCTGTAATAAATATTCTTTATTACTACAAAGCAGAGTTATGGAAAAAACACGGCATATTAAAATGAGTGTCCTGGTCATACTGCCAGAACAAATGTGTATTCTTAAAATATATTAACAAAACTTATATTCTTTGGAACGTGGAAGCATAATTCTCAAATTAAACTTTTACAAGACAGAATTAAGGTTATTTAATGAGTGAAAATAAATTTCTATGATACAGAAAGCTTAAATGTGAGAAAAGGGCTAGTCAAAGGTGTAAAATATGGTAGGTATAATAATGAATTTAAAAACGTTAGTAAATCATGACTGTGCCATTTTATTAGACATTGTTTCATAAACTGGAAGACTTGGCAATCTGATAAATCTGCTTTTTAATATTCAGTGGTTAATTTGTTAAATAAATTATTCCTTTGTCGTCTACTGCAGTAGTTAGCTAAATCTGTCTTATGGAATGTAGAACTCTGCTGTAATGACAAAGTAATAATACACATGAATGTAAAAAAATTTGGAACTTAAAAAGTAAAAACTATCATTTTAAACAAGTTTTTGGTATAATTTCAGAAGAGGATTTTGAAGTGAAGGTGAGAGACTTGGGAGTGTAGTTAACTGCCTTAAAATGTTTATCTTATTTCTGTAAAAACTAATTATGATTGATAGGTAAACAAAGTTTTTATGATGTTACTCTTAATCATGTGTAAAATGGCAGCAGTATTTTTAAATAACATTTTGAATCTAATGCAGTAAAATTTGATAATTAACAGGCTTTTATTTTGATATTAGAGATGTGTGCCATCAATATGCAGATTCCTTTCCTCCATAATTTTAACATTTAAAAAATAACCTCTGAGTAGCAGGAAAAAATGGAAAGTTTAAAATATTTTCATTCCACTGAGAACTATTTTTAATGTGTTTTTAAAGGTAATTAAGCATTGGGTTATTATTTTTCTGTCTGTGATTATAGAAATTATACACAGCAATAATAACCCATGCCTGTTTTAACAAGAAATCTCTCCTTCCAAAAATTCTGCAGCACAATTCACTCTACTCTCTCTATATAAAAGCTCACCATACAAAGCACAGTGTCCCTTTATAAAATTTGAACAAGTCCACAGACTCTTAGCTGCATCATACACAGGCTATAACTCCTTATGTTTTTTACCATCTTTTAAATGGCATAACATTACCACCTGTCTTGTAAGTTGTATTGAGGATCAAATGAAATAATGGTTAGAAAATACTGGTACCTTTATGAAGTAAGCATTAAGAAAATTGTAGCTGTTATAATTTTTCATTAAACTGTGGGATCAATAGGTCTTTGTTCTCTATAGTATTTATCCATGGTTCCTAAAATTGTGCCTTGCCCGTAGTCATTATCTGTTCAACGAATCAGTAAATGAATGAATGAATGCTTTATAGATGGTATTTTCACACTACATCTTCCTCCTCTTCATTTTTGAATTAGCCATTGAAAACGTAAACATGGAATACACCTTACATTTATTCTACACATGTTTAGTGAGTAATCAGTCAGAACCGGGTGGGACCATTCTGAGGTTTTCAGGAGATTAGGATATATTTAGTTGTTTTAAAAGTTCATTAGTTTTGCAGATATATAGTGAATACTTACTATGTATGGGTCAGGTGTAGTACAGAACGTTTCAGAAGGGGGCTCGGATTGGAAGCAGGGAAACAAGTTCAAATACAATTTGCTGTTATCAACTAGAGAAAATAATTTGAAGTCCTGATATTTGTGGAGCATGAACCCATATGTGTAGTATTTTCAGTTAATTTAGCTATCATTGTCCTTTTTTGAATTTTGAATTCTATACTTAAGAGTAGTTATGAAGGAGAGATAATAATTGTTATGAAAAGGTATGCCTCTTCCAAAATATTCTGATGGAGTATTTTCTTTCTGCCTGGGCAAATCTAGACATTTGTAATAACCATCCTGTCAGAAGCATAAAATGAAGAGCAGTGATGCAGTGTTCTTTCTGTTATTCCAAATTACTGCTTTAGTACATTCAGGCATGTAATGATTTGAGCGGTAAGTTATGAATTGAAAGTATTCAATGCCCATTAGTTTCCAGACTTCCAGCTCAAGATGTTAGGAAAGGAATAGAGTTGCTCCGTCTATTTAATCCCTTGTTCAAAACTCGCAAGAGAGGATCTTTTAGGTCTACCTGCTGTAGCTTAGGGAGAAAGGACTCAGTACTTCTCAGAATTTGCTGCTATTATGGGCAGACAAAATTTTACAGGTGATTTGGGTTATCATTTATTTAGGTGCTGTTTTGAGTAAGTTCATAAGTAAGTCCATCTTTACACATATGTATTTATATGTTTATTTATATGTGTGTATATATAATAGATGGTATGTGTGAGTAGCTGCATGTATATAAATGTGTGTGTATAGCTTTTGTACACATATAAATAAAAATATCATGTATAGTGACCATTACTATGTTCTCAGTTTCATCCCAAGGAGGTGTCTTAATACAGGGAGTTTTATCTTTCCAACCATTTTCATGTAAATGTCTATATTACTTACCTATGCATTCTTAAATCTATTTTGTATAATTTCTAAGTTAATCACTTGTAACTTGAAGGACAAAGGGGAAGCAGCTTACTTTGTTTTCTTATACACATGTTAATGTTTTTCTAGATTTGATATAAAGTTTATTAAAGGATAACAGGCAAAGAAGGAAATTGATGTATAACATTACTATATATAATTAGAGTTAAAAAGTTTAAATTACAGGTAGAAACATCAAACTTTATATTGTGATACTGATTTGAGAAGTTGTAGTTCTTTTGGTAGGTGTACTGAACATAATGAAAATCTTGGAAAATTTTTAAAAAGTTTATAATTAGATGAACAAAGACATCTGAGCAGAATATTGGATATTTTAAATTGTATATACTCCTTTCCCCTGCCATACTTGACAGCATAAATCCCTTTGGAAGTTAAGAAGAATATTAAACTAAACTAGAGAGAAGATTAAGTAACTAGTTGACAGTGTTTGAGGGTTCCTTTAGTGAGAAAAGAAGGGGCAGATGCCTCTAAAATAGTCTACTATTTGTGATGCAAAGCATGTGCTCAATAAATATTTGTTGATTCAGTGACTAGAATGTCTGAGGTTTCCTGAATATGTTGGGTGGTTCTGTCATACAAAAGTAACAGATTATGTTTTCCTAACCTCTAAGAAAGCAATACCATTTTTAGTCTTTTGTTCACTCTGCAATAAAGAATCCATTTATGGAAATGCATATCAAAACCACAGTAAGCTATTCCTACCTGTTAGAATGGCTATTATCAAAAAGAGAAGAAGTAAGGGTTGGTGAGGATGTGATGAAAAGGGAGCCCTCATTCACTCTTGGTGGAAATAGAAATTGGTGCAGCCACAATGGAAAAAAGTATGGAGCGTCCTCAAAAAAATTCAAAATAGGATTTACCATATGATCCAGCAATTTCACTCCTGCGTATTTATCCAAAGAAAATGAAATACTCACTTGAACAGATATATACATCCCAATACTCATTGCAGCATTATTTTCAATAGCCAAGATATGGAAACAGTGTAAGTATACATTGACAGATGAATGGGTAAAGAAAATCTGGTATACACACACACACACACACACACACACACACACACGCACAATGGAATATTATTCAGCTATATAAAGAATGAAGTCTTGCCATTTGTAACAACATGGATGGACCTTGAGGGCATTATGCTAAGTGAAATAAGTCATAGAAAAACAAAGACCATATGACCTCACTTAGATGCGGAATCTTAAAAAAAAAAAAAAGCTCTTAGATACAGAGAACAGATAGTGGTTTCCAAAGTTGGGGTTAGAGGTTAGTTGAAATGGGTAAACAGAGTCAAAAGGTGCAAACTTCCAGTTATGAAATAAATACACCATAGGAATGTAATGTACAGTATGGTAGCTATAGTTAATAATACTGTATTGTATGTTTGAGAGTTGCTAAGAGACTAAATCTTAAAAGTTCTCATCACCAGAAAAAAATTCTGTAATTATATATGATGACAGATGTTGACTTACTGTGGTGATCAATTTACAATATATGCAAATATCAAATCATTAGGTTGTATACCTGAAACTAATATAATGTATGTCAATTTTACCTTAATGCAAAAGAAATAAACTAGTTGAGCTTAACATAGGAAAGGCTTAACTTAAAAATATTCCACTATGTGAGTGGAATTTTTTCTCGATTAAACATTCAGTCTCTTCTAGATTAAAAGGTAATTATAAGCCATATTTACATACTGGATGCAAACATTTATTAGATCTTTCTTGAACAAATCAGTGCAACACAGTAAATGGTGGTATTAAATAATTGTTAAATCAGGTGTGAACATAGGATAGTGGTTAAACAAAAAATATTCATATTTCTTTATATATGAATACCAAAGTATTTAGGAGCCAAATGTCATTCTGAGTTTATTTTAAAATATTTCAGCCTCCATCCACCTCCCAGAAAGAGATTAAATGGGGGAAATTTTTTGGAAGTTTATATATATAGATGATGTGGGTATAAATGTATGTTTTGCATTTTTCTCTTTTCTAATTGGAGGTAATTTTTAAAGTAATAAAGTTATCAGCACAGTTTTCCACCTTTTTTTTCCAGCACTACAAATGGGTTTAATAGTCTCATTTTCATTTTTATAGGCAGAACCTACATCCAGCTATACTTCGTATTTGTTTCTCTTCTTTTCTTTCAGAAACATATAGTATGTAAATAATAACCAGAATGCCAAATATTTATTGGTTGCTTACTATGTGCCTATAGCCCCAGGAGGAGGGGGTTCCCTGCCTGGGGAATGTTCCCTATGAATTTGATGAGAAGGAAAGGTAGACAAGGGTGAGAAGTTAGGAATGAAAGGGTTTATTCTCACAGCTCAGTCTCTCCTGGCTTGCACCGGTCTCTCTCCTGCACGGCTTGGGACCCCCTCTTGCACAGCTCCCAAGCTCCCTTTCTCTCTGGCTTCACTGCAGCTCTGAACCCCTGCTGATCCTCTTTCTCTCTCAAGCACCATTTGGCCCCCCTCCTGCATGGGGAGGTGCTCAGTGGGCAGGTCCCTGGCAACTGGTGGGTGTCTGGCCAATTCCATACCAGGAGCAGAGGGGTGGAGATAATGGGTGCTTCCTCTCCACCCCTATCCTGGATGGGTAATCCCATGTTTGACCAGTGGCTCTGCCACCAGTAAACATCCCATAAATGTTCAAACATGCTCTTACTATATACGCAGTGAGCACATTAAGGCCAGGTGGGAATCCTGGTCAGAAAGTTCCATTTTCCTCACTGTGCCATTTATGGTCCAAGTGATTGACTTGTGTAAAACCTTTTAATTTTCACAAAATTGCTGCAATATAGGTACTGATATAGCCCCTTTTCATAGTGGGACAAACCAAGGTATGGGAAAGTTAAGTGGCTTGTCTTAGGTCTCACTGATAGTACTTGGAAGATCAGAGAAGAGATCCTTAGTAATCTAGCTAAATGCTCATGCTATTAACCACTAAACTATGCTGGTTCTATAAAATAGGTGATTCCAAATACTTTGAAGTTCTAAGTATACTGCATTATAATATAAAATGGACTTTGATAATAAAATTATTTGAGGAAAAATTATGTTAAGGGCTATACTATAAAGTAATAAAGGATGGGTTTATTTGAGAAGACATTTTTAAGAATTGTGTTGGTGGTGGTTTGGGAAGTGGAGCATGATGTCATGTGTTCCATGCTTCATACAAAGTCCTGTTACCCAGAGATGATTACTGTTTTTTTTTTTTTAGTGTTCCATTGACCCAAATAAAATACAGACATTGAACTCTGACTATAAGCTATTGTAAGATATATATAAAATTTTCAAAATTATTAATCAGGAATGTGAATGATCTGCCCATTATGTTTGGGTTCAGAGAGGCCAGGACAATGCCTTCTGAAGAAATTAGCATGATTTATTAGTAGTTACAAGTTGTATTCATTTCAATTTATCAGCATGACCTTGCTAAGACTCTTTAAAAAGCTTCCAGTGTTCACCTTGAGTCTGTACTGCATTGGTTTGAAAAGTGGTATAGTTTTATGGTCTCTTTTCTCTTCAGTTTACAGTTGCTGGAGCAAGTCAGTCTCTGGTTTCATCTTTTCCTTTAGCCACAGTCGGAATTGATTGAAATGTTTAAGGTCAATGGACCGGGATAATTTGTCCTTGGCCTCTTACTGAGGTCTTTACAAGTAAAAATAAAAGACTAGATTCATTTTATGAAAATAGGAATATAGGAAACCTCTTTTCTAAAATAATTTTTTAACTGCCTGGTGACTGATACTAGATGAAACACAACCAGGGTTCGATGTTCTCATATTAAAATTTGGTGAAATGAAATCTAGTCTGTTTACTGCACAGAATGGAAGGGCCAAGTAAGAGAAAATATTTTCAAGAGCTGTAAACAGATCCCACATATGGGTGCATTGTATTATAATTGCTTTTTGTTAATATTCTTGTGGTGATTTCATTTTGTATCTCATCTAAAAATGTGTCCTCTCAGAAACATGTATTTTACTCTCAGAATGTATATGTGTATTCATAGTCCATTATTTGTTAATTTCTCAATCCTTAAATAACAAAAGTGTAGTCTTCCCTGTTGAGTTGGCTCTAATATGTGTAAGTGTCACTTTTGTATTTGGGGTGGTGGTGGTGGTTTAAAAACATTTTTTAAGTTCTCAGATGAAGGTATATATCAAAATATGGAAACCTTCATTTTACCTATCTCTCTAAAATTGACATTTTGGAAATTAAATTGGGTATTTTTAATCTGTGGAGGGTAGGTTACTGAGCCTCTGCAGCCATGTCGATTTTGAGTAAATATGCATTGGCAATCATAGCAGACATTGACTCACTCTTTCCTTAAGATGAGTATGTATATATTTAGTATTCACCTCTTAGCAGCTCTGCTAACCTTCCTGTGGGAGTTAAATGTCTAACAGAGGAGAGAAGAAAGGCCATTTTTTAAATAAATGTTGGTTAAATGAATGAAGAATAATGGTTCAAAAACAGTCTTTTGGCTTCAAAGATAATGTTCATGGTAATACTCAAGTTTTGAAGTGTAATTCTGAATTTTTTAGTTAAGAGGTCTTCATTTGGTTCCTTTTATGGTATTAAAATTAAGAAATAATAATAAAAAACCAATAGTTTATTGTTTGACCCATAGTGTCTCTCTCTCTATATATATGCTATTTCTATTGGAAAAGTTTGTATAATAGATCTTTATATAAATAATGTGGTATTTATGACCGGTAGAGAGAGGAGATTATACAAATTTGACTACAATTTTCTTTCTTTTATTTGTGATAAATACCTTTTCTTTTTTCCGAAAGTGGAAAAAAATTAGAGTTCTTGCTACTGCTACTCAGATTATTCACCTACTAGTAGTCTCCTTGGTGTCTAGGTGAGGTTATAAGTTTCTGCTTTCCAAAACAGTGATGTTGGAAAGGGTACATTCCAGTCTTAAGAAATAAGTAACATAGAATTCCTATCTCAGAACATTTAGAGCTGCATCAGATGCACTTGTCTTTTGGTACTTCATCAGTGAAATGGAATATTGTTTCTGTTAACACAGAAAAAATGTTTCCACACATTAAAATGAAGAATACAAGATTATTTTTCCTCCAAGAGGAAAAAAAATCAGTTATGTAACTAATGACCATATACAATAGCTTTTTTCATTTCTGTAATACTAATCATAGTTTGTGTTTCATTTTTGTAAGCATTCTGTGATACTCTAGTGAAGCAAACACAATTCATTCCATGGGATATTCAACAAGGTCATTGCATTAAATAGGTCCTTCAGTTTTTGCTTCTTAATTTTCTTTGCTTGGTCTCATTTTAAATTAAAACAAACATTAAAATGTTCCTTGCAGTTTCTCTTCACAAAAAAAATGGCTTGCAAATGCATTTTATCATTTATCATAGGCAGGAAAAAGGTAAGTTCAAAAAAAAATTAAAATACCATGACTACAAAGTCCTTCCCCGAAAAGTTTTTTTTTTTTTCTTTTTGACACAACTAGTCAAAATATCAGGCACTTTTTCCTCACTGAATACTTTCAGGCTGTATGTCGATTTGCTCATTGGTATTTGACAAGTCGATATAAATTTGTTGACAAAATACAGTGCTTTATATATTTTTTTCAGTTAAATGTTGGTCAGATTATATGTGCAAAGATGATTGAATTACTTAATTAAAACGACATTAAGCTCAAATCCTGTCATCACAAATTCAGTTCATTATCCATTGGTATTAGTGAATTTTAAAGTTTATTTTATGGCATTGATCTGGGAAAGTAATGACCCATAGCCTTCTCTATCAAATAATTACATTTTCTGATTTTACAATATGAATGCACTAAATTAATTACTTGTTAAAAGTTAATATATATTTCAGTTTTTTTATGATGTTAATTAAAATAGCCTGTGGAATAAGAAAACTTTTTTAATGTTACGAATTTCAGTATAATTGGAATTTGGAATTTTATTGAATAATAATAGTATAGCGTGTTTGTATTTTTCCCTTATATTAATGTGGGTCTATTAAAGAACAAATACAGAAAAGAGCAATAATAACTTCTCACATAAAAGGTCATCAAGTTTAAAAAAAATTTGTTTAACCCTTCCTGTTGCTATTTTTAAAACATAATTTTGATAATAAACAGATCTACCTTGGTTTCCTGCTTTCTTTAGTTCATACCATACTGTGTTTTAAAGACTGTTTTACCTTTTTCATATGAGGGTGATTTCATTTAGTCATCAAGAGGCACTTTTTGTTTTTGTTTTTTTAGCAACTTGATGTTCAAAACTGGGAGCCTCACAGATCTGACACTTTTCAGACATACATGAAGGTTATCTAAAACCAATAAACGTTTTGATCTGTTTGAGGAAAAAGTGAAAATCAATTTAAGAATCCAAGGAAAACTATTTTCTAGGAAATGGAATTTTTCTATGAAAAGCTCTCAAGCAACAATCACTTGCACATATGAAGGAAACTACAATATTGCCACGCAGTTAAAGTAGAGACCTTACAAGAAGATGACTAATTATGGGCAGTTTACTTAAGCACGGCATCTGGAGAGTTAGGCATGGGTGTGAGGGCAAATGGTGCCGATGGAACTTTTCTCTTGCCATACTCTTTTAATTAGGTTTTGTAATAGTTGCCTCCAACTTCATGTGTCCAAAACTAATCTTCTCTCTCCTGCACACCTAAAATGATTTTTTTCTAAATCTTTTTAAGTCTCAAAAATGTTAACTCCTTTTAGTAGCAAGCATAAAAAAAATTGATTCTCTTTCTCTCCCACCTTATTTACCTTATATTCATTGGGAATTTCACAACTTCTAACCTGTAACTACCTGCAACTAAACTGCTATTCTCACTTAACTGGATTATTATATCTTTCTAACTGTGGTCCACCTGGTCCCCTGTAATCTGTTCCCACCACATCAGCCAGAGTCATCATTTTAAAATATAAGTCATACAATTTTACTCTGCTTAAAAATTTCCAGTGGCTTTCTAATGGAATAAAAGACAAGAGTATAAGTAATAGCCTAAAAAGTTTTACCATAATTACCCAAATTAGGATTTTGGCCACTGTTAGGTTTCTGATTCCACCCACCCCTGGCCCCAACGTGATACACACACACTGTTCTTCTGTCTCCCACTCTGTTGAAGGCTGTTCGCCTCCTTACTGCTATTTAAAATCATTTTCACCACTTCCCTGAGCCTTTGCACTTGTTCCCTCTGTTCTGTTACAGAGACCCACATAGTTTTTACCTCAGTTCCTTCAGGTTATTAAAATGTCAGTTTCTCAGTGAAGAATTCTTTCGTCATACTATCTAAAAATTTAAGACCCTCACACACTTTTGTTATGTTGCACACTGTGAAACTTAGTATTTATTTTAGTTAGCATGTTTTATTATCTAAGTTTCTCAAAGTTAGGAATATTTGTTTTTCTAATTGCTCTCTTCCCAGAATCTAGAGAAAATGTTTAGCACATAGAGGAAGCTCAACAAATTTATTGAATTATTTATTGAATGGGTGAATGAATTTTAAATCACCTCATAGTATGTACTATCACAGTTCATAATATGTACTTTTATTTTCACTTGCTTTCATTAATATACATAGTATTATAGATAGTATTAATTAGTCTTTACTACAGTATGAATTTTCCATCTTGATTACCTTTCTTTCTTATAAATATCTCCTAAATTTATGAAGTGGGGATAATTAAACTACTTATATCATTTGTGAGATGATTCACATATAGAAAAAGTGCCTAGCATATAGAGAATATTCAGTATGTATAAATGATCAAAGAACAATAGTTGCATGCTGTCAGAAGAGAGAGGGAAGTTTGGTTTTTACTGATTGCATGATTGTAAAAAGCTTTATTGAAATACTTACTTTTGATTTTGAAGTATAACTAGCATTAAGTTAGTCAAGGAAAATAGGGAGCAAAATGAAAGTGGTTGAAAGTGTGGGCTCTGGGGTAAATGGGTTTGACTTCTAGTCAGGCCCTGCCAATTACTAATAAATTTCTAGGCCTCTATTGTTACAGGCTAAAGTCAGGACAGGGATGATAGCTACTCTCGTGATGTTGTGAAAATAAGATGAGTCCCTGTATCCAAAATGAATTAAAAAAGTATGTGCTACTATCTAGCACATAGTAGTTACCTGTTTTTATTATGAATTTACCTCCATATTAGGACAGATACTCTGTAGGAAAGTATAAATTGGCAGAAAAAGAACAGCAAATATACATAATGATGATTTACTTCTGTAAAATAAAAAAAGTTATAAATGTTATTGAGAATATCACAGTTTTTTTCTTTAGAAATAAGCATAAATTATAAAACATACATATTAAATCATAAAATTGAACAAAAATGTCCAGAAACAACTAAAGGAGTTATGAAGTCAGCAGTTTATGAGTTGTGGTAGAGAAGTTCTCTGAAGAAGGATGCATTTTCTTTTATGAAAGAAATATATGTGTGTATATATGTTATTATATCAAAAATATTATCCTAAACAGTTGTGTATAATATATCCCAGTGTCTGTTCTTAATGACTACTTTCCAAGGCTTTGTATGGCCATCTACAAATGAAAAATGTCATCTTCCTATATTTTAATTCAGAGGATAACATACTGACAACAATGTCCCCTGATTAGCCCTTAACTTCATTTTCCCTGAATTTCAATTCTGTGTTATTGACAGAACTGTCTGGCTTGAGGAATCTGACGTCTGTCGTTTAGACTCCTTACTGAATGTCAATGATACTGGAATGGTGGCTTCTCCATTTAAGCTGATATTTTGGCATGAGGAGCATTTTTCTTAACTAACATTAGTTTTAGAGGAGGTTCTTGTGATAATCACCATGTAAGCCTACTGGCACTCTTAGAGATGTCCTAGCTTTCTATTCCTGTGAGGGGAATTTTCTGTTTGAATTGTTGGAACAATTATTGTACTGAAAATTCTTGTAATTTTTCTTTCTAAGGTTATAGGACCATTACTACCATAAAATTAACTAGTGAATTAATGAATTAAGTGATTAATACAAACTTGGTAACAAAAAGAAGTGCATTATTTCATCTAAAATGCTATGCATTTTTATATCTAAATTGTATATGATACACTCTTCTTATAAGAGAATTGAAGAAGTAAATTTCATTTAAGTATTTCATGGTGGTGTGATACAAAATATCATGTGATTATGTGAAGCTCATTTCTATTCATTAATGAAAAATACGCTACTATCTATATTTTCATTTCGTCAGGATTCCTGAGACAAATGCTCCAGTTAAAAATCAACTGAATCAAAATTTAATAATGTTTAACTACTTAAGATTTTTTAATCTTTGAAAAAAAATTTGCTCTTTGTTTACTCTGCCAAGTTTTGTTCTGATAGTGATACTCACTTATCCCTTGAAATGGCTCAAGTTGTGAGCATATAAGTTAGATGCCCAGAGGTATAAACTTTTTGTTTACTTCTGACCTTCAACATTATAGATATATTTTGTCTTATGACTGCCATTTAGTACCTCTTTCAAATTGTGAACGTCTTATATTCTCTGTGCTGCAGATTAATCATCAGTTGCATGGGGATAATGTCATTTACTTTATAAATTAAGATTTTTATCAACATATGCATGTAAAGCATCAAGTGTAACATTTATGGCTTTCATAAGTTAAAAAATAATTGTGCCTATTATTTTCAAAGGACAGTTCTAGGTTTTTCATTTTGCTACTTTTTTAGTCTTCTCAGTAGTACTTTAAGACAGCTCATAGTTCCAGTTTTATGGATGAGCAAATTGGGGCACCAGCAATTTAAGTAA
The DNA here is from genome assembly GCF_040802235.1 of Manis javanica. Classification (NCBI taxonomy): domain Eukaryota; kingdom Metazoa; phylum Chordata; class Mammalia; order Pholidota; family Manidae; genus Manis; species Manis javanica. The sequence continues at coordinate 125,026,267 of NC_133160.1, read as the reverse complement.
TTTAACTTCATGCAGCTAGTGTCAGAGTTAGAATTTGTAATTAAGCAACCTGGATCTGTAGCCAGGCTTTATGGTTTGTTTACTATTATTACATATATATTTTATATCTTATATATATAATTTGTTGTAAATAATTGTGAGAGTGGCTAAACCACTCCATCAGTGGTACAGCCTGTTTTCTATGGGTTTATCATATGGTGGATGATAGATAAAATGTAAAATATTCAGTATACAAGGCAAGGTTAAGATAGGTTTGTCTGTAAACCTGTTCTATATCTCCAGTTCTTTCAATTCTTGAAAAAAAAAGGATTTACCACATGTTTTCTGAGTATTTATTTACACAACTGTCTCTTCCACAGGGTATTAAGGTTCTTACAAAGGAGGGCTCCTGTGTTATTTTTGTCACATGCAATAGTGCCATGTCTGGAGCACTGTAGATCTTGAATAAATACTGTAGGATGAATGAACAAGTAAGTGAAGCCATTCACATAGATGGAGAACCAAAAAAGGACATTGTGATGTGGGTCACCATATATACACAGCTTGGGATTAGAGAGGAAGACAGGGCTCTTGGGAGATCAGCAAAGTTCAGTGATAATAGTAATGGCTGCTGGAATGTGACTTGTGTGGTCTTTTCATTCTAACCATACCTTAATGTCATCTTAAAGTTTTGGACAGCTGTGGCATGCATATTGTAATAGATATAATAAAGAAAAGTTCTGCGTTCATGTTCTTAAAACTGTTCTAACAATTATGACAAACTTCAGCCTCAGGTTAAGTTTCTGGAGGGAACATTCAGCAGTAGGATGTTCTCTATATGACCCCCACCTCACACACACACACACACCAATAAAAGAAGCTTATTTGGTAAAGGGAATGGTAGATGAGAGGGGTATTGTAAGCTAATATCATTATGCCCAAGCCATAAAAGAATGGCTATGACATTATGACTGTCATGCAGATGCTACTGCCTGCACATTCTCCTAACTGAAGTTGGCTGCTCTAAACAGAAAACAAAAATAAAACAAAGCAAAAAATGAGAGAGGGAAGCTGTTGCTCTTGAGTTTACTTGACTACTAGACTTTGGAGATCATAATGCCCAAAAAGAAAAACACACACAAATACAAAAAACTTCAATGCAGTCTACCACTCAGAAGTTTAACTGATTTTTCTAAAATGTAAAATCTAATTTTCTTTAGCTCTGTTGAGACTGCTGAAGGGACCAATATTTTGGCAGATGGAAAAGGCAGAGAGGAGACTTTCAGCTTACATAGTCTAGCAGATATTCAAGATCATTTGAGCTAAACTGTCTCAGATAAAATACATCACCCATATGTTGGAGGCAAGGGGAATATGTCTTCCTCGGCACCGTCCTTCTGTGCATTTTCAGGTGGTCCCGGCATGGTTTGCAGTGGTCCTGTTACATGCCAGGTACTTTCAGCTTTTGGATCAGTAGAAGGTTTGAGGAGATGCTTCATAGCAGCAAATCCAAAGTTTTATCTGCTTAAAACTAAAAGCAATTCTGCCACAAGCCCTGTAACACAATGTTTTCCTGCCTAAAGTGCATGGAATTGTACTACACCAGTTAACATTTTTAGAAGCTTCAGTATTAAGCAAAAAACTAATTTTGCTTATCTTCACTCTCTCAAATAACAGAGAAAAAAATGAGTATTTCTATTTTGGATAGTTAGAATTCTATATAAAGTGTGCAACATTTTCAATGAATAGTGAATGTAAATTGATGAGAATAATGATGAAAGGCAGAAAGATAATATGTATAGGGCTTAGAAAAGCTATTATCTTAATTCTGTTGTGGAGCTCATTCACTTTCTCAACAAATTAGACTACTTATTAGATAACTGATTTGAACTAGGGTTTTCAACTTACAATTTTATGATATGCTAGCTACTTTCCCTGGAAATGGAGGTGTAGTTTTTGGGGGGAAATTAGACATTTTATTGTTTCAAAAGAAACAATGATACTTAGTTGCTTTATTTTAAAACAACTCTTCCCCTTCCAACATATATAGTCACTGGAGATGATGAAAAGGCTCTAGATTCTATAAAGCCACAATTTTATGGAACATTTAAGTGGTATAATTAGGTTGCCTTTACCATCAACCACATAAACGTCAATAGCTATTGACACATTATAAAGGCATACGTGGAATGCAGCCTGGAATGCTGCTGTCTATGTTGAGTTTTAATGGGGCATCTGTATCATTTTTCCCAGTGGAAAATAACAGGATGTCATCTTGTAATTTTTTTTACTACTATATAATAAAATATAACTGTAATAAATAGCATCTAAGCAAATAAAAAATATTTGGACCAAATCCATTTAGCCTTTTATCACTTAGTATAGCCCAGGATTTAAGTAGTTATGTATCCTAAATTGACTTAAATGGATCAAGTTGCCTTTGACTGTCTTTGATTGTAGTGAAGTAGAGATTTTATTTTTCTTTGCTATTTAATATTTAGGTAATATTTTCAGTAATTTTGCCTTTGTACTCCATTGTGCTATTAACAGTTTATCCACATTGTAATATAAATTGTGCTTTGATTAAGTTAGTGGGCCTCTTACACAAATATTGCTGTTTTGTTATTGTTACTATTATTATTCTTATCCCTAATGCTGATAACTAAATAGTTCCAAACCAAGAGTGTCATACATTGTTAAGAATTTGCACAATTAGCTGTGAGTGTCCTGGAAGCAGGAATAATATTTAGTTCAGTTTTGTAGCTGTGTTAGGTAGTTCAGCTCCAGGTTTACTGTGGCTTTGTTTATTGGATTGATTATTGAATGAAAGTGACTATAAATGGTTTTCTTACTTGAAATCTAAATTTATGAATAGTTTTCTTTTAAAAGTATTTTAAATTTTCATACATTTTAATAGAATGGGGATTAAGCTGCAAGTTGAAATACAGAATTTAAAAGCTGCTGTGCATTAGTAGGAATTTGCCAAGCATTAGAAGAAAAAATTGATTTTGGGGTGAAAAAGTGATTTGAGCAAAGTTTTTCAAACCTCTTTTCTGCTCTCCCAGAAATATCTTGTTCATCTGATATTTTATGTATCTATATGATTTTTGAATTCATGCTCTTCAAAAAATTTTTATAGGTATATAGTAAGCAGGTAAGAGAAGGTAAATATAGGACTATATTTTCTATAAAGCATGGCCATTTAGCTTTAAATACTATCTTGAAGGAATAAAGACATAAAACTAATTTTCATTTACAGTTGTAGGTAAAGTTAAATTTGCATATTTTATGCCAGATTTGAGAATTTAATTTATAGGAACTTATTTTTATTAGTTAAGGGGAAAAGTAGAAAACATTTCTTATTTTAACTGTATTTCATTTATATCTTCTGAGTGCATTTTTCAAAGCAAATTGGTTATATTCAGTAATAATGTACTCTTAATTTAGTACCATGTAGATTAAATTTTAATTCTGGTAAGTAATCTCCCTGTGTTATGTTCTTTGACTTGTTATTCTGGAAAATAACATTTCAGTTTGATAGATTTTAAAGTAAAAGTTGTGTTGATAGCAACATTAATTATTTTTAAAAGATCTGTGAATAAGTATGCTTCTCTCCTGAAAGAAACCAACAAATTGAAAAAATTCTAGTGAACATTGTTTGGAAGGGATGGTGTGAATTTCCCCCTCATGGGTATGTGACATCTAGATAACTTAAAATGTGGGTTTATATACTCTTCTTTTTATATGCATAATATATATATGAATAAATAGATAGACTTAAAAGTAATGTCCTTTAAAGGGGTGGGTAAAATACACACAAATACAGACATAGCCTTTAAGTTTTATTAAAGCTGTTAACTTTTAGTTGTCTGTAATACCACTATAATTTGGCCTTACTGATTTATGCTTGGTTTGAATGGTGTATGAGTAAAAGTTCAATTATATAGTATATTTTAGGGTTGGGAATTTTGGGGGTACAGAAAATTTCTGAAAAATTGAGGCAAACATCTACCCAGTTAAAGTGGCAAAACCCCAGATGTTTGACAGTGTAAATTAAATTTTCCAAGGTCCTTTCTAGGTAGTTTCCAGCTCTTCTCAGAGGTTCTGATATGTGTGGTGGTCGCTCATCTGTGCACACTGCTGCTGTTTTGGGTTTCTCTTTGTTAGACTCTGTACAAAATAAAGAATATCTGATCTTGCAAGGGCCTCTCTGTGCATCAAGTTCATGGAGTTTTAGTGTAGTGTGAATTTTTTTTAAGCATAATTCCTCTTTGAGGACTGTATGTTATATTGGTCTGGTTTCCAGATGGTGGAGGCTCAGATAAGGAACTTATTTTTATTACTGCAGAATACGAGGCAAACCATTTTAAAGATCTCAGTACTGAGATTTTCTGCTGGAAATCTTACACAAGGTGAGGAATAAAGCTTCATGCAATGAACTACAGCTGATGGAAGAATGGGTCAGAAAGGAGAAAGCAGAGAGTAGCAATGCAGTGGAAATCTGATATTTGATATGTAAGTTAATCCCATTTAGTCCTCCAGCCAGAATTTTTTTTTCACTTGTGCAGAAGCATTTCTTTATTTCCTTCTTTCTGCTTTTTGATCCCACACCCTGCCCCCTGCACAGTTGGCAAGTTCCCAAAAGACTTTGGCAGAGGTCACTTCTCAGAAGCTTTTTAAACTTTAGTTAGAATACATTTATTGATTTTTTTTTTTTTTTAATGACCAGAGGAGTGAGGATTTTTGGAAAAACGCTCCTCTGGAATCAGTGTCTGGCTTGGCAATCCAAACTCTTTCAAACCTTTGAGAACATTTCATTAGACACCAGATTCTCATCTTTAGTAAACTTTGTAAGGATTTTGGCATCTTGAATTTCCCTTGGGATTGATATCAACTCACAGTTTGGTCTCTTAACCATGGAGATAAAAATCAATTTTCTAAAACTGACAGTTCTTCTACTGTGTAAGTATATGTAAAGAATTCAGTAGCTGTTTTCAAAACAAACTAGAAAATATTTGGTAGCATGCAGTGGCACAATAAGTTGTTCTTAGGCTATTTTTTCTATATGTAATAGTTTGAGATTAAACTGTTTTGTCTACATTAGTCCTGAAGGGAAAGTACATTTTTGTGAACTAAAATCCTGATAATTAGGACAGGATAATATTGAAAGAAAAAGATTGGTTCATATTTGAGCTCTTTTGCTTCAATACATTTTTAAAGTTTCATGTTGGAACTTCGAACATGTAAGTGACAAGGCAGATTTCGGTGTGTTCTACTAGAAAATAATTATTTAAAAGTGTAGAGAGTAGTCACATTTTATTATAAATGAAAGAAGCTCTATAAATTCTTATTATTATAGAATTTGGAAACCATGTTTACGAGGTAGATATGTGTGATTACAGTCCTACAGAGCCACTTTAAGGGAGTAAAAACATAGATAAAACTGGCTGCATCTTATACTGATAACTTGAGAGCTGTTTTCAAGCAGAGAAGGAAATGAACATATATTGCAGAGGAAGTAATCTCCTGGAAACCCAGCAAGCCTTCCTAGGGGTAGATAAATGAGCTCTACAGTTCTTGCTTGGGAACGAGTTAACACACCTGTGAGTCAGCCCTGGGCCAAAGTTTGAGAAAGAGATGCTCGTGGTATGAAAGCTTTGGGCAGTTTGGGTGTTTGGGAGAAAGCAATACCCTTGCTGATTTAGTGTTTTTCTATGGGCTGAAAGAGTACCACAGAAACAGACCCTGGGAGAACACGCACTCAAGTACATGCCCTAGCCAAGGACCTTCCGGTATGCGGGTGTTGGTGATATATATGCCATGGGCTTCTGACAAAGTGATTGATCAGGACGTTGCCATTTCTCTGGAGGCAGACACAATCTCTATGTAACTGAATTACATACTAAAGGAAATGAGCAAAAGGCCGAGTCTTTGGTTTTGATTTTAATAAGTGAAACTCTCCTCTATGAGGGCTTGCACTTGTGTATTGCACTCCTCTAATCCCCAATACTACACAATGGCTGAGTACATAGTAGAAACTATGGGTTCTTCCCTTTATCTTTTCCTTCCCTATCCTGTCCTGTCCTATCATATCCTATCTTGTGTGCAAGCAGGCACACTGTCACCATAATACACTTCTTCCCTTATTTTGCATTAGTTATAAATTATTTTGATATTCATCTAAACAAAATGTAAAAAATTCAACCTTTTGTGAAAAATTCAACCTGTAAGTGAAAATGTTGGGTAATATATTAAGCTTTGAAGATCATTCTTTGTTTCAGATTTTCTTCAGTTGTTATCTCCTAATAATAAACTATGAGTTGTCCATGTACTATATTTTTTTATATCCCTCATGGATCTATTGGTTCTTCTAAGAACAGCAATTATATCTCTTCAGTGGAGAGTCAGGTTATAAGTAATTTATTCTAATTATCATGCTAGCGATGAAGATACTAAGGGCTGGAAAAGGGATTTTTCAAGAAATAAATATTTATAATGTTGCAAATATTTTTTCATAAATCCGTAGATTTCTTCATAAAATAAATCATAAATTATTTGATAAATAATTGAATTATTGTGAATAAATACAAATATTTTAAAATATAATTTATAATGTGAAGTAATTCTTTTGTAAAACAAATAATTAGTGGGAGTGTTTTCATTTTCACATTGGTCTTCTGGCCAACATTACCCATTCTTTATTATTCCCATCTTTTTGCTTGCTTTGCATTTAGTTGGCACTTCTTTTTCTTAAGGTAGAAGCTGTGGTTATTGACTTGAGAACATCCTTTTTTTCTAATACAGATGTTTAAGGCTATGAGTTTGCATTTAAGCACTGTACATTTTGATAGGCTATGCCTCAGGTTTCCTTCAGTTGAAAAGATCTTGCAGTTTCTCTTGTGATTTTTCTTTGATAAATTGGATATTTTGAATTTCTCTGAAAATTTCCAAATGTTAAGAGTTTTCAAAATAATTCTTTCTTTTAATTTTGAGTTTAATTCTGTTTTGGTTAAACAACTCACTATGTATGATTTCAGTCCTTTTCAGTTTATCAAGGTATGTTTTATAATCCAAAAGTATAGCCAGAGATAGGGAGAGATACGATGGAATATTAAGGCAAAAATGCCACAGGCTCCCCACTGGGCTTATCAGAAGTAGGATAGTTTTCCTGGCATAAACACTTATATTGTTAGGTGAGTGGTCAGTGTCCATGGTCCTTAAATAGTTGGTTTTGGCAATTTTGTTGTTTTTATCATTGATTTAAAATTCTGCCCCAAGGTACTCTCCATGATAGAATGGCTTATATTGGGGCCTATAAATAATTACATGTGAAAAATGTGGTGCAATTAGGACTAAACTTTATACTCTAGATTTAAAATGTACCAGGAGTTTAAGGATGTGTTTGTGTTCAAAGTCATGAGGCTGATTTCGCAGGAGGATGAGACCTTCGCACAGTATCAGCATGATATTGAAAGCATGTGCTTAGAGAACTGCAGAGGGCATTCTTGGTCCAGGGGATTGCATTAACAAGCCATTCTGTCTGGAATAATGTGTCTTAGAAGTCAATCAGCAACCAGGCTGGTTAATGTGAAATTTCTGTTTGGTGGAGCAGAGTGAGGTTAAAAAGATATTTTAGTAGAAAAGAATGTATTTGTTCTATAGAGGGTGTTGAAGGCCAGACTATGGAAAACAATCAGTTGCTTTTGTGACTTACTGTGCAGAAAGCCATCATGAGGAAAATGAGGTGTCAGATTGTTCTGGCAACTGTTGGCAAGGTCGACCTAAGAGGGGACAGAATGGTGCTGTAAGAAGACCACGTGCTCTCGCAGTGTGCTGGATGTGGGCCTCAGGGGCAGCAGGAAGTGGTAGGAGGCCAAAATGTGTGGAAAATGCCTTGGAATCTTGTCTTGGCACAATCATTTGATGACAGGGATGGTATTTTTGAGTTGCAGCTTTCTAAGCTGTAAAATAGGAATAATCCCTCTCTGGCTACCTCACATGGCTGTGATGACTGTGATACTGGAAAGAGAGAAAAACAAATTTGAGCACTACAGAGAGAATAATACATGGTGGTACATGATGATGGTTATCAGTATGGAATGGAGGTGCAATATATTTGAAGATAACCCATTGGATAATAGTTTGAGAGACTGAAAAGGGAGTATTTGGAAAAATGATTTGAGCATCATGACTAAAGAAAGAACATGTGAAGACTGAGTTGAAGATGTGGAAGTGGAATGTCATAAATGCAGTTACTGTATTTACAGGGATTTGCTTCATATTCTCTTTTTTAAATTCCAGATAATTTGAAATGATAGATATGAAGGCTTTATACTTTTTACAGATAATACAATATTTAACAATTTGTTTCATTCTAAAAATGATTTAAGGACTAACTCTCATACTCTCATAGACAAAAAAATACTGTCTTCTAAGGATTTCACTGATTGTATTTTTTAAACATCTTCTTAAAAATATACCTGTCATGTTAGGCTGCAGACCATCTTTAACTGACTCTAGAATGATCTTTTTAAAATATGTTTCTACTTGTCTCTTCCTGATTGTCTTATGGTCCCTTTACTGGATAGTTCTGTAGGAGATGTCACATAACTTTGGAATTAGTGCAACACTGACTAAGACAATAAAATATCTTTTCATCTTAATTCCAGACAAATTTTTACTGGGATTTCCTGGAATCTCATTAAATTACTAGAATATGAAGGTGACTTGAAACAGTAATCAGTGATATCAAGTTCTGAGATGATTATTTCCTGAAAAAATCAATTAAGGAAGCTTATTTTCTGGTTTTCATTATTAACATCTTATCAAATGTGGAAAGTATTAGTCACTATAATGCTATTAGAGAAATTTGAGAATGTACACTCTGAATGTGGTCTACTTGTATTCAAATTCTTGCTTTGCCACTCAATGTTTCAGAATATTCATTTGTAAAAAACACAAGGTAATATCCATACCAGCTTCAAAGAATTTTTAAAAAGGTAAATGAGAATACCAATAAAGGTGTTTTTTTAAAAAATATTTTAAGGTTAAATGGGAATACAAAATGTTCAAAAATATAAGGTGCCCGAGAACTGAGTAAATATTTGGTAAGGAATCAATTAATGAATGAATGAATTTGCTCTACTTTTTAAGTTTGGTATCATAGGATTAGAAAATTTACCTTCAACATTCATCTTTACCATGTACTCTTTTTTAATGGTGAGTCCAACTATATCATGATTTCATTTTTCATTTTTAAAACCTTATATATGTGTTTATTTACAAGGTTCTATCTAAAGCATAGATTAATTTAACTTTTAATTTTTAATTAAAGCAATCTAGTATTCATACCCAAAGTATTTCCCTCTAATTGGCAAAACCTAGAGTGAATTACAGTAATTGCTAGTGAATTGCTTTTTATGTCATTTTTGAACAGTAATGAAAATATGAAAATAAAAACACACTAAATTTTATAACCTCCATGACTGCTTTCCTTTGAAGAAGTCACACTGCTCAAAAATAGTTCTGGTAGCTCCCTTTTAAAATTGCTTTTAGATCTAATTTACTATTAGAAAAGAAATTCAGCCTTAGTACTTCACACTGATAGAACAGTATCATTTGATATGATACCACTTCCTGCTCTTTTCTGTTTGGTTTTCTATTGCCTTCAGCCATCCACTCATCCACTTCCCCTTTCCTTCCCTGTGTTTTATCTGAGACCTGGCCTTCTTCCACTTAGGTGGCTAAGTGATGCTGGGTAAGCTTGTTCTTTCGTCTGAATTGTCTACTAACTCTAAGTGCCTTAAGAGGCTGTAATTGAGTGAAGCACTGAGACATTAAATAGCTGAACTGAAATTGAAGATTCTCAGATCTTCTGTACGAAAGGAAAAAAGGACTTATAAAGATAGTTATGCAAACAAATTCACATATTATGGTGTGTTTTTGTTCTTGCTGTCAGGTTATGTGAGGCCAATGCACAGTTTCCAATAAACAATTATAATTTTTTTTTACTTAAAAAATGTATAAATATTTTGTTCACCACTCAGCATTATTGAGGCCTTCTTAAGTGCTTAGTTCTTTAGAGAGAGGTAATAACAATTGAAGACAAAGTCATGGTGCCTGTTCTCAAGCAATTCACTTTGCAGTGCAAGGTTCAGCAAAATAGAAGACTATAGGAAGAGATATGGGAGGATCAGAGAAGATGTGATTAGTTCTGCCTGTGGTGGAGTGGGTCCAGTCATGTCAGGGAGAAGTTTGTGGAATATGTGATATTTGGATTTCAGAATGTATTTCCCAAATAGGAGAAAAAAGATCAAAGGATGAGGATATTTGTAAAAGAGCTTGTGCTGTCGTACTCAGTAGAGTTCAGGTATGTAGGAGATTGGCAAGATGGGATATTCTTGTTCTTCAAAGATCTAGGAAAAATACCTTACATAAAGAGCCAAGAACTTTTGAAGGAACACACTCTATTTGTTGAAAGAGTGGCTGTGCAGGAAATTTCAAGAAATTGTTTGAGAAGTTGCTTTCAGTTTCCTGTTCAAGTGGTCAAGCATGCCATTTAAATATGGACTTGAATTAGGGTACAAAATCTTACCAATTGGCCAAATTTGGGCAGACACTCACAAGAAAAAGTACAGGAATTGCATTACTTTAATATTTTAAAATCTACAAACAAAACATAGTGCTTTTATTAGTGAATATTTTCCTACTAACTTGTTTTCATACATACCTGATGGAAATAAATAGTGATTCTGTAAAGTATAGCTCAATTTTAATTTTATGCTAGGGACTTTCTGCCCATATCTAATTTCTTATCCATTTGGGAACAAGATTCTAGAATAGATAATGGATTTTGTCATTGTTTTGGCACATATATGATTACTTAACCTTCTGCTAATAGCATACTACTACTAATAGCATAATAAATCCTAAGGATCACAATAATCAACTAACACAGCTGATGCTCATAAGTACTGAAATGGACTTACTATAAAGTTTAGAAATTGTTTTGACCAGTTTCAGAACCATTACAAACATTGCAATCTCAAAGAAAATATTTTGAAAGACATTACTCCTCTTTTGGTAAAATGTCTGTCATGTTGATATTAGTTTAATAAAAGAAATAGAAAAAACTATAGCAGTTTGAAGAAAATGAAGACAAAAAAGAAAAAGCTGTAAATCTACCATCTAAGTAAACTCTTATATTTTTGTTTATTCCTTTCTAATATTTTTAAAATCTGAATTTGTTTCAATTATTGTTATCGCAGCCTCTGTATACATAAACACATAGAGCATGTGTGTGTGTGTGTATGTATGTCTGTGTATGTAAGATTAAGTAGCAGGATTCACTAAGGTGTTTCTCAGGTTTTTTTTGCACAGATGTTCTAATGGTAAAAGCAATTAAATGCATCCCAAGATCTTAGCTGAAAGTGTTTGTGGCAAGAAACCAGAAAATTTATTGGAAATCTTAGAATTTATATTTTAAAATGGTATGTTCTTTTAATTAGGAAAATATTTAAATTCCATACCTACCAAATTCATTAACTTTCCTTGGTGAACATTACAGTAAATTAGATGGTGCCAAAAGATGAGTGACATGTGAATTGGATTTCATTTTTATACATTGGGTCTGCTACTATACCCCAAGTACTGTGAGAAAAAATACAATTGACAAGCAATAAGAAATCTCAAAATAGTCTTACAATTGAAACCATAAAATATATTTTTTTCTCATCACTTAATTTTTTTTTACAGAAATGTTTAAATGTTCAGTAAATCGGAGGAAAAAAACATGGATTTTTAGCAACTGAAGATCAAATTAAGGTAATTATTAGATTGTTGTTGCCAATTGTTAGTAACTTCAAATTGTATTTAATATACTTATATTTAAGTTAATATATGCTTTTATGAGTATTACAAGGAAATTCAACATACTGTTTGAGTTACTAAAATGGAATTTTATATACTTATATTTTTGTGAACAAATATGTAAATAATATAGTTCAAAGTATTTGCTGTTGAAAGTATACTCCAGCTATATGAAAAATAAATTGACTACTAAAAATAAATAATTTTAGTAGCTCTCTACCTATTTCAAAAGGCATATTGCTATATTACTGTCTTAATATGGAATAACTTTTCAAAACATTTTAAATTGGTATATGTACAACAATACAATTTATTAATGTGGTCATTTAATCGTTCCATCTGTTATCAATTACATATCCATGATGGTGAATATTAGGAAATAAAATGTATTCATTTTATAGTACCAACCTGTTAGCAAATTATTTTCAAAGTAATATTTTCATTTATAATAAACATGCTTATGCATAGAAGATATAAGACTTCAAGCCATATAACCCTAGGCCAGTACATATTTTTCAATCTTTAGCAAATTATTTGAAGATAAAACAGGCCTTTGTATTAATCAATCAACAATGAAATTGGAATTTCCTTTCTTCTTGAAGTTACTGAAGTTTATTTGAAGTGATTTTGTAATATCTAGAATGTAAATTATTATAACTTTACAGCTTAAAATTATAAATATCAACTTTCTTAATATTTTTATTCATATTAAAATAATTGATGTTCATTTAATTTTGAATTGTTGATATAATTATGTTTTAGAAATTGTTATACTTCTACTTTCACAAATTCTGTATTTTTACTTAGAGTACTGGGTGATTTAAGACTAAAAACATTGCACTTACCTTTGTAGGCACTAAATTTTCCAGTTGATATTACTTCATTTAGATATTTTTAATTTAATTTCTTTGTCACAGTGTTGTCCAAACCTTCATTCACATATGGAAACAATATTATTCCAATTTTCCATATATCTATTATGATGTAATGTATTTTATTTGCATTTACTAGCTTATCTGTATATTAGCAGGTAAATTTGCAGACATTCCTTTATTAACTTGAATATGAAATGGATCTTTTGGTAAAATAAAGGATCAAAAAAAGACTGATTTCAGTCATCCAAGACTTAGGTGTACTTACTTGGAGAAATATTGGTTGGGGAGATGAAGCTCTATAGAAATGATTGTATACATTTTGAGAGTTAATGACAAACTGCTAAGGAAACAAAGGTGGGAGCAGGTCAATTTTACTGGAGACTTGAAACCTTCATAGAAGTTTGGGAAGGTTCATAGAAGTCAGGGAGGGTTTGAGGCTCGGGAGGTGAGTTCATGCATTCCAGGACAGCAGACTAGCTTGTGAAAGGGTGCATATAGGAGCGAGGGTTGGCCATTCAATAATTAATTTTTCCAGTATGGCTGAAAGATTGCACATGTGATAGGATAATGTTAGGAAATGAGTCTGGAAAAGTAGGTTTGGAACAGCCCATGAAATATGTTTGTCATACTAAAGCTTAATTTTCCAGGATGGATGCCTCTACAGTGCTTAAGGGTATCCAAAGGTTGTGAGAAGAAAATTTCAGAACGTGCCTGATATATATTTTCCATTAAGAAATATAAGAAATAATTCATCTTATGGTTTTTAATATAATGACCACTATATGCCCCAAAATATGAAGTTTCTGGAGGAATCATAGGATTTTTTACAGTGTTAAATGATTGACAATGTTTCCTCCCTTATTTTTTGATTGAGATATAATTTATATACTATAAATTTCTCCAAAATGGACAATTGAGTGGTTTTGAGTATATTCACAGAGTTCTGTAACTATCACCACTATCTAACACAGAACATTTTCATCACTCCTAAAAGAAACCTTGTACACCCATGAGTTTTTCTCTGCTCCCCTCTCGCCCATTCCCTGGCACCTACTAATATAGTTCTGCCTTTATGTATGCACCATTTAAATGGGATCTTACAATAGGTGGTCTTTTGTACCTGCCCTTTTCATTTCACATATTTTCAAGTTTCAGCTTTGTGTGAATGAGGACTTAATTTCTTTTTGCATCTGAATAATATTTCATTATATGGATATGTTACATTTTGCTTATCAGTTCATTAACTGATGGACACTGAGTTTTTAATACTGACTACTATGGATAATGCTGCTATTATATTCATACACAAGTTTTGTGTAGACACAGGTATTCAATTCTCTCAGATTTTTTCTTGGGGTGGAAGTGTTGGGTCAAATGGTTCTTTCTGAGGAACTTCTAAACTGCTTTCCAAAAAGGCTGGCTGCACCATTTACATTCCCACTAGAAAGGTCCGAGCATTCCAGTCTCACCATATCTTTGCCAAATCTGTTATTATTTTTATTAGAACCAGTCTAATGGATGTCAAGTGGTATTTTATTGGATTTTGATGGCAGTATTTGTTTTTAAGAGTATTTTAGTATACTGATGTTACATGTGTTTGGATAAGTGCATTAATGGAATTTTTTTTGACTAGACTAGTCCTCATCTTTAGACATCTGACTTTATGAAATGTTAAATAACAATTACAAAATGAAGATTATTTGATTAATAAATGCCCAAGTCAACAATGAAAAGATGGCAGAGCTGACATTTTACCTTCTCCTATTACAGTATATTTTTCAGTTTCATTATATGATATAAACACTCATGATCTCACATTTATTACGGATAGCTTAAAAACTTTAATCAGGAAGACTATGAAGCAGGGATTTGTCTCATATATCATAAGTGATTAAACTTGTCTTAAGAGTGTATTTTGTCTTTAGGCTTAAGTTAACGACAGTACACTGCAACATGAATAGCAAGATTTTTTAATAATGTAACATCTGGAACACAAATACAAACCTTTCTGCATTTTTCAGCAATGTTTAAAGTCATGTTCATCTAGCCACTGACGGAATTTCATGAAACTTTATGGTAATTGTTTAGAAGCCTTATTAGAGTCATTGGAGACACCTTAAATTTCCTGCTATGGTAAAAATGGTTGAAATCACACAAGAAAAATTGTATGGAACAAACAAAAATACATTATTATGTCAGCAAATACTGTTGGAAGATGACATTAAAAACATTGCTTTAGTCAGAAAAAAATAAGTATTAGAAGAAATTATGTAGTCTGAGAGATCCACTTTACATTTAGAAAAAACATGTATTTCTGACATGTCAGTTAGGTTATTTTTAAAATCAGGTTTACTGATGTATAATGTATGTATGTTGCACTCTTTTTAATGGACAATTCCATTGTGACAAACACATAAAGTCGTGTAAGTACCACCAAAATCAGCATATAGAGCATATCTATTGCTCCCAGAAGTCCTCTTGTGCCCCTTTGTAGTCAACCTTTGGAGCTTTTGATTATACTTTAGTAATAAAATACAAAACAAAAACAAGACAAAAACCCCAAAACCCACCTGAAAGGAAGCAGAGTGAAGAGGTCAAGTTTTGAAGGCAGACTGTTTGTGACCTTGGGGATGTTATTTATCTTCCTTATGCTTCAGTTTCCTCATCTAATATGAGGTTAACAAAATTACCTACCACATATCATTTACAATAGAACTAGGCATACCTAAGCCCTTACAAATACTAAGTCTTTGTAAAACAAACAAATGTTTTGGGCCTCAAAAGACAGACATACTGGAGAAGATATATTTTCCACAGTAAATGACCTCTTTGAATGGATTTAATCACAAAGTAACACGTCAAAAATTTCAAAATAATAAAGCTTATTCAGGAAAATAACTCTCACAGAAGTTTTGCTTATTGGTTTCATTCTTCCAATTCTTTAGCATAAATTCTTAGAGGGATCCTGGAATTTTCTTTGGCACACATTGCAGTCTGTCAGCACATACCATTTACTTGTGAGCACCTCTTCACTGCTACCTTGGTCCAAATGAAATCCCCTCCTTCCTGGTAATTACAGCCTCCTGTTTCCTTGCCCTGCTTTCACTCTAAGGCTCAGAGTCCAGTTCAATCTTTAACCTTCTCTGCATTCCAGCTGCCCTGGCTTTGTTGTCATGTGCCTATCACACAAAGCCACTCTACCTAGGAGCCTTAGCCTGTTGGTCTCCATCTCAGTGACAGTCTCCCTAGTTACCCCCTTGGTTTATTTCCTGGGCTCCAAATACCCTGTTCTTATGGCAGCCTTCCCTGTACATCCTTTTTAAAAAATGAAAGTGCCTGGGAGCATCTTCTGTCCTCCTGTCCCCCTATCTCCAGATCACATATTACCACATTACACACAGTTTTATTAATTGTCTTTTCACATTAGTTAATATATTCTAAATAGCTTGTCTTTATAGCACCATTTTAATTTCTATTTTTATGTGTCTAATATTGTACTACTGCCCTTGTTCATGGGTGTGGATATTAGAAAGATAATTCTGAAGCTGGCATGTATGACTGTGACTAGTGGCAGGACAGGAAATACTGGCAATAACTCAGGTAAAGTATAATGAAGGTCTGCTTTAAGATAAGAATACTGGGGTTGGGTGGTACTAACATCTGACACTATTTAGGAGGTAAAATTGACAGGTCTTAGTGACTGACTGAATTTGAGTAGTGAGAATGGAAGTCTCAGTAGGACAAATCTCAAAACTTGAAACTGGTAACCTGATGGCTGGTAGTATCATTTCCTGACCTGTAAAGAGCAGGGTTCTTTGTGTGTGTTTTTGTATGAAAACAATAAGTAATATTTTTACAGAAATAATGTATTTAGCAGAAACAACTCTAGAGCTAGATGTTAATTTTTACCTCTGTGTAGGCATGATTCCCTACAAATATAACACCTGAATTTGAATGTCAGTAGTTGTCTGATTCCTTTACCCATTTGTTTATAGAAACTTAAGAAAGTTTTGGTTTGCTATGAAATTACATTTTCTAATTAATTTCAAAACCACAGTCAGAAAGTGCAGGATGTAAAAACTGGCCATAGACAAATTAAAAGCATATTAATTATTCAGCCAGTCATCCTGCTTACTCCATTCTTGGGGATATAGTGGTTGTCAGAATCTGCCAGCTGTATAGTTCCTGCCTTTCAGAATTTACATGCATACTTGGAGACCTTTGGAAAT
Organism: Manis javanica; assembly: GCF_040802235.1. Taxonomy (NCBI): domain Eukaryota; kingdom Metazoa; phylum Chordata; class Mammalia; order Pholidota; family Manidae; genus Manis; species Manis javanica. The sequence goes on along the minus strand of NC_133160.1, from coordinate 125,009,316 downwards.
TTGCATAAAGATAAGTCTGGCACTCGAATGATAGCTGCCAATCAGTTGAGCAAAGCAAAAGTTGTCAGCTACTGTTTAAACCACTGTGGGCCATGAAGCAGTGGACACCAATTGAAGTATAAATGCAGCAACAATGCTTTTCATCAAAACAAAAAAAAGGCTATTTTTAATAGTTTTACAAAGGCTAAAGAAGTAATAAATTACTCAATATCCTTTGATCAGTATTTTTGATATATGTAGCTTTTCTTACTAAACATTTCTGTTAAAGCTTTTTATGTTTTAAAATGACTAAATTTTAAAATTTAATAATTTTAAATGTTTATTTGATTTTATATTATAAAAATTAATCCATACCCATTATAGAAAATTTAGAAAAGATGGTAAAGAGAGAATATTTTTCATAATATTTTCCATAAACCAGCAGGGAAACTAATGTTTTAGGATAAATTCAGGTATCTTCAAGATGAGAAAACTAAAGGAGACCTGGTCACATTCCAAAATTATGTTGGTCACTAGTTCCCTTGCAACCGCAAGAAAAGGCCCAGGTGCTTAAAATAGGGAGAGATGTACTACAACAAAAGGCAGGAGAGAAGTATGACCATTATTTGCTTTGATAGTCCATCTTATCACATAATTTATGTATCTTAAATAAGTAACAAACATTTTGTGGCCTCATATATGTGCAATTACCTTTTAACTAGCATCATACTACATTGCACTCCTAAATATTATTGAAACAAATGTGTATTTATATAAATCTTGTGGTACCTAAGTTCTTATTTCCTTGGATAGATGTTAAGCAGCGGAATTATTTACTCCAAGTGTATGACTCTTTTTAAAGCTTTTGGTACATACTAAAATTTCCTCTCAGATTTCACTTCCATAAGCTGTCAGTTTATGTATTCCTCATTTTCTCCCTTTAATTATTTTTAAATGCTGTATTTAAATGTTTGATAAAGCCTTGCCACTTAGGAAATGTCATATAAAACCTATGTAAGACAGAAGAATCCTTTTCAATTAAAAAATCCATCTTGGTTTTTATTATTGTTACACATTTCCATTTCTGTGTGTAATAGTAGGTCATTTATCACTTCTTCCATCAATCTAAACCTAAAACATAAATATTTCAGAATAGTGCTGAATACCTAAACTAGAAGAAAAAATAATAAAAACATTTAAAAACATTTAGCATTCAAAATAATTATACATAAATTATGTTATAAGATGGACTATCAAAGCAAACAATGGTCATACTTCTCTCCTGCCTTTTGTTGTAGTACATCTCTCCCTATTTTAAGCACCCGGGCCTTTTCCTGCTTTTGCAAGGGAACTAGTGACCAACATAACTTTGGAATGTGACCAGGTCTCCTTTAGTTTTCTCATCTTGAAGATACCTGAATATGTTAACCTAGTACTTTACAGATAAAACAAAAAGACTACTTGAGAATACATGCTGTGGATGGATACACAGCTTTTCACTGGTACAGCTAACCTTCAATGTGGGTGATACATGAGAAGTACACTAGCCCAGTCAAACCTTCAAGATGACTGTGATGTTGCTGTTCCATTATGTCTGATTTTTATGGGTAAACCCTGAATTAGCAGTGGCCTGGACAGAATCTTGGGTCCTGATCCTTAAAGTTAACCAGATCTTCTTTACCTTAAACTCCAGTGCTGCCTCTAAGACATGGCATTGAAATAATACTGTGATGGTTCAATAAGATTCGTTTCTGCCTGAATCAGGAAAGTTAAATTAAATAGAGAGGATCTGTTCTCTGCTATAAAATATTTAGAGATTGGGATTTTGTGCCTCAGCTAAAAGCTAAAAACAATCTGTTATTGGTTATTGATTTTTTTAATTGTTTGCAGGAACAGTGATTTGTTCATGATTTTTAAAATTTGAGTATATACACTTAAAATTTTTAGAGTGCACATGTTTGCCATTACCTACTGTGTTTGAGGATTTTTAACAAATGTATATACCCATGAAACTGTAACTGTTATTTGTTTCTGTCTATCCATCTAATATCATATTGTTTGTTTTCTGTATACAATTCTGTGAAATTTAAGACTCAGAATTGTGTTTTCATCTCTACAAGTAGGACACAGAATAGTTTTATCACTAAAAATCCCCTTGTGCTGCCCCTTTGGAGTCATTCTCTGCCTCTATCCCTACCCCCTAGCAACAACTAATCTGTTTTCACTCTAATATTTTTAGTTTTTTCAGAATGTCATATAAATGAATCATAAAGTAAATAGGCTTTAAAGTTGACTTCTTTCATTCACTAAAAATGACTTTAAGATTCATCCTTGTTTTTGAGTATATCAATTACTCCTTCCTTACTCCTTCCTTCTTTATTATTGAGCAGTATTCTATTGCATGGATTTCTCACAGTCCATTTATCCATCCCCCTGCTGGAGAACATTTGTGTGGTTTCTAATATTTGGTGAAAATACAGCTGCTATAAACATTCATATGCGGTGTATGTGTGTGTGCATACATAAATCTTAATTTTTCTAAGGCAAATACCTGAGAAGTTGTATTGCTGGTTCATAAGATAAGTATATATATTGATTTTAAAATTATTTCTATTATTTTTTTCTCTTACTGGATTTTGTTTCTGTCTCTATTTTACTTCTGTTTAAGTGCCATTGTTATTATGTAAGTTGGTGCTGTGCAGAAACTTTAATCTTCTTCAAGTGCTGAGTTAAATTGTTAATTTTTTTAACACAAACTTGACTATAGCAAGACCAGCTTTTATTGGTCACTCACTGAGTACAGGAAAACTTAACCATTGAAATGGAAAATGCTGTTTTATCATTTTTTCTTCCATGATATTTTTTAGTTTTCTCCAGGACTGTGTCTTGATTCCTTTAGTAAATGATCCCCAAACAACTAACCACAGAACTATAGCTTAACTGTTTCTGCACTGGATGCAATATTCAGCTATTTTCTTTCTACTAAAGCTTACATACTATTTATATAGAAAAGGCCCTCACTGAGAAAATAGTTTATAATGTGATCTAACAAATTTGGTAACCTAGCAATGGAGACCCGGCAGATTAAAATGACCAAATTATAAAATAATAGAAATGGTTAAAACTAAACATGAATCTGATATTATATATTAAATATAAGAACCAAATAATCATTAAAAGTCATTATAAAAAATGTAGAAAATATAGCAGACTGTATCTATTTTATGTCAGAGCAAAGTTTCCCTTATGTATATAAGAGCCTCTGAGTTATGCATGTTTTACAAATGTGGTTCCTATTAGGAAGGACTTTGGATCACTGTGTTCACTCTAGGCCTGGTCTTGCCATTAACTTGATGTAAGACTCAGAGCACATCATATAATCTCTCTGGATCGTAGTATTCTCATTTGTCCAATTAGTGAAGCACCACTAGATTATCCATAAAGGACCTTCTTGCTCTAAAAAAATAAGATGCTGCAATTCTGTTATGTTCTTGGGTCATTGAGAAGAACTTAGTTTGTATGTGTGTTTTATATACTTTGGTAGAAGGCAAGTGCATGTACAATACATATTAACAGACTTCAAAAAGTATTTATAATTTTGAAAAACAGTTTTTGTGCTTGGAAAAATCCACTAACTATTCCAGAAAGCTTGAATATTATAGAATCATTAATTTCCTTAATTTTTCCCCCAGAAGTTAAGTAATCTAAAAAAATTCTATTTTTGTTTTATAGTAAATAAATATATGAGAAATGTAAATTTATATCCCTACTTTCAGTGTTACAAAATTTTAGTGAAAATCGCATTTAAAATTTTTTTCCAGAATTTCTAATATCAGCAAAAATTTAGTGTGTCTCCTTGATTATGAAACAAGTTTCATAATAAGTTCTCAATTTTTTCAGTGTAAATAGGAAGTTTTCTAAAGAATTTCGAGCTTAAATGCTTACAAGAAGAGGGACTAATTAAAAATACCACCTTGATTACATTTGCTTAATGCAGAATGCCACTTCATTAAGTAACATCTTTCAAAAGCTAAAGAATGTTATCATAAACTTTGAATAGGAATAAAGATTAAAACATTAATTTTAATTAAATAATTTAGTACATATTATGTTAGTGTCTGGTGTGCATCAGACCTCTTCTGTGTCCTAGAGTGATAATGCTATTCTGACCTATTCAGAAATATGTATAAATCTAAGTATATTATACTATGCTAAGTACTTTAATGGAAACTTGAGAAAAAGGGAGTAATTCTGAATGAAAAATCTTGGGAGAGCTTTGCTGAATTGGTAACATATGAGAAGGATCTTGCTACTGGAGAACTGATAATGGTCATCTGAAGAGAATAGCCAGAGTATTCATTAGAGAATAGTGAATATTCTTTGCTGGGGAAATAGGGTTTTTCTGAGTGATGGAGTATTAGATAAAGACATGCAAGAGGAAATTTGAAGACATATTAAGAGACCCTTTTTACATTATTATGTATTTTATAAAGACCTAATTATACAGATATTCTTGTGATACTTTTGTTTTAAAGACCAGCATCTCTTATGAGAAGTGTGAGAGAAGTATGAAAGGTTACATTAAAAAGATCAGGTAAAACATGAAATGGAAAGCTAGAACTGATAGATAAGGTATTTTGCAAACTGTTCACAAACACCATTGCTTTCAGCACTGATGGATGTTCCAATGGTCATTCCTTTCACTGCATTTCTACGTAAACCTTTGAGATATACACCTTAAACTTATTCAGTCCAGGAGGATTACATTTTTTCTTCCTTAAAAACATTATAAATTTTACACTTAAATAAAAGTTTCTTTTACGTCTTTCCAGGCTATCAAATATACAATATATGAAGTTTTTTTTTCTTGAGACCTAAAATGTGTTAGTGGGAGAGAATTTAATTGCTTTAGGAAAAAAAGGAAACAAAGAAATTCAATTTCTTGGTTTGGCTTAGTGCAGCCTTCAGTGTTCTGAGAACAATAATGCAATTAGCTAAAATGTTTATCCACAAAATTTAATTCCTGGGGAGTATCTTCTCAAATTGCCTCTTACAAGTGTAATGGAAGCAAGCAGTTGTTTGCTGGCTTTCTTGCCAAAAATGTGAATGACTAGATTTTTATACAACTTGGTGATAATGCATGTATAATAATGTCAACTCTGCATTGTAAATTTGAATGAAGAAACTGAAATTTGTACATAACAAATTTGTAAAATTTTTATTGTATTGTCTCAGTGTTTTCAGCCATGAGTGAAGAAATCCTCGGTGTTATTAATTATTCCACAAATGAAGTTTTTATTAGATTTCTTTTTCATTTAAATTTAATTTCATCCCTGATTAAATACAATGAATTAGCAATGCTTTTTGATCATCGGTTTATGGATAGTTTAGTGATAAGTAGTTGAAAATCAAAGTTTGATATTTATTCTGGGTATATATAAATATCCAAAGAAAATGAATGCTTCTTATCATTATACCTTTATCAGTAAATAACGTAGTGGTAATTCCCTCTGATACCACCTTTGAAAGGAATTGCTAATAGGAAAAGAGCAGGGCAAGTGTATTATAAAAACTTCCCTGAATATACAGTTTCTGAAAAGTCATATCCCTGGGCAAAAGGCTGTGGAGATCATTTGTAATAACTTTGCTTTACTGGACTATGTTATTTCAAGTGCTTTCTATCGTAACCGACTATTTCCTAGCTCCAGTTAAAATAACTCAGTATTGGGTTAATCCTGTATAATAAATATAATGAAAATATGAGGGTTATAATAGGTTATCAAATCCATTCAGCAAAATATCACAACAAATTAAAGCTTTTCATGTAAAAAAATAGCCAGTTGTAACTCATTTGAAATAGAAAAAGTGATAGTTGAAAATATTTTAACTGGCATGGACTTCAATAAAATGCCAAGAAATTAATTTAATATAAAACAATTTAGAAGACATTTATATGGAGGGGGAAGGGCCCAACTCTTAGTTTGGAAAAAGTAACACTGGTAGGTTTTTTTATCCAGTCTTCTGAGAGAGGACATTGTGTTATGCTAATAGCTGAACAAGGAGTAATGAATTAATGGAGTCTCTGCCAGACTATATTCACCGTAAATTGAAGACCACCTCTGAATTGAGATCATTTTGAATTTGCATTTACTGTGGCCTATTTTAACTGAGAGAAAGGATTTGTTTGCAAAATGCATCCTCTACAGTGCCTTTCACCCAAATGCTTGACATGTTTCCTGTACATACAGTGATATCCAGTGACAAAAGTCTTTTAACTTTACCCATAGCAGAAAGTGAACTTTAAACAAAAATTTACAATTAATGAAATGACCTTAGATTTCTTCCCATTAGGTATATTCATGTTTCATATATTTAGAATGTGAACTCAATTATAATGTTGGCCCATTTATGTAATTCACGATGATAAAATATTTAAAGTAAAATTTTTTTTTTACTATCTTAGCTACTGATTTAGATTAACCAAAAATGGGCTTTTTAAAATTTTTATGGAGATACACGTATGTCAAGTTCCACTAAAACACACTTAATATGTTAATCTGGAAGAAGAGATTCTTATTTTGATTTATGCTGGAAAATTATCGCCGCCTCCTTTGAACTGAGTTTTGAAGTTTTTTATCATGTGAAGGTATTTGATCTCTGACAATATATTGTATAGTATGGGTAAAAATGAGGAGTAACCAATACAGTTTGGATTTCCCTGACAGAAAAAGTCACTGCCTTTTCTGTCACATCCAAATAACTCATCCAGGAAGGCAGTTTCTCGTTCTATTAACATGTGACGTAGTTAGTACAAATTTGCTGTAAAGTCGTGTGTTTTTCAGCTAGTTAAATTAGCTTATAAAGTGACACCAACGGTAGGAATTCGCATTGTGCTTTTGGCAGGCCTTTTTGCTACTCCTCATGTTCAAATTTACATCGCTGAGTGTCTGTTATATTCTAGGTATAATGAAACATTTTCATGGAATTTATTTAGTAACTAATGACCTATTCTGGAAGATAATTATTAGTTACCACTGGAAATTTGATTTAGCAGAATAAAGTTTTTTATTTCATTAGTCTTCAGTATAATATGTGTTAAAACTATAAACATACAGCAACAATAATAATGCAGTTTCTGTGTATTCACCTTTGTGCAAAATGTCATCAAATCATTTCATTATCATTCAGCAATTATTACAAAATTATATATAATTAGGACATTTAAACAACATACTTTTTATTTCTTGTATATTAATATAGACTATATTTTTTCCTGAAACAATTTTGCCTTATTGTTTTTCTCACAAAACTCTCTGAATTTCAAATAATTTCACAAAAACAGATTCAGGAACAAGACTGATGTGAATGAAGCAGGGTTGTCCTCCATTTCCAATGTCTGTCCAGAATAAATACAAACAGTCAAAATACAAAACTCCTTCAGAGACCACCTAAATCCTTCAGAGAATTGTGAGTTTCTCAGCTCCTGGTTCCAACCAGCTGGCTTGTCTATTTCCTCACCACTTCCCTTCCCTCTCCTGCACCAGAAAGCTAGATCACTAGTGTTCTGATAGCTGGTTGAGAGTAGTCCTGTTCTTTTCCTTGTGTTTCTAAATACTACATATGAATACCCATCTTGAGAAAATTTGAATAACTGTAGGGGTTTTTAATCTCCCCTAAAAAATTTGAAAGCAGCAACTGGTCTTTTCAGACTCCAAAGAGGTGTCTTTAATTTCTTATCACTAAGAATCATAGTTTTAAAGAAGAGATTTTAAAATTTATATTAAAGATTCTACTTCTCTGTATTTTACTCTAAAGATATTTGAATATATAGTTGTAGAAATAGAATGTGTGAATATTAAATTGGTCAGTGGAGAGCCCTACCACAATGTATATTGAACAGGTAAATAAATCTGGGCTTTGTGTAGATGCTCTGTTGAAGTTTTTCAAGTGATCCATTTTTCATATTATTTTAGAAGTCTTTATTACATCCAGTAGGCTAGACTCTGAATGATGAAATAATAAAGTGATGTGAATTTTGATATATTTTATTTTTCTTTGAGAAAAAGATCTTTCAAAGTTTCGCTGAGACTATAAATTCTGAAAATTTGTCAGTGTTCTATGTTATATGTCCAAGAATTAAAATTAAGGACTAGTTGAAATGGTGATAATAAATAAAAGTAATTTATTAAATGAGAAAACTGCCTGTGGAACATAAAAGATAGAAAATGTAATAACTTAGCTTGTAATTTTGGATTTTGATTGATTGATTGAAAATATCCAAATGAGTAGACCCTTCATCGGGTATCATGGGATAAGAATTCTTAGCCTATGTTATTGTATTAACCATAAATGGGACCACAGTCCAACTTGAAGAATGTATTTTTTTCATTAAGATAAGTTGCTGCCTTTTTACTCTTTTAACAAAAAATCATGCCAAAGAATTTTATATTTAGTCTTAAGTCTTGGCAAGTTTAATTCATGACAATCCTATGTCAATTTTAATCTGAATGATTTAGTAAAACAATGCTTCCCTAGGTTTGCTAACCACTCTACCTTTTTGGCTTCCTCTGTCCTCATATCCTCTAGCTCCACTTGTGGAGGCTCTGGTAGAGAATACCATTGTTATTTGTTTTACATGTTTGACTTCCTTGGAATACTCCTGGAATATATGCTAACATATACAAAGGATCTTTCAAAATCTAATATTTATTTAAGTAACTGAATCAGTTCTGATGTAGAGAATGTGTAAATAAAGGGATTCTCTCTTTCTTCCATCCCTCTGTCTTCTCTTTACATGTGCTTTTCTCCTCCCACAACAGTCTCCCTAATCTCTGGACCTCCTCATGTGCCCTCGTACATCAGTCCTTTTCTCTCTTTCATTCTTCCTTACTGCAAAGTTTACTTGAAATTACTCACTTATTCTAATGAGATATAGAAGTCCTGAATGGACCATTTATAGGACAGGACAATCCCTTACTTGTAAGTAGAAAATATATGGAAATAGAAATTGTTTATCATATCAGACATTACTAAAATTATTAATCAAATGTCAAAATGTCAAAATTTGAAGGGAAATTTACTAGTAGATAAATAACATTACATGAACTGTGTGAAACTCAGGGATAGAGATGAATTTTTATAGTTTTCACAATAGGAATTAATATAAATTAGTAAAGGGTACTGCTGACTAGTTTAGCACTAAATTTTAGAATGCATTCTATGGCTAAAGATGTAATTTTAAAAGAAGATTATTTTTAGTACGTAATTTTTAACATAATTAAATAATTAAATAATTTAATGGCAAATCATATTATTAGACAATGTATGACAGGATTATGAATTCATTCCTATTTCATCTTTTGGGTTAATTCCACTAGTTTTTAAAATCAATTAAAAAATACCAAATATGTTTTATATTTTTAAGGTGTTTAGGTATTTGTAAATAATGTAGAAGAAGGTGTCAAACAATAAGAGAAACATCACTCTTCGGTAGTGAAGGAATGGAAATGCTGAAAGAATACTTAAAACTACTAGTACTGGTTCTGTTACTAGATGCATCAAGAGTATCATTTAACTTCCATGGGCCTTGATTTCTGCCCTGAAATTTGAGAACATTGGACTTAATGATGGGGAGGGATGTCACTCATGTTTGCTCTTAAATAGAAGGCAGGCAGGAAGCTCAGTCATAATGACAGAATATGATTTCCAAATTTACAATGTTGTGTTGACTAATGCAATAAATTTGCACTTAGTTATATGTAGAGGTGATGATTACCTGGTCACCTGATCAGTGCAAGTGTGCCCAAGAGAAAATCTAATTTTCTGTAAATCAAAATAATCAGCAAGAGAGCATACATTTCCTTGATGGAGTACCAAGAATTTATCAGCTCCTATTAGAATACACATAAAAAAAGGAAGAAATGGGAAAGATACAGTTGAATTTTTAAATGTCAGTTAAATAAAAATGGTTTTGTATGTGTTGTATTTTAGTGATTAATATACCTAACAGGGTTATTCCATGTTGAAGAGGGCAGTGTAATGATTATAAAAATGAATATAATTATTGCAAGAGGATTTGAGGAATTAAAATGTCATATAGTTTCATTTGTTACTCGGTATATTAAACCAGTATAAAAAGCTTTTGCTCTAGTTGAAGAGTAAGTGAAATAAATATAGAATTAAAAAAAACTCATAATATAGAAGAAGAAAAGCAATATACTTTATGTTCTAGCAGAGACTGTAAAGTCAACTAGAAATAATTCTTCTGTTTAAACCTGGCATTTTGTGAAAGAGAACCATCACTATATACTGTCCATGAGATTCCCTGTGAATAACTGGCAATGTGAGGCAATAGTAGTCAGAGCTTTTTATTCCTTCCAAACCAGTTATTGTGCTGCTAATTAGAATTGGATATTGGTGGTAGTGGAAATGAGGGAGACTATCAATGTTACTTTGTGTTAAATTTTAATCACACAAGTTAGGACATTCAGAATTATGGTTTCCATGGTAACCACAACACTGAGCTCTGTGTGAAGGCATTACAGTGGGGGTCTTTGATTAAAAGAAAGTAAACCAGAAGTGAAACAAAATGCTCCATATGTGCAGCTAAAGTTACCAAAAAAAAAAAAAAAGTCCAGTTCCCTTGTCCTTAATTATATTTGCTTAATAGTATGTCACATGTTTGTGCAGTACACTGAAAGGTCTGTTGTAATTCTCATGTACATGCTGTGCTTAAATGATTATTTTTATAGCATCTTTTGTATTTAATTTATTTTCATTTTTAAAATACCTGTATAATCTATGTTCAGAAACTCATGGTAATTCTTGTGGAAGAGGATTTTTTTTTCACTGAAAATAATTTTAGATGTGTAGATAGAATTGCTTATAATCTTTCACTTAGAATATTTGGGTTAAGATAGCTATTTAAAGTTCCATATTTCAGTTAATTTTTGTCATCCATATGAAAAGAATCCCAAGGAAGAAATGAGGCTAATTCAGGGCATGTCGAATATTGGATCTGTAAAAAAGATTGTAGCAATAAAAAATAAAGGCGCTGATGATTAAATATAAAATGTATTTTCAGATTTATTTTTAAAGAAACATTTTAGTCAAGAATTGGGGAAATAATCACTAAACCATTATGTTATATTCCTGTCTCATTTTTAATAGAATGTAATATTTAGTATATACTAGAAAGCAAACATTTCATACAATGGAATACACACGCACACACACACACACACACACACACACACACACACACACGACTGAGAAATGTTTGTACTGTGGGAACAGAAGAGGCCTGTGTAGAGAAGGAATTTTTCATATATTGTTGTAGTGCTTTATTAAACATCTGATATGGGCTTAGTTATGCTAAGCATCATCTGAGTTTTTATGCTTCAAGGATCATATAATCTAATAATATTTTTGTGGAGAGTAAGTAAAAGTAAGGACAAAGATTTTCTAAATTTTCATCTCTAAATATAGAAAATTCTAATCAGACTAATATTTCTCACAAAATAGTTAAAAACCTTGTAACCTGTATTCGAATCAGGTAATACAGATTAAGTATTTTTCTACTAATACTGAGTCAGGGATGAATGCCAGTGGGTCAGACTTTAAAATCAAACACCATTTTACAGACCATTCAGTCTACTGCAGAGGTCAGCAAACTTTCTGGAAAGGGCCAGATAGGAAACATTTTAGGTTTTACAGGACATGCAGTTCCTTGTGCTAACTGCCGAACTCTGGTGGTGTAGCATGAAGGCAACTTTCATTAAAGTGTTAGAAGAAATGAGCATAGTTGTGTTCCAGTAAAACTTGAGTAGACACTGAAATATGAGGTTCATATAATTTTCACATCAAAATTTTTTTCATCTATCATGAAATGTAAAATGTCTCACCTTTGTGAGACATAGAAAAAACAGGAAGTGTGGCAGATTAATCTTGTGGGTTGTAGTTTGTCAAACCATGGTGTTTTTGATTTTCTGACTCTTGTTTGTATTTTATTATTATTTATTTATTTTTCTTGGAGGGAAGGGTTGTTTGTTTATTGACATTCATACTAATTTCTACCTGCATGTTAAAAATTAATATTTAAAGTCTAAGTATTCAAAATTATTTTCAAAATTCTGTGCAATTTCCATTGATCATTTGGATATTTAATGATCCATTCTCTTTTGGTGTCATGGTAATGTTGTCTACATGGATTTGATAAGCTCAATAAATAGCATATATTTTTCACATATGTGTTTTCACCAACCTGAGAGATACAGAAGATTTTAGACAGATGGAGGTCAGAATGTTAATGAAGTGATTGGAGAATGTAGCTTACACATTTAAACTGCAGTGGACCCCCAGCATCACAGCCCAGAATCAGGCAATTTCAAGTTCATGGGACACATACAGGCCTCCCCTGCAGGTGGTACTGCTTTGTGGTATGGAATAATATTCCAGAATCTGTGTTTCCTGGATAAGCCTGGCTGCCCACAGATGGGAGAGGGAGTAATGACCTGAGTATATCATTTCCTAAACTCATCAGTTGGAGAAGTCACTTTCCCCTTCAGCAGAGTGAAAAAGGCTAGCAAATGCCAGAAAGTTACATTAAATGTTGGGTTTTTCTCATGAAAAAAATTGATTTAGGGAAGAGGGGTTTTTTTTTTGTTTCATCATTTTTATTCACTCATTTACTCAATCAGCACATTAATTTAGTTACCTGTTGTATTAGTCTGCTTGGCTTTCACAACAAAATACCATAGTCTGGGCAGCTTGAACAACAAAAAGTTATTCTCTCATAGTTCTGTTGGCTAAAGGTCCCCTCTCAGAGTGCTTGTCCCTCTGTTTCTGGTGAGCCATCTCCTCCAGCTTGTAGATGTAGCCTTCTTACTATGTTCTTCTTTGGCCTTTCCTTAATATAGGTACATGAAGAGTAAGACAGGGAGAGGGCATGTGTTTGTGGTATCTCCTTTTATAGGAACATTACTCCTATCAGATCAGGGCTTCATCCTCAAGACCTTATTTTAACCTTGTCTTCTTCCTTTGAGGCCCCATCTCCAAATACAATCATAGTGGGGGTTAAGACTTCAACATACTGATTTTACAAAGACACAATTCAGTCCATGACACCTACTCTCTGCTAGACTGTATTCAAATTGCTGTGTATATAATAGTTAGGGGGCTCCTTGTACCATAGTGCTTATGTTGTATTGGCTAAAACAGACATTACTTAAATAATATCACTGATTAATGTGTAACTGCCAATAGAAATAACTTCTCTGAGGAAAGAAAAATTTTTTGAGACAATTATAATAAAGAATCTATGTGTAATACAAAATAAAAACTCCTAACATAGCCAGATCTGTTGAGAGAAGACCTCTGTGGGGACTGAAGAAGAATGTTCTAGAGAAAGGCAGCAATTTGTGAAAAAGAACCTTGTCACTATAGAAAGCATGTTTCTGAAGTTGTTCCTGTTCGAGGGTAACAGTACCTTGCTTGCACTTTGCCAATTGGAGCTTATTTTTTGGTCTGTAAAAATTTTAATAAATCTATGGTCTAAGATTATTCAGTTGAATTTTATTTTATTTATTTTTTATTTTTTCTTAAGGTATGATTGATATACACTCTTGTGAAGGTTTCACATGAAAAAACAATGTGGTTACTACATTTACCCATATTATCAAGTCCCCACCCATACCCCAGTGCAGTCACTGTTCATCAGTGTGGTAAGAAGCCCCAGGTCCACTGTATACCTTCTCTGGGCTACGCTGTTCTCCCTGTGATCCCCCACACCATGTGTTCTAAACATAATACCCCTCAGTCCCATTCTCCCTCCCTTCCCACCCGCCCTCCCACACCCCTCCCCTTTGGTAACCACTAGTTCATTCGTGGAGTCTTTGAGTCTGCTGTAATTTTGTTCCTTCAGTTTTGCTTCATTGTTAAGCTCCACAAATGAGGGAAATCATTTTGCATTTGTCTTTCTCCACCTGGCTTATTTCACTGAGCATAATGTCCTCAAGTTCCATCCATGTTGCTGCAAATGGTAGGATTTGTTTCTTTCTTGTGGATGAATAGTATTCCATTGTGTATATGTACCACATCTTCTTTATCCATTCATCTACTGATGGACAGTTAGGTTGCTTCCATATATCTTGGTTATTGTAAAAAGTGCTGCAATAAACATAGGGATGCATATGTCTTTTTGAATCTGAGAAGTTCTTTTCTTTGGGTATATTTCAAGGAGTGGGATTCCAGAATCAAGTGGTATTTCTATTTTTAGTTTTTTGAGGAACCTCTACATTGCTTTCCACAATGGTTGAACTAACTTACATTCCCACCAGCAGTGTAGGAGGGTTCCCCTTTCTCCACATCCTCACTAGCATTTTTCGTTCTTAGTCTTTTTGATGCAGGCCATCCTTCCTGGTGCGAGGTGATATCTCACTGTGGTTTTAATTTGCATTTCCCTGATGATTAGTGATATGGAGCATCTTTTCATGCGTCTGTTGGCCATCTGAATTTCTTCTATGGAGAAACATCTCTTCATAACCTCTGCCCATTTGTTAATTGGATTATTTGCTTTTTGGATGTTGAGGTGTGTAAGTTCTTTATATATTTTGGATGTTAACCCCTTGTCAGATGTGTCATTTACAAATATATTCTCCCATACTGTAGGAGGCCTTTTTGTTCTGTTGATGATATCCTTTGTCATACAAAAACTTTTTTGATGTAGTCCCATGAGTTCATTTCTGCTTACGTTTCCCTTTCTCAAGGAGATACATTCAGGAAGCAGTTGCTCATGCTTATATTCAGGAGATGTTTGCCTATGATGTCTTCATGACTGTTATTCAAGTCTTTAATCCATTTCGAGTTCACTTTTGTGTATGGGGTTAAACAATAATCCAGTTTCATTCTCTTGCATGTAGCCGTCCAGTTTTGCCAACACCAGCTGTTAAAGAGGCTGTCATTTCTCCATTGTATGTCCATGGCTCCTTTATCATATATTAGTTGACCAAATATGGATGGGTTTTTATCAGGGCTCTCTAGCCTGTTCCATTGGTCTATGGGTCTTGTGCCAGTACCAAATTGTCTTGATTACTGTGGCTTTGTAGTAGAGCTTGAAGTTGGGGAGTGTGATGTCCCCAGCTTTATTCTTCCTTCTAAGAATTGCTTTGGGCATTCAAGGTCTTTTGTGGTTCCATATGTATTTTAGGACAGTTTTCTCTAATTCGTTGAAGAATGCTGTTGGTATTTTGATAGGAATTGCATTGAATCTATAGATCACTTTAGGCAGTATGATCATTTTGACAATATTAATTCTTCCTATCTATGAGCATGGGATGTGTTTCCATTTATTGATATCTTCTTTAATTTCTCTCATGAGTTTCTTACAGTTTTCAGAGTATAGGTCTTTCACTTTCTTGGTTAGGTTTATTCCTAGGTATTTTATTCTTCTTGATGCAATTGTGAATGGAATTGTTTTCCTGATTTCTCTCTCTGCTAGTTCATTGTTAACATATAGGAATAACATATAGGAATACACAGATTTCTGTGTATTAATTTTGTATCCTGCAACTTTGCTTAATTCAGATATTAGATCTAGTAGTTTTGGACTGGATTCCTTAGGATTTTTAATGTACAATATCATGTCATCTGCAAACAGGGACAGTTTAACTTCTTCCAAGCCAAACTGGATGCCTTTTATTTCTTTGTGTTGTCTGATTGCTGTGGCTAGTACCTCCAGTACTATGTTGAATAGAAGTGGGGAAAGTGGGCATCCTTGTCTTACTCCTGATCTTAAAGGAAATGCTTTCAGCTACTCGCTGTTAAATATAATTATAATGTTGGCTGTGGGTTTGTCATATATGGCACATATTATGTTGAGGTACTTGCCCTCTATGCCCATTTTATTAAGAGTTTTTATCTTGAATGGATGTTGAATTTTGTCAAATGCTTTTTCAGCATCTATGGAGGTGATAATGTGGTTTTTATCCTTCATTTTGTTGATGTGGTGGAGGATGTTGATGGGTTTTCAAATGTTGTACCATCCTTGCATCCCTGTAATAAATTCTACTTGATCATGATGGATGATCTTGTTGATGTATTTTTGAATTTGGTTTGCTAAAATTTTTTTGAGTATTTTTGTATCTGTGTTCATCAGGGATATTGGTTTGTAATTTTCTTTTTTTGTGGTGTCTTTGCCTGGTTTTGGTATTAGAGTTATGCTGGCTTCATAGAATGAGTTTGGAAGTATTCTCTCCTCTTCTATTTTTTGGAAAACTTTAAGGAGAATGGGTATTAGATCTTCACTAAATTTTTGATAAAATTCAGCGGTGAAGCTATCTGGTACAGGAATTTTGTTCTTAGGTAGGTTTTTGATTACCAGTTAAATTCTGTTGCTGGTAATTGGTCTGTTTAGATTATCTGTTTTTTCCTTGGTCAGCCTTGGAAGGTTGTATTTTTCTAGAAAGTTGTCCATTTCTTCTAGGTTATCCACTTTGTTAGCATATAATTTTTCATAGTATTCTCTAATAATTCTTTGTATATTTGTAGTGTCCATATTGATAAGTCTGGCTAGGGGTATATCTATTTTGTTTATTTTCTCGAAGAACCAGCTCTTGATTTCATTGACTCTTTCTATTGTTTTATTCTTCTCATTTTTATTTATTTCTGCTCTAATCTTTATTATGTCCCTCCATCTACAGACTTTGGGCCTCCTTTGTTGTTCTTTTTCTTGTTTAATTAATTGTGAGTTTAGACTGCTTACATGGGATTGGTCTTCTTTCTTGAGGTAGGCCTGTATTGCAATATAGTTTCCTCTTAGTACAGTCTTGGATGCATCCCACAGATTTTGTGGTGTTGAATTATTGTTGTAATTTGTCTCCATATATTAATTGATCTCTGTTTTTATTTGATCATTAATCCATTGGTTATTTAGGAGTATGTTGTGGAGCCTCCATGTGTTTGTGGGATTTTTCATTTTTTGTGTATAATTTATTTTTAGTTTGATAGCTTTGTGGTCTGAGAAACTAGTTGGTAAAATTTCAGTCTTTTTGAATTTACTGAGGCTCTTTTTTTGTCCTAGTGTATTCTTGAAAATGTTCCATGTGCACTTGAAAAGAATGTGTATTTGCTGCTTTTGAGTGTAGAGCTAAGTAGATGTCTGTTAGGTCCATCTGTTCTAATGTGTTGTTCAGTGCCTGTGTCCTTACTTATTTTCTGTCTGGTTGATCTTATCCTTCAGAGTGAGTGAAGTGTTGAAGTCTCCTGGAATGAATGCATTGCATTCTATTTCCCCTTTTAATTCTGTTAGTATTTGTTTCACATATGTAGGTGCTCCAGTGTTGTTTGCTTAGGTATTTAAAATGGTTATATCTTCTTGTTGGATTGACCCTTTTATCATTATGTAATGTCCTTCTTTGTCTCTTGTTTCTTTGTTTTGAAGTCTGTTTTGTGTGATACAAGTACTGCAACTCCTGCTTCTTTCTCACTATTAGTTGCATGAAATATCTTTTCCATCCCTTCACTTTTAGTCTGTTTATGTCTTTGGGTTTAAAGTGAATCTCTTGTAGGCAGCATCATAATGGGTCTTGTTTATTTATCCATTCAGTGACTCAATGTCTTTTGATTGGTGCATTCAGACCATTTACATTTAGGGTGATTATCGATAGCTATGTACTTATTGCCATTGTAGGCTTTAGATTCATGGTTACCAAAGGTTTAAGGTTAACTTTCTTACTATCTAAGAGTCTAACTTAACTCACTTAGTATGCTATTACGAACAAAATCTAAGGGTTCTTTTCTTTTTCTTCTCCTTTTTCTTCCTCCTCCATTCTTTAAATATTAGGTATTATATTCTGTACTCTTGTCTCTCCCTTGATTGACTTTGGGGATAGTTAATTTAATTTTGCATTTGCTTAGTTTTAGCTGTTCTACTTTCTTTACTGTGGTTTTATTACTACTGCTGACAGTTATTAAACCTTAGGAACACTTCCATCTATAGCAGTCCCTCCAAAATGCACTGTAGAGATAATTTGTGTGGAAGTAAATTCTGTCAGCTTTAGCTTATCTAGAAATTGTTTAATCCCTCCTTCAAATTTAAATGATAATCTTGCCAGACAAAGTAATCTTGGTTTGAGGCCCTTCTGCTTCATTGCATTAAATACATCATGCCACTCCCTTCTGCCCTGTAAGGTTTCTTCTGAGAAGTCTGATGTTAGCCTGATGGGCTTTCCTTTGTAGGTGATCTTATTTCTCTCTTTGGCTGCTCTTAATAGTCTGTTCTTATCCTTTATCTTTGCCAGTTTAATTACTATATGTCTTGTTGTTGTCTTCCTTGTGTCCCTTGTGTTGGGAGATCTGTGGATCTCCATGGCCTGAGAGACTATCTCCTCAAAGACAATTTCTATCCTTTTCTCTTTCTCCTCTTCTTCTGGCACCCCTATAATGCAAATATTGTTCCATTTGGATTGGTCACACACTTCTCTCAGTATTCTTATATTCTTAAAGATGCTTTTTCTCTCTGTGTTCAGCTTCTTTGTATTCCTGTTCTCTAGTTTCTATTTCATTTATCGTCTCCTCTACCATATCCAATCTGTTTTTAATACCCTCCATTGTGCTCTTCAACAATTGGATGTCCGACCAGAATTCATTCCTGAGTTCCTGGATATCTTTCAGTACCCCCATTAGCATGTTGATGATTTTTATTTTGAACTCCTTTTCAGGAAGAGTCATAAGGTCCATGTCATTTAAATCTTTCTCCATAGTTATATTAATTTTACTCTGGACCAGGTTCCTTTGGCGTTTCATATTTGTGCATGGCGCCCTCTAGTGTCCAGAAGCTCTACTCTCTGGAGCTGCTCAGTCCCTAAAGCAATGCCGAGGGTGGCAGAAGAGTGGTATTGGTGCCTTGGGGGAGGAAAGAGCTGTTTTGTGCTTCCTGGCTTCTATGCCTGTCTCCACTGCCTGAACCAGTGGGCCAATCACACAGGTATAAGCTTCTGTCCCAGATCAGCCAGTTATGGATCCTTGCTTTCCAGAAGTGTCTGGAATCTCAGTCTCCCCAGGAATTCTGCCTATCTTACCTTTCCAACCCTGTAATCATGAGAGTATCATGAAAGCACCATGAAATGTAGGTTTGTACTCCTAGAGCAGATCTCCAGAGTTAGGCATTCAGCAGTCCCAGGCCTCCACTCTCTCCCTGCTAAGTTTCTCTTTCCCCTGCTGGTAAGCTGGGATGGGGAAAGGGCTTGGTCCCTCCAGGCCACGGCTTTGGTACGTTACCCTGTTCCATGAGGTTTGTTCTTTTCTCCCGGTAAATGCAGTTTGGCTCAGTCCTCTCTCGTATTGTTCTTTCATTATTAGTTGTATTAATTATATTTTCATATTATATGCGGTTTTAGGAGGAAGGCTCTGTCTCATCTTTCACACCGCCATCTTTTATCCTATCTATTCAGTTGAATTTGAAACAACTGAATAAACCAGTTTATAATTCATGTCTTTTGACACACATTTATATTGGCTTTAATATTTAATAATATTGAAGATGCCTCAAGTGTTATTGCTAAAAGGTGGAAACAGTCATTCAATCCATCAATTTTTTATCACCACCCTGAATCCAAAATAAAAATCCTGGCAAATCTATATAAGCAGTTTAGTCTAAATCAATACCATGTTCTCTTTTGTCTTTTGCAACAGATTACTCGTTAATACCAATCAGAAGGGAAAATCTGTTCATGTTTTCCATAATGAAGTAAAAAATCATCAGAATTATGATTAAATACTCTATTAAAGAAAAAAGCTTTGTCCTTTTAGAACTCTAGTATGTCACTACTGTCCTAATATTGTAAAATAATATTTAAAAATATTTGAGATATTCCTGAGAATAACATAAAAGAATGATGGTATGTATATATATATATATATGATTGAGATGTGAATGATGATTTGGCAAATACACTTAGCAGTGCTCTCTCTCCACTTGGCCGTAAGTTCTTTGCTAATTGCTTTTTGAGACTTAATCTTGGAAAGTTTTCATAGCAGCTACTTGCCTCTTTGAAAAAAGATGGAAATTGGGGAAGAAAGAAACTAAGTAAATGAAATAAATGACCAATAGGATTTTTTTTTATGTCTTAGATTCTATACTTACTAAAATTCACTTATGTGAACAGAAAAGAAGAAAATGAGGTGCAAGTAATTGAGGTCGGAATGTAGATGTCGAGTCTTTGGAAGCACAGTGGCTTGCTTGTTACAGAAAATACAAATTATTGGAGGATTAAAAAAATCATCATGAATTTACACTGAATAATTAATTCCATTAGGAAATTAAACATAAAATTTCACAGGCTTTGACACATTTTCCTATGTGTGTCAGGAACTCAGTCTTTATTGTGCTTGGTACTTTAGTAACTATCTTTCTTAATACTATTTAAAGGATATAGTTCTGTAGTCTATTAAGAAGTTCTGTTTGTAAACTCCTAGCACTGAACTTTAATTGTATTAGTTATGATATAGCTAGTCTAGATACATATCTATAGAAGAACCCAAAGGGATTCTTTAATTTGAGACTCAGGATGATAATAAAACTTTTGTTAAGAGTAGCTAAAGCATTCTGATGGCATGAGAACTAGTTGTTAAGTCAAATGCAACACCAAACTTTATTCTGATACATATTTTTAATTTCAGTTGATTCAAATCCTCCATAATCTTGAAGTAAACAATATAAAATTTAAAATTATGGGTAAATATTAATACTCTATATCCAACATACTTTTTTTATCAAATTTAGGGGTGCAAAGTGGAATTTTTGACCCTAAGTTTGCCAAATTCCTCTGTTGAGAGGCTCTTTTGTACTAAATGCAAAACATGTTTTTCACATTGCCAAATGCTAAGCTTTCTAAATAATTAACATTGCTCAGTGTAGTGGTCAGCCACAGCAGAAGAATGCATTTTGGTCTGTACAACTCAGCATCTGGTTGTCACTATAATGCTAAGCCTACCAGAAATTCTCTTTGCCAGATGTGACCACGGTTACACTGTATGTTATTTAGTTCATCAATACATATTTGAAAATAAGTCAAAGATACTACCAGGAATAAAAAAACCTCAAGTAGTTTATTCATTCACTAAAATGGCAAAACATTCATAATGAAAGTAGTTAACATTTATTGAGAAGGTCTTGGACACCTGCTATTTACACTTGTTTAATTGCTCTGAGAGAACAGATTCTATTTGTTGTTAATATGTAGATGGGAAAACTTAGGAGTAAAAATAGGTGGATGTTCACACAGCCAACACATGGGAAAGTCAAGCTTTGAATCCAAGCTGAGACCAAATTTATACAAAATAGCCTCCATCTATGTTCAATAGTGTAACTTTTGATTCTACCTGTGAGAAAAACTTGAGTGGCTAAATTTCACAGGTCAGATAATTAAATTCTCATAAAATCTAGTGAGGGACTATGAATTATTAGTACAGTTTAAAGATATATATTATTAAGGGAGATAGAAAAGGCAATATTTTATTAAAATATGCTTGGTGAATTCAGATATTTTTTACTGTGTTTGCAACTATTTTTAATATGTCAATAGATAATGCACTTTATTTTTAAAAAAGTCACTTCCCAATTTATATTATTTTAAATTTATGTCTTTATTTATTAAAATTCAACAGGAGAGATAATATGGCTGATAAATCACTGGAATTATTAAACCTATACAATATTACACATTCATGTTTGGAAAGGCAAGGGTGATTCAAATATTTTAACTGTAATCTGTTTGTAGAATAAACTATTCTATGCAACTTACTCAACATGCCAGGTTAGATAAAACACTGTTTGTATTGTTCTTTAATAGGTAAGCTTATCTCTTATAATGGCCAAATGATGTCATTGGCATTTCCTTTAGTTAATAGCACAATGCTGTATGGCACAAATCATTCCATGCAACCAACTGTCACAAAGTAGAGTGTAAGGTTTTATATTACAACTAAGGTTAAAATAACAAAATAGAATGTTATGGATATGATTACTTTAGTCTGATTTGTATAGATTTTATTTCATTTCTATGGCTTTCTTAGTCAAGTAATTATATAAGTTATTCAGAAGAACTTCTGTACTTTCGTTTCAGTGATAAAATTTATATTCAGTGCTTAATCTGATATAATGAAACCTTATAATACTTTATTATATTATAATTTTGTAGAATTGATAATAAAAACAATTTAAGATAATTTTTTCCAACTGGAAGCCAAGATTAGAGCCACATGGGAAAAAAATCGCATTAAAGAATTGAATTGAAATAATATGCTTTAAAAAACTTGTTCTGAAATTGCTGAAGTGGATGTGTCATTAGTCTTTCACATATTACTTTTCTCCTTGCCCAGGTCCATAATGAGAAAAGAGTCCTGGGCCTTTAAGGTTTGGACAGAGTCCGAAAGTATAATACAATAAATATAATAGTTAATCCTTTAATTTCCTCTCTTTATATTGTATGGTGTCTTCAAACTTCAAGGTATGAGGTTCTCGCAATCTTTCTTTATTCTTAACATCTCGGTGGTGTCTCAGAGTTGTCCACAAGAAACAAAGGAAAACGGCAGCTATGTAAACCACGTTTTAGTTTACATTGCATCTTGTTTTACCTTCCAAACAAAGCTCTCTAACAACAGTTTCTCTGTCATCATTTTAGAACATCTTGAAGGCAAAAGGCAATAGAGATTCAAATCCCAAGAGCTGAAGGAGGCTGAATTAGCTCCTATGTAATGTACATATTTTACCATAATTTCACAAATGCCTGTATTTAAAGCTATAAAAATTCTTTTGGCTTTTGGCTTGCATTCTCAAATATAAAGGTACTCTGAACTCAATGAATGCGTTCACTAGAAAATGAGTGAATAAATAAGTAAATGAAGGGAATCTTTTGTATATTATAGGCTCAAAATTATAAATTAGTTTTCTGTAACAAACATTTTGTAGACTGTATTTATGAGTTTGTATCTGGAAAAATGGTGGTCTACGTACACATGATGGTGCGTCTGTATTATTATTACATATTTGGAAAAGTAGTTGAGGCAGAGGTAGGAGGGAGAATGAAGGGAAAATAGGATAAAAACTTCTTTTTAAGGTTACCAGTTTACTGGTAACTATTACTATTAGTAATAGTAATATTTATACTATTACTATAAATATTTGTTGCTATTTATTAGATGGATCTATCATTCTCAGAGAAATGTTACAAGATTTAACATCCAGCAAAGATTCTTTAAAGATCACATTAAAACGAGTATTACCCTCTTCTGTGTGCTTGCTTTTTGTTGAGATTTTCCCTTCTCTTTGCCTCCAGTGAATTCCAAATGTACCAAGCTTATTAGCTTGGCCCTCAGTTCTCTTGCTGGGCCCCGGTTGGCCAAAGGAAAGCTATTTTAAACTACTGACCCTGCACCTGGGTATTTGCAGCCTGTCAGAGTATTAGCTGCTGCACATTTTTTCCCCCTGTTCTGCTTCTAAACACTTGCCTAGTTGCAGACTATAGAGATTAATTTGCTCATTCCTGCTTATGGGAATGGGTTACCAGAAGCCCCACATTTTCTTCCAGCTCTTAACTGGTATGGAGTCCTTACTTTTGGAGCAAAGCCTGGTTTTCTGTCTTAAGCTGTGTGAAAACATCCCCTACTTTACCAGTATTTAACTTGGAAATTTATTTTTAGCTCAGATTATTTTATTTACATAAAGTACAAAAGAGTCAGTAATGATGCATTTTAAAATTCTTGAAGCTAATAGGTGTGGTTTTAGATTGAGGTTCAAATCTAAATTGAGGGATAGCCTGATTTTTTTTGGAAGATCAGTAAGAAAACACTGAGTTAATATGATGCCGAAGTGTTTGTATTGCCTTTTCTCAATCTAACATGCTATTAAGCTTATTTCCTAGGGTTTTAAAATTGTTCTTATAGATTGATTTAAAAGAATTATTATTAATGAAGAAAGCTGTTGATGCTTCAGCTTCAGTATATTAACTTTTAAGTCTAAGTAATGTAATTTCCTTATTAATTTTGTCTTGACTCTTAACATGATATAACAACAGTGATTTTGGCTATGGATCCTGATATTGGAGTTTTCAGTCCTGAGAGTAGCTCTGCCTGGTTCATTAACTTGCTTTTCCAGTTATCTTTTAATAAAAGCAAAGATATGCTTTCAGAAAAAAAGAAGTCACTAAAAATTCCCATTTTGTTGAAAAGGTTTATGGTAATTATGCCTGTCTCTTCCCAAGCTTTTCCTTTTAATATTCATTATGCAGTATACATATAATTTATTTTCTTTTCTGATATGTCTAAAAATAAGGCAATGTGATAGCTTTAATTAATTCACAGTCCAAAAACCCCATTCCACATCAACCAAATGAAAGAAAGGCCTCCAAAAAACTAAATTGTGTAGAGGTCTGAATGCTGCAGTTTTAGAAAAAATCACCTCATTCATTCATTTTTTTAATTCTGTTTTAGCTATATGTACAAGAATATTATCATAAGCCCTTTTTAACCAAAATTTGAACCATAAAATAAAATCTTATACCTTCTTTTAAAAATGATTTGTAAACATGAAATCATATACTTTTACTGGGATTCTAAAAGTAATTGCACCAATTTTTGAGCTTGACTTTCATTATGAAAATAAAAATATCTACAATGATTTGATCTATATGGTTAATCTGAAAGAAAAATGGAATTTGCTATGCCTTACTTTGAAATAAAGTGTTATCTTTTACATTTTAAATGAACTTTTTTGAATTTAACCTTTTCTAGAATTAAAACAGTTCAGAGCTTAAATAAGGGATCACAGAATAGAAAGTTTAGGGTACCAATAACATTATAGTTAACATTTTTATCTATGAAGATAGATATGCTAGATTTTTACAATCATTACTCCAGGTGTGTGTGTAATGTCCATGTTTTGAGGAAAAAACCACTTAAATCAGCATGTTGGCAAAGATAGGGGAAGAAAAATTGAAAATCTTAAAGTTATTTGTTTCCACTTATCCATTGCTTTAAAAGTATTGGTGTTGGGCATTTCTAAGTAACGTGTTTTTTTCATAACTTTGTGTTTGTAATACTGTAAGTATGGGTTATAAAAATAAGTTTTGAGAGGTGAGCTAGATGGGATATGTTTTCTTCTTTTTACTTGACATATTGCAAGAATTACAAAAATTTTCTGTATATTCTTCAAACACATTTCATCAAATATTAAAAATTTTACCTGACAATGGTTGCTAAAATAAGATTGTAGCTCTTTAGCACAATCACTATGCTCATTGTGCCGTCAAACTTCTTTAACAAAATGCAAATGCAAAGTTAAATTGTTTCAGAATTTCAAGATGATTTCTGAAGAGAATTTAACACCACTATTGATCCTTTTGATTGTGGGACTCGTGTGAGTGTACTGGTCACATGCCACGAAGTCAGCCTTCTTTATAAACTACATTCAGATGTTTTCATGTGTTCCAGTAATGCCCATTATAGCAAAAGAAGAGCCCTCATCATGTATGACATTCAGTGATCATGTCTCTTTAGTTTTGATTTTTTTAGAAATCACTCCTCAGTCTGTTTTTATGCCTCATAAATTAACATTTATGAATAATATAGGGCAGCTATTTTATAGAATGTCTCCCAGTGTGAGTTTTTCTGTCTTCTCATGATTAGATTCATGTTACACATTTTTTTTTGGCAGGAATACAACAGAAGTGAGGTGCTGGTCTTCTCAGTGCCTCCCGTCAGGAGGCAAGGGATGTCACTAACAATAATGTGCCAATGTCCCTTCTTCTGTAGAGATTATGTTGTAGCAGAATAAGCAGGATTTTTTCTTAAATAGCTTACCAAATTTTTCCTTGCCTCATATATGGATAACTGGCTATTTCAAATGTGATATGACCTATCAGCTAATGAAGTGAGAATTCTGAGAACCAATTTTTGAAATAATTTAAACATAATTTTCATTAAAACTTTTCTCATTTTTATATTAAATATTAAGACTGGGTTAACTTCTCATTCATTCATTTTAATAAATATAAACTAAGCTGTGGGTAATATGTTATCTCTTTGATCTCCATCCTAGTATACGAGGTGCTGTGATCTCTTGTCTCTGAAAGTTCACTGTTTGACCAGAGACAGAGACAAATAATCTGATAGTTTCAGTTCCGTTGGGGTAAATCCTATCAAAGAGGCAGGCACGGGGTATTCTGGGAGCACTGATGGGGGTGCCTGACAGCTTAGAAATTTATTGAAGTGTTAACATTTCTTGGTAAGCTTGCAGTAACATTAAATATGTTTTAAAAGATGACAGAAGGCTGGGACCAACATTCTAAGTAGAATAATTTAATGTCTTTATAAAATGGAGATTTGTGCTTATATTATCTTTAATGATCACTTTGTAATGCTTTTTAGTAAATTTTATTTACTTTTGTGGGGTCCTCAAAAGAGGTTCTATAACTCAGAAAGCATGTCTCCTACCCCTGCCTCAAAGAGGAGTTGAAACACAGCATTAAGCATAGAATGAACTGGAGAGAATATTCAAATATATTACTTGAGACCAGAATGAATAATTATTTAGCTTAATTGAATCTGTAAATAATGCTCTGTATTATGCGTATATGGAAATGCATATATCTTTTAGAGTAAGTGGTTAGTTTTCTTCAAATAAATACCCAGAAGTGGAATTACTGGATCATGTAAGGTGGTTTTATTTTTACTTCTTTGAGGAACCTCCACTCTGTTTTCCAGCGTGGTTGCACCAACTTACATTCCCATCAACAGTGCACAGGGCTTCCCTTTTCTCCATTCCCAGCCAACACTTGGTTTTTCTTGTCTTTTTGATAATAGCTATTCTAACAGGTGTGACTTAATATCTTACTATGGTTTTGATTTTCATTCCCCTAATGAGTAGTAGGCTTTTACTTTCCTATTTAACACCAGTATTATTTAGGTAAAACGATTAGGTTTTCTTTAAGGTGGTTCTTTTATTCATTCTTTAATCTCAAAAAGGTCTCCCAAATGTCTTAGGTTTTCAAGAAAAATGAATTGAAAGAAGATAAGTGATGTTGTGACCAAGGTTTGTTGGCAAAAAATAGGCAGAGGCTGCAAAACAATTTGCTGAGAGTATTTGGAGTTTTAGTTTTAGGGATGGCAATCTTTGTTGTTTTTCAGTGATCATATGGTTCTCCCTCTCCCTACAGAACACAGGCTCGATTACTGTAGTAATAGAGGAGTACTGAGTGGGCATTCTTCCCTCATCGTTGATCTCAGGAGGAAATAATTTCGGTCTTTTACCATTAAGTATATTCTTAGCTTTCATTCTTTTCTTGATGCCCTTTATCAAAATTGAGGAATATCCCCTATGTGCCTATTTTTTTTGTGAGTTTTTGTTATGAATACGTGATGAATTTTGTACAAGCTTTTTCTGCTTTCAACATGATCATGTGTTTTTTCTTCTTCAGCCTTCCTTAATTGACTGCACTGACTGATTTTGAATATTGAACCAGGGCTGCATCAGTGGAATGAGCCCCATTGGTTGTGATGTATAATTCTTTATATATGTTGGTGAATTTATCTTGTTAAGGATTTTGGTGTATATACTCATGAGTGGCATTCAACTGTATGTACTTGACTTTCCTTACAGAGTAATATTAACTTTATAAAATATAAAATGAATTAGGAATTATTCCCTCTTCTTCTAGCTTATGGAAAAGAGTGTGTAGAATTGATGTTAATTCTTTAAACCTTGATGGAATTCTCCAGAAAAACCATATAAGGCTGGAGATTAATCTTTTGAGTGAATCTTATGAATTCAATTTCTTTATCATTACAGAGCTATTCAAAATACATTATATTGGGTGAGTCGTGTTCATTTGTGCTTTATGAGGGATTCATCTACTTCATCTGAGTTTTCAAGTTCATATATTTACAGTTGTTTGTAGCATTTCATTATCGTTCTACTAAGGAATATAGGATCTTCAGTTTCATTCTTAATATTGGTATTGCCCTCCCCTTTTTTCTCTGTCAGTCTTGCTAGAAGTTTAATTGTATTGATCATATCAAAGAAGTAGCTTTTGTTTCACTGTTTTTTTTCTGTTTTTAATTTCATTGATTTCTGCTCTTACCTGTATTATGTTTTCCTTTTGCTTGTTTTGAGTTTATTTTGCTATTTTTTTCCCTAGGTTCCTGAGCTTAGATTATCCATTTGATAGTCTTCCTTTTATTGTAATGCATGAATTTAGTACTCTAAAATTTCCTCTCAACACTGCTTTAACTTTAACCCGCAAATTTGGTGTGTTCTATTTTTTGAAATTTCTCTTGAGGCTTCTTCTTTGACCTTTTTCATGATTTAGAAATGTTTTGTTTAGTATCCAAGTGTTTAAAGTTTTTCCTATCTTTCTATTACTGATTTTTCATTTTTTTCCATGTTAGAAAGCACACTCTATGATTTATATTATTTTAAACTCATTAAGGTTTATTTTATATTCTAGGATATAGCCTGTCTTTGTGTGTGGTTCTGTGGGTTATTAAAAAGAGTAAGTATTGTGCTATTTTTGGATGGCATGTTCTACAATGTCATTTAGAGTCTGTGATTGGTGGTGTTGAGTTTTTTCTGTATCCTTGCTGATTTTTTTTGACTCGTTGTTTTATCAATTATTAGGACTGGAATATTGAAGTCTTCAACTGTAGTTGTGAATTTGTCTATTTCTACCAGTTTTTCACATATTTTATAACTTTGCTCTTTGGTACATCCATTCAGGATTGATGTATCTTCTTACTGGATTGACCCTTTTATTATTACTGTAATAGTGTCCATCTCTGCTTATAATAATTTTACTTGTTCTGAAGTCTTCTTTATATGACACTGATAGAGCCAGTTTTGTTTTTCCACTCTTACTTCCAACCTGCCTGTCATTAATATTGGAAGTGAATTTCTTGTAGATATCATATGTCACTCTTTGTATTTTATTTGGTATAAGTTCATATTTATTATAGTCATTGATAGGTTGGGGTTTATATCTTCAGTGTTTTGGGTGTGTTTTCTTTTTTTGCTTTTTATAAACTTGTTCTAGGAATTACATTATATATTCATGACTTATCACAGTTTACTATCATCAGTATTTTCCAGTTCAAGTGAAGTGTGGAAACCTTATCTTCTTTATTATCCATGTGTCCTCCCTCCCTTTATTAATATAGTTGTCTTATTTTCCTTACATATATTCAGAACCATATCAATGTTAAAATTTTGCTTCTAATGTCATTTAATTTAGAGAACTCAAGAGAAGAAAAGTGTATTTACCTCTATTTTTTTCTTACTGTATTCTATTTTTCCTTCCTGATAATCAAAGATTCCTACTTTTGTTACTTCCATTTCATTCAGAGAACTATTTTTAAGCATTCTTTTAGATTAGGGCTTTTGGTAACAAATTTCTTAATTTTTCTTTATCTCAGCAAATCTTTTATTTCCCTGTAATTTGTGAAGGATCTTTTCCTTGACATATAACATAGCATGTTTGCAGAGCCCAGTGATTAGTATGTTGATTCTTTAAAGGACCATTTATGCCTATCACAACAGGAATGGTAGATCTTTTGTTGCAATTTCTGAGGCTTCTTTTCATATTTTTTTTTTCAGTATTTTTCCTTCTCTGTGGTAGACATTAGGCCATTCTATTGTTCTATCCTAAAGTTAGCTGATTTTTTTCTCTGTCCTTTCCATTCAACTCTTGAGCCTATGCATTGAGTTTTTTAATTTATGATGCTTTTCTGCTCCAAATTATCCATTTGGCTTTTCTTTACATTATATATTTATTTTCAGAGACTTTCTATCTTGCTAAGAATGACTCTTAACACTTTTTTCAAGTGTTTTGTACTTATTTGTTGGAACGTTTTTATGGTGGTGGCTTTTAAATCTTTGTCGAATAATTCTAACATCTCAGTGATCTCAATATTCATCATTTCATTTTTCATTCAGTTTGAGACCTTACTGGTTATTCATATGAAGAATGGTTTTCACTTGACATCTGGATATTTTTTGTATTATTATGAAGCTGAGGATTTTGTTAAATGCTTCTGTTTTACTAGTTTATTTTGTCACTGCTCCAACTGTGGAGATAGAAGTCCAACTTCACAGTAGCCATCCTTAAAACTTAGAAGGGGGCTTTCTACTCATGCTGGGCGAGCCTGGGAGGCTTCCTGATTGGGGTGGGCGAGAGCGCTTTGTTATGGCTCCCCATTTGGCCTCCACGAACGCCACAGGGAAGGGAGCTTCCTTAGCTATGGGCAGTGGTGAAAGTCTCCCCTTGGCCTCTGCTCACATGACCCTATAGTGCATGCAACATTTCTGTTGGTTGGGAAGTAGGTACCAAGGTTTCCATGTAATCTTACTGTTAACAAGGTGTTGGGCGGTGTGGCGGGGAGGGGGTCCTTTTTATTGCCCAGAGGAGATGAAAGTCCAAGCTCACCACTAGGCCTTCTTGGATACCACCTTGTGGGAGGCATTGGGGGAGTGTCTTTGCTAAAGTCTAAAGGTAGAGCAATAGGCTTTCTTTGGTTTTTCAGTGGCATGGGTTGGGTGGGACTACAGTGTTTTCTATTATTTGTCCGCAGTAGAGAAGGTTTTGTTTAAATTTTTCTGAATTACTCTACTGCCTCTTTTCCTGGTTCTTTGACTCAAGAGAACAAACTTTAGTGGGACTCTTTTTGACTGTACCTGTTGGTGTTTTCAGGTTGCCAAATTCTTGTCTGGATTATCCAAGTCCTAAAGAAAACCCTTTAAAATCACCATCATGTTATTCATTGAATCTTTTATAGCAGTTTGGTGTTTCTTACAACATCCAAACATATGATCAGTGGACGTGCTTTGTTGTGAACGGTGTATTTTATGAAAGAATTGGTCTATGACATCGCATTTAGAAGGAAACAACAAAAGCTCTTTCACCACAGCTAGCCTGTAAAGCACTAATTTAGAAAACAGTCCTTTTGGTTGTTTTGTTTTCTGTATTTATTTTTGAGAAAATTTAAAAATGTCTTCTTTAGTGTTAAATAGCATGATGATGTTTTAAAATAGTTTAAGCCAAGTTCCTTTTTTCTTACTTTTAGAGGAGGTGTACATAAGAATAATGGAGGACTCAGTTTTATGCTTCAATCGGGTCTACTCTATGAGTGAGACATATGGATTATGAATTTTGGTGAGGGAGATAGTTTTGGGGGAAATCTTTCGACTGCTGAAGTAATAGGTCAAAGGAGACCAGATTGATTGTATATTGGTGGGAGAGCAGTGAGGGCTTTCCATAAATACTTGTTGAATTTTTTTTTTTAATAAGAGACAATTTTAGGCAACTGTATCAGTTAGCAGTTGAGTTTGATTCAAATTGCTTCAAGACAGGAATTTTTGCTTCTCTGAAGATAAATCATCCAGAATAGAATGGAGACTGATACAGTTTCATTGGCCTGAGCTTTTCTGTTGTCCTTAAATGTGACCTTCATTTTCATGCCTGCAAATTGTCAGTCGAGTGCAAGTCACCATGTTTTGGCTGGAAAAGAAGGGCAAGATGCAAGAGTCGCATTTCATCTAAGACTGGGATTTAGTTCGGAGAAATTCTATTTGCTATCCTCAACAATTTTTGTTATATTTCATTTGACAAAATGATGCTATATTTTCTCTCATATCTGAAAGAGAGGATGTGCAATTTCTTTTTAAGGTGCTAATAGGGATTCTGCCAAAAGAAATGAAGTTTTGTTAGTAAGGAGGCACTAAAGAATGGATTTTGGGTAAATCCCCTAGCAGTCCCTGCCTTACCAATTGCCCGATACTCTGCAAGTGAGCATATTTCAAGCTCTGAACATCTGACCTGCTTTTGTCTTCAATATGGCAGCAAATTTAGATAACATTTTGTTTGGGGACATCTGTATGCATTACTTTGGTGTCTTGAACATTGTCTGATCCTTTGTGTTCTTGCAGTATTTTGTTATTCCTGATAGTCTTGCTATTGATGCTTTTTTTTGTTTGTTTTCCCCAAGAGCTTTATTCTTTGACAAAATGATACAGATTGATAAACTCCACAAAAGAACACACTTTGAATTAAAACAGATTATTTCAATAGAGAAATAGCATTCTGTTCAGAAAATTCTCACTAAGGCCCAAACTTTGTTTTATTCATTTCCTGATAAAATGTTGTGTTCACTCAACATTGATAACTGTTAGTGAAAGTAACATGACTCAATACTTAGTTTTATTAACTGTTTTGAATGTTCATGCTTCTGCAAGGGACATTTAAGCAGAGCTACTCAATTGTCAATTTGAGGTAGCAATCCAATACAGGTAGCAAATAGTAGAATGTTAAAGCTCTATAATTTATAGGAGGAAAAATATATTAATTCAGTTCAGATATTATTTACATTTTAGTGAGTATAAAGAGAAATCCTGTCAGACATTTCAATAGTTTACTTGATTTAGAGTTTGATACTCAGGTTTCTATGGCTTTATAATTCTCCAAATTCACAGCCTATATGACAATTATTGTTAAAAATGTAGGTAGAATTCATGTATGATACATGTAAGTGGATTTTTACTATAATGTATTTACAAAATAAATACATATTTATTTTGGTGTTTTCAGAGAAGTGAAATAAATGTAGGTATTTTAAATGAGTAAATATTTTTAAATTAATACTTTAAATCAATAAAAATATGCATATGTACTTAATTTTTACAACTTTAGATTGGGCATGACAACATAGTTAAAATTTTTAAGGCACACCTTTCTCTTCTCTTCATTTTATTTTCCTATGATGTATTTTGTATTAGGGAGCCTCTTTATGTGAATGTACATTACATTTACTAATCAGTAATTTTAAAACACTTTGGTTTCGTTAAATATTTATTGCTTGGTGCCTCCTCATATATATTTTTATCATGATAAATCCTAGAATAATAATTTCACTTTATTTTCACAATAATAAATTTTTACTGGACAAAGTTTAGCAATTATTTTAAGGTTTCATTTTTTACAGATGAAGAGACTAAACCATAGAGTAATTAAGGGTATTGCTCAAAAAACCACTTCTTTGGTAATGTGAATTATAACTTTATTTTTTAAATCTTTCTTTTTCCTTCATCAGCCTCAAAGAAGAGATTTGCACACCAACATGAGAAATCCCACTCTAGTTATTTTCGATGCTATTGGAAGACCTATATTCAAGTTTTAGCTTTGTCTCTTAAAAACTGCCTAACCTGGGACAAAATACTTGTCTGTTACCAGTTTTCTATAAAACTGGCAAATGCCATCTTACTAACAAATTCACAATTGTTGTGAAGATCAAAGGAGGTAAATGTGAAAAACACTAGAGGTCTAAAAATAGCATCAACGCAAGAATAATTTATCTGTGGCACTTTTAGAAAGTACTATTTATTATTGCTCTAGTGCCTTATTCATTTGACTTGCTTATTTTTCTTACATTTTAAACAGAGATCATGAAAAATATTTCTACGTTCGGTGATGCTAGAGAAGAGTAGGAAAATTTATCTCATTAGTTCAGCATGATTAAATTTAATCTGTTAGTTTATTGACTTTACAAAGTCATTATAATTATTTTAGATAAATATTGTGATCTATAGCATTAATTAACTAAATGCGAGGAGCTTTACTAAAATCATCTGAAGCTGGATAATCTCACAGGTATGACTGGTGCCCATGAGTCAAAACATCTTGTTGGTAACAGTTGTAGTTTCTGTTGTCAAAGAAAACATAAACATAACTTGTGACCGAGACAAATCTCCCATATGTTTGTGGCTAAATACCATTCACAGTGTTTATAATTAGATATAAATTTTCTTGAGTCACCCTTAACTTGTTCAATCATCTTTTCTTGGCCTTGAAACCATCTATTCATCTTTCAAAGTCCTAGTGAAATGTTACCCTGTTTGAAAATCTTTTCCTGACTTACCTTTTAATTTATGTAACTTCTATAACTTGTATAAGGATGCACTAGAAGATTTGTCCCAATGAAGGCATGTAGTGAGTTGCTTCTTTGTATTTTCATATCCTTCCATGTTTGAAAGGGAACAGTCATCACATCTCAGGGTGTGTGTGTGGGTTGGGGGGAAGTCTGGGGACTTTCATTTAAAGTAGCCATTAGGGTCTTAAAGTTCAAGTGCATGAGTAAATATTTTATGCAAGTATTAACTTTAAATCTCTAGAAATCAACTAGAATATCTTCTTTAAAATATCTTCTTTAAGACATTCCTTTAAATATTTGGCTTTTCCTAATCAGAAATAAGTTTCTTTGATCTCTAGTTTATTTGCTTTCTTGTCATGTACTTTCAGCTAAGATTGTTACAGACATTAATATGCTTGTCAGTATGTACTAACATATTTACAACACAACATGTTTATGCATTTGCACATATATGACAGAGTACAAGTATTATGGAGCATTTTATTTTGTAATTCGTTATATTATATACCAAGGTTTTCAATACATTTTCGTAAACATGAAAACACCAAAATCACGCCAAATTATTTTTTATGTAGCTTATGCAAATAAGTATTTTAGGGTAATATAAATACTTCAGAATATTTAATTCATTGATCTATAAAGGTTAGTAAAGTCTGGTAGGGGGGTATCACATTTTGTCCTAATAATAATATGTGAACATGGTTTTCACTTATGTAACATTTTTGGTTATGTGATTTTATTTTTTTAATGTATGGTTTTAAGAATTTATATATTAAAATGTGTACTATACATATGAGAATATACACATATATACTTATAAGAAATAGATTGATAGAAATTTTGAATTGCTGACTTGGTTCAGCAAAAAAAATGTATATTAAGCAGATAACAGGAAAAGTAACAATTTTCACAGTGAAATTTTAATAAACATAAAGATAGATGAAACTATTAATTCCTAGCCTTAATACAGTTGACCCTTGAAGAATGGGAATTAGGGATGTTGATCCCCTGGCAGTCAAAATCTGAATGTAACTTTTAACTCCCCACAAACTTAATCACTAATAGCGCACTATTGACCTGAAACCTTATTGATAACCTAAACAGTTGATTAACATAATATTTTATATGTTATATACATATTATATATTGTATTTTCACAATAAAACAAACCAGATAAGAGAAAATGTTTTTTCAAATTGTCACAAATATTCAAAAACTTTCCCAGTGTAAGTGAATTCGTGAGTTCTTCAGGGGTCAACTGTATTATGAAGAGGTATTGCTGAGATATCGAAGGGGCCTATATTTGGTGAGTTTTGACATTAATTTCAGCATGGGAAGGCATGGCTAAGACCTTTTTAAAATTGAGAAGAACTTTAAGTTATAAGATAAAACTATATAGCTTGTCTGGGTTGGGTGTATCTTGATAACTCCACAAATTTTACAATTTTATTTTCCTGGCTGTATAGTAGGAGTTGAAATTCTAAGGAGAGAGATCTTGAAGCTGAGAATCAACTACCTAGAAAAACAACCAGAAAGACATTGCTCATTTCAGTAAAGAAATAGAAGGTTATTAAGATATTGACAGATAATGAAGGAATAGGTGGAAACAGAACTCACGGAACAGCATAGACCAAGCAAGAGATCATGAACTTTCATGGTACTCTAGGGCATGTGAATATAGTGTGGAGAGGATTAGCAAGAGATGAGCTTGAAGATATATTGAGGTTGAATTTCAGCAGTTAATGAATGCTACAGAAGGGAGGTTAAACTACGCTGCAGCCACATGAAGTCCTCTGTCTGGTAGCAATGTGGGATTTAAGTTAGG
This sequence comes from Manis javanica, assembly GCF_040802235.1. NCBI lineage: Eukaryota > Metazoa > Chordata > Mammalia > Pholidota > Manidae > Manis > Manis javanica. The sequence goes on along the minus strand of NC_133160.1, from coordinate 124,973,546 downwards.
AGCCAAACAATAATAGTTCACAAGACCCTGGTCTTGTAGAAAAATAGGAAAAGAAAGAAGGGGATGGTGTTAAGAGGTATGTTGGAGTTGGTTTAAAGGAATTCATTTGATGTGACAAGGGAGAAGAATGTGGAAGAGGGAGATCTCCAACATTACGGCAGGATTTTTTACGTGGCTGACTGGGAGGCCAGTGATGCTATTTTCATTAATTGACATCATATGGAATATAAGAGTGGGGCTTACTAGGAGAAGGTAATGATTGTAGGATGTTGAAAATTTGTAAGATCTGCTGAAAATCTGTCTTGTGTTGTTCATTATGTGGTTGGAAATGCATTGTTTTGGCACTTAGAAGCAAGGCGGGGCTTAACTGGAGATAAGGCTAGGGCATAATAGATACATAGTAGCCTTAAACCCATCAGTGATTGTAGAATAAGAACATGTTTAAACATGATACTTTGATGAACACTTTCATTTAAATAAGTAGCAGAGAATGAAGAGTCAGTGAGGGAAGCTGGGAAGGATCAACAGTAATCATATTTTAAGAAAACAGAAGGGGAAGAAAAAGACAGAAAAGATAATATTTAAGAGAATGTCAAGGGAAGTAGTCAACATGTCAAAGATTACAAGCATTAGGTCTAAAAAGATTTTGCTGTCTGAAAATCATATTTACATATTGAGAGGCTGTACACACATGCACACACACACACACACACACACACACACACACACACACACACACCCACCATTCTGGGTAAGAGCTGACTTGGGAGACTAAAAAATAAAGGAAATTGAACCTTGGCAATGTTAAACTGAGATTTAGCAAAGGAAATTGTGTTGCTCAAAGTACTTTGAGTAAATGTCAAGGACTCATATTTATATCTAAAGATACACATTCCTCAAGTTTTTTCCATTGTACCATCATGTTGTCTCTGTAGAAAAGAAAGTATGGGTAGGAAATAAGCTGAAAAATTAAAGGTGAGGAAGATCGAGCATACATGAAGTAAATACTTGGAGAGAGAAGATACTTTGGACTATAATCTTCATGAGTAGGTGGGTTCATGATTTATGTATCTTTTAGTATATTCCAACATAATTTTACAATAAGTATAATTGAAATGTATTTTATCCTCACTGCTGTTGTACAGAGTTGGGGAAAATGATTTTAGAGTTTTATCACCTTACTCCTTTTTTCTTTGAACATAAGAGGTCTAGTGCTATAAATTCTCAAGTACACATTTATAAAAGGCCAATGGATGGTTTAAAAAAGTATCTGTTTTGCAGGAAGTGTGATTTAAGAAATTAGGGCAAAAGCTTCCCTAAATATTGGATATTCAGAGACTCTCAAGTTATTATAAATTACAGTTCAGAAATATGAATGGGAAATAGTCATTTTAATTAGGAAGATACAGTTGGAAATGAAGTAATTTTTAAAGGTAATTTCCTTGGTGAGTGTTTTACTCATAGCTTGAATTTATTTACCACACAGATGTCACAATAAAATAGGTATTTATGGGGTATTTTTTAATTAATGGCTTCTAGAGTGGAAGAGATGAATCATTTTATCCATATATTAGTGTATATGGCCCTAGTGAAAGATGATTCCATCAGCAGCTTTGGAGTATCCTAACCAAATGTTTTGTCTTCTGAAACAACCAAATATGTCTCACATTTCAGTTTATGTTGAAAAATCTACATAACAATGAGATACAAAGATAATCAAAATAATAACCTGTCTTTGGAAACAAGCAATTTTGCCTTTCACCTTAACTGGAGCACTTTATAAATTAATAGAAAAATAAGTTATATGGCTACATATTTCTAAATGTAAATGGGATTGTATGGGAATCAACCAACCCTGTCAAATTTATGAACATGAGTGCAATGGTCCAGCTGATGAGATGGCTCTGCAGGTCTGAAGGATATGTCATTCAGAAGGACATACTGATTTGAGTTAGTTCTTTCTGTTTGTTTGCATTTAATTATGTACTGAAAGGATTGGTATAGGGAATAAAATATACATGGACTAGCATGTCTGGTTTACCAAAGTATATCAATGTCATTTCAATTTATAGTACAACCTCTACAGGGAGAATAAGACTGTGTACATGCAAGTTGCATTAACAATATTGAATTCAAATGAAAATTTATTTCTATTTCTTGTTCTTCTTTTAGCCAAGATATTGTATTCCTACTGAAGTGTACATTTTAACATTGTGTTAAAACCCGCATTCAAAACTGGGATACAAAAATAAATAAAATTTTTAAGAAATTACATACTAAAATTCATTCTTTGTTCATTCATTATAAAGGTGGTGTTTCTCATGCTCCTTAGATAATGTGCAGTTAAGAAATTGAATCTACCATATACTTACTATACATAATTAAATTTATCTTGTGAATGCACCACATATTTGATATGTTGATATTAGAATATATTCCACTGAGTATTTTGATACTAAGGATAACAAGTTTAGTGACAGCATTAAAAGCACCAGCTCAAGAAAGCCTCAAAGTGGTTGTTAAAAAGAGTAATGAGTCTTCAACCAGAGTGTCATACTTAATGTCTTTGATGTTCAAATTTTCATAGATTGTTATGATTATCCATTCTGCTTATGTACATCTTTGCCTTTTCCCAAAAGTTTGAGCTACAGCAAGTGTAGGATAAACTGGATCTCTCCTTAGTTTTAAATTACTTGTCATTGTTATAGTTATTATCATCACTTGTAACCAAAGTGGTGGGTTGGAGATGCAGTTTCTGTCATTTTCATTGAAGCAGTCTGCCTTTGTGAGGAATCTGAGGTAAACGGCACTAACCATGAAATAGAAGCTTCAAGGTGCTTTACTCAATATCCTATAAAACAAGACCAGTAAATATGAGGGCCATCTGGCTGCAGCAGCTGTGGCAACCTGCCTTAGTTGGCTATCCTCGCTGGATGGCAGGTACCCCTACCTTTGTCAGGGGAAGTTCTCTTGGCCCAGCTCAGCAGAAGATGGTCTGCTGAGAGAGCAGACAGTGGTCTTTTTGAGTGCCCAGTCTCCAGTAACTGGACTTGCTCGCTACCACCTCTAACAAGTTATGTCATTAAACTGTTCTATAATGCTGTGTGTTTCACAGAAAGCAAGTAAAATATCAACAGAATAAACTGGAATACAACAAATTTGTGTTGTAAAGTCACCATACCAGAAATGAGTGAAATAGAATGAAAGCAAGAAAACCTGAAAAGGACAATTAATACTAAAATCCTCAGGAAAGAAGGTATTTTAAGTCATATTATTGATGTCAATAATAGCTTATAACGTACTTTAGAGTCTGTAACACAATATGTTTAAAATGACTTAGGCTCTTAATAAAATATAAGAATACTTCCTGTCTAAGTGGCCATGGATAAATGAATGCATTTATCTCTGCTTTAGTTGCATTGTAAGTAAAATGGGGATGATAATAATTACCTCATATTTTGTTTTGCCAATTGATTCCATGTATGTTGAATGTTCAGAAAGGTTTTAGCACAGAGTAAGTTAAATACCTGATTAAAAAAAATCACTGATAACAGCAAACTGGACCTAATGGGGTTCCCTTAAAGTCTTTTTCAGAATCACTTACTGTGATTGACACATGTAAACTTTTTTCCTCTGAAGAATCAGTGTTAAGACCAGGTTAATGATACTGGCTTATTTCAAAATATAATTGAAATTGCATTGCTACTTCTTTAATTCTGTGAACATCATAAATTTATTTTGTGGTAATTGTAAAGATAAAAATGGCAATGCTTTTGAATCAAATCATTATGTCATATTAACCTGTTTATGACTGTGCTGTCATGGTACATTTCTTCCACATGCATCAATTTTTAGCCAATTCTGTATCTATACATCACCCATTATGGAATAGAATTATAAAGGAAGCTTCAACTTTAAAAAGACAAGAGGGGCCTGATAAGTTTATTGGATTTTCTCCTGATCATAAATTAGTGTTACAAGTGTCTTATTAATTATAATAACTTCTGTTACTTAGGCTCATTGTCTTAGCGCTTCTGGTGCTTCAATTAGAAACGAAGTTGCTGATTTCCTAAAGTTTGGGATCAGGGAATGCTACCCAACCCATAGCCCTGTAAGGGTTTTCTTTGCATTTACAAGTGTCAGTGGTAGAACAAAAATGTATAGAATATAGAAATTAAATTAAAAGAACATTTTTTCTGCATTCCAGTGAGCTGGTACTTCATTATGCACTGCTAATGTCTAGTGTTTTCAGTGTTTCATATGTGTATTTACATCATTTTGTTCTGGGCTCATTATGAAGATTGCATCTAGTGTATTATTCATCTTTGAATTGTCATCCCACAGTAGACTGCTTGTCACTTAGTAGAAATTTAATAAAAGTTTGTTAAATTTAATCTGTCAATATATACCTAGTGTATAAGATGTTTAGATACTGTATTAAATGGTGAAATTTTTACAAAGGCATGACTTCTGAAAATTTGTACTTTCAGGATTGTGAATAGTTTTTTTTTAAAATTAACATATAAGGCCATATCTCTTCCCAGCATAACATCTATGTTGGTAAGTATAATGGATAAATTCTAGTCTCATTTTACTTTAGTCTCAGTAGTAGGGAAAACATTTAATGTCTCACTTTTCCTGAGATCTTTTTTTTTTTGATGTGATGTACCAAATAAAGGCTCTTGCATTTCCTTTTTAGTTGTAGGCAATACCCTTTGATTTTCCTCCTTTACCTGTTTACTGAGTTCACTGTTTTGATTTTTTATCTTGTCCTTTTTCATTCCTATTCTGTAAATTCTGACTTTAGGTCATTGACTCACAAATTTATATTTATACAGACTTTTCTTCCTAACTCCCAGACTTATATATGCAGCTGCCTACTTGATACCTCAACTTGAATGTCTCATAGGCTTCTTAAAGTTAACACTTTCAAAAAGAATAAAAAAATATTCCCTCTGCTTTTCAGACCTGTTCTATCTACAGTTCTTCCCCATATCAACAAAAAAGACTTTCATCATGCCAAGAACTTCTAAATCATTCTTGATACCTCTGCATTGTTCAGTCCAGAAGGTCCTATTAAATGGATCCCCCCAAAATATGTCTCAAATGGATCCAGTTTTCATTGTATTCCTAAATATTGTCTACTTAGTCTAAGCCATCAAGTTTTCCTTCAGTTTACTTTACTAGAATGTAAGGTTCTTAAGGGCAGGTATTAGGTATATTTTGGTTCTCGTCATTTTTCGAGTACTTAGGCCAGCACCTGGCTCACAGCAGGTACTGGAAAATGTGGGATGAATGGATTGATTGGGATTTCTTTAAGGAGACTCTTCCATAATCACTAATAAAGATCGCCTTGATAATGAGGTCTTCCATACCCATAATGAGAAGAGTGTTGGTAAATGCTATACTAATTGACCTTTATTTATTTGAGGTAGATTCAAATGACTTTTTTAATGAATTCATTCTGGAACTTTGACGCTGTGGTAGGTTTTGACAGAATGACTAGTGATTTAGAGCAAAGCAGTGTTCAAAGTACCATGTGTACATATATCCTTAATTCAGAATAGATGGTACTAATTGTGAAATTCAGTGTATGCAAATAGTTAATAACATGAAATGATATTCTGATTTAATCCTTTGTTTCTGTGGTCAGAATAGATAATGGAGACACACAGAATAGTTTCCTTCTCTAATATCAATGAAAGCTTAATGATTATCCTGAATCCTGCTATTTTAAAAGTGTTCTCAGATTTGAGATATAATAGTTTTGAGTTAAGAAAAGCACTTTATACTATTGTATTTAGTGAATATTTACCTTTTATTTATTGAGTGATTTCAAAATTAACCAAAGTTCTCTGTATATGTCAGTATTTTTTAAAGCTGATTTTAAAACATACAGCTTTATTTGACTGATACAACTCGTAAAATTAAGATTTTTAAAATTGAAGATGTTCATGTCACCACTTTTTTGAAACCAAATAAACTTTGCAAATATTCTTAATATTAGTTAATTGTAAATTACTTTTATAAAATAAAATTGATTCATATGGTGGCATGGCCATTGAATTTTAAAAATGTTATCAAGTTCTGTGAGAGAAAATTTTCGAACATTAATTTGCAGAATATAGGATTCATAATTCCATTTATTGTCGATAACATTGAAGTAAAATGAAGTAACCCACATTTTTTTAAATGCCAGCAATTTTTCTTTGTTTTTTATATTGAAAATATTTTATCAGTAAAACATATGGTTATATGTAATTTTATTTTCGTGAGTTTTTATGTGATGTGAACATTTGAATTTGATATATTTTATGTAGATAGAACTATTATAATTGGCTTTGCTATTTATTTTTTTTCCATGATAGAAGTAGTTTTCATTGTTTCTGAAGTTCAAGTCACTAATAAAAATGAAAGAAAAAAATGACAGCAAAGGTAAAGAGTGAAAAGTAGAGATACCTAATCCTCTACTTAAATTTCAACTTCCACCATTTATTTATGGATTCATAATACATAAATATCTTATGTTTTCTACATCAGTACCTTTCTTAATGAATGCATATGTGCCATTTGCAATGTGAAAATAGAAAGGTTTTAATTTCTATGTAGAGAATCATAAAGTTATTTTGTCTGTATTCTATTACCTATATATTGTCTCATTCTAATACATGTATTAAGCTGATTACTTCTCATCATTTTCTCTGAATAGTGCACAACCTACATGGTTTATTACTCACCTGGACAGCACTGTCAGCTTCCTATCTGGTTTTCTATTTCCTCTCTTGTACCCTGACAACTCATTCTTCATAAAAGAGCCAGTGAAATCATCCCAAAAGATAAATCAAATTTCATCACTTCCCTGCTTAACGCTTTTCATATTAGACTTGGTTATTTGTTATTTTGAGAGGTCCAACTTAAAGTTATCACTGGGAAATTAATCCTCATTGTGTCAGTTTCATTCTTAGAGTATTTCTATGGGACATTTATTAGTAATTACTTCTGTAATAGTCACCACTTTAAAATCATAAAGATATCAACATGATAATTTTTGATATTAGACTTTATCAAATATTTCTAGGAATATTTCAGGATTCCAATTAAAACTGGATTCAATTTAGATCACTGGATCTTTTAACATTTCTATCCATGCTTACATAACCATTTAGTGCCTACATGTTACAGATTTCCCTTTGCAAGCTATTCTAATGTATAAACACACATAAAATGTGTATGTTAGTAGTTTGTATATTATAAAATGTTAAGAGTATATTCTTGGATCATTTGTTTCTAAAGCGGTTAAAAAGTATTGTTATTTATACAGATTTTAGGAAATAACTTTACTGGACGAAAAAAATATCTATCCTAGGCAAAATTAGAGGGGATAAAAGCTCAGTAATTATTTGAAAGTATTCTTTACATTTGTAACATTCTCATATGAAGAAACATACATTTTTGTATCACAAAATAGATATGGATCGGTATCAGTTTATAGTGTTTATTCTTCTTCATGAGTGCCTCAAATTTAATAAGGGAAAGGAGAAGGGGTATTGTGTGTGTGTTCATTCTTGTGTCTTCTCTTTTGGTAATAATGTATTAACTTACATTCTGATGTTTTTCATGTATACTGATGAATATACATAATGTTTTAATTATTGGATGTTGGTAGCAGGTCAGTTAAAGGAGATAGTTACAGCTGTTTTTAAGAGACATGTAACAGATTTGCTCTAGCAGACTGAGGCAAAATGAGAGAATGCATCTCATTTTATGAACATTTTCATTCTTTTTAGCTTTAGTGTGTTTTCTTGTCCCTACTTGCATCACCTTTCTTTACTTCTCTGTCAACTCTCAAGTAATATTTTATTCTATTTTTCTTAAAATATGAAGCCAAGAAAACAACCTCTCAATTTTATATAATTTAGTATATATAAAAATATGTATAAAAAAGTTAAATTAAAAGTAGTTCCTCCTGTGAAATATAAATTTGAACCTCGCATAATAGACACTTTTTATAAATCTGTGATTTATTCTAAAAATTAGTGTGCAAATGCTTGCAGACCTTGTAATATGCTGAGTAACTTCATTAGTGTGAAAGGACAAAAAAGAATTAATGTTGTTTTACATGTAATCAAGATAAGAGATGGTGGGTACTTTATAATATAGTTTATGATTCAAAATGTGAGTACCTCTTGTATGCTGATTAGTGTATCATCTTTAACTTCTATGTCTTACCAGCTTTAAAATTTAGTGTTTGATTTTTACAAAAATTGAAGATAACTCTGACTCCTGTTTTTCTTTTCAAGTTTTAAAATATTACTAAATTTTGGGTTTATTTATGGAATAAATATTTGTCGCTATGCTGTTTGATCAGCACCCCACCTTAAAGAGACCATGATCAGTAGACCACTTCTTAATATGGAGAACGTCATTCTGATTCTCGAGTGTGCATTCACCTACTCAGTCCATGAACAGTTACTGAGTGTTGCTCTGTTTTCTATATTAGTACTTGTGATGTGTACCTGGCGGGACAATTTGTATTCTCAAGGAGCTCATGGTTTAATGGGTCATAATTGATTTGGGAAGACTGGCTTATAAATAGCTACAGGAAACTGTAAAACTTTCCTTAGGAGATGTATGTACAGAGGGCTTTGCTGAAATATTGGAGAGCAATGAAATCTACCAAAATTTGCAGGTGAAAAACATCTAGGAGATTGTGAGACCTAGCTTTGGCAGTTCATTCTGAGTAGAGAGAAATGTTCAGGGCACAGTGGTGTGAAACAGTGTGGTAGTCCCCAGATTTGAAGTACAGCAATGGAACAGTTTCCCTGTAAATGTTGAGGCCAGTTTTCCAAAAATTGAAGTGGTAAGCTCTTATAGATGAGAAAATTAACACCTCATATGAAGTACAGGGCAAGATACAAAGACATTATTGACACTATACAGAGACTATTAGAATAATGCTTTTGAATCTCTAATACTTGGTATTGATGAAAGAGGTTTAGGCTAGACAACGCAAATCTGGGATTGATCAGCACATAATACTAAAAGTAATAGAGAAAATTTAGGGTTGCCTGAAATTTCCAGGAACGTTGAACTTGATAGATCTTTATCACTTACCAGCTTTGTTTTATTTTTCTTTTTAGTGAATAAATATCTAATGTTCATGAATAACACTGGGCTATAGGAACCTAAAAGTAGGAAAAGAGAAGAGTTCATAAAAATGTTGTTATATATGAATATAGAAAAATCACATTTGAGGTAAAAGGGGTAATGACCAGTATACCACTGATCCAAAACTAAAAGTTTGGTGTGTGACAATTAAATTTTCTTCAGAGATTTGAAAAGAGGAATGTGCACTCATATAAAACATATGAAACCTAATGAATGCTTTAAAAAAATCTCTAGGATCTTTGTTAAAAATGTGAAGAAATCCTAAGAAATATTTTTTATGGCCATTTTTGTGATTGCTGAGTTTATTCAACAGTAGTTTTCAATATATACTATAATATTAGTGTGAGTAAGGAAGACACTTTGCATTGTCTTTCTGGCAATGATAACAAATTTGGCAAGTCCCTTTTTCCCACTCATCTCGTCAGTCCCTATGGCTTGTCTGTTTGGTCTCTACCAGTTTTATACATGTGCTTTTGCTATTGCCACAGCCATGTGAGTTTGCACAAGAGCTGTCACTTCCTAATTGCAAATCTTCTCTCATCTCCCACTTTTAAACTGCATTCTGGTCTCAGAATCTTCTTTGTAAAATATCACTTTCATCATATCATTCTCCTTAGAAATACTGAATTTCTTGATGTACACAGATAAAAATCCTTGAATGAGAGTCTCCTCGAGCAAACCTTCCTTTCAGTGCTAGCTTCCCTTTTATCCAGGCCCTCCACGGTCATGCTTGCTTTTCCTTGCTTGGAATTCTCCTTGTCCTCCTCCCTCCCTTTCCAAAACTTGCCATCACTTCAAGGTCTAGATCTCATCCCATTTCCTCCACTCCGTATTAGTGGCACTCAGAATTCTTGTGACACACGTCCACATTTGGAACTTAATTGTTGACATTATCTCAGATTTCCGTTACTGACTTCTCTGGCCTATAGACCCTGTACTCCCTGGCTTCCTGGAAAACTCCACAGGGGCTGACAATATATTTTGTATTTCTTAGAATCCTTATTCCCAATATTGTGTTACTCATAGTCTTTCTGTAAGTTTTTCTGATGGAGTGAAAAAGCATGTGTGTTCTCAGTGAGGTGATGGATATGAACATGACAGAGCAGAAAGAATGTATAAATATTTTAATACTCCTTTTAGGAATTTGCATGCTAAAGTACATATAAAAATGTAAAACTGTAGGTATTAGAATTACTCTATAACTTTCACATTAACCTATTTCATTTCCTAAGTAGAACCATTATCAGAAATGAACTCATTTATTCATTTACTTATTGTGTTGCATCTTTGTGAATTTTTGGCCTAAGCCTCAGGAGACTTGTCTATCTTCACTACTATGTCGCCAGCATCAGCATAGTACCTGAAATCAATACATATGAGTTGAGTTATTTAACTAGTTAAGCAATGATGTACAGTGTTAATACCCCAATATAGGGCCTGCAGATGATATATTACTTGCATTCACTGGTTATTAAATTGAAGGAAAGAGAAATCCGGGAGAAAGACATTGAGCTGAATAAATTATACTATATAGCAAACAAAGTTACCAGTGAAAACATCATTGCATACGAGCATTCTGTTCAGTTACAATGTCCTGACTTAGACTGTATCTGATAAGTAAGCTTCTCTGTAAATCTATCTGAGATACATTAACTTTGAGGTCACTATACTTAGAAATTATTGAAAGTAAAATAGACTTTAAGAGGTTGAAAGACAGTATTTGATAAGAGCAATGTATTCTTAGCTTGTACATCTGTCAAGATCTGGTTTCAAGTAAAGTTTGAGTGTGACCCCCTTATAAATCAGAGGTGACATTTTCCTGTGAAGAAAACATAAATATCATATTGACTGAATTTTTATTTTAAATAGCTTTCTTGTTTATCTTAAGAAGACCTTTAGAAGTATAAATTTCAGAAATATTCTTTTTCTCTTCCTCCTATACTTATTCTATACTTCTACCCCTTTTTCTTTCCATACATGTACAACATACATGAAAATACACACATAGGTTTAATATGTATGCATATGTTGTAAGCAAAAATATATTGCATTTTCAGCTATTCTATGATGTATGTGACCTATATTTCTTTTAATATAAAGTTTATGGTTCTAGCATTTAGAATATTTTTCATAATTCATTTGGAAACTGCAAAAGTTTAGAAAAAAGGACTTAGTAATTGGACTGCTCAAGTCATGTAACAGGTGATTCAAAGCCTATTTATAAAGCAACATATGTTGTCTCAGAGGACTTCTCAGGTTTATCAGCCATGTCAGTAGATTCCTTGTAGCCTGTGAATGGCTTTTCTTACATGAGTATTATGAAGATGATTTTATAAGAGGCTAACATCTGCCTATGGTAGAAGTTGAGTTACTATTTGAGAAAGTTTAAGATGGAAATATATATAATGTAACAGAATATATTGTTGACCTATGGTGTTCTCATTTCTTCTATAATAATTTATATTGTGCTACATTATTCTGATTCTCATTGTAACCTTGCCTTCCTCTTTCTCTTTTCTTAAGAGTAGTGAAGGTGCTGCTGCTGATGACAGAAACTACAGTAGTAACAGAGTTACAGCTGCTTTACTGAAGCCCTAATATGTAAGAGGTCATATGCTGTTCAGATTATTTATTATACCATTTGATACTCACAAAGTTGTAAGACTTAAAGTTAGTTGTCCAATTAATTATTATTAGTTTAATTAGCTTTAGTTACAATTAATTCTTAGTTGTGCATCTAATAAATGGCAGAACTAAGGCTGAATTCAGGTCTCTGAGGGCCAATAGAGTGACTCCCTAAGATATATTTATTTTTCTGCTATTGCTCTTTTTGTATTTTATCTATCTTACCAAACTGATCCATTCTTGCATCAATTTTCATCTCTTTGTAGATAATTCTTAAATTGATATCTGTAATCCCATCCCTTTCTTTCTTCTGACTTCCAATCTATATTTCCAAATGTCTAATCAATGCCTTTGCCTGAAAATACTCCAGAAATATCACTCTTTCTACCAATACTTACCCCCTATTCTTCTTGGTTAATATTGTCATTGTACTTAAAAAAAATACTCAGACTCAACATTCTCTTTGTCTCCATTCTCTCTGTCAATTGCTGTCTATAAACAGGAGGCATGTAATGTTGATTTTTATTCTATTCCCTAATTTACTGTATTTTTCTCTATCTACAGCATCCCTCAGAAATGTGTAATTCTTTGAAACATCAGTGCTCTTCAGCATGCCTAAAGCCTGCAAATGGCCCTACAAATTACTCCTACTTATTTCTGCTGAATAATATTTCTGAAATTTTTAAAAATTTTGTAAAGATTATCTTTATACTCTAACAATCTTCATTGCCTGAATATTTTACAGAAAGAATTAGAGTGCATGCTTGCTGTTTTGTATTCACTATCACCATAATTGCATGCCAGAAAACATTGGTTATATCCAGAAATCTTCACGAATCATAAACTTCAGTCAAAGTAGATGACAGTTCATTGCTTATTAGTGCGTCCAAGTCCATGACTCTTTCATCTCTCTGGAATATCTTATTCCTGCTGCCTCCCTCTTGATAACTGCCTTTCTGAGTTCTACCCTTCCTTCGTTCTGTTTATAACTTTTCCCAATGGGAAGTAATCTAGTCTATGAATGAATGGAGTGTGCCTGATTCAGCTCTCTCTTTTCCATTATAGATGTTCAATACATATTTATGGAATTGAATAAGATTTGTCAAACTCTAGTCATGGATATTAAAATATAGATAATTTTATAGCTCTCAGTTCATATGAAGTACTATCTTTACTGGACTCATACTGCTTCTGATTATGAGTATGTTGGTTGAATATGCTTTCTCTCTAGTATCACCATTTTTGACTGTAGATCCTGGTACAAGGTTATGTTCATAATACTCCTATTTCAAATTGAGAAGATTTTTATGATACCCACTGAAAATTATGAATAATAGTTTCAACTAAAGGAAATATTTGAATTCTAAGGAGTAGTTTTCTCCATCAAAACTACAAATATTTTATTCCTGATTAAGTATTTTATAAGTCAGTAATAAAGAGAGTTTCATAAGTCATTTATTTTGAGTTTGAGAAAATCTTTCGAGTACTTAGTATGAACATTATACTGAGTGCCTGTGAGATGAATAAGCCCCCAACCCCCCACACACACATAATCTGTGCTTAAAACAGAATACCAGTTATTAACAAACAAAAATACTTTGATGATAACTGTAATGTTAGTTTGAATAAAGTAATTAAGAAATCGGAGAGTTGGTTATTTTTTATTGGTGAGTTCTGAATTGCACCTTCAAGCATAAATCTGAGTATGGAAAAGACACTACAAGTAAAGGAGAGAGTGCCAGTATTTGGTGGAATGATGGTGTGTTGTGCTTGGGAAAGGGTGACTGGAGCTGAAGAGACTAGTGTGTGAGATACGTGGGCAAAAATGCAGGGAGGTAGTCTTAATGGTGGGCTGGAATAAGTAAAAGTGAGCCATTGGATCATTCCTAAGCAAAGAGATGGCACAGCCATGTTTAAACTATGAATGCTAGGTTGCAGAGGGCAAAGAACTGAGCAGGGATCTCACGTAGGAGCCACTTACTGTAATCCGGGACAGAATATCCTGCTTGGACCGGGATATAGAGTAAGAATGGAAAGAGGCAAGTATGAGAAATAAAAGAAAATAATAGTTGATTGAGTGTGGTTTAAAGGAGAGGTGACTTAGATGTTTATCTTGAACCCTGGGTGAGTGGTTAATGCGAACCGATTTAATACAGAAAGCAGGAGAGTTTGGGAGAGGGAGCAGGCATAATAAATGGCTTAACCTTATTAAATACTTAAGTTTATATCTAGGTTTCCTTAATTCAAAACATTATTGATCTTAATAATTTATACTTAAAAAGCCCCATGTATTTCTTATTATAGTGCTTCATTCCCAAGCAAGGAATTTTTTTATAGCCAGAAAGAGAGGAAATGCAAAACATGCTTGTTCAGGGCACTCATTGCTATGGGGCATTTTTCAATTTGAATTCATTTTTGCCCTAAATAATATTTAATATAATGTGTCATGAAAATACAAAATGGGTTTTATAGCATTTTAAACAGAAGGCAAAAGCTCAGATAGAAAACCATTTTGTTCTAAATCTAGTGCACCCTTTCTTGCCAAGGACAGCAAGTTTTATATCAATGAAGTCATATAGTTTTCTCAACGAAAAGGACCCTTAGTCTTTGTTTTATGCAACACAGTCTGTTTACCAGCAAATGAAGTAATTTTCCAAATCCCATTACAGCATACACAGCTACATTCTTTACAAGTACTCTATTTTTAAATGTTAACTGAGGATTTACAGGAACTCACATTCTAAAGAATATTTCTATCGTTGTTATTCAGTTTTACTTAAAATTTGTCATTTTTTTCTCTTAAATCAATTAGTGCTGTGTATATTTATTATCACTGCTCAAATGTTTTTATGGTTATCCCCTAAAGAAACCGTTTAAAATGTGAAAATAAAGGTAGCATATAAAACAGTCAACATTTAATTGTTTTTTATGTATTTCTTTAAATTTGAAGATACCACTGATCATTATACTTCATGTGATCATGACTTTATAGACCAGTAGTGTGGGAACAATGTATGAGCTCATAACACATTTGACTCCCTCTACTCTTTCTATTTCGCACTGAAAAATCACATACCAGTTTTTCAAAGGAAAAAGAGGATGAGGATAAGCCATAATTAACTTCAAATATAAAAATCTTTCATTGTTAATCAGTGAGATTGATGGTCGGTTCAAGAACAGATACCACTGTAAATTATCTGAGATTTATATGAAAACTCATCAATTCACTAACGCTGGATTTAAATGGTTTCATTTTCAGTAAGCATCACTCTAAATAGATTGCATATGTATTTGATTCTGATGCCTGAATCAGTGTGCACTATTTAAAACAATGATAGGAGTTTATTCTATATTATGTAGCGTAGGCAAAGAACTATATTTGCTGCAATATAAAGGTACTCCTTGTTCACAATACCAAATCAGCTTTATCCATCTAATATGATAACATTTAGGGATGTAAATTAATTCCTTTTATGAAGACATGTTTGTATTGTTCCTCAGTTGGTGTATTTGTTAGTTTAATGTAATTAGTTCCTTCAGATGATCAGCTTTAAGGAATATTGGGGCTTTGTGTGATCATTTGATGCTGTTTTCCCAGTCTGTCAATTCTAGAACCCTAGACTTGTCTGCTTTCTAAACTCTTGAATTTGCCTATGGAACACACAAACACACACACACACATACACACACACACACACACACACACACACACACACACACACACACACACACACACACACACTCTCTCTCTCTCTCTCTCTCTCTCTCTCTCTCTCTCTCTCTACGGCTTTTATTTTAATAACTGGACCCAGCCTCTCATTTAAGCTCACTTTGCCCCCACCTGCTTTTTGTTTCCTTACTCCAATTTATGCATGACTATATCCCTGATGTTTGTGTCCTTCCTAATCTTCTAATAAATTCCAGGGATCTTGGGCTTGGCACTAAATCTTACTTTTTTTGTGTGTTTGATTCTTGTATTCAGTAAATCACTTACTTTTATAGTTTCATCTTCTATAGGATGTAGACATCCCTTTGGGTCACTGTTTCTCAATTCACTAAACTTAACACTTTGCTTTCCATAACCTGTTGCTGGTTTTCAGCCAGCCTAGTGTGGCCTCTATTGCCACAGGCTATACCATGGTTATAAACTAATCGTAAACCAGGTCTTGTAGTTTTTCCTTCCTTCAGTAGGTCCTGGATTCTTAGAACAAACATTTTATATTAGGTTTCTTGAACCTGTGAGAAAGGATTATTAAAACATGGCACTTCTGGGTGGGATTTCCTTTAGTGTTTTAGGTTCTGGATCTTGGAAGGAAGTTTAGGCCTTAATCCAGGCTCAATGCTGGCAGTTCTACCTGTAGGCCAAGATATATTCTGAATGTCTTGCCTAGATAGTTGGAGAAAATATAGATGAGCATACAGAAAGTTGGAAAGATTTATATAAAGGCAAGGACAATCTTGTTTTTGTTAAATCCTTAGAATTTCTCTCAGTGGCATGTACAAAGCAGTCATATGTATTTGTTGAAATCACTAATAAGGTGCTGATACAATCTTCCTCTGCTTCCTTCTCTGTTTTAAACAGCCAGGTGTGTATTTATTTAACTTTTGTAAGCCTAGGCCAGAACAAAAAATACGTTTGCTGGCAAATTGCTGCTACAAAGCTGAAAAAATAGCTGTTAATGAGAGTGGGGCAAGAGACAATTATGAAAGAGAGACTTTGGGAAATAACTCTAAGCAGCCTAATGGTTAAAAATGAGCCTGCCTTGGGAAATTTTCAGCAAATTGTTTTAAGTCCTTTCCTCAAGTTCTGTTCTTATTTGTTTGTTGAAAATAATAAAAGTACTTCATAGATTCTTGTGAGGTTTAAATGACAAAGTACATGTAAAGTGCTGTGAACACTTCTCAGCATGTGAATCCTTTGATGAGTATTTCATCTCACATCCTATAGACTTCAAGTAATTCGGTTGGATTTTGATTCACATATATATCATTAGCATCCTTAAAGGGCAAAAATGGCAGTAGTGGTTGTGTGTAGGGAAGTTGAAACTGGCAATAAGTCTCTTTTTCAAGCTACTGAGCGTAGGTGGGGTTTATGAATTAGCTGATCACCTAATACATTGAAGTGTTCACTTAGTCACTTAGTTTTATCATTCAAGCTTACTAATCAGCTCATTTTGATAAATATTAGTAGTAACTTTTGATAAATCCCTCTTAGAATTTGGAGTGATACTGTTTTAATAATATCAGACCAGAGAATGATGTAATTAGAGGGAGAAAATAATGTGTTTTTCCAGTCTTCTGGGTCTTTGGCTGCAGGTATTTACAATCTCTTGAGTGTATAGTTTGCTAAGAATAATGGGGCTGCATTGATAAACTGTCTCTACTGTCCTCAAAATGAAACAAAAGGACAGGATTTGAAAGCCCATATAATAATATTATTTTTGAATTCTTCTCTTTTTCTCTCTGTTGGTGTTGCATTTGATTTTTCTCACAGTCCAATTTCAAAGATTAAACAAAATATTGGATCACATGATACTTTTAAACAACCTTTTTCATGTGCTGCATTGCTTTCTAATATTTATATGATTGTCATGTACAGATGTACATACAGTTTGTTTACTGTACAAGTAGAGGAGGGAGATACAGCCTGAATTCCTGACTCTGCTTTCACTTCACAAGGCATGTGCTCTAGTATGAGGCTGAATGTGCACAGTTGGGGCATCATAATTTGCACAAAGTTATCCTACAGGCTCACAGCAGTCCTGAATATTTGGTTCTGACATGCATTTAATGTACAGGTGACACTAAGCATTAGATAATATAGCTGAGTTCTCTATCACAGATGTTTTGTGTCCTAGAGTTATTCAGTGAATTCAATTACATTTTTAAAACAGAAAGAAATGACTATGGGTATTTTTATTCATGACTAGAATTCAGTATTATAATATATGCCTACAGTGGAAGATTAAGATTAATTTATTTCTCTTTATTGCTTTAGTTTGAAAAGGTATTCCAACAAATAATATTAAGGCCCTAGTGTTAAGAGAAAAGGCCAGATTATAAGGGTTTCACAAGTGATTTGTCTGTGAAAAAAATGGACACACTCATGTATGGTTTCTTTACATACAATAGAAGCAAATGGAATTAGGTCAAATATGAAAAATACAAAGGAATGATTTTTATAAAGTTCAAGTTTCTAAAAGGGGTAGGAGGTAGTTGAAGTAAACCATAGAACTTTTTTTACCTTAATTGTGAATATACTGAAATTTCCAGCCTTTTATTACCACTGTTGGGTTCAAAGTCTCACTGACTGGCAGTTGTGTTCTTCATGCTTTGATTTTCCCAAATATAAAGCAAGCATGATGATTGCAGGTACCAACCACATAGATTTTTATGAGGTTTAAATAACATGCTGTACATAAACAAAGAAGAACAATGAGTGTTACAATGTGAACAGTCAAATTGGATGTGAGCTGTTCTTATTTTAAAATTATTGTTTTTAGCTATTCTCAAATTACTTTAGTCTTTCATCTATAAATTGAAATCAGTGCTTATTTTAATATTACCATTTCCCTGAATTATGTGAAAAAAGTATATACATTTTTTCACATTAGTGTTGTACCCAATTTGAGGTTAGTTTTGGAGTTTAGGGAGTTTTAAATAATAAGTGGATAAATGTGGGACAAACAACTGCCTCAAGGATTCATTTTTTTAAAAGGAAATTATTACATTATCATTAACTTCACATAATCAATTGGCAATTCATAATGGTGTATATGCTACCAAAACAGGATTGTTCTTGGTCTTATATCTAGGTCTAGAGATTTTCTAAAGCTACATCAAAAGTAACGTTTTTAAAAGATCAATGTGTGAATAATTTAAGGAATTTAAAATGGTAGCCCAAAATTACATTTTAGCCTATTAAAAACATGTTTATTCTATTCAATGCAACCTTTGACTGAGTGACTGTATATTACATTGTCCATAGGCCACACTGGACATACACACCTGTTGGGCTTTTAAGCCTTTGGTGTTCTTCCTCAGCCCCAACAAACTGGTTATTGATGAGCCAGCCATAAAAACAAAAATCTAAAGATGACAATTATTATTTTAGATAAGTAGGACAGAAGTTCTGGCCAGGTATCCCTTTCTTTACATTTGGAGTGCTGTAAATAAATTATTTAATTCCTTAACGGTTTCTTCTGTCTTATTTCAAAAATGAAACAAATCTCTACCAAGAATATGGTCTTCTCAAAAATACCTTCTGATTACCTGCTTTTTAAGTTTTTACTCTTAGTACTACTTTTTTCATTTTTTAATGAAGCTAGATATCTATTGCAAATTTCACACCTTTTATCCTTAGGTATATATTTTTCTATTATTTTACATTAAATTGGTTGTTTATTTTTGTATAAATGTGTTTTTTTTAAATGTGTTGCTTGTTACATGACACAATTGCAAGTGATGATAAATAGTTAGGTTTACATTTTATCCAACTTGTTTATTTCTGCCTGTTTAATTGGCATGCTGAGTCCCTTTACATTTAATGTAATTAATGTATTTTGGATTAAGACTCTATGTTAATGATTCATTTCCATTTGCCCCATGTGCTTTTTGTTCTCTCAGCTTGTTCTAAATGTGGTTGTTTATTATTAATACCTATCTTTAATAATGTGGTCTCATGAAAAATAAAGATAAAAAGTTTTCTTATATATAGTTTTCTTATATGTAGGCAAAGAAGCTTGAAATTCTATTGTAAAAATGTCTGTATGCTGTAGCCTTAAACATTTCATATATCTCTAAAAAACCTAACAAGAAATATTTGAGAACCACATGAATAATACTATAAAAATTTGAAAGGATACCTAATTCAAGACTTTACCAAATAGAGAGACACACCATGTTCCCAAAAGGGAAGAGAGAGTATGAAAAAATATGTTGACTATCAACTTACGTACATACACTTATGGGGTTGCACAATTATAATGATATTAAAGTGTAAGTATTAATTTGAAATTGTGGTTTGGAAGTGTAATTTGATTTGAAAATGTAAATAGATGAAAAAAAACTAATGACCATTTAATGAGGACTTACTGTTTGCTGACTATTGCATTCATTATCTAATTTAATAGTTTAAATATTTTAAGGGAGTAAATTTAGAAAAGAAAATAGACAAATCACTAGAATAGAACAGCTAGCCCAGAAACAGACCCTAATGTATGCATATATATATATATATATCATATATGTATATATATCATATATGTATATGTAAACTGATTATGTGATAAAAGGTATTCAAATATATAGAAAAGACATTGATGTATTTAAGAACTGTTTCTCCTATCATTTCTTAGGTGTTTCTATAAAAGTCCTTTGACCCTCTTTCATGACATATAACTAAGAAATTATAGATGGCTTAAAGTCTAAGTATAGACACCATAACATTTTAATGAGGGTAAAAAGGCAAAATACAACTTATTTCTGAATAGCAAAGGATATTATAAGCTTACATGTAATGAAAAATATCACCAAGTCTGTATATCCACAGTGTTGAGTTCAATAGATTCAACAATTTCCAAATTGGTAGATAGACAAGCTCAGATACCTTATTTACATCAAGCTAAGTAAAAGAGTTTAATTTATTAAATATGTATCTTAACAAATCTCAGAGCAGTCTGTTTATGACTCAGAAATTGGCAGTATTTTCTAGTATAAATGGACATACAGTACTTGAGCTCAAGTTCCACACTCACCAAAGGGTACTGAGTTGCTAAAAATAACATCTGATTGAATGAGGATTACATTATATCTTCTAACAGTCCAACTGTAGTCCTCAGTCTGTTTTTATATATGTTATATAAGTTTATGTGTTTGATGTAGTCCAACACAAAGTATAATCTGTGCATATTCTGGACCCCACATCCACTGGCCAGCAGCCCTGCTTAATCACTTCTGATCTTCATGGAGTAAGAACAGGGGTCAGTTTCCCAGAAGTCCCAGTCAAGCATGATAACAAGCAGACCATCTTAAGGGTTTTTGCTATATAGGGACTAAAACTAATGAGCTCTGATTTTGTATCACCTTATGTTCAAAGCCCTTGTCTTCTATTTAACCAAAATAAATCACTGGTTGTGATGAATGTTCTATACATTGTCCAGATTCCCTCGATTTGGTGCTGGTTCTCCCAAATGCCTGGAATGTGGCTGTTTTGGCCTGAGAGCTGAATCTTTCTGCAGGAATTTCTGTCAGGCAAGGAGTTACCTTGATCAAGGTTATGTCTCTGTCCTAGGAAAGTATTCTTACAATGAGTGGTTAATACTAAAGTACCCAGACTCTCCAGTATCTCATTCCATGACCACCCTCAAGGGCCATTTTGCTTTGCAATCCCCCTGGGAAGACTGTGACCTCTGTTTGCACCCTTTTCACAGTTGAACCTTGTCCCCTGCTCAGCTGTGTTCTCCTCATTTCCCCTTGGGTGTTATTTCCAGTAACTCTCATGCAAAAGCATCTTGGACTCAGAGTGCTTGCCAGGGGTCTGACCTTGAATACTAGTCACAGTCATGATAATATTCCAAATATTACAGATATTATCTCAGGTGGTTTTGTGTGTGTGTGTGTGTGTCCTCAAACAGGAAGACAAACTATTGTTCTTTTTTGAATTTATGGTGGTAATGTTTGAGAATCTTGTAAATGTACTTTGCTTGGTGTTTGAAATGATCTTTAGCATCTTGTAAGCCATTTACAGTGTTCCAGGGATGATGCATGGAAGGCTAATCCTGTATTCTCCTTGTTCTCACTAAAATTGTAGGCATAACTATAATGAATATAATATGTCCGTAATTATGTCCAAAATCCATTTTGAGATTTGGAGCATTGTGACGTGTGAAACCTCATGATGTAATTTCCTAGAAATGGAATGCGCAAGTGGGAAGCCATTATTTCACAAAGTGCCTGAAACAAAATGCCAGCATGTAAAATAGCTTGGCAATTCATGGAAAATTTGTTATTTTCCTGAGTTTATAAATTCTATTGTATAGATTACTTAGGAAATATTCACCATGTTTCATATTGATTTTACAGTAACTTAGAGACAAATGCATATGATACATTATTAGAAATAACTTACTAAATTATCATTAAGTGATGAAGATTTTAAGTGCTAGTGTAGTTAAAAAGTATCATAGTGTGATTGGGAAAGATTCATAGAAGAGAAGAGAATGAGGTTAGCAGTGAAAGATTTGGAAACAACAATATGAGAACATTCTGAGTAATGCAGGTAGGAAGAGGGTAGGTTGTGAAAGGTTTTGAATGTTAGTGTAAGGATACTGAACTTAATTTTTTAGGCAGTATGAAGTTTTAAATAATTTAAGGGATAGTTAATGTGAAAAATATAGATAAAAATGGCATGTATGATGAATTAGTAGTGGAAGAGAATGGTGGAAAGCCCCCACATAGCAAGCCGTCTCAATGACGTAGGACAGTAGGCTACTTATCATATTCTTAATTCCATTATTTGGAATTTACATGTGTGTTTATGTTTCATATCCTTTGGTTTGATTCATAGGAGTAACTATTGACATGGATTATCTCAAGATTATTGTGTAACTGACAAGCCCTTTACCCCTTTTAAAAAGCTGATACTGGCCTCTTTAGTCACAAAATTATCATTGTGTTGTAATGGATATCATATGGATTAAACTAGAAAACAATCACTGAAGTCCACAGATTAAATATATCACTTTCTCCTTATCTGCCTTGCCTTTAATTTTGTCACAGGAGAAAATTAAATTGGTTTGGAACTTTTCAGACTTTACAAAGCCATGTTATTTCTACCTTGTACTGTATGCTTGTGCAGATAATTGAAATTGATTTGAGCTTACAGGTATACATCAATCTATAAATTATAATTACTGCTTTTTCTATACAAAGACATAGTTTTATCTCTGCTGTATTGAAGGATTTCTCTTAGTCTGCACTGCTTTTATTTGTTTTAAAAACTTAGTAACAGTAGGAATAATATCTAAGGGGTGCATAAATATCTGTGTACAGACACACATTTTACATATGTATGTAAAGATATATATATATATATATATTTACTTGAATTGATTTCAGATTACTATTGTTGTTCAATTGTTCATTTTAACTAAATGAGTATGGGTGATCCAGATAGCCAATATTTCAAAATTAAGCAAATTGTTCGGTATCTGGATTCATATTTCACTTGTTTTAAATTCTATGAACTTGACATTAGCTAAGAATATTCCCTATTTCACATGCAGTTGTATGGAAATAAGTAGTTATCAGCTTTTAAATATCAATTTGATTCCAAAATAGATTTGTATCTTCCCAATTCCCAGCTATTTCACTTAATTATAAATAAATTATTAGAAGCTATGTAACTTATGTAAGCAGAGATTCTTTTTATGTTCTAGAGGTTTAAGAGGTAACTAAAAGGTAAAATCTTGAAATGTAAAGTTGGCAGAAGGACTAAAAATACAGGTAAATCAAATTGATTGCATCTCTTTATTTTTAGCTTTATCATGGAAAAATAATTTCTATAATATTGAATACTGTTCAAGATTTTTACAAAGACGTAACAAAATTATTGAAGATATATGTAAATATATTTCTAAAGAAAACTTTCCCATTTTATCTGTTAATATCAATGACTTTTCTTGGTTTTATTCATATAATAAAAGGATATTACCCATTAATAGTGTTCTTATTGTTTTTAAATTATTTTCTTGCCTCAGCTTTCCAGTCTTTTTTCATATTCTTGTTCTTTTCTCTACTAATATTCTTTAGGGACATTGCTGTATTGTTAGTGCTAGATAAGAAACAATTGCATAGATGACACTGGTAAAATTACTATAAAATTAGTTAACTAGTGAGAAATAAAATTCTTATGTAGAACTTATAAAGGAATGATTAACACAGGATTACAAGGTTTATTTCCCAAGATAGATAAGTATGAACTGTTGTGAATACAGTTTTGCTTTCATATATCTTCTATTTTTATTTTCAAATTTATGGTACATATTTAATCTTTAAAAATTGGAACAACTCAGTTTCTGCATTTCTTAGTATTTTCTCCTTACTGAATTCTCTCTTTATGGTTAATGAATTTTTAAAAATGATCAATGTTGATTTTATTTTGATTGAGTTTAAGCCTAATGAATGTGTGATATGATATGATACAGTGTATAGTTAATCTTTATCACATGTCTATGGTTAATATCTATACATACAACTTGTTTTTTCTACATTGAGCTTTTATCAATTGTGTGTGTGTATATATATATATATATGTAAATACATGATAATATATGTTGTTTTCAAATGTGAATTTGTTAGGCAAAGCCAAATATTTAAGTGTAAATGGAAGAACATTTAAACAAAACCTGAACCTTTAAGACCAATTTAAATTGTATCATTTCACTCTTTAATCTGTAAGACTTCTATTTCTTTATTAATTTATTAATGGTGCTTTTGAAATGAACTTTCCTTGAAATTCTTTGAGATTTAGGAGGTACTATTTATTTAACATATCAGTTTATATTACAAATTCCTGATACATAATTTTGAATCTCCTGTTGGCCAAATACATACCACATAAATTTTACTGTGAAACATATGAAATGATGTTTATTTGTCTCTTTTCATCTTTGATCCTTTCTCTGTTCCCTGCCCAAAGGCAGAAATGTTGCTACACATAAAGAAAATATTCATGATTGTGATATCATTATCATGAGATTCTTTTCTTAGTGAAGTTTGGTGTTCAAGGCCAAATAAAGACATAGGTCCCTTTCTTTCTCTGAATGATCACTTCTAAAAAAATAACAGATATAGAAAATATAGATAATGATAATGTATTTTAAAATGCTAATCTAAAATATAAACAAACTGCCCTGCGTTGAGGATCATGTATATGTGGTCTCCTTCCATCAGACCCTCCGGGCAGATGAGATTCCAGCAGTGAACTGCAGCCCCTGGGGCATGCAGTGGGCAGAGGGACACAGCCAGGTTTTGGACCACTGTATGACTTGGTATTTTCCATAGGCTCACCTAAAAATAAGGCAATGCAATTTATACCATTTTTTTCAGAACTGTCAATTATCCTTCATTATATATATATATCACCATGCTAGCAAATATTTTGATTAGGAATACAAAGTTGTTAATGCTCATAGTTTTTAATAGAATATTTTCATCAATGATTCTATAATTTGATATTAATAAAGAATTCTTGGGAAAGTTACTTCAAGGATTTACAATTGCTCTTAAAGATAGCAATGACAAAGATGCCAATAACTTTCTCCTTCTAATTTATAGATTGCTTTAGAATAGCAGCTGATATATAGACCTTAAAATGTTTTGAAGCTCATGGTGGTAAAAAATCCATTATTGGTACATTTTTTCTGGGGAAGAAAGTATTTAGATATGAAAACACCTAGAAATCCTTGTCTAGGTATGTCAATTTCAAATACCAATTTACTGCAAAGAGCAATTAAAATATATTTTTGAAAAGGAACTGAATACTCAGGACAATGCAAAGTTTAAACTAGTATGTAATTTGTAAGAAGCATTTAAAATGGAAAAGTAAAATGTAGTGGTGAGAGAATGGCCATGGGCTAGTCAGCGTTCAATCCTGGCCCTCCCAGCTATGTGGTGAATGGCTTCCTGCAAGTCTCTTATGTATCTATTCCTCAGTTTCTTTATATACAGATTATTTATGCAGTGGTTTATTTACATATGGATTATTTATATACTGTAAGAGTCCTTACCTTGTAACACTGTGGTGAATATTAAATTAGCTGACATACGTAAAGTGCTCCACACAGTTCTCGGCCATCAGGAAATCATCGGCTCTCATGGATGCCTGCTACTGAATGACGATTTTTCATGCAGCTCCAAGTAGCAGGAGACTTAAATTAAACAACTCCATGACTAAGGTTCACCTTAACTTACTGGCCTTGGAAAAGAAGAAAATCTGTCCTTATACATTCTAAGTGCTGGTTTTACTGAGAGAAAGAAAATACTAGGAGAAATCAGTACTTTTTCTTAATGTTGCTTTTTAATGTTTTTTGCTTGAGTTTTTCAGTTTTACCTTTCTTTTAGGATAATATTCAGGTAACTTATAACATGACATAAATATTTTGCATTTTGCTTTACTTCAAAATAAAGATTTATTTTAAAACAAAACAATGAGATTGTATGCAAATAGTGTGTTGTTTTCTTGGTGAAAAGTATGATATATTATTACAGTGTACTGGGGTGTGAAGGGTTTGATTTATAGCCTTGGATAGTTAATATGAATAAGTCATACATTATAATAGTGAGCTCCTGAGATTTATAATACCATATTTTGAATTTATTCAGAATGAATTTGGCTGCACTGGTGGTAGCTTTTTGTTTGTGTACATGTGTTTATGCACTATACATGTATGTTTGTGTGTATATACATATATATGCATACATGATATAGTCTAGTCTTTTGTCTATGTAGACTCATATACAAATACTTTTTTTGGCATAAACTGGACACTCATATAAATATATGATTGGACAGACTGGAAGATGCCTTTTGCCTTTTTCCTTCATCAGCAAATGAGAGGTAATTTTATTTGTTTAGAGCTCACTTTATCAGGAGGGCATGAATGCCTTTCACTATTGGAAAATAGTATTGTCCTCAGTGACAGTGTTATAAAGTAGTATTACAGATTAAAGATGAGAAATATAATTATGTGGTTAGTAGTTTATTTTACCTGCTTGTTAAAGCAGAAAAAGATACCTCTTAAAAAAAACACCTTATAATCCTGAACTTTTAGTAGTTTTTCTTTATGTGTACCTACATGTAATCAGTCAAAAAAAGTGGTGGGGTAGTGAAATAATTTTTTTTAGATTTGACACATTGAAGAGGTTATTTCCTAACTAATGATGACTCTTGAAGCAGAAAGATAACACAGGCTGGAGCAGTGGAGAAGGCAGTGGGGAAGGTATAAACAGTATTATTAAAAGTGAAAGAAGAGAATGAATCAAAATTTTGGAATATTTTCAAGGTTAAAAATGTTTTTCTATGACAAGGGTTCTAATGAGGATAATTGTAGTAGAAAAAGTAAATGTGGTGAGAGTTTAGTTCCATCTTTATGCTGGATTCTGAGGCTATAACATTCTAAATAATCCATTCATATATTAAGCAAATTTACTGAGCATCATCACCATATGCAAGGCCTGGGGATTGTAGGGGTGACCAAAATGGAAAACATTGTTCTCTTGGAACTTACATTTGATAGGGAGAAGTAGACAGTTAAACAAATATTTATAAGTAAAATACACAGCATTATTATATTAACAGTCTACAGCTATTCAAATCTGCTATTCTGTTCTGTTCTGGGTTCTACTGTTTTATCTTATTCTATTCTACTGTATTCTATTCCTTTCCACTCCTTGATGCTGAATTAAGAAGAAATATTTCTATATAATAGCCCTATTCTACTTAAAGAAATATGTCCTTTTACAGCATTGAAATATTTCAAATTGAATAAACCGGGTATGTCAGAGTTAGATGTGAAGCACCTTTGATCACTAACAATGTAGAGACAGATGTTTAGTTAATGTAGAGATATTTGTTTGTAGATATTTAGTTAATTATAGAGATAAATGTTTAACTGTTCAACAACAAAAAGCAATTTTCACATAGGTACTTGGAGGTATAGATAGCTGTTTTCATTCACTGATTTCTACCAAATTGTCTATTAGTGTCACATATACTGAATAATAAAACATCAGCTATTTGAACAAAATATTAGGAAACAAATGCTAAAGGTTCTCAATGACTTAATTTTTTAACCAACTTTTATTCCATACCTATTTCCTGTTTTGCTGTGCAATTTAGGCAGACTGAATATAAAGTAAAGCAACCCCTGGAATTTTGCAGACATGTAAGGACAAATGTTACGTGGCTCAGATAAAACCATGTAGGGGTACTTTTGGGTCTATATGGATAAGAGTTTTGAAATGTGGTGTATTGAGGTGGGTCTTGAGTATGCATAAAAAGTTATTAGGAGAGGGTGGGAAATGACTAAATTTGTTGGTCAAAATTTTGCCATTCATGGTAAAATTTAAAGAGTTATATGTCAATTTCTCTTCTAAATTTATTTTCAATGTCTCCCAATGAAGAACATTTATTCATATTTTGATATACTTATTTTTTAGGATTTTGAAGAAATATGTACTGACTATTTTTTACTGATATATATAGTCTTTATGGACCAGAACACATGTTCATACAGTTTGTGTCTTTTACTCAAATGTATTATGAAGGACTCTTCTTGCCTCTAAATATTTTTCAGAATGTAGTTTTTGGCTATTTTAATTGTTAAAAAAAACAAAACTGTCTTTCTTTATTAAATCCTGGTTTGAATACATATGATTGCCTAACAGTAATTTTTTCCGGGTATAAAATAAAGTTATTTAGTAGTTAAAAAGGTTATTTCACAAGATTGTACATAATAATTTGCAAATATTTTGGGGTTGGCACCTAGTAGTCATAGTGTTTAATATGGAAGATTATAGAAAATTGGTTAATACATATCAAGTAAAAATTATTTTTATTTTGAAATATTTTCATTAGTTACTGTCTCATACATTAAGACAAATTTTGAGATATGTTTAAAATTAAGAAAATTCAATCCATTACTTTATTCTTTTTCATGAATATAGTTTTTTTGATAGCAGAACTCTGCTTAAATGATGTAACAGTCATGTTCTGCAGTAGCTTAGTTTGAAAACCTCTGTTAAAATGCAAATTACATGCTATTGAATAATGGAATTTAATCAAATTAATGGTGCTTTAGTTTACATTTTTAATCCCTTATGACTTGTTTCTTATTCTTTGTGACTGATCAGATCCAGTATATGATTCAAGAATGAGACCTGAACTGGCAATTAAGATTCATGGGTTTGATTTTAAGATTTGCTACTGTGTGTGTGAATTTTAGGAAAGTCATTTAACATCTCTTAATTTACTGACTTGTAAAGTGATTAGATTGGACAAGGTTGGAGTTCTTTAGTTATGTCTTAAGGCCATGGGCTTCTGTATAAAATCACATGTATAAAATGCAGGTTTTTAGCTTGGAGTTCCTAATGTCCAAAAGTAAACAAAAAAAAACATTGATTTTTAAGGCCTCTTGCAAATATATAGAATTCAGCTTTTTGGAGGTCTTCAGATATCGTGAAATGCTTTTTTGCTGTGAATTTGTCAGGATGTTTTGGCAAGTTGTTAGTAACTAATTATAGATTGCATGTGACAGTATTTTTTTTTTTGTCATAATAAGTAGGATACTTTGCACTATGATTTTGGACCAGTATTTACTTTGTATCTGTTTCTTAGGAAGTGAAAATAAATAATTGGATATGACCATAGATATAAATAGTGGTACTTTAATTAGTAAAAATGTAATGAAATGATTGTTATGTATCTTTAATTCATCTATAATAATTCAATTTTTTTCCCTATTTAAAAAACATCTGAGCTAAATGAATTATATCGTTGCTTGGTTTTCAAGGAGATTTCTAAAAAAGATAAATAAAATCTTTAGTAATGATTGTTTGGTCAGAAGGACTGACATTATCTTAGGACTAGAAATGTCACCTCTATGGTTCTTTATGTACTAAATATGTACTTGATGCATGATATATAAATCTATTTAAGGTATGAGCATTATCTAATAGTATTCCTATTAGCTTCCAAATAGTGATTTGTCTTAGAAGAAATGAATTTGGGAAAAAAAATAATAGAAATAGGAAACTTCCTGTAATTTAATCTTGGATACCAATTTGTTCTAACTTCTCAGTAGGAAAACATTACACTTTCATGCCGAGGAAGTGAATATACCTCATCTGTCTGACAAATTATTTAGATTACCTAATATTACTGATGTAAATTAATTTTAATTTATATATGAAGTACATTTTAAGTTATGAAGCTTTTGTTTCCTTTTGGGAACCTTGTTATCCCTAGATGTTCTCCAGATAATTTTTTGAAATGGTGCAATTACAATGTGATTTGATTTCACTAAGACGTCAGAATTTCAATTCCATTTATATTTCTAATTCCTATTTATCACATTTTCTTTTAAAGGATTAATACATTTAAAGAGTAGATTATTTACTTTATATTATTTAGATGGAAAAAAATGTATAGTCAAAGGAAAAATATTTTTGTGCAGACATTCCATTTTAAACCATCTTTGTACTCCCATTTATTTTTAGTTAACAAATTTTTAATGATATCTGATTAGATACCTTTTTAGTTCCTTGATTTATATAAAGCAGTAAAAAAAACAAAACACAAGAAAAACAGTGCTGAGCTAGAATGTATATTCCAGTGGGAGAGACAGAAATAAGCAATACATCAGAAATAAAATATGTCATCTATTGACAAGTTCTGTGTTGGAAAATAAGATACAGAACCTTATAAGTAGGTTATTAATGAATGTGTTACTATACTGAATGTATGAACTTTATATCACAGTCAAAAATGAATTTTTGTTTAGCTCATGTTCTGTTGTATATGAGTTATCTTTATAAACATGTCATGTTAAATATTAAGGACACAACTTTAATCTTAACTTTTAAATCCATTATCTTTCATTGATACTAAAATTTTAGGCACTTATGGTATGAACCAGTAATGATTTTAAAAATCATTAGGAAGTGTATTGTTGGATCTAAGTCACCTGCATGGACCCCAGTAGCCGCCAGATACATGCTGTAATGTAACAAGACTCAGGCTGACTCAGCGATCGCATCAAGATCACAGCCCGTTCCAGTTCTATGTCTCTTAGCTGGCATGAGTCGCTCACAAGTGCATCCTTTAATTTTAGTTATTAGTCTGCTCAGAAAACCTGCTTTTTCCTAATTAAAAAAATCAAACAAAAACATCATAAATGCCTAAGTGTTTTTTTATTAACTATATGAGATAGAATAAAAATATATTTATACATATAATGCTCTTGTTATAAAATTTATACTTGACCTTTCATTTTAATAGCTGTTTTAGGAAACAGGAAATCTTTATTGAGTATAAAAATGGAGATAGAAGTAAATATGATTCAGTTATGTGTTTCCACATGATCTGAACTTAAAATTAGTAATAATAAATTGTTGTCTATATATTATGATTTCACGGGTACCAGAAAACCTCTGAATCCACTAACCACTTACTCGGCTGGTGAGTGAAACTCCAGTAAGACCAATTCCTGTCTTGTACTAAAATGCTTACTAAATGGAAGGATAACAGCTTGAACCCTAAAAGAATTTTATGTAAAGGAACTTATCACATTGTTTTCTAAGAAGGGCAGATAGGAAGGAGTGAGAGCTTGAGGAAAGGCGCCTCTGAAAGGAAAGGAAATACTAGGATGGAAGCAAATAGCTCCCAAACTGAGGAGACAGGGCTGTCATCTCCCAGAGGCTTCAGGCGTGCTTAGGTCCTGATCACTGAAGCAGCAGAAAAACATGTTATGTACTAAACCATAATTAGCAAAGGATATAACGGCTTGATAGTGTTGATAGTGTTACATCCCTTGATAAACTATTTTTTAAGTGTCACTTAATAGAAGGAAGTAATAGAGCTGAATATTGTATAGAAGTAAAAAAGAAAGATACAAAGTTATGTTGAGGCTTCTGTTTTAGACTTGGCCAAGTATTATGGGCCAGTCAGCCTGTGCGGTGTCACGGTGTTCACCAGGATAAACAGCCATTGTTTAGTGAGTATAATGGTTGCTCAGTACCTGTGTCTTGGCAGAAAATAGAAAGCCAAAGCTAAATAGCACAATCCCTATCCCACAGAGATTAAAGATTAGTCACATTTGGGTCTAATCAGAGCATTTCAATGGCTCACTGCTCAGATGTTTGCTTTTTCCCACCTCCAGGGTGTTTGGTAAAAAATAGAAGCCTCTGCTGCAGAGATAATATTCTTCCCAAGGTGAAATAGTTAAAAAGTAATGTGGACACAGAAAGGAAATGACAAAAGAATGGACTAAGTCCCTCTTAGTTTTCCATGTTCCTTGGTGTAGCTAAAGGGAGGGAGGATGTGTATAATGATCTGCAATATTAGGACATGCTTTTACTGAAAAAGTGTATGTTATTCATCTGAAATTCAAATTTCACCTAACTTCCTGCCTTTTTTTTACTTTCATCCAGCAATCCTAGTTTAGAGGCGCAATACTCAAAAACTTTCATCAGTGACACATTAAAAAGGAAAAAGATAGGAACATAATAAATGCAATGCATATGGTGTCTTATCTTGAAAAAGATTTCAGGTTTGTCATGGAAGTAGGTGTGAGTTATTGTGAGGAAGGAGTGGGTATGAGGGTTATCTGAAATTGGATGGAAAGTTCCAAGAGCAGATGAAGATAGGCATGACTCACAACATACGCAGTAAACTCGTAAGTCACTCGTAAGCATCTGGCATGTGAGGATAAGGGGTGCATAGACATCCAGCAAGAGCTGTATGTAGGTGTGTCCGTGCGTTTTCCGTCTTGTGTGTTCCTCTGCAGCTTGGGTCCATTGAGGGCAGCCATTTTCCTAGAGGGCCAGAGAAGGTTTGTTGCAATTGCTCAGCCCTGTCTTGTCAGCATGAAGTCTGTCATAGAAAACATAAAATGCATAAAAGGATGGGCATGACTGTCTTCCTGTAAAGCTTTAGTTACAAAAACAGGCCATCTGCTGGTTGTGCGTAGACTTGCAGACCCATGATTGTTTCTTGCCTACAAAATCTCACAAACACAAATGCAAAAGTGGCATTATGCTGTTTCCCAGACACATCGATTGCATTGGAACAGATTTATGTTTTCAGAACAAGTCTTATAGTTCATTCTTAAGTTTAGCATGTTAGGATAAGGGGTGCATAGACCCCTCTTCATAACAAGAGCATGAAACTGAAATAAGGGGTTATTAATGTCTCTCCTGGGAATATAAGTAGGTAAAGCTGTTAGCTAGGATGTGCTACGTGTTCACTTTCTCTGCCAAGGTGTTTTCATATATCCATTTCTTAGATTTAACCCTTGGTTTGCACTGTTTATATACATGATATTTAAATATGTCCATTTACTCCCGAAATCTCTATTAAATTTTACATTTAATTTGGACTTTTGGAAAATATTTTAAATAAAGGTCTAAAACCAGAGCATTAAAAAATGTTACCTCAAAATAACATAACTAATACTGCAATTCATAAATAATCCTTTTTACGTAATACACATTTTAATATGAGGACCAGAAATGTGCATTGCAAGTAACTGATATGCAAGGTGTTCTTCTTTCTTGACTATTTTACTTAAAATTGCTTTAAATTTTAGGTAAATCATTTATTATATGCTCCCTAGAAAACTTATCAAGGTGGAAGCATATACATTATTTACCTCACTAAAAGTGGTGACTGCTTCAGACAGTAAAATTGGCATATTTACAGGACAAATAGCTGTTCCTCTGATATGCATATCTTCTGAAACTCAAGCTGAACTGAAAGGCTTTAGGGTATCCTTCAGAAACAACCTTTAGAAATTGTATTGGTCAACTGATTCTCAACGCTGGGCATCTTGATATCAGTATATGTTTTGGGAAAATACATTTAAATGAATTTTAAAATATTGTGATTATTTTAGAAGACCTTGGAGATAATACAAAAACTTAGCTAATGCAACATTTTAAAGTATTTTTTATGTCAATAAAAATATCTAAAATATATTTTAAAAGATGTATATAAATTTATTTACAAGCATATAGGTATGCAAATATAAAAAGACAGGAATTTGCCAAGATTTCAAATACATTTCATATAATATTAACTATTTTTCCAATTTAAAGTTAAGATAGCATGTCCAGAGAAAGACTGAAAAGATTTTATGACATAATTGTGGGAAATTTTTTGTGTAAACTAAATATAATCAATAAATTGCCACACTTCTGTCATAAACAGATTATTCAGCTCTGTCAAAATACATAGAATTATGTTTAAATATAATTGAATGTATAAAGAAGATGTGAGATATATACGCAATGGAATATTATTCAGCCATAAGAAAGAATGAAATGCTGCCATTTGTGACAACATGACAGTACCAACCTAGCTGGTATTATGCTAAGTGAACTGAGTCAGACAGGGAAAGACCTTGTGATTTCACTTATATTTGGAATCTAAAAACATAGAACAAGTGAGCAAACATGCTAAAGGAAAGTAGACCCATAAACACAGAGAACAAGCTGGTGGCTGCCATGGGGGTGGAGAGTGGTGGGACGGGCTAAACAGGTAAAGAGGATGAAAAGGGCCAAACTCACAATTATACATATAAAATTTATAGGGGTATAGTCAGTAATATTTTAATATGTCCAGATGATGAGAGTAGTAACTACACTTCCACGATGAGCATTTCACGATGCATGTAATTGCTGAAACACTGTTTTGTAAAAAACCAGTATTTTATATCAAGTATACTTTCAATAAAAAATACAGTTGCTAGACATATGGTTGCTCATTCTTTACATAGCCTAGATGAGTTTATATTGTATTTTATTGAAAAAATAAATATTATGCTTTCTACCTATATTGCTTATAATTTTTAGATGTAAAAAAATCCAGGAACTACTTCGGTATGAATTATTTCTAACTGCCAAATGATTTTTCCAAAAGTTTCTCTATTGGTAAGTTTGTTCAACATGATTGTTGAATATAAAACTATAGTTTGCTTTGGACACTTGGAGTGGCTTTCAAATGGTGAAGTAATATATATGTATTCTATGTGACATACTTTTTTTTTGTCATATAAGCATAGTACAATAAATCTAAGCCAATTCACTTTTTAATGTGACAAGTTGAAAGGATTTTAAAGTTGATAGTAACATTTAAGATAATTTCCACAAACTGATCCCTTTCAATCTCATTTCTAGGTTATCTCATACATGGTTAACCATTATCAGAAAACAAAGCCTTGGGGAAATCTGTCACTTCCAAAATGATTGTAAAATGTATTTCAATCTACCATATTATTTTCCTATTTGAAAGATGGTTTTTTTGAAAAAAGCTCTAAACATTTATATCATTAGTCTTTCATATAAGTACCAAGAATAAAATATCTCCTGGATAATTCCATTATAGAAGTTACGGTTCATCTAGTTTGGTGGTATAAGGAGATACATAAATCAGATGATGCATGAATGTTTTACATTACTTTATTTATGCCATTAAATCACTCAAGAGTGGACCCAGTACTATTTAGAATACTCACACTCCTCAGGAGATTGTAAGTTCCTTATTTACCGCTTTGTTTCTTTCTCTGTCCCCAGACATTGAATGTCTGGTACAAAGTAATCACTGAATAAATATTTGTTGAATGAATGATATCTTCCTGTGTTTACGAAACCAGTAAGAATTTGATAAGACCACTAGTAGTTTGAGAAAATGTATTATGTTTAAAATTAAGAAAATGAATTTAAAAATCAAATAGATCTCAGCTTGAATGTCAGCTTTGGTGAGTTTAGACAAGTTTGATATTGTATGGTTACATTGATAAAATGTGAATGGCAATGCCTAAATTACAAAACTATTGTAAAGACTGAATGAAAAAAATGTGTTTAAGGCCTTAGCACAAGGCATAAAAATTAGAAACCACTTATTTTAAAAGTAACTATTTAAAAAATTATAGATAGGAACTGATTTTTTCATCAATCATGTAGTAATTATGTGCTATACCAAGCTTTGGTGTAGGTTCTGGGGTTACAGAAATGAGTAAGACAGCCTGGAGGAGTTCAAAGTCAAGCAGTAATATAAATAAATAATTACAGTACTAAATTTTTAATGTCAATAATAGAGGTGCAAACATGAAAGTGTTAATGGAGACAGGCATATTATCACAGATATGTTTTTTCCAATCTCTTTCACCTGTCAATGTTAAAGCTTGATATCTGCTGATAGCACTTGAGAATATTATTGTCACATTTGCCTGCCATGCTCTATTCTTGAAATTATTTTTTATGGTATTGTAGCCCATACATTTAGTTAAATAATTCCAGTGTCTGCTACTGTATAAATAGCTGTTGAGTGAGTGAATGAATGAATGAATGAACAAATTATGAGAAGTTTAATTTCATTTCATGTGTGGACACATACGTGAAATAAATGAAGACTGAGGAAGATGTAGTTGGAGAATAACTTCTTTAAAAAGTGTGGCAATGAAAGGCACTCTCATTTAAAGTAAAAATTCTCTAGAGAAGTGATCTCTAGTTTCCTTGTTACAGTTTGTGCAAAATAGCCAGATCACCTTCTAATTATTAGGTACCTCATTATCCCATTTGTAGCAGATCCTGCATTCTTTTGACAACTGTACTTTTTCATTAAAAAAATATTTGATTAATTATCATTCTCATATTTTATCTCACTTTCTCTCATGAATATTTTTGATTTTTGCAACTTTGAAGAAATTTATATATACCCACATATTTTCTCTTCTCTGGGCATTATTATGTTTGCGTGTCTGTATTGCTTTTCTCTTTGTAATCACTTAATTAATATGTACACCAGGGAAAAATAGTTATTGCACAAGATTGTGTTCTTGTTATCTAAATTCTTTATTAGAGCAAATTAATTTAAGTAACTAATTGCCACAAATTTGGCCTCTGTCAAAGGAAAGATAGCTTAGACCCCAGATAAGGCAAATATACCAAATAATATACCATGATCTCTCAGATACTAGATTGAAAGGGTCATTAAGTAGAACATTGGTGTCCTGAGAAGAGAATGCATATTTCTGTGTGTGTGTGTGTGTGTGTGTGTGTGTGTGTATGTGTAGGGGAGATGAATTGGAGTAAAAAATGAATATAATTTACCAAGTATTAGTCAGTAAACTAGTATGAGACAAATGCTTATATTTGAAATTTAGGAATGATTTAGCTAGTCAGATGGCTCTTTTATAGGAGGAAGCTAGAGTTGTGGAAACAAGGCACCCCAAACATAATGTGATGCTATCCAAAGAACATGCAATGTTCTTTGTCTTCTACACTCTTAACAGTCAATAATCACTTCAATATACTTGCCAAGTTTAATGTGTAAAGTAAAGAAAATCTGACTTCTTTGATAGAACAAATCGAGTAATTTTTGTAATAATCACAGTAAGGAGCATAAACCTCAAATTAAAAAAAAAGATATGACACATTCTGAAATATTCAGCATTCATCTACATGCTCTTTTACTCAAACATATGTTCTATGGGCGTATTCAATTTGGGAAAAAATTGTACTGAACACTTAATGAGTCAGCCAGTCTCAAAGAAAAACTATGAACTACATTTTAAAACCAACTATCTCTGATATTTCCAGAAATTTATCTCTTATTTGTTTCCTTTTTTATATGGCAGTTGATACAATTCCTGACAATTTTTAACCTAGAGTTTTGGGTTGCAGACGAAGATGGACCTTTTAGGGGACTGAGCTTACTCAAAGTTTATGGACATAGTAACGTGATTTAAACACTTCAATAGCATTAGTTCCTGTGGATCTAATTACCCTTCCTTTAATTTAAATATCTAAAGTTAATATCCATTAAAAATTTATTTCAAGGTGATACATATTTAGTTATATTTAAAAGAACTCAGGAATTTATTTTATAGAATGAAAAATATACTCCAATTATTTAAATACAATTATGTGATCTTTTGTAAATTTTTGTTTCGGAATGTTTGCTAATATTAAGAGCTAAAGTAATATTAGTAAAGCTACTGACTTTTTTGTTTTCCAGTTTTTGTAGTAATAAATATTTGTGAATTCCCGGTCTAAAATTCTTTTGACTAATTCGTAAGGTGGTACTGTCTGGATATGAGTAAATTTGTCTCTATTACAGTTCTGAGAACTTGCTAATGTATCATTTGGGAAGATTTATTTCTGAGACATTTGATTTTTCTATTTCAGATATTTAATATTGAAACAACAGAAATTGGAAAAAATAAAGTTAAACCCTTATTTCTGAAGAATAGTAACATGTGAATTTCAATGCTCTATTAAATATTAGGTGTGATGGCAGTGTTTCTAAAGTAAATTAGGGCAAACTGATTGAAGGGTTTTAGTGGAACTATGATTCTTTTCTTACCAAACTAATTGAATAATAATCACATTGGTCTTTCTCCTCCCTGTTAATGCTGTTTTTTATTAATATTTGGTATTTTGCCTTCTTCTAAACGTTTTGACAAGTTTATTTTAATTCTGTATGTGCTTCAAAATATCTCCAGATTTATTGACTGATTTGTGACCTGAAGAAATATAACGTGGTATCATTGTATTTTGATTCAAAAGTCCTAACAATATCAAAGTATGTCTTTTTTCTTTGACCATCTATTGCCATTCTCATAAAATAGTGCTTGTGTAAAAATGCACACATGCTAGTTCTATGCTGTGTACAATGTACAATAATTTAGGTTTAAGTAATTTAACATATATGAACCTATGTTCTGACACATTCATACACATACTGCTTTCTTTTACTTTTGTGCTTGGAAGCAATAAACAGCCAGGCTCTCACAGGCTTTCCTCTGTGGTCTTTACAGTGATCAAATTCACTTTAGGCTAACAGCTCTCTAATCATTACAGCATATATGGGAACAGGTGCTGCAAAGGAATTAAACATAAAGGGAAATAAAGTAAATCCATTGTCAGAAAAACAGTTACCACCGGCATTTCTTCCATCCCTTCTCTTGAACCCCTACCCATATAGCCTGTCACCGTCTCTTAAGCAATAGTCAGATAACTTTTTGTGAATCTGTCTGTGTTTCACCACCAGGCATGTGAATACCAGGTAACTCAGCCCCGACAGTTTTTTTCCTGACTTTGTGGCTTTGGTGAGTCATGCTGAAGTGCAGCTGGAGCGCCAGTGCTGGATGGCTAGGGAGAGATCTCTTTTTTCCAACAGGTCTGCTTCTGTCAAATCACCCTGAAAGGAACCATTTTTCTCTGAACATCTTTTTCACAGTGTCCTAAATATTCTGTAATATACAGGATGATTAGAGTTTAGATAAGATTTCACTTTATCAAAACCTTAATCTCAGCCGAGTTAAAAATTATTTCCCTTTGTCCAACATAATAGTGTCTTGTGAAATCTGCATTTTGCAAATAGTGGCAAGAGGGAGAATTCATACTCTTGCAACAGAGGTTGGAAATAGGACTAGGATAATTATTAACAATTGTGAGAAGTCATTGTTTGTTGTTTAATGGGCTTAATAATAAAGTGTCTGTTATAGTAGCTGGCATGACATAACTGAATGCTATTTGAGGCCTACTCTGCGGACTCAACCAGGGATAAAAGGGCACCTAACTTCTCTACTCCAGACATTGGCTATCAATACAACCACCCCTTTGTACTGACAGAGCTCCCTATTTCTCAAGTAATAGGTAAAATGAAGGATAAAAGTAAAATAGGTTCCTAAAGTATATAGAAAAGTTGTGATTAAACTCTTCGTAATTTTTGTGTCCCTTGAGCTAGACTGAGTTCTGGACTGTACGCTCTCCATGGCTGGGCTTTGTCCTATAACTCTGTCTGAACTCCAGGGAGCCTTTGAGCATTAGAATTTTCTGTGTTCTTAATGGGAGGCCCAACTGCCATCACACCTAGTGGACTCCTCCTCAGCCCTCTTGTCTTAGTAAGGGCAGTATAGACTTGCGGCTTAGAGTTCAGGTGCTAAAGTTAGCTTGTCTGATTTGAATCCCTATATTCCCCCTGTGTGACTTTGTGAATAGTGAAGTCTTCTTTGGAGATTATTTAATTGTTCTGTACCTAAGTTCCCTCATCTGTAAAAGAGATGATGATAATACTGTGTAAGTTAAAGAATTATTATGAGCATTAAATGAATTGATCTTTGCCTAGTATTTTGAACTGAACCAAGCAATATAGTAGGTATTCAGTACAGGGAAGGCTTTCCTAAGTAAAAACTTCTGTTTATAAGCTCTCACATCCCCATGGATTTCTCTTTAGACAAATCAGTCAGAGTTGCATTTTTATCTGTGTGTGTGTGTATGTGTGCGTGTGTGATTCAAGTCTGTCTCTCCATTTAAAGCTATACTGTTGGATATTTCAAATCTTGCTTTATATAAAGCTTGCTTTCATATCCTAATAGCATTTTCACACTAAAATATTCTTAGTCACTCCTTTGAAGTTGATTTGGATAGAAAAAGATAAGTAGATTGGGCCATATGAGTCTTCTAAGTTTTAAATGTTATTCATTTTCAAGGCCACTTATAGTTTACAGCATGAGGATATTGTACAAAATACAAGTGCCAAGAGAATATATACTACAGAGATTCATTCACAGCATAGTTATTGATGATTTATTTTAGAAGTCAAATATAACTCCAAGGAAGGAAAAGAAGACAATATGTTTTTATCATGATTGTACCCCAATAAGAATTGATTTTATTGTGTCATGTTAGTTTTTTTTTTTTAAAAGGAACAATACTTGAAAGCAAATGGGTATGCTTTCTACTAGTTGATTGCTTTGTTTTTCATTATTGACTATAAGCACTGATTAAGTAAGGCTAATTTAAATTCTGCATTTCCCACCTAATCACTTTGTTTTATACACTTTTAAACAGTACATGTAATGAAATTCTAGACACCTGAAAGTTTTTTTTTTTTAATATAATTGGAAAAACTGTGGTTTTGAAAGGGACTGGGGTGGAAAATCTTAACCCTAAGAAACTTTTGAGGCAGATTCATTTTTAAAGAAAATATGTTGAGTTATAAGATCTGGAAATTAATTATCTTAACATTATCTGGGATCCCATACTTGTTCAGAGAGTATTTCTATATTCTCAGACTATATTAACCTGAGGTAAATGCCACTGTATTAAAACACAGTGGAACCAGTTAAACAGGGTAATTCTTCTCTGATTGACAAAAACATTTAAACAGTGCTTTATTGGAATTGCGGAAGTGGTAAATATTGGTATTATTGAAGAGCATTTTTGCTGCTTCTGAACATTCTGTAAGATTTCAATACCTGTTCTAAGGTCTCAAATATCACAATCACAAATAGCAGAAGAAAAATGCTAGATATGTTTGGGAAATCATAAACCAGTTAGTACAAAGTAGAAGTTTGTGGTTGGTTCTCAGTATCCTTCATCTCCTAATATTTGTAAGACATTGCATGTGGCACATTAATTAGAAAAACATGGTCCATGTGATAGTGTTGGAAAAATGGAAGAGTAGAACAATACAAGATGCTGTGGGGTGGAAAAACACCCTATTACAGTAGTCTCAGGATAAGATTTTATATTAGTTAGCTTTGCTACATGAGAAAAATTACTCCCAAACTATTTTAAAACAAGCACTATCTCGTAATTTATATGGGTCATAAATCTGAGTGTTACTTAACCAAATGCCTCTGGCTCTGTGACTCTTATGAGACTGCAGTCATGCTGTTGGACAGAGCTGCAGTCCCATCTGGAAGCTTACCTGGGGGAAAATTCACTTCAAGCTTACTCCTGTGGGCCTCTGTATAGGTCTGCAACATGACATGGCAACTGTGTTTCTCCAGGGAGAGCCATACAAAGCACAGTATGCCTAAGATGGAAACCACAATCTTTTGATTATCTAATCTTAGAAGTGACATCCTATCACTTATGCCATATTCTCTTTGTTAGATGTGAGTCAATAAGTCTTGTCTGGCTTCAAGTGGAATGGATTACCCAAAAGTGTGAATACCTTCGGGCAATAATTATTAGGGTCCATCTGAAGTAAGGAAGACACCTTTTAGTATATTTTGAGTGTGTCTGTGTCTGTTTGTTTAAAGCATGAGAGACTTTGATATATTTCTGATATAGAGACCAGGGGTAAATAGGAGCCTCAGCCATACCCACCTTTGTACCTAGGTACCTGGAGCAAAGCAAACACATGGGTCTGGGAAATGAATAAAATGAGCTTTTCCTTCTTTCATCCTTGGAGGCAGGGAATATATGGTTAAGATCGGGCTCTAGATTGAAAATGCCTGGATTGAATCCTGGTTCTAGCATTTACTAGTTTGGTGATGTATTTGAGCTACTATCTGAATATGTAAAAATGGTATCATCCCATACTGTATGAGAAATAAATGAGGGGGGAAACAACAAATACAAACCCAAAACATATATAGTGTTTATAACAAGACATAAAACATGCACATCTTAATACAGATTAACCCTATTATGAACAGGTTTTCTTAAGGAAAAACGATATTTAGGTGTTTTCCCTTTGACCAAATCAACTCTAATTCTCTGTTATCTGGAACTTTAATCACTGGCTTATTTTATTACAATTTAATGGAGCAGAAATTCACTGACCTTTTATTCCATGCCAAGCCTCACGCTAAATGATGGGAACATAAAGATGAATAAAACATTAACTTGTCATTTTGGGCCTTATTGTCCAGGAGGAGACATACACATGTGCGCAAATGAGAGTAATGAAGTATCTTTGACCCTGTGTGAAAAGACATTTTGAGGAATTGTCAGGAAAAAAAAAATCTGTGAATATTAAAGAAGTGGGGCTTATTTTGTGATGGTAGGAGAGTAACAAATGGATTAGCAATATCAATGGTTAGGGAGCTCATGCATGAGCCTACTTTAAGAGTACAGGCAGCAGACAGGACATTTACAAGAGTAAGTATGCTATACAGTCAGAATGTGAGAAAACGTGCCAAATTCCTCTGAAATATTCAGAATGTGGTCTTGGCATTTAGGTACAAGAAATGAATAACTTCTAATTAAAGAGAAGAAAAGAATGTGAAGGTCCTGTCACCTTTTGTGAATGACAATGAAAAAGTCAGTTCAAGTCATTTCTGTGGGAGGCTTTGTTTTGCCTCCCACCATGTGAGATTCTAAAAATTAAGTATATAACAAACAAATAAGTCTCATTGAGTGTTATGATAAATAGTATTTTTAGGACACTAAGGTGATTTCTTCATTTACTTACATTATTTGTTGAATACTGAAGTTTTATAAAATATTATTATTAGTTGCTGAATTCACAAAACAAAGTGATATAGTCGTTGTTCTAAAGCATTGATATTTTTCTTTTTTGAAGGAGAACATGTTAGAATATTCTCTTGTGTAGCAAGAAGCAGCAGTGAGAACACCAAATAGCAAAATGAATGAAAAATGAGAAATGTCCTCATTGGTTTCCTATCTCAATTTTTTTTTCCACTCTGAACAAGAATGAGTGTATTAACTTAATTAGCACTAGGACAGGTTTTATTAACAGGAAAAGACCTATGTATCTCAAAGCTGTAGCACTAGGGAATTACCTGCTCTTTAGTGTTTAAAATATAAATATATTTCACTTGATTGCTATTATAGTTCACCTATTTATCCAAATGTAGTGTATCTCTTCCAGAAATAAATCACTTTCCCCCCACAAGATTTTGTTGCTAGTTAATATAAATTACTGTCCAACTCTCATTAAATGACTATTGCCCAATATTATACAGTTACATTTTTAATTTAAAATGATTTATCTATCACCAAGGAACATACGCACTTCACAACAAATTAAACTATTTCAGACTAATAAACTATTTTAGAATGTGGAGGGAAAATATAAATAAGAAGCTTCTTGTGCTCTAATCGTCCAATCTAAACAGAGATTTTACAAGCTAGAACATCTGCTTCTCTATCATTTGTTGTATAGTAGGATTCATTGCATGTCACATGTCCTAGGGTCCCGTAATTCTCTGTCTAAAAACTAATGGTATTTGTTTGCATCATGAAATTTTAAGCATATTTTATTAGAATCTGAATGGGATGAAGTATATAGGGACATCATTAACAAAACTACTGTTATATCAGCTGAGAGAGAAGGAAAATACTGTATTCTCATTGAATTCAGAACTCATTTCTGAAAACGACAAAGATTTATAGTTTATTTTCTGTCACTCCTGCTTAGTCCCTATGGTACTACATCTTCCTTGAAGTCAGAAAAAGCAGTTAGTGCTAATGACAAGATATATTCTATAAAGGTGTAGTTAAAAGGTGGATTTGGGAAATGTTAGCAAAGCCACTCTGATTTTTTGGAACAGTGATGAATTATGACTTCCAAGTGTAGGTCTTGATTAATATTCATAAAGTACATCTTACATTTTCTTTGTTTTGTCAAAATACCTGCCATGATCTTGTGTTAACTGCTATGATTATAGAGATTCCTCAGAAGCCTTGAAAATATTTCAAGGATTTAAACTTCAAGAATATTAGATAAGGGATAAATGAAATTTCTAAATTTATTACCTCAGTAGATTTATAGACTATGTGAATTTAGTGTTGAAATCTATAGACATCATCTTATTCATTGTAAAGCAAATATGTAGATCATGTATTGATGGAAAAATAATGACAGTCTTTCATTTCAAGAAGTCCATGACGTTACACAAGCATTTCAGCTAAGAATGTAGATCTTCTCTTAAAAAATAAGGCAGCTCTCAAAAAAATATAGGGAAATTAGCAGCATTACAATCTGTCTTGGCTCAGGGGCACATTTTTGTGTATGTACTTAGTTTAGGTCATAAACAAGTCCTCATATATATCACTATATCATGTCAGATTTTCTGTTGCACAGTAACTGTACCAATCTATCATCTGGCTAATTCTTTTTTAAGTTAAGTATTCTTCCTACCTCTTGTTGCCATAATCGATTAATCAATAAATATTTTTGTATATCAGTAGTTCATAAGGGTAATTATCATTGCTAGGGCTTTTCTGTCCCACCTCCTATTTCCCACTTTCTTTCTTTATTAAACAAAGGACTTGAATACTCAAACTCAGAAATTAACAAAACATATACTGCATTAAATCTTTCTGGTAGGAA
This sequence comes from Manis javanica, assembly GCF_040802235.1. Lineage (NCBI taxonomy): Eukaryota > Metazoa > Chordata > Mammalia > Pholidota > Manidae > Manis > Manis javanica. The sequence goes on along the minus strand of NC_133160.1, from coordinate 124,928,875 downwards.
AAAGCATTATACAGAAATATGTCAGATGCATATTTAAAAAAATATTTCACAGCTTTTCAGTAAGTTTGGGGTTCAGTACATCTAAACTAATTCCACTATTGTTTGAGCCTCCATACAAACAATATAAAATCAGAAAGTGAATTGCATCACAGAAATTAATGAGATTCCTTATTACTATGTTAGAATATCCACAGCCAGAGTTTTCATCTGACAATATAGTCAAGCTTTGGTGTGGTGGTCAGTTCTGTTTCATTATTATAAAGCGATAATAACATTTACCTTTAAAAAACAGTAGTGTTTTACTTAAAGTAGCAATTATCCATATCAAAAATTATAAAAAAGCTTAACCAAAAAAGCCTACCATATTTTTCATAAAGTATTAGTGTTCCATGAACCAGTGAATTCTCTGCACAAAATCGCTTGGTACAAAAAATATGTGGAATCAAGAATTTGATCTGTACCCTTTAGCTCTTGTCTATAGTCCTCTGCCCTACCAGCTGAGCTATTGAACAAAGCTCTGTAGCTCTTGTAAGCAGGAAGTTACTTCCTAACTGTATTTTACATTTTCTTTACAAAGGCATTGAGCAAATGTATCCTGATAGTAAGAATTGTGTACAGGGTAAGAATGCACAGAGCTTAGGGAAGTACATACCTTTATTTCTTGCTTACTTGGTTTAATAGTCCATGGATAATTGAAAATATATCTTGGGGGCTATTTTGGTGTTGGAGTCAGTACATTCTATAATAATATTATAATACTTCATTATCTTTATTATTTTAAAAAGCTTTAATTGTTTTAACACAAAATATACTTATCCTAGGGAATTTGTAAAAAAAAATGAGTCAAGTTTTAATATTAAATGCATTACATTTCCCCTTTAAAAAAAGGCTTACAGATTGGAGACTGACGAGAATTAGGCTGGGGGTGGATTAATGATTATGCATTGAGCATTGAGTCCCCTATACAGAATTTTATTGTTGTTAACAGCCATTTGATCAATAAATATGAGAGATGCCCTCTTAAAAAAAAAAAAGGCTTACAGTAGATGATTTAACTTTCTCTTAGTTCTGACACATAGTACTTATACAAATATGGACTTTGTAATTTTTATATATATTAAACTATTTTAGTTAATTTCTCCACGAAATGTCTTAATCACATGATTTTTATTTTCTTATAATTTTGCTTGAGATAGAACATAGAATAGCTATCACTTCATTTGGAACAGAATCTTCCAAAGCCAATAAAAAGTTGATCTATGTCAGAATAATTTTTATGGGTATCTAGGATTAACTCTTTGCTAAAAGGATTAATGCTACATTTCTTTCCAGATAATTTTGTGTCCTCTGTTTAATTTTAAGATACAGAAGCTCACAGTGAGATGTGTGTTTGTGTAAAAGCATCTGGATTGATATTAGGTTGTTTCTGGTAATAGGGTTAGTGAACCTTTGCGTTCCTGGCTGGACCACTCTGAGTCAACAAAGCAAAAGAGAAAGAAAAAATAACCAAAAAAGGAAACATAGTGGGGTCGTGTCGGAGAGTAGCTAATGGATACTTTTGGTTAATGATGTCTGAAATGTCTTTTTTAATGCTTCTTGGAATTCAAAGAAACTTTTCCATTTCAATAACTGTTTTAATCGCTGGGAACACTGATGTTCTCCAGACTGCCAATCACATTTCATTTCGGCCTCTGCTATGTTTTCATATCTGAATTCTAAAAAAATTGAGGAATCCAGAAGAAGACTATTTGACTCAATAAAGAGGATCATTGTTATATGTATTTCTTGGATCTGGATAATGAATATGTTTTATAATCTGGTATCTGCTGGCAGTATTCAGCAAATTTGCCCTTAACTATTGATTGGTAACAATACATCCCTTTATATCTAAAATTTTTAAATGTGCCTGTGTGTGTGTGTTTGCTTTATTCATGTTCATGTGAAATTTAAAAAAAAAATCTTATTTCAGGTAATATATTTCCATGGTGAAGAAAAAATATATAGATAGAATATAAAAATTCTCTAAAAATCTTTTCTTTATATAGCATTTGTCTTATGGAAAATATTCAACGATTTTTTTTGTTTAACATATAGACATGAAGCTATACACACCTAAAGCTATTGCAGCTGAACTGAAAGTTTTTCCACCTCCCTTCCTTTTTTTGGTGTTTGTTATTAGCAGATCAGCTCTAGACAAAATGGTCAAGGAGATGCCTCTTTGACATCTTCACTCCCAACCTCTTTTGACACCAGGCTGGCAACCAGGTCCAAGTAAAAGAAAGTTAACATTAACAATCAGCTAATACCTGAACGTAAATCAGCTACTGATGCTAGAAAATTTTATATGTAAAAGAGAAACTTAGGAAAAGATAGTTAGACATACATAAACTTAGTATATGTGAAACACACACACACCACAAAGGAAGGGCAGATATTTACTTATGAAAAAAATGTTTTTAGGCAGGTTTCAAAACAATAGCTCCCTTTTTGAATCACTCCTATCAGAGAGGTGATACCCTAACATTGTGTATTTTTACAGCTTTGAAAAAATGCCTTGTAGCCCAAATGCATTTTTTTCACCAAAGAACTCTATAAAGGATATTATAACTAAATATTTTAAAAATATTTTTAAAGTTTAGGAAATTGGAGATGTAAATGATAAACTATTTATTGAGCTCTCTGTTGCAGAAAAACATAGTGCCTAAGTCTTGACTAAGATGATTAAGGAAATCTGAGGGTAAAAATACAGTGTAAATTCATTAGAAACATATACTTCAATGATAAAATGACAGTATGTTGTATACATTATATTTTTAAATGATAATATTCTTTCTATTTTTATTTAATTAGCATTGTTGTTGTACTGCAAGGATGTTGAATTCTTTCCTTGACTGAGGTGTAATCCACACAATATCACATCGATTTGAGGTATACAGTGTAATGATTCAATATTTGTATATATTGCAAAAAGATCACAAGTCTAGTTAACATCTGTTACCATACATACTTACAGAATTTTATTGTGTGATGAGAACTTTTAAGATTGATGCTCTTACCAACTTTCAAATATTCAGTACAGTATTATAAACTATAGTCTACATGCTGTAAATTACATCCCCAAGATTTGTTTATTTTATAACTGGATGTTTGTACCTTTTGACTCATTTCATCCATTTGGCTTATCCCTCCACACTCTGACTCTGGCAACCATCAATCTAACCTCTGCATCTATGAGTTTTTTTTAATATTTTTAATTTTAGGTTCTACGTATAAGTGAGATCATACAGTATTTGTCTTTATCTGACATACATCACTTAGTAAAGTGCCCTCAAGTTCCATCCATGTTGTTGTAAATGATATTTCCTTCTTCTATTATGGCTGAATAATATTCCATCCTATGCCACATTTTTTTTATCCATTCAGGCATCGATGGACACATAGGTTATTTTGGTATCTTGGCTGTTATTAATAATACTGCAGTGAACATAAGAGAGCATGTATTCTTCTAAGTTACTGCTTTCATTTTCTCCAGATAAATACACAGAAGTGGAATTGCTGGATTGTATAGCTCTGTTTTTAATTTTTTTAGGAAACTTAATATTGTTTTTCATAGTGGCTATACTAATTTACTTTTCCTACCAGTAGTGTGTAAGGGCTCCCTTTTCTCCACATTTTCAACACTTGTTATTTCTTGTTCATAGTAGGCATCTAACAGGTGTGAGGGGATGTCTCATTTCAGTTTTGATGTACATTGCCCTGTTTATCAGTGATGTTGAGCATCTTTTCATGTATCTATTGGCCATTTGTATGTCTTCTTTAGAAAAATCTATTCAGATCTGTCTTTTTTAAAATCAGGTTTTTTTGTTTTTGTTTTTTGCTTTTGAGATTTGTGAGTTCTTACATAATTTGGATATTAACCTCTTATCAGACATATGATTTGCAAATAATTTCCCTCATTCAGTAGGTTGCCTTGTTATTTTGTTGATGATTTCTTTTGATGTATGGAAGCTTTGTATTTGATATAGTCCCATATGTTTATTTTTGCTTTTGTTGATTTTACTTTTGTTATCAAATTTTGTTGATGTTACTTTTGTTATCAAATTTTAAAAATATCACCAAGACTAATGTCAAGGAAATCACTGCCTGTGTTTTCTTTCATCAATTTTATTATTTCAGGTCTTATATTGAAGTTATTAATCCATTTTGAATTAATTTTTATGTGTAATAGAGGTTCAGTTTCATTCTTTTGCATGTTGCTCTCAGTTTTCCCGGGCCCACATTTTGAAGAGACTGTTCTTTTCCACTGGATATTCTTGACTTCATTGTTGTATATATGTATGCATATATATGTATGAGTTTACTTCTGGACAGTTTTTTCTGTTTCATTGATCTGTGTGTCTGTTTTTCTGCCAATACCATACTGTTTTGATTATTGTAGTTTTGTAGTGTATTTGAAAGCAGAGATGCAATACCTCCAGCTCTGTTCTTCTTTCTCTAGATTGCTTTGGTTATTTGGGGTCTGTTGTGGTTCTATACAAATTTTAGGATCATTTGCTCTAGTTCTATGAAAAATGCCATTGGTATTTTGATAGAGATAGCATTGAATCTTACATTGGTTTAGGTAGTATGGACATTTAAGCAATATAAATTCTACAAGCCATGAGTGTGGACTATGATTCCATTGGTATCTTCCTCACATTCTTTCATCAGTGTCTTATAGTTTTCAGAATATATATCTTTCACCGCCTTGATTAAAGTTAATTCTAGTCATTTTATTCTTTTTGATGCAGTTCTAAATAGAACTGTTTTCTTAATTTCTCTAATAGTTTATTAGTGTATAGAAATGAAACTGATTTCTGTGTATTAATTTGGTATCCTGTAACTTTACTGAATTCATTTATCCTAATAGTTTTTTGGTGGAGTCTTTAGGATCGTCTACATTTAGTATCATGACATTTATAAATACTAACAGCTTTACTTCTTCCTTTACAATTTATATGCTTTTTAAAAAAATTTCCTATCCTAATTGTTGTGGCTAGGGCTTACCATACTATGCTGAATAAAAGTGAAGGGAAGCATCCTTGTCTTGCTCCTAATCATACAGGAAAAGCTTTCAGCTTTTGACTGTTGAGAATGATGTCAGTGGTGGGGCTTGACAGACATGGCCTTTATGATTTTTAGGTATATTACCACTATATCCATTTGCTGAGTTTTTATCACTAATGGATGTGGAATTTTCCTAGATGCTTTTTTTGCATCTAATGGGATGATCATGTGATTTTTATCCTTCATTTGGTTAATGTGGAATATCATGCTGATTGATTTGTGCATATGTAACAAGCCTTGCATCCCTGGAATAAATGCCACTTGACATGGTATGATCCTTTTATGTATGTATGTATTTATCAAGGTATCATTGATATACAATCTTACCAAAGTTTCTCATGAGCAACATTATGGTTACTACATTTCCTACTATTATCAAGTCCCCACCACATACCCCATTACAGTCACTGTCCATCAGCATAGTAAGATGCTATAGAGTCACTACGTGTCTTCTCTGTGCTATACTGCCTTCCTCTTGACTGCCTTACACTATGTGTGCTAATCAAAATATCCCTTAATCCTCTTCTTCCTCCCTTCCTGCCCACTCCCCAGCCGCTTTCCCTTTGGAAACTGCTCATCCATTCTTGGGTTCTGTGAGTCTGCTGCTGTTTGTTTCCATTAGTTTCACTTTGCTTTTATACTCCACAAATGAGTGAAATTATTTGGTACTTGTATTTCTCTGCCTGGTTCGTTTCAATGAGCATAATACCTTCTAGCTCCATCCAGTTGTTGCATATGGTAGGATTTGTTTTCTTCTTATGGCTGAATAATATTCCATTGTGTATATGTACCGCCTTGATTAAAGTTAATTCTAGTCATTTTATTCTTTTTGATGCAGTTCTAAATAGAACTGTTTTCTTAATTTCTCTAATAGTTTATTAGTGTATTTTTCTTTATCCATTCGTCTACTGATGGACAAGTAGGTTGCTTCCACATGTCTTGGCTATTGTAAATAGTGCTGTGATAAATATAGGGGAGTATATGTCTTTTTGAATCTGTGATCTTGCTTTCCTCAGATAAATTCCTAGGAGTGGAATTCCTGGGTCAAATGGTATTTTTTTTTGTTTGTTTGTTTTTTTAAGAAACCTCCATAATGCTTTCCACAATGGTTAAACTAATTTATATTCCCTCTAACAGGAGGGTTCCCCTTTCTCCACATCCTCACCAGTATTTGCTGTTGCTTGTCTTTTGTATATTGGCCATCATAACTGGTGTGAGGTGATATCTTATTGGGGTTTTAATTTGTATTTTCCTGAAAATTAGTGATGTGGAGTGTATTTTCATGTGCCTGTTAGCCATCTAAATTTCTTCTTTGGAGAAGTGTCTGTTCAGATCCCCTGTCCATTTTTTAATCCGGTTATTTGCTTTTTGGATGTTTAGGCATATGAGTTTTTTATATATTTTTGGATGTTAACCCCTTATCAAATATGTGATATATGAATATATTCTCCCATACTGTAGGATGCCTTTTTGTTCTACCGATGTGTCCAATGCTTTTAGTTTGATGTAGTACCATTTTTTTCATTTTTGCTTTTGTTTCCCTTGCCTGAAGATATATATTCATGAAAATTTTGCTTTTGTTTATATTCAAGAGAGTTTTGCTTATGTTTTATTCTAAGAGTTTTATGGTTTCATGACTTACATTCAGTTCTTTGATCCATTTTGAGTTTACTTTTGTGTGTAGAGTTAGATGTGGTCCGGTTACATTCTCTTGCATGTAGCTGTCCAGTTTTGCCAACACCAGCTGCTGAAGAGTCTGTCATTTCCCCATTGTATGTCCATGGCTCCTTTATCATATATTAATTGACCATATAGGCTTAGGTTTATATCTGGGCTCTCTAGTCTGTTCCATTGGTCTATGGGTCTGTTCTTGTGCCAGTACCAAATTGTCTTGATTACTGTGGCTTTGTAGTAGAGCTTGAGGTTGGGGAGCCTAATCCCCCCCATTTAATTCTTCCTTCTAAGGTTTGTTTTGAGTATTCTGGCTTTTTTTGTGGTTACATATGAATTTTAGAACTATTTGTTCTAGTTCATTGAAGAATGCCGCTGGTATTTTGATAGAGATTGTATTTAATCTCTAGATTGTTTTAGGCAGGATGGCCATTTTTACAGTATTAATTCCTCCTACCCATGAGCATGGGATGTGTTTCCATTTATTACTCTCCTCTTTAATTTCTCTTAAGAGTGTCTTGTACTTTTCAGAGTATAGGTCTTTCACTTCCTTGGTTAGGTTTATTCCTAGGTATTTTATTCTTTTTGATGCAATTGTGAGTGGAATTGTTTTTCTGATTTCTCTTTCTGCTAGTTCATCATTAGTGTACAGGAATGTGACAGATTTCTGTGTATTAATTTTGTATCCTACAACTTTGCTGAATTCAGATATTAGTTCTAGTAGTTTTGGCATGAATCCTTTAGGGCTTTTATCTACAATATCCTATCATCTACAGTGGCTGTTTAATCTTCCTTCCCAATCTGGATGCCTTTTATTTCTTTGTGTTACCTGACTGCAGGGGCTAGGAACTTCAGTACCATGTTGAATAAAAGTGGGGAGAGAGGGCATCTTTTTTTTTGTTTTCAATCTTAAAGGAAAAACTTTCAGCTTTTCGCTGCTAGGTATGATGTTGGCTGTGGGTTTGTCATAGATGGCCTTTATTATGCTGAGGTTCTTGCCCTCTATACCCATTTTCTTGAGAGTTTTTATCATGAATGGATGTTGAATTTTGTCAAATGTTTTTCAGAGTCTATGGAGATGATCATGTGGTTTTTGTCCTTCTTTTTGTTGATGTGGTGTATGATGTTAATAGATTTTCAAATATACCATCCTTGCATCCCTAGAATAAATCCCACTTGATCATGATGAATGATCTTTTTGATGTGTGTTTGAAATCAGTTTGCTAACATTTTGTTGAGTATTTTTGCATCTATGTTCATCAGGGATATTAGCCTGCAATTTTCTTTTTTTGTGGTGTCTTTGCCTTGTTTTGTTATTAGAGTGATGCTGGCTTCATGGAATGAGTTTGAATGTATTCACTCCTTTTGTACTCTTTGGAAAACTTTAAGCAGGCTGGGTATTAGGTCTACTCTAAATGTTTGAAAAATTCAGTGTTGAAGGCTCCCAGTCCAGAGGTTTTATTCTTGGGTAGTTTTTTGATTACTGATTCAATTTCATTGCTGTTAATTGGTCTTTTCAGATTTTCTGTTTCTTCCTGGGTCAGCCTTGGAAGGTTGTAGTTTTCTAGAAAGTTTTCCATTTCTTCTAGATTAGCCAATTTGTTAGCATATAATTTTTCATAATATTCTCTAATAGTTCTTCCTATTTCTGTGGTGTCTGTAGTGATTTTTCCTTTCTCATTTCTGAATCTGTTTATGTGCATAGACTCTCTTTGTTTCTTGAAAAGTCTGGCTGGGGGTTTATCTATTTTATTTTTTCAAAGAACCAGCTCATGGTTTCTTTAATTCTTTCTATTGTTTTATTAATCTCAATTTTATTATTTCTTCTCTGATCTTCAAATTGCATCCTTCTGTTGACTTTGGGCCTCATTTATTCTTTTCCCAGTCTCATTAATTGTGAATTTAGACTGTTCATTGGGATTGTTCCTTCTTCTTTAAATAGGCCTGGATTGCTATGTACTTTCCTCTTAGAACTGCCTTCACTTCACCCACAAAAGCTGGGGCAATGAGCTGTTGGTTTCATTTATATCTGCATATTGCTTGATCTCTGTTTTAATTTGGTCACTGATCCATTGATTATTAGGAGCATGTTGTTAAGCCTCCATGTGTTTGTAGGCCCAAGTTTTTATTTGCACAATTTATTTCTAGTTTCATACCTTTATGATATGAAAAGTTGGTTAGAACAATTTCAGTGTTTTTGAATATATTGAGGCTCCTTTTGTGGACTAGTATGTGATCTACTTTGGAAAATGTTCCATGTGTGCTTGAGAAGAAGGTGTATCCTCCTGCTTTTGGGTGGAATGTTCTATAGATGTCTGTTAGGTCCATCTGTTCTAATGTGTTGTTGAGTGCCTCTGTCTCCTTTCTTATTTTCTGTCTGGTTGATGTGTCCTTTGGAATGAGTGGTGTGTTAAAGTCTCCTAAAATGAATGTATTCACTCTATTTACCCCTTTAATTCTGTTAGTATTTGTTGCACATATTTGGGTGCTCCAATGTTGGGTGCATAGATATTTATAATGGTTATATCCTCTTGCTGAACTGACCCCTTTATCATAATATAACGTCATTCTTTGTCTCTTGTTACTTTCTTTGTTTTGAAGTCAATTTTGTCTGGTACAAGATCTGCAACTCCTGCATTTTCTCCCTGCTTTTTGCATGAAATATATTTTCCCATACCCTCACTTTCATTCTGTGTATGTCTTTGGGTTTGAAGGGAGTCTCTTGTAGGCAGTATATTGATCAGTATTGCTTTTTTGTCCATTCTGTAACTCTGTGTCTTTTGCCTGATGCATTCAGTCCATTTATGTTTAGGGCGATTATCGATAGATATGTACTTATTGCTATTGCAGACTTTGGATTCATGGTTATCATAGTTTCAAGGTCAGCTTCTTTACTATCTGACAGTCTTAACTCACTTATTATGCTATAATAAACACAATCCAAAGATTCTTTTTTCTATCCCTTCTTTTTCTTCCTCCTCCACTCTTTTTATGTTAGATGTCATATTCTGTACTCTTTGTGTATCCCTTGACTGACGTTGTGGGTAGTTGATTTAATTTTTCATTTACTCAGTAATTAATTGGTGTACTTCCTTTACTGTGTTTTTATTTTTTCGGGTCACAGCTATTTAGCCTTAAATGTACTTCCATCTATAGAAGTCCTTCAAATATACATCATAGAGATGGTTTGTTGGAGGTAAATTCCCTTAATGTTTGCTTCTCTGGAAATTGTTTAATACCTGCTTCATATTTAAGTGATAATCTTGCTCGGTAGAGTATTCCTGGTTCAAGGCCCTTCTGTTTCATTGCTTTAAATATATCATGCCTGTTACTTCTGGCCTCTAAGTTTTCTGCTGACAAGTCTGATGGGTTTCCCTTTGTATGTGATCTTTTTCCTCTCTCTGGCTGGTCTTACTACTCTGTCCTTGTCCTTGACATTTTCCATATAAATTATTGTATGCCTTTGTGTTGTCCTCCTTGGGTCCCTTTGTTGGGAGATCTGTGGACTTCCATTGCTTGAGAGACTATTTCTTTCCACAGATTGGGGAAGTTTTCAGCAATTATTTCTTCAAATACACTTTCCATTCCATTTTGTATTTCATTTTCTTCTGGTACCCGTATAATGCATCTATAGTTCTATATGGATTGGTCAGACATTTCTTTAAATATTCTTTCATTCCAAGAGATCCTTTTTCTCTCTCTCTGTCACAGCTTCTTTCTATTCCTGTTCTCTAATTTTTATTCCATTTACTGTCTCTTCTAAGTATGCTTTTAAATTCCTCTTTTGTATGTTGCACTTCAGCTACTGTATTTGTCAATGTGTCTATCCCTGTCTTGAATTCTTCCTTAGATCTTGAATATTTTTCTTTAGCTCTTTTAGCATGGTTATGACTTTTATTTTGCATTCTTTTTCATGAAGATTGGTAATTTCAGTTTCACCGAGCCCTCTTTCTGGTGTTTGAGTTGTTTCGGTTGAACAAGGTTCTTCTGCCTTTTCATAATCCCTTTTCCATGAGATGTTTTCTTTTCCCAGATTTTGTCTGGCTGTTGCTGGCTTATTTCTGGTCACTCTTTTAGGATTATTTTTATTTGCTGTGTTTTCATATTATATGTGGTTTTGAGAGGAGAGTACTGCCTCATTGCTCACACTGCCATCTTTTTTCCATGCCCTCATACTTTTAATATATTGTTGAAAATTTATATCTATGTTAATCATAGAGATTGGTCTGTGTCTTCCTTTTTTTTTGGTATCCTTATCTTGTTGGGGTATCATTGTAATTCTGACCTCATAAAATGAGTTGGGAAGTATTTCCTCCTCTTCAGTTTCTTGAAATAATTTGAGAAGGATTGGTATTAATTCTACTTTAAAAGTTTGGCAGAATTCTACAAGTGAAGCATCCTGGCACTGGATTTTTGTTTGTAGGTTTTTTTAAATTACTGGTTTAATCTGCATTCTCTAATAGGCCTGTTCTGATTTTCTAATTATTTGTTTCAGTCTTGGAAGGTTGTATGTTTCAGGAAATTTCTTCTATGCTCTCTAATTTTTGCATATAATTGTTTGTAGTAGTCTCTTGTGATCCTTTGTATTTTTGTGATATTAGTTGTCTGTCTCTTCTTTTATTGCTTATTTTATTGGTTTGGGCCCTCTCTTTTTTTCTTGGTCATTCAAGGTTTTTCCAATTTTGTTTATATTCAAAGAACCAGCCCTTGGTTTCAGTGATATTTTCAACGGTTATTTTAGTCTCTATTGCAGTTATCTCTGCTGTGATCTTTATTTTCTTCCTTCAACTTAATTTGGGCTTTATTTCTTCTTATTTTCCTAGTTTCTTAAGATATAGAGAATTTTTAATTTTAAATCATGGTTAATTACTCTAAATGATTTTGAGTTACTTGTCAAACAGTTTATAATGGTCCTTACTGATGTTTTTTACATAATCATACAGTTAAAATACACCAGACACACCTCTAGTAATACACTGGCTGTCGTAATGAATAGCCATTTATTTTAGATGGTCAGAGTCTGAAATTATACAATTGTTTATAATCTAATTGAACTATGTTAGTAAACTCAATGACGAGATTTAATCAAATTAAAGGAATTCGTGCATTTATTCATTCTGACTAAAGTGATGTAGTTATTGCAAAGTTCTATTTGCTTAATGAACATATAAAAGAATAACAAGAAAAAGTCAGAGGAGAAAAGAGACATAGGATGATACCCTATAAGTAGCATGTACTCATTAGCAGTGCTACTTTTTAGGCCTTTATTTTCTCAGCCTCCTCAGGTCTGATGTGGGAGAAGTAGGACCTTGGAATTATCCAAATCTAAAAGACCAACAAGATTTATCACTAATGTACACATCCTTCATGAAGTTCTTTTGGAATAAAAACCACTTATGACAAGATGAAACCTATTTAATACTATTAATCTATGGAGATGTGTTTAGATTGATTGGATTTTATATATTAAGTTCTTTTATCAAGACCTTGGGGGAAGTGTGAGATCAGGTATATTTTTCTCTGTTTTATTTTAAGACCACATATTAGAATATACATTTTCATTAAAGGTAGAAAATAAGACATATCGCAGAGGAAAAAGAAGGAACCCTGATCAGAAGGCTGTTATTTCAGTTTGACTAAATAATCTTCCTACACTTTCACAAAGAAAAGTAATTATCTTCAGTTTATCTCAAACTTTTTAGAAATAAAAAGGAAAAGATTTAAACTGTGTGTTTAACTATATCATGGTTCATGCACGCATTAAAAAAACCATTGTTAGGGTAAATGGTCATAAAAGCAGGACTGTGTTTTCTTCCTGAATTCAGTTGCCTTGAAATATTTCAGAGAAAGTCTTACTTTTTTAAATTTCTAAAAAAATAAAACAATGTCTAAAATGCAAGGAAAAAATAATCTTTAGTTGCTTCCAACTATGTCTTGCTCAGTTATTTCAGGTATGGTAGTAAAAGCAAAACCAGAAAACATAGATAACTAATTATTCTAAAACAGATAGGTATGTAATTATTCTAATTGACCAAATTTTTTAACTCTCAAAAAATCATCACAAGTACAATTATTGAATTAAAACGTTTTAAATCTAAAGATTCAACATTTTTCATAGAAGGGGATTATCTCCTTTGGGTCTTTATCTGCCATCACTGTGGAATAAATTATGAGAATATTTAAATATGTTAGTTAAAAAGTATCCAGATGTCATAGGTATAATAGTCTCCCAGCTTGATGGTTTCTGATGGATTTTCCCTCACAGTCAATTGTGTTCTCTTTATTTCTAGCTACAGCCTAGTGTTAAATAATGACACTATATATTTTTTTTGTACAATTTGCCAGTTTTGGTTACTTTAGAACCTAAGTTCTCCTGAATTATCCCTGTGAATCATCATTCTGCAAAGAAAGAACTGAACAAAGAAATGATTTATGTACTAAAATCTCAATGCATTTTTTAAACTGCATAACTCAAGGATATTTCTACTGGCAAGGGAGGAGGAAAGGAGTTTTGTGTGGATCAAAACAGTGGTATCTTTCAATGAATAGGAGTCTCTAAGCCATTTTCAATGCCTTAAATATAAATAAAATAAAATTTTATGAAATAAGTTTCTTGCAGGCATTTATCTTAAACAATAAACACTTTCAAAAATAATTTTGAAGAGCTACTTTTATGCTTCTGTTTTCAAGTTTTCTTCCCTTATGCATTTCAGTTACATAATCTCTATTTAGAATGGTTTTGTATTTGGCCTAAAATAATCTAAATAAAACTTAATTATATAACATATCTTATTACTAATGGGAAATAAAAAACAGTCACCCTGTAGAGTACTATCTTGCTGAAATCACTGAGACGATTTCATTTAAGTTTCCCATTTTTGAACATGTTGAAGGTATAGACGCCCTGAGGAAGCAGCATGAAGAGCTCTAGGTGACTTATATGCCCATTTTTGTAGTTAAACCTTCATACACCTTCACATTTTATAATTAGTCTGTTATTTTTCAAGTGTTACTCTTCTTATTAACCAAGATGATTTTTTTAACGAATTCTCTTAATTTTAAGTCACTATATTTGATTGATTTTAGTATCTATATTAGAAAGTATATGGTGTACTTATTTGCTTAGACATCTTTTGGAGTCATTCAGAGTAATTTTTTAAATAAATGCCTCATATTATATAATTTGAGGTGCCATTTATTTTTATATTAAATACCAAATGTACAGGCGACACTGAGAAAGAACAATTAACTGATGGTAGCTTTGAATCACATATTTATAGATATTCTCTTGTATTATAAAAGTCACAAAAATTTTGAGTTGCAGTATTTGTTGGATAAAAATATGAATGGTATAATAAAAGATTAAATGTTATGTGTGGCTATCCATACATTTATATAAACATATATATTACACATGTATGAATGAATATATTAGCATGTTCAAGCCAAGTATCAAAAATTCTGTTGTAATATTCTTCAATTATGGTAAACTAAACAGGACCTGACTTGCATGTTTCTTTTCTGAGTACATCCTTTATTATCCTGTATTTAAATATATTAGCCAAAAGAGTTTAGAGATTCCTTTTCCACTCAATTACTACCGCTTAGATATTTCCCCTTCCTTTCCTCTCCCGCTCTTCCCTTCCTTTTCTTTCCTTGCAGCCTTCTGCCTGCTTATGCTCATACCTAATCGGTGCTTTTGGATCTTCCTCATGCTGCTCCACGTCAGTTTCTAACTAATAGGACTGGCGGAAGCAAGATGGATGGAACAGAAGGATGGTTTCATTCTGATTTCTCTGTACGTCCTGTTTGCAGTTTTGCTTTCCAATGGAAACCCTAGAAGCTGAGAAGATATATTGGATGGAAAAACAGTATCTGCATTTTTTATTTGTTTTATATTATTGTGGAGAAAAATGAAATAATACATGTGAACTGCTCTCAGTGTGTCAGCATCTATCAGAAACCTCTGAAGAATAGCTGCTCTGATGATGATTACTTCTGCTAAAAATTATATACATTTTACTATAAAGATTAAATTTCCCTTAGTTTCTTTTTCCATCCCCCCATGAAGAATATACTTTGAGTTACAAGCAGCTATCTTAAAAGTTAACTTTGTAAAATGACCTATTTCATAATTTGACAGGTACCTGTAAATGCTAATTATCAAAGCATATAAAAATGTACTGATGCAGTTACATTTTTAATTTGTGTCTTGGGGCTATGTTAATCCTTACTATGGTAGCTACTGATTTGATTTTAAAACCATAAATATGTATTTAAATAAACTTTCAGTCAGGCTAAAGTTGCAGTAGAAATATTGCATCATATGCTACAAAGGAACTCTCCCTTGGCAGTAATGGTCCCTGACTCCCTCTGGGTATTTTAGGTGCTGATACTCCATAATGGGCCATTAAGAAAGATGTTTAATTTGAGACCTATCCAGGTGTACCCTACTGAGATGAGATAATTTCAAAACATGTGTGCTTTCTTCTCTGCCTGGTTGCTCCTGATACACTAAGAAATGAAATATAGGAAAGCCCTCTTGGAATATTTTGTGACTCACAAAAGATAATCCATTTCTTTCAAAATCCCAAGAACAAGATATTTAGAACAGTTATATTTTTTATATGAGGCAGTTCTAAAGGAGTTATTTTTACACCTTGTCTGCTATACATTTAAAAACAATCCACTCTTTTCACAGTAATCTCTTTCTTACTAATACTTGTTTAAACTGCTTTTGAAAAAGAAACTTACTGAAAGTCTTAAAAAAATGTGAATATCAGGGGCTTAAAGTCAGACTGTTTCTGTGAGAGAGATGAATGGGACTGGCTGGTTATGATGACTAAACCTGTGATGCTGCCGTCTAGCTCATTACGAGATTTTGGTTCTCCTGCATTTCTCCTGGTTTTGGAAAGTCTTCAAAGAAAATGCTAAGTAGATATGTGTGTTATTTCTTTTTCCTTATCTGCCTGAAGAAATTAGAATAGACCGAATTTGACATTACTACCTATGTTCGTGTAACTTCTCTATTCCAGGCTTTATTTTTAGTCAGTTACTTAGTAGCTGTCATTTTTCTCAGAGAAATACTGAGCTGTTGTTTAAGAAACGAGATGTGTGTCCTAGTTCAGTTCTCTAAACCCATCCTATAGCTTGATATGATGCTGGTCATCTCTTTTGACATTTAAAGTTCATTTTTCCTGTCTATGGAAATACCTTTTTCACCAATCTCAACTGTAGTACTATTTGCATTGATAATGTTATTTTAAAGAATTCACAGGAGAAAATGTGATCATGTTGGTTTAAAATCAAACCATGGAACTGCACTTATAATACAAACTTACACTAGCTATAATATATTGACAAGGTTTTCAGTCATGGAATACTCAGGTGAGTGAGTTCAGTTATAAAATTGACAAATAGAAAACAACATAATGCAGCATTAGTGTGGAGTCTGTTTGAATATGTCCATGTGTAGATGTATCCTATATCTTCATCTTCTTCCATTCAACCCTTAAATTCAACACTAATCACACCTACCTTACATTCACATCAAGTGTTGTCTTAGCACAGGCTGCTATAACAATATCGTAGACCAGGTATCTAATAAGCAACATAATGTGATTTCTCATAGTACAGTTCTGGAGACGGAAGCCCAAGATCAGGGTACCAGCATGATTGGGTTTGGGTGAGAGCTCACATCCTGGGTTACACACGGCTGCCTTCTCTGTTATCTAACATGTTGGAAGGGGCTGGAAAGCTGTCTGGGTTTCTTTCATAAGGGCACTAATTCTCTTCAGGAGGGCTCTGCTCTCATGACCTGATCATCTCCCAAAGGGCCCACCTCCTGACACCATCCAAGGGATTAGTAATCAACATATGCACTCTGGCAGGGGGACACGAATGTCAAGTTTAGAGTAGGTGTGCTGCAGAATCAGTAGTCAGTAGAAGTGCTGAGAGGCAGCAGAGTTTAATGAGTGAAAGCACAAACCATTGGTTTACACGGTTTAGATTTAAATCTCAACTTATTTGTTTTTAGCTGTGTAACTCAGCAAGTTCTTTAACCTTGTCCCTCAATTTGGTCATATGCTAATCAGGAATAGTAATACCTCCTTCCTTTGGAGTTGATATAGTAGTAGCAATAATGTTTATGTTTAAAATCAGTTAAATATGTTAATATGTGGTAAGCTCTTATGACAGTGCTGATACAGTAAGGGCTTAATAAACAGCTGTTGTGATGATGGGGACTATTATTTTGCCTAGCGCTCTGTAGATTTTGGAATAGATTCACAGGCTTCTGTTAGAAATAGAATTATTTACTTTGATGTAAATATCTGTTATATCCTGAATGTTTTAACTGTAGTTTGCTTAACCCTTTCTATTTTTTATTTCACTCAGAAACATAGTAATTAGGCCTTGATCATGATCATAAATGACATAAAGCAGTTATTTGAATATCCTTTTAAATAATAGCTATGTTCATTCAGACTTACATTTCACAGCTAGTATTGATAGTAAAAATTTGAGATTTTATGAGTATTTAATTTTTGAAGAGCAAAGTGAAGGATCTAATTTATAAATAATATACATGGGAAGGATATGAGATTCATTTTTTAGTTTTAGTAATCTCATTTCAAGCAATTGTTTTCCAGAGAAGTTTCATTAATGTAATTTTATTCAGCTTAGTTTCAAACTCATTAATTTTATTTCCTATTGAATGTATCAATGGAGGCAAATATAATATTATTCAAGGCCTATTGGAAACAAACTCCAGTCAAATGCATTGTGGGGCTCTCCATGAAGAGGTTAACTCAAGGACACTTTGCAAGAAAACGGTCCTGTGTAAAACAGCTGTTTCATGGTTAAATGATATGCTGCCCTACACCCCAAAATAGCGGTGTTCGTTAAATCCAAATTTGTTCCTAAACATTAATAGACACTTACTAGATCATAACATTATATCAAAGACAATTAGATGGGACTTGTACTCTAGAGAAATTTCTTATTAAAACTACTTTTCCAGATAACTCATTTTCTAATGTAGCATCAGATTATGTTTGAAATACAGAGAGATCTGGTTAGTTAAGCAACAGAAAACATTGTTTGTTAATGTTTCAGATAATCTGTAGGAACGTAGCATTTCATTGCTTGCAAAGTGTTGTAAATAACCTTTTAAAAATTAATTGAATACAAATAGGTTATTCTTTGATTTCTGGAGGAGACTTTGACACTTCTGGAGGAGAGAGTAGGGAAGGAACGAGGAAAGAATGGAGACTTAAGTTAAAGTACTAGTGGAAATGCAGTTTGATTCCTGAACTATTCTCCCTTCTTCCAATTTGATATAACTTTTTCCTGTATCTTCTGTACCCATCCTCTGATTTTTCCTTGTGTTTTCTGTCCTAATTTATTTTTCTTCCACCCTGATGAAACATGTAACTGTGATATTTCTACAACTTGAAAAATTGTCTTAACTTTCTTCAAAAAATCTCTATTTCCAATCACAATACTGGGCTTGTAGGTCATTGTAAACTCCCACCATACTAATTGGCAAATATCACCCACACCACAGGCCTAAATTTTGCTTTCCTCCCCTTTTTTCTCCTGCATACCACAACCAATTTTAATCTTCTAAAGCACAGTGTTTACAAATGTACCTTCTGATTTTATTCCCTTTTCCATCCATCTACTCACAAATTCCTATGTTCTTCTGTCCCACTCACCACCAAATGTAATCTCATATACCACTTACAACCTTACTTCTGAATATAAAACCCTTCATTAAATGAGAACAAAGATTTTTCTCACTTATTGAATGCCTACACTTGCCAGGAATCTTTATAGGTAGTGTCTATATATGACCTTTATTTAAGCCTTATAACGACCTTGTAATTTCAGGTGTGAACATAAGGGTATAGAAAATGTAAGTAATCTGTTTGTGGCCATAAGCTCACAGTTTGAAAAGAGAGAACTTAAACTCCTTTTCTTTAACCAGTATTTAATACTTGATGACAGGAGCTTAGGTTTTTAAAAATAAATATACAGAAATAAAGGACTAGGAAAAGTATGGCCATGTCCAGTTCTAGTTTCAAGGCAAGTACTTCTTGTATATGAAATTTCTTCCAAGTTGTATTGGACTTGAATGTTTTACAATATATACACACATCTGTACAGATTAGTAGTACAATTAGAGTCTATTATTTGGTGGTAATACACTGCCAAGTGAGTAACAATTCATTGCATTTAAAAGTGTTGTAGTTCTCTGGAATCAATATTTGATCTCAAATTGCTAAGCAGTGTTTTGCAAGGTTGGAACATTGATAAAAGTATCATATTATGAAAATGCAAAGGCTGAATTATTTTTGTGTAGTGTCATGTTAGGTAATAAATACTAGTTAGTTCATTAATTTAATGATTCACTTAATACCACTATTTCAGTTAATACCTCTTTTAACTCAGGTTCTTTATTTGAAACCAAAGATCACTTATACAAATTAAATTCAGAACAAAATGTTCAAGTGTTTAGAAGTAATATAGAGGATTGTAAATTTGGAATAGATTCATTGACATATTTATCCTCCTTCTTGAAAGATAGTACATGCAGTGATTTTTATGTATTTCTATTGATTTGTGCCTTTAAATATTACAATATTATTTAAATGTTACAAAATGCACAGTTGGAAACTAATCAAATTGAATTACAATTCCTTTTATAGCCTTCAAAAACCTTCCTATTTTGCCTCAGTGGATTGTCCATATTGTTTTTTGCTGTTCATTTACTCAGTACTCCATGCTTATTTACAAACCAGATGACTTGAGGTTTTGTAAAATGCTCTTTTACCAACTTTTACCTTTTTTTCATAACATCCCTTAACCCAGAATCTTCCTTCTCCAACTGCCTTTTAGTGAAATCTTTCTTCAAATTCTAACTCAAGTACTACTGTCTTCTTGCAGGTCTCCAAGACCTTTGAAGCTATATTATCAGCTCTATTTTTTCCCTAAGTATCTTATCAATATTTGGATTTATAGTTCATTATTTGTATTTCCAGCATCATTTCTTCTCTTCCTCTTTCCTGTTGCCATTGTTTTTCTGTTCCTCATTTCCTTCTCTTCTCTCTTTGATGCAAGGATCATGCTGTGTATCTCACATACCTCCTATGGCCAAACATAGTTTACATTGTTCGTGTTCAGTTTACATTGTTCGTGTTCAGTAATGATCTTTTGGAACACATTGCTGAAGAAACACATGTGTGGTCTGAGTGAATGCAGTATTTCTCAAAAGTATTAAACAAGGTGATGGGGTGGTTGTCCTCTATGAATCTCCAAAGGGATCTGACATTAAGGGAGTGTTCGTTATTAGAACATTAAGCTCCTTATAGCTACTAAATAAACTTGATAGTTAAACACATTTGAACTGTCTTTAATATAATATTGTTTGACTCCATAAATATTGAAAGAAAGAAGTACCCTTGAACCTTATTTTAATGATTTGGTTTTCAGTAATGGTAAGAGAAGCTGTTAAATTTTTTTTTTTAAAGTAAGATCATTAGTAGGACCCAAAGTAATAGTATTTTATAATGCCACAGTACACACACATGCATTCTCTTAGGTGACAAATTATATCTATATCTATATAGATATAGATATAATTCTTCTGAAAAACAATAATAAAACTTCCGTATAAGTTTTAGACACTATAAATTACAGTTAATATTTTAAAAACTATTTTATCCTGTCTAAATTCCTTAAAAACTCATTTTGCTTCGACCCAGTGATGATAACACTAAACATTTTAACATTTCATAGGATGGTCATGGGAGCAAGTTCTGGTATAGCCACCTAATTTTTCATCTTGCTGCCCAGCTTGTTTTCCCTAAGAGTTAATTATATCATATAGTCTTCCATGCAGAACTGCTTTTGGAAAGATATTTTTGAGTCATATTATCATCTGTGATTTCATAGGGCATGGATTATGAAGCCTTGCAATATATATGCTTATGATTGTGCGATATCAGTAAGTCATGGAAATATTGCAATTTTAAATTTGAATAATGAGCATTATTAAAGCCTCTCATTTAAGTATCTATGCATAATTAAATACTCTAGTTGAAATATATTTTCCAGCTTTATTAAATGAATATTTTTCAGAAATACTTCACTATTTTTGGTTACTATGAATGGATCTTATTAATAAATGTAGTGAACTATGTGCATATAAATCATGATTGCCTAGATTCTCTTCTGTGATAACAGATTTTTGCTTCTTAAGGTAGTATAATGATAAAATAACCAGATTAATCTTTTTTGAAATTTCTATCACTTTTCACAAGTTACCATGTTAATTTTGTATCACTAAAAAGGTAATTTATTGAGAAGGATTGTGATAAATATTTGATATGTTAATGAGTGTAGTTTCAAATCATTCAAATTTCAAAAGTCATGTACTAACCCTGGAAAAATCCATACAACACCCAAGTGATGTTTAAAAACACTTCTAAAGACAGGGATTTTTTTCTGAGGCAATAGCTATACTTTCCCTATATGGGATGAGGAAAAAAGAAAAGCGTGCTAAATGGGGAACTACTTCCTGTATTATAATTAGTAATGGAAATACGGAACTATATACCAATTATTTAAAATAGTGCCACATGGTGTTGTAGACTTCTGGCATGTGCAGAACATGTGGGAAAAAAATTGAACTTTAAATAGACTTACATGTTACAAACAAGTAAATATGCAAAATAAAATATGGCTTAATAAAAATTTGTAAAGTTTATATGGAGCAAAATTTGCAGGTAGCAGAATTTGTGTAAGTGAATATTTAATAGCTGGGAACTATAAAATATAAAATAGATTAAATTATATTGTCTAGGTTATTATGAGGAGAAATATAAATCAATAACATGCAGTTTACCTTGGAAAAGATTGAAAGTTATTCTACAGAAATGTGATTAAGAATAGCTAACATGAAACTGTCACATCCAAAATGAGTGGCATTCAGATATTAATTCCAACATTCATCTTTATTTACAGTGTAGAGGATGCAAGTATAAATCAGAAGCTTTCAAGCATGATTTAAGAGAGATGTATGGACAAATTGAACAGGAAAAATAAATTATGACACCAGAATTTAAGGAGAGCTTTTCCTAAAAGTAAATATCAATGTCTTAGGTTTAGGACAACATCTGTTTCAGCAATAACAACAACAACAACAAAAATTGCAATATCTTCAGAGTATAATTGTGCTAGAGATGGTTGAAATTTAGTCTAAACCTAACAAATAAGGGACTTTCCATGTAGTTAATGTAGAAAACTTCCATTACATAAGACATTTGCAGAATATCTTCCCATGTTGTAATTCTTTATCAACTTTTAGTGAAATCAAATCACACAGATTCATAATTATGACCTTAAATACTAATGATGTAAATTAGGACACTTTAATCAAACTCACTTTTTAATTTTGAATATAGTGAAGTTAGGTAGTTGTGTGTGAGGCCTCCAAGTGCCTGAGAAAGGACTGAAGTAGGAATATATTACCTCCAAGCTCTGGATAATGTAGAGTCAGAATTGTTTGCCATATTGTGAAACTCCTTGATGAAAGTTAGATATATCATCTTTGGAGAATAATTTTTAAAGAATTAATGTGTTGATTTACTAATGCAATGCATATCAGTAGCATAAGTAATGAAGTATATTTTAAACAAGAGAAACATACTGAAAATCCTCCTGTATGAAATCTCACATTATTTTAGTATGCATTGCTCAGCTGTAGAATTCTCGAGGAGAGTGTGCATATCTATATACCTCTGATATTAGTTTCCTAAATATGTAAGTGGTGGCAGAGTGGGTGGGGTAGCAGTATTGTCAGGCATATGGTCCGTCCCTCAGTTTGGAGGAATAAAGGAAACAGAGGAAGCTGGTGAATGGCAGACATATACAGTCTTGTGACAAACTCTGTATCACAAAGTAATTTACATTATCTCTAATCCTCACAGCCAACCTGCAAGGTGAATATTGTTCTCTCTTTTATAGTTGAAGAAACTGCGAATCAGAGAGGTACGCAAACTCAGCCAGTACCGGAATATTAGTTCAGCATGATTTTAAATCCATTGATGTTACACACACACACACACACACACACACACACACACACACACACACACACACACACACAAATATCTGACAATTTTTAACTTGTGTTCCTAGAACATCTCACATAACACCCTGCATTTAGCACAGCACTGTGGTATTGGTGAGAACACCTGTTAGCATTCATTATTTTATGGTAAGTGTTTTAAAAGGTGATACATTTTAGACTTGTAGCCACACTTTCCCCACTTGACCCATAGTGTGAGCATGGAGCTTTGTACATAGGGAAAGTTAAGGGAATTTTATTTGAGATGGTAGTATATTTTGAAATTAAGTTGTTAAATGTTCTATATCATTAGTAAATCTTTTTTTTAAGAGTAGTCATCTTTTCATATGTGGCTTAATGAATCCCTAATGCCTGTCCTTGGTTTTTCTTCTCTCTGTGTTTTTGAAGAGCTATGCTTCAGAAATGACTTAAGTGAAAATCCCCTTTATATGATAACTGGCTTGGTTTTTAAAGCCAATGATGATACATAAATAGGAAAAAAAGTCACCCCAGAAAGTTTTCTGTTTTTTGTTGCAATGTTATTACTCAAAGAATGGTGGTTTACCATTCTATAGGTTATGAGTAACCTTGTCTTTCAAATTATCTATTAAAACTTACATAGTTTAATTATTGCATTTTTATTATATGTTCCCCCCAACAGTAGCACATTATTTTGGGGCTGTTAGCAAGAGGTAAGCAAGTGGTAAGGTTGGGGTATGAGAACATGTTTTCCTCCTCAAATAATAGTTTCTACTCTTCTAAATTCCTTTCCCCACCTCTGTTTACTCAGTAATCATGAAAACAAACTTCTATACCCAAATCAAATGAAAAATATCTTAGTAGATGCGGCTTTATGTCCTGCTGAGATATCTTAAACCATTGTTATAAATAATGGGTATATACTTTCTTATACTTCTATAAAGTAGCTTTCTCCCATTGCTTTGTCAATGTGAAAATATCATAGGAAATAAACTATTTTCTTTTCGCTGAAGCCATACTTCACTATAGCAATACTTATATTTCACTATCGAAATAAATGTCCCTGAGCCTCCAAACAATACATTACTATAGTTAGGCTTATTTCTTCCTTCTTAAACAAGGCTTTCTTTTCTTTTCTCTTTCTCCTTCCTCCCCTACCTCATGTATCTGTGCTGTTCTGTGTTCTCCAATCTTCATAGTCAAACAGCGTATTTAAGCAAGCCTAAATCCTCCTTGGAAACTTGCTGCATTGTCCCCCATCCTTTGCACAATTAATTGCCCTAATTATTCTCAGACATTTCCTTGATTATTTCTATAATAGAGAGAGGAAAGAGCAATGATTCAGACATTTGGTTCGAAATTCTTGCTGCAAAACATGTCTGCATGTCCTCCTCAGTAAACATGAGACAATATTATCTGCTTCATAAATTAATACAGAAAGTTGAATCAGATGATTACACAATAGTTAGAACATTGCTTGTCATGTGATAGGTTCATAATAAAAACAGTTAATTCTTTGTCTTTGACTTTGTTTGCAGTCTTCAGTTTTCCCACTACAATGTGAGTTGTGAGAAAAATTGTTCTTCATTTGCATTCTCAATATATCAACCCTGATAGATATTAAGTACATATATGTTTTTGAACTAATGAATAAATAATTCATAACATGGCTGCCCATAGTCCTTTCCAGTGGCAAAAACTTCTGTATATGTTTATCTTATGTGTATTTATGTATGTGTTTTTGTATGTCTCTGTGATGTATATTATGTACTTAATGGTCATAGAAGGGGAAAACCACATTAAGTGAATATTAAGTGGGGGATGTTATTTATTTGTTGATGTATCAATTTTTAAGTATCCTTCTCTAAGTATCCATTAATTAGTATGTGCAAGTTAAATAAATAACTTCAGATTAGCATTTGAAAAGAGCATTTTCTTTCCAAAGTTATTTTTGGGAAGAATTATATACATCTATGTCAATTAAGAATAAGGTCTGAATGCTTTCTTGTTAGTTAGAACGTGAATAAGAGAAAAAGAAATGAAAATGTTGCAAATGGTTCCTTTCCATGTAGTTTTTGTTTATCTAAACTTTTTTTCTTGTCAGTGCTTTCACTTTTGTAACAGCAAAATATTACGAGAGTGTCTCTTTATTAACTTCATTTTTTTATAATATGTATGGGATTAAAAAGAAGATTTTTGTGTCTGTCATGTCCAGATTTAGTGTTTATGGGGCCTGTCAACAAAATAGTCACTTAATAAATATTTTTGAATTAAAATTATCAAATGATTTCGTTTCTTACACATCCATGTTAAAAGGTTGAGTAGGACAATGTTGAAAACTAATGAGATGTATAATAATTTTTGAGGCATATAGCACTTACCGCATGCTAGACACTGGGGCTGCACATATTTTTATGCATTTTATATGTTAAATACTACAAAATTTAGCTCATTTTATGTTCATATATGAATAAATAATATCACTCCCTTCTGTTAACAGGTGGGAAACCTAGGCACTGATGGCTTACATGATTTGCCCAAGGTCATAGCACTAGTAAAGCTAATAATTGAACTGGTTGGTCTTGCTCCAGAATCTGTTCTTAATTACCATGCTATAAATGACAGGGCCAGAAAACTTGCCTTATAACTAAGGCAAGTATTTCAGAAATATTTTTGAATTTATTTTGTCAGAATGAAACTTATTAATACAATCTTCAGTAAGCTATCTCTACTTTGGCTATCCCTTTTCAGAAATTTTTTACTCAAGATATGAAATTACTTTAACTATATATATATATATATATATCGCCAGAATAGAAGGAGAGAGAGAGAGACACTGAGAACAGAAGGGACACCCAGTTTTTACTTGATTGATCAGTTTTACAGTTTTAAAGGAGCTGACTCTGGAAGACGTCTTCAAAGTTTGGGTCATGTTGCTTCAGTATTTTTGCTTATTAGGATAAATGTGTGTAAGACTAAGAGGAGGCAGTTTATCAGTTGGCTCAATAAAAGAAGTTTTTTAATGCTTTAAGTTTTTCATCTCTTCCATATGTATTTAACACTTTTAAGCAAGATTGCTCATCTTAGGTTGTAAGATCCTGACTGTTTGTTTTATTCAGCATTCTAATATTCTATCCTGTGTTCCTAGCCCAGTGCTTTGTATTTCAGTCCACTCAGTGAACCTCTTTTGGATGAATTAGTTGTCTAGGCGTAATTAATTAACATAATTCTAGGATCATCACAGATTTACTTACAACGATTCTTAGAAAACCAATGTAGTTAATATGTAAAATGATGAGTGTCAGAGTCTGGAAAGAAAGACAACTTTTTTTTAAAAACTCATAGTAATGGTAATGAATGAATTTTTCTTTACCATTCTAATAATTTCTTACCATTTCCTGCATTAGAGTTTTCTTTATAGAAAATGTTAATACAAAGTAAGCCCTAATCTATTTATACAAATAAGCAAGTTATACAAATTAATTATTAAGTAATTATTGTATAAATTAATATAGCATATTTATATTTGTTCAATGAGATTGAATTTTTTATTTCAGTTAATTTGGAATGGGAAGTAAACATTGTAATAATACATACATAAATAATGTCCTCTAAGTTGCTTACTCAGTTCTATATATGATATCTGTAATCACTAAAATGAAGAAGGGCGAAAGTATACAGATGTACTAGGCAGGAAATAAACTTTCAAGGAATTAAGATAAAACCCCTGTATTTGATAACCCTTTTTGTTTGTTTGTTTGCAGGATTCAGATTTGGGATATTGGTGTTTCTGTTTTTGAGGAATATTTCTTTTTGAGCTTTTTATTATTTTTTTAATCATCGGTTTTGAAATACAGAAGAGGAACCAGAAAGACACTTATTTCGGTTCACATTCGTAACGCTCGCTGCTGAGGCGCTCTCGCTGGAGGACACGACCATGCTGCCGCCACAGCTCCTGCTCTTCATGATGCTCTTAGCACCCATAGTTCGTGGTAAGACCTTTAATTGGATTTTTGTGTGATGCTGAATTTTGTCTCATTTTTTCACTAGGCCCTTTCTTCTAAATCTTTGTTGTACCATTTTGCAGCTTTTGCCTACCTATAGTCATGAAAGTTGAAATAATGAGCCATGATATGTTCCATAAGCTGCAATAAATAGGACGTTGGTTTCTAAAAGTACCTGTTGGAATGCATGTATTACCAAAGGTTTTCTGTTTTGTTTTGTTTTTAAAGAATTATTGCATGTTTTATTCTCGTTAAAGGAAAATGATTTTTGTCATATACCTTTCAATGCAAAAAAGAAAAAAAATTCAGCTTTCAAAATACTATGATCATGCTAATATACTCATAGAAGTCTATATGCTTTGTCCATTTAGACCTTTTGGTATTTATAACATAAATATGATCACCAAGAAATGATGTACCTTTGCAAATTGTATAAAAAATAATTATTCAATAAGCAAGACAAATTTTGTACAAGTTATATAATATTCACTGAATCTCCCTAAAAACTACAAATTAATGCCTATGTGTATATTTCTTTTTCACAGTTTGAAGTTTCCTAATTATCCTTGCTTTTACATTGATGAAAATGTTATAATATATTCACTATCTTACATGTTAATGATAATATACCAAAGAAAAAGGGACACAGCTGTCTTTGCCACTGCTTTGGAGGTCTTAAAATATGACAGTGCAGCAAGCAGCTGAAAGGAATTTTAAGCATCTTCAGCTCACTTTTGCTTTGACTACAGAAATCTATTGTAATTCATCAGTGATGCAATTCTGAATTGCACCCATATTCCTGAATTTCAACGTGAATTACATTCTGCTGCCATTATGAAACCTGGATAAAATAACTTCTGTCTCTTTTGGAATTTTCCTCTAAAGTTCTCCTTTTTTAACATATTTATTTCTAACATCACTATAAGGGAGTGCTTTTTTAAACAAATGAAAGTAAAACGACATCATCTAGTTTTAAACAATGTAAACTTTTCAAAAATTTCAAAACACTTCCTTAATTCATACATTGATCTAGCACTTACACATTCACAGATGGGGACATATAATATTTTGTGATAGGGGACAATAAAATAATTGTGTCACTTTAAACAAGTGCTTTTTGAATTATCTGTATATCTAAAGATGATTCTAATTAGGGTTTTTGATGTTGTAAAAATGCCTCACTCATAAGGCTATTTTGAAGATTAAATAAATAGCATACATAAAGAATCTAGCACAGTTCATGACAATACCAAGTGGTTAGACATGTTAATTTCCTTCATCATTCTATGTGCCCCTCCAGTTTATTTTCATTTTAACAACCAGGATTAGGTGACCATGAGAGCTGTTTCATTTGATGTTGGTATTTAGAAAAAATATCCTGCTATATATAAGGATACAATTCATGTTTAAAAAGATATTCCAAAATTACATTTGCTAGAGGAAGGTAGGTTAAAAATAGCAGAAGCAGAGATTAAAGATGGACTCTCTTTTCAGAGGTGAAATTTCTGATTTCCAAAAAATTGACACCTGTGGTGTATTTCAGTGAGTTCCAAACATGACTGAGTCAGAGACCATGGGTCTTGGGTTGGGACTGCTATCAAAAACACACACACAGACTTTCCAAGTAATACTAAGTGTTTTAAACTCTTAATAAGGCATATAGAAAGTTGACCTGGTGCACAAAATATTTTGGGATAAAACCTAAAGTATTCCTTTTTATTTTAAGTGAACTATTTCATATTATCTTGATTTTGAACCATATTAGACTAAGCAATATAAAAGCTTTCTACTTATACACTTATTACTTTGACATAGGTATTTTAAAACATGGCACCATAGAAAAGGCAAGTCACTTTTTTCTTCCTTCCATAAGAAGGTTTTTCCCTTGTGATACTACTTCCGACTTGTAAATAAAGGGCTTCATGTGAACAGCCTTTTGGAACCCAGCTTGCTCAGGAAAACAGAAATATGTACCCTTGATCAGTGCTGAAATTAAATAGGATGGACATTTTTAGAGTTCCCATTCTGGCTTAAAAGAATACTGCACAATTTGAAACCTTAGATAGCTGGGGTAAAATAGAAGTCGCAGTTATAGAAGTATTCTTGTTTCCAAAACAGCCCCCAGTTGCATCTCTGTGCCTACTGTTGCTCTGCCCAGCTGCATTTCCCTCCTCATCAGAGAGAATTAAGTTTTCAGGGTGTGACCAGCATTGCTGTCCTTTCTCCACAGCAAATAGTAGTGATGACTACTGATTCTATAGCCAAAACCTTTAGATGTATTGGTACAATTAATTCTCACAACATTCTCATGGGCTTAATATTATTTTTTATTATTACCATTATGATTAACTTTTTGCCATAAGAACACTGAGGTACTGAGTGATAAAGCACTTGACTGAAGTTGCCCAGCTACTAAGAGACCCAGAGGGGATTTCGAATGAATGACCTGGCTGCTTGAGCTCTCGGCCTACTACCAGCAGGTTATCTGTTTTTTTCAAAGCTGTGCTTTCCTACAGCTCATCCCATCTCAACCCTTCTGGTCATTTGAGAGCAAGTGAGGCAGGAACACACAACACCTGCCTTTTCCATGTTCTGGGCACAGACAGAAGGGCTTTCAAGTCTAAGCCCAGACGTAAGATAGCAATCTAGCTGTGTCACTAGCTTTGTAACCCTGTTAACTCAATTAACTGGTTACCAAACATTATTTTTCACCAACTGTGAGCCACGAAACTGTGCTAACTGCTAAAGGTATGTGAGTGAATAAAAGTTCTTAATTCTTCCCTCAATGAACTTATGGTAACTTAAACCCTTCTAAGCCTACTTGTCATGCGGAAGAATGATTATTTGTTCCATCCAGAGTGATTTTAAGAAATGGATAGAATAAATATATATATATAGCTTCTAACACAGAGCTTGGTATTTGGTAAATCTTCATATTTAATTTTCCTATACCTACTTATCTTAAAACAGAGATAAACCTCTGAGCATTAGATAAGAAAAATGCATACCCATCCTGATTCTTACCCTAAGAATTGAAAGAAATATTTTTCTGCCTTAACCTCAGTATTTAAACTTTGCCAGAAATTTAATACTAATATCAATACAAAATTTTCATCAAACAGACATGTGTGAAGGTTTAGTATGTAATATTGCCAGCGTGTAATAGTATATCATGCTGTGTAGCTGTCAGTGACGCAGCTATAATGACAGTGGTAGTCATGTATAACTGCTAGTATAATTACCAGTGATACATTGTTTGTGATTTCTATGTGGATAAAATTAGAAACTAAGAATTAATTAGATAAAATTAGAAATGAAGAATAAATTCTGAATAATATTTACATTAGTTGACTAATCTCCACATAGTCTAGCCAGTGTTTTATATAGGAAAACAATTAATAAGTACATCCACATTGTGTGTGTGTATGTGTGTCTACACATACAATTTTTTAATTAAGATATGTCTCTGGTTCTATGTTTCTCTGTCCATATTTTATGTCTCTGTGTGCCTGTGTATTTCCCTTTTTCTGTTTTCCATGACTGTGCCCCTTTCCTGTACAGCCGTAAGTCTTATCTATAATGCAGTGAGACCTGGCAAAGATAAAGAGAAACAGCTAAAGCAGATGGCCAGGTCTTTGCTGTTAACTAATGTAGCTTTGCATGAAGATAAAGGATTTTTTGTTCTATTGATGTGGTTGAGAGCAAGGGAAAAGAAGGGAATCAGAATACTATAATCCGGTGATAACATGGGCACCTGGGGCTCATCTTAATTGGCAGTAAAAGAATGCAGGACCTGGGCTTCGGAGATGTGGTCTTAGAAGGTGACTTCACCAGCCACAGTGGGTTGGGAGTTGCGAAGGTGATTGGGCTGGGCAGACATTTTAACTCCATCTCATCTTAATTACCTACTGTATTAATAAACTGTGTTGCAATTGAAAAGTCAGAAAACAGGATCATTGGACATTATTATCAGTAAAGGAGAATAATATTTTTATGACATCTTTGCAGAAAAAAATAGGGTTCTAAAAAATTCTATAACTACCGTATGTATACTTTTTCTCTGTAAGTCTATTTTTTGTTGTTAAAGTTGCATATGTATTTGTATATTCATGGACTTTATAGGTTAACCTATTCTTTATTATGTTTAAGAAGTTAATTATAATAAACAGTTCTTAGTGGCAAGACTGATCAGATTCATATATATGTAGTGCTGTATGTTTTTATGTAATTTGGGTTTTATTATTAATCTGCTTTTATGCAGTTACAATACATTGTAATGTATAAGTGGCTTAAAATAATACCCATATATTTTTAACTTCTAATGAGATGTGAAGCTTGAGAAAAGTACAAAACTACATAACATCTTACCATATAATTATTTTTATGAAGTCATGTTTAATTGGTTGTGAAAAAGGTTCACTTCTAAGCTCTGCTCTTAACTGTGTTATTTTTAGAATTAATCATCCTTGAAATGTTTATAATGTTTGCTAGTCTAGGAAACTTGTAGTACTTGTAGTAATATCACTATTTTTATGATCAACTATCATATACACAAAAAATCGCTGTCGTGGTCATGATATATGAGGTTACTGTGAACACAGCATTAGTCTGCATCAGTCATTTGGTACTGAATTTCAAAGTATGTATTTCCTAAGTTAACTACTCATTCTCTAATATCACATTTAACTTCTAATGAGTGGGAAGCTTGAAAAAGTACAAAACTACATAACATCTTACCATGTTTCACAAGTATACATGGCTGATAGCTTTCCTTTGTAAAATTTGTTTATAAACCTTCCCCTACACACTGAGTATGCAGGTTAGCAGCTGGAAATAATTTTACTTTGCCTTTGCTCTTGCAAAACATGTCATTTGTGAATTTTATTCTAGTGATACTCTACAAGAAATGTTCATACTTTGAGAGTAAAACTATTTTACTAAATACTGTATATTCTTATTTTCAGATTTTATGTATTGTGGCTATTCGAGGGGGTTAGGATCATATTTTATTTTTTTATATTTCTTGGCCTTGGGGCAAACTGTAACTGTAATAGTGTAGTCATTGTACATTTGATATTGAATAAATTTTTAAAATATTTGGATATAAATTATCTAAGTACCCAATTACCTGTTTTCCCTTTCTTTGCACTGCTGCTTACTTCCCCTCTTGATGTAGGAATAGTGCTCTTCCATTTGTAATTTCATATAAGTAGTCATAGCATATTTTCAAGTAATCATTTCCTCTATTCTGATTGGGAAATCATTCCTGTATGAACAATCAGAAAAGGCAAAAGGAGAGAGTCTCGTTTTTGTCATGTAAATAAGATACTACATATTCTATTACAATGTTTTAATCTGACAGTTTAGAATAAGGCCCTATTGAAAGAAGTTTTTTTCCTCTACTTTTTTCAGGCTTTTAAATGATAAAGTGAAAACAAATTCTTTAAATTTTGCTAATAATTACATTTTTATTTGAATCTGTATTTTCTCTATATTGTCGTCATAGCTGAAGTAGTTTCTTTAAATATACGAAATTGTCTTTCTAACAAATGGATTATCATATATGAATGATTTGATCAAATAAGCTAGGCTAGTTAAGGATTTGCCAGATAAATATGCTAGTGGTAGGAGTAATAGATACAGGTCTTTGTACAAAAATAGGCTGTCACAGTGGCATTTCTTAAATTCTTTGTATTTATTTCATCTACACATACTATAGTTTGTGGTAATTTGAATGTCCTGAAGTCAAGGGTGTAGCTTACTGGTTAAGTATAAGAACACAGTCTTAGATACTTCTTTCTTTGTCATTACCAGTGTCACCTACTTTGTTACTAAAATAACTCTCCACATACAAATTTAAATCAGACAGCAAAATCCAATAATTCCAAGGCCCAGTGATATAAGTAATATTGATATTTACTAGATTTTCTTGCATTCATGTATGTGTGAACATATCTTTTTTGATTGGATAATGTTAGCATAAAATTTATGTCTTTTCATTTGACTTAACCTGAAAATGTAGGCATTTCTATGCTCTCATTAAAATTTTTAAAAATTAAAATTATATCATGAAGGATCCATTATTTATCTAACCATACATACATATATATATATATATATATATATATATATATAATTTGACTGTATTTCTATACTTCTATAAAAACAATCTCTTGAGGAGTAGAAAGTAAAAACAATGATTCCTTTATAGGTTAATTAATAACTATCTTAAATGACTGGTTATAAATGACCAGTACAACCTTGCCTGTTGTTATTACAGTTTGTTTAAAACAATCCCACATGGCTACTATGAAAGACAAAACATAAATAACAAGAATAAATATTCAAATTAAGATAGAATTATTATTTGTAGGAGTATATTTATGTATTCAGAAAAATTCAAGAAATAAAACCTTTGTCAGAATTAATGAGAGCACATTGAGTTTAGATATATAATTCAAAAATACATATGATTTGAGTCAAACAGCAATAAAGTGATGAGTCATTTAAGAAATATAGCAGGAAATCTGTGGAACCCATAAGAGGAAAACTGAAGCTTTACCGAGAGTTGCAAAAGAAGACAGCCAATTTACCATGTTTCTGGATTAAAAGACTTGAGTACAGCTAAGTTGGCAAATAGTTACAAATTAATTTTACACAACTGCATTCACAGGACCAATGTGAACTTTTCTATGTAGAAATTCAACAAAATTATTCTTAAATATGTATTGAATATTAAGCAAGAGAAAAGTTAATAAAAAACAGAGTAACAGGAAGGTGCCTGCCCAACTAATCATGAAATATGTTATAAAAGTACAGTAATTAAAGACAAAATTAGAAAAATTGATCACTTATAAAAATAAGATTGATAAGACAGCCCTGCAGTTTATGTTTGTGTTGCGATTTGATAGGAATGACTCCTCAAAATCAAATGTGTAGGACAAGAATTAGTCAAGTAAGGATCAAGTCAGTTTGTGTATGTTTCAGATTATATATTATGAAACTTCTGGCAGAAGACATCTTTTAGTTATCTACCTTAATCACCACTTTAAGCAATGTATCTGGTAAACTAGGTTGTAGTCACAGTAGATTCCAAAATTAATAATGGCGTCCAATGAACATTTTCCTGTGTGCTAAACATTCCAAGACAGGTAGATGTTTCTGGCAGTGTGTGTGTTTGCGGGTTTGGGGTGTGGGGAGGACGAGTGAGGTGGGTGTCATTCTGTTGCTCTCACAGCTATTTAGAGACTCAGTCTAATGGCTTGAGCTTCCAAAGTCATTCTGAAGGTCATTGCCATTCCAGTGCACAGGAAGGAGGAATGAATATTGTGGAGATTCTAATAGAATTGCTTGGAAGTAGTTACGTCTGCTTCCATTTCCATTAAATAAACTTGACCTCATAGCTGTACCCATAAAGGAGTCTGAAAACTAGTCCTCCTGTGATAAAGAAAGAAGATACTTATACAAGATAACCCTGTAACTTAAAAAAACAAAAAAACTGAATCTAATGCACTAATACTTCTTTAAATAGTATAAATGGAGTTTTCTATGGCTTTTTTGAGATATATTTAATGTAGCATAAAATTCACCCATTTAAATTGTACAGTTCAGTGGATTTCAGTACAATTGTGCAGTTGTCACCTCAATCAAATTTAGAATGTCATCAGCCCTCCAAAAAGAAACCCCATACCGATTAATAGTCATACCCTTTTTCTCCTTCCCTGCAGTCCCTGGCTACCATGAATCTACTTTATATCTCTGTGGATCTCCCTATTCTAAACATTTTATATAAATGGGATCATATAATTTTTTATCTCTTGTGACTTGCTTCTTTCACTTAACATAATGTTTTAAAAATTTATGCATAACATAGTATGTCTAAGTACTCAATTATTTTATACTGCCAAATAATAATTTATTATATGAATATACCACATGACATTTATCAATTGGTGGCAGTTTGGATTACTCTTACTTTTTTTGGCTACCCTGCATAATGCTGTTTTGCAGATTCATGGACATGCTTTTGTGAGGAGATGTTTTCACTTCTTTTGGGTATACACCTAAGAGTGGATTTGCTGAGTCACACAATAGCTCTTTCACATATTGAAGGACTGCTAAACTGTTTTCCAGAGTGATTGCACAGTTACATATTCCAAACAGTAGGAAGGATTCTCATTTCTCCACATCTTCCTGCAAACTTGTTACTGTCTGCCCTATTTTGGTCATCCTATTCACAATGAAATAGTATCTCATGGTTTTGAATGTCTTTAATGGATAATGATGTTGAACTTCTTTTCATGTGCTCATTGACCACTTGTCTATACTGCTTGGAAACTTATTCAATCATCTTGATTTTTAATTGTTTGTTTGCATTTATTAAGTTCTAAGTGTTAATTTTTGTTAGTTGAGACCAGAGGATATCATTGTTAGAATACAGTTAAAGTGAGAGTTCTTTAGACTACAATTCTTATCTATTCTAAGAGAGGCTTTTTGCCTGGATTTACTCACTTAAATCTCATCTATTTCACAGTTACTTTGAAATCATGTACCATTTGTCTAGCCACATACCACCTTCCCCTTTACTTTCTTCTTCCTAAAAGTAGCTCGTTAATTCACGTTTTTATTATGATGACAAGAACTACTAATTGACAATGAATGAAACCCCTCTGAATGTCAACTATGTAGTGGTGACTTATATACAAAACAGCAAGGTATTTCATTGGTTTCTCCCCAGAGTTTGCAATTACTCCTCCCTAAGAAAATGATGATGAACATTACATTATAATCATGGTGACCAGAAGCATTTCTATTTTTTGTTCTAGTCTGAATTTTTGCTCTTTCAGATCTTGGAAATCCTTTTATTTACATTTTTGTGTATTTGCTCAGATTATATTATAAATATTGAATCTTTCATTTTATTTCCATAAATGCTTTTTCTCTAACATGTTCTGCAAATCACTGGATGCCTCTTTTATTTCATCTCAAAAAAAGTTATGCCGTTCATTATGTCTCTTTACCAAATCTACATACTGTAACTGTGACCTCTGGTCCCACTCACATCTCCTCTTAAATAAACAAACAAAGATGAGAGTCAGAAGAGAACCTGAGGTTTCATATGGCAAGAATCCTAGCAAATTTACATTATTTCAGCTTACCGTGCTTATCTGAAAAATTACTATTTCGGGAGGAAAGATTAGAAGAAAGCTAAATAAAGATAATGAATAATTTATGAACTTGGAACTATGAATGGAGGAAGATATCAACATGTTTAGAGAGTCATATGTACCTGCAGCCCAGAAACTGAAGTTTGCAATACTGTTTAATTTAAGCTGATTTAGAAACCTAATTTGCATGGTCCTGTTGAATGAAGAGAAACATCTCAAGCTTTAGAATCTAATTCCAATTCTGTTACTTCCAAGATCCATGACCTTAACCAGTTTGATTCACAGTTTATTTGTTAAAGGGGTAATTAGGCCTACTTTGTTATAGTGTGAGGATTAAGTAAAATAATGTATAGAAGGTTCTTAACACAAAGCCTCACACATTTAATCCTGGGAGAATGTGGTCATTAAAACATACCTTTTATAATTAGAACTAAAAAACAAATGACTGGGATAGTAGGCAAAATTTAAATTACAGCACCATCTGGGGTTCGCTCAGTTTCCATAGTGTTTTTCAAAGACTGCATTGTATATTCTTAATCCCCAAATGTGACAGTTTCTCTTGTTATGAGCCTACACATTTGTACACACATTCCATCATTATATTCAGGACTCACCCACTGGACTGTAACTAAGTCTTTAATGAGTTCCTAATGAACATCTTAAGCTTAGATCAGCATTAAAAAATGTTAAAGAGTGTTGAAAAGCTATTGAGAGCACAAGCCTGTAGCTTTTAATGAGACTATAAGCCCAATAACATCTCTTCACTATTCATTCCAGGTTTGAGGAAATTGAATAGTGAGTGACAAGATATATCCTCACTTTGATATTATTAATGTGAAGTTAAAAAGGATAAATACATTGAGCTAAATAAGATAAATCATTGTTTTGATTAAATACAAAGATAAAAATAATATGCAAAACCAAAATAGCATTTTACAATGATTCATTTTCTCTTGGACTCAGATGACTTTAAAACAGATTAATTTTGTTGTTGCGCTAGGGAGAAACAGATGACATGAGGAAAGAAGATCCAGAAATGATTAGATCATGTGGAAGGGCGGGGGAGCCCTCTATATTTATAAAAAGAATGAGCAGTTGGCTTTCGCACATTACTGCTTCTCTCCAAGCTGTTAGAGATACCATGAAAGTAGTAATCATAGACACTACCTGAATTAGATCAGGACTATTCTTTTCTGTAGCTCTTGATACAAAGCAACAATGGGGTGACTAGCAATGATCCTTTTTTTCCTTTTAATTGTTTAGTTAGGGAAACCATGCAAGCCTTGAGAATACATGGTTTCATAAGAAAGACAGATAAAATGTATAATTCAAAGCAACAGACTGGTCTGATGCTCTTCCTCCTGGGAACACTACACATTTGCTTCAAGGAAGCCTTTTAGATTAGTCACAATAGCTCAGGACACTTGGAATAGCTGTGGTAGCCCAGATACTTGCAGGTTATTGTTAGGAAGCAGGGTCTGCACATAGATAAAAAAGCTATGTTGTTTGTTTTTTTAAAGGTGTTCAATAATAATCACACTCTATGTATATTCCACGAACATAATATAATTGATCATTTTGACATGTGAAACTTAACATACCTGCTTTCTTGTTAACTGGCATTAGGTATTCGTTTTGTATATATGTTGAGGAGAATGTGAATGTAAAAATCTCTTCCTAGTAAAAACATAAATAAATAAAAAATTTCTATTCCTCTCAACTGCCTTTAGATATGCCAGCTATGATTAACTTAGGATAGGAAGAAAGGAATCACTAACTAGACAGGTCTCTATCAAAATATGTATGTTTTTTGCTATTTTTTTCCCTACACATAAACTATAATTGGCAGTGTGATTAAAGATAAGTTCCCCATAACCTTAATTATAAAGATTTTTAAAGAAATTATTTATTTTACAATATTCGGAAAACCCAGCTTCCATACCATTAAAATTTTAATATCCTTTAAGAGGAATAATGGAAAGGATATTAGTAGTCACTATTCTCCAAATTATAAATTTCAGTGACTTATTTTTGTTATCATGAATTTACATCTGTTTACATTATGTTTACAAAGAGAGGAGTTTGTTAGAAAAAAAAACTTATCAATCCTCTGCTGAATAAGAAAAGTAATATGCATTCTATTTAATTTGAATGAAAATAATGTCTTTTGCAAAAAGCTGATTTTTTAAAATAAATATATCAGGAGAAGAAACTTTATGTGTACTCATTTTAACAAATGTTTGAGATATTTATATGACAGTGTTTCAATCTATGCAACCATTAGAACAAGCCACAATTTTTCTCTTGAAGATGCCTGATTTGAAAGCCAATTAGAAAGTAATCTTTTACGTTTCATTTTTTAACACTAAGAATTAAGTGTCCCTTTAGCTTTATTCATAACCATGTGTTTAACTCTTTCACTATTTTCAGATTGTCTTATGCTGCTTATATAACTTGATTATTCAGTCTTCTGGTGTAAGTTTAGCCATGATATATTTTATTTTACTGTAACAAGCTATGATATAAAAAGAGTGAGGGACCTAGTTTGAGAGAAAATTGCTTACCCACATAGGGCATGCCAACATTTCATGAAACAATTCAGTCTACAGAATAAATCTGTTGCGTTAATTGAATAATACCCAGGTATTCAATGAAAGTTGCTTCATCATACACAGAATAGACAATTACTCACTACTGAGCCATTTTCTTATAAGACCCAGAAGTCAAACAGGTTTTTCTCTGTGTTAGAACTTTCATGTTTTAATTTCTACCTGGTAGCATCTTTAGTCACATGCTTGAATTGGAAATGGTATGACTATTGTTAACAATTACTACCCAGCCTTTAAAGAAGTTATGCAGCTGCCACATATACTTTAGGGAGAGATCAAGAAACAAGTAATCTTTTTATATGACCAAAATGAAGGTGCTGGCGGAAAGGTAGAGTCTTTCAGTTATGCATAAGGGAATAGGATTGGAAAATATGCCTTTATTTACAAGAAAGATAGTCTCTCCCTACTGCAGCTCCCTCAGGCATGGGTGTGAGCATAGTGTCTGTGCACTTGCAGTTCCCCCCACATGTGCATGTGCGCACGCATGTGCACATACACACAGAGTACACTGAAGTTGGATTATATTTGTCATATCAATCAACAATTGTTGTTATAAGTACTTCAATATAACTTGTAGCATTTACACGGCCCTTTGCAGTTAACTGAACACAATAGCTCAGTGAATATTCATAACAGTCCAGTCAGTCATATAGGTAGTGGTATCAGTAATTTTAAAAAGAAAAAACAGACCCAGAGCTGTCAATCTGTTGAAGCAATGGCATTTCAAATTGCTGTTACAAGAGAAACAAATCAAACTCTCAACTTTCTTGTGGAGGCTTCTTCCAAAGATTGTCAGCAACCTGCTGAACAGTTGGCCCTGTTTTGTAGACCCATGATTTAAATTCAACCAAGCAACCAAAGCAGCATGTAGAGGAATGAACTAGGAGGTTACAAAGCAAAAGAAGTAAAATTTATAAAATTTCATTTAGTGAAGAAAGCAATCTTGTGTTTGCTTAAAATGTGGAAATTAAAACATATTTTCAATTGTTAGCTTTAAATTTTAATTAGAGTAGATTTAAATTTTTCAATTTTAGTACAGAGTGGAAGGGACAGTGTGAAATTTGGAGCTGATTATATACACAGCTGATTATATGCATAGTTTAGGAAAATGGTGGGAAAAGTGATACTTGGAGTGATATTTGGAAAGCCTTAACAATAAGGAAAACAGTTTCTATGAGGACAGGTAACTTGAACACAAGGATTGGGCATGTATGTACAAGAGGGTAATAAATTTTGTATCTAAGAGATAACAGAGGCAATATGAATATGGACATTGGGATCATAGATGTAATTATAGTGTGTTTTAAACTTTATAAGGTTCACAATTCACTGGTTGTTCAAAAGATATGGTAAAATATTACCCCAAAACACAAAAATGCATGGTTTGAGAGAAACATCCTTAGAATATGGAAGTTAAATCACTGTAACTCTGGTAAATATGCTCTGGTGGCATTGTCTACCTTAGCAATAACTTTACCTAGAAATACAGCAATTCACTGTTTTGTCTAGATTCCAGGCTCACTGTTATGATCAATACATGTTTGGAGGAAAAAGCTGAGTAATTGACTAAATTACATAGCCACTCATGTAAGGTAAACAAGAAAGCAGAAA
Organism: Manis javanica; assembly: GCF_040802235.1. Classification (NCBI taxonomy): domain Eukaryota; kingdom Metazoa; phylum Chordata; class Mammalia; order Pholidota; family Manidae; genus Manis; species Manis javanica. Next base: position 124,888,596 of record NC_133160.1, on the reverse strand, counting down.
GACTTGATTTAGTTAGAAACAATGCCTATTTAGTATTTTATATTTTATAAGTCAGTACTGATCTCTGGGAGTATATACCATTGAAATATGATATTTTTGATAGTTATTTCAATTATAAGCTCCACAGATGAAAACCGGTACTACCATCACACATGCTTTACCTCTTACATGCTCATTATTTTTCCTTTTCTTAATTCTTGTCTCAAAGTCGACCAATATTCAAGAAATCTGATGGCCTTTGATATTTGGAGACTATACATAAAGATGGAGAAAATATTTTGATCATTTCAGTAGATTGTGAAATATTAATTTTCATATTTCATGTTTGCTCACAAGGAAAACAAAATCAGACAGTTTAAATAGTAAGAATATCTGAATGTGAAGTGATTATGTGGGCAATTTGGATATGGCAATAACTCATATTATCAAGATTAGATATTATCTTTGACTAAAGCAGCTCAAACTTTAAAAAACACCGTGTATCCTTAAAAGAAGTCTTATTCAGGTATCTTTTTAAAGGAAATAAGAATAAATTTTCTGTCTTTCTGGAGAAGCTTAGAAAGAAGTTGGGTTGACCTTATCATTATTTCGTGCTCTAGAACCAAAATTACCTTTGAAGTTTTAGAAGTACCTATAACAGAGTTGGAAAATGTGGTCCCAAGTTGTGATGGGCAGTGACTATAAGGGTGGGTGCCTCTAAATTATAGTTAATGCCTCAACATGCTGGGGTATCTTTGACAGTTAGTTCGAAAGAAACATTTCCCCTCAGGAAATTGGAGAATAAAAGAATGTGAAGGCTATTTTCAAATATCTGAAGTACCTTTTAGGAATAGTTTGTTAATATTGTACATAGTCCATTTGGATAGAATTTAGACAGATGGGTAGAGAATGCTAGGGAATAGACATCATCACTTTCCCGGGCATGAGTAAAAATTTGGTGCTTCAAGTGGAATTGGGTGCCCCAAGGACAGAGTGAGTTTCTGATCACTGCCTGTTCACATGAAACTTGGAAGATTTTTAGCAGGGATGTGCTTAGGGTTATTATCATGCATGCAAGTTGAATGAGTCTTCCCAGACTTGAGATTCCAGACTTCTAATGGAATACCAGCCTTCTAACTGTGATACTTACCTTGAAGACTTATTTTTATAATAGCTTCAGGAAGACAAATTAGATTTGTATTTATAACCCAAATAAATATTTCCCCAGATGTCATATAATATCTTAACTTTAACGTGTACAATATTTTTTAAAACAGAAGTTAAGATTTGGCTCTGTTCTAATAGTCCTCCTCCTGTAGGCAGTGCAGCAGTCCCTGCACCCTCTCTGTCATCCATCAGTGAGTTTGGATTTCTTGTACAGAGATCTGTAAAAGGAGGGTCTGATCTACATACACATAAGGTAATCAGCTTCATAGAGCATAGCAGAGCCTAATTTCCTTCCATTTAAGAGTCAGAGTGTACTTAGCTTCCTGGTATTTTGTGTTTTCTGTGTTGCTCCATGAAATCATTTTACTCTCTAATCCAATCCTAACCTTTCTATGTTCCTACATCGTGCCTTCTAGTTTGAGTTTGAACTTGAATTTGTTCAAAGTTATTTCTTGTTTAAGATGACATTCTTTCATTTAAAACAAACACTATATATTTTTCAGTTGTTGGTGATTCCACTCTATATGCATTTTAAATCATCATTCTCTGCCACTCTAATAACTGACCTCTTCTGAAATAATTGATCTCTAGTGTGGTAGAGATTACTAGTCTCATGTTTTTTCCCTATCCTGCCCTATTCCTCTTTCCCAGGGGCTTTATTCAGTATCCTAAGAACATACTAGGTTTCCCCCAAAAAACTCCTTATCCTGGTTAGAAAGATCATGATCTGGCTGTTGCTTACCTCTCTGATCTCATTCCAGATCATTCTTCTTCCAGACTTCTGCACATAGCTTTACCGTCCATGAGCTATTTCTGGAACAAACCAAGGTGGTTCCAGCCTGAGACCTTTGCAGAAGCCTAAAATAATCTTTGACCCTGATTTTTGTATGATTAGCAACTTAAATCTCATTGAGATTTCAGTTCAAATTTTACTCCCTTAGATAAATCTTCAATAAAATCTGAAACAGAGTAGCCTTTACATATTACCCTATTTTAACTTTCTGTAGATTACTCAGGGCTATATGGAATTCAAAAATACACTATTTGTCTATTTTGTCTCTCACACCAGAATGGATGATTCATTAGACTAGACAACCTGTTTTGTTTACCGAAATCTCAGCACCTGGAGAAGGACTGGATACATGATGGGGACTCAGTAAATATTTGTCGAATGAATGAACAATTAAGTGCATGCTCAGTCACTCCAAATGTGCTTGTGTTAAATTGGCTAAGTGTGAAATCCTTCATCTCTGTTTTCACTGAAACTTGTAGGATAACATAGCTTTATAAACTTTTGCTTATGTCCTTCCATAGAGGAGTTATAAAAATGTTAGGGAAAAGTGCCTGTATGTATTCATGTGAAAAAAAAAAAAACAAAGTTAGGCACATTGTCATTTTAGACAATAAGGAGAAGGATGTTTTAGAAGTCAAAAGATCAGAAAGGATATCACTAGAGTTAAACAAAAAAGAGGCAATTTACTTAGAGATTTTGATTTTCACAACTTTTTTTGGTTTTAAGACTTGTTTCCTTCTTTGTCACTTTTTTTATCACACAAAATATCAAAGTAGCATTTGGATTTCCTTTTGCATAGATAGTCCAGCACTCACATATTGCAAAGGGTTTAAATAAAAATGGTTCAGAATGCCTTAGAGTTATATTCTAAACTTTTCACCATAGATGGAATGTTTGACAGATTTCGTAATACCATTTTTGTTTTCTATAGGTGTTGTGATTTAGAAGATACCTTATTTTTCATTCTTAATTTGCAAATATTTTATATATCAAGAAATTGTAGTGCCACTGTATAAAATTCAAGTATTAGAAAGATGATCATAATAAAACAGCAGCAGACTCTCAAACTCCAAGAAGGGACTAGCGGTCACCAAAGGGGAGGAGTGGGGGAGAGTGGGTGGGGAGTGAAGGAGAAGGGGATTGAGGGGTATTATGTTGGCACACATGGTATGGAGGGGGTCATGGGGAAAACAGTGTAGCACAGAGAACACAAGTAGTGACTCTGTGGCATCTTACTACACTGATGGACAGTGACTGCAGTGGGGTATCGGCTGGACTTGATAATATGTTGTTTTTCATGTGAAACCTTCATAAGTGTGTATATCAGTGATACCTTAATTAAAAAAAAAGGATGAACATAAAATTCTCTAGAATTATTGAATTTTCTAGTTTCTCTCCTGACTGTTGAATGGTAGCCATACATCATTATTAACGTTTTTAAATATGCATATTATAGTATGTTAAAATAATTGTGTAAAGAAAAATCTTTGTCCTTGTAGTCTTTTTCTTCCTGTTAGTAGGAACATTTTCATCATCATTCCTATTTATTTCACTTGTTACAATTGGTGTAGAGAAATATGTATCTCATCACCAGTGCACCAGAAAAAAAGCCTGTACTTAAAAGCTCTGTTTTTCATAGAATATAATGTATGACTGTTTTGTGAATTATTAAAAGAAAAATCATTTGTGTGCAATTTTATTTTTTTCATTATTGTCTTGGTCTTCCATATTTGTTCATTTATGTAATATGTATCATTTGTCAGTAAAATCACTGTGTATATAAATGGCAAAAATGTATGTATATCTTTTTTCACCTCACAGATCTTAATGGAGTATTTTTTCAAAAAGTGTTAAATGACCTGAAACATAAAAATAAAAAACAATCCATGTAAGTGTAACACTATAACAAACAAAACAAATCAAAACAAAAAAAACCTCTCTGAACCTTTCTTCACCCATTACCTTATCAAGCTTTATGTTGTAAATATTTAGTTCAATAACCAATATTCTTATTTATCCTAATGGAAATTAGTGCCCATGATTTACATTAGAATGTTGTTAGAATCTGTAAAAGTATGAATAATATTTCTTTCCGGTAGCTTTCTCTGCTTTCAACAATTATGGCTAATTTTCTAATCATTGTTAGGGATTAGGACGAGGTTTTTGGCTTACTTAAGATTTGTGTTCGACAAGCACAGACCTACACAGTCAGGATGGCACTGGGGGCCAGGAGGTACAGTCTCCCCATCTCCGGGGTTGTCCGAGTGGGGCCTGGGGTGGCTGGAGTCCAGGGTCTAAGGCCTGCAGCAGAGAGCAGCTTCGAGAATAGCCTCAGGAAGGGCTCCTCTGAGGCTGGCTTGAGCTGACCGGAGTCTGATGGTGCGCCCTGCGGTCCCCGCAGGTGGCAAGCACAGTGAGCGACATCCAGCCCTCGCTGCTCCCCTGCGACATGCTGAGCGCAGCCCAGGAGGCGCTCTACCGCCCAGACATCTCCTTCAGCAGCCAGCTGCAGAGCGCGCGCCTGCTCATCGCGGACAAGGGCCCCGTGGAGCTACCCGAGGAGTTCGTGGTCCAGGTGCCCAAGGAGCCCAGATTGCAGCCCAAGGTGCGGCCAGTGGTGGGAAAGAGGGCTGGGGGTGGCCGGGCAGGGTTCCTGGGATGCTCAGCCCCAGTGCGTGGCCGGAATGTGTCTTCTCACGTGTTTACACTCTGCTCCATCCAGCCCTGGCTGCTGAAGTTTGCGTTTAGCGTATCCTCGTACTTAACGCTGCATGCTTGTCCTTATCATTTCAAAATGTTTGACTTTACATTTCTGATTGGGTTTGAAATATTTTTGCATTGTCACAGGAAGTTCAAAAATACTTCTAGTGACAGTTTTCACTGTTGTAAAATTTGAATGGTTGTAAAAGACAAGTTTTAACATGTCTGATCATCTGTTTGAAAAAAGAAATTCTCATCAGTGGAAGTTACCAAGATTTTGAGGAGATTATGATGAAAACATCTTGGTTAGGAATTGTGTATAGTCATTGAAAGCATAAAATCTAAAAGAAAAGTGATGGTTACAGAAACAACTTAATTTTCTTATGAAAATGTTGGAAAAATCTTTGTATTATAGGCTCTGCAGCTGGCAAGTTCAGTGAGTGATGTCCTGCCCTCAAGGCTCCAGTGAGGAATATATAATCTTTGCACAAAATTCAATACTGTCATTTACCCCAATACTTTATATTTTATTTTTACATAATATTTAGACAATGTAGCTTTATTATTTTTCCACTAAATGCCATATAGGCATTCCTTTCTAAGTCCCCCAGGGACTATAATATAAATATTATTTATATCATAATATAAATGAGATACATGTATTATGTTATATATTATTAATATATATATATTATATTAATAATTTTCTTTGTGTGCCACAACATGAAAAAGGCTGGGAGGCATTTGCCTGGTGGAATCATGAATATCAAGTTTTGTCTCAAACCACAGTCATCTTTCCTACCCCATAATTTCTTCAAAGGGATATTCATGCATGAAATACTGCAAAGGTACAGAAATACCACTACATTAGCTGAGTTTATCTTCTAAACTTTCTTTATTCTAATTTAGAATTCTCTGGTAAAATAAGTTGGATGTTTGTTTCAGTTCAGAGACTAAGGAAGATGCATCACAAATCCCTTTGAGATTTAAGAGACCTGTCAGAGGTCACCTAACTCTTCAACTACCACAGCCTCATAGAAAGAGTGAGTGTGCGGGTGGGGTAACCTGGTACTCACAGTGGGTGGGCATGTCTACTTAGTCATATTGTTCAGTCAGTGGCCTAGAATCTTTCCATTCAGATAAGCATTTGTTCCTTGGTGTTGGTGATTGGTGGTGGGTGGGTAGATACACTTCCACAGAATCATGCAGAACTGACCCCATCATATTCTGAAAATTCAAGGAAAATATGTGTTAAACATTTTAAGAACTTCATTTATTTTTCTTTTCTGCTTTCTGTTTTGCATAGCATTTTAAACCTGAAATTGTCTAAATTGGGTGCAATGTATTTGTCCCAGAATGTGCTTCAACAGTCACAAGTTTTCATTATGATGTTGGCTTTTGATTTATATTATAAAATGATAATATAAAATTAATATTATATAATTTACTCCATAGCATGTACATTTATCACAGTTTATCACAGTTTCTAGTACTAATAAAGAAGAAATCCAGAAACTAAGTTTAATTTTTTAGTATAAATGTTTAAGTCAGCAACTAACAAACATAGACACACACCGTGACATTCTGTTTTGAGACAAAAAATCAGAATCAGTCTGTTAGAATATTTTTTCCTATAGAACTTTTACCAACAAGTTGGCTGGATTTAAACATTCCCTAACTTTTATAGCTTAATGATATTTTTTTTCTATATTATTAGCTCTTTTTGCCATGTATGTGGCAGGTTACAGTGTAGTACTAGGTTTAAAATTATGTTTTTCTATCAACTTACAAATAGAAAAATTGTATTATATCCTCCTTTGGACAGAAATGAAAACGAGAGTACAAGCAACCTTCATGTAATTTCATAAATGGAGACTGAGGCAAATATCATGCAATTTCATAGGAGCCTACAGAATCTTGTTGATCTCAAATGATGAGAAAATACTGTTTGAAAGTTGTTTTTGTGGAAAAGTAATTTTATCAGTGAGACAGAGCAACTGAAGATCATCTTCTAGTGGTTCCTACAGAAAGAATGAGAAGAATAAGTAACACTACAGGGTCATAACGTTTTCTGATGTAGAAAATTATACACACATAGGTAGAGCACTTGGATAGGTATTAAAAATGAAATAAGAGATACCACATTACCTTGAGCTCTTCAAATTGAAGACATGGAAGAATGCAAACAAGAAAATGTCAGTGAACTCTAGCTCTTTCCTTTCATCTCTTCCTCTCCCTTAAAATAGCAACAACAGCCTCTTTAATTAACAACAGAGACAAGACAGAGACAAGATACTTTAAGATACAGAAAACTCAGAAATACAAATGTAAAGATTGATATTAATGAAGTCTTTGATTGAAAATAAATCGATAATACTTTTTATATGTCAACTTCTGTTTGTTCTATAGATAGCCAAACAAGGAAGAAAAAGAAACCCAACACAAACAGCCAAAACAACATAACAAAATCCTTTATTGGTTTGAAATTAAACTTTGCCCCCTTTATTCCCCCTTTTACATTCATTTGACCCTGGATAGCTAATAGCAGTTCTTGAGAATTAATGCATACTTGAATTCATAGGAATTAAGACTTCACAGTAGAGCAGCAAAGCGTAAAGTATTTGAAAACATTTTTCTCAGAAGACATGTTTCTCTTTGTTATATTAAAGCAGAAGGAAGTCTGAAGGCAGATTGCCCAGTTAATGACTAGATAACAAGACTTTTCCTTGAAGCTAAAATAATGCTAATGTGTTTTTTGTCAGCATTCGCCTCGCTCTAATTGTAATTTTTAGGCAGATGTGTAAAAAAATTCACTGAGATGATCTACCAATAACCCTCCTGCAAGCCACACAGATAGTGTACAGGGGTCGTACAACTGTTCTTTCAGAACAGAACTAAATCATTTCGGTCCTGACAAGTCATAAAAACTTCTAATCTGTCTGTGCTCATTTTAAAACTTACCTTTTGCAAGAGCAAAAATACTTTTCCAGAATGTTTTTACTGTATTCTATCAGTCCTTTTGGAGAATCATATCAAACTCTGTTGTCACTTTTTTTTTCATTTCCCCCACTCTTGGATTTTTATATTTATGGATGGGAATGCTTTTATAATAACTGTAAGAAATTACAATTTCTTGTAATTATTATAAAGAAAAAACTCCATTTGATTTTTTATTGAACAAAAATCAGCCTTTAAAATTAGTCTGAATTATTAAATACTGGAGGCTCCTTCACTCATTCTTGCCCTTATTTTTTCAACATTAGAACCAGAGTAATGCATGCTGGATACTGTATTTAGTGCCAGGAAGGCAAGGATGGAAAATTCACAAACTTTGATCTTACAGTTTTGGAGCCAAAAAGAGAGTACAGTGTGGCATATGCTTGCTAGAGGACACCTCTGCCCTGTACTCAAAGAAGCAAGAGCCTTGTTTGTGAAATGGTAATCAGCACAAGCTTTTTCATGCATGCGTGCATGTGTGCATGTGTTTGAAGGGGAGTACTAAATGTAGGAGCAGGGTTTGAAGAATACACAATTCTTATGGAAATCTAAGGACTCTTGAATAATGGACCGTGGGTATCAGTAAATAATGCCAGGGAATTTTTCCCACCATGGGCCTACTTCTTTAGTTCTCTAACTTGCTAACAGCTTTCTTTGCTCATTAACATTGTAAATGACCATCAGCCTGAATTGTACACCACTGCTCTTAGCCACAGCACCAACTACCAACTGGCACTTGTTTTCTTGCCTTTTATTTAAACTTCCAAGAAAGTGAATTTAATCCCCATTGGGTTAGATCAACATCCTTGATCTAATTATTCAAGTCACTGACTATCCCACGACCTCGGCCCACACAGAGCATCTATGGCAGACAGGCAATACTACCTACTATAGAGGTGAGAATAGAATACTGCAGAGCCTGTAGAGGGAGTCCACCCAGTCTTAGAAGATCAGAGAAGGTCGTTCTGAAGATAATGTGGCATCTCAGCTGTTACCCAACAAACAAATAGTAAGCCTAGCACAAGGGGAGAAGAAGGAAGATTCTAGTATACACAGAGCAAACCGAGACAGAAAGGCCAGCATCAGTTAGACTGGAGCATAGGAGCCCAAAGGAAAACTTCTAGACATCAGTCCAAAAATGATCTGGAGAAGTGGTTAAGGATCTGATCAGGATTGCATAAGAAAACATTTTGAGTGGTTTGGGATTTTCCTAAAGAGCAGTGAGGTAAAGTTAAATTAATCTTAGAGGAATTAAGTGAAGAGTGCCTGCTGCCTACCTTTCAACTAGAGACTTCACAAGTGGAGATGGTGAGGCTGTTCTATCAATTCACGTAATAAAATTGGTGGCCCTGATTCAAGGAGTGACTGATAGTATGACGATGGGATAAGATTCAAGATACTTGATGGTGTGTGAAGAAGGCAGAGGGAAAACCCAAAGTGGGCAACTGATATTCTGGCCAGAAAGATTGCTTGATGAATGAGTATATGGTTTACTGAGATAAGAAAGACAAAAGGAGACAGAGAATGATGGTAAGGATTGATGGTGTTGTTATTCAAACGTTTACAAATGACTCTTCGGCATACTCCTTTGAACAGAAACCTAACATTCTGGCCCCAAATTTAAGAACCCATAACTTAACTACAATATATAAACAAAGATAATTAAAATGCTAAAAATAATTTACAATGCATAAATTATCCTCATCAAAAAGGAGGAGAAGTCATTACCAATCTTTGTTAGACATTCTATTTTGGATTAGATGTGAAAAGATATTCTGCAATAAAAGGTCATCTGCTAGGAATTTCTTTCAGTCCTTCCTTTTGCTTCCTGCAAATACCTAGCAGAGCTGTAGTGGAGCCATTATTAGATCCAATTTTGAGCTCTCCTGTGTTCCCATGAAACAGCTGAATTCTTCCTACACATGTGCGCTTGCAACATATACCTCTCAGTACTTTGGCAAGGAGACAGACTGAAAAAAGTTAGGACAGCTGATCTTCAGGCCTAGATATATTTGCCATTCATTCAGTTCTTGTACAATGTTCATGTCAAAGCTTGGAAAGAAGCTGGAAACTAATCTGCTCAAGTTTGCGTTCATTAACAACGTAACACAAGACACAGCTTAACAAAATCATAACAAAAAATAGTACCTGTATGTCTTTTGAGAGTGTCTCAAAAATTAATGTTGATTTATACTTTTGCCTAATTAAAACTAATAGAAAGCATATCCTTTGATGACATCATAAAGTCATGACATTATGAAGATGGCATTTATCTTAAGGGAATGTTTAATGTTCTCATTGGTTAAGAGTCTAGAAAATAAAAACTGAACTGAAAAAATAAGCACTTTTAAAGCCGTAGATTTGGGACCATATTGCCAAGATCAACTAATTGTAGATATAAAGGTGATAGAGGCAGGGAAAGGGTGTCAAAAGCTCATTTATTGGGTTACCTGTAACGCAGCTGTTTGGGAATGGAGCCAATTCTTTTGTATACATTAAGTCACCAGCATGAAAAGGCAAGTCATGGACAATGGAATAAATGAAGAACAGGGAGAGGTAAATGTGGGAGGCTTTAAAACTTCTGAGCCAGAACACACACCCAGTAAATAAGATTAGTCGACAACACATTTCCTTTACTTCAAACCACATCCCCACACAAGTCTTATCCTTCAGCCCCATAGAAGCTCTATCAATTTCTAGACAAATCATGTCCCCTTTCCTCTCCATCTTTGGTAAATGGTACTATCTTTGCTGGTTGGAATGTCCTATATCCCCTGAGTCTTCTTCAGCTCAGCTAAAAATTCAATATAGGGTTGAATTGAATTTATTTTCCTCCATTTTTCACTCATCCCTAGCTGTATTTTTCACAGAACACTTCCTGTCCTCCCTCTGATTCTGGTAGTGTGACCTGAAAGTTATGGGTGTGCCTGTGGTAAACAGTTTTCTCTTTACGTCTTCTGGCTTTTGTATTTTCATTTGACGTAAGTGATGATCACTGGAAAATTTGAGACTGTTACTCTTAATATATTTTTATTAGTGTTATTTATATTGACTTTGATGAGTTCCTTCTGGCATGTTCTCATATTCTTACTCCTCTTACTCCCTAATTTTTTGGAAAAGCTGGTTCTGATTGTTATTACATTGCAGTCTGAAATGTGTAGATGAAGTCTAAGAATTTTTGAGGAGGTGGGGAGATGAAAAAACTTGTAACAGAAGAACAGACATTAATGTGGCTACAGCAATGGAAAACCCTCTGTTTTACAAGTTCTGCCTTTTGGATGTTACACCAAGAAATAATATAATGTGGCTTTCAAAGTTCTGGGTGAGCTTCTTGTTCTATATGACAGTGTAATATTATTTTGGATAAAAGTCTCTGTTTTTATCTTTATTTGTGTCTTTTCAGTGAGGTTTGCCAGTTTAGACAAAATGCCAGGACTATTTGATGTGCAAAACACATTCTTTGCACACCACTCTTTAGAATTCTTATGCACATCTACATTCATGTTGTATTTTTATGTGGGAAGAAGGATAATACGCATCTAGGGAAATAGGCAAAATATTGAAGCTAAAAAAACAAAAATAAGCTTTGTGGTCATAAACATGATTTTAAAGCATTTCTTTAAGATTTACTTCTTTATAAGATGGTATAAATACCAGAATGATGTATCTAATTAAAAATAAATGTGTTAGTGAATTAGGCCTTCAAGTATTTCTAGGAAAATGTGGTAAATATTTGTTTCTATTGGTATAAATATTTCAAATTACTATCCCTTTCCATCTGAGAAGTATGAGAGTTGCTTTTGACAATGCTTATGGAAGTCATGTTTTTTGCCATTCTATTTTTCTCTGTTACAAAGACCATGAATAATAGAAAATATATGCTAAATTCTGATACTGAGGCCAAATAGTATGTTGTTTCCTTGATTTAATTAGGAATATATTCTAAGTTGTTTCATTAACTCATTCAGTATCTGCCATGTGCTAACAATTGTATACGTGTTTCAAAGGAGCCAATTTTATACCACCAATGACAGATATTTTTCAGAATAAGTTAGTCACAATTACTAGGAAACCCTTTCCTTTTTCCTTGTTTCTCTTCAATTCAGTGGTAGTAAATGAGACCTGAAGTATACCCCAGATACCCCCAGATACAGAGGAAAAAACTTCTATTACATTTATAGAAGCCTTAACCCCAAATTAAGATGAAAGGGAAAGTCAGAGCAGGTGAAGTTATGCATAAATCATACCTTCATAGATTGGCTTCCGTCTATGTTTTTAGATTTTGCATTATTCATGTAGGTCTCCAGTACAGAAATGCAGAAATTTGGCCAGGCATGCCATTTGTTCTCTCTTTCATATATATACTTAGTTAAGTTGATATTTTCATAGCTATTACTTCTGAAGAAGCAATTTCTCTTTCTTGGTTGTGACAAGCTTTAATTCTTCACCAGATTACTTTTACTGCTACAGAGAGGATAGTATGGAATTACAGTTATTATATGAGCTTTGGGGTAAGGGAGATTTGGTTTCATTCCCAGATTTATTAACTGTCTTAATTAAGGCCAAGGACTAATATTTTAAAAATCTTTGTTATCTCATTTGAATAGTGTAATAAGAGAAGTATATATATTGTTGTAAAGATTAAACATCATGTATAAATATGTTAAGTATGATGAAGAATATACTTCTTGAGACCTAGTAAATGTTACCTACTACTATTTACACTTTTTTTTGACTTTGTGTTTTATAATGATCATACCAGAGATATATATAATTTAAGATCTATAAAGAATTTTCAGGGAATTTATTTAGTTACCTGTTATTATTTCTGTTTAGGTTAGGGAAGAGATAAAGTAATGTTCTAAACTACTGGCTTTATATTTTGGGAATATTCATAAGTTCATAGCTTAGGTGACTAAACAGTGAATATAAATGTTTAGAGAGAAAATAACTCATTTTAATTTATATATCGTTCCTATAAGGTGCATAAACCTTCTATAAGGCTATTCCTTTCTCAAGGATTTACAGTCTTGCTGGTGGCAGAGAAAATAGGTAAAGCACGTGTGACTCTCTGATTTGGTGAAATGTGGTCCATGTAAGTGCTGTAGTGTTTTAGAGAGGAGGAAATGGCATCTCTGGTGTAGGATAGGGATAGGGGATAAGGAAGGATGGGTGAAGCTCTTTTAGGTAATGTGGTGTTTTAACTAACCACTGAAAAATCCCTAAGATCATTTGCAAAGATAGATGGGAGTTGGAGAAGGGAGGTATTTCAGAGAACTAAATTATGTAAACAAATTTATAGTTTGAAAAATTGTGAAATATTTGTCAAGCACTGAACAGTGTAGCCAACAGTAAGGACATGAGAGCATTAGTGGGCCAGGAATTTTGAAAGGTGAGATTTAGCCATCTTGTAGGGGGCCTTTAATGCCAGGAAACTTTTGTGTATAATTTTGTCTGTAGTGAGGATTCTTTGGAAGTTCTTGATCAGAATTGCAGTGTAGGTCCTGTCATGATTATGAGGGAAAATTTATGAAGAGAAGGCCTTGAAAGTGGAAAGATCACTTGGGCTGTTGCCCATAGAACAGAAGGTCATGATTGTCTAAACTGGGGAGGTAGCAATGGGAATGGAAAGAAGAGAAACCATGGGAGAGAGACCCAGAGAGTGGATCTGCAGAGCAGGGTTACTAACTGGAGGTAGGAGGTGAGGATGAGAGGAGAATCAAAGATGCCTTGGTGTCTGGGTGGCACCATTCACAGAATGCGGATGTCCTGATGGGGCTTTGGTTTTTATGGGAAAAAGATGAGTTTGGTAGTAGAAATACTGAGTTAGGGGTATAAATGTAAAGCAAGTTCTGGAATATGAATCTGAATAGTAAGAGATAAGTTATGGCTAGTAATAGAAGGTAGGAAGTTTGGACATGAAGGTGATAGTTTCTGCCACTGGGGTTTATGAGATTGCCGAAGCACAGAGGAGAGTGCAAGGAGACACCCAGAGGGTGTGTTTCCGTTTGGAGAATGGAAAATCATCTGCCATTGAAGGTGATCAAATCATGGGTTCACAGAACTGATCAACTGAAAGCAAGTCCCAAAGTTTTCTTTTGCTTTGCTGCTCTGGCAGGCTTTGCTAATACTGATCCACACTAAGTTCATGTAGTGTAGACGTAGTAAGATGATGACAGAGCATGAGCTAAATGGATGAGAAAATGAGTGTTTTTGATTCTCACTGATCAATTAGTGATGCAGTGATCTTTCTCAAATGCCTTCTGTGTGGGTAGAGCAAATAAGAGAAGATTAAGTTTATGAATATGTATGATGGAATGGAGGAAATATGACTAAGTTTAGAGATTTTCTCCTGTTTTGGAATTGCGGTTCCTGTTCCTTTTTGATCTTTGGTTAATTGTAATACATTAGAATAAAGTACTACCAGAGTCAACACATATTAAAAATAAATAATGAAATTTAAAAATTTTGATCTGGAATGCTGTAGTACCATTTGAGATTAACAGAAAAACACTGGAGCAGACTTGGAAGTTAACAAACTAAATATATATTATAAAAGTTTTAACTGGGTAAATATACTTATACATAGTCCATACAAAAAAAAAAACACTTAAATCACTTTAAAATATAAGAATCATACTATAGCAAAACTATTTGTCATTAATGATATGTTTGTAAAAACTAGCCTTAAAAATATAAAAACAAACAAATTACATTATTTACAACACATTTTCTTAGATACAAAAATATATTCACCCTCATTTCTATTTTAAACATACTAAGACTTTTATTCCTTTAAAATCTTAGGAATTCAAAAACAGATTGACTTCTCAGTTTTATTTGAAACTGTTGGTTCTGTAGAAGTAATTTGTTTCCACAGTTTCATATCTAAAAGTAAAAATGCACCATTTTGTTTCATCTAATATTTATAAATTTGGTTGTATCTAACTTAAATAATGTGGTTATTTGTGGCAAAATAATAATAATATGATTATTTATGAGATGTTCTAGAAGAATTATCTGAGTAGCCTTTGAAGATATGTGTTCTGTTGCCTTATTTCTTACCCATATTTTATTTCTGTTGATATACATATTTGTTTGCCATTTTAAACATTTACTACATAGCACTTTAAATAACTACTTACATTAGATTTATTTTTGCACTTCCTACATTTTTAGTTGTCACATACATATACATAACTGTATATCCAAAGGCTTTTACATAATACTTACATGTGTGAGATTTAAGCAAAGTAGAAATGGTAAAGTAACCCATGAATAGAACTCTGTATTTTAGATTAAATGGAAATTGTGTTAAAATCTTTATTTGTGTTTTAGTTCAGAGAATGTAGAAATTTTATAAAATGCTGATATAAATTAAAATCAAGTAATTATTAATGGAAAATGTCAAGCCTTGTTTTTTGGTTTTGTTTTTCATACTACATAAGCTACACACTTGTGTTCCACCTACAAGATCCTGATGTAGACTTTGAGTTATGGTGTCATGTGACAGGGAGGTGGGATAAGATGTTTTCAAGAGCTTTGGTTATCTCATTTTCTGGGTTCTGCCGATTTAATGCCTCATCTCATACAATTCCTCATACCCATGCCCTGCTCTACCTGTTTAACTTTGGCACTTGTCCTGGTTCAGGTTCTCTGGTTACCATTTTTTTTGCCTTTCTATCTTCCAGTCCTATTTTAGTTCTTGGCACGTGGGGTATGAGGCAGTGTAATTTAGTGATTGGATTGCTTCTTGGACTAGAATTTCTAGAGTTCAATGCTGACTACTTCACATGCTAGATGTGTGACCTGTCTATGTCTCCCTTCTCTTATTTTTCAAATAGGAATAATAGAAATAATTTACAGGATTGTTGTATTAAATGAGTTAATCCAAATCAATGACTTAGAAAATGTTATAGGATACAGTAAGCAGTAAGTCTTGGTAAGTCTATTTTTCTCCTCTGTTCTGTCCATTTTATCCTGTTCTGTATTCTCAGGTGTTACTTCCTCTGGGAAGCCTTCCCTGATCCCTGGAGGCTGGGATATGACAACAATATCATGCCTTGCCTATTTACTCATGTTTTCCTCCTTGGACTCTTGTTTAAGAACAGAGGTTATGCCTTTCATCTTTATAGTCCAAGCACCCAGAATTGAGCATAATCTGTAGAGAGTACTCATGTTTGTTGAATGAGTAAATAAATTAATGGATTTGGGGCATAGGTGATGTCATATGGAAATTTGTATCATTTCCATGATAGTCTCTACATAAACTACCAGGCAAGCTATAACAGGGATCATGGCGCTGAAGGACTCACTGCCCTGTCCGACATACTAAGATTGTGGAATCACGTGATTCACTTATTCTGTAGTGGGAAGCCAAGGACAAGGCTCTAGGGTAGGTTTACACAGTTAAGGTAGAGTTCCATGGGCTGGATGGAAGAACTGGACTTGCTTAATTCTGTTTTATGCAATGCTGCAGTGCCCTGATTCACTCTCTGCCTCATCAGCTATTGTGCTGATGGCATGGTCGCAAAGACCAGGTGAGCTAGAAAGTGCGCCGGTTGGGAGGTAACACAGGCTTTGTTGGAGAGATGCAGGCACGCACGCACCTGACTGACAGGGTAGCTCGCTGTTTAATGTGTTGAGCTACCACTGCTTGTATCTGCTTCTCAAGCAGAGAACACATGGGCTCAGCAAGGGGACATAATGGATGTCACTAAGGGAGGCAGATTTTGGGATGAATAACTGTCAACCTAGAGGTGATATGATCTGGGCTTTATGAACATTTAAGGTTTATGGTCTGTATCCCATTCTAAGTAACATTCTTATTTGTTCCATTCATGTTGTTGGTGTTCAATAAACCTGTGTTCCATTAGTTTTATAATATATCTACATGTTAATTACTCTCTATTCTTAGTATATCCTAAGAAATCTGCTTATGCCTCCCAAGTTACTTGCCTATACATTATTTATACTTAACACCTAAGTTTTATCTCTCCCATTTGCTTCTTATCTCTATAGCAGATTGGATATTCTCAGTTAAAACAGTAAATACACATTACATGTGCTATCATTAGGCCGACCATATGTTCTGGTTATCCCAGACAGACCCAGTTTACACCTGCTGTCCTGCAGGCATCCTTTATACAGTGTCCTCTTTCAGTATCCTGATTTGGTGATAATGTATATAGTCACCTTAGTAGTAATCCACCATCTGCTACTTGTAAAACTATGTAAATTGAGGTGTATTATATAATATCTCATCTATAAAATTAGTGGATTGGCTACTATTTGTAAAGCCTTTGCCAAATCTAAGATTCTTTGACATGGAAAGAAAAAATATGTAGGCTTTTTACTTCCTTGAGTCTATTCATGTGACTACCACCCTGAAGACAAGTGCATTTTTCCATTAAAAATGGATCGAAATGCAAATCAAATATAAATGCATGCATTAACTACTTTGAAGTGTGCAAAATTATACTTTTAATTTATGCTTGGTGTGAGATATTTGAGACATTGTGACCATCTTTAAAGTTAAAAAACTAAAAGCACTTTCATTAATTTATTTAAAAATGGAGTGTATTAAAGGCTTTGAAATCATTATATGTGGCTTAAAAACATTTAATGGCTGTGAGTTGAACCTATGCTTATATTCTTTATCTATACATTGAATTAAATACTTGGCAAGGAATACTGCTTTCTAAGGAAAACAATTTCAGTTTTCAGTATAATACATTACAGGTGTTCATGAGCCACTTCTGTAGGGATTTGGAGAATAATGGGAATTACCATAGATCAGATCTTTAGCAACAGATTTGGACATCACCTACAGAGAGAAAAATCACATGAATATATGAATTGTCCCATCAGGGTTAGTGTAGATGTGGTGTGTAGAAAATCAGGAAAGCATTTCGGACTGCTTTTGTTGGTCAGTTGTTCCCTGGGGCTTTCAAGATTGATAACTAAGAATCTTCCTATCTAGTAACTGGGTCTGCTTTTTCCTCCCCATACCCCCTTCCAAAAAAAAAAACCTTTGAATATGTGGATATCTGAATTGTTTCATTTTAATGCAACATTGCATAATTTAGTTGTTGTCACAGCTAGAAAATTCGATGGCTCAGTCTTGAGTTTGGTCAACACAGACTGTGGTGAAATAGATTTTGCCTTTTGGAATTTTGCACTTACGTTGTTATTCCAGTTTGAAGGGGATGGGGTAAAACATTTGTCCATTATTCAGGTCTCCCTGTACTCCTGCTTAGGTGATCTGATACCACTGAAAAGTGGTGCTACCAACCTGCTGTGGTACCACATTAATTTTGAAAATGTTAAGAGGTTTTATAGGTGGTTAAATGACTTGGGTTTGGTGAAAACTTTTTCATTTTTGTGGGTGTATAGAGAATCAAGAGTGATGGAAATGTATTAATCTGTGCACTATTGGTAGTTACTAAGAATTAGTATAATCGTAAATGGCAACAGTTGTGACAAATGTATTAGAACTTATCACCCTGCAGTTATTATAATTACATGTATATGTATGTATTCCTCCTTACTTGATTATGATATTTTTGAGATAAGGAAATGTTTTATTTATTGTGTATCTACCAGGGTTCTAATATTATTTATGGCTCATGATATTTACTCAACAAATATTTCTTTAGTGGTGTATTAATAGTAATGCAAATGGCAAAATATCTGTGATTTGTAGATCACCACCTGTCAAAAGCAGGCAATAGCTGATAAAATATTGGCATGCTTATGCAGCATAAAGCACTTATAGCAAAGAAAAGAAACGAAAGTGAGTGTGCATGTTTGCACACATGTTCTTTCACAGACCTCAATCTCAGTAAAATAACTAAGTGCTTTGTACCCACCTTTGCCCTACAAGAGACAAGTTTTTCTCCTATTGTAACTTGCCTAATGCTAACAGGCTGGAGTTCCAATTCCAGTTGTTTTCTTGTGGGCTTTGTGGAAGCTGCTCACTAATTCCTCTGGGCTTGTGGGGGAAGAAAGGAGAGTGCCTTGCATCATTCTGCTGCAGCCTCAGAGGCACATTGGAGAACCTTAGTGACTTGCTGTGGTGAGAGCAGTGAACAGCCTGCCCTCTAGTTATTAGACAGACATTATAATTAAAGCATTTCATTTCCTTCATTCAGCAAGCATTTACTATGAATTACTATGTGTAAACAAATGACTCTGTTTAGATAAATAATAGAAATTTGAAGATTTAACTCCTATTTGGGAAGAAATTATGCACCAGTAGTAACACGTAAAATGAAGCAGAAAACAACCCTGATTTAAATTATTGAGGGGTATGGATGCTTGTTGGAATAGAAGTCTATTGTGTAATGTGCTTCCTAATTTTCTAATAGTATGACTTACATTTCCTTATGTCTGCATTACTTTATCCTTAGTAATTTTTGAGAAAAACAGACAGTTCATTTTATCCTCTAGCATAATTTTTGTTAGCCTGTGGAAGTATTATTTTCACCTTCTGTAACCCAACTTTAAAGTATGTGTTATAATGTCTGTGTTACAAATGAAGGTGGTGTGTTTTCTATCACATGCATATAAAATTTAAGGAAAGGATTGTTTTGGCTCTCTGAGTAAATTACTTATTTGATTTCATTCAGGCTGTTTTATAATAAAGAGTAGTTAACAAGCTGAAACAAAATATTTGGCAGTCGATAATCTCTTCCCTTAGGAAAGATCTTGGAATGAGAAGGCATACTTCAATTTATATGAAGGTCACCGTTTATACTGTGTGAGGAAGGGAGGCAGTCAGATATGCATGACTGCATCTAGACAGGAAAAGTTTTGCATTTATAGCCACACCAGCTCTTTGCTTTATCTTAGAAGTTAAAGTAAAAGCCTACATGATTTGGAGTGGGAAAAAAAGTTTATCAGCAAGATCATTAATAACTTGGGACTCAGCTTTTCAAGTTACAATTAGCTGCTCAACAGCTGTGACCTTCAAGAGCTCCTCATTATTGTTGGTCCTGATTGTTCACTCCCACTCTAGAGCTCTTTTCAGAAATAGTTTCTCTGACATCATTGACCCCAGGGGTCAGAGTGAGAAATGAGTCTTCAAGCTCTGTAGGATGCTGTGTGTGTGTGTGTGTGTGTGTGTGTCTAAGGAATTCAGCTGGTGGGTAATGTCTCATTGTAAATCCAGCTGTTTGGTCAGGTCCCAGTTAGGATGATGCCTGTTCATTGAAGGGACAGACACTCCTGAGAAATAGCACAAAGATTTAGTGGCCCCAAACCAGGCTAAAACTGGCGATAACACAGGTTCTGTTTTATTTAGATGTTTTAAAAAAAGAGGTCTCAATCCACACGCTTGCCAAACTCTGTCATGCAGTGTGTAGCATCTCAATGGATCAGCAGGGATTTTAAACGTGGTGTGTTTGCCATATGCTACAACCCAGAGAGAAAGTGGAGATTAGAGAAACTGCAGTGAAGTATGAAACGAAAGTGCAACTGGAAAAGGAGGACTGGATTATGTTCAACTTCTCTGCCTCAGGTCCTTTGGAGATTAAGAACATGGGACTCTTAGGAAAAAGAGATTTCCTTTCTCAAGGTGTAGTACATAATCTCTGTATTCTGAAATGAATCTTAATTAGGGAAAGCTATCTTTCTTAAAACAAAAAATATGCAAATTGACAGAAAGGTTGACAGACTGTTACTGATAAGGACTTTTCTGGCCAATTAGAACTCAGAATTAAATTTTGTAGTCTTTGTCAGTAAAATGTATATATGATGAAGCTTTTGAACATGCATCCTTGATAGTTTAAATCCAAGATTTCAAACATTTGAAGTCATTGTGATGTGGTGAAGGGGCTCTTTGGACAGGACAAGGCCAACTGGCTTGCTTGCTTCCAAACCAGGTGATCCAGGACAACACCACTGGCCTGTGTGCTTTTGAATTCTTATCTGTGAAAGTGGTGGAATCAGAAGAGACTAGGATGATACGTAAAATTCCTGAGAAATTACAATTCTTGGCATTGTAATCTGTCTGAAAGCATTTGTATTTACCACTCATCTTAGCCATTTTCATTAGTTTCACTATTACTAGCATTAGTGACTAAAAGAATCATTGAATAAAATCTAAATTCATTTTGGAGGTCTCTTCATTTGTTCTGTGACCTTAGCCTGTCTATCACAACAATATTATGTTTGCCATGTCTGATGTTAAATGGTTAGGTTATCTATTTTCTATTTTTTGAAATGTCTATATTAATTAATTTCCCAATATTATGATTTCTAAAGCATAGCTTTGCATTCTGTATGATAAGGTTAACCTAAAAAGTAACTTATTAAAGAATAAAAAGTAACTAGCTAAAAGAAGATGCAGATGAGCAGTAACAACAGCAATAGTAATAGCTTACTTACTAAGAATGTACTATGTACCAGGTACTTTTTTTTTTAAGCACTTCACATATATCAATTTACTTAATCTTCAAAGAAATTAAATGACTTGTCCAAAGTCATGGCAGAATTAGGATTTGAACCCAAGCAATATGCCACAAGGTCTGAAACTTTTACCACTGTATCCCTTTTTAAAATATTAATGTTGAGTGAAATCCAATGGACTTTCTTCAAGGAACCTATTTTCATATGTTTTAAACATTAGAATTATTAAACACTGTGGATAGAATGAAAGTTTCTATGGCCAGGATTCTCACCTGGCCTTGGATGACTAGCTCACTGCACACCTGTGGGCAATACATGGCTGTTGACTCTATAATAAGAGCTCCGCCCAGTGCTCTGGGCACTACACGGTGGCACGGCTGCAAGGCTGCAGGAGAGCAGAGCAGAGGCTGGAGTGGTGGCAGCTCCGAGAACAGAGGCCCAAAGGCTGGACGACTGTGTGGACAGAGGGGCCCAGAGGACGGCTGTGCAGACAGAGGGGCCCAGAGGCAGAGACCAGCCTGCTGCATGCAGACTCACTCTGAGTGAACAGGATTTTAGTGACTGACCTGCCACATGGAAATAAAGTTGGGTATAACCCTTTCACCCCAAGAACGTTTTGCTATCATTTTCTTTGGTCACATTGAATCCATAGCAAACTTGGCCAGGGCTAAAACCCATTGGCAAGACAAACGCATTCCTAAAACTGGATTAATATAGCAAAATCTTGAGGGAGAAGACTTGAGAATACAGCACGGTTGCCAAGTTGAATTCATTGTGCTTGAAGATGAACCTGAATTTGATGCCCAAGACAGTTTAAAGGAGCACTTTAAAAAATATATTAAACTTGTGCACTGATTACTGTAACTGATTAGTAACAGGAAGGGGCATGCTTGGGTATAGAAAGTAAGTTGAAATATACACCATTAATCTTACTAGACTTTTATCAAAGGTTAAATTTGGTGTGGGAAATATTCCTGAAAAGAAGAAACTTTGCACACACGTTTAGTCATAATGTAATTAGGATCAGCTGGACTGAGCTGGGGGTGGTAATGACCCAGAGGCTTGCAGAGCAGAAACCAGGAGGCCATTGCTACTCTTTCAGAGAGAGAGTAAGAGGGGCATTCCAAAGTTCATAGAAACTGCTTGCAGCCGGCAGACTCATAGGAAATGAAAGGTCCGGGCAAGATAGGCAGAAGGAGTTCATGGCCCCAGAAGTAAAAGAAAAAGGACTGCAGTAGCTTGACTGCTCAGCCTGGGCTGTCTTTATTTGTTTCACCCCTGGTGAGAGTACATCCTGAGAGAACCTGGCCAGCAGGTGAGTATAACTGAAAACAGCTGACTGTTAGTGAGGGCCGGTTGGGAGCAGATGCTATTTTTTGGTAATTTTTTTTTCTTGACTGCTGGGCAAGTCACATTAATTTACCCTTTAGCCAGACATTTAATGGCCCTTCCTGTTAATGCCCACAAGCCTGTCATTCTGTTATCCTTCAATGTCGATGTATCTAAGGAAATTCAGAGAAAGGACCTGAAATGAAGTACTGATGTTTTCCTGTTAAGTTGATTTGCTCCCATCTCATAGCTGAACTCCAAAACCATGACAGGAAAGCTTTCATTGGAAAGACGAAGAGGGCACCCAAGAAAGCCGGAAGGACTGAAGTGCTCTTCCAGGGGCTTACTTGCAGTTCCTGTGTGCATTTCCAGAGGGCGCTCTCTGCTAAAATAACTAGGTGATCATCCAGCATTCCTGTGGTCTCCAGTGTGGCCTTCCTCTCTCTTACCAAGCAAACAATCCGTCAACAAAGGTAACCCACCAGGCAAATGGATATATTGAATCTTAGATATACATAAACACTCGCACTTCAGTATCAGGAGGTGGCTGAGTGTTGAAACCACTTGAAATTATTTTTGTCTGTCTGTGCCTGTGATCATGTATGTGGTTATATCATGGTATGAGGTGGTGGCCAATTCATTAAAATTTTGACAAACCCTGATCATCAGAAGTAGTCCACGGGAGTTCCTTTTTTTCCTGATAATTTTTGATCTAGGTAAATTATATAGACTGTTATGGCTACATGAAAGGAAGAATGTCATTTGAATCTGGACATTCTCATAAAATGTTTAAGCTAGAAGGAATGTTGAGATCATATCTACTGTGTACTTATTTTCAAATGAGCAAAGTGTGGTCCAGAAGTTTCAAGTAACTTCCCCATAGTTACTGACCCACTTTGGATACTAGTTCCATTTCTAATCAAGCTATACAGTTTGTTTATTGTGAATATATTTATATTTTGAAGTGAATTATATAGATTTCATTTTTAGTTCAACCAAAAATGGACTTGAGAAATCTCAGTGTGCCTGAACATTTACATTATTTCTGGAATTACAAAATAATTCATGTTCATAATACAATATTGGGAAAACAGAAGAGTATTAAAGAAAAACAATCATATAGCAACCTGCTAAGGACAACCACTATGAAGAGCTTCATGTATTTTCTTTTCATTTATATAGCTAGTTCTTTGAATGTAGTTGTGATAATACTGTAGTTTTTAAACTTTTTATTTCAACTAAGATTTTGAAAACATCAGACTCTTTGAAAGTGTTTACAATTGTTGGATTTGCATAATATTCCATTAAGGGTGGGAATAATTGACTTCTGTGTGTTCTTTATTTTGTGGCATTTCATTTTTACTAAAAGATTCTCTCATAATGCCAAAATGGATTATAGAGGTGACATTGTGTTTGCTCACCATTTCCTCACCTGCAGTCCACTTGGATCCTACATTGTTTCCTACCAGTGTACTAAGACTGCTCTTACTAAGTTCACCAAGTATTTTCATTTTGCCAGATTCAGTTTTTGTTTCCTCTATCCTTATTTTAACTGACTTCTCAGCATCACTGACGACACCAGCCATGTCTCCAATCCTTAGTCCCCTTTCTCCTATTTCTTCTATTTTAGGACCACAGGCACATAGAGTTGATTTCATTCCTAATTGGGTGTCACACTTCTTCCTGACTTGTTCAATGTTTATTTTATTTATTTTTATATTTTCCCATGATAGGAAGAATATTGGCCCCCAAAGATGTCCACTTTATAAACTCTGGAACTTGTGAATATGTTACCTAACATGGTAAAAAGGTCTTGAGGTAGAAAAAAATCTGAGATTATCCACATGGATAATGTGCTCAATGAAATTGTAATAGTGGAAGTGGGAGGCAGAAGGGGGAGACAGAGGAAGATGGAAGAAAGGCATCAAGAGATGCAACATCTGCTGGCTTTAAAAATGAAGGAAGGGATCCTCTAGAAGCTACAATTTTCCCATAGATGCTCCAGAAAGAAGCCCAGTGAGAACCACATTAGATTTCTCTCCTACAGAACTGTAAGATAATAAAATTTGTAAGCCACTTAGTGTATGGTGATTTGTTACTTTATCAATAATCTAAAACTAATACATACTCTTCACCTTTTGCTCAACCTCATTCTCCTTCCCCACTCTGGTGCATTTAAAGTATATTCTTCCACTCATATTTTCAAATATTACTTAAATAAACAACCCTTAAAAAAGTAAAAAAATATTTTATATTTTTTAATGTACATAAATGCAACCTATGGCAACCACCAGTCTGTTCTCTGTGTTTATGAGTCTGTTTTAGTTTAGTTTGTTCATTTGTTTTGATTTTTAGATTCCACATATAAGTGAAATCACATGGTATTCATGTTTCTCAGTCTGACTTATTTTACTAAATATAATTATACTCTTTAGGTCCATTCATGTTGTCACTAATGGCAAGATTTCACTTTTTTATGGCTGAGTAGTATTCCATTGTGTATATGTATATGTACCGCATCTTCTGTATCCATTCATCTATCAATGGACACTTAGGTTTGATAATACTTTGTTCAGGATTTTTGTGTCTGTCCTCATCAGGTATATTGGTCTGTAATTTTCTTTTCTGTTAGGTCTTTTTCTGGATTTGGTATGTAAGTGATGTTGGCTCAAAAAATGAATTTAGAAGTTTTCCTTCCTCTTCAATTTATTTGAAATAGTTTGAAAAAGATATTAACTCTTTAAATGTTTGGTAGAATTCACCTATAGAACAATCTGTACCTGGACTTTTGTCTGTTGGGAGTTTTATTTATTAGTACTTCAATTTCATTACTAGTAAACCAATTTTCTATTTCTTCCCGGTTCAGTCTTGTGAGATTACATGTTTCTAGGAATTTATCCATTTCTTCTAGGTTGTCCAGTTTGTTGGTATATAATTTTTATTGGTAATCTCTTATAATTGTAATTCTGTGAAATCAGTTGTACCTTCTGTCTTTTATTTTCTGATATGATTTTTTGGGTCCTCTATCTTTTCCTCTGGATAAGTCAAGCTAAAGTTTAATTAATTTGTTTATGTTCTCAAAGAAACAACTCTTAGTTTCACAGATCCTTTGTGTTGTTTTTTAGTCTTTACTTCTGCTCTGGTTTTTATTCATTCATTCCTTCTACTAAATTTGAAATTCACTTTTCTTCTTCTAGTTCCTTTAGGTATAAGTTTAGATTCTTTATTTGAGATTTTTTTCTTGTTTCTTGGGGTAAGCCTATAATGCTATAAACTTCTTAATACTGCTTTTGCTAAGTATGCTGCTAATTTTTTTTATGATGAAAAACAATGTACTAAATATTGTCCTAGATATTTCTTTGTGGATCAATATAAGATTTTTCTTGGGAATATATTCTGGAATAGGTTACACACTTAAGTAGCTTAACTAAGAACTAACAATGCTCTTCAGAATGACTGTAAGTTTTCACTTGAACAAACAGGTGAGGAGAGCTTCTGTTTCTTCTTAACTTCACCAAAGCTTGATGGTAGAAGCCAGCTTTCTGGTTTTTGTCTACCAGATGGATATTAAATTATTCTCATCACTTAATACAAATGTTTTAAATTTGCATCACTCTGCTTATTAGTTAGATTCAATATCTTCCTTCAACACCAATTAGACATTTAGATAGTTCCTTCTTTAAATTTACTCCCTTTCATCATTACCTATTTGTCCTCTAAATGGTTTTCTCCCATAGACTGCAAGAACTCTTCATAGTTAGCCTTTGTTATTTTTAATTGTGCAAATAACTTATTCCTTTCTTTCACCCCTAGATAATTTTGGACAGGTATCTTTCATTGAGATATAGTCAGAATATTTGATTTTTCCCTTTTTTTGTAATTTGCAGATGTTTCAGAAACCACTCCTCACTATAGACTATCCTTCAATGTTCTCATCATAAATATTTTACTTTTTGCATTTAGAATTGCATTTAGCATTCAAGTAAATTAACTGGAAATTTTTATGTATTAAGATACAATGCAACACTTTTTAAATGTAATGAGTCATTTTTTTCAATACATATTACTAAAAAAACATGTAAGCCCTCTCCATTGTTTGTGGTGTTACTTCTGGTGAAAAATTCCCATATAGTCATCACCTCTTAATTCTGTTATGCTGGTTCATTAACCTGTATTCAATATGCACAACACTCTGGTTTTGTGGTTTTGCAATATTTCTTAATACCTGTTGGAACAAATTCCTTCTTTCTACTCTTTTCAAAATTGGCTTAAAACAATTTAAACCAGATTGTCAAATTCCTCTCAAAATTTATGATTGGATTTAATTGGAAATTTATTGAATTGAGATTGGTTTACATGGAGTTGGTAAAGGGAATCATGCTAATATTCATTAAAAAATCAAGAAATCGTCTTAGATTTCTCCTTTTCCTTGATCTTGCCTCCTCCCACACTGCCCTTAATATCTGTGGGATCTAGAACAGGCATTTAAATGGAAACCTGCATATCATATGTCATAGCTCACAGTTATAAATCAAACTATTTCTATGACTGCCCAGGTTTTCATTTTGAAATCTGAAGGCTAAAAGAGTTCTCCTCCATGTGGGGCCAATGCTGATAAAGCTGAAGGTCGTACTGTTTTGCTTGGGTTCAGCTCAGGAACTCTCTCAGACACAGGACTGACACAAACTCTGTAAGGAGGAAATGGTGGGCAGTCCCTCTCCTCCGTACCTTACTTTTCTAACTCAGGATTTCTAGGCTCTTCCAAGCAGAAAGCCGGAAGAGAGGGAAATCTGTCTGCTAGATGAAAGGAGAAAAGATGATTTGAAGCTCTATCATTTGAGAAAGAAAACCTTAAACAAAAGCAGCCGCTCATCCCTCTTTATTTTCTACTGTATAATCTGTACATTTTTTGTCCAGTCCTTACCTTTCACACCCAACCCCTGCTCTAACTAGCTAGTCCTCAAACTTTCTTCCTTTGTTCTGCAGAGACAGTTCCGCTCCTGTGGCTGTCTCTGTATTATCTTTTTTTATTGGGCTTTCAATAAACTTGCTATAATCTAAAGAAAAAATATACATAGAAGTTTCTATGAATGTAATTTGTCTTCTTAGTCTGGTATAAGGACTGAACTGCCTCCACTTGAATCCATCAGTAACTCTTGTCAGTCTACCTCTAAAACATTATTGCAATGACTACATTCTTATTAATCCCTCATTATATCTCACCTAAACTTTTAGCAGTAATCTCTATCAGGTGTCCCTGCATCCTCCCTTCCTATTCTTACCTTCTTGAAATCAATTCTCCAGGGCACTGAGAGGGAATGTTTTACAATACGAATTAAGTCCTTTCTCTCCTGGTTTCAACCCTCCAGTGGTTTTTCTTTATTCTTTCAATGAAACAAAAACTCCTTGCATTGGTTTACAAACCAACTGTGTCCCTACTGATTACATCTGAAGTCTCATTTATATCACTATAGACATGTTGAGCCAATCTTCTGGACTAGGCTTGCATTGATCTGTGAGGAGCAATTGATAAGTTTTCAGGAACTTTGCCAGCTAGTTCTTAAAACTGACTGTTAAAAATAGTGTATAATCTTTAAATTAAGTAAATTAAATTACCATCAAGTGTAATAAATGCTCAATGCTCATCATGTCCTAATTATTCTACTATGTGTATTATTATTCATGTTCTTGAGTGTTTTTCATGTATATTGAATATATATGGCGGGAATGCTATATAATGGTTTGCTCTTGCAAATCTCTTCCCAGTCTTATAGTGAAGTCAGGTTGATAGCTTGAGATCAACTCTGGGGTGAATATTTACACCATATAAATTGACAAACATTATAAATCAGGGTTTATTTAATGTTTTATTGATTGTCTAGTTGTTGATAGTCACTCTTTATCACATCATGCTATTTTTTCTTTTAATTATAGTATTTCTGATATACAATCTTATGAAAATTTCACATGAAGAACATTATGGTTTCAGCATTCACCTATATATTATCAAGTCCTCACCTCCCCATTGCAGTCACTGTCCATCAGCATAGTAAGATGCTATAGTCATTACTTGTCTTCTCTGTGTTGCACTGCCTTCCCCGTGACCTACCTACATTGTTAGTGCTAATTATAATACCCCACAATCCCCTTCTCCCTCCCTCCCCACCCACCCGCTCCCACCCCTCCCCTTTGGTAACCCTTAGTCCCTTCTTGGAGTCTGTGAGTACGCTGCTGTTTGGTTCCTTCACTTTTGCTTTGTTTTTATATTCCACAAGTGAGTGAAGCCGTTTCACACCCTGCTATTTTAATTCTTTGTGGGAGACTGTATTTTTTTTCATATTTTTGTTTATTTGTTGTTTTTTAGTTATTTATTATGTACCTCCAAAATTCTACCCAACCCTCTGAAATATAAGATACAATGAGATTTGGGATTCTGTGTTATTTGTATTAATCACAGCTGAATTCACAGGGCCTTGAACAATATCTATCATTTGTTAAACAATAGGGAATATTTTTAACTAAATTAATAATTAAGACTAGGTAGATCCTGGCCTAATGATTAATAAATAATATGAATATTTAAGAAGTTGATAAAATTTATTCCATCTATACTGATGATAAACCTTTTAACAATCTCATATTTAAATGAAATTATTCTCTTTTTTGTGGCATTTTTCTCTTTTTTGTTTATCATGGAAATTCTACACTTAAAGATTCAGTTTGATTTTTAAATTACACCTAAAATACTGAAATATGGTGATAAGTATCAAAACTTACGTTGATGAGAGCAATTATAGAACATAATTTCACCACATCAAAATGGCACAGGAAGAAATAAATTACTTACCTTTCTGGCAAAATAAAGAAACATCATGAAATATACTGCTTGAAGTTTGATTTTGCCTTGATCTGTAGGAACTATCTACTATATTTCTTGTGGAGGAATCCACTGCATTAGAGACTGTTCCTGTGTTTTAAGTACATCAAATATATTTCCTTCTTTTTACTCATACAGTATTTTTCATTTGTGCAAAAAATGTATTCTAATCACAATAATTTTACTTTGGGGTTCAGTTGAGGTTGAGAAGACAAGGAAATATATAGAAGTAGGTTATTTTCCTTTTGTGGTTTCTACAATGGGAAGGCTAACTGAAGGATGCTAAAAAAGACAATGTTGATAATGATGACAGAATCAACATGATAAATTAAAAGGCTTCACACCTCTCTTAGAAAAGAGAAATTTGAATTTGTGTACTTTTCCAGAAAGAGGCATGCCTGACTTGTATAGTAATTCAGATATGCATGCATGAATGTTTATGTGTTCTATTTGGATATAACAATAATATATTATGGGAATAAAAATTGCCTCAGTGTCCTTTAATTTTTGTTGATTCATTTTATGGAGTAACAGACAAAATTTTTTTGGTAGTTTGCTGTGCTGAGTGGTAATTCAGTGATACTGTCAGTAGTCAATGGATAACAAAGAAAGGAATATAAATGTGGTTCCAGAAGTGTTCTTCCTTGTGAGGCTAATTGATTTTGAGAGGTTGGCAAAGGCTTACTTTCAGAGCCATGATATATTTATTAATTTATGGGTCATTAATCTAGGGAGCTGGACAACTAAGTAGTTACCCTGCTAAATAATGGCACATAAATCCAGGTAATTCCTACATATCTCACTATTTACATTTTGAGTTGAGAGTCACAGGGCCTTTCAGTTTTCTTGTCTGTGTGTGTGTGTGTGTGTGTGTGTGAGATGAGACACTTGTAAAATTCTGCGTTAAAGATACCAATCACATTGTAGCTGCCTAGTCCTTTCTTGTACGTGCTCAACTGTTAGGTTGTAGGTAAATACCTGAGCCAAGGTCCCTTTACATATTCCTTTTAGATTAAATGAAGGATTATGAGGCTTTTTCTCCAGTGCTAGGCTTTGAGACAAATGTAACTGTTTGTAATTATATAGTAATTCCTCAGACTCCTAAACTTAATTACTTTGAAACTTGCTTATCAAGTATTAGCAAATGTCTAGTGACTTTTATGTAATTATAAACCAGTTATGTGCTCAATGAAAAAAATAAGATATATTTCACAAGTCATAATTAATTAGAATTTTTCATTTTAGCTAAAGCTGAAAACATTTATTAAAAAATCATGATACTGTACTTTTTAATGTTAAAAAAAGTATGTGGTCATTTTCCTCTTCCTTATTTTTCTCTCTCCATATATCAAAACTAAGAGTTATAGTTCTGGAGGTAACTGGAGGAATTGTGACACCTGAGGAACACAACAACCTTTTATTCACACAAGGTATTTTCAACATATACACAAACTGTGATTACATTTATATATGACTTATTATACGAAGAGTTGGGTAAGACTCATTTTGCTAAGGAAAATAAAATATTTTTCTTTCACTCATTGGGTTAATCAATCACTAATTCTAGGGTGAAATGTACAGATTATAGATTATATAATTTATATAATTTATACTGTCTGTTCATCTCCACAAAATATACTCATGCCTCGATTAGTACAAGGAATCATAGGAGTAATGATGAGGAATAAGTAAAACTTTATGCCATGCTTTTTCAAAAACATATGTTGGCAATCACATAGATAAAGTAGTTTATAATATTCTGAAAATGCTGAATTTATAGATATATTAAATGGAACTATATATGCATCATATACTTAATATATTATATAATATGTGGGTGCATAATGTTTATATTAATCTAATTATAAATGCAACTGTAGAAGGAGGAAAAAAATTCCCTTTAACCTTTTGAGTGCTTGGCTGAGGACCCCGCCTCATAAAAGACAGATTAACAAGACAAAAACAAGTGTATTTTGTGTACTTCATAGAGTCATGGAAATATAACGTGGGCAACTCTCTGATTTGGCCTAAGTCATCACCTAAAATACCATTCTCAGCCAAAAACAAAATAAAGGTCTGTGTTGAGGGTTGGGGCAGATGTGGCTGGTGGTGGTCAGTTATGGGAGATTACAGGGTAAAGTTTGTTATGTAAGTGTAAGGTGGTGCATCTTTATGGATAAAATTATTTTTATTTTATCATCCTTCTCTTCCTGGTTAGAGAGGGAGACACCCTTCCAAATGGAGATATAATTTTTTTTATATAATGTAAATGTCCCTTACAAAGAGTTAACCTCTCTTTGTAACTTTTTGTAGCTTCTCAAAATACTCCTTATACCAAAGAGGCATATTTTGGTGTGACATATTCTCATTACCAGTCCACTGAGGAGAAATGGAAACACCACTTTTTGTTACATGGATTACATTTAATTAACAATATGAATTTTGGGGATAATTATTTTAAATATTTAAGATACATATTGAATATAGGTATGGAATAAGTAATTGTCTAGAGAATAGATTAAATACAGAAATAGCCTCTTAGTGACATTAAAAGGCTCATGTGGGTGTTTTACACACTAGTTCATTCAACCAAATTTACTGAGCACCAACTATACTACTCAGTACTGTTTCATCATAATCTACTATCTCAGAGTTTATTATCAATTACTTTCTTTACTTCTAATCTGTAGTTTAGGTAACTGGTTATAGACATTTGATTCAGGTTTTATAATTTAAAAGTACATTATTTAAAAAGAAGAAATACTTGAGATTGTGTTAATTTTAAAAGTAAAAGTTATTTTACCAGCAAAAATGGGTTTATTTAGGAATAGCAGAGAATTGTAGTTCAAGTCAAGCAAGCTACAGGAACACCATATGCACATCCTGAGAACGAAGAGGAATGCTTTATTGTGGAGGGAAAAAGAACCTAGTTAGGAGGGCTGTTTCGAAGCAAAAAGTCCATTGTAGTAAATTTGGTTTCATGTATCATGGCTTCTCATTAGCTGAATTGTGACAGCCTCTTATTGACTGGGCTGTTGCTGGAAAGGCAGAAACCTTCCTTCCTTCTGATGGGTATTAAAGCAGCTAAAGCAGCATTGACTTGCAAGGCATCCATCTCTTGGGGTGGGTCTGTGATTGAGGAGGAGTGGTGGGATATGAGAGCTTCCGCAGCTCGTCTCCTAATGCCATGTCTGGGAGGTTTCCCTTTATTAATTTTCACATTTACCAAACTTTGCATCACAGTTTAGTACCACCAAACTGAATCATATTTTCCTTTTTTAGATGTGGAAGACCTTCGGTCTCTTGTCTTTGTTCTATCAAGGCAAGACTATATTATTAGACCATGTATACTAAAAATATATTTAAAAATTCTCTGTCTAGCTTCTTCCCATTTGCCTGTTTGTTCTTCATATTCTGTTGTTTCCAACCCACTATCATTTCCATAAATATTTATGAAGAGCTTTCATAAAATTTTTCCTTTACCCTTCTAGGTTCTTTTGGCTAGTCTATTAGTTAAATTGACATAAGACAGATTAGTGGAAGAAAAATTTAATTTCCTAGTATGGAAGCCCCACAAAGACATGACAGACTCCAAGACAGTCAGTCATTTGAGGTTTATGTGTCGTCCTGAGCTAAGGAGTAAGGGTGAGGGGCAAGAACAAATGTTTGGTAAACAAATGTTTTCCTGCCCTATAGAGACAAGAGGACACAGAGAGAAATTTGAACAGATACTCCTTTCTGAAGTCCCCTCAGCTTAAAGGGTAAAATGTTTTTCTGGAGTCTTTGGGCTTTTATTATCTTCAGTACAAAGTAATCACATGCCAAACAGGTACATTTTGGGGAGCCTTGTTCTGAACCTCTTCAAGCCTGCAATGTGTCCGTCCAATGCCATGTCAAGTTCTGGGTAACAAAGATGAATACTATATCAATCTTTGCTTACTGTGGGGAAGTGACACATGGTAATAGGTAATTTCAGTGCATGTTCTGCACCTGTGCCATTTAAATTATAAGCTGCTTCCTGTAACTTTTAGAAATGGGCATTAGTTATAGATGCATTTTTTTTTACATTTGGATATATTGCTAAGTTTCCTGGCCAGTTTTCTCATAATCAAATTTTATGTACATGGACTGTGACATTGGTAAAACAGCTGTTATTTCTGCATTTCCACTCTCCTTTAGTTTGAAATTCCAAAGTCAAAGAAAGCATGTCTCTGAGCATAAGCATCTCTGTACGTAAAACAAATAACCTAGATCAAAAATAATAATCAAAATAAACATAAGTAAGAAAAAAGTTGATTTTTAGGCAGAGGAGAGTTTTTTTTTAAGTTGAATAAAACAACACAGCTACTCATTATGTTCCCACAAACATATAATACTTCCCAGATTTCAGCTAAATTAAGCAAGCTGAACAGTATAAACAATGTAGCATTAAATAGATTCAGACTCTCCAATTGATTACACAACTGGTTGTTGGTGATTTTAAACCATCATTTATTTTTTTCTTATATGGACTTATCAGCTGACCAAGCAAGGTATTAAAAACAAGTATAGGCATAAAAGGAAATAGCTTTAGAAGTAATTTAAAAAAATAGAAATAATTCTAATTCATTGGGCATTTTTCTTTCAAGTGCTTATCCTGTTATTCTAAACATGTCTCCAGCTGAAGTCCTTGGTTAGTCAGTGGCTAGGCAACAGAATGTTATGTAGAATTGGTGGAAAATTTTTAAACTTGTCAATTAACTCCTACAATCAACATAGTTAGGTTTTCAGGTTCTCAAGCTCAAAGTAGAGTCAACAGCCCATTTTTAAATTAGCTTATGCAAATGAGTATTTGAGCTGAAGCAATCAGAATTTGCATATCAATGTTATGTGGAATTTTCTTTAAATTATTACTAGGGTGACTTAATGGAGGACTGAGGAGAAGGTTTTTGAGTAAGGTGTTAAAAATAAAGTATTTTTCAATCTTTGTTTTAGGAATTCATTGTAATTCTTATTAATTCATAAGATGATTAAAAAGTACTTTTAGACTTCTTCAATTTGGAATGATAGGTCTTTAATAAGAATCTCAAGGTCATATTAGCTACAGACATTTACTGTCAGTTAGACTTGGATTTCTTCTTACATTTAAAATGTCTGATTCCGCTTACTTTGGAGGGGTAGAAAATTTTTGTCTTCTAGGTTCTTTGGCGTGTTTAAGTAAACTGATAGAAGAACGATTGTCTTGCTGGAGTGAGATTTCAGCTCCAGACAAGTTCACTCTGGATTCCGTGAGACCAAATAATGACAATGGACTGTCATGGGTAAAAGGGTTTATACCAAGCTTTGTTCTCAAGGTGGCAGGTCGAGTGCTAGAATCATGTCTGCATCTAGTACATCTGCAATCTTTCTTGTCTCTGCCTCCAGGCAGCACACTGGACAGAGCTCTTTATATAGCAACATAGACAATAATGGCTCACTGCCAACGTGTGTAAGCATGTGTCTGCACATTAGGCCAATTACATCATTGCACATGTGCATTTGGCAAGTAGATAAGGGTCAGGTGAGGATCCTGGTCATGGGAACTTCCATTTACCCTACACAGATTAATAGATTAGAGAAAAACAAGCAAGTTTCTTATGTGTGGAAGCCTCATAAAAATATGAGACCCAAAGAGTAGCCAGGTAATTGAAGCTTGTATAACTTAGTTAGTTAAGGAAAGAAGTAGGGTTCTGAGATACAAAGGGGAGGAAGGACTTCCATAGGAAGGTGAGAAGAGATGTTTGGAAAACAAAGGTTGCCCTGTTATGCCGATAAGTTTTGTATAGGTAAAAGGTTATAGCCCTCTTCCTAGTACAGGCTCCTTTTCCAGTGTAAATTTGGACAGTTGTAGGGGAGGTAAAGAGATTTTCCTGAATCCAAAATTTCTTAAAAATAATTAGCCTAATATAATTCTTATACTAAAAGGACGTATCTTGAGTGACCTATTCTGCTTCTCTTCAGTCCTGTCTTTGAAACTACAAAGAAGTTTAAATCCAGAAGGAAATCCAGAAGGAAAGCTGACAGATTGCTCTATGTCTCATTGAACCAGTCTCTTTCTTGAGAATAGGCCAACACAGGTAAACAGTTAAGTCTCATTTCAGGGGCTGGTCCACCACAGTAAGGCCTTATTGTGCAAGCAAACAGATTATTGATAAGAGGCATTTATTTATATGGAAACAAAAGAAACACAAAGGTTAATAGTTGGGGTACTTACAAATACAATGTCTGAGTCCTGAGAACTGCCATTTGAGAAGATTTTTAGATGTCCGGCTTCAGACATGGAGATAGAGCAGGATGGAGAAAGAGCAGGCAGCGGCAGTGTGACAGATTGTCCTGGTTTATGGCTTGAGTGCCACTGGTGATCTCTGAGTGCCCACACAGCAAGGGACACAAAGACTGTCCATACATATACATTAGCTGTTGTAGTGATTTCCTTGAAGTTTACCCCAAGTCATTTGGTTTCAGTTTGCAGGGCTTCAGGAAAAAGGACAGTTTTAATTCTCAGTGATTCCAAGCTAAAGGATAAGAGAATATTGGGAAGAGATTTGTTTACAGGTTTATAGCTAGATGGGGAAACTAGAAGAATTCAGGATCTAGTCCAACTTACAGGTAAATAACTAAACCTCTGACAACAGAAATAGAATCTGATATGCCAAGTTTATAGTATAGTTTTTGTGTAATATGACATTTCTCTCTAAAATCACCCTCATTTCTACTGTTGGGGAGGAAGAAATTTCCTCTACCCCTTCAGGTTCTTCTAGCTGGTCTAAGAATCAAGTTTGCATAAGATAGATTAACAGAAGAAAAAAACATACTTTAATCATGGGTATGAGGGAAGCCGAGACGGGGGTTCCACAGACAAAGTGAATAAAGGTAAATGCATCATTTTGAATCAGATAGAAAGGGGTAAAGTGAAGGTCTGCGACTTCAAAGGAAAAGGGAAATAATTCGCAGAAATATGAAAAGAGTAAATATTTGGTAAACAAAATAGTTGATGTGCCACACAGAAACGAAGGGTCACAGAAAGAAATTTTAACAAATGGTCTTCATCACATTCCTTCCCATCTATCTCCCCTAGTTTATAATATAGCTGTCTATGGTGATAGGTTTCCTCCTGGAATAGTTCTACTGTCTAATTTCTTTTTATGCAGTTGGGGTCGGGAGAGGTCAAAGTTTCTTTCTGAGTCTTTTGGGCCTTGATTATTTTCAACTCTGAAATAAGCTGCTAATCACATGGCTTATCTTGGAGTGGCCTGCTTTTGGTCCATTCACTACCACAGGTAGCCAAACTGAGACTAATTTGTTTGCAAAATAAGTCTAGTTACAATAAACTTGGCCTAATTATTTACCAAAGTGCAGCAACAATAGTGATTGATCATACAGGCTCTTTTAAATGTGCTGTACTGGAACTTTTCTTGAAGAATCTCAGATTGGATTTTTAAAAGCCTCTCAAGACCAGGAAGCCAACCTAAGGACCTGCCTTCAGACTTTGCTTTTAAGTGCCCATATATTTAGGTGAATTCCTTTCTTCTTGAGGTCTCCCAAATATCCTGAGGTTCCTGGTCTGTTAGGAAGTGATGTTCTTTACTCACCTGTTTAGTCTGCTGGAAATGCTGTAAGCAAGGTACCAGGTAATTTTCCCAAGGGGCTTGATTGGTTCCATAAAGTTAATCTTGGTTCCTTAAAGCTGTCTGGCATATCTGATTTTATGCACATTTTCAAATCTAACATTCCAGTCAGAGTCTTGACAATATAACCAATTTCTAACTATGTCCTCTTATTTGGAGAACAGATTCTTATTGAAATTATGCAAATAACTTTATTGCCATGAAAATGAGACTACTCACTAAGAGTTTCCAAATTCTATAGATATCAGATAAGGAGGAAAAATTGTTTCATCCTTGGTCATATAGGTATACTTTACCAAATTGTTGTTGGGCAGCTGTGTCTGGGAACGTATCTTCCTGTGCACTAGGTGAAACCCCAACCTGACAAGAGGATTCTTAACTCTGGTCAAAAAAGTATTCATGAACAGGCCAGATGAATATAGGTAAGGAAGAAATTTATTAAAGCAAAGGTTGTAGTAAATGGCAGCAGCCATGCAGGCAGTAGAGAGCACAAAAGAACCAAAGGAGGAAAGGGAAGTTCATTGAACTGTTGCTCAGCATAGGGCAGATCCCTTGTCAACTGCCGAAGCCAGGGTCACCTGGCATCCAGTGCCTCTTTGAATCTGTATAGCATGGGAAATAAGCCCCTACCACCCCAGGATTTGGGGGAGCCACAGAGCACTGGATGAAGTGAGATTATGTTCTGAGAACTTCGTAAAGCAAAGAAAGATTTTCAGGCAGGCTACTGAAGAGCATGATCATACAGCTGCAGTCCTGTCCAGGTCACCCAGGTAACGGGAACTTGCAAGCCCAATTCAGAGATCTCAGTAGCCCTTCCCTGTTTATCTAAACTAAAACAGAGACACTGAAGACTTGTGCTTGAGTATAGAAAATTGAATGAAATAGCGAAATAACAAAGATATTTACCATGGGGAAGAGGGTTTCTTTCCTCCCCATATGCTTGGAGTAACAGAGAGAAAACAGTAAGTTGAACAGCAAGATGGCAAAGTACACACTCAAAGAAAGGGGAGTGTGGACAGCCTCACAGAGGAGGCACTCTTAAATGCTTAGGATTTGTGTCTTTTAAGGATTTCAGGAATGGGGCAAAGGGCCATGGGGCATAGGCTTGACTTGTGGTCCCATGATGGAAGACATTATTTCATCATCCATAGTCAGTCCTCTAGATTTTCTGTAAGATAAGCTTAGCACAAGGAATTTACTGATCCTATTCTTCTCCAAGATAGTGGTTATCCTCAAGCAGTAGAAACATATCATTTAGGACTGCTTGCTCGGCCTTAAAATAGGGTCAATTTTTCGCTAATTACCATAAAGCATGTTAGGTATCTTAACTTCCTGGTTTTAAAAATGGAACCTTAGCCTTAATATAGAGTCCCTCCTGTTCTTACTATACTGTTTATATCTCTGCATTTTTCCTCATAAGCAGGAAAAATTAATCATCATGCTTGTCCCATGTCCCTGCTCTACGTCAAAATCACTCTAAATATGTAGCATAAGAGAAAGTTTTCTTAAATATGGGAAAACAAAACAAAAACAACCAGCAATGTTTCAAACAAAACATCAATGAAATTATAATCACCATTAGTTCATTCTGTCCCATGTAATTATTTCTTATTGTTCTCGATCTTTTCTTAGCAGTTTTATGAATGCAGTTTCCATTAGAGTTCTGTAAATTCTTACCCAGTTAAATGGTATTTTCTTAAAGTTACCAAAAACCTATACTCAGAATTCTTTGTGAGTCTCATTGAAGATGAATTACTTTTGCAAAAGCATCAAAGTAAAACGATAACTGTAAATAACAAAAGACTTAAAAAAAGGCCATATTTCAAGATCTGCTGAGAGTTCATTGTAATACAGTTGACATGGAAATTTGCTTATTTCTGTGACATACATTTTAAGATAACTAGACCTTTGACTGAACATTATACCAAGATATATTAGATTTCTAGGAATTTCATACAATTTCTGGAATACTTACATTAATAACACATATCCACACAGATATAATCTAAGAGGTTTTAACATAGTTGACAGTGCTTACCACATGATTTAACAAATAATCCTAATTAGTATACCATCTCTTTTTATAAGGACAGAGACCATATCTTTTGAGATGTTCCACAGGCCCTCCTGGAAAATCGTAAAGGTTGTTCCAGATCAAAGGACTTACTTTAGAATTTTGAGAAGTTTGTAAAAATATCAAAAGGTTTTGACATTTAACTAAATAAGAATCATAGATCGTTATGAAACAATACTAAATTATCTAGTTAACCAAAGTGACAGTAAAAGATTGCAAAGGCAAATAATAAAGGTTACATAGTTGTAAGCAAATAGCTATTTTAATAATGAGATGACTATTTCTTAAATAATCAAAGACTTAAGACAACATGAAGTACAGAAAATTATTTTAATAAGATGCATATTTTTGCTTTCTAGACAGAGATTATTTAAAAGGTAAAGTAACATCTTCCACAATATCTTATCAAGAACAGACCAATAGTACAGGAAAACTTTGTTCTTTTAGCAGATGAATGAAAATTAAGTTTCAGGTATGCATAAGTACACTAGTGATGGAAAAGCCTAATTTATAGCCCTTATAATAAATACATTCAGTTTTAGACATCTTGACCACACATAGCAAGATTCTCTTTCTCTTCTGAGTTTTCTACTTTCTTTTTAATTTTGCCCTTTATTCTACCCTTTGTCATATTGAAACAACCAGTTTTGCTTTAGGACAAATTTATCTTTATTTCCCTTAACAAAACCACATTTCCTTATCTCATACCTTCTCTTCAGCACAAAATATATCCTACTTTCCTTGCATATAGAGTTGTTTCCATTATTATTTCTAGTAGTTTTAATTACACACATTAATTAGAATCTTAACACTTAGAAACTTTAATTTCTAGTAAAATTAAGAAATTAACAATTGCAAATTGTCTGTTAAACCATTATTCTTTAGACTGGTGAACTTATTAATACATTTTACAATTTCTAGAAACAGGTAGTTCATGATAGTACAATCTTCTGTGTGGCACAAAGTATGCTTGCTAATAAACCCAAATACATTTAGTTTATTCTAATAATGCCAAAAGTAGATATACTTATCTGTTCAGCAACTAATGTTTCACTCTTATTTGGATATGATCTCGATAGTCAGTGAATTTCCATCATTTAACTTAATTCAGTGTAACTCCAAAGTTTCAAGTTACCAAAAAAATTTTGGATGCTATTTTTAAGTACACATACTATAAAATATAATTATTGCTAAAAAGCCATGTAAAAACTTCGATCCCACTTACATCTATCTAAATCACTCACTCCCAACAATTAAGTTGAGACTACTGCCAAAAATTTCATGGGACATTAAAGTCCAGTATCATCAAAAGATATATTTTTTCTTGCTGACAAATTTTGTAAGAGATATAACATGAACTTATGTGACTAGTAAACCCAGGCATAATAAAAGTTATATCTGCATTATAGTCAATGTTGATAACTTTAAAGGTCTGTCTATTTTAACTAAACCAATAAACTTAAGCTAACTTTTATGCTGAGTATTTTTCCAGATTACATGTACCTTAAAAACATTGGGGTATATTTTTGAGAATGTTAGGAAAGCTTACTTTATAAGAAATTAATCTTAAGCCAACTAAATAGGACTCTTTAGAAGTTAAATCAGGTTATACTGTCCATATATCTAAGTAGAAAAATATATATATTACACATATAGGTACATATAACATACACATATAGGTACACATAAACACACAGACAAAACATCTTATAATTTTCATTTTAAAATTTTAGCCATGATACAGGTATAATGATGCAAAACTCATTAGTATTAAAGAACATTTGAATCCAAAGTACGTTTCTGGCAGAGGAATAAATTAAAATTTCCTGTTTACATGGCTAAAGTTATTTCTACTAATATTTGTGGAGAAAACATTTAACATTTTTCATTGTCTCAATTTCCAGATTATTCTTTGTTTTTTCCTATCTGATGCTAATTCCTTGCTAGATTTGTTAGTTATCTTCTGGATGGAGGTAAAAATCTTTTATAATTGAAAAGATCTGTTGCTGTCTAGGGGACATGAATTCTTTGGGTGGGGGGGTCTAGGAGGTATCTGCAAAGGACATTGATAGGAATGCCTGAAGGTGGCAGGCCCAGATTACAGAGCCCTGGAAGGTAGTAGTAAGAGACAGCAAAGTGAGCCATACTGCCTGTCCCAGGTGCTTCTGTTGAATTCACTTCCTGGCTTCCAGTATTTATATAGGTGGCATGGATACACTGGGCCTGGAGCTCAGGCCAGAGTGCTCTGCTTGACTGGCTACCAATGTGCATGCTGGTTGTGCACATTCCAGCTGGTAGAGACTAGAGAGGATTTCTCACTGGTCACAAAGCCAAGCCCTCAAGACACAGAACAAGAGGATAGGAAAATCTCATGAATATATCTATGTATTTTTAATGCACATTAATGGCTTTAGCTAAGACTTGTGTCTCTTGGAGCCAAACTGATACCTCAGAAGGACATCGTAGGTTGGGGACTGTGTGGTGTTTTACAGTTCACCTCACTGCATGGAAATTTTCTTGAGGTTGGTAGGTGACCTACAGTCATCTAGATTTGTGACTGACTTATCCTAACACGAGAATCTTTGAGTTAGATGGTGAGCACTCTAAGAGCTTTTAAGTCCTCCACTCATGCCTACCATGTTTGTGGCTTTGGCTTCCAAGGTGTCCCTTGGCAATAGCCTTTACCTTAAGTGCACATTAACCCATGAAGTTTGTCTAATGAGACACCAGTCTGGTGACAACCATGAACTCACTGGTCTGTGATGTTGGCTCTAACAGCAGACTCACAGGGACACCTGTAATTGCATTCTACCCTATGTTTTTCTTATGACAAACTACACAGCAGACACAAACAATGAAAAGCAGTGACCTTCCTTGTGAGGAACAAGATCAATAAAAATCAGAGTACTCAAAACAGATCTTTACCAGGGAAGCTGTACCCAAAGAACGAGTTGCACAAATATTTTCTTCTGCTAATCTAAATTTAGGAAAGGACTGTCACTTTCCTTGGACCCTGCAGACAGACTTCCATGAAATTCACATGGCAGGTATTATTTCCTTCCATCTGCTTTTTGTTAGAAGTACCGGGATTTCTCATCCGCAGCAGACTCAGAGAAAGCAATGTCCAGCCATTGAATTTAGTCTCTTCATAGTCACCTATTGTTGGGGCAGAAACATTTCCCTGTCTCCCTTCTAGGTTCTTTGGCTTGTCTATGCAAACTGAGAAAAGACAGAATAGCAGGAGAAAAACAAACAAATTTCTTATGTATGGGAAACTCATAAAAATAATGAGACCCAAAGGTCAGCTAGGAAATTGAAGCTTATATAACATTCTGAAATAAAGGAAGAGGTAAGCATCTGGGGGAACAAAGAGGGGAAGGCCTTTCACAGGAAGGTGAGAGGAAATGTTTAGAAAACAAAGGTTACTCTGTTATGCAGGTAATTTTCTAGGTGAAAAGGTATTTCTGGTAATAGTTCTCTTCTTGGTTGTAGTCCCTTTTCCAATATAAATTTAGGCAGTTAACAGGGGGGTGGGAGGGGTAAAGAGTTTTTTCGGAAGCTGTAGTGTCTTAAAAATAATCAACCTAATGTACTCCTTGTGCCATAAAGGCATATTTTGGGATGACAAATCTGCTCCCCTTCAACTTACAGAACATTTCTCTCTTAATTTTAGGTGTTTGATTCACTCCTATTTATATTTTCTACAACCTATTTCTTAACCACCATCTGTGTATGTGCATGTGTGTGTTAGAGAGAGAGAGAGAAGGAGGGAGGGAGGGAGAGACTGAAAGGAGAGAGAGATACAGAGATTTAAAAAAATTGAGAGGGAAAAAAATTAACTTTTTACCTTAGTGTTTAAATAACAATTACTGAGTATCACAGGATTTTAAACATGCCATTCCTGCCCTTTAATTTCAGGAGCCACACTGAATAAAATCTATGTCAGTAAAGGGGAAGAAGAACATTGGTCTCTTAGATGCAGAGGTTGGAGCTCTTAATTAAACTGACAAAGGACAGGTTAGCAGCAGAAAACGTTTGTGTTGTGCACATCAGGGGGACAGGGGTGGAATGTAACAAAAATGGAGTAAAAAATTTGAAGAATGAGTTAGACTTAGAGGCTTATGAGAGTATTAAAAAACTGAAGTCAGGATTATATACATTCTACCTTTTCTCATGAATATTGAGGACCACTGTGCTCCAGGAGCTGTCCTAGATGCTGAGAATACAGCTCTGCGATGGGCCTGAGCAACAGACAGAATATTCAGCCCTCATGGGAAGGTATTCTTGGGGGAACAAAGAAGGAGAAACAACAATGAAATTTGGTTAAAAATATAGTAAGTCATATCTCCATAAGTGCTGCGGAGAAAAGTAAAGCAAGGGTGGGAGGGGGTTGTTGGTAGAAAAGAAAGTTGCAAACGTAAAGCACAGAGTTGGAGATCTCGGTTAGAAAGTGACTTCTGAACATATCTTGGGAAAGAGTGCTCCTGGCAG
This sequence comes from Manis javanica, assembly GCF_040802235.1. Lineage (NCBI taxonomy): Eukaryota > Metazoa > Chordata > Mammalia > Pholidota > Manidae > Manis > Manis javanica. The sequence goes on along the minus strand of NC_133160.1, from coordinate 124,845,133 downwards.
AAGGAACAAGATGCATAAAAAGACTGTGAGACAGGAGTGTTCTTGGGGAACAGCAAGGAGATGCGTGTTACAGAAACAGAATGGCCTGTGCTGGGCGTAGGAGAGTTTGTGTGGGAAGAGAGCAAGGACTTCAGATCTGAGGAAAATGAGAGCACTTTGACCAGAGCAGTAATGTGATGTGACTTTCTCGTTTGCAAGGATCACCCTGCCTACTCTATGGAGAATCTATGACAGTGGGTAAGGGCCTTCCTCAATTTGAAAGAAAGGTCTTGCTAAACACTTAACACTCAAATCACCAAACAGAGATGCCTCCAGGGCTGGAAGTAATGTAAAAGGGTAAAGCTAAATGTTGAAAGCACCTGGGTGTTGAAACAATCAAAGGCAATAGGTACTCAGCCTCGGTGATGAGGATTCCAGGGAGGGAGTGGTGGAGGCTGCAGTGAATCAGACTGACACGCTGGTTCAGAGGGCCGGTCATTGCTCACCTCCAGTGTCCTAGTGTGGCAACATGAACCCAAGCGTTGGTACACTTTTTAGAGAAGCCACAAATAGGAATTTTTATGTTAAATCTCCTGATGTTTAGAAGTATGAACCACTATCCCATAATTAAAATATTACTACAGCTCAATACTGTAGGGGCCTATTAAGCATTTCTGTAATAGGATTTACTGGAAAGTCTATAGTTTGTATTCTCTAATCTACAGCAAAATAGAGCAGATAGTTCCAACACTGGTAAATAAAAGGTGAGATAAAGAGGAGGTGACAGAAATCAGTCCCTAAATTGAGATCTTTTCAGATAAAAGGATTACCAAAATTTTCTTCAAAGTATTTAGTCATAATCCAATAGTGAGTGTGACCTAAATTAAGTCATTTTAGCCTTAATGATTTTTAGTTTGCCTTCAGATGAAAATGATTCTTAACATAGGCACACACTAGAATAATTCATCCTCTCATAGGCACACTCAAGTACATTCACACTAACAGTAACCTCCATTATGTATCCTTAGTGGGCACTTGGTACAGCCCTTCTACATCACTGAGTTACAGACCAGGCACCAGGAATTGCTGGAGTCTGTAGATTCACTATGTGATTGCAGCAAAAATTAGGCAGTAATAATCAGTAACCCATTTATTATCAGTGTGTCCGCTCTACAGAATCGGGCATTTTAGTGATGACACTGCCTGTTCCAGTGGATAGAACTGCCTTACCGTGGCATTTATAAGTCATTACTAATGTAAAAGTATCCAGCAAGCTAACTTCCTGCCTTTTACTCTGTAATGTTAAAGCGCTTTTGGTCCCAGAGTTGCAATTAATAAGAGCACTTCAACACTAATCTTAGGAATCTCTCACAGGGTGTCATTTAGTATGAAAGTGTATGCTTTAGCTATTTTGTCTTAAATCATTGGTCAGAGTTTCAGTGTTTTTTTTTTTAAACAGAGTATTAAAGAACTATGAATGACTCCAGCATATGTTCATGAGAAGGGAATAAGGTTGCCCAGATATGAGTATTTACAAAACAGCTGAGGTAATATGGACCTTTACCTTAAAACCCTGTGCAGAATTTATGGGTTAACAGCAATATTGATAGAGCGGCTTGTGAAATATGATTTTAAGTGTCCCAAGTTTTGAGAATGTCATAATGTATCTTGTATTTTAAATCTCCTCTTGAATTGGTTCAAAATTTGAGGTTGTTCATTTATGCACTCTCCAATCACAATATCCTAAATTTTCTGGCTACAAAATATGATGATAGTCTAGTTGAGTGGAGGTTTTGATAGAATTGTGATATTTTTAAATTATTTTAGTAATGTGTTCCTCTCTGTTCTCCTCATGAACTTTTCCAGTCCATATTGGATGTCCTGAAATAGGGCTGAGTAAGAAAACACTTGAAATTGATATTTAACCCTTTGTTAAATGATCCAAATACTGCTTTTGGTCCCACTATCTTTTACCAGGACCAGAGATAAGAAAGATTCCTGTTTCTCTTTTGATATCTATCTGTCTATCTGTCTGTCTATCTATCTATCTATCTATCTATCTATCTATCTATCTATCTATCTATCTATCATCTGTCTATCTATTAAATTGCTTGAAGATTATCATTGTGGTTATTCAGCTATTTTTAAAAAAATCTCTTAAGATTCCTGGATGGGCCATTTTACTTTAAAATTTCTTATTAAGCTTCTGAAAGAAATGGGTACCTTTTTTAGGCTTTAGGAACATATTTGACATACTCAAATCTCTTTTACAAATACAAAGTGCTGTAGAACAAGGAGCAAATGAATTGGACCTTCCAAGTTCTCTTTTTCTATTGGTAAATGCAGAATGTAATTCCCCATGTATGAGCATAAGTATTAAAGGAGAATACTAAGTATAAATAATTAATAAGTTGAGAAGTAAATGAGAATAATGCTTAGTACAGGTACATGTACAGAACCAGTGCTTGGTCATTCTTAGGGATTATTATTATCACTTTGTTGTATGTGGAGAATAAATGACACAGGTCACAGAACGCATTCAGTCAGTTCTCTGCAATGTTAGCTCCACAATTACCATTGTCACCACCATCACCATCCCTAACCATTGGAACCTTCTGGCAACATAAACTTCTAAATTTTATCCTTTGAATAATATATAAAATAGTCTGTTCATAGAGAAATGAGTCAGTGGTTATGAACATTTTCATTGCCCTTTAATTTTTACGTGGTGACTTGAACTTCTGTCTGTTGCCCTCCGTCTGCCAATAGAAACTGCTTTTGTTTATGGCCTGGCTGGATCCTTAAATAAAAATTAGAGCATGAAAAAGTTCAGAAATACACGCTTGGATTGCACCCACCATGGCATTTAGTATGATTAGGCTGAGTTTGGCTCCTACTAGTCTACTAATAGGCAATGCGTGTGATACATTGGCAGCAGGTTTTTCCAGCACAAATGTTCATGCTTTGTAATATTTTGTACTCAGTGTGTGGATATATTTGTATGTGTTACTTTTTTCTGGCAGGACCATAAGGGGATGAAAGTGTGACTAAAAATGTAGGAAACAAGAAAATCATGAATAAAATATTTGTCTTTCTTCCCTATTGGCTTACATCTATATTAATGTGTTTAGTTACTGACCTGAAGAGGAAATAACAGGGCATTTATGCATAATCATAATCATGGTTTATTGTTTATTGTTATATATGTCATGTAGAACCAAAAAATAGCTTGAAAAAATAGACTAGGACAGCCCATGCACTTGTTGCTCCCAGACAGTGCCCTGTTCATTCATGCCTATTCCCTCTACGAGGCAGTTTCTTTGTCTTTGATCCTTAACCATTCCTCTCTGGTTCACATGACAAACTCGAAATTATCTGGGAAGATTCAGTTTCAGGACTCATTACTTCCTAAAACTGGCCCCATGTTCTAACTGCTCCCCCCACCTAGCAGCACTGGAGAGACCCATCACTGCTGCCAGGGCCCACCTGCCGCTGTTCCGTGGCCCGTAGCCTGTTAGACTGCTATCGGTTATTTGATGGGAAGCAAAATAGAAGAGCAGTCTGGGGAAGAATGCTGGGTGTGCCTTTTTGGTGTAGTTTTAAATTTCTGGTGCTTAGCATGGAGGCCGGCTTGGGATTTTCAAAAATAATTGTTTGTGGCTTGGAAAAAGCATGTTGACTCTGTTAATAAGGTATTTTTTTCTGTATCCAGAAATCACCTGGACTATAACATTATTTCCCTGGATTTCAAGGTAGAAACTGTAACAACTATTGGTAATCTGACTATCGTTGACATTTAAGTGACTAGGGGAGTCTAAGTTTCCAAGGGTCAAATTGTTCTATCCTGAAATTGTTGGTGGTGGTTGGGTTGATCTTTGGGGAAGTGACTGGGTAATCTGAGCACCCGAGATGCCCGTGTTGCATAGCTACCTTGGAGATCATGGAGTGTAGGGACACAGAAACCTGGGATTACCAAGTATGTCCGACATTACAAATCCTATAGAATTTGCCTTTTTTTTTAAACTTTAGTTTATAGAGATGGAGGGTGATCTATCCCTTTGTAACAATGTATGGAAGTCTTTTATCTCCATCTGGCTGATTCTCCATGGCCCCCTGCATGGCTTAGGGCTACTATACCTGCCTGTAAAACAGTGGGAAAAAGATGAGCCCATTTGTTCTCCAGCCATCGTTTTGTTTTATTACCACTAAAACACAGATTTCCTGATTTATGTAAGGTTGTGGCCATTTTCTTTCAGGTGAAATACATAGTAAATTGAGTTGCTGTTAACTTGAAAAAGGTATTAGATTGTGGAGAAAGATAAAATACTATATATATAAATAAACATATGGTACCTTTTCACTTTCTTTCAAGGTGCTTAAGGAGTATGAGTGTCCTTTAATAATACTGATCAGTACTCCCACTGTAAGCTCTTATACCAAGTTATCTTTCTTTTTCCATCCAAGGACAATTCATTCTGCCATTCAAGTGTTCATTTCTATATTAGGATGCATTGCTCATGTTCAATACCTTATTTGGTAGTAGATAAAACAGGAAGTAATTCTGCTTATCATCCATTATTTAACAATGCCATTTAAAAATATTTTGAAATAATGTATTTCATTCCTCAATTCTCTTGTTTGGGAACATTATTGAGAAAGTGATGCATGTACTGTAAGATGATAGACCTTTTAATTATAGAGATTTAATTATTTTAACATGAAGCTCATTTCTAATTTCATTTAACTCTAGGTACAGTAGGTTTCTTGACAGTTCTCCTCCAGGAAAAAAAATAAGTAATTTACTGCTTTCTTAAAACATGATTCAAGGGGCTGGGGAAGAAGAAAAGTAAGAGTCTCTTCAGGATATTTGACCTAGTTGAATTTTTTGAGTACCTCAAACGTCCATAGCCTTATGCTAAATAAACATTGGTCAAGCCCTTGTAGAAAAAGCGAATATTCTTTGTACATGTTTCTCTCTACTATGAAACACACTAACAGTTGTTTCATTGCTACTTCATGAAAACTTACAAATTATAACCTATAAATATGAAAAGCTACCATATGAATAAGATTACTATTTTAATTCACATTGAGGTTGACTGTAGAAATTGTTTTTAGCTGGGAGATTCCATTTAGTGACATATATATGTGACATAATGTTTGTTCTTCTCTTTTTATATCATCTATTCTATAGTGCGCTAATTCTAAACTCAGACTTGCCATTTTGAGGGTTTATTTATTATTCATGAGATAGCCCTAACTCTATATTAGTGTTTTAAGTAGATTTAAAATTTTTACTTAATGATGTATTATTTTGGCACTATTGATGATGATATAGGATAATAAATCTTGTCTAGCTGACAGTAAATTGGAACTAAAATAGAAGGCCAAATGTGGAACTTGGGTTTATCAGTTTATGCATGTGGTCTCTTCAATTTACTTTGAACTGGGGATCTATTAGTATTAGCTATGATAATGCTAAAATGATCCATTTTCCCCCTCATTTGCTTGATTTTGTATGGATTTATAAACTGTTTTATTGAGATTTGTCATTTCCAATTCATAGTTTTGAAAAATCAAAAAGCATATTCATTCTAGAAAAGGGAAATGAGAGGATTTGCCCCAGAACATTGAACTATGGGGAGTTTATTATTTTATTAGAGCTGCTGTAATAAGTACCACACCTGGGTGGCTTCAACAGCAGGAATTTATTGCCTCACAGTTCTGGAGGCCACTAGTCTGAGAGCAAGGTAATCACAGGTGCTCCTTCTAAGGCCTGTGGGGGAAGGATTTGTCCCAGGTCTCTCCTTCGCTTTTATCAATGGCCATCTTCTCCCTTGGTCTCTTTTTGTAATCTTCTCTCTCTGTGTGTCTTATCTATGTCCAAATTTCCTCTTACATGGACGGGATGTTAGTCATCCTGAAATAGGCCTAGCCTACTAAACCTCATTTTAATCTGATTATCTTTGTAAAGATCCTATCTCCAAATAAAGTCACATTCTGAGGTACTAGAGATTAGGACCTCAACATAGGAATTTTAGTGGGGGACATAATTCAACACACAATAGGAAAGAATAGTTGAATATAAGGGAAAATATCTGGAATTTTCTTTTTCCTAGTAGGTGTCCACCTGCTATTTGTAGTTCTTTATAAATTATAAAGATTTTCTATTGGCATCTGTAATATCTTGGAGGAGATTAATAAAATATGTTTTGGTATAGACCAGTAGTTTTAATGTGCCTGATAAAGATAAGGCATGTATGATTAATAAATAAAATTGAATGTTAAACATAACATACAATTTTGACAGTTTATGCAAGGGAGTTTGTTCTTAAAGAGTATTTGTAAATAATTTAATATAAAATTTGTATCATTAGCATTTCATGCATGCCCACTTTATTGTTCCATTTGACTATTGTCATTTTAAAAAGTTCCATTTTTTTTTTTAAGGAGAGCTGGTCTTTTTGCATACCAAATATACAACATCCTAACTTACTTAACATGGAATTGCCCATAACGTATCATCAATGACTTATTAAACTTGAACTCTCAGCTTGAAAACATTATTAGTCATTTAGTTCCCATGTTTTATGCTAAGGAAATAGATGCCTGAAGCAGAGGAGGGACTTGCCAAATGCTCTTCAATTAGGAGAAAATGTAGGGCAAGAACCCGAAAATTATAGAATTAAAACCAACCAATTTTACAACTTTAAAAGACCTTTAAGTTCATCAGCTGTGATTTTCCAGATGAGGGAACTAAGGCTCAGAGAAGGTAAATAATTTGTCAGAGTCATGCAGTTAGTTCTGTGGTAAATATTAAAATGCAAGTTGAACTGGTTCACTCATTTGTAAATCAACAAGCAAAGTTATTCTCTCGAGCGATGTTTTACGGGCTTTTAGGTAGCCTACCCTGATCTTCATCACTCCCTACCCCAAATAACCCTAGATGAAACTGCTAAAAATATTTAAGCAAATACATGTATCTTTGCATAGGAAAAATATTTACATAGGAAAATACATATTTTGAAGTATATACATATATGAACAAAACATATATGAAAAATAGAGTATCTGTAATCTTCAGATTATTGGAATAAGTGGCCAATTGTTAGGAAGAAAAAATTACACATTAAAGTTTAAGGACAAGACTCTCAGTCTTCTCACCATCTAAACATCCAGCTAGACTTACCCTCATTAGCCCCTTCTGAAAACTTCACTGAATTTACTGATACATTCTGTAACACCATTTTTCTAAGGGCAGGAAATAAATGAAGACTAATTATTAACTTATTTTGTTGTGTTTTTTCCACTTATTATGGTGCCTTATATTTCTCCTCATTCAATTTTCATTTATATTTTAATCTACTGAATTACATTTTAGTGTTTTATATGATTTTATTTGAAATCTTCCTTGTCAGTCAGTATGTAATCTTAACTTCTTTCATTTGTAATCTTTTTGCATGACCCACACCAAGTATGTACAAACATTCTAAGGTTTCTCCAGCAAGACATGCTCAAACAAACAAGTAAATAAGCAAAAAGAAAGAATAATGATAATTTATTGAAGATTGTGCACCACCTAATCCATCAAACTATTCTCTTCTAATACCTTTTCTTCAGATCAGACTAATAATTTTCAACCAAGTTTAGTCTTTATCTGTAGTGAATCAAAATTCATGATTTTCTTTTGTGGAATTATCACTTGCATGCATAATTGAGGCTCTGAGGAACTGAGAAACTATACAATGTTTATATACAAAACAGTTGAAGTCAGAAATTCCGTAGCAAAGAATTTCTCCAGGTTCTATAATTTTTCCCAATTTATAGATTAGAACTAATCATTGAGGTACAAAATAACTTAAATGCATTGATGCTAGAATTATTGTTCTTTTTTTTGTTTTGTTATCATTAATGTACAATTACATGAGCAACATTATGGTTACTAGACTCCCCTCATTATCAAGTCCCCACCACAAACCCCATTACAGTCACTGTCCATCAGCATAGTAAGACACTATAGAATCACTACTTGTCTTCTCTGTGTTATACTGCCTTCCTTGTTACCCCGCCTGCCTACATTATATGTGCTAATCATAATGCCCCTTTGTCCCCTTTCCTCCCCAGTCCTTTTCCCTTTGGTAACTGTTAGTGCATTCTTGGGTTCTGTGAGTCTGCTGATGTTTTGCTCCTTCAGCTTTTTCTTTGTTCTTATACTCCACAGATGAGTGAAATAATTTGATAATTGTCTTTCTCTGCCTGGCTTATTTCACTGAGCATAATACCCTATAGCTCCATCCATGTTGTTGCAAATGGTAGAAATTGTTTTCTTCTTATGACTGAATAATATTCCATTGTGTATATGTACCACATCTTCTTTATCCATTCATCTACTGGTGGACACTTAGGTTACTTCCATTTCTTGGCTATTGTAAATAGTGCTGTGATAAACATAGGGGTGCATCTGTCTTCTTCTTCAAACTGGAGTGCTGCATTCTTAGGATAAATTCCTAGGAGTGGAATTGCTGGGTCAAATGGTATTTTTATTTTGAGCTTTTTGAGGAACTTCCATACTGCTTTCCACAATGGTTGAACTAATTTACATTCCCACCAGCAGTGTAGGAGGATTCCCCTTTCTCCACATCCTCACCAGCATTTGTTGTTGTTTGTCTTTTGGATGTTGGCCATCCTAACTGGTATGAGGTGATATCTCATTGTGGTTTTAATTTGCATTTCTCTGATGATTAGTGATGTGGAGTATCTTTCTATATGCCTGTTGGCCATCTAAATTTCTTCTTTGGGGAAGTGTCTGTTCAGATCCTCTGCCTATTTTTTAATTAGATTATTTGCTTTTTGTTTGTTGAGGTGCATGAGCTCTTTATATATTTTGGATGTCAACCCTTTATTGGATATGTCATTTATGAATATATTCTCCCATACTGTAGGATGCCTTTTTGTTCTACAGATGTTGTCCTTGCTGTACAGAAGCTTTTCAGCTTGATATAGTCCCACTTGTTCATTTTTGCGTTTGTTTCCCTTGCCCGGGGAGATATGCTCATGAAGAAGTTGCTCATGTTTATGTCCAAGAGATTTTTGCCTATGCTTTTTCCTAAGAGTTTTATGGTTTCATGACTTACATTCAGGTCTTTGATTCATTTTGAATTTACTTTTGTGTATGGGGTTAGACAATGATCCAGTTTCATTCTCTTGCATGTAGCTGTCCAGTTTTGCTAGCATCAGCTGTTGAAGAGGCTGTTATTTCCCCATTGTATGTCCATGGCTCCTTTATCATATATTAATTGACCATATATGTTTGGGTTAATATCTGAACTATCTATTGTGTTCCACTGGTCTGTGGATCTGTTCTTGTGCTAGTACCAAGTTGTCTTGATTACTGTGGCTTTGTAGTAGAGCTTGAAGTTACCCCCATGCTTTATTCTTCCTTCTCAGGATTGCTTTGCCTATTTAAAGTCTTTTGTGGTTCCATATGAATTTTAGAACTATTTGTTCCTGTTCGTTGAAGAATGCAGTAGGTATTTTGATAGGGATTACATTGAATCTGTAGATTGCTTTAGTCAGGATGACCATTTTGAGAATATTAATTCTTCCTAAGAGCATGGGATGAATTTCCATTTGTTAGTATCCTTTTTAATTTCTCTTAAGAGGATCTTGTAGTTTTCAGGGTATAGGTCTTTCACTTCCTTGGTTAGGTTTATTCCCAGGTATTTTATTCTTTTTGATGAAATTGTGAATGGAATTGTTTTACTGATTTCTCTTTCTGCTAGTTCATTATTAGTGTATAGGAATTCAACAGATTTCTCTTTATTACTTTTGTATCCTACAACTTTGTTGAATTCAGATATTAGTTCTAGTAGTTTTGGCCTGACTCCTTTTGGGTTTTTATCTACAATATCATATCATCTACAGTGACTGTTTAATCTTCCTTCCCCATCTGGATGCCTTTTATTTCTTTGTTTGTCTAATTGCCATGGCTAGGACCTCCAGTACTTTGTTTAAGAAAAGTGGGGCGAGTGGGCATCCCTGTCTTGTTCCTGATCTTATGTGAAAAGCTTCCAGCTTCTTGCTGTTAAGTATGATATTGACTGTGATGCTAGAATTATTTTAATGAACCAGATTAGAACAGAGTGAAGCACATATAGTGAGCATTGATATTGCTTGGAGAGAGTTTTGTGTTCAATGTGTGTGTATTATTTTTATCCTGGGTTAAAGATAAAAATATATATATTACTATGTGGTCATGGTCCAAATGTTTCAGAAACATTGCTCTGTCTAGATTGTCTTTAGTTATTAAAAAAATAGGTTTATTCAGGTATAATTCACATGCCATAAAATTTATCCTCATAAAGTGTATAATTCAGTGGGTTTTGGTATGTTCACAGAATTGTTCAATTTTCACCTAGATTCTAAATTGAACATTTATAATATTTTCATCATCCCCTAAAGAAAAACTGTTCTCTTTCGAACTCTGTAGCTTTAGGCAATTACTAATCTTTCTGTCTCTATAGACATGCCTATCTGGCTATTTCATGCAAACAGTGAATACAATATGTTGTCTTTAGCAAATCAGTTCTTTTCCTTGACACAGTGATTTCAAGGTTCATTGAAGTTATAGCATGCATCAGTACTTCAGTTTTTTTAAAAAAATTTTCTACTGAGGTCAAATCACCCAGCATAAAATCAACCATTTAAAATTATACACTTAGATGACATTTAATACATTCACAATGTATGTAGTTATCACACATAATGAAGTTCTAAAACATTTTTATCATCCTCTTCATTCCTTTTTATTGCTGAGAAATATTCTATTGTATGAATGTACCACATATTGCTTATCCAATCATCAGATGATGGAGATTTAGGTCGTTTCCATTTGGGGCTATTATGAATATTGCTGCTATGAATATATGTATACAAGTTTTTGTTTGCAATCTTTTTAACTTATAGGCTTCATATATCATTTTTAATTCAGATGAGCATCATTTGTATTTCTCCGAGTGTGATTTATATATATATATGCCTTGGATTTAGGGGCTCAAGCCTCTTTGTATGTAAAGGCTTACCTTAAAGTAAACTTATCTTTGTTTCTCTCTCCACCAACTTGCATATTCCCAGCTTTCCCTTTCTCTGCTACCAATACATCCGTTCTAATCAACTCTGATACCGTCATTTCCTTTGTTTCCACATCCTTAAAGTTAACAAAATTTGGACTAATTTCCACAAATATTTTGAAGCTGCACTCTCTGTTTTCTTTGCTAACATCTTCATTTTTCTCTCATCTGAGTGATTACAATTATCATCTTGTTATTCTTCCTACTATTGTTTCTCTTTCAATTCTCTCAAATCTGTTTTGCTCATCTTAGGTACATTATTCTACCTACTGTGCAATTATGACCATATCAACAATCCACTCAAAGATATCAGTGACTCGCCTCTGAAACACCTTATCCTCATAGTCTATGATTACCTGGCTGTGATCCTTTTGATGTGCCCTGGGTAGGAACACGTACAGCACTCCCTTGGCCTGTCTTACTTGGAGTGAGCCTCCAGAGACATGTCTGCCCCTGGGGCCAGTGTTGACTGGACCATAAGTTCTTGTGGTTCTGATCTCCACATGTACATCTGCAAAAACTAGAGTGGGACTTTGGGGAACAAGATTTATTACTTATAAGTCCTGGAGGGTCACAGCACACCCAAGGGCCTCAGAGGGAGGTTGTGGGTGAGAGGGAGAAAGAGCATAGACCTGGAGCTCTGCCTTTTTTAAGGCCTAAGGGTAGAGAGTCGAGGGTTTGTGGGTTTACTCTGTTGGATAAGTTACAGTGTAAGAGTGGGAATTAGGACTTGGGGAGGGAGAAGCAGAGCAGACTCAGACAAGTGGTCGGTTGTGTAGGTTACACAGGACTTTCTGAAAGGGGGCTCACTTGGTCAGCCTCATTCCTTGTCTGGTTGTTCTGCTAGTAGCTGTAATCATACAAGTGGCAATATGTTTATTCGAGATGGAGATCTTTGGCAGCCAAACGTTTAATGTTAGGCGCTCACACTCCAACCAAAAAGTTAATTGTCAGTAGTGTACACTACAATCTACTATATTTTTCACAATAGCATTTACAGCTAATGGACACAACACAGATTTGTGGTTCATTTTCTGTCTCTCCTCCAATGAGGAGTTAAGCTCTGTGAGGATAGATATAATTTTTTTTCCTGTTACTTTATTGCTGTGCTCCAGGTCTTTGGACTATGTGTAGGAACTCAATAATTATTTGTTGAATGAAGCAAAAGCCAAACCCAGTATTCTCATCAACATGACCTAATTTTCACTGGTCACATGTTTATTTCTTGTCTGTACCTGAAGCTATAGCAAAACTAGACTTCTTACCATTTCCTGAATAAACCATTTTTGTTTTTACCTCTGTGTTTACTTCAATTTCAACTAAATGGAGAGGTGGGTGAGGTTGGAGATGACTGAGGCTGGAGAGCTCAGGCTCAGTATCATGGGGGAGCGGTGGTCCCCGGGGGTCTAAAATCAAGGTTATCTTAGAAGACATCTTTAAGTGGTGAAGACACAGAAAAGGAAAAAAATCTGAATTTTTATGTTCAAGTGGACTTTGCAAACATTTGCAGACATCAAGGCAATTAGAGGTCTTAAGCAGAGGAATGTGGGGTTTAGGCAGCATGGAAGCAGATGGTCATTCTGATGGATGCCTGCATCTACTTAGGGCCCCCATGACTCGCTACACCTCCATTCATACTGTTCCCTCTACTAGGAATGACTTTGTATCTATTTCTTATACTGACTTCAAACCCTAGGAGTATCACAACATACTTGGTATCTAACTTTGATTGAGCAATTATTATGTGCCTAGCACATTGTACTTGACAATTGCTTGAATTCTTATGAAAGAGGTTCAATTTATTATCCTCATTTCTTACAGAGGAAAACTACTACTACTCATAAAGTTTGAGGAAGTTGCACATGAATGAACAGCTTTTGGATAGGAACCATAACATTTATATGCATTACATTCATATTCATTTCCCAGAGAATAAAGCTTATTTCTTATTTCTTGGCATATAATAAAATTACTCAACAGCTGTTTGTTGAATGAATGATTGAGTAGATAAATAAATAAATTGTATTAACTTAAAAATAATAAGAAATTCACATGAGATAATTTTTCCCAAATGTATTGTTTGTGTGTTCTTGAAGATTTTAACAATATTTGTTAGAGTGCTTTTTGAAAATTCTGTTGGCTTCCTTTAAATCCTTTTTCTTGGCAAAACTTGCTTTAATAGATTTAGTGTTATGGTAAACAAGCCCATAAACCATACAGAACACTATAATCATGCAATTTATCACTTTCTTAAAAGTGCAAATATTATTCCAGTGGGCTTACAGTCCCTCTGTAGACACTGATCAAGGGAGTACAAGTACAGAAGAAACTTTAACTCTTAGTGAGTCTTATCTGGGTAGTTATTCTGCCTTGTGTCATTTTTTGCTTCAGTGAAAACCATAAGTCATTCAGCTTCTCATGGTCTTTTGTTATGTTCTGTGGACCAATTTATAGCTCAGTATGTCCTTACACTAATAAGTTAAAATGTGTAGTTTACCCAGATGTTTTAATGTGAGAAAAGGAACACAATTTTACATGCACATGTATTTTTTAAATGTTTTATTAAGGTATGATTCATATACACTCTTATGAAGGTTTCACATGAAAAAACAATGTGGTTACTACATTTACCCATATTGTCAAGTCCCCACCCATACCCCAATACAGTCACTGTCCATCAGTGCAGTAAGTTGCCAGTGATCCACTATGTGCCTTCTCTGTGCTACACTGTTCTCCCTGTGATCCCCCAACACCATATGCACTAAACATAATACCCCTCAGTCCCCTTCTCCCTCCCTGCCCACCCACCCTCCCACACCCCTCCCCTTTGGTAACCACTAGTTCATTCTTGGAGTCTGTGAGTCTGCTGCCATTTTGTTGCTTCAGTTTTGCTTCATTGTTATACTCCACAAATGAGGGAAATCATTTGGCATTGGTCTTTCTCTGCCTGGCTTATTTCACTGAGCATAATGTCCTCCAGTTTCATCCATGTTGTTGCAAATGGTAGGATTTGTTTCTTTCTTATAGCTGAATAGTATTCCATTATATATATGTACCACATCTTCTTTATCCATTCATCTACAGATGGACATGCATATGTATTTTTAAAGACAATTTATGAGACAGTGAATATTTGAAGAGATTATAGATGAATCTACTTTTTAACATACATGTTTAAAATATATTTACCAATTTTATAAAATCTTATCCATGTGACTAGTGACATTTATGGCAATGTGGTATCTCAAAATACTATAATATAGTAGCAACTTGTTATTAATAGAAACCTCATTTATTTATGTCACAATTTGTTTTCCCCATAAATAGTACTGCATTAATTTGTGTCATGTCAACTTAAATACTACAGAGATTTATAATTGTACAGATGTGGAAGTTCTATGGGTTTTCAAGGACCTATGACCTCATATTTGAGACCACCCAAATAAATGATTTTGACACTTTGAATCTCTAAGCATCTTTATATAAATGATAATCATTTGCAAAAGCTCAGATTTTTTATGTGCCAGATTCTTAGTGCATTTCTGAAATAAGATTTATGTGTCATCTGAGTCGAGAGATTGTAGCACCAAAATAACATTTATTAGTACAGAAAACTGGAGATGTAAAGGTATTTACTCAATAAAAATTAAACTGCATTCTAAGTATAGTGTTGAGTATCAGGATCTGGTGGGATCTGTTCTGTAGTATTTGAAAAAATAGTCCTATAAATGAAATATGATATATATATATATATATATATATATATATATATATATATATATATAACTTTCATTTGCCCTTATATTTTAAAATCTTGAATATTCTGGAAAGACTCAGATTTTCTCACACTTTTTTCCTAATAAGAGCTATCAATTAGTCAAATTGGATTTGTTAACATTTAGTCCAATGTTATCATTTGGTACATAAATTTTAATATATCCACATTTATCTTAGCTGTGGTTCCTTGGAGAGAAAACATGTTATTTTCATTTTTAAACTTTCAACTGCCTAAACATATTTCACACAGGGTAAACAGACGTTTAGTGCACATTGAGTGAATGAGTGATTGCATGAACATATATCTGATTTCCAGTTCTTCCCGTTTTCCCACTCTTCCCTTCAGGAAAACCCTGTTATATTCATGTAATGTATGAGTTTTTCTAAATTGATATTCGTGTAATAATAAGTTATGTTTCTGTGAAATAGAAATCAAGTAATTCATATGTTCCCATCAATTTATGAACTAGAAGAAAATCTCCTCTTTGGAGAGACTTTGGACAAGAAAGCTGTTCAACTAAAATTGATAAATACAAAGAATTAAAAAAATATCTTTATTGACTTACATTCAATAGATACCTATGAAAAGCCTACCAACTTGAACTGGCTACCAAATTCATTGTGCTATGGGCTTAGAGAGATGTAAAACATAGCCAGAGAAAGCATATTGATTGTGAAAAACTAGATATTATATTACTTATAAAAAAATGGAATGATAGGTGATTGTTTTAAATTTTCAGTGATCTCTTTTTCTTGAAAGTTCTTACGGCGGAAGAAAAAGAAGTACAGAACTTTGGCCAAACAAGTGTACAAACATGAAAAATGAAGAACATTCTGAAGTTCATGTATGGTTATTTTTTAAACTGTTTCTTTAAAGTGAGATAGAGTTGACCTTTAAACAGCACAGGGTTTATGGGTGCTGAACCTCCCCCAACTAGTCAAACTAGCATGTAACTTTGACTCCCCCAAATCCTTCCTAGTAATACCCTATTGTTGACCTATTGTTACCGATACTGTAAGCAGTTGATTAATACAGATGTATGTAATGTGTATTATCACCATATTCTTATAATAAAGTAAGCTAGAGGAAAGGATTTTTCAAATTGTCCCAAATCCCCAAAAAACTTTCCAATATATTTAGTGAAAACATCTGCTTATCAGTGGACCTCCACAGTTCAAACTCATGCTGTTTAAGGTTCACTTGTACTTGTATTCTCAAACCAAGTGGCCTCTGTCATTCACCCTTACACTATTTTATCACTAGAGCCTTTACTGGTAATCAATCAGCTTGAAAGCATATTTCAAATGAAATCGAGAGAAACAGTATGGCTCTGTCAGACCTAAACCATCACCAGTATTAGGAAAGTAAATTAAAATGCACGTTTGTAAAGCAATATGTGTGTGTGTATGTATGTGATTAGTTATATTTGTTTATATTGGGAAAGCAAGCATAAACAGAGTAATTGCAACAGAATGAAATTAAGAGAGAGAATGTGGCTCTGTCAGACCTAAACCATCACTGGTACTAGGAAAGTAACTTAAAATGCACATGTTTGTAAAGCAGTATGTATGTGTGTGTTTGTGTATATGTATATGATTAGTGACATTTGTTTATATTGAAAAAACAAGCATAAATAGAGTAATTACAACAGGATGTATGTATGTAGTCATCATTCATAAATATTTATCAGTATATCACCTTAGAAATTTAATAATAAAATTGAAATTTTAGTTTTTAAGTAATAAAGTTGGCATGATTGTTATATTCTGAACTCAACTGCATTAATTCAGTGAGCAAGGTAATAAAAAAATCTTCCTCAAATATTGAGAACAGAATCTTGTTTAAAGAATAGAGAAATATATCAACAATAATCAACATTAAACAAGTATCTTGCAAATACTAGGAGATTCCTTTATATCCTAAAGGAAATAACTATGAAAATAGATGATCAGCAAGATGTAATTAGAATTCATTTCTGTCAATTCAATATGGCTTACAGGAAGATATGTCAATTTAAGAGATAAATTTGGATTTTATGTATTTCTAATGATAGATATGTTTCTGGAGTTGGGCATATTTCTATGCATTAAAAAGATGCTTTCATTAAAAACAACTTTCACTTTACCTTATAATACTGAAATGGTAATTTGGAGTCTTGTTAAAATCTGCAAGATATCTTGGTTTATAAAAACTCTTTTGGAAATAGAGTTTGGCAAATTCACATTAGATTATCTCAGTATATTATTTATTATTAATACTAGAATCTTCCTCTATGTCATTTATTAAAGGTTGCATGCATCTTTTTATAGCTGCTTTTTCAAGAATATGACATGTTAGGACAGTTAAATAAAAAATCAGGAAATTTCTTTATGAATGTTGGCATTTTCTTTTTATTGTGTCTGCTTAAATATTCTTGTGAAGTGATATGGTTTGATTGAAGTGGGAAAAATAATACAGTTTTTCCTTTCATTTATCCTTTTTTGGTATGAATCACAAAAAGCCATTTGTGAATGAAATCATCTTTTCTGCTCTCTCCTTTAACAGCTTACTGATTCAAATAAAGTTCTCTTTGCAACAATACATTTTCAGCTTCTTCTACTAAGACTTAGATCAAAATTTAGTCAGATAATTCATTTTCAATAACATAGAGCATTATGAGATTTTAAACTTGTGTTTTAGTAAATTAAAAATACTCTTAGAGTAGTAAGTTAGGATTATATGGGCACTTCCTAATTAACTTGAGTAAACCAGACACAGACATGTTGTTCAAGTTGCCAGTTGGTAAAACTGTGCTATTCACTCTCATGGTATCATATTTTGTTTTGTTTTTACATCGTATCTCTCATGGTTATTTTGGGGTTGTTTAATTACATATGTATTTAATTGTTTTAGTGTTTATCTCCTGCCCTCATCTACATTGTAAATTCCATAATGCCATGAATCAATGTTTTATTGACAGTTGCATACCCACAACCTGAAACAGTGTCTGGCACCTTCCTAGTGCTCAATTTATAATTGTTGAATGAATAAATGAAGTTAATCATTGATATGAATAATTGATGTTGATCAATCAAATATGTCAGAATATAAATTTTTTGATCACCACTTTGAAAATTCGTTTTTGTTTTACAGCTTATTTGTTTAATGATTTGAGGAAATACTGTGTATGGATATTTGGAACTTTGAATTTTAATCTAAGTCAAGAAACTTGCTGTGTGGCCCTGAAAATATATCATATAAATACTTTCTATAAAACTTTTTTTTTTGTAGGTAGGAAAATGTGTTTTATTAACCTCCATCATATATTTTTTGGTTGAGCTAAACAAATACAGTGAAGTGCTGTATGTGCTGTTATTTCATGACAGTCTTCCTATATATATATATATATATATATATATATATATATATATATATATAATATAATATAATATAATATAATAAAATATAATAAATTTATATATATATAAATATATAAATTTATTATATATAAAATATATATAAATATATAAAAATATAAAAAAATATAAAAAATATAATAAAATATAATATAATATAATATAATATAAAATATAAAATAATATAAATAATCCTTTATATATATTGCCTTTATTATCCATTTGCTGTGATTCTCTTTTAATGTAGTTTTTGAAGTCAGTTCATAAGGCTTTAGAAACTTAAGTGGGTGAGCTGCTTTTCTGCCTTTCAGAATATTTTAGTTGTTTTTATTGTTGTTAGAAAATAAACACCTATTCATTCAAAATATTTCTGGTGGCTGGCTTCACCTCAAAGTTGGGGGCAGGAGAAAGTTCATTTCTGAGGTAGCCCAGCAGATTTTACTTCATTTATAAGATAGTGTCCAGAATTATCCAATATGTGCTGAGTTTTTTGTTTGTTAGTTTTTTGGTGTTTGTTTGCTTTTGGTCTAGGATTTATGTTTTCGTTTTGACTAGTGTTTTCTCATTTAGAGAGCTTTTATCTGCTTTGGAGAAAAATTGTCATTGGTGTTTGTGAAAAATAGCCATCTGGTCTTCTTACCCCATAATTTTTGAGTGTTTTGCAAATACCTGAATTTTCAGAGCTGTGATTTGGTTGGTTAATACATTCCTTATTTACTGATACCACTAGGTAGAGATTCCAGTCTTTAAAACCAGTATTTACATTCAGTATTCAGTATTAGTCAGCTTCTTAATGAAAATTTATTTGAAAACACTTCTAATAAAAATTTTCACTCAGAGAGCCCAGATATAAACCTGTATGTATGTGGTCAATTATTATATGATAAAGGAGCCGTGAATAAAAAATGGAGAAAAGACAGCCTCTTTAGTAACTGGTATTGGGAAAACTGGACAGCTACATGCAAGAGAATGAAACTGGATTACTGTCCGACTCTATACACAGAAGTAAACTCAGAATGAATTACAGACGTAAATGTAAGTCATTAAACCATAAAACTCTTATAGAAAACATAGATAGGCAAAAATCTCTTGAATATAAAAAATGAGCAACATTTTCCTGAATGCATAAACAAAATAAAAATTAACAAATGGGACTTCATCAAACTAAAAAGTTTCTGTGCAGCAAAAGACACCATCAACAGAACAAAAACAAATGAAAATAGCAGTATACTCACAGATACTGAGAAGTGACTGGGTAACTGTTGAACCACTGTATTGTATAATTGAAACCAGTGTAAGATTGTATATCAACTATACTTCAATAAAGAAAAAAGTCTTTGCTGTGACTAAAATAAATAATAAGCATTTCATTTGCAAGCAGCATAATCAGTTTGCAAACATAACCCTGATGAATATGTTCTAGCTGGATGAAGTTAACTATTAGCTGCTGTAAACAGATGATGAGAAAGTGGTTAGAAAACATAATAATGTGGAAATATGGATCTGGTCAGATTCTTTATCATTAGATTTATTGTTCTAATCTCAGGTGGATTACATAGACATTAACAGTTCAACATAATTGGGTGAGTGTGTGTTGTGTGTGTGTGTGTGTGTGTGTATCTGTATATTAAAATTATCATAAAGCTCATGGATAAAGGATTTATAAACACATATGTGTTTCAGTGTTGAAGATTAACAAAGCACTATTACAAGGTCTCTTCTACAGAAGATTTATGCTGATGAACTAGAAGGAAGTGTATTTCATTACTTTCCTTAGGGATTAAGAAAAAATACCCTTTTCAGTGAATTTAATATGTGGTGTGGAAGCAGAGGGAAAAAATGTGAGTACGTGTGGCTTGTGTATTTCTGAATGTGTGTGCACTGCAGTAGGTGTTAATTCACTATTTAGCAAATTCATTTCTTCAAAATTAGATTTTGTTTAGTCTTAACCTGTGACATCACTGTTCTCTCAAAACTTATGTTTTTCCATCATTAAATTTCCTATATGCTTTTTCTTTTAAAATCTATATGGCTACAGACTTTCCTGCTTCTACCATCAGAGTAACATAAACTTTAAATTTTTCGGTTTGCAATAAAGAAAATTATATGTTTAATACCTCAATAAACATGTAACGATTACATCTGAGAATGCCACATTTTAAAATTAGTGATTTCCCATCTTATTGCAGATTTTCACACAAACAAAATTTTCATAATGATTTTTGTTATATAATATCAAAGTGTTAGGAAAGAATTCTTAAAATTCTCAGAAAGTAATATTATGCCATCATGTTTTGTGTTATATATATAAAAAAACATCTACCCAGACATATTGAATGGAATATTTAACTTACATTTCATATTCAGGAATTAGACTTCACTAAAGGGAAATCCATAAACTTTATGTTATTATTAGGGTGACATTCTCATACTGACTTATGAATTTCCTGAGAGAAGACCCCTTCCTGTGTTTTATCTGCAATGACCTGTAAGGAGATTCATTGTATCTTATCTCTCGTCTATATAACTTTCTTGTTCATGCCTCCCCATCTTACCACTTTTGATAAAGTTGCTGTTTCCTGGAGTATTAGATTTGAATGATAATATGGCTAAGCTTTTATTGTTTAGAGTTTGAATTAAATGATACTTTAAAGCACCAGCACATGGAAAGCACTCCATAAATGTTAGTAATTATCATCATCATATCACCTGAAATAGCTTATTGCAGTATCTTCCTCATTAATTCTGAAACTCTGTGATCTTTCATTCTAATCTGTCTGAATAACCTATTGGCTAATACATTTAAAGATTGATTTTATTAATATTATGTTATTATACTGTAATCTTTCACTGTTCTATATAATTTGGACTATATTCTGAATCTGATTTAATGACTCTGATTGGACTACTGTTTAGTTCTGTCTGCCATTTCTTCCACTTATGAATATATTTTTCTTTTTTCTCAGCTTTATTAAGATATAAGTGACCTATTATATTACATAAGTTTAAGGTGTGCATGTGTTGATGCACATTATATATTATGGAATTATTATCACATGATAGTTAATTAACACCTCCAACAACTCACATAATTGCTATTTATTTTTGTAATGAGAACATTTAAAATCTGTCTCAGCAACTTTCAAGTATATAATACAGTATTGTTAACTATAGTTGCCATGCTCTACATTATTAGGTCCCCAGAACTAATTCACCTTATAGCTGGGAATTTTTAACCTTTGGCCACTATCTCCTCATTTCCCTTAACCCCCCTTTCCTGGCAACTGCCATGTCTACACTCTGTTTCTATGAGAGTTTGGCTTTTACAGATTTCCACATATAAGTGATATCATACAATATTTGTGTTTTTCTGTCTGACATATTTTACTTAACATTATGCCCTTCAGATCTATCCATATAGTTGTGAATGGCAGGAATTCCTTCTTGCATATGACTGAATAATACTTCATTATATATACATACTACATCTCTATCCATTCATTCCTGATGGACACTTAAGTCGTTTGATGTTTTGGTTCTCATGAGCAATGCCACAGGGAACATGGGGGTGCTGGTGTTCTCTTTGAGATCCTCACTCAGGTCTCTGAATAGATCTTTCTTTGCTCAGAATTTCTTTCTGAAATATTTTACTCTCTCTTCTTATATTCACATACTGTTTTACTATCTTTAAAGACCAGATCCAGTTTGCTTCCTTCAAGAAATCTTTCTGAAGCACCCAAACACGTTTATCACTTTATTAATCTGTTCCACATAATTCATTGTGCTTTATGATGTCTTAAGTCTGGTATAAGGTTGTGCATTCTTTCTCAAAATATAATTTGAGTTCCATGGAGACATTTAGGAAGATTCTGAGCACTTTGCTGCTCAGAGTGGTCCAGCTTCCTATCTACCCTACCTTGTTCTGAATGTGCACCCATCTGATCTTGAGTCATTACCCAATAACCTTGTTGCCCTTATCCTGATGGTGTTCACAGGTATCATCTTTTGTCTTTTGGGACTTTGCCACACTCACATTGTTAGTCTGATACCCCAGATTATTTTGAGTTAATTCATGAGGGATAAAATTTCTGAACAGTGTCAAATCTCACATATCACAATTATCTATCTATTTAATGTATCATCTATCTATATTAATATGAAGAAATTTATTATGAGATATTGCTCATGCAATTATGAAAGCCAAGAAGTCCCATAATTTGCCATTTGCAAGCTGGAGGCACAGGTAAGCCAGTGATGCAGTTGCAGTCCAAACTGGAAGGCTTGAGAACCATGGGAGCCAATGCTTTATGTTCCTGTCTGATTTCAAAGGCCTGAGAACCAGAGGGGCCACTGCAGTAAGTCCTGATCTGTGTCCTGAAGGCCTGAGAGTCAGAAGCACCAAAGTCAGAGGGCAAGAGAAGAGAGGTCCCCCAGCTCAAGCAGAGGGCAAATTCACACTTCCTTGCCTTTTCATTCTATTCAGAGCCTCAGCAGATTGGATGATGCCCACCTACATTTCTGAGAGTGATGGTCTTTATGAGTCCACCAAATCGAATGCTAATTTTTGCTACTCTTTTCTCCAGCTGCCCTTATAGACAAACCAAGAAATAATGTGTTACCAACTATCAGGCATCCCTTAATTGACACATGGAGTTAACCATTATATATATGAATTTTTATCATTTCCTTGATTTCATGTGATAACTCTGAAGGTATTTCTTCCAGACTTTGAAATCCTATTTTGTATAGGACCACTCCTAGGCCTGGCATAATCCCCAGTGTGGAGAGAGAATTTAAACAAAATCCATGTCTTATGTTTAAAAATTCCTAGCACATTGCAGGTGATCAATATGTATTTAGAATTAATTTGGAATATTTTCAAAATTTCTTTTAAATTGTATAATCCTTTTTTTACTAGATTCTTGTTTATCTTGAAATTATAATTTTTACTGTGAAGAACATTTTGAACAACCAGTTTGGAGTTTTTAACATTTAGAACAAGATTGAGGTAAATATAATACGTGAAGCACAGTTTGAGAAATTTTATTCCTCATGAATGTAATTAGGAGACACTGTGGAATATAATTTTATTAAATGTTGTAAAGTTATAATAAGTAGATGTGAATTCATTTATTCAAATGCTAGCTACAATTTTTAAGCAATCTCTGTGTGGACAATTTCACTTGAAGGGTACCATTTTGTGTGTGTGTATATATATATATCCTCAAAAAGTATGATTAATGTTACCCTCATGCTAAAGCTCCATAAGTCAAAACAATAGCCGAGCATTAATTGCTTTATGATATTCTACTCATTAGAACATTTTTATTTTTAGTAATTTCAGACATTCCAAATTTCATGCTTTTCTTTTTGACCTGAGAACATAGTTGCCATTAGTTATTCATTCAGTGTCAGTTTTAATTGTCACTGTATTACACTTAATTAAATAGTGAAATATTTAAATTATATGTATTCATTGTTGAAATAGAGATGTTGAAATTCAGTGTATTAGAAGCTTAATGGTGGCAGATACACTTTTAAAGAAAGTAGATGATAGGTTGATATGTCACTGGGTTTCTAGTGTAATTTTGCTGCCAAATATTTCAGACTAGATTTTCAGAGCTCATTTTTGAAAATTTGGATAAGTGTGTTGGTCTGTAAAATGGAACAGAGAAAATACACATATTTAAGAAAATTATGTCATAGAGTCTGCTGAAACTTAAAATTGGTGATATTTGTTTTTTGAGCAGTGTTTAATAAAATATTTTTAAAAGGTATGGCTAAGAAGTAGAAATGAGCCTCTGTTAGATATGTAAGTGTCCCTCTCTGTAGTTAAGAAGCTCTTTTAAAATCATTAGCTTTGATTTACAAATAATTTAATTTACTTCTTTCTGTAGGAACCAGATTTGTTTCCTTTTCATTTATTTTAAAGTTTCCAAAATAGCTCTCTTTTTTTTTCTTATGATTTCACTGGGTTTTTAACATCTGTTAGTAATCAGTTTTCAGTGCTGATTATTACTGTTCATATGTATTAATAATGTACTAGTAAAATAATACATAAAATACATAATACATAAAACAAAATAAATACTGCATATATAATACATATGTATTTGAACTAGTGGCCTAAATGATGTTTTAAGCAAAGGGGTGGTAATATTAGACTATTTGTGTGGGTCATTCAAGATAGTTTTCCTTTTATTGATTTAATAATTTTTCAATATCTATGCAACAGATTCAGTGTTCCCTCTTTAAGAAACATCCTTTCAGGTTTGGTTCTGAGCTGTATTACTAATGTGTAGCCTAAAACTTGTGCCTTCGACAATAAATATTTATTTCCTTAGAAGGTCAGGAAAACGGGAGTAGTTTAACTAGTTGCTTCTGGCTCAGGGTCTCTCATAGGTTTGTAATTCCCCAGAGGAAGACTTTCTTTTCTGGTGGTTGAAGGAACTGCCTCCAGCCATTCCACTTGCCTGCCTCGCAAGTTCATGCCCGCTGTTTGCAGAGGGATCTGTTCCCTGCCTGGCCTTTTCCGCTGGGCCTGCCTGAGTACTCTCCTGATAGGGTGACTGGCGTTGCACAAAGCGGATGATCCAAGAGAGAGGCTGAAGCTGGAAATCATTCCTCATCTCTACCATACACCATGTTTGTTAGAAGTGAGTAGCTAAGTAAAGCTTATATTCAAGGGGGAAGGGAATAAAAATTGAACACTATTAAAAGAATTGTGAATGTATTTTAAAACTGCCACATAGGCTTTTTTAATTAAATCTATACTCCCTCCCTAGGTTATCTTATCTACTGCTCTGGTTTTAAGTACTATTTTAAAATTTTCAGATTTACTAAGATCTCTCTTCTGAGTCATTGACTTATGTTCAATTTCCTTCCAGATTTTGTTCATGGCCCTACAGTCTAACCATCTGTATATGCCAGAAACCTGGTAGTCATCCTTGTCATCCTCTCTTTTATTCTTCATGTTCAACCAATCATCAAATCATGCAAGTTTTTGTTCCTAAAGATAGAACAAATATGTTCTCTGTCATTATCCATTTAAAGCAACCATCTTGTCTTTACTGCGACAAAATAGCTTCTAATTTGCATGTCCTCATCCATGCTTTTAAAAGTAGATTTAATTTTGT
The DNA here is from genome assembly GCF_040802235.1 of Manis javanica. NCBI lineage: Eukaryota > Metazoa > Chordata > Mammalia > Pholidota > Manidae > Manis > Manis javanica. The sequence goes on along the minus strand of NC_133160.1, from coordinate 124,819,716 downwards.
TTAAATGCACTGGAGTTGGGGTAAACAAAGTATAAAAGTAAGGAAATGGAAAATAAATACAAATACAAGCTGTTTTGTATATTTTTTTATATTTAGAACAAGCAAACATATAGGGCAGGCTGAAGATTTCAGTCCCTGCTAAATGGAGATTAGGCTGCAGCCCTTAATTTTTGAGTGGATCCTTGAGTATGTAGAATAATCCATGAAATAACCAGATTTGAACACTACATTAAAGGCTTGGCATATATAATAGCCTTGATTTGTTTGTCCTCAGTTCCCTCCTCTCAAAGCAGTGGCAGGTGGGTTAGTCCATTTAGCCAAAATCTTCCTCGAAGGGATTCACAGTGCCCGTCTCCATGTGATGTATGTCCAGTGGCTAAATAACAATTTCCTCCAACATTTCTTCAGTGGACCCTGATCCTTCAAGTTCTGCATTCATCTTCCTCTACTCTATAGGCATTCCCTTCACTACTTCAAATTACTACAATCATATTAGCCTATATTCTGTTCCTAAATTCTAGACTTGTGAATACAATGACAATTCAATGTCTGAGTGTTACCCTGATACCTTAAATTCAACATGTTGAACCTGAACAAGCTAACTGGCTGCTTGCCTCTGAGTCTGGTTCAGATGTTTACTTATTCTTACTGGTATTCTTTGTCCTAAAATTCTGTGTCTCAAGTAACACTCCCTTCTTTGAAAGCTGAAAACAAAATATGAGGTTTCAACAACAGAGTGGCTGAGGTCTCAGGAAAGGAGAAGAGAGTGAGAGTGATTTGTGCTGGAACAAGTGAGCAAGAACAGGGAGCTATTTTTCTTGTTATTTCATCCCTGGTCAAGAGCATTTTTTATTAGATGTGTGTTTGACATGAACTTGGGCACTTCGAAGCTTTCAGCCGTCTTTAGCAGAGTAGCTCAGTTTTGTTCACATCCCGTTATTCCATAATGATCAGTGGGTAGTTCCAACGGGCAGCATTCTATCAGAAGGTTATGAGATTTTACATCTAAATCTTTTTAAATTTATTCAGCTAATATCTATTACACTTTGTTCCTTGTTATAACAGATTAACTTCTGGGATAACAATGGGAAGGGAATCTAGAATATGCCTTTATTGCCCCAAATTATTTTTCCATAGTGCAATATCAACCCTGGCCTGTACACCATACAATACACTATTTCACAGCCTACCCTAAGTTTGAATTGTTGACATTTCCAATATCTTTGTCTTTTCCTCTAATAACCAAAGTCCCTTCATTGTTAGCATGATAAGTGAATGGTTAAAAAAAACAACTTACACATATATTTTCCATTGGACTTTAGTTGTTGATTAAAGCATTTAGCAATATAATTAAACATAATTTAAATAGCTAATTAGTGTTATAGTTTCCAGTAATACATTCCTTTAAACAAAGCATCCATCATTTAGGAATGCAATTTATCACCGAGTCACTGATGCAAATGCAATTATATGTTAAGTGGAAGAAAGCATCCACAAATCAATTATGGTTCTCTGCAAAAAATGCCACATCCATAACTTTTGAATAGTTCTTAGGAGACCAAAAGAGATACATAGAGATTTGGCCTCTGCATTTTAGTTGACTTTGCATCTGTCTAGCGTCTGGTTCTAAATCATATTTTTGACAGTTAAGACCCAGATTAAAGCTATGTCTATGTACATGTTTTGACAAAATTGACTGATGAGTTTAATCAAGCAAATTGTCCACTTAGACAAATGCTTTGACTATATGATTTGCTTATTTGTTTTGTTTCTTCGTTAAATTAACGTGTTTTTTAACTTAATTTAACTGAATTGTTTAACGAAGTATCAATTCAATGTTTAGAAGCAGTTTCATCATGATTTTTAAAATGGTTATACCAGATTTATGAAAACAAATTGTATCTTAGCAAATGCTCAAAATTTTACTGTAAAACATTCTAGAAAATTCTGATTTCAAAGACCTTCTGTTAAAAAGAAAAAAAAAACAGAAAACTGAAAACAAAACCCCTGTATAATTTCACTGACTGAAATCATGAAACTGGATTCCCAAGTTGAAACATTTTTATTTTTCAGTGATTCCATTACATAAGTTAATTAAAATGTCTTTATCCATGTAAATAGAATCTCAATATTGAAAAGAACTTATGTTTAATCAACCATCTAATTTCTGAATGATAGATAAGGATAGCTTATTTTAAAGAACAATAGAAAAGCATATTTCAGAAATTCAGTGTCTCTCCATTTTGACAATATCCCATCAAAATGTTGACTCTAAATCAAACTTTAAAAACAATGTTACAACCGATGTCTAATAATGTTATTTCTTCTTGATTAATGCTGTGCACATGATAGATTCTTCTGTGTGTACATGCATGTGTGTGTGTGAGAGAGCAATAGAGAGAGAGAGAGAACAGGAATATGTTGAATGACAACCAGAATGGAATTAACTGTGTAGTGCAGAAATTTAACTGACCTGCTCAGAAATTATGCATAGAGTCTATGGTACAGTTATAGGTATTCCAAAATATTGCACAATTGAGGTAAAAACTAATGTCATTCTCAAGTTTGAAATAATAGGTTTTTCAGTTTCTTGCATTTTGACTTCTTTTCCTTTCACATTTCTTGCTTAGTAAAAAAGCTGCAGGGAACGTTGTATTATTTATTTAAATACATGTTCTTTTTGTATGTGTACATGAGTGAATGTATCAGCTAGCAATGCAAATTTTTAGCTACCATGTGTATATCTCTAATTAATTATTTTATGTGGAAATCAATTTATTACATGGTTAATAAACAATTTAAAATTTCAATTATATGCTTTAAAATAAAGACTCGTTCAGTTTTGACATGTTAATATTTCACTTTCTTCCATTAATTTACTGATCATGTTCACAATCTTGGAGTGGGGGACTATTAAACTTGATGTGAAAAGATAGTTTTCTGCATAAAAATTAAATATATATATATTCAGCAAACATCTAAAACCAAAGAACAAACTAGAAAATCATATTTTCCACAAACATAAAGGGCAGATTTTCAATTTTCTTGTTTTACAAAGAACTTTTACAATAGCAATAAATGTGAGCAAGCAATTAAAAAAAAGGATAAATAAACATATGGAAATATATTCGACTATACAAATAAAATAGTGAAAGCAAAATAAAGATATATATAATTCTTTGTCTATCATATTGGCAGCATTTAAAGAAATTGGTAATATATAGTTTTGAAAATAAAACTATGCTTGTGGAAGTGTACAATATTTTAGAGATTTTTGGACATCTAGTTGTTGATATTTGCCAAACCTGAAATATATTTCTCCCTCAATCCATCAATTTCACTTATAGAAATGCACCATAAATTATATTTGGATAGTCATGTTTTTCAAAATAGTATAGCCAAGGTACACAGATGTGTTTATACTTCTTACCGTATTTATGACTTAAAAACACACCACTATTCTTAAATGTCCATTAACATCACACAATGTGGCCATTAAACATGAGGGGAGTACAAACAGAAATTGAAATATTTCCATTAAATTAATAAATAAAATTATTATCAAACAGTATGCATGCATAGTGTGATATTATCTGAGTAAAATAAAAAGGATAGAAGGAAATACATATGTCTATTTGTTTTTTCTGTTGGAAGTTGTAATAGGAATATCACCACAGTAACTAGTTATTTCTTGACAGTAGAGGAAAGGTGTGTGGAAGAAGCTAAAGGAAAATTGAATTTTTCTCCCTATAAACTTGTATTTTTAAAAATAAAGAACATACATTAGCTCTATAATTAAGTCACAAAGTATACCGATTTGTTAGTTATCACTAAGAACAAGGAAACTATGTTTTAAAATTGAAATGGAATGCTTAATTATATATAAACTCAACACAGTGCAAATTTTTGGTAGTGGTTTCCATAAAAAACCCAACAAAATAAAACTCACCCATAATACCCTGAGGTTTATCGTAGAATCTCATTCTACAAACTGGATGGTATTTCCATATGGTCTTTACCTAATATATCTGCTACAGTTTTCGAAATCCAGAATGTTTTTATCCATTTTTAAGAAAAAAAATAAAATGACTGCACTAGGTAAGTTTCTAAGAAACAATTGTTATTGTTAGATTTTTAAAAACCTCTAAAGTTACTGAAGTGAGAGAGATTCTGTTTTAGTTAAAATTATGAATAGCAAAAGCTTTATTTCTTGGTATTAGTTCACCCAACACACTGGAAAAGCAAACACATGGCTTTTCCTTTATATGTAAGAGGAATGACTTATTTTTCTTCCCTTCCCTTCCTGTAGCTTTCAGCCGGGCCCCGATTCCAATGGCTGTGGTCCGCAGGGAGCTCTCCTGTGAGAGCTACCCCATTGAGCTCCGCTGCCCAGGAACAGACGTCATCATGATTGAGAGTGCCAACTATGGGAGGACTGATGACAAAATCTGTGACTCTGACCCTGCTCAGATGGAGAATATACGATGCTACCTGCCGGATGCCTATAAGATTATGTCTCAAAGGTATGATACTTCTAATATTCTCCCCTTGTACATTTAATATAAATGCTCAGCATGCATATGTGTGTGACGTATTAAGCATATGTAAGAACATAAATAGTATTGTCTATAGGATAATTTAAACTGTTGTCAATATCATACTATTCTACATATCACTAAATGCTAGTATTTGAAATTGAAAATAGCACTTTTAAATTATGAAAATTTATTACATTATTTATTTTCATTGTCTACTGAGTTCTCTAGAACTGGATTCATTGGATGAGAAACTAAATTTATTTGTCAGTTTTCAAAACAGAATTTTGTAAATTTCTTCAGAAGTCACAGAAAAATGATTTTACTGTTAACAGTTATTTTCTTCCAGTGTAGGAAAAAAGGAATAGAAATTAAATTAACACGCAATTTTTATAATCATTAATCCAAATATAGTAACTGACTATTGATTGATGAGTATTTGGCCTTGGAACAAAATGAAAAAAAGTATTCCATTGTCTCTAGTATATAAATGAATTCACTGAATACATTTAAGCTACCTAAAATATTACCATATTAGAATAATATACGTAAAGGTACCATATAATATTATTGGATAAGAAAAAAGATCTTCAGTTCTAAAAAGAATAGTAATAATCCATACTATTGAAGGTTTAAGTTATAAAATTCATTGATAAATGGCTAAATATTAAATCGCTCTTAAATATTTGTTCACTATTACTGTGATTTCTCAGAAGTCATTTATAAAATCATTCAATTACTATCAGCCTTCATACTTTCTGACTACTTGTTTGCAATATAATTTTTAAATAAAAACTAAGTGATTTATTTAGTGAATTTGCTTTTTCATTAGGGTTTCTGTTTAGGCATTTCTTTCCTCCTATTCAAGATTTCTTAAGATATGGGAGAAATCATACACATGTAAAAATAAACAATTGAAATATGAAAGCAAAACCAGTGGATATCAAAAATTATCTCTCTGTGCTTGAGAAAGCCTAGTTTTTTTAACCTTTTGTCTTCTTGATACTTAAAATTCTGATATACATTTGTGTTTTATTAATAAATTGACATAGTGTCCTATTTTCATAAATTGCTGTTGTATAAATTATTAATAAAAATGATAACTCACCAGGTGGTTGATGGTCAAAGCATCTGAGGTGTACTTGAAGGATAAAGTTCTCTCTGGGCAAATCTAAGGGCTTTTGTTCATCTATTTCTCAAATGCTGGTATTTGCTAAAGTGGGTAATAATGAGAAATAAGATTTTAGAATTAGAGATTTCATTTGATATGAGCTTGGCTACATTTGGTTCTTTTTGTGTGTGTCTCTCATTGTTACATATTTGATACCTCCAACTATGGTTAAATTCTCTGATGATATGTCTAAAAGAAGTCTGATTCATTGCCTGCAAATGCTGTTGTAATGGGCTTTCAGGAATGGTTTTCCATGAGTAGTGTGGAATGGGCACTGTAACTAAATTGTTTTTTTTTTGTTTCTGTCAGACCATCAAACATGGGATTCTTTAGAATCCATCTGAGGAGGAGATTCTGCCTCTCTGTAAATATGTTTTATTTCAAAATGTAGCAGAAACATTAACTTTCCTAGCTTTTTGATCTCTATATGATTTTCATTGAAATTCTTTTAATCCTTTCATCTATATTATTAATGGTTCCCAAAATAAGCCCTTAATCTTATAATTATTGCCAAAAAAATAGTTACAGTGGGTCCTCTGGAGCTACTGAATTACATGGGATGCATCTCTAAAGTTGACAGATTTTCTGGGTAAAATTGCTTTAAGCACCCTGAGTAAATCGTCTGTGGAGGCCCTCCTGGTGGGTTCTCAAGTAAGGATTATCAGTTAGGTAAAATAGCCATAGTTAATTCTCCACAGAGGCAAGTTCCTTGCTTGTATTTGGACTGTTAAATGACCACATTTATACGTGTCCAAAACAAATGCTTTTGACTCTTGAAGAGAAGGAATCAGGTTACATATTGTAAGCTTGCAAGAGATAAGATGGTCATGTCCACTTAGGCTGCTCTATAATTCATGAATTTTCACTATTCTGCCAATGACAGCATGTTCAATAATGCTAATAGTTACTAGCTATAATATGGGTGTATCATACTAATAATGACATGGACAGCTTAAACAATGCATTTGAATTAAAATCATAATGGGAACATCTTTTTTAAGAGGTATCTTGGATTAATTATTGTCAGTTCTTTCATTTAAACTTCTGAAAAGACACTGCATTAGAGTCTAAACATTTTTAAGCATGTCTCTAGATGGGAGGATTATTAGTAAATACAAAAATATATTTTGAGTGTTTTTGCAAAGCAGTGTTAAAAGACTTCATAACTTGCTTCAGCCTCATAAATTAGATCTCAGAGGGAAGGACAGACATGAAATGTTATTCATGTGGTATTTAAATACACATTGAACAAATGTATGGATAACACTATAAACTAGCATGTTAGTTAAATATGAAACATGGGGAACTTAAGTTGAAGAGGACATGCGACTTGATTTGCATGTTTTTCCCTAGTGGAACTATGCAGTCTGCTATCTGCTCTAGGGAAGCCCATTTCCTCATGGACTTTCAGATTTATGGTCTCAAATCCAAGTATATTCTTATGCCATTCCACCCCTACCCCTTCAAAATGTTCTGTGCTTTTTCTCTTTTTCATTAGTCTACAAGAAGCCTTGTTAAAATGTCAAAACACATGTATTTATCTTTCTCAGAATTTCTAATCTCATTCACTTATTATCATCTACTTCCCTCTTTATTGAATCTAAATAATAGTAAAGCTATTTTATCACACTTTAGACAGTCGGCATGTCTAAAGTAAACTGTAGTCTTCCAGAGGGCAGACTTTCTGTTGATTTTTACCTGAAACTAACTTTTGATGTGTAAGATGTGTAAATAAATAAGATCTCCAATTTTGTCATGACAATGAAAAGCGTTATTAATTATTATCTCAGTGATGTGTATTTCTTTTCATTTCATGTTTACACACTTCGGAGAGTTTAAAATAAGTACACATAGCTTTGGAATCTAAATGTAAAAATGACTGTTGGTAACTGATGGCTGCAGAAATTTTACCTTTTGAATTCATCTGAGGTTTCATGTCATCTTCAGCCATTAATGCAAATATTTCCATTTTTAAGTTTGCGAACACTTGAAAGTCCGTAACATGCATTTCACTATGACAATTACCATGGAGTTCAATGGATAAATGTAAGGCATGGATCTTGCCCACAAACCTCTAGTTTTTTGGCAGTTAAAAACAATTATATCATGCTCAATATTTAATCTTATTTAAATTTACTGAGTGCAAAAGAGAAGTGAAACTCTTTCAGCTGAATGCTATTAAAGAGTATTCATCAGAGAGAAGCATTAAGCTGGTCCTTGCAGGATGGCAGCATTAGTGGAATCAGAAGAGACAGAAGTGATATTATATATATATAATCAGGTGAACACCATAAGAGAGAACAGCTTACCTTCAATAATCCTTCACCCATCCTTTTCTGTCATGGCTTCCCAGGCTAACTGGGGTTTGCTGTGCACTGTTTAGTTGCTTCTAAAGGCCTCTTCTAAATGTGCCACTTCTTGAGGCCAGCCCTCGCCACCAATCCTCCACAGATCTGCTGCACATGGTCTTAAGAAACCTTGATAATTCAGTGAAAAACTAGTTTGATGCTGTTTTCTTGTCAGTAAAAATTCCTATTGGACTCCATACAAATTAGACATTAATTCCATGTAAATGTGGGAAGTATAAACATCATGTATTATGACATATTCATTCTAGCCTCTTATCACACATATTTTATATATGTGCTATAACAGACTTATTTTCCATAGAATTGCCTATGTTTTTCAAACTGAAATTTTTGAACATCATATGTATATGAATATGATGTACATTGATTGAAGTATACACATAGAAAATTATACATATCATGAAGTATACAATCAATGAGTTTTTACAAACCAAGCTCTTGTTACTAACAAACAGATGAAGATACAGAACATTACGGTACTCAGACATGCCCTCTTGTACTCTGTACCAGCTATACTCCCCCATCCTCATTCACTAAGGATTTCCACTATGCGCCTCCTAACACCTTAAATTAGTTTTGCCCATTTTGTAATTTAAGTAAATGGATTTATATATTACATGTTTTTAATATACGTTTTCTCTCATTCAATGCATTCATTATTTTAAAAAACTTTATTGAATAATTTTAATATGCCATATAATTCACCCATTTAAAGTATACAGTGATTTGTTTTTTAGTGAATTTACCAAGTGGTGCAACAGTTGTCACCATTAATTAGTTTTAGAATATTGTCATCACCACAGTAAAATTCTGCATTGCCGTTATCGTCAGTCTCTATTTTCTTCCCCAACCCATGCAGCTACGAAGCTATTTTCTGTTTATATGTCCATCCTTGATGCATTATTTTTTAAACTAAAAATGAATATTTGAAATCAAGTTATATTTGGTGGTTGTTTCAGTGGGAAGGATACTGAAGAAACACTAGCAGTTATTTCTGAAGGCATGGACATAAATATGCTGCTTGTGTTTTGAATTTTCTTAGAATCATGAATCTAGACATTTAAAAAATACCCTCTTTAGAGTTGTCTACCAACTAGAGATACAAAATGTATAAAGTGTATTTTTCTATTTAAGTGAGTGATCTAAGTTTTACTTTAAATCTAGCACTATTCGCAATATTACATTTTTACATGCCATAGTCACATCAGGAACATGCCAAAAAAGTGAGCAGCAGAAGGAGAAAGAGAATTATTTCTCACCTTTCTGAGGAAGTTGTATTTCAGTTTATATCAGTACCACTGGAGGGGCTTTTACAGCTCTCAAAAAGATTATGGTTTTTGTTATATTCCGTCCCGGTGAAGTTTAGAACTCTTTCCATAACAGTAGAAGAAGAAATGTCGCTGAAAGGGTTGCTGTGTGCATAGCTGAGTCCTTCAGTAACTGTGCGTATACATGTGCGTTTTCAGTTGGGGTTTTCAGCGCTCCTTTCCTTCTTTGACACAGTCATTACATCATGTTTTGTATTTCTCTTAGAAATTGTAACAGATCAAAAACAATCCCTAACATCAGGGACTTTTCCATTGAATCCATGTTGTATGCAATAAAAAGCAGATAGATACAGAAACTATAATACATAATTCATTGCCTTAAGGATTACTGCTATTTGTGTGCATGTTTTTTTTTTTAGAGGAAAGAAAATGAAGGAAGGAAGATAATTTTCATCCCCAAAGCCCAAAGCCCAAGTAGAGAATATGGAGAAACTGGGTTCCTATTTATTTCTTTTGTTCTAATATTAGGCCTGTTTCAATTCTGAGACTATATTTTGATAATATCATTCTAAAATACTTCTTACTACCCCTTGCTGTTAATTTAATTTTGAAGGAAATTTTACATATATATGTGTAGTTCAAAAATTTTAAATTCAGTAAACGATTCAAGTATTTCAGGATAGCTAGAGTAAAAGCTACAAGGACTTGTGTCAAGTGCCTGTTATAGGCTTTGGGGAATATTAATCACTGTGCAGCCATTCTTGAAGCACAGTTCATGGAATTTGGGATCTGCCTTTCCAGGGATTCCTCAAGGTCAGAACCATTTTCAAAACGATCCTGGTACGTTATTTGCCCTTTTCATTGTATTAGACATAGGTACTGATGATGCAAAAGCAATGGTAGTAAAACTGTTGCCTCTCAGCAGGGGTCAAGGCAGTAGCAACAATGTAATTTTTTAAATTTCTCAGTTTTAATTTCTATTACAGTAAATATTGATAAATGTATGTCACACAAATTGATAGCCTTTGGAAAAGAATAATTTTAACATTTGAAGAGGTCATGAGACAAAAAGATAGGAGAACTGATGCTTTAGCAAATATATTTTTCAATATTTACTTATTGACTGAAAATTAGTCATTTATATTTTTGTCTTCATTATTTTTACATTGTATAATACTCATTCTCTTTGCTTTAAAATTGTCTGGACTTTCTCTATGAGTAAATTATTTTTGAAGGGAAGAATACCTTTATGTTAGACAGTAGTCCCTACTAATATGGAGCCAAATTAAAATTAGGCCCATTGTAACCTGAAAATTACTAATGTTATTTTCTGTTCAGACACTCATTAGATGAATCTTTCATAAAATTATAAAAACCTTAAAATTAAAAATAAGATGATTAAAACAATAGAAACTTAAAATAACTTATTTTTAAATGAAATACATCATATAGATTTATAGATTAATAGTATATTTTGGGGGGTGGGGAGGTAGGGAGAGTCCTTTCATGATATTTCAACACAGAAATAATGGACAAAGTAAATTTGTAAGCATGTACACTGGAAAAAAATTTCATTTCAATGTATCTTGGATGTGAATTTTCTTTTTAAAAAAGAACCAGTCTTTTCAATTTGGTACTGGCACAAGAACAGAGCCACAGACCAGTGGAACAGATTAGAGACTCCAGAAATTAACCCAAACATGTATGGTCAATTAATATTTGATAAAGGAGCCATGGACATACAATGGCAAAATGACAGTCTCTTCAACAGATGGTGCTGGCAAAACTGGACAGCTACATGTAGGAAAATGAAACTGGACCTGTCTAACCCCATATACAAAGGTAAACTCAAAATGGATCAAAGACCTGAATGTAAGTCATGAAACAATAAACTCTTGGAAAAAAACATAGGCAAAAACCTTTTAGACATAAACATGAGTGACCTCTTCTTGAACATATCTCCTCGGGCAAGGAAAACAAGAGCAAAAATGAGCAAGTGGGACTACATTAAGCTGAAAAGTTTCTGTACAGCGAAAGACACCATCAATGGAACAAAAAGGAACCCTACAGTATGGGACAATATATTTGAAAATGACAGATCCAATAAAGGCTTGACGTCCAGAATATATAAAGAGCTCACACGCCTCAACAAACAAAAAACAAATAACCCAATTAAAAAATGGGCAGAGGAACTGAACAGACAGTTCTCTAAAAAAGAAATACAGATGGCCAACAGACACATGAAAAGATGCTCCACATCACTAATTATCATAGAAATGCAAATTAAAACTACAATGAGTTATCACCTCACACCAGTAAGGATAGCTGCCATCCAAAAGACAAACAACAAGAAATGTTGGCGAGGCTGTGGAGAAAGGGGAACCCTCCTACACTGCTGGTGGGAATGTAAATTAGTTCAACCATTGTGGAAAGCAGTATGGAGGTTCATCAAAATGCTCAAAACAGACCTACTATTTGACCCAGGAATTCCACTCCTAGGAATTTACCCTAAGAACGCAGCAATCAAGTTTGAGAAAGACAGATGCACCCCTATGTTTATTGCAGCGCTATTTACAATAGCCAAGAATTGGAAGCAACCTAAATGTCCATTGGTAGATGAATGGATAAAGAAGATGTGGTACATATACACAATAGAATACTACTCAGCCATAAGAAGAGGAAAAATCCTACCATTTGCAGCAACATGGATGGAGCTGGTGAGTATTATGCTCAGTGAAATAAGCCAAGCGGAGAAAGAGAAATACCAAATGATTTCACTCATCTGAGGAGTATAAGAACAAAGGAAAAACTGAAGGAACAAAACAGCAGCGGAATTACAGAACCCAAAAATGGACTAACAGGTACCAAAGGGAAAGGAACTTTGGAGGATGGGTGGGCAGGGGAGGATAAGTGGGGGGAAGAAGAAGGGGGGTATTAAGATTAGCATGCATAGTGGGGGGAGGGAGAAAGGGGAGGGAGGGCTGTACAACACAGAGAGGACAAGTAGTGATTCTACATTTTGCTATGCTGATGGACAGTGACCGTAATGTGGTTTTTAGGGGGGACCTGATATAGGGGAGAGCATAGTAAACATAGTATTCTTCATATAAGTGTAGATTAAAGATTAAAAAAAAAATCAGTTCCTGTGTGCTGACCTCCAATAAGTTCTACACAGTGGTATAGAGGGCAAGTCAAAGTGTGGGCAAAGGGTCTGTTTGTTTCTACGCAGAAGATCAAGGCATAGCTTGGCTACCCAGAAAATGAACTAAGATACGATATGAGGAGGAGCTTCGGCATCAGCACTCTCTGGAGGACTCGTGCCGGGGGATGATCATCAAAAAGCCTCCACAGGGATCCGGGCGATGCCACGGTTGTGGCTGCGTCCACCCCCACAGTTTCCTGGACTTGCCATTGGAATGAGGAGGGAGATATCTAGACTGGCATGTGCATACAGTGAGATAACGAATTTGACCTGATCTGTACTGTTGGAACTCAATCAGGAGTTGGGAGGGGTGCAAGTTGTAGTGCTCCAAAATCTTACGACTATAGACTATCTACGGTTAAAAGAACATATGGGATGTGAACAGATCCCAGAAATGGGTTGCTTTAATTTGTCTGACTTCTCTCAGACTGTTCAAGTACAGTTGGACAATATCCATCATATCACAGACTGAATTTTCACAAATGCCTAGTATGCCTAAATGGTTTTCTTGGCTTCACTGGAGATGGCTGGTAATTATAGATTTGCTTTGTTTATGTCACCATATTCCTATTATGTTAATATGTGTGTGCAAGTTAGTTAGTAGTTTAAAACCTATACATACTTAAGGTACTCTACAAGAAGATATGTCAAAGAAATAATCAATCCTCCCATGTTTTCTTCCATATCCTACATCTATAACTTTTCTTCTTCCTTCCTAATTGCAACCCTTCAATAGAATTCGTGCCTATATCGAATTTACTGAGTATCATAATTCCTCCAGGTGGTAAAGATACCTCTAGACAAGTGCTGGGCATAGAAGCCACAGGGCATAAATCTGCAAAGAAGTAAAAAGCTAACCTTTTCAAACAATATGGCCTCTCTCTCACTTACCAACTTTACATTTCCCTGTATGGCCCTGGAAGATGACTGGTTAGCCAGAGACGGGTAAGATTCCTCAAGGGAGGAACAACCTAAGACAGGCACAGTCACAGGGGGACCATCAGGTGAGAAATTGGAGAACAACAGTGGTGAAGCTTAGAACCTCACCCCTCCCCTGTGTTGAGAGAAAGCTTCTGCATCCTTGGATGTTTTATTGCCCTTGTCTAGCTCGGATTAGCACATAGTCTACAGGCACACACCTTATCATCTACAATTGCTGTCTTACAACACTAAACTATGTTTTCTACCTTTATCTTGCATCTACCTACCACTTCAGCAGTTTATTAAAAATAAAAATAATAATAAAGGGAGAAATGTGGGATCCACATATAAATCAAGTATAAAAATCAAACGAATATTCATATTTGACCTGATTGTTTATAGTTCATAATGCGTGATCAAAACTGAAAGTTTCTGTGATGAATGCCCTTGTAATGTTCACCATGTAAGAACTTATTTACTATGTAAGAATTCGTTCACCATGTAAGAACTTGTTTGTTATGCTTCAGAAGATTGGAGACTGAAGAGAACTAGGCTTGAGATGGATTAATGACTGTGCATTGAGCATTGACCCCCCCTTTACAGAATTTTATTGTTGTTAACAACCATTTGATCAATAAATATGAGAGATGCCCTCTCAAAAAAATTAAAAAAAAAAGAACCAGTCTTTTAAAGGCAGTTTGAGAAGTTTAGGCAGACATTTCTTGGCACTCTTTAAATATTCTGAGCTTTTTAAAATTTGTCAGCATTAATGGTAACTCCAGTGCATTTAAGCCATTATTAAATGCGTTTGCAAACAAAATAAACCTAAAAAAGGATTTGAATATAGAAGGAGTTAGAATGATAGATTTGCCTAGAATTGTCATGTTTCACATTTGATTTATAAAAGATAAGAATCATTTTGTTTTTTCATTTACAGTATGTGATCACCTTAGTTGTTCCCCTACCTCCAGCTTTTTAGGTAATTTTACACTGTGGTCAGTCTGTAGAACTTGGCATCTTGTGGAAATTATTTGAAAGGTATTACTGAGGAAAGAAAGATAAGTTTCTGATAATTAGAGGATATGGGATAAAAACACTGAAGTAATTTTCTCGTGTATAGCTTATATCTAAATGGAAAATAATAAGCAGATTAAGAGCATAAATTCTGTCACTGATTAATTGGATGTCACTGGATTTTGAGGGAAAATAAGTTATTGGGATATTTGGCAGACATTCTGAGTAAATACTTCAGTTTCTCTATCATTACAGTGATTTTAAAGATTACTGAGAATACTGGAGAAAGGGCCTCAAGTTATTTTGTCTACCTTTCATTCTTTCATTTTACTGATGAGACTGTTACATGATGTTTAAGAAATTCTTATGAAATTACTTACTTACTACCTGATGGCATAAACATGCCTGTTTTCTTTGGGTACAAAGCCCATGACTTTTAATATATATTTTTTTGTCTTCTTCTAAGGCACTAAGAATAATTTTTGTAGCAAGGAAAGGTCTTTTCACTTTTTCAGTATATCAGAGAAAGCAAGTGAAAGATTCAAATCCATCCACATTTTATATAATCAATCTGTTGGTTAAAAAACAGTAAGGTTTTAATGAAACCAACCTTATAAAAGTCATTAATATAATCATTTAGTTTCATCTTTAGGATAATTTCTCTCTTTGCCTTTTGGTTATTTGGGCATTTTACCTTTAGCTGGAATTTTAATATCCAGGATATAATGTGCTTGAATAAATAGGAAACATTCAGTTGTTATTGATAATAGTGATACTTAGCATTTATTGTGTGCTTTCATTTGCCGTAGACTCTGGTGAATAATTTACCTTTCATTATTTAATTAATTCCTTCCAGTAACTCTTAAGAAATACATATTACCATTCCCAGTGTATGGTAATTAAAACATATAGAAATTTACTTGCTGAAGAATATTTTAAACCAATTTACTGCCTTGCTTGAAAGATTTGGGGCTTTGTTTATTGTAGCAAGGGTGATAAAATGAAACTGTTAAGAATAAGATATGTGCTCCTCCTGGTCATCATCATGAGAAAAGAGACTCATTTCTTGTAATGCAAACATTCAACCACATGTTAGATTGATTTGGCTCAGGTCTTACCAATATTCAATTAAAGCCATACACAAATTTTTATTACTGAAATTTTTCATACGAAAAATTTAATTATTATGAACCTGAAACACACCAGGCTCAAAAACCTTTTTTATTTGAATCAGTTACGTTATAAAATATTTTGGATAATGTAATGTTTTTTGGAAAAACTGGCAAACGGTATATAACTTTGATCATATATCATCTAGCTATAATCATATATAAACAATATTTATTGAGAACTTCCTACAAGCCAGACAATGTCCTAAGCATTTTATATGAATTAACTCATTTAATTCTTCCTTCAGTCCTGTGAAATAGATACTATTGTTATCCTTACTTCACTGGTGGGCGGACAAGCACACAGTTTACTACCCCAAAGTCACATAGTGAATGGCACAGCTGCCGTGGAACCCAGGCAGTTCAGCTCCAAAATCCATGATAGCTGCTACAATCTATTGCTTTGTGCACACTGTCTAAAATGTGCACTATTTTTAATAAAAGGGACCAACTCAGGAAGTAAGTCTGAACCAGCCACTCCTACTGAAAAGAAAACGCACCTGCAAGTGCATGTAAGCATGCTCACCCCCCATACAGGTCCACTATTAGGAGCTATTTATCACTTTACATACAAATAATGAAAACATAGATTATTAAATTATGTAACATTTATTTGTCTGCCTTAGGATAAGTTATCAGGCGCAAAACACTCAAGTATTTGTGATAAAATTTATATTGAAAAAAAACCTATGAAATAAGATTTAATTATTTTTAGCATGGAATGTATGGGAACAAAATTATAGTTAGCAATACTTTAGTAAAGGTGAATTTACTGATAATAATGGAGAATAATTTGACATCTGTATGGTATTTGGATTTAAAAGAAAATAGATATGACTTAATATGTGAACTTTTTGAAGTATAACATGTAAATTGTGAAGGCTAATGAGTTGGAAACTAAAAACAACACAATTACTTTCAAATACTTGTAAATAAGGAAATGTATGGTGCCAGTGTTTCTTAAACTCAGATATAAGTAACAGTACACTTTACAATTTCTAATGATTTATATAATGAGATTTTAATGTATATTTTCACAAAACTTTTGCCAATAAGTTATAAAAACTGAAGTAGATCTTTATTTGTACTATACTATAATAATTTGGTGTATTAGAGAGATCAGTTTATTCTTACTCAGTATGTTTTATTTTCCATTCCCTGCAAGAAATCAAGTATGCTAAAGACATACAGCTACATTCGCTTTCATGAAAACTACCAGCCAGGAGCTTTGATTCATGGTTTATTTTAAGGCTATTAACAACATAATTAATAAATCATTCCACATGATACATTTTGAATCTTCCCATTATGTGTTGGTGTGATTAGTTTCACTCTAAGAGAAATGTTATTTTTCAAGTTGTTGGGAAATAACTGTTACCCTAATATTTGTTAAAATGAAAAAAGCATTAATTGACACTAGTTTTTATAATAATAGATACTTTATTACCTGTATATCAGGAAGCTATGCTAATCATATTTATTAGTAACTAGGTTTACCAAATGGCAAAAGCAAAATATGTTTTTTCATACATAAGGGCTGATTTCAATAGATAAATAAATGTGTGTGTGTTTTGCTCAAAAACATATTTTGGTCTTTCCAAAATGCTATACTAATAACTGTTAGTACTATCAACCTATAAACACAAATATTTGAAGCTGTTATTTTTTACTTGTTAGTGTATTGAGGAAGTAATATTCGGGAAACATTGTAAATCCATAGGAATATTGTAATATAAAAAAGAAGAAAACATGCTTCAAAACTAATAAAAAAAGACAAGAAGATATGGTTGTTACAAAAGGAAGAGATTAGACTGCTGTGAAGTGAAGAGATGATAAATGAACCTAAAGAGAATCTTTTTTGCTAAAATTATTATGTGAAATTATTTAGAGACACTTCATTCTCACACCTTCACCACTGATCATCTAAACAACTCTAAATATTTTGGGTTTATTAATGTACCCCTGGAGATTCGAATACGCTGATCAGTTATGTTGTATTAATGTGTAAAAGACTTATGACCGTCCGCTACCAGTATGAACATTTTATTAAAAATAATATTCTATTATTATCTTTTGATTTAGTAGCATTGATAATTTTGTGTCAGGATAATAATAGTTTAGTTTCAAAATTATACCCATGAAGCCGAACAGCATGAGCTTGGTACATTACATATCCTTGACTATTTCTGTTGTAGGTGATATATGCCAGATATGTGTTTGTGGTACATGTTATATCTACACATTTATAACTTTAGATACTAATTGTTATTATCTTATTTCATTCCTTAAACCACAAACATTTTTTCTTTTATTAGAAGATTTATATTAGTATAAAAATACCTATGTCCAGTGTTATCATTTACAACCTTCTAGACAGTGGGAATTATTTCTCTGTAGGTATTTTGGAAATTAGGGTCACAAAAATGCACTCCTTTTCACAAATTAGTCTCTCCCAAATTTGTCATAATAAAAGGCCTTTCACCTTTCCGGGGAATTCTAGTAGATCATACTTGCCTGAGGAGATAGGATACTGAATTACTTTCTAAGTTTGGTTTTAAAGAAAATGTAGAGTCCTTCAAATGACTTTATATTCAGTAATTTTCTCCAAGAGCATTTCCCTGCTGTGACATTAAAAAAAAAGAGTAATACAATTATAACAACAAACATTACATGTAGAATGATCTTTCACTGAAAGTCATAGATGTGGAAAAGAATGAATTAATAAAAGCACTCTAAGCCCATGTGGATATTGGAATGGAATGTGAGATTCCTTCAAAGTAACAGAAAATCATGTCTCAGTGAAAGTTGTGAGGTAGATAACACATATCGAAAATGTTACACATTAGTGCATCTAAAGGAAAAGTTGATTTTTGAGATGATGCAGTTGGGTACATATATGATAGTTGTAATACCATTTTAAAAGGATGTCTTCAACAAGTGACAAAGAGAAGCTGCAACATAAATTGTATCCTTAGATTCTTTTAGTTTGTTGTACCACAATTTCTTATAGGAAATATTTAAATAATGTGTTGTTTTGATGGTTATAGCATGAACTCGGTGTGTCTTTGGAGTGGCAGCTTTGACACTATCATGCTGGAACTGCTACCACACATGTATGCACACACACAAACACACACATAAAAGAGAGCAAAACTTCCAGGATGTAGGTGGATAAAGTATTTATGATGTGTATTTCTAGGATAGTGTAATTTCAAGAAGAAAACAGTATATTTACCTTGGACTAAGATAGTTATATTGTTAACTAATGGTTCGAAATTCCAGAAGGCTTACATTTTTTCTCATTTACTAAGAAGTAGAGGAATATGTTTCTTACCCATTTATTCTTTTAGTAAAAGTATTCGTGTGTGTGTCAGGAAGATAAAGTAGTCATTATTATTTCTATTTTGCCATCGACAGTATTGATGCACAAACAGGTAAAATGATAAGGGTAAACGTGCACCTGTGCCTTTGTGGTAAGTTTTATTGCATAAATTTATTTTCATAACCAGTTATTTGCAAAGCAGAATGGCTGATATTTCATATTATAAAATGAAACTATATCACTTACTGGCAAGAAAAAAATCAGTTTAAATGGTTAGACTTCGCAATTGAAAAATAGAAATTCCTAATTCTAAGAAGAAAGACATTGGAAATGGGATATTCAACAATAGCATAGAAACTTTTTTCAGGAAGAGCTGTCTCTTGGAGCTCCAAAATCATACTAGTTTTAGGAAGATTAGAGCCAACCCTTCTTTCTCAGACTTATGCCTCATCTCCTAGGTTCAGTGCATGTGCTGTGAAATCTTTGTGGCAGGCTTTGGTTCAAAATCCAAGCCATGTGCTTGGTGCACATTGCCTCTCTGAGTAACTTAGAAGTAAAAATCTTTCCTTGAAGGCTCATAATAAAGATAGAAAAAAAATCCATGTTTTTCCACATGTATAAGCACCACAGTGATAAAGTGATTATTTTTTATGTCCATAGATATATGTTTTTACATTATTCTATGTTGTTGACTAAGAGGTCATTCTAGATTTTGACAATATTTGTTTTCCTATGTAGGTCAAAAGAGAAGTATTTGAAGACTTCCTGTCTCTGAAAGAATTTCTCTCCATTATGTTTTTAGCAATGCGTTAGCTTCAGATTCTGAAAAACTATGTTAAGATGTATTTACATTCATAAATGTTTTCCTTGCTATACTTAATTTTTTTTTATTAACTCTGGGTAAAGAGTCCTAGTTCTGGTGAAATCCTTAAAGCACATGAAGTTCACTTTTTAAATTAACCAGAATTGTTTTTTATTTTGGAGCTTTCTGTTTAGTGAAAGTTCCAGGGTCTCAGGTCTCATGTCTATATGGTATGTATAGGCTCTCTTTCCCACCCTAACCCTTGCTTATAGTCCTAAGTAAGGATGCCACCACTTTCATACTTTAAAAGTATCTTTGGAGCTAAGAATAGTTCCAATCCCAGGCCAAGCAAATGCTTAAAAAATTAAGGATGAATGCTCACCAAAGGTTAATCTGTTATTGACAGAAAATAAAAGATGTAGGTGCTGGGGAAATCCTCAAAATTATCCATCCCCTACTCCAAAGACCATTCAGAATTTGTTGTGAAATGTCACAGAATGGTTTACTCTTTAATGCAAATAAAAATTGCAGGTCTAATACTGTATCATATATTAGAAATATGACCAAGACTGTTATTATTTCTTCTAAGTGTTTGCTTCCCACTTGGAGTTCATCTACACAGTAACAAGGTGCTGTATTTTGAGCTGTGCAAATGTTACAAGATTGATAAGAAATGCTTGGGAGTATCTCCATAAATCATTCCTTTAGGCTTGATATTGAATACTCAAGTTGTGTAGATTTTCTGTATTCTGTTTAAATAAGATATGTCAAACAATAATCTCTGTAGATTTTTAGAGAGGGAAGCTTATCCTTGTGAATTTTGTCTCACCCAGTGTCATTTCATTCTGCCTGTATTGTTGAAAACATCTTGATAGACCGCAGAAGGCACAGTCACCCACACACTGTTTACATTAGTAATTAATGGAGATAAAATTTTTGGAGGGATTATAGGCAGTGTCATCACTTCAACATTTTCCTCTTAATAAAATAACCAGCACAGTGGGGAGCCAGCTGCAGTTGAAAACCCAGCAGGCACTACTGTGGAATAGAAACTATTAAGTGGTAGAGGGAAGGGTTTGAATACAAAGTTTCTACTAGTGCAAATGTAAGAAATAGTCTTGTAAGGAAATGCCTCTTGGACAACTCAGTGTAGGGGTTTAGAAAATTCAAGGCTCTTTGCAAATGAATACTGCCCACATTTTCTAGGACAGCTGGACAGTTTGTAGACTAAGAGGCCACAAACAGAATCAGGATTCTCCATGGCTTATGAAGACCCTCCTCCATAAGACTAAAATCAAAATTATTTTACTAGGTTCTTTTACATGTACCTGTAGGTTTGGGAATAAAGTAAGGAATAAAACGCTTATCTTTCAGCACTCAGAGTATTTTCAGAAAGAAAAATTGAACAAGGAGCAGCAGCCCTATGAAACACTGAACACACTAACTCCCATCCTCTTAGTTTTCCTCCCCCTTTTTCCTTACTTTTGGCATTTAGATTAATGGCATCAGTGGCTAAGAATGACTCCTGTCTAGGTAAAGCACATAACTAAAAAAAAAAAAAAATGCTAATCAAAGGTGAATCAGTATATTCTTGGCAGAAAATGGTTCAAATAGATGCTGGAGAAATAATGAAAGCTACGAGGTTTGCATCTAGGGCCTTTGTGAATTTTCTCTTTTCCTCACTAGTCTGCAGAGACTCTCTCTGAGACCGGCTGGCATCCCCTGTGTGTAAATAGAGCTCTTGAACTGAGACATAGATGTTGCCTCTGGGAGGTACGGGGGCATCTGTCCTCCACTTTGGGTTGTTGAGGTCTAGCAAATGAAAAATATCAGGTGTAGGAGCAGGGCCATGCTTCGCGATTATTGCAACTTTTAAAATTACTTAACATTTTTTTAATCGTGGTATTTTTGCTCTGAAATAAAATGTGTTTTCATATAAAAGGTAGAAAAAGTAGTGCCGTCACATTTGCTTTTGGAATGAAATAACTAGTGAATTTTATGCTGAGATTTATTAAATGTTTAAAATTGTATTTTATGACAACACAATAGGCTTAGAATAATGGAAAATCTCAAATGATCCTTTCTTCTCCTTCCTTTAGTTCAATTTGTACTTTAAAACTCAATAAAACAATTCCATATGTTCTATAAAAGTAACTGCTACAGTTTTTATAGTCCTATCACCTCTTGTTTGTTTACATATAGTAAATGAACCATTCTTAGATACTATATAGTAAATGGTATGATTCATTTGTAACAGGAACAAATAAATACCGCTTTTAACAGTAACCAAACACTAAAATTTTCAATTTTAGTCTGAATAAATAAATAAATAGTGTTTTATAAACACATGAGATACATTAATGTATGCAAAATTAGAAAACTTTCAGAAGAAATGACGGTGCACTCAAATGGAAATCATTCCATATTTTGGTGTTTTGGAAGCCTTTAAACTTGTCTTACTGTGAAAAGACAAGAAAGGAATGAATCAGATATTAGGGGGGAAGATAAAGGTATTTCTATCCAAAGCCCTGTCCCTAAAGAACAATACTAAGTAGCTCCTCCACAGTTGTCAATCTTATTACCTGCCTAAGGTGTCAAAGCCAGAAAGGAAGAAATGGGATGGAGTCTTCTTCACCTGCAAGCAGGGTAGAAGAGTGGTGGGAAGGTCCAAAAGGCAACTTATTTTGCCTTGGTGCATCTAGCCTGGAGCTAGTGTTCTCTGGAGCCAGTCTCTTGCTTGTCCCCAGTCAAAGAGTGTAAATCATTTCAATGTTAGGTGAAAATAAACAACCTGTAGGGTGCAAATGTTGTCAAAAATGTAAAGCAATACATGCCTAACCAAAGTAAAATGACTTGGGTGATCTGCTACTTGGGTAACCAGGGGTTCACAGAAGGTCAGGACATGAACTTATAGTTTATTTTTTAGTGTAGTTCACCTCTTTTTAACACTTCAGCAAAACTTTGACCAGACTGTCTTCCTACTTTTGTGCCTTAAATGGTTCTTTGTGACAAGATTCAGTTGGTAAAGTATAATATGGGACAAAGGATCCACTGAAGTTGGGATAATGAAAGGAAGAAAAGGAAGTACATTTTTCAGAATTTGGATCTTAAAAAAGTAATCGTTTTCACTTTTTGTGTATATGCATTGAATAAAGAAGATTCTTAATTTTGGTTTTTGGGAGAGAACTTAGTGTTTCATCAGAAATATCAGTAGCAAATGGGTATCTGCAACAATACTCCTTAGAAGCTTCTGGCAATTCTACTGAGTTGGTTATAATTAATGCAAGAATGTGCACTCTCATTAATCATTCCATATTCTATATAAACACTTTGATGTACAAGTAGTTCTACTTACAGTCTAGGGATACAATTAAATTATGGGTAATTCAAGATATTTGATTGCAAACTAAAAGTATAAGAAAACCCTTAAGGCCAGTTTGTTTTATTTTGCCAATAAAATTACTGTGGTACAAAGAGTGCATATTTTACTTAGCAAACATCCAACAAATATCTAGGGTTTCTGTATTGTGGCAGACTTTTATTAAAGTTATTGTATGTGAAATGAGTATTGAAAGCTTATACTGAACAAGTCCAGGCTTGATAACATGAATAGACTCAAATTAACCATAGAGATAAGCTATTATTAAAGATGCTTCCACATACCCTACTGTGCAAGGAATCATGCCAAGTGCTGGAAAGTTTAACATGACTAAATAGTTCCTCACTGCAAGGGGCTTAATGGGGGAGATTGCATCAACAATTGCATTGAATAAAATGTGGTGATGCAGTGAGAGTGACACAGATAACTAAAGGGCTCCTAATGTAGCCTGAGGTGCACTGGAAAACATAGGGGATGAAGTCTTAGCTAAGTCTGATGCATGCATAAGACAGGCAGCAGAAGGACATTGAAGGCTAAGGAGTTAGCATGGGCTAAGAGGGAAGGTATGGATTGCGCAGGTGTGAAGCGAACTAATACAGGTCAGTGACACTGAAAGTTTAAGTATAAATCAGAGTAGTAAAAGATGAGGTATACAGAGCCAAAATAATGTCCTTGACTATCGTGTTCAGAGTACTGGATTTTATAATGACTGTAGTAGCTTGCTAGGGCTGCCATAACGAAAAACCACCGACTGGGTGGCTTAAACTACAGAAATTAATTTTTTCACAGTTCTGGAAACTAGAAGTCCAAGATGGAGATGTTGGGAGGTTTGCTTTATCCCGAGGCCTCTCTCCTTGGCTTGCAGATGGCTTCTGTGTGTCCTCACATGGCCTGCTCTGTTGCACAGCATCCTTAGTCTCTTCCTCTTCCTGTCAAGACACCAGTCCTATTGGGTTAGGACCTCATTTAATCTTAAGTAATTCTTTAAGGGTTCTTTTTCCAAATATAGACACACTGAAGATTAGGGCCTCAATGTATGAATTTGGAGATACTCAAATCTGTCCATAACAATAACCAAGAAAGGGCCCACTGAAGGGTTTAAGTGAGGAAGTAAAATAAATTCCTGCATTAAGAAAATCCACATCTAAATGCGTAATGAGTATAGATTTGAAGGGGAAAGAAAATGGAGGCCTGCAGCCCAGTTAGAAACATTCAATAAGCTGTCCAGATGTGAGGGTTTAAGTGAGGAAGTAAAATAAATTCCTGCATTAAGAAAATCCACATCTAAATGCGTAATGAGTATAGATTTGAAGGGGAAAGAAAATGGAGGCCTGCAGCCCAGTTAGAAACATTCAAAAAGCTGTCCAGATGTGAAAGGCATGATCTAGGACAGTTGTGGGACGAATGGAGAAGGGGAGATGGAGTTGAGAGAAATCCATTATTAATTGGATGCAGAAGATGAGGAAAAGAAAAAAGAAAAAGATAAATCCCAAGCTTTTGTGTTAGGAGAATGGGTGGTGCTACTACCACAGGAGAACAGGCCTACAGAAAAAGGGAATACATACTTGTATAGTCTCCAGAGCTGGACCAGTTTGCCTCATTGTCTACTTCCCAGATTTGCACACATTGCTTTGCCTTTTTGATCTTGTCTCTTGGATCTCCCAGTCTTGCTCCATCTGATTCAATTATGGTGTCCCTGAACCTGACAGAAACATATCACCTAACAATGCTATTAGTTTTTGCTCTGATCAACTTAATAGCATATTAAGTTGCCATTAACTGTGAAATGCTGTAGATGATTTTAAAAGTATGTACCCAGAAATAGAAAAACCTCTTAGTCCAGTCACCATAAATAAACTGAAAAAAAAAGTACCAAAATAAGCAACAAAAGTTGAGGCAAATATTAGAAATATTAGAGGCACAAGAAAAAAACAGCATTTTGCAAACTCATTTATGTTTGCTTGCTTATATATTGAAATACAAAGATAAACTCAAGTGTGTTTGGAGAGGTAGTGGTAAGAAGTGTGTTAAACTGTAGACATGTACAGTGTCTTGAACATTTTCTATGCTGGAGTGCTAGCCATAGACGTTTAGGGATTTGTTTTATTAAAGAGAAACTAGAAACTGGATTTTTTTTGGTATCATTAATCTACAATTACAGAAAGAACATTATGTTTACTAGGTTCCCCCCTTCACCAAGTCCCCCCAACATACCCCTTCACAGTCACTGTCCATCTGGGTAGTAAAATAATGTAAATTACTACTTGTCTTCTCTGTATTGCACATCCCTCCCTATGCCCCCCAAGCACTGTACATGCTAATTGTAATGCCTCTTTATTTTTCCCCACCCTTATCCCTCCCTTCCCACCCATTGTCCCCAGTCCCTTTCCCTTTGTTAACTATTAGTCCATTCTTGGGTTCTGTGATTCTGCTGCTGTTTTGTTCCTTCACTTTTCCTTTGTTCTTATACTCCACATATGAGTGAAATCATTTGGTAATTGTCTTTCTCCGCCTGGCTTATTTCACTGAGCATAATACCCTCTAGCTCCATCCATGTTGTTGCGAATGGTAGGATCTGTTTTTTTCTTATGGCTGCATAATATTCCATTGTGTATATGTACCACATCTTCTTTATCCATTCATCTACTGATGGACATTTAGGTTGCTTCCATATCTTGGCTATTGTAAATAGTGCAGCGATAAACATAGGGGTGCATCTGTCTTTTTCAAACTGGAGTGCTAGATTCTTAGGGTAAATTCCTAGAAGTGGAGTTCCTGGGTCAAATGGTATTACTATTTTGAGCATTCTGAGGAACTTCCATACTGCTTTCCACAATGGTTGAACTAGTTTACATTCCCACCAGCAGTGTAGGAGGGTTCCCCTTTCTCCACAGCCTTGCCAACATTTGTTGTTATTTGTCTTTTGGATGGTGGCAATCCTTATTGGTGTGAGGTGATATCTCATTGTGGTTTTAATTTGCATTTCTCTGATGATTAGTGATGTGGAGCATCTTTATATGTGCCTGTTGGCCATCTGGATTTCTTCTTTAGAGAACTGTCTATTCAGCTCCTCTGCCCATTTTTTAATTGGATTATTTGCTTTTTGTTTGTCGAGGCGTGTGAGCTCTTTATATATTTTGGATGTCAATCCTTTAGTGGATCTGTCATTTATGAATATGTTCTCCCATACTGTAGGATACCTTTTTGTTCTATTGATGGTGTCCTTTGCTGTACAGAAGATTTTCAGCTTAATATAGTCCCACTTGTTCATTTTTACCTTTGTTTCCCTTGCCCGTAAGATATGGTTCATGAAGAAGTCACTCATGTTTATGTCCATGAGATTTTTGCCTATGTTTTTTTCTAAGAGTTTTATGGTTTCATGACTTACATTCAGGTCTTTGATCCATTTGGAGTTTACTTTTGTGTATGGGGTTAGACAGTGATCCAGTTTCATTCTCTTACATGTTGCTGTCCAGTTTTGTCAGCACCATCTGTTGAAGAGACTGTCAGTTATCCATTGTATGTCCATGGCTCCTTTATCGTATATTAGTTGGCCATGTATGTTTGCTTAATGTCTGGAGTCTCTATTCTGTTCCACTCGTCTGTGGCTCTGTTCTTGTGCCAGTACCAAATTGTCTTGATTACTATGGCTTTGTAGTAGAGCTTGAAGTTGGGGAGCGAGATCCCCCCTACTTTATTCTCCCTTCTCAGGATTGCTTTGGCTATTCAGGGTCTTTTGACGGTTCCATATGAATTTTTGAACTATTTGTTCCAGTTCATTGAAGAATGCTGTTGGGAATTTGATAGGGATTGCATCAAATCTGTATATTGTTTTGTGCAGGATAGCCATTTTGACTATATTAATTCTTCCTAGCCAGGAGTATGGGATGAGTTTCCATTTGTTAGTGACCTCTTTAATTTCTCTTAAGAGTGTCTTATAGTTTTCAGGGTATAGGTCTTTCACTTCCTTGGTTAGGTTTATTCCTAGGTATTTTATTCTTTTTGATGCTATTGTGAATGGAATTGTTTTCCTGATTTCTCTTTCTATTAGTTCATTGTTAGTGTATAGGAAAGCTACAGATTTCTGTGTGTAAATTTTGTATCCTGCAACTTTGCTGAATTCTGATATTAGTTCTAGTAGTTTTGCAGTGGAGTCTTTAGGGTTTTTTATGTACAATATCATGTTATCTGCAAATAGTGACAGTTTGACTTCTTCTTTACCAATATGGATTACTTGTATTTCTTTGTTTTGTCTGATTGCTGTGGCTAGGACCTCCAGTACCACGTTGCATAACAGTGGGGAGAGTGGGCATCCCTGTATTGTTTCTGATCTCAGAGAAAAAGGTTTCAGCCTCTCGCTGTTCAGTATGATGTTAGCTGTGGGTTTATCATATATGGCCTTTATTATGTTGAGGTACTTGCCCTCTATGCCCATTTTGTTGAGAGTTTTTATCATGAATGGATGTTGAATTTTGTTGAATGCTTTTTCAGCATCTATGGAGATGATCATGTGGTTTTTGTCCTTCTTTTTGTTGATGTGGTGGATGATGTTGATGAATTTTCGAATGTTGTACCATCCTTGCATCCCTAGGATGAATCCCACTTGGTCATGGTGTATGATCCTCTTGATGTATTTTTGAATTCGGTTTGCTAATATTTTATTGAGTATTTTTGCATCTACGTTCATCAGGGATATTGGTCTGTAGTTTTCTTTTTTGGTGGGGGTCTTTGCCTGCTTTTGGTATTAGGGTGATGTTGGCTTCATAGAATGAGTTTGGGAGTATTCCCTCCTCTTCCATTTTTTGGAAAACTTTAAGGAGAATGGGTGTTATGTCTTCTCTGTATGTCTGATAAAATTCCGAGGTAAATCCATGTGGCCAGTGGTTTTGTTCTTGGGTAGTTTTTTGATTACTGATTCAGTTTCATTGCTGGTAATTGGTCTGTTTAGATTTTCTGTTTCTTCTGGGTCAGTCTTGGAAGGTTGTATTTTTCTAGGAAGTTGTCCATTTCTCTAGGTTTTCCAGCCTGTTAGCATATAGGTTTTCATAGTATTCTCTAATAATTTTTTGTATTTCTGCGGGGTCTGTCGTGATTTTTCCTTTCTCGTTTCTGATTCTGTTGATGTGTGTTGACTTTCTTTTTCTCTTAATAACTCTGGCTAGAGGCTTATCTATTTTGTTTATTCTCTCGAAGAACCAGCTCTTGTTTTCATTGATTTTTTTCTCTTCTTTTATTCTTCTCATTTTCATTTATTTTTTCTCTGATCTTTATTATGTCCCTCCTTCTGCTGACCTTAGGCCTCATTTGTTCTTCTTTTTCCAATTGTGATAATTGTGACATTAGAGTATTCATTTGGGATTGTTCTTCCTTTAAATATGCCTGGATTGCTATATACTTTACTCTTATGACTGCTTTTGCTGTGTCCCACAGTAGTTGGGGCTTTGTGTTGTTCTTGTCATTTGTTTCCATATATTGCTGGATCTCCATTTTAATTTGTTCATTAATCCATTGATTATTTAGGAACATGTTGTTAAGCCTCCATGTGTTTGTGAGCCTTTTTGCTTTCTTTGTACAATTTATTTCTAGTTTTATACCTTTGTGGTCTGAAAAGTTGGTTGGTAGGATTTCAATCTTTTGGAATTTACTGAGGTTCTTTTTGTAGAAACTGGATTTTTATGAAAATCTACTGAATTCTAAATTTTGTATCATTTCATAAAAACACTGTGTGGGTTGAACAAATTATATCTGAAGAGGACATTTAACTTGTATTTTACTGGTACCTCCTAGAATCTGAAGATACAAATAAGAATTATTTGAATTATGAATATGAATTAGGAATGTGATTATCCAAGAGGTCAATGAATAGGGCTTTGTTTAATCTCTTAGTTAAAACATATTTCAATCATTCAGTAATCTTAATTAGTAAAAACAGAACAGGCACTATCAGAGTTTGTTTCAGTTTACTTTGAAAATCATGGCATACACTTATGATCCTAGGCTTCATTGGATGGTAACAGTAAAAAGAATTGCTGAAGATGAAGAGATTATAACTTTGTAACACCTACTAGTTATGTAAAAGCTAGGTTTCCATAATGACAATTGGTTAGAGCCAGATAGTAAAATAATAAATTATTACAGCCTTATCAGAAATAGTTCTCTTGGGACATGATGTCATTTGAAATGATATGCCTTCACTTGGGAAGATATTGCCTGTGTAATTCAATGAGGCTGGACAAATTATCTTTGATTTTTGTAGTTGAAAAATACAGCAATATACCCGTTTTTAAATTTCCAAATTTAACATGTCATTCAGGTGCCAAACACCTCGGATTTGTTATTTAGCTGTTTTTTTTTTTTTATTTATTTGGTTCTCTTGTAGCCTTTTCACATACTTTACTATGTGTGTTCAGGAGATAATAGGGGTGTAAAGGAGGTGAAATTTTCATCCTCTAGTTTACTTTTTAAACGTGTGTCTGTTTTCTTTTTATGGATGTAAATAAGTCTTCTATGGGAGGCACCACAAGGTCATAGGTATATGTTATACTGTACCTTTTATTTTTACTATTAATTGAGAATAGCCTAAATCACTGGTCTATGCAAAGATGTGACCAATTATTAGTATACCTGAGGGTACTGATAGTGGAATCCAATCATCTCAATCATGTGGCAGTGATCTTAAAACAAGGTTATTATGTTTTTTTGAAAATTAATATTTCACTGTTTACCTGTGAACTTATTTGGAATGTCTTGCTTAAGACTAAGGTGAAAAAAATACCAGTTTTTTTTTTCTGTGTTATAATTGTCTCTGTCTTTGGTTTTTCACAGTTCAGCGTTCTGTTAGAATGTGAAATCATGCTTATATGTTTGTGTTTATGTACATAAGCCTTATCAACTCTGAAGCTATTAACTGTATAGAGGAGGTCACAGCAGGGATAAGGCAGGGAAATCATTGCCGACAGTATTCTTATTGGTTAGTTCTGTTTGTCAATTTTACATGGAAAACAATAGCTGAGTTCCAAATTGTTTAACACTGTGATTAAAATTTGCTCATCAATGTTCCAAGAGAAATCTATAATTATGTATTATTCCTCACCTTCTGAAATAATAAATTCTAACTCTACAGACATGTGCAAATACATAATTAATAAGCAAGGTACAATGTGCTGTATATACTATTTTGGATTATGCCCTAAAGACTATTTTAAAACCTTTATTAGGTTTCATAAAGTCATTTATGAATAAGAATGTACCTGATTAATTTTCATGGCTATTAATATTAAATAGCCTCACTCTTAAAATTAAAGAAGTAAACATGGTTCATGGGGAAAACACCCAAAATATTTGGGATTCATTTTTAAAGAGTCACTTCATGCTTTAACTGGTATTATTTAGTTTAGTTTCTATAATTATTTGAGTATGTTAGAATTTTTCCTCCTGAATTTCCTTTCCCATATTTATGTGTACAATCCTGATTATGCAACCTTACTTCACCTAATAATGTTATGTCTTAATCCTTCTTTCCCTTGGGCACACCCCATGTTATTTTCAAATGTGTAACATGGTGATAAAAAAATATA
The DNA here is from genome assembly GCF_040802235.1 of Manis javanica. Taxonomy (NCBI): domain Eukaryota; kingdom Metazoa; phylum Chordata; class Mammalia; order Pholidota; family Manidae; genus Manis; species Manis javanica. Next base: position 124,788,987 of record NC_133160.1, on the reverse strand, counting down.
TCAAATTAGGACCCTCCAGCTTCTGATCTGAACTTTAAAAATAGCCTGTGATTAGTTGGCTTTAATATTCAGAACAAAATGGGCATAAATTATCCATGGTTACTTTTGCTACCTTCAGTGAACATTCCCCCCAAAAAGAAATTGACACAAATATACACTATTTACCAAAGATGTGTCATATGTATGGTTATGTGTTCTTGTCTAAACAGCCATTTTGGAAAATGACAGTGGACAGTGTTAATAGCTATGTCAAGATCACAGAGGTGTATCGGAAGAATACTGGGCTAACTGGAGCATGTGTATGAAGCCTACCAATCAGAATTAATTATATCCTTATGTGAATTTCATGTTTAAATAAGAAAGGTGATATATATGGCTTTTTATAAAAGGATGTGATTTCATATTTAATTGAAGGGTGTCTATGATGTAAATGTTTAATATGTAGATGCATCATTTATCTTGTAGTTCTCTGAGACAAGTGTCACATTCCTAAAAGCTGTTCTTTATTTTTCCCTTTTTTTCTTTTTTGAGGTACAGTTGGTATACAATATAATACTGGTTTCAAGTATACAACACAGTCATTCAGCAGTTATAATCATTATTAAATCCTCACCCCAACTAGTGCAGTTACTATTTGTGGACATACCAAGATGTTACAGAACCATTGACTGTATTCTCCATGGTGTGCTTGCATCCCTATGACCAACTTATAATGATTGATATTTTTGTGTCTCTTTATTTCCCTCATTCCCTCCAACCCCCCTGCCCCAACCCACCCTCCATGGGAACCACCAGTCACTTCTGTGTCTGTGAGTCTACTGCTATTGTTCGTTTTGTTTGGTTTGGTTTTTAGATTCCACATTTAACTGAAATCATGTGATATTTGTCTTTCCCCACCTGGCTTATTTCACTAAGCATAATACCCTCTAGGTCCATCCATGTTGTCACAAATGGCAGGGTTTCTTTCTTTTTTATGTCTGAATAATATTCCATTGTGTATATGTACCACATCTTCTTTATCCATTCATTTATTGATAGATACTTGGGTTGGCTCCATATCTTGGCTATTGTAAAAAATGTGGGATTAAACACAGGGGTGCATACATCTTTTCAAATCTGTGATTTTGTTGTCATTGGGTAAGTTTCTAGAGATGGAATTACTGGGTTGTATGATACTTCTATTTTTAGTTTGTTGAGCAACCTCCATACTGCTTTCCACAGTGGCTGCACCAATTTACATTCCCACCAGCTGTGTGGGGAAGTTCCCTTTTCTCTACATCCTCACAAACAATTGTTACTTCTTGTCTTTTGGATAGTGGCCATTTTAACTGGTGTGAGGTGATATCTCTTTGTAGTTTTAATTTTCATTTCCCTGATTATTAGTGATGTGGAGCATCTTTTCATGTGCCTGTTGCCCATTTGTATTTCTGCTTTAGAAAAATGTCTGTTTAGGTCCTCTACCCATTTTTTGATTGGGTTATTTAGTTTTCTGGTGTTGAGTCATATGAGTTCTTTATATATTTGGATGTTAACCCCTTATCAGATGAATCATTTATGAATATATTTGTCCCATACTATAGGTTGCATCTAAAAGCCATTTATAATTTTAAACTTATGTGAGTATTATTTCTTCATCTCTTGATGGATCTTATTTACAAATATTGCCCAGGGTAAAGTCAGAAAACTACAGTTTAGAAGATACGTAATTTCAAGTTTAGACATGATAGGTTGGTCACTCTCTTATATCAAGATTGATCTTTAAAGGATATGATGGACAGGGAAAATTATTTCCAACCTTTGAGAAATACTACATAATTGTTTTGTAGTATAAATGATCTGGCAGATTAAAAGAATAACCATGATCTAAATATATTCATTAAATAGAAATTCTCTAGAACTGTTTTCACAGAGAATATACTGAGACGACTAACTAAAGTATATCCAACAACTGAAGTATATCATTTTTTCATTGATTTAATTCAAATGTTCAGTCTATTCTTCTAACATGTTACCTGCTTGTCCAATGGAAAGAAAAAAAAGAGATTTTTACTGTGGGGAATAGAATACTACATTAATACATTGAGACAGAAAGTCTTCTTTTCTTTTAGATTACAAATTCATTTCCCAGAGGTCAAAAAATAAATACTAAAGAGATAGTGAGGTGAAGAATGTTTGCATATAATCAGCTTTAGCAATTTGACTACAAAGTGACAGCCACTAATCAAAATCTTTTAATATTCTTAGGCATAGGGAAAATATTCTTTTTTTTGTCGTTGTTCCCCTCAAGTCTATTATGTCAAAATGTCAATATATGCAGAACCATTCTATATCTAGAGGCTTTCATAAATCAACCCTGAAATTCAGTGGCTAAATGCTCAGAAGTGTATTTCTTATCCATATAAGATTTCAGAGTTGACACTCTGGCAGGTGATTTTCTTTCATATGGTTATTAAAGATCCTAGGATCCCTTCAATTTTTCCCTAGGGATTCCCTTGTTTCCTGGGGCCTAAGAGTACAACTGGCAGGGCATACAGGGCCATGGACTAGATGCAGAGGACCCTAACGGCTCCTCAAATCCTGGCCTGGAAAGGTCACCCATTGCTTCCAGTCACTAGCAGGAAGTAGTCACATAGCCATGCCTGATAAAGGTGTTCTTCTGGTCTATAGTTACTACAGGCAACCATTTCCCACATTCTGGAATAAGGAATGTGAACTTTTATTAAGTAACAAGCTGTCTCTACCATAGCTATGATAAATTTGATTTGATAGTAAAAGTCCATTCACAAGATGGTTGTTAAGCCATCAGATTGGTACCTCTAGGGAGGTAATTAAGCTGGATTCCTGAGGGGAAAATTATTTTCAGTGATTATCTTTTTGAATTTTGAATTAATACCATGTACATGAATTATTTGATTAAATATTACTTATATTTTTAATTTGTATGTGTAAATTAAATGGTAAGGAATTTTAGTAGTCAGCAACTCATCCATGCCCTAGTGTTTTAGTATAAACCATATTTATTTCCTATTCACTTGGAACATTATACAATGGAAATTTGGTCATTTGGAGACAATAAAAGGTAAAAATATGAAATAGGATTTTGCTTAACTTTGCTGTTGGAAAGTGTTGCCACTAATTCACATGATGAAAGAAAAAATGTCCCTTTATTCCTGTCATATTGAAATGCAGCCAATTTAAATGTACTATGAGTACTTTAGAAACAAAAACAGATGCAGCACAATACTTGGCATGATTTGGATACCATTGTGTCTTTTAGTCATGAGGTTATCATGAGTTTTATCAAATGAAGCATTTACTGGTGGGAAGCTTACTGGTGGTGGTCTTTGCCTCTCCTGGGACACCATTTGCTCAAAGACTCATTGCAAACCAGAAGCAAGAGTCAGAGGCTCACCTGATGCTAGGTGGCGAAAGGAATGATGGTTACTCCTACGTGCTCTCCTGAAAATCGTCACCTTTACTGACTTGCTAATCAACCAGAAGTATGAAGAGACTTTTAACCAGCTTGTAACATTTCACATTAAGACAATGCCCTTTTCCTTATTTTTACAGGATGGTGTTTACCTTTGGTAGGTTCAGTAATACAGCTTGAGAGAGAATTAAAAAATAAAGGCACTTAAAAACAAAAACCCTTAAGTGCCAAAAATTATATATATATATATATATATATATATATATATATTTATTTATTTATTTATTTATTTATTTACTTATTTTTTATCATTGGGAAGATAACTATGTTGCTATCTTAAAAAGGTGGTGGCTTTAGGCTTTGCAAAATAAAAGGCCATTTTATAAATTTCACTAGTCTGAACACTCCTTAATTACTTATTGCTATACATAGGATGTCAGAAATGTGCTCGCCATTTTTGTCTGGCTGATTTGAACATAAGGTAGGCAGCCCCACGTTAGGATTCCGTGGGTGTAACCTTGAGGGCATGAGTGGAACCTTCAAGAGAGGGCATGAGTTGTCTACTTCAAGAGAGAAGGGAGAGAAGAACAAATCCTGAAGTTCTTTTAAATCGCAACGGGGTGTATATATTCGTTTCTTTTTCTTCCTCACTGTATGAATTATCTATATGCAACTGTGACAGTCCTTACCCTGGTGGAACTGAAGTAATTTAACGAAAGCATTAAAAGGATCAGATTGGCTTATAAAACTAATCATATCGTGTGCCTTACTATGGGCCGGAAGGCTCCCTATGATGTGAATCCCCACGTCCTGTCTGACGGCATCCTGTCGTGTTCCCCTCGTGTTCCCCGTTCTCCACCCGATTCCGCCTGCGTCTTGTTTATGGCTCTGAATGTGCTCTTTCATTATTTGTCCTTTATATGGGTCTGGGGAAGCTTTGAGGATAATTTAAATTAGATAATTTTTATTTCTCTTCTCCATTTTTCTTGTTTTGAATGTTTACTACAAAGAATGATATAATTTAAGGCCTAGGCATAAAATTCTGTGTTCTTCTGAAAAGTTTCAGTAATGTTTTCTTAGGATTGTTGTGTGTTTAGAAAAAAATGGGCACGAGTGGGTCCTGCTTATATGTCGTGGTAGTAGACTCGATTGTAATAACAATTGTATGAATTAAATGGAATGCCATTTGAGATGCAAATATGGGGCTGTGTGTATAAAAATGAACAGTGTGGTAGCAGTGCTGCGCTTTGATACCATTACGTACGAGATTCCAGTTGCGAAGAAAGGGGCACGTGTTAGATTCCTAAATGATACACATCAAGATCATCAGTGTGGATCTGTCCAAACTTTATTGGCAAGAATGTTTTATGGATGACAATTTTATTCCCTACATGTTTAATTTTCAATGAAGCTGAAAAACATAGTGATTTTTACTAAGAAAATGAAATACCTAGAGCTCAAAACCATATTACAAATTAGAAAGTCACTACTGCTAACTGCATTTGCATTATTCACAGTCAGCAGCCAGTACAGAAGTGAAAGTATCTCTTGAAGACTCAAAGGCTGCCAGCATCCTACTCAACCCAGTCCTTTCACTAATGGCATTAGGCATGCTTGCTTTGAGAAATGATCTCAAAAAAAGACTGAATTTATCCCAAGTGTCAAACTTCAGAAGGCTGTCTTTCCAAACTTTGTAGCATGAAGTTCAAAAAGTGATTGATCTTAATAAGCAACTGCTGTTGTCAGCTCTGAGGCAGCTGATGCTGAAGGTCACTACTCACTCTGTGTGCCATTCATCCCTACTGCACAAACTTTCACAGCAGGACTGGAGCATTGGGATTCTGATGACCAAAATATAAAGGCAAGTTTCTGATAGTTTCAACAAGCCACACTGGATTTAAAACACCTTTCGGAATAGTAATCACCCTGTTACAGAGAGAATTAAGATAAATTCATCAAGTCTAATAGAGAAGGAAAGTCCAGGGTGCAGAAAGAGGATATATTGCATGTGGAGTGATGTTAACTTTAGCCTCTGCTTAAAACTCACTGTGTGAAGGAATCCTTCCTTGACTTCCCTGTCTAAATTGGCAGTCCCAAGTCTAATGTCAGCTGCACTTGTCATTCTGATTTATTTTAATTGAGACGTGACAACCAGTCAGTATCACTATTCAAAGTTTTTATTTATTTATTTTTGTCTCACCCAATTAGAATATCAGTGAAGTGAGGATGGGACTTTGTCTTACAGATCATTGTGACATGAGTATTTGAATCAGTGCCTGGAATAAAATAGACATTTAAAAAAATGAATGTTTGAATGATGTGGACTAAGTAGGAATGCAGTTATCCTTCTTTCTCACTAGAGTAGAAGTAGGGAATTTTCTACAAGCAGTCTCAGAATATAGAAAGAATTTTACAAAGGACCTTTTGTAATGAAAAGGAAGCTTGTAGATTCCTCAATTCACTTGTAGGAAAATGATAAGAAAAAAGTACAATTTAGAAAAAAACAAAGTAATATTAATAGGAGGTAATGAATGGATGAAAACTTCAAGAAATCTATCATCTTGAACTATGATTACTCTAAGTTTGTAATAATTATCAAATTATCTTTAATGTACTTGACATTGTACTAGACATTGGGCATAAAAGATTAATAGAGCATGTGTCCTGCCCTTCAGGGGTTCATAGTCTAGAGAGAGCAACTAAAAAACATTTAAATCAATAATGTATGTGTTAAAATAGAAGCCTTGTACAGTATAAGACTCTGTGGGAACAGAGGCAATGCGTTGCAATGTTTAGGGAAAGCTTTGAAAAGAAAGTTTTATTGAAATTGAATTTTAGAATATGAGTAGGGATTTGTTGTTTGGTTAGACAAAAAGGAACAAAGACATGAGAAAGAATTTGTATATTCTGTTCAGAGGTGTGTGTGTGTGTGTGTGTGTGTGTGTGTGTGTGTGTGTGTGTGTGTGTGTGTGTGTGTGTGTGTGTGTGTGTTATGTAGGAAGCTGCCAAAGAATTTTAACCAAGGGAATATAACCTGAAGAGGGTTGAGGTTTTTTTTTTTTTGAAAGATTTCTAAGACCATGATGTGGCTAACAGATCAGAAGGAGACAATGTGGTAAATTAGGAGATATCTAAGTCCTCTAGTGTTTCCCAAAGTTTGTTCAATGGAACACTAGTCTTAGGGGATGTCCACTGAGTGTGTAAAAAAGGATTTCATGGTCAGCTATGTTTTGGAAATATTAAGCAGAGATAAACAGGTTTGTTATCTGTATTGTTATTATTATCATAATTGTTATTACAGATATTCTTAGCAAATTCAACATGTTTATGTGCATCATGAATCTCTAAGATGGGGGCATGCTATACAAATTTTCCAAACATGACTGATCACAAAACCATCTCCGTTCCCCCCCTTGTCAGTTGCTACCTACCCAATCTTATATGACATTCTTTTGAATTTTTAGTGGGTCTAGTATTTAGGCAGGCTTTCTCAACAGGGCTTCTGTGAGAAAATTCAGCCCTATAGAAAATTATTTGAATGAGTCTTTTGGCAATTCTCCCAAGCATGATTGTTAGGTAGTACCATTCTAGGTGCATAAAAGAAAAGTTAATTCCTTACGCACTGTGAATGCCTTTGGGCATTAGAGGAATGCTGGTAGAGATATAAATTATGAGGGCTTGAACTAAGAGCAATAGCAGTGTTAATAGTGACTGTCTCATACAATTTGGTGAGTCATTTTGTTATTTTTGCATGTGTGAATTTATGAAATTCAAAAGAATATCATATAAGATTGGGTAGGTAGCAATTGACAAGGGTGGGAATGGAGATGGTTTTGTGATCAGTCATGTTTGGAAAATTTGTATAGCATGCCCTCATCTTAGAGATTCATGATGCACATAAACATGTTGAATTTGCTAAGAATATCTGTAATAACAATTATGATAATAATAATACAGATAATAAACATGTTTATCTGTACTTAATATTTCCAAAACATAGCTGACCATGAAATCTTTTGTTACACACTCTCAATGGACATCCCCTAAGACTAGTGTTCCATTGGACACGTTGTTATCATGGGTTTTCTTTATTGAAGCTACATAAAAATAATCTCAAATAATAAAAATACAATCTCAAATATGTATGTATTTGAATGTATCAGTCTGATTTTTTTCTCTTCATAATTACATGAAATCAAGGTGGAATTCTGTTCAAAATCCTTTTGAGATACCTTGATAAGAAACAGATGTTCTATAGAAAATAATGCATAGGGGAAGTTTGCAACTCAGAGTCTAGGAATATATGTTTTCATAAAACTGGCTATTTTGTTCAATCACAGAAAGGACAAATATAGTAAAGATCTCAGTGAATATTATGCTGAAATTAGACACTGAGAGAATATGGTCCCAAAGAGAATTATTTTTAAAGGTTGACAATGTACGTAACAGGAAAAGAAAACATGGACTTGAATAAGTTATTTCATCAGAATGATTAACAGTTACATAATAACTGTGACTAAAGGATATGTTGAAAACCAAAACACTATAAAAAATAAAAGTTTTTAAAAGTAGTGTCTTGCTGAAGATATGAAAATATGCCTAAGACTCATACAATTAACATTTTAAAGTGTAATTCAGGGCCATTTATATTTTTATTTTGAGAGTGAAAGCTATTGAATAGTTCAGTGGGCAAAACAATTTCAGCACTACTGGAGACTGATTTTCACTTCAGTAATGAAGAGAAAAGAATTTAAATTTTGCTATCTTTAAAAGATGTCGTGTAGAATTTTAAGCAACACAAAGACCTCAAGAGAAGGCTTGTTTTTCACAAGCAGCTTGATTGGTAGAAAATGTGTCTAAATAGTGCCATTTGGCCAGTTGGATAGTCTCCATCTAGCTGTTGACTACAACCTCCCATGTTGACAAAGATTTCCTTTATAATTTTGATTGATACCTGGAATAGGAAAGGCTGAATTTCTAATGCTAATTTGTGACATTAAGTTCTGTTCTCCGTTCTATACAATGTGATTGGTGATGAAGAATAAGCTTCTATGTTATAAATAAATTATATTCACTTACTTTGGTATCCAGAATTAGAAAAATAATTAATTTGGATGGATTCTTAATATTTAAACATAATCATATAATTTCTGATTTCTTCCTAAAATGAAGTCTTAATTTATGATAGAGGAAATATTTCTTGTGTTTATTGTATTTCATGAAAATCTAGACTTGTAGGAGTATTTTCATAGACATAGGACTGAAGAATTTTAATTCCTAAGGCATCAAATTGTAATTCCTGTTTGATAATCATGTACAAAACACAGATGATCTGTGTTGTTCATTAGAGCAACATTTTCTCTAAATGTTAAATGTATGAAAATATAACCTTACATATAAATAGTGTAGCATTTTTATTTATCATGATGCTTATCAATTTGATGTGTATGTGTATATGTTATTCATGACAAATGCTGGCCTTTGGAATTTTGGGGGCATTGACATTTCTATTTCAATTTTTTTTCCCTCTCTTCATTTTAACCTTTCTCCATAGCACTGTTTACATTTTTGTTAAGCTTCAAACCCAAAGCAAATTATTTTTTCTAAGCCATTGTATGAACATTTGCTGTCTAGGCCTCTTATTATTCTCAGTGATCACTAACTGATTCTTCTACCTCTTACCTTTTCCCACACCCCTCAAAAATTACTGTGAGGGCTTCCTGTAATGTCAACACATCTGCTACTCAGTCAGAAAGAACCTTCTCCTTCAAAGCTGCTCCACCTGTGGAACAGGCAGGTCAAAGGCAGCAAAGACTTCAGAGCATCTGCCTCCTACTCAAGTCACTTCAGTATTTCTTGATCAACAACAGCTCTCCTTGTTATTTCTTGAACTTGACCTGTTCTTTGTTAACTTTTATTATAAATCCTGAGTATTTACTTACTTCTATTACCTACATAGAGTCTCTTTGGCTGAGCGTATGAGGTAAATCATAGAAGTTGTAGTAAATTCAGCTCAATAATGTAGGTGCAACGCCTAATGTTTAAGTATATTTAATATACTAGACCAATTATTAGAGCTTCAATGCCAATACGACATCTTCCTGACTTTGAAGAATCTAAAATCTAGTGAAAGAAAAAGTCAAATTAACAGATAATTTCAGTCTGATACTGTAAACCAAGGAATTAAGGTGTGATCAAGGTTCTGTATCAATCCAGAAGGAAATCCGTGGTCTGATCTTGAAACAGACAGCTTCCTGAGAAAGTTTCTGTCTTGGAAAAATAAGCAAAGTAGGAAGATAGATATTTCTAATAGCAGAAGCCCAGAGATATGAAACAGAATGAATATGAGGAAAGCCGTAAGTTAAACATTTTTGTTTATCTTTATTTAGTGAAAATTGTTGAATTTCTTTTAATACTTTTTTCAAAATGTTAATTTTTTTATCCTTGTTAATTTTAATCAAACTGATTATTGAATAATCACTCTATCAGCTGTTTCTATTTAACAAATAACTCCAAAACTTGGGGTCTTAAAGCAATAAACATTGATTAGATGCACAGTTGTGTTGCTAAGCCATGTGGTTTGATCTGACCTGTGCCTAGTTGGCTGATGACCTGGGATGGCCTCACCTGTACTTCTAAGAGGTTGGCAAGGTGATTCGTTTGGTTTGGAGAGCTGGGATCAGATGGGCAGCTTGTCTGAGTTTTCCTTGATTTCTGCTTTCCAGGCTGCCTTGTAAAGTGGTATCAGTTTTCCTTGATCTCTGATTTCTGGGCTTCTGCATAAGGTGGGCTCAAGATTCAAAGAGCTGCAAGGCAATACGCAAGTGCTTTTCAAATCTCTGCCTGAGACACTTTCTTCTTTTTTTTTAAATGAACCATTAAATCAAAAAAAGTCACATGGCCATCCCAGAGACAATTTGTGGAGAAAGAAGCACCATCTCATTAAGGGTGTTAGCTGCAATTCATTTTGCAAACAAATCATTTATAAGGGTTAACAAACGATGTGTCTGTGGCTAGCTTTGCAATCTGCCATTCACCCTGGTGACTTTATAAGGTTTTATGATGATTTTATTCTTTTTTTTTTCTTCCTTCATTGTAGTGTTTCCACATTGGAGAGCACATTCAGTGTGCCATGGGGCCAATAATTAGTTCTAAATTTACAACAAGAAAGGCCAGTCTGTTTTTTGTTTGTTTGTTTTTGTTACTACTAGTTGAATATATTAACCTCTGCAAGGAGTGGAGTGCCTTTGTTCTTTCTTCTCGGCCTCTTATTGTATCTTTCCATAAACAAATCCTGCCAGGCACTTGTTTTCACCTAGAAATCAAAACGAAACAAATAATTATTTTCTTTGAAGGGAGATATTGAAACTGTATTTTTAAAGAGATTTCTAGGCCACTCAATACCTACTTTTGAAATATTCTGATCTTGTTGGGTAATTTCATCACCAGGCTTTTACAGAATGTGTTATAGATCTATTTTTTTCTCATGCCTTTAAACGTAAACAATGTCTATGATATTTTTGACCCAGTTTTTCCCTGGTGTCCAGCACACTCCTAGTTAGTCATCGAAACTCACAGGGTGGCTCAGTGCTGCCCTCTGGCCACCAGTCGCCTTTCAGAGCAGAGCCGAGGAGGCCACTGCAGCTCACGCTTGGAAGTTCTAGGGCTGAAACTTAGCTCATGTTTTTTCTTTCTTTCTTCACTCAAAGAATACCACTGTCTCAAAAGAAACACACCCTACCAAAGGACTTCACGTTCTGGAGGAGGCAAATTTAATTTCTGAAGGTGAGAACTGTTGAGCAAAAATGTGCTGCTGCTCTTTCTGGCAAGAGCAAGTAGTTAACATTTTGTCTGTATCAAGTTTCTGGTAGAGTTTTTACCAGTAGAAAAAGTTGAGTAAAATTATAAATGAAAAAATATTTACAACCCATTCTTAGATACTTTAGGATACTTTTTTCAATATTTTTAGAAATACATATACACATTTATATAAATGTATATAAATTTATATATGTATATATATGTGTATATATATGTGTGTGCATGTGTGTGTGTGTATAATAGAGCTAGCTTAGACTTCTTAAAGAGAATATAGTTTGCAGGTTTGCTGACAATACAGAATAGTACAAACATGAAAACTTCCCAATAAATGCAACAGATAAAACTCATACAATTTCTCTTCCTTTTGAAACCCATATTATAATGACAGTAAAGGAATTTTTGAGATATAACTTCTGCAATGATGGGGAGAATAATAAAGGAAATGAGAGCTGAACAATTTCAGAAGCTAGAAAGGAGACAGATGAGTGGTAACTCATTGAGCATACCTGAGAAGTTTCAGTTCTAAAATAATATTGCAGAAAACCTAAAACCCATTGTATCCAAAGCTCTAAGGGACTGATGGCACCAGCTACTCCTGGAAGTGTGAAATAAAATAAAAAGGAAGCTATTTAATAAGGCAGACTCAGAGAGAAGCCCAGGTATTTGAATCTACACAAGTGTGTCTTGTTTGTCTTTATTTTCTCCCTCATCTCTCACTCAGTAGTAGACAAGGAACATGTAGCTGACTTGTTTTCTACTGTTGTGTGTAGTGTATGTATGTGAATGGTGACTTCCTTTAGGATAGTTCACTTCTGTAACTATTATGATTTTATGGGTTTATTCGTTATTTTGCTTCTGTTTCTGTTTTTCTTTGCCTTTTAGTTTTTTGTTTTGTTTTAAAATAACAGAGTCCTTTTAGGACTCTGGCAGATTTCCCTCATTCAAAGAGAGCACATTGATAGTGAACAGACTTATGACTTCATCTAATTTTGATTAATGCTTTCCATTTCTTTCACATTTTTTCTTTCTTTCTAGCTTCTTTTTTACCCGAATTCCTTCTGTAATATAGTTTATTTTAATAACATGGATGGATTGAATCTTGAAGATTACAATGAAATTATTACAGATTAAATTCTTGTCTGGAGTTTAAACAGTAACAGTGATGAACACATAGTAATAATGGATAATTTCTAAGAAAGTCGTTGAACCCTCTTTTACCCCAACAGAACTCAAGATGCAGTATGCTTGCCAGAAATTTCTTAATGTTTATAATTGTGAGAGTACTTTCCATTGTATATTAGTAAAATTTGAAAGGGAAAGGTTTTATTGACTCTGATTTTTTTTCACTTAAAAAACTGTCGATGTTGGGATTTAATCATATGTGTTAATACTTTGTTCCTCCTCATTTTTAAAAATGTTATGCTCTTACAATAATAAAAATCTTTGTAAGAATATTAACCATTACCAGTATAACCAACACTACCCTTTTTGCTCAGTGGTGATCAGTTAATTCTTCCAAACAGCCAATTTTCCTTTTATTTACTGTTACCAGGATAGCAGAGCTAATTAATCTGAGTACAAGGCAGTTTGTGAGGTATCTTGTGTGTGTGTGGTTTTAATTTTTCTGTGAAATTTAAAATTAAGGCCAAGAAAACAAGCATATCACTCCTTTTCTGCCTTTAAATGGGAAAAAGCCAATTAATCTCTACCTCCAGAATTTATTCAAGTGAACACTAAGGGTAGAAGAAATTGCTGTTTTCATCTATGTCTGTACTCGTAAGCAAAATTTTAGTCAGACAATTAGACCATAGTAATTATTCATCAAGAGGCCGCCTGCATTGCTGTGGCTGCTATTGGTATATTTATATCAAAACAGTGTTGCTTTCAAGGTTTTCTGAGAGTCCGCAGAACCAAGTTTGAGGCATGTGTCCAAGACAAAGAAACTTTGGGACTGCATCTCTTTTATTCATGACCCCCCTTCAACCTCCCCCAAAAAAAGTCTCTTAAAGGAAAAGTATATACAAAATTATGTCATTGACCTGACATGAGTGAGCCAAATATTTTCATTTTCATTTAAGACATTCTGTAAATCCTTCCATGTTCAAACTGGGTATTTTCTGCTGAAGTAAGAGAATACTAATCCAACCAATATAGATATTATGGCTGTTTGATTAAAAAAAAGTCCATAATGTTCCCATTGGGTATCTTAACATTCAGAACTTAACATTTTCATCTGATTTTGCCATATACCTGTTAATTTATCATTTTATTCATGTGTTCAGATGATAACAAAAATGACACTAATAATAATATTTATTATTATTATGACATGTTATGATGAATACAAAGAATAGTTAACATTTATTAAAATATTTATTATGTGCCAGGCATTCTGATGAGCACTTTATGTGGAGTGTCTCATGTAGTCTTTGCAACAATTGAGTGGATAAAAATTTTGCTTCCATTTCTGGACCAGAGAGAATTTTTCCGTGTTTCCCAAAGTCACATAGCTGGTAAACAGTGGGGCTCAGATTGAAATTAAAGCAGTCCTTTTCAAGAGCTCATTCTAACTAGTATTCTACTAGCCCTCTTCTGCAATGGCAAGTTTAGTTATAGCATAAAGCAATGCTGATACCATTCTTCTCGGGAAGAATTAACCAAAAATTGAGAAAACCAGCTGTTCAGTCCCCAGTTATTTCATCTCAGAAGGAGAAAAATATTTTTGAAAAAAGTTTAGTATCTCATATTAATAGACTAGCAAACAGGTAAATCTTTTAAAAGCTAACTTGAAATTGCCTTTTTAACCAAGTGTTGCTCTTTCCCACACAGTGGCCTAAAAGAACATACCTGCAGTTTTGCACAATGGCCATGTCTCATCTTCAAACCTTATTCCTCTGTTCCATTTTGTCTTTGCTACATATCTTCTTCCCTAATTTAAGCTCCTAAATTGTTCTTCCCTGACTCAGTTTACCCATTCACATCTTCCTGATAAAACTAGTCCTTACTCAGCAATTTCTTTGATTTTCCAAGTGGCCATCCCAATTAACATACTTTGGCTGTTTCAAGGGTGAGAAAAAGAAAAGGCAACTTTCCAAAAAAACTAAAAAGAGGGACTATGTTCAAGCAAAGCTATGTGGTCACAACCCTATAACTTAAAGAGATTTAATATGAATGAATCAACAACACAAAATACTATCATCTTTTAGATGTACTTCTTTATAGATTTCTCCAAAGATAATATACATTTATCTTTCAAGAACTGATACAGTGTCTTTCATAGTTACCCTTATTTGCCAGGAACTGGTATTCAACCTCTTCCTGGTCTTAAGTCTTTCATCAAATATTTAGTGTATTCCTTGAATGTGTTAAGCACTATGCTAGGTGATAGAGAGAACATAGGCTCTTTTTGAAGGATACATTCAAATAATAACCCCAAGTATGTTATAGTCTGATAGAAGTGCTCTGAAGGATAAGATGTTCTGTAAAAGGGCTTAACAAAGGAATCTGAGCTGGTCTTTGGGGCTGGGGCATGTCATGGGAAACCCACCTAAAGAGACATGAGCTGAAACACAGAAGGGTCAGGAGGTCTGTACAGGTCATATGGGATAGTGTTTGAAGAAGAGGAAACAGTGTGGCCAAAGGCTCTTTCAGGGAACTTAAAGACTCCATCTGTGTGACTGGCTCTCACAGTACAAGGTGGTAAATGAGTACACAGTGAGACTAGTCAGAGACGCAGGAATGGTCGCAAATCATAGAAGGTCCTACAGTCTACATTGTAGCATTTTAGTTTAAACTTAAAAAAGTTCTATTGAATAGATCTAAACAGTGGTGCAAAATAATCTGTAAGATTTGTATTTTGAAAATATGTGGCTTCAGAGTGGAGTTTGATGGAAGGATATTCAGAGTGGAGTCAAGAAATAGCTCTTGTAGATTATTAGAGTCTAAGGAAATGATGATAGCAGTTGGGTAAGTAGAGATGAATGGGATATAGGTTCTGAGCCGTGAGGTATGTTCAGGATAACTCCTGTTGTGTTTTTTGTTGTTTTTTGTTTGTTTTTTGGCTAGTACTACTCTATAGATAATAATAAAAAAAATGATACAGTGGAAGAAGACCAGGTTTAGGCAGAAGATTCATTTAGCAAATATTTATTGAGTTCCTGTTCAAGCCCTTCCCAACCTGGGTTCCTTGAAAGAATAAAACATAAATGCCTCTAAGGTATTTGTTGTATGTAATAAATTACTTCTTTTCTATGCATCTGGAATGTTACCAGTCTTATGAAATCCTTGGAAGAATTGAACAAAATAGTCAATTAAGTCATTTTATGTAGGATTTAATTATCTTGCAGAACTCCAGTTGAAAAACTCTGGCTTTCTCCATGCCAGATAGTATTCTATATATGCCTCAAATATAATGTATATTTGACGCCTTTAAGCATTGGAAGTGAAGAAAAATCATTATCATGACAAGGTTAAATACAACAACTTAATTTCATTTAATAGTTAAGGTACCTCCAAAGCAGCTTACATATTTTGTTATAGGTAGTTAAGAAATATATTTTTAAAATTTATAAAACATCTCTTTAAAAATTACATTATAATAGTAGATATATATCATTAATATACCTTTTCCAATATACTTCAGAGATAAATGGTTTGCCTTCTACTAAAAAATGCAAATGCCACATATTTACATTTTTTAAAGTATGAATAGCTTATTATATTTGAACAGAAAACTAGAAATTATTTTGAAAAATTACTTGGATAGTGATAAATACCCCAAAAAAGCCTTAAATACTGCAAGTGAAATGTAGAAAATGAAACTATGCCATCTGAACTTTGAACATTAGATGTAATTACATCGACATAAAGTATTATTTTTCATCCAGTAAGTCATTCAATAATTATTTTACTTAGTGGTTGGTATATGCTAAGCAGTGTTCATGGCACTGAGATAAATCGATGAACAAACCAGATAAAATGTGTGTTGGTGGGTAGGATAGGCCACGTTGCTATATATATATATATATGTATATATAAGGTGTTCATAAAAATCTGTTAAAAAATAATAAACAAGATTGATAGTATTTGTTACAAAAACTACTTTGCAAATTTATTTATTTATTTTGGTATCATTAATACACAGTTGCAAGAGCAACATTGTGGCTACTAGATTCCCCCCATTATCAAGTCCCCATCACATACCCCATTGCAGTGACTGTCCATCAGCATAGTAAGATGCTATAGAATGATTACCTGTCTTCTCTGTGTTATACTGCCTTCCCCGTGCCCCCCCCATGTTATGTGTGCTAATCATAATGCCCTTTATCCCCCTTCCTCCTCCCTTCCCACCCATCATCCCAAATCCCCTTTCCATTTGGTAACTGTTAGTTCATTCTTGGGTTCTGTGAGTCTACTGCTGTTTTTTGTTCCTTCAGTGTTTTCTTTGTTCTTATACTCCACAGATGAGTGAAATCATTTGGTCTACTTCGTAAATTTAGGTACTTTTATGCTACTTTTTTAGTTTGTAAGCTTTAGGTAGTTAATGCTAATTTTTTGCTCTTGGATGATAAACTTAAATTCTAGATGGGATAAAGCCTGTATACATTAATTACTTTACAGATTCTTTATATCAGTTACAATATTAATCTAAAATTTGAAGTAATATATGAATATATACAGCTCTAATTTACATGTTTTCCACTTTTTAATTTGAATATTTTTGTATTTGAAATTATTTTGAATAATTTCATAGACCTTATAGTCCTAATGGGAGGTCAGGCAGATATATAAATATGCTTAATACAAAGTTAAGAACTTGGAAGTGGTCAACACAGGGTGAATAGGAGATCATACTGTTAAAACATGAGTGAACATGGATGTGATGAGGGTGACTTCACAGAGAAGATGTAAGTCACTTGAAGGAAGAATAATGCCGTTTAAATGGAGCTCTGGCTATTGACATTCTAGGCATGTCATTAAAACTAAATTTTACCGAAAATACATGAAGGGAAAGATATTGCATTAATTGACACTATTCCATAGAACAAAGATCAAATGGTTCTACAAGTGTTTATTAAGTAGAACTCTAAAGTATTTGTAGAGTAAACTAAATGCCATTAAAATATATTTTCTCAGAATGTTACCATTTAGAACATATGTTTACATCACCTTTTATTTGAATTTCATATCAAATGAAAAAACAGTGAGTAGAGATACTAAATAATTCCTCTCTTTAAGGTCTATGAGAATCAAAAAACTGATTTCTTCTTTACATACTCTAATGATTTATTTGATTCAGAAATGTAACTGATTGGGATTAAATGAATGTTTCATGAATAGTAAGTTTTTATATGTATGTTTTCAGCTTCATTTCCTTTTCTCTAAATAACCATTTATTTGGATTAAACCTCTTATCAAGTACTTATATTCTCATACAATTCATAAATTAGCATATTTTTTCAAATACAAAAGCTAGATAAAGACCAAATTGGAGCCACTGACTCTTGTGTTATTCACAGAACTGCATCTCTACTTGACCTTATATTCATTTTGCCTTATTTAAAATTTATCTTTTCTTCTTGTAGCTCGTGTGAAATAAAATCCATCTTTTCTGAAATGTTCACCTAATTTTCCTTCAGAGGTAGTACACTGGTAACTATTAACAACAAATACTACCTCTCTGTGTATTGAAATTACAGTAACAGATGGCATCTAAAAATAAAGAATAAGTGTCAGGTTTGGGTCCTTCAGGGAGGATAGCGCCTTCCTTAGCCTGCCCTGAGTGCATATAGTACCTTCATTTCACAGTCATTTATACCCTCCTCTGAACTAAAATTTCTTTTAAAATATGAACACATTACTTTAAAGATTATTTTTGACGCACTATCAAATGTTTTGTGATTGGGTGGGATAAGGTTTGAAGAGAGGAAAGGAGGAGATACAGAAACAAGGGTATATATCGGTGGGGATCAAACCTGAGTACAGTGACTCTTGGACCAAATTGGTGTGTATTACATCATAGCTTTCCTTGGAATTAACTTGATCATATGGTAGGAGGAGGTACACAGTATAATAAAATAGTAATAATAATAATGGCAGCTCATACCTATATACCATGCCTGTGTGTGATGCTTGCTGTTAATTTACTTAATTCTGTAACAACCCTTAAATCTAAGTACTGTGATTGTTTCATATTACATTGTGGAAAAACTGGTGCAGAGAGTTAAATAACTTGGCCAGTAATCACAGAGCGATGAAATAGTGAAGCCCGTATACAAATGTAAGCAGCCTGATTCCAGAGTGTCTCTGCTCTTAACTGTTACCCTTATCTGCCAATCTGATGAGCCGTCTGCTCCTGCCCACTGCTACCACCACAGTGACTTAATGATTAGTGGGATGAAAATAGGGCATATTTCAGATTATTTGACAAGGAATTTGTTTTAAATCAAAGGAGTTCTTGGGAATAATGTGTTTATAATGTGGTTTACTCATGACTGAGTTCATTAAACAATTTTACTTGACATTATGCATCTCACTGATGATTAATTTGATTATAAATGAAGGGTAAGTGTTTAAATCACAGTCTGACATCCTAACCTACCAATTTGGAAAGTTGGCACAGAGCTCCATGGCATGGAAGTCAGTGTGTCTGATCCCTCACTGATTTTTCTTCCCATTTTTTTGTTGTTGAATTTTGAGGGCAGTGTTCATTCCTCAAAGAGATGGCTATAAAGAGGTTGGGACTGGCTTTGCCCAATCTCGACTTTTCCTACTTCAGAATGTAGCTTAGGGACAGTCCTGTTTAAGAATTTTAGTTTTAAAGAAAATAAAATTAGATGTTGCTCTTTTTGATGGTATACAAGAGTCCCAAAGGATCAGTGCCGCCACAGCATGGTAGTGGAACTGTTTACGTGGCACCTCTTCCTACAAAGCAAATACAGCCTCACCTGCATGACAGCCTCCAAGCCTCTGGAATGTGAGATCTCGCTACCTCACTTGACTAACAAATCAGTGCTGAGAGGACGGGTGAGACTTGGGTGAGAATGATAGGATTTGCAGATCAGCAAGGTGACAATGAGTGAAATTTACCGTAGACAGATAGAGACTCTTTTTAGGAACCTTTTTTGCTTTAAAAGTACCTTGGAGAAAGAAAAGATTAATTTTCACTTTCTTACAGACAACTTGTAGTGAACAATTTATGCTGGCATTATTAGAAATTAATAGGGATAAATGTGTATCCTCATGGTGACGTACTAAGATCAGTTATTTCTGTCCCCATTATTTCCTACTCTGCTTTTTCACTTGAATTTTACAACATACATCATTCATCTTCATTCAGAGTCATCAAATATTAGTTTCTGAAATTGTGTTACATGTATTTCTTCCATTTTTAAAAAGTCTGAGTAATTTGGATTCATCCAAAAATCATAATGCAGACTGCCAGAATCAGAGTCATTTGCATTGAACATGTGCCCTAATTGTATCCATGTGCTGGCATGATATTCTGTAGGGACTAATTCTAATCAATTCTGTCTAAACATTCTGTATTTCCCATCAATTACTATGCTAAGATGTTGACAGAATTCCTGCCAATCTTTGGGTATATGCCTCCCAGTACTGCCATTTTAATACCCCAGAGTGAGAGCAACATGACAGATCTCTTCACTATGTATTTTGAGTACCCATCTTGTTTAAATGTGAAAGAGTACTCTTGTGAAACCAGTACTTCAAAGGTTTTATACTTTTCACAGATTTTAGTGTACTGTATAAGTTGGAACAGTGTATTATCCCAATTTTTTTAACTGGATTGGCCATTAAATTACTATAGTATGTATATACACATGTAATATTTCAGGCATAATGTAACCTTCCTAACTAATGTTACTTAAAAGATGAAGTAATCTTTTCACTAGTGACATTATTAATTTCATTTATTTATTATTACATAAGCATTTTTATATGTAATATCACTGAAGGCATATCTGCTTTAATCATAGGTCTTTTATTGCAGTTAATAATCTCAGTAAAAAGTAGCTTGAAGGAAAAATAAATGTTTTTGGAAGAATACTGTCTTGTCAACTGACTTCACATTGTCCTGGAATAAACAACTGTAAAGACATCAGGGACTCAGAAGCTACATGTCTTTCCCCCCTTCTCTCACTTTTTCATCCTCTTTTTCCCCTCTCTTTGTAATGCTCTCTTTTTCACTCTGTTTTTATTTCTTACAGCTAATGTGTGCAAATTGCCAAAAAAGTGCCCTCTAGAAATCGTGTACACATGTCTGTAGTTTAAGAAAGCAGCCAAGGCTAGATAGCCAAGTACTCAGGAAACAATATTTGATTTAGGGTGCAAATTTCAGTCACAGAATAGATACATGAATGTGTGCAAGGTGCATGCATAAACGTGGAGCCTTTTTATGGATAGGGGTATAAATGGTAGTTCTCAAAGAAAAGGTGGGCAGAGACCCTGAACAGTGCCTACTTATGTTATCGTTTAGAGGACTATTGCAGTTCAGTCATTAAACCATAGATTAGGAAAATAGGATTCCAGTTTTTCCTTCACTAGCCAGCTTCTAGCCTAAATAATTCTGAATGCTAAATAAATATTCATTGCTTGACTAAATGAAGGAAGTAATGGATGGCAGGCATACCTATCATAATCTCAACTTCTGTTGACAATTCATTATTGTCCAATCTCCCAAGCTAAAAGCTGTGGCAAGTGTCTTAGTAGCCCTTCCCTTTCTTGCTCTTTCACAGAATGTCAGAAGGTTTCCTTGTTCTTGTGTTCCTTCACTGTGCTTAATGTATTTGCTTCTTTCTCAGTATTTCCAATGGCCTCTCCCTAATCGTGACTTCACCTAGATCAGCACTTTCTAAACTTGGTTTTGTGGAATAGTCATATCCAGTGAGATATTTAATAAGTGTTCTGGGGGGAAAAAATAATGAAATAATTCTAAGGTCAAATAAATTTGGGGAAGCTGCATTCTCTATCACTCCTTGGAGATTCACGGTGTACATTAGTTCTTTGAGAGGTTCTACAATAAAGAAACGTGTTTAATGTTGATTATCCCAGCATTTCTTTAAAGCATTGACCAATGAATCCTTCCCTCATGGAATATCTGTTAATATCTCATGAGACTGGGGCTCTATAGATCAATGCTTGAGAAATGCTGAGTTAGCCAATTAGAAGGGATTCTTCACTGCTCGCTTCCTGTTTATTGTCTCCCCGAGTCTCTGCTTCCTCTGCATGCACTGCTGTTGAAATAGTAATTATGAAACAGCACCATAGAATGGGCACAAAGGAAGTGGTTACTAAACCTCTGCTAACTAGGTTAACTACCTACAGGAAGAAGATAATGAGTTAGATAATTATTTGCTAAAATGTAACATTTGTTAGTTAAAATAAGATGAAGATAATATCAAAAAAAGTAACTTAACTAGTATTGTTTTACTTAAAAACTTATTATTATTTACATGCCTGCATCAGTGAGATGCCTATAAGGAAACTGGGAAACATGTTTTGACAGCTTCTAATAACACACACACACCAACTCAAATATAATAGTTGCTAATAAGACAAATCAAATTGTATTAATGTTGATCACTTCTTAATTTTTATTTGTCTATTTCTGTGTAATATTTTTAAAAATGACAGTAATAGGAAAATTTTTCCTATCTTAAATTCTTACCCAGAAAAATATTTATTTTAAGTCCATAATAATTTGTTCCATGTTAAATGAAAAAAATCTATCAATATTGTGAAAGTCACATTAGGAATGAGAAAATGTTATTGAGTCTTTAAATCTCCACGAGTATTGGCTTGCTCTTTTAAGTTAATGAAAGGAAGCACTAGCCATCATCAAAGCACATATTGTTTAAAAATCAATGCGGAAACTGCCCTCTGTATTGCACATTCTACTTTTTTTTTTTTTTCGTTCTGCCTGGAAGCTTAAGAAGAGTCTTTGTTCAGCCTTTAGATGTACAGTCTGCAGTCTGGTGTCATGCCTGTTAAGTCCATGATAAAAATGAACTAATGTCCATCCCAGTCTAACCTAGATACTGGTTCTTGACGTTTTATACCAGAGGCTAATTACTGTCTCCCTTTTCAGAGCCTCATTACCCCCAAACAACTATTCTGATCTCATGCTTACTTTATTTCTCTTGCCAAGGATAATTGCACATACCTTTATTGCTTTCCTTAAAGGTGTACATATAAATTATCAATACATTACTATTATTGGCTGAGGTAAATAACCTTTCTGGGTTTTCAGAATGTTTTTCACCTTAGTTGGTTTACTATATGTGGGTGGCATTGATGTATGATATATGAGTCCATGTTATTGATAATTTTAAAAGCTCATTACATTTTTTTAGGAAATAATATGGATAACTTTTAAGTTTGGAGCTTCCCAATAATATAGGGGTGTTCCTATCTTGTATTTGAAAGTGATTACAGATTTTCAGATGTGCCTTCACATATATTGTCTTATTTGGTCTTTACAGCAAGCCTATGGAGATTGTTATGATTATTCCATATAATGATGGGATGGATGGCATATTGGAGAGTCAGTTATATTGTGTCCTCATATGCATAGAGTTTCAGAGCTGGGACCCCCAATCCAATTTTTCTTACTCCTTTATTCCTGAAGTAGTAACTTTACAAACTGGAGCCATACTGAATTTTTTTTTTTTTAATGTAGGTATTGTTTGGCACAAACACTTAGACTTAAAATCTATTTCATGTACAGTCCTAAGTTTATCTTTTTCATGCCTTATTATAATGAAAAATATATAGAATCCCAATATTAATGCTACCTGCAAATTACTTCTGAGTTACAAAAAAAGCTGTAAGCCTGTGATTTCACATCTTCTAAGGGCACAAGGAAGAAACCAGTTTTAGAGTTCTGGGAAGAAAAATCAGTGTTCCACTCAAGAACTCCTTATAAAATCAGGTCATCTGACTTTTGTGACCTTTGTACAAGTTACCTAACTCATTTTTCTTAGCTATAGTGGAGACGCCATTAAAATAGTTTCCTTGGAGAACTGTTCTGAAAAATTAAGTGGCATAATATGAGCAATGTCCTTAATACAGTGTGTCTACTTAGTAAACACTTGATAAATTTTAGCCATGAAAAAATTAATAGATTGAAAACTTCAGACTGTGTAGACACCAATGGAATATCAAAACACATAGGCACAAATAAGAGAGGGAAATGGAAAGGGCAATTGGGAAGGAGAGTGATGGGGCTGCTGTTCTGGTTGAGCATATAGAATGCTGCAAGAGAGAGCCTAACAAACAAAGCCAACTGAATGAACTACAAAATAAATAAGTTAGTTTAGCTCATCAAAGAGTCAAGCCCAGAGCAACTGAATAAATTAAACATCCAAAATCTGACAAACCCTTCCTAAGATATAAAGTACCCATAACCCATGGCTGCTTTCATTTTTGAAATGCTGGAGGAGGAAGTCAGTATAGATGCCATAAGCAAAAGCAGCTGTACTCCTAAATTTTTAAGTGCCAGATGTGGGCTGGTATAGGAGTTTAGAATTGCTGGGGTCCTAGATACAAGGGGAAATCCTTACCTCCATCTCTTTTTCCATCGGGTTTCATTGAGAGGTCAACAGATGCGGCGAGTGCACCTGTGAGGGACAGCACACGAAGTCTCTGCCCTCTGAGTGAGAAAGAGAACAAAGAGAAATGCTTCTGTATCCTGGGCCTTACACTGGACAGTAGGCAGAGGTAATCTGCCTCAGGAAAAGGGACAGAAGAGATCCCCTATCTGGGGTGCCTACGCACAAGCTAGGCCTTAAACTGGGTAGGAGGTATGGTAGGAGAGCTGAGACCTTGTGTGCAAAGGTGATGGGAGAACTGAGAGAAGCCCCCCAGTGCTGCCTACCGAGGGAGTCCTCATCTGTCCTCCATTGGGGAAGGAGAGGAGAGCTGAACGAGCAGTTCCCCAAGTCACAGATGCCCGAAGCCTGCTGAATGAGATCTCTGAAGAGGGATCAGGAGTCAGTGCCAGTGTACCAAAGGCAGAAATCAGAACTGCGAGAAACCACAGGCACTCTGGGGTATAACAAGTGGGCCTATATACAGCAGGGCCGGAAAAGGGGAGCCGAGATACAACTTTGAGGCATCTGAAGACAAAGGATGGCAACTAAAGAAAAAAGGCACTTACACTCCAAGTCCTGCTAAAGTAAATATTCTCTTTGTCCTCACAATTTAAGCCTGTGATAAACTGAATTTAATTAAAATAATGACAAAGCAAGACTCACCATGTCAATTTGAGGTATTACATAATAAACAACTAAGAACTGAGTAGTTTAACAGAAATTAATTTTTTCGTGATTTTGGAGTCAACAAGTCTAAAATCAAGGTGTAAGCAAGTTAGTAGAGTTCTGAAGCCTTTCTCAGCTGATAAACGGCCTTCCTCACCCTCTGTCTACATATGGTCTTCTCTCTGCATGTTTATGTGTACAGCTTTCCTCTTTCCATGGGATAGAAGC
The DNA here is from genome assembly GCF_040802235.1 of Manis javanica. Taxonomy (NCBI): domain Eukaryota; kingdom Metazoa; phylum Chordata; class Mammalia; order Pholidota; family Manidae; genus Manis; species Manis javanica. Next base: position 124,764,231 of record NC_133160.1, on the reverse strand, counting down.
CATATTCGGTTAGGATCCACCCTAATGACATCATATGATCTTACTTAACTGTTGAAAGACCCTATCTTCAACCACAGTCACATTTTGAGGTACTGGGGGTTAGGACTTCAACATATGAATTTTGAGGTGACACAGTTTAGTTCGTAACACCTACCTGAACTATCAACAAACAGTTCAAACAAGAGATGTGCCCTTTTCTGTGTGTGAATATTATTTACCTCAGTCCATTTTGTTGTTTTACATACAATGTTCACATTCAATCAAAAATTTACTGGAGCACACACACAGAAACAAGAAAATGTGACCTTTTGCTCAGGGTGGAAAGAGTCAGTAGAACCAGATTCAGACAGGGTCAAGAAGTTAAAATGATCACATAAGATTTTTTAAATTCCTGTAATACATATAATAAAAGATTTATTTGGAAAAGGTGGACAACATGTGTGAACAGATAGAGAATATCAGTAGGGGGTTATAAACTATGAAATAATCAAATGTAAATGCTTGAAGTGAAAAATCCTGTATTAGAGATGAATCATTCTTTTCATGAGCTTATCAGTAATCCAGCACATGAAAGGAAATACCATTGAACCAAGCCAAAGACAGTAGAAACTTACTAACTTGGAACACAGAGAGAAATAGAACAGAGTAACTGGTTTCTGTAAAACCGTGTATTTGGAACCTGGGAGGAGAAAATAAAGCATATGGGAGAAAAAAAATGGAGTAATAACTAATACTTTTCCAAAATTCATGAAAAACTTTGAGCCACAGATCAAAAAGGCAGAGAACTTCAAGCAGTGTAAATACAAAGAAAACCTTACATAAGCGTATCCTAATGAAATGGAAAACCAAAGAGAAAGAAAGCTCAGGAGAGCAACCAGAGGGAAAAAACACATTAAATGCAGGGCAGGTGAAGGAACGATGGCCAGTGTCTCATCGAATGCAGGGGAAACCGTGAGATAATAGAATATCTCCATCTGTCAACCTGGAATTAATACCCCACAAAAATATTTTTCAAATCAGATGAAATGAAAATATTTTCCTAAGTTAAACTGATTTTTTCTCTCTGAGAGTTCTCTACCACAGATTTGCTTTTTAAAAAAAGGATTCTTCAGACTTCATGGAAATGATACAAGGCATGTGTCTAATGATCTTTCAGGTAGAGAATATCTAAAAGAATCATATGTTAATATGTATAGGGAACTCATATATGTGTGTGTATAGGTCTATAGCTATGAATATATAGGCATATATAGGAATATTTATATATAAATACACAAATTATATTTATTTATATCTGAGTATATAAATATATAAAACAAAAGTCTTGTTAAAGACTTGTTTGATTAAGGAAAAAAAATATAATGTGTTTATAGCATGTGTAGAAGTAAAATGAGCACAGAGGATGGGAGGGTAATAATGGGAAATATACTGCTGTGGGGTTCTTATGTTTACTGTGAACTAGTAGAATATTTTTTGAAAATAGACTCTGATAAGTTAAAGTTGTAAACAGTAATGTTTTGAGTAATAACTAAAGTCAACACAAAGAGGCATTGTCATAGAACGAATTCTGTCCCCCTCCCTCCGGATCCATATGTTTAAATCCTAATCCCCATTACTTCAGTATGTGACCTTGTTTGGAAATACTGTCCCTGCAGATGTAATTAGTTAAAATGAGTTTTTACTGGAGTAGAGTGAGTGGAGTACCTAATCCAATATAATGTGTCCTTATAAAAAGGGAAATTTGGAAACAGACACACAGGGAGAAGGACTTGTGAAAATGAATGCAGAGATGGGGTGATGTTTCAACAAGCCAAGGATACTAGAGATTGCCAGCAAACCACCAGAAGCCAGGGAAAAGGCCCTGGAACAAGTTCTCTCTTACAGCCCTTGGAGGGAACCACCCATATTGACACAATTTCTGTTGTCTGAGCCACCCAGCTTGTAGCACTTTGATTCAGCAGCCCTAGTAAACTAATGCAGGCATAAACAAACTCAGTTGAGAAGATAAAATAGAACATTAAAAGTATTAGATTAACTCATACCCAAAACAAGGTGAAAAGAAAGAGCAAAGAGAAAAAAAAGAAATAGAGACTGGATGAAATGAACACCTGGATATTACAATTAAATCTGAACATTACAATAATTCCATTGAATCTATATGGACCAAACACCAAGTAAAAGGCAGAAATTGTTAGACTGGATAATAACTGTCATTTTCTCATAAAAATTAACCTAAATCAACTTTATGACCCAATAATTCCAATCCTAAGTATCTGTGAGAAATAAAACAGATCCACATAAATACTTGTACAAGGACGTTCATACTAGGTTTATCGGTAATAGCCCAAAACAGTAAATAACTTATATGTTCATCCATTGAAGAATGGATATACTGTGGCACATTCCTATAATCTGAGATTACTCACCAATAAAAAAGAACAACTACTGATACATGCTACAAAATGGTTAACTTGTAACAACATAGTTTGCAGTATATACTGCAAAGTATATACTGTATGTTTTCTTGGTGGTAGAAACCAGATGAGATGCTTCTATTGTGCCAGCCGGTGGGGATTCCAGTATGAAGGTGTATGAGGGAGCTAGGGTAATGAGAGTACAGGTGTGGGTTAGATGAATCTTGGCATTTGTAAAACCTTATTGAAATACACATAAGAGCTCTTCACTTTATGTATATTGGGACAAAAATCCGCCACATTTATTTATGCTGGCATACACTTTTTTTTTTAGTTTATCTACCTTTAGTGACCAGTGTACACCATGTTTTAATTTACCAGTGTACTACTATAACAAATATTTAATGTTAATGTTTATAGTCTGTTTCAGTTTACAAAGTATTCTACATGTATAGCGTTTTATTCAGGCTTCAAAATTACTCTGAATTAAACAGGAGAGGCTCAATATGATTATCACTTGCTTTATAGAGGGGATATAATCACTCATATATTTATTTATCCAGAATTAGTGAGATGACCAGTGGCCAAGACAAGTCTTAAATAATTTTCCCTCTGATTTACTTCAATAAACTTCTACTAAAAGCTCAATAGCATGTAAATTTAATTCCTATACCTCTCCCCCTCACTTAATTTGTCTGCTCTTATGTATCACTTGTGTAAAGTAGTTCTCTGCGTATCAGGCGGCAGAAGGTTTGGTGGCCTGTTGAATCGACCATATGTCTTAAGGTGGCCATATTGTGCTTCATGTTCCTTAATGAAACCTGGTTATTTAAAGGAGACAGGGGACCAATGACAAGAGTGAACCTATTTCCTATATGCACCACTTAGAAGTGGATGAAATCCTTACTCAAAGTGTTTTTGTACTTTGAAGTGAAAAAAAATTTTTTTTGAAAGCGTATTTTTCTGCCATCTCTCTTCCCTGATCTCTTCAAGCCTGTTAGATGTGTATTTATAATGATTAAGAGACCTTAGTTGTTGAGGCCTTAGGTCTTTATAAAATTTTCTTAAAGGAAGATAAGACTTTTGAATGATGTTTAATGCATTACATGAATAATTTAATGTCTTAAACATAAAATGATCATGCACAATTTTTTTTATTTAGAAAAACTATTTCCAAAAAGCAAAATTTAGCATTACTATTGTGTTCTGATATTGGTTGTCAAAACTTATATTCTTCTGAGATCTCAGAAAGGGTATTAAAGAATTACATTTGCAACTCAACATAGGAAAGGGTGAATATAAATTAAAATCTCTCTGGAAAGTAGGTTTTATCATCCAAAAAAGGACTGCTTCATTAGGGGAATTTATTTTACTCAATTAATAAATATGATATCCTGCTGAAGAATCTACTGAAACAGGTATAAACTGAAGTAGCACAGAGGTCATAAAATCTCATTAAAAAGGATTTTAAAAATTGTAGTCTCAGTAGTAGATTAAATTAAGAAAATGATTCCACATATTTCTCATTCAGAGTTATGTCTTCATAACCATAATTCTTAAACTTCAGTCATATAGCCCATATTAAATTCTAATTAATATTGACCATCTTTTCAAATGATTTTATTATCTATCAAGATTTCTGCTTAGTCTTTCATGTTACAGATTACATGGAAAAACAGTTGAGACCATGTATATTTTATAGAGTCTATCTAATTCTCAACACTCATTAAAGGAGAATGGAATTGCCTGAATAAATTACTCCTGAATTTCCTGCTGAAAGCTGGAGTCCAGGGAGCGATCAAGAGTATAATTCCCTTACCTCCCTGCGTAAAGTGGTCAGAATAGTGTAATACCTCTTTTTACTTTCAGCAAACCGAGTATGTGGAGTCATTTAAACTGCTGTGATGAAATAATCAGATTAGATCACGCTGCCACTAACCAAGCTGTTCAACAAACAAAATATGGAAGGAGGAAATAATGGAATGTCTTCATTTTGAATTGAAAAAAAGGCATGAAAAAGTAATTAAATACTAATGCCATATTTTTAACAGATGTCATCTTTAAGAGTAAGTCACAGAGCAGATCATTTCTTCACTGACAACATCCAGTGGAGGGTACCTGTGCCTCTCTGGACTGAAGTAAGACAGTTCATGGTGCCCCAAAGAAGATCCATGTATACACAGTTAGGCCTAATTGCCTCATTATGTGTGATTTTGTGAGCAAACCTTGTTTATTTTCCAGGTGACCTTACAGTTGTGACATTTCCATCATCCTTCTAAGCCTTGAGATTTATGAATAGAGTTGCTATAAATGTGTTCAGGTTTTTGTATGGACATAAGTTTTTGGTTTCTTCGGGTTAATACCAAGAGTACAATTGCTAGATCCTATGGTAAAAGCATGTTTTGTTTTATTAGAAACCACTAAACTTCTTTCCAAAGTAGTTGCACCATTTACATTCTTACCAGCAATGTTGGAAAGTTCCTGTTGCTCCTTGTCCTTGCTAACACTTAGTGTTGCCAGTGTTCTGGATTTTGGCCATTCTAATAGATGTGTAGTGTTGTTTTGTTTTATTTTGCATTTCCCTGATAACACATGATAAGGGGCATTTTTTCATGTGCTTATTTGCCATTTCTATTATCTTCTTTGGTGAAGTGTCTGTTAAAGTCTTTGGCCCATTTTTTTTGTTGCTTGTTTTCTTACTGAGTTTCAAGAGTACTTTGTGTATTTTAGTTAACAGTCCCTTATCAGATGTTCTTTTGCAAATATTTTCTTCCATTCTGTGGGCTGTCTTCTCATTCCCTTGACATTGTTTTTCTCAGAGCAGAAGTTTTAAAATTCTTTTTTATTTAATGTAGGATTCTAGTAAGTAGCTTTTAAAAGTTGAGGAATGACATCTGCATATATGTTTCAGTTGAAGACAACTCCTAATGAGTGATTTTCAGTTTAGCTATGCAGGAATGACACATTCCTTTCCTAGGTCGCTAACTTAATCAAGCTAAGGTTTTGTCTCCATTGTCATTATCGGTCATAGATACCATTTTTATTGGGAGAGTTTTTGCTTTTCTTAGATTTAAAATAAGTATTTTCCTATGCTGAATAATCTTCTTTCAAGTCTGTGAAGCTAAATGTCTAATAAGCTATGTTTCTATTCTCTAATTAGGGGAGAAAGAACAGTCAAGAATATGAGAAACGTCATTCCCTTCCCCTAATGAACAAGGGAGGCAAATGAACAAACCGGCATTCATTTAGTAGCTGTTATGTGCCAGACATTGTTAAGAACCTTATATATATCATTCCAATTAGTTCTCATCTAATCTAGTCATTTAGATATTGTTCCAACTTTATTGATGAGGAAATGGGGGCCTAATGGATGTGGTATTTTTCAAATATAGTTTTACCCCTTAAAAGTACTAGGGATATAATAATAGAGTTTCCTGTGACTTTAGTCTTCCCTTACCAGAAGTCTATAAACTTTCTAAGTTCTTTAAATTATAGGTTAATGTTCTCCAACACAAAATTCTAGTCCTTAAAAGTAACCACTTTTAAAAGTCATATTTTAATGCTACATATATTTACCATATATAAGAAAGTAGTATCATACCATATATATGGCTCCACAATTAGGTATTTGAAATTAAAATATACTTTGTAAATACATATCTATAAATATAGTGCTTTCTCATTCTTTTTTATAGTTGTATATGAATCACTTATTAATGAAAACATCAAGTTCATCAATTTTTATAGTATGGAAGCAAGATATGAATCCCTCTGGTATTCAGTATTTCATTAATAAGATGTAGGTCTATAGTCAATTCACCCTTAATAGTAGCATCTAAATTTGCCAAATAAAAATTTAAGGCTATAGATCTCTTGTTATTCTTAGAATGTGGTTATCTTTCACTTGTGTGCCTTCAGTTCTCAGTAAATTCATTGGTCAAACTTTGCTTTGCCTTTTTAGACTATCCTTTATTTTTTAGTGTTTCTTTTGCTGGATTTATCGTTTATTTATGTACGTTGTAGAAGAGTTTAATCTTCTGTCACTTTCATTTATTTTAAAGATCTATACTTGAGAAAAAAATGTTAACACTTAGAAAACACAAAACCTCCCCTGAGCTAATCCTAAATATTGGTTTGGTTACCTTCTTATTTTTACATTCTTTGTTATTTAAGATGAAAGCTTTAGAGAGAAACCAACCCCTTATTTTATAGATGAAAAAGCTTATGCATCAATCACAAGATTCTTCAACTTGTCAGGAGCAAAGTCAGGATCAGACCCAAGCACCATTTTACAGTTCCTATGTAGTTATTGCTTCTACAAAATATTGATATCTGTCTATAATTGTGTGTTACAAAGATTTACTGATCTAGCTTATTTAGCCTTATTTACTGTGACCTTTTTCAGGATGGGCGGCTGGAGTTAGATCTGCAATCCATTGTCAGATTAGAAGAGTATTATACTCAGTTAACAATAATATATATTGTAACCAGCTAATTGTGTGAAAGTAGAGAAGCAATTTAGGGTAACTAAAATCTACAAGAGAAAAAACGACTTTTAATGTTTGTCCTGAACAGTAGTAAATGTGTTCATGTGTCTTCTTATATTACCAGAATATGTAATGCAAATTTATTAAGCCGGATAATTAGTAAAGTACCATTTTATAAACTATGGTCAAGTTAGACTTTGATCAGATGGCCAATAGGCACACGAGGCTTATGTGACACAACAGGCTCCATATCACTAATCCTCAGGGAAGGCAAATTGAATCCACAGTGAGCTATCCCTCATAACAGGTCGAATGGCCACCCTCCAAAAGATGAGAAATAACAAGTGTTGGCAAGGATGTGGTGAAAAAGGAACCCTCCTACACTGTTAGTAGGAATGTCAATTGGTGCAGCCACTGTGGAAAGCAGTATGGAGGTTCTAAAATAGAGTAAAAATAGGAATACCATATAATCCATTAATTCCATTTCTAGGAATTTACCTGAAGAAAACAAAATCCCTGGTTTGAAAAGATATATACACCCGTGTATTTATTGCCACATCATTTACAATAGCCAAGATATGGAAGCAAGCAAAGTGTCCACCAGTAGATGAATGGATAAAGAAGAGGTGACACATACACACCGTGGAATATTCTTCAGTCATAAAAAATAAAGCAATCCTGCCATTTGTTATAACATGTATGGAGCTAGAGGGTATTATGCTAAGTGAAATAAGCCAGGCAGAGAAAGACAAGTACCATATGATTTCACTTATTTGTGAAATCTGAAAACAAAATAAAACAAAATGAACAAAAAAGCGGTAGATTCATAAACACTGAGAAGACTTATTAGACATTTAGCTTCACAGACTTGAAAGAAGATTATTCTTAAATACTTATTACTTTTTAAAAGGTAAACAGTGGGGGAAGTGTTGGAATGGGTGGAGGGAGAGTGGGAGGGGGATAAAGAGGTACAAAAATTCTCAGTCGTACTGTAAGTTGCTCACAGGGATGGTAGCACAGCATGGAGAATATAGCCAATGATTCTGTAACATCTTTCTATCTTCACAGTAACTACATTAATTGTGGTACTGATTAAATCATGTGGGTAACTGGCAAACCACTGTGTTTTATACCTGAAACTAATATGTGTTTGTGTATCAATGATACTTAAATAAATTTAAAAAATAGACTTTGATCAATTTTTTCTTAAATACTTATTACTTTTTAAAAGGTATATTGAAATCATTAGTAATAGAGTACCAGTAGCATTAGAGAGAATATATTGAAATCTTTTATAAGGCTTCCAAGGATTTTACCAGGTTCAACATGCAGTTATATTATTAGCACTCTTAACTTGGCTGAAGTTTTTCAATTTCTCCTATATTTTTTGTATGATATATAGCTAAAACTTAAACAGTAAATTCCAATTTTAATATTTTTGTCACAATATATATTTTTTTCTTATTTTATTTATTTTTTCCCTTTATAAAAAATTTGGTATCATTAATATACAATTAATGAGCAACATTGTAGTTACTAGATTCCCCCCATTATCAAGTCCCCACCATATACCTCATTACAGTGACTGTCCATCAGCGTAGTAAGATGCTATAGAATCACTACTTGTCTTCTCTGTGCTATACTGCCTTCCTCATGCCTCCCCCACATTATGTGTGCTAATCGTAATGCCCCTTATTCCCCTTCTCCCTCCCTTCCCACCCCCACCCCCAGTCCCTTTCCCTTTGGCAACTGTTAGTCCATTGGTGGGTTCTGTGAGTCTGCTGCTGTTTGTTCCTTCAGTTTTTTCTTTGTTCTAATGCTCCTCACATGAGTGAAATCATTTGGTACTTGTCTTTCTCTACCTGGCTTATTTCACTGAGCATAATTCCCTTTAGCTCCACCCATGTTGTTGCCAATGGTAGGATTTGTTTTCTTCTTATGGCTGAATATAATATTCCATTGTGTATATGTACCACCTCTTCTTTATCCATTCATCTACTGATAGACACTTAGTTTGCTTCCATTTCTTGGCTATTGTAAATAGTGCTGCAATAAATATAGGGGTGCGTATGTCTTTTTGAGACTGGGAAGCTGCATTCTTGGGGCAAATTCCTAGGAGTAGAATTCCTGGATCAAATGGTATTTCTATTTTGAGTTTTTTGAGGAACCTCCGTACAGCTTTCCACAATGGTTGAACTAGTCTACATTCCCACCAGCAGTGTACATTCCCCTTTCTCTGCATCCTTGCCAGCATTTGTTGTTCCTATTCTTTCCTATGTTGGCCATCCTAACTGGCTTGAGATGATATCTCATTGTGGTTTTAATTTTCATTTCCCTGATAATTAGTGATGTGGAGCATCTTTTCATGTTCCTGTTGGCCATCTGAATTTCTTCTTTGGAGAATTGTTTGATCATATCCTCTGCCCATTTTTTAATAGGGTTATTTGCTCTTTGGGTGTTGAAGCATTTGAGTTCTTTATATATTTTGGATGTTAGCCCCTTGTCAGATATGTCATTTATGACAATACATTTTTTTAACTTATTTATTTATTTATTTATTTATTTATTTATTTATTTATTTATTTATTATTTATTTATTTATTTTTGAGAGGGCATCTCTCATATTTATTGATCAAATGGTTGTTAACAACAATAAAATTCTGTATAGAGGAGTCAATGCTCAATGCACAATCATTAATCCACCCAAAGCCAAATTCTCGTCAGTCTCCAATCTTCTGAAGCATAACAAACAAGTTCTTACATAGTGAACAAGTTCTTACATAGTGAATAAGTTCTTACATGGTGAACAGTACAAGGGCAGTCATCACAGAAACTTTTGGTTTTGATCACGCATTATGAACTATAAACAATCAGGTCAAATATGAATATTTGTTTGATTTTTATACTTGACTATATGTGGATCCCACATTTTTCCCTTTATTATTATAATTATTATTATTTTTTTAATAAAATGCTGAAGTGGTAGGTAGATGCAAGATAAAGGTAGAAAACATAGTTCAGTGTTGTAAGAGAGCAAATGTAGATGATCAGGTGTGTGCCTGTAGACTATGTGTTAATCCAAGCTAGACAAGGGCAATAAAACATCCATGGATGCAGAAGATTTCTCTCAAAACATGGGGGGGTGAGGTTCTGAGCCTCACCTCTGTTGATCCCCAATTTCTCACCTGATGGCCCCCCTGTGACTCTGCCTGTCTTAGGTTGTTCCTCCCTTGAGGAATCTTACCCACCTCTGGCTAACCAGTCATCTTCCGGGGCCATACAGGGAAATGTAAAGTTGGTAAGTGAAAGAGAAGCCATATTGTTTGAAAAGGTTAGCTTTTTACTTCTTTGCAGATTTATGCCGTGTGGCTTCTATGCCCAGCACTTGTCTCGAGGTATCTTTACCACCTGGAGGAATTATGATACTTGGTAAATTCAATATGAGGCACTAATTCTATTTAAGGGTTGCAATTAGAAAGGAAGAAGAAAAGCTATAGAAGTAGCAGGCGGAAGAAAAGATGGGAAGATTGATTATTTCTTTGACATATCTTCTTGTAGAGTAACTTAAGCATGTATAGGTTTTAAACTACTAATTAAATTGTGCACACACATTAACATAATAGGAATACAGTTACATAACCAAAGCAGACCTATAATTACCAGCCATCTCCAGTGAAACCAAGAAAACCAGTTAGGCATCCTAGGCATTTGTGAAAATTTATCGATGATATGATGGATATTGTCCAACTGTCCTTGAACAGTCTGAGAGAAATCAGATACATTAAAACAACCCATTCCTGGGAACTCTTCACATCCCATATGTTCTTTTAACAGTAGATAGTCTGTAGTTGTAAGATTTTGGAGAGCTACAACTTGCACTTCTCCTAATTCTTGGTTGAATTCCAACAGTATAGACCCAGTCAAATTTGTAGTTTTACTGTATGCACAGGCCAGCTTAGATATCTCCTTCTTCATTCCCATGGCAAGTCCAGGAACCGGTGGGATGAATGCAGCTGCAGCTGTAGCAGCGCCTGGATCTTTGTTGAGGTTTTTTGTTGATCATCTTCTGGTATGAGTCTTCCAGAGAGTGCTGATGTTGGAAGTTCTTCTTCATATCATATCTTAGTTCATTTTCTGGGTAGCCAAATTAGGCTTTGATCCTCTGTATAAACACAAACAGATCCTTTGCCCACATTTTGATATGCCCTTTATACCATTGTGTGGAACTCATTAGAGGTCACCACCCAGGAACTGCTTTTTTTTTTTAAGAGAAAGGAAGATTATCAGGAAAATGTACCTGCATAGCCAATCATCTGACACCCTTTAAGTGATCAAAATTAAGGATATTTAAAGCATGCATTAATCGTTGATTTACAGTTAGTTTTATCCTCTCAGGGAGTAATCCCCCTTTTCTTTCTTTTTTTTTTGTTATCATTAATCTATACTTACATGAAGAATATTATGTTTACTAGGCTCTCCCCTATACCAGGTCCCCCTGATAAACCCCTTTACAGTCACTGTCCATCAGCATAGCAAAGTGTTGTAGAATCACTACTTGTCTTCTTTGTGTTGTACAGCCCTCCCCTTTCTCCCACCCCCCCATGCATGCTAATCTTAATACCCTTCTTCTTCTCCCCCTTATCCCTTCCTACCCACCCATCCTCCCCAGTCCCTTTCCCTTTGGTGCCTGTTAGTCCATTCTTGGGTTCTGTGATTCCGCTGCTGTTTTGTTCCTTCAGTTTTTCCTTTGTTCTTATACTCCACAGATGAGTGAAATCATTTGGTATTTCTCTTTCAACAATACATTTTTTTAAAGTTATAAATACTAGCTTTTGTGTCTTTGCATTTTTTAATATTTTCTTTTCAATATGTTTTACAGTTTTTTTGTTTATTGCTTTTTTAAAAAATTATTTTTGCCATAAATGTGACCAACAAGTGAACTAAATGAGTAAATGGTAATAATTTGACCTAGAACACTATGATATAACTTGTGTATTCCTGACTGCAAGTTTATAATAAGGATCATTCTTCACCTTAACCATGGTATATGTACTTTGTAGAAGAGTTTAATCTTCTGTCACATGCCTTTATTTTAAAGATCTATACTTAAAAAAAAATTTAGCACTTAAAAAACATAAAACTTCTTCTGGGCTAATCCTAAAAATTGGTTTGGTTACCTTCTTATTTTACATTTTTTGTTGTTTATGATGAAAGCTTTAGAGAGAATCCAATCCCTATTTTAATTACAATAAGGTATGAAAATAATGAAAGTTAATATAGTTCCTATATTTATGTATGAAGTGGGAGTCAGCTGGCAAAATCCATGTTTACTTTGGACAACAAATGACAAATAATTTTAAGAAGGGTGTTTGAGTATTTTTTTACTGCCTATTTTAGTAAAACTTAAAGGAATAATAGAAAACTACAGCCAGGGATCAATGAAAGGGCAAAGAGATTAAATTTGTATAATTGAACTCAATAATGGTGATTCTTAGACAAATGAAGTATTTTCTTTTCTTCTAATTTGATAGTTTTAAAATGTTGGAGGAAAAATTTCAGTTTATGGAGGCTCTTTCCATATGATAATGAGGTTAGGAATCCTAGCAAATCATTAATGGTCCATTAGAGCAGAATGAATCTTTTTTTTGGATCATATTGCAAGGGCAAATGCAATCCCCAAGCGATGCAAATGGAGTGATGAAAACTGATTAATATGTCCAATAAATATAAACTCTTTATATTTATACTGTTTCTTAAATCACTCAAATATAAGTATTTTATAGTTTTTCTTAAACCAATTTAAAAAATCACTGAATAACTAACATTTCTGTGTCATTGATTGATATGTGAGAGGACTTCTAACATATAATAGCCTTATCCACCAACTGCAATTTTGAAAATACATTTCGGGTGGTATGGTTTTTGATGTTTGGAATGAAAACTCTTCATTGAGAGTCTACTGTTTCTTTTGGGGGAGGCTTACAACATTTACTGAGTAATGATTTTAAAACCAATTACCTGTTAAGATAATTTTTTCAATGTTTTAGAAAATAAAAGTCATATTAAATTTTTAAAAAATACATTAAGCCAAAGAAGAGGTTATCAGATTAAGTATTTACTTATAACCAATCTTTCTGACAAAATTTGCATGTGCATAGTAAAACATAATTTCTTTACTACCCTCTAACAAAACCGGAAAATGTATAAAGCATAATTTATATTCTGTATTTTGTCAAGCATCTGATGGTGACTGTGATTGTGATTATCCCACAGTGTAGATCACTTCATCAGTAGGAAAGCTTTTTTGTGTGTGTGCTTTTGGTCTTTTGTTCATTTGCCAACATATAGATAGAATGCAAAAGTTACATAGTTAAATTAGGGGAAATTTTTTTGTATCTTTTAATGAGAAAATTCATAGGATTCTAATTATTTTTTATATTATCTTTTTTTACCCAGTCTGAAAGCTAAAGACAGCAATTGTTGAAATCAAAATATAGGGTTCTTTAGATTGATCAGTTAAATGAAGCAGGGGACAGCAAGCATTGGCCTTCCTTCCTAGTGGAGGACAACTTATTTGTTTGTTGCCTGTGAAGCCTTTCTTGCTACAGTGACAGTGTTGAGTAGTTAAGACAGAGCTATTGATCCCACAAGGCTTAAGATACTTACTAGCACCTTTCAAGAAAACTTATGCTGGCCTCTCAAAGAGATACATACATGCATACCATTCATTTATCTTCACCATATCTGCTGTATTTTAACAATCTTTGTGAAAGTGTTTGCATACAGAATCTATGAGCTTTTCTAAGATTACCTCCATTTATGCTTTCCTGACCTATAATACTTATATTTCTTTCATAATCCCCCCCACCCAGTTTGTTTCCATCTAGGAGCATTTTCATAAAACATCAATACAATGATTAATTAATGCATTGATCAATTACTGAGAACTTGCTATACTCAAGAAACGTAAGCACTAATGATATAAAAGTGAAAAATGTTTAAAATCCAGGTGAAGCATAACAGATAACATAAATCAACACATGGTTTGTATGCACAGGACAAGATGTAGTCAGGCCTGAAGGTAACAGTTATGAAAGACTCAATTGCAAGGGGCTCAAGCATAACTTAAAATGATTTACAGATAAAGAAATTACTGTGCTAATTGAAGAAACCCCAGGTTTAACTGACTTCAGGTCTCTCTTTATCCAGATGCTCAACTGATACACAATCAGAAATCTCTTTCTCCACCTCTCCTGTCCTTTGTGTTGGGCTTCATGAAGCAGCACCAGACTTCTGTGCTTGACCTTTGAATCTGTTTTCGGTTACGAGTAATCGTTTTGTTCAGTGTTTTCCTAAAAAATTCCAAGTTTGGATAGTACTTACTCCACTGGGATTGCGTACCTATTCCTGAACTAATCACTGTGCCCAGGGAGATGAATGAAGCAGGCATGGCTCATATGTTCAAGTGGATTGAAAAAATGATAAGTGATTTTGCAGAGGATAATCCAGATGCTGTTATAGGGGTAGGTGTTAGGTGGCAAATAGGTGTCTGCTTTAATCAGTTAACCTGAAAATCTGTTCTGGGCAAACTTTTAAATAATGTACTAATTCCATATACTTAGAATTTTACACTAATTTTTCTTTGAGATGTTTTGGGCTAAAATGAATGTAGCTTTTATCTTTGTGGGTGTACATTGGAAAAGTATTCTATGGGAGGTGACTGCACTAATTTTTTGGTAAAACTTTGAATTTCTCCTGTAATGTGTATCCTGATAATTAATTTATTTAGAAATATGAAACTTCCAACTAAGCTTCTGCTCTTTTATATCCCTGGTGGTGAAAATTTTCATAGTGAATGTGACTTTTTTCATTAAGAAAAAAATTATATTTGAACTTTATTTTAGTACCAAAATTTTCCCCAAAAAAAACCCTCTAAAATCTAGGTCTGAATATAACTACAGCATGATTATTTTTTATTAAATTTTATTCTCTGATTCATTATTATCTATGAGGTGAGTTTTAAGTATTTCCCGATGCATGCATAAAATTGTTAATATCCTTTAGGATAAGTACTGATTGGAAAATTAAATATGAAAATGATTCTAACACTGAATTCTAGTCCATGATCTATTATTTTGTGAAATAAAAATGGTATTCAATAGTAAGAAGACCTGAGTCTACTTTAAATAAAATTTGGAAAAATGGAAAGGATTTGAGGATGTAGCTTCTTAAGAATCATGGTCTTTGTTAATGAGCTGCCTTTCATATGTGTTTGTGTGTTTGTGTGTGTGGTTCCTGTCAACAGTACTATTAATCTAAAAGAATGTGTCTTCTTTGCGAGCAGTATTATACTTACACATGCTATGTGACTTGCCTCTTTTAATTCATACAGGAACCCCAAGAAGTGTATGCATAATTATTATCTCCAGTATATAGTTGAAGAGTTTGAGGCTTAGGTTAAGTAATTTGTATAAACTGATAATTGACTTAAATGACAGAATTCATTCTCAAGTTTGCCTAACTTTTGAACAAATATTTTCAATATATGCAAGGCTGCCTCTTTACCTCTGTCATGTGATTGGAAAATCATACATTTGAAAAACATAATAAAAGCAATAGTACATGCATAATATCTTCATTAGTAAATCTTTTATGGCTGCATTTAATAGTAATGTGTTTCCTCAGGCTTCCCATTAAGTCCAATCAGTGTTAATTAAGATAAATAAAATGAGACAAAATAAAAAATAAGAAAACACCTTTTGAAAAATAAAATTACGTTTGAAAGAAAAGTACCTAAAGTTTGAGTTGCTTTTATGCAAATGCCTGTCTTTCCTGTTTAGCATTTTTGGGTTAGTAGCAACTGAGGCCTTCATTTTTCTCCAAATCGATGGTCATTCAAAAAGTTTTTCAATCAGTGATTTCTATATGCTGGCTACTGTAGTAAATTATGGCATCAAATGGCAAGTTAGACCTGTGCATGAGTCGAGTTCCTAAGGAAGATTTATTTTACTTTGTTTATATGGAATGCTTTATGGAACAGTTAAGTTGAATTTAATTCAACTAAAACAAATAAAATGTCATCATTTCTCTTGATTCTTAGTGAAAAAATGTAGTTCCTTTAGATGGTTAAGATTCTAGATATTTTTGGAATATATTTTATACACTGGTATAAAAGAAAAAATTACCTGCTTCTTTGTCAATGTTGAAATTCATTGGTGGTTTGTTGGCTTAGTCCCATCTGTTTGGTTTTCTCTGGTGGCTTTTGATGCATTTGATGCATTTTCTTGATCACAGGTTTTTGATGTGGAAATAAATCATTCAGTGTTCACTGTATTGCCGAAAGGGCATTCGTTGTTTGAGGGAGGCATACTTTTCATCTACGATTCAAATTTTATGAATGTTCCATAATGCTTTCTTTTGGTGCCATCACTTATAATATATAACTGTAAGACAGACA
This sequence comes from Manis javanica, assembly GCF_040802235.1. Classification (NCBI taxonomy): domain Eukaryota; kingdom Metazoa; phylum Chordata; class Mammalia; order Pholidota; family Manidae; genus Manis; species Manis javanica. Next base: position 124,747,873 of record NC_133160.1, on the reverse strand, counting down.
GCATCTTAAAATATATTTAAAATATAAATATAAATCAGTAGCGTTTTTATATGAAGTTAAACTTATAAGTCACCATTTGCTGAGTGAAAAAAAAACTTGTAATAAAGGTACATGAATTGATTGAACCATAACAAAAAGTGTTTTCTGGTATACTTTTTTTCATTATTGCATGCAATAAACTCAAAAAGTCCTTAAGGATTAGGATAAATATTTATTGCAACCTATATCCCTTAGTTTTGGAATCTAAATTTAAAAAATGCATGTTACAAATGATTACATAAATGAATTATTTGTTTCTAGGTAACATGCCAGTTAAGAAATGTTTTTCACAAATCAAAATGAACAAAACAGTTGTAGACTCATAGGCACTGAGAAGTTACTGGTGGTTACCATGGGGGAGGGGTTGAGCTGTATTGGAGGTGAGAGTGAGGGGGATAAAGAAGCATAAAATCTCAGTCATAATCTAAGTTGGTAATGGGAATGAAAGTGCAGCATGGAGAATATAGCCAATGGTTCTGTAACATCTTTCTTTCTGTTGCTATTTGACAGATGGTAACTGCACTAGTTGGGGTTAGGATTTATTAATAAGGGTAACCATTGGACCACTGTGTTGTATACTTGAAACCAATATAATATTTTATATCAACTATATGTTGATTTAAAAAAAGCAAAACAAACAAAAAGAAATTTTTTTTCATATTTTTGACTTAAATCATTTTGTAAATTTAGGCAAGTTGAGATGCAGTAGTTGTATGCTACATTCCTAGAGTGGTTCTCCACTCAAGGACAGAAAATCCAATGTACTATTTGAAGAGTTGAAACAATGACTTTCCTGGCCATATTTACTTCCTCACCTAGTACATATGATCATGCTCACTAGTTGACAAGTTGTTCACATCTACTTGGATATTTGAGATCCAGTCAGCCATTGCAGTGACTTAATTTTATTCCCTGCTATTTTCCCTTTGCTAAACCTCCACTGCATTTCTGAGTTGGCATGCTATTAATGGCAGTCTCCCAGAATTCTTTTCCCATTGTAAAAGCAGCAAACACATCCTTCAGTTTGCATGCACTTGCCAAATGTCTACCCTTTTGATATTTTTATTTGTAAAATGTGTTTACTTTTCAAGTGGATTAAAATGCTTGAAATATGGTAACCACTAAAAGCGTATGTGTTCTTTTCCCCTTTGCTTCTGTCCATTCTTGTACTTCCCTTTTAGGCTTCTCCATTTTCTTTGCATCATTTTTATGTAACTTGCTTCCAGCTGAGAAGCCATGAGAGTGGCTTTCCCTCAAGCTGATGCAAGTATTGCTCTGTAATTAGACCACAGGGAATGCTGTAGAAGGAAACAGCCACCTTTCCCCATGCCCTTAGGGACTATCTATCTCTGCAACACTCAAACTTCATGATCCTCAAGAGCTAAGTCGTATGTATAAACATTCATATATGCCTTAGGTAATAAAGGTTTATTCACAATCGCATATGTTCAAAAACATATTGCCAACCCATGTAACTCAAATCAGTATCTGACATCATGGGGATTTTATTCATACAGGTATGTGTTGTTCTCTCTAGAGATTTAATTCTTTAAAATGTGGTGTAAAAATTCCGATTTCACACCAAAAGCCAAGAAACAAGGTTGCCTTTTTAATTCTGAAGCTAACTGACTACCTCAACAGTTTCTTATATTTGCTCTTCTGAGAAATTTGAGTCTAATTTTTAAAATGTCTCTTTCTTTGGATAAAGTACCACCACAAACAAAATCTGATTATATAAGTGGGTGTGTATTACATGGAAAGTTATTTCCTTTGACATCTGAGATTCAGGTTTAAATCTTCATCTCTCTGGGGACAACAATACACACTGGAGAGCATGAGCTGGGCTCTGAGTGCTGTGTGTGCTCTGCTGCTGTGCCACCTCATAGCACAGTAGGGCAGCGGCACGGTGTTTATTGAAGGACCCTGCAGGTTCATCAAAGGCTATTCTGAACTCCTGTTGTGTGCACAACACAGAACCAGTGCTTCACTTGTCATTTTCTTAGTGTAGATCTACTGTAACTTCTGTACCCCCTTGTATCCTCTGTCTTCAATTTCCAAAGTTTAGAGTCTGCCTTGATTCCTCCTTCCTTTTAATTCCTGACATTCCAACCAATTAATAGAATCTTCCAATTTTACCACCTTAAATATTTCTTGAATTCACCCATTTCTCCATCTTCATTATGAGATTCTTATGCCTGTAGGCATGTACTCCATTGGATTCATTTTCTACAGAAATGGCAGGTTAACCTGTATCAAAACGAATGAGAGCTTATTACTTTCTTGCTTATAACACATTCCATGATTTCACTTAATCAAATAGAGTCCATACTCATTTAATTACCATCTGGATAACTTCTACATAAATCACATAATTTCCCAAAGCCTTAGTTTTCTCACTTACACATGTACAGTCATCATGAAGATTGCACAAGATAATATACATAAAACACTTAGCACAATACTAAGCACAGAGAAGTGATCAGTATGCATTAGCTACCATTGTTAATTAGCGTATTGTACAATTTCTCTATATTTGAGCATCTTTTCACTCTCTGACCTCCTCTCTTGTCAACCTGCGCCTTCCACTCCAAGAATACCAAAGGACTTCTAGATCTCTACATTGCTGTGCTATTTCAGTTCCCTTTCTCCTTCACCTGCGTTAAATGCCTTCACTGTTCTTTCACGAATTTTACTGAGGTGACTGGTACTCATCCCTTAACACCGAATTCTGGTGTTACCTCCTCCAAGAAACCGGCCCTGATATCTCCTCTTCTGTCCGTTTTGGGTGTTCATATTTGATTCCGAGCACTGCCGTAACAAATAGCTTCAAAACAATAACCAGAGCTACCCTCTCGGAGTTCTGAAAGCCGGAAATGCCATGGTGACAGCAGGGCCGTGCTGCCTCTGGGACTCTGGATGGCATCTTCCCTTGCCTCTTCCTACGTCTAGTGGCAGCCATCATTCCTTTGTCCTCCTGGGCTTGCAGCTGCATTGCTCTGATCTCTGCCTCTGTCAATGTGTGTTTTCCCTGTGGGTCTCTGTCTTTGCTTAATTTGCCTTTTATTACAAAGACATCAGTCATAGTGGACTAAGGTCCACCTCACTCCAATCAGATCTCATCTTATACCTAATTACATCTGCAACAAGACAAACAACAAATAAGGTCACATTCTGAGGTACTGGGGGTTAGCACTTAAACTAGGGACACGATTCAACCCATAATAGTGACCCTGTATGTACTTTCAAATCACCTATGCATACATATATCTGGAGCTATCCTTAAGTCATTGTGTGTTGATAACCTTTTTGTGTCTCTTTCATCTGATCATTTCAAGCTGCTTAGAGCATGGGTCATGTTTAGTCTGTCTTCATCTTGCTAGCACAGTACACATGGTAAGCTCTTTATATGTGTCAATTAAATGAATAAGAGATTGTTTACTATTCATAAAACAGGTCATTTGCTACAAGGATTGATGTGTTTCATAGTACCTATTAATCTGATTTTTATTTCCCCATTGCCAGGGAAGAGAGAGTACTTTGATTCAGGAATGAAGAGAATTTAGTTATTTTCCCAGGGTCCTCATTGTTAGCACAGCTTTGGGGGAAATTACTTAATTTTTCCATGCTTGTCTATAAAATATACATGAAAACAGTTATAGCATACAGATTCACTTTCAGACATTTATATTTTTTCACTTTCCATGCTAGAACCACCGGAGACTTAATGTAGAAGGTAGGGGCTATTTATGAAGAGCCTGGTGTGTCATTTTTGGGTTTTAATCAGGAGGAAATGAAGGGTCATGAAAAGCAAGTGAGGATTATGAGCAAAGCGGCACTGAAGTGGGAGCAGTAGAGCTGGTGAGGAAGGGACTGGAGATGAGAGGAGGCACAAAGATAATTGAATGAATCTCTGGAATACCTTGCCAAGAGCCATATTTGATGCTGGAATCTAAAATTTCAGACTTTCGTAGAGTGATATTGTTGATAAATGCAGGAGGCCTTACATGTCTTTCTGTGTGTATGTGCACTTCAACGAGACCTCTATTGAAGTTATTATACCTTGTCATTATTAAACATTCACATTTCCCTTACTGATGCCCACTTCTTATTACCTTTGAAGTAGGGAGGTGAAGCCCTTTTACACTTGTTGTATACGTGAGTGAAGTAAAACATGAGTGGGGTAAAACAGAAGGATCAGTAGTTTGCTCTCACAATTATTACTTTGATAACAGTATTTTGATTCAAAATCTTTTTTCTAAAGCATGTAAGTAATCTTAATTATACTTTCTCTATGTGCACATATATTCTATACTTTCTCTATGTGCACATATATTCCATTCTCTTAACTACTAAATTGAAAATTTCATCATCACTATCTGTCTTTAGGGAAATTTCCAATGAAGTTAAAAATCTTCTGGTATTTGGAGATTGAATAGCTTTACAATGCACGGAATTCTCCTAAACTATACATTTTATTGTTTTATGGTTTTATTTCACTTGGTATCCCAAATTAAAGACTTAAAAGAGATTTTTTTTGGAAAAGATCTATTTTGTTATCTTTTTAATAATCCCTTACTAATTATTTTTAATATTATCTTCTATTCAGTAGAAGGCTTTTAAACCTCAAAATAATCACAGATTATAATTACAAGTAAACAGAAGTTGAAGCCCTAAGAGTTTTTGTATCTTTTCTTATTCTTCAAATGTAGGGTTCTGAGTTTAATTCTAGGATACTTTCTGTATCACTAATGCTATCTAACCTCTTGGCTATGGATTTTTTAAGTACCTCAAAATTATCTCATGTTTTAAGCATTGTCAGTAATCAGAGTGCTTCTTTTGCACATTTTGCATGATTTTCAAGTATGTATATAATCCATCATGAATAATACAATTATAGATCCTTTTATAAATAGGAAGAATAACTCAATACTGTAGATGAAACAAATTATAAAGGAAACAAAAAAGAGTTAAGATAAAATAATTTCCTATTGCAGACTTTTTCAAAGAACCATTAAACTACAGCTATTATTCTAGAATAGTATTTTTCTTAAAAGAGGGGACTGTATTCTTGAAGAGATTGGAAACCATTATCTTACATCTGAGCATAGTCATATTTAATTATTATAATATATGTGAATTTGAAGAGTCTAGTACAGAGTAGGCACACGATAGATATTCATTAAGAACTTTGATTTTTATTTTGTTAGTTGTCAGAAATATTTATGAAACTTTGTTTCTCTAAAGGAAACATTACTTAAAGAAAAGAACAACATAGTAACTGTTGGGTAATATTGATACTGATCTATATATTATGTCTCAAGTTCAAGACATAAACTGATGATTGTATTTAATTATAAAATATTCTCAAACACTATTCTATTATATATTTTATTTCTATTTCATACTTGTGACTTCATAATCACAAAGAAAACTAATGAAATTTTAAAATGTTTCATCTTGTCTGGGTTCAGTAATACAAGTTTTTCACTTAAACTTGTAATTTGATAGAATATTCATTTATCTATTTATCTATGCATCTATCTGTCCTAAATGCAGGAAGAAACACCAACTGCCCATCAATGAAAGAGGCAACAAAGGAAAGAAATATATGATATTTATCTAACTTATTCTCTCTATTGCTTATTCTCTTTAAAAGGCAGGTCGTGAAACCAAGTATTTTTGTTTCCTTTTCTCTTTCACCACAAACTTTAAATTGTTTGTGGTTTTCTCAACCACACATAAATTATGAAACGTGTTCCAGGTAATTCATTGTATTGGGTTAAGTATTATAGTCCCACTTGAAATATATTTCTGGAGGTATGAAATAAGGACTACAACTCTGTAAAAGACAAATGTGAAACACTCCCTGCAGAAGATGTCTATCCCCGTGATAAGATATTATGACTTGTCATCAGAGTCATTCTCAGATGGATCAGCTAACACTGTTAACCACCTTCAAGCCCTTAGCAGCTGTAGCAGAGGTTACCCACTTGTGAATGGTATGTACCACCTTTGGGGACACGTGGCAACCTAGATTTCCATTTTACCAGAGCTCATAGGTAACCCACATCTGTTCATTATCTCTACAAAGAGTCTATTTCTGATCTCAATTAAAAAAATAAAGGTAATTTTTAGAGTCAGAGAGATGTACAGTAAATACAGGAAAAAGTTTGGGGAATTTCACAGAAAAATAATTTCTATGAAAGACGCATTGTATGGATGTTATTATGTAAAATTTTAAGACTTAAGGGGTTATCAGATTGTGATGTAGTTAATATGACATGTTTCCTGAAAGAACTATCACCCTTTTTAAATTTTAAACGTGCTTTGGAATGGTCATGAAATAATAAATGTTCACTTTTTTTAAAAAAGGAGAAGTCTTATGAAACTGAAAAGTCACAGTTATCCTACTTCTCAGTGATAGTCATTGTTACTACAAATCCTTCATAGCTATTCTCTACATTTATGCATGCATACAGTTATACAAATATTTTTAAATATTTCATTTTAAATTTCAATATGGAGTTTTTTTTTTCTTTTCAGGTTCATAAAAGGTGTTACTTCATCATTTTTAATAGCTATCTAATATCACATAGTAGGGCTTTATTTTAATGTATTTGACCTTACCTATGCATTAAAATGTGTACACCATATACTTTCAAAGTATAATACTGTATTTTAAATTTTAAAAAGCAAAAGACTTTTTTATACATCTATTTTTGTGGGATGTGCTTCAAACTTTATAGCATCTTAAATATGAGGTGCATTATGCTAAGGAAGGGAACTTGAGAGAATGGTAAGTAAGACAGTGTTCTTTGCCACAAAGCCATTCTCTCAGTGGCCCTGCCCCTTCTTCCTTACTAACAAAACCCTGATTTGTTCACTCTCCTGTAAGTGGCAAGGTCTCAGGTCCTTTAGAGGAGACTGAGTGCCTCTCTGGCCCTGTGATGATGTTCCTACCCTGGGCAAAACCAGCCATATGACGCCATCCTGCTTGTGTGATTGTTTTAGGTGTAGGCAAAAAGAGGCATAGGTATTAGCTCATTTTGGTCAATGTTCTTTAAGGATAGACTGCTGAGTAGCTTATGCATAGGATAGCCTTACCCTTAACATGAAACATGGGATAGGACTTTACTTTTTACTGATTTTGTCATCTCCATGCTGTATGTATGTATGCATTTGCTGTTTTTTTGCAGCCTAAAACTTCCTGACACAAATAGAAATGTCATCACATTTGTCTTGTATTTACTGCTTCCTGGTGATAACATGAATCGGTGCTGGTTGGTTATGTGCTTGGGATGGGGCTCTGTCTGAGGTAATGAGTGTACTTGATGCAACAGAGCCTAACAAGTCCCAGGACCAGAGGGAGAGAGAAAACAGAATCTAAGAGGAGAGGGACACATAGGATGAGAATCATTGATCTTCAGTCACTGGATGTGTGGATTTTCTTTCATAGTTTATTGCATTGTACCACGTTTGTTACATTACATTTACAAAGTATGTAACAACTAAGTGTATTTTATATAATAGGCAAAAAAATATTGTGTACACTTCAAAAAAGTCTGTGTATGAGGACAGTGGTTTCTGCAAAACTTTGTCTTCTGTGTACTTTTGCTTTGGAAGTTTTTACATATACATAAAGTGTGTGTGTATGTGTATATACATATATATATATACACATACACACACACATGCACATGTATGCATGTTCACACACACACACACACACACACACACACACACACACACACACACACACAGAGTCATTTATCTGCTTCTGTTTAGCACTTTATTAGAAGCAAACGTGAGGAGGCCAAAGGCATTTTTCCCAGTTCGTCTTATGCTGCTCCTTTTGTAGGCTTTCACATTAACTGACTTCGGTATCCAACATTAATAAGATTCCATTGCTTTTTTCCAATTTTCTTTCTCAAAATTTGATTTTATTTCTTTTTATGTTTATCATACATGAAGAATTGGATTTGGAAATGCAACACGTTGAAAAGAAGAAAAAAAAGATTTAACTAAATGACTCAGTATGACACCCCTTGTCTTAGCCCAGACATGCAGACATTCATACATTAATATCCTAACTGACTTCCAGTGTAATGGACATTGTCTTCACTTAAGAAAAATACATGCGTATAGATATATGCATGTAAAATATTGCTTTTTGTTTAGGAAAATACAACGAATACGTCTCTTTGCCACACTTTCAGATAATGAATGCAGGCACATACTCTGATTTATTTGGTTAATCATACACACAAGTAAAGAATGTTTAGCTCTGAAATGCTGCCACAAGTAGATGGTAATAAACTAATACAGATGCAATTTCAGTTATTTCTAAAAGAAACATTTTTCATAAGTCTGCATAGCCACTGTCATAGCATTCAACTACTATGAAAATACTACAGCTTAGAAATTACTGGTACAGAACTCAGGACTAAAATGCTATTCCAAGCAATTTCTGTGACCATGTCAATTTTAAAAGCACATTTCCATTTATTTTGGACACGTGTTTCTATGCATTGTACTCATGTGTTTGACATAGCTAATCGTTTTATTTTTGGAATGGGCTCCATAAATATTTTATGGATGTCGACTGATGATTATGATAATTTGTTCTATCCAATATAACCCAGAGATGTGTGGAATATTAGGAAATTGGGCTTCCTTGCAAGAATACCACATTTTCAAACATATTCATATATTTTCAGAATATTACTAAGTCAATTTGAAAATTCCCAGGAATAAGGGCTCATAAATTTGTACATTTATATTATAGTAAAAAGACTCTGAAAGGTTTCTATTTTTGAAATTGCAATGGAAAGGGTAAGAGCATAGACAAAAAATTTATTATTAGTGCAGTATAGAATTAGTATTTTAAATTGAATTTTACCAAAATAAAACTATTTACTTCAGTCCATAAACATGAAATAGTCATTTTTTATTTGTCTGTGGGAAGGTACAATAACAGTGAAACAAACTCAATTTAATATGAATCTATGGGATTGCATTAGTAGTTTCTTAATGTTTGAGATTTCACATTTTATGATGTTTTATGTAGGCCACAAATTGAAACTGCATCCCAATTTCTGTAAAATGCTTTAAAAGTTTACCTTCTTGTAAGGTAAATCTAGTTCAGTTTCCCACACCTGTAGCAATAAGCTTTATGCACTGAGAATTCTATTGTGATCAAACAAAACTATAATGTCCTGTAGCCAAATTATATTGAAACATTTATGCTAGAAGATATTATATGTAAATGGAGGCCTATACATGCTTTTATAAAATAAATAAAACTATGCATTAGGGAGACAATGAACTCCTTAGCCTTGCTTCACTGCAGTGGTATGAATCTCACTTTGTGAGAACTCTTCAAGGTGACCACCGTAGGAAACAGTTTTCAGTGCTTTCACGTCTTGCATTAGGATGAATAATGGCTTCCAATGATGTTGGCACCCAAATCCCTGTAATTGGTGAGTGTTCCTTTACATGACTAAAGGAACCTTACATATGTGATGAGGGTAAGGCTTTTGAGGTGAGCATATTATCCTGGATAATGGAGGTGGGCTTTAACTGTAATCACAAAGGTCCTTATAAGAGGGTGGCAACGTCAGAGAAGGAAGACAGTGTCAGGTCAGAATCAGGGTGGGAAAAGGTCATGGGATGTGAGGCAGTAAGCCAAGGTATGAGGAGGAAGGCTCTAGAAGGTGAAAAAAAAAGCAAGGGAAACAGATTGTCCCCAAACCCTCCATATGGAACCAACCCTACCAACATCTCACCTTGATTTTAGCTGTACAAGGCTTATTTTTGTGTAAGATTTCTGGCCCCCAGACCTATAAAAGAGTTAGATTTGCATTGTTTTAATCCACTAATTTTAATATTGTGTTCCAGAAGCAGCTAGAAAACTAATACAGTCCCCTAGTCTCTACACTCCTACTCACTCCTCACTTTGGTTGTGTTTCACTTGTGTCAAATGACATTTCTCTAATATAAAGGAATGTTTAGGAAATTACATATCCGAGAATATAGACAATGAGAGACTTGAGGCTAAAAGATCACCTTATGAATCACAGAGCTTGGTTTACATGATTGTCACAATGTGTGCTATCAGATCCTATAGCACTTTTAGTTTATGGCTTAGAATCAATTTTCTCAAAAATGAAAACACCAAATTAGGGGACTTATCACTTTTATTACTCTTCCTGAATTACACTTAAATTGTTAAGTGGATAACATTGGCAAACACCTTTGTGAATGCTAGGTGTAGCTAATATTATGATATAAGAATGAGAAAGGTTTTTTTAATTTTTAATGATTATGATTAATTACTTTTTCTCTGACCATTTAGTTCTTTTATAATTCGAGATCTTGCAGATTCCTTATGATGTACATATTCATATTATGCCATGAGATAATACTCTTATCCTTCCTACGATTCTAAGTCTAAAATCAATGCATATCAGCAGGTCTCAGAGAATGGCAGGCTGTGGAAAATAAGGAATGTACTGTTTTGAGAAGGAAAATAAAGTGTTTCTGTTGACTAACTGAGCAAAAATACTGTTGATAGTCACACATTCATGTGTATTTTCTTGTATTGCTACATTTCCTCCTGAGAATTTAAAAATCCTAGTTACTCTAATTACCTAAACCATTTTTAGATTTTAGGCATTAATGTATTATGATGGTGTTTATCTGGGTTTTGTTATTTGTCATTACCACATCTTTAAAACATTTTCTTCTTAAAGAATAGTGCCTTGTATGATTCAAACACTAATCTGTCATGTTAGATGCTATGAACTACTTGAGTGTCCTAAGTGTTTGTGTGTTTCTTTACACACATGCTTTTGTGTAAATGTTCAGTAAGTGGTAATGTAAATTTTGCTAAGACATTCACAGAGCAACTTTTAAAAATTTTATTACCATCATACCTTGTCATTCCAATGATTTTCAGTGACATTTTATACATTTAACATTTATATGGCTGAGGCATCATTTGAGACATTTCTTAACATTTCCATGAATGACTTGTTTGTTCCCACTGATTTTAGAATATAATCAGAACATGTGATGGAAGGGTTTATTAATGGAGAACCTGTGAATTATAGTCCCAGTACATAAATACTTTACTTAATTTTTTAAATGGTACCCCATTAGGTTACTAGGGCTTCAGTATCAACCAGTACCATCCCTAAATGTCTATTATGTGATATATTTTTTAAATACAGTTATATTTAAGGCTCATTTTTATAAGCTTCATCTATAAATATACTGTAACCAAACATGCGATGATAGGCTGTTAATTTTTATCTGGATCATGGAAGTTAGACATCACTTTACTGAATGTAGCAGACAAGAAGATGACTAACTTATATATAATAAGAACTTACCTGAATAGTTGATGTGCATACATAAACTCAGCAATATCATTTTTACTGTATGCTGCAGTGTGTTGTATCAAATCGAGGAATGTTTTTACCCAAAGATGACTTTTTCATTATCATACTTAAGTAATTTTGTTCTTAAACTGCTACAAAGCGTATTGGAATAAATGTTAGCAGTAAATGATTCTGTATCCTATTACTAATTCTGTGATTCTGTGTATCATCCCTGGCAGCCATCATAAGATGCATTAAACGAAATAATATGACCTTACAGTTAATGCTAGTAACCAATAACATTTAATATCTTAAAAAACATTGCTAAATAATCAACAGAGGCAACCACACTTAAGCTGGAAGTTTATAGGTTGGTTGAATTAAAATGGCATTGTTTTTTCTTTTGGAAAAGATTGTATATAAATAAATATTCAAGATTGCATATAAATAAATATTCATCCTATTCCTCCTTCTACTTTATGCTTAGTTGTGTAATGTTAATTTAAATTCAGAATCTCCTTGGAATGCCTGATCCACACCATAACTGAGTGAATACTGGACATTTCACAGCTGGTTGCTACCTTATCAGATCATCATAGTACTCCTGAGAACTTAGCAGAGTGAATTAAATCAGTTTCCCAGAGTGACCGTGAAATCTATGAGTCATGTTTTCAGAAGACAATAATAGCATGATTTTCAAATCAGTATTCCGGAGTCCACTGACTCATTTGATTACTGAGATTCTGAGAGGTCATTTAACATGTCCACTGCTATTCTCTCCTCTGTGAAATGATGGGTAGTAATATCCATCTCAAAAAGAAGTAACAAATGGGATATGTGTGAACATACTATATAAATTTGAAGTGTTATATAGATATAGGGCATTGTTACTATAAATCTTAGGGTTATCTTGAAGTGTCTCAAGTAAAGCAGTTGCATCAGCTAAGGACTTGGCTTTCAGTTTTGCTTTATAAGTGTGAATCTGGTTTTTCCTGTTTGTATTCTGAACCCAAAGAATTTAGGTGCTTTTTTTGTGTGTGTCACTTTTTCTGTCAGTTTCTTTCAAAATACTTAGTCTGGAATGAAGTGTTATAAACCCATCCTGAAGCAAATGACTAATGTTAATAATGACAATAATGATGTAACTACAATAATCAAAAGTATACATTGTGTATAAATATGATACTTTACAATTTTTTCTACTGTATTAAGCACATCAACTTGACAAAATAGTAAAATAACTGGCTCACATGTTATGTTGTGAAAATTGAAATTCCAAGAGATTTCTTTGTGAATTCTATTTGTGTCACCTGCTTATATTTCATTTGAATATTGTCTACTGTCTTAGCAACTTTCAAATATGCAAAACAGTATTAGTAACTATAGTCCCCATGCTGTAAATTACTCACATGACCTGCTTATTTTAGAGCTAGAAGTTTGTACCTTTTGGCCCGCTTCACTCATTACAACCCAAAATTGTCTATTGTTGGGATGGAAAATTTTTTTATTGCATACATTTCTGATTAAAAATATTGAAATGTTCATTACTGTAAATAAGCCTTAAAATTTTTATAAGGTTATGATGTTTTCATTGCAAATATTAGTGGATTAGGATGCATTTGATCATATTACTGTAGTCTTTTCTCTTCCTTTATTATAGGTTTTAAAATATCTTTAATATCAGGGATCTGATATTAAAATAATTTTAATTTATAATTACATTAAAATTAAACAATAAAAAATACGAATTTAACGCCTGTGAAAACATTTAATTTTATTTCACTTTTATTACCTATAGTGTTAGAATTTACTTTTAAAGAAAAAGTTATTTACATAGAAATATGCAAATACATATAAAAGTTTAGATGAAATAATTTCCTAGGAAAATGTCATTTATTTCATTTTGCCTGAGTAGACACAGAAAGTGGAAACAGACCAGTTAGAATGAGTTTACTTATGACAATTTTAATATGTCTATAAAAGTGCTCTTACTGGTGTAAACTGTTCATTGTTCAATAAGATTTGATTAAAAAGTGCAAGTAATTTCATTTCAGTTGCAGTAACTGAAGTCATAAAAAACACAGAAACTTTAAACTCCTGTTTTCAAAATGTAGTGGGTCTTTAAACAATGAATATTATATCTTATACAAAAAAATACCAAATATTTGAGTGTACCTTTCTCCTTTTGATTTTTGAGAATCTTAATTTATAATGAGCATATGATATAGAAATAGTAATAGAATACTGAATTATTTTGAAAAGTGAATGTTGTAAAGCATTGTGTTATACAAAACCATGATGCTAATGACTGCAAATACATTATGGGTATATGATGTTTTGGTTCATATACCTCTTCACATACAGTCTATCATTAATTAGAAGGCTTTCTTGACTCATGTTTGGTTAACAAAAGATATTTGGGACTCACAAAGGTGTTTGATGGTTACAATAAATGGTCTCTTGTTTCAGTTTTCTTATATATTAATATTCTTATATATTCATAAATAGTATTTTTGTAACAAACAATATGTAATATATAAAATGGCTGGTGTACATGTCTAGATGGATGGATGGATAGATGTGTATAGTGTCCTTATTGCATTTTTTCATCGAGGTTGTACAAAGATAGCTATTTAAAATCCTTGATTCAAGACAACGTTCTGTGTAACAAACACTTCAGTAATTGTAAATTTTAACCATTATGCCCTACTCATAAGTGTCTAGTAATCTATTTGTTGATGCCAAACCTTGTTTAATAAAATATTTGTAATTGTTCTTCTAGATCTGAAAGTTACAGTAGGTAAAACTTATAAATGAATTTTATTATTAGATCTATAGTAGTTGGAATAAAAGACAATAATTAGGAGTAAACCAACAGTACACCAAGAGAGAAAGCATTTTATGTATATATAATATATATGTATCATACATATCATATATATGTATGATACATATATTTGAAATTTGCCAAAATTTAATGGCTAGAGATCAAAAATCATATTATATTTACAGAATATTTACATTTCACAAAATTTTCATATACTTCCATCAAATATCTCATATAGTTCTTTAAGTTTCCATTATTTCTACTTCCAGTGCATTCCTGATAATAACTAAGTTTTCTGTAACAATTATGGAAATAGCTCTAAGTTTATATGACTGCTCATTGTAAGAAAATGGCTGCCCATCTTGTAAAAATGAATGAGTTTATTTTTTCAAGGTGTGATGTTAAAATTATGTGCTTTAATTTAAAAAACATGTCTTTCAACTTTAGACAGTTTCTTCAAAGGGGTTTTTGTTTGTAATAAGAAGTACTACTAGTTCTTTTTTTTTAAATTTGAGTACACTAAAATGGCAAGCTACATATTTATAGTGCATGAGTGATAACAGCCACATTTACCTTAATGTCATTATACAACTGTCTGATAATCATCCTCAGACATAAAATCTACACAAGACAACTTTAGAACAGTTGATCCTTAGGATTAACTGTTGTGATAAATTGTCTGATGAGTATGGAATATTGGTTTTTATTAATCTTTCACTGATAGCACAGCATATATTTTTTAGCTTAAGACATTCACTAATGAATCAATTTTAATTTAGGGACTTAATGAAATCCTCATTAAGCCTGACAAACAGTAGCCTCAAGTAAAAACAAAGCATTTTCACTGTAAATCAAAATGAGTTCTGCGTTAGATGGTCCTTACCCTGCCGGTAGCCTAGCAAGCATTCAGAGGTATAGATTATATCAGAGAATGAAATGTTTCTTAAAGAAAGTAACAGAAAAATCTAGCCCTGAGTTATTGTATTTCTGAGATAAATAAACAAGAACATAAAACACAGTACACTTTGTGATAATACTGTATACTTTGTGATAATACTGTATCCTATACACTCTGTGATAATACTGTAAGTGGAAAAAAACATTACTTTTCTATAGAACTATCTATCTATTGATAAATTAGTTAAACTAGAACGTTTCTGAATAAAATTTACCATAATAAAGCCTCTTTGAACTTAGTTATCTTTTTTAGAGTAAGAGTCAATTTTATTATATGTACATTTACCCATAATTAAATCTGCGTAGCCCGAATTTGTTTAGCTCAATTGCCACAAAAAATGTCTAGTTTATGTTGCTATTTTAGTAGTGGTATTTGATTATTCTTCTTTGGAGATTTAAAGTTATTTTAAATTATAGGATATTGGTATTTGTGAACTGCAGTCTGTGATGTTAGTGTCATTATTTGCCTAAACACAACATGAAAATCGATTCTTAAAAATGGTTTTACTTATGGGGTTAGTAATATTAGTATATTAATTGATATAAATTCAATTTTAAGGTTTATTGTTGAAACATGAACTTCTTATTAATTTTTAAAAATTCAGTTAAAGGTTTTAAACACCATATTTTCACTGCCTTTAAAATAACCAGGGAATTTACTTTAACAAATTAATAAAACAAATAAAACTGTGTGGTTATATTATTTTTTTATAATGGGAGTTAGTTGTTTCTACCAAATAATTCTTTTTGCCTGTCTTCACATTGGCAGTATCCCTTGGACCAGTGTTGCTTAAGCAATTTTTAACTTCTAACTCAAAATTATTCTGTGTTCAATGAAATATGAAATTACTTAGTATAAGTAAACTGAATGAACTGACTTTTATGTCTGATTTTCTTTAAAATATACTACATATGTTCCTTAATAAGTCTAAAACCCTAAAGCAACTAAAACCTTATTTAAATCTGTGTAATAGGAGCCAAAATAAAATTAGTATTGGTTTTATTAATGATTTAACTTTGTATAAACTTACTATTTCTTCTCTTCTTGAATTTTTATTTTAGGTGCAATAACAGAACCCAGTGTGCAGTGGTGGCAGGTCCTGATGTTTTTCCAGACCCTTGCCCGGGAACATATAAATACCTTGAAGTGCAGTATGAATGTGTCCCTTACAGTATGTATATTCCTGTATTTTCCTTATATAAAGAAAATACATTAAGCTTTGTTTTGCATGCATTGACAGGATATTCTCTATAAAAGCACAGAAACAACACATAAATTAAATGGAAAAGAACTGGCTAATTTTAAGTTTTCAGGATTGTAAACCCTTCCCACCACTGGAAGAATTAGACATTGCCCATGTGATCCTGTAGCATTAAATTTTGGTTATACATTTCTGTATAATACCTGTTCTAAAACTCTCCTTAATGCAGGAGTATGAAATATATAAATTTTTCCGGAAAAAAATTGGAGTGGTATGCCAATACTGCATGCAAGTACAAGCAAAGGAAGTAAAAGTGAATAATATAGTTTATATAGTGGTATAGAAATCAATAAATTTTGACTTTCATAGAAGCAATTAATATCGAAGCTTCATATGCTGTCAATATTTTGAGGATTAGAAATACAATCATCCAGTGGGAACAGACTGAAAAATACAGGTTTATATGAAGTAAAGCACTCCAGAATGTAGCTTTTACAGCCTCCAGAAGGGTGTTTTGTACCCTTATGTCAGATATTGTATATGCCAAAAACATATTCTTCTTCAGGAATAATGAAGAATCAATCAAAAGTGAAACATTTTATTACTTTTCTACCCAAAGGAAGAGTCACCATCTCAAATAAAAGTATTTTCAGTCTGACTATTAATTATTCATGAGATTCCTTAGTGCGGATCACTGGGAAATCCTGTATCTCATGTTATATACTCAGTTCATCCCAGAAGTAGAAAACATCTGGAATCATAAACAAAATCCAGGTTCCAACTTCCTTTGACATCTCAGAAGTAAAGTGTCTGGGGATCAGCAAGGTCACTGTGCAAAGAGGTAGTTCTAGGCTTGCCTCATTTCTGCTGATTTCAGAAGCAACACATTACTCATGAGCCGTAAGTGTGCATTCTCCAATAATAGAGCATTTTGGCTGGCAAAAAAAAAAATTGAATTGAGATTTAAAATTAATAATGAAGTAATCAAAAGAAAATTTTATCTTTGCTCTCTATATAGTATGATTGATTAGAGAAAGTTCAGTGAAGTTTTAAAAACTAATTTTCCTTTGTTATAAAGAAGCATACGTGATCTCAATTTAGGGTATGCTTCTGACATTGTTATCTCTAGGGACCCTTCTATGAAAATATTAAAGCCTCTACTGACTATTTATTGTTCATCAGAGATATTTTAAGGAAATAACATTTTTAGCCCGTTTTGGAACTGCAGTTATATTTGGATTGCATAATAAGAACTTTGTGAAATATGTAGAAGAGCTATTTCCAAGGGCATTTTATAAAAATATACAGTAAGGTGTTAAGACTGTTTTGGGAAACTTACAGTCATATTTTTGAAACATGAAAGTTGAAGTGGAAATGCCAAACTCTAGATTTTTTTCACAATTTTTGAATATTAAAGAATTTCACAGCTGTCTCTTCAAATTTCTGTATTTTATCAGAATTTCTTTGAGGATTGCTACTCCAAATCCTGTGCCAAACTCTTTTCTGAAAACTCATCTACTTAAATCATTTCAATATAAATAAGAACTTGCACATATACTTTTGCATAAAAGGATTGTACCTTCCCATTGATTTCTGTTCTGTCATGAATTTTCAGAGATGGGCAATTTGATTCCTATATTTACAGGCTTCTGGCAATCTTGAAAATGCATTGATTCCTCAGGTTTCCCTTATTATATTCAAATATTTATCTAATTGTTATATTCAATAGGAATTATAAACTTAGGTACAATGTGCCTATTAATATACCAGTTTAATTTATATGGTTTAGTATGATTGTGTTGGTTTAAATTATCTTCCTCAGTATGTTTCAGTTAAAAGTATAATGCAAAATTGGAATTTATTTATTAAATTTAACATGATTTTAAAAGAAAATCCAGAAGAAAATATAAACCATATATTAGAGTATAATGACTTACTTGAAAGGTAGATTGCTTTGGTAGAAGAATGACCAGGGATCAGGAAGCCTGGGTTAAGAATATGGTCTGGTTACTTAACAAAACTACTTTAGTTTAGGTAAGCTGTTCAAATTTTCTGGATCTCACCTTATAGAATTACCCTTACTGTAATAAGTTGGAATTGAGATAAACACTAAATTGTTTTTCTTATCTCGAGCACAAAATTCACACACCATTCAAATGCTGTAAAGATTCACTTATTTAAAATTGCTGTCATTTATTGACACTACATATCATGTACTGCGTGGGTTAAATGTTTACATACATTATTTTATTTAATCGTCACAATATCCTGTCTGTTAAACAAGTGTCACCATTTTACTGATGAGGAAACTGAAGTTCAGTAAGTTAAGTTAGTTTCCTGGAAAATATAGAAGAGCTAAAAAATGGTAGAGCTAAGATTTGGGTGGGCCTCTAATACCTGTTCTTAAGGATGTCCTTATAATTCTCCCCCTAGGTTTTCCCCTTTATATTTTCATGATTTATTCAAGCTTGTTCAATATTTAAGTCTTGTAATTGTGATAGTACAGTAATAGCGCATGGTGAAAGCAAGTGTTTCAAGAGCCCAGACCCTTCCTTAATTATTTTGCTGCTTAACCTCGAAAACGTTTGTATTTCTTTCTTAGAGCAGCTGAATTGCTGTGAACTTTTCTTTTCCCAAGTGCCTACTTAAGCTTTATGGCCAAAACTAGTTTGTGCTATAAAAATACCACCCACCATTTAGAATGAGGTGCTTATCTAAGTAGTAACTTCAGTTGTTTATATTACCTTTATTATAAGAGAAAATCCTTGTACTTAATGTTTGTTAAAAGATTCCTATTGTATTATTAAGAAGGAAAACATTCGAAATTAATATTAATTATTATTTAAAAAATTACTAATTGGACATTTGAATAAATGAATGTTAGGTTCTATGTGTTATTCAATTCAGTAGTATCTATTTTTGTTTTGAATTTAAGATGACAAACTTCAGTGTATATAGTGACATTAATAGTTATGAATGTTTTTTCTTAATACTGAAATGAAAAATATTGTTGATATTATCTTTATAAAAATTTTCTGCATGTGTTTCCATGGTAATAATGATTTTAAGGTGATACATTTTCATGAAAAAGTATAGAAAAAATGAAAATATAGAAATATAAAAACATAGTAGGCAAGAAAACATTAATATTAATGATATATAAACATATTTCAAAATTTCAACAAAGTTATTTTATCATACAGGACCAGTAAAATTAAAATGTCTAAGATAACTTATAGTAACTTTTTGTATGGAGTTTTAAGAGTCAATAAATAGGTGCATATTGAACAATGACAGTTTTAGAAGAAACTTAGCCTGAATTAAACAAATTTTATGACATTTTAAAAACATGCCCATGAGGAAAATAAGAAAAATTACTAATTTTAAACAATTTAGGGCAACCACCTTGAGTGTCTTGTAGTCAGTGTCTCCAAATTGCTAAATTATATTTAATTTTTCCTAAGCCCGAACTTCTTCTCCCTTTCTGTTTTCTTGTTTGGGTTCACAGATGCCTTGCTTGTGTCCAAATTTGGGACAGGTGAATCAGTTCTTTTCTCTGTTCCTGTCACACCTTAGTTCCAGTGTGACTTTTACAGCTTTTGCATTTCCTTTTGAGGTTCGATTTTCTTCCTTAGTGATATTTCCCACCAGGAGGTGACCCAAATATTCCAGAGGCTAAACCTCAGTGTTTACTAAGTGCCCCATTTTTGCACTCCCGTCTTCCTTCTTCTGGTCCCACCCCTGCCCCCTTGGCCTGATTTGGGGTTGAAATTGTGCATTTTCAAGTGGAATTTCCATCAATTAGCCAGTTTACAGGGATAATTTGTGTTAGGAAGAAAGCAATAAAAACAACTAATCACCTACCCAGAGCATTTCTGAGCAAAGAACCTTGACTTTGTACCCTGCTGACAATTTGCCTTTCTTTCAAGGCATACAATTTTATGCACATAACACCCAAAGGGTACTTGTCTGCTCTCCCAACCCAACTTTTCTCCCCAGTTCTCTGTTTCTTCCTTTCAGAAATCCAAAGCACATATTATTTATTCGAGCAACCTTCTCTCACGGTAGATTTTCTTAGGCAATGGGGAGAGGAATCACACAATTCAGAGAGCTACTAGAAATGATTAAACCAATCTTATGCTACAGCACTTACAGACTTTCTGCCATTCATATTAGCCATCTGAAGAGTTATTTGTGTGATTTTCTATGGAAAGACATGCAAAATGAGTACTATTGGAAAATTAATATTTATAAATAATATAATCTATTGCTTTTTTCTTTTCACTCTAAGAAAACTGCACTTTCAGCATTTAAAACAGACAAATGTCATTAAATATTTCTTTATAAATAACTATATTTTTGCAATTAATGTTCAAACAAGTGCATATTTTAATATATGCCTACTTTGGTTCCTATTTTATAAATAAATGATGTATTTTAAAACTCGTGCTGAAATCACCTCATGTGTTTAATTTTTAAAATATCACAGAAATGTCAAGGTATAATATGATTCCCAAAGCCTCAGTTCCTTTTCCAGTTTTTGACACATAGGAGACATCTAACAAATATGTATTGAATGATTGAAAGATAAAAGGAAATTTAATCAGAGTGGCTCCTCTAAAAGTATTATGTTCATTGCTAAAATGATAAATACAAGAAACTGTTGTCTAGAAATAAGACCTTATTAATTCAAAGGGAAGATCTATGGTAAAAATATTGATTATATGAATATTAGTTTCTCCCGATTGCTTGGTGGTTATTGTATCCCTCAAGAATTCTACTAGCAACCAATTTGTTTTTCATATTATTCTCCTCTATGCCTCCATATAACAAGTATTATCCCTTAAATATTACTCTTTCTGTAAGAGGACTGTCAGTTATCTAAATTCTCTTTTTTAGAATTACATTTATAACAGAGAAAATCTTTCTTTTATTCTTTTTCTCCCCAGCAATCTCTCTCTAAATAGCTTCTCTACTTCACGGTATCTTGCACTAACAGATAATCCGTAAACTTTTTGTAAATACATCAGTAATTACTTAATAGTTAATTTCATCTTTGCTCATATCCCTAAAATATTATATATTTATAAAAATTGCTATCATCAGTAGAAAACAGGATACATAGATGGACTATACTTGGATGTCCTAATTTCTTAGTCCTTTATCTAGCTGCTTCATATGTTCATGGAAATTACTCTCAACTAGAAGTATCCTTTGTTTTCAAGACCACCCACTTTCATCCTCCATCACTCAACATCAGTTGCATACCAGGCACTATGCTAAACATTAAGGTAGAAAGCCACGATAAAGATGCTGTCCTCAAGGAATTTAGTCAAGTGTAGCTCAAAGTCCCTTAAGTTACAATCTTATTAGTTCAGCAAAGCAACTGAGCACCTCACATTGGCAAATTACAGAGAAGGCACATCCATCCCATTGAAGCTGACATTTGTATGGGGTGGGAGGTAAGTGTCTTCAGGGAAGGTTATTTAGAGGAGATGACACTTGAGCAGAGTCTTAAAGAATTAATAGACTTCAGTAAGAAGGGCTATCATTTTTAGCAGATGGGGCAATGTAAGATCAGAAACTGTATGGTGAATGTAAAACCAAAATATTTGGTGTTTGCATAAAATACAGAACACAAGAGTGATGGGGGATAAACCCGTAGATGGGTGAGGTAGAAATCATGGCTTCCCTATTTGCTGTGATTCTTCTGGCATCTAATACACATAATAGCATGGAGCACTAAAAAGGTAGTAAACAATTTCTGAATGTAATTAGCTGATAATAAGAAATGTTTCCAAATCTGCAAAAACCAATTTTGACTAGGTTAAAAAAAGTAGGGTTTTGGGGAAAATACAAAGGAGTGATTCCAGAATCATAGAAAAAAGGGTGAAAACCAGGTTAAAAAAATAAGATCCATGATCTAAAGAGAAGTAGACAGTCTTTTAAGGATTCTTAAAAGTCTGACACTTAAAAGTCATATTTAACAAAGTCTGGAGTAACATGGGCCAGCATTCCCTTGGGCAACAATAGACTAAAGCTGAGTCCATGTTGCCTCTTTTAAATAAGGTCTCTTCTTTTCTATTTGCTCTATTTTCTGGCACTTACTGCATTGTTCCTGATTTAGATAATCATTTAAAAACTCTCCTGGCTTCTAAAGATACATATATTTGCAACTCTTCTGGAGTTTGGATCTAATCAATGCTAATAGCTATAAAAGCACCATAAATTGTTATTATGTCTTTTAGTTTTCAAGTGAGAGTAACTTCTTACACCAACAATAATTCTACCAATGAAGTTTTTCAGTGCCTACTGTGGAGAAAAATAGATTTTGGCCCTATGAAGCCACCAATCTTGTGAGTAAGGCAAATCATAAACACATGAGCTGATGTATGCAAACATTAAATATTATAATATAATGAAAGAAAAAATAAGCATGATTGTGTGAAAGAGAGCAATGAAATGACCAACTATGGTGTAGTGAAAGACAGCTCTGAAAAGAACCGGAGAAAGGGAATGAGTCAGGCAAAGAGACTGGGAAAAAATTTTGAAAGGAGAGAGAACAGCAGCTCCAAAAACGCTGAGGTGGGAAGAGATCAGCCTTTTCCAATACTTGATAGAAGTTGCGTGACTGCAGGACAGTTAAGATAGGGGAGAGTGATCTGCGGAGATACACACCAACAATTAGTCCTATTAATATATCACTGATAATGAAGTAGTGATTTCTCTCAAGGTTTTAGGATTTATTAAGAATGAAAATATGTTTGCAGAATAAACTTGGAAAAATTGGCATTCCCTTTAAAATATATATTGCAGAAAATATTAGATGATGCCACAGTAACATGAAAATAATTTTTTTATCAAGTAAACCAAACATCAAAATGATATCAACACCTAGATGGGATCTATATATACTTAAAGTAGATTAATAATAAACATATGCTTAGATGTTAGTTGTAAGGGAAACAAGTTCAGTTGAGACTATTAAAGATTAATTGGATTGCCAGAGTTAAGAAAGTATTTTGTTTAGGAAATAAAATGTTATTGTAGACATACATGAAGTTTGAAGGGTTAGCTTAACCATGCTCATGTGCGGTATTTAAAATAGTAAAATTATAGAGCTTATACACTTAAAGAAATTTTTATAAAGTGCTCCAATTAAAGACCATAAATATGTGGGATTCAAAAAAGACATGGACTGTAACATTGTATTCTAAAAATATACTGCACATGGAAAGAAAAATAATGAAAATATATGAAGGTGAAGTTTTCTCGAAAGTTTGTTGCCAAAATGATCTTACAGTGAATGTGATATAAGAGATCTATGGAATTAACTGTCCAGATAAAATTTTCCTAAAAACATGTAAAATCAGTTAAAATACTGTGAAAGAACATTATTAATTCTTGTGCTCTAATCATTAATCTTATGAAACTAGAAAAATTTAATCAGTTGACTTAGAAAATACTTTGCTTAAATATTTAAATTTTAATGAAATAATACCTCATTAAAATAGGTAGTAAAAGTAAAATATACATAAATTTTAATGTTTTTGTTTTATTTTTTGAGTGGTTTCCCCAATGATAGGAGATCACAATTCCTGGGAATACTGTAAATTTTTTTTATTGCATACATTTTTTTCAAAATCCTTCTATAAAGCCCAAGGTCCTTTATGAGTAAATACTTATATGGTAGACTCAATAATAGCTCCCCAAAGAAATCCATATTATAATCTCTAGAACCTGTGAGTATTTACCTTAAATGTAAAAGGGATTTTGCAGGTATGATTAAATTAAGGGTCTTGCAGTAGGGACATTACCCTAGATTATACCAGTGAACCCAGTCTAATCACAGATGTCCATATAAAAAGGAGGCAAACAGGTTAACGTTGGAAGAAGAGATAAAACAGGCAGAGGTTGGAGTGATGCCCTGAGAATGGAGAAGGGGTCCACCAGCCCTGGAATGCAGGTAACTGCTACTAAGGGGAAAGAGCAAGGAAATGAATTTTACTCTAGAACCTTCAGAATGAACTTAATTCTGATGAACCCTTAATTTTAGCCAGTAAGATCCATTTTAGACTGACTACAATTTGTGTTGTTTGAAGTCACTTTATTTGTAGTAATTTATTAGAGCAGCAATAAGGATACTAATACTACCGATTATATTTTTCCCCTAAAATGACTAATATAGTTAAAAAAGTATTTACCTAGGACATAGACTAAGAAAAACATAATTTTGTTTTCTAAATATATATTTTTCATATTTTTCTCATGATATTTTAAAATATAAACATATAAACATCTGTCATGGGCTGGCCGAATGTGGAATGTATGGCATGTCATTATAACATATGTTATTTTTCTATGAATATATCAAATCCAAGGCAAACCCAAGTTAGTGTTTGGTAAAATCAGTTTTACTATATTACACTTATCTACTATTTATATGAAGCAGCAAAATAAATAAATAAAGGAATAAAGAGTCAATTATGAATATATAAATTAGATAAGTAGGATGAATAAATGTAGTGACTTTCCATTTAAATTTTCTTATAGCTTTAAACAAGAATTTCTCATAGTAACTGAATTGTAATGCTTGAATTAAATATATACTGTGGACCTCCAACTCTGCTCTGTATGTATTATTATTTAATCTAGTTTCACCAACACTTAATGAAAATCTAGTTATCTTTAAATCATTGCACATGTACAAATGCCCCCAATAATATAAATATGACTGTTTCTTAACTTCCAAGAACCCATTATCTCATTCTATCATCCTTCCAGTAATCTTACCAACATAAAATCAAAGACTGGTAAGGCAACTCAATACCATATAGTATTTATTAATATACATTATAAATGTGTATTTTTTATTTATGCTACTTGGTTTTCTACCTAATTAGAACAGAAACCAATGCAGAATAGAATAATAATTGATAGGGAGGAAAAAAGAGGTCGCTGTTTCTCAGTGTGTCTCTACTATGGCAGAGACATATTTCCAGTTACTACTTCGGCTCTTTCTCAGGTCCTGCCACATTTTACCTGTCTTTGCATTTCCAAGTTCTCTCAAGAACAAGAGAGTATAACATAGTGGTTAAGAGGGAGAGTCTTAGAATTCACATTCTGAGTTTTCCAATTACCACCTGTTCTAGTGAATTTGTTTTCCTGCTCTGTGAATGAGTCTCTTCACAGAGAAAATAAGGATGATAATCAACTCACAGAGTTTCCATTAATATTAAAATGAAATACGTGTTAAAAGCTTTATATAGTGAAGGCCACATTAGAAATACTGAGCATATCATAGCCACTCAGATTAATATGCCTGTTGCATCTCACCCCTTTTTCAGTATTTTGACAGTCAGTGTCATTGTGCAGTGGGTTTTGGGATTATATAATGCTGTTAATTTATCCTACAATTTGGGGAGTACCAGATATCTTAGAGCTAGAGCTTCCTCTAGTTCTCTTAACTGTTGGTGTAATTTCACAGACAAGACTTCTGTCTTTAATCTCCACTTTTTATTTCAGATCACCTCTGGATTTTGTATCCTTTTCAGATACAAAGGCATCTGCCATTATGATTTTACTCTTCACCAGTTCTCTCTAATGGGGTTACTTTCTTTAATTCCAAAGTGATAAAACTAAAACATGTCAGCCAAGTTTTCTGAAGCCACACTCAGCCCACTGAGTTTCTGTGAGTTCTTTATTATCTAACTTTTGGGCTTTTTATTCTCTTTGGACTGGATCTGCTGGGACTAGCAATTGCATCAATCACACCCAAGCTTGCCATGGAGTTTGGCCATTCCATCTTCTATTTTCACACTTTTCTCACTGATGTTAGCTTTTAGTACTAGTTTATTCATCTCCAACCACACATCTCCCCAAAGATAGCAAGGGATAAGGAGCTGCCAGTGTCCTTATATGTCTTTGGCTGTACCCTGGCCATGTTCATTTGTTTCATTCAACAAATAATAGTTGAGCCTCTATTATATGAGTCTCTGTATACTATCTATAGGTAATAACAATAAAATTTAATATTAAAGTAATCTAAACCTGTCTTTTTTTTAATAGGTGAAGAATATGAGACCCAGATTAAGTGAAATAGTCAATGATACATAGTTAGAACTCATTGACTCCTGTCAGTTGAGTCCTCTTTTCATTATGCTACTCTGTTTTTGTTTTGTTTCTGTTTTAATTTCAGAGTAGTTTTGCTATAGCCTAGAGATGGAAAGAGTGATTAAGGCTTACTCTCAAAGATATAAAAGATTCGGATATATTCTTTTTGATTGAAGTTGACATTCTAATTCAGTTCCTCATTTTCATTCAAAATTTTCCAGAAAATTTTTAGAATTTAAAATGGTCTTAATGTGGCCAATTATTATTTGGTCTTTATTTGCCTTCAGTAGGTCCTATAATTAATGTAATTAATAGCATATTGAGGTATCAAAACACCCAATTTTCTCAATATTATGAGAGAGCAATCGTTCTGTGCATACATTCAGCTAGATTTCAAACTTCATGGCCTTCCTGGTAAATTTACTTCAGAATTGCCTGAATAAAGTCAGTTTGCTTTTCTGTTCACTTAAACTAAATCATTACACACTAACCATTTGCTTTTTGGAAGTCTTTGAACATGCACCCAAATTTATGCGGCAGGTTCTTTCTTTTGTCAGATTTAGAGTAGCTCGAAATAAGTACAGTGAACAGTAACACTGAGATTATATGGATGCCAAAAACTGCAGTTGAAAAAAAAGTGGTGGGTATGATATTCAAATTTGTTGGAAATGAAATGCATTTATTTCTACAAGGCTTCCTTTTTTTCTCCGTCTCTTCTGGATTCATACTGAGTGCTTGAATGCTGGTAGAACTGATAGCTGGCTACTTGTGTGTATCAGAGTCTAATTTTCTGTGGTAGTATTTGGTCTTATCCTGATCTGTTACTTTTCAAGAGGTATTCACCCAAACTCATCAAGCATAACTTGAAGAAAAATGCCTGCCTAGTAAAATAATATTATTGACGATATTATAGAGGCAAACCTGATGTTAGCTTTTAGTAAAGAGAATTCCTCATTCCACTTTATCATGTGCTCTCTAATGCTCACATTAAATGGATTCAGATACCAAGGTCAGATCTCATGAATCATGAATGACTGTCCTGCAACAGATGGCATGTGTTATTTTTTTAAGAATGAGCAATAAGTGTAAGTCAAAAAACATACACTCTTCTGTGTCTTTAGGACTCAGCAGTCCTTTCTTCATTTATAATATTGGCCCACATTTGTGATTAGTACTATTTTTAATACAAAATTCAAGAGTTTATGATGAACTATTTCACTTGATTGAATCTTACCAGCTGCTGCTTCTTGGGGATATCAGATGATATTTTCTAAAATTTTGAAATATCTTTATCCTCAGGCATTAACTTGAATACAGTAGGAGCCATTCGCTAAAAATCCCATCTATCATTGGTTCTAAAATTGTTGAAGATCCAGAACTGATAGGGACCAACCTAGAATGGCTATGGTGACCATTTAATTCTACATGTGTGGTGGAAAGCTAGGACACATTTTTTTCCTCTTTCATGTACATTAGGGATGAAGAGTCTCATTATTTCCTAGAAATATCTAAATGAATCTAATGCTTTTGAAATATGAGTTATTTCTTCTGGGTAATACTTCAAAGTTATTCTGATTATTCAAAGAATACACACAAAGAACTAAGATAGTTCCCTGAAAATAATTAGTGCTTAATTAAAGTTTGATACTATCACTTTAATGTCTTCCACACATGTATAGAGTGTTTAACTTATTGTTGAAAACATTATATCATAAAATTTCAAATACCAAGCTATAAAACATTGTACATTCCCAATTTAAACTCTTGAGATATTCTATCTGGGTGTGTTTTTTAAAGTTAAAATTGGAACATTTACTAGTATTCATCTATCTTTGAGTCCCTTTAGTAGATTGTAGACTTTTACAGAGACTTTTATCTAATTTTATATTAGTAATGGTTGCTAGGTAACTATTTGATGCAAATTAATCATTAATCATTTAGCAGCTCATTCTCTGACTGGAGTGGAAATTGTAATGACTTGGAAGCTGACAGCCCTGGAAACAATTGATTGGAAAAAGAGTATTTTCGGGAATTTAATGAAAATGTACTGTGACTCCTCTACTTGATATTCTTCTTCTTTATCATAATCAAAAAGAAAGAAAAATTGCTAGAGAGAAATAAGAGCTTTTTCCTGATAGTAGACACTGCTCACTGAGCAAGTACCGAGTGCCAACACTGAACCAAATACTTAGTAAAAAAAAAAAAATCATTTTATTCTCACAGTGATCTGCTTATTTAGGTGGCATAGTTTCCATTTTAAAAATAAGAAACATAAGAATATAATTAAGTAGCTTACCTTGTCTGAGTTCCCATGCCTTCTAGGCAGGTGGGGAGGGGAGGAACATTTGAAAACAGGTCCCTTTGGCTCATGTGTTTTTGCTCTTTTCATTATGCTAAAGAAGGCAGGTAAAAATATTTTATTGTCAGAGAATTGACAAGGCTAATCAGCTCTCTTGCAAAATACCTTACTGCCCTCTAGCCTGGTGCTTTAGAAGTAGAGTAGTGTGTGCTAAAGTTAGCTTGACTTCGGAGGAATTTTCATCAGAGAGTAGGAATTACTGTTAGGCTCCTAGTGTTAGAGGGAAAGGGAGAAAAACTGCAGCTGGTGAGTGTGCTGATTACTATTACCTATTCTGTAACTCTTGCCTAAAACTGAATCTTGTTTATAATACTTTAGAGCTATTAAAATTAAGCTTTTGCATTAGTTTTTAAGTGCTTTTATATCTAATGACCACAAACAGCATGGCTTGGAGCATCGCACCTTTATGCTCTTGTAGGAATAGAGGTCCGAAGTCTAAAACTGGGGTTTTAGGCTGCTTTCCTTTTGGAGGCTTCCAGGGAGAATCTGTTTTCTTGTCTTTCCCGTCTTCCAAAAGCCACCTACATTCTATGGCTCATGGGCCCTTTAGTCTATCTTCACAGCACATCACTCCAGCCTCACATTCTATCACATCTCCTCTCTGCCATTGACCCTTTTACCTCCCTTTCTTAAGGACCCTTGAGATTAAATCAGGTCTGCCTGGATAATTCAGGATCTTTTGCCCATCGCAGAATCTTTAACTTAATCACATTAGTAAAAGGTCCTTTTGCCATGAAAAGTAAAACATTCATGGATTCTGGGGATCAAGGTGTGGGCAACTGGGCCAGGAGGGCATTATTCAGTCTATCACAGATTTGTCTTTATTAAGTATGATTTGTATTTTTTTTAAAAGAGTACAGTTCAGTACATAACACATGTTAAACTCTATTTCTTAACAACCAAGTATACTTGATTATCAAGTGTTAGTGACTGCAGAATACTCACATATATCTAGGGGATATGGCTGATATCTGATGGATTAAATTGAAACCAAGGCACTTGCCTTTTTCTTCTTTAATAAACTGTCTTTTTTTCCTGGTAACATAAATAAAGAACAGGTGTGCAAATAACAAAAATACTACAAAAATATATGTGAAAATGAAAATCAAGTTTACTTGTGTTTCTACCACTAAAGATAAATTCAACTAATATTGTAATGACCATTCTTTAAGGCATTACATCATGTGTACATACACACATGATTTTACAAGATAGGAATTATATGCATACATGCACATGTGCATGCATGCGTGCACACACACACACACACATATACTGGCCTTCCCACCATAAATTACTGTGTTCTTTCCAGTTCTCTGTGTAGCCAAGTGTCCTCTGTCCTCTACATGAATATAGGTTTATATGTGTGTGTATATTATAAAGACAAGATCACACTATAGACACATCTCATCTGACTATACAATATCTTGTGAAGTTTCCCAAGTCAGCTGGTTTGACTTTTTTTGATTTCTTTTAACGGTTCTAAAATAGTTCTTGGTTTGATTTAGACAGTATATTCAGTCATTTTCCTATTGGTGGAAATTAACTTCACTTTGCGTCATGCATGATAAGGAGAATGATGTTCTAAATCTTTACCAGTAAGGTAATCCTGGTTGAGCTACCAAGTATGAATTTGCTTCATCTTACTTTTCAACCAGCAATGCAGCTCTTCTTGCCACTTGACACAAGAGAACTGCCTGCTGATTGGAGGTAATGGTTCAGGCTATAGAGTAAAGCTGAGTGGGATTGAAACTGTGACCTTTAATTTTTTAGCAAAGTGACTGACTCAATACACTGGACAATTTTTAGCCTTTGCTAACATTTGGGGCATGTGTCTTCTGTTTCAGTATAGTCACTTGATTAGGAGAGTTTACATTAAATAAACTTTGCAAGTATCTCATACCATCTGCCACAGGTAGCACACTCACGTAATCAAAATACCTGTGACAGAAGCAATGCAACTTTGAACTACTCAGAAAAGAAGGACTAATACACATGTGAACTTTATGGGGGCAGCAAGGCTGGAAATTTTTTGTTTTGTTTTGTTTTTATCTTAATGATATCTTTAAGTATTTAGTAGCTACCTCTTTAAAGTCTGTCTTTGTTCTCCACTTTGTTCAGATGATTTATCAAAAATCATCTGAAACTTTCTTTTCTGACTTTATATTCACAGAAGTTATTCTTCAGTATCTCTGCAGTAGTTGTGACCATTTACAATTTCCTCCTTTACTAAGATCATGTGCAAATGTTATCTTCTATATAATACCTAATTGTATCTTCTCAGTTTTCTGTCTTAATTTGTTTTTTTTTTTACATTACATCTCTTGTCTCTTCTTTGCACTTCCTTTCATTCCCTCAATTTTGCAAGTCCATTTAAAGAAGTATATGATCTAGAGACTGATTGATCGGGTTTTTTTGTTTGTTTGTCTTCCAACTGACCATGAGTCATTCAGTCAGTCTCTCTCTCTCTCTCTCTCTCTCTCTCTCTCTCTCTCTCTCTCTCTCTCTCTCTCTCTCTCTCTCCCCCCTGTATGGTGATAGTGCCATAATTCCTTAAATTTTGAAGAACTCTTCCCCAATTCAATCTCCTACTACAATTACTATTAAACTTCGTTGAATTTCTTATACTTTGAAAAATTCAGTGGTCCTAATTAATCCTTCAACAAACATGTAGTGGGTAGCTTCAGTGTGTACTCAGCCAGGCAATGAAAAGTGTGAGTTCTTGTCTTGAAAATTATTATGCCCCAGTCCTTTGGCTCCTTAGCAATTCCTTCATTCCCAAACTATTGTATAGTTTAATTTTTTTAAGAAATTTCCCTGAGTGAAAGTAATGGAGAACTCAGGAAAAAAATGACAAAAATCCATGAATGAAAGTTCTTAAAGTTAAGGGCAGAGTTTTATTATTATTGTTATTATTATTATTATTATTATTATTATTATTATTATTATTTTATTTCACTTTTAGCTTTGTCAGGGTTAATGATCTCCACTTCTGTGAAAAGAAAAGCAATGTTTGGAATAATAACAGGAATTGTATCCTTTTGTTTTATGCTATTCTACTATCATACTTTAACTTACTATTACCAGTGTTTGTTTAGTTTCCTATATTAAGTAACGAGATTAACCTTTAAACTGTCTTATTCACTTTTCTAAAGCTTCAAAGGAAATGGATAACTTTAGCTTCAGTCAAAATGTATTCAATTTTTTTGTGTGTGTTTTAGACAAATCAAAGATTTAACATGTAGAATTCTAACTGGCATGTCTAAAGCTTATAAAGTTAGATCCTTAAATTTAGTATTATTAAATCATCAAGAAGTTTCAAAGTGTAGAATAAAGATTATGATAAGTCTGAGATTAAGCTGTCAAATCACAGTAATTTGATTTTAAGTCTGGCTCCATCACCTCCATTAGTAATCACATCCTTGACAGAGACTAAGTTCATCCAATAAGAGTTCTCATTGCGGATGAGGTATTGATGTTTTCATGTTAATTTGGTCAGTCAATAAGGTTAAAAGGATAAAGTTATTTAGTTTTCAACATTGCCTTCTTGAAGTCAAGTGTCTATTTAATTAAATTTTCCAATATTTGGCAAGAAAGGACTGGTCGTGTCAGTGTTCTTCACTTGATATTTAATAGCATCTTATGAAATTTGGTAAAGACTGTCTACAATAATGTGAAACAGCTCTACTGTAAATCTATTTAGGAGAGCATTAGAAAGTCCACATTCTTTGTCAAAGTAGTTAATTTCCAAGTCTCCCTATGCTAAATGTTTGAATTATGTCTGCAGGTCTTCAATATGGTATTGATTTTCTATTTGATTTATGGTAACCTAAAATATTATTCTTCAAAATACTGAGAAAAATATATTTACTTAAGTAATTCTCAAAATTACATATGAATCAACATAATGATAATTACCTCAAAACAGAATGTCTTCTACATTATATTTGTAATCCAGGTTCCCATAATATAATCATACCATTTTTTCTGCCCTGTACTATTAAAAAATTTACAATTACTACTTTAATATGCTGACTGCATGTATAAAAAAGAAACAAATTGAAATTCAGCTTCTGAAAAACTTGGCCACACTTGAGGTATGAACATTTAC
This sequence comes from Manis javanica, assembly GCF_040802235.1. Lineage (NCBI taxonomy): Eukaryota > Metazoa > Chordata > Mammalia > Pholidota > Manidae > Manis > Manis javanica. Next base: position 124,714,884 of record NC_133160.1, on the reverse strand, counting down.
TTACTCAAGTGTGTTTTTTAAGTTTACTCAAAAAATTGCCAAATGTACGTAACAATTGAATCTTGTATTCAATTAATATAGAAACCATGTTAAGGTTTCAGATGGAACAATGAATAAGATGGATGAGATTCTTGCCCTTATGGTGTTTTCTTCCTACTGTGTAGCAACATTCATTAAATATAGTTATTAACTACATTCATAATGCAGTTATAATAAATAACTACTACAAAAGAAACCTTTAACAAAACATGTGAGTATGGTGGTGAATATTTGAGAGCAGAATTTCTTGATCAAATTTATCTTTTTTGAATCTATATCTGACTTAAAGCCACAAAGCTGGTGGGGAGGAGTGGATATCCTGTTAGAGAAAGTGGTGTACTTACTAGGACAGTATTTTGGCTGCCTATGAATTTTAACAGTTACCTACAGGTGATACTTAATTTGAATGATAATTTTACTTCTATAAGAAAATAGTAGGTTAACTGTGATTTTAATTATCTATTTTTTTCTTACTATTATTATCATGGATTTATGTGATCATTTAGAATTTAATTATTTAGGATCTTTGAAGTCCAATGAGCTCATATTTTAATTATAATTGCAACAGATGCTATATTTTAAAATCTGACCCACCACAAAAAAAGTTTTCTTATGTATATTCTACAAAAAATTATTGAATGCCTTCTGTCTGAATGGTAAGTGATATATTCTCCAAGTTCTGTGTGGTCAGGAACTATATATTTATTGTCCATGTTCATATTACATTATATATCACATTGCTCAATATATAGTAGGTTGTTAGTAGTATTTAATAAATGACTATCTGAAGGCTAAATACTAAGATAATCTCAATATCTTTAAAAAATAGATGGGATAAATAAATTTACAAATAATTATTATAGTGTTAGATAAGTAAAATACTAAAAAAAGTTACCATGTTTTATAAAAGTTGAAATATTCAAAAATAAAAAATAAGTGAAGACTTCAAAGCAGAGGTATTACTCGTTGTGAAATGGATTAAAAAAATAGGCCTCACTAAAGTTTTAAATCAAATATATTTTATATTATTTGACAACTAATATAAATATATAGGAATATCCAAAGTTCAGTGAAACACAAGAGGGCTTTATATAAGAGGTACAAGCAGCAGAGGTGTTTCCATGAAAACACTACCACCTGGATTTTTGTCTATTTCCGAATTTTTGAGGAGCTGGCCTAATAATTGTAGCAAACTTTGGTTGTGCTTACGGATCTTTGCTGTATCTTTGAACTGGAGCTAGTACCCTCTTCGGAAACGTACTAGGCAGGGACAAAGTTTCTACGGTTCTTCCTCAGAAGGTTTACACTATTCACATGTAACCTCATTTACTAACCTGAAGTCAGCCTGTTACGTTTACCACTTAACCACAGAGAAGTTTCTGTCATATGAAGCCCGAGAGAGATCACTGAACTACAGCGGGTCATTCTAACCTATCCCATTATCTTTCATGTGTGGAGTAATATTTAGAAATACTGTTCAAGCAGCTTTCCACCATTAGGAATAGGGAGCCCCAGAAAAGAACATTGCTCAGCTTAGTTTTCTCGGTTGGGGTTCTGACTCTCGTTTGAGTTGTTGGTACCAGAACTTACTTGGCCATTTGAAGTCATACGGCACTAATGATCATGACCTTTATAATTTCCCTGTGATTCCTTTAGTGAGCTCTGGTGGTCTATGGTGGGCACTGGGTGAAGAGTTAGGGCCAAAAATGAAAAAAAAAAAAAAACAGTTGGTTGCTGACCTTATGGAGTGGAAAAGAGGTTACACTCATTCAAGTGCTTTGACATCCTCAAATACTTATTTCTTTTAATTCTACTAATTATATATTAAATCATGTATATAAGTTTCAGTATTTAAGTTTAAGGAAAAATGTGTGACTAAGTATCTTAGAGAACCATTTGGAATATGATTATTCATTCAGTCACAGTGTATTGCAATCTTTTGCTTCCAGCCCATTTATAAACTAAGGTAATTGCATATTACATAGACTTCCAGAAAATCCACTTTAAAATTACATCTTATGTAAATAGCAGATTGTTCTTGTGATGGGTGATATTACTTAATCCAGTTAAAATTACTTTCTTTTTAACTCTGGGGCTTTCACTTAAATTAGTTTGTCTTGAGGCTTCAGCATCTCAGTTAAAACATTAGTGTACTTCTTCCCCTGGGGATTCCCATTTATACTTGCCCATGCAGAATGTAATCCTATCAGAAATGGTAATAATACTTTATAGTCGGTAACATCTTTCATCCAAAGAAGTTTTGAGCACTTTCAAATGTGACCTTGTTAATGTTGGCAACATCCCTGAGATGTATCCACGAGCTAAGAAGAATTCCTTGAGTTTTACAGATGGAGAAATGTCATGAAAGAGAAAAGCTGAGTTGTCCAAAAGTGTTTTTAAGAGGGCACTCTGATATGATGTAATGAGCACTTAAAAGTGATAAAAAAAAAACTGGGAGGAGTAAGCTGAATATCAGATATACTCCAAAGAATAAGGTTTCATTAGAAAGAATATTCCTAATCAATTCTAATATTGAATTTTCTTTATCACTTTCAGTAATTATTCATTAACTGGCTATTCTGTGCCCTGTATGCTATGCACTGAGTAGAGCAGGAAACAAAACAGAAGCAGGAGAACTTAGAGAGGAAGACAGAGGTTTCAGATCCTACAAGGCCTGTGGGCCAGGGAAAGGGTTTTAGACTTGGTGTAAGTTTGTTCAAGAGCTTAAAGCACGTTTGGGTTAAAAAACAACAAATCACCATTGGTAGAATGTGAAATAGGGAGTGTAAGAGAGTGAACAAAGAGAACCCATTAGGATTTTTATTTAAAACATTTTAATATTGGTTGTTTTGCTCTTTTAACTACACCCTTAATTGTTCCTAAACACATAATAATCACTTACAGAAAAATATGCAATTCTATAGGAATAAATAATGTTGAACATATTGAATTTTAGAATAATTATGTCTTTCATTCATTCAGGAGCTATTTGAATATTGCTTGGAAGAAAATATTGTGGATAAATCATACTTACAAGAAGTTAGAGTCTGATAGGAAAGTTCAGATCTGTGCTCTTTCTTTATATACATTTTCATGGATCAACTCATATGCGGCCTCTATTTGTATAGTTCAGTGATGTAGAGTTGGAAGTATATATACATATATATGTTTTGTGGGCCAGATAAGGCACTGTAGGAGTTCTGAAAAGAAAACCTTACTTGAGGGGAACGTGACCAATGGAGAAAGAGGCTGCATATGAGTTGATCCAAAATGTATATAAATAAAGTCACAAATACTGGGTTTTCTTTTTCCCAAACACTGGGAATTGATTAAGAGGGTATAGGTGTGAATGAGACATTGTATCGGCATTCAGAGTGCTCATAGTCTATTGGAAGAAATAATTGCATAAAAAATCCTATTAACTAGCCATAGTGCCTTAAGTATCACAAAATTGGAATATGAAAGAAGAAATTTAATCTAGCTAGAGAGCCCAAGTAGATTTTACTTTAGAGAATAGTAGAAAATAAAAAAGCAAGTTTTGATAGAAGAGATGTCTTCCCTTAAATATCAGTTTAAAAGGTGGAAAAGTATTACAGGGCAATTTTAGAAAATATGGCAATTGCATTCAGATGTGTTAGCTTCTGGAAAGAATAGAGAGGTAAACAAATTACTGGATGAATACCACAGACTAGATGCTGAGTGGTTCCATCTGAATTTAGGCACTGATGGTGATGATGGGAGGAATAAGCCCGGGATGAGGTGGTGTAAAATATTGGACAGAGACTAACAAATTCTTGAATGTGATGAAGAGGTCACTGGGTTTTGAGCTGTAGTGATTGTGAGGTGGTGAAACTGTTATTTATAACAGAAAAATCAAGGAATGTCTATTTGTAGAGTTCAGTGATGTAGAGTTGGAAGTAAGTCTTACACATATTAAGTTTGAAGCCTACAGTGCTCAACAGTGGTGACAACTCAGGGGTCTGAAAATAGCTTGGGTTAGGAAAGGAAAATAATAGACAATAATAAGTATTTGTGGCATGTTACTCACAACCTCATTTAATCCTCCAAACTCACTGAGCAAATGCTACTAAAACCCAAGATCATATAGCTAGTAAGTAGATGTGGGGTTTGGATTCTTCCCAAGTCAGTATGAGCCGTATCACTGCGCTGCTGCCTCTCAGGGACTAAACATTCGGGAAGCATTTGAATAAAGGCACAGGTGAAACCTTGAGAGTGGTGAGAATCCATAAACTAAACAAAGAAGAAAAGGTGGAGAATAAAAATGTGGATGGTTCAGAGGGCTGGAGAAGGAAAGCAGGTTACAGATGTATATGGAGAAAGTATGTCCACGTTGAAAGTGGCTAATCCATAATCTAGGGAAGAACCTAATATCACAAAAACTAGGGAAAAAACATTTAAATGAGAAACACATGAATTTACAGAATACTATAGAGCAGCATTTCTCAAAGTACGTTCTATGAAACTGTAGCCATTTGAGGGGGGCAGGAGGAAGATTCCATTCATCATCAAGAACGTTTTAAGACACAGAGTCATAGGCTGTCACTACCCTCCTTCTCATCTTCGAGAAACACCATGTAAATTAGTAGATTAAAGGTACAGGGGAGTAATTAAAGGAAGGCATTTACTTCATGGGAGTTTAGAAGGTATTTTATTTTTCATTCTTTTCACCTAGAAAATACATATTTGAACACATTTTTAACAAAAGAATCATACAAAGGGATAGGATGAAGATTCTAAAAGAGGAAAGCTCTTGAGTTATTAGGATCTGAGGAATAAAGGGGATGGTGTGGAGATAAGAGAACAGGTGAAATTAGGGATAAAAAGGAAGAAAAGTCATAAAACAGAGAATTATGCAATTGTGGAACTAGGAGGAAAGGGTAAGGCCACTATTTTGGTGACCATAGGCTAGAATTACCCTGGAGCCAGGTCAGTGACAGGGCAGATTCACTACAGGGCACCTGGGCTGCTCAAAGGGTGGTAGGAATACCAGGCCCTGAGCCATTTCTCCAGCTAATCCTTCCAGCTGCCTTCTTTTTTTTTTTTTTTTTTTTTTTTTTTATGGTTTCCTAATCCCACACCTTTTCAGTGTTAGTCTTTGGATTAATCCACCTTGACGTTGCTCTCAAAATATGTTGTTCAGTACTTCAGTTGTCTTTTCCAGGACACTGTGTGTCTTATCTCTTTTGACAACATGACCAGAGGTCTAGTTCCCTTTGAATTTTAGTCAATTGTATTCAATTTATATGAACTTTTAAAAATTCTTCTAGTAATTATGTGACTTTTGTACATGAATGGAACACCTTTTTAAGGTTATTTTATAACTTTACTTTAGAATTTACATTTACATTTTATTACTATCAGCCTTTTATTCTTGTCTGACATTTAAAGAACTTTTTCAAATATTCATTCTGACTTCCTTTTTATTAGAGCTCCTAGCTTTCTGTGAATTGCAGATTTCACTTTTATGCCTTTGATTTCTTCAGCTGAATATTAATATTAAAGTGACTGGTTGAAGGACAGAGGTTTTCTGAAAACCACTAGAAATCACTGTCCAACCCAAAGTTAACCCAGGAATCTCTTTGGCTATGGTTATTAATTGTGTCCAACTCATTGGGCATGGCCTTGAGTCCTCTTACATGAATCAACATTATTATTTTTAATTCTTTATTTTATCCATTTTGTATATCAGGATAAACTTTGTCAAAACCATTTGGGGTCCAGTAGGACCTTTATTCCTGTATTTTATGATTTTCTATCTGTAAAGAAAGTGGTACTAATTTGATAAAATTGGGAAGTGATCCCATTTTCATTTTTATTTACTTAGAAGCCATCTCTTCATTCATTCTAGAATCTTGCTCGTGTATCACTGTTTCTCTAAACATACATCTCCCTTTTCACGGAAGGCATTTGTCAGTCCTCTTATTTCTCTACAACTTTCCTTTGTCTTTTATTATTTTGTTTGTGAAGTAATTTTACCATAGTGGCTTGGGATTCTTAAGTAATTTACTCAAATTATTTGTACCTCAGTTTCTACATAGGAATAATTATAGTATCTTCCTTATAAAATGTTGTTGGAATTAAGTATATGTAAATTCTTAAAACATACTTTACACAAAGTAAGTGCTCAACAAATTTTAGTTATATTCTCAGTACCCTGCTCTGGACTAAGAGAGATGATGTATTTACAACCCCAGTGTGAAAGTGCTTTTGGCAACTGTAAACTGTTGAATAAATACAAAAGTTTCTTGCAGTTACTAAGTTTATGCTGGAAACATAGTATGTAATTCATTTTTCATAAATAACTTGTGGAAGACATCTATACAGTTAAAAAATGTAATAATAAAGGGTTCTGTTTTTCCACCCAATACCTGAATATAACTTTCCAAATTTGAAGTTAAAAATGTCAATAATCAGAAAGATAGGGTATGGTTTTAAGAAAACTGTATCAATTTATAAAACAGATAAGACATCTGTTTTTTCTATTGTTAGGGAGAGCAAATTAGGACACTCTTGCTGGGCAGTGAGTCAGAGAGACAGGTGACACAGAAAATGGATACTAAAAAAAGACCAAACCCTCCCATCACACAATCTACATCCCCTTCCTCCACCAGGCCGTATGATGTTCCTTTATGATACATTTCTGCATTGTTTGCTTTGCTGTTTATTTTCACTGCTTCCCTTTTTTTACATAGAAAGGCTTGTTTAGGGGCCAATATGGAGAAAAGATGAGGAACAGTATCTGAGCCCTAGCTCTCACTGAGAGATGAGAATCACTTACTTTGAAACTGCTGAGCAGGATACTGTTTCTTTAGGGTAGCACCTATGTTCTCTAGAAGACCTGTGTGTAACAGTCTTTAAAATATAATTAACAATGCTTCATGGGGCAATGCTATTACTGGCTGAAGGATTTTAATGGGACCATAAAAATTATAATTGCTAAAGAAGGTCAGGTTCACCCAGGCTTTGTTATTTGATATCACAGCAAATCCAAGATTGACTGAAAAAATGTATCAGTCTCTCCACCTACCAATCGGTAAACATTTCTATAGCAAGTGCCCTTTTCTGAGTACTAATGCTTTCTAAGAAAGGTGAAACACAGAGAGTTTTGATTTTAAAAAAATAAATAACAGTTTGTTTATTTCTTTTTAAGGTGTTAATACTACTATTGTATCAACTAATTTTAGAGGTGTTTGCTTCACCTTGATCCCCTTAAGGCTCTGTTAGTTTAACTTTGTTCAAGTATGGGACATTTTTAGTCTTCTATTCAAGTCTTAGAAATACGTCTCAGCATAAGTGTACTGAGAATTGTTTTATGCAAATGACAAAGAATTATGGAAAAGCAATGAAAACCTCAGTGTTTCATGTGTTTGTCTCTCTTTGTATGTATCCCAACGCGTACTCCGCGGTATGTAAGAGCATCCGCTGTCTGAGACCCCCTGATGATAGGCCCATATGTGCTCGCATACCTGCTGCATGCTCAAAAGGCCCATTATGGGCACTGTGGAGGACTTCCCTCCCCACGTCACTGCTTACATTACTTTATTTCAAACTCAGTGTGAGTCACCCTTTCTTGTTTTCATTCTTGCACTTCTTTTGTGGCTATAATGTATAATTTTAACTAAATTTTCTCCTGAATACTGCATTTAATTTACCAAATTTCAGACATTTCCTTCTGAAATTCTAGTTCCATGGGTCATTGGGCATAATTATTGGCTTACTTCCAAACTTGCCATCTCCTTTTTGTTTAGTATTGCTGACATTTTCATGTTTATTCATGAAAAATATCATGTGAATTTACACTGGCACCGGGAGGAAGTAGCTGCTGTGCCAACACTGTCATTTGGGATGTAGAGGGATTTAGAGCCATAATAAATTGTCTCATTTTAAGTAAAGAAATGTATCAAAATCATAAATCTTACCTTTCAAATGCCTTCCTTTAATTGCAGTTGCTGGTGTTTTTTTTTTCCTCTACACGAACAGGAAAGCTTTGATTATTCTTAATTTTTTAAAAGAAGGTTTAAAACATGTTTTTAATAGTACTTTTTTTAAAACTAAGTTACTAGTTGTTTAAACTCTAAAAATCTTAGAATTTTTTAATGCAAAATTTCCACATTGAAAATTCAGACTTTCTTAGATGTATTTTTTAGAAGTAGGAATAGAATAACTCCATGAGAATTGAAAGAAACACACAATGTTTTCATTTTTTTCAGTTATAAATGAAAATTAGTCAAAGTTAAAAGATCATCTATTCTATTCTTTACAATTCTTAAACTTTCAGGTCAGGCACTACCTCACCCATAAAACATTTCATAACGAGTCATTTTGATTTTGATGTTACACACTTTTGACACACTATTTTATGCACAAGTAGCACATTGTAGCTTTTTAAAATTAGTCCATTATTTTATCCCAATTTATATTCAATGTGGTACTTTATTCCATATTTAAATGTTACCTAATTGTCCCATATATTTCATTTTCTAATTATTCAGTGCGTACAAGTCGTACCTTCAGCAAAATTATATAAAAACATGAAAGCAAGGGAACCATGTGTTTCCTTGTTTTTTTGTTGACCTCTGATCTTACTATCATGTTACTGTTTTTTGTGTAGAATAAAGTTTCAGCAACAATAATGATACATAGTAGTTACCAAGCATCTACTCTGTGCCAGGCAGGCCCTTTTTAAGCTTCATAATAAGCCAGAGAGCTAGAGACTTGTATTACACATTTTTTTTTTATTTTGGGATCATTAATGTACAGTTACATGAGGAACATTATGTTTACTAGACCCCTCCCTCACCAAATCCCCTCCACATACCCCATTACAGTCACTGTCCTTCAGCGTAGTAAGATGCTGTAGAATCACTACTTGTCTTCTCTGTGTTGTACAATCTTCTCCTTGCCCCCCCCCACCACATTATGTCTGCTAATTGTAATGCCCCATTTTTTTTCCCCCTTATCCCTCCCTTTCCACCCATCCTCCCCAGTCCCTTTCCCTTTGGTAACTGTTACTCCATTTGTGGGTTCTGTGAGTCTGCTGCTGTTCAGTTCCTTCAGTTTTTTCTTTGTTCTTATACTCCACAGATTAGTGAAATCATTTGATACTTGTCTTTCTCCACCTGGCTTATTTCACTGAGCATAATACCCTCTAGCTCCATCCATGTTGTTGCAAACAGTAGGATTTGTTTTCTTATTCTGGCTGAATACTATTCCATTGTGTATATGTACCACATCTTCTTTATCCATTCATCTACTGATGGACACTTAGGTTGCTTCCATTTCTTGGCTATTGTAAAGAGTGCTGTGATAAACATAGGGGTGCATCTGTCTTTTTCAAACTGGGCTGCTGCATTCTTAGGGTAAATTCCTAGGAGTGGAATTCCTGGGTCAAATGGTATTTCTATTTTGAGCTCTTTGAGGAACCTCCATACTGTTTTCCACAATGATTGAACTAATTTACATTCTTACCAGAAGTGTAGGAGGGTTCCCCTTTCTCCACAACCTCGCCAACATTTGTTGTTGTTTGACTTTTGGACGTTGGCGATCCTTACTGGTGTGAGGTGATATCTCATTATGGTTTTAATTCGCATTTCTCTAATGATTAGCGATGTGGAACATCTTTTCATGTGTCTCTTAGCCATCTGAATTTCTTCTTTGGAGAAGTGTCTTTCCAGATCCTGTGCCCATTTTTTAATTGGATTATTTGCTTTTTGTTTGTTGAAGTATGTGAGCTCTTTATATATTTTGGATGTCAACCCTTTATCGGATCTGTCATTTATAAATATATTCTCCCATACTGTAGGATGTCTTTTTGTTCTGATGGTGTCCTTTGATGTACAGAAGCTTTTCAGCTTGATATTGTCCCACTTGTTCATTTTTGCTTTTGTTTCCCTTGCCTGGGGAGATATGTTCATGAAGAAGTTGCTCATGTTTATGTCCAAGAGATTTTTGCCTATGTATTCTTTTTAAAGTTTTATGGTTTCATGACTTACATTCAGGTCTTTGAACCATTTTGAATTTACTTTTGTGTATGGGGTTAGACAATGATCCAGTTCCATTCCCTTACATGTAGCTTTCCAGTTTTGCCCACACCAGCTGTTGAAGAGGCTGTCATTTCCCCATCGTATGTTCATGGCTCCTTTATTGTATATTAATTGACCATATGTGCTTGGGTTAATATCTGGACTCTCCATTCTGTTCCACTTGTCTATGGTCTGTTCTTGTGCTGGTACCAAATTGTCTTGATTACTGTGGCTTTGTAGTAGAGCTTGAAGTTGGGGAGCGAGACCCTCCCCACTTTATTCTTCCTTTTCAGGATTGCTTTGGCTGTTCAGGGTCTTTTGTGGTTCCATATGAATTTTAGAACTATTTGTTCCAGTTCATTGAAGAATGCTATTGGTATTTTGACAGGGATTGCATTGAATCTGTAGATTGCTTTAGGCAGGATGGGCATTTTGGCTATATTAATTCTTCCTAGCCAAGAGGATGGGATGAGTTTCCATTTGTTAGTGTCCTCTTTAATTTCTCTTAAGAGTGTCTTATAGTTTTCAGGCATAGATCTTTCACTTCCTTGGTTGGGTTTATTCCTAGGCATTTTATTCTTTTTGATGCAATTATGAATGGAATTGTTGCCCTGATTTCTCTTTCTGCTAGTCCATCATTAGTGTATAGGAAAGCAACAGATTTTTGTGTATTAATTTTGTATCCTGCAACTTTGCTGAATTGAGATGTTAGTTCTAGTAGTTCTGGATTGGACTCTTTAGGGTTTTTTATGTACAATATCATATCATCTGCAAATAGTGACAGATTGACTTCTTCTTTACCAATTACACTTTTTTTTAGTAACAAGAAATTGAAGCACAGAAATGTAATCCACTTGATGATAGATACACTATGCAGAGGCAGAGACTGGATTTGAACCCATTTGAAATTATGTCACTCAAAACCTGTATTCTCAACCACTACAGTATTCTGCTCAATAAAAAGTACCATCCAATAAACTATTTGTCAGGTAAATTATTTTTAATTGAGTAATCTGAATTCTGGCAGTAATGTATAGTTCAAACTTTATTAATGATTGCAACCAAATTTCTGCTATATTCATAGTAGTTAATACTTAATACTTGGGCATAGAAGATTGCACATGATAATATAGAATTTAAGTAAGCAAATACATCTAACTTTCTAGAGTGACTTATGAGTCCCAGTGACCTTATTTAGAGTGTGGGCATACTGTCTCCTAGGCAACATTCACTCAAAGAAGCATATGTTTTTACTATAGTTTTTACTATGTTTTTACTATGGTTTTGCCATGGCTAAAGCTTTGAAGTAATTAACGTAAAAAATATACTTATGATTTCTTAACTTGAACTTCATTAATGGAAGCTACTCTTACAGATGTTAAAAAAAATGAGATGGGTTCTTCTTATCCGTTTATCTGAAAAATGAAATTAAAAGCAGTTCTATTGTCCATGGCTGGGATTTAGGTTTGCCCTAGGCTTTAAAGTCAAAGCCTTTGTAAACTTCAATATTTCTATATTTGTAAAAGAAAGATTATTAATGACTTTGTTGTTCAGAAACAAGAGGTGATACTTACAGAAAGAAAAAACATTGGGTCAGTCTTGAACAAGGGCCATTGATCCAGTTTGACCTTTACATCTTTATTTGTATACATGGGTAGGTCCTGACCTTCTGCATCCTTTACTCTCAATGTTCCTTTATTCTCCTGGAGACCTTTACCTGCAGGACTCCAGGTACCTGCCCACAAGACCCATTAACTTTGTTCTGAGTGGTGAACCCACTGATGCTTCTGTCCAGGTGGCAGGCCAACAAGACTACAGCAATTTGTTGAAATTCTGAATTTCAAAAGAAAGATTTTTAAATAATTACACCAAGTGAGGGTATTGTAAATTTTTCTAAAGGTATTTTTCAATAGTCCTGAACTTGTGTGTGTATTTAAGACACATTCAAATACCAGAATTTTAGTGGTTCTCTTGAATGAATTAAATTTCATTGACAAATAAAACAGAGCGTTAACCCTGGAATAATGCAGGGATTAGGGGTGCTGACCCTACTGCAATTGAAAATGCATATATAATTTTTTACAGTCCAAAAACTTAACTGCTAACAGCCTACTCTTGAATGGGAGCCTTACTGATAATATAAAGTCTATTAATGCATATTTTGTATGTTGCATATATTACATATGGCATTCTCAATAAGCTATAGAAAAGAGAATTTTTTTTCAAATTGTCATGAATCTCCTCAAATTTGTTCAGTATATTTATTGAAAAAAAATCTGTGTAAGTGGACCCATGCAGTTCAAACTCATGATATTCGGGGGTTAAGTGTACCTATTCACTTGTTGTGTGACCCTGTCAACATAACTATTTAATGACCTACAATACTTATATACTTGTCCAGCAAAATTCTACACATTTCAAGTAAATATTACTGATTTGCATTTTATTATTATTTGTTTTGTTTTGTTTGGCACTATCTGTATGCATTGTAGCCCACATGTCACCACATGACTCCAGTCAATTTAACATTCCATCTAGAAGACATTATGATTCTCAGCTGTATCATTGATACATTTTACACATTGATCAAAATTTGACAGCACATCTGTGTATGATTTGTGGTACATTATGAATTATGAAGACTTTTGCATACTGCCTAGGAAAGTCACGAGCAGGTGGACATTTTCTCTAGAGAAGACCAATCCCAAGACTTCAATGACTCAATTAGACATATTTTTTTTCAAATACAGTCTCTTCTTTTATCAAACATTGCTTTTCTGATAAAGCAAATACTATACCATGACTGTCAGTATTCATAATGTGACCAAGTGTTACAATTTCAGCAGGATAATGTATTTTGCTGCACTATTATTAAAGATATTTAGTTCACAGTGTTGAGTTCCTCCTATACAAACAGTATGCGGTGATTGCTGGTGCTTCTTTTTGTCCTTTTTGACGTTACCGAAATAAGGACCCATTCAGCAACCAGCAACCATGCTACGAACCTAACAGTGCTGCCTTAAACCTATGCTTCAGAGATTGTGCTGTAATAGTACCACTGAATATAATAGAAACCACTGTTTCAGCAAGTCATTTAGAATACCACAGGCTTTGAACAGTGTCAGGAGAAACATTTTTTAGAGTTTTTGGGAATCATTGCAAAGAAAATTATATTTCACATTTGCATTTCACTTTATACTCTGTTATAATCACAAATAACATTATGGTTATATAGTGTTTTGGTTAGAATGTAGGTTTTGATATCCTACAAATCTTGGTTGAAATCTTAAGAGTGTCAGTTCTGAGCTGTTTCCTGGGATCATTCAGTTCCCTGAGCTTCAGATAATGTCATCTGCAGCATGAACATAACTACGGAATGAGTAAATGAGTAGTTGAATATAAAGTGCTTAACACAATGCCAAGTATATCATAATCACTACATTAAATGGAATTTAAAAATTAAAGTGTGTAATTCACTACCATAGATCCCAATCCCCACAGGTTTTTCCTGACAGTAGTAGGGAGAGGAACATTTATTTTTCCTACTACCCTCCTAGGTTTTCTGGTTGGGGCCTTGTACGTTAGATTGGCAAAGGACAGAAAAACGAGAAAAGCATACAAACTTCATGTAAATGCTACATGACACAGGAACTTTGGTAAGGAAATAAAGGCCCTGTGGCATGTTAAAGCTGAGAAGAGCAGAGAGTCGTGGGAAAATATGACATCATGGAAGGGATGAGTTAGGGGTGGGTAAACTGGGGGAGTCTCAGGCCCATTTTACTGGATCGCTGTCAGCCTCTCTGTCTTCAGAGAAGCGGGTGCTTCTTCCTGAATGGAGGGAGCCTGCCTCTCACAAGAGCGCCTTACCACCTGCTTCAGGGGAGAAGGGGAAGCGAGTCCTTCCTGCATGGGCCGTTTCTAACATTCCCTCAGTTTAAAATATTCAGTATGCCAAGGTATCATATTTTAAGGCAGCATATTCTGATCCCCTTCACGGTCTGTACACTTACGTAGCTGATATTGCCATGTGAGCATACCTGCCATGTATTTAAATTCAAGAGATAGCTGCCGTCTGCATGGAGGCAAAGGATGCCTTATTCTTCACTGCACTTTTGGTTCCGTCTCTCTTGATGGAGCTCTCTCTGGATACACATACCTTCTGCATTTCTGCGTTGAAATGTCCCGTTTTAAAATTAAAATTACCCTTTTTGATAAATACAACTGTAATATACTTTCAAAATTGGATTAAACCTGGGTATGTATAGGTTGCATGACACCCAGATATGTTGTAAATGATGAGGACTAATACTGCAGCTCCTGCAGAGCTTGCTCATTAAAAAGTAACTATATATATATATATATATGTATATATGTAATGATAAGAGTTTATTATTATTTAGGTATGTAAATATGAGTGCATATTACTATATCACTAGCTTGATCCTGGAGCCTGCTTTTACATTAATAAACATACTGTCATTCTACATTATACTAGAAGTTACTGGTCCTTTGTCCTCATTTACCCCAATGAGAAAACATTTTGGAGCCAATTATGCTCATATGACAAGCACTGAGTATACTCATTTTTTTTTCTGTATGTTCTTCATCCATCTAGAAATTTGTTCTTATTAACTTACCATTATGTTTGTTCAGTCAATAAATCAGCAAGTATTTATTGTGTAGCCAGTGTTCACCAAAGCATATATTTGTTGCCTTTAAATTGCTTATAAATATTTCAGGTTGCTTGATAATTTTCTGTGTTAGATTAATTGACTTTGAACTGATTCTAGGTTTAAATTATGTTCGTTTAGAAATCTTAGAAGTTGCCAGGGCATACTTTTCCATATGTAAGTTAGTAAATGAAAATATATGAGTTAAAATTGTAAGCATTCCCTCTTTCATACTCCTTCTGCAAGAATTCTAGACTTCTTTGCACTATAATAAACTGCAAGAGATTTCTTAAAATAACTTTCTATGCTGTGTTTTAAAAGACTGAGAAGTAATACCCCAGAAAGCAAGCAGTGGTTTTTATTTAGGGAGGATTTTAATAGGTTCTTGTATTGGAGGTCTATCTAAACATATTTTCTCATATCAAGGTAGGAAGGGCTATCCAAGAACTAAATTCAAATGAATGTTATCATATCATAAAATAAAGTAGAAAAAATGATTATTACTTCTGCCAAAGCCCCACTAGTCAGCTGGGTCTTAGCCACTTGTGAACTCAGGATACATGACCTAAGTGATTAACTTTCTCTTTCTTCATTCCCGGGATTGACATGTGACTAGACAGAATCAGCCACAAGTTCGGTTTTCTCCTTTTCTATGCCTGCAGCAGGAATTCTGTGGAATGTGTAAATTTTAGACCTTTAGCTATAATTCTTTCCTTTACATTTTACTCTTAGCTGTAACTGTTACAAAAATAAACTACTAATATTGCAGTAGTAAAGAAAAAAATTATTGGAGAAAGAGTGAAGAAAGCTGCTATGTAAAATAACAGGAGACAAACAGTATCTTTTAACAGTATCCAGAATTGAAGTGACTGCTAAGTCAATGCAAAGCTGGGCATTATGAGAAAGTAGATGTTAAAGGTTAAGGTCTAGGCACTGTTTTGTTTACACAGACACACAGACACATGCACACACACAGAGTATCCTCTAGGCTCAACTCTTATTTCACCCTGACCCAAAGCAAATTATTTTGTGGTAACTCAGGCCTGCCCAAGTTATCTGGTTCTCACCTCAAGAGCCTTCTCTGGCTTTTAGCATTCTGCCATAAGGCTTTTCTCAAGGCCAGTAGCTTGCTGGGCTGGTACTGAGCCCTCTGCTTGTGTGCAGGGGAGCTCATAATAGTGAAGACTGTCCTTACCCACTGTGGAGACGGGCCTCGGCTTTATATTTCGCAGAGAGCCAGGCAGAATCTTGTCCTACTGGCCAATGTGGCAACTTTAGTAATACTACATATGATACCTTTTCTTCCTTTTCGGTCTCTCCCCCTGTTCCTTCACACTTGTTTCCTGGGATCCCCTCCCAAATAAACTACCTGCCTCAAAGTCTTTATTTTGAGCTCTTACTTTCCAGGAATCATAAATTAGGAAACTGTACCACATAGAAACATCTGTGTTTGAGTGACTCATCACATGTGTAGATGTCATGAATCAATAAGAATTCGCCAACTATTATTTATTTATTTAGTGTTATTATGAAAGTATTATCTAGCCTTTTGTAAGTCTGATTTGACAAAATGGTAATCCTCTACTTCCTCTTTTAACATTTAATATATTATCTGCCTTCTTGGAGAGCAACCTTAATCTTGTTGGTGAAGTAAAATTTACATATTTGAAACAGTTGGCTGATAGGAGAATCTGCTCCTTTCTGGCCTTCTAATGATTACTGAGTCCTTGTTAATATACTAATTGGAGTGATGTCTTACTCCAGGTCTCTCAAGGTGATTAACTTAAGCAAAACTTTCTTTTTAAGGCTTATCTTTTAACAGCAGTCCTTCTTGAAACCTGTGGTTCACATAGGAAGTTGTTGAAAACTTCATAGAGGAGGTGGGATTTTGCCCAATCTTAGATAAATGTATGGGAGATTGTGAAAGTCAGAGTGAAATGATAAGTAGTATGTAAAAGGGCACAGATATAGGAGAATCATTATGTTTCAATCCAAAATTATTGTTAAGGAGAGAATGGCCCTATAAACAACTTGCTTAAAAATGAAAACAAGGTGCTCATTCACATGCAGCTTTTCAGAAGTCAAATGTATCATAACAAAAATTCTGTCATATCTACTGAGTTATTTTATACTCATAGTAGGTGCATAAAATATGTAGTAGAGCTATTTTACAGTTGCAAGTATAATCTGGCTTAATAAATATCAATTTTTTTCTTCCATTGTATTGTCAGAACCAAGGGTAAAATTATTGTCACAAAGAACTGGGACAGAGCAAGTTGTATTATCCATGAGCATCTATCTATTCAACTGTTGCATGCTTGGGACCAATTGATCAGAATGTCTCCAGGGGACTGATTTATAAGCCATATCCATAACTATCTTCTGTGGTAGGTGAGGGACTGGAAAAAAAGTAAGAGTTTATCTGTCTTCAAAGTAAAAAATCTTTCCCTCTGCAATACTGTCAAGAGAAGTATTTGGCTATACCAATTTTTTGTTTACTTTTCAATTATCTGTTTAAGAATAAGTAACTAAATAAAATTTGCTTTTATTTTATTTTTATTTGTCCAAATGGAAATAAACTAGGTTTGTTAGTGACCTACACTTCTAGTGGTAAATTTAAGAAAGACATCAAACTATCATAAAATTCCACCATAGCCTAAGCTATCTTGCCTCTCTCTCTAGTAAAGGAGTTATATGGCTCTAGATAGAATCTCTTGAAGTCTTAATATACCCCTCATTGACCCTTTTCTAAATATTCCCAAGTACATATCAGAAATATAGATGTCATCCTATTAAACTGCTATTTATTAACATTAACAGAGTAGCATGGCTGCCAGGGGCAAAAGAAAAGAAAAATAACCTATCTCTCTGCCTCCTTGACGTTTGCAAGATAAATATGTACCAATTTTAAATGAAAGTGCACATCAGTAAACTAGACAAATTTATTGAGTTAGCTTGTAGCAAGATGAGCCTGCTCCATTTTCACATCTTTTTCTGGTAGTGAATGTTTTAATCTATTGATGCCATGGAGAAATGCTACATTAGCTATAAAACAGAAAGAGGGCACTGTTCAGTGACAGGACCAATAATATGTACAGTGCAGTAAACACTTTGCAAGTATTTAATGGCCCTGAATTTAAATATACAATATATATTTTACTAAGCTGAGAGAGACAATTCATAAAAGACTACTGATTCCTTCAAATGCATTAAGTTAACTTAGATATGACATGAACAATTCAGTTTTACAGTGGCACTTGAAGAAACTATGTTTAATTTTTTTTTAAAGAAGGAAAACCCACTGATAAACACCCGAATTTTATACTTTGTTCTGACATTTGATTTTTTACTTTTGCTGCTAAGTTATCATTTTCCATCACAAATTTCTTCTCTAAAACTGGTAGCCACAGTAAGAGAATAGAACCTCACCATGATCTGACGAATGCATGCTGCATTCATGACACATGAACTGATGTTAAGACCTGTGAGTTACAGATGCCATTGTATGTGATTTGAAAATCACCTGAGTTTAATCTAAATAATCTAAAAATTACCCCCATACTCTATTTCCAAATGTATAATCATTTACTTGGAAGTAGATACTATATTCTGTAGGCCACATAATTTTTATGTAAGTGGCAAATCAGCCAAAATTCACAACTTGAGGGTAGATTCAAAACATCATGCATTTGAATCTATTTTTCAGATTTATTGAAATTTGAAGTACAACATCAAACTGTTGTGTTACTTCATTTTCTGAGAAAAATGAGTATACATTGAACAGTAATCTTCTTGTGAGACTCTCTCATGAGCATTAACTTTTGAGCCAGATTGTCTTTTTTCAAATCCTTGCTGTTTCTTTTTGTTTGTTTGTTTGTTTGTTGTTTGTTTTTATGAGACATTCAACATTTTATTATAAATTAAGCTTTGTGTCAGACGATTTTGCCCAGCTGTAGGCTAGGTTAAGTGTTCTGAGCATGTTTAGGCTAAGCTAAGCCAGTAGGTTAGATATATTAAATGCATTTTCAACTTAACACTATTTTCAATTTTGGATGGGTTTATGAAGATATAACCCATCCTAAATGGAGGAAAAGCTATATCCCAATCTTTAAGTGACTCTAATTTTTTGTTTGCTTGTTTTTAAATACTGAGCTGAATCAAATAAAACTGATGTAAGGGCAGGATCCAGTGGGCTGCCATTTTGTGGCCCCTGTTCCCCTCCACACAAGAGTGGTTTCAGTAACAAGCTTAGAAATGGTCTATAAATTAGCTAGAGCATCCACCAGGTGGCAGGAAGAGGTAGACAATCTCTCCTGCTTGTCAGTCTCTCCAGAGTAGATTTCTGTGGCTACAAATGGAATCTTAGGGAGCAGCTGACCTCTTTGACCCTTTACACCAACCACTGCTCCCCAAACTTAAACTTAGGATCTTAACACTGAGGAGATCTCCTCTCTCTTCCCTGTCATTACTAGACACAGATATGCCAGGAGACATGGAAGGCAACCCGCCTCAGAGCAGCCCTGCCTGGTGCCCCCTCTCAGCCCAAGGGCCACTGGGGAGCCAGTTTGTGGAGCCTCAAAGACAAACAGCCTTGACTCTATATCTTCCTTTCACTGACTGTGGGGGCACTTGATGTGCAGGGGAAACTTGCTGGAAATGAAGGTCGACCATGCATGGACTTGGTTCCTGCTGTGACTGGAAGCAGAGACCACCAGGGCAGACAGCTGTTTTAGAATGAAGGCCCAGTGTCAAGTATCATCAAGATCTGCTTGATGGTGATACCTGTGTTTGAGGCCTGAGCTCCTGTCCCCAGCCTGGCCTGGTCTTGTGCCCTTCTTGCACTGGTAGCGGTCCTGCCTCTCAATCTGGTTTTGACCCTTACACTGTTGCTCTTACTCCTAGTACACGATGCCACCCACCTCTGGTCCAGTGAAGACTTTCTGCCTCTCCCTCCCCCAGCCCAGCCCACCCTCTGCTCCCAGCTTCACCCAGGCTCACCCCAGCCCATCCTGTCCATTCTCCGTCCAGACACAGGAAGATATGCTGCTACTGTCCTGTCCCTCGCAGGGCCTCTCATTTCCTCCCCTCAGAAGGCCTAAGGAAGTCTGTGGCTTGAGGAAAACTAGGATGGGGAGACTGCTGCTCATGTCCACTGTAAATGAATGGGACAAGATCTCTCTAAATTGTAGCAGCAGAGAGAAAGGCTGCAAAATACTAGATATGTTATCCAGGGAGATAGAGGAATTTCAAGGTTTCTCAGAGTAGATGAGAAAGCCCAGCGCCTAGGTCAGGGATTGGCTGGGACTGGGCAGCCCTGGCAGGTGGCTGTGGGAGAAACAAATGGGTTCTCAGGCCAGACCTCCAGGCTCTGTTCTGTCCTCTTCCTGGCCAGCTGGAGATGGAAATGATCAATTAGGAGAAAGTGTGGGCTCATTTAAAGGTGTTTAAACAAGGCCACGCCAGGCAAATTTCCAAATGCCAAATTAAAGAAGGGACTGTATTTTCTGTTGATAGATAGTGACCGTACTAGAGAGGGTAGTAAGGACTTAGTAATACACACAACTGTTGAAGTACTGTGTTGTACATTTGAAACCAATATAAGATTGTATATCAATGATGCCTTAATTTAAAAAAAAAAGGCAGAACTGTAAACTGGTCAGAGAGCCCCACCTGGGAATCCAGGGACCTGGCTTGTGGTCTGGTCCAAGTTGGTGGGGACTCAGGCAAAGACCCAAATCTCTCCAGGGCCCATCAACTCACTGAAAATACAAAGGTTGAAATCTTTGCTGTTTCTTACTAGATTTGTGAGCTTAAGCTATTTACTTAGTTTCTCTGCCCCACCCATTCTTCATCTGTAAAATGGAGATAATAATACTTTTTTTGATAATTAAATGAATTAATGGTAAAGGTTTCCACGTAGTAAACATTCAATGACTGTTGGCTATTGTTGCTATAAATACTGATGGTTTCAAAATTATGCATTTATTCAATCAAGTTTAAAAAGTCCACAAAGTGAAAGCTATTTTGTTTTCAGTGTTCATTATTTTTAATATGTAGCATGATGGAACAGAGTGCAGTAGTGTTTTTTTTTATTTTAATAATTAGATACAACCTAAAATTATCAAATGGCTATATTAATTAAATGTCCTATTCAGAAAATACTCACTTTAGCTTGGCAATTATGCAATCCATATACACATTTTATCTTTAATCTTTTCTCCTCTCCTTTTGTGTTTGGTAATATGAGTAAAGTTATACCACATATTCAAGAACATCAAAGATAGAGATCCATTATACTGATATAACAAATTTAAATTTATTGAGCAGCTTCTATATTCAAGGCACTGATCTAGGTGCTGGGACACAACAGTGAATAAAACAAAGTACTTGAGTGCACGGGACTAACTTTCTAGTAGATTTATACAATGTGAAATAATATGGGAATTCCTGAGTAAATAGAGCATCTATTTGAAATTTATTTGGTCTTTAATATTATATTTTTTAATAATCACCTAATATGGTAGATGTAACAATATTTACATAGTATTTAATGCTATGCCTATAAATGAATTAATACTTTAATAAATACCAACTACAGTCAGTTTACTAGATATCAGCTCTTTTTTGTTTATCTACAGGGAAGTTTTTTTTGTTGTTGTTCTTAAGAAGTAAAAGAAATAAACCTAACAATATTATATTTTTGGCAGTTCCTCCATCAATGCTCTAGCCAACAAATTCATTTTTATGGTCCTTCTACAGATAGCTTTTAAGGAAATATAGGCAAACATTTAGGAGCTGGTTGGTTTAAATAGACAGTAAAGTATGTTGCCAATGGCCCAATAGAGCAAAGAACAATGTTATATTTGTTTCATTCTCTAAAATATGCTTTTCTCTGATTTGATATGTTTCACTGAAATAAACAAAACATGCATTTAGTGAACTACCGAGCAGATGTTGGCTGAATTTGACAAAGGATAGGGAGGGGGAAGCATGCTTTACATTGTTCGTTTTAATTTAATTTTTAAATTTAATATTTAAGCTTTGGATGTTGTACCACATTCTGTACATTTGAAGGATTGTCATCTTACTACTTCCTCTCTCAACTCTGACCTAGCTAATTTACAACCATCTTCTAAGGAGCATGTATTCTGTCTGTCACCATCTTTCCAAGGAAGAATGTAAATTCATAAGGAAAAGAGCTGGGGACAAATATGTTCCTGTTCTTAGGATCATGCAGTTTTTGTGTCAAATATACCACTACAGAGCTAAACTACATTATGAATGTTCTCAACTACAAGTGGGAAATAAGTAGAAACTATTCACTATGTTTAACGAGGTCATTGAAATCTTGCTACTGAATAGTTATGGGCATACTGGGATGGACACTGAAGATTTACAAAGAAACAAGAGATGCTCTGAGAGAACTGTTATTTCTACAATTTAAGATTCATAATTAGTAAACCATGTTTTCCTTCAGATAAGAAGAAAAGTACCAAGTAGTTTTATGTATGCCACTTTCTTTTTGGCATATTTAATTCTTCTATGTGATGCTGTCCTAAAAAGTGCCCAAAGACTTTTATATGAAAAGAGGTTTTAAACAGATGGCTCTGAGAAGAGAGTCTGTAACAAAAATCAGTGTAATACTGTTTTTCAAGATGAATTGTTGCTGGTTACTAAGAATACTTTTTAAAGTTTTGTTGATACTGCAGTAAGCTGTTTTAATAGAGGGCAGACCATCAGATAATTTTCTGTACCTGATAAATATAACTTAGTGTATAAAGCACTCCTGGCTTTTAGAAAGTAATAGGGGTAGCTGAGAACTCTATCCCTTCTCTCAATCAATGGAATCATTAAAAAATAGTAGGTTGTACTTGAAAAATAGTGTTTTAATACTTGAGTTTTTGTGTCAGAGGCCTGGCATTAACCCTGGGTCTATTATTTACTATTTATTTAACATACCTGTACCATAGTTTTCCTTTTTTATAATATTGAAATAATAATAATGATACTGTCCACTTTGTAGTGGTAATGTATCTAAGTAGATAATACATGCAAATTATTTAACACCATAGACCACCTAGTAAATAGTAAGCACATAGTATTGGTTATCCTCATTATTTTTGTGTCACCACTTTCATGTTTGTGAGTGGACAGCATAGAAGTTAAAAGTGGATGCTCTGAAGTTCAAATACCAGCTCTTACTGATTGCTAGTTATATGGTCTCTGTACTCAGTCTGCTCATTTGTATCATGGTGACAATGATCTCAACAGGGTGTGGTAAAGATTACATAAAATAATATGGATAAAGTATTTGGCAAATAGACCGATATAGTGTAAATGCTAAATAAATTGCACCAAAAATAACTAGTTTTAATATCCTTAAGGAGAAATTCCACAGAGATTACAATAATCTTTTCTGGCAATTGATCATAGAATAAGTATTTTGCAGTGTACAATTATATAAGTAGAGATATAATGGACCCCACTACAGAGAGAAAAGAAGTAGTACCTAAAGAGGGTTTTATGCACCTACTTTAGCAGAAGTAAAATACATACTTTGTCAGCCTTAACATTTGTCCCCATCTCTTTTGTTAACTCATTGAACAAACCATACCAAGTTCATATTTGGAACCATTTGCCTGCAATTTTAAAAGCATGTCAGTGCCAACATTTATGAACCAGCAGTAATAACAAGACATTGAAACAGAACCTGAGAATGCCTGGGTGAAAGATACAGGGTTCTTGCCTTCATAACCTACAAGTATCTCCAAGAAAAAGATAGAAGGTAAAATATACCAAATGCAAAAAGCATAGTAAATGGATGGTACAAGTGAAATGAACTAGAATTGATACGGGCAAACAAATGCCATGGGATAAACATCATTGGGTTGTTTCAGTACTGGCCTGTGAGCTTAAAATATCCTTTAGATTCCTTTAAGGGTTATAAAATAAAGATGAGGGCTGTGTGACATGGCTGGTATGTGGCCCATGAAACCTAAATTATTTCTATCTACCCATTTTCAGAAAAAGCTTGCCAATCCTTGGTCATTATTAAAGACCATCCTTCTGAAAAAATAATGTTGAATTTATATAGCTATTCAATATGGGACTGATAAATAGAGTAATATTCATGAAGGAGTAAACTTGGAACCTGCAGAAAGAGTTCGGCTTAACTAGGAGATGAAAGGTGTAAAGCATTCTGAACAAGGGTACTCGAATGAGCAAGTTTTATAAATAAAAACAGGTATGGAGTATATGAAGTAAAAATGAATAAACCATTATAAAATGTGGTATGGTTAACATTTAGGATTAGTAAAAAAACATTAAGAAAATATGTAAGAAACACATTTTGGAAAAGTTCAATAATAAGTCTAAAAACCTAAACTTGATTCTAGAGTTGGCATTAGCATTTACCCCAATTTTATCAAATACCAAAAACTGAATGAGTGAGGATCTTAAATTTACCTTTCCAGGGACTTGGTTGACATGCATAAGATACAAATGACATATATTTTCTACTAATGAATTCTGAAATTAATTTTTTGTGTGTGTGTATTCAATTCTAGAAATCATATTTGTATTATTAGTCTTGTTACTAACTCTGATATTACTTAATATGAGATATTTTTTGCTCTTTAGCTAGTGAATCCAGCCCCAGATTGGTTGGGGGTATTTGGAAAAGTTCTACAAAGGGCCAGAGGATGTAGTGCTCTTCAGAATCCTAACCTATTCCTCAGAGTGGTTTGTGGGGTGTTTTTTACATTACTAAGTGTCTCAGGTTCTGTTGTCCAATTCTCTGGTACCAGGTAGTGATAAAACCTGTTGATTTTAATTTTAATTCACAAATTTCTAAGAGCACTGGCAAAGACTGAAAGAAAAATGCTTACTTATAATTCTGTCATGAATAAAGTAACATGACCTAACTTCTGTTTTTTCCCATCGGTAAATTAAGATAGCTGTTCCTGGCATCACAGTATATGAAGCTGGGGAGTGAATCAAAAAATACCACATTACTTAATAATTTATTTTTAATATTATTAAAAGTTCAAAGGTAAACTGTGATATGGGGCTAGATTCTTAATTCTCTAGCTTCGTTTTTCTTATTTGTGAAATACTGGCTGGGACTCAGTGATATTTAAAAAAAAAAAATGGGCTCAGCCCCCAAACCCAGGGAATAATAATTGTAAAGTATTCAGTAGATATACAAGGATTAGATCTAGATTCACGTTGAATGTCCTATTTGTTGCATATCCAGAGCTGGATGAGTAGAACCAAGTAACAGGAATAAGGCAAAACCTAAACAGAAGGCTGACTTGTTCTACAAGGAGCTTGATTTGAGTCAAACTGTTGTACCCTGTGTTTCTAACTTCACCTCTTAATGATTCTGCCTCCCTCGTCTTTTTTTTTTTATTTTACACAGATTCATTTGAAAGAATATAAAATAGCTTCTTGTTGGTAAATAAGCATAATGAAAATCACCAATTATTATACAATAAACTTTCCCAAGTCAAGGATTAGTACCTCCTCTGTAACATATTCATAATAGCACCACCAAGTTCATAGTTTCTATGAGGATTAAATGAAACAGTCTACACAGGATGAAGGTTTACATACTGCCTGCTCGGTATTAGGATTATATTACTTGTTTCTGTATTCATAGCTCTGAGGGACTTACACATAAACGCATTCAGTGGATCTAATATATAAATGTGTGTGTACAGGTTTCCCCTTTTATCCAAAAATAGAGAGTTCCTATGATACTATTCTAAACTAAAATGGGTGTAAAGCAAAGAAGAAATTATCATTCCTTTATGTGCAAATTTTGAGCATTTCCAGACCCCCAAAAAAAACCTCTCTTAGGCTTTTCTGATACCTTAGGGTATATTTTGCTAATGGATGCACACAATAAACTGAGATAATCAATAGTGGATCACAGGTACAGTTCAAAGGCATGGTGTCTGGCAGCCCAGCGCCGCGGAGTGCGGTGCCCAGGGAAGGAGCTCCACCAGGCTCACTGCTGCTGCTGGGCGCTCGCTGCGCCCGGAAGTGCGCCCTGTGGCACAAATGCTGGATGCTGTTTTGTCTTTTGGTCTTTTTTTTTGTTTGTTTGTTTCGTAAAATCAAAAATCCTTTTCAGATTTATTTTGGTTAACAACAACAAAAAAGTACTACTGCCTGTCTTCCGGAACAGCAAAGTGGTGTAATGTGTGTGAGCTTTGGAAAAAGCATACCCCTACAGTCTTACACACTCTGAGGGGCTCTTCCGTTTTCTCTTTTTGGCAACTCTTATTAAATGCCATGTGGCTGTTACATAATGATGACAAGTCATTATGACAAGGGTACAGCCTTGATGAACCAACCCAATGTAATGTCGACTTAAGTGTTAGCAATGATAACTTTGAAAAAGCATTGTTACTAGGAGCTATTACCAGTAGATTCTCAAAGCAGTCTACTAATAGCGCCATTTTCACTTAAAAGGCTAAATTAATAATAGTGAAAGATTTTACAGATCCATCAATGGGATGGGAAGGCAATACAAGATATAAAAGGCGTTCTCAGATAAAAGGCATTCTCAGTCTCTAGCATCTCTAGATATTGCATTTAAGTGTATAAATTAGAATGTGTCTAGTGAAAGCATTTTATGAATTATTGACATTTTCAATCTACACACTCCAGGATGAAATTCATTAGGAGGTGACTATTCTGGAAACACGTTACAGAGAGCCTTTGTAACACAAGGTGCTTGAGCAGCATTCTTATTCACTGATGCATAGGTATTATTTGAAAAACATAATTTAGAAGCTAAACTGCAGAGATTACCCCTGTCTTTCATTAAATAAAGGATTAGCACTCCATTTACTGAAAGAGACAGGTGTCTGTCAGAATTTTTGATGTGCAATATACCAGAAAAATTAATGAACTTCACAGAATTTTTATTTCTATTTACTGAAGTGTTTCTGTATTTCCTTGGTGGATGTGAACTAGAAGAAAAGAGAATTTTTTCTGTTTCAGAATAATAAAAAGTAACAGGACATGAGGTATTCGGCACAGGTTTGCTTCTAGTGATAAAGAAAATCTTGTTTCCTTGTCCAAAAAACGAGGAACCCATTTTTTTTTCCTATTATTTTATCTTCCCTGGAGCAATGCATCACTAGTCTCAGGGGTGATAGCTCTGAGAAGTATGACATCCAGTCCTTTCTTTGAAAATACCACAGTGCAATTCATCATGTCACGGAAGCATAGGAAATATTAATTGAGCTCTTCTTTGTGCTGGGCACTGGAGATACAATCTTGAATAAGATCAAAACTTGGATTTGAATTCCAGCTCAACCACTAATTAACCAAATAGGCATGCATCTTTGTACCTACTCCTCATTTGAAAAGTTAAGACAATGAGAATATCTGCCTCATATGATTTCCATGAGCTGTTTAAATTCGTATGCAAAACTTCAGTGCATAATGTGACACGTGACATGTGCTTAATGTTATGTTATTTCTGGGAACAGACATAGTGCATGCCCTCAGGGAGATTCCATTTACATTATATTTATCTGCTCTAAAGTGCACTCTTACATGGATTTGGTGACAGAAGGAAAATGGAACACAAGAACCCAAAAAACGAACAGTGTTTCACTGAGTTTACACATTGTCAGAGTCAGTATATAATATTAGACCAATGACTGGACTCTGTCACCTACCAATACTGATCCAGTCAATTCCTTTAACATTTTGAGTTCTGGCAGATTCATCTTGAATATGGGAATAAAAAATACCACTTCTTAGTGTTGTTAGAAGAATTAAGTCAAACAATTCATGTGAAAACATTTTGTTAAGTTATAAAACGCTATACAAATATATAGTAGTATGTGAACTTTTCGCTATCCAATTATAGATTATTTTGTTTGTATATTATGCACCAGCAAATTTTCATTCAAGACTGATTTTTTTAAATTACTTAGTTTGCCTTTTTCATCTTCCTAACTGCCCACTGGCCTGTGCTGTGGTTACCCAAATGTATTTTAATAGTCTAAGCCAAATGTAACCAAGAAAGTAATTCTATTTAAAATACTACTACATTTCAATGATAAAAATATTTGTTTATAAATTATTTAATATAACTTTATGTCCTATGTGTCTTTTTATTTATATATTACAGAAATATAGAGGCATCATAGGATTACAACATTCTACTCATTACAACCTTCTGCATTTAAATTCTAGATAGAAAATGTATGATAATTTAAAAGAAAAGAAAATTTAAGCTACATTAGAATTAGAGAACAATTTCATAGTTCTTAGCTACGGCAGTGGAGTTCTGACAATTTTGGGCTTGCAACAGTTTTATTCCTGTAATTTGCAATACAGTTTGAAAAAGCTTGGCAATGCATGCATATGCTCTCTCATCCATACTTTTTCTAATTAAAAGATGCAATTCCAAAGAATTCCATATGGTACAGATATGGATAAAACTAATAACATCTTACTTTTCTAAGCAATAACATAACCATCTATTATATCTATTTTATGCACTGTTGGGAAATTAAGGGAAAATTTACTAGTCCTTTTTTCCTGTTTCTTCCTTTTATACAGAATAAAATTACCCTTCCTTTGAATTTGTCATTTACTTTAAGCCCAGGATATAGTTATGACACAGCGTTTGACAAAGGACAACAGTGGATCATTTTAAGGAAATACATAAACGTATTTGTAGAGGCTGAATGGACAATAAAAATAGGTGGGGATTAAGAGTGAAGAGAGAAAAGGAGAGTAGCTCCACAGAGACTTGGAAATGAACAGTGACAGCTGAATGTCAGCATTCAGGCTACTGGGCCAGAATAAAGGACAAGAGGTCCTGGAGGAGGCCTAGCTCAGTGGCATCACACAGTTTACTTATTTACTATCTCACCACTGAGAGGAGAGGAGGGAGTAATTTTTGGCTTGTGTTTTTAGATCTTCACAGACTGTTTTATAGTAACTAACTTTTTCTTGCCAGTATAGTCCTCAAGACCATCTATATACTTTTTTGTCTTTTCTTTTTTTCTTCCAGTTTTGTCTTTAAAGAGATGGAGATACAAGTTACTTGTAAATTGTAGTTTCCTCCACATCCATCATAATATACAAGGACATTATGGAGATAAGCATCACACATATGATTATAGCAAATCTAAATTCTCCTTCACCATTTTTTTCTTTTTGCTATATACTTACAATAGCAAGAAGCAGAATTAATCTCCTTTATTTGGATTATGTATTAACTCAGTAGCTCTTCTCTGAGTATTTATGATGTGCCAGGCACTGTGAGATTGTGGAGGATACAGAGATAAGCATGTTTCTTATATCCATGCAATTTGTGTGTGTGTGTGTGTGTGTGTGTGTTTTCAGGATGGGGGGAAGCTTCTGGAATCAGAATTAGATGCTGGACAAGGACTGGCTAATCCCAAATGTTAGTAAGCTTTTTAATGACAAATTGTGTTTGCCTTGCCAATTTTTGTTATGGGAATATGTTTTGTGTGTGCTTGTTTCAACTTAAATTATGGGATTGTTTTACTTCAGTCTCGAAAATAGCAAATAAATGATAAATGAGCTATAGTCAGTCATGACATAGGCAAGATCATAATTATTCTCTCCAAAGTGGAACTGCCTAATACATCTTAATTTTGAATAACCAGCAAGTAGCAAAGGCAAGCTTTATTTATGTTACAGTTTATGCCAATTTCTCTCAGATTAGACCAGGACTAGAGAATTACTAGTAGAATTTTACCTAATGACAGTTGAGAAAAGAGAGGTAAAAGATCTTAAAAAATAAAAATGTCCACTAAATTTTAAGATAGCATTTACAGGATGTAATACCTTACTAATACTTACCTTATCAATACTTTTCATATCCCACTTTACTCACGAAATATTTGTTGTTGAAATACCAGTCATTAAGAAGTTAGGATATTTGCACTTAGAATAAGAGTTTTATGTGATGTAAGAGTAAAGGTGTGTGAATGTATGTTTTCTGTTTTAGAATATAAGTACCTCCATATATAATTCTCAAAAAGATACATATTTAGAGCTATTTCAGGGAAGAAATTAGGTCTAGAAATTTCTTTGTAGGCTAGTCACTGAAAAGTATCACAGTTGGTATGATTTTCCCATTCACCATCTCCACATCACCTGCAGTGAGTTTCAAGTGCAAATATACTATTGATTAAATAAAATTTTAAGGTGCTTCATTAAGCTTCCTCTAGTTGTCAGTCTGAATGGAGGCTTGTTAACATTCTAGTCATAGCAGGAAGTGTATCTCTCAGGTAAAGCTTTTGACTGACCTATAATGAGGCGTACAGTCCAGTGAACATTGAAGTTACTCAATTTTGAGTATGATGACAAATTATAACAGTATAAGTAGAGTTTGTATAGAAATACTGTTAAAAATAAGACTTAAAACAGGTCATAGAAATGCTGTTAAAAATGAAATTAGTGAAAATTAATGATAAGGAATCTAAAAATGAGAGCCCCATATGCAATTTCCTAAGCATAACTTTTGTATATACAGTTTGTCTTCCAGCACATGTGATATTGAGCTTTCAAAAAAGTCAATGGAAAGAAATGAGTGTGATTTTAACACTAATTGGAGACATGAGCTTAAGTCAAAACACAAAATTCTTACCCAAATGTGATTACCTGAAGCCGTATTTCTCCCTTGTTTTGAAACTTTCCTAGGGCTTTATTTATTGTGCATAACTCTGCTCATCCCTTCCCACATACATTATCTTAGATTTATAACACTTGCAATCTGTGACCTTCAAGTTTGTGTTATGAACCCATTCTCCCCTGATTTTTTTGTTTCTTTTTGTTCATTGGCCCCTTTTCTTTTGTTGCTATCTAGGCAAATTGTTTCTGATAAACAAATGTTTATGATATAAAGAAGGTGCTGCTTGATGAGTTTCATAAATATGTTACAGTTTCCCAGAATTTCCCCTTACTTGTATTGATCAATACCTTAAAAATAATAATGGAATCTAATTTGAGAGATGCATAGCCATGCCATTTTATTAATTTATTCTTAAAAGAGTGTATTGAAAGACTCAGTTAAGAATTTCAGAAAATGCCAGAGCGGGTATTGTTTATATCAACCTTCCGATAACAAATTTTTCTGGAAGACACTATTTTGTCACAATAATATGAAATATTGATGAGTAGGAGGGAGAGAAGTTTCAGTAAGGATTATGAATCTGTTTATTCAGTGTGAGCTCATTCCCTGTTAATGTGTAGCCTCATGAGGTGCATTTCTCATAAGACTGACAAGACATGGAATAACTAGGCCTTAAGAAGTGAGTTGTCGAGTAGTTTCTTTTGAAGAGATCAATTCTTACGATGGGCAAAAAGCAAATACTATGTTAAATAGTGGTACAAACTATAATATTTTATAAGTGAGGCTAGGCAAACTATTTGAAAGCTTTCTGTGTATAGTTACTTACCTACCTTTCAAACAGAGATATTGGTGTTCTTATTAAGAATATTGCATTTTCTATGTCTGTAGTTTGGAACTGTATGTATATTCAATCTTAGCTTGATTAACTTCTGCCTTAGTTTTCCAAGTTTGCACTGTATTTTTAAGTTTATATAATATGATTGTTTTTTATAAAGTAATTTTATTGGAGGATTGGGTTTGTAAAAAAAAATACATAATGTTCAAGAAGCAAGTATGAGTGAAATAAATTATTTACTTTCAGTTTGGAAGAGGTGAATAAAAAGTGGTTGGCCAATACCGTACCATTAATCTATTCTCTTTTCTCCTTTCTCTCTTTACTTCTCTCTCTCCAATAGAAGTGGAACAAAAAGGTAATTAAATACCTTTCATGAATTATGTATTTTTTATAGGCTAAGTTATTTAACAGTTTAACATTTAGTTAAAATAATTTTGTTATTAATTCTTATCTATTTTATGAAAATTTATTTACTACTGCTGCTCAACTTCATCATGATCTGCTATACTGACTAGTGCTGGTTTGATCCTTTTATTAAACAGTTCAAATTTTCAACTGTGTTTTGTATTCCTCTTTATTTTTAAATAAGTAGTTAAAAATCTAGTAGATGGTGATGGATAGTGATTGCTTTAGGTTTGGTTTTCTTTCTATATTAGATAATTTTCCATAGTTCTGGTGTAGTTTCCCCTGTTCCTTTAATTTTTAACTACTGGGGAAAGAGAAGATGGTTTCCTGAAATACCTTACAGTAAATTACTTCAGTAAACAAGGGTTGATTATTGTCTAACATTAAGTTTTTATACACTTTTAACAGCAATGCCTACCCATCCTTTATAATTATAGCCATCATATTGGAAGCCTAAGAAATTCTTCTAAACATCAGTTTTATGATTGAATATAATTTGATGATGGCCCTCTGTTGTTGCTATGGAAGATTTTGATAGTCAGCTAATCCATCAAACTTTCCATTTCTCCAAAGACAAAACTTTGGGGATTCTAATAACTTTCCTTAATAACCAGCAAATTGTAGATGACTTTTTTCATCTTTGATTTTTTTCATTGAATTTAGGCTTACTGTGGCTGTTATGGAGCTAATCACTAATATGAAGAGAATCATACTTTAATCATTAATATGGGTGAACATCCAAATTCCTTGTGATTTCCTAATTTCTCCACCCAAAACACTTCTAATCATTTTAAACATAACACTGGACTGCATGGTTATTTTCCAGTGTGTCTGTTTTGCAAAAATATTAGAGCAGTGTTTCCCATAGTAGGTTCAGCAGAACACTACACTCCCAAGAGCTTCTGTGATCACATTAATTGGTGAAATTGCCTCCCCTTCCCCACTTCTGCAGCAGAGATTCATTAATGTACTTTAGCTGTTAGAGTCTCTGCTACAATTCCATTTTATATGATATTTCTTTAGTACACGTGGCTAAAGATCCCTGTTTTCTTTTTGTGTAACACCCAGCTATACCACTTGAAATGGGTGCTCATGGACCATCCTCTGGGAAACATTGCTTTATAGCTCCTTCACTGTAGGTGAATAAGTCAAGCTTCCTGACCACCACGCACACAGCATACTACTGAATCATACTAAAAATCAAGTCAATCAGAGAATTCCTGTCCATTTTCAGTCTGAAGTATGAGCAGCAAATACTGTAGCAAGTAATCTTGTTTTTTAATGTTCTTCTCATGTAACAGTAAAAGACACATGTTTTTAAGTTTCAATACTACTGTATTTAACAGGACATTTTTAACTGATTAAAATCTAGATCTTGGGTTCTTCTCTGTAACCTTTCACCTTTTCTTCTTTCCTTTCTTTTTCTTCCTTTCTCTTTTCCCTTTCAGTATCCATCCATCACTCATTTTCACTTGTGGGGGTTTGCATGCTCTGTGTGTGCTAAGAGCTTTTTTGCTAGAAGATTCAGTGGCCTGCATTACAGGGCTTTTCTTTTCCTCTGTTAATATATTTCAGTTACTATTGGATTTCCATTTGTTTCTTAATGATAAGTATTGAATAGCTAATATTATCTGAGTGAAAGCAATATATGTATATTTTAAATTGCCAGTAAGATACTTTAACACTTCATGTGTAAACATTTGTATTTGTTATATGTCTATAGAATATGTATGTATGTCACATCTATATAAATGTAATCAAAGAAATTATAACACATTTACAAAGGTAAAAATGAAAGGAGAGCACAATTGTTCATAAAAAAGCCAACTTTTTTCAGCAAATGAAATAAAAATGATTTTGAAAATAAGTCAAAATTAATGTGAAAAACTACTTTGTTTTCTCAGAAGAATGCAACAAAACGAATAAGTGGTGGTGGGTATGTCATGTTAGAGTTGCAATCCATTTGGAGCAAAATAAGAATATATGGCAAAATATGAAAACTAATATATTTATCATTTTTAACTCTTTGCTTTCCAACAGTTTTTCTTTGTCCTGGACTACTAAAAGGAGTATACCAGAGTGAACATTTATTTGAGTCTGACCACCAGTCTGGGGCATGGTGCAAGGACCCTCTGCAGGCTTCTGACAAGATTTATTATATGCCCTGGACCCCCTACAGAACTGATACCCTCACTGAGTACTCATCCAAGGATGACTTCATTGCCGGAAGGCCCACCACGACCTATAAGCTCCCTCACAGAGTGGATGGCACAGGCTTTGTGGTGTACGATGGGGCTTTGTTCTTCAATAAGGAGCGCACCAGGAACATAGTAAAGTTTGATTTGCGGACTAGGATAAAGAGTGGAGAGGCTATCATAGCAAATGCCAACTACCATGATACCTCCCCTTACCGATGGGGAGGCAAATCTGACATAGACCTGGCAGTGGATGAGAATGGGCTATGGGTAAT
The DNA here is from genome assembly GCF_040802235.1 of Manis javanica. Lineage (NCBI taxonomy): Eukaryota > Metazoa > Chordata > Mammalia > Pholidota > Manidae > Manis > Manis javanica. The sequence goes on along the minus strand of NC_133160.1, from coordinate 124,680,782 downwards.
CTATGCAACAGAACAAAACAATGGTAAAATTGTCATTAGCCAGTTGAACCCTTACACCCTACGGATTGAAGGCACATGGGATACTGCTTATGATAAGAGGTCAGCTTCCAACGCATTTATGATTTGTGGGATTCTGTATGTGGTCAAATCTGTATATGAGGATGATGACAATGAGGCTACAGGAAATAAGATTGACTACATTTACAACACCGACCAAAGTAAGGATAGCTTGGTGGATGTGCCCTTTCCCAATTCATACCAGTACATAGCGGCTGTGGATTACAACCCCAGGGACAACCTTCTTTACGTATGGAATAATTACCACGTCGTGAAATATTCTTTGGATTTTGGACCTCTGGATAGTAGATCAGGTGAGTTTGACTTTTGCTTTTTCTCTAGGGGCAAACATTTATAGTTTGTTTTCAATGAGTTTATTGTACATGAGATTAGACCTCCTTTGTGGTCTTCCTTCTGACCTGTGTACCTGAAAATTGCTTACTGTCTTTTCATCTAAAAGAATGATACTATTAATCACTTTCAGCTGTAAAAAAGTGTAAGTATAAGAAAGATTCTCCTCTATTCAGCTAGTTTTCTTTGAAGGGCATTTCCATTATCAGCCGGTTAGTTCTTTGTGCAGTGAAATGCACAAAACCTTTGCCATCCCACAGAATGCCATCCCATCTAATTAATTGTGACATGCCCTCAGAAGTGCTCTCCACTTGGAAAATGTCAAAGGATTCACTTGATATAATGCTCTAGGAGCCCTACACCAATATATTCACCTTGCAGAGAACATCATATATATATATATCCACCCCTTTTGGGAATATTGTCAGTTTGAATGAATATATGTCTGACTGTACCTAGTTGATATATATAGAAAAGTTCATAACTGATAAATACAGAAAGAATAAATCTCATTTTTATAAGAAACAGCCATATGAAAACATAGTTTTGAGCAAATGAGAAAGTTAATCTTTAATTCCCATTCTTGAAAGGTTGTTTTGTTTTGTTTATCCTCTCTAGAGCATACTGTTTCCTTTTAATGTTGTTTAAAGGCAGTCATTAATTGCTTTTTAAAAATTTTTATTTACACAACTGAGCAGAATTAGTTTAGAAGTTCAATTATTTTATCTAACAATTACTATATTATATACATGTAATACTTTGTATCTTTTGATAAAGTATAATGGAAAACTAAGATGTAGGTGTCTGAATTTTGATAGTAATATAGCAATTCAAATTTGTTTTTTTCTTTCAGTGCCTACATGTTAATATTTCTTATTTTGTGCATTGCTTTTACCATGTTTTTACTAGCATGCCCTTCTACTTACTAACTTAGTTCATTATGTACATTTCTTCTTATACAACTAGATTTTAAATTCCATATGACTAAATCATTGCTTTACCCATCTTTTTATTGTATTTTTTTATCTGACCATTATTTCTGTCTCCTGAGACACTAGTATAATATATGGCATATATAAAATAGAAGTACAATAAGTCTGTTGAGTGATTGAATTAATGAAAGAATGGCTTCCCACTGCTTACTGTGATAGAATGTCAAATTAGGTATCATTTTTTTCTAATCCATGAAAGGCTTCAGTCAAGAGTGGCAGCAATTTTTTCCATGGCCAGCCATGCTGATATTATGTTGAGTTGTCTTTTATGGAAGGAGGAGCATTAATATACAACAAAAACAAAAGCAACTTCTCCTTACTAAGTCCTCAAAAATTTCCTAGACCAAGTGCAGTATCTGGCTCACCTCTGTACAGGTAAGGTTTCTCAGTCCCATACACCAGTCCCCTGAAAACCTAAGCAAAAATCAGTTATCTGGAGCATTCTGGAAGGACAGTTCTTTCAATTGTTAAACCAAAATTTATATTTTGTTAGTGAAAACTCAGTTGGTGAGTGGTTCTTTGTCTCTCTTTGACTTTTAATTGGTACAAGAAATAATTTCTAATTGCCCTCAAAGAAATAAAAAATAATAACTCATCATCTTTTGGGGTTAAATCAGTGAATAAGGGGCAGTGACATATTTCAAATTAATTTATTGTAAATATCATGCAGTATTTTTACTTAGAATAATAGGTTAAATTAATTAGTATTCCAGGTTTTGATTTAATGGACTGAAGCAAATTCTTAGCTCAGTGTTTATAAATTTTCCTCAAAGAGTGAGATGATACCATAGTTTATTTAGAGACTTGCCAAAAACATTGAAAAATGATAAAATTCAGCTTTTGAAATTCCTAACTTAAGCCAGGAGATTCTGTTTTGCAACGAGCAAGGGTGTACCTGTATATAATTGCAAGAAAAAGTATCAATTTTCATGTATGAGGCTCAAATTAAAAATCTAGTACTTTGGTGTGGAATTACTCCAGTTTAGAGGTAGAAAGAATAAGTGTAGAAGTAAATTTTATGCATGGTATGTGTGGATATGAGAAATCTAATTAGCATTAGTAGAGGCTGTTCATCTTATTCCACCCAAACAGTTTCAGCTGGGTGTTTTTCTTTAGTAAATTAGGTTGACATTTTTCAAAGAAATTGCCCCTAGTGAACTCTTATTATGGATCTTCTTATGTGTCTGTCTATGTATAGAAACCAACTTAGTATAAATACGTTAGGGTCAAAAAGACTAATTCTAAGGCTGTAGACCTAAAGTGTATTTGCTGTTGCCATCTGTTGGAAGCAGGCTATATTTGCTCCATCTCAACTGAGGTCTAATCAATGAATATTTACACTTTTGAAGTTTTTATAAAGGGGTATCTATATTTTACTTCTATCTAATATAACTATTCTGTACATTAAAAGATCTGGATGTTGGCAGTTAAGAGGTAAATATGCTTCTCTTGGATATATAAAAATCCTCCGGTGAAGTATACTCATAGGTGACATGCTTCTGAACATGAGCTTGGGAGTCTGAAGGACTTAAATTTGAACTCTGCCTCTAGTGCTTGTTTGACTCTGGCCAGGTTGCTCAGCCTCTTGGTTTTGGTTTCCTCTACTATAAAATAGAAAAAAATACCTGCCTCAGAAGATTAGTGTTAGATTCTAATGAGATGATATATGTAATAGGCACAAAATCCTTAAACTAATAGCTACACACCAACCCTACTAGAATCATTATTATCCACATCTTCTAAAGGAGGGACCTAAGGCCTCACAGCTCATATAACTTACTTGAAAATCATCCAGCGGTGAAAGTGCAGCTTGACTTCGTACTTATGCTCCTTCCTGTGACAGTAGTAGTGGAAAATATGCTTACAGAGAGGCTGTGTGTAGATTCAGTCCTTTGATAGCAGTAATTTCGGTATCCCCATCTCCTGGTGCCAATCTCCCGGTGCAAATCTAATTTGTTGTTCTCATGTTAGATAATTACCATAGATTTGCACTCTAAAAAAAAATTATATTTATTCTTCAACTGTGAAATCAGATGTATTTTTTAATGAGACTATTTTAAATTCAGAAATGATAAACTTTAAGGAAGAATATAAAGAAAAAGTTACCTCCTCAGAAATATCCTAAAATCATTCATTAATTCCAGTGCCTTACTATTCCCAGCACCCATTCTCAAACTGCCTGTGGTCATGTTGCTTGTTAGGTTGAATCCGTTATATGACATGTTTGTATTCTTTTTCAAAGGAAAACATCTTATGGAATGGAGTAATCTGTGAAGCAAGTTGTTTTCAACAATATCTAAATAAATAAATGAAATTGAATTTGATTTTTTTAAACTTGCAGTTTTAATGTTCACTGTTGTTTGTAAGTGCAGTTTCTCCTTGCAAAGTTCTTTTATAGTCCATTTTTCTTGAAAAAGTTTTAAAACGTTTAAGATGTGTTCTAATTTTTCTCAAAAAACATAACATTATACTGTCATCACTTATTCTGTATTACATTGAATGCAACTTTCCAGTATTTTTTTTTTAGTTTTCCAGCATGAAATTAGTGGGAAAATTATTCAATACTTATTCCATATTGCCCTCCACATAAAAATTTATATATGTAAATTTTATAGAAAAAAAATCTGTTATGATATATTTACATCTCACATGTTAAAGAACATACAAATGCAAGTCATTTTCAATTTATAAAAAATTTTGTTCAGAAAATGAAATTTTGATTCACATTGAAGTAATCTTATTGTTTCAGTCATTTTATTTACAAATACTTGTAGAGTGGCTGATTAATAGATTTGTCAAGATTTGTTGAATGGTTTAAGGAATAAACAAATGAATTATTGTATAAATTTTCTAAAAACCTTATTCAGAATATAAGGGGAGTGGGAATGTTAGTCCTAAAAATTTTTTTTTAAACTACATGTATACTTCTCAGGTAATCATCTTCACTCTTTGCCATGCACGTCTATGATCTACAAGTTTTATGAGTCCTCTCAGTTATTCCTGACCCCAGCCACCCATACCTAGCTTCTTCCCTTCTTCACTCAGATTGTAATGAGCTTTTGTAATATAAAGGAACTTTAGCAGGTGTTAAGGATATGTGCCAAAGTGCATTAACACCTAATGTGCTTTCTCCTAGAAATAATTGGAAGAAATTAAAGTCAGTAGTCTTACAATAGGGAAGGATGTGAGCAACTGTTCAATGGATTTTATATTCAGAACATATTCTCAAATTTTTCAGTAGACAAACTGCAGAAATTTCTTCAACTTAGAGAACATGGAAAGTGTATTATATTCAGAAATGAATAAATCTGTTCTTTTGGAAGTCCAAGTGATTCAGTTCAGGATACCTGTGTCGGTGCTTGTAAGCAATAGCTTCTGAGTATAAAGTAAACATGAAGGTGCTTCCTCTGTGTTTTCTGAGCAGAAAACCAAATCTAGAACTATCAGATCTAGAAATTTCCTCAAGTTCACTTAACTGAGTCTTTGTCCTATCTTATAAAATGTGACGTAAACTATACATTCATCATTGCCAGCAATTTTCTATCTTTTGTAAGATACACATAAAAACCTCCAATTAATGGTTAGCTATTTCGTAAGTTACTTGAGTGATTCTCATGTTGACATCATAATTCTAAAACTGTTCCTTTCATCCTGATATGTCTGATGTGAAGGAATCAATACTTGCATCACTTGCCTTCATCTATTAGTGATTAATGTTGACTTCCACTCTTCAGTTCTTTCTTCCAAAATATTTTGTGTCAAGTTCATTATCCATTATAAGTAAGAGTGAGATGTAAGGTATTTTTTTTTAGTCTTTCAGTTTGTTTCTAAACTATTGAAAGAACAATCTAAACTTCCCTTGTCAGATATACACTTTTTCCAGTATTCCTTACTGAAAGGGGAGGAAGTACGCTCAAGTTGATACTAAGAATAAGCAGAGAAGTCCAGCTCCAAAATATTCCTAAAATTAGTATGCCTAACAGATCTAAAAATCTATTAGTTGAAATTAGTGGAACACATCAAGCAACGAGTCTGAATGACAGAATGATGAATTCCTGTAGCTACTGTCTTGTACCTGTTCTTCTGTTTCTGTAACATGATCCACGTTTTCTTGAAAACCACTTGAGATTATGTAAATTTAACCATTCTTATATATGCTGAAGATAGGAAAATCTAAAACAACAAAAAGCCTACAAATAACAGCTTAACAATGCAGATAAGGTGCACCTTCTCTCCTTATAATATGCTAATTAAGTGCATTTGTGTCTCTAGTAAAAGCTGTGGCTGTGTAGTGATGAATAAGAACTTTAAACACACATGACACCTCGTTAAAATGTAATTTTCCCATCATATATCTGAGCCCTTTACTTTGACAGCTGAGTAATATGAGTGCTGGGCAGAGAATCTTGAACATTTTGAAACTTTCACGTGTTTAATAGGTAGCTGAATCTGCTTCCCGAACAGTTCAGGTAAACCTGGCATACTCTAGTCACAAAATAGGTCTGAAAGGAGTGGTGTCTTCATTCAGTCTTTTCCTTAGCCTGTGGGTTATACTGCTTCACAGTTTGTGGATAAAGTGAAAGTCCCCATGTTCAGGACTCTCCCCTGGCCCTGGTCAGCTAGCTCACTACACATATGAGGGTAATACGTTGTTATTGACTCTATACAAAGAGCTCCTCCCAGTGCTCTGGGTAACACAGTGGCATGGCTGCAGGGCTGCAGCAGAGCAGAGATGAGACTGGAGTGGTGGCAGCACCAACGACAGAGACTGAAACCCATTGGCATGACAACTGGAGATAGTCAGCATGATTCATTGTTGACTAAGGAAAAGAACAGGCTTCCCTCATGGGAGGAGTGTTTCAATGGGCTGCACCTATGGATGGGGAGACCTTTGAGTGTCCCCCAGTGGACACGTGGTACAATGTGGCTTGCCTCCTAGAGGACTGGGCTCCAACCCAAGACTGGGAAGGGGTGGAGGCAACACCTCAGGCAGTAAAGTTGGCCCTCAGCAAAACAGGGAATTCCTTAGAGAAACAGAGTGCCTGTGAGGCCGCGGGAATGATGGGGAGTTTTCTTCTCCCAATATTGAGAAAGGCCATAGGGAGAAAGACGTCCTTCTGCAAGAAACATGAGAAGAGGCAGCACAAGAACATGAGCTGTGAGGTGCCATTGAGGAGGTAAAATATTTGTTGGTGACTGAAATGGCATCACTACGAGGTGCTGTGGAAATGGAAAAGGATGTCATGGTAGCTGGAGAGGAAGCAGCATGAGAAGGAGCAGCGGCCCAAGAAAGAGTGGCACAAGAAGAAACAGCCCGAGAGTGCAGGCTGCTGGGTGCTGTGGGGCAGGTGAAGGATGTAGTGGAGCCGTAGGCCCCAGAAATGGAGGAGCGGAGGTTTGACAAACAGGTGGGGATGGAAGCCCTGCCAGTGCTGGAGGCATCAGCCCCTCCTTGGTTGAAACCCCACCTTGTTGAAAGGGGGTGGAAAGCCTGAAAGAAAATGAAGACCTGGCAAGCACAGGTTCCTTCAGGAGAGGTGCAGCCCCTCCCCAGGTGACGGAGCACTCTATGCTCCGCTCCTGTCCTCAGGCTCCAGCACAAAAGGAAACATGGTCTGCTTCTCTAGGGAAGAATTTAAAGGGCCCCATGAAGGTCACAAGGACCCAGATGTGGGTTGATTTGATAAAGGCAGGAGCAGACAAAGAAATTGGCAAATAGATTTTTACTGGAGCTGTGGCAACAACTGAGATCAGAGCAGCAGTTCCAGCTGCTGAGGATGAAGCAGAAGATAGAGATAAAGCTACAAGATTGGCCTGTGTGTCTGTAAGACTTTCTGTTGGAGAGGCTGGAGAAGGTGGTTATTGTAAGGCCCACTCATGGTTCTTTTACAATGTTCCAGCTTCCTTGCACAGGGACCATTGCACAGAGGATTGAGGGCACAGTTTGAGAGTTGTGAAGCCTGGAGGGGTGGAATGTGAATAAAGTGAAGGTTCCTGTGCCAGGATTCTCAACTGGCCCTGGTTGGCTAGCCCACTACACGTGTGTGGGCAATAGGTTGTTATTGACTCTATATAAAGAGCTCTACCCAGTGTTCCGGGTGCCATGGTGGCAGGCTGCAGGGCTGCACAGCTGCAGGAGAGCAGAGGCTGGAGTGGTGGTAGCACCGAGGACAGAGACTGAGACAGCTGTGTGGGCAAAGAGGCCCAGAGGCAGAGACTGGCTCAATGCATGCAGACTCGTTCTGAGTGGATGGGATTCTAGTGATTGATCTGCCACCATGGGAATAAAATTGGGTATAAACCCTTTACTCCAAGAATGTTCCACTCTCATTTCTTTAGTCTCATTGAATCCATAGTGAATTTGTCAGGGGCTGAAACCCATTGTCAAGACACAGTTCCATTTGAGATGCCACATTACCTCTAAGTTTAATTTACATCTATCTTAGTAGCTGAGTAAACCATAAGAAGAAAAAAAAGTTGTCATCTACCTGTTGCTAATTTCATCTGGGTCTGTATTTTTAAGCACCCACTGTTTTCCTGTCTGCTGAGGAGTCTCCTTTTTTTCCTTCCAGTGCTGCAGCCTGCCTGTAATGACAGTCGCTACCTGAAGGCCATTGCTGGTGGCAGTTTTTCAGGGAGCATAGCCAAAACTTGCAACTTATAGTAGTTATTCCATTGCTACTTAACATCAGCTGAATTCTTTGAATGCTTGTTTTTACCTTTCTTGTATTTTTCTTTCTTTGTAACTGAAGGCTAAACCTTTCCAGAATGACAGCTTTTGCTTTTCAGACTCTGAATATCAAAAATCACAGTCCTGTATGAAGCAAAGCTGGTCCTGGCTTTTTATAGCTGAGCCCGTGTTAGCCATTTATCTAACATCTAGGTGACTTTCCTAGTAAATAAGACAAGATGCAAGGGATGAAAAGGTTCACAAATGTTACCAACTTATTTTTTTCCCCTTGGAATGATGTTCCTGATAAATGTATGATTATTAGAAAAATAATCAAAATCACTTCTACATGTAACTCACAGTCAAAAAAATGTCTTGTGAATAAGCTTCCCACACACACCAGCTGTCCTTTCTGTAGCCATTTCACTGCTCATTAGCACGTCCACCAGAGGGCAGGCAGGTGGAACTGAAATCGTTTTGCAGCTCCTAATTAGCACATCTTGTAAGGGTTGGCAATAGTGGTTAAAATGAGATTTCTGATTAGTGAGGGGCTGTACTTTAGGATGCTGTCTTCAATCCACATTAGCACAGGTGAATGAAAATTGATTTTATCATAGAACAAAGTCTGACATTTGCTTTGTTTGTTTTTTTAATGTTTCAAATACTGGTCAAGATCCTTAGAATAGGGTTAATAAGCAAAAGTATGAATTTAAGCACAAAGGTATTTTCCTCTTAATATCTACTTTTCCACCAGAAAGCTAAATTTCAACATAATAACAATGAATGACAAATAATGTAAGATACATGAGTGACAGGTGAAATCTACTATGCTGTATAATTTAATGGGATGATAAATATTGTCAGATCTCCCTGAAAAAAAAAATGGAGAATATCTTATTTTTATTTGCTTAATAAGTTGTGGAGCAAATGAAGATTCCTATGGCCAGGATTCTCACCTGGCCCTGGTTGGCTTGCTTACTACACATGTGTGGGCACTACGTTGCTTTGACTTGGTATAAAGAGCTCTGCCCAGTGCTCTGGGGAACACAGTGGCATGGCCACATGGCTACTGCATAGCTGCACAGCTACAGGACAGCAGAGGTTGGAGTGGTGGCAGTGCCAAGGATAGAGACTGAGATGGCTGTGTGGGCAGAGAGGCCCAAAGGCAGAGACCTGCTTGCTGCATGCAGACTCGCTCTGAGTGGACGGGATTCTAGTGATTGACCTGCCACCATGGGAATAAAGTTGGGTATAAACCCTTTTACCCCGAGAACGTGCCACTGCCATTCCTTGGTCTCACTGAATCTATAGTGAACTTGTCTGGGGCTGAAACCCATTGGCAAGACAGAGGTCTGCCTGTTTCTTTTCATTCCCTTCAATAGTACAAATGCAGGGCCAAGTATTTTGCATCCATTTACCCCAATGAAGATACAAATTAATATCATCTAGTGCTTTCTTTCTGAAATGTCTGGCAACTAAAATAGTTTAGTCTTAAAATCTGGATTTTTAAAAATAATGTTAGAAAAAATGTTAGTGAAATGTTAGTATTTGTTGATTTCATGACTTTGGATTATCTCTTTTGCTAATTTTTAAAAATAAGAAATATCTTTGAAGAAACTTTTCCCTTTGAGAAAAAAGAAAATGACACTTTATTTAGAAATATTCTGTTCAATGGAAGTATAAAATAGACTATGAGCTTTAAAACAGTGAACTTTTCAAAATCTATGATAATTTTGCTATATAGCATGTATATATTTACATACTATGCCAAAAATGTGGATTTTTATATATTATAGAGAAACCTACTGACAGAAATAAATAATAATTATTTGTGGGAAGGAATCTTGAAAGTAGAACTGGAAATATTCGGAAAACCCAAAGACGAAAAGTGAAATTTAGGCATGAAACCAGACCTACTATGGAATACAGAAGCTGGAAGTCAAAACAGGGACTAAAAGTTAGAAGCCCAGTGATTGATTCTTCCTGCCTCCCTCATACCCTCCTTTCCTTCCCTCCTTCCTTCCAGAATAGTGAAAACAAGTAAGAAACAGAAAGAGGTGGTCAAAACATAGTAGTATCATCTACAGCTGTTGAGTATTTTCTTTTCTGGCCACTTAGATAGATTATCAAATTTAATGCTAACAAAAGTTATGCAAAGAAAGCATCCTCATTTCTAGATGAAGAAACTGAGGCTCAGAGAACTTAAATAGGTCAGATGTCACATATATAGTGCAGTTGCAGTTACAATCCAGTCTGACTTTCTGCTCCTCATGTTGCTTGCATTAGTGATTAAAAAGAATATAGTTGCCACAGCTAAGGAGCAAGGAGAAAGGCAGGAAGGCGATCTACATGTACTAGAATGTAAGTAAAGCAGATAAACTGAAGCAGGAAATGCAAGGACACATCAACCTTCAATTAAAGTAAAGATGAACTGACAGAAACTAGTGTTAAAGAGCACCCACCAACCCTCCTAATTGTACTAGTTTTCACACACATACCTTGACCCTTAAAAAGTGCTATGAGGTATAGATGGGGAAATTAAGACTCAGAAATGTAAAGTCACCTGCCCAGAGAAACCCAGTTTGCCAATGTACATGTTGGTTTCAAATAAGGTCAGGTTTATTTGACTGGCTCATGAAGGTAAAACTCTATTTATACAATGAAAAAAAATGATAATGCACACCAGCATACAATACAATGTGTTATAATGGTGCATGGATTTGGTGCAGCGTGTGTGTGTGTGTGTGTACATGTGTGTCCTTGAAAATAAAGAAACTAATTTATTATGTAAGGACTGGAAGACTTAGAAACTAATAGATTCTGAGCAATTTGAAAGGTTTTAGATATTTGGGAACTGGTTCTGTATTCTATTTACTTTTACTTAGCATATATTAATTCAGGTGTTTCGCTAGCAATACTTTCATGGTTACTATGAGCAAGATTAGGAAAATGGTGAAAAATAAAATGAAGAAAGAAAAGAAAGGAGGTAGAAAAGAAAAAAATAAAAGGAAATATCTTTTTCCTAAAAATAAATGGACAAGAAATGAATGAGTCTCCATTCTTCAAAAGGAAAGTGGTGAAAGGAGATGTGTTTAAAAATGTTAAGAAGTTATTTTCCAAAATTGATTTAATTAATTTCCTTAAGTGGTTAAAGATAAAATTAAGGACGAGGAATGCTTGTTTATACCTTGGGATGTAAATTGTCATGACCACTTTGGCGAGCAGCTTGGCAATGTCTAGTAAAACCCATGTCTGATGATAGGCATACCTTATGTACTAACAAATTCCCCTCAGGGTTTCCTCCCGAGAGAAACTTCCATGCTTGCGTGCAGAGACTTGTACCATGGCATTCACTGTAACAGTGGCGAGCATGTGAAAGTGGAGTATGTGGACCTGAACCTCGGTAGGTGAAGGATGTGGGGTGGGATGGGAAAGGAAGGAACAGCAGTTTGGGTGCCCTTGCCCAGGTGAACAATAAGCAGCTGGACTAGAAGATGGGGATGCAGTAACTCTGCTCTGGCACCAGAGACACTCAAAGCCTGGTCAGTGCAGAGGGTGGAAGGAAGCCTTGTGCTACCAGTTATCTCTCAGAAGGAAATAAACTAATTCAAGGACTGCTACCTGTGAAATGATAAGAAAAGAAGATCTTGTACTGGAATTTCCCCTTTCTAGTAATACAGTCCCATTTTGCCTCAAGCTGGCTTAAATAATTCAAAGAAGCCAGACCAGCTTCCCAAAGCAACAATAACCGTTAGCTCTTTCTAAAAGATGATTGCATTGCTAACAGAAGAAACTCCTCTCCTGTCAGAAAAGGAAAATTTTACTCTGAAATTTTAATTGAGTGTGACCTATAATAGGAACTATCATGTGTTTCAGCCCCTGTACATATTAAAACGATTCTTGAGAATTTAATTGCTTATATTTTTATATCACCTTCACTGAATTTTCCCCTGACAATGAATATATTGACTCTCCGTATGTTCCAGATTCCTGTGACAACTTATAGTATAACTATGATTGTTAAGGTTTCAGGAACATGGCATAGTACATCAGTGATGAACAGGACTACTGACTTGGCTGGTCATGTTCCAGAGTTAAGAATTTGAAATATGAAATACTACAACAGGTTTAAGAGCCCAGTTTTGCAAGCATGGAAAACCTAAAATTTTCTAAACCTAACTGTGAACAAGAAGACTTATATAAGAATGAAGGTGGAGAATTTAGTTCTCTGATTAAGCACTGAGAAAGGTGAACACAGCAGAAGAGATAATGGGTCATAAAACACTGAATTTCAGGATAGAATTAATATAAGGAATATCAAAAGTACCATCTAATGGAGTTGAATTGTATATTGGGGTTAGAATTTAAAGTCATCTATTAAAGTAAAAATTAAATATAATTTAAAAATCCTTGAAACTCCTTCAGTAGTTACAAAATTTTATAAAATAGTTTCTAAAACAATATATCCTTATAGAGTACTGAAGTAGTATTATTGTATAATGTATATTGCATAATAAAAACTGTAATTTTATATTTTAATTACAAAACAATTATTGAATTCATGTAAACTGAAATGTATCTATGATGCAACTTTCTTGTATTAACAGAGTTCCATAGTTATGTCCATGTAAATAAATCTTACCTGTGAGGACTTTTTCCCCAAGCAATGCCCATGTTCTTCTTCAAAATATTGCTCTTTACCTTCCCATTAAACTTTCATACAATTATTAGATCACTTACTAAATGTCTCAAGAGCGCAAACTAAACAAGTTATCTGGTATAAGATAGTAAATGATATGAGTAATATTCATTTGCTAATTTTTTTGAAAAGTAAGTTTAAATGATTTGGAATTTAGACTATTATACATTTTGTCTATTTTTGTTTATGTTTGAAAGTCTCTATGAAAAGCTTTTTAAAAAATGATTTATGTAGGATAGACCTATTTTTATTACATGTAATACATATTTCAACAAACATATGATCCAAAGTATTTAATAGTAGTTAAATTTCTGAAGTTTCAGATTTGAGTTTTTCTGGGTTTTGCCAAATTTCTTTAGGCTATATATTCAGTGTTAGAAATAGTGTTAATATTCCACATAAATGAGGTCCTGATGGAACGTGAAAAAGGCTGGTTTGTAATTGTTTTTAGGACAGTTACACAACTAACTAAATAGCACTCCCTTGTGACTAGGACACAAAGTGCCAAAGTCTAATTGAGATAATGAACTGACTCTATTTCAAGTTGTTTTTTTTTCATCTTTGCTAAGGAAGAAAAATTTGTAGTTCTTAAAAGTTTGGGGCATTCCTAGATACTTTGTTTTTACCTCTTGAGTAGCCCTACAAGAGTGTGCAACGAGATTAAATCTACTTTCATGTTGAAATACGAAATAATAGAGTAGGTTGATCTCTCATTCCAGAGACTGAAGATGTAGTTCTAATGCTCCATCCCATTCTTTGGTTTAGTAGTTACTCTTATCGATTTTGACTTTCAAATAGTTCTAAACATCAGTTTTCACCAGTTATTTGTAAGTATAAAAACCAAGAAAGGAGAAAAAAAACTGTTTTGTTAAACAGCAAAAATTCAACTGTGAGTTTTTATGATTTCATTGTTTTTATTGAATGATTCATGAATCACACAGCATCCAGTCTAGCAAATAGGAGCTACAAGGCTTTTAAAGGCAGATGGGGAAGGGAGAAGGGAAGAGTCCATTACCTCATCTTCCTTTGGGGATGGAGAGGGCCTTTGTGGTACATTGCCTCATTGGTACTGGCCAGAATATTCCAGACTGACTGGTTAAGACTATATTCCTGAGGAAGGTAGAAACTGCAGTCAGATTTAGGCATTAAGTCTTGGTTTGTTGACTTGGGCTTAGTATAAGTGACTCCGTTTGGGGGCCTGTTGTTTCTTTTTAACAGTTTAAATATATTAACATTCTAACCATTCTAACCACAGATGAAACTTTAAAGTTTTTACATTTAGCTTTGACAGTAAACAGGTAAATTTTCCCATCTGAAACATTCAATATTATTTTTAATTTGTGCAACTATGCTGTTTTTATATTCATGCTATTATTTCCTAGGAAGGAGTGGGTATGTCCACTGAACATTGACTATTAGTCATTAAAACAAGATATTCAATGAAAACAGCTGATGAGAGAGAAGCACTAATAGTCATTTTCATGACGTAATGATATTAAAATCATTTTTAGAGAATGTATTAGAATGTGTTACCACACTGTTATGTACTTTTGGGAGGCAAATAATTTTGTTACAGCAGTCAGTAGATTTAACCTCTTTGGTGAATTAGAAGCCTCTTTTTAGGTTGCTTTGTATATAAATAAATATAAATAAAACAAGCATATACAAATAGGTCACAGGTAACTAATTCCTAACTTATATAGGATAATGGATCACAAAGGGTGGTCCAACAGAAATTTCTTGCAAATGCAAGTTTTCAAGTCCACCCCGGACTGAATCTCTGGAGGTGAATCCCTGTAATCTATTTCTAACAAGCTGCTAAATTTGAGCATCATTGTATAGGTCATAACCTCTACTAGGTTAGTATACACTATCAAGTGTAATAAAAACATTCAAATGATTTTTTTGTTTTCTCAAGTTTCTGTGGCCAGTTTTGTTGATTTCCTCTAAGTAAGTGCTTCGAACCCCCTATCTAATAACTACTGTAAAGAGGCTGTGTAAATCACCAAAGGAACCTGTTAAAAATGTAGATTTCCTGCCTCTTTCCCATCCCACCAAATTAGTCCTAAAATGTTGATTCAGCATGAAGTGAGGCCCAGGGATCGTATTTCTTTGGAGGCAATTCTGGGTTTGGAAAAGAATCACTACCCTAGATTCTCTAATGTTTAAATATAACTTTTATCTTAGCATGAAATTATCTTAATGCATTAAGAATCTGTAGAGTGATATATATTAACTACCCCCTCTCTGGCCCCTCTGGCAGTGAAATGCATCACTTTGTTTTATTAAATGACGCTGTTTTGTGTCCTCATAGAATTACTACCTGTGTGGTTGACAGAAAAGAACAGCAGCCTGATACAGGATGGACAAGCACCCTTACAGGCTTGTCCTGGCAAGGGAAGATGCCATTCATCTTCACCTTGAATAGCTGGAATAAATTAACACAGTGAGAAGAGCAATGGGACTCTAGGCAGTCATGCAGTGCGTTGCAACTGCTTGTGGTCTGTTCCATGTGTTAGGGGGGAAAAAATGGTAAAAATGGGAGGAAAACAAATTAGACCTGTCACTATACTTGAAGGAATATAGTAGCCAGTAGAATCCTATCCTTACTGTGAGCAGTACCACAGACTTCCCTATTTTAATTTAAGGCAAAGATTTGTTTCATACTCAAAACTGGGAGTAGCTAGAATTCTGAATTTTTCTTTATGTTTGTAATTTTCCAAGTGTATTAACACAAAGTCTGTAACACATGATGTTTCTTTCTTCTGTCCAGTCCCACTGACTTTCCTAAACGTGGAACAGATGAAGAGCTGTTTTGAAATGCTGTCTTTCTCCCTGAGTCCAATCACTCTTTCTGACTGTGTTAATTTATTCAGGCTATTCAAGACTGCATGAATGGCACTCAGCTTTGCCAGCTGAGATCTGAGCGAATGCAGAGAATGAATGCAGAGAACGTGCCCATCCCGAATCAGGCTGATGTGTAACCTTTGTTTGGTCCAGCCCCCTGCTGCTCTTTCTTTTCTCATCTAAGACAGAAACATCTGGTGGCTTTAACCCAATTAGAGTGTGAAATTTAAAAGTACATTTTCAAATGTGAATCTGTTGAATTACATATTCTGATAGGCTTTAAAGAGATGAAAACATTTATGTTTTTTAATTTTTGAATTAAAATTGTGCATCGAAATGCTGTCTCACTTAACAAAGAAATTCTTTTTAAGGGAAACTTTTCTTTGTGTTAAATTCCCCCTCCACCTTTTTTGATATGTATCATTAGATTTATCTCTGGAAATATTTGGCTTACTGAATAGGGTGAGTAGTTGTTGTTTGTTCTAAAGATATGTGTTCAGATTCCTTAATTCTTTTAATTTTATACCAACTCTTCCCCAAACTTAGATTGAAAATGTACTCATTCATTCTCTTTGCATTGTTTTATTTATATTTAGATTGTATTCTATTCCAATTAGAACATAAGGCAATTCTGCTATTTTTCCTGTTTAAAATAATATGAAATAGTAAAAGCAATAAAATATTGTGAAGCCTTACACACCCTCAGGGAGGTTTTGCATTTGTAAACTATAAGAAAAGGGAAATCTTAAAGATGGATCAGTTTCTTGTTTCATTAATATCTATCATGATTAATTATTTTAGATTGTAAGTATATTCTCTCTGAGATAATTTGGAGGCCTTTTAGATGTCCCTAATTATTTTACATAATAAGGCTAAAAATTTTTACATAATTCACTGTGAACAAATACTTAGTAATTCTTAATAATTTTATATCCACCACTGTACTGAAGATCTTAAATGAATTAGAATGACTGTGTGGTGAAATTAAACCTTTTAAATTCCAAAGCAATTCTTTTCAGTATTAAAGTGGACTTATTATACTGCTTGAAACGGGATGAATAAGACAGATAGTGGACTCTCAGTGGGTACTATAGGCAGAGATGCAGTACTCACTGCACCCTGAATATGTGAGCTCCCTCTTACTTTGACATGCACAGCTTATACCAGATTCCTTTCTTTTTCCATTAATGAGAAGGAATAATATTCACTGATTCAGTCTGTAGCACTTGGCCATTATTTACTGAGCTGTATAAACAATGAGCAGCTGTATCATTGTTTACATTAGATGATTTTGTTTATTCATTTAAAAAATTCTATGACAGTCATGTGGCTTAGCAGCATACTTATGGTAATGAAAAGTTAATTAGCAATATTTAGCAAGACTTGAAGAGATGAGTTTTAATAAGTAGTGCTAAAAATATTATAGCTGTCATCCATAGATAAACATAATAAGCCTCAGACAAATGGGAAAAGTGGCCAGATTATAAAAAATAAAAAAATCACGTTAAAATCCTTTAACTTTCCGTTGCAAAAGAATATACAAATAAACACATAATTCATTCACATACCAAGGACAGTGACTGCAATGTCCCTGCTAATTTATTTATTTGTTTTTTCCCTAACATAAAATGACTATATGAATATAAAAGGGAAGATTATTTTAACAAAAAATAAGCAGCCATCTTTTAATAATAAATTTTCTCTAATAGAGAAGACTCTGCCGGTAAAGGAGTCAGACAGCTTACCAAGAATCCTGAAATTGCATGAGCTTTCCAGCCCAGAAATATTGATAGACATAGTCTGAGTGTGTTAGTCTGCTTCATTTTAGAGCCAAAGAAGTCTTAATTCAAGCGCTCGGAAATCCATAATTGGAAAGAATCCCATAGTCGGTGTTGCTATTTTCCTCTAATTATAAGTGACTTTGTTGTGTCATAAACCCACTTAAGAACTCTGGATTTTGATAAGATGAGTATTCCCAGGCTCCATTTACTAAGTCTGGTTTTATCAGAAATTCTCTTCTGTTGGCTATGCGTTAGAGTATCATGTAGCATTTGATAAAGTAATATGAAAATGCTAATACTGGAGTACTCAAACAGAGCATTGATTTTGCCTGAGGGCCAAACAGGGATTAAACGTATATTTCTTGATATTAGTAACTTAGAGAAAACTGTGACTCATTTTGTGAATTCATTGATTGTGGTAGGTGGTGTTCCTTTAACTTTATTCTTTTGTCCTGTTACGTCAGCAGTGTCTCCATATATGGGCCCAGCCTCCTGGGTGATTAAGTATATACTGCATTCCCAAAGACCTGGAGAGGTTACTTTTAATATGGAAAAGGGATATATTTCTTGTTTATAAATGTCAGATAGAAGAATCTCATGTATGGGGAAGTGCCAAAAGAAGTTAGGTTGGTAATAGGAGATATTTTGAAAAGAGACAGTTCTGAGAAATTGCACGTAAAGCCTCTCAATTAAGATTCTCTGTTGGATGAGTTATGATCATGCTTGAAGTACTTGATTTCATTTATTCAACATTCAGTGATTGTTTATTATGTACAAAATACTGAATGATGTGAGAGGCAAAGGAGAAGAGCCAGGTCCCCATAGGTAAGAGACTTATAATTTAGTTAGGGAGACAGCACACTTGAAAAATGTCAAGTTATGCCAAGTAACCAAATTTCTTAGTTTTTGATAAAAATGTAAAAAATTAATAATAAATATTAATAAATAAATAAAATAATAAATCTTGCAAAAGTCATGTTTGACACTGAATTTTACTTTTATTTAAATGAGGTATTTAACAAAATGTCATATGACACTCTTAAGATGAGGAAATATGGAATGAATTAAATTAGGTTAAATTATATAAAATTGCCAACATTTGACAGTTTTGATGTACAAAAACACCAATTTAATATGACTGAATCTAATATAATGTAGTATCTTCAAAAGTGGCTTGAATTACCAAATAAGAATAAAGCAATATGTTGATTCATTTCATCAGAGTTATACTAGAAGGTGGTCTTCTGGGCATGTTGACAAGCTTTGTTATTAGCCTTCTCTAGTTCAATATTTTTAATCAAAACTTTAACAAAAATACAGAAGTTGTGACAGTTTACCTTGCAGGATGACAGATTATTGGCAAGCAATACACTATTAGGCCGTATGATAAAATCAAGAATCAAATAGGTCAGGACAGCCTGTATCAATGGTGTAAAACAAAAAAGACGAAATCTAAACACAAACATTAAATTCCTCTGTTTAGGTTTATTTGTTTATTACCTAATTCCAAAAATGAGAAGACTCTGCTAGACAGTTGTTCACATGGAACAACAACAACCAAAATTTTAGTCATTATCAGCCATAAATACATATTCATTGACTCATACGTCACCAGTCACTGCATAATATACTGGGCATGCAATGACTCAAACATAGTCAATCCCTGTCTTTATAAGCTTACAGGATCTGGGGGGGCCAAAGATTAAATTTGCATCAAGAGTTCAGCATATGGAGTAGGAAAGACGAATGCAGTCTTGAAGCTGCGATGATGATGACGACGATGACGGCAACCACGATGACGACGACGATGAAGACAACAATGACATACAGAAACACTTAGTTTGGTCATTTCCACAATGATATCACAAAATTAGCTTCAAGAACTTTGTGAATTGACACCTATTATGTAAAGTAGGTGAAACTATTTTTAAGGTTCAAACAAATTTCAGAAATATTATCAACTCCTAACACGGAAAACAAAATGTATTCTAGTAAAGGTTTGAGCAGAAGTGAGTATATTCCAGTTAAGGGATGACTGCATATTGACTGATAACATAGTTTTCTTAGAGGCATTGAGAAGTTTCAGAATCTCTGTTTCAGTTCTTCTACCAGAGATTTTCTGAACAAATGCAAATAATTTTCTTAATTTCTCTTTTTCTTTAACCAAGTGAAACCTTATCAGTGCAGTGCTATTACTAACATTATCAGCAGCTTCTCTTAGTAACTGGTCATACTGCAGTGACGTCATCCTTTGTACAGAGCTTAGATTTTCTTAATGGTTGTAGTGAAACCTCTCTTGCTAACATTAATTTAATGAAACATCTTTAGAGTTGCATTACGTCAGTTATGAAGAAACAGTGGCACTTTTGAAATGATATTTTTAAGTTACTCACTTTTTTCCCTGGTAAACTAAGCCTACAATATTTTTAGGCCATCCAAAAATAATTCAGAGAAATAGGAGTTTAACACATCTCCTGACACTGTGGCTTAGTGATATTAGCTGTGTGGTATTAAATAATTGGACAGAGGATTTACCTTCTAAACTTAAAAGCTATATACCTAAGATGGTGCTATGGACTAGCTGGATAACATTTATAGCTTCATCTATAGAATACTAGTTTTATGTCTCTACTGATAAATATGTACATGCATGCTGACAGAAAGCCGTTCAGTGTTCTTTGCCTTTTGTGTCTTCAAAAAGGCCAATTTCTCCTTATTAAAAATGCTTAAGATTTGGGATGTGATTAGGAAACAGATTTTAGCATTCAGTAAATAGTCCTCTTATTCTTCCTACCGTTGAGATATGCATTCATTGATTCATTCCCTTTAGAGTGAAGCTATTTAGTGGCCTCTGTGTATGGATTTAACCTAAATACAAATACAGCTCTTGTCAAAAATGAATGCAGTCCAGATGGGGACAAAAAGTTGAAATGAATAAACCAAATGCAGAAAGGATGGAAAGAGCGCGCATAAAATGATAAAATGATACTTAAAAAGACAAAAGGTGTGAGATACCATGGGGAAAAAAAGGAGATGTAACATGTCTTTTAAGGCACCTTTATCTTAGTCACTGTTGTTGTCGCTTAGCCAACCAAATTTTACTTTTCCCCCAGCATTTGTTTTTACTTTTTAACAAACAATCTATCTGAAAAGGACATCATATTAGACAGTATAAACACTGAATTTTCAAAAATTGAAGTTCTTTCCTATAAATGAGTTTATGAACTGATAAGATATTTGTATCCTATCACATTTTTACTAGTTATATCCCAAACCTTACACATCTCTAATAAGGAGTTTTTGGTCTAAAAAATATTTTAATATTTGCCCATTATGCCTTCATATATTTATTATAATGTAATTTCTCAGTTGATAATTAGATTTTATTTTGAGAGCCACTCAGGTTTTTGAAAAAATACAGTGGAATTCATCATGTGATATTCAGATTAATCCTAATATTATGATTGTAAAAGTCACATATACAAGAGAGCTAGCTTATTACTTTATTGATAAAAGCAAATATTTTATATTGAAAACCTCATTTCTATTAACAATAATAAAAATTAGATCTTTGTGAAGTCTCAATATAATTACATAGGAGTTTCTTCAATATTAAAAAAGAAAATGTCACATGAAATGATGTTGCTAATACTAATGGCATTCAACAGTATGCAAAAGATAAATAGAACAGAAACTAAGTGAAATGAAGTTATTAACATTTCTTAATTTCCTGGTCTAGGTATGCCTAGGAGAATATTAGAGGCAAGGGAAAAAAGCAAAGCAGTTGCTGTTAGATCCTGTGAATGACAAAATTTGTGAATAACTCATTAATATCACAATGGAAAGTATCATTTCTCTTTAATTGATATGTCACATAAGATGAATTACTGTTTTCCACTAATTGTATATACTATCCAGTCTCATTAGACTTCTTAGAATTCTGTAAATATTTCTGATTACCCTCACATTATTTTCCAAATATTCCAGCATTTACTAAATTTAATGTGCAGTCATAGGTTAAAAAAAAAGTATAGGCACAAATGACAGTGACTTTGGATTAAATAATATTTTGCCAGATCATATATAGCACAGTATTCTTTGAAAATCTTACTTTGTGTTTACAGTATTATGAAGTAACACCATAAAGAGTATTAGTTCATTCCTGTGAAAGGAGAAAACAATCCAATGGAATTTAGTATCCAAAACAGAGCTATTAAAAATAATTCTATTTTTCTTGCAATTTGTCATTAGTTGAAAGTTTGCCAGATATCCTTATATGTTATTTTTTTATTAAGACCAAACCTTATTTCAAAAAGAATTTTTTCTATTTTTTAAAATTACAGGATAAATTACAGTAAAATTCAGTAAAAAATGTGGGGTGGCTTACAGTGGTATATAAAACTGCCTAACAGCACATAAATTATAACTGAAAAAAGACTAAGAAAAATGATAAAGAAGAAAAGTAAAGAAAGTAATGAGGTTAAAAATGCATATTGTGTAACTTGGTATCTGGCACAATTTTGACAGTAAAGATACGTTTCTGTAAATGAAAATATGATAAATACATGCACGCACACACACAACATCTAAAACTGAGTTATAAGATAATGGAATTGAGGAAATAAGTAGACGTTATTGTATTCCTCTTGTCTCCCTGTCCTGAAATACTTGCAATAATTTCTGTACAAATCAAATGGTCATCCTCTTTCTGCCCTAGATGGTATAGGTTCCATTTTCAAGACTAGATTCCACTGTTGAGAACTGATTCCCTTATTACAGTGTAATACGTTCTTTCTTACACTGAATCAGTATCTTTCTCTGTACATTTTACCCAGTTGAAATGTTTTTTCCTACTTCGCTTTGAAGCTGGATACAATAAATCAACTTTCCTTTAAACAAAATGGTCCACCACAAATATACCAATTTCCGTTTTTCAGTCTTTTCTTCTCCAGACTGAAAGCATTCGTTTTAATTATGTGTCGTTGTCAGAACTGGGCACAACATAGAGATATAACCTGATCAATGTAGAGGTGGTTTGATTGTCATCGACAGTAACCTCTAAATTTACTGACTTTCTAGTTATCTGTGAAGTTTTATTCATCCCATTTTATAGATGGAAACTGGGAATTACAAAGGTTAAACTTTATATCCAGGATCACATAACTAGTGAAAGTAAGAGCCAGAATTTCAATCTACATTTGACTTTTTTCAAAATACTAAAGCATTTATTTTAAACAAATTTACTTTCTCATGGTTCTGGACACTGAAGTCCATGATTAGAGTGTCAACATGTCTGGGTTCTGGGGGAGCTCTCTTCCTTGCTTGCAGACTGATCCCTTCTCACTGGAGCAGTCCCCACGTGGTGGAGGAAGAGAGAAAGGAGCTCTGGTCTCCTTTTTTTCATGGGAGCCCCACCCTCATGACTTCATCCAAACTTAATTACTTTTATCTCCAAAAGGTCCCATCTCCAAATACCATCACATTGGAAATTAGAGCTTCAACATACTAGTTTGAAAGGGTACACAATTTAGTCCAGAGCAGTGAACTTTGACATGCATATACACACCCTTGACCATACACAAGCAAAGATATAAAGCATTTCCATTGTCCCATGAGCTCGCCTTTTTCCAGTCGATACTCAAGCCCCTCAGACATAACCATCTTCTGACTTCTAACACCACTAGATTAATTTTGCTGGTTCTTGAACTTCATATAAACAGGATCACACTGTGTACTTTATAGTGTCTGACTTATTTTGCTCTACGTAATATTTTTTGAAATTTATCATTTTGTGTATAAAGATTGTTTTTCTTAATTGAAATAAAGTTGATATACATTATTATATTAGGTTTAGGTGTACAACAGTGATTTGAAAATTATGTAAATTAGTAAACACCATGATAAGTGTAGTTGTTGTCTGTCAACATACAAAGATATTACAATATTATTGGTTACATTTTCTATGCTGTAATTTCATCTCCATTGACTAACTTTTTCATAATGGATGCTTGTGATTCTTTATCCCCTTCACCAATTTCACCTCTCCCTCCTTCTCCCCTCCCCTATGGCAACCAATAGTCTGTTCTCTACATCTATAAGTCTGTTTTCTGTTTTGTTTGTTTGCTCATTTGTTTTGTTTTTAGAATTCACATATAAGTGAAATCATACAGTATTTGTCTTTGTCTGTTTCACATAGCATAACATCCTCTAGGTCCATCCTTGTTGCAAATGACAAGATTTCATTATTTTTTATTCCTGACTAATATTCCATTGTGTACACGTACCACATCTTCTTTATCCATTCATCTATTGATGGACACTTGGGTTGCTTCCATACCTGGCTATTGTAAATAATGCTGTAATAAACAAAGGAGTGCATATTCTTTTGAATTAGTGATATTGTTTTCTTCAGGTAAATTCCCAGAATGGAATTACAAGGTCATATTGTATTTCTATTTTTAGCTTTTTGAGAAATGTCCATACTGCTTTGCATAGTGGATGCCCCAGTTTATATTCCTACCAGAAGTGCACAAGGGTTCCGTTTTCCACATGCATGCCAACTCTTGTTATTTCTTGTCTTGGTGATATTAACCACAGTCTGCTAAACCATTTAATTATAGACCAAGAGTGTGTTAAAGTTTAAGCATATGTGTCTTATTGGTTCACAATGAGTTTATGGTTAAGAAAACCAACTAGAACTTTTCAAAATATGAATTCTTTCTGAGAAATATCAAACTGTGTCTCTTCTGCCCCATAAAATCCATATTTTAAAATGTAATTTCAGTTTAGTTATAGTAAATGAAGCCAGTTTTTCACTTTAAAAATTTAAACAGAGAATAGAAAATGTTTTAATAAATTTAACATAGGAGCCATGATATTAGGAATTAGATTTATACATTTATTGTATAAATGCATGCATTAAAGATGTGCTATTTATCCAGACTGTTTATTATTCCACTTATTGTCAGAATATTTTTGTTAAGATAAATGTACCTTAAATTTTAGATCATACCTATTGGAATGAAAAGCGTTATTTAACTTATATTTTCTTAGAGCACTTTGCACTAAATGATGTAAGTAGAAGATACTGATATAAGTTGGTTTTCATCAACAAAAGAAGAAACTCTCAGAAAGAAGAAATGTCCTTTGAGGGCTTCATTTGACACACTTAAAAACCACACCAGTTAATTACCAAATGTGCCGAGTAAAGTAATTGCTTTGTGACTTGACAAAGGAATATCTCAGATTCCATAATCACTTTTTCTAAGGTTTATGAAATATGTGGACACTTGTATGCAAGAAATCTTTCTCATCTGAAGCTATATTTTTTCCTTCAGAATTTAAAATGTATTATTGTTTGTTTAGGTTTCCAAAAATTACCCATGGGGTATTACTGTTAAGTAATAGCATTCCAAGCATTCTTTTAATTGACAACTTTGAACATTAAGTATTTAATTGATACTTCATAACAAAAATAACTAATAATTCACTTCAAAGAATTATCTAAGGAATTAAATAAGTCTTTATTCCCAGCAAGGTGTAATTAATTTTTACTTTTTCCGAAATTTGTTAACCAACTAGAATATACATTATATAACTCCAATGCTAAATGTTCCAAAAAGACACTGAAAAGGTGTTACATAATTAGAACCCAAATGTACAATATGAAATGCAAATACATAAGTGATCCATGCCCTTTTGTCAGTATCTGTTATTAAAAATGAATAAATGAATGAAAGTTTTCCAATTTGAATCTCTCAGAAAATGTCATTCTGCATAGCTGAATTTCCCATTTAAATGAGGATGTTTTTGGAGAAATCCTTTCTGATTTTTTACACCACACTTCTTCTATAGCAAAGTTTACTCAGTTTAAATTTTAACTTTTCCTTGGTCACTCTAGATTACCATAATTCTTATGGTTTTTGAGCTGTCCCATGTATTTTGTATTGAAATTCCTAATTTCAAATATATAGGTTATTTTTACTATGCCACTATGGGAAATTAAGTGCCCATAACTCAAACATTTATTCATTGTAGACATTTAGAGTTCTAAATTAAACTTTGGAAATACCACACAACTCCTATAACAGTAGTTAGCTGTACATTTATTTATGTAATCGTAAATTACTTGGACTACCCCAAATGAATGCATGTGTCATATTATTTAAAATAAGCAAGAGCAGAATCTGGAACAGTGTTGACACAGTAAAATACTTCACTTGCATCCATTCTCTTCAAACTCTAGTATACTAGATTTATTTTTCTTAACATCCCATAACCTGGAATCCCCCTTTGCACTTGACTGTCCTTTTTTTAGTTCAAGCCACTGAGTCTCTGTTCAGTGGTAGCAGTGTGTGTTATAATCACCTGAGCCCACATCAAGCTTCGAAGACCTCCTCATCCTCCAGTTTCACCTCTTCAGTATGACTGCTCTGTGAGTCACTGTTTCTAATGGAAGTGCATATTTCCTTTGAGTGTCTGTAGGCTGAAAACCAAAAGTATTAGTTCAGGTCCCCAACATCTCTGGCCTCCCCTTTTGCAACAACTGATTCTCTGCTTCCAGTCTTAGCATACCCTTCTCTCCCTCCTCACTCTCAGTCTGACCTCCGTAACTATCAGATATTTCCAAAACTCAAAACAATAATTGAAATTTCATAGCTTATTTTCTTGACTTACTATTGCTTTATGATAAACCCTGTGAAACCTGTCATGAGAAATAGAACATTGACATACAGTCTGCACCATATACAATGTGCCACAATTTCACCTGATTTTATAGTGTGAATGAGAATGCATTCTATATGCTTAATATCTAAAAAGAATATTTAGCTTAAATAAAAATACACTTTAAATACATTAAAGGCCTGAAAAGGGTAGAATAAATCCCTAATATATAGTGATCAGCATATTGACTCATGGGAAGTCTATTTTACAAAAAAGGATGCTAAGTTCAATAGATTAAAAGATAAGAAAAGGTACATATACAAAATGGAATATTATTCAGTCATAAAAAGAAAAGAAATCCTACCATTTGCAACAATATGGATTGATCTAGAGCGTATTATGCTCAGTGAAATAAACTAGGCAGTGAAAGACAAATACCAAATGATTTCACTCATTTGTAGAGTATAACAACAAAGCAAAACTGAAGGAACAAAACAGCAGTAGACTCACAGACTCCAAGAAGGGACTAGCAGTTACCAAGGGGAAGGGGTTGGGAAGGGTGGGTGGGAAGGAAGGGAAAGGACATTAAGGGGCACTATGATTCTCAATCACAATATAAGTAGGTCATGGGAAGACAGTACAGCATGGAGAAGACAAGTAATGACTCTATAGCATCTTAGTACACTGATAATGACTGCAGTAGAGGGAGTGAGGATTTGATAATATGGGTGAATGTTGAAAACTGTGTTGTTTATAAGAAACTATCATAAGATTGTATATCAATGATACTTTAATAAAAAAAAGGATGTTTGGTGACATTTCATGATGTCATAACCTGCTTTGCAGTCATAATTGATAAGGCTATATTGCCTTGAGACAACCAGGTAGATGATACTTATTTTTGTAGTTAAAGAGCCTTAAACACGTGACCTAGTTTAATTGACATACACAAAATATCGTTTAGCCATTTCCTTTATTTAATAAATGTTGTGTATTATGGTGAGTCAGGGGGCAGGGAGAAATCTCACTGTCACCTGAACATTAGCCAGGAGGTAATTTTGTCCTCACAAGGTAAGGACATAACTAGATGAATTATTACAGCATGCTGTCCTTAGTATTTTTTCCACTGTTGGAGTTCATACCTTTGTGATGTCCTTTACTAACATCTGCAAAACAGGAAGAAAATTTCTGCTTGTGGTATTTTCTGAAAAGACCAAATTGGTTGGTTTTTAAACCAGTTTATCTGAAAAAGAGAACACCTGTCTCTTCCTAAGTAATGAGCACGTTATTTTCCCATGAATTCAGTTCAAGAGATAATGCTGATCTGAATAGCCATGATTCATTTTTTGTTGTCTGTTTCTTCCAATTTGAAACAAATAAAAGCTTCCTGTTATTGAGATTCCTGGAAAGGAAAGATAAGTGATTGTTCACTTGCCTGTGGAGATATTCTTAGTGAAGAGGAACTCAAATGTACTTGGCAATGATTGACTGGCTGAAAGAATAGGGTAGCCAAGTTGTAAGAGGCACTTGTTCATTTGTAAGTCGTAGAGCCTAAATGAGAGAAACCATTAGGTGCCGGCTCCTTCAGCTTTCTGTCATGTTTGCTTGTGCACTAATGACCATTTTGAGCAGAGATCTTAACTGCAAATTAATCTAAAGAAAGTAACTTGCTGCTGTTGCTTTCACAATTACTTCCACATGAATAACTTATTATCTCTTAACCTCCTTTCATGTCTAAGCAGCTCAAAAAATTCCTATGCAATAAATGCATTTTACATGAATAGCTTTATGTCAGGCCACTGAGGAGAAATTGAAGAGCTATTCATTGGGTTTTTCTGTATATCAAACAGAAACAATAATAGGTACTTTCTAAACATGAAAAAAAATTCAGTTTTGAGCTCAATTTAGATTTAAAAAAGAATAGATGAGGAGTGACTGGAGAACAGCTACTGATGACAATGGTGAGTTTTATTCTTTTCAGTTCATATGTGACCTTGAGGAAATCATTGGAACGCATCTCCATTTATCTATGGCTAGAGAGTACATATGTCATGCAAAATTTGGAGATAAAATATATACCCACGAGGAAAATGAGCCACTTTTTCAGCTTATCAACTACCTTTAAAGGAATATTTTTTACCTCTTCACGGGCATCCACTGTTTCTTAGAAGAATGCCAAATTCAAAGAGAAACCCAAGGGAACTATTAGTACTCTTTCAAAAAGGATCATTTTTTAATTTTATTCCCCCAAAGAGATTATTCTGCTGCCCTATTGGAAAATACAAACATCAACTGATCCTGCTTACATCTCTTATCTCAAATCTTACTTCTACTGTCTGCAGTTTGCACCCCAACACAGCGAACTACTGTGGTTTCTGTGCTGTGTCAGGAAAATGAACCTCCACGTGCTGCTACCTAGATGCTGCCTATCCTCCCCATTCAGGAGGAAAACTCCTCCGTACTGTTTGGTGTGCCAAGGATCATATTATTTATCACCCAAATCAGGACACTTGAGAAGGAAAGGAGAGCTAACCAAACAGGAAGTCTGCAAAACCGACAGAGCTTTATGGTCACATTACTTAAGAGCCGTCCAGGGTGTTACCCCTCTGTATGGCAGCTCCCAGCAGAGAAATGCTGGTTTCCTGTTTGTTTTCTACTTCCTCCTCTCATCACTGTCTGTGCCTCATCACAGAACTAATTATTGGTGGAGATGGAAAGGTCTGTCCCTCCCTTGATTGAACTTGAAGACTTGAAGAGATCAAATCAGAAACTGAAGTCAGAGCTCTTAAGAAATTTGACCATGTCCTAAAGGTGATTTTTGAGAGCGATTGGGCTCTAGAGGATTGTTGGCTTAACATATAATGTGAACTTAATAAATATTTGGTAATGGATTAATTAAAGAGATCCCTGTTCTACTAATAATACCTTATTAAATCTACTATGATTTAATAGATTATAATATTATAAATCTTTACCGATTTCTCTTTTTCCTCAGGTTTTTCATGCTAAATCTAAATGTCTCTCCTTTTTTTTTCATTTGTTGTTGTTTTGGTTTATTGTTAGTTATTTACCAGACATGATTTAAAATTTTTGTTTAGAACAATTTAAACATTAATGAATCTCATATGAACAAAGTAGAAACAGACTCGAAAAGCAAAAAAGAAAAATTGTATCGCTTTGATATTTTGGATTTTGTAATTGAACAATCTGATTTAATGGTAGAGCTGTTTTCCCTATTCTTTAGAATTACTGAATTTCAGCATCTACTGCCTTCACTTTTTTCTTTCTTAAGGGGCTTTACATTTGTTTTTCAAATACAGCCATTTTGCTTCTCCAAATTAAAGGGATTTCCCAGAAGCCCTTGCCTTTTTTCCTTTTATCACCAGTTCAAATGAAATGTCCTTCTTTCAGGGATCACATGAAGGGGTACTTTCCTTCTTTCAATTCTGTCATCTCTGCATCTACAGAGAAGTTCAGCAAGGTAAATTTGTAACATAAGAAAATCAGTGCTGATTAGAACTCTGGTGTCTTAAGAAGAATATTCAGATTTTATGATGCATGATGACTAGTGTTTCAAAATATCGATTGTTTAATTTCAGACCAATAAGGAAGTTAAATGTCCTACAGACTGGTATTTCTAAGTCAAAGTTCTTAGCATTATTCTGAGGATCATATTTTCTTTGAATTTGCCACATATGAGGCACTGTATGTGGAAAAAAAAAACCATAATTTAAACCGAAACCTATTTCCTCATGGGTTAAACAGGGGTAACTATAACAACTACCTAATTAATTAGAGAATTTAGCACAGTTATATATTCAACGAATATCATTCAACATTATCATGATACTCATTTCCATATTTATTAACAATTTATCTTTACACAAACCAGTTGATAAACCGAGAAAAAGTCTGGGTGTTTAACCAAACATTCATGCTGGTTGTGGGAGGAAATACAAAATGCATATTCCTTTTTTAGGTTAAATTTGACAATCCCATATATGAGTTCTCAAGTCTTAATCAATGGAGTTCTTTTCTCTTTTCATGTTCATCTTGCACCAGGAACCATGTCATTATTAATGTTAAATAACTAATGTATTGTCATTCTTGTTAGCTATTTTATTTTCATGCCCACCTCTTGTGGACGTGTTCTGTGACTTTGGAAAATCCACTGGATCATACCTATCTATTAATATAGGATGGCATAGCCTTCTATTACATTTGACAAGTGGAAGGTTAGGATGATCAAAAAAGAATGCTTAGAAAATGCATCTCTATCTTTATTATTCACACTCTGTTTATTTCCACCTTTGCACTTTATGGAAAAAATCAGGAACATGCATTTTTGAAGTGACTAACTCCTACTCTCTTGTCTTGTGTTACAGTGATTAGTAATAAAGTAGCAAAAGGGACGATCAGCAATTACTAAGCTTAAAAACTTCTGAGCACTGAGATCACACCAAATCACATTGGAAACTTTAATCATGTCTGAGTTCTCTAGTATGTGGGTGTCCCTTATGATAAAATTGAACAGTAGATACATACAAAGCATTCACAGTACTTCATGTGTGCATGTGTGTATAGTTGCGTTTATATGTTTATGTGTCCATATGTCTCTGAATGGAGATCCTTGATGTAGGACTCTAAGTGCAGCTGCATGAAACAAAATGATCAAAATTATTTTTGACAAATAATTCCTGGCAAAGAGAATATTGTACATAGCCTCTCTTATTTAGCATATTTCTTTAGCCACAGAAAAAGTAACATCTTGGAAGATTCTTTCTAATGAGTTTAGAATATCAGATATTTCCGCATCAGCAGTTAAAGGTGGTGCAAGAAGAATTACGGCATCCTTTACTGTGGTGTTTCGATGAAGGCTTTGAAGGTCAGTAGAAAGAATAATAACTATGTGTATGCCAAGTCCTCTGCTTAGTATATTTCATATATTGGCTCCTTTAATATTTATAGTATTTCAAAGACAGGGATCAGCAATCTTCTGTAAAAGACCAGATAGCAAGTATTCTAGGTTTTGAACAGTACATATGGTCTCTAGTGCTGTTTGTGATTCTCCTCCCCCCAGCTTCTCTTTCTCTTCCCTCTTTTTTTCTTCTACTTCTTTTCCTTCTAACCTTTTAAAAATTCAGAAGCAATTCTCAAATCACAGGCCGTGCAAAAGCCAGGCCACTGCAGGCTGTCGGCTGATTCCTGCCTGTGATTATCACTGTCCCTGTGTTGCAGATGGAAGTGGAGCCTCCACAAGGCTAACCAACTTTCCAGGGTTCCTCAAAGTGCCGATCCTCAAGTAAGAATATCATCTCCAAATACCATCCCCTAACCACCAAGCTAAAATGCCTTACCTCAAAGGGATTTGATTAACTGTGCTGGTATTGTCCTGTTTATGTTAGAGGAAATAAGCGGGATGCAAACGATGATGGTAATAGTTCAACATTCACATGCTTATTGTATGGCAGGCACTCTGCTTTGTATGTGATGATTCGTTTAAAAACTCTCACCACAATCCTGTGAAGTGGGGTTGTTATTGTTTGCTTTTTACAGATGAAGAAACTGACACTAAAAGATTAATATACCCAAGGCCACAGAGGCCATAAGTGATGTACCTGCTATGAGTACACACAGGTCTTGTGTCTCTAAAACCTAAATTCTTAACCATGGCACTACACTGCCTCACCACTGAAGCTCGGGTGTCCTAGGGTACTTGCCTTTGAGATAGCAAAACCTGGGTCAGCTCAGCCTTGTGAGGTCTAACAAAGACTAACCTTTTAGCCACCTCATAACAGTGAGCAAAGAAGTGAAGCCGATACAGGGAAAATGTGTGTGTGTGTGTGTGTGTGTGTGTGTGTGTGTGTGTGCCTAGGATTCAGCAGTAATGACTAAGGTTTTGAAATCCTGAGGGACACTTTGAACACTGAGAGAAGTGTTAGGTAATTATTTTCAAGGGTCTACTTTAGGGTGTCCATTCTTGTCTGTACCATTTCTTGATAAGAAGCAGAGTGGCATTTAGATAAAGATACGATCCATAAAGTTCTCAATGAGATAAATAGTCAGAATTACTATCTGGCCATCAGTATATTAAAAACAATTGGCTCAGAACTGGGATGATGGCAGCAGAGATTCAAGGAAGAACTAGGAACGCTTGATGTTGTTTGATCAGGAGCCCATCAAAGTCAGACATTCTCCTGGAATTATCC
Organism: Manis javanica; assembly: GCF_040802235.1. Taxonomy (NCBI): domain Eukaryota; kingdom Metazoa; phylum Chordata; class Mammalia; order Pholidota; family Manidae; genus Manis; species Manis javanica. Next base: position 124,648,512 of record NC_133160.1, on the reverse strand, counting down.
TATAACAGAACTGAAGATACTTGTTCAGATATTTTTGGTCATTTTCTAATAATGTAATTTCTTTTAATGGTTATTAAGAGCAACTTGGTTTGGACTGAACCCTTCTAGAAGCTTCTCAATGTTATTGTCAATTGTAAGCCAACAAGCATAATTCTAAGGAGGGCTTTCAAGAAGATGATCCTCCCTCCATGTGTATAATATTGTCAAAACAATGTAATGACAATATTCTGGAGTAACAAGTTGATTTTTTTCTTCTACATGGTGGATAAGTCAAATTGCTGTTTTCATGACCAGCTTTACTTCCTCAGCCAGTTCTGGTACTGATCCCCTCCTTTCTATGTGGTTTATATAGATGAGGCTTATATAGATGTCCCACAAAGTTAACTGTGTGATTTGATCAGTTTGAAGAGATAGTTGGGAAGGTCCCCTAGCTTTCCATGAAGTTGGTGCAGTGTCACATCGGGTGTTCGCTTGCAGGTGGATTCAGCCCATCAGTATTCAACATTGCTTTTCTGGTTTTGCACCTATGGGTAAGACCTCATGCTCTTCTGCCAAGATAGTCTACTTGAGAATATGTTTATGTTTAGAAATGTGGTTAGTGATTGGTACTTGGTAAGCCATCACTAAAGTGGAGGCTAGGATTATTGGTTTTGGTAGGTTTATGTCACGTACTTTCTTGAGATAGCATTTCTTTTGGAATCAGCATTTAGAACATCCAAGCCATCTGAGTAAAGCACCAGCATCTGATATAAAATATTAATGGTAAGAAACAATATGTACATAATAGCATGGAGCAGATTTTGAGTTAAATATAGAAGGATTTAAATTCTGTTCATTGTCTAACCTTTTTTGGGTTTTTTTTGTTTTTTTTTTTTAATGGAATCTCACATTCATCATCCCATGAAAGTACAGTGTTGGGTAGAAGAATAAAGTGAAAAACGCACCAGCCTTTCAATGACACCACAGCTTCCTCTTAAAAGTGGAATCTGGGACTACCATGTTCTAAAGAACTGTAGCAGTGAAATACAAAAAGAAAAAAAAAGTTACAAGTATTCTGATGCTTTATGACAGAAGGCATCAATTGCCGCTTCTGTACTAAGGGAGGGAGAATATGGTAACAAGTCTAGTATTCCTATATAATAGAAACAGCTCATAGTAGGATTTGTTAGAGGTATTGACTGACAGCTAATGTCCGTAAAAAGCATTATCTAGATATAGCAGTACTTAAAACATGTTGGATTTCAACATAACGAATGAATATGCTCCTTAGTTGTTTAATGATTTCATGTTCTTTTGAATATATGTGAAATAATACACAAGTGTTTCTCCCTAATGTGCAAAGTGATTTGCCAAGTTTCTCAGTTCTTTTTTCTTTGTGACATTTCTCCCTAAAAATTCCAAGATGTGTCTTTTTTATTGCTAATTAATAAGCACATTAGGAGCATTGCTAATGAAAAACTTTAGAAGAATCATATATTTGCCCTTCAAATACTCCCATTCAAAAAGTAATATATTAAGATACATTAGTTGAGCCATACATGTCTGAATTAATTGAAGTCAGATTAGTAAATTTTTGAGTGGCCAAGGAAAAAAGCTTAGTGTTTAACTTCCTTTTATAATGTATACTTACTAAAGAAAGAAAATAACTTCTGCTTCCCACACAGACATGGATAAAACTGCACATACAGTATTAGTCAAGGTACCTTGTTTTAAAGCAAGAAAAGCCCAATTCAAAATAGCTAAAGCTTAAAAAAAAAAGAAATCTCTTAGATAACTGGTCATCTGAAGAGTGAAGCTGGCTTCGGAATTAAACAGGAAGTGTTCATATTCTGTTATCAAGGCTCTATCTCACACAATCCCTATACTCTCCTTGCTTCTGACTGGATCCTTTTTCAGATACACTTCTTCCACAGAGCTCAGGTTCTTATAGGAGGAGTATCCCTTCTCCCTATTAGCACTAACAAATTCTGGGGAATCTGCCTATGTCTTCTTACATATTCGATAGAACCCTCTGAGAAGCCAGACCTGGGTGATGAACTCTGTTCAGATTTTAGAGAATACTGGAGAGGGCCAGCCTTACCCAGTGTATTCAAACTGAGCAGGATTAACAGTGAATGCACATCCTGGAATAATGTGATGCTGAACAGAGAAAATAGACGTAATTCTACACAACCAAACGTCATCTAAATTTATACTAGTAGAGGTATCTGCATTTTTTTAATAAACTTGCCCTTGGAGTCATGTTTATTTCTTCTTTGCTTTTCCCCAAATGTAAATCTCAGAAGAAAATTCTGTATGAACAAGAATGAATGCCTTAATCTCACTTGAGGTTATATCTCTGATAAGTATCTTTTCTCCAATGCTGTTTCCATGAATTCTGAAGGAAAAAAACCTAAGACTAACATAACACAAAATTTTCATCAAAATAGAAATATAATAGAAGCTGATAAATTCGTTTTTTCATACAATGTTGTAATAATGAAATAAAATGTCCTTTTTAGAAATAGGAAAATAATATATCAGTTTCTTAAAGAGGAAAACAAAGCTATCAAACAATATGGGCTAACTATGAAAAAGATATTTGTGTTAAAATCTAATGTACAGTATCTTAAAATCAATCAAACTCCATACTGCTACTTTATAAAATGTTTTCACTTTTATGACAATTTTCACTTTTTATAGATAACTATAATATAAATGCCAAGTACCTCCAAATTATGCTAATAGCTCATCCTAGACTTTGAGCATAAAGCTAAATTCTAACTTTTCCAAATTCCTTTGATTAAGACTGCAAACATAAAAGTAGGATAAATCTGTCAAAAATGAACAGTTTGCACAAAGAGTTCACATTTTTTAGCTGACAGCATTTTAGCACACAGAGGGGAGTTGTCAAAATTTCACTACAGGCAGTTTCATTCTATACAATGATATATTTTAGAGTTTATTGAAAAGAATTAGGTGGTAAAATTCACTGTCATCATACTGGGAGAATATCCTTGTATTTCTTTATGTGCCAATATGGTCTGATTATATTTGAGTCATTCTGATCTGCTTGTGTAAGCCTGTGAGGAAATACCTTTGCATGGAATTTCCTGAATTCAGGACTTTGGGGGCATAGATTGATCTCAGTCAACTACCTGAGCATGCTGGCAGGTCCTGCTGGGATGCCTTCTTGAGAGATCCTCTCACAAATCACATGGGTTGATGAAAAGAAAAGACAGCTTCTGACCTAACTGTGGGGAAAAATAAGTGTCTCCCTGTCTCTTTACTTTAAAAAAAGAATAAATTTCACAAATAGAATATATATATATATATTCTTATAAAAACCTCTGATTCTCCATTAGCTTGCCTTTATAATATACATATAAAGAACTTCTTTGAACTGCACCTATAATGAATGTATTTGCATTTTTCTGTTTTTCTCTGAAGTAAATTGAGGTACATTTTGTTTACTATGACTCTAGCATCCAAAGGTCTCATTCCAATTCTCTATAGATCTACCTTTTCAAAGATTTCCGGATGTAGGAGCTGAGAGGAAAAATGTCTGATGGACTCCCTTTCAGATAACACATTACGAGTAGCTTTTAAGATCTGTATTGTCACACTTCTCCACTGGTAACTTAGTCACTCAAATCCAGAGTGCTACTTTTCATATCCTGGACCCTTCCTTGGAAGCTGAGACTAAAGGGAAAGTGTTAGCATTTCTTTTGCTGTCCTCCATGAGCCTGCTTCAGCTTCCTTTAACATGCTTTACCGGTCTTCTTCTCAAGTTAGTGTGACTGGATATTTTCTGATCTATCAGCAGGAAGGACAAGAAGATTTAGCACATTATGTTTTTCTTAGCATGCTAGAATAGTCTTTGAAGCAGACCTTTAAAAAATAAGCACAGCTGACCAACTTCCTGTGTCTGTACTCTAGGGAACAAACCTCATGTGCATACCCCGGTCACTTCCTCTTACTGCTTGCTTCTGTGGTTCTAGAAGCAAATTTTCACCTGCTAGTTCTCCTTTGAAATAGTTCTAATATTATGTTTCAGGCATCATAACCCTTTCTCCTAACTACATAATTTCAGTCTTTCCTTTATAGCATCCACTATATTCAATTCTATTAAATACAGATACAAAATAGAAATATGGTGCCAGTTAATCCAAGTTTTTAAATAGTTTATCCAAACGATATAATTGCCATCTACTTAATAGTTATTGGGGAAAATAAAATTAATACAAGTACATAAGAAGAGTATTTTTTTAAAGATCTACTTTATGTAAATGTATTGCATTAAAGTCTGTATATGGGGAATTGGTATGTCTCATTTGGTAGAGACCATTTCAAGAACCCCATGAATATTTTCTTCCAAAAGTGAATAGGCTGAGAGAGTTAACATAGTTTTCAAATGTGTAACACTTCTCAATTAAACAAAATTACTTGCCCTATGAATTTATTTCCATTTTTGAAAGAAATTTTCCCAGGGTTTTATGATTTGCCTTGTTAATGATTTGAAGGATAGCAATTTTAACATTTGTCTTAATTTCTTTTATGTCATTAATATGAATTTCCACCATAAATGCATCCAGTTCTTACAATGTCTAAAACATTTGAACAGGTCTTAGGATGACTGAGAAGTCATATAAACTGAAGTTGATATGTTTCTAATCCTTATGGAATTTGATATCTGAATTGTCCTCTGTAGCCTTCACTAAATGGGTTCATTTAGATTACTCTTCAAGTAATAGCAGACTAGTGAAGTTAAAGGGTGTTTCAGTTTCATTATTTATAAAATCATATTAAATATGATACAGAATTATAAATTTAAGTTAAATATAAATAAATTTTCATAAGATATGATGAAATAGGTAACCTAAGGAAATGCTAAAACAAGTTCAAAAAATCCTAGAATACTTTGAGGGTAGCCAAGCTGTGTATGTGTGTATTTCTGTTTGTGACAATGTGACGATAATTATAAATAAACACATATAATGCTATTCACATTTTCCCATGTACTACATAATTTCTGGCGACACAAATTATTAAATATTGTAAATATTTTCATAACATAGAAAATGAGTATATAGCCTATTTACCCTTTTTATTATCTTGGAATTTGATATCTAGGCTGCACGTTAAAAAAGGTTAAATAATTGATATCCTCTTTTGAAATTAAGTTTTTTATGAATTGAATTATAAGTAAAAACATGATTTCAAGTGACTCAGACTATACCCTTTATGTAATTTTTGCCATAAGTTAAAATACCATTGAAAAGGCCTCATCTTTTTCTCTCTCTTCAAAAGAACTTATGATATGGTGAATCATATTTCCAAACATCAAGAGAATTAGGAGAGTGAACATGACAAATAAGTCTTAAGTCTTATAGGGTCACAGCATCTGCCTTGTGCTCATTCCTCTGCCTCAGTCACCAAAAAGAGATTTTACTTGTCTGTTATCAAGGTTATTTTTACCTTTCTTACAAATAAAAAATAAAAGTATCTGTTGAACACCTGTTGTTAAGTCTATCATATTTATTGGGTTCCCCTTACCTTAGCAAATGGATTTCCCAATTAAAGCCCATAGTTTCATATCTCTGATTGTAAGTTTCAAGAGTTGACAGTTCACTGGTCTATTTCCAGTGCCTGATATCAGTCATATAATAGGCACTCACTAAATATTATCCAAATGTGTATGACTGAGGGAATTAATGGAAGTTCATTCCTAGTTTCTTTCTTTCTCTTTTGACATTATTTAGGTTGAAGAGCTATTTTACTCAGTCTTTGCAAGTTTCAGAGTCAGTAACTAGTATAAAATAACATTAGATTATTTGTTTTAAAAATTTACAGTTTTAGAATGACTCATTCTTGAGCAGACATATCACCAAGATGATCATATGTATTTCATTATAATCCTGCATAGAATGTTATCCTTAAAACACCATGAAGTATCTGCATATTAAGAAGAAAACAGCTGATACATAGCAGAAACGCTGTATCAATAGCCAAGTTTACCTACATTTTAATATTACACTATACAGTCAGATTCTGAGTATCAGGAAACATGATGAAGAGTGATTCCAGGTCGGTCCAGAATTCTCATGCCTTAATTCTTTCCCTCCAAAAATAAAGTTAGAAAAGAAAAAATTAAAAATAAATTATTTTTCATTACTTCTATTTATCATTTTGTTTACTGATGATTAAAATGTCAGAAATGCACAGCACAGTGAGGAAATAACCCCAAAGGAAATATTTATTAAAGAAGTGGGAAGGGTAAAGAAACTCATGTTTAATGAACCTTGATTCTGCACTAGACACTAATAATCTTTATGTCACTATTAACTGAGTAAATTAAATCTCAGAGAAAATCTGTGGCCTAGATAATTTCAGAAAAGTGGATTGATTCTAAATCTTTTATACACAACTAAGTTTTATACACAACTTCATTTTCCTATATTGCAGCATTCCTAGCACCATTTTGTTAGCCAACCAAGTTTCTATACTTAGTACGTATTCTATCATAAAAATAAAAAGATAAAGAGAGCAAAGGGAGGGATGACTAGGAACAGCACAGAGGATTTTTAGGACAATGAAAATGCACTCTATGATGAACATACAATATGATGTATAAAAGTACACCACAGTGATGGACACATGCATTATACATTTGTCCAACCCACAGAATCTGCAACACCAAGAGTGAACCCTAAGGTAACCTAGGGACTTGATGATAATGATGTCACAATGTAGGATCATTAGCTGAAGCAAATATACCACTCTGGTGGGGGATATTGATAATGGCTGTTGGTTCTGGGAGACAAGAGACATACAGAAAATCTTTGCACCTTCCTTTTAATTTTTGTTGTAAATTTTAAACTTCTCTAAAAAGATAAAGTCATAATAAAAAGAAAAAAGATAAAGAGATGGAATAGAGGAAAGAGCATATAACTAGTAGTCACATAACTTTTATCCTATATCTACCTCTGTCCTTAAATAGAGGGTGATCTGATGTCTGTGCTAAGTCTTGGACCTATTTCGACCTCTGTAAATCACAGCAGTTAGGCTAGATAATTTCTAAAGAAACCATCCTGCTTCTTTGATTTTTTATTTTGTCTAATTAACCATCTTATTGTATATAGTTGTGTTTTATGCTTATCATTTAGTTGGAATCAAGGTATTAAATTGCCTTAATAAATGTTCTCATATTTCTGATTTTAGAAAGTCACATTACCTGTGCCTTTGGTGACTTTGTAGGTACATTCTTAATAATTTATTGCAGAGATCTATATGTGTTAGAAAGTCATGGTTAAAGAACTGAAGCTCTAGAATTACGTTTTAGAGCAGGCTTGCCAGCATGCAGAATATTAGTGTGGTTTAATATGCCAACAATTCAAATAAATATATGTGTGATTGTGTATGTGTGTGCACATATGTGTCTCTGTGTATGTATGTGTGTGTAATAAGGGATTGAATAACTCCAGAAAGATATACAAGATTCTTGGAAAAAGAAATTGCCTATAAGAGATCACCAGGTTGGTTAGATGCTATTATTTTGTCAAAGTTGAATATATATCATGTACATATAGTATTTATTCAAATAACTAGTACATTTAATAATTTAGTAATTTAAGAACAGGATTTTTTTAGAATTGAAATAAATACCAATTGGTATGTTGTATATTAGTTTTATGTCACTGCTGGAACAAATTGTCACAAACTTAGAAGTTTAAACAATGCAAATTTATTATCTTACAGTTCTCCAGAACAGAAGCTCAGCATGGGTCTCACTGGACTAAAATCAGTTCTTTCCATAGACTCTGGGAAGCCTCCTAACTTCCAGAAGCATTCCTCGGTTCTGGTCCCCTTCCTCCATCTTCAAAGCTGGCAAGGCCTTGTCTGGTCTTTCTCACAATGAATCACCTCCTTTTCCACTTTGTAGAACTCACATGGTCAGATAGGATAATCTCCCCATTTCAAACTGAATCACATCTGCAAAGTCCCTTCTGCCATCTAGGGCAGCATATCGCAGGTTCTCAGGATTAGGAAGCAGGTGTCTTTGGGGAACCATTATTCTGCCTCCCGCAGCTGTAAGCAGAATATCTAAGGTGACCTCAATTCCTTAATCAGAAGGAATCTGGCAGAGAAGGGGGCTCAGGAGCAGCCTCTTCATCTCCTATGTTAATTGACCAACTGGAATTACTGACCCCTTAGTCCATGCTAATAACATCACAGTTCTGCTGTTTAGGTTTGCCTATCTTACCCAAATTTTGACTTTTCTAATCTACGTTGTCAGAGCTTCCCACAGAGCACTCATACCCTCAGTGGAATTAGACTGAGTGTTAACGTCTTGGAGAGTAGAATATTTTCTTATCTTACTGTGTGCAAAACATGAGCTCAGTACAGTGATATTAAAAGAGAGAAGATGTTTGTGTGTTGTGTGGACAGGATTTGAGGTTCACTTCAAATCTTTTGTCCAGCTTTTGGAAATCACAGTAATTCAAGATCTGTATTACTTAACCCTTTCAAAGAAATCCATTAAAATAAGTTTCTTTTAAGTGCCAGGAGAGGACTAATATGCCTACTCTCTTGTTAAGCAGAACATGGTGTTTTGCTTATTGTCTGAGAAAAGTAATTTTAGAACCATGATTGTTCTGTGACTTAATCTTTTAGCAATGTAAATACTTAATTTTAGGTAGCCTCGAAACAAAGAACTAAAAATTTCTAATGTTTCAGAAACCATAGTATATTTGCCTTCTCCTCCCACCCCTGTGGGTGTATTTATAGGATGTGGGGGCAGTGAGCTATATAGTAAGAATGTGGTCTCTGGATTTGAAACTTGATTCCCACACACACTGTTATGTAACCTTTGAAAATGCACTTAACCTTCTGGAGCTTTAGTTATTGCCTTTTAAAAATAGGAAACAATATTGACCTCACATGTGCTTCTTAGTATTAGGCTCTTGGAAAATAACTATTTTCTTAATATGATCTTCAGTTTTCTAATATGTTCATTCCTGTTTATTTCTGAGGGATTACTTAAAAAAAAACAACTAGAAGTTCAGGGAAGGTAAATGCTCTGATGTAGTTTTCTATTTTTTATTTTTCAATTAATTGTTGTAATGCTTGTTACAGTAGATCTTTGAAAATTCATGGAATAATTTTTGAAGTGATGCTTCCAAAATTCAATGTTTGTCATTTAAATACCAAGACCATTTTTATGCTTGTAAAAGAAAGGAAAGCATTTGTATGGTTTTATGGAATAGATGTCCCCTATATCCATAAGCACTTGAAATTTATCACAAATAAAAAGCATTCTTCAGCCCAACATAGTTTCAACACTAGGACCAATTGGCTGTTTTGCAGGCTAAGAGGATTTATTTCCTTCAGACTTGATTTCCTGTTGACAATTGCCTTAAGGATCTTGATATTAAATTCATTTTTTCATACTATAGCTTCACAATTCTTAGGTATCATTATGGTCATTTTTAAAAAACTCCCCTAATTTATAGATACATACTTAAATAATTTACAGATGAAATTATATGAAGCCTGAGACTGGCTTCAAAATATTCTGGGATGAGGAAGGGGGCGTGGCAGGAGGGAGCTAAGCAGTGGACCACTGTTGATACTCATGGTCTTTAGTCTTTTTTTCTTTCTTTTTTTTTTTTTGTACATTCTGAAAACTTTAATTATTTTTTAGTCAAAAAATATTTTTTGCCCACCTTCCACTGACGATTCTTTGCCCCCTTTCCCTCCTGCTCCTGTGACCCGGAAGCTGGGCCCACCGTGTTCTTCCTGCCGCCCCTCGCCTGCCAGCGGCCTTGGTTGGACTAGGCGTGTGCTTCCTTCCCGCCGCCTTCTCCCGCGCGTGTGCCCGCATCTCTCACCTCAGGAGATGCTGTCGTGGTGCTCTGCTCTCACCTCTGCCATGGTTCATACACGTCTATTCCCCTGTAGTTGCTTAATCCTATATCTAAACGGAAACCTCTTGGTGGAGGGATTATACTATGTTGTTCACATGGCATTGTTAATGTGGGCCACCAACGAGTGGCAAAAATATTTGTGCTGACAAAATATTTGCTGAGTGAAATACACACAGTCGGGAAAGTTACCTTTGCCTTAAATTGCTCCATCTGTTTTCTGTATGGCAGATAATACCCACTGGGAAGAAGCCCATCTGTGACCTTTGTGCCTCCATTAATGGCTTCATAGTCTCAATAAGTCAAGCATGTCGTTGTTCCTCTGCTACCTCATATTTTACTAAATTCACTGAAAATAAGTATGAGTAATAAGATGAAGGGAGAAAAGGAAACCAGAGTGAAAAGATAGGTAACAAGTTGGCAACTTTTTACAACTCTTTTCTTTGATGATTACTTTTGATTGGTGTTTACATCTGAAAGCTGACTTTATAAATGCTGGATGGGTATAGTCAGACTGGGATGTGAAGACAAAAAAAAAAAAGCAAATTTTTACAATGCTAGGCATGCCCGGTTTTCCATCAGCACAGACAGCACAATGTCCTCTGCTATTCTTTATCAGTAGCTGAGATTATTTTCAACAAGAAATTAAAGGTTTTCCTTTTCTTCTTTGAGGAGACTTAGCTGCTTTCAGAATATTTGAAAAACTTCATATGACATTCTTAGATGTAATTTAATGTAAGATTCCTCATTCCACATGAATCATGATTATCATAGGGCAGAGAGATGCAGAGATGTAACTTACTCCACTAAAGGTTGTAAAAGGAAAGTGATAATATCATTTAAAAACATAGGAGCAAGAATGTAAGGTCTCTTTTATTGTCCTATCTCTAGAGGAAATATTCAAGATCAGTAGTAAACAAACAGACAAAAAGAAGGCATAAAATCTGCCTGGAGAGCCATAAACTTTTAAATTTGTTTATAACACTGTATAGAAAATGAGAAAAGATATTGAGCTGAAAGATGGTATAACTGGAGAAACCAATGGGGGCTTTATGGTAGTTTGTTTTTACTTTAGTAAGAAAGTTGTTCATTTTCCCAATTACATTTCTCTGTATTTTATTTATGCCTCCTTATTTTTATTGGTTATTGGTGACATTATTAATATCTATAAAATTTGAAATAAATATTTGAGTAAAAAGCATCTGTTACCAGCCAATTTCACTCATTCTTAAATTTTAAATTTAGGTTTGGGCCCTTATCTCTACTTTTATCTTTTTATAGTTTCCTATAAAAGTCAGATATTTTCTCTTTTCTTCTCTTGAACTCTTTAAATGCTGTTCATGGAAATTAAATTAGGCCTACCCTTTTTAAAATTGCGACCTGCCCATCCTACTCCAGATCCCCTTTAGACTGTTCTAATTTGTTTCCATTACCCTTAGAATGTTGCATGAGTGCCAGACACCTAGAAAGTCACTGTCATGTGTTATGTACTCAGCTAATATTGGTTGATGAATTAATGAATGAAATGAATTTATAGTAATAACAGCTAAAATTTCTAAGTACTTTAATATATCCCAAGCCTTGCTCTAATTACTACATACGTATAAGTTCACTTAATCATCAAAACACCCTTATGAGTTAAGTGTTATTATCATCTCCATTATACAAATGGGGAAACTCAAGCAGGGAGAAGTTAAACAACTTAATGGTTGCTGGCTAATAAGTTACATGGCTAATGGTTAAATGGTTAAAAAGTGGCAGGGCCCGGACATCCACACAGGAGCTCTGTACCCCAGGCATGATGTCCTGTTATGTTTGTAGACATAGGCTTATGGAGAAAAAACATATATGCTCATAAATAAATAGTTCTCAACCATTTTAATGTCTCATTACACCTGAAAGATCATCCATGCCGCTTGGAAATAAAGGCTCACTAAGGAAGACTTCCGAGGTAAGAGACGATGAAGACTGAGCAGTTTTCTTCTTCAGGTTAGCATCCCTTTTCTTACTGTCCTTTGACATCACATTTGACAACCACTACCTTGATTTAACTTTCTAAAGTCACCAATTTCTCAGGATGTCAGTTTCCTCATTCTCAAATGTAGGTTTGAGACTATAAGCTATCAAATGTCTCTCACTCCAAATTCTGCAGTTCTAAAAATATATTTCTGCATTATGATAGACAAGTATTGACAGCAGAAAAATGAGAGGATAAAAGACTTTTCTTGTTCCTAATGTTGGTCAAGTCTTTTATGTATTTGAACTGTGGTAAAAATTGCACAGGATTCCTCAATGGAATAGAAATTAAATGGAAATTAAAAAAGAGATTGAATATAGAAAAATAATGACTTAACCAGAATCCATAATGACCTTTGGTGTTTTGCTATAGTGGTGGAATCTACTCACCAGCACCCTTAAAATTTCTATATTTTTTGCATACCTGACTCTGGATTCTTGTTTCAGAATATAAACTGCTCTTTTTTTTTTTTTTTGGCTGGATCAATTTCCTCCTACTTTCTCCATGTGATGAATTATACAACTTCTGACCCAAAACCCCTCTGTTTCATCTTTCCATATTCATTTGAGGAGATTGTTCCCTTCCAAAATTTCACAATTCTTTAAATATTAATTATTTAAAAATCCAATCAGCCTTGACTTAACTGCACTACCACCTTAAAAACAACAACCTGTAAAACATCTCCATGATACTGGAACCCTCATATACTTATAATGAAAAATAAAATGACACAGTGTTTTTGGAAATCAGACTAACAGTTCTCAAATGTTTTCAGCTAAAGTTACCATATAACCCAGTAATTCCACTACTAGGTATAAAATTCAAGAAAAATGTTAACAGATGTCCACATAAAAACTTGTACATGAAGATTCATAGCAACATTATTCAAATAGTTAGAAAGTAGAAATGATCCCAAATACCCATCAATTGATGAATGTTAAATAAATGTGGTAGGTTTGTACAATGGAATATAATTTGACAACAGAAAGGAATGAAGTGCTGACTCAGGCTACGCCATGGATGAGCCTTAAAAAACATACTGAGGGAAAGAAGCTGATCACAAAAGCCCATATAGTTGTAAACAGTAGTCTCCCCACAGTTGTGGCTTCCTTTTCTGCTTCAGTTACTGGTGATCACAAAGCAGGTGATCTTCCTCCTGGTGGATGACCTGTCCCCAGGTCAGTATTAGCCTAATGCTGTATCACAATGCCTCTGTAATTCACTGCACTGCATCTCATCATGTGGGCATTTTATTATCTCACATCATCACAACAAAGGTGAATGCAGTACAATAAAATCTTTTGAGAGGGTGAGTTAGAGAAAACACATTCACCTAACTTTTAGTACAGTATATTGTGACAACTGTTCTATTTTACTATTAGGTAATATTGCTAATCTCTTACTGTGTCTATTTTATGAATTGAACTTTATCATAGGTACGTGTGTATAGGAAAAAGCTTGATATATGTAAGTTTTGGTACTATGCATGGTTTCAGGTGTCCACTGAGGTTCTTGGAACATATTCTCCAGGGGACTACTGTAATTCCATCTATATAAATTCCATTTATATGTCCAGAATAGGCAAATCTGTAAGGATGGAAAGATGAGTGGTTGCCTAGGGCTGAGGTGAGTTGGGAGGAAATGGAGAGTGACCGCTAATGGGCTTGGGATTTCTTTTCGTGGCAATGAAAATGGACTCAAATTGATGCTGGTAGTGGTTGCACCACTCTGTGAATGTACTAAGTAACATGGTATACTTTAAATTGGTGAATTGTATCGTATGTAAATTATATATCAGCATAGATATATCGCATAGATGTACACATAAATACACATTTATTTGCTATTTCCATGCAAATTATCATTTTACCTACTAAAAATGAATAAAAATGAATTCATAAGCTACCCACCTTTTTCCTTATTGCCACTGTTCTTCTAGACCCCTTAGCAACAAACTATGAGGCTTTTTTCTCTCCATTTAATTCTTTTATGAAATCTGTCTTTAAGCATTGTTTACTCCTTTAGTAAGTACTTAGTTGGAATTTAATATTAAATGACAGGTGAGTAGCAATGCCAAGAAACTCTGTCTCCTAAATTGCATTTCCTATAAAATCAATCTTTAAAATTTAAATTCCACAACACAAAATAATTAAATAAAAGAGTATAATAGATGAATCTTAACTTAGGAGTATATTTCATGTAAGAAATAAAGAGCGAAGAAGGTAACCAGAAGTTATCATCAGAACATGTAGCGCTAAGGAGCTAAGACCAAAGTCGATAACTAATTATTCCAACAGTAACCACCAAAAAAGTCCAATAAAGGTTATCAAGAAATTTCACTCAAAATGGGATAAAAAGAACACATAGTGAAATAATCTTATAACCAAATATAAATTAAAGCAAATGAAGATCTGTTTAAAAATATTAAGACAAAATATTTGGAAAGTAAGGACAAAAATAACAAACACATTGCATATTTGCATTTAAAGCTTCTGTAACCAGGCAAGTCCAGTGTAAGGTGGTAGAGCTAGTGGAGAAGGTGATCAATGAGAGCTGGTGTGTTCCCTGTCTAAGAGGAGTCTAGTAGAATCTTTAAAAACAGTATGTGTTTGCCACAATTTTTCTCTTCCTAAGCTCTTTTTGAACCATTCACATTTTTTTATTGCACGTCGCTCACCATAATGTCTATGACAAATGTATATATATTCATTTTCAATGAAGTTTACCATCAGTACTTTTTTTTTCAGTAATTCTTAAGGTAGGTCGTAGAACTTAGTCACTGGGTTTTTTTTCCAAATGGTCCTCTTCCCATGTTTTGCTCTGCTCTGCCTGATGATGAGTGATTCCCTCCCTAAGAATCATTTCCTAGTTAGCCACAGATTAAAATAGTTTTAATTACCTTTATGTGTTTTTGTGGAGATACATGTTTGAGTTCCACTGATCTAAGGTAAAGCATCCATCTTTTTAAGAATTTGATTAATGCAATCACTCATCAGTAACCTCCATAATTTCAGGTTTTTGTTCTGTATGTCAGAAATCTCAGTCACCAGGTTAAAATCTATTCATTTCTGCCCTTCCTTGAAGGCTTGAGAGTCTGCCTCAGTTCTTACCACTGCGGTTTTCCCTGGCGCAGACTAGCCTGCAGTTTGCTAAATTTCTCTATGAAGAAGAAATGAAAATTATGGCAAACCGAGTTCAGGGCTTGACTCAATAATGCGCATCCCATTCTGCTGGCTCTTTGATAGTCTCTTTTCCCTTAGGGTATACACGCTGTGATCTCGTGCAACCCCACACCTCCCTGTTGTGCTCTATTGAAGTTACATGCTTATCCTGAGAACAGAAGCAAACGTGGCATTTAAAGGGACTCTGTACTTCAAACTGTATGTAGGGATGACAGTTCGAAAAGCAGTTACTTCTCAGAGTTTAATCACTAAAATCTATACACACTTTTTTTCCCCAGGTTTAGGATACTGAGAACTTCTTTGAGAATAGTATTATAATATAGATGAAAACTGTTCAGATTTGGAGTCAAAATTCCGCTGGCCTTGCTGTTTACTAGCTGCACATGCTTGAGCAAGCTACTTAATCTCCCCAGCTTGTTTCTTGGGGAAAAAAAAAAAGTATATATATTAACACAGTACCTACCTTTGTATTCTCATAGTGATGTTAGTTGCATGAAAGGAGATGATGTATGCATCAGTGCATGGTATTTATCACTGTTATATGTGGTGAAAGTCGTGTTTCTTGATTAGACATGAAATCAGTACTTTATGTGCTGAAGTTATTTTTGAACCCATATAAATTGAAAGATTCTTATTTTAATTTGCAAGATTGATGAAGTTTCAAATCAATTCATTTGTAATGACATGAGACCTTGCAAATAAAAATGTTTTCGCAAGCAAGTGTGCAACATAGATAAACATCAGGTGTTTTTGTAATTAAGAAAATCTCAAGTTTTTACTAAGTTATATTACACATAGACTGCTAACAGTGCACAATCACTGTCGTATTTCTTTTCTAATAGTGCCTTTAGTATTCCACTGAAACATGGTCAGTGAATGCACAATATTCTTAGTTACCATTATAAGGGGCTCTGTATATTACAGCCTCTCCACTGTGTCTGCCGTTAGCTGGAAAAATGCTGGGAGTAACAGCAGCTACTACCAACAGGGAGCCATATTAATTATTTGAAATGTGCCTCATAAGAGGAATCAGCAGAGTTTATTACAAGTCGAATATTACTTGAAACGGGAAGGTTACCCTAACTGTTATCATAATCTATGTATCATTAACTTTCCTTGTTTAGGAAAAGAGATTAACAACCCTGTAAATTGCTATAGTAAATGTGTAAAATATAACTGCATATTCCCATTGTAGAAAGTCGGGGTCCTCCAGTTCTACCTAAACCTTCTTTATATAAAGTAGCTTTGGAAATTGAACTGACTGTGATTATGCTTTCTTGCCTTGAAATCCTAATTGCTTACTGAATCATCAGTATACGAACTATAGCTACTCTGAGCATAGAACATTCTTTTGTTTTTAAATTAGCAGTTTTTTCAGTCAGCATCTTGGTCTTCAAATCAACTTTAACATTAACTCATAAGACAGTAAGTGTATTACAAATATGTATGTGAACTGGCAGAATGCTTTGCAAGGAAAAGAGAATGAATCAATATATCAGCTTTTTATATTGTGGTTATTGTTTTTCCATCAAATACAATAAGCAGGTAGGAGTGGTTCTCTATTCAAATAATGGAAGCAAATCTTAAAAATAAAACATAAATTAACTAAGATTGTAAAGCTATCTAAATAAATGCCATCAAAGTGTTGTCTGAAAATGATGCCAATCTGCAGATTATCACTGATCTGCAATGAAATAAATGCAGAAATTGAGAGTGTTTAGAAACAGCAAATTGATAGAGTACTTAATGTCTGTTTAACAATAAAAAATGGAGACTTGCATTTTGAATATTTTTGTTTTTAGTATTTCCATTTCACTTTTCTCATAAGTCATTCTTATTGTATTTTCAAAAGTGTCATTCTGCAGTAAATTTGTAATTTAACCAAAAAATAATAAGTTTAAGAAGGGCTGATTTAATTGGTTGATGTTTGGATGACACCTAATGTTTCTGTTTGGATATATCTGTCTCCACTCTATAATAGCTATTAATTCAGTGTGAAAAAAGATAATGTAACATCATTTAAAAAAAAGTAAAAAGATGTATTCTTAACATTTCCTTCTTTGGTCCACAGGGCAGTCACACCACGGACAGATATCATACATCTCTCCACCAATTCACCTTGACTCTGAGCTAGAAAGACCCCCTGTTAGAGGTAAGTTCTTATTTTTATTTATTTAAAGAAAAAGAAACTCAGGCCATTCTTTGATAAAGGTAATAAATGAAATTAAAGGTAATTGTAAGTGTATATTTTATAATGCAGTGCTTGTTTTAAAAGAGGGGAAATGGTATTTAAGGAATCTGCTGACAGAAAGTTTTATGTATGTATAAACTAAAATGTGAAATACTGATCTGAGAATATGTTTGTAAACCATAATAAGAAATAGGGATCCATAGTGATTCAACTAGTGGAAGACTAGTAAAGACCAACCTAGATTTAGAGATGACCAGATAACAGTTACTTTTTTAGGTTTCTTCTTCATCAATCCTATCTTTGATAAATTAAGATGTGTTAATATAAATCATATTGACAGATTTATTTTCTTGCAACATGATATTTGATATTTTATTATTTTTTTGAAAGTCAGTAGAATTGTTAATATAAACATTTACTTTTTAAAATATATAAATTAAAATCATGTATTTTAAATTAATGCCACCTGTTTAAATATTTTTTAAAATAACTAGGCATGCAAAATAAAAGTTAAAGTAACATTTATCATTTCATAATATAAATATAGAATTTTCTTTCGATTTTTTAAAGAAATATTTATTAATGATTTTCAAAATGTCTTGGAATGTTCAAAGTTGACATAATACAGATGTGTTTTTAACTTTATAAATACCAAATATCTTAAGGTCATTTTTTTCAGTTTTAAGTAAACACCGTACATTTTCTTATATTTTCAACAGTATTAATTACTTGATACAATAAAAGTCATTAAGTCTGACTTTTTGAGCTTGTTTTCTGTACACACTCTTTCTTCTGCCAAGAGACTCCCATGTTTCTTTTCTGCCCTGCAAGTCCCTACCAGTATGTCAAGGCTGTGCTTTGTCTTCGGTTTCTCTGTGAAGCCTTTCCTTTCTTCAAATCAACTTTAACACTAACTCATAAGACAGAGAGTGTATTACAAACATGGAGGAGCAAAGTGCCTTCCTCTGTTCTCCAAACATCTCTTGTACTTGCCTCAGTTATTACACCAAAGGCACTGTATCTCATTTTGCAGGATGAATGCTTTCCTTTCTCTTCTATAAGTTCCTGTAGGCAGAGAGTGTCATGATTGTTATGTCTCCCCCAGCTACTTGTCTGTGCTTAGCACATAGTAGGAACTCATATAGTGAATTCTAAGTGACTGAAAGTGAAGGTGACAAGCTAGATTCCAAAGGGTGTGTCCTCATTTTTCAGGGAAAAAAAGGGAGCAGGGATGGTAAGAGAGCCCCAGGAAGAGAAAGCAGAATGAGCCAAAACATGGATATGTAGAAGTTGTAATATTTTTTAGGGAAGTGTGCTGGGTGCAGAGTAAAATGAGAGCAGTCTAGAGAAAGACTGGGTGGAAAGACGTAATGGGGTTGATCATGAAGGATTCTTTATCACATGCCAAAGAGTTTGTATTTTACCCTTGAAAAAAAATAATCACGAAATACTTTTAATTAAAAAAGAAATTCCTAAGTCATTGAAGTGTTACATCATAGAATTATCAATTCCTGACAGGAGAAAAATATCTCTGAAGTCAGTGGAGATGAGAGATTAGCAGACAGAGGCAGTTTGAGTAGTGCAGGTGAAAGGTGACTGGGAATTAGGAGTAGGCAGGTGGCAGCGGCAGGGTCTGGGAAATATTCTGAAGAGGGGTAGCATTTGATGCAAGATGTGCAGGGAAAGGAGTACAAATGCCTCCAGGTGTTTATACTGATTAACTTAGCTTAGCTGCTTATGACACCATTCCTCAACATGAGGAATAGATGAATTTTAAGTTGATGCATTATTTTAGACACATTAATTCTTAGTAGAATGCTGTTCCTACCAAAGATGAAGGCCTATTTGTGTAAGTTGGTAAATTTAATATGATTCAGTTCTTCAGACAAAGTGGTTTAAAAAAGGAAATATTTATTAATGTTTATTTATTATGGTCTGAGTTGGTTGAGTTGTGAGTGTGCTGACTTGGCTATGACTGGATGTTTCGTAGTTAGCAAGCTAGTGGTTTGTGCCAGGGAAGGAAATTGCTCACATGTCCAGCAGTCACCTGATGTTGTCCGAGGTGATAGGCACGTGGTTCTCATCTTCCAGCTAGCAGAGGCCCTTTCCCATTGAGATGGGTTTCTAGCAAGAAACAGGCAAGTTCCAAAGTTCAGGTATATTTCAGGACTCTGCTAATGCCGTGTTTGCCATATCCCGTTGGCCAGAACAGGTCACATGGCCCACCCCAGACTTACCAGGGCACACACAGGCTCCAGTTCCTGATGGAGGAGCCACAGTCAGAAGAACAGACCATGGGTACAGAGAGAAAAGGAATGTGGGCCATTTCAAACTACCATAGCTGGGCAGATAAAGAGTAAAATAAATGTAGAATAAATAAGATAAAAATAAACTGATAAAATGAAAGGATTTATTATTTAAATGAATACATTTACTTATTTAAAATAAATTTAAACTTTGGAGTTCTAAACCTTTCTTATCTTTAGTTTCCTCTACTACACAGAAGAAAAATAAGAACTTCACAGTGTCTCTGTGAGGATTAGGGATAATATAGAATAGAGGGTGGCATCTGGTAGCTTCCAGTTAAAACGTGGCTATCCCTGTACTTTTGGGTTCACTGCTGTGGCACAGGGGAAGAAAGTGGGCTTTGGAGCCAGGCAAACCTGCATGACCATTGGCAGCTTCTGTCTTCACGTGTAAAACAAGGATAAAATGCCACCCTGGCAAGTTTACTAGGATAGCTGAGTGAAACATAGTCAAATGCCTGACAAATACTTGGCATAAAGTAGGACCTAACGAGTTAGTAGGTAAGGAGGCATTGTTAAAAGCTTTGCTTTAAATTGGCACCATCTTAGTAAAAGTAGAAGTAGTGATGATATTCACTGGTAAAGAATGAATTACTGGAATCAGTCATCTCTGTTTGAGATCTACCTCAAATTGCGCTGTGTGCCTTAAAATGACTGGCTTGATAACTTCTAGTTCTCATGTCATTCCTCTATGTACATGGACCCAGAGACCATGTTCACAGCTCTGTGATTAAGGCAGCTGCATTTACAGTCACTATCTCGTGTGCCACGGTCTTACAGTTTTCAAAAAAAGAACATTTCATTAAATAAATAAAGGGTTTGTATAAATCACCAAAATAGCATTGCAAGATATCTTATACTCTTTTTTCTTAAAAACTATCTAATAATTCATTTAAAAACAAAATGTTGGAAATGGGGTAGAGGTAGCATACAATATCATTACTTAGGAACCACAAAGTATTTCAACTTTCAACTACCACTGTTCATCTTCATTTACTATTTTTAATTATTCTGACACTGTTGTTGATATTTATATGCAGTCAAATTATAGAAGTGAACTATATATCTGTATCAATGTGTATGTATATATGTGTGTGTATAGAGACATATATAGACATGTAAAAAGAGACAAGAGAGAGAAAATCTCCAATGTATATTATAAGTGTTTATTTGAATTTGTACAATAAGACAAATTATTTTTTAAAGTAATTTGGAATTCTGTCTCCAATAATTGCTTTTGTTCTTTTTTTTGGTGAGATTATATAGTAATGTCCTTTGAACTACCTGGAAACTAATATTAGCTAATTTTTTAGGTTTCCTTTTTCTATTTTTCTACTATAATTTTCATATGTATGTATAAAGATTATGAAAGATATGGCTAAGTATTCCTCTTCCCTCACTCACCTATGACTCTCTCTAGTCTCTTTTTTTCCCTTCCTTTACCAATTTCCACTAGTCTACGTGCATGTCAATGTTTTGGAAATTAGTGTTTTATACATTTATTCCTTGTGTATTTTACAGACTTGACTGTATTTTTACAGGAAAATCATACCTAATTTTGTGATATTCATCATGCTCTAAATACAAAACAACATTTAAACATAATAATACAGTTTCCAGTATTAGCACAGAGAGCTTTTCAGTAAGAATTATGAATTATTTGATAAATGTTATCAGACTGCTTCACATATTTTGCCATTTCACTCTGTTCTCATCTAAACTATTTTGATGTACTTGGTACTTTTTTTAATAGTAATTGTGCTTTGAGTAGTTGAGGCAATGAACTAATTATTATCTTTGGAATTGTCTTTTCAAACGTTAGTCTGAAAATAATACACTTATTCCTAAAAATGTTCACATATTTTTATCTCATTTTTGTCTTATTACCTATGAATCATTTTGGTTTTAATCCACATGTCACTATCCTACCTTCTTTCAATTCCTTGATTTCTTTCACTTTTGCTATCAGTTTTTAGGGCAAAAATATTTCTGACATTAAGGAATGTGTTTCCTCTTTAGTAGTGTGCATTTTAATTGTGACCAACATTCTCTTAGTAACTGTATGGGAAATATAGTGGCAAGTCGCTAAATAGCTTAGAATAAGATGTTATAATGTAACTTCAAAATAGAGGCAATATATAATTTCAGTGGCATGTACCCACCAATGAGCAGACTTGAGAGATTCTATTGTTTAAATCTAATGTGATCATACATGGCATTTGGTCACATAATTTATGCCTGCGATGGCTTTTTACGCATTCTTCAATTTACAGATTTTATTACTGAATAAGGGTGTAAATTTCAGTGGTTTACTAGTGCATTAATGTCACAATACATTACAAGGTAATTAACCAGAGCTGCCACTATAAATAGAAAAATAGTCACAGCCCTCACTATAAACTACTTAATAAAAATAAGATCCTGAATCAGCATTCACCATTATAGTAATTTTTCTTGCTGTGCATCTCATTAATCAAGACTTTTAAAACAATAGCTTCATCTAGAAGCACTATTATTTTCAAACCTTTCATTATTAAAGCAAGTTTCTTATAATTTTGAAGTTAATTTAATGAGATTGGTTATACATTTATGCAAATAAGTTCTACATGCTTTTGAGACATACTTCCCCATTTTATATACCATAATGGGAAATGAAAGATTGCTTTGGTAATTTGTAGCTGACTTGTATATGAGCACACTGGAATTCTGAGTATGGCTTATTAACAGTTGCCATTTTGAAAGTCATATGTCCACTGACTGTCCATTCTCCTGACCTTTATTTTTCCTCCTAGTTACAAAAAATGCAAAATATGGTACCTAGAATCATGTCTGTATTACAGGTAGAATCACTCAATGAGGATGTTTGTGTGGGAGTTTGTATTGAAAGTTGAATTAGAATCCTAAACAAAGGCATGTGTAATTTGAGTTTCAAATAATGGAGTCACACTCTTCAGTTGAAACTTTGTTTTGTTTCATTGTTACGTGTAGGATTTTGTAAACTTAACAGTCTATTATAGGAATTTTTCACAACATCCCTAGCAATTAAAATTAGCTAAATTCCTGTGAATAACCAAGAAAAGACATTCTCTTCTGAAAAATGTCCTTCCTTTATATTACTAAGGATGATATATTAAATGTTCTGATGAATAAAAAATTTGACAATCACCAATACTCTCCACCCTCCAATATGGTAAACCACTAGTAATAAAGCAGGTGAAAGCAGTATTGCATTTATTTTGCAAAATCTTATTTTTTAGGCAAGGTCTCATATTTAATCAGAAGTCTTATGCTTAATACTAATTTATATATTTGCTAATTGTTGACAGTTAAATTTATACTCTGAGAAAAAGCTAAAATATTTGGGCACATTTGAAAAATGACATTTATTTTTTAACTTTTTTTTTCTATAATAAACTGAGTAGTATAAACATGGTTCAATTGGCACATAATCAATGAACTAGAATAATGCCAAGCATTAAGTTTCCTGTGCAAATTGAGTTACATTCAGCAATTCCACATGCTGAAAATATTTTTTTAAAGTTCAAAATAAACAGATGGTACTGCTTGGTGCATCTATATTAAAAATAGGCTCTAGCCAAAGATTTAGCATCACAAGTTAGACATATTAATACATGATACTATCTAGTGAAATGTAAAAACATTCAAAATTGATTAAAATAAAATAAGAACAGGACATCTGGCATTCTTTTGAGTCTCCAGGCCTGTTCTTTAATATTTTATTATGGTACTTTCTAACTTATCTAGTTAACAAACATATGGTAGAACATAATTCTCTAGCTGTATCCAACCTTAACCCAAGGGAATAAAAATGGAACTTGCATATAATAGAGTGCATTGGCCATGTTAAATAAACCTTTTCACACACTGGTAAATGCTAAATATTTTTCACTGTGTCTAAAGTCTGCTGTGAACACCTACAAGATAGTGGCAGACAGAATAGCTGTTTAATATTAATGGTAAACATCACTCCCATTTATTAAGTATGCATCTTGTATCAGAAACAGGAAATAATATTTTACAAACATTGTTACATTTACTCTAATAAAAATCCTATCACTTTTTCATTTAGACTTATTGGTCATTATTGTGTTTCTAGTATCAAGCATACTACTATAATATGTAGCACTAATTGAATTTGGGTTGAATTTAATTGAAGTAAAAACTCTAAACTTAATGGTAAAATGTACTTTTGATTAAAAAAAGGAATAAGCATGAGGGTTTTATAAAATGTGACATAATTTACGAATATGTTATTGTTTAAAAGATATTTGTCATTTACCACAACTTAGCATACTCCTGCACACCTCTTTATGGTATATAAATCATATATTGAGAATAATTTTGCAAGAGAGTAGTGTAATCTGGTGGTTTTTCACGTTAGGTTCCTAGTCAGCTTGTCCTGGTGGTCTCTCAATGAACCTGATGAGAGAGGAGATAACAGTTTGAATTCTACTTCCACATTGGCTGATGGAATCATATTCTTAGTCCTCAAAAGGAATTAAATAGAAGCTTAATACCACATTCTCCAGGGTCAGTGTGACTGGTGTCAGATCCAGTGACAGCGGGCTTTCACTTGAATATAATGGTTCCTCCCTGGAGCTGTTGTTCAAAACGAGGGAGAGTTTCTTGGATTAAGATGTTTTGAGAACAGCTATGACACCAGGGTTCATTTCTCTGAACTTCACACCTCCCCATCCCTACCTGCAGGTACTTTCTTTTCAGATTACTCACTGGCTGGACTCTCGTGAGTAAGTCTTATTCAGAAAGAATGGCAATACAGATTCTTTATTTCATTCAGAGAGAAAATACTTTTTATTTTCTAAATGTTACAACATTTTATTAGTGAGGTATTGCTATCAGTAGTAATAATAGCTAATGTTTATTATATAAATTAACCTTAAATCATATGTTCAAATTTTAAAAAATTATCCAGATGAGATATGGATAATCTCCCAATTCCTAAATTCCCAATTCCTAAAGAGAGCCAATCATAATATTCTGTAAGATGTTCCAGCAGGTATCACCTTTTTGAGTGGACATGTATGAACACTTAATTTTTACACTTAACGTTGTGCCCAGCCCCATTCTAATCACTTGACAAGGATTATTATTTCATTAATTTCCTGAATCCCATGAAGCAGATAATATTATCATCATAACTTTGTGAATAAAAAAAACTGAAAACAGAGAGAGGTTCATAAACTTCAAAAAGGTCAACAAGGATTAAATATAGGAATCAAGATACAAAAGCAAGCATCTATAAAATTCTCCTTTGGCAGTTTTTCATCTTATACAAAGAGAACTGTGACTTAATTTCCAAAACTAAATTCCGTACCAAGTAGTTAGTAATAAAACAATACCAGCAAGGGATGAGGGATCTTACCATCCATAGTATAATATTTTCAGGAAAACTTCTTACCACCTATATAGTCATCTTAAGAATATATATGATACAAGTAGTTTGAATACTTTACTATTCACCATCCTGTGACAAATAAATTTTTTTGTGTTTCTGTTGTTTTCTTCTGTAAAATATAGTATCTTTGTTCTACTGCTACTGTGACCTTCTCTTTCCATAAAACATGTCACTGTTTCTCTCAAAAGAGATATCTGAAATCTTAGTACAAAAAAAAAAAGTCAGGCATTCTAATAATGTGTTATAAATTGTATACAAATTAAGGTACTAAATATTCTTAAAATTTATTTGTGATAAAATATCCTATTTTTGTGATTTTCAATATTCTTTCTCCAAAATGTTATTATTTAGGTAATAACTGGAAAATAATTTTATACCTTTATCCTAAAAATTAATTACCTTAATGCCTAGAGCAGACAGCTGGTTTATCTAGGTATGAATACTTAATTTTTACACTTAGTATTTGTGCCAATAGTTGTGTTGACTGTCACCGCCAAAACCTGGGATGGGGTGAGAAGGAGCAGGCCTTGACCTCCAAATGTGACAGCCACACTCACCCCCACCAGCTGAATGCCCAGAATTGCAAGGTTCCAGATCTCGGTTATACCCCACACAGCACACACACGCACACACACAGACGTGCCACAGTAGGGTTATCTTCTCTAATATAACAATGCCCACTTGACAATAGGTTTAGAAGTTAAGTATGATAAAAATCATAGTGTTGAATTCTTAAGTTTTAAAACATCTTTTACATTTAGAGTCAATTGCTTGAGATTGGATAAAAGTCTCTCCTCTAGATTCATCTTTTGCACTTGGACAGTAAGAGCTGGGACCGTTGCAGATACAACGTCCACCTACATATCACTACTTGGAGAAAGAGGATTTGGTTTCCTTTTCTGGTGAAAAGCATGTGCTCCTATGTGGGGAGGGTTGACTTTGCTCTTCATCCCACGACACCCTGAGCAACAGTGCCTTCACACTAAGGGGCACTCGGTTCTGTCAGTACTGCGAAACACTTTTCTCTCTGTTAGTTTTAGCTATGGGCCCAGCACTTATTTCCAGTTCTGAAGAATCCAACAAAAGACATTTTCCTTCACTGGAGCAGGTACTCCTATTAAGTTTGGCATCAGATTCTCCTGGGTGGCATCACATGGAAGACACATTGAATACTAATGCTTACGTTTTATCCTGATATCCCCAATTTTCTAAATATTTGATGATGGCTAAATCCCAGAGCCATTTTAATAACCTCGTTCCTAAGCTTTGAGTCTAAACTACTGAATATGTTATTATATATGAAAGTGCTCCATACCCTATAGAATGCTATACAAATATTGTTTAATATGATTTAGCAGGAATACTTTATTTATTGCTCTAGTCTAAAATCAGTATAGCTCATACATGGTAAAATGAAGAAAATAAGTCCTTAAGGAAGTTTGCAATGTTTTTATCCTCCTTCAATCCTCCTGTTGGCTTAAATATCATCATTCCATTTTATATTTAAAAAATAGTTTTTTTGGTCCATGATTGTCTATACATTTAAAATCTCAAGAATGTATCAAACAATAAAACTACACATCAGTTTTTCTCGGTGTTCTCCTGAAAGAGTAACTTGCATTCATTATTCAACAAATATTTTCTATGCAGTTGCATCTTATGCGTGAGTTGGATTCTGAAGTTTGTGGTAAGGCCAAAAAAACAAAAATGACTACTATGTGCCATGCACTCTACAGAAACTGGTGATGTAGTGATATACAAGAAAGATGTTTGCCCTCCTCACAGACCTGACTTTGAAGTGGGAAAGATGAACAATAGGGAAAGATTAAACAATCAAGATTAGAAATAGGTCATGATTAGAGATATGTAAGGTGGGATCAAGAGAACCACTCTAGAGAGATAACTACCGATCTGAATGTGAAGATTGAACGTGAGTGGACCATGATTAAAGTTGAAGAAAAGTATAATCAAAGGTCCTGAGGTAGAAAAGTCATGATGTGTTAGTTCATTTGTTCACTAAGCAAATATGGATCCGAGCCTTATATGTGCCAGGCACTGGTAAAGTTATACAGTTCATAAGTCTATCAAGATTCCTGTTCTCATGAAACATACACTCTGGATAGGGTAGAAAAAGAAAAACTATAAGTGAACCAAAAAAATAAATAATGGACATGATAATTTCTGAAACATAGTGAGGGGGCACTGCAGATATAGGCAGAGTATTGAGGCAGGAGTTGGATCCTGCAGGGCCTTTCAAAGAAAAACCAAAATTAGATAGTAGTTAAAGTGGTAAAAGCAGATATTTTTCAGAACTGTTAAGAAGGGAAAAGAGAGCTTAGTATAGACTGCACATGAACTCCAATACAGCGTGGACAAATGGGAATTTATAGCCAAGGTACAAGTAAATTCAAATTACCATGGGACTAAGCACTGTGCTGTTTAGTAGCATGATGGAGGGAACACATGCCTGGATTCCTGTAAGTCCCTGGGGTCACAGTGCCTGCAGGGAAGAAGAGCATTAACTGTCACCAGGCAACCAATGAAAAGACTCCATTTTCTGAGCCCAAAAGTATCAAATTCTCATTCTGGGCACACTGAATTTTGATCCTATTAAAACAAGAATAGTTTTAGACTCTAAGCTGGTGACTGTGAGACTGTTAACATACTGGTCAGGTTAGTCTGTTATTGCCTCTGGAGCTGGACAAAGTTTCAGAGTACACGATTGATATGGTGTGAACTGGGAAGAGAAAAACTGGCCAAAGGGTGCTCACTCAGATATAACAGACATTTGTGTAATGAGCCTAGCAATTCTAAGTCTCTTGCAGATATCAGGAAACCAGAGAGGATTGTAGGCATAGAAGTCATTAATACAACTACTTTGCAAAGAAATGTTGACAGCAATGCTTAGGATGAATTGGGAACAAAGAAAACCTGTAGGTTATTTCAATAAACGGGTATTTGAGAAAGCAAACTAAAGACAGTAACAGTGGGAAAAAAGAATCCATTGTAGTTAAAGCATAGTAGAACTTGGTGGTTAGCTGGGCATATTGAGAGATAAATAAAAGATAATTCCTTGATTTCTAATTTGGATCATAACTATTGATGATGTTCTGGAACACAAAGGTAATTTGTGATCAAACTAAAGATCACCCGTTATTAACTCTGAAAATTCACGCAACATGAGAGTTGATTGGAAATTGTTTCCTTTTGATCTATAGGAGATGTAAAAAATAATTTCAGGAGTGACTGAGAACTTTAGCCTTTTAGAAGTAATTGAATCAGCTCTTTGGTCACCAGGTGGTTAGTTATCCCAAGATGTAATTTCTTTAGAAAAGTAGGACTAGTGGATTTATGTGATACTGAGTCTGATAAAGTTCTTTCCTGGAACCTGAAAGGCATGCCTGCCACACTTTATTTAGGTTTTAATGAATGAATAAATGAAGCCAAGGCTATAGAGTGAAAACCACCTCTGGTTACCAAATAGTCCATGTCTGTTCTTTGTTTCACTAGTTTGAACAATGTACTTCTTCATTTCAAATGTGTGTGTTCATTTGAGAGGGGCACCTCAGGGCACCCTTGCTCGTTCGTTAGATAAAACCATTCTTGAAGAAAGAACAGAGTGCACAGGCTGCACTGCAAGCATATAAAACCCGGAATACCAGATGGAACATGTCTTAGCCTTGTACTTGTGATTTCTTAAAGTTAGAAAAATAAATAAATACATAAGGTAAACAGTCCAATTTTGATTCTGTTGTTTTTCACTGTTATGTAAAAATGTAATGCTGCTATCTTATAGAAGATGGATTTTTAGAAGCAAGTCTTCAGAGTTTTAAAATCAACCCCAACCAAAAAAGAAAAAAAACTAACCTTGGTAGTGTTTTTCTTCATAAAATCTACCCAGCTAAAATATTTTCTGATGAGTTTAAATGCATATGAACTACAGCTCTGGAGACTTTCTTAATTGAGTACTTCATTTTGCTTTTTATTGAAATGTGTACTTTGAAAACATTGGTGAAATTTGCCATTTCCCACCTGGCACCCGCGACAGCTGGAGCCTGAGCCATTGCTGATGGCCCACACTCATGCAGGACTAATCTAAAGCAAATGTCACATTAAAAGCTACCTCCCTGCCCCTTCTTCTGTTAAACATACCTAAGGAAATAGAAAGAGCATAATATTTTTACTTCAGCTCCAGCTATTTTCCTTTTTCTCCTCTTCCCTTTCCATTCCTATTCCTCTAAAACTATTACTAGTGGTCATGCTCTTAAATCTGAAATATTTATAGGAAAGAGATTTGTTTTAAATGAGCAGATGGGCCAGTTCTAAGACAAGCTGCTATGTTAATAAACATGTGTGGTGCTTTATCAGCAGAGCCTATTTTGACATTTCTTCTGGATGATTTGTATAGCCTATCACTGTCACACCTGGTGCAGGGACAATAAATGGGCACTTAATAGTCAAGCAGTGTGCGGACACCTTCCATTAGAACTTCATTATGTCAGATATAATCATCTGTTACTGAATGTCAGGTACTTAATTTATGATCAGTTTTCCCTGTGGAATTATTAGCCATACAAATGAATGATCCATTTCTGTGACTTTTACTGTAAATTTCCTTCTCCCGATGATGGCCACTTTTTTAAACATGGAATTAATTTGACATCCTTTTGGGGTTTTAGAATATAAGGTGTTCTGTTTATATTTAAATTTGAGAAGATGACAAACGTGAACCATATATAATATAAAATTCCATATGTTAGCGCACATATTTGTTTAAAATAATAGTTAAATTCTTTAGTTTCCTCTACTGATAAACTTTAGTTTGATTTTGGTAAAGTGACAGTGCTCTTAGGAAAACACAAAACAAACCTTCTCCCTAGAGATCTCCTGTACAACATTTTTTTATAGTTAGCAATACTATACTGTACATTTAATAATATAAGAGAGGGAGTTTCATCTTTTCTGGTTTTTACAATAAAAAAAACACTTCCTTGGACAAGAGAAATAAGTATATATTCAACTGTAACATTCAACAGAATATGAACAGGGCAGACAATGAAAAGAAAAGAGAAGCTTAGGTTTGTGAGCCCAGAGAAATAAAAAGAACCAGTGGACTAATTCTTTGTAGGGCTTTCAGAATCAAACGTTCCCAACTGGCATCTTCAGAATCTTCTGGTCCTTTTCTTTGGACTGAAGAACATACAGTCAGAACTTCACCATGTCTATTTTCAAGATCACGATAAGAGAGAGCTTCAGTTCTTGCAAAGATTGCTTATTTAAATTATTATCTATGAAAAAGTTCCTTTGAGAGATGTCTCAACTAATATCTGATGAGTACCTTAAGAATGGGGCAGTAGAAATACCCATTATTTGGGAAAATAAGTCTTAAAGGCTATTTAGCAATCAGGAAACTATTGTACCTGCCAAGTTAGGAAGAAACTGACTATCACAGACAGGAAAATATTAACAAACTGTTAATAGAGTTGGATGGTGTGAGAATGAATCTGCTTTACTGCCAGCACCATATTATTAATGTCGCTTACCATTTAAACCCTGCAGTTGCCAAGAAGGGTCTGCCTGTATCATAATGGTACGGACCTGGCTGTCTTCCACCCACTTCCAGCTTTCAATGTGATGAATGGTATAGCACTCGCACTGGAATTATGGTGGCAGGTGATTATAACTTCTTCATGGGGGTTACAAACTTAAAGAAACCATGCATTTTGGAAAGGGTATGTCCTACACAGCTGAAAACCATCATGAAGGAGAAATAAGGGGAAGATGTTAAATAGGAGGTAATAGTGAGTTTCCTCCTAGTGTCCTAAAGAATTAAAAAGGTCTGTGAAAAAAAATGCAATTGCAAAGTCTTACTGCCCTGATTCATTTGTAATCAGCATGGATATAGCTGCTTCGGATTTTTAGTCTGTAGACACCAGTGGTCAACAGACACATTAGTCTATAGGATATCCCATTGACTGGAGTGACTGGTTGTAGATGATCTTTTAATGACCAATCCAAATAGTATTGTTAAGGTTTATTGGTGAAAACTCATGCTATGATAACAGACTGTGGCCAAGACACTTCAGGGATGCAAGCTCCCCAAAGGAGCTGGTCAAGACTTCCATCCTCCCCAGATCTGAACCCTTGGGCAAATATAACCAGAGTCAAGGGGAAGCTGGCAGCAAGGCTCAGTTGTCTGGCAATGCATTCCAAAACCTGCTGAGTAAGTTTCACATAGGAGAGTTGAGCCAGTTCAAGCCCTGGAAGCTGACTAGACCTCAGTGCTTGGCAGGGACCTCTGGTAATTTACTCCTTGTTCCCCATTGTCTTACATGTATTTCTCTCACAGCTTCATTGGTTCTGCCACCTTAGAAATCTAGTTTGATCATTTGGATCCTTACTGGAAAACCTGTTTTTTTAGCAGTCATTTGCTCTAAGGTCACTGTGTTTCTTCCCTTTGTGATGATCAGGCTTATGTCGAGCTGCATATGGTTTTTGTGGCAAGATCTTGAATATTTTTGAATGTAAAATAAAAACTATTAAGGAACATCACCATCTGAAAATTAAAAGAAACAATGTACATGTATTTGTATATTCAATTTGGTTTATGTCTGCTGATTATGCCACTACTGAATTGAGAATAGAAGCATGTATCATCTTGTATAAGTGGTATGAAAAATATGGGCTGCACTGAAATTTTATGTAAAATAACTCTCACAAGGGTATTTGCTTCAAACTACATTTAAGAAAAACTAGCAAAGGTGAACACTGACTTTTTGTTTCCAGCTAAATTTATGGTCTTTAAAAACCATATTACTAAACTTTAGTTATCATACACATTGAAATCGGGCCAGGGAACAAAGCAAACTCAAGAAAATATATTGTAAATAAATTTTAATGTTTAAAAAGAAAAGAGAAAATGTTAATAAAAGTAAAAAGCTTTTCAAAACAATTTAGTGAACTAGCACATGCTGGAAAATTATGTAACAGTAACTTGTAATAGCAATATGGAGGAAGCCTGTGATCTGATTGTAATTTATTCACGGTGTGTATGATCACAATGAAAAGACTGTAAGTAATGATATTTACCAGTCTTATCCTGAACATTAATCAGCCAGTAAATGTTTGTCAAATTTAACAGAAAACTTTGAGATACAGCATCTATTTTAGGCTTTAGGGCAGCAAAGTAAATTGCTTTTAGTTTAGCAAAAAATGGAATAATTCCAAAATGTAAGCAACTCTGTTTTCCCTCTTGGGTATAATTAGAACTGTTATTAAGTCAGATCCATTAAACTGTTGGGAATTTGGAAAAAGTAATTAGATTTATTCTCAGAAATTGATAGAGTGCTATCTAAAGAAAAAAATGACATAAATTTTTGAGAATTCACACTTTCACTGAGTTTATTCCTTTTTGTAAGTTTCACATAGGTTAAATGACTGAAGCTCTTTTCATTTTCTAAACTCTAAAAACTATTCTGCACATTAAAGCTCCAAAATTCTGTGATCTCTGAGAAAAGTATTCTATCACAAGGTTCCTCTAAAACTGTGGAAGTCCATTATTGTATGTACTGCTCGATAACATTTGTGATACAAATAATTGACACCTTTGAGCCATTAAACTTATAAAAAGCCAAGTGGAAACAATTTAAGTGGATTATTTCACTTATAAATTCCACTTAAAAAATTTTTTTTTCTATGATTAAGAGTAGATGGTGTTAAATGATTGGCATGAAAGATTTAGTCTCCTATTAATTTTACCAATCAAATTTGAATGTGTAATATTCAGGACATTGTGCATTTCTAAAACCATATAAATCTGAAGTACCCATAATTTCAAATCAAGAAATATGTAAAATCCAAATGTCTTCCTTATGCTAATATTTTTCCTTGACTAACAATATTATTCATGAATGCTTATTATAGCATTTATTAACATTTCATTTTCAAATGACTGTATTTATCATGAAACAAATTTACTTCTGTAGAACTTTTTAATATGTTCTTGATGAGGAAAAAATCAAGTGATTTCCATGTATTCTGTCATGTGAAATCTTTGCCTTTATAAACATGTAATTTAAATATGACTTTGAATCATTTTTGTCTGACTTTAACTGGAGACTAATACTGAATAAAGAAGAAAACTTGAAATCCTAGACTTGGGAAAAATAATTAAAAAATGCCGTTAGCAAATACAGTAAGAAAAGAAAGGTCACCACTGACTGAATGGCAATTTTAAGCCTGGTACACTGCTTGTTCCCTCATATAGGTTATTTCTAATTCTTAGGAAAACTTGGAAAGGCAGGTATCTTTATTTTCATTATAGAAATAAGAAGCTAAGACTTGGAGAAGGTGAGGTAGTTCATCAAGGGTTATGAAGGTAAAAAGTTCCAGAACTAGTGCTCTGGAAAAGATTTAAACAGTAACCATGATTTTATAGTCAGTAAAAAATATAAAAGTAGCAAAATACTAGTATTCCTAAGAGTAGGAAACAATTTTTAAAATAGCAATCATGATAGCCTTTTAGGAAGAAAAGATCACACACTATTACAAGTAAATAGGCCTTATTTCCTAGAGGTGACAGTTGAGGGGACGACATTACATTTTTATTTTAAAGTTAGTGAAGTGGATTAAGTTCCATTTGTCATGATGCACTAAACGCAGTTAGGAATAAGCTTTAGAACTGTGCTGTTTGTTGTTGATAAAGTTTGCTTCTCATTAAACTCTCATTACCATGGGTCACATTATCCAGACCCCAAGCTCCAGCTAAATGTAAACCACATTGTGGTGGTACTGAGTAATAATTGCACTTGCTGGATTCTATCGCAGGAGGGGATGTTCACAAACCACTTTGACCATCTCATTATATATAAATATAAATATCAAATCTAATATCAAGGAACCTCCTGTACAGCTTCTGGAAAACACAGAGGTATTTTAGAAGTGTGTTTACTGTGGTTTATAATTATTACCAGGAGCAATATGAACCTAGCTCTATTAAAAGGAATAAAAAATAAACAGGATTTTTTAAGTAGAATTTTTCATGTCAAGCATTTGTAAATAATGGCAGTTAAGCATCTGTAAATAACAATCTAGGATTGTATTTAATGTAAAATTGTCACGCAGGTAAAGTCAAGACTATTCTTCTATTTGTAAAAACTTCACATTTTGTTTAAATGAAGTAAATTAGAACTATGTAAGAATGTGTACAATTAGTTGCTTTTATTAAATATATGTACACATATATAATATATCAATACATGCCTAACATCTTACAGTAGAAAAACTGAAGAAACACAAACTGTTACATTAATGAATGAAGTTTTATCACAAGAAAACTATAACTTCTCTCCTGAAAGTGAAAAAGTCTGTGCCTTTTTTCTGAAGACATTGATTCATTTAATTTCTTCCCTCTGCTCTGTTTTATTGTGGAGGGGATAAGGGGTACTGTTCAGTTTAATGAAAAGTAAAAGGCTCTGTCTGTAACTTACTCTCATTCATTCGTGTGTCTAAGTCTCTTGAGCAGATGGAAACAATCTTAAGAAATTGGTGTTGAATGTTAGTGAGACTAAGACGGGAGTGATCTTCAGAATCACTTGATATAAAGAGTTGTGCTGATGGAGTGATTTTCTATTAAAGAAACTTGGTAGGTAGGGTGGAATGAGGGAATGGGGCAGGAAGGAAGAAGGTGTGTGCTGGAATATTTAAAACTGTCATACTTCATATGGTGGTTTTAAAAATATGTGTTGCTCCTCATTGTATTCTTTATTTTTATATAACTATAATAAAGTTTTGTAGTTGTATTGTGATTCTTGAATTAATTAATAGGAAAAAATGTATTCTCTGGTAATTTTTTTCTTTTAAATTGTCATAACTTTCAGGTTATTTTTCTTTTACAGTGGTTGGTTGCTTTTGATCCAGTTGTAAGTTTTGTGATAAGACATGAGAAATTACAGTCTGTAAAAAAATGGCAAACCCAGGTTTTCAGGTAATGTTATAGAATATTACCCTTTTATTTTGAAGGAATTCATCATTAACTAATTTGTATCATTTAATTTTCACAAATAAACATGAAGCAATATAAAATTGCATTTACATGTGTTAAAAGATACAGTTAAAGCATATTGAAAATTTTAAGAGTTTATATGAGAAAAAAAATGATTTGAATTGGCAGCATCCTCTCCAGCAGAGAGGAAGGAGCTCCCAGTTGCTGCGCAAAATGGATGACCTGTACTGGCAGATGGGAATAGAAAGGAGAATGTTACACTGGCAGGTTGGTTATTGCAAAGTTACTGTCTTTTGGGGAATCCCTGCAATCTTTCAAGGAGAGAAGACCTAACAGATCACAAGAGATTCTTGATTGACAGGTCTAACATTCCGTTTCTGGGACAGCCTAGGTTGTGATTAACTCAACACTCTGGATGTGTGGCTGAGCATATGGGATTCCATCTGGGACCTGTTGTCTTGTTTTTTTTTTAACACACACAAGGAAAGAGAAGCTCTAACAGCTGTGACTGGTAATAATGCATCTTGAGTATACCCTCTTGTGAGTCTAAGTCTAAGCTCACTCTTCTAAATCGGTTAGTGTCTCCTTTAACTGGAGTAACTCCATGTACTGCCTTTAACTGGCCAAACACTACTGAAACTTCTCCATTTTTGCTTTTCTCTTTTTCAGTGTTTATTTTACTAGTTACTGTGCTAGGGCCTTTGAGGGGTTATAACAAAAGTGTTTATTGTTCTTTGTTTGTTTACTTTTCTTGCTGTCACATCTTGAAATGGAATTTTTCCCTAAAAGAATGAGTCACATGGTTTGAGAAATAGCCCGTGTTCTTGAGTTTGCATCTGGATTTGGAGGAAGGAAAGGGTTAAAATAATTGATGTGGCTTCTGTGTCATCTATCATAATATGCTTCTTAAGGGAAAGTTTCCCTCTTTAGGGATAGGAGAGGTGATTATGTTTGTTTGTTTCTTTTTGTTTGTTTGTTTAGATTTTTCTTTTAGAATTGCTTCCTTCCCTCCTCCCTTCTCTTTTTCTATTCCAAGTTTAATAAAGATCACCACCTTAAACTTCCCTCTAATTTCAAGGGAACAAAACTAAATTCCAGGTGAACTTTATCAGTGTAAATTAAGAATTTGTATTGGATAGGTTTTAAAAGTCAAATATTACACATTCTACTAACAGGCAACCCATTAATTAGCGTCTCCACCCCACTTGTTTTCTTTCTTCATCTCTTCCTTTCCCTGCTCTAGGACTTCCCTTTCTATTTTTGTCTAAACAAAAACAGTCATAACTATAAAAATCCTAGTTCAAGCCTTAAACATTTGAAAACTCAAAGTATGAAAATCGTTAGGTGTAATGGAAAATTGTTGGTCTCCACCAATCCTTGGCAGTAAGCTGGAGGGTCACTTACATATTTGCATATGAATTATGCAGTTTCTTAGATTTCCATACACATCCTTAAGCCTTACAAATATTTTTAGGTGATTTTTCAAGTCAAACTCAAAGTAGTCTATTCCCTTAAGAATGTTCTTTTTTGAATTCTGTTCTCCATACCTTTACATCTAACGGTCTCTTGTAGCTGATGCGAAACTAAATTTCAGCACCACATAGTAAATAGAAATTTTGAGAATGGAGGATGAGAACAAGGGATTAAAGAAGATAAAACATTTGTTTTAAATAATACTTTGTACTGGAGGGACAAATTGTCTTTGAGGAGAAGAAGAAACACACATCCATGAGAGAATTTACCTCATGAGTTCAAAATATAGAATGGAACAGCCATTTTTTATTGGATAAAGTAAAATAAATTATTTATCATCTGGAAAAATATTTCCCAATGCTAAATACTATATGAATATTGAGATCATTGTATCTGCATGATGCTTTCCTGAAAGTTTTGAGTTCCTTACTGCCTAAACTTTACTCTTACATTTGCACACCTTATGATTATAGTAATGCTTGCAGTAGGGGAGGGAGAGGGGCTGGGACAAGGCCAGCATGCAGAGACAAAGAGGACTGAAGTTTGGCTTTAGTTGCTTTTATAGTAAAAGCCAGCAAAGTTGACACTGTGAATATTTTGCAATCATTTGTTTAATTAGCTGAAAGTCCTCAGGGAAAATTTTATGAAATGGCAAACTCCCAAAGCCTAATTTAAGTCTGTTTTTCTATGTATGACAGAATTTCATAATACAGAGATGTAAAAAAGGCACTAGTGAATAAAATTATACAGTGGAAACCTTTTAATACCAAAAGCAGTATCTTACAGAGAAATGAGAAAATAAATTATATAGATAAAAAATATTATTCATGTGAGAGAATGAATGTGTAAATATTTGCAGGTGGGTAAGAAAAACAGATTTTGGCTAGGGGGACTTGGGGAGGGGGGTTGTTTTGCTTTTTACTCCCTTTTCCCCTTTCTTGGTATCTTGCCAATGGGTTTCAGCCCCTGACAAATTCACTGTGGATTCAGTGAGACTGAGGATTGACAATGATAGGTCAAGCACTAGAATCATGTCTGCATCCAACAGTCTGCAGGTCTGTAATCCTCTGTCTCTGCCTCTGCTTGAAGCACTGGGCAGAGCTCTTTATATAGTAACTCAGTCAGTAACAGCTCATTGCCCATGGTTGTGGAAGCATTAGCTTAGCAGTAGGCCAGTTATATCATCAAGTAGTTTAGGTTCAGAATATTACCTTTTTTATTTAAAGGAATTCATCATTAACTAATTTGTATCATTTAATGATACAAACTACACTTGGTCCCTTTAGATTTTTCTAAGTATATAATCAAATTTACATTTTATTCTTGTTTAATGGATTTTTTACAAGATGTTTGCTTTTGAAACAACTAAAAGGACATCTCCAAAGGCTTCAACATCTGTATCATTCTGCTTTTGTGCTTTCAATGTTTACATCTAGGTAACGAGTTGATTGGAAATGCCATTGAGCTAGATTTTCTTTGCATTTGGTTACATAACACAAAGAGAGCTGTGGTCTGTGAGTCATCCTCCCATGGGAGAAAAAAGCATCTGGCCAAAGAGCCATCTTCTCAGGTGTTCCTGCTTTAAAAAAGAAAAAAGGAAAAATCCACTGCATCATTTAAAAAATCAAAATCTGATTTATGTATTGTAAATGAATAAAATCCATCAGTTTTGTCATAACCATGAGGCTAGAAGATGAATCCATATAAACTCTACTTGAAAGCAATTTGTGTTTTGTATGATGCTGCATCATTTGCAGTTTTCAGTAGCTGACGACCTGTGTACAATTTTCTTGAAATATTAGCTAAATGGAGGATTCTAGTCATGAATGCATGTAGTCTACACTGAAGATGTAGTTTATACATTGAAGATTGAAAATAGGTGTTCCAGGACTGGTTCTATAAATGCTGTTACAAATTGCTTTCAGTAGCAAGCTATGAGGAAACACATATAAGAAAAGGAACAATTACAATTCTTATAGTTATTACCCCATCTATAGACATATTTAGTGACTCAAATAGAGAAAGGGAATAAAGAGCACCAGGAAATTAAATCTTACAAAATGTGGGCCCAGGTGGGAAAGGTGTGATAGGACAGAGACAGAGAGAACAATCCATTTTTCATGCATAAAATTGTTAAATTTCCTTCACTCACAGAAATTATATGAAGCTAATGTCATTTCTCAATTTATAGATGTATCTAATGGATATGCAAAGTCCATGTTGCAGAGACAACTAGATGTCTACCACTATCCATTTACCCTCTCTTCTGCAGTAATGGATCCCTCATTTTTAAGTGGACTCTTGGCTACTGGGAATAAAGATTGTCCCTTGCAGCCGAGGTATGTCTTAGCCAATAATACATAAATAGAGATAGTACGGGCAACTTCCAGGAAGTGTTCTTGAATGAAAGTTGTGTTCTCCTTCCCTTGGTTGGCCTTCCTACTGGCTGGTTGCAATAAGCCAGCAGAGACATTTACATCCAAAAAAGACTTTATGTATTGAAGAAAACAAAGACCATAATAGAAGATGCCTTTTTCCATTTTAGCACTGGAAATCCATTTTTTCCTGACAAAGAAAGAAAATGATTTCTTGAATTAGCCATGTTTATATTGGATTTTTTGTCACTAAAAATTAGTTAACAGGTAAACCTCATCCTGTTATACTCTAGCATAAGATCCAATAATAATTTCACTAGTAGACTGTACCTATCTCACATTCAAGAGGGTCTTTGCCTTTCAAAAATGTATTAAGGAAGTGAAAATTATATATTTCTTGTGTTTTCTATTTCACCTTTGTTTCTTTTATCTTTACCACGCTAGTTACTAATAGCAATTGCTACCAGTAAAATGAAAGTACCAGTCAAAAGATGTCCCAGAAAAAAATTTAAAGTCTTTATATTTACTTTGTTCCCCTCTACAAACTGGGAAAAGACTGGCTGAAAGTGAGTACCAGCAATAAACTCACCGTTTCATAGTTTGAACACTAGTGCTTCAAAGATCATCACTGACGTAGCCTTCATATTCACTCCAACTATCCCTGCCCTGTGGCAAACCCTCTTCACCTCTCCTTTGTGTTATTCCAGCAGACTCAGACCACATTGCCTACTTTTGGACTGTTTTCTTTCCTTTTTCTGACCGGCTTCCTCACTACTTCTTGCTGCTATGTATTCATTTCTCTTTAATACTATACCATACACATTAAGCAGTTATATTTTACCTCAGTTCAAAACAACTGAATTGTCTGTTCCTGCAGGGCGGTTGTGCATCTAGACTCCCGGCCATTTAGTAGCTCCCCTTTAAATAATAGGAAAGAAAAAGGGACAAGTCAGGGTAGGAAAATAGGACAGAATTTTGCTTAAAGTAAGCCAACTTTCCTATTTATATTCATTTTCAAAATTTTATGTGGATACATGCAGTCATCAAATACATTTCTAGTATGTAAAATAAACTTTTAAATTACAATTTTGTGTTTTGATAGTTTATTTCTCTGACTTCTTAATTTTCTTTGAGGCCTAAAATCTCTTGGAGTACCCTCTGACCTCTTCTTTTTTTTGGAAAATCTCTTAACAGTGAGAAATAGGAAGAAACTACTCATGACCAGCGGTCAAGTCCTCCATTATATTTTTTTTCTCTTCTCTTTTATTAATAGTTATCACTCTCCACTGTGCTGTATTTAATGACCCAGAATTTGCTCAGTGGTATTATTAGCACTTAATGACATAAATCAGTAGCTTCTGTGGAAAGTGTAGCAGTTTGGGGGAAATCAGAAGTGATTGTTTTGTTCCAGTAAGATACCTAAATTGAGATGATGTAGGTGTTTACGTGATAGGATGTAAACCAATTCTGGCCAGCAATCGCCTCCACAAGTACTATTCTAGTCATTTGTTCAGTATACCAACTGGCATTGACACACTATTCTTTAATTGGGATAACATTGTTTTATCAGCAATTCCTTCATTATTTGGTTGTGAAGTTTTATATTCGCATAATGTATTTTTTTATTAAACAGTAAAGAATTCAAAATTACTCATATATCTATTTGCAAGAGGTTACTGATATTATATTAGTTTATAGCTACTTAGCCTTCTGTTCTATTTATAAAGGGAATATTATTATTGTATATTATGTTTGCAAACCACTAATTTCAAAATAGATCATAAAAAAATCCACATCAATAAATATTTTTCTACAGTATTATTAATGTTGATATATATTCCATTTGTATAAGAAAATGAAATGACATTACAATGAATATTGTTGCAAATTGTGTGATTATATATTTTGTGCATATTTGTGATTGTGAACTTAGACTAAACTCTTAGGTAATGAAATTTCTAGATTAAAGGATAAGCAAAATCCTTTAAAAATGTCATTTACAATTGTCCTGCAGAAATATTATGACAGTTTAAAATCAAGCAGTAGTATATGGGAAAGCAGGACTTTCCCCAAAAATCTCACCAACTCTGTAGATACCTTTTTTAAAAATGTCGATTTGAGAGGAGCATGAATGCATGTGTGCATGTGTGTATATGTGTGTGTGTATCCCATGAAAGAAGATAAACTTTTTGTGTGAAGAATCATTGCATTTTTATCATAGAATTCTGTTGTTTTCAAAAGTCCCATATGGGAACTTGTGTTAAGTGAAAAGAATATATATATATATTTAAATAGTGGTAGAAGAGTAGAATCACATTCTACTCTTTGTTTTAAATCATGTATCTCAAATTTTATCTTATAGACTAGTCTTCAGTTTGGTATTGAGATACAGTGATTTTTACCCTCTAGTTCTAAAACCAAGTGAATTAGTTTCCTAGGGCTGCTCTAGCAAATCACTACACATTTTTATGGCTTCAAACAATAGAAATCAGTTCTTTCCACAGGCCTAGAGGCTAGGAGTCCAACATCCACTGTCCCTCGAAAGCCTCTAGGACAAGGTCCTTCCCTGACTCTTTAAACTCTTAGTGGCCCCAGGAGTTCCTTGGCTTGAGGCAGTGTAATTCTGGTCTCTGCCTCCAGTTCATATGGCTATCATCACTCTGTGTATTTCTCACTGGACATCAGTCACATTGCATTTAGGGACCACCCTACTCCAGTATGACCTCATCTTAACTTGAGTACATCTGTAAAGTTCCTATTTTCAGGTAATGCCAGATTCACAAGTATCAGAATTAGGACTTTGACCAAACTCTTTTGGAGGATGCATTTCAACCCATAACATCATATATCTTAAATATTATCCAATAAAGTATAATCTAGTTTTGGTAGTGAAATAACACTAGTTCTTACTTTTATGTCAATAGTTTTAATAGTATTACCCCATGCAATGAGAAATTAAATGCCCAAACTTTCTAAAAGTCTTAATTTAGCACCCTATGATTATTGTCTGTTCCAGGGATCTTCCTATATACAAATAATAGAAAAATTTAGATTCTCTAAGGATTTTCAGAGACATCATAAGATGTCACAGGTATCTGTAATACCCTTTAGCTCCAACCATGTTGTTGCAAATGGTAGGATTTGTTTTCTTTTTATAGCTGAATAATATTCCATTGTGTATATGTACCACCTCTTCTTTATTCATCTATTGATGGACACTTAGGTTGCTTCCATGTCTTGGCTATTGTAAATAGTGCTGCAATAGACATAGGGGTGCATATGGTCATCAGAATCTTAACACCTTATGGATATGTAGTATCATCTGATGTAAATCTTGATGAAAACAATAACTAGAGGAGTTCTTTAATTCAGAACATTGTAATGGACAATCCACATTGTCTTAATTAGTTAGTACATGCCATGTGCCATGACAGAAGGCAGTGAAGAAATCACCAGCCCATTCAGATTTCTGTCCAAACCAATATTTAGAGAAATGTTTTATGAAGTTTTTTAAATAGTTCATAATAACTGAACCAGCTTGCATAAATAGGAAGTATATGTGTTCTAACAAGTTCAGGTCTTAGTGATTCACAGTGAGGTTATGACAGTGATAACCAGTTTTCTTCTAGGGCGATGTCTTAGCCACACCGTAAAAGAATTATTGTTTTAAACTGGTCTGGATTTCTCTGCTTTAAGTTCTATTGATCCTTTTCTTTATTGTTATTTTTCTTCCTCCTCACCAAAGCCTATTATGTGATATCACTTTCTTTATTAGGGCCCTTACTACTATTTGTAAAAGTCCCAGTCTGCTTATAGAGATGCTTAAATTTCACTTTAAATACAACAATTGTTTTTTAACATTGCATTACTGGTGAAGTATTGCTTCCTTAGGGCACAAATTTCTAAGTGCTGCCTGCTGTCTTTATTACCCAGCTTCAGTTAGTGCTGAAGCTGTCTGTAACGTTAGGATTGATTCCTATGTATTTTCCACTATTCTATGAAAACAGGAGTATTTTATATTTCTTTTTTATGGGATATCTTTAAAAAATGGGAACCCCTTTCTTGCACTGGGCTGGAGCTGGGGTACCTTAACTCTTGTTATGTAACACCACTAAACATCCTGGGGGAGCTTTTTAACCACTTTATGTTTTATATATATATATATATATATATGTTCTGAATCTCATCTCTGACTTTAATTGTCTTTAGGTTAAATTTCCAGTTCTTTCTTACAAATATTATACTCATTTAATATCTAAATGCCAACAGAGACTCCACTTCTTACAAACAAAGAGAAAATGAACTCAACATAACCAAACACATTTAGTTTATTCCTAATTTGAAGACTGCTTAAAATATTTCTGTATTCCAGTAAACATCGCTGTGGGTATTTTAGGTATAAACATGTTACATATAAACAATACCTCTGCAAAACAGATTGACTTGAAAAATATTCACTTGAATTATATGGCATAACATAACAGATTCAGGCAGACTTTCAGCATTATTTTATTTTCTAGTTTCTCCTATTGTGGACATCAGAATCTTATTTCTTTTTAAGTGAATTTTTTTTATTAAGGTATCATTGATATACAATCTTATGCTCAGGTTTCACATGAGCAACATTGTGGTTACTGCATTCACTCATATTATCAAGTCCCCCCGACACACCCCATTGAAGTAACTGTCCATCAGTGTAGTAAGATGCCACTGAGTCACTACTTGTCTTCTCTGTGCTATACTACCTTCCCCGTGCCCCCCTATATTATGTGTGCTAACCATAATACCCTTTAATCCTCTTCTCCCTCCCTTCCCCCTACTCTCTCCAACCCCTTTCCCTGTGGTAACTGCTAGTCCATTCTTGGGTTCTGTGGTTCTGCTGCTGTTTTGTTCCTTCAGTTTTGCTTTGCTGTTATACTCCACAGATGAGTGAAATCTTTTGGTACTTGTCTTTCTCTGCCTGGCTTATTTCACTGAGCATAATACCCTCTAGCTCCATGCATGTTGTTGCAAATGGTAGGATTTTTTTTCTTCTTATGGCTGAATAATATTCCATTGTATATATGTGCATCCTCTTCTTTATCTATTCATCTACTGATGGACACTTAGGTCGCTTCCATGTCTTGGCTATTGTAAATAGTGCTGCAATAAACATAGGGGTGCATATAGACATCAGAACCTTAACACCTGGATATGCAGTGACATCTGATACAGATCTTGATGAAAACAATAACTAGAGGAGTTCTTTAAATCAGAACATTGTAATGGACAATCCGCATTGTCTTAATTAGTGAGTACATGCCATGTGCTATGCACTCTGCTAAGCACCTTATGTTTACCTCCTTTAATCCTCATGACAATTAGAGTTGTGACTTTTTTTTTTACATTTTAAAGGTATAGACACTGAATCTTAGGGAAATTATGTAATTGAGTTTCTCATCCTAATTTTAAATCCTACTATTCAGCTTACTATAAACTTAACATCAATGAAATATAAAGAGTAGAATAGGTTCTGATATCAAACTTTGGCTTCTCTTACCATTCTTAGTGAGATGATAAATATAAGTTTAGTAACTAAGTGAATAGTCCTGAACCATTTAGATCCTTTTGCCTATTTTTATTCTAGGCCAGAGTTTCAGATTATGTAGGAAAACTGTATTGTTAATGACAGATAAAGTGTCAACATAGCAGCACTAGTTCTCTGCCATCTGTGTAGACGTTATTTTCTTTGTAGCATTTTACAGTTAAAGTAGATTCACTATTTCAGCAGGGCTGTTAGTTCTTCATAACAGCATTGAATATCTTAGATGTTATATAGGATTGTAGTTAGGTAGAAATTTAAACA
Source organism: Manis javanica (assembly GCF_040802235.1). Taxonomy (NCBI): domain Eukaryota; kingdom Metazoa; phylum Chordata; class Mammalia; order Pholidota; family Manidae; genus Manis; species Manis javanica. Next base: position 124,603,781 of record NC_133160.1, on the reverse strand, counting down.
TAGAAGGAAAATCTATTTTTTTTTGTCAGTAGTCTATTTAGAAAGTATCACCTACGCAATAAAAGGCAAAAGACAAGATATAACTTTAGATAAAGGAAAATATAAATAACTCGCTATCAAGATATGCTGCTATTGAAAATACCATACCTAAATGGAATCATATTCACCAGTGGCATTAACTTTCTGAAATAAAGAAAAGCACATTTGTTAATGAAAGTGAATAAAAAAGTGAGAGAAATGGCATTTTAAATCATTCAACAGCAGTAGTTTGAATTAAGTGCTTCATATCTATTTTCTAAAACATGTAATTTTATCTTTTTCATCTGCTATTTTTATCACATATATTACTTTAATATCCAAGTCTTTTATCTGTTTCTTTTTAAATTTGATGATTTATGCAAGTCATATTTTGCAGAGAAATTATGACAATCATTAGTAGTAACTTAAGTTAGTAAAGATGTATAGCTCAGAAGGGAATATATATTCATTTCAAGAGCATTTATTAAGTGCCTCCAGTATGAATAACAAATTGAGGTTCTTGATTCAATGCATTTGAGTTTCATTTTCAAAGGATAGTTGCTGCAGAGTAACTTCGGTAAATATTTTGTTAAGAACTTCACTCAAGACTAGTGTTTCCTGAAATTTTATTTTAAAGATTTTTTTTGTAATCTTTGAGATATATATTATACAGAATAAACCTCTCCAATGACATGTGAAACTGTTTATGTGTTTTGAGCATAGTACAATGCATGCAATGGGTTTACTTTTTAAATCTTGGAGGAATTGTCAACATATAATAGTAAAGATTTGTTTTGCCATACACCTAGAAAAAAGATAGGCATAGCTTTTAGTTTGTCCTGAACTGATTATGTAGTTATGTATGTGTTTATGGAGAAAGTAAAGTATCATAGCTAAAATGTATATTGTTAACATCTAAGTTTTTCCACAGCGCTGAAAATGTAAATCTCATGTTGGGAGATTATTGTTGGGAAACCTCCAGGATGGAAAATCACAAATTTGAGGGTGGGCATATTACTGTGTTTTCATTAACTTTTTAGAACAGTTTTTGAAAATATAAATTTAAAAAAAGGAAGTCTTTCTAAACTCTACTTGTTTTGTTAGCATTGATATCATGTCGATGTAGTATTTAGTACAATTTAAAAAATTACTGTTTATGGAATGCAGATACCATAGTCCATTGTTTAGTCTGTTTAGTGCATTTAGTAAGAATGTGTAAAAATTAAGTATGGAAAAATCTTTATGATTCAAGTCTCAAAATGTGTGGAAATACCAGGTAGATATTTTTGCCCACTGAAATATTCTATTTTAGAGCTCTGCTTTTTACTTTTTAAAAATACATCTACCTTCCCCATTTGACATCACCAGCTATGGGCTATAGAAGAAAGAAACTTATTTGTGCCCTGGAGGTGTGTGCTTGTCAGCAGTGTATCCCTCTTTGCCCAACTATTCTTAATTGGCTCAGTGTCTATAGCTTGGCATCTTAGGGGCAACATTTCATAATTCAGTCTTCGCTGATTGCCTCAAGCAATTAATATCTCTTAAATATAAACACATAGAGTAACTGAAACCAGTGTCGATTTAATATTTTAATATGCATAAGAATTATTTGAGATGCAGATTCCAAAGCCCTTCTTTGAAATTCTGACTCTTTCAGCTTATGATGGTGCAACAGAATTTGCATTGTTAATGAGCATTTGGGAAAATTTTTGTAATTGTTGCCCATTTATTCCTCTGATCCTGACCCTAATACTACTACTGTTATTGACAGCTTATGTTACTAATGTTTACTAAACATATGTCATGTGCCAGGTAATAGTGTGTGTACTTTTTAAAGTAGTCTATTTTTATATTCTTACAACAACCTCATATATCAGGCACTATTTGTCCCCATTTTATACATAAGGTATAACTAAAGTTCAGGTAACTTGGTAACTTGCCCAAAATTATAAAACTAGTAAATGAATTTGTGGAAATCCCTCACCTTAAAGTTCTTAACATTTATTTAATAATTATTAATGTCCCAAGGGATTTTCACAAGATGAATGAAACAAACAAAAGCAATAAACCAGACCGGACTAACGTATCTATGGACAGTCTAATATTTAGTAAACAATAAATTAACTTCTGTCATTATAACACCACTGATTTTGTAATGCAAAGTCAAAGACCCTCTTAATTATCTTCACAGGTTTCACTCTAGGTCCCCTTGCTCAGTGGTCTAAGACAAGATGGCCCCTTTTGTTAGTAACCACTTCTTCACAGGCAAGAATGAGCACAGCCATCCATCAATAGTTCCAAAATTTACCTATTCTTCACTAACTTCAAGAAATGGGATAAATGCATTGCTTTTCAATGATAAATAATGCAGATGATTTTTATCCAGTTCTATGCTGCATCCTTCTTACTTAATCTCTTATTATCCTCGGAACAGCTCATCCAAAGCATCCCAACAATTCACATTACATGCCCTAAATGAGACTTCTTGTACTAGTAGAACTTATCCAAGTAAATACATATATACTTAAGTGAAGGATGAGAAACGTAAGATTGACATTTTTTTTTATTTTGCCAAGTGAGAATATTAATTATATTAGGGACTAAATGTTAGATCTGTAATAAATACTGTCATTTCTTTAAGGTCTATTTCCATATTGTTTTTGTGTGGTGCTTTCTCGCACCAGCTGGTTGTCCAACAGTTCAGTTCAATTCTGACACTCATTCCAGAATGAAAGCAGACCCCACAGGTTAAAGGCTCAGTTCAAGAAGACTACTCCCTCTCCTTAGACACCAGGCACGAGAGGATGACCAGGCTGCTGCCACTTTTGTGTAGTTGACTACAAATTCAGGGGTTCCCATGACTCCCTTCTTCAACTCAGGTTCAGTATTTAGTTGAATTCAAGAGAGTGCTCTTCTTAGGATCATGGTTTTATTATAAACTATGCAAATCAGGGACAGCCAAATAGATGTGATTTATATGGCAAAGTATGGAGGCGAGGGTGGGGTTCCTCAGACCTTAATGCTACCTTCTGAGCATATCAATGTGTTTTACTAACCCAGAATCTCTCTGATTCTTGTTGTTCAAGATTTATACTAAACCAGTCCCAAGCTCCACACCCTTCCAGGAGTCGTAGGGGTGGTGGTGGGGCTAAAAGTTCCACCCTCTAATCATCTGTTTGGTCTTTCTGTTAACCAGATCCCCCCTGTAGCTATCTTGTGTCTACACCCTGAGCACCTCATTAGTGTAAACTCAGCTGTGCTACAAAAAAACTTGTTATGAATAACAAATATGCTCTTATAGCTCAGAAAATCCCAAGGGTTTTAGGACCTTTCTGCCAGGAACTAGGGACAAAGATCAAATATATATATTTATTATACTGCCCTTTGATTTCTAAGGAGAGTGGAATATTTATACCGAATTTCCCTTTCTGAGACATCAGGAAGCTTCTGCAGTTTATTTAGTCCCATCATTTGCTAATTTTCTTATGTTCTACTATGTAATTTCACTTTTAGATCCAGCATAAGGGTTATGAAGATATTTGGAAAAAACTGAAATACTCTGTCTATAAAGTATTATTATTACTTTTATTACTTTAATTATGTTGAAGAATATGTCTGTCCTAGAAATACTAAAGAAGCGTGTTTATGTCCTCTGCTTCTGACCCAGAGAGAATGTTACACAAAGCCACCTGCTGAAGTGCTTTCTCTTTACGTGATTTGATTTCTTACATTGGTGTTTGTATATAGTTCCTAATATTTGAGATTTATTCTTACTTTCCAGGGTCCCCAAGGGACAAGTTCATTTGCTGTAGTCCTGAGGGACTGTTTATTTGTAAAGCCCAACAAGGTAGAGCCAGATGTGGGAAGTATAAGCGATCATGAGTCCTGAACATAATTGTTCTTATTTATAGCCTATATTCTATAGCCTGTACCTTAGAGATCTCTTATTTGACATTGAAAGCACATCTGTCTTTTGGGGTAGCTGTAGGTAATTTTGGGGATAAATTATAGTTATCATTTACAGATATGGTTTGGTTTGTTTGCTAAGAAATATTCTCTCTTTACATATTTATAAGCCAGAGTATCTGAGGATTTATTGCCTCCTTACTGGTGGAAATATGTATGCATATGAATATACTTGTGTTCATACTCATTAGAAAGTGTGATGGGATCATGATGGAGGCATGCACAAAGTTGACTGCTCCATGCCTTCTTCACACAACTGAAGCAAAAATAAAAAAATAGAGGAAGCCATCCAACACCCAAGTCTCAGTTTCTAAAATGATTCTCCAATAAAAGGAAAAGGGTTCCTTGGAGAAAATATCTGATTCTGAGGCTGGGGCAGGAAATATGCAATATGAGCCTAGAGACTCTTGCAGCTCCAGAAAGCGAAAAAGTGCTCAGAAAATAAAATCATGGGGGATGTTGAAGAGGAGCGAGAGCAACCAGACTGAAAGAGCTCTGGGGCCAAAACTGCAACACGGTGGGTAACAGATGAATTAAGGTAGCACTGGACTAAAACCTAGAGCATAAGATCTCTATCCATGAGTATAAGAACTATCCATGTATCCATACTGATTGAATAAATACATAAATGGCAGAGGAGAGACAGATCTATAGAATAAAATTTCAAATAATTTATGTAGATACTCCCTCCTCAATGGATAAAGCTTAATTCCCACCTTTAGTGTGGGTTACACTTAGTAACTTGCTACCTAAGAATACAATAAGGAAGGAGAAAAAAACTAAGTATACAGTGGAGAAACTAGGGAAACAATCTCAGTCAGATGCTCAATGGTAACAGCATCACCGAAAAGACATGTTCATAGCAGATACACTTGATATGATATGACTAAAATGGCATTTCACCTCTGTGGTCATCCTTTGAAAAACCCAGAACCCAATCCCAAGCTAAGTATGAGAAAAAGACATGAGACAAGCACAAATTTAGGGACATTATACAAAATATCTGAGCAGCATTCCTCAACACAGTCAAAGTCTTCTAAAGGCAAGGAATGTGTGACAAAGTGTTACAGTCCAGAGGAAGCTGCGAAGATAGGACAACTAAATGTAATGTGACATCCTGGATGGGATCCTAGAACAGAAAAAAGGACATTAGGGAAAAACTAATGAAATCCAAATAAAGTAAGGAGTTTAGTTAATAATAATTTATGAATACTGATGGGATATTTTTTGGACTATAATTGAAATATAACATATCAGTTTCCAGCATACATCATAATGATTCAATAGTTGTATATATTGCAAAAGAATCACCACTTGGTCTAGTTAATATCATCACCATCCATGATTTATTAGTTGTGACAAATATACCACAGTTATTTAAAAGGTTAAGTACAGGGGAAACTGAAAACTGTGTATATGGAAACCAGCTGCAAAGTTACCTTTCTGACGTTTATGTAATAATCTAGAACCCTGGTTTTTTATCATAAAATAAAAAATTAATTACAAAGAAAATAAAATTAGGAGAGCAAAGTCTCACATTTATTGAGTTGACTGAGTTTTTCGATGGAAGTTTGTTTTTGGAAACAGTCCACTCCAGAAAAAATTTTCAAAAGTACATAGTATTGACTTGCTTTTCTACAGCTTATAGTTCAAATTTAAAAGACATTGTTTAATAAGTGAACTATCAATAAAGAATATAGAGTTATTAATCAGGAATATTGATAAAGATTATTTTTCACTTTTAAAAAATTTCCTGGGACTATTCAAATATCATGACAGATTTAGTTATGTTCTTTCAGGTATCAGCAACTTGTTACTAATGAAATGCACAACTGTCCCACATTGGAAATTTAATAACCCACATTAAATCATCTAAAGTATTTCCATGAGGGTTAAGAGTACCAAGGAAGAAAAGAATACTTGCCTAATAGTCACCTCAAAGGTGGTAGATGTGATCCCTTTCATTTTTTTCAGCCAACATTTATCAAATGCTACCATTTGTTAGGCTCTGTGGTTAGAAACTTGGTCCCTGATTTCAAGGAGGTTATGGTCTAGGAAGGAAAAATGGGTATATAATCAATCAGAGCAATTAAGTAAACTATTTGTCTGGATCCACTGAGAACATGGAAGAAGAGGTCACCAATTCCAGAGCAGAGTAAGAGCTGGAAAGACTTTGCAGAAGAGTTGATCCCAGTGCTTCAACATGCTTCACCAGGCCAAAAGAATTGGGAAACCAAAGGCATAGTCAGAGGCCTGAAACAGTATGTCAGACTTAGGCAGATGCTAGTGTTTGGGAATTTCTCAATTATGCTGGAAGTAGGGATTCTACAAGAGAAAAGCTTCCATGATAGAAAATCCTAGCAATGCAGGTATACTCCAGGTTTGTGCAAGTGGGGTTATACACCTGGCTAGAATTTTAAGTAAGGTAATAAGGTGATCAAGTCATTCTAACAGCTGTTTATCAAGGACAGTGAGAGTGGCTTGTGTATCAGAATGTCTTGAGGCTTTATTTTATCTTCCTACCATGTAAGCACTGCCACTTTCCATTATGACGGAATAATATACTTTCGGAGTGTTGTTACAACACTCTTAACTGATGGGGCAGAAAGTTGAGAAAAGCTATAGAGGAGGACAAGACTGTAGACAGTTGAAAAAAGTGTTGAATGAGTTATAGTCCATGCGAAAGCCGAGGTAAGGTTTAGCAGTAACGACAGGAAAACAAATGTGAGAAATACTGATGAGGCAGACTCCTTTGGAACTTGATCCTTCTCAAGTGGAAAAAGAAACGGTGTCTCCAATTCTTTTTCATTATTGAAAGGAATGAACTTTGGTTTGTAAGGAAAGATAATGAATTAAGTTTTAGCTTACTGAGTTTGCAATACCTGTGGGATGCGGTTTAACATGCCCAAATGGCCGTAAGCAAAATAACTTAGAGTAGGAGTTGATGAACTTTAACTCTAAAGAACCAGATAGTAAATATTTCAGTCTTTGAAGTCAATGTAAAGTCTCCATCAGAGCTACTCAGTTATGTTTTCGTAGCTGGGAAGCAGCCAAAGAAGACATGTAAACAAATGAATGTGACTGCATTCCAAGTAAACCTTATAAACACTTCATTTGAATTTTATAGCATTTCCACATCTTGAAGCATTCTTCTTTTATTTCTTCCAACTGTTAAGAAGTGGAAAGCATTCTGCCCTCATGAACTGTACAAAACCAGGTGGTGTGCCCGATTTGGCTCAAGACCCTTAATTTGCTGGCTCTTGCTCTAGAATGAAGTCTGTCCAAGAGACAGAAATGTTTTTGTTATCAACAAACAGACATGTGAATTGATGGTCTTAAATACCACCACACCTTCGCATTGACAGAGAATGGCTAGGATATAGCTAGGGAATCATCAGAATTTAAGGACTAGAAATGTAAAAGTTGGGAGGTAAAACAAACCCGGTTTTTTAATGAAAACCCCACAATCTTTACACACACACACACACATACATATATGTATGTATGTATTAACTGTATGAAATACTATATGAATATTTACTATGCTGTTAGCACTTCTCGGTTCGTTCTTATGTGTATTTTTCAGGGCTTAGTGCAAATGATTAGGCATTCCAAAAATGTCTAAGGGATGGATGGTTAGAGTGTGACAACTTATTTAGAACTGTTTAACACTTGAAGTTATAGGCTGTTTGTTTTTTTTCTGTGAACTTAGATAAGCAGAAAGGAAACTAAATGAAATGGATGGATCTTTGAGATAAATTGTATATCAGGTAATAATATAGATTCAGTTGTGGTATTATAGCAAGTTAGCAGCTAAATTTGTTTAATTTTCATCATCCTGTTATGATGGTGTTAAATGTTTTTATTTGCTTTTCCTAATTCTTCGATGCTCAAAATTGATTGTGACTAATCATTAAGTAGGTTTTAGTGAACCAAACTCTACCCTTTCTCAATTCTGTGTTTCTCTTTCCAATTTGTAAGTTGTTGAAAGGGATGACATAGAAACAACAACCTCAGGCACTACTATAAAAAGCAGAAGAAATTCAAATGTCAAAAAATTTGAAAATACTGTTAGAAGATATTTATAACTTAGTTTTGATAAACTGCTGGGAAGTAACTGATTCTGTGTGATAACAGATCTGTGATAATTACCTGTTGCTGTGGTATATATTACTGAAGTGGCATTATTCTTTCTAAAGAGGCAGCCACCAAGTAGAGCCAATTATCCTGTCAATGAAACTCGTTTTAAGGGGAACAAGTTAGTGCCTGGTTATTCATATTGAAGAAATAAATGATACTATTTTTATCTGATGCTTGTTTGAGTTAGTCTCATTGCTTTTCGGATAATAAAATCACACTATACTGAAAAGTAATGGCTATTTTTCAAAGTAAAAATTCTTACCTTAAAAAACAGAAGTAAAGGTATCAATGTTCAGTGTTTTGGCACAAAGCTTCTAACTACAGTGTACAGGGTACACTCCAGAATTGTGCAGTTTTGAATCAGTAAGTTTGAGATGACAGGTACTTTCTAACATTCAGCTCAAAGTGAAAAAACACAGGAGTGTGCATGTGTATGTGTGTGTGCGTGAGTGTGTGTGCATGCCAGCATGTGCGTGTATGTATATGTGCTTGTGCATGTGTGTGTGTACTCACCCACCTGTATTGTTTTCTTCCTTCTCTGCATCCAGTTTGACACCTAATCTGACGATTGGTCCAGTTCTCTCCTTTTTTTGTCTTTTTCTTTAACAATGTGAAGATAAGCTTAAGCCCTACAGGCATTGTCCAAAACCAAATAATCAGAATTGGAAAGAAATGTGGAATTATTTGCATTGCTGATCAGAAAATGAACAAATTTGCCCACAAGCACAGAAAGGATAACAGCAGCTGCCAACTAATCCTTTTATCTCTCTGAATCTGGGTGGAGTAGAAAACTGTTATGATGCTGGCACCCATACAGCGTGCTGATGCCAGTACCCGGGCCCTTTGTTGATGCCAACATTAACTGAATCTTCTCATCCTCTCTGCGCCACCTGAGGCACTTCCTGGGCGCCACGGCCAGAGGTGCCCCTGAAGCGCCCGCTCCAGGCGGTCTTCCCTGGAGCCCCTCCTGTGAGCAGCTGCCTCGAGGGCGCCGGCCGCTGCGGCAACTACGCCCTTGGCGCTCTCGGGCGTCTTCCGTAGAGAGCCGTCCTCACGGTCGCCACCCTCCTCATCATCCTTCTGTGAAAAATAAGAAAACCCGGAAGAAAAGTTACTTATCTAGCAATAGAAAGAGAGTTTGGTCTAATCCTTAAGTCTTTGGCATTTTCCTTCAGCCACACCACCAAATACCGCCGTGCTAAGTCACTCATTAGGCTGTGTCAAATTGAGAAGCATACCGATAGGTGAAATACTAAAATCTGTTTTACAGTATAGTGAGGATATAGGATGATGCTTTATACCAGGAGACATAGCTTTGAAATCGACTCAGTGTAGAAGGGCAGTTGTGTCCTCTTGTTTAAACAAGAATAGTTGCAATTAAGAAAACCAGCTCAGGATTACCAGGGATGGACTGGGGAAAAGTGGGAGCAGAATATACCATGATTGTTAAGAGCAAGTACTTATCCTGAGAGTACATCCAAACCAAACTTTTAATATATTTGGTGGGGGAAGAGATAGTGCTTAAATAAGACTAAATTCAGCTTCCTAGGTTCCATTACCAAATGATTTTCATTTAGTATACTGAGGAAATAGTGGCATAGACAAAGGAAACAGGGCTGGGGTTTCAGAAACCAGCTTAGTTTCACTATTGAAATGCTGTGGATCCCTCTCTGAGAAGGAACAGTTGAACCAGCTGAACAGGATGATCATTTCCTGTCCGCGCATTCTGTGATACACATGATATCCTGGACTCACTAGCACAGACCAATACATTATTGACAAGGAAAGGTCCTACTGCACAGGTGTCTGTACGTGGTTCTTTCTCTGTGTTCCAGTCCCACATCTTTTAAGGAAAGTGTGATATACTGAAAGTGGATATTTATATTGGTAGCAGTATACAAAAAACACACACACACACACAGGCACACATGAAATAATTTTCAAACATTATTTAACATGCATCTTACAAATGTATCACATTAGTTGTGGGAGGAATTTAGATATTTTGTAACTGCAGGGAAGTAATTTATTTTGGGCAACAGAAGACAAAGCCTCACAGCTGGCATGAGGGCACAGTTGGAAGTGATTGAAATCATATCAGCATCACAAACGTGGCTTCATGCACATTGATTTTTGTGTGGCATAGGTTTAGAAATGACTGATTTTTTAAAGGATATTTTAATTATACTTAAAGATGTTTGGAACGAAATGCTATATTACAATTATCCATGTGAAGGTTTGGTTTGCACCGATTATTTGGAATGTCAAGATTTTCAAGAGAGCAAAAGGAAAGAGTTTCAAAAAGACAAATGTATAGAGTATTATATATATGCCTAATAGGGTGTTAATGAAACCTTGAAAATAGTCTTAGTATGTTTAAGAGAAAGATGGAGTCCACTGCGCTGCTATAGGAATGAACTGTTTCTATGTAGCTTATTCTTGGAAATTCAGTTACAGAATTGAAGTCCTCAATTTAAAAAACTTGTAATAATCCATTTGGATTTTCTTTTTAATGAGTTTACTCATGAATGAGTGCCACTTATTAATTTTAACTTACCAGTAAATTGTAGGGAAATACTGAGAATTGATCTATAAAGATAACTTCTCTAAGCCAATGGCAATTTCTTGGAATTCAAGCTTTATCAGAGGAAGAAGGCAAACTAACTAGTTTTCTCCTCAGTAAAGCACTTTTCATGAGCCTCAGTAAATATGGACTTGTCCAACATAAAATCCTCATTCCTCCCTATCTTACATTTGATTTGAACATTTCAAAGCCCAGAGTATCAAATACTTACTTAAACAGAGCTTACCAGAAAGCCAAGCTCTTAGATGTTATTGTGACAGTCCCTTATGGCATAAAACATTTGCAGAAACTAAAGTATGCTGACTTCAGAAGGTCAGAATTTTGATCTACTATTTCCTTTTATTTGTGGTTAGAATAACTTACACTGCTGAGGCAACAAATAAAGCTAAGGTCACCAGCAGAAACTGAAGCAAATAATGGAATTTTTGAGCAAGATTCTTTTGAATCTAGTGTTGAACTGACTGAGAAAGAAAATGTTCCATTTACTGAACTAAGAGAGTTCTATGAATAGTGCCCCAATGACACATCAAAGGACCAGGTTGGAAATACTGGTAAAATTGTGAAACCATTTCAACTAAAATACACTAATCAGAAGCATAGTAAGTAAGGTTTCATTTAATTGTATTTTGCTGCTGTTTTCTTTGGGGGACTTACAGTGTCACATATTTATTATTTTGATCCAGAGTGGCCCAAATATCTCAGTAATGTTGCACAACCTGTGATTTTTAACTTATGGTGATAGATTATAGAAGGCATTATTTATATATGAATGTTTGTAATTTGCTAACTATATCTCACTGAATGAGGTTTGTTTAAACTAGGCATAAACTATGAAACAGAATTTTGTCTTAAGGATAAAATGAATGTTTTTGATAGGGAACTTGAAAACATCTAAGGAAAAACATAAATGGAATGGAATGAATGAGTTTCTTCCTAACTCTCTTTTATCCTGGTGTCACTTCACCCAAGATGCAGATTCCCAGAAAGTCTAGTTGGCCTCGCTTGACTCACAGACTCATCTCTGGACCAGAGAAGGGCAGGCTGCCTTGAGTGGCATTTGACAAGTTGTTAGGCACAGGAAACTATAATGTCTCAAAGCAAAATTGTGATATTCTACGAGAAGAAGCAATGAAAGCCAGTGAAGCAAAGACAATAATCAACACCAAAGCAAAGGGGGAATTTGATTTTATTAGTCCTCGTAATGTAGGATAATTTTTTACTGAACCAGTGTTTTTTCCATTCCAACTAACCAATAGATTGACAAATACCCCTGAGGCATTCACACACACATGCATACACACACTTTACTGACAACAAAGATTAATCCAGAAACGCTTATGCCCATTCCTTCTCCTTGGCTACTTAAGGATTTCTCAACCTGGACCCTTTGGGGAGGTACCTATTTGCATTTTGACATTTGGAGCAAGATAATACTTTGTTGTGATGGGCTGTCCTGTGCATGGAGGGATGTTTAACGGCAGCCCTGGCTTCCCTGCACTGAATGGCAGTCCTCCCAGTTGTTACAACCAAAATTATCTCCAGATATTGCCAAATGTCCCACAAAAGAAACCATCATCACCAGTGAGACCCACAGAACTCCTGGACTATAGTTGAGGAAAGCGTCTTTTATTTCTAGTGAAAATAAATAATCTGTCAATACTTTCAGCTATTTAAAATAAATTTTACACAGAAGATTGGTCAAAGCACTAATAGCTGCTTTTTTGTAATAGTTGTTTCTTGATGTGATTATTTTCTGATGCTTTACTGATACTATGGACCATTATTTTCATAGTCAGTTTTCTCTGGACCAGTGAGTATCTGAGATATGTTTGGTTGGCTAATAACTGTATCTGTTAGCAGTTAGCTGTTGCCCACCCCTACAACCCTACACTCAAAGCTACCTAAAAACAAACAAACAACAACAACAACAAAAAAAACCTTTAAAGCTCAGATCTCAGTAGCATCAAAAAAGTTATTAAGCTTTTACAATCCACCAACTTGGATCCTGTACATCCGGACAAGATTTTTTAAAACAGTATGGATGTTTCAAAGGCTACGGTTTAACATTTCAACCTACCAAAATAACCAACTAGACTGTAATCAGCACATTAAATATGATTCCAAGTAGAATTATAAAACAACTTTGTTCTAATCCTACCATAGGCCTAGATAAGGCACAGGAAGGGTCTCATTAAATAGTTTCCCTTTAGGAAGGGGGATGAAAATGAATCTCTGGCTTGGGCAGATTTTTGAAAGCTGAGTGATCCCATTGAGGAATATTTGACTGTGCTTCATGTGAAAATGAACGATGCAAGTTCTCCAGGTAGATGACCACTTACATTTCCTCTTTATGCCACTGGAAATATGTTCTGCACCTCTTCTGTTGGTCATACTTTTCACCTCCAAAAAGTCACTCTGGGCTTCCAAAAGAGTGCCTCGCCTGCTGGTCCCATAGGAACTCACGCAGCCTCACTTTCATCTGCACAATCACAGCTAATTCCCTGTGCATTTTGGTCTCCCTTTCTCTGCCTTGCCCCCAAACTCTGGATCATGTACATTGAGCTCCCATGAATTCTTTCTCCTTAGGTTTAAATGAGGGGGAACAAATGCCACACAGCCCTTTGGTGACTTAACTAGACTTGGCAGTGGCTCATTTTACCTTCTGGCTGTGGTATATTCTTCATGGTGCATCACCTGTACTCGTGCCAGGAGAGCTTCCTCAGGATCATCTACAATCTTTTATGACATCAGATTTGTCTGCTCTGGAGCAGGTCAGCCTGTCCTCAGCATGTATGTTCTCTGTGTCAGGAGAAATTCAGATGCTATTGGTAACTGGCCCAAAGCTACTTCAGATCGTCCTTTCCGCCAACAGTGAGGCTGAAGAACACTCAGATTTCAAAACACCTCCAAGCTTTCCAATAAGCCCGCTGAAACTGATGATTAAGGAACTCCCTGGATGGTCCGTCTTTTCACTGATGACTCTTTTCACTTCCTGGTATTAACTAAAATGCATCTCTCCCCTGAGCACACTCTCAAGCCCTCCTTCAGAGAAGATTATTTTCTCATGTCTGTTGTAATTCTATTTTAGGGATTAAAGGTAGTGTCACATTGATCGATCTTGCATGTGCTTGTTGAATAACAAAATAAATAAGACAAAAAAAAAAACTCCTTTGCTCTTTTGAGGGCAAGGTATTCAGCTGTACTCCCTGAGAGACAGCTGTAGACACCGCGGAGATTACATACAGACCCTGTAAGGATCATACTGACTTTTTTGCAAGCTTCTTTTGATTGCAACATGGAAAGTTATTGTGTACTTAGCTTCCAAATCCCGATTTTTAGGTTTAAAAAACAAAGGAGATTATGATATTAGCCCCTATCTGTTTTGTATTTTTTTAACAGATATGCCAAGAAATATTTGCATTATCATTGGTTTCATTAAGCCAAACACACCTACATCAAATATAAATGATCTTTTGATATAATCATATCAACACCTAGTAGTAAGCTAAAGAATTTAAAGTTAAAGAGGAGGATGACCATTACATCAGGAAGAGAGGCAGGAGAGGAGAAGGTAAGCCAGCCTGTAAGAGGGTGTTCAGGCAGATGAAATAGGGGCAGGAATTCAGAAAGGTAGTAGGAATGAAACAAGAGGAAATTTCACCTGGTGAAGTAGAGAAAGCCCACCTGAGGAATCAGTCAGACCTTGTTTTGATTCCCTACAGTATTTCTAAGTAGTTATTTTTGGTAGCTATTAGTACTGTCATTCCCAAATGATGCAGTAAGCTTTTTTTCCCCCCAAAAAAATGTTATCAAACAAATGAATATAAGGGAACTTGATTTTAAGGAAGATCTAGTGGAGTCTAAAATCAAATAGTGTGTATATCCTTTAAAGTAGGAGCTGTAAAATATAAAACCTGATTTGTGCATTAATAGCATACAGATCTTTTAAGCATAACAATAAATTAGTAAATGTACCTAATTTTTATGCTAAAATATGAGCGAAAAGTTTTGGTTTAATATCTGAAGTTGTTCCAGTAAGACAGAGCAGTACTATTTATTTTTTTTTAAGTTCTCTGAATAATCCTAATCATAGTTTTACCAAATACATTTGGGATACTTGATAAAAGGTAATGGATTTTTGCTTTCATGATAAAGGTGAATTTATACTTTTCTTCTTTATGGGATGTGTCACCTAATCAAAATGTTTCCATTCTGTGTTTTGGATGACAGTTATATATTTGTATGAACATGTGCCATATTCTAAAAAAAAGGAATATAATTGAACTTAGTTTATAAGGGTGCAATAGAGAGCTTTCCAAAGTTACTTTTACATCCCAAGTATCTTCCATAACCACAGGTACATGAAATGCCCATCGTTGTTTAGGTCAGTGTGAGATTAAAGTTGTTGTACTTGTTGTCGTGGGCAGTGTTAACAGTTTTCTGATTCAGCATATAGGGTAATAAGCAATAATATACATGATATAGATACATTACAGTGTTGTTATAACAAGTGCAATATTATTCTCAATACCATTGCTACATAAAGTTACACCTATAAATATAGGCATATATTAAATTCTCAGTGAAATGAGTGAGATAAAATCAAAGAACATAAGACAGCTCATATGAACAATATGAATGGCAGGGTTTTCTTTTCTCCCATTGACTAGTTAGTATATTGATATAATTTAATCCTAAAATGTAGACTGTGCTTTATAGCGTGTATGAGTAATTGTGCTTTATTCCAGTGCTATGCCTGTTACTCAATTTTTACATGGTTATATTAATTAGGCACATATTGTTGTTCTTGTACTTTTTTTTCTTTTTTCCTCTTAGGTTTTTACAAATTCTTAGGTGTATCTCTCTGTGTCAGTTATGCATTTATCACTTTCAGTGGCAATAGTCTATAGACCACTTAAGTCATTCTCAAACTGTACATATTTATATTTTTTAACTCCTCCCTAAAAATAGCACAAATATACATCACTTTGTATAAACATATGGATTTATTTTTTAAAATACCCTTGTAAAGTATTTCCTTAAATAGAAATATAAGAAAAGGGGTTATTTTTTTCCCATTCTCCGTAAGTTGTCATTTGTTGTATAGCTCTGCTTTCTCTTTGCTTAAAACTTTATAATATCCTATTTTAATACTATTTAGTTGCAGAAAACGCAGCTTAGCTAATGATTTAGATATGCATAATGGCAGAGAATGTGAATTGAAACGTGTCTTCCCAGGGATATGTGTATGTGTTTCTTTTGTTTGCAAGTAAATAAAATATGTTTTTGATTTTCAAATGTCCTAGAAATATGACAGTTGTCAGTGACTAAGACTTTCAACATGATTCTCTAACTCTTCCAATTTTTTCCCATCTTTTTCTTTCCCTCTTTGTTTCAGTAAATATTAATTGTAGTTCTGATTCTTTTAACCACCAAGAGATCTCTCCCTCCTTCCCTTCTTCTCTCTTCCTCTTTATTAGCTTAATCTATCCCCACATCTACCACTTGTATATTTGAATAACTACCCAAACTTACTCTTATCTCCGTTTATGAATTTCCAATTCCCTGATCGACATCTCTGTCTTGATAACAAACTAATAATACAAATGCATTTTTAAACGAGCACAACCATTTCCATCACCAGTGCCACTGTGACCCTAGTGTTTTAACTATCATTCATTATAATAGTCCCTGAACTCTTCTTTCCTCTACCCCTTCTTGCTTGCTTTTTTTTGCTACATTTTATATTCTGTAGCAAAATTAATCTTCCTAAAACAGAAATTCTTTATCTGTTCATAAACCTCAACAGAAGCTTTAATTTCTGATTTAATAGGCAATTAAAGTCCTTAACAAGGCATTCAAGATACTGAAAAGTATCACAGCCAATTTTTGAATCTTCACAACCCAAATTTAAGTGCCTTCCATTGGTACTATTAGTCATCAGATTACTAGTTATCCAAGGTCTAGCTTCTTTAAATTACCATTTTCCAAGTGCCTATTGTGTAGCAGGCACAGACCAATTCAAAAATGAAAGAAAAACAAAACAAAACATAGTTCTTGTTCCTGGAACATTATTGCACTGATATGATATTTAAAACAACACAGCTCTGTAATTGTTGACAGGGTGAGTGGAAACTGAGTTGCTTTGACAGATGTCAGTGCACACCAGTCGCAAGAAATTAAGCACAAGACAATCCAATGGGAAAAGAATGGTGGTCTTCTCAATAAATTGTGCTAGGACAACTTGATATCCTCATTGCCAATGAATGGAGTTGGACCCATACCTTATATCATGCACAAAAACTAAATACAAATCATAAACCTAAACATAAGAGCTAAGAAATGTTAGATGGTAAAGCCAGCTAAAAGGAAATGCCAACAAGGAAGACAAAGTGGATATGTGGCATACAATTGTAGAAGGGTGCCCAGAAAAGCCCTCACTGAGAAGATGCATTTGGCCTGAAGGAGGAGAGGGCAGAGAGTAAATCACTTGTCTCAGCCTAGCTAGTGATGGAATTCAACTATTGTCTTGTTCTGCCAAGGAGGGAGAACATGTACCTCTGGTGTTTGTGACACCTGGGCTTTGGTCTCCACCAATTTAAGCACTCCTGTTACACTGTCTTAATGACAGGGGCATCTCTGTGTAGCATTCTAGTTTCACAAAACAAAACTGCTATATAATAACAGTGAGAGGTAAATGTCAAAGTTTTTATTCTCTAAATTTATTTTTTTATTATTATTAAATTTCTATGTAAAGTAACCAAGAAGTGGGACCACTCTTAATTTCAACCAAATTAATTTAGGAATAATTTTGGGACCTTCATAAGTGACAGTTTTAATCCAGTAAGCAGAAACCAAATCAATTACAGTGTACCCTGTCTAGATAAAACCTGTATGAACAACCACAAATTGTTGATTAACCTAGAGCAAAGCATACCTAATTTATAACCAGAATGTAAAGAACAGATATTTTACTATTTGGCAGAATATTCTTTAAAAAATAAATAAAAGAGCTAAAACTGTAAACCTGTTAGAAGAAAACATAAGAATAAATCTTTATGACCTTGGATTAGCCAATGCATTTCTTAGATATGACACAAAAAGCAAAAATAATAAACAAAAAAGATATATCTGACTTTATCAAAATGAAAAATAATTGTGCTTCAAAGGGCACTGCCCAGAAAGTGAAAAGACAACCCTTAGAATTCGATAAATTATTTGTAACTCATTTATCTGATAAGAAATTTGTATTTAGAATGTAGACAGAATTCTTACAACTCTAAAATAAAAAGACATCCCAATTAAAAGTGGAGCAAAACGATCTGAAGAGTCATTTCTCCAAAGAAGATACACAAGTGTCTAATAAGCACATGAAAAGATGGTCAACATTTTTAACCTTCAGGGAAGTTTAAGTCAAAACTACAATGAGATACTACTTCATAACCTAGTAGGCTATAATCAGAAAGACAGGTAACTGTAAGTGTTGAGAAGAAAATGGAGAAAATGGGACATTCATATACTGCTGGCAGGATTATAAAATGGTGTGGTCATTTGGAAAAGAGTGTAGCAGTTCCTCAAATGTTTAGACATGGAGCTACCATATGACCCAGCAATTTCACTTCTAAGTATATACCCAAGAAAAATTAAAACATGTCCATGTAAAAAAGTGCATGCAAATATTAATAGCATACACAAAAAGTAGAAACAACGCAAACATCCATCAACAGATGAAAGGATAAATAAAATGTGCTACATTCATGAAGATATTATTCAGCAATAAAAAATAATGGAATTACTAATTCATGCTACAACATGGATGAACCTTGAAAATGTTATACTAAGTGAAATAAACCAATCATAAAAAACTACATGTTATGATTCCATTTATATGAAATGTCTGGAATAGACAAGTCTATAATGATAGAAAATAGACTAGTTGTTTCATAGAGCTAGGAGGTTAGGAAAATGAGGCTTTTGATAGGTATGGGGTCTATTTACCAGTCAATGAAATTGTTCTAAAATAGATCGTGGTGATGGGTACAAACTTCTATGAGTACACTAAAAACCATTGACTTACATCATTTAAATGTCTGAATTACATGGTTGGTGAATTATATCTCAATAAAGCTGTTATTTTAAATAACTTTACAGGGAAAGAAAAAAGGATGCAAAGAGTCATGTTCTTTTTACTTGGTATCCCTTCTCTATAGAAAGATTTTTCCTCACTATCTGTGTGACTCACTGCTTCATTGCCTTCCAATGTCACCTTTGAGTTAGGCCTGCCTTAATCACCAGTCTAAATTTCAAAATTGTCTCCTTTACACACATGAATATTATACTTATTTATCTTGTTTATCATTTCTCTCCTCAAGAAGGGAAGCATTTTTGCTTATTGAGTTATTGCTTTATCTTTAATCTCTAGAAACGCCTGGTATGTAGTAGATAGTAAATATTTGTCTAATAAATAAATGGTATCACAAAAAAGAAGTGACAGATACACCCAGGTCTCAAACAGCTGGTGTGAATGGACACACACATTGTTATTAAATAGTTGTAGCAGAGGATGATCAATAAGGTGTGCATATAAATTAGACTTTAGAAGAAAGAAGAGTCTCTGTTATTGAGTATGTGTGATACACCAAGACTTGTATTATTCTATCTTGTAGACAGGAGAGAATCATGGAAAAGAAGTGAGCAGGAGAATGTGATGGTCATTGTTAGTTGCTTTGTCTTCTTGGGGGAAAGGAATCCTGTCTTCTCCTCCTTCCCCACTGCTCCTACTTTCTTTCAAGTGAGATGGGATCTCTGAACCTATTTTTCATTTTCCCATCCTTTCCATAATAATTTATATAATCATATACTTAGAAACCAAGGATATATAATCTATAGGATGATTTACATGTGTTTATTGATCATTTTATTTTAGACATTTTCCCCATGGTTTAAATCAGATACTTGTTGAATCTGTCTCAAGTCAATTTCTAGTCTCAATGTTAAGTTTATTTTAAAGAAATGAGAATAGAAATTTAGACATGATAAAATATTTTTTCTTCTAGAAAAACAAAAAGCAAAAACATGCAGAGTATCCTTCTAATTTATCTTGGTGATGGCAACATTTAAATTTTCACAGTAAATTTGGGGTAATTTAATGTCCGTGGAAAAGATGAAAAAAGTAGTGTTTTGTTTAGTTATGAAATTTAAATTTAGCCCAAAAAATGTGAACATAAAATGGTCAGTGTTTATATTATGCTCTGAATACAAATTCTATTTATCAACCCATAAGGAAATTACAAGGCCTGCTTTCAATTCTTTGTTTAAAATACACTGTATGTAGTGCAGTATGATTTGCATGTTAATGATGTGAATCCAACTGTATAATAAATGGGAAGGGAAAAATACAGTTTCAGAGAGCAGGTTGGTTTGTTTTTCATGATTTCTTCCTTAAATGTTTAACTGTGAACATCTATGAGAACACATTATGTGAAAGCTAATAATTTGTGATCATTGACTGGAGTGGCAATGAAGCAAGAAATTTCATTCTCAGATTTCTGGCTCAGAAAGCAACTGGACACTAGAGGCATTTGAATGTCTTTGATGAAAGATATAGTAAACAAGAGGCTGACGAAATTCATTCTGTGCATTGTAAACTCTGAAATCAGGAAACATGAAGCCACTATGACTGTTCTTTCTCTCACCAACTCCCCCATCCTTGGTTGATTTCGAGCATGCAGTTGGGATGCTTTGTATTTTGTGCTTTTCATTAGTTTCCTGTTATTTTGTTAGGCATGTTCTCCTTAAATAAAACAGCAAAGTAAAGCCGATTTTTAAATGTTAATATGTGATTTGTGGAAATGTGTCTTAGAAGCATTGAATCACTAGAAATTGAAAGAGCATAATCTGTGTTTTTGAAAGCCATCCAGTTTCCATTTATTTACAGACTTTGAGCCATTTCACAAATTGAAATGCAATCATCCAGCCATTTTCATGTTTAGATTAATATCTATTTAAAAGATACTAAAACCATTATCAGCATGCAGTAGCCCTCTCATTGAACACATACAGATTGGAGGTAAATGAAGAAATTCCTCTAAATCAGTGGTTCTCAAACAGGTGATTTTACCCTAAAAGGACATTTGGCAATTTTTAGAGATATTTTTGATAGTTACGATTGGAGTTAGTAAGCGCTGTTGACGTTCAGTACATAAAGTCCAGGGACGCTGCTGAACGTGCTGTGATGCACAGGACAACCCCCCACATCTACACCCACACCCATACCCACACAATATGATTGTGTCTGAAAATGTCAGTGGTACCATGGTTGGGAATTTCTGCTCTAAATAACGATATGAAGCTTAATCATATCCTAAATTTAACATTCTAATTCATAAACTTTGAAGATTGGGGAAAAGTTAGGGCTTGTATTATGGATTAGTAGATGACAATGCTACCACAAATGTAGTGACCTAAAATATGCACAGTGATTATCACAGAGATTCTGTGAGTCAGGAGGTCAGGCCCAGCTTACATTTCCTATAATGCTATAATCTTAGTGTCATCCGGGGATGAGTTCTCATTGAATGTTCCACTGGGGAGGAATCTGTGTCCAAGTTCATGTGGCTGTTGGCAGCATTCAAACTAAGTCCAACATGTTGTCCTATGGCTCTCTTTATAGGCAGTGTACAGTATGGCAGCTTGCTTCTTCAAAGCCAGAAGGGAAAGACTTCTCACAAGACAGGCTTTGTAACTATATGTAATGTAAATCATGCACATAATCACATGCACTCCACCACCTTTGCCACATTCTATAAGGTAGATGAAAGGGCAGCTCTCGCCCATACTCAAGGATAAAGAATTATAAAAAAGTGTAACAGTAGGTAGGGGTCATGGGGGCCACTTATGAGTCTCTCTGTCACAGGGAAGTTCTTTTGTTTGTTTGGTATTTTTTAAATGTTGCTATTTATTAAAGGTTATAGGCCAAGTGTAAAAAATGTGCTGGTAAAATCTATTACCATTCACAGAACAGAGAAGGAGACATCAGATGACTGTTACATGGTGACTATCACCACTACTTTTTTTGTGAAGAATATGTTTATGAAGAATGCAACATCGAAGGGTTTTTTCTATAGTCAACCCATAAAATTGCCTAGCTTTAGTTACACCCCTTGTTCCGTAGTCTCATATTGTGTTTCTAGTTGCTTCATGCACCCCTATGTCTGTTTCATTTTCTTTCTCTGTATTAAGAATTTTCACATCATTTGGGGGTTAGAAGTCAGAGATTTGGAGAGTGGTAAGGCCTTCTTGGGTTCTTCATTGCTAGTGTAGGTGAAAATTCTTCTGCATTTAAAATATGTAATTATAAATAAGATGAGTGAAATAACTAATAAAAGTATTTGTGTGTTACAAAACAAATAAACCTGAGTTACAAAACACAAAAGCACTGAATCTCTACCATTAAATTTATAATTAAATTATACTTAAATATATAATTAATATTAAATCTATAATTAAATTTAACTTATTATATTTGTCTTGTGACAATAAATTTTGTTTACTAGATCCTTGCTGGGGAAATTTCTCTGCTTACTTCTATTTTGTGTATGCTGAATAGTCATTCCTTGATATGCAACTGTTTCCCTTTGCCTTTAATATAAGCCAAATTAATTTCTACATTGTTGAAAATTTATTTCAGCAGTGAGAATGTGATACAAATATTATCACAGTATTATTTGAGACACAAATATTAATGTTTTATGATCACATTAAATATTTTATCAGTTTGTGTTCTTTTAAGATGTACAAGTAACTCTAACTCTTTTTGGATTTGATTTGATCTATTAGATATATGGTTAAGACATATTACATGGTATTTAATACATATGTGATGACTGATAAAATTGGATTATGGTAGATACCAAGTGTACTTTTCACTTTCATGCAAGAATTTAGAATTTCTCTTTTATGTAAGTTGTATGCATAATGCATAATCTTGGGGGACATGGAAATTATATATGGGCAAATATATTTTTTGTTTCTTTCAAATAACATCCTTATATGTTTGTACCATTTCTGTATCTTATATGGATATTCCCACATACGCAAAATTTTTATTAATTACCGATTATATTCCAGGGGCCATACTAGATGTGCAATATTGAAATACCATTCATAAGCCTATTTTACCCAATTTTTTCAAAAAGCTAATGCTTATCATGGTTTGCCCAAAGTTTCACAGCTAGCCGGTATAGGAGCTGGTGCTCATATGCAGGTATCTCTTTTGTGATCTGCCTACGTGGTAGTGTAAAAAATAATCACTCCTTGGAGGAAGGAAACCATGAACTCTTAGTCTTAATTACTATCCTAAAAATAGTAAACATGTATTGAATAAAAGTGTGAGTAATCCAAAACAACTATTTCATTTGCTCTTCCCCATTTTCTATTTACAGTCACTATAAATCACAGATACTGAAAACATTAGCGATCTAACCAAGTAAAGGAAGTAGTACATGGGAAGGAAGAATAGTTAAAACTGAGAAGAGTATTTCAGAAATATTTGTATCATTGAAGATAAGAAAGGCCTTTTTGGGACACAGGAAATAAATCTAGAAGAGTTAGAAGGGAGACAGCAAAAGCAATAGGCTAAAGTGGAGACTTGAAAGGTAGGCACAAGGGTTGGAGTGCTTTTTAAACCCAATTTAAGGATTTAGAATGAATTTGTAATAAAATGACTTGTGAGCTTTTAAATAGCAACAACATCAGAATTGCAGTATTCAAAGATCACCCCAAGGACAAGGTGAAAGGTGTAGGTATTCATATAATGAAGCTAGGAGATAATAACTGTTAACTATTGATAGCTACAACCATCTGGATGGACTTTAAGAACATTACACTTATTGAAAAAAAGTCAGCCTCAGAAGGGTCAGGCTTATGATTCTGTTTATATAACATTCTTGAAAGGATAAAGCTGTAGAGACAGAACAGTGGTTGCCAGGAGAGTTGTGGAGGGAGCTGGGTGTGGGTTTGAGTACAAAGAGGAGGCATAAGGCAATTCTTTTGTAGTGATGGGACAGTTCTGTGTCTTGAATATGGTAGTGGCTCCACAAATTAACACAAGATAAAATCACATAGAATTATGTGCATATGCACATAAATGAATTCAGGTTTAAAAAAATGGTGAGATCTGAATAAAATTTATAGTCAAATACCAATGCCCATCCCTTGCTTTGATTTTAAACCATAGCTATACAAGTTCTCACTATTGACAGACACTGAGGGAAAAGACTCTATACTATTTTTGCAACTCCCTGTGAGTCTGTCCTTATTTTAAAATAAAAAGTTGTTTTTGTGTTTTAAAGCTGTTGTAATAGAACAGGCTTAGCTTAGGCTGGGAAAGCTGATGGAGAGCAAGGCAGGCAATATTCTCTAGGCCCATCAGTGATCAAATTGTAAGTTCCAAGGTGCATATTTTGCAGCAAATCAAGGCAGTTAGAGTGCATTTACAGAACAAGCAACAATTGAGCACCTCCTGTGTCACATGCTGTTTAAGGTCTTGAGGATGACTGCCAAGCAACAGCCGCACCCTTCATGGGGCTTTTGGGCTATAAAGAATCTAAAACTTGGCCAGCAGAGATTGTTATACAAGTTTTTGACACCCTCTACATGAAGATCAGTCTGTGCTTCCAAGAGATCAAGTTACAGATAGAATTCTGTTATCACTGTGGATTCCTAAATTATGTGGGTGGGCCTTTACGATTTTGATTCCACAATATTGTGATCTTATTCATACTACGTATTTCAATATTGATTTTAAATGTCCCTTTCCTTCCCTGTCTCCCCTTCTAGTTTACTTTCAAAGCTAAATACTGGATTTTTTACTTTTTAAACAGATTTGCTATATCCTTTAATAGCCCCAAACCCTATCATCTCAAAATTTGAAATACCACAGAGCAGCAAATGATTTGGAAGAAATATTTTTCTCTTTCTTTACATTATTCTTTCCTTTAAATTTTTTCTATTTCCTATTGAAGTGCAAGTAACAATATCATTTATCTTTTCCAAAGCTGGGTTGTACTAAATTAGTGTTAGATTACTACTGGGTTTTTAAATGTCCTTCAGAGACTCAAGTGAAAACTGTAAACTTTATAATTTTACTTCAAGCTGGTCTAACTTCTTGTTATATAAATGCAGGAAATAGTTCACCTTTCTAAGTTAGAGGACTGTTTATAACAGTCCTGAACTTTGAAGGCACCTTGGGAAAACCCGAATTTGATTAAAATGATGCTATTATTATTGAATATCTATTGTATGTCAGTATTGTTAAGTTAATATAAGAATCCACATTTTTAAAAATAAGGAAATTTTGGAGGGGACAAAATAGGTGAAGGGAATTAAGAAGTACCAGCTTCCAAATATAAAATAAGTCACCAGGATAAATGCACTGTGTAAGGAATATAGTCAATAACATCGTAACAACTTTGTATGGTGACAATTAGTAAGTAACTGTGATGAGCATTTCATAATGCATATAATTGTCAAACCACTCTTGCACACCTGAAACTAACATTTTATATCAACTATACTTCAATTAAAAATAATATTAAAGATAATGAAAATTTGGCTTTCTGGAAGATTAATTTGCACAAAACCACAAAGCGAGTAGGTGGCTATCTAATATTTGAACCTGAAATTAGTATTCTCTCCAGGACACTTCATTGCCTTTTATTTTATTATTAATACAGTAAATGCACTGTTCTATGAAGCTTTTGAAATCTTTTCATAGGCCTCTGAAAATGAACATAATTGTTTTGGATTAGAATTGCCCAACATAATCTGTATCCATTTTATTTACTTGTTTCCCTAGCAATTTGGAATATATGTGTGATGTACATCTATTTATATGTATGTGTATGTGTATGTATTTGGTTTGTTTTTGTTTTTAGTAGAGAAACTTTAAAGTTTCTATTCTGTGGGCACAATTATCCTGTTTTCCCCATTTTGCTTCTCTGACCCATTTATTACTACTTGTGGAATGCATTTTCTTTAAAAAAAAATAATCAGGAGAAAGCAAAATCAGGATGTTTTTATTATTGTATTATTTTGCAAGGTGATGTGTAGGCATGGTTGACATGGTGGCTGAAAGAAAGTAGATTGGTGCCTAAATGAGTGCTAAATTCTCAACTTGAGGACTAGTTGAAAACATTTGCATTAGAGATAAAAGTCCTGAGTTCTATTCCTGATCTGTAACAGAAAACTACTTGGCCTAATTATTCAACCACTTAATCCTCAGTTCAACTTAGATAATTACCACCTTCCTTTGTTATAAAACAAACTTTAATTAGTAAATTGAATATCTAATTGGCTTATTCAATGATTCCTGAATCCAGCCACATCCCATCTACCAAATAGAAAGGGACTCTGAGGAAATGAATAGAAAGGAAGGTTTTATAGAAAGAAGGGGATGAGAAAGGAACTTAGAGTCGGTTGTTTCAGGCAAAGTCACTTAAATGAGATGGAAGTTGTCTTTCAGGTAGATTACTTACCTAGCACTGAGCAGACAATTCCAGGCTAACTGGGTAAAGATTACATTCCTGGGTGAGGTTGTAACTGCAATTAGATTAGGTATTAAGCCTTGGTTTGCTGACATGGGGCTTAGCACAGTGACTCCATTTTGGCTTGTTGTCTCTTTTATTAACACCTTTATTTTAGGATAAAATAAATATTAGTTAATACTATCCATTGAAATATTTAAATTTCTTGTGAGTCTAGGTCTAAAATTTCTTCTATAATATTATAGCTATTAATATTGTCTAAGTAAAAATTTGAAACTGTTGTATAAGGAATTTTCTAGGAAAATTTAGATTAAAAAAAATAGATTGGGTGATCAAATTATTGAATCCAATTTCACCAAATCTCTGTAGTTGAGATATAGTATATATAGACCTGAAAATGCTTTTCAAAGTGAGACATAGGCATTTATTCCATCTGTCACTCATCATACATCATGAGTTTTTAATGTGCTTGAGCTAGTAGATTTGCATGGAAAACAAAACAACATGTCAAATTTCCCTCACATTGGAAGAGTTGTAGAACTTAAATATGATTTTGATGCAATGTCTTAATTTATCTATCAAGTCTATGCTTTAAATGCTGATTGTTAAGTGATTTAGAAGGCAGTACAATATTTGTGGTTTTACTTGAAATTAAGAACCATTTATATGCCAATTACCTGTCCTTTTTTATTATTTAAATTACATGAAAAAAATATATTTAATGGTCTCACTAGTGTCAGAGAAATGATGGGTAATGGGAAGAGCCAAGTTTTGGCTTTCTACAATCCATAGTATAAATATAAACTCTTTCAGGAGAGGGACCATGTTTTATGTAAACTTGTATTCCCAATCTAGCAGCTAGTTGGATCTCCTGTTCATGTCCCTGAGATTTATTTGATGAAAGATCAATGCTCAAGTTTTGTTGTTGTTTTTAACAAATATGTTGAGGGGCTTATAAAGCAATATAATATCCCTTTTCTTCAGATTCTAAACATAAACAACAAAACAAAGAACAAAGAACAGTAGCCACCCTGAAATAGGGCCTTACATTTTATGTTTTTCTTAAGAACTTCTGCATATGTAACAAGAACAAGTACATATATATTTTTCAAGCATCTGCAATATATCAAAGTTACCAAAATTGCATTGTTAAAAAAAACTTGGAGCATAAATTATAAGCTTTTCTTCAATATTCACTTTGAGTATTTCATTTCCAAACACAGAAGATAATTTTATTTTTGTTGAATTTATTTTAGCTTCATACTTATAAATAAATCATGCATAACCCTTGTATTTCAGTATCACTTTATCTTCATAGGTAAACTACAATTCACAAGTTAATAATAAAGCATATGTCACTGCAAATATTAGGCAATAACTCCAGTAACTGGATAACAATGATGTCAAAACTAGGGGAATAAAACATAATATTGAAGCTAGGAGTAAGGAGCTATTCTAAATCCTAACAACAATTCAGCTACATACCCTCCTTGAATGTTTTACGAGTTATCAAAAAAATCAGTAAACTAAAAATCAGTTGAATTTATTTCCCCAGTTTGCTTGCATGGTTTTGTCACCACCAAAGTTTACCTAATATCCTCATAAATTAAAACTTCTAGAAATTTTACAGTCATGAGAATGCCAAGGTAACTAAGTTGGTTATAACTCAGGAAACATGAGGAATATTTTCTTACTGTTTGAAGTCTGTATGCTTATGTGGTTGTTTCCATTTTAAATAAATAATAGCAATTGAGATGGAGCTGGAGAAGAATTTACATGGGAGTGCTAACTCTTCTTTTGTAAAAATGAAGAAGCAAACATGAATTCAATTTAACCAACAATTATAAAAGGCCTATTATGTGCCCATGAGGATCATAATTTCCATACTCAAAAGCCATCCCTTCCTCTATCACACCTCCATGTTCTTGTATTATGTGTATCCCATAGAGTTCAAGCCATCATCACCACAACCACCCAGATGTATAGCCAAATAGACATGTGTTTCCCCTACCTCAGCAGTTCTCCCATTTGGTCACTCTTGAACACAGCAACCCAAATGAACCTAAGTTAGATAATGCCACTCCTCTGCTCAGAACCTTCCTCCAGTGGTTTCCCATGGCAGATAGAGTAGCTTCCAAAGTCCTCAGCATTATCTCTGAAGTCCTGTGTGCTACAGTGCCCCACCAGCCCTCGGATCTCATTCATACTGGTTTTCCCTCATTCACTTTGTGCCAGCCACACTGGCCACTTCATGACTAGGCCTTTACAGGAGCTGTTCCCTCTACCTGAAAACTCCCATTATTCAAATGCCTGACACTGTGGCTTCCAGTAGGTCCTCTGTGTCACCTTGTCAGCTAGGCCAGGCCTAACACCCGTTAAAAACCACAGTCCCCTTCCCCCAATACTTCCTATTAATTTCCTTTAGTTTTACCCTTACCCTTAAAACTTCTTAATATCTACTATACTGTGTCTTTTAATGTTTGCCCTGCTTATTGTTTATCTCTCCTACTAAAATATAAGCTCTATGAGGGCAGGGATTTTTTTTTCTGTGTTTTTTTTTTGTTTACTTCTGTATCCCCAATATTTAGATAGCAATTAACACACAGTAAGCAATCGATAGCTCTTGATTGAATTTAATAACAATATTATTACTGATAGTAAACATTTCTTAATCTTTAATTGTCATTCACTTTGCTAAGTACTTTAAATCTACAGCGTCTTTTTTTCTCAAATTATCTACATTTAGTGGGGAAAAAAAACAAAACTAAGACACAGAGACGTATTATAATTTGTCCCAAGAAACATCTCTCTTAAATGATTATTTTTCTTACTGTGTTATAAGAAGACATTTCTCTTATTACAGTGTTTTATCAACTCTAACATTCTCATCATTTTACTTTTTAACATTTCATAAGTTGGAATGTACCTGATAATAGAGAGTATGACAGAGTTTAATTGGCAGAGATTTTTCTTTCTAAGTGGCACAAAGAATGCTTGATGATATTGTACCTTCCATAAAATACAGTATGTTAAAATCATCTCAGGACAGTGCCCTTTCCTTCCTCTCAGAATTCTTAAGTCCAGCACAATGTGTAGTATACAACAAATACCAATAAATACATATTGAATGGATAAACATTGTATATCTCTTATCTCTCTATTTCCTGTCTTCAGGAACTTTTTCTATAAAGCATCTTAGGGAGGGCTTCACAAGGGCGAGGACTATGATGACTGAACTCAATTCATTCTATTCCTGGTATAATACCTGTCATTTGGTACTTAATTAATAAATATGGATACAATGAATGCATCTCATAATTCCTAGAGCTGAAGTCTCTTACAGGCTAATAATATATGCCCTACTTGATACTTTAAAAAAATTATTTCAAACCTTTGTCAAATAATATGGATACCCATGGATTTTAGAGTCATACTGCCTGTATTAAAATTCTGGTTTTACCACTTATGAACTGTGTGAAGTTAGGAAATTCACTTAACCTCTCTGTATTTTAGTTGTGCACATGAAGCATTAGCACAGTACCTGGTATATAATATATGCCCAAGAAAATGCCCAGCTATTATTTTGCATTATTATTTGCTGTTTTTTGCCTACTTACATTCTGAAAAATGTATTAAGCTTTCTGAATTCTACAGTGTTTTTTCAAAACTGGTCCTGAATCCTTACTTTAGTAGAATTAGAAATGCCAAAAACAGAAGGAAACTAGCTCAAAGAGCATTAATTATTTCCTCTACTCTCAACAGCAGTGGGCAGGCTGCTTTCTTGTAGGTCAAGTTCAGGTTTTCAATACTGTCTCCAAGTTAGTGTGGCTTAGAATGGGGTCTTGCTAACAGTGTCTGGGTTGTTTCTCTGTTCTTCTACTTAAAAACTTTCATAAGTATTTCAAATTTAATAATTTGAAAAATTACTAAATCTTAGTGCTTCAGTTTCACTATATGTAAAATGAGGGTAATTAAGATTGCCTTCTCACTGATTCATTGTCGGAATTAAATGGGCCAGATCACATAAAGTGCTTAGAATAATGCTCTCAGTAAAGTACCCCCACAGGATTTGGCCCTAGCAATAACAATAAAAATTAATGTAAGCAATGTTTGATACAAATTAATTTCTGAATTTATTAAGAGTTATTTTATATATGTTTCTGTGACTAAATTTTGTCTAAAGTTTTTTTATTGAAGTATAGTTGATAAGCAGTCTTATGTTGGTTTCAAGTATACAACACAGTCGTTCAACAGTTACCCATATTATTAAATCCTCACCCCCACTAGTGCAGTTACTATCTGTTACCATAGGAAGCAAAGATGTAACAGAATCATCAGCTATATTCTCCATGCTGTACTACCATCCCCAAGACCAATTTATATTATGATTGAGAATTTTTGTGCCCCTTTATCCCCTCTAATACATCCCACCCACCCTCACCCCTCCCCAGTGATAACCACCTGTTACTTCTCAGTGTCTATGATTCTCCTGCTATCTTGTTCACTTTATTTTGTTCTGGTTTTAGATTCCACATTTAAGTGAAATCATGTGGTATTTGTATTTCTTTTCCTGGCTTCTTTCACTTAGCATAATACCCTTTAGGGCCATCCATGTTGTCACATGGCAGGATTTCTTTTTTGTGGCTGAATAATATTCCACTATGTACATGTACTATTTCTTCTTTATCCATTCATGTATTGATGGAAACTTTGGTTACTTCCCTATCTTGGCTATTGTTAATAATGTGGTGATAAATGTAGGGGTGCATATATCTTTTTGAATCAGGGATTTTGTTTTCTAGGTATGATTCCTAGAAGTGGAATTACTGGGTTAAATGGTATTTCTATTTTTAGTTTTTGCATAGCTTCCATACTGTTTTCCACAGTGACTGTACCAATTTACATTGCCACCAACAGTGTAGGAGGGTTCCCATTTCTCCACATCCTCACCAACACTTGTTATTTCTTTTCTTTTGGATAGTGACCATTCTGACTGGTGTGAGAGTACATCTCATTGTTGTTTTGCTTTGCATTTCACTGATGATTAGAGATATGGAGCATCTTTTCATGTGCCTGTTTGCCATCTGTATTTCTTATTTGAAAAAATGTCTATTCAGGTCCTCTGCCCATTTTTTCATTGGTTATTTGTTTTGTTGGTGATGAGGCATATGAGCTCTTGATATATTTTGAATATTAACCCCTTACTAGATAAATCTCTTATGAATATATTCTCTGGTACTTAGGTTGCTTTTTTGTTCTGCTGTTGTGTCCTTTGCTGTACAGAAGCTTTTTAGTTTGATATAGCCTCATTTTTTCATTTCTGATTTTATTTCCTTTGACTGAGAAACTCTGACCTGGAAAAAATTGCTCATGCTTATTTTCAAGAGATTTTTGCCTATGTTTTCTTCTAAGAGTTTTATGGTTTCATGTCTTACATTTAGGTCTTTAATCCATTTCAAGTTTACTTTTGTGTATGTATTTACACAGATTCCAGTTTCATTCTCTTGAATATAGCTGTCTACTTTTCCCAACACAGGTTATTGAAGATAAGGCCTGTCTATTCCCCATTGTATCTTCATGGCTCCTTTATCATATATTAATTGACCAAACATGTATGGGTTTATATCTGGGCTATCTATTCTGCTACATTGATCTTTGGGTCTGTTGTTATGCTAGTACTGTGCTGTTTTGATTACTGTAGTTTGTAGTAAAGCTTGACATCAGGGAGCATAATACCCCAGATTTGTTCTTCTTGCCCAAATTTCATCTAAATTTTTAACAACATAGTCCTAAGGGAAAGAGATGAATTTTAGTGGACTTGGATTAAAAACCTGTTTTTATCATTTGCCAGTTATGTAAACTCAGGAAGATTACATAATTTGATTTCTTTCATGTCCAAAATGAAGGTAAATATGTCTATGAAAGGATTCTTAGGAGTACTAAATTAAAGCACATATATAAAATGTCAAACATAGTTCCTGGCATGGTAGGCATTAAAAAAATGCTGCCCCTTCAAAATTCTACCTTTTGACTTACTGTCTTACATAGTAAGGCTACTAGAAGTTCATGTTTAATTAGAATGGATAGTTTCCTCTGTTTACAATAAGGAGAATATACCATGAGAGAGTCATAAAATCTAAGAATCAAAAATAAATATACATCCCCATAGCTGAGAATATACAGAATTTCACTTTCTCAGGTGGCCATTGAGCATAGTATTGAAATGAATTCTGCAATGAATTCTGGATGATTTCTTGACTGGAAATATTAATGTTTCTTTTTAAAAACTAGGCATATTCACATATGCTGCCACAGGCTGATATCCATAGGGGCAGGCAGAAATATTTTCTTCTACCCAGAGCACCACACAAATAGCCAAAGCCACTCTGGCATTGTCAGGGTTTTAGTTTTCTTACTTCCTCTATCAAATCTTGGGAAGATTTCTTTAATAATTCATCTAAGATTTAAATAAATACATGGAAGGTGGGGAGAAGGAAATCATTCTGTAGTCAGCCAAAATATTGTATGTTGGAATAAAGGTAACACAAAAGAATTGTTTGCAAAGGAAAAACCATGAGGGGCAAGCACATATTTCAGAGAGGACAGGAAAAAACGAAGGACAATCAAGAAGAAAGTCTGTGCACTTCATGAATAGAAGGTAGACATTTCTTCCAGTGTAAAGCAAAGTTTATCTTGACTGTCTTTGATTCCATGGTTTTATATTCTGTCTTAAATATTCCACTTTTGTTTTAGAAAATGCCTGTCTTAGTCTTCTCGGGCTGCCATAACAGACAAGGTGGCTTAAAGAATAGACATTTGTTTCCTCATAGTTATGGTGGCTACATATTCCAGATCAAGATGCCTCTCGGGTTGGTTTCTCCTGAGGCCTTTCCCTTAACTTACAGGTGGTCGCCTTCTCTCTGTGTGCTCATGTGGGCTTTAGTCTGTTAACCAGCATCACTGGAATGCCTTCCTCTTCTTTTAGGACATCAGTCCTGTTGGATTGGGACTCCACCCTTATGATCTCATCGAACCCTAATACCTCTTTAAAAGTCTTATCTCAACCTGTGGGTTAGAGCTTCTACATATTAACTGGGGGAAAAAACAAGTCCAGAACAATGTCTAGCCCAAATAATAAACATGTTTCTTGATCAAGGATAGCAGTTTTTTATTAGAATCATTTTATTTACTTCAACCTTTTCTTAAAGCATTGTGGAAGACTAATAGTTTTAATGCATGAAATAATTCAGAATGTCATTTTTGTGAGCACATTATGAAAAACATCGACTATGGAATCAGGAGACACTAATTTACTTACCACATAGATGTGGTAAGTAAATTATGATTCATTTTACAATTTGATTCATTTACATAATTATGAATCATTTACAGTTTGATCCTATATTTTCTCATTTGTAAAATTAGGAATTCATAGTTAAAATTACTATACATGTTTTACAAGACAGAATTCAATGAGATATTAGAAATTTTAAAAATTATAGTATGTAAAGTACTATACCAATGTTAATTACTTTTACTGTTTTCCATTAGAATAGTCCACAAACTATAGCCTGAAATAATATTCAAAATAATATTTATTCTTTTTAAGGCAGGCTAAAGGAAAAATAAAATAAATCAAAATATAAGAGTGAAATAAGCCATGGGCAGTAATTTCATGGGCAGTAGAATTGAAATTTTCTTTTGGAAATAAGGTTAAGAGGGAAAAATATTAACATAGAGTATTTTTGGTCAAATTTTGAAAATACTAATCTACAGAAGTATGATGAGCCCAATAACAATGGCAAAATAATAAAGGAACACTGTAAAATTTTAATAAAGTATTGGATGTAAATAGTCACTCAAATTTACATTCTTTTACACAGTAATCTTTCCTTGATACACAGCCATAACAACCTGAGGCACTTACTAGCACATTGTTTTATTAAACTCACTGTATCATTAGGTAAGACTCAAGAATAGTATACACTGAAAAAAATCTTACATCACTTCTCTCTTACTGGAAGATAAAGACAAACTCCTACATTGTATGAGATGGGGTGTCACATGGAACATCAAAGTGTGTTTGCTGGAATCCTTCAGTGAATCTAGATCTTTTCTCTTAGTATCTAGCAATAATTAAAGTTATTGCTTGGGCATTGGTGACAAGGCGTATATCACTATTACTGATTTTGCCACAAGCTGGTGTTGACTTTCTCGGAAGTCTCACATAGAAAATGTAAGGGCAGGGATGGCACAGTTTTTAAAACTGACTCTTTTTCCACTTAAAATGGAGTGATGTGACCCTGCTTGTGGACATCTCTCTGTGGTACAGTTCCAATGACATAAGTCCTGTACCGATTCTTAACATTAGTATGTCTGTTTGAAACTAAGTCTTTGCAATGTATTAAACTCTTATCAAATCTCTCTTATCAGTATTTGTTTCACAAGGGTTTATTCAATTTAAATATGAATGTTCTGAGATTTGGTCATTTTGAGGAAGAAGAAGCTTTGTTTTCAACTTCTTGAATTGCCTGGAAGTTTTCTTAATGAAAGGGTAAAATGTATTTATAAAATAAGTTTTCTATCCTATCAACTATAGGGGATATTAGCTATCCCATTTGCTATTTCCCTCTATTTATCCTTTCCTTTCTTTGTGATATCTTACAACTCGGCCCTCTCCTGTTTCCTTGGTCTATCTCTGATGTTCTTCTGTCTTGGCTGAGAGCTTACTGACTCTTGGTCAGACACAAGGCTAACAAATGAGAGAATAATTTTGAACAAAACACAAGTTAGTATATAATCCTATCTTAGTAAATATGAAAACTCTCCTTGATGGAAATGTCATCCAAGCTAAGCTCCAAAGAATAAACAGGAACTAGCAGGTGGAAGTGGGGACAGAAACACTGCAGCATATGCAAAGGCCCTGTGGCAGAAAGAACAGGGTACAGATGGGAAATGACTGGTAATTTTGTATAGTTTATAAATACTGAAGTTTTATTTTACAAAAGCAGATATTGAAGTACCACTATTGCCATTTGGTTCTGATATTTTCATTAGCAAAAAGGTTAAAAGGCTTCTGTGTTTGTCCATCATTGATGGTGGCCTGAACTTAGGTACCGGTGATTGAGGGGGAGAGAGAAATAAAGGTATGAGAATTGACAAGACATAGCAATTTGGGGGAATATGGAATATATGGAAGAAAAGCAGGGAAAAAGATACTCTGCTGTCCTACATGACCTTTGAGTAAATAGTTATGAATGTTACCATTCACACAAAGGGAGCCCAAGACAAAGAGGAGGAAAGCTGAGAGAGGGAAAAGAAAACTAAGAACAAGCCAGAAGACAAATTGCATCACTGCAAAAAATGCTACGATTTCAATGATTAAATGCTCAGAAAATTCATACTCCCTTACCGCTGCCATTTTTGTCCTGTTTTGGGAAGCTTTATATGCAGCAAATTGACTGAGATGGATCTGGCACCTCTTCTGGGCAGCAGAATCAAGTTGGTGACAGGTTAGAGAAAGCAGACAATGAATGACAAACAGCTGGAGGCCCCTGGGACTCCCTGCAGTTACTTAACCCGGAGCTACTTTGAGTCAGGCTAGAGCCAATGTCCATACAGTTTTTTGCCAATAAGTGAGGTTAAGAATAGTTTCTGATCTTACAGTTGGGAATGTGTATGTAATGTGGAGGACTGGTATACTCTTGCATTCCTATGATGGAAATAGGAATATATTTTCTCAGAAAGATGATTCTCTGCAGTGATTATTTCCATAGAATTGTTAGGACAGTCCTCTGGATAATTTATAGGTTTGATAACCTGCCAATATCTGGTTGAGAAACTTCACTGGTCTTATTTGGAACTTGGGATACATTTCCCCATTTAAAAAAAAATCTACTTCAAGACAATTTATGGTCACAACTGATTGGAAACTACTTAGACTTGACACTAGTAAATGTCAAGTTTGACAGTTGTGTTAAGATGGGTCAGTTCCAAGAGCATCAGGGTAGATCACCAAGTCACTCTAACTTGTGTTAAGGAGACTATAATCAGAATTAATTGTTCTTTACTTTCCAGTTCATGAACACTTTAATTTCTGATCACTCTTTTTTCTGATCCCTCTCCCCTAATTGCTTCATCTTAGAAACTCACATTATACTTAATGTGAAAAGGATTTATTATCTAGCTTTCTCCCTTTCTATATACCAAGTTTGAAAATCCTAAGGAGAGGGCTTCAAGTTTTAATCCTCTAATTCTTAAAAAGCTCTGAAATATTAAGAAGCTTACTGAAGGGCTGTGTTGTGCTGTAATTTCTTATTGTGATTTGAGTTGAGTAGAACCATAAACGCTATATTTGGCATTGGTCAAATGGCTTGGCACTCAAGTGTTGGCTTTGGTTCATTGGTATTGGCATATTTTTCCCATGTTTGAGGCTCTTTGAATTATCAGATAAAAATGATTTCTAAGGCATTAGGACATTTTGAAGACCTACCATGAGCAGCGATGTAGGTGTTTCCTTTTGAATTTTATTTCAGAAATCTCTACCACAGGACCCCTTGGCATGGGGAGCACCGCCACCACCACCCTTCGGACCACAGCGTGGGGCCCAGGCAGGAGCACCACCCCGTCTGCTCCGGGAAGAAGAAACCGGAGCACCAGCACCCCTTCTCCAGCTGTCGAGGTACTTGATGACATTACCACGCACCTCCCCTCAGCATCATCCCAAATCCCAGCTCTGGAAGAGAGCTGCGAGGCTGTGGAAGCCCGAGAGATCATGTGGTTTAAGACGCGTCAAGGACAGATAGCAAAGCAGCCGTGCCCTGCGGGAACTATAGGTAAGTCTGTCCTACAGAGCTAAGCTAAAGGGGTTTGGTTACATTAGGTTGCTTTTTTGCTTTTACGGCATTTTCTTCTGTTTTTTCTTGTTACTACATATGTTTGTTACTTCACTTGATTAAATTCTGAACTCAGCTAAATTACCATTTAAAGCAATGTATTTTCAGTTAGAAAAAGCATTCAGAAGAAGTTACAGGTGAGAATTTGGTGGGAATCCATATGAGATCATAGTTTCGCCCATGGAGTGGTCTCGGGGCAGAGCTACAGTTAGGCTGTGAATATCCTGGCTACCCCCAGACAGCCAGCTCTTCTCTGCACTGCCCAGAGAAAATCACCAGATTGCCATGAGCTAGCTCTCATGCTTGTTGTGCTAATTGCAGAAAATAAGGTGGAGGACTTCAATATTAGAAGGTGATGATTGAAACTGCCTAAAATTTAACTAAAGAGAAAGTCTGACTTTTACGAATCACTGGAGCTGTCCTTTTATAGTCAAAGGCTCTCATACTTGTCAGGGATGAGGTCGGGAGGCGCCAGCCTCCCATTCACTCAACAATTGCTAGAGGAAGCAATCCTGCATTGTTTACTAGGGAATAGCTAAAAACTAAACAGCTATTTGCCTCCCTACCCCTCTTTTCTGGGTGATATGATTCATAATATCCCCAAATGGTAACCATGTTATTATTTATAATTTTTAAGCCAGAAATACTCTGATTTTCCTGTTGTATACATTGATCTTTGTAAAACTAATACTTTACACAGTGAATACAATTCACATTATTCTATAAAATGTCTAAATAAAACACATACACAGTAGATGCTACTGTACTAGTATCTTCTCTCATTTCTCATTTCTCTCCTCGGCTTAATGTTCTTCATTAATTTCCCAGCACCCACAGATGATGGACAAGGGTGTTTATGATCTGGCCTGTCTGCTCTTCCAACTCATGAAATAAAATTCCCGTCTAGTACACCTCAGTTCTCAACATGGAGTTTCCCCAAAACAGGGTATTTTTCATCCATCTGAAATTCCCTTTTCCATTGTGTTTTCCTGAAAAACCTACAAACTGAGTTCTTTAAGACTCAAGTGCTACCTCATATCTGAAAACTCATACCAAAGGCCCCTGGGGACAGGTACCACATTCATCTAATTCAGGAAATTATTCTCTAGACCTGGCATAGTTGCCAACAAGCATTTTAAAAATACTGAATGTTTTTGTTTATTGTACTACATTTCTCCAATGGCAGTTGCTTGCCAGACACTGTGCATGATGTTTTAATAGATATCACTACCTCAGCTCAATAATATAAATTTTACCTTTGCTCATATTTAAACACAGCATGAGTATAAAATCACTGAAAGAAAGATGGTTTGAATATTTAAAGCAGAACTATTTCTATCATTATTTTAGGAGTATCAACTTATTTGTGCCTGGCTCCTGATGGAATCTGGGATCCCCAAGGACCAGATCTTAGCAACTGTTCTTCTCCTTGGGTCAACCATATAACACAGAAGGTAAATCTTGTGACTGACAAGGAAGGCTTCACCAAGCCTAGGTCCTCTATTGTTGATTCTAATTGCTACATACAAAATAGTAAAAAATATTTTTAAAATTAATATGAAAAAGTTTTCCCATTTTAATTTAATTTAAGATTTAATGACAACCTCTTAAATGCTATGAACTAATTCTAGAATTTTGTTGTTCTTAAAGGGCAAATCCATGAACCTCATCTAAGCCAGACAGTATTGCTTATAATAATGTTATCATTAATAAAATTTTTATGGTATTGTGAACTACAGATATAAAAGTCCAAGAGGTATTATAAATCAAGCAAAGCAAAAGCTTCTAGCATGCATACATATGGGTTTTCCTGAAGAAATAATAATTACCAGAAGAAGTCTACCTTTGGAATCCTAAGCCATTTGATAAATGTTCTGTAACTTAATCATTTATCAGTGTTAAAAGTATACACATGTATGACAGAATCTTTTTTGTGTGACAGACTCAAATTTGCAGGGCTTACTTGGTTGCAATATGTTGAACATTTTTATTATTAATGCACTGTGGGGCTTTGAATTGATTTCATTACAAACAGAGACCAGATGTGCATTTATGCCAAAAGGGCTATGGGATGAATCCTTCATACAGCAATTTGTGTGGATTTATGCAGTCCTAAAATGAAGAGTCCTTCTATGGCACATTAGCTATGCTGAAGAATTTCTGAAAGAGATTTTCCTGAGAAATATTACAAATGATGGCCTTAGTAAAAGCCTGTCTGTGCCATTTGCTCTTTTCTGTATTTGTTTTTAACCAGGCTGATCTTCAGTAATATACTGTATAATAATCCATAAATATCTACCCAGTAGATCATTTAGCAGATGAGCCGTAACTATCTATTTACCCTAAATCATGGAAGAGCAGTGGTTATATTGACTCTAGTTACCCTCTTACATATGCATCTCCATACTTGTTGCTATTCATAATGATGCTTCTCCAATTTCAGCACTGTTCCTGCCACAGTTTTTATGTCCTTTGATTTTATTACAATGTAGCTCAGACCCCAGGGCAAATAACTCTTGTTGGATATGATCAGATTAAGAGATCAGTAGCACATCTCCTTACATTAGCAACTTTTAAAATATACTCCCTACATACTTAGCCCAAGGGTTAATATTAATTCAGTAATAATTCACCTAGAAAACTAAGCATTTTCATGCTAATTCCTGAATATGGTTGGACTGTTTCATTGCAGAAATTACTGGGTGACTCTAACTGATAATGATGTTTTATTCTTTTCTCTCCTCCACGGACCTGTTAATCTTGTGACAAAAGAGATAATTCTTTGCAAAGACCAGACAGCTGTTGCCCATTTGATTTATAGATGGAGTGTTTTTGTTTTAAATATGTCCCATTCTTCCAGAGCATTTCTGTTCAATGCTGTAGAATCTGTAAAATCATGTAAAATTATAATTATGTTAAGATTATAGAATTTAAGTAATTAGAATCTATCATAATGCCTTAACTTAACTTCTCATAAACTTATAAAATCTTTAAAAATATGACAGGAGTCTTTGGAAGACTCCAAATGGTCTTATATAACTAACCAAAGGTCAAGGTTGGAGCTACTGTTTTAGCTGAATCTACCTTTATCAAGAAATCGTGCTTAGCCACAGCACTGGTTAAACTGGGAATAGATTTCAATTGCCTTGATGTCACACACTTACTTGTTTAGTCTCTCTTCACTTCCGATGCACCCTTTTACCTGGTGCATCCTTCATACCTCCAAATATTTATTCTACTCATTGACTATAGATGGTAGCTGCACAAGTTTCTTGACCACAAAACTCCAATGCTTTTAAATACTCACATTTTAAACCTTCAAGAGAGAATGTATATGCACTGTTCAGAGAGTTATTTTGTCCATATTATCTCTCCCTCCTCCCCAAAACATCTTCCTCCAAATTCATGCCTTTCCTCATTTCCTCCCTCAATACTGCAATCCCAACAACAGATGGAACATTTGAAGAGTGGTATTGGGGAAGCAAAGATGAACTGGAAGGGATTGAGCGGGAACCCAGATGGGGAGCAGTTACCAGCCCAAGGCCTGTGGTCGATGCATCAAAGGAGTGACTACAAATTGGAAGCAAGGAATAGTTGAGAAGAAAGATGACCCTGTAGATAAGAGATATAGCCTGGCCTCAGGCATCTTTTCAGAAGGAGACCAAGGGAAATAAATACCCTGACCTCACTCACCTGTCCAGTCTTCCCATTGGCCAAACCCAAATGGAAGCCAGAGAAGAGGGGCACTCTTCCTAACAGCCATGTCAGTGTACCTCAGAGGGCAGAGAGCAGGATGGAGGAGGATGGCAAGTAGCCTTGGACTAGGAGATGTAAAGTACCTGGTGTAGTTCTCAGTTTTCTACTACCCTTCTCTGACCCCCTCCTCTGTTTCCCATCCACCCTCCTCCCTCCTTTCCGGTGTCCCATCCCCTCTCCTTTGCTCTGACCTCTCTTCTTTTCTCTAGTAGATCTTTTTATGCTATGTTGGAAAGATTAGAGTTAAATAAGCATTTTTAATGTTTGATTACTCCTTCTCCTGCCACTGTAATTCTTGAGACTTTTAAAGTAAAAGAACACATTTTACCCCCAGTGAAAGCATAGATGGAAAATTAAAGGAAAGGGTGATTCTCTCGTTTAAACAGTGAAATCAGTTTCCCCTACCCAAGAATTTATGTGTGAATGTGCCCTGGAGTGTGAGGCAATTACTTTATAGTGCCTCTGAGGAATTCCTGGGCTTTAAAAGAAAGGACACCTTTGGATCACAGTCTGTGCCATGAGGAGCATCATCTCTTCTATGGGGAGATCATTCATTTCATTATCAGTACTATTCACTCCTCAAATGTCACTCACTGGGTGTCTACAGGCTTGGTAACATCGAGTGTACACGAGTCAATGGATCAGGATGCTTACTTTAATTGGGGAAACTGAACTTTATGTTTTCATTTTTGTAAAGAAATGAGTTATGTTTTGTCTCCTGCAGTCAGGCCAGGAGGGAGAAGACAGGCTAGGAATCTTGATGGTTTCTGACTCACAAATGAATTCAAGCCACTTACATACTGGTGAAATCATAGATTAAATTTTGTGTGGTGATGGAGAGTGGGTTACATTTCATTAGAGAAAATATAAGCCTGTATAGTCAGAATATCACAAAGAAATTTATTACAGACTATCCAGAACACTCTCATAATGATGAGATATAATAAAAATAAAATATGTCAGAAAGAGAAAGGCAAAGTTATGCACAAAAAGAACTATACCCCAGCAATAATACAAGGGGTGAACGGGAGCAAGTGAGGAGAGAGAAAAATTGGTAGGAGATTGATGGATGGATGGATAGATAGAAGGATAGGTAGACACAAACATAAATATATGGATGGAAAAAAAATAAGATAAATCTGTCTTCAAATTAATGTTTTAAAAAATATTTTCCGGTTTTTATTGAAAGCCAGCAAATTAGTTCAGAGCTGTGCCTCATCAAACAGATACAGCAAAATTTCCATTTTCTCACCTTTCTTAATAATTACTTACTAAATCACAGCATCTGGCTTCAGCTTGATTTCTTGCTTAGACTCAATTCAAAAAGGGATTTATATTTTCTATTTTGCATACCTATAAAATAGTTTGTTCTACTTTATAAACCCTCCAGTCTTTTCCACTTTAAAATTCTATAATTTCAAACAGCTTTGAATGTCTTCCATATTTATTTACGTGTAAAATGAGAGATGCTCTATACTTCCTTACCCGGTTCAACTATTATATGAAAAAAAATGCCTGGATTGTAACTGGGAAATAGTTTATTTCAAGGTAACCAAAGTGTCTTTTCTTTTGTTTGTACAAAAGCTACTGACAGATTTTGAGATAAGTAGGGTTCTTCCTGCATTTTCTAAAGAAGAATATGAGGATCTGGAAATATTGTTGCTATTTTACCTTATTTTATATTTATAGTTATTTGCCCAGGATTGCTAGATTGAATCCTGTCACCTAGATTTTAATTTCCCCGTTCTTCTTTTTTCTAATTGAACTAAAGTTGACATATATTATTATATTAGATTCAGGAGTATAAGTATAGTGACTCAACATTTGTATACAGTACAAAATGCTCACCATACTAAGTAAAGTTGCCATCTGTCACCATGCAAAGTTATTACAATATTATTGACTATATCCCTATATGGTATGTTATATCCCAGCAACTTATTTCTTTTATAATTGCGAGTTTGTACCTCTTAATTCCTTTCAACTATTTTGCCTGTCCCTCAACCACTACCCCTTCTACAACCACCAGTTTGTTCTCTGTTTTATTTGTTCACTTTTTTCTTTTCAGATTCGACATATAAGTGAAATCATATGATAATTTTCTTTCTCTGACTTATTTCACTCAATACCCTATAGGTCCATCTATGTCATTACACATGGAAAGCTTTCATTCTTTTTTATGACTGAGTAGTATTCCTGTGTGTGTGTGTGTGTTTGTGTGTTTGTGTGTGTGTGTGTGTGTGTGTGTGTGTGTGTGTGTGTGTGTGTGTACCACATCTTCTTTATCCATTCATTCTTCAGTGAACACTTAGGTTGCTTCCGTATCTTGGCTATTGTAAATAATGCTGTGATAAACATAGGTATACCAAAATCTTTTCAAGTGTATGTTTTCATTTCTCCAGGTAAATACCCAGAAGTGGAATTACTGAATCATATGGTTGTTCTACTTTTCATTTTTTGAGGAACCTACACACTGTTTCCATAGTGGCTGCACCAATTTATATTCCACCAACAGTGTACAAGAGTTACATTTTATCCACATTCTTTCCAACACATATTTTTAATTTTTGATACTAGCCATTCTGACTGGTGTGAGGTGCTAACTTATTGTGGTTCTGATTTGCATTTCCCTTTCAATTAGCAATGTTGATCATCTTTTCATGTGTCTGTTGGCCATCTGAATGTCTTCTTTGGAAAATCCCTATTCAGGTCCTCTGCCCATTTTTTAACTGGATTGTTTGTTACTTTCGTGCTGAGTTGTATGAGCTCTTTTTATATTAACCACTTATTAGATACAAAGATAAATGGATGGAAAGGTTATATATCATTTGTAAATATGTTTTCCCATCCAGGATATTGCCTTTTCATTTTGTTGATGGTTTTCTTCACTGTGCAAAAAAGTTTGTTGGTTTGATATAGTCCCATTTGTTGACTTTTGCTTTTGTTGCCCTTTTCTGAGAAAACAGATCCAAAAAATTATGGCTAATTTGGATGTCTAAAAGTTTACTGCCTCTATTTTTTTAAGAGTTATATGGTTTTAGTTCTTACATTTAGGTTTTTAATCCATTTTCAGTTTATTTTTGTATACAACATAAGAAAGTGGACTAGTTTCATTCTTTTGCATAGCTGTCCAGTTTTCCAACAGTCATTTATTGAAAAAGTGATCTTTTTCCCATTTTGTACTGTTGCCTTATTTGTTGTAGACTAATTGACCATATAAA
Source organism: Manis javanica (assembly GCF_040802235.1). Classification (NCBI taxonomy): domain Eukaryota; kingdom Metazoa; phylum Chordata; class Mammalia; order Pholidota; family Manidae; genus Manis; species Manis javanica. Next base: position 124,559,656 of record NC_133160.1, on the reverse strand, counting down.
TGTGAATATATTTCTGCACTCTTTATTCTGTTTCATTGATGTATGTGTCTGTTTCTGTGCTAATATTATACTGTCTTAAATACTATAGCTTTGTAGTATAGTTTGAAATCTGGGATTGTGATAATTCCAGTTTTGTTTTTTGTTTTTTTCTCAAGATTGCTTTGGCTGTTCAAGGTCATTTGTGTTTCCATAAAAGTTTAGGATTATTTGTTCTAGTTCAGTGAAAAAATAACATTGGTATTTTGATAAGGAAGTCATTGTATTTGTACATAGTTTTGGGTAGTATGGACATTTTAACAGTGTTAATTATTCCAAACTAGGGAATGTATTTTTTCCTTTATGTATGTAATTTTTAAAATTTCTTTCAATATCATATAGTTTTCAAAGTACAGGCATTTTCTTAAGGAGTTTTGCATCCATATTCATCAGGGATATTAGACAGTAATTTTCCTCTTTTTTTTTTGTAATATCTTTGGTTTCAGTATCAGGGTAAGGCTGTCCTCCTAAGATCAATTTGTAAATATTTCTTTATCCAGCTTTTTGGAATAGATTGGGAAGAATAGGTATTGACTCCTCTTGAAACGTTTGGTAGAATTCACCTGTGAGGCCATCTGGTTCTGGTTTTGGACTTTAGTTTGTTGGGAGATTTTTGGTTACTAATTCAGTTTCATTGTAGTAATCAGTCTGTTCAGAGTTTCTATTTCTTCCTGATTCAGTTTTAGAAGAGTGCATGTTTCTGGTAATTTATCCATTTCTTTTTGTTCTCCAACTTGGTGGCGTATATTTTTTGTAATAGTCTCTACTAACCCTTTGTATTTCTGTGGTTTGGGCTGTAACTTCTCTTTCATTTATGTTTTAATTATTTGAAACTTTATTCCTTGATAAGTCTAGCTATAGGATTATCAGTTTTGTTTATCTTTTCAAAGAAATAGCTCTTAAATTCATGATTTTTTCTTCTTCTTTTGCTTTTTGTTTATTTGTTTTTAGTCCTCTATTTGATTTATTTCTTCTCTGATCTTTATCATTTCCTTCCTTTTACCAACTTTTGGCTTTGTTCTTTTTCTGGTTTCCTTATGTGTTAAGTTAGATTGTTTGAATTTTTTCTTTTTCTTGAGGTAGGCCTGTATTGCTATAAATGTCCCTCTTAGAACTACTTTCACTGCATTCCAAAGATTTTGAACCATTGTGTTGTTATTTTCATTTGTCTCACGGTTTGTTTTGTTTTAATTCCCTCTTTTATTTCTTTTTGACCCAATGATTGATGAGTAGTTGATGTTTTGCCTCCACATGTTTATTTTTTTCAGCTTCCCTTGTAGGGACTTCTAGTTTCATACCATTGTGGTTAAATATACTTGATATGATTTCGGTCTTCATAAATTTTTTGAGACTTGTTTTGTGGTCTAACATGGTCTTTCCTGGAGATTGTTCCATGTGTACTTGAAAAGAATCTGTATTCTGCTGTCTTTTCATGCAATGTTCTGTATAGTCTGTTAAGCCCATCTGATCTAATGTGTTGTTCAAAGCTAATATTTCCTTATTAATTTTCTGACTGGGTGGCCTATCCACCAATGTAAGTGAAATGTTAAAGTTTTCTGCTATTATTATGTTATTGTAAATTACTCTCTTTATCTATGTTAATATTTGATTTATATATTTAGGTGTTCCTATGTTGAGAACATAGATACTTACAATTTTTATATTCTCTTGTATTGATTCCTTTAACATTATGTAATGCCCTTCTTTGTCTGTTGTTATAGTCTTTGTTTAAAAGTCTATTTTTTCTGATATAAGTATTGCTACCCCAGCTTTTTTGTTTTCATTTGCTTGAAATATCTTCTTAATTCTCTTCACTTTCAGTCTGTGTGCATCTTTAGGTCTGAAGTGCAACTCTTGTAAGCAGTATATAGATGGGTCTTTCTGTATTCATTTAGTCACCCTAAGTCTTTTGATTAGAGCACTTCATGCATTTACATTTAGAGTAGTATTGGTAGATATGTACTTATTGCCGTTTTGTTCATTGTTTTCTGCTTGTTTTTACAGTTCTCTGTTCCTTTCTTCTCTTGCTCTCTACCCTTTGAAAGAAAGAGGACTTTTTTAGTATTATGTTTGAATTCCTTCCTTTTTTATTTTTTGCTTATCTATTGTAGGTTTTTGTCTGTGATTACCATGAGGTATACATTTGACATCCTATGTATATAACAGTCCATTTTAATTTGATGATGACTTTATTTCACATTCTAAAAGCACTATATTTTTACTCGCCCACTCCCCATTTTATGTATTTGATGTCATATTTTACATTTTTATATGTTGTGCCTCTCTTAACTAATTTTGTAGATATAATTGATTTTACTGCTTTTGTTTTTCAACCTTCACACTAGCTTTATAAGTGATTGATATCTCTCTTTATACCAGTGATTTTTTCTTTTTTTCATAATTTTCTTACTTATAATTATGGCTTTTTCTTTTCCACTTTAAGAAGTCCTATTAACATTTTGTGTAAGGCTGGTTTAGTGTAATGAACTCCTTTAACTTGTGTTTGTCTGGAAAACTCCATATTTCTCCTTTATTTATGAATGATAACTTTGTCGGTATTCTTGGTTGTAGATTTTTTTTCCCTTTCAGCACTTTAAATATATCATGTCACTCCCTTCTGGCCTGCAAAGTTTGTGCTGAGAAATCAGCTGATAGATAGCCTTATGATTTTCCCTTTTTACATAACTACTTGCTTTTCTCTTGCTGCTTTTAAGATTTTCTATCTTTAATTTTTGACATTTAAATCATTGTATATCTTGGTAAGGATCTCCTTAGGATCATCTACTTGAGTTCTTTTGTGTTTCCTGGACCTGGATGCTTGTTTCCTTTCCCAGGTTAAGGAAGTTTTCAGCCAGCATTTCCTCAAGTAAGTTTTCTGTCCCTTTCAATCTGTCTTCTCCTTGTGGGGCCTCTATGATACGCTTAATGTTTTTTAAAGGTCCCTTAACCTATCCTCATTTTCTAAAATTATTTTTTCATTTTGCTCTTCAGCTTAGATAATTTCCACTACCCTGCCTTCCAGAAAGCTGATCAAGTCTTCTAAGTCCACACTAACCTGCTGTTGATTCCCTCTAGTGTATTTTCTACTTCAGTTATTGTGTTCTTCAGCTTTGATAAATTCTGTTTTGTATTTTCTGTCTCTTTCTTTGAAGTTTTCACTAAGTTTATTCACTCTTTTCTCAAGTCTAATAAGCATTTTAGGATTATTACTTTGAATTCTTTTCCAGGTAGATTGCTTATCTCAGTTTCATTTACTTTGTTTTCAGCAGTTTGTATGTTCTTCCATTTGGAACGTATTCCTTTGTCTCCTCATTTTGTCTGACTCTCTGTGTTTGTTTCTGTGTGTTAGGTAGGTCAGCTGTATCCCATGGTCTTAAAGATAATTGCCTTCTATAGAAGGTGTCCTGTGAGGGCCAGTAGTGCACTCGCCTCTGTTCACCAGAACCAGGTGCTTCAGGGGTGTCCTCTAGTGGGCTGTGTGCACCTTCCTGTTGTGACTGGGTAGGGGCTGCTGCAGGCATACTGGGGGGTGGGGATCCCCCCTTTCTATGACAGAAGTCGCATTTGAGAGGTGACAGTCCCAACCTGGGCTGCCCTCCATGTATGGCGCACAGTAGTTAATTTGGGAGGGTGCTGCTCTCAACTGAGATTGCCTACGTGCTCTGTGTGGGCAGGGTCTGCTTTGGGAGAGTGCCTACTAAGGTGAGTGGGTTAGTTAAGTGTGGTCTGCAGGGGAACCCTGGAGTCTGGTGAGCAGTGCTAGCAAGGCAGGCAGAGAGTGTCAGAAATGGCTGCTGTCAGACTGGGTAGACTGAAGGAAGACAAGAAAAATTGTACTCATCAGCACTTCCATTCCTGGAGAAAGTTCCTACATATCCTTGCCGCTCTAGCACACCCTCTAAAATTAATAAGTATCTTTCATGTGCAGCCTAAGTGTTTTTCATACTGTTGCCTTTTTGCTAAGTCTCGCATTTAGTGGTATTGTGTGCAGACCCTTTAAGAGTGGAGCCTTGGCTTCCTATACCCCTCTACCTCTCCTGGTTAAGCCCTCCTGATTTTCAAATCTGATTTAAGCCCTGCTATTTTCAAAGTCAAATGTACTGGGGCTTGTATTCCCAGTGCAGATCCCCAGGGCAGAGGTGGAGGATGGGGGCGTGCACAGTGTGGGACTTGAACCCCTCAGCTCCTCGTGGAGGATCTCGGAGCCTCTGATATCCCTCCCACTTGTGGGTCACTGCACGCAGGTTTTGGTTCCCAGTCATGTCTCTGCCCCTCCTCCTCTTCTCAGTGTTTCCATTTCTTTACATATTTAGCTGTGGAAGAGCTCTTCTGCCAGTCTTCAGATTGTTCTCAGTGTGAGTTGCAATATATGTATCTGTAGCCTTGCTGTGTCCATGGGTGGGAATGAGCTCAGGATATTCCTACTCTACCATCTTCCCCTGAGTCTAGTCCATTATGGCAATTTCCCCATTACTTTAATCTCCATAGATCAAATAGTGAATGAAAATAAATTACATCTTAATTTTATCAGAGATTGGTGGGGTTTCCAAGACTTCAGGCTTATATAACCTACTTTCAGTTGTAAGACAGAGGTATTTAATTGTTTATTTACCTACTTGATGCAAATTTATAGCAAAGTAGGTAGATCTTGCAAAGAAGTGGCAACTATATATTTAAACACTATGAGTATTCATGAATTGTTTTGGCACTTGATTAATGTTTTATGTAAAAAAAATTTCATTAAATGTCAATGATTATTTCAAAGAAAATTGGTTTATTTGTGTCAAAATTTGAAACATAAAGAGTATTCATCTCTGTCATCATCATTATCCTTAACTAAACCTGCAGGGTTTCCCCATCCCTATTCAAATCCTAGATATAATCTGAACACTTCAGTACAGGCATTAATTTACTAATCTTCACAAAACTCATAAGATTTCTCAGTGTAGATGTGCTTATTTCTAAGGAATAATTTTAGAATTTAGTAAAAGAACTATTAGAGGTAGTCATTTTAACGATGTCATGAGCTAGGATATGTGGAATAACTTTATTTTTACCTTGCTTCTTTGCACAGAAGACTTGAGGCAGATTCAATATATCTGTCTATTTTTGTATGGAAATAAAATAATTGTAGTCCATGATAATTGTAAGAGAAATAAACAGGGTGATGAGAAAAATACGAGAGTAGCTTCACCATGCCACTGGAAATAATATTGTCAATGAAGGCCTTGTATGAAACGGCAAACTCTAAACTGATCCACGACTGTTTAAATCACAGTTATGAGATTTAACTGGTTATGAGAGAATCCAGTTAATGATAACCACCGCTGAATTGTGTAAACAAGAAAACTGGGCATGGCTCTTGGTGCCTCATTTCCTTCTCTCACATTCAGACAGTAGGGCCTATTGATGTACTTGTAAATCTCTGCCAGGTCAGGCCCTTTTTCACTTTTCCCCATTACTATTATCCTAACCTACAACAGCTTCTACTGCTGTAGTCTCATAACAGGTCTCCTTCTAATCTCTCCTGAACCCTGTAATCAATTCTCCTGAGTTTGATTTCTAATACAAACCTGATTATACCATTCCTATTTAGTCATGATAGTGCCTTCCCTTGCTTTTCACATAATTCCCAAAATCTTCATCATGACTTCTGAAGGGACACCAATTAATCTGCTCCTTGTTCACCTCCCAGCTGCTAAACCCCAGCTACAGTGCCCTTTGTGCCGTTCTCCTAAGGCTCCATGCCCTTCTCTTCTAAAAGCTTCTCTCTCCGCCTGGAGGCACCCACCCTCATCCCATTCCCAATTCCTTCTTTCCCATTCCATCTCATATTACACATTCTTCCTTAGAGAAACATTTCCTAAATTATCCCTTCAATTCATACACCAGGTTAAAATGTCCTTAAACTGGAAATCTGTATTGGTAACCATTTTATTCATGTTTGTATCCTCAGACTTTAGCACAATGTTATTAGAAGTTTAAATTTTGGTTAATTAACAAATGAATACACAGACTGAATGAATCTTTGGTGAAATTATAGATAGGTTGTTAGATATAAGAGATTTTCATCTTGTTATTTAAAAACTAGATAAACATTTACTGCACTTACACATAATTTATGCCATATAAGTATCAATATTAAAATATGAAGGTAGAAAAATGTTTTTTAAATTTCTGTTATATTTACAGTGCTGTTTTCCCAAACCACAATTATTCTAGACTTCCCTTTTTATACAGCATCCTCCTGGCTTTCTTCCCACCAATCCCTACCAGTATTCCCTCTTACCTGCTCATCCTTTACTTATCTTTTAGGGCTTCACTTAGTTGTTACCTTCTTTTGCCTCACCACTACATATCCAGATCTTTATTATCACTGTATTATATTTTTATACCTCAAATACATTTCTGTTATTAAAAAATTGTTTTTGTACATTAACATTATCTGCCTTCATACGCTTTGCCAACCCCAATCCCAGCTGGTAGAATGTGAGCTTCCTGACATAAGACCTATATAACATTCATTTTTATTTCCTCAGCAAATAAGTATCCAAATGATTATTGAATTAATGATAGATTTTTACTATGATCTCTTCAGTGTTAAAAGGAAGAGCATCAAATTGAATACTTCTACCAATTTTTATTTTTCTTTAAAAACATACTTTACATATTTTTATTATAAACATTTTTATAATTTATTTGTGCTTCAGCTTTTTTCTATAACTTTCTCATTAGTGAATATTGAGTTCGAGTTCTTTTGCATGATAATTAGATTTATTCTCTTAAATAAACAGTTCTGAATGCTAAAGGGTAGCTAGTATTTTTAATATAATTCACTAGTGATTTTCACTTTTGACTAATTGTTTACAAAACTGAATTGTCTACTGACACATACATAGGCAACATTATCATCTCTTAGGTTGAAAACAGTCATATTTTGACTTATTAGTCATCTACATTTTCCATTTTCCATTACTGCACATAAAGGAAAACTTTAAATTTTTATGTATGGGTATCATACAGCTCTTCTTTTCTACCTTATTATCCCACCCCAATATTATATTAACTAATAATGAGGACTATGCTTGTACAACTACAAAGAAAAAAAAATGGAGTTACAATATGAACATACCAGTGCTATTATTTATTTTTTTCTGTGTTCAATAATCTCCCTTTTAATTATATTCCCTGATAGATGTATTTAAAGTCAACATTTGCATCCTTAGTTTTGAAGATACTGTGTTAATAAAGAAAATGTATTGTCTATTTCAGTAGATCTCAAACTTTTTTCAAAATGGCCCGTTTAAGTGAGTCTAAAGAGTTCAGAGCTCCCATCTACCCTGACACCCTGACATTTTCTCATAGAAAAAGTGTTATATGGTAATAAAGAAATAGAACAAAATAATATAGCAACAACAAAAACAGTTGTAAAATAATTACACAAGAATACAATGGTCAACAAAGTAAATCCATAGTTATTGTACAAATATATTCATTATTGTAAGAATAGTCTAGGTGCTAAACTTCAACAAATGCAATATATTGGGAATGGTATTTTGATTGAAAGAACATCCCTTTGGAAAATTATAGAAATTCCAGCTATCTTCTGCAAAGTTACCTAACAGTTGTAGCAAGTTTTCAGACTTATTGATGGAATACTGCATTTCAATATTTAATAAATACTAGAATCTCATGAATTTAATTAATTAATACTGAATTTTATGAATTGTTGATTGGTTTACTAGATTGCCAGTGAGTAGCCTTAAATTGTATATAAAATTAAAATGTATGGATTATAATCACATTATGTCACTCTGTGACTAACTTAAAGTAATTCCATAACCCACCAGTGGGCCATGAATGCAACATTGATTGACATTGTCACTTACTTATACTTAAACCCTATAATGTATTCCATTCAGTGTTACATTCCATTTGTCTTTGGTTTGGGGGCCTTAACCAAATTTTACAAACTCATTAACTCAGTGCATGTTTCTTTCTATTTTAAGGATTTCTCTAAAGTGCCAATTATATAATAATACTTTAAAATATTCTTCTTGTACAATTAAAAATGGCCAAAAAGGATTTTTTGATTCCCATTTTTCAGTATATATGTAATACATATATATACTGTATTATAAAACTTGGAATTTGGTTGGGGATTCACAACACAAACTCATCGGTGTCCAGTTTAGAAACTCACAGGGAAAAATCATAGGGCAAACTTTAGACTAAACCACCCAAATGGATAATTAAGGTGAGAATAATTTTTAGGAGTAAGATTCCTCAGAGGAGCTTCCGAAAGACATGAATGTGAAATCAGGTATTGTACAGAATGATGGCTTTACAGGAAAACTCAGGAAATGTACTCCACTTGAAGATGGAGTATAACAATGGTGTCTTGGCTCAATTACTATAACTTCTATGCAAAACAGTTATCCACAGAGACCAGTAAAATCACTTACTTAATTTTTTTTTTCCTTTTTATTCTGATTTCAAAATTGCAGTTGAAATCTGGAGAGACAGCTGCCAACATTGCTAGGGAGCTGGCTGAACAAACAAGAAATCATTTGAATGCTGGAGATATCACCTACTCAGTCCGTGCCATGGATCAGCTGGTAGGCCTTCTCGATGTACAGCTCCGCAACCTGACCCCAGGTGGAAAAGACAGCGCTGCACGCAGTTTAAACAAGGTAAGGATCTTTATTATAGACTATATGTATATATAATACATTTAAAGTTGTAGCAGAATCAGTGAGACTTGATGGTTAATTTCTCTCTTTCTATAAAATCAGATCATTTCTACAGAGCATTATTACTAGTTATATTCAGTTCACTTCACTATTTCATTATAATGATGGCCCTATTGGGCTTTTAATCTAAAGAAACAGTGGATGATAATTTCTCCATATATATTTTTAATTTACAGTTCTTTTTTCTGCAGTGTTTACTCTGTTTTTTATCCTAAATTTTGACAGGATTAATTTGAATAATGCAATTTATTTTATTTTTTTCTTTCAATCTTTTATTTAAAATCATTAACAAAAAAGTCTAATAACAGAAATGTCAAAAGTAGCAACAATGAAAAAGGATATTAGCAATTCATTATAGCTATTTTAAAAATGAAATAATTTAACCTAATTAATATTACTTTTTAAAAAAATGGGATAATTAATTAGGTTTTTAGTTCCTTTTTTAAATTTAAATTACCCAGATTTTGCATCACTATCATTAAAACTTATAAGATTTAAATGTATTCCAGCAAATTTGAATTGTAAATAATGAAAATAGTTCATGTTTTGAATTTCAGAGATATACATTATATGTATTTTATTTAGTTATATACAATATATGTATATATATTACATACACAAATATAATCACTTTAAATATTTACTGTATTTAAATAACCTATACACTATAGAAGCACTTCATTTACATAAATATATAAAATATATTTTACATATTTGTAAGGAATATAATATACTTTTGTAATGAAATGTCACATGGTGCATTAAACCTGTAATGAAAAGTTATTAGAATTGATACCATCAAATGAGATGTATTCCCTGAAAGGTATGTATATAGTAGAAGTGATCAGTGATTGAAACCAGATTTTAAGACCTTGAATGCCACTATAACCTTGCTACTTTAAAAGGCAAGAATTTGACAGTGACAGACTTAATATCCTTCATGGAATACAACTAAATGAATATTCCCTTATGGAATGAAAAATAACTTTGCAGACAGTTCTTTTTATGTTAAATTATTTTGTGTCTTATTAGACTAAGAGTCTCACTCATCAAGTTGGAAAACAGTTTTTTAAATAATGGTGGTTCAGCATAGGAATGCCTTATAGTTTATCCGGCAAATACAGTTTTTCCAGCAATTTCATCCTCAGAAACAGATCCGGTTCTATCTACTAGATATGAATTATTATTAAAATTTTACTATTAAGTCTTTTTTTTTCATGCGGAGCATAAAGGAGTTATTTTTGTCACGTATGCCTCTGATAGAATCACAACTAAGCCCCTAATAGAATATAATTCACAGTTGCCTATATAATCCAGGCATGCTGTGATTTTAATGTGTTATTACCCAGGCTGACTGGATGCTATTAATGAATATTGCTGCCAGCTATTGTTATCAAAATGTACTGGAAGTAGTAATTTCTATTAATGTTACATATCCATAACATTACTTGTTATTGCAATACTTTGTATCTTTATTTAAAAATGGTGTTGATGTCTGACAATACCAGGTAAAGCTGGCAATTAATGTCACATTCTAACTGGCTACAGCTAATCAGCTTGCCTACCCTGAATATCAAATAACTACGTAATGGGAAAATTTCCATTTGTGAAGCTTTTTAATGCTCTCTCTTGTTTTCCATTTGGTTCTTTTCAATTGTTTATATAATGTGGTTTGTCATATGTTAATTTGCATGATGGGGTAAAGAGATGGGAGGGCAAAGGTTGTTCACATGCTTGCTGGCTTGCTCTCATTTCCTGTGATTCCCACTGTTGCCTGAAGCAGTTATAACCCATCAGATTTGCAAAGTCAACTTCATACAAATCAATTGTGCTCCACATTGAAATTCTAGAGGGTTTAGAGTCCTGCAAAACCAAGATGTGAGTCAGTGATCCAAATGACAGCGCTGGCAATTTACTTGCACTCATTCCTCACTAATTCTTTAGGGGAGTAACTGCTCTCTGCTCTTTGAAGAATGCATGAATTAAAGCTGGAAGAGAATATCAGCCACACAAAAGGCATCAGAGTAACTGCTTCCTAAACTTGGGTAATTTTCTCCTTCAACAACAAAGGCTACTGAGGGTTAAAATAGGGAAGAGACGGAAAACCGTAATATAATTTATAAAATTTGGCTCTTTTATTTAAACAGGGTAAACAAACTTATTCATTATTTATTTTTTCATCAGGAAAAAATTGCATGGGGCTAAATATAAGTTGCTGTTAAACTTTTGCCCAGAAAAACATCGCTCTGTATGCAAACTAATAAGCAAGCAAACAAAAAGTTTCTTGTCCCCCTAAAATGTGTAAAATTTTGGGTCAAACTATCAAAAGAAATTCTTTGAGAAATAAAAGCAGTGATAAACCAGGAAATTGATCACTCTTTTAACCAGAAATGACTCTTACTACTTGTCCCTTAGGATCAGACAGTCATAATGAATAGGCATTTCTATTTCCCTGATAAACAGAGTTTGTTTGTATGTTTGAACATGTGGTTTGTGGTGCATATTAGCCACCTATATAATCTGCAAATCACAAAAACAATGTACAATCTTTGAAAAATGGGGTTCCAAATTTTTGACATACTTTACTAACTTCATCTGTCTTTATTTGTGGCCCATGAATTAATAACACCTGATGTGAAATGCATCATTTCATGAAAAACACAGTTTTACTAATTTCTACTAAACTTCTTCCAAGATTTCTTTTCATCTTTAACAGCTGCGTACCATCCAGTTTTCACCTGGGTTGTTCTGAGAGGGAGTCAGCTACTATTTTTCAAGCCATTGTTCACATTTTGCTGCTGCTTAGCTTTCATTCTCTTCCGGAAAGTAGTGCACAATAAAATACGGTGTTTGTGTAGATGTGTTCTTTTATTTTCTTGTTTTCTTCTGTCACTAACTTGTTTTTTCTATTCTGTGTTTAATCTGCTGTCTTAATGGATTCAGCTTCAGAAAAGAGAGCGCTCTTGCAGAGCCTATGTCCAGGTACTTTCTGCGTTTTTATACATGTGTTAAGTTGTTGAATTGTCTCTGTTGGTGATGGCATGGATGGGCTTCTGAGAGCAAATGATAATGACCCTGATGAACTAAAGGCATTTCCGGGAGGGCATGAGGGTGGGAGTAGAAAGGCCTATGAAAGGGTATGCGCTAAAAAAAAAATTCGGCAGAAGACAGACAAACAAGGAGGTACAACTTGGGGTGTGAGAATTTGGATCATCGCTGAAAGGTGAGTTGGGCGTACTACATATAAATCTCTGATTTCTTCATAGTGGTGTGTATGAAAACATTTCATTAATACATTGGACCAGCTAATGTTTGAGGAGCAAGTCATTTAGAAATGACAATCAAAGTCATGAGGTCATGAGTAGTCCATGGAATATCATGGTTTTGAACCCAAAATGTTCAACACATGCTGAGACTATTTTCCTGGCCCAAACATTCCTCCCAATGTAAATGTAGTTTTTCTCCAGTTTTCACATGCTGTAATTTGTTTCTAAGCAAGGTAAAAGCCAGTCCTACGTGTATGGGTTTTGTGTGAAAAAGAACCCCAGAACAAGCTTTACAGTTCTTTTGTACAAGGGAAGGGAGGTAGACAGTGTAGGGGCAGAAACATGTTCCCTTCTTCCCTTCTAGGTTCTTTGACTGGCCTAATAACTAAACTGACTTAAAAAAAGATTAACAGAAGAAAGACAAATTTAATTACATATATATGGGAGCCCATGAGGACCTGAGACTCCCAGGCACCTGGGCAGCTGCAGTGTGTGCGCCGCCCCAAGCTGAGCAAGGACGGCCCTGGGCTTCAAACGGGAGGAGAGCAGTGTACAGGGAGACGGGAAGAGCACAAGTTTAGGAATCAGATGTTTGACCTCCTGTGCAGATAATCTTTCAGGAAGAAAAGTTATCTCTGATAATAGCCCTCTTTCTGGGTCAGGCCCCCAATCTAAATTCTTAGGCAGTTATGGGAGAGGTAAAAGTTTTTCTTGAGTCTGCCTGGTCTTGAATTGCTCAAAATAATCCACATGCCAAAGGGCACATTTGGGTGGGTGACTGTGGCTGTGTGTGTGTGTGTGGTGTGGGTGTGGGTGCGGGGGAGATTCTGCTCCTCTTCAGCCGGAAGGTAGGAAAATGGAAAAACATGAAATTATGGGATTGTAAACTTTATTCTTTATGTGAATATATCATGGAATTTTTTTTAAAGGGGCAGCCTGTCTGCATTTAGAAAGAGAGATGCCCTCAAGAACCAAGTTACTGGTTCTCAAATTGGCAGTCCAGAAACTAAACTGCATCCGTTTATTCATAATACAGGTATTTTGTGAGACATTTAAAAGTAATTTAGCATCAAGCAGATATTAGGAAGCTTTTAATTTGCATTTTACTTCATAAAATAATTAATCTTTATATATTAGAAGTTTTCTGGGTTTATTTTTTAAGGTTTTGGGAAAAAATTGTTTTGGGAAATATATATATATATATATATGTATATATATATATACATATATATGATACATAGTTCTTATATATATGTATACATATATATGAGTTTTATAAATATATAAAACGCTTAGTATGTACAATTGAATAGAGAAATTGAAGTATTCTTCAGCAATGAAAGCTGAAGATCATTTATGAACAATAGAATAATTGTTTTGTATTACAATCTATGCTATGCCTTCAATGGGGCCTTGGAAATAATTAGCCTTTCAGTATTTAAATCTTTGAATTGCATGGTCATTCAAACATGAATCTCTGATGGAAAATTAATAGCATAGTTTATTCAGTGGCTGATTTCCTGGTATTATAATTGATTGGCTATGAATAAATGCTTTACCTATTGACTAAACATCTGATAAGACCAAATATAAACAAAATATTGGTAAAGCAGAAATGCTCTGCTCACTGATGGATGGCACTACTTCTGTTTTAGTGTAGATCATTATTCTGTGAAATTCTATAGTGAATAATACTCTAAACTTAAGTTTATTTTACTGTTTTAAAAGTTCTTTTATGTTCCCAATTGTTTCTATGTTCAGAATACATTAGGAAGTATACTGAAAGTGCTTTATGCATTAAATTTGAAAATTGACAATTGTTAAGTCATCATGAAATCTTTAAAACTATGGCCTTTCCATGAGCCCAAAGCAGTGATTCTTCTAGGTTTGATTTTAACCATCTAAATCCACTTAGCTTTTAATTATTTAGAGGTTCAATGATTATTTCATGAATTACCAACATCCATATCTTACTGCTTCTTGCTTCTTACCTTTTGTTTATTTCACTAAAAGAGCACAGTGAAATCTGGCTTGCGAGCTGTCAGCTACGATAACTGATCAATAGGTAAACAATTAAAAGAGGTGACTGCTTTGATTTTCAAAATAATATGTGAATCTCCTAAAACTCATTATGCTTACATCTCAAGAATTTTAACAAAACAAAAAATCTGAGTCAAGTCTATTTTATTTTTTTCTATTTAGTTGTAATTTTAGATTACACTAAAATGCTTGTTGACAACCAAAAGATAGAAATTGACATGAGTCATTATAAAAAATATCATGACCAAGTCTTGGAGATAATACATACCTTCATTTAGTAAGAAAGTGTTAAGGTTTTATGCCAGAGGAAACAAGTAAGGCTTGTGTTACATATGCTTATTAAGTAGCTACTATAATATACTATTGCCAAAAGTGACCCTAGGGACCTGAGATCTGGAGAGAGGAAATGACTGGCTCAAGGTCACACAGTTAGCACTAATGGCACTAATGCTGCTCTTCTGACATGCCTCCAATGCTTCTTCAATACCAACAGGGATTTATTAATATGAATATATACATTAATTAGGCACTAATTTGTGGCCATCATCTTGCAGAGCTTTTTGCATGAATTCTTATTTAATATTCACAACAACCCATGATGTAATTATTGCTATGCTTAACTTTGAGTAGAGAAAATGGGACCCAGGGAGGATTAAATGACCTTTACAAGATCACACACTAATACATGAGGAGGTCCTGAACCCAAAGCTGGGTCCTCCTGATTCGGAAGCTCAAGCTCCCAGTCTGCGAGGTATTGTTACAGAACTGACTTCATTGTTTGGTGTTAGGAGTCAGAATATATCATTTGGTTTATATTTATTGATTTATTGTACTGTATTTCAGAGATGGTATGGAGTAAAACCATTCTTTTGCTATTTCCTTTTTGTATGGACTGAGTTCAAGTGGCTATATGGTAATTATTGTGTAGTGCTGAACTAGGGGCAAATATAAAGATAATTTTCTTTGAGGTTCTTTTGTTTTCTGAGGAGATTTTCATTTAAAAATTTTCATCATGAGAAGAAGAAAACAAGTAGAAAATGTGATGACACTGTGTTAACAAAAGAACTTTCTAACTGTTTTCCTAAGTAACTGCGTCATTTTACATTTACTCCATGGTTCCAGTTAATTCACATCCTTGGCAACATTTACTTTCTGTCTGTTTTTATCTTAGCCATTGTAGCACATGTGAAATGCAGAAGTCCTTAACTCCAGTCATAGAATGGGTGCATGAGAAGCTGTGGGGTATACTCCGTCAGCCAGCACAACAAATCACATGGCCCCAAAGAGAGATCTGTGGTTTGCACAAGAATCTGGAATAGAATAACCTCAAATGGCTTAAGAACAGCTGTCTTCATGTTCTATAAGTGTAACCAGAACTTAGATTCAGATTTTTTCTCATTTTTCAATGCCAAGTTCCCATCTTTTATTTTAATATATGTATGTATATGTATAATTTTTCAATTGAAGTATAGTTGATACACAGTAGTATATTTGCTTTCAAATATAGAACATAGTGATTCGATATTTATCTACATTATTAAATGCTCACTCCAACTAATATAATTCCTATCTATTAATATCTAGGAATATGTTACAGTATTATTGAATATAATATCTATGCTGTACTTTCATCCCCACAACTAATTTATGTTATGATTGAGATTTTGTGCCTTTTTATCCCTTCACCTATTTCGCCAACCACCCCACCCCTTCCTCAAGGTAATCACCAATCACTTTTCAGTGTCTATGGGTCTATTGCTATTTTGTTCATTTTGTTTTGTTTTATTTTTAGATTCCACATATAAGTGAAATCATACATATTTGTCATTCTCCACCTGGCTTATTTCACCTAGCATGGTACTCTCCAATTCCATCCATGTTGGGACAAATAGCAGGATTTCTTTCTTTTTCATAGTTAAATAACATTCCACTGTGTACACTGTGTATATGCACCACCTCTTTTTTATCCACTCATCTACTGATGGGTACTTTGGTTGCTTCCATATCTTGGCTATTGTAAAGAATGTGGAAGTAAACACAGGAGTGCATGTTATATATCTTTTCAAATCAGAGATTTTGTTTTCTTTGGGTAAATCCTAGAAGTGGAATTGGTGAGTCATATGGTATTTCTATTTTTAGTTTTTTGAGGAACATCCATATTGCTTTCCACAGTGACTGCACCGATTTACATTCCCACCAACAGTGTTGGAGGGCTCCCTTTTCTCCACATCCTCACCAACACTTGTTATTCCTTGTCTTCTGGATAGTGGCCATTCTGACTGGTGTGAGGTGATACCTCATTGTGGTTTTAATTTGCATTTCCCTGATGATTAGTGATGTGGGGCTTCTTTTCATGTGCCTGTTGGCCACCTATATATCTTCTTTGGAAAAATGTTCTGTTAAGGTTCTCACCCATTTTTTAATCAGGTAGTTTGCTTTTTGGTCTTTATATGAATGAGTTCTTTATATATTTTGGATGTTAAAACCTTATTATATAAATCATTAATGAATATATTCCTCCATATTGTAAGCTCCCATTTTGCTCTGTTGATGGTGTCTTTTGCTGTCCAGAATTTTTTAGTTTGATGTAGTCACACTTGTTTATGTTTGCTTTTGTTTCCCTTGCCTGGGTAGATGTATCCAGAAAGAAGTTACTCATACTTATGTTCAAGACCCATATTTTAAATAATAATGTTTGTTATCATCACTTTCTTTATTAACAAGAACTATTAAGAACTACTGACATTCATTTTGTATTGTTTTAAAAGCTGGCCATTTTCGTAGTTAAGAAATATATTTTAATTTTTATCACCAGTGTCTTTTCCTCCAAATCTCAGAGGCAGCATATAGTCCCTAGAGAGTCTTCAGTTGACCTTGCTTAATGGGAAATATAAGTACATGTAGTTGATGTCTTTTTGAGTCATTCTTTGGAACCTGCTATTACCTGCATAGTAAGGTTGAGAAATGATGAGAAAAAAATTGGTAGATATATGTAAATTAAACCACACATACACACGAATGCATGCACGCATGCTGATAATCTTTCCTTTCCTTTCCCTTTCCTTCCTTCCTTCCTTCATTCCTTTTTTTCTTATTTTAAAAGGCAAACAGTCTATGTGTTCCTTCAAGCTTATAAAGTATTTGAAGCACACCCTTTTTTCATTTCAATTTGGAACTATAATTCAACTTGGAATTATAATTTTTTTTACTTTAATTATCCACTCAAAATATCTATTCTAGGTACCAGCAGTACAAGATCAATCTTTGTCTTCAACTGGAAAAACATCACATAATAGTTAACTACAAAATGATTGAAGAATTAATAGTTGAGTACATGTGTCCAATAACCTTATCAGCACAGGGAATACAGCAGTGCCCATAACAGGCAAACATCCTGCTCTCTCTCCTAGGATGAAATTTCTAGTGGAAGAATATGAATAATACACTATATGAAATATATGGTATATGATGTGATGACAAATGCTAAGGAGTAACATTCCACTGTGTACACTGTGTATATGCACCACCTCTTTTTTATCCACTCATCTACTGATGGGTACTTTGGTTGCTTCCATATCTTGGCTATTGTAAAATAAATCAATTTATTGTAAAATAAATTTATTGTAAAATAAATCAAGAAATGCATCACTGAGGTGATATTCGAGAAAACTCTGAAGGTGCAGTGAACTATACAGATATGCAGGAAGACAGAAAGTGTCTAGCATCGAGACAGAAAGTTTCTGAGGTGGAAATATGCCTGTGGTGTTCCAGGACCTCACTGCAGGTGAAGCAGAGTGGAAGGCTGGAGGGTGGTAGAGCATGAATCTGCAGATGTCAAGTGGCCAGATCTGATGGACCATCATCGTAAGGACTATAGCTTTTATGCGGAGACATGTGCTAACGACTATAGGTTTCTGAACAGAAGGATGGCATGACCTAATGTGTTTTAAAAGTGAAGAATCGATTATAGCAGGAATATTAAGGGCTGGAAAAGGGTGACCAATTGGTCAATAATGGTTGTCTGGAATGAGAATATGAGTGTGGGATACTGAGCTAATTATTCAGGTTCAGGTTTTTATTTAATTTTATTTTTTAGTGGAACAAGCAGGATTTTTAAGGGATTATTTGCAAAGTATCAAAGAAAGAAGTCAAAATGATAAGTGTTTTATCTGATCAGCTGGAAGGATAAAGACACTATTGAAGATGGTCTGTTTGACCAATTTGGGAGAGGCACAAAAAAAGAATTTCATTTGGGGCTTGTTAACTTTGAGATTCCTGTTAGATATGCAATATATAGATGTTAAATATGCAGCTAGATTGCAAGCTTGAAGGTCAGCAGAGAGGTTAGGCTAGAAATAATCACTTGGTAATGTTTTACTTAAAGTAGCATTTGTAGCCCATATACTAGATGCATTTATCAAAGGAATGAGGGCAGAGAGAGAAAAGAACCTAGGAGTGAGCTCCAGGACCCTGTCCTGGAGAGAGGAAGAAACCAGCAATAAAAACCAAAGAGCAGCCTTCAGGAAGGAGGGGGGTGGCTCCGGAGAATATGGCTACAGGAGTTCTCCCATGGACGCAAATTCTTGCTTCCTAGAGGAGGATGTGTTGTCAAGTGCTTCTGGATCTGCTCAGAAATGCTGACACCGCTTTTCAAAAATAACAGGAATATTAACTTTTGATTAATTAAAAAAATGCCAAAGCCCAGATATCTATCCATATTATTATATGTACTAGCTAAACATTTTTAACTATTCCTTTCATATTTTGTCTTTAATACAGTCTTTCATGAACTGAAGTTGCTACTTGCACCTTTGACAAAGTGCAAATTGAATCATGCCAGTTTCACTAGAGTGCCTTTGACGCAAAAGACAAGAAGGATTCTAACCTCCATTTATACTGCTAGGAAGAAATTAATGAGTATTTTCAAGTTCCTTGTTTGGTCACTTAATTGGCTGTGTGACAAAGAACTCTGTGGTGCATGTCAAACAACTTTCAGAGTCCTCTAATGATTTGTGCTTTGCCTGACTTGTGATACCATTCTGTCTGGCCTGTCAGGCTGGATATCCTTGTTAAAGTGACTAGAATAAATGGGCTAGTGGTGTGCATACAATGTAGTATATTAACTACAGCAACAGGGAGTACCTTCAGCAGCTCTTTCAAGAGATTTCGATGTTTGCCCATAAGCATCAAAGCCAGCCCAAACTTTCATTTAATATAATTAAAAGGACATCTGAAAGTAGTTTGAATCACAGCAGGTTCTTGAGGTTTGGTAACCCTTTGTTAAAACCCTGTGAACTTAATATATTTCACAGCTTGATAAATCTGCTCTTGATTTGTGTCAGTAAGAGAGAAAATATAAATCTGCACCCTACATGTTTCTGGTGCCCTGAAACTACTGCTTAAAGACATTGAGATCAAAGAAAGTGACTTCCATCTACAAAACCAGAGTAGTTTTCTTTGGATAAAGAAGTTATAAGAATTCTTTCCTATAAAGTTGCAGTCATTAAATGCTATTATAAGGCAATCATTAAATAAAAAGATAGTAAAACCATATGTCATGTATGCAGAGTAAATTATACAGGTATCATTTAAGAGCTTGCACGGGTCAATTCATAAACCTAATGATTCAAAACCTCCAAAGGACAATGACAGATGTCAATGGTGAAGATTCTGCTTTGACGTGCAAATAACATCATTCTGGGAATTCCTCAAAATCCCATAATGAATGTGTCCAGTCAGGCAGAGATGGCCACTTTACAAAGTCATTTCTGACTCCTCCATTTTGCACATTTCCATAGAAAAAAAACCAAAATGTTCCAGATGCTGTTTTTATATACATGGTTTGTGAAGACTTCAGGCAGTGATTCTAATGAGGGCAAAAAAAAAAAAAATCCTTTCTGTTTTTAAATAAAATGTTTTCATGTAATAAAAAAAAGTTATTTCTCACTTCTTTTCACCAAATTGTATTCCTTTCTCTCTTATAATTTCCTGATCAAAGGCTGGATCTTAATTGTAAAATTATTGATTTAAAGCTGATTATAATGCATTATTGCTTTCTGAACATGAGTTTACCTTCAGAATAATTTTAAATACATGAAATGTAAATCAATATTATTTCTGTGCAAACACAAGAGAATACACATCAATTTGCTGTGTTATTTCTTTAACAACTTTATGATTATTTAGCTAACCAGAAGGAAAAAGATATGAAAAATAGTATTACAGATTTAAGATCTTACTTTCTGAAACTATTGTTAGCTTTTCTGGTATAGGTCAAAAAAGAAATGGAAGTTTTAGGGTGTAATTTGCAGTAAAGTAGTTGCCTGATGGCTTAGAACCAAGCAAATGATTTTTTAGTACTGCTTCCAACAGAGTTATAATGTTGATTTTTTCCCCCTATTGTACACCTGATAGTAACAGAAGCTTAACTATGTTGACTTAAACAAACCAGGGCTTTATTCTCACATGTAAAAATGAAATGCAGACAAGGCAGTCCAGGATTAGCATGAAAACTCCATGTCTGAAACCAAGGTTTCATCTGTTTTTTTGCTTTTTAGCAAATGGGCTTCCATCTCAAAATGACATGATAACTACTCAGATTCCATACATCACTTCATGCTAATCTTTAAACGGGAAGATGGAGAACTAGAAACTAAAAGATTTTTCTATTTTAAAACTTTTCGAAAGTCTCACCTAGCTACCTCTGACTATATCCCTTGGGCTACTCTGTTTGCATAGCTAAACATTTTATTAATATACTTTGCAGCTGGGCATATTGCCTACTGATTCTGTGTCTAAGGTAAGAGAGTTATTGGGCAACTAGAATGCTTAGATGCAACCAAAATACTCTCTTTTTCTTATTTAATGATACATATTGACATCTCCATCCAGTTTTGACATAACCTACCAGATATTTATGACAATACTAGGGTTACTTTGGAACCCTAAGTACAGAATAAAATATTCTTTAGGTTGTTCTGGTATAGTCTGTTAAAAGAAAAAAAATAATAATTTCAAATCATTTTCAGATGGTAATTTTCTTTTAAAATTTTCTTTTTTTTCCCTGATAACTAATAAAAGCACATAATTTAAAATTCAAACGGTAGAATAATAAATATGTCTCCTTTCCACGAGGGCCACTGCATTGCTAACTCCAGGGCATGACGCCAACATTATGATCTCTTTGAGTGGTGTCCGCTAGGAATTGTATACTACAACCCTGTCTCTCACCTCTCACTGGTCACTTATTCTCTTTCTTCAAAGCAATCAACTATTGTCAACCTCTTAAATATCCCACCAGAGAAGACTATTCTCACTCAACATTCATGTTTTTATAATGTGTCCTTACAATTCTTCCCATACAATCACAGAATACTGTTGTTCTCTTGGCCTACAATAAAGACCTGGGAGAGCTTGTGCAGACCCACATGATGGGATAACATTTCACCACTGAAAAGAATAAACAGGTAAACATGACCACAAGGTAGACTTGTATTATCATTTATATCAACAAATCAGCTCTTCATCAGTAGGAAACCAGTTCAATAAATTGCTACACCAAATAATGGAATAATCTTTAGATTATGAGAGAGAGAATACAGAGAGAATAAGCTAGATCTTGTATTGACTTAGAAAGAAGGGTGTGCTATATGATGAAGTAAAAGCAAGCAAAAACCAACAGAGCATTATCACAGTGATCACATTGTGTGTATGTGTGTCTAGAGGGATCCACAACAGATTGTCAAAATGATTCTTTTTTGGGTGAAGTGGGTGTTAATCTATGTCCCTTTTCTGTTTCAGGATCCTATGCAGGGTATCACATTACATTTAATTGTCATATCACCATCTGGAATGTGACAATTTTTCAGACTTTCCTGCAAGCTTGTCCTTTTTAATGTCAGTAAAATATATTTTCCATTAAAAAAATAACCTGTATATTTAAGAATAGCATAGACTTACTCATTCACTCACTCAGACCACATTTGTTGAGTAGCTCTGTTTCAGATACTGTTTCAAAGATTCAGGGGTAAAGACAGGCAGGATTTCTCCTCTTGTAGAACTCACATTGTAACTTAGCAGATTGGAGTTTGGGAAAGAAACAGACAGTAAGTCAATCAAAATAATAAAATAGAATAATGGCAAAAACACCATGCAAAGAATTAAAACAGAATCATGCATGTAAACATGAATGCTCAATTACTTTAGACTGTGTGGGAAGACTTTGAGGTGACAGTGAAGCTGAGTTCCGGCAGAATGAGATCAGCTGTGTGCCTACGTGCGAAAAAGCATGCTGGGATCAGAGGTCACCTAGAGCAAAGATGGTCAAGTGAGGAGTGAAGCGTGGCTGGAGTTCTAGAAAGAGAAAGAAAACCAATATGCCTGAAGCAGTGGGTTGAAGGAGAATACAGGGGTAGGAAAGCTATGGAAAAGAAAGCAGTCAAGATTCTGAAGCCATTAAAGAGCTTAAACCAGGCTCATGATACCTTATTTTTGTAAGATTATCATGAGTCCAAATTTACTTTTCCTCTGATATCCATTCCTACTCCTTCCTTATGTAGGTGATTCTCAAAAAACATTAGCCAGCTGCTTCACGTTTTTAGTAATTCTTCTGTTAACACATTCTGCTGCTGCTGAATAATGTCATAAAAATTCAAATCTGATCATGACTTGACCTTACTCAAAGACTTCATTACCCTCTCTTCCCCTGAAGGAAAAATGTCCTCTGTTGGAACTCCAGTGTTTGAGAATTCGACTCTTGTTGCTCATTTCACACGTATAACTGGCCCTTCCCACATCCTTGGATTCTACACTCCCAAACCACCTAAATAACTCAAGTTCATGTCTCTGTCTTTGTAGTCATAGTGCCTTCTGCTTAGAATACTCCACTTCATTCTCCTTTCTCTGCCCCTTTTCTCAGTAACTTTGACTATCTGTCAACACCTACTTTATGTGTCAATTACTCTAAGGAAAAGGAAGCGTTCTTTGTCCCACTTAGTCTAGATAAATGCCCTCTTATGTGCATTTATAACACTCTCAATTTTCCTCTTATTATAACCATTATCAAGCTGTATTTTAATGTCTTTCCCTATCTCTGAGCTCCTTAGAAAAGAACAGTGCCACTTCTATCTGTAAACTCAAGGCTTTTTAAATTGTACTTAGCACATATTAAATGACCTCTAAATATTTACTGTCTAATTGACGTTCCAGGCTAGCTTTCCAGTTGCCTGCTAGTACACTCACTGCAGTAGAAATCCTCAAAACTCTTGTCTACACTTACTATCACCAATCCCTCACTTTCCATTCTCTCCAAAATTCACCTCATCAGACTTCTGCCCAGGCACTTTACCGCAACTGCACTTTTTGAGGTCCTTCATTATGTCGTGTTGCTAAACTCAGTAGTCGTCAGTGATTTCACTTGATTGGTCAGGAATGTCTGACACAGGTGATCAACCCACTTCCTTGATACACTGTCATGAAAACAACTCGTGCTCTTGATTTTCTCCTACTTGGTGCTTGTTTTCAGTCCTCCTTACTGGTTCTTCCTGTTGTCCCAAAGCATTACGGAGGGAGCGCCCCATAGTTCCTATAAGTAGTCTCTTCTTGTTTTCTCTTTGTATGGTCACTCCCTTGGTGATCTCCTTGGGTTAAATGCCACCTGTACACCCAGGACTTATAAATATTATCATCTCCAGCACAGATCAATCTCCTGAACTCCAAAATTAGTTTTCAAGCTAACTTAACCTCACTGTGTTGTCTAATAGACAACTCCAACCTTCCATGTCCATAACTGAATTCCTAATCTTCACCCCAAAACTGTTTTTACAGACAGTCTTCACCTACTCAGTTGATTTAGGTTAGCCCCACCCCCACTCTTTTCTTTCCATTTGTTCCAAATGTGGCTTCTTTAAGGTTTTGGAACACGCAGGGTGCTCCCATTTGAGATATCTGCATAGCTAACTCCTAAACAACTTTTTTTTTAAAATTGTTACCTTATCAGTTAGGCCTACCTGACCATCCTATATACAATAACAAGTTACCCCCTCACCAATCTTACTCCTGACTCTAGATTTGTAGATCTCCCTATCATGCCTGTTTCCCTTCTATTTTACATGGTATTTAGCTATATACATGGTATGTATATAGAGATACACACACACACACACACACACACACATATATATATAGTATCTATCTCCCTTGACAGAGTATTCAATTTTAAGACTTTTTTTCTACTTTAAGATTTATAGAACTAGCACATGTTAAATGCTCAAGAAATATTTATTGAATTAATAAATGTGCTACCTTAAAGCAAAGATACATAAAATCGAACTGAGTGTCCCAGAAGCAGCTTCTGTTATTTTTTCTCTTTATTTTTCAACCATTTTACCAGTTACCCAGTAAAAAATACCTAACATTATTATTATTTCAGGAAGGATTTTGGATACTTTTATGATTGAGTTCATTTTGAAACTGATGGGAACCTTCTTCCCTTCACTTTCTGGCTACTTACCCATTGTTCATCTCAGTTGTCAACTATTCTTTCCACATTTTCTCCCCTGAGCCATCTTCTTCTCCCTAGTTCTTTTCCTTCCACTCAGTTTATCTGGGTAAAATCAGACATAACAATGGCTTCCATGAGTTTAGTTTAATTTGATGCCTAAACCTATTATATGTCAAGAACAGATATTAGAGTAAGCTGCAGGCTGAAGAATATTCCACCCCTAAATATACCATTTTAGGTTAGTAATTATTTTGAGGTAAGGCAGCAAACATACTAAAATAACCCTTACTTTCCATTAGTTTCCCCCTTATATTTCCTAATCACTTTGCATAATTCATTCCCACTAGAAACTTAAACCCTTTTCCTTTATTTTTTCATTTCTTTATGAATTTATCATTCTTTGTTTAAAAGGTATATAAACTCTCAGTCTTAACTGCTTCTTCAGGGCTTCATTTTTCCTCTGAAGCTTCCTGTGTTCAGATAAAAATATTAAATATAAAATGTGTATGCTTTTCTTCTGTTAATCTGGCTTATGTCAGTTTCATTCTCAGGCCAAACACAGAACCTGAGAGAACACACTCAATAAATATTAACCATTACAAGTGATATTGCTCCCCTACTTTACATTTTTCAGTGACTTCTCATTGCCTTTAGAAAGAATTGCAAATATCTTATATGGTTTGCAAGCCTCTTTGAAAACTCACCTTCATCTTGTCCCTGAACCCTTTGTACTCTTTACTCTGCCATAAGAAATTTTTTCAAGTGCTCTGAGATGTCTGTGCATCCATACCTATAAGCAGATCGCTCTGCCCCTTGTCTGGTCAGTGTGGAATTTAAGCTTGGAATTCTGCTTCATGGAGCCTTTCCGATACAGATCTTGAACCCTGTTTTTCCACTGTCATAATGCTTTTCATGCTGTATTTTAATTGTTTGTTTAATAATCTGGTCTCACTGTGTTGTCATCACTCTGGGGAAAAGGAGAACATCTGTCTTTCCTTCAGCATCCAAACCAAAGGTACTTAGTTAATATTTGTTGAATGCATGTAGAGTTAGGAAGAAGTTTGAGTCAAGTTTATAGCTCTGTTTAATTCCTGCAACACAATCGGGTTTATTTGACAGCCTTCAATCATTTAGCTCTAAATGAAATTTTTTAAAGTTATAGTTTTCTAAAAACAATACATTTTTAAACACAAAGGGGTCTCTTGAAGAGGCAGAGGTTTCTCTATGAAATTTTAGTTTCATCTTGTTCTACTGTTAAAGGTTCTTATTACTATATTAAGGTCAGTTATATAATACTATCTAATCTTAATTAAGACTTGAAAATGCCAACACTTTGCTGTGATACAAGAGGGAGTTCAGAGATTAGTAGTTTTCATATGCTTAATAACATTAAATGACAGTGATTATAAAAAGAACCTTAGGTTTATTGATCAGATGTGTAAATACCAGTCATTCAACTTGACTTCTAATAAAAAACCTGCAAGTTCAAAACTGTTTTAAAGACTCGTCTAACATTTGACCTTTACATTTTTTATTTGAATCGATATATGAACACAGATTAGAATACAATGTGCCCTATTCAGCAATGATTTTAAACTTTTGCTCTGTTTTATTTTATTCTCAACTGATAAACTTTATATCCAAAAGTCAAAAATAAAGAATTAAAGAAAAGTTGTTTTTATGTTTTTCAAATTATAACCAATGAAAACTATTTTTATATATGAAATACAGTCAGAAATCAGGTGATGGGAGGAAAAGAGGCCTAAAGATATATTTTTCTTTCTCTATATATTCTGAGATTTATACATGAAGAAAAATGCTTAAATATAACTGTATATATAATATAATAAAACAAAACAGTATGTTCAGCATAATGATCACAGTATATATTCATAAAGAAATATTGCATTCAGGAGAACACATCAGAAAATAAAGATGTCAAGGTAAAGAGTAAAATAAAATTTCTTACTACTAAGTTAAGTTTTTGAAAGGATGCCAGCAATTTATAAATTTAAACTTATGTACTAATAGGAAATAATTGCCCTTAACTTACTAATGGGCTGTCTAATAATAATTTGCATTTTTATAAGTTTTCTCCATTGTAGCACAAAAGAACTTTTAAAAAATGATTGAACTTTTACAGACTTTATTCCTTATTTTGTTACTTATCTTGTTCTCATAGTTCTATTCTCAATACATCCTTTAATATGTTTTCAGAGGAAATTTTCTGAAACCAGATATCTGAACAAAGATCAAAACTTCTTTTCTTAAAAGTCTTTACTGGCTGTACATTTTCTACATAACAAAGTCCAAACTTCTGTCATAACTTCTGTCATACTAAAGATCTCCTAAAATCTGACTTCTACCTACTACTTCGTTTTTCCCACCATGTTCATCTTTTGCTCTCTTTCCATGCCCCATACATTCTCATCCCAAACACAACACAGACATCCTACTGCCTTTTATCAACTTGATTATTATGTCCTTTATTCATCATAGTGAAGGTGAGTTTATTCATCTTTTACCATCTAATACAAAATCAGACACCTTCAAGCATCTTTTCTCATTCCTCCTCAGCAAGAATGCATCACTTTTTGTCCCAAATGCTGTGTTTCAGCTCTATTCTGTGCTTATCTTCTGCCTTGGAGTGCAGGCAAATGGAGGACAGGCTCCACGTTCTCCTTCTCTTTCCTAACCTCATCCGGCAGTGACTTCCCGAGTTCTTCACATACAAATTTAATAAAACTACATTGAATTACATTGAAAGTGAGATTTGCACACTAAAAACACTTCGAAAAGCTTTTTATAGAATATATTGTTGTTATGTATAGCGGATTCTACATTCAGTAGAATAACCTGTGGTACAGGTTCTTTCCTTTTGAACTCAGTGGTCTTGATTCCCTCTAATTCAGCCAGCCTTCCTTCCAAAGCATGGTGATATTTCAGCATTTTATTCTCTCAGAATACTTCCTGGGAGATATGATAAAAAGTTATGTAAGTAGAAGAAAATGTTTTCAGTTTTCCTGTTATATGTATGGTCATGAATGATTTGATAGTAAAAACAGGTTGCCTTTGTTTAATGAGCATTTATTGAATACCCAAAATGCCTCAAGGCAATAAATTTACCCTGGGAAAACATAAATGAACATTCTCTTTCCCCTGAGAACCTCATGTCTAGTGAAAAAGCCAGACACATGTGAGTAATTCTATTAAAAGTAAATAAGTACTAAAATGGTAGTCATTGTGGCATTGAATCTCTAAAATAATAATGATTCAAGTATATTGGGTAGTTAATAGGTTTTTTAAATTTGTACTTAGATATTCTTTGCTCTTATACTTACAAAATCAGAACTCTCTGAGAGTTTTTTTTCTGATGGTATGAAAATGGAGAATACTCACTTAAGTATGAATCTTTACTGATGACAATCACTCAGCATAGAACTATTAGATACTGTTTGTGTGCCAGGCAGAGTTGTTGGCACTTGTCAATGAGCCAGAGTCACTGCCCTCATGATGGTTACGTTTTCTTTAGTGAAAGATATAAAATATCATATAGGTAATATGAGATACATTAGATAATGATACATGATACTAAGAAAACAAAACAGGTAATGGATTTAGGGAGAGGAGGTGGAGATTCTCTCTAGAAATGCTGATACAGGAGATCTCTTTGAGCAGCTGATATTTGAGCTAAAAACTCAATGAGCTAGCTCATGATTTAAAAGCTTATCTTCAGAAAAATGTAATGGTGGTAAAATTATGTATCTTTTACAAGACATTTACGCTGCTTGGATATTTATTTTGGTGGTTTTCAAGGGAAGGAAGAGGGATAACTAAGTTCCCGAGCTGATCCTGCTTGCTTAGATTGAGATTTACCACTAACCTAGGTAAGAAGTACCATTGATGTTCCTCATGGTTTATCCTTTTCTGTATTCTTCCTAAGGAATCCTATCCTCTTGCAATAATGACAAAAGTTGTTATTTGGGTTTCCTCAAACTTTTAGTTATAAATAAACTTTCCCTTTTGAAATATACAAAGTGTGATTTTACAGTTTATAACATCTTTTAACAAATATACTACAGTTATATGCTGAGTAAAAGTAGTCAAATGAATATGCTCAAGATCTGAATTTAATGATAAGAGGCCCAATAATGTTGTATAATATAAATATATGTCCAGAAGGATATGATATGCCTGTAATCTTGATATGGATCTAAGTAACTTTGGAAACTTCTAATTGATACTGATTTTTAGAAACAGCAAAAAGTCACTTTAGAATCTAGGCCATAAACTATATCATGAGAAGAGTGTTATCTAGTAATAGGATGAGCCTTACTACCATCAAATTGAAACATGATGAGACTTATTTTCTTGGTAATTCACACTTTGTTGATTGGTTAGAAAACATAAATTTGCCCAAAGGTCACACTGAAATGTGGTGGCAGAACTAGAATTCGAATTTCCAGCGACCACCTCTTATTCAGCTTCTAGTGTTTGAAAAGATATTGAAGTGAGATAATATTTAGTTTCTGACAATAACAGTTGATTAAATTTGCTTCTCAAAATTTTAGATTATTTAAATCTGTATATATGAAAGTCATTAGGCTATCTTTTTTTTTCTCCCAGATCAAGCCATTATGGTGAGAGTAAAATTTCTTTAATATAAATGCAGGGCCAATTTTATTTTCTTCCAACTTCAGAATAAAAATTTTAGATCAGAAAAATATTTATAGCAGAAAAAAGAAATCAGTGAGAACTGTTGGACATTAAAGTGAAATCCCTCACTTTAATCAAATTCACTGTATATTTCCCATTTAACTTCAGTTCTAAGAATAGTTCTTTTCTTTGTAATAAAATAAAATGAAAATTAACCTGTTCTTAAAGAGATGTTGGTGATCTAATGAAAGCAATGCAAATAACTGGTTTTAAAAAAATTATGTCCAAATGTCATCATTTGTGGATAAAACATACAAATGCATAAATGTATAAGGAAAACAAAACAGAGATACTATTTTATCATTAAGGAGTTGTGACTATTAAATGGCCTTCATTAAACTGGTAACAGGGACATATTAGGAAATTTTTGAAAAGTTGAACAAGTTGTATTAATTATAAAGCTATTAAGATTGGTTTAATTGTGCTGTCTCACTAGCAAAAAGTAGGTCATTTTGTTCAAGCTTCTAGAACACACATTATGAACTCTTTATTACACATACTCTTCAAAGCTTCAGGCAGTAGTCTTTAGTAGTTAAATTATGTAATAGGCTGCTTTATGAAGACTGCATTGCAGAAGTTATTCCTTGCACATTTCACTTCATTGTGAGTATTTTGAAATGATCAGGTTTGACTTGTACTGCATTCAGTGGAGACCTCTCTTCTTCTCAAACTGGATTTTGATAGCAAATGAAAGTAAATTACTTTAAGCACTTATTATGAGCCAGGCAAGCTGATGAAATGAGTATATCATCATCTCTGATTCACAGATCGAGTACAAAGACATTAAGTAACTTAACCAACATCACACAGCTAGTCAGTGGAAGAGTCCAGGTGTGAATTCAGCAGATGTGGTTCCAGTTCCACACTCTCTTTTTAGCACTGCAGAATTCTGTCTCTCAATCCTTGTGTTCATGTATGTATCCTTACAATTATACTTAAGCAATCATAACAGGTGCTTTTTAAGGAATAAATGAATGTTAGATTTGTGTCTTAAACCACCTAGATCTTAGGGTCTTACTTTAAGTCTGTCCTGTCAATAAAAAATGTGGAGATCATTTGAGCATTAATAGAAAGCTTCTCTAAGTAAAAACTATGTCTTATTTGGGAAGATGCAGTTGTTGCAAATGTACTCAAAATTTATAACTCTGAAAAAATATTGTGCCTTATAGATTTTCAGTTGCAAAACTAAAATAAATTAATAAGGGGTGCTTTTGATTCATTTGCTGTCAACTCAGACACAGTAATTTATAAAGCATTCTGTTGTAAACAGGTTCCTCTTTAGAACATTCTCAGAGATGACCATAGTTGTTTCCTTTCCTTATGTTTTAAAAATATTTTTCTCCTTTTGTAATGTTTTAATTAAAAAAATTAAAAGCAATAAAAGGCAGAGCAGAAATATTGTATTATCCCCAATAAATTTTCCCTGCAGTAAGGTTTAAAATAATCAATGTAAGATTATTAACTAAAGCTAAAATGGCTGCTCCTTACAGAACAGGCAAAATTTCTGTTGCATGTAAGATTTTCAGAGCATTTCTAATGAATTCAGAGGATCATCTGACCCCAGAAAGAATACTTCTTTACACTCAAGAGGTTGGTGTTCTCTGTTTGGCTTCAGAAAATACCTAAAGTTTTTTTTTGTTTGTTTCTTGTCTGACACCTCCCTTTTGGCATAGTCTGTTGGCATTACCCCTATAGAAAACTTCCTGGAAAGCAGGTTATTTTGTTGTGATCCGGAAATGCTTTTGTCTGGCTTCTAGGTCATGCTTTAAACCCAGAACAAATGACAGAACTAAGCACACTATATGAAAATGGGCAGTCATTAAACTCATCATTATTATTATATTTTAATAATGCAAACTACTTAAGTTGCAAATAGGACTGTTTTACATGAAACTCCAGTGATGTTGATTTTTGGCCAGAACTTTGAATAGCTAGGAAAAATATCAAGAAAAACAATTCTTATCAAAAGGCGAATTAGTTTGTGAAGCTGGTGTTAATTGGCAGCCAAGGTGTTTCATTATGAAGCTGAATTTTTAACAGTTGTTACTTGGTTACTATGAAAACACTGCAGTGTAATAGGTATTTTCTCCTATTTCTTCCAATCCCTCTGCCAGTGTGTCAGTAATGTGAGTCCTGTTTTAAAACACCTGTATGCTGCCTAGGAAGTCTCTGAGTTGGCTGTTTATTCAACTGTATTTCTGGATTAGATGCATATCATAATCAGCGTTTTTTTTCAGGGCTGATCACTCTAACTGTAGCTGTTGTATTTTTCTATTTTGCAATTCTCCAGTGTTTAAATGAAACCTTAAGAAGACCTTTTTGAGAGAACTGCTTTCTCTTTGTAACTTCTAACATAAAGCTAACCACAGGAAATGTATAAACTGTAACTAGAGAAATGATTCTTTTGGATGAAGCAATGGGAAATGTGGTGGTTTATTGCTGTGAGTGAGTGTATCTACTGCTGATTTGTTATTTTTTTTAAGGGAAAACACATAAGGCCATAGGTAGCAAGTTCCAACTGTTCATTCACCTCTGAACAGTAAACAGCATGAAGGAGGTTTATGTTCACACAGAACATATTCAAAGCCCCTGGGAGTGTGTATGCTTTGATGTTTTTCCCATTCTGACATTTTACTAGCTGGCTGAGAAAAAAATTAGTTGCTCATTAAATCTTCAACCTATAGGCAACAAATTCTTGTATTGTCTAGACTGTAGTCGATCCTTTTAATCTCTGTTGTGTTCAGCATCTAGTTTTATGGTAATATATAGAAAAAAATCACTTTTTGTGGATGATCTGATAAAAGTGTTGGTCTAAATTACATGCCAGTAGTTGCCCAACCAAATAATTTAGTGATGTGATTATAGTCTTACTGAAGTCTTTGCTATTGATTCTAAGAAGCAAGCATGGTTCTATTTGCTGTCCTCAAAACAAAAGCAGCTTTTCCTCTTGCCTTGCAGTCTCAGCTAGGGTTTTACAGAACAAAATAATGAATGCTTCCACTGCAGCATGTCACAGGGGAGGCTGGGACAATACTGAATCATGCACACCGCTGATCCTTGCTCGCTGGGCAACATGTACTCCTGGATTTCTGACGGCTCTGTGGGTTCACTAGAGACCTCTGTCATTCTGTTCGTCCTCTTATAGGCGATGGTGGAGACAGTTAACAACCTCCTCCAGCCACAAGCGTTGAATGCGTGGAGAGACCTGACTACAAGTGATCAACTACGTGCAGCCACCATGTTGCTCGATACTGTGGAGGAAAGTGCTTTTGTGCTGGCTGATAACCTTTTGAAGACTGACATTGTCAGGGAGAACACAGACAATATCCGTAAGTGGCCTTTGTTATACAGAAGGGCCAGAGACCCATGTACAGAGAAGGAAGGAAAAGAAACAGGTCTCTAAGGTGTTCCAGATAATAATGAGTGACACTTTATTTCAGTGGAGATGTTATTACTTTTCTATAATTAAAAGGATATCACCTGTTGTTGGCTTCAAAGAGTCCTCATAATTATGTACACTATCATCTTTAGGATATTCTAATACTGGATATATCAACCTTAGATCACTTACACTGAGGTGCGTTTTTTGTTGTTAGTTTTTATGTATATATGTATCTAGGTACATATTGTACTCTTTAGAAATAATTGTATCCTCCCAATACAGGGCTTATGGATCGCTTCAGTTGTAAAAGGAGTGTCTGAATTAGATACTGTAAAGAAATCAGTCGTTTAAGTGAAGGTGATATAACAATGTTTAATAATTGTTATTCTGAAAGAATATAAATCTATATTTATTGTGCATAAGGATGTAGCTGCCAGTTTTATTTCAGAAGATTTGATAAAGCAGTTTCAAACTTAATAGATTTAATGATAGATCAATACTGTTATGAGTATAGCTCTAGATTATAAAAGGATTTTTATGTAATTCATAAAATAAAGATACCATTTTGAAAATAAACTTAAAGACAGTGAGAAATTATAAGGATTTGAGACTGAATTTTAAAATTCAGACTTTATAAGTGGTGACATTTATATTCTTATTTACCTAATTTTAACAGCATTTATTTGCTTTACTTTGAAAAGAATGAAAATACTAAACAAGCACTTTCTAAATAAAAGATTGAACTACTATAAAATGTGACAAATAGAACATTAATTTCAGTGTTTTGATTTCAGAATGATTTCAGTGATTTAGGAAATTATCTCAGCTTTGGCATGTTTCTCAATGAGCACTGATACCTTTTTGCCATTAACAGAATTGGAAGTTGCAAGACTTAGCACAGAAGGAAACTTAGAAGACCTAAAATTCCCAGAAAACATGGCTCATGGAAGCACTATCCAGCTTTCTGCAAATACCTTAAAACAAAATGGCCGGAATGGTAGGTTAGAGTTTATTTGTTAAACTTGATGGAATTGAACTTGTCATTCTTTGCTTCTTGGCTTGGAATTTTAGATCTACTAACTGAAAGCTCTCTTTCTCTCTCTTCACCTGTTCTCTTTCTCATGCCCTGCTTGCTCCCTTTCTTATCTCCTACACCAATAGTATATTGGTATATGTTCTATAAAATTCTCAATCAGATTTGTAAATTGTTCAGTGACTTCAGTTACAGTAAAATGTCAGAAACATGAAAATGTGAGAAATTAATGAACAACAAAATCTAGTTGATCTGACTCTTTCCTTGAAAGGAGTAACTCTCACTAAGTTGACAGATTTAAGTTCCTAAAATTTTTAATGGAAATTTTACTTGTAATTAATTTTTTTTCCTTATTGATTTCTTTCTGAGATTGTTTCTGTGCTTTTCCTTTGCAAAGCATACAGAAAATATAAATGTAAGGAGATGCTTTTGGGGAATGGAATTGGTAAATATAGGTCTGTTTAGTACTAGATTATATTTACTGCATGTAATTAAACTTAAATAAAGAAATTATCTCATAGAGAAGGTATGTCTCAAGCCTTGCCAATACCTAATTTTTAAAAGCGTATTTTTTGCCAAGAAAGTTAGATCCCTTAACCTGTTAGATGATAAGAAGATGACTCAGGTCCTAGCAACCAACTCAAAACTGATGTTTTATATTGTAGGGTGAATAGTTTTTAAAAAAGAAGAGCTAGTTAAATAATATCTAGAAAAACAAATTATTGTTGTTTTAAGACTGAATTTACAAATCACTATTATGCTGTTCATTTGACTGTGTGAATTTTGAGTCACCAATAAGATTTTCTACACAGCAAAATTAGATTCCTGCATTAGCTCCTAACTGGTTTCCCTTTTTCCAGTCCTTGCCCCCTAACAGTTTTAGGCTGTTGATGAAGGGTTCTTCCTAAACATAAGTCTGACCAGTCCACTCCAGTGACACTTAAAATAGATCAAATGGCTTAACTCGGCTACCATGTGCTGCCCGGTCCCCTCCTTTCCTGCCTCATCTGCTCCACTTCCAGTCTATCTGTCACATACTGTCTGTGATCCAGACATTCTAGTCTTGATATGCTTTTGTTAATTGAGATATATGATATATTTTATAGGTTTCAGGTAGACAACATAAGGGTTTGATATTTGTATATATTGCAAAATGATCACCTTTGAAAGTCTAGTTAACATCCATTATCACAAAAAGGTACAAATTTTTTTTTGGTGATGAGAACTTTTAAGGTCTACTCTCTTTGCAACTTTCAAAATGTACAATACAGTATTACTTACAGTTCCCATACTGTGTACTACATCCCCATGACTTATTTATTATGACTGGAAGTTCATACCTCTTGACCCCCTTCAACTATTTCACTCATGCCCTAGCGATCTGTTCTCTGCATCGGTGAGTTCAATTTTTGTTGTTATCACTTTTAAGACTTGACATATAAATGAGATCACATGGCATTTGTCTCTGTCTAACTTACTTCTTTTAGCATAAGTGAGGGTCCACCCATGTTGTCACAAATGTCAAATTTTTTTTTATGACTGAATAAAATGCCATTGCATGTAGGTACCATGTTTTCGTTATCCATTCATCCATCAGTCAACACTCAGGTTGTTTCCATGTCTTGGCTCTTGTAAATAACACTTCAACATAAGGGTGCATAGATCTTTTAGAGTTAGTGTTTTCATTCCCTTCAGATAAATACCTGGAAGTGAAATTGCTAGATCATATGTAGTTATATTGTTGATTTTCTGAGGACTCTCCATAGTGTTTTCTATACTGGTTGCACCAATTTACATTCCCATAACAATGCACAAGGGTTCCTTAGTCAAGACTCAATTCTGTTTCTTGAACACAGAAGTGTTCCTGTGTCAGATTATTGCATTTTATTTTCTTTCTTCCTGGAATACATTTTTTATAATTCTTTATAAAGAAGCTTCTCTATTATTCACTGCTCAGTATAAATCTTACCTCTTTAGGAAGGTTTTCCCTGTCTCCCCAAAGGTAAACCACTCTTTCCCAATCACTTTTTTCCTATTAGCCATTTTATGCCAATGCTTCTTCATAGCGTTTATTGACCTACCATTATATGAAATTTTATTTATTTATTTTTAAGTTGCCTGCTTATAGTCTGACTCTTCGTCCAAGCAGTAAGCTTCATGACAACAGAGACATTTTCTAACTTCTTCACTGATGTAACCCAAGTGCATGACACATAGATGCACTAAGGATTTATCAAATAAATGTGTGAACTTTCAGATACACAGCTAATGAATATTGAAATATGTCCACATTAGTCATATTATGTTTTGTGCTCATTTGTTTGCTAAATTAATGTATTGTGTGTGTGTGTGTGTGTGTGTGTTATGTCACATGTAAGCATTAATTTGGGAGTGGAGAATCTGTAACAGTCATATGCTACTAAATGCACTGGTAAAAAAAGGTGGGGAGGCAACATGTCAGCATCCCACAGGTGAAAATCGATACAAATTATCAGTCAATTACAAACCAATTAAAATAAAAGTTATTCCTGCCAACAAGAAAAATACATAGATTTTCCTAAGTTTGGCCTTTTAAAAAATCAGCATTTTTATAAGTCTAGAGGGAAAGAACTAAAATTAAATGCTATGTTGTAACAGACTAGAAGTGTCTAGTGATTTACTATGGTTTGGTCAGTACTATGTTAACAGATGTGGATTGGAAGTTTACAAATGCCATTTCCTTCATGTAGCTTTTATCATAATCTCTTTGCTGAATTACTGAAAGGACAGTAGCGATCCCATAGAATCACTGAGCAGACTGGATAATCAGGTTCAGAGAACATACAGGAGAAAGAAGTGAATGGCAGCCTGTCCGTCGCACAGAATCATTGCTACCACCAGTGAAGTACGAGTGAAGGCTGCTGCTCTTGCCCCACCTCCTGCCTCCTGTGTCACTAGCGCCTCATCTGAAGTCTGAGACTTGTGGACTCAGCTAGCTGAGGTGCCCGGGGCAGCCTCTTTGCAAGGCAGACTGGGGAAGCAAGTATATGTCCATTTTGTGTCTAGTAATCCCTAACAGTAAGGAATTTCCCAAATATGGCAGCACAGTTTAGATGTTGACAGTACCCTCTTACCTTAAAAAGAAAAAAAAATTAAAATTTATTTCTCTTTATTCTCACTTAGCTCTAAGCTTCAGGGACAAGGATTTTGACTTTCTCATCTTAGCAACCACATCAGTCAGGGTCATGCCTATTTCTTGGTGAACTGGTAGGAATTAATACTGGAAGTGCCGCACAGGGCTTTTTTTTTTAAGATAGGAGATATGATAAATGTGTTAAGATTAATTTTACAAAGGATCACATGTAAGAGATTATCTTGAGGGGAAAAATAAGGTAGAAGGACATATGGAGAAAGTGACCTTAAAAGAACATGATACTTGAGTTTTAAGACAAGGAAAGATTTTGAATCAATGTTTTTCTTTTTAGTTGCAATTAAGATGTAATATACATGCAATCAAAGGCACTTTTCTTAAGTGTTCAGCTTGATGAATTTGACAATTGTATATTCTTCTGTAATATCACATAAAATAAGCTATAAATACCTTTTATTACCCAACAAGTTCCCTGGTGCCTCTTTCCAGTCTTCTCACCACCTGCCCACCCCACCTAATGAAACTATTTTCTTCTCATTACTATTTCTATAGGCAAATTTTGCCTGTTCTTAGACTTCATATAACTGGAATCAAAGAGTATGTACTATATTTCTGTCTATATTCTTTAATTCAGTATAGTAATTCTGGGATTCAGTCATGATACTCCATCTATCAGTAGTTTGTTCCTTATTTGTGCATAGTATATTCCATTATGCTTATATGCCATGATTTATCTCCTATTGATGGATTTTTGAGTTGTTTCCACTTTGAGGCTATTATGAATTAGGGTGCTATAAACATTATTATACAAGTTTTTTTCTTTGTGGATATATATTTTCACTTGTCTAGGAAGGGTTGATATATGCCTATCTTTATAAGAAATTACCTAACATTTTTTCCAAATAGTTGAACCATTTTACATTCCCACATGCAGTGTATGAGAATCCCAATTATTCCATATTCTTACCAACATTAATATGATCAGTCATTTTGGTTTTAGAGATTCTAGTGGGAATGAAATGGTATTTCATTGTGATTTTAATTTTTGTTTCCTTAATTTTTAATGATGTTGGTTATTTTCAAGTGTCTACTAGCCTTTCACATCTTTTTTCTAAAGTGTGTGTTTGTCTTCTGCTGTTTTAGTAGTATTTATTCTTTCATTATTGATTAGCAGAACTGCTTTAAATATTCTTAAGTCTTGTATATATAATATGTATATATAAATATACATGTGTAATACATACATATACATGAATATATTCCCTAGTCTAGTCTGTGATGCATTTTCTTATTGCTGTATTTTGATAGACACAAATTTTCAATTTTGATAAATTCAGTTTACCTTTTTTTCTTTTATGGTTGGTGTTTCTTGGGTTCTGTCCAACTCATCTGTGCCTTCTTCAGGATCATAAAGATATTGTATATTTCGTGGTTATGGTTTTTATGTTTAGATCTGTACTCCATCTTGAATTATGTTTTTGAGTATGGAGTAAGATAGGGACTGAGGTTCACTTTTCTGAAATACTGATATGTTGTTGTTTCAGCCTAATTTTGACTTAACTTGCCTTATGCATGAGCTGACATCTGGTTAAAGTGAGTGCTTCAGTTTTGCT
Organism: Manis javanica; assembly: GCF_040802235.1. Lineage (NCBI taxonomy): Eukaryota > Metazoa > Chordata > Mammalia > Pholidota > Manidae > Manis > Manis javanica. The sequence continues at coordinate 124,521,186 of NC_133160.1, read as the reverse complement.
GTAGTATTCTTTATGCAGGTTTAATTACAACCCAGTTAGAACTATCTCATTTAAGTGGAACATGCAAAGTAATGAAAGTGTCTTCCCGCTTTATAATTCAGATCTGCCTTTATTTTAGGAGAGATCAGAGTGGCTTTTGTCCTGTATAACAACTTGGGTCCTTACTTGTCCACGGAGAATGCCAGCATGAAACTAGGGACAGAGGCTATGTCCACCAATCATTCTGTCATCGTCAATTCTCCTGTTATTACAGCAGCAATAAATAAAGAATTCAGTAATAAGGTTTATTTGGCTGATCCTGTGGTATTTACTGTTAAACATATTAAGGTAAGAAAATGGCATGTTATGTTTATTTGTCCACATTACCTATATTTGTTGTAGCATGAATATGAAGTTTATTAATTTTCTTTTAATTTTTCCCCATTATTACACATATATCAATTCATTATCTATGAAATGATCATGGTGATTTTTTTTTCTGAAATGAAGAAGAATAATTTTTGAATATGTAAATACTTATGGTAAAAATATTCATACATGGATATATATAAATGCTTTTTCATAATTAAAAAAGATCTAGCAATATATTCACTGGAATTGGACATGACATCACATATGATATTATAATTAGTATGTCTTTATGTGTAGATATGTGTTTGTGTATATTCAAAGATTGTATTATAAATTGGACAAAGATTTCTAAAGACCATCCTATATACTTTACTTTGAAGTTAATTGGTGTAATTCTGAAACATCGATACTAGTCTTCCTTCAGTAATAAAGTAAACTTATCTCTTACCAGGGGGAATAAACAACTTTCAAATTTGGTTAGACTTGACAGACCCACTCAGTATGAGACACTGGTAGGAATCTCCACCAAAGCTGGGCCAGAGTACAAAGTTGTGTTAGATGTAAAGAAAATGCCTACCTAATTTACATGATCACAAAGTAGTTACTGGTTTTATTGATTTTCTTTTTCCTGAAGCAGTCCGAGGAAAATTTCAATCCGAACTGTTCCTTTTGGAGCTATTCCAAACGCACAATGACAGGCTATTGGTCAACACAAGGCTGTCGGCTCCTGACAACAAATAAGACACATACTACATGCTCTTGTAACCACCTAACCAATTTTGCAGTATTAATGGCACATGTGGAAGTTAAGGTAAGATTTATACCATAACATAAAGATGCCTTAGCATACAGTCAGGGCACCAACTACAAAAGTCCTGACTCTGTGGGATAGTCTCACTTCCAAGTTTTCCTACTTTCATAGTAATTCTGTACAGGAACCCTCTCCCCTCTTACAATTAACCCGTATCCTCCTGGATGGTTCAAGGACGTCTTTTTTCTTTTTAAGTTAACATAGTTCATAAAATTGATATTTGCTTATAAAACTCCCCTTAGTCTCTCCTGCTTTTACTTTGTATGAATAAATGTCAGACCTCATGAACAGGGCAGATAGAACACAAGTACCAAAGGTCAGTGTGGTGGCGTTAGGATGTTGTCACAATGCTTGAGAAAGCAGCTACTTATCACAATACATAAGGCATGATAATGCAAAGGATTTAGCAAATTCTAACACAGTGTAATGGGTTTTGTCCATTCGAGAAGACACTATTCTAAGGAAGAATACAGGTGATAGGTAGCTTCCACAGTCAGAAGTACAGCTAACTTGGGTGAATCAGTCTATTCCCAGCATGAATCTGACTGTCACAGTGGGTGTGAAGAGGATTTAGGTTTCAGATATTCTTAAGACATAAAAATACAACGGGCTTATTAGCTTGGTTATAAAGGTTGATAGATAGTTTAGTAATAAGAAATTACATACTTGTGAATTCTCTTCTCATTTCCCTGATGTCAATAAAAATAGAGAAAATAATACTTTCGAACACATTTTAAAAAGTAAAGACTGTGGCAAAGGTTTTATCTACCTGATGTCATTGATCCAAAAAATTTCACCCAAAATTTTCTTTGACTCTATTGAAGAGACAATACAGTTATCTCAGAGGGAGATGAAATTCGAGCCCAGTTACCATCTTAAGAGCAAATGACCATAGCTCTTCAAATTTTGGGTCTTAAAGGACTACACACCCTATTTTATCAGAGCATGAAAAATTGATCTACCTTAGCAAGATTGGCCACACTAACACATGTTAGGTTTAGACCTAGAGTGTGTTTGTATGGCTCTGGAATTCTACTTTTCAGCATAGGGAATAAATTCAAACTCAGAAAAATGGATCATATATGAAACAACAAAAATACCATTTTTTGCTCAGGTCACTGCATAGCAACATCTACCCGGTGCATTCTACAAGAATCCTTACTGTGACCGTTAGTGTCAACACGAGGTAAAATAAATGGGAATCAATATTTTCCTTTAGCAATCAGTCGCACCATAGGCATGTCCTGGATTTCTGTATCACAATCTCTTGAGATTGCCTGAGTCAGCCCCATTTTGATTTCAAAAAATTATTTTGCTTGAAAGAAAACAAAACAGGCTTATCATCCCTAGAAGTCCCAAAAGAAAGACTGTAAAAAACTTAAATTAATGTAAACTTACAATAGACTAGTGCCTAAAACAGAACACTAATTTATTGATGCACAAAGAGAAATACAGCAGTCAGTTGGAACAGCAGCAAGTTGCTAGTTACCACTTTCTAACGCAAGAAAATCTTTGAAGGAAACAAAATCATTTTGGAAATCTTGCTTGGCAAGCTTGGAAAGAGAGCAAGAGGGGTTAGCTGAGTAATCTTGCTAGCTTGCTGCTATTATCCATGGGAGCAGGTGCATGGGCCTTGAGTCCAGGCTCCACCTGGGCACTGTACCCATCGCTGTTATCTATCATCTGTCTTATCTCTGCTGTTCATTCAACACTTCCTCCATTCTTTTATCAACATTTTTTGAGTACCTAAGTAAATGTATTAACATGTTGGCTGCTCTACAATAAGCTCTTAATAAATGTAACGTCCTCCTTTCCATCTGCCAGAGATATTTTTAGATTCCAGCATTCCAATGAAGCTTCTGGAACTCATATTTTTGATAGGGAGGAGAAGGCAGAGAAGTGAAACTGCAGTCTGGGTTCTGATTAGCATTGTAATTGAGGCCCGCACTGTGATTTAGGGACACAGAGGAGGGTCCCCTGTCTAAGACAGAGGGCCTATGAAAGACAGAAAGGTGAGGAGGATGTTTTTGGCAACGTGTGGAGATTTTGGGCCAACCACATTCTTGCAATTCTTTCTTCCTTTTGTGTCGGGTACATCACTGGGTCTCATTTATTTTTTCCTCAGCAGCTGGTCCTCCTTATCTTCCTTTTCTGGTTCCTCCTCATCTCCATGACCTTCCATTGTTGCTGTGGTCTGCAGCGTCATTCTAGATATAGTCAGGGCTGACCTTTCTGTCCCCCGGGTGATGTCATCTCGTGATTCCCAGATTTCTCTCTCCAGTTTTAAACTCCAGACTGAGATTCAACTGATGACTTAAAATAGCCCCACGGCCTTCTAGTTAGTGTCTCAGTCCTAGACTCACACTTCTGGTATTCCCCCAGCTGAGTCTTTTCCTTTGTAGTAAATGGCGACTCTGTCCTTCCAGGCACTCTGACCCTAAACCATGCACTATCTTTGATTTGTTTTTTTTTTCACACTCATATTGAACACCTTTCCTGTAAGCATATCCTGCCAGGTCCAGCATCGGACAGCTTCTCAGCACCTTCATCACTACCACCTGGACTAAAGCCACTGTCATTGCCACTCTGCTTTTTAGTTATAGCTCCTTCATCTGTGCCCCTGTTTCCCTCCTTGTCCCCTTAAATTTATTCTCTGCACGGTTGCCAGAAGGATATTGTTTAAATGTTGAGTCAGACCATGTCATTCCTCTGATTCATTCTCAAAAAGCAGTTCTATAATCCCTTTAAAATACAAATCTGCTACTTCATACTTTCAATTGAATCTGAATGACTTCTCATCCCAGTAAGAGCAAATTCCCAAACCCTGGTCCCCTTAGCCTCCTTGACTTCCTCTCCTACTCCTCTTCCCTTTGCTCACTTGGCGTCAGCCGTGCAGGCCTCCTTGACCTTCCACAAACACATCACATGTGCTCCCCTTAGACCTGAAAGTCTGCCTCTTCCGAGCCCCCCAAATAGCCACATGCCAGTTTCCTCATCTCCTTTAAGTCTCTGCTCGAGTGTCCCCTTCTCAACAAGGCTTTCCCTCTCCACCATATTTTAAATTTCAAATTCTTCCACCCCCACAAAATACCGTGACGAATAAGGCAAAACAGGTGCCTGGCATCAGGGAATTTGTAGCTTATCAAGGAAGAGAAGTGTTAAGACTGATTTTGAATAGGTGCTGGAGAGATTTCATAGCTTGGTCAATTTCTGCAGACAAAAGAAGGAAGGCGATGTGTCCACCCCAACATGGTAACGGCAGGTGGCTGGCTACTTCGGAGTTCTATTCCTGCTGTTTAAGGAAAGATTTGATTGTCTTCTATTTTAGACACAAAAATTAATCATTACAGAAATTTAGGTAATGTAATTTCACACTTAACTGACATTGTATTTCTGATATTTTGAAACCTTCCATTATTGGGAATCACCCACAAGTTCATTTGTCTCTTGTTCAGCAGAATGTTAGATAAACTATATTCAAATGTCCGTCACTTCTCTACCAATAATTCTTTTTGTGAACACCTTTTGTTGGAGGAGTATTTTAGTTTACAAGAGCATAACTTTCAAACTAATTGACTAATTAGCATTCCTGCTCTGGTGATATAGAACACTATAGCAAATGCTTTAAAAAAGGGTCCTTCAATTTTTATCACTTATATCTGTTTCCTCTATTCAAATTATAATTCTTTGGGAGATAATGAAAGAAGTCTCCCTTCTCTTTCCTGTCAGTTCAACTTGACAATGATTTTATTATCTTTAAAGGGTTTCACTTCCATCAGTGTGATTATTGCTTCTCTCTCTCTCTCATGTGTGTGTGTGTGTGGTATGTACTATCCCCCCACCCTGATAACTTCACACCCATGGACTTTTCTGTTTAAAATCATTGTTAATTCTTTTTTAGTTTAATATTGATTCAGAACAATGACAACTTGCAAATGTTAAATTCAATACCATGGATTTTGTGTATCAAATATTTCATAGCTAGACTTTTTCTAGGATAGAAGAAAACAAGAGATAGTTTTACATTGCAAAGTTCTGCAGGGTTTTTTTAAAATCATATTCCTATTTTTTAAGTCCAAAAAGAAAAGTTACTTTAAGAGTTTAAGAAATTATTTTATTAGTGAACAAATGAAATGTTTGATGTATAATACTAAGGTTGTAAACCTCCATTCCCAAATTTTTATGCTTATTTTGTGTTTTGCTTTCTACAGTATGATGCCATCTATAGTAAAAGGTGGAGGTAGAGATTCAAAGTCATAACTAGCACATAGTTCTTTAAAGTATATGCTTATTTAGGGGAAAAAACTAGATAACTGATAAGTTGAATTTCCTCCAAATGTGAAGAATCCTGTGAAAAGAAAATGGTTTCAAAATGTAAAATTGGGTTGTATTAATAATTATGTCAAATTAACTTTATAAATGTAATTGGAAACCTTTTAGAACCAAGAACTTAGTCTTGTTTTTTCCCATTGAACAGTTTTATAATGATATCTTCCCTCCACAGACTTACTAAAATTTGAAATTCATTTGCCAGTGTTCAGTTTTAGTTTCTGCCTCCTCTACTAGACTCTAGACTTAGTACTAGGAACAGCGAGAAGTGAGAGAGACAGCCTTACGGATCATCTGGGGAAAGATTCTTCCAGGGAGACAGAACAAGCACAAGACCTGCACCAGGGGTGGTGCTGATGTGTTTGAGGAACTGCAAGGGACACAGTGTAGCTGGAATGGACAGAGTGAAGGAAAAAGTATGTCAGCAGAAAAGTCAGAGGGCCTAGAACAGAAGGCTTCGTAGGCCATCAGAGGATTGGGGTTGGGTGTTACTCCAAGTACAGTGGAAACCACAGCCGAATTCGGAGTGCAGGTGCAGCGTGATCTGTCACATATGTGTGTAATATACTTAATGTTTTGCATCAACTAATTTTGTATGTATTTATTAAGAAGGAAACTTCATCCATGTCCAGACACTAAGTGATGTGTATACTTCCTTCAAATGTGGATTAATTATTGCACTGAGAAATATGCACTTTGCAAGGTAACTTATTTCTCTATCTGTTTAGTCCTTCTGAATTTTTAGTTCTTTGAGATCAGTTAGCATATTTATTCTGGAGTCCTATATACCTAGAACTAAGTTTATAACTATTTATGACTTTCTAGAGTTGGCTGAATTTTTTCCCAGGCTACCAAGAAGCAACACATCCCTTTCACTTCAGGAAAGAATGACAGTGCCACCTTCCTCACCAACACACAACACTCCCCGATACCAGACACGCTGTATCACTCCCCCCTAACCTACAATGGATCACCAATTGCCCAGAGTCTCTTTTGTTTAATTTGTGCTGAAGTTGCTGTGAATAGGACATATTGCTGGAGGATTAGGAGGAAAGTTCTATGGATTCTCCCTGCCACTTATCTCTGAGCAGGGTAGGGAGAAAGAGAGGAAAGACTACCTACTGAGTGATAGCAAGAAGGGTGCTCTTCATGTTGATGTTTGAGGGATTGGCCTGTAACTCATACTCCTTCTTAAGCTTATGAAGGGAGGACATATACTCAAAATTATCTAGAGAGAGAGCAGTTCCAATGATGGATTTGAGAAAAATAAACCATTGAAAATTATTTTATTCTTTTTTTTCTCCACTCTTCTTAGTGCTGTTAAAGAAAAGTTGAAAGAATGGTCAATAAAAACTCATATACTCTTTTCTCTGAATTCACATTTATATCCTTGATACATTTCACGGTCACTTTTCTGTGTGTGTGCATGTGTGTGTGTACATATATATTTTGGTGTGTTATTTGACTTTTGAAAAGTAAACTGCTGAATTTATAAGACTTAATTCCTAAATCCTCCAGCAAATATGGTTTAAGAACAAAGATATTCTCTGGTTATCATTAACACACACAAGAAATTTAACATGAAATACTGTCCTCTACTGTATAATCCATAAACAAATTTTCCAGTTCTCTCATAATGTCCTTTACAGCCTCGGATTTTCCATGCAGGACCCAATCAAGGATCCCGTACTGACTTTAGTTTCTGTATCTCAGTCTTCTTGACTGTTTTTGTCTTCCTTGAAAATGACATTTTGTAGAGTCCAGGCCATTTTTCCATAGAATCTTCCACAGTCACAACCTTCCTGATTGCTTTTTCATAATGAAATTCAGGTTAAACATTTCTGGCAAGAATATCATGTAGGTGGTGATGTATCCTTTCCATTGCATCAAGAGACCCCTTATTGATTGCTTGGTTAAAGTTACATTGTACAGGAACATAGGAACATGGAACTTTTTGTAATTAAGAGAAATCTATGGAAACATGTTTGAAAACTTCATTGTATTAATCTTAGTTTCTTTAATTGTGATGTGTTTAGTGTACCCTTTATTTCTTCCTCAAATAGTTAAATACTGTCTTGGTGACAGGTGAATCTTACAGTTTAATTAGCAATGCTAATAAATAATAAGCAAGCTCAGTATCTTGGGAGAAGTGTCTCCGCATTGTAGTAGAAAATGCTGTGAAAACACATGGGGAAAGAGCCTTAACTTGAGCTTGAGGGATCAAGGAAGATGTGATGTTTCAGATGAAATAATATAGCTGTTTAAGCAAAATGAAATTAACAGACTTGAAGTAGAATGCAAAAGGGCTGGATTTGTATGGTTTTGAAGTATAGTTTTTCAGTAAATTTTATATTCTTTAAAAGAGTATTAACAACATTTTTCATCTGACTGTTTTTATTTCTGAATGGTAGAAGAATCCTTAAACAGAAAGAGACCTGTGATCTTCTCCTGTGCAGCTTGGATCCTTATCCTTAAAACTTACAGGTTCCTTTATCATATTCAGTAAATAAGCTTGGCTAAAAAAATAGCAGCTGGAGATGCATCTGTAGGTCTAGTGAGAAATATTTTACAAGAAATAAGTAATCAAATTTACTGAGATTGAAGAGAGTGGAGACTGGGTGAAGACCTGAATTCTCAGAAGGGCCTAGCATATCCCATTATTATAGGAATGAATATCATTTATTTAATGTCTACATACATTATCTCATTCATTCTACTACATCACAGTATGTATTCCACAACACCACACAACATCATCATAATTTATTTCCCCAATTTATTATCTGAGGACATAGGGTCCTGATTCCAGGTCTTAAAGTAATTGCCTCTTGTTTTTAGACAAGTCATCTGAATTCCCAGTTCCCATTATGTCAGTTAAAGACACTAATAATTTTTTTTCTAACATTATTTAGGATTATTTTAGGGAAAAAATAGCAAAATATGTGAGAAAAATGTTTAGAATTATAGCATTTTTTTAAAATATGATTTTTTAATTCACTATGTGCTTAACTGTCCTCGAAGCCCTTGAGCTCTTGATTTTGGAGGTAGTTAACTATAAAGGCCCAAATATTTAATTGCATTTCTAATAAAAAATAATGATTTTATCTACCTTTATACAGGTAAGCTTTAAGGCCAGTGCTTTACCTCACTTTTTAAAGCGACAGATTCTGTTTTCACAATGGAATTGTCAAATAAAAGATTTACCACAAGATATTATCATAACTGCATATAACTTCCCTGTTCTTCAAAATGTTGGTTATATGGACATTGCGAATTCCTGCAATGTCAGCACCACAAAATTCAATTTTAAGTACAATCATGAATCAATACTAAGAGTACATAATTTTTTTCATTGATTGGGTTTCTTCTTCATTAGCGAGATGATTTTCAGCATTGACTAAGTGAGGAATTATTTTTATATTATTTTAAATGTAATGGTTCTGCTCACTCAATTTACTCATGTTTAAGAAAGTATAACCAGCCAAGCTAAGAAACAAGCATAAAAATATTTTCCATGCTAATGTTCTAAAAATACCCTCAATTACTTATAATGTGCTTGGATAGAACTAGTTGATGTGTTTGCTAATTCTTGTCTATTTGCTCTGGATCAGACAATTTCACCTTTTTTTCTTTTTTACATTGAGACTATTCAGTGATTGCTTTTCTTTGTTCCTGGCCTATTTCATTCCACCTCTATTTAAATGATAAAGCCAGAGAACTACTAGACTCTAGAAGAATTAGGCTACATTTTTCAGAATAGCTGTTTATATAGTTTTCTAAGATAAGCAGTAAGGCCAACTTGTATAAGATTTTAAAAGCATTTGAACAATAGAACTACACTACTTGTCCTGTCTTATTACAGACAGTTCAAAGGCCAGCCAATTTACTTTGTGTATCTTACAGCATAAGCATTACTATTTAATGACTTTCAGTGGTTGTCTGCTTGCTGATTTAAATATCCAATTCATGGAACTTTTAAGATGTTAATTTTGTAAAATTTACTGTTAGTTCAAGTTACTGTCTCTAGGCCTGTGAGATAACTGTCCCCAAGATGATTACCTAGAAAACTCCTAAGCTCTTTAAAATGCAATGCATTTGTTCATGTGAATGGAAAAAAGGGAGCCCTATAACTATCCCCTTTTCCCTTTTTTCTTTTTCATGAAATTGCTTTAGCTAAGAAAACCAAGTGAAAATGAAATAATGGAGTAACAATGAGATGTGTGGCTGGCTGTGTGCACATGTGTGTGGATGTGTGAATATATTTATATTCATATTTTGTTTATTCAGTACTTGATACATAATAGGCATTCAGTGAACATTCTTAGAGTGACTACCAGTGAATCTAGGCATCTTTGACTAGGTATACTTTCTATTCGGATGGATTTTATAATCTAGTCATGCAAAATTACCTTCTCTTTTAAGCCTAATACATTTTTGTTTTAAAACTTTCTCCCTCACTGTAGTGAATTATCTGTTCTTACATGCACAAGGAAATGACCCTATGAGAAAAATGATAAATAATAATAAGCATATTTGGATAAGTCAAGCCTGGCGCTTCTATTGTCCTTTTTTATTACACTTCAGCTCCTCCACCCATTCTATGTCAACTGACCCCTTTAAGAAGTACTGTAAAAAATTTTGTGTGTGTGTGTTAATGCAAACAGTCTTAGGAGAAGTTGCCCATTTTTTCTGAGAATTAAGAAATTTGTTCAGTGATAGCCTCCAGCAAATTTTGTTTCAGTAAAACTTCTATGCTGAGTCATTGCATTCAAAGGATAGTCAAGGAATTTTCACCCATGAAAGTCTGGCTCTGCTCAGTTCTAGGGAGCTCAGTATAAATGGGTCAGAATAGGGAATATAAGAGATCTGTGGTCGTTTCCGCTGTTAGTGAAGTTGTTAAGAGCATGGAGTAATTGGCCACCAGTTAGGATAATCAGAGTCAACTGGGAAACAACACCACCAGATCAAAAAATACAATTAATATTAACTATAATATTAATATATGAAGTATATATTATATATACTTAACATGTAATAAGTGATTATACACATATGTGTTATTACTACTTAAGAGTGAGAATTAATAATATTAAACAGTAATAAACAGGAAGGCTGTGTGAAAAGCTGTATTTAATAAAGGTAACTATGACATGTTTCTGTCCTTTTCCTTCTTTTTAAAATAGATTTAAAAATGAATAAAGTCAAAAGTAAAATTTACTTTGACCTGCAGTTCTGTTCTTATCAAGCCCACATTACATTGTTTCCTAGTATCAATCCAATGTGATGACATCAAACTAAATGTCTTCTCAACAAAAATATTGAACATGGAATAGCTAGGATTTTACTTAATAGCTTTACATGACAGGATTTGGGGTATAGAAATTAGTTCTGATCTCTCTGTGGATGCCCGTCCACTTTGTATCAACAGGCTTGTAGACCAGCTGTGTGTTAAAATCAGTTCTTTTTCATTTGTGAATCATATAGGCTGTCCATGTCCAAAATGTTCATCATTTTTAAACATTTCCAGCCCATACTGGATGTCAGCATATGGTTAAACACCATTAAGGATCATACTTTCAAAGCAACAAGGTAATTTTACTTTATAACATTGAAATTGGATTCCAAATAAATTACAATTTTAATAAAGAAATGAGAAAGTCCTGTTTAACTTAACTATCTTTTTCTGGTGACATATTTTCGAAATAGTTTTAAATCCCAAAAAGAAGTCATGTTTTTTCTCCATATGAGGTTGTGTCCTAACCTACACAGAGCTTCACACAGCTCAGGTAGAGTCGCTCATCTTTCTCCAGGTTCCCTATAGTCTCTTCAGAGCTCATCAGTTTTGGAGAAACATCATAAAAATTTGTTGTACTGTGATCTTTTTCTCCATTCTCATCTGTCACCTATTTCAAAATTAGAGAAAGACATTTTTCTTGTCCTACACTTTGAAAAGGTGATTTTACAGAACACCAATATTTTAACATCTTTCCTAGGGACAGTACCAATGATAGTCATCTTTTAGGCACATCACAGGAGGCTGTCCTCTATTTACAGAAAGTTAAAAAACTCAAAAGCCCATTATCACAAGTAAGCAAAGTACATCGCTTTCTAGCTGCCCTGTCTTTAGGTGTATAGGGCATTTAGTAGGAAAACTGTCATTTTCTCTTGTAATAATTTATAAGCAGAATAGAATTTTCCCAAATTTGCATTTGTACTGTTTGTTGAATATGCAGATAGATGAGCAAACTCTACTTCATATCTAAACAAGATGTCAGTAATCTTTTGTTTTATGTCTTCTGAAGATTAATTAAAATCTTTAGAGAATCAAGAAGATGATTTGAAATGCCGTTTTTCAAATCAAAATACCTAAGAGCTAGGGGAAACATATTTTGTTTGCCACAATTCAACATGTGACTTGATATACTACAGAAAATATGATTGTTAGTAAGATCTGACAGAATCAGCTCTATACTATAAAAGGCTAAAACATTGGTTATGGACATTTCCTCTCTTGTTTACCTGTAGGATATTTTAATTGCAAACTCCAAATCAGGAAAATTAACTTTACTCAGGTTCACAGAGAAATGAAGGAACAAAATAATAACACATGTTTATTCTTATGGTATACTCAAGTATGTTCAATGATGCTTAATCTCAGCTGAACAATTGTATCTTCTTTTGGGAGCTTGAAAATGTTTTTTTGAGTTTAGAAAAAGTTGTCTTCCTCATCCTAGACTTGTGAGATTCAGCCTCCACATGCACATTCACACAACCTTCTCTCTCATGCCTGGTCCCAAATTCATTTTTTGCATATTGTGCCATATTATGTGTTTTGGCTATTTCTCTAATACAGTTTCATGCATCTCTACATGTTTCTTTAAATGACGTTTAGCCTTCTTTTTCAGTATTGGCATGTTATTATATTATGGCCATTCTCAGTTTTATAAATGAAATATTAGAAAACATAATCACAATATTCATAATGTTAAAGTAGCACAAACTTGTTACAAAGCATGACAGTTAATCCAAAAGCAAACAGCAATTTAGGATCACAACCACTGAAGTTTTATGTACTCAGAGCAATGGAGCAATGGATGGTCTGATACTGGGAACCGTAAATCATAGAGGCTAGCGTCAGTAGTCAGGGGGAAACAGTCGGAGTCACTAAGGATGATGGATAGTTTATGTTAACTATCAACTTTGACATTAAAAATAGTTTTGCTTCCAGCTATTCTTTTTAGGCTGACATGTATTTTGTCTTTTCCTTCCAAACCTCTGCATCCATTACCAATCGCTGGGATCCTTTTATGCCTTAAAGAGGGCTTTCCCAGGATGCAAAAATACAGTATTAAAACTAGGACAATTCTGAGCAAACCTAGGGAGTTGGTCACCCTACCACAAACCCTATCTGTGCTGCATCCTAACTGAATGATCTTTGGTAAATTACTTATTTTCTGTGCTTCAGTTTCTTCATCTGGAAATTGGAGATAATAATAGTAGCACATCATAGTGTTTTGTATAATTAAGTAATTTAAAAAAATCACCTCTAATAGAATCCAGTATGTAAAAGTTTGATGTTAGCTATCATCATCGTCGTTGTCATCATTGCTCAACTCAGACATGAAGGATGAAATTTTCTATCTCTAGCTTCATATCCTATCTTCACCCCAGATATTCCTCAACGTAGGACTCCAGATGCTCTCATTTTTTTTCCTCATTTACTGCTTGATCATTTCATTGCTTTTAAAATTTTCTAATTGATCACTAATTGCTTTTTGGTGTATCAACTTTAATATACCTTTTTAAACCTGTATCTGATTGCAACTCCCAACTTCCATAAAATACTTGGTTCCCACCTTTGCTATCTCCTTTTTCCTTCTCTATGGTAGTTGCACATAAGATTCCCCAAATATGGTGAGATTTTAATTATTTTAATATTCAAAGCAGGAAAATCTCAGCTTAGAGTATGCTATCCTATGCTTCTGACTCCAAAGAGATAAGCTGAATAAGTTTATTGAAGCCACAGTTGGACCTGAATGTTTTTGTGTGCTCTTGTCAGTGTTTATTAGTAATCAAAGTCTGAAAATATTTATATATTTTTTTCAGTTTGATATAAATTTGAAATTTGTTGCTGAGTTGTTTTGGTTAATTCACTATAAAAATCATAAAAAACACAATCATGTTCTTACTGTGTTGTTCAACTTTGACCTTTATCTTATGCTACAACGGAAATCTTAATTTTTTCTCAGACCATTGAGCCCTTTATTTTCCCAAACATTTGTGGAGCGACCTTTGTGTCTGATGACCTGATTCTCAAGAGTTGGAGTGATGCTAGGAACTTATTTCACAGAATGCATACAGCATTTAACAGAAAATAAGCTTTTCAAAACGTTACTGGCTTCAGTGAAATTTGTGATTCAAACCAATGCCTTCTGCTTATGGGATATATTAGTAGCAAAATGAATGCTTATATGTTTGCAAAAAAATAAAGAACACTCATTTTAGCTATACTACAAATATTTCAGAACAAGATATGTTTAAGAGACATTTTAAAAGTCATGTTATTATGCTTTCACAAATCCCAATCAACATTAGAATAATACATTATTAAGCAGAAAGTAAAACAGGTTCTTGATAATGACTGGCCCAGAGTTAATTATTACAGGGTGATTGTTCAAGCAATGTGTGGAAAATGCAACTTTCTAAAAATATGAAAGAAGAAAAGCCATTCAGAGGGTTCAGAGGGGTTTAAAATTAATTCATATAGTTTGTGTCCCATCTGGAAATACTCATGCAGTTAAAATGAAAAACATTTCAAAATCTATATCTCCATTTTGTTTGCTGACTTGCTTTCTGGATGATAAAGTTAGAAATATCAAATTTTCTACAAAGGGGTTTAATGTACTTAGATTGAGTTATTTTTAAATTGTGAAATGAAATTCACTTTTGCCTTTTCCATGAATTTAAGTTTGGTTTAATTAAATATACCTACTGGTACATATTTGAAAGTTACCTTGACAGAGTAGCTTTCACAAAACATTGTTTTTAAGACATCTGTTTTCCCCCAGTGTGACACTCACCTTTGATGGCATTTGAGTTACTCAGTGAGCTATCCACAGTGATAGGACAAAGCAGATTCTTTGAGGTAAAAATAAAAGGGAAAATCAGAAATTTCCAAAAGGTTTTACAAAATATTTCGCATTTCAGATATGAATAGAAATTTCACAGGAAGCCTGAGAAACAAATATTGTTTTAATAAAAATTTCTTTCAAAAGAGGACAGAACTGCATTTCCTGAAAGTATCTTCTAGTGAATCATTCTGTCATTCTTCTGGAAGATTTCCTCTTCTCACACCTCCCCATCTTTTCTTAAGAAGTTAATTTTTTGTAGTTTTTCTTTCTATTTTTTTTTTTTTGAGTTTTCCAAGCACTTTCCAACAAATTATTCAACTCTATGGTACAGACTCTGGGAAAAAAATTCAAATATATATCTTTCTTTGTTATCTGATTTGTCTTTATGTTATAACTTAAGGAAAACTACGTAGGTG
This sequence comes from Manis javanica, assembly GCF_040802235.1. Lineage (NCBI taxonomy): Eukaryota > Metazoa > Chordata > Mammalia > Pholidota > Manidae > Manis > Manis javanica. The sequence goes on along the minus strand of NC_133160.1, from coordinate 124,506,148 downwards.
AAATTGGATCCCTCTGTTTGATTACTTAAATGTCCTAAACACTGTTGTACAATGATAAGGTGGAATTCAGATTCTTAAGTTGAAATCTGCCTCCCTCAGATGATACAGGAATTTTTTGTTTTAAATTTTTAGTAGCACAGATATTAGTAGCAAAAACTTTAACTGGAAAAATTATAAAGTGAAATTAAGTAATTCATTAGTCCATTGGAGTAATGGTTTATGGCCATAGTTAAAATAACATTAATATTTATTCTTGTTACAGTTATTATTTTTCTGATCCACCCTGTATCATTCAGGCAGATTTTGATTATTTAAATGAAGGCTTTTGTGACTCCAAGAAGAGACTAGCGGTTACCAAAGGGAAGGGGATAGGGAGGACAGATAGGGAGGGAGGGAGAAGGGCATTAGGGGGCATTATGATTAGCACACATAATGTAGGGGGTCCCAAGGAAGGCAGTATAGCACAGAGAAGACAAGTAGTGACTCTGTAGCACCTTACTACACTGATAGACAGTGACTGTAATGGGGTTAGCGGGGGGACTTAATAATATGGGTGAATGTAGCAACCACTATGTTGCTGATCTGAAACCTTCATAAGATTGTATATCAATGATACCTTAATTTAAAAAAAGAGAGAGAAAAAATGAAAGCTGTTGTCAAACAAGAAAAAAATACAGAATGCTTTCAGATTAAAAAAGGAAATCAGAAACATTGGCTTTCTTACTTTCCCATATGTTATCTTAATTACTTATCACATTAACCTGAAGCCTCTGTTATTTTATCTATATGTTTGAGTCTTCTAATACTCAAAAGGTGAAGTACAATTGTGACATTGAAGTGACAAGATTAAGTTCATGTCTTTGGACCCTAAGACTTACTCTAAAGTCCTCTTGCTACCATACATAGTTTTGCTTCCACTGTTTAATATTTTCACATGTTGACATTTCAACATATCTTAAGATGTCATGGTATAATCTCCTTCTCATTCTCCAGCTTTAGTTTTCTTTACTTTTACTCAAGATTTTAGAGCAGAGCTGGTGGTTTAAGAATAAAAAAATCCCAGAAGTTATGCAATGGGCAGCATAATACAATTTATAGTTTATAATCTAAATCCATTGTAGAAGAGAGAAATGATTAAGGAGAGGCTCAATTATTCAGTTGACACATTAACTGTGCATCCACTCTGTGGTAGACAACATTCTAGGTCCTGGAGGTTCCCTAGTGATCAAAAGAGGTAAAACAATATATTTCCTTAGAGTGTACTTTCTAGTAGAGGATAAGACAGTAAACAAGAAATTTTAATAAAATATGTAGTGTAAGTAAGTGCTAAGGAGAAAAATAATGCAAGAAAAGTAATAGAGAGTCAGAATGGGGGAAAGGTGTTTGCAATTTTAGATAGGAAGTCTCGGAGAAACCCACTGTGAGAGGGTGATATTTGAATGAAGGACTGAAGGAGGGCACCGAGTAAGCTCTGCAGCTATCTTCTGGAAGAGCATTCCAGGCCAAGAGGTCATCAGGTGCAAAGACTATGGGGCTAGAATATACTTCACTGATCCAAAGAACAGAGGTCAGCTGGGGTGGAATGAATTGAATGGAGGTAGGGATAGGCAGTGCTGTCGCTGGAGTACAGCTCTTACAGCCCTTGTAAACCTCTGTAAAGACATTGGTTTTTACGTCACTGAGGTGGGAGACATTGGATGCTTTCATCAAAGAGTCTTATTGCCTGACTTCTGTTTAAAAAGAATCTCTCTGTCCTGTTGAATAGAGGGACAGGGAATGAGAGTCAAAGTAGGGAGGCTATTAAAAAATAAACAAGTAAATAAAACAGTTGGCTCCAACCGCTTTAGTGTAGTGGCGGTGATAAGCAACTGTCAGATTTAGAAAAGAGGACCCTGCAAGGTTTCCTGGTGGATTGAGGGTGGTGTGTGAAGCAAAGAAATCAATATGACTTGGAAGGTTTTGGCCATATCACCTCAATGAAGTTGCTATTTACTGAAATGTGGAAAACAGAGAGAAGAACAATTTTTTTGAGGGGGAGGAGGATAAGATTGGGGACTCAGTTTTGGACATGTAATATTTAATACCTTTCTAAACATCCAGTGGAGATTAAATGGATGCTAAAGCTATACTGACAGAAGAGAGGTCAGCTCTAAGGCATTTGATCTAAGTGGAGTGGGATTATTTCAATCATTCAAAAACAAGTATTTATTAAACATTGTTTTTTGTGCAAAGCCCAGTACTAGGTGCTGGCATATAAGATTAATAAGATCTCAATGCACGTAATGGTGTATAGTTCCTGTAGGTCCTAGGGATTGAGTAGTGCTCACAAACGTGGTATCTTGGAAACAGCAATTCTTGATCCATTATCACTTTGTTACAACTATACCTAGTTATTTTACTCAGTTGGCCATCCTCTTGAAGAAGGGTTGATTTGTTTTCACGGCTGGGCCTCCTGGAAGTTCTGTTATGACAGACTGTTATAAAGAAGGCTGTCCTCCCAGCTCTTACTGGCAGTTAGTGTTCATTGTTCTTTCCTTGTACCTTACTGATAAAATTCAAGTGGCGAGTTGTGTCCTGAGGGTCCTGCTCTTGCAGTACAGCACGCACAAGGTTTTGGGTGGTAATGATTTCTGAGCTAGACAGTAATACTGGAAAGGTGAATTAATCACTAGATCTTCTTGTTCTGTCTTTGAGTGTTAGGTACTTTTTGCACTGATGTTTTGACATTTGGTATTATTCTCTTAATAACTCTGCATGGGGTTTTTGAAGGATCCGCCAAGCCACTGACTAAAGTAAATTTTCTAATAATACAATTACCTAGACAAAGGCTGCAGTGTTTTGATTTCTTTTTTTCTTTTTCGTTGTCTTTTGTTCTTTCTTTCATTTTTCCTTTTCTTCCATTCTTTTTTTTTCCTTTTAGTATCTAAGTCTTTGGGATACATTTGAGAATGTATTATACCTGCCATTTTTCCCATTACAGAACACCGCTGTGCTGAACATTAGTGCTTGATACTCAATCACAGCATCTTTTCTTTGAGTCAAAGAAGAGAGCAAATAACTCTCTGTTCAGGGGACCAGGTAACACTAACCAGTCCCCACTCTCCAATAGTAGAAGTAATTTAAGCTATCAGAGACCCAACACTACTTTAGTAGCATCTACTGGAGAACAAAGCAGTTAAAGCAAAATTTCATGTGGCTGCCTTTCATGATTTGAGCTCCTTCCAAGAAATGTATCTGGAGTCATGCAGGATATTATTTTGGAAGTGTTTCACTGACAGCGATCTAGCAGAGTTCTTTATCAAGTAACAACTGAGGAGTCATATCTGACAATATGAGAAGTGTTATGATTCGGTTACAGCACGGTGACTCACTTGTAAGAATTTCCACATGCAGATTAATATTTGTATGAAGTTGGCATAAAACATAAAAGTATAAGGTTTGAAAAAATAAATAGAGATAGGACACCTGGATATTTAATGTCCTTTGAAGGCAAGCTAACCGTGCAGAAGACAATTAAATATAGTAAGTTCCATTGATCTAGACACTTGAAAAAGGTGTCAATTTTTCTAATTTCTAATTGTTTTCAACTAAAAAATTTCCCATATACATGTTATAGTTTAACCTATTTATGCATATGTCTGTAAAAATAAATGTTATTGACTTGTATCTTTTATTTTACATAAATGGTACACACTGTATAGATCCTTTTACCACTTGCGTTTTTTAAAAATCTAATATTAGAAATTTGAGAAGTGTACATGGTTGTGACTATAAATCTAGAACACTGGTTTTCTGCTACTCTATAGGGTATTATTCCATAAATCAGCCACTGTGTATTCATTCCCCTACTGATGGAAGTTAAGTCTTTAGGGCTTTAAAGGGAACATAAAAAGAAGAGAGGAATTGACAGTCACAGACAATTCCTCAACTCTGCTCCAACAGGTTGGCACACTGGTGTGTTGGGCCACTAAATTCTAATGCCTTACAGAAGGAGTTTTAGGTAGAGGCAGATTTCCATAGGGCAGAAACAAAGTTTTGAAGCTTAGAACAAGGATAGTAATGAGATACTAGACAGACCAAGGAACATGGCAGGACTATTTCAACAGAGCCAAAAAAATGCAGTTTCAGTATAGAAGTTTCCACGAATTTTTTCCTAGCTCTACTATCTAGAAATTCTGAATGCTTATTTTCATCTGTGTATAGCAGGCTCTATCCATACAAAACCCTTCAAGGATCAAACTTCCTGATCTCATTAAGCCATTCAGTATGAATATAAATCAATGAATATCCGCCTTCTTTCAGATCTTACACTAAATAAATGGTACACACATGTGGCCATTCATCAGAATTAACTGGAGATCTTTATAAAAATACATGCTTTTACAAACTCAACCTTGGAAATTCTGACAAACAATTTATAGGACAGAGAAACTGTATTTTTTAATAAAAATATGTCTCAGTGATTCAAAAAGCATTTCACTTGAGACACCACTTCCATAGGTGTATAGCTTAATTTTTTAAAGAGAAATCTCTAGTGGAAGTTGTCAAGAAAAAAATGCCTAAAAAGGTGGTATGGGCTAAAAAAACAAAATGCTTTTCATTGTACTTTTTGGCCAGAATTAAACTGACTCACTTCAACTATTTATATCTTCAAAATATATGTAGCTAAGAGAGGTGCAAACACTGTTGACATTCCTGAATATGGAAGCGATTTACTACACCTCAGAGAGAAAATAAAATGCTTTACCCACGGGCTACAGAACACAAATAATTAAGTTATTTATTGTGGATGTGTAGAGGATGTTTAGTACCTTATGCAAATCATGCTTCATGAATCCAGGCCTTTGTAAAATGCTCTGGTTGGTTATGCATAATTGCAACTTACGGCTTTTCTGTTGTGTTTCCAGCACAGTGATGCGGTCCATGATCTTCTTCTGGATGTGATCACGTGGGTTGGAATTCTGCTGTCCCTTGTTTGTCTCCTGATTTGCATCTTCACATTTTGCTTTTTCCGCGGGCTCCAGAGTGACCGTAACACCGTCCACAAGAATCTCTGTATCAGCCTCTTTGTAGCAGAACTGCTTTTCCTGATAGGGATCAATCGAACTGACCAACCAGTGAGCACCTTACATTGATCTTTTCCAGTTATCTCAGACAGTTACTGATTTTCAGATCTTACCTAGTTTTCCCTTTCTCATATTCCATTGTTGTTAAGAGCAGTGAGTTTTATAGATGTATAAATATACATTTCTTTAGAAATTCTGTTCACAAACTTGGCTTCCTAAGGAACAGTGTCTCTTCATTAGTTTTTATTTTTTTTAATATTTTAATCACAGAGCTCAATATTGAGGCAAGTTAAATAAAATCATTTGGAGGATGGAAGAGTATCTTTTCTAGCAGATGTAACTGTTATTTTTTGAAATCTATAACATACTTCTTCAAAAACTGGTGGGTATTGTATTTTAAAACTGCATGGCTAACATGAGTTTTTCTAATTGACATATTTTGGAAAATAGTTCAAACTGTAGGTTATTTTTATAATTCGTAAACTCTTCCCAAGTCTTATTTGACACTTTGTCAAGTTCTGTTCACATCTTTAAGTGCTAACTTTGTACTCCCAACTACATTTAGTCGTGTCAAGAAAGGAAGAAAGGGGAAGAGGGAGAGCAGAGGGAGGGAAAGGGAAGGGAAGGGAAGAAAGAAACAGCATTAGCCAGTTGTTCTTGGTAAAACCTAACAGAAAATATAAGTAGTGGATAGTATCTACTACATTAAACAAACTTCATGTCCACTTATAACTTTTATGAGGCCCTTTCTATTTACTTAGGATTCATGCACATAGTACATGTTTGTTCTTATGACTAAAGCTGCAAATGTAAACTTTCATTTTTTTAGAAGACTTGCAGGCATAATAAATTCTTCATTCACTTAATGCTGTTCTCTGGTATGTGTCCAGATGTATGGCATACTTTACAATAAAAATGTAGTTGGATTCATGTCTGCAGTTGCTCATTCATGATTAATGGCTGTAAATGGTACAGTAATGGTGATTGTACTTTTAATTGGTTATCATATTCAAATGTGACAGCTTTTCCCATAAATGCATACATATGAATAATCAATCGAAAGTGCACATTTCTTTCCCCCAAAAAGTAAAGCCTTCTGATAAGAAAAATCAATAGTTGAAGTTATAACTCTAAAAAGCAAGAAATGGAGAATGTTCGATTTCATTCTGTTGTTAATCTGCAATTCAAATGCTGTGTGATTTATTTACACATAATAGAAACCTCCTTATTTTTGTTTGCTGATGGTACATATGGCATGATAAACTTCACCAAAGGCTGTATGTTGCACAAAACTAGTTTCTGATGAAAACAATGACTAATGGGAAAAAAATTGGATAGAGTGCAGCTCAGCCAACTTGTCTTCACTGTTATTACTGCATAGGTGTACTCTTCCTGCCTCTTACATAGTGGTTGGGCTCTGCTTTCTTTCTAGCTGCTCTGACATTTGACTTCCTTGTCTCCCTTTGCCTCTCTAATCCAATGATGTTGACCTGCCCTTTGTCTCATTTCTCAAGCACCACACTCATCCTTGAATCCATACTAATCTGATCATTCCTATAAATTTGTTGCTCTTTTCGCATAGGAGCAATAGATTTTAGTTAGGACATCTTATGAAAAATGACTTCCCCAAAAGGAATGAGAATTTTAGGAACTGACATAAGAAAATTAATACATGGTCAGGTGAAACTTGTGGTGACTTAAAAAATATGCCAAAGTAAGAGCTGGCTGCCTTTTTTTGACCAAGCTTATCTAGACCAACATTTGGTACAATAACCAAAAATGAAAGAAAATGATCCACATCTGTATCACTTTTCTTTAACCAGATCTGATTTTATACCTACGTAGCATGTACTTCCCAATGCCATCTTAAATCTTTTCTGAAACAAGGCAGGGAAGAAATAAATAAACAATTAATAACCTCATCATAAAAACTGTAATTATTGTATTTTATTTTAAGAGCTTTTAATCTCCTTGGTTGAATATTTCTTTCATTTGCAATTGAGAAACTTAAAATGTTAGTATACATATGATTATGGCCAAGAAAGAAATTTCATGAGATCAATTTTATAATCTTTAGACTAATCTCAGTAATAATTATTAACTGGCTCTTATTAAAACTTTTTCCTAAATGTTATAATTTTTCCTTATTATAATGTCATCATCCATAAGCCACTCTAATACAATGCTAAGTATAGTTTTCAAAGATAAGCTACATCTAATTAGGTTTTAATATTTGAATTTTAAGAATCTTGTCTAGATTATTCTTTTGCAGAACTCATTTATTACTGCCACCTTGATAAATATTATTTCATCAGCAGTTGTTAGCATTTCGATTGGTATCATTATTTGACTGAGTCATTTATTCCTTTCCATAGATTGCCTGTGCAGTTTTTGCTGCCCTCTTACATTTCTTCTTCTTGGCTGCATTCACCTGGATGTTCCTGGAGGGGGTACAGCTCTATATCATGCTGGTGGAGGTCTTTGAGAGTGAGCATTCACGCAGGAAGTATTTCTACCTGGTCGGCTATGGGATGCCTGCGCTCATTGTGGCTGTGTCAGCTGCAGTAGACTACAGGAGTTATGGAACAGATAAAGTGTGAGTTTGTGTTTCTTTCCTTTTTAAAAGAAAATCTAGCTGAAATAAAAGCTTTAGGATTTTCTTGGAAGCTAACATTTTTATGTCACCTCACAGCAATGAATGGCAGAACTTGAAAAGCGTATGGAGAAATTCAACTCCTGGTTGTACAATAATTATTATGATGTCAAAAGAGAAAAAAATATTCCTGAGATTCAGCATCTCACAATTGTATCATAACCTTGAGTAATTGCAAAGAGATGATAATTTTAATATCTTTCAGAATATTGAGACATTTGTCAAACAGAGAACACCATTTATTCAGAGGATAGTGTAGCCCCTGGCATTACTGGCTTCTCGTCTTTCTGACATGTCAGTTCTAGTTACTGGAAAGAAATGTACATCATTAATAGAAAGATAAACTATAGAGGCAGGGGCAGCTTGTATTTTTCCCTTTTCTTTCCTAGATGGGTATTGGGGTATCATGATAAATTTAAATTTTATTTTCAACATACCTTCAAACTGATGATATGTATATATGAAGATGTCCAAAATACTGGAAAGGAATCAATGAAAAGTATTTTTGTAATCTGCATCCATATAACAACAGGGATCCTGAAAGTGAATACAAGTTTCAATAGAAAAAGCAATTAGAAAGAATACCAAGACAGAGCTCTTATAAATACATTTAGAACATAAATTGAGGAGGGAAAATTAAAAAAGGGGAAAAAAAAGGTGGCCAGAGTCTTAAAAGAGAACCATGAGGAAAGTGAGAAACAAGCTTCAGGATGGTGCTTCAGAGCACCATCTGCGGTGTTCTATGTCAGAGAGAACTCAAGTAGGATAAGTAAGAATGGAGGAAAATCATCTGTCTTTTGCAACAACTATTTTGATAACGTGCTGAAAGCAGTAGGCAAATTGGAAGGTGTGAAGGCATAAGTCAGTAACAAGATGAACCTTCAAGTATCATCTACACCCTGAGAAATTTTGATTAAGAAATACTGATATTATTAACTCATGATAATAGTAATGTGGCAGGATTTTAATACTTAAATCCCAAAAATGTCTAGGGAGGGAAGAAACAAGTTGATAGATTAATAGGGAACAAATATCTTATGTCTCATTTGTATTCAATATATACGTATAGACTGAATGAAAGGGAAAGGTCGTAGGGGAACAGAAAGGCAAAGTATCAGATGTAAGATTAGGAAAACCTTGATTTTGTACTGAAAGTGGCCTAGAATTCACCTAGTCCAAGGCATTAATTTTACAGATGAAAAAAATCAACGATCGGATAAGTTCATTGTCTTTCCCATAGTTATAGAGCTAGAAAGTGTCAGATATGTGATAAAACAGGTCAAGTTTATTTCCATGAAGCTAGGATATTTCTGAAATAGCAAAATGACCCCCAGTATTCTAGGGTAAGTGTGAAGAAAAGGACAGATAAGGTAAATCTCAAAAACAATTCAACAGATGTGATACAGGCTCCCATCTATCATATTGTTGGTGCCTAATGGAGGAATTTTCCATTAATTAGGGCATGCTGATTTTCCTGAGCGAATAGGTAAGGTCACTTTGAGAGGACAGGAGACTTGAGAAGCTTTGAAATGACCACTATGGAATATGTGTTAAGGAGCCAAGTAGACATCAGCAGTAGTGAAGGCTCAGATGAGGTTGGATTTGTGCCGAAGTTAATTAATAATCCAAATTTCATAACTTTCCACCAACAATCAGCACCCTGAATATGCTGGCAGTAAAGCAGCTCACTTCCCGGAAGAGAGCATTCATAAGGCAGGGAGGGCAAGCAGAGGGCAGGCAGGGAGGCGAGCATACAGGGAGCATCGGTAAAATAGGAATTGTGTTAGTACAGAGGCACCAACAATACGATTGAAGGGAGATTGTATCACATCTGTTGTATTTTTTCCTTCAGTACAGTGACAGGCTATATACTAGTGTTTGTATAAATGTAACTAACAGTATTTTTAACCGAACCTTTGTAAATTGTGTTCAAATCTTAGTTCATTTTGTGGATTCCAGTGACTGCTATAGAACAGATTAGGAATAGATGAAAAAATTACCTGGGTTTGCTTCTAAAGACCTTTAGGACAGGGAGATTAGATACATCATAGGATTTTTTTTTAAATGATGCCTTTAAATGATAAAATTCACATACCATAAAATTCCCTCTTTTAAAGTGTACATTTCAGTAGTTTTTAGTACATTCACAGCATTTTGCACCTGTCACCACTAATTCTAGAACATTTTTATCACCCCAAAAAGAAGCCCATTGGCAGTTATTCCCCTTAGATCATAGAATTTTACATTTTAATTAATGTGTTTCCCTGTAAGAGCTAAAATAAACAATATCTTCTTTGTGACCTATTCTACCTCAAATATGGTTCCTAAGTAATTCAATTTTGCTCTCGTTCAGTTCCTGATTTGCTATTATTTTGTTTCATATGGATATTTCTTCTTTTAAAATATTTGCAAATTTTGTTAGTGAACTGAATGTGTTTGCTTTGTGTTTTAATTATTTATTTTGAGACAGATGTCATTTTCTGGATAGTAGAATTCTATCTTTTCCTAGAATCAATACCATGTAGTCTCTTGTGATTTTGTTAAAGCTTTGGCCATCACTGCTTTAATTTCCTGAACCATAACTGGAAGCTCTCATTTACTGGCATTATGACTGTGTGCAAATAGAGGCTAATTTATTTCTCAAGCAGTGATTTAAAATAAGCCTTGATAATAGCTCAGTTTCAAAATTAGGATTTTTCCAACACAAAGAGAAGCAAAACAGATTGGAGAAAAAGGAAGGTAGTTGCAAGAGGGAGAAAAAAGGATAGGGGAAATCGCATTAAAATGCAATCACAGGTGGGCTGGAGCATTTAGTGTCTCGTTTGTGTATTTTTAATCAATTGTCCACAGTAAGACCTTCGAATACATGGAAGAAATATTTAACTTCTACCCTTTGCCCAATTCATAGAACCCAGTGTCTATATAGTACTATTTTGAGGAAATAGGTGTTGAAAAAAAAAAACATTATTCAGTCATTTGTATTTACTTGAGAAGCTGAAATGCATGAACCATGTTTCTATCAGCAGGTTAATCAAGATATTATCTCAATGAAAAATGAAAGCAAGAAATTTTTACACATCTTGAAGGATTTCTGCAAAACAGAATTAAATATCTTGTTCCTTTATTATCGAGTCTGCCTTTGTTGTTCCAGGTTCTGTTACTATTGTTTATTACTTTTATTTTATTTCAAATGGCATTTCCCATTCCCTGTTCATCACATGACTCATGTTTTTTTCATCTAAGTCTAGTATCTCAAGTTTGGGTGTTTTGTTTGGTTTTGGGATTTTGTTTTTTCTTTTTCTTTTTTCTTTTTTTTTGCCAGTGTTACCTTCTTATGTGCTACATTGATTTTTTAAATACAAATACGTGGAGTCCACAGTTTTAAATAAACTGCAGCTGTTCAGAATTCAGAAACATATTGTCAGCCATTTTCTGTAAATTTTTATTAAGCTCAATACAATAATTTTTTGGACTTGGAAGTCCACTTCATTTATTTTTGGAACTTTGTTATTATTAAATTGTTACTCCTTAGCTCAATAACTTGGAGTACCTAGAATGAAATCATTGACTATATATTACAGTAATCCAAATAATAGGTACTTCTCCCGTCTCTCTTCTCTCAATGTAAGTAATTGTATTATACCGACAATGAAGTTTTATTTCTAAAATCTTTAATAATAATAGTAATAATAGCTTGCATTTCTAAGTAGGGAATCATATAAATAGTAGGAGAAGAAATTATTTTTGTAGGTTAAACAAATGTTATTTTGATACAGATAGAACTGTCACGTTCCCTCTGGTTGGTGGACTATGATGTAGTTTTCTATGAAATGTTGTAGGGCTGTTGAAGTGATTATTATGTAGAAAACATACCCGTGCACAAAGCATACATAATTTGATTTTGAGAAGTTGCTTAGTCTTGGCCATCAATTTGCAATGCTTGTAAGAAAATCTTATTATTTTCTGATGTTGTTGAATGAAATCTTTTTATCTGTACTGCCATTATTCTTAAGAATGTACTTAGAATTACATTTAGTCACAATAATCAGACATTTAAAAATAAGATTAAAAGACCAATACAATCATTTTAAGAAGTAACTCTCAGCTACTATTTACAATGGGTATTTATTCCATTTTATCTGTTTTTGAATCATCCCTCTGTCTTTCTTGTACCCTAATTCATATGGACATTCAGTAAACCCATCCAATATGGTACTGTCAGAAGTTAAAGGCTGGAATTGATTTACCAACAATTCAAACAAGACTGATTTGGAAATTATGTACTAAATACTTATCACCTGAAAGTAATCAGTTTATATACACTTTAATTACCTCAATATTAATAAAAAATGCAAACTGGTCAGCTAATTTTTAAAGAAAAAGAAAAAATTTATAGTTTATAGCACTGTCCTTGCAATCTAAACACACAAATGAAAAAAATAGTGGTTAATACAATAGGTAGGTTGAAAAGGACTGAGGGTAGGTTCCTGGAGGAGAAAAGGTACTGAGAAGGAGTAAGTCCAGAAAATAGCCTAAAAGTTAAAATATAGGCTCAAAAATCAGCAAGGAGTTTCTGAAAGATGTCAATTAGGTCATAAACATTTATAATAGATCAGAACATCCCTCAGTACTAGAAATATAACCAAGTCCTTAAAATATAATTGAAATCAAATTTTATGATCTGAAAATTATTATAAATCATCTATTAAGTCTTAGACTTGTCTCCCCAGCTCACTAGCTTAAGAATAGCTCTAAAAAGGGTAGTGTATCCTTTGCTAGATAAAAGCCCCTAATTTCTTTATTTTCACTATCCAAACAGCCTAAAATTCACTGCTGATTTTTAAATATCCTAAATTATAAATTATTCAATAAAGAGCCCAATAAGAATATTGAACTTGATAGTTTCTACAGGTTAGATGCACATGTATATTAATACATTTCACAATTTCAAAGCACTATAACCCACTCATAGGAAATTATATATTCATTTATAATATTTCTCTAAGCATATTGTTATATGATGTTATGTGATATTCCTACTTGTAACATGTCATTGACATCAAGCATCTCCCTTACTAAATATATCATCACCAGGTATGTTTAACTTTAGTCTGACTAGTGGGAAATAGTACAAATAATGAAATATGTGTCAATACATATATCAAGATAATTATTAAATATGTGTGTGGGAAGTGCTATGTGTATTCATATGTTGTTTTACTAAAGGTCAAGAGTGGGTTTTATGTGTATATTTATTGGAGATAAGGGTTTATTGTGCCATCATTTCCTTGCCCAGGAACCCTATGATTGGGCATAAAATTGTCACCATGTATAAGAATTCTAAGTTGAACATAATTTTTTTCTGTTACGGAGTTAGCTGTACCAGAACTGTATCAGAATATCAGTACTGCTGTCCTATTACTTACAAAATGTGATTGAATGTTGGCCTTAAAGTTGAATGTTAGACTTACGTTATTTTTGGAATCAGAGAAATATGATAACTTCCACATCAAGAGATCACTTTATGTCATAACTTCATCCACTAGAAGATTACAGTAAAAAAGACAAATGATCACACATATCATGAGGATATGGAAACATTAGAAAGCTCACATATTGCTGGTGGCGATGTAAAATTGTGCAATTAGCAACTTTAGAAAACTGTTTGAAACATCTTCTAAATGCTAACCACAGTTATTATATGAGCCAGCAATTCCTCTCCAAAGTATTTGCTCAGAACTGAAATGAAATAAAGGTAAAGCATAGGTTCATTCCAAGACTTGCGCCCAAGTGTTCAGAGCAGCGTTATCTGTGTGTGCCAAAAAGTAGAAATGCTCAGTGCTCATCAACCAATGAAAAGATAAACAAAATGTATGATAAACAAAATCCATATGATAGAATATTGTTTGGAAATGAAAATTAATGAACTATTATCATGCTGCAAAATGAATATGCCTTAAAAACATGATGTTAAATGAAAGAACATCATTTAAGACTATACATTGTATGATCTCATTTATATGAAAGGTCCAGAATATGCAAATCTTTAGAGACTAAATTATAGCAGTTACTAGGACTGGGAAGGGTGTTGAAGCCATCAAAAGTGAATTTGGTAGAGACAATGGGAAGTGACTACAGATGGCTACAAGGTTTCATTTTGGTTCCATAAAAATACTTTAAAATTAGATACAGTGATGTTGTCACAGCTTTTAAATATACTAAGAACCATTGAATTGTACATGTTGAATGGATGGTTTATAGTACATAAATTATGTTGCAATAAAGCCATTTCATAATACTAAAATTTTTATTAATTTAATGAGATGTCCTCATATTTAGAAAAATCTGATATTTTTCCTTGAGGTATGTTTCAATCACCTATGAATCATAATGTTTCAGTATGTACAGCATATAAATTTCTCATCTACTTATACTGAAAATTATAAATATTGCAAATTTATAATTGTTAACTATATATGGATATCTTGTATTTATTTTATAATGTGTATCTTTTTTGTCTTTGAGAAGCATGTACTAGTCCAAGGACTTTGGAGTCAGATAGAATAAAAATCAGACTCAAGTAATTATCAGCCTTGTGCTATGGGCAAGTCAGACCTGAGTTTCACTTCCTAATCTGTGATGTGGGATTATTTTATAAGTACTTTGCAAGAATATTGCTAAGTTTGAAACTATGTGTATATGAGTAAATTCATATGTATTTGTATATGTATATGCATACATACATATAAATATTTAAGTATGCCTGCATATGAAGTGTGGCATATATAAGCATTTATTAAATTAGAACTTTTATTATTACTGGTACTATAATTTTGCTGATACAAATGAAGGAATAAAAACTTTATACTTAGCAACATTGCTTCAATTATAGAATAATATATTGAAATCATCCATTTATTAGAATAGTGATTACAATTCTTGTGCCACTGCCTCCTGTTAATTTAAGCAACATGAGACTGTGGAAATTATTCTAACACTTTCAATAAATTATAATGGATAGCACATTGTTTACCTTTTTTGAGTCTACCACAAAGATAAAGATGTATTTTGTTGAAGAAATAGAAAAATGCTTGTTTTTAAAAAATACAACATGACTGGAGCATAAAGATCACATAGCCTCTCTTGGACCTTGAATTCTAAGATCTAAACCTGTAGTTAAACAACAGATGCTTGAATTGACTACCACTGATCACATTCCATTCCTGCATCACTCTGCCAACCTTTTTTCCAGTTCATACACTTGCTTGCGAAATATTCTGAGATTAGATGCGTGTGACAGAGCACTTCCTGCCTACTTCCTGTTGGCTGAAACTCAATCACAGGGTAACCTGTAGCTGAAGAGGAGGCTAAGAATTGGTCTTTATTCCACATGGCCATTTACTGGCCAAAATTAGGGCTTTAAGTACTGCAGAAAAAAGGGATAATGCATACAGATGGACCACTAGCAATCTGCCACAACGACTGCAAAAATTGTTTGTAAAATTCTAATGTATTTTTCTTCCTTTGCCAAGTCTATTTGTGAAATAGTGAAATCATCCTTTCACCAACACGAGAATATTATTTATGTGGACAAGTGAATTTTAGGTAAAACAGGACAAAGTAATAAAATCGTTAATAAGAATCTTTATTTTATAATCACCTACACACATGTGTGATCTAAGCTAAAAATGACATTAAAAAATCCTTAATAAGCATATTGTGCAGCAAGCTTAAAACTAGAGTTACTGTGCTTGAAATATCTATCTGTTCCTTCTGCTCTTCTCTTCCTGCTTCTAGCCCCAGTTTTCCTTATTCCTTCTTTCCTCTATCAGTCTTGCCAGACAAATGTAGTACAATGTAAAGAGCTCTGCATATGTTACAGAGAAGAGAAGATTAAGTGGTTTACAAACTCTAGAAACAACCTGATGTAATTAAGCCTTGTAAATTCCATGGTCTAATAGTAACCAAAGATTGTTTACTGGTAACATTTAATATTCACCAAAAACAGTTTAGTCTGTGATTTAAGGTCCTATAGAGCACGAAGCAAATACCATTGTTATTTGCATTACTTGAGAAAACTGTTAAAAGTCAGATGTCTGTTTTGATAAGAGTGGATTAAACAAGCAATAAACTACAATGTCCCAAAGCATCTTAATGGCACTGTATTAAACACGCATCACTTTGAGTGGGGATCTACACCCTGGTAGTTACTGATATCTAAAAGTCTTATAAAACATATGTTTCAGGTGACATTTATGTATGTTAGACGGTTTGTCTTGCCATTTTTCTAAATACAGAATCAACTTTAGAAGTATGATTTTCTATTGTCCTGTTTTGAGAAGTTAATTTGTTTCATTATTTTTCTCTTTTCTGAGTAAACATGAAGGTGGTACTTGCTGGATTGATAATTGACATTTGTATGGGAGACAGATCCAGATAACACCTTTATTATTTCATTTGCAATGATGTTTCTTATATTTTTGGAAGAGAATAATTCTAGAAGAGACTAATAATTTATCGATGTGGAATAGCACCAGCTCCTGAGAGTATTAAACCAATAAACTTCTATTAATGTAGGAAGAGTTCATCAAATATCTAACAATGTGTGCCACTTTTATAATTTGGAAAAAAAAAAGAAACAGAAAGAGAATTAATGGCATATTTATATTAGTTAAATGGGGAAAAAAGTCAAGGTTTATGGTATATGACAAGTACTCCTTTGAATTCCATAATATATCTGTTATTGCAAGACTTCAGTAATTGCTTCAAATGAGCATGTAGTGTAGTCACAATGCACTTTCAACTGCAAGTCATCTCTTTTTTTACAGTACTGCAATAAACATAATTTTTAGATTGTATGTGTATGAATTATTTTTATTTTTTAAATGGACATTTCTTTGCAATTCTACAAAAATGGCCTATTTGCTTAGTGGATAAAGGCAGTTTTCAGATAAATCATATTCTTCAAGAGCAGGTCTCTCAGGCCATGTGCAAGCTGGACTTCATTGTGCTTACTGCAGTAAGTTGCATTTGTTTCCCCTTAAACAGTGATTTTCCACTATATCCAAATGACATTAAATGGCCTAGATTTATTGAATACCATGAAGTGAGATATATGTGTCCAGGTATGTAATAAACACCCCCCATAATACCTTCGTTCTCTTTAAAACCAGGGTGAATTGTTTCAACATTGGCATAGGGAACCTAGGGCAAGAATCATGCAAACTTTTAAGGTAGTTAATGAGAAAGAAGAAATACAAAAAGCTTGAGAAAGCCAAAAACAACAGCAGATATACCCATATACAATTGAATTAAAAAAGAGATTCTTCCACTATATCTTCCAGAAGATAGTCAAGCCCAGGTGGCCCTCATGGAGGATATTTGACTCAGCACATTTTAAAAATTTCATACTGCTTCTTCCACTGTTCAGTTCTGAAGGGAATTTGAATCTGTTATACCGAAAAGATATTCAAGAGTTTTCTTAAGGAAAAAAAACTAATAACTTCTAAATTTCACTTCCACTTTTAAAGATCAACATGCCAAAAGCACATTTATTTCCAAGTAAAGGATTTGCTAAACTGAGACCATTTTCAGAAAAGTAAAGCTTTGTAAGGCTAAAATGTAATGATGTTTTTAATAACACATTTGGTGAGATTATTTAACGTTACAAAATTACCTACTTCTGCTAAGACACTCTGTAATAATGTAAATTATTTGTATAAAAAATCCTTAACTTGTAAAATAACATTTTTCATGAGTTCTTAAATCACATTTTCCTTTCAAAACAATTTGCTGGAAGTGTGTTTGAGTTCTCAGGTTCGTTCTCAAAAATTTGTTTCACCTGCCAAAGAACAGGGGCTATATTGTTAAGAGTCATTCATAAATGTATTATTAGTATTGTGTCTTGTTATAATTTCAGCAATAATCTTGGGCTCCGTGTGTGTGTGTGTCTGTATGTGTGTCTGTATCTAGGAAAACTTCCATGAGAAAACGTCTATGCTTTGTCCCTTATTGTTCTTATCTTGAGGGAAAATACCATCTTTGTTCAGACTCATGAATATTTCCCACACCTTGATTAGTGTGGTAACAGACTAACCTATGGTCAAAACGAAGACAGTGTTCTTGTTTCAACCTTGAGATCTCTGGTTTGTTTCCGCTTACTGGCAGCACCACACTTATTTTCCATGACCAAACTTTTGAACAACAGCACAACATAAATATGACTGCTGGGACGAGTAAACTAGTGAAACTGGGGAAGCCGAAAAACGTCTAGGGAAAGGATAAAGCGGGAGAAACTTGTTTATTGCTCACAAGAGGCCTGGCTCTGTTTGACCCTCTCTGGCAGCCACTCTCTCGCCTCTTCCCTCACCAATGCCTGCTTGCCTCTCCCCCTACATCTTGTAGGAGGAACTCCATGGGCGGAGCCCCAGTGACTGACAGGCACCAGACCAATTACACAACAGAGCGTAGGAGAGAACAACCTCTCCACCCCTGGTTCCTGGAGGTTTTGGGAAGAAACACTTATTAATATGTAAATAGACTAAGCCCAGATGGGAGATTCTGGAAATATTGCAAATTTACCCCACAACTACTTAACCTAATGGTTAATGGTTTCACTATTGATTCCTTCCCTAATAGCATTATGTATATATGAATAAAGATAAATTATCTGTGTTAGAAATACCTAAGTCAGTTTCTTATTAAACAACAAATATTAATTTCTATTGAAATTATCAACATATATTTAACTTAATGAGAAAAGCCAGATTTTGTTGTTTTGAAGTTGGTTTTTTCAAGGAATTCAGACTTTTGTTTTGTCTTAAAAATCTAGCTTTTAACATTTTTTTAAAAAATTTAAATTACAGGGAAGTAAAAAAAAATAAACAGCCTCTACCACTCCATGTTAAAACTCTTAGTATTTTACCACATTGCTTTAAAATAAAACATTTTAAATATTTAAAATAAACATGTTTTACTTAAAATAAAACATGAAACAAATAGTAAAACCATTTTGTTCCTTTGAACTCTCATATGAGGGGCATCATATAAGTTTGATGATTTTTCCCCCTTTCAATTAAAAAATTACATATATATCTGTCAAAAAACAGTATTATATACAGTATTATATACAGTTCATATCTGCATATATGGCTGAAAGTAAATGGTATGGAGTTTTCATATTACTTAACTAAGCTGTGTTATTGTGTCAATATAGACTATTGACATTCAAAGGTCTACTTCTTCCCTTTTAACTGTTTTATAACATTTCATCATATGAAAAGAAAACATTTGCTTATCCATTCCTCTGTTGATGGGCATTTGTACATTCTTTTCTTCATTGCTTTTTTGGTATTCCATTATTGCTGAGATTTAAGTAAAATTTTCATTATAATCACAGAAATATTTATGTACTTTGAATTTGCAGTTTTAGACCACTTAGCAAACCACTCTTGCATCATTTCCAGTGGAGATGTTTTATTTTTTAATTATGCCTCAAATATAGAAAAACTGTAGATAATTCCATATATAATTTTTTAACATCAAATATAATTTGTTCAAAATTTACATTAATCTTTCTCATAACTAGTCATTTCCATTTTGTCTTCCTGTCATCCTGAAGAATGAAAATGTAATTTCCCAGAGGCTTTAAGAATTGGATAGTATTAAATGTAACTGAAATTAAGTGATTAATAATTTACTTTAGGGTCATGAATCAACTTCATGGGATGCTAAGGATCATTTGCAACCCCAGAAGCATTAGCCTCAACAATGCACCTTTTAAAACTTAAGAACTTGCACAGGTTGGCTGCCCAACCTAATTGAACTTCAATCTTCTGATACCAAATTTATTTCTTCTTTATATTGAATTTCCTCAGATCTTCTTGACAGGAAAATGTCACTCTGTTTGACAGCTGATGGACAGGTTGTGTAGCACCATAATTGGAGAGAAAGGTATAGCTTAAAGCTACTCAATTTAATGGCTATGTGTATGGCTTTTTCTTTTTCCTTTTTTTTAAAGCTTTTTATGACAGACACAAAAGGCCTTTGCAAATAGGCCCAGTGCCATTTTTTTCTTGCTTCCTCCAGGGGTAATTATCTTACTCCATCAATAGTGCTGTCAGAAACTGGGCATATAAGTCAGCATTTAAATGAACAAGCAATGTAATATTTCCTGTATCCCAGTGGAATGCTTTGCAGCTCACATTCTTCTCTGTCACTCACTCATTCTTGATGTATGTCCCATACCTGGTCCTTGAATGCTTTCTCTCCCTTGTGTTTCATTGCAGATGTTGGCTCCGACTTGACACTTACTTCATTTGGAGTTTTATAGGACCAGCGACCTTGATAATTATGGTAAGAACTCCTAATTAACTATGTGTTTCCCAGGTCAAGAAATAAAACTTTCACAATCCCTGTGCTGATTCTCTTTAATTTACATAGATTACTTTGGGGAAAGCATGTACTTATTTGACCCTATAAAATGCAATCAGTTAGACACTCATTATAGTCCACTCTTATATCGTAAAATACTAAATCAAAACTGTTAGGAGAAGAAAACATGCATTGTAAGAGTTTATTCAATACTGTGACTCTTCAGGTGCTCCATCCAACACAATCTATTTGAGATTGGAAGATTTTGAATGATCATGACTTAAAGTGTGACAACAGTTTCTTTCCTTTCTTTTTTATTTGGATAATTTAAATTATGAATGGAATCAGAAATTGGAAGTGTGACAAAACCTTACTGTACCTTCCTGTTGTTTGTTTGTTTGTTTTTTATAACACTCAAACACTAAAAGGATTTCACTTGAGAATGGCACAAGTAAGTTAGGTGAATATTCTAGAATCATGCTTCCCTTTTTTACTTTTAGATGCATAGTATATTGATTTGAAATATAAATTATTCATGTAATTTAACTACTACTGTTGGTATCATTATTTACATATGTATCATTTTAAAACACAAATTCCTCTTTATTTTTTTGAATAAAATATCCTCTTGATTTTGAGTAAAATGATATAGATCTAAAATTCATAATCTGAAATTGTTTGGGCCAGTATATTTTGGAATTCAGAAATTGTTCATACTCTAGTAAAGGGAATATGGTACATGTACTGCATATTATGTAATATCCCTAGTAGAGAATAAGCCATTATCCAAGTCAAACACATCAACCAATTCAGTAGGTTCTAGGTAAGACTCTGAAACCAAACACCATAATAATTCAGCAGAAAATAATTAGAAAAGTAAGAGCAAATAGAATAAAGATATGAAGAGCCCTATGTCAGTGCAGATCAAGTTTTCCCACCAAATAGGTTCAGTTCAGGTTAGGCTTTTGGGCCACCCAATGAATTTTTTAAAACTTTTCACTTTTCAGGCATTTTGGATTTGATAAAGGATTTTACACCTGTATTATTGAAAGAACTTCAGTGGACCTTATGATTGGACTTTCCTAGGCCCCACCAATCCCAAATTCTAGAATATATAAACAAAGCAGGTGACAAAGGGTAATTCAATATTTGGTTTTCTATACAGTTAATATATGTGTTATATGGAATTTATACTGGAGCTTTATTTTGTTCCAGTGATAAAACAATGTCATTGGGGGTTTCTTCTATTTTAATCCTAGATTTTTGTAGCATCAGAATTTCACCTGTATTGTAAAATCCTTTTAACTATTCAAAAATAAAGAGGTTTTATTATTTATCTTTGTAATGTGGCATTTGAAAATGTATTGCTAGACAATAAAATAGGGGCCATGTTCAGAGGACAGAAATAATAACACACCTGGAATAACTTAATTATGCCTTTTTAAAAAATAAAAAACACATACTTTGCTTTGAGTTGCTTTACAATTTCAACAACATCATTCCAAGTGCTGCTAATGTTATGTTTCTGTGTATTTGGCATAATAGTGCTTTGTAACTCATTGGCACCCCAATTCCTCCTATATGGCTTTCTTGCCTTTTACTAAAATACTAGGTAGGCAATCATCTGCGGTCCAACTCTTTGCAAGTGTAGTGACAGCTAGTTTCCCAGAACAACTCATCTGCTATGGAGAATAGACTTTTTTTTCTATGCCAGTTATGCTACATAACAGTACCTTTTACATTTCAGCTTAATGTAATCTTCCTTGGGATTGCTTTGTATAAAATGTTTCATCATACTGCCATTCTGAAACCTGAATCGGGCTGTCTTGATAATATCAAGTAAGTGGTTTTTTTTTTTTTTTTCTCTAGGCTGCTTTACTTTGGTACAGTAAAATATACCTATTTTTAATTGTGCTGAAATCTTATGATAAAATGATAAAGATCAATGTGCTGTCCTTGCTGAATAAGATCACTGTTGAAGTGACTTGATCTGCCTGAAAATAGGTATAATGAATCTTTGTCTTCAAAGAAACTTTTATTCCCTACATTCAGATTTACAACATGATAGGATTTTAAAATATCCATTTATTTATTTTGTCCTGAAAGCAAATACAAAGTTTCTGTATCTGGGCATGGACAAACTATTATTTCTTAGAGCAATAACTGCTTCAGTTCCTGACACCCCATCTCCCTCTTCAGACCATGTGAAGAGAGCCAGATGGTGTTACCTGCAAGTGCCAAAAGGGGCTTGACACCACAAGAGAGGAACCCCCAAATTATTGATCTGGGTATTTGTAGAGAAGCTGTTATACAGCTGCCCTTCTTGCCTCTTGAGAGAGGAAAAGAGACCTCAACTCCCTAATGGGAAATCCTATGGTATATAAACATGTGGCTCCAGGCTTTAACCCCTTGGAAACATTAACGTTTGCCCCTTGGCAGTTAAATCCCTCCAGAAATATCTCACTATTGTCCACTGAAATCAATGCAACTGTTATATTTAGAAAGATAGGGTCTATTGATAGACCTACTGGGGACTATGACCCAGAGAACAGTCCATCAGTGTCTGCTCTGAAGCCCCTTCATTTGGAGGCATTTTAAATACTTTTTGTACAGCAGCGGATATGTGCAGAAAAGAGGTCGCATTTATCAGTACATCAAGCAGTGTCCTGGATACATCTAGTTAGTGTCCTTAAAGAGCATGCTGTACACATTTCGATGCCATCTAAGTATGTGAGATGAGGCAAGGGTAAGGTCTCATTAGGTGGATAACCTCTTCATCCTCTGGGGCTGGAGAGGGCACACGTGACATTATCTTATTTATGCTGATCAGAAAATACCTGACTGACTACATTTCTAGAGGAGATTGAAACCACCATTAGGTTAGGTATAAAGCCCTGGTTTGGTGACCTGGCCTGGCAGAAATGACTCCATGTGGGACCTATATCTTTCTTTTTTACACTCTCTACTCGGTCGGCTTAAAACTTATGTACACACAGAAGGAAGCTAATTTACATTTTCTGTAAAGAAAAATAGTTCCTCAAAATAACCAAAGAGTTTATCTTGTTCCTTTAGAGGCTGTGACATTTGAGAAAGATAATAATGTGGAGATGTTCTTCTAGTCATTAATATAAATTATATATTAAATTGCATTTGTATGTAATTTGCCTATGCTATATGTTAACTTGGTAAAATGTTTTTATTTAAATGAATGTAATTTCAGAAGTTCCATGAGGTCACCTGTGACTTTCATGTGCTACTGACATTCTCCTTAACTACCTCAGAGAACAACTGTATCACCCATTTTCCATCTTTCTACATTTAGTACCTGGCATAGTTCCTTGTCCACAGAAGGCCCTCAATGAATGTTTACAGAATAAAGTAATGCATTAAAGATTTTAATGATGAAAGCATATTGATATTAAATGGTTAGTCTTGTTGAAGGAATCATCTTTCTAAATTAATTGAAAAAGATAGCTAAAGAATTAGAAAAAAATAATAATATAATAGAGCAAACTAGGAATTATCTACTATGAATAATGGTCTTTTGTAATTCTTAACATTACTTAATTGAGATAATAGTCATGATATTGTTGAATTATGTACAATTATCCTGCCCTTCTAAAATGTAGTATTCATTTGTCTTAATAAAATTGAACTGGAACAGCCATATAAAATACATTTTATCCTATTGTACTTTTACTCAGTTTAGTATAAACTAAATCTTTGTATCTGTTATTCTGTAGTATAAAACAAAATGCAAAGTAATACTTCATTTTCATTTATGTTATGGTTTTACTATAGTGTCAGCAAAAAAATGAATAATACCTTGATATTTATATAACAGCTTTTACCACATTAAAAATCATAAAAAAGGTCTTGTATTTAGTATTTCAAAGGATCAATTTGTTCTCTCATTATTCATATGTATTTCTTTAGGTAATATGGGCTGAATCTTTATGTATTACTTTTTAGAGAAATAAACACAAAAGCCAATAATTACATACCATGACATTAATGGCATCAAGCTTTTATTAAAAAGCAAAGTAAAGCCTTAAATGAGAATATCTCGATTTGAATTCTGTTTAAACTGCCTTCTAATTTATAGCCTTAGGGAAGTTTATTTAACCTTTCTGAGTCTTCGTGTTCTTTTTTGGATGAGTATGATAAGAAAACATCGTCCAGACCATCAAAAACCAGACCATCAAATGAGCAGAGGAATATAAACAGCCTTTGATAATATTTTTTTTTAAGTCAATAAATGAGAGAAAATAGGTGGTTATTAGAAAGGGTATAGAAGGGACTTCATGGAAAAAAACAGGAATTTATGCATGCTGTTGGGAAAGAACCAGGGATAGTGGTTAGAAACACCAGAAAGAGAATCATTGCTTTGGTTGTGACCGGAGGAATTGCAGGGAAGGAGATCCAAGTGGCAGAGCAATTCCACTCCATTAGATTACATGAAGGTCACTTGTCCACCAAGATGAGAGCAGCCAGGAAGGAGGACCCTCTTCCACTAAGACTGGATGAAATAAATGATAGGTGTGACTAGACATATGTTGGTGGAACACGGTAGAGCAATAAATTAAGGGATTTCTGCTTCCTCATCTCTGTGAAGTAGGAAAAAATCGTCTATGGAATAGAGTGAGTGACATGTTGAAGAGAGATAATAGGAAAGGCAATATTCCTTGGAACTTTGCAGAACCTGAAGGACATTTCCTTTTTTTATTAAAATATACTAACTACTTAAAAAGTGCTTGCAAAAAAACCAACAAGGTATACTTGATAAGGAAAGAAGAATTTAAGAAGGGTAATAAT
Organism: Manis javanica; assembly: GCF_040802235.1. NCBI lineage: Eukaryota > Metazoa > Chordata > Mammalia > Pholidota > Manidae > Manis > Manis javanica. Next base: position 124,481,242 of record NC_133160.1, on the reverse strand, counting down.
GATTTTTGAACATTAGGAAAAACACAAGATCTGGCATCCCTTTTATTTTTAACAAAATTAAGGATTTTTATAATGTATTTTTTTAAACTATGGGTGATGTGAGATTGTTTATTTTAAAAGCAAAGGTATTTATCTAGAAAGCTGGGGTTTTTTTAGTCCATGGAATAGGACACAGAAGTTAAGAATGTGCACTTGTTTTTGTTTTTTGTATTTTGGTGCAGTGATGAGTAAGACATCCCACCTTGCTTATTTTATTGAGGAAAAACCCCTACCATATGCTTGGAAGTCATTCTTTCTAAAACCATTCATTTATCAAATATTTATTGCTTTTATTATTCTTTCATGTATTTGTAAACATGCTCTTTCACACACAGTTATCTCCCTTATCTCAAATGTGTATGCTTCTCCCATGTCCACTGCACCATTTCTTTTTAGCAACTGCCAACTTCTGCAGAACTTCTGCAGTGGGCTGCCAGCTCCTCTCCCCATTTTGGCTCCTTCCCCTGCCTTCATCAGCCCCAGGGATCTCTTGAATAGTTTGAATTCAGTCATGTAACTCTCTTGGGTAAAACTCTTCGGTGGCCTTCTGTTATACTTACCTAGTGCAGGTCCAGATTCTCTTATCATGGTCCCATAAGCCTTCTGATCTAGTTGCCGCTGCCTTTTTTCAGCCTCTTGTTAAGCCATGTGCCCCACCGCCCGCTCCGGATGGGCACTCTCTTGTGTTAGATGTTATCTCTGCTACTTTGCTCTGACTTTCTCTTCCCTCACTCTATGCCTGGCTAACTCCAATTTACCCTAATTAATTTAATTGCAATTTTAAAATAATTTAATTATGTTTTAATTCCAAATTTACTTCACGGTCATCATAATAAACACATTTTGATGTTAGTTATAGACCATTCATTTGGCTGGCTCATTACTTTATTAATGATAGACTCTGGAAAAAAATAATAACAGTGAATTACTATAGATAACATGATTAGAAGAAATGAGGTACACCAATTCTCATATGTAACTAAAAAAGCCATTAGAATTAAACAGTACATTTCTATTTGCTGCATGCTTCCTTGTCCTTTGTTTTTTTTTTTTTTCATCAAAATAGGTAATTGCATTTGGAGGAGAAAAGTTCATTCCAGTCATTTGAATTTTCTGGTTGAGTTTCTGACAGGTTAAAATGGGAGCTTACAGGAATCGCAGTGAAAATCTAACCCAATTTGAAAAACATATTTGTAAATATGAATAAGACAATTACTGAATTGTTACTAACACAAAATTAACTTAGAGTATCATTGAAGTATTTATGACATGCAAAACGTTAATTCTTAGAAGGATTTAGAATGCTCTTGACATTTAAAATAAAAATTGATCATTTGTGTAGTTGCCAACTACATCTAATATTGAAAAATGTGTTTAATAATATCACAAGTACTTTGAAGAATGAAAGGAAATGATAGAAGCTCTTAACACTAACAGAGAAAATTGGTGCCTGGTGGAGGGACAAGGAACCTTCTAGGCTTCCCCTTCCCTGCATCTGTCCCTTTGCCTTTCCCAGGGACAGACTTCTGCATATAGGCTTGGGATTTAGCCTCATCATGTTTTCCAGTTGCTGGTCTCTCCCCTTAATTTATGTCATACATGAGTGATGTCTTTGCCAACACATTGTCAGATGGTTTAAAGAAATACCTTTCTCCTTCCTTACTTTTTCTTTGTGCTGTAACTACTGAACGGAGACATAGTGGTAGAGGGAGTGTCAGACACCCCTGGGTTTGAATTGCTGCCTGGAGTTCTGTAATGGTGATATGACCTTGCAAGTTACACCATGGCTCTCAGTCTCATTATCTCCTCTGAATTGGGAATAATTGTATGTACTTCATAGAGTTTTATGGTGAATATAATTACATCTGCAAAGCATACAGCATAGCATTTAGTGCCCATACAGGATGGCTTGCTTATTTTTAACCACACTATGTGGAAATTTACTGCTGCTTTTGCTTCTTTGCATTTTCCATGGTGAAATTTGCTCCACTGCTTATCAAAACCCCACTAGAGTTTAACTGGGTTTGTTTACCATATGGTGTCGTTAGAATTTGAATAATATGATCCTTTTTTATTTTTTAAGCCAAACTGATGAAACTATTATAAAAGAATTACCTCCAGGAGTGAGATGCTCATTCAATTAATAAATAACAAGTTCTGTAGTTAGTTCTGAATAAAAATAAATAAATAAAAAGTGTCCTCAGTGAGTTTGGACACCTGCCATGCATAAAGAAATCAAAGAAGGCTTCTGAATGGCTTCAGGGATGAATTTTAAAAATTGTTTTACTTTATCAGTATCCATAACTTACTTTGTTCCTTAGGAAGGTAACTTCTACTTCAAGGACCATGTTTCTCAGTGTTCGTAGAAACAGTTAGGTCAGAATTATATTTGGCTTACTAATATTACTTTGGTACTTTATGGAGTTAAAGGTGGTAGGGTTCATTTAAAAATGTTGGAAGAAAAAAAACAATGGAATCTTGAAAAGTGCAACAACATCATGAGATATTTTAATGCTTCAATTTTTCTCTTTTGTATTAATATATGTATATATATATATATATATATATATATATATATATATCTTTTGCTTCCAAACTGATATTGTCTTTATAGTACAGGCAGATCAATATCCTAAAAAGAATTTGAATCTTTTCCAAAACAGTAAATCTAGTTATGAGTCATACTTAATAAAAATATTCATTCACTTCAAAGTTTCTGGATGAGTTTTGAGGAAAATATCTTTTGTAGTTTCTCATTCTCCTGAAAATATTAGCTAGTGACATAAAAGTATTAAAACATTGCCTTGGGTTTTTAAAAATAAAGCTCACTATAGTCCATACAACCCATGAAGACATAACAAAAATAGTTTATATCTCAATTCAACTGCTTGTATTCATAGTCTACCCTTAGCCATTGTTTACCTTTAGCCACGTTGAATTTAGCCACAAAATCAAATGAAAATTTCACAGATTTCAAATGATTTTAAATATTTAGAGAAGTTGTGTTTAAAAACTGTTACCTCTCTTGTAAAAAGACATCACTAGTTCAACACAATATACTGAAGATGTGTTTTGCCAAATCTTTTTTGTCACATACACTTCCCAATGCTCACAAACACCACGAGCACTTTAGTTCTTGGAAAGCATCAGAGCCAATAGTTACTTTGTTTTACTCATTGTAATAAGATGAAATCACTTTTACGAAAATTTGGGAAGTAATATAATCTCCTCTCTCATTTCCTCTAGTCTTTCTCCATTTCCCTGGTCTCTAGATAAACATTACTGGAAATGTGCCATAAAGTTTTCATAAATGTTCATAAATGTTTCATAAATTTAAGAGTAATATAGTACAACCAGCACTGTTTGGAGCTCTGTGAATTGTTATAAAACCACTAGATATCCTTCAAACAAGTTAAGACCTTCTTTAGGTAGTAGTTAGTCCTTTGCTGATTAACTTAATTTTAGCATTTTAAAGCCTTTAACAATCATTTATTTGGAAAATGAATTTCAACCAGTGAATACATAAAACTGCATTCAGCAAGTGTTATTGCCAGTCTAATTTTATCATGAATTTTAGACTGTAGATTTAACTTAAATGTAAAAGGGTTGATCTATTTTTTTTTTTTTTAGGCTTTTTCTTAAAAGTGCAGTCAAATCCCCATACGATCTTCCTAAGAACCAGGTGTTTTATGCATCACTGTATTCGGCATCCTTCACACACTGGAAGCTGACATTTGAGAAAACCAGTTTGAAGGATGACTGTCTCAGGCACACTGAAACTGTTATACATTGTACCTTGTGATCAAATAATAGTTTCACTTTTCCCCCTAGTAATTAGGTTTATATCAGCTTTAAGAGAGTCGGTTGCAGTCTAAGAATGAGAAAACCTCAGAACTACCTAAGGGAAAATAATTCTTCTTTATAATAAAAGCATAATAACTAGCAACTCCTTTGTTCTTTATATGTGACTTAGACTCAGATTTCCTTTGTATCTTACATGAAATGTGCATTCAGACTTTGGGGAAGCTTGATAATCATAATTTCTTATGAAACCAACATTTTTGAACTGATTGTGCTCACAACAGCAGAATTAATCTAAACTAACTAATCAAAAGATTATAGTTTTCCCCAAATAAATAGTTGTGCGTTGGGGAGGAATAATTTTCCTCTATCCTTCCAGGTTCTTCTAGCTGGTCTGAGAATCAAATTGACATGAGACAGATTAAAAGAAGAAAAAAAAAAGTTTAAGTACATACCTACAGGGAACCCAGAGTCAGGAGATTCCAAAGACAGTCAGGGATCATGAGGTGTCTGTATGTCATCCTGAAGTAAGAAAAAAGAGGTAGGGTCTGATATTCCAAAGGAAAGGGATGCAATTCATAGGAATATGAAATAGTAAATATTTGGTAAACAAATGTTTGATGGCTCACACAAAAATAATGGTACACACAGAAATTTTAACAGATAAGTCACATTCCTTCTTGTCTACTGCCTATTTCATATGTAATATAGTTATCTATGGTGCTAACTCTCTTCCTTGTACAGCTCCTGCATCTAAATTATCTTTATGCAGTTTGTAGAGGAAGGTCAAAGTTTTTGAATCTGGGGCTTAACTGTTCTCAGCTCTGACCTAATCTGCACACTGCAGTGGCCCATCATGGGGTGACCTGCACACAGCCCCTACAAGTGCAGATTTTCATAGAAGTAGAAGTCTGAGTATGATTTCAACAAAATAATATTTGTGTTCCATATTATTCATATATTTTATTTGATTTTTAAGTATGAACTTTGATTTGATTTTATCCTTTAATTTTCCATTAATTTATTTAATAAATAAGAAGTACTAAAATTTTGGACCTGTTTTGAAGATGTAACTGACAGAATTTTCTTACTTATTTTATATAGAATATAAGAAAGATGAGTGGCATAGGGTACAAAGGCTTTTGGAAGGGTTAGTTGTAATTATAGAGATGTGGAAAGTTGTAGAAAAAACACATTGGGGTGGATCAGGAGACTTTTTGGTAACCACTTTGACTTAGTAAACATGGTAATGTAGATATTGAATAGACAGTGAAAATAATGAAAGATGAAGATTTAAACTTAAAGTCATCAGTGTATATAGCTTTTATTTTATTCTTGCATTTAGTGTTTACATATATTTTATTTACTTTCAGTATTGATTTCATTTTGTATATCTATATTACTTTCTATAATGGCAAATGATCCTGATTTTTTGTGCAAAGGCAATGATATATTATTTCCTTTTAAAATGTTAAGCACAATGTGATGATTTGAAAAAAAGGTAATAGTAACACGGGTGTGCAGGTATGGCAAAAAGTTCAGATAGTGATATTCCAGCCAACTGTTTCTTCTCACTAGTCATTAGAATGGATATTTCTGTTAAGATAGCCCCTGCTGTGAGTATAAATTGCTGACCATTATAGTGAACTAAATCATAATAACACTGGTAATACAGAATATAAAATCCAGAGGTAGAACTCCACCCAAAGATGGCGGCATGAGTAGAGTGGAGGAAATCTCCTCCCAAAACCATACATATATTGAAAATACAGCAAATATAACTATTCCTAAAAGAGTAACCAGAAGACACAGTACACCAGCCAGCCTACATCTGCAAGAACCCAACATCTCATGGAAAAGGGTAAGATACAAACCATGACCCAGTGGGACCCGAGCCCCCCAGCTCACCTGTGGGAAGAAAAGAATCATAGTGGGGAGGGAGTGGAAGTACAGGACTGCTAGATAACCAGCCCTAGTAATCTGCCCTGGGAGCACAAACACACATTGCATGGTGCTCTGTATATGAGAGGAGCAGAAAATCAAAATCCGAGACTAAGACTGTGAACAGGTCCCCACAGCCATTTGCCCTGGGACAAAAGAAAAGCAGCACTTTAAAAGTCTTAAAGGGACAAGGGTTTGACAGGTGGACAAAATTCTCCTGGTACACTCAGCCTAGCAGGCTGGGAACGTTAAGTAGCTTCAGGTGCCCTATACACCTGGTTGGCTACACAGCTCTGAGTCCCCTCAGAATGAAAAGCAGCATGCTGTTCCTCCCTTCCCGCTGGCACTTGCGAGCAAATCAGTTGACCCTCCATTGCTGTGGACCAACCAGAGAGCAGCCCCACCGAGAGCAACCACACAGCTTAACACACAGGCTTCTCCTTGCATGCAGCTAACCGGCACAGACCCAGAGGCTGCTCCGTGCGCACAGTTGACTGGAACAGACAGTGGAGACGGGAGCATGAAGGGGCCTTGTTCTCATGACAGAACATGCACCGCTTGTCTGCAATCCCCTCCAGTGCTCTAGGCCAACCTGAGTGCACCCCCCTGCCCACAGCAGCTTGGGGGAGTAACCCAGAGGCTGCTCCCTGCATGTGGTTGACCAGCGCAGATGGAGGAGATGGGCGTGGAGACCAGGAGGCATGAAAGCGACTTGTCCTTGCAGCAGACACACGGGCTGCTGGCCTACAAACCCTACCAGTGCCCTAGGCCATCCCAAGGGCTGCCCCACCCACAACAGCCTAGGGGATTAACCCAGAGGCTGCTCCCTGTACGAGGTTAAGCAGCAAAGAACAGCAGAGACAGGCAAGGCAACCAGCAAGTAGCCAGCAACCACTCCCAATGCCATGAAAAAGCAGAAGAGACTTGTTCAATCCCAAATCCCTGAAACACCAGAAACAGGGTTTTGTGACACTGAAATCACCAATCTTCCTGAAAAAGAATTCAAAATAAAAGTCATAAGCATACTGATGGAACTACAGAGAAATATTCAAGAGCAAAAGGATGAATTCAGGAGGTAGGTAACAGAAATGAAACAAACAATGGAAGGACTTAAGAGCAGACTGAATGAGGTAGAAGAGACTGTTAATGGGATAGAAATCAGAGAACAGGAATTCAGAGAAGCTGAGGCAAAGAGAGAAAAAGGATCTCTATGAATGAGAGAATATTAAGAGAACTGTGTCACCAATCCAAATGGAACAATATTTGCATTATAGTGGTACCAGAAGAAGAAAAGGGAGAAAAGGAGATAGAAAGTGTCTTTGAAGTAATAATTACTGAAAAATTCCCCAATCTGGGGAGGGAAGTAGTTTCTCAGGCCATGAAAGTCCTCAGATCTCCCAACACAAGGGACTTAAGGAGGACATCATCAAAATATATAATAATTAAAATGCAAATATCAAAGACAAGGACCGGGTATTAAAAGCAATCAAGGAGAGAAAAAATATCAACTACAAAGGAAGATACATCAGGCTATCATCAGATTCCTCAGCAGAAAACTTACAGACCAGAAGGGAATGGCATGATATATTCAATGCAATGAAACAGAGGGGCCTCAAACCAAGAATACTGTATCCAGCAAGATTATCATTTACATTTGAAGGAGGTATTTAACACTTCCAAGATAAGCAAAAATTGAGGGAATTCACCTTGCACAAATCATCTCTACAGTGTATTTTAAAGGGCCTGCTCTAGATGGAAATATGCCTTAGGCTAAATAGCTGTCACCAGAGAAAATAAAACCACAGCAAGTGAAGTATACCAAATACATATTAACTAACTGTAAAATAAAATCAGCTATCCACAAAGTCAAGGGAAACACAAAGAGAATAATAAAACACCTAACATGTAAAGAGTGGAGGAGTAAGAAAAAGAAGAGAGAAATAAAGAATCATCAGACTGTGTTTATAATAGTGTAATAAGTGAGTTGAGTTAGACGGTTAGATAGTAAAGAAGTTGCCCTTAAATCTTTGGTAACCACAAATCCAAAGCCTGCAATGACAATAAGTACTTATTGTACTTATTGGCATTATTGATAGATATGTACTTATCAATAATCATCCTAAATGAAACTAATAGTCTGTATGCACCACCCCAAAGACAAAGAGAAATAGAATGGATAAAAAGCAAGACCCATCTATATGTTGCGTACAAGAGACTCACTTCAAACCCAAAGACATAAACAAACTAAAAGTGAAGGGACTGAAAAAGATATTTCATGCAACTAATAGAGAGATAAAAGCAGGAGTTACAGTCCTTGTATAAGACAAAATAGACTTCAAAACAAAGAAAGTCACAAGAGACAAAGAAGGACATTACATAATGATAAAGTGATCAGTCCAACAAGAGGATATAACCATTATAAATATCTGTGCACCCAACAAAGGAGCAGCTACATATGTGAAAAAAATACTAACAAAATTAAGGGAGCAAATAGAGTGCAATGCATTCATTTTAGGAGACTTCAACACACCACTAACTCCAAAGGACAGATCAAACAGACAGAAAATAAGTAAGGACACAGAGGCACTGAAAAATACATTAGAACAGAAGGACCTAACAGACATCTATAGAATATTCCACCCAAAAACAGCAAGGTACACATTCTTCTCAAGAGCACATGGAACATTTTCCAGAAAAGACCACATAATAGGCCACAAAAAGAGCCTCAGCAAATTAAAAAATATTGAAATTGTACCAACAAACTTATCATATCACAAACGTATGAAACTAGAAATAAATTATATAAAGAAAACAAAAAGGTCCACAAACACAAGGAGACTTTACAAAATGCTCCTAAATAATCAATGGATCAATGACCAAATTAAAACAGAGATCAAGCAAAATATGGAGACAAATGAAAACAACAGCACAAAGCCCCACCTTCTGTGGGACACAGAGAAGGCAGTTCTAACAGGAAAGTATATAACAATCCAAGCCTATTTAAAGGAGGAAGAACAATCCCAAATGAATAGTCTAAATTCACAATTATTGAAACTGGAAAAAGAAGAACAAAGGAGGCCCAAAGTTAGCAGAAGGAGTGACATAATAAAGATCAGAGAAGAAATAAATGAAATTGAGAAGAATAAAACAATAGAAAAAATCAATGAAACTGAGAGCTTGTTCTTTGAGAAAACAAAATAGATAAACCCCTAGCCACACTTATTGAGAGAAAAACAGAATCTACACACATAAACAAAATCAGAAATGAGATATGAAAAATCATGACAGACACCACAGAAATACAAATAATTATTAGAGAATACTATGAAAATCTATATAACAAACTGGATAATCTAGGAGAAATGGACAACTTTCTAGAAAAATAGAACTTTCCAAGACTGACCAAAGGAGGAACAGAAAATCTAAACAGACCAATAATCAGCAATGAAATTGAATCAGTAACCAAAACACTACCCAAGAACAAAACTGCTGGACCAGACAGATTAACGGCTGAATTTTCTTAAACATTTAGAGAAGACATAATGCCCATTCTCTTAAAGATGTCCAAAAAATAGAAGAGGAGGGAATAATGCTTCCAAACTCATTCTTTGAAGCCAGCATCACTCTAATACCAAAACCAGATAAAGACACCACAAGCAAAGAAAACTACACACTAATATCCCTGATGAACACAGATGCAAAAATACTCAACAAAATATGAGCAAACAAAATTCAAAACTACATCAAGAGAATCATACACCATGATCAAATGGGATTCATCTGAGGGATTCAAGGATGATACAACATTCGAAAATCCATCAACATCATCCACCACATCCACAAAAAGAAGGACAAATCCACATGATCATCTCCATAGCTATTGAAAAAGCATTTGACAAAATTTAGCATTCATTCATGATAAAAATTCTCAACAAAATGGGTACAGAGGGCAAGTACCTCAACATAATAAAGGCCATATATGACAAACCAAATGCCAACATCATACTTAACAGCAAGAAGCTAAAAGCTTTTCCCCTAAGATCGGGAACAAAACAAGGATACCCACTCTCCCCACTTATATTCAACATAGTTCTGGAGGTCCTATGCACAGCAATCAGACGACACAAAGAAATAAAAAGCATCCAGATTGGTAAGGAAGAAGTCAAAGTAACACTGTTTGCAGATGACATGATATTGTACATAAAAAACCCTAAATAATCACTGTAAGACTACTGGAACTAATATCTGAATTTGGCAAAGTTGCAGGATACAAAATTAACACACAAAAATCTGTTGCATTCCTATACACTAATGATGAACTACCTGAAAGCGAAATCAGGAAAACAATTCCACTCACAACTCCATCAAAAAGAATAAAATACCGAGGAATACACCTAACCAAGGAAGGGAAATACCTATACCCTGAAAACTACAAGACACTCTTAAGAGAAATCAAAGAGGACACTAATAAATGGAAATTCATCCCATGCTCTTGGGTAGAAAAAATTAATATTGTCAAAATGGCCATCCTGCCTAAAGCAATCTACAGATCCAATGCAATTATCATCAGATATCGACAGCATTCTTCAATGAACTGGAACAAATAGTTCTAAAATTAATATGGAACCATAAAAGATCCTCGAAGAGCCAAAGCAACCCTGAGAAGGAAGAATAAAGCTGGGGAGATTATGCTCCCCAACATCAAGCTCCACTACAAAGCCACAGTATCAAGACAGTTGGTACTGGCACAAGAAAAGATCCATACACCAGTGGAACAGAATAGAGAGTCCAGATATTAACCCAAGTATATATGGTCAATTAATATATGAAAAAGTAGCCATGGATATACAATGGGGAAATAACAGCCTCTTAAAGAGCTGTTGTTAGCAAAACTGGGCAGCTACATGCAAGAGAATGAAACTGGATTACTAAATCCATACACAAAAGTAAACTCAAAATGGATCAAAGACCTGAATGTAAGTCATGAAACCATAAAACTCTTAGAAGAAAACATAGGCAAAACTGTTGAATATAAACATGAGCAGCTTCTTCATGAACTTATCTCCATGGGCAAGGGAAAAAAAAGCAAAAATGAACAAGTGGGACTATATCAAATTAAAAAGCTTCTGTACAGCAAAGGGCACCATCAGTAGAACAAAAAGGCATCCTACAGTATGGGAGAATATATTCATAAATGACATTTCTGATAAGGAGTTGACATCCAAAAAATAAAGAGCTTATGTGCCTCAACAAACAAAAAGTAAATAATCCAATTAAAAAATAGGCAGAGGATGATAACAGACACTTCTCCAAAGAAGAAATTCCATGGCCAACAGGCACATGAAAAGATGCTCCACATAGCTAATTATCAGATAAATGCAAATTAAAACCACAATAAGATATCACCTCACACCAGTTACGATGGCCAACACCTAAAAGACAAACAACAAATGTTTGCAAGGATGTGAAGAAACAGACACCCTCCTACACTGCTGGTGTGAATGTAAATTAGTTCAACCATTGTGAAAAGCAGTATGGGGGTTCCTCAAAAAACTCAAAATAGACATACCATTTGACCCAGGAATTCCACTCCTAGGAATGTACCCTAAGAATGCAGGATCCCAGTTTAAAAAAGACATATGCACCTCTATATTTATCACAGCATTGTTTACAATAGCTAAGAAATGGAAGCAACCTAAGTATCCATCAGTAGATGAATGGATAAAGAAGATGTTGTACATATACACAATGGAATACTATTCAACCATAATAAAGAAACAAATCCTACCATTTGCAACAACATGGATGGTGCTCAAGGGTATTATGCTTACTGAAATAAGCCAGGCAGAGAAAAACAAATATCAAATGATTTCACTCATCTGTGGAGTATAACAACAAAGCAAAAACTGAAGGAACGAAACAGTAGCAGACTCACAGAACCCAAGAATGGACTATCATTTACCAAAGGGAAAGGGATTGGCAAGGATGGGTGGGAAGGGTGTGATACGGGGAATAAGGGGCACTATGATTAGCACACATAATGTAGTTGAGGGCATGGGGAAGGCAGTATAGCACAGAAAAGACAAGTAGTGACTCTATAGCATCTTAGTACGCTGATGGACAGTGACTGTAATGGGGTATGTGGTGGGGACTTGATAATGGGGGGACTCTAGTAAACCCAATCATGCTCATTTAATTGTGTATTAATGATACCAAAAAAAAAATCCAGGGGTAGGTGTTTCCAGAGTTCATTCAGTAGCTCAGTGGTGTCAGTAAGGAACTAAGCTCTTTCCACCTTTCATCACCCTTACTCAGCATGTTAGCTGCTATCATTCATTGGGTCAACTTGTAGTCCAATGATGGCTCCCTCAGTTCCCAGCATCATAGCCTTCAGAACTTGTGTTCAAAATTAGGAAAGAAAAGATGGCTGTCCTCATGAGCCCTTCCTCCTGGGTTGCTCTCTCATGGTCAGAATCAAAGATATCTCTCAAATGCCCCTTGCTGGCATCACGTGTGTGGATCACATGACCACCTTCAGCTGCAATAGAGTCTGGGAAGGCAGATCTGGCAAAGAGAACTAGCTTAGTGGGCAGGAACAGGCCGGTGTCAACATTTATATAGCTCAGGACAAGAGTACAAAATGATAAAATATGTCCTAACTCCCTATTCTGACAGGTACACCTTGCAAACCCCCAGGAAGACCAGGAATGAATTTAGAATTCTTTGACTCCTGAGATTTCCAAGCCAGGATGTGTCCTTTAGCTCACTACCCATTTGCATTCCCTCCCCCAAACCCGGTTCCTTCCCATACCACATGGCATCTCACACACAGGCATGTGGACACTTGACATGGCACACCCAAGTTCTGTCTATCTCTGTAACAAACAATGACCCCTTGGCCACTCCTGAATGTAGGATTGTGGGCACTTGTAAGAATGGGTCAGGTCAGATTTTATTTCAAACTACGTGACTGCATGAAATAAAGGGATTAAAGATAGGTGCATAAAATAAGCAGACCAGGGACTGAAATCTTGGATCACTCTAACTTTTAGAGATCTTAGAAGTGCACAGCCTACGAAGTAGATATAGAAAGACTGGCCAGTGAAATAGGAAGAAAGCTAGAGATTCTGGAAGCTAAGTGAATGAATCAAGTGTTTCCGTTACAGTGGGTACCTAGACTTGACCACTGGATTTAGCATCATGGAGGGCCTTGAGCATTTGACAAAAGCTGTTTTAGAGTGGATTGGAGCCTTAGCAGAATGGGTTGAGAGGAGAATAAGATAGGAGTTAAAAAAGAAAAAAAAAACATGTAATGACAACTCTTCAGATCTTTTTCTATAAATAAGAGCTAAGAAATATAGCAGCTGGAGGGAAATGGGTCAAGGGAAGTTTTTGTTTTGTTTTGTTTATTGGTTATTTTTTAAGCATGGTAGAAATTACAGTGCCTTCTTTTTAACTGGTAAAAATGGACAATTAGTTGGTGATAGCAAAAGAAGGAAAAACTGGTTTCTACATTTGAGTAGGCAAGGCAGGAAGGTAGTATACAAATGATGGCCAGTTTTATATAAGGAGCACATACAAAACAGTTCATCCTTTATATAAAGAAATTGTGACTGAGTTCTATTAACTTAATGAATGACATATACTTTATTTTAAAGTGATGCATTAAGTTATCATGACTCATAAGCAGTAAGTACTCATTGTGTTCAGAAACATTCATCTACCTGGAAAGAAAGCTGTATAATCTTGAAAAATATTACATTATTACAAGATTATTTTAATCCTCTCTTTCCCCTTTATACTAATATATATACTGGTTATAAACTTAATATTCTGCTTATAAAATCATCCATGTGGTTATGTATGTATATGTATGTATATTATATAATATATACTGTGGGGTATGGGGTGGGAAGTAGTACAGAACTTTCATGGCCTCTGGCTCCACCCTCCTAGAATTTTGAAGTATTCTCCAATGCAGAAGCTCCTTCAACCCCACATGTTAGGGGTTTTAGTGGAGGTTCCATTGCAAAGGCATGATTGATTAAATCATTGGCTACTAGTGATTGAAGTCTATCTCTAGTCCCTGTCCGCTCCCTGGGGATGGATGGGGTTGAAGGCGGGGGTGGAGTTGAAAGTCTAATTCTCTAATTATGGCTTTGTTTTTCTAGACACCAGTCCCTAGCCTGCAGCTATTTAGCCTGCTTTACTCCCTCCCATCTTTTCCATCTTCTTTTCAACCCCACCTCCAAATGACTTTATTAGCCTACAGAAGAAATTATTTTCATTCAGGAGACTCCAAGAGCTTTACAAGTCCTGTGCCAGAAACCAAATACTTATTTTTTAATACACCATAGCAATCTTGAATTTTGTAAATTGATGTGATGAATATGCAGTACTCTTACCAAAAAAAAAAAAGTTTTTAATGGCCTGCTCTACATTATGTCCATAAACATTAGTGACAGAACCATCTAAAAATGTCAGTTTTCTGGGTTATCTTATATTCCATCTGCTGAAAAAGTTTTGAAAGAAATAAAGCCTAATTTTCTATTATTAATCTACTACCATAGATATAACTACATAGTGAAAATTCAGTCAAGCCTTATGAAAATGGGGACCTTTAATTATTGTAGTTCATTTGTCTCCAAATTCTTTGTGAAACACAGCTCATTCTGATGTTTTAATTGCTTTTATTTATCATTTAAAAAATTAATATAAGAATCTATTATTGAGGATTAAAAATTTTAAACTTTATTTTATTCTTTTTTGTTCATTTAAAAATGCAATTGCAATTTATTCCCTTGGATTTTAAATACTTAAATAAACTTCCAAAAACAGGCACAGTATTTAACAATATCTTGTATAATTCTATCTTGTAAAATTAAGTCTTATACACTGTGGGTGAAGTTCACAAATACTGTCCTAAAATGATTTCATTTACTTTTAACATCCTTATTTTAACATAGTTTCATCTTCTAAACAATTGTATAAGTAGATTTAGGACCATATATCGCAAATATAATTCCAAAAGTAAATAAGGGCATTGAAATTATTTTCAAAAAGATTTTTTTTTTTTAATACATGATTCCGTTTTTACCCAGTGATTATGTAGGGTTATAGTTCTTTCAAATATTAAGTGGAAAATACAATTACTTCCAAAGACTGAACGAAGTACACATGATATCTCATTGGTAGCATCATCTTGGCCTTTAAGAGTTTGTCTCTTTACTTGTAATCAGAACCAAGTAGAAAGACTTATTTTTCCCCTAACATAGATTTCTTTAAAATGACATGTCATTTTAAACTTTAGTTTTTATTTAGTACAGTGGTTAAATGTATATTAATTTGTTCAAAAACTGATAAAAACTTACTGAGTTTAAAAATTTGTTTTGAGTAACTTTAAATAAGTAATACAGGACTGAAAGACTTTTAGCCTTCAAATCTAAATCAACTCAAGTTTCAAATGGTCTTTTGGGAAATACTGAAAGAAAAATTCTGTGGGAAATATTAAGTTAAACATTACACTGTATTTTGAGTCACATACTGTACATGAAAATGTAGTCATAGATTCTGAAACAAAATATTCATACTCTCTGGTTCTACCCCTAAATCAACTACAATCACTGTGCTTGATCACATAACAATTATGAGATTTTATTTGTTGTATCCATTTGAAATTAAGTGCAAAATGATAAGAAAAATAGTACTTACTTTATTGAAGTTTTACCATGTGCTAAGCACAATTCTAAGTCCTTTATATGTGTAAATTTAAAGTTTGAAGTAAACCTTAGAGGTTTGTAAGACCTCTCAAGACCTCACAACTAGTTTGTACCAGAACTAGTATTCTAACAGGCAATCTGGATTCAGGGTCCATTTCCTTAACCATCACTAACTTACTCCTTGTAGCATCACATTGCACACCTATAAATAAATTAAGTTGTATTTAATTTTAAAGATTTTCTTTTCAGTAAAAATATTTTAGATTGAAAATTTACTTTACAAAGCTTAAAAGCCAAATATTGATTGGATTACATGATCACTAATGGCCCCATCTTTAAACCCTGTGATTATTTTAATATTTTAAGTTATGAACTATAAATCAGGGTAACAAAATGCAACTTTCAATTTTATTTTATTTTATTTTATTTTATTTTATTTTATTTTATTTATTTTACTTCCTGTTAAGGTATCATTGATATACAATTTTATGAAGGTTTCACATGAGCAACATTGTTGTGGATACTACATTCCTGCCTATTATCAAGTCCCAGCACATACCCCATTACAGTCACTGTCCGTCACCATAGTAAGATGCTATACAGTCACTAATTGTCTTCTCTGTGCTATACTACTATCTCCGTGCCCCACCCCCCATATTATGTGTGCTAATCATAATACCCTTTAATCCCTTCCTCCCTCCTTTCCCACCCCACCCTACCCAACCCATTTCCCTTTGGTAACCACTAGTCCATTATTGGGTTATGTGAGTCTGTTGCTGTTTTGTTCCTTCAGTTTTTGCTTTGTTGTTATACTCCACAGATGAGTGAAATCATTTGGTACTTGTCTTTCTCCTGAATAAGCCTGGCTGATTTCACTGAGCATAATACCCTCTAGCTCCATACATGTTGTTGCAAATGGTAGGATTTATTTCCTTCTTATGACTGAATAGTATTCCATTGTGTATATGTACCACCTCTTCTTTATCCATTCATTTACTGATGGACACTTAGGTTGCTTCCATATCTTGGCTATTGTAAATAGTGCTGCGATAAATATAGGGGTGCAAATGTCTTTTTGTATCTGAGAACTTGTTTTCTTCGAGGAAATTTCTAGGATTGGAATTTCTGGTTCAAATGATATTGCTATTTTTAGTTTTTGAGGAACCTCCATATTGCTTGCCACAATGGTTGTACTAATTTACATTCCCACCAAGAGTGTAGGAGGGTTCCCCTTTCTCCACATCCTAGCCAGCATTTGTTGTTCCTTGACTCTTACATCTTGGCCATCCTAATTGCTGTGAAATGATATATTATTGTAGTTTTAATTTGCATTTCCCTGGTAATTAGAGATGTGGAGCATCTTTTAATGTGCATGTTCACCATCTGAATTTCTTCTTTGGAGAAGAGTCTGTTCAGATTCTCTGCCCATTTTTTTAATCGGGTTATTTGGTTTTTTGGGGGTGTTGAGGCATGTGAGGTCTTTGTGTATTTTGTATGTTAAATATATTTTGGATATGTCATTTATGAATATATTCTTCCATACTGTAGGATGCCTTTTTGCTCTGCTGATGGTATCCTTTGCTGTAGAGTGCTTTTTAGTTTGATATAGTACCATTTGTTTATTTTTGCTTTTGTTTCCCTTGCCCAAGGAGATGTATTCAGGAAAAAGCTGCTCATGTGTATATTCAAGAGGTTTTTGCCTGTTTTCTTCCAAGAGTTTTATGGTTTCATGACTTACATTCAGGTCTTTGATACATTTAGAGTTTACTTTTGCATATGGAGTTAGACAGTGGGCCAGTTTCATTCTCTTACATATAGCTGTCCAGTTCTGCCAACACCAGCTGTTGAAGAGGCTGTCATTTCCCCATTGTATATCCATGTCTCCTTTATCATATATTAATTGGCCATATATATGTGAGTTTATATTTGGACTCTCTGTTCTATTCCATTGATCTTTGGCTCTGTTCTTGTGTCAGTACCAAATCGTCGTGATTACTATGGCTTTGTAGTAGAGCTTGAAGTTGGATAGTGTAATTAATCCCCCCTGTTTTATTCTTTCATTATTGCTTTGGCTATTCAGGGTCTTTTGTGGTTCCATATGAATTTTAGAACCGTTTGTTCCAGTTTGTTGAAGAATGCTGTTAGTATTTTGATAGGGATTGCATTGAATCTGTAGATTGCTTTAGGCAGGATGGTCATTTTGACAATATTAATTATTCCTACCCATGAGCATCGGATGTATGTCCATTTATTAGTGTCTTCTTTAATTTCTCTCAAGAGTGTCCTGTAGTTTTCAGGGTATAGGTCTTTCACTTCCTTGGTTAGGCTTATTCCTAGGTATTTTATTCTTCTTGATACAATTATGAATGGAATTGTTTTCCTGATTTTTCTTGCTGCTAGTTCATCATTAGTGTATAGGAATGTAACAGATTTCTGTGTATTAATTTTGTATCCAGCAATTTTGCTGAATTCAAATATTAGTTCTAGTAGTTTTGGAGTAGTGGATTCCTTAGGGTTTTTTATGTACAATATCATTTCATCTGCAAACAGTGACAGTTTGTCTTCTTCCTTACCAATCTGGATGCCTTTTATTTCTTTGTGTTGTCTGATTGCCATGACTAGGACCTCCTGTAGTATGTTAAATACAAGTGGGGAGAGTGGACATCCTTGTCTTGTTCCTAATCTTAAATTTAGGAAAAGCTTACAGCGTTTCACTGTTAAGTATGACATTACTGTTGGTTTGTCATATATGCCCTTTATTATGTTCAGGTACTTGCCCTCTATAGCCATTTTTTGCAGAGTTTTTATGATGAATGTTTGTTGAACTTTGTCAAATGTTTTTTCAGCATCTGTGGAGATGATCATGTGTTTTTTGTCCTTTTTATTGATGTAGTGCAAGATGTTGATGGATTTTTTAATATTGTACCACCGTTGCATCCCTGGAATAAATCCCATTTGATCATGATATATGATCTTTTTGATGTATTTTTTGAATTTGGTTTGCTAATTTTTTTGAATATTTTTACAACTATATTCATAAGGGATGTTGGTCTGTAATTTTCTTCTTTTGTGGTATCTTTTGCCTAGTTTTGGTGTTAGATTAATGCTGGTTTTGTAGAACGAGTTTGGAAGTATTCCCTCCTCTTCCATTGTTTAGAAAACTTTAAGGAGGATGGGTATTAGGTCTTCACTAAATGTTTGATAAAATTCAGTGGTGAGGCCATCTGGTATAGGGGCTTTTTTGGGGTAGTTTTTTGATTACCGATTCAGTTTCATTGCTGGCAATTGGTCTGTTCAGATTTTCTTCCTGTAATTATTCCTGTAATTTCTTCCTGTAATTAGTAATTATTTGGTCTACTTCTTTTACTGACCCTTCCAGGGTCAGTCTTGGAAGATTGTATTTTTTCTAGAAAGTTGTCAGTTTCTTCTAGATTATCCAATTTGTTAGCATATAATTTTTCATAGTATTCTCTAATAATTCTTTGTATTTCTGTGCTGTCCATAGAGTTTTCCTTTCTCACTTCTGTTTCTGTTTATGTGTGTAGACTCTTTTTTTCTTGATAAGTGTGGCTAGGGTTTATCTATTTTGTTTATTTTCTAAAGAACCAGCTCTTGGTTTCTTTAATTCTTTCTATTGTTTTATTCTTCTCAATTTTATTTATTTCTTCTCTGATCTTTATTATGTCCCTCCTTCTACAGACTTTGGGCCTTATTTGTTCTTTTTCCAGTTTCACTAATTGTGAATTTAGACTGTTTATTTGGTATTGTTCTTCCTTCTTTCAATAGGCCTTGATTGGTCTTTCCTCTTAGAACTGTCTTTGCTGTATGCCACAAAAGTTCTGGCTTTGAGCTATTGTTTTCATTTGTCTCCATATTTTGCTTGATCTCTGTTTCAATTTGTTCATTGATCCCTTATTACTTAGCAGCATGTTGTTAAGCTTCATGTGTTTGTGGGCCTTTTTGTTTTCTTTAAATTTATTTCTAGTTTCTACCTTTGTGATCTGAAAATTTGGTTGGTACAATTTCAATCTTTTTAATTCACTGATGCTCTTTTTGTGGCCTAGTATGTGATCTTTTCTGGAAAATGTTTCATGTGCCCTTGAGTAGACTGTGAACCTCTTGCTTTTGGGTGGAGTGTTCTGTAGAGGTCTGTTGGGTCCATCTGTTTTAAAGTGTTGTTTGGTGCCTCTTTCTCTTATTTTCTGTCTGGTTGATCTGTCCTTTGGATTGAGTGGTGTTTTGAAGTCTCTTAGAATGAATGAATTTCATTCTATTTCCCCTTCTCATTTTGCTAGTATTTGTTTAACATATGTAAGTGCTCCTGTATTGGGTGCATATATATTTATAATGGTTATATCCTCTTGTTGGACTGAGCCCTTTATTATTATATAATGTCATTCTTTGTCTCTTGTCACTTTCTTTGTTTGGTAGCCTATTTTATGTGATACAAGTATTGCACCTCCTGCTTTTTTCTCCCTATTGTATGCATGAAATATCTTTTTCTATACCTTCACTTTTAGTTTGTGTATGTCTTTGAATTTGAAGTGAGTCTCTTATAGGCAGCATATAGATGGGTCTTGCTATTTTATCCATTCTTTAACTCTATATCTTTTGATTGGTGCATTCAGCCCATTTACATTTAGGGTGATTATCGATAGATATATACTTATTGCCAGGCTTTAGATTCATGTTTACTAAAGGTTCAAAGGCAGTTTCTTTACTATCTAACAGTCTCACTTAGTATGCTATTTCAAACAATCTAAAGGTTCTTTTTTATCCCTCGCTTTTCTTCCTCCTCCATTCTTTATATATTATATATCATATTCTGTACTCTTTGTGTATCACTTGACTGACTTTGTAGATAGCTGATTTAATTTTGCATTTGGTTAGTAATTATTTGGTCTACTTCTTTTACTGTGGCTTTATATTCTCTGGTGACAGCTATTTAGCCTTAGTAGTAGTTTCCCCTAGAGCAGTGTCTTTAAAATACACTGTAGAGATGGTTTGTGGCAGGTTAATTCCCTCAACTTTTGCTTATCTGAACATTCTCTCCTTCAAATTTAAATGATAATCTTGCTTCAGAGCCCTTCTGTTTTATTCCATTGAATATATCATGCAATCCCTTCTGGCCTGTAAGGTTTCTGCTGAGAAGTCTGATGATAGCCTGATGGGTTTTCCTTTCTTGGTCATCTTTTTCCCCTCTCTGGCTGCTTTTAGTACTCTCTTTGTCCCTGATCTTTGTCATTTTAATTATTATATGTCTTGGTGTTGTCTTCCTTGTGCCCCTTTTTTTGGGAGATCTGTGCACTTCCATGGCCTAAGAGATGATTTCCTTCCCCAAATCAGGGAAATTTTTCAGCAGATATTTCTTCAGAGACACTTTCTATCCATTTTTCTGTCTCTTCCTCTTTTGGTACCCCCATAATGTGAATATGTTCCATTTGGATTGGTCACTCAGTTCTCTTAATATGCTGTCTTTCCTACAGATCCTTTTTTCTCTCTCTGCCTCAGCTTCTTTGAATTCCTGTTCTCTAATTTCTGTTCCAATTACAGTCTTCTCTACCTCATTTACTGTGCTTTTAAATCCCTCCATTGTATGTTTCATTTCAGCTACTGTACTTTGCAAAGTGTCTATCTCTCTCTTGACTTCATTCCTTAGATCTTGAATATTTTTCTGTATCTCCTTTAACATGCTTATGACTTTTTTCTGAGTTATTTTTCAGGAAGATTGGTGATTTCAGTTTCATTGAGTCCCCTTCCATTCTTTGAGGGAATTGGGGATTGAACAATGTTCTTCTGCCTTTTTGTAATCCTGGATTGATGGTGGTGATCGCATGTGGGCAGTGCTGGTGCCTACCCAAAAGGGAGAGCTCTTTCCTGCTTCCTTGCCACAGTGCCTGCCTCTTTTGTCGTGGCCAATTAACTGTGTGTGCAGGGAGCAACCTCTGCATTATGCCCATGTAGTTATCATAGGCAGGGCCATCCTCTGGCTGGCCTGGAGTAATGGCAGGGGCAGCAGGTTTGGGCATAGGTACCAGCCTGGCAGAAGGAGTGGCAGACTGCTTATTGTGATGGGGACCTCAGGGCTGCATTGCCAGCCAGGGGGATAGAGTACCTGAAGCTCCTGAAAGTTCTCAACCTTCTGGGCTGAGTATACTGGGATGACTTTATCCACCTGTTCCTTTTCCGGAGCAGCAAGCAGCTTCTACTACCTCCTCACTGTGTTTCTCTTCCTCCCACTGGCGTGCTGGGTGTGGGGAGTGCTCGGATCCCGCCAGGTCTTGGCTTTGTTACTTTATCCTTTTCTGTGAGATGTTCACTTTTCCCATATGTAGACTGGCTAGTGCAATTTTATTTCTGGTCCCTCTTTTAGGATTCATTGTATTTTCTGTATTTTTTGTATTGTATGTGGTTTTGGGAGAAGATATCTGCCTCACTTCTCATGCTGCCAACTTTTTTCCCTTCCCTGTCAGGAGTTTTAATGTCACAGGAGTCTTGTCAGGATTAGAGATAGAAATTTCAGAGTTACTAGTATTTAAAGTGAATTACTGAATGAAAGCACCCAGGAAGAATACTGTTCTTGTAAAGGTAACTCAGCAAATACAGTCAGCGAGGTAAATGTGAAAACATTATGCCATGGAAAGCCAGAAAGAGAAGGAAGTGAACTCCTATAGGATATTGCTGAGTGTTCAGATATATTAAGATGGAAAAAGTCAACAATGGATTTGTCAATGACAAAGGCATCATGGAAGTATAGGGAAAGTATGTCCAAGAGAATGGCTTTTAAGAAAATAAGAAGTGAGCAAGTATTGATTGCCAGTGTAGAAAACACTTGATAAACTTTTCACTAAAGAATAACACACAAGATTTTCAGAGAATCTCTGGGATCTAGGAAAAAGTTTCTGTTTGTTTTTTTAAAAGTGAAGAATAATAGTGTTTCCTGAAGGGAATGATCCTATAGAGAAGATGTAGATGTAGCAGTGATGAGAACAGTCATTGCAGCAGCTCAGTTCTTGAGAAGCATTAGGATGAGTGAATATATTGGCTTTGTAAGAGGACACTTCTTTCGTTATAACATGAGGAGAGCCGGTGTGTGTGGGTACTGTTGAAAGGGGTTGGTTGGTAGATTTGGTGTTGTGAGGATGAGAACATTTCTGTTAAATATTCTTGGTTAAGTTCTCCCAGAAGTGGACTCTAAACCAAGGATTCAGCACAATTTATTAAGGAGGTGTTTTCAGAAGAAATCGTTAAGATAGTAAGAGGAAGAAGGATAGGAAAGAGGAAGAGGCTATGCAAACTTGTCATTTTGGGCAAAGTCTCAGACTGACCCTGATCATAAAAGCTGCTCTAGAGTGTAAATTATACTTTGGAACCATCCAACTTTGAGGCAAAAAAGTGGGAATTGTGTAATGGCACACCTGTCAGCAATTGACTGCAGGCTTGCTGGGGGTGAGAGTGTAATGTAAACTCCTAGGCACTTTTGGCTGTATGGGCACAGCTGTCCTCGTGCCCAAGGACAATCATCTGTGGGTCTGTTTCGCCTGAGGCTGTCAGCACTGGGCTGGTTCACTGTGGACTCCATGAGACTGAGAAATGATATTCTTGGCACAAAAGGGTTTATACCTGGCTTTCCTCACAGTGGTAGGTCAAGCACTATAATCACGTCCACATTCTGCAATCTGCAGGTACATAATCCGCCTCCATCTCCACCTTCACCCAGAGCACTGGGCAGAGCTCTTTACACAGTGACTCAGTCAATAATAGCTCACTGCCTGTGGATGTGGAAGCATTAGCTTAGCAGTAGGTTGGTTACATTTTCAAGTAGTTTAGGGTCGGATGTGGATTCTGTCCATAGGAACTTCCCTTTCCCCACAAGGTCACAGGGGCAAGCCGTTAGCTGCTAAGCATGCAGCACTGGAGCAGAAATTTAGGAGCTATACAACAGTGCACCAGTGAGTTTGCAACTTCAGTTTGTTTCTGTTTTTTCAAGGAAATCAGAGGCAACATTCAACTAAGGGTGTTGGGATGATAGGGAAGTTTGAGGTTGAAGAAAGATGTGAACTATTCCTTATGGGGAATGGGAAAGCTTATATGCTACTAGTGAAGTACAGTTAGCTTGTCAGGTGTTACATGCTGTTAGAAATTTGGTGCCTTAAATTTAGCATGTCTTCAGTAATCATGGTTGTGTGTGTGTGTGTGTGCGCGTGTATTTCCAGCAGTGCTCACCTGTTCAATGCTGGGCTTTTTCCCAACTCATTAAAGATGAAGGGA
This sequence comes from Manis javanica, assembly GCF_040802235.1. Taxonomy (NCBI): domain Eukaryota; kingdom Metazoa; phylum Chordata; class Mammalia; order Pholidota; family Manidae; genus Manis; species Manis javanica. The sequence continues at coordinate 124,457,471 of NC_133160.1, read as the reverse complement.
CATTAGAAAGTAAAAGGTTATAGAATCTAGGCTGGCCAAGGAGGAAAGTATGCACATGAAGGGGTTGATGTATAATGAAAAATTGGAGAGACATAAAAACAGGTGGTCTGGAGATGTTAGTAGATAACAAAAACAAGAAAGAATTAAGGGTGGTAGTCGGTATCTGATGACAAGAACCTCAAAGGAGCTGATGCTTTTGATGTAGGGGAAATCATGACTTGGCAATGACCCTTCTACTGCTTGAAGGTGCTGAGAACCAGTATATGAATGTGTGTGGTCTTCAGTGAAGTGTGGTCAACAGGCACAATTTTACTTAAAGCATGAAGGTAACAGGAACACCCAAGGATAAAGTTTAGGGTATAGGAAAATTTGTTGATAACCAACTGTAAATTCCCAAGGACAGGATGGAATCTTTTTGGAAGCAAGGGAAATGGTTGAAAACTGCACTGAATTTAGAGATATACAAAGAAATGCTAAAATAAATGGAAGGGATAAACTTGTAACTACTTTTGTTGTCTAAATTCATTACTTATTATCTTCTTGAGGTCACTTGCCATCGTGAGAATCCAGTAGGGAAACAAAAGTTCCTAGATGGGTGAAAACAGTACTGACTCACTACCTTAGATATATACATGTTCTCTACAAATTTTGGAAAATACCAAGTTACAAACGTCTTAAGAATCACAGCTCAGACTATTTAACTGTATGCAATTCATGAAAGGAACTAAAATGCTGAATGATTAAAGGTGATAAATAGATGATGACTGATTAGCAAATTCATCATCGCAATTTATGGATTACATAAATAGGCTGAAATGCTTAACATACTCTAGGTTCATGTCCGTTTCGCCTAACTCCAAGGGTATGCCTCTCATTAAGTAAAAACAATAGTCACAACACTCTCAGACTTTAGCTTTTCTCATCCTCCTATTTTCCAGGAATGTTTCTAACAGGAGTGTTATTTTGTTTTAAAATTAGATATTTTTTTTCCTTACCTCATATTAAAAGTGGTGAAAGCATGTAAGTCACAGTTACTTTAAATAAAATACTGTATATTAAATCATTGGATTTGTAATTAAAATATGCAGACAGTGTAGTAGAATGTTGTTATCTTGAGCTGCTCAGTTCACACTTAAAAATTTCCTAATCTAATTTTCTCTTGGCTGAGTCTCAATTATTATTGGATTTTTCCACTATGTACATTTATGTGTTTTTAAAATGTCTGTCATGAAAATCCCTGACACTTTAATAAATGTGCTTTTTGAGCATGCACTAAAGATACTCTGGAACACTGTCTACAGAAATAGGTATTTTGAGTCAGACATTTCAACTTGCGATCACAAAACTGTGAGTGATAGTCTAAGGTTACACGTTAAAACTGTTTAAATGTGAGATTAAGAAAAGAAGCTAGGAACATACAAAGTAATAATTTGCCCACAAAAGTATTGACATTATGGGATATTAATATATTCATATACCAAAATGTAAGTCAAATATGGGACATATTCTTCATAATAGTCACTGTCCTTGCAGTTCTGATTTTTCTGCCTTCTGTGAATTTGCCACATCTTACTCATTTAGCTGTAGAAAGGTTTCTAAATTGCCCCATCTCTCATTCAGGAACTTTCAATAATGTGAAACAATGAAACAATATTTAACATCTCATTTAATCTTCACAGAACTCCTGCTAGTAAAATGATTATGCCCTTTTCTCTCTCCTACATTTTCTCTCTTTTTTTCAACGTCTTAATTTTTTTCCTATTTTTCTTGTTAACTTTCCTATACACTCTTTTACTTGCTGATACACAATTTGAATGCTATTGCCATTGTTTATATCTCCTCCCAATCTGACATGTCTCTGTTTACTTTGTTACAGAGAAATATATAAATTTAAACCATCAACTTTTTCCTTTAAGGTGTGTTCTTTTGAAGTCTTTGGGGGACATTTTGTGTTCTTTATATAATAAGCCAAATTTCAAACATCATTTGCTAATAGTCATTCTTTTTCTGTGCTCTCTTCTGGTTCAAGGACATAAAACTTTGTTCCTCTGCCATTACCACATTATTACCAGAAGTTGCTTAATATCATCTCTTTCAAAATTGCCTTAGCTCTTCATATACTTTTATTATTCTTTCACATAAATTTCAGAATCAGTTTTTAAAGTTCTTCCAATATATTCTGTACATTCTGGGATAAATTGATCATGATGTTTATGTACCATTAGATTTTTCTATTTAATAGCTTATTGAGGATTTTTATGTAAGTTCTTAAGTAAAATGTTTTCATAATTTACTTTTTATTCACTCAATCTGCCCTTATCTGGTAAGTTATAATACTCTCATAAAATTTTTCTTGTTTTCTGTTTATTCCTAACCTATATGATAAAAATGATTGCTTAATGAAATAAGCCAGGTGGAGAAAGACAAGTATCAGATGATTTCAGTCATATGTGGAGTATAAGAATAAAGAAAAACTGAAGGAACAAAACAGCAGCAGAATCACAGAACCCAAGAATGGACTAACAGTTACCAAAGTGAAAGGGACTGGGGAGGATGGGTGGGAAGGGAAGGGAGGGATAAGGGCAGGGAAAAAGAAAGGGGGCCTTATGATTAGCATGTATAATTAGTATGTGTGGAGGGGAATGGGGAGGGCTGTGTAACACAGTGAAGACAAGTAGTGATTCTACAACATCTTACTATGCTGATGGACAGTGACTGTAATGGGGTGTGGGGGGGTCTTGGTGAAGGGGGGAGCCTAGTAAACATAATGTTCTTCATGTAATTGTAGATTAATGATAACAAAATAAAAAAAGATTGCTTGGTACTTGAATATTAGATAGAATTTATTTCTAAATATTTTGGGGCCTGAGGCTTTTTTGGAGGCAAAGCAGCAGATGGATAATTATTCATGTCTATGGATACATATTTTTTTGGTTATTGATTTCTAGTTTAATTTCTTTATCATTAGAGAATACATTCTGATTGATGTTGATTATTATTTCTTTATTGAGCATGCTCTTTGGCCTAAAATGTGTTGATTTAATATTTGTTAGTTTGCTATTTCATACTTTCTGATGTATCTACAAAATTATATTTATTTATTGTCCTTTAATTTTCTATAACATTTCTTAATTTTTTCTCATTGATGTAATTTTAAGGAGATTATATTTATATTCCTAGTAACAAATTTAGTTAGGAACAACAACATCTTACAGGGCTTATGTACTGAAAACAAAATTATGATGGAGATCTTGGGCCATTACTTAGTGCGACTCACTTTCCAAGTAGCTTTTGTGTACTATCTATACAGGGTGACTTCTTCAAAATTCTTTATCAGATAATTATAATGGACTTCCACTGTTCCATATAAATGATAAGCTCAAGAATTCAGAATGTTCTTCAATAGCTCTTACTACTTTATAACCTAGGGCCATAGCATATTATTTCATTGGAGGTGAAAAAAACTAAGCCTGATGAACATTGTTACTTGCCCAAAATTAAATGAAACTTGTCTGATTTACATTTCAGTGCCTCCTTGGTTCTATTTATTGGACTCTTTAGTAAGTCCAGACAAGTTTTAAATACTCAGCTGTGCTTTTTTTATGTTTCAGTTGTTCTTACAAGCAGTTTATTATAAGATGTTTATTCACAGAAGGGGTATGATGAATGTTTCTGTTGCAAGTTGTTGAAACGAGAGGTGATGATACCATATGGTACGAGAAAGAGTATAACAGCAATTCAACCTGTTAAAACACATTTCACAGAATACCAAAAAGTTATTAAATTCCTGATTCATGTTACTTAACTTAAAAGTTTATGCATCTTCTAAGTTAAAAAAAGAATTCTGAAAAGTATGTAATATATTCTTTAAAATACTTCATCTCCTTGCATTCCAATGGCCAGGTTTTATCAGCCTTGTAATCACAAGTTCTAAAGAGCCAGTGAATTCTAAGACTTAGTGTAAGTCTAAGAAACATTGGCCTTCCAATAGTGAACCAGGAAACATTGTAATTTTAATTATAAGTATCAATAAGTAAGCATGTCAACTTGTTGCTAATATTTTATGGATCTTGAGATATTAACAATTAAAGCCACAATTTCTATGGATTTTAGGAGAAAAAATATTGAAAAGAAATACAAATTTCTCTTTATGTAGACATCTTGTCATTTATTTCATCTTTCCTATTCCAGTTCTCAAATTTTCAAAAAAAACTTAAAAAATATTAATGAAGTCCAATTTTAGAACCTACATCCCTTAATGAATTTTCATGAACATTTCACATGACTTTATGTCTTTTGTTCCTTGTGTATGGCCAATTGATTACATTTAGTTGCTTAGTGAACTTTTTGACACTGAAGATACAATATATTTATGAATTAAATTTAATTTTTCATTTAATCCAGAGAACTCTAGGTTTCTGCTTTAATGCTCATTAGCAGTCTGTTTATATCCCATTTCAATTGAGAATATAAAAATTCATAGCATTTACTAAGCCTAAGAAATCTTCAATTGAAATATTGTATAAAGTGAGGCTTTTTAAAGGTCAACATTAAATGTCATTTTAGAATGATTCCAACTTCCTCTTTTGATTTGTTCTACCTAATATATATTTCCAAAACATGTAAAAGGAAACTTAATGCAACACGATGTTTGTACTTTTCCCTATAGCCCTTTTTTGAAATCAAAAAGGTCAATACATAACAGTAATTGTAATAACAAATATTTATATAGTAATTTTGTACATTAAAACTATTTTCATGTGTATAAAATAAAAGTGCCAAACCCCTTTATTTAATGCACACAACAGCTCTATGAGGAAAGTTCTGTATTTATCCCCATTTCACAGATAAGGAATGTTAAGATCACAGATGTTAAGTAATTAGCCTAAAGTTGCAGAGTCAGTAAAACAGCTGGCATTCAAACCCAAGCAGGCTGATTTGCAAGCCCATGCTTTCAGTCACTACAGTAAACTACCTTTTGTGCAGTTACGTTACTGAATAATTATACAGTGATGTAATAATTGCTTCCAACATAAGATTACAAAATTGTACCTATTTGCATTAAACCTAACTAATTCATTTTTATAAATCTCATAGGTGGAGCTACTATATCATAACAAGTTTGTAGCTATCTATGTACAACATAATAATTCATTATGCATTTTCATAATTGATCCCTTTAATTTCTTTCACATATAAATTAATTCTTTGAACATATTATACAAATTTGCATAACACTGAGTTATAGAGATAATAATATTAAAGTTTTAACAGTCATCGATTTAATATTTATTCATCCTGGCTTACTATATGCAATTCTACCTAGTTTCAGGCTCACCCAATTCATCGGCAGTGTGAAATCTATGATTAAAAATTTAATATTGGTGTTTGCTCTCAAATCTGCAATATTATCATAAGGACATTGAGGCATGGGAATGAAAATGTTTATGATATATTCAAAGCAACTGATTTTATTTATTTGTTTCATTTAATTCTCCTAATAAATTTCATATGAACTAAAGGTAGCAATATAACTTTTAGTAGTAATACTTTAACAGGAATAAAATCCATAATTGAAATATAATCATCTTCTCTGTTTGTAATTTTTACATTTGTTATATAACTTTCATATTTTTCTAAGAACTTTTAATATTTTTAATACTTGGTGATTTAAACATATGACCATAATGAAACATTATTCGTATTTTACTCAGAAATGTTGAATTATATTCTAAATTACTTTTCCTTTTTATCTTGCTATAGTGGTTAAATAAAGGAGAGAACTGAATATAATAATATAATTCTAGGATGTATAGTCCCAGTAACATAAAATACATTTGAAAGAAATATGAATCAGTCAGTATTTCTATCATGTTACTGAGTATTTTAAACACAGTGGATGTAAACATAAAATGTTTATATTTTCCTCTAATCACTACTCTTCTCTCTGTGCTGTCTTAAATATTCATTAATCACTGGATAGCCCCTCTTAATGCTGTCTTAGACAGACATTGTTACTTTGTCAGTCTGTTCTATTTATTAAATGTCTGACCAATATAAAACTTGAATAACATATCCTAAAACATCCTTCCTCCATTGCCTGCTGAGATTTGTAGCTAAGGGATTAGTATTAGTAAAGGTGTTTCCTGTCTCTTTCCACTGTTTCATATATCCTGTGATCATTGCAATCTTAAAAGGCCTTGTTTCTACTCTTCCAGTTTTAAAGATTGGGACCTCTGAATTGGTAGTGTGGCAAGGCAGTGTCTCAGAGATCACGTCTACAAGAGGTTTAGTATCTTGGGTAGCTGCTGGCTCCTTTTAGAATACGCGTACCTGAATCCTCTTAGTCCTCAGGGTGGGATCCTGGTTGATCGAAAGTCAATAGGGAAGGCTCACTCAGCATGCAGATACATAAGTACTGATTACCATGGTTTTTCTTCTATGAAGAATGAAGAATGCTTCAGAATCTTGAGAAGCTCATCTACATTACCTTTATCATTCCTACAGTAACCCAGACAAAATTCAAGCAGGAAAAGTCTCTATTTCTTTGATATACCTAATTTTATACTAGGGAAAGTAACTTCAGCTGCAGACTAAACCTAAACTATTTGGATACTAAGCAAGATGTCTTTACGCATCATGATAGCTCTCTTCTCAATGTTAAACATACAGTTCACTCACCAATACGAGTAAGCTCATTCCCCAGTGATTCCAGATCCCAGAATATACCAGTCTTGAAGTCGATGAGGTCAACAGTTCTAAGCTGTTCATTTTCCTTTACCTGCTGCAAGTTATCACTGACCAGATCTTTTGGTATGGGCTTAAATTCCAAATATGCCTCATATCAATCCATCTTCTCCACAGAAAACCTTGCCCAACCCACTATGTTAAAATAAAAAAAAAAACTCTGTCCTCTAGATATAATAGAATGAAAAATTATAAGCTATGTAAAGAATTTAATCTTCTTTATACCTTGAATTTTAGATAATACTCCCTTCAAATATTATGTCAAAAAACAATATTCTATTTTGAATTCTTGAAGTCAGATAAAGAATATCCTATAATTGATTGGTTCATGTTATTTCTGTTCATTCATCTGTTTATACTGATATACTATATTATGAGTCTTTATAACATAGCATTAATTTATAATCTAATGTTTTGGTTAAGAAATTCATCCTCTTCAAGATGTATTTTGAGATAAGCTTCCATGGGAATAGATTTTAATAGTGCTGTTGGGTACCTTTGAATTGTTATAGATATGTAAATATATGCATAATTATCATCAATCTATGCAGAGACCCCTAAAAATGCCAATCATGGTTCTAAAGGTCACTTTTAAAGATAATTTTATGCCATCAGTATTTAAGTGAAGTTTTTAATTTTAGGTGTTAGTAAGAATAAAATAATAAAATAAAGTGTTTAAAAAATGTATTTGCTAAGATAAGCAGGGTCTTTTTTCTTATTTGTTTCTTGAAAATTGTATGTACAAAAAATCTTACTTTATTTTCAATAAATCACCACATATAAATTATAAGTCCCTATTAACATAGGCCAATAACACCTTATGCCTCTGTGTTCATTTTTCATAAAATATTAAAATAACTGCATTGAAATTGTTTTACTTAAACAACCTAGAATGAGATTTTTTTCCAGTTGACTTTTGTTGGTAAATTAGAATGAAAACTATTCAGATTTAAAAACTAGTTCTGTAGGTATGTTTTTTAGAATAAAAATTTGATAGTATATAGGTTTGCCATTATAATCGGCAATGTTACCACCAATTTAATTTGGATTTGGTGGAGAGACATTGTAAAACCAGGTTCTCTGAACGAATGCAATATCTGGCAAAACTATGGCAGGCACTGACACAGGTAATCTTTAAAGATCTTTAGATTTTGGACCGTTGTGTATTATTTATGTGATTCCAGGAGCACAATTAGTGAATGGTTCTGTGTCCATTAGTATGAATTTCTGTACTGAATATGAACTGGGAATTCTTATAGCTAAAAAATACAAATTAAATGCTTTATTAATTTATCGCACAGACTAAGCCAGTATAAAAAACTACTCTAAAATATAGTGGCTTAAACTTATCATATAAGAGTCTGAAAGCAGGCGGTCTAAATCTAATATGGTGGCTCCACATCAATGAACAGCTTCTGTTTCTGGGTCTGAGGCTCCACTGTCAGTTTCTCCTAGCAAATGTGGAGGGAAAAAATAGTCAAGGAAGGCCCAGTTCCAATCCTTTAATTGACAAGGCCCAGAAATGTTGCAATTCACTTTTGTTCATATCCCAACAGACACTACTTAAATGCATGGTTATAGTTAACTGTAAGTGAATCTGGTCTTACAATCTTTGTTATTGAGTGGAGCGACTTACTGAACGCCACAATTACCAACCAAAAATGCTGAGTTGAGCCCTCACATCTCTCTGATATTTCACGCAAAGGCAAAACATCTCCCTCCAGCAATTATAGTGCAAGTTGTTAGTTTTATGTTTTGAAACATTTAGTTTAATACAATTCTTAGAGAATGTTTATATGTACTCCTATATGCTAACCTCTGTAACTTTCCTTACTCAACATTGTATTATATGAATTAAGGTAGGAAAAAGTCATTACAGTCATGAGCTGAGCATCACAGATGGAATATACTGATGCAATGGGAATGGAACAAATACCATGTTGGTGCATTTATAGCTTTCCAATGTTAATATAAGTACAGAATTTTATTTCTAGGCACATCACAACTATTAAATAGGATCAGTTCTTAGAAATTCTTCTCTATCTTTCACACATCCATGGCATTATGTGAATATAATTTAGAATTCTATTTCATGGCTTAGCATTCTCTTTGATTGTCATAGCCCACACTGTCCAATAGAACTTTCTGTGAAGACAGAAATGTTCTAGAATGGCACTATCCAATATGGCAGCTACTAACACTCTTGAGCCCTTGTAATGTGATAACTGAGATTAAAGAAATGAATTTTAAACTTTATTTCATTTTAATGAAATTAAATTTAAATCCAGTGTGTCCAGTAGTTGCCATGTTAGCACCGTTAGTCCTTATTTCCACCATATCTATTTACCGCATAATATTACTCCTGAAACATTCTCAAATGAATTTAACTGATACTCACCATTTATTACTTGGTGTTCATTCTTTGCATGAGAATTTCTGTATTTTCTGTGCGACTTTACTGTAGCTTTAAATAGACTAATAATAACTATGTAATATTTACTGAACACAATATGGGTCAGGCATTATTCTAAGCAATGTGATCATTTCACTATCACAAGAAACCATTATTATACATATCAGTATTATAGATGAATGAAGTAATGACAGATTAACTAATGTTGCCTAAAATCAAGAAGCCAATAAGTGGCTGACCTAGGGTGTAAACCCCAAGCAAACTGGTTTCAGATCCCAGGCTCTCACTCCATTCTTCACTCTTCCATCATTCTGGAGAAGAAGATTTGTTCATCAGTAGTTCTCTTTACTGAAAATGCATCACAGTTGGGGCCCTAAGAGCTTTATTTGTGTATGCATCATATCAGAAACTATTGCCCCTAGCTCTACCGTTAAAAAAAAAGAACAGAGAGTTTCTCTTCCTTTTCTGTCCTGTCACAATTCACTGAGCAGCAACTATGTTTGTGAAAAGATCATCCAAAATGTTACCTAACTTATCTTTACTAATTTGCCACTTGGATCTTACTTTATCAGAATTATACTAAATAAATTAGTAAATATAAATGATAATGAGCAGATACTGCATGTTTGCTCCTCTTCCTACAAAAGATTATTACAATTTTTTTTCTCAGTACCCTAACAGAAAGAATTTTAAAATAGTCAGGATCGATTACTTTCAAAGGGTTATAGTGTTCAGATTTAACTCCAGTCAATTATCACCAAGTTAAACTTACTTAGAAGCACACTGTCCATAATTACGTAATCTCACCTACTAATATTACAGAATAAAGATACCTTTAGGTGACCTGAAATCTATCATTTTAAGTATGCCCCCAAGCCTTTTCCAGATTTCTCATAAGATTTCTCATTCTCTAGAGAAATGTGATCTCTATGAAATAAATGTCTCTGTCAAGTCACGAAAAATGTGAGCACATGATGAAAAAAAATGGAATTTCTTAGTTTCATAAGAGATATTGCAGTATTGTAAAATTGATTTTATTCCTTGTTATTTCAGTTCTCATGGTCATGTTAGGATTTACCTTCTGGATATAAAGGGAAGGTTATGATGCCTTTTAGGGAGGTGGGGGACTGAGGCCTTTGGGGTCCATAAGAATATTTTCATATGAAATTCTTTGTCATAAAATGCTAATGTTGGTGTTCTTGTCTTTATGTCTATGCATTCTTTAGCTATGAGGATAACAGACCCTTCATCAAGTAAGAATGACCTGAATGGCTGATAAATTCCATTTATCAGTGTGGTCCCATGAACCAGCTGTCAGATCAGTACTGAAAAATCATTAGAGCTTCTATCATTCACATTGAGGCAGAAGAGCAAACTGTGCAGGAAAATAATCAGGCATACAGCTTCTGTGCAGAATAAATATGCTGCAGGTGTATTGCCAAAACATTCTGCTTCACCTCTTTTAATTGGATATCACCTGAATTCAGTGCCACAGTAATAGCAACTTCATGTGGTACAGACTTGTTCTGCTTTTAACAGCTCTCTCCTCTCATTGTGGTGTGTTCCTCTGTGCTGCATATGTCCTCTTTTCTGTTGTTTGTTTGGACATCACTCATCTGAAATTATTTTGTGATTTAGTGGTATAGCTTCAAAATAATCTTATAGGTATGCAACTACCCAATTACAATTGACATTAATGACTTTCTATATGAAATATCCGAAACGGGAAAAAATGCCTCCTTCAAAAATTAAGTTTTACATATGCAAAATTATCTCATTCAAATTTGACACATGTCACTTGATTAACAGCTTGGTTGTTCATGAATATGTCTTTAAAATTTTTAAAACAAAGCTACAAGTCTGTACTAACTTAGTAAGAAGAAACATAAATGTTAATATTTGGGACCTTTTTCTTTGTTCATTTATAAATGAATGTCCTGCAACAATATGCTTAGGATTGGCAATCTGTGGGCGACCTTGCTGTAGATTTCAGTTTGTTCTTCTGGTGAAGAGTCCTTTGCTTTCATTTTTCTCCAGTACCATTTCACTGGCTTCTTCATGCTCTTGCTTAGTATTTTTTTTTTAATTGGGCTCATTGCAGTTTCTGTCATTAATTCTTGGGCTCAAAATGTGTTTTCTAGTGGATAATAGCTGACTTGAATATTTTATCCTATCATTTTATTTCTAAATCTAAATAGCAATTTTGCCTTGATTTAATGGCGATTCTTCCCATTTTTCCTTTTTCCGATATCTGTCAGAAGCTAAGAGCTTTACCTTGAAATTTCCCGTATTTCTGAATCTAATTACAGAATAAAATACTAACATCTAAGATGTTTTCTAATTCATAAGTAAACATGCCACATATAGTGAGTGGCAAAGCTCCTTTAGGGATATTTTTATTCAAGAATATTAATGTTTTAAATTAAACATGTTAAAATTTATTGAATGTTTAGATCTGAAATATAGTGGCTGATGGTTGTAGACAAAAAATAGTACATATCTGAGATTAATTTTAATAAGAATTGAATAATAATTCTCTACTTTGAGACCATATCTTTCTTAAGATGTAGTTCTCTCTGAAAACTTTACTAAACCCAGCTTCAGATTATGGTAGACATTTGTGATTTTTTTCCCCTTCATTTTGCGAAGTTTTAATTCCCATAGATATTTCTTCCTTAGACAATGTAAATGGAGGATAATAGTCTGCTGAAAAGAAATCTGTTTACCCTGTTCAAGGAAGGTGTGCTGGGAAAAGAAAAGATGGGCTCATGAGTGTGTGGAGATCTAGACTGGTTTGATCTGTATAGTTGGTCTATGTATATTCTCCTATATATTTGGGAGTTGACAAGGATTACATCTTCAACTATTGGATTTCCCATCTATTGGAAAGATTCATTTATGTTGATAGTAAATACATAACATATAACCACAAATATATGGACTTTTCTCACCTGTTTATTACTATTGTGAATGGAAGCCTGAAGGAAATAAAGGGAATGGAGTGAGATTGAAAATTTGTCTTCCATTCTAGACTACTTTGTTCATACCACTCCATCCCCATTCTCAGCTCCATTTTCTCCCTTGAGTTTACAGACACATCAAAGAGGTGAGGGTGCCTTGAGCCTTAAGTTTCTTTTCAACAAAGCTGCCAATTGCCTGATTTTTCACTTGCCCAACGTAACGTAGAAGGCAGCAATCTAAAGGCAGAAAGTGAGCAAATCACGATCTATAGTGGAACTATTTTTAACCACCCACTATATCTCACCCTTGTTCTATATAACTATAGAATCAGACAAACAGAACTTTAAAATTCATACATACATTCCATATATTACTTCTAATACATTATGTTTTTGTCATTAAACACTAAAATTTTTATGGAAAAAGAGGAAATTTGGAAAAATGGGGTAAAAGTGTATCAAATGAAGCACAAATGGAGAGAGTCCAATCAAACAAATGTTATCATACCAATGAGACCAGTGGAGACTAACATAGCTTTATAGACCTTTTCCCCCTTGCCATTCACCATAATTGCATCTCCATATCATTTGCATATGTGCTGCAAATACATGAATAATTTAATAGTACAAATCCGCTTTTGCTTAAATGAATTTCTGTGTTCATAACATCTTCATTCATGTATATCTCCTCAAGCTTGAAAACTTGTAGTCTTCATTAAAATACAGTACTTACACTGCCTGTCTTACATTTTCTGTCTATAAAACTTACTGTGGCATTTTTTTCAGTGTCAGTATTGTTGATATAACATAATTGTGTTAATTAAAGACCAATTATATGATAACCCTTACTTTCTCTTCTCTCTACAGGTCATGGGTTATAGGTGCAATAGCTCTTCTCTGCCTATTAGGATTGACCTGGGCCTTTGGACTAATGTATATTAATGAAAGCACAGTCATCATGGCGTATCTCTTCACCATTTTCAATTCTCTACAGGGAATGTTTATATTCATTTTCCATTGTGTCCTACAAAAGAAGGTAAGCAAGAATTCTCTGTTGAAGAATAAATGGCTTACATCTCCTTATAGCAAAGCAACTATAAGTCATTCTTTATATCTTTGTCTCTAAGAAATAAATGCATTACTTCATTGATTTTATCTTTATAATGGTAAAGACAACAGACACAAATACAAACATAATAGTTAATGGTTTTAACAGCAAAAGGCAGAATCAAAATATTTTCTGATTTGGACAGTGCACAAAAATTATATTTGTGTAGGCTTGTAGATGAGTAGTCTAGTACTTTTATTGGCAAACATACGGGGTTTGTTTGTTAGAAATTAGCTTTTCTAGGATGTTATGGCAGTATATATATGTGTATATTTATATGTACACATATATATACACACATATATATAGCATAGCATAGGAAATAGATTTTTTATTTCTTTGAAAACTAGTTTTATATACTAGAACATAAATATCTAAACTTTTTATGATAAAATAACATATTTATGTTTTTTGAATGAATGATGGAGAACTTAGTAATGGTCTCTGAACTTCTTTTCTTTAAAAGCATCTTTGATGAAACCTGTGAGTTGAGTGATTAGAATGCAATATTCTTTCTATACTGGTCTATTTGTATGATTTTTCACATCTACAAGGACCTAAAGTATTCATTTTTAAAGTTAATTTTAGCAACTAAGTTCTTTCATTGCATTTTTTTAAAATCTCAATATTGATTTTCTCATCTTATACTTTTTAACTCTATTAGATATGTGGTTTTTATAGTTCCGATCACAAAGACCCCTGAGCCAAGACAGTCTGAGTCTGAATCCTAGTTGTCCCTTCTAAAAGCTGATGTGACTTTGGGCTAGTTAATTAACCTTCCCATGCCCTGTTTCCTCATGTGTAGCATGGAGGTAATAAAAATAATTATGAGATATCAAGAGGTGGCTCTGAACATGAAATGGCAAAATGTCTTTTTTTTTCCCTAAGAAACAAACAAGACCTAAATTTTTTCTTTGGAAAGTAAGGAAAATAAAGAGTAAAGATATTTATGTTCATGATTTTTGGTTTAGAGACTCTTGGGACCTAAAACAAAAGTTAAGAAGGCTGTCCACTTGTCAGGATGTGTCCAATTCTATTCTGTTTCACTTTTGTGTGGTGGTAGGTATCAAAAATGTGGTTGATGTGATCATAAAAATAGGATAGAACAGTGTGGTGACTCAGGTCTATAAATGTAGGTTACAGAAAAGAAAAGAGTTTATACTAGAATGGGTGGATTCTAGTCTATGGATTAGGCTTAATTTAAAGAAGAGATTGTATTAGAATGGATGAATCTTCCCAAATCCTTAGTGTACACATCCCCCAAATTTCACTTGCTTAACCCCATAAATACCTATTTTTCATCTGAGGCCCAATTGATGGGGGTGTTACAAGGAGGGACATGGACAGATGAAGTCTCAACCAACTTAAATGTGTGCTTTCCACGATCACCTTGGGTACTGACATACATCAGGTAGTCTGAGAAAGAGACAGAGGATCTTGTGTAAAGGTCTAGAAGTGGCTCCATGTCAGTTCTACTCACCTTCCATCAGATATGGTGATCAGTGGTACCACCTACCTGAAAGGAAGACTGGGAAACATAGTCTAGCTTTTTAACCCCAGGAAGATGAGGAATTGCATGCTATAAACAGCTAGCAGTCTACCACATTTGATGACTATAAAGAGTAGGAGATGTGTGAATGATAAAGAATAGAGACAGAGGAAGGAAGTGTCTGAGGAGAATTAAATTCAAGATGATACACTGAATTAAAGACAGGAGAAACTGTCCAGAATACAGTTGTCAGTATTGTAAAACACTTCAGAGAAGCCAGAGAGACTAAGCACTTGGCAAAGATTTCTGGATTTTGGTAGAAGAAAGCCATAAACTGATTAAAAAGAAAGCCAGTGAAATATATACAGAAAGTGAAGGAACAAAATCAGGAGATTAAGGAAAAAGCATTTGTCCGTGAAATAAAGGGAAAGTTGGGCCATCATAATCAATTATGACATCTTCAAGTATATTGAACCAGATTTACCTGTAATCTTTATTTTATATATTAGCTGGAAATTTGGACTAACAAGATTGTGTTGTTAAAATAGATATTTTCTACAAAGCAGAAAATTTTTTTTGTATTTTTTGTATTAATTATTTTGGTTGTATTTTTTTTATTAGATAATACCTGTTAGAGTTTTCTCAATTATTATATATGTTTTCCTTGTCTTACAAATACTGGTTTAACTAGGAATTGCATTTGATATCTGCATAGAAATATTGAACCTCAAGATCCAAAAACATCTGGGGTTTTTAATATATTTAGCATAAGTGAAATTTTAAAAATACATCTCATCAAGCTCAATTTTGTGATTTATTAGAACAGACTTAAGCAAACTGCAGTTTATGGGCCAGGTTTGTTCAGCTGTCTTTAATTTTTACAACTGGTCAGCCAAAAATCGTTTTAATGTTTTTTAATGGTTACATTTAAAATTTTAAATAAGTACATAGATGCATTTTTGGATTTGCCCCTCGGCTAACAAAGTCTGAAATATTGACTATCTGGCACTTCATGAAAAAGATTGCCAAGCCCTGACTTAGAAGCTTACTTTCAATGATTTGTAATAAGTATTAAGTATCTTGTTCTTTCATCCATTCTGTTTTGAATTTTTCAATTTTGGTAGCATTTTTATTGGGTGCCAAGAACATGCATGGTGCAACATGAGAGAATATAGAAAACATGGAATTGTTTTCTTTTGTTTTCCTACAAAAAAAACAGATACTTCTCTTTGAAAGTTCAGAAAGTCTTAAAAGGCTTTTATTCCTTTTTTACAAATTGAAATATAACATTACATAAATTTAAGGTGTACAATCTGTTGATTTGATAGCATTATATACTGTGAAATGATTACTACCATAGTATTAGCTAATACATCCATCCCCTCACATAATTACCATCTTTTTTGTCATAAGAGTATTTAAGATCTCCTTTCTTAACAGCTTTCAAGTGTATGGTACAGTACTGTTAACTAGCATCATCATCCTGTACATTAGATCCCCAGAACCTATTTGTCTTATAAGTAGTAATGTGACCAAAACCTCCCCATTTACCCCAACCCCCACCTTTGGTAACTACCATTCTGCTCCATTTCCTTGAGTTCAGCTTTTTTTTAGATTCCGCATGAAAGTAATATCATGTAGTCTTCCCCTATCTGTGTCTGGCTTGTTTCACTTAGCATAATACCCCAAGCTCCATGGTTGTCACAAAAGGCTGAATAATATTCCACTGTATATATGTACCATATCTCTTTCATACATTTGTCTATTGATGGACACTTAAATTGTTTCCAGTCTTGGCTATTGTGAATAATGCTTCAATGAACATGGGAGTGCAGATATCTCTTCAAGATCCTAGTTTAGTTTCTTTGGATATATACCCAAAAGTAGGATTGCTGGATCATATGCTAGTTTTATTTTTAATTTTGTGAGGAATTTCCATATGTTTTCCATAATAGCTGTACTAATTTACATTCCCACCAACAGTGCACAAGGGTTCCCTTTTCTCCACATCCTCACCAACACGTGTTACCTCGTCTTCTTGGTGATAACCATTCTAACAAGTGTGAGGTGACATTTCATTGTGGTTTTGATTTGCATTTCCCTGATTGGTGATGATGAGCATCTTTTCACATTGGGCATTTGTATGCCTTCTTGGGAAATATGTCTTTTCATTCCTCTGTGCATTTTTTTAATGGGATTGTTTAGATTTTTGATGTTGAGTTATATGAATTATTTATGTATTTTGGATACTAGCTCCTTATTGGGTATATGATTTCAAAATATTTTCTTCCATTCTGTACATGGCCTTTTTCTTTTGTTGGTTGTTTCTTTTGATGTGCAGAAACTTTAGTCTGACATAGTTCCACTTACCAGTTTTTGCTTTTGTTGTGTCATACCCAAAAAGTCATTGCCAAGACCAATATCCAGAAGTTTTCTCCGATGTTTTCTTCTAGGAGTTTTATGGTTTCAGGTTTTAAGTTTAAGTCTTCAATCCATTTTGAGTTAAATTTTGGAAGTGGTGTAAGGTAGAGGTCTAATTTCATTCTTCTGCAATGTGATTATCCAGTTTTCCTAACACAATTCATTAAACAAATTGTCCTTTCCCCATTGAATATCCTTGGCTCTTTTGTCAAATATTAATGATGTTTTATTTCTGGACTTTCTATTCTATTCGATAGGTCTATGTGTCTATTTTTATGTGAATATCATACTGTTTTGATTACTATAACTTTGTAGTATAATTGAAATCAGTTACGTTATGCATCCAGCTTTGTTCTTTTTAGGATTTCTTTGGCTATTTGGGGTCTTTTGTGATTCTGTATAAATTTTCAGATTGCTATTTCTGTAGTCGGTGAAGAATAGCATTGTAATTTTGATAGAGATTGTGTTGAGTACACAGATGGTTCTGGGCATAAGTACATTTTAACAACCAATTATTTGAAGTTTTTCTTAAACCATCTTGTTGAATTTCAGTAATATACATAAGCCAATGTAGTTGCTCATATGTTTAGATTAGAGAAATATGCAATATTCCATTTTTGAGATATTTATAGGGTTATTTATTGATTCAACTTATTAACAAAAATCACAGTTTGAGTCCTCTTTTCTGAATGTGGATTACATAACTGTGTCACCAGTGTTTCCACTGGTGACATTGAAGTTGTCAGTTTTTCTTTTGTTATATACTCCACTATGTGATGCATCTCAAGGAGTGTCATAATTATTTCTAATCTGAGAGTACAAAAGAAATATTCCACTGGTAAGGTATGTTTTCTTTTCCATTTTCCATATTCTAGAAGAGCTTCACTTTGAAATGGTATGTCCTATCTGATAGGGATAAGCTGGAGTATCATGTGAAATAGTGAAATAAAACATACAAATAATTGAGCAAATAAGTTTTTATTGTAATCTAAAGAAAACGATCTCATAGACATGATCAATGTCATTTTGCTTTCTTCTTTTTAAAACATATGCTTACCGTTTCAAATCTACTCACAGAAAAATAAAGTCAGTAATGATTCAGTAACATAGCTAAATGTGGGACTTAGCATCACCAAATATCTTGATTTGCTGATTGTTTATATAATCAGCTCAGAATATTTAACCTTTGTTGGATGTTAGTAGTCCATGATGAATTCCTGTGGCTTATACAATATTGCTGCCTTTGTAGAAGAGGAATAATTTTCTTGCTCTCTTCTCTCTCCCTCTCTTGTAAAGCTTTTCTAGTGTTAAATCACTTCATTATAGCACTCTTCTAAAAAGAAAATATCAATTGTTGAGTACATTGGGAAAAACAATGGAATATAGATTATGATCAAAGTTTAGGTTCTTGGAGATGCTTCCTAAATTCAGCACAGATTACTAAACTAATTAATATTGCTTACCTGTAGATAGGGATTATTTTAAGCCTTTTCAAATTCTAATTTAATCATTTGTTCTGACTTTGTCCAGATACAAAGAAGGAGATAATCGAAAGAGATTAATTTCATAAAAATGTTAATAATATGTAATGCCTTGTGTTGGTCATATTTTAATTTTAGAAATGTGGCATCTTAGAAAGAGCTTTCAGATCATAAAGCACCCACAAGATTCAGATATTTTTCACATAGGGTACATTGTTTAACCTTTCCAGTCTTTTAGTTTAGTTTCATTGCTTAAACTTTTCAGCATTCTTCTCATTAAAATGTAGGTAATAATTATTTCCCAGGGTTATTTTGATGTAGGCACCTAGCACAATTCCTGGTAAATAATGACTAAAAATTATAAATTTCTTCATTCCACATATATCTTGAATATCTTGAACACACATGCAAACAGACACAGACTTATTTCTTTTACAAAATAAACAAAATATAAACTAGTTTACAAATACTGATTAAAATAATTATTTATAATTACTGGTAAATGTAGCATAGAAGAGACTGGCTGGAAACAGATCTATACAACTTTAACATATTAAGAAATATGTAGGTTTGGCATTCTAGATCAGAGAAAGGCCTCTAAGCTGAGCACACCATGCCTCCCTGTTTCATTCAGACTGTCCTGAACAACTAGCATGCCTTTTTCTCTCTTGTCTATCCTCTCTTTCAACTCCATCCTCTAAACTGCCTAATTCAACCTATCTTTTGAAGATTCTCTCAGAAGTCTTTTCTGAGAAGCTTCCCTTGGTCTCCTACTATTTACCCCAGCCACTCTCCCTCCATGCTTTGATTCACCTGTACTATGCCATTGTCTCTATGACCTAATAAGCATTCAATAAATGTTGGGTTCTTCAAACAAATCTGAATGTATTCTGTCTCTGATTCTGCTATATCATTGATAGGATGAAATATGTATTAAATAACATGTTTTAGTTTTTAATACTAATTTTCATGTATCATTCACACTCCTTTTTTTGCTTTTGACTTTAAAACATTTCTCAAAAAGAGCATGTATTGTAACTATGTTTTAAATAAAATTACTTTGGAATGTACATTGTCACAATTGTGAAAGCATGAACTCTTGTGAAATCAGGATATGAAGAGCTAAGATACAGTGTTATTTCATAGTAAATGTATATTTGTGAACATATAACCAAAAGATGTCCCAGAATGTTTTTAGTTGATGAACATGTAGTTGGGGATTATTTTTGTAATGGTTGATACTGGAGGTATGATTTAGGGCAATTACTGTTTATTTTCTTAATGTCTTGTTTGATTACATAGGCAGTAATAAAAATTTTAAACATAATGAAATTTTCCCAAAATGCATTGATACACTTTCCTACTTAAAAAAATCAACTGAAAAATGTTTATCTCCGTTTTTACTGTGATTTTGTACTCTAACCAGGATTAAGAGTTTAATCAGCAATGCTATAAAGAAAAGCATTCACATTTCTCTACAATTATTGTATAGAACTCTTTTGAAGGAATATAAAATATTTTGTGCTTCATATACTAAAGTTGCAAATCTGACCTCTTTTACAGGAAACAAACTTCAAAAAATATAGATTAAAAAAATGTTTACCCTACTACATTTCCTCTTACTTTCTTTATTCTCTCTTCTGTCTCCTTCTCTCACTCCCTTTTTCCATCCCTTCTCTCTGTAGCTTTCTCACTAGACTTCTCCGTAAAGAACAGTGCACCAATAAGCTACTTCATAGCAAATTTATGAAGATAAAAATGGTGTCTTGAAGAGTCCTAAGTCTTGGTTGTTTGAAGTAGGTTGTAGTGTTGTTGTGATGTGGTTGGATGTATGTGTGTGAATGTGTGTGTATGTGTTTTAAGAGGTTCCAGTTATGCAAAACTTCAAGCTTGGCAGTTTGAGTATCATTATTTTATATTGTAAAATATATGTTAAGCAGAGTTCCTTATATCTATAGGGCAAGGAGTTATCTAAAAATAAAACACATTTTTTATCATAGTTCCTAGCTAAAATGAATTAGTTGCTAACAGCAGTTAATATTTAATTGGCTAGGTACGAAAAGAGTATGGGAAATGCCTGCGGACACATTGTTGCAGTGGCAAAAGCACAGAGAGTTCCATTGGCTCAGGGAAAACATCTGGTTCTCGGACTCCTGGACGCTACTCCACAGGCTCACAGGTAAGCAGTGTTTGATGATTGAAATGAAATCTTTCTTACCTATATTCTGTTACGAGTTGCTGTCCTTTATTGAATCAGATCCTTTTTCTATCCCCACTGCTTAACACATCAAGTGTTGTTTTTGTGGTCTTAGTGTTTCTTAAACTGGAATGATAAAGGAAGAAATTTAAGAAACCAATTGCAATAAAATTAGGAAATTTAGGGTGTAAATTTGTGTAATAATTAATGATTTCAGGTTTTTCCCAGGTGAATGAGAATAGAAGGTGAGGAAAGGAACTTGCCACTTCAACCAAAATTCTAAGAAAATAATATATTATTATATTATTACTTCTTTGAATATGTGTAATAATTCTGTAGCACATACTGAAAATATTTACTTATTAAATGGTGTGTTTATTAAAAACAGTTTACCCTAAACCGTGTTATCTGCTGACAAGTTGAAGAACAATTCAGGACAGTGAAGGGTACCAGAAAATCATCATTGACTGGTCTATGTCCAGTGTTAGCTGTGATCGCTGCATCATCCCTCACTGGGAATTTTTAAATTTTTAGATAACCTGTCTGCCATTTTTCCCAGGCTAGAGTGTCAGTCTAAAGACTATTATGTAAACATTTCAGTAACTCCAGGATGATAAAATAAGCCAGTCAAATAAAAAACATAGGATTATGAGGGTCATGAGTGAGTTTCAGTTCAGACTAGCAGACTAACATTTTTAAGAGTACATGATTCAGTGGGAAAAACAACGATATTTTTTGTGTCGTCAATTGAATTTTTCTTATGATGTGAATATAAGTACAGTTATCAATTCAAGAACTTGGCTTGACCTATAAGTCTATTTTTTTGGCAAATTTGGTAATTTTATGTAAAATAAGAAAGATCACTTAGTTTGCTCTTTGTTTAGTGCTTAATTGGCTTGTAAACTTAATGATTAAATTCCCTAAACAATTCCATTTATATGCTTAGAAAATCGAATATCCTTATTACCTTTTAATATATGTGATTCTCTCAAACACATCTCTCAGACTGGGCAGTTATAGACATCTAGCTAGCACTTGAGCAGCTCTTATAAATCAAAGATGGTGAACAGTGTTCTTATAAAAAAGACACTAATGGAGTTCTCTTTTATCCTACAAATAAAACCACATTTCTAATTATCAGCCTAATATTTATAACTTGAAATTTTAAAAAGCGCAGAGTTCCATCGGCTCAGGGAAAACTATAGTATCTTAATGCTTGAGTTAACAATCACGAATTATCAAAATGATCATGAAATGTATTCTTATATATAATAAACAATTATTAATAATGTGAATTTTATTATTTCCATAACTTACTGAGGTTACATATTACAAGGTGTAAAACTCTGGGGGAAAATTCCAGGACAAAAAACCTTTGAAACCGAAGTTTTCATCCAGTATATATTCCAGTCAAAAGGAGAAATAAAGTGGGAGAAACACATTTATTTCTGTCATCCACTTCTTCTCTCCTGTGTCTCTTGTGATCCTGCTGCAGAAGAAGAGGCCCCACCCAGCCTCTGGTCCAGATATGCCCTCTCTTGCCCTTGTAATCAACTATTGATATGGAGATGGCCTACTTCTCTCCACCCCTTGGAAACACCTATTGATATAGAGATGCACTAAGACCAGACGAGAGATTCTGGAAATATTGCAGTTTTACCCACAAAGGGAAATAGACATACCCATTTAGGCAAACTGAGATTTCTGAATTTAAAACCACTAAATTTGCCAACTAAAAATCTCAAGTCTCACATAAGATTGGAGGTGCACCTGCCTGGATGATGCCTCCAGAATGATCCCCTTGTAATCCATGCCTTTATTTTTCAACCTGATTATCCTTACTTCCCTTTTTTGTAATAACCTTTTCCACAACTTTTAAATGGAAATTGCTGAGATTCTGTATGTCATCCAGTTGAACTAGTCCCTGTATTCTTCTCTTATAACCAAGTTCATCAGCCATCATCCTGTAGCCCTTTTATTGACATGCCATTAATGAAATAATATTTTGGAGTTTCATTTATTATGCTACAACAGAGTTGTACAATGTTTAGCAGTACTTTTAAGGTATAAGTAGATAGGATGATGCAGCTTAATAATCATAAACTTAGTGGATGGATGGACCTTGCTTTAAATTCTGGCTTTGCCATGTCCCACCTGTGACACAAAACAAGTTACTTAATATCATTGACCCTCAGTTTTTTCATTTTTAAGGTGATAGCAAGAATATTGATTCCTTGTGTTGCTAGGATGTTTGAGCTAATATATACAAGATACATAAAACATATTGTAGGTGCCAAGTAAATTGTAGAAGCTACCTTACATTAGTTTAATTATTACAGAATATAATCTAAGATTTGTTTTAAAGGTGCAACATTTACAGCTGTAACATCACAGTTCTAATCTTGGGGAAAAAAGCCCTTACATTGTTTTCTTATATTAAATGTAATACTATTCTGATTAATTTAGATAATCCATAACCATGACCGTCGAAAGTGAAGTTTAAAATACTGAGATTAAGGTAACATTTTGGGAGTATGGATGCATTTTTCATATCAGAAAACTTCTAAAATAACAATCTGTATATTTCTTACTTTCTATTGAGAGTTTCTCCTAAGTAGTGCCAAGCAGTTTTCTAATTTCTGGAGAAAAAGTGGTTAAAGGGCAAGTTTTCCTCTGATCTGGAGCTTTTATTGTAGTTGTGAAAGACAGAAAATGCATTAACAAATATGAATGAACAGAGAATAGATTCTGAAAGCTGGTAGAAAACCAAATATGGTGATGTAGTATAGAAAGTACAGGCAACTACTTCAGTTAAGTGCTAGAGAAAGGCTGTTTTGGGAGATGATATTTATGGCAGTATTCTGAATGACAGGAAAGAAGTTCAGGGGGAGAGAATTCCAGGTGAGTAAAACGTCTAATGTAAAGCACTTAAGGTAGAGAAGAACTTGCAAATTCAGGAAGAGAAAGAATGTCATTGGCTAAAGTGGGTGATAGGGTATAGGGAGATGAAGTCACAGGAGAAGGCTAGAGACAGATCCAGAGGTATCTGTAAAAGTATGAAAATTTAGATTTTATTTTGATGACTTTAGAAAGCCAGTAGGATGATTTAGAAAAGAAAGTGGGAGGTTATCGTCGGCATGTACTGAAGATTTTGTGGCTACAATACAGATAATGGAAGGGCATGACTGGCAAGACTAAATAGTGAATATCCTTCCCTAACTGTTGCTCACCCATATTTCCCCATGCTAATCACTTAGAAAAGATGGGTAATGCCCATTGTCACACATTTATTCACAAAGATGTATTGTATTGTTTTGTGTGTATGTGTGTGTGTTTATAAAACCTATGGACTGAAGTATGTCCTTCACACTTTGAACTTTAATTGTTCTGTCATTAATCTATCATTCATTTTATTGAATTTTTAGATGTATTTACTTTTAT
Source organism: Manis javanica (assembly GCF_040802235.1). Classification (NCBI taxonomy): domain Eukaryota; kingdom Metazoa; phylum Chordata; class Mammalia; order Pholidota; family Manidae; genus Manis; species Manis javanica. Next base: position 124,433,214 of record NC_133160.1, on the reverse strand, counting down.
TATATGACATTTGAAATATGAAAAAATGTCTATTAAGTTGTGAAGCATAGTAACAAAATGAGCATCTGTGAACTCAAAATCCAATTTAGGAAACAAAAAATTTTCCCTATGTTCTAACCTTCATGAAAGTTCCCCTTAGTCAATCCCCCTGCTTCCACCAGAGAAAATCTCCTAACTTTTATTCTTCATTTCCTTAACTTATTCTAATAGTTTCTCCACCTCCTCAATAGATGTTCAGCATTCTTCTTGAAAGTCTTTTTCTAATATGGCATCTCTTGTATTACGTCTTACGTGACTCTTTTTATACTCTATATTCTAAGACTCATTCTGGTTCATTTCGTGAACATTTGAATGTTAATTCTGTACTATGCAATATATATTTTGCTCTGCTTGAAATACTTTACCATTTTCTCCTTTTCCTATTCATCTATTATTTAATATAGTGTAGTGAGTTGTTAATCCCATAGATCAGGAGCCAGATGACTGGATTCAAATATTGATTATGCCACTCATTAGGTCTGTGAAATAAGACATTAATTAACCTCCGAACCTCAGTTTTCTAATGAACAAAAGAGTATTCAGGGAGTTCCTGTGAGATTTCAATGAGTGAATGCATGAAAAATACATAGCATAGAATCTAGTACATAGACAGAAATAATTGAAATATTCAAATATTTTGCAAACAATATATATTTTATTATGCATACATATAATATTTACTATGTGCCAGGCATTATTTCAGGCATGTGTTAGGTCAATTAACAAAAAAGACAATTTTCTATTTTTCTAGAGCCTCATGTCTAACACAAGCATTAGACATTAATTTGGGGTCATTAAATATAAACATAAGAAGTACATTATAATAATGTCATATTGTAGAAGATGGTAATGACTGTGGGGGAGAAGAGCAAGGTTGAGCGTGTAGAATTCAGTTCTAAATAGGCTGATCAAATTAGGTCTCTTTAAGGAAAAAATATTTAAGCAAAGATTTAAAGAAATGAAGAGTTACATACCTGAATCTGGGTAAGAGCACTCCAGGCAGAGGAAACAACTGTAGCAAGCCTAAGGCTTCTAGAAGCATGTTTGGTGTATTAAGGAACAGCAAGGGAACAGGCGTGGCTAGCCCAGGTAGGAGAGACTAATAGAAGAGGAATAATGGGGACAGCTTATAAAAATATTACCTAATAATAATCATAATTCCATCAACTCTCAGTTAAGATGTCAGTGCTTTGTTCACAGACTTCCTAGACAAGACCATATCCCCTTATTATTTGTACTTTAAAAATGTTTTAATTATAAAGTATAGCAACATGAAAAAAAGTCCACAAAATATGTGGCACTGCATTTTATTACCCCAACCCTGGTCAAATATTAGAATACTGGATGTACTTCAGAAACACTCTGAATGCTTCTAAATTATTCCCCCAAAATGATCCCACCATTTTCACTTTCAACAGTGCATTTTGTTTTGCATGTGTTTGGTTGTTTTTCACATGATATCATCCAGTATATATTCCTCTTTTGTTTTCCTTATATCCTCAGACATTTGTTTTGCAGCAGGAGGCTGTGTTGCTTTTTCCTTTTCATTATTATATACTATTCTATAATTTATTCATCCATTCTACCATTGATAGTCATTTGCATTGTTCCTAAGCTCTCAGCTATGATTAATGCTTCTATGTAGACTTGTGGGCACATTGTAGCTTTGCTTTTATTTCTATGATAACTCAATTAATCTATCACTTACTAGTCAAGCGAGTCCACGAAAGCAAAGACATTTGCTTCTCCCTTTTGTATTTTGTAGGTTAGTATTTGGCATGTAATAGAGGGCAATTAATATTTTAAATTAATTAACTAATAAAACAAATTGTGTGAGGTTTATTCCCACTATTTCAGTTTGAAGTTTTGAAATATTTTCAATAGAAACATTCCTCAAGTTCTCTGGGTCTGTAATTCTGTACCAGCTTTCTTATTGTGCTTATAAGTTTTGCTGTGTGTGTGTGTGTGTATGTGTATGTATGTGTGTGTGTGCTGACCTATAAGGAAATATTTCTGAAGGATAAGCATGTCCCATGATTCATAAAACTGATTGTCTAATATTTTAAGATTAGCTATTCCTGTTATTCAAGGAAGCCAAATATATTTGCAACATAACCCATTTGTGAGCTTGGTTTCATTATTATTAGTAGTAACAGTTTTTACAACCATTTCATCCTTAGAAAATCTTCTGAAAACATTTTGTTTCCACCTTACAAGATTAATACTTTTTTGATCCCTAACTCAATTAAATAATAAAACAATAAACTAGAAAAAAAGGATTCCCACAAAATGGAAAAAGTTTACATTGCTTTCTTGAATTTTCTGGCCCTCAGAAAACTGTATTTGAGGATATAAATAATGATGTAAGAATTATCAATTTTAGAAAACTTCCTACTGTGAAGAAACGGTTCTAGTGATTCAACTTTATTTATCTCCTTCAAAAGAAAGGAAAGTCAAGATCATATGCAACCTATTAAATCACATCAGTCTTCTTACAAAATTTATGGAAAATATTAAGTTCAGTAGCATTTTAATAATATTCTATGTTCTTTCTTGCTAAATATTACTTTCCTGCAACATCTGAATTCTTAAACTAAACATTAGTTAGTAATATAAATATTATAAAAACTGACAACTTAATGCATATTTAAATATCCCATTCCCATAAAAGTAACAATGAAAATAATTTGTTTTACCTTGGAAATTACAATTATTAAATTCTGACTGTCTAGAGTACACTTCTATATATCTTCAACATGTTTAAATTGGTGTAGTACATTACACTTATTGCTTTTTTATAGTTATAATTATTTTTGGTATAGCTATTTAGGAATACACTTAATGAGAATCGATTATTATCATTAACTGCATTTCTGATGTTCTCATGCTACTGAATTGCAAGCATGTTGGAGTGGTATATTTGCCATATGCCAAAACAAGCATTTCCTATAGCTATGGCAGAAAGAGAAAGAATGATTCGTGTGAGTTCATTTAATTTTTCCTTTTCCCCATCCAGAGCCGAATTCGTAGAATGTGGAATGACACAGTCCGAAAGCAGTCAGAATCTTCCTTCATTACTGGAGATATAAACAGTTCAGCGTCACTCAACAGAGGTAATTAGAAATGATTTTTCATATTTATTACTTTTGTGAATTCTTTGGGAAGCCCTTAAATGCATTGCTTTATTTTCAACTTCTGGACCTTGTTCCTTGTGATAGGAATATTGCAAGAAGTAAAACCTGGTGGAGTGTAGCAGTGTGTTCCATTATTCATAAGCCTTTTTTTTCCTTGAATTTTCAGGAAATCTTTTCTGAAAGGAAGTTAGAAAATGAGAACTTACTTTTTCTAGTTATCTGTCAGTAAACTGGTGAGCTGTCAGGCCTCATTGGGAATAGTGAAAATGGGCAATTATGTGGCTATATAATCTGTTAGGCATCATAGAGTTCCACATTGTCCCAGGTATGAAGCAATTTCATAGTCTTTATGGAACTAAAAATATACTGTCTAATACATACTTAAGGCAACCTATGTATATGGGAAAAAAATCACATCTAAACTTCATATCTAAAAGAATTATCCAGATAATATTGGATTTCTAAAAATCTAGGAGAGAAATATACATACATATATATTATTACATATATATATATATATATATATATATATATATATATATATATATATATATAATTTTTGTGTGTATATGTGCTTCTGGTTAAAATGTCCCCGCAACATCATTTAGATTTTGAAATGTGGTTTCCTTAATCTACTGTTCTGTTCGTGGCCGATTTTTATGATTATGATTATTACTATTCTCACTCTCTCTTTCTGTCTCTGTCTCTCTCCCTCTCTCTCATACAGTGTATGTGTGTGTGTATGATTAGAATTATACTGACTTCAGTAAAAAAGAGTAGATGCAAGGTTTATGCAGAGCTTGACTATATCAGTCAATAGTGCTGGGAAGTGTTTACAATACAGTTATCTGAGAATGTGGTGTTTGTATGCACTTATTCCAATCACACTGCTTAAAAGAGACAGTGTTGATTTGTATATTCAATAGTTATTTGAGGGATCAACAATGATCAACTTTATTATTTGCTTATCCCCAAAGTAGGATTATTAGTTTGTTTTAAACCTGTTTCTGTCAACTTTCTGTTATATTAAATGCTACTTAAAAATAAATTATTTAACACTTATGGTTAATGATTAAGAAAGATTCAGATGCTGGTGCTCTTAATTACTTTGACTCAAGTAAACTTCATTTTATTTATATAAAAGAAGGTAGGACAAGTAGTGTCTGAGTTGAATTTGATTTTGGGATATATGTTTATATATAATCTCGACCAACTTTCATATGTTATTTGGGGCAGTGATATAGTAACTGTAACCTAGTGATGATATTAAATCTTCTACATCATTTTAGCTTAAGTAAGAAGAATGAATGAAAGTATTCCTCTAACTAGCAAGGAAACACATTAAAACAATTTCTTGTATTTTGTTTCATTATTAGTCTGTTTTTATTTACTAAAGTATATTGATTTACGTAATATCTCTTAAGTATTCTCTTTTTAAGTTTAGTTTTAAAGATTAGTTTGTGAACACTTATTTAAATATGAATACTCTGATTTTTTGACATACTTTCCAAATCACAGAAAACAAATTACTGACAAATGACTCCAAGAACTTAGGAAGTAATTTGCTGCCATAGCGACAGAATTTCTTTATTCTTTAAATAATCTCATACATAGAAAACTTAAAATAAGTTCCTAGGAAAAAAAACTATCCTTATTAATAGGATTTGTTATTTGAAATATCTTACATATAATAACACAACAACCATAAAATAATTGTTTAAACAAAAACTTAGATAATATAATTTTAACGATGAACTGTTTATAAACTACTTGAAGATGGATAAAATATGTAAAATTTTTATTTTGTCTAGCAGTAAGATCTAAATTTATGTAAAGATTGTGAGGTATATAACTTTAATAAAAACTGTTTTAAATGAACAATTTTTTATGACTTCAATTTTAAGGTCAATCACATTACATAACATTATTACATCATTTTTAGTCCCTTTTCAAGAATTTCATTAACTTGGAATATGTGATATTTCTATGACTGGATCAATTTGAAATATATTTAAAGAAAATAGTAAGGATATTTTATATTGACTGGTCATATTTTTAAATGTTTTAAAATTTCTTGTGGCATCCAGTTGGTTACTCTAAGGATGACTTTGGAGAGGAGGATGAATTGAATTTATGATTTGGAATGTGACTGGGTAGTGATCTTTTCCTTCAGAATATATATTCTTCCTCCACTCAGTGACTTTAATGGTGGTAGTCATCAGTGATTGCCTTGATTTCCTATATTAATTTTTTTCTAGTCCCACAAGTCAGAAACTCCACATTTTATTCTCATCTCATTGTTTTTTATCTTAGATGAGTGGAATACTTTAAAATTTTATTTCTTCATATTATATCTCTGAAGATCATCTTTAACCTCCTTCTTTAATCTTGTCTTATTTCCCAGGGTCCTATCTTCCCTGCATTCAGGCGTGTGTATCATATTTAGGTAGGTGGAATCAAGATTCACGTTTCCAGATAAACACTTCAGTCACCTCAGCAACATAATTATTCACCTCTGTTAATTCAAGAGATTATATTCTCTATTATTAAAATAAAAATTTTAGGCACTGCATCTTTACATCTTCATATACGCTAACTTTCCATTCATTCTTAGTTTATTACAGCTAGCAATTTTTTTAATTCAAATTCCATTTTCCTTTCTCAGTTAGATATATTTAATCTCTTATTTTTATCTTTAGAACATAGTTCTAGACCTTGTGAACTACAAGAAGTTGACTAAAAGTTAGTCCTATTTTCACTTCAGGTTTTCTTTCCTATTCATACCACTACCCAATTCATCAAAAGAATAATTATTTTAAAATTCTGTATGTCTTCTCATCTATTCTTCCAAACAAGATTCCATCATTATCATCTTTGGGAAGCCTTTAAGAATAAGCATCTACCCTGCAATGTAGAACTCCTTCTCAATGGTTTTTATTTGTTCAAACCATCTCTAATATTCTGTTCTTCAACCAACTTGTTACATCTTATGTATCAGATTTCCTGTCTAGATTTCCCAGTGTAATAAGTCCGATTATTATTGTAGTTTTACTCCTTGGAATCATGTGAAACCTTGGTGGTTTTAGTGATATTTTCAATTTGTGTAATCACTCATATATTCCCTTTGAGACTTTGTTACTTGGTTACCTCATCTCTTTAAAGCCTTCTATTACATTTACTCTTTGAATATCTATATTTATGAAGATGTTTTCCAGTTTCTCCGTATATATTTACAAGTAATTTTCCCCTGCTGACCTGTTTGCTACAAAGCTACACACTCACTCTAATCAAGAATTCCTTGAGGCCAATGCCCCAGAACTACTATCGAGTTAACTTCACTGATACCACTATATATACAGGTAGAAGGAGCTTTTTGAGAGCCATAAGGTGATTTTGATGGTTGATGACAGAGAGTTTTAAGGAAGGTTGACTGTGATCAAAACCCAGATTTTCACAAATCCCACAGGAATGCTTATTCATTTGTTCATTTAAATATTTACTGCTTGCACATACCTTGAAATCAGTCCACAGCTCCAACTTCCTAGTAGTGGTAGAAACAATTTGTAGCTTGATTTAAATTAACAGTGCCTCTAAAACTTAGGTTTGAACCAAAAATGAAGAATTTTCTGAGAAATTCCATGTCAATTCAATTGTTAAATTAATTGCTAACATTTCCACCTTTTTTTTGTAGATCTATATAGAAATTTGGATTTTTTCTGAAATTAGATTTTATTAGGCTTCATCTCATCATGAATAATATAATTGCATTTCCCATTTTATTTTTGTTTAGTGAAAAGGATGTCAGAAATTTCAGTGTATAATCAAGTTTGGCTAGGTAGCTGCTACCAATATGGTATCTTTCTGTGAATTACAAAATCATGCCCCAGACCACTCTCATTCCACCCAACCAAGCTGCGGCAATATTGTCCCATCTGAGTAACTCAATTAGCAAAAAGGTATTTCTTCTGGAACAATGGCTTAGTTGCATAGTGGATGTTTATTTCCCCCTACTTGCCAGCTTCCATTTCACCAACCTCCCACACAGGTTAATGCAGTTTAGATTTTTATACATGGAGATCTGAGCTGTGAAGCTACACTTACTGAAGTGAAATTTATGTGTTATATGGCAGAAGATCAACTGATCTGAAATTTGCAGCACTAATTAATACTGATGATTCTCCTTTCAAGGTTCAGATCAGTATTAATATACACATGTTCTCAATAAATTTATGTAATCAGTAAAATTATGATGACCTACAGAAGTATTTTAATAACTTTTGACTGTCGGTGGCACAACAACCTACTGACAGGTGACCTGACCTATTAGGAGCATTGTTGATACAAAGGAGAAAGCACCATGACAGACATTTGCAAGGAGTTGGCTTATGCATTGCAGTTTTGCCTAGTAGTTTGGAGAACAGAGTTTTAACCCAGTGAATTTTGAAATGTCATTGTCTATGCAATAGGAATATAAATACTCCCCACTTCAGGGAGACCTTGAGAGGACGAAGTAAATTAATATATGTTAATCTTTACAACAGTGCCTGAAACATAATAAGTACTATTAATATTGTTATTGTTTTATTCAGAAGTTTGTATGTATTTTCTAACAAATGAAAACTGGCCCTTGTGAGTGCTCACAAGTAATCAGATATTAAAATTCATTATTTCCTACCAAAGGTTTCCTTTCCTTTTTATTTTCTAGCAATAGGCTGGAGGAATGAGGTGGTTACCTGAATGCCAAGGAAAAGATGTAATAATTTACCTAAGATAGTGCTACCCTTGAGGCTAACAAAAAGAAATAAACTAATAAAACTGAATTGCTCTTCTAAATTAGAAATTAAATGCAAATTACAGCTGCCTACTTGTACTTTCCACTTTTGATTTATAACCATATTTTAGCATTGAAGCAATAAAGGTAGAATATTTTTTCTCCCCACTTTAGATAATAATATAAGCAAACACTGCTTTCTCTTTCCTCCCAGCCCCATCCTATTCTTTAGTGGCTTAGGGAACACTAGTTAATTCAGAAGGCCCTGCTAAAAAACTAGTTATATAGCAGAGCTGTGATTTATTCCCATTTTAAACTCATGTCTTCTCAGAGCCTATATTGTCTTTCCCAGGAGGCTGATTGCTGAGGCAGAAGACACTTCATAAATAAATCACCTGCCACCTCATTAATATACAGGCTACTAAATATATTTTGTTTTTATGCTTTTAAAGAAAAATGCCAATGAAAAAGCATAATGGTGTTTCACTGTGATTAATGATTTCTATAAATCAAAGCTACCAGGGTAAAACCTCATACTCATCCACTGCACTGTATTAATGTCAGTAAATATAGTTTAGCTTATATTCATCAAATATATCATATTGCCAAAACCCTTGCTTTTTTGAGGATTATAAAATCATTGTTTGTAAATATTAATCAGATCCAATATAATCTGACATTTGTGAAACTTACAAAAACAGTTAATGATGTGCCTAAGAGTATTTGTGTAGCTAACAAATCAGAGTGGCCTATATAACAAACTACATTTTGTTATGAACAACCATTATGATGCTATGAATGCAAACATAGTAAGTGCCCTATGGCATCAATATAATTTTCATTTGAGATTCACCAATTTTGTTATCCTTATGTTCTTCATTTGTAAAGGAGGCAATAGCATTCTCTGTGTTAATTTCTTTCCTTTGCATGTGTCACCAAAAAAAGACATAATCAGAAAATGTACAAATAAGGAAATCTTCTGTGTGAGGAAAATCGGCTTAATAATGAAAAAGCAAAATATGTACAGCATTTAAAAGTGAGATGCTGCATGAAACAGATGATTAAACAATGTTGTTAACATCCTATTTCTTTACCCAAGGAGCCCAAATAATTTTCAGAATGAACTCTCCATTGCAAAATGAAATATATTAATTATTGATTTCTAGTCAATCAGAAGCAAATGTTCTTGCTATAAACCATTAGCAGGAACTAAAAAAGAAAAACTTTTAAAATGCTTGCCCGGTGAGTCCTTCTGCTTGGCTTTTAACTTTGTCTCTTTGATAAGAACACTTCAAGTCATCCAGCCTCTCACAGCCAACTACACAGTAGTAAAAATGGTTTGTATTTTATTAATATTATTATCATTATTATTCTTATAGCTTTCATAGATGCTTTCTCTACAGAGTTCTTTATTAATGTAGATTCCTCATTATTATAGTTTATCTTATTGCCTTATATATAGTTTATACTATAGTCTACATAAATCAAACATGATGAGAAACTGTGATAATTTCTAAACACGGTACTATAGACCATACTCCACTTACTTTTGAATTATTACATATAAACTGATGATGATGGAATTTTTAAAAAGTACTATCTTTTTTAGAGCTAAGTGAATGCTCTAACTTCAGAAACTGTCAGTATTCTTTCTCCACTGGAATATGATTTGCCTCTCCATAGTTCCTGATTAATTTTGGATTTCTCTTTAAGTAAAGGTAGCTATCAGTTACCTATTGTACATGGTTCATCATTCATTATCCATTATCTTTATATCCATGAAGAATCTGGGTTTCTTAATAACTTGTCCAAGTAAAATGGCTAATAAAGGACAGAATCTAGGTTCCAAACAAGTTCTTTCTGATCACAAAGTCCTATTCATGACAAAAATTTTCATTCCTGTGATGGCAGTTACTCATGAAGCTTATTGAAGATTAGATGAAAAGTATTTTCTAAGAATGTATTTCAAAGTGATTTTTCTCACCCTCACATACAAATAAGATATTCTTTTTTTAAAAAAAAATAAGATATTCTTAACAGCACTATTAATTCACATCTTTACTTCTTAATTTCCTTCATGTACTATTCAGTTCTTTCCACTCTATTTTGTCCTAAGTTTAATTCTTTAGTTGGATTCATCTTGTTCTCTTAGGAAAAGAAAAGCTTTAAAGTACTGTGAATTTGGGGAAGAGAGATTGTGCTAACATTACTTTTACAAAACCATTTGATATGGAATATGCTGAATCACTCTATTGTCAATTGTAGAACTTAGGTCGCAAGAAGAATTTTATAATCATTCTTCTTTTCTTTCCTGGAACCTCTTAAGGTATTTTTTTGGTAGAACCTTTTTATCTTTAATTTTTAACTTCTTATATTACAGTAAAAAGATGAACATTTTGGCCAGGGCAAAGATGGGTTAAAAATCAGGTAAATAACTTCTGCTTATAATAATTCAGTAATAGAACCAAACCAACAAGCAATAACTTTTCCTGGATCTTTAGTACTCCTAAATGTGGTATTCCTTGAAACTGTGTCCTCTGTCAGGACAATAAGTTATAACTTCAAATAGAGTATCTATTTGAATTTATGTCAAATAGGTAGTGATAATGTTAATTTAAACATCTTACTTTTATGTGGTAATTCCAGTTTCATCAAAAACTCTGAAATATCTTATAATTCAGAATTTAAAAACAAAACTGGACTGTACCTCTCATTTGGAAAATGTTTTCTACTGTATTACAAAGATTGTGCTGATATAAATGCAGTATATAATATCCATAGTTAACTTACAGAGGCATCACTTGCTCAAATTCCTTCTTTCTAAGAAATAGATTATATTAACTTGTATCTGCTGTATTTTTAAAGTGATTAGAATTCAATTACATGAAAAAAATTGAAATGTGGAAGGGGGGTATATGTTTAGAAAAAAAGATAATTGAATTGTTATTATTGATAATTGTGTGGCATCCAATTAAAAGAGCTCCTGTTAAATTTCATACAAAGGCTTGCACTTTATATAGCTCAACCTTAAATACTGCATGTCATTTAAATTAAATGTTTATGTGATAGGTTCTATGATTTTCATAAAAGGCTTTCTTCATAACTTGTCATTGTAAGGGATGTGGGTGCCTCAAAAACTAAGACAAGTTACCCATCACATTCATAGAAAGTAATTTATGACCCCAGAAAATTGCTGGATAATTAAGAGAAGTTTGAGAGGATATAAAAATTGAAGGAAGATAGTTAATCTTGATGCAGAAAACAAAAATAATAAAAGTTAACTGAAAGCCCAGTCTAAAGAGCACAGAGCTCATTATGATCATGTGATAAAATAAGCCTTCTCTGGACAACATTATCAAGAAATATTATTAATAGATACCTTGTTTTAATTTGTATCTACTTTCCCCAAACATTGTCATTTTCAAATATAAGTTGCAAATATAAATTCAGGTTTTAGCCAGGATAGACCTTCTGCATATAATAGGCACAACATAAGAAAGTTTACCAATGAAGGGCAAAAATTTTTTAAAAAGAAAAAGTTTTCTTCACATTGGTAAATTATTTTATAAAGTTTAATACTTATACTTTCCTTTGTTCTAAGGTTTGTTTCATTCAGCAAAAATGCACAAGCAATGTGTGACTTACAATTAAATATAGCTGTAGGACTGACTACATACCATATAGATTATCAAAAGATAATCTGATTTTGAGAAAATCAAGAGCGACTGTTTGAATGGTAAAGATAAATATTCTTTTGCAAAAAGCCTATGATTTACCAAAATGATCTGTAAATTACTGGTATTTTGCCTGTAGTTAAATAAACTTGGCCCATTATATTTAGGCTTGGTATTCTTCGTTTTGAGTACTATGAAATATATTCCAAAATGTCCAAGTTAATAGCACACAAAAATACATGGATCTGACCATGAAAGATATTTTAGAGAGGAGTGCCAGCTAGTATAGAGTCATCATTTCTACTGCAGACCAACGACTTCCTCTCTTGTGAAGCAGAGCCACCAACAATTCTGAATTCCAATCCTACCACTGTTGGCTTGAGCAGTCAGGAAACCTAAGATGTTTGAGCAGCTTTGCTTTTAGTTAATTATGTAAAAAATAGCACTGAATATCTAATAGCATCAGCTACATCAGGTACAACACAACCCTGTTTCATGCCAAAATGAAGTATTTTTTTCCCATGGAGCATATATACATATATTTATCATAAAAATTAAAAATATATATAACATATATAACATTAGCATATGTAACATATAAATGATTTTTATTACATGTATAGTAAAAAATAACACTTCAAAGCTTAAAGAAGTAAAAATATATTTTAGATTTTAGGTTAAAGACATTCTTAAAAACAACGAAAAGTGAAACAAAGATTATACACTATAAGAAAAAGACATAGGTTCTTGTCTCAAAATGTAAAGGTTACTCATAATAGTGAGATATTGGGAGAACATGTAAACAATACATATAACAAACAAAATGTTATTGCTTACATTGTATAAAGAATGTCTAACAATAAATAAATACAGTTCAACAACCAAATATACTTGTGGGCAAAGGATAAGAACAGACAGTTCACAGAATGGGAAACACGGCCAATGAACATATGAAATCCCCACCCCACCCTGTCTCATGGTAATCAGGAAAATGCAAAGTACAACAGTATCATTTCATGTTTTCTCAAATTGACAAAAATGTCAGTCTGACAATAATACCAAGTCCTAGTGAGAATTTGAGAAATATACACTGTTCTTGGAAGCATTTCGGCAAATACATCATAAATTGAACATATGTACAAGATATGATCCAGCAATTTGATTTCTAACTATTTATTGTAGAAAAACTCATGCTCTGGACAAGAAGACGTGTATAAAGCCAATTAGTGCCAAGTCAGAGGGTATAAAATAGATCATTTCTATGGTTCCAAACTCTGAAGCTCTGAATTTATATATTAAAAAAGAGGAAACACCTCTATATTCAGAATATTTCATTTTACATTGAACTAACAATAACTGAGTGTGTCCTCTGGAGAAAACATGTCATGGAAGTCTGTATTAATAGATTCCCAGTGAATGAATTAGCTATTAAAAGAAGCTAAAGTATCTCTGAACCATTTGAAAGAAATTTAATAGGCAGGTTGATGAAAATTTAATAGCAAACTTGTTGGCTTTTAAAAGTGCACAATGTGATAAATCAAGATGTCAGCTCTTCAATTTATGACTTTAGAAAAAAATGATGAAAGAGTGCCGGGCTTTCAATAAAATATTTCTTCTTTGACACTTCGTAGTTTCATTAATTGTTTGAATAAAAGCCATACAAAATATAAAATTCTGGACTATGTAGTTTTAAAAATTATTCTGCATAATTATAAAGAACAGCATGCAGATTCTGTGAGTTTTGTTTTTTATAAACACCTTGGTCGTAATTTTGTATGGCTGTCTCCATTTTATAAAGCAGCACTTTAAATTAAGCCAATGATTACTTGTACTGTCTTTCTATAGACTGTATATGTGTGTTGGTGTTTTGATACACAGAGAAGGAGAAAATAGGAAACACAATACTTAAAATAGACAATGCCTACTAAATCAGTTCGCCATAGTTCTGGGAGCTCTTTTGTCTATTTACTTGTATTTTTATATTATATCTTACATAAATTAATACATGAATATGAAGATTAAATAATTGAACATTACAAAAAAGCATTTGAGGAGAAAGTAATGCGCTCCCATAAGGCTCCTAATAACATTTTGTTGAAACACATTTTGGGGAGAGAATGCAAAAAATTGTTTGAAAGTCACTGTAAATATGTTTAAGTAAAACTACCAGAGTCATGTGTGACCTTAATAAACCGTAAATGCCACTGGACCTGTGTTTCTTTATGTATTAAATGATGGTAATAGATGAGATAATATTAAAATATTATTGAGTTCCAAATTCTGAGTTACAACCTTTCTCTGTTACGTTGTATTTCAACTTATTAGGTGAAATTTATATGCATAAGATGTATTTTGGTACTTCTGATTAACTTTTTCTAGTTTTCTTGCTTATATTATAATTTACTTGCTGAAGAAGGAAAGTTATGCCTTGTTTCCCTTTATACCAGTTTTCTTAAATCTTCTGAAAGAAAATAAAAGTCTTGGGACCCTTTCACCAGAAAGGAGCATAGGCATGTTGTGTGTACAACTGAGCACACAAATACGTCCTTCAAGCATTTTACATACCAGCTTAGGGGTTTCAAAACCTCCTAGATACCATCATCCAGTAAAAGATCCCTTGCCTTACACTGAAATTAGCATTCTAATTCCATAGAAAATATTATCATTAGTGCAACTATGTTTAACTGAACACAGTGAAACCTCTATTATGGGCCAAAGTTAAAATCTGAGAACAGAAGCACAAAGGCATCACTCAATACTAACCTGCTGATCTATATACATCAGTTAATGTATATAATGGAAATTCCTTCACAAAAGAAAAATATTTCAAATCAAGGGAGAGAGAACCATGAGGGAACAGAATGGAATATAAGCTATATTAAGGAAGAAAGATCTGCATAAAACTTTCAGCTGAAATAAAACAAACAGAACATTTACCATTCTATATATTTATAAATAACAAGAAATTGAAAATTAAGGTATATTAGGATGTGACCACAAAAATAGTGCAATCAGTTGGCTTATTAGATCACTCAGGTCTTGAATTAAAAAACTTTTTCCATCCAATATAATCACATAAGAATGTAAGTCCATTTTTAAAAAAATGAAATGTGAGCAGCAGAGCAGAGTGACAATTCAAGTTATTTTAAGAGCTTTGCAGTATACTTTTTGCTAGCCTGCTGTCAAGAAGAAACATTGTTTGAATTATGTTTCTGGATGGTATAATACAGATTCAAGTAGGATTCAACTGTCATCTTTTTTTCAGATCTGTCTTTCCCTCACAAGTTCAAAGCATGCCGATCTGCCTTAGATGTTCAGCCCTCAATTACATACATCACACTGAACTGGCCTAGACGGCGCTGTCGCTCAGGACCTCCCGGTGTCAAAACACCTATTTCATTATAGAAAGGAAAGAAGTAAAACTGTTTTGTGATAAAACTATACATTTGAAAAGAGTGTGCTCATGATTCCATTCAAATTTCACCCACTCCAAAACCTTGATATTCATCTCTATCTAAAGGTATAAATAATATAAAAAAGTAAAAGACTTAAAAATGACTATCTGCAATTTTACATTTAATCATTATCAGTAGCTTTAGGGTCCAACTTTCAAATAATGGTCAGGAAAGCTTCCCTAAGTTTTTCAGGATGGAATATGAACATCCAGATTGCTGTGTATCAGGCTTTCCCCAGAAATGAAGAGTTTGTGTTTGGCACTCTGTTCACAGCTTTGCTGGTGGTTTGCATATATTGAAATTCAGTGTTAATTCCTTTTCCATGGTTTTACTAAAGAGCTCATCCTTGTTCTGACTGCAAATATGCAGGTTCTGACTAGATTACAGTCAGGTTTTTGTGAGTCAGATAATTAAGGAACAGCTATTTTTACATAGCCACTTTGAGCTTTTACTTTGAGCTTTTTTACCCAATTGAAGCTTTTTATTTTGAGTCATGGCAGGTTGTGCTGGGGTTTTATTTTTTCCCCCTCTTATTATTATCTGCAATTAATGTTCGGGGAACATTTTGTATCCCCAAACAATTATTTGAATGTTCATTTCTGCTTTAAAGTTTCAATATTATAGTACCCAGTATAGTGTTAGAAGGAAATAAAGAAACCACAATAGGATTAGACAACTGGCACTCTTAAAAATATTTACTCAAGTTTTAAAATCGCTCAGAAAATTGATAAAAATGACTTTGTTTTAGTTTTATATTTTAAAATTGCCATAGATTTCATGCAGGATTTTTCATTACTTAAGCAAATATTTTCTGAGGTCTAGAGCAGGAAAAAAGCCCTATGTGTTCCTTGTTTTTCCTGGGGTTTATATTCCAGTGAAATTAGCTCATAAACACAGTTTTTCACATAGGTAGTGTTGTAACTATCTTCTTTTCCACCCCGCAGCATCAACTTATTTGTGACTGAGTAGTAAACTTAACTTTTCAGCTGAAAAACAATGACAGATGGTCTGTAAACACTGATCTTCTTAGAAGTCTTCAGCAATTTCACAGCTATTAGAAGGGAAGTTTATAAATCAGAAGATAGCTGGAGGGAAGAGAAAGAGACAGGATGGGCAGAACCTTGGAAAATGGTATCAGAATTCAAAGTGACCTTAGTAAATTGGGGAAACAGCTAGGTGCCAACAGAATAGACTTCCGCAAAGACAAGTGAAATGCAGTACAGCTATAGAGAATAGACAAAAGTAACTTCACATTTAAAAGACAGAGGAAGACAGGTTCTTAGCAATTTTTAGTTAAAAGATCTAGGCATTGACAAGTAGCCAGTTTTTCACCACAGTCCAGTTTTCCACCAAGAGTATAATTGAACTGCCTAAATGTGATTGGGGATCGTGGGCGGCATGTGAGAGTACCTCACAGGAAAACTGCACTTGTTTGGAATGGCAACAGGAAAAAGGACCTCTTAAGGTTTACTCCAAGCCCTAAGTGTCCTTCAAAAGCATGGAGAAGGATCGAGTTCTTACCAGAGGTGAATCAAATTAAATATAATTATTATATATCCCTCATTCATTCAAACTAGTAAACTCACAGAATGTATCTATAACTTTATACTCTTTGCAAAATATTAATGATCAAACTCCATATCCTTCTCTTACTGAGCCCTCACTTGCATTGTAATCTCCATTTCTAGGACTAAAATAAATTTCAGTGACACTAGTTACATTCATTTCAAACTGTGCCAGATGTGTAAAAGTGAGTGATACTAAAAAGCAACTTACTTGAAGTAGTGATTCTTTTTATGTCAGGAAAAAGGTCTTTAATACCAAGGATAGAAAGGAAAAATGTATTTTGTTTTTAAATGTTTTTTTATACATGTTCACATGATTTTAGATTTAACAGCAGGTAGATCTCCAGTTATGACTATATATCACCATACGGCTATGGTGATATATCAGTAAATTCTGGATTGCACCTGGGTTTTAGCAAGCCTTCCATGTGGCTTAGACTACCTGTTGTCCAACAATATATAACACAGTTTTATACTGATAGCATTTCTGCTATTGTTGCTGCCCTTTCCAGTTTAGCAGAAATTGGTGATAAGTAAAATGCACTTTAATACTCAGTTTTCCTACATTAGTAGTTTCACTGGTAAATGCTTTAAACTACATTCAAAATTAGAAAAACACTTAGAAAAACTGAAAAGAAACTTCATGCTAGGAAAGATATAACCAGATGGATTATTTATAAAAATCGTGATCACTTCAGTAGAATTCTATCATGAAACTCCATTTTTGTATGATTAAACTTCTTTTTCTTACATTTTTAGCTTTTTTTATAAACTGAATGATAAACAGAAATTAAAATAATAATGAGTCTCCTTCTTCTTCCTTATGCTTCATTCTTCCCAATTTGTTTCCTTATTCTAAATCATAGAGCATCTTCATTTACAACAGCATAGAAATATATATATATAGCTATATATATAGTTATATGACAAAGGAATATTTTCTTTTATAAGCTATATGAAGGAAAAACTGATATGCAATCTTTCCAGCTGCTTGTTTTCCAATTAATTCTAATTAATGTACAGTAATGAGGGGAAATGTACAGCAATGTATATATAATCTCCAGCCATACATGTCACCCCTGTTTGACCTATGAGGGAGTGTTTTATGTTTTTAAGGTTTTTACCTTAGTTCATTTTAAGTGACTAATAGTTTTTGTTTTTTTCATTCACTGTAGATTATTTTTTATTTTGAGATAACTGTACATTCACTTGCACTTGTATGAAACAAAGAGATTATGCACTTTTTACCCAGTTTCCTTAATATCTTGTAAAACTAAACTAAAAGTCACAGCCAGTATCTTGACACTGGTACAGTCCACCAATCTTGTTCAGGTTCCTTCAGTTTTATTTATATTTGCTTTGTGTTTGTGTGTGTGCCTATATGTGTTGTTAGTTCAGTGTAATTGTCTCACAATAGTGGGTTTGTGTTACACCACCACGGTTAAGATACAGAGTAGTTCCTTCACCTCCAGGACATCACCCTTTTATGTCCACATAAAAAGTACCCTTATGTTGCCCTTTTATGACCATACCTACTCCCCCACTCTTTAACCCCTGGCAACCACTGATCTGTTACCTATTTCTATAATTTTGGCACTTCAAATTTTTTTGGTTTGTCAGTATAATTATTCAGGGATTTATCCATGTTGTTATGTGTATTAAAAGTTGTTGCTTTTCATTGCTTAGGTAGTATTCCTCAGAATGGACATACCACAAGTTGGTTAACCATTCACCTATTGAAGGACATCCTGGCTGTTACCCATTATGGACTTTTACAAATAAAGCTGCCATGTGCAGGTTGTTTTATGAACATACATTTCCATTTCTGTGGATAAATGCCCAAGAGTACAATTGCTGTGTGATATGGTGATTACATGGTTAATTTTATAAGAAACTGCCAAAACTGTTTTCCAGAGTAGCTGTACTGTATTACATTCCCACCAGCAAAATAGGAGGGATCCAGTTTCTCTTTAACCTTGTCAGCTTTTGATGTTGTCATGATTTTAAGTGTGTAGTGATATCTCATTGTGATTTTAATCTGTATTTCCTTAATGGCTATTAGTTATTCTTTTCATGAGCTTGTTTGCCACCTATATATCCTCTTCCATAAAATGTCTGCTTATGCCTTTGGCCCATTTTCTAATTGGATTGTTTTTTGTTTGAAAGATCTTTTCTTTTTTTTACCATTGACTTTTGAGTTCTTTCTATATTCAGATACTAGTCCTTTGTTAGATTGCAAATATTTGTAAATTTGTTTGTAAAGTATTCCTCCTAGTCTATATATTATACTTTCATTCTCTAAACATACTGTGTGTTCAACCTGACTATACCCATACAATTGGTATTGTCCTTCCCTTAGTCACATTCCTTTCTTTATCATGTAACATAAATACATATTCTGCCTATTGTTTCATACATGGCCTACTTATATTTAATAAAACTGTTCTTCAGACGTTTTTCTTTTTTTTTGTTAGATGGTTTTAGAGGGTGGCAGATTACAACTTATACTAATGGTATGTTAGAAACCAAGAACATCTATCTTAAAGAGGTGAAAGAATTAAACTTTATTATTTTATTATGCCAAAGTCCAAACAACCAGTTGGAAAATGGAAAATGGATTTCTATATTGCTGGATACCACAAAGTTAATATTTTATTTAAAGTATTTTAAAATAATATCCATATGATTATTTTCTCAGATTTGTAATTTCACTTAATTAGTATGCTTACTATGATGTACTAATGAGTGATTATATTTTATTTCAATGTAAAGAAATCTTCTTCATAGAATTTTAAGAAATGTCAAATTCTTCTGCTGTGTCAACAACTGCTCTCCAAATGAGTGTTTTACCATAATTGTTGTCTTACCCTTTTTTTTACTTTCATTGATAACAATACAATGGTTTCTGTGAATGAGGGAGTGTTTTGTTTAATTTTAGCTTTTTCTGTGTTTTAAACTTTTTGTTTCAGCTTTTGTTTTGTGTTTTGTTTGTATGGAAGACTGTATATTGCTTTTTTTTTTTTAAAGCAAGCATGAATATATTCTTGCTTACACTTTGGGAAAGAGGACACCCTAAATGTGGCTTAATCAACATTGTAAATCATCTTCCTTTCCCACTGATTCTCGGATATGTGCATTATTGGAAACATGTGTTCTTTAATGGCATATATTTTTTAGTCTAATTAGCTGCCTGCCTGTAATCAGGACTATATCAACTGTTGTCATTCTAAATGTTTCCTTTCTTTTTTTCAAACACATTTGCCTGATTGACCTTTTTTTTCTCTGTCTTTCTATGGGGCTGCTCCAGGAGCCATGGCTAATCATCTTATAAGCAATGCTCTGCTTCGTCCGCATGGTACTAACAATCCCTATAATACATTGCTTGGGGAACCGGCGGTCTGTAACAACCCTTCTGTCAGCATGTACAACGCACAAGGTGTGCTGGAGTTTATCTTGGTTTTTTCAAGTGAGAGTCCCATTTTATGTAGCTTTTATGGCCACATTTTGTTTTTCTTTCCTTCCTCCTGCCTTTTCTTTCTTTTGGAAGCAGACACACAGACTCTTTTCACCTTCCACCCTTCTTGGTGCTTTTATTTTCCATTTTCCTTAGGTTTTCCTTAGTACAAAATGGATCACTTCCTTCTGATAAGCAAATGCTTGATTCATCAATATGTGTTTGTATCTCTGTAATGTTATAAATGTATTGTGGTATGTCAGATTTCCTGTTGTTGATTGATTTCTGTATTAAATTCCTCTGTATTTATTTTAAGAAAAAAGATATTTGCCTAAGGTAAGTAAGATAAAGGAAGACTTGATTCAGGTGTCTTAATGTTACAAGATCAAGAAAATAATCTTACTTTTTTAATGCCATGAAGCACACTTTAGGCACAAGGCATCAATACTGATGAAAGCACTTCACCTCCATTGAAAACTGCCCTGAACCAAGCCATGGAGGAAAGAGCAGTGTCTGAACAATAATAGCAAGTCAGATTCTACCCTAGCTTGCCACTGCCTATGTAAGCTGGCTCAGGAAAATTACAAATTGCTTCTTCTACTGTGGCCACATGTCACAACAGGCTTTTGAATATGGTTCTTCTGTATATCCTCCAGCTTTAAATGATATACAGATGTGATTACATCTCAAACAAATAAGTATATATCTCTTTAAAATCACCTACAATGTGTTTGGACATGGCTTTTTCTTTTCTAAAACTAAAACTTTATTAGGGGCACAAGAAACTTAAAATACTCAAATGCATATGTAAAGAGACCATAGGGAAAAATTATTCAAGTAAAAGTTTCATAAAAGAAAAATCCTAGTTCAGTTATCCACATATTTAAAATTATATTTTAAAGAAAATTCACTATAACAGAGTTCCTCCAAGTTGGATGTGATAGATTACCAGTTTTAACTTTCCTGGGCAATTCTGAATAACATTTGTGTTCTCTTTGGGAATCGGTGTGCATGTGTGTGTCGGGAGGGGGGGTTCTCTTTGGGAATCTGTGTGCGTGTGTGTGTCGGGAGAGGGTGTTGTGTGTGTGTGTTTTCCTTCCTAGTTACAGGTAAAAGATCAGTATCATGAATGCATAGAAGTCCATGTGAATCCCATTCCTGAAAAACATGTTTTTTGCACCATGGCTATTGGTATCTAAAAACATCTGAGTTTCCCAGGTGACACCTTACCAGATATAAAGGATGAGTTTTAATTTTTTCAAAAAGACCAAAATCAGTAATTCAGAAGTGACTTCAGGTATATAGTAAGCTGTTTGTCAACAGGATGAAATAATTAAGTGAACTTTAAATGCTATCAAGCTTCTAAAGGCCTACACATCTAAGAATCACAGACTTTTAAAATCAAAAGAAGTGATAAAGCTCATTGAATCCTCTTTACCATGTTGCTGACATTTTGGCAGCCTGTGCTCAAGAATCAAGAATTTCCTCTAACGGAGCCCTCTTCCCCTCAGGATTTCAATATTCCATTGCTGAAATGCTCCATTTGTTATATATATATTTTCCTTTCACCAAGCTGAAATTTGCCTCTAGCCATGTGCTTAGGTTTGCCCTCTAGAGCAACAAAGAGCAAAGCATCCTTCTGCTCTCATCCTTAAAAGCAGCGAATCTGTTCTTTTAGGCCCCAGCTCCCTGGTAACATCAGCTAAGTGCCATCAGTGTGGGAATATTTCTGGGTCCTTCTTCATGGTTACCCACCTCTTAATTGTCTCTCATTTGTCAATGTCCCTATTTCACTGTGGCACTCAGTGAAGTGTACATTACACAGTTCACCAAATACGGTTTGGCAGAGCAATGTGGCAAACCTTTCTAAAGGCTTGTGTGGGGATTTTTTTTCTTTATTTTCAATAGGCTATGACAGATAATCAGGTCATTATAAACATCAAAACATAGTCAGTTTTGAATG
Source organism: Manis javanica (assembly GCF_040802235.1). Taxonomy (NCBI): domain Eukaryota; kingdom Metazoa; phylum Chordata; class Mammalia; order Pholidota; family Manidae; genus Manis; species Manis javanica. Next base: position 124,411,159 of record NC_133160.1, on the reverse strand, counting down.
ATGTTAAATGAAGATTTACACCATATCTGCAAATTAAATCTATTCTACATTTTTCACCTTATGCGAAGAGTTGTTGGGGACTTTTTAATACATGTAATAAATTTAGATCATTTGGGTTAGTATTTGTGATTATTCATATAATTTCTAGTGTTTTATATATATAATGGAAAACAAACAATTGTTAATCTATATGTTTTTCCTAATATGGTATCTCTTATTTTATTTTTACTGGTATCCCAAAGTAAAGGAATTTTCTAAGGACAGAACAGTTTTAAACACTACCAAAGTGAACATCTCAAGATGCAAAAGTTAAAATAATACCGTATCGATGCAAACTTTTATTCCTGTGGAATCTGTTACTGGATATTGCTATTAAGATTATCAGTAAATACCCAAAGGATTCTTCTGAATGGATTTGTCATTTATACCAGAAAAGTAGATAAATTCTACTGACTATTCATAAAAACAAAAGTAAACAACCTTATTAATGTTTTCAGAATCAGAAGTGGAATTGTTCAACTATTTTATGTTTTCAATATTTTTTTAAGATGTTAAGAAAGTGTGGTACTGCTTACAGTAATTCTTTTTACCACTGACCAAAAACAAATCTTGGTGATTATCATATTGCTACTAATCTTATGCTTTCAGATGAATGCACTTACATTCTTACTGGCAAGGTGAAATCTTACATGAGATGTAGGTGGGTCGGTATGTACTGGAGCGGCTCATGTGGAACTACCACTTGGTTTTGTCCTCTTATTCAGCTGCAGCAGTGCCATCCAAAGAAGCACTCAGATTGAAAGTATATGTTTGTAATTCCTTTACTTAAAATATGGAAAGATACGTTTATAGTGTTACTGAAGCATATAGAGTCAGTACTAAGGATAAATAATATACTTTATATCAGACTCAGATTCTGTCTGTGGAGTATTTAAAATGACATGCACGGTATTTAAAGAGCATTATCATCTTGTCAATATTGGAGAATTCAATTTTTGTAAGATAAATTTCATTGTAGATAAACATGCTGACAAAACATAATATAGAGGGGAAGTCATGATTTTATAAAGTAATTTGCATTTAAAAAAATTTAATTCGATTCTAAAACTTTAAAGAAAGACATATGTCCTTAAGATGGGATATAGTGAAGAATACATTTTAGTTGTTAAGCATTCAAAGTAATATTATTATAAAGTATGTACATAAATATTATGTTACGACTTTCACAGCCTAAGGCAGATTTGAAGAGAAGGAGGTGGTTAGGAATGCACAGAAGAAATCTAGGAGATTCCCTTTCTGGTGCCAGTTCTGCCATTCTTAGCAGGGTAGTGGTGGATAAGGCTCTGACTCTCTTGGCTACAGTGTTCCCATCTCCGAAAAGAAGGCATTGACCTTCAGTTATCTCTAATGTGCTTTCCAGTTCTACAGTTCTGTCATTTAAGGAAGAGCCTTAATGCCTACAAACAATTTCCATGCATCACTATACTGGTTTGGCTCTTTGTTTCAAATTCTTTTGGTAAAGCTATTTTGAAGCTTTAAAAGAAATTTCCTCTGCGTTTTGAAATATTATTGGTCTATGTTTTGAAATATTGTTGGCTTTTCAGTGGGAAACAAATCAACATTTAATGTACAAAAACTGTATCTTTAAAGCAGTAGTTAAATTACAAGTTGGAATCTCTTGAGATCATATATCCCAGTGAATTCTCCGGTTTTTATTTTGTGATGATTTAACCTTCTTATAAGCAAAATCAGCAAGAACAGTTCTTCTGACCTGATTAAAATATGACTTTTTTTACAAATAATTTTGCTAGGATTATTTTTTAAAAGATCAACTCTAAAAATGTTTGATTGCATATGATTGTGCCATATTCCCAAAGAAAACCTGACATTGATGGTATTTTCATTTCCCCTCACATCTTCTTGATACAGAATAATGGTTGGATTTAATCTTTTTCTTTCTCCATAGTTATACAATTTTTGAATATGAGCTCCAGAAATGATTATTCACAAATGATAAGAAGCACTTGTATAGGTGGGGGAAAAATAACCTTTGTACATGGAAAGAGAAGATACATAAGGGAAAAAAGCCACAATTATAGAAACCTTCAACCATGTTTTTCTCTGTGTATACAAGATTTTTAAAATAATTTTACTGAAAAAAAATTGAAGTTAAATAACATTCTTTAGAAGAAGGTATGTACTGACATACATACATAGAGATAGATGCATAATATTGAAATATATTTGTGGAAATAGTCATGGTTTGCCCTCAAATTTTTACTCTCCTTGGTTGGTGTGAGAATCTTAACTTTAAAAATAAATGTATATTTGTTTGAAATTTACAGTGGTAGAAACACTTATTAAAGACTCTTTATTAGCATGTGTTAAGGGGGGTTTCTTGTTTTCTAAATAACATTTCAATATTTTTAATTATGATAAACCATGTAACACAGACTCATGAATTTTTGGGGCAGTGGAAATTATTTCCTTTGACTCTTTTTTCTGCATATCATCAATTTGCTTTTTACTCATGTTTCTTCTACTGTCGCTGTAAGCTTACTTGTTGTTTTTTCTTTCCTTTTCTTCATGCTGTCGTTTAGAGCCCTACAGAGAGACAAGTATGGGAGTAAAGCTAAACATTGCATATCAAATGTAATTTTTTTTAGTTCACTTTTATTGCATCACATATAGATGATGTAGTTATTAAAAACAGTTCATCTCACAATTTAAAGAATAAAGAGCCTATGAATTGACTTATATAAATATATGTTAATAGAGATTAGACGCTTTTGTTGTCTGATTCTTTTACTGTGTCACATAATCAACATAGTTAAGTCTCATGTAATGTTTGTGTGAGTTAAATTGTTTTTAAATTAAGCATTTATTTTTGCTAAGTCATTCATGAACTTTTAATTTTTATTAGTACATGCCATCATACAAATGTCACATGCAACATACCAAATTTATTTTACTGCAGCTGTTTGCACATAGCACCTAATGCATTGACAACAGAAATAATAATCGTGTTTCAATGCATCAGTCACTCGACCATAACCATCAAGCATAACTATGGCAGCCTCTGCAGCAGCAATCACCCATCACATACGGCCCTTTAAAAAGCATTTATTTTTATTTTTTCTTAACATTGTGGATTTGTCTATAAGATACCTTATAACATGAAAATAAATCGCTTCACCCTATGTCTGTGATGGCCGCCTTTTTAATGCATTTTATGCATTGCTGTTTTTGGAAACTGTCACTTGAATATAGAGTACACATGAGAAGTCCGTGTAAAAATTGATATATTTGGGCTACGTTATTTAAACCAGTGATGAGCTCATTCACTTTTGATAAATAAAACTGCATCACAGATATAGAATGAATGCTGTATTTTCACAAGTTAGAAGTGTATTAACAAGTTGAATAGAGTTATTTAATTAATTCTTCTATAAAGAAGTACCCTTTCCTATTTACCAGTATTGGTTAAATGTTTGTGTTTTATTTACTTTTGTGGTTGCATTTGAATTGATTTATGGAATTATTATAGATCCTTGGATTTCTGTTTATTCAAGAGAATGCAAAAACTTGAAGAAGCATGTGGTCAAATTTATTTCACTACAGCTGTTTCTTCCCAGAATAAAATGTTTAATCTCTTTTAAACCCAAAGTTTAATATGCACAGAGTTACCACTCATTATGAAATGGAACCTTTAATACTGACACTATGGTTTTAGGACTCAGATCCCTGTGTCTTTACACATTCTTTTGTACCTAATGACCCTAAACAATCACTGATGGATTAATTTATAAGTAACCAAGTGCTTGTAGCAGAAAAAAAAATAGCAAGTACAAATATGAGTTCCTATGTGCAAATTTTTTTGATGTGCTATTTGACCAAACATTATTTCATGCCTACATAGTTCTGAAAAATTTAACATAATCCTTTTGTGGTTTTGTATGTTGGGATTATTTTTAATCTCATCAAATTATATATCAATTTTAGAAACTGCTTGATTATTTTACATTTGACTGGTATATTCAAAGCACCACACATGAATTATGTTAATTTAAATTATAACTATTTCAATGTTAAGGCAACATATAAAATAAAAGGTAATGGATTGTTGCATTGACTTTGATGTGTATAAATTGAAAGCTATGAATGATTACACCAAAATTTTGCGTTATTTTTTTCTAAGCCATAACCAAATATGCTTCAAATATGTCAGGCAATTGTGTGGAAATTGTAAATTTATACTGTTTTTTAAAAATTCTTTTAGTGATTTCCTTTGAATACTTCTTTTCCATTTGTAAGATTTCTATCAATTGCCCAAATATATATGTCGATGTGTTCATACAGATGTAATTTTATGCTTAATTAAAAATGCTAGCAATTTATACATACTTCATAGTCAGATATTTCTGCTTTTGTATTTGTGTGTGTGCGTCCTGTGGCTGGTTGGATAGAAACGTCATAGTGTTTTGTAATCTTTTCCAGAGGGGCTTCTGAACAATGCCAGGGATACAAGTGTCATGGATACTCTACCACTGAATGGTAACCATGGCAACAGTTACAGCATTGCCAGCGGCCAGTACCTGAGCAACTGTGTGCAAATCATAGACCGCGGCTACACCCAGAACGAGACCGCCCTAGAGAAAAAGATTCTGAAGGAACTCACTTCCAACTATATCCCGTCCTACCTGAACAACCAAGAGCGCTCCAGCGAGCAGAACAGGAATCTGATGAACAAGCTGGTGAATAACCTTGGCAGCGGGAGTGAGGAGGACGCCATTGTCCTGGACGATGCCAGCTCCTTTAACCATGAGGAAAGCCTGGGCCTGGAACTCATCCACGAGGAATCCGATGCTCCTTTGCTGCCACCGAGAGTGTACTCTGCGGAGAACCACCAGCCTCACCATTACTCCAGAAGGCGGATCCCCCAGGACCACAGCGAGAGCTTTTTCCCTCTGCTCACCAACGAGCACACGGAAGAGCTGCAGTCGCCGCGCAGGGACTCCCTGTACACCAGCATGCCGGCCCTGGCCGGCGTGCCCGCCGCGGAGAGCGCCACCACCAGCACCCAGACCGACCCCGCCCCGGCCAAGGGCGGCGATGCCGACGACGTCTACTACAAAAGCATGCCCAACCTAGGCTCCAGAAGCCACGTCCATCAGCTCCACACCTACTACCAGCTGGGGCGCGGCAGCAGCGACGGGATCATAGTCCCCCCGCACAGGGACGGGAGCCCCCCGGACGGAGGCCCGCAGGGACCCGCGCATCTGATCACCAGCCTCTAGGCGGTGATAGGGCCCCGGGCCGGCGGTGCGAGCGCCGCGGGACTGCACCGCGGGTGTGAGCGGTGGTACTCGTGTGTGCTCCCAAACCTTTACGCTGTCCTTGAAAGGCAAATACGAACTCTCAGACTTTTTTTTTTTAACTGAGATTTTTAGGTCAGTCCAGGGGAGAAAGATACCTGCTGACGTTCCCCTGTGCCCCATCCTTCCCGTCCTTCCCCGTCAGATGGAGACTTCATTATGTTAATGAACGAGATAAGAAGAAAATGGCGGTCATTGTGGCCTTGTTTGAATTATGTTGTGTTTGTTCTAACATCTCTGATGCTCTGTTACTATAATTACAAGGACCTGATTTTTAAAAGGCCAGAACAGTTGTTTGAAATGAGTAACAATGCTGCATCTAGATTGGAGTGCTGCACAAACATAAAAACAAAGCAAAACTGTATCACATAGTGGTTTTTAGTCACTCGACCTGAATTCACCACAGTGGGAATAGCTGTGGAATACAAAATAAAACAACAAAATTAATGAAATGGAAGGGAATTCTATAATTATATGCTAAATGCATATTTTATGATTTGCTGTATTAATTGATGATAAAACTAATGGCAGAAAAAAAAATCGGACGATTTCTATGTAATGTACAGATACTAGCATTGCACATATAGTCGGCTTTCTGTTCCTCCAGAATTTGAGTCCTGTTAATGTAGTGGAAAAAAAGAGAAATTTTCTTTTTCTTTCGTGCTGGTCTTGCAAGTTTGTCTACCAGTAAGAGAGTAAAGTTTCCTTCCATCCTTCTTTCTCTATTTTCTTTTCTATTTTTTTTTTTTTTTTGCCTTCTTTAAAATTTCACCTGGCAAAAAATAAGTAAATAAATAAATGGAACTATCACTTTATAAGAATCATTTTCTAGTAATACAAACAAATTATTTTTTACAAAAAAAATAAAATAAATAAAATTAGACTTCCTTCCCTCACTATATATCTTTATTCAGTCAGAATATTTCCAAGAGCATTTTTGCAAATTAGAGCAGGACGAATTTTTATGTTTACAGTGCACATGTTTTAATGCAAAGCATATTTGGCAAGCAGTTCATCACTGAGACAGTAGCTATGATTCTAGAAATCAAGAGGTGTCAGTAGAACTAGTGTGGGCTTCTGCATGTGAAAAAAACGGTATCCCATAGGTGTTAAAGTGCTGAATGCTGGGTCTGATCCCCAAGTGGGCACCTGCACTACCAATTTTTAAAGGAAATTCACACCCTCATAGTAAGAATCAAAAGGTCAAGTTATTTTGAAGTGATTAAAATAACAAAAACTCTTCTGTTCATTAACAGGAAAATTTATTTATTTGACAGGATTTAAAGTAATGTAGGAATTCAAGAGGTAAATTAGCAGCACATATAATTTTTTTTAAATTTATGATCCATTTTGTATGGTCTCAAAGTTGGATGACCTCATTACTAATATTTGTTGTAAAAGTGAAACTTGTTTGCCAACCAATAAACAACTGATTGAGATTTAGAAGATACTGTATTGATGTATGTACTATATGATTAATTATTCTTTTCATTACGCTTGCCTTTCCTTCTGTTTTCAATATACAAACTTGCTAATCCTTTATGGCCCAAATGAGCCATGCAAAAGAAATCAATCTGCCTAGACGGATAACCTAAGCACAAAATTATACAGGTTTTGCAGACAAACCAGAAAAATGAGTTGGGCTTGTTTATTTTGGATGAAATAAGAGACATAACTTACTTTCAAGTAGGTTAATATACAGGTTATTATGTCCTTATTTATAAACCAACTAGTCACTATGCATAAAGGCCAGCTTCAATCAGATATTTAAGTACTGAATTGGGGCAGGGGATGGATCACATTTTTCCCTCTTTGTAAGTTCCATTTTAATGTTAGAAATTTAAATTCGCTCAATTGAGTTAAAGCTGTAAGAATAATGGCAAAGAGAATGTCCATTTTTAAAAATATAATAAGATATTTTTGTGCTAATTTTTTCTTTTTGTTTATATGGAAAAAAGTCCCTTTAAAGAAACTTTCCAGATCTCCAATTACTGAAGAACCATTACCAGTAATGTCCAAGCATGGAGCCCATCGGAAGGCAAAGCTAGACTGAATTTGTCAAATTACAATTTCTCTTTTTGTAATATGTGATATCTTGGTGGGTTTTTTTTCCTTTTTATGTTTTTTCCAGAAACCCAACCACCCACCTAAAAATTAACATCTTAAGATGAGAGTTTAGAGAGTAGTCACTATCTATATATAGTTTTAAAATACATGACAAAAGAAAAATTCTGTGCTGTGCCAGAGTACATCCTAACCTTAATATCACCTCAGCATCATTCCTTTTTAGTGAGTAGACATGAGTATTTTTTAAGCCTCCAGATTTTCTTGAAGTTGCGTGAGAACCACGAGCTTTAATGGTGGCTGGGTTTCATCACGCCACACCTTGGCAATGTTAGCAACTGCAGGTGGTTAGCCTGTCCCATAGAATATATTTAGTAATGAAGGAATCCTTTTTAGACATGTTTAAGGTAACTTCAGAAACGTGAATGTGGTCCATGGATTATGAGCACTTGTTTTGCCCATCCAACAGTCATCTATGTGAAAGCAACTCCATCAATAAGAAGCTAGTTTCACAGAACAAAGGGGAAACTACCTCAATTCAGCTTGTTGATGCTGCCCGTTCTGAGTTTCTGATAATGCTACCTCCTTGCCCATTATCTTTTGTGTTTCATTATATGGAAATATGAAGCAGGTAGCCTCCTCTGCTCTACATAGGCCATTTGAATAAAATCACTTGAACACATAAACTGGTGCAAAAGGCCATTCAGTACTGTCACTTAATACCAAGCTCTTGCATCAAGATGAAAGGGTGAGAATTTTGAACTCACATGCATTATAACTGGTGTGCTTTCAAAGAGACTTAAGATCCCAAAGACTTTCCCAGGAAGAGATTGTTTCACCAAGTTTTATGTGATTATAATTAAAACAAAACAGTAAAGGAGATAATTATGTATACATTTCAATAGCAATTTGTGTATGTTTAACATGTATTCATTTAGTCCTCTTCACACTAGCAAGGATTGAATTCATAAACTTGAATCTTTTTCTTTAACATGCATTTTCACGTGCAGCTGTTGATAAATTAATAATTTTTAAAACATTGTTTTTTACCACTTTTGCTTGACTCTATATTTTTAATACCCTGCGACATCCATGAACTATAAATCTGCATATTTCTGAGGTGTTTATCTGATTTTCCATTTAGTAAATTTCCATCAGGCATTATGCCAATGAAACAAACCAGTTATTATTTCCTAGTAACTGATATTTTTATAACATTTTACACTTGAAGTTTTTTTTTTCTAGTTGAGGTTTGTTCACATGATGCTTGATCAGGACACTAACAGACCTCATGTTTAGTTGATTCAGAAATTGTTGGATTTTTGCACAGCCCATTTCTAATTAAGAATAATTATGGAAAAATCTAGATCTTGTGGAGGAGAATTAGGTTGGAAATACACTTAAGTTTTTTGAGCATCCCTTTTTGTTCCCACTGTATTAAAATTAAAAATTCTCTAGTTGAATAACAAATTGCTATGCTAGAAATCATGACATAAAACAATTGGCATGAGAAAAATTACCTTGAAGTAAAAATAATCAGGAAAATATATTAATCAAATGAAGGTAATGGAAATACCCTTAACTTACTGTAAAATGAATTCAGTTACTCTAAATTAAAGTGTAGTTTATTATCTGTATTTTTAAAGCCCCCATTAATTAAAAATGTTAACATAGTGAAGAAAGATCTTTAAATCTTAGTGTTTTTTTTCATCTTTTAATATTAACTTAGCTGGTGTGGTATATGTTTACATGATACTGGAGATAAGCATGTAAGTGAATTAGTAATATTTATACAGAACCCATAGACTTAACTTTAGGCAATACTTTCAGCTTTCTTGCCTCACATGTTGAAATCCAATGACTGGTTTGCTTACTTTAAAAAATGACAGTAAAAATTTTAAAGACTGACTTTCTACATTATTGTAGAGGCCAAAAGAATGAGAAAAAAGTAGTTTCTGGATTGTCTAAAGATCAACCATAAACTAATCAACAATCACCTACTAATTAAAGAATCTTTTTTACAGCTGCCTATCAGGGCTCTATCAAAGTGCTACTCCTTGGGAGATTTTTGGAGAAAACAAAACAAAACTAGAGAATTACTATTCATGTCAATTCAAATTGAGAGAGAAAAAAAATAAACTCTAACTTGCTTTTGAGCAATTCTGAAAATACTAACAATGTCCTTTCTTCTCTAACAGAAATATTTGAAATAAATAATATATAAAATCTTCCCAGTCTATTGTAGTACCAAGTTATTAAGATTTAATTAGTTCATGTATAGTAATTCATAATTTTAACTCACCACATAGGTAATTACTATGCATTTCTAATATGTTAAATATATCTTATGTCAAATTTCTGCACCTCACTGAATTAGGTGGAAACATGGGAGCACAAGAGTGAAACAGCAACATTGCAAAATGGCCTATGGAAGCATTTTTGTGCAAATCAGTGCTACATGAGATGCTTCTTTGAACACATAAAATAGAGTTGATGGATCCCAACCTTAAATAAAAGTTTGTAATCAACAAATATGTCCTTCTTAGAGCATCTGAAAAATATTGCTAGATATCTAAATTTTCATTTCAAAACTAGTAGAAATTAAAAAGTGTTCATAGATGCTTCTTTCCTGCTTAGGCCATAAAAGGAAACTTTCCTATTTACTAATTCACATGATTATTTCCTCTTTGTTTTAAATGGGAAATCAATCTTTAACTTTCACCTGTACACATACATACATATTCTGATTCTTTTTATTTACAGCTTGCAGAGGAAAGAGCTTGTTTACAACATTGTACATTTTGTAATTTTTGCAATAAAACAGGTAGTTTTTATGGTTTTTCCTACTCACTTGCAATAAAGTTATTGCTTTAACCTCTTTAACAAAAAATTAAAAGCACTTCTTTAACATTTAGGATCTTAAAATTATTATTAAAATGTCTTGATTTCATCTACGTTTTGATGTTTCTTTCTCTCTCTTAGTATGTTACTCAAATATTCCCATTTAATGTGTATCCCATTAGAGTATTCCAAAAGTAAATGCAATGTTTTAAAAAGGCATGTGAAAAGAGAACTTTGATTTATACGGTAAGGAAGACGATATAAGGAAAAAAACCTCGAATGGGACAGGTCTTTTCCATCACAATGTGAACAGAAGAAGAGCAGAACCTAGATGGCAAATTCATGGTGAGGTAGCAAGACATGAATTAGAGCTACATAGAAAAAAATGTTCCAAGGGAAAAAAAAATTATTTAGAATGATAAAAATCTTAAACAGTGTACCAAGTGCTGTTGATATGTTAGTAAAAATATTGGAATTTACCATATTATAATTCTATCCTGATGATTCCATAGGAAACACTAAACCCCTTTAACACTGTTTAGATATCTCTTGTCCAGCTACATCTTGTCTCAAGGAAACAAGAATATTTAGTAAATGTTCCTTAAATATAAATATTTTTGCCTCAATTCACTTTCACACTAATCTGCTTACTCTATTGTATGCCAACAGTTAATGCTATTAGTAGCTTTGTACCATTAGAGCTTTATTATGAATCTTTCTAATAAACATTAAATTAATATTAAATTGGAATTATGTACATTGTGCAAAATAATTCATAACCAGGCAATATTCACATTACAGGATAATTCATTATATATATGAATATTACATTAACACTGAGCAAATAATTACACTGTTGAAAATATTACTCTCAAGTCCCCCTCTCTTCACTTTTTATGGTCAATTCATAAAATCTGCAGACAGTTGTACACATGATGCATTATCAAAGTACTCCATAATCCAAGTGTGCCTAAAAGTATTCCCAAGGCTTCTTTCATTCTAGAATGCTAATGAAAAGAGCTTGAAAGGAGAGAAAAGTAAAGCCAATTTTTAACAATCTAATTTAGATCAACATTTTCATTCAGAATGAATAATTTTAAAATGAGAATTTTCCACTCTGTGATGTAAGGTGAAAATTATTAAAGATTTACAGTAGGTCCAATATCAGAGGATTTTAAATTTTAAAAGAGTGAATTTTGTCTCAACGGCACAACACTACATTGGCTAGGAAATATGTTTAAGATCCATACCTAAAGTAGCTTTTTAAAAATTATAAGTCCCTCTTATTCTTTTGAAGGTGAAACTGACAAAATGATCCTGGCTTCAAAATGAAATGTGTCGTTTGACTTCAAAAAAATGTTTGGCAAAATTCATGACTTCATCAACTCTTTAATGGCATTCAAGATACAGAGACTAGAGCAGTGTCGTCTTATGCTGACCACTGACTAGTCCTCTAAAACACTTTTTAATGCTTTGAATTTCAAGTTGTCACAATGTCTTATGTTTTGAATGACATTGTGCATCAAGAAAGATGGGGAAAAAATATTTAAAGCTGGTTTTCATGCCTCATTGGAGAATAGAGATTTCCTTTACCATCCTAAGTTATAATAGATGATGTCTTGAAAGAGCTGTGGACAATCAAAATGTGTTAATTTATAAATAACTCTTCTTTGTAAAGTCTATCGCTGAACTTTAAAATCAAAAATGGTAGAAAGTGTCTGCTTGGTTTCCCTTCATTTGGCTTCTGTGAATGCACTGGAAAGTAGAAGGAGAATTTGGAGAATTTTTTCCACTCTTTTCCCAGTGACCAAACATTAAATCTAATTCAAGATATATCTTTTTTTTAAATGATAGTTTATTTTTTAAAGTAACAACTAATTAAGCTATTTCTTGTTGATTTAAAAAAATCACATTTTAAGAACAAGATACAGCTATTGAAGGCTTTGGTCTCTTAACATTCTCATATATTTACACATGGCATTAATCTATCATCTACAACTACAAGATTTCAATCTATTGGATTTTTTTTCCCTTGTACAATCTTTCCAATTTTTTTTAATGCTCTGTACAATCACATGTAAAATCATGAGCTACAAACCTCAATAAAAAATGTCGGTAAACAATAAGTGATGCAGTCATAGTTATTATACGGTAGTACCAGAACTTTGGTTTTGGAACAGTGTTTTAAATGACAGGATAATAATTGAATCATCAACTCCTAATATATGTCCTTACTATCCCCATACCCTGCCTCCCTACCCATCACACACTGAAAATAAAATCTTTTTTTTCTGTTATCTTTTCAGAGAACTGTTGCTAGCCAAAATGTTTGTAAGGCTTCTTATTATTTCCAGAAAGACAGGAAATTAAATTTTGTCCTTTAAGTTTGCCAATGATGAGACATAGTGAAACAGTCTTACAACTGCCACCTAGTATCATTTGTCCTCATCTCAAACTGAGGAGTAGGACAGTCACCAATGAACCACTGGTCCAAAAGAGAGTTTGGAGCTCTGTGCTATGGCATACCATTCTTCTTTTGAATAAAGGGCACATTAAATACATGTTGTGGAACACAAAGATGTTATATGATCACAATTCTGTAGTGTTGGGATTCTAATTAGTTTTCTAACTCTTAGTATCAGCAAAATGAACACAAATATCAGGCAGAGAAAACTTGTTCAGATGCCTCTCCTTTATAATATCAAAAATACAGTTTCATAAGAAATATTCTGAATAGAAAACAGAAATCAGCAGCTCCTGAATGCCTACTATGTGCTGGCAGTTTACATTGACTCATTTGATCTTCCCAATAATATGGTGAAATGAATTTTTTCGTATTTACTTCACAGGTGAAATTTAAATTTAGACAGTCATAGAGCTAGTGAATTTTGAACCCAAATCTCTTAGTGTAAAGTCCATTTTATTTTTCAACCATGTTATACTGCATCAACTAAATTAGTTAAGAAGGAATTAAACAATCGCTTTTCATTTAAAAAAAGAGAGTACAAACATTCAAGTAACATTGGAAGAACATGGAGCCAGTTTTCAAGCAGCTCCAAGATTTTGTAAACTCCATTTTACTGGGCAGTTACAAGACACAGTTACAAGAGGTGTCACTGATTCTATACCGTCGACCACATTACTTTTCTAAGAATGGGTTTCTCATCTCTAAATTAAATACAATATCTGTCTTGTATGTGATATGTAATGTATTTGGCACAACAAAACATCAGCCAGAAAATTAAAGATTCCAAGTTGGTACTGAATATATCATGTGGGAGCATTGTCTTGTCTGTTATAACTGCCCTGTACAAACACATAATGGTTAGAGAACAGCAGCAAGCTTTTAAATCAACTTCTACTTAAAGTTCTCTGATCTGCATGATTGTTTCATTCCATTATCAAAGGGTGTATAGTAACTGCAAGTTTCTCAGTCCTTATATAGGCAATTTCTCAATTATTAATCTTTACTCAACAGTTTACCAACTGTACTTCTAGTGCTCAAATGCAGCATTTTATAATTTGTAGTCAGCAGGTCTCATTTTAAAGGGAAAAAAATTGGCTCTAAGCTTAATTGTATTTGGGAGATTCCAGACTAAACAAAGTAAAACAGATTTCTTTTTAATTGTAAGATTTCAGAGAATGCACTGTGTAAGACTCCAAGTGCTTCCTAAAATGATCTGGCCCTGAAATCGTCATGGAACCTAAAGAGCAATACATTAAGAACCATTAACCCATGGAACTCAGTTTGTGAAATACTGACCCAAAGATTTTTGTTACAACTGAGGTAGTTTTTTACCCCTGAGTATTTCATGTCAATAAAATGCTAGAGGTGTGATTCTTCCAGTATTAACTGACTTTATAACTCATGATAAAATAATGTTACAATACTTTCTCCATTAAACATCTGGTCCCAAACTTTAGGTGGAGAAAGAACAATTAATGAGATTAATGGTGCCTAACAATTCTGCTCTAACCCTACATTCCTTTTTTTCTTAATAGCTTCCTATCTTCTAGTATCAAATATCCATTTGGCAGCAGTAACTGGAGACAAAAACTATATATATATTCAATAACCGTGTTATTATAAATGAAAAGCATTTATAAAGTGCTTATGAATTACATGGGAATCTTGTTAAAAAGCAAATTTTGATTGCGTTAGTGTGGGAGTAGGTCTGACGTTCCACATTTCAAATAAATCAGGGGTGTCTGTGTGGCTGCTCTACTCAGTACCAAGGCTTTTGGACACATTTCTCTGTTTCTTCTGCAGAAACACACCTATGCCTTGCTGTCAGGGTTTTTTTTACCCCTCCTGGAATATTCTACAGGAAAAGAGAAACAGAGTTTCTAGATTATTCTCAATTTTATCAAAGATAAATCTGTTAATATCTTTGAGACTATATACAGAGTGGATCCTCAATGTTGGTAATGGACATAGTAGTATTGAAGCTACAATCATTACTTTTCTACTTCAACACTTTAAGTTAAAAATGACATGAGAAATGGGGAGACTGTGTGTCTGTGTGTACTTGTATTATATGTAAAACAACACATATATATGTAGTAATTGCTTTTTATGAAAGAAGATCTTAGTGAAGTGTTTTCCTCATAAGCATTCATCTAAAACATGATAAAATATTAGAGAAATTTTAACTAATCTTTTGAGAATATAAAAGATTTAACCATTGCAGTTGTAATTCCTGGTCTTCTATTTATATGTAAAATGGGGAATAATCACATAGATAGATACAGCATAAAGTGAAAAATTAAAGAATGCCCAGAAAGTAACATAATTTTGAACTTTATAGATGAATCCATGTCTACAAATAGCCATTATAATTATTTATTTCATTATAATACTAAAAAGTTTATTGCCAGTAAAGAATCTCCTCTGAGTAGAATATCTAATAAGAAAAAAGCCAACTCACTTTTCTCTACTTATTAGTATGCTTCATCCAGGATTTACTCCCAGTCACAGCAGCAGAAAATATAAATATGTTATCCAAAACTGTTTAGGATGTTAACGTGCTCTGAAGATTTTATGTATAAATTGAAATAAAAGATCTTGTCCACATTGGTGATTGTGTATTAAAGTTAAAACACATTTACACATGGTACTAAATAGACTTACCTAAATAATTATGAATTAGATAATCCCTACAATGAACATGCTTTTTTCATGTTCAGATATTCAGAGTTCTCTAAAAATAAGACTCGTGTTTTTAATCTCCAAAATATAAATTTTCTTTATATTTCCAATTGGGGGGAAAAAAACCTCACTAAACCTTTAAATTTTGATTTTGATATTCATGCTTTGTTTATACAAGGTGTAAGAACATGTGTATTATATTTAGCCTATAGTCTTAATCCTACCAATTAAACCATATTCCAGAAATTATTTTTAAATGTTGGGACAAAATGACAAGGTGTACTAAAAAATAAGCCCCTTGTCTTGGACTTTATGTTTCTTTAAGCTAATGATTTTCACATTCTTGGAAAGTCTTTAGCACAGTGCTAATTTCCAACATTCCGTTGTAACTGATGAAAACAAAATTCTGTCAATTCTGTTAATGCAGAAAAACACACTAAGAAAAAAATAGCAAACTTATAACAGAATATGTGTTCTTTTTAAGCTCAATCTTTTGTTTTAAATTTTTATTTTTAAGTATAACATGCTGTTTTTTTATAATCTAAAATGTTTACATTCATGTAATTGTTTTATAGTTGTAAACGATTTATATATAAATTGCCTAAAATATTATAACTAATGCATTTGGTTTTAAAAATTCAAATAGGAATCATACTTAAGACTGAAGAGTTAAGACTAATTCAAATCCCTGTGAAAAACACAATAATTCAGTGTTAAGTTTTATTCATTCACTTTGAAGAAAGGATGTGTTATTATGGGCCAATAAAATAGCTCAGTGTTTCCCAGCCCTGGCTTCAATCAGAATCAGCCAGGTAACCCAGGCCTTACTCCATACCAGTTAAATCAGTCTCTGGGAGTGGCACCGAGGTGTAAGTCAATTCTGAAAGTCAACACTTGGTTTAATGTGCAGTTTGGGCTGAGAATCACAGTAAACTGTTCAATAAATTTTGGATAAGTATTTACATTGATCATATTTAAATATTCTAAAAATATTATAAAACTTTTATTTTTAAGCAGGAAAGATATATAGGAAAGACCAAAACAGGAAATTTCTTATCCTCCATTGATTCTAGCTAATCATCATCTAAATACTGTTTTCCTCACAATTTATAAAGACGGTTAATATATTGCTCAAACAAAAATCAACTGAATTATGAAGCCACATTTTCCATTATTTAATTTATAGAACTAAAAGTTCTTGTTCTAGTTATCTGGTCTCTGTCATCACTTTCAGGGTCTATGAATATTACCATAGTAGAAGTCAGTCACTACTTTTACATCAGGCATAATTCACAGACACATAAATCAGTAGCATCTTCTCTCACTCGGTCTTGAGATTGACTCATCAGTCAGTCCTTTGCTTCCTTCGTTCTCCTGGTATTCCCAGATGTACCATTGCCTCAGCCCCCAGAGCCCCCAGTCATATTTTTTTTCTAGGCCATTTTCATCCATCTCTCCAGAAGACTTCTCCATCCATTTCTGTAAGCCATTTGTTTTTTCTGTGCACAGTATAAATTCATAGAATTGCAGTCCCAAAACATCCCTTGAGTCACTTCATGTCTTTACAGAGCTAAGCTGAGGACTACAGGGGGCATCTGATTGTTCAATGTCATATCTCATTCATGTTAGAGCGCATTCTTGGGTAAGGGTTTCCTCAATACATTTTCTACTACATTTACTTTTTTCATGTTTTCTGGCTAAGTCCTACTGCAATATGTCTGCCTCATGGGTGATCTGGTTTCTCTTCTCTTACTAGAGTATTTTTCAGGATCCTTTGGTTTTATGTAACAGAACCATAACTCAAACTTGTTTAAGCTGAAACAACAAAAAAAATCGAATCCTTTTAATGGTATTTATCAACTCATCTCATCAGGGAGGACGAGGGTAAGGCCAGGCTAATTGGCAACTGGGACAGTGAATGCAGTAATGACTTTCTTTGTCTCTTACTTCTTTTTTTCCCTGTGTTCCAGCTAGATTTATTTTTCCCCTAATGACAATCAGTATCCTATGGTAGTCCAGCATCCAGACTGAATCTAGACTGTTTGAATTAAAAGCCTGCTTCCCCCATTTTCTAGTCTTGCGATTTTTACTAAGTTCCTCTCTGTACTCTCTGTATCATCAATTGTGTAAATTGGGGATAATAATAAAATCAAGTGAATAGAGTTATTGGAAAAGTAAAGTTAAAATCATGAGTTACTGAAGTGTTTAGAACAGTGCTTGACACATAATAAATGTTCAAGAACTGTTCCCTATTCTTATTTTTGCAGCAGAACAATCTCTTTTTATACAGTCATATTTGGCAGGTATTTGACTAAAAGTCCAAAGAACTAAACATTCCCTTTGGACTTCGGACTTTCAGTGAAATAGCCCCATGAAAATATGAAAGGGTTCTGTAATTAGGAAAATCACCAGGAAAGATTCAGATTTGCCATGCTTGGTTCACATTCTTTACCCTGGATCATTTCTGCACAGTGGATTGAGTTCCATGATAGGCACAGTCTAGGTTACTGTTATTTCTCCAAATAATGTAGTAAAGTCTTAATAGAAGCTGGTATTGGGGGGGAAAGCAGAAAAACTCACCTGCGTTTGTATAGGTAGTTATTAAACTGCTACAGCTTGCACAGTCCATCTAAGACATGAGTGGTGGAAACCTTGCTCCTTCTTATCTAAATCAGACTTCACCTGGCCCTGACTGAAGCTTTTCTTTGACCTTTAATCCCTTCCATTTCTATCCCACCGTTGTGATCCTCATCAAAAGCAACTAGTAACTCCCAGTTCAGTGTTACAAAGCTGCACATTTCCATTGGTTCCTATTAATTTCTAACCTTTCCTTAATAAACCTTCATTGTAAACATTAGAAAATCACAAGGGAATGGTTAGTTCTACTCACTCTTCTCTCACACCAATTACACTCTGTGAGTCTGAACATTTCAAGTAGGGAATACTGTTTTTTCTAAATACTTACGTGTCCTTGATAATTAAATTGGTTTTGATGAAAAACTTTCTGAAAAAAGGTAGGAATGAAAATGCTATTAGGTTTAATCCAGGATTAGCAAGAGATAGCCAGCAAAGCTGCTATTCTCACCAAGCCTGAAGGCTTACAACTGAGGGATACACCCTGCCACCATATACACATCCAAATGAAAGAACAGTGACCTTTAAAAGAATGCTGCCACCAGTTAAACAGAGTCCTGCAAAAAATTATTGGAACTTTTTCCCAAGGTACACCTTGCACCCAAGTATTTTATTTGAATATGGATTACTGGTCTTGTCTTCCAACACACACACATACACACACACACATCACAGCACTGGAAGGAGAAAGAAGTGAAATATATATGTTTATATATAATATATGTAATTCTAGAAAACAAAAATGAATACTAGCATTTTCCCCCCAGTTTCATGGAGATGCAAGAAAGAATCTGTGTATGCAACATACTCTGGGTCCTCTGCATTCTCTGAGTCTGCATACAACATACTCCAACCTTGTGTATAATGCTATATGATTTCCAGTTCTACCAAAAGAATGTCAGAAGTGAGAAACAATTACATTTCTGCCTGTTTTGCTCAGTGATCCATGTACATGTAGGGTTATGTTTTATTTATCATTATATTCAGTTTTATTCTAGGTGGAAATCATTATTAAGATATTCATGAAAAAATGAACTAAAGGACAAAAATAAAAACTAGTTAAGTGGTCTCATTTAAAAAAAAAATAGTTTAAGGAGTTCCAACTCTGAGACACAGAGACTTGGACATAAATCAGAAGAAATTGCTTATTATTTCCAGTAGATTTAATTTAAAACAAGCTACAGGGGAGACCATCCCAAGGAAATGATACAAATCTTCAATAGAATAATTAAAAGCTAATTGTGACTTAATTACAGATAAGATTAAATTTTTCCAAGTTTAAAAGTAAAATTCAATTGAACGGTAATGCTTTATTGAAGGGTTGCTACATTTAAAAGCTTAGACTTAGGAATTGTGGAACTTAAGTACTAAAAAGATCTATTCCTTTGTCTATATATATAGGTTTTAAATTAAAACAGTTGCATAATTTCAGGGCACTAAAGTTTTTAAGATGAAAGAAGTTACAATCATTCCTCCTCATGCTATATAAATGCTTACAACATATGAAATCAATATGTACTTTCACTCTTCTCAGAGGAATATCAGCTTCAAGAAAAACCAAAATATTAAGGATTAAATCACACTTGGGGCTTATTTAGTTGCATGTCCAAAGTGTTTGAAAATGCTTTCAAGAGAAGGGAGTGCTTAAAAAGATTGTAACTCTCAAGACCATTGTAACTAAGCATATTTTGCTACAAATAAATCCTGATGTGACTGTTACAGAAAATAGGTCCTGTAAAGACTGTCCTTTAGAAGGAAAATGTCTATGCAAATAATAAAACCTTTTTGATTAAATGAGGTGAAGCTCTGATGTCTCCAGAGCTTTAGTATGCTATTCCACAATTATGTCCCTATTGAGATTTAATTATCCCATTAGATATTTATTTACTACTACATATTAAGTTGTAGTATACCATTAGAGTTGGTGGACTAATAAATACATAACTACTGCTAGATAGAAACAGCTTAGCCAAATAATGATTTCCAATTATTTCAAATATTTAACACTATGCCCAAAACAATGCCTTGCCCAGAGTAAGCATCCAATATGCATTTTTTGAAATGAGAGGATGAATGATCTGACCTGAGTTTTATTTGGCTGCTTTTATCTGATCTCTTTTGAAATAAACTTTATAAAGATCCACTTAGAACTTTAACTTGAACATCAAACTACATTAAGCAAGCTTGGGGAAGGAAAGTAACACAGAGAAATGGAAAAATGTAGATGGTTGCTCACAAGTGAGAGGGACTTATTTAACACATCCTGCTTGACTTACTTTTTCTGCCAAAGCTACTGTAGCTTGGCAAGAGAATATTTACCATGTTAAAAACTGAGACACAAAAGACAAGAGATAAAGCCTTTGGATAACTAGTTCTATTTTGTAGTTCTTCAAAAGAAAGAGTAGAAATGATCTGCTGATGTCAAAGTGAGTTTAGTGGCTCCCAGTAAATTGATGTTTATATTATGCCTCTTATTCAGAATTTAGAAAAAGTTATCAAGCTTTCAAAATGATCCCTATCACGATGACATTTCCACAGCAATGAAGCATAAGGAAGTTACTCTGAGACTTAACAGCGTTTCTCAAACTATTCAGATAAACCTCTGTTCTTTGAGATAGTCTGTGTGTGTGTGTGTGTGTGTCTGTGGTGGGGTAGGCCGGCTTTCTGTAGGTCAAGTAAATTTGGGAAGACTAGATTAAACAAATTTAAACATGTTTCTTAACCCCAAGATTTGCAAAAGCTTTAATATACTAGCCTTCATTTTGAGTTTCTTCAAAGTGAGTATAAACTGCATATTAAGATAAATGATGGTATATAAAAGAAGCGAATCAAATTAGAAAGAACATTTGAGATCCATTATTAAATCCATTACCCACTGATTTCTAAACATAGTTCTCTATCAGCAGGACTGTAATCATGTTCAATTTCACAAGGAAGGTGTTGGAGAGGAGACAGAGCAGACTCACTCTTTAGTAAATAAACAACTGCATGTTACCTGCGCAGTCATCCTGTCTCTTAGAGTAGCGGGAGAGATGTCTGCAGGGGATGAACAACATATAGGCCTGCAGCTGTTACTGGAACACAGCCAAGCCCATTCATTTAGTGTCATCTGTGGCTATTTTTAATTTTGAGGGTAGAGTTGAATAGTTATGGCTGGCAAGCCAGAAATATTTAGTATTTTGCCCCTTAAAAAGAAAAGGTTGACAACCTCTGCATTAGTGGTTAGGGGTACACACTCCAGAACCAGAGAGCCAAACTTGAAATCTTGGCTCATTTCTGACTTTAGGCAAGTTACTTAACCCTTCTGTGCCTCAGTTTCCTTATCTGTAAAACATGAATAATAATTTGATCTACCTCAGAGAACTGTAATGAAAACCAAGTAAGTTAATCCATGACAAGCATTTAGATCTTGTGATTCACATACATGCCTGACACATGGAAAGTGTATCTAAGTAAACTATTGCTGTTATTACTACCTGCTATTATATTAAGGTTGCAATTTGCCCAGCTAAACGTCTGTATTAACAGTCCTTTCTCGTAGCTAGAGGTGATCAGTACAATGTAGGTAGAAATCATTGATACTGCTTCCAGAAATCATTGATACTGCTTGCAGCTGGGCAGTATATCCTTTACCCTTCTTCCCCTTCCTCCTTATTCTTGTTGGACTATAGCTATGATGCTTAGAACTCCAGCAACCATCTTAGGCCATTAGGCATCCTTGAAAATGAAAACTATATGCTAAAGATGACAACAAAGAGAACAATGGAGCACAGGAATCTCCTGACTGCAGCTTAGGTGTGAGCCTAGCAAAAATAAATCACAAACTTGTTTTAGTCCTTGTCTCTTAGACTTTTCAGTAACATGCAGCTAAACATATTTTCTGAGATCAGTGAATCAATTAAAATCATTATTTTCTTTTTTTGACCCAGGTGGAAGAGGTAGTAATAATAATGCCATCTTCTTAAAAACATAAGAGTGACAGGGCTTCATTTTTCAACCTTAAACTGCAGCAAAAGATCTCCTTTTAGACTGCTTGAAACAGAACAATTCCATTTCATTTTAATCTCTTCATGGATTATATATTATTGTGGGGGAAATTTCAGCTATCATTTAGCTCCAGCACAGCATGATTTCTCATTACTACCCTGCAGTTATCAGAAGAGTTTCCTCTCAAGGTTGTAATCATTATGAAAATGGCAATGAAGTGCTTAGTCAAAAGACAGTAAAGTATGCTTCAATTAAAACCTGAGAGCAACACAAATCTTTCTTTCCTTTCTTGACTCATGCATAAAAGCTGTCTAGATGAACACTTAACTACTCAATTAGAAACCAGCCCTAGATAAGGCTTAGCAAGGGCCATAATGGCAAACACACCATGAGGAGGCATTAGCAGATGCTGTCATATCTTATAAGTATGTGTTGGCCACACAGGGGATTTAATTTTTGTCTTGATAAGGCCATGCATATCATTTTAAAAGATGTCAGTATAATGTCACTCTCTGTTCAATAAATACATGCTGGTATGATATAATCATTTATAGATCTCGAGTAATTATGTTATCTTATTGGTAAAAATCACTTGGTAAAATGTTGCTTAGATGGGCATTTCTAGATGTATCTATATCCTTCATCTTTAGCCCACATACAGGTACCTCTGTTTCTTGGAATTAAAAGCAGAATTAGATTTAGTGGCAGGTGAAAAAACTACTTTTAGCAAGTGGTTACAAGGACACTGTAACCACATGTAAGTATTTCAAAATGACTCCAGCTTTGATTTGATAGATTCTTAAACAGATTACTGAGAACTGGTACCCAGGCTAATGCTTTCCTCTCTTGGAAATGGTCAAACTTCCAAATTAAATGGAGACAACTGCAAATGTCTTTTTGTGAGTATTTTCATATGAAAGCAATACAAACTTATAAATAACAACAAAATAACTATGTAATCAAAATCTCCAAAGCTAGATAGTATTGCAAACATGATAAAAATGTGTAATGGCCTTCCCCATCTTACTCAAAGTCAAAAAGTAAGCCTTTACTAAGACCTACAAGGCCCTACATGATTAGGTGCCCACTTCCCTCTAAATTCATCTCCTACTACTCTTTCCTTCCTTCTCTTTCCTCAGCCACACTGTTCTTTGTGCTAGTCCTCAAACAGAGAAGGTGTGTTCCCACTACAGGACCTTGCAATTGCTGTTCCTTCTACACCTGGCTCCTTCTCAAGAAAACCTGCACAGTGACTTCCCCAGTAAGACATGTGCTGGCCAACCCTCCGAAAATCCAGGAATCTCCTCCCTCACTCTTTCTTTGCTTAATTTTCCTCATGATATACTGTAATTTTTACCTATTTATCTGGCATATTATTTGTCTCTCCAGGTTATATTTTCATGAAAGTAGAGATTTATGTCTTGTTATTCACTAATAGATTCCCAGTACTTAGAATAGTACATGGCACATAGTAGGTGCTAAATAAATATTTGTTAAATGAATGAGTGAATGACTGGATAATGAGAACTTTTAACATAGTATTTTATAAAATTTGTTACTAATATCAATTTGATGCATATTCTTCTAAAAACTTTCTAGACATATGCCAATATATATTTGTGCTTGTATATATATTCACACGTATGTAAGCATACATGCATAGACATACATACTTTATCTTTTTCACTGAACTACAGATACAGATTTAATGTTACTTATGAGAAATAATTTTCTGCAAATGGCTTTATTTTTACATTATAAGTAGTTGGTAGACAGCTTTCTATGCCATGTATATGTGTTTCATTTTTTATAACAACATGTTTTTTAACCAGTTTATATCTTTAAGTTAATTTTAGCTTTCTGGTGTTTTTACCTGTATCCTTTACACTTAATGTTAATGTATCTGTACATAAACTTCCAGAAGTACAATTGCCAGGTCAAAGGTGTGTGCATTTTTAACCTATTAGGGAATATTTTAAGCATATGCTAAAATAGACAAACATAAAACTGCCGTATATTTACCACCTACCTTCAACCATTATCAACAATTCACTGCTGGTTTCATTTATATTCCCATCCATCTCCTCCCTTCCCATTTTACTTTGAAGGAAATCATTTTTGTGATTTACAGCCTTTTTTATGAAGCAAATAATGTCATTTTGTCTGTACATATTTCAATATGTCTGAGAGATAATGATTCAGTTATTTAGACATAACGGTGATACCATTTGCACACCTTAAAATTAAATAGTTCTTTTAAAATCCTCAAATATCTAGTTAGTGTTCATATTTTCAACAGCCCTCCCTCTCATAGTTTGAATGAGGAGCCCCATGTATTTCATTCATGATGATGATTAGGTCTCTTAAATCTTTTCTATCCTTGCTTTTTTTTTTTGGTTAGAGACCATGCTGTTTCCTTTGTGGAGTCTACAACAATCTGAATTTTGCTTGCTGCACCACTTGGTGTCTTTTGCCACATTTTTCTCTATTTTCTGCATTTCTTCTACCTGATGGAGACAGATCTAGAAGTTTCAGTAGATCCAGGTACAATGGTTTTGGCAAGACTATTGGAGGTCGTGATTTTTTGTATCAGGAAGCAGATCATGTCTGTTTGTCAGTCTTTGTAAGGTCGACAGGAGCCATTAATAATCACATCCATATTTATGTCAGTACAGTGCCAGCCATTGTCATTACAGGGGCTTATTTCCTAGTGATTCCTCAAGAAGGGTTCACAGACACAGTATTTGCTGAATTAATAGATGTTCAAAAAAGTTTAATTGCAACTTTTATGCTTAAGAGATGTTTGACTGGAAAAAACTATTGACTCACATTTGCTTTTCTTGAGTATGTAAAATATGATTCAATATATTTTACTTCTGTGTCTTTTGGCATAAAATGCTACAGTTGAAAATGTGATGACAGTCTAAATTTTTTTCCTCAGAAGGAACATTGTATTTTTGCCTTAGTGCTCACAGGGATTTTTTTTTTCTGGAAATTACTAAAGTGTCATTAAAATATGTCCTCAATATTGACAATTCTGGGTCAAGTTTTCCAGGATGCCTGTCATTGATTGCCTTCTTCAGGGAGATTTTATATATATATATATATATATATATATATATATATATATATATATATATAAGCTTTTATATTTCATTTCATTAGTTTCTTCTTTCAGGGGTTACTATTATAGATAGATTGGAACTTCTATCCCCATATCTTTTGTACATTTTCCCTCAAAATTTCTTATTGTTTTCCTCATTTGTGTTTACATAGTTTTATTTTTTCTTCATATTTCTTCTAAGAAATTATCTATTGCATTTAGCAGCTCATGTGTTTTCTATAATTATTTTTATTACTGAATTAATTGTCCTTTCTGAATCCAATCACCTTATTTGGACTTTTAAAATTCTGGACTACATTGTTTTTTTATGACTCCTATTATTTTAGTTTTTTACTTGATTTGAAAATTTCAGTTTATAATTTTCATCTTTTTGGAGCATGTTTAGCCTGCTTTCAGGTCTGTAGGAAGTTTCCTGCCCCACATTTTTTTTTTTGACTTCCAAGAACTTGGTATGAGTTTCAAATCAATCACTTTTTGTAGCCATCCTGTTAAGTCTTCCTTCTCTTTTCTTTCCCTATGTTGTCCCTATCCTATTCAACTTAGGATTCTGTTCCCAACCATTTCTTCTCATTGTGGGACTTTCTCCTACATGGAAACTTCTACTGGTTAGTTTTGAGTGTTTACAGAAACCAGATTGCTCCATCCTATGAAACCTTATCATGGAACTTGTGCATCAAAAGCTGTAATGTGTAAAAAATTGTCCGCACTTCACTGCTATGCCTTCGGGTGAGACTCTGGAAATTTGGGGGCTTCTTTTGGGTCATTCGGATCCCATTTGCTTCATTCCTGTCCCTCCTACAGGTGCTCTACAAACTGTAAGTTTTTCGTTATTGGTGGTTTTATAGTTTTATAGGTTTTATTGTTATGGGTGGTTTATCCCCATCTGCTTGTATTTTGAAGCTTGTGGAATGTCAATCATTTTCACTGTAGTTGCTGGGAGATTTGGTTTTCTTATACTGGTTTGTAAGTCTCTTTTTAAGGTGGGATTTTGTAAATTCCAATATGCCACTACCACCATCTTTCCAGAATTTTCCAAAAGAGAGGGTGTATAGGTTTTTAATTTTGATAGATAGCAGCAAATTTCCTTTAATAAAGGCTACTTCATTGTATTTTCACATATAATTTATGAGTGTTTATTTCCCTAAACCATGGCTAACATTAGATATTTTCAAACTTTTCATCTTTGACAGTAATAAGTGAACAGTGATTCATTACTATTTTGTGTCACCTTTAATGAATGAAACTTAAAAAGGAAGAGCTTATTTGGGCTCTTTTCATGGCTGTACTAAGCAATCATGTATGTTTTCATATGAACCAATGCTTGAAATCCTTTGAACATTTCTGACAGGTTGGCAGTCTTGTTTGCACTGATTCATTATTTTAATGTATTTAAAAATTGGTTAGATTAGAGAATTTTAATATAGTAATTCATATGTGTCATAAATACTATCTTTTGTCTTTTGTGAATATCCTGTTATTTAAACATTCTATTATCCAAACTAGTTTCTGTTTTCTTCAATGATTTAAAATCTCTCATTTATGAAATTACAAAACTGTTCTTGGATTGACAATAGACATGTAATTCTGACTCACTGAACTATCTGCCTACTCTTTTTTCTATTAATATTCATTTGAAATGACTATCTCTACAATATGTTTTAATATCTATAAGGTCCCTCTTAACACATTTTTATTTCTATCAGATGAAAGTTAGCTGTAACTTTCTAAGGAAATCAGTGGCTTGGGTGAAATTACATAGCCAAGGGTGGGCAGAGGCAACATTTGAAATAAAATCTGCTGGCTCCAAAATTTATTTACATAGTTCTTTTTTAAAGATCCAATTGTTCTAGCTGAAGAAAAACAGCTCTGTGGTGTGTTCTGTGTGCTGGATACTTTGCTAACTGCTAAGGCTACAAAGATAATTACTTTGTTTATAGAGTTGAGAGTTTATTGTCTAATATCCTATTGTTATCCCTTTTTGTTGCCAGTTTTCTTCCAGAATAACATACATATCTTTCTTTAGAAAGCCTTTTAAACCTACAAAAGTAGTTCTGTTTAATATCTTAAATACATCAGTTGGGCACAGAGACAGTTTCTAAAATAATTTTTGTTTGGATTCATTTTTATGGGAGAAAAATATTTAAAAAGGAGTAGAAGCAAGGTTTATATTTTAAAAATAACAGAGTAAGTATAATCTCTTTGACAAATCAGTGCCTTTTGGAGTTTACGCATTAAGGTTCTAACTCATATTCCCTAATTCCCCTTAAAAGATTATTTGATATATTGGAAAACACAAGCCAGGTCTTAAGCCCTTCCTTCTTATATTAGTTGTTTATAGCTGCACAGAATATTACCCTGAAACTTAGTGGCTTAAAGCAACAATATTTATTATCTCAGTTTCAGTAGGTCAGGAATCTAAGTGAGGCTAGGCTATGTGCCCTGTGTCAGCTGCAGCCAATCAAGATGTCAGCCAGGACCACAGTCATTGTAAGGTTCTACTGACTAAGGGTCCACTTTCAAGCTCACTCATCAGGTTGTTGGCAGAATTCAAGGCCTCACTTTTTCACTGGCTGTTGGTCAGGACCTGCCCTCAATTCCATGCCACTTGGACCTTTCTATAATACGACTCACAACACGGCAGACTGCTTCATCAGATCAGGCAGGCAAGACGACAAAATAAAGTTGTGCAAGCAAATGGCAGTCATATTTTAATTCAGTCTTGGAAATACTATCCCATCACCTTTGCTGGATATGATTTATTAGAAGCAAGTCCATGGTTCATCACACCACACACAAGTGGAGGGTGCTGTAAAAGGACATGAATGACAGGAAGCAGAAATCATTATGGATTATTTTAGGAGTCTGCCTACAACTCTCCTCTCTGTACTGCTTCTACAACCCTGGCTCATCTGTATAATAGAGAGTCACAGGGGAAAGAAACATTTATAAATTATCAATAAATGAAATCTAAAATTATGCATGGAATATAATCCTGTCAAATATTTATTTTTCTATTATTAATAATAGCTAACATTTATTAAATACTGTATAGCCAATGCTGGACTAAATATTGGACAAGTTTCATCTCATTTAGTATTCACATAAAGTTACTAGTACAATGTGAAGAGTCAGGTGATACCATTTCCCTCTTGTTATAATTGAGGAAGTCAGAATACAGAGAATCTAATTAACCTGCCTCAAGTTTTACATCTAGTATAAGCCAATCAACCTATCTCTAATTCTATGATTGCTACTACTACATTATAAAGGTTTTATTTTTAGACTCTTTTTAAATAGTGTGAACCAGATACTCTCTTTTTCATTATTAGTAACTAATTTTGAGACCAAAATCATCTTCTAGGTAGGACTTTTTGTGTCTCTTAAAAAAAAAAAAGGCAGGTATGAGTTAAAGTCCACATAAACATCATGCAGTAAGGCTTTGCTGCACAGAAATTTTGTATGTCTGCAGCAATTATTACCCTGAACTGTGAAAAAACCAGAACAGACACAAACTGTTTGGAGATAATTGTACTGACATTCCTACTTCATTACTTTTAATAGAACTGAATTGTGGAGCTCATGCCAGGGAGCACAAGCACTACCTTCAGGAGGAAGACATGTCCTTACTCAAAATTGAATGGAATGCTTTTGGCAGGAGGTCACTTTGCAGCAGGAAGGACACATTCCTTTCATTAAGAGACCATCCTTAATTAAAATGAAATACTTTAAAAAATGGTTTCAGATGATCCTGTGCATCTAGCCTAACTAGAGTTAAGAGAGATTAGATGATAGAAAGTAGTTATAGAATGGGCCCCTCTAGGCAAACTTGGATTCATACCAATATATATCAAGCATTCCTAGATAATCCAGTCTTCTAAGCTCTGAGGAGGACTAAAACCAAGACAAACCAGACACGTCCTCAAGGGTACTTCTGCATTCAGTTAGGAGAGTAAGAAAACTTTAATACATTTTATTGGAAACAAATTTAATTAATAAAACTAAACAGTTTAACATAATACTCAGGTCCTATAATCTAAGCCAATGAACTTCATGGCTCTGAAACCAGTCCATTTCCTGTACCATGACTCTCCAATTATTCACTCAAGCCACTTCACTGAGTGTCTGTTGACGACAGACTGTGTCTCACTCATTCACTAGCAATTGCCTGTGCCCTCCTGTCGAGACTTTTTCTGACTAATGCTACTCCACACATTGTTTATTTTTACATATTTTAAAACTATAAAATATATCACAGTTACAGAAGAGTCCCTAAAGTGTATAGTTTAAAGAATAATTAATTCACACACTTTTAATCAATACCTAGATTAGGAATCAGAAACTTGCCAATAAGTCAAAGGTCTCTTGTATGCCCCTTTGCTTTCTCTCTTCCTCTCCACACGCGTCTTTTTTCGACAGGCTTTATCCCGTGTTTGTGCATCCCTAGGAAGTATAATTCTGCTTTGCCAGCATATTTTTGAATGGTCTTTAAATGAAATCACATTGAATCGTTGCATGACTCTTATTTTTTGCTTAATTCCATGTTTGTGAAAGCCACCCTTGTTAATGTGAATGCCTATAGTCTATTTTTATTGTTGTAGAGCATTCTATTTGATCAATATACTATAATTTATTTATCCAATCTACCACTGATGGGAGATTGGGATCTCTTTCCTGTTTGGGACTATTACATCACTGTTCCTATGAGCATTCCCAGTGCATGTCTTTTTGTACATGTTTGTAAGAACCTTTCAGGTTTTCCTCATTTTTACTAGGTGATGCTAAATTATTGTCAACTTTACAAGATAATTCTAAACCATTTCAAAAGCAAATATACGTGCCATGTGTGAGAATTTCTGTTGTTCCACATCCTCACCAACACTGGTATTTTCTTCTCTTTCTTTTTATGAGTTGTTATTAGCCTTATGTTCATGCACTACTTTCTCAGGTTATTTTTAGTCTGAGCTTTTTGATTATTAATGAAGTTGAGCATAATTTCATGTACCTATGGATCATATAGATATCCATTCACATGAAATACTTCTTTTGCTCTGGCACCATTTTAATTTTGGTTCATTTTCTTTTTTAATTTATTTATAGGAATTTTTATTCAGGACCTGAATTCTTAGTTACATGTGTTGAGAATATCTTTTCTCATTTTGTTACTGTGTTTTCATTTAATTCATGGTAGCTTTTGATTAAGACCTATATTTTAATATAGTCACAGATATAAATATATATGTATTATAATACTCTCCAAATTGATCTAAAGATTCAATCAATTTATATCAGAATACCACTGATGGTTTTGCAAAATTTGACAAGCTTTTTCTAATATTCATATGGAAGCGGAAGAACTCCAAATAACAAAAACAAACTTTATAAAGGACAAAGTTGAAGGACTTTTAGTTCCTGATTTTAAAACTTTCTACAAACTACATATCAAGTCAATAATATACTAATATAAGGATTGACATGCATATCAATAGAATAAAATTGAAATTCCATCAGTAAACCTTTATACTTATGGTCAGTTGATTTTGACAAGGTGCCAAGCAATTCAGAGGGAGGAGGAGAGCATAGGAGCCTGTCTACAAATGATCCTGGGACAATTAGATATCCATATGAAAAAGAAAGAATTTGGTCCCCTACCTCACATCATATACAAAAACTAATTCAAAATTAATCAAAAACCTAAAATTAAGAGCTAAATATATGAAACTCTTAGAAGAAAACATAAGAGCAAATTTTCATAACTTTGGATTAATAAATGGTTTTTAGTTGTCATGCCCAATGCAAAGACAATAAAAAAAAAAGTAAATTAGGTTTCATCAAAAGTAAAAAATGTGTTTTAATGTACACTGTCAAGGAAGTGAAAAGACAACCCACAGAATATATTTTCATATCATAAGAGATTTATATTCAGAATATATAAAAAAACTCTTACCAGTCAACTAGAAAAGGTTAACCTAATTAAATATTGGTTAAAGCAATTGCATAGACATTTCCTCAAGGAAGATACACAAGTGGAAAATAAGCACATGAAAAGAGGTATTCAATAACACCAGCCATTAGGGAAATGCAAATCAAAATGACAGTGAGATACCACTTCACACTCACTAGAATGGCTGAAATGAAAAAGAGACAATAGCAAGTTTTCACAAGGATGTGGAGAAACTGAAACCATCAAACACTGCTCATGTTAGTAAAAAAGATGCAGGCACTATGAATGACAGCTTGGCAGTTCTTCAAAAGATTAAGTATAGAGTTACCATATGATGCAGCAATTCTAGAAATATCCAAAAGAACTGAAAACATGCCCACACAGAAATGTGCACACAAATATTCACAACAGCATTATTTATGATAGTCAAAAATAGAAACAAACCAAATGTCCAGTAAATAA
Source organism: Manis javanica (assembly GCF_040802235.1). Lineage (NCBI taxonomy): Eukaryota > Metazoa > Chordata > Mammalia > Pholidota > Manidae > Manis > Manis javanica. Next base: position 124,379,582 of record NC_133160.1, on the reverse strand, counting down.
TAAATGTAAACACAAAATATGTCACACTCATACAATGGAATACTATTCATCCAGAAATACTGGCATGTACTACAACATTAGTGAATATCAAAAATATTGTGCAATGTAAAAGAAACCACTCACAAGAAAACACATTTTGCATCATTCATTTGCATGAAATTTCCAGAAAAGAAAAATCCATAGAAAGAGAAAGTAGATTAATGCTTGCCAAGGGCTGGGGCAATGGGAAAATTTGATGTGACTGCTAATGTGTACAGAGTTTCTTTAGGGGGTGTAAAAATATTTTTGAAATTAGATAGTGGGTATGTTCATACAATTCTATGAACATTAACAACCACGAGACTGTATACTTCAGACAAATGAATTTTATATTATATGAGTTATATGTTAATAGATTCTAAGAAAACTTTATTCACATTGTGTATTTGTCTATTTTTTTCCTATTGTAACTTCTGTTTTTATCTGAATATAAAAATTCATTAACATTAAAATGGTTATATTTTTCTGGAGAATTACATTATTTATTTATCTTTAGCAACTCTTTTTAACTCTTCTTTTTGACTTAAAGTCTATTTACTACTTAGACAACTACACCAACTTTTTTTGATAAGAATTTGGCTGACTGAATTTTTAAGAATTCTTTTACTTTCAACTTCTCTATTTTCCAGCTCCAGATGTTTCTCTTACAAGTAGCAAGGCCCTTGGAAAGGTCCTAGCAATGTATTCACTGGACATATATTTTGGATAAATTTGAGTGTTAGGTATTGACTGTTATTGATTAAGATTCCTACTATCTTCCACTCAATTTTTTCCTAAGCCATTCTTCCTCTCCCGATGGGTAGCAGCAGAGTGGCCCCAGGAATATTTTGAGTTCAGCTAAGGGGATAAATACTATAGATCTACAAGGAAAAATCTCCTGAATAATTCTTGCTTGCCATGTTGGTGTAGGATTGCCTTCCAGGAGTCCTTCGACTGTGCGTCATGCTAACTCACCTGGCGTCATGGCACTGAATTTATGGCCCTGAGACTGAGCTGCCATATGAACTTACCCTACCCTACCTGGCACCAAAAACATATGTGAAGTGGAAGAGAACTAAGTATTGGAAATACGAATGCAGGAATTTACCTGTGGAAAATTTCTCACATCAAAAAGGATTGAAATTGTAATTTAGTTCTTCAGGATGCTTAGTCAAAACAGAAGCTCTCTCCCATCAGGTATACTCAGTAATTCAATGTATAATTATAAATACACTTTTTAAAAAGTATCTTAGCGAACAGAATCTATTAGACTGCCTGTGCTTTGTAGGGCACAAACCTGTAGACAACCTACAAATAAGTACATCAATGTGTTCAATCTCACGTTTTATGCATCTCAACACAAGGGAGCACATCTTAGTATATCTAATGCATCTTGTCCTTTAAGTTCAGATGACGTGTAGTTTTTGTACTACAAAAACAAAAAAAATCCTGCTGATGTGACCCAAAATACTAACATTGGTAAATATGACATAAAATAGTCCATACAATAAGTATATCAACAGCTACTTGGTTAATGAGTACCTAATTCTTTCATGTATTTCCCTGCACAAGAAAATTTTAAATGCCCTTAAATCTCACAGCTCACATATTAAATATGCCTAGAGAGGTTTCTTAATTTTGACAAGTATCTTTAAAAGATTTACATGACATTACCAAGAAGTCATAAGGCTGAAATTTTTCTATTACTCAATATTAAAGGAAATTTCAATTATGCTTAAAATGTTGGAATTATCTATTTTGTTTACTAAAAAAATTCCAAAATTGTTATTATATGAGGAGCAATGCCAAAGTATGCAGGCAAAAAGTTTAGGGAAATGTAGCTACATAGGTGTGTGCAAGAGGAAATTTTTTAGTTTTGTTTTGTTTTGGCTTCTGGCTTTTGTGGTATTTTTATCAGCTTTTTATGACTTGCAATTTGTTCTATTTCTTTTCTCATTCTAAATAAATGAGAAATTTGCACCTAATTGGCTATTAGTTACTCTTTATTTCTTTTCCTTAGAGAACCCCAAGTTAAATAAATCTTTGGCCTCTTACAAAAACTGAGTTTGTGTCTACCTTTTCCTCTGGGAAAGCCACTCACTTTCATTTTTGTCATTAAGTTCAGATGAAATGGCATTTCATGGTGGTCTTGTTTAGCTTTACTCTGGTCACTGTTAATGTTCTTATTGGCCATATAAATTTTTCCCTCTTTGAAAAGTTTATTTATTCCTTCTGATAATTTCTTTTATCTTTTAAAAGTTTTTCATATCGATTTGTGGAAGTTTATTTAGAACACCTCAATATTTTGTTGGTTAAATATATGGCAAATATTTTCTAACACAACATTAGGGTATCTTTTGATTTTTAACAGTTTTCAATTGTGATATAGTCAAATTTATAAGTCTTCTTATTTATGGTCAATTCTCTTTTTAGAAAATGTTATTTTTTAGGAAACTTCCATATCCCTAAATCTAAAAACTTTTCAATTAAGTTTTTCTACTATACATTTAAAGTGTTTAATTTTTTGGCATTTGTTTTTAAATTCTTTACACATTAGGTTTATATATGGAGTGAAGTGGCTTCAGTTTTGTCTTTTGCCATATTATTGATAATTCTTTTTCATAGTTTCTACATGTTTCTTCTTGTGCTACCCTATGTAGAATTTCTTCTCACCTATCCTCCATTTTACTAACTTTCTTCCTCTGTTGTGTCTGTTAGAACTATTCATTCAGTATCTAATTTCAATTTTCATATTTTTAATTTCTGTACATTCTTTCAGTTTTTTTCCAAACTGCTTGTTTTATTGTTTCCAGTTTTCTAAAAATATATTCAGACTAGAGTTTTGTTTCTTTAGTTCTAGCCAGGTAGCCAAATATAATCACTTTTTATTCTAATAATGTGAATATATGGTGAACTTCTGATCTATTTCTGCTAATTTTTTTTTTTTTTTGCTGGTTCTTACACATAATATCTTATTTTCCTTGAGTATTTTATTTATTTATTTTTCTTAGTGCTGCTCATGTTTTGAGAAGAAATTATCCCAGGGAATTCTTTGAGTCCTAGCTTGAAGGCTTATTCCTCTCGAGAAGATTTTCATTTGCTTCTTCCAGATCCCTGACAATGCTATCAATCTTCAACAACTTTATGTAAACTTATGACAAGTTTTTATGTATTAACTGTGTAAATTGAATTTTGGATGAAAATTTACCTAAGGACTAGTCTAAGTTTACTACTTCACAATGCCAATTCACAATGCTATAGACTTGCTCCTAGAATTTAATATTGGTGATTTATTCAAACAATTGGTTGTACATTGTGTACATTGGATTAACAACCATACTTTGAGCTTGCATTGTAGTTAGTCAAAATATTTGAGTAATATGAAGTCTTATATTTCCTGCAGATTCTAGTTTCTGGGATTGCTGTATAACACCTGTGTTACTGAAAATGATCTGATTGCTATGTGTGGATTCAATATAAGTTTTAAGGTTAGATGAGTTATTAGCTGTTCAGTTATAGAATTCATAAATGAATATTTATAGGAAGTTGATTTGGCCTGAACCCAAAAACTAGAGATGTTTTTATGTCATTACTTATTTGTAAACATTTTGCAATCAGACTAAACTTTTAAGCAGTTAAATATGAATAGATACTGTGAATAATAATGCAAGCACCAGAGTTTAAAATACCTTTATCTAAAGAAAAATACCCTTCTGGTGCTTTTGGTAGCAATCAACATACGCATTTAATGTACAATTTTTCATCATTGTAATTAACTACAAAACTTGTGAAAGGAGAAATGCATACATTTTAAAAAGGCAGTTTGCTTAGTTTATGGAAATATAATATTCATTCTCATTTGTCAATAGATTTTTCTATCATTGTACATCTGTAGCTTTAATGATTAACATTTAATTAATACATTTAATTATTGCTATGTTTACTTAGAACCAAACTGTACAGTAACAGATGTACTGAAATGTTTGCTGCACAAAATCATTACAATAATGTACATGTGTGTAATATGTACTATTATATATACTTGTATCTGCTTAGCACAGATTCCTAGCACTTCACATAAATGAGTCTGTGATTATGGATCCCAAGCTCATGTGTTTTTAGATGTATAGAGATTAAGTAGATTACACTTTAGAGTATGAAGTTAGCATTCCTTATGTTGTATGAAATAGAAATCCACTCTGCCTTCTGCCAGAGCAAAGAGGGCAGCAATATACCTTGGCCTTGGGAACAGAATTAGAATGGGAGTATCCAAAAGAATCCATTAAACTACTCTTTTGGTGTTTTTCAAGTCTGTTTCTCTTTGGATATCGTGCTTTCTCTCCTCCATTACATAAAAGCTTTGCCCCCTCCCCATTCCCTAGGTAGAAAATGACAATTGACACTCGCTCCAAAATTTATATTAAGTCATGAGGTAACTGAGAAATACTAAATTGACTCCCTCTAGATCTCAGTTCTCAATATTTGAGAAGAAACTGGTTGGTGGAATTCAAAGTTCACCCCTAGGGTATGAATGCTGGTCAGGTATGAGCATGACGGTTCCATGGTATCAGTATTAAAGGAAAGAGAAGAGAATATTCTCAGAAAAGATATGCTGGAAGACAATTTAGTAAGTCTTGTATATGGCCAGAGGCTGCATTCTCTAACTCCTTGCCATTCAAAATGCAGTCAATGGTTCCAGGGAATGGTTGGAAATTTAGAATCCTAGTCCTACCCTATCCTTTAGAAATCAGGATTTACATTTAAATAAGGTCCTCAGGTGATTTGTATGCATGTTAACAATTAAAAACACGGTTCTAGTCTGTTAAAAAGTCAAGACCGGGTGCATGGGTTTTCTTTCAAGGTGCGTTTTACTCCCTACCAGACATAACCTTTAAGCTTTCTGAGTTAACCCTTTGCATCCTGGCAGAATTCCTATACACATTCTATAACTATGTATATGTTATTTAATTATAACATAAAAGGAATTTTGAAAGTGAATATGTAGCTCACTGGCAATTCATTCCCATAGAGAGAAAAGTCAAACAATTTAAAGTTCAGACCTAACAATTTAGATCAGTAGTTCCAATTCTATATAAGAAGGATAGCACATTTCCCAATGTTTTTCTAAATTTTACTACTATGACACATTTATATTAATTACCAAAAAAAAAAAAAAAAGCACTTGACTGACTCAGATGGAAGCAAGTAATCCAGGCAGCCCTGTATGGAAACCCTCAGCTCTTAGGTATCATAGGTTTTAATGTTTATGTAAGCGTATATTGTAGAGTAAAACATTATTAGCTGTGATATTAATGTTTATTACATACCAGAAACTTTCCTAAATAATTTACATATACTTTTTAGTTTATATTTGTTCATATTCATATGATTATCTACCATAACTGAGCTTTTGCAAGTATAATTATTTTTAGCTACGTTTTCCTTTTTGTTTTTATCACTGTAGTAGTGTAACTTGAGCCTGAAATATGGCGTTGGACTGTCTTGATTTTGAATTCTAGTTTAACCACTTAATAGTCGCATATGCTGGACTACTTTGCTCAACTCCCTAAGCTCAGTTCCCGGTCCTTAAAGTGGAAACAGTAATTTCAATTCCTTTGTAGAGTTGTAAGGATTCAAAGAAAATGTATATGTTCTGGCAGAGAGTTGACATCAGAGGATTAGTTATTATTTTAATTATTACCTTGATATATGTTCATCCTTGTGTAATTTCATTCGGTTCACTACACCAAGTTTTCTTGTTGTTTTGGGACACAGTTTTACTGTACTTAACCATTTGAAAATAAAAGTTTTCTTCTTTGGTCAGCCTGTTTTTATTGAGCATAGTGTAACTGGGTTAGATATTTATTACCATTAAGTCCCTTTTTTGAATGGGAACTTGAAAACAGTATATGTTGTCTCTATTTGGTTATAAACGCGATTTGGAGTTTTCAACTCTGTTCCTTTGTTTAGGCCGACCTTGTGTAATCTTACACCACTGTATATATACTATTTCAGAAACAGGTAAGCAGAGAAAAATCAACATGGAAGAAATTGATGATGTTTATATATTTTTTGCAGAGCTTCCTTCTCTAAATAGAGCTCTAGCTTCCTGGTATCCTGATTTCCTGATTCAATATTAGATTTGCTACAGATAATTCATGCAATATTTTAGAGGTCAAAACCTCAAGATCAGAAGTTTTGTGATAAATTTATGCCTTCCTATAATCATAAAGGCAATCCTTGATCTCATAAAAATGATTTTAAATAACTTCGCAAATACCTTTTAACATCTCGGTATGACATGGGGTCAGGTGGAATATTATTCTGATTCAATATTTTGTTTTTTCTCATATATTTCATAAAATGAAAAACTCAGGTTGAATATATCTTACATAAAACACTTTCAATTCTTTCATTTTTTTCTCAAGTTTTTTCCTTTTTTTCAAGTTTGAAATCAATTGAAAGATAGACTTAAAGGTTGAACAAAGAACAAATTGTCTCATTCATTTCTCTCATGACTATTTGGATAAGGTGGATTTAAATGTAAGTATAAGTTGGGAGTGTTAATAACCCATCTGTGTGTTAAGCTCAGTCATCCCACTAATGGGAGAACTGCACAACCCCAGAGTGGACATGGCAGGCCTCTTCCCAGCTCTGTAAGAATGAGGCAGAAATAAACCAGAAAACATGTCTAATGCGGACAAAATAGAAGATACTTTGGATCAGTTTTCTTCCAGAGTCATCAGCAGGAAAATCATTCTTCCTTCTATGATCAAGGTAATTTGGGCTTCACTCTTATTTTTTTCTTCAAGGTAATGTCGTGAGATGTTACGATGCTTTAATATTGCTATGAAATTGAAGATATTGTAAGCAGTGGTAAATAATAGCATTCTAACATTTTGGGTGGTTTTCTGAATCTAAGTATAGAGTGTTCATCTGAAATATTTTCACTATCATTTTACATGCTATATAACATTAAATAAAGATTCATAACTCCCTCAGAAAAGTGTAATCTAGCTCAATCTTTGGAACAATGAATTCACACTTCTTTGAACTTTGAATGTGTAGCTAAAATGCTATTAATTTCCTTTTACCATAGACAATAAAGAATGCACCTTCTTTACTAAAGCACTTCTAGCTTCATGTATTTTCATCTGCTCAATTTTTCTTCTAATGTACTAATAGTTTCAGAATGGGTAGAAGCTCACTGGGTAGGATCCAAAACAAACCATTAATTACAATGCAATTGCATTGATAAAAATCTCAAGTATCAAATTTAGAATTTATTTTTACCTCTTCATTGGATCACTTAATTTACTTTGATTCCTCCAGCTCCAATCTCAAGGAGACTCATTACATCATCATAAGAAGTTAAATTCTCCTGTAACATTGTGTGTGTGGAATGCATAAGAAAGCCATGGAGACAATATTTGTCAAATCTCTAAGCTGTAAGGTTTCAAGATTTATTTGTCAAATCTCTAGGCTCTAAACAAAAAGTTTGAGTTCTGCGTCTCCATTCCAATTTTCCCCCTATTTTCTCCTTTCCTATTTGTTCATTTGTTTTACCTCCAGATTCCTTTAGCCAACTCTTTTTATTTTTAAACATAAAAAAATCATAGTTATTTATTTGTAGTATGGTGCAATTTTAATGTTACTGATTTTGTAGTATGGTAACATAATCATTACCTGGTATACAGAAATCTTATAACTCAATTGCAATTTGCAAGACTTTTTCTTCTTTAAAAAAATTCAACTTTTATCATTTAGTTTAATTGGGAATTGTGTGAAACAGATTTTGGACATCAGTTTTTTCAATATAAGTACCCATTTAAAAATACACATGTTGGGTATTAGTGACATTCTTAAAGATGATTAAACTATTCTCTCTGGACAGTTTAACAGAATTCATACTGCATACACTTTCAACCATATGGTATACCTAAAGAGAGTTTAAGGGATGATGTCATTAGAGTACCTCATCTGCACTGAAAACACTGCGCTGCATACACAAGTGTATTATTAGAAACATATGTTTGGTTTAAATAACTCCTGCCATTTTATTCATTGTGAGCCAGATTCTATCAGTGACAAAAGTCTCTCAGGAAGTTAGCTGCCACTTGAATTTATTAAATTACTACTAAAAGGCACATCTTAAAAATAGTCTGAAATATCTGTTCCATGAAAAAAATACTTGATTTACTCTGAAGAGAATATTCTCCTCTCAAAACAACCCTGTGTGTTATAGCTGAGAAGGCACAGCAAAGATTTAGAAAGTCTATATTCTTTCATGTTTAAAGAAAGGAAGGTCAACATATAATCTTAAAGTGAAATTACTGACCTATTTCAAAAGAGGTTAAAAGAAGTTGAGAAATTGTCTGGTTTCAGAGAGGAAATACAAAAGATATAATATAGGGAAATACTTAAAAGAACTAATTAAACAAAGTATTCTTTTTGGGTTAACCTAGTGTTTCATTGACTTCATTTTTAAAAGGAAGAGCTGTTTAAAATAAACTACCTTTAATTTACAAGGAAAATAATAAATCTTAAGCAATAAAAAATAAGAGATTAAGGACTTTTAAAAATAATAACTGTGGTTAGGATGCAATAATTACAGAATATATTTTATCTACAGAGTGAATTCTAAGTTTTGCTCTGAAATATTTGTTGAGAGATTCCTCCTCCTTATTGCCATATAATTTCTTTGAAAGATTATGTTTTCCTGAAAGACAAAAACCTTTAGTTTAGCTAATTCACTTTACTTACTTTTAAAAATAGTTTATCCCCAGCAGGGAAAGGGGGTAGTAAATATCAAGCAAAATCAGATTTCTGAGACCAAGAATAAAGATAAAATCCTTTTCGGATAGGTAGCCAAATTTTGCTAATCTAAAGGTTTCTGTCTTTCCAGGGGGGAAAAAAATGCTAAAAGAGATTATATGGCAACTGAAATATATATCCTGTAATTTATTGTCTTTTAACCTCAATCATTATTTTTAAAAAGTCCTTAATCTTTTGTTTTTTACTGTTTAAGTCTTGTTATCATTTTCCTTGTACTTCGAGAGTAGTTCCCTATACACCTGCTCCCAAAGGCTTATTTAAAATAAATTTTGATGTAGTCAAATTATCCATTCTACCTAAAGTATGTTATTGCACACTACATTAATAAATTAATTGCTGTATTTCTTGTGAAAGCTAAAAACCTTCCAAATTTACAAGAACTTACATTTTACAATGTTAAATGACAAAATAAAAATATATCTTAAAGTCCATGAATTGATAAAATGACAAAATAAAAATATATCTTAAAGTCCATGAATTGATAAAATGGGCAAAAGATATAAATGACTTAGAAATAATGTGATCTCCAAAAAAAGCATATTATTTGCTTTTGTTGTTTTTTGATATACCAGATTACATATAAAGAGTGACCTTGGACTTATTGAAAATCATAAATTTATTGTCATATTCAAGGTGGTTTATTCTATACATTGATGAGTATCCATAAAGTTCAACATCTTCCAAACTAGGACTTTTTAAGGAAATAATATAATATAGTGAATGGGGCATGGGTTTTGGGGGTGGGGGGAACAGCCTGAGTATTGATCCCAATACCTTTATATACTAACTGTGGCTCATGGTGAGTCACATAATCTTTTTGACCGTGTTTTCACTTTTGTAAAATGGGAAACTTTTGAGGTACCATGTACATAATATATATTTATTTCAGATACTAGGGCTTTCTAACAAAGAACTCCAGCACTTACTGGTATAAAGCAGCCATGTTTGTGGGTTTTGTGGGTCCAGAATTCAGAGAGAATACTTAGAATGGCTTGTATCTGCTCTGCATTGTCCTGAGCCTCGACTGGCAGCTTGAAGACAGAGGCTGGAATTACGAGAAGTGATCAGCATCTAGAGTTGGTGGTAGCTGTGTCCTGGCGATTCCAGTGCTTTTCAAACAAGTCTCTCCATGTCAGGGCTAATTAGGCACGTTTAGGCATGCTGGTTTAATTTCCTCACTGCTCAGTGGCTGAGTGTCATGGAAGAGTGTACCGACCAAGTGCCTAGTGGAAACTCACCCCCTAGGGAACCAAGCCTCAGAAGCCACATAAAATCATTCTGCCAAACTCTGCCCCTGCCACAAGCAGCTGCAAAACCCACAAACCCTGCCCAATATGACTGTACCCCACATCCTGAAGGGATCTTCAGTCACATTGTAAGAACATGTGGGGTGGGGTACATATATTGTGTGACTATCTTTAGAAAATAAAATCTTCTACAGTAGTCAGCACATAGAAGCTTTTATTACTTGTATATGATGTGGATTGGAGTTGCGGAAAAGGTAAGGATTTGAGATTAGGATGTTTGCCATTATTAATTTAACAATCCTCATTAAATTACTCACTGTCTCTGAGAAGTTCTTCATCTATTAAATGGTAGGATACTCTTATTCTGAACAGTTTTTGTGAGGATTAAAGATACAATATACAAAGGTACTTAATAGATATTAAGTGCTCAATAAATGCTCCCCCACTGCTTCCAACAAATTTTGTCTCTACAGGTAATGACACTAAAAATGCCTCAGTTTGCTACTGAATCAGAGTTCCCAACAGGCCAAACAGCGTTAGTAGGCCAAAGGCATGGATTTCTGTGTAGAATCCAACTTTAAGCAGCATTTAAAGGACAGGGCAAAATACAAATTTCTACATGGAAAAATATCAGAGGTACCCACAAGCTTGAGGAGAACAAATAGAATCACAGATTCAGAATCTTAGAAAAGTAAAGTAGCTGAGAGGGCAAACTCTACATTTTTTGATAGGGGAATCAAGAGAGGTTAAATTGCTTATTCAAGGTTATACTCTAAGGAGCAAATCTGCTGCTGAAATTCATGTCTGATAACTTGTAAGCTCAAGCCTCTAATACTCAACTATGTACATTATAAATTGTGTATCTTTTTCCCCCAGAACAGAATCATGCTTTAATTACAATTGTGTATATTATTTATGTGAATACAATGATAATATGATTATAATAGCTAATGAATTAAAATGTCTTATACAGTTTTTCAAAATCTTCTAATGCAATAGAAGAAATTATTTCATTATGGGACAAAATCAGAAAGCTGAAGCTTAAAAATAACTGAAACCATTTCCAAAAAAATGTTCCCCAAAATGTACATTTCCATTTTTGAATTCTTACTACATTGATTGATCAAACTCACATGTGGCGGGATTCTTCTCCTGCTCCATGGAATACAGTGGAGCAGTTGAGACTGAGCAATTCAGAATCAGCCTGCCTGGATAGGATCCTGCTTCGGGCAGCTTGACCTAGCTTTCTTATGCTTCCAATAATTGTTTTTTGACTGGTTGTAATAACTCAGCGGTGTATGTTTCCTTTCGATGCTGTCACAAATTACCACAAACTCAGTGGCATAAAACAACACAAATTTATTCTTTTATTGGTTTGGACTCAGAAGTCCTAAATTAGTTTCACTATGTTAAAGTCCAGGTGTCAGGAAGGCAGATTCCCTCTGAAGGCCCTGAGGGGAGAATTTGTTTCCTTAGTCTTTTCAACTTCTGGTGGCCACCTGCACTCCTTGTGATTGTATTAGGACACCCAAAGATAATCCAGGATCTTCTTCCCATTTCAAGACAATTTAATCACATCTTCAAAGTCCCTTTTGCTAGACAAGGGAACATTCACAGGTTCTGGGGATTAGGTTGTAGGTCAATTTGAAGAGCAATTATTCAGACTATGCAAGTGGGACAATGCATACCAAGTACTTTGTAACTTGCCTGGCCCTAAGTAAATGCTTTTAAATGATAGCAGTTGTGTAATTATACATACAGCCAATTTATGATTATACACATTGAAATCACTTACTTGCTCAAGGCTACGCCTCTGTGTGACATGGTATTGTGGGGAAATAGAACTTCCTATGGGCAGAATCCTCATCTGACCCTAAACTACTTGATGATGTAACTGGCCTACTGCTAGGCTACTGCTCCCACAGCCGTGGGCCATAAGCTATTACTGATAAATCACTATATAAAGAGCTCTGCCCAATGCTTTGGGCGGAGGTGAAGACGTAGGTGAATTACAGACCTGCAGGCTGCTGGGTGCAGAAGTGATTCTAGTGCTTGACCTATCACTGGAAGAATAAAGCCAGGTAATAAGCCCTTTTATTCCAAGTACGTTCTGTCGTTATTTCTCAATATCACTGAATCCGTAGTTAACCTGCCTGGACTGAAACCTTTAGGTGAGACAGTTATTCAAAGAATGTGGATGACAACAGCAATAGTGGTAAAAATCATCTTTATTTCTAAATGTCACCTAGTGGAATCAATGGAATTATAGGCACACTTGAAACCCCTTCCTTTCCCTCACATAATCTACACTGGCACCATGGCCCTGCTGCCGGTGCAGCCTTGCTGCGTGCGCTCCTGAGAACTGAGCTCACTCTGCTAACCACAGCCCTCAGCCATGGCTGGGACAGCCAACGCTTTTTCCTCTTCATCACTCTGATGACTTGACTTCATTTTTGATACCTTCTCCTCCCTTAGGTTTCTATTTTGTCCCACTTTACTATTGCACACTCCTTAATTGATATCTTGCAGGTCTCTTAGAGCCTTCTCTTATACGGCACTTCAAGCAAGCATCTGTAGGCTGACTCCGAGGACGTTACCGTCAGCTGCCTCACTGGCAGATGATCTTCAGGATCAATTCCTTTTGCCAACTGCAAGGTGAGTTCTCTGTTGAGCCAGGACATGAGCAATTAAAAACCTAGTATACAACAGGACTGTGTTGATGGACATGAAAGCCACAGTCTCCTCTCAGGAAGTTTATATTAAGTATGAGAAATAAAAATAAAACAGAAAACAGGTAATTATAGTAGAGAGTGGTATGCTAAAGAATGTTAGACATTCACTGTATTATGGGCACACACAGGAGGGGCAACTAACCCTGATTTGGAGGGTGTGAGGAGCGTTTCTGGGAATATGTTCAATAGGATGAGACTTAAAGGACCAGCTCTTCTCACACTGATAAAGTACAGGATAGGATTGAATGGCTACAAGGAGAATGCAGGTTTAAAGGGGAAAGAAAAGCCTGAAACAAAGACTTGGAGACTGAAAGGGAATGTGAGTGCATTTCAGATCGGCTGAGGCGCTGGGTGTTGGGAGAAAAGAAACAGAACATGGGGAAGGTCGGCCGGGTTCTCAGGACCTTGAGGGCGGTTTTAAGAAGTTTAGATTTTATATAAAGAGCGAAGAGGAGCCTCTCAAGTGGGAAGCTATTTAAGAGTGGAATTTAGGAAGATCGTTCTTTCACACATACTGCAATGGACAAACGGAAACTGGCAAGATGGGGATGGATCGGGTGGGGCCGCATGTAGCCTGTCGCCGTAGTACAGGGGAGACGAGACAGTGACTCCATTCTAAAATGGGAATTTTGATAAAATTGACAAGTTTAAGAACTATTTAGGAGGTAAATCTCACTGTATATATATATATATATATATAGTATGCTTGTCCAAATGTGGACATTGGGGCAAAATGGAAGAAAAAAAAGAGGAAGTCCTGGTGTTTTTCACATACAGGTTCTTGCTTGAGTCTGAGGTTGTCAGACCTTAGGGTCCTTTCAGTTTTTCCAAGGAAATCATTCAGTTTTGCGTTAAAAGAACTGACAAACTGAGTTCATAGTACATCCACAGAATTGGCCCTTCAATTAGCCCCTGTGGCACATGTACACTTTTTAATTATATCACTGTTGTTTAACCATTGCACTGATTGTTTTCTTCAGCCTTCCCATTGAATTAGATGGGAATGATTCTCACTGGCCCCACAAATCAAGAAAAATATAGGAAACATATGGCTATGAATTAGTCAGAAAGTCTTGTTATTTAAGAGGCTAAGGCATTTTGGTGAAGCCTCTGGGAAACTTTTGGCTGAGAGGTCCCTGACAATTTCCTTCTGCTGTTTAAGAGGTATCAGAGGTGATGGTCTGGTTAGAGACAGTGAGGCAAATTTTTCCCACTCTGTTCCTGTCTTCAAGTATTTTTATGGTTGTTTTCTGGTGGGATTCCAGCATGTTGCAAGGTCCTGAATTATGAGTAAATATAAATGAGAAAAAGACAGAGTAAAAGCTTTCATAGCTAGGAGATGAGAGAAAATCTTTATCCAATGGGTTATTTCCTTGCTCTTTTGAGGAATGACCTTAGATTGTTAAATCACATCAAACATTCCTACAGCACACACTACACAGTCATTAGGAATTCATCCCCTGTTACGATGGGAATTGGTAAGATCTTGGTTGCAAATCTCTATAGACAACTAATCTTTGAAAACATTGTGGGAGAAGTACAATTCTTAGGTTTTTAAAGTGTGACAGAATTCTTAAATTTTTTATTAAAAGATATGAACAGTTTACACAGTTGTCTGCATTTTTAAACAGTTAGAGAAAACCAGGCAGGTCAAATTCCAGGAAGATATTAAATACTCTTTCAGCATGCAGTGGGTTTTTTTTTTGTATGTTATATGTAGGATGATAAGAATGAAGTCACTATCAAAAATATACAAAACAAAATGAAAAAAATAAAATAGTAATAAGAGAAAAGTGAATATTTTCATTGTGTTATAGGGAGGACTTTACTTAAAAGCAAAAAAGAAATGAAAGAAACCACAAAAGATGGACAGTTTTTATCCCTTAGAAAAATTTCCTTACACACACACAAAAAACTGAATGTAAATGAAAAACTGGGAAGGAATTATATGATTAAGAAATATGACAAATTGTTTATGACTTTAACATCTGATTTTTAAAAAAATAAATCCACAAAGGAAATCCTAATACTTTAAAGCAAAGTTTGGAAATAGTTTATAAAGAAATACAACTAGCCTATAGGTATATTGTGACGAGCACTTGTTTATGTCTGAACTCTCCAGAAGTTATTTCCCTCTCTTCTGAAAACAGGCCCTGAAATGTATTAGGGACTCTACCCCTGACCAGTGGTAAAGTTTGTAATCCAGGCTCAAGCCAATCAGTGCTTCAGCCATGGGCTTGTGTTCTACAAGGATTCACTCAGATCTTAGGATCTTCTGGGGCACATTCCCACTGAACTTGAACCTGAGACTCTATTTGGCTGGAGCTACTGAAGCCATCTTGTCCCTGTGTGGCAACTGAGAATGAAGTTTTCATACAGAAGAAAGAGAAGTATAGCAAGTAAACAATAAGAGACAAAAAGATGATATTGTTTGAACCTTGAAATACAGCTATGCCTGAAAGTAGTTACAGATTTTCTGCGGAACAGTGTGTCAGTAATACTATGTCATGTGTCCAGAATATGTAAATTAATAAGCAAATATGTTAACTTACTCATACTGCATATATCTGGGTGATATGAATAGTGATGATTTTAATTTTCTTTTTTACGTTTAATTTTTTCCCTAAATTTTCCTAAAATGACATGTTAATACTTTTGTTTTTTAGTTGTTTATCTTTTTGTATTACTTTTATAAATTAGAGAACTTCACATTAATGTGTTAATTACCTTATCAATTGTATAGGCAACTTATGTATGTGTAAACTCAATTAGAATTAGAAAACAGGAGGTCTTGAAGATATATTAAGGTGCTACAGAATTAGTCGAACTGTAAGGCTTGAGGGCAAAGTCCTCCAGTCTGCTAACTCTGCCCAAGACTTCTGACATGAACAGCAAGTTTCAGGAGTTACCAAAACAACTGATTTTGTCATAACAAACCATTAAATTTGGTTTCAGTGAGAGAAGAACTCACTGAAAGCTAGTACACTCATGGTTACAGATTATTACAGGGGGAGACTACAGATTTTAAAAAAGAGTCAAGGGAACAGAATCATACGGCAGAGCCTGGGAGGGTTTTAAAGAGGAAGCATTCATTTTCTTCCAGACAAATTACTTTCCTGGCACTGATGTGGGACAATGCACAGAAGATATTGCTAGCCAGGGACGTTCACCTTAGTTGCAGGGTCCAGACTTTATTGAGGCCTCCTTGATTGCTTGCCAAGTCACCAGGTGTGTCACTCTGCTTGGACTGCCATGGCAAAATGCCATAGACTGGGTGGCTTAAACCACAGACTTTTATTTCTTACAGCCTGGAAGCTTGAAGTCTAAGATCAAGGTGCTGGTAAGGTGGGTTTCGTTCTAAGGCTCCGTCTCTTGGCTTGCTGGTGGTCACCACCTTGCTGTGTGCTCAGACAGAGCTCTTTAGTGTTTCTCCTTATAAAGGCCTTAATCTCATCAGATGAGGTGCCTACCCACATGAATTCATCTAACTGTAGTCATCTCCCAAAAGCCCCATCTGCAAATACCACCACACTGGGGGTTAGGTCATTAACATATGAATTTGGGGGGGCACGTATTCAGCCCATAACTCCAGGTCAGTTGATACCATGCAAATCAAAGCTCCTACTTTACATGGTTGGTCTTCCCAGCATGGTCAGCTCTACACCCTCATCAAAGACAGGGTACCTTACAGAAGCTGAGGGCAGGGCTCAGGCTCCATTTGTGCAACGCCAGGTTCTTGTGCATACACACAGACTTATGTACGTACATACATTCATACATGCATATATATGGCTAGTTGTTTTTTTTTAATGGGTTTAATTCTTTATTCTTCACTCTTTACTGTGTTCTAATAGAGGTTCTCCTTTCCTCACCTGTGACAGTATCTCTGGCAGATAAAGCTGTATACAGCCACTGTCAACTATAAAAATAGTTGCATTTGATGTTAAATAAATGTTAAAACTTTTGTCTCTCTCTCTCCTCACATCACATCTGGAGCCTGGTACCTGCTGGAGGGATGAGGCCTAGTCTTATGTTCTCACCCCTGCACCTCCCTCCCAATCCTTCTGACACTTCTGAGGTAGGGTTTGGAGAAATAGAGCAAATATGGGGCCACTGTAATGTGCCTATCCACATGCTCTGTCATGTCAGGCATCATAAGTTTATGGACTCATACACAGTAGACAGCACTTTTTGGCTGGCATCCTTTCCCCCCTTTCTTAGTTCTGCCTCCCCTATGCCCCCCAGTGGTTCTGTTCCTTCATCCACAGCTTCAGACAGGCCTGCTTACCCATAGTGGCATCCTCATAGCTCCATAAAATGCAAAATTTAGATTCAAGTTGCTAGGAACTGTCCCAGTGAACATCCTAAAACGTGGCATCTGTTCATTTGCTACACATAAAAACTAAGGCGTAGGACTGCCTGCTGCTTGGGCCGACCTCTCCCTTTGTCATTAAGTGTTGCCAGCCTGGCATCCTACCCTCTGAATTTCCCCAAAAGAGTGTGTACCATTCTTTTCACCTATACCTCCAAATCCTGGGGACTCATGTTAATTTTTCCTGCAAATTCTCTAAAGTCCCAAGTCCTTGGGCTATTTGCAGTTCAACAAACGTAAGATCCAGATAGTGAAGCAGAGGCTTGTCTTCTCAGAGGCAGCTTTTCTCCCTGTGAATGATTGTTTTGGGTGTCTCTCTCCACTCGGCAGAGGTATAGTGGGGACATACCCTTCCCACCAAGGAAGAATGGAGAGAAGGCCCAGCATTTTGTACTCATATATTTTTTAAGCAATTTTCTCAATGAATTTTCCAATCATTTTTAACAGAGTTGGAGGTGGGAAATGATAGTTGATAGTCAAAGGGTCAACTTGATCACATTATTGAGTTCTGTAGGAATGTGCTTATAGCTGTCTTTAAATGTGGGAGCCATACATCACCTACTATCTGCGACTTTGGGGATTTAGACAAATTTTTCAAGTTGGTAAGAAATGTCCCATTCAACATCCTATGACATGGCATGTATTCTTATGTTCATTTGCTGCAGAGAAAATTCAGGCCCATTGAAGCAAGACAGACATAGGGAAAAATGTTATTTTCCATTGATAGTCCTTATTTTAACCTAGCATTTCCCAGTGCTGATTGAGAAAGTGCTCCTCCAAAGGAGGGATCCTCAGATTCCCAGTATATTAAATATTTGAGAAATCACAAGTGCTTTTTACCAAACCACCTTCCAATTCATTGGATTAATTCATTAATTCATTTATAAGCTCATTTATTCTAGTGCATCTATTTATCATCTATCATCTGGGGATTGGCTGATCTTGGTCGGACACAACTGGATCATTATCTACAGGCACTGGTGGCTGGGTTCTCCTTCTAAGTTAAGGACTAAAGGCAGAGTGGGGAGCCCTGCTAGAGTATCTTTCATTCTCCTTGTGTCAAAGAGGTAAATAGAGATGTCCCTTCCACTCTTAGCACTGGCAGAAGCAGAAGATAATCACAAGTGTGTGGCCTCCTAAGGTCTAGGTGTGGCACTGGCACTGTTATTTCTGCCCATATGTCCTTGGTCAGAGGAAGTTATTTTGTCAAGCTGAGAGTCAAAGCGTGGTGGTGAAACATACATGTGGACATAATGAAGGAAGAATAATTAGGACAATAATTCTATCTAAAACAACATTGTTCAAAATGAAAATTTGCCAACTCTCTTTTTTTTTCCATGGATTTCTTTTTGACTTTATGTAATACCTAATAAAATCCCAGACAAGTTGGGAAATGCTCTAGAATATGCTCAAAGACTGGACCATGTACTTTCTAGTGGGACAGAGATAAGTTCTAATGTTTTACTCCAACAACCAGCAAACTTATTTCAAACAGGTAATGACAAAATCATTAGAAGGGCTTCAAACTTGAAATCAGAACCTATTTGTGCCACATTTTATCTGAGTGACCATGTGTGTGACACTTCAATTCTCTACAAGTTAGCTTTCTCATTTGCAAATTTAACATGAAAGCAAATCTATTCCATGTCCCTGAAAAGTGGCAATGAGTAAAAGAGATAGTGTGAATGATTAAATAATTCTCAATTTTCCATATTGTCTTATCTAGTTTTCACCAACATCATCTGTGTGTTAAGTCTCATAACTGCCATGTTTTTTCTTAATCCATTCAACTCCCTTTCAGTTTTAGACAGTATTTGTGAACTTTTCGGTGCTTTCTAACTGTATCTTCCAATTTCCTCTCTTCCTCACCACCTTCTGCTCCTTCCCAGTTGTGACCTCCTCATACTTGAACAGTCTCAGGAACTCCCTAACTGGACTCCTCCTGTCTCTTGTTGCCTTATTATCCACCAACTCATTCTCTACAATGTACTAATGTGGTACTTTAAATAGGAAACTAATCATGTTCACTTAGTTTGGGGAAGTTTTCAGCAATTATTTCTTCAAAGACACTTTCTATCCCTTTTTCTCTCTCTTCTTCTGTTACCCCTATAATGCAGATATTGTTCCATTCGATTGGTCTCACAGTTCTCTTAAAATTCTTTCATTCCTGGAGATCCTTTTATCTCTCTGCATCAGCTTCTCTGTGTTCCTGTTCTCTGTTTTCTACTCCATTAATGGTCTCTTGCATCTCATCCATTCTGCTTTGAAGTCCTTCCAGAGATTGTTTTATTTCTGTATTCTCCCTCCTTAGTTCTTGCATATTTCTCTGCAAGTCCATCAGCATGGTTATGACTTTTGTTTTGAATTCTTTTTCAGGAAGATTGGTTAAATCTATCTCCCCAGGTTCCTTGTCAGGGGAAGATGTAGATGTTGAAGCTGTCTGGGTTAGTCTTGTCTGGATCAAATTTTTTTGCCTTTTCATGTTGATAGGTGCAGTAGTATGCTACTGACTCATCTGTCAGCTGGGAGAGTCAAGACTCTTTCCACTTGCTCCTGGCCTTTCTTTACTAGGATAACTGTGACCCCTAGTGGCTTGTGTTGGACAATTGCATGTAGACTGGGTCTCTGTATCTTGACCGGCCGGTATGGAGGAAGCTCCCTTGCTGTGGGCGTGGCCAGCCTCAGGCTCCTGCTCTGTTATGGTGGGGCCCCAGAGGGGCAATAGACGGGGGGCTATTTGGCTGTTTACCTCCGTGAGGGGTCTCAGAGCTGTTGCCCAGGGGGTTAGTGCACCCTGAGCTCCCTAGAATTTCCAGCTGCTGGACTGTGACCTGGGATGCTTCCATCCATTTGTGGGGTCCCTGTCTGTTTAAGACTTTCAAAAAGCTCACTTTTATTTGTCCCAGAGGCACCAGCTGCAGAACCCGCTCACAGGTCTTACTGTCCTGCTTCCCTAGTTTCCAGCACCCCACACATGCACTGTGTGTCTGAGCTCTGGTGCAGATTGCTAGGGCTGGGTGTTTAGCAGTCCTGGGCTCCCTTTCCCTCCCTACTCCAACTCCTCTCCTCCCGGCAAGGGTGAGGGGCCTCGGGTCCCGCCCGGCTGTGGCTTGTTTCTTACCCCTTTCACCCCTTTCGCAGGTGTGGATGTAGTCTGGCTGTTGTCCTGTGTCTTCTGGTCTCTCTTTTAGGGATAGTTGTATTTGTTGTATTTTCAAAAATATATGTTTTTGGGAGGAGATTCCCACTGTACTACTCATGCCACCATCTTGGCTCCGCCTCCTCATGTTCACTTAGATATATGAATTTTCCAGCTAGCGCTCTGTAAATTAGACTGGTCAATGATTAACAATAACATAACAAACAGAAGTTTATTAACATGTGCATGTACACAGGAGCACACACCTTTAGAGGGGTGTTTAGAATTTAGGCTTCAGGGTGGGTGGTGGTGAAATGGTGAAGGTGGTCAAAAGTACAACTCATAGTTATAAAATAAATAAGTCTTGGGGGAGGTATTGTACCTGGTGACTATAGTTAATAATACTGTATGGTATATTTAAAAGTTGCTAAGAGAGTAAATCTTAAAAGCTTCATCACAAGGACAAAAATGGTAACTGTGTTGTGATGGATGTTAACTAGACTTAATATGGTGATAACTTTGCAATATAAACTATCAAATCATCTGAAACTACACCACTGAAACTAACATAATACAATATGTCAATACATTTCAATTTAAAACAAAATAATTTCGGCTTATATACCAAAAGAAAAGAGGTTTTAGGTTTCTTAGTGGGAGGAAGGTGACCAGGAAATGTATGGCAAAGAGAGGTTGTTTAGTAAGTTCTGTTACAGGAACTTAAGTCAGTGGCTCCTTCTTTGATAGGGTTGGTAAGAACTCTTCTTTCTGGTATGGTACAGGAAGAAACCTTTTACAAATGGAAATTCCCTTTATAAATGTAAATTTCCTCTACAGAAGGAAAACTTGTTCCCTGTTTTTAGAGTTTTTCCTGCACCTTCTGTTTCTCAATGGCTTTTAAAGTCAAATTGATCCATATTTCAAAAAGCCATATTTTGAGGTGCCATGTTCTGATACCCTTCACCTTACTTATTACAATGGCAATGCTATATTTCTTTGTGTGATCATTTGATTAATGTCTCTTTTACTAGCTCAACCACAGGCTCTGAGAAGACAGGGAACATACCATATTTAGCCACTGTGGTATCACTAGCACTTAGCAAATATATTTATTGGGTGATTTTGACTATTATTTCCTATAGTAGGATACAGTTAGTTAATAGAATTGGGGATTATACCATGATAGCTCAAGGGAAAAAAAAGAAACATCTTGTATAGATACTCATTTCTTGTCATAGAGTATTTTCAGCTTTTCTTCATAGAGTCTGATTTCTCCTTTTTTACATCAAGTTTTCTCCTAAATTATATAGTAAGGAGTGTCTATGTTTATAACTTCCCTTTCTGCCTTCTTTCACATCACTCTCTGTTTTTTCATCCTCAAAAGACCTCTTTTAATACTAAACCCTAAACTAATCTGATTCCATATGCAGAAAGTCTGAATTTTGGGAAATCCCAAGGGCTTCCCCACCAAGCTAAAGGAAACACTGATTTACATGAATAGATGAGGTCTTTACCATCTCAAATTCCTGTTAAAATTAGTTTCAGGAGAACAGATCCATGTTATGTCTATTTCTATTCCTTTCCTCATTTGTGACAGGGGAATGAGTCATTAGAATTTTAATGTCTGCATTACATGCCAGCAGTGGTCTCTTGTTATGCATTAACTACTTAAATATTCTGATTTCTGACTGGCTAATCCATTCTACCTTTTATTGTGAGAGAACAGGAATGGGCTGCTAATTAAACAAAAGAGCATGGAAAAGGTCAAATGAGTGGAAAATCATCTGTCTATCATTAAATGGTGACAGAATTTGAAGGCCTGCTTTCGTGACTAAGATTGAAATTGAAATATAGAATGTCACCACATGAATCCCCTAGATTGACAATGAATGTGGTTGGAGTAAGAATGATGAACAATTAACTATTTTTAAACAATTTTGTTTTTGCATATGAAAATTCTAAAAGGAATTTAGCCACAGGATATAGTTCTAATAATATATAGTGATTCAAATATAATGGGGTGGTGACAGAGTGTTGTTTTGAACTCATTCGAAAGGAAGTTATTTTGGCTAACCATATAAAAAGAAGCCAAGTTCTATTCTTAAAGCAATTCAAAAATTTTACTACTAAGACAGTCTATCCTTCCAATTTGATTGTGTGCTTATATCTTTTAAATTAAAAAATAATTGTTTTGGTTTGTAAATTGTAAGGTGCTATCTTTAGAAATGGATTTGTCTCTATTTTATTTATCTTTTTGGCTACATTTTAATCCTCATACTCCTCTTCTTTTTTCCCAGAAAGTCTGCCAAGTAATATTCCTTTAGATTTCTAATTTATCACATATTTAAATAGACTTTCAAATCAATTTTTCTACAAGGTACCATTTCTTCTGCTGTGGATTAGCTCAAATTTGCTTTTAACTTCTTTTCCATTATTTAAAAAAAATCACAATAGGTCTCGGCATCATTTCAAGACTGATAGGTATGTACCAGCCACCAACTTAGATATTTTGAAAAGACATTCATCTTATTGGTGGACCATTCAGAATGATTGCTTTTTCTGACACTGTCCCCACATTTCCTTTGCCTGCTGCACTATGTTTCAGGAGCTTCACTGTAGACAAAAGGAGAAGAGATGAGACTGCAAGAGTGTGGTTCAGTCTAAAGCCTAAATGGAATTTGTGGTGTTCTCTGCATGATTCAGTCTCCTCTGCCCTATTTATCTTCTAAGTGTATATCTTTGACAATTAAATTTATTCATTCGCCAGGTGTTGAGGCCTTTCCAAGGTCATCTTAAGGGTTCTTTGTTTTATATGGATAACAACTCTAAAACACTTGACCATTTATCATAGGCTGGATTCTTTGGCCTAGCAATTGCTTTGTTAGCTATTAAGTTCAGAGAAAAGTTTTTTGATCATTGGTGTTATAGACGTAGGTAACAACAGAAATCTTGGAAGTGCAGAAGCAGCTGTGTACAGAAGTATAAGATAACTTTTTGTAACTCTCATGACTGAAGTAAAGAACTAAATTAGCTGATCCAGAAGAAAATACCATGTTTATGAATATAATTTTATATTTCATGGTAGTTGAGAGGTAGACAATAAAATCTTATGTGCAAACTAATAGAAAAATAGAGAAAGCCCAGAAAATAGAAGTCACTATTAAAGCATATGATTTATAGGTCTGCTAGAGGAGACTCTAAGAGTCCTGATTTCAGTGAAATTATTTGAAAAATCTATTCAGAAATGTGCCATGTAGAATGCAAGGGAAGAGTGGAATAAAATTGGTAGAATCCTTCACTTTCACATGCTCAACACATGACTTAAAGGCTCAGTAAAAGTGCAGTTGGCAGTATTTTAAGTCCATGATTTATAAGGAAGCTGTGCCATTGTCCTGAGGACCTATTAAAAGTGACTAAAATTCATAGTCAGATTAGTCAAGTTCAGTTTGTTCAATATTTATACATATTGATTACAGCACTCTTTTTGTCATTACAGAGGGAAAAATACAATAAAAAAACAGGAGAAAGCCCCAGACCTAGGATTTTATATTTATAAATCTAATTTTCTTTTCATTATGCTGCTCCTACATTATTTTACTTTGAACTTGAAGAATAACTGGTCAAAAAAAAAAAAAAAAGGAATACTTTGTGGGTATATGGATTACAAAAAAATGTAAGGGGATGAAAAGCATCACTGGACATGGGCAATGCATGTGATGGAGTGACAGAATGTGGTCAAATGGGGCAGCCCATTCTCGGAGCTCTATAATTGCAAACACCCGGTTTTGTGTGCTATTTAAGCCTTGCTGCAGCTGAAACATGCATGAAAGCATCATATGAGGCAGTTCATGATTCGCATAGGGAGTCTAAAGTCATCTTTTTCAGTTATAGCTTTTAAATAATATTCAATTCATTTGTTCACCAAGATTGATGTACGAGCAAGACATAATCACAAAAATATACTATTTTTATGTTCTTTGAACTTTTAGTGGGCTCTTAGGAATAACTGAAGAAACAGTCTGTCAAAAGAATTGAGTATTTGCTATGCTTGAGGCCCTGCACTAGGTGAGGAAGTGGGGTACAAATAAATCATAACACCAATTCAGATTCATAAGCAACATACTGTCTTATTTGAGAGAAAAATTCTGAAGCAAGACAAAGGAACAATTCAATACCATGGGACTCCAGCCTAACAGTGCCTAGAATGTGTTTGACCACCATTAAATGTCGCATACGACTCATGTATTTATTCATTGGAGGAGCAGAGACACTAGAATGAGTACGTCAGTGCATGCCTCCTTTCTCTAGCCTCTCTTGACAATACCAACCCTCTTAAATACTGGAGCATGAGAAGTGGGAACGGGAGGAGGGATTGATTGCACAGGGGTTGGCAAGCATGACCTTTTGATAATTTCTCTTAACTCCATGAACTTGGATATATTGATAGAAAACAAATTGAGAATACATATGTCAAAGAGAAAAATAATTTTCCTGTTACCATTCTGAGGTCTTGACTGAAATTTCTGTAATAAAAGACAATCAACAGAAAAGAAAGCCAAAGCTTATTAACATGTATGCCTCATGTATACGTGGGTGATGCCCTGGGAATAATTAATCACTCTCCAAGATGGCTTAGATCTTAGGCTTAAATGCCATCTTCACCTAAAGATGAGAGAATGAAAAGTGTATGTAAGGAGAGGCCAGTTAGGGGAAGGTTACCAGGAAAATCTCAGTAGACAAGGGTAAGTTGTGCTGTGCAGATTTGAGTGAGAGCCTTCTTCATTAAGAGGATTCTCATGTAATTTATGGTCATCCTTGTCTTCCTTGTACAGAGACCCGTGACACCCTTACAGATGGAGATTTCCTTTATAAATGTAAATTTCCCTTTCAAAAGGTTATTCTACTTGTTCTCAGACCTTTTCCTGTGTATGTTATTCCTCAAAATAATCAGCTTAAAATAATGCTTAGGCCATAAGGGCATATTTTGGGGTGGCATATTCTGCTCTCCTTTATATAATATAAAAATAATTTGATCACATAACAATATATATGAAAATCTAACTTAGGAAAAAATTTGAAGTTCACTTGTTTGCCTTAATTTCATTAATTTTGTATATTTTTCCAAATATACAGAAAGACAATACAAAAGTGTCATGCACTTAACATACAAATACTTTTTCCCCTCAATTTTATGTTTTTGCTACAACCTTTCGAAAGATGAATGTTTGTTTATTTTTCTTAATAGAGTCCTCCAAAATATATGAATTTCAAGCCCCATAAAACTTTTATTGACTCCTGATAAGTACTTAACAATAATAATTTAAAAATACATTTGGTTAAATAAACACATACTCTTAGCCACTAGTCACAAGTAAGTTATAATTGCATTTTTGACATAGTTTTCTATCAAGCCTGTGACAATGAGCTCATAGATATTAACTGGCTCACAAGTGATGAAAGAGTCTGTTGAAGGTGTTAGGGAAGTTACTAGGATCATTAGGTAGTTGGGAAAAAAAGCTATGAAAAATGGCAATGTTCTGAATATCACATCGGTAAAATATACAATTTGCCACATATTGTATGAAAAAATCTTAGTACAGAAAATAATATATTGATATGTATAAAAAATAATTATTTGATCTCTTACACATCATCTTATTTGGAAAAACTGACAAATACTTTTTCTTTTAAGGCTTCATCAATACTCAACGTTTTGATGCCTTTAAAATTCTCTCCTACTCATAACAGCCTTCCAGTAGAATATCAGTCATGAAATATTTTGGAAGAATTGGTCAATAATCATTTTTCCCTTGGTCAAGCATGGTAGTGATGTATGCATTTTAATATATATTGGTGAAAATATTTGACTCTAAAATGAGACTAATAAAATATTAAGGTATTTATCTTAGTAATTTGTATTTCCAAATACTGCAATTTTTTATTAATATGATGTTTAGAAAAATGAACCTACTACATTCACAGAAGTAATTCTCTCACCTGGCAATGCCTCTCTATGATAGCTCTATTTTTCAAATTCCCGTTCTGCAAAAAAGACTTTCTGACTCTCTTTAATTCTCTCTCCTCTAAAATCTTATATTACTTGTTGTTTTACAGATACTCCTTATACTTCATTTTTTCAAGTCTAATCTTCCCAGTTAGCTTTTAATCTCTATTCAGACAGGATCTGTGTCTTTTGACTTCTTGATACTGCTCACAGTAATATGTAAGTAATTAAAATTTAATGTAATTGAGCTTAATTTAATTTGATGTAAATTCCAATGGATTTTTCCAATTAGATGGTATGAGATTTTTATACATTAAAAAATATGCAATTATTACTAACTTCAGTCCTTTTAATTTACCCAAAGGATAAGTTTAATTTTAAGTTATATTTTGCAACCTTGAGACACATTTCATATGCTTTTCATCCAAGTACTTTTCTCTTCACCTTCTGTAAATTCCAGCCATAAAGTATAGTAAGCAATTGTCTTAGCTTAGATTGAGAATAAAATCTTGTTCTATAAGATGCATATGATCATATATTCATGAAAAACATATCAATAGATACAGGAAAAATAATTTATTGATAAATTGTTAAATATATCATTCAAGAAAGAGATGATAATATATTGGCCAGATTTCAATCCTGGTTACAGGGAATAACTTCTAAATGGTGGGGGTATCTGATTACTGGTGTCCTGCCCTTTCTATCCACCATTTGACTACTTTTCCCAATACATATATATATGTGTATATATATATATATATATTTAAAACTGTTTACAGTTTATGCAACATTGCTGAGAGCTGAACTGTCTAAATTCAGCTGCCTAAAAACGTGAAGCAGTTCTTATGTTTCTCCAATAACTGCTTTCAGCTGTGCTGTAACAAACCTCCATTTCTGGTCCTTGAAACAAAATCTGAGAGAGATTCCCCATTTCCAGTCACTCCCCCTTCTTAAAACTAGTCCAATTAGAAAACAGACCTCAAACTTAATGTAAGTCTCATGTCCTCACCTTCACTTAGAGCCGACTAGATTCCTGGCTCTAAGACCTGAGGGGAGCACCACCAGGCACAGTTTGGCTCTGGAATAATTCTGCATCTCTTTCTTCCAGCTTCAAGATTTCCTCTGTTAGGAATTGGGGTTAAAGCTTAAGGGAAAAAATTATTAGGCTTATTATTTAAATGGAAAGTGTTAAATCCTTGTTGCCTGTAGAGCCCCTAAGGCAGACAGAGGTTGTTTGAATAATGGTCCCCAAAAGATATGTCCAAATCCTAAAACCTTGTACCCGTGCAGGTGACCATCTTAAGAAATAGGTTCTTGGCAGATCTAATTAATTTAAGGGTCTAAAGATGAGATCATCTTGCCTTTACAGTGGTCTCTAAACCCAGTGATGGGTTTCCTGATAAAAGAAAAGGAGAAAACATAAAGACATACAAAAAGGAAGGCCAGGTGGAGACAGAGACTGGAGCATTGTGTCTACAAGCCAGGAAACGTGGCTTGCAGAATTGCTGGCACCCAAGGACTGCTAGCATCCACTAGAAGCTAGGAATGAATTCCCCCTTAGAGCCTTGAGAAGAAACCAGACACCTTCGTTTGGAACTTCTGGACTCTAGAACTGTGTGGTAATAAATTTCTGTTGGTTTAAGCCACCTAGTTTGTGGTAATTTTTTATGGCAGCCTTAGGAAATGAATATAGACTCATTCTTTTTTTTTATTTTTTTATTTTTTTATTCCAAAGTACTTGCTTTATTTATTTTGAAGCTCTTTTGTTAGGTGTATACACATTTATGATTGTTGTATGTTTTTGGTGAATTGGCCCTTTTGTCATTATGTAATATTACTCTTTATCCCTGGTAATTTGCAAACTATGTATTTTTCCATCTTTCTATTTTTAACTTATCTATTTCATTATATTTAAAGTGTGTTTTTAATAAACAACATGTCATTGTCATTGCGTCTTTTAAAAATGACATTTTCATAAACTTTGTTTTAATTTGTGTATTTTGACCATTTGCATTTAATGTAACTGTTGATATTACTTGAATTTAGGTATAGACTCATTCTTGAAGCCTCTGTGTGACAGACATCCAAATATTTGCTTTATTAGGTTGTATATTCGGGTTCTTAAGAGAAACCTAGGGAGATTTCCTACCATATTTTCTCTATCTGGAAGGTCAGCCTTAAACTCAGCTTTCCCTCTCTTTTAACCCCTGAGGCAGGGAGTATATCCAAAAGTTTGTGGTGCCATTAACCCCTTGCCTTGAGCTTAGTCATGTATGATACACTGGAAAGATAACTTAGACATTCTGTTGTATTCCTCGGAATTCTGAGAAACCCAACCATTCTTTTCTTTCTCAATTGAAGTATAGTTGGCAATGCACTATTATTTTGATTTCAGGTCTGCAACATAATGATTCAATGATTGTGTATGTTACAAAATGCTTGCCATGATAAGTATAGTTACTATCTGTGACCATACAAAGTAATTACAGTATTATTGACTGTATTCCCTATGCTGTACTTTCATTCTGTGACTTATTTATTTATTATTGGAAGTTAGTAGTTCTTTATCCCCTTCACCTATTTTGCCTGTTTGCTTACCACTTCCCTATGGTAACCACCAATTTGTTCTCTCTATTAGTCTATCTCTGCTTTGTTTGTTTATTTGTTTGTTTTTTTCAATTCTAACATAAGTGACATCATATGGTATTTGTCTTTCTCTGACTTATTTCACTTACCATAACACCCTCTAAGTCCATCCTTGTTTCAAATGGCAAGATTTCATTTTTTATGGCTGAGTAATATTCCATTTTACTTGTGTACCGCCTCTTTTCATTAACTGAAGTATAGGTGACATAAGATTTTACATTGGTTTCAAGTATACAACACACTGGTTCAGCAGTTACCATGTTATTAAATCCTCATCCCTACTAGTGCAGTTTCTATATGTCAAAATGGGAAGATGTGACAGAATTATTGGCTATATTCTCCATGCTGTACTACCATCCCATGACCAACTTATATAATGATTGAGAACTTTTATGCCCCTTTATCTCCCTCACTGTCCCAACCCTCCCTCATGTTAAACACCTGTCAGGTCTCAGTGTCTGTGAGGGTACTGCTATTTTGTTTTATTTTGTTTTTAGATTCCACAAAGAACTGAAAGTCATATGTTATTTGTATTTCTCTACCTGGCTTATTTCACATAGCATAATACCCTAGGTCCATTCATGTTGTTGCAAATGGCATGATTTCTTTCTTTTTTATGGCTTAATAATATTCCACTGTGTATATGTACCACCTCTTCTTTATCCATTCATCTATTGATGGATTCTTTGGTTGCCTCCATATCTTGGTTATTGTAAATAATGAAGCAATAAACATAGGGGTGCATATATCTTTTGAATCAGAGATTTTGTTTTCTTCGGGTAAATTCTTAGTGGAATTAATGGATCATATGTTATTTTTATTTTTTAGTGTTTTGAGGAACTTCCATATTGCTTTCCGCAGTGGCTGAACCAATTACTTTCCCACCAACACTGTAGGAGGGTTCCCTTTTCTCCACATCCTTCTGACACTTATTATTTCTTGTCTTTTGGATATTGGCCATTCTAAATGTGTGAGGTGATATTTTATTTTGTGCACCACCTCTTCTTTATCCATTCCTCTATCAGTGAACAGTTAGGTTGCTTCCATATATCGGCTATTGTAAAAAATGCTGCAATAAACATAGAAGAGCATATATGTTTTTTAGTTACTGTTTTTTATTTCTTTGGTTAAATACCCAGAAGTGGAATTACTGGGTTATATGGTACTTAAATTTTAATTTTTTGAAGAACATCTTTACTGCTTACCATAGTGGCTGCACCATTTTACAATCCCACCAGCAGTGTATGAGGCTTCACTTTTCTCCACATCCTTGACAACCCTTGTTATTTGTCCTTTTGATATTAGCCATTTTGACTGGTGTGAGGTGATAGCTCATTATGGTTTTGATTTACATTTTTCTGATGTTTAATTATTTTAAACACCTTTTCATATGTCTGCTAGCCACTGTATGTCTTCTTTGGAAAAATGTCTATTCAGGCCCTCTGCCCATTTTTTAATCAAGCTATTTGGGTTTTTTTGGTGTTGAGGTTTATGACTTTTTTATATATTTTGGATTTTAAGCCCTTATCAGATATATCGTTTACTAATATATTCTCCCATAACTTAAGTTGCCTTTTTGGTTCACTAATGGTTTCCTTTGCTGTGCAGAAGTTTTTTAGTTTGATGTAATTCCACTTGTTTAATTTTGCTTTCGTTTCCCTTGCCTGGGGACACACATCTAGAAAGAAAAAATGCTAATGCTGATGTTCTAGTGTTTACTGCCTATAGTTTCTTTTAGGAGTTTTATGGTTTCAGGTCTTATATTTAGATCTTTAATCCATTTTGAGTTTGTTTTGTGTATTATGTAAGACAGTGATGGGGAGTCATTCTTTTGCATGTAGCTGTCTAGTTTTCCTAACACCATTTATTGAAGTGACTGTCTTTTCCTCATTGTATATGCTTGCTTCCTTTTTCACATATTAATTGTATTAATTAACCATATAAACATGGGTTTATTTCTTGGCTCTCTATTCTTTTCCATTGATGTATGTCTATTTTTGTGCCTATATCATACTATTTTGATTACTACAGCTTTGCAGTATAATTTGAAAGCAGAGCATGTGATGCCCCAAGCTTTGTTTCTCTTTCTCAAGATTGCTTTGGCTATTCAGGGTCTTTTGTGGTTCCATACAGATTTTAGGATTATTAGCTCTAGTTCTGAACCCATATATTTTTACCATGCCAAATACTGAAGATAGTTTGCTCTACTCCTTACTCTTCCAACCCTCTTGTCCTCCTCTGAGGAGTTAGATGCCTGACAACTAACTTAGGGAAGGCTATGCTAGGCTCACTTTCTTGCAGGGAATCCATTTCTAAGAGTCATATGGTTTCAGATTTTTTGAAGAGCAGCACCACCTTCCCTGTGGGGAGAAGAGTTAAAAGTTTTTTTTTCCAAGAGCTTACAGTTTCTATAAGAAAACAGACCTAATATCTTTTTCTTTTACTCCACACTGACCCACCTTCTTTCTTACCTTGGTAAAGAATGTGGAAGAGTAGCAGAGTTAAGACTGGCTTTCCAACTCCATAACTAGCTCAGGAGTCTGGAGAGGTCAAGGTAGATAGTGTTTGCTCAGCTGTTGACCAGCTCGCTTTAAAATCCTGGATGGCTTAGTGCTTCTTTGTATTCAACTATAACTTTGTACCCCAGTTATTGACCTTTAAGCATTGGAAGACATTTCACTCAACAGCCAATTTCATTTTACATGAACTCCCTCCACTAGTTATCATCAAGTTTGTGGATTTAGATCTTTAAAGTGAAAGAGCCATTGGGAAGATTTTATTTTACTATTATTAATGCCCAACTCCACTCTTTAATTTACTTTTTTGCAAAATGATAGATTTCTTACTAAACTGGTTTTAGGAGCCAGAAGAGAAATAAAGTGTATAAAGTAGTACTATGAATGGGGACCATGACAAATTTAGGACTATCAGTACTTAACTGGGTCATTGACATCATTTGCCAAACCAATCTTAGCAGGTCTTCTTGAAATCAGTTATTAACCTGTGCTGGAAAGCCTTTAAGGCTCATCCCATATTTAATTGTCCATGCAAGTGTTCTCTACACCATTTAGACAATATATGAGAGCATTTTTTCATTTTCATAATGATTGGGAGTGGGTGCAACTTGTCTTTTCAGTGAAAAAGGACCACAATATTATACATGCAATTTTCCTCTGTTCCACATGATTTTCAAATGACACATAGGGCATTTATATAGGAAAAAAATCTTTCATATTTATTTGAATAAAAACTCATTTCTGTTTTTTATTGGGAGCCATATTGATGGATAAAGTTTTTGTATAATATCATAGAGATAATTTTTTTCCAGAATTACAAATTATTATGCATATAAGGGATTTATTATACCTTATTTTGTTTACAGTTTTACCCAGTATTATCTAGTATTAGCCACCCTTTCAGAAAATCATTTCAGCAAAAATAAGTAGTTCACAGAATTTGAGTACCCCGTGCTTCATATCTGAATCAGTCAGTGTTTGAAGTTTCACATTTGTGTGGTTATACAGACAGAGGCTGGCATCTGACTATTTCCTGAAATCTTCTCATGTAGCTGTGCTTAAAAAGGTACAAATACAACTTCATATCATTTACCTAATGAATTATTTTCTTATTATTTATACTTACATTGCAGATAGGGCATTATATATTTTTTTAAAAAGCTATATGTAGATAGATTTTCATATTCATGATCTTCATTTCTGGATGGTAAAGCATGTACTACAAAATATATGTTAAAAAAAGGAAAGTTGGTTTGATAGCACTGATCTATGCCTATTGCCAGAAATATATGAAACCTCCAAGGTCTTCAAAATTCCAGAGTACCTATGTATGCATACATATGAATCTTTTCCTATTCCCTGGTATATATATCTATCATGTCTTTTACCTTGTCATGGTACCCATACCATGATATTTTTCTCTGAATAACCCAGGGGCGTACGATAATCTGATCTTACTTACAGCATGGTAAAAACTTCAACCTGAGACCTGCCAGAGAACCTGTTTCCTGCCTAAAAATAGTTTTTAATTCTAAATTATAATATGATAGAAGGACATCTCCCTAAAAATTGTTATGGCTATTTTTAGATATACACAAAATCATTTTGAGGGCCTTGACTAAAATATTTATGAGACTGAGGAGATTTTAAAATTCAGACTAATAAATTGGATAAGCTCAGTGTTAAATGGCAAGGCATTTTCAACATTATAAAGAGAACATGTCATATAATTTTCAAATGTTTTATTTTTTTAATTGAATTTCTAATTAGTGAACATATGCTGGAAAAGGTGAAAATATTAATGAGTATTCATAGATGTTTCATAGAATGAGGTCAAATATTATATATATATATATATATATATATACATATATACTCGTGCATATGTTACAGAGCAAATTCTCATTATGCAAGATAATTAAGTGTCACTTGTCATAAAATTTTCCTAAAGAGATTACAGGAGGCATAAAATTGCAGGAAGCCAATTATCTGATCTTTCCCCTTTCGGTTAGTCTCTCTCATCTATAGTTGAATCTTCCTATTTGCTCATTTCTTTAAATTCCTTTAATTGCAAATGAAAGTAAGACAGTGAGACAGCAGTTTCTACCAAAAATCAGAAGTGAAATTCTGCTCATTTTGCAAAAAAGTGATATATACACCTGATATAGGCAAGAGATCATACAGATGTTGTGAGGGACAGAAAGTATAAGACAGGATTTATACTTGCCATTCTTCCCATTATTCTGTGTTTGTAGAAAGTTCATTTATATTTTACTTTAAAAATTTTATTGTTATATGTAGTTACATTTATTGAGTTGGGCAACAAAAATAGTGATTTTTAGGAAAGGCATTTCTGTATCTTCTTTTTCCTTATTTTTTCATATTTTGATATTATTTTTGTTTCCTTCATAAAGTTTTATGTATCTGTGAAATAATATATCAATTTGGAAACTGAAATAAAACCCAGGATGACACTATATGTGAGCAGGAGTACAATCTAGATGGAACAGCTGTATATTGATCATGAGTGTTTCTAGTAGGAATTGTAATTATTTAGAGGATCCTCTAACAGAAGGTTGTTTGCCAGAAGATGGAACCACAGGATCACATGACACACACAGTGCTCCTCAAGGTAGCCCCTTGGCTTGGGAACCGATAACTGCCATGTCCCTGAGAAGTGCTTAACCTAGAGTTTATGGATGAAATATTTTAAGCATTTGTCCATGTGTGTTTATGTGTTTGTGATTCTGGGAGGGAGATATGGCCATTAAGTATCATCAAATTCTGAAATCTGATGATCTGTGATTCTCAAAGCCTTAAGACAGCCTGAAACCTTAACTTTCTGCCTCTATACAATTCTGCAG
Organism: Manis javanica; assembly: GCF_040802235.1. NCBI lineage: Eukaryota > Metazoa > Chordata > Mammalia > Pholidota > Manidae > Manis > Manis javanica. The sequence continues at coordinate 124,345,206 of NC_133160.1, read as the reverse complement.
GAAAAGATTTAATTTCCCCTCCATTTTAAATGTTTCACTGAATAAATGAATTATCCTGCCCTTTAACTAATAGAGGCGATACATTACTTTGGTGATTAAAATCCAGTAGCACTATTGGCTTTGACAGGATGTGCTCAAGTAAAGACTAGTTCCACTTCATTTCCAAGTCATTCAGCACCATCCAAGTGACGTTCCTGAAAGCTGTACATTTCACTTATGCATTCTAATGATTTATTTTGGTAAGCTTAATAAGCTTTTCTCTAGTCAAAGATAACATGACATTAATATGCCTCTAGTGTGTGTGATAGGACTAGAATCTTACTGCTTCCATTTCAACTTAGACTATTTTGATGATATCAGCACCAAAGTGAATGTGAGACAAATTTACCCATGAAGATTTTAAAAGAAACTGATTAAGAACCTACTGTTTTACTTCTTGAGCACCCTCATATACTTATAGAATGTGTAAGAGGATCATAGTTTCGAGAGAATTTTATGAAAGGGATTAGTCAAGATGTTTCTTTGGAGGCTATACCAAAGAAACTGGCTCTACCATCCTTGTTTGAGGGGAAGGCATTAGGAGGGGGGTTACTCTCTAATGCTAACCTTGAAGAGGGTAGGCTTTTAGACTTGCAGATGAAGACCTCTGAAATAATCAGAAACCTCTAATTACTAGTGCCTCACTTCAACAAAAGAAGGCAAAGCAGAATGTGTCCTGAGGTCTTTCCAGCTCAAGAAATCCAGAGGAAGAGAAGTCTGATTAATGGTTTTGGTGGCTGTATTGGGATTGGCCCACCTTCTCCAAGCTTGTCAAGGCAAGGGATATGTGATTGTTTCTGGTGAGTCAGATGGGGGCCATGCTATAAGGGTTTTTTGTGGGGGCTTGCCCATTAGGATCTCAGGACAGATGGAATTGTACTCTGGATGCCCTGGGACTAGGAGAGGGTCACAAGGGTCCACATGTAATGGAGACAAATCAACCAAGGCAAGAAGAGGGTCAGGGAACTATCCCAAAGCTCATAAAATCAAAGTCATGGAAGTCAGCTTTAATCATCTGGTGGGTAACCCAAGAGCCCCCAGGTTCACTGATCTACTCTGTGCAGATAGCACAAGGCTGCCCAGTCAAGTAAATCCGGTAAGAAGCCAAAGAGTCACTTCTAAGTAAAGGAACAGACGAGCCGGTGGTAGACAGAAGAAGCATCAGATACCACCACAGTCCACATTCTTTGTGATTCCAGTTGGAGGGAAGGTAGAGATTGAACTTTATCAAAAGTAGAATATTTTGTATGTCTTATAGTGGATATTCCAATTACCATACTGAAATGCTATTTGTAAATTAAAGTGACCATGGATGAATGGATGGTCTACTAGTACTCAGGTCTCAACTGAAACATCTTGGTCTCATTTCCACTATTGAAAAGATTAATTCATGCATGTTTAATGCTTCATGTGTGTGTCATACTCCTTCAGGTTATGGTATAGATCATTTTGAAACTTAGTGATTCTCAGAAGAATTTGGGTCCCACTTATGTTACTGGGATTTTTGTCATCCAGGGTCAATTCTGATGACTCCTACACTGTCCCTGCATCTCCCATTGTAGATGAGAAAACTCTGATTTTTAGAGACAGACTGTCTGGAAGTCACAGTGTAAAATTGCCTTCTAAACGAATTCAGCTAAATCACTTTTAATATCAGATTTTAGTGACTTTCTCATGACTGTTTATCAGCTCTCTCAACTCCCAAATGACTCTTTAATTAATTGTTCCTCCGTTAGTAGCTCATTTTCTGTCAGGTCCCTTTCCTTAGAGCATTGTTTTACCCCATATGGCAGAAAGGCTGTCGAAGATCCCACTATTATTAAACGTAGGCTGGTATCACTTAGGTACGTTACCTTGATGGTGGTGACATCACTCAGGTACTTGGCCTACAAGGAACTAGCACAATTTCACTTATTTCATTTTAATGGGTCCCTTTGGCTTTGAGGCTATAAACTAAAATACCATTGCAGTCTCCTCCAGCAATCTCAAACTTAATTATTCCACTCCAGGAAGCTGTCTGATGGCTCTGCAGAGACCTGCTTTTGCACTGAAATACAATCCCTTATTGTGTGACAAAATTACCATTGTTTCATGTTCTTTTTTAAAATTTATGTACAAACAGCTCAGAACAGCACCTCTCAGTCCAACTTAATAGGTGATTACCACAAATTTGATTCAATAATTTAGATTGGATATATATTTTTAGGATTTTCCTTTTATTCTTTCCTATGTAATCATGATGACTTCTTAAATACTATTCCAAGTCCTGGGCATTGTGGGTAATGTGGTCTAAATTGTCAGGATAGCTGACTCTCATCTTTGCTCTACGAAGTTTTGATATATTTATTGTTTCATAGCTTAAATGACATATCTTATATGCCCATGTCTACCAATATCTTTTCTGCTGCTTTGAGCAAATTTAGTTTTATAAACTAAAATTTCTAAGTGATTTTGCAGAAAGCAGAAGAGATAAAGACATATTACAAGAGAAAGAGCCAGAGAGATCAGAGATTTACATGTTACCATTTGCAATACACACAGCAATCTATGAAACTGATAATAGTAACATATTTGAGAAACAATCAACATTTTCTTTTTAAATTTCAGAATACTTCCACAATTTGAATAACAACCAAAAAAAAAATTCAGTTCTATTCATATTCAAACTGAAGGTTGAACTGAGAGCCAGAAACTCCATAATATTATACAAGGGAAATACTTGGGTTCTATTCATTACTTTGGTCTATGGAGACTAACAGGAAACTTATTTCTTGCTTCTGCCCTACATTCTTTAAAGACAAAGGGGAAGATCAGGCATATACTGTTTCCTATTAATAACATTTTCTTTCTATTGCTAGTTTCTCAGGCTCTAAAAAATATGGTGGGATGAGGGAGAAAAAGTGAGAGAATCTGGCATTATATTTTATGCATGCAAGTAATTTTTAATTTCAATTTTTTAGCCTAATGCTCTCATCTGTGCAAGGAATGAAATGCATGAGAATTAATATGATTGAGCCAATAGGTGAAATGATAAAATATAATTAAATAGAAAGGGTCCCCATTATGCACATGCTTTACAGACATTTAATTCCCTGTGTGGATGGGGTGTTTACTTATCTGGACCAGAGCTTCACACAAAACAAGAATTAGATTTTCTTCATTTTGAGCTTGCAATCCTACTTTATTTAACAACTGTGGAATTGAGAAAGAAAAACAGATGTGGGACAGACAATATTTGGAAAGAGCCAGAATGAAGCTGAATTCCACTTGTTTATTTTGGGTTTGGGAGGATGTGGAGAAAAGATTGAATTTACACACACAAAAACCACAAACACTTTTTTCTAAAACTCATTTTAGTTTATCCTCCCTGAACAAACTAAGCGATATTTAGTGAAGCTCTGTCAGTCCCAAGGACGACTTTTAAATTAGGGGATGGTCAGGGGAGGATCGGTGAGCACATTGAAGATTAACAAGTCATTGCAGACACAGATACAGGTTCCACTTAGATCTTTTGTCTTAAAATGCAAAGTTTCCCATAAAATGAGTTAGTATATTTTGCGAACACATACACACATGTAGGTATTCATAGATGTTATTTGGTTACTCTGAGAGATAAAAATTCATATTAATATCACATAAAGAAAAGCTAATTAGTGTTCCTAAGATCTGATATCAAAGATCTTATAATCGAAGGCAAATATACCAAAACATACAACCTATATATTGCTACCACATAACCAAAGCATATCATTTCCTACTCAAAAGGAACTAATAGGTTAAAATGAAACAATAGTCTTGAAAGAACTTTGAAAATATTTAGAAAGATAATATAAAGCTATAGCATGAGTTCTCATTTTGATCATAGTAAATTTGATTCTTTTCCTATACCTTCAAAATATTATTTTCAATATTCGACAAAGCAGTGATTATATATATTTTTAACAAGTCTTTCTACTATAAGAATTGATTCAACAAATACTAAGTAATGGTATTTAGTGCTGTATGACTAGGTTAGTTTCACTTTGCATCCATTAAATGGAAGATTTTTTTGACAAAGTGGGTAAGATTTTGTAGTACCTGAGGTTTGTAAAATGTGGGGAGCCCTTTTTTTTTGATAGTTAATGTTTTTCTTATTAAGGTATCATTGGTATGCAATCTTATGAAGGTGTCACATGAGCAATAATCTGGTTTCTACATTCACTCCTATTATCGAGTCCCCCCCACATACCACATAACAGTTACTGTCCATAAGCATAGTAAGATGATATAGAGTCACTACTTGTCTTCTCTATGCTATACTGCCTTTCCCATGCCTACCCTACATTATGTGTGCTAATCATAATACCCCTTAATCCCCTTCTCCTTCCCCTCACAACTGCCCGCCCCACTCCCTTTCCCTTTGGTAACCATGAGTCCCTTCTTGGGGTCTCTGAGTCAGCTGCTGTTTTGTTCCTTCAGTTTTTGCTTTGGCTGGTTATACTCCACAGATAAGTGAAATCATTGATACTTGCCTTTCTCTCCCTGGCTTATTTCACTGAGCATAATACCCTCTATCTCCATTCATGTTATTGCAAATGGTAGGATTTGTTTTCTTCTTATGGCTGAGTAATATTCCATTGTGCATATGTACCACATCTTCTTTATCCATTCATCTACTGATGGATACTTAGGTTGCTTCCATTTCTTGGCTATTGTAAATAGTGCTGCGATAAACATAGGAGTGCATATGTCTTTTTCAAATTGGGCTTCACCAATATTTCTTATCTCTTGTCTTTTTTATAATAGCCATTCTATCAGGAATAAGATGATATCTCATTGTGATTTTGATTTCCACTTCTCTAATTAGGGATGTTGAGTATCTTTTCATGTACTTGTTGGTCATTTGTATGTCTTCTTTGGAAAAATGTCAATTCAGATCCTCTTATCAGATATATAATTTGAAAATATTTTCTCCACTTCTAGGTTGCCTTTTCATTTTGTTAATTGTTTCTTTTGCTGAGCAGAAGCTTTTCATTTTGATGTTTTCTTGCCCATTTGTTTTGCTTTTGTAGATATGATTTGTATCATATCCAAAAATCTTTGCAAATACTAATATCAAGTAACTTTTTTCCTTACATTTTCTTCTGAGAGTTTTAAACTTTCAGTTACTATGTTTAAGCCTTTAATCTATTTCAAGTTCATCTTTGGGAGTGTGTAAGACAGGGTTCCAATTTCATTTTTTTGCATGTGATTATCCAGTTTTCTAAACACCATTTTTTGAAGAGTTTATCCTTTCCTCATTGATCATTCTGGGCTCCCTTGTCAAATATTAGTTGATTGTGTATGCAAGGATTTACTTCTGGGCTCTTGATTCTGTTCCATTGGTCTATATGTCTATTTTTATACCAGTTCCATACTCTTTTGATTACTAAAGCTTTGTAGTATAATTTCAAATCAGGAAATGTGATGCTACCAACTTTGTTCTTTCTCAGGATTGCTTTGACTATTTAGGGTCTTTTTTGTTTCCAAATGAATTTTAGGATTACTTCTTCAATTTCTGTGAAAAATACCATTAGAACTTTGATAGGAATTGCATTGAATCTGTAGATGGCTTTTGATATTATGGGAATTTAAAAAGATATTTGTTAACAATAGTTAGGATTATTGAAATATTTGTTAAAATGTCTTAGATGATTGAAAATATTGGAAAAAAATAATTCCAATGTCCCATTATCTTTTGGCATTCAGACATATTTCCAGGAAAAGGTCTTTTAAAAAAAATCAAGTGAAAAAAGCAATTTTTCCAGAGTGTAGATAAAAGGATGCAGAGTATCTTCCTGGCTCTATGGCTTTTCTGGCTTCTCTGGTAAGTATGAAGCAAAGCCAGCTTGCTTGGTCTCTGTGTTACTATTGTTATATTTCCTTTTGTAATTTTAACAAGGTTTATTTGGATGCTGCCATGCTTACATGTATCTGTGATGGCATGGTGAGACCACTTGGTTTACAAATACCCAGGGATATTGGGTTTAGAAGCTGCCAAGACCTTTAGCACCCATGAGACACTTTTGGTCTGTTTTAGCTATGCATCTCAGGTGAGGTCAATGACTGTTCTCTCTGGAACTTGACGATTGTATTTCCAATATGTAAGAAGTGTTTCTTATTGCTTTCACTAGTGAGCTTAGTCTAGGAGTAACAAACTCTTATTTCTTCCTTTCCCTCTAGGACCATCAACACTTCAGTATGTGGGACCAGGAACTATCATTTTTAAGAAGTGAGAGAATTCACAAGTATATCTAAACAATTTTTGAATAATATAGTCTGTGAAAACAGTTTTATTATTCAACAGTTCTGAAATGTGAAAATGAAATAAACAAAACAAAACCAAAAGCGCCATGGGACTGAATAGCTTGTAAAACAGAAGTATTAACAACTAAAATCTGCATGTTTTTGTGACTTGAGATACTTAACATGCAGCCAATAGGAGAGTGTAAGCAAAAGGCTTCAAGCCTTATGCCCGGAAAATAACCATAAACACTGAATTATCTGAGGTTAACTAATGTGCAGAATTCATCAAATTATTTAAACTTAGATTTGTAAGAAACATCTATACAACAGTTGTTTGGCTTCATTAACTTTTAATTCCTAGCTAGATATATTTTTACACATTTTGATGGAGTTGAAAAACAATTCAATTATGCTCTGTGATGATAAGATACTTCTTTAGGAGAAAATGTCAAACCCTAAAGTTCAGAAGAATGTACAAAGGTAATAAATCTTGAAAGGTCTTTCTAAGGAGGTACAAATTAAGATCAATTTATAAGTAAAATGATTTAAAGCTTTGATCCTAATCTTAGGCAACTCTAATCTTTTAATATTATTTTAAGCACTTTATTGACTACCTATTAATCTTTTAAAATATTTTAAACATTCTGGTTCTCTCCATTATAATTTAGATTAAATGTTAGATAAAGGGTAGACATAAGATGATAAGCCCTTTAAGGGGCATGTATTTACTTCAATATGTTTTCTATTTTCCAAAATTATCCCGGATTTATATAAATTTTCAATATAATTTGACTGACTACTTGGTATATGATAATTTTATCAGTCAAAGATTCTAGGTTGCAAACTGAAAGAGCAAAAGTCTGGCTAACTTATCATAAAAGGAATTTATTGGAAGTGTATAAGGCCATCACTCCCCGACATGATAGGAAACTAGAGAATCAGGCTCAGAAAATGAACAGGAAGCAGGGAAGTATCAGTATCAAGATTTCCAGCTCTGATCACATTGTGAAGTTGTCTGGTCTGGTTCCTACAACCAAATGCAGTTGCTGAAGAAAGTTAGCCCTTAAGAATATATTATAAGCCATTCCTTTGTCTTTGCCACCCAAGCTCAACATTCATTGTCCTAGCTCAATTGAAAGGACCTAGGTCAGGCGCCTGCATCCTTATTGCTAAGGTTATAGAGAGATAGCTTCCCAACTTACACTCCATGACTTAAATAGTGGGGCTACCCCTCCATTAAATAGGAAGAAACTGGATAATGGAAAAGAAAGAAAAGCAGATATCCTCTAAACTTGGCATTCCGTAATATACAGACAATTGATTCTTGTTATTTGTGGTAGCTACGTTCAATAAAATCTCTTTAACACTGGGTTAGTGAATACTAAGTATTGCACCTAAGGAAAAATACAGGGTTAGGTTCCTGTGAAACTTTGGTCACATTTTCATTAACTAATCAATGTATAGCCTTGTTTTATTTGTGTTTATCTGTAAAGACATCCTATTTAATACATATTGCTGATTCATTTATTTTGAACCCACAGCCAACAGCACTATAACTCATGCCTGAATGAAGCTTGACAAACACATGTATTTTCTCCTCAGGCACATTACAGCCTTCTTGCACTTAGGAAAACTAGACTGCAGTTTGTCACTGTGCTTGGGGGACATTTTAAACAGTAAAACCACCAACAAAAAGCATACAAATGTAAAAAACTCTAGTGCTAAATAAACTGTGAAAAGAACACTTGTTTACAGTGTGAGAATAAAACAAGAATGCAGAGTGTCACCAAGTTTAGTCTCTTCAGACAATGGGAACAGCTGAAATTTTTCACTGCTCTGTGCAAATACGTCTGCAAATGACAGCAAAAGGGCCATGAGTCTTGATTCTGGACTTTGAAATAAACTTCAGTGAGGACATGAATTTGCAAATATGAACTCTGAGAATAATGATGATAGACTGTATACATATATGTGTTTATATATATTTGGAGTAATGAGTACTACTGTGATTTTGAAAGCTGCAAAGCATACCTAACACAAATGAAAGCTGAAATCCTAGTAATGTAAGTCAGTGCCCTAAACAGGCAAAATTCTCCATTGGCAGTGACACCTTTCTATCTTTAAAATTCTTAGTGTATCTCTATAATTATATAAATGTGATAATGTGGGAAATTATATATTCATCCTATACTTGATTGGGCAGGTTAATAGTTAATACTTTGAAAACCTTGAAAACTTTTTGAAAATCAGCAAAAATTAGTTTGTTGACCATTTGTGGGTTTTAGTTTTTCTTGTATGTGCCAAACTCTCTTAGCCATTATTCAAGTATTCTTTACAAAAACCTAGTGCCCAAGTGCTGTATATTTTCAGCTTTTAAATTATATTTAATTATATCATTAATTGCCCTTTTTGTTCAAGGATACCTTGGGTTAAAATAAAATTTTTATTTACACATCTGATGAGATGGGTAGACTTTATCAGTCAAATGACTTCTCTAAGCATTTGTCAAATAAAAGATTTAAAACACAAATAAGCCTAGTTCCCGTCAACATTCTTACCTGAGATTTCATTATGGACACTAGCAGAAAGCTGGCTGGTATGGCTAAGTGCTCTTAGTACTGTAAGGTTTTTAATCTTTTTCAGTATTCTCTTGGTTCACTGGCTTTTGACCTCTGGTTTAGGTTAATGGAGATAACAATATGAAAAATATCTTATGAGGAAATGAGGAGGAAGAACTGTTAGATCCAAAATCTATGTTCCAGATGGAAAACCTTGCCAGCCCTGCAGTTAATGTTGGTACGGTTGATATTTCTGTCAAAGGTGGATCAGAAGGGTAGTGTTAAGACCGATTTGAGGCAAAGATTTGGGTTGAAGACACAGTAGCCTTTTACATCAATATAAGGTTTCATAAAGGGAGACAGAATGAAAATTCACAATAGGTAAGAGTGGTCTGGCAGACATCTCACTTCTAGACTCCAAAGACACCTTAAATGAAATACATCAGCAGGCAGAATTCAACATCTTAAGAAACTAGAGATTGAATATGATTGATTCTAACAATTTCAGGCTGCTTGGCCTCTGCTCCTTCTTATACTGCCTTCTAGGGCAGGTAGGCTCAGGTCTTGAGATATCATTTTAAACAAGGAAGAGGTTTGAAGGTTACAGAATAAGGTCAGACATGCTAAAATAATCTTTTGGAAATCATAGGTCTACAATAAAATTAGATGCAAGTGTTTGAATTTCTGAAGGAAAGTGTATTCAGTTCTTGGAGAATAATAGAGAAAAATGGCAAAGACTCTAAGACCTAATATTCATATACTCATTTATCTGAAGTAAAAGCAATTTCTCATGTCTAAAGTAAAAAGAAATACTATAATTCACTGATTTTAAGATGTACTTTTTTTCATATTTAACATCTCTGAAACCTGGAGGTGTCTTATAATCAATGGAATACTATAATTAAAATTGGATAATTTTTTCTTCATGAAATACGAAATATTGAGTCATGTTGCAATTGAAAGTAACTTAAATTTGATTATGTTATTATATTTTAAATACAGTAAAAGATATTCATCAGTAAAAATAAGGATAGTAAAGTATACAAAATATACATTTAAAATAATTTCAGCATAGCACTGTATAATTTAAACCTAGACATCAGTAGACTCTCATCAGGGGTCAACTTCCTGCTACTTTGTATAAAATTCTTTTTGTATACGTATATGTGTATTTTTCTGTAGTAGAATTTTCATCCAATTCTAAGTTAGTAATCAAAAAGACAAAAATATCTTAAATACATAGATGATTAAATTTAATAGTCCAAGTGATTACACAGTAGATGACCATTTTCTAATTATTACATTAAAATGGTTTTTATATGTATAACTTTTTTTATTCTTCATGACTGTCCTAGTATCCCATAGCTTAACAGACCTGAGTCCACCTAGATTTATTCTAGAGTCCTTCTTTTATAGTCAAGAAGAAAATGTAGAAAGGACCCTCTATTATATGAGTACTCAAATATATCATTATATTTTAGTGTCTAGTAAACTGTGAGTTTTCATATTGATGCTTTTATAAATTGAGTATAAATTAAACTTGATAACATTAGATTAATTTCTTCTTTTTCAAAAAACAATTCATTCTTTTTATAAAAGACATGCAATGGAAAGAAAAATGTCATACAAAAATGAGCTATAGTAATATCCTCATTTTAGGGGGAACAGCAGAATTTTTTACAAGGTGAATTTTTTAAAAAAGAAATTCAAAATAATCTTTCGGTTATGAAAGTCAAAGTTCAGGCTGATGTGGAGAGATGACAAAAAATAAGCATTCTTTACTCAAAACAACAGCAGGACATTTGAGTTGTCTTTTGTCCGTTAAAGTCTCAAGAGGGAGGATGTTGTTTTGCCCCAAAGATTTAAGGCAAGAAGTGAAAGGTGGAAGGGTGGCCCTAAAAGGAGAATAACAGTGTGAGAAATTGGGAAACAAAGAAAAGAAAGTGAGTAAGAGATTATTTGTGGCAGGAATTTAGGAATAATGACTGCTATTCAATATTAATACTAATTTTTTTTTGTTCTATAGTAATAATCCTCCAGTATATCATGGATTTGGCAGATTTACCCAACAACATCATGTTAACTGTACTTTGGGGAATGAAGTAGATGCAGTACAGATGTGTTTGAGAAGGCAGATTTTGCTGCCCGGGTTACCTTGGTTGAAATCCTTGCTCTAGCACCTAACTACCAGCCTCTCTGTGCTCCATTTATCTTTGCTCCAAGATGGGGGTAAAGTGTACTTAATCCATCGAGTTGTATCCAGGATTAAATCAGTTAATGTAAAGAAAGGTCTTACACCACCGCTAGGTAAATAAAAATTTAGTTTATATAGTAAAAACTAAATAAAAATTTGAGGATAAAATGACACACAGACAGCCTGAGCAACCTGTGCAGCATTGGGTTTTCCTGAGGAACTGAAGGGCAGCCAATAGCAGGGATTTAGAGTAAAGCATTGTGGCAGCCTAAGTGTTGCTTCTGCGTGCCCATATCAGAAAGGCTCAGAAACAGTGATGGGAATAGACAATTCTGTTGCAGTTTCATGGAATGAAGACTTGAGCTGATCTTATAAGGGTGTTAATAAGGAGTAATCTGAAGCCTGCATGATTTTGGAATATTCTGGATTATACATACAACATAGAAAGTGAAATTTCCCATCCCTCCTCAGAAATACTCTCTTAACAATATGATGTAAAGAATATACTTTTTTCTTCATAGTCTTAATAAAATTATTTTACTTTTGAATGAAGAAATATATGTATCCAGTAATAATTTTCATTTCTCTGCATTGACCAGCATGGAGAAAAAATTCTCTCTTTTTCATTGCTATCAAGGAAAGGTGTGCTTTGGAAACTGAGTGACATAGGTCTTTTGGCTTTAACTTGTCTTATCCTATGTAAATTGCTTTATATCTCAAGGATTCAATTTCATCATATTTTACATAAAAGTATTCAACTAAATCATCCCTTAAGAGCCTTCAAAATCTAAAATTATGTAATTTTAAGTGTTCCACAGCAACTAGGTTGATTGAATTATAACAAAAGTGCTTTCATTTTCCCAAAGTATTTTTCTTTTTCTTCCTTGACAAAGGTTATTCAGTAGTCCATACTCAACTACCTCTAGGTTTCCCCAAACAAGTACAAATCTAAATACTTCACGGTAACTCAGAAGTTGATTTTTAGCAATTTTTCTTTATGCTAGACAATTTTACATCTCAATTGTATTTATTTGCAAACCTCTTCACTCTTCTAACTGTGTGAGATAGGTTGAGAGCCTGTATTTTTAATCCTATGACCTCACTTGGCTTCAGGTACTCATGACTATCTCAGTGACAGGAGGCCATTCAGTGGGTAGACTGATTGGACAAGCTATTTATAGAGTCTTGAGCCAGAACCACCAATCTATAATAGCTGCAGTTACACTTGGTGGTGGAAAAGGAAGCAGGTAGATCTCTAACATAATCTGGGGAAGAAAACAAAAAGGGTTGGCTAGAGACTGTATTAGATAAGGAGCTGATTTCTAGGTTTTTTTTCTCCAATCTCATACAGACTTTGCCTTAGTTATCCTTTACCACCCAATCTGCAGTTGTAATATCAATTGCTGTACAGATGTTCTTTAGAATAATGGCACATAAAGACAGTTATGCATTTAACTATTGGTATTTAAACAGTCAGATTTGTCTCTGGCATCAGGACTGGTATACTGAAGCCACTTTGGGGAGTATTGTGGGGATCTAGAGTTGGGAGAACCCCTGATAAGTAGATAACTGGATGGGGCTTAGACACGTTGGAGGGTGGCAGGGTTGGCACGAAGAGGAGCATGTGGAAAGGAATGAGAAAGACAGTAGATAAGGCCTCTGCAAACTTCCTTTGGGCTTTCTATTTTCCGTGAAAGCTGTCCCCCAATCAAAGTTCCTGAGGAAACTGACTAATTTCAAAATGTAGATGCTTTAGCCTGAGATGCTTTGAATTTATTTATTCAGCTCAAAGCATTTGCTCTCTTATATATGTTATTTTAGGATTACAATGCCAGATGTTTCTTGTGCGGGATGCTAGCAATGAAATTCTTTACATATTTACCTTTTGATTTCTATCTGGGAGGATTTACTGAATGCCACATGACTGAAATTTAAAAAATATACAACCCAACTTTTTAAATTTAAAATTGAATAACTCTTCTCACATAGACATTCTTATCAAACTTACTATCATTGATAGTAGGCAGTTTTCTCCATATTTGTTGATTCTATCTGTCTGCAATCATACCATGTGAAATAAAATTAAAAATATATAATTACAGCCCTCTTGGTAGGCTGTTCACTATTTTGAATTAAAAAGCATTCTTTGCTGGCAGCAGAAACAGCAGCAATGGTCTAATTTCCTCTAACCCACTAGGTGCCTGCTTAATTACAACCTTCCATTTACTCGCTTTTTGGCTGTATTCCATCTCTGCTTGTAGATTTTTTTCATTCATTTTATTGTCCATTTCTATTTCATCAAGTAACATGAAATACGGACGGTACTGTTTTGCTCCCTGGCTTGCACATATTCAGTTGAGCCATTTCTATATTTTGTTGTAGAATTGATGTTAGCATTTTTTTTTGGATTCTGAGAAGAAAGACATTTATAATAAACTCTAGTCTTTAAAAGGATTTTGCTTTAATGTTAGAAAACTATGGGAAATAACTAAAGAGTTTAAAAATCACTTCAAATGTCAAATTCATAAGTAAGGTGGCAGATACTGGAAAAAAAAGATGAAGAGATGTTGGTGGAGGACTTTAGCTGCCTTAGAATGTATTTTGTTAATTATTTTTAATGACAGAAACTCTTAGAACGAGTTTCCAAAACTTCTTTTTCATGTATCAAACCAACTAAATATTGAATGAAGTAAGTAAATAAAAAATGAAAAATTCAATTACTCATTCCATATATAATTATTACTGTGTAAGTATTTATTGATTACATATTTTTAACTTACACATATAAAATACATGGCATTTTTGTATAGCTGAAAATTTTATCTTTGTGGTGCTAAAATTGTACAGTGTGTATTGGATTCAATAGAATTAGAATTCATTAGATTATTGGGTTTGGTTTATAGCGAATTTATTCAATTTACTCAGATTATAATCTACACAAAGGCAGGGACCTTGTCTAATTTTCTTAGCACCATATTCTGAGGCTGGTACTAAATATAATGCTTGGCACAAAGTAAATTCTCAATAATATTTGAAGTATATGGATATGTGGATCTGAGTGAGTTTTGCTATGGTGGGCATAAAGAGGCATATACTTACAGACTTTACAACATTTTATGGTCAGATATATGTAATGAAGTTTGGCTAAATACAGAATGAATTTAACCTTGTGAGGGCTGTTGTTAGCTGTATGTGAAGAAATTCAGAAATTTTAGAGAAGCAGAGACAAAAACAGTTCTATCTAGAAATTTAGAATACAAGTGTTAGCTTTTTGCAGAATAAAAAAGTTTAAAATACAAATGTTAACTTTTTTAGAGTAAAAAAAGACAGCTTGGAGACAGGGAGAGATCTCATATAGGAAGGGGAACACAAGAAGGCTTTAGGGCAATGACTAGATTCTTTCTATATGTCGATCGGTGGTGGTGGTTACATACATGCATACATTTACCAAAACTCCTCAAACTAAAACTGTACACTTAAAATGGGTGCCTTTTGCTGTTTTTAAGTTATACTCAACAGGTTGATTCAAAAAATGTTCCCAAGCAAGCAAATAAATATGTGAATAAATAAAAATAAAGGCAATGCCTGATACAGTGCCTATCAGCCAGAAAAACATTTTACAGCCTGACTGGAAGCCTAACCTAGAACTAATTTGTCACCTTGGAATTTGTTGACTAGAAAATCAATAACTCTGCCATTTTCATTTTATACTTTTACCTTTCTGGCTATTAGCTACTGTGGAAGCAATGCGTAGAAAACATTAGAGTCCAGAAAGAACCAGGAAATCTCTGTAAATTCTTTAATTACTATTAGATAATGAATTAGAGATTAGGGTCACTGCAATGCACTGCATTTCTGAACAAACATTTCTTTAAATGAAGTCAAAATTCTATTTTTTAAGATACAGATTTGATCTCTGATTTTGCTGTCATTGTTCACTGTTAGCCAGTCAGCAACAGACCTGCCTCATTTTCTGGGACTAGTTTCATGTTTAGCTATGCTTTGAGGATCTGTATCATAAAGCACTGTCTGACTTCAAATTATGTAACTCTGATTTTCCATTGGAATGCAAATTCACTGCTCTAACTTTAGTGCTTAACAATGAAGTCATCATGTCATGTACTGCAAATAAGTAGCATGGAGAAATGAATTACTTTCTCCACTGGTTTTTCAGAACTTCCTTTGAGAGAATAGTTAGTTTGGGGTTTTGTTTTGTTTTATTTTGTTTAATACTATCTTCTTCAAATAGTAGGTAATATATTCTTATTGATTCTTTACCTCCAATATTTTAAATTAAAATGCCAATGCCATTTGCATCTAGGACCTATGGGTATATTGCAATGATAATTTTTCAATATTACTGGTTTACCACCACATTTTGAACACATCTTATATTTGGGGGACTTTTCTTCCTTGTAAATCCTGTGTTATGGAAGAAGATACCTGGAATTTGCTTTCCCAGCCTCCCTTGCAGCTGTGTCATGGAATTAGAAGGCTCCTTCAGTTAGAAGCATCTGTGTAAGGGTCTGATTTGGAAGAGGAACTACAATCATGTATTGGGTGTTATCTGATATACTAAGCCATAAATATGGATCTGTCCAATAATCTGCCATCAAGTAATTTATCCATTAATCATTCATCCATTAATTTATACCTGAGATATCATGAGAAGTTCCCAATGACTAATTAACAGAGGAGGAAAAAAGTGAACTTGGTGCTTATCTCTGAATGGCTGGTTCTCATTCAAAATGTTACTCCTTTTTTGCCTTCATTAGGTTTCACACCTGAATTAGGAATCTCTGAGGCATAAAGTTTGATCAAGTTTATGAGCTTAAGTTTCTATTATATTTCTCTTGTAATGTAGGGTACAATTTGCAATTGAAGAGGGGGAAAAAAATCCCAAAACAATAGAGAGGTTTTCCAAAATGTCCATTCTTCAGGCCCCTTGCCATTCAAATATTTCTTCTAGGTTTTTCTCTTTATTTCTTCCAGATATGAATGCTTTCTTCCAATCAAGCATTTGAAGATTTGAAGAGGGAGTGCTTATAATAAACTAAAGGAATCATGTCCTAGGTAGATAGATTCAAGAGCTTAGTTCTGATGACTGCAGGGCACCCACAGCAAAACAACTGAGGCTCCAAGGGTTTTGAGGAGATGTAAGGAGTCTGGAAACAGTCCAGCTATTCTCACCAGAGTTTGTGTATACTCATGTCATCAGCAGGGATTAGGTATAAATGAAAAGAAATAATCTACTCTACTCACTGGTTGCTCAACAGCAAAGCACTAAATCTCCTACTTCCTTCTGTTTATGGATTGTAATTGATGAGGCTGGTATACAGAATAGACATTTTGGCATAAATGACATGGGTTGGCATTTAAACAAGAATGGCAATTCTAATTTTATCTTCATTCCAAATTAGAAAAGCCAAAAAAAAAAAAAAAAAGAAAAGTAGAAAAACCTTGTTTTGTCAAAAAAAATTGTATCGTTGTTTTTTTTGTTTTCAGGATTAAAGAAAAAAAATTAAAACTTTCCTATGTCTTTTTAAAGCAGTTGGTTAATAAGCTTTGGCTTAAAATTTCAATCTGGAATTTCCCTAGACTACCCTATTTATGATAGAGGCTGGATTTTACAGTAGCACTTTATATGTCTGGTCTACATTTTAAGGCCCAGAACTGTTGTTTAGGACCAGAAATGGACACAATTTAATTCAGTTTATTATAGAAATCAAGTGCTTTTGGAGAGAGACTGGTGAACAGCTGCTTAATATTGTCTTTCTGCTAATATAGAGGTTCATTTCCCTTTCCCTCTGAGGAAAAGGCAATTCATGAGATTTCTGGAAGCTCTTTTCTACAGAAATACAGGTCTGCTGCCAGGAACTAGCAGCACAAAAAGAGATTTGCTGTTAATTGGTGGGGCTGACGGTCTCTGGCAGGTGTCAATTTAAGACCTGTACTCCAGTAGGATTTCTAGGGATTCTGCAAAGGAGACATCAATAATCAAAATAGAAAAAGAAAACATGATTTTTGTTATAAAGCTTCCCAGCTATTTTTAACCTTTCGTAGCTAAATTCAATATGAAGGTAGTTTTCTGAATGAGGATGAGCAAAGATTATCTGCCTTCCTTAGAGACTAAGGAAGCTAAGGAAATTTAAAATTTTATTTTGAAAACAATATAATTAAAATAATTGGGCAAGTTTAAAGGTGACATGATGGGTTTAACAATTTTACTTATGATGGTAAATAACTGAAACTTACAGTCTTCTGAAGTAGGGCTTTGAATACAGCATTTGATGCATGTTAGAAGACTATAAAGGTGGCTATTAGAATTGCCAGAAAGTCAAAATAGTATTGAGTCCTTAGGCTGTTTCTTTATTTTTGGTATTTATATAAGTAAAAGTGTGCCTCCAGGATTAGACATTTCAATATCCTCTTAAGGGCGAATTCTGGCTCTACATCCACTACCTCAAATCTTAGTGGACTTTTATCAGAGTTGAGAGAGGGATAACCAACTGTGTGTAAGACTCTCAGTGATGCTGCGAGTCAAAGACCATCCAGGTAATTTCCTTAATCTTAAGTGGAATTTATGAATATAAACTATATGTGAAGTACTTTGACAGTTGGAATAACATTGAGGAACCATTAAATGGAGGAGGATTTGTATTACACATAAAGTTTGAGCCAAATGCCCATACCTTAAAAATATACACTGGTGGATTTCTAAAAGTTTATAGGTGGTCTTATAGGTAGAATGTGCTTTCTGCATTGCATTGAAACTACATGGGGTGAGGTTATTTCTCTCTGGGTCCCATGATCACTTTTTGTTTGTTTGTTTGTTTGTTTTACATGATTTTTGGAAAAAGTAGTTTGGGTTTCTTATTTGTTGGTTTTTCCATCTGTTAAAAAAGGTACTGATTTAGTAAATTCAAAAAGATTGAAATTGTACCAACCAGTTTCTCAGACCACAAAGGTATGAAACTAGAAATAAATTATGCAAAGAAAATGAAAAATCCCACAAACACATGGAGGCTTCACAACATGCTCCTAATAACCAATGGAGCAATGACCAAATAAAGCAGAAATCAAGCAATATATGGAGACAACTGACAACAATAATTCAACACTGCAAAATCTGTGGGACACAGCCAAGTCTGTGCTAAGAGAAAAGTATATTGCAATACAGGCCTACATCAAGAAAGAAGAACAATCCCATATGAGCAGTCTAAACTCACAATTAATGAAACTAGAAAAAGAACAACAAATGAGGCCCATAGTCAGTAGAAGGAGGGACATAATAAAGATCAAAGCAGAAATAAATAAAATTGAGAAGAATAAAACAATAGAAAGAATCAATGAAAGCAAGAGCTGGTTCTTTGAGAAAATAAACAAAATAGATAAACCCCTAGCCAGACTTATCAAGAAAAAAAGAGAGTACTCACATAAACAGAATCAGAAATGAGAAAGGAAAAATCACTACAGATACCACAGAAATACAAAGAATTATTAGAGAATACTAGGAAAAATTATATGCTAACAAACTGGATAACCTAGAAGAAATGGGCAACTTTCTAGAAAAATACAACATTCCAAGACTGACCAAGGAAGAAACAGAAAATCTGAACAGATCAATTACCAGCAACGAAATTGAACTGGTAATCAAAAACCTTCCTAAGAACAAAACCCCTGGACCAGATGGCTTCACCACTGAATTTTATCAAACATTTAGTGAAAACTTAATAGTCATTCTCCTTTAAGTTTTCCAAAAAATAGAAGAGGAGGGAATACTTACAAACTCATTCTATGAGGCCAGCATCACTCTAATACTAAAACCAGGCAAAGACACCACAAAAAAAGAAAATTACAGACCAATATCCCTGATGAACATAGATGCAAAAATACTCAAGAAAATATTAGCAAAATGAATTAAAAAATACATCAAAATGATCATCCATCATGATCAAGTAGGATTTATGCCAGGGATGCAAGGATAGTACAACATTCAAAAATCCATCAACATCACCCACCACATCAACAAAAAGAAGGACAAAAACCACATAATCATCTCCATAGATGCTGAAAAAGCATTTGACAAAATTCAACATCCATTCATGATAAAAACTTTCAACAAGATGGGTAAACAGGGCAAGTACCTCAACATAATAAAGGCCATATATGACAACCCACAGCCAACATTATACTTAACAGCGAGAAGCTGAAAGCTTTTCCTTTAAGATCAGAAACAAGACAAGGATGCCCACTCTCCCCACTTCTATTCAACATAGTACTGGAGGTCCTAGCCACAGCAATCAGACAACACAAAGAAATAAAAGGCATCCAGAATGGCAAGGAAGAAGTTAAACCATCCCTGTTTGCAGATGACTTGATATTGTATATAAAAGACCCTAAAGAATTCACTCCAAAACTACTAGATCTAATATCTGAATTCAGCACAGTTGCAGGATATAAAATTAATACACAAAAATATGCGGTATTCCTATACACTAACAATGAACTAGCAGAGAGAGAAATCAGGAAAACAATTCCATTCACAATTGCATCAAAAAGAATAAAATACCTAGGAATAAACCTAACCAAGGGAGTGAAAGATCTGTACCCTGAAAACTACAAGACACTCATGAGAGAAATTAAAATAGATACCAATAAATGGAAACATATCCCGTGCTCGTGGATAGTAAGAATTGATATTGTCAAAATGACCATCCTGCCTAAAGCAATCTATAGATTTAATGCAATTCCTATCAAAATACCAACAGCACTCTTCAACAAACTAGAGAAAATCATCCTAAAATTCATATGGAACCACAAAAGACCTCAAATAGTCAAAGCAATCCTGAGAAGGAAGAATAAAGCAGGGGGAATTATGCTCCCCAACTTCAAGCTCTACTACAAAATCACAGTAATCAAGACAATTTGGTACTGGCACAAAAACAGACCCATAGACCAGTGGAACACACTAGAGAGCCCTGATATAAACCCAACCATATATGGTCAGTTAGTATATGATAAAGGAGTCATAGACATACAATGGGGAAATGACAGCCTCTTCAACAGATGGTGTTGGCAAAACTGGACAGATACATGCAAGAAAATGAAACTGGATTATTGTTTAAGCCCATACACAAAAGTAAACTCAAAATGGATTAAGGACTTGAATGTATGTCATGCAACCATAAAACTCTTAGAAGACAACATAGGCAAACATCTCCTGAATATAAGCATGAACATCTTCCTGAACCCATCTCCTCGAGAAAGGGAAACAAAAGCAAAAATGAACTCATAGGACTACATCAAACTAAAATTTTTTGTATGGCAAAGGGCATCATCAAGAAAACAAAAAGGCATGCTAGAGTATGGGAGAATATACTTGTAAATGACATATCTGACAAGGGGTTAACATCCAAAATATATAAAGAACTTACACGCCTGAATACCCAAAAAGCAAATAACCTGATTAACAAATGGGCAGAGGATATGAAGAGACAGTTCTCCAAAGAAGAAATTCAGATGGCCAACAGACACATGAAAAGATGCTCCACATCTCTAATCATCAGGGAAATGCAAATTAAAACCACAATAAGATATTACCTCACACCAGTAAAGATGACCAGCATCGAAAAGACTAAGAACAAATGCTGGCGAGGATGCAGAGAAAGGGGAACCTTCCTACACTGCTGGTGGGAATGTAAGCTAGTTCAACCATTGTGGAAAACAATATGGAGGTTCCTCAGAAAACTAAAAACAGAAATACCATTTGACCCACGAATCCCACTCCTTGGAATTTACCCAAAGAATACAACTTCTCAAATTCAAAAAGACATACACACCCTTATGTTTATTGCAGCACTTTTTACAATAGCCAAGATATGGAAGTAACCTAAGTGTCCATCAGTAGATGAACGGATAAAGAAGATGTGATACATATATACAATGTAATACTATTCAGCCCTTATAGAGAAATAAATTCTACCATTTGCAACAACATGGGTGGATCTGGAGGACATTATGCTCATTGAAATAAGCCAGGTGGAGAAAGACAAATGCCAAATGATTTCACTCATTTGTGGAGTTTAACAATGAAGCAAAACTGAAGGAACAAAATGGCAGCAGACTCAGAGACTCCAAGAATGAACTAGTGGTTACCAAAGGGGAGAGGTGTGGGAGGGCGGGTAGAGAGGGAGGGAGAAGGGGATTGAGGGGTACTATGTTTAGTACACATGGTGTGGGGAATCACGGGGAGAACAGTGTAGCACAGAGATGACACATAGTGAATCTGTGACATCTTACTACACTGATGGACAGTGACTGCATTGGGGTACGGGTGGGGACTTGATAATATGCGTAAATATAGTAACCACATTGTTTTTTCATGTGAAACCTTCATAAGAGTGTGTATCAATCATACCTTAATAAAAAATTAAAAAAGGTACTGATTTTAAAATTGATTGCAGAAATAACACTTTTTGACTGAGTTGTGTAAAGTGAGTCAGAAGCAAACTGAGTCAAATAACTTTTGCCTCCTGACTGCCTAAGAAGCAGAGGTATTAGAGTACAGATTTTATTTCTTTCTGTTGGGAACACCATGTGAATTTGCATTCCAAGATAATCTGTTTTTAGTTTCCAAATTTCCTTAATAGGAGTATCACAATTAGAGCAGGCAGTTAGACACAGCAGGAGGAAGGGACCAGCCTACCGCCAAGGAAGACTGTGCCCTGGCCAACCCTCAAGCCTTCCTTGGTTCCCAGTCCCACAGTCAAGGATACCCAGCTTATCAGGATTCCCAGACATCCAGGACACCTAGATTGTCAAGAGGCCCAGTATCACAAGACTGGCTACTAGATTATAAGATATACACAGAGTCTGAAGACCTTTTCCTAAAGTAACCTCGCTTCATTAAAATAACATCTAAATCTAATTAGCATTATGGTTTTGGCTTCACTGTAGGCTTTGCTTACAGTGTCTGCACACTGGGAAAAAAAAGGTTGTATAACCTCAAGCTGTCAATCAACCTGTCAATCAAAGGACAGATGCAGGGCAGGGCTTCCTGCCATCTTTAGAAAAAAATAAAAGCTGACCTAACCCTAGTAGAGGGCTGCTTCTGGTTTCCAGACAGCCCACTCTCCTGTATCAAGAGTGTACTTTTTGCTTTACCACAATGCATTCTTCACTGATTTTTCTTACTATCTGGTCTCTTGACTGAATTCTTTCCTTTGAGAAGGCAAGAATTGGGGAAACAAAGTGTTCAACTGGTAGCATGACTAAATCAGTTCATAATTAAAACATACAGGATGGCGCCTTAAAAACTTGACTTGTGGAGAAAGCTTTTTGAAACAAAATATAGTAATTAGATATGTAGTTATACTCTTTTATTAAAGAAAAGAGTTATACTCTTTTGTAAAGAAAAGCTTTAATAAGAAATTTTAGTCCCTGATACTTTTTGGATCCCAACAAAGCAGACAAGCTTAAGATCTCAAAAACAAGGATTTTGGAGCAAACTGGAGAAGACACTTGGAGACTTGATGATGATGGGGCACTTGCTAACTCTGTAATCCCTGTTTGTTACATAAAGGTGAACTTAATACTAAATGATAGATACATTTATCCAAGCAAGTTGGAGTGGACAAATTATATGAATCTCTTTCTCTATTTCTCTCCTTCTCTCCCCTTCTCCTTTTGGGCTGGGAAGTGGGGTGTCACAAATATACATATAACAAAATATTCCAATCCTTTAAATAATAGGAAATAAAGCCTGACTTTGTTAGGAAGGAAGAAATTTCCTCTACCCCTCAAGATTCTTCTAGCTGGTCTAAGAATCAAATTAACATGAGACAGATTAACAGGAAAGTTTAATTACATATATATGGGGAAAGCCATAGATATGGATTCCAAGAACAGTCAGGGACAATGAGATATATATATCATCTTAAACCAAGAATGGGATAAGATCTCTGAGACTTCAAAGGAAAAGGGACCCAGTTGACAGGAATATCAAAAGAGCAAATGTTTGGTAAACAAAATGCTTGGTGGGCCACACAGAAACAATGGGGCACTGAGAGGAATTTCGTCAGGCTGTGTCACATTCCCACCTGTCTGTCAACCCTAGTTTACATTATAACACAGCTGTCTTTGGTGAGATCTCTTCTTGGAGCAGTTCCTCCATCTAAATTCTTTTTATGCAGCTAGGGTGGGGAAAGGTCAAAATGTCTTCCTGAATCTTTTGGGGCTCGATGGTTTTCAGCTCAAAATAATCTGCATGTCATAATGGCACATCTTGGGGCAGCCTGCCCTTGGATCCTTCGACTTCAAGTTGTAGGCTCTGTATTCACACTTGTTTTCTTTACAGCACAGATACAGCAGTATTTATCATTTATGTACGTGATCCCATAGTATTTTTTTTATCTAAGACTAGATTGATGATGAATAATAATATCAGAAAAATACCTGACACTACCTTTTGGTAGTCAAAAAATGTTATTTCTCCTTTCTTTTTCTTCAAGGAAATGAGGAATGGTAGAGTTCACAGGGTTCATGTAGCGACTGGGAGCACTTTTTAGGCTTTATGAAGGTCCTGTTATTCTTGTATGTGTTTTCCAATGAAATCATTGTTAGTAACACATAGTTGTGTCATAGATACTGTTTGGGAAGGAGGGGAATTAAATTTATATCCTACACTTGCAAGCATATATGTATTCACATATATGTATTTTACATGGGGAATGATAATTCTTATTTTATTATATTGAAGAAATTGGTGACCTTTACTTGGCTGTTTTAATCTGCTTTCACAATTTAGTTTAGGAGAAAGCCATCACCTAAACCTTTCACTTTTTGGTCCCCTTGCCAAATGAACTACCACAAGGGAATGTATTTAAAACAACTTGAACTTTATACACAAGCATGATCCAATTCTAGTCTTGTCCTGTATTTCAGAAAAATGTGGGTAATTTTCATCAATTACTTTTACATAGGTTTCTAGTCCTCTGTTATAGCTATATCAACAGGCAAAATTTGTGGAAATCATACCAGACAGTGATCCTGTTTTAATAAGATTTTCAGTCTAATTATATGTGCTCTAAAGGTTCAAATAACATTTGGATTAACTGCCAAATTTTTTGGGTTCTTAGCTGTACTGAACTTCTGAACTTCTGAATAAGTTCACTTTTCATTGGTTGAAAGACTCTGGTAGAGAAAGCAAATCCTTGGTCTGGTCAGGAGTTATTTTTATTTTTTCTTACAGTCTAGCCTGCTACAGCTGACCTGTATTTACCTTTCTTGCTTAACCATAAATTTCAGAAAATGGCATTTTTTTAAGGCAGTTGGGTACATATTTTAATTGTGTCCTATTATGTTCAAATTGGGAAAGAAAAAATATCCTCTTTTATAATTTACATTAAATGTTTATAATTTATATTAAATTAAACTTATGGCCAGATGATGTCATACTGACTAAAAGATAATGTTTTCCAATTAGTAATAACAACCAAGTTTTATACACATTTTATAATGCCCTCGTTCCCCATTTGCTTTAATCATATATGATCCTAACCACTCCCTGTAAAATTTCTTACTAATCTCATTTTACATGAAAAGAAAGATTCTTGGAAGTTTAGTGACTGGCTGGGCAACTGAGTTAGTTCTTGAACTGAGATCATTTGACTTGGGACCATTTTTCATTCTGTGCCACCACTATCCTTAACTTCAAGACTTTTTCAAAGACAGAGGAAAACATGGGAATAATATGGAAAGAGAAGATTTTATCTCTGCAATGCCAAATAGCCAGTTTAAATAGAGATGGAACCTGAGGTAGCTAAGCTATTTGTACACTTGTAATTCCGGGTGGAAAATTCTGGGGTAAAATACCTCTAAAACTGAAATCAGTCAAAGGGAGAAATAGTTAAGGAACCTGTTTATTTCTTACAAGCAGTCATCCCCTTCTCTCTTGACCTGGCTGCAGAAGAGAAAGAGAACTCCACCCCACCACTCTGTCCCCATAAATCCTCACATGCCTTTGTAATTACCTACTGATATGTAGATGGACTAACACTCTCCACCCCTTTGGAAACACCTATCGATATGCAGATGCACCGAAGCTGGGCAAGAGATTCTGGAAATACCACAATTTTACCAACAACACTACAGGTATGAGAGAGCAAAAAAGTCATGATTGAGAGAAGTACCTCCAAAGGGACAGGAGGTGACCCTGGTTTCCTATTTTCTGGCTTCAGCTGTGCCCCACCTAAATCA
The DNA here is from genome assembly GCF_040802235.1 of Manis javanica. Classification (NCBI taxonomy): domain Eukaryota; kingdom Metazoa; phylum Chordata; class Mammalia; order Pholidota; family Manidae; genus Manis; species Manis javanica. Next base: position 124,319,892 of record NC_133160.1, on the reverse strand, counting down.
GGACGTTCCTGTCTACTTTAAAAAAAAATAAGAAGAAGAATAAAAATAACAAGAAAATCTGATGTTCTTAGGTAAGTGATAGGTTTAAAAGGCATTTTTAATTTTCCTTTAATTCTTAGAAGATGGAAAAAGAGCTCTGTTTCTTTCCACCAATATCTCCAAAGAAAATTTTAAAATTCTGAAATATTTGAATGATTTAAACTGAATGTGGAAAATAACCATTCAAATTCTGTCATAGATCCAGTTAATATATTGTTATGAATTACTGCAGTTGTTTGAAATATAGCTCTCTGGCTGAATTCAACCATTTTAAGAGCCTCGGAATACTAAGCTCAGGCAACTATTTCCTCACCTTTGAAGTCTACTGAAAATACAGAAAATTTTTAACAGAAGTAGCAAAGAAGCAATATTATCATTTGAAATGAAGAAAAGTTTTTACCAGAACAACAAAAGGTTAAGGGAATTCCTAGAGAATGGAAACCAGATGATTAGGCCAAAGGAGAAAGGAAAGAAAACTTGGCCCTGGGTGCTAGATAGAAGCACCAGTGATTTTCTAGAAACTCTGAGGCCAGAATCTCTACTTGTATACAAGTGAGAGTGGGCCAGGGAGCAAATGGTAGAATATTCATGAAAAAAGCAGCCTCTTTATTTCTCATGTAAATAAACAGACTGGAAATAATGCCTTCCAGCCTTATGCTCCAGCTAGAACTTCTCTAGAAAGGGTTTTTTAAATTGGCCTCAGGGGTGAGTTCACTGCGTGGGTCTGAGATAAGAGCACAGTGGAATTTCAAATAAACATAGATACAACAATGAATGCAGGAAAAGTTTTCTGGCCAGAGCCTAAGGCTGAATGTCATTGCTGGACTTTATGTTTATGGTATTTTTTTTCCAATAGTTGACAGCGTTCTTAAAAATTTTGATGAAGGTGCCTTCTTACTCTCATCAGAAGATACCAGTGACAATAATCAGCTCTCATATTTCTTTCTCAGAAGATCATTAAACTGTTTATCGATTTAAATGTTTAGAGGAGCAGTTGTCCAGTCATGCCATAGGAACAATCAAATAAAAGTACGCACAACGGCAATAGTGCCATAACTGACTAAGAGCAAATCAGAAAAAGCTCTACTGCTTGCCAGGATGCACCTGGATTTCAGAGGTATTATGATGTGACAGTGTGGACATTTTGAGATCGATGAAATATGATACAAACAGAAATGTATGTACATGTGTGTGTCTGAACAGTGTCTGGCAAATGTTAAGCCCTCTCTATGTGTATTAGCTATAAATACTACGATTATTATTGTGACGTGAAAGATACTATAGGTGAATGATTTTGTGTGCTCTGGGATTGGAATGTGTTTAAAATTAACTTTTTCTATTGCAGAAAAATCTGAAGATTCCTTTTTTTGGAAAAATTAGACTATACATCTATGATATGGCTGATGCATTTTTCTCTGGCTGCGAACTGTCTACCCCTTTGGTCAGTCTGCTCCACACATATTCTTTCTCATAGGCTCACAGCACCCTCCCAGGTGGTGCTCTTAGGTAGAATTTAGAATGCCTCTCTCTTGCGTATAGCACGCATCTGGTCCATTAAAAAGACTCAGGAATTCAGCCTAGTCTGCAGTCACACTGGTCTGGAGGCAGTATCTACTGTCCTCCAAAGCCTCTGATCAATTTACCACCCTACATTTATATTTTCATTTTATGAGTCATACCCAGTCCACTGTCGCCTAAAGCACCCCCTCCCCACCTTAGAAATATCGCAGACAAAGCTTGGAAGGCTAAACTAGCATTATGTTAATGTGACTGTAATAAAACTTGACAAAATTGCTGACAATGGGAATGCTTGTGGACTGGGACTGGAGATACATGTTGTACATGCAGGGAGACTTTTATATTTCATTTTGAATTCATCTGTACAATTTGGAAAAATAGTGCCTAATAGAATGAGTGCCTTAAAAAAAAAAGTAGAATTGTGTCTACAGACGTAGCTCTGTGCTTCATCTCGTGTCAATATCTTGGCAAACAGTATAACTGCCTAGTTTAATTCTGATATAAATGCAGTCTTCCCTGGCTCATTCTTACCTATAATGTTCTGTGTTTTCCCTCTATATCCCCGGCTTCATGCATGCTGTTCTTTCTGTGTGAAATATGTGGTCTCGACTTGGCTTCTGACGTACCTCTACCCCTTCTTCATGACTAAATTATTAGACCACCTCCTCTAGAAGGTTCTCTTTTTGACCCTGTGCTTTCCTTTATAACAGCTTTTAACAAACTTAATAATCACATGTAGAAGAATTATAATAATAAGCACAGCTATAAAAATATTAAGTTGGTAAAAGAGCTTTTGAGTTTTCAGGTAGTTCAGCTATCTCCTCTTCATAGAGTACTAGTTATTTTTTTATTTTTCCAATTCCAGTTTCAAGCAAAAAATCTGGCAGGTAATAGGTATACAATATGTATTTATTAAGAACATTTGAATGGATATAACCTTGCTAAGAATACAGAATCATTTATAACTCATAATTTTTCAACATATAGAGTAGTAAACAGATACTTCATCTGTTACTCATTTGATCAGATCTGTCTTACAAATTAAGCCTGAAAATTATGTATGTGTATATTATGTATGGTTTCTTTTTTTTCTGAAAGCAATTTATAATTCTTTAACGTCAGTCCTGTAAAACAAAGTCATACTAAATTCACTTTTGTTAACTACGGTTTCTCAAACAGAAAGCAGAATTAGGGGCCATGTATTTAAATTGTTGTCTATGGAATATTACATTTGTTTAGCTATCCCATAGTGAATAGAAGTTACTTCTTGTCTGTTTTGAGTGTTTGTTTTGTTTTTATTGAGAATCAGATTTCTTAAGGAATTATTTGAAGGAATATTTTGAGAGTTTGAAGACCTTTAAGAATTGTGTAAGCAGCAGAAATCTGAACTGGGTAAGTCCATTTTTATACTAAATTTACAAATTTAAATAACTTTTTTCTGATGGGGTAAGACCTTTCTTGTGGAAATTTTGTAACTTTTCTTCCATTGGGCTCAACACCTTGAACCTGTTTCTACTCTTCTGGTGTATGATTCTTTCACCTCTTCAATTGGGTAATCCTATACATCATTTGGTTTCTTGTTAAATGTCACTTTTGCCAGCCAGGAAGCCTTCATCACCTGCAGATGATACAGGCTTCTGATTATTCTTTTCATGGCCTTCACTTTTCTTTTCAAAAAACTTTTCTTCATGGTTTTACCAAAATTGACATGTATTCATTCATTCGCTTACTCACTAATCAATGCAATTATGTATCTGATATCTCTCCTCTTCTCTTCTATGCCACAAATTCTGCTAGGGCAGGAAAATATATAGGTCTTATTGCTTACTTCATCCAGTGGCTAGCTGAGCACCTCACACATGACAGGTTCAAAACAATATCTAGTAAATTAATAATTTAAAAGAATCAGATATTAGGAAGGAAATTTGCAGGTAATTAAAGTGGGAGGGATGTGCATGATTTACCTGTATGGGCAAATGCAAATTCAGCTGTAGAAGACCTACTTTCATTTTCTTAAAAGCGTATTTTATAAAGTTTTCTTTTTCACCTTAAAAAGAGATGCAGACACTTATTTGCCACATCAGCATGTCTGAAATAAGTGAGGAATTAAAAAGTACAGCATATTGCGTAAGACTGTCCAGAATGCACATCTTATTACTTAGGACTTTTTCTGCATTAAAATATATCCTGACCCTACCAGATAAGTCATACACCTAAACTAGACTGCTTCTAGAGGAATGGAAATTATTTATTTATTTCTACTTGTATAGACAATTTTTTTTCTGTTGATACATTAAAAATGTTTTTAAATAGAAATAATTAGTCAAAGGGGAGACATTTGCAAAATTGAAAATACTATAAATAATTTTGGAAGCTTTTTCTTCTCTTCTTCCTTTCACATGAATATAAAGGATAAGAATCCTTTGCACTAAACTTGCAGGGAGCTACGTTCAGAAACAAACCAAACCCAGTGAAAATTTTTTGGTTTGTCTTGAAAATGATGAATAAACCTCCCAGGATCCCCTTCCCAGGTTCCTTAAGCCCACTGACAGTCCAGACAGTTTCAAAGGGATAGAACATGGATGGAGCAGACAGGTGCTTGCCCTCATGCACCTTATGTTCTAAAGGGGTTGTAGTTTAGGTGGTATTGTTATATGCCTTCCTGTGTGACTTGGAAAAGTGATTTTCCTTGGAGTTGGTCCCGGGTTTGAGTGAGACCAAGGTGTGGGACGGTGATGTAATAATCCTGTTCTTCAGGCAGCAAATACTTGGTAAATAAGTTGGTCTCCAAATTGGGGTCACCTCAGGTCAGTCTTGGAAACAGCTGTGGTGGGTGAGCTCAGCACCTACTAGCTGCAGCTAATACCCCATTTGGTAGATTTGCTGTGACAGCTGAATTAACAGCTGGGATTCTAAAATCCCTAACTTGCACATAGGATTTAGCTTTCTCACCCACAAAATTACGGCCCTATATTTACCATCTGTGTGTCACTTTATATTTATGAAATTATAAAAAACAGGATTTATTGGGAAAGTAAAGAAATGTTTTTGAAAACAATTTAAAACCATGAGTCTGTGGCTTAGAATTGCAGCTCGTGATAAGACAGGGACCACTAGACCTAACAGCTTAACTAGACTTAACAAAGAACAGCTTTTAGCTAATAACTTTTGACAGGAATCACTATTAATTAAAAAAAAACATAAGCTATTGAAAAGGCTATCTATCTCCTTTACCAATAATTAACAGAAAGCTAAGTTTTTATAGAGTTCATCCAATGCTTTATTCTCTTTTTATCAATTTTAATATATACTTGATCCTTGACAAAGCAGGGGTTAAGGGTAATACTCCACAGTTGAAAATATGCATATAAATTTTTACTTCCTAAAAACCTAATTGCTAATAATCTGCTGTATATAAAATGGATTAATTAATTTCAGGTGCAACGAATAGTAGAAAAGTAGAAAAGAAATGGGAAGGTTTTAGTGTCCAGCACAAAAGAGAGAAAAGAGAGCAAGCAGAGGGCACTGGCTGCTTTCCTGCCCTGTGCCAGGGCTGACACCTGTCTGCAGGTGACCCGGCACGGGCTGGGAGGGGTGCACTTGGACAGGGCAGAAGATCTCTGCCTCTGCTTCTCTCAGACCCAGGCAGTGGCCAGTCAGTTGGGTAGAGCACCATCTTAATACCACCAAGGTCCCTGGGTTCTATCCCAATGGAGGCCACTCTATATATAATCCTTCTCCTCTTCCATTTCTACCCACCATATCAGTCATGGAATCTGCTATATTCCCTCCGATTATAGATACTGTGCATTTATTGAAAAAAATTGGGACTTAAGTGTACTCTCCCAGTTTCAGTCTGTGTTATTCAAGGTTCAACTGTACAGCAGAAAGAAAAACGAGAGCTAACCTCATGACACCTTTGAATGTCTTGTTTTTTACCTTGTTTTCAAAGGGCATTTGGTTTTTGCTAGAGGGTTTGAATTGAAGGAACAGCTGTCAAAATGCAGGTCACTTTGTCAGGTGTAGGACAGTTTGAGGAACAGGGAAACCAGATTCTGCCAGGCTAATAGACACAGGTGAGACACAAATCTCCCACCAATTGTTCCCATTGGTGTCATTAGCCTTCCTGTCCATAAATAAATAGCCTCTCTGAGAAACAGCTTCTGCATATTGTGCTGCTGCCTCTGAGTGGTATCAGCCTGCAAAGGAGGAAAGAGTGTTCAGGGACAAAGTGCTCCCCAAAAGACTAACACTATAGACTGAGGCATGGCGCTGGTCTGGGGGACCAAGGGCGGGACCTCTCTTGCTTCTGTAGAGAGTCAGTTCTCATACTCACTTTTTTCTTGATAAGTAATCAGTGAGTTATTTTTATGTCTCTGCAGGTTTAAATTTCTTATTTATAGTATTTCATAGCTAGAAGGGCCCTTAGAGATAAGCCTTTCACAGAGGAGAAACATTTTCCCATTTGTCTTTTTCTAAAACTATAGAGTCACGTTCTTCTTATTTATTTATTTTTTGCTAATGACTGAATTTAATTGGGAGTGAAGGAATTTTTCTTTTTTTGAATTTTGAGTTCGGCGCATTATCAATTCAAACCTTCTACTTAGTTTGAGGAAGAGAAAAATCAAGTACAATTTTGCTTGAAATATTCAGTTACTCTTTCTCCAGATTTTGGATGTGACATTAACTTTTACAAAGATCATTTTATTTCATTCAGAACAGTTTTAGGTTATTAATCTGATGTTAAAGTATATAATCAGAGATGATTCTATTTGTTTTCCATAAAAGATTTCCAGTGTCAGTAATTCCATAAATGTATGGTCCTAATTTAAAGTAATTGTTCTCAAGTGAAAATAAGCAACCCTGTCACTGTGGGGCTTTAAAGGAAAGGACAGCCTTCCAAGTGAATTATAAACAAATTGGCTCTCTTAAGATTTTCATTCTTATCTAAAAATTCATTCTTTGCCAGTAAGCCTTGTGATTTTTTTTTTTTTTTTTTTGTGGCTAGGAAAGCACAGTTCTTAATGGCCCATTATCTTCAGCCTTCCTAATCCAGACAAGTAAATGCAAGCCTAGGCCTCATGAAGAATGATTGATTTAGTTACATGGGCATAATTGTTCTATTAGGAGGAATCAGTTAATTAAAGCTTAGAGGAATGAGTAAGTTAGAGGTGAGTCTGGCTAGACTTACCTTGACATGGAGACAGTCAAGTGAGGAGAAATCAATTGACATCTATTTAATATTCTATGATGTATGAAAACTATTCCAAGAAATTAAGTTGCTTTTTCCCTTTCTATCTCTCAAAAGGGAGAAATCAGTACTTTTAGTTAAAATGTACATTTCACTTATGAAGTAAAATGATTTCAAAAGTATATGAAGCCTATTTAGAAAGAGAACTTCATTCTAATATATATTTTACAAATACTGGAACTTTTTGAAGATAAGACAGATTTACTCAGGTTTACCAAAGGACAGAGGAGTAGCTACAGAAACAAATAAGGAAAATTTTATATAGAGAGATACAGATACATATGTGTGTATGTGTGTGTGTATATATATATGTATATATAATTGTATTATTCTGTGGAAAATATGATGTACTTCTTATAGATCCATAGGGTTAAAGGGCAGTGACAACGGTAATAGATTAATTTTGTTTGATTTTTTTACAGTTTTTGCAGGGATTCAATTTTTCACAGAGGACCTGTAAATTAGCCACTTGTATTTAATATTTACTACTTATGTGGAAACTGAGTTTGAGAGTCATCTTGATTGGGGGAGGACTTGATTCTAGGCCTTTTGGTCCTTTAGACTATCTATGTAAGCCTATTCATTTATATATATTGAAATTAAAAAGTTGAGATTTCTGATATGCTCAAGATCACAGCTTTGACTCAAACTTAATTGATTTATTTAAGAATTCATATGTACCTTTTATTACAAATAATTTAAACCACATAGACATAAAAATTAAAATAGGAAGTTAACCTTTCTTCCTGATTCCATCTATAATTTTTGTCAGTGTACTGTGAATTACTTCAGACACAGCTCTGTGGATTTAACCACAAGGAAACATGTATACACACATACACACACATATACATCCCCTCTTTTACACAGTGTCTCATGCATTTATTAATAAATTAATGGCAAAATTAATGATAATCTTCATCTTTTTTTTCTACAACCTGACTTTTTAATTTAATACACAGAAACTCCTATAGAATAGCTATCCTATTCTTTTAAATTACTGCATAGTATTGCTTAGCATAGCAAACCCATAAATTCCTAGAGGTGATAGACACTGGAAAATTGCCTTTCATTATGATTGTACAAATCTTTACTAATTAAATTGTGGAGAAGGTCATGGTGAGGTTGTGACCACTAGTTGCTCCCAGAGGTAGACCGGGAAATCCTAGGCTCCTCACTCCCTTCCCTGCCCTTGAAATATACATTCAGCAAATGTTCCCACCTCTAGGGCCATTTCGAGAAGTTAGCCTTGAGATAGTAAGGTAGTGTTGAGAACAGCTAGACTGAATATGTGACTGAACCCAGTTAAGGCCTCTATATAAACATTTCTTTTTAAAGATTCTGGCCAACACTGCAGAGATCTATTTTACAGCTGCCCAAGACCGGCCTCCTATGTATGTTCTCTTGCTTTTTAAAACTGCTACCCACCAAACTGGAGTGGCTTGTCCCTTTCTTCTGTCTCTCTTTACCCAAGTCTCGAGGGCTCATTTTTAATTCCACCTGGAAGCTCCTAAGTTTGGGAACCAACATAAATCCACCAGTTTACTATGTTGAAAAATATATGTTTTAAATTTTTATTTACTTGTGCAATGGAAAGTAGGTATCTATTTTTTTTTTCTTAGGAGAGCCAGGGTAGAGGCCTTTATTGAGAAATAAAGTGAGAGGACAGAGCTCCTGGCTCATACCAGGAGGGGAGCCCTGGATATCTATTTTTTTTTTAAATTGTGTTTGAGCAAATTTTCATTTGTTTAGTGGCCACTGTTACTTCTTTCTCTGTGATACATCTGCAAATTAGTAGTGCGTCTTTTTCCTTTAGATAATTTATATTTTCCTTTTGATTTTTACAAGTAATTTATGTATTAAGAATATTAATCTATTGCTTGTTATCTAAATTAAAATATTTTCTTTTATTTTGACATTGGGCTTTTAACTTTTTAATAATGTGTTTTCTGTTTTGGAGGTTTTGCATATTTATATTACTCAATAGGTCAACCTTTCTCTTTATGGCTTCTGAGTTTTGTGTTATGCTCAGAATTTGTTACCCCCAAACTAATTAAAAATAAATCATCCATACCTTTCATAAATTCAGCTCTTCAAGATACTAGATTTTTTGTTAGGTATGATGTGAGGTAATGTGAGGTAAGGATTTCATTTTTTTTCAAAGGCTTCTAAACAATGATCTCTAACCTATTTATTAAATGAACTGTGCATCCCCTACTTACTTCAAATGTCAACTTAATAATGTACTAAATTCTTATTTAAATATAATGCGAATCTGTTTCTGAAATGCCTCTTCTGTTCCACTCTACACTTGCTGTATCTATTCTCAATACCTTGTTTTACTCTACATTTCTGGAAGTTTTTACTATATGACCATACATTATTCCTTTAAAAAAAAGTCTCTTTTTGTCACTTTTTCTTCTCTGTAAAGATCTTCTATTCAATAGAATCAGTTTTATAAATTCCATTAAAAATTTCATTTTGGTTGGGATTTCATTTCATTTGTTCATGAATTTGAAGAGAATTATCTTTATGCTGTGGACTTGTCTCATCTGAGAACATGTTATATATTTTCACATATTTAAGAAAATGTGTATGTGTGAGTGTGTGTATCCTTCAGTATGTTTCATTACTTTTTAATTATTTCTCATTCAAGCCTTATACATTTCTTATTAGTTTTATTCCTAGAAATTTTATATTTTCATATTTTGACTCTATTTCCTATTGACATAACATATAACATTGTGTATTTTGTCTCTTTTTTCCTATTGATGTATAATTAACATAACTGCGTAAGTTCAAGGTGTACAACGTGTTGATTTGAAACATTTATATACTGCAATGTATTCTTTTCTATTTATTAAATCTTTGCTTTTCAGTTTTCAGTTTCTACTGACATACCTTCAAGTTCAGAGATTCTTCCCTCAACTCTGTCCATTTTGTTAAGCCCATCAAAGGTATTTTTCATTTCTGTTACAGTGTTCTGTTACAGTATTTTTTTTTTTTAATCTCTAGCATTTCTTCTTAGTTCTTTCTGAGGATTTCCCTCTCTGTGCTTAACTTTGCCCATCTATTCTTGAAGGCTGTCTACTTTATCCATTAAAGCCCTTAGCATAATAGTCATAATTTTTAAAATCTCTCATCTAATAGTTTCAGCATCCCTGTCATGTCTGGTTCTGTGCTTGTTCAGTGTGTTCAAATTGTTTTTTGTCTTTTATTGGGCTTTGTAATTTTTTTTTTTTGGTAACTGGACACGGTGCACTGGCTGAAGAAGTGCATTAAGCAGGCCTTTAGTAATGTGGTGGTGAGGTGGGGGAAAGTTTTTGTAGTCCTACCATTAGGTCTCAGCATTTCAGTGAGCCTGGGCCTCTAATTGTGGGCTGCCCAAGAGTTTCTCATTTTCTTCTCCCCTGATAAGTGGGACAGGATGGCTAGAATGAGGAGGAGTTGGGTATTTTCCTTCTCTCAAGGAAGGCTGAGCTGGTGTTTGGAATTTCCCTTCCCCAGGTCAGTTAGGCGCTGCAGGTCAGGCTCTGGTTAACTAGTTTCACTTGAGGGCAGGTAGGCCTTGTTAAGAACGGACTGCTCTGGTATATTTCAAAATGTCTCCTTTTCACCTCCTGCTGCTGTAAGTCCAAGGGCATTTCCTCTGCTACATCCCGTGGGAACCCGGTCAGGCTCCTGAAGGTAAACTGCACAACATTGCAGGGTCCCCTATAACTGGGTGCCCCTGGGGTTTTAGATTGTCAGAGTTGTTGGTACTGAGTTCCAAAATCTCCTCATTGCAATTCAGGTTTTCCTCCCCCCAACTGCTTCCTGTGGCTTGAGTCTCTGCAACAGGAAGCTGGTATTTTCTGTATTTGCCTGTCTGGCTCTCCAACCATGGGGGCTGCAGATGCCCTGTGTCTTGTCCTCTCCTAAGGATCCTAGAAGAGCTGTTGATTTTTCAGTCTGTTCAACTTCTTCCTTATTAGGCTAGAACAGCAACTTCCAAGCAGACATCAGGTAGTGGTTGTTTATAGGGAAACTTTTGATTTTCACTGCTGATTAGTATATGGCAATCTTTTAATAATTAGTAGCTCTAATAGTGCCTCGGTTTATATTTTATTTTCTAGGTGGAAAAATATGTCATCTGTGAAAATAATAACTTTCATTTTAAGTATTCATGTTCATTATTTTTATTATAATTGTCATTATTTTGACTAGAATTTCATTATCTCATTCTTGAATTTAGTCAAAACTCACATATTTCCTCTCCCTGTGTTTTTAAATAAAATGATAATTTGACTTTCTGAATATGAACTTTGATCATTTCATTTTTATTTTCAGAGGCCTTGATGGTAAAATGGTCTGTAATAGTCGTTTATACTTTTTAGATTCTCATTATATTTATATTTGTATAAATGCCCAACAATATTTTTTATCTTCTCTTTTTCTCTTGATGTAAATTAAAAATGCTTATCATTTTATATTGTAATTTTATGAGAATCAATTTGGTTTTATTAATGACCTGTTGTTTACTTTTTCCATTTAGTCTGCTTGCTTTTATTCTTTTCTAGTTTGAGAATTTGTGCCATAATATTTATTTTTTTGCATCTGAGTTCTTTTTCTTGCATATCTGAAAAATCTCATTTTTTGGCGTTTCGATTTAATTCATAGTTCAAAATAAAATAATGTTCTTTTGTGGTATTATATACCAGGATTCAATGTTATTGATGAAAAATATTAATATGATTCTTATTCTTTGTAAGTATTGTGTTAAAAGATAGCAACCCTCTTGTGAGGAAGTTGGGGTTCCTGTGGCCAGGAGCCTCACTGAACTTAAACCACCTGATGATGTAACTGGCCTGTTGCTTGGCTACCACTTCCACACCTTTAGGCAATAAGGCAATAAGCTATTATTGCCCTATAAAGAGAGCTCGGCCCAGTGCTCTGGGTGGAGGCAGAGACACTAGCGCTCTACCTACCACCGGGAAAACAAGATAGGTGATAAACCCTTTCACCCCAAAGAACATTTTGCTGTCAATTTCTTTGGTCACATTGAATCCATAGTGAACTTGCCAGAGCTGAAACCCACTGGCAAGACACCTCTCTTCCAAAAAATGCCAAGTTATAAAATACAAATGAGGGAAACCCAAGTGATTAATAGTGCATGAAGAGATGCACAAACTTTTTTGTAGTCACCCAAATTAAAATTAAAATGTGATACCACTTTGTGCTCATTGTACTGGGAAAAAATGATACATTGTTTTTTCTGGAAGTCTTAGAAAATACTTAGGTGGAAAGGAATCTTGTATATTGATGGGGAAGTGTAGTCTGGTTCAACCCCACTGTCAAGGTACTTTATACTACCTGGTGAAATTAAGTATTCCCACGCTGCACACCAGCAATCCAGCTCCTAGGTGTACATCCAAGGGAAATTGTACACAGGAGGTAAGGAGATATGGGGAAGATCTGTAGTAGCATAGCATTAGAGGCAGCCTATTACTAGGATAATGGACAAGTGGGATGTGGTGGTTACACTCTGCAACATGTCATGCAACAGCTGGAAGCAATGACTAGATACAAACAGATCTTGATAGCTCTTAGGAACATGCTGTATGAAAAAGAAACAGGAAACATTGTAAGGTTCCTACACAATACCACTTATATGTTTTAAATACATAAATGTAGAAATTAAACATTGTATGTCCCTGTTAGTGGAAGAGTGGAGGGCCAAGAATAATCAAGATGTTTCTGAAGAATGAAATTAAATATAGGAGACTAGCTCTTCTAGATATCAGGACTTACGAAACTGTAATCATCAAAACAGGTACTCTCAGGAGGGATAGGATAGAATAGAATAGAATAGGCTTGGAAACAGACACATTAATTGTCCTTTATGACAGAAGTGGCCTGATTAGTAAGTGAAGAATGGAAGGACATTTAATCAGTAAAATTGTAAAATGCTTATTGACATGTAACTATTAAACTGGCAGAGGGGGGTGATGTACCATATGCCTATCAAGAAAGGAGAAACAGAGTATTTCTGAAGAATCCTAATTACTGCTACAATTATTTTCTAAATAATCATTTATATTCTTTAGTATATTTTAACCTACAGGTAGTTTAAGATAAAGTTTTAAAATTTCCAGTTGATTATGTCTGATTGTTTCTAAGTTCTAAAACTTTTCAGGATGATTACAAAGTTAGCTAATAGAATCTGTAGTTTAGAAAACATTTTGCAAATTATTGAGGACTCCATATGATCAGTTTCTTTAAATGTTACATAATCTGTTAAAAAGAAAATATGATTTCTACTATCATAGTAGTATATTCTATATGTATTATGTGTCATATTCTATCATTTACATTTTCTGTTCTAGTGCTTTATAGATTCTGTTATTTAGTATATTTTGTTTACTAATTTTTTGATAAATTCTTTCTATGTCTGCTATTTTGAGAGATTTATACTTTTATTTTGCTACTCATTAAAGCCAACTTTATAAATTTATGTACTATGTCTAAGCATCTTTTTGCTGATTCATAAATTTTTAGGTATCTTTTGTTGACTGACTATCTACTATGATGGATAAGAAAAATTAGTACATTATCCCTGGCTACTCCTTTTTCTTTGGTAGTTTTGTTGGTTTTCATAGATACTAAGCCCTACTGAATAAATACAACCAGAAAAATTGAGGATCTATTTTTCTCTTGTCATATGGTGTCCTCTCCCCAGGTCTTTTTTTTCAGATAGATTTGATCTCTGCTCTTATTCCCTTGTAATTTTGTTAAAGGTTCTAATTGGAGATTCAATTCATCTGGTCAATAGTATAGCCCTTGATCTTAGAAATGCCCTTCTATTCATTTCCTTCTCCCCAAAAATAATTAGCTTCATTGAATGCATCATTTTTTACAGGCAGAAGATGCAAAAGAGAGCAAAACTTGAGGATTTGGGGCAAGGAGCTAGTAGGGGAAAACACAGGAAATGAAGTGTTTTTTGAACTTTTTCCTTGGCCATTCATATTCTTAGGGCTTCTACTCTTATTTTCTCTTTTGGTTTCTATTCTGTATAATGTGACTTTCAAGACTCAAGAAAATGTTTAATATTTTTATTCCAAATTGTTTCATTATGAAAAAATTTAAACATATTCAAAAGAGGAGAAAATTATGTAAGATATCCCTGTATATTTGCCACCCAGCTGCCATAATTATCAACTCATGTCCATTTGGGCTTATCTGTATTTTTATCTTATTATTCTTTCTTTTTCCTGAATTATTTTGGAGAAAACACCATATAATGATATTAAATCATCTATATGTATTTTTGATGATGTCTAAAAGATAAATCATTTAAAAATATAGCCTATATTATTACATAAAACATAAAAATTCCTTAATACAATTAAGCATACAAAGATTGTTTAAATTCCCCGCAATTACATGATTCTTTTTAACAAGTCAATTCTTCAAATCAGAATCCAAATAAATGCCATGTTCAGCAATTGGTGGATATATCTCTTAAGTCTCTTTAAATCTATACTTCTACCTCCATCTCACTATTTCTTGCAATTATTTATTGAATAATATTTATAGTTTGTGTTGGAGAATTTCCCATGGTCTGAATTTTGCTGATTGCACTCTGTGGTATTTCTAAATGGGTTCTCTGTTCTTTTTTCTATAAATCGATTATATTGAGACTTGATTTTTTTTGAGGGGGAAGCAAAGCTACTTGATAGGTGGTGTTGTATTTCCATTAGAAGGGTCAAAATATCTGCTCATCTCTCTTCTTGTGAAGTTAGCAGCCATCGATGATCACTGTTAGATCCATTATTTCATAAAGAATCAGAAAAGAGTGATATTCTAATTCAGTCATTCCTTTTCAATTATAATTTGAAATACTCAGATGAATAAAAATTCTCCCCCATCAACTCTTTGTTTATCTGAGTTGAGAGCATATTGGATAGAACTGCAGGATAGATAGTTCAGTCTTTTCCTTATTTATCAGATTTCAAAATACTGAGTTGGTTCTCTAGCATCCTTGCAAAATCACCAATTATGGTTTTAAAAATATATATGTATAAAAATATATATGGATTTTTAAGAGTTTATAGATTTAAATACTTGATGTGTTTTAAATAATTAAAATTATTATTCTCATTCATGCTTAGATTTTCCCGGATTTAGATAGTGGGAGTTTATCCCAGTTGGCTCGTGAGTCCTTCTGACATGATCCCAATGTTTGCTTCCTTACTCTTTGGTTTGACATGTTCTGTGCTCAACTTCAATGTTTTCTGCCCTAGCTTGAATTCCAAAAAAATTTTTTGAGGACCTCTAGTTCCTTTGTGAGAAGTGGTGTTTGGAGACCAAATTCTGGTTGAAAGGGTATCTATTGGTCCTGTTTAAGCCTTTTTATTGAAAACAAATAGGACATATTTTCAAAATACATATATCATCCATTCATGTTTATACTTCAATTCAAATTTAACAAATTTGGGATTTTTTATTTAACCAAATTCCTCTTACATGTGGATCTCCTTTTTTCATGACAAAGATTCCAGTTTTTCAATGATGTCATTATTATTAGTCATTTGTTTTGCCTGGTATAGCATACTCAGAGGAATGATGCTAACACTCAAAATAGCATACTGAAAATAGTTCGAGAACTTTTTCTCTTTCAGTTTTTTTTTCCCCTTGTAGTCTATATATCCCATTAGGAATGAACAATATATTTACTGTATTTTAAAAATCACTTGAATTGTTTTCTCAGTGTAGTTACTTTTATAAACTCCATACAGGCTATGCATTTTATTAATCTTCTGTTGGAATTCTGAGATTTAAAAAAAAATCTGTATTTGTGGAAAATATGTATTGTTATTCTGTCAACTCTGCTTCCTTTTTCCCAGAAAGCGTTTTTGTTTTTGGTTTATTTCTCCACTTTAAAAAAATGCAAGCGAATTCATTCTTTCCTTTCTTAGATTAATGGCAGGATTTAAAGTGTCTTTAATGGTGAATAACATCTATGTTTGTGTGTCAGAGAGAGAAAAAGAGTGAAAGAGGGAAAGGGAGAAAAATAACATGTTCCAGAATATGTGCTGAATTTTGTCTTGGGAAATAAGTTTGTTTGGACTTATGGAAACTTCCCAAGATGATTTCAGTGTACATATTTATAGCTAGGAATCTGTTTAATTTGACTGTTAATATGGTAAGGTTTATAACTTACATGACTTTTTTTTGTAACATATTTCCTGAGGTAGTTTACATTTCAAAGTCTACATAGGTTCCATGGAGATTATTTAAATAATTGTGAATATAGTCTTTGTTCACAGTCCCATGTGTGAAGGTATCAATGACAAATACAAGGTCATCTGGAAATATTCTTTTAATTGAAACATGGTAATTTAGCAACCAGTTGAATGTAACTTGATAACATTCACTTTTAACTGTGAATGAAAATAAGCTTATCAGTAGTATATATTAACATCATTGTATTCATTCTTCACATTTAATTTAGCATAGCTCTAATCTTTTAGAATAATTTCTCTATTTTGCCTCTTTTGATAACTGCCAATGATCCTTGCTTCCTGGTGTTTAGGCCCTTATGTTGTCTCCTCCTGCATTAGACCCAGCTTGATTCAGTAAACTTTACTTTAGCATTTTTCATTGATTTTATCATTTCTTATATTGGTTACATACACTGATAACTGTCAAATCTAAGAAATGTTAAAAAGAATGCTTTATTTACCAGGGTTCTAAGCAAAATGATCATTTAAAGAAATGCAGTTAATGAATAATGGATGACACTTTCCAAGTGACTACCCATGGGTGGAAATGTGTCAAAATTTGGAGGGAACACAGTGAAAGGTGAGCAGTGTGACAGTGAGGTAGTGCTGGGACAAAGTGGAAATAATGAGATATTCATAATAACCTGAAAATAAAACTTGGGAGCATAAGAGTTTAAATGGAGTTTTAGAAAATGTTTACCAGTGTTATGGTACAGCAGTAGGATATCCTTGGGCCACACTTTTGAGAAAACTTACAATCAGACTTTTCCAATTAGTCAGTTAGATTCATATTTCTTTTTGATAAATTGCAGGATTTCTTTGTGGTTTTTACATTGATTTTATCTATTGTCTATCTCTCTTCTTCCCTGAACTCATTGTCCTCACCTTATCCATAGTCCAAATCTGCTCTTCTGACTCTGTATCAATGCATGAAAATACCATCTACTTTATGACTCACAGTCATCCTTAACATTTGCCTGTCCCTTACTATTCACAATCCTTCATTGAGCCTTGTCATGATTCTTCCTGAAATATCTCTCAAATTTGTCCTCTCCAATTACAACCTTGCTGACATTGCTTTAAGTTAGAAACTCAACATCTGTGTGCTGAACCATTAAAATAACTTCCTGACTCTTGTGCCTATCAGCAAAATCTGTCTAGCTCTACCCTATTCTCTCACTGCCATTAATTTTCATTACAAAGCATAGATTACACTGCCAAATTTTAGATAGAAAACCTTAAATGACACTGAATTACCAACTGTTAAAATCCAGATACCTTAGGAGAGCATACTGGGTTTATCACCTTGACCCAGTGTAACTTTGGGAATTACACTACTTTCTAAAAGAATTCTCTTAATTGTATAGCAAATCCATCACTGAGGCTCTTAGAGGCATTTGGTTGGTCCTGGGATGGGTAATGGACAATCCCAAACCCTTTTTGGGGTGAGATAGAGTGGGAGGAATTTGAAGTTGGGCTGGAGAAACCGAGAGAGGAAAATAGAGATTGAAATTTGATCTGAAATTTGGTTTCTCCCTCATGTGATTAAACTTTTTTCATGGGAAGGGGCTGCTGGTGGTCATCATCTTCCTTTCATGTGGACAGAGTGGTAGAGATGTTAGATGTATTAAGAAAGATCATTTAAACAGATTATCAGAGAGAAGCAGATGTGAAAGATGGAAAGAGTATGATCCTCATGTCCTTAAAACCTTCTAGATGCTTATTTCCTGAGAGTTGGGTTTCTGCTTGTCTAAAAACAAAACAAAACAAACTTAAGCCAATGAATCTAGTTGGCCAAAAAATGGAAGATACAAGTAATTCTACTAATTACTAAGTGGGAAGAATAATTTTATTAAACATTTGATCAATTTTAACATAAAGAAATTTGTTATATCTATACAACAATTATATAAACTTACAGTATTGAACATCAAAGTTAGGCAAGCAAATTATTAGCAAGGTAGTAAAACAATTATTAATTTGTCTTTGGCTTAAGTTTATAAATTTGATGTCTAATGTTATTTCAGAAACATTTTTTTCTCTGTAAACAGTATTTCATATATAATTGGAATGAGATGTATTTTCGCAGCCAGGTATGAAGAAAATTATGCCCTGTAACCCCACTTCAAGCTCACGTATTCAGACAAGTTTCTTGTTAAATAACAATGTACTATGTAAACTATATGGAACTTCTCTGTTGTGCCAATTGACTATAAGGCTTAAAGATGAAGATAAATAGGCTTGCAACACCTTATCTGTAAATACGACCACCAGCAATTAAGTCTAAAATCGTCCCAGTCTCATTCCTAGATACTAGTCTTGAAGCAAATTTCCTGTTTTGGCGAGACTGTGCTGGAGACACAGATAAATGTATAACTAGTGATTTAAGAAAGAGATTATGGTGATTTAGAATAACCATAACTAGTGATTTAAGAAAGGTAATTTCTGAGAGCAGTAAGTACTCTGAAGGACATAAACATCGTCATGTGACAGAATGTAACTGGGGGAGAGATTTTAAATAGAATGGTCAGCAAATGACTCTGAAAAAATGATAGTTGGGCTGAGATCTGAATGATGGAAAGGATTCAGCTGCTTGAACATTCACAGGAAGAGCACACTGTCCTAAGGAACAACAGGTGACAAGATTGTAAGTGTCTAGTACGCATCTCAATACCATTAGTAAGAACATGTCTGAGGTACTTTGGAACAGAAAAGCCAATGGCCATCTGAGAAGCAGAGAGCATAATAGTATTATTACACTTAAGGTATTTTCTAGAATAAGTTTGATATAATAATAAAAATAATTTGGCCGTTTCAGTTTCTAAATATTTAATAACAGTGAAATATATCCTAAATTTACATTCAGCTTCTTCTTTATTTGCATTATTCTTAATTAGAAAAATTATGAATGATTTTTAGGTATTTATTGTAAGATCAAGTAATGCTCCAAATATAGAATAAGGCTTGTTTTCATACACAATTTCTTTCATTGTAGACATAAATATCCAGAAATTTTATATGAAAGTCTATCAGCACCATGGAAGAAGAAATTCCAGTCAGTACCATTTAAATACTTTTGTCTGACTATAAAAGGAAATATTATTTTCTCTTCAAGTCAGCTTTCCTGGAGAGTTTGAACTTGTTCATGCAAGTGGCTATCAAATAGGGTTTTTTTTTTTTGTGAAGTCACGGGCCTTCTTTCTTTTACCTAGAAGAATTGGCAAATATATGCTTTTTAACTTATTGCAAAACTTTCAAACTCATCACTGAGCAGATCTTTACTTTGAGAAGACTACCAGTAACTAATGGAGTACTGTGGTGATTTTAATCCATTGATGACTTGCAGGAAGTTACTGTAAGTCAATATATGAGGCTCATCAGTGCAGTGTCTAAAGCAGCAGAAACTGACTTGCAGGCATAGGTGTACTTCAGGACTGTAGTTATTAGTGCCATTTGTCAATATGGAGAAATGAAGGCTAAGAAAGATTAATTGGATTTGCCAAGGTTATAAAACATTGGAGTGACAGAACCACAAAAAGAGCCTATGCTGTTTGACACCCAAATCCCACCTCAGAGTCCTACATCATACTGCCTCCACCTAAATGCTCCCAGGTTAGTGGATAACAGGCTCAATGCAATGCTTTTTATTGTGACTTTCGATAATTAATGACTAAGGATGCCTTCTCTGTTCTTTCTAAGATGCTTAACTGTTTCTCAGTGAGTTCTCAGTCATGAATCTTTGTTCTGTACTTGCCTATATTTCTCGCCCCATTGACTTCACAGCGAGATGGAATACGGGAAAGATATAAAGCCTCTGCCCTTTTTTCCATTAGTGACAATATTTTTCCAGTTCAGTTACAGGTTTAAGCATAGGCTCTTTGTTAGGTAATTCATCTAACACCTCACTCACACGGAGCCCCAAACATACAAATGCTTCCTAAATCTTTATGTTCTTATTCTATTAATTTCAGAGACAAAGTAATGTGATATTTTTTCCATTTCCATTGTATATCTTTTTTTCATGAAGTATATATGAGTTCTGCAATAACTTACTGATAGGATGGGTTACCAAAGAGTACTGACTAAATCCTACTCATTTGTGAGCAACTATTTTGTTACCTCATTTCTCATGGACTTGGATTTGTTTCATAAATCAGATTTGCCTTTGAGATATGTAGCAATATTTTGAGAAATATAAATAATAACACTGAAGCTTTCCAGTCAATAATATGCTATAATAAATTTAATTAATTTTCTTACCACATTACAAAGGCAATTGATAACTCAGAACTTTTCCTTTTCAAAATGTGCTGAGCACACTCGCTATGGTATATAGATAAAAAGATAAAGTGCAAAGAAAAGAATGCAATAAAATGGATTGCTGCTGTTGAGGCAAAAATAACTGGATAATCAGTTGCCAGTCAATTAAGATTTCACCCCAGATAACGTATCAGGGCATTACAAACACTAAATGTGGAGAGAATATACCCAAAGCCATATTCCTAGTGTGTGAACTTTAATATATTTGGGTGACTTGTTTATCACATGCATTTTTTTACATTGAAACACGTGTATTATAAATTCTGATTACATTTGAAAAATTAGAACAGTCCAGGTCTATTTATTTTAAAAAATTTTCACATTTTACCATTGTGTTTAACCAACAGATTTAAAATAATAGTTAATATTCATGTTCCTGTATAGCTTCATTTTATTACATGTGAGTTAACTAACAGTATTTCAACAAAAAGAATAAACTCCTTAAGATTTTCAAAATATGCCTTTCTGATTATTATAATTCTGGGGCTTTTCTTATATGGAAATACTTGACATAACCATATGCATCTGATAAAAGAGTTGACATATAATCTGAAGAATTTTTTCCTCCTTTGATTGATGGACAATTATTAAAGAATGTAGTTTGTCAAGAAACCATTCCCTTTTCCTTCCTGAAATCCCTGTTTCAAACCAGTGCTAGCAATTTCCTGTCTGTGATGGCATTCAAGACATGAGATATCCTTGTCTTTGACGGCAAAGGACATTTGTTTTGTTTGAGCAGCACTCTTATCGCTGACAACAGTAAAATTGTCAAGTGTGTTATTTGAGACATCAAATTCAATAAGATCCTTTATGTAAGTAAGGGACTTTGGAAATAATAGTGTTTTCTTTCTTAACCAATGGAGCACACAGCAGAATTTGGAATGTTTGTGGATTAAATGATAAAATATGATGTAGTTACTAAAGAATATAATTATAAGGAAGCAAGGAATATATTTTCCTGAATTATAGAGTAGAATGTAAGCTGTTTGTGAAATATACATTAGGTATCAGGGACATTATAACAACAGTCTTAAAATACAAATTTTCATTCTCATCAAAGGTTTAAAGTCAAGTACATGAGTTGCCACTGAAAAAAATGAATGAAATACGATAAAAATTAGACTTCTCTATCTGTTTAGAAAAACTCACTGCCAATTGGAAATAATATTCACTTATTCATTCATTTTCCATGTTGGTAAAATCCATGTCTTTCTTACTCAACTTTCTGACTCAATTCTGACTCATATTTCTGAATGGATTCAATCTCTGTAAGTGAAAGAAAATATACCCATCTTTCGACTTGCTGAGGTAAATTTGATGAAAAGTTTAAGTAAGGATTTAAGACTTACAACTTTTAAGGTCTTATAATTTATACTATGGCTGGCAAAAATTACCGTTATGCCAAATCTTAGAAAGAATTTCAGTTACAATGAAATTCATAGTCCTATAAGTGTATAACTCTATTCTATTAAATTAAAATAATGGTAAATTTACCACAATATAAGATCTTAGATACAGTGTAATAACAATGAAATTATTAAAAGTCACCAGCAATTTATATTTTAGCATTTGTGAAATAATTCTAATTAAATTAATAATCATAATTAGATCATATTTTCATATTACAAATACAGAAATATCTCAGTTTTATTTTCTTGGTTTCTTGTTTTGCAAGATTTTTAAAATGTAAATTTAGAAAATGTACCTTGGAAAATGAAAATTGTAAACATACATGATAAGGATAAAGCTATATTATATTACTTAATTTTAAATATATTGCACTTTCTTGGAACACTATATAGACAAAGGGGAAAAGAAATGCATAGTATTGCAGTCCTTACCAACAAAAAAAGTAAGGATTATCATATCTTTTTTAAAAAAGTATAACTATGAAATATCCTTGGATGTCCTATTCCTTTTGGAGTAATGTGTAAGCTGCAAGCACAAAGAAGATATAATTTCTTTCTAAGAGGTGGGATTACAATATGTTAACTTACATCATGTATGCATATACCTCTGAAGGGGTGTCCAGAGTAGAATCCGTTGATACTTACAGTGCACCTAAAGTTGCACTGGTGTCTAGAAAGGAAGAAAGGAGAAGGGAAATACTCTCTATTCTACTATCATTACCATTCTTTCCCTTCATTTTATTTCCTCTGTTTCTTGGTTCCTTCCCTCGTTTGCTCATTTGTGCATACTCCTGATTCACGGAGTCCAAGAACGATGGTTGGGTTCATTTCTAGATTTGCTGCCCCATTGGATAACCTTCCCTGCCTCTGAGAGGGCAAAGTGCAGGAGACTAATATAAGCATGGGAAGTAATGATTTTACAGAGGGAAGGAGCATTAACTCTGAATTAGAAGATTTTAGGAGTTGAAATGAATAGGTGAATACATAAAGTTACTCAGTTTGAGATATATATGTATATCCTTTACATTTTTTCAATCCATGGAATATTAAATTGTTAAAAAGCAGCAAAATGAAAATGTCTTGGATCCACTTACCTTTTAAAAAACATTAACATGTTCTTATTATGTATATAATATGTGTGAAGTTATTATTAATCTAGTGATAATGTTAGCGAAGTATCCTTGAATCCAGCTGTAATGTGGCCCGTGACCTTTCCTTCTAATGCACAGAATGTAGCTGCAATTCTATCGGACTACATTATTGTCCAGGCTTTTACTGGATTACCCTGCTTTAGAACTTCTTGCCACATCAAGCAGCCATTTGGCTTTAGAATCCTGCTCTCCACTCCACTCACAGTTTACCAGGTGCTCTGAAGTGTGTCATCTCATCCTTTGTCTTAAGATGAACTTCTCTTAGGCAGCTGTTGCTGGTCCAAACTGCTTCATTTTAAGTTTGGGCAGAGAGCCGACTTTTCAGTTCCCTGTAGGAAACACTGAGAACAGGTTGTAATGTTTAACAAGAATTTACTGAAGGATTGGGAACAGTAGAAAAGAAATATAAAGAACCTTATAAAAGGATGCTCAATAGAACCAGTCTCAGTGCTGGCCAGTATCAACACAGTTCATCCTGCACCTAGCAGAGTCTGACACGGAAAGGTATTGGGTAAGTATTTGTTGTTGTTGTTGAATTAATTAATAGAATTAAATGTTTGTAGAAACCACACATTCAAATTATTAACAGAGTTTTTGTATTAACAGAGTTTTTGAACTAAAAGTCTCTCATCCTCCACAATGCCAACTTAAATGAGGATTCAGTTCACCTCTCTTCAAAAGAAAGTGTCTTGGAGAGTGTCTCTAGTCCAGGCCCCATCTTTTCAAAGTTAGCACAGACTAAGCCATTTTCCCCCTGTCATCCAAGTATGAGGATTATTTCTGAAGTAGTGATATTATCTATAACACTTAGATTACCCCAATATTTGCACTACCAGGCTACTTTAAGTACAAAAAATACCACTGTTTTAGTGGTGTGGTATCAGTCACAAACTCCATCCTATTTGAAGATCTTCTCTGCCCGGCCCCCTACTTAGTTTTTCTGACTCTGTTGCCTTTGAAACGTGGCACTCTTACTGCCAGGCGCAACTCTGCTTTTTTCCCTCAGTTCCTGCAAGGTTCTTCTCATCCATTCCATTTCTCCATGATTCAGCCTGTCTGGCAGCACTACCACCTCTCCAAGTTCACATTTCATCTGAGGAAGGGGAGAAGTTAGATCAAAAAGGGACATTCTGTAATCAAATAGTTGCAAAATTGCCCTTAGGAAATCTCCTGAGAACTCTTTCAGGGTGAGTAGTCCTGCAGCCTAGTGAGCCCCTCTCTCTGAGGAGGCGTGTGTTCTCATTCTCAGGCTGCCTCGTGTGTGGCACTAAAGTCAAAGGGGGCAACCTAGCCTGCAGCAGCTGCCAGCTTAAATCAGCATGGCGATAGCAGATACACAGGCACATAGATGCACTTACATCTCACCTGATGCTTTGTTTTAAGCCTAAATTAACTGCATTTACATGATTTCTGATGCAGTATTAGTGTACAGTAAAATGTTAACGATTTTCTTAAGTGACTTAGGAGTCTTTGCATCTACACAAGGTTTTGTTATAAAGTTTTAACTTTTCTATGCTCATGTAATATAAAAACAACTAGGCAATTATAATGATTATCATTAATACCATTTCTAAATTTGCTTATGGGAATTGCATGTCACTTACGCATGTGGATCACCAAGGAAGTGATGTTTGGGTCTCTAGAGAGAGTAGGCAGGACATCCTCAAAGTGAAGTGGAACACTGGTCGAAGTACAGGTAGAAGAGAAGTTATTTAATGACAGCAAGATAACAGGTCGGCCAAGAAAGTGGTGGTGCTGGGGAATAATGGGAGGTATGTTTGGATTGATGAGGAGAATTTCTGTTTCAAAGTCAGTAAGGAAATTTTGCACTGGGGAAGCAGGATATAATGAATTGAAAAAATTTTCATCTGTTTAAGGTATCACAGAAATTTTATGGCTTTTTGATTTAGTGAGTTGATGCTATAGGTGGCCATATTACTTAATAAACTGGCAACAATATTATATTTTATTCTTTCATAACAAAAGGATAAAAGTATGCCTTCTATCCAATCTAGAGTTAAAATTGTAGTGCTATATCCTATTAGTCACATAAAATCCAATAGTTCTCCTAATTAAAAAAATTACTTCGGAAAAAAATGTCCAAATCTCTGAAATAAAACTCAAGTGACAATTATTTTGGAGGCAAATTCCAAGTGCAGAATTTTCTTGTGAAATAAAGTGCTCTGAATCATTTTCAAAAATTTGATAGAAGCTGTGAATCTCCTTTGTGAATCTCTGAGAAGAAAAAATCTAATTAAATAGTGAAGGCAGTTGAAACTTAGTATCCACTTAGAAAAACAAAAGTATTTCAATGTATTGTGTATGTGTGTGTGTGTATAATTATAACTGGCTATTTCCCTACTATAATTCTAGATCTTGTACTGATTTTGTTACTAATATAGGAGGCAACATAAACACAGCATAACATTCAATCTAGAGAGATACAAATTGGGAGCATGTTGTTATTTAAACTTTGTGACAAATATTGTTGCAGGTACTAGCATAGGTGCAAAATTTTCAAATTATCACCTGGTTTGTTTGCAAGAAGGAAGAGCATCATGCTGCTTATCAGAAATGTTGTGGCACTGTGATTCTAACACCTACTCTCTGTGCAAGACAGACTCTTAAACTCTCCATCTGTGATGGTGCCACATTTCATTGAGAAGAATTTATGCCAATTTTACAGCTGTGGGATGGAAGGCACAAATAAAAGGACTTTTGTAGTTCAAGGATTACAACCTATTAAAATCTTAATTTTAAAAAACTAGGGATGCATTTTGATTTCTTTAGGTCATGGTTTTTAGATTTCTCAAAACAACCTTCAGTTGAACTAGTGAAGAACTTCAATATCCATACATGCAATCCTAAATTGACCACATATATAAGAGTAAAAAAGAACACCTTTTATTTTGTTGATGGTTTCCTTTGCTGTGCACTTATTTTTTAATTTGATGTAGTCCCACCTGCTTATTTTTTTATTTCGTTTTTCTTTGCATGGAGGACCTAGCCAGAAAAAAAATCACTAATGCTAATGTTCAAGAGATTACTGTCAATGCCTCTCCTAATGTATGGACAAATGTATTTACAAATTGGTATATCTGATAAGGAGCTATTATCCAAAATATATAAAGAACTCATACAATTAAACACCAAAAAAAGCAAATAATCCAATTAAAAAATAAGAAGAGGACCTGAAACAGACATTTTGCCAGTGAAGACATATAAATGGTCAAAAGGCATTTGTAAAGATTCTCAGTATTGCTAATCATCAGGGAAATGCAAATCAAAACCACAGTGAGATTTCACCTCATACAAGTCAGAATGGCCACTATCCAAATGACAAGAAATAATAAGTGTTGGTGAGGATGTGGAGAAAAGGAAACCCTCCTGTTATGTTGGTAGGAATGTCAATTGGTGCAGCTGCTGTGGAAAACAGTGTGCAAGGTTCTCAAAAGACTGAAAATAGAAATACGATATGACCCAGTAACCCCGCTTCTAATTCTACCTGAAGACAGCACAGTCAGATTTTAAAAGATGTGTGCACTTCTATGTTTATTGCCACATTATTTACAGCAGCCAAGATATGGAAGCAACCAAAGTGTCTATCAATAGATGAATAGATAAAGAAAAGGTGGTACATATATGTAATGGAATATTATTCAGCCAAAAGAAAAAAAAAAACAGAAAGAAATCCTGCCATTTGTGACAAAGATGCACCCTGAGGTATTATGCTAAGTGAAATAAACCAGGTGGAAAAAGACAAATGCCATAGGATTCACTTATATGTAGAATCTAAAAAATAAAACGAGCAAAACAGAAATAGACCTACAGACACAGAGAAGAGACTGGTTACCATGGTGGTGGGGTGTGGAAGGAGTAGGTGAAATAGGCGAAGGAGATAAAAGAGGCACAAAATTCCAATTATAATATATATTAGTCATGTGGATGTAAGTACAGCATGGGGAATGTATTTAATAACATTGTAACATCTTTTTATGTTGGCAGCAACTGTACTTATTGGGGTAAAAATTTAATAATGTAGAAAACTGTCAAATCACTATAATGTATACCTGAAACCAATATAATATTGTGTATCAACTATACTTCAGTTAAAAGAGGAGAACAACTTGCCATGTTAGTTTCTTTTCTACATGGATGTATTCTGCTGACTTATTCTAAGTACATAAGTGAAGGTTGATGGACTAAATAAAATTCTATTTTACAGCACTAACTTCTCACATTAGAAGTGTTATCTGTTATCTGCTTCTGTGGCACTGTTCTTAGGAGCTAGTAATGCTCATAAAAGACACAGAAATAGAGAACATTTAGATATTGGAAAATCTCATGTCATATAATATCAGACTGTATCAATGAGAGTGAATATTAACAAGAGGTCTATGTGTGTTGGTTGCTCTAATAGCATGCTGGTTTAGAAGCAAAACTGCGAATTCATTTCACATCAGTACAAAACTATGTGAAAATTAAGTTAAAATGACATTAGAAAATGTGTATCCAGACTGCTGGGAGCAGGAGGAATTTGGTATTTGAATGTTCATATAATGTGTATAAAGGTTGGATGCCTACGAACAATTTCCTAAGTTCCATAACCTTGATTTTGCTTCCCATCTCCTGACCCCCAGTCACACTTTTTCCACATATTCATTAGTGACTAACCCAATGTCAGTAGGTTCCCTTTCTCATGAAAACCCCTCAAGATTCTCTGTGGCTTGGGTCTGTTAGTTGCCCTCATTTTCCTCATTTTTTAAAATTCTGCCAGTGTTCCACTTCATGCCAGCTTCACTTCTTGCTCTATTTTGTGCTTTTTTCTTTCCTCAATTGAATGTACAGGACCAAATAAACCAGGAAACTGAATGTGTAGAGGCTAATATTTGAGAGTCTACTCTATGTCTTAGGATCTAAATTCCATCAACTCAAGCACTTGGAAGTTTCTGGTTTGATTGACATGCTGTTTATATTATGGTTTGCATACTCCATTTCTTTAAGTTCTGTGTTTTGAAGGTGTTATCATACAACTGTCACATTAGTAATAAAATAATTTTTGCAACTTTACCTTATTTTGTCCTGTTACCCATTTTTATTTCTACCACCATTTCACGGAGACACACACACTAAATCACTCAGCGGGTTAGCACTGGGAAGGATCCCTTGTGATACAGTATAGAAGAGAAGTTCTCCCCACCACTAATCAATAGTTTGGAGCCCTGAGTTTATTTTCTATGAGCTTCTTGAGCCACTAATTTGGAAAAAGACTGGACTATTTTATACTAGCAGTTTACAAATACATTTGCCTTAGATGTGGCTAATATTATTACATTTTCAGTTGTACTAGTTTTTTAAGTTGATCCCTGTGGAACAATCTTCAAAGTTAGTATACCTTCTTTCAAGCCTAGATTAATGCCATTGAATTTGCCCTTTGATGTTAATAATTATAAAAGAGTAATTCCTTGTGAATTTTTTCTTGTATGTAATTTAAGCTTAGTTTCTCAGTTTATAGCTATTTTACAGCTATCCGACAAGATTTACATGAATGATGAAGACTAGTTTGAGTGTGTCATTCATTTTTGAACTGACAGAAATAATGCTGTGTTCCTGTATTCCCTATGGAATCATCTGCCTTTCTGTGGAAAATCTTGTGATTTTTCAGTGGTATATACATGTGAGTATAGTTGGTTTCATTCAGTCTAGAAGTACATATAGTGCATGAGTCATTTAGAATTCTATGTAGGTATCAAAACAATATGAAGTAATTTTCTCATTACTATAATGTATTAGGGAAATAAGAATTGCAAATAGCTGTTAAAATGAAAACAGAAAATACTCTAAAAATGGTAAACTGTGTTGCAGGAGTACAGAGAACAGAGTTTACTCATTCTTTGTTATTCTATTTCCACATAATAATACATGAATAACCCTAAAATATTTGAGGTTTTGGTGTGGCAGCTTATTTTGAAGATATATTTTTCAAATTTTACTAAGTAACCAGATTCTTATTTTCAAAATATTCTTGGAGAAAAGCTCTTTAGAAATTTATTGCTTCTAAATTGAGAATGTATAATTTTTACTTTTACTTAATTTTAGCAAGTGGTGCAAACATTGTAGAAAATCCTGTATACACTGTGTAACTTAAAAAAATTGTAATATATGAGTTTTATTCCCACAGAAATTATTTGAATTTGTAAAGGTAGAAATGACTGGTGTAAATTATTTCAGCCTATTGAAAAATGGTGTGATTCATAAAATGCTGGGCCATTTGTTTAATTTCAGAAACCCAATTGCATTGAAACTGCTCCAGCAACCAGGAAACCAAGAAAACTTGCAAAGATTCATAGTGGTTCTAACATTTTATAATTTAGAGTCTTGGGGCCAGAAATCTGGTTAGAAGGTGAATTAGTCGACTTACCTTGAAGCTGTGTCGATTTGGGAAGCCCATTATTTTTTCTTAGCATATAAGTATTTTGGGGTCGCTAGGGGGCAGATGGAGAGGGGTCAAGGGAAACGCCATCCTCAAGCCCACCAAGGTCATACACCACTGTGTGAGAACATGAATTGATTTTACTGCATTAAATAACCCAATTTCTTGCATTGAACAAATCCTGAAATTTCTTGCAAAGGCATTAACTGAGAAAGAGTAGCTGTTAAAACAGTTTATGTTATTCTTCCTTAAAAGGTGTATTTTTTAACATGGATATTACACCTAGACTTTAACATGATCTCTGATACATGTGATGGCATTGTGTACATGCTTATGGTGAATTTTCTCTTTAGATAAATTCTACTTTGGGGCATGTATTAGTACTAGGTATGTTATAACAAAATACTACCTAAGGGTTGTTTCAATGATAGAAATTCATTTTCTCACAGTTCCAGAGGCTGGAACTCAAGACCAAGATGTTAGAAGCTTCGGTTTCTCCTGGGACCTCTTTCCTTGGCTCTCAAATAGCCCTCTTGTTGCTGTGTTCTCACATGGCCGTTTACTCTAGTGTCT
This sequence comes from Manis javanica, assembly GCF_040802235.1. NCBI lineage: Eukaryota > Metazoa > Chordata > Mammalia > Pholidota > Manidae > Manis > Manis javanica. Next base: position 124,289,935 of record NC_133160.1, on the reverse strand, counting down.
CTTGGTAGGTTCTAATATTCTCTTCTTATTTATTTATTGAAGTATAGTTGATATACAATCTTATATTGATTTCAAGTATAAAACACAGTGGTTCAACAGTTTACCCACAATCTAAAATCCTCACTGCAACCAGTGCAGTTACTATCTGTCAACATAGGAAGATGTTACAGAATCATTGGCTATATTCCCCACATGGTGCTACCATCCCCATGACCAACTTACACTATCATTGAGAATTTTTGTGCCTCTTTAACCCCATTTCCCTCTCCACCCCTCCTCCCCCATGGGAGGTACCCCCATGGTAAGCACCAGTCATTTCTTAGTGTCTATGAGTCTAGTGCTATTTTGTTCATTTTGTTTTATTTTGTTTTGTTTTAGATTCCACAGGTAAGTAAAATCATATGGTACTTGTCTTTCTCTGCCTGGCTTATTTCACTCAGCTCAAAAGACAGAATATCTTCCTTTTTTTTGGCTGGAAAATATTCCATTGTATATATGTACCACTTCTTTTTTATCCATTCATCTGTTGATGGACACTTTGGTTGCTTCCATATCTTGGTTATTGTAAATAATAAGGCAATAAACATAGGGGTGCATATATCTTTTTGAATCATGGATTTTATGTTCTTCAGGTAAATTCCTAGAAGTGGAATTACTGGGTCAAATGTTATTTCTATTTTTAGTTTTTGAGTAACCTCTATTCTGCTTTCCACGGTGGCTATTACCAATTTAGATTCCCACCAACAGTGTAGGAGGTTTCTCTTTTTCTCCACATCCTTGCCAACACTTGTTATTTCTTGTCCTTTGGATAGTGGTCATTCTGACAGGTGGGAGGTGAAATCTCATTGTGGTTTTGATTTGCCTTTCCCTGATGATTAGTGATGTGGAGCATCTTTTTATGTGCCTGTTGGCCATCTGTATGTTTTCTTTGGAAAAATGTCTGTGCCGGTCCTCTGCCCATATTTAATTGAATTATTATTATTATTATTATTATTTTAGTGTTGAGGCATATGAGTTCTTTATATATTTTGAGGTTAGCTCATAGTTGGATAATTTATTTACAAAGATATTCTCCCATACTGTAGGTTGCCTTTTCTGCTGATGGTGTCCTTTGCTACACAGAAGTGTTTTAGTTTGATGTAGTCCACTTGTTCATTTTTGCTTTTGTTTTCCCTGCTCAAGGAGATGTGTCATTGCTCATGCTTATGCTTAAGAGATTTTTGCCAATGTTTTCTTCTAAGAATTTTATGGTTTCATGCCTTATATTTAAGTCTAATCCATTTCAAGTTTATTTTTGAATATAGATTTAGACAGTAATTCAGTTTCATTTCCTTGCATGTACCTGTGCAGTTTCCCCAATACCACTTACTGAACAGACTGTCTTTTCCCCATTGCATATTTATGTCTTCTTTATTGCATATTAATTGACCATATATGTGTGGGTTTATATCTGGGTTCTCTATTCAGTTCCATCAATCTTTGGGTCTGTTCTTGTGCCAGTACCATACTGTTTTGATTACTGTAGCTTTTGTAGTACAGCTTGAAGTCTGGGAGTGTAATACCCCAGCTTTGTTCTTCTTTCTTAAGACTGCTTTGGCTATTCAACGTCTTTTGTGGTTCCATATGAATTTTAAGATTATTTTCTCTAGTTCACTGAAAAATGACATTGGTATTTTGATAGAGATTGCATTGAATCTGTAAATTTCTTTGGGTAGGATGGGATTTTGACAGTATTAATTTTTCCTATCCATGATCATGAGATAGTTACATTTATTTGTGTCTTTAATTTCTTTCATCAATGTCTTATGTTTTTGAGTACAGATATTTCACCTCCTTGGTTAGGTTTATTCCTAGGTATTTTATTCTTTTTGATGCAATTATAAGTGGAATTGTTTCCTGATTTCCTTTTCTGATACTTGTTGTTAGTATATAGAAATGCAAAAATTTCTGTGTATTAATTTTGTATCCTGCAACTTTACTGAATCCAGTTACTCATTCTAATAGATTTTGGTGGAGTCTTTAGGGATTTCTATACATAGGATCATGTGAACAGTGGCAGTTTGACTTCTTCCTTACCAGTTTGAATGTCTTTTATGTCTTTATCTTGTCCAATTATCGTGGTTCGGTCCTCCAGTACTATGTTGAATAAAAGTGGTAAGAGTAGACATCCTTGTCTTGTACTTGATGTAAGAGGAAAAGCTTTCAGCTTTACATCATTGAGTATGATGTTAGCTGTAGGTTAGTCCTATATGTCCTTTATTATGTTGAGGTATGTTCTGTCTACACCCATTTTGCTGAGAATTTTTATCATGAATGGATGTTGAATTTTGTCACATGCTTCTACAGCTTCTATTGAGATGATCATGTGGTTTTTGTCCTGCTTTTTAATAATGTGGTGTATCACATTGATTGATGAATATTTACCATCCTTGCATTCCTGGAATAAATCCCACTTGGTCATGATGGATGATCCTTTTGATGTATTTTTGAATTTGGATTGCTAATATTTTGTAGAGGATTTTTGCATCTACATTCATCAGGGATGCTGGTCTATAATTTTTGTGTCTGTCTTTGGTTGTATTAGAGTGTTGATGGCCTCATAAAATGACTTGGAAATCATTTTACCTTTGGAATGCTTTAAGAAGGTTGATTATTTAGCTCCTCTTTAAATGTTTGGTAGAATTCAGCTGTGAAGCCATATGATCCTGGAATCTTGTTTGTTGGGAATTTTTTGATTACCATTTCAATTTTGTTACTATTAATTTGTCGGTTCAGACTTCTGTTTCTTCCTTGATCAGACTTGGAAGTTTATACTTTTCTAACAATTTGTCCATTTCTTCCAGGTTGTCCAGTTTATGGCATATAATTTTTCATAGAATTCTCTAATTATTCTTTATATTTCTATAGTGTTAGTTGTAACTATTCCTTTTTCATTACTGATTTTGTTTATTTATGTCCTCTCTCTTTTTTCTTGATAAGTGTGGCTAGGGGTTTGTCTATTTTGTTTATATTCTTAAAGGACCAGCTCTTGTTTTCATTGATTTTTTTCTATTGTTTTATTCATCTCTGTTTTGTTTATTTCTGCTCTGATTTTTTTATGTCCTACCTTCTACAAACTTTGGGGTTTGTTTTACTTTGTATAGTGTTTTTAGTTGTGAGTTTACACTATTTGGTTTATTCCTGTTTCTTGAGGTAGGCCTGTATTGCTATGTACTTCCTTCTTAGACTGCTGTGGCATCCCACAGATTTTGAACTATTGCACTTTTGTTTTTATTTGTCTCCATTATTGCTTGAATTATTAGATTGTTCATTGATTCACTGACTATTTAGAAGCATGTTGTTTAGCCTCCATGTGTTTGTGGGTTTTTGTTTTTTCATGTAATTTATTTCTAATTCAGACCATTGTGTTATGAAAAGGTGCTTGATACAATTTAAATCTTTTAAAATTTATTGAGGCTCTTTTTGTGTCCTAATATGTGGTTGATTATGGAGCATGTTGCATTCAGACTTGAGAAAAATCCATATCCTGTTGCTTTGGGTACAATATTCTATATGTATCTGTTAAGTCCATATTATCTAGTGTGTTGTTCTGTGCCTCTGTTTCCTCATTTATTTTCAGTCTGGATGGTCTGTTCCATTGATGTAAGTGGGGTTTTAAATCCCTAAAATGGTTATACTGCTGTCTATTTCTCCTTTTACTTCTGTTAGTATTTGTTTTACATATTTAAATGCTCTTATGTTGTGTGCATAGTTATTTATCATCTGATGGACTGATACATTTATCATTCTGTCATCTTTCCTTGTCTTTTGCTACTTTTTGTTTTGAAGTCTATTTGTCTTATACAAATACTACTCCTGCTTTATGTTCCTTGTTATTTGCATTAAATACCTTTTTCCATCCCTTCACATTCAGTCTATGTATGTCTTAGGTCTTAAATGAATCTCTTGTAGGTAGCATAAAGATGGGTCTTGTTTCTGTATCCATTCTGCCCCCCTGTGTGTTTTGATTAGTGCATACAGTCCAGTCACATTTAAGGTAGTTATTGATAGGAATGTACTTACTGCCATTTTATTAGTTGTTTTCTGGTTGTTTTGTAGTTGCTCTCTGAGTCTTTCTTCTTCTCTTATACTGTTTTCTTGTTATTTGATGGTCTCTTTAGGGTTGTGATTAAATTTATTTAAAAAAATTTTTGGTGTGTATTATAAACTTTAGGTTTGTGATTACTATAATGGTCATGGATAGTTTCCTAAACATATAACAGTTTATATTATATTGATAGTTGGTCTATTTTAAACACAATCTAAAAGTACTTCTCTTTTTTCTTCTTCCACCTCCACACTTTGTGCTGGATGTCACTCTCTGTAATTTTTGTGTATCCCTTGACTGAGTTTGTATATAGTTGGTTTTACTATATTTGTTTTGTTTTAACATCATATTTGCTTGCTAAGTAAAGGTACTACCTTTATTGTGGGTTCATACTTACTACTGGAAACTATTTGGGCTTAAGAACATTTCCATCTATAGAAGTCCCATTAACATATCCTGTAAGGCTGGCTTAGTGGTGGTGAATTCCTTCAGCTTTCGTTTATCTGGGTAACATTTAATCTCTCCTTCAATTTTAAATGATAAACCTGCTCAGTAGAGGAATCTTGGTTGAAAATTCTTTTGTTTCAATACACTAAATATCTCATGCCACTTCCTCTGGCCTGTAAAGCTTCTGCTGAGAAGTCTGCTGATAGCCTGATGGGGTTCCCCCTATAAGTAATCTTTTTTTCTTTCTCTAGTTGCTTTCAGTACCCTCTCTTTAACCTTAATCTTTGTCATTTTAGTTATTATATGTCTTCATAGTGTCACATTGTCTTCCTGGGTTCCTTTTGTGAGGGCTCTCTGTGTTTTCCAGACCTGGGTGTCTCTTTTCTTCCCCAGATTGGGGAAGTTTTCAGCAGTTATTTCTTCAAAGAGACTTTCTAATCCTTTGTCTCTCTCTTATCCTTCTTGTACCCCTATTATGCAAATATTCTTTCATTTGGAGTGGTCACACGGCTCTCATAGCATCCTCTCAATTGTAGAGATGTTCTTTTTCTGTCTGTTCCTCAGCTTCATTGTTTTCCTGTTCTCTAATTTCCATCTCATTGATTGTCTTCTCCTCTACATATAACAGTTTGTTATTTATTATCTCCATTGTACTTTTCATTTCAGTTACTGTATTCTTCAGCTCAGGGTAGCTCTTTTTTATTTTATTTTATTATTTTTTTCCCAGCCAAATTTACTATGATTTTATTTTATTTTATTTTATTTTTTTTTTTGAGAGGGCATCTCTCATATTTATTGATCAAATGGTTGTTAACAACAATAAAATTCTGTATAGGGGACTCAATGCACAATCATTAATCAACCCCAAGCCCAACTCTTAACAGTCTCCAATCTTCTGAAGCATAATGAACAAGTTCTTACATAGTGAACAAATTCCTACATAGTGAATAAGTTCTTACATGGTGAACAGTGCAAGGGCAGTCATATCACAGAAACTTTCAGTTTTGATCATGCATCATGAACTATAAACAATCAGGTCAAATATGAATATTTGTTTGATTTTTATACTTAATTTATATGTGAATCCCACATTTCTCCATTATTATTATTATTATTGTTATTATTTTTAATAAAATGCTGAAGTGGTAGGTAGATGTAATATAAAGGTAGAAAACATAGTTTAGTGCTATAAGAGGGCAAATATAGATCAGGTTTGTGCCTATAGACTAAGTATTAATCCAAGCTAGACAAGGGCAACAAAACATCCATGGATGCAGAAGATTTCTCTCAAAACAGGGGGGTGAGGTTCTAAGCCTCACCTCTGTTGATCCCCAATTTCTCACCTGATGGCCCCCCTGCGACTGTGCCTGTCTTAGGTTGTTCCTCCGTTGAGGAATCTTACCCGTCTCTGGCTAACCAGTCATCTTCCGGGGCCATACAGGGAAATGAAAAGTTGGTAAGTGAGAGAGAAGCAATATTGTTTGAAAAGGTTAGCTTTTTACTTCTTTGCAGATTTATGCCCTGTGGCTTCTATGCCCAGCATTTATCTTGAGGTATCTTTACCACTTGGAGGAATTATGATACTCGGTAATTTTGATATGAGGCACGAATTCTACTTAAGGTTTGTAATTAGGAAGGAAGAAGAAAAGCTATAGAAGCAGCAGATGAAAGAAAACATGGGAAGATTGATTATTCTTTGACATATCTTCTTGTAGAGTAACATAAGCATGTATAGGTTTTAAACTACTAATTAAATTGTGTACACACATTAACATAATAGGAATACAACTACATAACTAAAGCAGACCTACAATTACCAGCCATCTCCAGTGAAACCAAAAGAACCAGTTAGGTACCCTAGTCATTTGTGAAAACTTATCAATGATATGATGGATATTGTCTAACTGAATTTGAATAGTTTGAGAAAAATCAGACAAATTAAAACAACACATTCCTGGGAACTGTTCACATCCCATATGTTCTTTTAACAGTAGGTAGTCTGTAGTGGCAAGATTTTGGAGGGCTGCAACTTGCACTTCTCCTAATTCTTGGTTGAGTTCCGACAGTATAGATCCAGTCAAATTTGTTGTGTTACTGTATGCACAGGCCAGCTTAGATATCTCCTCCTTCATTCCAATGGCAAGTCCAGGAACCGGTGGGATGACTGCAGCTACAACTGCAACAGCACCAGGATTTTGTTGAAGTTTTCTGATGATCATCTTCTGGAATGACTCATCCAGAGAATGTTGATGTTGGAAGTTCTTCTTCATATCGTATCTTAATTCGTTTCCTGGGGTATTGGAGATCACCACACAGGAACTGCTTTTTTGTTGTTGTTGTTATCATTAATCTACAATTACATGAAGAATATTATGTTTACTAGGCTCTCCCCTATACCAGGTTCCCCCTTTAAACCCCTTTACAGTCACTGTCCATCAGCATAGCAAAATGTTGTAGAATCACTACTTGTCTTCTCTGTGTTGTGCAGCCCTCCCCTTTCTCCCATCCCCCCATTATGCATGCTAATCATAATAACCCCTTTCTTCTCCCCCCCTTTTCCCTCCCTACCCACCCATCCTCCCCAGTCCCTTTCCCCTTTGGTACCTGTTAGTCTATTCTTGGGTTCTGTGATTCTGCTGCTGTTTTGTTTTTTCAGTTTTTCCTTTGTTCTTATACTCCACAGATGAGTGAAATCATTTGGTATTTCTCTTTCTCTGCTTGGCTTATTTCACTGAGCATAATACCCTCCAGGTCCATCCATGTTGCTGCAAATGGGAGGATTTGCCCTCTTCTTATGCTGAGTAGTATTCCATTGTGTATATATACCACATCTTCTTTATCCATTCATCTACTGATGGACATTTAGGTTGCTTCCAATTCTTGGCTATTGTAAATAGTGCTGCGATAAACATGGGGGTGCATCTGTCTTTCTCAAACTTGATTGCTGCATTCTCAGGGTAAATTCCTAGGAGTGGAATTCCTGGGTCAAATGGTAAGTCTGTTTTGAGAATTTTGATGAACCTCCATACTGCTTTCCACAATGGTTGAACTAATTTACATTCCCACCAGCAGTGTAGGAGGGTTCCCCTTTCTCCACAGCCTTGCCAACATTTGTTGTTGTTTGTCTTTTGTATGACAGCCATCCTTACTGGTGTGAGGTGATACCTCATTGTAGTTGTAATTTGTATTTCTCTGATAATTAGTGATGTGGAACATCTTTTTATGTGTCTCTTGGCCATCTGTATTTCTTTTTTGGAGAACTGTCCAGTTCCTCTGCCCATTTTTTAATTGGATTATTTGATTTTTGTTTGTTGAGGCATCTGAGCTCTTTATATATTTTGGATGTCAAGCCTTTATCAGATCTGTCATTTACAAATATATTCTCCCATACTGTAGGGTTCCATTTTGTTCTATTGATGGTATCTTTTGCTGTACAGAAGCTTTTCAGCTTAATATAGTCCCACTTGTTCATTTTTGCTGTTGTTTTCCATGCCCGGGGAGATATGTCTAGGTTAATGTCTGGATTCTCTAGTCTGTTCCATTGGTCTGTGGCTCTGTTCTTGTGCCAGTACCAAATTGTCTTGATTACTATGGCTTTATAGTGGAGCTTGAAGTTGGGGAGTGAGATCCCCCCTACTTTATTCTTCTTTCTCAGGATTGCTTTGTCTATTCAGGTTCTTTGGCGTTTCCATATGAATTTTTGAATTATTTGTTTCAGTTCATTGAGGAATGTTGCTGGTTATTTGATAGGGATTGTATCAAATCTGTATATTGCTTTGGGCAGGATGGCCATTTTGACAATATTAATTCTTCCTAGCCATGAGCATGGGATGAGTTTCTATTTGTTAGTGTCCCCTTTAATTTCTCTTAAGAGTGACTTGTAGTTTTCAGGGTATAGGTCTTTCACTTCTTTGGTTAGGTTTATTCCTAGGTATTTTATTCTTTTTGATGGAATTGTGAATGGAATTGTTTTCCTGATTTCTCTTTCTATTGGTTCATTGTTAGTGTATAGGAAAGCCACAGATTTCTGTGTGTTAATTTTGTATCCTGCAACTTTGCTGTATTCCGATATCAGTTCTAGTAGTTTTGGAGTGGAGTCTTTGGGGTTTTTTATGTAGAATATCATGTCATCTGCAAATAGTGCCAGTTTAACTTCCTCTTTACAATTTGGATTCCTTGTATTTCTTTGTTTTGTCTGATTGCCATGGCTAGGACCTCCAGTACTCTGTTGAATAACAGTGGCAAGAGTGGCATCCCTGTTTTGTTCCCGATCTCAGAGGAAAAGCTTTCAGCTTCTCGCTGTTCACTATAATGTTGGCTGTGTTTTTATAATATATGGCCTTTTTTATTTTGAGGTACTTGCCCTCTATACCCATTTTGTTGAGAGTTTTTATCATGAATGGATGTTGAATTTTGTCAAATGCTTTTTCAGCATCTATAGAGATGATCATGTGGTTTTTGTCTTTCTTTTCATTGATGTGGTGGATGATGTTGATGGATTTTCGAATGTTGTACCATCCTTGCATCCCTGGGATGAATCCCACTTGGTCATGCTGTTTGATCCTTTTGATGTATTTTTGAATTCAGTTTGCTAATATTTTGTTGAGTATTTTTGCATCTACGTTCATCAGGGATATTGGTGTATAGTTTTCTTTTTTTGTGGGGTCTTTGCCTGATTTTGGTATTAGGGTGATGTTGGCTTCATAGAATGAGTTTAGGAGTATTCCCTCCTCTTCTATTTTTTGGAACACTTTAAGGAGAATGGGTATTATGTCTTCTCTGTGTGTCTCTTAAAATTCCGAGGTAAATTTGTCTGGCCTGGGTGCTTTGTTCTCGGGTAGTTTTTTGATTACCATTTCAATTTCTTTGCTCGTGATTGGTTTGTTTAACTTTTGTGTTTCTTCCTTGGTCAGTCTTGGAAGGTTGTATTTTTCTAGGAAGTTGTCCATTTCTTCTAGGTTTTTCCAGCTTGGCGTGTAGGTATTCATAGTAGTCTTTAATAATTCTTTGTATTTCTTTGGAGCCTGTCGTGATTTTTCCATTCTCATTTGTGATTCTGTTGATTTGTGTTGATTCTCTTTTTCTCTTAATAAGTTTGGCTAGAGGCTTATCTATTTTGTTTATTTTCTCAAAGAACCAGCTCTTGGTTTCATTGATTTTTGCTATTGTTTTATTCTCAATATTGTTTATTTCTTCTTTCTTTATTATGTCCCTCCTTCTGCTGACTTTAGGCCTCATTTGTTCTTCTTTTTCCAGTTTTGATAATTGTGATGTTAGTCTATTCATTTTGGATTGTTCTTCCTTCTTTAATTGTGCCTGAATCGCTATATTCTTTCCTCTTAAGCCTGCTTTTGCTGGGTCTCACAGAAGTTGGGGCTTTGTGTTGTTGTTGTCATTTGTTTCCATATATTCCTTTATGTCTATTTTAATTTGTTCATTGATCCATTGATTATTTAGGAGCATGTTGTTAAGCCTCCATGTGTTTGTGAGCCTTTTTGTTTTCTTTGTAGAATTTATTTCTACTTTTATACCTTTGTGGTCTGAAAAGTTGGTTGGTAGAATTTCAATAGTTTGGAATTTACTGAGGCTCTTTTTGTGGGCTAGTATGTTTTCTATTCTGGAGAATATTCCATGTGCACTTGAGAAGAATGTATATCCTGTTGCTTTTGGATGTAGAGTTCTATAGATGTCTATTAGGTCCATCTGTTCTAGTGTGTTGTTCAGTGCCTGTGTGTCCTTACTTATTTTCTGCCTGGTGGATCTATCCTTTGGGGTGAGTGGCATGTTGAAGTCTCCTAAAATGAATGCATTGCAGTCTATTTCCCCCTTTAGTTCTGTTAGTATTTGTTTCACATATACTGGTGCTCCTGTGTTGGGTGCATATATATTTAGAATGGTTATATCCTCTTGTTGGACTGAGCCCTTTATCATTATGTAGTGGCCTTCTTTATCTCTTGTTACTTTCTTTGTTTTGAAGTCTATTTTGTCTGATATTAGTACTGCAACCCCTGCTTTCTTCTCTCTTTTGTTTTCCTGAAATATGTTTTTCCATCCCTTGACTTTTAGTCTGTGCATGTCTTTGGGTTTGAGGTGAGTTTCTTGTAAGCAGCATATGGATGGATCTTGCTTTTTTATATATTCTATTACTCTGTGTCTTTTGATTGGTGCATTAAGTCCATTTACATTTAGGGTGACTATTGAAAGATATGTACTTATTACCATTGCAGGCTTTAAATTCGTGGTTACCAAAGGTTCAAGGTTAGCCTCTTTATTATCTTACTGCCTAACTTAGCTCGCTTATTGAGCTGTTATATACACTGTCTGGAGATTCTTTTCTTCTCTCCCTTCTTATTCCTCCTCCTCAATTCTTCATATGTTGGGTGTTTTGTTCTGTGCTCTTTTTAGGAGTGCTCCCATCTAGAGCAGTCCCTGTAAGATGCCCTGTAGAGGTGGTTTGTGGGAGGCAAATTCCCTCAACTTTTGCTTGTCTGGGAATTGTTTAATCCCTCCATCATATTTAAATGATAATCATGCTGGATACAGTATCCTTGGTTCAAGCCCCTTCTGTTTGATTGCATTAAATATATCATGCCATTTTTCTTCTGGCCTGTAAGGTTTCTGTTGAGAAGTTTGATGATAGCCTGATGGGTTTTCCTTTGTAAATGACCTTTTTCTCTCTAGCTGCCTTTAAAACTCTTTCCTTGTTCTTAATCTTTGCCATTTTAATTATTATGTGTCTTGGTTTTGTCCTCCTTGGGTCCTTTCTGTTGGGAGTTCTGTGTATTTCCGTGGTCTGTTCGATTATTTCCTCCCCCAGTTTGGGCAAGTTTTCAGCAATTATTTCTTCAAAGACACTTTCTATCCCTTTTTCTCTCTCTTCTTCTTCTGGTACCCCTATAATATGGATATTGTTACTTTTGGATTGGTCACACAGGTTTCTTAATATTTGTTTCATTCCTGGAGATCCTTTTATCTCTCTCTATGTCAGCCTCTATGCGTTCCTGTTCTCTTGTTTCTGTTCCATCAATGGCCTCTTGCATCTTATCCATTCTGCTTATAAGTCCTTCCAGAGTTTGTTTTACTTCTGTAATCTCCTTCCTGGCATATGTGATCTCCCTCTGGACTTCATCCCTTAGCTCTTGTATATTTCTCTGCATCTCTGTGAGCATGTTTATGATTTTTATTTTGAATTATTTTTCAGGAAGACTGGTTAGGTCTGTCTCCTTCTCTGGTGTTATCTCTGTGATCTTGGTTTGCCTGTAATTTTGCCTTTTCATAGTGATAGAAATAGTTTGCAGAGCTGGTACGAGTGATAGCAGTAAGAGTTTTCCTTCTTGTTGGTTTGTGGCCTTCCTCTCCTGGGAGAACAGTGACCTCTAGTGGCTTGTACTGTGCAGCTGCACGCAGACAGGGCTTCTGATTCCTGCCTGGCTGCTACGGAGTTTATCTCCACTGTTGCAATGGGCGGCCTGGCTTAGGCTGCTACTCCAAAATGGTGGAGCCGCTTTGGAGGGGGAGCGGCCGGGAGGCTATTTATCTCTGTGAGGGGCCTCTGTGCTCCCTGCTGCTCTGGGGGTTAGAGTGCCCAGAGATCCCCAGATTCCCTGCCTCTAGACTAAGTGTCCCAGGATGCTTCCGTCCAGTTTTGGGGTCCCTGTCCCTTTAAGACTTCCAAAAAGCACTCGCCAAAAAAAAAAAAAAAAAAAATTAAAGAAATAATTAAAAAAATAAAAAAGAAGCCACTTGTGTTTCTTTGTCCCCGGGCGCCAGTCTCAGGGACCTGCTCACAGGTCTTGCTGTCCTGTTTCCCTAGTATCCAGGACCCCACGCACGCACTGTGTCTGCCTTCTGGTGCGGATGGCTGGGGCGGGATGTTCAGCAGTCCTGGGCTCCCTCTCCCTCCCTGCTCTGACTGCTCTCCTCCTGCCGGGAGCTGGGGGGAGGCGCACTTGGGTCCCCCCAGGCTGGGGCTTGTATCTTACCCCCTTCATGAGGTGCTGGGTTCTCGCAGGTGTGGATGTGGTCTCGATGTTGTCCTGTGTCCTCTGGTCTCTGTTCTAGGAAGAGTTGTCTTTGTTATATTTTCATGAATATATGTGGTTTTGGGAGGAGATTTCGCTGCTCTACTCATGCCGCCATCTTGGTCCACCCCAGGGTAGCTCTTTTTTCAATCTCTGCTGTTTTGTTGAAGTTCTCCCTGAGATTGTCATTTCTTTTCTGCGTATCAGTGAACATATTTATGACTGTTACTTTTAAATCTTTATCAAGAAGATTGGTGATCTGGTGTCTTATCCTGTTCTTTTGTTCAGAATATATTCCTCTGTTTCCTCATTTTGTCTGGGTTTCTGGGTTTCTTCCTTTGTATTAACAGGTCTTCTGTGCCTCCTGTTCTAAAGAGTAATAACTTTGTGAAGAAGGCATCTTGTGTTGCCCAGAAGCTCAAAACTCTGCTCACCTGTGCCTGTTTCCACTTTGAGCTAGAGCTTTGGTTGCTGTTGGTGGGCTGTGTGTGGGGCTGCATTTCTGCCTGTTGGCAATGGCTGATCTCTGTCAGCAGAAGCCCATTGTGAGTAGTGCACTGATCCTTCTGCTGAGGTGGTTGTAGGTAGGGCTGCTCTCTGCCTGCCCTGAAGTTATGGTGGTGCTGCCGAGCTGAAGGGGTGCACAGAGAGGGTGTGCAGGGGAGTGTGGTGCAGAGCCAGGTTGCCAGCAAGGAAGAAGGAGCACTTAGAGCTGGCTCCCATAGGTGACACCCCAGCTGTGATGAAAGCAAGCTGGGAAAGCCTCCCTCTACCTACCAAGCTGCAAAGTTTACCCTCTGCCTACCAGGCAACAACATCTGACCACTTCTCGGCCAAGCAGCTTGGCACATGTGCAGGGAAGGGCTCTGGGCTGAGCCACCAGAAAGGGGGATGGAGCATTTGGGGCTGACTCTAGCATGCACCCAACTAGTTGGGCTGGGGAAGCATCATTCACCTGATTCTCTTTCTCTGGCTGGAAATCTCTCCAAGACCCAACCCTTTGGTACCCTTCTTGCTGCTGGTTAATCTTTCAAGCTGCCACCTCTGTGTTGGGTTTTAGCTGGACCAGTGTAGCATGGCTGTCTTTCACAAGTGGCATTAGTCTCAGCCTTCCTGAGTGCTTCAGCTCTCCCTGGTGACCTGTCCCAAAGCCCAGTGCAATATGGGCCCATGCTCCCAGAGAAGATCTCTATGGCCAGTTGTGCAGAGCTCCTGAGCTCTTATTCCCTCCTCATTCCCTTTCTCTCCCTTCAACTTGTGGGCTCTGTTGGGGAAAGGGCTTGCATCCCACTCAATCACACCTCTGCCACTTTACCCTTCTCTGTGTCGTCATCTCTTCTTCCCCAGGTGTAGATGGTCTGTTCTGCAGCCTTCTGGTCATTTTCAGGGTTAGTTGTATTTATTGTAGTTGCTTCCTTCGTGTGTACATGGGAGGTGCCTTCTGCCATGCCTTCTCACTCTGCCATCATTTTCCTGTACTGTCCTCTTATCTCCTCTCTCCTAATGTGATTGGATTAGGGTCCTAAATTACGACCTTACTTCATTATAGTTACCTCTTTAAAGGGCCTTCAAATACATTAACATTGGTTGTTATGGCTTCAACACATGAGTTCAAGGGAGAGACAGTTCAGTGTGTAACAGAGAGTTATAGGGCTTTAGATTTGTTGAACAATGAGAAACTATACAAAGTACCCTGAGTAGTGAGGGAAGTAGCACACACTATGAAAATAATCTTTGTGAAATATTTATTGACTACTTATATAACCTGTCAAGAATAGCAGCAGCTTCTTGAGTCAGGAATCTGGGAATCATTTATAATTTCTTATTCTCTGATATTTAATGAATTGCCTGGGAGAATAAAATATGTTTATTCTCCTAAATATGTCTCTACTCCCACAACTTGTCTTTGGCCTTAGTACAAATATGTTAATTTATATCTTGGCTAGATTACCATGGAAATTTCCTCATTAATATTTCTGCCATTCTCCTAATTTTAACTCCTTCCAATTCATTCCCAGTTCAACATCCAGAATGACCTTTGCAAAAACTTTTCAGTGTTTCCCATCGACCACAGGATTCTGTCTACTTCCCCACCCTTTTCCTTTCTTGCTCATTTCTTACATTCTATGCTTCAGCTAAGCAAGCTTGCATTTCCAGAGAAAGCCCATGTTCCCTCTCACCTCTGGTACTTTATACATGCTGAAATTTTAGCCTGGAGCTCTGTCTGCCAAGAGTCTCATTCATATTTAAGGTCTCATTCTTAGATATTACTTTCTACAGGAAGCCTTTATTTTGACCTTCACATCGGGGTGAAGTGCTTTTGGTGTATAATTAATCCATACTTTTCCCATGATAACATTTCTCTCATTACATTGGAATTATATATTTACCAGTATATATATTACAAAATGTAAGCTCCTTAAGGAATATGAATCCTGTCTTGCTCACTGCACTAATCCCAGCCTCAGTGCTGAGCCTTGCATATGGTAGGTATTCAACAGGCCTGAAGTTAATGAATGAATGATTAGATTTTGGAATTTCTTTTAATAGAAGTCAATTTTTAATAGGTCAGGGATTAATGGCAGGGTAATTATTCCAAAATTATAAGTTTTCCCTGATTATATTTATTTTGCTATCTTCAATATTTTCAATTTCTGTATCTATCATTGTCTATACTAGAGTGTTTTCTATAGTTTTGATCCCAAGAATCAAAGAATCAGGTTATCACTTGTATTTTTTTCTCCATGATACAAAGATATACTTGAAAGATGCTAATATATTATACAAACTGACAACTGGATGGATTGAAACACTGAAGCCCAGTGACCAAATTGGCTGAGAGGAAGACAGTCGAAGGACAGTGTCTCTGATTCAGTGAATGCTTTCAGGTGGCTGAGGCTGGTAGCTCTCATCATGAGATTGTGTTCAAAGACAGTAGGCCTTGAAGTAATGTGCATATGTGCATATTAAGAAACGTCCACCAGAACATCAAACATGTTTTAAACTGGATGCAGTGATGAATTAGAGTTTTATTCTCCAGACCATGAATGTGAAATGTGATTGAAAATGAATGAACCATGAAAAAGGAATCACATACAAAATGACTGTGCTAGAAACAAATAATTTCTAAACATATGCTATCAGTTTCACCAGGACTTCGAACCAAGTTTGTAAATATTTAGTCAAATAATACATTCAGAAAAAACCTACTTTACATATAGAGGCTTTGCCTATGTGATTACAACAAGAAATTCTTGTCATCTTTATTCCTTGTATCTCACAGGTGCTCAGTTCTTTAGAAACCTTATAATACATATCTGTTGTGTCCCTTTAAATAAACTATGCATTGAGCATATCAAGTCCTTTGTGAAGTGTGAATGAAAGTGTCAGGAAATCACACTTGCAAACCATGCAGCATCTGTGAGTATGAAGAAACTGCCTTGTTGTGTCTGAAGGAAAAGTTTGGTTTTCAGGATGAGTGGGGCAAGGAAATGCCCTGTTACCAGAATTTTACCCCTAGAAAGGGGCAGCTTTGGTAAAAAAAAAAAAAAAAAAAGTACAGATGACTGGAGAATATATTTTCCCATTGGATGTAACAGATGACCAGCTTCGATCTTTCCTTTAGAAACTAGAGCACTGGTAGGAGTAGGCTTCAGGTTGCTTTCTGTACATTGCTCTCATAACTACTTTGAAATCAGCACTTAAACACACATTTACTGAGTAGTTTCCCTGGTGTCTAGGTCTGTGCTGGCCAATGCAGATACAAAGATAAAGATTCCAGACATTATTCTTGCCATTACCTTGCTCATGGCCCCTGGGATACTCATAATTTTTCTCACTAATGTGATCTTAAAATTTTTAAGCCTCATAAATTTTTGCTTGAACCTTCAATGTTTTCCCTTTATACCTATAATAAACGAAAACTAGAAACGATGGTTCACAAGATTCCAACTGACCCAAAGGATAAGGCCCTACACTCTCCCCTCTTGCCTCACTGCGCTGTCTCCCCATCTGTATGTCAGGTCCTGGCACGGCCACTCCTTCTCTGTTCATGCTTCCTCCTCAGGGAGTCTTTCCCAGACCATGATATTTAGCAATCACGTCCCACTACGCATCCCTAAGTTAGTCTCTATCTCTTTACACTGTGTAATGTTCTTTTTAGCACTTACTACTATGTGAAATATTTGTTTGCATTAACAAAGGATAACATTTTTTTAAAGGTTTAAAAACAGAAAAAAAGTTCCAAGGAAAAAAGACCGTTTCTGTTAATGGCTGTATTCACATCACAGAAAAGAAAATGTGTAGCTAATGGAAGGTGCTTGAAGACTGTGTGTTACATGAACAAAAGCTCTGGAGGGGCCTTGCAGTTCAGCATGTGGCGCCATGTTCCTCAACACAGCAATAGTTTCTGCACAACTGGAATGGCAGAGAAGGCTCAGGAAGTCAATCTAAATGCTTTTATAGAATGTTTTTCTTTAGTTCCCCATTAAATGCCTGTTTATAAAATATGATTTGGGACTTAAATACAGAAAGAGATGCAGAATTTCCCCTCACCTAAGCTCTCAATGATGAATGAACTGCGTTATGTGCTAATTTTCCCATGAACTTATGCATCAGACATAGTCCTTAACATTCTTTCCTTGAAAATGAATGTTTTCCTAAAAATTTGTTTATAAATTGATTTTTATTAAAAAAATGAAAAAAATATAGGTAGTTTTGGTAAATCAGTCTTATAGTTACTGCTTAAATATTTTTATAAAAATATATAGATCTTTAGAAAACTTTTCATGTAAGGATGTCTAAAAATAGAATGTATCTGTGATAGGTATGTGTTGTGAAATAAAAGTAACACTTGTGATTATCTCAAAGCATTGCTAGGTTTCAAACTTTACCCTACAGTGTGCCAAGAAAGACTGCTTATTTCAAAGAATAGTTTGGACTAAATGTACACACATGTTAGGCACTGTACCACACATTGTTTAAACTGCTTATACTGCATCCATCTTGCACATACGTGCAAATAGTAAGGGCTCATTGAAAATGTTTATTACTACCAATTTTCTTTTTAGCTTGAGAGACAGTACTCAATATGATAAATTACCTTTCTGGTAGAAAATCTATTCCAGAAAAGCCCTCTGAAGTGAATACCTGTTAAACTGGAAGATCTTTAAAATGAATACATTTTATAATGAGAAAAAGAAATTGAAAGGCAATGCACTGAAATAAAATGCCTGATGCTTGAAAGAAAAACGAAACCTGATAACCTGTAAAACTTACCTTTTTTTAGCTATGCCTCATTAAAAAAAGATGTAACAGTAGAGGTAACATGAAATGGCAAATGTCATGTTCAAGATATGTTTTTGTTGCATGTCATTGTTACTTTAATTTATACAATTATAGTATTGTAGATTGCTTTGAATTAACTTAAAAAATCTGATATTGTAAACTGTTTATGGGAGGGCATGATTCATACATGAGAAGTTCTGAGTTGTATACTGAGCAATATTTGGATTTAATTCTTCCATTTTCCATCCACACTTGGTGTTTCTCAGAGCAAATATCATTGAAGAACATGTTTTCAGTAATATTTTCCTAGAAATACATATGTTTCTGGGTGAAAAAATATATTCTCTCTATAATACTTATGTAAATTGTTCCCGTGTAAACTTCTCTCAGTCCCTTCCTCCTTCTCTCACCCCCACCTCCTCCCACAGAAACTTTCTTCTTGACAAGTTACCTTTAAAGTGACTCAGTGACTGTTTTCTCATTCAAGTCTCAAGTCACATGCAGTGGAGTTTGTCAGAAGGAAGACGCTCCTGAACTATAATAAAAGAAGCTCTCCTAACTTGAAGTCTACAACATTAAAGCACTCTAGGAAGAATGAAATGGCAGCTGGGAACAGCACTTTAGGCATTGGAAGCAATAGAACAGCTGCTAGTGGACAGCATTCCTCTTACAGACATCTCTGTGATTTTCTTAGCCAGGGACACATCTGCGGGGCATTATGAATCTGCCAGAAGATTAAAAAATTCATTTACACTTATCGAAATGTCTAAGGGAACTATTTGAAGTGTGAGAGTCCTTTGTAGCTTTTACAAGGAGGTCTTTTGGAAGCAAAAAAATCCATGTAGTGGAAAGGCCAATTTTAAGTGTAAACAGAAAAAGTTTCTTATTTTAGGACCAGGATAGTAGAGTGAATTTTAAGACATGGGAAAAAAAAGTGACATTCTTCTATGAACTAACAAAATGGTTTCTAGTAGAAAATTATCAGTAGACCAAATTCTTTTAATGTTCCAACTCTTGTTATCACTTATGTATTAATTTCTATCACTCTCCACATATACATATATGTAGACATATATAGACATTCTAAAATAGCACATACTTGACACATATACTCAAATAAAGATAATTATGTAAATGTCTTTACATAGGACTTTTATACTTATCAAAAATATATTTAATTTTAATTTTGAACTTCAAAACAGAAAGGTAATATAGGGCAAATACATTTGTTTTCATAGTACAGACTGGGAAAATTGAGGTTGATAGAATTTGTCTCTGGCCCTCCAAAATTGCATAGCAATTGAAGGCAACACTTGTAGTTCTAAGTCGACACAATGCCCAGCATAGTGCCAAATACAGAATAGATTTTACATTAAAAAGAATTATTTTTGATTTAAAAAATTTCAAGTGGCATGTTGAAGTAAAATTATAACATGAAAAATATCAATTAGTAACATTAATTATGTAGCATTGGTAAAGCATAAGAATATTGAAAAATACAGATAGCATTTGTTTTTTGATGAGATGTGAAGGGATCTATCCTATTCTTAGAGCAAGATAGACAGGTGGCTAACAGATTACTGCTTTATGTATAATTAGAAGATCAAGAATGGGCAAGCAGAAGTGGAGTTTACATGCCCCAGTGGAAAGTCATGATCCCTTGCTCAATCCTTAGTTGTGAGCCAATTCTAAGACCGAGAAATCATGGCTTGAACAGCAGTGATCTCTCTACTCCCTCCCCAGATGGACCTATAGTCATGAATTTGGGTAACCATCACTGAAGATAGGGGAATAATAGAACTTTAGAGGACTTGTGGATGCAGGATCTGAGTTGTCAGTGATATTTGGGATCCAATATGTTATTAGAATAAGAGCTAAAAGGAAAGGCCAAAAGGAAGATCTTGAAACTATGTTCTCCTTAGATAGTAAATCAATTAGCACTGGCCATTCACTAACTGGCAGGGAGATGAGGTCAAGTCTGTGTGTCAGTAATGCCTGCCACCCTCCCTCCTTCTCTCCTGACTTTCCCCTACAATCAGACTGAAGTCAGTCTCTGATTATGCTTTTCTCTTCTACTATATCCACTTTGAGTCCTCCCCTTCTCCCGAGAACACTTCTCTAATAAACCATCTGAATATTAATCCTCAACTTGGGCTCTTCTCTGGAAGACCTAACACCCTCCTCTCTCTACCACCTTTTATTTTCTATCCTCTTCCCCATTTTATTTTTTACATAGTGCAAACCTACTTCACATTGTATTTCTAAATAATTACTTTAAAATTGATTTAAATGAACTCTCTAATTGAATTTTAAGCTATTATGAATTCAGATACTTTGTATTATTCTATTATTCACTATTTTAGCCCAGATAGAATAGGACCTAAGCAATAATAGATTGGTCAAATAAATGAAAAAGATTAAATAAATTAACATATAAATAAGTAAATGAATTTGAAATGGTCAATTTTATTTACTTTTAATTTTGTTGTTCTTTAGTAGGTAGTTTGTTAAGTTATTCCTAAAAAGGAATTTCAATTGCTCAATATAATATGTGCTTTTTAAAATTCTTATTGTAGTTGCAAATTCAGATAAAGTCAGTAAAATATTTTGAATATTTTTAATAAAGTCATAAGAATTTAGTTCATATTAACATAAATTTAATTATTTTATATATACATATTCATTTTATATTGAAGTACATACAGTAAGTGTGCAAATCTTAGTGCATGCTTGATGAATTTTGACATGTATATATTCATGTAAGCATTGTGCAGATCAAGATATCAAACATTCTAATTTTTTAAAAATCTAGTTGTATATATAGTTTATTTTTCCATATTTACAAAATGAGTTCTTTTCTTTTTATATTAATAACATATCTCTTGGGTGCCCTGGCCTTACATGCTCTGATTTACCTGCACTTTGAGACAAAGCATGCTCCTAATTGTTCCCTACTGGTTAACAATTCTTTTATAAAAATTAAACAGTATAATCTTTAATTATCCCAAGATGCCATCAATCGAGAGAATGTCAACTTTTTGCACATTTAAGCTTCTGAAATGCAGTATAAAGTGGTGGATATATTTTACTATACCCAGTAAGTTATAAAGCCCCTATAATTTTTGGAATTGAGTAGATTTTTGAAATTATTATAGTCTTTATAGGAATATTAACTTAGATAAAGATTTCCTTTTCTCACTTAAACTAATTGAATTATTTCACCACATGTTTTATAGTAGCCTTTAAAATATAGTGAGATAACTTAAAAATGTAGTACATTAAATCAAGAAGTTGACATATTTTTAGGAAAGGTAGGCACTTTTAGTTTATCTCAAGCTGTCATAGCTATTACAAAGCCTAGAAATTTAAAACCTTAAAACCCTAATATTTGATCAGAGTTTGCAGGCAGCAACAGGAACAAAAATGAGACAAATGAAGTGCTTTTAAAAGTATTATCAAATAATTAAATCCAATAGAGGAGGCGTTAGGAGAACTGATTGGCCATCCCCACTTTGCTATTACCTAGCTCTGTGATCTGGGATAAAGTAATGTGATCTTTAGAATGAGTTTATTTGATCAATATTCAATGAATGGTAGTATAAATTTCTGTGATTTTACTCCACTGCACTCTTTCCTTTAACCCCAGCATGAACTCGTTTGAGTCATGAGGTCATAGTTGCTCACATGGTCACAGTTACCAAACCAGTGAATACAAACTATACGTGCTTGACTTTTAAATATAATAACCCATAGGTAAAATTAAGAGATCTGGAACAATACTTCCTGGGGCTACAGACTGTTTCCCCCAAAATTCATATGTTGAATGCTCTCAAAATGATGGTATTTGGAGGTGTGGCCTTTGAGGAGTGATTAGGTCATGACAGTTGGAGCCCTCATGAATGGGATCAGTGCCCCAATATAAGAGACTCTGGAGAGCTCCCTTGCTTCTTCTGCCAAGTGAGGTGACAGCTAGAAGGGGCTGTCTGTGTACTAGTAAGTGGGCTCTCACCAGACAGTGAATCTACTTTGACTTTGGACTTTGCAGCCCCCAGAACTGTGAGAAAGAAATTTCTGTTGTTTATAAGCCACCAGTCTATGATATTTGTTATGGCAGCCCACACACTCTGAGGCACTGGGTGAGTTGCTTCCTCACTGTAAGAGAGTAAAATTCTGGGCTGAGTTTTAAATGTGTTAGATGTGACAATGGAAAGAGGCAAGAGTAGAGCCTAGTCAAGAAAAAGGCTCTGTGAGCTAACCCTTGAGCCCCTGAGTATTAGCATTCGTGTTTGGGATAATAAAACTGCTAGATAAATTGGAGTATTTGAGAGTTTAAAGAAACTGTTCTCTCCACATTTGTCTGTAAAAAGTGAAAAACTTCAGCCTTGCAGGCATTTGCTGTGCCATTATGGCAAGAGAACAAGAGAAGATAGATGGTTATCAGAGTTGGATATAAGATAATTACATAGTCTAGTTTGTCTAGGACAGTCCTGATTTACATCTGCTTTTCAGTAACATTTATCTCAGACAACATGTCCCAGTTTCAGATGATAAATTAGGTGATCACTCCAGCTTTAAGCGGCAAATAGGGTTTGAAATAGCCCTACCAAGTTTCCCATCGCACTAGATGGGATAAGAATCTAGCCACATTGTACTATATCCCAGTCAGTTTCAGGAGACCCAAAAGTTGAAAGGCATTCATATGTAGACTGCGTTTAACTTGGGGGCACTTACATGAATGGAGATGTGTCTATGACTGTATAATAATTTACACAAGTAGATACAGCGGCAGCATAGTAAACAATAATACCAAATATTATGACCCCTCTTCACTGATATCACTATGGCACTTCCAAATTCCTGGGGAAAAAGAGCTGGGAAATGTTCTAAACTGAGGTAATTAACAGTAATCTGAGATTGACATAAGATTATGCTTTTGGTAATCGCTTGGAATGGAAGTTCAAAACTAAGTTCATGAATAATTGAAAAAAAAGAAGACATTTGTAGATTAAGAAATTGTAACTATGATAAGTGTTAAACTGTTCTCTGAGAAGTTCTACAGTCCTCTGAGTGACATCAGAGACAAAGTAGTGCCTTGAGTGACGGATTGGACCTCAGTACCCGGGCTTCACTAAGTTTGGCTATGTTGCCACTTATTAACAGTGTTTTAATTGAAGAAAATATTTTGCTACTAAAATAGTGACATTAGAATCACCTTTATTCCTCTGTTTTTCTCACAGTACATATCTGACACAAGTCTTAGTGCTTCTATTTTCAAAAGTCTGATCATTTCCTACTATCCCCACTGTTAATTGTCATGTTCAAAACCATTATGTTCTCACTTGTATTATTGAAATAACCCCCCAACTGGTTTCCTTTTGCTACTCATTACCCTGTAGTCTATTCTCAACAGAGCAGCTGAAATGAAAAAGATAAGTAAAATCAGGTCAGCTTTTCAATGGTATCCCGTGTCACTTAGGCCCTTCACAACCTGTCCCGTATGGTACCTCCTATCACAAAGCCCTATACGAGCTACCCCAAATACCTACTACCTCTCTGATCTCAGTCTTTTCCAATTTTCTCTTGTTCTCCCTGCTCTAGCTGGCTTCTGGACATCTTTGCTATGTGCACAAACATGCTAATTATGCTTGTACTTCAGGATTTTTGCATTTCCCATTCACCATGACTAGCCCACCCCTATCTCCAGAACAAGCATTAAAAAATAAGTTTAATGACCACTAAACCAAGTGATTTATAAGAGCATTTTTATAACTGGTTCCATAATTATAAGACATTCTTATATGGGAATACTTGGAACTAAACAGATGCTCTCTCAAAATACTATAAAGGTGACGAACTCTGTCTCTGTTGCAATGCCGGGGTGTCTATTTGCCTCCTGATAGGGGACTTCTGGACCACTGATGTCAATTACCAGAGAAGTTATGTAAATAGTATCCATTCAACTACTAATATTTATAGGATAAGGATACTATTGCTATCTTAAACCATGTTGCAAAGAATTTTAAAATTGCACTTGTTAAAATTTACAGACCTATAATTTTCACCATGATAAATTCAAAGAATCCTGTCTTGTATTCATTATACCAAATAATTCCCATACTTTTTACTTATTTTCTTATTACCTACAATAGTAATTGTAAGATTATGCCAAAAGAATTGTCCAAAAGTGTTAAGCAGATATACACTATTCCTAGAAATAAACATTTGAATGCAAACTTGTCAAGTGATCTGGGTTTCAGTGATAAAATTAGTGAACTTTCTGAAGACCCAGTTAATTCCTTTTTTTTATGTAGTAGGCAGCCACTGAGATGACCCACAGTGGTCCTCACCTCCTGGTTTTCACACTCTTGTATAATCTTCTCCTCCTGACTCTGAGATAAATTTAAATTGACCCATTTCTGTTGAATAGAATATAAAGAGAAGTGATGAGTAGTCATTTCTGAGATCATGTTATAAAAAGTCTATGGCTTCTGTCTTGGGTGTTTTACCTCACTCTGTTATGTTGCTCGTTCTGGGAGAAGGCAGCTTTCTGAAGCTGCTTGAAGCATGTCTGGAAGCAGCTCTTTGGAGGGTCACATATGAGTGAGCATGGAAGCAGATCTTCTGAGCCCTGCCAAAAGCTATGTAAGTTTGGACATAGATCTTTTGAGGACTAAGATCCATGAGTGAAATCAAAAGCAATCCTCCCTAAGTGGCCTTTAAGAGGACAGGAGTATAGTTGTCACAATGTTTGCAGCCTTGTGAGTGATGCTGAGGTATAATTACCCAGCTATGCTACTCTTGAATATATAACCCTTAGAAACTATGAGATAATGTTTGTTATCATATCGTATCATATATTATATGATTACCATATCTAGGGATATATTACCTAAGGATAACATTAATGATTGCTCTAAGTTCTTCTCTCTCTTAAGTCTCTCCCTACTTTTCTAGCTATGATCAAACTAGACTATAGGAATTGTCATTCTCACTAGTCAAAGAGTAAAACTAGTGAACTTGAGAAGAAATGTGATTTTGCATTGTGATAAATCTGTGAAATGGCCAATGTGCATTAATATTGTCACAAATCTCTAGTCTTTTAAAAAATAAATTCCCTAAATCATTTGCCCAACTTAGTCTAAAGTGATAAAATTAAAGACAACCAAGTCAGAGTGCCTGCTCTAGCCCTCTTGCATAAGAAAGGTCACTTAAGGAGACTTAGTTATGTTCAGATCCAGGCTACCTCAAAGGGACAGCAGTAGACAGGCTGGTTGGAAGGCAGCAGGCTTGATCTTCATGACTCCTGTCCTTACATTCCAAGCTTACACCAATACCCTTTGAAATAACATATTTTGATCCTTCTGGTCCATCCACATTGCTGCAGTTTTAATTGGTCATCATCCATTGATATTAATCCATCACTCACGACCTTGCTATATTTTGGTTCTGGTACCAGGAACCTCTAGTATCACTGATCCTTTTATTTGTATAGAAGAAGTTTTTCAACATTATTTATATAACTAATACTTCAGCAGCCCAAAGCAGCAGGCTATAGCCTCAGCTTTCTTCCAATCATTACAGCCTTTTTGTGTATATTGGAGCTTCAGTATTTTTATCTCTACCACTTTCTCATAGTTAAATGTCAATTTATATATATATAGATATATGCAGGCAAATATATTTATGATGTTACACACATACACACAAACATAAGAACTTTTTCCAGCTAAAATCAGTGTAATAACTATGTAACAGTTAATAAAATAGGTAAAATAATAGTTACAATATTTCTTACTATATAAAAGATGACAACTTATATTAAAATGCATAGAAGAAATACCTTAATTGTAGACTAAAATTAATCTGTTTTTGAGTCCCCACTAATTGGTAATAGAAAGTTATCTATTCGCATGCACACACATGCACACACACACTTTTCTACTTTGAGAACATTTAGCAACAACATGCTGCTATTCATTCCAGTGTTTTCATAAGCATATTCTCTTTAGAGTTCTCTGATAATAGTCTCCAAGTGCATTTCTTGAATTATTTTTAGTTAGGTGTTGACATATATACTGACAATTCTCAGGTAGTGTGTTTGGAAAATGCTGATTTAAAGTGAAATAAATTTTCTCACCCTGGGAAATACTAGATTTTATATGTATTATGGATAAACAATAGGGGACTATAGGATGCAGCATTGCCCAAATGAACTGAAAAGAATATTTTTTAGATAATGAAACATACTTTTGGAAAGAAGAAAAAGGGAAAGAAAGAAACAAAGAAAGAAAGAAAGAAAGAAAGAAAGAAAGGCAAGAAGGAATGAGGGAAGAAGGGAAGAAGGAGAGAAATGGGACATATATTACTTTTGTAATGAGTTATAAGACAGAAAAAAAATAAGTTATTTCACTTACTGGACTCTACCTGGATTATTATTGAGCTTTTACACATATTATAATAATTATATTATAAGTGGCCCCAGGGACAGATATTAATGAGAGAGAGAAGAAGAGAGAGAGAGAGAGAGAGAGAGAGAGAGAGAGAGAGAGAGAGAGAGAGAGAGAGAGAGAGAGAGTTGTATGAGGCATTTAGGAGAACTAAAAACCCATTAGAGAAAATATGTAGGTTGGTGATGGGAATCTTCCACTATCCAGCAACTGTAGGAGGTCAGACTTGGGTGAGCTGCCAGGATTAGCACCTGATCATCAGCAGCTTTAGGATGGGGGCAAGTTGATAAGAACACAAAATATACTGCCTCTATTGAGTCATTTAGATTTTTTAAATAGCAGAATCATTTTTGTCTTACAAAAATGAGACAGTGGTCTATTAGAATACTTTCTTATATTATAAAATTTTACCACATAAAAAAATCTACCTGATGAGCTAAGATTCCTTGAAGAGCAAGTAGTATCAATAGGTGTACAAAAAGTGATCAGTGCACAGATGTTCAGTAAAAATGACCAGAATCCTGAGAGAATTCCTGTATTTCTTTCCCTATTGATCCTATTTCTTAGATATTTCTCTAGTCTTAGGCCATCTCCATTGGCCAATCTCATACATGCCTTATTTCTCTCCTAGACTGTTGTTACTATCTCATCCTCCTGCACACAGCTTCATCCTTCGCCAATTCATTTTCTACTTTATCATGTTGCTCTGGGAGGAGGGGGCTCCCTGCTCTGGGCAAGTTGCCTGTAAATTTGGTAAGACCGAATAAAGACAAAGGGAAGTTGGAAGTTTAAAAGGGGTTCAGACCACATTTGTTCTTACAGGGGTCACCCATCTGTGTGCAAGTGGCTCAGTCCAGCACTTTACCCTCCTGCTTCCCAGCATGGGCTTAATCCTCCACAGCTCCACGGCTTCCCTCCGCCAGCTTCTGTTCTCTCCTCGCTCTCCCTCCAGGCGTCCCTTCCCTGCCTTCCAAACCCTCTGCTACCATGCTTGCACTACTCTCTCCCAGCTCTTCTGACCCTCTGTTTCCCTGCTCCTAGCACTGGGAAGAACTCTGTGGGCGGGCCTCTATGCTGACTGGCAGACACCTGACCAATTATGTATCAGGAACTGAAGAGAGGAGAGAATGAGGGTTTCCTCTCCATCCCTCCTCTGGACTGATACTCCCGTGACTGAATAGCTGCTCTGTCCCTGGAAAATATTATATACATATGCAAACAGACTCTTTCCGGTCTACAATGTATGATATCTAGGTGAGGATCCTGGCTATAATTTACATTTTCTCCACAATCACTAGACTTTTTTTTTCCCTAAAATGAAGTCTGATTATCTTGTTCCAGTGCTTATCTGCAGTGGCTCTCTGTTACACAGGAAAAAGTATAAACTATTTTGTTGTTTGTGTATGTTATTGTGATAGTTCAGTTATTTCATGACTTGATGCTTTTATGCATGGTCTTCCCTCACCTGAAATGCCCTCTCCATTTCTGTCCACTTGACAGGTTCCTAGAATTACTTTTTAAAAAAATCAAGATTTCTAGAAACACAATGGGGTAAAGCTCTTTAAGGTGGCACACATTTACCTTTTTTAAAAGACTTGTTTTTAACATGAACACTTACATGAATTCTTAGAGACATTTTCATTTTCTTTTTGTCCTTTGGAAAAACCTTTAAATCATCTCAATAAATTTAAATTATGAATAGTACTCGTGCATCTTGTAAATTAAATGAAAATATTATTAACCAGTTCTGCCACCTCAGAGACAAGAGAGAGAGAAGAGAGTAAGGACTACAAGTTTAATGAAGATATGAGGATTAAAGTACATGGTTTAAACTATTTGCTGAAAGGACTTTCCAGATCTGAGGCTGTACAAAGCAGTTACCCTCATCAGTAGAAAAAAAAACAAATAAAAAAAAGCCCCAAAACAATAACTATTATAGTAAGAGAAACTCTTCCTTACACCTCACTTCTCTATTAGCACAGCATAGATCCATTTTTTTTCCTGAGCTGATTATAATATATATGTACAAAGTATTTTTGAATGAATTAATCAAGAGGAACGGTGGTGGCACCTAAAGGGAGAATACTTGGTATTGTAAGAATGTCAGTCACCTGGAGGCAGTACAAAGACTCTATATAATATTAAGTGGATCATAATATTTAATTATATCTGTCAAAAGATACAGTCAATCTATAGGCACTAGCCACATTTATGATTTTCTTGTGCAGGCAAGAGCATTGGCCTGCATTTTCAACATCTTCCATTGTCCTATCTTCTCTGAAATTGGACATCTCTCATGACTACTTCCCCTCAAAATTACAGTGATATAATAGGTGCTATTTTTACATGTATTAAAAAAATTGATCTCTCAGTGGGACCTGCCATCCTCCATAATTCACCAAAATGACTAACACAAAGGGAAAGAGGACAGGTACCTATTATACATTCTCCAGGTCTTTTAGAAAAAAGAAGTTGTTCCTGGGGCCATATACATGCAAATTTACAAGAAGGTTATATTCTAGACATCTAGGGAATAGGCACTGTTCAAAAAGGAAGGCCCCACACATGATACCAGGTCAAAACCAGAAGAGTCTACCATGAGGCCCAGCTTGCTGTTGGAATTGTTGTAAACGAGGACAAAATTCCTGCCAAGAGAATTAATATATGTATTGAGCATATACATTCTAAGAGCTAAAACAGCTTCTTGAAACTTGCAAAGGGAAATGGTCAGAAAAGAAAGAAGCCGAAGAGGAAGGTACCTGGGTCTACGGGCAGCGCCAGACTGTTTTGCCCAGAGAAGCACACTGTGAGAGCCAACAGAAAGGAGCCTGTTCCCTGCTGGAACCTGTTCTCTGTGAATTCATGGCACATGGGTATTAAACAAAAAACACTTCTGGATTGTAAAAAATAGGCCTTTGTTTTTTCCCTTAATTAAATGGAAAGGTGGTGTTCCTACCCTGAAATAAGTATTTAGAGCAAACTTTGTGTTCTAATTTATTGGGCAGTATATTTACTACTAAAATGTATTATTTTTCTTGCTGAAAAAAAAATTGAGTTAATTTCCGCTCTGCATGAAACAGTATGATTTCAGCATTCTGCTGTATTTCTGATCAGTTAGCCACCGTAGAAATAGAGTGTGTTGAGTGGGACAGATAAAGCTTTCTTCAAATCATTTTGCTCTTCCATGTTAATAGAAAACCTTCTTGTTTGTCAGATCTGTTTATTTCCTTTTCTCATTTTTTCATTTTTATTAACATCCATTTTTCTCCACTAGTCTCTCCCCTCCTGATTTTTCTTTAGATTGGGTCAACGTTGTTCATATATAATTTACCCACTCCTGGAGGTGAGGAGAAGATAAGCAAACATAATTGTAGAGATTAAAAAGATAAACTGGAGGGCTGGGGGCAGGGCTAAAGAGGCTAGAGGTGTAATGGGGACTGAATTGTAGAGATAACAGCTAAATGTTTTCCTTTTGAAGTTAACAAAACTCAGTTACCCAATTAATAACTTGTTCTCCTGTCTGCCAGATACATTATTCTAGATGGATGTCTGTTTATCTCTTCCTCA
This sequence comes from Manis javanica, assembly GCF_040802235.1. Taxonomy (NCBI): domain Eukaryota; kingdom Metazoa; phylum Chordata; class Mammalia; order Pholidota; family Manidae; genus Manis; species Manis javanica. The sequence goes on along the minus strand of NC_133160.1, from coordinate 124,260,080 downwards.
TAAACAGGACTCAGCCCATATGTCACTTCCTGTGAGAGATTTTTCTCAATCTCCCAAAGTAAAATACTGTCCTCTTATCACTTACTTCATGCCACCATGCTTTAATTTCCCATATGTCACCTATGAATTATTTGAATATATTTTATTTTCTCACATGTTGGTTGTCTTCTTCAAATAAAAAGTAACCTCCATGTAGGCAAGGTTCTGGTTTTCTCTGAACTCCGTATCCCTCGTATCTAAAGAAGTGTTTTAAAAAAATTTATAAAGGTTCTTTCTCTTCATAGAAAGTTATGACTTAATGCGAGAATAGAATAGCTAGAAAAAGACTGAATAGTAAAATGCATCTTGTGGATAGTAAGTTCGTGTTCAATTATAAGAGAAATAAGTATGGCTAAAAACATGTGGGGAAGACGCCATAGAGGATGTGAGCTTTAAATGGCCTCTGAAGAGCAGACAGAGAAGAAAGGGCATCCATCGGGAAAGCAACAGCTTACACAGACACAGCAGGGTAAGAATAGGCCTTCAGTGCTATTAAGTGCTTTATTTTACACCAACTCCTTCTAATTTCTTTCATGCAAGAGTATCATTTGAAATTACCCTCCTGGAGTTTTTAATAAACAGGAAACCAAATATTTAACACGGCTTCCTGAAGGAACTAGGTGTAAAGGCATCACTTGTCTTTGTGCTCAAGTGTGGCACTCAATAAGCCTATGTTCAATGAAGTGCTGCCTGTCTGACAAGACAGATGAGGCAGTGACACTGTGAGCAGCAACTGTAGCCTGTGCCGGCTGTGGCTTTCACAGGGATTTGTCAGGCTAGTCTGGATTTGATTTGGGAAACCTAATGTCCATTTTCGTGAGCATGTCTACATGGGGTAGCATGAGAGTTTCTCACTATTTGTGTAAGCCAGCAAATCCACATTGTCTTCTCTCACCTTTTGATTTTAGAAGCTGTCGATTCATCATTCCATCTGATCAAAACTCTGCTTAAGGATCATTTTATTCCATGGGGTATTTAGTTGCTGAGAGAGGCAGTTAAGTTTGAAATTTTTAATGCTGGGGAGGGAGGAAGTGGCACACCTGAAACTTTTTAAATGTATTATTTTGTGTGTTTGTAACTTTTGTGGATTTGTGTGTGAGTGTATTTACCCCCTTTTCTTTTATTGCTATATTGACAGGAATCTGTGCCCTTCTGGTTTGCAGAGTGTTGAAATAGAAATCCACTTTGAAATAGCTGTTTTAAAATAATTGAATGACAGAGATGGAAACCATTAGTAGGAAAGAAAAAACAGAATATAGTGTGATGAATATTAAGAATTTTGAACCACACAAATGACAAGACAGCTGTGGTTCACTACGTAACTATGAAACCCTTAACTGGAGGCATCATTTTCTTGTTTTCTAGTAAGACTATATCTACACCCAAAGACTGAAATTGACATAGAAGCTAAGGGTACCATTTACATTCAGAATAAATAATCTCATCTTTGGAAGTTTCATTAGTTATAAATGACACATTTTATGGCCATAGTGACATCCTTAAAAATTTCACAAAACTTTATTAAATATGATGATATACTAAATATTGAGTTAACAATTACTTAGAATATTTTCCCAATGTGTATATCATCTTATATATGTTTAGGTACATGTTATTGAGTCATATTTCTATAAATGTACCATGGGGATTCTAAATGTAGTCATCACCCAATATAAAAGTTTACTATGAAGATGCTCCACATGTTAATCATCAGGGAAATGTAAATTAAAACCACAATGAGATATCCACAGTGAGATATCACCTACATAGTGAGATATCACCTCACACCAGTTAGGATGGCTAACATAGAAAAGATTAGGAACAACAAATGCTGGCAAGGATGTGGAGAAAGGGGAACCCTCCTACACTGCTGGTGGGAATGTAAACTAGTTCAACCATTGTGGAAAGCAGTATGGAAGTTCCTCAAAAAACTCAAAATAGAAATACCATTTGACCCAGGAATTCTACTCCTAGGAATTTACACTAAGAATACAAGAGTCCAGTTTAAAAAAGACATATGTACTCCTATGTTTATCACAGCACCATTTATTAATAGCCAAGAAATAAAAGTAACCTAAGTGTCCATCAGTAGATGAATGGATAAAGAAGATGTGGTACATATACACAATGGAATATTATTCAGCCATAAGAAGAAAACAAATCCTACCATTTGCAACAACATGGATGGAGATAGAGGGTATTATGCTCAGTGAAATAAGTCAGGTGGAGAAAGACAAGTACCAAATGATTTCATTCATCTGTGGAGTATAAGAACAAAGCAAAAACTGAAGGAACAAAACAGTAGCAGACTCACAGAACCTAAGAATGAACTAACAGTTACCAAAGAAAAAGGGACTGGGTGGGGTGGGTGGGGTGGGTGGGAAGGGAAGGAGAAGGGGAATAAGGGACATTATGATTAGCACACATAATGTAGGAGGCTGTGTGGGGAAGGCAGTACAGCACATAGAAGACAAGTAGTGACTCTATAGCATTTTATTATGCTGATGGACAGTGTAATGGGTATGTGGTGGGGACTTGATAATGGAGGGAATCTAGTAACCACAATGTTGCTCATGTAATTGTATATATATATATATATTTTTTTTGAGAGGGCATCTCTCATATTTATTGATCAAATGGTTGTTGACAACAATAAAATTCAGTATAGGGGGGTCAATGCTCAATGTACAATCATTAATCCATCTCAAGCCTAATTCTCGTCAGTCTCCAATCTTCTGAAGCATAACGAACAAGTTCTTACATGGTGAACGAATTCTTACATAGTGAATAAATTCTTACATGGTGAACAGTACAAGGGCATTCATCACAGAAACTTTTGGTTTTGATCACGCATTATGAACTATAAACAATCAGGTCAAATATGAATATTCGTTTGATTTTTATACTTGATTTACATCTTGATCCCACATTTCTCCCTTTATTATTATTATTATTTTTATTTTTAATAAAATGCTGAAGTGGTAGGTAGATGCAAAATAAAGGTAGAAAACATAGTTTAGTGCTGTAAGAGGGCAAATGTAGATGATCAGGTGTGTGCCTATGGACTAAGTATTAATCCAAGCTAGACAAGGGCATTAAAACATCCACAGATGCAGAAGATTTCTCTCAAAACAGGGGGGGTGAGGTTCTAAGCCTCCCCTCTGTTGATCCCCAAATTTTCACCTGATAGCCCCCCTGCGACTGTGCCTGTCTTAGGTTGTTCCTCCCTTGAGGAATCTTACCCGTCCCTGGCTAACCAGTCATCTTCCGGGGCCATACAGGGAAATGTAAAGTTGGTAAGTGAGAGAGAAGCCATATTGTTTGAAAAGGTTAGCTTTTTACTTCTTTGCAGATTTATGCCCTGTGGCTTCTATGTCCAGCACTTGTCTCGAGGTATCTTTACCACCCAGAGGAATTATGATACTCGGTAAATTCGATATGAGGCACGAATTCTATTTAAGGGTTGTAATTAGGAAGGAAGAAGAAAAGCTATAGAGGTAGCATATGGAAGAAAACATGGGAGGATTGATTATTTCTTTCACATATCTTCTTGTAGAGTACCTTAAGTATGTATAGATTTTAAACTACTAACTAATTTCCACACACATATTAACATAATAGGAATATGGTGACATAAACAAAGCAAATCTATAATTACCATCCATCTCCAGTGAAGCCAAGATAACCATTTAGGCACCCTAGGCATTTGTGAAAATTTGTCTATGATATGATCATGTAATTGTATATTAATGATACCAAATAGCAAATATATTTACTATGATGAATATTGGATGACATTAGAAAAAATAGAAATAATTTTAGCAATATTTTTAATTTATTAGAGATGTATTCCTTCAAAAGAAGACATTGTAGAAAAAGGTAATTGAAGCAAAGATAATTTGGAGTTTGCATCAAATGTAAATGATAAAGTAAAATAACACAAATAACCAACATATGATACTCTTGGCTTAACAAGCTCATAACTTGGAAATACATCCATATTTCCAATATGTATTTTTAATCATTAAAAAAAATTTCAAATATTATCAACTTGGGGTGAACATTTAAAGAAATTATTTAATTAAAAAGATTTTAAAAATTCAACCATAAGTGATCGATATTTACTTTGAAATATTATATATAATTATTTCAAATCTATTGGACTTGATAGAGCATAGAAAATAGAAATACTAAAAAAATCTCTAGCATTCAGACAGAAACAGCATATCTTCCAAATTCTGAAAAAAGTTTACAAGCTAAATTGCAGAACTGTACTTAATTGTTTACTTCTTTACTCACTTATGCAAACCTTCTTTCATTTACAATTTCATTGTATTTGTTAACAGATCATTTCGTTAGCTTATTGAATTAGTTTATGAATCTGAGTCAAGAATTTACTATTTGCTCCTGATTGAATTTGGACTAAAGTTTTCCATGTCTTACTTTATAAAAGAGGTCATATAGAGGAAAACGTATTGCCTATGTAGTGTTCTGTAAGTGGTTATTAGTTTGGGTTCTTCTAAATGCTATATTGATAAATAAAATACATTTGTCTTTTGTGACTCCAGGTTCACTTTTTGAATGTTTTCTCCCCATTTGTCTATATTCCCTTCATTTGCTGATTTACTTGCATTCTCAAATCCACCTATTTCGTTCTCTTGTCACCTTTTATAAGACAAGAATTTGATTTCTTAAATAAATGTATATATAATTTTGGAATGCAACATCTTTCCCTGTTAAGAGAAAGACAACTTTTCAACAGCTAGTGGGAATCAAATTTGGGGAGTGAGGGTGTGCCATTTCGAGGAGTGTCTATTTCACAGGGGAAAATATGAAAGGAAAAAATAAAACTAACATTTATTAAATTCTGTTAGTATGCACCAATTACCCTGTATATACATTTATGCATTTTATCTTATTTGATGCTCAAAATAATTTTATGAGCTGGGAATTATCATCATCATATTAGAATATATATTTCTGGTAATGAGACTTAAAAATGATCTTTCTGAGATGGCTGCCAACTATCTGGCTACCCATTGTAAAAAGATTTAGGTTTCATTAACTCAGGGTTCCTCTATGGTAATGTAGCCCACTGTGAACAGGCATCATGTGATTCTCTTTATGTTGCCCTGTGGGAATCGACAATGTAGGAACTGACACAAGAAGGCTGATATTCAGGCTGTTGCTATTCTTGTGAATAAGAAACTGTCCATGGATTCTATGAGCATTCGTGAAACTGTGGAAAGCTAATTTGTTTGGTTCCAAATAGAGTAAAATCTTAGATTCTTTACAATTCTTGATAACGATATCATGATTTAATTTGTTTTCTTAGTGGTACATAAAGATATATTTAAAAGTTAATGGCTTCTTAGATTCAATGACATGTGGAATCTGAATATATATTCCTGCATTTATAAAGTATATAATCAATGGCATCCATACTTTCTCAAAATCTTGTCAAAGCTTCAAGTTCTTGTGGCTAACATAATCCCAATGGCATAATCTCAGCATTTTCACTTAAATTAGAGCTAGAAAGAAGCCCCACTTTAGCTTTAACCACAACCTCTGCTTAACACATATTAGAGCTTAGTTTTGGAAAGTGTTTGAAACTGGCCCACCTAATCAGTTCATACTTTTATTCTCACTTTCTATTCCTGTCTTATAGTCTCCTGGGAAACTCCAAATGGAGGTGGTTTGCTTGAAAAATTTGGTTGCAGGAAGTTTTGGTTGTAACACCATCTTCCTTTTACCTTTCTTTAATGAAATCAACAAGCCAATTTTTCACTTCAGATTGAGGAATAACTGTGAAAGGGTCAAAATTCTTCTTTGTATAGTTACACATTATCTCCCTGTAGACAAACAAGGTAGGAAGAAAAATAATCATTACAAAATTTTGTGGTTGAGACAGAATCACAGTAAATAACATTAATGTCATTCTGTTGTTTACTAGCATCTGATTGAAAACAAAAAAAGCAACGAAAACCACTGACATCCCTGCATGGCCCGGTGTCGTTTGCCCCATTGCTTTAAGCCTGTCTGGATAGTTTCATTCTTCAGGTTAATTGCTTTAGCTTTATACATAAGAAAAAATTCTGGCTATTGAGAAACAAAAGGAAGTGGACTGAGTATTTCTGAGGAAGAGACATATTTCCTGTGGGCATACATCCACTGTTTTGGATGTATGTTTGAAGATGGCTGGAAATGGTAGGTATCTTCAGCCATAGGTAGAACTAGCCTGCAGACAAGGCTAAAATACTGAGAGATAGCATGGTGGAAAAATTAAACCAGCCCAAATCACCAGATGCCAATTTTGTCACTCTATACTCAGCAGATAGCTTTCATGGGATTACATTTTATATTTCTTTGTTTCTCTCCTTCCCTGGCAGGAGTTGATGGTGACAGGGGGATAGAGTACATTTGAGCAAAAGATAGCACTGTGTGGTACCTCATTTATTTCTTATCATAGCTCTTCTCATTAATTTTCAGCCTAGTTTAATAATTCCCTATCTGAGAGGAGAGAAACCAGTTTTCTTAATTCATGTATAATCTCTGGTCTTTTTTTATTCTGTCTTTCTAAGACCAGGAATAGAATTATTTTAATATTAGAGACCACAGTGCTCCTTTTCTTTAATGTTCTTATAAGGGACAGGAACAGTGTTCAGTGGAAATGAAAATTCAGTGGAAACCAGTCTTTGATATTATAAATTTCTAACTGCACAAATGAACTCCCCATGTATCATATTCTATATATACAATTAGCCATCATACTTAATTATTTATATCATTTTAATCACTATTTCTCTAAACAAACTGTGGCTACATGCATTACTTACTCTGTTTTATGTAATTTCTTTTAGTTTTTATACATTTTACTGTACGTTACTTTTAATGTAATTGTTATTACATTTATTTTATAGTAGTTGCTTGGGAGTTTCAATATATCAGACATTGAAACTCATTTTTAGAGTCTTGCTCTTATTGGACTTATTATCTGATTGGTTTTTTTGAGTTTTGCACTTTAATATTTGCTTTTAGTGATAATCATAGGTGCACGTATATGTAAAAAAATAATTTCCCATATCAGCCATGCTAGGTGCATTGTTCTGCAGGGAATAATTCTCTTTCATAATCAAAAAATACCTTCCAAGATAGTTTTGTACCATTTCTTTTGAAAGGGTCTTTTGAAGCATAATATTTTCATGACGACATAAAATCTCCCAGAGCCTTTTCATAAAAGGCTAAATGCTAGCTTTTATCTCACTTGATACAATTTCTCACATTTATATCACAGGTTTTAATTTTCTTTCAGTAACTTTATTTTAAACTTTAAATAGAGGTAGATTTCTATGGAGCTTCCAAACCATTGATCGCACTATTATAAGTAACACCTCATTTTGCATCATGATCCTTTGTGTTACTTTCCTTCACACTCACTGCAGTTACAAATGGAAGAAGGGTCAAAGTGAAATCATTGCAATCACTTTGGATATGAATGAATAGTGACCTCTGCAAGGTAGAGCTAAAGCTTGGGATTTGGTTATGGCAACAAATACAGGGACCTTTTAATTCTAAGGATGCCCGCCAGAACGCAAGCCAGAATATGTTAAATATTGGGGATCAGTATATAGTCAGGAAAGACTCAAATAGATGTGGGAATATGCTCAGAGAAGTCTCCATTATGTCCAAGAACCAGTCACCATGGTCTGTAAAGTCCTGCCAATGTAATAAGATTGTACACAAGTAGTAAAAAAAGAAAAAAATAATTTCATTATTTACAAATAATATAGCCATTATGTCTGTATGAAATTGCATATCAGTTGGTAGTTTGAACATTTATCTTTTCGAATTAGTGTTTTCATTTTCTTTGGATGAATACCCAGAAGTGGGTAGTTCTATTTTTAATTTTTGAGGAATCTTCATAAAGTTTTCCATGGACTGCACCAGTATGCATTCTCATCAACAGTCATGAGGGTTCCCTCTTCTCCACATCCTCACCAATACTTGTTATTTCTTGTCTTTTTGATGCCAGCCATTCCAACTGGTGTGTGGTGATACAGAAACTTACTTACAGTTAGAGTGACAAAGAAAGAGGACATAGAGGTAAGACTGAAGCCCAGTCACTGGGCAAAGGAGTATAAGTTACAGAAATCATTAACTGGGAAATATTTTGTTGATAGAATAGTATAACTAAGCACTAGGACTTGCAGAAAAACCTTAATTTCAATTTGTGTAGGACTTATAGTTGGCAGGTTTTTTTACTGTATTGATAGGTTATCTTAATATGGATATATTTATAACATGTGCATAGTTTTACCACCCTGAGTTCTATTAGATGATGACTTAAATCATAAGCTCTGATAGATCAATCCAAGAGCATTTGTCCCAATGTACATATAAAACATGAAGTATACAATTCTGTTCATCTGTTTTATATGCTCTCAAGTTTTGTTACTCTGTTCTTCCCAATAGTGTATTTCAGCTTAATATAATTTATTGCTTTGCTGCCATCCAAGATATTTCTACAGTTCTCACATTTCTATTTATTCTTAAAGTGCCTATGTGAATATATTTTATTTCAGCAGCTATGAAATGTCTGCTAGCTACTTAGAAATCATTACATTTTGGAAAAGAACACCACCTTTAAATCAAATTGAATATGCATGGATCTTTAAAAGGTCTGACCTTACTTAAGCAAATGTTACCTTAACAGAGCAATTGATTTCAAGGAGGATCAATTATGATAAAAATCACTAACTCCAAAAAAGAAGTCTCTTTGGCAATGAACACGAAACAATTTCTTTGGATTCTAATAATATCTATGCTATTAGAAAAATAAAATAACTTTACCACAGAGAAAATACAGAAATGTATATGCAAAAGTTGATTAGATAATTAGTTTCTTGCTCTTTAACTTCATTATTTTTATTCATGGAATAAATAGACCATATATGCCAGAGCTAGGTCTTTTTCTAAATTGTATGAGCCACTTTGGAATAATAACTGCCTGTATTCTCAGTGAGAAAATTTAATAAGACTTTTCTTGACTTAAACAAATAATTGATTTATTTTGGTTAATGTTAATTCAAGACCTAAATCAATTACTTTGCTAGATATATTACCTTTGAACACAGGGTAATGAAATACTTCTTTCAGATAAGGAAATTACTTGTTGATGTGAATTACTTATCTATGTTTTATCTTTACTATTATCAAAACAGTGGCAAAAATTCTGATTTACCCTATTTTACTCGTTGAAAGTAAAGCTGACTCAATAAATGGTTCTGGTGAAACCAGACAGCTACATGAAAGAGAACAAAAGTGGATTACTGTTTAACACCATACAATAAAGTAAACTCAAGATGGATTAAAGATGTGAAGCCATAAAATCTTAAAGAAAACATAGTCAAGAATCTCTTGAACATCAGCATGAGTAATTTTTTTTTCATATGTCTCCCCAGGCAAGGGGAACAAAAGCAAAAATGAACAAGTGGGACTACATCAAACTAAAAATTCCTGTACAGCAAAGGGAACCGTCAACAAAATGAAAAGGCAACCTTTGGTATGGAGAATATATTCACAAATGTTATATGTGATGAGATGCAAACATCCAAAAACACATAAAGAACGTACACAACTCCACACTGAAAAAAACAAATAACCCAATTAAATAATGGGCAGAGGACCCGAACAAACACTTCTTCAAAAAAGAAACACAGATGGCCAACAGGCACATGAAAAGATGCTCCACATTACTAATCATCAGAGAAATGCAAATGAAAGCCACAATGAGATATCACCTCACACCGGTTAGAATGGCCACTGTACAAAAGACAAGAAATAACAAGTATTGACGAGGATGTGGAGAAAAGGGAGCCCTCCCAGGTGGGGATGTAAATTGATGCAGCCACTTTGAAAGCAGTATGGAGGTTCCGCAAAAGACTAAAAATAGAAATTCCATATGACCTAGTAATTCCACTTCTAGGAATTTACTTAAAGAAATAAAAACCTCTAATTCAAAAAGATATATACACCCCTATGTTTATTGCCACATTATTTACAATAACCAAGATAAGGGAGCAATGAAATTGGCCATAAATAGATGAATGGATAAAGAAGAGTTGTTATACATACACAATGGAATATTGTTCATCCATAAAAAAAGAAAAATATGTTGTCATTTGCAACAATATAGATGGACTTACAGGGTATTATTTTAAGTGAAATAAGTCAGACAAAGACAAATACGATATAATTTCATTTGTATGTGGAATCTAAAAACAAACAAACAAACAAATTAACAAAACAGTAATAGACTCATAGACACTGAGAAGTGACTGGTGTTACTATAGGGGAGGTTTCAAGTGGATGGGTAAAATAGGTGAAGGGGATAAAGAGGCACAGAATCTCAGTCATTATATAAATGAGTTATGGGGATGAAAGTATAACATATAGAATAAGGTCAATAATTCTGTAACGACTTTCTAGGTGACATAGTAACTACACTAGTTGGGGTGACCATTTAAAAAAATATATATAATTGTTGAATAACTATGTTATATACTTGAAACCAATATAATTTTGTGTACAACTATCTTCAAATAAAAAAGAGTAAAGCTGTGCCATACAAATCAATATATTTAAAGAACAATTTCATTTTGTTCTATGCAGACATTTCTAATTAATCAAATATGTGGAATTAAGAAAACATCTCATTCAAGTCATCATTCACATATTATGCTGAATTTACACAGCAATTAAATAACTAAACATTCATTTCCTTCCATGTTTCTAGCTTAAATGAATTCTTACACAAACATTTTAAATTGAATAGGTATTAAGATTTTTTGTTGTTTCAAAAATATGCCTTGTTCATAATTTTTCCTTTTTCTTTAAGGGAAGGTACTAGCATATGTACCTACTCACTGTAGTGATGCATAGCCTGTCAGAGATGTACAATAAACTGTATGCGTTAAGTTGAAATGATTAAATAAAAGCCTTCCTGACTTTCTGTAGTGGATAGACCAAGAGAGAAGGATTCTTAATGAACTTGCAAAAGAAATGTCTTGATGTTCTCGTTTCTGGCCAAGGTGGGTGTTTTCTATTCATAACTTGCATTAGTTAGCTAGGGTTGCCATAACAAAGTACCACAGACTTCATGGCTTAAACAACAGAAATTTATTGCCTCGCACATTTGGAGGCTAGAAGTCCAAGGACAAGGAAGGCATCAGCAGGGCTGATTCCTGCCTAGGCCTCTCTCCTCGGCTTGCAGACACTCATCCCTCTGCGTCTTCACCTGGTGACCCCTGGGCCTTTTCTCCTCATCTCTCTAAGGACAAGGTTATAATGGAATAGGGCCCACCCCAATCATCTGTTTTCACTTTCATTAACTTTCAAAAGACACCATCTCCAATAATAGTGATATTCTGAGGTAGTAGGATTAGTATTTCAACACATGAAGTTTGGGGGCATGTCATGCGGCTCCTAACATCGCAATCAAGACATGAATCTTTCTGCTAAAGGAATTTAAATATCTCTATCATCGTCAAAGTAGGCAAAACTTTCATGATGATAAGAATACTGATTAGGGAAGAAAGAATATAGCTGGTACCAACACGAAAGGAAAAAGAAAGCAGAGCTTAAAAAATGCAACAATATCCAGCCATTTATTTTCAGTAAAGGAAGCTGGCAACCACCATTTTGGATAACATATTGGAAGGAAGGAAATGGATATGACTAGGCTCTAACTTAATGTGTGAGTGCTACTATATTTAGTTATTTGATTATGTGCTCAAATGTCCAAGTAGTTCCGGAAGACCAAGAATGAAATATCTGATGACAAGTGCTCTGACATATTCCAAAGGCAGGTGCTGTGAACTTTTCCTAGACATGCCAACAGAGACTGAAGCTTAGTTTTGCAATCTGGCTCAATATCGACCTCAAATTCAAAGGCTGAGCTTGGCAATTGGAAGATTTCTTAGGAAAGGCTTGTATTTGTTTAAAAGTGGGCAGGGGAGATTGGGTTTTACCTCACTTTAAGTCAAGTGTGAGTGTTTTGATTGATGCTGTCTGCAGTTTGAGAGCAGAGAAGACTGTTACCAGATGCACAACTGGACACCTTCCTCACTCGCGTTCTCCTTTCACAAAGCTTAGAGGCAAGAGGCCACCGGAAATGGCCTGTGACAGCAAAGAGAATGCTGCCTTAGGAAAGCAACCACACTGCCACCGCAAATACAGAGTTCAAGGCTATGCATTTCTTGTTGACCGAATGTGGGCCATCACATAGGAGAAAGCTAACTGGGGGTGTCATAGATGCTATCCAAGGGCATAAGACTTCTTGAGTAATAGGAGAGAATCCAGAGGAATCATAAGACTACTCCATGAAAGAAAGAGAGAGCTTGAAATACCCACCCAGTCCAGAAAGTACAATGATCTGCATGACGGTTCTGGTCACATACCCTCTTCCTACTAGCATCATGTCCAGGGGAGGGAAGGAGAGAAATTTACACTTGAAATGTGACCCAGAGTTCTATTATACATAATGGACATTTTAATTGTATAAATGAGGTTAGGATTATAACTAAAAGTGAGCAGAAAACTTTTACTTTTTGAGTCAGGAGAGTAGTTTTGAGGCCTGCCCAATATTTCACTCAGGGCCAGGAAAGCACCAGACCGACAGGATGGGTTTGCACGAGCACCGAAGAGGAGGAAATAATGATGATTTCTGAATTCCATGTGAGTATCATTTGTTTAGCTAATGCTTAAATAAGTTAAACTCTGCTCAAGTCTTTGGAAATGCGGTCATATTCTTGTAGGGCTCCTCTCTTGTCTGATTGTTCCAGAAAATCACGTCACCACATGCAGTACATGAAATCTGGCTGGGCTCCATCTAGCTCCTGGGAGTAAGTAGCCAGCATCATCCTTTGAAGGTGAAGGATTGCACCTTGTTTACTGTAGTTTCCCCTAAAGAATTCTTCAGAAAGATTGCAGTCTATGGTGGTCTGCAGTTATTAACAGCACACATAAACATCATCTCCATGTGCCCTGCCTCCTTTGCATGCTATACCAGAGTCCACTAAGATGCCTATATTGCCCTTCATTCAGGAGAACAGACAGGTTTTACCTGGCTCCCATTCATGGATGACCATCAATACCCCTGATTCCCTTCTGCACAGGGAGTCATGTCAGCCTTGCCCTACATTCACACCCCCACCACTGCTAGTAGATATTCATGGAGAAAGGTACAGAAGGAATGACATGCACTCTCAGTTCTCAACGAATCACTCTACCACCTCAGTGTTTTAAAAACTGGCACTTAATTTCTGTTCTTTTAACAAATAGGTTTGCAAATAGTAATGAGGTCCCTAAAATAATAAATACATATGCTATTGCAAATAACCTGGGACAAACTATAATGTGTTTATAATAGGAAATGATGCCCTGAAGCTTTCATAGAGAAATTCATATTAGGTCAGAATAGAATAAACTCAACAACACTAGTTAAGGATCAGCATGTTTCCTTAGCGAGAAACTGAAAATGGATTTGAGAATTTTCTAAATATAACACAGAAACACAGACACAGACATGCAAACACAGACACAGACACATGTACACGCACACCCCTATATGCATATTATTTTAAACTGTAGGCTTTTCTCATTACATGCTTATAATGCATTCAATTTAAATAAATCCTTTTATCATATTTGCGAAGTGGTAAGTTAAAAAAGCCTTGATTGAGGTGGAATTTCTCCAACTATTAGAATCAAACTTTCTGTACTTCAAGTGGGCAAAACTAGGTAAACAGTATGTATTATAGAATAGTGTCTTCAGGAGGTTTAATTACACCTAGTGTCAATTCACTAGGTGAATGCATTCCATGGTTATAATTGTGTTTTTTAAGTAGGAGAGCTTAGTTATGTCTGGCAGATGAGTTTTTCCACTGAAACAAGTTGTATTTTAAAAATTTTAAAATGCTAGGAAAGGTAGTCAGCTACCTAAATTTGCATATAATTTGATGAATATTGAATTCTCATCATGGGATATGGGATATCTGTACTAAGGGATAAATCTGTACCAAGGCCTAATTGAGCTTGATTGAACACATGAAAGGCTTTACCATTTATAGGACTGATTTGAGGAATTAGGACCAGTTCTAGTACATAAAATACTCTGGTTAGATTCTCTAAGCAGTGATTAGTTGCTTTCCAGGTCCTTTAATATTTGCTGTATTGCAAAGTCAACATGAGAACTAAGAGTAAAGGAAATGGGAATTAATTAAACAAAAATAAATGTAAACAAAGGAAACTACTCCTGTTGGGAGTTTTTGAACCACCATCTTGAATGTATACAATATGTACAACCGGATTTCCTCTAGACTTTTATATTAGACTTTTCATAGCTTTTAAAACAGAAAACAAAAAAGTTTAGAAAGGGAAAAGCCTAGGAAAACATTGTATAGTATTCTAGCCTCCATACAATCAGATATAGTCCAGAAACAAATGGTCACCAAAACAATAAAAGGTATTTACCAAACCTCAACCTTCCTTACATTGTAGACTGTATGGTAGATAAAAAGATAAACAGGTAAACTAGAAACAACTAGTTCCGATTTTAAAAAGGAAGTAGGCAGACAAAACAATATTCTTGAAATATTGCATGCCACTGTTACATTTTTTGTCTTCATTGAAAACGTTTTGTACACTGAGAACCTCTTATAAAATTCATCACATTATTTTGGTGATGGTGGCAACAGAATAGCAATTGTGTGATCATATTTTGACAGACTTCAGTAACACACAAATAGCATTAGCACGAGCCCCTTGGTCAAAGGCAGCCAAGTCTGATGCACCAGACAACACTAGTCAATCAGAATTTGAGTTCCCTTTATTATGACAACACTTCCTAATATAAACCATCAAAAGTAGTTTAAAACTTGATAGTCCTGCTGCCCTGCTTTTAATAGAACAGGCACACACCTCAGCTGCTGTCTTTCCCTTTATTGAAAAACTGACAAAGCATTGCAAAATGCATCTGCCTTAAATATTTGAGGCTGACTATAAAACATCAAGATGTGTGGTAATAAATGCATCAGTGATGATGTGCTGTGAAAAGAAATATGCATAAAACTGTCAAAAGGCAAAATAAAAAAACAAACTTGAGGTGCATGATTGAAGTTTGAAAAATAATTTGCTAAGAAGGCAAGAGATTTAGTGGAAAGAAGCCTGGATTTAGTGGTCAGTTCAGAGTCCTAACTTCTAGTTCTTTCTGGGGACCTGAACCCTGAGTAATGTTGGCAAGTTGTCAAGTTTCTCCAGGCTTCACTTTATACATTTAGAAAAGAAGAAGGAAGATTGGATGATTTCCAAGGTTCTTTTCAAAGTCGAAATCTGATAATTTTTTAGTAATTTACAATTGTTAGAAAGAAAGCAAGAAAATTCAAACTCTTCTTAACAATCTGCAGATGAGAATAAAATTTTCTTTATTAACTTACAGAAATTGTAATTGAAATACAAATGGCCACAGCTCTCTATGTATATTTTGTAGCTTATTTTACTAACATCTGGACTGGTATTTATTTGTCATGATAAACTTCTACAAATAAAAGTATTCAGTGTCATCAAAATTGCCATCAGATATTTATTCACATAGCCATGAAATAAATGAGTATGGACTTCATAAAAAATTATTTTCTTAGATGTAATGGCTCTTAAAAGAGGCTCTGTAAATACTATGTTCAAGGAATTGTTCTAGATTTTAATAATAAGGTAGTAAGCATGACCTGCAATGAATGTGTTCTAACCGATCTCATATTCTAGTGGAGACTGATAAGAGAGAGATTAGTAAATTACTAAGCAGGTAAAAGAATAAGATCCTTTCACATGATGGTAAGTTTTATGAAAAAGTAAAATGAGCTATGTACACGAAAATGGGAGGATATTTATTTCTATTAATTTTTAATTTCCTTTATTATTGGAGACTGACTTCTTTATTATGTAATTAACAGCTACCAATTAAAAAATAATTCATCCCTGGATAACCTATTCCCAAACCCAACAAAGAGGCCAACTTAATCCAATGCATGTTAACTTGTGCGTTGTTCTTCCCTTGTCCTATGCTATGTTCCATTTATTTTTAAAACTTGAATTTAAGATATCAAAATGAATCTCTAGGGCAAATTATGGAGATAAAATTTACCATTTTAATTAATGTGCTAGATGATGAAATATTTAACATACATGAAGGTGTCTGACTAATATTAAGTTGATGTGTATTTTTTTCTTCTTGTAAAGACTTGTGGTAGAGAGATGGGGTAATGAGCAAATACTACACTTTTTAAAATTATTATTTGGGTTTTATTAGATACTTTTTTGTTTTGTTGTCTATTACCCAATTGAAAGAGAGAGATTGCGGATAAAAATTTTTGAAAATATAATAGGATTACATGGAGAAGGAGAACTACTGGATGAGTGGTTGGCTGGATGTAGTCCACTAATGGCCACTTTCCTCTCTGACAGTTGCTGAAACAAAGAGCACCCTAGGCTGTTTGTGATTCCCTGTTTCATTGGGCGAATAGGAATGAGCTGTCCTGGCGATAGGTCCTTGTGAACTCTGTTCCATGTGGGAACTTTGAAATCTCTAGCTGTGCTTGGGAAGGCGTGGGCCCAACCCTGGGGATTTGTCCAAGTTAAACTAGAAAGTGAGCTTGAAGCTCAGGGCTGGGTACTCTCCTGACTGTACCTTTTGTTTCAAGGGGAATTAGCAACTTTTGCAATGTCATAAGGGAAAGATAATTATTTGTGGTAGGAATCTGGAATGAAATCCCAGTTCCAAACAGTGGAATACCACTACTACCAAAATGATAATCATGGTAATAATAGCTAATATTAATTGTGTGTAGGCAAATGCAAAATGCTTTACGTATTATTTCAGTTAACATTTGTAACAACTCATGGAGGTATTAGTAGTAGCACAAACAGATTAAATAATCTGTTCAAGAAAATAGTTGCCATTTTAATGTCAATTTTAAACTTAAATTCTCTTGTTCTTAGCTTCTGTGTGTGACAATGGGCATATTATTTAACTTTCCTTAGAGTCATAGATTCGGTTTCCTTATTTAGAACAGGAATAACAGTTCCCTCTCCATGTACATATATATAAACAAATGTACATACAAACAGCTCTATCTCCATTTCTGTCTCTTATCTCTGTCTCCTCTTTTTCTCTATCTCATCTTTTAACACAAAGCCTGACCAATGTAGGTTCTCAATAAACACAAGCTTATTTTCTCCTTACTTGGACAACAGGCCTATTCTAATGTCCAGCTGAAACTGGAGAGGACAGCAAGAAGTGGGAATGCATCTGTGACAGATATTCTTGGTTTAGTTTAGTTTTGGCAAAGTCAAATAATTTACTTAAGACAAAGTCAGGTCCAGTATTTTCTGGTTCCTCACACAATGGTAGAGTATAAAAAATGTCATTTCCAAACATTTATGAATCCTTACATATTCATTATTTTAAATTCATATGGTAACAGTGCAAAACAGTTGTAGTCATTTCCTCTATATAGAGATTAAGGGGTAAAGTGGTTAAAGAGGTTAAAGGATGTGTCCTAGGTCATACAGATAGTAACAGCAGCGTATGTTTGTCTAACTACAAAGCTCATGATGCTTCTTCTAAATCAGGTTGCCTCTGTGGCAGACAGCATCATGATTCCTAACCCCTGATGTTCGTGCCCCAGGGTAGGTGGCACCTGTGTCTTGTTACCAGCCAACAGAATGAGACAAAGAAAGAATTTTGCAGATGAAGTTGAAATCCTAAATCAGTTAGTTTTTCACTAATCACAGGAGAGAATATTTTGGGTGGGCCTCAGTTCATCATACAAAAGCCCTTAAATTAGGGACTGGGCTGTCCCTGATGTGAAAGTTTCTCCTTGTGTATTTGATGAAGTAAGCGGCTGTATTAGAGAAGTCTTTCTAGCAAGGAACAGTGGATAGGTGCTAGGACTTGAGAGCAGCCTCCAATCAACAATTAGAAAACCTGAGACCCTCAGCCATATAGCTATGAAAAAATGAGCAACTTAAATTAGCTTGCAAGTGTATTCTTCCCCAGTCAAGCGTGAGATCATAGCCTGGCCAACATGTTAGTTGTAGTCATGCAAGATGTTGAGTAGAGGATCCATCTAAGCTTTGTCCAGAAGCAGGAGTGCATCCTTCTCATCTATAAACCTTTTTCAGTACTGTGAGGAATAGCCCAACCATGATTCCCACCACCATGCAGGCATTCCATTTTCCAAGGATTCCCCAATTTTGTGGAGGGCCTCCTCTACTGCCTTAGCATCACCTCCATTTCTCCCCAGTCCTGGAAAGGGGCCCATGTCTCTAGGAGGATTGGCACCATGGACCATGTATCCACTTGGGGCACACAGATATTCCCCCACCCATAGAGGCATACTGCTATATTCCCCCACCCGTGGGGGCAACCAGTTCCAAGTTTTTGCTCTGTGGTGAATCCTGCTGACTATGCCAACTGTAGCACAGGAGCACAGCTCCTGGCAGGTTCACAATGGATTTGGTGAGACTAAAACATGACAACAGAGCTTTAGAGAGAGGGTTCATACCAAGCACTATTCTCATGGTGGACAATCAAGCACTGAAAACACATCCTCATCCACAAATCCACACACAAGTGCCTAACCATTACCCATTATAATAACATACACAATAGTGGCTCATTGCCAGCACGTGTATAAGCATGTGCCTGCACAATGGACCAAGTATATAGGCATGAGACAACATTGCACCTGTGCAGTAGGTACAGGCATAACGCAGCATAGTGCATGTTCAGTGGGTCAGGGAGCATCCTGGCCATAGTAACTCCATTTTCCCTACATTCAAGTTTGGTTTCATTTGAAGACAGTAGCTTCTATACAGAAGTATCTCTTGAATTCCATTTTAATTTTAAAAACTTATCATTATTTATGACTGTAATAAATTAAATCCCATTTTTCCTGATTTTGAACAAAATAGTTCCTTATTTGATGGAATAAAAGGAGACAATATAAATTCAATGCCTTTACATGAAGTTATATTAGAAGAAATGTTCTTTGGATTCCGGTCTTGGGAATCTTGGGGGTTGGGAGGGGGGAATTTCCTAATTCAATTTAAACACGTACAATATTAAATAAATGAGTTTTTATCATGACCTAAATTTGTGCTTCTTAACTGCCACAGGATTTCAACACTGATTTTTTCATTCAAATTTGTTTGCATGTGGTAAAAATCAATTAATCTCTATAGGTCATTCTTATGTTGCAAAGCATATCCATTTAAACTCCAGAAGAACCTTGAATTCCTACATATTGTAGTGGTTTTAAGTCTTGGGTTGTAAAGCAAGAACTGCAGAAAACATTTCCTTATTATTTTGTTGACCTTATAAATAAATAACTCTTGTAGGAGATATCCCATATTTTTGGTCTTTTCTGAAATTAAGTACTACCTAGATAATAGTAAACATCAGTATGTTCAACTTGTTTACCAATTAAGCATGCCAACATCAAATATAGAAAAAATGAAAACTGTCATAATGAGTTATCAATAAGAGGTGAAAATTCTGAAGTGAAATTATGCAATAATGCATACACTAAATACAAGATCTCAGAATTAGTGAGACAGAGATTAATTATAATAAATAGAATAATGATTTAAATTGTGTCTTCCTTTAACTCTTTAACTTTTCTATTAACTCCAGACTTGTGTATTTCTAAAAAACAAAAACAAAATGCAAAACAAAAACAAAAACTCCACCTTCAGGGGCTATCTCACTTTATTGGAAAATATGGTTCCTTAATCTTAACTTCTCAGAGAAAACTCTCTTTTCTCCCACTTCTTTACTTGTTTTGCTTTGGAAATTCTTAGCAAAAAAAAAAAAAATTTACTCTTAGAAAACCAAGAAAACTGGTAGAAAGTTTTAAAGCAGTAACATGTAATATTGTTTGTTCTCTCTAGCCAATCTTAAAACAAAATGAAAACACCTAGTCATCAATATGACCTACTCTTTTTTTCTGAATCTGTCACTCCTGCTAGAAGTAGCTGCTAGGCTTGATTTCCTCCATTAATGAGATTTGTTCAAGAAGAGTGTAATTTTCCCAATAACACTGTTAGAGAGCTTTTTGGCTCAGCAACCCCATCCTTCAAAATATCAGAGCCCCAGTTGCTGTGTACAAACATGTACTGAGAACTTTCATTTCCAGCCAGCGCTCTTACTAGTAGTGTCTGTAGTCTGTTAAGGTTCCATATGGCATGAAATAAAGGACAATAAAGGAGGAACTGAAATCAACATCTTTTCCTTTCAGTTTATCCACATTTCAGTTTATCTACCTCTTTATGTGCAAAATACATGAGAGAAAATATGATCGTTTGAATGCTACCTGCATTTCATTATTTTATGGAATTTTTGTGTTTTGCTTGCTTTATCTTTATCATTGTGGAAGTTTCTACATGGGTCTCTGAGTTACCTTGTTTTGCTAGTTAAATCAATAAAACCCTTTATTTGAAAAAAGAATTGCATTACAGTGTTGTCAATAATGAATGGTTACTGCAAGAAGGAGCTCAGAGGAAATAATTAAGAGGCGGTAATCTCTTAAGCAACTTTTGCAAACCAATTGTAGATGTAATCTGTTTATGTAAATGATTGGCTTATATTGTATAGCACCTTTTATCCAAATAGATTACTAGGCACTTAACAACTGTGACTACAATACTCATGACTGCATAATGTATTCTTTCTTTTTTCTGAAGTTGTTTTCATGGTGAAATGTTGGATTTGCTTAATAAAGCCTGGTATGGATTATTTAGTCAAGAAATATAAAAGAATATATGATCCATTTGAGAGAATTAAATTATGTTAGTGTGGTTCAATGTGCACATCTCTAAAACTCTGGGATGTGCAAAGGCTAGAATTAGGTCTAGGGGACAAAAATTCTTGCCCTTCTGTCAAATCTCTTCCCTTGTAACCATTATTTGATAGATTTACCTACTACCACCATCTCACCTTTTCTTTGCCTCACACAAAATTCTCTTTATTCAAGCTTTCTCAATAAAAAGTATGAGCACTTCCATTTGATATGGTTATTGTAATTTTTTCCTAACCAAACTCAACTTGTTTCTAGTTATTTTGGGGGGCTTTTGTCCCTGTATTTTATAAAATTCAACTTTCCTAATGTGGAAAAAATGAAGGTTTCTATGGCTAGGATTATCACCTGGCCCTGGTTGGCTTGCTTACAACACATGTGTGGGCACTATGCTATTATAACTCTCTATAAAGAGCTCGTCCCAGTGCTCTGGGCTGCATGGCTGCAGAGCTGTAAGGCTGCAGGTGAGCAGAGACTGGAGTGGTGGCAGTGCTGAGTATAGGAACTGAGATGCCTGGGGGGTCAGAGAGGCCCAAAGGCAGAGACTGGCTTGCTGCATTCAGACTTACTCTCAGTGGATGGGATTCTAGTCATTGACCTGTCACCATGGTAACAAAGTTGGGTATAAAACCTTTCATCCCAAGAACATTCCACTGTCATTTTTTTCAGCCTCACTGAATTGATAGTGAACTTGTTAGGGGCTGAAACCCATTGGCAAGACAATTGGCTGCATTGGCAGGATTCACTGTAGATGGAAGAATGGAACAGGCTGCCTTCACAGGAGGGGTGCTTCAGCGGGCTGCACCTATGGATGGGGAGATATTCCAGTGTCCCTTGTGGACATGTGGTCCAATGTGACTTGCCTCCTAGAGGACTGGGCTCCACCCCAAGACTAGGAAGGGGAGGAAGCAACACCTGAGGCAGTAAAGTTGGCCCTCAGCAAAATAGGGAATTCCTTAATGAAACCAAGTGCCATGAGGCTGGAGGACCTGTGGGGAGTTTTCTTCTCACAATATTGAGAAAGGCCATAAGGGAGAAAGATGTCTTCCTGCAGGAAACATGAGAAGAGGCAGCATGAGAACATGAACTGTGAGGTGCCATTGAGGAGGTAAAAAATTCGTGGGTGACTGAAATGGCATTACTATGAAGTGCTGTGGAAATGGAAAAGGATGTGGTGGTAGCCCGAGAGGTAGCAGCAGAAGAAGGAGCAGCAGCCCGAGAAGCAGCATCATGAGAAAAAGAAACATGAGAGCTCAGCTGTCAGGTGCTGCAGGGCAGGTGAAGGATGTAGTGGAGCCATTACCTGCAGAAATGGAGGAGCAGACATCTGACAAGCAGGTGGGGCGGAGGCCTTGCTGGTGCCAAAGGCATCAGCCCCTCCTTGGTTGAAACCCCACCTTGTTGAAATTTGGTGGAAAACCTGAAAGAAAATAAAGACTTGGCAACTGTGGGTTCCTCCAGGAGAGGTGCGGATGCCACCCCAGGTCATGGAGCACTCTATACTCTGCTCCTATCCTCAGGCTCCAACAATGAAAGCACAGAAAGAAACACAGTCTGCTACTCGAAGGAAGAATTTAAAGGGCTCTGTGAAGGTCACAAGGACCCAGATGTGGGTTGATTTGATAAAGGCAGGAGCAGACAGAAAGAAATTGGATGGAAAGTCAAATAGAATCTTACTGGAGCTGTGGCAACAATTGAAACCGAAGCACTGGTTCCAGCCACTGAGGACAAAGCAGAAGCCAGAGAGAAAGCAGTAAGACCAGCCTGTGTGTCTGCAAGACTTTCTGCTAAAGAGGCTGGAGAAGGTGGGTATTGTATGGCCCACCCATGGTCATTTTGGTTAACTCATTTGAGTAGAACCGGTTTGAATATGCTATGAACAATAATGTCCTCTGTTGTTATTGTGAATTTGGTTAGTGTTCCAGCTTCTTCCACACAGGGGAGGGGCCATTGCTGAGGACTGAGGGTGCGGAAATTACGAGGGGAGAATCCTGAAGGGGTGGAGTGTGGATAAAGTGAAGGTTCCTATGGCCATTATTCTCACCTGGCTCTGGAGGGCTTGCTCACTGCACATGTGTGGGCAATGCATTATTATTGACTCTATACAAAGAGCTCTGCCCAGTGCTCTGGGAGACATGGTGGCACAGCTGCACAGCTGCAGGAGAGCAGAGGCAGTAGTGATGACAGCACCAAGGACAGAAACTGAGATGGCTGTGGGAGCAGAGAGGCCCAGAGACAGACACTGGTTTGCTGCATGCAGACTGACTGTGCGTGGATGGGATTCTAGTGTTTGACCTGCCACCATGGGAATAAAGTTGGGTATAAACCCTTTTACCCCAAGAATGTCCCATTGTCATTCTTTGGTCTCACTGAATCCATAGTGAATTTGTCTGGGGCTGATGCCCATTGGCAAGATACCTAAGATCCCACTTTGATCCTTCATTCTCCCTATTTTTTTCATTCCCTTCCGTTAGTGGAAAAGAAGTTTCTCTACATGTGTTACATATAGAAACTGGCATAGCTTCTGCATTCAAACCAAGACAACTTCAAGAAACCAAACCAACCAACTTCAAACAAACCAAGAAACCAAGATAATTTCAAGGTGTGTTGTAGCTGTGTGGACATAGGATAGTTGCAAATGGGTTGGGGGAATAAATTACAAATAGATGAAGGATGTGTGTTATTCAGAAGATGGTTTGTTTAGGACAGTGGAAGAAAACATTAAGAAGTAAGTGCTGCCTGTCTGAAAGGAATATTAACATGAGAGAAGTTCTAGAAATGTGCTCTGGAAAAACCAGTGAATGAAGTGTGGAAGCGAATTAGGTTATCAGAAACCAATTCTAGCAGCACTCTTGTTTGAGTATCCAGGGGTGAAAGCACAGAGTCACCCAGAGGCCCAGTCACTGAGGAATGACCATGCTCTGGGAACTGTGGATGAAAAAAAGAACAGGGTACACCCTTTGCTTCTGACTAATTGACACACTTGAGTTTATATGGCTAATTGCATTGATAAAGAAAAAGAAGAAAAGTTCTTTACGGTTTGAGGTCACACAAAATAAAAGCCTATTACTGAGGATTAGATAAGGAAAGGTAAATAGTATTATTATTTTTTCTGGCAATTTATGGTTTGTGACTTTAAATATATTTTGATAGTAAGGTAGGTATTCCTTTAATTCTAAACTTGGAACCTTCTATAAGGCAGAGTAATAAACAAAATTCTCTCAGGGCAGGTACATGCCTATTTTATATCTTTCTGACTTTAAAAATTAATTGGCTCTTAAAGCATGACATTGGATATATCTCCTTACCAGAGTGGTTGAAAGGGATGATTTAAGGATAACTTGAAATTACAAAGAGCTTCACAAATTAAGTTAATTCTCTCTTGCAAGAGCTTTTCTGGTAGAAAAATATTGTCCTATAAATGGCAGTTAAAATTGAGATGTAGTTAAAATAAATAAGTTCACATAGAAAAAAAATCAGGATTAACATTATATTGGGCTTGTGGACAGATGCTAAAACCTCTTCTTCCCTGTAAAAGGTAAAACTTTCAAAATTACAGCCTTGTTAGGGCCTGGACCTTTTGCTCATCATCATCAACAACATTATTACCATCAGCATTTTCTCTGTTATTGCACCACTAGTTACATTAGCATTTCATACTGAAATGTGCTTAATGACAGTCCCCAGATACTGACAGGGTACAGGAGATGGGCTATGCCTATATAATTGCAGTGCTGGCTGCCTCTGTTGTGGTCTGTGGGTGAAAACAGTAAAAAGAAAGGTGTGGAAGGCACAGGGACAACCACTGCTTTGAAGTGTCTTACAGAATTTGAGCCAGGGAAGCACTGGGTGAAACAGATCATGGTTGAATGTCATGCTTTATTTTCTCCTCTTTTCAATTGTTTTTAGCTCTAATTATGGATTTAATTTTCTTATATTGTTTTTTGTAAGTGATGTTAGGATTTGTCCTGAGTTCTAAGACTGAGAAATACTTCAGTTTACAGTCGTTTTAGTTAAAAGCTGGTATAAAAGGATACTTTTATGTGAGAGCTTTACTGTATAATTCTGTTGTCCCAGCTTTTTTTTTTAATGTTTTTTGAACTATAAAGCTCAATTTTTTGAAAGGGACCCTTTTGCTTATTCTAACTTTAAGAATTTTGTATTTGTTTACAAGGAAATATTGGGACAAGTGATTTACTTGGTTTTTTTTGTCTGTTGGTTGTTTTTTTTTTTACTGTAGAAACAGCTCTGGAAAGGACAGTATTTATTTTTCCAACAGATCAGGCGTGACAATGTTAAACCAAGCATTGTGATCCTAGAACAGTGCAGGTTAAAGAACCCTTTTGTGTTCCTGAAAAGGCCTTACTGCAGAGAACCGCCCCTCCTCACATGAATTAGATAAGATTGGTTTACCTATGACCAGGCCAGACACAAACCCTCCAAATCCCCCCTTTTTTTGTATTCTAATTGATTAGCTTGTCCCACTGAGCAATCAGAACAAAATGCTTGTTAACTAAACTTTGGTTAAATTTCTGTTCCTCCCTGAGGCCCCTCACCATTGACATACCCTCTGCCTGACCAGCATACACTTCTCTAACTGCCTCTCCCACGTTATTCTGGGGCCTCAGGGCAGAGCATTTTCTGATCTACTGTCTACTAACCTTTCCTCTAATTTCCCATCCATTTTAACCTAATTTACTCCTTATAAAAGAAATATCCTTTCTGCCTGACGTTTTGAGACGCTTGCAGAGCTTTTTCCCACTGCAATGGTTTCCCCCACCCCATTCCTCAATTACAGTAGGCCCCTTCCCTCTCTTGCAGTAACTTTTTTTCTAATAAAATCTTTCCTTACCAATGTCCAGAGTTGTTTGTATTTGACATCTGTCTGTATTTCTTAGGAATAGCATTATATTCAGCTAATACCTTAAATATGGTAGATGATTAAGATAACTAATATAATCACAGTAAATTATCAGAAGAACTAACTCATGTATTACTGTGTCAGTTACCAATGTTGTCTTTCGGTCATCCTTGTTTACCTTGCTCTGTGATACTGGGCTCTGTAACCTTGTTTACCTTGCTCTGTGATACTGGGCTCTGTAACAACTTTGCCAATGGTCAGAATGTTAAGTATCATCATTAGAAGGTGCTAGAGTGACTGCAAGGTGAGAGCAATACAGAGACATTGTCTTCCCAGGTTCAAGGTTTCTATTTTTATTATTGAGCCTGGGACTCTGGGTTTACGACATCAAGATCTAGCTGTGCCCTCAAGGCATGTTCTTCATGCCAGAGGCCTTTCTGAAGGTTCTAGTCTGCCCATGCTCTTATAGCTTATTGCTTCTACAAACCATTGCCAGCCCAAGCTCTCAGAGAAGTTTCTTCACCACACGGTTATGTGACCCTGTGAAAGTCATGCTGTCTGCTGAAGTCTAAATCTCAACATTAGTTGGGAGTGGTGTCTCCTAGACCTAGACCTACACTGTTTCTCATCCTTAGCCTAGAGGTAGCAGCTGCCCTTTTATACCTACTGCTTCTAGGTCCTTTAGAGTCCACTTTTATTACTGTTAGTAGTTAACCATATTTTACTGGTTAATAATTCTTCATACTGAAATTTCTATTTTTAAATAACCAGTGTAGTTTCCAACTCCTATCTTCCTCTACTATTATTACTTTATTATATATTTTATATTTATTTTAATGAGTAATAAAATTTCTTGTGAACACTCTTATTTTCAATTTTCAGTGTTAGTGGACACTAGTCTTTGCCATGCTTTCAATCTTATCCATCTCAGTAAAACATACTCACTTAATAAATCATATGCCCAGTGGTTCACTGTAAAAGTCTGGGAGTCATCCTAGCACTTCCCTTTTTCTCTCTCCCTAAATTCAGTTCACCATCAACTGAAGTAGATTCTACCACCAAATATATCTCAAATTCTATACTTTCCCCAATCTCTACTCCATCATCCTACATCACTAATGAGCACTTAAGTGGTTCTCCTAGTACTGTTTCTCAATCAGCTTACACAACACAGGCTGACTGATCTTTAGAATGCAAATTGGGTCATGTTATTAACTGAATAAACTATTTCAGTGGTTTATCATTGCACTTAGGATAAAATAAAATTCACTAATATAGCCTGTAGGCTAGTATTGTCATCTTCCCTCATACTACCTTTATACTATCTTGCTCTATCTCCTCTTCCTCCTTATCCTTCTTCTATAAAAAAAAAATATGTATCATTTTTAATTTCAGGGCAAGTCATAGTGTTATCTTTTGGGAGGAATTTAAAATGTTACTGAAATTCACTAGCATGTTTCCAGCAAAACACGTAATTCGACTTTAGTGACAACAGCGGACAGGTCAGTCCTATGCTGACAATGACATAATGACAGCTGCCTCACTTTCAGAGATTATAAAACACTACTGATTGTGGGACACCATAGAATGGTGAAGTACAATAAAATGTGAAAAAAAAAAATGTTTTAAAGCCTGAAGAAATACTATATATAATTGCTTTTGTTATTTATTTAATGCCTGCCTCTTGACTAAACTGAAAGCCATATGCCTTTTTTGGATCACTGCATCTCTAGCACCTATGGCACTTTTGGGCATTTAGGATGTGTTCCATAAATATTGATTAGGTAAACAAACATGTTGAACATTTCTATTTACTTAGGGATAATATTCAAGATAAAAACTTTTTTTTCCAAGAGGGAACAGTGTTTTTAGCCAAAATGATTATCCATGCCTTTGTGGCTGACTTTGAGTAACAGGTAACCTATGTAAGCCAGAGAGCAGAGAACCAGGAAAAGAGAGACTTTTAGTCTCATTGAAGCTTTGGATACACTTGTTGGGAGACATTTTCCTCCCTGTATTTTCTTAACAAAGCATATAGGCTGTGAATTTAAACCTCAAAGGTAAGCTATGTGTCACAGGCTACAGAGCATTAGAGCATAAGATTTCTTACCCTATAATTTTAGTGTTGTGCTTTAGTCAGCATATTTAATTGTAGCCAAAATCATTGTTCCACTTTTTTGTTATTAGCTGTGTACAAGAAAAATGTAAAACACTGTAGAGTAAATAACATTATATTAATGTGGTCTGTTCTCTAGTTGGAGGGCCACCCCTACTTTTCCTCTAAAACATGGCTTCAAATTATGTCTGATGTATTAACTATATTAGCTTTCACAGTGAATGTTGACTTCAGAAACCAGTCAACATATTCAACCACAGAGGAGTGATGAATATTTATTGATGAACAGTTTTGTGAAAGATGAATTTTCCTTTACCCTTTGAGGTTCTAGCTGGTCTAAGAATTGAATTGACATGAAACAGATTAACAGAAGAAAAGACCAAAGTTTAATTATGTATCATTAACCTTAAAAATAAAACAGTTATTTTGCCAGCAGAAAATAGATTTGGGAATAGAAGAGAATTGCAATCCAGGACATGCAACCTATAGCAAAACCATAGACATGTCTGGAGAACAAAGGAGAGGAACACTCTTTTATAGAGTTTTACAGAACACTCTTTTTATATTGGGAGGGCTGTTCTAAGCACGACGTCCATTGGGATAAACTGGGAGGCCCAAGTATCATGTCTTCTCACTGGACGAGTTGTTTTAGTTTCTGATTGGCTGAGCTGTTGTGGAGGTGCAGGTGGAATCTTTCTTTCTCCTGCTGGGGAGTAAAGTAGCTAAAACAGTATGGCTTCCACCTCTTCTGTTGGCGTCTGAGTTTTATAAGGAGGAGCATGAATGCTTTCCCTACTGGCCTCCTGACGCCATGTTGGGGAGATTCCCCTTTATTAATTTTCACAGCACATATGGGGAATCCATAGACATAGCTTCCAAAGAGCCAGAGACAATGAAATATGTAAGTCATCCTGAACTAAGGAGAAACGTGTAGGGTTTGAGACTTCAAAGGAAAAGGAAAGCAATTCACAGGAATATGAAAGAGTAAATGTTTGGCAAACAAGTGTTGGCTGGGCAACATAGAAACAATGGATCACAGAGAGAAATTTTAACAGACTTTGACACACTCCCCCCTGTCTTCTAGATCATATTATGATGTAGTTTTATCTATGCTGATAGCTTTCCCCTGGAGCAGGTTCTCCATCTAAATTATTTTTGTGCAGTTGGGGGAGGGTGGGTGTCAAAGTGTCTTTCTGAATCTTTTGGGCCTTGACTGTTTTCAGCTCTGACAGAATCTGCAAGCCCCAAGGGCACATCATCTTGGGGCAGCCTGACCTTGGCCCCTATAACAGGTATATTATAAAGTGGGGTTCTATTTCAATGGCAATATTGTTTCTTTTAGAAAAGTGTAGAAAAGTCTTTGAATTGGAGTACCACACATCCCAAGGTCAAAGTTAGTAAAGAAAACTTCTATGTAGGGTGCTTTGTTGTGGAGAATTGGTTGGCACCAAAAGAGTAAGAACCTGGGACACTGGAGAAATTTCAAGATGTTAGATGAGTGAAGCTCATGAAATTATTTTAACTCTGGAAACAGCAGCAGGCACCTGGGGAGTATCAAGGAGTTTAAGAGGGACGTACTTAAAAGGAGGCAAGGTCATTGAAGCCAAACTACATCTATGTGACAGGCTAAAAATAAAGATTTATTTATTCATTTAAAAAAGACTTTCTTAGGAACTTGCAGTAACTCACAATAAAAAAAAAGAAAAAAGAAAAAAATCCCTGCTCTTTAGAGAGCTCTGTGTAATCACAAGTCCAATCGCATGCCCAAGTGGGCGAGGAGTGATGGGAAAGCACTCAGAGATGGAAGACAACACCCGGAGGCACCACATGAGGCCATGAGGGTTTCCTGGGACTCATGTGCAGGGAGTCTAGGAGTTGCCAGAGAGATCAGTTGCGCACTTCTGTCATGGACGGGGAGGGAGCTGCTTATACAGGGGAGAAGACAAAGACTATGTGTGTCAGGGGTGAAGGGACAGAGACTATGTGTGTGCCAGGGGCACCGGGACAGACTACATACTTTACTAGAAAGGCTCATTCTTATGTGCCCAGCACTCCAAGGAACAAAACCTTGCTCTATGGGGTCAGCCTCACAAAAAGAGTCTTCCACTGGCAAGGCAGGCCTGGATTTGGCCAGCCCTTGGTCATCAACATGGCCTGTACCTAGCACACTGCCTGAAGGAGGAGGTCATGTGGATACATGGTTATTCTGGGACAAAAGGTTATAGTGGGCAGTGCTTGTCCCCACAAGCTCATGTTCTGGCAAATATACTCTGAAATATTCCTTTTAAAATGGGCAGCATTATGTGAGTTATTACTAGGTTGTCTTGTTTGAGAGAAAACTAACAGAAAAGAAGAGGCATGACATCATGGAGAAAACTGGAGTGATGCCTATGGACACTTGGGAATTGTGTGCTATAAATTTTATGTAAAAAGGGCTGGTATTGCAGTGACAAGACATGTCCTAGTAGCTGTTAAAGACTCTTTAAATACAACAATTGATACATACAATAATAATAATAATTTTATTCATCACTGTTAGTATGTGTCAGGTGCTGTTGTTTTAAGGTCTTTGTTTATAATTTAAAATATAGACAGATTAAGGGCTCAGTTAATTCAACTTTAAAGTCTAAGATAACATTTTTGATTCCTGGGAAAATTACCTACAGAATAATTATCTGGGATTCCATAAGATCCCTCTGACTGAGAGTGAACAGAGTAAGAAATTGAGGATGGTAATCATGGACTTTATTTCTCAAGAATTTAGTAATCTAGAAATGGAAATAAATTTTGGACTTTAATTTCTTCCTAAATTTTTATAAGGGGGGAGGAATTAGTAGTATTTAAATATCAGATATTAAATATTTGTGTTCTTTGAGGTGCACTTCTGCTATTGTGAACTGATTGCCAGATTTTTAGTAAGCTCTATCAGTCTTTGTGGTAAGATACAATAGTTAGGGAATTATTCTAGGAAACAATTTTATTTTACTTTTTTGCCTATGGGGGTACTGTGGCCTTAAAGTTAATTTTGAGTAATATTTTGACTTAATCTAATACTTTCTTGAGGCAAAAGCTAAACCCACATACAGTGGTCCCAGGATGATTAAGAAAAAAAAAAAAACTTTTCCATATTTGGCAATTAGGAAGTGGAGTAAGAGTAGCCTGAGAGCATAATGACATTCTCTACCCAGGGGCACAGCCACATCCCTTTTCTTAATTATAAAGGGTTAATTGTTAAGACCCATAGGTTAAGAGAATAAAATATGTGGAGTGATAGAGTACAGCTTATTTTCCTATAAATCTATTTCCTGGAGAAATTATTTATTCTAGTCCCTGGGAGAGGACAGGATTGTGAAATTAAATTTTGCTTCTCTTCCATTGGCAATTTTGGTGTATCATACTCTGGATTTTGTAAATCTTTATGAATCTCTATGTATTTTAGTTTTTTAAGATTTCTCTGAATTTTGTACTTTAATTAATTTTAAGTCATATCACTTTTTGTAATATAAAAAAATCCTAAAGAAACCAACCGTGAGTCCATTTTAATACCAAACAGTAGGAAAACTCAAAATATCTAACTCTAGGGTACTGGGTAGAGCAACTTTAACAATAGGGCTTTTGGGGAACACTTTATAGGTTCCACAATTGGTTAAATGCTTATGTAAAACATGATAGTGTACAGTCTCACCTGAGGGTTTCAGCCCCAGGCAGGTTTGGTATGGGTTCAGTGAGACTGAGAAATGACAAAGGAACATTTTTGGATTAAAAGGGTTTATACCCAGCTTTATTCTCACAGTGGTTAAGTCCTGTGCTAGAATCACACCTGAATCCAGCAATCTGCAGGTCCATAGTCCACCTCCATCTCTGCCTCCACCCAGAAGGGTGAAGCTCTTTATACAGTGACTTCACAGAGCTCTTTACATACCTCATTGCCTACAGGTGTGGAAGCAGTAGCCCAGGAGTAGGCCAGTTACATCATCAAGTAGTTTAGGGTCAGGTGAGAATCCTACCTATAGGAACTGCCATTTTCCCCACATGTACCTAAAATAAATAAAACTCAGTTAAACATAAAGTAGGATTTGGAAATAGAAGCATCAAGGTTATACCAGTGGTGGTATCTGGGTATGTGACAGTATCTGGAGCCACACAATTTTCCTACAATTTTTTTCCACTTATTTTTATTCTAATTTTTCTGTATTAAGTATTGCATTTGTAATGAGGAAAACTTAATCTAAAAATAAAAATTACTATGAAAGGAAAATAAGTGTGTGGGGGGGATCTCAGTGATTCATACTTGAAACGTGTAATTCATTATAAACCAATTATTTCCCTTCTTCTAGTTTGGCTGTGTTTTAATTTTATGCTTAGGTGTGGAAAACATTTAGTTTGTTCCAATTAATTCCCTCTTATTGGTCATTTAATTTTAATCCTCAATTAAACTCATATTATTGGATATTGAAGTTGTGCCAAAGTATTTTCAGTTTACTCACTGGGCAATTGCAATGTATAACTCTTTAATTGAAACTAAAAATTTCAAATGAATAGAATATGAAGATAGCTTTAAAATCTATGTACTTATACCTTAACACTGCAAAATGCAGTTTTATCTTTTTGTTATTTTGATTCTATTTTAGGAACTTAAATTTCAGTGTCACCAATAAAGATGCTGATTATAGTAATAGTCATTATAATATTTGTCACCAAATCAATTGGCCTTTTCTAAAAACACTTGAGTTTTCCCTAGAACTTAATACTGTTGAAATCTTCTGGTAATTCCATGTCTTGCCAATGAGTTTCAGCCCCAGATGAGTTCACTATGGATTCAGTGTGACCAAAGAAATGACAGTAGAGTGTTCTTGGGGTGAAAGGGTTATACCCAACTTTATTCCCACGGTGGCAGGTCAGTCACTAGAATCCCATCCACTCAGATCAAGTCTGCATGCAGCAAGCTGGTCTCTGCCTCTGGGACTCTCTGCCCCAGCAGCCATCTCAGTCTCTGTCCTCGGTGCTGCCACCACTCCGAGCTCATCTCTGCTCTCCTGCAGCCTTTCAGCTGTGCCTCCATGTCACCCAGAGCACTGGGCAGGGCTCTTTATATACAGTGATATTACCCATATGCATGCCAGTGAGCTAGCCGACCAGGGCCAGGTGAGGATCCTGGCTACAGGCACCTTCACTTTATCCACACTCCATTTCTTTAATATAGTCCTAGAATATAATGTTTATTTTCAATATCTCTACTCTGTTATACTTGATTTTTTCTTCTGCTGCTATCCACCATTTCTATTTTTTCTTTCGCCTCATTTCTCCCTTTTCTCTTTTTCTACCTGCTGTTTCCTTCTTTATTTTCTTTCCATCCTCCACTTTTCCATTTTTACTTTTGCTCCTTTTTTCTGGTTATCCATTTTCCTTTTCTATCTTCTGTTCTTATTGTCCTCTTTCTTCTGCTTTTGTTCTCTGCCCTTCTTAATGAAGGCAATTGTTTAATTCCTAATCTTCATTCTTTGAAATTTCCTCCACACCAATGAATTTCAAAGTTGGATCCAAGAATGTCTGGGGGTTCATTTTTTACACATTGTGTGAGGCCAGATTTTCTGCATATACTTAAACTAAAACAACATTTTCACAACAGATTTCATGCCCAACAGAGGTCCATATTCTAATCCCTGAAACCTGTAAATGTTTCACTGTAAGTGGGTAAAAGACTCGCACTTGTGATTAGGTTAAGGCTCTTGGGATCGGGAGGTTATTCAGGTGGCTCCCATGTAGTTGTTAGTGTCCTTACAAGGGGGGAGTAGGAGGACCAGAGTCAGAGATGGGCGTGTGGGAGCAGAAGTCAAACCTTTGATCTGCTTCACAAGATTCATCTCAGACTTCAGACCACCAGGACTGTAAGATAACAAGTTTCTATTGTGTTAAGCTTCTAAATCTGTAGTAATTTTTTACAATAACAATAGGAAATAACCAAGAACTTTGTCAGGCTGGGGGTTGAGGAGTCCCCTCAGCAAGTAAGTTTTTTCAGACATGAAAAGGGAATTGGAAACTATTATTGTTATTGTTTTGCCCCAGCAATTTGAGACATCATCTTTATGATATATCAAATCTTCATGTTTTATATTCAATTCCACTGGTCTATTTTCTCTTTGTATTCCACTGTTTTAATTACAGAGGTCTTACAGAATATGCTTTAATTTCTGCTAGGGCTGATCACCTTTATTAGTTTTTCTTTTTTAGTATTTGCCTGGTTATTTTTGTATGCTTTTTCCATATGAACTTTAGGACAAACTTTTAACTCTGTAAATTATTTTCAAGAGCTCCCCAGTTGATTCTAGACATCAGAAAGGTTTAAGAATTGCTGGCCAAGAGCACATATGGGAATTTAAAAAGTAGGTCCATTCTGACTGTTAAGAGAAGAATAGACTGGATCCATGGCAGTTGCAAATTAAAAATATCAGTAAACAATTACTTGTAATTGACATGATGATAATTGTTTTTAAAATCCACTCTAGGACAATTGCTTTAGGAGACTTTTTTACCCTCAATAATCTATATTGAAACTGCAGAGCCATTGCTACAGTAATTGCCCAGCTTGATATGTAGGAGAAATAGAGATGTTAATCCTTTTCAGTAATCTATTCAGGGTAATTTTCCATAACCACAATCTTCTTCTTTAATCTCTTCAATTTTTAAAGGACTATTGATTCATAATGAGAAATAAAAAAATGTTAGTTTATTTAACTTACACAGAACATCATCTTTATGGTATATCAGATCTTCATATGTTTTCTATGCAATTCCATTTGTCTGTTTTCTCTTTGTACTCCACTGTTTTAATTATAGAGGTCTTATAGGATGCTGTAATTTCTGCTAGGGCTAGTCACCTTTTCTAGTTTTTTTTTTTTTTAGTATTTGCCTGGCAAACCACAGGATATGTGAAGTGATTTTTAGAAAGCATGATGATATTTGGGGGTTTGAAAGGAATGCAACTCATTTAATGTAATTCCCGTGCTCAAAATTCTCCAGTGGCATCCTATCACATTCAGAAAAATTCCACATTTCTCAATATGGGCTGCATGATTTGGCACTGACTACCACCACTCTGATTGCATTTCCAATAACTTTCCTGTCTTACCCATTTCCCACCAGTTACAAACAGCTCCTTGCCTTCTTCAAATATATTAGTCATGAGATGGTATCAGGTTTCTCTTACTTATTCTTCCTTCTACCTGTTATCCACATGGTTCAATTTTCATTCATATCACCGCTCAAATATTAGTTCCTCTGCTAGGCTGTCATTATTGAGTGTTGGGTAGCAAATGTATGGTAGATGGTAACTAAGTGTTGAGGAAGGGAGGCCAGTTAGGATACAATTTGGAGTAATTCAGGCATGTTATTGTGGCAGTTTCACTTATACATGTACTTACACTGATAGTGTAAATTGGAATGATATTTTGGAAAACTCCTGGTAATATTTAGTAAAGCTGAATATACATATATCATATGACCCAGCCATTCCACTCTTTTTTACCTACCAAGAGAAATGAATGTATATAAATACCGAAAGATATGTACAAGAATGGTATCAACAGCTTTATTCACAGAGGCTTCCAAACTGAAAACAGCCCTGTAGCCCACCAATAGAAAGAATAAATTGTGGTATATTTCCCAAATGGAATTTTGAAATACAATTATATTTCATTTATTCATTTTTGACTTTGGCAATTACTGTGACTGTATTTTGGATGAATCTCATGGACACAGCGTTAAGTGAAAGGAGCTAGTCACAAGTGTCCATGTTGTATGGTTATAGTTGTATTAACTTTAAGAACAAGTAAAACATCTGTAGTTACAGAAAGTTGCATTACTTTAGAGACATACTGATTGGGTGGGGCATGGGGAAACCTGCTGAGTTGTTAGAAATGTTCTACATCCTGATTTGAATGGTATTTATATAGACTTACATAGAATTTACATATATTTATATTTTATATTGAATTTATATTTATAACAATTTATGTAAAATTTATACTTGCAGAAATTAATCATGCTGCAAACTTAAGATCTGTGTACTTTATCATACAGAAATGAAATAACTCATTTAAAAAAGTAAACTTAAAAACAAGATTGTTTTGCCTTGGGTCAGTGTGATTTTGGTGAGAGATGGTACAATTCAGGATATATCTTGGAGATAGGGTTAACTCTATCTGCTGAAGAGAGTCATTAAGAATGATGCCATTGATTTTTATTTTTTTGGAATGAGCACATTCTTAAGCTGAGATTGGGAGTATGATTTAGAGCAGAAAAGGAGGTTCAACGACTTCACCATTTTTTGTTTATAATAAACGTGTTACTCACCTACATATATGAAAAGCAGAATGTATGAAGTGTTATAAATAGTTATAAATAAAATGCTATACATGTTAGTAAGAAAAAGAAATAAATAAACCCCTCACCCAAATAACTATTACTCTCTGAGTTATTCTCAAGCAAATCACGTTATTAACAATAAAATGGAGTAAATAATAAAATTTTCAGGTATTAGGCTAGTTTCACAAATGAAAGTAGCTTATAGTAGTGCTTTGTTAGTAGGAACTGTTTATAAGAACAACTTCTAATAGATCCTTCTGGACAATGAAGGAAATACTCTATATCTGTGTCATCCAATATGGTAACCATTAGGTATATGTGTCTATTGAGCACAGGGAATTTGGTTTTTAATTTTATTTAACTTAATTTAAATAGCCACATATGGCTAGTGAATATTGGACAAACTGTCATTATTAATTGAATAAATAGCTGATTCAGAGTTCTTTGTTAAAAATGATAGTGCAATATATCTAATGTACATGAAGTTTATTTGCATCTGTAAATGTAACCAAGTACGTTTCTTTCACCTATCACTGACTGAGCACTGTACAGATATGCTTGCTTGTAACTTGACTTAGCTATTTACAAGAGCCATTTAATTATTCTTACAATGAACTGTTTGTGTATTGTACCTCTTCAGTGATCTAGTTGTAATTCATGATTTCCCAAAGCCAAGTAACTCTTTGTTAATGTGAGTCACAAGCAATCTATACCAGTCTGTTCTCCAGTAACAGTGCAAAGATGCAACTAAATTTTATAGATTGAGATTACTTGCTCTGTTTGAGCTCATTAGGAATAAAAGCCAATGGCATGCCACTGCCTTGCTCACTGTTAAATAATCTACTCTAGTTATTCAAATATTCCCATGTGCCTTACATAAAACTATAAAACAAAATCTTGGTTTTTTTGTGTGATACTTCCTAGGTCCCTCAAAGCTATCAAAAGGGTTCTTCATAACTCAGATACTGTCACACAAGTTGCCTCACCATAAATACTTGATTGAAAACTGAATGCTGGCTGCTTCTGGGTTCCAGACAGCCTGCTCTTCTGAATTGACAGTATACTTTTCGTTTAAAACCAATAAATGCCCTCTGCTTTTTCTTAAACAAAACAAAAAACCCTGAATGCTCAGTCCTGTTAGTTTATTCCTCATAGAATATTTCTGAATTTTTTCAATGAGTATGGGACTTTTGATACCTAACCAAAAAATAAAACACAAACCAAAACATCTCCAAATTTTAAAATGTTTACTTTAAAATAGACAATGAAAGTATGAGAAACTTTCTGTAATTGAATATGTACTTAGAGACAAGGCAAAAATCTTTATTACAGAAAATTTGAAACATGTAATATTAAAGATAATGATAAAAGAACATGAAATACCTGTCATCTAGCTTCAACAATTATCAGAATACATCTAATCTTGTGTCATCTATAGTCCCATCCATTGTCTCCATTCTTATTTTGAAGTAAATCCTGGACATTATATCAGCTAGTCTGTAAATATTTCACTATGATCTTTAAAATATAAGTTTTCTAAAAATCATGACAAATCATATATATAAATGACAAAATTTTTAAATATTCATCAAATTTCCAAATATATTAATACTCTATTTCCTCATTGTATTAAAACACAATTTGTCTGTTTAAATTGATTGAAATTAGTTCCATGCACATAGATGAATGGTTGATGTTTCTTGAGTCCTTTTAATCAATTGTTTCCACTTCCATTTTTAATGTTGTCCTTAGAATTTTTCTGTTAAAGAGACCAGTGTGTTTGTCCTATTGAATTACATGTGGCCTGGAGTTTGTTGATCTCAGAGAATAAACTATACTTTGACTCAACAAATCTGCTGTAGACTTCTGTCAGCTCTCTTCACCGTTTTAATAGTACTGTAGTGGATGTACTTGTTCTGTATTTTTGCCAGTAGGTATTTTAGATAAATACTTATACATAGAATTGTAGGGTTAAATGGTAATGCATATAAAATTTTGCTAGCCATTGGAAGAAGATTGATGGTAGATAATTTGGCATTTTTGCATTTCCACTAGTAATGTTTTAATATGCTTGTTTTCCCTGCAGCTTTGTTAAGAGAGTAGATTGTGAAGCTTTTAGATTTTTGCCTAATAATTGAGAAATGCGATCTCAATACAGTTGTTCTTCACACTTATATTATTATAAGTCAGATTGAACATATAGATGAAATCACTTTATGCCATCTGTACATTAAGCAATCATTATGCTGTCTTGACATTAAGGGATGAGATTTTGATTAAAATTTATGGATATAAATAAGCAGTGGCCAGCCTGAAAAGGTATCTTAATAGATGTTTGTTTCTTATTGGGATAGTAAAACAATTTTGATTAAATGAACTATTATGGAAATACCATTAATCTGAATATTTTAATTTAACCAATTGTAGTATATCTGAATATATTTTATAGAATGATTTTATCTGATACCCATAAATGGAAAATTGTTAAAAGTGCTCTTATAATCAATCAAATATTTTTTTCATGGTTTGGAAAAAGTAGAATTCAGAAATTTCTTTTCACTCTTGACTATTTATTTTTTTCTAGGTTTATTTTATTTTATTATATTGATACACAATCTATATTTGTTTTGAGTACAGTATACATCACATTGGTTCAACAGCTACCCATATTATTAAAACTTTAGCTCCAACTAGTGCAGTTACTATCTGACAATATAGGAAGATGTTATAGAACCATTATCTATGTTCTCCATGCTGTGCTACCATCCCTATGGCCAACTCATATCATGATTGAGAATTTTTGTGCTCCTTTATCCCTTTTACCCCCACTCATAACAACACCTCCCCCATGGTAACCACCAGTCACTTCTCAATGTCTATGAGTCTACTTCTACTTTATTAATATTGTTCTGTTTTGTTTTTAGATTCCACAAGTCAAGTAAGTGAAGTCATATGGTATTTGTCTTTCTCTACTTGACTTATTTCACTTAGCATAATACCATCTGCATCCATCCATGTTGTTGCAAATGGCCAGATTTTTTATGACTGAATAATATTCCATTGTGTATATGTACTTAGTCTTCTTTATTCTTCTATTGATGGACATTTTCATTGCTTCCAAATCTTGGCTACTGTAAATAATGCAGCAGTAAACACAGGGGTGCATATATGTTTTCAAATCAGGGATTTATTTTCTTCAGGTAAATTCCTTAAAGTGGAATTACTGGGTCGAATGGTATTTCTATTTTTAGTTTATCAGGGTACCTCCATATTGCTTTCCACAGCGGCTGTACCAATTTATATTTCCACCAATAGTGTAGGAGGGTTCCCTTTTCTCCACATTCTTGCCAACACTTGTTACTTCTTATCTTTTGGATGGTGGCCATTCTGACTGGTGTGAGGTCATGTGGTGTTGATTTGCATTTCCCTGACAATTAGAGATGCCATAATCATGCCTGTTCAGGTCCTCTGCCATTTTTAAATTGGATTATTGGTTTTTTTGTTGTTGAGGTAGAGGAGTTCTTTATATATTTTGGATATTAACCTTTTATCAGATATATCATTTATATTTTCCATACTGTAGGTTGTGTTCTTGTTTTGCTGATGGTATCCTTTGCTGTACAGAAGATTTTTAGTTTGTTGTAGTCCTACTTTTTAAATTTTGTTTCCATGGCCCAAGAGATATGTCCAGAAAATAATTGCTCATGCTTATGTTTGAGACTTTTGCCTGTTTTCTTCTAAGAGTTTTATAGTTTCATGTCTTACATTTAAGCCTTTGATCCATTTAAAGTTTATTTTTGTGTATAGAGTTAGAGAGTACTCCAGTTTCATTCTCTTGCATGTACCTGTGCAGTTTTCCCAACACCAGTTATTGAAGAGACTTAATGCCATCTGGACATTAAGCAATCATTATGGGTTATATTTCTGGGTTAAATCTGGGCTCACTATTCTAGTCCATCAATAAAAGGGTCTGTTCTTATGCCAGTACCATACTCTTGATTACTGTAGCTTTGTAGTATAGCTTGAAGTCAGGGAGCATAACATCCTGACTTTCTATGAATTTTAGGATTATTTGCTCTATTTCATTGAAAAATGCCATTGGTATTCTGATAGGCATTGCACTGTATCTGTAAATTGCTTTGGGCAGGATTGTTATTTTGATAACATTAATTCTTATCTAAGAGTGTGGGATAGATTTCCATTTATTTGTGTCTTTAATTTCTCTCATCAGTGTCTTATAGTTTCAGAGTACAGGTCTTTCACCTCCTTAGTTTATTCCTAGATATTTTATTCTTTTTGATGCAATTGTAAATGTAATTGTTTTCCCAATTTCTCTTTCTACTAGTTTGTTGTTAATATATAGAAATGCAATAGATCTTAGTGTATTAATTTTGTATCCTGCAACTTCACTGAACCCAGTTATTAGTTCTAATAGTTTTTTGGTAGAGTTTTTACATTTTTCTATATATGGTATCATGTCACCTGCAAATAGTGATGGTTTCACTTCTTCCTCATGAGTTTGGATGCCTTTTATCTTTTTATCTTGTCTGACTACTGAGGCTAGGACCTTCAGTATTATGTAGAACAAAAGTGGTGAGAGTGGGCATCCTTGTCTTGTACCTGATGTAAGAGGAAAAATTTTCAGCTTTTTGCCATGAAGTATGATGTTAGCTGTGGGTTTGTCATACATGACCTGTATTATGTTGAGGTACATTTTTTTTAAGTTTTTAATCATGAATGGATGTTGAATTTTGTAAAATGATTTTTCAGCATCTAGTAAGATGACCATATGGGTTTTATCCTTCTTTCTGTGAATGTGGTGTATATTGATTGATTTATGAATATTCTACCATCCTTACATCCCTAGAATAAATCCCTCTTGGTTGTGATGGCTGATTCTTTTGATATATTTTTTAATTCAATTTGCTAGTAATTTGTTGAGGATTTTTGCACCTATATTTATCATGGATATTGGTCTATAATTTTCTTTTTTTTTTTTTTTTGAGGTGTCTGCCTGGTTTTACTATTAGAGTGATGTTGGCCCCATAGAATGAGTTTGGAAGTATTCCCTCTTCTATTCTTTAGAATACTTAAAGAAGAGTGTGTATTAGCTCTTCTTTAAATGTTTGGTGGAATTCAGCTGTTAGGCCATTTGGTTCTGGACTTTTGTTTCTTCGGAGTTTTTCAACTCCTAATTCAATTTTGTTACTGGAAATTGATCTGTTCAGATTTTCTGATTTTTCCTGAGTTAATCTTAGAAGGTTGTACTTTTTTAGCAATTCATCCACTTCTTCTAGGTTGTCCAGTTTATTGGCATATAATTTTCCATGGAATTCTCTAATATTCTTTCCATTTCTATGGTGTCAGTTGTAACTTTTCTTTTTTCTTTCTGATTTAGTTTGTGTCCTCTCTCTATTTTTTCCTTAAATCTGGCTAGGGGTTTGCCTGTTTTGTTTATCTTCTCTAAAGAAAACAGCTTTTGATTTCACTGATTTCTTTTTCTATTGTTTATTCTTCTCTATTCTCTTTATTTTTGCTCTGATATTTATTATGTCCCTACTTCTAGTAACTTTGATTTTCATTTATTCTTCTAGTTTTAGTTGTGAGTTTAGATTATTTATTTGGCATCATTGTTTTTTCTTGAGATAGGCCTGTATTGCTATGTACTTCCCTTTTAGAATGACTTCTGCAGCATCGCACATATTTTGAACTATCATATTATTTTTATTTGTCTCCATTTATTGCTTGATTTCTTCTTTGATTTATTCATTGATCCATTGATTATTTAGAAGCATGTTGTTTAACCTCCATGTGTTTGTGATCCTTTTTGTTTTCTTTTGTAATTTATATCTAGTTTCATACCTTTATGGTCTGAGAAGTTGCTTGATACAATTTCAATATTTTTGTATTTATTTAGCCTCTTTTTGTGTCCTAATATGTTATCTATTCAGGAGAACATTCCATGTGTACTTGAGAAAAATGTGCATCCTGCTGCTTTTGGGTGGAATGTTCTGTATTTCTCTCTTAAGTGCATCTAATCTAATGTATTGTTCAGTGCCTCTGTTACCTTATTTATTTTCTGTCTGGATTATCTGTTCATTTATGTAAGTGGGGTGTTAAAACCCCCTCATATGATTGTGTTGCAGTCTATTTTACCCTTTAGTTTTGTTGGTACTTGTTTTACATATTTAGGTGTTCCTATGTTAGGTGTATAGATGCTTGTAATTGTCATATCCTCTTGACTCCTGATTTTTCCTCTCTTTTATTTGCATGAAATATCTTTTTCCATCTTTTCACTTTCAGTCCACATATGTCTTTAGGTCTGAATGA
The DNA here is from genome assembly GCF_040802235.1 of Manis javanica. Classification (NCBI taxonomy): domain Eukaryota; kingdom Metazoa; phylum Chordata; class Mammalia; order Pholidota; family Manidae; genus Manis; species Manis javanica. The sequence goes on along the minus strand of NC_133160.1, from coordinate 124,217,458 downwards.
GTCTCTTGTGGCAGCATATAGTTGGGTATTGTTTTTTTATCCTTTCTGCCACCCTGTGTCTCTTGATTGATGCATTCAGTTCATGTACATATTCAGCAATTATTTATAGGTCTGTGTTTATTGCCATTTTATTTGTTTTCTGTTTGTTTTTGTAGTTCTCTGATCCTTTCTTCTTCTCTTATACTTGTTATTTGATGGTGTTCTTCATGTTGTAATTGAATTTCTTTTCAAAACATTTTTGTAAAAAACAAGTTTAAAAAAAACTTAAACAAAAAGTTATAAAGTAAATTATAGGCTTTAGGTTTGTGGCTAATGTAACAGTCATGGATAGTTTCCTAAATATATAATAGCCAACATTAATTTTATGTTTGCTCTATTTCAAACACTATCTAAAAAAAGTATTTATTTTTTAATTATCTTTCCTTCTTCATACTTCATGTATTAGATGTCACATTCTACACTTTTTTGTGTATCCTTTTACTGATTTTCTGTATAGTTCATTTTACTACTTTTGTTTTGTTTTAACTTCATATTTTCTTGGTAATTGGTCTACCTTTACTGTAGATTTATTTTCACTGGTGAAAAGTATTTAAGCTTAAGAGCTTTTCCATTTCCAGAAGTCCCTTTAAAATATCCTGTAAGTTTGGTTTAGTGGTATGTTGGATTACTTCAGCCTTTGCTTATCTAAGAAATGTTTAATCTTTCCTCACATTTTGAATGATAAACTTGCTGGGTAGAGGATTCTTGATTGAAAGTCCTTCTGTTTGACTACATTAAATTTTTTATGCCACTCCGTTCTGGTCTGTAAAGTTTTTGCTGAGAAATCTGCTGATAGTATGATGGGGCTTCACATACAAGAAATTTTTTGCCTCTTGCTAGCTGCTTTCAGTGCCCTCTCTTTATTCTAATTCACTCTTGATAATTTAATTCAGCATATGACCTCTTTCATTCAATTAAGCTGACTTTTAAATTATCTAGTAATAGTGGATCACTTGAAAATCTAGGATGTCAGAAAGCAAAGAAAACGTTTCCTCCTTTTCTCCATCTCTAGGGTGAAAGGCTAAATAGACAAACAGGAACACTTAATATACACTCTGTATAGCCTGAGATTTAAGAGGGAAGAGGTAAAAGGGGAAAGTGAAGAGATTAAAAGCTCTCTCTTCCACAAATAGTGCCATTTTTGTGTTTCTTTAATTCTGAAAGACTTTTTGTTTGCCAATGTTACCCTCTTTGGACTCAGCTTTTCCTCTTCCTCCATCTTCCAAGTGCGGCAAGGATAAACTGGATTGCCCCTCCATTTAGGGAGTCTGTCAAGCAGCTCGAGGAGCCAAGGGAGGCACTAATGGAAATCAGGTACAGAACTGGCAACTTAGGAAAGTGTTGTTCAAGTACATTACAAGAAATACTCAGGCTTTTATTACTTTCAGAGTAGTAGATCCAGAGCCTAGGTTTGGCTTTAGAAAAAAAGAATCAAGGCTATTATTTGACTTACTGTAATTTGGAAAATGAAGTGGGTCAAACAGAATGTTCAAGAATCAGCAGGCTAAGATATTATGAGTGTCTCTGGGGTTAAAGAACTGTGTGGGGTTGTTCCCTTGAGGATTTGAATATGTACCAGGCTGCTGGCTTAGGGTTTGAGTTTCTCAGCCATTGTTTTTCAGTGGGAACAAAACTAAGGCCTTCCAAATGCCTATCATATGCTTGACTAAAAACCAACTTCTGAAGATATGAAATGATAAGTCCTCTGTGCTGCAAATGGTTGTAACATACTCAAAGAAGTTTGTTACAGTAGTTAAACTTGTGAATTTTGGTTAACTTTTGGTCAAATTCTTTAACTTCACTCTAACTGAGTTATATCATTTGAAAATTAATACAACTGAAAAAATGCTTAAATAGCACTTCTCACGTAGTGAATTCTTCATTTTCATTGTGCTTATAGTTATTTAAAACAGCTCCTACCTTTGATTTGGCCCTGTAATAAATGTGTCTGCTTTTTACTAAAATGTGTAATTTAATCCCTGAGGCCTTTTGAATAAAACACTCCCTGATCGGCCTGATAAGGGGCTAGGGACATATATACTCTTGTTTATCTTGGTGGATAAAGACAATAATTAATGGAATAAGTACTTTTCTAGCTATGCAATCTTTTTTATGCCATTAATTAGCTATGCATCCAGAGTAAATGATTTACTATTTGAAGGTCTTAGATTATTCATTTACATAATATTAAAGTTTATCTTAGAGTTTATCATACCTATAAAATATCATTAATAAATTGCCCTGAAATGAAAATGCTTCAGTTTAAGCAACTATATGAAAATTAGAAAAATTTCAAATATAGCCAAGTACATTTTACCTACTAAAAACCTTTTGATCAGTTATTGCTAATTCTTCGGCTTGGAAGAAATTTTAGATCCCATGTTTATAGTCAACTGAGCTTAAAGTTGATCACAGAGTATTTAAGATTAAGTGCTGTATTTACAGAAATAGCAATTCTCTTTAGAAAACATACCCCAATTGGATTTTCCATATGTGCCAATCACTTCTAGCTAATCAGATAATTTGTCTACAGTGGGAAAGGCATCTTCAAATTTATGGGATTTCTCTAATACATCTGTATATATAGTGAGACAGAATTATTTGGACATAAATATGAAAAAGGAAAAAAGAATACTTGTATAGTAATCAACATTGTAAAGAATATGCCATCATTAATACTACCTTTCCAGGTAAGTATGTATACATATATACAGGTATGTGTAGACTCACATATACATTTGCTATACACACATGACATATATGGAAGGACAGATGCAAAGATGGCAATGGTGTGTGTATGTGTGTGCATACATATTCACTCTTACATCAATGGGATGACTGAAATTTTTGCAGAATTCTGACATATAATAAGTTGTATATATCAATTATTCTGAACATAAGTGAATTTGAACCTTATAAAATATATCAATTTCATTTTAATTACAAATTAATTTAATTACATATTAACTAAAAACATAATATACTATCTTTTCTTCCTATACATACATACCCATGATAAAATTTAATTTATAATTTAGGCACAGTAAGAGTTTAACCATAATAACTAATAATAAAATAGAATAACTAATTATATGCTGTCAGTTATATAATTGTGTAATCTCTCACTCTTCCTCTCAAATTATCTTATTATACTGTTCTCCCACTTCTTGTAGTGATACAAGAAGATAAAATGCCTATGTGAAGAGATGAACTGAGGTGAATGATATAGGCATTATGATTTATTGTTAGGCTACTATTGACCTGCTAAGAGGATCATCAGCTTCCCAACCTCAGTTGACCATGGATAGCTGCAACTGTGGATAAAGGGGGACTACTGAATAGTTATTTATAAAACAAATAACTCAAAATTATCATAACTTTCTAGCATGAGGTATTGAGGTAAAATACAAAGAACATTTGACATTTATACTAGCAAACTCTGCTACAGAAGATTAAAAATTCAAAATACAGAAATTGGCTCATATCTATAAAAGAGGTTTCCTCTAAAGGTTGTACAGTTTAAAGCATATGAAACTTATGGTTTGAGGATATGAGCTCTTGAGATGGGCTGCCCAGGCTTAACTGAATTTACCATTTATTAACGGTGTGATCTTGGATGCAACATTTACTCATCTCTCAAGTACATGTAAGGAGTATAAAACAGTGCCTGGCACAGTTAGTATGACTAAAATTGTAATAATACAACCAAGGTTCTTCCAGTTCTATAATTTTTTGAAACAGGAATCACATCTTTTTAAGAGAAAATACTGAGGCCTTCTTTAGCCATATGATACTGAAGAATGTGAGCTCTCAATGATACTGAAGAATATGATCTCAATGAAATAAACACTTCTATTATTTTTTTCACATGAGTTTATAGTATAAAAGAATAATTTGCAGAACTTAGCCTGGAACTTGGAATGGTTGGAGGCGATTTGAGAAGGACAATTTATGTATTAGGGTTCTTCAGAGAAAAAGAACCCTTTTCTGAGAGAGGAGAAGGGTGAGAGAGATTTTGAGGAATTGGCTCCTGTGATTGCGGATGGTGAGATTTCCCACAATCTTCTATCTGCAAGCTGGAAACCCAGAAAAGTGATATGATTCAGTCTGAGTCTGAAGGCCTGAGAACCAGGGGAGTTGATGTCTGTAAATCTCAGTCTGAAGGTGGGAGAAGATAAAATGCAATGTCTGAGTTCAAGCAGTGATCTAGAAAAAAGGTGAATTCCTCCTTCATCAACCTTTTGTTGTATTTGGCCATCAATGGATTGGATGAAGCCCACCTACTTTGGAGAGGGCAATTTACTTGATTGAGTTCCCAGATTTGAATACTAATATCATTCAGGGATACTTTCATAAATATATCCAGGAATAATATTTTATCTGGGAACCTCATGGCCAGTCAAGTTAACACATAAAATTAACCAACACTGAAGAATGTAACAATCGGAAGAACTGTATGAATTAATATTTGTAATCCTGACATGTAAGAGACTTATGTAAAAGTCACTCATGTTTTATTTATCGTTAATGTAGCTTTGTGTTGACTCAGGATAAGAGAGAGTAAGTAGCTTTCCCTTTGATGAGTTTCATAACCATATTTTTTAATCTAAACTCCTTATAAGGAAAGTGAGATGAGGAAAACTGAAAAGGACCAATCTTAAATCTGTGCAATTAAACAATATATTCAGGGAACATATTCTCTTCGTAGAAGAGAGAAAGGCAGTGCTTACACATCTGGCCTCTATCTCTCTTCTCTGCAGAGACTTAGACCATACACTTTACAAGTTCCTGGGGAATAGAGATAAAACTTCGTGACTTTAATGGACCTGGCTGTTGTTTCCCTAGAGTAATTCAGTTAAAATTGCTCTATGTTGAACATCAGTGAAACAATTTCTTTCCTCTTAGATTCATTCTGTAAAAACAATTAAAAGGGAAGAAATTACATTTCTGATCATTTTTACAGGATCAAAATTTTCTGGCCAATGTTTGAACATTGCAAAGAATTGTGTAAGTAAAGATTATTCATTTAGACAATGTTCTCATTTCAACAGTAGCTCATTTTTAGTATTTAATTGCTTGATGTTGCAAATGATATCATATCATTCCAGTAGAATAGCAAAGCTTTCCCAATCACTGTTTTGAATATTTCATCTAATTAGAGAACATAAATTTCATGTTGTAAGATATAATTTATATTTTATTATTTGGATGAAGATGGAGAGTGATCAAGAAAGAAATGCTTGAATAAACATTTAAAATAAATTCAAATGCTGAATTGTTCTTGTAATGTGAAACATTATATTAGAGAATTATTGTATTTTTTATAATTTTACTAATCTTTAAGCATATATGAATAAAACAGAGAAACTAAAAATTGAGTGGGAAAATTAATATGACCACTTCAACTAACTTACTTAATAGTACTTTAGTCCCATAAATGGACCCTCACAGATATAGATTTTAATATTTATTTTGGAGGGTCTGCTATGAATTCTTTAATGTTTTTTTTTTATTGAAGGATAGTTGACACACAGTATTACATTAGTTTTAGGTGTACAATACAGTGATTTAACATTTATATACATGATAATTCTAGGTACCAGCTATCACCATACCAAGTTGTTACAATATTTTGACTATATTCCTTATGTTATACATTACATCCTGGTTACTTATTTATTTTACAATTGGAAGTGTGTACTTTTTTTTTTTTTGTGAGGGCATCTCTCATATTTATTGATCAAATGGTTGTTAACCACAATAAAATTCTGTTTAGGGGGGAGGGTCAATGCTCAATGCACAATCATTAAACCACCCCAAGCCTAATTTTCGTCAGTCTCCAATCTTCTGAAGCATAACGAACAAGTTCTTACGTGCAGAACAAATTCTTACATAGTGAATAAGTTACATGGTGAACATTACAAGGGCAGTCATCACAGAGGCTTTTGGTTTTGATCATGCATTATGAACGATAAATAGTTCAAATATGAATATTCATTTGATTTTTATACTTGATTTATATGTGGATACCACATTTCTCTATTATTATTATTTTTAATAAAATGTTGAAGTAGTAGGTAGATACAAGATAAAGGTAGAAAACATAGTTTAGTGTTGTAAGAGAGCAAATGTAGATGATCAGGTGTGTGCCTGTAGACTGTGTTAATCCAAGCTAGACAAGGGCAATAAAACATCCATGTATGCAGAAGATCTCTCTCAGAACAGGGGGAGGGAGGTTCTAAGCCTCACCTCTGTTGATCCCCATTTTCTCACCTGATGGCCCCCCTGCGACTGTGCCTGTCTTAGGTTGTTCCTCCCTTGAGGAATCTTACCCGTTTCTGGCTAACCAGTCATCTTCCGGGGCCATACAGGGAAATGTTAAGTTGGTAAGTGAGAGAGAAGCCTTATTGTTTGAAAAGGTTAGCTTTTTACTTCTTTGCATATTTTATGCCCTTTGGCTTCTATGCCCAGCATTTGTCTTGAGGTGTCTTTACCACTTGGAAGAATTATGATACTCAGTAAATTCGATATGAGGCACGAATTCTACTTAAGGGTTATAATTAGGAAGGAAGAAGAAAAGCTATAGAAGTAGCAGGTGGAAGAAAACCTGGGAAGATTGATTATTTCTTTGACATACCTTCTTGTAGAGTAACTTCAGCATGTATAGGTTTTAAACTACTAATTAAATCGCACACACACATTAGCATAATAGGAGTACAGTTACGTAACCAAAAATACCTGTAATTACCAGCCATCTCCAGTGAAACCAAGAAAACCAGTTAGGCACCTTAAGCATTTGTGAAAACTTGTCTATAATATGGTGAATATTGTCCAACTGAACTTGAACAGTCTGAGAGAAATCAGACAAGTTAAAACAACCCATTCCTGGGGACTGTTCACATCCCATATGTTCTTTTAACAGTAAATAGTCTGTAGTTGTAAGATTTTGGAGCGCTACAATTTGCACTTCTCCTAATTCTTGGTTGAGATCCAACAGTTTAGATCCTGTCAAATTTGCTGTTTTGCTGTATGCACAGGCCAGCTTAGATACCTCCTTCATTCCCATAGCAAGTCCAGGAACTGGTGGGATGAGTGCATCTACACCTGTAGCAGTGCATGGATCTTTGTTGGGGTTTTTTGATGGTCATCTTCTGGCATGAGTCTTCCCGAGAGTGCTGATGTTGGAAGTCCTTTTTCATATCATAACTTAGTTCATTTTCGGGGTAGCCAAATTAGGCTTTGATCCTCTGTATAAACACAAACAGACCCTTTGCCTACACTTTTATATGCCCTTTATATCATTGTGTAGAATTCATTGGAGGTCACCACACAGGAACTGCTTTTTTTTTTTTATCATTAATCTACACTTACATGATGCATATTTTGTTTACTAGGCTCTCCCCTATACCAGGTCCCCCCTATGTACCCCCTTACAGTAACTGTCCATCAGCTTAGCAAAATGTTGTAGAATCACTACTTGTCTTCTCCGTGTTGTACAGCCCTCCCTTTTCTCCCACCCCCCCATGCATGCTAATCTTAATACCCCCCTTTTTCTCCCCCTCCCTTATCCTTCCCTACCCACCCATCCTCCCCAGTCCCTTTCCCTTTGGTATCTGTTAGTCCATTCTTGAGTTCTGTGATTCTGCTGCTATTTTGTTCCTTCAGTTTTTCCTTTGTTCTTATACTCCACAGATGAGTGAAATCATTTGGTATTTCTCTTTCTCTGCTCGGCTTGTTTCACTGAGCATAATACCCTCCAGCTCCATCCATGTTGCTGCAAATGGGAGGATTTGCCCTTTTCTTATGGCTGAGTAGTATTCCATTGTGTATATGTACCACATCTTCTTTATCCATTCATCTATCGATGGACATTTAGGTTGCTTCCAATTCTTGGCTATTGTAAATAGTGCTGCACTAAACATAGGACTGCATTGGTCTTTCTCATACTTGATTGCTGCATTCTTAGGGTAAATTCCTAGGAGTGCAATTCCTGGGTCAAATGGTAAGTCTATTTTGAGCATTTTGATGTACCTCCATACTGCTTTCCACAATGGTTGAACTAATTTACATTCCCACCAGCAGTGTCGGAGGGTACCCCTTTCTCCACGGCCTCGCCAACATTTGTTGTTGTTTGTCTTTTGGATGGCAGCTATCCTTACTGGTGTGAGGTGATACCTCATTGTAGTTTTAATTTGCATTTCTCTGATAATTAGCGATGTGGAGCATCTTTTCATGTGTCTGTTGGCCATCTGAATTTCTTTTTTGGAGAACTGTCTGTTCAGTTCCTCTGCCCATTTTTTAATTGGGTTATTTGTTTTTTGTTTGTTGAGGCGTGTGAGCTCCTTATATATTCTGGACGTCAAGCCTTTATCGGATGTGTCATTTTCAAATGTATTCTCCCATACTGTAGGGTTCCTTTTTGTTCTATTGATGGTGTCTTTTGCTGTACAGAAGCTTTTCAGCTTAATATAGTCCCACTTGTTCATTTTTGCTGTTGTTTTCCTTGCCCGGGGAGATATGTTCAAGAAGAGGTCACTCATGTTTATGTCTAAGAGGTTTTTGCCTATGTTTTTTTCCAAGAGTTTAATGGTTTCATGACTTACATTCAGGTGTTTGATCCATTTTGAGTTTACTTCTGTATATGTGGTTAGGCAATGGTCCAGTTTCATTCTCCTACATGTAGCTGTCCATTTTTGCCAGCAACATCTGTTGAAGAGACTGTCATTTCGCCATTGTATGTCCATGGCTCCTTTATCTAATATTAATTGACCATATATGTCTGGGTTAATGTCTGGAGTCTCTAGTCTGTTCACTGGTCTGTGGCTCTGTTCTTGTGCCAGTACCAAATTGTCTTGATTACTATGGCTTTATAATACAGCTTGAAGTTGGGGAGTGAGATCCCCCCTACTTTATTCTTCTTTCTCAGGATTGCTTTGGCTATTCGGGGTCTTTGGTGGTTCCATATGAATTTTTGAATTATTTGTTCCAGTTCATTGAAGAATGTTGCTGGTAGTTTCATAGGGATTGCATCAAATCTGTATATTGCTTTGGGCAGGATGGCCATTTTGACGATATTAATTTCTTCCTAGCCACGAGCATGGGATGCGTTTCCATCTGTTAGTGTCCCCTTTAATTTCTCTTAAGAGTGACTTGTAGTTTTCAGAGTATAAGTCTTTCACTTCTTTGGTTAGGTTTATTCCTAGGTATTTTATATTTTTTTTGATGCAATTGTGAATGGAGTTGTTTTCCTGATTTCTCTTTCTGTTGGTTCATTGTTAGTGCATAGGAAAGCCACAGATTTCTGTGTGTGGATTTTGTATCCTGCAACTTTGCTGTATTCCGCTATCAGTTCTAGTAGTTTTGGGTGGTGTCTTTAGGGTTTTTTTATGTACAGTATCATGTCATCTGCAAATAGTGACAGTTTAACTTCTTCTTTACCAATCTGGATTCCTTGTATTTCTTTGTTTTGTCTGATTGCCGTGGCTAGGACCTCCACTACTATGTTAAATAACAGTGGGGAGAGTGGGCATCCCTGTCTAGTTCCCGATCTCAGAGGAAAGGCTTTCAGCTTCTCACTGTTCAATATAATGTTGGCTGTGGGTTTTTCATAGATGGCCTTTATTATGTTGAGGTACTTGCCCTCTATTCCCATTTTGCTGAGAGTTTTTATCATGAGTGGATGTTGAACTTTGTCAAATGCTTTTTCAGCATCTATGGAGATGATCATGTGGTTTTTGTCTTTCTTTTTGTTGATGTGGTGGATGATGTTGATGGACTTTCGAATGTTATGCCATCCTTGCATCCCTGGGATGAATCCCACTTGGTCATGGTGTACGATCCTTTTGATGTATTTTTGAATTCGGTTTGCTATTGTTTTGTTGAGTATTTTTGCATCTACGTTCATCAGGGATATTGGTCTGTAGTTTTCTTTTTTGGTGGGGTCTTTGCCTGGTTTTGGTATTAGGGTGATGATAACTTCATAGAATGAGTTTGGGAGTATCCCCTCCTCTTCTATTTTTTGGAAAACTTTAAGAAGAATGGGTATTATGTCTTCTGTGTATGTCTGATAAAATCCCGAGGTAAATCGATCTGGCCCAGGGGTTTTGTTCTTGGGTAGTTTTTTGATTACCGCTTCAATTTCGTTGCTGGTAATTGGTCTGTTTAGATTTTCTGTTTCTTTCTGGGTCAATCTTGGAAGGTTGTATTTTTCTAGGAAGTTGTCCATTTCTCCTAGGTTTCCCAGCTTGTTAGCATATAGGTTTTCATAGTATTCTCTAATAATTCTTTGTATTTCTGTGGCGTCCATCGTGATTTTTCCTTTCTTGTTTCTGATACTGTTGATTTGTGTTGACTCTCTTTTCCTCTTAATAAGTCTGGCTAGAGGCTTGTCTATTTTGTTTATTTTCTCGAAGAACCAGCTCTTGGTTTCATTGATTTTTGCTATTGTTTTATTCTTCTCAATTTTATTTATTTCTTCTCTGATCTTTATTATGTCCCTTCTTCTGCTGACCTTAGGCCTCATTTGTTCTTCTTTTTCCAATTTCAATAATTGTGACATTAGACCTTTCATTTGGGATTGTACTTCCTTTTTTAAATATGCTTGGATTGCTATATGCTTTCCTCTTAAGACTGCTTTTGCTGCGTCCCACAGAAGTTGAGGCTTAGTGTTGTTGTTGTCGTTTGTTTCCATATATTGCTGGATCTCCATTTTGATTTGGTCATTGATCTATTGATTATTTAAGAGCGTGTTGTTAAGCCTCCATGTGTTTGTGAGCCTTTTTGCTTTCTTTGTACAGTTTATTTCTAGTTTTATGCCTTTGTGGTCTGAAAAGTTGGTTGGTAGCATTTCAATCTTTTGGAATTTACTGAGGCTCTTTTTGTGGCCTAGTATGTGGTCTATTCTGGAGAATGTGCCATGTGCACTTGAGAAGAATGTGTATCCTGTTGCTTTTGGATGTAGAGTTCTGTAGATGTCTATTAGGTCCATCTGTTCTAGTGTGCTGTTCAGTGCCTCTGTGTCCTTACTTATTTTCTGTCTGGTGGATCTGTCCTTTGGAGTGAGTGGTGTGTTGAAGTCTCTTAGAATGAATGCATTGCATTCTATTTCCTCCTTTAGTTCTGTTAGTATTTGTTTCAGGTATGTTGGTGCTCCTGTATTGGGTGCATATATATTTATAATGGTTATATCCTCTTGTTGGACTGAGCCCTTTATCATTATGTAATGTCCTTCTTTGTCTTCTGTTACTTTCTTTATTTTGAAGTCTGTCTTGTCTGATACCAGAATTGCAACACCTGCTTTCTTCTCTTTGTTGTTTGCCTGAAATATCTTTTTCCATCCTTGACTTTTAGTCTGTGCATGTCTTTGGGTTTGAGGTGAGTCTCTTGTAAGCAGCATATGGATGGATCTTGCTTTTTTATCCATTCTATTATTCTGTGTCTTTTGATGGGTGCATTCAGTGCATTTACATTTAGGGTGATTATTGAAAGGTACGTACTTATTGCCATTGCAGGCTTTAAGTTTGTGGTTACCAAAGGTTCAGGGTTCGCTTCTTTACTATCTTACTGTCTAACTTAACTCGCTTGTTGAGCTATTATACACATGGTCTGATGATTCTTTATTTCTCTCCCTTCTTATTCCTCCTCCTCCCTTCCTCATATGTTGGGTGTTTTGTTCTGTGCTCTTTTTAGGGGTGCTCCCATCTAGAGCAGTCCCTGCAAGATGCCCTGTAGAGGTGGTTTGTGGGAGGCAAATTCCCTCAACTTTTGCTTGTCTGGGAATTGTTTAATCCCTCCTTCATATTTAAATGATATTCGTGCTGGATACAGTATCCTTGGTTCAAGGCCCTTCTGTTTCATTGCATTAAGTATATCATGCCATTCTCTTCTGGCCTGTATGGTTTCTGTTGAGAAGTCTGATGATAGCTTGATGGGTTTTCCTTTGTAGGTAACCTTTTTTTTCTCTCTGGCTGCCTTTAATACTTTGTCCTTGTCTTTGATCTTTGCCATTTTAATTATTATGTGTCTTGGTATTGCCCTCCTTGGATCCCTTGTCATGGGAGTTCTGTGTACCTCTGTGGTCTGAGAGGCCATTTCTTCCCCTAGTTTGGGAAAGTTTTCGGCAATTATTTCTTCAAAGACACTTTCTATCCCTTTTTCCCTCTTCTTCTTCTTCTGGTATTCCTATAATGCGTATATTGTTCCATTTCGATTGGTCACTCAGCTCTCAGGATTCTTTCATTCCTGGAGATCCTTTTATCTCTCTCTGCATCCGCTCTCTGTGTTCCTGTTCTCTGTTTTCTAGACCATTAATGCTCTCTTGCATTTCGTCCATTCTGTTTTGAAGTCCTTCCAGAGCTTGTTTTATTTCTGTATTCTCCTTCCTTAGTTCTTGCATATTTCTCTGCAAGTCCATCAGCATGGTTATGACTTTTGTTTTGAATTCTTTTTCAGGAAGACTTGCTAAATCTATCTCCCAGGTTCCTTCTCAGGGGAAGATGTAGCAGATGCCTAAGCTGTCTGGGTTAGTCTTGTCTGGATCATATTTTTTTGCCTTTTCATGTTGACAGGTGCTATTGTCTGTCAGCTGGGAGGGCCAAACTTTTCACTTGTAAACTGGCCTTTCTTTACTGGGACAGCTGCGACCCCTAGTGGCTTGTGTTGGGTAATTGCGTGTAGACTGGGTCTTTGTGTCTTGCCTGGCGGAAGTGTAGGAATTTTCCTTTCTGCCTTTCTGTGGGCGTGTTTTGCCTTAGGCTGTTTCTCTGCTTTTGCAGCGCCAGGAGGGGTAATGGACTGGGGGGTGGCTGTTTGGCTGTTTACCTCCCTGAGGGGTCTCAGAGCTATTGCCCAGGGGGTTAGTGCACCCAGTTTTCCCTGTAATTTCCAGACACTGGGCTGTGACCTGTGTTGTTTCCGTCTAGCTGTTAAATCCCTGTCCCTTTAAGACTTTCAAAGAGCACTGTCTTTTCTTTGTCACAGGGGCATCAGCTTTGACACCTGCTCAGAGGTTTTGCTGCCCTATTTCCCTAGTTTCCAGCCCTCCACGCATGCACTGTGTCTGCGCTCTGGTGCGGGTGGCTGGGGCTGGGTGTTTAGCAGTCCTGGGCTCCCTCTCCCTCCCGCCGGGAGCTGGGGGAAGGTGTGCTGGGGTCCCGCTGTGCCGGGGGTTGTATCTTACCCCTTTCACCAGGCGCTGGGCTCTCGCACATGTCGATGTAGTCAGGCTGTTGTCCTGTGTCTTCTGGTCTCTCTTTTAGGATTAGTTGTATTTGCTGTATTTTCAAAAATAAATATGTTTTTGGAGGAGATTCCCACTGTCCTACTCACGCCGCCATGTTGGTTCCACCCGAATTCTTTATTCCAGATTTTAATTTTTGACGAAGGTGTAAAAGCAGTCCAAAGGGGAAAGAGTAGTTTTTTAACAAATGGTGCTGAAGTATTTAATAATCCATAGGCAAAAATGGTGAAATTGAATCTATATTTTACACATATGCAAAACTTAAAATGGATAACTAAAAACTGTAAAACTTTTAGGAGATAACAGGAGAAAAACTAGGGTTTGTTCAAATGTTCTTACATATGATGCCAAAAGCATGACCCATAAAAGAAAAAAATTGATAATTTGACTTTCAGAGAAAATTATTTTAATTTTGATAAAGACTCAAGAGGATTAAAAGGCAAGCTAGAGACTAAGGAAACAATTACAAACCATGTATCAAACAAAGATTCATTTCTAGAATACACAAAGATCTCTTAAAACTCAACAAACAAAAAACCCAGAACAACCATTCCAATTATAATGGACAAAGAATGTGAAGAAACTTCTCACGGAAAAAGATAGAGGGACAGCAAATAAGTACATCAATAAATTCTTGCCATCATTAGTCACTAGGGAAATGAAAATTTAATCCAAAATGACATATCCTTATATACCTATTGGAAGAGATTTAAAAAAATACTGAATGCTGGTGAGGTTGCAGAGAAACTGGATTTCTCATACATTGCTAGTGGAACTGTAAAAAATCCCAGTTCTTGTGATGTTCTAAAACACAATAAAAAACTCTAAGATTTTAATTTTAGCTTAAAAGAAAAAACTGGCATCCTCTCCCTGATTTTGCCATCATATTTCAGCACAATATTTTAGTTAGTACTTGCCTTGAATTAATTTCCAAATTTAACTTATGAAGTAAACTTCTAGATTTTACATTGTATTATATATTACATATTATATATAAAATATGGATTGAGCCATCAGTTTCCAAAATTGTTTTAATATTACAAAAATATACAATTTTAATTAATTAGAAGAACTTATAATAATGAATGTGTTAAAAATGTTTAAGCTTATAACTACTTACAATGTCACCAATTATATAGATATAGTGTACTCACTTAATTAAAATTTCTAGACTGTTACTAAACCTAGACTAATATTTTATTATTATTATTGAGTTAATAATTTAATCTTTGGATACTTAATTTCTGAAAGAAAAATATGCAAATATTAGTCATTAAATTGTTGTTTATATTTATTCTTTTCTTTATTTTTATTTAAAATAGGATGACCATGTAATGACAGTATATGTAACTGCCTTTAAATGATCCACCTTAAAATTTATGAATCTAATAGATTTGTGTTTATGAAAAAATAATCTTTGGCTCTCTGCTGCCTTTTTTTTTGAGTTAATAAAAATTTGGTTTACTTTGAGGATAATAATTAACAAACTGTTAGATAATACCTGGTTCAAGAGTTATGGAAAAATACCAATATATATTGTATCAGTTTGTGGGTGCTGTCATAACAAAACGCTACAGACTGGGTGGTTGAAGTTACATAAGTTTATTTTCTCATAATTCTGGAGGCCAGAAGTCCAAGATCAAAGTGTGAACAGGATTGGTGTCTGAGCCCTCTCATCTTGGTTTTTAGTTGGCCAACTTCTCTTTGTGTCTTCACATGATACTCCCTGTGCCTGTGCGAAAAACTCCTCTTATAAGGATATCAGTTGGGTCTGATTAAGGACCATTCTAATGACCTCTTTAACTTAATTGCTGCTTTAAAGGCCTTGCCTCCAAATGTAGTCAGATTTTGAGGTACTAGGGGTTAGAACTTTAATACATGAATTTTGAGGCAACACCATTCAACCCATAACATACATACATACATATTTATGTATATACACACACACACACATGCACATACACACAATGATAAATATGGTTTGGTTAATAACCCAATATCTCATTCTATAGGCTTTTTAGATTGCTGAAAGGATATGTTCTCTTGATTTAATTTGGGCACTCATCTCTGGTCTAGAAGAAAACTAAAAACTCTAATTATAATATTTTCTTAGTATTTGCTGTGTTGCAGTATTCAAGTATGTGATCTTCAGAGTCTTGAAAACTGTCATAAAGCCACTGTCCCAAACAATCATATACAAAAAAGAATGGTAAACGTAAACGTTTTAGAGACTGAGATGACCGTAATTTATGGGATCACAGTTCACGAAGAGTGATGCACATGTGGATTGTATCCCCAAATGATACTGATCTCCTGTTCAGCACAGGTATAAATAATTACAAGGAAGGATAGACAAATGTGGCTACCTATGATAATATGACATAACTCTCTGTCCCAGGAAGTTCTTTTTCCAGGAAGCTAAGAGTGTAATACAGAACTTCACTGTTTACTTCAGGAAATGGCTGTAAACCAATTTATCTGGGCAAACAGGTTGCTCCTCTGGGGAAATAACTCTCCTGTCAAGAAAATAAGATGATCACTGTGTGCAAAGAGCTCACATGATATACAAGATTTAACTCATCAAATCCTCACGTTGCTATGTCCACCAATTCTAAACTGTTACATCACAAATTATGCTCAATAGCAGCCAATTTCTTTTCTTGAATCTTGAGTCTGGGCTCCTAAACTTTGTAAGTGTCCTTCCTTGATCTGCAACTTTTCAGATGCTACTAGGACTGTATCCAACTGTGGTCTCCCTTACAGTTGAAACTCTAATAATCTTTGCTTGACTAACAGATTTTTCCTCAGGTCTTTTGGGGAATATGACAGTTAATACATTTTACACTTAAACCATAAATAAAATGTTAAAGTCATTGAGAATAATCTGTCTGAGATATTTACATTTGATTTTAAGAATTTTATTAGCTTCATTTCCTTAAAATTAAACCCTGTCTTCCAAATAAAACTAAACTTAAAACCCACAGAATCCATATGTTTATGATTCAGCACTTAATCCATTAGAATCTTTGACTCATTAACCTAAAAATTCAACTCAATGCTGAAATTTGATGCAGTAATAAAGTATGCTGGACACTGCCTTGATGATCTAACCATTTCCTTCTTACTTCCTGCTAAAGTTTACCTCTGATCATAAATGCTGAAAATGTCAGATTCTCACTTTCCAGCTTCCCTTACACTAAGGCTATAGGCCATAGTTCTGTCTTCTTTGGATGCTATTGTTTGGGAATGTAAAGAGATCCAAAATCAGTCTTGCAACCATGTAGTCACAACCTGATCACAAAAGCCAGTTTGCTCAGGATAATGGAGTGGAAGGGCTTTGGATCTTTGGTGACATTTTTGAGACATTGAACTAACCTTGAAAGTAACTTTAAATTTCTTGTTATTTACACTAAATAACTTCTTTAATTATTTGAATGGGTTATTCCATAAGTTGTAGCCAATAGCATCATTGATTCAAATATTGGACCTATTATTATCATTATTATTTTTGACTAACAGGTTATTTGCTAAAAATAATTTCTTCTTATTGCTTTGGTAATGAATTAAGGGTCTGCTCATAGTACATTAATTCAGAAAATGTTTATTTTCCCATGATCACAACATATGATAATATTTTCAGGTATTAGATAGTGGATCCATTTATATGTCTAGTTTTCAACAACTTTACTGAGGTGTCATTTACATACTATAAAATTCACCCACAGTAATTCTACCACTCAATAATTAAAAAAAACTAAACTATAGTTGATAAGAAATGATTATATTGGTTTCAGGTATACAACATAATGATTGGACAATTATATGCATTATTAGTGTCACCACAGTAAGTGTAGTTACCGTCTGTCATCACACAAAGATAGTACAATATTATTGACTATATTCCCTATGCTGTTACGTTCATCCCCATGACTAATTTATTTTACAATTGGAATTTTGTGCCTCTTTATCCCCATCACTTATTTCACCCATCTCCCAATGGCAACCACCACCATGAATGGGTCTGTTATTTAGTTTTCAGTGTTATTGTAGGTCCTTCTTCTTTTTTTCCATTTTACTGAAGACCTTGTACTTTTCCTCTGCATATATAGTTCCAGAAGGCAAAATTAGCAGACTACGGAGATCTTAAGAGAAAAAAAATTCCTGGTTGTTCTCATGGGTGAATCTAGCTGAGAAACATGTTAAGAAATAAGTTCTCAAATGGTTGAATATAACACATAGTCATCTTTAAAGGAAGCAATGTGACAAAGTCGAGTCAACTGAGAGACAAACCAAAATAAAGTGGCATTATTTTATGATAGGGCTTATAGTAAGTACTGAACAGTTAAATAGACTTAAATCAATTATATTTAGTAAATATGTTTATTATAAAAATGGTAACTGAGGTAACATTTTGAAGTTAAGCTATATATTTTTTGTTCCTGATATTTACATTCCTATGTGAAACTTATGCCATGCATTCTGAAAAGTACTTGAGTATCTAGCCCTTTGTGAAGGAAAACACAGGAAAAGAGCAGATCACTAAACTTTGTATTTTGAAACTTTTTATTTTAAAAAGGAACTTTTGAAATTTCTGGCATTGGTAGTAGTTTGACTTTAGAGTATTCAGAGTAACAACATATACCATAAGGATTGATTTGGGAAAAATGCATTGTGAATAACAAGATTTCCTGCTATAGAGGTAATAAAGAGATGGAACAGGTTGCAGAGGAATGCCAACATTACACTGTTCTAGCATGATGGCCCCAGGAGAATAGAAATGGTAGCATGTGGTTTTGACATAGAAAAGGTCTGATGCCAACAAAAAAATGTTTCTATGACTTCCAAAGGCAGCTTTTTCCTGATACAGTGAGGCTATATAAACCTGCCGCCCTCCTCAAATTCTGCCCCTAGATGCCATCACATGGAAAAGGAAGAGTAAAGGACAATTCTCTAATAACAGATGTTTAAAGTTGAAACTGTGAAGTAAAACCTTACAAGTTGCTGGGTTTACTTGAAAATGTGCAGATTCAGTTTTTTTGCAGTCATTTAAAATGGGAGTTTGAAGTAGAGACTAATTTCAGTTATAAAGGTATTTTATAAATAACATTCTTGTACATATCATTTAATTATGAGAAAATGTTACATCTGCTAAAAACTAAAATTTAAAAAATTTCTATAGAAGAATTACATGAAATGCAAAATGTTAATGAAATTCCAGGTAATATACACAGCAAACAAGAAGTGGTTATTAATTTCTTTATAATACCCAAGGAATCAGGTATTCTCTTATTTTTATGATTTGAGAATTGTAAATCTAAGTATAAGCTTAATAACATTCTTATAAAAGTAAAAATAACATATATTATGTAAATTACAAGGATGAAAAAGTCTAAGAAAACATTGTGCACAGAGAAAAACATACTGAACCTATAGCAAGGAGGCCCCAAATGCAGCAAGTACTGTAAAATATATATATAAAAAAAGAAACATATCAGTTTTGACAATAAAAATAAAAAATTAAACTTGTTTATGTAATGAATAGTTTCTTGGAATGGGTTTCAAGTCAAAATTCATCTATATGATGCTTGCAAAGCTACATTTTAAAATGATACAGAAAGCTAAAATGCAAAGAATGCATAAAGGAAATCCAAAATGAAAAACAAAACCAAACTTTAAAAAGCAGGTGTCAGTATATTCTTAAGACACAAAGTAGAGTTCAAAGTAGAAAACATCACATTGAAAAAAAGGCCATATATATGTGTATAAACAGTAGATTCCACAAATAGGCTGTCTCTCACATGAACTTGTGAACCACTATGCAACATATAATATATCAAAGTGCATACAGGGAAAAAAACACTACAGAAAGAGACAAACACTAGTGTAAGAAATGTTGCTCAGTCTTTCATGGCTCATGAAAGTAAAAATAAAACTTCTTAAATTTTTTATTTTATTTTAATATAAACATCCAATACATCATGTGCCGTTTTGAGTGCTTTGCATGAATTTTTTTTAATACTCATAACATTCTAATCAGTTAGGTCATATTATTAACCCATGTTTTCATACAAGAAAACTAGGACCGAGATAGTTTAAGTAACTTAATTTCATACTGTTAATAGTCATAGAACTTGAATTTGAACCTAGGTAACTGAAATCCAGAATTCACATTTCTGTCCAGTACTTTATAATAATTGTAGATAGCATAACTAAGAATAATTTTCTCAAATACGATCTTTAGACATTTAAGTGCACTGTTCTAAGTATCAGTGAAAATATTTAAAGAATCATTGTATAAACAAATTTCAAAATAGTAAAAACCAATAGAAATTGCCAACATTTTCTGACAAAGGTGAAAAATATTAATAAAAGTTAAATGAGTTCAACATAATGTGGTAAAGGACACATAAGTTGGCAGGTCCATGGCGCAGTTCAGGGGACGTGAAATCTCAGCTGTGTACAGCCCAGAGGGCAGGACGCAGAGAAGGGAGAAGGCTTGGGGTGGAGGGAGGGTGAGAGAATGAAGTGCTCTGGAGAAAGCCACAGACGCCAGATGACAGGTTTTGGGAAACTGTATATAATTTGATATTTCTGGGGTATTTGTTCAGGAAGTGAAGTTCAAAGAGAGGAGTCTGAAAAATGTTAAAAGTAAATCTTCTCTATAATAGGTTTAATTCTGAAGGATCTATGAAAAATTTAAATATTTTCAGCAAAATAATGCATATATCATTTAGAAAGTAGAATTCCTACTATAAGGGTTATAAAAATAGTAGGTCCCTGTCTAATTCCTCCTGGAAACTTCTACTTTATGGTGCTTTTATGGCATTTATTTCCATATTTCTAAACAGTATGCATATACCAACATTTCTTCCTTTCTTTTTAAAATGTATACATCTAATTTATTTGTCATCTTTCAAAAATATTTCCCCAAGTTTGAGTTGCATGTTCCCCCACCTTCTCTTAAAGATATAAAGACATAAAGAGTTTTAATCATTTTATAAAGTCATACTAGATCTTTCAAGTGAAGCCCGGTAATTTTCCACACAAAGCAAGGGGAGGATTATGTGAGAACTAGGAGAACTGTATTGTCATTTTTTTCCCTATAGACCAATAGTGCCATTTATATTTCATGATGAATCCTGTATTAATTTTAAAGTACAGTATGTTGCACTAATAATAAATTAAGGGGAAAAGTATCCCAAAATATTTATTTTGCACTGGAATGTGTTTGAAATTAATTTTGCTTTTGTAAATTTAAATAGAGTGTTGTGTCTTTGGTATTACATTTCACAGTGAATTTCAGGAAGGTTTGAAGAATATGCTTAAATGTGCCTGATATTTGTTACAATTTTAATATTTAAAAATAGTTTAACACATTGACATCCTATAAAGCAAGATAAAGATTTATCTTTCACCCTCTCTCTCTCACAAGTTTACTTACTTCTATTATTCTAATACTCCACAATTCCTGATTAGTCATTAAAAGAAAACTAGATTTTTTTATGTCTGTGGCATACCAAGTACTGTGATTATATTCTCTTTATTTTACATTTCACTTTTTAAATATAGTCAATAATACTTTTTCATTTGCTTAGCTTTCTGTCTATGCTATCATTTATCCCTAAGTTCTCTTACAGAATTAAAAATATGGATATATATGTATAAACAAGGACATATCCAGGATATGTTCAAACACATATATTTCATCTGCTTAATTTTTTCTGGCAGACAGTACTCAGAACATTTTGTCTTTCTGCCCTGACTTGAATTCTTTGCCCTTTGGCTGGTTTCTCACACTGCCATACTGAAAATCCCTTTCTTTGACCAGTATTGCAACTATTGTTTTTTGAATTTCTGTTTCCTCTTTACTGATTTATTCCCTCATTTTGGTGGACTAGGTTCACCACTGGCTTTGTGAAGAGAATTTCTGAATTGTGGATTGGGTTGCTTCTGTTTGACTTCATCTATTAAGGGTGTAGGTTTTAGGTTTCTTTTCTGAGTTACTGAATCCTTGTAAAGGTTTAGCTTTTTTTAAGCTATTAAATCATATACTCTTAGTCTATTTACATTCTCAGTTTCTTGTCTGCTGTTGCTTTTTTCATTAATTTTGTGCTGGTGGCTTACTTTATGTTTTATCATTTTATTATTGATTTGTAGATTTTGGTGGGCAGTGTCAGAAATGGCCTCTGATGGTCCCTTCCTCCTGGCATTCATGCTCGTGTCTAACTCCTTCCCTTTGAATGTGGGCTGAACCTACTGACTCACTTCTAATGAATAATTTATGCCAAATATGATGGGCTTAGGTTACAGAAAAACCTTCACTCAGGTCTTGCTCTCTCCTGCTCTCACTCTCATTCTTGCTCTCTCACTAGCTCTGAGGGAGCAAGTTTCTTTGCTGTGAGCTGCCCTGCCCAGGACCCCACATGGCAAGGAGCAAACGGTTGCCTCTGCTTAACAGTCATCAAAGGATGTGGGTCCCCAGCCTAACAGGCCGGGAGGAATTCAAGCCGCCACATGAAAGGGCATAGAAGCAGATCCTTCCCATTCAAGTCTTCAGGTAAAACCATAGCCCCAGCTGATGCCTTGGCTGTAGCCTTGCGAGAAACCCTGAAACGCGTTTGCTCAGATAAATTGCACCAAGTTCCTGACTTCTACGCATGGAATGTTTCTCTCTCCCAATCCCAAATCTGTATGTTGAAATCCTAATCCAAGGTGATAGTAACAGCAAGTGGGGCTTTTGGGAGGTGATTTGGTCATGAGGATGGGGCACTCCTGAATGGGACTAACCCCATGACAAGAGAGGCCCAGAGCGATCCCTTACCCCTTCCGCTATAGGAGGATGCAGCAAAAAGGTACTTTGAACCAGAAAGCAGGCTCTTAACAGACACTAAACTTTATAGTGTGTTGATCTTGGACTTCTCGGCCTCTGTAACTGAGAAATAAATTTCTATGGTTTATAACCATGCAGTTTATGGTATTTTGTTACAGCAACCTATGACACTAACTCACAAAAACTGACATAATAAATGTTTTAAGCTGTTAAAGTGTGATTGTTCATTTCATAGCCACAGATAATGAATATAGAATATTTTAAGAAGAAATAGAGATTATCACGTGTTTGACTCGACATGTTTGAACAGAAGCCTGAAGGCACTTCATCAGAAGATATAATGGATATTATCTTTATGTATAATTTATATATATTTTATATAAGTGTATATTATATATAAAATATAATCTATAACATATATATAAAAACATCATAATGTAATGTTTTTAAAGAAAATAAAATGATAATTGTTTTAAAGAGTTACTTGAAATCTTGTGGGGAAAATTCTGGAGGGAGCAAGACTGGAAGAAACAAGCTTGTGCAATAATCAGATGAGAAATGATTAGGGCCTGAATTACATCAGTATCAGAGGATATGGAGAAGAGAAGATATGGATGTGGCAACCTGAGTGCTGTTAATTATTAAGGCATTATGATTGCTAAATAGATATTGTTATTAAATGAGATTTCTCCTGGATTCCAACCTTGAGGAAATGAGTGGACTGTGATTCTGTTAATTACAATGAAGACTAGAGAGGAAGGAGCAAAGATGGAGAGGATGAGGATGAGTTTAGTTTTGGACATTCTGAGTTCGAGATGCCCTGATGCATCTGCATGAAGATAATGGTGGTGATGATAATACTAAGTAGCATGCATTAAGTGCTTAATTATTAACAGGTCCTGTTTGTTGCATTCCACGTGGATTATTTTGTTTTATGCTGTGACAGCATCATCTAATAGTTGCTATCGTTATTTCCATTTAATAATGAGGAGTCTGAGTATTGGAGAAGTCAAAGAACTTGCCCAAAGGGCACAGAGCGATTTTGAGATAATAACTTACAGTCTGTTTCCAAAGCTCAACCTTCTTATCTACACTCCATATTGTTCTCCCAAGACCAGTCCTCAAAAGGAAATAATACCGTTTTGTCTTCACAAAATTCTGAATTTCTTTGGTTGCCCTAACCATTTTTGTAACCAGACAAATCTGGTTCTAATTACATGACTGGGCCTACAGCCTAGAGGATAATTATAGGCATTTAAATTTTTCTGGTGAATTATTATATTTTGTGAATCAAGTACATGTAAGATATGTTGTTGAAAGATATGGAAAAAGACAGGCCTGGTTTTTAGTGTTAAATTTAATCATTATAGTAAAAGCCTCCTGGGTGATATAGCTCACATTCATTTAAGTAGATTAGAATATTGACTGTTCAAATCCAGGATCTTCAGTAAGAAGACACTGCACAACATAAGGGTCACTTGAACTTGTTTAAGCTGTTGAAAAATTATGACTCAAATAGTGTTATGTAAATATCATTGAGTTTATTTTATTTTGACTTTGCTTTATTTTTAAAAATAATATTCTACAAATTGAAGTCTGGATTGAACAGAAGTTTATTTCTTGAAATAATCAAATTTGGCATAACATGTAACTTGCAAGGCTACATATATATTTAAGAAAAAAAGATGATGTACTCTGAGAATTCTCTTAGGACACTAGATTTTTATTGAAGTGAGTAAATGAACTTTCTTGATGATTGTAGATGCCTGAGGAGAGTGTAGGAAGATATTTATTTATTTATTTTAGGTAAAACACACATACAATGTTATATTAGTTCTAGGTATACAACATAGTGATTTGATATTTGTGTATATATTGCTACATGATCACCACAATTTCAACTAACATCTGTCATTATATGTAGTTGTAATAATTTTTCTGGTGATGAGAACTTTTAAGATCTACACTTCTAGCAACTTTCAAATACGCAATTCAGTATTGTTAACTGTAGCCACCATGCTGTCCACTTTATCGTTATGATTTATTTTACAACTGGAAGTTTGTACCTTTTGACCACCTTTACCCATTTTGTATCCTGTGTACCCCTCCTCTGGCAACCACCATTATGTTCTCTGTATCTATGAGCTTATTTAAATATAAGTATATATAAATATATATATTATATATTATATGTATATATATATTTAGACAATCCAAGCTATAGAGATATGGAAGACTTGTATGCAGATATTAATTCAAAGAATGTAAGTACATGCAGTGAACTAGTCTGTGAACTGTTTGCATTCTGTCTTCTGCTCCTTTTACATCCATGTCCTGAACTTAGGAGTGTCTTTTTTTCTTCTACCTTTTTAATTATGAAAATGATTACATATATAGCAGAAAATAATACAACAAAGACTTGATACTCTGTATGTAGATTCAACAATTGTTAAGTTTTGTCATATTAGCTTGTGTATGCATGTGTGTGTGTGTATGTGTCTATAACCTCAGTTTCATCATATTTAAAATGGAGGTGAAACACTTTTCTACCTGACAAGATTATTGTAAGCTGAAATGAGAGAGTCTGTGAAAAATGCTTCAGCCTAAGCCTTGTAAAAAATGAGTGCTCAATAAAAGAATGGAATTATTTGGTACTTGCCATCTGCTTCCACCCTTGCCTCACTGCCCTCTATTCCTATTGTTCAAATATTATATACTTAGAGCCAATGCAAAATCAAATACAGGCTGAATATGGAAATTTGGAAATCTGAAGAAAAGTTTGGAGAAGATACAATTCTGTTGATTAGCATATCTTTAATTCAATTAAAGCTACTCAGAAAAAAAATGAACAGAAATCTTCCTAGTCTACATTATTTTTTTGCTGAGAATTAAGCAAATAGTTTCCTTCTGCTCACTTTGCATTATTTAGGAGGGCTTTCAAAGATAGGCAGGGTCTGGGAACTTTTAAACAAACTACCTTTGAGTTTATAGCCAGTGATCAATGTTTGTCATTAAAAGAAAGCCTTTTATATTTAGCTATTTTCTCAGAGACCTAGTAAAAATAACTGGGAGGCAGCTAGAGTCATTTGACAGCAAGCAGAGAAATAAGCAGGGTTTCTTTGGGGGGGATTGCTAATATAATATTTAAGAGAAAGAGCCCCTGTCTTGGAATTGAGTCAGTGATACTGGCTTTGCTGAAGTCCAGGGTAGAGAGGGAGCTGTTTCTTTGTGATGAGACTGACTGAGATGGTTTTTGGATGAATCCTTCTTTATCCAGACAAAAAAGGAAAAAAGATTATTTATAGAATACTTCTTTCAGTCAGATACTGGGCTGATGCCATACAATGTATGTTTCTAATTTTAACTGGATTCCCACAATGACCTAAGTAGTATTGATATGTTGATAGCCATCTTTCATGTGTACAGCAAGGATGCTAAGAATCTGAAACATTGACTCTCATGTTTAATGTCACATAGTTAGCAAATAATGCAGGTATAATTCCAACTCAAGCCTGTGCTTCTAAAACTGGTACTCCTTCCACTATAACAGTGGTTCTCAAAGTGTGGTCCTTAGCCCAGTAGCATGGATATCACTTGTAAGAAGTGCAAATAGACCAACCCTGGTCTATCATATCAGAATTTCTGGGGATGAGGCACAGCCATCTGTGTATTAACAAGTTGTCCTAGTGATTTTGATGCACACTGATGAGTGGACCCTCTTGCACTAAATTATCTTATTATCTGTCTATCACTATTATATTAGTATTTGAATTTTGAGAAGCAAATTGGTATTAAGGGTACACAATTCAAACTTGGCTCTCTCTCTTTTTTTTTACTAAAGTATCATTAATATACAATCTTATAATGATTTCACACAGTTGTTCAATACTCACCCATATTATCAAGACCTCCCCTACTCCATTGCAGTTACTATCTATCAACATAGTAAATGTTATAGAGTCATTTATTGTATTCTCGGTGCTGTACTACCTTCCTCCCACACAAAGCTATTATTCTTTATGAAACAGTAAAAAAAAATGAAGAGGTAGAGGAATTTGGTCCAGACAAAACACCAGAAAGAGGGCTGAGTGAAATTGAAATCACCAAACCTGTATTGCTATGTACTTTCCTGTTAGAACTGCCTTCTCTGCCTCCCAGAGGTTTTGGGCTGTTGAGTTGTTGTTTTCATTTGTCTCCATATATTCCTTATTCTCCGTTTTTATTTGATCATTGATTATTTAGGAGTGTGTTGTTAAGCCTCCATGTGTTTCTAGGATTTTTTGTTTTCTTTGTGTAATCTATTTCTAGTTTCATACCCTTGTGGCCTGAGAAGCTGCTTGATACAATTTCAATCTATTTGAATTTATTAATGCTCTTTTTATACCCTAGTATGTTATCTATTCTGGAAAACATTCCATTTATACTTGAGAAGAATGTGTATCCTACTGTTTTTGGGTGGAATGTTCTGTAAAAATCTGTCAATTGGTGTGAGTAGTGTGTTAAAGTCTCCTAAAATGAAGGTATTGCAGTCTACTTCCCTCTTTAATTATGTTCGTATTTATTTTTTCATATTTACATGTTCCTATATTGGGTCCATAGGTATTTATAATGGTTATAACCTCTTGTTGGACTTGTCCCTTTATCATTATGTAATGTTCTTCTTTGTCTCATTACTTTATTTGAAATCTATTTTGTCCAATATAAGTACTGCTAATTGTACTTTTTCTCCCTATTATTTTCATGAATATCTTTTCCATTCCTTCACTTTTCATCCGTATAAGTCTTTGGGTTTGAAGTGAGTCTCTTGTATGCAGCATACAGATAGGTCTTGGTTTTTATCCACTCTGTAACTCTGTCTTTTGATTGGTGTATTCAGTCCATTTACATTTAAAGTTATCATTGATATGTACTGATTGTCATTTTAGGCTTTAGATTTGTGGTTACCAAAGAATCAAGGATAGCTTCCTTATTATCTAACAGTATATCTTAAATTGCTGATTACTTTATTTCCAACAAAGTATAAAGGTACATTTTTCCCCTTCTTCTTTCTCCCTCCATTTTACATATTAGGTTTCTTATTCTGCACTTTTTATGTATCCCTTGACTGATTTGTGAGTAGTTGATTTAATTTCATTCTTCCTTGGTAATTAATTGGTCTACTTCCTTTACTGTGGTTTTATTTTCTCTGGTGAAAGCTATTTAGCCTTAGGAACATTTCCATCTAGAGCAGTCACTTTAACATGTCCTGTAGGGATGGCCTAGTGGTGGTGATTCTTTCAACTTCTGTTTATCTGAAAATTGTTTAATCCCTGCTTCAAATTTAAATGACAGTCTTGCTGGGTAGAGTATTCTTGGTTGGAAGTCCTTCTGTTTCATTACATTAAATATATATTAACACTCCCTTCTGGCCTACAAAATTTCTGCTGAGAGTTCTGCTGATAGTCTGATGGGGTTTCCTTTATAAGTAATGTTTTTTTCTCTCTGGCTGCTTTCTATACTCTCTCCTTGTCCTTAAGAGATCTTTCCATTTTAATTATTATATGTCCTGCTTTGCCTTCCTAGGGTTCCTTTTATTAGGAGATCTCTGTTATCAGGTCATGCTTCCATGACCTGAATGTCTACTTCCTTTCCCAGATGGGGAAGTTTTCAACAGTTATTTCCTCAAAAAGACTTTCTATCTCTTTGTTTCTCTCTTCTTCTTCTGGTACCCCTATAATGTAAATGTTGTTCTGTTTGGACCGGTCACACAGCTCTTTTATTATTCTTTCATTACTAGAAATCCCTTTTCTCTGTATTTCAGCTTCTTTGTTTTCTTTTCCCCTAATTTACAGATCACCTACAAATTCTTCAACCTGTGAAAGCCTACTGTTAATTCTCTCCATTGTATTTTTCATTTCAGATATTGCATTCTTCAGCTCTGAGTGACTTTTATGTTGGTCTTCTATCTTTTTAGTGAGGTGCTCCCTGAGATCTTGAATATTTTTCTTAGATTCATGAGCTTGTTTAGGACTTCTATTTTGAAGTCTTTATTAAGAAGATTGGTGATTTCAGTTTCACTCAGCCCTTTTTCTGGGCTTTGGCTGACACTTTTGTTGGGACCAAATTATGCTATCTCTTCACTTTTTTTAAGTTTTTCATATGGAATAATAGCTTTGTGTGGGAGGCACCCTCTAATGCTTAGAAGCTCAATTTCCTGTGCAGGAGCCCCAGCGGTTCATGTGCAACTGGCAGGGCACCCATCTGGCTTGTAGTGATTGATTTCAGGTGGACTGTGTGGATCTTGGGCAAATTGTGTGAGCAGTGAGAATACTTGGGGCTGGACAACTGGAGTTGCTGTGGGTAGAGCCATCCTCCCCCAGGCCTAAAGCAATGGTGGGGGCCAAAGTCAAGCAGAACTGGTGCCCGCCAGGAGGAAACAGCTTCGGAGCTGGCTCCCACAGTACTTCCCCGGCTGGATGGAAACAGGGCTGGGAAAGCTGGTAGCATCTCCCTCTGCTTTCCCTGATACAATGCCCATCTCCACTGCTAGGTCAAGTGGGCCACGTGCACAGAGAGGACCCTCCTTGCTTTGCTGCTGAAGATGCCATGGACAGGGCCTCCCTCCATCCCAGCCTGCTGCAATGGTAAGGCCACGGGTGAGCAGGACCAGTGCCTGCTGGGAGGAAGGCACTCCCATGCAGTTTCATGGCAAATAGTGTCAAGAAAGCTGGGAGAGCCTCCCTCTGCATACCCAGGAGCAAAGTTTGATTTCACTGCTGGCTGGCAGTCCATGCTCCACAGGAAGGAGCCTTTTGACTGTGTTGCCAGTGAGGGGGATGGAGTGTCTGAAGCTCCTGAGAGTTCCTACCTAACTTTTTGGGCTGAGGGTGGGCTGAGGAGAAAGGTACACCTGCCCTTTCTCCTGAGTAGAGAGCCCTGTGTAATGCTTGTCCCTCTGGCAACCATCTCACTGCTGGAAAGTCTTTCAAACTGCCTGCTCTGCTTTTGTCTCAGGGGGCCTAAAAAGGGTATCTGTTCTCCGCAAGCGACTGGAATCTCAGCCTCCCCAAGTGTTCCACCTGTCTTTGTTTTCCAGCCCACTAATCTCCAGAGTACCATGTAATGTGGGTTCATGTTCCTGGAGCAGATCTCCAAGGCCAGGTGTTCAGTGGTCCTATGCTCCTACTCCCTCCCCACTCCGTTCCTCTTTCCCCCCACTTGTGGGCTGGGGTGAGGGAAGGGCTTGGGTCCTACTGGATTGTGGCTTTGTCACTTTACCCTTTTCTGTGAGGTCTTCTCTTCTTCTCCAGATGTAGGTAGTCAGTTCTGCAGTCTTCAGGTCGTTTTCAGGTTTAATTGTATTTGCTGTATTTTTGTATATTGTGTTATTTGGGGAGAAGGTTTCTGCCTTGCCTTCTTTACACTGCCATTTTGTTCCCCAGAATCTGTAACTTGGCTCTTAACTGTTCTGAAAACACTTGAAGGCACTGTAATCACAGGCTGGGTCAAGTAGGAAACTAGGGGATTTCCCTTGCTAATATCTATGAAGCCAATAGAGAACTGGGATTGAGAGAATCCATTGAATTAGAACTTCCACCACAGGAACACATTTATGGGGAGGAAAGGTGGACCATGCCAGCAGGGAAATCATGAGATAGTTCAGAGAGAAGATGACGACTCAGCAGGAGGGTATTTTGTCATCAGCTGTCTTCCCTCTGGGAATGGTTGATTCTAGTGCTTCTTAGGAAAGCATTCTTGAGAGACTACTTTGGAAAATATTTGATATATGGGGCCTTGTGGTACCTGTGATTTGCTTAATGAAAACACATAGTATTTTTAAATTTATTTTGTTTTCTTTTGATAGAATTTTCTTCTAATCTCCTATGGTCAGCATCTTGCAAGTTGGGCTACAGAAGCCAGCCTGGTAGGCTGTCAATACCACTTACAAACACATATTAAAGGTCTATACTAGGCTAGGCAGTAGAGAAACAGTATAAATTTCCTACTTGAGTATCTAAGCCAAAAGAAGAAAGAAACATACAGGAAAAAAACTGAAGATTTTGTGCCCCCAGAATCTTAGAAAAAGCAGCATGATAAAATTTTGTTTTTTGATTATGCATACTAAAGGGTTAGGCATGAAATTGCCATTTATCACAAATAAATTAAAAATAAATATGGTTAGCAGATGTGACATTGTAACTAGAGGAAACAGAAGAAAAAAATAGACAATTTTGCTTAAACAAATGAACAGATGCATGGAGGAAAACAAAACCAGCAAAACAAACAAACATTTGGATAATAATTTTTAAATTAAAAGAAGAAGTAAAAGGAAATTTTGGTTGTAAATAGAGATATCCAGTGTTGTGAAGTGTTGCCCATTCATTCCCCTGGCAAATATAATTTTTTAGGCAATGTGATCATTACAAAGACTTCTAGGTTTGTAGCATTGAGTTTCTCCCAAATCCAGATCTCATTTATGCCTGAGTATAGAAGGAGTTTTGTGATCCATCCAAGGTTTTTGGTCATTTAGTATTCAAGATGTCAAGTAAGTGTAGCAAAGCCTGAAATGTGGCCACATTTGGGGTTGCCACACTCAGCGTCTTTGGGCTTCCAGAATGAGTTTGGCAGTAGCGAGGGGGGTTCCCACCAGTACTAGGTTTGACCTTTGTTTGAACTGATTTTCTGAGTATCTGGTTGATTCAGAATTTTCTTTTTTTCTCTAGTGTACCATGTAAGGAAAATGCAGTGAATTTAAAACAATTTTTAAAAGATTAAAAAGAAAAGATGTAAAGAAACTTGACTATTTCTGCTACATTGGAAAAGTCATTTAATATTTCTTACACTAAGTTTTCCTGATTGTAAAGTGAGATAATAATAGTTTCTAACTCAGAGTGGTTATATTACTAATGAAAAATTAGCCGTGTGTTCAACTGATAATTCTAAAGCACATGCTGTGTATCTGGTATGGTGCTAGAAGCCAGAACTACAACACTGAACAAACCAGTCCTTTTTCCTTAAGAAATAATAGGCGATTCCAGTAATGTAAAAGTATTGCTTAGAGGTATGCTAGTATGCTGAGGACATAACTTTCTGCATACATGGGGGTAGACAAGAATCAGGGATGACTTCCTACAAATTTATTCTTTTGAGAGAAAGATGCAAATAAAGTAGGATGAAAAATTATAAAACATAAGTGGATGGTGGGTAGGGCATTCTGAGTAGAGGGAATGGCATGCAGAAACTTGGAAGGAAGAAAGAATATTGAGCACTAACAATACTTCACATAGTTGATGTGCTAATAAAGGAGAAGGTGGAGTCCTAAGGGATGAGTATGGATTGTTGTAAGCAATCACCGAATTAGTGAGAGCTTTATATACCATAACCTGTGGAATGTGGAGCCAGGAGAAAGGAATTTTTAAGACATTGGCACAATTGGATTCACATTTTGTAAAGAACATTTGGCTGCATTACATAAGATAGACACGCATTCTACTTAGGCGGTTGTTGTGATAACTAGACAAGAGATAATGATGGCCTAAACTAAGACTGAAAATGGACAAGGCAAGAATTAGACTTGAGGTCATAAGGATATCACCTAAATGGCATTTGGAAATTTAACAAGATGTGACTCAAAAAATTTGTTAGCACAAATTTTTCAACCTTGCCAACCTAGTTATGAAAGTATTTTCATTGCCCAGATCATACTGGGTCGAGCTCTCACTGGCCTCATTATTAGTAATCCATCCTTCTCAAAATGCCTTTCACCCTAGAGGGGTTTTCCAGAGTGCTGCCTCTTGAGTGCTCAAGGGCAAGTCCCAGAAGTCCTTCTGCCCTGTCCCTCTCATGCTACTCGATGATTACCTGTTTTGCAGGCCATCCTGTACTCTAGTCTTTGAACGCACAGGTCCTCTGCTGGATTAGTTGTTATCTCCTCATCCTGGCCGTAAGGGGAGCCCTGTGCTCTACCACTCAGACCACTGCTGCTGTAACAGATGCATGGGATAGCATCTGATTTGGGGATGCTCATGATGAAGCACAGCTTCGACCAGGCCACACATTTTAGGGGTATTTTTCAGAAGGCTCTGGGAACCAGGTTCCAGGAAAATATAACACACACATTGATTTACAGCACATGTGCTCCATCTCCTAGAGTTTCTTATCCTGACCCATTGCCTGCTTTGCTATGGGTCCAGAATATCTGAATGACCACACTGAAAATTTCCAGGTTTCTATACTTTGGATGCAGACTAAATCTCCCTTTAACTCTGGAGAGAAATGGAAGCTTTTCCTTAAACCCAAATTAGGCTTGCACCCTGAGTCCTTCTTTCTGGAGCCTGGATGATAAAGAACAAGCCCATTTTCCTTCAGGAGTAACTTCATTTCCACTCACAGTTTTATGATCTGTTCCCATGGCCCCAACAAAACAGTGTGACATAATATTCAGACATCAGTGTATTTCTCAGAGTCAGGTTGTTTGGTTTTAAGCAATACCACATATAAAACAGGAAGAGTCGTGTCCTGCAGGCTGCTAAGACATAGTTTAGTTTCCTTTGTGCTTCATTTAATAATGATTTAATAATCTTTAGGTTAAAACTCACTCATGGCAACCTTGTTAATTATATAAACCTTGTTAATTATATATAAGGCTTTGTTAACTGTAATATACTATACAAATATAAATGCTATTGTTTTTCATGAACAGAGCAAAACCTAAATTATTTAGTATAATTCAGCGAGTACTAAAGAAAGAGGTTGTTTCTACCCAGAGTATTATGATGCAAAACACTATACTTAAATGAGTTTTATTCCACAAATAACAATTTCTGAAGCACAATCTGTTTATAACAGCTTGCCTCGTGAAGTTACCAAAACCCTAAGCAGACATGATTTTCATTGGAATGTATGTGATGATAATCTTCAGTAAGGCAAAAGGAAATTATATTTTATACTACCTTTGTCAGTCCTCTTCTTAATCCTTTTATTCTTCTTTTAGAGAATGAGCATCACCCTCTCCCTAAAGTTGAAAGGAATTTTTTACACTGTACATCAGTTTTCATCACCATTAGCACCAAGAGCACTTGCATATATCATGGTCCTAGAATTTGTACAATATAAATAATATGGTAAATATTTCTAGTTTCTAGAAACTGATCATTTAAGCCAAATAGTACTAGTACAGGAATGTATGATCATTTATTAAAAACATCCAGAATAAAGAAAACAATAGGAAATAAATCTTAAGGAAGCTCTGAAGTGGGAAAAAAAATTAATTCATTTATTTTGGGCTCAAATGAGAAAATATTATCCATAGAGTCCACAGAATGTTGGAGATGTGAGAGGGCTTCCCTACACCATGAAGCAGTTCCCCACTGCCCCACCAGCAGGCCCATTCCCCCCAGAGAACTTAATATACTAACACTACCTTCAAGACCCAGTTGGCCATGCCTTTCCAGTAAACAAAACCCCTTCTTTCTAGATTCCTATCTTCCCTCTTCCCCTGTGAATTCTCAGCACACTTGAATTATTTTCTGACTTACTGAGAGTCTCACTTCTGACAGTCCACTTTCTCTTCTATATTCATTTACGTGGGCCCTCTACTTTCACTGCTGATTGAAGGAGAGGTCGGAAATGGTTCTTTGACCAAGGATTGGACTCAGAGAGAAATAGGTAAAAAATGGTCCAAATTTTCTCATTGCCCATGAAATTCCTACTCTCATGTTGTCTCTGATGTGAAAATAATACCTTTTTCTTTCTGTTGTCCTCTGCCCAAGAAGAGGGCAAGGAGGTGGACCAAAGACTACTCTGCCACCTCTTGCCCCAGTAGAACCCCTTCAGTCTTTACCATTTCCTCTCCTCATAGTAGATTAAATAGGACTTTCTTGAACCACTGCTTGTGCCCAGCAGGAAATTTATAGTACTTTGCACACTTAGCTAGCTTGAGTTTAGGTCAGCTATCCATGGAAAGCTGTCATTTATTGCTTTGCCTTATAAATTGGCTACTTTATAAATCCTCCTTTGAGTGTACTCCTCCTTCTGCAATGGTCCTGGGTTTTTAGATTTTTCTTCCCTGCGATACACTGTTTTCATTCAAAGCCTCCTACTTGCTTCTCTGAATATATTCTATCAAAGAGGACTTTCCCCTGACATATGTTGAGATACATAATGTTCCATCTCAGTCTGTGCTGGAGAGCACCTACACCCTCTGACAGGTCTCTAGGCTCCTCACCCTCACCCTCTTCCTTTTCAATGTCCACCCTTTACTATCTCCTACATATGCCATGGTTATTGCCAAATTATGAGGGTCCAAAAATTCCTCTCTGGGCCAATTTATGAATACAAAGAAGATATTTCTGTACATGACCTTAACATTCCTGGTTATGGCTTTAGACTGTACATTATACAAGCAAGAATATACTGGCCAAATATCAAAGATGGATCTTCTTTTGCAGTCCTCTGCTGAAATTCTGTTGTGAGACTCAATGTTCTTTTTGCAACTTCTGGTCCTACATCTGCACGTCATAGAATTTTTTTGCTGTTACACATATAACCAAAAGCAGATATATTTGCTGGCACGTCTTCTGTATTTTTAGGTTTGCAGAATATCATTCTGCATATTAGTCAAGACTCTTCATGTTGTAAATGACAGAATCCCAATCAAAACTGGCTTAAACAAAATTAAATTTTTTGGGTCCCTTAATTAGGAAGTACAATGGCAGGTTTGGCTTCAGAATTCAGGTAATGTCATTGGGGCTCATTTTATCTTCTGTCATTTCTTGGCTTGCTTTCACATTTTTGGTTCTAAGTGGTTACAAGATGATTACTAGATCTCCAGTTCTTACATAATCTAAGGCCAAACAAGAAAGGGCAGGAATATCTTTTCCTGAAATTAGAGCAAAATCTCCTTCCATCCCATAAGGTTGATTTGGGTTATGTGTCCATTCCTTACCCATTACTGTGGCCAGGCAAATGTAATCCTCAAGATTTCCAGGTCTAAGCTAAACAGTACTGGGAGATAAATTCAATTCTAACAAAAGCAAATGGAGAGAGAAGAAAACTGGGATGCGGTTATCTGGAGAGCAAAAATAATAAATGTTCACAATATTCTCTCTAACCTTGGTGTGTGGATGCATGCAGGAAAGAGATGGGTTTTAAAGGGGCTGAGACATAAAAACATGTCACCAAAGAGAATATTTTGGTTTAGCAAGTATTTGAAGAGAAGATAACTTGGCCTAGTATGAGCTTCTGGACATTAAGATTTTGAGAAAGACAAAAGTATAGTAGGGAGTTATTGAGTATGAATACGTGATAATAATATTTTTTTTCAAAGCTCAACTATTGTCCCAAGTAAAAAATATTTGCAATATCAAGAAGGATATGTTTTAATATGATGTAGCAATTATAATTATTTGAGTAGTTATCTACTTTTAAATAGTCCAAATATTCTCCTTTGTATTGATATAGGTAACATTTTAAAAGCCAGTTGTCTATTAATTTGTAGTCTATGTATTCATTAAAAAATATCTTTGACATATATACCCCATTGTACTGCTACAAATGGCAGCTGAAAAGAACATATTGTCTATATTTTATTTTATTTTAAACAATATTAAAGCAGGTACAGAGGGAGCAGGTAAAATTCAATAATAAAACACTAATTTTATCCACTAATAAGAATTGGATTATATGAATCAATTTTGCCAAATAAAAATCTTCTAAAACTCTGTGATTCAGATAGCCAAAGAAGATAGCATTTTTCTCTCGATGTACATTTTTAAAAATACTTTATTTTCTAGGAGGCAGGGAGTTTTTCAGCCAATGTCTGTATTTCTAACTATGAATATGTAAATTCAGAGGAAAACCATGCCAATTATGATATCCAAAAGAAAATTATGGGTATCAGTGAAATCCTAGCTTAGGGTTACCTTTCTTGATGGGAGGAACCCAAATCTTCATAATCAAGAGTGCAAAAGTTGAAATTTTTTAAAGTGCTATGACCAGGTTTGTTATAGGTTGAATTATATCTCTCCAGAATTCATAGTTTGAAGTCCTCACCTTCAGTACCTTAGAATATAACTGTATTTAAAGATAAGGTCTTTAAAGGAATGGTTAAGATAAATGATCTCTTTAGGGTGGGCCCTGATCTAATATGACTGGTGTCCTTATATAAAGAGGGAAATTGAACATACAGGCACCAGAAGACCATGTGAAGACATTGGAAGGAGATGGCCATCTACAAGTCAAGGAAAAAGACCCCAGAAGAACTAACCTGCCTGTCATCTTGATCTCAAATTTCTAGCCTTACCTCAGAACTGTGATTCAGTAAGCTTTTTTTATAAGCTACCCAGTCTGTTGGAATCTTGTTAGGGCTGCTCTAACAAACTAATACCAAGTTTAAAAATACTGGAGTTCCTGAGAGAATACTGAAGTAATTAACTGCTAAATATTCCCTTGGTTTAGTAGTTTATTTCCCTTTATTGAGCAAGCATTGTGACTGGGCCATAAAGAACAAAAGAAAAATCGTGAGATAAGAGAGTAAAGTGACATCTAGAGCATGAAGTGTTTTGTTGGCTCTTGAACTTGACCCAAAAGATATTAAAAAGACATTTCTGAAGGGAATGACAAAATCAGACACACCTTTTAGGAAGTTCAATCTGACAGTAGTAAGGATAGATTAGATAGGATAAAAAATGGATTCATGGAAGCCAGAAAGGAATACATTGTAGGTAAGAATTAAGGCTTCTTTCCACAAGAAGTAATGGGAATGTAAAGAAATGGGGGAATTTTAGTAGTATGTTAGAGTTGCATGAACAAGGCTAGGTTATAGGATATGAGTGATGAGGGATATTAGAGAGGGACAAGTCCAGGACAATGATCGGGTTCAAAGCTGAAGAACCTGGTGGACAGTGCCACCACTTAGTGATGTGGGAAAAATGGTAACAGGAGGAAGTTTCAGGGAGATGATTATACATTCAGCTGATATTAATAATTACTGGTAGAAATACTAAATGCTTGTGAGAGGAAACAAAGATATAGAACAATTAAGGAAATATTTTGTTATTAAAGCTAAATAAAGGAAGTGTTGAAAGAATTAGCTAGAGGTGAACCATATAAATGACACTAGAGATGGGATAAGGAGGGTCAAATAAGAAGTGGCCTGGATGATGACCATTTTCAGCAGATGCAGTGAAAAGTTTCTGTTAAGGAGAAAAATTTAGATGTTCTCTCCAGATTGGCAAGAATTGAGGAGTAGGAAAGGAGAAGAAATGTAGATGGCAAGAAAGAAGTAAACTTGGTCAATTAAACCTCTCTGCTCTTATTCTGCCTCCAACAATTTCTTTACTATCTTCCCTCCATCCATCCCCAAGAAAAAGTGGTCATTAGTATGATTGGTTAGAGCCCATGATGATAATTGAGTGACATTTTATTTGGGTGTGATGGTTTATTATGTTCTAACATTCAGTATCTCTGTATAGTGCCTTGTTTTTCTACTCTTAGTTCTGGGTAGGATCTCCATACTAGGGCAAATCAAGCTCATTCTCTTTGATTCCTGTATTCTGACTGTGTGGCAATGAGGTATGAGGTAAGAACAGCCTGTTCTTCAGACCTGCTTTGTAAAGGAGACAGTAGGCAGGGAGAGGTTAATAATATAGGAGAGAGAAGATAACTGAATATATTATTTTCCTAAAGGGAATGAGATTCGGCACAGCTGGAGGACTGCATACTTCATTATAAAAAGACAAAGGTAACACGGAACAGCAACAAATACAGTTAAGAGGTTAAGAGTCGCTCTGATCTGGAAACTTCCGGTTTCTCTGTGAAATAGGAGGAGTGATCATCTGCTCAGAATGACAAATGAAGGCGGCTTGTCATTGGATTAAGGAGAGTAGAAAAGCTTTGAAATTACTGTTGCAAAGGATGAGAGAATGAAGACTAGAAAAAAATGACTGCAGTGCCCAGGTTATTGAATGTCCAGCTGAACTTGGACATGTGCCAGTTTTCCTGGTTATGCTTTTTTCTTCAATGATGCTCAGAGGTCCAGGAAGTGAATAATTAGGGTCGGTATTTTGAAGGAAGAGTAAGAAAAATGACAGATGTTAATAAAGACAAGACCAGGGATGATATACAGAAAACAGATGCTACAGGAGTAAGTACAAAATCAGTTGTGGTGTAAGAAGTAATCAAGTACATTATAATGATGAGTATGTGGTCAGAAACTGGGATATATGAAGTAATTATTGTACCATTTGTGTTATCTGAATTGGAGGCAAAAGAGTTTTAGGTATTTTTATCAGAAGTGGTTGCCTAAATAATCTAACCCTCTGTTTCCAAACCCAGAGCCTCTTGTCTTTATATTTCCAATTGGATTCTCACTTACTTTAAGAGGAAAACAGGAGTCAAGTAGTTCCTTTGGAAATCTGTGTTTTTATCACATGCTCACCTTATGCCCATCCCAGAGTTTAAAGAAAAAAAATCTAGTGTCTTGGAATAGTCTTTTTTTTAATTATTATTAAGGTATGATTGATATATACTCTTATGAAGCTTTCACATGAAAAAACATTGTGGTTACTACATTAACCCATGTTGTCAAGTCCCCACCCATACCCCAATGCATCACTGTCCATCAGTGTAGTAAGATGCCACAGATCCACTATGTCCCTTCTCTGGGCTACACTGTTCTCCCCGTGATGCCCCACACCATGTGTACTAAACATAATACCCCTTAAATCCTTCTCCCTCACTCCCCACCCACCCTCCCACACCCCTCCCTTTTGGTAACCACTAGTTCATTCTTGGAGTGTCTGAGTCTGCTGCTATTTTGTTCCTTCAGTTTTGCTTCATTGTTATACTCCACAAATGAAGGAAATCATTTTGCATTTGCCTTTCTCCACCTGGCTTATTTCACTGGGCATAATGTCTTCCAGCTCCATCCATGTTGTTGCAAATGGTAGAATTTGTTTCTTTATTATCACTGAATAATATTCCATTGTGTATATATACCACATCTTCTTTATCTATTCATCGACTGATGGACACTTAGGTTACTTCCATATCTCGGCTATTGTAAAAAGTGCAGCGATAAACATAAGGGTGCATATGTCTTTTTGAATCTGAGAAGTTATTTTCTTTGGGTAAATTCCAAGGAGTGGGATTCCCAGGTCAAATGGTATTTCTATTTTTAGTTTTTTGAGGAACCTCCATATTGCTTTCCACAATGGTTGAACTAGCTTACATTCCCACCAGCAGTGTAGGAGGGTTCCCCTTTCTCGGCATCCTTGCCAGCATTTGTTGTTCTTAGTCTTTTTGATGCTGGCCATCCTTACTAGTATGAGGTGATATCTCATTGTGGTTTCAATTTGCATTTCCCTGATGATTAGTGGTGTGGAGCATCTTTTCATGTGTCTGTTGGCCATCTGAATTTCTTCTTTGGAGAACTGTCTCTTCATATCCTCTGCCCATTTGTTAATCGGGTTATTTGCTTTTTAGGTGCTAACGTGTGTAAGTACTTTATATATTTTGGATGTTAACCACTTGTTGGATATGTCATTTACAAATATATTCCCCTATAGTGTAGGATGCCTTTTTATTATGTTGATGATGTCCTTTGCCGTATAGAAACGTTTTAGTTTGATGTAGTCCCATGAGTTCATTGTTGCTTTTGTTTCCCTTTCTCGAGGAGATGCGTTCAGGAAGAAGTTGCTCATGCTTATATTCAGGAGATGTTTGCCTATGTTGTCTTCTAAGAGTTTTATGGTTTCATGACTTGCATGCAAGTCTTTGATCCATTTTGAGTTTACTTTTTTGTATGGGGTTAAACATAGTCCAGGTTCATTCTCTTGCATGTAGCTGTCCAGTTTTGCCAACACCAGCTAATGAAGAGACTGTCATTTCCCCATTGTATATCCATTGCTCCTTTATTATATATTAATTGACCATATATGGTTGGGTTTATATCAGGGCTCCTAGTCTGTTCCATTGGTCTATGGGTCTGTTCTTGTGCCAGTACCAAATTGTCTTGATTACTGTGGCTTTGCAGAAGAGCTTGAAGTTGGGGAGCATAATGCCCTCAGCTTTATTCTTCCTTCTCAGAATTGCTTTGGCTATTCGAGGTCTTTTGTGATTCCGTACGAATTATAGAATGATTTTCTCTAGTTCATTGAAGAATGCTGTTGGTATTTTGATAAGAATTAAATTGAATCTATAGATTGCTTTAGGCAGGATGGCCATTTAAACAATATTAATTCTTTCTATCCATGAGCACAGAATGTGTTTCCATTTATTGGTATCTTCTTTAATTTCTCTTAAAAGTTTCTTGAAGTTTTCAGGGTATATGTCATTCACTTCCTTGGTTAGGTTTATTCATAGGTATTTTATGCTTTTTGATACAATTGTGAATGGAATTGTTTTCCTGATTTGCCTCTCTGCTATTTTGTCATTAGTGTATAGGAATGCACAGATTTCTGTGTATTAATTTTGCATGCTGTAACTTTGCTGAATTCAGATATTAGATCTAATAGTTTTGGAGTGGATTCCATAGGGTTTTTTATATACAATATCATGTCATTTGCAAATCTGCAAACAGGGATGGTTTAACTTCTTCCTTGCCAATTTGGATGCCTTTTATTTCTTTGTGTTGTCTGATTGCCATGTCTAGGGCCTCCAGTACTATGTTGAATAGAAGTGGGGAGAGTGAACATCGTTGTCTTGTTCCCAATCTTAAAGGAAAAGCTTTCAGCTTCTTGCTGTTAAGTATAATGTTGGCTGTGGGTTTGTCATATATGGCCTTTATTTTGTAGAGGTACTTGCCCTCTATACCCATTTTGTTGAGAGTTTTTATCATGAATGGGTGTTGAATTTTTTCAAATGCTTTTTCATCATCTATGGAGATGATCATGTGGTTTTGTCCTTATTTTTGTTGATGTGGTGGATGATGTTTTGGATTTTCTAATGTTGTACCATCCTTGCATCCCTGGCATAAATCCTACTTGATCATGATGGATGATCTTTCTGATGTATTTTTGAATTAGATTTGCTAAAATTTTTTTGAGTATTTTTGCATCTGTGTTCATCAGGGATATTGGTCTGTAATTTTCTTTTTTTGTGGTGTCTTTGCCTGGTTTTGGTACTAGATTGAAGCTAGCCTCATAGAATGACTATTCCCTCTTCTTCTACTCTTTGGAAAACTTTAAAGAGGATGGGTATTAGGTCTTCATTGAATGTTTGATATAATCCAGCACTGAAGCTATCTCGTCCAGAGGTTTTGTTCTTAGGTAGTCTTTTGATTACCAGTTCGATTTTGTTGCTTGTAATTGGTCTGTT
Source organism: Manis javanica (assembly GCF_040802235.1). Taxonomy (NCBI): domain Eukaryota; kingdom Metazoa; phylum Chordata; class Mammalia; order Pholidota; family Manidae; genus Manis; species Manis javanica. The sequence continues at coordinate 124,176,056 of NC_133160.1, read as the reverse complement.
CACATTTTCTGTTTCTTCCTTGGTCAGCCTTGGAAGGTTGTATTTTTCTAGAAAATTGTCCATTTCTTCTAGGTTATCCAGTTTGTTGGCATATAATTTTTCATAGTATTCTCTAATAATTCTTTGTATTTCTGTGGTGTCTGTAGTGATTTCTCCTTTCTCATTTCTGATTCTGTTTATGTGAGTAGACTCTCTTTTTTTCTTGATAAGTCTCGCTAGGGGTTTATCTATTTTGTTTAATTTCTCGAAGAACCAGCTCTTGCTTTCATTGATTCTTTCTATTGTTTTATTCTTCTCAGTTTTATTTATTTCTGCTCTAATCTTTATTATGTCCCTCCTTCTACTGACTTTGGGCCTCATTTGTTGTTCTTTTTCTAGTTTCATTAATGTGACATTAGGCTGCTTTTATGGGATTGTTCTTCTTTCCTGAGGTAGGCCTGTATTGCAATATACTTTCATCTTAGCATGGCCTTGGCTGCATCTCACAGATTTTTTCGTATTTAATTATTGTTGCCATTTGTCTCCATATATTGCTTAATCTCTGTTTTTATTTGGTCATTAATCCATTGGTTATTTATGAGCATGTTGTGAAACCTCCATGTGTTTGTGGGATTTTTCATTTTCTTTGTGTAATTTATTTCTAGTTTCATACCTTTGTGGTCTGAGAAACTGGTTGGTACAATTTCAATCTTTTTGAATTTACTGAGGCTCTTTTTGTGGTCTAGAATATAATCTATTCTTGAAAATGTTCCATGTGCACTTGAGAAGAATGTATATTCTGTTGTGTTTGAGTATAGAGTTCTGTAGATGTCTGTTAGGTCCATCTGTTCTAATGTGTTGTTCAGTGCCTCTGTCTCCTTACTTATTTTCTGTCTGGTTGTTCTGTCCTTCAGAGTGAGTGGAGTGTTGATGTCTCCGAGAAGGAAAGCATTGCATTCTATTTCCACTTTTAATTCAGTTAGTATTTGTTTCACATTGTAGGTGCTCCTGTGTTGGGAGCATATATATTTATAATTGTTATATCTTCTTGTTGGATTGACCCCTTTATCATTATGTAATGTCTTTCTTTGTCTCTTTTGACTTTCTTTGTTTTGAAGTCTAATTTGTCTGCTACAAGTACTGCAGCTCCTGCTTTTTTTCTCTATTAGCTGCATGAAATATCTTTTTTCATCCCTTCACTTTTAGTCTGTTTATGTCTTTGGGTTTAAAGTGAGTCTCTTGTAGGCAGCATATAGATGGGTCTTGTTTTTTTATCCATTCAGTGACTCTATGTCTTTTGATTGGTGCATTCAGTCCATTTACATTTAGGGTGATTATTGATAGGTATGTACTTATTGCCATCACAGACTTTAGACTCGTGGTTACCAACAGTTCAAGGTTAACTTCCTTACAATTTAAGAGTCTAACATAACTCACTTAATATGCTATTACAAGCACAGTCTAAAGGTTCTTTTCTTTTTCTCCTTCTTTTTCTTCCTCCTCCATTCTTTATATATTAGGTATCATATTCTGTACTCTGTCTATCCCTTGATTGACTTTGGGGATAGTTAATTTAATTTTGCATTTTCTTAGTAATTAGCTTTTCTACTTTCTTTATTGTGGTTTTATTTCCTCTTGTGATAGCTATTAAACCTTAGGAACACTTCCATCTATAACAGTCCCTCCAAAATAGACTGTAGAGATGGTTTGTGGGAGGTAAATTCTCTCAGCTTTTGCTTATCTGGAAATTGTTTAATCCCTCCTTCAAATTTAAATAATAATCTTGCCAGATTAAGTAATCTTGTTTCCAGGCCCTTCTGCTTCCTTGCATTAAATACATAATTCCAGTCCCTTCTGGCCTGTAAGGTTTCTGCTGAGAAGTCTGATGTTAGCCTGATGGGCTTTCCTTTGTATGTGATCTTATTTCTCTCTCTGGCTTCTTTTAATAGTCTGTCCCTATCCTTGATCTTTGCCATTTTAATTAGTGTATGTCTTGGTGTTGTCTTCCTTGGGTCCCTTTTGTTGGGAGATCTGTCCACCTTCATGGTCTGAGAGACTATCTCCTTCCCCAGATTGGGGAAGTTTTCAGCAACTCCCTCCTTAAAGACACTTTCTATCCCTTTCTCTCTCTTCTTCTGTTACCCCTATAATGCGAATGTTGTTTCGTTTGGATTGTTCTCACAGTTCTCTCAATATTCTTTCATTTTCTGGAGATCCTTTTTTCTCTCTGTGCCTCAGTTTCTTTGTATTCCTCTTCTCTGGTTTCTATTTCATTTATCGTCTCCTCTATGGTATTCAACCTGCTTTTAAAACTCTCCATTGTGTTCTTCAATGATTGGATCTCCAACCAGAATTCATTCCTGAGTTCTTGAATATCTTTCCATACCTCCATTAGCATGTTAATGATTTTCATTTTGAACTCCCTTTCAGGAAGAGTCACGAGGTCCATGCCATTTAAATCTTTCTCCGGAATTGTGTTAATAATTTTCCTCTGAACCAGGTTCCTTTGGCATTTCATATTTATATATGGCTCCCTCTAATGTCCAGAATCTCTACTTTCTGGAGCTGCTCAGCCCCTGAAGCAATGTCAGGGGTGCCAGGGGGGCAGTATTGGTGCTTGGAGGGAGGAAAGAGCTGTTTCCTGCTTCTCAGCTGCTATGCCTGCCTCCACTGCCTGAACCAGTGGGCCAAGCACATAGGTATAAGCTTTTTTCCCAGAGTAACCGGATATGGATCCCTGCTTTCCACAAGTAGCCGGATTCCCAGTCTTCCCAGGTACTCTGCCTGTCCCAGCTTTCCAACCCTGTAATCACGAAATTGTCATGAAAGCACCATGAAATGTAGATTTGTGCTCCCAGAGCAGATCTCCGGAGCTAGGTATTCAGCAATCCCAGGCCTCCACTCCCTCCCTGTTCAGTTTCTCTTCCTCCCGCCTGTGAGCTGGGGTGGGGGAAGGACTTGTGTCCTGCCAGGCCACAGCTTTGGTACGTTACCCTGTTCTGTGAGGTCTGTTCTTTTCTCCAGGTGTATGCAGTCTGGCACAGTCCTCTTTCCTGTTGCTCTCTCAGGGTTAGTTTTATTAATTATATTTTCATATTATATGCAGTTTTAGGAGGAAGCCTCTGTCTCACCTTTCACACCACCATCTTTAATCCCTGGAATAGTCTTTTAATTCTTTGATAGTCTTTAGTTTTCCATAAGCTCTTTTTATTTTTGACTCAAGTTTTTTCCAAAAGATGTTAGGACTTCTAATAATATATTAACGATAATTTCCAATGTCTGGATTAAAAAGAAAACCATAACTGAACACCCAAATGTGCCAGATATAATTAAAGTGGGTCTATGAGAATTGACTGGTGGTTACTATGGGGGAGGGATTGGGGTGGGTAAATGGGGAGGCTGAGGAGGCTGAAGAAGCACAAAAATTCTCAGTCACATTATAAGTTGATCACAGGGATGGGAGTACAGCATGGAGAATATAGCCAATGATTCTGTAACATCTTCCTATGTTGACAGATAGTAACTGTACTACTTGGGATGAGGATTTAATAATATGGGTAACTGTTGAACCACTGTGTTGTTTATTTGAAACCAACATAGGATTTATACATCAATGATAATTCAAAAGAAAAAAAAGATAGGTCTATATATTACTTTTTTAATTTAAAAATGTTCCTCTACAAAATTAGGTTTTAGGGTGTGCTTTGGTGTTATACAGATATGGAAAAATATTCAATGAATTAAATTTTAGTGTAACTTATATGTTATAGAAAATTTAATATAGAAGGATATTAAGAATGTATTATCTTATTTAGAAGAACCAAATGTATATCCTTAGGGACTGGTGAATTGTCTACTGCATTCTTTTGTATCAACTATGATATCTATGTGTATATGTATGTATATATGTAGATGTGTGTATGTGTGTACATGTTACATTGTGCCTGATACATATATATTCACATACATATACATACACAAAGATACACACATAGATGATTTAAGTTATAATTCTGAGATTCATTGCTAACAAGTTAATAAAAACAAACTCTGTCCTTCTTGAACTTTGTTCAGCTCTCCCTAGGTTGGTGTCATAGTTTCAGGTTCAAGGTTGCGGAGGCATTAAATGTTTCATAGTAATATATTCACATATCTCAAAATTCCAATATTCTTTGTTTCTCTTCCATGACTCCTTCCATTTTTTCTGTGCTAGGATTGAGGTGTCTCTTTTCTTTCCAGGCTACCTCTCATCCTTGGTGACTTGATAGAGCATGTAGCAATTTCTATTTGCTGCATCAAGGGCTCTTCAAAGGCTGAAGACTGAATGAAAGAAAAAGTGGCCACGTAATTTTTGAGTCCTGGAGGACAGATCAACCATACTTGAGTTTATAACTGTTCATTAAAGAAAATAAATTTCTCCAGATGGAGCAGGCTGTGGAGTGCTAAGAAGAATGGTGCACTAACCACTACAGGTGTAGACACCAGGTTTGACCATTTTGGAAGGAGGGTGCTGGAACAGTGTACATTCTTAGTAGAACTAGTTCCATGTGATAATATTAGTGAACAATGAATAGCATCAATGGTAACTAGGAGTGATTAATGAATGGAGGCCACATCTGATTTTGTTGTTCTGGACTATGAAAGCCATAGAATTCTATGTCACTGGAAAAGGGAAAACTCATAATGATTTCAGTAAGCAGAGGACTGGTAGGTAGATCTTGTTTGTTTTGGGAAAATAAAATGTCATAGTACCTGCACAATTAGTGCTCTAAAGCAATTCACACTCATTAACACATATTTATTAAGCATTTGCCTCATTCCAGGCAGTGTTCTAACTTTTGTGGCTTGAATGTTAAATAAGACAAAATTTCTTCTCTATGGAATTTATATTCTTATGGGACAGCCAGACTGTAAACAAATAAACAAATGTTCTATAGCATTATGTCAAGTAACAATAAGTTGTTACAAAGAAAAAAAGGAAAGTGCAAGTATATAGTGTTTCGGGGGAAGTGACTATTTTACATAGGCAAAAGGTTGAAATATGTTAAAATATATTATACAACCTATTTAAAATACATTACACACAAATATACACACATTATTTTTTTAATTGAGGTAAATTACATAGAGGGAAATTTGTGTTTGAGTTTGGCAAATGAGTAGTCTGTATAACCAATACCCCAATAGAGATCTTGAGTATCATGGCCACCTCAAAACTTTCCCACCTGTGTCTTTGTGGTCAATGTTCAACTGCAGAGACAATCACCATACATTAGTTTTGCCTCCTCTTGAATTTCATATAAATGAAGTCATACTCTTTAATGTTTGCTTCTATTGGTGAACATGCTATTGATATTTACATAGGTTGCATGTGTTAATATTCATTCTTTTTTATTATTGAATAGTAATTCATTGAAAAATATTCCAAGATTTGTTTATCCATTGTTGTTTGAGAATTTGGGTTGTTTCCAGTTTGGACCCCTTATGAAATTAAACTACTATGGATATTCTTATAGAATTCTTTTTGCAGACATGTGTTTTCCTTTCTTTTGGGTAAATATTTAGAATTTGAACTATGGTGTCTATATTCAGTGTATATTTAAGTTTATAAGAAACTGTCAAACTATTTTCCAAAGTAGTTGCATCTCTTTACACTCGCATTAGCAATAGCAACATATGGGAGTCTGATTTCCCAAACTCTTCCCCAACATTCCTCTTAATTGTAGCCATTCTTGTGGGCTAAAGTGATATCTCATCATGCTTTCAATTTGCATTTCCCTGAAGACTAATGATTTTGGAACTTTTGATTTGCTTATTAACACACACATATATATAAATACATATATATTTATTTTGTGAAGTATCTGATCAAGTGCTTTGTCAAATTGTGTAGTGTTGTTTTATTATTATTTATTTCTAGATGTTCTTTGTATATTCTGGATATAGATTCTTTGTCAGGTACACGCATTTCAACTATATACACTGAGAACTTATATGTTAGATTTTTGTGTTTTCAATAATTTTTTTCCATTTCTCTGGCTTTTCTATTCTTAATTTTTCCTTGTTTTTTCGTGTCATTGATTTCTGCTCTTATTTTATTCTACTTAGTTTGTGTTTAACTTTCTTCTCTTATCTAGATTATTTACATTTGGAAGCTTAGAATATTGATTTCATCCCTTGAACTATTTTCCTGATAGAAATGTTTTAAAGCTGAGAATCTACTTTTGGTACTTCTTTAACTGCATCATTGATATGTTGTTTGATATGCTGTTTTTCATTATCATTCAATGCAAAAAAAACAATACTATGATTTCTTTTTTGACCCATGGATCATTTAGTAGTGTGTTATTTATTTTCAAAAATAGGATTTTTTTTAGATACCTGACTGGTATGATTTTGAATATAAGTTATGGTCATAGAACATACTATGCAGATATTCAGTTTGGTAAAATTTGTTGAGGCCTATTTTATGACTCAGTATATCTTATGTCACAGCAAAGGTGATGTGTAGGTAAAAAGTATGTGAATGTTTATCCTTGAGTTATGGAGTGTAGTGTTCTATAAATATCAATTAACTCATAGTAGCTGATAATTCAAATCTTCTGTATCCTTACTTAATTTTTCTTGTCTAGTTCTATCATTTACTAGGAAATGATGTAATGCCTCCAATTAGGATTTTAGTCTTCTTATTTCTCTCAAGTTCTGTTTGAAGATCAATTACTTAGATCTGTATACTTAAAAGGTTGTTATGTTTTTCTGATGATAGTTTCCTTGCATAGTTTGAAATATGCTTATTTATCTCTAAAAATATTCCCTTGTCTTGAAATGTCCCTTGGTATTAATTTAGCTAAACAACTGGATGGTAGATTTTTTTCCACGCTGCTTCTTCCCACACTTATTTATCTCATATTTTCAGATGGATTTACTAACAACAGAATATAGTGCGTCTATGTGTGTGTATGTATGTTTTAACCAATCTGACAATCTGCCTTATAATTTCCATGTTTAATAGATTTATATTTAAAACAATTATTGATAAGAGTTGGTTTAGATATTGGTATTTATTTTCTATTTGTCCTTTTTAAACTAATTTTTTTATTGTTCCTCTCTTCCTTTGTGTGTTCATTATTCTGAGTTAACAAAATTTTGGAGGACTCCATTTTAACTCTTCTAAAGACTTCATAACTGTAAATCTTTAATTTCTTTTTATAGTAATTCTAGTTGTTACAATGTGCATCTTTAGCATATTAAAGTCTGCTTAGAGTTAATATTGTACTACTTCATGTGAAATGTAAGAGCCTTATAAAAGTATAATTTTATTTGTCTTTTAACCTTTTTTACTTTTATCATAAATTATATTTCTGTATGCAATATTACCATATAAGATAATGTTATCATTTTTGCTTTAAGCAGTCTTTGAAATAAATTAAAAGAAAGAAAATTATTTATTTACCTATATATTTATATTTCCTGTATTTTTTAGTTTCAATTAGTAAGCTATTCCTTAAGCATTTATATTCATTTAGTTCTGGTCTTTTGGTAATATGTTTTTCTTTTTTCAGTTTTTGTTAATCTCAAAATATTTTATTTTTAGCATCATGTGTATTAGATATAGAAGCCTGTGCTGACATACTCTTAAAAGAAAGTCTTCCTGTTATTTTTATGAAGAACCAATCATGTTTTGTACATGTGTCTTTCCTCCCTGACTTTTATTCTCTCGCTGCTTTATTACAGGTTTTCAGCAATTTGCTTGTGATATGCCTAGGTGTGTGTTTTTTTTTGTCATGCTCAGATTTTAGGATCTGTAGTTTGAATTTTTTAAACAAATCTTGAAAAATCTTAACAATTATTTCTTGGAAAATTTTTTTGTCCCATTCTTTTTCACTCCTTTTAGAAATTCAAAATATATGTATGTTGGCTATCACTTGAGATTATTCTACAAGTCATTTAAGTACCTGTTTATTTTTTCTCATCTTTTTTTCCCCTCTCCTTTTAGGTTAAGAATAATTTCTATGGTTCTGTCTTGTTAAGTGACTGTTCATTTTATTGTTTTCAATATGCTGTTAAGCCAGCCCATGCAGTTCTTTATTTCAAATAATGGCTTTCCACCTTTGACATTTCCATTAGGTTCTTGCTTACATTTTTCATGTCTTTGCTGAGATTCCCTGTTTATTCATATGTTATTTTACTTTAAATTCTTAGATGTAATTTTAATTGCTATTCAAAGGCCTTGTCTACCAGTTCCTATATCTGGGTCCTCCTCTGGCTTGTTTCTATTGACTGATTCCTCCCAACCCCCTCTTGATCATATGTTATGTTTTCATATTTCTTTGCCTTTTAGTGATTTTTAGAATTGTTATGATATGTTAGACATTGTCAATGTTATGTTGTTATCTTGTGGGAAGTTTTGTTTATTTTGTCTTAAGGGTTTGAATTTGGTTCTGCCAAGTAGTTAAATTACAGGGGAATCTTTCAGTATCGTCTGACTTTATTCCCTGTGAATGATCATTTCATATTTGTCCTCAGTCCTAAAGTGTGCCCATTAGTGTGGATAGCATTTTTCATCCTGATATGTGATTATTCTAGGGTTTCAACTAAAAGTGTAGGTGCTCAGGGAGTTCTCTCTGCTCTGGCTGAGCCAGAACTTCAATACCTCGCAGCCCTGAATGACCTCTGATTTCTCAGATCACTTCCCAGTCAAGCGCTCTTAGTTTCTTACTTAGTCCTCACAGAATCTTACTCTGCTAATGAGCACCTAAACTTGCATGAACCTCCACACACAGATTTTTTATGTCTTCCTCTGTATTCCATTTCTATTCCTGTATAACCAATTACCATGCATTTAGGAACTTAAAACACCACCCATTTATTAGCTCACAGGTCTGTAGGTGAGAAGACTGGACACAGACACAGAGTGACTTTTAATTCTTATAAGGCTGAAATAAAAGTTTTGACAGGACCATGTTTTCTTCTGGAAGCTCTGGGAAGAATCAATGTCCAAGCTCCATCAGATTATTGGAAGAATTTAGTTTTTTGTCTAGCGCAGGAGCTCTGCTCCTGGTAGGTTAACACTGGATTCTGTGAAGCCCAAAAAAGAACAAGAGTGTTAGAGAGAGAGTGACAGGTGGAGTGCTGAAATCACATGTGCGCAAAAAGTACCTGGCAGTCAACCTCCTGTAACAGCAAAGACTGCAGTGGCTCACCGCCGGTGAGTACCTCAGTGCGCACCTGCACAGTGGGCCAAGGGAGTGCATGAGCCCAAGACAGCATTGCGCCTGTGCAGGGGGTACAGGCCTGAGTCAGCATCCAGGCGAGTATCCTGGCAACGGGACTCCGTTTATCCCCTACCTATGACATTAGGACTGCAGACCTTTGCTTGCTGTCAGCCAGGGGCCACTCAAGTCCTGGAAGTTGCCTGCATTCCTTACTGTGTGGCCATATTAGGCAATTCTCACAACAGCTGTTGTTTTTCTTTCTGTCTAGAAGGATGGATTCTCTAAATGCTTCCTCTGTGACCAGCCAAAGAAAACTAAGGCACTTACTTAAGCAAGTCTGGCTCATTCTAGATAATCTCTTTCTCAAAGTCAAATGTGCCATATAACATAACATAACCATGTGAGTAAAATGCACCATATTCATAGTACTGCTATCTATAATGGTGTGTATACCAGAGAAAAGAGATCTTGGGGCCATTTGAAATTCTGCCTACAACACACTTTATGTGTATTCCTTTTCCTGTCACCCTACTGTGCGAATTCTAGCCTCTTCTGATGACCCACCTTCTTACAATGAAAATTTCCCACTCTGCTGGAATTCCATCTTTCTGCACTGTGGTGGGGAATTACCCCCAGACAGAGAGCTTATGTGATGGTAGGGCTTTGCTTAAAGATCACCATATTACACTGCCTAGCCTGCCTTTTTCTTAATGCTTGAAAACAGTTGACTCATGAATTTTGTTCAGTGTTTTAGTTCTTTACCTCAGGAAGGCAAGTCTAACCCCAGTTATTTTATCATAACTTGAAAAACAGTGGGAAATACTTTTTCAAAAAGATGACCCATACAAATATCCGAGGAAAAGCATAAAAGGGAGAGGTAAGGACAAATGCATACTTGTTGCATATTTTCAAATATATTAGCTATGCTAGATTAAAAAAAATACACACATGCACTTAGAGAAGATATGCTATTCCTTTGGGAATATAATTTGTGTAACGAACTTGAAGCACTTAAAAAGCTTTATTTTCAATATATAATCTTAATGGGTTTGAACAGATAGTACACAAATACCCCTTTTTGTTATATGTATGTTCTGCTAAATTAATCCAGTTCTTTGGCTCAGATATTATTTTATGCTAAAATAAAGATGATGTTCAAATATATTTCTTCAGCCTCAATTTTTCCCCCCGCTGAGTTTTAGGTTAATATATCTGATTCTCTACTCAACACATTATCTTGCTTGACTAAGAGGCGAATCAAAATTAATGCAATACAATGCAAAATCAAGTCTTGATAATCTTCCCCCACCCACACAACGGAAGAATTTGCCTTTCTCAATTCTTCCATATTTTAGTACATGACGCTCTATTCTTTCTGTTGTTCAGACTAAAAACAGGGAAAAATCCTTGACTTCTTTCATAACCACATCACACTGATAAGCAAATCTTACTACCTTTGCTTTCAATCATTACTTACATCAAGCAGTAAGATTTGTTGTCTCTACTTCAAAATATATTCCAAAACACACCACTTCTAATCCCCTCTAGAACTATCATTCTGGAACAAAATTGTCAAACTTTCCTACTTTGATCACTGCAATGAACCTCAGACAAGCCTCCTGTTTATATTCTAGTCCCCAGCCCTGCCTGTCTCTTCTTACAACAGTTAGATGATCTCTGAAAAGTATAAATTATAATTCCCCTGCTCAAAACCCTCCTGTTTCCCTGCCACACCTAGAAAAAAATGCAAATCCTTAGTAAGATTTAAACAACCCATGTGATTAGCTCCTATCTACTTTTCTATCTTTATCATTTACCATTCCATCTTGCTCTGTTACAGGCAAACTGATCTACTTACAGTTCCAGTAATAAATTAAATGTACTCCCACCTTAACAGCTTTACATTTGGAAAATTCTTCTCAGAAATTTACATTATTCTCTTTCGTATCACTAAGGTTTCTTCTTCACAAATAAGCTTATGAACATATTGTCTAAAGTAGCCATCTTTTCACTTTGCTTTATCTTTCTCCAAGCATCAATCACTTTTTGACATCATATTATACCTCAATTGGTTATTCGTTTATTGTGTTTCTTCTGCGCCACCAGGTAGGATCATTGAAGGCAAGGACCTTGTCTCTCTTGCTTGGTGTTGCATCCTCAGAAACCTGAACACTGTCTTGTTGATAGTTGGTGGTCAGTAAATAAGTGCATGCATAACTAAATATTTTTATGCTATGGAAACTTTATCTTTTCAATCCTGCAATCATTGAGACTCAGATAATTTACTTTCTGATAAACTTGAATTACTTCCTATATTAGAGAGCAAGTAATCAAGGCTGATTTTTAAATTAGGGACTTTTAACAAAGAAAGTGTAGACTTGTCATTTTTCTGTCCTCCTTCGTTGCAGACATGTTACATATCTCTTCAAAAGTATACACTTAAGCTGTTACATTTTGTTTAACATCATAGGTCAGACTATTAATGCCATTTGTTTCATGAAAATGGTGGTGCCAGGATTTTTAAGACTTGTAGAAGGCATTTTCTAGAGGGTTTCCCAGAAACTATTCTTTATGAGGAAATGGACACTCTCCGGTATGTTTTCTCATTTTTTTCTTTATTAGCAAACTTTCAAAATTACTATCAATGCAGATATGTACATCTGGTATGTTCTTTAAATAACAAAATGCTGACCCGCCCCATGATAGTTCATGATATACAAAACATATTTGGAGTCAATATAGGTTAAATGATCTCTTAGAAGGAGCTTCTTATTCATAAGATAGTTGTAGGTAGTAAGGTGAGTACACTATATTTTCTTTATTCTTTTCTTTGATTGGCATTATTGCATTTTTCTCTTTTCCCAGTTGAAACACTTCACTAAGTTTATTGAATTTGCTAATTAGATTAGCAATTAACAATTAAGTTGAATTTCAAAGTACCAATCAAATTTTATATCTTAATTTGTTACATTATCACTAATTAGAATAGCAGTTTTTACTTAATGGATTACATGTAAATTAAGACGATTCGAGCCATTTTTAGAAATCTACATATGGTTTACCAATTGTCAAAGTAACATTAGCTTACTATTTCAATTTAATATGGCAAGTTAGTCACGTGACAATTCAACTGTGAAATATAGGAAAAATTATTTGAATACACGAAGAGTTAGTTCAATTCAAAATTGTACAATTTCATCCGAGTTTGTATTGATATGAGTAATGGTTTTGAAGACAGGTAAACTAAGTCATTTAATAAGAACAAAAACAAGCAGAGTTTAAAATATAATATATATTTAATAAATAGTATATATAATAAATAATATAACATATTCATTAAATATTTAATAAATATTATGAAATATAAAAATACTCAGAGGACACTTTTTAGGAATATGGTCCTTTTACTTGGCAGTTATTGATTGGCATAACCTTTGGTTGGGTAGTAGCTGAGGATGTTAACTCTTCCAAAGAAATATTAAAGAAATTTCAATATTTAAAATCTCACTGAATTTCAATATCTGGACTTGGAAGATTGTTCAAAAATTTTTCTTTTTAATGACTTAACAAATATTTTGCAAACAATTCTACTGCCTGACATTTTCTCCCTATCATATTGGTGATAGATGAAAGAAAATAAAATCGTAGCAGCATGATAAAATAGATATATATATGTCTATAGTGAAGGCAGTAACCTATAAAATATTTAATTACATTAACACTTTACTACATTTCCTACATTAACATTAATATGCCTTTGTCTGATTGTACTTACCACAATTAATGATTATTTTAATCAGATGCTAGAGTTTGTAATGGTCAGCATAGTTCTCTAGTCTTGGGCCAAACAGAACATGAGTAGGAAGAAATACAGCCTTAGTCAATTATCAATTTGTGTAAAGCCAGAAATTACACTATGCCTATAGCATAGGAATGCATATATCTTTGTGAATGGTGATTTTGTTTTCTTTGTGTAAATTCCTAGCAGTGGAATTACTGGGTTGTATGGTATTTCTGTTTTTCCTTTTGAGAAACCTCCATGTAGTTTTCCACAGTGGCTGTACCAATTTACAATCCCACCAGCAATGTACAAGGGTTCCTCATTTCCCCATTGCATTATACATGTCTCATTTATAGTGCACTAATTGACCATATATTTGTAGGTTTATATCTATGCTCTCTATTCTGTTCCACTGAATTATGGATCACTCTTGTGCCAGAACTTTTGGTTACTGTACCTTTGTAGTATAGCTTGAAATCAGGGAGTGTACCACCTCCAGCTTTGTTCTTCTTTCTCAGAATTCTTTTTGCTATTTGGATTCTTTTGTGGTTCCTCATGAAATTAGGATTATGTATTCTAGTTCATTGAAAAATGCCACTGGTATTTTCATGGGGAGTCATTGAATCTGTAAATTGGTTTGGGCAGGATGACTATTTTGACTGTTAAATCTTCCTATCCCATGAGCATGGAATAGTTGATGGTCACTCTATTTTGAACACAGGACCTCAGTGCCTATTTCCTTCCCCAGATTGGAAAAGTTTTCAGCAATTATTTTTTCAAAGAGACTTTCTACTTCTTTGTTTCTCTCTTCTCCTTCTGGTACCCCTAATATGCAAATATTCTTTCATTTGGAGATGTCATACTTATCTCTTAGTATTCTCTCCTTTCTAAAGATTCTTTTTTCTTTGTTCCTCATGTTCATTTTTTTCCTATTCTCTAATTTCCATCTTACTATCTCCTCTTCTTGAAATAATCTATTAGTATTCATTCCCTCCATTTCAGTATTTTTATTTCAGTTACTGTATTCTTCAGCTATGAGTGGTTCTTCTTTAAATCTTCTATCTTTTTTATAGAAGTTTCCTTTGAGATTGTAAATGCCTTTCCAAAGATCAGTGAGCATATTTATGACTGTTACTTTGAAATCTTTATCATGAAGATTTGCGATCTCCATTTCATTTAGTCCTTTTTCTGGTGTCTTATCCTGTTCTTTTGTCTGGAACATATTCCTCTGTCTCCTCATTTTGTCTGGGTTTCTGGGTTTTTTCCTTTGTATTAGCAGATATTCTATGCCTCCTGGTCTATAGAGTAATGGCTTTATGAAGAAGGCATCCTGTGTTACCCAGAAGATCAAGACTCTGCTCATCTGTGCCTGTTCCACTTTGTGCTGGGGCTGCAGTTGCTGTTAGTGGGCTGTGGGTGGGGCCACCTGCCTGTAGCAGTGGCTGATCTGTCAGCAGAGGCCCACTGTGAGCCATGCAGTGATGCTTCTCCTGGGGTGGTTGTGGGCAGGGCCACCCTCAGCCTGCTTTGCAGTAATGGTGGTGCTGCTGAGCCGAAGGGGTGCATGGAGTGAGTGTGCAGGAGAGCATGGCACAGGGTTGAGCTGCCAGCAAGGAGGAAGGAGCATTTGGTGCTGGCTCCCATAGGTGTCTCCCCAGTTGGGCTGAGAGGCTGCTGGAAAAGATGGGAATGCCTCTCTCCATCTGCCATGCAGAAAAGTCTCCCTCTGCCTGTTAGTCATCAAAGTTCAACTGTTGCTGGGCAGTGTGCTGGGTGGGCTGGCATGCTGACAGGGAGGTGCCCTGGGGCTGAGCTGCCAGAGAGGGGGATGGAGCATTTAGGGCTGGCTCTTGCAAGCACCTGATCAGCTGGTCTGAAGATGGGCTGGGGAAGTGTCCTCCACCTGCTCTTTTCCTTGAGGGGAGAGCTGTGTCCAACTCCGTCCCCTTTAGAATACTTCCTTCTTCTGGTAAATCATTCAAACCTCTGTCTCTGTGTTGGGTCTCAGTAGTACCAGTGCCGCCTGCCTGTCCTCTACTAGAAATAGGAGTCTCAGCCTCCCAGAGTGCTCCAGTTCTCCCTGGTGTCCAGCCCTGTTAATCACTAAAGTCCAATGCAGAGTGGACTCCACTTCCCAGACATCTACAGGGCCAGGTGTGCAGGATTCCTGCATGCTTATTTCCTCCCTGCTCCATCCCTCTTCCGGTCCCACCTGTGGGCTGGGATGGGGAAACAACTTGGGTCCTGCTCCATCACAGCTCTGCCGCTTTACCATTCTCTGTGTAGACGATCTGTTCTACAGTCTGGGTCATTCTCAGGGCTAGATGTTCTTGCTGTAGTTGCTTCCTTAGTTTGTATGTGGAAGGAAGTTTCTGCCACATCTTTTTTATCCCATTCCACTTTTTAATGTATTTTTGAATTCAGTTTGCTAATATTTTGTTGAGGATTTTTGCATCTGTTTATCAGTTTTCTTTTTTTGTAGTGTCTTTGTTTGGTTTCAGTAGCAAGGTGATTCTGGCCTTGTCGAATGAATTTGGAAGCTTTCCTTCCTCTTCAATATTTTTGGAATAGTTTGATAAGAGTAGGTATTAATTTTTCATCAAATCCCTATTAGAATTTTCCTATGAAGCCATCTGATCCTGGACTATTATTTGATGGAAATTTTTTGATTACTGTTTAAATTTTCACAAGTCTGGTGAGCATCTTTATAACCATTACTTTAAACTCTTTATCAGGTAGATTGTTTAACTATTTCATTTAGTTCTTTTCTGAAGTTTCATCATGTTCTTTCAAACATATTCCTCTGTTTCCAGTTGATTATTCCTTTTATTTTCATTCATTTTCTATGTTTCTATAGGTTAGGAGAAAAGGTACCTCTGTCTTGAAGGTGTGGTCTTATGTAGGAACACTTCCTGGATAGACTGCATTTGTTGGTGATTTTGACTGGCTAGAGGCTGGGTAGCATGGTCTGGGGTGTCCTGGTACCTGTGTTCCCTGGGCATGAGCTGGAGGTTGCCCAGGTGGGTTCCAGCTGGGGCCACCCTAGCTAGGTGCATGGTGTTGAAGGGTTGCAGTCTGGGGTACTCTTGGGTGGGCAATGGCCCAGGTCCTCACTGGTTGGGCAAACAGGGAAGAAAGTCATGGTCCAGGCTCTTCAAGGTGGGTGCCAGCTAGGATGGTGTGGCCAAGGTTGGAGGGGTGCAGTCTCAGGGGTTCCTGGGTTGGCACTGGTCCAGGCTGTGCAAATGGGGCAGCAAGGGACAGAGGGAGGTGGGTGGGATGAATCAGCATGAATGTCATGTTAATGCTGCCTTGATGGAAACTGCTGGATCTCTGAAGGGCAGGTTTGGGTGTGAGCATGCACTGGGAGGCTGCTCATCACATATGGAGTTGGTGTGCATACGCTAACCCTGCTCCCATCCACACTAGAAATGTCTGTGGGGAACATGAGCCATGGTGCTCACTATTACCTCTAGTCCCAGAGAGTTATAGCAGGCCCACTGTCATTTGCTGGGTGCTTTAGTTCTAAAAATCAGTTTACTTCCCTTATAGTGTGATCACCCTTTAAACTGTAAACCACATTTCTTCCCCCATGCCCAAGGCAGGCAGACCTGCACTCAGGTCCCCCAGTGATGTCCCTCCCAACTGCAGGCCACTTTGCAGGTGGGGTTTCCTCTTTTACTGTGACTCCATCTCTCCTGCTATTTTTCACATGGTCCTTTTATCCCTCATTGTGCAGAAGGTGTTCTTTCAGGCTTCAGTTCTTCCTCAGGATCATAAAAGAGCTGCACGTTCTATTTACATATTATCCAGACAACTCCCTACTGTGTAAGGTTTGTAGTTACATACGTTTTCCTTGTTAACCTGTGCCTTGAGATTATATCATGAAAACTATTATTAAGGCTATATTACTGGGTCAGATCACTGATTCATGAGATTCGATAATCTGATTTTTTATGTTCTCAAAGTACACATAATATTGTAGGTTAACTACAAGATAAGCTAAGTATTAAAAATTACATGGTTGGATTAAAAAATACAAAGTTGCAACCACTTCAAGTAGCTATAATTTAGGCATATGGGAAAATTGTAAGATTCTGGTCTAGACACAAATATTCCTAAAAATTCATCCTTTATTTAGTTAGTAGTTAATTCATCCTTTATTTAGTAGTTTTTACAGTTCAAAGATCCTTTGTCTATTAAACCTAAGTACAAATCATTTCTATTTTTATTAGTGTTTGTGGAAGATAGACTACAATAAAAAAAGCCATTTGCTTTTGGTAAAAATTTTATTTTTCATTTTGTCCTGGTCAGAGGGCAAAGGATGAAAGGAAAATCTCAAATTAAAATATCAATTCCACTCATCTGTTTCAATAGTGTTATAACATATTCCCAGTCACTTTAGGTTTTGATCTTCTCTTCAATTTTACTTTGCTTATTTTATTTCCTCCTACTTTTTTCTCTCACCTTTAGCCATGGCTTCTGTTTTCTTTCAACCATAGGTATTAATGACTCATTATTTATATAACCTACCAGTAGACAATTAGATTGTTTCTCGTTTCTGTGTTTACAATAAGTTTGTAATGTACACATTTGCAGCAATCTTTTTTCATATTTGTGTGATTTTTACCTCTAGGCCAAGTTTCTAAAATTGAAATTGGTGAGTCAAATATTTTTGCACATTTGAAACTTTTTATAGATTTTCCCAAGGTGTTATCTATAATTTTCATTAATTTATACTCACAACAATAATTTGAAATGATTTTTTTCTACTATGACATCTTAAAAGTTGATTATTCATTTTATTTTCATGGGGTCAAGTAAAGTATCATTCATTTACCATCATCTGTCTATTTTTCTGTCAGTTTATTTATGTCCTGTAACATATTTTTCTATTTTTCCTCCAAAAATTTATTTATAAAGGCTCCTTGCAAGAAATTTATTCTCTTTCATCATAAGTATTGCAAATATTATTTTTGGAGTTATCATTTATTTTTGACTTAGCCTCTATATAGGTGTCTTTAACATGCATATGTTCTTAATTTTTATGTACTTAAATTTCTTACTAGTTTTTTTTTATGGCTTCAGGTACCATATTAGGACAATCTTATTTTCTTCAAAATTATACAAAACCTATCATTTTTTAAAATTCTACAGTTTTCTCTGCATTGAACATCAAAGTAGGGGTGATATAATGAGTCTAGCTGTTTTCAAATTTTGACTCCTTTAAAAGCTAAATAATGTTTGAGGTTGGGTCAGAGATGGCAGAGAGTGAAGTAAATCGAGCCATCTTAAACTCCTAAAAAATCCAAAACAAATGCAGAAAAGGGTGCATAAATAAGAGATCTTGGGAAAAAACAGGAATCAGAAATATCTGTAGTAAGTAGGAGTTGATAAACTGTCTCTAAATAAAAAGAAATGATTCAAAAGATTGAATGTTTTCTAAAAAAAAAAAGCTTGAATGTTTTCTGCTTTGTAATGCTGTTATAGAAAGAACAGGCTGAAAATAGGTGGCATTTTCCATAACACTGAATGATGGAAAAATTGAATTTATTTTCATTTCAATTTGCTCTGATTTCCAAAAAAGCTTTAAGTATAATGCTCTACTTTATTTATTCCTCACTTGCCAATAATTCATACTTATACAAGCAAAGGAATGCCTTAACATTCCAAGTGTTCTTACTCCATGCTTATAAATTATAAAATACATGTTATCTTCAAATATGGAATGCTAAAGCTTATTTGTAATCTACCATTGTCATTTTAAATTGGAATTAGCTCTAGGGTCAAAAGAGATTATAATTTTAAAAATTATAATCACTTTAATACTTTTTATGTGTTTAATATTGATAATTAATATAATGATTTAACATTAAAATTTTATAATTTTAAAATTGAGTGTTTTACATTCTTTGGATTAACTAAGTATAAAATATTAAGCACTGAAAGATTTAGAGGAAAATTTGTATGAATTTGGTATCAAGAAATATAGAAAACAGCAATTAAGGAAAGACATAACTATATAGAACTAATATTAATTTTTCATTTTCCATTTTGATATGGGAAATAACTCATATAAATCAACAAGTAATGTAAGAAATTAAATTATGATATAGCACTATAATAAAGAGTTATATAGCAAGTAATAAAGACTTAAATTGTATATGACTATTAGAGGGTTTATAACCCTACTACAGAGACTATCTTAAAAGTGATAAGAAAACTCTCAAATTGGTAAAAAAAGATTTCAGTAGTCAATGTAAACTAGAGGTAAACCTAATAGCCAAAAATTTAATGATAGAAATCTAAACCATTTTTGATTAATGGGTCTATCAATGATACATGTTTTATTTTATAAAACAAAATAGAACCACAACCTCTAGTTCCGTTGACAAAGTGAAAAATGGATAGTCTTATACACTTTTGGTAGGAATAATAATTGCTATAACCTTTATGGAATATAAATTGCTTCTACCTTTAACATTAAAAGAAAATAGACCCACTATATACTATTTCCCCAAAAATCCTACTTTTGGGGATCTAATACATAGAAATAGCATATATGAATACAGATTGGATACATAGAAAAAGAGAGAGAAAGAGATTTATGTATATGTATGTATATATACATATATATATGTAATAAAAAGATAGGTATATAGAAATATATTGCAGCATTTGTTTATTGAAAAGATACTGGGAAAAACCTGAATGTCTATCAATACTTACTGAGAGATTAGTGTCATATAAAGATATTATCTAATTTTATGAAACTATTACAAATAAGAGATAGCACTAGACATATTGACCTGATATACTGTACGTATTTTTAAAAAAAGGCAAACAATTCAGAACTAATTTGAAAAGTATGCTCCATTTTGGTAACACAGCAACAAAATGCCTTGTGTGTGTGTGTGTGTGTGTGTGTGCGCGCGTGTGTGTGCGCGTGTGTGTGTGCATGCGTGCGTGTGTGTGTATGTGTGTGTGTGTGCGCGCGTGTGTGTGTGCGTGTGTGCCATAGAAGGAAACACATGAGTCTGTTGATATTTGTTAGAAGGCAGGTAGAGAGGGGATTTAAAGTCAGGAATTCTAGCACAGCTACTTTTTACATTAATGTTTCTAGAGAATAGATTACCACCATTGTAAATATTGAAGAGAGACAACATAAGAAACATGGAAATAAAAAGACAATTGAAATAAAAGTAAATGATTAAGAAAACTGAAGTGAGGTTTTAAAAATAACTATTATGAAAAAATGGTTTTGTTTACAATAATCCCTAAAATTGTATCTTTTATTTTAAAAAATATTCACTATGAAAATAATAGGTTGATAATAAATTGTATTTATTAAATAATGAATTGGTCATTTCCACTGAAGTATTTCAGTATAAAAATTTAATCATGTATACCACTATTATAAAATACATGAAAAATATGTTTACCCTACATAGGGTTTTTCTTCTAATGTATAATGGAATGCATCCTTGCATTAGTTTCCAAACTGAACTTAAAATATATGTATACTTAAAGGAATATATGGTGGCTAAATTCAATTTAGATAAATCAGGGAGAGACTGAGCATTTGAGTAGATTATCATTTGGTCTGTGTTTTCTTCCAGTCGGGATGATTGTAAATGAATCTCATTAAAAAATTTTATCTAGACATTATGATATTCTAGTTCAATAGTATAAAATATTTAAAAGCAAATGGTATCTTTCTTTCTCATGAATATCATTAGTCACAGTTGCAATTCAGGTAGTTGTAAATCTGGTTCAGCTTAAAACCTTACCAAGAGATACTTGGGCTTCCATTACTACCACTCCCATTCCCAAACCTTCACTAGGTGCTAAGACACTAAATGGACAGGAGAAAGAGGAAGTATAGAAAAATGTGTGGACTCATGCTGTGTAAGTTTATCCCAGTCACATCACATCTAGTCTGAGTGACAGATAAAAGCAGAACTGATTTGCTGTTCTCCTGAGTGTATTTCCTCAAAGTGCCACATATCAACAATTTTAAAGGTACTATATTGACAAGGTAGTTATTAAAACCACAAAAATAGAGGAAGTTTGCAAAAGGAAAACCTGGAGGCTGTCAGAGTATTGTGCTTTATCCCCAACCAATACATCGCAGACCTGTCCCTTGGTTTGGTTCGTCTGAAGATATGAGAACCAACTCTCCTAAATCCACCCACCTTTCCCCAACCCGAACACCACCAAGGAACCTGGGGCTCCATGGAATTAAGTTGAAAACAAAACCCCAAATCACTGTTTAATTTTCAGGCCAAACAGATAATAATTTTCTTTAATTTTTGACTTGAAGAAATCTGAAATTACAAATGGAGTTTGGAGAAATCTGAAATTGCAAATGTTTATGTGGAATATCCTCCTGTAGTAACTGTTCAAGTGACATTCTCCATGTCTTATTAGATTGACTGACTGAGTATTCATTCATTTGTTTATTCACTCATTAGTTCAAAATTGACTGAATGTATTAGAGTTTTCCAGAGAAATAGTACCAATAAGGAACACACACACATATAGAAAGGGAGAATTTTAAGGAAGTATCTCATGAGATTGTGGGAGGTAACAAGTCTGATACCTTCATGGCATTGTAGCAGGCCCGGGGCCCAAGAGAGAACTGATGTTTCAGCTTGTATCTTCAGACAGTTTGGAGGAAGCCTTCCTGTTTGAGGGACCTCAAAGTTTTTCTCTCAAGGCCTTCAACTGGTTGGATGAGGCTCATTTGCATTATGGAAAGTAATCTGTTTTCCTCTAAGTCAACTGATTTAAATGTTAACCACACAAAAATTACCTTCATAGCAACATCAAGACTGGCATTTAACCAGTCATCTGGGCACTATAGCCTCTCTGAGTTGATACATAAATTTAGCCAGCACACTAAGTTTCAAATATAAAAAGTCTAAAAATCTGTTGAGCATATAAACTTGTGGTGGGGAATGAAAGAAGAGGGAATGAGAGGTGAAGGACAGACACAAGGTCAACTAACTAGATTGCAATAGGAGAAGCACAGTAACAGGTACTTATAAAATGTCAAAGGAGCCAAGAATAGGAAGTAAACTATTTTGACTGAATAAAAAAGAGATGTATTGATGCTCATATGCCTACCTCTTGTCCAGAAATTAGGCCTGAAAGAGCAATTGCTCTAGTCAAAGAGAAATTTAAAGAAATGTGTGAAGCTTTACCTTGGGGCTCATGTGGTGCTTGTCCTAGGCTCAGTTCCAAAATATTTGAAAACTTAAGATGAAATTCAATTTCATAGTGAAACCTAATATTCATTGGGATAGCTCTTAGTTTGAGGCATTGTCTTTAAAAAACTCTTTCCCCCAGATAGTTTTTATTATAAGCTTATATATGACTATTTGTTTAAATGAACAGAGTTTTTGGAAGCCTGTTTTTAACTGCTTTAGACTGAATGATGCAGTTTTTCCATCTGAAACTTTCATAGTAGAATCTTTGCTTCAGCAAATTGCATAGTTGTTTTTGTTTTCTTTTTGGTGGCAGAGTTTTAGCAGCTAAATTCACTCTGAGCACAGTGGACTGTCTTTCTTCAGCACACTGCATTAGAGAAACTGTTCCATACCCTGAAGGTTTTTAGAGTTCCTTTGTTCAGCAAAGAATTGAATCATAAACCTGAATGTAGATCTATTTCTTTCAACACTTAGTTTAAATGATCATTGACAAATCAAGCTAGACACTAATTAGCTCTCCTATTGAAATTAGCATATTTTATATGTATTAATATGAATATGAGAGGAGACACATTATCAATCTAGATCTCATAAAGGAATATTACATACCTTCCAAATAATTTGTACGAGCAAAAGTTTCTAATGTCCTGTCTCACGCTGAACTAATTGCCTTGCTGGCTGTGGTTTGGTCACACTGGCTCCCGAGTTTCTCAGTCTCTGCAAAGGTTTTCCCTCTTAAGGCCTTTGTACTTCCTGTTCCACTGAGCCTTGAAAACTATCCAGTTTCTCCTATGATTTGAATCTACTCCTCCTGAAAGTCTTCTGTTACCTCTTGAGCAGAGGCCTTTGTCCAGCCCATCTCTAGTGGCAGCCCCACCACCACGTCTTATCTGTGGTCCAGAGTACACTCCTTATTTCCATCCGGACCCATAGCACAATCCTAAAATATCTTGCCTACTTATTTACTCAAATAGAGTCTATTTTTGCCGCTATGAAGTATGCTTCATTAGAATAAAGAATTTGCCTGTCCTTTTGTCACAGCTGCACCCTTAGCACAAAACATGAACCAATTCTTGTTGCCTGAAGAAATAGTAGAAACTAAACAATGTGTTCTTGACTGTCACACAAAATGTTATTAAAAGTAAAGTTCTTAGGAAAAGTGAGGTATGTAATAAAATTACAGTGTCTGCTTCATATGAAATGAGATTTCAATAATTCAAAATATCAGATTCCAAGGTTAATGTGAAAAAATACACACAATTTACAAAAGGGAATGATACATATCTTTGGACCCTTTGGCCATATCATGGATATAAAAAAATGGGTCAGATTGTAGGGAGGACAAGAGGACTTTGTGTACTTATTTCTTTGCAGAAAGTTGTTGCTCTTCTGGTCCCTGGACATCCCACCTCACTCACCTGTTTCAAATTTTGGGGACACAAATAAGATTGGTTTGAGCTTGAGAGATATATTAAATTGGAGCTGACATAGTCTAAAAAATCCAAAGTCTTCAAAGCAGGATAAAAATGACAGCTTTGAAAGTTACAAAGTCCTACTTCTGGAGGTGAACACATATTCCTAGGGGCTTAGAAGGGAGTCATAAACATGTAGAATTAGAGAATGCCTGCAACCAGGTCAAGGAATCGACAGAAGGGTGCCTAAATATGAAACTAAGGACCTAAGACACCCCACAAGAAGAGGTTCCAGCTTCAAACAGCCACAAGCATAAAGCCACTCATTAAAGTAAAATTAGGGTGAAGTAAAATTTGCCTTTTCTGTCCTTTGACTTAACCTAGGATGTCCCCACCCACCCTCCCCACCAGCTTCCCTTCCATACTTCCTTCAGCCTCAGCCAAGGACCATAGCATTGGCTAGGAAGAGGTAGAGCGGAGAGAGTACAGATGCTGACCTCACTCTTTTCCCCAAAGGCAGGCAGTATCTATTATAAATCTTTGCTTGGAAAGTGTCGAAAATTTCTAATTTTTTAATGAAGATTTAAACATTTGAGTTGTATCACAAATGGTGAAATGTCTGTTGGTAAAGATGAAGCAGAGAATTCATGGGATATGACTAAATGTGCATGCATGTAAAGAGAAGATTACCCCCACTGAATAAGTTTTAAAGAGAGAGAGAGAGAATAAATCTGTATGTTAATCTCATCCTCATAAATCAGGTATGCTAACATACTAATGACAGGAAAGTTTATCTTACGTATTCTTTTAGAATGTGTGGATAAAATTTGTCTTTCAATCCATTCTCCCTACAGCAACCATATTTTAGAAGTTCTACTTAGATTATGGCAATCCCCTGCTTAAAACTCTCCAGTGGGTCTCTTAATGCCTTTAGAATAAAACTGAATCTCCTGAGATAGCATCTAGGATCTGTATGTTTTGGCTGTTGCTCCTTCTGCTCTCCTCTCCAGTCCCTGTTCTTGAAGCACATCACCTTACTTTCCACTACGAGAACGTGCCAGACTCATTCCTACCTGCGTTCTGTTTCTCTAGTCTGCAGTGCTCTGGTCCTGGATTTCTCGGCTGTTTCCTTAGACTCTCAGGTCTTAGCACAAATCTTCCCTCTGCAGTTCCATATTTTCTGACCTTATAATTAAAATTAGACTCTTTATTCCTGATCCACTGCAGGCCTACTCTACCATTCTCTCCCTCATCAACTAGTTTTATTTTCTATAAGTAACTTCTTACATGAAATTACTTGTTTGCTTGCTATGGTCTGCTTTGCATCAGATTATAAAATGCATGAGAGTAGTGAATAAGGTGGTTTTGTTTATCCCCGAATTTCCTGGGGAAAGTGCACTTGATTGGATGAAGAATTGAAACACAAACATTTCTTTAATTAAATGTGAAATTATCATATGGTTGAATTTATTTTTCTCTTAAAACAATTTGATTATGATCTTTAAAAAAAAGCCAAGTATATGTAACTCATTACAGTACTTTTTTTGATGCCATAGTAGCTTTAAATTTGTCTCTTTTTATTTTTAAGATAGTTCAATTAGTCATGTACTGGCTCTCTCTTTATATATGCATATATATATATTATATATACACACACATTTATATAAACATTAATAAAATATAAAAAAATCAAATATCACTAATTTTTCTCACAGTGTCGAACATTTAAGTAGTTTCTGGGTAGGCTTATGTTTATGTAAAACATTTGGCCAAAGGATAGTCTAGTTCATAGAACAGTTTGATAGAAGTGCTATATAGAACAGGCATTGTTGAGTAAGTTCTCTGTAATCAGATTAAATAAATAAATTTAAAACTTGGAGGTAGGTTTTACTGTTGTTTTGATGACTCTAAATGCACTCTAGAATTTTCCTGAACATCGTTAGGAATACTGTAGAACCACAGGTATTGGTGCTGGATAGGTTCTTAGGATCCTCTGCATCCCTAAGGGATCCCTTGTATCTGCTCCTCTATTTCTCATAAGCAAAACGTTACCACAGGGGTGGGGTGGCGTTAGAGCTTAATTAAAGAACCATGTTTCCTGCCTTCACATTGAAAGTGACACATAATCTTAACGAAACATTCTAGGAATATAAATAAGTGATTATTCGCAGACAAATCTTACCTGCTTCCCTTGATAGCTTGATAGAAGTTACTTAATTTTAGCTTTTTCCCCCCAAGTCTGCAAAATTCTCAAACTGGATTAGTCTGCTCTGTAACTGGAAGGACGAGCATGAGTGAACCCAGCAAGCATCGAAGAGGAAATGCTACTGGTGTTCTAACTCACTCTGCTCATTAGTTAAATGTTAATCTCATAAATCTCTGTTTATAAATGTCATTCAAATTATGTGGCAGAAAACATCATAAAACGGTACAGTGGCTTTTTATCTACCACTTTATGGTTTTTATTATTTAACTAAAACTTAATCTTATTTCATCATCTGTAAACACAAGGAAAAAAAGGCACCAACCTCTGAGGTGATTTTGCATGTGGATCAAATGATGTAATGTGTGTAACAGTGTTTTATTCCTTTAGTATGTTGTATTTTCACTTAACATTCTTTGTACTACATTGTACTCCAGCTAAATTTTTGAATTTCAGTTTCCCACAATGGGGTGTATTAAGTTACTAGGTGAGGCCAAAGGTTTTATTGACTAATAGAGTATTTTTATTAATAAAAGGTTTTATTAATTTTGTATGTCTACTTCAATATTTAACGATAATAGTCTTGGCTTCATATTTGTGAGGAGAGAGTATTGAACGAAATGCTAACAGATCCAAAGTGGTCTGTCTTTATAGAGAAAAAATAATTATTTATAGGTGATAAAATATCAGTAACTCAATATTAAAAAAATTTTTTAAAGGGTATTTTATTTTCTTAGCAAGTTGGACAGGGGAATCAGTTCCACCTGTAACAGTCTCTAATGCCCTCAGCAGAAGTGTGAGCACATTCCACCACCAGAAAGAAGAGCAGGACTTGGAAGAAATCTTGCCTAGAAGGAGAGAGGGCAGAAAACCAGCACCATCTGACCTCCCTATACTTGTCCAGAACTGGGAAGAGAGAGGGAGGCACCAGTGAGACTTCTGCTATGGGTCAAATTGCCCTTCTCATATGGTGCTCTGTAGAGAAAGCAGCTCTCAGTGTTCCTTGCTACCTCCTAGGGCACTTGCCTGGCACTCAGCGCGCATGCTGTAGGGCGCTCCCCAGTCCCCTTGGATTTCCTGTAGTGTGAAGAGACTCAGAAATTCCTCCACCCCCTGAGAAGGGATGAAGCAATTGCTGAGTCTTAGTGGGTAGAGAGCTAAAGGGAACTACAGAGAGGTGGGGAGCAATCCTGCTGCTGAGGCCATTAGAGATGACCAGCTTTGCTTTGGAAAACATGAAAATCACAGCCACCACTTAAGTTGTCAAGGGGTGCTGGGGTTGCTGGTGACCCTTGTCCTGATCCTCCTAAGATTCATCCCTCTTGTTAACCAGCCTCAGTTTTCAGCACTGGATGCCAGTGATTTATGCAATGTCCAGGTGACAAGGGGCATCATCATGGAAATCAGAGAAGCTGGAGGATGGCAAAAGGTCTCATTCATGTAAATTTGATGCACGTGCTCCCAACAGAGGACGTTACTAAGGTCCAGCTTTTTGTATTTGCTGCATATTGTATGCTGTCTGGTAAGAATACAGGGAAGGAAAGGAAACCTCAAAAATTAAATGTTTATCAAGAGAGAAAAGACTATCTATAGTGACTACTATTGGATGATAAATTTACTAGATTGGAGTATCTATCTTTATCTATCTATCTATCTATCTATCTATCTATCTATCTATCTATCTATCTATCTATCTATCATCTATAATCTATCTGCGATCTATCTATCCACATATCTTTCTACACACTACCCTTCCAAAGTGCCCAGTATGCTAGATTAATATTGCCAAGAAAAAAATATGAAGACTATCTTAGACTATCTAAATGCTTCCCTGATAAATGCATTATAGTAAATAGATTCATATTAGTGTAGTCTTCCCATACACAAAAAAGAAATACTTCCATTTTTATTTTTGACGATTTCTTCACATTAACTATAGAGTTAAATTTAGAATTGGTTTGTAGGAAAAGAGCATTTTAAGAAGAGATGGCTTTTAAAGAGAACACAAGATTGAATATGATCTGACCATTTATAAAGCTCTTTATCATCTCCTCTTGTTTGATTTTTTGATATTAGTGTTCTTTTTCAAAACTACTGTAGAATAAGTTACATTTGCTGTATATTTTTTTCATTGTGTAATTATGATTATAAGTGAAAATTATGTAGTCTTTCTACTCATCAGTCCACTTGCCTTAATATCAAGAAACATACAGTTAATTGTTTATTAAAACCTACTTCCAGGAAATGTTCTCTGTGCATATTTGGGAGTAGGTGAGTAAGTTTGTACGTTTATTGGTAAATTCAGCCATTTAATAGCTCAGCTTTTTTATTTTACTATCCTTCCCTTGCTCGGACAATTCCTTACTGTACAACATGGTGCAGTATTTGTGATTCTTTTCTGAGCACTTGAGCAAAATCCTAACCTATCAATTTGAATATCCCACTCACCTCACATCTCAGATCAGGCATCTGCTAGTCTCAGTTCAACTTGCTATGGAAACTGAGAAGGTGATATGCATATTTGAAACCCACAGATAAAGGAATTAATATATATATATATATTTTTTTTGAGAGGGCATCTCTCATATTTATTGATCAAATGGTTGTTAACAACAATAAAATTCTGTATAGAGGAGTCAATGCTCAATGCACAATCATTAATCCACCCCCAGCCTAATTCTCGTCAGTCTCCAATCTTCTGAAGCATAACGAACAAGTTCTTACATGGTGAACAAATTCTTACATAGTGAATAAGTTCTTACATAGTGAACAGTACAAGGGCAGTCATCACAAAAACTTTTGGTTTTGATCACTCATTATAAACTATAAACAATCAGGTCAAATATGAATATTTGTTTGATTTTTATAATTATAACTTGATTTATATGTGAATCCCACATTTCTCCCTTTATTATTATTATTATTATTATTTTTTTTTTTTAATAAAATGCTGAAGTGGTAGGTAGATGCAAGATAAAGGTAGAAAACATAGTTTAGTGTTGTAAGAGAGCAAATGTAGATGATCAGGTGTGTGCCTGTAGACTATGTGTTAATCCAAGCTAGACAAGGGCAATAATACACCCATGGATGCAGAAGATTTCTCTCAAAACAGGGGGGGTGAGGTTCTAAGCCTCACCTCTGTTGATCCCCAATTTCTCACCTGATGGCCCCCCTGCGACTGTGCCTGTCTTAGGTTGTTCCTCCCTTGAGGAATCTTAGCCGTCTCTGGCTAACCAGTCATCTTCCGGGGCCATACAGGGAAATGTAAAGTTGGTGAGAGAGAAGCCATATTGTTTGAAAAGGTTAGCTTTTTACTTCTTTGCAGATTTATGCCCTGTGGCTTCTATGCCCAGCATTTGTCTTGAGGTATCTTTACCACTTGGAGGAATTATACTTGGTGAATTCAATATGAGGCATGAATTCTATTTAAGGGTTGTAATTAGGAAGGAAGAAGAAAAGCTATAGAGGTAGCAGATGGAAGAAAACATGGGAAGATTGATTAATTCTTTGACATATCTTCTTGTAGAGTAACTTAAGCATGTATAGGTTTTAAACTACTAATTAAATTGCGCACACACATTAACATAATAGGAATACAGTTACATAACCAATGCAGATCTATAATTACCAAACATCTCCAGTGAAGCCAAGAAAACCAGTTAGGCACCCTAGGCATTTGTGAAAATTTGTCTATTATATAGTGTATATTGTCCAACTGTACTTGAACAGTCTGAGAGAAATCAGACAAATTAAAACAACCCATTCCTGAGAACTGTTCACATCCCATATGTTCCTTTAACAGTAGATAGTCTGTAGTTGTAAGATTTTGGAGTGCTACAACTTGCACTTCTCCTAATTCTTGGTTGAGTTCCAACAGTATAAATCCAGTCAGATTTGTTGTTTTACTGTATGCACAGGCCAGCTTAGATATCTCCTTCTTCATTCCAATGGCAAGTCCAGGAACCAGTGGGATGAATGAAGCTTCAACTGCAGCATCGACTGGATCTTTGTTGAGGTTTTTTGATGATCATCGTCCGGTATGCCTCTTCCAGAGAGTGCTAATGTTGGAAGTTCTTCATATCGTATCTTAGTTCATTTTCTGGGTAGCCAAATTAGGCTTTGTTCCTCTGTATAAACACAAACAGACCCTTTGCCCACACTTTGATATGCCCTTTATACCATTGTGTAGAACTCATTGGAGGTCAACACACAGGAACTGCTTTTTTATTTAAGAGAAAGGAATATTATCAGAAAAGTGTACATTCATAGCCAATCATCTGATACCCTTTAAGTGATCAAAATTAAGGATATTTAAAGCATGCATTAATCATTGATTTACAGATAGTTTTATCCTATCAGGGAGTAATCCCCCTTCTTTTTTTTGTTATCTTTAATCTAAACTTACATGAAGAATATTATGTTTACTAGGCTCTCCCCTATACCAGGTTCCCCCTTTAAACCCCTTTACAGTCACTGTCCATCAGCATAGAAAAATGTTGTAGAATCACTACTTGTCTTCTCTGTCTTGTACAGCCCTCCTCTTTCTCCCACGCCCCCATGCATGCAAATCTTAATACCCCTCTTCTTCTTCCCCGCCCCCCTTATCCATCCCTACCCACCCATCCTCCCCAGTCCCTTTCCCTTTGGTACCTGTTACTCCATTCTTGGGTTCTGTGATTCTGCTGCTGTTTTGTTCCTTCAGTTTTTCCTTTGTTCTTATACTCCACAGATGAGTGAAATCATTTGGCATTTCTCTTTCTCTGCTTGGCTTATTTCACTGAGCATAATACCCTCCAGGTCCATCCATGTTGCTGTAAATTGTAGGATTTACCCTCTTCTTATGGCTGAGTGGTATTCCATTGTGTATATGTACCACATCATCTTTATCCATTCATCTACCGGTGGACATTTAAGTTGATTCCAATTCTTGGCTATTGTAAATAGTGCTGCGATAAATATAGGGGTGCATCTGTCTTTCTCAAACTTGATTGCTGCATTCTTAGGGTAAATTCCTAGGAGTGGAATTCCTGGGTCAAATGGTAAGTTTGTTTTGAACATTTTGATGAACCTCCATACTGCTTTCCACAATGGTTGAACTAATTTACATTCCCACCAGCAGTGTAGGAGGGTTCCCCTTTCTCCACAGCCTCGCTAACATTTGTTGTTGTTTGTCTTTTGGATGGCAGCCATCCTTACTGGTGTGAGGTGATACCTCATTGTAGTTTTAATTTGTATTTCTCTGATAATTAGTGATGTGGAGCATCTTTTCATGTGTCTGTTGGCCATCTGTATTTCTTCTTTGGAGAACTGTCTCTTCAGTTCCTCTGCCCATTTATTAATTGGATTATTTGATTTTTGTTTGTTGAGGCATGTGAGCTCTTTATATATTTTGGATGTCAAGCCTTTATTCTATCTGTCATTTACAAATATATTCTCCCATACTGTAGGGTACCTTTTCGTTCTATTGATAGTGTCTTTTGCTGTACAGA
The DNA here is from genome assembly GCF_040802235.1 of Manis javanica. Taxonomy (NCBI): domain Eukaryota; kingdom Metazoa; phylum Chordata; class Mammalia; order Pholidota; family Manidae; genus Manis; species Manis javanica. Next base: position 124,144,765 of record NC_133160.1, on the reverse strand, counting down.
AGCTTTTCAGCTTAATATAGTCCCACTTGTTCATTTTTGCTGTTTTTTTCCTTGCCTGGGGAGATATGTTCAAGAAGAGGTCACTCATGTTTATGTCTAAGAGGTTTTTGCCTATGTTTTTTTCCACGAGTTTAATGGTTTCATGACTTACATTCAGGTCTTTGATCCATTTTGAATTTACTTTTGTATATGGGGTTACACAATGGTCCAGTTTCATTCTCCTACATGTAGCTGTCCAGTTTTGCCAGCACCATCTGTTGAAGAGACTGTCATTTCCCCATTGTATGTCCATGGCTCCTTTATCTAATATTAATTGACCATATATGTCTGGGTTAATGTCTGGAGTCTCTAATCTCTTCCACTGGTCTGTGGCTCTGTTCTTGTGCCAGTACCAAATTGTCTTGATTACTATGGCTTTGTAGTAGAGCTTGAAGTTGGGGAGTGAGATCCCCCCTACTTTATTCTTCTTTCTCAGGATTGCTTTGGCTATTCGGGTTCTTTGATGTTTCCATATGAATTCTTGAATTATTTGTCACAGTTCATTGAAGAATGTTGCTGGTAATTTGATAGGGATTGCATCAAATCTGTATATTGCTTTGGGCAGGATAGCCATTTTGACGATATTGATTCTTCGTAGCCACGAGCATGGGATGAGTTTCCATTTGTTAGTGTCCCCTTTAATTTCTCTTAAGAGTGACTTGTAGTTTTCAGAGTACAGGTCTTTCACTTCTTTGGTTAGATTTATTCCTAGGTATTTTATTCTTAGGAATTAATATATTTATCCAGCAATTCACTTTGTGCTAAAGATGCTAATAGAGTAACTCTGAATTTTGTCCCTAAGCACCTGGTGTAGGTGCTAATATGTAAGTAAAAGAACAGTTCCCCAAGGCGAGTAGCAGCTACAGCTGGCAGGATGGTGCAGCTGCGCATAATGAAGAGCTGGAAGCATCTCATTGCAGCAGCAGGACAGGAAAGCATGTCACGGGTCTGAGGGATGAGGCAAAGGAAAGGTTAATTCTCATAAGCTTGTCTTTCTCCACACTAGCTGATTAAAAAGATTCATTACAATTATTTAGCTTATGGATATATGAAATTTCAGTTTTGTATTTCTTCTATAATTCCAGAATAATCATCTAGGTGGCATAGGAAAATCTATTCTATATAAAGGTACTTAATTTAAATTAATATACTTAAATTAAATCAGCTCTATTTAATGAATTTTCTCCAATGTAGATCAGTATTTTAAATGCTTGAGACTAGAATAATGGAGAAAAGAAGATCCCAGTGAAAGGATAAGGGGGTGCATAAAATGATACTTGCATGTTGGCTGCCATGAATTCTCAATAATTGTTATGAAACCAGAGCATCAATATAAATTGAACACAACCCAGAAATGAACTTGATAGGGCTTTCAGTTTTGTGCAGATAATTACATTCATTGATGAAACAAACATTTATTTAGTACCCACTATGTGCCAAACACTATAAAAAGGTGTTGGAAATAAAAGAAAAACATCAAGTTCAAGGAACTACAGTAGAGTAGGGAAGATAGATCATAACACTCTTTCTTGAAAGCATCAGGTAGTATTCTCAGGGTTATAAGTGAATTAACTCATTTGATTCTCACTTACTCCATGAGATAGGTGCTTACAGGGCCTCCCCTTCTAACCGCTAAGTACTTCTTGTGAAGAAAGACCTGCAGTGCACTGGGGTAAGGAAAGCTAAGCAGAGACATAAACATGGAGGAGAAAAGGAGGGTACTTTGCAGTCAGGAGTCCTCATCAAACTCACACCACAATCTCATGTTACACAACAAAGTTTGGCATTTTTCCTTCTTAAAGAACAAGATGTCACATCAACACTGCCCTTCATTATAATAGTGTTTCTTTGTAAAGGAAAAATGCTCTTATGGCTCACTAGTCTTATTGAATCATTTTATAATACTGTTGGTTATATATCTAACCTAAAGGGACAAACTTCAAGATTTTTTACTCTTACTCAACTTTAAAACTGAAATAAAACTTACACGTACAATATAAATATGTCTGAAAAACCAATAAAATTCAAATTAACATTAATCTGATATGACAGATCAGATTGCTTTAATTGCCATTCCCATTGTGACTATAATTTTGATTATTATATTGCCATTCCTTTGATTTTGGCATGACTCAGCAGCTGCTTGCCCTCTGTGGCTTGAGAGTTCCTACCTCTTCTTCCCTATTTAAATCAGTGTGAAGCATTTGTTTATGTAGTTCTTTCTTGTACATTGGCCTTCATTTGGCTTTGCTGCAAAATAGTATTTAGATGTAATGTTGGGATCTGTCTTGTATTTAGTTGCCTGTGACATCTAAAGTAGAATTGCCTGGGGGCAGCTTAATTACAAGTATCAGTGCAAACATGGGCCTAAAACTGTCTAACCAAACTCACAAATGTAATGGATATCTTTTTAGTGTGGAACTTGCAGATTTCTAAGCATACTTGGGGACACATAGGAACCTGGGAACAAACTGATAAGCAATGCCTTAGGGGGTAGACTCTTTGAAACCAGAGAAATACCTTTACGTTTTTTGTTTTAAAGAAGTAAAGGGTAAATGTCTCCACCGAAGACAAGAAACAGGTTCTATTTTTTGATCCATGAACATTTTGTATGATGTCACCAAGATTGGAATTCAATTCTTCATTTTCATGTCCTGCCTCTTCATTGTACCTGATTTGTAACCATTATGTCTATTGACAAATATTTTCACAAAAGTGAAAAATGGGTTTGTTAGGTAGGCATTGCTGACTTTATAAGTTGCAAACCATGCTAAAACCTGAAATACTGAATGACACCTGGAGTAATAGAAATTTTTAGTGTAATACAATTTCCAGGTCTTTTTTTTAGAGATCTGAATTTCCTGAAATAACATATTTTTCAATAAAACAGTCTCTCAAGCCCAACTGAGTATTTAAAGCAAATATGTCCATTTTATTCTTTCCTGCTTTTTATATCTACCCCCTGGCTGTTTTTTCATTTATTTCATCAATAAATAAGGATTTTGGAATGTATATTATTTGTCAGACATTATGCTAAGTGCAGGTGATCCACAAATGCAAAGGAATATCTTTAAGATGCAGTAAGATGTAGACTTGAATTCCAGTCTATTGGAGGAAGGAGATAGAAAACCAGTCACTAGAGAACAGAGGTGATAAGCTGAGTGGTATGCTTGAGGTGAAATAGTGAAAAACTGTGAAAGTCACTGTAGTGCAGGGGATGAAGAATTTCCAAGACCAGTAATTCAAAATGGTTGACTTGAAGCTTTTGTGGTGTTTTAATAAAAAGCTGCCTTGGTTCCACCAAATCTTTAGTGGAGTCCCCTGCACAGACATAGTTTGCTTTGTGTGAGTGATTTTTTTTTTTAATAAATTGAGAAAGATGCTCTGGTAGTGGTGTGCTAGAGCTCGCCTGTGCCAGCACTGAAGAACCAGTGTTTTGTATTTCAGGGATTGTATGAGATGGTTGTTAAATGCAACCATTATTAAAAATTTACTTAAAAGGAAACATTAAAAACATTGATATAAGTAGTGAAAACATACCCGATCTGATGTATTCTCCTACACTACACTGTTATCATTGCTTTGAGGTTGTAATTTCAATTGTATCTGTATGTACGTATATATATTGGTGTACTATTGCACATCTCTTCCCACCCTGCCTTCAGGGGTCTGATACCTTGAAATCATTATGGAGGAGAATTTACAGCATGAAAATTGTCAAACACAGCAGAGGGAGATTGGGTTTTTGTTTTGACTTGTTTTGAGAACTTCTTTGCTTGCTTTGTTTGAGAGATGATTGTTAAACTTTTAGCCACACACCACTGTCTAGTGTGCTATTTTCTCTTTTCTGCATTCCTCTCCTTCCCTCTTTCCTTTTCCCTTTCCTCCCTTCCTTCCTCTCAGTCTTTCATTTGCTTCTTTCTTTCTATTTTTTAAAATTTCTTATTAAGGTATTATTGATATAGACTCTTATGAAGGTTTCACATGAAAAAAACGATGTAGTTACTACATTTACCCATATTATCAATTTCCCACCCATACCCCAATGCAGTCACTGTCCATCAGAACAGCAAGATGCCACAGATCCACTATGTGCCTTCTCTGTGCTGCACTGTTCTCCCCGTGATCCCCCACACCATGTGTACTAAACATAATACCCCTCAATCCCCTTCTATCTCCCTCCTCATCCACCCTCCCACACTCTTTTCCTTTGGTAACCACTAGTTCATTCTTGCAGTCTCTGAGTCTGCTGCTATTTTGTTCCTTCAGCTTCGCTTCGTTATTATACTCCACAAATGAGGGAAAACATTTGGCACTTGTCTTTTTCTGCCTGGCTTATTTCACTAAGCATAATGTCCTCAAGCTCCATCCATGTTGTTGAAATTGGTAGGATTTGTTTCTTTCTTCTGGCTGAATAATATTCCATTGTGTATATGTACCACTTCTACTTTATCCATTCATCTACTGATGGACACTTAGGTTGCTTCCATATCTTGGGCTATTGTAAAAAGTGCTGTGATAAACACAGGGGTGCATATGTCTTTTTGAATCTGAGAAGTTGTGTTCTTTGGCTGAATTCCAAGTAGTGGGATTCATCGGTCAAATGGTATTTCTATTTTTAGTTTTTTGAGGAACCTCCATATTGCTTTCCACAATGGTTGAACTAGCTTACACACATTCCTACCAGCAGTGTAGGAGGGTTCCCCTTTCTCCGCATCCTTGCCAGCATTAGTTGTTCTTAGTCTTTTGGATGCTGGCCATCATTACTGGTGTGAGGTAATATCTCATTGTGGTTTTAATTTGCATTTCCCTGATGATTAATGATGTGGAGCATCTTTTCATGTGTCTGTTGGCCATCAGAATTTCTTCTTTGGAGAACTGTCTCTTCATATCCTCTGCCCATTTTTTAATAGGGTTATTTGCTTTTTGGGTGTTGAGGTGTGTAAGTTCTTTATATATTTTTTATGTTAACCCCTTGTCAGATATGTCATTTACAAAAATATTGTCCCATACTGTAGGATGCCTTTTTGTTCTGTCAATGGTGTCCTTTGCCATACAGAAACTTTTTAGTTAGATATAGTCCCATGAGTTCATTTTTGCTTTTGTTTCCCTTTCTCAAGGAGATGCGTTCAGGAAGCAGTTGCTCATGCTTATATTCAGGAAATGTTTGTCTATGTTGTCTTCTAAGAGTTTTATGGTTTCATGACTTATATTCAAGACTTCAATCCATTTTGAGTTTACTTTTGTGATGAGATTAAACAATAATCCAGTTTCATTCTCTTGCACATAGCTGTCCAGTTTTGCCTACAGCAACTGTTGAAGAGGCTGTCATTTCCCCATTGTATGTCCATGGCACCTTTATAATATATTAATTGACCATAATATGGTTGGGTTTATATCAGGGCTGTCTAGTCTGTTCCATTGGTCTATGGGTCTGTTCTTGTGCCAGTACCAAATTGTCTTGATTACTATAGCTTTGTAGTAGAGCTTGAAGTTGGGGAACATAATCCCCCCAGCTTTATTCTTCCTTCTCAGAATTGCTTTGGCTATTCGAGGTCTTTTGTGGTTACATATGAATTTTAGAATGATTTTCTCTAGTTCGTTGAAGAATGCTGATGATATTTTGATAGGAATTGCATTGAATATGTAGATTGCTTTAGGCAGAATGGCCATTTTGACAGTATTAAATCTTCCTGTCCATGAGCATGGAATGTGTTTCCATTTATTGGTATCTTCTTTAATTTCTCTCATGAGTGTCTTATAGTTTTCAGAGTATAGGTCTTTCACTTCCTTGGTTAGGTTTATTTCTGGTATTTTATTCTTTTTGATGCAATTGTGAATGGAATTGTTTTCCTGATTTCTCTTTCTACTAGTTCATTGTTAGTGTATAGGAATGCAACAGATTTCTGTGTATTAATTTTGTATCTTGCAACTTTGCTGAATTCAGATATTAGATCTAGTAGTTTTGGAGTGTATTCTTTAGGGTTTTTTATGTGCAATATCATGTCATCTGCAAACAGGGACAGCTTAACTTCTTCCTTGCCAATCTGGATACCTTTTATTTCTTTGTGTTGTCTGATTGCCGTGGCTAGGACCAACAGTACTATGTTGAATAGAAGTGGGGAAAGTGGGCATCATTGTCTTATTCTCAATCTTAAAGGAAAAGCTTTCAGCTACTCGCTGTTAAGTATAATGTTGGCTGTGGGTTTGTCATATATGACCTTTATTATGTAGAGGTACTTGCCTTCTATACCCACTTTGTTAAGAGTTTTATCATGAATGGATGTTGAATTTTATCAAATGCTTTTTCAGCACACATGGACATGATCATGTTGTTTTTTGTACTTTTTTTTTGTTGATGTGGTGGACGATGTTGAAGGATTTTCAAATGTTATACCATCCTTGCATACTTGGAATACATCCTACTTATTCATGATGGATGATCTTTTTGATGTATTTTTGAATTCAGTTTGCTAATATTTTTTAGTATTTTTGCATCTGTATTCATCAGGGATATTGGTCTGTAATTTTCTTTGTTTGTGGTATCTTTGCCTGGTTTTGGTATTAGAATGATGATGGCCTCATTGAATGAGTTTGGGAGTATTCCCTCTTTTTCTACTCTTTGGAAAACGTTAGGAGCATGGGTCTTAGGTCTTCACTAAATGTTTAATAAAATTCAGTGGTGAAGCCATCTGGTCCTCAGGGGTTTTGTTCTTAGGTACATTTTTATTACCAGTTCAATTTCATTGCTGGAAATCGGTCTGTTCATATTTTCTGTTTCTTTCTGGGTCAGCATTGGAAGTTTGTATTTTTCTAGAAAGTTGTCCATTTCTTCTAGGTTATCCAGTTTGTTAGCATATAATTTTTCATAGAATTCTCTAATAATTCTTTGTATTTCTGTGGTGTCCATATTGATTTTTCATTTCTCATTTCTGATTCTGTTTATGGGAGTAGACTCTTTTTTTCTTGATAAGTCTGGCTAGGGGTTTGTCTATTTTGTTTATTTTCTTGAAGAACCAGCTCTTGATTTCATTGATTCTTTCTATTGTTTTATTCTTCTCGATTTTATTTATTTCTACTCTAATCTTTATTATGTCCTTCCTTCTACTGACTTTGGGCCTCAATTGTTCTTCTTTTTCTAGTTTAATTAATTTTGAGTTTAGACTGCTTATATGGGATTGTTCTTCTTTCCTGAGGTGGGCCTGTATTGGAATATACTTTCTTCTTAGTATGTTGTTTGCTGTGTCCCACAGATTTTACAGTGTTGAATTATTGTTGTCATTTGTCTCCATATATTGCTTGATCTCTGTTTTTATTTGGTCATTGATGCATTGGTTATTTATGAGCATGTTGTGAAGACTCCATGTGTTTCTGGGATTTTTCATTTTCTTTTTGTAATTTATTTCTAGTTTCATACCTTTGTGGTCTGAGAAACTGGTTGGTACAATTCAATCTTTTTGAATTTACTGAGGCTCTTTATGTGGCCTAGTATATGATCAATTCTTGAAAGCTTTCCATGTGCACTTGAGAAGAATGTGTGTTCTGCTGCTTTTGGGTATATAGGTTTGTAGATGTCTGTTAGGGCTATCTGTTCTAATGTGTTGTTCAATGCCTCTGTCTCCTTACTTATGTCCTTCAGATTAAATGGAGTGTTGAAGTCTCCTAGAATGAAAGCATTGCATTCTATTTCCACTTTTAATTCAGTTAGTATTTGTTTCACATATGTAGGTGCTCCTGTGTTGGGAGCATAGATATTTATAATGGTTATATCTTCTTGGTGGATTGACCCCTTTATCCTTATGTAATGTATTTCTTTGTCTCTTATGACTTTCTTTGTTTTGAGGTCCATTTTTTCTGATACAAGTACTGCAACTCCTGCTTTTTTATCTCTATTAGTAGCATGAAATATCTTTTTACATCCCCTCACTTTTAGTCTGTGTATGTCTTTGGGTTTAAAGTGAGTCTCTTGTAGGCAGCATGTAGATGGGTCTTGTTTTGTTATCCATTCAGTGACTCTATGTCTTTTGATTGGTACAGTCAGTCCATTTACATTTAGGGTAATTATCAATTGGTCTGTACTTATTGCCATTGCAGACATTAGATTTGTAGTTACCAAAGGTTAAAGTTTAACTTCCTTACTATCTAAGAGTCTAACTTAAGTCACTTAATATGCTATTATGAGCACAATCTAAAGGTTCTTTTTTCTTTTCCTTTTTCTTCCTCCTGCATTCTTTATATATTAGGTATCATATTCTGTACTCTTTGTCTATCCCTTGATTGACTTTGGAATAGTTAATTAAATTTTCCATTTTCTTAGTAATTAGCTGTTCTTTCTTTAGTGTCTTTTTTTTTTTTTTTTTTTTTTTTTTTTTACCTCTGGTGACAGCTATTAAACCTTAGGAACACTTCCATCTATAGCAGTCCCTCCAAAATAGACTGTAGAGGTGGTTTGAGGGAGGTAAATTCTCTCAGCTTTTGCTTATCTGGAAATTGTTTAATCATTCCTTCAAATTTAAATGATAATCTTGCCAGATAAAGTAATCTTGGTTCCAGGCCCTTCTGCTTTATTGCATTAAATACGTAATGCCACTCCCTTCTGGCCTGTCTGCTGAGAAGTCTGATGATAGCCTTATGGGCTTTCCTTTGTATGTAATCTTATTTCTCTCTCTGGCTGCTTTTAATAGTCTGTCCTTATCCTTGATCTTTGCCATTTTAATTAGCATATGTCTTGGTGTTGTCTTCTTTGGGTCCCTTGTGTTGGGAGATCGGTGCTCCTTCATGGACCGAGGGAGTATCTCCTTCCCCAGATTGGGGAAGCTTTCAGCAATTACCTCCTCAAAGACACTTTCTATTCCTTTCTCTCTCTTCTTCTTCTTCTTCTGGTACCCCTATAATGCGAATATTGTTCCGTTTGGATTGGTCACACAGTTCTCTCAATATTCTTTCATTCTTACAGATCCTTTTTACTCTCTGTGCCTCAGCTTCTTTGTATTCCTCTTCTCTAGTTTCTGTTTCATTTATCTTCTTGTCCACAGTTTCCAACCTGCTTTTAATACCCTCCATTGTGCTCTTCAATGATTGGATCTCTGACCGGAACTCATTCCTGAGTTCTTGAATATCTTTCCATACCTCCATTAGCATGTTAGTGATTTTTATTTTGAACTACCTTTCAGGAAGAGTCATGAGATCCATGTCATCTTTCTTAGGGGTTATATTAATTTTACTTTGAACCAGGTTCCTTTGGCCTTCCATATTTGTATATGGTGCCCTCTGGTGTCCAGAAGCTCTACTCTCTGGAGCTGCTCAGCCCCTGCAGCAATGTTGGGGGTCACAGGGGAATGGTATTGGTGCCTGGATGGAGGAAAGAGCTGTTTCCTGCTTCCTGGCTGCTTTGCCTGTCTCCACTGCCTGACCCAGTGGGCCGAGCACACAGGTATAAGCCTCTATGCTTTGTGTTTGTAGTTCCTGTAGGAAGGTCTTCCCTCTGGCTGGCCTACTGCCAGTGTATGGTTTGCTGGTTTGTGAGCCAGGTGGGGCTGGCTGGGACAAAGTCACAGTAGGCTGCCTATCACAGAGGGAGTCCTTGTTGCTGTGTAGCCAGCCAGGGAGCTGGAGCACCTGGAAATCATGAACACTCCCAACCGTCTGTGCAGACTTCACCCAAACAATTTTGTCTACCTGTCCTTTCTCCTGAGTGGTAAGTTCTGTGGAATCCTTGCCCCTTTAGTAGCCCTCTTGCTAAGGACTTCCTTGTTACCAAGTCTCTCAGACTGCCTACCTTTCTTTCATCCCAGAGCAGCCAGATATGGATCCCTGCTTTCAACAACACCTGGAATCTCAGTCTCTCCAGGAATTCTGCCTGTCTTAGCTTTTCAATCTCCTAATCATGTGAGCATCATGAAAGCACCATGAAATGTACGTTTGTGCTCCCAGAGCAGATCTCCAGAGCTAGGTATTCAGCAGTCCCAGGCCTTCCATTCCCTCCCCACTCCATTTCTTTTCCTCCTGCTGGTGAGCTGGGATGGGGGAACAGCTTGGGACCCACTGGGCCACAGCTTTGGTACATTACACTGTTCTGTGAAGTCTGCTCTTTTCTCCAGGTGTATGCAGTCTGGTGCAGTCCTCTTTCCTGTTGATCTTTCAGGATTAGTTGTAGTAATTATATTTTCATACTATATGCAGTTTTAGGAGGAAGCCTCTGTCTCACCTCTCACACCACCATCTTTTTATTCTTTCTTTCTTTTTACCCATCCATCATTCATTGTTCTTTCATCTGTATATGTTATGTCCATTTTGCTTTATTGAATCACCTACTTACACTAACAGCCTGTCTACTTTGGTTGACATGTTTCAGTGGAGAATAGTATTTAGGGCAAACCAATCCATATGTCCACACATCCTATTCTCAACCACAGCTGAATCAGGGAAATGTACTTCATTCAAGTCAGGCTAGTCACAGTTGAAACTCTCCTTGAAATTCCAGGAGTTCTGTTTTAAAGGCTTGGGAAACAACCTCTTTTCCTCTAGATGTGAATTTCCAGGGTAATAGTTTAGGGATTGCTGGAAGTAATTTTGTGACTAAGAGGGAAAATGACTCGAGAATGAAGCCCAGCCTGAAACAAGAACTAAGAATACAAGATAGTCAAGTGGGTCCTGATCATATAATTTGAGCACTAGATTGAGCCACATCTGGGCTCGTCACCTCCTGGAGCCAATATATTGTCTTTGTTCCTTAAATAGATTTGGGAGGACTTTTCTATATTAGTTATATAAAACCTTCTAGCTGCAATGGATTGAATTTTTTGTCTTAGTCAAGATAGCATGAAACAGATCATTCCTATGGGCTCCCAAACTGGGGAAGTCCGAGTTCACCCAGAGCCTGTGGTGGTAGCAGGGGACATACATGTGGGAACAGCTGAGCTCTCAGACTTGGCATCTGCTGGTGCTTGTTACTTCCTGTGGTTAACTTTAATTAGTTAGTACTTAGCCTCTTAATAAGATTTAGTTTTCTTTCTATTCTTAAATAGGTTTAGAGTCTGTATTTTTGGGTTTGTTTTGTGTATTTTTATCTGTAGACTTAAAACAAATTTCTTGAAGTCAAAAACTATTTTGTTTTTTAATTTTACATCATGCAATATATTACTTTAAAATACTGGATGTTCAATAAATGCTGTTGACTATGTCTCATTGTATCTTAGATATATTTTAATTTGAAAATTTCCCTATATTTGAATAAATATATGATTCTTTGAAAATTATATACTGCACCCTCAGTGAAAAAATGGATAATTAATTAAGCAAATTAGATAAATAGCCTCTATCTGTGATAACTTAAAAAGAAGATGTTTAGGGGAAATGATAGAAAGTAAATTTTCCTATTAAGTTCATGCATTAAGTAGGGGTTAAAAATAGTTTCTTCCTAGTGTGATCATAGATTCTACTTTGCCTCTTATGTTAGTGAAATTATTAATAGTACTCTCTTTAATTCTTAACAATATCCCAGTTTAGATGATAAATTACATTGTCCAGTCATTATTCCAATAATTATCAAATGTGGATGGTATTCTGAATTACCTGGAAACAGTATTTTCTTAAAATTATATTTTAAATATTTAAAAATAATATAAAATATGGTTATAGTAACTTTTATATACTTAATTAAAATTTGAACATTTTGCCATATTTTTCTTAACTATTTCTTAAAAAAAAATTCAGAACTGAAGAATCCCAATCCTATATCTTCCCACCTTCTCCATAGGTACCTATTAAAATATTGCACATATCCTGACTATGCATGCATTTATTATTTGATTATGTGTATATTAAAGAGTTAGACTGTAGTAATTTGCATATAGTTAAGTATTATTGATGTGAAAGTTACTAAAACAAAAGCAATATATATTTCTTTGGATACTTTAAAAAATAAAGATTTCTAAGCATGTCTGCAGCAAATGAACTCAGAATATTTTGGGGTTGTGACCAGGGTTATATATTATCCCCCAAATGATTCTGCTATTCCAGCAGCTTTGGGAAATTTGATTGTCATATCTCAAACTAATTTGCAATGTGTATTTAGATTTGAAACATCTGGTTTGATGGGCTGGAGATTCAATTTTGAATATGAGCAATAAACATCTCAGGTTGAAATCTGACAGCCTAAGCAGGCCAGTTTTTAAATAATATTTTAAAATATAACCTGGCACATTTTCCTTTTGTAATATTAATATATTAGTTTCACACTGGTTTTCAGGATGAGAGAACTATGGAATTTGCATGTCTTATTTTCAATATTCAATTGAACGTGGACAATTATATTGTGGTGGTTGACATAGGAAAGTATATTAAAAATTAAAGAATACTTACATGTATATGAGACAATGCTGATACATAATTGGTTTTCAAGAAAGGCCCTAAGCATTTTGGAAATCATTTATATGTTCAGAGACTAAATGTGGAAGATACACCCTTATGTACTGAATAAAAAAAGGGTGACATAGAAGGCACCAACAGTGGGCTTTCTGAATTGAAATAATTAAAATAGAATATATAAGTATGCACCAACAGTGGGCTTTCTGAATTGAAATAATTAAAATGGAATATATAAGTATAAACCTAAATAAATTCCTGGTATTCACTGAAAGGTTTCTAATTTCGAAGAGTTTACTAACTTACCGAAATCTTTATTATATCTTTGACTTCCTTAATCATCGAATGTTTGGTCTCTCTTTAACCAAAACCAACTCATCTGGTATGCTCTGATTATATGAGCGTTTATACAATTGTCCTTGGGTTCTAAAGCAAATTTTGGATTCATTTCATACAATGGTACTAATGATAGAAAGCAATTTAGAAGATAAACTTTGAGACTCTACTAGAAAATTTCAAGTGACATATCTTAAATATTTACATGTGTATTTACATGAGACTTCATTGAGAGAGTCTCGCCACCATTCTTCATCAGTCAGAGTTAATTGGAAAGACAAGGACACATTCCCAAAATTTCATCAGAAGACTTAACAGTGCCACTCTGTTTCTGAAAGTTACAGTGTATTTTTGCACTTCATCTTTTTACTTAGTCATTTGGAGTTTCAAGATAATAGAAAGGGAATAATGGAATGGATAGGATAATTTGGGAAGAAATTGTGTTTGCAAGTGAGCTATCAAATAAATCACCCTCTAAGGGAGACAACAATAGAAAAGATTTTGGCTCTAGCAATTGCATAAAGATAAGTATTCAAAATGAATCAGCCAAGACTAGGGTAGATAATAGCTTGTCCATCAGGGGCAATGTTGCCAATTAATGCTAGTAGAAACATTGAGAATTTCACAATACTGCTGCTAGCCATGCTTAGAATGTTGTTAACTTGGTATATGTATCCTTTATTAAACACCTGCAATGAAAAAGTGGGGAAAAACTGAATCAAAACTTCTTTACTGAAGGTAAAGGAGATTTAATGAGAATCACTTTAAAAGAAAAGTATTTTAGAAGAAAAATAAGGTGATTTCACATTTTCCTTTATTACACAGAGGGTTCCCAATTGTGAACTGAAAAGTGTTTTTACTTCATTAATCTACTACTTAAATACTATAAATGCCTAGATATGTACAAAGCACTGGACATATAGAAGTGAATGAGGCAGTTGAGGCTACTGCCAATTATAGTACTCCATGGTAAGCATACAGGGTGCCATGGGAACACAGGTAAGTTAATGCACACTTCAGGACCAGGAAGTGCTTGCCAGTGAGACATACCTAAATGAACTGAAAGGTAAAAGTTAAGCTAAAGAGCTGGGATGAGAGCATAAAAGTTCCTCATAACATCATCAGCATATGCAAAGATCTATAATAAAGAAAGTATGTTTAAATCACTAAAATTTGCTATGATAGAATCCTCAGGGGCAGGAAGTGAGAATGGTTAGGAACAAAGCTGATGAATTATGCAATGATAGATATTTGATTTGTAGAAATTGTGAGTGGTTATTGAAGGCTGAGCATGATCAGACTTGGGTTTTAGAGAGGTTGCTTTGATTTATGATGGAGAATGGATTAGACAAAGGTGCGAATGGAGGGAGGTGGAGTTTTTGGTAGCCTAGGTGAGTCTAGACAAGGTTAATGACAAATGACACAAGTAGGCAAATTTGATGGATTTCAGAGATGGTAATAACAGATCTTGGTGATTAATTGGATGAGGTTGATAGGAAGTAGGAGGAAACACCTAAGCCGAGTATTGCTGTAGGTAAGTATTGGGATGCCTTTGAATGAGGTATAAATCACTGGAGTGGAAGATTATGGGATTATGAGCCAAATCTTTTTGATAAGATTTAGGCAGTTGGACATGGGACCCAGTGTCCATGGAAGTTTCTTGGCTGAAATTATGTTTTCAAGAGTCTACTAATGTTTAGATATAAACAGGAATTGTAGGGTGAGTGAGATCTCTTAGTATAAAAAAGAAAAAAGAGGGACAAAGACTCTTCCTTTGTGTAATTAGTACTATTATATCCATCTTGAGTGTCTTCCTTGTATCACATCCTATACCCTCATTTAATTATTAATAAACTATTCACTTGTTTTTCTGAGCAGCATTATAATGACTGGAATAGTAAATTGTGTTGAATGGTCTTTGAGGATGTGGATTAAGATTACACTAAACCGCAACTGTAGGGAAAATAAAAATCAAAGGATTTCCCTGAGAAAAACATTTAACAGAAAAGAATGTCTCCAAAAAGTAAAGCCAGGGATGTGGATTGAAAAGTAGAATATAGAAAATTTGGGAATAATTTGGGCATGTAGAGAGATTTGTTTGCCATGTGATGGAGCTTCCGCAAATGTAATGGGTGGATGGCCTAGAGAGGGAGGGGTCAGTTAGGTGTGGGGAGACACTGACTTGTACAGCTAAACCGGTTTATGTCTATGATGCTAAAAGCGGGAGGCATGCTGAGATTGCCTGATCTCATATTTTAAAAGGAGTAATTCCAGTGATTGGCAGACAAAGTTGATGTCCTGATTTCCCACAAATACTATATTTTCAGAAACTGCATAGAACTTCAATAAATACAAGATCTAGAATTCTACTATAACAAAGAATCAATTTCATATCTCCATTGATGTGATTTTAGTATTATAAAAGTCAATGTCTAAAGAGTTTGTGCCTCTTTTTATGTAGAACATGATAGTTAAGCCATCAGGCATCAGATTTCAGAGATTGGCCAGTCCTATCAAGTTTGAAATACAAGGGGTTGAATGATTTTATTAAAGTTATGACCATCAAAATTATCATATCCTCCCTCTTATCCGTCCATAATGGTACCAAACAAGGACTGGCATTTTTGTCCTTTACTCTTAGAAATTTTGCTAAAAATTTAATAAGATATGTTAATTTTTAATCATTCCTCAGTGACATATTTTTTAAAAATTAATAATAATCAACTTTTCTGTAGTCCATTAATATTTCTTATAAGGAACAGGAGAGGTTTTTTTTTAATGTTGAAAGGAGTAAAAATGTAGTCTAAAAAGCAAAACAAATATTAATTTTCAATGAAAATATTTAGCACGATCTCATTACTTTCACAGATCAGTTCTTTTTAGTTGTGCTGTTTTTTGAGAATCTGAGTAGTAATAATACTGTTAGGAAATATTTTGGAGCTTAAGTTTTCCAATGAAAGTCCTAGTTCCTAGAATACATTATATTTGAAGATGAAATCTTCAACATTAAAAAAAAAGAAAGGCAAAGCCTCCCAAATGGTTTTTAAATTATAATTCAGACTTTGCTCTTACATTTCCAGTTTATCTTTTGAAATATGCATTGTGGTTGACAACAAACTGCACTGCTTATCACAGCTTAAATCAAAAGACTTATTATTTGTATTATCTGAGAATTAGGCATGAATTTTTCATTTTTTATAAGTGTGTAATACGGAGTTAAAAACCCTTGCATTTTCAGGTTAGGTGGTGCAGCAAGTGAATCTATGAAAGTAATGAGATTCTAACAGACATTCTCTTTGTAAATTAATATTTTGTTTTGCTTTTAGAATAGACCATACTTTTATTTCCTTCAGTATGTTAAAAAAAACATTAATGGACTACGTAAAAGATTATATACTAACATTTAGACCTAACAAATTAAGTATACTTCTTTTCTCAGTGTATAAATTGGGGAAGAAACCCAGACTGGCTCACCAAGGTAATAGTTGAACTTTGCAAAAACCCAGTGACTTACTTTTTTCTTACATAAAGTTAGATACAAGTCACGCAGCCTTTCTTCACCTTAGGCTACACCATGAGGAACACGATGATGCAACAGAGAAAGAGAAACAGTTGTATACTGCCCTGGCCAGGAAGGGCTATTCATTATGTCTGCTGATGGACCATTGACCAGAACAGGTTAGAGAGCTTCATTTTAAATACAGAAAAGACTGGAAAAGCAGAGAAACACATGAAATACTTATTAAGCACTTGGCCACACTATGGCATTCACAGAACTGGAGATTTAATTGAAGAATTCAGGCTCTAGAAAGCCTGGACTCAGATTGTCTGGGGAACTAGGGATCTCCGAGGAAGGGACTAAGTCCTTTGAGAATGCACATTTTTCTGTGTTCTGTCATCTGACTCTTCCTTATTTGGATCAGTCCCTCTGTGGTTTGTAACTGTTTATTTTGGGGGTGTTTCTAATTGATTGATAGGAACTCTTTATATATTCTGGGTGTGAGCCCTTTTAAAATTATATGTTATATTACCTTAATTAATAAAGGTAATAAAATATCAAGCTTGACATTTCATTACCTTTATTAATAAATTAATTTGTTGAACTAATATTTTTAACATTGCCATAGGTCAATTTATCATTTTATATATTTTTTTGTAAGCTGTGAGGCAAATATCCAATATTTTTTGCTACTTAAGAATAATCAATTTCTCAGCATATACATTGAAAAGACTATCCTAACTTCATTGCCCTTAAGTGTTACTTTTATAAAAAAAAAATCAAGTGTCATTTACATATGCACAGGGCTCTTTCCTCTGGCTTCTCTATTCTATTAATCTACTTTTTAAAAATCTTTGTACCAATACCATACTCAGTTGTACAGCTTTGTAAGTCTTAACATCTGGTAAGGCAAAATTACTACTTGTCTTCTTCAAGGGTTTCTTGGCTGTTACTGACCTTTAAACTTTCTATTTAAATGTCAGGGGTCAGCTTATCATATTCCAGAAACACACACACACACACACACACACACACAGATTCTGCTGAGATTATTGGGACTGCATTGAGTCTGTAGGACCTATGTAGAATCTTGCAAAAATTAGTCTACCAAGATGTGAATGTACATAATGTATCCTGCCATTTTAGGGTCATCTTTTTATTTCTATCAATCAAGTTTTACTGTTTCCTTAATAGAGGTCTTGTATACCTTATGTCACATTTATTCCTAGATACTTAATTTTTTATGCTATTTAAATCTTTTTCAGAGAGATGAAGGAAATTTTCACTGTTCTTAGATTATACAAATCCAGTTTTTTAAAAATTGAGATATAATTGACATATAACATTAGTTTCAAGTGTACAATATAATGATCTGATATGTGTATA
The DNA here is from genome assembly GCF_040802235.1 of Manis javanica. Lineage (NCBI taxonomy): Eukaryota > Metazoa > Chordata > Mammalia > Pholidota > Manidae > Manis > Manis javanica. The sequence goes on along the minus strand of NC_133160.1, from coordinate 124,127,139 downwards.
TATTGTGAAATGATCATCACAATAAGCCTAGTTATTACTCCTCACCATACATAGTTATGACTTTTTCCCCATGTGTTGGGAACTTTTAAAATATATTATTTTCAACTTTCAAATATATAATATAGTATTATTAACTATAGTCACCATGTTGTAAATTATATCCCTAGATTTTAAGACTTACAAAGCTGTACAACTGAGTATGATACTGATGCAAATTATTTATTTTACAATGGAAAGGTTGTATTTTTGACCACCTTTACCATTTTGCCCAATTGCACCCCACACCTCTGAAAACCACCAACCTGTTTTTTGTGTCTATGAGGTTTTTTATTTTTAAATTCCACATATAAATGAGACCATATGACATTTGTCTCTCTCTGCTTCACTTACTTCACTTAGGATAATGCTGTCCAGATCCATCCATGTTGTCATAAATAATAAGATTTCCTTTTTATGGCTGAATAATATTCATGTGTTTATATCACATTTCTTAATCCATCTATCAGTCTGTGGCCTCTTAGATTGTTTCCATGCCCTGTGAAGGGCCCCCACCCATAAGATGGTGAACTTCCTGCTTCTCTTCCAGGTCCTTGGTTCCTGCCGGCGCCATCTGAAGCCCAATCACCCCTCGCCCCCCTAATCCCAGCACCTAGCCAATAGCCACGAGCCCCGTAGAAGTGACACCTCAATCAGCTCATGCCCCTTCCTATATAACGCAGCACCTTTCCCTAATAAAGCGGAATTCTCCGGTGAATTGCTGCTGTGTGTCGCTCCTTTCCTTTCATTGGTGCCAAAACCCGGGAGACGGGACACCCCAACTGGGCCCCGTCTTCCCCCGACACCAGCAGCAGCTTGCCCTCGTCCTCTTTTTCCAGCGCTGGCTCCTCACACTCACCACTCCTCTTTGGCCTTAGGGTAAGTTTTCCCCCAGAGTGGGCCACTCTTCCCCGAGCTATCGCAGTGCCATTGACCGTGATCATCCGGCAAGGCCCTGATGCTCGGGGATGAGGAGGGAACTCTCCCCGCCTCAGGCCTTCACGGCTGCGGCAGACCCTCAGGCCCCTCCTCCAACAGCCATAAATGAGGTGACTCCTTTGCGGATGAGAATGCTTCCTCCCCCCCCACCCCTCTTCCTTCCGTTCCTTCTGCCGAAAATTCCTTCCACCGAAAATTCCTAGTACTAGGTTCCTCATGACTCCGGCACTCTGCCTTCTTAGGGAAGTCTGGGTGACGACCCACACTTCCTAAGAAATTCTGACTCATATGCAAGTTTCTGCAGACCATCAAGGATCATCAGGGATGCCCTTTGTCTCCTTGCGGTCTGCTCCCAGTCCGAGGATCTCCGTTCATCTTCCCCTGTTTGTCTCTTTCTCTGTCCTTTAGCCATGGGAGCCTCCTCATCCCTCCCTGAAAGTTCACCTCTTGAATGCCTGCTCAAGCATCTAACTACCCTCTCCCTGACACCTGATATAAAACCAAAACTTCTCCATAAATACTGCTCCCAAGATTGGCTGACATACCCCCTAGACAATAACAACCAATGGCCCGCAGGGGGAACTCTTGATCCTAACAACACTCGCGATCTCTTTAACTACTGCCAGCACCTGAAAAAATGGAAGCAGATTCCCTATATCAAAGCTTTCCGCCTCCTCCTCCCGCCTCCCTCGCTGCTGCCGCCTCCTCCACTCACCACCGCCTCCCCTCAAGTTCTCCTAGCCTGCAAGCTGTCACTCCCACGGAAGACTCCCGCCCACCCCCTTCCTCCTCCTCTCTTACAACAGCCCCTCCCCCTTCCTCCACCACCCACCATCGCTGCTGCCTCCACCCCCGCAGAAGCCTCCCCTTCATTCTCTTCCCCTTCTTCTCCTACAACAGCCCTTCTCCCTTCCTCCCTAACCATCTCCTCCCCCATCTTACCTCCTACCCCTTTGTCCCCCTCACCTGCTCCTCCCCAGCGGATTGAGCCTGAGCCTTTCAACCCCGCTTTAACTAGGTCCCGGGGGCCTCCTTTGTCTTTGCCCTCATCACCTGTTTCTCCCCCACAGACTGAGCCAGAACCCTTCAGTCCCCCTCAGACTCGGTCCCAAGGGCCTCCCAAAATTATTGCCCCCCTACAGGAGGTAGCAGGATCTGAAGGCATTGTGCGTGTTCACGTTCCTTTCTCCTTAGGAGATTTAGCCCAACTTGAGAAATGCCTAGGTTCCTTTTCCACTGATCCCATGACATATATCAGGGAGTTTCAATGGACCCTCCAGTCATACAGCCTCACACAGGATGACATTTTCATGCTCCTGGCCAATACCCTCCTTCCTGAAGAGCGTAGACGAGTTTGGGACTTTGCCCAAATGCATGCTACCAAAACCCACAGGACTGACTCCACCTACCCCCCTGGCCCCATGGCTGTCCCCAAACAAGACCCACACTGGGATTATAACACCGCCCTGGGCCTCCGCTCTCGAGATGTTTTTGCCTCCTGCCTAATAGCAGGTCTGAAAAAGGCAGCTCGTAAAGTAGTCAATTTTCAAAAGCTTCAAGACATAATTCAAAGGAGGGAGGAAACTCCTTCCAAGTTCTTAGACAGACCCACTCAAGCCCTATTACAGTATACCAGCCTGGACCCAGAAACGCCTGATGGAAGACATGTCCTTATGACATACTTCCTAGCTCAAAGCTACCCCGACATTAAAGCTAAACTCAAAAAGTTAGAACACGGCCCTGCTACCCCACAGACTGAGATCCTAACAGTGGCCTTTAAAGTCTTCCATAACTGGGGGGAAGAGAAAGAACGCCATAAACAAAAGGGTGATCAGGCCAATTTCCAAATGTTGGCCCAGCTGATAAAACCACAACCTGGGCGACCTTCTACAAACAAGCCCCCCACCCAGGAGCTTGTTTCAAGTGTGGACAAGAACAACATTGGTCAAGGGCGTGCCCCTACCCCAGATATCCTACCACCCCATGCCCCAGATGCCACAAAAAGGGCCACTGGGGGTCTGATTGCCCAGCCACCCAAAGGGGAGGCTGGACGAACAACCCCCATCCTAAGCCTGCCGTAGTGGGGCTGGCAGAAGAAGATTGATGGGGCCTGTGGGCTTCTCGCCCAACCATTTCCATCACCAAACAGGAGCCCAGGGTTACTTTAATAGTAGGCGGTTGCCCCATCTCCTTCCTCCTAGATACAGGAGCCACCTTCTCAGTCTTGCGAGAATACCGGGGCCCTACCATGCCTGCCATTACTCCTATAGTCAGTGTAGGAGGTAAATAGATTTTCCCATTAAACTCCCCCCACTTTTATGCACAATCCAAGACAATCCCATACCTTTCTCCCACTCCTTCCTGGTTATGCCCCAGTGTCCCATCCCTTTACTAGGACGGGACATCCTTTCTCTCCTCCACGTTTCCATAACTATATCCACTCCCACAGCCCCCAGTACTCCCTTTCTGATGGCCCTCATAGCCAATGACCCCCCTCTACCCAATGAAAGTTCCGGTTCTGCCCTTATACACCCTGTAAATCCCAAAGTTTGGGACATTACAAGCCCCTAGGTGGCTCTATGTCCTCCTGCCTCTATCAAATTACGTGACCCCTCTCAGTATATCTGTCAGGCCCAATACCCCCTAACCACTTCAGCCCTCATAGGCCTCCAACCCATCATTCAAGATCTCTTAAACAAAAATTAACTCAGACCCACTCACTCCCCATTTAATACCCCCATATTAGCTGTTAAAAAAACCAATGGATCTTTCAGCCTTGTCCAACACCTTTGCCTCATCAACATGGCCGTTGTCCCTATCCATCCCTTAGTTCCAAATCCATACACCCTTTTATCGCAGATCCCTGCCTCGGCATCCCACTTCTCAGTCCTAGATCTCAAGGACGCATTTTTTTCTATCCCTCTGGACCCCTCCTCCCAAGATTTTTTCACCTTCACCTGAACGGACCCATACATAAGACATTCTGAACAACTCACTTGGACAGTTTTGCCACTAGGCTTCCGAGACAGTCCCCATATTTTTGGACAGGTCCTAGCTCAGGACCTCAAGCAGTTTCATCATGATCACTCTGAGTCCACCTTATTTCAATATGTGGACGATCTTCTACTCTGCAGTCCCTTGTGGGAACAGTCTCAATTTGACACTGCCTCCCTACTTAACCTTCTAGCTTCCAGAGGTTACCGGGTATCCCCTGTCAAAGCTCAAATCTCTTCCCCTTCTGTCACTTACCTCGGATTCCTTCTATCTCAACAAAGAAAGTGCATTACCTTAGACAGAAAATGGCTCCTCTCTGACCTGCCCATTCCCAAAACCAAGACAGAAATCCTTTATTTTAGAGTGTGGATCCCTAATTTCTCCCTGTTGGCAAGACCCCTATACGACCTCAGCAAGGGCCCCACTGAAGAGCCATTATCCTCCTCACCCCAACACTCCTTCATTAAGCTCTGTCAAGCCCTTGTGGTAGCCCCAGCTCTCCATCTTCCTGATTTGTCAAAGCCCTTCTCATTATACATTCATGAGCAGTCCAGTCAAGCTCTAGGAGTCCTAGGCCAATATTATGGCCCATCCTTTGCCCCAGTAGCTTGTCTCTCCAAGCAATTAGACCCCACAGTTTGGGGATAGGCCCCCTGCCTACGGGCATTAGCTGCTGGGCAGCTCTTGCAGAAAGAAGCTCATAAACTAACATTCGGGGTGCCCCTTACCATTCTGTCCCCACATCACCTAAAAGATCTCTTAACCTACAAAAGTTTACAGACTCTCCCTCCCTCCCTCCAGACTCCTTACCTTACTGTCCTCTTTCCTCCAAAATCCAGACATTTCTTTCCTCCCCTGCCAGCCCCTGAATCCAGCAACTTTTCTTCCTCTACCCTACTCTCCTCATACTCCCTCACATGATTGCCTGGAAGCCCTTCACAACTTCCTTCTGTGCCACTCCACAATCTCCGAAGGAGCCCTCTCACACTCCGACCTCATCTGGTTTACTGATGGGTCCTCATTTAAACATGAGTGCACCCACTACGCAGGATACACAGTAGTCTCCCTCAAAGACGTCATTGAGGCACGAGCCCTATCCCCGGTACAACCAATCAACAGGCCAAACTCATTGCAGCCACCAGAGCTTCCACTCTGGCCCTGGACACGTCTCTCACACTGTACACTGACTCCAAATACATATTCCACATTCTCTTGTCTCACGCAGCAGTATGAAAAGAACGAGGCCTCCTCACCACAAAAGGAAATTCCATCACTAATTCAGCCTTAATTACTAAACTTCTAGAGGCTTCACAACTCCCACACCGACTAGGCATAGTCCACTGCAAATCACATCAAAAGGATGACTCCCCCATTGCAAGAGGTAACAACAAAGCCGACAGAGTAGCCCGATCAGTTGCCCTATCAGAAGACACAACAGACAACAATCTGTCTGCTCTTGCAGTTGTAGCCTTATCATAAGACACCCTCTGTTCCCAGGACAAAGAGTCTCTCTTCCGCTTCTTACACAATCTGTTCCCCAGCCCCCATTCCTTGATCTATTTTTTACAATCCTTTTTTTCTCTCTCTCCTGAAGACAAAACCCTACTTAACCAAATCACCCGCAGGTGCACCATCTGCCAACGCACTAACCCTAATACTCCCCTCAAGGCCCGACCCTTCCCGGCTCATCAAGCAAGGGGTAATGTCCCTGCTGCAGATTGGCAAATAGACTTCACTAACACCCCCCCAGTACGGTGTACCAGATACCTACTCGTGTTAGTAGATACATTTTCAGGATGGGTTGAAGCTTTCCCCACCACTAACAAACGAGTGTCCGCAGTTGCCTCTATCCTCCTCACCCAGATCTTTCCTAAGTTCGGGATGCCCACTTCCCTTCAATCAGCTAATGGCCCTGAGTTCACTGCCCAAATTATCCAGAACCTCTCCAGGTCACTCTCACTCGCCTGGCATTTACATTGTCCTTATCGACCACAGGCTTCGGGAAAAGTAGAAAGAACCAATAGGACTCTAAAGGACATACTGACCAAACTATCTCTAGAACTACACCTTGACTGGGTTCGCTTACTTCCCTTAGTTCTACTCCGCATTCGGGCCCTCCCAAAGAAACCTTCCTTCTTGTCGCCCTTTGAGATCATGTACAGACGCACGATTCTATCCCCAGGGCTCCCTTCCCACAAAGGACTGATTCCTCCCAATATGGCCCTTCTGCTACTCTCTCTCCTCCACACCAAATTGTGGAAATATCAGGATTGGCTCCTTCCTGATCCATCCACCTCCCAAAATCCTCCTGTCATGCAGCCCAGCCAACTAGTGTTTTATAAGTCACCAGAGGATTGGCCCTCTCTCACCCCGAAATGGGAAGGTCCACACCCAGTTATTCTCTGCACCCCCTCGGCCTCCAAGCTCTTACTGCCTGATAACTCTGTCACACCCTGGATTCATATCTCCAGGTTGAAACCAAATACCCAGGACCCACCTTCTCTGGACACCCAAGACCCATCAGTCACAATCCAGAGTCCTTCGGATATAGCCCAAGATACTGTCTACTCTACCACGCCTCATCCCTCTGATCCCTTGAAACTCTGCATCTCCTGTTCACCCTCTTTGCCATCCATACCCAAATCATGACTCTTTCCTCCTTTACTGCTCTCTCCCTTTTTTTCCTCATTCTTATTGTCTTCCCTGCCACCCCAGCCTCCTTTGTATGGTGATTCAAAGTCAGACAGACTTACACACAGCATCAAACAAAAGTTACTGCCCTCATTGCCACATCAGACTGCCCCCTGAAAGGCTGCTCTGAGCCTTTATACCTCCACTTTCCTCCCTCCACTGAAGTGTTCACTAGCAGCTACCTTTATTCTCCCTGCCTCTACTTCCTCTATGACCAAAAACAAGCCTATTGCAGGCGATGGCCAGACACCTATGGGGGATGTCCCTACTGATCTTGCGCCATTCACTACATGGGAAACTCCCGGTACCCACAGTATTACTCCTCCAACCGTTTCATAAAATATCCCAATAGCTCATTCTCCTTATCAATCCCAGATCCCTGGGACTCTCGATGGGCCACAGGGGTCACAGCCTCAGTTTACTATGGGGTGTCCTTGACCCCCCACAGTACCCTTCATATCTCTCGAGAGTATGTTCCCTCTCACTCCCAGATCTCTCGAGTTGCATCAGATATTGGACATTCTGAAAAAGTCATTATCCAAACTCTTGACGGCACCTCTTCATCTTCTTATTCCTCCTACTCTTGGTTACAGCTCATTCAAGACACCACCATCTTTCTCAACCACACCCTCAACACCACCAATTGTTTCTTGTGCGCATTCACTACAGCGCTCACTGCTGGCCGCCATGCCCCTTAATATTTCCAACTACTCCTTCCATGCAGAAGGAAAACCCCTTCGCCCCCTGGCACACATACCCCTATGGGAACCAGAATACGCAGATAATCTCACCATCCACCACTGTGTAGGCCCAACTCCACCCCCCTCCAGTGCACTTCATTGCCTCTCTATCTACACCCCTACCTCCAGCTCTAAGACTTCTATGCAACCGGGACACTTCTTTTGGTGTAATGGCAGTCTTTTCAACTCACTGCCTCCCAACTCCAGCACACCCTGCATTTTCATCACCCTAATCCCACAGCTTACACTTTACAGCATGGCACAATTTCTTGAGTTCCAACCTCCCTTGCCCTCACACACAAAAAGGGCTACTTTCCTTCCCATCATGGTCGGTATCTCTTTGATCACCTCAGCTACTGGGGCAGGGTTTTGGGAGGAGCCTTGGGTCACTCTCTATGGGCAATTAAAGATCTCAACACCAAACTTGAGGGAGCCCTGACATCCACTGCTGATTCCCTAGCCTCTCTCCAAAGACAGGTCATTTCGCTAGCTAAGGTCAGCCTTCAAAACCGGCAGGCCTTAGATCTGCTTACAGCCAAAAAGGGTGGCACCTGCATCTTCCTTTGAGAAGAGTGCTGCTATTACATCAACAAATCCGGCATTGTGGAAACTGACATTACCAAACTCACCGACCTTGCCTCCAGCCTCCACTCTGCTTCCAATTCCAACCCATTCTCTTCAATACTAACAAACCCCCTCCTTATCTGGCTCTGGCCCATTGCAGGCCCCATAATAATCATTCTTCTCACCTGTCTCTTCTTACCCTGTATAATAAAGTTCATCAAATCCCAAGTCTGAAAAATCTCTAATCAAACTTTCAACCAGCTTTTACTCAGGAACTACCAGCTTTTAGCCCAGAAGATCCCTCACCCTCCTGTAACCTCCTCACCACACTCTGAGATGGACCCCTCTCTCCGCTGGAAACTGTTCCTGGAAACAATGGCTGCAGATGCCTGGGTTCTAGCACCCATATCCGCTTGGCACCATTAGAATCAACAAGTCCTCGACCTATGGTTACAGGGAACCTTCATTGATTTCCAACCTGAAGAAGTCCACATCTACTCGTCCTTACTGTGGGGAGTCCTATCAACCCTGTCCTCCAAGTCCTCAAGCCCTCACTCCCTTCTCCGCCCCTGTTCAGCAGGAAGCAGTCAGAGAGAAAGCAACATCCACAACCCCATAGAGGAAAAGGGGGGAATGAAGGGCCCCCACCCATAAGATGGCGAACTTCCTGCTTCTCTTCTGGGTCCTTGGTTCCCATTGGCGCCACCTGAAGCCCAATCGCCCCTCGCCCCCCTAATCCCCGCACCTAGCCAATAGCCACCAGCCCCGTAGAAGTGACACCTCAATCAGCTCATGCCCCTTCCTATATAACCCAGCACCTTTCCTTAATAAAGCGGAATTCTCCAGTGAATTGCTGCTGTGTGTCACTCCTTTCCTTTCGCCCTGGCTATTGTCAATAATGTTGCAATGAACATGGGAGTGAAGAAAACTTTTTGAGTTACGGTTCTCATTTTCTTCTGATAAATATCCAGGATAGAATCATGGGATCATATGATAGTTCTATTTTTAATTTTTTCAGGAACCTTCATACTATATTCCATAGTGACTGTACTAATTTGCATTCCTACCAACAATGCACTAGTGCTCCCTTTCCTCAATACTCTTGCCAGTACTTGGTATTTCTAGTTTCTTGATAATAGTGTTTTAACAGGTGTGAGGTGTTATCTCATTGTGATTTTGATTTGCATTTTTCTGTTGAATAGTGATGTTGAGTACCTTTGCATGTTCCCCTTGGCCATTTGTACGTGTTCTTTGGCAAAATATCTACTCAGAACCTCTACCCACTTTTAAATGTATTTTTTTATTTTTGTTGTTACTGTGATTCAATATACATGATTTGTATATCATATATATGATTTGCATGTATTTTCTCCTATTCCCTAGGTTGCCTTTTCATTTTGTTGATGGTTTCCTTTCCTATGCAAAAGCTGTTCAATTACATATAGTCCCACTTGATTTTTGTTTTCTTGCCATTGCTTTTAGTGTCAAATCCTAAAAAATCATCACTAATACTAGCGTTAATTGGCATACCACCTATTTATTCAAGGAATTTCATGGTTTTGGGATGCTATTTAAATCTTTATAAACAATTTCCTATTTTTTGCTGCTTTATAGGACTGCAGTTGATTTTAATACTGTAATTTGATATGTCCTGTACATTTGCTAAATCAAATCTGCTAAATTTGCTAAAACTAATACTAATAGTTTATCAGAATGATTCTATGGATTTTCAAATGCATGTAGTCCTTTTATCTGTGAATAGTGAGGATTTTTTTTCCTCTTCTTTCAAGCTCAGTAACTTTTATTTATTTATTTTTCTTATTTCATTTTATGTTTAGGACCTGCAAAACTAAGTTAGATAGAGTGGTATTATGGATTATGTATACTTTTTTCCTGATCTGAAAAGGAATAGTACTACTATTTAAGTGATTTTCTATAGTATTTTTTGCAGGATTTTATTTTTACAGACATTATATGAGAGTAAAGAAAGGTGCCTTTTATTTCATTTTGCTAAGACTTGGATTTTTTGAAATACTTCTGTATGTCTTAAGATTATCATATGGTTTTTCTTTTTATGAATGATGAAAAATGAATTATTAAACCAACCTCACATTCTTGGAATGAAATGAACTTGGTTATAATGTATTATTATTTTTTATATTACTCTTTTCAGTTTGCTAATATTTTGTTTAGGATTTTTGCACTAGGATTGAGATTGGCCTTTTACTTTTATTCATTTTGCTTGTCTTCTCACCTTTTTTAAAAAACTTCAGATTCACCAAACTCATAGAATGAATTTTATTCTCATCTTTGAAATAGAATATGTATTGGTATTTTTCTTTCTTAAATGTTGAACCATGTTTATTAGATAATGTCTCTTGGTTTGAATTTACTCTGTGCAATTTTTGATAGTTAAATAACAATTCAGATATTCTACACCTTTTATGTCAGTTCAAGAAAATATAATTTTCTGTGAATGTGCTTACTATATATTTATGTTGAAATCAGTTGAATTATAAAGTTGTTTATAATTTCTTCATTATCTTTTTAAAGACTGTAGGATCTATAGTAATGACTTTTCTAAGCAGTATACTGCATATTTGTACCTTCCCTCTTTTCCTTGTCCTTCAGACTTACTAGAGGTTTATGGATTGATTTATGTTTGGTGACTTTCCTATTTTTCTTTTTCTTTTTTTCCAGATAAGCTACTTTTGGCTTTGTAGATCCTATATTTGTTTTCTGTTGTTTTAATTTTTGCTGTATTATTCATTCATTTTTTTCTACTTCGTTTATGTCTGTTATACTCTTCATTTTCTAATTTTGAAATGGTTGACTAACTCACTATTTCTCAGCCTTTCTCTCCCTATTAAATGTATTTAAAGTTAAGAGTTTTCATCTATGAACTGCTTTAAGTCATCTTACAATTTTGATATGCAAGTATTTACATTTTCAACAATGTCAAATAATGATTTAAGTTTTGCACTATGATTACCAAAATTTGGATACTTTTTTGTTATTTTTGTTATTTATTTCTAGCCAAAGTTCATTATGGTCAAAAAATAAAATATGTATTTTAATCCATTGAAATGACCTGATATTTGATTTGCAGCCCAGTATATACTCATTTTTTTTAAAAAAAGCTTTCATGTGTGCTTGCACAGCAGATATATTCTGTAGTTGTTCCATTGTCATGCTGTGCAAACATTGTGCTCTTCTCCAGTTCTTCTGCTATGTACCTAAAGAGGAATAGTTAAAGCTTTCACTATGATGATGGATGTTTCCATTTATCCTTGTAGTTATATCAATATTTGCTTTTAAATATTCAAGGCCAGTTATTAGATTTGAAAAATTGTTTATGTGGTCCTGGTGAAGCAATCCTCCTTATTTCTAATAATACCTTTGTCTTAAAGTTGATGTTTATAGATATTAGCATTTCTATGTCAGCTTTCTGTTTGTTGCTGTTTGTATAATCAGTCTTTTTCTAGTATTTAACTTACAAATCCATATACTTGATTTATTTTTATTTTTATATATTTTGTTATCATTAATCTACAATTACATAAAGAACATTATGTTTACTAGGGTCCACCCCTTATAAAGTCCCCCCTACAAACCTCATTACAGTCACTGTCCATCAGCGTAGTAAGATGCTGTAGAACCACTACTTGTCTTCCCTGTGTTGCACAGCCCTCGCCATGCCCCCCTCCCCACATTATAATACTAATCATAATACTCCCTTTGTTTTTCCCCACCCTTGTCCCTCCATTCCCTCCCATCTTCCCCAGTCCCTTTCCCTTTGGTAACTGTTAGTCCATTCTTGGGTTCTGTGATTCTGCTGCTGTTTTGTTCCTTCAGTTTTTCTTTGTCTTATACTCCACATATGAGTGAAATCGTTTGGTAATTGTCTTTCTCCATCTGGATTATTTCACTGAGCATAATACCCTCTAGCTCCATCCATGTTGTTGCAAATTGTAGGATTTGTTTTCTTCTTATGGCTGAATAATATTCCATTGTGTATATGTACCACATCTTCTTTATCCATTCATCTATGGATGGACACTTAGGTTGCTTCCATTTCTTGGCTATTGTAAATAGTGCTACGATAAACATAGGGGCGCATCTGTCTTTTTCAAACTGGGCTGCTGCATTCTTAGGGTAAATTCCTAAAAGTGGAATTCCTGGGTCAAGTGGGATTTCTATTTTGAGCTTTTTGAGGAACCTCCATACTGATTTCCATAATGGTTGAACTAATTTATATTCCCACCAGCAGTGTAGGAGGGTACCTCTTTCTCCACAACCTCACCAACATTTGTTTTTGTTTGTCTTTTGGATGGTAGCCATTCTTACTGGTGTGAGGTGATATCCCATGTGGTCTTAATTTGCATTTCTCTGATAACTAGCAATGTGGAGCATCTTTTCATGTGTCTGTTGGCCATTCGAATTTCTTCTTTGGAGAACTGTCTGTTCAGCTCCTCTGCCCATTTTTTAATTGGATTATTTGATTTTTATTTGTTGAAGTGCATGAGCTCTTTATATATTTTGGATGTCAAGCCTTTATCAGATCTGTCATTTATGAATATATTATCCCATACTGTAAGGGTAACTTTTTGTTCTATTGATGGTGAAGCCTTTTAGCTTGATGTTGTCCCACTTGTTCATTTTTTACTTTTGTTTCCCTTGCCTGGGGAGATATGTTCATGAAGAAGTTGCTAATGTTTATGTTCAAGAGATTTTTGCCTATATTTTTTCTAAGACGTTTATGGTTTCATGACTTACATTCAGGTCTTTGATCCATTTCAAATTTCCTTTTGTGTATGGGGTTAGAGAGTGATCCAGTTTCATTCTCTTACATGTAGCTGTCCGGTTTTGCCAGCACCATCTGTTGAAGAGACTGTCATTTCCCCATTGTATGTCCATGGCTCCTTTTTCGTATATTAATTGACCATATATGTTTGGATTCATGTCTGGAGTCTCTATTCTATTCTACTGGTCTGTGGCTCAGTTCTTGTGCCAGTACCAAATTGTCTTGATTGATGTGGCTTTGTAGTAGAGCTTGAGGTTGGGGAGCGAGATTCCCCCCACTTTATTCTTCCTTCTCAGGATTGCTTTGGCTATTCGGGGTCTTTGGTGTTTCCATATGAATTTTTGAACTATTTGTTCCACTTCATTGAAGAATGCTGTTGGTAATTTGATAGGGATTGCATCAAATCTGTGTATTGCTTTGGGCAGGATAGCCATTTTGATGATATTAATTCTTCCTAGCCAAGTGCATGGGATGAGTTACCATTTGTTAGTGTCCTCTTTAATTTCTCTTATGAGTGTCTTATAGTTTTCAGGGTATAGGTCTTTCACTTCCTTGGTTAGGTTTTTTCCTAGGTATTTTATTCTTTTTGATGCAGTTGTGAGTGGTATTGTTTTCCTGATTTCTCTTTCTATTAGTTCATTGTTAGTGTATAGGAAAGCCACAGATTTCTCTTTGTTAATTTTGTATCTGGCAACTTTGCTGTATTCTGATATCAGTTCTAGTAGTTTTGGAGTGGATTCTTTAGGGCTTTTTATGTACAATATCATGTCATCTGCAAATAGTGACAGTTTAACTTCTTCTTTCCAATCTGGATTCCTTGTATTTCTTTGTTTTGTCTAATTGCCATGGATAGGACCTCCAGTTCTATGTTAAATAACAGCAGGGAGAGTGGGCATCCCTGTCTTGTTCCTGATCTAAGAGGAAAAGCTTTCAGCCTCTTCCTTTTCAGTATGATGTTAGCTGTGAGTTTATGATATATGGCCTTTATCATGTTGAGGTACTTGCCCTCTATACCCATTTTGTTGAGAGTTTTTATCATGAATGGATGTTGAATTTTGTCAAATGCTTTTTCAGCATCTATGAAGATGATCATGTAGTTTTTGTCCTTCTTTTTGTTTATGTGGTGGATTATGTTGATGAATTTTTGAATGTTGTAGCCTCCTTGTGTCCCTGGGATGACTTCCACTTGGTCATAATGTATGATCCTTTTGATATATTTTTGAATTCGGTTTGCTAATATTTTGTTGAATATTTTTGCATCTATGTTCGTCAGGGATATTGGTCTGTAATTTTCTTTTTTGGTGGGGTCTTTGTCTGGTTTTGGTATTAGAGTAACATTGGTTTCATAGAATGAGTTTGGGAGTATTGCCTCCTCTTCTATTTTTTGGAAAACTTAGAGGAGAATGGGTATTATGTCTTCTCTGTATGTCTGATAAAATTCCGAGGTAATTCCATCTGGCCCGGGGGTTTTGTTCTTGGGTAGTTTTTGATTACCACTTCAATTTCTTTGCTTATAATTGGTTTGTTTAAATTTTGTTATTCTTCCTAGGTCAGTCTTGGAAGGTTGTATTTTTGTAGGAAGTTGTCCATTTCTTCTAGGTTTTCCAGCTTGTTAGCATATAGGTTTTCATAGTAGTCTCTAATAATTCTATGTAATTCTGTGGTGTCCATCGTGATTTTTCCTTTCTCGTTTCTGATTCTGTTGATGTGTGTTGACTCTCTTTTCCTCTTAATAAGTCTGGCTAGAGGCTTGTCTATTTTGTTTATTTTCTCGAAGAACCAGCTCTTGGTTTCATTGATTTTTGCTATTGTTTTATTCTTCTCAATTTTATTTATTTCTTTTCTGATCTTTATTATGTCCCTCCCTCTGCTGACTTTAAGGCCACATTTGTTCTTGTTTTTCCAATTTCGATCATTGTGATGTTAAACTATTCATTTGGGATTGTTCTTCCTTCTTTAAGTATGCCTGGATTGCTATATACTTTCCTGTTAAGACTGTTTTTGCTGCATCCCACAGAAATTGGGGCTTTGTGTTGTTGTTGTCATTTGTTTCCATATATTGTTTGATCTCTATATTAATTTGGACATTGATCCATTGATTACTTAGGAGCATTTTGTTAAGCCTCCATGTGTTTGTGGGCCTTTTTGCTTTCTTTATACAATTTAGTTCTAGTTTTATACCTCTGTGGTCTGAGAAGTTGGTTGGTAGAATTTCAATCTTTTTGAATTTACTGAGGCTCTTTTTGTGGCCTAGTATGTGGTCTATTCTGGAGAATGTTCCATGTGCACTTGAGAAGAATCTGTATCCTGTTGCTTTTGGATGTAGAGTTCTATAGATGTCTATTAGGTCCATCTGTCCTAATGTGTTTTTCAGTGCCTCTGTGTCCTTACTTATTTTCTGTCCAGTGAATCTCTCCTTTGGAGTGAGTGGCATGTTGAATTCTCCTAAAACGAATGCATTGCATTCTGTTTCCTCCTTTGCTTTTGTTAGTATTTGTTTCAGATATGCTGGTGCTCCTGTGTTGGGTGCATATATATTTATAATGGTTATATCCTCTTGTTGGACTGAGCCCTTTATTATTATGTTTGTCCTTATTTATCTCTTGTTACTTTCTTTGTTTTGAAGTCTATTTTGTCTGATATTAGTACTGCAGTACCTGCTTTTTTCTCCCTGTTGTTTGCATGAAATATCTTTTCCTATCTCTTGACTTTTAGTCTGTGCATGTCTTTGGGTTTGAGGTGAGTCTCTTGTAAGCAGCATATAGATGGGTCTTGATTTTTTATCCATTCTATTACTCTGTGTCTTTTGATTGGTGCACTCAGTCAATTTACATTTAGGGTGATTATTGAAAGATATGTACTTACTGTCATTGCAGGCTTTAGATTCATGGTTTACAAACGTTCAAGGTTAGCTTCTTTAGTATCTTACTTTCTAACTTAACTCACTTATTGAGCTATTATAAACACTGTCTGGTGATTCTTTTTTTCTCTCCCTCTTATTCCTCCTCCTCCATTTTTTTAATGTTGGTTGTTTTGTTCTGTTCTTTTGTGTTTCCTTTAACTACTTTTGTGGGTAGTTGATTTTATTTTTTGCCTTTAGTTTGTATTTGATTGGTCTGCTTTCTTTGCTGTTATTTTATTTTCTCTGGTGACATGTATTTAGCCTTAGGAGTGCTCCCATCTAGAGCTCCCTCTAATGTCTCCTGTAGAGGTGGTTTGTGGGAGACAAATTCCCTGAACTTTTGCTTGTCTGGAAATTGTTTAATGCCTCCTTCATACTTAAATGATAATCGTGCTGGATACAGTGTTCTTTGTTCAAGGCCATTCTGTTTCATTGCATTAAATATATCATGCCATTCTCTTCTGGCCTGTAAGGTTTCTGTTGAGAAGTCTGATGATAGCCTGATGGGTTTTCCTTTGTAGGTGACCTTTTTCCTCTGTCTAGCTGCCTTTAAAACACTGTCCTTGTCTTTGATCTTTGCCATTTTAATTATTATGTGTCTTGGTCTTGTCCTCCTAGGGTCCCTTCTGTTTGGAGTTCTGCGTACTTCTGTGGTCTGATCGATTATTTCCTCCCCCAGTTTGGGGAAGTTTTCAGTAATTATTTCTTAAAAGACACTTTCTATCCCTTTTTCTCTCTTTTCTTCTTTGGTACCCCTATAATGCAGATATTGTTCCTTTTGGATTTGTCATTGTTTCATTCCTGGAGATCCTTTTATCTCTCTCTGCGTTGGCTTCTCTGCATTTCTGTTCTCTGATTTCTATTCCATTAATGGCCTCTTGCACCTCATCCAGTCTTCTCTTAAGTCCTTCCAGAGATTGTTTCATTTCTGTAATCTCCTTCTGGACTTCATCCCTTAGGTCTTGCATATTTCTCTGAATATCCATCAACATGGTTATGTCCTTTATTTTGAATTCTTTTTCAGAAAGATTGGTTAGGTCTATCTCCTTCTCAGGGGTGACTCTGTGATTTTGGTCTGGTTCATATTCTTGTGCCTTTTCATGGCGATAGAGGTAGTTGTGAGGAGCTGGCACATGTGTCGGCTGGGAGAATGTCCCTTCTTGCTGGTTTGTGGCCTTCCTTTCCTGGGAGAATAGTGACCCCTAGCAGCTTGTGCTGGGCAGCTGTGCACAAATGGGGTGTCTCATTCTTGCCCAGCCTCTGTGGAAGAAGCTCTGCCCAGTTGCTGTGGGTGTGGCCACTGCTCCTATGGCGGAGTTGCACTGGAAGAGGAATGGGTGAGAGGCTGTTTATTACCATGAGGGGCCTCCAAGCTGCACTGCCACCCAGGGGGTTGGGGCACCTGGAGTTCCCTGGGATTCCCAGTTACTGGGCTCATTGTGCTGGGGCACTTCCGTCCAGGTGTTAGGCCCCTGTCCCTTTAAGATTTTCAAAAAGCACTCACTTTTCTTTGTCCCAGGGGCACCGGCTGCAAGGAGCCGCTCCCAGGTCTTGCTGTCCTGTTCCCCTAGTATCCAGCACACCATGCACTGTGTGTCTGTGCTCCAGTGCGGATGGCTAGGGCTGGGTGTTTAGCAGTCCTGGGCTCCCTCTCCCTCCCTGCTCTGACTCCTCTCCTCCCACCAGGAGCTGGGGGGAGGGGCGCTCAGGTCCTGCCGGGCCGTGGCTTGTATCTTTCCCCCTTCGTGAGGCACTGGGTTCTCGCAGGTGTGGATGTAGTCTGTCTAATGTCCTGTGTCTTCTGGTCTCTCTTTTAGGGATAGTTGTATTAGTTGTATTTTCAAAAATATATATGGTTTTGGGAGGAGAATTCCACTGCTCTACTCACACTGCCATCTTGGCTCTGCCCCTTCCATACCCTTTATTTTTATGTTGTCAATATTTAAACATTTCTTTTCCAAATAATATTTATAGATTTTAAAAATAATGCAACTGACAATCTTAACTGGAACATTTAGTCTTTATATTAAATGTAATTTTTGATATTAGACTTTCCTGTTTATTAAAATGTGTTTCCATTTGTTCTACCTGTTTTGTGTTTATTTTCATTCTTATTGTTGTTTCAGTCGTCGTATTTTTTCCTTTGCTGAATTAAAGTTATACAGTCAATTTCTCTTTATTTGTTATCACAGATACTACCATATGCTCCTACTTATCAAAACCTTAGGCTGATAAATTTGTTTACTTTCATCCCAAAGAGTATAAGGACTTTAGGATACTTTTAAGCTCCAGAAACCCATCCAGACATGATTGTACTATGTTCACTTTCCCTCTTCCCACCTTCTACACACACACAAACACACATTGTTTTCCTGCCTGAAAAACTTCCTTTGATTATTTTGTGATGTTTGGGTCTGCTGGTGGTAAATTCATCATGGTTTCTTTTTTTTTTAATCTCAAAATGTCTTTCTCTACCTTCATCCTTGAGAGGCATCTTCACCAGATATATAAGTTTAGGTTAGTAGGTGTTTTCTTTCAGCCCTTTGAAGAAACCATTTTACTATCTTTGCTTTCCATTGTTGCTTTTGATAGTAGGCTAAAAGAGTAAGAGTTCTTTGTTTGGAGGTATTCTTTTTTTCTCTTATTATTTGTAACATTTTTTCTTTGTCTTTTTGTTTCTGTAATTTTATTATGATATGGTAGGTATTGATTTCTTTTATTTGCCTGCTTGAGATGTAATAGACTTCTCATCCATAATCTCATCAAAAACTGCATTCCATATTTTACTCTTTTTCTGAGATTCCAATTAAATTCTTGTATAGCTTCTCTCTTTATCCTATATGTTTCTTTTTGTATATTTCCTACTTTGTTTTGTTCCTCTGCACTTCATTTTACTTAGTTTCTTATTTTTCCCCTTAAGTTAATTGCCTTCTCATTGTTTCAGTCTATTTATAACAGTATTTATTATACTATTCTAGAAATTCCATTTGATTCTTTTCTCGGATCTTTCCATTCACTATACAATTTCTAATTGCCTGCTTAAACATTCAAGCTTGGCATTCATTTTTATTTTTGAACATAACAAGCACAGCTGTTTTGGAATCTAGTTACTGGTAATTCCAGTGTTTATAGTCCTTCTGTCTCTGTCCTTTTACCCCAATGTTTACTTGAAAAAAATATTTATAATAATTAGTTGATGATAGGATTTTGTTTTCTTTCTTCAAGGATTATGCTAGGCAAATGAGGATATACGCTATTTCATTTCTCCTTAATCTGATTTAAGATATTAATATTTTCTGGTCTCTCCAGATGATTTGAAGACTAGCCATGATAGTTTAGTTCCACTTACTCTTACTCCTAGAGTAGAACCATTTCAGTATAAGCTCAAAGAGGTGGAGGTGATTTAGTAGTTCTTCATCTTAGTGAACCCTAGAGACCAAGTATATCAAGACTTTTGTTCTCCTAAGCCTGTAAAGCTATGAAATTTGTAGCTCAGCCTCCCAGTCACATCTTTTGTAAAGGAAAATAATCCTAGAGCAAAAGCAGCCTTGTGTGTAGGGTGCTCACATCAATTCTCTGGATTCAAAAAAATCCAGTTTCACTCAGCCTGCTCATTGTTATGATGTATTCTTACCAAGTAAAATTAAAAATTTTAGTTTTTATTTTATCCAGCTTCTAAAGTTGCTTTCATTGGGAAGTTTGGTCAAAATTCATTTGATCATTATTACTGAAAGTATAATTATTCTAGAATTCTTTTTCCTTTTGCAGAATGATCAGATATTACATGGATCCAGTTATATCTAAGGATCTTAGTTGCAGTTCGTATCCTTACAAGGACTCAAGTCCTCAACTTATGCCTCCATAGGACAGTGAAACTAATCAGGCAGACCACTGAGTTAAAATTAGAATCTGATGCCCCTAAGGCTATAATGGTATCCATTAGTGAATTGGTCTCTCTTGCTTTACATTCCTTCTCTGTTTATTCACAAGGAGAATGCTTTCTCTTTCCTTCCTTCCTTCCTTCCTTCCTTCCTTCCTTCCTTCCTTCCTTCCTTCCTTCCTTCCTTCCTTCCTTCCTTCCTTCTCTCATTCCTGCTTGCCTCATTTCCTCCCTCCCTCCTTCCTTCCCTTCCTTCTTTAGAAATAATTCACATTCTGGGGAAGTATGATCTTACAGACCCAAGTAACTAGAATCTAAGAAGCATAACACCCTCAAGAGAAAGACAGTAAACTGGTGGATTTTTGTACCATTTAAAGATGAATTTTTTGAATAGATGGAGTATGTGTGATGCCATTTAGTTAGAAGATTGATAATTCTCATAAATCTTTTCTTTTGTAGTGTAACTTCAGTGCTTGGTATATTTGCCAAAGGATGGGATGCTAGAGATCAGTATGCGGATGACGGAAGTCACAGTGGATTTGACTAGAGTGACCTGTGATAAAGATACGCCTTAATACCATGAGCATCATTGTTTTCATAAAAGTATGCATAGTGGTGATAAAAAGAGTTAATGTATGGAGTACTCATATGCCAGGCACTGTGCTAGGCAGATGGTACATATTATGTTAATCCCTAAGTATTATCTGTTCAAATGAAGAACCTGAGGTTCAAAAAGTTTAAGTGACTTGTCTGGGTCTAATTAAGAAGGGGGTTTATCACTTCTCAACCTGGCCAAAGCAATCCTTTGGGGATAACATTACTATTATTTCAGGCTAAAAATTCAGTTTTTCAGTGGTGAGGGAGGTACTATTTTACTGTTACCTGGAAGTGATGGGAAATGGAGGAAAAAGGAAGAGAAAAGCAAGCTCAGCCAGTTGGTGCTAACAAAGACCTGAAGTACATACAGGTAAGATCAGTCCATAACTATATTGTCCTTTGCCAAGCCAAGTCTTACGGCTCATACATGGCCATATGTTCCATTTTTGTGAATTTTCTCACTTTTTCAAAGTTACCATTAATAATGTTTCAGTCACATCAGGGTTGGATTTTTCTTGGCCCTGCATCCAGCTAGAGATAACCAGTCACTTCTAGTTTGTTCACAGCAGCTTCAAAATTACTGTTAGTCAGCCTAATGCTTGGGGCTCAGCAACAGCAATGGGTATGGGGAACAGTACCAGAAAACAATAAAAAAATCAGAATAGTCCTGGGTAATAACTTTACTTATTTCCCCTCTGACTCTAAGTGATAAAGGTAGACCTTAGGAACCAGGATGAGTTCTCATCTGTCTTAATTCTCTTTGACAGCATAATATGTGTTTCTCTAGGCTATATACTACTTGTATTACTGAAAGTTGATTTCAGGCCAGGAGGTAAACAAAAGCAAAATGTCACTAGTTTCATATATTTTATTTAAAGAAATGTAATTATAATGCTTCAGGACACAAAAATGTTTGCAAAGTTTAAGCTTGACTTTGTAAACTTAGATTTAAAAAAAAAGAAAAAAAGACATCTGGGTGCATTGTTCTCATTGTCTCAAGATGGGAGGGTACTGTGATGATGCCCTACATTCCCCTCTCAGCTGTTCATAACTACTGTGTAAGTTATGTCATGGTTTTCATGATTCTGCCCTATGAAATTAAACTTATTTTAAAGGTTACATCTCAATCACACTATCATCTGTATCAATTTTATGGAGAAAGAAAACAATGTTAAGAGGAAAAGCACTGGAATATTTACCTTAGACATTCAGAAGTTTTATAAAGAAATCTCTGAAGACTGAATCTTTGTAAGACCACATCCCTGAAACAGTTTTATTCTGTCATCCTGAGGGTTTATTTGCTCTACAACTTCAAGATTTGAGGAAGGACAGCTTCTTTGGTAAACATCCTTTAGTAGCTGATGTTTTCAAGAACAATAAACCTAATCCTTCTTGTATTGTTTATTTTAGCCCCAAGAAGATATTAAATTTAAATACTCCTGTAACAATCTGCCTTTCTATGGCATCAGGTCTTTGCTTATAGGATCCCTAACAGTGAAATGAAGAACTGCCAAAAAGGTGATTACATTAAACTTCTCGTAGCAAACTATAGGTTGCCCTAGAGTTTTACTATTGTTTCCATTTTTATTGCATACAAGAGAGAATAGTCTCAAGGAAACCATTGTCAAATTGTTCCCCATTTCATTGCTGGGATTGTTTTATTAAATGTTCCAAGAAAAATGCTCACACCATTTAATTATGAGGTGTTCATCTTGTTAGCCCATGCTGTGAAGTCAGTTGATTCTCTTCTATTAGCTGTAAGGTGGCAGGAGAGTTAAATACATACCAAGTGTTCATATTTATATTTTCACTATTTTGGAAACTCTCCCCTGACTCCCATCCCAAGAGTACCATCCCAAGAGGAAAGCAATTCAGTAAGGCCTGTCTTCATCTGGTAGCTGGCACAGAGGTCTAAATCTACCCATATATACAACATACTCAGAACTCTAAGGAATTTCTTTGCTTTGGATTTAAGAGCTCTAATTTAAATGCATAGTAACCACAGGAAAAAAAAAAAAAGAAGTCCCATCCTCATAATCTGGTTTTGATATCTAATAACCTTAGTATAGAACTGTAATATTTACCAACAACAAAAAAGAAGAAAGGGAGAGAAAAGAAATATGTGTATATTCAGTATATTATGTAATTTGTGTTATGATGTATATAAATGTAATTGAAATATATGTCAAATATGAGTGTGTGTGAGTGTATTATGTGTTAATTGAACTAAAAGATGCATTATTTTGTTTCAGTTAAGAGACTAAATTTGGAACAACTGAAAGACACCTGTTATCTTAGGCCAAGGAGGCAAATTAAGTGAAGGACATGTAATAGGTATTATCATCTATGCACCTTTCAACTCTTTGATGTTGGCCCTACTATTTGCAGTTCTGCCAGAAATGGGGTATTGTTTTGGCTTTATTACTTTGGCATAGAGGTGTGGTATAAGAAGCTTTCACTTGCTCTTTTCTTTTAAAATAATCTTTACTTCATAGGTTCAGGAACTAATGTCATGACATTGCCTGCCTGCTAAGATCACTGTGTGAGCATCTCAGACCAATTTCCATTTTCTATTTGGCCTTCAGAAATTCTCACTTCCATTGCTGGATCACTATATATCCCATGTGGCCCAAAATGTTAGTCTAGAGCCTAGTAGTAGAATAATGGTCTTCTGAGGGTACCTACCTCCTACTCTTCAGAACCTGTGAATATGTTACAGGATTAAGGTGATGGTTCCTTATAAGTGGAAGGTGGAGTAGGTGGTTGTGTCAGAGTGATGTAAAATGAGAAAGACTTGACCCATCTTTGCTGGCTTTGAAGATATATGTGGGCTAGGAACCAAGAAACATGGGCAGCTTCTAGAAGCTAGAAAGGCAAAAAATCAGATTCTCCCTTAGACCATCCAGAAAGGAATGTAGTCTTTTTGACATCTTGATTTTAGCCTAATAAGACCCATTTCAGACTTCTAACTTCCATAACTGTAAGTTTGTGTAATTTGTTGCAGCAATAGAAAACGAATACAGAGCTTGTGTCAAATAAATTCTGAAAAGTCTAGACATTTCTCTTTCCCTAATGCACAGTCACTTTCATTAATAGCAGCAAGTTCTTATGTGAGAGAAACTTACAGCAAAGATCTGTGATGTTATTGCTTGTTTCTTTCTCAAGGGTACCCATTCTAGTCTTCAAGGAGCTCTGGGTCTTTGAACTGACTTAGAGGTTCTAGTTAATTGCTCAGATCAGACCTTATTCATCAGGACTTTTCATATACACTGAAATAGTGGAACTTACTGGGCTTTTTATCTAGATTGATATTGAGAACCACCAAGCATACTGGCATGTCAAAAAATTCTGATTACTATTGTGCCCTTGCTGTCTGTCAAGATACCAGCATTTTCCTTGCCATGACAGTTAAGCGTAACTATTTGGCTTCATTCCTGATCCCATGATCCTCATGGAACCCATTTCATTGGCATTATCTCCCATATAAAGTGTGTCCTCTGATAACAGGGAAATTAAATAGAAATCAATAAGACACTTACTGTTGGAAAAAAATCAATATGTCTGATATTGGAAATATCAAAACATTTAGAAATTAATAGCAGAATTCTAAATAATCCAAAGGTCAAAGAAGGAGTTATTTGGAATTTATAATGTATCTCAAACTTCATGAAAATGAAAACATACCATAAGAAAATCTGGCCTACTACCTAGTTTTTGGAACATAACCACACCCATTTGTTCATATATTACTGGCTGCTTTCAATCTACAATGGCAGAATACATAGTTAAGACAAAGACCACATTAGACTTTGTGGAATAGCCACAAAGCCTAATGTACTCTCTGGCCCTTTACAAAAATAATTTGTGGACTTAAAAGTTTGTCTTAAGCTATCATTCAGAACATGTGTCTCTTTTTTTGGTGAGAGGTGGTAAGGGAGCGTGGTAGAATTTTGGTATATTTGGTTTCCACCCCTATACCAATTAAAAGTTACACATTTCAGTGTCAGTGGGGTAAAAATTATGGGTTTCAGGGTAGAGGAGACCAAAAAGTTTATTAATATGTACCAAGCACTATAATGATATTGACTGGATTCTGAATGCAGACAGCATTATTGCACAGAGCAACAATTGGGTTCAAGGTAATGGCCATTTCCTATCTGAATGTTTTCATTAATACAGATATAATTCTAATAAGTCATTTGAAAAACACAAAGTATATAGAATACAATATTAAAATATCTCCATTAAAAATGACTAAAAATTGCTAAAAAATGCCAAAGCAATCTTGAGAAAGAACAAACCAGGGGGCATCATGCTCCCTGACTTCAAACGATATTACAATGCTATAGTAATCAAAACAATATGGTATTGATGCAAGTACAGACACACCGATCAGGGGAACAGAATAGAGGGCCCAGAAGGAAACCCATGCCAGTGTGGTCCATTAATAAAAGACAAAAGAGGCAAACATGTACAATGGAGAAAAGACAGTCTCTTCAATAAATTACTTTGGGAAAAATGGACAGCTATGTGTAAAAGAATGAAACTGAATCACTTTCTTACAACACACATAAAAGTAAGCTCAAAATGGATTATAGGCCTAAATATAGACATGAAGCCATAAGATTCCTAGAAGAAAACATAGGCAGTAAATTCTTATACATTGGCATTAGTGAATTTTTTTTGGTATGTCTCCCCTGGCAAAGGAAACAACAGCAAAAACAAACAAGTGGGACTACATCAAGCTAAAAAGCTTCTTCACAGCAAGAAAAATGAGCAAAACAAAAAGACAAACTACTAACATGGGGGAATATATTTGCAAAGAATATATCCAAGTAGGGGCTAGTATCGAAAATATATAAATAACTCATACAACTCAACACCAAAAGACAATCCCATTAAAAAATGGGCAGAGAAACTGAATAGACATTTTTCCCAAAAAGACAGAACATGAAAAGATGCTCAATATCACTAGTCATCAGGGAAATGCAAATCAAAACTACAGTGAGATATCACCTCACAGCAGAGTAGCTAATAACAAAAAGATAAGTAACAAGTGTTGGCAAGGATATGGTGAAAAGGGATCCTATTTTGTTGGTGGAATATGAATTGGTGCAACCACTGTGGAAAGCAGTATGAATGTTCCTCAAAAATCTAAAAATAGAAATACCATATGACCCAGCAAATACACTGCTGGGAATTTACCTGAAGGGAACAAAATCACTATTTCAAAAATATATATGCTTTCCTATGTTTATTGCAGCATTATTTACAATAGCCAAAATATGGGAGCACCCTAAGAGTCCATTGATAAATAGATGGATAAAAATTATGTGGTGTGCATATACAATGGAATATTAACCATAATAAAAATGAAGTATTGCCATATGTGACAACATGGTTGGACCACAAGGGTTTTACAGTAAATGGAGTAAATCAAAGATGAAGACCATATGATTTCACTTACATGTGGAATCCAAAAACAAAATAAATGAACAAACAAAACATAGACTTAGAGACACAGAGAATGGATTGGTAGTTGCCATAGGGGATGGAGGAAGTGGGGATGAGTGAAATAGGGGAGGGTCAATAATCAGAATGTTTGATATCTTGATCTGGATGATGATTCCACGAGTGTATACACATATCAAAATTCATGAAGTTGTACACTAAGATTTATGCATCGTATTGTATGTACCTCAGTGGAAAAATACAGAAAGAAAATGGCTAAAAAGGAAGGAAAGAACTCGAAAACTCTGAACTATGTTGGAAAATATACTTCCAAATGTAATTGTGCATTAGAAATTGAAGAGGAAGTGAATTTCCTCATTTTGTTTGAGCCAAATGTTTTTTATTTTTTGTTTGAATTTAATTTCCTTCTAATTGATAATACAATTGAGAATGAAATCACAAAACCAAATCAAAATTTTGTTTTAAAACCTGCAGTGTAACTGGCTTACATTCA
This sequence comes from Manis javanica, assembly GCF_040802235.1. Taxonomy (NCBI): domain Eukaryota; kingdom Metazoa; phylum Chordata; class Mammalia; order Pholidota; family Manidae; genus Manis; species Manis javanica. The sequence goes on along the minus strand of NC_133160.1, from coordinate 124,101,027 downwards.
GTGCATAGAAAAGTCCAATCTAGACAACTTTAGATATCAACTATCTTTGTATTATTTTTGTAAGCCTTTGAGATGATAGCATACCTGTGCTTGACACATAATAGGCATTCGGTAGTTATAGTATTTTTTTAATGTAATTATTTTATTTACCTCTAACACCATGAAGCCATTGCTACCATTCCCATTACTGCTACTATGAGATGGTCTCACCTCTGAGATAGACTATGTCAAAGAGTCTAGGATAGTACTTGAAATGTATTCGTTATGCTTTCTACCTATCTGTTTTAGACTTCTTGTGTAAACTCCTGAAAACAATAACTATTTGTGAAGCCCTAATATATTTATTAACTTGCTTGCTATTGACCCAACAATGGACTGTCATAGGATTACAGATGTGCACATACATGTGCAACAGACACATTGTCCTTCCATATTAGAAATATTTTAGGGGAAGAAATGATAAATACTAACACAGTGACAGTGAAAAATTAATGCAGATTTTAGAGCACAAATGGATTTTTTTAGCCCACTATAAGAGCTAGTATATGTGTCAGTGACATTTTGCAAACAAATGAACAATTACTCTGAGGCTGCTAAATTTGGAATCAGAAAAGAGATGATAGGTAGTGCTCATCATGTAGTTAAATTAAGCTTACTAGCTATTGGATGATGAAGTGTAGGGCAGGCAATCAATCTATTCTGCAGCATACTTTTAATATCTTCAGATATTTGTAGGGTTTGATTGCTATTGTTCCATTGGGTAACATCATAGCATTGTTTTCAGGTTGATATCAATAACCCCAGGCACATGCAAAATATAAAAACAAAATGTTTAAAGGTGACCTTCTATCTTAGAACACAAATAAACAGTAAATGAGCTCTATAACCTCCAACACTGATATTTCAAGGTAATCTAATAACAAGACCCTTAACTATAATACTCAAGGGTGCTACTATATATCACACTAAGAGGCATTCACATCCTGTAAGGGTAATTAGTTACCCTTTTCTAATCCTACCATATTAAAATTCAAATAATTTATCACTGATTGAGAGATTCCTTTTTTTTATTAGACATTTTCTAGGCATTTGCAGTCATTCATAATACTCATATATTCATAGTTGCAGCCTGGAAACAGTTGTTTATTCATTTTCAAGATAATAGCCCAGACATTAACAGTTTGTATGAAGGCTGTCTGTCAGTCAGGGCCAGCCATGTGTGTGTGTGTGCAAGAGAATTTTGCTAACATCCCTTTGACTTTGAAAATATAAATTCCTCCTCCCCACTCACACCACTCTGCTAGTTTTTCACAGAAGCCTGCTATCTCTAAAAAGGCAGACACTACATTTTGGTGTTTACTGTTCCTGTGATAATTTGCACAGTATTGTTCAAAGATATCAATCTGATTCCAAAGGAGCAGAAGTTGATATTAATACTGTTACAAAATAATGAAGGGAAATGCATGCAACAAGAATTCATCTCCATTACCCTAAATGGCAGTCCTCAAGCGGCATTTAGGTAGTGTTTCTTAGTCATTAAGAACTATGCTTTGGAGCCAGAGATACATGAGCTTGAGTCCCAACAACTCTCTGCTCTTCACTGAGATGGCTGAGATGGTCTGACACTGGGCAAGGTAACCACGTTCTCTAAATCTTATTTTTCTTATTAACAGGAAAAATAAGAATACCTATCATTCTGGCTTGTGTGAACTATTATTTCATATGTTTGTTTCATGATGTCTAAACAAGCAACTACATTATTAAAAATGTGTTCTATCATTAAGCTGTTTGAATCGCGTGCAGTGCTCTGCCTCCTCCCCCTCCCCTCCCCCTCCTCTCCCCTCGCCCTCCCCTCCCCCTCCTCTCCCCTCCCCTCCGCCTGCTCTCCCCCTCTCCTTCCCCTCTCCCCTCCTCCCGGCGTAGACAGTCGTAAGGGAACAGTGCTGCCACTGCTAGTTGCCTGCCTGTTAGTCACTCCTTTCATTTTGGCAATAAGAATTCATATTTTATTCATATTTTGGGGAAGCAATATGCTCTATACAGGGTGTGACTTGTGACTGATCTAGTCAATTATACTAATCATACCTTCTTACCTGGTTTAGGATGAATCATGCGATCCAGTTCTGGCTAAAAAGAGTAACTCTGCAGAAAGACTTTGGGGAAGTTTTCAAATTAAAAGAGAGAGGGGCATAAGGGTAAGAGGGCCCTTCAGTTTCTTCCCACCATTGCCTTTGAACACAGTTTATGTGACCGAGGCTTGCGGCGGCGTCGGGCCATCACGACGGAAGAGTAGGGAGGCTCATAAGGGACAGCAAGGCCTGCCCTGCGTTGAGCGGCTGAATTAACCTCTGAACTTGTCATTTGGGATTCTTTAACATAACCTTATATTTAAGCCACTGATAGTATGTGTGCCATTACTTGAAGCCAAAAACATTTTAAGACTGCTGCTATAGTTAAAATTCATGATACTATTAAACGTTTTCTTTGGGAGATCTCAAATGAACAAAGAAAGGAATTACATCCCCAAATGCTTATTAAATTTTATAATTGCCATATTTTATTTAAACATTCAACACATATTAAGCTCTAAAAATGAAACATTTATTAAGTACTGGGTGGGGCATGTTAAACAAATTGGGAATATTAATGCACAGCACCTTGTATGGAAAACCCATAGGCTTGGATGTTCAACAGAACAGTTTTAATCTGGGCACTGCCAATAGCAAGCTTTATAGTCTTGAGGATAATACTTTCTCAGAGTCTCGAAAAATGAGGGTATAGTTATCCCTACCTCTAGTATTGCTCCAAAGATTGATGATCAAGGTTATCATTTATTAGGCACTCTCCCCAACTTTCATAAATAATGGTTGAATGAATGAGCAAATTATATATTTTCTCATCAACACCACTAATGATATAGTTTGCCTAAAGTTTTGTTCTCTAAAAAGAATGGAACAAAATTTAGTTTAGAAACATCATTTAAAAACCAATTATTAGAAATTTAAATAAAGAATAAACAACTAAGAGATACAGAAATATTCTGTTGAAATGTTCATGAATCTGAAGCCCATGGGAGGATGCCATCTATGCTCTGTTCATTGTTTTGTGGATTTTCTACTCTGTGTGATATTGCAGCACTAGTTATATATCATTTGATTTAACAATTTAGGCCAAAATGGTTCAGTTCTTTTGATTAAAAATAGCAGTGTAGGATAATTAAATAAAATTCCCTCTTTTTAAAAGAGTCAGGCAAGCATACCTTGTCTGCAAACTCTAATTAATGCACATAGAAATTTTTGTATGTGCATACCTGCATGAGGCAGGCTGGGTGTAGCAGCAGGGAGTGGTAGGGCTAATGGGGAAGTGGATAGATTGTGCTGTGTATAGGGGACAGCTGCTACTTGGCACTCACCATCTAATACCCACATTCCTATGTGGGCCCCTTGGGGTCCATTCCTCCTCCTCCCCCCACCAAGGTAACCATGGTCCTCTATCTATATTCATAACTCCTATGCTTTTATTTTAGTTAATTTTATCTCAGATATAAGTTTTTTAAAGAAACTGTCAATTTTATTAATATAAAATATAATCTGTATAATATGTATATAATAACATCAGTATAATCTTTCTTAAGCAGAAAATTTTCAGAAGCAGAAAACTCAATTTTCATCTATGTTTTATTGGCATATACACAAAAAATCATGTAGGGGACACTTATAAACAGCTAAAGAATTTGAATCTTATTAAACATACACTAAAAATAAAGTAAATTTTAAATCACTTAAACAGTTATTAGCATTAGTAATCTACATTAACATTTATTAAGCACCTAGTATGTGCTACACGGTTTTAAGCACTGTATGTGTATTAACTCACTTAAACCCATGATGTTACCATTATTCTATTTTACAGAGGAGGAAACTGAGGCACAGAGAAGTTTATTAACTTGCTTACTAAGGGTACAAAACTAGTAAGTGGCAGATTTGAGATATAATCAGGGATATTATTGAGGCACTGTGCTGTAGATTCCTTCCACTTAATTATCACATACGTTGCTTGGATGATGTGAGCTTTACATTAGTAAATCATTAGTATGGGCTAATGGTTCAATTCTTAAACACTTAGGGATTCTGAGAAATAAAAAATCAATAGTGCTTTCAATAAATATTGATGATTGCTTATAGGGGGAGGGATCTTCCTAGAAACCAGAATATCAATGACACTTGGAGCAGGCAGTGAATAAACGACCGTGTCGGTTCGGGCAGAGCAAAGAGCATGAGTAAATACAGTACACTACAGGGATGGACTGGCATCAACATGGCAAGTTAAAGGCATTGACGAAAATAGTCTCGCAAAAAATTATTTCTGTATCTTTTTGTTGTTTATTCCTTTTCTCTGTGGTAAAATCTCTATTCCCTTCAGAGCCTCTCTCAATTAAATGATGTAACAGGCTTAATAATGACTCTCCAAAGACGGCCATACCCTAATCCCTGGGACTTTTGAATAAAAGTATGTCATGTGGCAAAGAGGATTTTGCAGATGTAGGTTAGACTGTGAATTTCAAAATAGGCAGATTATCCTGGATTATCTGGGTGGGCCTAGTCTTATCATGTGAGCCCTTAGAAGCAGAAAACTGTCTCTGGCTGGAATCAGAGAGATGCAACAGCAGCTGAAGGCAGATAAAATGCAGCAGAAGGGGGCATCAGAGACCCCAAGCTTGAGAGGGACTCAATATGCTGTTGCTGATTCTGAGATGTAAGGGTTCCTAGTGAGGACTGGAGAGAGGCTTCTACGAGTTAAGGTGTCCCTGGCTGACAGCAAGCAAAGAAAGGAAACTGATCCTACAACTTTATGGAACTGAATCTACGAGCACTGTGGATGAGCTTAGATCAGATTCTTCCCCAGAGCCTGCAGTAAGAACACAGCCTTGTTGACACTTTGGTTTTTACCTGGTGAGACCCATCTTTGGTTTCTGACCCACAAATCTATGAGATAATCACTGTGTATTGTTGTAAGCCACCAGATTTATGGTAATCTGTTATAGCACAAAAATGAATCCAGATGATGTATAGAGGATTATATTTGGACCTTGGGGGAGGTTGATTAGGAAGAAACAACAAGAAGTAGTGGGCTTTTTGGAAGCTAATAAAATCGACTTTAAGGAATTAGATATAGCTGGAGATGAAGACAATAGGAAGTGGATGAGAGAGAATGTTCCTGGAGAGAAAAAACCTCAAAATGGGATTCCTTTGCCTCCCCAGATCTTCAATGAAGAGCAGTATTGTGGGGATTTTGACTCCTTCTTCTCTGCAAAAGAAGAGAATATTATTTATTCATTTCTTGGTTTGGCGCCCCCTCCAGGCTCAAAGGTGACAAAATCACCTGAGGAAGGCGCCGCCCCAAATCACTCACCAAAGACGTTTCTTGATGCAACAAGCAAGAGGAATTTATTCGGAAGCCAACTAGTTGGGGTCCAAGTCAGCCCGTCGCAGCAGGTCTCAACGAGGACCCTGAGCACTTACAACTAAGTGGTTATATAGGATTTTCTGAGGCATTCAGCCCTAGAGGATTACCATGGTTACAGATTGTGTTGTAGTAACAAGATAACAATACTACATAGCAAGATAACAATACTACAAAGGCAGTAATTTTTCAAACCTACGATTTCTGGGTTAGTGCCACGTCCTGGGGGTGTAGCAAGGTAGGGTCAGCTTTTATGCTTAACTAACCGAAAGGTTAGCGCTGCCAGCAGTCATGATTGATTAACTTGTTTTTCCAGAGGAGTTACCTGGTTTCAGTTGTTCCCTCTGAGTCATATGTCAGAATGGTTTTCAGGCTTCAAGATGGCTACTCTTAGGCTAACTTATTTCTCAGGGAGGTTGGGGTCCTACAGAGGCAAGGGCAAGTAGTGGTTAAATTTCTATCATTTTTTCCTTATTCTCTATTTGAAATCCTGGTAATAATGAAGACATATATAAATATCCCCAAAATCTTTTTCTCAGCTTACTTGGAGCCTGGTATTAAAAATTGTCCCCTTCTACTTTTTTTCTGTCTAGATTTTTAACTAAAAGAGTAATCATTCCTCAAAGTGCTTTAAAAAAAGTGGTAAATTGAATAGATACTCCACTCAATTTCCCCTCTCTGCACAGCAGGAGTTTTCATTTAACTGGGATATTTTTATCTTAGTCAATACTTAAAGGAAAACAGTGGAACAAGGATTTTGCTTACTTTGAGAGTTCTTTGAGATCAGATCCTTTATGGATTTTTATATGGAGGAAAGAGAGAAAACAACTTTCCCTTTTGGTATGCTAGACTATAAAAAGAAAAGATTTATTAGTCATGAGAAAGATACTGGTAACTCAGGTTAGTTGTGGCTTCTCATATATGAGGTTTATGCCTTTTGCTAAGGGAGAGGATTCCAGAAGTGAATATATGTTTCCTCTTGGTGTATCTTTGCATTACTTTTCATATTCCAGGCTTTACCATTGTCTAATGCTCTCATGTGGATCTGTTGTGAAGATTAAAAACAACTGCTTAATTAAAGATAAAACTCAACTTAATTACTTCACCTTTTCTCTTCTTACCATTAATTTATTAGTTTTGTATTTAAAAACATAACAAAACTGAATTTTTAAATACTTTTCAGCATCAAAGATACAAAGTATATTTGAAAGGAATATTCTATCCTATACAAACTTTCTTCAGAAATTTAGGAAAATAACCAGAAAATCTCTTGAGTTTAGGGCAGGAGTTGCATTTTCTTTCTTTGAGTAAATTTAAATTAGATGCTTTATGTTGATTAGCTATTTTTGTTGTTACATTCAAATAACTGGTGCTATATTCAATAGAATTGTTGGGTCTTTTTTGGTGATTAAACTTCTAAAGTTATTTGACACTAAGAGGAAGATAGAATCTGAAGTGCTACATGCTTAACCTTAAGTAAAAACACATTTACAGAGATTGTTAGGTTGAGCTGAATTCTAAAGATTTAGGTTATGATTCTCTAGTTTTCATGTTTTAATAGGTACATTTTATTTCATGTTGATTCCAGAAACTAGACCATTGATTATTTTAGTAATTAAAGAAAAAATGTGTAATTTATTATTCTGTTTATCCTATTCGGACAATTTTTTAGAATCGCTGCTGCCCGTGTGTATAAAATAATTACCCTTGTGAAATAGAAATTCATGAAAATTCAGAGAGGTAGATGTTAAGGACTGATGAAAGTAGAAGCTTGTATAGTATGGCACATGTTATAGGGATAAGCGCTTTGTATAGGCTTCGAATTAGCTCTCCTTTGAATATTCACTGGTTCATGAAAAGATTTGTTTTACTACAAAAAAAGGAACAGACTTTCTGGGGTCTGAAGGGATTTGTACTTGAAGATACTCCAGTCAGTAGGGGGTCATGTTGAGCATTCTGCAGACAGAATTGTTTCAAATTTGCAGCTGCCTGGGAAACTTTGACGCGGTTGAGCCCGGCTTCCAGACGGAGCTGCTGAACCACTTTCTTCATAGCGGCGACGCTGGAGGAGCCAGACACGGCGCTCGCAGGAGCCAGGCAGATTCGCCGGGGTGTACGTAGATCGGCAGTGGGCCCGCGGGGCCAGTTTTTTAGAAGAGCCAGTGCTTACTGTGACTTTTTGGTTCAGGCTAATAGAAACATAGTAAATAATTATGATTTAGGTACTTAGATTATATAAAGTATTTTTAAAAGTTTTTAAAACTGGTTATAATATTTAATAATTGTAAAAAGTTGGTGAAAAATTTTATGAAGAAGGTGATAAAAATCACCTATGACTACACCATCAAAAGTGTTAATATTTTGGGGGATGTTTAAGACTTTTTTTTATCATGTAATGAAATAACATTCTGAAATAAAATTAATGTGATTTTTTATATCTTTCTTATCACAAGATCTTCTGTTTAGTTGACCCAAGGTATTTGTTTACCTGTGGGAAATATATGGATTTTTACAGCAAATATATAGAAAAATAAAGAATGGTAACAAACTTTGGACATTCAAAATAAGATTTTCCAGAAAATTCTTCAAAGCCAGTATTTATAAAAGAGAATGATTTTTCTAAATATATATCAGCTCATATTTAACCAATCAAGGGGCAGATCATAGAGCTTTTAATAAATTAGAAAAGATACCCTGTCTTCCATTAAGACTTAAGATGCTAGAGTTGAGAAGAAATTGAGGATGTGACCTAGGAAATATGGAAACATGAGAAGGACATGAGAGGAAAAAGGAAAAAGAGAATGGAGTGGTCAGGATCTAGGTTAATTGAATCCTCTCATTTCCCTGTTTCTAATCTATGTGAAGGTCTGAACCCGAAATGGGGAGTGGGTTGGATAGGGCATTGATTTAAAAATAATAGAAAGTTGAAAAAGACTGAGGGCAGAATGGAATTGGATTAAAACAGGGGTGGCCATTTAAGGAGATGAAGCTGTGAGCTTAGGCAGAAAGAGAGGAAGTGTATGTAGTTCATATGTAACACTCATAAGGTTTCTGTGCGGTGCTGTGCAGGAATAAGTACCTGTATGCCAACAGGGCCAGGCCATTGTAGGGACAGGCTGGACTCATAACAGAAGCTACAGATCAGTCAGGAGGTAGAAGGAAAATATGGTAAAGCTTCGAAAATTATTTTAACCAGTGAGCATTATGGGGAGGCCATGTCAATAGGAAAAGCTACCAAGAAAAGACTGAAGTGGTAAAATAATCAAGTTGTGTCACCTGTTGACATCAACCTCAAATGCTAACACAAGAGCCAGGCAGATGACGGGTGTTGCTGTTGAGCACAGAGTAGCCACCGGCTGCCTTGCTGATGCAATGGCCTGTTTCTTCTAATGTGATAAGGTCACATGAGATTTTTGCCCACATTCATATGGACATCATCTTAAAGAGGAGCAAGACAATTTTATGGGGAACAGAAATAAAAGGGAGCTGAATCATTATCCAAAAAGGCTGATTCATTACATTTTTTAAATGGGACGACCAAGGATTAAGTCAGAGTTAAATACATGTAGTTTTCCCTGCTATTAAAGTGTAGGGACTTGGGAGGAAGGCCACATTGGTTATTAAAGATTTATACCATCCAAATTTTAATGTAAATAAATTTTAAGCCCATTACATAGTAAAGCTTAAAATATGTACAATAATATATATATAAATATAATTATTATATAAATGTGAATATACACACATACACATGCATACAAAGGAAACCCTGCTATTCTAATATTATGAATAGTTATTTCCTCCTATAAAGAATTAAGTCTGAAATTATATGTTTGAAAGCATTATGTTTGTGTTGTGAAATATAACATAATTATGAAGCATACATTTTTGAAATAATCACACTTTAGGAACCTACTATATACTCCTTTTTATAATCCTCTCTCTATTAAAAGAAGTACTTACTAACATGCCTTTATTTTTTAAATTGAGTTATAGTTGACATAATATCATAATACTTTCAGGTGTATAACATGATTTGACATTTATATACCCAATACTCATCATGATAATTGTAGTTACTTTCTGTCACCTTACCAAGTTATTACAATATGATTGACTATATTCTCTATACTGTGCCTTTCATCCCCATGATGTCTTTACCTTATAATTGGAAGTTTATACCTCTTAATCCCCTTCACCTATTTCCCCTAATCCCACACAATCAAACCCTCTGAGAACCACAAGTTTGTTCTTGGTATTTATGTGTCTGTTTCTGGATTGTGTATTGGTTTTTTTGTTTTTTTAGATTCCATATATAAGTGAAACCATGTAGTATTTGTCTCTTTTTGTCTGACTTATTTAACTCAGCATAATACCCTCTATGTCCATCCATGTGTTGCAAATGGCAAGATTTCATTCTTTTTTGTGACAAATATTTCCGTTATACACACACACACACACACACACACACACACACACACACACACACACATACACACACATATACACATACTCACACACACACATATATACACATACACACACACACACATATACGTGTGCCACAGTTTCTTTATTCATTCTTCTGACAATGGACACTTAGGTTGTTTCCATGTCTGGGGTTTTATAAAAAGTGCTGCAGTGAACGAGGAGATGCACATATCTTTTTGAGTTAGTGTTTTTATTTTCTTTGGATATATACTCAGAAGTGGAATTTCTTGATCATAGGGTAGTTCTATTTTCAATTTTCTCAGGGACCTCCATACTGTTTTCCATATTGGATGCACCAGTTTACATTCCCACCAACAGTGTAGGAGGGTTCCCTTTTCTCGACATCCCCACCCACACTTGTTATTTCTTGCCTATTTTATATTAACCACTCTGATTGGTATAAGGTGTTATTCATTATGTTTTTGATTTGCATTTCCCTGATAATTAGTGATATTGAGCATCTTTTCATGTGTGCTGGACATCTGTATGTCTTCTTTTGAAAAATATCTACTCAGGTCCTCTGCCAAATTTTTAATCAGAGTTTTTATTTTTGTTGTTTTATGAGTTCTTTATATATTTTGGATATTGGTCATTTGTCAGATATCACCCACATATCTCCCATTCACAAATTGCCTTTTTGTTCTGTTGATGGTTTCCCTCACTGTGTTTGATGTAGTCCTACTTATTTTTGCTTTTGATTCCCTTGCCTGGGGAGATGTATCCGGAAAGAAATTGCTAAGGCTGATGTCCCATAATTTACTGCCTGTTTTCTTTCAGGAGTTTTATCATTTCAGGTCTTACATTTAGGTCTTTGATACCTTTTGAGGGTTGTGTGTGTGTGTATGTGTGGGCTCAGGAGTTTTATCATTTCAGGTCTTACATTTAGGTCTTTGATACCTTCTGAGGGTTGTGTGTGTGTGTGTGTGTGTGTGTGGTACAAGACAGTAATCCAGTATCATTCTTTACCTGTAGCTGTCCAGTTTTCCAACACCATTTATTGAAGATACTGTATTTTTCCCATTGTATATTCTTGCCTTCTTTGTCATATATTAACTCACCATATAGGCATGGATTTATTTTGGGGGTTGTTTATTCTGTTTCATTAATCTATTTATTCTTGTATGAGTACTGTTTTGATTATTATAGTTTTGTAGTATCATTTGAATATTATATAGGGAGTGTGATACTGCCAGCTTTGTTCTTCCTTCTCAAGATGGCTTTGACTATTTGGGGTCTTTTGTTGTTCCATACAAATTTTAGGTTTATTTGACTAATGCTGTAAGAAATGATATTGGTATTTTGATAGGGATTGCTTTGAATCCATATATTACTAACATGCCTTTATAAAAATTATTCTCTCATTGTGCATACTTTATCACCTATATATATATATATATATGTGTGTACCCCTAACAATAGAGTACACTTTGCTTCTTTTGTTCTTTATGTGATGAAATTATATGTAATTATGAATAAAATTATAGGTGCATAGGAAAATATATGAACATATCATAAATGTTTTATTCATTTCCTTTTGGATAAAACATGGGTTATTCTCAGTACTTTGCTGTCACAAACCAAACTGCTCTGATCATTTGTATATACCCTATGCATAATGGTATGAATTTCTCTGGTTATTTAATGTGGGTGGAAGTTCTATATCACAGGGTATGCATATTTTCCATTTTATTAGGAATGCTAAGCTATTTGCCAAATAGACTAGACCAGCCAATTTGTGCTTGGTAGTCCTTGAAAGTTTTTTGCTTAAATAGATACTCTGTGCTTTGTGTATCTATTTCTTTAGCTGGGAATTTAGGTTGTTATACCCTCTTTATGATTACATAAAATGCTACAATGAGTTTCTTTGTGTACTTTATACTTTGTCTTATAGTTTCTGTTTCTTTCCTTATATCCAACTCTTAGATTTTTAAATAATTTTGAATAAGCTTGTTCATTTTTGTGATTCCTGCTCAAAGTTTTTTGCTTAAATGCACTCTTTTTTGTTACGGTTTGCATATATCTGTATTCCTTAGCCCCCTTGTGAAGTGTAGTGCTGTTATTGAAAGTTAATTGTACAATAATGTCAAAGAAGAAATTGATATGGTAAAATCAAGAATACTATTAATGTATTTTTTCTTTTATATATTAGCTATTTCTTTTAAACAGTGTTTCCCAGTTTCCCAGAATAGTAGAAATGCTTTTTCTACTCAGACATTGAAATTAGGACATTGAAATTATGTTAGTCTGAACAAGCCTTCTTTTTTTTCTTAGTGTACATGATTTCTGGGAATATCTTTTGTTCAAGAAAAAAGGCTTATGTTAAAACTCAGAATCCTGTTTTGATGCACAGAAGAATCAAGTGTTTCTGGTTTTATAGCTAGAACTAAGCAAAGAAATATTTGTAAAATGTGTTTATATAAATAATCACAACAGTTCTAGGTGAATTTTTAGGGCTGCCAATATTGATGTGTACCTAGAAAAAAATGAAAGCTTAAATAATTCTAAATAATTCTTAATACATCCTTGAATATATATCAAATCTGAAATTGTTTTATATTGATCTAAAATAGCATTGGCTATTCTTAAATATATTTAAAAAGTTTTTTATAGCCAAAGATTTTCTATGAAACTCACTGAGATTTTATTTCAAAATACATTCCTTTGGGATACATAGTAATTTTAAAAGGGTTAACCATGCAGAAAAGTTAAGTTGTGAATTAAAAAATCCATGCTGGGAATTAACCTCTAAGGAAAAGGTAAATCTACTGAGACTGTACAACACAGAGCTGCACTAGTGCCAGTCCATTTTATTTGGATTGAATTGCCTACAACTAGAGCTGAGTTAACCAGAGCCCTCAATTTTTATTTTTTCTCTTTAGTAGTGGCCTGACTGATTTGATTTCATGTCACCTGGGGTTTTAAGAAACCAAATCCTCCCCTATTAAAGCTGCATGGTGTTTATGACCACCACAGGGATGGTTTAAAAAAACAGTGAAAAAAGTTGACTTATGAAAAATAAAGCTGGCTAATTACAGCAAATGGGCTTAATTTAAAAACCACAGGTGCCTCTTTTATAAGCTTTTTTGTGAGCTCTTGCCCATAACATGTTTATATGACATGGATCAGCTGAAATCTTTGCTGGGGCCAGCTTTTAAATGGGAAACATTTGGTTCACCTCTATTTACAGTTCATACCACATATGATGTCATAGAAATGATAAAACCTATGATAGCCTTCTGCCTTGAGGAATACTGCATCTGTTTCATTACTTATGGAATTTAAGTAAAATGATATCAACTAATGTCCTGGCAAAAAGCCCCTTTGCTATATTTTTTGCTTCAAGGAGAAATATAGAGGGATTTACTCTATAGTTCATAATATTTACTTTCAGAAATCTATGATATGAAAATCATTAAGATACATTTAGTGAGAATGTTTTTTACTAAAATAGCTTTGGTTATAGTGGATATCCATACGCTTATAAATAAGAAGTATGTGATTTTATATTCTAGGGCCTAAAATGTTTTCTCAGGTAAATGTATATATTTTTCACACTTACATTTAATTACAAGTTTATTGCATTTAATTTGGTTATTTTAGTGATGTTCGTCTTTTTCAAGTTTAATGTATTCTAATCAGAAGACCCTTTAATCTCAGAAGGAATGAGAATATCTGTTTTTCTCTTTGCCTAACTCCTGACACATATATTTTCTTGATATTTTTAATGAATGTGATAAACTTTGAAACCTCCTAACTGTAGGTGCTACAAGCTTAAGTTAATTCCTTGGAATCTTGTATTTCTAAGTCAAGCAAGCATCTAATCTTCTTGCCCTTGAATAGTTAGAATTTATAGGCTATAATCAGAGATTTAGAATAGAATGACTGAGGATCAGGGAGGAAGCCAATGAACCCCACAAATTACCATCTTGAAATTAACCCAAAATGGTAGAGATAGAAGCAAAACATGCATATTAAATGTTGCCAATTACTTTTCAATACAAGCATTATACCATTAAAAAAATCACCTGAAATTCACTTAGAAAAACCACTTTAGGTACCACATTGAATCTGTGCAAAGATTAGAATAAGCTATGAAATTCCGTATATAATTATATATATGTGTATTTATTCACTTTTTATATTTATCAGAGAAAAATTCATACAAGCTATTTGATTTGATTATCTTTTATATTAGTTTTATGATTATTTTTGGAAAGCATATGTTTTCCAAATGAATGTGACTCTCAGGTTCTTCATCTGTTAAATCAATCTGACAAATACTGTCCTTAGATTTCTTGGTAGAATTTTAGGGTCTTAGTGAATGGTACCATTATATTGTTGTTGGATTTATGTATGATTTTATTTATAGCATTTCTAATCTGAAAATATCTCTTTTAAAAAATGTGTTATTTATCCACTATTACTTATTGCACAAGCTTTGGGACTCACTCACATGTGCAGTTCACTTATATACATACATCACTAGCAAATGGTATGACGTAGCTTTTACTATATTTTAAAGAAAATTCTACATAGCTTTATTTTTGTCAAAAGATACCTTCATCTTCATAATTTTATATTTTTAAAAGGAAAATTCTGATTATCAAGAAAGATAAAAAGAGGGAATTTCCCCATTTTCATGATTAATCATTAACTTAATGACAGTAGATTTTAACACCTACTACATTGCAAATGCTATGCTATGCATAGTAGACATATAATTGCTAATCTTTACAACACAAATAGTATCTTCATGTAATATTATAAGATGAGAGTTAAAGAGGTTATGTAATTTGCCCAAAGTCACAAAAACATGAGCTGAATATAGTTTTGACTCCTGCTTTCCCTATTTTTCTAGAAATGCAGTCATCAACTTCAGTTGAGGTTGTCTCAACTCAGGTATATGTATAGACTTATAAGCCTGAGGTAGGTTACCTGCATTTGGAAAGTTTAACTGGGAAAAACTTAATACTGCTTAATCTGTTCTATACTGTTGGTACAAAAATATTCAACTGACTCGGGCTTTCTTTTCTCAGGATACTGCTGACAATAATAGAGCTTAAATGCTTTGCTCAGCAACAACAAATTTTCTAGCCATAGCTATATAAGACACATTGGTATTACTACATTCTCCTTTAAAGAGTAAGTCTGTAGAAAATCGAATTGCACACTACAGCATAGCTAAGACTTTAAATATATATAATGGGAATGACACTTGATATTCCATTTGCTACAGAATTGTAGAAATTTTGAAGCCAAAGGGTTACCATAAATTAGTTCAAATTCAAGATTGAGGTCCAGAGGCTTTGCAGAATACTAGTACTAGAATAGAGGTCTTGCACACCTAAACGGTATCCACCTAGAGGATTGAGATAAATGTCTTAATGCGTTCAAATTCAGGCTGAATGTAAGGTTCCTTTGTTCTTTTAGTGATCATTAAATGCCTTGCATGTGTCAGATATTGTTTCAGGCCCTGAAAACCCAGTGGTGAATCAAATAGAACAGTTCCCTGCTCTGATGGAGCTTATTCCTTGGAGTGGAGGAGAAAACAAAACCCAGAAAACAGATGAAAATGAATTTCAGATTTTGACAAGTACAATGGTGAGCAAAGTGCCTGGAGATGGAGGAATGTGTGTGTGTCTATGTGAAGGTGTGTGTGGGATACTTTAGGAGAGACCCACCCAGAGGATGTGACATGTAAGCTGAGACCTCTCTGAGAAGGTAGTATTTGAGACTCAAATGATAACAAACATACTATGTGAAAATCTGGCATGAGCATGTTTCAGAAATGCAAAAGCCCTGAGATATCAAAGTTTAAAGTTTAAATAAATAAAATTGAGGCCATTATTGTTAAGAGATAATGAATAGAGGACGTAAAACTTTCCACATTTAAAGGGCCAGAAAATAAATCTGTTTGGGAGAAGGGGTTGGGGGATTATCTTGAGCCTTACAAGCACACTGTTTTTAGTTTGACTTCAAATTTATTTGGGACATCTTTGAGAAGGCAGGCAGAGAATACAGGGATCTTAAAGTCCTCCCCTTGCTGTCTGCATGGGGAGCTGTAGACAGAGGTCAGATCATAGAACTCTGACCAAATCATGTAATTCATATTAGGTAGTTTAGATTTATTCTAAATGTAGTTTTAAGTGATATAGTATGATGTTTTATATTTTTCAAAGATCAGTTTGATTACTATGTAAGGAATGGAAGGGGAAGTTTATTGAGAGATTAATGTTTTATGAATCATTCAATTATTTATTCAATATCAAGTCCCTACCATGAGCCAAGCACTCTTCTAGGTACAGAGGAAATAGTGACTATAAGACAGTGAAGGCAGGAATAGAAAAATAACACAAATATCAGATGGTGGTAAGGGTTTCATTCCAAACAAAGTAGGATGACAGGATAGAAAGTGGAGTGGGGCTGGTGTGTCTTGCTAATTTATACAAGTGGTGAGGAAAACTTCTCTGATTATGTGGCATTTGAGCACAAATTAGAAGGCACTAAGGGAATCAATAAGGTGGATATTTGCCAGAAGGACATGGCAAGCAGAGGGTCACTCTAAGTACAAATGCAGCGAGGCGGGACAATTTTTATATAATTATTTTCCCAATATTTTGCCCAAAAATGTAACAGAAGAATCAGAATTGGGTCATATATATACATATATATATATACACACACAGACACACATGTGTATCTATAATCCAATATATATATGCATATAAATATAATACAAATTAAAATATGTTGCAAAATCTTTAGTCACAATGTATTATAGCACTTATTAGTCACTACGTATTGAACCACATCTACAGTCTAGCAGAGTTTGAACAAGATACTACCACTTAGAAGTGGAAGAATGGGAGATCCACAGTAATAATTTCCAATTCCTGCTGGATAAATGTTGTGTTGTGCCTCTGCCCCGGACACAGGAAATGTTCCTTGTTTAGGATGTAATTCTGCATCTGTTCTAGCTCTCCAGGCCATTATTCTCCATTTGCTCTTGGCTTCTCCCTCTGGGAATTCCTTCCTTTTCTATTATCCCCCTTGGCCTTATCTAAGGAATTTACTGAAGAATATGCCCTCTTTAAAAGTTGAACCATGTCCTATCATCAATGTTTGGGGTCTCAAAATTCCTCCCCAAAGATTAAACATTTATCAATAATAAATCACTTTTACCATACTGTGTGATAATTATAGTATGGTTTTATTATTCATGCATCAATCTGTGATTAATTTGATAATTTTTTCTTTACTACACAGTAAAATATATTTTTTTCCATAAATGTTAAAGATTAAAGGTACTAGGCAGAGTGAGCACAAAGAATAAGATGCATTCCATGTCCCTCAAAAATTCTACAACAGAGATGATAATACTAAAAGTCACAACATTGCATAAGTGCTATAATATTGGTTGTGTTTGTGCTCTGGGAGCTATGAGTACCAATATAGCACTGTAGATCAGAGATGGGTTTTTACATACGGCAATTCCTTTTTTTTTTCCTCCTGTGTCCTAATAATAAAGAATAGTTAGTCAAAAGGGGAAGGATTTCCAATGGAGAATGTATAAAAGCAGAAAACCCTGACAAATTGACATCCATTTGGGAAAAGGCAATGACCTTCTGTGCCTGGAAGATAGCCCACCTACTGTGGAGTGAGAGGAGAGGTTCGTTGACATACATGTATTAAGCAATTTGGATTTTATCTTAAGGGTAATCAGGGAAATAATGATCTGTTAAAATAGGGATCAAGTGTAGGTATGAGTAAAGGATTTGCAGGTACTAAAGAAAGGAGAAAGTGGTGACATTGGAGACCATAGGAAAAGGTGGAAATTTAGACATTTTGATGGGCTGAAATTTGAACGGTGACAATAAGACAGTATGAAGAGAGATAAGAATGCAGACTTGAGAGAGATTTTTGACTGAACAAGGGAAGGAGGATTGATAATCAATTCTTAGGTCTCTTATTTCATGAAAAATATTTGAAGAGGTAAAACAGATTTCATGCACGTGATGAGATTATCTTTGGTGAGACTGAGTGGTCTAAATTTTATCAAAAAGGTATTTGTTAAAGTCAAAAAGAAGTCAACCAAGGAAAAGGTTCAGTGAACTTGGCACCAGGAAATAACTGATGAACCTTAGAAAGAACAATTCCAGGGTAATGTATCTCTGTAGATAGATTTCTGAGATTTGAGAGAGAAATGTAAGATAAGTGGAGGTGATGAACATGGGGCTAATATTTATTGAACTTGGTAAAGAAAGAAAGAAGGGTATTAGGGCAACTAAGACTGTCTATTTTCTTAATGTCTCAAGAAACTCTAGCATTCTGTTTGGCAAGTGTGAGGTGGTGGCGGTGGGGTTGGGGCGGAAATGAACTGAGAAGGGATGCTTGCTCGCGCTGAGGCCTTAGGAGCTGGTATGGCCTGAACACGGGAAAAATTGAAATTAAGAAGCAAAAGGAAGCAGAAAGAGATATTTATGAGAATATACTTAGAGATTATTTCTGAGTTTTTAAAAGGTAAAATTCAAGTTTATAGCTTTCAAATTATCTAAATATTTGGCTTTACATTTGATATGCAAAGATGTACACTGCTGAGCTAAACAGCAATCTGAATTGTCTGAAAAAAATCCGTGATCAAAAATAGTAGAAATAAATACGTATTGATTGGCTATATTATATCAATTATCCCATCTCAGATTAGGACTGGAAAATAATTACTTTGAGGAATTACACTCTGACTTCACAGACCCCAATGTGATTAGGGGTTTATGTGATACACGTTTGGCCTGTATTTTATTGTTGTCAGGCTGATCTCCTTGAGGTGATCACTTTTCAGTAATGACTTACACAGAACAATAATTTGATCTATTTTTAATGACTCATCTCTAAGAATGAAGTATAAAGTGATACTTCTGCATGAAATAGAAATCTTACTTTTGTCCTATATTACAATAGTCATCCCGCAAATAAGTTGTAACTGATTTTTGAAATGATTATTAGATGCAGCATTGCTTAGATTAGACAATGGTGATATTATTAATAAAGACTACTTATCTGTTTGTTACTGCCATATTTGTTCACTAAAACCATCAAAACAATTATAAATAGAAAACACACAATCATATGATATTATAAACTGTTGCATTTTTAAAATGTTATCAAATGAACCAAAATGTAATCTATAGATCTAGTCTTCTTTATACCTAAAGGTTCATGGCTGAGTTAAGAGAAAAAGAGAGGAAGGCTGGAGGGAAGGGACATGGGGCAAGCATCACGATTAACTTCTGCCCATGATGAAAAATGCCAAGATATAAGTAGTGTAGTAAGAACAGGAGGGACCCCAACTTAAGGCTAAGATTCCATTTTAAAAAGCAGAGAGTTAATAAGTAAGATTCCTAACATATTCTCTGGTAATCAGACAATAATGTAACAGCCTACATTAAGGCAGGGCAAGCAGTCTTAACTGATATGTCCCCATGGCTTGAGGGTAACCACTATCTCGGAGAAGAATAGGATACATAAATTCCTTGTGTTGGGTTTATTTAGCAGAATTAGCTGGAGGACTGATAATAAAGGAAAGGAAACTTGGTGTCTCTAACCAGAGATAAGCATCTTGAGACAGCAAGTCAGACTATGCCCAAAAAAACCCCTCTCTGCCCTTTGCCCCATTCTTGAGAGACTTAAAAGACAGAATCCCCAAACTTTCAGCACCTCCTCTCTGAGGATGCCTGCACTTTCCTTTCTTTAAGTGTGCAGTTTCAAATAAAGCTTTCTCACTGTTCAAATTATTGCAGTTTGTGTTTCTGCTATTTTATTTTATTTCCAAGTCTTCATTCTGTCTCCGCTTTACTCCTAATAAGTAGGAAAGGGTGCTAAGAGTGCAGATTTGGGCCTGCATGTTTCCGTTGCCTAGGTGACCTGGATAGAGCTGCAACTATGTGATCTGCTCTTAGAAGTTTGCGTGAAAATCTCCGTTCTTTGGGAAGTTCTCAGAACATAATCCCACTCCATCCTGAGCTCTGTGGCTCCCCCAGATCCTGGAGTGGTAGGGGCTAGTTCCCGTGCCATGCTGATCCAAGCAGACACAGGATGCCAGGTGACCCTGGCTTCAGGAGTTGGCGAGGGAATCTGCCCTAGGCTGAGAAGTTTCCCTCGGCACTTACCTGTTCTCTGCTACCTGCATGGCAGCTGCCATTCCCTGCTGCTCTTGCTTTAATGAATTCCTTCCTTACCTAAACTCTATGACCTGCTCAAGAATTCTTTCTCATTTAGTCAGGAGCCATCCCCCGTCCAGGTTAAGGTTTCTCTTCGTGCTTCATTTAGTGAGCAGAGACCTCCTCAGACGCAGCTGCCCGGCAATACTAGAGCTGTGCAATTTAGACTCTCGATGCAGAATGAAAGGGTTCCAGCTCCTTCAATCAGGACTCAGGAAAATGTACCTGGGCCATTCCTCAGGGCTGGCCTTTTGTATGGCCATACCCACTAGTCCTTTTCTAAAATGACCTACTGCGTGACTTACATGGCCTATGCTTGCTGAATTATGTCCCATTTCCTTATAAGTAAAAATTCCTTTACCATAAAAAAAGTTAAAAGTCTTGTTGTAAATGAGAATTAATAGGGTTAAAATGAAAATATGCACAGAAAAGTCAGAATTTTTATGTAACATGTTTTATCAGAGACAATAATAACAACAAGCACGATCTGTTTGTTTTGAAGCTTAAGGTAAATGATAGTGAGATGCAGACATATATGTATTCATGAATAAGGATAACTACATAAAGGAAAGATGAGATTCACATTCAGCTGCACCTGGGTTTCTGCCATCAGGTCAATAGAAAGCCACATTGGAAAGTAGATTTCCCTTGTAGAAACATAAGGACCAATCTTTATTAGATATAACTTTTTTTTTTAAACTTGTTTTTAACTAGTCTCACTTCGGTTTTTGACAGCAGGGTTTTGTCAGTGTACCAAAGAATTTGTTACAGGAATCTCCTGCTACAACCATGTTTTGTTTTGCGTACTTAATGATGTGAAAGTCAGTCATAAATGCCCTGGCACTTTTGTCCCTCTGTCAGCATAATAGGCCTTTTTATGTTTCTAATCCTTCACACATTGACTATAATAACAGTTATTTGCAAGTGAAGAAAAGAACACACCATTCCAAAGGAACACAATTTGAAATGCAAATATGATTCCCTAATGTTAGCAACAGACAATTGGGTATTATAAAATGCTGTCTCTAAATTTCATTTCTATCTCTTACTATTTGTGAAATTTTTGGGTAACTCAAGGAGTCTGTGTATGTATATACATACATACTGAGAACTGAGACTACTGCATCAACATGACTTACTTGTTACAGGAAAATTTTTTTTCCAGGAGAGATAACTCAATAAACGATTAAATGACTTTGTTTTGGGAAATTCCTAAACATTTATCTGAGAATATAGCTGGGTAAAGAGCTGACGAATATATCAACAGTTTAGTTAATAAATCTTGCTTCAAGACCCCTGCCTTGTTTTTTCACTCAATCTTAAACTATGTAAACTAAACTATTAAGTCCTTGAGCTATTTTAAACTCAATCCTTAGAATTCCCCAATCCAATCAGATTGTTCCCTTGAAAAGTATCCATAAAGCACTTAAGTCCGCATCATAACATCCTATAGTAGCCCATTTCTTCTAAGAATCTGTCAAGGTTGTATTCTCTCATACTACATAAACTAAAATAAACTTAATTTTGATTTACTGATAAGTTATCTTGATATTTTGGCATGTTCACTTGCACACACATACATACCCAAATTTACATCTACAGTTTATCTATTCTCTCTCTACATATGTATAACTGTATTTGCTTCCATACCTATATCTGTAACTTAGTCCAGATCACATCCTATGAATATTTATTTATTGTTAATATTAACTGGTGTGTTTATATATTTATATATGCATGTATGTGTGTGTGTGTGTGTATATATATATATGTATGTGTAAAATCATAAAAACATTAGCATTGCTCAGGAATTTAAAGTATTCCAATTAAACTGCTGGGGTTCAAGTAACTCTTGTACCAAACTTCTATATGCACATTAAGCACTAGGAAATGTGAGGCACTGATGACCTCTTCCTGTAGGTTCATGCAGTATCAATACTACAGAAGCAGTCTGTCAAGAAAAGGAGATCAAGGTGATAACACATATTCTACTGTTGTTGATTTTCGCATTGAACTACTAACTGGGTATTTCAAAGAACACAGTAAATGCTTAAAAATGAGGATACATTAAATGTATAAATTGCACACTCATTTAAGAATGATATATACATTGTATAAAATGCATGAAATTACACAATTATGCATTCATTTGTTTAATGTGTACTGATTTAGTCACTTATTATTCCTATTTTGCTTTCTTAGGACAAATAATGTCTCTATTCTGCAGATAAGAGAATGAGGCTATTTGATGCTAATTGACTCACACCTGGAAAGTGATATAATTAGGAAAATTAGCTAGATCAAAGGCATTCTTTTTAATCATGATATACTTTTCTGTGTTAATGGCTTGCATACTTTATTCTATCATTTCTTTTATGGTTGGACATAAACAGTGTATTTTGGGTTTTGTTTTGCTTGTTTAGATTCCAAAAATTCTAAATGCCTGATCAAAGTTTAGAACCATTTCATTTTAATAAATTTTGTTGATGTATTCATATAATTATTTTAAACATTTTCTTACAATCTAAATCATGTATATGCAGAAATTGATGACACCTCAAACTGATTCAAAACTAAGTTTCATGGGGTATAAATACAATGAAATACAAGAATTCATTAGAAAGTTCATGTGGAAGACGGATTTCATATTATTTACAGATACACCTAATGTGATTCATATTACAACTCTACAAATTGTAAAAATGTAGGATAAAAGTGAGTTTTCAAGTGGGTTACTTAGCCAAGACTTTTTGAAGGAGATACCTTCTCAGCTGCTCCAGCAGAAGAGGAAGAGGAAGTGGTGTCGGACATCGGTGGTAACGAGATACTGTCTTCAATGTGCCGACAAAGGCAGGCTACAAAAGCCCACAGAATCCTAAAAGTAGCTTCCTTATATCCATTTTCTTAAAATTCATGTTAAATTTAATTTTCAAAATTTATTATTTATTACCAGGGGAGCATTTCCTGCAGTCCTTTGGAGCAAGGTGTTCATGGATAAATTTAATCGTAGTACCGTAGCCCTTTCTCCTAGGCTGTATTTGGAGCTTCTGCTCATTTGAAGCATATAATTTTTATGAAAGTTTACAACTATGAAATAGCCTCCTGTTTCAAGCAAATCATAATGATGAAGAATATCACCTCTATTTTGGTACCTGTATGAAATTACCAGCAGTATTTCACGTAGATGAAAAAGTATACACTGACATTTAAATCTATTACACTGACATTTAAATCTATTATATATTAAGCCTCTTTCTATATTTTTGTTTAGTAATGTAAATCTTCATGCAATTTTGCTTCTTACTCTACATATTATAATTATAGGGAATACATTTTCTAGACTAAACTGGGCTCTTGGGGAAATTTGATTACTGGAGACATCTTCTTTTGGGGGAAAATAAACATTATATATTTTCATAACCACATAGAAAGATTCAAGTTTTCAATTGCTCTCAGTCTCTTAGTAGAAGGCCCTCTCCAAAAAACAAATAATAATATTTGCTCTTTGGGCTAAGCTCATGTTGCACTCTCAGATGCTGTATTTAAAATCAGTATCTGAATGTCATCTACAGTTATAACCCAAACAAGTCCTGCGCTGTTGTCTGTAAGTATCTAGCTGAAAGAATGTTTAGGTTCTCCACAGCTCTCCTCATGATAAAGAGGTCAACGTCACCTTTAGATCTAACCTTCTGTTTGGCAATACTTGTTATGTAGGCTTTGGGAATAGATTTGTTTCTCTATAGAATGCTTGGGATCTGCCACCGAATAAAAAAACAAACAAACATCTTTAGTAGAAGCTGTGCTTATGTGTAGAATAAGTTAGGGGTTGTCCTTCTTTATGGTTTTTTTCTTCAAGTTTTTTTTTTACCTGAATCCTGTTTCTGTTTTTTGAAGTAGCCCTGTAAAGATTTAATAAGTAGTTTGTGGAATCCTTAAGGAACGCAAGCCTTTTCGCGTTCTGCTGTAGAAATACAAACGGATTCTCACTTGGTGTCAGAAATGCCACCTTTATTAATAAGTTGACAACTGTTCCGAAATACATCTTTTTGGAGAACATTTTTGAACTGAGAAATGAACCAGAGTAGAAATATAAACAAAACAAAATGTAGAACATAAGCCATTTTTTATTTTTATTTTTGTTTAGTAGCAATATGACTATAGGCAGCAAATTTGTTTCTTTTAAACAACCTTCTCCCAAATTCCTTTTTTTTTAATTCATAAAGTTTATTTCTTAGAGCAGGTTCAACTTTACAGAAAAATTGAATGCTAGTGCAGAGTTCTCATATATCCCCCCCTCCCTCCCACTTGACACCTCCCCTCAAGAGTTGTTCTTTATTATCAGCATCTTGCATTAGTGTAATTGACTAATGTGATGAACTAATGTAATTCAGTACGATTAACTAAAACCAGTTTTCATTTAGGTTCACTCTTTGTGTTGTACAGTTCAACAAATATTGACAAATACATAGTGGCAGGTATTCACCAGCAAATTTCATACAGAATAGTTTCCCTGTCCTAAAAACGCCTCATGCTCCAGTTATACATCCGTTCTGCTCTTTCTTCCCCCGGCAACTCCTGATCTTTTAACTGTCTCTATAGTTTTGTCTTTTCCACTATGTCATCTAGATAGAATCAGATAGTATGAGCCTTTTTAGACTGGCTTCTTTCATTGAATAATATGCATTTAAGTTTCCTCCATGTCTTTTTATGGCTTGATAGATGATTTTTATCACAGAATAGTATTCCATTGTATGGATGTATCACAGCTTATTTAACCATTCATCAATTAAAGGACATCTTGGTTGCATTTAATTTTTAGCAATTATGACTAAACTCGCTATAAATATTTGTGTGATTTTTATGTAGATGTAAATGTTCAGCTTATTTGGGAAAATACCTATGAGTGTGACTGCTAGATTGTGTGGTAAAACTATGTTTAGTTTTGTAAAAAAACTTCCAAAGTGGCTTTACCATTTTGTATTCCCATCAGCAATGATCAAGAGTTCCTGTGGTCCATTCCTTGCCAGCATGTGGTTCTACCAATGTTTTGTGTCTTAGCCATTCTAACAGATACATAGTGCCATCTTATTGTTTGCAATTTCCTAATGATATATATTATTGCACATCTTTTCACATGTTCAGTTGCCATCTGTATATGTACTTTGATGAGGTATCTGTTCAAATCTTCTGCCTACTTTTTTTTAGTTAGGTTGTTTGTTTTCTTATGACTGAGTTTCAAGAGTTCCTGTGTACCTTGTGGATGTAAGTCCTTTATCAATAGCTATTTTTCAAATATTTTCTCCTAGTCTATGACCTGTCTTTTCATTTTCTTAGGTGTTCTTTGCAGAGAAGAATCTTTACATTTTAATGAAGTACAACTCATCTACTTTTTCCTTCATGGATAATGCTTTTGGTATTGTATCTAAAGACTCATTGCCAAATCCAAGGTCACTGTGAATTTCTCCTGTTATCTTCTTGAAGTTCTTTTCATTTCTACATAGATAGTTGTGTAATTTGCAAGCCAAGACAGTTTAATTTCTTTCTTTCTAGTATTTGTGTCATTATTTCCTTTACTTTTCTATAATTGCATGATATAGGCCATCCAGTATGATGGTCAGTAGGAGATATAAAAAGGGACATCCTTGGCTTGTTCTGGATCTTATGGGAAAAACATCTACTTTCTCGTCATTAAGCATGATGTTAGCTGTAGAGTTTTTTTGGTATATGTTCTTTATCAATTTGAGGAAATTCCTTTCTATTTTTAGAAATTACACAGGGAATATATGTCCTTGCCTTTTCCAGCTCTTGGAGGCCTCCTGCATTTCTTGGCTTACCTCCATCTTTAAAGTACATCACTCCAACTTCTACTTCCATGTTGTGTCTTCTTTTGTTGAATTTGACCCTATTAACTCTCTCTTAATAAGGTCCCTTATGATTACATTGGACTCATCCAGATAATCCAGGTTAATTTATCCATTTTAAGATTCCTAATTTAATCACATCTACAAAGTCCTTTTTGACTTGTAAAGTTACATACTTACAGCTTCTGTGGATTAGGACCTAAGCATCTTTGGGAAGTTTTTCTTCTGTCTACTGTAGTAATCCATGTTCCTCAACAATCCTTGCTTCCATCTTTGCTGTTTAAACTTCCCATATTCCTTTAAATTCAACTGTGATGAAATTTTCCTGACCCATTTAATAGGATTTGTTTCCTTCTCTTTCTCTCTTATTTTATATAGAGTGTACCTTCCTCCCACCCTGAGATTTATTATTTATACTTGTTTAGACTCACTAAAAAGTCTCTTTACTCTTTTTGTTGTCTTTAGTATTACAGCCTCTTAATTATCTTCTCTATCATTACAGTAAGATCTTGAAAATACTCATTCAACAAATATTTACTGTGCCCTTATTAAATGTCAAGTTCTGTGATAGGCACTAGGATTAATAATGTAAGCAAAATAAACACCTTTCTTGATAAAGTTTACAGATCACAAAAAATATTTAATTGTAATATGGAGTAGATTTAATAGAAATAACATTAGATAAAATTATATAGTGGATCTGAGCTATGGTGGGGGCAGGAGAAGTGGTAGAATAATGACAGTGAGTTAAGGAAAGCTTTGACTTTTGCCAGGATATTAGAGTGGTACTTGAAGTTTGGGAGATGTTGCAAGCAGAGGGAATAGCATGTACAGGGACTTTGGGGAAAGGAAAATATTCCAGGCACTGAAAAAAGGTCAAAGTGATTATGGAGAAGGGAGAATGTCATGAAATGGGTCTCTAGCTAGATCTCAAAAGGGCTTTTAAGCCATGTTGTCATTTTTCACTGGTAACTGGAGGTTTAAACAATGAATTATCATGATGATACCCAAGCACTAAAGGGATCATGGTGATAATGACATTTTTCTTTTTAAAATATTTGATAGTTCCTTAGTCTGAAAAATATATATATATATATATATCCCTATTCATTAACAAGATTTTGTCAAGATTTGCTTCCCACAGTTTTTATTTTGGGGACAATTTTAGAATATGTATATTAAGTGTGCTTTTCAATAATTTGAAAACTCCCAAGTCAGAACTATGATTATTACCTCTCCTTCTGTTATCCCCACCACTCATCTTCCACATGTATACACAACACCTCAGCTTCTCTCTCCCTCTCTCTCTGCTCTGTCTCTCTTATACACAAACACACACAATTGAGAATCACCAGATGATATGCTAAAGTCTAAACTCATTAGGATTTCATTATGTTGATTTCATTTTATCTTTACCCATCTCATTGTGCTATTGGGCATTTTTTCAATGTATCATAAACCTTAGAATAAGTGTTCATGAGTTTTCAGCCACATTAGACTATCAGCTTGCATTAAAAGTTAGCCACATTAAATTCACTATTACATAAATACTTCATCCCATGCATTGCCTTTGAGAATATATATGCAACATTTGTATCATAATCTTACCTGCTTCTACTAAATAACTGGTTAGTCTTTTTCTCAGAAATATTGTATATACTATTACAGGTTGCATTTCTCCTTTTGACTTTGCCATTAGGAAGCTTAGATCTGTATTTCAAATCCAATTCTAGTAACTATATTAATCTATGAGGGAATATTATTGTGTGAGCTACTCTTACCACTAGAATTTTTATTTTCCTACCCATTTTTTCAGTACTACCTGAACTATTATTTTAACCATTTTGTGTCTAATACATTTCTGTTAATTTTTATTTTTGTGAAGTATATCAGGCATAAAGAAAAGTACATAAGGTGATTATACTGATCAAAAAATTATTATTAATTGATTGCCCATTTAACCACTGGTGAGGCCAAAAATTACATTATCAGCACATCAGCAATCCTTGCTTAACCCTTTTTATTGACAATTGCATTTAATTGCACAAATAATTTTGGCATTTAACAAATATTCTGATTTTATGATAATTATTTTATTACTTTGACTTACATTTTTATCCACATAATTAGAATCTTGCTGTAGGTATCATTTTGTTTTTTGCTTGTTTTGATCAAAAGTGTATTGTGTGGTTTATCTATGTTATTGCATTTAACATTTCTATAATTTCTATAACATTTCTATAATAGTTTAATTTTCAGAACTGATGCATTTTTCAACCAGTTTTGACAAATTATGATTTCTTAGATTTTTCATTTTATTAAAATTTTCTTTTTAAAAATTTTGATGTCATTAATGTACACTTATATGAGCAACATTGTGATTACTAGATTTCCCCCATTATCAAGTCCCCACCACATACCCCATTGTAGTCACTGTCCATCAGCATAGTAAGATGCTATAGAATCTCTACTTGTCTTCTCTGTGTTATACTGCCTTCCCATGCTCCCACCCTACATTATGTGTGCTAATCGTAATGCCCCTTATTCCCCTTATCCCTCCCTTCCCACCTATCCTCCCCACTCCCTTTCCCTTTGGTAACTGTTAGTCCTTTCTTGGGGTCTGTGTGTCTGCTGCTGTTTTGTTCCTTCAGTTTTTGCTTTCTTCTCATATTCCACAGATTTCTGTAGGCTTTGTAGTCATATTAACTTTGATTTATTCCAGATATTAATTTTATTTCTTACTTTTCTCCTTTCAGTAATCTTTGTGCCAATAGTTTATTGATTTTTCAAAGCATTTGGTCTATTTTATGCTTATATTCTCTTACAACAATTTTCATTTTTTATTTCTTCCTTCTGTTTTTATTATTTTGTAGTTCCTTCATTATTTTTAGATTGATCTTAAGATTACTGTATTTCTGTCATTTCCTTTTTGTCATACTTAAACTAAAAATGTCCATCTAAGTAATGTTAAGTAATTTCTACTCTAATTTCTTCTTTGGCATGTGGGTTATTTAGGAATGCTTTCCTTAATTCCCAATAAATGAGGTTTGTTAACTTCTAGCTGTCCTGTAAAATATATCAACTGTATTATTTTAATTCTATAAAGCTGTTTTGACATTTGCACTGGTATACTGTTGAGTTTGCAAGATATCCTTGTATGTTAGAATATAATGTGTATTCTGCAACATTGGTTCTATATTTGCTCCACCTTTTATCCAAATCTTCTAAATCATTACTTTTTCTGTGAATATTGTTTTTAAAAAAAGATGTCTCATTGTTACTATAGACTTGTCTATTTCTCCTTATAGCTCTGCCAGTGCTTGGTTTTGTATTTGAGGCCATAATTAGTTGCAAATTTATCTATTAAATATTTTTGGTATTTTAAACAGTTCAGCTCTGTGATTAAAGATTCTCAAAATATCCTTGCAATGCTTCTGGTCTCAAGTGTATTTTCTCCATTACTTTAATATATTTATATGCATTGCCTTTAGTAATGGCATGTTGTGTTTTCCTCCATCTTTTATTTTCATCTTTTCTGTATCATTATGTTTTCATCATCAATATTTTTTATAAACTGCACACTTTTTTTAATTCAATGGGACAATCTGTCTTTAATTGAGCATTTTTCCATTTAATGTGTTTAATGATATGTTGAGTTTAAATCTACTTTCCTAATATTTTCTTTCTATCTTTCTATGTGCCATTATATCTCCATTCTTACTTGCTTACAACTACTCATTTATTATTATTATTTTTTCTGCTAATTTGAAAATATTTCAAGATGTAGGATTGCTGGATCACATCTTAGTTCTATTTTTAATTTCCTGAGTAACCTTAATATTGTTTCTCCATACTGACTGTACTAGTTTACATTCCCTTACACCAGTAGTATCCAAGGGTTTTCATTTCTGCACATCCTCATTGGCATTTGTTATTGCTTGTCTTTTTGATAATTGTTATCCTAAGAGGTGAGATCTCATTGTGATTTTGATTTGCATTTCTTTAATGATTAGGGATGTTCAGCACCTTTTCATATACCTGTTGGCCATTTCTATGTCTTTGGAAAAATACCTATTCAAGTCCCTTGCCCATTTTTTAAATTGGATTGTTTGTTTTTATGCTGAATGCCTTTGCTTTACTATCAAGCAGAAAAATAAATAAAGAAACTTCCAAGACCAATGTTAAGGAGCTCACTCCCTATGTTTCTTTCTAGGAGTTTTATGGGTTCAGTTGTACATTCAAGTTTTAACCCACTTTGACTTGATCTTTGTGTATAGTATAAGGTATAGATCCAGATATCCAGTATTCTCCAAACCATTTAGTGAAGAGACCATCCTTTGCCCATTGTATATTCTTGGCTTTATTGAAAACTGACCATATATTTTTGTTCTATTAGTCTATGTGTCTGTTTTTATGCAAATATCATACTGTTTTGATTACTATAGTTCTGTAATATAGTTTGAAATAAGAAAATATGATGTTCCCAGCTTTGCTTTTTCCTCAGGATTGCTTTGACTAATTGTGCTCTTTTGTGGTTCTATATGAATTTTAAGACTTCTATTTCTGTTAAAAATGCCACTGGAATTTTAACAAGGATTATATTGAACCTCTGGATCAGTTCAAGAGTATAGAAATCTTAGCAATATTCTTCCAATCCATGAACACAGAATTTTTTTCCATTTATTTGGTCTTCTTCAATTTCTTTCATCAATGGCTTATAGAACTCCGGAACTGAGCAGCCTGTGTCCAAATCCTGTTTTCACCATTCACAGGTGATATGTGACATCAGGCAAATTACTTAAATTCTGGGTGCTTCAATGTTCTCATCTATAAAATAGGGTTAGCAATAAATAAATCAATTACACAGGGCATTATGAGTTAACATTTACAGAAAATTTGATGCTAGCATATATGTGCGTATATATATATAATATGTTAAAGATAATATTTGTTATAAACCTTAAAACTGTTGTGATGGTTAATTTTATGTGCTAACTTAGTTGGACCACAATGCCCAGATATTTGACTAAATTTCTCTGAAGTTATTTTGGATAAGATTTACAAAATAAAAATCGGTGTACTCTGAGTAAAGCAGATTGCCCTCCATATGTGGATTGGCTTTTGTCCATGAGTTGAAGACCTGAATAGAACAAGAGACTAAACTCCTCCTAGCAAGTGGGAATTTGGACAGCAGACTGCTTTTAAACTTCAGCTGCAACATTAGCTCTTCCCTGGGACTCTAGCTTGTTGGCCAACCCTGCAAATTTTGAACTTGCCAGCCCTGATCATCATGTGAACCAATTCCTTAAAATTAATCTCTCTCCCTCTCAGTCTCTCTCTCTCTCTCTAGTTTGGACTATTGCGCAAGCTATTTTGACGGTACTTATCTCATATTTTTTCTATTGATAATAACTGTGGCAAAAACTCTAAGGGTGGCTCCATGATCCCTAAGTCCTATTATTTATACTCTTATGTGATATTCTCCCCTTGAATAAGGGTTGGCCCTATGATTTACTTCTAACCAACCAAATAGGGAAAAGGTGAGAGGATGTGTATTTTTATGACCATTTGATTATGTTACGTAAATTGTAGTGCCTGTCTACCAGATCCTCTGTCCCTTGCTGTCTGTGAGGAAGCAAACAGCCATGTTGGGGAATCCCACATGACAAAGAACTTCAGGTAGCCTCTAGGAGGTGAGGGTTGCACAAATGAACAGCCAGAAAAAGAACTGAAGCTCTCAGTCTTAAAACTGTAAGGAATTGAATGCTGCTAACAACCACATGATGGGGTGAAAGCAGATCTTTTCCCAGTTGAGAGTCTAGTTTTAGATCTTTTCTCAGGGGAGAGTCTAGTTTTAGCTGGAAATTTGTAGCATGGTAGAAGACCTGGTTAGAGTACGTCTGCACTCGCAACTCACAGAAACTGCCAGACGCTAAATGTGTGTTGTTGCTAAGTTTGTGATACACTCCTATACAGCAACAAGTAACTAATAAAATAACATTTTAAACACAGCATATATAAGAAAGATTATACTACTTTGGAATTATGACATATTTACTTCCTTTTATATAATTCTAGTTATATTTATCTGTATCTCTAACTTATATTCTTGGGAGCCTTAAAATTCTGAATTCCTTCTCTAGTTTCTTTCTCTAATGTATTTCCCTCAACATCTGTCAAAAAAAAAAAAAGAGGAAGAAGAATGAAAAAGAAAGAGGAGGAGGGGGTGGTGGGAAAGGAGGGAGAGGAGAGAGAAGAAGCGAAAGGAGTTGGGGGTGTTAGCTGCTTTGCTTTCTGTGCAAAAACCTCTGTTACACCACTGGCGCTTTGTGTTGAGCTTATCCACTTACCAACATTCCCAAACAGGTTGCAAGGAGGTTAGTGAAGGTATTTTAGTGATGTTTGTATGCTGAATTACCAGGAACATAGGTGCTTAATATATGTAAATTAAATAGGAAGATTTTATTCAATCAAAAATGTTACATAGTGTTTTCTTATACTTAATGCAGGGAACCACAAAATTTCACCCAGAGAAATGGAATTTTACCAAAAAGTTTGAACATTTGTTCTCTTTTTCTATTGCCATAGTAACAATGCACTTTTCAGTGTATCCTTATAATATTCACCAGTTTTCCACTTTGCTGTCTTTAAAAATAGGAGGAAAATCCACTGTCCATTTGGAAAGAAAAAATAATAATAAAGATAGCATTAAATATAATTTAAAATAACATGCATTCATTTTTATTGGGTGTCATCATGTCCAAAAATAGTAGAGATGTATTTTATAGTGTAATGTCACTAGTCTGAGAACTCATGGGAAAATTCGTCACATCTCATTTGTCTTAACCACTCAACGTGATGATTTTGAGGTTTTATGATTCTATTTCTATAAGAAACCATGGAAACCTAGGTACTGGACTTCTTTTTTGACAATCTCACAAACCTCAGATTATCTGTAGATCTTAAAGTATCCTTCCTGCCTCACTAATTGTGCTTGATCAGTATAGCTGCTGTTCTCTTCAGAAGGATGCTTCTATCAAAAATTACATTAAGTAATGTTAATGTATTTGTTGTATATAATTTGCTAGGTGTCTGATTTGAAAGAC
Organism: Manis javanica; assembly: GCF_040802235.1. NCBI lineage: Eukaryota > Metazoa > Chordata > Mammalia > Pholidota > Manidae > Manis > Manis javanica. The sequence continues at coordinate 124,067,889 of NC_133160.1, read as the reverse complement.
TACTTCTCATTTTATATGAGATCAGGAAGAAGTTAATTGAGTATATGTAAGAGATTGATTTTTACAAAGAAAAAACCCCACAAGTGTCCACAGGGATAGTAAGGAAAGAGAATGAATGTTTAAGTGTGAGTATGTGTAAATATATATATAAAATGCATATGTGTTGAGGAAGCAGGGGTGTATGCATCTCTGCCTCCTGCCCAAGGGCCACCTTTGGCAAGCTGTGGGGGACAGGGAGGCAGTGCTGTCACTGAGGCCTAGACCCAGAACCCCAGGTCCAGACCTCATGGAATGCCCTGGCACCCAGGTGTGTACCAAGCCAGAAAGCACAGGCTGGGCACCTGTCCTCTCACTTTCTCTCTAAACTCCTTGGCCTTGCTCTCCTAAAAAAAAAAAAAAAAAGAAAAATGCATATGTGTATATGTTTCTATATACATACATATAAATGTACTATATATATGCACATACACACAAAATAATATGTATACAAAGTAATAGTATGAGATTAATGAAAAACAATCCACATAGGGCAGATATTGTCTTATTTCAGGGAAGTAAAAAACATGAGTGGCTATTAGATGCTTATTTATATTATAATGAAGAGTATCTCCTTTCAATAACCTTGTCTCAGATTTATCGCCTAACCAAATTCAAGGAAAGAGGAACTAGTATATTCTAAAAAGCCCAAAGTTTATAGAACCAGGCATAGTGCATTTGACTTTTTGCAGGTTTCATAATTGCATATATACATTGTATATATGAAACTATGGCTGTTACCTTATAACATTAGTTTTTATAAGCATTAATTAGAAAAGTGTTTAAATATTGAACAGAGGATGCTGTTTCTCTCAAATTTGAGATTAAGGAACAAAAAGATTAAGAGTTATTAAGAGATAAAGAGATTAAGAATAAATCACAATCTCCAATATTTCTGTGGTTTTAGTTTAATGCCACTTTTAATATAGATGGGAAAAGAAGTTGCCTACATGACGATTTGACAGTTGCCAGAATGTTTATCCCGGCTTTACAAAATGTTATCCCACAACAGCAGTAATAATGTGTGAAATTTTCATAGTATTATTTAGTTTCTTGGTTTCAGGACCTTGTAGGCCCTAATAAATTGATAATTCCCTACACTTGTGTCATGTCTTAAAATTTTAAAGACTGTATCACATTTATTATTTACTTTAATATTTACTCCAACCTGTGATTTAAGCATTTTAAAGATAATTATTGCAAAGTCAAAGGCTTGGTATGTGAGACCTGGGATATGAACTCAATTCTTTCAGCTATGATGGACCTGAGCAGTGGTCTCTTCGACACTGCATGTCGGACTGAAAATACTAGGGAAGGTTTTCTCCCATGAAAAATGTAAGGCAAATTATATTAGCACCTATCAGCAAAGAGATATACCCCAAGGTAAATGGCATAGGGAGGTGATGGTGGAAAATTGCATTAAGAAAATTCCACATTACAAGGACAAGGTCTAGTGGGCAAGTGTAAATAAGACTATAAATAGTTCCTTCTTGAGAAGGAACACTATGTTCTCACCAGATATGTCAGAGCTGGGAAGGACAAGATGAGAAAAAGTAGTACAAAGAGAGTCACTATAGAACTCTCAGGATACCTTGTGTTCAGCCTCTATTCTAAATTCATGTTTCTCTGTTCCCTGACTTGCATTTTATAATTGAATTATTCAATCATTCATTCATCCAATAGTTAAAACATAACAGACACTGTTCTAGACACTGGGAATGCATCTGTGAGCAAGAGAGATGAAATGTTCTGTTCCTGGGAAGTTTAAATTGCAGTCGGAAGTATTAAGCTTATAGGTTTCTCATAAGCCATTTTCATTTTTAGCCATGATCCCTCTACCTGCAATATTCTTCCCTTCCTCTTCACCTTGTAATGTTTACTAATCTTTAATATCATACTTAGTTTTCACATCTTTCAGGAAGCCTTTCTGAATATTGCAATCTGGATAATATTCCCATTTTGCCTTTTCCCATTGTGCCATTCTCTTATATGCTGCTAATATTAGCTTTAACATATTTCTTCATCAATATCAGTTTTTGTTTTTTTTAAGGGAAGGCAGGGCATTGGTCATCTTTGCATATGTATTACCTATGCAAAACCCAATATCTTACAGACTTCTGCCATGCCAGATTGTGGAAGGAAAGTATAAACTTCATTTGCAAATATGTCCAAGGGCTATCCTTGTTTTTTTAATCTGTGTGTGTGTGTATAATCAATTTTGTGGATTGAATTTTGGGAAATGTTTAGCTAAATTTTCTAGTGTGATCAAATGACTAGATATCCACTAAATTTCTACACCAACTTGGAACCATGTGGATGTGTTTTTCCTTGTACTTGAAGATCCTCAAAATAAACAAAGAAATGCATAAAATAATTACATTAATAGAAACTTAAGAAACCATTATTTTCACAGTTAATAAAACCAGCATTAAATAATTGTCTACATTTTTAAATTACCTGTGCAGTAATAATAAGGTAATAGTTTTTTAATACACTCCACTAAACACACACAGAGCTAATGACTGACATTTTTACTCCTATTTTCAAAGATTTTGAGCAGCACATTGGCTCAAAGATAATAAAAAAAGAACAAATTCTGAACCCATTAGGGAGAAAAATTACCCATGGAGCTGGAGTTGATCTGATATATCCAGCAAAATTGGGGATAGCAACTTGAATAATGATCCGGAAGACTTACAGAGTGATTGATAGACTTCTATAAACCGATGGGGCTGGAAGAGGATTTCTTTGCTCTCTGTCTGCAGTCACAGCAACTGGCATGATTTCTTTAAACTGTAGCTGAAGTGTATTGGAATATATGATGAATTAATATGGACTTCCTTTTCTCACTGTCAGTTTTATAAAAATAGGAACTATTAGACATACATTAAATAGTCATGTTGCATTTAATAATTATCCCTTTCCTATTTTGTTTACTTATTATTTATTGCTCCTTCTCATCAGCTTTGTGTGTTTTATTTTCTGCTAAATGAGCAGACAGTTGTTCATAGCATCTATTTGCCTATCCTTCACACTTCCCTTCATATTTCTTGTCTGAAGATCAAGTAGTCCTTTCCTCTTATTAACAACCATAGTACTTCAGAAGCCATGTGTAGAGGGGGTAGGTAAGCATACCTTTTCTGACTTTTCTGTTTTGTGACCTAACAGTTAGATGACCTTGGCTGAAGAACTTACCCTTTTTGAATTTTCTCACTTGTGAAATCGAGAAATACTGAACAGTATTGTAATAAAGATGAATGATACTGGAAACAAATCATCTCAAACTGTGTAAACCCATAGAAGTGTTCTCTCCTGTCCGTGAGTATAGCTCTTTTTGTGACTGTGTTTTCACATTTCTTTTTATTATAACAACAAGCAGAGAGGACACAAAGCATGTAATCGGACTGTAATATTATGCATGAAGAAACATAGTTACTAATCCAAGTTCATTTAGCTAAAAAAGGACCAGAGACAATCATCTTTAGATTATAACATGAGTAAACTGGCTCTTATAGTCCATAGAATTTTAGATTAATAAATGGGATAGAAGGAAAAGAACTAATACATTTTGGTGCCTACTATATGCCAGGTTCTGTGCCAAGCACTTAATTTCCATTACTATAATCCCCATCACAATCTGAAAGGTAGATACTTATTTTGAGAGTAAATTTAGATTTATGGAGGCTAATTAATTAATTTGTGATTGCTCACCCAGTCAATATACAATGAATTTTAGATTAAAATACAGGCAATAATGACCTTAAAATTTGTACTCTTCCTTATCATGCTGCCTTCCATTCTTGGAGAGATCTTAGGGAGAGTTTATGCCAACCTTTTTTTCCTTCAGTGCTGTTTTCTGGAATTCACAAAAATTATCCACCTTTTCAGATCTTCCCCTCTTTGGCCTGACTGCCTTGATCCTCTAGTTCTTCAAAATAACAGCCAAGAAATTTTACACATGGCCCTCTTCCCAGATATGGGAAATACAGTTGTTATAATGGCTCACTTGCATTGCAGATAACATCATTTTAACATCATAATAGAATTGAAAATTCTTGGCTATGGTGCCAGAAGGTTCATTTTTTATAGCAGGCCCAAAATGGATAAAACCAAACACAGTGAAAAAGTTTACAACTGATCCTAGGATGTCTTGAAATGATATCTTTGACAACTTGTTGATGATCATACCTTGTAGAAATACACCGGCAATGGGTTGGAGCTCCTTCTGAAGCTTACTTTTTTCTTCCGCGCACTTTCAAGGTATAGAATTGATTCTCCCATAAACTCCACTACATAAAGACATCTCAATATGACTTAAGATTAATGATAAAATGTAAACTGAAAGGCGGAGAATGCAGTAAATGCTCTCCTTTCCTCCGCCTTCTTTAAACTTTGGTGCAGAGTTTTTCAGTACTACAAATATCAGTGCCCCAGTTCTCTGTGAGGGCAGAGTCAGAATTAAGCATTGCTTCTCTAGAATAGGTCTTGCTCAAGGGATGAGCTCAACACAGGCTGGCTGAATCAATCTAGGTATAGTTATCACTTTATTCATACATTTGGTTATGTGAAGATCTATATATGATTATATACTAATGCTACTGAAAGTACCTGTATATATATTTCCTTCAACATTATTTAATCTTATTCTAAGAAAGAAATTGTGGATTAATTAGGGTAGTCACTTTTATTTTCAACTATGATTTTGTATTCATTTGTTTGAATGGAGGTCTATTTATGTCAAAACTTCATTTATGTATGCTTTCAGGTTTCAAATTAATTTCACAAACATTTTCCAATGTGACCTTTATAATATATTTGCAGAAAGAAAAGGCAAGTATTAGTGAGAAGAAGATTGAAGTTAGTTTGAACTAGTCAGTTTATTGGTGTTAAAGTAGTAAATAGCTATTTTTGCAACAAAATTTGTCAAATATTTAGATTTAGAAAATTCATCAAAGTATTTTTTATAGGTAAACACATATGTTTAGTCACTATAGCATGGAATGTGTATCAGAGAGATGAAGTCTGGATCTTCCCAGTAGGCGCTTTTCGAAATGGGTATGCACTATCTTTATTGTTGTAATCAGCAATAATTTTCTTCTTCTGGGGTATCAGTTTTCTTCCTTTAGATTCTGTGTGCTGTTGAGATGACACAGGATCCCTCTTGAGTAAGGATGCTGTCATTGCATATTCTGTGGAGAGGATGTAAGCCTTGGACAAATGAAAGCCTATGCTGTGTTTCATCTGGTTTCTTAGAGATAAGCACACTAAGGTCAGGATAAGTTTTTATGCTCCTTTGCTCTTTACTAATTCCTTTAAATAATGATAAGAGGCCAAAACACAGGGGTCCTTCTAATTTATTTCCTAATAATTATATTTATTTCCTAACTATTATTACACATATAATAATTAGGATACTGTGTACACATACAGTATCCAGAGGCAAAAGACAAATATATGTCCATATATACACATACATACATACACACACACACACACATATATATATATATGTAATGATTTAGAGACAAGAAATGTGAAAGGGCACATGATGCTTTCACACCAGAGCAGGATTGAAGAATGGTTTGTGGTCATGTTCAAGGCAATTTGAAAAGGAAAAATCTAAAATCCATGAGGCTACGTTGTTCATAACCTTAAATCTGAAATGTAAGATGAATTTTTATTTGCATAGAAATCCCATTACTCATACAATTAATAATAATTATGTCATCAAAAGTTACACATATCCTTTTAAGGACTACATTGATTTGTCTGTCTGCAAATATCTAGTTAATTGGGTACAGTTTGTCTCACCTAATATATTTTCATGCTACTGTTAACATTATTAAATTTGTAATTTTTTTTAGGCTTGTGTTGCATTATATCCTCAAAAATAGACCCATGACTAAAATGTGGTTCGCTGAAGCATAAAAAGTGATGAAAAGAGTGACATAAATAGTTCAGATCCAAATAACATCATAAACAAAGAGTGAAGTGGTCCCCAGTGGTGAATATGGAATACAAATCTGTATATGCTGTGACACACAAATCTGCATGTGTCATTATTTCACACATGCAGCGGGAAAAGTGCAAATCGGCAATACATTTATGAATATCTAAAAAATTTGAATTATACTGGACTGGAGATTAATTTACCACTATTCCCCCGTTCATTTGCCATTATAAAGCTTTTTCAAACAGGCACATAAATGTCTGGCAAGACTATCTTTTGAATGATTAGTTGACATTTTCCTCTGTGTCGTTGTGAAGTATCCAGGTTATATCCTGAGAAATAATTCACTTTCTTGGACCACATGAGTAAAGGAAATCACCCATGTCAGAGTCATCAACAAAAAGTTTAAGACCATACAAGAAGGGAAGCAAAGATAAGAGAAGGAAAGGAACAAATGGAGAAGGGATATGAGAAAAAAGAAGAGGGCAGAGAAGGGAAAGAGAAAAGAGAATAGGAAAGGGCAGGCTTAAAAGCTCCTGATCTTGTCTGAGGAGCAGGCAGAAGATACCTTCACTTTACAAGAAGACTGCATAGATCCTGGGCTAACTATGTAACTATTTTTTTTATTTCCCATGGAAAGTTCCACCAATGGATAAACTACAGCTATTTTTATTTAAATACCTAACTGCACTCAAGCTGTCCTATAATCTAAAGACTTTTTGCCTTACTTTTGTGCACTCCCAGATGTCTCATTATCCGTGACTGACCCACCATCCTAAACTTTGAGATACTTTCTATGCCTCCTAACAGAGGGGAACTTAGATACCAGTTGTCTGGTGGGATGGTAGTGATGTTGGTGGTGAAACTCTCTAACTGTAGGGATGGGTAGCTGGAAAGATTAAGTTGTAAATTGTCATTTGACCTGTGGTATTTATTTTAAATCCCTTGATTCTTTTATTTTTGATCCAGTAAACTAAGGGTGAACTTTTTTTAAATGTGCATAATTTCCATCCAGTAGAAGTGATTGATTTTCTTACTATAAGTATAAAAACAACCCAAAGTAGGGGAAGCATTTAAGTTTTCACTCTTTATAGCAAAAATAGCTTAGAAAACTATATAGCCAACAGCAATATTGATGACAAATATTACACACAAAGAGAAAAGAGAAGTTATTGTCAAAAATCTTTTATTGAATAATACTTTAAGATGATATGTTATATTATTATGTATTAAAAGAAGAACAATAATTACTGTGTGGTAGGTGCCTGCAAATATTTTAAAGGTATGAGGTAATATCTCATTGTGATTTTGATTTGCATTTCCCCCATGATTAATGATGTTAAGCATGTTTACACATTCCTGTTGGTCATCTGTTTGTGTTCTTGAAAAAGAATGGCCTATCCATGTCTTCTGCCCATTTTTAATTGGATTCTATTTTTGTTGTTGAGTTCTGAGTTCTTTATATATTTCAGATATTAGCCCCTTATGAGATACATGATTTGAAAATGCATTCTTTTTATTCATTATGTTGCCTTTTGGTTGACAGTCTCCTTTCATGTGCAAAGGCTTTTTAGTTAATGTAGTCCCACTTGTTTATTTTTGCTTTTGTTCGTTTTGCTTCTGGTGTCAGATTTAAAAAGTCATCACCAAGACTGATGTCAAGGAGCTTACACTGCATGTTTTCTTCTAGGAGTTTTATGATTTCAAGTCTTACTTTAAAGTCATTAATCTATTTTGAATTAATTTTATTGATCATGTAAAATAGTGATCCAGCTTCATTCATTACCACGTGGCTGTCCAGTTTTCCCAACACCATTTATTGAAGACATTCTCTCCCCATTGTGTATTCTTGGTTCCTGTGTGATAAATTAATGATCATATAAATGTGAGTTTATTTCTGGGATCTCTATTCTGTTCCATTGATCCATGTGTCTGTTTTTAATACCAATATCATGCTGTTTGAATTACTATAGCTTTGTAGTATAGTTTGAAATCAGGGATCATAATGCCTCCCTTTGCTTTTCTTTCTCAAGATTGCTTTGGCTATTTGGGGTCTTTTGTGCTTCCATATAAATTTAAGGATTGACTGTTTTTTTTCTGTGTAAAACACAACTGTAATTTTGATAGGAATTGCATTGAATCTGTATATTGCTTTTTGGCTAGCATGGAGATTTTAACAACAGTCTTCCAATCTATAAACACAAAATATCTTTCTACTCAATTATCTCTTCTTCTATTTCTTACAGTAATGTCTTTGTTTTTCAATACACAGGTCTTTTGCCTCCTTGGTTAAATTTATCCTAAGGGGTTTTATTCTTTTTGATGCAATTATAAATGCATTGCTTTCTTAATTCCTTTTTTCTGGTATTTTCTTATCAGTGTATAGGAGCAGAACAGATTTTTTTGTACATTGATTTTGTATCCTGCAAATTTACTGAATTTAGTTAATTCTAAAAGTTTCCTATATATAAAATGCAATTGGCAAATAATTATGGTTTTACTTCTTCCTTTCCAATTTGGATACTTTTTATCTTTCTTGTCTGGTTGCTATGGCCAGGACTTCCAATACTATGTTAATTAAAAGTGGCAGGAGTCAGAATCCTTCTCTTGTTCATGATCTTAGAGGAAAAGCTTTTAGCTTTTCATCACTGAATATGATGTTAGTCGTGGACTTGTCATATATGGCTTTTATTATGATGAGGTACTGTCTCCTTTACTGAAAATTTTTATCATAAATGGATATTAATTTTCTCAGATGATCTTTCTGCTTTTATTGAGATGATCATTACTTTTGCCCTTCATTTTGCTAATATGGTATATCACATTGACTGATTTGCAGATGTTGAATCATCCTTGCATCTCTGGAATAAACTCCATTTAACCATGATTTAGGATCCTTTAAATGGACTGTTTCTCTAGGAAATCAGTCCAGAATTCAGCCATTGTTGAAATAGGTGACAAAATTATCGCTAGCACCAGAAATTGCCTTAAGATGAAACATTGAGGTCTATGAATCATGAGTATTATTAAATCTATGGCTTTAAGAGCTGACCTGAAAAGTTTGTGTTACTGATACATAAAAAGATATAGAAATTGAGAAGAAGAATTTAAATTTTTTATAGTAATTTGAAAACCTACCTCATACAATCATGTGATCAGTGGATTCACTTCTTTTAACAAACCAATTTTGGTGAAATATGTAAGATGATATGCTTATGTGTATTAGGATCACAGTAGAATATGTGGTGTTTTCAAGTTAGTTTGCAAAGTATAGCTCAAAAAGATATATAAATAGAGAAAATTTGTCATAATATGCTTTGTTATTTCCACATCATTTTGTGTTTAATTAAACCTGATTGTTAACTTACAGTTTAATAGTGCAGAGCATAAATAAGGAAGTGACATTTATATTATTTATTTTCACTTCTAATTTACAGATAATGAAACTTTCTTCATTGAATACTTTTTCAAGAAAAGATAATATTTTCCAAATTTTGCAGATTGGTAGTGCAAATAAAAAAAATCTAAGCTTAGGTAAAGAGTTTTATTCAAAAGGATAGCTGTAACAGGATGACAGATATTTTTACAATAGGGAGGATGCTCTGATCATAATATCTGCAAGAGTCTCCAATGTCAAGAAGAAAGGAATTTTCTTTTTATAGGAATGTATGACAAGGCTAGAAAGAACCAAGTGAGGAGGAGGGGGATGAGTGGGTGGTGTGATCAAACCGTTGATTGAAAAATGTCTTTCCTTGAGATCAAGATGATTCTTGATGCTCCAGAGGGGCTGTTAAGAAGGAATAAGTCCACATTCCTATAAAGCCTTAAGCTAAGCATGAGTCAAAACTCAGTTCAGTGTGCTCTGAAGGGAGGAGAAAATTTAACTAGTTTACCCAAATAAAGTTAGCAGTTATAGTTATTGTTGACATTGGTCAGTGAATACAGATAGTTAATCAAGGTTGAGACAAAGAATAGGAATTTGGTCCGTGTCTAGATTTGTCATAGGTAAACAAGGTGGGAGCCATCATTGGCTCTTACCCAGGCATATGATCATATGACTTAGGTGGATGAAAGATGATTCTTTGCAGTAAGTTGCTTTATTGAACAGAAAAGGATCAGGGAGACTTTCTTACCTGTCCCTGTTTTCTAGGAGGACAAAGCTCAGGCAGAGTTCAACATTGTCATTTCCCCCTTTTGCTTAAGCCAGCTGAATATCATTCATTGTTGAAGAAGTCAGTGATCATAAACCAGAGCAGGACAAAGCAGGTTCTAAGAAATGGGTCCCTAAGGGCACTTATTGTCATTGTTTCTGCAAAATTAGTTAAACCATCTGTTTAGAGGTGGTGGCAAAGGTCAGTTATGTTAGTTTCAGGTATCTTAAAAGAGGTATATCTAAAATGAAAAGAGAAAGATTAATGTAAAAGGTTGTATTAAAGCAAAAAAGCTAGAATTTAATCCTGGAAGGTATCCAGTCCAGTAATCCCAAGAATATAATGGATAAAAATCTTTCAGTCATATAGCACTGCTTACTGAGTTTCTTGAGGCTAATAAGATATCAGTATTCCTGGTAATGTTGTACAGTTTTATCTCCTTAACAGCATGGATGACCTGAGCATTTTATCAAACTTCCTTGAAAACAAAAAAAGCAGATTGTCCAGGGAGAAATCTGGCCCATGAATGGTCTACTGAGGTGATGAATCCTTCAAGGTTATCAAGTCTTCAGAATTTAGCTTACCATCCTTCTTCAGATGTTAAGGGGAAAGGTCTGCTCCAGGGCTACCTGGAGTCCAGGCAAGGATTTTGGTTAGACAGGTTTCAGCTCTTGATGATACCCAGTTAGGAAGGAAGGAGAAAATTAGAAATACTAGCTAGGCATATAGGCAGATATTGAAGGAAACTTGAAGAATTGAAAATATTGTAAGGGTTACAGTGCATGACAGATGAAAGGATCCAGTCCAATTTACATATAGGTAACAAAACTGGATTTTCATATCCATCAATTACTTACAATTTGCAAAGTGTTACAAAATAGCTCAAAAACAACTAACAGGGCCAGAATATGATAACTTGCATGAGTGTGCTAGAGTTTTCCATTGAAATACAAAAATTTCTCTCTATATTCACCTGCATATTATCAAATAAAGGTTATTTTAGATTACAAATTAAAGTTTCTCTCATCTGATTAGGCCTCATTATTTACATAGGTATAGTAAGAATGGTGATTCCTTTTTATAGACCTCTTAAAATTTGCTTTGCTGAAAATTTTCATAAGGAATCTCAGATCAGGGTTTTAAAAGTTTCATGAGGCTAGAAAGCCAACCCAAGAATTCACCATCATGTTTCATCTGCATTACTTGTAGGTTAGAACCCACAGTTCCCCAAAATATCCTATTTTCTGTATCTGTAAAGAAATGCTCTTTCTTACTTACCCGTAAGGCTGGCACTCCATAAGCCAGGCACCTCACTAAGGTTTCTCAGAGCCTTGGTTTATTACAATTGAGTCCAATTATGTCCTGTTAACAAAAGAAGACAAATTCTTATTGCACTTAAGCAAAAATGATTATATTTCCATGAAATAAGAATATTCAATCAGTGAGTGGATCAAAGTCTGGAGGAACCAGGGAGAAAGAGGATAAATGACTCATGTTTTTTTTATAAGAACAGCCTTCAAAATCCTTCAAAATGATTCCTTACATCCAGCAAATAGGATATTAAAATACCAGCAAAACCAATAGTCAACCCTCAGCAGTTCATTCAGCCCTATGTAAGTGATTCTTACTGTGATTGATTTGAGGTTAACAATCTCATAAACCCATCTGCTTCTACTCTAGATTTCTGGAAATCCTGACTCAGTCCAATGGTATAATGTCAAAGTTATTTAAGCAATGCCATGTGGAACCCTATGCCTGAGTACCTAGCATAGTCATTTTCTAAGGGTCTCTGAGAATCCATTTTTAAAAACAAAGCATTCAGGTCTGTAGCTGATTTACAAGTGCTTTCAGGGAAGCATGAGTGTAAGACAAAAACTGTGTGTAGAGAATATAAGACTTTAAAAAAGTTGGGATTGATTTACTGTTGATAATTTTCAAAAGTGAAAGAGCTGATGAAATTTCCTTGAAAATTCCTTGATAAAGAGTTTTGCTTGTTGTATAGCATGTGAAACAAGATAAGGTTAATTGAAAACCAAAGTAACAATGAAAGATTTTTAAAGTATGCATTATATGTAATACAATTGCAAAGAACCTTAGCACAAAAGTGAGAAAACATTGTTTTCTTAAATAATTAAGGTCATGATAAAGTCAAATACAAAAAATAGTGCTTATGACACAGAATTTTTAGCTTCTAAGCAGATTATTCAGAAGGTAAAGATTAACCTTTTACAACCTCTCATTAAGAGCAGACCAGTAATTCAAGACTTTGTCATTTTAACAGAGAGAAAACCAGATTCTAATTTTGCATCAATAGACTATTTTATCCAGAGCACTTTACAAAAAATTCTTATAAATAATCTATCAAAATCTTGATAGCTTTGAGCACAACAAATAAAATTGACTGTCTGTGGTATTTTCCAACTTTTTATACCCATTCAGGTTTTGTGATATATTGCCCTCTTTCTCATATGGAACAACTAATCATTTTGCATTCAGAAAAAGCTACTCCCTTGTCCCTTAACAAAAACATTTCCTGCACATTTAGTATACAGAGTTGTTTTCTCTGGCACTATTTCTTCTAATAGAGTCTCATTAACATATAATGATTATAAATTTTAACATGAACTATTTCACACAGAAAACTATAACATGGATAATAGTGAATGGTCTGTCATAGACCAGAATTTTGTAGTAGAATTTAGGTCTAGCTCTCCAATTTGTATAATTATATATGTCCATGTAATATAGTTTGTCAATGTGGCCAAAATGGATATGTTCATTACCAGACCCAAATGCATAACACCCTGAAATTAGGCTTAGTATTTATGTTTCAATATTTTATCTTACTTTGAAATGTTTTAGGTATTTAGTGTATAGTCGTTAATTAACCTAATTCAACATGTCTTAAGATTTTAAGTTACCAAAAGATCTTTGAGTTTCTATCTTCACACTGACATACCATAAAACATAATTACTATTGAAATAAATCTTGTCAAAATAATAAATCAATTTGGTTAATCATAAATGATATTTCCATAATCTTGAAAATCTAGTGGGTATAATGTAAGTTCATTCAGTTAATAATATGTAAGTTTAAGAAGAACATATCCAAATAAGGAAAAATATGTATGATTGTATTAGTCTTAATTTCTGTCATTTAAAAATATATTCAATTTATATAAGCAATTATCTCTAAGCCAATCAAAATAGAACTCCTTTAAAGCATTTTATAATTTAACTTGGTAATACCACCAGATATAGGACAATATTACACATACAAAACTTATACACATACATATTTTATTAGTCTGCTTAGGCTGGCAGAACACAATTCTCTGTGGCTCTGTGTCGTGGCCCTGACCACAAAGTTCTTTGCAGGGAGCAACCTGGGCTGCTGACAGAGGATGTAGTTCCACCCTCTGAAATCAAGGAGGAATCAGTTTTGCCCTCTAGGCCTATGGTGGGAGCCATAACCCTGATGGTCTATGAATTGTTTTCAGAATCATTATTCCTTTTTTTTATGAAGGATAAAGCGTATATATTCACAACTGGATAATGTTCTGGATAATGTGGTTCTGACCTGTAGACTCCCAGAAATCCAACACCTTTCCTTTATTTTGTCCTATTTTCTCTATTCCCTTTAGTTCCAGCTGGCAGTGTTTCTGCCTGTACAATCCCATCTCTAATTCCTGGTTTCTGCTGAGACGGCTGATTAATGAGTTGCAACAATGATTTCTTTATCAAATGGTTTGTTCAGCCACACTCTTAATGTTCTCTTTAGAACATGCTTCCTCATTTTTTGCAATATGGATAGGCTGAGAATTTTCTAAATCTTCAAGTTCTGGTTGCTTTTTGCCTAATGATTCCTTCAATTTATCTTTCCCTCTGCATTTTACTCCAGGTGGTGAGGAGAAATCATGATTCTCCAACACTTAGGTTAGAAATTTCCTCAGCTCAGTATCAATATTTATCACTTCCAAGTTCTTTCTTCCACCAAACACTAGAACACAGCCAAGTTCTTTGCCACTTTATACTAAGGATTTATTTCCCTCTATTTCCAATAACATGTCCCTCATTTCCATCTGGAACCTTACCAAAGTCACCTTGAATGTCCATGTTTCTGTCAGCAGTCCCTTAGACATGAGCTAGGCTATTTCTAGCTTGCACATCTTCAGGCCTCTCACATTTCTAGATATTCATTACAGCAGTTTGCCCTTCAGAGTATCCCAATCTGTATATTAGTCTGTTGAGATTTGAAAAACAAAATACCACAGACTGATTAACTTAAAAAAAACAGAAATTAATTTTCTCACAATTCAGGAAGCTACAAGTCCAAGATCAGGGTGTCAGCATGGTCAGGTTCTGGTGATAGATCTTGTCTGGCATGCAGGTGACTCTGCCTGTCACACAGCCTTTCTTCTGGGTGGACAGGGGATGGGTGGAGAGGTGAGAGACAGACAGGCACAGTGCATACTCCAGTCTCTTCCTTGTCTTATAAGGGTACCAGCCTTGATGTCCTGATTAGAGCTCCACCCTTATAACTTCCTTCCAAATACTACCACATTGGGAGTTAGAGCTTTAATATATGAATGGGGTGTGAGGGGGAGACAATTCAGTTCATAGCACACATATATGCATGCATATATATATATACAACAGACAAACAGACTTAAATTCAGAACTTATAGGTGCAATTCTCAAATTTTAGCTGTGAGTCAGACACAAATACAGAAATACAAAACTCACTGTTATAGAAAAGGTTGGCTGTCCTCTTTGTTCCACCGCTAATATTTTTACCAGGATTGTGTTTCTGGCAGATGGGACAATTGGAGATTACTTGCTCGATACAGGATTTGAAGAATACTCACTAACATTTGTGGAGGAGACCTTGAAGATTTTCTTTGCTCTGTGTATACTCTTATTTAGCCTGTAGACTAAATTTTGGACAAGGGACCAAGGAGAGAGCAAGTTACCCTTTGGAGGTCCCCAAAGCTTACATGAGTGATATGATATCCAGCCTGTTTCCAATGAGCTATTTCAGTGTCAGTGGTTGCTTTTGAGATCCCTGAGCCCCTCAAGAGGCCCCAGTTAGGGGAAGGGGTACCTAAAGCTGGACTGTAGCCTGCCAGAGGGAGGTGAAGGGCTGGGTTAGGGAGGGGAAGGTCTGGCAGAGCTGGATAAAGAGGTGGAGGAATTGGAAATGTTGAAGGGGGACAGATAAAGGGTTCATAGGTGAAGGGAAGATCAAAGGTGGTAAAAAGGAAGAAATAAAAGGGGTGTGTGATGAGAGAGGGAGGTTTTAAATGGTCCAGTTTGGGTCAGTCCCAATTTTTCCAAGAAGTCAAGAACATTGAAAGTTTAATTGGTTTTATAGTGAGCTTTTGCCATTTTTCAAGATAATGAACAGAATTAGTGCCTCTGATAGAGTGAATGTTTGTGTTCCTCCAGATGCACATTTTGAAGCCCTCACCCACCATGTAATGGCACTTCAAGAAGGAGCCTTTAGGCAGAATAAGGATCAGATGAGGTTACTAGGACAAGGCCCTTGCGATGGGACTAGGCCTTTATAAGAGGAGACCCCAGAGAGCTTGCTCTCTCTCTCCATGGGCATGTGCTGAAAAAAGAGCATGTGAATACACAGCAAGAAGACAGCCATCTACAAGCAAGTAAAAGATTTCTAACCAAAACCTGACCATGCTGGTACCATGATCCCACACTTCCAGCCTCCGGAACCATGAGAAAGTATATTCCTCTTGTTGTTTAAGCTCTCCAAACTATAGTACTTTGTCATGGTAGACCATGGAGACAAGGACAAGCCATAATGGAGAGACATGTTGTCAAAGGAGAAGAGGAGGCAGGGTGTCTAATAGAGTGAGAGTCACCCATGGGACTAGATATTCGGATCAGAGATAAACCCTTAAGGGAGCCGGAAAGAGTCCCAGTTGATTAATTCTCTCATATACTCACAAAAGAACCAAGGAAATTCCTCCATGCAATACCAAATTGAGGAGCTAAGGACATTCCCTTACACAATCTTCAGCTTGAAGAGCCAAGAAAAAACAGAAAAGGACTCAAAGAAGGGCCACAAAATTTCTCTGTGCATAAAAGAATCAAAGTAACCCCTTACCATGTTACACCAGACAACTGTCCAGAGCAGTGCACGAAGACTTGAGACTCACCATGATTTCCCCAGCTGGGAAAGGACACAAAGGATTTGAGTAGGTAGAATTCATACAGATGAAGACAGCAGTGCCAAGTGTGGTCAGCACCCCATCTGAGTCACAGCACCTGAGAACTTAAATGAAAGCAAACTGAGACGTAGGTTAGGGGAGATTTTATTTTTGAAAAGACTACTGCAAGAGGGAGAAGTCTCCAACGGCAAGATCTGCAGGTGTCTCAAAGATCAGGCAGAAAGGAATTCTGTTTTATAGGGAGAGGTAAGCAAGGCTGCAAAGAATTGTTTATGAGGCAGTGGGTTGGGCAGGCAGTGCGATCAGACATTTGATCAGAATGTCTTTCTCTGTTATCAGCTGATTCTTGGGAGGGGCCTCTGTTCAGGGTTGTTTCACATTCTTAAATGGTCCAGTGAGAGGGGGGATCAAAGTTCAGGGTATTGCAAGTAGGAGAGAGGCTTAACTAAGTATGGGCAAGTTAGCAGGCATTTTGTGCAGATTGGTCACTGGGTACAAACAATTCAGCTAATCAAGTATGGAGACAAAAAATGGAAATTTGGAAGATCTGTATCTGTCCTGAGATCAGTAAACAAATGGCATTCTTGAGTCTTCTCCATGTTCTGTGATGAGTAAGTGTATCTCTTTGCATATACCATTTCCCAGAACACAACTGGGTGGGTGGATTTCTTAACTGTTGCTGTTTTCAGGAGCACAGAGTCCAGGTAAAGATGAACTTTGTAAGTCGTAAACCAAATGATGGCAATGGAAGTAACTCTGTCCCAAATTTACTAGGAATTTTACTTAAAAAGACCATCTTTTATTTGCCAAATGCAGTTTTGTAGCCATAATTGATGGAGGAATGTTAAAACTAGTATCTTAGTTATGGGTAATGAAGCTAGAAAACCATCAAAACCTTAGAAATTATGAACAAATCATAAATAAATAATTTCAAAACATAAATGAAGAAAAAATATTGAGTTAAAGGCTGACAGAAACTGATGTTTCACAGTTTTTGTGAATATTAGTGCTTTGCAGGAATCGAATAAAGTACTAATCTTAGCAAGATTAAAAACATATAATTGCCATGACATAGTGTTTGCTTAGAAATATTGGGTGAATTCATTGTACAGTAGATGGTGGGAATGCCATTTTCCACTGATACTGTAACAATGTATTCCAGGACAGGCTAGTGATAAGAAGGACTGTTTCAGAGAACAAACCTATCAAAGTATTTTTTCATTGCAACTTTGGCAAATTCATCACATTCATTGGCAAATGCCCAATATGGCTAATATGACAATATAAAAAATAATGTGTATAATTTGAACATACTAGGGGAGGAAGAATAATATTTCTCAGCTTCATTACTAGAAGCACATTTAACTCTCCTTATATTTTATAAAAAATAAAAAAGATTATATCATTTAAAAACATGGTTTGGAGTTCAAATATTGGTAGGACTGTGTTTTGAAGAAATAGCTATGATATCAAAAAATTTTCTGAAGTAGTTACATAGATTAAAGTGTGAGCTTGTGAGGGAATATAAATGAATACACTATTTGCTTCATGGAGAAAGACTTGCTATGAAAAACAAAACAAAACAAAAAAACCCTAATGACATAGTAACATTTATTACTTATAAAATACTAAAATATTAAAGTTGATATTATTATTTGAATATCATGGAAACTGATCACAAACACTGTTCACGTACGCTAGGAATCAAATGTTCTGTTAGAAACATTTGAATTACTGAATAAACATTTTGTATTTCAAAAATAAAAATCAGTTTGGTCCCAAGTTTTTAAAGCTATAAACTAGACAGCTAGTTTCCATATTTTATATATTCAGCAACTGTAATGTTTTTAATTTTTGCACTCAAAGGAGGAATGCAACATGGCTTTCAAAGGCAGATAAGATCAAGAGCAAAAACAAAAGTTAGAGGTCTAAGAACCACTTCTAAAGATTCTTTAACATGTTTCCCTAATTTAAGAATAATTATCAGAAAAATAGAGGATGTTGTTATAAATCTTGGAAAAGGTACCACTGAAAAATTTAAGAATTTTGTAGAAACTTGAGTTTTCCAACTGAATAAGACTCACAGATAGGAAATCTAAAAATTTTTAACTATTTTATTTAATCATAAGGTAATTTAAATTTAATAATAACTTTACAGAGTAAATTGTTGGAATCGCTGCTGATGAATAACTGAAGATGAATTTTGAAAAGTAGCATGACTTGTTTCATTTTGGATAAAAGTTAAAGATGAATATTCTAAGATTGACCAAAATCACTTTAAATTTTATCTTGCATTCAATTTAATGAATCTAAGACTGGCTTCTCTATGTTATTAAAACAAACTATAAATACCAAATGGATATACATTATCCCAAGCAAGGACTGTTGTCAGTCTCACCTGCATTGTATGAATAAGCAAGAAGGAAATTCATTTGTCACATTACATACTTTTAAATATTGTTATGCATGGGATTCTCATGAGATTTCACATGAAAATCACCATTTCGTTCACACTTTCATTAATGTACAGTTTGAAACGACAGAAAGGTAGGCGTGTATTGATTCTCTGAACTTCTACTTTTGAATAGCTAGTGAACAACATGCATGGTTTTCATAAATTTTTCCCTAAAGTCTGTGCAATTTGTGTTTTCTTTCACACATGTATTTTGATTATATTTTTCTGGCAACTTATTCTTATATTTTACAAAGCTCTCTATGACAGATTATTAATTAAAAAGTGATAAAATTAGTTCTTCATTAAATATAGTTTGACAAGCACTGTCTTGGAGCATTTTCTGATACTCTGTTCTAATTCTGGACTCTTACCTTTTGTCCCTGCTGCCATCAACCTCCACGAATTAAACCTAATGTCTAATGTTGCAACCTAGGTCACTTTAACCCCCCTTAGTGAATTAAAAACAACTTCCAACTTAAATTCACTTCTGATAACATTCTTTGCATTATGTTTAGATATAATATGACTCTACCCACCTGCTTTCTCTCAGACAAGCTTTAAAATGTAGACACAAGTCTGCAAGTTTGAAAGTGACAGGAACACAGGTTTCATAACATATACCTAAAATTGTTTTTTTGACATTTGAAAATATTCCCAAGACTTCAAAATTTAGAAGTCATGGTTGTCAAAAAATATCTACTCTGAATTATATGCCATAGCTCCAGTGAATGTATAGGGGCCCTTATAGGAGAAGATCAGAGTTACTAGTAGGAGATGCGACCTTGGAAGCAAGAGATTGATGTGAAAGGAGGAAGGAGCCATAAACTAAAGAATCTAGGTAGCCCCTGGAAGACAGAAAATGTAAGGAAATAAGTTGTTCCTTAGAGCCTCCAGTAGGAACCAGTCATGCTGACAACTTGGTTTCAACTCATTGAAAATGATTTTAGACTTCTGGATCCCAGAACTCTAAGCTAACAAATATGTGTCATTTTAAGACACTAAATGTGCAATAAAAGAAAACTAATACAGAGACTTAATGTTTGTAGGTGAGAAGAGAAGGTTTTCTACAGGAAATGATGTTGAATCTGAGTCATAAGGAAAAAAGCAGAAATTAGCCAGGTAAAAGACCAGAAGAAATTTCCAGTTAAGGGGCATACTGTATATTTAAATAATTTGAGTCAAGAAAGAGCCTGAAGAGCTACCTATTGCTTCTGTAACAGATTCCAAACATGTAGTGGCTTAAACAACACAAATTCATTATGTAAGAATTCTGGAGGTCGAAAGCCCAACATCAGTTTCACTAGGGTAAAACAAGATGTTGACAGGATGTATTCCTTCCAGAGAATCTAGATGAAACACTTTTCTTATCTTTTTTGCCTTTTGCAGCTTCTAAAAGCTGCCTGTATTTCTTGTTGTGTCGACCCTTCCAGCCAGTGATCACAATGCACCAACCTCTCCTCTGACTCTCCTGTCTCTTACTTTTACTTATAAGGACCTTGTGATTATATTGGGTTGACTGGGATAATGCAGGATTACTTTCTCATCTCACCATCATTAACTCAGTCACATTTCTAAAGTCTCTTTTACCATGTAAGATAATATATTCACAAGTTTCCAGGATTTGGAGTGGAGGGATCATTCCAACTTCCACACAGTGAGTTGAAGAAATGGAAATGATGGTCATGTCTAGAGAACAAGAGTATAAGGAGAGAATTGTACGATACAGTCTTAAAAGATAAGCAACTATGAAGGGCACCTCAAACTATGTTCAAGGTTTCAAATTTTATTCAAAGTGAGGTCATTATAATCTACCATAGAAGACTTTCTAGATATTAATTTTTTTTAGCATGAAAGTAATTTTGACTTCTTGGTGAGGATCTCACTAAATGTAAGTCAACAGGAGCTAAGTTCAGAGGCTAGGAGAGACAGTGGGACCAAGGTGGTGGAGTATAGAGAGAAGTAAGTGGATAGATTCAAGAAAATTTTCAAAGGAAAAATTGAAAAGAATTGAATGATTGGAATGAGAGGTGGTTAAGCACTCTTGGGTATCACAATTGCTCAAAACCTTTACATGCGTGAAATCTATGTAAGTCATAAACTAAAGAGAAACTGGATGACAGGCAACTTTGGGGTACAAAAATCTTGGGTTTAATTATAGAAATACTGTGTTTTGGTGTCATAGATATATTCAACCGAAGATAATTGTTTTCACAGTTTAGGAGCACAGATAAGAGGACTCAACTGGGGATGATATATTTGTGAATAATAGACATAAACACCCTAATTCAAACCAATGAAGTGGAGGGTATTGTTCAGGGAAAGAATGTAGATTGAGAAAAGAGTTGAGTAAGTCCACATTTAATGGAGTAAGAGAACACAGAAAAAAGGTGACAAAACATTGTTTTGGGGAGAGGTAGGAAGATGTCCAGAGGCTGAAGTGTCAAGGAAACCAAGAGATGAGAGTTTCAGTTGTGATGAAAATTGCTAAGAGTTTAAAGAATGAAAACAGAAAGTGTGCACTGGATGTATTAATGTCAAATTTCTTGGAAAACTTAAAAATTCTAACTTCTGTGGAGTTAATCAGGACAAAAGTTAGATTTTAGCAGACTAAGAAAGTGAAAATCCCAGCTGTTGACTTATTATGAAGTATGACTGTGAAGTCAGGAGTAAAGAGATGTGGAATTAATTGGAATTTGGCATGTGTTCTGTATTTTTTTTTAAATGATAGGTGAAACTAAATCATGTTTCAATGCAGACATAAAAGCTCAGGATAGAGAGAAATGAGAGGTGCAGTTGCTGGGTATTCCTGGAGATCTTGCTCACAGAGATGCTATATAGCTTGAAGGAGAGATTCTTGACAAATGAAGATGTGGAATTTAACCAACAATTATGGAATTTTCTCATTGTATGGATGTGTTCCTTGCACAACCTCTAATGAAATCAAGATGTTGCATTTATTTACTTTTGGAAATATTTTCTGCAATTAGCCTTTTTCTTTTATTTTTTAATTCATGTTATTAATGCCTTGACAGTATGAGTGTAATTTTGCCTTGATTATATTTTACATTTATAAATTCTCATGTATTTAATCTATGTATCTCAAACCTTCAACTCTTTCTTTCTTTAATAATTATCTTGTACTTTATATCTTATTTTATTCTTAGGTTTTTTTTTTACTTTATTTTATGTTTACCCTTGTTGGAATATATTTTTCTTTCAACTTTTACTCTATGACCGTATGACTGTTTCCTTCAAAATAGGACCCTTACTTGTTGTTCTTTTCATCTTAATCTTAAAGCAATACTGGGCCCTCTCTGGACTACTTTTTTAAAAACCCACTTCTCCATTTCAACTTTTGGTGTAAATTTTTCAAATTTTTAATGATTATTAAGAAATATGATTACAAATAAGGTAGAATATAAAACCCCCCTCCCGGGAAGGGAGCTTTATTGATTTTTTTCTCATTATCTGATATTAATGCAAACCCAACTTTCTATTTTTTCCGGTGGATCTCTCCATCCTTTTAATGATAACTCTTAAAAACAACTTTTAGCCAGATTAAGAATAATGGGTTAATTTCTAGCTAATTCTTTTTTGGCAGATTAAAAATTTGATATATTGGAATGATTTTTTTCTAAATTACACACATTTGTGTTTTAAAATTCATTGTCTCTGACATATTAAAGCCCTGAATTTAAAACAAACTAACATATCACAGGATTAGTGACCATTCTGCATATACTTATGCAAATAGACATGGAACAGGTTACCAGCTCAATGCTTCTACGTAATTCCTTTCTGGTCCTTTAAACTTCTGTGCTATGATGTTCTGAAAACAAAAAGAATAAGCTCATAACACATACACTATTTTGCTTTCTCCTTGTTCTTATTATTTAATATCATGTTGTGAGCATTCTACCACTTCAAATATTTTTAAGTGAATGATATTTCATCATATGGGTAAGCTGTAATTTTTACATTTTCGTATTATAGGACTCTTATGTTGTTTCCAGGTTTTCATATAATTCACTTTTTCTAATTATTACCTTCAGATATATCAAAAAATGAAATTATTGGGTAAAAGGTTATAATTATTTTTAAAGCTTTTGTTACTTATTGCTAAAATAAATTAACACACCATGTAGTGAATGCATGACTATTTGTTTTGTTTCAGTCATACCATTATTAATTAGTCTCTGGTTCTGCTCCCTGGGATTGACTGCAGAATGGGGGCAAACTCACCTTGTATATGAAGCTCCCATGTATTCTACGCAGTCACTCCCATTTATAGAAAAGTGTGTTACCCTTTGGAATTGGTTTATCTTATTACCTCATAACCTCAGCTCTCTCATGAGTTAAAAAAAATATGATGCTGTAGATTATCTAGATTTTTCTCATTGTTAGGGTAGGAGAAACATTCTGTTGCAAATTTACACATTTAAGTGTTAGTAGAGCTCTAATTATATCTTGAATTATTCCTACAAGTACTCTTTGCCATCCTGGTGGATTTGCCAACTCATTGTAATGACTAGAAGGCTGATTGCATCATACCAAATTCTAGCATAATTTCTAGCCACATTCTGATATAGTAAGAAATGGTGTGAAGTATTCTAGCCAACATCAAAAAACAACTATGCTAAGGAACACAGGTCTGCCTTCTAATCAAGAAATTGATTGTAGATTGGATCCACTTCCTACTTACTTCTAAGACCAACAAGTCTGCCTTACTTCACAGGATAGAGCTACAAATATGGTCTAATTAACTGGGTTTGCCAATGTAGCTCCATAACTTTTGTTACTGAAAGTTTCTCTTTATTTTAGGTACTGGGTATAATGCCTTGGCTTTAACATTATTTTATATAACTATTTTCTCCTCTCCATTTATGGGCATCTTAGCAGGGAGTTGGAAAGGTTGAATCAGAGATTAGTAGTGAGAACCTATTTTTAAACTGAAAACCTAACATGAAGTTTTCAGACAATGACATATATTTTATGGTCATACTGATGATGAAATTAATGATTTTCAGTAAAGTTAATGAACAGCTGTTTGTTACTGATACAGCATAAGAGGCATGTGGTATTTAATCATTAAACTGCATCTGTGGTTTAATCAATTGTTGACATATATTTATTGAGTACCAAGCAGGTGGTCTGAGATATCAAACCTTCACAGTGTCATCACAGTATGAATTTCAGAGCTTTGAAAAGTTGACAGGGCAAAACCAGCCCTACTTAAATTTGGCTTCCTGACTTTTACCTAGTTAGATAAAAATGTAACTTTTGTCAATGTTCATCTGTGCTAGAAAAGAACATCTAAATTAAAATCAAACAGAACTGGGGTGCTCGTTTCTCTTTGAGTTTTCTCCCAATTTAACAGGTATTTTACCCTCTGATTCTAGAAATACATGGCATAGCTCTGGGCTGTGTCCTAGATAACACCTAAGTTATCTGTTCTGCATTTCTAAGATAGTCCGATTAGGTCTGAGTTTTTTGATTTCTGACCGTGGTTTGCTGGGGATAGCAATGTGCTACTGAAATCCTGGTGAAAATCAGTCCTGCAAAATGAGAAACATCTAGAGTCCTAATAAAAATCTGGAACAACTTGGTATACATGGGGGCTCCCAGGATGAACCAGACCTCTCATGTGAAAAGCTTCACACATTTTGGAGTGTGAGGCAAGTGAAGAATTGGTGACTAAGAGCTGTTAAGCAAATAATACCTTGTGCCAGATTAATTAGGTGTTAGTACCCTCACATCCTCTCCCCCCATTTCTACTCTTTAAAATATGATTAATTTAGGGCATGGAGAGTTCCACCACTTGCACTACCCCAGCTGCCAGTTGGTGGGGTCGCATTCGGCAGGTAGATCTTTACGGTTGCGAATCCTGTGCTCCCTTTCCTCTCATTCTGCCTGCAGTATGTAGGACACTGTCTAGGTTTTAAAGGACTAGTTTGACTCTTCAAGGTTTAATATTTGGTGAGGATTTCTGGATATATCAATTAAACAGCAAATTTGTATACAAAATAACACATGAGAGGAGCCATTCCAAAAAAGGAAGAGAACTTCACAGGAAAGAGTATTCATGAGTATATCTTTGTGATTTGGAAGAAAGCAGTCATGATATGCAGTAAATGTCAGGGTGGCCTGAGAGTCCTGAGTGGGTTCAAACACAAGAAAAAAATGTATTTAGAATTCTAATAAAGAGCATCAAGCAACAGCACAGTAACTTATCAAGACTAAGGACAAATGAGCAGTGTTTGTATTCTGTCTTACTTGTGCTTTCACTTGAGATGTATAGCCACACGATTGTTTTTTAAGCATTAAGGTAACTTGGTAAACACAGTTAAGACAACAGTGACTAACAGAGCAGACTGCAGGTGCCCTCTGTGGAAGCTATTTAAACCATATTAAAAGGTCATTCAGAATTTGTGCTTATGCGGGAGGCTGGGGACACCATCTTCACTTGGCCCTTATATGGACATCAACAGCCTAGTCTTTCTATAAGTTTACAAGATATCTTTGATGTTTTGCACAAGGAGCAACTTTTATTTGTTAGTATTTTTAATACTTTCAAATATTTATCACTTGACAAGAGGGGATAAGAAAGAAAGGAAGTGAGCAATGAGCTACAGGGCAAACCAGGACATTCATGATAAACGCATTTGGAGCAATGAATCCATCAGTGGACTGGAATGAATACGTTCATTTTTAGGTGTATTTGAAGATAAGTCAGGAAAGGTAAGTACTGGCCAGGTTTTTGAATGGTCAGGTTAAATCGTTCAGATTTTTCATGAGGTGATTGGAAACAATAAAACATTTGAGCAGTAAAAGGGAGAGTTCCAGTAGTAGTAGAGGAGTTTAAAACTGGCAGAGGTGCATCCTATCAAATAAAGGAAAGAGAGCCTCAAGGCAGAATGTTCATTTTTGTTACACTACAAGGAGCCTTAAATACTAGTCACTCACAACAATGAACATTGATAGAGTCTCTCATAGTTTTGCAGGTCAGATGAAGCACTTTGGCATCAGGATGCAAATTGTCTAGGCTTACTGCAGACTGAAAGGTGGGTTCAGCCTTCCTCAGAAGAGTCTCATCCTGGGGTCAAGGTCCACCAGGGACATCTTCTCTTTTGGCAATGAGCCAAACACAAACAAAACACCTGCCGACTTTTAACGCCCTGGCTCAAAACAGGATTGTCACTTCCTCCCACATTCCATCACCTAAGCAAGTCTTGGCCAAGCTCAGCATTAGTGGGGTGGGAAAATACACTTTGCCCATTCTAATAGCACCACAATGCCACATGGCAAAGGGTGTCACAGTATACGTGTGATTCGGGGAAGAGAAGAACTGAGACCAAGGCCCAAATCTACCACATAGTGAGAGACTGGTTGGGGAACTACTGCAGAAATCAAGACGTGTGGTGACAAAAGCCTAAACTAGGGTAATGATAAAAGAAATTTATAATTGTCAGAAGGAAAGGATTCAAGAGACATTCCTAGTGAAGAAGCAAGAGTGACCTGATGACAGGAATCCTGGGAAAAATTAAAAATCAATCAGTACAAAGTTCTAAGAGTAGAGACTGAGTGGATGACACAGAATAAAAAATTTGTCTTAAAGACATGAAATTTGAAAGATGTGATGACTCTGAAAACTAAGTCTGACCAACTCCAAAATTCATAATCTCAACCACATGCTGTATTGCTATCAGTCATATTATTGCCAGAAGTAAATTACAGTATGGTTCAGATGAGAACTGGACATCACTGTTCTCAGCTGGGTTCTTTGGTTTAGCTCCTCCCTGAACTCACTGGGATCTAAACATGTCAATGTAAATTTTTACGAACCAAATTCATGCATTCTATTCATATATGACTGGGATCAGAATGCTGCATATTATCTGGAGGTTATAAGAGCTTCCTCAAGAAAATCTTTGATCTGTTTGGGCCCAATCCTAGAATATTCATTTAGAAATCAACAATTTTAATCATTTATTCCCTGCATGGATTATTCCTCTTTACAGCTCTCTTATACTGTGATTTTAGGATGTATCCATTTTTTACTCCAAGCTGATTTCTTCATGCATATAAATGAGAAAAAAATTAAGGCAGGTGATAATATATGGTATGAAAATTTACTGAAAGGATTAAGGCGAACATGAGAATAATTATCTTTTATTTAGATGAATCTTAGAATATGACCATGATGTATACATAAATAAACTATGGAAAATATTTTGATTGTTAAAGGATCTTTAGACTTGATAATAATAATTGATACATTTTTAAAGAAAAATCAAATTGGTTTGACTGACCTTTATATTTAGATGTAACTATTAAGTTAGTGAAGTAAATTTATAACAGTCTTGAAACATATAAGCTATATGCCTATGAAGCAGAAACTAGATAATTTAGTGGGAAAAAATCCATTGATATCATAACTTGACCTCATGTGGAGAAGTCAATAGTTTTCTTGAAAGTGTTTGTCAATAGCTATTTTGGTTGTTTTGTTATGGTCTAACACTATTAGCAAAAACTTTTCTGTGTATTTTTCTTCTCTCTTTTAGGCTAACAAGCATCCATTGCTTTGTTTTCTAATTATTAAAATATGCTAAAATAGAAAGGTAGAAATATCATGGCATTTTACCAGAATACCACATCTATAATCTTTTTTTGTTTACCTTTTCTCTCTCACATAAGGGAAGACCATATATGTGATAAGCATAAATAAACCATCAAGAAGAGTAAAAGGAACAATTATAACAAAAAAGTGATTATAAAAATTACTTTGGAAGATATAATTAAATATAGTGACCACTGTTTGCATTATTATCATTGTCAAACAATGTCATTAAAACAAAATCAAAGTATATTCTGGGAATAGAGACCATAACTTAAGAAAAAGTAAAAATTTTAACTCTTCAGACCTGTTGAAGAGCAATAAAAATTGCTTAGTGGCTTGGATTTAAATTCTAATGTCAAATTCCCGCTGAATCTGAGCTTATAGCTTAACCTTTGATACTCTTGTATAAGGAAGGTTGAAATGCAAAAGGATTAAAACAGAAGAGCAGAGATTGTCATCAAAATGTCAAAAAGTTTATCTTTACAGAACATGAATGTTAAAACTCATCATGGATCAAAATATGAAGTTCTATTTGTAAAGAGAGAAATGAAAAGGAATTCTGCATTTGCAACCTCAGTGTTTAGCAATGGAAAGAGCAGTAGATACACTGAGAATCTGCAAAACTGACATATTTCTAAAGTGGTCAGAGTTTGAATTCTTTAAAAGAATGTGAAAAATACAGATTTTTTTGTGGGGGTTTTGTTTCTTTAAAATCTCCTCCCTTACATAAATGAACATAAAACTACAGCAGTTGATACAGAAGTCTATTGTCGAATTGTTACTTTTGTGTCAGACTTTGTTCAATTTCAGAGCATTATATTTCTCTCCATATTTTATAATCCCTATCACTATTAAACTCTCAGGTTTAAAAGATATAAGATATTTTCCTTTTAAACAATTAAAAGGAAATACAATATGATATCGAAAAAAGTAATAGTGTTTTTTTATTGTCTGAAAAATGCCTTTATATTCTTTTTACACATCCCAAGGTGTTTTGTTTCAGTTAACAAAAACAGTCATTAAAGTGATTTAAGTTCCAGAATGATGAATTGAGAGAAAATGAAAATTCAGCAGTCTCTTAGCAAGCGATAGTATATAAAATACTCCAAAAATACTTTCTGTTTATAACCTTCATAATATTAACATCCAATATGAAATTTAGGGAATAAAAAAATTTAGGGAAGAAAAGATTAAAAAAATTAGGGAATACACACACATATATAGGTAATAGGAAAACCATTTTAGATATGAACAAATGAAAACTTTAATGAGAAAAGATGAGCATAATTTTAAATTAGAAAACTGAGGTTAAAACTAAGCCAAAAATTAAAAATTAAGCCCAAACTGAAGTTTACCAGTCACTGCTTACATGACTATGAGCTGGTTACAATCTTCCCTTAGACTTAATTTCCATATCACTTAAATGAGGGAAATAAAAGAAAAAAAAGAACTTCATGGGTTTTATCTGCTGATGAAGTTAGATCATATGTATATATAACTTAGCTCTGTAGCACAGTATTTGGCAATAAACTATATGAATGGTACATTATCATAATTATAATTCCTACTGCAGAAAGATATTGAGTGACAATACCTAATACTCTGAGGCCTGATAATCTGAAGACCCTATAGCATTCATGATGGACAGAAATATTCTGTGTAACTTTTTTAGCTAATTTTAAAAAGTTCACCTATCTACACTGTATCTCGAGGTGATTTTATTTATAATCTTTACTAATGCTTTTATATTTATATCTCTGGGCTAAAGTTTTCCTTTAAACTCCAAACTCATATTCAATTGCATAGTTGACAATATCAACTAGCATAATTTTTAAGGATATGATTGAAATTGAACTCTTGATAGGTGTGTAAACTTCTTCTCCACCAAAGCACATGTGTCTGCATGAGCATCCGTGCACAATAATAACAAAAACAGTAACCAATCAACCATTCCGTTACTGTGGCTGCATAGCAAATAATTCTAAAACTTGGTGGCCTAAAGCACAGTGACATCTCTGTTGCTCACAAGGCTGACATTTGTGCAGGGCTTCATAGTGATAGATTGTCTCTGCTGTACTTGATGTCAGCTGGGATTACTCAAAATCCTGGTCTGTGGGACCATCTGAAGGCCATTCAGTTTCATATCAGGTGGTTGATGCTGGCTTTCAGCAGAGACCTTAACTGGGGCTGTTGATTTGAGCATGACACAGTTTTTTCTGTGTAGCCTTAGCTTTCTTACAAACCGGATGGCTGGCTTCCAAGGGTGAGCCTTCTGGAAGTGATACTGCCTTTCACGACCTGGCCTCTGAAGTCATACAGCATTCTTTCTGCTGTATTCTATTTGTTAATGTGGTCATAATAACCCAACTAGGTACAAAGGAGGGGTAGGGAGATGCAAGGTTCTGGAAGTGCATGTGGGATCAGAAATGTTGCTATAGTCAGTACAGTCTGCCATGCCAACCAAGAAACAAACTCCAATTCCTTTT
Source organism: Manis javanica (assembly GCF_040802235.1). Taxonomy (NCBI): domain Eukaryota; kingdom Metazoa; phylum Chordata; class Mammalia; order Pholidota; family Manidae; genus Manis; species Manis javanica. The sequence continues at coordinate 124,038,003 of NC_133160.1, read as the reverse complement.
TGAGTCATTACAATCTCGGTAAATCTCACTATCATCCTCCTTTGTTCAAACCAAAACCTAGGTATCGGCTTTAATTTTCTCTTTTTTTTCACTCATAATATCTGTAAATCCACGTGGTTTTATCATCCATATTTTGTTTCCTGAATTCCTTTCCTTCTATCCTTTTGTTTTGTCCCTACTAATCCCAATAATTTTTTCTTTCTCCTAAACCTCACCAGTAAACACCTAACACACTACCTGCTACTTTTTTGTTCTACCCAATTCATTCTTCACATATGTTATCATCAATGAAAAAAATTAGCTAATGTCACTTCCTTGCTTAAAATGGCCACACATAAGCCCAGAATAGTTTAAAAATATTCTTATGTGGAAGTATTATATGGGCGTGTGAAACATTCCAGTCAGGAGAGTATGTACAATGGAAAAGAGTAACAAAAACTCTCAAGTATCTTTGATTGTTTGTAGATAAGCAGAGTTACATTCAGTTGACTGATGCTTTGAAATATTTTTTAAAAAGAAAAGATTAAATGTGTCTTTTTAAAACACCCAAAATGCCGATGTTTTATTGTTATTTTTCAAACCATATTTTATTTTCTCCTATACATAAGGATGAAGGTCATAAACATTTTTCTTCTTTTAACCACCATTTTGGATTGGATCCTGGGCTCTGGTGTTTTCTCTATTAAATGCCCCCAGCATATAATTGCATAAGGCAAACAGTCATCTTGAAAGGCCACAGACTTTATGTATCATTTACTATTTCTATTGTGCTGTTCATGTTCATATAAAATACGTTTATTTTTATAGCAACTGAGGTTGAAAAATAGTAAGATTTTAGATAAGTTAAAAATGTATTTCTGCTTTTAAATGCATGATTTTCCTTATGCTCAATAGTACATTTATACAATAAAAATGATCTCTTCAAATATAATCTATAACCTATAATACAAAATACATAAGATACTTATAAGTATATATTTATTTATCCATCACTCCTTTGGTAAGAATTTTAAATGTTACATTTTCTTTTCTTTAACCTTTTCATATTTTATGTAATGAAATTCACATGAGGAACTTTAAAAGACTGTAAGTTATATGTTATAAAGGCTTATTTTTCCTTGATTTTTCCTTAGCTACTGACAGTCTTCCTAGCAACAGTTTTTATTTTTCTTCCAAACTGTGAAATAGCATATACTGTGTTTGCCTGGGGGCATACATGTATGCTTTTAAGCAATATATGGACTGTTCTTGCTTGATCAAAAACTGGATAGATATGCTGAATTTAGTGGGAGGATTTTACTGCTCTTCAATTCACTGTCTTCTAATAATTCTTCAACTACTTCATGAATTTGTGTATTATCTTCATTTAATAGAATTCATGTCATCTTTATGTTACTGATATAATAAACAAGCTTTGGGGAAATGTTCTTATCTCAATTAATTTGTGAGTATGTTAAAAAAATTCAAATTTAAAAAGAATGAGATGTGTTTCATCTAGTGATTTTCAGATTCTTTTTACTAGCTATCTTAAATCTGAAACATTATTTTTCAAACAAGTTTGCATTTACAAATGAATCTTAGCAAAGTCTGACATTTCATAGGGCCTTTTTTTTAAGTAAGAAATATTCTACCAAGAAAACTTCCTTAATTTATGAGAAAAAATTGGTAACCCACAGTACACAGTACACATTGTATAAATAATGTGTGAGAAAACGTTCACTAATGAGATTCTTCAATATTTGTACTACAGATTTTGAATTCATTTTATTACTTACCCACTGCTTTACAGACTTAATATTTTAAACCACACATATTGATTATTTCATTGTTTCTGTGTGTTAGGAACATAGTCCTGGCTTAGCTGTGTCCTCTCGGTCTGGATCCCTTAATGGCTGCAATCAAGTTATTGGCTAGACCTGCAGTCTCATCTAAAGGTTTGAGGTAAGATCGACGAAGCTCATGTAGTTTTGACAAAATGCAACTTTTTTGTGCACCCTCGTTGGCCTCAAATCCTCGCTAGCTTTTGCATGGAGACATCCCTCTGTTGCTTACTTCATCAAAGTATGTGAGCTGAGGAAGCAATGGAGAATACCAGCAAGATGGAAGTTATGGTCTTATGTGCCTATTGGGTTTTTAATATCTTTACTGATTTCATTCTAAATGCACACATAAGATATTCTGAATCAGAGACAGATATTTTTAATTAAATATTTCTCAGTAATTTCTCAAATATTTCTCAGTAAATATTTCTCAGCATTTTCATTTTTGTAACCTAATCTTTATCTAAGAATATAAAATGAGAGCATGCCAATTGTTCCAGGAAAGAACACTTGACCTCCCAGAATAAGAGGTGAGGAAAAATGATTGTTCTATGTTTATAAAGGGCAAGGAGGTACCTCCCCTTCCTTTTTTCCTTTTCTTTGTGGAAGGGCAGCTTCCTTACTCCAGCCCTTTATTAGTGATGTAATTGTCTCTAACAAAGCCTTACTCCAGCCCTTTATTAGTGATGTAATTGTCTCTAACCAAGTCTGGTTTACAACCTGGAGAAATCTCTGTGCTCCTGGGCCTCATTCTTCCTTGAAATGTAAATCCTTAGGAAGATAACCTTTGTGGTTTCCTGACACTGGGGGCTTAACCCAAAGATGACAACTGTATAACCATTTAACCCTCTAGGGAGATAAGAGAAATTACATTATTCTTTTGAATTAGAGCCATTAACTAGACGAAGGGCTACATCTCTAATTCTCATGGTGTGTGAATAAATTACTAGGCATAAGGCTTTTTACCTGAACACTGATAAATCCTGGAAAGTTTAATTTTCCCACAGCAACCTCATCATGTAAATGACATCTCATCACTTTTGTCACATTCTATTACTCAGAAGTAAGTCACAGGTCCCACTCACACTCTCACACTTGAGGGGAAGAGATAACACAGGGCATTAATACTGTTATTCATTAATAGAGGTATATTCAGGGCCATCTTAAATACCACAGCATCCTGTGAAGATATCAAGTACTTTAAAAATAAACATAGCTACTTCCCCCGTCCCAGCTTACTGGCAAGAGGAAGAGAAATGGAACAGGGGAGGGAGCAGAGGCCTGGGACTGCTGAATACCTAACTCCAGAGATCTGCTCTGGGAGCACAGCCACTTGTGGAAGGCAGGAATTCATATCCAGCTGCTGTAGGACAAAAGCTTGTACCTGTGTGCTCGGCCCACTGGTTCAGGCAGTGAAGACAGGCATTGCAGCTGGGAAGCAGGAAACAGCTCTTCCCTCCCCCCAGGCACCAATACCACTCCCCTGGGACCCCAACATTGCTTCAGGGGCTGAGCAGCCCCAGATAGTAGAGCTTCTGGAGACTAGAGGGCGCCATATACAAACATGAAGTGCCAAAGGAATCTGATCCAGAGTAAAATTATTAATACAACTCCTGAGAAAGATTTAAATGACATGGACCTCATGACTCTTCCTGAAAGGGAGTTCAAAATAAAAACCATTAACATGGTCATGGACGTCGGAAAGATATCCAAGAACTCAGGAATGAATTCCAGCTGGAGATCCAATTGGTGAAGAGCACAATGGAAGGTACTAAAATGGATACCATGGAGGAGACAATAAATGAAATAGAAACTAGAGAAGAGAAATACAAAGAAGCTGAGACACAGACAGAAAAAAGGATTGCTAAGAATGAAAGAATACTAAGAGAACTGTGTGACTAATCCAAATGGAACAATATTCACATTATAGGGATACCAGAAGTAGAAGAGAGAGAGAAAGGGATGGAAAGTGTCTGTGAGGAGGTAATTGCTGAAAACTTCCCCAATCTAGGGGAGGACATAGTCTCTCAGGCCATGGAGATGCACAGACCCCCCAACACAAGGGACCCAAGGAAGACAACACCAAGACATACAGTAATTAACATGGCAAGGATCAAGGATAAAGACAGACTATTAAAAGCAGCCAGAGAGAGAAATAAGATCACATACAAAGGAAAGTCCATCAGGCTAACATCAGACTTCTCAGCAGAAACCTTACAGGGCAGAAGAGAGTGGCATGATGTATTTAATGCAATAAAGCAGAAGGGCCTGGAACCAAGATTACTTTATCTGGCAAGATTATCATTTAAATTTGAAGGAGGGATTAAACAATTTTCAGATAAGCAAAAGCTGAGAAAATTTACCTCCCATAAACCATCTCTACAGTCTATTTTGGAGGGACTGCTATAGATGGAAGTGTTACTAAGGTTTAATAGCTGTCACCAGAGGTAATGAAACTACAGTAGAACAGCTAATTACTAAACAAAGGTAAAATTGAATTAACTATCCCCAAAGTCAATCAAGGGATAGACAACTAGTATACAATATGATACCCAATACATAAAGAATGGAGAAGGAAGGAAAAGGAGGAGAAAAAGAAAAGAACCTTTAGATTGTGTTTGTAACAGCATATTAACTGAGTTAACTTAGACTCTTAGATAGTAAGGAAGTTAACCTTAAACCTTTGGTAACCATGAATCTAAAGTCTGCAATTGCAATAAGTACATACCTATCAATAATCACCCTAAATGTAAATGGACTGAATGTATCAATCAAAAGACATTGAGTCACTGAATGGATAAAAAAGCAAGACCCATCTATATGCTGCTTACAAGAATCTCACTTTAAACCCAAAGACATACACAGACTAAAAGTGAAGGGATGGGAAAAGATATTTCATGCAACTAACAGAGAGAAAAAAGCAAGAGTTGCAGTACTTGTATCAGACAAAATAGACTTCAAAACAAAGAAAGTAACAAGAGACAAAGAAGAACATTACATAATGATAAAGGGGTCAATCCAATAAGAAGATATAACCATTATAAATATCTATGCTCCCAACAAAGGAGCACCCACATATGTGAAACAAATGCTAACAGAATTAAAAGGGGAAATAGAATGCAATGCATTCATTCTAGGAGACTTCAACACTCTACTCACTCTGAAAGACAGATCAACCAGACAGAAGATAAGTAAGGACACAGAGGCACTGAACAACACATTAGAACAGATGGACTGAACAGACATCTACAGAATGCTACACCCAAAAGCAACAGAATACACATTTTTCTCAAGTGCACATGGAACATTCTCAAGAATAGATCATATACCAGACCACAAAAAGAGCCTCAGTAAATTCAAAAAGATTGAAATTGTACCAACCAGTTTCTCAAACCACAAAGATATGAAACTAGAAATAAATTATGCAAAGAAAATGAAAAATCCCACAAACACATGGAGGCTTCACAACATGCACCTAAATAACCAATGGATCAATGACCAAATAAAAACAGAGATCAAGCAATATATGTAGACAAATGACAACAATAATTCAACACTGCAAAATTTGTGGGGTGCATCCAAGGCCATGCTAAGAGGAAAGTATATTGCAATACACGTCTACCTCAGGAAAGAAGAACAATCCCATATAAACAGTCTAAACTCACAATTAATGAAACTAGAAAAAGAAGAACAAATGAGCCCCAAGTCCATAGAAGGAGGGACATAATAAAGATTAGAGCAGAAATAAATAAAATCGAGAAGAATAAAACAATAGAAAGAATCAATGAGAGCAAGAGCTGGTTCTTTGAGAAAATAAACAAAACACATAAATCCCTAGCCAAACTTATCAAGAAAAAAGAGATTCTACACACATAAACAGAATCAGAAATGAGAAAGGAAAAATCACTATGGACATCACATAAACACAAAGAATTATTAGAGAATACTATGAAAAATTATATGCTAACAAACTGAATAACCTAGATGAAATGGACAACTTTCTAGAAAAATACAAACTTCCAAGGCTGACCAAAGAAGAAACAGAAAATCTAAACCGACCAATTACCATCAACGAAATCGAACAGGTAATAGAAAAACTACCTAAGAACAAAACCTCTGTACCAGATGGCTTCACTGCTGAATTTTATCAAACATTTAGTGAACACCTAATACCCATTCTCCTTAAAGTTTTCCAAAGAGTAGAAGAAGAGAGAATACTTCCAAACTCATTCTAAAGGCTAGCATTACTCTAATACCAAAATGAGGCAAAGACACCATAGCAAAAGAAAATTACAGACCAATATCCCTGATGAACATAGATGCAAAAATGCTCAACAAAATATGAGCAAACTGAATTAAAATATACATCAAAAAGATCATCCATTGTGATCAAGTAGGATTTATGCCAGTGATGCAAGGATGGTACAACATTAGAAAATGCATCAACATCATCCACCACATCAACAAAAGGAAGGACAAAAACCACATGACCATCTTCATAGATGCTGAAAAAGCATTTGACAAAATTCAACATCCATTCATGCTATGAACTCTCAACAAAGTGAGTATAGAGGGCAGGTACCTCAACATAATAAAGGACATATATGACAAACCCACAGCCAACATCATACTTAACAGTGAGAAGCTGAAAGCTTTTCGTTTAAGATTGGGAACAAGACAAGGATGCCCACTTTCCCCACTTCTATTCAACATAGTACTGGAGGTCTTAGCCATGGCAATCAGACAACACAAAGAAATAAAAGGCATCCAGATTGGCAAGGAAGAAGTTAAATTGTCCCTGTTTGCAGATGACATGATATTGTATATAAAAATCCCTGAAGAATCCACTCCAAAACTACTAGATCTAATATCTGAATTCAGCAAAGTTACAGGATACAAAATTAATACACAGAAATATGTGACATTCCTATGCACTAACAATGAACTAGCAGATAGAGAAATCAGGAAAACAATTGCATTCACAATTGCATCAAAAAGAATAAAATACCTAAGAATAAACCTAACCAAGGAAGAGAAAGACCTATACCCTGAAAACTACAAGACACTCATGAGAAAAATTAAAGAAGAAGATACCAGTAAATGGAAACACATCCCGTGCTCATGGATAGGAAAAATTAATATTGTCAAAATGGCCATCCTGCCTAAAGCAATCTATAGATTCAATGCAATTCCTATCAAAATACTAACAGCATTCTTCAATGAACAAGAGCTAATAGTTCTAAAATTCATATGGAACCACAAAAGACCCCAAATAGCCAAAGCAATCCTGAGAAGGAAGAATAAAGCAGGGAGGATTACGCTCCCCAACTTCCAGCTCTACTACAAAGCCACAGTAACCAAGACAATTTGGTACTGGCACAAGAACAGAGCCACAGACCAATGGAACAGGCTAGAGAGCCCTGATGTAAACCCAACCATATATGGTCAATTAATATATGATAAAGTTGCTGTGGACATACAATGGGGAAATGACAGCTTCTTCAACAGCTGGTGTTGGCAAAACTGGATAGCTACATGCACGAGAATGAAACTACACTATTGTTTAACCCCATACACAAAAGTAAACTCAAAATGGATTAAAGACTTGAATGTAAGTCATGAAACTATAAAACTCTTAGAAGGCAACATAGGCAAAAATCTCCTGAATATAAGCATGAACAACTTATTCCTGAACCCATCTCCTCGAGCATGGGGAACAAAAGCAAAAATGAACTCATGGGACTACATCAAACTAAAAAGTTTCTGTACAGCAAAGGACACCATCAGCAGAACAAAAAGGCATCCTACAGTATGGGAGAATATATTTGTAAATGACATATTCGACAAGGGGTTAACATAAAAAATATATAAAGAACTTACACACCTCAACACCCAAAAAGCAAATAACCCTATTAAAAAATGGCAGAGGATATGAAGAGACAGTTCTCCAAAGAAGAAATTCTGATGGCCAAACAGACACATGAAAAGATGCTCGATATCACTAATCATCAGGGAAATGCAAATTAAAACCACAATGAGGTATCACCTCACACCAGTAAGAATGGTCAGCATTGAAAGACTAAGAACAACAAATGCTAGTGAGGATTCAGAGAAAGGGGAACCCTTCTGCACGGCTGGTGGAAATGTAAATTAGTTCAACCATTGTGGAAAGCAATATGGAGGCTCCTCAAAAAACTAAAAGTAGAAATACCATTTGACCTGGGAATATCACTCCTTGGAATTTATCCAAAGAATGCAACTTCTCAGATTCAAAAAGACATATGCACCCCTATGTTTATCACCACACTTGTTACAATAGCCAAGATATGGAAGCAACCTAATGATAGATGAATCATTAGATGAATGGATTAAGAAGAGGTGGTACATATACACAATGGAATACTATTCAGCCATAAGAAAGAAACAAATCCTACAATTTGCAACAACATGGATGGAGCTGAGGACATTATGCTCAGTGAAATAAGCCAGGCAGAGAAAGACAAATGCCAAATGTTTTCCCTCATTTGTGGAGTATAACAATGAAACAAAACTGAAGGTTCAAAATGGCAGCAGATTTAGAGACTCCAAGAAGGAACTAGTGGTTACCAAAGGGAGGGCTGTGGGAGGGCGGGTGGGGAGGGAGGGAGAAGGGGATTGAGGGGTATTATGTTTAGTACACATGGTGTGGGGGGATCACAGAAAGAACAGTGTAGCACAGAGAAGGCACACAGTGGATCTGTGGCATCTTGCTGCACTGATGGACAGTGACTGCACTGGGGTATGGGTGGGGACTTGATAATATGGGTGGGGTTAATGTAGTAACCACATTGTTTTTTCATGTGAAACCTTCCTAAGAGTGTATATCAATCATACCTTAATAAAAAATTAAGAAAGAATTAAAATAAAAAAATAAACATAGCTAGAAAAAAATTATAGTTGCTTATATTTGTAACAACAAATTTTTAAAAAATTCTAGTTTCACATCAACATTGCCTGACACAGAAAATTTTGCTCAATCTGCATAAAAATTTTTATATTGCTGAAAATTCATTGAACCAATAGTGAGTCCACATGACAATGTTCTATATTTGATTTATCTCAAATTCAGTTGAAATTGGCTTGCTCTAAAAGATCTTATCTTTCTAATATCAATAGAGGTTTTTAAAAAATGGTTAATTATATCTTACAAGAATATAACATCTTAGTTTATGAGATGTTTATTCTTCTCATCACAATGCAAGGAATATAAGGATTTTTAACCACAGTTTTCCATCAAGGAAACTAAATTTAAGGTTGTCTAACTTGCTGAAGGTTATTCAGCCATCACGGCAGAGCTGGGTCTTTTAAGTCAGGCTAATCAATCGTATTGTAAGGTTACTTTATATGCATTTCATAGTTTTCGTTGGCTTGTTTGTTTTTACTTTTGGTCTTTTTTTTAACATTGAAAAGACCAATAAGGAAAGAGCACCGAAAAGGATTGTCTTAAAAATATGTATTTTCCACACTGGTGTTTCTTTCTTTTCTTCCTTTCTTCCTTCCTATCTGGATAAAACAATCTTTCTGAATCTATGAAAATTAGCTCTGCAGAAGCTGTATTAACTATCATTAATATGGACAAGTTTATTTGTTAGCCCCTTTTCTTAAAATTACTAAATGAATTCTAGAAAACAAAAATTTTATTGAGGATTCTTTTTACGTTAAAATATTAAGGTGAAAAGTATTGCATAACTATGATGATGTTTCATCAGGAAGGTGTACACTTTTGTATAAATTACCTCATTGGGTCATGAGAACTCTTCCAAATGCAGATGTATATCTGGTTGACAGTAGTGAGAACAGACAAGCAAAGCACAGAACCAGATCTTACTTAAAACTGAAGCACAGGTTTCCTGAAAAGCTACAGTACATAGAATGTCCTCAGGTCTCACCACCAGCATTCCTGTGGACAAGGCATGAAAATTAGGGGTGAATTTTCCTACCTATTAAACTAGGAAATTCCAGGTTTCCAGAGCTGGCTGTGAAATTTCTTTAAAATGTGAAAAAGTATGTAATTTTTACTTTCTATTGTTAGAAAGACACAGGCACTAAATGGTATCTCTTCTCTTAGGCTAAGTCACCAAGCCTGGGCTTAATACCTAACCTAATTGTCATTTCAACCTGCACCAGAAATGTAGTCAGTCAGCAATTTTCCAGTAAGCATGAATGAGGTAATGTCATATTCTTTCCATCCTCCCATAGGAACCCACCTAATAAGACCTTTTTGTCTCCAGATGAAGTTGATCTCACCTGAAATAATCCCTTTCCCTATTTTTGACTTCCTTGTAGGCCTTTAGAAACTTTTCCCTTTCTGTTGCTTTGAGAGCATCTCTCTTCTTGCTGGGGATGGGAGTTGGGGGACATGCTACCCAATCCATGAATCGCTTCATAAAGCCAATTAGATCTTCAAATTTACTTGGATGAATTTCTTTTCTTAACTGTAGTCCAACAGGCAAATAGATAATTGTTCCCTGTGGTAAACCAATTTTGAAATAATTACTATAAGAAGTGTTTTAGGTTACATGTTGTTATTATTCATTTGTTTGTAAAAGAGCAGAGGTCTAATTTCTGGGTAACATAACTATTAATATTTATTGAATTCAGAGGATGTTATTTCACTAGAATAGCACAGATAATTTTATGTTTTACCATATCCTGGGCCGAGAAGGGGCAGTTCCTTTGGTATTGTGATTTCCTTATCTGTTAATTTAGGGGTAGATTTCAAAATGTTTAAAATCCCTGTAGTTTAAATATTTATTGATTTTCATTCTGTTTACCTTTTGAAATCTGTTTTTGTCAGGTTCATATTATCTTCTTATTCATTTTTTCTAAGTTCACTGAAATACTAATAATTGTGGTTTTCCAGGGCCAGTTATGTAGCAGTACAAAGAAAAATAGATTGCATTTTTAAAATATTACATTAGGCATAAAAATGTAGGACAAGTAAACCAGGTGGATTCTAATATTAGCTGATTTAGTAAGTAAAAAATTAATACACTGACCTTCTTTACATGCATCAAAGTACATAATTCATTTGTTCCTATAGGGTAACTAAGCAATGTTATGTTGATTTTCCAACCAGAAGCTTTTCTTAATAGAAAAATATAGGAGGTTTTATTGGCTACAACCCCCTTTGTCCTCTGCACCCACAATGTTGCCAGTGACCTCCATGTTGCCAAATACATGGGCCTTTCTCATTCCTCATCTTACTTGACTTCTCAGTAATACTTGATTTATTTGATGTATTTGACCAATTTCTTAATTCAATGTCATGTTATGTTCTTCAGCTCTGAATTTTCCTTTCTTCATTATGTTTTCTTCTATTTCTCCTTCATGGCTATTTCCCTTTTATACAATCTCAGGTCTTTGTATGATGCTTTCATGTTTTTTCTTCATTGCAATATACACATACTCTGCCTAGAGTCCTATGCCTTTAGAAACCATTTATATGCTGACCTTTCCCAAAAATATATCACCAGTCCTGGTTTCACTTTTGTGTTTCAAGATCCAAAAGCAACTGTACTGTATATAGATAGATATTTACATTTGGATATCTCTTAAGCATCTCAGTCCTAACATAGTCAAAATTCATTCTGTCTTAACCCTGTGTAAAAGAGGAAGATTTTCCTTTACCCTTATAGGTTCTTTTGGTTGGTCATTAATTGAATTAATATAAAACAGATTAGCAGGAGAAAAAGCAAACTTAACTGCATACATATAGGTGCTCCACACAGACAACTAGAGAATCTAAGACAGACCAGTTAAGCTCACAGGTCATCCTTAGCTAAGGAGAAGGGAGTAGGGGTCTGAGGCTCCAAAGGGCAGGCAGACAGTTCACAGGAAGATGGGAAGAACAGAAGTTTGGTAAACAGCTGTCTGCCACACCACGCAGAGACAACTGGACAGAGAAATTTGGGCACACATGTCCTGCCTCGCTCCCCCAGCTCGCTGCATCTAGCCCATACTCTGTAGTTCTCTCTGGTGATAGCTGTCTTCCTGGACTAGAGCCTCCATCTAAATTCTTTTAAGTAGTGAAGGGGAGGTAAAAAACTCCTGCTGAGTGCCTTGGGCCCAGATTGTTTTCAGCTCAAAACAATCGACATATTAAAGAGGCATATTCTGGGGAGGCCTGTCCTGAACCTCTTCACCTGCAATCAAACTTTCTGCTCTTCTAGTCTTCACTGTTTCCGTAAATGATATCACCATTCACTAGTTGCTCAAGGAAGAAATTATAACAACCCTCACATCTATCTAAACACCAAATCCTGCCAATTTTGTCTCAAATATATCTCAAATTTGACAATTTATCTCCATCCCCACCCCACCACCCTTTCTTAGTCATCTTGCCTTCTTTCACTATTGCTTTCAACCAATCCAATCTGCTAACAGCAGCTGAAATAATCATAAAATATAAATCACACAATGTCATTTCTCTAATTAATTTTTTCAGTGGCTTTGCATTGCATTCAGAATAAAATTAAAAATCTTGGACCTTTCCCTCATGTCACCCTTCTAGCTTTAGCTCCAGTCACTTATTATCATTCACTCCTTAGTACTCAGCTACTTTTGCTTTCATATGTCAATGAAACATTCATTAAATCACCTTGAATAAAGACTGAGTTTTTTTGGAGCCTGACTGAGGACTTAAGCCTTAACTCCCATAGGAAAGAGATCTGTTTCAAGGAGCCCAAGTCATACAAAGGTTTTTATACCCATGGAGAAACAGGAAGAAGGACAAGGTTTCAAAAAGGTATATTCCATTTATATACAATATGAAATGCTGAAAAAGAGAGTTAGGGTCATAAGCATCTTGACACCATAGGGCATTAAGGGGAAGGTCAAACAAATGCCCTTGAGCAGGACAAAAGAGATATGGTGATGCATACTTTGTTTAGCTTTTAACTTGGTTTTAATGAACAGATGTTATTATAAAGTTAGAAAGTTTAAGTTTTCAAGGGTGGCCATTTTGAGACTCCCAAAGGTAATGAAAATTTCAATATTTAGGCCTTAGAAATCTTTTTGTTGGTCCCTCATATAGTGGTCAGCTTTTACTTATTTCATACAGTTAGAGTCTGGACAATTCTTTTAGGCCTTTGTAATTTCATCTTTCTTTGCTTGAAGCATACCTTCCATTACTTGACACCCTCTACTCCAAATACTTTTGCCAAGCTGATTCATACTCAATTATGAAATTTTCTCTTAAAAGTCACTTTCACAAAATAAAACATCTTCCGTGATCCTCTAATTTAAATTACTGCCTTTTTTACAATTTCAGAGCACCAGTTTCCTTTACTTCATCAATAGTATTGGTTCCTAAGCATGACTGATTATTTCTGTGAGTATTTCCATTTCACTCTCATTGGACAATAAATAGTGAGCTGTGTTTCTCTTTTGCTCATGTTTTATCACTACAGTAAATCACACATAATGAATGATAATTTTGATGTACTATCCTCCCCAAATTTTATTTTTCTCTAAAACTCCAAAAAATATTATGTATATTTATTTGCATAGATTTTGCTTTTTCTGGATCATCTATTTTTATCTCCTATCCTTCTAAAGGAGGGATAAAAAGATAAAAATCTTATCTCGCCAGGACATGATTATCAGATCTTCTTCAAAATACTTCCAGTCAATTTGGTGACTTTTTGTTGTGGAGACACGCAATGCCTGTGAAGTATCATTGTCAAGCTTTATCACTTTATAATTTATTTTTCTATCTTAATTTTCTGTTAGACAGGAAAATAGATATGAATGGGGTGGAAAGAGAAAAAGGCCAGGAAGTCCACTAAAAATTTAGACCCAAAATTAATCAATTAAAGCTCAAAAAGCCAGGAGCAACTTGGCCTGGAATGTTTGAATATTCTCCAGATAAAGGAAGGTACCTCAGCATAGCTCATGTCTTAATTGTGTTAATCATGCAGGCCCAGCCTTAAACAACATAGTAAAAGGCAGGAAGGATTCTATCTTAAAGATTGTACTTTAATACTCAGGAAGTTAACTTACTCTTTAGCAAATAGACAATAACTCAGCCCACCTTGGGGGCCTGGCAGGCAGTCTGTTTGATATGCTCCCAGACCAAGATGCCGATATATACCACGGAGAAATCAGAGCAGGAAGTTCCTTGTGTTAAGTTAATTCTAAGTATTGACAAGTCTGCACCCCCAGCCCTTAGTCACATTCCTAAAGAATCCTTAAAAAGGGGAACCCCCAACCTTTCGGGGTGCTCCTCTCTCTGAGGTTGCCTGCACTTTCTAAGTGTATACATAACCTTTTTAACTTTAAACTCTCTCTTTTCAACCTTTCAGGGGGCACTCTTCTCTCTGAAGTTGCCCACACTTTCTAAGTGTGTAACCTTTTAATCTTAAACTTTCTCTCTCCAACCTTTCAGGGTGCCTCTCCTTGCTGAGGTGGCCGTATTTTTCCTCTCTTTAAGTAACTTTAAATAAAACTTTTGCTCTCCTTCACTACTGTGTCTCTGCCCTTCACTTCTTGGTCACGGCAGGGACAAGGACCAAGGAAAATACACAATGCTCTCCACCATCCCAACATTTTCCATACCCTTATCCATAATAAATTCAGACATATCCTGTAAGTTCTTCCTAGATTTTTTACAAGCTTGCATTCCCATAGTTTTCTAATTTTTCTATTAATTACTCTTTACTTTTTAATAATTTCCACTTAATACATTTCATAATGGCCATAATACTGCAATAGGAACTGTTGAAAACTCCATGATAGTTTTCTATTTCAGTAACTACTTTTATTGTACACAAAGAGAATGCTTTTTCTCTTCTAAAACTCCAGAAGATCTGAACTCAGTTTTTTGTGGGTCTTGTTGGGGAGGAAAAATAATTATCTGTCTACCCTTCTAGGTTCTTGGCTGAGACACCCCATGTAGTAAAAGTCAGATTAACAAGAAAAACAAGCTGAAGTTTAATAACATATATATCTCATGTATGCATGGGAAATACCCAGGAAATAGTAACTCCCTGAAATGGCCAGGCAATTACCTTAGGTACCATCTTCAGCTAAAGACAAAAGATGTTAGGGGAAGAGAAAGGCCAGTTATGGAGGTGCCCAGCAAAGGCATAGTAAGTAAGGATAAGGTTGCTATTGTTTCAGAGGAAGAATTTTTCTGTACCCCTGAGGTTCTTCTAGCTGGTCTAAGAATCAAACTGACAAGATAGATCAACAGGAGAAAACAACAAATTTCATTATGTATGTACGGGGAATCCATGGGCATAGATTCCAAAGACCGTCAGGGGCAATGAGGTATGTATATCATCCTGAACCAAAGAGAAAGGGGTGAGGTCTGAGACTTCAAAAGGACAGGGAAGAAATTCACAGGAATATGAAAGAGTAAATGGTAAATACATGTTTGCTGGGCCACAGAGAAACAATGGGGCACAAAGAGGAATTTTAGCAGATTGCCACATTCCTCCCTCTCTACTACCCCTAGGTTTTATTAGAATGTAGTTATCTATAATAACAACTCTCTTCCTGGAGCAGGTCCATTATCTAAATTCTTTTGATGCAGTTGAGGGGAGGAGATCAAAATTGCTTAGGCTTTTGGGCCGTCATTGCTCTGAAATAATCTGCATGTCATGACGGCACATCTTGGGTAGCCTGCTCTTAGCCCCAGTACTATGTAGATTCAAGTCCTTGCCTCCTTCATTGATAAAGACTTTCCAGAGATTTAAAGTCATCCTTCCCTTTCTGGTACAAAGAGGAGGACATACTTACAAACAGAGATTTCCTTTATAAATGCAAGGGTGTTTTATGAAAGGGTAACTTCTGCTTGGTTTTAGGAGCTTCTCCCATGTCTGCTATTACTTAAAAATAATCATTCTAAAATAATCCTTATGCCAAAAAGGTGTATTTTAGGGGGGACAAATTTTGCCCCCAAATAGTGATTTTTTAGGAAAAGAGTACAAGAGTGATTAAAGGATTTTAACCTTACTGTGCCTGACTAAGACTTACTGGAAGTGAGAATTTATACAGGAAGCTAACTACCAGAGTTAAACAGTAGGCTTGATTTTCTTTTCTATAAGAAAAAACATCCATGGAGAAAGAAGAGTGTATAATTGAGTCCATTAAGTGTTAGATGTGCAGATCTTGTTCTTGATACAATGTTATTTCCTGTTAGGAAGGTATCAGAAATGGTGATTTCCAAGCCATCAGGTTTTATGAACTAAAGACCATATCACATAACACTTCAATTGGCTAGTTTGTATTTGGGGATGTTAAAGGTTATTTGAAAAGAGCCCATTTACAACCATAGAAGACAGATTCCTTAAACTTTTTCTCCTTTTCATAGACAGTTTTGTGTAATATGGAGTCACCAGCAAGATCAATTTGGAAAGACTCCATAGGAAAAAGGAAAAAAATACAATTACTTTTGGGAGCAAAGAAATAATTAGGCTTGAGTAAAATTAAACTTTTTTCTTATCAGTGTCTGTACACATTTCCTTTTTCATTTATTATTTGCATAATGTTTCTTTTACCAAAATCTATCATACTCTTTAAATAGGCACTGTAGGACCCAAACAGAAATAAGTCTTGTAGTGACAGAATTTCGTAAGTGGTGCCACTTATTTCTTTTTGCTTACTTGATTAAAATTCATAATAAATTCAACCCAGTTTCCTATACAGATGGTCCTTAACTTACAGTGGCTCAACTTAACAATTTTTCAACTTTGCAATAATGCAAAGTTATATGAATTCAGTGGAAACTGTACTTAGCATCTTGAATTTTGACCTTTCCCCAGGCTAGTGATATTCAGTATGATGCTCTCCTGTGATGCTGGGCAGTGGCAGCGAGAGGCAGCCCCCAGCCAGCCGCACGATCATGGGGGTAAATAACCGATATAAAATTACAGCCATTCTGTACCCATACAGTCTTTCCCTTTTTCACCAATACAGTATTCAAAAAATGTGAGATATTCAAGACTTTATTATAAAATAGGATTTCTATTAGATCGCTTTTCCCAACTACTGGCTAATGTAAATGTTCTGAGCACATTTAAGGTAGGCTAGGTTAAGCGATGTTTGGTAGGTTTGGGGAGGAAGAATTTCCTCTACCCTTCAAGGTTCTTGTAGATGGTTTAGGAATCAAATTGATATATGCCAGATTGGCAGGAGAAAAAAAAGTTTAATTATATGTATACAGGGAATCGATAGACATAGATTCTAAAGATAGTCAGGGACATGAGGTATACGTGTGATCCTGAACCAAGGAGAAGGGGGTAGGGGTCCAAGACTCCAAAGGAAAAGGTAAGTAATTCACAGGAATATGAAAAGAGTAAATGTTAGGCAAACTAAGTTCTTGATGAGCCACACCGAAGGAATGGGGCACAGAGAGAAATTTTAACAAACACGCTGTGTCACATTCCTTCCCATTACTCCTAATTTACATTATATTATAATTATCTATGGTGACATTTCTTCCACCTAAATTCTTTTTTATGCAGTTTCGTGAGGAGGCAGGGTCAAACCATCTTTCTGAGTCTTTTGGGACCTTGATTGTTTTCAACTTGGAAATACCTACATGTCACAATGGCACATATTGGGACAGTCTGCTTTTGGTCCCCACAGTAGGTTAGATGTATTAAATGTGTTATTTTGATTTAAAATATTTTCTTCTTACACTCTGTGTGTTGTGGGTAACTGCACCATAAGTTGAGGAAAATATGTATATTAAATACTTGTAAGGATTAAAAAAATTCAGTTGTACAGTGGATAACAAAGAGTTTGTAGAGAATAAGCTAACATACTCTGTGATGGAAAATACCCATATTTTAATACACCTTATTATAAGAATAAATCTACAAAATAAAATCACTCTTTACTATACTATAGTTAAAATACTTACTAAATATAGGAAATAAATTTTATTCTGATTCAGTCAAGATTTTCCATGTTTTGCTGAGTATCTTCCAGTTATGACCAGTTGTTCTGCATTGATATGGCCAGTTGCTTGCTGCAGGAAATTATCTCATTCTGAATTCATTCTCCTTATTTTCCTCTAGTAGGACCTCATATACTACCCTTTCCAATACTCTCCATTTAGCTGCATGCTTGATTCATCCTTGGGAGTGTCAATAATGTCAAATATGATAATCTTTGGAACTGTCAACACCATCTAATACTTTAGCTCTTTGCTTCCATATCCTTAGTTTTCTTTGTTTTTCTACTTTGTCTCTTCTTTTTCATCATAGTAACAGTCTTCCCTTTGAAAGCAAGAGCAAAACACCTAAAATCTCTGAATATGAAGCATTAACTTGCTCCTTGGATTTCAGGCTGACAGCGAATCACTCATCCCACTAAATCATTATTGCTCTGTTTCTGTCTTTCTAGTGAGAGCCAAGCACAGACATTAACTGTTCTGTCATATTTTATCCAGTATAATGAAGGCAACAGATACATGTTTTATCTAGGTCATCTTCCAGTTTATAAAAATCTGTACTGTAGAAACATGGCAGACCCTTAAAAATTACTTAACTAGTAGGAGAGAAAATCAGTTCTAGTTTTTTATTTGCTTATATTTTCTTTAAAAATTACAGCTGTAAGATGTGTGTGTGTGGTATACAGTTGATTAAACTCATAGAGATTGAACACTTTAATACATAGAACAATCAAATAAGCTATCTTAAAAAGAAGTGGTTGCAAATGTTATTAACATTAAATATTACTAAGTAAATACTGATTATTAAAGTTAATTCTAAGAGATAACTGTTGTCTTATCAGAGTAACTTTTTATATTCCATTCCAAAAAATCCACAGTGTCATGGTTTTTGCTCAAATATCAATAAAACCTTAAAATGGAGAAATAGACCAAAGTCTACTTTAATGTAATTATACTTTTTCCTTAGTAAACCAAAGAGCATATAAATTGTGTGAAAATACAATGAATTCTTGATATACTATATATCTTACCTTTGAAGAAGAAAATTATTGTAGGAACAGTAAGAATTTCAATATTAGTTTCAATATTATGGTGTGAGGACAGTTATAACTTTTTAATGTTTAGAGTTCTTTGTATTACAATTTCATTATGAAATACATGTCCAATATTGGCATTATAGGTGTCATCATATGGGACTTAGTATACTTGGAAACATGAAACTGAAAAAATAAAATGAACGTAACTCATCTATTTAAGAAGATTATAGTTAAGATTTAGAATGTGAAATAAACTTGTTATACAATTAGTAAAATTTACCATAATTTCACTAATATGCTTTGTATTACTTTTGAAATCCCATAATATACCTGATTATTGAATTAAAAAGAAAGTCTAATGGATACAGATGAGATACATGTCCTAGTTTGGGGAGAAAATAATTGTAAGAATATATTTTGATGTGTGATTTTATATATTTTACCAATATTACCAATGGGAAAAAAGTCAAATAGAACAAAATATTGTGAACGTGATTATTAATTTTACGTGTCAACTTGACTGGGCCACGGGGTGTCCAGATGTTTAACAAAACATTATTTCTCGGTGTGTCTATCAGGGTGCTTCCGGATGAGATTTGCATTTGAGTTGGTAGACTGAGCACAACAGACCGCCTTGTTCCATGTGAGTGGGCATCATCCAATCCATTGAGGGTCTGAATAGGAAAAAAGGAGGGAGAATTTGTTCCCTCAGTCTGACTCTTGGGCTGGATCATGTATTTTCCTGCCCTTGGATTGGGACTTCCACCATCAGCTCTCTTGTGTCTCAGGTCTTCAGTCCTGGACTAGAATTTTCAACACTGGTTCTTCTGGTTCTCAGGCCTTTGGACCTGGACTGGAACTATACCACCAGCTTTTCTGGGTCTCCAGCTTGCAGGCCACAGATTGTGGGATTTTGATTCCATAATTATGTGAGTCAATTTGTTACAATAAATCTCTTTAGATAGATAGAGACGGAGATAGAAATAGAGATAGAAAGATATATATCTTATTAGTTCTATTTCTCTGGTGAACCCTAACTAATATGATGTAATTAAAACGATTAGAGTTCATGCTCATTATACTTACACATAAAGTGCTATTTACTTAAAGAAATGTATGACAGGATATACACGTAGGAGAAAGTATTTTCCCAAAAAGTAATTTGGTGAACTAGAATAGATATGCAGTTATTTGTTGCTTTTCTGAGGATTTTGTCTGAAAGAACGGAAGGAAAGGAAGGAAAAGAAAAGAAAAGAATAAAAAAATAATGTGAGGGAAAAAAGAAGGAACAAGGGAATATAAACCCACAAACACTAACTCCTTTGGGAAAAAAAAGAGCTCCTGAAAGAAATTTTTGTAATTTACAGAAAGAAATTATTTTTTCAAGTGTCAAAATGCCTAAAACACCCAAAGAACTTACAATAAAATGAACTACAAAAAAAATGAAAACTATTAAAATGTTATATTAGTAAGAAAAGAACTGCTCTGTATGGTTCAAGATATACTATGATGATGTTAACTAGAATGTTGCCATTAAAGGATCCACACTGTCAGAGTGTCAAATTCAAGAAAATAGACAGACATTTGGATGATAAGTGGTTCATAGTGACATAGGAATTGTGAGCACACTTAACTTTTTACAATCTGGTAGATAACTGTTTTAGAATGCTGAATTGGGAAATAAAAATATATATTACAGATATCATTTTTTTATCTATAAAACAAGAGGGAAAAAGAAGGTAATTATATATATTAAAGGTAAATTAAGAGACAGAAAGATAAAAATTTTTCTTATGAATATCTAACTTCCAGGAATATTATTAATCTAGGAAAAAATTCAGCATAGAAGAACTTTCAAATATCAACTTTGATGTATTGGAAAATTCTAAATAATGAAAATACTTATTACAGAATGTAAGTTTTTTCACACCAAAATATAATTTTAACTGTGAAAACTAAAGCTTCTGTTATTTGCTTATATGGCAGAAAGCTAACTAGAGCAAAATCATTATATGACCATTTTCTAACAATGTTTTTCTTTTGGTTAAGAATGAAGCACACAGTATCAATGTTAATTTGAATCCATCCACCCATAAATATGATTCACAGTTGATTTTAGGTAGTATTTTCCTTTAGTAATATATTTATTGTTATATTTACAGCACCAATTAAGACTATTAGTTAAAGTCATAGTTTGGTGTGTCCTTGTTTAGGCCTGGTGCATTTAAAAACAATATACAATATATTGGCATCAGCTTATAATTAATATTTTGCTTTTATTGTTGTAAGATCTGGTGATGTTCTTTCCCCTGTGCATCAAGGAAACTTGAAAAAAAAATTAACCCTAAACATGAGCTTGCTTTAAAGCTTTCACTGATGTCAATAATATTCAACATTCTGAAAGGGTATTGAAGACATGGCTTTAGAACTTCTGTTAGAAAAATCTAGGAAAGAGTTAATTGGTCTATATAGACTTTTAATGATAAAAGATTATTACTCTAATATTAAAAATGACTTTTCTGATCATTTACAAGGTGATAATTCTTTTCTCTGCCATAACTTGTGATGAATATACTAATGCAACCATTGTATAGAAATTATTAACCAAGTTAATAAATCAATGAGGCTGAAATCTTCAGAAATTTCTTTCCTGCTCTCTTTCATGAATAGGCTTTATAAAACCTATTTTGTATGGGGATGAATGCCAAGCAGGACTGAAATACCAAGTACTGCTGGGTCAATGGAAGGAGATGGCTGCTCCTGTACTCGACAGGCCTTGTTGATTTTCCATCTCTGGGGAATTATTAAGTCTGTAATAGTACTTAGTATTAGAGTTTAAAGAAGCCAGCCAAATAATCCATATTTTCTTTCTATGGAAGTGCAGGTCAGAGAAGCAAGAGAAAGGAACATTCTAAATTATTTCTGCACTCAAGTTTCTTGGAAAAGAAATAACATCCTTCTCTCTTTATTAGAAAGTTAAAACCTACCCTCAGAGTCTTGTCCTTTTATTTCTCCGTGTTCTTTATAATTATTATCGTATTTATATTTTCACCATTTACCAGTGATTGTAGTATTACGACTGACCCTACATTATTATTGTTATTCTGCACACAGACATTTTTGAAGATTCTTTTCTATTCCCTTGGGAGCCAGGTTACTAAAAGCAAAGGGTAAAAAGAGAAAGGTACTCTCTGCTGGTTTTTGCAAAGGGACCACTAGGGTCTTAATGAATTAGCAGTTGACACAGCTCCTAAGGTGTCTGGCCCCTTCCATTTGGATATGAGACCAGGATATGGGTCCCTATTTTCAGAGTGAGAGGGTCTTTATGAGGAGTAAGGGCTGATGGCTCCTCAAGGAGGCACTGTTTGCTAATGGCCAAAGTTGACCAAATTATTAAATTATTGAAAGGATGTGAAATCAGTGACCAAAATATTGTAGTCAGAGCTATTTTTCTCAAAGATTTGTATAAGTATCTTAAATGGCATAATATAATAACTCAGGGACATCTAGCAGACTGCTTGCTGTCCCCATGGCCTCATTCTTAAAATTCTATGAAAATTTTACATTCAACTCTATAAAACATCAATATTTGGTCATAAACCATTGTTTTATATTACTTACCATATGAAATTCTTCTATTTCTCTTTTGCTTACTGGCTAAAATAACCTCTGTTTTTGAAAATCTAGGTTGAATGGAGGATCATCAGTACATACCAGCTTCCTTGTCTGGGCAATTTCTTTTGTGAAAAAAAATACTTAGACATATAAATATATAGATATAGATGTGAACCAATATCCCCCAGGTTAAAGAACTATGTCTGAGGAATATCTGTGGAGAAGTGCGGGGATGATGTTTACAAAGAGGCGGCGCCGTCCAATGCTGACATTTTCAATTAATCAATCTTATTACTGGAAACTTGTAAATATGGCCAAAAGTGTTTAAATTATTATTTTAATTTACCATTTTTCAATTGAAGATTGAAGATACTTAGAAAACCAGGATGCAAATAATTTTAAACTAATGAATCTCAGTAAAAGATATTTTGCAATGGCTGAGTTCAGAATACAGAATGGGCGTAGTATGAACCCCTATTCTTGCATTTTACCAGTTATAGTTTTTGTCCCATATAAGTATACATACATCTATTTTTTCCCAGTTGAAAAAATACAAATATTTGAGAAAACTTTTATAAGCAATTTCACAATTCAATCTGTCTTCCCAGTGTAAATTTCTTTACTATGTGGGAAACAAAATAAAAGAACAAGTGATCAAAATGCAAACTGTTCATTCATACAGATCCAAGGTAACATTCTGGTTGATTGCAGTCTTTCAACCAACTATTCAAAATATTCTTTGAATGCTTAAAAATAAGTACACACTTTTTTCCAGCGTGGCTTCTTTTTGACCCAAAATAGATTACATCATTACTGCAGTAATTCATAAAATTTCCTATTTTCACATGAGCTTATTTCCTGACATGAGTTTAAAAGTCATCCTGCAAGAACTTTCAACTATTTTTATCTATTGTTACAGGTAGAAATTTCAGTTTACTAATTCAGATGAGTAGTACATAGAAATTAGTTTTTCTAAAACTATATTTATTTTCTATTTTGAGCCCTCTTCCATCAGAGTGTCAAAACTTGTAATCCAAATTATCTTGCAGTCCCCCTTGCCTTATTTTAGGTGCTGTGTCAAAGTTCCATGGGTCTCACATGATCCCAAAACACCAGAGGATAAGTTGGACGTCAAGTCCACTTGACTTCTAATAACTCCCTCTTTTTCCTTGCTTTTTTCTCAGTGGTCAGGCTATGTATATTCCTACTAAATTATTCCTGGTTCTCATCTAGTCCATTAAGTTCAGCAAATCTCTTGTTTTCTGCAGTACTGTGCTCAGGCAGAGAGAAATGCTTCTGTTACTGCTCCAACAACATGGTGCTTGAGGATGTTTTTGAGCCCTATTAAGTCCCTGTGTAGAATTTCCATGTAAATATTTTTATTTTTTTGCCCCATTTTGTGTTCATGGATATTATTCTGCTGTTGCATACTCTGGAACCTAAGGAGTTCTGTGACACTTTCTAAGGCTCTATCTGCATAACACATAATTCAGTCATTTTACGCTGGAGACCCACTACCTTGCCAAGGTGTTACTGAGAGAGAAAATACTTTGCTCTCCAGTCTCAGTCACCCAAAGTATGTTCAGGATGAATGGAGTGTATAAAAATAACAAAGTGTAATACAAAGCCACCTGAACTGACCATTTACTGCTTCTATGTGCCTGTGTTCTCCCTTTTTTCCTCTTTTCATAGGAAGACATTTTTCTTCCAGTTGCAGGCTTTTCCCCCTACCCAGGCTTTGTACCATCTCTTACTTCCTGAGGCACTTGTTTCTACAGTTAACTGATTCCTATTTACGGACTCACTCTTACGGCGATGGTGATGATGATGATCAATCACCTGTATCAAAAAGGCCGAAGTGAGGAAGGAAGCCCCTGCCAGGTGGTTTATCAGGGGATTGTAGAGTGGGAAGCTAGCTGTAAAGGTGGTAAAATGTGTGGAGAAACAAGTGGGAGAAAGTAAGAAACCCAGAACTTAGCAACAGCTGAAAGCTACCATCACACAATGGGACAATTGCTACCAGCGTTCCAGGACTGACTGTCTCCAGGGGCGCTTGTGCCAGCTCCTGCTGAGACCTGGCATGGAGCTCAGAGGAAAAGAAAGATAAATATCCTGATTTCATTTATCTCCTATGGTGTTCTGCGAGTGCATCCAGAATCTTGAAACTAATTAGAAGTCAATCGACAAAGGAGCTGGGAAATGGAACAGTTGGGTGTCTGTGGTGTAGACAGAGCCAGGTCACGTCAGGCAGTGGTTCTGAAAGTAAACAAACCAGTCACAGGCCAGTTGCCACAGAATAGCACACATCATCTTTACCAAACTTTGATATTGGGACTAATGTTATACTTTTATGGGAGAGAAAATTAAAACAATGTCATGTTCAAAATGGTAATAAGGATGAAGAACAGGTTGTTTAAGGGATTGGAAGAATAGGAGAGGTGTGGAAGGAACAGTGATCCTTTAGTCACCTTTAGACAGTACTTGCAAAAATCAACATACATCCCTTTAGCAAATAAAAAGTGTGGAAATGTTCAAGCACTTCTCATTAAAAAAAAAAACCTGCTTAATTTCCAGTCCTTCCCCAGTTTATTTTTTCACTTCTCTCATCTCTTTCATCGCTAAACTTCTTGAAAGTGTTGATAAATCAGGGATCACATGCCCTGCCTAAAGGAAGTAGCCTCTTCTCTGTTCCAGCTGATTGTCTGGCATGTGTGAAACTGGCCCTGGTTGTTCAAGAGATGATGGAGACCTAGATTTGTGTATGAAATGCCCTGGTTTTTAAATGCTGGTCCAACTTCTTAAAACATACTGCAGACAAAATACAGTATGTCAGATGGCCGTATCTGAGCCTCATCTTCAGATTAGACTTCTGTGTATTAAATAAGTATTTCTTAAAATGAAGTGAATAAATGAAAGATTTGAAGAAGATAAGTTTCTTCAACATACATTAAACATTTGGTTATATTTAAAAGAAAGTCCTCTTTGAATTAATAATTTAATTTCACAAACTTCTATAGTTTTCCTATTCAGAAGTTTTTTTTCAAGTTTTTAAAAGTAGCATACTGCTACATTCAAAAGCTTTGTTCTACCCAGAGTAAACCAAGTGTGAGATTGAACAATCACTTGTTTATTGTGAAATTAGTTTTATACATACTTTATGATTTGTTGAGACCTCTTCCTAAATATAACAATAATTTATTTATCTGACCAAATTGCTTTGAAGACCTTGTAGAGTTAATAAATTATTTTATATATCAGATTTAATTATTTCCAGTAAAAGCAATTTCACAGTAAGATTGCTCTTCTCTCGGGGCTATAATCAATAAATGAAGAACACTGATAGTAGGTTATCAAATTTCTGTGAGTCATAGTGGTCTATAAAGAAGTTCCATCTTGAGTTTCAAAAATGTTCTTAAGATATCTCCCGTTCAAAGTACAGAAATTGAGATTCCTCCCAAAACAAACTAATGAAACTTAAGTCAACACAAATAAGTCTTCCTATTTTACATAGAAATATGTTCACATGTGTTTTCAAAAGTGTACCATTTCCTTTGTAGAAACATATTGATATAAATATATTATAAAAGTCATTTCATAAGTGTAGATTAGCATGATAATTAAATCTTTAGTATTTTGAGTAGTCCCCTGTCTATGTCAGAAAGAAAGTGAGAGATTGAATATGCAAATGGAAAACCATTTATAAAAATAAAACTGTAATCCACAAACTAAATAAAGGAAAAATAATTCACAGTTGCCTGTTTAGAATTCATACATGACTACAGCACATTTGACCTCCCACTTGTCAGAATGTAAGGAGAAATTTATTTACAGAATTAGTGTTAACTATGGCAGAGTGTGAACTCAAAGAAAATTTATATTGATAATAATGATAATATTAAAAACAAATAATAGTAGCTATTATTTACCGAGTACCTACTATGTATTAGTCTGCTTTTAAATTCATCTTCTCATTTAAGTCTCACAAAAGTCCTGTGAAGTAGGGTTTACCTTTGTTTTAAAGATGAGAAAACTGAAGCTTAGACTATTTTATGACTTCCAAAATTCATATGACTAGTGATCAAACTGAAAATTGATACCCAACTCTCAATGGCTTAAAACATACATCCTTTGCTTAGTAGTTCTAAGGTTTTTTGTGTCATTTTTGAACAACCAGCTCAGCAAATACTTTTTAAAAAATCAAGTTTGAAATAGGTCCTCTAACAAGTCCTTCTTTCTGATATTGCTATATATTTGTTTCTGTTTTTAGTTTTGCTTTAGAACAGTAACAATAGAAATTTCAATAGTTTTACTACTTCATTCAGTATGTATTGGGCATTTATTGTCAGTGATGTACTCTCCTAGGTATAGGAGATAAAAGGTCAAAAAACCCTTGCATGCCAATTGCTTGCAATCCAGCAGAAGATATATCCACAAAGAAGGAAAACAGTAGCACTTTACATGCCTGATGAAGCATGGGGGGTTAGTGTAGAGAAGATTTCAGATGAAAGTCCTTCTTATATTCTTTCCTTTAATAAGTATTTGCTAAACACTGTCCATTTATCAGGAACTGTGCCAAATGTTGGAGATATAAAGATGAATAATGCATAGTTTCTGGGTTTCAATCACTTATACTCTAAAGGAAGAGACCAATGTACATGCAAATGATGTCAATGTTAAAGTCTCTAATAGAAGAGCATAAAAAGTTGCAGGGGCTGCAAAGAAAGAGTCCTTTATTTTGCTCAGAGTGCCAAGGAAAACTGAGATACAAAAAGAATATTAGTTCATCAGGTGATTAAATGGGGGGAAAGAAAGTCCCATGCATAGGGGAAACACATTTTGGTTATGTTTTATTTCTGTTGCACTTTATTTGTTATCAAAACTGGAGAGAGAAGTATTAATAGATGACCTATTGAATCACTTGAGTGCTCAACATATTTTTTGGACCTTCGTTATGAACAGTGTTCTTACTTCTTGATGAGCAGGATCAATACCCCTGCCAGATCAGTGGCTCCTTCTTTGGCAGCAGGAGCTCAAAGTCATTGAGCGACATCTGTAGCTTAAACTTGGCAAGACTGTCAATAGGTTATTTCTTGGAAGGGTATCTGCTCTGGGAATTAGGAACTCTAGAGCCTAAGGCTGTAGAATGGGAAACATGAATCTTTCAAGTGGGTCACTGAGAAGGATGATGAGCAAATTCACTTCTAACTTCACCCTTTGGTCTTAGGCCTATGTTTTCTATTATGTTCATTGCACCAATGATTCTTGATTTTGGATGGAAACCACATCTTCAAGTTGGGTGTCTCATCCCTGCAGGGTCACATTTCCAAGATAGCATTTCAAGCTGTCTCAGTGCTCCATACCAGCAGCTAAAGGGAGGTGCAAGCTATGATTGGACCTGTGGATTAGATGTTTATGTGCTCACCGTCACACACTCCGCTACGGAGTGGCTCTCTTGGTTTGAGATGATGTGATACATGATCCTGTCCTGGTGGATTAAACATTTTACAACTTTATCAAGGCTCTGTGGGTAGGATAGGCAAACTTACATCTAAAAGTAGTGGCAATTTCTGGTCAAGATAAACCGCATGCCACCAATTGGCTGTTTGGCCTTCTTGAGAGATGGCTCATTTGGAATTGTCCCAGGGTTGGCATTTAATGTTCAGTGGCATGGTTAGCCCCCACGTCTTGAGAAAACTGGGACTGATGTTCACCAGACAGTATTCTGTCTGTTTCGCCCCTGTCACTGGTAGGTGGGACATTGAGCAGCAGCAAGTTAGAGCAGCCTTGGTGCCAAGGAGCCCACACTGTTGGGCCCTCACATAGGATCTTTGTCATCAGGTCTAATCTATTCAAAGCTCAATGTACCAGTGCCAGTATAGCTGATTGAACTGGCTAAATCATTATGTCTACTTGTTTGCTTAGGCTTCTTATGTGTTAGCTGTTCATTTATGGGCACCAACATGCAAAATAAAGACTGCAGTTTATTCTGACTTCCATAATCATGCATTTGCTTACTCCCATAAGTCCGTCCATATGCCTGTATCCTGGACTTCCTTATCTCTGATTTATTTCTGCACCCCCCTATGTCCCAACATGTGGAGTAATTTGCTAATGCCCATGATTTTATTCATATTCATTTCCAGATACCCATACCTAAAGTTCTGTTCCCTTTAACTTTACTTCTTTGCCTGTATCAATTATTTATACCTGCATAACAAATTCAAATCCTCCTCCCCAAATTAGTGGCTTAAACAATAAATATTTATAATTTTTTAAGGTTCTTCTAATTGTCTGGATGTTCTGATAATCTACACCAAGCCCAGCTGACCCCATCTGGGCTCTTTCATGCATATGCCGTGAGATAATGGCTCTGACTTGTATAGAATGATCTCAGCTGGAATGAGTCCATTCTCTTACTGCCAGCTAGGCTAAGCCTGTTACCATGGGAGTAGCAGGACTTCATGAGAAAAAGCAGAAACATTTTAGACTTGTCCAAGCCTCTGCTTCCATGAAATCTTTTTCTTTGCATTGGCCAAAGCATAAGCTGAGCATTAGTGTGGAAATGCACTAAGAAAGGAGTGGATACAGTGAAACATGAACAATTGGAACCAGTGGAACCAGTAGAAAAATCAGTTAATTTCAGGTACCACTGTCTTTGTCAGGGTCTCAAAAAAGACTTGCTATGAATTATTTTAAAAATGAGAAGATTAATATAGGAATTAAAAATATGGGAGGAACTGGGGAAGCGAAGTTCTGGAAAGGGGAGACTGGAGAATCAGAAATAATCACTGACCTCATCAGCCTGAATTACTTGTGTGGGTGGACAAGTGCACAATCAGTGTGGAAATGTCTGAGAAGGTAAGGTCATCTGGCATGAAAGTGAACCACTCTCCTCTCTGGCTTTCCTTTGCTGCATTCTCAGAATTTTCACTCCACTCTTAGAGACTGTACCCTGCCCTTTCTGGACAGCTTCCTTTTCCAGAATTTTGTCGCTATTTCTTTGAAATAAACCCTTCCCTGACTCGTAGCCAATTCAGTTAATAAATTGAGCCTATAATGAATTGACTGGCTTTATGAAGAGCCTATGTCCTATAATGTAGGACTGATTCTAATTGGGGGGTTATAGAACATATTGAATATCAGAAAAGATGTTTTGGTGCAAGAAAGACATCCATTTCATAAGTAACATGATGCATATAACCACTGGCCTCATAAATGGATAAAGCTTTTGAGAGAACTACAGCTCATAATTTTAAAAATTAATAAGCTGCTATGTTAGGGGCTGACATTCCAGGGAATCACTCCTTGGAAGAGAATGGTGAACACTTGTACTGCATATACAACTTCAAAGACTTGTAAAGTCAAAGATGAGGCTGGGTGTTACAGGGTATCATGACAGCAAAGGAGCAGAGTATAAAAGAATTATTTTCAATAAATGCCTTTTGAATTTTCAAAAGCCTGTTTTCTGTGATGCAAGACACAGAATGATACATTTGTGACACACATATTTCACATTGTATACATATAATTGAATTGATGTAACTTCTCTGCTATCAAGCTTAATGTATTTATTAATGGTGAGTGTTATGTATGACAAAGTACACCCATTTGTATTGTATTTTAAGCTCAGGTAGTATTCAAATATGTGTAAAAATATTAAGTGATTAAGCTACAAAATTTGTTTTACATCAATAAGCTGTATTAAGAGTATTCATTTGAAAACATAAACAGTAAAGGACACAGAGGTATCAATAACATTGCAAATAGTGAAGTAGAGACAAAACAAATACAAATTTCCCCATGACAAGAAATTTTATCCCTGTGTTTTACAGCTAAACCACTTTGGCAAACTTGAACACGTACAGTATTTGTACTCAAATTCATTAAGATTTCATTACTTTTCTCATATCACACTTTTACATTTGGGTTTTCTGAATGGATAGAGATTGCTTAAAAGCCTGCAGAGGATATGTTGCTCATTTGGGACTCTTTTAAAATGCCCTCATTTTAGGAGACAGCAAAAAATTTTGTCTGAAGTCAGAAAGTCAGTTGTTCTTTGGTCTTTCCTCCAAATGACAAGAAAACCTTGAAGTACATTTTATATTGTTTGTCGCAATGAACTTAATTCATGCATGAAACTATTGAAAAAATATCAAAAGATCTTATTAGTGCATTAGAACAGTGCATTTGTTCAGTTTTGCAATGCAGGAGGGAGTGGCAGAAGAGCTAATTATTGAATACTTTTTATTTAGAAAGGCAACTGAGAACCATTACAAAATACATTTTAAAGGTTCTTAACTTGATTAAAAAAAATCTTAACACTATACAGTTCATGCTGACATAGTCACTGTAATTTTTAAAGGCATGGCTTTAAAATGAACTGAAAAAAAACCCAAAGGGCATAGAATCAACTATTATGTTAACATCCTTAAAAATGAAAATATTAATTCTGTTCCTAGAAATATTTAGAAACAATGTAAATAAACCCTAAAAATTAAAATAAAATGTGTTCTTTCTTGTCTGTGATAAAATTTCCTGACATACATACATACGTACGTACTTTATGTGGAAAATGCCATAACATTTTAGTATGATTTTAATTATTAATGATATCAATAATGTCTGACGAGAGAAGCAAATTGTTATCAGCTTTAGCAGCTTCAAAGTATGGACCACAGTTCAGACAAACCAATTTATCGTCATCTTTTAAGTATCTTTCTGCAACCAATTTATTGTATTCAAAACTGCCATGTCATCCCTTTTCTGCTTGCTCCTTCCCTTACTTTTCTTCCCTTTCCTTTCCAGTAAGAGAGAGACACTGTTTTGCTCATTTTACGATTTGTTCTGTTACAACGATCTGTCAGATTATGTGGTTCCATCACCACTAACGGTTTACATGAAGTTGTATTGTGTAGCAAGGTTTTTCTGCCAGTTTTAGATAGACATCTTCACACTAACTTTTAAACACAAAACATTTTGTTTTTCATATTGGGAAGGTTCTGTTAATATATAATACATCTTTCAGTTGTCCAATATGTTGATTTCTGTATCTGTATACCAGACAATCCACAGATATTTATGTTTTGTTTTGTTGCTTTACAGTTGATAGGGTTAGCTGCATCTATTTCTTTTCTCAGTTTTTCCCTGTGTAGCTCACAAAACTAAATTAATATTAATGAAGATTAAATAGTACCAGGCTGGAGCTGTAAGAAATTAGATGTAAGATCTCCAAGAAAATTTCTTTTTCATGTTGCATATGCAAAAAATACTTAATTTCTCATTCCAGCCTTTGTTAAACCTCAATAATTTCATAATATCCCCCATTCCCAAAGAAAATAAATTAAAAATAATAGAGGGATTTCTTTCATTTAAGTGAGTAGTAACTAGTTTACTCACTAAAGGAAAAGGAGGCTAACAATGAATTTGAAGAGATAAAAGATAAATGTAAAATTAGAGAAAAAAATCAAATATGATGCAGAAAAAGTCATTGGACAACAAAGTAAGGATGGAAATGACCCACTTCATTAATTTCAACCCCTGCCATATTCAAACTGTACACGTTTTTACTATGAACCTACAAATACCCTAGGCATTTTATCTGAATTACAGATTATGTTTTT
This sequence comes from Manis javanica, assembly GCF_040802235.1. NCBI lineage: Eukaryota > Metazoa > Chordata > Mammalia > Pholidota > Manidae > Manis > Manis javanica. The sequence continues at coordinate 124,005,968 of NC_133160.1, read as the reverse complement.
TTAATACCAAAGGCACAAATGGTCACATCAATGTCTTGTCAGGACCAGTGTATTTCGGCTCTGAAAAACAATGAGTACACTGGTTGCTGGTGACTAATTTGACCTATTTGCCTTATTTATTTGGTAATATTTTTAAATATCTTTAATTTTAATTTAAGACCTCTGGTGAGGTGATTTTGCTACTTATAAACTTCCTGATCTTTCTATATAGAAGGAAAGAGGAAATTGCTCTGTGATAAACATTCTGAGATATTGTCAGCCTGGGTTAAAGTATCTCAAAACATATATTGCCAAAAAAAATATTTTATGGTTCCTGTTTATAACTAAAATTGGCAATAGATTAATATTTGAGATCTTCTATTCCTGAGTTAAGTTGTGCTTACATATGCTTTATTAAATTGCAAAGGTCATTTACAAAGCATAATCTGTAAATTTTTAACTAATTAAAGAAAAAATTAATAGAATCCTTATTTTCAAAAGGATTTAAAAAAATTTTTTAATGAAATCTTTAAAAATATTGGAAAGTTATAAAAATGAATACTTGAATGTAGCAATTGTATTTTGACTTTTGTTACCTCTTTCCTCTAGGGCTCTGGGCCAACTAAACCCTCTTAGCTGATGGCATAGGGCAAGGAAATCAGCCCAATAGATAAAGCTGCTACATTGTCCACAAAAGTGAGCCAAAATACACAGAAAGATGACTTTTATTCTTCAATCACAAATCCCATTCCATACATAGACAATGCTAATAGTAAACAGGTCATGTAAAATGTATGTGCAACTATTAGATATATTCAAACTGTTTGCAACTAAAACAGTAGGAGATACTGCCGAAGTGATCCAGAAACTCAAGGTCACACAAGCCTTTATCCAAAACACAAGTTTTTTTCTTCCTGATATCAACCAATGTCTGAAGATGAGCCACAGCCTATTAATCTGCTGGGAAAGGGCTAGAGGTGCCTCCGGAGATGCTCATCTCCTCAGTACACAGAGGTTTATTTGAAAGGCCTGGAGAGCCAGTGAGTCTGTGCCAATTGCCCACCTTGTCCTTTTCTTCCAGTGTACATGTAAAAATTACTATGTATGCCATGACATAAAAAAAGCCTCAGAGCCATTTTCTCCTAGATAGACTTTCTTTAAAGTTGGAACTAGCGAGGCACATTTATCACATGAGTAAAAATTAATTTGCCTGTAATCTCTCCCATTATCATACAATTCCTACAAGATAGGTGATGGGATGGGTTTGTTATCAATTTACCAAGCAGCTGTGGCTGTGATTATGCTGTTTATCATTATGGAAGCCTTAATTCTTTGTTATATCAGAGCTGTGCTCTTGTTTCCCTTTCCTTCTGCATTCTAAGTAGTGTGAAATGTAATACAGTTCTGCTTTTTCCCTGTTGCCCTTGTTTCTACACAGAGGTCACACGGAGGTCATACTCTTTCAAATTTGCCAACCTTACCCACTTTGATCTGGTCAATACACGATGTCTTTCTCTTCTCTGATGCAATAAGTTATCTTCTCACCAATACTGCTCACTCTATACTATTTGTTTTTATCCATAGATCAACAGAAATGGCTTTTCTCTTATCTCTGGTTACTGCAGGAGCCTGTTAAGTAAGAGAATGACATTTGGGATTTTCTATCCTGATATTTAGGGCAAAAGAGATGCTGTCAGTTCTTGGGTACTTGTAATATTGCAAGTATTTTTTGACATCATCTGTGTTTGCTGTGAAAATTGGCTAATTTTGCTGTTTCTAAAAATTCATGTCAGCAATAATAAAGCCCAGTAATAGTCAAAAGCATCAGCCTAGCTTTTTTCAGTTCAAGTTTTCTCTACCTAAATAGCTCTTACAGCAAATAACTATAAGTATAGTTTTCATACAAATGAAAATGGCCCTGTATTGATTGTTCATAGTCATGTTTCCTGCCTCTTTTAGGTAAGCTTCCATTCCAAAAGCCATAAATACTCAGAATATCCCTTTTTCTCTTTGAAAAACAAGAACCACCTAGAAAAGTTTCTATCAGAAGTATTATTCAAACATTTTTTGACAGAAAAATTTGAACTTTGTTTAACATGAGTGAATAATTCCAAACATTGACTGAACATGACAAAGAGAGTAAAAGACTTGTTCAGTGTGATCGAAAAAACACTTCAGAGATTCAAAAACATCTCCAGAAATTCCATATCTTCAGGGTGGCCATGTTCAGGTGAGTACAGGAAGAAAATTGATGATATATCCTGGGTGCTTACTTGCTGAGGTACCAGTGGTTCACAGTTAAATTGTAATAGAACCACTGAGGTTCAGAAACAGAGCATACCTACAAAGTAGGTATATTTATATTTTGTCCATCTAACTACCTCTGTAATATATATTTTTCAAAGCAATGCCATTCTATATTGCTATAAGAAGTGTTATATTCTACCCAAAGGAATTAACACAAAGAGGCAGGACTGATGAAAAAAATGTATTGCTAGATACTCAATATGTAATTTAAGAGTTTTGAATTTTTCAGGGTCTTTATCAATTTAACTGGTCTCTCTATGAAACTTGGTTTTTCATCAACACTTTCAGATAGAAAAGTAAAAAGAAGCCACTGGTGAAAATGTCCAGGCAAAGGTGAAGGTATATATAGCATATAAACTATGGATCTTGAGTACACCATATGGACTCAGAAGTAAATTGTAGAGAGCCACATGATACATTGAGTTTTGAAAATTACCAGTAGAAATTGAGATTTCTGGCAAAGAGAGTATGACCATGTCATGTCGTATTTGCTATTATTGATATATGGTTTATGTTTTTATGCTCTGCCTTTAACAAGCATTGACTATGAACCTTCTCTGTGATATAGACTAAGGTGGAGACCTGGTGATGGGTGATCCAGTTCTACCCTGTTGGGAAGCTAACTCTATAAGGTTTAAAAATATCAGAGAGACATAACTATCTTTGTTGAAGGTCATATGGTACTTTCAGACTATCAGATTTATGAATTGAGAGATGTAGCAAAAGCATTTGCAGTTGGGAAGTCTTCTAGGAAATGACAAGACTTAATTAGATCCTTAATGGAGAAAACATTCCTAAACAGAGAAGAGGTGGAGAGAGCATTGTATGAAGTGGGTAACCTTCCAGGAACAACAAAAAGCTAGGGATTTGTGGTGACTAGTTGAGTTCGGCTTAAGCAACTGATTTCCAATGGTGAATAGCTGGGGAGGAGATGGGACAGGTAGGCTGGAGCCAAAAGGGAAAGTGTGGTTGTCTCCCCAGGTTGTTAGAAGAAACTTTTCTGTGTTGCTTCTCTCTCCTGCACTACAGGTCTGAGGGGAAAAGTGGCACCAGATAGGGCTGTGTGAAAATTTTTTATTGTTGCTGTTTTGCTTTTTTAAGTGATTTAATGGGACTCCAGGTATATGGAAGCAGTTTACCTGTACCTTTTTGTTTTTTTAAACTTCATTGTTTGATTTTTGCATGAGGCCTTATTTCCATGAAAACTTTCCTGAGTTATCTGGAATAAGGTTACCTCTCTAACACATGCCCAGAAAATATTGAAGCCCTATACGACTTTTGTTGTCCTTCTATGTATAGGAAAGCACTTCTTAAGCTTTCTTCAAAAGAAGAAATGGTTCTCTGTGTTCCTGAGGATCTAATGTGTTTCCATGACGACCAACTTCTCATCCTTCAAGACCCCTCTCAATGTCCTGGGAGGTCTCAGAGGCACTGCTGTGTGTTGGCATGTATTTTCTAACAACAACAAATTGCTTTGGTCTGTGGCCAGTAGGATTAAGTTGCTACAAATTTTACTGATGAATGCTCTGAGACTGACTAGGAGCTCCAACTTAAGAACCATAGATTATTTGCCAAGTATCATGTAGAGTCTCTGGCTAGATAGACTAGAGTCTGGAAATCACATAACTCTCAGGTTTGTCCTAGGTTCAATGTGAAGTGAGTTGATATGACTCTGTTAGGTGCTAGTGGTTATGTTAGATCTAGAGTGAACATTAGGGTGTCTCAGTTTAAGACATCAAGCAAGCTGAATTAATCAAAACCTAGGAATGGAGGTGACATAGGAAACTGAGAAGAAAGTTAGAGTAGCAGAAAAAGGAGAAGGTTACATCAAGGAAATCCAGAAGATTTACACAAGTCAAAAGACAAGCCTTGCCAAAAGAAAAAAAAGATTTTCTGTGGCATTCAACAATAAGCGAGTGATTGGTGACTTTTCTCTAGACAAAGAGAAACAAAGACAATTAACAAATCGTTGAGAAATTAAATGTGATTATACATATTTATATGAAAAAAGAATATCCAAGAATCTTTCAAGGGCCTTGGTAATGAAAAGAGAAAGATATTGTAAATCAATATGATAGAGTCAACATAATATTCTTTTGTTTTACCTTTCAGAGAGGAATAATCATATGTATATTTTAAAGCTGAAAACAAGAACAAATAAAGTAAGAAAAAAGAGAATACACAGACTAAAAAAAAAGGGTTGACTCGATTTGACTAGTGCAAAGGATGTAAGAAGTGATTGTGTTTGGTGTGTATTTCAAAGGTTAGGTAGAGGATATATTGATGCAAGCAGTATATGGAGAAATAGATATATCAAGGTTGTCTTTAAGACTTTTTATTTCAGTTAATGTAAATCTTTCACAAAAGGGTTTGGGGTAGAAAATTAGGAGTTTGGTTTGGGGCATGGTAAATTTAAGGTCCTTAATTAGCATCTAACTGGAGATGTCAAGTGGCAAGCATGAGGCCTGAGTTTATGAGGGAAATACAATTTGAAGGTATAAATGTAGGTTTACTCAGCAAGCAGATATCGTTTAAGGTTATACAGTTGATGAGGTAACCAAAGGAGTGAATATTGATGAAGGAGAGCTGGGGTCTGAGATTGTGCTTACAAGGTGTGACAATGTTTAGAAACGGGGACTTTCTAAAGCATCTAAAGATGCTTTAGGGAAAAGTTAGCTCTGAGGAGGCAAGAAGAACCAAAATATACATGTATCATGAAAGTCAAAGAAAGGAAAACGTTTAGGTATGATGAATGAGCAAATGGAGAAAATATTGCAGCTAATAGATTAGGAGGATGATTAAGAATTTTCATTGGTTTTAGCCATCTGAAGGTCACTGGAGATACTGAAGATACAAATTAATGTTAATGTGGATTAGCAGGATAAGAGTGTAATTGGACTGGGTTCAAGAGAAGAGGAGACAAATTACAAATGATGGTACTTTTAAAGTTTTATTTTAAAGGGAGAGCAAGAAAATGTGTTGGTAGCTAGAGGGGGTTATAAGGTCACAATTTTGAAATAATTATTTTTGATAAGAGAAAGAATAGCATGTGTTTGTGGCTGGTTGTTCTGTTCCAGTCAGAAGAAGGAGCTGATGCAAGAGAGAAAGGAAAAGCAGCAAACCTTAGATGGGGTCTAGTGCAAAAGGGAAGGGTTGGCCTTGGGTGGGTTTTGAACAGTTTATCCCTGATGACAGGACAGATCCCAAGACACATGAATGGAGCCAGGTCAGCTGGTAGATGTGGTGGTGATAGTTGGGTAGTTTGTAAACTTTCTCTTCTTCTGATTGACTTTTCTTTTTACCAAGAGAAATATGAGTAAAAGTCATCACCAGAAAGTAAGAATTGTGGAGGGGGTATGGGCTGCTCACAGGGAGAGCAAACCCTGCTATTTAGTAGTACAACTCCTTCCATCTCAACAATGTCTCCATCCATTGATTCTCTCATTTTCTTAGCATCCATCAGCCCTCTCCTTCCTTCATTTCCTTTGGTATCCTTCAGCACAATATTCTAATCACATACTAGAAAATATTCTCAACTCCCTAGGCCCCTTATACTTCACTCACGTGTTCCTGGTAGGAAACAAACATTGGTTCAATGGCAAGGATCTTCTTTTTTATGATTGTATTCATGCTGCTGAATACTATAGTAGAATGTCATTGGACAAAGGTGGCATGATTTTATTTCACCGTCATGAACATAAACTCAATTGGAAACTTCATACTTACTGGACACCCAGCTGTTTTTACCTGGAAAATGTGTTTGTCCATCTTCTGACAATAATTATCCTCTCTTCTTAACCTATTTGTGGTTGTTTTCCTTCCTATATATACAATAACAATAGTATTTTGAAGCAGTATAACAATATTATAACTCCTTTTGGGTTCCCGGACCCAATTCCAATGTGTGTGGGGAAGGAAGGTCTTCCCACATATACACCACGGAGCAACTCTCAGACACCATCAGGGGGTCCAAGAACTCAACTCAGTTTTAATACTGTCTGTCAGAGATAGAACCAGATGCCCTAGATTATCCAAGACTGCCCTCCACCCCCTAATCCAGATGCCAGTTGCAAGCCCCAGGCAGTTACCTGTGCTTCTGAACTACTGATTGCAGATTGGAGGTTCCAGTGACCTCCACCTTAGCTTTGATTAAATTTCCTAGAGTGACTCACAAAATTCCAGAAAGTACTTAACATTTACTAATTTAATAAAGGATACCAAAAAGGTTATAATTTAACAGTCACATAAAGAGATATATAGGACAAAGTCCCAAACAAAGGACTTTCTATCCTTGTGAAGTTTGGGGCCTGGCTCAGCAGCAAGTGGAAGCTAAGTGTGGAAGCTCCCTTGCAACAGAGAAGCAGGATCCTAGAGAGCAATAAGCTCTTCTCAGGGGCTTTTGTGAGGGCTTCATTACATAGACATTATTGACTAGATTATTAGCCATTGGCTGATTCAACCTCTAGCTCCTGCCCTTGGATAGTGCCCAAAAGTGTCTCATTAACATGACAAAACACCCATTTCACCTTTAAGACTGCAGTGTTTTCAGGAACTGTGGATGAAGACCAAATATACCTTGGAAATATATATTTGGTCATCTGAATGACCAAATATGTATTTCTTTTGACTTATTATATCTCACTACTCATGTCTCCCTCTCATCTTTTCTTTCCAAAGCAATGACTTCACCTAACATTTCACCAAGAAAACTGAAGTCATCAATGGGACTCATTCCTCTTCCTATCACCAAATTTATAAATCAACTGACAGCTGTAACCATCTTTCATCACTTTTATCAAAATGGTGAAAGTCTCTCACTTCCTCAATGCCCCGTTCTTCCCTACAAGTGAAATCAATCTTATTTTTCTTATTTTTATAAAGGCATACCTCTTCTATTTTCCATCTACCTGCTGTATCATAACTCTACCTGTTTGTTTCCATTAGCACACTACCTGTTTTGTTTTTTTGAAAAAATGATATTCTCAGTACTTCTTGTATTTAAATTTGAAGTCAATTTATTAAGTCAAAGATTTAATATTCTTGATTGTCTCAAAAGTTTCACAGAAGTAGAAAAGGTAGCAGTTGCAATGTGTCCCAATGATTCCAAGCTTTTCATTACATCTACATATAGTTCTAACACACATTATCAATGCAATGCATTTATTTAATTCTCTTTTATTACCAGTGTGGCAACTGCTACCAATCCAGGAAAGTGGTGTCAAAATTCTGGCTATGGACACTTGGTTCTTGCCCAGAAATGGGTTGTATCTCCAAGGTGATTAAATTCAACCTGACATTAGTTGAGTACTGTCCCTTATTATTTTAAGTTTTGCCAGCCGTTTCAATGGCACTTTCCAGATTCTGTCCCTTAGCAGCAACTTTTTGCATTAGTGAAATCTAAATTTCAATTTTGGAACTTGAGATCTCTAGTTCAGCAGAATTTGTTTCCTTCCTTTCAGTTTGGAACTGTCTTTTGTATATACTTTTTGAAAAAATACTTTCTGACCCTTGCTTACTTCCCCTAAACAAATTTGATTTAGTGTATCTAGAATGGAATAACCAAATCTTCAGATTTTTATACTTGTATCTCCTGTTCTAAGGAATTTTATCAGAATCCTTATCACAGCAATATAAGAAATATGCTCCAGCCTATCCTCTTGAAAAAGTGTCTTCTAATAATTTCAAATATGCCTCATTTCTTTACTTATCTTACTTTCATGAATTCTTGAAAGTGCTCTTGTAAATAACTAATATGTGCTTTGCCTAAGGAAGAATACTTCACACCTAGAGAAGAATTATATTGTAAGGATAATTTTTATTATATTTCCAGTCCTCCTCATTCTGTCTTGCACGTAAGATGAATGACCAATATGGCTGGTAATGTTGGATGAAGGAACGAAACATAGATGGATGGCTTACTGAATTAGTTAGGGTATAAGTGAAGTCTTTTAAAAAAAAAAAAAAAAAAAGGCAAAGAATTATTGTGCCTAACAGAAGTTTATTTTTCTGTCATTTTTTGGCCCAGAGGTTGACAGAAATTTTAAGGATGTTGGGCATGCTAGCTGAGGGAGCTAGCTTCCATTTCTTTATTTAAAGTGGCTATTCAACACCTGGCTTCCATTTCCTTCTTTAAAGTGGTTATTCCATTTGTCACCATTTCCTGGCAAGCAGACAGGAGGAAAGAGAAAATGGAGAGCAGTAAGCTTTCTTTTTCACGATGTTTCTTGTGGGTCGCACATATCCCTTGTATTTTCAGGCAAGTTGAGCCTGTTGCCACTTAGTCACAATGGAAGCTAAAAGTGTGCTTTATATATGTGCTGTCATGGCTCAAATCAAAGGCAGAGGAGGGTTGTTAACAAATGGGTGAATGGACTAAGGGAGTTTATAGTCTCTTTTCTCCACTCAACTATTAATGCATGTCATTTCTCTCATACTTCTCTCCAAAAAGGTAGCACAAATTTCATTTCTGCACAGTCCACTCTCTCTGGGTAATATGAAGTGCTTGCCATTGAATCTGAATGCTATTCTTCAAGGTCTAGTGACATCTGCATTAATAGATGAATTTCTTCCACCACTCCCTGTCCCAACACCTACACACACACACACACACACACACCTCTAACACACAGTATAATGGCCAGAATATTGGTAGTAAAAACATTATTTTGCTATTAAAATTGAGAAGAACACCTAGTGCATAGCACATAACAGTCTCTAGTGCATGATTGTGAACACCAGCTAGATACAAATTATAAAGACTTCCTCAACTGGTGGTGGAAAAAGTTAAGGACTTTTTTAGATCTTGGTGCTTGTCTGGTTTGTTCACAGCCTTGGCTTTTGGCCTGCCTTCTAAAAGATTCTTTCATGTCCATTATTTAGTCACTTTTTTTAATCACTCACATTTTGGTTTATTTACATTGTTAGGTCTATCCTTCCTTCCTTAAATTAATGGAGACTACACTGGGAAAGAGACAAGACAATAGGATCTTTGCTACCATATCTAGCTGAGAAATCTTATATTAGAAAAATAATCTGGAAAACAACTTTTTCTCCTTTAAGTAGAGTTACAGAGAAAAACTTGGCATTTCCAGTACGATTAGACACCCAGACACTAAAATTAGTCAACTCACGCTGAAAGCCATAGGACAAGAAAACCTTTGGGAGAAATGTGTTCCATTCCATCTCTGCTTGCTTACTGGCTAGTTCTTGCCTGTCTTCACTTTGCACTTTCAGTATCTTTCTAAAAACAACATGTAAAGTCACACAAAGTGCAGCACACTTACCTTTTCAGAACCACCTGCAGGCTTGGAAATCATGTGCTTTGTCTTCCACACTCCTGCAGCTCATGGATGAAAAATTTTGTCATAATATTATAAGGGTTACTAGCTTTTAAAACTAAAATTTTTATGCCCTTGATGCTCACGGACCCCTGAGAAGCCAATGCTTCATGCATATTATAGTACAGCTTAGGCATAGGTTACTATAACAATTAGGCCCCCAAATACAGTCAGCAGAACAAGAGGGAATTTAATTTGTTTTTCATAATGAAGTTTCCAGTGTGGTTAGGTGTCTGATCCAAAAGTTAATTCAGAGATCCAGGCTGGTGGAGGATCTGCTTTCTTTAACATTTAGTTTCCATCTTTGATGCGTTACTTGTTTTCATCTCTCAGAACCCAGATGGGGAGAAACAGAAAGTAGATGATATTTTATTTTTAAGGAGTTGTCCATATGTAACTCTGGGGGGAAAATCCTGGGACAAAATACCTTTGAAACTGAAATCAGTCAAAGGGAGAAATAAAGTGGGAGAAACCTGTTTATTTCTTACAAGCAGTCCACTTTTGATCTCCGAGTCTCTTGCCACACAGCTGCAGAAGAAGAGGCCCCACCCAACCTCTCAGGTCCAGATAAGCCCTGCTTGCCCTCATAATTATCTATTGATATGGAGATGGACTACTTCTCTCCATCCCTTTGGAAACATCTATTTATTTGGAGATGTACTAAGGCCAGGCTGGAGATTCTGGAAATATTGCAATTTCACCCACACCATGTCACTTTATCTGTCATCTAATTTGGACCACACCGGAAGCACGCCTGGGCATTCTGCTCTCTAGCTGCACATCCATTCGCCTTGCTAGGACTCAGTGGGAAGGAGGTACAGCTGTAAAGTTAAAAAGGGGAATGTGATACTGGGAGACAATGTGTAGCCTCCATCACATCTACTTTATGATGGGTGCATTCTTCTACTGTTCGTGCTTTTGCCACAGAAAATATGCTAGGATTGAGTCTTTCAAAGACTTCTGAAAGCCAATTTCTGTATGTAGTGATTCAAAAGGATTGAAGTGGTTGAAGCAGCCATCATTTTTTTTTCCTTGCTCTTGGATGGATAAAGTAAGTCTGTTCCGCAGACATAATCTACTCTGTGGCTGTGTCCCACGCTGTGTAAGAACACAAAAATATAAGAAACTGTATATTGGCCACAGGTCTAACTGCAATTTCCAGTTCAGGTCTACTAATAATAGATTTGTTATTTTGATCTCACTATCTCTTGTTCCTGTGTGAATTTATAATTTTATTCTGCATTTGGTAGGTAAGAGAAGGATGTAATTTATCAGTTCTCTCAGACTTCAAAATCCCCTATTCGTTTTTTAACAGAGTTTCCTGAACTGTCAATAGCTCTTCTCCTGCACTGAAATTGTTCATATCTAATTTACCAATGGGCTTTGTGTTACCTCAGTTCATGGATATATTTCAGGACTTACCTTATTCAACTTCTCAGTGGTTCTTGACAGAGTTAGCTATTTTTTATTTAACTACTTGCTTCTCATTTGTTTACAGAATTTCATATTTCTCTGATACTTGTAATATCGTACTAGCTGATTATTTTTCTTTTTTTGACTTTGTTTTTCAAATGCTAATTATTATATTCCCTGAACACTTGATTCTAAAATTTGTTTTTATATTCCCTCTATGGTAAGTTGATTTATTGTTCATAAATATGCATTCTCCATTTTTATTTCACTACTAGCCTCCTAATGAATGATGTAGTTTTTCATTCTGTTGGTCAAATAATTTACTTCAGCCAACTCTATGTGAGAAGATAAGCCATGCGCTGTATCTAAGCAGGAACTATAAATACAATGGCATGCTCTGGCTGCTTTCCCCTCTGTTCTGAGAAAAATCATGTCCTAGATAAGAGATGTCCCTCTACCCTAGCCTGTAGAATTAAAGGACAAATGTTGAAGACATAAATCTGTCTGACAAACTACAGTAGAGGCACAGCCATCTCACAGAATCCATGTGAAAGGAGTGGAAAATAAACCTGTGCTATTTTTGGCCACTGAGATTTGGGGATTGCTGTTACACAACATAGACTATCAAAGATGACTAATACAAAAATTGGCACTGGATGTATTTTACTCCAAAAACAAAAATTTAATATATGTAATGATTTATAATTATATCAAATTAAATTAAAATAATCTAGTATTATAACATTGGCTTTGGGACCAGTTGAAGGAAGAAGAAGGAAAAACAAACAAACAAACCTGTATTGAGAAGATGGAAAGGTGATGAGCCATATTATGCTCTGAGGGTAAAATAGTAAAAGCATCAACTGTGATAATTTGTAAGGCAAGATAATGTTTCTAATGATACTGTGACTTGTATTAATAGAGTAGGAAAGTAATGTTGTTATGAGAGTCATTAAGTTGCATTAGATAGAATGCTGATATACATTGGGTAAAAGCAAGAGATGAGATAAGGGGTAAAAAACCTGCTTGTTTTCAAGAAAGGATACAAAAGAAGTTAGAGTTTTGAATATCTGAGATTTGCAAAGATGGGAAATATAACAGATTCTCTTCTCTAAGCAGCATACCTAAAACTAAGAAATGATTTGAGAACCAAAGTCTCATTATGCATCTTTAGGTCAAAGAACAAATGATGGGCATAGCCAATAAGACACATGCTCAGCGGGAAGCGCAAATCATAAACATGGTTTGACACTCTGTTAAAATCTCTGAATTGATTATGTCATGTAATTTATCTGTTATTACATGGTCTCTGGCAAATGTTTTTAGTTGGGTAAAATAGTTCAGAAAAAAGCTGAGTGTAATTCAGTGAAAACCATATATACTAAAATATCTGTACTTAATCTAAAGAGAAAAATATGTCACAAAACTAATTGTTGCATGTATTATTAGAATATTGAGCTGACATATCAAATAAGCAAAAGAAAAAAAATCCAACTCCATTTTTGAGAGGTGTATACTTTTAAAATAACTTCTAGCCTGTATTAAAAGAGTTTGTGACTATGCAGTATGAAAAATGAACTTCTGGCTTCTAATTTCTATTAGACAAAAAAAAAAAAAAAAAAAAAAAAAAAAAGGAAACTCTCATCACATGTTGCCAAGGAGACTAATCAAAAGAAACCTCTTCCCGGAAGGCAAGGCTTAGACCCATGGAGAACAGTGAACTGTGAATTCCTCCCGGTGGACAGAACCAGAGACCAATCAAGGAACATGCTTTAAAACCTGCTTTGAAATTCATCCAGCTGAATTTCAGATATTTATGGACAAGTGATCAGTGGCTAGGTATCTCTTATCTCTTTTCAAACAGTAATGCTTTTCAGGGGCTGTTCCATGATTTTATGGGTCTGGGAGCTGGAGGAGTGCCATCATCTAGATGTGAAGTATAGATCATTATAAAATGATGAGTTTACAGTCTGAGGCAATGATTGGATAAGTCATTTAGGATGTGTTCCTTGGGATGTGTTTTCTGTGCAAAAGGAAGGAAAATAGATGTTTGTGATGAAAAGAGCAGATTGTGTTCATAGATTACTGTTCAAAAATACTGACCCTCTTCCCTTCTCTCTTCCCCCACCCTGCCATTGCAGAAGCATATTTCCTCACTCCATTTTTAAAAAATATTTCCATGGGACTCAATCTGGCCAAAAGAATATGAGTAACTATGATGTTTAGCAAACTGAAACATTAAATGTGATTTCATGGAATGGCTTAACCTCTTGATTGTGCTTCTACCACAGTAAAGGCATGATGGGTACAGGTGTTGCTCCTTCAATCTGGACCACAAAATGAGAAGACCCGTGGAGTAGAGATTTGGAGAACCCACAGTCTGTATATGTAACATGAGCAAGAAATGTACTTCTGTTGTACTTTTCTGAGATTTGGGACTTGTATGTTACACAGCATAAACATCATACTATCTAACTGCCAAGCACATTTCTTATGTTTGGGAAAATTCGTACTAGAGCAGTTCCTCTAGTCCAAGGTAAAAGCCAGCTATTCACTTTCCAAGGCTCCTTTGTAACACAGGCACAGATTTGTAACCTAGTGTCTGCAGAGCTAAGTACATCAACAGTGAACTTCAAATCATGATAGGTCAACATGAGGAAACAGGTGCCACATGGGGTCCTTGTTTAGTTGGGGATGGCAGTGGTAGCTTTTTGGGTCAGTAGAGAGAGAGAAACAGGTACCCAGTATTCAAGATCACTGATGCCAAGAGGCTTCCAATCCCAGAAACATGGTAGGAGTTATTCACTGGCACACCGCTACAGTGTAGTTTGAGCACAGCACCTTTTTGTGTGACTTCCCAGCTTGTTCCTTCTGCCCTTCCAAAAAGTCTGTGAGCTATCTAGTAAGCTTTAATAAGACATTTTATTTCTTTAATTGGCTAGAGTGTATTCTAAGTTGCTTTCTTCCTTTCCTTCCTTCCTTCTCTGTGATCCATGAATGATCCACTCTATTTCCTGTGTTGAGTGGTTAAATCCTAAATCTCAGTTTTTCTGTGCTCCGGATATACTAAACTTATGACAGGTGCTAGAACACTGTATTTTTACATACTCAAAGCCACTGACCATATTGTGCTATTTTCCTGTACATCTCCTCATAGTTATTAAGACTGTTTTCTCATCTTTTAAATTCTAATTTAAATGTGTCATCCACCAGGTGTTCTACTCAAACATATAAAAATACTACTTCCACCTCCCCTTCAACACCCAAATTTGTAATTCCCTAGGCACATTCTTTCTATTTCTTCCATAAAACCCTCCAGAGTAATTATTTTGTGCATTGGTTTATTTTCTCTTTCCCTAATATATAATCTTCTTGACAAAAAAGCTCATTCATATTTTGGTAAATGTTTTATGTTCAGGTTCCATCAAAATATGCATTTTATGGTAGGAAGTTAATGAAAATTTCTGAATGAATGAGTGAATAAATGGATGAGTAGGGGTGGGTTAGGGCATTGAGAAGTGTGGTGAAGTTTGAAATGGTTACTTTGAGGAGAGGCAGAGGAAAATGGCCAATGATTTCCAAGCAGTGTTTAAAGTCCAGCTGTGGCTGGAGAATATAAATGTGCAAAGCACCTACAATTTCATGTGTGTGTGTGTGTGTGTGTGTGTGTGTGTGTGTGTGTGTATGTGTGTGTTTTCTCTAGTATACTTGGCAACAAAAGTATAAAAACAAAACAGGAGGTTTGGTCTTCATCTAGCATTAAAGCTTTTCTTAGTGGTGCAGATGAGATGAAAGGAAGGAATACAAGGGACTGGAGAGTATTTATGAGCAAGTACGTGAGGTGTTGCTCAGCACAACCCAGGCTGGGTGGGGAAGGGAGTGCCGCAAGAGGATTTTTAATAGACTAGAGAAAATGGGGGAATCAAAAGAGCTGAAGTCCAGATATATCACAATCAGGGAAGTTAGAATAGTAGAAGGTTACAGTTATGATCAAAGTATGGTGTATTGTATTTTAAGGTTCCTGAGGCTGAAAAATGACAAGTGATGATAATTTCCAGAATGTAGCCATGTATATAAGTACTGAAATGAAATAGAAGTAAAAGTCACTGGTAATCAAGGAAAAGTGAGGATGGATCTTTGGATGACTCTTCTTGACTTTAAAACCTTCCACTATAACTTCTGCTGTTTAATTTTCTAAAATTCAATCTTCCTATTACTGATTAATTAAATTCAATTCAGTCCAACAGAAATCTGTCTACAATCCAGGCCTCAATTAGTCCTCCAATCATCTCTGTGTGGATTAGGTAAAGGCACCCCTTCCTCTGGGCAGAGAAAACCCTAAACGTAGGTACACTGTTTAGGAAACAAAGCACAGACTGTAGGTCCCACCGCTTCCTTAGGTGCCGTACATCTGCAAACATATTTGGCCCCAAAAGTACTCTGTGAACAGAGCTGCTGTGCAGTGAGTAGGAGGGAACATCGACTGCCTGACAGGTCCCTCCCATTGTGCTAAGGGTTTTAAACATGAATCTCTTTCAATTTTACTGTCAGCCATATACAGACAGAAGTTATTATCTCAATGTTCCAAGTAAGATAATTGAATTTCAATATGATAATCTGTCCAGCTTTGTAAAATGGTAGAACTATAGCATAAGCCCTTTTAGATTTTTTCCATTCAGCAAACAGACATCAAAATACATGGCCTACAACAATACATTTAATTTTCATTATTCTGTGTATTTAATGTCTGGATCAGTTTGGTTCAGAAGAGTCTAAAATCTAGGAAGACTCACTCACATATCTGGGACAGGTGAGTACCTGGGAAAACTTGGACCTTTCTCCATATTGTTTTTCATCATTTAGGAAGTTAGCTCCAGTTTGTTCACAGGATGAAGGGCTTTTAACAGCAAGAGATGGCAACCTCTGAGTATTCAAATGTTTTTTAAGATTCTACATTATATTTTCTATTGTCCCACTGAATAAAGCAAGTCTTCCAGCTAAACCCAAATGGACAACGTTTTGGAAGGAGTGGCAAAGGCATGTATACGAAGAAGGGAGGAATTTGTGAGCATTTTCAAATCTACAGTAAGAGCCTGATTTCAAATTTATGCTCTTCTGTCATGTCACATTTTTCACTGACTGTTCCTAATTCTAAGGTGAAGATAACATTGTCCAAACCTTGTGCAATTGCATAAATAGATGGAAACTGATATTTATTTAGAACCTACTATATACTGAATATCTTCTTAGGAACTTCTCATTATCTCCCACTCATATTAGGGATTTGTAATCTGGGAATCATGCTCTTCTTTAGGCAGTCATTGAAAAATTTAAATAATGTTTTAGAAATTCAAATATAATATTATATAATGTAGTTATAAGTGGCTATAGAGATATCATAATTTTGTTTTTTCAGCTGTATCCAGAATATATTATAATTTGAAATATTACACAGTTATTGTGCGATGGTTGCATTACATTTAAGAGTATAAACTGCTCTGTAATCTGTAGCTTCTTTAGTTTCCTAATATTTGTAGTTGATTAAAATGAATCAGCTAATATTTCTACAATCTTTCTCTGTTATTTTATCAGATTATATGAAGAAGATAAGTGTTGGAGAGACTGCTCAATCCAATTTTACAGGTGATTAAACCAAGGCTGAGAGGTTAAGGGCCTTTGTCCAGCAAACACCTCTATTTAGTGTCAAATTGGAAACTAGCAACTCTGACCAAAACAGTTGCTTTCAATATTCTTTATACTATTCCACACTGCCAAAGAAAAACAGGGAGGAAATTACAAATAAAAATGACTCTAGAGAAGTAGCTATTAATTAGGGATACATTCCAGGATCTCTCAGGTAAATTTCTCTTCCAAAATATGTATAACCCAGCACTCCAGAATGACTGAATTTAAATCTCTGGGTGTTGGGATGTCCAGGTGACACAGATGGGCATAGCCATTTAAGAACTACTGGACTAGGGAAGGATACTGTGTGGTAAAGGTCACTATGTAAAAATCACTCCTAAAATGCTCAGTTTAAGCTCTGTTCTTGGACTTCATGTTTATTACTGGGTAAAGCATGTGACACCATTGACCAGATTCTTCTTGTAATTCTTGCCTTTTGGCTTCTCAGACTTCTTTCTGTTTCCTATTCTTTGTGGACTGGTTTGCTCCGAGCAGTGTTTCTCAGCCAGAGGCAGTTTGGCTATGTCCTGGCACATAAGGGTACACGACTAGCATCTGGTGAGAAGAGATGGGGGTGCAGCTAGATATCCAACAATGCACAGGGAGACCCCACAACAAAGGATTCTTGGGCCCAAAATGTCAGTAATGATGGGTGGGACACCTTGAGTTAGAAGAATATGATGTTTGTGTGCTCAGGACAGTTTTTGACTAATACAAAGCAAGTGAGGAAGGTAAGCACTTGCGTGTGAAATGACCTTCGGATAGATCTTTCCTTTAATTGATAGAGCAAAAACTGTAAGTGCCTTAGCCACTGAGCAGCACCCCTGAGGACAAGAGCTTCTTCTCATTCATCTTCATACCCACAGAGGTTAGGATAGTAAGCACTAAAAGAGGTTTCTCAAATTTTAAACTATCTTGAAGGCATGGAAATTGGGAGAGTTAGTTGGGCAAAATGATGATGGTTCCCTTTAATGTTTAATCTAAAAGGTAGATAATGAAAGGAACTATTATCAGTGTCATGTTTTCAGAGTTTTGGTAGGGGACAGTAAGTTTGCCAAAAGAATCAGGTTAAATGTTTGTAAAGTAAACTCACCACAAGAATCAACTAATGACTTCACATCTTCCAAAACACAAACCCTGATCTTTGGTTCCCTTTTCCCTGCTCAGGAAGGAGAGCAAACTGGAAGATGCTCTTAGTAATAAGCCACTTTCAAGCCTACTTCAGCCTTGGCTTTTCACCTCATGGAGGAAGAACAAATGATATATTCTTGTGAACTTTGTGTTAGATGATGGATGCATGGTGATTAAATTATGATTGACCTGAATTCAGTAATGCTGTTTATCAAGCTCTACAGTAAGAGAGAAGAGCTATTTTAATTGAAATGGATTTTATTTCAATTTCATAATGCCTCACATAGAATGAGAAGGATGAGAACAGTGAGAAGAAATTCCATTTCTCATTATCTCAGTGATTACCAGCTGCTAGTTTTTTATTTTACTAAATTAGATACTTTATTAAATAGATAAGAAAAACCAAAGACATAGTAACATGATGAAAAATGTACAATTATATATAATGCTTATTATTTCTGTAAAATGTGTTGATTTGGCTTCATACCAAAGCAAAAAAGCTTTAAGGCTTGGAATGTTCTAAAATCTAAAAGGCCTTATCTCACGCTTAACTAATTATTTTGACAGGAGTCTAACTGATGTGTGCTTTTCCGTGTAAATGAGTTTGTGGCAAACAAGATAACTGCCATATACATAAACACTCCATAACTAATTTTTAGCTCCACAGAGAGACTAAACAGTGAAAGTTAGTGATTAGAATTCAGTGACAATGTTTTTCTCTGTAATTGATTAGTGTACAGAATGTTCATCTAGTAGAAGGGCTATAAACAGATTCACCAATTATTTCCTTTTTAGAACCCCAGACTACTCTGTTTTTGTTTATGTAGGTCTGTATTTTTTTTTTCCCCTCTGGAACTTTTACTCTTTTTGGTACATTTTTCTCTTTAGATCACCACTTAAGTTTTCCAATTCAATCCTCTATTTCTTATGATTCTTTTTCTTTTCTTCCTTCATTTTTTAAAAATTAGTTTTCTTATATCCTTAACTGAGAATGTTGCCAAGGCTCTGTCCCTTGTTCTCAATGTTTCTCAGAGGTACTGCCACTTTTTAAGCTACCTTGTCTTAAAATCTCGATCTGTTATTCAATTCTCCCTCTTTACATACTCAGACACTTGTTTATTTTCAGTTTTCCTTAGTAATGTTCTTTTATCCTTCAACTACCCTGTTATTCATGCTTTTAAATGTGCCAAGAATTGTGAATTTTTCAGTTGTTTTTTTACCTCTGTGCTTTTATTTTTTAATCCATTTTACTCTTCACTTCAAGCAAATTTTTCAGGAACCCAACTACTTTCATCATCTTATCACTTAGCTCAAAATCACCAGTTGATCTCATATTTCTCTAGATCAAATCCTGCCTATATGAAGAATTTGATAATATCCATAACCTTCCTAATTCATTTCTCTTACTTGATCCTTCATAGTCTCTAACAAGCTTTTCAAAATGTACTTACCAATTTTGTGCCTTTTCAGTTCATTCAGGCTTTTTCTTAGGCTTGGGATAGCCTTCTTTGCCTATTTTATTTGACTAATTATAGCCTATTTTTCAGGGTCCAGCTCAGGTCACACTTATTTCCCTCAAGTCTTATGTTGTATTCTCCTTGATTAACAGAGGATCAGTTATTTGTGTGATACTGTTCAGATACTTTACAGAGTCTGATATAGAACTTTAGGTTTATGTCTTTTGCTTCACTATATTGATGACTTTGAATATATATATATATATGTATATGAGTTTGTGTGTATGTAATGACTTATTTACTTACAAAATGATTTATGGACATTAATTTTAACAAAGCATCTATGAATTAAAGAAGTGGTACAGGAAATAATATAATCACAGCAAAAACCAAGTTAGTTTTGTAATGGTTAATTTTATATGCCAACTTGACTGGACCATGGAGTGCCCAGATATTTGATCAAACACTATTCTGGGTGTTTCTGTGATTGTGTTTTTTGATGAAATTAACATTTAAATTGGTAGACTAGGAAAAGCAGCTCACCCTCCCTGATGTGAGTGGGTCTCATCTAATCAGTTGAAGTCCTGAAAAGAACAGAAAAGCTGATCCTTCCCCAGGAAAGAGAGAATTTCTCCTGTCTGGTGGCATCTGACCTGGGACATTGGACTTTTTCTGCCTTCAAACTTGAATTAAAACATCATTGTCTCTTCCTGAGCCTCAAGCCTGTTCACCTTTGGTCAGGAACTATATAATCAGCAATTGTGGTTCTCAGGGATTTGGACTCAGACTAGAATTAAACTATGGGTTCTTCTGGGTTTCCAGCTTACTGACTCACCCTGTAGTTATTGAGACTTCTCTGCATCCATAATCACATGAGCCTATTCCTTATAATAAGTACCTTCACAGATATTTAGCTTATTGGTTCTCTTACTTTGGAGAACCCTGATTAATACAGATTTATCTTGCTTATCTGTCTTTGCAATGGCTAGTTACTAACCATGAGCGGGGTAAAAGGAAAGTGAAAAAGACAGGAACCTGGACTTCTCCACTGGGGCAGAACAGGCTCCAGCAAAACCAGGCAGCCACAAGTCCTAACTTTGTTTTCTCACTTAATGGTTGTATGACATTAGGTAAATCATTTAAGAATTCTGAGTTTGAATTTTTTTAGATGCAAAATATTAATACATCTACTTTCTAATCTCCTGGATAGGTTTTGTGTGAACAGAATGTTTCATATGTAAATATAATGGCTGTAAAGTATATATAAATAACAAATTTATTGTTAATACTATTTTTAATAAAGGCATTTTACCTATTATATAACATTTAAACTAAAGTCTTCTCAAAGCCCCAAATTGTCAAACATACCAATGGCATGTCATAATTCTGAAAAAAGCACCAAAATACTTCAATACTAATTATCTTGGTGACCACAGGGGAAGTTGGAAAGACATGTCAAAGCCAAACTTTCTAGAAGCAAAGGATGTTAGGTAGCACTGGGCAAGTTCTGAACTGTGCTGGAATATACTGCATATGAGATGCATCAGCCAACCAATGTATTTTAGGTTAAGTTTCTCCCTGGGACCATAATTTAAACTAGAGCTTGGTACTTAGAGGAGAAAACAAAACCAAAAAACACACAGAACATAGTACTGTAAGCATCCTTTCCTTACAATAAAATTGAAAAGTACTAATACATGCTAGCTTTAGTGTAATAATTACATGCACTAGATATTTTAAAGTATTCACAAAGCAGCATATGGCTTAGCTGTTCAGCTGCAGTGAAAATGTGGATTTTTAAGAATAAAAATTAGTCTGAAAAGCAGCAGGCAACAGTAATCTTGAATCCCCTGTATACTCATAAAGTGAAGAAACCATCTGTACTCTGTGCAAGCTGATGACCTTGGATTAATTCTAGCAATGTCATTACCCAATTAGTTGAGGAAGGAAAGATACTTGGGAATTACAATTACAGATCCATTAAAATTGTGCAGTAGTTTTATTCTCAAACCTTTATTAAATCACACCTGTCTGATAATCATTATATAATGCTTTTTTTTGTTTTTTCCACCTAAAAGAGACTCAGTTTACTGGGCAAAACAGTGAGCTGGCCCTGAATAGTATAATTATGCTACTTGAGCATACTTCAAGCATGTCTGTCCTGAAAAATAAAATAATGACATCTCCTTTTGAATCTCGTGGCTTTTTAGATGGTAATGTCTCCATTGTTAGAGTAATCTCAGTTATAATAAACTGAACCAAAAAAACCCTATAAGTATGCCTGACAAATTATGTACTAATTTCATGCTTTCCCGCTCTACTTATTTTTATTTTACAAAGACCCTGCTGTGCCTCTAGGGATCATTCATGTTAAAGAAACTAATAATTCTTGGATAATAAGCACAGTTTTATTTTTGTTGTTATTGCTTTTTTAAATGAAAAATTTAAGTTTTGTAGTGGTCTTAAGGCAGAGTGCTTCTATATAGTTCTCTATCCTATTTAATTTGAGAAGTCTTTTGAAAGTATGCAATTTACACAGAAAATCTTATATGCAGAAGAAAATGGATATTTGTGATATTTATGGATACAATGTAGATGAATACATTAAAATTAACGCAATATACAAATGCTAAGCAATGTTAATTATACTCTGATTAGAAAGACAATACTAAAATTAAACTGTAAAGAACCTTGTAGTTTAACATAGACAAAAAAATTGCATGAGATTGTCATTAGTTCGCATTTTTTTATAGGAATACTTTCTCTTCATATTACACTGCTGTTAGCCAAGTAATTGGCATTAATTTTTTAATAGCTATATTTGATTTGACTCTGATTACCTTTAATTAAAGAGCAAGGGTGGCTTTAAAACTTGAGTGTACATTTATAAATTTATTCATTCAGAAAGTGTTTGTTGAGGGCCTAGGTCCTTGCAGTCACAGTTCTATGCAGAAAAGAGAAGCAAAGGAGGAGAACCAAGAACTATTTTAAGGGATAATCTTATCTAGTGGTGTTGCCAGGGCTGGTAAAATGAGCACTGGGGATTGACTGCAGAACAAGTACATAGGAGGTTGTTGGTAACCTGACAAGCATCCTTAGGGAAATACGGGTAGCAAGTGATGACTGGAGAGAGTTCAAGAGAGAACTAAAGAATAGGAAGTAGGAACAGTGAGTATTGACAACTCTTTGGAAGATTTTATTGTGAGGGAAGTATCTTGGTTAGTATGCTAAAGATCCATAGCCTGGATGGATTATACACAACAGAAATTTATTTCTCACAGTTTTACAGTCTGGATGTCTAAAATCAGGGTGCCAGCATGGCCTGGTTCTGGTAACAGTTTGGTTCTTTGTTGTAGGCTGCTGAATTTTTGTCCTGTCCTCTGTAACTCTTGGGGGGAAAATATGTTCCTAGCCTGGGGCAGATAACTTTTGAAACCAAAATCAGTCAAAGGGACAAATAAAGCAGGAGAAACCTATTTATTGCCTCCAAGCAGTCCACTTTTGCTCACCAGAGCCTCTCACGACATGGCTGTCAAAAAGGACACCACCAAACCGCTCCCGGACAGATATACCCTCACTCCCCCAACCCTTGTAATCACCTATTGATATGGAAATAGACTGCTTCTCTCCACCCTTTGGAAACAGCTATAGATACGGAGATTCACTAAGGCCAGGCAAGACATTCTGGAAATATTGCAATTGTACCAACACCTCTTATGAAAGAAAGAGGCAAGGGAGCTTTCTGGACTCTTTTTAGTAATCCCATCATGGGCCTCCACCCTCATGATTTAATCACCTCCCAAAAGCCCCACTCCAAATATCATCACACTGGGGATTAGATGTAAACATAAATTTTGGGTGAAACCAAACACTGAGTCCCTAATAGTGAGAAAGGAAAGAAAGTATTTGCAGAATGATATGAGACCAGGCGAGAGTTTGTTGGTTGGTTTTAAGATGGGAGATGTTAAAACATGATTTATCATTAGCCTATGATCCAGATGTGAAAGCAGAGACATTGATAAAATAGGAAACTCAAAACTGTAGGAGCAATGTCCTTGAGTTTACTGTTGAGATACAAGTCATACATGGGAAAATTGCTGATTGCACCTGTAATACAGATAGAGTATGTAGGCACTTACTGGTTCATTGACTGATTTGGTGTTTGGATTGAGAAGGAAGACGTCTAATTGCTTCTCTTTTTTTTTTTCTCTTTTTCAGTGAAATAATAATGGCATTATCTGAGAGTGAGTGAAATGAATGAATGAGTGATTGAATGAATCACTACTAAATTAGGGATCAGTCTCAGAAATAATTCAATAAATTCTGAATATACAAATTAAAGTACTAGAAGATGAATTATATATAAAGTACTGATAATGCAAAGCAAGAATATTATCAATTGAATTAAAATGTAAGGCTTCTATAAACTTTATGTAGAATTCAAACAATTGTAACTTCAAGCGACTAGTTTATTAGTCTATGATAGACAAAGGTAATCACAATATCCACAATGTTGTTTGACTTTGACATACTGCACGATTCTCAGGAGCTTTCTGAGACAACAAGGAAAGTTCTGTACAATTTTAACTGTTGTGATTTTATTGCATTTGTTAATTGTTAAATCCCAGACTATCAATTCTCTGCTATTCAAGGCTTCAGAAAGTTCCCTCTGGGAGAGTCAGCATTCGAAATAAGTTGATTGCTCCAGTTAATTTTGAGCTGCCTCCCAGGAGAAGATGAGTCTCAAACAAGGCAAGGACTTCAATTAAAAATGTCCAAATCACTCAATTTATATTCTAATTATTAATCACACTTGAAAATACATTTTTATTTGAAAAAAGGAATTTTTGTCAATTAAAAAAATGCCAATGCCGGAAAAAGGACAAAAAAATGCCCTCAGCCTCCACAAAAGTACAATCTTATTAACATTTTGGTGTAATAGTAATATTGGAATGTATTGTCTGTGTATGGCTCATCTTGCTCCTATGAGTAATTTCTGTTCAATTAACTTAGTGTTTGGTAGCACTTGTTTGTAATTCTTGAAATGTTCCACATGCCAATGATCACTGAGAAGCTGATCTCAGCTACCTTAACTTTTTCTCTCCTAACAAAGAGATCCTCTTGCCAGTGACCTGGATGAAGACTCAAACCTTGGAGCATAGAGCAGCTGGGTGGTTCACAGAACTGAAGAAGAAAACAAAACTAGAAAACATAAAAAATTAGTGACATGTGATTTCATAAGAGAGATTATAATGCTTATATTATGTAGGATCTTTTCATTAAGAGCATGGTATAGTGAAATAAATACCACACTGGATTTGAATATTGATTCTGTCACTAATTCTGTGATCTTGAATGAGTGCTTTAACCTCTCAAGTCCCATGATATTAAAAAAAAGTAAGATCTAGTTCATAATATGCATGCAGAAATCTCATATCATGTGTGCAACTGTGTCTGACACACATTATTTCCTTTGATATTTTTTTCATTGAAGTAAAATTTACATACAATGAAATGGATAAATCTTAAATATATAATTCAAATTGGTTTTGATAAATTAATATAACTGTGGCTGCCATCAAAATTAAATATAGAATATTTCCATTTCTCCAGAAATTTTCCTCATGCATTTTTCCAGTCACTATCTACCTACATGTATAAACATTCTTTAATTTCTGTCACTATATTTACCTATTTTTGCTTCATGTATGTCAAGGTTCTGTTACTAGGAGAGGTTTATACTATTCAGGGTAGTTTTGACAATTTGAAGAATTGATACTTTATTCATATTATGTCTCTCTTTATCACTAATAATATTTCTCATTCTAAATTCTAGTTTAATGTTAATATATGTACTCTAGCTTTCTTTTATGAATGTTTACATCTTTCCATCTTTAAAACATATGAGTTCTTCTATTTAAAACAAATACTTGTAGACAAGTTTTTCTTTTTCTTTTTTTTTCTTTTGGTTCATTAATATACAATCAAATGAGCTACATTGTGGTTACTAGATTCCCCACATTATCAAGTCCCCACCACATACCCCAATACAGTCACTGTTCATCAGTGTAATAAGATGCTATAGAGTCACTACTTATCTTCTCTGTGCTATACTGCCTTCCCTGTGCCCACCCCCCAAGTTATCTGTGCTAATCATAATGCCCCTTATTCCCCTTCTCCCTCCTTCACACCCAACCTCCCCAGTCCCTTTCCATTTGGTAACTGTTAGTCCATTCTTGGTTTCTGTGAGTCTGCTGCTGTTTTGTTCCTTCAGTTTTTGCTTTGTTCTCATGCTCCACAGATGAGTGAAATCATTTGGTACTTGTCTTTTCCTGCCTGGCTGATTTCACTGAGCATAATACCCTCTAGCTCCATCCACGTCGTTGCAAATGGCAGCATTTGTTTTCTTCTTATTGCTGAAAAATATTCCATTGTGTATATGTACCACATCTTCTTTATCCATTCATCTACTGATGGGCACTTAGGTTGCTTCCATTTCTTGGCTATTTCAAATAGTGCTGCAATAAACATAGGGGTGCATATGTCTTTTTGAAACTGGGATCCTGCTTTCTTATGGTAAATTCCTAGGAGTGGAATTCCTGGGTCAAATGGTATTTCTATTTTTAGATTTTTGAAGAACCTCCATATTGCTTTCTAAAATGGTTGAATTAGTTTACATTCCCACCAGCAGTGTAGGAGGGTTCCCCTTTCTCTGCATCCTCACATCATTTGTTATTCTTAGTCTTTCTGATGCTGGCCTTCGTAACTGGTATGAGGTAATATCTCATTGTGGTTTTAATTTGCATTTCTCTGATGATTAGTGATGTGAAGCATCTTTTTATGTGTCTGTTGGACACCTGAATTTCTTCTTTGGAGAATTATCTCTTCATATCCTCTGCCCATTTTTTAATCAGGTTATTTGCTTTTTGGGTGTTGAGGCGTGTGAGTTCTTTATGTATTTTAGATGTTAACCCCTTGTCAGATATGTCATTTATAAATATATTCTCCCATACAGGAGGATGCCTTTTTGTTCTGCTGATGGTGTCCTTTGCTGTACAGAAGCATTTTAATATGATGTAGTCCCATTTGTTCATTTTTAATTTTGTTTCCCTTGCCTGAGGAGATGCATTCAGGAAAAAGTTGCTCATGTTTATATTCAAGAGATTTTTGCCTATATTTTCTACTAAGAGTTTTATGGTTTCATGACTTACATTCAGGTCTTTGATCCACTTTGAGTTTACTTTTGTGTATGGGGTTAGACAATAACCCAGTTTCATTCTCTTGCATATAGCTGTCCAGTTTTGCCTACAGCAGCTGTTGAAGAGGCTGTCATTTCCCCATTTTATATCCATGGGTCCTTTATCATATATTAATTGACCATATATGGTTTGGTTTATATCTGGGCTCTCTAGTAAGTTCCACTGGTCTATGGGTCTGTTCTTGTGCCAATACCAAACTGTCTTGATTACTGTGGCTCTGTAGGAGAGCTTGAAATTGGGAAGCGTAATTCCCCCAGGTTTATCCTTCCTTCTCAGGATTGCTTTTGCTATTCGGGGTCTTTTGTGGTTCCATATGAATTTTAGAACTATTTGCTCTAATTCATTGAAGAATGCTGTTGGTATTTTGAAAGGGATTGCATTGAATCTGTAGATTGCTTTAGGCAGGATGTCCATTTTAACAATATTAATTCTTCATATCCATGAGCACAGGAAATATTTCCATTTATTGGTATCTTCTTTTATTTCTCTCTTCAGTGTCTTGCTTTCTGAGTATAGGTCTTTCACTTCCTTGGTTAGGTTTATTCCTAAGTATTTTATTCATTTTGATGCAATTGTGAATGCAATAGTTTATCTGATTTCTCCCTTTGCTAGTTCATCATTAGTATATAGTGATGCAAGATATTTCTTTGTATTAATTCTGTATCCTGCAACTTTGCTGAATTCAGATATTAGATCTAGTACTTTTGGAGTGGAGGATTCCTTAGGGTTTTTTATGTACAATGTCATTTCATCTACAAACAGGGAAAATTTAACTTCTTTCCTGACAATCTGGATGCCTTTTATTTCTTTGTGTTGTCTGATTGCCATGGCTAGGATGTCCAGAACTATGTTGAATAAAAGTAGGGGGGAGTGGGCATCCTTGTCTTGTTCCCCATTTTAAAGGGAAAGCTTTCTGTTTCTCGCTGTTAAGTATAATGTTGATGGTGGGTTTATCATGTATGGCCTTTATTATGTTGAAGTACTTGCCCTCTATACCCATTTTGTTGAGAGATTTTATAATGAATGAATGTTTGAGGGAGTCCAGCTCCAGCCTAGGGGTGGGATGCCCGAAGGTGCAGGACGGAGTCGGCGTATGGAGAGACAGGACACGGAGTCAGATGGAGGTGGTCTCTCGACAAAGTGCTGATGACAGGTTTATTTATACCATTTTGCACAAGGATATGATTATTTTTTATTGTTCTGATGATTAATTAGTATAGGCAGTTGGTTAATAAGTATAGGCAAGCTTTTTTCTTTCTTTTACTTTCTAATCTATTTATGGTTGGTCAAGCAATAGACAGGTGATTGTTTTTCTGTTCTTTGACTGAAACTTTTCTTATTAACATGTACTCTATTGTGTTTTATGTTTCTATGCAACGCAGTTTCTAAGTAGTGCATGTGACTGTAGGAGCGTGCAGTATGTAGCAGCTACTATGGAGTTTATCAGCTCAGGGTGAAATACTGGTTACCTAGTGCCACAGTTAGCTAGGATTCTTTCCCACAAAAATATTTTTAGAGGCTTTAATAAATTTATAATCAATCTAAAATCATAAACTCATATCTTCACCTTATACGCCTTTATAGGGCACAGTAGGCAGCAAACTAAATTTCTCCTTCTTATCTACATTTCTCTTTCTTCTGTGTAGATACCAAAATCTCCCTGACATATGCTACACAGGTCTCCATGACGCCACTGCTGCAGGGACTAAACAAGTTCTTACATGGTGAACAATGCAAGGGCATTCATATCATAGAAACTATTTCTGTTTTAACTACAAACTTTAAACTATAAACAATCACGTCAAATATAATGTATGATTATTCATTTGGTTTTTATACTTTATATGTGAATCTAATAAAATGTTAATGTAGTAGGTAAATGCAAGATATAGATAGAAAGCATGATTTAGAACTGTGAGAAGGCAGGTAGAGATGATCAGGTTTGTGCCTACAGACCAGGTCTTAATCCAAGCTGAACAAGGGCAACAAAACATCCACAGGTGTAGAAGATTTCTCTCAAAACTGGGGGGGTGAGGTTCTAAGCCTCACCTCTGTTGGCCCCCTTTTTCTCACCTGATGCCCCCCCTGTGACTGTGCCTGTCTTAGGTTGTTCCTCCCTTGAGGAACCCGTCTCTGGCTAACCAGCCATCTTCCAGGGCCATACAGGGAGATGTAAAGCTGGTAAGTGAGAGAGAAGTAATATTCTTTGAAAAGGTTAGTTTTTCAGTTCTTTGCAGATTTATGCTCCATAGCTTCTATGCCCAGCACTTGTTTTTGAGGTATCGTTACTTCCTGGAATATGGTACTTGGTAATCTCACGTATGAGGCACAAATTCTAGTAAAGGGCTGTGATTAGGAAAGAAGAAAAACAAACTATAGAAGTAGTAGAGGGAAGAAAACATGAGATCATTAATTAAGTGTCAACAGGGTTATTCTATTCAATATTCTCTCATAACTTGATTTCTAGAAAACTTTCCATCACTAGTTTCACTACCATAAACAAGGGGGGCATTCTCAGTGGAAATGGGGTGGTCAATGTTTGACTAACAGCAGGTTTCGGTACTTTATGCTAAGATCACCATTTGGCCCCTGTGTGTTCTATTCTTCAGGAGCACTGTCCTGAAAAGCTTTTGGGAAGTTTATGTTGTCATCTTTTCCGTACTGCTTAGCAAAGGTTAGCTTAGTCTTTGGCAACAATGCAAGTAAAAACAAAGCCAATAGTATAATGGAAAATAACAAAATCAAGGTGGGTAATAGAGGGAGCCAGCTGCAAAGCCCCCTGATTTGTGGGGGTCTTCCTCCAGCCTGAGCTTTGCTACACAGCTTGAGTAGCATGGCTCCCAGCAGATGTTGAATTTTGCCAAATGCTTTTTCAGCATATATAGAGAAGATTATATAGTTTTTGTCCTTTTTGCTGATGTGGTGGATGATGTTGATGATTTTTGAATGTTGCAACATCCTTGCATCCCTGGGATGAATCCCACTTGATCATGGTGTATGATCCTCTTGATGTATTTTTGATTCAGTTTGCTAATATTTTTTTTGAGTATTTTTGTACCTTTGTTTATCAGGGATATTGGTCTGTAATTTTTTTGTGTGTGGTGTCTTTGCCTGGTTTTGGTATTAGAGTGATATTGGCCTCATAGAATCAGTTTGGGAGTATTCCCTCCTCTTCTTCTTGGTAAACTTTAAGAGAGATGGGTATTAGGTCCTCACTAAATATTTGGTAAAATTCAGCAGTGAAATCGTCTGGTTCAGGAGTTTGTTCTTAGTTTGTTTTTGATTACCAGTTCAATTTCCTTGCTGGTAATTGGTCTATTCAGATTTTCTGTTTCTTCTGTGTTGTACTTGGAAATTTGTATTTTTCTGGAAAGTTGTCCATTTCTTCTATGTTATCCATTTTTTAGATATAATTTTTCATAGCATTCTCTCATAATTCTTTGTATCTCTGTGGTGTCTGTAGTGATTTTTCCTTCTCATTTCTGATTCTGTTTATGTGTATATACTCTTTTTGTTTTTGTTTTTTTATGATAAGTCTAGCTAGGATTTTATCTGTTTTTTTATTTTCTCAAAGAACCAGCTTCTGCTTTCATTGATTCTTTCTATTGTTTTATTCTTCTTGATTTTATTTATTTCTGCTTCAATCTTTATTATGTTCCTCTTTCTACTGACTTTGGGCCTCATTTGTTCTTCCTTTTCTAGTTTCATTAATCATGAGTTTAGACTGTTCATTTGGATTGTTCTTCTTTCCTGAGGTAGGCCTGTATTGCAATATACTTTTCCCTTAGCACAGCCTTCACTGTGTCCCACAGATTTTATGTTGTTGAATTATTGTTGTCATTTGACTCCATATATTGCTTGATCTCTGTTTTTATTTGGTCATTGATCCATTGATTATTTAGGAGCATGTTATTAAGACTCCAAGTGTTTGTGGGCTTTTTCATTTTCTGTGTGTAATTTATTTTTAGTTTCATACTTTTGTGATCTGAGAAGCTGGTTGGTGCAGTTTCAATCTTTTTGAATTTACTGATGCTCTTTTTGTGGCCTAGTATATGATCTATTCTTGAAAATGTTCCATGTGCACTTGAGAAAAATGTATATCCTGTTACTTTTGGATGGACTGTTCTGTAGATGTACGTTAGGTCAATCTGTTCTAATACTTTGTTCAGAGCCTCTGTTTCCTTACTTATATTCTGTCTGGTTGATCTGTCCTTTGGAGTTAGTGGTGTATTGAAGACTCCTAAAATGAATTCATTGCATTTCATTTCCCCCTTTAATTCTGTTAGTATTTGCTTCACATATGCAGGTGCTCCTGTATTGGGTGCCTATATATTTATAATGGTTGTATCCTCTTGTCGGACTGTCCCCTTTATCATTATGTAATGTCCTTCTTTGTCTCTTGTTACTTTTTTTGTGTTGATGTCTATTTTGTCTGATACATGTACTTCATCTCCTTGTTTTTTCTCCCTATTAGTTGCATGAAATATCTTTCTCCATCCCTTCACATTTGGACTATATATGTCTTTGGATTTGAAGTGAGTCTCTTGTAGGTAGCATATAGATGGGTCATGTTTTTTTATCCATTCAGGGACTCTATATCTTTTGATTGTTGCATTCAGACCATTTACATTTATGGTGGTTATTGGTAGATATGTACTTATTGCCATTGCAGGCTTTAGATTTGTGGTTACCAAAGGTTCAAGGGTAATTCCCTTACTATCTAACAGTCAAATTTAACTCACTTAGTATGCTACTGCAAATATTACCTAAAGGTTTTATTTTTTTCTTCCTTTTTTTTCCTCCTCCATTCTTTATATATTAGGTATCATATTCTGTAGTGTTGGTCTATCCTTTGATTGACTTTGGGGATAGTTGATTTGATTTTACATCTGCTTAGTAATTAATTGTTCTACTTTCTTTGCTGTGGTTTTATTTCCCCTGCTGAGAGTTATTTAATCTTAGGAATACTTCTATCTATAGTAATCTCTCCAAAATGCACTGTAGAGGTGGTTTTTAAGAGGTGAATTCTCTCAGCTTTTGCTTATCTGTAAATTGTTTAATCCCTCCTTCAAATTTAAATGGTTATCTTGCCAGGTAGCGTATTCTTGATTTGAGGCCCTTCTGCTTCATTGCATTAAATATATCATGCCACTCCCTTCTGGCCTGTAAAGTTTCTGTTGAGAAGTCTGATGATTGCCTAATGGGTTTTCCTTTGTAAGTGATCTTTTTTTTCTTTCTAGATGCTTTTTAAAGTCTGTCCTGATCCTTGATCTTTGCCATTTTAATTATTATATGTCTTGGTGTTATCTTCCTTGGGTCCCTTGTGTTGGGAGATCTGTGCACCTCCATGGCCTGAAATACTCTCTCCTTCCCCAGATTGGGGAAGTGCTCAGCAATTACCTCCTCAAAGATACTTTTTATCCCTTTTTCTGGCTGCTTCTTCTTCTGGTATCCCTATAATGTCATTATTGTTCTGTTTGGATTGTTCACACAGTTCTCTCAATATTCTTTCATTCTTAGAGATCATTTCTTCTCTGTGCTTCATCTTCTTTGTATTCCTCTTCTCTAGTTTCTATTCCATTTACCATCTGTCGGTCCCTTCCCTGTTTCTGACCTGCAGATAAGGGAGGAGACATGATGAGTTATCCAAGACCTGAAGTAACCAGCCAGGGGACTCAAGGCGTAACAGCTCAAGAGTGGTGCTGAGAGGTCATCTCTCATATTTATTGATCAAATGGTTATTAACAACAATAAAATTCTGTATATGGGACTCAATGCACAATCATTAATCAAGTCCAACTCTCAACAGTCTCCAATCTTCTAAAGCATAACGAACAAGTTTTTACATAGGGAACAATGCAAGGGCACTCGTATCACAGAAACTTTCTGTTTTGGCCACGAATCATTAACTATAAACAATCAAGTCAGATAAGATTATTCATATGATTTTTATACTTTATACATGAATTCCCACAACCATCTCTTCTACTACATGTATTCTGATTTTAAATACCTCCATTGTATGTTTCATTTCAGATATGAAATTTCTTAATGATTGAATCTCCATCCTAAATTCGTCCCTGAGGTCTTGAATGTTTTTCTGCACCTCCATAAGCATGTTTATGATTTCTATTTTGAACTCTTTTTCAGGAAGGTTAGTTTCATTTGGCCCTTTTTTTAGTGTTTCTGCTTTTTGTTTGAACCAGTTTCCTTTGATATTTCATATTCATGAGGCTGTATGTGACACCTTCTAGTATCCCAAAGCTCTAGTTTCTGGAGCTGCTCAGCCCCTGGAGTGATGTCGGGGTTGCAGGGAAGTGGCACTGGTGATTGGCAGGAGAAAAGAGCTGCTACCTGCTCTCCAGCTGCTATGCCTGTCTCCACTGTCAGAACCAGTGAGCCAAGCACACAGGTGTTATCCTCTTTGCTCTATGTCTGTAGCTGCCATAGGCAGGGCCTCCCTCTGGCCAGCCTGACACAAGGGCAGGGGCTGTAGGTTTGCGAGCTGGTGCTGGCAGGCCAGGAGGATGGCACAGCAGGCTGGGTATCACAGTGGGTGGCCTCGGAGCTGAGTAGCCAACCAAGGGGATGGAGCACCTGATGCTCCTAAAAGTTCTCAACCTGTTGGACAGAGCACATGCAAACAACCTTGTCCACCTATCCCTTCTCCCGCGCAGCAACCTCTGTGAAAATCCTGCCCCTTCAGCAGCCCTCTGGCTGCTAGGAAGCTTCTCAGACTGCTTTTTGTTCCAGAGCAGCTGAATGTGGATCCCTGTCCTCCTCAAATGGCTGGAATCTCAGTCTCTCAAGTATTCCACCTGTCTTAGCTTTCCAACCCCACTAATATCCAGAGTACCATGCAATGTAGGTTTGTGCTCCCAAAGCAGATCTCCAGGGCTGAGTGTTCAGCAGTCCTAGGCTTCCACCCACTCTCCACTCCATTTCTCTTCCTCCCTCCCATGAACTGGGGTGGGGGAAGGGCTTGGGTCCTGCTAGATCAAGATTTTTGTAGTTATCCTGTTTTGTGAAGTCTGCTCTGTTCTCCAGGTGTATTCAGTCTGGTGCAGCCTTTTTTCCTGTTTCTCTTTTAGGATTAGTTGTATTAACTATATTTTCATATTATATGTTGTTCTGGGATGAATTCTCTGGCTCAGCTCTCATGCTGCCATCTTGAATCGAGAAGGTTTGCTTTTTCAATTCAGTCTGATAATCTCTGCCTTTTGTTTGATTCATTGAAATTTACTATAATAATTTTGTGTTTACTTTTAGTCCTCCCATTATGTTTCTTTTATATTTGTCCTGTTTCTGTTCCTCCTTTGCTTCCTTTTACATGGTAATCATATATTATATTTAGTCTATTTTTACTCCTCTCTTGCCTTTTAATTCTAGTTTTTGCATACTTACTGGTATTCTAGAGATTATAATACATATTCATAATTTATCATAGTCTGCTCAGAGCTAGTGTTAAGTGAATATAAAGTGTAAGATGCATGTAATATCTTCAACTTTTGTGATAACTCTTTATACACACATATACACACACACACATGCACACATGCAAATTTGACTTACTTCACATCAGGATGCTATCATTTTAAACCATTAGTTACTTTTGTATGAAATGTAGGGAATAAAAATTAAGACAGTCTTTTATGTGTATTATGTATTTATCCACATGTTTTCTATTTCTTGTTTTTCATTCCTTCTTACAGAGCTGAGATTTCATTTTATACCATTTCCCTTCAGTCTCAAGAACTCCATTTAGCATTTTTTGTAGTTTATGCCTTCTAAGGACAGATTTTGTCAGCATCTGTTTATCTGAAAAATATCTCACATTTTCCTCAATTTTTGAAACTAGATAGAGAATTCCAGGTTGTTACTAATTTTTGTCTTTCAACACATTAAAAGTATCATGCCATTGTCTTCTTCCTTCACATTCTCTGATCAAAATTCAACCAACATTATTATCAATGCTCTCCTTATAAAGTGCCCTTTTTGTTTTGTTCATTAGCATCCTTCAGTATTTTCAAAAACTTGTCATTTCTGCATTTTGACTACTACATGACTAGATGTTGTTTTTCTCATATTTATACAGCTTGGAGTTCTCTGAACTTCTTAGATCTTGGAACTTATATATTCTTTGACTATTTCTTCAAGTATTGTTATCTTTTATTTTCCATACTTTCTCCTCTCCTAGATACACAATTGTTTGCTTAAATTTTTTTCCAATTTTGTTTCTCTGTTCTGTACATGAAATAAATTCCCTCCTACTATCTCTACATTCCCATTTTCTCTGTCCACCTCGCTCTCTTTTTTTGCCAACTTCAATATTCCCTGAAACCAATGAATTTTTAAATATGGATATTATACTTACTATCCTAGAGGTTTTTTTCTTTTTATAGTTCCATTTATCTGTTGAAATTTTCTATCATTCTCATTATTTTGGACCAGATTTCCCTTAAATTGCTTGAACACTTTATGTTATCTGCTTTCAACTCTGCATATTAATCTGACCTCTGTGTTATGTAAGAGCACATGTCTGTGTGCCACTTCTTTTGACTCTAGGTTAGATTTTCCTGAAGTTTATTAATTTTTACTGTAGTCTGGGTGATTTATTTTAAAGGCACAGATTCCTGTTACTCTCTGGAAAGTTTTTGTTCTAGATGGTAGTTAAGTAATGGCTGATTAGCTTGAAATCCTGAAGTCTTGGTTATTTGCTTTCTTACAACAGGTCTATATTTATTTTGTTTTTATTTCCAGGATGTTTTTATTTCTGAAACAGGCATGGCTATTCTTGGATTTCATTGGAAAACCCAGTGGGCTTGCCAGAAACCTAAAATGTACCAATTTCTATCTTCCCTGTGCTGTTGGCAACATGATGTTTTCTGCTGGGCTCCTTGAGGTCTCCCCCACACATGTAGTTTCTGGGCATTTTATATCCAGATTTGGGTGCTTCCCCACTGTGTGTTTTGTTTTTTCAGGTTTTTTCTTTTCCTTTAAATCCCAGCAGTCTGGCAGTCCCAGACTTTGTCTTGTGACACCTAATAAGTCTGCAGCTTTTTTCTGAAGTTTTAGCAACTCAATGTCCTTCAAACATGCAAACACCTTTGGGGAACATCTGTATATGAATGGATCTAATCTAATGCAGTTCCTGTCTTTAAAGAGTCAAAGGCTCTTCGATTCCTGTCTGATTTTGATCATTTTACAGTGCCTTTTATACTTTGTCTGGAGGTTCTATGTGTTAGCTGCACAAAGGTAAGCCCAGTAAAATCTACTCCACCAATTCACCAATACCAGTTTTTCTTTTTTACAATAATAATTGATAGTATCTATTTTGTCTTTCGTATTTACTAGCACATGCTCAAGTTTGAAGATTGAATTTATAAACTATTATAAATTACATGGAAAATTATTTAAAAAAATAAAATGCTGCCTGACATGCATTGACATATTTTAAATTATATTTAATATGATAGTTTAAGATAAATATGTTTATTTAAGTAAAATCTATTTATTGATACCAATAAGGTCCCTCAGACAAGTATACCATTAGAAGGCACTAGTGATTTATATAATTGGGTTGATTTCTCTTTCCAGTACTCATTTGTAAAAGCTAAAATGAATTTCCAGCTATAAATATCAAATCATCAGTTACAACATGAAATAAACTTTGAGACTTCTTAAAATGTGAAATAGATGTTGTCTGTGATTACATAGCCTAAGCAAAGTTGGATGAAGGAAATAAAATCTGTCACCAAAAATACATGGTGACAAGTAAAAACAGTCTTGACATCTTCAGAAACCTTGGAGAATGATGAATTTTGAAATTATAATTGTGAGCAAATTTTGAGGTAGAATAAATTTGTTGTATGATATATTCTTTTTATATATAAATATATATATTTTTTTTATTTTGGTATCATTAATATAAAATTACATGAGCAATATTGTGGTTACGAGATTCCCCCCATTGTTAAGTCCCCACCACATACCCCATTACAGTCACTGTCCATCAGCATAGTAAGATGCTATAGAGTCGCTACTTGTCTTCTCTATGCTATACTGCCTTCCCTGTGCATTCCCCCATGTTATGTGTGCTAATCATAATTGCATGAAGTATTCTTTATAGTCAGTAATGGTTGTAATTGAAACCACATTTGAATTTTATTTTCTTAAATTTTTTCCCCTGAATTATTTAGTTCTAGAGTTTTAGATAATAGTTATTTTTATCTTCTGAATATTCCAAGCTTTTTATGTCAGCACTTCTTGGTCTTTCTATATTCTTGCACTCTAATAATTTCCAAGGTCCAGCACTACAGGGTATAGTCTAATCTCAGATTGCATTTGCTGTCCATCCAGAGTAGGTGTTTTTTCACTGTGAGCTAACCAAATTGATCTAAGTTCCTAACCTCACTAGGAGGAGCAACTATATAATATTATTTTTCTTGTTTTATAATATGAATTTACAAGTCATAGAACTGTTACCTTCACAGTTTGTTGTTGAATGAGAATACTGAATGAGTCATTCTAATCTTGCACATCACATCTATAGCACTACACTGTTACACCAAGAATCACCTCCAGCTGAGCCTGGAAATGTGAGAACCTCACAGCAAAAAATGTTTACTCTGCTTTTACTTTACACTGCTGTGAAGTTACTCTTTACCCAGAGCCCCTACAGCACCCCAAGTTGCAGGTGTAAAATACAACTCTGCTGTCATTTTCCCCCTATGTTGTGTCTGCTTTGCCATTTTGAACAGCCAAAAGCTCCACACGCGATTTAAAGGGCAGAATTTCAAAAGATTTCAGAGGAAACGTGTCTCCCTCCTCTTTCTCTAGGCAGCTTTTATTGCACATCTGGGCTTTGAATATTTTATTCTGTAAACTTCTGGCACACATTTTCTTCTGAGTTGTACTCTGCCACATGCTGTCATTTGACTCTTCTATAGTGAGCATGAAGAAAAGAGTTCCCGGCTCCTTCTGGTATAGTATTAACCTTTTATTACTTAAATACTCACATGTCTGTGTAGAGCAGCCAAAGTTCATTGCTGTTATATATCTCCAGATCACGCATGTATTGAATTTTTATGTCAAATAGCTGGAATTGGAACAGAAAAAAAAGATACTGGGGATATTTTCAGGGACAGTGTAACAGTGATTATGATTTCTTGAAGGAAAAGTAAAGTGTTTGGCTACTGGGTACATTTTTTGTTTTTGTATGTTGAAATTTATTGAAGAAAACTAATGTGGAACTAAGTCCAGATTATTATTTAACAAGCATACATTTCCAGTCTACTGTATATAAGGAACTCTAATAGATACTGATTTAAGGACAGCTAGAAGAAAGCATATCTTGCATATCTTTATAGATATTAATTGCTAATATAATTTAGAAATCTGAGTTATCAGGTAAGAAAAAAATCCTTTACTATGATTCTGATATTATTATTCAAATGATATTTATTATTATAAAGCCAATCCCTTTATATCTTAAAGATCTCTTGCCCTGAGCATCAGAGTGGAAGTTTCCAATGCACAAATCTCCTCCCAGCCACAGTCAGCCTTTCAGCTTGTCAAAGGATAAGCTTAGTAGTGGTCTGCAAGAGAGTTTATTATTAGATTATTTTAATTAGAATATCATATTTTTAAACTCATTTTATCCAGCTTTCCCTTGATAGTTTTCAAATGTCTTTTAAAACTTTTTTGTGTTTTATATTTACAATGTAGAGAGTCATAATGTGAGGGCTATAATTAATGGAATATGCCTAAAATTAGGTAACTAGAGTTATTCCCTTTCCCCCTGAAACTGGTTCTGCAGCAAGTCATAAGGGAACAGACTTACCTCAATGAAATTCTTAAACTTTAAATCAGAACACAAAGAAACAGGTTTTTCTTTTTTAAATCACTGAGTTCCCAAATTCCAAAAACAAAACCAAACAAAAAACTAAAGATATTAATAAGTCACTATCACCAAACAAGGGGGCAAAAAATAAGTTTAATCCTAGGAGAACAATAGAACTGTTTTTCTTGATGTGTGTCAAAAACAATTACTTTCCTTTCTGAACAAATACATTAGCAGTGCAACCCATTACTTTAACAATTTGAAAGCAGCTCACAATAGATAAGGAGATGAAAATGGGTGGATAATCTCATCCAGAGAGAAATCCACAGTGTAACTCTCCTAATTTCACATAATACTTCATGGAAAAGACACAACAGAAGAAATGTAATCATATCACTGCCCCTTTATTTTGGCCTGTACTTTACATAAATCTCAACAAATTGATTTTTCTTCCATCCAGTACAGAGCTTCCAACAGATAATTTTATGGTGTAGGTTTTGTTAATGTTCTTCTTCAA
This sequence comes from Manis javanica, assembly GCF_040802235.1. Classification (NCBI taxonomy): domain Eukaryota; kingdom Metazoa; phylum Chordata; class Mammalia; order Pholidota; family Manidae; genus Manis; species Manis javanica. The sequence continues at coordinate 123,967,041 of NC_133160.1, read as the reverse complement.
ATAAGAATTAAACAAGAATTGACTAGAACTGGGATTATGCATAACATGTTTTTTGGAAATAAATATTCTTTTTTATCTCCATATCTTCATCAATTTAAAAAAGAAAAAAAAAGAGACCGAAAAGCTTCGACTGGAGCAATGATACTCAAAACTTTTGGTTTTACGACTCTTTTATAATCTTAAACAACTCTTGAGTATCGCAAAAACGTTTTTATTCACATGAGTTATATCTACCAATACTTATTGTTTTTGGAAATTAGGGCAAATTTTAAAGTATGAGTAATAGAAAGTGCATAAAAATATTTTAAGTAAAAAAACTTTTTAGAATACAAAAATTAGTCATAAATTATTTTAAAAAATAATTTTGCACTTCTCTTGAATTTTTGGTATAGTAGAAGATGCATGCATGGATTTTCCAGTTTCTAAATTCAAGCTGCCACAATATGTTATTTTGTTCTCAGAACATGTAGAAAATCTAGCCTTAAACGAACATGTATTTGGGTGAAGAAAAATATCTCAATAGCTTTTTAAGATATTTTGGAATATTCTTCTTTGATTCTACATCAAAGCTTAACATTATAGTACTTTCTTAAAAGTCAATTGCTATATAGAATATTACAATAGAATGCTATATAGAATACTACAATGTCGGTTAACTTTTTATGCATTGTTACCTTAAAGCTCACTATCTATTTATTTTGCACTTTGTATCATTCCCCTTGCATTATTTTGTAACACCATATGTTGGTCATTTGGAAAATATATGTTCAGTCAATTATGGAAATCTTTCAAATGTTGGCATATTTCATTGTATGAGTCAAATACCAAAATATCACTTTCATTACTATTACCTCTGTGCTTACCATAAAATTCTTTACCCATTGGGAACATTTGAGCTCAGAGGGGTCAGTAAACATTTTCCCAGATTCAACTTTTTCAAGTCTTGGCCATATAACTGTCACTTGCTATCCCTGACATGGCAGGCTAACTTTACTCATTTTTGAGAAAATGTCTATCAAACACCCAAGCCCAAATAGCCATAGTTTGTGTGTCAGTCATCCTTTCAAATAACAATGGCACTCAATGAAAGAAACATGCTTGTTCTTGCGTCAGAAAATGACATAAGTGCACATATTCTCATACACATTTTCTATGAGACAACCATTGTACTTTATTATATGGTAGAATTGTCTTATGTGTACTCCTAATAGCACTGTACAGGAAACTAAAGAGGTGTTTGTTCAAGAGTTGAGATTTAATAAAATCAATGTATTTACTCCTTCATTAAGGACACTTGCAGTTGAAATTTGCATTTTCTTTCATTGTTAGTACATGGTATTTAAGACCACATGGCTACTAATAGCAGTTTTGAGTCGCTGCTTTGATTTTTGCTAAGTTCCCACCAGTTTTACCCACCATCACTGTAATATCAATACATTAGAGTGACAGTTAATGTTAAGTATTACTATGTATTATTGTTATTATTGGTTTTGATCTTACCTACCTCCTGAAAAATGTCTCAGGAATTCCTAGCCTAGGAATCCGAGTCCATGCTTTGGGAGGTGCTGGACTAACGCAGGAAAACAGAAGACTAGACCACTGAATCACCTTTTTATTCTGAAAACCAGTGTTGAAGGCTCTGAGAGTAATTAGGGTGTATAAGGCTAAAAGACATGTGGTTTGGATTTGCTACCCTTCTGTCCAATAAGGAAACCAGTTCTGTATATTCCTGGAATTGGAAATGTCATCAGGGAATAGAACTGCTTCCTGAACAGCCTGAACTCTTTCTGAAATGCTTCCTCTAGTGCATCGTCCTCAGCAAGAATTAGTCTAACAGTAAACACAGTTCATCTGTGTCCATAAGGGTAAATGGCTGTTTTTCCTCTTGGGAGCTCTTTTGGATGCTGGGAAGTCTCTGGAGTTACTCTTTCTGATTGATCAATATCTTAGAAATTTAAATGCAAATATCTTTACCAGACTTAATACTCAGACATCAAAGTGCTGAATGAGCCATGACCAAAATTAAACTCTTTATTTGCTTTAATGTTTTACTATAGAAGAGTGACCATGCATGCCAGTATGCTCAGGAAGTCTGATTTGTGTTTGACTCTGGCACACCTAGCAAGAGCATCTCCTTCCATTTGCAAAGGTGTGTTCCAGAGGGCATGATTACTTTCACAGTCACCTTGCCTATAAGAGACCCCTTACAATTCACACATGCCCAAGGCTTCAGGATTTTCTTTTTGCCATCATGTGGGAAGCTAATTTCAGCAGAATTTATGATAGGCCAAATGTGATAACCACAAATAATGTCAGAAGCATAGTTTCTGAAATAAATGGCACATAAAACAGACGTTTTAATACTGAGCAGTTCTCTTAATAAATTAAACCTGGCGTAATTTTCAGAACCTGCAAAATCGGAAGACTTGCAGAGAAGAGGGTGAGAAAGTGGGTATACATTTTGAATCATCAAACCACAGAAGAATATTTTGGCCAGCTATTACTGTAATAATGCTGTGAAACAAACTACCCCAATATTCAGTGACTTACAAAAACAAGTACTTCTCTAGCTCAGAGTTTTGTGAGTCAGTGGGATCATCTCTGCTCTTATCTGCTGATCTACCAGGCTTGTTTACAAGTTAAAGATTGAATCAAACAGCCCTACATGTTTCTCTTTCTTTGACCAGTGGTTATCTGGGACATGGTCTGATCATGAGTTATAACGAGTCCAAGAACCAAGCCGAATCTACCAAGTACAGTTTAAACTTTCATGTGTAACACGTCTACTCAACTTCACTGGCCAAAGAAGTCATATGAGCAAGTTTTCCCTCCTTGGGGCAGGCATGTGTGTGTGCTCTTCGGTGGATGGTGCTGAACAATTACACGGCGAAGGCTCCGGATGTTTATTGAGTCCAGAAGAGTGCAAAGTCTAGAATTCTCCCCTTTACCCCAAAATAAATAAGAATTGAGGAGCATAGTTATTTGGCTGTCTTATAAGAATTGAGGTTTCGAGCTCCAAAAGGGCATGACACCAGGGCTGAGGAAAAAAAAGCTCTTGTCCCTTTGACTGAATTTTGTCCCCTCCACCCACTGCCAAATATGTATTGAAGTGCTAGTCCCCTGTACCTGGGAATGTGATCTTATCTGGAAATACGGTCTTTGCAGATGTAGTCAGGTTGAGGTGACAGCATCAGGGTGGCTGTAATCCAACATGACTGGTGTCTTTGTAAGAAATAGAAAATGACACGGGAGACAGACATAGAGGGGAGGATACCATGTAACTATGGAGGCAGAGATCGAAATGCTGCCTGGACATTCCTTGCAAATTCCTTGCTAAGGGCTGTTGTAAATCCTTAGAAGTGCATAAGAGGCAAGGAAGGAGTCTCCTGTACAGGTTTCAGAGGAGGCATGGCCTTAACTATACCTTGATTTTAGCGTTTGAGCCTGCAGAAATGGGAGACAATAAATATCTGTGCTTTTCAGTCCCTCCATTTGTAGTACTTTGTTTCAGCATTTCTAGGAAACTAATACACCCTTATATCATCAGCTGCCCTGACATAGTCTGATGAGGAAGTAAATGTATTGTGCAGGCCCAGGGATAGTGTCCTTGTGGTGCTGCTCAGGTAAAATTAAAAAACAAGAACAACAACAACAAAAATACTGGGCCCCGGAGAACTTGGAGTGAGGGATAAGCGGCAATGGATTAAGATGTTTGGCATGGAAAAAGTCTCCTTGATCTGATATGGCTCCTTAAACCAAACAGTTCTCTTCCTCCTGAATGCAGCAGGGTATCGTGAGTAACTGAAGTGACCGGAATTTGTAGCAGAGTAGAAGTGATGAGTAGAGTTGGTGTTTATGACACAGCAACCCTGCACCCAGTTCCAGTGGATCTGGGTGGCGGTAATTGTTACAAGAACTGCAGGATGCATTAACGAGAACTTCCTAAGTCCTGCCGCCCTCTTCCTCTTCTCAGGACATTAGCTGCTAAGTTTCCAGAGGGACTATGGATAACTGGTATTTCTTCATGCAGATCTTTTCAGAAAGGTTGTTTTTTGACAAACTTTATCTTCTCTACATTCTCTTGTTTGTATTTATCCTGATAATGGGTACAAGAGATACCTTTTACATTTATATTATTGCTACTGACTTGCCTGAAGATTCACTAGAAATCTAATCTTTAATTTTTAGGTTTAGAGTTTATATATTCATGCTGCTTTGTGAAGGGTGGGTCAGTGATAGCACCACTTCCCCAGTGTCTCCCTCAGATAATGTGGTTCAGAAAATCACTTTTCTAGGAGACCTCTTTTAGAAACGATGTCTTAAATCAAAGCAGGATACATAGAGAAAATCTATTCATGAAATGAAAGCTAGCACAATATTCTCAGGCTGCCACTTTGATTCAGTGCTGAAAGTCTTATTTAGATCTCTAATCAAGAGTTGGTGGTGTTTTATATTTATAAATGTTCACATTTAAATATAATACTAAAGGGTAGTTTACAATGTTATTTTCATTTTTCTGTTATTCCTGTTGTCAGCGGAGTTTAATAGTACTCAGAGCTGGAATGTTAAAGTTTAAGGGAAAGGGAATAGCAAACATACTATTTATGTGTTTAGAAATGGCAGAATTTTTTTCTAAAAACCACATGTCAATCAGGAATGACTTAAAAGCAGTTCTCTTTTGTAGAGATTATTTCCCTTAATTTCAATCTACATAGCTTCTAAATTTGAAAAAAAAAAAATGACCTAGGGTTGATAGAGGACTTCCCCTGCATTATCACATTTTATCCTTATAAAAATATTGAAGAGAGAAAAAATAATAATATTCCTAATTTTTGAGGATAGACTGAGGTATAGAGTCTAGGTCACTTTGCCAGCAGCTACTGACCGGACAGGGGTTAGCATTCATGTCTTACTCCCTTTTCATCCATTTATTCAATGAGGAGGACTGCTGTGATCACTCCTACTGTACATTAGATGAGGGCTTTGTTTAGCATTGTGGGTTATTGTATATGGAATTTTGGGAATAGAAAGATACCCATTTTCATTGAAAATATCTCCAACTTGAAAGCAAGAGAGAGAACGCAAGAGCATTAGAGGATAAGGGAGGAGTAAGGCGTGTGGGGAGAGAGAGAAGAGAGGAAGGCTCTGTGAGAGAGAAGGACCCCAGGCCAAAGGAGATCATGGGAGGATCCCGCAGTGCCGGCTGGCAGGAAGAAAAACACTCCGACAGCGAGAACCAGTGGTCATTACCACTTCACTGCTGCCCAGTTGGAAGGATAGAAATCAGGAGCCATCTTCTTCCAAACAGAGCAGCACAACACCCTTTCATCTCAGAACCCTGTGTAGAATCTCTCTTGTCAGGATCCTTTACCTTTGAACTATAAAATCTACTAGGCCAAGAATCATAAAAAATGATTCAATGGCTTGTTCTTTATTTTCTTCTCTGTCTCTCTTGCTTTTTGTGGATGTTTGTTTAATAGTGGTTTGGAAAGAAGGAAAAACCTTGTAAGAAGCCTGCCCTATGTTCCTCTTACCTTCTCTTTTTTTCATATTATTTGTGGATATTTTATTTTGATCTATCTTTCAGTTCACTTATTCCTTTTTTTTTTTGGCTATGTCTAATCTAATGTGAAAAAAATCCACTGAGCCTCTGATTTATCTAAAAATTTATTTTATTTTTCAGTTTTTTATGGTTTATGATTTCTAATTACCTTCTGAAATTCTTAATCATGTCTTAAATATATGAACATATTCAGCGTAGTCATTTTTAGAATTCCTTCTAATTAATTATGCAGGTCGTTTGTAGGACTTTTTTTATTGTTTTATTTTCTTCTCTGTTTGAAAGTCTGACTACTTTTAATTAAAAGCCAGGCATTATATGTATTAAAGTTGGAGAAATACTAAAAAAATTAATGTTTACTTCTGAGAAGTAGCTACAGAAAACAGAATCACTATTTTCTAACTTCAATGACTGAGATCATTTGAAGCTTCTGTCTTGTCTGTAGATTAATCTTTAGAAGGAAGTACATCCATTTTTTTCCCTCCTCCTTTGGATCAAAACCTAGTGAAGGTTTGGCTACTTTTCAGAAGCCTGGTATGTTGGCAAGTCCTGGGCTGAAATTTGTACTATCCAAATAGCTGCTCAAGCCCTTGAAGCTGCCCTTTTATAATCCACATATGCCCCTAGAAAATAAGTAGTGAAAAATGAAAGGTTCTCTTTGCATTTCATAGTTCTTCTGGAACTTGATGCAAAATTTTTCACTTTTTTTTTTAAGCTTCATAAAACTTTCAAGAAGATGAATTTTCTTTTGTTCATATTTTCTATGAACATTGTCCATAGAACATTGTCAAACCAGTTGTCTCAGTGGGAGGGTTGATACTATTCTGCCTTACTAAAATAAAAGTCTGATTGTTTTAAATCTCCCTTTTTCCATGATTTACTGAAAACTCAAATGTAAGGTTTCATGAGTGACACTCATACTAAACAATAGTTTGGCACTATCAATATTCTTTTGAAGTACCTACTTTGGGAAAGTAATGCATTTTAGATTTTGGTTATAAAACCAGTGCAGCTTGTTGCCATCTTGCAGTTTGCAGATTGGGTGTATCTGAGGGGTTTGGGGTAAAGGAGATAAAAATGTATTCTGTGATGGTGGAAAATTAATATGTACCATTGGTTAGGCACATTCTTTCCTATTTCAAGAATAGCCTCCACTCCTTGTGCCTTGTGAACATCAAAGTTTTATCTCACATAACACTCCTATGAAAGCCTCCTCAAATGTATTGTGTAGAAATACCCGCTTCATTATTTATTCCACAGTACTTTGTTTTTAACCGTCTTTATGTATTTTTAAGCATTTATGCCACTCCATTATAATTAGATAAAAATTTGTCTTTGGATGAGGAAATATGTCTTGCCCATCTTTATGTCCACATTGCTTAGCTAAGCCCTACTCTAAGTTTTTTAGGCAAATAAATGAGTGATGAGAGGATTCGTAAAGAAGACTGAGATGGTATGCTGATTGCTCTAATCTTGTAATCAGTCTTCTAAAATCAAAATAATTCATACATTTCTGCTCTGAATGTCTGCTTTCCTTATAAAATTACTTTCATCTTTTTCTGGCTATACATAAAAATAATAAATATTACTCTTCAAAAATGAGAGAGAATTTGTTCTCAATCATTTATGTATCATGGAAATATGGGAAGCATTTTTTTCTGCCCTCTGTTAATCAGAGATTTGCAACTCTTGCTCTTGTTTGGATAAGAAATCTTAGTAATAAAAAAAATTCTTACACAGGAAAAATGGCAAAGCCAGCAATAACATACAACCTCTATTTGGTAAATATTTTTGGGAAGTTGTTAAAAGCAGGGGCTTTCACATCAGATAGATATGGGTTCATATTTTAGTTTTGTCCTTTAAGGACATATTTTAGTGAAGTCCTTTAAGGATTTTGTCCAACAATGTAGATCGACCTTTTCTTTTTTTTTTAAATTATTTTTTTATTGAAGGGTAGTTGACACACAGTATGACATTAGTTTGAGGTGTACAACACAATGATTCAACATTTATATACATGATAATTCTAGCGACCAGCTATCATCATACAAAGTTGTTACAATATTTTGACTATATTCCTTATGCTATACATTACATCCCGGTCACTGATTTATTTTACAATTGGAAGTCTGTACTTTTTTTTTTTTTTATTTTTTGAGAGGGCATCTCTCATATTTATTGATCAAATGGTTGTTAACAACAATAAATTTCTGTATAGGGAAGTTAATGCTCAAAATGCACAATCATTAATCTACCCCAAGCCAAATTTTCATCAGTCTCCAATCTTCTAAAGCATAGCAAACAAGTTCTTACACGGTGAACAAATTCTTACATAGTGAAAAAGTTCTTACATGGTGAACAGTACAAGGGCAGTCATCACAAAAACTTTCAATTTTGATCACTCATTATGAACTATAAACAATCAGGTCAAATATGAATATTCGTTTCATTTTTATACTTGATTTATATGTGGATACCACATTTCTCTCTTTATTATTATTATTTTTAATAAAATGCTGAAGTGGGAGGTAGATGCAAGATAAAGGTAGAAAACATAGTTTAGTGTTGTAAGAGAGCAAATATAGATGATCAGGTGTGAGCCTGTAAACTATGTGTTAATCCAAGCTAGACAAGGGCAATAAAACATCCACGGATGCAGAAGATTTCTCTCAGAACAGGGGGGTGAGGTTCTAAGCCTCACCTCTGTTGGTCCCCGATTTCTCACCTGATGGCCCCCCTGAGACTGTGCCTGTCTTAGGTTGTTCCTCCCTTGAGGAATCTTACCCATCTCTGGCTAACCAGTCATCTTCCGGGGCCATACAGGGAAATGTAAAGTTGGTAAGTGAGAGAGAGGCCTTATTGTTTGAAAAGGTCAACTTTTTACTCCTTTGCATATTTATGCCCTGTGGCTTCTATGCCCAGCATTTGTCTAGAGGTATCTTTACCACTTGGAAGAATTATGATACTCGGTAAATTCGATATGAGGCACGAATTCTATTTAAGGGTTTTAATTAGGAAGGAAGAAGAAAAGCTATAGAAGTAGCAGGCAGAAGAAAACATGGGAATATTGATTATTTCTTTGACATATCTTCTTGTAGAGTAACTTCAGCATGTATAGGTTTTGAACTACTAAACTACTAATTAAATTGCACAAACACATTAACATAATAGGAGTACAGTTACATAACCAAAGCAGACCTATAATTACCAGCCATCTCCAGTGAAACCAAGAAAACCAGTTAGGCACCTTAGGCATTTGTGAAAACTTATCTATGATATGGTGGATATTGTCCAACTGAACTTGAACAGTCTGAGAGAAATCAGACAAATAAAAACAACCCATTCCTGGGGACTGTTCACATCCCATATGTTCTTTTAACAGTAGATAGTCTGTAGTTGTAAGATTTTGGAGCGCTACAATTTGTACTTCTCCTAATTCTTGGTTGAGTTCCAACAATATAGATCCAGTCAAATTTGTTGTTTTACTGTATGCACAGGCCAGCTTAGATCTCTCCTTCTTCATTCCCATGACAAGTCCAGGAACCGGTGGGATGAGTGCATCTACAGCAGCAGCAGCGCGTGGATCTTTGTTGGGGTTTTTTGATGATCATCTTCTGGTATGAGTCTTCCAGAGAGTGCTGATGTTGGAAGTTCTTTTTCATATCATATCTTAGTTCATTTTCGGGGTAGCCAAATTAGGCTTTGATCCTCTGTATAAACACAAACAGACCCTTTGCCTACACTTTTATATGCCCTTTATACCATTGTGTAGAAATCACTGGAGGTCAACACAAAAGAACTGCTTTTTTTATTTTTGTTATCATTAATCTACACTTATATGACGAATATTATGTTACTAGGCTCTCCCCTATACCAGGTCCCCTCTATAAACCCCGTTACAGTCACTGTCCATTAGCATAGCAAAATGTTGTAGAATCACTACTTGTCTTCTCTGTGTTGTATAGCCCTCCCCTTTCTCCTACCCCCCCATGCATGCTAATCTTAATATCACCTTTCTTCTTTCTCCCCCTTATCCGCTGCTACCCACCCATCCTCCAAAGTCCCTTTCCATTTGGTACCTGTTAGTCCATTCTTGGGTTCTGTGATTCTGCTGTTTTGTTCCTTCAGTTTTTCCTTTGTTCTTATATTCCACAGATGAGTGAAATCATTTGGTATTTCTCTTTCTCCGCTTGGCTTATTTCACTGAGCATAATACCCTCCAGCTCCATCCATGTTGCTGCAAATGGTAGGATTCGCCCTCTTCTTATGGCTGAGTAGTATTCCATTGTGTATATGTACCACATCTTCTTTATCCATTCATCTATCGATGGACATTTAGGTTGCTACCAATTCTTGGCTATTGTAAATAGTGCTGTGATAAACATAGGGGTGCATCTGTCTTTCTCAAACTTGATTGCCGCATTCTTAGGGTAAATTCCTAGGAGTGCAATTCCTGGGTCAAATGGTAAGTCTATTTTGAGCATTTTGATGTACCTCCATACTGCTTTCCACAATGGTTGAACTAATTTACATTCCCACCAGCAGTGTAGGAGGGTTCCCCTTTCTCCACAGCCTCGCCAACATTTGTTGTGGTTTGTCTTTTGGATGGCAGCTATCCTTACTGGTGTGAGGTGATACCTCATTGTACTTTTAATTTGCATTTCTCTGATAATTAGTGATGTGGAGCATCTTTTCATGTGTCTGTTGGCCATCTGTATTTCTTTTTTGGAGAACCGTCTGTTCAGTTCCTCTGCCCATTTTTTAATTGGGTTATTTGTTTTATGTTTGTTGAGGCGTGTGAGCTCTTTATATATTCTGGACGTTAAGCCTTTATCGGATGTGTCATTTCAAATATATTCTCCCATAATGTAGGGTTCCTTTTTGTTCTATTGATGGTGTCTTTTGCTGTACAGAAGCTTTTCAGCTTAATATAGTCCCACTTGTTCATTTTTGTTGTTGTTTTCCTTGCCCAGGGAGATATGTTCAAGAAGAGGTCACTCATGTTTATGTCTAAAAGGTTTTTGCCTATTTTTTTTTCTAAGAGTTTTATGGTTTCATGACTTACATTCAGGTTTTTCATCCATTTTGAGTTTACTTTTGTATATGGGGTTAGACAATGGTCCCGTTTCATTCTCCTACATGTAGCTGTCCAGTTTTGCCAGCCCCATCTGTTGAAGCTAGTGTCATTTTGCCATTGTCTGTCCATGGCTCCTTTATCAAATATTAATAGACTATATATGTCTGGGTTAATGTCTGGATTCTCTAGTCTGTTCCATTAGTCTGTGGCTCTGCTCTTGTGCCATTACCAAATTGTCTTGATTACTATGGCTTTATAGTAGAGCTTGAAGTTGGGGAGTGAGATCCCCCCTACTTTATTCTTCTTTCTCAGGATTGGTTTGGCTATTTGGGGTCTTTGTTGTTTCCATATGAATTTTTAAATTATTTGTTCCAGTTCATTGAAGAATGTTGCTGGTAGTTTGATAGGGATTGCATCAAATCTGCGTATTGCTTTGGGCAGGATGTCCATTTTGACGATATTAATTCTTCCTAGCCACGAGCATGGGATGAGTTTCCATCTGTTAGTGTCCCTTTTAATTTCTCTTAAGAGTGACTTGTAGTTTTCGGAGTATAAGTCTTTCACTCCTTTGGTTAGGTTTATTCCTAGGAATTTTTTTTTTTGATGCAATTGTGAATGGAGTTGTTTTCCTGAGTTCTCTTTCTGTTGGTTCATTGTTAGTGTATAGGAAAGCCACATATTTCTGTGTGTTAATTTTGTATCCTGCAACTTTGCTGTATTCTGATATCAGTTCTAGTAGTTTTGGGGTGGAGTCTTTAGGGTTTTTTATGTACAGTATCATGTCATCTGCAAATAGTGACAGTTTAACTTCTTCTTTACCAATATGGATTCCTTGTATTTTTTTGTTTTGTCTGATTGCCGTGGCTAGGACCTCCACTACTATGTTAAATAACAGTGGGGAGAGTGGGCATCCCTGTCTAGTTCCCTATCTCAGAGGAAAAGCTTTCAGCTTCTCGCTGTTCAATATAATGTTGGCTGTGGGTTTATCATAAATGGCCTTTATTATGTTGAGGTACTTGCCCTCTATTCCCATTTTGCTGAGAGTTTTTATCATGAATGGATGTTGAACTTTGTCAAATGCTTTTTCAGCATCTATGGAGATGATCATGTGGTTTTTGTCTTTCTTTTTGTTGATGTGGTGGATGATGTTGATGGACTTTCGAATGTTGTACCATCCTTGCATCCCTGTGATGAATCCCACTTGGTCATGGTTTACAATCCTTTTGATGTATTTTTGAATTTGGTTTGCTAATATTTTGTTGAGTTTTTTTGCATCTACATTCATCAGGCATATTGGTCTGTAGTTTTCCTTTTTGGTGGGTCTTTGCCTGGTTTTGATATTAGGGTGATGTTAGCTTCATAGAATGAGTTTGGGAGTATCCCCTCCCCTTCTATTTTTTGGAAAACTTTAAGGAGAATGGGTATTATGTCTTCCCTGTATGTCTGATAAAATTCCTAGGTGAATCTACCTGGCCTGGGGGTTTTGTTCTTTGGTAGTTTTTTGATTACCGCTTCAATTTCATTGCTGGTAATTTTCTGTTTAGATTTTGTGTTTCTTTCTGGGTCTGTTTTGGAAGGTTGTATTTTTCTAGGAAGTTGTCCATTTCTACTAGGTATTCCAGCTTGTAAGCATATAGGTTTTCATAGTGCTGTCTAATAATTCTTTGTGTTTCTGTGGGGTCCATCGTGATTTTTCCTTTCTCATTTCTGATACTGTTGATTTGTGTTGACTCTCTTTTCCTCTTAATAAGTCTAGCTAGAGGCTTATCTACTTTGTTTATTTTCTCAAAGAACCAGCTCTTGGTTTCATTGATTTTTTCTATTGTTTTATTCTTCTCAATTTTATTTATTTCTTCTCTGATCTTTATTATGTCCCTCTTTCTGCTGACCTTAGGCCTCATTTCTTTTTCTTTTCCCAATTTCGATAATTGTGACATTAGACCTTTCATTTGGGATTGTTATTCCTTCTTTAAATATGCCTGGATTGCTATATACTTTCCTCTTAAGACTGCTTTTGCTGTATACCACAGTAGTTGTGGCTTTGTGTTGTTGTCGTTTGTTTCCATATATTGCTGGATCTCCATTTTGATTTGGTCATTGATCCATTGATTATTTAAGAGCGTGTTGTTAAGCCTCCATGTGTTTGTGAGCCATTTTGCTTTCTTTGTACAGTTTATTTCTAGTTTTATGCCTTTGTGGTCTGAAAAGTTCGTTGGTAGGATTTCAATCTTTTGGAATTTACGGATACTCTTTTTGTGGCCTAGTATGTGGTCTATTCTGGAGAATGTTCCATGTGCACTTGAGAAGAATGTGTATCCTGTTGCTTTTGGATGTAGAGTTCTGTAGATGTCTATTAGGTCCATCTGTTCTAGTGTGTTGTTCAGTGCCTCTGTGTCCTTACCTGTTTTCTGTCTGGTGGATCTGTCGTTTGGAGTGAGTGGTGTGTTGAAGTCTCCTAGAATGAATGCATTGCATTCTATTTCCTCCTTTCGTTCTGTTAGTATCTGTTTCAGGTATGTTGGTGCTCCTGTATTGGGTGCATATATATTTATAATGGTTATATCCTCTTGTTGGACTGAGCCCTTTATCATTATGTAATGTCCTTCTTTGTCTTTTGTTACTTTCTTCATTTTGAAGTCTGTTTTGTCTGATACCAGAATTGCAACACCTGCTTTCTTCTCTCTGTTGTTTGCATGAAATATCTTTTTCCATCCCTTGACTTTAAGTCTGTGCATGTCTTTGGGTTTGAGGTGAGTCTCTTGTGAGCAGCATATGGATGGATCTTGCTCTTTTATCCATTCTATTATTCTGTGTCTTTTGATGGGTGCATTCAGTGCATTTACATTTAGGGTGATTATTGAAAGGTACGTACTTATTGCCATTGCAGGCTTTAAGTTTGTGGTTACCAAAGGTTCAGGGTTAGCTTCTTTACTATCTTACTGTCTAACTTAACTCACTCGTTGAGCTATTATAAATGCGGTCTGATGATTCTTTATTTCTCTCCCTTCTTATTCCTCCTCCTCCTTTCTTCATATGTTGGGTGTTTTGTTCTGTGCTCTTTTTAGGAGTGCTCCCATCTAGAGCAGTCCCTGTAGGATGTCCTGTAGAAGTGGTTTCTGGGAGGCAAATTCCCTCAACTTTTGCTTGTCTGGGAATTGTTTAATCCCTCCTTCATATTTAAATGATATTTGTGCTGGATACAGTAGTCTTGATTCGAGGCCCTTCTGTTTCATTGCATTAAGTATATCATGCCATTCTCTTCTGGCCTGTAGGGTTTCTGTTGAGAAGTCTGATGATATGATAGCCTGATGGGTTTTCCTTTGTAGGTAACCTTTTTTCACTCTGGCTGCCTTTAATACTTTGTCCTTGTCTTTGATCTTTGCCATCTTAATTATTATGTGTCTTGGTGTTGCCCTCCTTGGATCCCTTGTCATGGGAGTTCTGTGTACCTCTGTGGTCTGAGAGGCCATTTCCTCCTCTTGTTTGGGGAAGTTTTCAGCAATTATTTCTTCAAAGACACTTTCTATCCCTTTTTCTCTCTCTTCTTCTTCTGGTACCCCTATAAAGCAGACATTGTTCCTTTTCGATTGGTCACTCAGCTCTCTTAGAATTCTTTCATTCCTGGAGATCCTTTTATCTCTCTCTGCATCAGCTTCTCTGCATTCCTGTTCTCTGTTTTATAGTCCATTAATGCTCTCTTGCATCTCATCCATTCTGTTTTGAAGTCCTTCCAGAGCTTGTTTTATTTCTGTATTCTCCTTCCTTAGTTCTTGCATATTTCTCTGCAAGTCCATCAGCATGGTTATGACTTTTGTTTTGAATTCTTTTTCAGGAAGACTGGTTAAATCTATCTCCTCAGGTTCCTTCTCAGAGGAAGATGTAGCAGATGCTGAAGCTGTCTGGGTTATTCTTGTCTGGATCATATTTTTTTGCCTTTTCTTGTTGCCAGGTGCTATTGACTGTCAGCTGGGAGGGCCAAACTTTTCACTTGCTACTGTCCTTTCTTTACTGGGACAACTTCGACCCCTAGTGGCCTGTGTTGGGTAATTGTGTGTAGACTGGTTCTTTGTGTCTTGCCCGGCTGGTATGTATGAATCTCCCTTTCTGGGGGCGTGGTCTGCCTTAGGCTGCTTCTCTGCTTTCGCAGCACCTGGAGGGGTGATGGACGGGGTGTGCTGTTTGGCTGTTTACCTCCGTGAGGTGTCTCAGAGCTGTTGCCCAAGGGGTTAGTGTGCCAGTTTTCCCTTTATTTTCCAGCCACTGGGCTGTGACCTGTGTTCTTTCCGTCCAGTTGTTACGTCCCTGTCCCTTTAAGACTTTCAAAAAGCACTAGCTTTTCTTTGTCACAGAGGCATCAGCTTCAGAACCCACTCAGAGGTCTTGCTGCCCTGTTTGCCTAGTTTCCAGCCCTCCATGCATGCACTGTGTCTGCGCTCTGGTGTGGTTGGCTGGGGCTGGGTGTTTAGCAGTCCTGGGCTCCCTCTCCCTCCCGCCGTGAGCTGGGTGGAGGCATGCTCATGTCCCGCTACGCCAGGGGTTGTATCTTACCCCTTTCACCAGGCGCTGGGCTCTCGCACGTGTGGATGTAGTCTGGCTGTTGTCCTGTGTCTTCTGTTCTCTCTTTTAGGATTAGTTGTATTTGTTGTATTTTCAAAAATATATATGTTTTTGGGAGGAGATTCCCACTGTCCTACTCATGCCGCCATGTTGGCTCTGCCTGTGCAACCTTTTCTTATCTGTAAAAATTTATAATAGTGTATATTACATATAGCTAATGTCCAGATTAAAGTCAATATACAAGTAATATTCCTAATGGAACTCCTGACATAAAGTAAGTGCTTAATACTTGTTAGTATTTAAAATTTTATAGTGCTTAATTTCCAGGTCTATTTCTTTCTCAATAAACTCCCAGCCTGGTTTGAAAATTTACTGAAAATGTGAGGTCCAGTTAGTTTAACGTATCTCTTCTGTTCTGTCTTTGTTGTGCTCTCGATTTACACTGATAATAGCCAAGATCTTAAGAGCTATCATGACATTCATCAGTCTACTCTCAGTATTTTACTGTGGTTGGAAAGTATTTATGTGTTAAATTATATCAATTCCTTGTTGACACCAAATTTTCAAAAGTTCTTCAAAGCTTGCACTTTAAAAACAACTATGAGATCACAATGAGTGGAAATGGTCTTGTAAAGATTTCAAAAGAAGTGTTATAAAATGAACTACTCCAGTCTCCCCTTTGTGTATGTTTTAGAAAGTTTTTTGAGTGGTTATTATTCTTAAAGTTTTGTGATGAACACCAGTTTAGCAAATATAAAGACACCACCCCTGTATTCAGGAAGCACATTTCCATTTAGTTTGTATTATAAACACATTGATAAGCTTTTAGAAAAAAACTGCATCCATATGGTATTGCTATAGTAACTATGAAAATATCTCATTCTGTATTACACATGTGTTTTTTCTATTCTGAACCAGTAGTTGTCTGAATAGTCACTTGATCTTTTTCTTTAGTGGCAGAAAATGCACTTTGATATCCACTATGGAAAGAAGAAAACTATTGCATTTGGAAGACAGTATGCAATCTTGAAAGGAGAGTAACAATGGAACCCACCTACTTAATCAAGTTACTAAATTAACTGTTGTTTCATTTTGCATCTAATTCATCAAGATCATCCAAAAAGCATAGCTATTCAAAAGCATAGAAAAAGTCAAGGTAGATAACTGAAAACATCTGTTCTAAAAATATTCCTGGCCAAAATCTTATCTCCCATGCTTTGTGATGTGGAATTCCAGAAGTTCAATTATGCATGTGGGCACTTGAGCAGATCTAAATACTTTCCCATCTTTAGAAAAAAATGATCCTGCCAACAGGTATTCTTGTAGCAAAAGGGAGGTCCCTCTTTTGGGAAAGAGTATGTTTTATTTATTGAGTTTCATGATGAATGTTTATCTTGAGCTGGTATGCAAATTATATTGCTTTTTCTCAGTTGGGAGCATGTAATATGGACATGCTAGAAGTTTACCAGATAGTTTAGTCCAAAATATTTTGCATCTTCCCTCAAAAACTAAAAATGAAACTGATGTTCATGGAGAGGTATGTGTGATATTGAATATGGCTATGAGGTAGAGTGTAAAAAATAAGATAAAAATTTTATGATCACAAATGTTTAATTCAAACAATGAAGCCATATATAGAAAGAGGAAAGCCATGAAGACATATTAACATGTCTAAATATAGGCATATTTAAATATTTGAAATTAGATATTTTTATTGCAATGGAAAACATAAAATCACTTCAAATAAATAGAATGCAAACTTATGACAAATAAAATCAATATGGATAATATAATAATTCCTCCTAATGAGAAGAAATAAAGTAACCTTGGAGGAAAACAGGTAACTGATAAAAATATAATATGATCACATCTATATACATTTGTATATGATAGAGATTACATAAGCCAAATAATTATATATGTGTACCAGATATCTTTTTATTTAACAGGTGGATATCTATTTGTATGTTACATATTTTTTAATTATATGTATATATAACTTTTAATTATATATTTATATAACTTTTAGGGAAATATATAGTATAAGTTGAAAGAATGTCTATTAACAAAATAAAAATGAGATTCTTCATTAATTTATATATTATTCTTATATGTACAAAATATATGTATGTACATACATACACAAACACATATAGATATATATGTGTAAAATTTTATGGTGGTTCTGATATGTAAAACAACTATTTCTTATGTATTTTTTCTTGCATTTTTACTTAATAGGTACACCTCTGTTTATATCAAATAAATTAATAAGAGGATAATACACACACATATATATTTTACATATACATATAAGCAATGTGGATACACGTGTATATTCAATACACACACACAAAGACATATACACAACAAATGAAAATAAAAGCAAACTACTTCTAGGAATAGACTAATGCTCAGGAAAAATATTATTAATTTTTCTATATGTCTATATATAGTTGGTGCTTGTAACAATAAGAATGCATGGTTGCATAGTTTTAAGAAAACGATTAAGGGAAAAAGAGAAAATGTAAATTAAATAAGTTTTGATAGGTATTTCAATAAGTGAGTATGATATAGATTTATCTCAAGTCCTAAATTAAAGTCTCCAGAGTTCAAAGGCTTCCAAAATAATTCCATGACTTTTCAGTTAGTTCAGAGACATTTAAGAGATGCTTATATTCAAGGCAGCAATTATAATCCACAGATCGTAAGATAAATCAGTTAATAAGTTACCAACATTTACTTAGTGCTCACTAGGAGCTGCGGACTGCATGAGGAACTTTGCAGTAATTAAACCATTTAGTCCTTAGATGACTTTATGATGTAAGTGCTATTTCTAATCTAATTTTGAATATGAATATATGATGGGAAAGTGTTTAGATGATTGCCCCAGATCACACAGCAGGTGTGGCGGAAATTTAAAGTCAGTATAATGACTGGCCTTATCTTATACTCACAACAGCCATGTTTTACAGTTCTAGTTAATATATGTAGACAGATATTTCATTAATTCATAATTTTCTGTACTGTGAAACATTTAGTTCCTTCACGTTATGTTATTTTTTTTAAATGTACTCTGAAAATTATTAAAGTATTAATTGATATTTAAAATCATCAAAATATTACAAAAATCTTTTCATGAGTTTTTATCATTTTAAATATACTAATACAGTTAAAGTAAGTAGTTCAGTCATAGGCAAATATTAATAATATTAATCATTTTTACTGAGATAAAATTATTACAAAAATTCTGTGTATCTTGATATTTGTCTTTATAATGTTCCTAAAGGGTTTCTGTGGATTCTAACTTTCAACTGTTATTTTCTTATGAACTGAAATTAGTTGGTTTTCTTTGTAATCATTATATAGTAGCTTTACTGAAATCATGTAATTAAAAGATATATAAAATTATATGATTTACTAAAATTATATTAAATTATATAATTTACTAAAATTAAATAATTAAAAGATAATGGGCAGAAGTAAAGCCTTTGGTACCATCTCTGTGTTCTTACCCAACTACTCCTCTGGAAAAAATAAAAAGGAATGAATGCAGTATCTACATATATATAACTGAAAAGTTTAACTCTTCAAAGAAGTTCATATTAGCTACCTATTTCACATTACTTTTATTTTCCTTGTGGAAAGAATGCTATCATTATATTTGTTGCTTTTTGGTATTTTAATACATTTCTGTGGTATGCATTTTTATTGATAACTATCTTCAAATAAAATATATATTCCATACTAGCCTTAACATAAATAAGTCTTAGCTCTTTAAAGAATTGTGACCAAAATATCATCCTCCTCAATAGGTTTTGGTATTGTGCTAACATACTTTTGATACTCTGTGAACTACAATTCAGGGTTAAGTTGTGGTTCCTGCTATCTATCTCAGTAGGTCTAATGTAGAATGCTTTTTATAAAGTATAAAATAAATGAAAATAGCGAAGTTCCAGGGGTCAACATTAAGTGATCATAAATAGATTTAAGTCATTCACTCAAAATAAAACCAGAGACTCAGATTTGTAAACAGTTTTTAAGCAGTCTTGTTTTTTATGTTTTGATGTTGGATAACAACCTCATATAACTCTTAGCTTTTGCACATATCCTCCTACATACTCAAACAGGAAAGGCATCTTCACTTCCACATTTAAAAATTCCTTAAATGTATATTGTAGGCAATCTAATTTAATTTTGACATAATTTGGTTGGACTTTGGGATTTAATTTTTACATTATTTTTAAAGAAACTACCCTAATAAATATTTTGCTTAACAACCCAAATAAATGTTATTAAATTCATTTATTATACTAAATAAGTTTTTTTTAATAAAGTGAGAAATATTCACTGCACTTACATAACCTATGGTATCTTCTGTTTTGGAATATAAATCTGTTATAAAAAAGCCTTACTTTCAATGATGTTTACTGCCTTTTAAAATTATAGTCAT
Organism: Manis javanica; assembly: GCF_040802235.1. NCBI lineage: Eukaryota > Metazoa > Chordata > Mammalia > Pholidota > Manidae > Manis > Manis javanica. The sequence continues at coordinate 123,947,394 of NC_133160.1, read as the reverse complement.
AAATAAAATATAATAGCATTTTTAACTGGGAAATAAAAATAGATGATAAACACTGTTGAACATTTTCCTCATCCACAATGGTAGTATTTCATCTAGTTGTCATTTTATATGAATACTCATACTAATTATGTCAAGAAATAAATTTGGAGGAAACAGGTTGAAACAAAAATATTGTCAAGACCTGTTGATCATTCTGTTTTATCATTTCAGAGTAGTCTTCATTGATTAAAGGGTAATCATATTTAATTCTGAAGAGTTCATAAAGGAAGCCATTGAGTCAAAATGGACTATCCTCCAATTGCAGAAATAAAATAACATCATAGAAAAAACAAGGATAAAATGTAAATAACATTTCTAGTTCATGTGTTTTCCTTTGCACAATGGAGAAATTTTCATCTACCTGAAAAACTTCACAAAATATTCTATGGATCACATGAAAAAAAATATATATATACAAAATAACAGAAAACTATAAAAAATTTCATAGAACAGTAAATAGCTTCTTTATTCTCTTTGAATTCATTTTTTAAAATATTTTATGCAGTGTTGCTTGTGCTGTTTGATGTCAGTGGTGAAAAATACATTGTAGGGTAGCCAGTTGGGAGGTGGAACATTGTTATTTCAAAGATATTCAGAAACAGTAGGGTCTGTTCAATATCTTGTTTTCTACTATTGAAGCTGAGCCAAATGCAAAATCCTTCTGGAAGTCAATGGGAATTCTGAACACAAGCCAGAGCAAGATGGTAAAAATGAAACAAATGAGAAACTGGCCTGAAGTCAACTGTTGAGAATAAAAGGAATGTAAAACTCTCTGATATGTTCCCCTAATGGTATATAATTATATATTATGTTTTAGATGGTTTTCAAACTGCCTTATTCATTCATTAGTCAGTGCACTTTGTAATCTTTGTATGAGATTAGAGAATTGAAGGACTTGTCTTTTGAGTTCAATTAACTTTCATGTGGGTAACAGGTACCACTGGGAGAGCCCACTGCCTTCGATGGGAAGGAAGAGGGGTATTAATACAAGAACAAGTCTGTTTCAATTTGCTTTTACTATTCTAAAATACTTTCTCTGATAGTCATTATGAGAGAAAATTATCTTTCTTACCATCAAACATTCCTTTTTCCATCTTTTGTTCCTGAAACCTTAAACTCCTTATAGATGATTATAAAAAAATTTGAAAATTCTACAGTACCAAACCTTAATTTCAACATTTGTAGTGTTTGACATTTTTATAACATAGAGATAACATAGAGAAGCGGACTGATCTCAGTTTTTATCTTATTAGTATCATTAAACAATTTAAAACTCTTTCACACCTACTATACCTACTTTTCAGGGGGCATCATATACAAAACTAAGTTCTCAATTCACATTTCTAGTTGTTCTTCATTATGAAAGTTATTTATTACTATCCATGAGCTGCAGGTATAAAGATGCTGTGAATCTGCCTTGTCTGTGGATCCCAGGAGCATGTAAGATACAAGCTCCTCTTTCTGGTTAGCATTCAGTCATGGTACAGTTTGCTGAAGAAGCACGGTGCACTCTAGGAGAAAAAGCTAGATGAAAAACACTTGTCTCATGGAAAATTAAATAAGAGATAGTATAAAATTTTAATATAGAAAGGAAAAAAGAAGAAAATCTTAAAAACTATTTTGTGAAAACTGCATAATATAGAAAATATTTCTCCATTTCATAATGGGTGGGAAATGCAGATAATATATTTAAAAGAGCAATCTAGGGCTAGAATTGTGAAAACTTCAGTATAAGTAACCAATCTTTATTTTTAAAGCAATTATCAGTAAGGTAAATATAAAGTTTAAATTCTCTATTCACTATTAATAAATCAAATAAGTGAACTATAAGTAAAAAGAAAGCTAATTTTTAATTGTACATTTGTATTTTTTCTTACCAAATATCACTGTTGAAAATTTGAAAAAAGTGTGGATGAAATTAAATAAAAAAGTGATATTAGTTATCTTACCTAGAGAGAACCATGGTTAACAATTTAGTATAGTTCCTTCTATTATTTCTAAGCTATTTTGTACATAGTTGATTATGTACTGTATGTGCACATTTCTATTCATTTCACTTAACAAATTTGATGGATTTTAATGAAATTGTCCAATTATCTTAAGATTCTTTGGAATATTTTTGTTGATACCAAATACCTATCACACAAAAACATTTATATTAATAGGCCACTTCTAATTTGTAGGAGTATATTTCAACTTTGATTTCATTTCATATTAATAACAACCTTTGAAACAGATAAGGCAAGAATTATCTCGTTTTTTGAAACTGAGATGGAGGAATCTGCCTACTATGATGTTTGGATCTAAGTACAGTAAATCTTTGTTATTTTCTTTTTCTTCAACAATGTGAGATACTTCACTGGTACTTTAATTTTTAAAGCTCTCTGGATGGGATCCAGATGGAATATATCTCATATCAAAAAAATACAATGCCAGAAGTTCAAATATGGATTCACACTTTTGAATAGAAACAATATAATGAGAAAGGAAAAGATTTTGGCTTAACATATAATCATTTGTCTCCAAAGTCTATAAATCCTGAGTGTATTTTGGTCTGTTTTAAAAACACCAATCAAATACTAATAAAATGTTTTGAACAACAGCAGCCAAAAAAGTTACTGACAGTTTTTCAGTGTTGACATCTTTCCAAGCAATTTACTCTGCTTGGCAGAACTGGAAAGGCAGTTCTTCTCTTCCGTGACTAGCTAATGTTTTAAACATACATCTTAACCTTTCTCTTAACCCAAATGAAAATGGAAATAACTGCAATTTTGAAAAAGGGAAAGAGTTTGGAAGAGCTAATTAAACTTTTGAAGGAAACCTTATAAAGCTGTTGTTTCAAAGAGAATAAGCAGGTTATCCACACTTAGCACACATTTTCATATGAAAAGAAGACCCTTTAAGGGAACATACCATCTGTCATGATGCCACAAATGCACTTGATATGAACTTCAAGTGCTGAAAATAGCTAGGACTTATGCAATATGTTTTTGTGTTATTTAAAAATTGTTAGTTGATAACAATTACTACGTGATAAAAATGTCTGTAGTCCTATTTTTTAAGGAAAAAATGAGTGATTTGACTTGACAATTACCAAGTTAAATTTTTTACTTTGTTCCTACAAGTGATAATATATCCTGCTTGTGCTAGATCATAAAAAAAAAACACAAGAGTTTAGTACAGAGTTGCATTGAGAAATAAGAATAATTATTGGAGAACAAATGGAACAACTCATGTCAGGGCACTGGGGAAAAATGTGCAGTTTTCAATGTTTCATAAGTTACACAGGATTGTGTCTTTTTCAGGGAGTTATTCCAATATCTAATGTACCTCTGACTTTCAATAAATCTTTGTTGATCGAATGAATGCATATATTAATGCATCAATTCTGCATTCCAAGAATTTCTGGGATTTTGAATTGATAGTGTTTGCTATTCCTTTTCATCTTTGTCAGACATTTCTTTGGTTTGCTATTTAGGGAAGAGCTGCTAATATTAGAGAATAACCTAGATGAATCAGGATAAATTGTCTTGTGAGCAAATGGAAGGGGAAATTAGAGTAAGAAAGGATGAAGTAATAATATGTTTGCAGTAGGGAAGTGACTACTGTGAAGCATGTAGGGACAAGTTGCTAAACTAATCCACTGTCCGTGTTTATATTGTTCTATGTTTCAAAATTAGTTTTGTTTACCAAAATTTATGTACTAAGCCACTGGCACAACTCAGAGTATGATTTTTTCCTTAAGTAGTTCTAAAAACTATGCTATCATTTTTATAGTAGAAATCTGTTATGTCTAAATAAAATCTATAAGGTATTGAATGCCAAAGATTTCTTCCAAGATTCTGCTAAAAATATGAGTACAGTGAGTAGTGTTGAGAGAAAAAAATGTATTGAGTATTCCTTGCATCCAAGCTGACCGGGTTTCTTACTGGTGACAACACTATTACTGTTCCAAACAAGCAAACGAGGAACACTGGGTGTAGAGGATCGATGCGAAGTCACCCTTTCTGTCCCCTGTGCGCTTTAATACAGTGCTCTCTGAAGAAATCTTTGTTACATAAATGGTGTCTGTTATCTGTGTTTTAAACCTTGCCAACTTCATGAGCTTTCCCAGTAATAATATTTCCAAGAATCGTTCTGTATAGAGCAGTTTATGGAATTATATCAAGTCAAAGGAATTTATCATACTGGCTACTGGAAAGGGCAAACTACAATATGTGAATCTATATACATTTAGTGAAAGCACAATCTGCTATTGAAGCATGGCACCTAGTAGATCCATTTCTCTGCCTGATAAGATGTAGGTGTCATTCATATTATTCAAAGTTTCTGTATTGATTGTACAACATGTATCATCATTATTTGTATAATATTTTAAGTAATTCTTAGCCATGATTTTGAGATAACCCAAGAGCAATCCGTTGCCACATTTTACAATGAAGAATGCTAAAAGTTAATTTAATTACTGAGTATTTTTTTAAACATGTAAGATGTGGGATTAAGGAAAGGAATGGAGAGCTGGGTAGGAGAAACTTAGGTAATGTTACTCGAACCACGGAGGGCTGAACTATCCCAAATTCTAAAATTCTTGCGTTTGTTTTGTATTCTGGATATTTTGGGAAAATTTCAACTAATCAAAAAGAGATACAGGGTTTTCAAGGAAAACAGTATGCATGTGTTCAAACTCTAGCTCCACCACTAACTAAATGGAACCTGAGGTAAATGACTTTACTCTGTCCCTCTCTCACACAGAGTAAAGTAATTTACCTAAGGAAGTAGTAATAGTATAAATTACACTATTTATCTCTTTGGGTTTTTTTGTGAATATTAAGTAAAATAATTGATATGAAGGAATCAGTATACTTTCTGGTCCAGAAAAGAGATGAATAAATGAATAATAACAAACATTTCTTTGAAAAGGAGAGGAATAAAGATTAGATAATTTCCTAAAATATGTTTCTTCTTGGGGGATGTTTGATGCAGAATAGCACTGGTTTCCTATCTGAAGACCAGGGCACCTATGATTATATCTCTGAGATGAATGGTGTACCACGCAAAGTAAAAGAGTAATCAGTGTCACAAATTCATCAATTATTTTTTTCTTTCTACTCAAGAAATTTGATTCAAAGCCCACATCTCTATACTTAATCTGAATATATCTGGATGTCAGCCCCAAAAATGATTACAGTTTTCACAGGTAGCCTAATATAATTCTAAAAGACACATTATGTTGACTCATACTTAAATTTGTGAGAGTACTGCAGCCAGACAAATAAAGGATATTTTAGCCTTTGCATCATTGCCCGTTGCTGAGATAAAATGCATAAATGGCAACAATTATTTCATTGTAAAACAGTAGATTGAGTAAATAAAAGTTCACATCCTTTCTAGGGCTGTGGAATTCTCCTACGCACTGGGATGTTATCTATCCTTAAGAAAATTGGATAAAAGTGAGGGAGGCTGAAAGCTAAACACATTATTTATGAGTATTATGAAACAAATTTATCTTAAAATAATCTAAGAAGCACATTTATTATTTTAAAATAAACCTTCATACTTTCTTGGAAAAAATTTGGAAACTTAGTTAAAAGGGTGCTCTTTTCTCTAGTTATTAAAACAAATTCCCAAATGTTAAGTTTCACAAGGAAGAGGTATTTTCTATTTCCAAGATACAGATCAAGCAAAATCCTTTCCTTTCAGAATTTCATTTTATAATTTTTATTATAAAATAAAAATGTATAACATTTGCTTTTGTTATAAAGCAAAACATTTTTTTGTCTTTTTTGTTAATTTTTCGTTGATGTATAGTTGATATACAACATTATATTGGTTTCAGGTATATATAATAGTGACTCAACAGTAAATCTCCACCCCAACTAGTGTAGCTATTTGTCAACATAGAAAGATGTTACAGAACTATTGATTATATTCTCTAGGCTGTACTTTCATCTTCATGACTAATTTACATTACAAGTAAGATTTTATGCCTCTTTATCCCTTTTACTTATTTCACCCACCCACCCCAATCCCTCCCCCAGTAACCACTACTCACTTCTCAGTGTCCATGAGTCTATTTCTGTTTAGTTCATTTTGTTTTGTTTTTAGATTCCATAAATAAGTGAAATCATATGGTATTTGTCTTTCCCTACCTGGCTTATTTCATTTAGCATAATACCTTCTAGGTCCAACCATTTTGTCACAAATAGCAGGATTTCTTTCATTTTTGTGGTTGAATAATATTCCATTGTGTGTACATAGCACCTGTTCTATCCAATCATCTATTCATGGACACTTAGGATGCTTCCATATCTTGGCTATTGTAAATAATGCCACAATAACCATAGGAGTCTATATATCTTTTTGAATCAGTGATTTTGTTTTCTTCAGGTAAATTCCTAGAAGTGAAATTACTGGGTCATATGGTATTTCTATTTTTTTGTTTTTTTGGGGAACCTTCATACTGTTTCCTGCAATGGCTGCACTGATTTGCATTCCCACCAATAGTATAGGATAGTTCCCTTTTCTCCACATCCTCACCAGTGCTTGTGATTTCTTGTCTTTTGGATAGTGGCCATTCTGACTGGTATGAGGTGACATCTCATTGTGGTTTGACTTGCATTTCCCTGATTATTAGTGACACTAATCATGTGTCTGTTAGCCATCTGTATGTCTTCTTTGGGAAAATGTCTATTTAGGACCTCTACCCATTTTTTAATTGGATTATTTGGGTTTTTGTGGTGTTTTGTCATATGAGTTCTGTATACCTTTTGAATGTTAACTCCTTGTCAGGTATACCTTTCACGAATACAGTCTCCCATGCTGTAGGTTGCCCTTTTGTTTTGTTGATGGCTTCCTTTGCTGTACTGAAGCTTTTTACTTTGATGTAGTCCCTCTTTTTTATCTTTGCTTTTGTTTCTCTTGTCCAGAGAGACATGTTCAGAAAAAAATTAAGCTTATGTTCATGAGATTTTGCCTGTTTTCTTCTAAGAGTTCTATGTTTTCATGTTTTATATTTAGATAGAAGCAAAAAATTTTAATTCTGTAATAAAGATTAATGGGCTATAGGAGTAGGTGAAAGCTGATTTCTATTTTTAGTGGTATATTGTATTAGGCTTCTTAGGAGGGATAAGATTTTTAACTGTGCTTTCAAGAAAGAATGGAAGCTCAGCTCTTCAATAGGAGATCAGGTAGCAGAAAGGGGGACTGTGTGAATAGAGAATAGCAGCAATAAGTGGCTAGAGGTGTGAGAATACAGTTAAAATTAATACTACTTTACATCCACTAGGATAGCTAAACTAAAAATGAGACAGATAATAGTGCTGTACTGGAAATCCTCATAAATTGCTAGTAGGATTGTAAAATGGTGTAGCCACTTTGCAAAACAGTTTGGGAATTCCTCAAAATGTTGAACATGAGGTCAACATACCCTACAATTCTAGTCCTACATACATACCCCAAAGAATGTGAAAACAAATGTCCACACAAAACTTGTCCATGCATGTTTATAGCACCATTATTTACAATAGTTAAAAATCAAAGCAACCCTGATGTTCATCAAAAGGTGGATGGATAGAATATTTGACCATAAAAAAAGGTACATAGTATTCACAAATGCTTAAACATCGATTAAACTTGAAAACAGCATGCTTAAATGAAGGAAGTAGATGCAGAAGACTATATCTTATATTATTATGTTTATATAAAAATGTACAAATCCAGAGAGACTGAAAGATTAGTAGGTGTGAATTCTATCTCAATAAAGCTATAGAAAAAATAGAATATAGACTGGTAATAAATCAAGAAGGGTATAGTCTATATTTTGAGATACATTTGAAAAGTAGGTTAAGGTCAATCTGTGGAATGAAAGAATCTGTTTTACTTTCATATCTAGTAGGAAATAATTTCACATTTTAAAACATGGTGCCAATATTTTTTGTGTTTAAAAATTGCCAGCCTCTGATTTAAGTGTTTTACGTTAACTAATTCTTAATCCTTTTAACAGCCTTATAGGATAAACTACATTGTTATTATTCCCAGTTCATAGAGGAGGAAATGTAGTCATAGATGGTTTAAATGCATTGGTAATGTGTAGGAATACTGAGATCTGAACTACTAATCTTAATACCAATACTATGGTGCTTTTTGCCATTATCAGAGTTGCATTTTATAGGAAATGCTCTTGTTGGAGTGTTTAGGGTAAATCTAAGGAAGATGGGATTAGGCCAGGTGGCTATTAGAGTAGTCCATACGAAAACATATGAGCTGATCTATGACACTAGTAGTAGAAAAATTCTATCAGAATAGTTGAATTTGGATCCAGTCTTCCGATGAGGCAAAAACATTTAGTTGAAACAGAAATACTCTTCATAAATGCAGATTTGGCTTGAAATGTAAAAACAAGCCCAGAGTGATCAAATGATTAAATTAGCTTGTCTCATAAACAAAGACAATTTCTAGATTCAGGATTTCTAGTGCATGGCAAACTTGGAAACAACTGACTATTGGTAGCTAACTATTAAAGAAAACATTTTGCCATTAAATATTTATAGGTAAAGGAGTGATCCTATTTTATATGCTGAACCATTGTGGCGCTCCTAGTAATTACAGATCCATCTCTTTATTTTTGCCACGCTTCCTCTGTGGGTAGTTTTAAATGCTTTTTTTAGTAGGGTGGAAAGCTCATAAGCTTTAAACTGTGGCTTTGTAATGACACAAATGTTTTCGCAGTCTTTAAAGTCCTTTGGGGAACTCTTAAAATTGTATCACTGCATGTTTGAAAAACCAACCTGGTGTTAATTGTTAATGTGCTCTTTCACGCTACAGCTTCATGTGTTACTGCCCTTAAATAAACACCCCCATAGAAATAGATTATGGAAACACTGTAACTTCTTTAAAGCATGGAGATATAAATTACTATGAAGTTTCTCAATATTTTAGATATGTGTCCTACTTTTCAAGCTGAGAGGATGGGCTCACTATCAAATAATCCTGAATAAGGTCACTGTACTACTATTTCTCACTACAAACTGAGCTGAATTATTGGATTAATTTCTGATATGAAGGAGATCTTTGAAAAGAGAATAAAGACATTTTTATCTCTCTCAACAGTTTACAGCTCTTACCTTTTTGTTTCTTGTCTTGATATTATCTATTCCCATTAAACAAGCCCCAATTCCTGCTTAATTTTATAAACAAAGGAGGGCACTGGACATTCTTTTAGTGAGATATTAGAACTAATTGTAAGACATTGGGAAGTGAATAAAAAAATAATTAAAATGGTTTGGCAGGACAATCATGAAACCAAGTGCTACACCACCATCCTCTCCCCCAATATATAGACTGACCTGGGTATACCTGGATGACGAGTAGGTTGACCAAAAGGTCAAGACTGAGGGACAACGATAAGCCAAGTTCTCCTGGAAGGATACAATAAATGCAAGGGAGGACTAATGCTAGCGTTGGTAAGATGGCCAAGGTGTGTTCACCTCCATGTGTTTCTTCAGGCTCTCATCAAACACCTTGCTGTTATCTAGGTAATTTTGTTTTCATTTTTAGGAACAACAAATTGTGTCTTATCTAGAAAAGTAATAATGAATTTTGTTGTTAAGTCTACCAACATATTTACTCCCCTCCAGTAAATGCTCTCAGTTTTCAAATGTCTAAACTACTCCAGCTGAGGGTCATAATCAAATTATGTTGTGGAAATTTAGGAATAGTTGGACTTAAAATCAGAAACAAGTGCACAGAGCACTAAGTAGCTGTTAGTTTGCTTAACATCAGAATATACGGAAATTACATTATTCATTCTTATGAATGCAATTATTGGTTACTATTTTTTACTTGTAGAAATTTTAAAAAATATACTTGGCTAAGATTATGAATCCATTGGTAATTATTGTTTGAAACAAGAAAGTTGGTGAGAAAAGTCATAAATGGGAAACCAATTTCAAAGTAGCAATAAGAAAAAGTCTATTTCATATTTAAGACTATAGTTTAATGCAATTATCTGAAATTCTCAATATGTTTCTCCTCAGTGGATGGAGTACTTTAGAAAGTAAATTTGATTCATTAATTTATAAATCTATAATATAAATTATAATGAAAATTAAAAATGTATAATAAATTTATTAATTTGTACTAGTATATTAATAAATATTTCTATATCATGAAATCTATATTTTATGTAGCTGTGCACAATGCTCAACTTATCTTTTAGAGAAAATTATCTTTTAATTACTATTTATGTTTTTATTATATTATTCAATAATTAATTACTCTAGTAATTATTTTCTAGTGTTTTTTGTGTCCTAGCAGTCATTTTCTAACTCTCCAGCCAGTCACTGAACCTCTTTAAATTTCATTTTCTTTATTTGAAGTGGTATTGAAAGTTTATAAGTTTGTGGTAAACATTAGAGATAAGGTTTGTAGGTTTGTACATCACATAACCTAGTGTTTATCATGTAGTAATTTGTACAATAAATATATATATGAAATGGCATTATTAAAATAAATGCATTAGTATTATACCTTAAGGAAAAATAAAATCAGACTATGCTCATTTGAAAAATCTATAGAGAAGTTGGGTGATAACATGTTTTGTTCAGCTATAATAGTAAGTTTTGTTTTTCATAATTTTTATAATTTTTAAAATTTTTATATAATAAATTTTATTTCATATTTAACATAAATATGTTAAATGCCACATAATGGTAAGTATAATAAAAATATATATTCCTTGCATGAAAGATGACTCAGTTGACTTTGAGTTTGGTTAAGGTTAATTTTTAAATGATTTGTTATTTATTTTATGTTTAAAATTTTTTTCCAGAACAAGATAAATGACTGATCTGTCTGGCTTCACTAATTCAGTGACTCTTTTGATCAACAGCACATATTTCTGAGATAACATACAAAATTTAGCTCTTTGTAGGTTAAGCATTGAAAGCAGCTGAGAAGTGATAAGGCTAGGTATGAGAAGGGCCTCCCATTAGTGCAATGTAGAAAACAGTAGAAGCTCAATAATGTGGAACATGATTGAGTTTATTAGGAGCTGTGTGATTTAACAAGGTTATTTTATGACAAAGAATTATTATCTTTGCTGTGTTTCAGTGTTCCTTGAGCAAGGCGTATTCAAAAACAATCAGAGGGGAAAAAGGGTGGTAGCTCATGGCAATGTGTGTTATTTTATTAAGGAAGCCTCCATGTAGCCCAATTAAATATGACACCTCTGTGGGGTCTGACTGATAAATCCAGAATAAGTACAGTTTCCGAAACAGAAGAACCTCCAGGAGACATAACAAAAAGTAATAGCAGTAATTCCACACTTTACATGAGCATAACATCCATCACAAGGAGAGGGAACAGCCGCTGAGGCCTTTTTAATGAACTGTCTCAGGGAAAAATGTCTAATCCATAGTTACATAGTAAAACAGCCACAGCAAAACATTCTGGGTTCTTCTGTGCTCACATCACAAGATAATGTCACACGATGTGCCTTTGAGGCTCTTTAGCTGATATCATTGTCTCTTAAATACAAAAACTGAACTTGAGAACGATAAAAAGGAGCTTGTCTAAGCAATGAGATATTTTTACAATCATGTTTTAGTTATTCCGTAGTAGCTGTGAAATAATTTTTTTTTGCAAAAAGCAAAATCAAATAAAGGAAAAAGGAAAGCATATAACAAAGATCCAAATGCCCAGAGAAACAAAAGAAGAAAAAATATTAAATTATATTAGTAGTCTGACTAATTTGCATGGATTTCCTTATAATTTTCTGTATAGTGAGTGATATTAACAGATATTGACATATCAATGACGTATTCAGGTGCTCCTAAGGAGGATCATGGGAGCCATGATTTCCCTGCAACTGTTTTTCTTTTCAAAGTATTCTGAATCACATGCTTTGTTCTTTGCAAGTGTTCTCTCATTAGGTTGGAGTACATGATTCCTAAGGTTTTTAATAAATTTGCTTGCTGATATGCTGAAATATTCATATTGTAGGGTTTACACTTCTTGGTATTAACCTAAGTAGTCACCTCAGTTTTGCATTTCAATCACATCTTTCCTTTAATACTTTAATATCTTTTAAATGAAATGAAATATTCCTGTTTAAACAATTAACAAAATCAAGTGTAAATCTACTTATGAGTCTCCACTAAATTGTCTCCCTGAAATATGTATCTTTAACATCTTTTGTATTTCTAGGAAACTGAAGAATTTGGGATTCATAGAATAGTTGATCAATAAAGAGGTTTAAAAATATAAAATTATGTTGAGTGATGGGTCTTGGAGTACATATTGTTTTAAACATTGAGTTTACATTAGTTTTATTAAAAATAAAATATAAAATATCCTTCCTCAGGAATTTATTATAAAGTATATGATGTATAGTACATTACTGAGAAAATAATGGGAAATTTCAATTTTCAATTAAAATCTATTTAAGCTCATTAGTTGCTGTACTGTTCTTATAGTAATATTATAGTGTTACAAGTACTACAATGCTAAGTAAATATTAACTTAAATATTGTAATAGTCAATTTTCAAGCTAATAATAATATATTAAGATTATAAATATGTTCCTTTTAGATTTTGCTCTTACCCAATTATCTTCCATTTTCTCTCTTTGATGGATTAAGGGTTTGTACTGATAAGTCAGCAAATTCAGGTATTTCAGTTTTTTTATTCCAATTTCCCTGATATCTGTATCCTTAAACTATTCATTTCTCAAAAGTTCAGTTCATTTGAACCACCTATTTCATATCATAAATATCTTCTTGTCTCTTAATATCTCGTTCAGCTCCTCTCCCTTCACTCCTGATGTATATCAGCCAAATTCCTCAAATTTCACCCTTGTTTTTGTTACTCCAATACCTTTCTTTCCCCTCCAAGAGCCAGAATATTGTTTCCATTTTTTCCTATTGCTGTTGGACTCCATTCGCTGATCCTCAGCAGCACTGTTTTATAAATATTTTACCTTCAGACTCTTTGAAAAAGTAATCCATGTATCTGAGGAATCTTGTAAAAAACAGGGTGTGTTAGGCAGGAATCTGTCAAGTGAGCTTGAGAAGTAGCACAAATTCTGCCTTTAGTTCAGGAGCTTCTACCTGGACTAAAGGACATTGTCCAATAGGATAACTGATAGCTTGATGTGATTATTGAGAACCTGAAATATAAATACAGTTGAACTGTATCCAGTAAAAATTAGTATCTGCACTGAGATGTGTTGGAACCATAAAATACACAATGGATTTGAAGACTTAGCATGAAAAAAATGTGAAATATCTCATTAATAACTTTCTGAGTATATGATAACATTTTAGCTATCTTGGCTAAAATAACAACTTATTAAAAATTTTCACCTTTCTCATTTTACCCCATTAACTGTGGTGACTAGGAAATTTTTATTTACTTGTGTGGCTCACATTCAATTGCTATCAGACAGTGTTATCCCTGGCTAAATACAGCTCAGACCTTCCTTCTAAAAAAAAAAGACTTTATTAGAATTATTGTTATTACTAATACTTTTCATAAACTAAATACTGAAGTAATGGAAATTATTTAATAAAAACAATATTTTCAGTGTCCTATATTCTGTATATTTTATACTTAATTCTAAACCTCAGAAATCATTTTACTAATAAAGAAAAATTTTTGAGGGAAGACGTAAGCTTTGTTAAAAAATACTTGTGTGGAAATACTAGGTAACTTGGAAAAGGAGATACAGATGAATTTACAGAGCAATAATTACAAGTGTATAAACTGCACTTTACAAAACACTTTCTTATGTACTACTATACATTATTTTTAGTGATCCTAAAGATATGTTAAACATTATAAAAGAACAAGATGTTTGTGTGCTCTGTGTATATGGTATACATATATATTAAAGACCAGGTAACAATTGTTTCCTTTAAATTCATAAAAATAAAATAAAAAATGGGAGGAAGGTTACATTAAGAGATGATTCTCCTTGTGACCAAAGGCACTATCAGCTTTTATCCTTGGACTATCTTTTCAAATATTTTTATGCAGCAAAAAACTTTGATAGACCAGGTGTGTCTCCTTCTGGAGCAGAGAGTATGTTTGCTTACTGTGAAGGATAATAAAGATAATACCTTCCTCTGAGGAAAAGGTCAGACATGTTTCCTTGCAACTATTGCATTATCAAATTGCAGGGTTCCCTAAGTCTGAGTGCCATAGCTCTGACAGAAATTTGGTTTCTGTGCAGCATCCATATTGACTGGTCCACATTGCCCCATGGGACTTGAGCAGCAAGAGGAACCAGTGCAAATGTGATGCCAGACAAAATATTTTGTCTCTGGCCCTGGAGTCTCCTGTCTTCTGCCACTATTCAGAAACTGGCAGGTTAACTTTTTAGCTTGCAAGTAGGGTAAAATCTCAGACCCTGCAAAGCTGTAGAGAAATTAATACATTCAAGAATAGAGGTTGGCTAAGAATGGTTTTTATGCTCAGTAAAGAATAATGGAATAGCAGCAAAAAGTAAGGGTCAAAGGGGTCATTGGGGATTAAGTACAGAATGAGGAGAGGATATCCATATGATTTATGATCATATATACATATATAAAAAGTATACAGTTTTACTCAATTTGAGCATTACTTGATTTTTATAATTTAATTCACATGAAGAAATAATTCTGCTTGATAAATGAAAAAAGCTTGTTACATCTTCAAATAGCAAGAAAGTTAATCTTTTTAAACCCAAGGACAAACATAGTAGTTCATTTAAAGCTCTATACAAACAGAAACAAGATAGTCATTATTATTCTTTAGTTTCTTTTGGGTAAAGAAAAAAAGAGGTCTTATGAATTAATGTTAGTTAATGTTGGTTGGTGTAACTTGCTTTTAAAACTGCAGTGTTCCAGTGTTTGACTAATTTTCTTTTCTTTTCTTTTTTTTTAAGGGAAAGTACTAGTTTAGTTTTCTGTAGAAAGCATGATTGTTAGGATTAAAAGGTTTTTCTACAGGTTTAATTTCTTAATGTCATTTTGTATGGAACATTGAGTTAAATGCTCATTATTTAGTTTTCTGAAGGGAAAGAAAATGACTTAGGGAGCTGCAAACTTAAAAGATAGTTTTATGCTGATTATTTTAGTTAAGTGTTACATTATATATACATTCTCCTGTATAAAAATCTATCCTCTGTAACATATTTTTCTTAATTAAGTGATTTATATGAAAAGTTTATGAACTTCAAGCACACTAGTGAAAATGAAGTTCACCATTTTCATAAAAATAAGATAAAACAAAATAAATGACATGAAATGAGGTAATTTATTGGGTTTTACAAGCAGAACAAGGCTAGATATTTATATAGAGACATTTTTTCACGAATAAAAGTTAAATTATGGAGATAAGTGTTTTATACATTTGCAAATGCTTTCTGAGATTTAGATTTAACTATTAAAATATACAGATATGTAATACTTGAAATATTCCATGTTTGTTATTAAATATTTTCCATTGTTTCAAATTTAGTTTATGGGAAATTGATAAGGGAAATTTAGAATATATCCCCACCTCTTATAACTTCCAACAATCCCTATTCTTCTAAATTATCATATATATATATATATGAAGAATATGAATGTGTACATCATTCTAGATATGAAAAACTAATATTTAAAACTAATATGTAAGCCAGGTTTTAAGACAAAAACAAAAGAACTAACTTAACCTTCAGGTGATTGAATGTTATATTAGTAAGAACAAGAAACTTACACCAAAATAGAGAATACAAAGAAAATTCATCCAAGGCCACAGAAAACTAAGTATAGCCATGACAATAACTCCTAGCATACCATGAAATATGAGTTTGAGTTAAAAAATTATGATTCTCTTTTCCATGGGCTGTTAAAAATTATGATCTTGCTGTTAATGCTTTCTCCTTAGTGTGAAACAAGTGAGACATGATATTCTGCTTGATAAATGAAAAAAGCTTGTTACATCTTCAAATAGCAAGAAAGTTAATGTTTTTAAACCCAAGGACAAACATAGTAGTTCATTTAAAGCTCTATACAAACAGAAACAAGATAGTCATCATTATTCTTTAGTTTCTTTTGGGTAAAAAAAAAAAAATCAGGCAGCAGATTAAGATTTAGGAAATAAATACTGTCTTGGTCTTCTTAGGCTTCCGTAACAAAATACCATACACTGAGTTGCTTAACCAACATAAACTAATTTTCTCACAGTTCTGAACAATGTGACTGCTAGTTCAGCCCCTGACCTATAAATGGCTGCTTCCTTGCTGTGTCTTCCCGCGGGTGCTCAGCTACAGAGAGGATGATGTCTCCCTCACCCTCTTCTCATGAAGCCACCAGCCCTTCCTGGCTTAGCTTCCCACTCTTATGACCCCATTTAACTTTTATCACCTCCTAATTTCCAATACAGTCTCCCTGGGGATTAGGGCTTCAATTTATGAATTAATGGGTGGGAGCATGTATCAGTCCACAGAAAATACCATAGTGACATATTCAATATCACAATTTAGTAATAAATCATTTATTTTTTCTTCTGCAAATACTATCAGAGTAGTTTTTCCACTTGCTACATTTCTGGAAAATATCAACATTGCATACCTTAGCACCTGTTTTACATTAATTTGAACAATCCAGCAACTCTGAAAAAGTTAAGCTTTTTTTTTTTAATGCAGCCTTAAGTGTTAAATGTACCCTATTATCCTTTGAGAAAACTTTTTATTGGAGTAGCAAGACCATGGGTACTTTCTGGAATTGTTTTTCCTGTGGATTAAATCTCTTCATCTTTGGCAGTTTACAAAACCTGAAGTTTTCCTTAAAGCCATCAGTTCATCAGTGCTTATACTATAGTACTTGTATAGTCTCTTCCTCTCTCCTTTGTTTCATTCTCCCAGGTACAATCTTTGATACTGATGGCAATAGTTCTTGCAGATCATTCAGACATGTCCATGTTACCTGTGAAAACACCCAAATAAACATCAACATTTAATGAACTTTTCTTCAATTGGCCAGAAACACCAGTTGAGTAGTCTTCTCAGCCTTGCACAAAAGATTGAAAGCATGGGAACAATGCTAACTTTTATTTAATGTTTAGATATTTTTTTTATTTTGTGAAACAAATGTTTACTTTTGGATGAAATACAATAAAGTTAGCCTTCTTTATAACAAGACTTTCTCCAATTAAAGAAAAAAATGTACCTTTCCTCACAGAAGCAGGACCTTATATGAAAATGGAAACTTTCCAGGAATTTACTGAAAAATCTTATATAGGACTTTGGATTGCCATAGACAATGGAAATGATTGGGAAGTGGTTTGTGGAATAAGTCAGTTTTACCTGGATTTCAATTGCCTGGTAGATTCCCAACTAACACCTGGAATGCATTCATTTCATATAACTACGCATCTGTTGTTTTCTGTCGGTTTTATAGTAGAAGTATTCAATACTTTGTAGTATCTTGGTTCAAAATTTATTAAACACAAAGGCAAACCATGCTTATAGTGTTATGTTCAGTTGGCACTACAGGTCAAAATATCTTTCCCTAGGTTAAATGACAAGTAGGTTCCCTTCTCTAGAATGCTGTTATTTACTATTATAAGCCAACTATGTGAAACCTCAAACTTAAAATAGAACTACTGGAAAACTGCTCACTGTAACTATGGAGAGAGACATTGTCTTTATTATACTGGAACACAAAGGTATCTACACTAAGGAGAAGAGGAAGTTATCTCCATCTTTACTATTCTTAAATATGAATAGATCTAGGGGTTGGAGTTGGGGTTGGGGGAGATGTTTCTGTCTTTGGAATGGAATATAGGAGACACCTTTGTTAATCTAAAGCTCTTTGCTTATAGCAACATTCTTAGAAAGACAGTCTCAGGAAAACTGACAGCTAATGATACTCAGAAATATGAATTATCTTCAAACACCACCAATATCTTACAAAAATATTTATAACACTTTTTTATCTTTGTTGTAATTATTTATTTATTCTAATGTAAGACTATTTATAATCTAATCTTTTGACTCCATTAGTTCTTGGTACAAACACAGCTCATAGTAAACATTAAGAAAATGTGTTGTTAAGGAAATGCTGAACACAGTTTTTATTAAAGGACTGAATATTTGTTATCTCATTTCTACTCTCAGTACCACTGCAATTCATGGCACCATTACTTCACACTTGTACCAGTAAACATTTCTTTCAGTCTTTATCCTTAAAATCAATCTGTCTCAAGTGTGACACATTTTACAAAGTTGACAGATTATTTTTAAACTATTAT
Organism: Manis javanica; assembly: GCF_040802235.1. NCBI lineage: Eukaryota > Metazoa > Chordata > Mammalia > Pholidota > Manidae > Manis > Manis javanica. Next base: position 123,929,076 of record NC_133160.1, on the reverse strand, counting down.
AATAGTAATATGACCATAAAGCCTATGAAGTAAAATAAAATTCTATTGACTCAGACAAAATTATCATATGGCTTTTAACTGTCTTTATTCTAACCTTATTTTTGCCTGTTACTATTCTCTGTAATCAAACTGATGGGTGTTCTCCGCCCTTACACTAGCTGCATTAACTGTCTTTCCATTGGGTGTCTGTAAACAGAGACACTTCCTTTAAGTTTTCTTGTAGTGTATATACTAGTAACTAATTCATTCACCTTTTCATTTTCTGAAAATTACTTTATTTATTTTGCTTGCATGTTTAAGAATATTTACACTGGGTCATAGAATTCAAGATGTTTCCTTTTCTCTCAACACTTTGACGTCCCATTGACTTATGGCTTGCTTGTTTTATGTAAAAAGAAAGTGACTTTTTATTTTTGTTTTTCTGATGTAGTGTGTCATCTCTGCTTGCTTCAAAGATTATCTCTGTATCATTAGTTTTTAAAATTTTGGATGTGAGATGTTTGGTATAGTTTTTTTTTGTATTTATGCTTCTTGAAGTTGTTTGAACTTCCTAATTCTTTAGTTTGATGTTTTTCAACAAATGAGGAAAGATTTGGCCATTATTTCTTCAAGTATTCTGTCTGCACACACCTCTCTCAATACCTATGACATCAATTACACCTATTTTAGATTGCTTGATGTGGTTGCATAGACACCTTAATTTTGTTCATATTTATCAGACTTTTTAGAACTTTGTGATTTTGTATGGAGTGTTTCAATTGATATGTCTTTGTGATAACAGATATTTTCTTCTGCATTGTCTAATTTGCTAAATCCATTCTCTTATTATTTTGTTTTGCCTTTTCTTTAAACTTTTTAATGTATTTACATGTTTGATGTACTTGTTGGCTAATTTCACCAACAATGTCATTTCTGGGTCTGTTTATATTGATAATTTTTACTCTTTGTTATAAAATTATTTTCCTGTTTCTTTACATGTCTAGTAATTTTGATTGGGTGCCAAACAGTATAAATTTTAAGAATATTGAATTATTAAATGATTTATCACTCTTTAAAATGTGACTTTAATAAGATGTCTACTGAAAGTTTTCAGGAATTCAACATGATCTTTCCATTCATGCTTGTTTCAACTCAAATATAATATATACAGTAAACATTTAATAATTTTTTATATAGGGAAAAATAATTAAATTCTGATTTTTTCTTGTCCTCCAAAACAGTGTCAAATGTCACTGTTAAGATTCCAATCCAATCACACAAATATTTCAAAGATATTTAATGAGAAAAGAATACCATAATTTGCTTTTAGAGACTGATAGTAGAATGAGATAGTATACATAGGAAACAAGTGAAATAAGAATTTTCTAAATGCAAATTTGAAACACTTCCTCAAAAATATACTTTAAAATATATTTTCATTTACTTACAGTAAAATTTAGTACTCTTAATGTGCAGTTCAATGGGATTTAACAAACACATACTGATATATTATTACAACCATAATCAAGTTGCAGAACAGTTCCACCAGCTCCAAAATAACCTGCTTTAGCACACACACACACACACACACACACACACACACACACACACACATATGTATGATCTTCACAATTTTAGAGATCCAAAGTCCAAAATTAATCTCTCACTGGGCTAAAATCAAGGTGCTGGTAATGTTTTTTTCCTTCTGGATACTACAGAAAGAATATTTTACTTGGCTTTTTTTCAGTTTTTAGAGGCCAGTTAAATTTCTGTAGTTCATGGCCCCTTCCATTATCTTCAGCGTTAGCAAGATTGGTCTGAGTCTTTACCATATTACCACCTCTATGGTTCCGTCTCTTCTTCTACCTTATAAGGAGACGGGTGATTACATTGGGCCTATAATCTAGAATAATCTTTCTATTTTTAATATCCTCAGTTGGATCACATCTGCAAAATGCCTTTTACCATGCAAGGTGACATATTAGTAAGTTCTGGGGATGTGTTTGGGGGTGCAAATACATTCTGCCTATCACTTCATAGTTTACATGTTCTAGCTTTAGAAGTATAATATTTTTTGCTTCTTCCTTGATATTTTCCTATTTATGGTTCTGAATAATGGTATAGTTTGTACTGCTGCTGATTTGAAGGTACAAATTTTATGTTCACCTTGAAGGCTTATCATCTTAGAAAATTGTTTGGTGGAGTTTGAGTTTTAAAGAACATGATTTTATCCAAAGTATATTTCAATACATATAATAATGAACTTGTCTAAAATGGAATGCTAATATATTTATGAAGTGTGTAATTGTGTTTCAGAGCTATTTCAAGGAAGCACTGTAGCATAGTACAAATAACCTAGCACAGAGTTCAAATAAGGTGACTGTTACTCATATATTAATAAGGCTAGAATTTCTAATGCTGAATTTCCCCTTAAAAATATCTCATCCTTATTTAATAGCAAGACGTTTTCTTCTCACTTTCATTTTTTGCAATTCTGTGGTAAATCCACGGAGCCGTGGACCTAGCTCATGTTATTTTAAACATTGTCAACTTCTATTTCCTGAGTTGATATCCATACAGTTCTATTTGTATGGTTGAGTTCAGAAAAGAAATAAGTCACTGTGATCCCTGAACAATTTACATTCGTATTAAAAAAAAAAAAACCTGGAGTCCAAGAAGTTGTGCTCAGGTTACATGACCACTGAAAAAATTATGCAACTTTATAATCAGTTATATCTGCCTACTTAATTGTATTTCTTTTTATGGAAATCATATTGTGACAGCATAAGAATTATATTGTAATTATGATTTTTAACCCTTTCAGGTGATTATTTTAGCTGTTGCATCTACTTGCAGGTCTGCTAAATATATTATGAATTGGTAAAATTGAGGTCACAATATTTGATATACTAGTGTTTGAAGAAAAATGCCAGTTGAATTTAGGATAGCATCCCAAGAAATAGTAGGATACATAGTCTCACTAATAACATTTTATTTTAATGTAATATAAACATTCAGATATATATCATGTTTTAATGGACTATGTGAATTAGCTATCTAAAGCAGAAAAGAAAAAAGAATAAAAACCAGGTTTTATTTTTGTCCAAATGAGAGGTATTTTTAACTTGGATCAATTATTGAAACATTTTTTCTTTCATCAGTTCATTAAGTATGAGCTTGATTTAAAATACATAATATATATGAATATTAGCTCTGGGCATCTGATTTTCTTAGCTTTTTGTTGAGATGTTTTGAGGTAATAAGTGCAGCTGCAGTCTGCATTGCCTGACAGATCTCTCTGGAAGCTTTTCTGAAAAAGCTTATTCCTAACACAGAGAGACTTTTTAATTTATCATGGCTTATTTTTCAGGATCTATATTGTTTGAGAACAAAAGTTTGAATAATTTAAAGCTCAAGTTTAAACTATTCCCTCTGAGGTACTTGGCTCATAAATGCTAACTTAAAAGTATTGTGTTCAGCTATATTTCAGATTTTAAAAGTTTATTCTTTTAACTCATAGAAACCTCATAGGACCTCTTAAAATATTTTATTTCGAAAAATGAGATTTTTAAAAATTGCACTAGTTATATCTAATTATATAGTTACAGTTATTGTTAATCAGTCTAAGCATAGGGATGTAAACTGGCTCTATTTCCACAAAATATGTTGTGACAAGTTACTAAGGATTTCTAATGTTCATTTATGATTTTGAATACTTAATTTCTTAAGTAGATTAAATGTGACTGATCCTCATAATTCTTGTTTGCACAACTTGAAACATTAGATTTTTCCACAATGTTATCATTTAAAATTTTTATCTATAGAAGTAATAAATGCATTCTGAATCCCTTTACCATGACATAAATAGGGATACATTTAGTCATAACGAAGTGTAAACTCTATCTCCTGTGTGAACCACAAATGCTGAATCAGCAAACCCTGAATCCTTGCTCCTAGGAGAAAATGTATCTTTCTCTCTCTGACTCTCTCTCCAAACACATATATATCTCACATAGATTATAATCTTAAATCATAAACACAACTCAACCTACTAGCTTTTATTTTACAAAAGAGAAAACAAAGGTTCAGAAGTCAGTGACTTGCCTGAGGTTCCTCACTAGCAGGTGCTAAAGCTGGGTTTTGAGCACCGTCTGACTGCTCCCAGAGCAGAAATTTCCTGTACTACAACACACTGGTACCTTCTGTCTCCATCCTAGGGTGACATCAGGTATGAGAGCAGAATAAGAAGGCAGAGTATTGCTTTGTTTGATCCCAGTTGGGAACATGGCTATTGGGTAACTCAAACGTCTACCCCCACCTCCGCGCACATCAGTCAATCACCCCAGAGTGCTGTATATTGCTTTAGGAGTTAACAAAAGAATTTTAGCCACTAGGCAAATTGGCATATTTAGGATCTGTGGATAATGAGGTTCACTGCTTTTTAACATTCTTCCTGAGCTTATTTAAATAAAAATATTTGTGTATAGGAAAAGTTAGAGCAAGGCAAAATAAAGTGAAAGATAAAATTAATTCTCTTGCAATGACATTACTCACATAGAAAATTAAAGTACTCACCAAAATTACAGTAATGATTTTGGAACGGCCCACAGAATTTCTCTGAGAATAATTTAGATAGAATGTCAGGAAATTTAGATACTACAGGTATAGGTATAGATATTAACTATCTGTGTTATGCCAGGTACTTTATCCTTTATGCTCACTGTTTCATTTGAGGTAAAGCTATGAAGCCAGTGAAGCTATTGTTCAGTTGGTCGAATGGTTTCATACAGGTCACATACCTTTTTTAAGATAACAAAACTAGCATGTGTCTGAGTGAGAATCCTGAAAGTAATTATCTGTGACTCCAAATCTCATGGTCTCTCCAGTACACCCAACAGCTCCCTAGAGAAAATACTTTATGAAACCCATTGCCCTTAATTAGATTTATGTGTTTAACTGTGTGTCTGTTTTGCTTGGATGAAGTTGTGTGCAAGAATAACCAAGGCTGTGCTGCCTAATATTTTATCTCTCGTTCGTAGTATAGGGCTTGACACATCGTTAACAAACTCTAAATATTTGTTGATGTTATACATGAAAATAAATGGATTAATGGTATCTTAGTTATAAAGATTAGCTTCCAAAAGCTTTTAAGTAACTTCATTATTCAGCTTAGATTTTCTTTTTTTTTTTTTGGCTATGTACACTCTGCCAAAATCGAAAACCTGTAATTTATAATTAATAATTACTCATGTTACTTTTAGGTTTTTAGGATACTTCTGTATGCAACACAGAGCTCCCTTTTGAACCATTTCCTGCCATTACTACGCTCACTGATGACTTTCATTATTCTAACTTCTAAGTCGACATTGTTGGCAAACCTCAGGCTGAACACTGCACCCATTCTTAAACAGCCATCTGCATGGGCCCAGGAAAAAGAGCAAAGAAAGAAAAAACCCTGTCAAGCTCTTACCCTCTGCCAATTTCTTCATTCAACCTTACTGTGTTCTATGAGTGCTAATATAAAGTGGGTATTCTGATAGCTTCACTTCTACTCAATGGTTTGTATTTTAAAGAAGCAGGAAGAACTGAGGCATAGAAAAAAGAAAGCAACTAGAGCTGTCATTTAAAAACACTGGGTTGGTATCTATTATTATATGATATATGAGGGCAAGAGAATACTTAATAGGACAGACATGTATCTGTAAACATATGTTCATACTCAGGCCTAAGTTTTGTTATGATTACTTAAAAATATGTAGATATAGAGAATGTTTACAACTGTATAAATTCAGAGAAGTTAACAAATGAACAATCTAAAAGGAAAATTTGCTAAACAGATTTTATATGAATGTATTTTAGTAAGATACTTTATATTTAACAAATTAGTATTTATAGCAAAAACAATTTTTAAGTTTATTTATATGGTATTATCCTTATAATTAATTAACTTTTATTATAATTCATGTAGGCATGTGTTTACTAAGATTCTTTGAAATGCAGATTTTTTTTCTATTTTTTAGTTACATGTTAAAAAGCATGTTTTGAAAGAGGTGATTCTGCTAGCAGTGTTTTTTTCATTTAGGCTTTCTGGCTATATGTATTAAAGAAAAAAGTTTGTTAGAATTAAACTTTTAATAACCGGAAAAAAATCCTTGTTGCTCCAGGGTCCAGTGATCTTCAAATATGTCCCTTGGAGATGAAAGTTCTTCAGAAGTAGCTCAGCGGAAGCTAAAGGTGATTAGGGAGAGACCAAGCAGAGAACCTTTTATTAATTTACATTTTGGGGTTAAGTTTATCTTCTTAAAGGAATCTTTATTAAGGAAAGACCTGAGAAACATTTATGTAGTCCAGCTTCCTCAGCACTATGTCAAACACATGTAGAATGGATAAGCACATATTCCAATAGATTACAAAGAATTTGTGTTGGACACTATATTTGGGGGAAATATTGTAATCTCTACATTTTGGAGCACACAGTCTTTTGCAGTTTCTAAGTAGAGTCCTTTACTAATTTCCTTAATGACATCTAAAATCCACGCATCATTGAATCTATTAATCTCAGCTTATTTTTTCCATCTTGTGCCAGCACAATGCCCGGCACAAAATATGACCTCAGTCAATGCTTGTTAAAGGAAGAAATAGAGGAAGTGTTTCTAACAACTAATGTCCCAATCCATATGAAATCTCCAATCAGAAAATGCTTATTCCCTTATCATGTTTTTTGTTTTTGATGTATTTTTTCCATAAAGAAGAAGAAAGTTCAACTCCTTTTCTGAAGGGAGGAGTAACATGATGAACTGTGGAATACCTTTATACCACTCTCACACCTCCCTCTAGGAGTAAATTACTTTTATTTCTGAGTTTCACATCCATTGATTCCTTTTTTAAAAATAGAAGTTGGTATCCATGCATTCTCATTCTCCTGCCCTCACACCTTCTTCCTCTGATTCTTACCCTCTGGCCAGACCTCCAGGCTGGGTAGAATGGTGGGCCCTAAGACGTAGGGAATGTCACTCTTCAGTCTCTCTACTTGAGTAGGTCGGTGCTGTGTGGGTTCAGAAGTATCAGTCCCAAGTATGATAGAGGACTCTACCACAGTCTCTAACCCAGCCCTGCAAATAGGAATTGATACTCTGTGTTAATTTCCATTTGAGTTCTGTGTCTGTTATCGTTTGATCAGAACTTGAAAGGGAGAAGGGATGATTAATCACATGTTTAAAATGCAAACATTATTTGATAATATCTCACAATTATTTAATATATATGTCAGATTCTACTAAGCACTTTGCATGAATTAATGCACTTAGTCCCCAACAGTAGCCATTTGAAGTATGTAGGATTGAGGTAAGAAAACAGAGGCACAAAGAGGTTAGGTAACTTTCCTAAGGTCATAGGACTGGTAGGGGCAGAGCAAAGAATCCTACCCAGGTATTCCAGATTCAGAATAATTGAAGCAACATCTTATACTGCTTCTCTAATATTATGTGACATTATCTCTTAACCTGCCATCAACTAGAATTATATTGGATTAGAAGTCTGAAGACCTGGACTCTGGTTTCCCTGAATCTACTATGACCTTGAAAGTATGCCTTTTGTAATACTATACTTTTCTACAGGTTGAAAAAAGCTGCTGGTTAAATAGGAAGGAAATGATGAATTTGGCTTGGGATATATTTAATATTGTGGGATAATGGAGTGATTCAGTTGAATAGCAAACTCATACTCTAGAGGCATGAGCCAGGAGTCTTTTTTGTTTGAAATAGATCTTTTGGATCATCTGACTAACAATGAAAACAGATAAAGTCTGCTACTTTTTAAAAGAACTTTATAATTTGTAAGACTTTACTTCTTTCACATTCGCTCTCAGATTTGTTATCTAGGATGGCCAGTTATTATGATTTCTATTTTGTAGAATTTAGAAACCAAACTCAAAAAGTCTAAGTAAGATCTATGTCTGCAAGTTTGTGCTAAATTCACCTAATTAGGATCAGATAAAGGAAATGGCCCTAAAAGTTTGGGTGACTTTATATTTTAAAGGATAGATTATTTTATTATTCCTATAACAGAAAAACACTTTGATATAACAATGGAGTGTTAACTATGTAAGATAGAAAATGTCATAACCATATGAAAACAATAACAAATAGGCAAGCATGGAAAATGTTGCTTCTTAAGCCATTCACTCAAATAAACATACATTTCCTTATTTTGAATCATGAATTTAGCATTCAGATTTGTTTTTTCATTTATATAATGAAAAATACATGTGTTTTCTGCATAATAAAACTATCAGATTTCAGTGTGCTCATTATTTCAACAATACTATATTAATGATAAAGCTAAAGTTTATTGCAATCTGTGTAACAGGCTCTGTGCTTATTTTACATGAATCCTTACACTTCATCTCTAGACAAACCTTGCAAAGTAGTTTCCATGCTGGCCTCGTGGAGGTAGAATTGCTGAGTAACTGAAAGTTTCAAATCTGGTGCCAAAGTATGTGGTTGCTCCAGCAGTAAATTTTGGGTGATCTGGGGCAATTTTTGTCACCTGTATGATCTCCATTTCCTCATCTCTGAAAGGGGAATAATAATTGAATTTATAAGATTGATTGTCTTGAATATTTGAGTAAGACCTGGTAAAGAGTATCCTTCAGTGAATATAAGCTGCAAATGTCACTTCAGATATGAAGAGACCGAGGTTTAGGGGAGATGAGATGTCCAAAGAGATGTAGCTAGCTTATTGTAATTAACCCATATTTGAGTTATTCCTTGAAATAAATGCTCTCTCCAACCTTCTAAGCTTTGATATTTGGTTCACTTTGATGCTGATCTTTTTATCTTTTTAAATAAGGCCTATAATTTTTCTATCAGTTCATTTTGTGTCAATACTGAGACTATTAGCCTCTCCTCCAAGTCTTAGAATTCCTTGTCCTTAACCCATGACTATGAATAGCCATAACAATCACAGCATTAGTTGTGTGATTTCTGTGGGTAAGGTAATGTAATTAAGTGCTTTATATATTTTGATTCCATTTAATCTTAAAAATAGCACTATAGGTTAGATGTTAATATTACACCCATTTTAAAGATGTGGAATCAGAGGTATGAAGTATTAGTAACTTGCCATAGGTCACACAGCTTCTAAGTTCCAACTGGGATTTGAACTCAGATCTTCTGAATCCTGAGACAAGTATCTTAGCTCCTGTATTACAGAATGGCTCTGGAACACAAAATTGATGGGAACATCCTATGAGAACTTGTGAGTCCAATTTTTGACAGCTTGTTTAGTTTCATACAACTTATTTAACACGGTCGTCAATGTCAAAACAGAGGGTGTGCTAGTAGGAAACAAGGAACATCAGCAGCCCTTAGGAGTGCTGAGAAGCATAGTACAAACAGATATGCTAAATCTGCACAACAATAAAGTAATAATTTAGCTATGGGAAACATGAAGCCAAGCACCAATATCAACTAATGGGTTTGGAGAGAAGTTACAAAAATTCATTCTTAGGAATTTTTGTGAATTTTGTTCGGATCTGAAGGGTTGATACAGTATTCACCAAAATACTCCTTCTTTGCTATGTAGTATGCAGCAGTTCACAAATTTTTAATTTTCTTTGTTGATGCTTCTAATTTCTTGGCTTGTTCTGTTCAGCACCTTTGTGGAGAACAACTCTGTGAGAGCACCAAACTAGTTAAAGTAACTGGGTTCTCCTTCTGGCTTTGGTGTTTCTCCTTGGACCAAACATACATTTTCTGGGCCATTAGTATACTTATTTCTAAATGAATGGAATTGGAAGAGATTATCAATGCACCTGAATTTTTCAACCTATACCTGGCTTTCTGTTACTTTAGAATTCTTTAAAAGAGATAATTTTTTATGGATCCATGTGGTAGGCCACCTTTTGCTTTCTCTTCTGGTATGTTCTTCTGATATGTTGATTTCTCCCTCCAGGGACACTTCTGCTTCCACCCTACAGTCAGCTCACTTGTTTATTTATTTTAATAGACCTAGGGTTATGTTATCACTCCAGCTTGGCCCGTTTCAGCATTATGTTACTTGAGCACAGTGACTCGTTGTGTTTTACTTTTGTGTATGACAGTGATGTTCAAGCACAGGCAGCAGTGAAGACAAAGTCTCGGAGATGCCCTGGCCACGGGGAACTGGACGTGGGACTCACCATGTACTTGACTTGGTCTGTTTTCCTGCACTGTGGTCAGCTATACTGCCCAGTGTTTCCTTAAATTCTGTTCACTCCAGAAGTAAGAAAACATGAATATTCTGTAGCTCTAATTGAACCACTTTACTAATGTTGAAGGTAAGAAAATTGAAATTAAGCAAATAATAACGAGACCTAATGTCTGTTGAACACTTACCATGTGCCAGGCAATGTTCTGAGCACGTTTCATGCATTTACTGACTGTACTTAAAAATCGTAAAGTAATAGGGTTTTTTCATTTCCACCAAAATGGACATAATTACTCCATTTATTAACCTTGGCTTTTTGAAACAGAAGAAGAAATAGAATATTCTGAGTAATGTATTTGCCAAAATGGCACATGACTTAATGAGGAAAAGAGAGCCATGTTTTGTCTTAAGAACGAATGTTGAATGTGATACATTAAAAGGACATAAAGGATGAAAAAATTAAGTTGGATTCAGAGTATGAAGGTCTATTTGCCAGACTAAGGAGTTGGATTTAGTCATGTAAGAAAAAGGAAACTCACGTGAAGTTTTTAAGCAATATTTCAACATAAGAGAATTTGGGGCGGGAGAGTGCAGGAGAGGACTGCGTTTGCCGCTTCAGATTTGTGTCCTATATAATGGAGTTAATAGCTTTCCTATGTTACAAAGTTACTGCTTTATAAATTAGGAAAAAGAAAAATGCTTTAAATCCATATAGTGCTATAAAATATGTATTATGCATTACTATTAAAGTGAAGGATTTAGAAAGTCTTGGGACTTATATCAGCCTTGTGGTTGTCAAAGGTAATTAAAAGTAAACTTTATTGCTTTGAAATAGAGCAAAGCTTTCTTTTCTTTCTTCAGTGAACCATAATGGGGAAAACTGGAATAAAAAAAGAGCAAGGGTTCATAGTTAATACTTTTTATATTCTGTTACCAAAGGAAAACCAAGCTAGCAAGTGAATCAGTGTTACAGATAATTAAAAGAGGTGAGGAGGTAAAAGAGATACTCATTGATTAGATAAATAACTGTAACAATGATCAATTTATTGCATCTGAGCTGTGAAATTTCTTTTCCAGCTAAACTAATGATAAGCTTTACCAGTGGAGCGCTTTGCCAGGAGAGGTGCTGGAGGGGAAGCGGCTTTCTCTTTCTGGTTCTGATGTGCTCCTCTCACCCTGTAACTTCTGTAGCTCCTGGCTCTGCAGTTCCAGGCAGCCAGCGGCACTCAGCAACAAGCGGTTTCCCCAGGCGTCCTTTCTGTTTGGTTCACAGCAAATTCTGAGCAATGTCACTTCCCTATGGGTGGCTTCCGTGGACACCCCAGAAGACAGGTTTCCAGCAAGTGTCAGAGGGAGGATCAAGTTCCTCTGGCACAGCACCAATGCAACTTCTCTGCCATTCAGTGAGTTGTGGCCATGTTTTCTCCAAGGAGGGCTAGACCTCAGCCCTGTGCTGGGGGAAGATGGCAAGTAAAGAAGGAACATGAACGTGGGTGGGGCTCTCTCTCAGCCCTTGGTGTAGTGGCTATCCTAGTTCAGGCTGCTGTTACAGAGTATCACAGGCTGGGTGGCTTAAAGAACATATTTATTTCTTGCAGTTCTGGAAGCTGGAAGTTTGAGATCAGAGTGTCAGCATAGTTGAGTTCTGGCAAAGTCTCTCTTTCAGGTTGTAGACTGATAACTTCTTGTACCCTCACGTGGGAGAGAGTAAAGAGAAGAAGCGAACTCTCTCATGACTTTGTTAGGGTCCAAATTCCATTCATGAGGTCTCTACCCTCATGACCTTATTTAATGCTAATTACTTCTCAAGGATTCCACCTCCCAATACCATCAAACAGTGTCAGGGGAAAAGGGGTAAGGTCTACACATGAATTTTGGAGGGGAGACACATTCAGTCTATAACAGTTGCTATTCTATATTATATAATACTATTTTTGTTATATTATTCATATATGTGATTCCTGTTATTCTTTTATGATTCAGAATTCTTTTATGTTTTATTAGCCAATCCCTGCAGTTTCCAGTTATAATTAATTATTCTTTATGTCAAAGTTTCCCTGTTCAAATTACTGTGTTTTTATCTCCTGACCAGACTGATAAATGAAATAACTAAATGAAATAAAATGACTATTTGTTCTAAAGAAATAAATAACATGGAGCTCTTTGCAGTATTTGAGTACTCTAAAATTTCCAAGTTTTTCCCTAATGAACTGATTTTTTTAAGTAAAGCTTAGATTTAAAATGTTACTTTGTATTTGTTCGATTTATTTTAATTTGTATTACAGATGTTATGTATATGTTATAGAGTAACTAGCTAACTTATATAACTAATTTATATGTAATATAAACAAAGAAATAACCGATCACCCATGCTTACAGATCCATCTTATTAAATGAACAACTAGCATTGCTCCAAGTTATTCTGATTGACTTAAAACTTGTTAAAGATAAGTTACTCTAATGCGGTTTCAATGTACACTCAGTACTAATTGAAGTTATCTAAATAGAGTTCCATAAATGCCATTCTCAGGTGACTGGGATCTCTCATGACCTTTTTTGATACCAATGGACTTTTTCTTTTAGTATTCTGTTTTAGGTGCTTATTTTTGTTCTGGTATGATAGATGGGGAATAAATAAAGCCTAGAGGAGGTTTCCTTTAATCAAAAGAGGGACCATTAATTAGTCCATCCTAAAAACTGTGGGGATGGGGGAAGGAGGATGAGATGCAGTGATTCCAAAATGGATAGTTTTGTGATTGATTCTATCATAGATGAACGACTTCAAAAAATACCTGTAATATCTTTACAAATACTGAAATCTCATAAAAATAAAACATTCAATAGCAGTAATAACTTGACATAGCTTATATTTAAGTATGAGATGTCAGGAAGAGTGTAGAAAATTCCCGTGTAAAAAAAAGAAATTGGATTTCATTACTTTGGGTTCCTTTCAATACTAAGCACTGTAATTCAGTCTATAATGCCTTTTGTTCTTGTTATATATAATATTATTCATTTTTTATTTATTAGCAAGAGTACTAATGCTATGCTGTCACATGTGAACTTATAAATTACAGTAATTCTAATACATAATTTTAAAGTTAAAATACATAAAATATCTTCAGAACCCTAAGTATGGACTATTTAAATATACTAATTTATAAAATATAAATGTTACGTCTACATTTTAGAATGATTTTCTTTTAAAAATTGACTTTAAAAAGCATTATGCACCCTGATACCTCTCTAGTGAAATCAAATACTATAAAATACATGGACATGTTAATACATAATTAATGAAAATTGCAATAGAATAAATGAATTTGAATTCATTTTCATCTCCTAATCAAGTTCTTCATATCTAATAGTAAGAGGACAAAATATGATATTATTTAACTCTCTATATTTCAGTGTTAGTGACCTATATGAGAAAAAATCTAAGAATAGCCTTTTCTATTTACTATGAAGTTGATCATCTTATTTTAAATAATAATTATGCCTGCAGTTAATTTTAGGCTCCAATTGAAATAATATAAAATGTTTTCATAAACTCCCATTTAGAACTATTTTTTCTACAGAGTAATTGCAATATAATGGCCTGCAATTGCATTAAGGATTTGGAATGAATAGGAAAGAATTGAGTGAAAGCAAAATGAATCCATTAAGTTTCTTGAATAGAGACAGGTCAATAGAGAGAAGCCCTAACTCAAAACATTTATTTATGTAACTGTACAAAATGCTCATTCTTGAACTTTCTAGGTAAAGCCAAAAGTGAGTTTAACTTTATACAACCTAAAAGATTATCCCCAGATTTCCTGAGGAGATAAATATTTGTGTCACAGTAGTTCTCAAGAGGGAGGTTACTGTATCCACATGCAGGGTGAATATGCCATTGTAATAAGTTGGAGGCAGAGGGGGAAAAAGTAATGGATATTTGTGAATCCAGAAATTAACACAAACATCAGATATCAATCCAAACAACACTTGATCAGATATAATTAGTTCTAGTATGTCATTTGTATAGGGTAGAGGAAAGGAAGGAGACTAGAGGTAATTTTATATATGCCTTAGGAGGACAAGAAAGATTTTTAAATTCTATGTGTTTTCTTTGTCAAAATGGTGAAAACAATACTGCTTAGTGATATTGTGATGTTATAAATGTGTTTGTCACCTTATTCCAGTTTCAGTGAAAATGAAGCTTCATTTCGTCTTTCATGCCCTCAGTCCAAAACCTCAATTTTTCATTAAATGTTTTGGTTAGATTCTGAGTTTTTAGGGATTTTTTTAAAGCCAAAATTTCTCCTCAAGTTTTCTATGAATATTCTGGTATTTAAGCAACCCTAGATTTTTGCACTTAAAGAAACTTCTTTATCATCCCACATGGAAATATTTAGCAACCATTTTCAGTTATATGTCAGTTCCCATCCCCAAACTATTTGATAACCCTGATAATGGTTACTAGTTACATAAATATTTGGTGACCAGTATATTTAGTAAATGACTATATTGATCACATCCAAGTTTTTCAACCAGTGACAAAGTGAAACAACTTTTCTTGCATCTTATCTTTTCTGGAGTCAGATATTATAAAACCTAGCAAGGATATGCTCATTATGTTTCTTTCTTGCTCTTTACCTATAAAATTGGAAATATTTATCATTAGCCTATATTTTCATTTTCAGACTTTTGCACAGATAACAGAAGATTTAGTTCTCCTGAATATTTAGGATTTTTTCATATCACAGTGTGCATTTTTGGGGGGTAGTTTTTAAATTTCTTTAGACCTTCCTCAAAGCTCTCATTTTATATTTCCAAGTGTTAGTAGACAACTTTTAATTTAAGAAACATTTATTGGTGACTATAATATAATATGTCCCAGAAGGATATTATGTTGGATAAGATAGAATCATCATCCTTGTAGACACTGAATGTAAAAGTAAATGTATTTTTTGACTTTGGTCATTTTGCCAGATATTATTCAGATATCAGTTATTTAAATAATGCTTTTGTAAATTTATGAAACAGCAAAAACCTCAAACTCTTTTTAAGTTGTGGGCATTTAAAAAAATAGACTCTGCTTTTTCTGACATAGTCATATGGCATTTCTCTCATCCAGATGGTAATATTAAAGTTATTTTTAGTGTAAATTACCATGCTTTTATTTGTCATATGCTCCTTGCTTAGCTGGATTTCAAATCTACCAAAATATTCAATAGAATATATGGGGATTAGTGCTTTTCTTAGCTCTTCCAAATTCTTCAGTTATTACATGCATAGTAATAACCACCTTGAAGCAGTTCATTCACTGGAGCCAGCTGCTAGGGTCATGTCCTAAATACAGCTTAAACAGCAGGCTCCAATCTGATGAAACCTGACCAGAAATTGTGGAGCAAACAGAAGCCCAGTAGTTGTTCATATTTAAGATGCAGCAGGCACACAAAGCTGAAGGCACCTCTTCTGCTTTGACATTATCTACAGGTCCAATCCTCAAAATGCTGATTCTATCATAACACAGAAAATTGGTTAATTCCCTCTGGAAATTAGCAACAACAAAAAATGTCTCTCCTTGAATCACTCTTGCTTCTTCTTTTGATTGGCTGATGCTATCATTCCTTTACCTGAGGATGAAAGGAACAATTTAAAAATAAACTTGTCCATTTATAAAACATCTGAACACTTTGTTTTAAATGCGCAACATGAGCACTGGCATGTGCAAAGGAAGTAAGGGAGGTGTTCTCCAAATCTAATTAGAATACTCTTAAAGAATTCATGATTTCGTGAAGATTTTTTATTAGTTCTTGTACGTATTTTTTTTTATGATATGCAGTGTTTGGCATTTGACCTAAAGACGTGTTTAAGTGCAGAGTGAAGACTTGAAAGCTCTGTATAATTATCTGCTTCTCAGATACATTGATGCATCCCTCCTACTGCAATAATGGCTTGCACACACACACACACACACACACACACACTCGTGGGTGCTATAATATTCTGATTATGTAACACATACGTTAAAATATATAACAGAGGCAGTCACTCACATGAGAACTCATTGTGGAGAAACATACAGAGACATATCTTTCTATCATGATAATTCTGAAGGTAACAATTTTGAGATTTGTGGGTTGCTGAGTGTACCCTATACTGGCTACTTTCACTGGTTTTTGCAAACGTGCTTAGATGGTATCAGTTAAATATACCACAATACACATAATGATTGTGACCTTTACAATTGGGATTAAATCAGTCTTCTTGTGATGTGAATGCACAGATGATCTAATTTAAGGGACAATGGAACAGATACTTTCCATATAGAAGCATTTAGAAATATGAGGAATCCTTTTTTTTTCCTGCTTTAAACCTAATAAATTATACTTTTCTTATAAATATATTTGAGTAATGCTATTTCATTTGTCTTTTATGCCAGATATACAGGTTTCCTTCTCTTTCCTTTCCCCCAAGGTAAGGATCACTACATTTTAAGCTGCCTTGTTCACAATGCCCAACCTTGCACCACCAGCCAATTTAGATGTGGATTTAATGAATGCTTTTGATTAAGATAATGATACTTATCTCATTAGTATTTACAGACCATTTAGCAACAGTGATCACTTTTCAATTCTCTAGCATATCTTGTGGGTTGTATGCAAATATGAAGGAGAATAAGAGCAATTTTTAAAAACTATTTTGAGCTTAACCTTTATGATTTGGCTGTTTCCTTCACTGATTCGGGGGTCTTTTCCCAGTGTTGGATGTGACCTGAAGTTTATATGAGATGACTTTACACAGTGTTGAATTCAATTTCCTTCTTGCTGAGCAATCTCTTCTTTCTTTATTCTCACTGGTTGTTTCTTTCAATAGCTTGAATAAAAGTTTTGTCTATTGTCACCTATAAGTAGTTGTGCTCAGTTCATTAGTGTTTGCTAAGGTCAGTTTTACCTTTTCCCTATTAAGTAAGTGTTCCTAGTGAACCTATTTCAGTGGCTCAGTGGCATTTTTAACTACTGCCTCCACCAGTCAAATTTCTGCATCTCACTCTTGTAACAATGGTGATGAAAGCAGAGTCTAGAATGTACTATTGTTAGTTCAATAGTTTGTCACTCAGATATGATAAAGATAAACCTTCAGAGAAATAAACTACCTCTACTACCAACACTATCACAATAATAGCTATTGTCTATTAAATATTTACTCTGAACCTTACTCATATCATTCAAGTTATAACAATCCTTTTATGTATCTATGAAGTAGATATTTTTTGTCCTCATTTTACAGACGAGAAAATCGAGGCTGAAAATTTCAAGTAATTTGTCAAACTAAAGCTCCTAAATGACAGTGCTAGTATCCAAGAACAGGTCCTTGGAAATCCAAATGTAGTACTCGTAGGTGCTATATTTTACCCTGTATTTGAACATGGGGCCAAAGGAAACAGAAAAAAAGTTTCACACGTCTGGGTAACTAAGCTTTATAAAGTGCAGTTTTAAGGAGCCTGAATTATCTAATGCTATTCTTTCAGACTGGCAATTGCTTGAGGGTGACTAGATGCAAATGTAAGATTTTAGAAAATTAAAAAAAATTCTGTCCACACATTTCTTAAACCCAACCAGTAAGGACTTGTCAGAAATAGTAATGTCTGCCTTTGCAAATTGAATTCTTCAAATAACTGTTGTAGATTTGGGAATATAGAGACCGGAATTAACACAAACATGGAAAATTTCCAGTCTGTTACAGATGAACCTTACCTTAAGCAATGTATTCTTTGCTGTACTCGTAATTCAAAATTAATATGGATTCCTAATTAAATTTGAAAAATGGAAATTATGCTTAGTAACCTAGCATGTAATTACAATCTTTTCAACATCAGAATAAATTTCATACCAACATAGCTAGATTTTAATTAACATGTGTTTCATAAAAATCCCCATACATATCCCCTGAATAATGTGAGGATCATCCTCTGATATTGCTAAAAAGTATTATTCACAAGCAAAGTATAGATGATTTAAAATTTGTAGTTTCTATGCAAAATACTCTAAGAAATTTTACCTGTCACAGGTAAAAACTTTCCCCCTACAATGTAAGAAATTATTTTCAGAAAGGAAAAATATTGCAAACAGTTCTTAAGTTTTCATTTTATTCATAAAGTTGCATAACTTTCCCACTAGGCTCTTTCCAAGGGATATCAAAGTCTTCCATTCCTTTTGTCTAGCATAGATATTTTTGACTCATTATCCTGATCTGAACTGTATCATGAAGATGCAGTTTTAAAGGGGATTTACATAAAAGCTACAATAAAATAAAATAAATAGAAATAACATAATATTGAACATTAAAAAAAACTTCCTGAGTACATAGGTTAGAGAACATTTCCTGAAAAAAAAAATTGTCTAAACCATCCAAACTCTCCTCAAAGATACAATTGAATTTATTGGCCATAATGTGTTGGAACTAGATTCACATTCAGGCTTTCTGATTCTCTAGCTTAGCCTCTTGACTGCTACCTGACTACCAATGTTTATTTCCTGTATGTTAACAACTTACTTAATCGTCCTAAGATTTACTTTCCTTTTCTACTATCTTGACTGATAATTGCAAATTGATTTTGCTCATACATCTATGTAAATGCTTTAGTCAGGAAAACACAGCTGCCATTTTACCCCACTTCTTTAATATTTTTAATGAAATCTTTATAGTGAATATATTAACACTTGTATAAATGTTCAATGAAAATATTTTTATATTATTTTTGTCTATAACTTTTGCTTAGGAAGTTTTGTGATATGCAGATATTTAATTTTTATAATCATATGTGTCAGTAATTTCCTTTGCAATATTTTGTTTTAGGATTAAATAAAATTTCCCACTCCAATAATTATTATGTAGTCATCATATTGTTCTCTTTACTTTTATTTTTTCTTATATTAATTGTTTATTCCACTATTCTATTTGTAATGTTGTATAGCATGTAATTTGAGTTGAAGATCTAAAATATATTTTTCATTCAGATTAATTGATTCAATATCTCTGTGGTATCTTTTTATAGTAAGTTAAATTTAAATATGAGATTACTGAAAAGTTTATAATATTTAATTCGTCTTAATCCTGTGCTTTTTGCTTATTACAGCTTATTGATATGTTTTAATGTATACTAAGCAAAAGTTGCTCTCTTTAGCCTACCTTTTACATTTTTTATATCCTTTTTTCTTTTTGGAAAAAAATACATAATCCTCCATCAAAGAGAGACAGTCTGTCTCTGTTAAAAGACAGTGTTTGCCTCTGAGAAAAAGGCACCAAGATTGAATCAAGCAGGTAAAAGATTTATTGGGAAATGATTAAGAATGTGCAAGAGAGGCAGAAGCAACAGGCCGAGTATCTTCAGACTGTGTGTAATGCAGGTCTGACGTGTGGAAGGGAAACGCAGGAGGGACTGGTACGGAGTGGTCGTGCAGCTCTGAGACAGTCTTGGCCAGAAGGATAGGGAGAGTCAGAACAAAGATTTCCCACTAGGAGAGGCCTGAGTTGGGCTGGAATGGTCTGGCTCTAGTACCCAGTTATGCTCCGCTAACTGGAAGCAGCCCACGCAGTGAGTGACTGCAAAGTAAACACTGCGGCAGTTTATGCGGGAGCAATGACGGAGGCTGTCATGACCACACTCTCAGAGAGGTTTCTCCCTGGAAGGAAGATCAGAGTGGCGCATTCCGATGGCTGCCACGTCACCCTTTGGAAATCCCTTCAGCTTTCTAACATTCTCCATAACAAATAGCTGTGTTTGCGTCCGTAGTCCTCTTTCTTTTGCCTAATACTCTTTCTGTGCAATGCCAATTCCATTAGTATATGTGGAACTCTGTGTACATCACCATGGATGTGGCTCTAAGATATGAGTTGTACTCCCCAGCGCCACACAATCTTCAGTTTTTCTCCCTCTATTCACTCATTACTGTAAGTACATACATTTTCCAAGGCTCGACAACACAATAACAAAACACCATCTCCTTTCAAAACCCCAGTGCAGCTGAACACTGTTGATTTTCACTTTCTACCTTCCCTTCAGCAATTACTATTGTCAAACTTCTTGCAAGAATATATTACATTTTTCTTTTCTTTTTCTGCTCTGTGCTCTTCTTTACCCACTGTACCCTTTCTGCCCCTGCTATCCCTTACAATTTTTTCTTCCAAAATCACCTATGACATTGAATTGTATTACCACCTTTCTTCTCTTTCTGCTTTTTGATTTGTCAAGTTCAATCTATTGTACTCTCCAAATATCTGCATAAATATATTAATACATTAAGTATATTCTATGTAAATGTATAAATATTATTATAAGGTTTTACATGTGTGTTTGTTTATGCATACACACACATACACACACACACACACACACATGCACGCACTTCCATCCATCCCCACTGCTGTTAACTTCTAAAATATTATCATCTCCTACCTGGATTCCTGTAAATCCACTAACCAGAGAATCTTGAACTAGTATTAATCTTATTGAAAGACATACTTGAGACATATTTGAATAAAACCAAAATGAGAGGGATTAATACATAGTAAAATGTTCCTGAAGTTGATGAAATTATGTTGTTGAAAGACAGGATATTTTCTGACAAAAGGAAGCAAAGATCTATTCTGAAACAACAGAATGATGCAGACTTTGGTATCAGAAAGACTAAATTATACTGATTTGGAGGCTTTTACTTCATTTGGAGTCATTGTTTTAGGATTGTTGATCAAGTTTCAAATTGCTACTGTGAAATTTGTAAGAGCAAGGGAGCCCATGTGCAGTTGCTAACCCGCAGTATGTTTGTTTGAGTTCTGCTGTTAGTATGTGAGTTTTCCCAAGAAAAGTGGTCTTCCTGATGCAGAAAAGAAGGAATCAAGTGATTGAGTTTATTGAGTTGATTTTTTTAACTTCTTGGGGCATTTAGGTTTCTTTCCTTATACTGGGAGGCATACTTTATTGGTGGATTATGTCAGTAATCCACTAACTAGTCCTCCTTTTCCATTTCCTTTCTAATGTAGAAACACAACAAACACAGATTGTGTAGAGCATCGTAAATCAAACTATAGAAAAGATCATGTTGATCTGCTGCCTAAAATCCTCAAATGGTTTTGTTTCATTTATAAAATGATCAGACGCTTTAACAAGGCTTATAAGACCCCACAATAACTGGTAACTGGTATCTTTCAACAACATATTCCATATTCTCTCTTGCTACAATTAAGCAACATTTTCCTTCTTTCTCTTCCTTTCCAAAGTGTCCATATGCCTGACTCATTATTATTCCTTTGAAATGTCATCTACTCAGGAAGGCCATCCCAGGCCATTTTGTTCCACTCATTCTGTTTATTATTTTACAGAATTTATCATAAATAATTAATGCTCATTTATCTGTTTATTACCTATGTACTTAACTATAATGCAAATTTTAAGAGAACAAGATTTTTTTCACCACTGTATTTCTAAAACCTGTATCAGAGAAGTCATTCAAAGATATTTCAAAACATTGAATGATGAAGATATTAAGATCTCAAGTTCATCTCTGTAAATAAGAAAATATTATTTTCAACATATTTTTATGTCGGGAGCTTCATACTTAGTACTTTAGTTAACCATTATAACAGTTTTGCAAGAAAGGTACTCTTGTCTTCATCTTAAATTAGGAAAATGACATACAGAGAAATTTCAAGGTCCCCTTTGTCGCACAAGTAGCTAGCCACAGAACAAGGTTATAACTCCAAATCTTTAAACCACAAATTTAGCACTTTTTAAACTTTACAGATTTGAACACTGTGCATGCAATCATTGCATATGAAAATAACATTATCTCTATTACTGGATGGCAAAACAGAAAGGGAGAAGAATCTTATTTGAGCCATTAATGACCACTGGTTTTTAGTTCATTTGATCCAAGGGATGCAAAACAGTGAAATTATTCTTTATTGTTTATCAGGTGACTTCTTGCATCATTTAATTAAAATGTCAACCATTTAAATTATCATTTAAAATGGTAAGTCTTTTGTTGGTCATACTTTCCACCAGAAACTGTAGTAAAAAAAAAGGTAGCTTATTTCAATCAATAATTTTGTTTAATATAGAATGATTTTCAGTTTTTGTTTCTTATTATATTGTTTCATCCATATAGCCTCTGAAACAAGTTTGTTTACAGACACTTACACAAGCATACATACATACACATGTACACCATCCCTAATTCCTTCCCTCAGTGCTGAAGAATTCTTTTGTTTTAATTTTTGGAGAAATGGAACTCTATAGTTCTTAAATGCACAAAAATATAAAGAATGGATTGTTTCCACTATAATTTTGTTCCTGTGACAGGCACATTATTGTATAACTTTTGTGTTATATTCTTAGTTAGCATTGTACGCAGTCATTAAGATTGCTTGTTAACTAAAAATCGCAGCTAAATTATAAGTCACTTTAAGGGAGCGCTTTTTATACACATTAATGAAAGGCTTGTGAAGACAATTCAGGGATGTGCATTCTGTAAATACACTTAGTGTTGGTACAGACTTTCATCACAATATAATGGTGTGCTTAAGTGTAAATCTACAATTAAAACATTATTGGTCAATGAGGACAAATAGTTACACCTTAACTCTAGTTATTCTATTTATATGCCTGCAATTTCTGTCATTTAAAAGTTTTCCTTTGATTTGGATCTGTATCTCTAAATAATTAGAAAAATAATCACAACCAAAATACTCTAATTTCTAAAATCTAAATTTATGGATGCCGAAGTAAATCCTATCCCGTCATAAGTATCTACACTGTAGGAAAACTTGTATTGACTCTCTTTTCCATTAACTCTCACACACACACACATGAAAATACAAACTATCCTAGATAAAATTATGATGTAGATGAAGTTTGTCATGAAAAAACAAAAGAAGCAAAAGATGTATGTATTTTCTAAGGGTACTGGAAATGTTTGTGTAATCCAAAGCAGAAGTATATTGAGGGAAGGAACTGGAATCCTATACTGGGAAGCCAGAGATCTCTTTCCCTCAATTTCAATTTTTCTACTTTCTGCACCATTGCTGCATTTTATGCTTCTTGGTCCAAAGGAGTTGAAACTGATACATTAATGGCTTCCAGGTTTATGTCACCTTTATTTTATAAGCCAGCTCATAGTTTGCTATTTTTCAACTTGAATTCCAAGCTTCCAAGAGAGAGAATCAAAATGTCCCAGTTTAAGTGATACTTTCATCTATATTCAGTCACCTGAAGTCTGGGGAATAGAATCATAGAAAAGAAACATTGATGCAAGGAACCAAACCAGTGGGAAGTGCAAGTAATTCCCCCAAAAAGAAGTCTGAACTGATATTCAGATTGGTACAGTTTCCTACTCTTTGCTGTTACATTATTACCTAACAAATTTTGAAGTGCAGAGATAACTTGATCACTGTCATCTTTTATTGTACATGTAATTTCAGGACTACAAAAGTGATATTCCAGGGAGTATTCAAAACTATGGGATATAATATGTGAATTTCAAATTTCCTTCATGGCAATCAATTTTATATTTCAATTAAAAATAAAGAGTAGATAAAAAGTACCAAGCAACTTAGAAGTGTTCTGTCTCAGTATACCAAACATATGGAAATGCAAACCAATCCTAAGTGTAGTTTGATGAATTATTAAAAAGTGAACCATCTGTTTAACCACTATGAAACAGAGCTTTCCATTCTCTGCAGTTTGCCTCTAGTCTATCCAAAGGTAAGTACTACCTTACTTCCCAAAACGTAGATTATTTTCCCTTTCACATTTTATTTAAATGTAAAAAAAGAGTAGATTCTTTTGTGAATGGGATCTTTCATGTAACATAATATTTGGGAGGTTTATACAAGTCAACTGAATGTAAATATAGTTTGTTTTTTGCTATTAAAATAATAGGCTGTTGTGTGTGAGCATACTACATTTGCTTATGTATCCATTTTGTTGTGAATGAATATTTGAGTAGTTTTAAGGTTTTTGTTGGAATGTATTTCTCCTGGGTATAAATTAGCAGTGGAGTTGCTGGGTCATAGGACATGCATATTTTTAGCTCACTAGATATTAACACCTCCCGAAAGCGTACTGTTTTATTCTTGCATCAGCAATGGCTAAGAGTTCTGATTACTTTACATTCTCACTAACACTTGGCTTTCTGTATCTATTCTTGCACTGGTGAGTGTAGAGTGGGAACAAAAGTGTCATATTAATGCACATTTCCCTGATGAGTTATAACATACTTTGTTTTTCATTGGAATATCATTTGATTTGAATTGTCTGTTTATATCCTTTCCTCATTTTTTTCCAGAGTTTTCTTTTTCCTTTGGACATACAGGGTTCTCTATGCATTTTCCATATTCTTTCTTTGTTGTACATATGAACTGCAATTTTTTTCTACTCTGCAGCTTGAATTTTCATTTTTTATTACTATCTTTTGATAAGCAGAATTTATTTCATAACTTTTCATGTAGTCCAGTTTATCATATGATTTTCCTTACAGTTAGCAAAATTATGTTTAAAAAGTAAACTTTACATTTGTCAAAACTCTTAAAAATTTACATCTAAAAGGAAGAATTTTACTGTGTGAATTATACCATAGTACAACTGATATTCCAACCTCCTTAATAAAAATTTATTATGTATACCCATTTATTATTTTTTTGTTATTATTTTTAGAAGCATAATACTCTGCCTCTAACATTTATGTATATTATTCACATATATTGATTGTGTGTATGGGGTGAGGTAGGGATCAATGGCTATATAGTCCATTGATCCAATACAATTTATTGTGAAGACTTCGCCCACTAGTCTGAATTGTCACATTTGACATATATTAAATATTGGGTTCCTTTAATTTATTTGGGTTCTCCTTGCACAAATAGCATACATTCCTAATTAGTGAAACTTTAGAATGTCTTAATACTCCAATTTTATATAATATACTATAAACTTCTGTTTTTTAATACTTCTTTGAAGATAAATTTGTTTCTGATTTGATCAGAAGGATCACTTTTAGCTAGTTCTGATGTCATTTTAAACATTTTTCATCATTCTTTAGGCACT
Organism: Manis javanica; assembly: GCF_040802235.1. Lineage (NCBI taxonomy): Eukaryota > Metazoa > Chordata > Mammalia > Pholidota > Manidae > Manis > Manis javanica. The sequence continues at coordinate 123,903,821 of NC_133160.1, read as the reverse complement.
TCCTAAGTTTGTGCATATCAAGGTGTTCCATTATTATCTTATTCCTTATCTGTCCCACTCCTGGAATTTGCCAATTTTCTGAGAAGTTCTAGTCCCATTTCATGGAGAATGGTATTGAAACACCAAGATCGAGGATCCAGGTTATGTTAATGATGCTGGTCGCAACTTAAAGACAGGCCCCTCCTCCCTGTTTAGCTCTGAACACTAATATTTTCCTTTTGGGTATGAAACTAATGAAAACTTTTGTCACTTTCTCAACTACTCAGCCACCACTTTTCTCAGTGTTTCAAGCTTTCAGCTGTTATTTATGTATGGATCAGCACTGAAAATTTAGGATAAAAAGGAGATGCTTGGCTTTTTGTGCACTTTGAATAGAATAAGAAAGCTTCCTTTCCATGATTGTGTGTGTGCATGTGCATGGACATAAACTAGTTAGTAGAAGTTTATGGACACTGCGGAGGGGTGGTTGGGGAGAGAGACTGACTTGTTAGTTTTTACTCTGTGTATTTTATAATGTCACATATTTCTTTAAAAGATCAAAAATATGTAATTCTTCAGTCAGAGTTAAATGAATCAAAGAAACCTTAGTTCAAATGTTTATTTTGCTGATTATCAGCTGTGTCTCCTTTGGCATCTAATAATATCAACTTCCAGGAATTTTGCATGTCATACTTGTTAATTTAAAACATCTTTACATCCAAGTTGATTTAATTTCATGCAGTCACTGATAAGAAAGATGAAGAAACAATATAAAAGTGTTTGTAACTGTGGATGGAATTTAAGTTGTAAAATAGTTGTAAGGAGAGGATGTGTTAAAATTTTGATATGGACATGAATGATTAATCTATTATCCATTTAAAATTCACACAGAAAGTGATCTCTGGTTAGAAAAAAAATTTCAACTCAAAAAGAATAAGATAGAAAATACTAAAATTTTTAACTATTAAATATTTAACCTCTAATAAATTTTACCAATTTGGCAACATCCTGAATTTATTCATTTATTTAGAGATACAGTTGACATACAACTTTATATTATTTTCAAGTGTACAACATAGTTATTCAATATTTGTGTATATTGCAAAATGATAATCACAATAAGTCTAGTTAACATCTGTCACCATACATACAGAATTTTTTTTCTTTTGATAAGAACTTTTATGATTTACTCTCTTAGGAACTTTCAAATATGCAGTACAGTATTATTAACTGTATAGTGGCCATGATATACATTACATTCCCTTGACTTACTTATTCCATCAATGTTGTTGCAAATGGCAAGATTTCATTCTTTTTATGGCTGGGTCATATTCCATTGTGTATATACACCACACTTTTTTTTATTCACTCATCTATTGATGCACACCTGGATTGTTTCCCTATCTTGACTATTGTAAATAATGCTGCAACGAACATAGGATGCATATATGTTTCCAAGCTAATTTTTGTTTCTTTGGATAAATACCCAGTGGAATTGCTGGATCATGTGGTAATTCTACTTTTTTCTTTGGTGAAACTTCCATACTGTTTTCCATAATGGCTGCACTAATTTATATTCCCACCAACAGTGCACAGCGGTTCCCTTTTCTCCACATCCTTACCCACACTGGTTATTTCTTGTCTTTTTGAGGATAGCCACTCTAATAAGTGTGAGGTGATATATCTCATAGTGGTTTTGAGTTGCATTTCCCTAACTAATGATGTTGATAATCTTTTCATGTGCTCATTGACCATCTGTATGTCTTCTGTGGAAAATGTTCATCCAAATCCTCTGCCCATTTTTTTAAGTCAGTTTCATTTTTTTACTACTGAGTTGTATGAGTTCTTTATATATTTTAGATAATAACTGCTTATCAGAAACATGATTTGCAAATATTTTTCCAAATGCAGTACTTTGTCTTTTCATTTTGTTGATTTTGTTGTGCAGAAGCTTTTTAGCTTGGTGTAGTGTTACTTGTTGATAATTGCTTTCATTGCCTTTGTTTATGGTGTCAAACCCAAAAAATCATCATCAAAACTAGTAAAAAGTAGCTTATGGCCTATACTTTCTTCTAGGAATTTTACAGCTACATGTCTTTCACTCATGTCTTTAATCCATTTTGAGTTAATTTTTGTGTGTAGTATAAGATTAATGGCTCAGACTGATTCTTTTGCTTGTAGCTGTCTACTTCTCTGCATCAGTTATTGAAGAGACTATCTTTTCCCCATTGTATACTCTTGGTTCCTTTGCCATAAATTAAGTGAGATTATATGAGTGGGTTTATTTCTGGTCAATAACACATGGCTTTGATTAATATAGCTTTGTGCTGTAGTTTAAAATCAGGAACCATAATGCATCCAAATTTATTCTTCTTTCTCGAGTGCTTTTTCTATTCATGTTCTTTTGTAGCTCCATACATGTTTTAAGATTGTTTTCTTTCTGTGAAAAATGCTATTGGAATTTTGATATGGATTATGTTGAATTTGTAGATTATTTTGGACAGCATCAACATTTAACAATATTAATTCTTTCAATCCATGACCATGGAATATCTTTTCATTTATTTGGGTCTTCTTTGGTTTCTTTCATCACTGTCATAGTACAGGTCTTTTATCTCCTTGGTTGATTTTATTTCCAGGTATTTATTCTTTTTGATGCAATTATAAATGGGATTGTTTTCTTAATTTCTCTTTCTGATATTTCATTATTAGTGTAACTGAGCAAAAATGTTGGCATCTCTGCCTTCGTATTATATTTGTCTCCTTTGCTGCCTTAATATTTGGACCAAAAGGAAAAAAAAAAGAAGAAAAGGGATTCTGCTCATTCTTGCTTCCCTGCATGTAGGCCTTTGGATCATCAAAAGGAATTTTTATTACATTTTTAGATTTCTACAAATAGCTCCTTATCTGAAAGCTTGTCTCCCCTAGGAAATAGGGAAATATGTACAAAATGATGATGGCTTTGTCAAGGAGTTTTAGGAACATCATGACCAGAGCTAGGTTGCTGAGAGTCAGTTAACCAAGGACATGGAGTTTCTCAGCTTGGACTCTTGCTGACATTCAGACGTCTGCATCCTTCAATTACTTCCTGGTCAGCTCCCTTCCTACTCCCCATTTCCCTAACACTCAACTCTGAGTTAAGATGATGCTTTGGTACATTAGTCTGTCTTCTTCTTGGTCCTCTGGCTTTCCAAATAAAGTCTCTTTCCTTGACCTTATACCTTGTCTCTTGACTAACAGTATGTTGTATGGTGAGTGGCATGAGCTTGGACTCAGTAACATTAATGTATAAAAACACAACAGATTTTTTTGTATTGACTTTACTGCATTTATTTATTAGTTACAACAGTTTTTGTGTGGAGTCTTTAGGGTTTTTATAAATAATAACATGCCACCTACAAATAATGACAGCTTTACTTCTTTTCTAATTTGGATGCTTTTTATATATTTTTCTTGCCTAAATGCCCTAACTGGGATTTCCAATAGTATGTTGAATAAAAGTGGTAAGCATGGGCATCCTTCTCATGTCCTGATCTTAGAGGAACAGCCTTCAATTTTTTCAGTATTGAGTGTAGTATTACTGTGGACTTGTTATGTATCATTTTTATTATACTGAGATATATTCTCTCTCTACCATTTTGTCATGAGTTTTACCATACATGGATGTTGAATTTTTTGAAGTTTTTTTCCTGCATCATTGAGATGATCGTATATTTATTCTTCATTTTGTTAATATGGTATATCACATTAACTGAACTATCCTTGTATTCCTGGAATAGATACCAGGAAAGGTGTATGATCCTTTTCATGTATATTTTAAGTCAGTTTTTTTCATATTTTGTGAGGATTTTCACATCTGCATTCATATTTGCATCTATATTTATCAGGGGTATTGGCCTATAATTATCTTTGCTTGTGGTTTCCTTGTCTGGTTTTGGTATCAATCAGGATAGTGCTGGACTTTTAAAATGAGTTTGGAAGTATTCTCTCCTTCTGTTTTTTTAGACAAATTTGAAAAGGATTGGTATGAATTCCTTCAATGTTCAGTAGAATTCACAGTGAAGCAGTCTGGTCCTGGACTTTTGTTTCTTGAGAAGTTTTTGATTACTGATTCAATCTTCTTACTAGTCATCAATCTGTTTAGATTTTCTATCTTTTCATGATTCAGTCTTGGAAGGTTGTTTCTAGGAATTTATCCATTTCTTCTAGGTTGTCCAATTTTTTTGGCATATAATTGTCCACACTGTCTCTTAGGGTCCTTTGTACTTTTGTGGTATCAGTTGTAAAATCTCCTCTTTCATTTCTGATTTTAAGTCTTCTTTCTTTTTCTCTTGGTGAGTCTTGCTAACCACTTGTCAACTTTGTTTATCAAGAACCAGATTTTGGTTTCACTGATCTTTTCTATTGTTACTTTAGTTTCTATTTTATTTATTTATGCTGTTATCTTTGCCATTTCCTTGCTTCTACTGATTGAATCTAAGTTTCAATAAAGAGTATGTTACTAGAACCTGTGACCAATGGTGAGCCATTCCCTTAAAATGCACTTATTTTCACAGGTAGAAGTGTAAAATCCATTTGGAATGACAATATCCTGCTCTAGAAACAGAAAAATAAAATGAGATCCTTGAATCTCTTCAGGGATCATCTTCCATATTGTAATGCTTGACTTTCCTTGGTCAAATAAGACAGACACACTGATTATAATTACAAGAAAACAATTAGATATGTAAGTACAAAGAAAAATATATGAACCTAATCATAATTTCATGAAAAACTTAAAATAACCATATAATAGATTTTTATGAACTCTGGTTCTTTGTCTTGCCAGCAACAAGTATTATTACTGATTAATCCATTTCATAAGTCAATGATCTATGACTAGAAATGGCTAAAATCAAATGAAATCCTGCTTTCTATCTCTTATAATTAATCTAATGTGTTGAACTGTCATCAGTAACTAAGTTATTCAAACCTACAAATGTTAACCTGTAAAGAAGGACATTAATGAATCCTTATTTTGTTCCTACTTTGAAATACATAATGATAAGAGATATTCTTCTGGGCTATAAATAGCAGCAAAAAGAAAGAGAAGGCAATTAATCAAAATGTGAACGTGTTGAAAGAAACAGAAGCAGTGCAGCTCTGTGGTACACTAATTACTAATTATTTTCAGTATCTGCCTAATGAGAAAAAAGTTCCAACTTACAAGTAATACAAGTACGTTAGATTGTACAATGTTTGATAAAATTTCTACATTTGAACTTTTCACTCATAAAACAAACTGACAGCATTTTAAAGTAGTTAAAACTGGATCCATAGCATATAAGACTTTAATCTCTTTCAAATGTCTCTGAAACATCAGTACATTAATGCTGCATCTTTGTGCTAGCCCTCCAGTTGGGGATGTAACTGAAAATGAGATTACACTCTGAAAGTGTTGAACTTGGTAGCTCTTTTTGTTTGTGTTTTGTTTCACATTAAAGTTTTAGTAAATTTATATTAGTCTATACCTATTATTCTGCCTATACAAGTCCTTTTACTTAATATTTGATCTGAATTTTATTTGTTTCATAACTCAAAGTCTACTCTGAGAGTGAGAGATTATTTTTCCATTCTGACTTTAAAATATAAAGTGACAAATGGGTTATATTTACTAACATTGCTACCACCACAAATTTGTAAATCTAAACAGTCTCATATTGAGTCCGGAAAGCACTTTATTCCTCAGCAACCTTTCCCTGCCTGTATGTACAAGAGATAGATGATGAATGGTATTATTTGTTTGGTGCCCTTAGGAAGAAATTAAACATTTATTCAAAGTATGTTTTTCGCCTTGATAATAAATCCAATAAACAAGGGCTTTGATTAATGAATATTAGCATTTCTTATTGTAAGATGTATGGATTACTTATAGCTTCAAGACAATTTTAGGCACAGCTTTGTGGAGGAGGAAGTGGCATTTGTTTCAACACTGAAGATTTTAAGGTTTCTGGAATGGAAGTGAAAAAGTTTGATTCTTGATCCTGCACTGACCTCTGTTGGCTAAGTGTTCTTGGATAAGTCACCCAACATCCTTAAATTCAGTTTCTTCATTTCAAAAGTGGGATTAAAATAACATAATACATTGTGACATGGTAGAATGCAAGGAAAAGCACTCATACACTGCATATAACATCATTGTGTTTAAGACGCAAAATAAACAATGTTGGTTAAATGGTTTTGCTTGTGAACTTTTTCATGGCCTAGGTAATGTATATTTTCTCTCCTTTGACTTTATATTCTACTTATGGACATATAACTTAATATATTTTTTAGATATCTTTGAATTTTTTGTAAATATTCAGGTGAAAGACAATTTATTAGTATTGTAAGAGTTTTGGGGAAGAGAGGGACTTTTATTTCATAATTACTATTATTTATCATCATCATTTACTCCTCAATTTTGTAAAAATCTTATTGGGACTTCTAAGGAAACACAATTCACATCTTACCACTACTATTCACTGATAATATGACAGAGCAGGTTATATATTGATTCTTATCTCACTTATTATTTTATAAAACAAGGGGGTTATCAATCTTTCAGAGTGGGAGTAAAGGTGAGAGAAGAAAATTTCCCTTAGGTAATTCTCTGCAGATTACCCTAAATTAATATAAAAGTGCTTCTGTTACACATCTTTTATGTTTCTTTCAGGTCCAGATCATAAATGAAAATTTATGAAAAAGAGTTCTTCCTTCAGTAAATCAGCTAGAAGACCAAGAAGCTTCTAGTTTGTTGGCCTGCCTATTTCAAGGAATATAGTTATAAACTTAAAGACATTTATAAATAATAATAAATATTTTTTTATAATAATAAACTATATTAACCCATACCTGGAAAGAGGAATAGATTAAAAAGGAGAGATTTACTTTTCTGGAAAAATTCTTGCTGACTCCTTGAGAATCTTTTTGTTAGTTTATTTTAAAATTTGGAGTCCAGACTCTTTGGTCAATGAAATATTTGGAGGGTTCAATCTCAGAGTAGAGTCTCAAAAGAAATATCTTCATACATGCTGGCTTGACTGTGGGTTCCTTAGAGAAGCTGTGACTGTTTTTCATACTTCAGAGCTTTATTAAATGATGTAATTTTGGGTCTCAAAAATGTACTGTGTTTGGCTAAAAGACCCTAAGTAGAACAAATTCTGTAATTGGTTTATAAAACTGGAGGTAGCTCAACTCTATCTGAGATCCTTGGCAGCCAGGAGGGTTTTTAATAGACTACGCATTTACATCTGTACATCATTTAACCAAGTCCCATATGCCAAATGCAGTTTTACTTTCCAATGTATTGATGTTAATTTTGCTTTGGTAAAGTAAATGTATGTATTCTAAGGCAGGACTATTCAGGTGGGGGATTAATTCTTGAAGAATATAATATAATAAAATCTACCAGTTTCTATAAAGTACAATTGGGTTTTGTCTTAGTCAGCCTGGGCTGCCATAGTAAAACACCACAGACTGTCTTAGACAACAGAAATTTATTTTCTCACTGTTCTGGAGGCTGGAAAATCTAAGGTCAAGGGACAAGTCAATATGGTTGTGGTGAGAATTCTCTTCCTGGTTGCAAACGGAGGGGTGCTTTCTTACTGTGTCCATACATGACAGAGAGAGCCCTGGTGTCTTTTCCTCTTTTTATAAAGGAACCAGCCCTATCCAATTAGAGCCCCACCCTTAAAACCTCATTTAACCTTCACCCCTTCCTCTCCAAAAACAGTTCAGTCTCACTGGGGGTTAAAGCTTCAGCATATGTATTTGGTTGGGGATGGGGGCAAACATTCAGCCCATACAGATTTCAAAAATTGTTTGTGATTCTACACACTAGTAAAATGTGCAAGCAGATTGTCTTTGTATTTTAATTTGAAAATTTTGGTTTATTTATATTTCATCCATTGGTTACCTCGTGCTGATCACCCAGGCTCTATCTTAGATATTAGAGGATAAAGAAAGGGATATAAACTGGTCGACATTGTTGTGCAAGACAGAAATGTGAATGGTTCTTTGGGAGTGCATTTTACACTGAAAACGATGGGCTTCAAACAGTTGAAGAAGAGCAGAGAGGATTTGACACAAAGAGGAAATAACATTCTCAGAGATACAGATCATGATGGCACAATGTGGAAAATTTAACTAATTTGGTATAAGTGTAAAATAATGATGAAAAGTGTTGCTGATAAAATAAGACAGAACTATTTGATACGAAGAGTTACCTGCCAAGTTTTTGCATTTTCTGTGTTAAGAATGACTGTGGAAAACCACTTATCTTGGTATCCAGCAGTAAGTGCACACAAAGAAAAGAGTTATTCTACTGATATTTTAAATGATCACTCATTTCAAAAGTTACCAATAGTATAAATGCAAGATGATGTGTCTGATTTATCAGCCAAGAGTAAAATTGTTAATTAACTATCACCATTTTCTGGTATTAAAGATGTAGTAAGATGGAAACTAAGGTGGGTAAAAGGACAATTTTATTAAATCTGAGAAACTATGAAATTTATTGAGCTGGGTTTCTATGTGTAAGACACTGTATTCAGTGAATTACACATCTCTTTTCTCATCCCAGGCTTGTCATAACACTATAAGAAAGACAGATGAGGAATTTCAGCCTCAATGAGATTCAAGAATTTAACCAAAGTCCATCAACTAATAAGTGTGATTCCAGTCATATCTATCTGACTGTTGAAGGCCACTCACTTGCCTTTATCCTTCCCCTTCTGAAGAAGGGACTTAGGTTATATTAACTTGCATCATGGAATTGACTGAGGATTTTAGATTGGTCTCCACCCTCAGTGGAGAGACTTATATGACATCTTTCGCATTAGAATAATGTCAGTAGAAAGAGAGTTGATATAAAACTAAGATAATATCAGTAGTGTTTCCTTTAGTTTTGTAAGGGAAATGAATGACAATGAGCCAAGAATAATTTGTTAGGTTCTTTCTTGCTTTTAACTATGATTTCTGTTGATGTTAACTAAAAAGAATTAATTTTCTCTAGTATAAATTTTGATCCTTTCAAATATATTTTACTCTGAAGCAATATATTATCATCATATATCATATCACTGTGAATGTCATCTTTCATTTAAAAAGATACATTCAGATTCAATTTCCTTAAATATTATTAATATTCACATTTATATTGCATGTGAAAACTGTATGAAAATTAAAACCTTATTGAAAACATATCAACATTTTTTAACATTCTTTTATGTTTTAGGATATCTTCAATCTTTTGGGCTCAGTGTTTGGGGGATATGGTAGGCACACACTTAAGTCACACCTTTGTAAAATTCCTTCTTTTTAAGTACAAGTGGAACATGAGAATTTGCTTTTCACCCAGAGTTGTCACCCACTAAGTCTATCATACCACTCTGTTACAAACTTTTCTCAGAATTTGATCAAATCTTTTGGTTTGCTTGCTTGTCTGCCTGAATGCAACCTCTTTGAAGAAAGAGATATTTGTCTGTTACGCTCACTTCTTTATTTCCTGCACCTACAGTGTGTCCAGAATATTATTGGTGCTCAGTAAATCTGTTGAAAGAATTATTTCATATTATTTATGTGTTTTGGTTTCTGTTTAAACTTAATAGAATTCTTAATAGAATACTCCACGAGAACAGGGTAATTATAATTCATCTTTCACTGCTATGTTAAAAACATCTAGAGTAGTATTTAGCACATAATAAATGAAAATTAAAATTTATTCAATAAACATACTTCTTAATATTTGTGTGATACTTTACGTATTATTACTATGTATATATATATAGAAACATGCATATTTGCCAGTATGTTTACATAAAAGGCTGTTACATATAATCTGACTATACAAAGTCTGTTTCTATCTGACATTTCTTAAAGTAACTCAGTAACGCAAGTGTTACTATTAAGAGAAAACTATAGACCATAGAGCTATAATCAATGGTTGAGGAGACTCAATAGCAGTTAATCTTGTGAATAGATTGAATAGAGAAAGACCTGGTTAATTCCTTTTTCTTTGTAGTCTTGAATATAACCTGGGCTCATCTTCATTGGTCCTGAAATGACTCTTGTATCTTTTCATGAAGCCACATCTTATGTCAGATATGGCTTTAACTCTATACACCCAAATTTGCTCCTACTCCTCAATTTGTGATGTAGAGATTGATGGGAGGCTGCCCTACAATGTGTCACGATCACTTACTGATCACTTTGAATTAAAATAACTGGAAAAACAGCAGAAATTGGAGGGATTCTCTGTCCGTCTTGCTACCAAACCTAAATTTATCCTGTCAATTCATCACATATTTAAATTTATTTATCTAAAATACATAAAAGCCGCATGCTTTGGTCACTTGGAGTCTCAATTAGGTTATTGGGTCCCTGTTCACACAAAATTAAGGTTTGTTGTTTGCTGTGTTAATCTGTTTCATGTCAATTTGATCCTTACTCCAGCTAGAAGAACCTGGAAGGGTTGAGGAAAATTCTTCCTCCCCAGCAATGACACACCATCATCTACTTTCTTATTTTAAAACCTTGTGATTATCCTTGATTTCTCTTTTCCCTCAACCCTCCCACCCATCCAGTCAGTGAGTCCCTGTCGCTCTGCTTCTGTGTTCACCCTATCCTCTGTTACCACTTAGGAAAAACCAGCACTAATTCTTACCTGGGCAGCTCTGCTGTCTGCATTATGAGCTTCTCCATTTCATGCATCCTCTTTCATAATCCAGCCAGCTGCCTAAGTTCTATTTTAAACGTGTGATTAAGATCATATCAATCCATTTTTTACATTGGTCAATAGATTCTCATTCTTACAATAAAATTATAGCTTTTCCTATATCGTATGGTATGACACTCTACATGGGCTGTTAAACTAGCTTTTAAACCTCCAATTGTACCATGTTTATTCTCACACAATTTGCTTTTTCCACATTGGCTGTCTTTCCATTCCTCCCAGCTCACTCTTCCTTCAGCTCTTTGCACTTGTTTTTTCTCTGACTCCCTTCTCTTCATTCTGGTCTCAAATCCTATATCTCTCCTTAGCAAGACCTTCATTCACCTGCTATTTAGTGTTGTCAACTGTTGATCACACCCATCAGTCACACTGTTTCACTTAATCCCTTTATAATATTATCACTATCTAAAATCTCATTACTTGTTTATTGTCAAATTGTCCTACTAGATTGTCATCTTCATGAAAGAGATTGTTTTCTGTTCTGTTCACCTTGTTATCCTGAGCATCTTGAGCAGTACTGACATATAAAACAACAAATATTTCATAAATGAATAAATATATAAACTTATTTTAGTGAATCTAAAACACCTTCTCTAAAAGGCAATCTAATCATGTTACTACCTGCTTAAATTCCTACAGCAGTTCCCTGTTAACTGGTAAAACTACTATAATTTGACATAAACTCTCATAATTTATCCTGTGTCTTCCATCCATCATAACTCTAGCCTTATTAAACTATGTGTGATTTTCTCAATGTAAGTCCAGTTGCATATCCCTGAATGCTGTTGTTCCTTTGTAATGAGACTAATAAAGAGCTAACTGAAATTATACCAGATCCTCAGTCTGTAAAGTTGCAAACTTGAGGAATTGACAAAAATTCAGGTGTGGCTGACATTCTGATTTGTGCCTATTCAATTTTTTTCATTATTACCCTGCCAACGCCACCTTCCTACACTTTATTTAGGTTACTGCTGTACAAAATTTTCTTCTGTTACCTAATTAACTGTATTAGAATAGTTGCTTCTCTTAATCAGGAATTTTTGATTATAACAAAAAAGTCTGGATAAAACCTGGGGCCAACATTGTCCAAATTAAAGTAAACCTGGTATCCAAAGCAAAACACAATCTAGCAACCAAAATTAATTAAAGGAAATTCAATTCTTATTTTGTTTTAAAGAAATACCAAAGAGAGGTGTGTGTTCCTAAGGCAAAAAATGTTAAATACCTCTCCCAATTAATACCTATGTTAATATCCATCACAGTGGTGGCAGCTGCTCTCTAAAACTGACTAATTTCCTCTAAATTAATTCTCATAAAATAATAGCAATCATTTCTGAAATTTTTCTAAGTGCCATGCATTGTTGTATTCTAATCATCTGATATACATTAACAATTTTATCTTTGCAATTCTATGAAATAATTAATTTTTTTTAAAGGAAATGAGCAAGCATTTATCTAATACTCTTTAAAATTGTTGTTTGGAATAAAAACAAAATAGAAGGAATAGCTCATAACTTCAAAGACCTTACAACTTCAGTTGCAAGTGTTATAAACATACGCTCAAATCTGTACTCATCTGCACTGCACTGATTTATAGCCACATATTGGATCCATGGTACAGACTCCAAGGAATATGTTCATTTGGAATAGTTTGCCCATGGGAATATCTCTGTAATTGTAACAGTGCCCGCCATCAAGTCCCTTAATGCAACAGGGGATAAACTCAACTCAGGCAAGGGAGAAGAAACCTGAGGCCAGCCATCAGGTTCCTGTTCAGTTTCTGTCATGAATATCTCAATTTAACTTAATTTCCTAAGGAGACTAGGTGCAAATTTCCAGTATTCTTATTCTTGGCAGTTGCTTAGATACAAATTTGGCTTCGGGTACATCAACATACTAACACTCAAGCATCCAAGGAAACAGTATTTGGCATGGAGGACATCCTCTGAGTGTTACATTTCTTTGATTAGAAATGTAATGGGTAGAGAAGCAGGATAGATTTAGACATTATAGGTAAAGGCATTTGAAGTATTGTGACTTATTAAATGTCCTTAAGGAAATCTTTGTTGGAAATAGTGAGAGTCTCTGTGGCTATACTATCTGCATCATTTAAGTGATAGTTCCGTATGAAATTACAAGCTTAAAAATAAAAGTGCAGTTTTATAATATTAAAATATATACTTAAAGTAATCTCCTAATTCTCCTTTAAGTAGCCTTCAATTTCATGTTAGCAAAAATTACATATTTGCTATGGAAATTCCTCAGCAAAATCAAGTGCTGATATACCCACATTGGAGTGGGGACCTTATGTTTCCCTCAGATGCATGAATGTTAAGGCCTTCTGAAATCTCATTATATATATGTACAAAAACAGACAAGCAATTCTCCTAAGCATATGTTTGCAATAACCAACACTGATAAGAAGAATAACTATGTTAGACTTTAATAATATCAGCTTGAAATCATATTGCTCATAAACAAAATATCAAAATATAAATACTATAATTTTAACTTTTTAAAATTAATTTACAACAGTTAATATAATACTTTAATATAATAATCCTAACCTTTTTCCTATGGAATAATAATTACTTATAAAATTAAATTGTTAGTTCATGAAGTAAAACAATCTAGTTCTACAATGTTTCCATTTAGAAGTCTATACATTCAGATACAGTGAGTGTAAGAGACAGTGTTTTGAAGAATTCACTTGGTCTTACATTGACTTACAATTTAAAAGAAAGTCTAGATTCTAAAAAGACCTATGTGGAATGAAAATAGACTAGAGTTTTAACACTGATCTTAAATGCACACTAGTGTAAAAAATAATTATAATATGTGAAAAGTGCATTGGAGAATTCATATTGCTGATGTTTGAATGCTATGTGTATAGGTCCCATAATATCTGAAACAGTAACAATCACTATAGAAAAAAAGCACTAATGTTCTATAATTAATTACTGCTTTCAGTTAGGCATATTCCAAACAATGAATTCAGTTGAATCAAAAAAAAGTCTTACGTAATGAATTTTTTTTTTCATTTCTTAGGACACGTTGATTGCCATCTTCATGGTTATAAATGTAGAGCTTAACAGGTCTAATTATAAACAAATTGAAATCAAGTTGAAGGGAATGTGAAAATATGAATCAGTAATATATGTAGTATGACAGGATTATAGTTCATATTTTTATGAATGTATTTGATATTTCAAAACTACCCCAACAATGCTTAGATTTCATTGCTTAATCAATATACTTTACCGTAAAGATTATTGCATTATTTTATTATGACTACAGTGAAGTTTTGTTTGTAAGAAATAATATTTAGCTTTTTATTATGTATAATAGTTCTTAAATATTATAAAAATAAGTATAATTTTCTCATATAACCATAAATATTAGAAATCTGCACATAGTATTAAAAATTGTGATACAGTAAGAAATATATGGTTGGCCTTTGTCTTCAGCTGCTGACACAGACTTCTAAAACACTCGAAATTTCCCTAGTGATGGCTGGGATTGGAATAGCTTCTGTTATTCATACAAGCCTTTTTCAACCAAACCTGTGTTTATGCTAATAAGATGACTCTTAGACTCTAGGAGGCCCCTAGATAGCTTCAGGATAGATGTTGGTTTCTGGAAAGATGGAGACATGTTTAGAGTGATGAAACATTTAGCCCTACCACTGACCTCTGGGGAGGCCAGAAAGGCTGGAGATTGAATTTATCACCAATTGCCAATGACTTAATGAATTGTGGTTATATAATGAAAGCTCATCTAAAATACTAAACTATGGGGTTTGGCAAACTTCTTGGTTGTTGAATACATTGAGGGGCTGGGATGGTGACATGCCCAGGAAGGGTATGAAAGCTCCATGCCCTTCTCCACATTTTGTCCTGTGCATCTCTTCCCTTTGGCAGTTCCTAGGCTGTATCCTTTATAATAAATTGGTAATCATATGTGAAGCACTTTCCTGAGCTCCAAGAGTTTTTCTAGAAAATTATCAAACAGACTTACAGCAGTCAACAGAAGCACAGGAGGCCTGGAACTTGTGCTTGGCATCCGAAGAGCAGGGCAGTTTTGAGGGACTGAGCCCTCAACCTGTGGGTCTGCACTGACTCTGGGTAGTTAGTGTCAGAAATGAAGGGAATTGTAGGGCAAGCAGCTGGTGTCCAGACGGTTGGTGTTGGTTGGTGTGAGGAAAATACCCATGCATTTAGCATCAGAAATGTCAATAAAATCAGTTCATAGCTTCTCACACTATATTGATGTAAATACTATACTTTTATTAAGAATTAGATGTGGAGATATGTTCTCACTTTTGAAGATATTCCAAAGGAAAACAAGGCCTTGGATCAAGAAATTATCATAAGGTCATATTTTTAGATGTCTCAGGAAGCAACTATCTAATCTCAAAAGGCTTCATCTAAATTACTAAGAGAAATGTGTAGTTTGTCTAGCCTTATGCTCTAAAAAACGTCAAGCTACTCAGACACATTTTAGCATGATCACAGAAGTACAGACACAATAATTGCAAAACGTCTAAGGTCCTTATCTCTTCTCCTTGCCAATATGAATTATTTCATTCCTAGGTCAGTATATGACTGATAGTTTCCAGGTCCAGGAAGGCTGTTTTAAATCTTTTGAAAAAGATTATTTATGAATATTAAAGAGAGTCACTATGTGAATTATGAAAAAAAATAGAAAATAGAAATACTTAATCACTTTAACATTTTTTGTAGGAAAATATTGTTTAACTCAGCTGTATTATATTTTGAGAAGTTACATCCCCATGTAATTAGTGAAATATGTTTTAAAAATAAACCTATGAATTATGTTGATATCATTTGATAATAATAAAATTTTATGGAAACAAAAGCAGTGTAAACAATAAAACCAAAAAAAAATAATTATTCAAAATTTCAAAAAGGATTTCTGCAGTTTATAATTAAAAGTGTTTCAAATCAATGCAAAATGATAAACCTTTAATAAATGGTCTGCAAAATTGCTACAAATTTGAGAAGAGTTAAATTCTCTCTCACATGCAATATACAAAATTGAATCTTAAAAGAATTAAAGAGATAAATATAACAATCTCAGATATAACAGTACTAGTAAAAAAAAATGCAAATAAGTTGAAAATTAGGGTAGAAAAAGCTTTCTTAAGACCCCAAATCAGAATTCATTGAGAAAAAAACTGGTAGACAAAACTAATAACATAGTTTTTATTCATCAAAGATGGTGTAAACAATGCTAATAGACAAATTGCATGCTGGAATAAATACTTACAAGTGCTTTCATTAACAAAAAGTAAATATACATAAAAATCTCTTATAATGCCATGCAAAAAATAGAATTAACCTTGTATGAAAATGTAGAAAGGGGATAGGGATGTGTAATTATAAGAAAGCCTCAAATTCCAATACAAATATGAAATGACATACAATCACATATATACTTAGTAATGAAAATAGCAAAGACATGGCATCTCACCATTTATTTGAATGGAAAAACTGTTTAGAAAATTGATACTGTTCATTTTTGTCAAGAAATAGAGTTGAGAGTCCAAGAACCCACTCTCTAGTACTGCTGGAGGCAATGCAAAATTAGACAAACTCAAGAAGGTGTGCATCCCTTTTGCCTTGTCCATTCTCTTCTAAAGTCCTTCTAATAGAAATACACACATGCACACAGATATGTGTACAAGGATATTTATCCCAACATTGTGTGTAATAAAGGGGAAAAGGTCTAAAAATTCAATTAGAAAAATTGTTAAAGAATTTTTACCACTAATCTATGTGATAGAATATAAAGCTGCTTTAAAAATAATTAATTCGACCTTTTTCTTAACACAGAAGACATATAAGATATGTTTTTAATTGAAAAAACAAATTGTCAAGCCATATGCATATTGTGATCCTGTTAGTATAAAATAGAAAATGTGCATGTAAGTATATAGGTGTACCTCATGCACGTCAAAGAGACTGGATGGATATGTAAACTTTTATCTCTAGGCATGGAGTATAAATGGTGGGTGCAGAGAGAGAGTGCTGGCAAAAAAAGGACCTTTACATGATAATATTATTCTTTACTTAGTAAGTTTAAAGAACAATGCATGTTAGTTATACATCATTTATAAGAGAGAAGTATAAAGCACATGCTCTCAAAAATGTATTTTGTTATTATTTTAAACAGAGATTTTAATGATTAATATATTCCTTCAATTGTACAACAGATACTATGTTAAGATTTCAGAAAATGTTTATATTTATCCCTTTTGATATAAATTCTTTGGTATCCAATTTCCTAAAAAAAATAGCTCAATTTGTTTGAGTGACTCTGAGATTTGTTGAGTAAATTGAATAACTTCAGCATTACATTTGATGAATTTTTATATTACTGTTTAAAAACAAGTTATTAAAAAAGTAGTGCTTCCTCTCTGATCCTTGTATATAACATTATTAAAAAAGTAGTGCTACTTTGTAATTCATTGGCTATGTAAGTCTGTTTCCCTCTAACAAATATCGATATTAACACAAGGAGAAAATGCTTCTGTATCAAATGTTTTAATTTTCTTCTATTCTATTTGTCAAAATGCTTTATCATGAACATGTTACCAGATTGGAGCAACATGGTTGACATTTCCTTGTTAATAGGCCATTTGCAACAGACATTTGTGTGAGTGGAAAATCAGAAAGACCAGCAAAATAATAGCCAGTGATATTTAATATGAATACTGCAAAAATGAACCAGAGCTAGAAAAAGCTATATTCATGCTAAATAAATATTTTTCTGTTAGTATATAGCGCCACCCAGTGTTACAGAATTCTCCATGGAGTACTTTACAAAGTCGACTATTCTGTGTGCCAAGGTGGAAAGAACACAAATAGACACTAGGTGAGCTCCATATTTCTTCTCTTTTTGTAACTTTGTTGCTTAAAAATAAAAAGCAGAGAAAATCGATATAGTTCTATTAATTCACTGTGTATTTCAAGGTACTTTAAGATATTCCAAAGAGATAATTCCAGAGGCCATTACAGATTCAGGCACGTTTTACATTTCTGCCTGCCTAAAATAATAACTTTTCTTTTGAATTAAATTACAGATGAAAATGAGAATGCATTTACAAAAAGAAGCAGTGAATTTTTAGTTTTCTATATCGGCTTTTACCACAGAGATTTGATGCTGTAGAGAGATGCTATTTGGCATTAAGCAATATAGTTAGAACATAAATATTCACATTAAGGAAGATGAAGAAATAAAAAGTAATAAAAAAGGTATGACTTCATTATGTAATTGCTGAAGAGATAAAGAAAACAGAACATCCCCTCTTTCTTTCTAAGTCCTCAGAACTTTCATAGATTTCATAAAAGTCATGAAATCTTCTGAGTTAAATTTACACACTCTATTTCTCATTTTGTTCTGTTTCTTGAGTGTTCTTCAAAACTATTCCACCTTGTGTCACTGCCTTTTAAAATTTTGTCTCCACTGATGCCTGAGAGCGTATGCCTCTTGTTTTCAACTGACTCAGGGCTTTTGCTCTGGAACAGCCTACAGTCACATAAAACTTGGAATTTCTACAGCTCAATAATTTTTCTCATTAAGATTGCTCTCTTCCCAAGTGCTGTCACTGACGGTAACATTGTTTTATTTTCCTTTGCTAGAAATATTTTAGTCAGAACTCAGCAAATGTAACCTGTCATTACAGTTCTTGCTATTGTTGTCCTTGTTATTGTTCTGATCACTGTGTTTACTCCTCTTTCTTGCATGTCCCCTGGCATATTTGCTCCTTTTTGCTGTGTTCCTTAGTTTGCTCTGTTCATTTCCTCCATTATGATTTAGGCCCTTCTTATAACATATTGTCATTACAACTTATTCCTACTGAATTTGTGTGTTGCTCACATCCCTGTCTTTCAATCTGCTCAGAAAAAATTTATGTATTGAATTTTTTTCTCATTGTCTTTCCAAACAGAACTCAACTCTTTAAAGGTGGTCATTTGTCTTTCAATATATACTATCAGTATTTGACACTGTACATACTTATTTGATCTATGAGGTGTTGACCATGGAGTGACCAAACAGTAATGCAGAGCAGTTAACTGATTATGAGTAGAATTCAATAGTTTCAGGTGGGAAGACTCATGGTATTTACTTTTATTTGTCATTGGAGATCACTATTTAGATGCAAGTATGTGTCAATTTTTTCCACCAAACTTAGTTTAAAAAGTCTTTTCCTATCCTAAGCAGAGTGGGAACACAGACTTCACTGAGAGAAATACACTTCCAAGAATCTGTCTAGGAAGAAGATAAAAGTGTTGTATAGCCATTACCAAGATTAAGAAGGAAAAGAATAATGACCATCTGATTAATGATGAAAGGCCCAGTGTGAGACATGGCATATGGCAAGGCAACCAGGGATAAACAATGGGATCAAATGTATATGAAACAGAGACTAGTCAGAGTCCAAAACATACTCTTAGTCCAACAAGTTTAAATCTATCTGCTAATTCCAGATAAGGAAGAAATAGGAGTCATTATTAATGTGTATTTTATCATTATTATTCATTTTATGGCTATTTATGGAGTAAACTTGACACATTAAAAATAATTGTGTTTAAACTCTTACTTCTTTAATGAATATTTTTATTATCTTTATATAGTCCCTGTCTTTATATGTTCTTTTACAACTTTAGAAATATGGAAAATGGAGGTTGCCTGATACTTAGAGTCAAGGCCGCAGTGCCTAGACCAGGGGTGGGAAGATACATGTGAGGGGAACATAAGCAATAGTGAGTTCTTGGGGAATTTCTGGCCAAGATGGCTTTGTGAATTCCTAACTCAAGCTTCCCCTCTTCTTCCAAACCTGACAAAAATAAAATCAGTTTTTTTTCACCAATTATTGCTAATCCCATGAATATACTGGTATTAAGGATTGTAAATTAGCAGAGACATCATCATGTTTCAACTCCTAGAGGGTAAAGATATGGAATGGCAAGTCATTAGAGCAGAGGCCAGTAACTAGCTACTCATCATGGACATGAGGGCTGGAATAAGACTCCCTATATATGTAAGAAAGGACATTTAAAAAGCTTTGGCTTCTGTTAAGCTGTTCAGCTTGAAAAAAGGAGAAATGCAAAGAAACCATCTCCGATAAGGTCTGGGAATGGTGTGGGAATCGTGGAGGCAGATGCAAAACCACTGAACAAAGATGGAAGAAGAGGGAAGAGAAAGAAAGGAGACTGATTTCCCATGTGAGATTTTTGCAAATATTCTGAACCTAGGAGGAAAGCTAGCATCAAACACATCAGCAAAATCAACAGATGAGAAACAGGAACAAGTCAATGAAATGCAAATATAGAGCAATTTTAAAATGATTTAAAGTATGTCAAAGATACTAAAAGAGAAAATGGAAAATTCCTAAAAATTAGGAAGGCATTTTAAAACAAAGAATATAAGAACTGATGGATATGAAAGTGTGTAATACAGATCTTGAGTATTAAAAAATGGTAGCTGACATAAAAATAAAACTCACTGCAGCACCATAATCTTCAGGTTGAACACAAAGAGAGCCATACTGAATAGGTAGATGTACCGAGAATTCCACCTAGAATGCAGCATAGATTGATAAGGAAAGTAAAGATAAGAAAGAGATTGACTGTCCTAGAGAATATACTTATGAGTCAACCATACCTAATATGAGAGAAGAGTAGGGCGAAAAGCTTCTCTAAAGTGAAAATGCCTAAGAATCTTTCTGAATTGAAGAATTATCTTAGTCTTAAACTGAAAGACACACACACTGCCAGGAAGGAAAAACACAATCCACCTCTAGATCACTGTACCAATACTGTAGAAAAATAGTGAAAAAAAAAATAATAATCTTTAAAGCTCTCATAGAAAGGAAAGGAAAATTGACTACAAAGGAATGACAAATATTCTGAGAACAAAGTTCTCATCACCAAAAACGGATGTCAATGGAATAGAATATCCAAAGGACCAAGAGAACAAATAAACAAACATACAGGCACACACACAATCAACTTTGGATATGCCAACTGTTAGACAATATTTTACTTTGCTTCCTTTAAGTAAAAGAAAAGAAAAAAAAACAACATTTCAAGAAAAATTATTTTTTAATAATATAATATTTATAAATTACACAAAACAAGTCTAAAAATCTAGTTATCCATCTGTTAAATCTAAGTGTCACTTATGTTTTAGTCATTTCTATAACCTTAAATGGCACATTTAGAAGTAGTATTCCAACTTACTTCCTACAATTAAAAAAACTAATGGAGTAACCTATTTGAATTATAGCTGCATAGGGAAATCACTCATTAGGTTCCAGTTATTTATTGCTTATAACAAAGCAACTCCAAACTTAGTGGCTTGAAATAATAATTTCTTTTGCTCACAATTTAACTCTTGGGAATTTGGAAAGTGAGTGGTTGGATCATTTGGTGTCTGCCAGCGGGGCTGGTAAAGCTGGAAGATCCACTTTCAGGATTGCCTTTTGCTTACATGTCAGGTACCTTGGAGCTCTGTGGGCTTGATACCTCTGTTTTCATGGAATTCCCTCCCCCAAGAGGAACTCTGCAAATGTTTTGGGCTCTTTTCCAGCTTAAAGAAACCAGTTGGCATTTCAACCTCCTGCGTGGGTATTTCCTCTGGGTCTATCAGCAAATGAAAAACATTTTCTATTTTCCATGTTATCAAAGGCATCTGTTTCACTAAACTTTCCATCAGTTCATAACTGACCAGACCACCAGCTCTCTGAACACAGTTTCCTCAGTCTCTCCAATCTTCCCTTGGAGAACTTTCCAGTTTCCTCTCACTGTCCTGTTATGGCAGCATAGTCCTTCCAGTCAGCAAGTTCCATATGAACAATTAATAAAGCTACCCTGAAATGTAATCATGTAAAAATCATTTTCTTTGGCCCAAATGTTTAGGTCAGAGATTCAAGAAGAGTCTGTCGAGGTGGTTTATTTCTGATCTATGTGGTGTTTGTCACATTGTCATGGCCAGAGATCTGGGTTTCACCTTCAATAAGGCTTTTTTACTCAAATGTCTGTACCTTGATGATTCTGACTTCTCTGTTTCTCTGTTTCTATCTGTGTGCGTGCCTGTCCACATGATAGCTCATCTTCACAAGCCTCTCCATGAGCCTGAACTTTGAATTTTTCAAGAATCTTCCAGGCTAGTTAATGTCAATCTGTGGAACTGGCACAGCATCACTTCTGTGGTATTCTGTTGGTTAATGCAGTTAGAAGACCCACCAAATTAAAAGGGATCAAGAAATAAAGTCCACCTCTTTATGTGAGAGCGACAATGTCACATTACAGACAGACACATCTCATAGAAGATAACATTGTGTCCTTTCTTGGAAAATACAGGCTGTCAAAATTGTCATCCTTTAATGTAATTCAATTATAAAAATAATAACATATTCAAATAGACAACTGCCTTAGTCTGTTAGGGCTACTTTAACAAAATATGTCACAGACTGGGTGGCTTATAAACAACAGAAATAAACGATGACAATTATAGAGGCTGGGAGTCTCAGATCAGGATGCTGGAATGGTTGAGTTCTGGTGAAGATTCCCTTCTAAGTGACAGAGTGACAACTTCTCATTTCCTATTGTATCCTCACAGGGCAAAGAGCAGAGATGGAAAGCAAGCTCTCCCTTGACACTTAGAGCACTAATTCCATTCATGAGGGCTCCACTCTCATGTCCCAACCATTACCCAAAGGCGTCATGTCCTACTACCATCATCTGGGACCTTAGGTTTTCAACATATGAATTTTGAGGAGACACAAACATTCAACTATAGCAACAATTGATGTTAATGCCTTAACTTGCTAATATGAATATTCTTAGAATATTACAATGACTTTTCTAAGCAAACTTTATAAAAATTGTCAGGTATTTAACAGACTTCCATCAAAATATATGATGAAATATTTAATTAACTGGAATAAGATTATCAAGTCATGTTTTAGTATATAAATTAAACCATATAATATATAGTAGGAGAATATATACATGGCAGATATAAAAATATATAGAAGAGAGATATTTTTGTTATGAAAATGACCTCTTAAATAACAAAAGATTTATATTACTCTTTCTGGTTTTGCACATTAACTAAGATGTTATTATTTTTTTTGACTTGTATGCTTCAATTTAATTTAGAAAGAATTGAAGATAAGGCTATGTGAGTAATTTAAAAGCAGAATCCATAATCCACTTCACATCATTATTAGAATAATAATTCTGTGAATGAGATTTCACACTGTTGTTGGAATCACAATTCACTAGGTTTTACCCAATTTTAAAGTAATATAGACAGCTTATATAGTTAGATGATGCTTTTTATGGGCTAAATGTCTATCAACTGTTAAGATATACTATTAATAGCAGATGTAAGCTCTCTTTTCCTGGATTCGATGTTTTCTACATGTTTCATCTCATTCTTTTGATGAAAGAATTTTCATTCTTTAATATAATGCATGAATATTATTTCAGCATTATTGTTTGGTTTCACTTTATCATTGAACATAGTCATAGTATGTCACCATATTGTGAAGTCATAGCAGCTGATTAATATTACAGGGCTACTTTCTTATGTGCCCATGAAAACTGTTTCATTTTCAATGTTTTATCAAGGCAGTTGTTTAATTGTGGTTCCATTTGAGATGTATGTATTCAGTTTACTAAAATGTGTTATATGTCATTATTGGAAAATCCACTTTATTGAATATAATGCCGAAGTAAACAATCATTAGAAAAACTTAAAAAAAGTTCTACTTGAACTGGTTCTCAGGAAATGTTTAAAAAACAGATAAATTCAATTTCACTTTCTAGGCACTGCTGTGTTCCAGGTAACTCATTAAGGGACTGTGGTGGTTTAAGTGTCTGTACAGCACAGCAAGAGATCCTCTGAAGTTAGACTGAAGTTGGCTCTGTAGTACCTTGCTTTTGTTTCACACAAATACACACTTTCTTTGGATACTCAGCATGATCTTCAGCAAGCACAGATATGACAGGCTAACAAAGAAGAAATATTGTTATTTATTATTCACTACTCTCCTTGGGTCCCTTGTCACTTGGAGTTTACATACTTCCATAGAAATATTTAACTCTCGGTGGCTCATTCCAGTTAAAACCCAATCAGACAATGTATATAAGTCAAGGAAAATAGCATTAAAAGTTTAAGCTTTTTTCAATTTAAATACTCTTGAAATGGCTAAACAAAGGCATTGTGAGTAATTCCTGTGTATTTGAAAAAATACTAGAATCATCTCCAAAAATCTTTGCAGTTAAATCTCAAATTTCCATAAGGCACATTATCCACTTTGTCAAAATATCTTTAGTAAAACAAATGTGCTTGATTGCAACTTAATTATTTGCTTTGTTAATATTTTTTTTACTCTTTCTTTATAAATGCTTTAAAAAGATTCTAAAATCAAGCAAGAAAGAAAACACTACCCCCATGAGCCACAAAAGATGTGAGAAAATCCATGTTGCATGAGTATGTGCTTGAAGGAGGACTGCTCAGTCCTCACAGGAAGATTCAGTCCTCATTTTTTTGTGAGGGGGGATTCTGTCTTCAGATGGAGGGTTATAATTTTTATTCTCACTACTGAAAAAAAGAAAGTGCATCTTTGTCTTGTTGGCTGCTGCATTCATTTTTTATTATTATATAATAAGTTACCACAAACTTAGAAGCTTAAAACAAAACACTAATTAGTATGGATCAAGAGTCCTGGCAAAGTTTAGCAGTTTTAAAGAAAAACCGAAGTTGGACAGGAGTTAAAGCAGTAAAAACATTTGATTCAGAATTATTGGAATTAGAGATAAAGAGAACTCAGTACAGAACTAGATTTAATGCCAAACATACCATGAACAAGTGGGAATTTATAGTTGAGGAGCAGTTGGAGGGCAGTGGATGGAAAATTACTAAGAGGAAATGTGAGGGGTAAAGAGGGATTCTGGCTAAACTGACTTAAAAAGATTCTTGATGAATGCAGGCCAGGGTGTTCAGATACCAAGGATAGGGAATAAGGAATTTCATCAGATAGTAAAGGGTGATAAGATATCAAGTGTAAAGATTTTTTTTAAATGCACATAGCAGAATTTTTGCTAAAATTGGGCAATGCAGAGATGGACATGGACCTCTAAAGGTCTAGGCCTAGTTGAGAAGAGGGTTCAGAGGAAACTAACTAAAGTTTGGTCAAGGAGAGCATCTTGTCAGCAGGATCCTCTGCCTATACTCTTACAGTGAGGCTGTAACAAAGATCTCAGCCAGACTGAATTTTCCTGAGGTTCTACTGGGAAAAGAATCACTTCCAATCTACCTCAGATTTCTGGCAGAATTTATTTCTGAGTGGCTGTACAAGTTATGGTGGCCTCCTTTTTTGAAGCCCGCAGGAGAGTATCTGACTTCAGGGAAGGTATCAGTCTCTATTATCAGGTTTTTAACATAATTAAACCAGACTTAACAAGAATAATCTATCTCTCTTTTGAGAGACAGAATCAAGTGATTTGAGACCTTAATTATATTTGCAGTTTCTCTTCACCTTTGCCAAGTTCTGCTGGCTAACAGCAAGTCAGGCTGTGTTCCCACCCAAGGGGCCAGGACTATATGAGGCCATGAGTCATTGCAGGTTACCTCAAGGTGCATCCACTGCAGCTACTTTAGGAGAAACTGTGTCATTGGCAGAATGAATCCTGACTGTGAATGATTATAGGACCCATTTTCTTCTATAATATACCTATGATTT
Organism: Manis javanica; assembly: GCF_040802235.1. Classification (NCBI taxonomy): domain Eukaryota; kingdom Metazoa; phylum Chordata; class Mammalia; order Pholidota; family Manidae; genus Manis; species Manis javanica. Next base: position 123,878,307 of record NC_133160.1, on the reverse strand, counting down.
TATTTCTATCAAAAATTATAGGGATAAGATAAAAAGAAGAAAAAGGCTGTCATGATGGGCAGACTGATACATGTTTATCTTTGTTTATAATTAAACATTTAACAAATATGTTTATGAAGAACTAATGAATAAATGCTATTAATTATATTTTGACCTGATTTTTTTCAGCAGTCAGAATATTAATGATAATACTTTCTACATCAAGACATAGATTTCAAAATAATGGCATCAATTGCAATGATAACTATAAAAATCAAGACACTTAGCCCCTTAACCTTACATATTATTATTGAATTGGCAACATGAAATAGCCTAACTGTTCTTTTCTCCTCCTAGATTTGCTACATTTCCACTTAACTCCTCTCTTTTCCTGCATGTCCCTTGTGTGGACATTTCTGTATCTTTACTGACAATACTGCATTAAATAAAATGCATGTCCTTCTGCCCTGATGTTCCAAATCCTACCTCTTTTCCAAGGCCACGCTTTAAAGAAAGCTAACGTTGGACACTATTTTTAGAGAACCTCCTGCCACTAAAAATGTCTCCTTTTGTTGAATCTTGTAGTTCTCTTTTGGGATATCATTTTTATGCATTGCTAACTTTACTTTTAATAGAGATGTTTGTGTTTGCTTCACAGAACACATATAACATGCTTCATAGCTTTCCTGAGGCTTATTAAGCACTCGATTATAAATTTCATATTTAAAATTTAAATAAACATCTTTTTCCCCTCCATACTACAGTGCCAAGTTTTTCTATTCCACGGCTGTTATCACATTACCTTATATAACCATAGGTAAGATATAAAAATAATTGATTTTCTTTTGTATTTAAGAACAATGCACAATATTTAAATTAGGATATTTTACCAATATGTAAATATATTACAAACTAAGCTTATAATAAGGTGAACATGGACAAACTGTATTATTAGCAGTTCTTCAAGTAATAGGGTAAAATGTATAATGTAACTTTGGATATTAATGATAGAATAAGTCAACAATTATTTTCTGCCACTTCTGGCTTACAATAATTTATGATTGTTCCTATATAATATGTAATGACATTCAAATTTAATGGTTTTAAATATTTTTCTAATGGAACAGGTTTTTTTGAGTTATTTTCTTTAAGTTATCCTGTTCTATTATCTTACTAACAGTGTGTATATTAAGAGTATGGTGGCTTCCTTCAAGGAATTTTATAAATATGATGTAATATTAAGGTTTGCTCAAAATTTTTTGTTTATTCACCTCTTATTAATTTTTTTCTTTATACCTTTAGTGAGAGGAATCCTTTTTGATATTTAGGCTGTTATGATCTGGTAATGTTTTCATCATTATCTCCTGGATACTTGCCATCTTTCAAAGTTCAACATTCTGGAAGTAAAAAATATGACAATACTCTGTATGTGTATGTGTTTATGTATGTGTGTGTATATGTGTGCATAAAATCTCTGATCTTTCTCATTTGCATACCAGCCAATAACATTTCCAGGCACAGCTATCATATGTTCATGATCCTAGTGGCAAAGTTCCATTATACCTTTTTCCCTACTTTCTTAATCTTCCATTAAATCCTTTTCAAACACTTTTAAATTGCTACTTTTAGAACATTTCTCTCTGCTGGTATTTTTACCCATTTGACTCTCATATTACTTTTCCTAAAAGTACATAGTTCAGGTTTCTCTCTATAACTTGGAACCTAAGGAAATTTTCCACTGTTGTTTCTATTGTTGTTCTTACATATCACTCCAAAAGGAGGAAAGGGACAATGATGATCATTTTTTCCTGCTAAGCCAATCTTGACTCTCTGATTCAACTAGTTTTTAACACTAATATTTTGACCTAAACAGTCTTTTGAACAAAATTTAATTGCCCTTTCTTTATTCACACTTCTTGGTTCAAAATTTATTCCACTATCCTTAACCCTTAACCTCTTGAATGTTATATAATTCTCATATCTCCCAGGGTTCTCTTGTAGTTTAACTTACACTTTTTCAGATGTCCTATACATCATTTCAGTCTTTTTCTTTAATGTTTCTTTGAATATCTTCATGTCTCATTCCTATTTTTCTCTTCTTGTATTTTCTTTTTCTCACTACTGTACCTGGAATAGACAGCCAATTAAAACATGTCAAGCTGTCAGAGTTTCTTCAGAGGAAAAAATATGCCAAATTTCCTTCTATCTATAAAATACTAACAATTTTTCTTTGCATACATGGCATTCACCTTGTGTTCAGACATAGGCTTCTCTGGTGAAGACCAGTTTATTGGAATCCTTAATGCTAGTAAACCCTGAGATGCATGTGTCTGGTGCAGTAATGTGATTATGCCTTGGAAAAAAATTATTTTCCAAAGGACCAGGGGTTTGTTTGCAATTAAACTTTGATTTTTAATGTAAGTCTGAATTTAGAATGTTAATGATTAAATACACATACAAAAGCACAATGTATTCTCCAAGATGGTGGGGTACAGGCAGAGGAAGCTGGGGCAGAGTGTGAAGGGGTGCTGTCCTCACAGGAGGGCACACCCGGCACGGTTGCCTCTCCCCACAGGGCTCTGGCCTAACCCAATGGCTGCCCTACCCACGGCAGCTCAGGGGATTGACCCAGATGCTGCTCCCGGTGTGCGGTTAACCAGCACAGGCAGCAGAGAAGGGCAAGGTAACCAGCAAGCAGGAAAGGACATTGTTCTCCCAGCTGATGCACACACCACCTGCCTGCGACAAATCTCTATTGCCATGAAAAGGCAGAAGACTCTGGTCCAGGCAAGAATCACCCAGACAACCCCAGAGAGAGGGCCTGGGGAGATAGATATAACCAACCTTCCTGAAAAAGAATTCAAAATAAAGGTCATAACCATGCTGATGGAGCTGCAGAGAAATATGCAAGAGCAAAGGGATGAAGTCAGGAGAGAGATTACAGAAATGAAACATCTCTGGAAGGACTTAGCAAGAGCAGACTGGATGAGGTGCAAGAGACCATTAATGGAATAGAAATCACAGAAGAGTAATGCTGAGAAACTGAGGCAAAGAGATAAAAGAATCTCCAGGAATGAAAGAATATTAAGAGAACTGTGTGACCAATCCAAATGGAACAATACTCACATTATAGGGGTACCAGTAGAAGAGAGAAAAAGGGATCGAAAGTGTCTTTGAAGAAATAATTGCTGAAAACTTCCCCAAACTCAGGGAGGAAATAGTCTCTCAGACCATGGATGCCCACAGGTCTTCCAACACAAGGGACCCAAGGAGGACAACACCAAGACATATAATAATTAAAATGGCAAAGATCAAAGACAAGGACAGAGTATTAAAGGCAGCCAGAGAGAGAAAAAAGAGCACCTACAATGGAAAACCTATCAGGCTATCATCAGACTTCTCAACAGAAACCTTACAGGCCAGAAGAGAATGGCATGATGTATTTAATGCAATTAAACGAAGGGCCTTGAGCCAAGAATACTGTATCCAGCATGATAATCATTTAAATTTGAAGGAGGGATTAAACAATTCCCAGACAAACAAAAGTTGAGGGAATTTGCCTCCCACAAACCACCTCTATAGGATATTTTAAAGGAAATGCTCTAGATGGAAGTGCTCCTAAGTCTAAAGAGATGTCACCAGAGAAAATAAAATCACACCAAAGAAAGGGGCCCAACCAAATACCAACTAAAGGCAAAGAATAAGATAAACGATTCACAAAAGCAGTCAAAGGAAACACAAAAGAGTACAGAATAAAACACCTAACATGGAAAGAATGGAGGTGGAAGAATAAGAAGGGAGGGAAATAAAGAATCATTACACAGTGTTTATAATAGTTTAATAAGCAAGTTGAGTTAGATGGCTAGATAGTAAAGAAGCTACCCTTGAACCTTTGGTAACCATGAATCTAAAGCCTGCAATGGCAATCATCAAGTAAATATCTTTCAATAGTCACCCTAAATGTAAATGGACTGAATCCACCAATCAAAAGACACAGCATAATAGAATGAATAAAAAAGCAAGACCATCTATATGTTGCTTACAAGAGACTCACCTCAAACCCAAAGACATACACAGACTTAAGGTCAAGGATGGAAAAAGATGTTATGCAAACAATAGGAGAAAAAAGCAGGTGTTGCAGTACTAGTATCAGACAAAATAGACTTCAAAACAAAGAAAGTAACAAGAGATAAAGAAGGACATTACATAATGATAAGGGCTCCATCCAAGAAGAGAATATAAACATTATAAACATATATGCACCAAATACAGGAGCACCAACATATGTGAAACAAGTACTAACAGAATTAAAGGAGGAAATAGCACCACTCACTCTAAAGGACAGATCCACCAAACAGAAAATCAGTAAGGACACAGAGGCACTGAACAACACAGTAGAACAGATGGACCTAATAGACATTTATAGAACTCTACATTCAAAAGCAGCAGGATACACATTCTTCTCAAGTGCTCATGGAACATTTTCCAGAGTAGACCACATACTAGGCCACAAAAAGGGCCTCAGTAAATTCAAAAAGATTGAAATTCTACCAACCAACTTCTAAGACCACAAAGGTATAAAACTAGAAATAAATTGTACAAAGAAAACAAAAGGGCTCACAAACATATGGAGGCTTAACAACATGCTTCTAAATAATCAATGGATTAATGACCAAATTAAAACAAAGATCAAGCAATATATTGAGACAAATGACAACAACAGTACAAAGCCCCAACTTTTGTGGGATGCAGCGAAGGCAGTTCTAAGAGGAAAGTATACTGCAATCCAGGCCAATTTAAAGAAGGAAGAACAATCCCAAATGTATAATCTAAAGTCACAATTATTGAAACTGTAAAAAGAACAAATGAGATCCAAAGTCAGCAGAAGGAGGGACATAATAAAGATCAGAGAAGAAATAAATAAAATTGAAAAGAAGAAAACAAAAAAAAAATCAGTGAAACCAAGAGCTGGTTCTTGAGAAAATAAGCAAAATAGATAAACCCCTAGCTAGCCTTATTAAGAGAAAAAGAATATACACATATAAACAGAATCAGAAATGAGAAAAGAAAAATCATGATGGACCCCTCAGAAATTCAAAGAATTATTAGAAACTACTATGAAAATCTGTATGCAAACAAGCTGGAAAACCTAGAAGAAATGGACAACTTCCTAGAAAAATACAACCTTCCAAGACTGACCAAGGAAGAAACAGAAAATGTAAACAGACCAATTACCAGCAATGAAATTGAATCAGTAATCAAAAAATCACCCAAGAACAAAACCTCCAAGCCAGATGGATTCATGACTGAATTTTATCAGACATGTACAGAAGACATAATACTCATTCTCTTTGAAGTTTTCCAAAAAATAGAAGAGGAGGGAATACTTCCCAACTCATTCTATGAAGCCAGCATCACTCTGATACCAAAACCAGGCAAAGACCCCACCAAAAAAGAATATTACAGACCAATAATCCTTATGAATGTAGATGCAAAAAAAATCAACAAAATATTAGCAAACCGAATTCAAAAATACATCAAGAGGATCATACACCATGATCAAGTGGGATTCATCTCAAGGATACAAGGATGGTACAACATTTGAAAATCCATCAACATCAACAAAAAGAAGGACAAAAACCACATCAACAAAAAGGACAAAAATCACATGATCATCTCCATAGATGCTGAAAAAGCATTCTACAAAATTCAACATCCATTCATGATAAAAACTCTCAACAAAATGTGTATAAAGGGCAAGTACCTCAACATAACAAAGGCCAATAAGACAAACCCACAACCAACATTATACATAACACTGAGAAGCTGAAAGCTTTTCCTCTAAGATCAGGAATAAGACAGGGATGCCCACTCTCCCCATTGTTATTCAACATGATACTTGAGATCCTAGCCATGGCAATCAGACAAAACAAAGAAATACAAGGCATCCAGATTGGTAAAGAGGAAGTCAAAGGGTCACTATTTGCATATGACATGATATTGTACATAAAAATTCTGAAGACTTCACTCCAAAACTACTGGAACTAATATCTGAATTCAGCAAAATTGAAGGATACAAAATTAATACACAGAAATCTGTTGCTTTCCTATACACTAATGATGAACTAGCAGAAAGAGAAATCAGAAAAACAATTCCATTCATAATTGCATCAAAAAGAATAAAATACACAGGAATTAACCTAATCAAGGAAGTGAAAGACCTAATCTCTGAAAACTATAAGACACTCTTAAGATAAATTAAAGCAGACACTAATAAATGAAAACTCATCCCATGCTCTTGGCTAGGAAGATTTAATATTGTCAAAATTGCCATCCTGCCTAAAGCTATCTACAGATTCAAAGAAATCCCTATCAAAATACTAACCACATTCTGTAACGAACTGGAACAAATAGTTCTTAAATTCATATGGAACCACAAAAAAACCCCGAATAGCCAAAGCAATCCTGAGAAGGAAGAGTAAAACAGGGTGGATCTTGCTTCCCAACTTCAAGCTCTACTACAAAGCCATAGTAATCAAGACAATTTGGTACTGGCACAAGAACTGACCCACAGACCAGTGGAACAGAATAGAGACTCCAGACATTAACCCAAACATATATGGCCAATTAATATATGGTAAAAGAGCCATGGACGTACAATGGGAAAATGACAGCTTCTTCAACAGCTGGTGTTGGCAAAACTGGACAGCTACATGCAAGAGAATGAAACTGGATCACTGTCAAACCCCATACACTAAAGTAAATTCGAAATGGATCAAAGACCTGAATGTAAGTCATAAAACCATAAAACTCTTAGAAAAAAACATAGGCTAAAATCTCTTGTACATAAACATGAGCAACTTCTTCATGAACATATCTCCTTGGGTAAAGGAAACAAAAGCTAAAATGAACAAATGGGACTATATCCAGCTGATAAGCTTCTGTACAGCAAAGGACACCACCAATACAACCAAAAAGCATCCTACAGTATGGGAGAATATATTCATAAATGACAGATCCGATAAAGGGCTGACATCCAAAATATATAAAGAGCTCACACACCTCAACAAACAAAAAGCTAATAATCCAATTAAAAAATGGGCAGAGGATCTGAACAGACACTTCTCTAAAGAATAAATTCAGATGCCAACAGGCACATGAAAAGATGCTCCACATCACTAATCATCAGAGAAATGCAAATCAAAACCACAGTGAGATATCACCTCACACCAGTAAGGATTGCCACCATCCAAAAGACAAACAACAACAAATGTTGGCAAGGCTGTGGAGAAAGGGGTACCCTCCTACACTGCTGGCGGGAATGTAAATTAGTTCAACCATTGTTGAAAGCAGTATTTAGGTTCTTCAAAAAACTTAAAATAGAAATACCATTTGACCCAGGAATTCCACTCCTAGTAATTTACCCTAAGTATGCAGCAACCCACTTTGAAAAAGACATATGCACCCTATGTTTATCACAGCACTATTTACAATAGCCAAGAAATGGAAGCAACCTAAGTGTCCATCAGTTGATGAATGGATAAAGAAGATGTGGTACATATATGCACAATATTCAGCCATAAGAAGAAAACAAATCTTACCATTTGCAACACATGGATGGAACTAGAGGGATTATGCTCAGTGAAATAAGCCAGGTGGAAAAAGACAAGTATCAAATAACTTCACTCATCTGTGGAGTATAAAAACAAAGAAAAAAACTGAAGGAACGAAACAGCAGCAGACTCACAGAACCCAAGAATGGACTAACAGTTACCACAGGGAAAGGGACTGGGGAGGATGGGTGGGAAAGAAAGGATAAGGGTCAAAAAAAGGGGGGGCATTACTATTAGCACACATAATGTAGGGGGGGCACGGGGAGGACTGTACAACACAGAGAAGACAATTAGTGATTCTATAGCATCTTACTACACTGATGGACAGTGACTGTAATAGGGTATATGGGGGGGACTTGGGGATGGGGTGAGTTTAGTAAACATAATGTTCCTTATGTAATTGTAGATTAATGATAGAAAAAAACCAAACCACAATGTATGGTACTGATTAGAAAATAATCCCATGTAAAAATGCTTCTTTAGAAAATACTGCCACATACAAGTTGTCAGACTTTAAAGTAAGTGTATGATGATCATCAAGTTTGTTTAGAACAGGCAAAATCCCTTGAAATCATGAGAAAGTTATGTATTTAAATGTCCATTAAATTATTCATTTGCTGAGTTAATAGAAAGTCCCTGATCTTAGCTAACCTTCACATTGATGAAGACAAACAAAGAAATAGATGACTACAAAAGTAAGCAAAATGTTTACTGAGCTAAATGGTCATAAAAATATGCAGGAATATAAAGAAAGGGAGGAGGAAATGTATAGTTTCAGCAATGTGGATAGGGTAAATGGTATTTTGCAATTTTAAATAGGTTGTTTATTGAGAAAGTGAAGTTTCATCAAAGAGCTAGAGGAAGTGAGGGAGAAGGCATGAAGTTGTCTTAGGGAGTAATGTCCCAGACAGAGGAACGAACAAGTAAAAAAGCCCCAAACAGGGTTTAGGAGTTGAACAACCAGCGAGGAGTCCAGTGTGTGGACAGCAGAATGAACAACAGAGTAAATAAGAGAAGAGATCAGGCAGATAATGCTGGCCAGATGCGCTAAGTCCTTGTACATCATTATAAGCACTTTGAGTGCATCTCTAAGTCACTGAAGATTTTCAGTAAAGACATAATTTAACTTTGTTTCAAAATTTCTATTGCAGAAGGCACTATACTACAAAAAATACCTAAAGCACAGAAAAGAAAAAAATACATTAGATGTAATTGATATAATGTACTACAAACTCTTAAGTAAACAGCATAGAATTTTGTCATATTCCCCAAAACCATTGATTGCCTTTTGAATCAAAATCTCCTTCCTACATTTCCAGTACTTATTATTTTGACTTTTATGGTAATCATCTCCTTTGTACAAAATAGATGTGTGTCTATAAGCATTATGATATAATTTTTTTGAACTTTGTGTAAGTGGGAATTATATCTCTCCATATTGTTTTATGCCAATTTTTTAACTCAACATTTTTCTTTTAAAATTATTGTACATCATGTAGAAGATATAATTTCATGTGTAGATGTAATTTCTCATTTTGTTGCTCTATAAAATAGATTTCATATTTGCTTTTTCTACTTTTCATGGATATTTTCAAGGCTTCCAGTTTAGATTTTTATGAACAATGCTGCCATTAACAACCTTGCATATATATCCTGGGTTACATAGCACACGTTTCTACTAGCTAATACCTGGAGTGCAACTGAGGGCCTGAAGAGTACATAGTTTCACCTTTACTTGATACTGACAAACTTCTGCACAGTGATTTTCAATCACATTCTCACCAGCATAGTATTAGAGATGTAATTGCTCCATATCCTAAATATTTGGGATTAGCAATTTTTTTTTAGTTTGCAGTAAGCTTTATTGAATATGATTTCTTGTGATTAATCCATGTTTATTTGTTTATTATTAAGACTTTTTTTAGAGCAGCTTTAGGTTCATAGCAAAGTTGAGGGGAAGGTACAGAAAGTTCCTATAAGCTCCCTGTCCCCACACATGTACAGCCTCCCCCACTATCAACATCCTTCCCCAGAGCGATATATTTGTTAAAATCAGTGAACCCACATTGACACTGCATTATCACCCAAAGCCCATTGTGTGTAAGGGCTCCCTCTGGGTGTTATACATTCTACGGATTTGAACAAATGTATGACATAATCCATCATTATACTATCATACAGGATATTTTCACTGACCTAAATATGCTCTGTTCTCTGTCTGTTCATTACTTTCAACTTCAACCTCTGGTAATTTCTGATCACTTTACTGTCTCCATAGGTTTGTCTTTTCTAAGATGTTGTGTATTTGGAATCATATATTATGAAGCCTTTTAGACTGGCTTCTTTCACTTAGTAATATGCATTTAAGGTTCCTCCATGTCTTTCATGGCTTGATAGCTCATGTATTTTGAGCACTGAATAACATTGCATTGTCTGGATGCAACAAAGTTTATTTATGTATCCACCTGCTGAGGGACATCATGGCTGCTTCAAAGTTTTATAGATTATTAACAAAACAGCTATAAACATTGTGTGAAAGTTTTTAAGTGAACATAAGTTCTCAAAGGTAAATATCAGGGAGTGTGATTGTTGGATTGTATAGTAAAAGTATGTTTAATTTCCTCAGAAAATGTCAGATTGTCTTCCAGAATGGCCATATAATTTTTGCATTCCCACCAGCAACAAATTAGAGTTCCTCTTGCTCCACATCCTTTCAGTATTTGATGCTGTCAGTGTGTTGGATTTTGGTCATTCTAATAGATGTGTAATTGTAAATGTTTAATTTTCATTTCCCTGATAGAGAATGTGGAAATCTTTCCATATGCTTATTTACCATCTGTATATCTTTGGTGAGGTATCTCTTAAGGTCTCTAGCCCCATTTCTTAGCAGAGTGGTTTGTTTTCTTATTGATGAGTTTTATGAGACATTTGTATGTTTGGATACATTCATTTATCTGACATGTCTTTTGCAAATATTAACTCAGTGTGCTTGTCTTCTCACTCTCTTAACATCGCCTTTTGCAGAGCAGATACATTTAATTTAAATGGAGTGCATCTGATTAATCATTTCTTCCATGGATTGTGCTATTGATGTTGAATCTAAAAAGTCATCACCATATTCAAAGTCATTTGGGTGTTCTGTATGCTATATTTTATGAGTTTTATAGTTTTGTGCTTTACATTTATTTCTGTGATCCATTTTGAGTTAATTTTTGTGAATAATGTAAGGTCTGTGTTTAGATTCAGTTTTTGTATGTGGATCAATTTTCGGTTTTGAAACTAGTCTTGCATACTTGGGATAAAGCCCACTTGGTAGTGTTACATAATTTTTCAGTGTTGCTAATAATTTGTTGAGGACTTTTATGTCTATGTTCATAAGAGAAACTGGTCTGTAGCTTTCTTTTCTTGTAATGTCTGTGTCTAACTTTGATATCAGGGTAATGCTGGACTCACAAAATAAGTCAGGAAATGTTCCCTTTGCTTCTATCATCTAAACAATATTGCAGTGAACTGGTATAATTTCTTCAAATGTTTGGTAAAACATTCACCAGTAACCAATCTGGACCTGGTGCTTTCTGTTTTGGAAGTTTTTAAATTATTTACTTGATAGGTAGAACTTTATTCATTTTGTCTATTCCTTCTTGTATGAACTTTGGCAAATTGTGCCTTTCAAAGAATTGGTCTTAGTTCTCTTGCTGATAGTTTTCAGCCCCAGGCAAGTTCACCATGGATTCAGTGAGATCGAGGAATGACCATGAAACATTCTTGGGGTAAAAGGGCTCATTAACTGGCTTGTTCTCCCAGCAGTAGGTTGAGCACTAGGATTACATCTTAATCCAACAGTATGCAGGTCTGTAATCCTCCTTCATCTCTGCCGCTGCCCAGAGCACTGGGCAGAATTCTTTTTATAGTGACTCAGTCAATAATAGTTTATTGCCTCAGGGTGGGGAAGGAGTAGCCTAGGAGTAGGCGATTTATATCATCAAGTAGTTTAGGTTCAAGTGAGGATCCTGGCCATAGGAACTTCAATTTTCCCCACAAGGTTATCAAATTTGTGGGTATAGGGTTCTTCATTGTATTCCTTTATTATCATTTTTATATCTGTAACACCTGTAGTTATGTTCCTTCTTTCATTTCTGATATTAAAAATGTGTACCCTGTCTTTTTCTTCTTAGCCTGGTTAGAGGCTTATTGATTTTATTTATCTTTTCAGAAAACCAGCTTTTTGTTTCATTGATTTTCTGTATTGAATTCCTGCTTTCAATTTCATTGATTTCTGGCCTAATTCTTTTTCTTTCTTCCTGTTGGCTTACTTTGGATTTGTTCTTCTTCTCATTTCCCAAAGTGGGAACTTAAATAACTGATTTTAGACCTTTCTTCTTTTCTACTATATAAATTCCATGCTATAAACTAACCATGCTATAAACTAAGCAGTGTTTTCTTTGCATCTCATGAATTTTGATAAGCTGTTTTTTAATTTTCTTTTTGCTCAAAAGATTTTAAAATTTCTCCTTTGACCTCTGTATTTATTTTAAAAAGTGCTGTCTAATCTATAAACATTTGGGGATTTTTCCAGTTATCTTTCTGTTATGATATAACCTCATTTGTGGTCTGAAAGAAGACATTGTATTTCTACTTTTTTAAATTATTTAAGGTGCATCTTATGCATCTTGCCAATGGGTTTCAGCCTTGGACAAGTTCACTCTGGATTCAGTGAGACTGAGGAATGACAACGGAGCATTCTTGGGGTAAAAGGGCTTATTAGCTGGATTGTTCCCCCTGCGATAGGTCAAGCACTAAGAATTACGTCTACATCCAACACTACACTCATGTGGGCAAGCAGACCAGGGCCAGGTGATAATCCTGGCCATAGGAACCTTTACTTTCTCACATTATATCATACTGATATCCTGTCTCCTGGATTTGTCCATTTCTGAGAGAAGGTTGCTGAAGTCTCTAGCAATGATAATGTTTTAATCTATTTTTCCTTGCAGTTCTATCAGTTTTTGCCTCACATAGTTTGATACTCTGCTGTTAAGCACATACACATTCAGGATTCCTATGTCTTCTTGGAGAATTGACCCTTTTATTATTATGTAGTTTCCTTCTTTATGACTAACGTACCTTACTTTAAAGTCTGCTCTGTCTGAAATTAATATAGCTACTCCCACTTCCTTTTGATTTGTGTTTGCATGGTGTATTTTTCTCCATTCATTTATTTTTATCTATATGTGTCTTTACATTTAAAGTCAATTTCTTGTGGACAACACATGGTTGGGTCTTGCTTTTTGATTGACTGACGAACTCTTTAATTGATGAATTTTGACCACTAATAGTAATTATTGATATAGTTGGATTAATATCTGCCACACTCATTACTGTTTTCCATTTGTTGTCCTTGTTCTTTGTTCCTATTTTTGTCTTTCATGCTTTTTCTGTCTTTTGAAGTTTTAATTGAGCATTTGATGTGATTACATTTACTCTCCTTTCTCAGCACATCAGTTATACTTCTTTTTCTACTCTTTTTGGTAGTCACCCTAGACTTTGTGAATGCATTTACAACTAATCCAAGTCCCCTTTCAAATAACACTGTACCACCTTACAAGTAGTGTGTGTAATTTGCAATAACAAAATAATCCTAATTCCCATCTCCTATCTCTTGTGTTATTGTTGTCAGTCATTTCACTTATATATAGATATACATAACTATATATACATAAGATATATACATAAGCTTACATAGCCAAATATTTCATTGTATTATTTTGAACAAATGATTATCTATTAGATCAACTAAGTATAAGAAAAGTAAGTTCTTATTTTACCTTTACTTATTCCTTCTTTGATATTATTCCTTAATTTATGTCGATCCATATTTCTAACCTATATTATTTCCCTTCTCTCTAACAACAAATTTCCTCAATTTTTGTCTGTGTGAGGAAGTTTTTTTTTTCCTTCATTTTCAAAAGATAGTTTCTCAGATATAGAATTCTAAGTTAGTGTTTTCTTCTTTTTCTCAACACTTCAAAAATTTTACTCTCCTCTCTTCTTGCTTGCATAGTTTTGGAGGAAAAGTCAGGTGAATTCTTATTTTTACTCCTTTATTGGTAAGGTTTTTTCCTTGACTTTTTTCAGGATTTTTTCTTTATCTTTGTTTCTCTGTTTGAAAATGATGTTCCTAGGTGTTGTGTTTTGGGGTATTTCCCCTATTTGTTGTTCTCTGAGATTCCTGGATCTGTGGTTTGGTGTCTGACATTAATTTGGGAGAAATTTTCAATCGTTATTTTGTCTAATATTTTTTCTGTTCTTCTTTCTCTTTTTTGTTTTTCTGGTGTTCTCATTTCATGTATGTTATACCTTTTATAGTTGTCCCACAGCTTTGAATATTTTGTGTTTTGCAGTTTTCTCTTTGATTTTTGGTTTTTAAGGTGTCCACTAATAGTCCTCTAGCTCAGAGGTTCTCAGTTCAGCTGTATCCAGTCTGCCAATAAGCCTGTCAAAGGAGTATTTCATTTCTGTGACAGTGTTTTTTTGGTCTCTGGCACTTCTTTTCTGTTTTCATAGGATTTCCGTCTCTGTGCTTACATAATCCATCTGCTCTTGCATGCTGTCTACTTTATCCATTAAAACCCTCAGCATATTAATGATAGTTGTTTTAAATTCCTAGTCTGAAGATTCAAACATCCCTGCCATATATGGTTCTGATGCTTTCTCTGTCTCTTCAAGTTGTATCTTTTGCCTTTTGTTATGCCATATAAATTTTTTCCTGAGAGCTGGATATGATATACTGGGTAACAGCAATTGTATGCAGGCTTTAGTAATGTGGTGGTGAGGTGTGGGGGAAGGGATATCATCCTATAGTCCTATGATTAGGTCTCATCTTTAGTGAACCTATACCACTGGCCTGTGAACTTCACAAGGTTTACTCAGATTTTCTCTCCTTCCCAGGATGGGTAGAGTGGACTGAAGCTGGATATTCCCCTTCTTTACATGGAAGGCTGGAGAGAGCTAGTGTTGAGTATTTCCCTCTTTCAAGTCAATTAGGCTCTGATAATAACCCCCAGGTTAGGCTCTGGTTAACTAGCTTCACTTAAGGGCAGGGCTTGTTAAGAACAGAGTGCTCTGGTATATTTCAAAATGGTCTTTTTCCCTTCCTCCTAATGGAAGCATGAAAGGACTGTTCTCCAACATTCACTGCAGTACCTGGTCAAGCTTGTGAAGGTAAAAATCATGAAAATGTGCCCCCACCCATCACTTGGATCCCCTGGAGTTTCAGCTCTCAGAATTATCCGTACCAAGCCTCCGGTGAGTAGTCAAATATAGTTCAGCTTTTCCTACCTAGGTACTGATCCTGACTGCAGTTTCCACTTGTGAGTCTCTGCTCTGGTAAGTCATGACACCCCATATTCACTTGTCTGTCTCTGCAATTATGGGGGTAGCAGTTTGCCCTGTGTCCTCCCTTTTTTTACAGATCTAAGAAAAGTTAATCTTTTATTCCAGTTAGCTTTTTCCTTGTTATCTGGATGGGATAGTGACTTACAAGCTCCTTCCATGTGGAAGTGAAAACTACTCTTTTTCTTCTCCCCATCCTTCCCTTTCCAACTCACTTAGTGACATAAAACAACCCAGTCCCACCAGCAGTATTGAGTTGTATCCCTCTCAGACTTTGAATCTCTTCTGCCTCTTTTATCATCATATCTTCCTCATACTTTTGCCTTTCTCTTCTATTTTTATGGATTTGTGATTAGGTTAGCCCCATTCAGATAATCTAGGATAGTTTTCATATTTCAAAGTTCTTAACCTTAATCACAACTGCAAAATCACTTTTACCACACAAAGTAACATAATCAAAGTCCCTGGGAATTAGAGCATGGAGATATTTAGGGGATCATTCTGGCTATCATTTTTCTAGATTGCTATCATATTATGTAAGTCTAGAAACTTGGTGGAGGCAGTTCTTATACTTATTTCTTTTAGGGTTATCTTTCTTGTTCTTAAATTCTGAATAAGCTTGTTTAGTTCCACAAAACATTATGCTGATATTTCTATTGGGAATTGTTGAATTTATGGATCAATTTTAGGAGAATTGGTATTTTACAGTATTGAAACCTAATCATAAACATTGTTTTTCCCTAACAATTAACATTTTCCAAGTTTTTGAAAGGTTTTCTTTAATTACATTGAACTAGTTTCTTAGCTGCCCTTAGAGATCATGCTTTGTTTGATTTATTCCTAAGGGTTTCATATTTTTTTATTCTAGAGTCCAAGATATTTTCTTAATAAATTCCTGTTTTAACTTGACTTCATACTGAGGATCTAGAAACTGTCATTAAGAATCACTGTCATTCCATTTGAAAAACTCTCCCTTCTTAGTTAATTCACATGTAGCTGTACCTAACTCCTGTTTGGGGTCTTTACTGGTTTTAGCACTAAGTTAATGACTTAATGTCATTGTCTTGCATAAATATTTAACCAAGTTATTTCAAGCTTCTTGATATCAAGAATGCAGTATCTTTAACTTCAGGGACAGATTTATATACTAAAAGAATATCATTCAAGTGTATAATTTAATAAGTATAAGTAAAGGTGTCAATAATGAAAAATGTGGCATCACTACTGTTACTGCATCAATGTAGGCAATGATGCAATCATGTCAGTCACTTAAAATTTTAATTGATACTGTAGTCTCTTATCATTACATTTCTGTCTAGAAGAACTAACTTATCTTTCTAAATAATGACACTGTTCAAATGGTTTCAAAATTTTCATGACAAACCATAAAATCTAGTTTCTTAAATTTGTCATTTAGAATTCTAAAAATATATGACTTTAAACAAGTTTTCTTTCATCAACTTTTCCTTGTCCTTTGATCTCCAAATGACACTAAAGTTGCAGTCCCAGCAGGCACCTATGAACTTGGTCTAATAATCCAGGCAATTTCATGCCTCTCTGCCTTTTCTATGTTATTTACTTGAGCTAAAATCCCTTTACCTCATTCAGCAAAGTCACAGCATTTTCAGTGCCTCATGAAGTGAAACCTCCTTT
Source organism: Manis javanica (assembly GCF_040802235.1). Lineage (NCBI taxonomy): Eukaryota > Metazoa > Chordata > Mammalia > Pholidota > Manidae > Manis > Manis javanica. Next base: position 123,861,670 of record NC_133160.1, on the reverse strand, counting down.
ACTCATCTCAACAGCCAGAATTACACAGTTCCTGCTTTGTGCTCCCTATAAACCTTACTTCTGCTTTGGTTTATAAAATTGTAAGCTTCTTGAGGATCAGGATTGATTCTTACTCACTTTTGATCTCTGGGAAGAAGAGTGAGAGTACCTTGTGTATAATAAGCATTTGCTGCTAATTATTTTAACCATGTTTTTAGTATAAAATGTTTATATCAAGATGTTTTTAGTATAAAATACATTCATTTATAACCTTGGTTATATTTAACTGAACTCAAAAAATTGAAAAATCTGAATGGTTATTTCATATTTCAGTGTTCATAGTTATCATATATAAAGTGGCATAGATCAACTTCTATGTTATTCTCAATAAAACAAGCTGTGACTTATATTCTTATTTCTTTGAACTTGAATTCTGTCAGACTTCAGAGAATAAAGAGATTCAGAGTCTGCCAGTTCTAGGAACTCCATGAAACATTTGTTTCCCTAAGAAATATGTCTGTGGGTTAGCTGAAGCTAATTTTTCTGCCATGCCAAAAAAGTACACTAAGTCAGTTTGAAAGGGTCAGGGACAAGCGTAGCCGCCTAAAAGCAATATTTGATGAAGAATCATAAACATAAATGTTCCCAACAATTGTCTTTCCCATCATTATATAAATGCAAGGCACATCCCAATGTGGCATCTTTTAAAAGTGAAGGGATTATATATCTGTCATACAGTACTATGCTAAAAAGAAATAAAATAAATTTCATGGAATCCAAGGAGAATACAGGTCTTACATCTTACAGATGAGCTGGAAAGATAGACAAATATGAGTGTCTGCATTTGAATATCTAAAGCCTTTTATAACATTATATATTTTGCTCTCAAACACAGTTCGTGTCATGAAAATACTTCTAATATTTAACAAAAAAGTATTCTGAACAACTATATGGATAAGAGAGATTGGCATATTAAGTAGTATCTCCAAATACAAAGATGTGGAGAGAAATGTTTCTTTTATTCTCTTAAAAGGCAATTCAATGAATTTAGGTAAAATGCTTGGAAATACCTAGTGATGTTGTTTAAGTGGTTATTGTTAATTCTGCTGGAAAATAGGTAGCAATTCCAGACAGGATTGGCACTTTTTTTTCCTTTGGGAGATTTTATTGTTCTGGGGTTTGCTTGTTCATAAATGTCAGAATAGGGTCATTTTTTTCCCTTTTCTTACATCTATTCCAGGCAATAGGAGAAAATTGTGTCTTCTTTAGTTTAGAAACACACATTATCTCATTATGTTCATTCAAAAGCAAATCTTTTTTAATACATTTCATGTATCAGGCACTATTTTAAATGCTGGGATATGTCAGTGAACAAAACACAACAGAAAAATTAATTTGTGGTCTGTAGTCTAGGAAAGAATTGTACATAGAAATTCATAATGAATTGGTAAAATATATTATATATTAAAAGGAAATAACTGCTATGGAAAAAATAGATCACATTAAGAAAGATGATGTACACTGAGAGTAGGAAAGGATGGGTAAATTTCATAATCTAGGTAGGTGTTGATAAGGTAGGTTTGGAGCAAAAAATTTGAAGAACGTGATTGCATTTGTCATGTAAATTTATGGGGAAGAGCTTAATAAGGAAAGGAGGTATCATGGGATCACCCATTTGCTATTTATAAACTATTTAAAGGGAATTATGTGTCTATGACAGAGACGTTCTCTAGAAAGTGAAACTACTGCATTTTCTGTCTGTTTTTGAGAGTGTATTTAGTACAAGGAAATTTGCTTGGTATTATTCCTTTGTGATGTTCAACCTAATTATAGCCTTTCAAGGCAGGTGTTATTATTCCTATTTAACAGATGAGAAAATTAGTCTTAGCAAAATGAAAGATAGTTTAATCACTTACTAGTAAGTAGTGTGACTAGGAATGCTAATAAATCCAAGTATGTGTGAGAGTTTATTTTAAAATTTGCATTGTTCATTATATAAATTTTTTACAGAATCCCATGAATATAGCCTGTTTTTCTAAGTATTGGTAGAAAGTTTTTGCATGGAAAATTCAAATTCTGTTTTTAGTGATTTTAAGATTCAATAATGAGAAACTAGTCAATGCAATTTTATTCAAATTATCTTGGATAATTAGAGTTCAGAGCCCTTGCTTTTTATTTTCTCTTCATCTATGTGAATTAAAATATACGATAGCTTTGAGATAAAATCCTATATTTTCATCTCTAGGTATTTTAACTTAGTAAGTTAGGGGACATTGTTAATACTTCTGGCCATGTATGTTGTTTTGGCAAAGACTTTAAACCAGTTACAATGTTGCTTTTTCCAATTGCCTATATTTAGAAAGAAGACTGAAGTGCTTCCAACTGTACAATTAATCAATCATCTTTATTAACACATTTGGGCTACAGGTCCATTCAATGTTGGACCCAGGCAGATCACTCCCATCCTTTTAGTTTATTCTTTATTCACTGTGTAAATAGTGTGTTTTATGTGGTTATGCTTTTATTCTCTTTCAAGTTCTTTTTATTTGCTATTTTAACTTTACCAGAGATAGCTTATCCCCAGTACAATAAGTAGCCAATGGTATCCTTTAACTAAAATTTATTTCAACCAATTAAACTCTCAGAAAGCAATCACATTTCTGTCTTTGAGAAAATTTCATTTTACTTTCTAGAAAGGTATCTGTAAAGATGTCTTGTATATTATTTCTCTAGGCAACACAAGTTTTAATTGTATGGTGTTCCTCAGACATATAGACGAACACAGATTAATCTAATATAAATTGTGCCTTTTTGCAGTCTTAGAGTAAGGAGAATGAAAAGGAAATTTTACCTGTCCTAATTGGTTTCATAAAGGATCCAGGTTTTTACTGGGTATCTGGAGAGTGACAATGGTAGATGGCTACTTTACTATACTGTTCTCTAAGTATCAAATGTTGCACATTTAAATCCTTTTTTTATGATAAAGGAAAAACCATCCATTGGTTTTCATTTGTCACCCATTAGTCCCCACTAATTCTAATTCTACTAAAGTAGGAAAATATTGAATCATATTTTCTAATTGTCTAGTTACATCTCTCTTTAACAAATACATTCTCATAAAAGGAGTCCTAAAGCACTGATTCCTCTCCATTGTATTCTGTTTGGTGTTTTAAACAATAATTTTAGATGAAAATATGGTTAATTTGAAACTTACGGTTTTGGCACTGGTTGAAAATTCCTTTTCTGCTTTTTTTATTTAACCGTAGAAGCTGGTTGATTTTCCAATTTGCAGATATTTATATTAAAGCCAATCTCTCAGTGATTATCCTCTCCTTAGTCTAGCCTATCACTGGGAGTTTGTGATTCACTGTTCCTACACCCATCAGACTCGGAGTGACCAGGTGTCATGAGATGACTTTCCTTCATTTCCTTTCATGAGGCTTGCTGTTTATTATATATTACATGTTTTGTTGAATAGTACCATCATCCATGAGTTTCTCTGTAAATTTGCTGGGAGCCATTCATTATTACTAATATTTAATTGGTTATATTTTTTGTTTTGTTATATATTTAATCTCTCTTCCTTCACTTTTTTCTACATTTTAAAATAGCCCAAGAATTCTCTCTTTACGTCCCTCTAATGTATTCTCTATACTACTGCTAAATGAGCTTGCTAAATGCAAGTCTTACTTTGTTACTATTCTGTTTACATTTCATTTGTATTATATTGTCTGTAGGGAAAAAAATACAAGTCCTTGGATTGGCGTTCAAGACTTTCCATGTTCTAAGTCTTGGTCATGCATCAATCCTCATTTCTTGCTACTATGAGACTTTTCTATTTGATTATATTTTCTTAAATATATTGTATTGTAGTTATTTTAATTATTTCTTTAAATATAATTTCTCTCCTATTAGACCTTGGAGTTACTAAGAACTTGAACTTTATTCCACCCATCTTTGGATCTAGGTGTCTCATTCAGTGCCTGACACATTCTTGTCTTGCATGTTGTAAATGTTCTTATTCTTTTAAATGTTATATTTTGATTTAGCAGTATTTTTAAAGGTTGCTGTAGTTTAGCAGATTATTTGATAAAGGAAAGTGGGCAGTGATATGGGAATCAGACCACCTACTAACTGGATGATAATAAACCCCCGATTCATAGCCTGTAGAGTTGGATGAATAACCATGCCTTGCCCACATGCAGATTGTCGGAGGACCACCACAGCTGATGATGACATTGGAAAGATATTTGTGCATGACAAAGTTCACTGAAATAATATGTATTACTGCTACTGAAACTAGGTGAAAATATTGAAATCTATTGTATCTTCTAGTAAACACAGTAGTACAAATGATAATAAGCTTGTTTGAGTGTTATTCATATATTACTTCTGTGAAAAGGAAGTTTCTGCTTTATGACAACTTGAAAACCCTTTTTAATGTTCTCTTGGAGAAGTTTGTATGTTTCTGTGTGTGTGTGTGTGTGTGTGTGTGTGTGTGTGTGTGTGTGTGTGGTTATTACTATTATAGGACAGATGTATGAATTTCTCCTGTATACTATTTAAGACTTTGATAAAACATTGCTCGTTTGTTTTATGATTTACATAGAACAGAAACCAATCATTATTATAATTCTTTAATTTCTTGTATAGAAACACATACATTAAATAGTAAATCAAAATTCTATGGAAGGAAAATTTCAGGATCACAATATGATTCATTTAAAAAAATTCAATGACAATGAAAGTAGGGGAAAAGGGCCTGAAATATTTTTTTTGAATTATCTAAGTTTTGAAATATCAAAGATTCAGAAGGTTCTTGCCTCTCAGATACTTTTTCTTTAATAGGAGACAGATGGTGGGGGGCAGTTACGACATTGATGGATGTTTTAATCTGGGAAGCAGGTTTCTGAGTCTTGAATGTATCTTGCCAATTATCAACAGTAGCTTCGCTTTCACCCTCAGTTCATTGCTTTAGTGTGAAAAGAGAATGAACAAGTGATGCTAGTGTTTGCAGACACTGATATACCCCAAGAAATGTTGTCTGTGAGAAAGTGACAGTAACTTGTAACAAAAATGATTAATTGCTGTAAGAAATGAGTGGAAGTATTTATCAGAATGTTAAAATTTTGAGATCAATTTTGGGGGCAGGTAAAGAAGATATGGAGTTATAATAATCACATCCTATCTTGTACTGCACTGCCTTTTATAATTTGCCGCTTCTACACTTTTCTGTACACTCCCAGAAATTCATTTCTTATTTGCTAATATAAAGCAAGAATATTTTTTCTTCAGCTACGACTTTGCAAATATAATCTACACACTCTTTCCTTCCTTACTCAATTTTATAACAATGTCCTTAGTATTTACATGAACTATACAGATTTATAATAATTGATTGCATTTTGATTTAGTGGAATTTTTTTCATTTTAGTCACAATTTCCTAGGAAAATTATAGTAGATTTAGAGTGACCCAGAACTGGTCATTCCATCTCCTTTCTCATCTCTTTATTCTTTTTCTTTGCAAGGCTGAGTTTATAATTTAAGCAGGGATCAAAACAAATATATAAAAAAATAATTCCTTAGTGAAAGATTAATGAAGTCAAGCACGTATCTGAAAGTGTTATTATTGACTCCATTGCTAGTTGCTTTTGGAATAGAAATCGGTACTGATATTTTCATTCTTTCACGTATTATTTTGGCTCGCCTTTTGGCAATAGCAATAATATTAGCCTGTTAAAGAGCACTCATTACTTGGGTCTGCACTAGAGGTTTTATGGACAATTTCATATTTAATTCTCATAATTGTGCTAAAGACGATAGCATTAAGGCACAGACTGATTTTCCCATGTTCACACAGTTTATCTGGTGGATGGAATAAGAAACTTCGTTAAGATCTGTCTGAATCTAAAACCAGGGCTCTTTGTAGTACCAAACAGAGTCTCTCAGGTTTTATTTCCAAATCTCATTTTATATACCAGTACTCTGGTACTTGGTGAAATTTTCAAATGACTATCCTTTTCCATTTTTCTCCCAAGATGCTTAACATAGAGAATGTTAGGACAGATTAAGCAGTCAGACAAAAGACAGAGGTCTGGGACCTCAGATTTCAATCATGTCTCAAACAATTTTAAACTGTGACACCCCTCAGCCAGCACCATCACTCTGAGCCCTGATTTTTACATATTTAAAATGAAGATGATAATAAGCCAGATCTTTCATGAGGTTTCAATGAGACTATATGCAAAATATTAATACAACACAAAACATGGTGCTTCACACACTGGCATATTTCATATGTTTATTATTACATGGTATTTGATTTAACATTTGGATTTTTTAATTTAAAAACAGAATTTTGTATGTGCCTTTTCAATTGTTAGCATTTTTTCCCTGTTTGATGACACTTTTTTATGGAGAGATTTCTGAAAGTGTTTGTGACATGAGAGAACCTCTGGGAAAAAAATTGCAATTTATTCCCAATACTGAGATATAAATGACATGACTGGTGGCCAGAGGTCCATGGGTAGAAAGGCATGACTGCAAATCACTTCTGTCTTTGTTGAATGAAGTTCTTTCTGTAGAGAAGCCATTACTTTACAGATTGTACGTGCAAACCCTTTAGACTTCTAACTTATGTGTATTTTAGTTTAGCCATGAGGCTCAGGCTTTTTCTGATTTCAACATGTCAGTTAATTTGTTATTGCATATGTATGGCTTGATGAGACATTGGAGAGATTTTTCTTTTTCCTTGTATCATACCATTTTATCTAATTTTACTTCTTCAGATTTATTAAGATAATAGTGGTAGTCTTTGATCACAAGTGGGATACTAACAGTCACGTGCTAGTAGTTGCTTACCAACCAATTCTTTAGGATAAAAGAAGCACGTGTACACTCTACCTCCCAATATAGAACACTTCATTTTTCTGTTTTAATAGTCTTTCTGATTTTTCCTTGCTTCTTTCAGATTTACAATTTACAAAGCTACAAGTTATTTTTCTCAAATACAATTTAACAACACAACTTCTTTGTTTCAAAGTATTCACGGTTTTTCTATCACTCCCAGGATTTTCTATACTTCACATAGTATTCAAGGGTGGACATTATGTGACCTCTGCTATTTCCCAGGCACAGATATAGTCATGTAGTGCCTTGTATTTTATGTTTCCCTCAGGTGTACCATGCTACTTTTATTAGCATTAACTGTCTCTTATTCTGGAATATTCTTTTCTTCTCTCTAAATATATATTTTTTTACATTCTGAAATTCAGTCTGTCACTTCTGTTTTGGAACAGCTATCTCTTTTGCCTATTCACATAATCTGCACGCATTTGTCTCCACCATTAGACTTGGTGTTCTTTGAAATCAGGTCATGATGAGACTTATCTTCAGAATTAAACCCCATAACTGACACATATTAGACAATCAATATTTGTTGAGTGGACAAGTAAATGAATGGGTAAAACATGAGAAAGACAAGTTTTCTGAGGTTTCCCACAGGAGTAGAATATCTAATACATTACAAATGTTTTGAAATTTTGTATAGGGCAATGGGAGTAATACTCTCACCTCTTTCATATCTTACACTTCAATCTTCTCTATAGAACTGGAACAAACTAAAGTGCTTGTATAGGACCATAAATTACTTTGGTGATATACATACTTAAAGCAGCTTTAGAAAGCTTCATTACACACTAAAATTTCTAAGGATTTTTTTTTTTGACAGTCACATTCGGTTTCGATAGGGGAAGGCTTTTATTTGTTAGAAACAGGATTTTAGAACTACTATCTTTTATTCTGAGCAGTAAATTCCCTAAAGATTCATTTTATGCTCACTAATGATTCAAGAACCCAGGAGACAACCCGTGCTGAACAAATCACTTTTTCCTGGTCAAATAAGCATTTTGATAACCTTTGGCAAGGAGAACTCAATGCTATTGTTGAGGCCATGTGTTCCCTTCTTATTCACATGCTTTTACCTTTCAAAATATTAGCTGCTGACCTTAGAAAGAATAAGTCAATAGTCAATAACATTGTCAATAAAAAGGACCATTTAATAAAAAAATTATTGGACACTTGAAGACAGAATATTTTTAAAGATTATTTTTCCAAAAGAGTTTCTTAAGCAATTCTCTGGATTCAATACTCATGTCAGTGAAGTATTTTTTAACAACCCAATTAAAAATCTACAACAGTGTTTTCAATATCTGTTGATAAGCTAAAGCACTTTCAATCAACAGATAACATGAGATTTTAACAAAGAAATATTTATTATATTAATAAAATTGTATGTCAGGAAAAACACCCTTTAGCTAGTCTTTATTTCTTTGTGTTATCTGGAATTGTATGCTATAACTCTGACATATGGGGTTATCACATCAAATAAAAGCATAAATCATTTTCACTTCTCCAGTTTAATTGAAAAATCTTATTTCAAAAAAGAAATGTGGCAAAAGGCTTATTAAAAGGCTTTAAAAATGCATTATTATCTTTCAGGATTTTGTAAGTAGGTCTCTGTAATGCAAGTTCAGGGTTTATTTATTTTACGTGCTTGAATAACTAGGAAAATTATGCATTGAACTTATCATTGCTTAGTAATTATTTATGGTGCAGAATGTTTTCTCTCATTGTGTGTATAAATACTGTACATGAGCATTTCCCTCTGTAGTTAAAAATTCCTTTATGAACTCAAATTATTATAAAAGAATTTGTAGTTTTGTATGTTAAGTGTAACATCTAGGAAAATAATAACACTGTGATTTTAAATTATAAAAGCAATTTTAACATTATAAATTAATTGTTAATATAAATTTTAAAATTTATTTAAAAAGTTAATAAACCAGGACAACTTACTATTGTTCCTGAAGCTGAACTGGAGAAAACTAAGAAACTGACAACTTATTCCTTACCTACTGCTGACCCAGGGAAATTAGAATATAAATATGAACAAGGTATGATCCTTTCCCTTAATGCAGTAGGAAAAGGCATATTCCCATCATCATGTAAAACTGAAGATAGTACGCACATTTGATGAAACACACCTCCACACACCCATATACACAGATACACACAGAACAGTACCAATGTAAGGGATTGAAAATGGTGAGGAAGGTTTGAGAGAAGTAGGATTTGTAGAGGGAATAATGTTGGTAAGAGACAGGCAGAAGGAATGAATAGCACAAGCCCTAAGATGGGAAAACAGGCCATATTCAGTAGAAAGCAAGACTGTCAATATGACCAATACATATACTTCATTTTTCTGGGGAAGATCATGTGTAAAGGTCAATTTAGATATGAAAATAGTAAGCGGTGATCGCCATGGTGAGTCATCTGCACATAATCTGTAGCCAAGGAAGAGCACGTAAAGCTTCTTGATCACCGGTTTAATGCGATTCACTTTCCCTGGTCATGGCATGTAGATTGCATTCTAACAGTGATTGAATAGGTATATACTGCTGGCAGAATATTGTTGTATACACAGTGGCAGACATATACATCAACGTGTTTATTACATGCTCTGTAGAAGTACAGGAAGAAATATTATAATGTCTTTATATTTTTATCAAAATCACAAGGGCATCTAGTTTACTTGATACATGGCTTGTCATTGGAACTCTTACATGTTTCATAGAATGTGTATTTGCAGAAGGCAGAGGCTTTTTGTCACTTTGCTTTTACTGTGGCATACACTTTCAGCTTATTTTATATATTATACTTGTATACCAACATGTCCTAAAGATAGTTAGTGTTATAATAAAACATTTGAATGGTAAACTGTTCTTATGTTTTCTATCAAGGTAAGTTACCATGAAAATCTTTATGCAGCTCATCATCTTACTAGTTACCTCCATGTAAGCCTAAGAGTTCTCAAATTTAAAAGATGAGTTATGTATTTTCCTTTTGCAAAAAAATATTGCTCTGAATTTGTTGACATTTTGTTGAATGACAAGTGACTGTCAGTAATAATCTAATGATGAACGACTATAAAACTGAAAGTAAATATAAAAGTTCTGCTCTTTAGACACAAAGGTGACTTTTTTACAATAAGGAAGAAATTTAATGGTTTTCAAAAGAAACTTGTGCTATGGCACAGTGTTATTTTGAAAACAGGTGATTGGAATTGTGCTAGTTACTTTATTGTCAAAATAAAATTAGTAACACCTTTACTAATAAGATTAGCAATACCTTCATAATTACTTACAAATGAACATAAAAATAAAACAAAATTATTGGGGATAGAATTTTCTCATCTTTTTAAATGTCTAAATGAGAGATTCAAGAGAGGTTTAAACCTGTTTACTACAATTTTTTAAAAATTCCTGTTAATTTCTAGATATTCATTAGCAACATCTCAATTAAAAACCTGTGAACATTTGGTTGGTTGGATTCAGTGTGCTAATCAGCACCAGCTCATTGCAGCCAGCCTTGCCCTTCTTCCTGTCAGAACTATGCATCTTTCATGGTGCATTTTTCAGGTATGACAGTCACTAAAACACAGCTGTGGAATGTACTTATATTAAACATAAATTGCTAAATTACAAATTTCTAAATAAAGATGATCAAAAACAGAGGTATAATCAATCACTTTTCTTTCATTAAAATATTATCAATATTTGATTTTAATAAAGCCTAAAACCCTGATTTATAATTACAATGCTATATATCCTTTAAAAATCTCTATCTGGTACATACACATATAGTGCATATAATATTTAGAATGGCATGACATTTATAACTAAATCTATATTAATATTTGAAGACACCCATGTTCTAGCTGAGCAATTTCTAAATCTTTATAGCTATGGACTCTTTAAATAAAATCTTCATTAAAATCCAACCACATACTTTACTAAAACAACAAAATTATTTTGATCAAGACAGACTTGTTGTGGACTTTGGAGTGTCTGTGAGAGGCCCCAGTCACTCAGCACCCTTTTCCTTGAGTCTTTTCAACATCTGAAAAGCCCTGGAACCTTCCTGGTAGCACAGTTTGAAAAGCATTGATCTAAGTGATAAAGATTGTTTTCTATTGCATAATGGCATATACGACACATGTCTTCCAGTCCCAGAACTGTTTCTTCACAGCTACTATTACAACAATCCACTCTTCATCTTCCCACCAACATCTTAACAGCATATAGTTCCACTTATAAGGTACTAACAACCAACAAAAACTTAATTTTTGACACTCACTAATGTTTCTAAATTTGAGTTTGATCCAAACTGCTAAATTCTTAAAACAGAAGTCCCATGTATAGGCATTAGGAGTACAAATTAAGGCACACCAGATTTTATTTTTAACCTCCCTTCAACTGAAAGGTATTTCTGTAAATCTCTAGCATATGACTCCTCTCAAAGTGCAAAGAAGTGAATGCTGCACAGTGCTCTTGGACTGAATTCAGTATCCTAAATCTGACACAGAGTAGTCAGTAGTTGGTCTGGCCTTCTGGACTAATGTTCAAATGGGGAGACTCATAGCTTGTACTCTGCTCTTCTCTAGCCTCATGATTTAATTCTTTGTACATATTTAACAAGCTATAATGGCACTTTAAAAATCATTACTCCACATAGAATTGTGATATATATTTTCTTGTCATATGTTCAAGTCACAGTTATTGTTATTTAAACTGCATTAAGTACTGTTAATTTTCTTATACTTAAAATAACTATAATTCAGCTTAATAGCAGGTATGAATTCAAAACACAAGTAAGTCAAACAGAAAACACATGTAAACAGTGAAAATATCTTACATTATTGGTACTCTTATTACAACATCTTTACCTACATTCCTTTAAAGTTAGTGGGCACAACATTTATTTATTTTATTTTTTATTAAGGTATGATTGATATACACTCTTATGAAGGTTTCACATGAAAAAATAATGTGGTTACTACATACACCCATATTATCAAGTCCCCACCCATACCCCAATGCAGTCGCTGTCCATCAGTGTAGCAAGATGCCACAGATCCACTATGTGCCTTCCCTGTGCTACACTGTTCTCCCTGTGATCCCCCACACCATGTGTACTAAACATAATACCCCTCAATCCCTTTCTCTCTCCCCCCTCACCCCGCCCTCCCACAACCCTCCCCTTTGGTAACCACTAGTCCCTTCTTGGAGTCTCTGAGTCTGCTGCCATTTTGTTCCTTCAGTTTTGCTTCATTGTTATACTCCACAAATGAGGGAAATCATTTGGCATTTGTCTTTCTCCACCTGGCTTATTTCACTGAGCATAATATCCTCCAGCTCCATCCATGTTGTTGCAAATGATAGGATTTGTTTCTTTCTCATGGCTGAATAGTGTGCCATTGTGTATATGTACCACATCTTCTTTATCTATTCATCTACTGATGGATACTTAGGTTGCTTCCATATCTTGGCTATTGTAAAAAGTGCTGTAATAAACACATAGGGGTGCATATGTCTTTTTGAATCTGAGAAGTTGTATTCTTTGGGTAAATTCCAAGGAGCGGGATTCCAGGGTCAAATGGTATTTCTATTTTTAGTTTTTTAAGGAACCTCCATATTGCTTTCCACAATGGTTGAACTAGCTTACATTCCTACCAGCAGTGTAGGAGGGTTCCCCTTTCTCCACGTCCTTGCCAGCATTTGTTGTTCTTAGTCTTTTGGATGCTGGCCATCCTAACTGGTGTGAGGTGATACCTCATTGTGGTTTTAATTTGCATTTCCCTGATGATTAGTGGTGTGGAGCATCTTTACATGTGTCTGTTGGCCATCTGAATTTCTTCTTTGGAGAACTGTCTCTTCATATCCTTTGTGCATTTGTTAATTGGGTTATTTGCTTTTTGGGTATTGAGGCATTTAAGTTCTTTATATATTTCGGATGTTAACCCCTTGTCGAATATGTCATTTACAAAATATATTCTCCTACACTGTAGGATGCCTTTTTGTTTTGTTTATGATGTCCTTTGCCATACAAAACCTTTTTAGTTTGATGTAGTCCCATGAGTTCATTTTTGCTTTTGTTTCCCTGGACACAACTTTTTATAATAGGTAATGTCTAATGCATCTTTTTAAAAAATATGTTTCTCTCACCTAAAGAAACTGGCAATCAATTACATGGCCTCAACTCTTTAGCCATAGGGGTGGTTATGTGGCTCAGGTTGGCTAACCAGACACCCTTTTTTCCGAGCTACAGTGTTGCTCTAGGTATTGTCTTATGACCATATCTGTCAATTTGACTTATTACATGGACATTTGAGCAGGTACCAAAGAGAGGATAAGAAAAACAGGGGGAGAGAGATGATATGGTTTGAACAGTGTTTGGCCTTGCTAAAAACAAATTGGAGTTTTCAGTTCAATTAGTCAATATATTCATCATTTATTTTCAATCTTCCTTATAAAGCTGACAGTTTATTGTATACTGTTTCTTTTTTATTTAAATAATTTTTTTCTTAACTTATATTGCATTTTAATTGAAAACTATCTGACATTTAACTACAAATGCATAAACACACACATGCGTATCAAGACAGATTAAAAATGGCCAGGAACTCTTTGACATATCTCCCTTTGAAAGGTAGGGACTGTATGTCTCCGCTTTGAATCTAGGTTTTGAGCGTGATAGAACTCATGCTTGCCCGTTTGGAACCCAGCCTTTCAGAGGCAGTTTCCACTTCCTTTTTCCTGGATCCCTGGATTTCATTCAAGTCAGACCACTCAGAGTGCAGGCTATCTAAAAGTTCAAGGTAACTCATGGAAAGGTCTTGAGGGATAGAGGGAGATAGAGGCAGAGACAGAGAGAAGATCTACAAGCCTCAGCTGTTCAGCCCAAGCCACAGAGGCTCCAAAGGTTGTGGAGCTGAGATAAGCACCTGAACCCTGCTCAGATTCTTGACTCACATAATACTGAAATAAAATAAATAGTTGTTTAAGCCACATCATTTAGTTTCACAAATATGGAAAAAAATATTATGAAATGGTTAGAAAAGAATTTTTGCTTTATTATGGTCTTATTTTCCAAGTTTTCTATCCTTTGAAGATATTTCTGCAAAGAGAAATGCAAGTTGATACATGTTCATAACAAAACAATTAGCTTTTAATTGGCTTTATTACTGTTCTTAAGTACTGTAATTTAGAATGCAACTCCACTGTTGGCTGCATCTGGTATAGACCACTTCTATCACCCTCATCCTTTGATTCCACTGCCAGGGAACACCAACACTCTATTCTTTTCTCTTTCCTTTTCATATATTTACAAAAGATACAATATTTACAAATATTTTATATACTATTTAAAACTTTTGCAATATACTGTGATCGCTTCTTGCCAATAAATATTTTCTTATGAATTATTTATATATCCACATAATATTTCATTATTTTGCTTTAAATACTTGGTCATTATTACTTTATGATTTCAAGATGCTGCTGAAAGACCAGCCATCATGTCCACATTCAAGGGCAAGAAGAAAGGAAAAAGCAACACATGCATATGTCACCTTTTAACATAAAGTTAGAAATTTTACAGAAATCCCATCATCCTCTGTTACATGTTATTGGCCAGAATCATGTCACTTCCTCATTCCCTTCACCTGTCTGTCCCCAGAACATGGTGGTCTGGAAAAATGAATTTTTAGGTAGGTCCATTTCCATCTCCCCAAATTCAAGATTCTTTTAGCAGGAAATATGGGGGAATTGACAATGGTTTTGCCACTATCTAATCTTAATCCTACTTAAAGGATATGTTTGAGAGAGAGAGAGAGAAAAGTAGTTAAAGAGGATAGACAGATAAATAGATAAAACCCAGGGTACTTATAATAGTTAGATATCTGGGAAATGGAAGAGTAGGGGTTTTGGCAGTTTTAATTTTTTCTTATAATTCTGCATAATTTGAAGTTCTATGTAAATATGAAGTCATATTTGGTGAGTTAATCATATAAATTGATTTTCTTAAGTAATAGAATATTCATAGATAAATAAACATATTACATTTGCCAGGAGGAATTTTGGATTTTTAAACTGAGCAGAAAGGAAAAGGGTTGACTTAAAATTTCTCTTAAAAAGTCTAGATACAGGAAAAGGCAACTTCTCTTCGTGTTATAATACAAAATAAAAATAAAAAATAAAAAGCAAACAGAAATATATATAAGTTTCTGAGGATGTAGCACATTGTAGCTCAATATTATTTCATTTACTCAATGTCCCATATTTGAGCATACTTTGTTTATTTACTGAGTCTGTGAAATTGATGTATGTAAAGAAATTATAACACTCTTACTTTTTTCCTGAAAACTGGATTCTTTCAGTGTGGCACTTTACTTTCCAAATTGCAATATGCTATATGCTATTACTTAATGCTTTGGGCTTCCATCCCATATGCTTATCTCAGTTCAGAAATTGCCCACATTCACAGTAGGAGTAATATTTTTTCTTTTCTTCAGTTGTTAAAAAAAAGTGTTGAAACTTGAAATGTTAACTGAGATTATATTTCTCATCATTTTAAACTTTAACAGGTTTTCTGTCCCAAATATAAAATACAGAAAGAAACTATGTGATATCATGAGACATACAGTATTAGAATAAATGTTTGACTTGACTGATGGCTGCAGCAGTTATTGTCAGCGATAGCCCAGATCAACACTGAAAAAGAGCAAATGGCTTTCTTTACCTTTTGCAAAGAAGTGTTTAACTCCACTTCCTTTAGGAATCCTATCCATTCATGTCTCACTCTTCTCATCTACATGTTTTTTAGCAACCATTAGTCAAGCACTGGGAATACAATGGTAAATGAGACAGAATTCCTTGTCCTAAGAAAATGGGTAGCTATGTAAGGGAAGTAGAAGGTAAGGGTCTTATGTTTTTGCTTTCAGTGGTCTGAAGAAGTTATGTACTCAATTATGGCTAACTTCTCCTATAAGCAAGTTTTAATAATGCTGTGATTAGCTCAAAGTATTGCTGAAAATTTGACAGCTTGCTCTGGAATGCCAATGTGAGCCAGTCTTAGCACACTACTGTACAGGAGTCTAGGAGTGGATTTGAGAAATGAGTAGAGATGAGCAACTAGATAAAATGAAGATTAGACAGCAGATTTCAGAAGGCTGACTCTAAAGGAAACCAAAATTATGATGAGGTGTCTGTGCACATGACAAGCACATGTGTCTCTGTGCATGTCTGCGTGTGTGCACATTTTAAGAAGAAACAAAACGTATTGAACATATGTGTTTAATGAGTGTAATGAACCAGTGAGGAGAGAGTTTAAAGAAAAAGAATTATTGACTACATTACATTGCTAACTTGATATCGGGTCTCATCTGGATGAAATCATTTCACTCATCTCATGTGTCAGTGACAAATGGTAATGATCACCTCCCGTGTTATTGTTATTGGTGTTAGGCATAAAATAAGATATTACATGTAATGCACTGAACACACAATTACTGACAAATAAATGAAGGTTGAAATTTATCTAGTTAAGCAGTCCATGTGTGAATTAATACAAATGCTTGGAATAATTATTATTTACACTCTTCTCTCGACTTCCCTTCAATTTCAGAATAGTGAGGGATTTGCTTTTTGGTTGGCTTATTCATGCAAATATGTATTTATTCATTTCTCAACTCATGTAAAATATTCTGCATCTCATTTCATGGAAATTTGGGGCTGACATAGATCTATAGCAAAATATGAGACCAACGTACTGAATTAACATTGCTAACTGATGAACTAATGCTCTATTCTTTGGGGCTGGGACAGATTTCCTGTAATTTTGTTGTTGCTGACCGCTTGCTGAGAACTCTCTTGCTGCACTGGCTCAGGGAGTCAGAAGTATTATCATTGGCATTTAATGACTTTAGGATATTTGGTAAAAAAGGAGATTAATAATATACTAATAATTAAAATTAATATTTTATAGATAAGATTAATCAAAACAGGAGAACTACTCCATTGATTTGTGTGGAATGAGGAGAATGTCATGTTTTCCTACGTAACTCCATAATGCTGTTCGACACACCATTAAAGAGGTTAATTTTCAACTATTAAATTTTTAGAGAGGCTTAGATCTAAACCAGAAGTACACAATAGGATACAATGTTTTAAGCATTATTCTATATTCTGGCTACAGTAATTTTCTTAGAGACTTTAAATATGTTCCTGAAAACTGTTTTTTGTTTTTTTTTTTTTGTATGAACTATTTGACCAATGAATTCAACTACACATATAAAGGCCATATGGTTGAGGAGGTTAAGAGTACAGACTTGTGCACTAGACTGTATGGGTTTAAAATCCTGCTGAATGATTTACTTTAGCAAATTTCTTAATCATGTGCCTCAGTATCCTCATCTGTAAAATGGAGATGTAATCATAGTACTTACCTCAAAGGAAAACATGAAATTTACAGGAGTTAATACTTATAAAGCACTTAGGACTGTGTCTGAGGCATATTAATCATAACATGGCTGCTGAGTTATGATTGCCATCACCATCATCTTGGTCCCTTAGGCCAAATCCTGTTCTGTTTTACCTTTTCTGTTAATGGCATCAGTAAAAATATTCAAAATATAAAATTATTTCTTATTTGATTTCATTTTTTACTATCACATAATTGCCTAACTTTATTGATTTTCCCTCTTTGACATCTCCACTATTTCTATAAAATTAATATTTCTGCCATCACTTATGTAGTTCAGAATCATATGGTTTTTCACTAACATGATTATATGGGTCTCTTAATTGAACTTCTGCCTGCATTTTTCATTCAGAATTTTTTAAGTGCCTTCACTAAACTCTCTAATCTAAATTGCATACCACTGTTGAAGCAATTATTCCAAAGTGTGACTGTAATCATAAGAAAATCCTTTTTAAAGCAAAAACGGTTTCTTATTAGACACAGGATAAAGTATAAATTGCTTGGAAAGCATGAAAGTCCCTTCAGGAACTTACGTCAATGTAATTTCTAGATTCATTTCTTATTATTCCCTTTCATAAGGGATATATTCCCAACTAAGCACAACTAATCAGTATTTCCAGAACACAGAAGTGTGCTTATAACATGTTATTAGATTTTTGGAATCAGCTTTGCATATTCTATTTATAAAAATTTAAACATAAACTGGAAAATAAATAGAACAAAGAGGTAAAGTAAAACTACGATAGCATTTTGTGAGTAATGGGTAAAAAACTAATGTTGAAACTTCTAAGAGATGTCTTCAAATATTTGAAAGGTTAGTCCACGAATGAGCAATTAGATATAGGTCTTGAAGACCTCAATAATAGACATATAGGTGATGGACATACAATTTCAGTTCAAGTGAAGGCAAAATCTTTTAACAGTAAGGGTAGTCTGTAGATAAACTAATCTCATAGAGTAATTTTTTTCTCTTTTACTGAAAGTGTTTTAAAAATGTTTTCTGTTCATATAGATTTGGTAAAAGGAGACTTTAGTCCAATTCCTTGGATATTTGCTTAAATATATACAATACATTTAAAATAAGACCTATGTGATCCATTGTAAGAAATTTTAGGCAACATTATGTTGCCTAAATAGTCTTTATATATATATATATATATATATATATATATATATAATATATATATAGATAGTCTTTATTTTTTTATTTCTTTAGGAGGAGGACAGTGGCTTTCAATACTCTCAAATGGCTCAGCAAGCACTCACATACAAATTTCTGTCTCTATTGGATCTCTCTCTCTAGAAAGGCACAAAGTGAAAATGGCAAAATATTAACAGTTGGTGAATTGATATACCACTAATTGTATAATTATATTCTTTGGAAATTTTTCATATAAATTGAGTAAAGAACAAATGGACAAAAGTAATTTGGAAATATTAAGTGCAGAGGTAGATTTATGTTTTATTAAGGATTTTATATGGGAGAAAAATAATACCATTACTCTTTTAATATTTTTATCATAAAAATAAATAAAAGTGGTCTGTTTGTGGCCATGATGGAGTACCTGGCTCCAGATATGCCCTTCTAATGCAATTATGAAACTAGGCAAAAAATACAAGTCAACTGTTTTAGATAGTAGTCAATAGGAAAAAATAAACTGTATTCTTTTTAAGACAGCTCTATTCTTGCCTCTGTTCCCTTCCTGAAGGCACATTCTAGTCCAGAGCACATGAATATAAAACCCCTAAGCAATGCATGGTAATAATTCAAGGTGAGAAGGTAAAGATGGACTTCAGGGGCTGCTAAAATGTTTAGTATTTGTGGAATAGCATATTATAAAGAAGAGAACTGTGAAGCAGGAGACCCCAAATGCTGTGTGATGTGCACTGTAGTTTTTTGGAAGAATTTTGGAATATATGTACACAGAAACTGCAAGGCTTAGCACAGAGCAGATGCTACAAAGCTGAGAAGTAATTGGGGTCAACATTTTTCACAGTACTGAGAATGGTGCTTTTTACAAGCCAGAATGGAGAGATCCTAATGTGTATCTTGGGCATTTCGTTGAGGTTCCCAAAAGGTCAAATTTTTTGAGAAAGAATTATATACCTAGGACTAAAGACAAAGTATATATATATATATATATATATATATATATATATATATATATATATATATATATATACCTGGCTTAATATAAGTAAAAAATAAAGCAAACCTGGAAAGACAGAAAAAATCCACCAGTAATTTCCTGGCCACCAGAATATAATCTGATATCCTTTAAAAGAAAGACACATAATCCAGACTCCACACAATATATCACACAATTTCCAGCATGTAATCACAAATTATTATACATATAAATAAGCAGGAAAATAAGATTCTCAACTGAGATCCCAATATGAGCTATTGACACACAAAGAAATAACACACAAAGGTTTTAAATATCCATTATAAATATATTCTAGGAAATAAAAGGAATAGGATGACGTAATGAGGTAATGGATAGACAATGTCAGCAAAGAAATGGAACTGTTAAAAGAAAAACTGAAGTTCTAGAGTACAGGCATACCTTGGAGACGTTGCAGTTCTGGTTACAGATCACCACAATAAACAAATATCACAATAAAGTGAGCCAGATGAATTTGTTGCTTTACCAAAGCATACCAATGTTTACACTATACTTAAGTCTATTAAGTATCTTTAAAATGCATTTTTAATTAAAAAGTAATTTCTTATTAAAAATTGTTAACTATCACCTGAACTTTCAGCGAGTCATAGTCTTTTGGCAAATGGAGGTTCTTGCCTTCTTCTTGGTGACTGCTGACTGATTAGAGTGATGGTTGCTGAAATTTCAGGTGCCTGTGGCAATTTCTTAAAATAAAAAAAATGAAGTATGCACCCTCATGGACTCTTCCTTTCATGAATGATTTCTCCATACTGTGTAAGGGCCTTTGATAGCATTTTACCCACAGTAGAACTTCTTTCAAAATTGGATAAATAACAACAAGCAAAACCCAGGACCAGATGGCTTCACAGCTGAATTCTACCAAACATTTAAAGAATAGCTAATACTCATCCTACTTAAAGTAGTTCAAAACTTAGAAGAGGAGGAAATATTTCCAAATGTATTCTATGAGGCAAGTATCATTCTAATACCAAAACCAGAAAAAGACAATATAAATGAAGAAAACTACTGATCAGTATCCTGATCCTACTGATCAGATGAAAAAATCTTCAACAAAATATTAGCAAACAAAATTAAAAAATACTTCAAAAGTCTCTTCCATCACAACCAAGTAGGATTTATTCCAGGGATGCAAGGATGGTACAATAATAATAAAGTAATCAATGTTACATACCACATTAACAAAAGGAAGGATAAAAGACATATGATTATTTCAGTAGATGCTGAAAAAACACTTGATAAAATTCATTATCCATTCATGCTAAAAACTCTCAATAAAGTGGGTATACAGAGAACATACTTCAACATAATAAAGGTCATATTTAACAAACCCACAGCTAACATCATACTCAGTGGAGAAAAGCTGGAGGCTATTCCTCTAAGATCAAGAACAAAACAAACAGGGATGTCCACTCTCATTGCTTTCATTCAACATAGTATTGGAGGTCCTAGCCATGGCAATCAGACAAGAAAAGGAGAAAAAGGCATCCAAATCAGTTATGAAGAAGTTAAACTGTGTCACTATTTGTAGATGACATGACAGTATATATAATGACAAGATAGTATATATATATTAAAGGTTCAACCAAAAAACTATTACAACTAATAACTGGATTCAGCAAAGTTCAGGGATATAAAATCAAGCTACTGAAATCTTGCATTCCTAAATACTAAAAATTTGAACTAACAGAATGAGAAATAAGGAAAACAGTTTCATTTACAATTGCATCAAAAAGAATAAAATACTTAGGAATAAACCTAACCAAGGAGGTGAAAGACCTGTACTCTGAAAACTGTAAGACACTGATGAAAGAATTGAAGAAGACATAAATAAATGGAAATTATCCTATGCACATGGATAGGAAGAATTGATATTGTCAATGTACATTCACACCAACAGTGTAGGAGGGTTCCCATTACTCCATATCCTCACCAATGCTTGTTATTTCTTGTCTTTTGTATAGTGGCCATTCAGACTGGTATGAGGTGATACCTCATTGTGGTTTTGATTTGCATTTCCTTGCTAATTAGTGATGTGGAACATCTTTTCTTGTGCCTGTTGGTCATCAGTATTTCTTCTTTGGAGAAATGTCTCTTGTAGTACAGCATGGATAAAAGCCAATGATTCTGTAACATTTCCTATGTTGACAGATAATAGCAGTACTAGATGGGGTGAGAATTTACTGTATGGGTAACTGTTGGACCACTTGGTTGTATACTTGAAACTAATATCAGATTGTGTAAGACTGTATATCAATGATAAAAGAATATTGTCAAAATGGTCATCCTTCCAAAAGCAATTTAGATTCAATGCAATCCCTATCAAAACACCACACATTTTACAATAAATTAGAGCAAATAACCTAAGATTTGCATGGAACCACAAAAGACAATGAATAGCCAAAGTAATCTTGAGACTGTTTAACAAAGCTCATTAATCAAAGTATCATGGTCCTAGACTTCAAGCTATACTACAAAGCTACAGTAATCAAAACAGTATGATATTAGCACAGAACAAGTCATCAATCAACAGAACAGAATAGAACCCAGAAATAAATCCTTCCATTCATTGTCAATTAATATGTGACAAAGGAGGCAATAATATACAATGGGGAAAATACAATTTCTTCAATAAATTGTGTTGGAAAAACTGGACAACTACATGCAAGAGAATAAAACTGAATTACTATATAACATCATGCACAAATGTTAACTTTAAATGAATAAAAGACCTAATGTAAGACATGAAACCATAAACTCTTAGAAGGAAACATAGGCAAACATCTTCTGAACATAAGCATGAGTAATTTTTTTCTGGACATGTCTCCCAGGCAAGGGACGCAATAGTAAAAATGACCATGTGGGACTACATCAAAGTAAAAAGCTTCTATACAGCAAAGGACACCATCAATAAAACAGACAACCTACAGTATGGGAGAATATATTGATAACGAATATATTTACAAAACATAAGGAGGTAACATCCAAAATATGTAATTAGAAAAGAATTAGAAAATCATCATTTGGTAAACATGCGTAATCATTTGTTCAAGCAAAAACCATCAACAGATGTTAAAGCAAATGAAAACCTAAAAAACAACACCTAAAAAACAAATAACCCAATTAAAAAATAGGCAAAGGTCCTGAATAGGCATTTTTTCCAAAGGAGATCTACAGATGGCAAGCAGGAATGTGAAAAGATATTCCACATCACTGATCATACAGGAAATAGAAATGAAAACAATGAGATATCACATCACACCAGTCATAATAGCCACTATTCAAAGACAAAAAAAGTAAGTGTTAGTGAGGATGTGGAGAATTCATAGCTACACTGTTGGTATGAATGCAAATTGGTGCAGCCACTATGAAAAGCAGTATGTAGGTTCCTCAAAATAAAAACAGAAATATCATATGAGCCAGTAATTCCACTTCTAGTATTTTACCCAAAGAAAACAAAATCTCTGATCTGAAAAAATGAAACACACCCCTATGCTTATTGCTGCATTATTTACAATAGCCAACATATGGAATAACAAAAGTGTCTGTCAATAGATGAATGGATAAAGAGGTTGCAGTTCATATACAGAATAAAATATTATTCAGACATTAAAAAGAAAGCAATTCTGCCATTTGTGACAACATGGATGGAATTAATGGGTATTATGCAAAGTGAAATAAACCAGGTGGAGAAAGACAAATAGATGATTTCGCTTATATGTGTAATGTAAAATATAAATAAGACTAAATGAACAAAATAGCAGTAAACACATAGTCACTGAGAAGTGACTGGTGAGTTACCATGGGGGAAAGGTTTAGAGTGGGTGGGTGAAATAGATGAAGGGGATAAAGAGGCACAAATCTCAGTCATAATATAAAATAGTCATGGGGATGAAAGTACATCAAAGAGAATATAGTCAATCAATAGTTCTGTAACATCTTGCTATGTTGACAGGTAGTAACTACATTATTTAAGGTTAGCATTTTAATGTATGTAACTGTTTCATCACCATATTGTATATGTGAAAACAATCTAATGTTGTATATCAACTATATTCAATAAAAATATAAAAAATTTCTAAAATGTATGATTGTATCCATATGGTAGGTAGAAATAAAATGTATGGCCACATTAGAAAAAAGGCTGGAAATGGAATTATACTGTTGTGTAGCTATTATGCTAAGTGATATAATATTTAATTTAAATAGAATAAACTATTAAAAATTTCAAAACATTAAAGGTAAAATCTAATAAGAAAGAATTGAAAATGAAAAATAGTTATAAATGACTTAAGAGAAGGCACAGACAAATTGAAAGTAAAGGGATGGATGGAAAAAGATGATATCAGGTTTCTTTGGGGGAAAAGTATGCATTTATAAATTGTGTAGAAGTAGCTGTTTTCATTGCATGATGTAGTTTTTGTAAGTGTTCAGTGTCTTCATTACAATATGAAATTCATTTAAAGTCCATGTTCTGTAATTACTATTGTAAAACAAAAAAAGCTAATTTTTCACAAATTTAAGTAACATGTGGCTTGTGTAGAATTTTTCAGATTCTAAGATAATGTGTAGAATTGTTTACCCTATAGAAACTGAGATGCAATATTGAGAAAAAGAGAGTTGCTTTGTCCAACAATACATCTCTTATGAAATTCTCTACCAGTATGCATTTTTCAGTAACCACACATTTTCCTTCCCTTTTTAAGTGAAATTCTGGGTATGTCAGCATTTGGGGCAGTTAATAAAGTTGCCACAAACATTCTTGTACCAGTCTTTTTGTGGGCATATATGTACATATCTCTTTGATGAATAGGCGTATTGAAATTTTCAGTTTTCCAAAGTAGATGTACTATTTTACACTGTCATCAGCAATGTATAAAAGAAAAGGTCTGAGTAATATAGTAACATTTTTGCAAGGGCTCCACTTGTCAAATCTCGGGCAATTTGTACAACATAGTAAATTATAAGAGGAAGAAATAATTCATTGTACAACAAAGTAACTTATAAGAGGAAGAAATGATAATTTATTGAATAAAGTAGAAACACAGGAATCCATACTGATATAAATATATCAGGGAGAAGGGAAAATGCCTTCTTACAGTAGAGCAAAAACTAAAATATGTAGAAGGAATGAAAGAATTAGAAAATCATCATTTGGTAAACATGTGTAATCATTTGTTCAAGCAAAAACCATCAACAGATGTTAAAGCAAATGAAAAAATGTTTACTGAAGGAAATAATTTTTACATATTCTCAAATTGTCACCACACTAAAAAAATAAATCACACTTGCTAAATGTGGAAACATTTTAATAAATTATTTTAAGTGACTATTTCTGATAAAAGTGAGAATATTTTAAATCTTTAAATTCTAGATTGATTATTGTGAAAGAGGTTGTTAATTTAACCAGTGTGTTTAAACAATTCAGCTACTCCTACAATTGGAAGCTGATTTCTCTTAAAGGAGACATACTACACTCTTTTGAAAAATATTACCTTTTTTTTATAACTGAAGGTAGATATTCATTCTACTTTTGGTTATTAACTCAATAAATAGTAACTGAGCAAAAAAAAATAGTATAGAGCACTTTTCAAGGAACTGGGGATAAAATAAAGCTAAACATATTTGATGCCTTTATGGAACTCACCATCCAGTGAATAAAGACAGACAATAGTTAGGTAATAACAAAAAAAAAATATGCAATGTTTCACCATGATAAGAGCTGTGACAGAATAGTATATGGTGCCAATAGTAACAGAAAATTTAAACCAGCTAGGATGGCAGGAAAAAGGTTATTAGGATCTCAAATTTTAACTAAGACCTTAAAGATGTAAGAACTAAGCCCTAAAAGGACAAAAGAACATACCACACAAAGGGACCAAAGGAGACTGTAGTGGGAGCGACCATGGTTTATATGATGGAATTAAGACAAGTCATATACAGAAAAGCATAAGTGGGATATGGTGCCAGAAATGTGGAGTACACAGGGGCTAACTAGTGCAGGTCTTTGGAGGTGACATTAAGGAATTTCTCTTTATATTAAGAGACATGGGGAAATAAATATGCAAGCATTTTAAACAAAGATCCAAAGGTTGTTTTTCACATGAAAGTATCTGCATTTTAGTATCTCTAAAACACTGCCTTGAGAACTGTTTGGTAGAGAGTAAGTGTGGATGCCCATAGAACATTTAGTAATTTAGTTGAGTAACATAACTGAGAATTGATGTAAGGTGGTCTAGGGTTGTGGTGGAGATGGAGGAATTTGGGGAAATTACACAAAATTTGCAGGAGGCATTCAGCAATACTTAGTAATGGATTAGATGCTTGAACTTAAGCATGTGAGTATAGAGGAGTGGTGGGCACAGGTGAGAGAGACTGAAGGGTCAGCTGTGACTCCCAGACTCTTGTCACTTCATCATGTAAATAACAAATACATTTATGGATTTGAAGTTCACTGAAAAATAGCCAGTAACTTTTCTTTTCTGTGCATGTGTTCATATGTTTTGGTATGCTAGAATAAGAAATGATCATGCATGTTATATTGATATTATGTTGTCTTTGATATATATATTTCATAGTGTTTGGACCCTGTGGCATATATTAGGCTGGAACCAGAAATACATGACTTATCTGTGTATGGATGAGAGTTAAAGCTTGTGAAAGATGATTTCTTCTAGGAGAAGCATAGATAATGAAAAACAAAAAGAAATTTTAAAATTAATGAAATTCAACTTTTTGATATCTACATTGAGGGAATGAGCTAACTGGGTGGCTTAGAAAAGTAGCCAGGAGAGTCATGGGGAACACTAATAGAATATTGAGTCGAGGAAGACAAGGGAATTCTCCCAGCTCAGCTTCCTCTTGTTGGTCAGAAACATGACCACTGCCAGCTTCTGAGCTTCACTTTTCAAGGACTAAATTCGTTCCTTTAATTCTAGATAAAAACAAACAAATGCAGTGGCTTTTTAGACATTCCCTAGACACTGCCTCACCTGTGGGCTTGTGATTTAACCCAGGATTCCTCCAATAAATTCCCATTACTGTTAAGATGCTTTGAGTTGGGTTCCTGTCATTTCAATAATGTATTTGTAATTTTGAGTGGTACTTCTGTTGTTCAAATCATGTTCAGTTTTGTGAAATCTCAAAACAGCATACTCTAAGCAGAATACCTGTGATTACAATTACTTTCTTTAGAAATGAAGTTACCAACTAAAAAACAAAACTGTGACAAATATTATATAATTTCCAATGAAGTCTCATTACCTGTGTTTGTTCTTAATATCATTTCAATGGTAATACCATATATGAAACATTTATTAAGAGCTGTGAGGAGAAAAATGGATATAAGTTGAGACTACATTTTTTAACTATAATTTTAAAACAAAATAACAAGCATTCAAAAACTGGCACAGATTCTATGGAAATGCATAGGAATTCAAGGAAATGAATCTTACTGATGATGATAATTGCAGTTCTCACAACTTTTCCTATGAACTGTGAGGATTTACAATGCAGCTATGGTGTGATGTCTACACAAAGTAAATGAGGTCCAATGTCTTAAAAAATGTGTCAGAAAAATTAAAAAGTAAAAAGTAATCAATGGTTTGAATAATTAAAATTAATATATTCGAGTGAGAAAATGACAATGACAACAGGTTATAAATCTCAGGCAGTAAATTTAAGAGGCCTGCCTTCATTTTTTGTAAATATAAAAATGTATGCACTAAAATAATTCTTTTGTACACATCTCTTTTATTTCCCCTCACTTTCTGGATGAATTGAAACTGAAGCTATTAATCTATCTTACAATATTTACTTTCAGTTATGTCTACAGATATATTCACTGGAATTCTGTTCTCCCTACCACAATGTTATTTTATCTATTTGATTATATCATAAAAGGAAAACATGACAAATTTTGCAGCTCCTTCAG
Organism: Manis javanica; assembly: GCF_040802235.1. Classification (NCBI taxonomy): domain Eukaryota; kingdom Metazoa; phylum Chordata; class Mammalia; order Pholidota; family Manidae; genus Manis; species Manis javanica. The sequence goes on along the minus strand of NC_133160.1, from coordinate 123,834,192 downwards.
GTCTATTTTAACTTATTTAAAAAAAAATCTCCCCATACCATCAATACTAACACTCAACAATATCATTCCTAATATGGTTAGAGGATCAAGTGGGATTAATAAAAACTATAGATGCCCTGGGCATTGAGGAAACTTGATAATAGTGCACCATCTGTTTAGTTATTCTTCTTATCTTGACATACTGAATGTCTGATAAAGCAGATTTTTCAAATAATTACCTTATAAATTGTTGTTAGTGTTTGAGTAGACAGAGGTACATTTCAAGGAATGCCATCTGTTACATCTGATAGAACATTTCAGCAAGTTTAAGGGAAAGGATATATATATTTAGGAGGCAAGATTTAGTAAAATGTTTCATGACATCTACTTGTTAAATTACTGAAATATTTTGAATAAGAATTGATACACAAACACATACCATGGTATAGACCTTAATATTTGTTTTTCTTATAAAACATTTTTATCTTACTCATGTTACCAAGTAGACATTAATAACAGGCTCTACCAAAATCATCTTATATTAGTTTTGCAATTATCAGGAGTGATTTCTCATTCTCACTCCTTTTTCTCATTTTTTTCTAGATCTCATTTTCAAATTTACTTTTATTCTCTGTCACACAAAGGACAAATCTGGTATGTACTCCAGCTTGCCTACCCTTGTGATTTCTATAAACTGGTAGCATCAGGATATAGAGCAGAAGAGTGAATTCAGAATCCTATGACACTACGTTCTTTAACATTTTGTGACCTGTGAAACTCTTTTTGGAGGTGAAACTGAACCTTCTCAGTATGAGTGCAGCTCTTAAATCTTTGTCCACTCAGCTGCTCCCACAGTCCCCTTAACAAGCAGAATACTCTAAGGAAGTTACTAGGAGAACATTTCAAAACTAAGAATTCTAGTAATGGCTGTCCCACCACTGTGCACTGAAGTAGTATTGCCCCTGAATGTTTCCAGGCAATGCCTATCGATAATACGAGCATATGTACTTTCATCAGGAGCCTACGACACTTTAAGGCTTCATGTGTGCTTCCCCTGAGCACTGCATTACCACAGCTGGAGTGGTCTTTAAAAACTGACCTACTTTGTTGGGAGTAATGCTATTTCTACAAACAGATAGACATAATTAACTAATGTAATTTACTAGAAATATATTATATTTTGTATGAAAGGATTGCATTTTAGCCTATGTGTAAAGAGGAAGGGTCCTATAGAAATGTGATCAGTTTCTTAAAATATTATGTTCATTCAGATATTTTCAAATGGAAGTCCTCTACTGAGATTAAAAAAGAAATTCCTCCAGAAATGAGTCTGACATGTTTAAGATAAAGGAAAAAAAATTACTTTTATAATCCTAATGTTATATCCATGCAAATTTACCAAGAGGCCTCTTCTGTATCAACACTATTTATAGCAAATTGGGAAGTCCATTTCATTTTAAGAAAATTCAATATTAAAACATTTGGCTATAGAACAGGCAAAGAAGGGAATTATTTGTATGGGAAAATGTATACATTTTTTAAACAAAATAATTTAGTGTTCCTTAAAAGGCAAATTTGCCTATGACTTTTATAATGTAAATAACACAGGAGGGATTTTGTGTGTAACTTTCAGAAAGAAAAGGTAAAAATGTGGATTCAGTGTTTTTAAAATGAGTTCTTTAAGACTACTTTTCTTAGTAACCTTAAATACTTCAGTATCATACATTTTCTCACTTAATCACTGTTTAAGAAAATACTCTGATGTCTTTTTATATTAAATCATAATCAAATAATCATATTTTCTAATAAAAATCAAAGCATGAAAGCATAAAGAAAACATTAAAGTGGGGTGCAATAAGAAAAGAAAGTTTGAAGATTTATCTTCCCAGGTTGCTTCTATCAACATCCTGACCCATAAATTTGATACATGTGTTCCTTTGTTCGTATGTATGTTCCTTTAAAAAATCCAATGAATTGTCTCTTTTCAAAGAATTCCTGATGATCTAAAATGTTATTTCACATAGATTACTACTCACATTGATTACTAATTTCATCTGCTTCCAAGACAGAGATGTGATTAATTACCTGCATATTTGACTTTTTTATTCACCACATACTAATTGCTAAGTATTGATTTTAGTAGCTGTGATATAAGAAATCAGCAGTAGATCATTTGCCCTCAAGTAGCCTACCTTCTGGTAAGGACAGCAAGAAATGGTATACATACTAAATAGGTCAATAATTTATTATGTCAGAAACTGCCAAGTGCTACATAGGAAAATAAAGCAGCATGAGGATAGGAAGAGAGAGTTAAGACTGGAGATTACGATGTTAAATGAGACAACCAGTGCATACTTCTCTCCTGAGAAGGGGATACTGAAGCAAAGAGTTGAAAGAGGGGAGGGAATAAGTTGAGTGGATATCTAGGAGAAGAGGTTAATCAAGAAACAACAAAGAAGTTGGGGTGGCTGGATCATCTTGAACAATGATCAGAGCAGTAGGGGATGATGTCATAGATGTAAGGGAGTCCAGTTGAATACTTTTTACTTTGAGAAAAATTAATTGCTAAGGAATATTTGACTCAAAGAGTACTTTGACACAATTTGAATTTTTAAAATAGTGTTCAGGCTGCCGTGTTGTCATAGATCATGGATATGAACTAGGAGACTGTAGCAATAATCTGGGAGAGAGAAAATGGGGACTTGCACAAGGGTTATAATAGAGGAAATAGTAAAAAATGATTATAATATGGATACATATTGATAGTAAATCCAGTAAGATTCACTCATGGATTGGATATAGAGAATGAGGAAAAGAAGAGGAAAAGGACCACTCTATTGTTTGAGGTCGAGAAACCAAAAGAATGGGGTTGCCATTCATTATGATGAGAAGTCCAGGTGGAGCAGGAGTGGGGAAGGGAGAATATGCCTAGTAAGTTTCAATGTGGTGAGTCAGTATTCTCATGCTAGAATAGGGTTAAGATGTGGTGGTAGCAGAGGAGATATATTTGGAAGTGAACAAAGTAAAATTGGGATTCATAGGTATAATATACATATTTTATTATTTTGCCTTGAGAGAAAATTTAATAAAATTGTGATTCAAAGACTTTGATTATCTATTTAAAGTTGAAAGATAAAATTCAGAAATCACAATATGGAAAGCATATAATATTAATATACATTTATTATAACAACTCTCACTTTCAAGATTACTCTGGCTTAAAAATAACCTCATATTTGCATAACATCATTTATGTATAAACTAATATGGTTAAATGATATTATCAAAATGGATAATTTATTCCCCTGAAAGACTGTACTTTTAGAAACCCCTTTCACATTCCTTTCTAAATGGTATATTATGTTAATTTTCAAAATTAATAGGGTATGTTTGTTTTCATTAAACTATTGATTTATATTAAAAATCTTTGATAAGTTCTATTATATGAGAGAATATAGACCACTTCTTGAAACCATATATGATTAATAAATGCCACTTAACTGCTATTACTACTGATGTTATTAGTGGTATTAGTTTTGGGGTTAAATGTTAATATTACTCTTTTCCTGATGTTCTCAAACTGCTATATGTTATGTTCAATATTAATATTAAGAATAGCCTTTTAAAAAGCGTCATGTGGCAAAACTTTGTCAAATGCTCTATATGTAGCAATTTATATAATGCAAAAAATAAATATATGACCTTAATAATCCATTACTTTATAAATGTAAATACTGAAAATTATGCATGCCAGGTAATTGGTATAAAGCTGAAGAGCAACATTTTTAAAAAAGGAGTATGGATTGAAATCCAAAGCTCTTGTTCCTTCTACTGCTGTATATTTTAAAATTATTTTTAGCACAACTTTTTACATATTACTGTACATAACTTCAAGATTTATTGTGTAATTCTTACAATACTATATTATTTATGTCTTATCTGCCTATACACACACAATGTAAAGCTCTTTGAGGGTATTTTATCTTTTAAATATTTTCTACTTCCATTGCATGTCTCAGAGTGTCCTAGGTATAATGTCTACATTAAATAAGTATTTGTTCAATTTAAATGGCATAAAGGCTATTCTTAAAAAGTACCTTAAGTACTTTTTTAAAAGCTATTCTTCAATAACTATCAAAGTAAACTTTTCAACTACATATACATACATATGTAATACATATAAATGCACATGTGCACATGCATATATATGTGTATATGTACATATGTCTAAATACATGCCAATATGTGTGTATATATACATGCATATATATATATATATATATATATATATATATGTTTGTATAGATTGTAAAGTGTTTGAGATACTGTGTGGCCTGGAAGAGTTATATAACTATTGAAACTGGGCATAGGGAATCATTATTTAACAAGTTTGAATCAGTCATTTTCAAATAACATGTTTTAGTAAAAAAAAAACTTGGGGCATTATAATCTATACATTATGCACTCTTCTGCTTTTTGCAAATAGAACATGCAGGTTAAATGTACCCTGTTTTTTGAATTTCCTATCTTTTTTTCTTGTTAATTTATCTCATATTAAATGCAATGAGAACTGTTAGGTCATGAAGAAGGAACAAAAAGTAAAAGCTATTTCTTCTGATTAGCAGAATTAATACAGAGCTAACAGAGATGAGCTGGAAGGGCAGGTTACACAGAATGGCATGAATTCTGTGTGTTCACATAGAAGTAGCACAGTTATACATTTCTTGTTTCTGTATTTCTGGAGGTTGGCAATTGCCAAGGAAAGTGTATATTACAGTGTGAATTTAGCAGTACTTTGTAATGATAATAGTAAATATAGTGAGAATTAGTTTTATACAAACATGATCCAGTTAATGCTTTTTACCAGAAGTCACAAGGTGCAAAGGATATAAAGGACCCATTATAGGCCAAGATTGAAAATTTGGGAAATATACAATACCACAAAAAATCTACATTGGAAGTTTAAAGAAAACTGGAAATATTTAGACATCCAGAATCTGTTATCCACTGTTTCTTTCTTGTTTAATACTTTGATTACTACTCATCATCAGATTTGAGATGGCTGTTTCCTGATATACTACAGACTAGAGATGACTCTGTGTATGATTTAAATTCAATCACAATATGGATTCTTTCAGGAACTGATGTAATTTTACTAACAAGGTAGAACACATCAGTAATCATACTGTAGTATTTTTAGATTTATTTATAATAATAATTTACATTTGGACAACTCACTCATAAAATTAATATACACAGAAATTGAGTATTTTTACTTTCTCGTAATTGTCAGCCCATTTTCCCATAAGACTATTTTTGGAACTATAGTATTTTCTTATTAGGTATATCGAAATGCAGATAGGATGCTTTCATACCTCAGTCTCTCTGTGCTAATAGAGCTAATTTTTATACAGAGAACTGGGAAGTGATTATTATGAAAAAATTAACTAACCATCTACAGGTGTTCATGATTAGGACTAGAATAGGTCTGGAGATTAAAACTCCCTAAGGGAAATGAAAAGGTTACCAAATATTTTAGTGGCTTTGTTTTTGATTTGTCATCTTCAGGTACAGATAAAATGATGGACTCACATAATTAAACATAATAAAATTTTACTTAACAATTAAAAACATTTGAATATCCCTACCATAGCTTTTTTGTGCAATTATTGTGGACTTCCTAATGAATTATTTTATTCCAAGTTTAGGAGAATATGTCAGAGAACAATGACTCCACAACACTTAACTGGAAAATAGGAAAAAGTAAAGCATAAAACTGAAAAGTTCAGTTCAGATATCACAGTATGGGCAAAGATAATGAGAAACTTCCTCTCAAATAAGGAAAGTAACCACCTCACTTAAACTATTGTAGTTTTCCTCATTTCAAAAATCTTATATTACTTTCTCAATTTTCTAAAACCTTATTTCTTTGCTTAGGGAGGAAAGACTGTACAGAGTTATAAATTCTATTTATTTTATGACTTCGACATTTTTTATTTGGAGCTTCATAGAAAACAATATACAATAAAATAGCAAAGATGAGATTTTATTATAAATATTTTTGCTCATTATTTAATGGCTAATGTGCGAAGACAATGCTTTCTTCCTAATTTGCTCTACCTAGAGATAGCCATAGTTAGACCATATTTGGATGATTAATTTAGTAGTGCAAACAAATTCAGAAAGGTTCGACCATGAATTATATATCAGTTACTTCTTTGTGTTTGGTGGTATCTAATGTGTACTATCTTAATTTATTCTATGTGGTCCTAGGTTTATAATTTCCCAAACTTTTGGAAATTAAAATAAGATTTTATATCAATAAATTTGTGAAATTATTTCTAATAGTTTTTCAGTTAAAAGTTTTTTGGGGGAAGTACAGAGCCCTTGCTGTAATAGAGGCTCCAACATAAAATTTTGGTAGGAATTTTTCAAGAAAGGAATAAAAGTACAAAAATTAAATGAGTAATTAGAATCGATTTCCTTTAAAATTAAGTCCCAACACAGGTTCTTTTACTGACTAGTTAAAAAAAAACTAACTTTTCAGCCTGAAATTTAGTTTTCCCTAACAAGTTTTATAAATGCTTATTTTTACTCTCTAAATTATTTTACATTTTTGTTATCATAAACCATTTTTATCTATGTTAGTTCAGTGATGAATAATGCTATATAATATTAAGTTCATCTTTTCACACTTTTTACCTATAATGGTATTGTATGTCAACACTAAAATTGTATTTTTAAAAAGTGTTTTATTTACTTCCATTTGTGAAAGAGAATTTGAAAACCAAATTGTTTTGTGTTTAATATAATTCACAGAGAATACTTACTTGTGTGTCCCTGATTTAATGTAATCATTTTCCCTCAATGACCATAAAGAGACATGTAAAACTGAAGTGTTATTAAAGTGAAGTGCTCTGGAATTTAGAATGCATGATGGGGGTGTGGGGAGTGTTAATTGCAACAGCGTAAAGACATGGACTATAACATCTAAGTGCAATGCTCTTTTCTTTTAAAGTCAATGATAAAAACCTAGAGGTATAATCCTACAAAGTGGTCCAAAATCAATTTACAGGCTAAGTAGGGTAATTTATTTTGATTACATTTGCAGGGAAAATGTGAATTTCAAAGCAAGCATAATTTTCCAAGATGATATTAATAGACTGTTCCCTTTGTCCAAAATGACAGATGTATTATAATAATCAGCTAAATAGAAAAGAGAGAAGGAAACAAAAACATTTACAAACAATCATTTATTATAGGAATGAATTTAATATGCATAGAATACTATATTGTAAATAAAAAACTTTTATACTAAGGATGCAATTAATGTTATAAATAAAAATAATTTGAATGTATTTGAATATATGCTTCCCAAGTGGGCAATGTTATAAAATGTGGGCTAGGTTGTATATTCATGGAATAAGTTCTCTAAGAAGGCATTCTAAATGTTACTGTGTTGATCTTTGGCAAAGTTGTGGAGATACTAGAGTTATCTATACCAGGATAAGAAAATATATACTTTATTAAATGATTTAGCATTGACAGAAATGTATGTTATCAGCTGTTATCTTTGACAAGCCCAACAATATTCTGTATTAAAATATAGAATTTTAAAGATGATGATTAACATGAAGAGCAGTTATGAATTTTCTAAGATGCCTTATGGCCATAATGCAGTCTTTCAGAGCTATGTATGTTGAGAACTGTACATTTCAGTTATGTGTATTCTAATCAGAGTAAGAAACCATCTTGAATTATGAGGGATGAGGAGGGAACAAAAGTAGAGCTAATGTGTGAATTTTTCTGTAAAGGAAGGAGAGAGAGACAGAAAGAGACAATGACTAGAAGAATTTGATAAATGTAAAAATACAAAATGAGACAGACTAATAATATATTTATGTTTTTAGGGGAAATAACTACTACCAAGAATGACTATGATTCCCATAACAATTGGAATTAGAATTAAATATTGAAAGAAAAAAATGACTAATCATTTGGGATTCTTTAAGTGATATGGCTATTAAGTATCAGTCCATTTGAGCATATCATCCTCAGGTAAACTGTCTCAAACTTTATGAACCTCAATGGAGCTTGGCAGTGATTCACAGAAACAAACAGCATCTGAATGAGTTTGTGTCATAGAGAGTATTTTATAAGTTCTGGAAGTGAAACAAACTTCGCTTAAGAAAAATCAGGCTTACATCTAATGTTCTAAGACAGTCAGACAGATTTCATGAGATTAGGTTTCAGTTGGATATATACAAAGCCAGAAATATTTAGATCTCTATTATGTCTCTTTTCTTCTTTGTATTCTTTATTATGACACTTTCTTATTTACACTTTCTTGGCTTAAGCCAATTTATTTTTAAATAAGCTCCTTTTGTATGCTTTCCAGAGAAGAGACAATGCAGAAAATATTAATTTTCCTAATATTAAAGAGGAAAATATATGAGAGAAAAAGGAGATAAACCAGCATCTGTCCCAGAACTATTGACAATGTTTTCTAAGAAAGTCATGTGGGAAGATGTCCTATAAAAGAAATTGTTCTCACACCTATGACTCAGAACTTGGCAATAAAAATGCATTGACAAAAGAATGTAGGATGTAATATTAATTAACTTCCAGGGGGAAATGGTAGGATTTTAAGTAAAGAAAAATTTTAAAAAAGAAACAGTTTTATAAACTATTTGTTCTTTTTTAGTGTTGCTTCACAATATTTTTGAGTTTTTATAGTAATTTTATGAATAGAAAACTAATACCACTATGCTCTCCAATCTTCATTGACATAAGGCACACTCTAGAGCCTAGAATATAAATATATATATATATATACATAATATGTTTCTTCTTTGTCTTTTTTAATCTTTTTGTAGTCCTGTGGGATTATATCTTTCTGACGATTTACATGACTGTGGAATACAACCTGTAGAAAAAATGATTCCAGTCTCTTGCTTATAATTTAGTGCCAGCTCTAAGCAAAACTATGCAATTGATGAAGTTTATTTTTGGTACATCACTACACCTTCCTTCTGAAACTTCTTCTCTTTCTTTGGTGACAACTCCTTTTCTCATTCCTGTGATTAAGGTACTCTACATATTGTCACTTGTCAAACACAGTTTACAGAGAAGGAAATCTGTTGGTACTTTCACCGTTTCCAAAACTTTGATAAGGACCACTATGCACAGAGCAAATTGCATGACTGTTACAATGAAGACAGCATTTGAAGTCTTCTCTGATCCGATCCCATTTTATATCCTAATTTCCTTGACAACCCACTCAGTTAGCCACTCTACCTATTTTTAACACATCCTATCAATTCTTGAATCTAGTACCAAGTTAACATTATTTTCTTTAGTTGTATTCCTTTCACTTGACTTATCAATGTATTTTGCAGTCTTCAGTATTAAGAAAAGAAGAAAAAGAAAAAGACCCAGTCTCAAATTAGATTTCTCTTGCTCTCTCGCTTTTGTGCTCTCTCCTTCCTTCTTTCTCCTGATTACCAAGTCTTTTTTTGTGTATTTGGTATCATTAATCTACAATTATATGAGGAACATGATGTTTGCTCGGCTCCCCCCATCACCAAGTCAACCCCACAAACCCCATTACAGTCACTGTCCATCAGCATAGTAAGATGTTATAGAATCACTACTTGTCTTCTCTGTGTAGCACGGCACTCCCCGTGCCCCCCCACATTATACATGCTAATCGTAATGCCCCCTTTCTTCCCCTCCCCCTTATACCTCCCTCCCACACATCCTCCCCAGTCCTTTTCCCTTTGGTAACTATTAGTCCATTCTTGGATTCTGTGAGTCTGCTGCTGTTTTGCTTCTTCAGTTTTTTCTTTGTTCTTATACTCCACAGATGAGTGAAATCATTTGGTATTTCTCTTTCTCCGCCTGGCTTATTTCACTGAGCATAATACCCTCTAGCTCCATCCATGTTGTTGCAAATGGTAGGATCTGTTTTCTTCTTATGGCTGAATAATATTCCATTGTGTGTATGTACCACCTCTTCTTTATCCATTCATCTACTGATGGACACTTAGGTTGCTACCATTTCTTGGCTATTGTAAATAGTGCTGTGATAAACATAGGGGTGCATCTGTCTTTTCCAAACTGGGCTGCTGCATTCTTAGGGTAAATTCCTAGAAGTGGAATTCCTGGGTCAAATGGTATTTCTATTTTGAGCTTTTTTGAGGAGGGATGAGGAAGGAACAAGAGTAGAGCTAATGTGTGAATTTTTCTATAAAGGAAGGAAAGAGAGATAAAAAGAGACAATGACTAGAAGAATTTGCTAAATATAAAAATATAAAATGAGACAGACTAATAATATATTTATGTTTTTAGGGGAAATAACTAGTACTAAGAATGACTATGATTCTCATACTGCTTTCCACAATGGTTGAACTAATTTACATTCCCACCAGCAGTGTAGGGGGGTTTCCCCTTTCTCCATAACCTCACCAACATTTGTTGTTGTTTGTCTTTTGGATGATGGTGATCCTTCCTGGTGTGAGGTGGTATCTCATTGTGGTTTTAATTTGCATTTCTCTGATGAATAGCGATGTGGAGCATCTTTTCATGTGTCTGTTGGCCATCTGAATTTCGTCTTTGGAGAACTGTCTGTTCAGCTCCTCTGCCTATTTTTTAATTGGATTATTTGCTTTTTTTTATTGAGGTGCGTGAGCTCTTTATATATTTTGGATGTCAACCCTTTATCGGATCTGTCATTTATAAATATATTCTCCCATACTATAGGATGCCTTTTTGTGCTGTTGGTATAGTCCCACTTGTTCATTTTTGCTTTTGTTTCCCTTGCCCTGGGAGATATGTTCATGAAGAAGTCACTCATGTTTATGTCCAAGAGATTTTTTCCTATGTTTTTTTCTGAGAGTTTTATGGTTTCATGACTTATATTCAGGTCTTTGATCCATTTCAAATTTACTTTTGTGTATGGGTTTACACAATGTTCCAGTTCCAAGAGTCTTTTATTAACAACTTTGTTTCATAATATCTGCTGTCAATCTTCCTAGTATTTTTCTAATGGTTTCATTCCTCAGCTAGGTAACAATTTGAAGGCTATTATTCGTCATCTATAATTTCCACATAGTATGAAATATAATAGGTGTATTAGTTGTTGATCACTGTACCAGAAATGACCACACACTCAACAGTTTAAAAAATACCCTATTTCACAGTTTCTGTGGGTCAGGAATATAGGCACAGTTTACCTGGGTCCTCTGCATCTCATTTTCTCATAAAGCTGCAATCAAGGAGTCTCATCTGAATGTTTGACTGGGAAAAGATTTGCTCCCAAGCTCATTGGTGTTGCTAGTAGAATTTAGTTCCTTTTCTGTCATGAGACTGAGGGCCTTAGTTTCTTGCCATTTATTGGGCAGGAGGCATTCAGAGGAAGCAAGTTTGCTACCAAAATGAAAGTTACAATCTCTTGGAATCTAACCACATGAGTGAGACTTTCTCTCAAGGTTGAGATATTCTGTGCCTAGAAACCAGTTATTCAACTTGGAGGAACTTATACAAATCTGTAAATGAGGGTACAGAGTGGCAATGGGAGCCACCTTAGGAGTTAGGTATCATGGTATTTGCTGAATTTAATATTGATCATTTACAACTTATTTTGACTAAAATCCTTTTCTGTTGTTTTAAGTTATATTTTGTTTTTGACATTTCTCTAATTTAGATCCTATTTGAGAAATTCAAAGCCTGTGAAAAAAAGATTTTGGAACTTGTGAGGGAGGAGTATTTTCTTAAACTCTGCAGGTATTGGTCTAATCAATTAATGCAGTTATGCTTTGTTTAATTAATTTTTATTCACCATTTAAAAAATAATTTGAAGATACTTTGTAAGTGAAACACTAGATTTTTTTGAGAGGGCATCTCTCATATTTATTGATCAAATGGTTGTTAACAATAATAAAACTGTGTATAGGGGACTCAATGAACAATCATTAATCAACCCCAAGCCTAATTCTCAACAGTCTCCAATCTTCTGAAGCATAACGAACAAGTTCTTACATGGTGAACAAGTTCTTACATAGTGAATAAGTTCTTACATGGTGAACAGTACAAGGGCAGTCATCACAGAAACTTTCAGTTTTGATCATGCATCATGAAGCATAAACAATCAAGTCAGATATGATTATTTGTTTGATTTTTATACTTGATTTATATGTGAATCGCACACTTCTCCCTTATTATTATTATTTTTTTAATAAAATGCTGAAGGAAACACTAGATGTTTTAATAAATAATTTTATCTTTAGTAAACAATTATGATTTTCAAATATTTTACCATTATTTATACTTTTCTTGGACATAGTTCTTCAGTTCTTAATTCACTGGGAGTCATTACAAACCTTTTCAATTTTTAAGACTCCTATACAATACATTCCTCCTTATTAGTTATGCAAGCTCAGCTTAAGACAAACAACAACAAAAAAAAACTTTAAAAAAACCCAAAAACTTCCCAAACCATCAGAATTGATCCTTAATCCCAATCACATTCCCCAGAAACAAACCATGTGATTAAGTTTCTGGTGCAATTAATCTTTAAGAAGGTGGTCCCAGGAGAAAAGGGGGAGGAGGCAAAGGCAGCATAGTCAGGGCAGGAGAAGATTCCGAGCAAAGGGCCATTACAGACAAAGCGTCACCCTCAGCCTGAACCCTGGCTTTAGGTCTGTAAAACTTATGCTTCACAAATTGATCCAACTGGGAGCAAAGCAAACTTCAGTACTCTGGACCAGTCAGATACTGGTTAAGAGCCACCTTGGGAGGCTTCATTTCCAGGCTCTTCAGTTATGTGCAGGTGGTGCAAATTGGCTCCCACCTGAGGACAGCTTCCCAAAGAATTGGAAGTAGGTACCCACTATTAGAAAATAAAACAGAGATGCTGTGACAGGAGCACATAGCTAAAGTAGGTGAGATCAGAGAAATGGAGACAGGGCACCCAGCCTTGAATTGTAACCAGTTAGGACTCCATGAGTTATACTTGCCAGTCACATTTTCAAATTCTCATGGGTTCTGTCCTCCCAGTTTCATTTCTTCATATTTTAATCTAATCATATTTCTCTTTTTTCCACTAATGTTACTCAAATCTTAGTTTTAACTGGAATTGTTCTGAAAAGACTCTTCCCCCTAAAAGAAAGCTCACTTTTTTTCACTTCCCCCACATCACCCCTCCACCCGCCCAACAAATATCACATAAATTCAATGAAAAAGTGACAGATACAAGTTCTTGCCCCAATTTAAGAGCACCACAAGTTTCTTCATTGACTGCATTAAATATATATATATATATACATTAAATATATGTGGCACGATATGCCTGGGCACCTGCTGCAGACCACCCATAATTATCCACCAATGATAATCAGCATGACTCTGTGTACTATTTCAGGTTATTCCTGTTTTTCTCATCTCTACTATTAACTTTGACAGCCTGAATTTCAGAATATTATCCTTCATCATGCTTAGAATCCCAAACTATTAACTACCAATATTATACCCAGAAAATTCTGCATCACAAGCAATATTTGGGCTTATTAAATTGGTGTGTACCTTTATTATCTTAAGCATATTTTAAGGAAGTGGTTGTTATTCTGACAGACAGGATTTTAGATGGCTTATAGAATCTTCTTACTCTTTTCCACATGTCTTGAGTGAATTGTTTTTAGGGCACAACCTTAGAATTTTTAGAAATTCAGAATGCACAAAAGAAAACTAAAGAATAATGACACCTTAATTAATCTATGTCTTTTTTTTGTTTGTAAGGATTCCACATAAAATGAGAAAGTTTATATCCCAAAAGGGATGCATAGACGTCATATGAGTCCAACAACAAAAATCAGAGTATAACCAGGTCTCAACTGGGCATGAAATAAAAGTAGCTTCAACAATAACCACAAAAAAAATTTTTAAAATCCCAAAAACTTCAATAGCAATTGTTAGATGTTCATGAATCTTCTTAGGGGATCTGAACCATTAATATGACATATCCACAACCTAGTATCCAATTATTAAAAAATAAATAAAATAAATCAAAAGACCTATTGGACACATTCTAAGTATCATCCTGTGTTTTAGGTGCTCTGTCTCTGCTCACATTTTTATCCATCTTTTTCCACCAGCATGGATTTCCTCAGATTCTCTTACACAGTTATATACAAATATTTTATTTTTTACATATATAAAATATATTTTTATTTTTTAAATATATATAAATATATATATACACACACATACTTATATATATATTTTTTAAATTGAGAGTATATATGTATTCTCAACCTCATAATTTCTGCTTATCTATTGTATTAGCTTCTGATTAAAATGCATTTCCCTAACAAAAAGAAAATAGTATATCTTCCAATGAAAGAAAGTGAATCCCATGAGTTTTTACCCTCTGCATGCTAGAAAGAGGTTTAGTATTAAAAAATAAGTTAAGGGAAATAACAGAGTTGTTATTTTTAATGTTTACCTCCCTTAGTTCACCATGTTTTCTGGGGATTCAGAAGAAGTTCATGCATAATGCTTTCTCCTTGAATTTAGGTGAGTTGTGATTTTTGGCCAAGGGTTTATGAACAGTATTTAGATGAAAATAGATGGAAACTAATTCCTACCCTGACCAACCAGCATTTTCTAACTGATTTTCTCATAACTTTACAACTTTATGAGATATATATTCGCTCTTAACTACACGAATATTGTATCAGTCTATGTATGATGTGTTGATGTGTGTACTTACTGTATTTTTAAAGAAATAGTGTAGTGACTTGTGTTGGAGCAGATGATATGATACAGCATGTTGATGTAAACTATTATAAGAATTCTATTGTTTTTAATCCTCTCATTCATATTTTATAAGGCCTAAATAATTTTGAACTTATAGTCTACTTTCTTTTTGCTCATAACTTAAAATATCATTCATGTTTTCTTTCCTTGTTCTTTCCCAGCCATTCTCTATTTCCCATGAACATAGTAACTCCCACGCTCCTATGCTGAAAAGGCAATCTAACTTTACTGAACTGTCTTCTCTGTGCTTTTTTTAACTTTCTCAGAAATCCCATACCATGACCTTAATAATGACTGTTGTTGAAAATTCATTAAAATCCCTGATATTACAACTAAATATATAAATAAAAAGATAGAATTTTCTAGAGGTACCTCTGAAATAGTAGCATGATCTCAACCGGTGTTCACTTTTTCTTTTTTGATTCCATGACAGGAATCAGTTTTAACACATCACTTTTATTATATAGGTATATATATGTATATATATGTGTGTATATGTATGTATGTGACAGTTACATGTGAAGAAAAGGACAGTATCTTAATCATTTCATCAAACTGCTATAGTGCTATATAGTCAGTTGTTCAAAATAAATAAATACAATAATTGATATACTGTATTTTACTCTAAATGAGAAATTTTCATTAGAAGGAGTAGAGGTTAAGGGACAAGTATATGTGAGTTTATTTGATTCAAATTAATTGTATCTGGAATAATTGTTCAGAAGTTTTTGTGATAGTGATTTTCTTTTTGGTTAGAGTAATCAAGTCTCAACTTAAAAAGAGAAGACAACTTGAATTTGCTTTTATTTCTTGGGCTAGTTTATTTTTTTAGAGAAATAGCTATATATTATGTATCTCACTCTTAGATTTTGCATATGGGATGAGCTTCCACATACAGCAACACTTTTTTGAAGATCTAGCCTCATTTCTTGAGATTCATTAGGGGTATTCACTCACATAATTCAGGTACTCAAGATAATTCCGTAATGTGTGCCTTAGGATGGCTATATTTTGAAAAACTTAAAAAAAATCTTAGATATCCATGATGATTTTAAGTATTTAAATATTGTATTTCAGTATAAGTATTTTTAAACATTGGCATATAATTCATTTATTGTATGTGGCTATTATCAATAAAACATTTGTTCTTCAATTCCAGGCTAAACTATCAATTTCTGTCCTGTACTATCATTTTCTCAAACATCAATTTCATTTCCTAAACCCTCATTATGTTTTTTATATCACTATAGAATTTGTACAGCTTATTTCTCTCTTCCACTAAATATTGCAAGCCAGTAATTAATAAAAAGTTATTGACTACTGAACAACAAAAGAACTAGCTAGTAGCTGCTGTTGGAATTAAAGCTTATTGTCCAAAGGGGCTGTGTGGCCATGCTGTCCTGAAAGTGATTAAAGGCAAACCTCACAGAAAAGATTGTGATGAGGTTTCCAGTCTACATAGGAAGCCAGACTCTGGCTCAAATCACATACTGATTTGCTCCAATGAAACTTTACACTTTGATTTCTTTCAGTTGGTGTTTTTTTTTCTAGCAGCAGTTTGTTTTGGACACAATTTTCAGGTTTGTCAATATTTTAGGATTTGGCTAGAATTCCGTGAAACTATTTTCTAAAATACTCTCCTAGCAGTATTACAATATCTGTATACTTTAAAAATGATCCATAAATTAAAAACATTTAAGGTGTATTGGAGCCACCCCTCCTGGTTTAAAAAAAAATGATTCACTAATCTCTTAGATCATAATAAGCAGGATGCAAATCAATTTGTGGACATAAAGGTACCCTTCTTTGTATTATTTTTCTAATTCAGCATAAATTAAAAATTAAGAAAGTTTGATCTCTACTATAAAAGGGACTAGAGCATGAAATTCTTACTCCTGAAATAAAGTACTTTATAAGATTTTGTATTTACATATATAATTATAATTAGTATGTCCCTACAGGAGATTATATTTGTATGTCATTTGTGGGATGATCAATAGGCCTCATCAATTTAAGTTTCCAGTAAATAATAGATTTGAAGGGCAGACATGATCACTACTGTACCATCAGTGCTGGTGTTAGTGAAAAATATGTTTGAATTTGTGTGACTGACATTTGCTTCAGAATAATCTTGTCAAACCATCATGACTCATGAACTCTTTTCTAAAATATAACAGAACTGCCAGAGTTCAAAACAGACACAACTGGTTACCCTGATGACATAAATGGATTAATTATTTATTCTTATTAGAGAGGAAATAATACAAAATATATGGAATTTATTTCCAGAATACTGCAGTGGTTTAAAACTCCAGTCTAGGATTCTGTCTTCTGTCATGAATATGACAGAAAAAAAAATCATATTAAGTGCCCTATAACACCTAACAGTTGTTTTTAGGAGAAAAATTAGACATATTATATACAAATACTGTACAGAGGCATATATAAGTACTATGTATATAAAGATTATCTAATCTTTTTTTTTTCTAAAAGCATTTGTCAGATATCTATGGACTTCCTTTCTTTCCTAGAAACCAGTCTTTTGCATCTATATCACAGAAGGTAAAGGTATAATCATATTCTGAACATCTAATATTTACACCATATATAATATTTTCAAATGAATGTCTCTAGGTCTTATAAAGTGGTTGTTTTATATCAATTAGATGTTAAATCCAACTTTCACAATTTCCCTTTGAGCCTGAGTTGGGAGAATTAATAATTTATTTGGCAAACTGGTCGAGTATATTTTCTAAAGGAATTGCAAGTCCTTTGGAGAAAGAAAATATTTATTCACGAAAATTATCTCCAAGCTTTTGGTCAGATAAATTTCACTTATTTTTATTTTATTTTAATTTCTTAAAGATTCTGAGTTATGTTCTATCTACTTACAATATGGTTCTCTATTGATTTGGAGAAGGATCATAAAATAATGGCTGAATATGTTTGTCATATGATTAATGTTACATTTTTCATAATTGAAAAGCCTTAATGCAGTGATTTTAAAACCAAGATGTAACCCCAGTTCTTAATGTGCTGGTGTTTCCTCATGAGAGCAAATTGTTAAAGTTTAGGAATTTTGTAATCTGGTTGTTAAATACAGCCATTATTAAAAATTTTATTGCATAAATATAGAATTAAAAATTCTAGTTAATATTGATTATGGCAATCATTTTGCAGTGTATATAAAATATTGAATCATTATACTGTATGGATGAAACTAATATAAAGTTATATGTCAACCATACAGCAATTTAAAAATTATATTATAAACAAAGTTCCTAAATATTCAACATTCATCACTGCTTCCTAGTTAATTTTACTGAATTATACTTTTCTGTGTTCTTGAGGTTAGATCTATTGCATGTATATAGCAGAAATATATCATGGGGTAATGCTGTACATCTCTTCCAAAATCCATATTCAGCTCACTTGGTAGTTGAAATTTGGCATGGTTGCACTATTTACATTGTGGAAATGAGCAAATATTATAAAGCTTAATTTATGTTTTATTGATTGTCTGGACGCACGAAAATGATGAAGAACATGTTAATGCAGATCTGTAGCCATAATAATGTGAATAGCACCGAAAATTGAGGATATTTTTCATCTCACTTTTGAAACTATCCAATTTAGCAAAGAATTCACTCATACCATTAATAATTGCAGCTGTGACATAGGTCTTCATTGTTTCATGTTCTTACCCATTAATGCAAATGTTAATATGAAGTAACATTCAGACTGGAAATATCTTATTAATCACTGACTTGAGTGATTTCTTCCTGAATCACTGATAATCATTATTGATAATCATTATTTTTTGTCTCATTTTGTGACATTTTTAGTACCAGAATGATAAAAATTGATGGCAGATTTTGTGAGAAATAGCCAGTCACACTGAAGTTGTAGGAGTAAATTCTTAAAATCAGTGTAAATATTTTTGTTAAAATTTGCTATTTATAAATTTATGTAAAGAAAGGAATATCCAAAATAGTATTGCCCCTCAAGTGATACTGTGACTTTTACTAACATATAAACACACACACATGCACACAAACCCCACACATATGTGCCCCATCTCATCACATATATATTTTCTTTTTTTGGAAATGCCATTGGTAAACATTTACCAGCAAACAGCTGCACAATATCATAGATTAGACACCCATTACTTCTCACTGAAGCATTGAAATAATCTTTCATCTCCCTTTCCAGCTTTCCACTTTATCACTTCTCCTCTCACTTTGTGAGCTTTACAGTCAAGTAATCGCACTTATATATTTTGCCTATATATCCTGTGGTGTTCAATGACTTCATGGTTTTTTTGTTCTTTATATTTCTTTAGGTTAAAATGTTTTTTCTTCCTTTTTTCACTACAAAATTCACCCATCATGATCTGGCTGAGGTGTATCACATACATAGTAGGTGTTACATTATGTATCCCTTCATCTCATATTATATTATTTTTGCTTTAATTTATATAAATTTTGGCTTATTCAGCCAAGTGGGCTGTTATTTGCTTTTGAACATATTTATCCAGGTCTAATATGTGTCAGGCACTGCTTTATGCAGTAGGGTGGGATCAGGAAACAAAAAGGGTAGAAATTTCTTACTTCACAGAGATTAGTGATGATGTATGTAAAACCTATGGCTAATCATGAGCATTTGTCTTACTCAGCTCAGGCTGCTAAACAAAGTGCCATAGACAGGGTGGCTTTGACAGCAGGCATGACTCACAGTTCTGGCCACCTTCTAGCTATATCCTCAATGTGGCAGAAAGAGGTCTCTTTCTCTTCTTACAAGGGTACTAATCCCATCATAAGGCCACTAATCCCATCATAAGGCCTTCAGCCTCATAACCTCATCTAAACCTAGTTACTTCCTAAAAATCAGAGCTGCCAATACATTGAAGGCTGGGTTCCAACATATGAATTTGGAGGGAGGAACACAAGCCTCAGTTCAGCAACATTAAAACTTCAGTTATGATGGTAATGATATGATGATTCAAAACTGAATAATTTATCCCCAAACTTACTTCTTTATGATGGTATGCATTTATGTGCCTTAAGATAAAATTTCTCTGTAGATTCTGCATTTCCTTTCCCTTGCCTGGGGTCCCAAATATTTGTGATCTATTACCTAGGGATAAATTGAATATTACAAAAGAGAAAATTAAATGTGTATTTTATATTTTTAAGGTTACAATCAATGAAATTCTTATGGGTTTATATTCTTAAGAGCTCAGTTTATAGATCTAATGTTAATATTTTATTAAAAAAATAAAGAATGGTTTGGATAATCTTGGAATTATAAATAACCAACTTAGAAACTGCATATTGGAAATATATATTGCCATATCAGATAATTGAAGTCCAAAAATGAATTCAATAGTTTGTTCTAAGACATGACAGAGTGGTGATCACTATTATTTCCTTTGATTAGCATTCAAGGAAACTCTAATTTAGATGAAAACCAAAAATGTTCTATTTCTATCCAACAGCATGTTTCTGAAGGCTTTTGATCTTAAAGATAAATTCTTAATTCCTTTTATATAACATTTAATATGTTTCCATTTACAACAAACCAGATATGATCTTTGTTTAAGGGTATTTAATAGAAATGAGATGATCAGTATTTCAAATATAACTATAGCTACATTTCTGTTAATAAGTCATGAATTCATTATTAAATAATGTGTGTGTGTTTGTGTGTATTTACTTCATTTCCTTCACATATACTTACAAGGAACTTTCATCACATTCTAGAAAAAAAAATAAAGATAAATGACATTTTGAAAGCCTATTTCGGTGGAGTTCCACATCTCTTGCTTCATCCCAGAACAGACTATATATAAAATCATAATTTAGTAATGAGCTTTATTAAAGAGGATGAATGGTTCTCATTAATGATGTGATCACAATTGTTTTGCTTCAGTGAGTCTAGCCAGAGTTCATATGAATTGACATAAATTATGTTATAATGCAGAAAATTTAATTTAGCATGAGACAAAGAGTAAAACAAAATGCAGTATCCAATTCAAGAAAAAAAAAATTTAAATGAGTTACTAGGTCTTGGGATTTAAAATCATTAGTTACATACAAAACAGTAATAGAAATATTTACAATGTTTTTTGATAGAAAAAACCGTGATTTTGAAAAATAATCCAAAATATCCAATTTTAAATCTGGAAGATTTATCAGAACTATTCACCACACACACACACACACACACACGCACACACACAAACATGTATATAAGCTTATGCATATGCTCTGGAGGATATTTAAATATTGAATTAAAAAATTTTTTTTTAAATCTATGTTCTCAAAACACTGATAATTTAAAATAAGTTCATTTTTCAGAGTAAGCATTATTGAACAAGTGGAATAAGAAAAAGAAGACCAGCTTTGTATAAAGATCTATCAGAAAGTTTCAATACGAAATTCTTATTTTACTAATGGGGATAAAGCAATGTTTGTTCCTCAGTCACTGTCAATGGATGGATTTTGGCTTTTTTAACATCAATATTTTTTGTGTTATTCTTAGGATCACTATGTGTCATTATCAGTATCAACTTCTAACCACATGATATCCACATTACTCATATTTGGGATTGTACAATAAATATAAACCTAAATATTAATCATTTCACCATTAATGTTCTTCTTGAGTTTTCATGACTGAATAAAAAGGATGGTTTGTCTATTCTATGCTATTAACATTTGTAAATCTAATTTTGATAAAGTTAGGCAATACATAGGGGTCAAAAACTAGTTGAACTGCAAAAGTTTCTGTTGTTTAATTGCTGCTTAGCGGGGAAGAACATTTGAAGCCTTGGCTTATAAGAGCTCTCCTATTTATAAAAAATGTTCTTTGGGCTCTTATAAATTATACGTGTCCTTGCAATTTGATGTTGATTTGTCTTTTCCTAGTGCTTTGAATTTAAGCAATTAGCATCTAAACATGAATCCAAATGTGTCACATCAAGTGAATTTTAAAAATACCTCATGAAACTGTGTAGCACAGAGAAGGCAAATAGTGAATCTGTGGCATCTTACTACACTGAGGAACAGTGACTGCATTGGGGTATGGGTGGGGACTTGATAATATGGGTAAATGTAGTAACCACATTGTTTTTTCATGTGAAACCTTCATAAGAGTGTATATATCAGTAATACTTTAATTAAAAAAATACCTCATGGTTAGAATAGGAAAATTATAAATTTTCAGAATTTGGAAGAATTTTAGTAAATATCTAGAAAACCTATTTTCTATACCCAATGGAAAGGTGTGGAAAGTAGCAGTTAGCAGTGTAGGATACAGTCAGGCTTGCAAGATAGGAATCTTGACTCTATACCAACTATATGAACTTTGATCAAGTAACTTAATTTCTCTAAACCTCAATTTCCTTAGTAACCATCTCACAGAGTTTTTATAAGGGCTGTATAAGGTGAAAAAAAGGGAGCCATGGCTGATAAATCTACAGTTCCAGGGTCTATGCAGTATAGGTAGTAACCCTTCAAAGCCAAGAATATCTTACTAAGGGCATTTCAGAGATAAGATCCCTTTCTCTAACAATAGTTTGGAAACGATTCTCTAACAATAGTTTGGAAACAATATTTCAAACAATGGAATAGGGAAAGAGGTTTGAGATGGATAATCAGTACATTTAAATGGATGACCAATTGACAATGAGATTATACTAGGTATAATCAGAAAACCTGAGTTGATGTCCCACTGGACATTTGTAAATTGTGTGACCTTGGATGAGAAAGTCCTCTTACCCTCTCTCAACTCTAATTTCCTAAACAGTGAAAGGACATACTAGTAACAGCTATGATTACCTCATAATTTTTGGTGTTTATTAAAAATATTTTACCAATATTTAAAAATTTTTTAAGGTGTAATAGACATAGAGCATCATATTAGTTTCAGGTGTACAGCAGCATACTGATTTGATCTTAACAGTTCTCATCTCAAGAAAAAAACTGTAGTTATGTGTAACAATAGGTGGTAATTAGAGCTGTTTTGGTGATCCTTTTGCAACAAATCTCCAGTTTTTACAAATTTATTACTAGAGTAAATGCAGACTTCAGAAAATAAACAGTTTGGACTTGGTCTCTTTAAGATAGTAACTGTATATATAATTTGTCATTTTTAGAGTTTGACATTAAGGCTTCTCTTTTAGTATTAAAATTCAAACATTTGCTTGAGGTCTTTCCTTGTTAAATCCTTTAACCTTTTTGTGACTTTGTTCCTATTTCCAGTTATAAATAAAGTCGAATATGAGCTTTCTATTTAGAAATAAATAACACTTCAGTTTGCTTTAAAATTTGGCATATTTTCAATTATTTAATACATGCAGCTTTATCAATTATTTTTTTAAGAATGCCTCGTAGTTAAGAATGTTCCTTATTGTAGGTAACTCTGTAATTCAAAACTTGACCAAAATTATTTATTAAATGTACATAGTTACCTGGGGAAAAATCCTATCTAAAACCCTATTTTAGTCAACTCTATTTTATTATATATGGTTCAAGATGAAAAGATGAGATCAGCCTTCCTTTCCCACATTTACCTTTTGGGGTCATTATTCTGCTACTCAAAAGGATATCATATATTATCCAGTTCTGCCAGTTCTTTCTCTAGCCTCTGCAATCATCTTTGGGGACCCCCTGTCAATCTTTCTGATTTATAATAATTTTGGAACCACTCACAAAGTCTTTCTCACCTTAATTTCTGCCAATTTGTGGAGTGACTCCAGTATTCATAGGATGACCCACACAATATTAAATCTCTCAGTTCCATGTCTGACATGATTAGTGTATGCTGGCACTTCCAATCACAAATAATTCTAACTTTCTTTAAACTTCAAGTGATAGTACCATAGTCTGGATTTTCGAACATGGCTTTACTCCACCAACATGCATTATGTACCAGTGTATACCAGCAGAGAGAGTTCACAAGCAACTCTTATTATTCAGAAATAAATATTATGCTCTGTTTCCTTATGCTGATGCCAGATGAGGTAGAACCAGAGAAAATATTAGTTGAATTTCAGGATTTCATCTTTGTCTGAAGAATGGAAATGGAGGACAAGGAATAGTTGTAGATTCGGTGTGAAATATTCTCTTTTCTATAGCCTTCATGAAAAAAATGTGGCTTTACCTAGATCTATAATCTGTTGTATGGATCAGTGTCATTCCTGAAGAACTGTTCTGCCTTATGTATTATATAAGTATTTATTAAGTTTCTCTTATTTTCCAGGCCATGTTCGAGTTACAGGTTAAAGAAAAAAGATCTTTACTCTAAAGGAACATTCATAGAGGTCGGGTTAGGGAAAACACAAACAAACCAATAATGAAGAAGGCCACTTTACAGAGATTAAAAAATAAAACAGGGGTATTTGACACAGAGTGAAAGGCGGCACATTTTGAATAGGGTGATCAAGGGAAAAAACTGTTAGAAATAAGGACTTTTGAGAAGAGATTAATGATTAAAAATCTATACATTTGAGGATTTGGGGATAGAATTCTACACAGAGGAAAATTCAAGCCAATACCTTCAGGCAAAATTAAATTTCAGTTATATGAGAAACAAAGATATAGTTCCTGTGGCTGGAGTTTGGCAAATCATGAATAGTCAAATGAAGGTTTATATCCAGGCAGGAGTAACAGTGGCTCAGTTCAGAGTAACGGAGAATTCAATGAGAGGAGTTCAGGGAAGCTACAAAGACTGCACAGCTTCAGCTGGATGGTGGGGCCACTGAGTCAGTTGTAAAAACTAGGGAAAGAGGTTTGAGGTGGATAATCAGATGTTGAATTCCTAACTGCCAGTACCTCAGGATATGATTATTGGGAGATAGGGCCTTTAAAGAGGAAATTAAAGTAAAAGGAAGCTGTTACAGATGGGTCCTAGTCCAGTGTGACTGGAGTCTTTATATCAGAGAAAGAAACAGCAGGCATGCCCAAAATAAAGGCTACATGAGGACACAGTAAGAAGGCAGCTCACTGCATGCCATGGAGGGAGGCCTGGGAGAAACCAACCCTGCTAGCACCTTGGTCTTGGACTTCCATCTTCTAGAACTGGGGTGAAATAAATTTCTGTTGTTTGTCCAGAAATTTGTTTAAATTTTCTGTTAATCTAGTCTCTGGCATTTTGTTATGGTAGCCCTCAGAAACTAATACACACAGTTCACATTTGAGATTTACAGCAGACAGCCAGTGAAGTTTCTGAGTAAACTACTGGAGTGAGTAGATGCTCGAATTAGAAATTCAAACTTTAAAGATATTAGCATTTCAATAAATAGTTACAATTATCTAGAAAATGTCTATTAATCTTAGTATGGTTCCTGTAGCTAAGCAGGCAAATTATATTACTCAGATTGCAGCTAAATTAAGAAATAATCTATGAAAAGGTTATTGGTTCTGTTATTGTTTCTACAATGCCATTGTAGGGCACTATCAACATTATTCTATAATTTCAGAATTGATACAAAATGATATAGTCTAGTTTTAGAACATGGCTCTAATAATACATGGGTGGACGGCTGCCAGTTATCAAGGATCAGTCTAGAAATGCTGTTTATAAAGGATAGGTAAAATAGGACACAAGATAATTTAGATATTTCTTTCTGGGAAAATGATAGCCAAAACTGGTTTTCCACTTCTGAATCAGGCAGAGGTCTTGATGCAACACTAGAAAAGAGTATCTTGAGTGGGTTTCTCAGATACCCTGTTTAGTCTTCAGAACACTAAGCAAAGGAGATTGAAAGCATGCTTGGCAAAGTTGAATGGCAAAGCGAAAATCTTCAAGCCTGCACAGACAGCACTGAAAATATATTACTGTGGTCTAAGAACTTTCAAATAAGCCAGTGCCCCCCATGCTTTGGGATAAAACTAGTTTATTTGGGTAAGAATGAGAACTGTTTATCTGACTGGGAAGATGTTATTATTTCCAAATAAGAGAGTAGGATATTTGTTACATATCTTTTTTAATGTCTGAGGGGGAGACAGTTTCCTAATTTGCTGAGGACATGATTAGAGTTTGGTTTCCTTCACCCATTTTCTTCACTCTGTAGGAAATTACCTGGTTGAAATTTTTTTTTTTTGAGAGGGCATCTCATATTTATTGATCAAATGGTTGTTAAAAACAATAAAATTCAGTATAGGGGGGTCAATGCTCAATGTACAATCATTAATCTATCTCAAGTCTAATTCTCGTCAGTCTCCAATCTTCTGAAGCATAACGAACAAGTTCTTACATGGTGAACAAATTCTTACATAGTGAATAAATTCTTACATGGTGAACAGTACAAGGGCATTCATCACAGAAACTTTCGGTTTTGATCACACATTATGACCTATAAACAATCAGGTCAAATATGAATATTCGTTTGATTTTTGTACTTGATTTATATGTTGATCCCACATTTCTCCCTTTATTATTATTATTATTTTTATTTTTAATAAAATGCTGAAGTGGTAGGTAGATGCAAGATAAAGGTAGAAAACATAGTTTAGTGCTGTAAGAAGGCAAATGTAGATGATCAGATGATCAGGTGTGTGCCTATGGACTAAGTATTAATCCA
The DNA here is from genome assembly GCF_040802235.1 of Manis javanica. NCBI lineage: Eukaryota > Metazoa > Chordata > Mammalia > Pholidota > Manidae > Manis > Manis javanica. The sequence continues at coordinate 123,807,809 of NC_133160.1, read as the reverse complement.
GGCTAGACAAGGGCAGCAAAACATCCATGGATGCAGAAGATTTCTCTCAAAGCAGGAGGGTGTGAGGTTCTGAACCTCACCTCTGTTGATCCCCAAATTCTCACCTGATGGCCCCCCTGCGACTGTGCCTGTCTTAGGTTGTTCCTCCCTTAAGGAATCTTACCCATCTCTGGCTAACCAGTCATCTTCCGGGGCCATACAGGGAAATGTAAAGTTGGTAAGTGAGAGAGAAGCCATATTGTTTGAAAAGGTTAGCTTTTTACTTCTTTGCAGATTTATGCCCTGTGGCTTCTATGCCCAGCACTTGCCTCGAGGTATCTTTACCACCTGGAGGAATTATGATACTTGGTAAATTCGATATGAGGCACGAATTCTATTTAAGGGTTGTAATTAGGAAGAAAGAAGAAAAGCTATAGATATAGCATATGGAAGGAAACATGGGAGGATTGATTATTTCTTTGACATATCTTCTTGTAGAGTACCTTAAGTATGTATAGGTTTTAAACTACTAACTAATTTGCACACACATATTAACATAATAGGAATACGGTGACATAAACAAAGCAAATCTATAATTACCATCCATCTCCAGTGAAGCCAAGAAAACCATTTAGGCACCCTAGGCATTTGTGAAAATTTGTCTATGATATGATGGATATTGTCCAACTGTACTTGAACAGTCTGAGAGAAATCAGACAGATTAAAGTAGCCCATTTCTGGGATCTGTTCACATCCCATATGTTCTTTTAACCGTAGATAGTCTATAGTCATAAGATTTTGGAGTGCTACAACTTGCACCCCTCCCAACTCCTGGTTGAGTTCCAACAGTACAGATCCAGTCAAATTCGTTGTCTCACTGTATGCACATGCCAGCCTAGACATCTCCCTCCTCATTCCTATGGCAAGTCCAGGAGACAGTGGGCTGGATGCAGCCACAACCGCAGCATCGTCCGGATACCTGTGGAGGCTTTTTGATGATCATCCCCCGGCACAAGTCCTCCAGAGAGTGCTGATGCCGGAAGCTCCTCCCCATATCGTATCCTAGTTCATTTTCTGGGTATCCAAGCTAGGCCTTGATCTTCTGCATAGAAACAAACAGACCCTTTGCCCACACTTTGACATGCCCTCTATATCTCTGTGCAGAACTCATTGGAGGTCAGCACACAGTAACTGCTTTTTTTTTTTTTTTTTTTTATTAAGAGAAAGGAATATTATCAGAAAAGAGTACCTCCATAGCTGATCATCTGACACCCTTTAAGTGATCAACATTAAGGATATTTAAAGCATGCGTTGATCTTTGATTTACCAATAGTTTTATCCTATCAAGGAGTAATCCCCCTTTTCTTTCTTTCTTTCTTTTTTTTTTTTTTAATTTTTAATCTACACTTACATGAAGAATACTATGTTTACTATGCTCTCCCCTATATCAGGTCCCCCCTAAAAACCACATTACGGTTACTGTCCATCAGCTTAGCAAAATGTTGTAGAGTCACTACTTATCCTCTCTGTGTTGTGCAGCCCACCCTCCCCTTGCTCCCTCCCCCCCATGCATGCTAATCTTAATACCTCCTTCTTCTTCCCCCCCCCTTATCCCTCCCTGCCCACCCATCCTCCCCAGTTCCTTTCCCTATGGTACCTGTTAGTCCATTTTTGGGTTCTGTAATTCCGCTGCTGTTTTGTTCCTTCAGTTTTTCCTTTGTTCCTATACTCCTCAGATGAGTGAAATCATTTGGTATTTCTCTTTCTCCGCTTGGCTTATTTCACTGAGCATAATTCTCTCCAGCTCCATCCATGTTGCTGCAAATGGTTGGATTTTTCCACTTCTTATGGCTGAGTAGTATTCCATTGTGTATATGTACCACATCTTCTTTATCCATTCATCTACCGATGGACATTTAGGTTGCTTCCAATTCTTGGCTATTGTAAATAGTGCTGCGATAAACATAGGGGTGCATCTGTCTTTCTCAAACTTGATTGCTGCGTTCTTAGGGTAAATTCCTAGGAGTGGAATTCCTGGGTCAAATGGTAGGTCTGTTTTGAGCATTTTGATGCACCGCCATACTGCTTTCCACAATGGTTGAACTAATTTACATTCCCACCAGCAGTGTAGGAGGGTTCCCCTTTCTCCACAACCTCGCCAACATTTGTTGTTGTTTGTCTTTTGGATGGCAGCTATCCTTACTGGTGTGAGGTGATACCTCATTGTAGTTTTAATTTGCATTTCTCTGATAATTATCGATGTGGAGCATCTTTTCATCTGTCTGTTGGCCATCTGTATTTCTTTTTTAAAGAACTGTCTGTTCAGTTCCTCTGCCCATTTTTTAATTGGGTTATTTGTTTTTTGTTTGTTGAGGCATGTGAGCTCTTTATATATTCTGGACGTCAAGCCTTTATCGGATGTGTCATTTTTCAAATATATTCTCCCATACTGTAGGGTTCCTTTTTGTTCTATTGATGGTGTCTTTTGCTGTACAGAAGCTTTTCAGCTTAATGTAGTCCCACTTGCTCATTTTTGCTGTTGTTTTCCTTGCCCGGGGAGATATATTCAAGAAGAAGTCACTCATGTTTATGTCTAAGAGGTTTTTGCCTATGTTTTTTTCCAAGAGTTTAATGGTTTCATGACTTACATTCAGGTCTTTGATCCATTTTGAGTTTACCTTTGTGTATGGGGTTAGACTGTGTTCCAGTTTCATTCTCTTACATGTAGCTGTCCAGTTTTGCCAGCACCATCTGTTGAAGAGACTGTCATTTTGCCATTGTATGTCCATGGCTCCTTTATCAAATATTAATTGACCATATATGTTTGGGTTAATTTCTGGAGTCTCTAATCTGTTCCACTGGTCTTGGCTCTGTCCTTGTGCCAGTACCAAATTGTCTTGATTACTATGGCTTTGTAGTAGAGCTTGAAGTTGGGGAGTGAGATCCCCCCTACTTTATTCTTCTTTTTCAGGATTGCTTTGGCTATTCGGGGTCTTTGGTGTTTCCATATGAATTTTTGAATTATTTGTTCCAATTCATTGAAGAATGTTGCTGGTAATTTGAGAGGGATTGCATCAAATCTGTATATTGCTTTGGGCAGGATGGCCATTTTGACGATATTAATTCTTCCTAGCCATGAGCATGGGATGAGTTTCCATTCATTAGTGTCCCCTTTAATTTCTCTTAAGAGAGACTTATGGTTTCAGAGTGTAAGTCTTTCACTTCTTAGGTTAGGTTTAATCCTAGGTATTTTATTCTTTTTGATGCAATGGTGAATGGAATTGTTTTCCTGATTTCTCTTTCTATTGATTCGTTGTTAGTGTATAGGAAAGCTACAGATTTCTGTGTGTTAATTTTGTAACCTGCAACTTTGCTGTATTCCAATATCAGTTCTAGTAGTTTTGGAGTGGAGTCTTTAGGGTTTTTTATGTACAGTATCATATCATCTGCAAATAGTGACAGTTTAACTTCTTTACCTATCTGGATTCCTTGTATTTCTTTGTTTTGTCTGATTGCTGTGGCTAGGACCTCCAGTACTATGTTAAATAACAGTGGGGAGAGTGGGCATCCCTGTCTGGTTCCCGTTCTCAGAGGAAATGCTTTCAGCTTCTCACTGTTCAGTATAATGCTGGCTGTGTGTCTATCATATATGGCCTTTATTATGTTGAGGTACTTGCCCTCTATTCCCATTTTGCTGAGAGTTTTTAACATGAATGGATGTTGAATTTTGTCAAATGCTTTTTCAGCATCTATGGAGATGATCATGTGGTTTTTGTACTTCTTTTTGTTGATGTGGTGGATGATGTTGATGGATTTTCGAATGCTGTACCATCCTTGCGTCCCTGGGATGAACCCCACTTGGTCATGGTGTATGATCCTTTTGATATACTGTTGAATTTTGTTTGCTAATATTTTATTGAGTATTTTTGCATCTACATTCATCAGGGATATTGGTCTGTAATTTTCTTTTTTGGTGGGGTCTTTGCCTGGTTTTGGTATTAGGGTGATGTTGGCTTCATAGAATGAGTTTGGGAGTCTTCCCTCTTCTTCTATTTTTTGGAACACTTTAAGGAGAATGGGTATTATGTCTTCTCTGTGTGTCTGATAAAATTCCGAGGTAAATCCGTCCGGCCCCGGGGTTTTGTTCTTGGGTAGTTTTTTGATTACCGTTTCAATTTCTTTGCTTGTAATTGGTTTGTTTAACTTTTGTGTTTCTTCCTTGGTCAGTCTTGGGAGGTTGTATTTTTCTAGGAAGTTGTCCATTTCTTCTAGGTTTTCCAGCTTGTTGGCATATAAGTTTTCATAGTAGTCTTTAATAATTCCTTGTATTTCTGTGGAGTCTGTCGTGATTTTTCCATTCTCATTTCTGATTATGTTGATTTGGGTTGATTCTCTTTTTCGCTTAATAAGTTGGGCTAGAAGCTTATCTATTTTGTTTATTTTCTCGAAGAACCAGCTCTTGGTTTCATTGATTTTTGCTTTTGTTTTATTCTTCTCAATTTTGTTTATTTCTTCTGTGATCTTTATTATGTCCCTCCTTCTGCTGACTTTAGGCCTCATTTGTTCTTCTTTTTCCAGTTTTGATAATTGTGGTGTTAGACTATTCATTTGGGATTGTTCTTCCTTCTTCAAGTGTGCCTGGATTGCTATATACTTTCCTCTTAAGACTGCTTTCGCTGCGTCCCACAGAAGTTGGGGCTTAGTGTTGTTGTTGTCCTTTGTTTCTATATATTCCTTGATCTCTATTTTGATTTGTTCATTGATCTATTGATTATTTAGTAGCATGTTTTTAAGCCTCCATGTGTTTGTGAGCCTTTTTGTTTTCTTTGTAGAATTTATTTCTACTTTTATACCTTTGTGGTCTGAAAAATTGGTTGGTAGAATTTCAATATTTTAGAGTTTACTGAGGCTCTTTTTGTGAGCTAGTATGTGGTCTATTCTGGAGAATGTTCCATGTGCACTTGAGAAGAATGTATATCCTGTTGCTTTTGGATGTAGAGTTCTATAGATGTCTATTAGGTCCATCTGTTCTAGTGTGTTGTTCAGTGCCTGTGTGTCCTTACTTATTTTCTGCCCGGTGGATCTATCCTTCGGGGTAAGTGGTGTGTTGAAGTCTCCTAAAATGAATGCATTGCAGTCTATTTCCCTCTTTAGTTCTGTTAGTATTTGCTTCACATATGCTGATGCTCCAGTATTGGGTGCATATATATTTGTAATGGTTATATCCTCTTGTTGGACTGAGCCCTTTATCATTATGTAGTATCCTTCTTTATCTCTTGTTACTTTCTTTGTTTTGAAGTCTATTTTGTCTGATATTAGTACTGCAACCCCTGCTTTCTTCTCACTGTTGTTTGCCTGAAATATGTTTTTCCATCCCTTGACTTTTAGTCTATGCTTATCTTTGGGTTTAAGGTGAGTTTCTTGTAAGCAGCATACAGATGGGTCTTGCTTTTTTATCCATTCTATTACTCTGTGTCTTTTGATTGGTGCATTCAGTCCATTTACATTTAGGGTGACTATTGAAAGATATGTACTTATTGCCATTGCAGGCTTTAGATTCGTCGTTACCAAAGGTTCAAGGTTAGCTTCTTTAGTATCTTACTGCCTAACTTAGCTCGCTTATTGAGCTGTTATATACACTGTCTGGAGATTCTTTTCTTCTCTCCCTTCTTATTCCTCCTCCTCTGTTCTTCATATGTTGTGTGTTTTGTTCTGTGCTCTTTTTAGGGGTGCTCCCGTCTAGAGCAGTCCCTGTAGGATGCCCTGTAGAGGTGGTTTGTGGGAAGCAAATTCCCTTAGCTTTTGCTTGTCTGGGAATTGTTTAATCCTGCCATCATATTTAAATGATAGTTGTGCTGGATACAGTATCCTTGGTTCAAGGCCCTTCTGTTTCATTGCATTAAGTATATCATGCCATTCTCTTCTGGCCTGTAGGGTTTCTGTCGAGAAGTCTGATGTTAGCCTGATGGGTTTTCCTTTGTAGGTGACCTTTTTCTCTTGAGCTGCCTTTAAAACTCTTTCCTTGTCCTTGATCCTTGCCATTTTAATTACTATGTGTCTTGATGTTGTCCTCCTTGGATCCTTTCTGTTGGGGGTTCTGTGTAATTCCATGGTCTGTTCGATTATTTCCTCCCCCAGTTTGGGGAAGTTTTCAGCAATTATTTCTTCAAGAGACTTTCTATCCCTTTTCCTCTTTCTTCTTATTCTGGTATCCCTATAATACAAATATTATTCCTTTTGGCTTGGTCACATAGTTCTCTTAGTGTTGTTTCATTCCTGGAGATCCTTTTATCTCTCTCTATGTCAGCTTCTATACGTTCCTGTTCTCTGGCTTCTATTCCTTCAATGGCCTCTTGCATCTTATCCATTCTGCTTATAAATCCTTTCAGGGATTGTTTCACTTCTGTGATCTCCTTCCTGACATCTGTGATCTCCCTCCGGACTTCATCCCACTGCTCTTGCATTTTTCTCTGCATCTCATCCCATTGCTCTTGCATTTTTCTCTGCATCTCTGTCAGCATGTTCATGATTTTTATTTTGAATTCTTTTTCAGGAGGACTGGTTAGGTCTGTCTCCTTCTCAGGTGTTGTCTCTGTGATCTTTGTCTGCCTGTAGTTTTGCCTTTTCATGGTGATAGAGATAGTTTGCAGAGCTGGTACACGTGACCGCTGGAAGAGCTTCCCTTCTTGTTGGTTTGTGGCCTTCCTCTCCTGGGAGAATAGCGACCTCTAGTGGCTTGTGCTGGGCAGCTGTGTGCAGACAGGGCTTCTGCTTCCTGCCCGGTTGCTATGAGGTTTATCTCCACTGTTGCTGTGGGCGTGACCTGGCTGGGGCTGCTCCTCCAAAATGGTGGAGCCCTGTTGGAGGGGGAGCGACCGGGAGGCTATTTATCTCCGTAAGGGGCCTCTGTGCTCTCTGCTGCCCAGGGGGTTAGAGTGCCCAGAGATCCCCAGATTCCCTGCCTCTGGTCTAAGTGACCTGTCCTGCCCCTTTAAGACTTCCAAAAAGCACTCTCCAAACCAAAACAACAATAGCAACAATGAGAGAGGGAACAGAAAAAAAAAAAAAAGAAAAAACACGCAATTTTTTTTTTGTCCTCAGGCACCGGTCCCAGGCACCCACTCACTGGTCCTGTTGCCCTGCCTCCCTAGCACCAGGGTCCCCGTCCCTTCAAGGCTTCCAAAAAGCACCCGCCCACTGGTCCCGCAGGGAAAAATGCGCGATATTGTTTGTCCTCAGGCACCGGTCCCAGGCACCCGGTCACCAGTCCCACCGCCCTGCCTCCCTAGCACCAGGGTCCCTGTCCCTTTAAGGCTTCCAAAAAGCACTCGCCAAAAAAAAAAAAAAAACCGCTCCGGTTTCTTTCCACCTGCAGGGAGCCGGAGGGGGGGGGTGGTGCTCGGGTCCCGCCGGGCCGGGGCTTGTATCTTATCCCCTTCACAAGGCGCTGGGTTCTTGCAGGTGTGGATGTGGTCTGGATGTTGTCCTGTGTCCTGTGGTCTCTATTTTAGGAAGATTTTTCTTTGTTATATTTTCATAGCTCTATGTGCTTTTGGGAGGAGATTTCCACTGCTCTACTCAAGCTGCCATCTTGGCTCCCTATCCTTACCTGGTTGAAATTTTTAAGAAAAGGTAGTACCTTCTCCTGGTGTTGAATTTAGAAAGGAATATCATTTATATGAGAAAGGGAAAAATTTTCTTTAACACCATGATTTATGTCTACTTAGCATCTACTCTTATCTTCCCCCACCCCAGCTGAGCTTCAGTTTTGCTAAGCAAGTATCTCAGGGGAAGCTGATCCCTCCAGCTAACTCATATTGGGCCTGATTGATCTAAGGGAGAGCCAATTACTCTTCTTCATAGTTCAGAAATGGATACATGACCCATATCTAGCCAATAACTCATGAGAGAAATCTGCTAAGGATCTCCTGGGAAAGAATTTGTTGCATGAAGAAGGTCTCTGTTTTTGTCAGGATTCATTCAAATCTAGTTATGATGCTTAGAACTGCTCTACACACAGAAAATAAAATAAAATTGCGAATGACACTCCAAAGAAATTAAAATGATCTGTCTTTGATGGCATCATGAAGCCACTGAATCAACTAGATCTGAAACTTGCTCTACCTTGGCTCTCTCCATTACATAAGAATAATTTCATTTTATGAATGACTTACATCAGGGTTTCTATTATTATGGTGAAACCATCCTACATGGTTTATAAGCAGAACTTAATCTTTGATTGAAAACTAAAAGAACTTAAGGCATGTGGTTTTTCGGATGGAATTATTAGGAAAATCAATAAAACTGTGATGCTTTGTTCATCTCTGTTCATGGCCCTGAAGCCATCTCCTCCACATAAATGAAACAGAGCTGCAGCAAATTTTGATGTATTAATGAAAACTCTGGATACTAAAGACCTTGAAACAGGATTCACTAAGGAAAAAAACCCTCTTCCGAAGGAATAGATGATGTTCTTCTAGGGGAAAGAATAATGAAATTCTCACAAAGAGAGACTTGGAATGAAATTTGTCTGTAGAATGGGACAGAGAACTTGAGAGCAAATGGAGTCGGTTGGGAGTAAAGGAAACTTAGTACTGGAAATTCCTGATAGGTATAAGCATGCCTCTCTTTAAAAATGTTCAGTGAAAAGTTCAGATTAGTTAGAAATGTCACCTTTGTTCCTCTAGGATTGGGATTTTGTTTTGAGTTATTTATAATTTGACTATGTAAACTGATGTGCTATTTGTGGAGGCTTAAGAGACAAGATGGCAAGGGAAAGGTACCTCCTAGACTTTAACTCATCCTGAGTCTTACAAGAGGTGAGACTCATCCCACAAGGAGAAGATAGGCTCAGCTTGCCAGGCTGATTAGTGCTGTCAGAGGAAAGAGACTCAAAATCTTAGAAAAACTTCCAATAGAAACACAAAGAAGAAAATAAACAGCTCAGTAAATTTATCTGCATAATAATCAGAAAGTGACTCCTAGCAGATAGTAATACTTGCCAGAATATTTAGAAACATGACAAAGTGCAGGGTTCCGTTATGCTATGTGAGATAAATTGTCCATTTATATTTTAAATCTAGTTTTGAACTGGAGAGAAATGAGTACAAGAAGCAATATGTGATATTCAGTGAGTTTTTTGCTCCTTTTTTTCCTTACACCCTGACCTTGGTATTAACCTGTGAGACTCAGGAATTCTTTTGGGTGGATATTATTCTTCTTGAAGGATTTATATTAATTCAGAGAGTGATGCCTATATATTGAGTTTGTTTTATAGAAGTTGGGGATTATTAGGTAATAAGACATATCATATGTTTCAGGAACATAATCAAGAACATAAAAGGAAATCCTGTATCGCAGAGACCTAAAATAGACTCTTAGAAGAACAGTTTGAAAAGACTAGAATTTTATTTTTTGTCCCTCTTAAAAGTGAGAGATGACTGATAGTGGAAAATGATGAGAAGTGAATTCACAGCAACCAAAAAAACAATAAAAAAAGATGATGCTAAAAGTTTTTTTAGAAGATCTATAGATTTAAAAAATAGGGTTTACAGGAGAGAGAAATGATTTGGTGATTGGGTGAAATTAAAGTATTAATGTAATTTCAATAAGATTCTCCTATTGTATCTTGTTCAAAGTAAGTGGCAAATATGTGTCTTTCTGGTGTTAAGTCAAGATAAACTGTTTCCCACCTTTCTGACCTGAAAGAAGAGTAAAGAAGTTAATATGTCAAAGAGAGGATCCATCACCTCCAGTGATTCGGGCAGGACATAGATGCCCAATGTGTCTTGCCAAACTTGTTATATTACAGGTGAGAAAACCGAGGGTCAGAAAACCTAACATATTTGCAGACTAAGCATGAGACTCCCAATTCCTGGGCAACTTACATCTGCTACTACCTTTTTCCAACGCAAGCATCTCTGAACTGCCCGATCCAAAATCTGACTTTCCCTTAAGTGTAAATACCTTTCCTTTAAAAACATTTTAATCTAGGTTTCATGCTTCAAAATAGTAAGTGAGATGTGAGACTGGCATTGGTTTATATTGCCTCATGGAGAGACAGCACAGGCATCCAAATATTCTATGACAGGCAACACGTCCCTCTTCTCAGTACTTTTTGGTTTGTGAATATAATTCCCATTTATTAACTTAAGAGACTAGATACTTGTTGAACATGTACCTTTACTGCTTTTCCAAGGGTTCCCTGTGGAGCAGCAATGTATTCACAGAATTTTCTTTAAAGGGTACTAAACAAAGATGCTTTATTAGTTTCCTACAGCTGCTGTAACACGTTATTACAAACTGAGTGGTTTAAAACAACAAAAAATTATTCCCTGAACAGCTCTGGAAGTTGGAAGTCCGAAATCAAGATATCAGCAGGGTTGGTTCCTTCTTGGGGACTCAGAGGGAAAACCTGTTCATGTTTCTTTCCTAACTCATTGGATTTCACAATCCTTGACTCTCCTACACTTGTGGATGTATTACCCTAATCTCTGCCTCTGTTTCACCTGATAGCCTATCAGTGTGTTTGTGTAGCTTCTCTTCTTATAAGGATGTTAGTCATATTGGATTAGGATCCAAACTCATCAAGTATGACCTCATCTTAACTTGGTTATATTGCAAAGACCCGATTTCCAGATGAATCACCTTCACAAATACAGGGATTTGTCTCAACATATCTTTCTAAGGAATACAATTCACCCTGTAACAGATGCCAGTGTATTTACTCCAGCCCCTTTTAGACACTTCATTATTAAATAATTCTTCTTCATATCATTAAAGGTTTTGCATAATATCTATAAAAAGTACACATCAAGGTTGTACTAGCTGCTATCTATATGCATGCACCTGAATATTGGTCATCAGTAGCACTATTGCTTGATGAACCAAAATCATCTACTATTCTGTTAAGTGTATGGGACATTACAGGAACAGTACGGACAGGACGGAGAGAGGGGAGATACAAAAATGGAAATGAAACATCAAAGACAACTCTTTGATTTCATGATTTTGGTATCATGACCTGCTCAAAACCTTAAAAGCTCATTTTTGTCTTCTTTGCAAGACATTTTAGAAAGTGATGTCTATTGACCTAATTTTTAAACTGGAACTAGATCTGTTACATATACACAAGCAGCTTTGTAATAGAAAATATAAGCAGCATATTACACTAGATATAAAACTTTATCTAATTTTAAATATCATCTTGAAGAATTATGGGAAAGAAAAAGTCTATCAAATGGAAAGCTGCCAATGACAGTTGCAAAGGAGATTGTAATATTTTTGTGTTAGTTTGGTTATTCAACCTATCTAGAAAAACATATTTGTAAAATAAAGAGAATCTATAATTCAAAGATGTTTTTAAAAAATGCTGATGTTTCCAAACCTGAATTTTAAAGTTCAGCTTTGAGATGTTTATTTTAAGAACTGTTTTTAAAGTCATCATTAAAGACAGTGTTCCATTCACAGGAGTCATAAAATCATAAGGAGACTTCAGAATGTAAGGTAATATTTAAGTAGAAAAAAATTAGCATCCCTGAGACATTCTATAGCTGACATCTGCAAATCTGCATTCAAACAGAGGATTAAAGTGGCCCTGCTGTGCCTATCTGCTGTGAACTGGATGGACATATTGATAAATAAAGTGTATTTTGAGGCAAGATAATTTTTTGTCCTTTCAGTTTGTCAGAGATTAATGACTACAGGCATTTGTTTGGAATGTTTTATTCTAACTTCTTTTATTGTGAGATCTTGACTAGAATGGCTTATGTTCATGTTAATGAGTCCAGAGCCCTTACTTTACAATATTAAAAATATAATAGATTAAGAAAAATACATGATTTTATGTATTAATTTATAATTATGGAAATGAAAAATACATATAGCTACATACATACAGTTATTAATTTATAATGCATGAAATATCCATTTATATTTGAAATAATATAAATCTAAGTATATTGTGTAGTACAGATATTGTGTGGCAGAAATTGTATACATTTTCATTACTACTCGTTCAATACAATGTTTATTTGGAAATATTGATTTGGATATTTTCCTATTAATAGACTTTTCTGTGTTAAAAGCTTCTTTGAAGCTTTCTAGTACCTACTGATTTTCATAGCTCATCATTTTTACTTATTGTTATTGTATTATTATTTTCCAGTGGTGCATTTTCCTACTGCCACTCACTTATAAATTATTTAGATATTTTCTAATTTATTCATTTCTTCCATATTTCCATGTATGAATTTTATTTTTTGATTATTCTATAATATTAAATCCACATTTTTTTAAATATCATATTAATGCTTGATCTCAGAGTCTGGATAGTAATGCCAAGCAAATTTCTAAGAGGATTTAGGTAGACTTATGGTCATGCTCAAGTAGAAGAGACCATGTTTGAAACACTGTTATCAAGAAGAAGCCTAAGGGTGAGAAAAAAAGACTCTAGAATGAGTTCTGGAGAATGCAACTCTTTCAGTGTATAAGTGCAAGTGGAGTCTTTGTATCTTAAAAATCCTATGTGCCGTGCAATTCCCCTTCTGCCAACACACACAAATGCATTTGTGTGCACACAGTCAACCACCAGTAGGCTTTCAGTCACCTTGTTGGGTAGTTTTGCCTCACCTTTGGATAGCTAAGTGTACACTCAGCAGCAATATGGTTAGTCCATCAATGTTAGGTAAGAAAATGTAAAATGATCACAAGTGAGTCACAAATGAGATGTGGAAAGGAATATGCACATGGGAGAATACAATGTAATTCTGAACAGAACGTGTAGCTCCTGAGCTTCAGGGACAAGTTGTAGATTGATTTTTGGTGATGTCAGTTCTGGACTTCAGTCATAATTGACAATGTCTGCTAATCTGAAAGGGAAGATCTGCCAGAACTTATTAAAATAAGGGGCTCAAAGGCTTTTGGAGAAATTCTCCCAAGGAATGCATGCATGATCAAGTAACATAATTATTCCTTAGAATAGAAAAGGTTGGGTGACTGGGAGTGCAGCACTCTGAATGTCTCTTTAGGTGTTTCTCTCCTTTGGTCTTCCCATCCAGCACGTCTGAGGCATATGGAGGGATTTTAAAAGGGTGTGTATGAAGCCACAATAGCTTTTGTCTCAAAAGCTTTGTGTTTTGGTACTAATGTGGTAATTGCAACACAGAGTGGTGGAAGAATAAATTTATTGACTTCTTCTTGAAATGTATCATAACTTAAATGCCTTCTACTTCTGAAATGCTTCATAGGCTATGCCACTCTGCCATATAAAGTCTCCAATATCTCAGAATGACAGTGATCCCAGTGAAAGTGCCAGCAACTGGCTAAGAGGAGAAAACAAACAAACAGTGTCAGTGGAAGCAGAAGTGTACCTCAGGGGAGCAGGAATGTATACAGGCATGTAATCTGTAGTACATACAGTGCCCAATGGAAGAATCTGTCACTAAACAAGGAGCAAAACTTGCAGATGCCTAATGGTAACTGAACCTGAAGTTATTGTTAACAGGCTCATGTAAGACTTCTAGCAACATAGGAAGGCTAGTATCCATGGTAGGTAGGAGCAAGAGTCAGAGAAACATAGGAGAAAGAGATGTAGATAAATGATAGGTGATGGAAAGATGATAGATGGTAGATGGATAGTTTGATAGACAAAGACAGATAAACTTAGTTTGGTTATTTTATTAAGACCAGTGGAAAAGAAAGGAAAGGAATCTATGCTGTCTAGTTTATATACTAATCTATAATCCTGAGAAATTTTAACTGTAAGCCTTATTTTGAGCTATATAAAGTTTTATATCTATGGAGTATGTGGTAATGCTGATATTTTCAATGTGCATTTATATGGCATAGGGAAAGAAATGTACTTTCTTTGAAGTATGGTTGATGTACGATATTATATTGACTTCAGGTGTACAACATAGTGATTCAACTGTTATTTACATTATTACATACTTGCCTTGAAAAGTGTAGTTGCTGTCAACATACAAAGACATTACAATATTATTGATTATATTCCCTATGCTGTACTTACATCCCTGTGAATAATTTATATTATAATTGGAATTGTGTGCCTCTTCCCTCCTTCACCTATTTCACCCACGTGTTCCTACCCCTCCCATGTGGAAAACACCAGTCTCTTTTCTGTATCTATCTGTGAGTCTATTTCTGTTTTGTTTGTTTTGTTGTTTAGATTCCACATGTAAGTGAAATCATATGAAATTTGTCTTTCTCTGTCTGATTTATTTTACTCAGCGTAATAACTTCGAGGTCCATCCAGGCTATTTAAATGGCAAGAATTCACTCTTTTTATGGATCAATGATATTCCATTGTGTATATGTACCACATCTTCTTTATTCATTAATCTATTGATGGACACTTTGAATGCTTCCATATTTTGACTATTATAAATAATGCAGCAATAAACATAGGAGTGCATATATCTTTTCAAATCAGTGATTTTGTTTTCTTCGAGTAAATTCCCACAACTGAAATTACTGGGTCATGTGCCATTTCAATTTTTAGCTTCTTGAGGAAACTCCACAGTGGCCGCACCAATTTACATTCCCAGTAACAGTGTAGGATGGTCCCCTTCCTCCACATCCTTTCCAGCACTTGTTATTTCTTTTGGATAGTGGCCATTCTGACTGGTGTGAGATACTATTTCATTGTGGTTTTGATTTGTATTTCCTTGATGACTAGTAATGTGGAGCATCTTTTCTTATGCCTGTTGACCATCTGTATGTCTTTGTTGGAAAAAATGTCTGTTCAGATTCTCTGCCCATTTTTTAATCAGATTTGTTTGTTTGTTTATTTGGTGTTGAGTTGCATGAGTTCTTTATTTATTTTGGATAGTAGCCCTTTATGATTTTCAAATAGATTCTCCATTCACTATATAGCCTTTTCATATTATTAATGGTTTTCTTTGCTGTATAGAAGCCTTTTAATTTGATACACTCCCACTTCTTCATTTTCACTTTTGTTTCCTTTGCCTGGGGAAATATATCCAGAAAAAAGTCACTAATGCCCTTTTTCAAGAGTTTACTACCTATGTCTTCTTCTCATTGTTTTATGGCCTCCTATCGTATATTCAGGTTTAATCAATTTTGAGTTTGTTTTTGTGTATGGTATAGAGCAGTGACCCAGTTTCATTCTCTTACAAGTAGCTGTCCAGTTTTCCCAATGCCATTTATTGAAGAGCCTGTCTTTTCTCCATTGTATATTCTTGCCTCCTTTGTCATATATTAATTGACCATATATGCATGGGTATATCTCTGGGCTTTCTATTCTGTTCCATTGATCTATGTATCTGTTTTTGTGCCAGTACGATACTATTTCAATTACTGTTGCTTTGTAATATAATTTGAAATCAGAATGCATGATACCCCCAGCTTTCTTCTTTATCAGGATTGCTTTGGCTATTGGGAGTCTTTGGTTGTTCTGTAGACATTTTAGGATTATTTTCTCTGTTCACTGAAAAATGCCATTAGTATTTTGATAGGGACTGCATTGAATCTGTACTTTGCTTGGGCAGGATGGCCATTTTGACAATATTAACTCTTTCTGTCCATATGCATGGAATATCTTTCCATTCATTTGTACTTTCTTCAAGTTCTTTCATCAATGTTATATAGTTTTAAGAGTGCAGAGCTTTCACTTCCTTGCCTAGGTTTATTCCTAAGTATTTTATGGTTTTTGGTGCAATTGTAAATGAATTGTTTTGTTGATTTCTCTTTCTGCTGCTTTGTTACTATTACATAGGAATGCAACAGATTTCTGTAGACTGATTTTGTGTCCTGCAACATTACTGAGTTCATTTATTATTTCTAATAGTTTTTTGGTATAGTCTTTAGGGTTTTCTACATAAAGTGTCATGTCATCTGCAAAGAGTGACAGTTTTACTTCTTCCTTACCACTTTGGATGCCTTCATTTCTGGTACTATGTTTAATTGAAGTGGTAAGAGTGACATGTTTGTCTTCTTCCTGATCTTAGAGGAAAAGCTTTCAACTTTTCACCATTGAATACCTTGTTAACTGTGGGTTTGTCATATATGGCCTCTATGATGTTGAGTTATGTTCCCTCTATATTCATTTTGTTGAATTTTTTATCATGAATGGATGCTGAATTTTGTCAAAGGCTTTTTCAGCATCTATTGAGGTGATCGTATGTTTTGTTATCCATCTTTTATTAATGTTGTGTATCACATTGATTTGCAGTTATTGAACCATCCTTACATTCCTGGAATAGATTCTACTTGGTCATGATGAATAATCCTCCTAATGTACTTTTGAATTTGATTTTCTGATACTTGGTTGAGGATTTTTGCTTCTGTATTCTTCAGGGATACTGGTCTGTAATTTTCTCTTTTTCTTTATAGTGTCTTTACTAGTTTTGGTATTAGAGTAATGCTGGCCTCAAAGAATGAATTTGGAAGTATTCCTTCATCTTCCATTTTTTGTAATACTTTAAGAAGTATAGGCATTAGCTTTTCTTTAAATGTTTGGTATAGTTCATCTGTGAAGCCATCTTGTCCTGGACTTCTGTTTGTTTGGAGTTTTTTGATTACCAATTCAATTTCATTACCAGTTGGCAGTCTGTTCAAATTTTCTGTTTCTTCCTGGGTCAGTCTTGGAAGGGTATGTCTTTAGGAATTTATCCATTTTTTCTGGTTTTCCAGTGTATTGGCATATAATTTTTCATAGAATTCTATTATAATTCTTTAAATTTCAATGATGTCAGTTCTATATTCTCTTTGGTTGATGATTTTCTTTATTTGTGTCCTCTTTCATTTTTTCTTGATAAGTCTGGTTAAGGTTTTGTCTATTTTGCTTGTTTTCTCAAAGAACCTGCTCTTGGTTTCATTGATTTTTCTCTATTGTGATCTTAGTCTCTATTTCATTTATGTCTGTTCTGATCATTATTATCTTCTTCCTTCTACTAATTTTGTACTTTGTTCTTTTTTCCAGTTCCCTTAGTTGCTTATTTAAGATTGTTCTTGTTTCTTGAGGTAGGTCTGTATCACTATGAACTTCCCTCCTAGAACTACTTTTGCTGCATCCCACAGATTTGGAACCATTGAATTTTTGTTTTCATTTGTCTCCATGTATTTTTTTACTTCCTTTTAAATATGTTTATTAATACACTGGTTTTTAAAGGCATGTTGTTTAGCCTCCATGAATTTGTTTTTCCAATTTTTTTCTAAAGAAATTCACTTTTAAAATGTAAAAAAACTAAGCAAACTATCTTCTGTGTCCATTTCCAGTTTGTGAAATTAATAGAAGCATCCTGAACTTCACAGATCTACAAGAGCCTTTGGAGGTTAAAAAACTGAATAAGGATGAGGAAATATTATCCTCATGGTTAGGCATGCTCTAGTTTGAAGGCACCATGCTTTTCCTAGAGGATGCTATGACCAAGTCAGTATTCTTGTGTACTTCTGACAAAGAGAAGTAACAAAGGGGCTGCAGAGGAAGAGGCAGTTATCTAGACTGTGAGTTCCCATAGAATTTTAACTGGACGTAATCCTGTTAGAATAGTTTTGCCAAGATATGAGGGTAAGGATCGAAAGTGAGATCTTTGCTAATCTCCAAAACACATTGAGAAAATTTGTCCAAAATTGCTCAGTTAAAAATTGTCAGATTATACATTTGAAAGTAGAACCTTTCTCTTTTCCCATACTTTAGATATTGAGCTTACAGGTGAATGCTCTCATCTACGCTACACATTTGATTAAATAGAGAATAAAAAAGAAAACCTCTCTGATTAAATTCCTGCAATATATCCCTGTCTTCCAATAAAACCAAATGTTGACATAAACCTCAGCTAACTTTCTACCAGTGTTTGAAAATATGCTACAGTTTTCTGAATATATTGATCACCTCCATGTGTTTGAATATCCTGTATAATTTGACTTGAATGACTTTCTCATCTTTGACCTGTTTGAAACATCTTGTATTTTCAGCACTGTGCTCAAAATACCTGCTTATTTTGAATATTTACATGGGAATCTTCATAGTTAAGTGCTTCCTCTAATGTATTCCTGGAACAGCTTTTACATACTTCTTTTATCACAGCTTGCATTAGTTTTGATGGAGGCATATTTTTTCATCATTTGAAAGAATCCATTATTGAAAAAATAGGGGTGCATTATGGGTGTAATATATGAAATAACATCAATAGAAATGACAATTATTAGACACAAGCCCCCCCAAAATAACTTGAACCTGAAATAAAACATTGGTGAGTATGTATAAATATAAAATTTTTAAGTCTGCAAGATATCAAATTTTGTATTTATTTTATGATTCTCAGCTTTAGCTAATTCTTTTATGTTTATTATTAACCAGTCCTATTGATTTGGATAAGAAGTCATCTATTGTGCTTAGCAAATGTTTATTTAATTAAAATTAATCTATTTAAGTGCTTGAGGTCAGTACATTGATGGGAAGGCAGATAGATATTTAAAACAGATTCATTCTAAAACATTTCACATGTGGTCAGAATATATCATTCTTGGACAGTGATTTTAAAGGTGTAAGAATAGATGTCTTGAAACAGTATACACACAAGCAAGGTCATTCCCCTGAAGCTGAAGATTCTACAAACTGTTCATCTACCTTGATTCTGACAAAATACTAGTAAAACAATGTTATTATTGCTAATTAAATATCCCAGATTCCTTGAAATTAGGAAGTAAATCTTGGCTTACTAGTAAGTATTCCACTATGCATCTTATTATAAAAAAATTAATTGATATACTGGTTAAGATATAGCTTTCTATAAATTTAAATTTATATGAAGTCTAAATCATATGAAATGTGATTCAAGATTGCGATCATTTATAAATAATATGATGAATCTGATTGGCTGACAATAAAGCTTTAGTATCTCATTAAGAAGAAAACATCCTCTGTTGCCTAAAATGAACAGCTGGATACTCTTCCTTTTCTTTCGAGGCCATATCACAAAAATACAAATCATATATTCAACATCAAAGACATGAATATAATATTGTATATCAAATATGTACATGAGTAGCTGTGGAATATATTAGTGCATTTGACTTTGGTAAACTCATAAACGTTTTTGTGCCTGGAAATAGGTAAGATTATATTCTAACATCTTTAAGTTTCACTTTTTCAAAATGCATTTTATAGGTAATAGAGAATTTAACACATGCAATAAAGCTGAACAGAGTAAAGTTCCTTTCAAGGACAAACCTCTGTTAGATATTTTATATGCTTATTATGGTTGAAACTGGCAAATAATCTATGAATTTAAGCTTTAGTTTGAAATCTGGTATCAGAGAATGATTCTAGGACAGATTTGAGAGTCTAATTATCTTATGTATTCAGCGACTCTTCTCATTCTGTTCAAAACTCCCCAGACTAATAATGTTAACCTTAATAATATCCTAAAACGTTTGTTATTACGTGGCTTTCTGATGATTTATACATTTGACACCAAAATAAACAACGAAGAACAGATTATATGTATTTTATAATATATAATCATAAAGATTATTTGTGTGTATATGTGTTTAATATTTACAACTGATAAAAGTTACTATTTATTTAATGTTTGATGTTAGACTTGGCTTAAAAGTGACCTTTTATCATTTTCATTTTCTTCATAAATAGAGTATATGTTTCCTTCACTAAGAAACTGTTTCACTAAGAAACAATTTCTGTGTGTTCTGAAGTAAAACTTTTGAAGTTATTGCTTCATGAAAATTTTATACATTGAAACTTGCATAGTAAAATAACTATAATTTCAGAGCATGGAACTTATTTTTTATTTTAAAATAAGATGCCTATTTTATTTTTCAAAATAATATGTATCAGAAATATACAATATTCATTCTTTTTCCTTGATTTTTAGAACATCAGAATGAAATACAGAGCTTTGTTCTGTAACACTTCCCTTACTATAGACCCCAAATTAAACCAGGATTCCTAGAACCAGTAAACCCATGTTTGGCATAGTAAAACAAAATTATTTTGACATAGTGTAGAAGGAAAATGGGAAGAACTTTCAAGTTTAATTTTCTTAAATTATCTATTATTAGATTAGAGATGTAATTTTAATTGGCATTGGGGTTAATTAATAATTCTCTGTGAATTTCTTGAATGTGGTATATTTGTTTTGTAGAATCAAGGAATTTATAAATGATATGAGCAATCTGATTGTTTTTAGATTTTTTTAAGTAAAACAATGATAATAGCTAATACTTATTGTGTAATTATTAAGTACCAGATGCTCTTCTAAGACACATATATGTATTAACTAATTCAAGTTTCACAACAGTATGACATAGGTTAATACTATTATTCCCAGTTTAAGTTAATGAAGTTGACATGTAGAATAGTATCTTACCCAACTGCACACAGTTCATGTGTAGAAGAATCAGCATTAAAATGGAAGCATTCCAGTTCCAGAGTTGACTCTGACTTCTCTGAAGGTCAACAAGGAGAATTTTCAATATAGAGAATACAAAAATGAATTTCTTCAACAAATACCCCTTCTAATTTCTCTGCATTTTTTACAATTAGCTATTTTACATAATATTTATGAAGGTCACTTTTTCTTCCCAAGGAACACACATAAAAAATTTCAACTTTTGTTTAACATCAGTGCTCCCCAGTTGTTTTTTGAAAAACATAGGTAATACTCATTAACCATATATAATGTTTCAAGTTCTTTCATTTTCTTTTCCCCTCTAAGAATTCTTGTCTTACACTCTTCCAACATAGGTCCAAATATTGAATCTTTAGGTCATATAACTCACTCAATAAAAATTTATATGACTGGTACTCAGAGTTGAATAAAGTATTGCTGAATAGAGCAGAAACCATAAGTTCAAGATAAAATTGGAATAGAAATTCCAATGTGGAAGAAAGGATAAATGGGAAGGATAGTATAATGAGGAACAATGAAAATTTTAAAATAAAAGGATAAAGAAAGGAATCTATATTTGGGACAATCATCTTGGCCGAGGATCAGATATCACAGCATAAGGAAAGCAGAGTATGTTCTGTCCATAAGCATGGAAAAAGGAGTTCTTTTTGGAAATTTACAGTCAACAGGGTACAAACAAAGCAGAATATCTCTGATTCCTTGCCATAAGACAGATCAATCAACCAATCGATCCCAGAAAGCATATAAAGTGAAAATGCTATAAAAATAGTATTTTGATAAATTTTATTAAAGTTCTCTTAGAAATCACAACTTTCTGAAGTACTGTACTTAAAATGTCACTTATATCAAGAACTTAATTGACTTGCAAAGGGTTATAAATATCATTGTTTTGGCGACATGCAAATTTATAATTGTTACATCTTTCCTGATAATTCTTCTTCAAAGTTTTGCTAATTTCATTAAAAATAGCTTATCTCTTATTAAAACTGACTTATATTCATGTAACTTACAATGTTCTTTCCTGCCTAATTCCTATTTTAAAAGACAAATTCATGTTCAAATTCACTTATGAGTCACACATTACATCCATGATTTGCTAATTTAGTTTATCATTTCCTTAAAACAAGAGTAAGATTTTTAATGTCCATTCATATGCTCTTTTTCCCATGGTTTTTGGCATCCAGGGACATGATCAACACTAAGTAAATACATATTCGTCGTGTGATTTGTATCTCTACAAGTCTGATGACAATAAAAATCTACCAAAAGGGTTTATCAATAATTTTGTTATAAACTTGTGCTCTTGCCTGAGAAGGGTAAATATAAAAAAAAGACCAAATGAATAATCATTATCTGACTTGATTGTTTATAGTTCATGATGCGTGATCAAAACCAAAAGTTTCTGTGATATGACTGCTCTTGCACTGTTCACCATGTAAGAACTTATTCACTATGTAAGACCTTGTTCACCATGTAAGAACTTGTTCATTATGCTTCACAAGATTGGAGACTGTTGAGAGTTAGGCTTGGGGTTGATTAATGATTGTGCACTGAGTCCCCTATACAGAATTTTATTGTTGTTAACAACCATTTGATCAGAGAGATGCCCTCTCAAAAAAAAGACATTGACTCCCTTCTCTTTGAGTTTATTTTGAAAAACAAAGGAGACTATTTCCTATGAT
Organism: Manis javanica; assembly: GCF_040802235.1. NCBI lineage: Eukaryota > Metazoa > Chordata > Mammalia > Pholidota > Manidae > Manis > Manis javanica. Next base: position 123,785,734 of record NC_133160.1, on the reverse strand, counting down.
AAATTAGTACTGTCTAATTAACTCTCATCTAACTTCCAATTAATAAACCAAAAAAGTTTCATTGAAAGATTTAAAAATTCAGTGATCATGTAGAAAATTTAAATAACAATGTGAATGATGACATTTTGATTAATAAGCACTAAATAAAAATATATCCTTGGTTATCCTTCAAGAAAATAAAATTTTAAGAGTAACTACAAATAATATAGCAAATTAATTGCTGTTGATTATTAATTCCCATCCTTTACCCAAATATATCAACTGTTATTACATGTACAAGTGAGGAAAATCCCCTGTATTTTACAGAGCTGGAGTTAGTAACAGAAGCTTGGTAGGAAAATTTAGTATTTCAGCTCTTTCCATAAAGTCTACATAGATTAAAATTCAAATATTTTGCCATGCTTACAGGAATCCAACTCACCAACTTCAAATTTACAATACTTTCATCTATTCCTAGGCACCAGTGTCTTTCTGATTCTTGACATAACAAGATCATTCTAGGTCTTGATCTTGTCTGTCATGTTAACATACAATGTTGATCTTCTAAAATTACCATAGATTATTCTCCTTACAAGAATTGTAAAGAATTAATGTTACTATATAACTCTCATGGAGAATTATATAGCCCTATCTTTACCCACAGAGGATAGTCACTACAGATCTCTCACTCTACCAGTTATCATCTTGAAGTTGGATTCTTGGCTTTTTCTCTTCACAACCACTGGGTAATATTTCTGCAAGGTTCCAGAGCTTCTGCAATCAATGTGGAATATGAGAGCAATTTCCAATTTAGGTGTAAGAAATTCATTTCAGTCAAAATCTAAAGTTTAGCCTCATATCTAATATAAAAATTTTCTCTTTATCCCAGACTCGGTTTTGGTATTTTACAACAAAAACATGGTAAGGAGTTATAAGTTTCTTGCTTTTCTGAAGAGAGATAGTCATCTGTCATTGTTGTCCTCTCTGTGACATGTAACCAAATATTAGTTATTTATCATAGGGACACTTAAATGCTGGCTACAGTAAATATGATATTAAAGAAAAAGCTGTTGAAAAAAATATTATCATGAAAAAAATCAAAATAACTCCTCTTCTACAAAGAAACTCCTGAGGTAGAAGGCCCCTACAAATAGACATCTGATATATTCCATATGTATAAAATTTCTGATCTAATTTGAAATAACAGTAATGTTAATTAAAGGAGTATACATACTGGACACCTTAATCTTACACAATGCTATATGTCAGTAAAGCTGGGGAACAAACCACAGTATATCCAAGAGAACATGGTTCTGGGTCATATTTATTTGGGGTTCCAGCTCTGCTTGGTGGCCAAAGAACTTCTAAGCCTACTAGGGAGCTAAGAGACCATGGCATAGATTGAATAATTTAGAATAGCAATATCTGACCCAGACAGTGGTACTGGAAGAACAGCAGTGATTTCAAAAGCATGGACATGGCAATGATGGTAAGACATGTGCATCATGGCAATGATAGTAAGACATGTGCATCTGAAAAAGGGAAAGAGGAAAAGCAGCCCCAGGGAACTGCTCAGTTCTATCTGCTGCACTTTAAGAATGTCCCTGTTTTGAACAGGTATTTTAAGGGTAGACACTAGGTAACAGGAGGTTATGTGATGTTATGTACTGATTCCTAAAATGTGCTTTTTAAACTTAGGCACTTGAAGGTTTGTAAGGCCTGAAGAAAGGTTTTAGGAATAATTTCTGTATGCTGCCTCTCCCAATCCTTTATCTTCTATGTTTTTTAGTGTTCTAATTTTAAAATAATACCTGATTAGTATCAAAATAATTATAGAATAGACAAGCATAAAAAACAGAAAAAGTTATCTCTAACCTGGGTAACCATCATGTTTACTCAGATGCAAAGTTTGGGGATAATGTTATTGATTTACTCTGCAGTATACTTTAAATACATTGGAATAATAATATATATTAAATTATATGATTTTCTACTTAGTTTTATATAATAAGAAAGTACCTACATTATTAAATATATTTTCTGATATTCATAGCTGTAAAATATCCCTTTTTGGAGTTATACCTATAAAGATTTCATTTTCCTTGTGCCTATTATTTGGGTTATTGCCAATTCCGTATAATAAATAAGACTCTGAAGAATAATTTAGTTAAAACAGCATACCTCTCAGACTCTGTGAGGTAATTTCTTAGAAATAACATTTCTAAGTCAGGAAAATAAACTTTTAGATTTGGAATAAAATTCGGGCAACTTTTTTTTTCATTAAAAAAAATCTGAATTCTGCTAACATATTCTTCCATTTGGAGAGTAAAAAAGACTTTTTTGTTTTGAATCTATATAAGCTAGCTTTTTCTGCATAGATTCTTATGATTTTAAATAACTTCATTAGTTCACTATGAAGGAAGGTGTCATCTTTGAAAGTGTTTTGAATTTGCCTCTATTTATTGGGCATTTGAATTTCTTCCTTATTGAATAATCTATTTATCTATCTATATGTTTGCCCATTTATAAACTTAGGCTATTGTATATTTAATTATTGATTTACATGTTTTTAGATATTAACAATATTCTTTTGTTATAGAATTAATCTGCTTTAAAAATAAAATTCCATTTGAACATTAGCTCCTTCTTAGAGGCATGTACTAGTAACTGATGCATGTGTGATAATATTAAAAATTTATAAACATTCATACATAACATGGGAAATTTTTGTGTTTTAATATAAATGGCCTTTAATTTGCATAATGCTGTAATCCCTTCTATCATTTACAAATATGTCTTAAAAATCTATAGTAATTGAAGTAGTTTTAGTATTTAACTTGGAATTGCTATAGGAATATGTCTCATTTTATTCTTCCTGAATCATGCCATTTAAAATCAATGCTAAAATGAATTTCAATAATATATTTCCACATTTAAATTTTTATTAGTATATATAAAGTACTTTTTTTTGCACAACTTTGTCTAGAATTAATTTTTAAATTTTTTGTAAAACTTTTGGGTGAAACATCTTCTTTTGATATGCGGTGAAAAAAAATTCAAACTTTAAATTCCTTGGTATCAGAATCCCTCCTGTTGAAAAGTTGATATGAGAATTCAGTTATATTTTTCCTGTGGGGAGTTGATATGGTATGGATATATAACTTTAGTGTCTGATGTTCTGATTTACACATCTTAAAAAATATATCTATGGTATTGGAGTAACCTTTACAAAAATTAGTGATTGATGGACACTACCCATATTTGCCTCTCTGACAGTCAGATTTCTATGTCCTATTGTTATTCTCCCTCCTTTTATTGATAAGGGTCTTCTTGAAATATGGTTATTCCATTAACTATTTTACAAAACCAGGTCCTGACCTGGTCTGTTATTTATTCTGTCTGTTTATACAGAAGAAACCAATTAGTGGCACCAAGGCTTTATCTGGCCACAGATATTCATTTTGTTATTGTTGCTCTCCATTTGTTTGTTCTGGCCCTCATTATCATTTGCATTTAAGCTTCAATGCCTTCAGTGAGGACTTGCATTTTATTCTTTCTCACAGTCCCCTTAACTTAATATTTTCTTAAGCTTGAGTTAATCAGTTCATTTTACCTGCTCATTTTCCCTATGTGGGTGAATTCTTAGCCCTGATAAATTGAATTTTCTTCTCTGTGAATTACACCGTTAACAGCTCATACTCTGTTTTCCCTTCTCCACCATAACAAAGATTAAGAGTTTGTGTCTCTACTTCAGCCTGTTGTGAGTGGGGACAGGGAAAAGGGAAGGTAGGTATCTTCACTAACTACTTCCCATGAGCGCAGATGGAAAATTGATCTTATCCCAGCACCCAGCCAGGCTTGAGCTAGAATTCATTCCAAAATTGCTTCTCTCCTTTGGATGTCGCTGTCAACTGTAATTGCACATTAATCATGAGTTTTGAAGTTATGTGTGACTCACCTCTGCTCCCACCACCATTATTCCACTTCATGATATTTAACTGTCTCTCCTTTGATTTTATTGTTTGGTCATCAGAAAACAATGTGTTTCAGTGTTTCTTTTTTCCTTGATTTTATCAATAATTTCAGAAGATTTACAATTTCCCAAGAGTTCAATGATAGCTGTTTTGTAACTAAAAAACAACTCAGAGCATCCTTCTTCAATACAACTCATTCTTACTTTGGTGGAGTTACTGGTGGAGCGCTTCATCTCCACATTACAAATGCCTGCAACATTGTCCTGTGACCCTACCATTCACAAAAGGCTGAAGGTTACAAAAGGCCACCTTTACCAAAAGTAGAAAATCAGCACCACTATACTTGAGGTCACCGTTAAAAGTTTTACAACTGAAAAAATTAGAAAGATTGAAATACTTAATAAGTTATCAAATTTCTCAGGCTGTAAATGGCATTTCTGAAACTTGGCCTCGAGCACTGTCCTCTCAGTACTAATGCACTAGGCACCAGGAGTTCTGAACTGCTATTATTTATTTTCTGTTCTAGCCAATGCATATTCAGAGATAAATAAAGATAGAGTAGCACTAGAAGGGAATCTTCAAATTTTCCTATGAATGACAGAGGCCTTACTTTGGGATCAAAATAAAGAGAGTATGAATAATTTAATGCTACAGAACAAGAAAATCAAAGTAGAATCTTTTGATCAATGCCCAAAATATGAAATGTAATTTCACTGGTGTTGAACAATGGGTTACAGAAAGCTGACAAACTTTTTACATTGTTCACATTATAACAGTGACAAGGACTCTCTTAATTAATGTGATTTAATGTTTTTGAACTGTTAAATCTTACAAACAGACAATATAATAAGGCTGCATAATTCTTCTCCAGGAAATGTATATACTTATTTTTCCTTCTCATAAAATGTTACTTTTCTCTCCTGTCCAGTTCTTCCCAGTTGTCCAGAAAAAAATACAAAAGACTGTAATACAGATTATTTTTGCTTAAAATCAGTTTTCTTAAAATCTTCTCACAGATACATATCATTAAATATTATTTTATTCTTGTTAAATCATCCTGTTTAATCTTTTCCTTCTGTGTTTGTAGTATGAAATACAATGTTTTAAAGAAAACAACTCTGAAAAAAACCTAGCTTTATTAAAATGACAACAAAATCTCAACACAGCCCATAAAACTCAATGAATTTCACATGAAGTGAATCTTTCCATGATAACATAGTGTTTCTCCCTCCTCTCAAGGCCCCTGGAGGCTGTTACAAGGAGCTTTGTTGTCTATTATATCAATGTAATTGCCATAGTATAGCATCTCGGATTTATTTCTGTGGGACACTTGTCAGTGAGAGCTGCCTTCATTTTCTGGTTTTCTCTACTCAAAATTCAACGCGAAGCCCAGAACAGAACAGCATTTTCTTTTGCTGAAAATATATGGTATATAAAGAATAATATCACAATCCTTTTCTTTTGTATTTTAATTTTTTTTTCTGACTTGAATCCTATCTATGGAGAATAAACTCCAGTGGGACAGTAAAAATCTGTAAGAGACACAAAAGAAAAAAAGGTTAAAGGTTTAGTATTTCACAGATGTAAAATGTCCACTTCTCTGTTTTTGGAGGGCAAGAACTCACCTACCCTTGGGGAAATAATGGTGCTATGTCAATATTTTTGTTATTTTATTTGTGTGTTTCTGTCTGATTTTCCTCCTACCCCCTTCAGAATCATTTATTCTCTGCCCCATTGTGATGTGCACCAGTGCTTGTCAGTAATCAGACAAAGTTTGTTAGAAAAGAGTTCTCCACAATCCAGCTAAGCCAACACTACAGATAAGAGTGAATTTTCCCTCCTTCAAATATCTCTAGACAATAGTCCCCCATTATCCACGGAGATACATTCCAAGACCCCCAGTGGATGTGTGAAACTGCAGATAGCATCAAACCCTATATGTACTATAGGCACAATAAGATATTAATAGCAATAATAATAAAATAGAATTATTATAGAAATATACTGGTAGAGAAGTTATGTGAATGTGGTCTCTCATTCAGATATCTTATTATACTGTACTGACCCTTTCTTGTGTTGATACGAGATGAGAAAATGACAGTTTGATGAGATGAAGTGACGTGAATGATGTAGGCATTGTGATATGGTTGTAAGTTACTATTGACCTTCTGACCATTTGTCAGAAGAAGGATAATCTGCACCCAGATGGCAGTTTGACTGCACATAACTGAAACCATGGAAAGTGAAATTGTGGATAAGGGGGGACTACTGTATATTGCTTGTGACTGTTTGCTGCTGATTGTTTGTAGGAAAAGCTTGAGCTACCTCCTCTCGGGTATGAACTAATTCCTTTGGGACAGGTGTACCCAGGTAATTCTAACATTTCTTCCCTTTTACAGCATTATCCATGAATGTGTGTTTAGCCTCTCTATTCTCTATACTTTTAAAAATTATTTTTATAGATATAGAATAGACTATCTAAAATTAGCACTTTATATTTGTACAATTCAGTGTTTTTTTCTGTTACCAAAACATGCCATTCTGTCTTATAGAACTCACATTCTCAGGTCAAAAACCCTCCTGCAACCTGAACATGTTTCATATACCTTGCCTTTATATCACTGTATTAACTGAAATCTGTCTGTCTGCTAAGAGCATAACTCCTTTTACAGCTTCTTCATTTTCTTATATCCCACCTACATTAGTGCTAGAAGTTAGAAATTATAACCAATTCACTCCTGAATGTAGTTTCAGGATCATTACTGCTCCACCCTCATGGTAAAAGCATCTGTTCCTTTGAGCATTATGCCATCTGGCTGTGCCAATTCCCGCCACTACTCAGTTTTAGTCACTATTATTTTACCAAGTATATTATAACTCCCTCGCATTTACTGATGAATGCAATACCTAGCATGACTGAGTCCTCTCCATTCTAAATTCAGCCATTATTCTGGTTGACTAACACATCCGAATGGACTATATATATAGAACTATACACTGCAATGTAAATTCGTATTTTCCAATATTAAACAAGCCCTTCATGCTCTCTTCTAATTTTATAATTAATTCATAATCTCCATAATTTCAAAATGTCTATTGTCATAATTTCCTCTTTTCTACCAAGACTACTGCTAATTTGATTACTCTTTCCAAACACATAGTCAACCACCTCTTCATTTATTCCTGCTACAGAATTCCTGTTTCAGTGATGCAAAGAGAACATAGAAATAATCAAATGAAGAAGTTTTAACTTCCTAGTGCCACATTTAGAATAAGGTTTTGTTTTAGTATAAAACATTGTCTCCTCTCCTTTCACACCTTCTTAGTGATATTGATCTACTTTATTATCCCAGTTCTCTAATATATTGTCAGTTTGTCCAGTTCTGTGTATTGACATGTTACCATATATTTTTAAATGATCATAAAATATATATATGAAAGTATAAAAAACATAAATTAAAAAAGCTTAAACATAAAAAGCTTGCCTCAAATTCACATACTGTTCCACCAATTACTTTACTTGTTTTTTCCTCTTCATAGCTAATTTCTTTGTGAATGTTATTTACTTTTACTGTACTTCAAAAATGCCCAGTCATTCCCCAAAGTATGGAAATCTCAATTTCATTCCCACCATACAGTTTATTCATACCATTGAATAAAGCATTATGCTTTATCTTAGTTGGGTTTGCTATTTTAAAAAATATCATATACTGAGTAGCTTAAACAACAAACTTATTTCTCACAATTCTGGAAGCTGAAAGTCAGGATCCTGGTGAAGGCCCTTTTCCTGGTTTTCAAATGACTATCTTCCATATCCTCACATGTTGGGGTCTGGAGAGAGAGGGAAAGTGGGAAAGGGAAGAAAGGAGAACAGGAAGCACTCTGTTTAAGTCTCTTCTAATAAGGACACTAATCCCAACATGAGGGCTCCATCCTCATGACTGAATCACTTTGCAAATGCCCCTCTATAGATACCATCACACTGGGGATTAGGGTTTCAGCATATGGACTTTGGGGAGACACAACATTCAGTCCATAGCATGCTGCATCTCACCATATGTTCTTGTTACTAAATTCAGTGAATACTTTGAAAATGTTACAGTTTTTGTTTGCTGTGTCTTTGAGTGATATCTGAATTACATCCTCTTCCTTAATTTGAAGCACTCTTCCATGACATTTTAATCTCTTTTCTAAGGCATATCATTTCAAGTCTGAATATAATATCTATTTTCTGGCCATTTATTAAATATTTGTAGATTTTTATATATATATACCAGCCAGGACTCTTTTACAACACATAGAAAACTCAAATCAAGTAGACTCAATTGCTAGAATGAATGTATTGAATCACAGAACTAAAGAGACAAGCAGTGGGGCTATTTAGGATGAGGCTTTGTGTACTGCTCAAATAATTTTTTCTTTCTTCTGTGCCTTCATCATTCTCTCTTTTCCACCATGCTTTTTTGGATCCACATAGGGTACTCTCACTCCAGCATTCTTAGAAAATATGCTGAAATTATATATTGCCATGACAGTCATGTACCTCGTATAGTCACACTACACTACCCAGCAGAAGAAAATCTATTCTCACTCATATGGAACAGAGATCCATTTCCTAGAAGCCTCATAAATATCTTCTCATGTCTCATGATTATGAGAGATCATTGTATATAAGGGAAAGGAATATTCTGGTTGGTGTAGCCAGAGAAAGTTCACCTCTGGAGCTTTTAATGGAGCTAAACCCACTGAAACCATGTTGGAGATTGAGACATTTTTCCAGCATGCAATTACTATCCTCTTTTATGTAACAACAGGTGAAAATACATTTAGAGGTTTATGAAAAAATGCATCTATTTAGATTTCATTTTCAAGTCTTTTTTATACTATGAATTCATTTTCCCAATAAATGATAGCATTTGTTCCCAAGTCTCAGTGATCATCTCTAGGCAGTTCATGCCCAAATCTTATGTCACCTGCCCCAGTTTTCTTCCCACACTCCACAACCCAATATTTACTGGATATCTTACCAGGCATCTTTACTAGACCCCATCTTACTGGCAGCCCGAACTCAACTGTTGAACTTTGATTTTCTACTCTCAAATTCCCCTATTCTCTGAATCATGCTATTTATTGAGGACTTGAGCCTGTTCCTTGACTGGATTTGATTGGGTGCAGCTGGACTTATTTCTAAGTTGCAAATCAGATCAGGTCTTCGCTATTGCAGGACACAGGATGTAGGAATAAAAGCTACTTGGAAAGTGGTCTTTGTGTAAATGATGCCACAGCAGAGAGGAACAAGGACAAACACATGATGCCTCTTAAAGCCTCTGCTTGGAACTGGAGAGTTCCACTCTGCCCTCATTCCAGGGGTTAAAGCAAGTCTCATGACTTACACCCAGAATCAAGTGGGCCAAGGTAATGTAGTGAACCAAAGGAAAGGCGGAAGGAGGAAAAATAATGGTGACTAATAAAACTCAAAATTCTGTCTACAAGAGGCAGTTGCCTTTATGCAACAGAGGACAAGATTTCAGTAGGTGTTTTGTTCTTCCCTTGCTATTATAGGGCACAGGAATTTTACTGAGTGCTCTAGCACTTCATTTCCCAAGCTACACAGCATTTCTATTGCTTCTCTGATCCCTGGATGACTTCCAGGAACACTGATGAGGAACTGTGACACAGAAATCTACTCTTAGATTGATACAACCGGCTCCTCCCTTCAGTTCACATAAACTCTCCATCCCAGAAAAGTCATGTGACTTTTTATTTCTCTGAAACAATTTATTTAGACTCCAAACCTAAATTCTTCCACCCCACCTTACTACCACAAAGGCTTAGTTTTTACACAAAACCAGGTAAGACTTCCATATTTGTCCTCGTTGGGCTGTGTCCTACCCTCTTTTGAGGCATTGAGAACCCACCATCTGTTGAAGTCATGGGAAGGATGCAGAGAAATACTAGAGAAAAGGAAGATGGGGTATCATTTTAAAAGTAGTATCGCTTACCAGGAGTCATGGAGGCTAATTTAGATACTGTTTCTTTGTATCATATTTAAACAGTCTTCACTTAAAAGTAGAAAAGGCAGTGATTCTATCAAACAAAAGTCACTGGAGAGGCTGACATAATTATTGTCGTCAGAGGATAATACATATAATCAGAATTATTTTGGGAAATTGTGTTAAACATTGAGGTGATGTAATCAAGTGAATACCAGAAAGATTAGTGTGTTCAAGGTCCCACGTTCACACATATTGGTAAGGGCGAAACTGGATGGTCACAAGAGTGGAAAGGACTTTCTCTCTCTGGAATAGTATAATTCTATATTCTATAAGGGTATAGCCAAAATAAGCAATATTATTGACAAACTTTGGATATATTCCAGAATCATAGCATGCTGTGGCAGATTAAAACCTAAAGTTTAAAGCATTTTCTGATAATCATTATCTCAAAAAAACCCCCTCATTACCTAAAAATTAAAAGGAGCCAAAATTATGCAATGTAGATTTTGTACCAAGGATTTCTATCAAATATTGTAACACAATTAAATATCAGATTTTTTTGATAGTACAGTCCTTTAAATTATTCCTTATTCTGAGTCAGAATAAAGAGCCAAAAATTTATGCTTTTTATTGTACACCTTAGAATAGGTGTCATTTTCACATGATTTTAAAGGGAGTTATTTTCTTAAAAGAGCCCAATAAATACATTTTTAGAGAAGTAAAAATCCTATGCACTTTTATGTTTTCATCTTTTTCCCTGAAAACTATTTCCCTGGAATTCGGTCTAATGGACTCCATTGTTTATTTTATAAAAATCATTTCCCTAAGTCATTATATTAGCTTTATTTTTATTTTGTTAGTGAGGATCTCCTATATTCTTTAGTGTTTCCATTATCCAGGTTCATTGCTAATTAAATCTTACTTTTCTTCCTCTTCTCTGCTTACCATGAAGAAAAAAGGATGTAGTTTGGATAGACACTAACTTCTTAATTACACAGAAGGTGCACTAGACTATTACATGTAAATTAACATCTTTTCCTTGATTAAATGTAAATAGATGTTTAAACTATATTGATATCAAATATTCCTGAAGCACTGAAATATTAATTCAAGAAAAGCAAATTGGGTGAATAGGTAGTTTGTCTGTGGCCCCAGTTTATTAATACTATAAACATCCAAGGTTTCAAATTAAAAACCCTCCTTAAAGCAGCTTAAGAAAAGAACCGAATTTTGTTGAATAATAGCTAATCATAGTTATTTTGAGTCACATTATACCAAAAAAAGTCCTACCTGTAAACCCTCTATGTATCAGCTAAGACATTACTCTTCAATGGTGGCATCAGACCCAAACAGGCAATGTCACAGCCTCCAAAGTGGGGGACTCACTCACCAAAATCTCTCCGAAAATATTGAAACTCAAAGTTAATTATTGTAATAGTTAACTGATTCCCCAATACTACAAGCTTTTCTATAAACTATGTTTTTTTTCAAGCACTGATGTTAAATTACTGCCTGACCTACTAAGAATTAATAAATATAAATAAATCCCTGCTTCTTCTCACCCCAGTGCACACATTTAGAGTCGTCCATATGAGAATTGTCTTCCCTGCAAAGCAGTGCCTGTAATTTGGAACATCTATCTCTGTAACTTTCACTTAGGGACTCTGTTTAAACCATTGTGTGTTCTGTTTATCCATAGCATGTAAACACATGTTGGTATGTCTCTCTCATTCAATAGTCAAATGGACTTCTAGGTGGCCCTACCTGTCCCTGAGGAAGTTTGCAAAAATCACTGAACTTCTTGTCAGGTTTCCCAAGGCACATATTTAGGAAACTACAAGACCTGCATATTAAATTATGATCCTGACTACACCCACAAGAGGGGGTTAAAATCTGTCCTATAATACATGCACTCTGCTGGGAGGACAAAAAATTAAATAAGACAGCAGAAAAGTAAAATATTTAATTTATATATTTTAAGAAATTAAAAAGTTAACTACTTTTTTGCCCATCTGTATCTTAGGCCAGCTTTCCTTCTAAAAATTTTAATTGCTAATTTGATATTGATTCATTAATATGACCAAACCCAACATGCTTAAAATCATTGTCTACCTCTGACTCTCAGTGTTTTATATAGTCTCTCATTTAATGGGGCCATCAATCCTCATAGTGATTCAAATAAGAAATAGAAATCCCAATGCCATATTAAATTATTTCTCTCACACGTATTTTACATTCAGACAATTTTCAGGTCTTGCTAAATTTGTATTTCATTCTTTTAGTCTTTATTCATACACAACACATATTTGTTGACTATCTGCCGTATGTCAGGAAATACTCTTCCAATGATCATTCCTGAGGAAACAATATAGATGAAATCTTTGCCCTCACATTGCTGATATTTTGGCAGGAGAGAAAGAGACATTTAAAAATTAGAGAAATCAGTAAAATGTGTGCTCTGTTAGATGGTGCTATTTACAAGGGGAAATAGAGCAGAGGTGGAGGGAAGTGGAATAAAATACATCTGACTTACTTTTTAAAAATTGCTCTGGTTGCCGTATCAAGATAGACTGTTGGCAGCAAGGGAGCTAGAGAAGTGAAAATAAACTGAAAGTTTTAAAGTTATTGTAAGAATCCAAGTGAAAATAAAGGTAGTTCTGGCAGGGCAGCAGTACTGAATGTGGTAAGAAATGGTAGGATACTTGATGGCTTTTTAAGAACTCAAAGGAATTGCTAGTTGGTTGAATCCCAGAAGTGGAAGAGTAAAGAAGAATCAAAGATAAATCAAGAATTTGTCAACAACTCTATTAAAACTCAGCCTTTTACTGAGATAGGGAAGACTGTTGACAGAAGACATTTTGGAGGAAGACTAGGGGCTCAATATTAGAAATTTTATTTTTACGATGTTTCTTAAATATCCAAGTGGAAATACTAGGCAGCTGGACTCGTGTGCGTGGAACACAGTGGGTGGAGATTATGTGTATATAACTGGGATTCAGCACATAGTTAATATTTAAAGCTTTATTCCTGGAGGAAAGTAAATGTAAATACCAAAGATAAGCAGAATGAGGACTGAACTGTGGAGCACTCAGAGATTTAGAAGTCAGGGAGATGAAGAAAATAATTAAAGAAGATATGCTTGGAACAACTAGTAATGTAGAATAATAATCAATCAGAACACTGGTGATATAGAAGGAAAATTAAGAGTGTAATGTTCCCAAAGTTAAGCAGAGTTTTAAGAAATTTCTTGTTTACTTGCTAATGTATTTTTAACCTTTTTATTTTGAAATAACTTACATTCAGTTATAAGATTACAGATAGAATCCATATTCCCTTTACCCAGCCCTGCCGCCCCCATAATAACATATTGGAAATTCTTTATACATTCTGGATTACAGTTCTTTCTTGGATATGTGGTTTACAAACATTTTTTTCAGTCTATCTTTTCTTCATTATATCCAGATCTTCCATAAAGAAATTTAAAATAACTGTTTTGATGAAATTGTTTATCAAATTTTTTTTTTATAGCTAGTATTTTGATGTCAAGGCTAAGGACTCTGCCTAGCCTTTACTCTTCAAGAATTTCTCTTATGTTTTCTTCTGAAAGTTTTATAGTTCTACATTTTACATTAGAGTCTATGATTGTTTTATTTTATTTTTGCAAAGGTGTGAGGTTGAGGCTAATTATTTTTTCTTGATGTATATACATTTGCTGTAGCATCATTTATTGAAAGGAGTTGGAAAATGTTTCCTCCTATTTCATTTTCTGGAAGAGATTATATACAATTGCGGTTAATTCTTGTTTCAGTGTTTGCTTTAATTCTTGTTTAGATTTCACCTGTGAAACCATTTGGGCCTAGAGACATCTTTTTTGAAGGAGTTTTAGTTATACATTCAATTTAAATAATAGTTATAGGATTATTCAGGTTACCTAATCTTAACTGAGTTATGTTATCTTGTAGTTTTCAAGGAATTAATCTACATGTAAATTCCAGCTTAACCAATTTAACAAAGTACAGTCTAGAACAATTCATCTTTTAACTTGAAATTCATACAAATACTCTTAATTGAACTTAGTACTAAAGACACTAGTAAAACCGTACTTTTGCCTAACATGATGGAATTATCCTGCACAGCCAAAAACGTGCTTTTTCAATAATGAAGAATTTACAAAATCCTTGTTGCCAAGCCAACATTATGCTCCATCCATGCTGTGAGAGCCACGTTGTTCAGTGGGTAAGAGCAAGGGTAGTTGACTGCTGTCCAGAGTCTAGAGCATTGTGTTCATCTGATCATTAATACCCTCCTCTACTTGAGGTTAATCTTTGATAGACATTCAAATAAGACATCTTCCTAAACTTCCTTGTAACCAGTTTTCTAATTGCCTTCACTCTGAGTCTCTGGTCATGTAGCCAAATTGTCACTTACTGCCCATAAATTCATGACTCATACCTCTGGATAGCTTTTCTTCCAGAAAAAAATGAACAAGATATACTTCTCAAAGTCTATAACCAGCCCTCTTTTGGAGGATTTTCATTTATTACTGTTCTTTATGGCCACTCCTCAGTGGAGCAGTAATGAGGCAGCTATCTGCTTTCATACATACAGCATATTGTGTATAAACATCTGCAGATTATAATTGATTTATCATTCTACAGTAAAATGATCATAGCAAACTTCCCATGAGACCACAAAGCAAATTCAGAGAGGAAGAAATTCATAGCCCCTAATGAGAATTACAGCTAATTGCTCATTTAGCTTACTTGTGCGATAGGACCTGGTCTACCCTGATACGTGTATACCACTTTCTCTTAATTATGGTATATTTCAGTACACCAAAATGTATAGTATGGCAGGTGAAATAATGTCACAGCTCGTGATGGGAAGTTCAGTTCTCATGATAACACCTGAACCATGGTTAAATGGTCAGTCTCCATTAGATTCTAGTAGCAAGTCAGATGTTACCTCTTCAAAAAAGGAATTATGTTTTTGAGAAGAGGGCGTAGCTTTGCTCCCAAATCCTGAAGGTTCCTGACAGCCTCTCTAGTAGCCACAGATACCTCAACCACCATCAAATCATTTCAGTTTTGTGGCCCAAATGTCAGAGTAGTGTGCTGCTGTTTGAGAGACTTCCTATGAGTTCAATTATCTGAAACAGTAAATCTTCCAATTTACTCAGTAAATGACTGTGTACTTGTGTAAGAAACGTCTTTTCCTGTGGGTTCTATCCAAAACCAGCATTCTTTCAATTTTCTCAGAAATGAAAATTATGTATTTGTTACTACAAGCTGTGAAGAGGCCTTCTAGGTTTTGTATTTTAATCTGTGTGGTAGGAGAGGCCAGATACATAATTGTCGTCATCTTTGGAGGGACATCTTGGCATATACTATACAACTGGAGCTAAAAATTTCACTGGCTTAATAGGACCCTGAATTTTTGTGGAATTTATTTTCTACCCTCTGTCATAAAGTTACCTTAGAAAGGTGTCAAGGACAGTTGTTACTTCCTGCTTAGTATATCTAGTCAGCATGATATCTATGCAGTAGACTGATGTGCTACCCTGTGGAGTGAAGAGGTTATCAAGATTCTTAGATAAAATTATGAAATAGAGCTGGAAAATAGTATCATGAAAATATATGGATAAGTTTGATAGTATTTTTTAATGGGTATAGGGAAATTCCCTGGTCAATAGCTGCTTACCAGATTCTAGGGGATATTTTGATGTACAAAAGAACCCACTGCTGGAACAGAAGTTGCAATTGATGCCTGCATCTAATTAGATTACAATAATTCACTTACATACACCTATCTTCTGCATACTCCAAATGGGCAAACTGAATAGAGGTATGGAAGAACTCAACACTTCTGCATCTCTTAAGACTTTGATGGTAGCACATGTTCTCTGCAAACTTCCCAAGAACATTACATGCTTTTGGTTTACTGCTTTGGAAGATGGAGGCAGTAATGGAAGCTGGCAGTTGGCTTTCTTATCAAAATAGCTGTCATTCTACAAGGATAGACTCCCGTCCTAGGGAAACTCCTTGCTGACTACTCAGGGCCTGCTGTGTAAGACAGGGACCAGTGAAATTGTAAGAGCCAGTCGTGGGGGACAGAGTTTTGGCAGAGGTCACCAAGATGATCTGACTGCCAGTTGACCCATGAGCTGGATTCTGGCAATCAGATATTCCTTCTCCCCACCACATTCCTGTCCTTAGAATACTGGTTCCACCTGCCTTCTTCACTCCCAGAAGCAGCACCAAAGACATGCTTTGAGAGAGTGATGTGGTGTTGAGATCATCTAGATGGTATGTGACTGAACCTAGTAAAGGCCTCTACATGAACTTTAAGATTCAATGGATAGTTTTGAATATCTAGCCTTCTTGTGGCTGTGCAAGGTAATCCTCATATCTAAGTTCCCTTGCTTATTAAACCTGTCACCCACCCACACCCCCAAGACAAAGCCCTGCATGGCTAGAATACCAGTTTATGGATTGCCAATTGCCTAGTTATGTCCATTAGAATTGCACATTCCAGAAATGGGAAATAACCAGAAGGATTTCAAAGACCCCTTGTACTCTCTCTGAGTTGGATTTCTTTCTGAACTACATTAATCTGACCTTTATAAATCCTTTATCTGATAGATGCATCACAGTGCATTTGTATCCCAGGAATTAATATCACTTCAGAGCCAGTGTCCACTACTCTTGAATATCTAGTGACTTCCCATTCTTTCACGTATAACCACCCTGGTAAGTGAGAATGTTCTAGTGCCGTTCCTAGCCTGCAGATAAGAGCCACTGCAAAGCTCTGAAAACGTCAATTGAAAGGATATAAAAGTCTGGGCCATGTACAAGAGAAAAGTTAAGAACTGACAAAGGGAAATAAAAGCTAAGTAACTAGTTATTTATGATGGGCACAGTCATGGCCTACTTTATCTAAAACAACCTTGCTGGCACAAATTTAATTTCAAGGTAACAAGTATATTGAGAATAAGGTTCGGTGTAACAGTTTTAATATTTCACTGGCAAAACACCATGTGTCTAAATAGTTTATTTTGTTTATGGTATTTGATTATAGAGCCCATCCTCTTACCATTACCTAAAGTGTATAGGAAACGAAAGACGCAGAGCTCAGTGAGGACAGAGTTATAAGCATTTAATGATGTCATCAATAAAGAACTACCAAAGTTTCCCCCAAAGTTAAATGTCCAATATTGTGACAAATGCCACACTATTGTTTGTTGGAGATTTATAGCTGACCAGGCAGTGTGCTTTTTTTACTCCTGCACGTGTTTTGTTTGAGTCTGCCTACTGGTAGTCTATTTGAATATTCCCAGAAAGAAGATTGCGCTTTTTGCTCAAGAATGTGGTGGGAAATGTCA
The DNA here is from genome assembly GCF_040802235.1 of Manis javanica. Classification (NCBI taxonomy): domain Eukaryota; kingdom Metazoa; phylum Chordata; class Mammalia; order Pholidota; family Manidae; genus Manis; species Manis javanica. Next base: position 123,768,404 of record NC_133160.1, on the reverse strand, counting down.
CTGCCTGTTGAGTATGCCTCACATTATTTATTACCTGCACTTCTATTTCAAGTTATTTAATGTAGCACCATATGTCTCTATGTTATTATTAAATTTTATATCCTAATCTCCTAAAGTTGGATATTTATGCTCTGATGCTCTTTATAAGCTATAGAAAACCAGACCTATGCTGAATTGGCATACTTTTCATCAGTCAAAATATTAGAGCAACAGGTGGAAGTGCTCACTACACTACTCACTTGTGATTCAAACATACCTGCTAAATATCAGTGTCATAATTGTTTATTTCTCATTCACATAGTGCTTAAAAAGTTTGTTTTATATTCAGTCATTCTAACCTTCATCATGCCAAAACAATGTGTCAGGTGAAGAGAAAAATTTGAGATACACAACTATTTTATCATGAATATAGAACCCTGAGTCTGAACAAACAATAATTCTTGCTTGTACCAGTTAGGACTAGGGATTTCATGGCAGTATTAAATCATTTTAGAGCCGTGGTTATTTTTTACCTTCAGCATACTCTTACATCATTACAAGTGACTCTGAGTTATTGGCTGGCCACCACTCATAAGTCAAAAAGTCCAGTTAAACAAGGAAGATGAGAATCAGACAAAATTATATAATAAGATAGTTTTGCTACCTATTTTGTCTTGTTTATCCAAAATCCTAATGTTATCACTTCACCAAGGGTCCGCTTTTGAATATGTTCTCAGAATACAGTCTTCTGATCTCCATGCCATCCTTTTTTAGGGAACCACAGCCCAGTAATTATCTTGGCGCTCCTTTAACAAACCTTTGTTGCTCTATACCTCATCATTCTTTAAAAAGGCTTAGTTTTCATAATTTTGAAATAAACAAAATAGCAATAACAATAACCCCAGCAAAAAGTATGTTTGTATGTTTTTCAAATTCCTCCTACCCACCATACCTCTTTTATCCAGATGTATGCTTCTTGAAAGAGTGGACTGCATTCACTGAATCAATGTTTTCATCTCCCCTTTGCTCCTCAGTGTCTCACTATCTGTTGGGCTCCATCTGTGGCTTTCTCTGCTAAGGCTACTTTGACTGCTATGGTTACCATGGACATAATGATGCAAAGGGAAAGGAAGCATTCATTCAGTTCTTGACCTGTTATTGCTCCTACTGCACATTGTCACTACAGAACACCCTCTCCTAAGCAATGTTACTGACTTCCTCATCTGCTCTTCTGGATTTTTCCTTCTTTCTCTTTGGAGGTGATTCTTATCATCATTTTCTGAACTCTCTCAAGTGCTGCTTCTGTTGTGCGGTACAATCTTTCTAGATGAACTCATATATTCTCATGATTTCACACAACAACTTTTGTACTGACATCTTCAAAATAGGTTTTAGCCCACTCATACTGTTGAGTTCTAGCTGAATATATTCCCCTGCCTTCTAGATTCGGATTAGGGAAATCTATTCTGATCCTGCATTGCTTATGACACAGAGATATCTCCCCTGGCCCAACATTGCTGGTGACTAGGTGAGTAAATTTGCATAATTGTGAGATTTACTTAACAAACTCTTGGCTCTTACATTCAGCCATGTAATCGAGTCTCACATCTATCAGTGATAATGCTGATAAGGACATTTCTTCTCCTTATTTTATCTTCTGTTTGACCTCTCAAGTTATTCATAAGATGCAGGGCCTCTTCAGAACACTCACACAGAGAAGAAGTCATTGAAAGCTCAGCCTCTTCCTTACCTCTGCTCTGGACCTTGCACTAGTGGCATTCATGGTCAAGTCCAAAATAAAGTTAATGCATTTCCAGAAATTTAAGTTTTCAGCAAGAAAGAGGAGAAAAGAGTAATACAAAAGTGATACATGACAACTGACATGTTCCTTTTTGTCCTGAACACCATAGCTTTACTGGAAGTCCTATCGAATGCACTTCTACTTTGTCCAGAACTAGATACATGGTCATTTATTGATAACCTGAGCAAATTTGATGGACTCTAGAAAAAATAAAAACAGGAGGAAGGATATTGTATAGGCAATCCTATATGTTTCCTATGCAATATCATATTGCATGATATTATATAGACAGCATGAATATTATATATAGGCAACATGACATGTAAACTCCAAACCCCAAGAATAAGTACCCCCTTGTAGGTAACAGGACTTACCAAATATTTACAGCCCCATGTCTCCTCATATGACCTTTTCTCTTTCTATAAAGTCTACTTGTGCTCAATTTACATATCCTGCAAGATTCCACCAGGCAATTTCTCTTTCATAAAACTTTCTCTCCCAGGCTGTGATAGTAGTCTCTCCTAAGAGAGTTCTTAGCACTCGGTGCTTAGGTTTATCATTGTACTTACAACACTAAATTGCTGATATCTGTTTTGAGATGTAAGGTGCTCTCTAAATTTCCATTTTCCCTTTTGTATGCTTGAATCCATTTATATGCTCTAAAAATTCTAAGATTTGTATGAGCTGTATTCCTCTAGACTGTAAGACCTTAAATCAGGGAACAAACATAACAATTTATTAATCTTTGGTACATGTGTAGCATACACTGATTTGGACTCAGTTGTATCCCCTATCAATCAGGCTAGCTGCCTTATAATATGTTTTAAGAGATATTACCTAGATTTAATACCTTAACCTAAAGAAATGATCCTGATGGTAAAAAATATCCCTGTTAAATCAGTAGGAAAATAACTTGAATGTACCTGAATTTCTAGAGTGTTTAAATCACAATACAGATATCTTGCATTCCAATTATATATGGAGTCAACCTGAAACTTAGGAATTAGGAAACTAAAGAGATAAGGGAATGGGTATGTATGTGAGAAGGCATTGGAAATGAGAAGCTTCTTAAGAGTATGCTCTTTTTAAGTCATCTCATCTTCTCATCTTCCCCTAGTTCTGTTAGATGTTCTAATTTTTGAATTGACCCCATCCTCCCTTCTGGCTTTTCCATTCAGCAGCTTTGCGAACTTTGGTGAATTAGGTGCCATCTCCATGCTTCAGGTACATTTTCCCCTGTGAAGTGGGGACAATAATAGTAAATACCAAGTAGGTATTAAGTAGATCAACATATTAAAATCCTAAAACCAGTGTCTCATGCAGTCTAAGTGTCTAAATAACATTGGAAATTATTATTATTAATTATTTTATTCATGTATTTTTCTTCCTTTTTACAGACTATGAAATAAGCAATAAGAGGGACACATCTGATACCAAAGTAAAATGTGTCTATGTGTTTTTAATAAGAACTAGCAGTTCTCAATGCATCAGATCAGATGAATACACCCCAAAACCAGTTCACAGAGATTTGATAACACATGCTGTTGCTGATATAAAGACAAAACTTAACCCTAGCTAAAAATAAGGATTGAGTATATATAACTTTAAAAACTGTTGCCAGGGACATTCTGTTTTTCTGTTGTTTCTTTGTTTTGTTTTGTTTTTTTATACTTTTTGTTTGTGCCTACTAGGAAATTTAAGAAATTTAACAAGGCTATAAACTTAATATATTCCTACTATATGCTATGAACTGTTCTAGGTTCATAGAATACTTAGAATACCTAGAACAGTTTGTAGCACATAGTAAGAATATAATAAGTTTATAAATATAGTAATAATTACTACAATTAACCAAGCTCATGGGAAAACTATAAATAACTGGGAGGCAATTTATTATTATAATTAATTATAATTACAACCATTATGTTTAAGAAATTATTGATTTACATCTTCGAATGAGTTAAGTCTCTCTTTACTAAGAAATACATTTGGAAAAATAAAATCAAAAGAATGATTGGTAAACAAACACAGTCGTTGAGAAAGGGAACTTAGTTTCATGGCAAAAATATTAATGACATCACACTGATAATCTGCTTTTGTTTCCTCAAAGGTATAAACGTTTATCCAAGTTTGAGCAAACTGAGTCCTTAAAAGAGAGCACCTGTTCCTTGAACAATGCTTGAATATGTCAATTCTTTCTCATGGAAACTCTTATTTCTAAGTCCTACCTTCACTGTGCATGGGATAATGATGCAAAAGGAATAGTAAGGAGTTAATATATATGTTATTTTAGGATCAACATCTATGGGAATGAGAGAAAAGATGCTGGATTGAACAAAGGAAGTTGAGTCCTATAAGTAAAAGTCTTTTGCAGTCCTGAGGGGGATGTTCAGGCAGCCGTACAAACATATCTGGAATATGAATTGCCCATTAGATTTGCCCAAGTTGGTCCAGAGGGCCAAAGTTTTACTATCATGTTAATAAGACTGAATGTGAGTTGCCCTGGGAAGCGGGTCTGAATAAAGGTGAGGCAGTGATCTTTGATGAGGCAGTTTTCAATGTGGAATGATGTTAAAGAGATACTTACCTGCAGGAATTCTAGAGATGTGTAATAAGATCTTCATTCCTTGCACTGCAACACATCTAACACACGAGAGAGTTAGGGCAGTTAATGGCAAAATATTTCCCTACTAGGATAGTAAGAGCACTTAAATGAGATGTAGCCCCAAATGCACTTTCCTGGTATATTTACTAAAATGGATAAACACAGCCTTTGGCTCTATTATTGCATTTAATAATCTAGTATTTCCTTTAATCCCCATGAATAGTGTCCAAATAGTTTGCATTTACATGAGAAGGAAAGAGGTTCACTTATCAACTGGTCCCACTGCAAAGATAATTTCCCTATTGGTCAAAGCTTGGTCTGAAAGGACTGTAAGTTTGATAGAACATAATAGATAATATGATGACAGCATCAATTCTTGCCTATCTTCACATACACTGAGGTCTAATTGTTTTGTGAGTGGAAAACCTCTATGATATTACTAATAAATATTTAGTATGAATTGTTGCATGTACTAACTAGGCCTAATTATACTATTTTTTTTTTTTGCTCCTTTTATCACCTCAGTTGTTATTTATCTTACTTATTAGGGTATTTGCCCTTGGTGAATATGTCTTTCTGCTGCTTTTAATTTACCACTCATCTAAATCTGGGAGGAATAAAGGGTAGTGTGGAGAAAATATGATAATCATAACTTCATTTCATCTTTGTTACAAGAAAAATGCCAACAGTGAGTACAGTGTTTGTGGACATAGAATGGTTCTGCATACTGCACTGTGTCTTTGTGAAAATTAGTTTTCTCTGATTTGGATCTTTTTGGATCTTTATGTTATTCCATTTTCCATGTATATTCTAAGAAGCTAAAGTCAATAGAAGTCAAAGGTCAAATATATACTGCAGTTTCTTTAAAGTATTGTAATACTGCATGTGCAAACTTTCAGGTTTTAGGTTTATTTAAAGTTGCAATGTTTTAAGATATTGATTACTACTTGAAAGACAAAGTTTTAACTTATTACATAAAAAATAAAAAGTTTTAATTCTTTAACATTCAAATACAGGCTGCTGATGTTGCTTTCTGAAGCATTAACTTTGATCTAGCAACTTATGTTGAAATTTCCTGTCTACTAAACTTAAATAACACTCCAAATATTAAAATAATGAGAACAATTAGTACGTCATTCTTCTCTACTACTGGAGAAAAAGAAAGAAAATTGCATACTGTGATAGTTATACAGTTACATAACTGTAGTCAACCTACATAAAAAAAAGAAATGAATATATATAAATGGGATGTAAATATGATCATTAGTGTTAATTTATGCCCTTTTATATCTGTAAAATGTACAGATATATCATCTGATTCACCTTGGCCTGCTAGTATTTAGGAAATGGCAATTTGAATATTTAATATTATTCATAGTAAATTAAGATGAGGGAATGAGACTTCTGCAGGTAAATCATCACAATCATTTCAATTTAAAAATTACTTTCAGTAAACTAGTGCTCCACCAAAAGTCAACATACCTCAGGAGAACTATAAGATTTGCATGATAAAAACAAATCAAAACATGAAAACTACCTCCTTGAAACCTTTATGCAAATACAATAACAGCAATAAAAATGTTCCTGTAGGGCTGGAGTACTAAACCTGGGAACCATAGACAACAGAAGGAATTCTGGAGACAGCATTTAGAAGAATATATATTTCTCCCCCACTAACGTCCAACTGAAATTTATATTTTCTTCAATTATTTGTAGGCAATATATTATGGTAATGTTAATGATTCCTATAACTTTTTTACTGGGAGAACTCACAGGTGTTTTCATGTTCTATTACACTAATTGCATATATTTCCTAATATGTTTTATTCCTATCATTATTATGAAATCATTAGATCTGCCAATAAATTTTTTATGTAATACATTAATCAAGATTCATAGATGTAACTATAGAATGCTCTAATATTCTAATTACATTTCATAAAAACTGACTTCCTTTATAATAGTATGTATATTATTTATAACATTTTGAAATACTTATTTTAGATATTTTTTTGAGAAACGTTTAAAAATAGTATTCTAGGAAAGAGGCCACAGGCTAAACAAGGCTTTCAAAGAGGTCGAAGATAAAAACAAATAAAACAAAACAGAAGCTACTAGATAACAGGTAAATTTGGAGCAGAGACGTGCATCACTAAATTAAAGAGTCTGAAAATCTGGAAAATGTTCTTAAAATTCAGAACATGTCCAACTTATTTGCTGTACATATATATGAACTAAGGAGAAATGCTGGTCTCTACTGGGGAAGGGATCATTAGGGATGATACAGAATAACATATAATCTTTGAAATAGGAAGGGCAGTCCCTGATACAATAATTAATTTGACATAAATGACTTAAGTTCTGAGTTCAAATAAATTTGAGTAAGTCTGAAATAAGAAAAAAAAAAATATATATATATATACACACATGTGTGTGTATTCCTCTAATATAATGCATGTGAATCTATGAATATTTTAATTAATATGCAATATATGTTAATACATATAAATATATACACATAACTCAGATGACCTTACATATTTTTTATGCAAGGAACATTCTTTTCTTCAAGCATAAAGTAGAAATACATTAGAAAATCCTAGCTCAGAATAATAAAAGTAGAAATTCTTCAATGGCTATTACTTCATAAACAGTAAGGATGAATTTCAGAATAAAACAGAAGGAAGATCAGTAAGTAAAAGAGATGACAGGATTTCTAGAGGTCAATCACTTAAGGTCTCCATGGAGGAGTTTTCAGTGTCAGTGCTGAAGAGCCTAGAGGCTAGGGTAGGAGGTGGGGAAAGCTAGAGAGAAAGTAGCTTCAGTGTTTTTTGGGAAGTTGACAGGATCAAAGTCTGCTACAAGTCACAAACAGAATATGTCCCTATGCAAGAAGACATACCTAGCAGGAAGATTCAAGAGCAGGCTAATAATGTCCATGTAACCCTCAAACGTCCCAGACTGAGTCTGTGTTACTTCCAAGATCAATTGTGGTTTATAACACTTATTAATGTTAATAACTTTTAGTGTTGCTAACTTTTAATTAATGTTATATGCTCCCTTAGGGTTAATAAGGCATATTAGTATTATTATTATTAATAAAGCACACACTGTGTTTCATGGGAATATTTGTAATATCAGCCAAATTCCTGGGTCTTGAAAGAGAAAGAAGGTAGAAATAACCCAATTTTGAGAAAGAAATTTGGCTACTGAAATTTAATTGATAGGAAGCTTGATTACCTGCTCTGGAAGTGAAACTTAACCTCTGTTCATTGCAGCTCTGCTGAGCAATACAGTCAAGAGGATCATAACAGTAAAAAGTAAAAGCTGCCAGTTATTGACTAGTTTACCAGGAGTCAGGCAATGTGAATACTTCAACTATATTTTCCTACTATTCCTTTTGACAATTTATGAAATGAACATCATTATTATTTTTGGCTTAACAAATGAAATGCCCTGATTCTTAGAGAAATTGAGTAATTTGTTTTAGGTCACTCAGCCACTAAATGGTAGAGAGATTTATTTCTCACTCTCAAGATTCCAGACCTAGGCTTTTAATGACAGTCTGCCTCCAAATTCAAAGCAAAAATACTGTTATTTATTTAGGGGTAATTCGTGGGTTTGGGATGTTGAGCTCTTTTTCCTGTTTTCTTGAATTCTTCATTGCAGAACTATAGTTGTAAAAAAATACATAGTTAATCAATGAAACTTTGCACAATTATAGATCAGCTGGGAATTTAGGTTTCTAAATCATAACAAGAGTTTCATTTGGCATGAAGAACACTTGAGTTTGCAAATATGCTTTCACTGAAAGAGAATTTGGGGACCCAGAAGTAAAAATGTGTTATCATAGTTCCTATTAACTTCACTGTCTTGAGCACACTTCACAATTAAGAGGCACAATTTCTTTGTCTGTAATAGCGGAAAAATACATATTTGCTTTACAGTACATTGTAAGACCAAAATGGTCAATGAATGGAAATATATCCACAATGAATTTCTTTGCAAATTTAAGAATTTAAAAGTCCACTTTAAAAAGACTAGTGTTTTTCAAACTATTTAACTGAGAAAATAATTTAAATAACTGAGCACAGATGCTTAACCTATACTAGGTAACCTAGTCTTTCAATTAAGAATGATGGAGCACTTTATATCATTCTGTAAAGGATTATCAATTATAAATTCATTTCCCTTATGTTTCAAATAAACCTTCAGGAGAGAGGGTCCCTGCAGAATTACCGGTACCCCACTTCTAATCTTTGATATGTCTTGATTGTTCTTCATTTTAATTTTAGTCATCAGACCCTAACAAAAAATAGAGATCCTTTAAGCTTCCTTGTTATTAAGTAAAAGAAAATGCTTAAAATGGAATTCATTATAGACCATGGGTCCATAAAGTTGAAAACTAATATTCATGACTTTATATTCATTGAAAAATCTTAACCTTTAGGAATCATTAGTTTTCAGGATAGTCCATAAAGTTAAACTGAGCAGCACAAGGGCAGATGTGGAAGATCAGGGAGGAGAGCAGATCATAAACACCATTATCATTGAACATTTGTTGAATAACATTCTTCTATTTTTCAGGCTTTCTGAAAGTAGCAAAGCATTTTCAGATCTCAGAGTTCTCAAGTAATATACCAGGAGAAGAAAGCTTTTTAAAACAAAAAAAAGCAAGCCTCCCAGAGTATGTGGGACCTAAAAGTTGTGGATATAGAAAAATCCTTCCCTCTCACTCTTCTCCAAGCCATTGAGGCCAATGGAAATCAGTTAGTTATTAAAGTTCCCCAAATTTCTACCTTCCCTTGGGATGATGCAAAGCTTAGTGTTTATGTGTGTGTGTATTTCATTTTATTTTTGCCTCAAAATTATATCAAACCACCCCAAAGTTCATAATTCCCTTAAATCTACGGTTTGGCTGGGTTGTTCTGCAGATCTGGGCTGGGCTAAGGTGATCTCGGCTTTCTCTGCTCATGTGTCTGCAGTGGACTGGCTGGCTGGCTGGGGGCTTGCTGATCGAGGATGGCCTCAACTCTCCTCTACAGGTCTCTTACATCCCTCAAGAGGCTCCGATTTGATCTGATGTTAGTAACAAAATTACATGAGTGAAAAGACTAGACATACAAGGAAGCATGCACATTCCAAGCCTCTGTTGTTATCACATTTGCTGACACTCAGTAAGCAAAGCAAGCCGCATAGCTAATCAACAAGTCACAGTGGCAGGAGACCTCAAAGCTACAGGGTGAATGAAGGGTGTCGATAGTAAGAGGACATTAATTCTGGTGATTAATGCTGACCATTCTGAAAATAAGGGGAGAGTTAAATGTAAGAGTTAAGAACATCATTCTCACTTTCCCCCATGTTCATAATGGGATGTGGAAAAGCAGATGCTGACCTCAACTACTCACAGATAATAAACTAGATGTAATCTTGCTCTTGTAATAAATACTCTTTCCTTACTAAGAACTTCCCAGAAGTGATAAAAAGGGTTTATTTTATTTTTTCAGCTCTAAGTATCCTGGTCCTCTAATTAGCACATGATTCCAGGAAAGAAAGACTTAAACTCCTAGGTAGATATAGTCCTAATGTTGGATTTCTGTCTGAACTACTCCCCTTCTTGGCCTCCCATCTCCACTTCTCAGCGGCGAGTTGATAATGAAGGTTTATTGCTCCAGTTCACCCCTTAAATGCTCTGTTGTGGGAGACTGGGTCTCATTATACTCCAAAATAATGTGCTCAGCCAATTCATTCTTCCATTCTTATTGAATTTTATGATTGGTGATACATTTATTTCTAATTTCTCATTAGTTACAGCCCATGATCCCAAACTCATTATAGATCTCTTTATCACTAGATCTGTGGCATGGCCAAGGTGAAGACTCCAATGCTCATCTAGTTTTTCTTTGTGATTGTAACTCTGGGACGTGGGGGAGGAAAACACCTTCCCAGCCCAGGGCAAAATATCTTTGAAACCGAAATCACTCAAAGGGAGGAATAAAATAGGAGAAACTCTTATTCTTACAAGAAGTCGTCCACTTCTGCTCTCCTGTGTCTCTGCAAAAAGGGGGTCCCGCTGAAACTCTCCTGCCAGCTATGTCCTCCCTCCCCCTTGTAATCACCTATTGGTATGGAGATGGTCTACTTCTCTCCACTCCTTGGAAATACCTATTGATATGGAGATGCACTAAGGCCAGGCAAGAGATTCTGGAAATACTGGAATTTTACCCACAGTGTACTATCTCATAATTTCCTTTTTTGGTCGGTATGATCCACTAGGTCTTAGAGAGAAGTGAACACACTTGAACTTGCTTTGAACTACCAACTTATTCTTTGCTTCTGTCTGACACCATCAGTTCTTTTATATTTATGTCTGTTATTGATCACTTACTGGTATTCCTTTTCCCTTGACAGAAGAGCTGTTACCCTATGTTACTACATATTTAGTATGCCTTTATAGTTGAGAACGCCTAGGCTCAGCAGCGTAAAGTGATGCAGCATGACTAAGTATGCAAATGGAAAAGGAATCTTCTCAAAACATCAAGTATTTACTGGCTGTTCAGATAGAGAATCAAGCCAAACTTAACAAACAACATTTGAGAAGTAGATTTCTTAAAACAACAACACATTTATGGTTAAAGTGATTCTGAGCATAGGCTCTCCTCTGAAAGGAAGCTCAGTTATGTACACAAATAGCCATACTGAAAAATAAAAAGTGATAAATGGTATAAAAAAGAAATACCTATTTCAAGACCAACTTTTGCATCTTACCTCACAAGATAATATTACTGGGACCAGAGAGTAAACAGCAAAACTACAGAGCCATAGCAACCTTTTTGTATCACCTCTAATAAACTTGGCTTTCTCCATTCTTAATGCAGTTCACGTTTTGACATGTGAGTCAGAATTTGCTTATTTTCTGTTGCAGGACACTATTCAAGATATTTTAAATGTAATGCTATATCATATTTATTCAAGACAGACATTAAAATATGCTCATAGTTTTATAAATTCCAGAGTGACACCTATTTTTTGTGTGACTCCCAGGATGGATAACACTTTTTCAAGAACATATGTGAGCTTATAAATATTACCTTTCCAAGGACTGCATTTTTTCTTTCCTATTTATGAAGACTAGTTCAGTATCCTAATAAAGTTTCACTGCAGAGGCACATACCTAATGACACATGAAGAAGGTAACAAGGGCAAAATGTGAGATGAACTGAATGAAAAGTCATCAATGAACATACAATGGTATTCAAAAGGTCTGGGAAGATAGAAAATGGAAATTTAAATGTTTTTCTCCTAAATTTTCTATAAATAAAACAAAAGAAGCTAGAGGATTATTATTTATTTTTTGTGTGAATCAGTTACAAACCTGCCTCTTTTGCTTTTCTTCTTCCTTCTATTTGATTCTCTCATTATTAATGTAATTACAATCCTATAGAGTTAGAATATCCAAGAGAGGTTAGGAAAGATTTAAATAGTAAATAGTGAGGGGACAGAAATATCTGAAGTTAACTAAAGCAGCTTCAAAAAAGTAACGGTTTGGGTACTGCCAATGTTGCTCTGTCATTACAGACAAAGATTTAACATATTCTTTAAGAGGAAGTTATTGTTTTGGTAGAGACTGGCCTGGTACTATTTGGAGAGATGCAACACTTTATTTATGTATATGAAGTTTGAAAATGACAGCATTTTGTCAGACTACATCTGAACCAGCCAGACTACATCTGAACCAGCCATCCATAGCAGAATGAAAATTGTCAGGCAACATTTTAACACTATTGTCTGTTCAATGTTCTATGATTCTATGATTTTTCACATAGGACAAGGGGTAATAAAATAACAGGTTTTTAGAATGGCATTTTAAAAGAATTATTTTAAAGGTACTTTTATAATGATAATTTTGCATGAAAGTAATCTTAATTTAATTCTTAATAGTTAAGAAAGTTTTATGGCCTCTTCTGAATAATTTATTTGATTTAAAATTGTGCCTAATTTTAAATTTTAATTTAAATATATTAGATATAAGAATAATGAATTTATAAATGTTGTCCAAATAATATCAACTAACAATGATTGCAGATAATGTCAATGTTAAATGCAACAATGAAATGATAAATCACATACTAAACTTCACATAATCATAATACACATACAATAACATCCTTGTAAGTGACACACTTTGGACTACTTTGCAAGGGAGAATATTTCTGAATTATCATAACAAAGGGGTAACACATCTCAAATACATTATAGGGGGAAGTCAGATATTATGGTGGCCATAAACAGCTCTCCTATTCTTGTTATATGATGAATAACAGGGAAGGGGCAACTTGATACTAGAGCTTAGTCAAAAATAGGTGAAAATTTGTGTAACAGATTGAAATATGCAAAGTATAAAAATCAGTCTAAAAGAAAGTGAGGGTATTGAAAAAGAAAAAGGCAAAAATATAAACAAAAACAAATAGATGACGTATGTCATTACTAGTAAAAATATGTTTACATGACATTGTTCAAGCCTGATAGGTCTCTTTTTTTATTACTTTGTTTTATTTATTTTTTTATTAAGGTATCATTGATATACAATCTTATGAAGGTTTCACATGAGCAACATTGTGGTTACTGCATTCCCCAACACATATCCCATTACAGTCACTGTTGATAGGTCTCTTTTTAATGTTAGACTGCATTTGTTTGGTAGACTTTTAATCAGAACAAGTCGCTAGAGTGTTCTAACTTGAGAAAGCTGGGGAATCCTCCTTAGAGGCACACACTTTCACAAGTGGCTTGTGCTTGCCAGAATTCCATCTCTTGTTCAGTGTAAACTATGAGAGCTTCTTATTTCTTTTGCATAGATTTGTGCACACCTGCTTTCTATGGTTTAGCACTGCATTTCTTCAATTGATCAATGTATAAACAGTTGATTTAGTGAAATTCTAGTTTTGAGGCAGTGTCCTGTTAATCTTTGTTCATCTACCAGTTCCTTTGTTGATTTTGAATATCCCTGTAAAATGTGTTGTTTACTCCTAAAACTTCTTAGGCTTTATAAACTGAAATCACCCTGTTTATATTTATAAAGGCAGTTTTTACTCAATATTATATTTTTGGCTATTAGTCTATATCAATGAACTATACACAACCTCATTCTTTACTGTTTTATTAGAGTCATTCTTTCTCTACATTTGCTTTTAAAGTGGATCAATTATAAATAGCAAATTGAAGGAGTTATCTTCTTTGTTTATTGTTCATTTGTACTCTTTATGCTTTAACTAAAAAAGTTAGTGAATTTATATTTATTAAAGCTTATATGTTATGATTTGCTTTTTCATATTAGTTTGTGCTGCTTTTCTGCTTGCATGCCAGAGACAAGTTGGTCTTATTGTAAAAAAGAATTCAAGAATGGATGCAAAAAAGTGGTTGAGTACTAAGAGTTTTACTTGGAAAATACGAGTTTAGAGAAAGGCAAACATACAAGCCTGAGAGTGAGGCACAGGCTGACCCAGAAGGAGTCAGACTGAGGAAACAATAGGGAGCCTTTTTATGTAAAGAGGAATGAATATTCACTAAGTGGGATTAGGTTTCAAAGGGAATAGGCTTGCATTTAGCTACACTAAGTACTCTCAGAGTCTGGGCTTGCTCCACCCTCATATTAGGCAGAAGAATTTTTGGCTGTATTTGGTTCTCATCAGAACTGTCATGGTATGAGGAAGTGTGACTTTTACTATGTTAATGAGTGTATAATTTATTCTGGGGTGAAATTGGGGTTAACTTCTCCATGTTATAGCCAGTCAGTTTGGGCCAGTCTGTTATCTACATTCTCACACTCTGCCAGCACTCACACTCTGCTCTCAATGGAAGAACTGCTTCCACAGAATGTAGAATGTACATCCAGCTGAATGTAAAGACTGGCCTAAGTTCCCATCCCTATCCCTGTTCATGTCTGGCTCTCTACCTAGTTTAATGCCAGGATACTTGACTCAGAGAAACTGTGAGATGGTAAGCAATAGGTAAGTAATAAAAATCACTAAAATTTTAAAATATTAAGAGAAAATAATCTCTTAATTAAGGGTGACTTTGAGCAGATATTTCCCACTTGCCTTCATTAGTTCACAGTTCAATCAGTATGACATTCAATTTTATTATCTGAAGATGATGCACACTGTATTTTTTTTATATTAAATCACTCCTTTATGAAGCTTCTGTTACTGGATGAACTTCTTTGGGAAGAATCTAGACGGTACTTTTAAGTAGAATAATGTAGGCTCCTGTGGTTGCTCTGGGATGTGTAATTTTTATGATACACAAAGATCCACCACTAGCACTTTCCTTATATACCAGGTACCTTTGGTTTATTCTTCCAGAGTCCTTCTCCACTCTTGCCCTTCCAGATCTCTGCTCATGGAGGGTGACTCTATATGGACTTGATCTGTGGCTTCCCACTTGCTGGATTCCTGTTGGGTTCTGCTGACTTGGAGCCCTGGATAGAAGCTAAAGGGTGGATGGAGAGTGAGGTCAGGGCATTTATTCCTCAGTTGTTCTGTCTGTGCTATTGTGTCAGCATGACTCTCTCACTAGCTTGAAGGTCACTGGTCTTCTCAAGGTAGCCTGCTCAATAGTTTTTCTTATATAGTAAATGGCACCTTTTCTTTTCTGGTATCCTTAGCTATGGTATAATGCTCTATACATAGTAGTTACCTCATACACACAGTTATAAAATATCTATTTTTATGCAATATATAAAGAATTGAACATTCATCCAATCCTATTTTGAGTATGCTTTCTGTTCCCTGTTGGGGTTGTGACTGATGCTTCTCATTACAATCCAGAATTTAGGTTAAAGGAAGCCACATTCATGGCAAGAAATAGCTGATGAGAAAAAGAGGGACAAAAAACTGCTCACTGTATGTTAGATCCAGTAACAGCCTGGTTAGTATTGTACTACAGGGAATTGTAATTTTATCAAAGTAATAAAAAGAGAAAACCATTCAGATTCTATATTGCAGTGAGAATAGTATTTATTCTGTTTACCAGCCTCTTTAACTTTGAAGAGAGTAGACCTGGTTTTAACAGAATGGGGTACTTTATAAGGCTTGTTCACAGATACATATTTAAATGCATGCTTCCTTGTCATTTTACATCTGTTCAAAGTTGCTTCAAAGATATATTAACCTGTGTCCTGTTTTCTATTCCTGCTCCTTCCTTATACTGATTTAGAACTCCTCAGGAGAGAAAGTGAGACAACGATTCCAGCCAATGGTGTTTTATGGGGAGATAATCTTAGGGAATCACTTTCGGGGAATAAAAGTGAGGAAGATTCCAAAAAAGGATTACTTATCGAGCTAGTTATCACTGTGGCCTCCTGAAGCTTAATTCCACAAGGGAATTCCGGGAAACTGTAGGAAAAGTACTCAGGGGTATCCCACCTAAACTACAAAGGCTCTGGATATTGATACACTGATTCCTGTCAGTCACTACTCTTTAATTCTCTAGAATTTCTAGTCTGCTAAGATTGCAATTAGAATAAACTCTAATCGCAAGACAAAGCCCTTAGGCCAAGAAGAAAAAAATGCAAATACGGGCTCTTAGAGATCTGGCTGATCTACTCTGAAATGATAAAGACCAGAGGGATATGGGCAGCACTGACAGTGCCTGCTGTACTCCTAACTGGTTTCTACTCTGCCATCAGGATGCTTTTTTGTCAAAATGTAAATTTGATTCTGTAACACATTTGCTTAGATATAGCATTTAGAATAAAGTTCAAAATCCTAAACTTAATAGAAAGTGTGCCTGCAAGATTCAGTCTCAACTAAGTTTTCCATTGTCATCATCTAGTGATCTCACCACATCCTCAGTGGGCTGCTTTCAGATTTCACACTGTGATGCGGCACCACCGACACGGGACATCCGGGCATAGTAGGCCTCCTTTCCCTGTTTTGGTAATGCCTCTTCTATGTCCAGCTTTTGCTTATTCATTCCTTGCTGATTAGGAAAGTCTTCCCTAATCTCTGTGTGAAATCTCTTATGTTCTCTCATAACATTATATATCTCTTCTTTACAGAATTTACCAGGTGTTACTTTACATTTGTTTTTTAAAATATTTGATGATGTCTACCTCCTAAAACTGATTATATGATCAAGACATTTTTGTAATGTCAATTTTGTATCTCCATCATTTGACATAGTAACTGATGTTGATAGGAATTCTACAATTATTTAAAAAACAAGAAAGTTATTTTAAAATGTTTGGAGCCCTTATCGAATAGGTAATTGTGATGCAGTCTTGTGTTTTTAAAGTTATTATAAATACTACTAATAATAACAAATAATGAGTCCCACTTATTCATATGTAGAATTTTACTGAACTAAATACTTTTCTTGTATTATCTTATTTAAGTTAAGTTATCATTTATTATCATTCTAACCACCAGGATGTAATAAACATCTAATAAAATTAGATGTTGTAAGAGGCTATTGATGTATTTAAGACAATATTTATGACTTCAAACATCTCATGATCCTGTAGGAACACAACTTTATATGTATGTATGTAAGAATGAGTAAAAAATTGCATAGCAGTTGTATATATTAGTTAAGTAAGTAACTTATGCAAAAGGTATACTAAGCATTAGCTAAATGCTAATGAATATAAAGACAAGCAAATATGAGGGAAATGTCACTTAGGACTATGATGATATGTCTGGGAAAAAATGGAAAGAACTGGGGTTTTTAGTAGCCTTGGTGTGTGGTTAAGACGGAATAATTTCAAACACTGTCAGGTAGCTAAGCAGACATGAGTAGGTCCAACCCTGTCCTGGACGAGATCCTCGCCACTCCCACTTACCCTTTATGGCCAGATGGCAGAACACACTCCCAAACCCCTCTTGTTTACAGTTCAGTCTCCTGCCTTATCACAGCCTAAGGAGGGGTAAAAAGCCCAACAGGGCTTCCAGATCAGCAACTTGGGTTGGTGCCAGCATACTAAAACCCAAAAGGTGGCCCAGCATTACATCAGGATTCATTGTACCCTGACTTTAATAAATTCACATTGAGGTTTTAGCCCCTCACCCAGTGGGCTTCACTCAGGTACTATGGGTGGGCATCTGTACACTGAAAAGAAGGTTATATAATCTGAAGTTATTAATCAACATGTCAATTAAATGAAATACAACATTGGGGAAGAGCTTACCATCTTTAAGAGATCAATCCTATCCATAATAATGGGGCTGCTTCTGTCTGGTTTTCCAGATAGCCCATTTTCCACCCTTCTTGAGAGTGTACTTAGACTTTGCTTAATAAACTGCTGCTACTTGAAAATGTCCTCAATCTCTCCCTTGATTGAATTTGTTCCTTTGAGAAGACAAGAACTGGGGAAACACAACACGTTCAACTGGCAACAGTTAGTGGGATATTGTAAAAAGATTTGATTAATGAACAAAATACTATTTCAAATATGACATCATCATTTTATATGACAAAGAAAAGTAATAAAATATCATCCAGTGACTGAAAGTAAAAGTTATTTAGTTTCCAAGAGATAAACTAAATCAGCACATGAAAGTTGTTATACCTTGACATTTCATTGGAAATAGCAAATGCTGAATCTTCTTTCAAATAATGCAATTGCTTGACAACTGTTGAATAGATCTTTTTTTTTTTTTTTTTTTTTTTTGAGAGGGCCTCTCTCATATTTATTGATCAAATGGTTGTTAACAACAATAAAATTCAGTATAGGGGGGTCAATGTTCAATGTACAATCATTAATCCATCTCAAGCCTAATTCTCGTCAGTCTCCAATCTTCTGAAGCATAACGAACAAGTTCTTACATGGTGAACGAATTCTTACAGAGTGAATAAATTCTTACATGGTGAACAGTACAAGGGCATTCATCACAGAAACTTTCGGTATTGATCATGCAATATGACCTATAAACCATCAGGTCAAATATGAATATTCATTTGATTTTTGTACTTGATTTATATGTTGATCCCACATTTCTCCTATTATTATTATTATTTTTATTTTTAATAAAATGCTGAAGTGGTAGGTAGATGCAAGATAAAGGTAGAAAACATAGTTTAGTGCTGTAAGAAGGCAAATGTAGATGATCAGATGATCAGGTGTGTGCCTATGGACTAAGTATTAATCCAGGCTAGACAAGGGCAGCAAGACATCCACGGATGCAGAAGATTTCTCTCAAAGCAGGGGGGGTGAGGTTCTGAGCCTCACCTCTGTTGATCCCCAAATTCTCACCTGATGGCCCCCCTGCGACTGTGCCTGTCTTAGGTTGTTCCTCCCTTGAGGAATCTTACCCGTCTCTGGCTAACCAGTCATCTTCCGGGGCCATACAGGGAAATGTAAAGTTGGTAAGTGAGAGAGAAGCCATATTGTTTGCAAAGGTTAGCTTTTTACTTCTTTGCAGATTTATGCCCTGTGGCTTCTATGCCCAGCACTTGTCTCGAGGTATCTTTACCACCTGGAGGAATTATGATACTCGGTAAATTCGATATGAGGCACGAATTCTATTTAAGGTTTGTAATTAGGAAGGAAGAAGAAAAGCTATAGATGTAGCATATGAAGGAAACTTGGGAGGATTGATTATTTCTTTGACATATCTTCTTGTATAGTACCTTAAGTATGTATAGGTTTTAAACTACTAACTAATTTGCACACACATATTAACATAATAGGAATACGGTGACATAAACAAAGCAAATCTATAATTACCAGCCATCTCCAGTGAAGCCAAGAAAACGATTTAGGCACCCTAGGCATTTGTGAAAATTTATCTATGATATGATGGATATTTTCCAACTGTACTTGAACCATCAGACAAATTAAAGCAGCCCATTTCTGGGATCTGTTCACATCCCATATGTTCTTTTAACCATAGATAGTCTATAGTCATGAGATTTTGGGGTGCTACAACTTGCACCCCTCCCAACTCCTGGTTGAGTTCCAACAGTACAGATCCAGTCAAATTCGTTGTCTCACTGTATGCACATGCCAGCCTAGACATCTCCCTCCTCCTTCTTATGGCAAGTCCAGGAGACAGTGGGTTGGATGCAGCCACAACCGCAGCATCGTCCGGATCCCTGTGGAGGCTTTTTGATGATCATCCCCCGGCACGAGTCCTCCAGAGAGTGCTGATGCCGGAAGCTCCTCCTCATATCGTATCCTAGTTCATTTTCTGGGTATCCAAGCTAGGCCTTGATCTTCTGCGTAGAAACAAACAGACCCTTTGCCCACACTTTGACATGCCCTCTATACCACTGTGCAGAACTCATTGGAGGTCAGCACACAGTAACTGCTTTTTTTTTTTTTTTTTAATTAAGAGAAAGGAATATTATCAGAAAAGAGTACCTCCATAGCTGATCATCTGACACCCTTTAAGTGATCAACATTAAGGATATTTAAAGCATGCGTTGATCTTTGATTTACCAATAGTTTTATCCCGTTAAGGAGTAATCCCCCTTTTCTTTCTTTCTTTCTTTCTTTTTTTTTTTTAAATTTTTAATCTACACTTACCTGAAGAATACTATGTTTACTATGCTCTCCCCTATATCAGGTCCCCCCTAACAACCACATTACGGTTACTGTCCATCAGCTTAGCAAAATGTGGTAGAGTCACTACTTGTCCTCTCTGTGTTGTGCAGCCCACCCTCCACTTTCTCCCTCCCCCCCATGCATGCTAATCTTAATACCCCCCTTCTTCTTCCCCCCCCTTATCCCTCCCTGCCCACCCATCCTCCCCAGTTCCTTTCCCTTTGGTACCTGTTAGTCCATTTTTGGGTTCTGTAATTCTGCTGCTGTTTTGTTCCTTCAGTTTTTCCTTTGTTCCTATACTCCTCAGATGAGTGAAATCATTTGGTATTTCTCTTTCTCCGCTTGGCTTATTTCACTGAGCATAATACTCTCCAGCTCCATCCATGTTGCTGCAAATGGTTGGATTTTTCCACTTCTTATGGCTGAGTAGTATTCCATTGTGTATATGTACCACATCTTCTTTATCCATTCATCTACAGATGGACATTTAGGTTGCTTCCAATTCTTGGCTATTGTAAATAGTGCTGCGATAAACATAGGAGTGCATCTGTCTTTCTCAAACTTGATTGCTGCGTTCTTAGGGTAAATTCCTAGGAGTGGAATTCCTGGGTCAAATGGTAGGTCTGTTTTGAGCATTTTGATGCACCTCCATACTGCTTTCCACAATGGTTGAACTAATTTACATTCCCACCAGCAGTGTAGGAGGGTTCCCCTTTCTCCACAGCCTTGCCAACATTTGTTGTTGTTTGTCTTTTGGATGGCAGCTATCCTTACTGGTGTGAGGTGATACCTCATTGTAGTTTTAATTTGCATTTCTCTGATAATTAGCGATGTGGAGCATCTTTTCATGTGTCTCTTGGCCATCTGTATTTCTTTTTTGGAGAACTGTCTGTTCAGTTCCTCTGCCCATTTTTTAATTGGGTTATTTGTTTTTTGTTTGTTGAGGCGTGTGAGCTCTTTATATATTCTGGACGTCAAGCCTTTATCGGATGTGTCATTTTTCAAATATATTCTCCCATACTGTAGGGTTCCTTTTTGTTCTATTGATGGTGTCTTTCACTGTACAGAAGCTTTTCAGCTTAATGTAGTCCCACTTGCTCATTTTTGCTGTTGTTTTCCTTGCCCGGGGAGATATGTTCAAGAAGAGATCACTCATGTTTATGTCTAAGAGGTTTTTGCCTATGTTTTTTTCCAAGAGTTTAATGGTTTCGTGACTTACATTCAGGTCTTTGATCCATTTTGAGTTTACCTTTGTATATGGGGTTAGACAATGGTCCAGTTTCATTCTCCTACATGTAGCTGTCCAGTTTTGCCAGCACCATCTGTTGAAGAGACTGTCATTTTGCCATTGTATGTCCATGGCTCCTTTATCAAATATTAATTGACCATATATGTTTGGGTTAATTTCTGGGGTCTCTAATCTGTTCCACTGGTCTGTGGCTCTGTTCTTGTGCCAGTACCAAATTGTCTTGATTACTATGGCTTTGTAGTAGAGCTTGAAGTTGGGGAGTGAGATCCCCCCTACTTTATTCTTCTTTTTCAGGATTGCTTTGGCTATTCGGGGTCTTTGGTGTTTCCATATGAATTTTTGAATTATTTGTTCCAATTCATTGAAGAATGTTGCTGGTAATTTGAGAGGGATTGCATCAAATCTGTATATTGCTTTGGGCAGGATGGCCATTTTGACGATATTAATTCTTCCTAGCCATGAGCATGGGATGAGTTTCCATTTATTAGTGTCCCCTTTAATTTCTCTTAAGAGTGACTTGTAGTTTTCAGAGTATAAGTCTTTCACTTCCTTGGTTAGGTTTATTCCTAGGTATTTTATTCTTTTTGATGCAATGGTGAATGGAATTGTTTTCCTGATTTCTCTTTCTATTGATTCGTTGTTAGTGTATAGGAAAGCTACAGATTTCTGTGTGTTGATTTTGTATCCTGCAACTTTGCTGTATTCTGATATCAGTTCTAGTAGTTTTGGAGTGGAGTCTTTAGGGTTTTTTATGTACAGTATCATATCATCTGCAAATAGTGACAGTTTAACTTCTTCTTTACCAATCTGGATTCCTTGTATTTCTTTGTTTTGTCTGATTGCCGTGGCTAGGATCTCCAGTACTATGTTAAATAACAGTGGGGAGAGTGGGCATCCCTGTCTGGTTCCCGATCTCAGTGGAAATGCTTTCAGCTTCTCGCTGTTCAGTATAATGCTGGCTGTGGGTTTATCATATATGGCCTTTATTATGTTGAGGTACTTGCCCTCTATTCCCATTTTGCTGAGAGTTTTTATCATGAATGGATGTTGAATTTTGTCAAATGCTTTTTCAGCATCTATGGAGATGATCATGTGGTTTTTGTCTTTCTTTTTGTTGATGTGGTGGATGATGTTGATGGATTTTCGAATGTTGTACCATCCTTGCATCCCTGGGATGAACCCCACTTGGTCATGGTGTATGATCCTTTTGATATACTGTTGAATTCTGTTTGCTAATATTTTATTGAGTATTTTTGCATCTACATTCATCAGGGATATTGGTCTGTAATTTTCTTTTTTGGTGGGGTCTTTTCCTGGTTTTGGTATTAGGGTGATGTTGGCTTCATAGAATGAGTTTGGGAGTATTCCCTCTTCTTCTATTTTGTGGAACACTTTAAGTAGAATGGGTATTATGTCTTCTCTGTGTGTCTGATAAAATTCCGAGGTAAATCCGTCCGGCCCCGGGGTTTTGTTCTTGGGTAGTTTTATGATTACTGTTTCAATTTCTTTGCTTGTAATTGGTTTGTTTAACTTTTGTGTTTCTTCCTTGGTCAGTCTTGGGAGGTTGTATTTTTCTAGGAAGTTGTCCATTTCTTCTAGGTTTTCCAGCTTGTTGGCATATAGGTTTTCATAGTAGTCTTTAATAATTCTTTGTATTTCTGTGGAGTCTGTCGTGATTTTTCCATTCTCATTTCTGATTATGTTGATTTGTGTTGACTCTCTTTTTCTCTTAATAAGTTGGGCTAGAGGCTTATCTATTTTGTTTATTTTCTCGAAGAACCAGCTCTTGGTTTCGTTGATTTTTGCTATTGTTTTATTCTTCTCAATTTTGTTTATTTCTTCTCTGATCTTTATTATGTCCCTCCTTCTGCTGACTTTAGGCCTCATTTGTTCTTCTTTTTCCAGTTTTAATAATTGTGATGTTAGACTATTCATTTGGGATTGTTCTTCCTTCTTCAAGTGTGCCTGGATTGCTATATACTTTCCTCTTAAGACTGCTTTCGCTGCATCCCACAGAAGTTGGGGCTTAGTGTTGTTGTTGTCATTTGTTTCTATATATTCCTTGATCTCTATTTTGATTTGTTCATTGATCCATTGATTATTTAGTAGCCTGTTGTTAAGCCTCCATGTGTTTGTGAGCCTTTTTGTTTTCTTTGTAGAATTTATTTCTACTTTCATACCTTTGTGGTCTGAAAAATTGGTTGGTAGAATTTCAATATTGTGGAATTTACTGAGGCTCTTTTTGTGAGCTAGTATGTGGTCTATTCTGGAGAATGTTCCATGTGCACTTGAGAAGAATGTATATCCTGTTGCTTTTGGATGTAAAGTTCTATAGATGTCTATTAGGTCCATCTGTTCTAGTGTGTTGTTCAGTGCCTGTGTGTCTTTACTTATTTTCTGCCCGGTGGATCTATCCTTTGGGGTGAGTGGTGTGTTGAAGTCTCCTACAATGAATGCATTGCAGTCTATTTCCCTCTTTAGTTCTGTTAGTATTTGCTTCACATATGCTGGTGCTCCTGTATTGGGTGCATATATATTTAGAATGGTTATATCCTCTTGTTGGACTAAGCCCTTTATCATTATGTAGTGGCCTTCTTTATCTCTTGTTACTTTCTTTGTTTTGAAGTCTATTTTGTCTGATATTAGTACTGCAACCCCTGCTTTCTTCTCACTGTTGTTTGCCTGAAATATGTTTTTCCATCCCTTGACTTTTAGTCTATGCTTATCTTTGGGTTTAAGGTGAGTTTCTTGTAAGCAGCATATAGATGGGTCTTGCTTTTTTATCCATTCTATTACTCTATGTCTTTTGATTGGTGCATTAAGTCCATTTACATTTAGGGTGACTATTGAAAGATATGTACTTATTGCCATTGCAGGCTTTAGATTCGTGGTTACCAAAGGTTCAAGGTTAGCTTCTTTAGTATCTTACTGCCTAACTTAGCTCGCTTATTGAGCTGTTATATACACTGTCTGGAGAGTCTTTTCTTCTCTCCCTTCTTATTCCTCCTCCTCCATTCTTCATATGTTGTGTGTTTTGTTCTGTGCTCTTTTTAGGGGTGCTCCCATCTAGAGCAGTCCCTGTAGGATGCCCTGTAGAGGTGGTTTGTGGGAAGCAAATTCCCTCAGCTTTTGCTTGTCTGGGAATTGTTTGATCCCACCATCATATTTAAATGATAGTCGTGCTGGATACAGTATCCTTGGTTCAAGGCCCTTCTGTTTCATTGCATTAAGTATATCATGCCATTCTCTTCTGGCCTGTAGGTTTTCTGTTGAGAAGTCTGATGTTAGCCTGATTGGTTTTCCTTTATAGGTGACCTTTTTCTCTCTAGCTGCCTTTAAAACTCTTTCCTTGTCCTTGATCCTTGCCATTTTAATTATTATGTGTCTTGGTGTTGTCCTCCTTGGATCCTTTCTGTTGGGGGTTCTGTATAATTCCATGGTCTGTTCGATTATTTCCTCCCCCAGTTTGGGGAAGTTTTCAGCAATTATTTTTTCAAAGACACTTTCTATCCCTTTTCCTCTTTCTTCCTCTTCTGGTATCCCTATAATACGAATGTTTTTCCTTTTGTATTGGTCACATATTTCTCTTAGTGTTGTTTCATTCCTGGAGATCCTTTTATCTCTCTCTATGTCAGCTTCTATACGTTCCTGTTCTCTGGCTTCTATTCCTTCAATGGCCTCTTGCATCTTATCCATTCTGCTTATAAATCCTTCCAGGGATTGTTTCACTTCTGTGATCTCTTTCCTGACATCTGTGATCTCCTTCCGGACTTCATCCCACTGCTCTTGCATTTTTCTCTGCATCTCATCCCATTGCTCTTGCATTTTTTTCTGCATCTCTGTCAGCATGTTCATGATTTTTATTTTGAATTCTTTTTCAGGAGGACTGGTTAGGTCTGTCTCCTTCTCAGGTGTTGTCTCTGTGATCTTTGTCTGCCTGTAGTTTTGCCTTTTCATGGTGATAGAGATAGTTTGCAGAGCTGGTACAAGTGACCGCTGGAAGAGCTTCCCTTCTTGTTGGTTTGTAGCCTTTTCCTGGGAGAATAGCGACCTCTAGTGGCTTGTGCTGGGCAGCTGTGCGCAGACAGGGCTTCTGCTTCCTGCCCAGTTGCTTTGGGGTTTATCTCCGCTGTTGCTGTGGGCTTGGCCTGGCTGGGGCTGTTCCTCCAAAATGGTGGAGCGCCGTTGGAGGGGGAGCAGCCAGGAGACTATTTATCTCCGTAAGGGGCCTCTGTGCTCCCTGCTGCCCAGGGGGTTAGAGTGCCCAGAGATCCCCAGATTCCCTGCTTCTGGTCTAAGTGACCTGTCCTGCCCCTTTAAGATTTCCAAAAAGCACTCTCCAAACCAAAACAACAATAGCAACAATGAGAGAGGGAACAGAAAGAAAGAGAAAAAAAAAAGGAAAAAAAAGGAAAAAACAAGCGATTTTTTTTTTTTTTTTTTTTGTCCTCAGGTGCCGGTCCCAGGCACCCGCTCACTGGTCCTGCTGCCCTGTCTCCCTAGCACCAGGGTCCCTGTCCTTTCAAGGCTTCCAAAAAGCACCCACCCACCGGTCCCGCAGGGAAGGAACGCTGAATATTCTTTGTCCTCAGGCACTGGTCCCACGCACCCGCTAACCAGTCCCGCCGCCCTGCCTCCCTAGCACCGGGGTCCCTGTCCCTTCAAGGCTTCCAAAAAGCACTCGGCAAAAAGAGAGAAAAAAAAGGGGAAAAACGCGCGATTTCTTCCGTCCTCAGGTGCCGGTCTCAGGCACCCGCCCACCGGTCCCGCAGGGAAAAACGGGGGATATTCTTTGTCCTCAGGCGCCGGTCCCAGCCACCCGCTCACCAGTCCCGCCACCGTGCCTCCCTAGCACTGGGGTCCCCGTCCCTTCAAGGCTTCCAAAAAGCGCTCGCCAAAAAGAGAAAAAAAAAAAAAAGGGGTAAAACGCGCGACCTCCTCCGTCCTCAGGCACCGGTCTCAGGCACCCGCCCCCAGGTCTCGCAGGGAGAAACGCGGGATATTCTTTGTCCTCCGGCGCTGTTCCCAGGCACCTCCTCACCGGTCCCGCCACCCTGCCTCCCCAGCAACGGGGGCCCGTCCCTCTAAGGCTTCCAAAAAGCGCTCGCCAAAAAAAAAAAAAAAAAAAAAAACCGCTCCGGTTTCTCTCCACCCGCCGGGAGCCGGGGGGAGGGGCGCTCGGGTCCCGCCGGGCTGGGGCTTGTATCTTACCCCCTTCACAAGGCGCTGGGTTCTTGCAGGTGTGGATGTGGTCTGGATGTTGTCCTGTGTCCTGTGGTCTCTATTTTAGGAAGATTTTTCTTTGTTATATTTTCATAGCTCTATGTGTTTTTGGGAGGAGATTTCCACTGCTCTACTCACGCCGCCATCTTGGCTCCGCCCCCTCTTCAAATAGATCTTTTTAAGAGATACACCTATGTAGCAGAATTTGTCCCTTCTTTTCACTTTCTTCCCTTGGCAGTCCTGCAAATATCAGGCCATCATGAGAGCTGTGGATAAGTAATCTTTCATTATTAAATTTAGAGGAAATACCCCACATATGTGTTAATAATGGTGCTATGAAAGGACATCACTACAGGACTACTACATAGGATAGTAGTTAAGGCTTTACATAGCAAAGACAGAATTCTTGGTTTCAAATATTGGGTCTGCCATTTACTATGTGACCTTGACTATTTAGTTTCTTGGACCCTCAATATTTTTATCTATAAAAGGAGATTGAAAATAAGATACCTATCACAGAATTGTGAGGGTTAAATGAGCCACTTCATGTAAAGTGGTTAGAAGTTTCTGGCTAGATAAGGAAAACTCAAGGTAACTAGTAATTGTCTTGAAGAAGTGTTTTCCTGAGAAACATGGCCTTTGTAGCAGCTTATTTTTCCTTCTTACCCTGTACTTTCCCAAACCAGCAAGGAACCGGATTTGTAGTGGCATCATATAGGAAATCAGGAAGGCAAAGGACAGTCAACAGAGAGAAAGTATGAATCACGAGAGGAAACAGATGAGCAAGAAGAGAAAGAAAAGGAAGTGGGCTGGGGGAGACCAGAAATGAGAAAACAGTGAAATAGGCAGCAAAGGCAGTTCATAATCTCTACCAGATGAGGATGTAGTAAAGGACTGAAATTTACAATTTGAGTTGAAAGAAAAGGAAGTCTTAGATGTACTATCAGCCAGCTTGCTAACTAGCTAGACACTGAAACCATTAGAGATACAAGTTGTATTTGTCTCTTCCTTTCATGATAAGGTGGTAGTAGCACTGTGAGTACACACAGAAAAGGACGAAAAACAGGATATTATTAAATGTGATTTTATAAAAATTAATAAGTAATATTGAAATTATGGATGACTTTACATTTATCAAAGTATGCTGCATGTATGAATAACTAATGTGTATACAATATTACCTCATTTTCTAAATGAGGAAACTATTCCTCAGTTTAAAACTACATATAGTTTGCAATCAGCTGTTAGATTTCCATGTGTCCTTTCTTCCATTTAAAAAGGTTTTTAATTTTTTTTTTAATTTTTTATATTTCACCATAACCATTTCTTTTGTTCTAGCTGCAGATTGATATGTTGTCATTATGGTTTCCAAAATCTCAGAATTTGTGTCAGAATATTAAAAGTGTGTCCCGATACTTATTTACTTTCTCCATTTATTTCCAATTCTTAAATCAAATCATTATGCTAAAGTCCTCCCTGCAAATCTGTGCAACTAAAGACAGATACAGTGCTACAATACTACAACTGTGGCTTCCTGTTTGGTGATTGTCTTAGTTTTCAGAAGTTTTCTTTGTGTACTGTGCTATCCTCTCATTAATTCAGCTCCACAGGAAAGGCTTTTGAAATGCTCCCCAGCATCAGAAATTTAGTGATCTGACGTTAGTCAGCAAACTTTAATTTTATTATTCTAATAGGTTTCCTTTTGAGACAAAGCTTTTTTTTTTTTCAGGTTTTGTTTACTCACTTTAAAAAAAAATAGAATTGAAAAGTTTTAGAAAAGAAATCATGCTTTCTGGCCAAATAGATGCAAAATAATTAGAGAAGTTTGAATGAGGGAATAGGGCTAAACACTTTTTTTAAAATCAGATGTAAATCTCAGTAAACATTTTGGAAAGCAGACTTATCTCTTTCCTATTTGTAATAAATATAGAAAAATAATCATAATATTTCACATTTTTATGACTCAACTAGTATTCTGGCTTACTATATAGAAGAATTCTCTTTAATTATGGATATAAAACATGCAATTACAATAAAAACAGCAACATTTTTTTCTATGAAACTTTCCTAAAACTCTCTTAATAATCCAAATGTATTATTCCCGTTATGATATAATTGCATAAAGTTTGTGATTATTTGTTGCTAGACCTGTTCTTTCATTCTATTGATTGGCTCTTATATAGAGGCCATATTTTAATATGAGCATTTATTGTGGAAAACATAATTATCATTGCTGAAACATTGAAGGAACTTGATTATTTCCTCAATTATTTTCAGTTCTCTTTGTAAAAGAAGATAGGAATTACAAAAGAAGCCTTCCTAAATTCGTTTTTAAAATGAATTCAAATTAGTTTTCAAATGTTTAAAATATTATTCATTATTTTCCTATTCATCTAGTATACGTTGTATTATTCATGCAGTTTTGATTCCCCTGTGCAAGAAAAACATTCTGAAAGCATTGCATAGCATTTTATTCAGTTCTTATGAAAGTTAAATTATAACTAAGTAAAATATTTAATTGACAGGTGAATAAGTGTTACATGACCTATATAATCACAACTATTAATATGGAAAAAATTGGACCAAGTTTAAATAACTAAACAATTGTTCATTTGATTTCTCATTCGACATATTATTTACACATACTCATAACTGGAAGAGCTGTTCAGATGACTGCTTTCAGCAATTTAGCCTTTAGCTTTTTAACTAGTTCTCTGAACACATTATATTAATTTCCTAGAGTTAGATTCTAAGTAAATCTCAGATCTTGTAAAAGAAATATATGCTTTATTTAATTTGCTAGGGAAAAAAATGCATTGAAATCAAGTGTCATAACAATCATTTATAAAGTCTAAATGTACATGCCAATTAAACCACAACTGTTGTGCTATAATATTACTTCTTACCACAATAACATGTTTTCAATATTCTATTTTTAACAGTACAAAAAATTTTAAATTACTCTTCATAAAATCTTAGAACATTATTGAGAGAAATGTTTAAAGATTGTTTAAACTTAATACATACTGGAGAAAATAAATAAAACTGAGAAAGAATTGAACCCTCAAAAACCTCAAAACACTACGTTAGAATTCAAGAAGAATTGATTATAAGTTCACATGGCAGAATTCTGAAAAAGGTACATATATATATTGCATACTTAAGTAAAAATACAACTAAGGTATTGTGAACTTATATTACATAATTAAGACTTCTACCTTTTAAACACATAGATTTTCACATTTTTTTCATGTTTTAAGCTGTGGAAAGTAAACACATAGCATAAAATTTACCATCTTAACCATTTCTAAGTATATAGTTCAGTGTGTTAAGTATATTAACATCACTGTGCAATTAATCTCCAAAAAATTTTCATTTTGCAAAACGAAACTCTATATCCATTAAACAACTCCCCATTTTGCCCTCCCTTTAGTTCCTGGCAACCATTTTTTTACTCTGTTTCTGAGAATTTAAGTACACGGATACCTCATATGAGTGGGATCATACAATATTTGTCTTTTTGTGATTGTCCTAATTCACTTACCTATGTTGTATCATTTCTCAGAATTTCCTTCCATTTTAAGGCTGAATAACATTCCATTACATGCATGTACTTCATTTTGTTTATCCACTCATCCATCGGTAGACACTTCGGTCACTTCTACCTCTTGACTGCCATGAATAGTTTAAAGTGGGGGTGGACATATCTTATCAAAATCCTGCTTTCATTATTTGTGGATAAGGACCCAGAAGTAGAATTGCTGGATACATTATTTTTATTTTTAAATTGTGAGACTTGGTCACTGTAACTTCTACTACAGATGTGACGATTCCATCTCAGCACTATATTTAATCCACAGGAAAGACTATAGTTAGTTATAATTATTCACTAATCAAATTAGAATTTGGGGGAATATAAGCTGGCAAAATATTATTTTTATTCAAATTTAAATTTTATTCCATTCATCCTTGTTTTTTGTTGAAGTAGTATTATCTTCCTCTGTGCTTTCCACAGTCATGGATGTAAAATGACTGGTCCATAATACTGAGCTGTGATGGGTTGGAGGAAAATTTAATGGTATAACAGAAAGAAAATTGTGCTACCAATATAAAAGCTGTTTTCTTCTGGGCTGGCAACAAAAAAGTGATTAAAAATAATATAATAGCAATCTTTCTAATCACTCAAATGCCATGGGGAAAGACAGCACAACAAGAAAAATATGTCAGATAAAGAATGTTCAAATTAGAGTCAAAAGTCATTACTAATTCAACAAAGCAAGTTGTTAGGTATTTGGGGGAAATTTTTCTTGAGAATTAAAGTGATGAAGATTCTACTTAAAGGAATTTGAACATTTTCAGATTCAAAGACAAAGACTTTCTACATTTAAAATTGGAAACTTGTTGCCATGTGATTAAAAACAAAAGCAAACACAAACAAAAAATCAGCTTCGACAAAGAAAAGCCTCTGAACCTAGAATAACACAGAGTGGAGGAAAGTGTCATTGCTATATATCTAGATCCTAGAAAATAATTTGTTCAATTCCCATTTGGGAGCTTGGGGCCTTCTTTATACTCACAATCCAATGCCTTTTTTATTTCATTTCTTAAGGAAATAAATAGAATTAGCAGATTCTGATCTTTGACTATTATAAACTACAGTAAGATCTGTTGTACCCTTTTTTCGAGGCAACAATATATAGATATTCTAAAAATTGAACAGGACTATTTATGTAATTTGGGGAAATATCCCTCCTTACATAAATTAATCTTATTTTCTGGTTAATATATTTATTACAGGTAGTCTCTCCTATAAAACAAGTCTCAAATGAAGCAACATAGTTATGAGTATATATTAACACAGACATCATTTCTGCCTCAAGACAGGCATAGATGAGAGAGGATACCACTTAATTTCAAAGGAATCACTTGTACATATGGAGCTTAGATACAGGTGCAGGTTAAAGCCCTTTGTTTCAACCCATCAATCTGTAGAGCTTGTTTCTTAAACTATTGTTTAAAAGGAAAATTACAGTACATTGGCATGAAAAAATTGTGTGTACAGTATCTGAATGTTGACTAAGGCTGCCTTCTATAACATATAATAGAGGGTAGCAGAGGGAGAACAACAAATTTTGATACCTATTTCTTAGTGTATTGAAACCTCTGTGTCATTACTTACATTAAGGAATCAAAGTTGATTTAGGAATGAAAAGAGAGCCACATTGGATTTGGGGTCTATGCTAAGATAATGTCATTTAGGGTAGATTTAGTTATATGTCATTTAGGGTAGGTATAGTTATATAGTTCAACTTTTCATTGATTCATTTGTTTATTAAACTTTATGTATTATGATTCCCATTTAAGATTGTGATATTCTCAATAAATCAACTTTTTTGTTAGTCACTTAATTTTATGCTTTAAGAAGTCATTTCAGGTAGTGATTCCTAGTTTCCTGAACAAGTGGATCCTACTGGACTATTAATATTAATAATATGTTATGGAAAAATGGTGGCATGAGAGGTGAGACATAGGCTTCTTCCTAAAACCACATAAAATATGAAAATATAATTAATATGACCAATCCTGAAAAAGCAGTAGGAAAGAGGGATGCACCAAACTGCATACACCTGGAGAAAAGAATAAACCTCATGGAACAGGGTAATGTCCCAAAGCCATAGCACAGCTGGACATAAACCCTTCCCCCACAGCTCACCAGAAGGAGAAAGAGAAAAGGAATGGGGAGGGAGTGGAGGCCTGGGACTACTGAATACCTAACTCTGGAGATCTGCTCTGGGAACACAAACCTATATTTCATGGTGCTTTCATGGTATTCTCATGATTAGGGGGTTGGAAAGCTAAAACAGGCAGAATACCTGGAGAGACCAAGATTCCAGCTGCTCATGGAAAGCAGGGATCCATATCCAGATGCTCTGAGACAAAAGAAAGGTGGGCAGTCTGAGAAACTTCCTAACTGCAAGAGGGCTTCTAAAGGGGCAAGGACTGCACAGAGCTTACTGCTCAGGAGAAAGAACAAAGAGACAGAATTGTCTGGGTGCACTCTGGCCAGCAGGTTGGGAACTTTCTTGATCTTCAGGTGCTCCAGCTCCCTGGCTGGCTACACAGCTCCAAGGACCCCCTCCATGATACGCAGCCTACTGTGCCTTTCTCCCGGCCAGCCCCACTTGGGTCATAAACCAGAAAAACCTGCCCTGGTGTTAGGCTAGCCAGAGGGAAGCCCTCTCTACAGCTTCCAACTACAACTACAAACGCAAAGCATAGAGGCTTACACCTGTATGCTCGGCTCTCTGGTTCTGCTGGGAAGGCAGGCATAGCAGCCAGAAAGCAGGAAACAGCTCTTTCCTTCCCCCAGGAACCAATACTGCTCCCCTGCAACCCTCAACATTGCTTCAGGGGCTGAACAGCTCCAGAGAGTAGAGCTTCTGGGCACTAGAGGGCACCATATACAAATATGAAATGCCAAAGGAACCTGATTCAAAGTAAAATTATGAATACAACACCTGAGATAGATTCAAGTGAAATCAACATCATGAATCTTGCTGAAAGGGATTTCAAAGTAAAATCATGAACATGCTCATGGAGGTACAGAAAAATATTCAAGAACTCAGGAATGAATTCTGGTCTGAGATCTAATCGTTGAAGAACACAATTGAGGGTATGAAAAGCAGATTACAAATGGTGCAGGAGACAATAAATGAAATAGAAATTAGAGAAGAAGAATACAAAGAAGTTGAGGCACAGAGAGGAAAAAGGATCTCTAAGATATTGAGATAACTGTGTGACCAATCCAAATGGAACAATATTTGCATTATAGGGGTGCCAGAAGAAGAAGGGAGACTAAAAGGGATAGAAAGCCTCTTTGAGGAGGTAATTGCCGAAAACTTCTCCAATATGGGGAAGGAGTTAATCTCTCAGGCCATGGAGGTGCACAGATCTCCCAACACAAGGGACCCAAGGAAGACAACACCAAGACATATAGTAATTAAAATGGCAAAGATAAATAAGGACAGAATATTAAAAGCAGCCAGAGAGAGAAATAAGATCATATACAAAGGAAAGTCCATTAGGCTATCATCAGACTTCTCAGAAGAAACTTTACAGGCCAGAAGGGAGTGGCATGATGTATTTAATGCAATGAAGCAGAAAGGCCTTGAACCAAGAATACTTTATCTGGCAAGATTATTATTTAAATTTGAAGGAGGGATTAAACAATTTCCAGAGAAGCAAAAGCTGAGAGAATTTACCTCCCACAAACCATCTCCACAGTGTATTTTTGAGGGACTGCTACTGATGGAAGTGTTTCTAAGGTTTAATAGCTGTCTCTAGAGGTAATAAAACCACAGTAAAAGAAGTAGAACAGCTAATTACTAAGTAAGTGCAAAATTAAATCCACTATTCCCAAAGACAATCAAGGTATAAACAAGGAGTACAGAATATGATACCTAATATACAAAGAATGGAGGAGGAAGAAAAAGGAGAAAAAGAAAAGAATCTTTAGATTGTGTTTGTAATAGCATATTAAGTGAGTTAAGTTAGACTCTTAGATGGTAAGGAAGTTAACCTTGAACCTTTGGTAACCATGAATCTAAAGCCTGAAATGGCAATAAGTACATACCTATCGATAATCACCCTAAATGTAAATGGACTGAATGCATCAATCAAAAGACATAGAGTCACTGAATGAATAAAAATACATGGCTCATCTATATGCTGCCTACAAGAGACTCATTTCAAACCTAAAGATGTACACAGACTAAGAGTGTAGGAATGGAAAAAGATATTTCATGCAACTAATAGGGAGAAAAAAGCAGGAGTTGCAGTACTTATATCAGACAAAATAGATTTCAAAAGAAAGAAAGTCGCAAGAGACAAAGAAGGACATTACATAATGATTAAGGGGTCAATCCCCCAAGAGGATATAACCATTATAAACATCAATGCATCCAACACAGGAGCACCTATATATGTGAAACAAATATTAACAGAATTAAAAGGGGAAATAGAAAGCAATTCATTCATTCTATGAGACTTCCACACTCCACTCACTCTGAAGGACAAATCAACCAGACAGAAAATAAGTAAGGAGACAGAGGCACTGAAAAACACATTAGAACAGATGGACCTAACAGACATCTACAGAATTCTACACCCAGAAGCAGCAGAATAAACATTCTTCTCAAGTGCAAATGGAACACTTTGAAGAATAGACCATATACTAGGCCACAAAAAGGGACTCAGTAAATTCAAAAGGATTGAAATTGTACCAACCAGCTTCTTAGACCACAAAGGTATAAAACTAGAAATAAATTATGCGAAGAAAATGAAAAATCCCACAAGCACATGGAGGATTAACAACATGCTCCTAAATAAACAATGGATCAATGGCCAAATAAAAACAGAGATCAAGCAATATATGGAGACAAATGACAACAATAATTCAACATCGAAAAAATCTGTAAGACACACTGAAGGCCGTGCTAAGAGGGAAGTATATTGCAATACAGGCCTACCTCAGGAAAGAAGAACAATCCAATATGAACACTCTGAACTCACAATTATCGAAACTGGAAAAAGAAGAAAAAATGAGGCCCAAAGTCCATAGAAGGAGGGACATAATAAATATTGGAGTATGAATAAATAAAACCGAGAAGAATAAAACAATAGAAAGAATCAATGAAAGCAAGAACTGGTTCTTCAAGAAAATAAACAAAATAGATAAACCTATAGCCAGACAAGAAAATAAGAGAGTCTACTCACATAAACAGAATCAGAAATGAGAAAGGAGAAATCACTATGGATACCACAGAAATACAAAGAATTATTAGAGAATACAATGAAAAATTATATGCCAACAAACTGGATAACCTAGAACAAATGGACAACTTTCTAGAAAAATACATCCTTCCAAGTCTGACACAGAAAGAAAAACAAAATCTGAATAAACCTATTACCAGTAATGAAATTGAGTTGGTAATAAAAAAACTACCTAAGAACAAAACTCCTGGACCAGATGGCTTCACTGCTAAATTTTATCAAACATTCAGTGAAGACCTAATACCCTTTATCCTTAAAGTTTTCCAAAGAGTAGAAGAAGAGGGAATACTTCCAAACTCATTCTATGAGGCCAGCATCACTCTTATACCAAAAACAGGCAGAGACACCACAACAAAAGAAAATTACAGACCAATATCCCTGATGAGCCAAGATGCAAAAATACTCAACAAAATATTAGCAAACCGAATTAAAAAATACATCAAAAGATCATCCATCATGATTAAGTAGGATTTTTTCCAAGGATGCAAGGATGGTACAACATTAAAAAATTCATAAACATCATCCACCACATCAACAAAAAGGACAAAAACCACATGATCATCTCCATAAATGCTGAAAAAGCATTCAACAACATTCAACATCCATTCATGATAAAAGCTCTCAACAAAATGGGTTTGGAGGCAAGTAATTCAAAATAATAAAGGCCATATAAGACAAACCTACAGCCAACATTATACTTAACAGTGAGAAATAGAAAGCTTTTCCTTTAAGAATGGGAACAAGACAAGGATGCCCACTCTCCCCAGTTCTATTCAACACAGTACTGGAGGTCCTAGTCACAACAGTCAGACAACACAAAGAAATAAAAGGCATCCAGATTGGCAAGGAGGAAGTTAAACTGTCCCTGTTTGCAGATGACATGATATTTACATAAAAACCCTAAAGAATCCACTCCAAAACTACTAGATATAATATCTGAATTCAGCAAAGTTGTGGGATACAAAATTAATATGCAGAAATCTGTGGCATTCCTATACACTAACAACAAACTAGCAGAGAGAGAAATCAGGAAAAGAATTCCATTTACAGTTGTATGAAAAAAAAATACCTAGGAAAAACCTAACCAGGGAAGTGAAAGACCTATACTCTGAAAACTACAAGACACTCATGAGAGAAATTAAAGAAGATACCAATAAATGGAAACACATCCAATGCTCATGGATAGGAAGAATTAATAAAGCCAAAATAGCCATCCTGCCTAAAGCAATCTACAGATTCAGTGCAATTCCTATCAAAATACCAACAGCATTCTTCAACGAACTAGAGAAAATCATCCTAAAATTCATATGGAACCACAAAAGACCTCGAATAGCCAAAGCAATCCTGAGAAGGAAGAATAAAGCTGGGGAGATTATACTCCCCAATTTCAAGCTTTCTACAAGGCCACAGTAATCAGGACAATTTGGTACTGGCACAAGAATAGAACCATAGAGCAATGGAATGGACTAGAGAGCCCTGGTCAATTAATGTATGATAAAGGAGACATGGAAATACAATGGGGAAAAGACAGCCTCTTCAACAACTGGTGTTAGCAAAACTGGACAGCTACATGCAAGAGAATGAAACTGGATTATTGTTTATCCACATACACAAGAGTAAACTCAATATAGATCAAAGACCTAATCTAAGTCATGAAATCATAAAACTCTTAGAAGACAACATAGGCAAAAATCTCCTGAATATAAGCATGAGCAACTTCTTCATGAACACATCTCCTTGAGCATGGGAAACAAAAGCAAAAATGAACACATGGGACTACATCAAACTAAAAAGTTTCTGTACAGCAAAGGACACCATCAACAGAACAAAAAGGCATGCTGCAGTATGAGAGAATATATTTGTAAATGACATAACCGACAAGGGGTTAACATCCAAAATGTATAAAGAACTCACAAGCCTCAACACCCAAAAAGCAAATAACCTGATTAAAAATGGACAGAAGATATGAAGAGACAATTCTCCAAAGATGAAATTCAAATGGCCAACAGACACATGAAAAGATGCTCCTGGTCACTAATAATCAAGGAAATGCAAATTAAAACTACAATGAGATATCACCTCACACCAGTAAGGATGGTCAGCATCAAAAAGACTAAAAAAAACAAATGCTGGCAAGAATGTGGAGAAAGGGGAACCCTCCTACACTGCTGGTGGGAATGTAAGCTAGTTCAACCATTGTGGAAAGCAGTATGGAAGTTCCTCAAAAAACTATAAATAGAAACACCATTTGACCCGGGAATCCCACTCCTTGGAATTTACCTCCAAAATACAAATTCTCAGACTCAAAAAGACATATGCACCCCTATGTTTATTACAGCACTATTTGCAATAGCCAAGATATGGAAGCAACCTGTGTCCATCAGTAGATGAATGGATAAAGAAGAGGTGGTACATATATACAATGGAATACTATTCAGCCATAAGAAAGAAACAAATACTACCATTTGCAACAATATGGATGGAGCTAGAGGATATTATGCTCAGTGAAATAATCCAGGCAGAGAAAGACAAGTGCCAAGTGATTTCCCTCATTTGTGGAGTATTACAATGAAGCAAAACTGAAGGAACAAAACAGCAGCAGACTCACAGACTCCAAGAAGGGACTAGTGGTTACCAAAGGGGAGGGGTTTAGGAGGGCGGGTGTGGGAGCACAGAGAATGCAAACAGTGAATCTGTGGCATCTTACCACATTGATGGACAGTGACTACACTGGGGTATGGGTGGGGACTTGATAATATGGGGAAATGTAGTAACCACATTGTTTTTGCATGTGAAATCTTCATAAGAGTGTATCAATAATAACTTAATAAAAAATTTTTTTAAAAATGAATGTTATGCAATGATGGCAAAATTCAGTGAACAACATCCTTGACAGAATGCTTTCTGTGATTTCTACTTAGAAATATGAGAAGTACTATGCTAATTATTTGAACTATAATGATACACAATTCTTAGCCATGGCCCTCAAAGAATCTGTACTTTATTGGAAAGACAGACATACATTTGTCTATTCATGTAGCACTGTGATTTTTATAATATGAATACAGCATTGTTTTAAGAATATTAAAACATGTTAATATGCAATGATCCTTTTTCAGAAATATGATTTACCATCTCTTTACGTTGTAATAGTAAGGTTTTCTTAAAGCTGTGGAGAATGCCATTATCACTCACTTACATGATAAATTTAATATTGTGGTCTGGAGAAGAGCAATTTATGAGAAAAGTATTAAGATTAAAATCCCATACGTATTTTTTTAATAGAATCTGATTTAGTAACTATGCCATTATTCAAACTATAACATTCAATGATGGGAAAGGCAGTCTCGTGCAAGCAGTCTTTTGATACCCCCAGCTCAGCTGAGTAAGAATATACCTCGGGCCTGGAGCACTTCCTTACCTGAGAGATAGGGAAGCTGCTTAGCCTGTGGGCTTATCACCTAGTGTGGGAATATCTTTCATTTTCATGTTCAGCGACTACAGTTTGTTCTGCCTGAGTGTGTGCATCATATGGCACCTGGCGAACCCCACTGCTGTACCTGTCTGCCACAAGGAAGGGACACAGACCTGCCCAGGCACAGAATGTTGTTTACTCAGGCCAGTTGCCCTGCGTCAGCTGCCGGGTTACCCACTGTTCATGGAGAAGCAATGCGCTCTTGGGAGTTTTTCATGCTTTTATCTTGTCTGTGTAAGTAACATGTTGCTCCGTCTGGCGCGGTTCTGCTTGCTGGTTTCCTTGGTGACTCTGATACCAAAATGCAATGGGTAGTGCTATGTGGAGCCCTTCCCTGGGACTGACAACCAGCACACAGTACTCTCCTCAACATTTAGTGATTTAAATGTCAAGTAACAGCGTACTTTGTAATTCTGGAGTCCTTTGGGTAACTGTCAGAAACTAACAAAAAAGGAATTTATTAGCTATTATAATTGGGGATCTCAAGGGGCATAATTGTTATAAGCATGGCTCCAATCTTAGATTGGGGCACAGAAATTAGGTCTCCTCTTATCTCTGCTCACTTATGCTACATTTCATTCTTATTAGACTTTATATACATGGTGATAAGATTTTCCTATCTTCTTGTCCCCCAGAACGAAGGCTCTTAAAATTAATGACTATAAAGAAAGAATAGTCACTTTTCCTTTAGCACCAGTAGAAATAGCAGGGAAGTTCTGATTGGCCCTGATAAAAGCATATGCCCATACATGATTCAGCCATTATAATGGAGGTGTTACGGAAAATCTGGAAAACCTGCACTGGATTGCTGATGCAAGAACCAAGCGGCACTCAGGGTCTTGGAGGGTTGAGTTTTGTCTTACACCAGCAGGCTCAGAGAGTAGTGATCTCCCGAGCATAAGCAAACAATTTATATCATTTTGGTAAGTGGCTTTTCTGCATGAGCAGCAAGCAGGGCAAGAGAGGAGCCCGGAGGAGGAGGGGAGGGGGAGCTGGGGGTGTCTGCTGACTTTGCCAACGAAGAGCCCAGAGCTGGGAGGACTGAGGAAAAATGCGGTTTGCTGACTTTGACAGCTGTGTTGAATATTTTCCTTATCAGAGGGATGGACTGTCCTTGTGGCCTAATCGTTCTAATGGGATCAGTTAGTTACATATTAACCGAATATATAAAATTATAAATGTGTAAACATGACACCTAAGATAAAGCATACTGGACCTAGGAAAGGCATAAACTTTTAAAGTGTTCTTAAATTCACCACTTACTAACTGTAAAATATTGATCAAGTCACATAACTTCTGTTTATCTCAATAAATAAATAAACTGCTTAATTTGCATACTTTATATAAAATTTGTAATCTACTGGTGAGGAGAAAAATTACTTAAAGATATAATTTCTAATAAAATTATTTTGTGAAATATAAATAAAATATACTATAGTTTAAATTCATCCTATTTATTCCTCAATTTCTTTTTCCTTGTTATAATTTTAAATATTATCTTAATGAAATTACACCAGCTCCCTCTTTCTCCACAATTATAATTAAGTTCCAGTACATTCTTTGACTATTCTGTCTTTCATTCATCTTTTAATTCATCCTGATTTCCACCCAAACTGGATCGCTTGCTTTGCCATAAGCAGTACTTTATTTTTTGTGAGCTCATCGTGATTTTTCCCATCTTTTCCTCACCTGAAAATTCCATTCTGTTAGGAAAAATTCAATCAGCATATGGCAAATTTAAAGCAATGATTTAGATGATATAGGAAACATTAACAAAAGCCAAAGGCGCTTCTCTTATAATGTGCTAATTCAAATAAGGCATACACAAATAACCAGATAAATAAGGTCTACAAGTGACTATGGTTAAATCAAGATTTGATGAAGTCTTTTGTAAGATTCAGAAAAGATTTATAGGAGTTTAGAGAAAAAAATTAATTTACTATATACAGTAGGCAATATTTATTAAAGAAGTGACATTTTAGCTGAATCTTAAATGTTGGGTACAATTTTAGTAGGAACAGATAGATGGTGAGCTTGATTTTAGGTAGCAGGGATACTTGAATATAGCAGGAAAATGTCGATACAGTTGGAATGTGGAGAAAAGATTGATTTTTCTTGGAGTGTAAATGTTTTGAGACATAAAGAACTAAAGTTAGATTGGATTTATGGCTTGGAATATCAAAATGTGAGATTAAGGAAAATAAACTTTATGCTGATGAAATTGGGATTAGTGAGGTTTTTAGCAGGAAAGTGAGAGTGCCTGGCTTTAATTTTTTTAACTATATTTAGGTAAATCAGAAAACTAAAATGTAACCATATTATTATTTGAATTGAGGGCCTGAACTATAGTAGCTTCGTTAGAAATAAAGAAAAAAGAAGAGTTATCCTTCCAACATAAAACTTGAGTATCTTCTCCATTACATTTTCCATACCATCCAATATTCTTCCAATATTCTTCCTTTGAGCTCTGAAAATTTTACTTGCCTTTGGCCTTTATTTTTCACTTTTAGTTTGAATTATAATTATTTACTCAATATTATCTCTCCTAATCATTTTTAAGAAATAATATAAAAGTGAAATTTTTATGTCTCTAATAACAGATTTCTGAAGCAAGAGGCAGATGGCAGAGACAAAAGATTACAATTGTTGTAGTAAAGGAACAGTGGTTTCAAATCCTTCCCTCTATTTTCTAAGAGTTGTTGGATATTGGTAAGATACATCTATGAATTTGTGCACATATCGTGGAGGAATGATAAAAACAAATAGCTCATGGTGCCATGGTAAAGATTAAATGCGCTAACATATATCAGTCACATGGAATAGTTCATGACATATATTAACTGTATAATGGATATAAAGTTATTTACTTTATCCACTCTCTCTTTCTAAAAATGACTTAATAAATATTTGCTCCTGAAACAAAGAGTATTACCAAGATTTTCAGCAATGTTAATTCAGTATAGACCTAGAAGTCTGCTGGTTTGGTTTGTAGTACCATTTAAATAAGTATAAAGAAATAAAAATAAAAATAGAGTAGATGATATCACAAAAAAGAGTTCATTTTTTATCTTAATATATGCTAGTTTTAAAGTAATATGAATATAGTCCAAGAAAAAAAATTAAAGGGTCAAATAAACATAACAAATAAACATAAAGCATCTTCCTCTATGTTGGAGGAACACTTGTCAAGCTTTGTTGAGATATGAACAAAGAAAAATATGTCTATCATGATATGTTCAGATATTAAGTAATTGGGATCAGATTGCTCATTTACCACAACGTGAAATTTTGAATAGGATCGACTATATGCTCATCAGCAAAAAATAAGGGCAGTGTAATCACTTTATGACAGGGATCTAAAGATGTTTTGTTACTTTTATTAGATGAT
This sequence comes from Manis javanica, assembly GCF_040802235.1. Lineage (NCBI taxonomy): Eukaryota > Metazoa > Chordata > Mammalia > Pholidota > Manidae > Manis > Manis javanica. The sequence goes on along the minus strand of NC_133160.1, from coordinate 123,726,305 downwards.
AAAACCTGCTCTCATCAAACAGCTATAAATTCAAAGTTTTAGGATTTTTATGAAATAGTTGTCTGGAGGCTCATATCTGAAAGAGGAAAGATATTAAGATAGTTATAGTCAATACTGTCCATTTTATTAGAGAGTGACCAAAGTTTCCTGAGTAACATTAACTGGCAAGCATAACTTGTTTTGGTAAACTTTCCGTTTTTTACTTAAGTCATTAGATACCTTGAGGGTACAGAGAGAAGGGAGAAAATGGAATAGTTTAAACTGGGCCAGAATTGACTTAAGGATGTCATCATTGTTGAAAAGAAGTGGAACAGTATGTTTTGATTCTCTGTACTATTCATAAAATAAGGAACTATTTGAGAAGATAGTTGATTCTATTACATTACATCGGACACAAAGATGTATTTCAGAGTACTTTTAGTGTTTTTTTTTTTTTTTTGAGGCACGAGTTATATTCTAGGAATGGTTTAATTGCCATCAAGTGAAAATAGCCTCCTTGATTCAACATCCCCTCCTCCCTTCCAGCATTTTTGGGCATTCTGAATATTATCAATCATGTCCTTCTGTAGACATAATGAACACTTTTATTTGTTTGTTTGAACATTTTAGATTCTTGTATGTATTTTCTACAATATTTAGTCATAGACGTTTGGGAATAGTCAATGCCAGATGGGGCAAATGAGGTGACCATTATAATTTAAAACAGTTTATCTTTATGAAGGCAATAACCTTGGACTATTTCTGGATTACCTACAATTTTGTAAACCTTGGAGATCTTCAATATGAACAAAAGATTTATAGTAAACATCATCTATAATAAATCAATGCAATGTAGATAAGTTGATAAATATTCCACATTGCAAAAATGGTGATTCATGACACTGTAATTTAATCATGTATTTTAAAACATTTTGATAAAAATCTAAAGAAATTCTAGGTAGTTTATGCATATTGATGCTTGATCTAATCAGTCTCTTCTTTAATTTTAATAGATGACATGTTCATTCTAAAAACACTCCCCACCACACACAACAAAATAAAAGCATAAAAATTTTTAAGGGAAAGTGGCCAACTATACTGAACATGCAAATAGCCTCTCAACAAAATTCTCTAAATATATGTACAAGGTACAATTTTAAACATCTTCAGTGATGGGGAAAAAATACTTTCCAAATCTACCTCTTTAATAATTGGACTATATGATAAAATTTTGTTTGTATTTAGATAAATTCTGTCCCCATAAAAATGTTCACTTAGTAATTCTCAATACCGTGTGTTCATATTGAATAAACTCATTTTTTCTCTTACAGATAATCTTTCTAGCTTCCATCAAAGGATACCATTTCCATTTCTCTAATTTTCCATTTCAAAACCCCAGTTTTCACACTAATCTGTATTTGTCATTTAATCTAGGTAATGCTCCAAATTTTCCTGCACTCTGTAAATATGTCCCAATAAAATTATGTAAATTCAGCTACACTATGGTAATGTTCCTTCTTCTCACATTAATAAAATTAATTGGTCTCTGGGTTAACAAAATCTATGGAAGTTCCTAATCTGAACAGTAACCCTAAATGCATAATTTTAAATTAGGTGCTGAATTCACATTTTTTTTCATTTTAATTCACTATATACTAAAAACTTTACAGATTTACTTCATTTGAAAAAGATGCTCCATATCTAAAATTTAATAACAACACATTACGTTTTCCTTTTTCATTTCTTTTTGTTGTATTTGCTTAGCCTATTGTTTTTCCCTGTTCAGAGGTTTAGAAATCTTAATTCTGTTTTCATCTAATGGTCTTAGCATTTCAGTTTCATGTGATGAAAATGATAAGATTCCTCATTTGGTTTAAGTAATTAGTAAAAGTGATGACAAATAGGGATAACTAACAATTCCTATAGTTTATCCACAGAAGCATAGCCATTGTGACCTATGGTATGAATTGGAAAACCACTTCCATCTTCCTAGTAGTAGGACTTCAGGAACATTACTTTAGCTGTCTGTGTATGAATTTCACCATTTCAAAGTTGGGATAATAATAGTCCATGTTTAGGAGTAAATCCTGGGACTGGCAGGAGTTCAATAAATATCACTTTGAATAGAGTTGTTAAACTCAGAGCTAACTCACCAATTGTTCTAGCATCCATCCCATTTTTCTAAATTTTGCCCATGAGTATAATTTAATGTCTTACTGAAGTCCCAATATGTTATTTTTAATATATTTCATCATCTACTGATATATAAGCCTGAAACAACATTGGTTAAAAACACGAGTTTTTAACTAGTTTTCTCATGACCATTCTAAAATCTTGTCTGGGATTTGTGACTTAACCTACCAAATAAATCAGTAAAAAAATAACTTTTTGATTCTTGCCTAAGCATGTAAAAAGGAAAAATCTGGAAAACAGATGAGGGCATGTGTTACTCATAAATAGAAATAATATAAATTCCCCAAACGTCACACCTTTGTACCCTGAATCACAATTACTTTGGACTAGCTCTGGCAGTAGGATTTTCTATGGTGGTAGGCATGGTTTATGCCTCTGCTGTTGAACATGGTAAGTACTAGTCCTGTATGGCTGTTGAACACTTGAAATTTGGGTAGTATAACTGAGGGATTTAATTTTATATTTTATTTACATTTAATTAATTAAAAATTTAAATTTATATAGCCATATGTGGAAAGTGGCTATTTTATTGTATGGCACAAATCTAGACAAAGGTTAATTTGCACATATACTAAACAAACAACAAAAAAATATTATCTTCATCTATTTGAAGAGTACTAAAGATGGGGGCATACTTTAGCAAAGCTGTTTTCTCCAATAATCTCTTAAGTCTGAGTTGCTGTCCACTTCATAGAAAAGAAATGAGTAAAATAGAAATGAGTTCCTTTAACTTTACATTCATTCAGGGTTAAATGGTCAGCCAGAACAATAGGCCTTTTTTGTGTTGTTGAGACAGGGACCATGGGTGTGGTCAGAGTAGGGTGAGGGCCTCCTGGAAAAGCAAGACAGAATATTTACAGTCAAAATGATGTAACAATGGGCAAAGAAGTCCCTATTGAACCTTCTGTTAAGCATTATGCAAAGTCAAGGTCACACTAATTCTCTAGGATAAAGATACCGGACTAAGAATATAGACATCTTCAGTGAGATCAATTAAAGATCAATAGGCCAGAAGCAACTTTGCCTAGAATGTTTGAGTGTTCTGCAAGGGTATCAGCGTAACCCATGACTTCACTGTAAAAGGCCCTAGCAAACAGATAATAGCCCAGCCTGCGTTGAGGGAAGGGCAGGTGGTACAAGTCCACACCCCTAAGGCTTTTTTCATGTTCCCAAAAATCCTCAACTGCCTATAAAACCCCTAGACAACCCACCATCACGGGCTCTCTTGTCCCCTCCTGGCATAAACCAGGAGTTCTTTCCTCTCACTTTATTTCTAAATAAAAGCCTGTGCCTTGCTCTCCTACCTTGAGTGTTTGTGAAGCTCATTCTTTGGCTTCATGAACAAGAACCCCACCATCCTTGTCACTTTCTTTCACAGACATAATTAAACAAATATACAAAAAGAGCACTGATCAATACTAAAAACAGAAAAAAAAAACCACAACCAAAGACAAATTATTTTGAGACCCGTATTTCCTTATATTTTTCTTAAAGTTTGTCACTCTTTCATTTTGGGTTAGGTACCTTCCATACTTTAATATAATTTTCAGACATTTTGTCATTGGAAAAGAAAACCCCTAGTATGACCACCAAGGGTTTTTTTTTTTGTTTTTTTTTTTGTCGTTGCTATTGTCATTTTTCTCCTCTGCTTTCTCTTGCAGATTATTCATAAAAACAGTAAGAAGTCTAAGAGCTTCTCATCCCCCTTCATGGGCTTCAGTCACCCACTTTGGAGTTGCCCCTGTAACTTCTCTGATATTTTAAACTGAGTTTTTTAAAGTCTAAAATTCACATATCTAATTATTCTCCAGCCTTACCCTCTCAAAATATAACTCATTCTCTTGTGACTTGACAGGATCACTTCATTTTTGAGAACATCAGCTCTTTTTCAGCCTCTTTCTGGCTCTTAGGAAATGAAGTATCTATTCTGACATCTGATTTTATTCAGACCAAATGATAACAAACAACTCTAATCTACTTTAACAAAGTCAAAGGCAATTTAACCTTGAGGGGATAAGAAGAAATACAAATAATAAGTGGCAGAAATTAAGTCTGCATGATTTCTTCAGTTCACTTGCCAAAATAGGAAAATGGCTAGAATTAGAATCAGAACAGCAATCTTTTAGTTGCTTTTCCTTCCCACAGGGAGAGACTTAGTTATCAAAGGAAAAGTGTAGAGCTTATCAGTTGAACTATGGTTTGGTGATGAGTTGCAGGGAAGACGTGCAGATAGTGGAAATCATTATTACACTTTTTCCTATTTCAAGTTTGAGAGCCTTTATGATCTATGACAGAAAAATATCTATTCCCTGAACCTGGCAGATAGGCCTGCAGTATATTATCTACTAAAGACATTACTTCTTTCTTCTAGTATTCTAGTCTATATCCTCTGGATCATCTACCACTCTTCTAAATAATAAGTATTGTATTTTTGAGAATTAGCAACCACATTTATGTACTCCTGCCAAAAACACATTGAGTATATACAATATACTTCAATATAAGATCAATGACTGTGCGAGTTAACAGTAGCATTATATTGGCATAAATCAAATTGAACATAATCATTTATATCAGGTTTTCACAGTTACATAAAAACAACAGGAGGTAACCTTCAAAAATCCAAAAAGTAATATGGTCATGGTAGTTAGGAAGGAAATAGACAATAATGAACAGATAAACATATATTTTCTCAGTGGATGGTCTTATTTAAGATTTCACTATGCATTAAAATTACATTTTGCCCCCACTTTTCAGAATATAAATACCATATAGCTTGTGTCATTGTTGAAACTGGAGTTTGACAACTAAATTATCTTATATAAGGTATAATATTGACATGTGTAATTCTAAATTCTATACTCATTAAAATATAGTGAGAATTTTTACTGTAGGTCTTAATGCTTTTTATTTCATAATAATCTGCATTTATGGAAAATTCTTAGGTTATATGTATATAAAGAAACTATTCTTTAGCCATGTCTTATTTTGCTGTATTTACTTATTGTTAGTATTTGTCTGAGACCAACAACAAAGTAAAGAAACAAAAGGAAATGATTAAAATCTTATTATGAATTCTCCATGCACTCCTGAAGTTCTCTGAGTTAAAGCATTTAACTCAAGAGAAATGAATTTTGTTTTTTTAAAAGGTTGCTGTGAATATTATCAACAAAAATAAGAAGGAAGACAGAGTTACAAGCTGGTGTGATTATAACACACCATCAGTGAAAGTCAAGTTTCCCATCTTTGACTGCCAAAGGTGTAAATGAGCATCTGAGGCTAGTGCTAATTACAGCAATCTAAAGACAGAAACTGCTGTTCCTAAGTCTAGGAATCAAAGTGAGATCCAGCATTGATTTCCAAAGTGTGTAATTTTAGAACTCCTTCCTGTGATACTGTGTGTTTGATCTTTCTAATGATGGTTCACATTTAAATCACCCTCTAAAGTATTTCATTTAAAACTATTTTTAAAACATTTATAAATATCAATTTGTAATTAATATCAATGTAAAGATATGTTTAATTATTAATGTCCTTTCTTATGCTATCTGATGGTGCAAGTTAACTGGATATTCAAAATAATTTTACTGACAGTCATATGAAAAAATCGAAATACCGAAAAGAGACTATAATAATATTGGCAAAGATGTATTAAGTTGCAGCTATGGATGATAGATTTGAATTCTGATGCTAAGGAATTGGCATTTGTAAATCTGGAGAGAAGAAATGCCAGGGCAAAAAACGTAGCTGAAACCAAAATCAGTCGAAGGGAGAAATAAAGTTTAAAACCCGTTTATTGTTTACAGACTGCCATCTGGGGGCATCTCTCTACTGCTCTGGCAGAAGCAAGGGAAGCCTCCCCACAACCTTTCAGGTTCAGATAAGCCCTTGGTCACCCAGGTAACCACCCATTGATATAGAGATGAACTACTTCTTTCCACTCCTTAGAAACACATGTTGATATGGAGATGCACTAAAGCCAGGTGAGCGATTCTGGAAATACTGCAGTTTTATCCACAGCACTGTTGAACTATGTAAATAAGTGTCATTTACAATCTTTTGGTCTTAGAGGTAGAGGAATCAGCAAGGCAAAACATGGGCTCATGAAATAAAGTATCTGAGTAAAATATTCATTCCTTTTGAGACTCAGATTTCTAACTAGAAGATGAAGTTAAGAGCTTCCTCAATGGGATTAGTATAAGGATGAAATAAATTATTATATGTTCAATATTGAGAAAAAAATGCCTCAGAACAATTAGCCTTACTACATATATAGTGGCTGTCTTCAATATCTCTCTATATAGATTAAATATTCTATCCTCACAATCATGTTAATTTTTTCTATCCTAAATCTATGTTCTATTGATGCTATGACCAACAGGGTGTCTCATTCTCTTTTTTCCTTTTACAGACAAATTTATTACAAAATATTCTATGTTTTGATCACCAGTTACAGTAGATTCCATACATTTTCACACACACACACTATGCATATTTATAAACATGGGCTTATAATATCTTTAACTTTTTTGCCCTGATTCTCTTTACTGATTTATTTGTTTGAACATCTTAACAGATAAGTAAATTTAGAATTATACTACCATTTTTCATGACTACATCATTATAGTGCCATAATTTCCCAGTATTTTAGTGAATATGTTTCATTTACCCTGTTTTTGTTTGTTTTCTTCTAATGGAAGAACAGTTTAGTCTAGTGCTTTGGATTAGAAGCTATAAATCTAGAGTATTAAAGTTGTAATCTAGGCTCTCCTGCTTACTAGCTGAGTAACTCTGGAAAAATTACTTTTTTGTGATGAGCAAAAAGCTGTTATTGGATACGATGATGAAAACCCGTATTACCCCCTTACAGTTTCAAATTTGAGCCAGTTTTCACTTCTGGAGGCCATAAGGATAAAGGATAGGGAGACTCCCAAGAGGAAGCACTCTGAAATACCAATGCAAATATAGACCTGACTTTTATGCCATTCTTTTCATTAGTGTACACTGGGTAAAGAGTAATACCCAGATTAGGTAAAGGTCTTAGATACCAAGTCTGAACTGACATTGATAGCAGAGGGCAAAAAAAAAAAAAGCCGTAATTGTCTCCTATGGGAGTGCAAAGGTGGTTGGAGACAACTGAATGCTAAACCAATTTTGTCCTCTCTTTAGAAGTACATGTTTGACATGGAGATCCTCAGCAGCTGACAGAATTCCCCCTGCCCCACCCTTCATCCTCCACCTGAGGAGTAAAGAACCACTGGGGTGGAGAGGCTAAGTGGAGGTGCTGAATCTGTGCTCTGCATGGCCAGGGCAGTAAGTCAGAATGAGTAATGTATCCTAAATGCTTGCCAGGTGTTTGTAACAAACCCAGAGGCTTACCAGATACATATTCCCTTTTATTTCACTGTTCTTGCTATGTCAAAGACTAGGTGAATCATGCTGGATATTGTTAAACAACTAAACATACTAAGGAGTAGCCTCATAGTTGTTGTAAAGGAGGTAGTAATTTTATTTTAATAGATTCAGATCACTGAAGTTTAATATGTGTCTACTTCTCTACTGAATCTGTTCTTCTTTTCAACCTCTATCAGTGAAGAAGATCAAAAGCAGTTCACATTCATCTGGGATAAAGAATGGTATACACATATAGTTATTTGCATTTTGCCATGGGGTAAGTTATCCCCTGCTTTCTGTCACAACGTAGTTCAAAGAATCCTTAATTGTCTTGACATTTACCAAGAGTATTACACTCATCTAGTATATTGATGGAAGAAAATGGCAAGGACTCTTTATATCCTGGAGTACATAACCAGAAATTTAGAGATATTTCATTTGAGTTAAGATTTTAGGTGCCCAAAGATCTGGACATTCTGAAATATTCCCTCCAGGGTAAAGAAAGTACACCTTTCCTAGCAGCAGAAGAGAAAGACAGCTTCTGTTAGGCCTCTTAGGGTTTTTTTTCCTACTATTCATAGATATAGAGCTCCAAAATATGAAGTGTGTATATTACTTAGATATTGCTACTGTAAAAAATTACCACACAATTAGTAGCCTAAAGCAACACAAATGTATCCTACCCTCAAAATCATCTCACTGGGTTAAAGTCAAGGCGTCAGCAGGACTAGTTTTTTCGCGACGCTTTGAAAGAATTTGTTTCCTTTTACAGCTTTTCAAGACCTAGTTGGCTCCTGACCCATTCCTGGCATCATTCTAACATCGTGATTCCATTGTCACAACTTCTGCAGACTTATTTATTGAGTCACTCAGAAACTGCCAGTTTGAAGTATAGTCCCGAGCAGGAGAGGTTTCTGAACAAGTCCTTAGCACTATAAATCAAGGCCATGCTCTCTGCATTGAGCTATTTAAGAAATCATTCCTGGTATACTACTGAAATCTATGTGACTTTGAGCATATGATCATGAAATAATAGGTATTGATGTAACCTAGCTGCCTATCCTTAACTAGGTGTTACCAAGTCTACAAAACATTAGTTTGTGGGGGTGAAGAAGCAATCCACCACATGACAGGAGTGGCACATTTTTAATTGAGGCCCAGGTGGTCCAAACAGCATGAATAAATTACTTGTGCAGATAGCACCTATGATCATGTCACCTGTGTCTGTTGCACTGATACCTGTGCTTTAATTTATACCTATTTTCTCCCAGGAATTCCCTACACCTAACTGAAAGAGAGAACAACACAGGTTTGGTTGAAAGATCCACACTATCTATGGTTTCCTGGTTGAAAATGGAATGGCTGCCACATTATAAACCCACTTAGAAGTGGCCTTGAAATATAAATGTTAAGGAGAATTCTTTCAGTGGAGAGAACTGTAGATATACACTAGGGTATTCTCTTTTTATGGAGGAGAAAGGACTGAATTATAGAAAGACACATGCTTCCTGAACTTTAATGAACTGCCTAAATAGTTGTTCAGGAACCTTGGGAAAACAGCACTAGAAGATCATAGAACATGAGTCGGAGGTAAGTCTTGAATAAGGTCACTAAGTATGTGGACCCACAGAAAAACAGCTGTCATTCTGGTAGGGACAATATCAAAGATTTAACAAAGCACAGTGTTCTCATTTCTGGTGATCTTCCTGGCCTAATTTTACATCTGAATAAACATCTCCACAATTAGGCTAAAAGAACCTGTATTTTAAAATTTCTGCATTGAGAAATAGCTAATACATGGCTAAGTGCTTGTGAACCTCTGCCTATAATGCAATGTACTGATCAGGTCCTATCTTAATTGCCCTCCTCAGAATAGACTTTAATTGTAGCTTTTTATAGTCTCTAAGTCTTGACTGTGATGGTGAGAACTGTTAGTTCTATACTAGATGATGTTTAATAATAGAAAGTAAATTGTGATTATTATCACTTAACTTGAGAAATATACCTTATTAATATAGCTGGACATGAATATATTATTTTAACAGCTTTATTAGTTATTCATAAAATAAAATTCATCTGTGTACAAGTCAATGTATATGATTCAATGACTTTTTACTATATTCACAAAATTATGCACTCATTACTACAATCTAATTTTAGAACATTCTGATTACCCCAGACACACCTTTGTCAAGATATAAAAGTTAGTATTACTAGTGACAAATCATTGTTTTTGTACAGCTCCTTGAATGGGCATATCATCTCTGTGATATCCTTCTCAACAGGGCATAACTCAAAGTAGTTTTCAGAAAACATCAGGAAAATCCAAATTGGGATACTCTACAAAATAACTACAGTTACTCTGCAAAATTGTCTAAATAATTAAATATAAGAAAAAGGAGAATAACAGTAATAGATTGGAAGGCAACTAAATTCAGTGGGGGATTCTGGATTATATCCTAGAATGGAGAGAAAAATAAACTACTGGAAAATGCATAATATCTGAATTAGGTCTGTACTTTAGTTGATAATATTGTACTGAAATTAATTTCCAGCTTTGATAGAATTAGAATTTTTGTGTTTATCTAAGACATATTTTTTGTTTGTTATTGTTGACACAAAAGAAAATTAAATGAAGTGCATATTGGAACTCTATATTATTTTTTAACAGCTTTACTAAGATAAAATTCACCATATAATTAATATATTATATGTAATGTTATATATTATTATATAACCAGATAATACTGTATAATTAAATAATCTAAAGTGTGCAGCGTGTGAGGATTCCGATTTTACCACATCTTTGTCAACATTTGTTTTTGCTATCTTTTTTATTTTAGCCACTCTATTGTGTATGTCATTTCATTGTAGTTTGGATTTGCATTTACATAGTGACTAATAATTTGGAGCATATTTTCATATGCTTATTGGCTTAGTTGCATATCTTCTTTGGAGAAATATCTATTCAAATCCCTCTCCCATTTTTAAAGTGGGAGTTATTTAATGTACTCTGGATATTAGTCCTGTATCTAATATGTGATTTACACTTTTCTTCTATTCTGTAGGTCATCTTTTTCATTTTCTTGATGGTGTTCAGGGAATCACAAAAGTTTTTAATTTTACTGAAGTCTAATTTATCAATTTTTTTTTCATTTGTTTCTTGTGATTTTGATGTTTAATCTAGGTAACCATTGCCTAACTCAAGATCATTGAAGGTTTATTCCTATGTTCTCCTCTAAAATTTCTGTACTTTTAACTCTTACATTTAGATCTATGATCCATTTGGGGTTACTTTTTTTATATGATGTGAAGTAGAAATTAAATTAATTCTTTTGCACGTGGATATCCAGTTGTCTTAGCACCTTTTGTTGATAATATTATTTTTCTCTAATAAATTGTCTTGGTGTACAAACTTGAAAATCAACTGACCAGAATTGTGAAAGTTTATTTCTGGACTCTCAGTTCTATTCCATTGATCTATAGGTTCATCATTACAATACCACACTATCTTCATCACTGTAGTTTTATAGTAATTTTGAAATTAGAAAGTGTTATCAATTCAACTTCATTCTTCTTTTTCAAGATTATTTAGGTTTATTAAGTCCCTTGCATTTCATTATGAATTTTAGGGTTATGTTTATTAAAAAAAGAAGAAAAAAACAGATTTTGATTGTGATTGCATTGAATCTGTAGATCAGTTTAGGTAGTATTATGATATATGAACATGAGGTTTTGTTCCATTAGATCTATATCTATATATTTGTGCTTCTTTTAAGAAATTTATCCTAAGTATTTTATTCTTTTTTGCAACTATTACAAATGGAAATGTTTCATTAATTTTTGGATTGTTCATGGTCAGTGCATCAAAATACAAAGATTTTTACATATTGATCTTGTTCTCTGCCATGCTGATGAACTAGCTAATCTGTTCTAATAATTTTTAGTGGATTCCTTAGAATTTTCTAATATTCAAGATGCTATCCTCCAACATTGAAATTGTTTTATTTCTTCCTTTCCTATATTGATACTTTTATTTTTGTTGCCCAATTATCCTTGTTAGTAGTATATTCAGTATATTTCAGTGTTGAATGGAAATAATGAAAGTGTATATCCTTGTCTTATCCCTCATCATAGGAAGAAAATGTTGAATCTTTCTCTGTTAAATATGATGTTAGCTGTAATTTTATTACAAATTCTGTTTTTTCAGGTTGAGGATCTTCCCTTCTGTTGTCAGTCTGCTCAATATTTTCATTATGAGAAAGTCTCTGTATATTGTTAAATATATTTTCTGTGCCTATTTAGATTAGTATATAATTTTTGTCTTTATTTATTATGTTTATTTATTATATATTACATTAATAGATTTTTGGATGTCAAATAGCCTTGATTTTTTTTGGGTGAATCACACTTGGTCATGGCATATAATCATTTTATAAGATACTGGATTCAGCTTGCTAGCATTTGGTTGAAGACTTTTGCATTTATATTGATTATGATTATTTTTCTATAGTTTTACTTTCCTGTGTGGTCTATTTCTAGTTTTGGTATCAAGATAATACTGACATCATTAAATGAGTTAGGAAATATCCCTATTTTAATTTGAAAAAGTTCATGAAGGATTGGTCTTAACTGAAATATTTAAATTCCTTTCTCATTTATTTTTATGAATATAATTTACCAAGCATTTGTGAAACTATCGGAGCCCTGGCTCTTTTGAGAGAAGTTAATTACGAATTCTATCTCTTCAACTGCTGTACATATATTTATATTTGCTATTTTTCCTTGCATTAATTTCAATAGTTTTGGTAAGCAGAATAATAGCCCATTTAAAATTTCTGTATCCTAATCCCTGGGACCTAGCAAAGGAATTGCAGATATAACTGAGAACCAAGATAGGGAGATTTTCCTGGATTATCCATATAAACCCAAGGTAATTGCAAAGGTCTTTATTAGGAAATGGAGACAAGGAAATCAGATAAAGAGATATGATGATGGAACCAGGAGTTGTAAGCTTTGGAATCAGGAAGTGTGAATCTTCTGGCTTTCTTATTTCTATTCAAGATGTTTTGGCTATTTGGATTCCATTGAAATTACACGTGAATTTTAGGATAATTTTTTCAATTTCTGAACAAAATGTCTTTGGTAAGGATTGTACTGAATCTGCAAGTTTCTTTGGCTAGTATTGACATCTTATGTTGTCTTCCAATCTATGAACATGATATGTGTTTCCATTTGTTTATGTATTTAATTTCAGCAATGTTTTATAGTGTTTATTGTTGCAAGTTTCATTCCTGGTTAATTCCTACATATTTCATTATTTTTGATGGTATTGTAAATGGAGTTATTTTCTCAATTTCTTTCTGAGGTTGTTCATTGCTCATATATAAAAATACAAATAATTTTGTGTGCTGACTTTCTTTCCTGCTACTTCGCCAAAATCACTTACCAGTTCTAAAATATTTTTTTGTATGGAATCATGATTTTCTACATATAAAAGCATGCCATCTGTGAACAGAGATTACTTACTTCATTCTTTCCAATTTGGATGACTTTTGTTTCTTTTTCTATTGGCTAGATATTCCAGTACTATGTTGAACAGAAGTGTGAAAGCAGGCATCCTTGTCTTGTCCCTGATCTTAGAGGAAAAGCTTTCAGTCTTTTCATCATTGGGTATGATGTTGGCTGCAATGTTTTCATATATATGGCTTTTATTATGTTGAGGTAGTTTCCATCTATTCCCTAGCTTGTTGAATGTGAATTTATTTCTGTCATTTTATTATTTGTTTTATATATATCTTATAGCTTTTTTGTCCCTTATTTCCTGTATTATTGTCTTATTTTGTCTTTAGTAGTGAAATATTTAAATTCCTTTCTCATTTATTTTTATGTATATCCTATAGTTGTTTTATTTTAGGTTAACATGAAGATTACATTTAACATCCTGAAGTTATAACATTCTAATTTGAATTCAAACCAGCTTAACTTCAATATGTTAAAATTCTGCTCCTTTACAGTTCTATCCCCACTCCTTTCAGTTTTAATGCCACAAAATACATCTTTACACATTGTGTGCCCCAAATCATGAACTAATAATTCTTTTAAATCTTAGTCTTTAAATTATATAGGAAGTAAAATGTGGAATTACAAACCAGTTATAATAATACTAGCTTTTAGACTAATAACTATTATTTTTTAAATGTATTAGTCTCTTAATCATGTAGAAAACACAAAGTGTGCTTACATAACAGTTGTTAAATTAATAATAGCTGTTATAATTAATCATGTATTTACCTTAATTGAAATCTTTATTTCTTCATACAGCTTCAAATTACCTGTCTAGTGAGTGTCCTTTCATTTCAACTTGCAGGATTCCCTTTACCTTTTCTTGCAGGGTAGGTCCAATAATAACAAACTCCTTTAGCTTTTGTTTAACTTGGGATGTCTTAATTTCTCCCTTACTTTTGAAGGACAATTTCTGTTGAAAGACAATTTGTTTTGAAGGACAATAGTGTGTCTTGATGTGGGTCTCTTCAAGTTCATGCTACTTGAAATTCATTCAGCTTCTTAGATGTTTATATTCATGTCTCTCATCAAATTGTCGTTTTCAGATAATATTTCTTCACATATTCTCTCTGGCCCTTTCTCTCTTCTCCTAGTATTCTCACAATACACTTAGTTGCATCTCCTAGATCCCTTATACTCTGTTCATGTACCTTCAATCCTTTTTCTTTTCTATTCCTCAGACTAGATAATTTTCATTTCCTTATATTTCAGTCCACTGATTCTTCCCTCAGCCTGCTCAAATCTGCCTTTAAATCAATTTAGTGAATTTTTCATTTCAGTTATCATATTTTTCAGCTCCAAAATGTTTTTTGCTTTCCTTTTAGGTTTTCTGTCTTTTAATTGATGTTTCCATTTTGTTCATAAATATTTTCTTGACTTATTCCACATCTTCATTTAGTTTTTTGAACAGCTTTTAGGTAGTTCTTTTAAAGGTTTTGTGCAACACATCTGCCTTCAGGGCTTCCTCAGGGGCAGTTTTTGTTGCTGTTGTTTTCCCTCAAATGGGCCATCCTCTTCTGTTTGTTTATATGCCTTCTTTTTTTTTTATTAAAAACTGGTTATTTGAATCTAATAACTTGGCAATTATTGAAATCAGATTCTCTGTTTCTCAGGGTTTGCTGGGTTTTGTTATTGTTTTTGTTTATTGTTACTGTTCTTTTTGATTGAAGGCTGTCTCTGTGCCAGCAATCAGCCTCAGTTGTGATGGTCTTCTCAGCTCTTTTCTGACCCTGTACCTTTCCCTCGGCATGCATGCTGACTAATTTCCTCTGTACATGAAGTTTCTTTGACTATCCTAGTTGTTAATGTCTGGCTCCCAAAATGGGGAAAAAAAGAAAAATGAATGGGGGGAAAGAAGACACTGACTTTTCTAACCCCTGTTACTTCAGGGGGAGGAGGGGCTTCCAATAATGTGGGAAGGTGTAACAATTGCTTCCAGCCCCTCTAAGTTCAGAAACAGCTATCAGTGATCAGAGTATAGATCCCAAGTATTTGGAGAATAGTTTCTTTGTGCTTCCTCAATTCCTACAGGCTGCATGCAAGCTGCTCCAGGAACAAATACAAGTTACCTGCCACAGGACTAGGGCATGGAGAAAGGATAGCCACTGCCAAGACAATTGCTGAAATTGACTAAAATTAACCTCAACTTAATTCTTAAAGCTTCATCTGAAGTTGCAAGCCTTTATTATACTCCAGAATTCCAAAATAGAAACATTGGACAGGTTCTGCAAGTGCAATTATTGGGTAGACGGGGAAACAGATTCCTTGTAGTTCCTATTCCATAATCTTCCCAGAATTTAAAAGCTTCTTTCTTATGTCAACATCAGGGTTCACATAGGAATCTACTTTTATGATCTTAATACTGTCCACCCCAGAGAAGAATTCAAAACAGATCAGTAATCTAAGAATTTCCTTTTTTGAATTTAAAGTTGAACCTGATTGCTAATATCCCTGAGATTCTTTGACCTGAACAGACTTTGTTAAATTGCTTCAAGGCCAGAAGTTGCCTACCTCATCTTTATTCTTTGCAGCATTCAACTCTCTTCCTCCCTGTTTTCCTTGCTAACTTGCTTAGAATTTACCCCTTCTTGTGCTGAGTGATTACTGAAACTTTTCAACATGCCTGAAAATTGTGCTAGGTTTTCCCAGCTACTCCTCCTGATGGGCTTCGTATCTTAGTATTTATACATTGGAGTAACTATCTTGAGTGGCCAGAATTTGACTGACTCTTGATTTAGTTACAGTGGTTGGTAAAGGATTATCTCTGAGTGATTTGAATATTTTGAAATCAGAATTTTATCTACATGCTGGCACCATTTCTTCTTTCTTAAATTTTTTAATAAAATTTTTGCTTAAAAAGTACTCTAGAAATTATTTTTATTCATTCACTAAAAATGTTACGAAATAAACAGAATGTATGGGACACATTTTGGAGGAAACAGAGATGAGCAATGTCTAATCCTTGTCCTTAGGGTGATCATTTAAGTTTCTTTCTAATTCCTGGATTATGCCTAGAGACTTGATGTCACCTGAGAGATGTGGTATCTATGCAGTGTGTGTGTGTGTGTGTGTGTGTATGTTTGGTGGGTTGGGGGGAAGGTATGTTATTTAGCAATTGCTTATTCTCATAGAGATTCTTATTAGTCCTGGATATGGATAAGAACATGCTTTTGGATCGAAATAAGGTTCCCTTCATTGGATTTGGGCAGTCTTGAAAGTGAGCATGATCTGCTCATTGCTGTGGAGATCTAATTCAGTAAATTAGGAGTAATTTCTCCTCAAAAATTTATTAGCAAATAGGGTGCAGTACCACAAGGTAGTGACTTTTTAATAACCTGTGCTTTGAATGACATTTATAGTATAACACGGTAATTATAGACTGGTAGGGTGATTTTCCAGTTATATTTTTTTCTTATAAAACATATCAGTGTATGCACCAAAGGAACAAATTATAAAGAATTAGTCTTAAAAATAACCAAAATTATGAATTATAGTTCTATTTTATCCTTTACTCATCTAAGAAATTTATCAAAAGCCTGATATTTATGAACTTTTCTTCTGGGCCAAGAAAAAAAAATTAGAAAAGCAAGGATAATGGCTATTTCTTAGCTATTTAAAATTACCATGCAGTAAGATTGATGAAAGAGGTACACACACAAAAGAAAATGCAAAGGAATGCAGTTAAAAATAAATGCCATAAATATGGTTCAGACAGTAATTGTTAAAAGAATTCAAGTGAGGATAAGGTCCTTAACTGTCATCAATTTATCCAAATCTTCTATTTTATTCCCAGTCCTTAATTAGAATGCTCTTTTGTAACTCATCCAATTTTTCTTAACAAAGTAAAAAAATAACTTCTTTCCAGGACATATTCAGAGCAGGCTGCTGTCAAAAATCCATGTAACTGAATTTTATGATCTGTCAAGGGCTTCCTTCCTCTAGAGAAATTTTTTTTTTCCCCTAAATGCTTCAATTTAATCAAAGGAGAACTTTGAATTGCCATATACAGTTAAATTTCTCCTGGTGCTTTTTTCTCCTCTTATGGAAACAAATAAAGATTTTGATTTATACAGTTCATTTTATAAAAACTGAATTAGTTCTCTGAGTATATTATCTGGATGAGAAACAAAGAAAACTGATATACCCTGCCCTCATTCGCTTTTAAATATTTCCTTAAACTTCGTTTAATAGTAAGAATAGAAAGGATCACTTCATAACCTTTTAGTATGCTGGATGCTCAGTATGCTTTTTATTTTATCAATATTCTATTGATTTTAATATGGAGTAAAAAAAGATTTAGTTTTAGTTTGAACTAATAATAACTTAAAAACATAGTTATATTTTAAGGGAAAAATAAAGTGATTTCTTATCTCATTTCTACAAGCTAAGATATCTAGCCAAATTATGCTTATTTTATTTTTAAATGAGAGTGAGTTTAGCACTGGTTACAAATTCCCCTTATGTAGTCACTAGATCAAGCAATTAATCAAACTAGTTGTTTCTTCCTGTACAGCACTTAAGTTAGTTTCAAACAGAATAATTTCAGGTATACTTTGTGTAACACTTGGAGGAATAAATGTAGTGAAATAAGGAAAATAATGTTTGTTGAACACTTAACACATACAACATATTATGGTCATTACTGTATTGGCTAGAATAGTTTTCTTTATAAATATAAGGAAATCTTAACTCTTTTTAAACTAAAGAAAATTTGTTATTTCATAATAAAAAGTCTAGAGTTACTGTGCTTCCAGCAATAGCTAATTAGATGATTAATGATAACAGAAAGAACCCTAGAATCTCTCTGCCATTTTCAGTTTGGTTTTTATCTGCAGGCTCATAGCAAGATGGATGCAATATCTCCAGGCATTATATCTAAATATTAAAACACATCTGGAAAGAAAATATGACTTA
Organism: Manis javanica; assembly: GCF_040802235.1. Classification (NCBI taxonomy): domain Eukaryota; kingdom Metazoa; phylum Chordata; class Mammalia; order Pholidota; family Manidae; genus Manis; species Manis javanica. The sequence continues at coordinate 123,708,260 of NC_133160.1, read as the reverse complement.
TAGAGCTTCACTTTTAGGGAAAGGAAACATTTCCCATAATTCTTCTTCAATTTGCTCCTCATATTTGCTGTCTAGAATTGAATAATATGCATAGGCTTATACCAGTCATTGGCAAACAAATTAGACCAATTAGGAAGTACCTTAATGCTGGAATAAGGATTCACTCCCCAAAGCACATCGCTTGTGGGGGAGTATGGATATTTTTACAATAGTGGACTTCAATGAAAGGAGGAAGCACATGTAAATGACTGAGGCATTGTTACAGAGTGTGCTTCAGTAATTTACAGTACCATAAATTACTTCATTCAATCTTCTTAAAAGCTCTAAAATGTAGGTTGTTTACAGAATAGGAACTGAGACTTGGAGAGGTATAATTTTCCCCAGATAACAAAGTTACAAAAGTATTAGACTAGGATTAGAAACCTTATCTAAAACCAAAGCCTGGATTCTTTCCACCAGACCATGGAGTACTAATCTAAAGCTCCTGAATAATCTAAAAATATGTTAAAACAGTTCCAATTTCCCCAAATATTATGATGATAGAAAGTCATTTATAAGCTAACCCTAGGTAAAATTGAAATTTTTTTTAACTTTTTCTTCTGCTTTTTCCAACTCTTCTTTCCTAAAATCATTCACCATTTAAATATTTTGCAAGGGTGATTTTTCTTTTATGCCAAAGCAAAGCAAGTAGGCAAATGATCCTTTATTTTCTGGATTCAGGTTGCATTTAGAATGTTTATGAAAAAAACAACAAAATTTAACACCTTTAAGTTGAGTCAACAAAAGAATCAATGATTGATGAAGATAAAATTTTGTATCTACTCACTGATCATTTAAGAGTGCTTTAGGGATATGAGGATTCATATCATGCTTTAGTTAAAATAATAAGAGCTGGAAAACAACCAAGGATTAGGCTTGCTGAGTATTTCAAATTGTAAAAGACCTGCCAAAACTGATCTTTTCTATCTGGGGGTTTAAAAGTATTGGATCTAATTATAAGCAAAAGCAGGATGAAAGCAGTTTAGAAAAGGTATTGTCTTCTAGAAACTTCAAATCCCAGGTAAGTGTAAGAAACAAAATATGAAGTGAGTTCTTTGCTAAGGTATTAAATCAAACATGTAACCAACGATCGCAGGCCAGATGTAGTAGACTGAGGTGGTAAAATTTTCGTGCTTGTTATTTAAAAAATAGGCAGGAAACTAGTGTTTGTGTGTGTGTGTGTGTGTGTGTGTGTGTGTGTGTGTGTGTGTTAAATGAAGAGAACAATTTTAGTCTTCCAAACCCTTACCATGCAAACTGCAGGCTCAAACTTTAATAAGAGTTTTTATCTCCCTTATCTCTACTCCTCACCCAAAAGTCTCTAAATAGATGGTATAGAGAAAAAGTAGAAAGAGAAGAGAAAGAAACAGACTACATCCATCTTCTTTCAATTGAGGTTTCTAAGCTTAGCTAAGGGAAAGCAGTGAATATTGAAATCTAATGAGAGGAATATATTACTATGAATTTTTTTAATCTCTAAAATAAGAGAATTTGTTAATTGTATAAAATGAAAATAAATGCTATTGGTTTAATAGAGATGACATTAAGAAAAACCACTATCAGAAGAAAAAAATGTTGTGCCATGATTTCATCTCTGTATCCAGATCACTCAATAAAATGCTTGTATGTAGAATGATTGGCTTTAATGAAATCAGTTGGTTAAATAATAGAAAGAGATTCTTACAGTCAAAGCAGGGTTTTTATTTGTGCAGGCCCAATTCAAGGCTGTCAGCTTCTCAGATTGTTACCAGGTGGTGGATTGTGGAATTCCTTGGTTCTTGCCTTCTTGAGGAAAAAATTCAGTTGAGAGACAGGATGGAGAATTAAAGCTACAGGGGGTTTTATTTAGCAAGCCATAATGGCAGGAACAGCAGTCTGAGTCACAGCACAAAATATGTTGCAGGTTGAATTTGTTCTCCTTGGTTCTTGTCCCCACCAAAAATGAAGAATTGAAAGGCAGAGACACAGTAGTGAAGCACAGTGTAAGTTTTATTTGAATATACTCCAAGGGAGAAGCAGGCCAGCATCAAGCAGCCAAAGGCCCTGATTTTAGGGGAAGGTCTATTCATCATGTCCCAGCTGGGAAGTGCCATTTGGATTTACTGGGTAAGGTAATTTGATTGACAGTACTAGTTGAAAACCCATTCCTCTTGGTGCACATGTGTTTTCCCAAAATGCACACAGAAAAGTCTACAGCAGGGTGGGGAGAGGAGGGAAAAAAACTGCTACTTTATTTTAATGAGATTATGAAGAAGTGTGATTTGGGCAGTTCTTTGTTTTACTTGGTTGCACCTTTATTGTGATCTGGTTGGGACTGGTGTGGCCTGGTTCCTATAGGCAAGGAAGTTATCTCCCAGCAAAGCTTTGTTGTCTATACAAGTGGACCCTAACTGGGTGTTTTCCTTAAATCTTACCTTCCCCTTCCCCAGCTGCTCTTGTCTATCTTTCTACCTAACAAGATGAACATTAATACCTAATAAGGTCTGATGTTAGAATAGTTTAATTAGAATAAATGAAGTAGCAAATTTTAAATATTATTAATCAGTCTTAACTATTTTCTCTTCCTTCTTTTCCTCTTCCTCTCTCTTTCTTCTCTTTTCTTTTTCTTCCTTCTTCTCCTTTGTTTATATGAGGAAAAAGTTCTAAATCCATATATTTGCAGGAAACTTAGTTATTTTAGACATGTTCAAAGGCTTAGTCATGAATGCCACTTAGCAGTCATAGCTTGAAGAAAGACCTCAAAGACTTACACAGCTTCTAAGAGAGCAAATCCAGAATTTTTTTTCCATGTCACAGTTTAATATCATCTAATTTCATATCATATTTTAAGGGAAATATTTTACAGTGAGATTTGAACAAAATCCACTGTGACTGCCAGATTTCTGGGCTTTTTTGACTGCTCACTCAATGAAAACATAACAAGAAGTTAGGGTTGTCCTGTCCACAAATAAATCTGATAATGTCATTGCTTTCAAAAAAAAAAATTGTCAGTATGTTTTCGCACTTAACACCTAATTCAAATTCATAACCCCACCCTACAAGTCTGTATGTGACTTGGCCTCTTCCTGACTTTTCAGCTTCAGCGGACTCCTGGACCCCTCCACTGATCACTGCACTTTAGCTACACTGGGTGTCTCTCAGTTCTGTCAACATGCAAAGGCTTTTCCTGTCTCTAAGATGTCATACTCTTTGTTCCACCTGCCTGGGACCCTTTTTCCACATCCTTTACGCTCTCTTTAGGAGCACTCTGTTCTTTGCAGCCATAGAACATTTCATTATTTGTAATTATGTGTACTTTGTGTTTGTTTTATGGTCTGTCTCATACCTTAAGATTAGACATGTTTGATCACACAGAGGAAAAGAAAGGAGTCCCCTATGAATATGTTTTTATTTATATTTATTTATTTTTCCAGGCACTAGAATTCTAATATGTTCAATTTTATAACTTATGAAGCACAAACATAAATATACTTTAAAAAGGATAATCAAAAATATATGTAATTCAAAATTCTAGTATTTTCTTCTTCCGCCCCAGTAAATTACATTATTCTGTGAGCAAACTCAACCCAGTTGGGAGAACTCTGCTTACTCACTATTGTGTTCTCAGAGCCTCTGTGTCTTACATACAGTAGCAACTCAGCAAATGGTTGTTGAATGCATGCATGAATAAATAAATGAATGACTCTTTATGCCAAAGCCCAGCAATAAGAAGGGAAAAAGTGATACAGTGCAAAACTTCCTAAAATTAAGATTGTGTTTATTAGTTTTAATATTTCTTTCAAACAACTTATTTTGTGCTGTTTTAGTTAGTTCCACATTTTTGGCCTGTAAATAGGAGGTGTCAGTGGTGGAATTCAATTCTTGTAAAGAAATGAAGGCACCTGTGTATCTTAATTACTTCCCAAATACCTTGGAGTTAATAAGGCAATGTGTGTCTTCTGTTTAAAAAATTAGTATCCTCATCAAACATCACTGAGGTACAATAGGAAAGAAACAGAGGCCAGTCTAATTCAGCATAACTCCTTAATTTTTTAATTAGTGAAATTTATTGTTAGATAAGTATTGGGCTCAGGAAAATTGAGCAAAAAGCACAGACTTTCCATATACCCCCTTGTTCTCTACCATCATCATCCCTCACCATGGTACACTTATTATAATCAGTGAACCTACACTGACACATTATCATCCAAAGTCCGTAGTTTACATTAAGGTTCACTCTTGGTGTACATTCTAAAGGTTTGGGTAAATATATAAGACAGATACATGATCACCATTACAGTATCATACAGAATAAATTCACTTCTCTAAAAGTTGTCTATTCTCAAATTCATCCCTCCCTCCTTGCCAACCCTTGATTTTTTTTTTTTTTTTTTGCTGTCTCCAGATTTTTCTTTTTTCTAGCATATCATGTAGTTGGAATCATACAGCATGTAGTCTTTTCAGGTTGGCTTCTTTTACTAGGTAATATGCATTTAAGTTTCCTCCATGTCTTTTCATGGCTTGATAGCTCATTTCTTTTTAGTGCTGAATAATCCATTGTCTGGATGTACTTCACTTTATTTATCTATTCATCTATGAAGAACATCTTTACTTCCAAGTTTAGGCAACTATGGATAAAACTGCTATAAACATTCATGTGAAGGTTTTTGTGTAGACATTAAGCATTGAACTACTTTGCATGCTTATAAGCATGCATGATTGCTGGGTCATATAGTGAGTACATATTTAGATTTGTTAGAAACCACCAAACTTTTTCAAAGTGGCTGTACCATTTTGCAGATGCACTAGTAATGAATGAGAGTTCTTGATCCATATCTTCACTAGCATTTGGTGTGGCCAGTATTTTGGATTATGGCCATTCTAATACGTATAGCAATATCTCTTTGTTTTAATTTGTAATTCATTGACAACATAGGATATTGAATGTATTATCATATGCTTACCTGCCATCTGAATGTCTTCTTAAAGTGAAGTATCTGTTAATACCTTGTGCCCATTTTTAAAAATTAAATTGTTCATTTTGTTATCATTGAGTTCTAAGATTTCTTTGTGTATTTAGAATGTTGGTTTTATGTCAAATGTGTCTTTGTGAATATTTTTTTCCTAGTCTGTGGCTTTTTTTTATCATTCTCTTGACATTATGTTTTGCAGAGCAGGTGTTTTAATTTTAATGCTTATCAATTCCTGTCGTGGATTGTGCCTTTATGGTGGTATCTAAAAGGTCATCACTATGCCCCAAATCCTCTAAGTTTTCACCTATATTATCTTCCAGGATAGTTATAGTTTAGTATTTTGCATTTACGTCTATGGTCCATTCTGAGTTAATATTTGTAAAGGGTGTGAAGTCTGTCCAGATTCATTTTTTTAATGTGGAAATCGAGTTACCCCAGCACCATTTGTTGGAAAGGACTCTTCTTTGTTCCACTCTAATTCCTTATCTGTTTTGTCAAAGATCAGTAAACTGTATTTATGTGGGTCTATTTTGGGGCTCTCTGTTCTATTCCACTAATTTATTTGTCTGTTCTTCCATCAGTACCACACTGTTCTGATTACTGTAGATTTATAGTCTTGAATTTGAGTAGTATCAGTTCTCTAACTCTTCTCGTCCTTAAATGTTGAACTGAATCTTCTGGATCTTTTCCCTTTTCCTATAAGCATTAGTATCAGTTTGCCAATATCTATGAAATAAATTTCTAGGATTTTGATTGTAATTGCATTTATCTATAGACAAAGTTGGAAAGAATTGATGTCCTGGCAATGTGTTTTCCTATCTATGATCATGGAATATCTCTCAATTATTTAATTCTTTGATTTTGTTCATCAGTGTTTCGTAGTTTTCTTCATATATATCTTGTACATATTTTATTAGGTGTACACCTAAATATTTCATTGTTGGGTACAATATTAATTTATTGCATTTTAATTTCAAATTTTAGACATTCATTGTTGTCTTAAGTGATTAACTTTTCTATATTAAACTTGTTATTCTGCAACCTTATAATAATTGCTTATTAGTTCTAGGATTTTTTTATTCTTTCAGATTTTCTACATAAACAATCACATCATATATGAACAAAGTCAATTTTATTTCCTCCACCCCAATTTGTGTATCTTTTATTTTATTTTTTAAATATTTTCCTATTTTCATTTTATCTATTAATACTTATCTTATTGTTTTAGCCAAAACTTCCAGTAGGATGTTTTTAAAAAGGAGGGATAAGAGCCATCCTTGCTTAGTTTCTAATCTTAGTGGGAAAGCTTTTAATTTTCTCATCATTAAGAATGATGTCAGCTGTAGGTATTTGTAAATGTTCTTTATCAAATTGAGGAAGTTTTTGCTACTGGCTTATTGAGAGTTTTTATTTTGTTTTTATATGGATTTTTTCAAAATTTTTTTACCTCTATCGATATGATCACATAAGTTTTTCAAATGATGAACCATTCCTGCATATCCGGGATATATCCTACTTTGTCATTGTATATAACTATTTATATATATGTTGGATTCATTTTGCTAATATTTCCTTGAAATTTGTTTTTTATGTTGTATGGTTTCCTTGTAATGCTTTGCCTTGTTTTGATATTAGAGTAATGCAGGCCTTGTGGAATAAAATAGAAAGTATTCCCTCTGCCTCTATTTACTGTAAGAGATTGTAGAGAATTAGTATAATTTCTTCCTTAAATGTTTGGTAGAATTCACCAGTGAATTCATATGGATCTGGTACTTTCTATTTGGAGGGTTATTAATTTTTTATTCAATTTATTTTACTAGGCAAAGGCCCATTTAGGTTGTCTGTTTCCTTTTGTGTGAATTTTCATACATTTTTCTTCAAGAAATTGTTCCATTTTATCTAGATTATCAATTTTATGGGCATAGAGTTATTCATAGTATTCCCTTAATATCTTTTTAGTGACCATAAGATTATAATGTCACCTTTTCACTTCTTATATTAGTAACTTGAATTTTTTCTTTTTTTTTCTTAGCCTAGCTCAAAGCTTATTGACTTTATTCATCTTTTCAAAGAATCAGCTTTGAGCATTGTTGATTTTCTCTCTTCAGTTCCTGTTTTCAGTTCATTGATTGCTGCTATAATTTTTATTATTCATTTTTTTCTGCTGAATTTGGACTTGATTTGCTCTTATTTGTCAGTTTTCTACAAAGGAGCTTGGGCCATTGATTACAGAGTTCATCCTTTATTCAGTGAACCAGTTACTTTATTTGGGAGAGTGGAAAGAAATTTAAGCATTAACAATGCTCCTCTAAGAAATTTCTAAGGAAAGTAAGTTATATATGCATATCTTTTAGAAACAATAGCGTACTCTTGTGTACATATTCTTTCAAGTCACTTGCAAATATTTTAGTTCATTCAGTGTGATTTTCAAAACAATATAGATAATATGACATTACTTTTGCTCTTATCTCTAAGACTTATTATTTCTGCTTACTTAAACTCTGTAAAATATAAAATAACCAAGAAAAAGATTATCTTTGACTTATTCTGAATTAAACATTATACAGTATTTCATTTTAGCCTCACCTGACTGTTCTTTTATTAGCTATTGAAAAGATCATAGAGAAGATTTTAGATCTCATTAAACACTGCTTAACTTTGATGGCATATATCTTTCTAACCAACTTCTGCTGCCAACTAAAGTCTCATCTGTTAGACTAGACTATGCAAATAAAAAGGATCAGAGCTAACATGAAAATAAAAATCTTTGATAGTTATTAAGCTGTTTAGGGTTTTGCACAAAGAATAAAGGTACAGGTGCTTGCAAATTTTGTGTTGAAATGATCACAAGTGATAAATACACAAGCACATGCATTTAACATTTAATTAATTAACAGCCAGCCAGGTTTTAAATTTTAGGCTCTCAAATTGGCATTTTAAAATACCTCAATATTTTACAAACTTGGAGTTTGCATAGATATTATGGTACTACAATCTTTCCTCTTACATTTCAGTTCAAAATATATGTTGCAGATGAAAAATCATAACATAAGTCAAACATACAAGAAACATTATTGTGTCTTACTATTTTTAAATGCCTTTGTATCAGTCAAATTTCAACCACAGAAGCAGAACTAACAGGAGACAAATACAGCTCTCTATCATCAGTCAATCGATCTATGGATCTGCTACAGACAATTGACTTATCCAACTGTGGAAGCTATTGAACCTGTCCCTCTAAGACTGTTTTCCTCTTATCTGATGCTTAAAGATCTTTGGAGCAGAAATCAGGAGGGAAGATCATAAGTAGGGCAAAATGCACAAATGTGCTTGAACTGCTCCAGAACTGACTGAAACCTTTGTCTACTGTTTTTGCCTCTGACCTTGGTGATGAGGATACCCTGAAGAAGCTGGAGACTGGAGCTAAACCCTGGGCCCAGGTATCACAGAAATTAATAGGTATAAATAGAACAATTGTAGGCCCAGCTGCTGCTTCGTATCAAACATATCAGCAACCACATTTATGCACTAGAAAATATCTGCTGCTTCCTTTCCACTTTGTAAATCTCACTTGAATCTCCCTTGTGGACCACCCAAACAGAAGCATACAAAAGAGATAATTCTGAAAGAGTTAGTATAAATTCAAACATTACAAAGCCATTAAACATTGCTTAATGCTTTCTTTTGGAAATAATCATCCATCAGTACCAGTTTCTATGTATCTTATGTTTATCTAAAAGAATGACACAAAATTTTATTGAATATACACACACACACACACACACATATACATATAAAATGTTGGATATATATATAATGTTGGAGAGATATATGAGATATATATATAATGTTGGATATATATGTATATATCAAATATATATGTATGTATATATTGAATATATGTATAAGTATATGTATATATATATATCAGTATAAGCAGAAATATATAGAGAAGCAGAAATCTTCATATGGTTTTCCCCTCTTTCTTATCATAGATTCTCTCTTTTCTAGTTTTTTATCCTAATATCATATACGGTTTGGGAAAATCTTTTACTCTTTTTATTTTGAAAAATTTCAAACCCCAGAACAGTAGAGAGAACACTAAAATGAACATAGGTATTCTTTTACCTAGATTCATATTTGACATGCTTACTTTATCATGCTTTCGCAGTTGTACACCTCTCACTACACACATACACACATACAAATGTACACTCACACACACATACACTTTTTCTTGTTTGATCTGAGATGTGAATTTGTATACATCATGATACTTCACTCTAAATAACAACATGTATCTCATAAGAGGAGAGAACATTCTCTTATAATCTAATTGCCTTATCTCTGTATATTATATACATAATCTATGCCATAAATATATAATTACAGTTATCACCCACTTGAAATTTAACATTATCTAATACTATTATTTAACATTCAGCCCTTATTAATTATCCCTCATTTTTTTCTAAGTGTCCTTTGTATCATTATTTCATTCAATCAAGGGTCATGCCTCACATTTAATTATTATGTGCCCTTGGTCTTCTTTAATAGGGGACTTTTCTCTTGTATTTTTAAAAAATTCTATCAGGCAAATTTTTAAGAATTAATATCAGTTTTTTAAAAGATCTTTCAATTTGGCTTGTCTGATGTTTGCATTATTTAGGAAAGTACATTGTGTTGAGACATTTTTGTATGCTATCAGAATTTAGACAAATGTGAATTTATTTATTGATGGCTGAGTTCATGAAAGTTCCATAAAACACATTTCTAGGGAAGTATCTTTGTCCTCTGGTTCTATTCTATTTTTCCTTTCACTACCAGTTTTGCACATGATAACAACAACAGAGTATTTTCCACTTCTAGCTATACTTAAAGGTCATTATATTTCTGTGGTTACCGGGGGTTTCATTTACCAGGTTACCAGGTGGTTTCATGTTCAGGAATGACCCTTTCTCATGTGTATCATATCCTTTTGCATTTATATTATATTTGGAGGTGGATGCCTAAGAACAGAAGTATACTTATATCTGGATTTAAATTTATTGTCCATTCTAAGTAAACAATAATTAATAAAATTCATGAATTCTACTTTTCAGATAGGGCAACTAAATTGTAAGAAGATTAAATAATGTGCAAAAAGAAACATATCATTAAAAAAATGTCTGATGTCACTTTCATTACACAGATTTTTATTATATGTTTTAAGATTTCCTAATTTTAATCTCAAAGTGAAATGTGGGTGCTAAAATTTATGGAATACAAATTAGTGTGAGGTTACATAAGTGAGATCAAGTTAAAGTTAGGCAGTAATATTGTTTTACCATTATTATAGCATCTATTATAAGTCCCTCAAGTGGAAAGGAGGGAGTTGTGCTCTTAAGAGACTAAATTAATAATACACATCATATTATAATAAATATAAATATATGTTTACTTTTTATATATTTTAAAAGATTCTAGATTCATGATACCCTTTTGTATCACTGAACACACAGTAAAGAAAGATAGTATCAATTTGGGTAAAGAGATGGTAAATATTTTTACATGAAGAAAATACCTAATTTTACAGTCTGTTCTACATCAATTTGTGCAGGCTCAGCTATTTTGCTTTATTTAATTTTAAATCTATTTATTTTTGAATAGGTAATATATGAACATCCGTAAAAATCCCATGAGTACAAAAGTGATAGATACTCTTTTCAAACCCTATTTCCCAGTCACCTATTTCTCTCCAGAGGCAACCTTTACCTGTTTCTAGTACATCCTTCAGAGATAATTAAGGTTTTGCTTTAATATCACATATATTTCACTGATAAACCCTGGAAAGGCTATATGACAGGTTAAAATATTGGAATACTTCTCCCTGCACCAGCTTGAGAACAGTGCATGCTTTCAGCTTCCAGTAGCTGGCCCATCCTCACCACCCTGGCCTTCCCCCATGGTACACGCTCACCTCCCCTTAATACAAAAACTGAAGCATTTATGTCTGGCACAGAAAAGATACCCAGGATCCTGTTCTGCTGAACTGGTGGTGCCCATCTTGACTGGTCAACTATGTCCTCTCATATCCATTAAGGTTTACCTATAATTCCGGTTGAAGTTGGTATGGTCATTTCTGTGAAATTGTTAATTCACTTCAATCTAGTAACATCGTGCCTTAAGACTTACTGTTCCTCTTCAGTGCTGTCCTCCTGGCTGTTCAGGGTACTGTGCTCTGAGGGTTTTCTCAGAGATCCTCAGCAGCAAGACTAACTTTTTTTCTCTTGTGCATGTTGGCAGAACTCCAGCACTACACCTTCACTTGTGTATTAAATTTTTGTGACCTTGGTTGTGAAATAGACTGATGCGGTCTAGAGAAACCTGGCTCATATATTTATTCTTATAGAATCTAAAGTTTTCAAAAAACATAAGAAAAGGTATTACTTGTGCAATTTTAGTCTCTCATATTGTTGGAATATACTAGCAATCTCACAAAAATGCTATTACTCTCAAATTTCTCTTTCAAAGAGGACAAGTAATGTTCACTTATGGCAGTTTAATGCCAGTGATATTTGCCCATTTTAAGTGACAAAGTTTTTACCTTAGTAAAATCATGACACAAAAGCACTCGATACATGTAAAGTATCTCTAGTCATAATTTTTAGCTTCTCCAGAGTCATAATTTTTCTCTTTAGTTTATATGAAGTAATTGAAACATCTAATACCAATCTAGTACACCTGTAATTTAGAATCTAGGAAATGACCAGGTATTATAGCATTCAAACAATTAAAATATATGTAAAATAATTTCATTAATTTGTTTTTAACTCACTACTTATTATTTCGATTAAAATGGAACTGCTTCATGTAGCAAAAATATCTTAAGACTTTCTTTTCCTTATGCATACACACACAGAGAATTTCCTGTCTCTTTCACATGCATTTTAATGTTTTCATTCAACACCATGACTGAATTTTAACAGGACAGGGGGCTTTTTGTAAAAATATTTATACATCATTCTACATCAGAAAGGGGGATAAAAAGATGCTATCCCAAAGAGTTTTGATCACAGGTATCATGGACATGGTATGGGGCTTTATTACATACTGGCTGTGTGGTCAAGACACATCCATAGAATTAAATTAAGAATTACAGGATCTTTGATAGCTGGCCAAAGGAAAAACACATCCACTCTGGGAAGATAATACCCCACAAAATTAGGTTTGTCAGGGTTCCTAAAATTAAAGTGTACTTTAACGTGAGTGTATAATCTAAGTCACAAACCACACAAGGAAAATGAAAACACTAAGTACAGACAGATGTTTCATGAAGTTTGGTTATGAAAAGGAAGTGAGGACCTGGTTACCAAAGACAGTGAAACACAGAGAGAGATGAAAGAAGAAAGAAAGGAGAGGTGCTAGAGACTGAGTATTTGTGTTCTCCCAAAATTGCTATGTTGAAATGCTATCCACCAGTGGGATGACATGAGCAGTTAGGACTTACGGAGGTTTCTGGGTCATAAAGGTGGAGCCCACATGAATGGGATTAGGAACATTATAAAAAGGCCCCCAAACAGCATCACATGGTTTGTAAGTGTGCAGACACTGGAACAAACCTGCCAGAAAGCAAATATTAGCTACAAAGCAAACCGATTAGGTGATCTTGGGCAAGTAATCTTTCTGCATCTTATGTTCATCATATATAGAATAGAGATAGTGATAATACCTACCTATAGGACTGTTATGATTATGAAATGAATAATTTTAAAACATCTAGAAGAGTTTTTGGTGTATATTAGTACTATGTATTTGTTAAAACTAATTGCAAAAAATGAAATTCCTTTATTCATTTCATATTTTTGGTTTAATGAAGTCTAGTCAATTTTGAAAAAATTAAGAGCATTATATATACAAATTTTTTGTTCTACCTCTTTGGTTTTAACAATTGGAATGTCTTAACATCAGGCTCTTATGTAAAGTCATGAAAGGAATGCTTATTTATTAGGTGATACCAATTAAATAAAGATACTACCAAAACAACCAAGCACCGCTTAGTGTTCCTTTCTTCCACCCAAGGTAGGATGCATCTTGGGCTTCCTGACGCACCATGGGCTGATGTGACGCACCATGGATCGATGCTGGTAACTTCTGACTGTGAGTTGAATACATTGGGCTCTTTTCTGTTTGTTTATTTGTTTATTTTTCTATTAGGTAATTGAAGGGACACAAACTTGTACCACATGTACTACACAGGCCTAAACTGGGTCCTTTTATTGTGTTCTGTCCCCCTATGCTTATGGCTTGTTTTGGATAGACAGTCCTAAATAATAATGCTATTGCATCATTGGCTGATTTTTCCTAAGATTCTATCAGAAGAATGATGAAAGTGTATGTGCATGTGTTGAGTGTGTTTGTACGACTGTATATGTCTATGTGGGTCATTACCATCTGAATCATTTTATGTCAATAACTGCAAAGTTGTCTATGATTTCTGGTACATATAAACAAACAAAAAAAAACACTAACAGAAGAGCTAAATATAGCTTATTTTTCATTTGTTTCTTTTTTCCCAATGGCAATGTAGCAGATAGTGTTCTAGGAATTCTTCTGAGATCTTGCAAATAATAACTCCATATAATTAAAATAACAATACTATAAGGTAGAAACTATAATCATGTCCCATTTTATGTATGATGCACAGAGGGGTTAAGTATATTTTCCAAAATGAAACAGCTAGTAAATCATGGAACTAAGATTTGATCCCTGAGAGCTTACTTCATAGTTTGCCTATTTTAACAAAGAAAAAAGAAAAAAATATAAGCTTGCCACCTGGCTACACCATGCTTCCCTTCCTTTCCCCACCCCTGACATACTTATAGTCTCCCTTACAGCTAACTCTGGCCATAGAGCCAAATTTTTGCCAGTAGAATGTGAACAAAAGTGATATTGCACATTGATAAAGTTTTAGTTAAGTTTTATTAAGATAAATGAGCTCCAGAGGTCTGTACAGCATTGTACCTACACTCAACAATAATGTATTGCAGACTTAAAAATTTAAGAGAGTAGATATCATTTTAACTGTTCATATCAGAATTAAAAAAAAGTGAGATGTGCAATTTTTCATCCTACATTTCAAGAGAAGGGGTGCACCCTTAACCTGATTTGCTTTCTCCGTTCTGCTTGCTGGAACTGATGGTAGAAGTTGGAACATTTATTGTGTATGATAACATGGTTGCTACATGTCTGAGAAGGAAAAGCTACAGATACAAAGAATCTAGGATCCCGGTGTTTGTCTATTGCTTACTTAGACTTTAAGTGAAGGAGACATACATTTTTATGAGGTGGTGTTTTATAGAAGCTGAGCCTTTAAGCCCTGAAAAATGAAGAGATAATTATAATAGTATCTGTAGGAAGCACGAATACACTAATAGTCATTTTACCTCATCCTAGTCATGCAAGTACACCAACAGGTTTGTCTGGCTTGCCTTGCAATTCTACTTCAGTCACAGGCTGGGTTTTCTCTCCTCAGTTCTTTTTCCCACCGAAACAAAGAATTGAAAGGCAGAGACACAATAGGGGTGTCAAAGGTTTGTTTGAATACACTCCAAAGGAGGAGTGGACCAGAGACAAGGTAGACAAAGGCCCAGATCTTTTAGGGGAGGGTCTATTTATCATGTCCTTGTCCAGGAGGTACCTCTTTGATTGACAGGATGAGGTATTTGATTGACAGTTCTGGTTATACGGCCGTTCCTCTTGGTGCACATGTCTTTTCCCAAAATGCACACAGAAAAGCCCATGGCAGAGTGAGGGTGGGGAAGAAAAACTGCTATTTTATTTTAATGAGATTATAATGAGAGGTTATTTGGGTGGTTCTTAACTTAGTTTGATTGTGCCTGTGCTGTGATCTGATTGGGACCAGTGTGGCCTGGTGCGTGAGGAGATTACCTCTCTGCAAAGCCTTTGTTGCCTTCCAATGGGACGCCCTAGCTGGGTGGTTTTTCCTTGAACCTTATCTTTCTATTCCCCAGCTGCCCATGCCTATCTTTCTACCTAACACTTCGAGACATCTGGGAACAACTTTACCAACTGAGCACTGTATGAGGCAACCTTTGGATTGTTTCTGCAGCTTTAAGCATAAATCCTGTCAAATGCATTGCTACCCACTGTTGAAAATTTTTCTAAGTGATATGTTCTAAAGCTTTCATGGAGTTTATACTCTGATCTACTGTAGGTCTTTCTAAACTACTTAGAGAGGTTATGTACTAATCTAAACTTATTTCTTCTGACTTTGAATCACTTTCTTGGAATGAAAAAGAATGACCAATTTTTCAATGTGTCCTTCATTATGGTTCCATCTTCATTTTTAACAGAAATTCCTCTGGATATTTATCTAAATGTTCTAAAAGTGACACAGACTTTTCCCCTCTCTCCTATATTTTTAAATTATGTTCATTATTTCAGTTTGGATCTGGTTGGGCATCTCTGCCCCACTTGCTTTCATACCAGATGTGTCACAATGATACCTACTAATATCATTTTAGTTAATTTTTAATTGTTATTTTAAAGATGTACTAATTCTAAGAAGTAGAGTTTCATATAGATGACAAACATATAAAAAAGAAAGATTTAATTATGTTTAAATATCATAACATCTAACTATTCTAGACTAGGCATAGTACAGCCTGCAAGATTACCAGCAAGACAAACATCTGTTAAATTTCATTTAAGTCATAGTAAAGGAATTAGTGCTTGGATTCCAGTGACTATCAGGTTTATTTTAACTTGAAATTTCATAAAATGATTGGCACAGTTTCAGTATCCTGAAATAAATAAATATGTTTCTATACTACTGTGTCTGTTAATTTTAAAAGATAATAAATATTTTTCTCAAATCCAGGAAAAAATGCTCAAAGTATTCCAATTTGAAAATATGCCTTTAAAATTACAAGGTTTTAATTGTTTAAATGTCATTTTAATGGCAATAATTATCCTTATTGACTTCAATGCAATGTCACATACAGTTATCTTCCAATTATAAATTTTATGACCTCTGTCCAAATTTTCCTGTCCAAAGTTCTATAATTATCATCAAACTGCTCTATCATAATTGAGGGATCCTCTATTAGCATTTTAAAAAAGAATTCTGAAAGCTGCTTCACAGGAAGTACCATTCCACAAAGTGACTGGTATCAGAAAAGCTGCTGCTGGTATTATTCTGTTCACACAATCACCAACAGGTTTCCATTCTAGCATATGTAACTTTGTACTCACTTGCTCTAAATGCCATCTATCCTTGTTATGATGTATTTTTCATACGATGGTGAGAATATACAGATCAACACTTTTGTTCCCAGTTTTTCAGTTCAAATGAGACTTGTCTGTTAATGCTTCCCATTACTTTTCCAGAACCCACACTAGAAAGTGGTTAAAATTACTCCCCTTAACCTCTCAATTTTCCTAAATGTTTACATAGTGTAAAATTCTCAAAATGTGGTTAAAATTTAAATTGCAGGACAAAATTCTACCTAAAATGTAGAATTTACTTGTGCTATTATATTTTTTCTTCAATTATTTCTTCATTTATAACCAGAATGAACTCTATGCTTCCATACTAATTCCCACTTTTTATAAATCATGGGCATATCTTTTTATATTTTTGTTACTGCAGTATATGTGAAGAAATGAAATTTCTTATACCATTCTGGTAGAAAGGTAAATTGTCCCAGTAAATTTGGAAATTATTTGACAGTATCCATCAAATACGTATACTTTTGACCAAGCAATTGCTATTTGGTTAATCTAGATTACAGAAACAAATAAAAGTAGAAACACACAAACACACACACACACACACACACACACACACACACACACACACACACACACACACACACATATATGGTTTGTTTTGGTGCATTGATAGAAATCTAATTGCAGATCTTTAGAAAATGTATAGTGATACATTATGTGATATAAAACACATATTAAAATAAATGATTAGATGTATTAACTGTAAAAATTTTTATGATACCCTCTGTAGTTCGATCCTCTGTAGTTGATTTTTGTTAAAATGCAAATACTAGAAGCCTGATGTATCTGTTATATGTATACTTCACTTTTGTATATACATAGTAAAAGTAGAAAATTGTACTCCAGATTGTTGACATTGAATACCTTAGGGTTAAGAAATTGAAGAGGAGAAGAGAAAGACTATTTATATTTTTATATACTTTGGTTTAATTTGAGCTATTACAAAAATCTTGTTTTACTTTTGAATATTTTTAAAGCAACATAGAACACAATAAACAGTGTTCTGGTTTGGGAGGATTAGCATGTTTGAATGCTCTGAAACAAGTGAGGGCAGTTTTAGTAAACAAAAGTTAATTGATAATTGTTGTAAAGGACTTTCTTAGTTTTTCTATTTCTTAAATAGTACGAAGTGAGAAACTTTAAACCTGTTACATCATCCATTTAATGTTTGCCACAAAAGAGCTCATTTTATGGTGCTTAATATGGAGAAAAACACTTTTAATATATAACATTCTTTAGAGGGACACTTTCTGAGAATTAAAGAAGCATTGTTTAATTCATTTATAAATACATCTATAAGTCTGTGTACTTAAAAACACAATGAACATAAAAGCAATCAGTTAATCCAAAAAGACAGATACTAATGGACTATTTAGTAGATTAACAGCTAGCATGGCATCTTGCTAGGTCCATGCTGTTTATTTTGATCTTGTGCTTGAAAGGATGCACAAACCACATTCATGTCTCTAAGCATATTTAATTCAGCTAGACAGAAGCACAGGATTATATATCCAAGCCAGCTACTGAACTCGCAAGCTTATCTTTCAGCTGCTCTACTGCTTCAAGCTGTGGAGATATAAAACGCTAGCCTTGGGACAAGTAGTTGGAGCATCACCAAACTTTGATGAACAAAGAACTTACCTAGTGCTTTTTTTCCCCTGATGACAAAGAAAATTTTTCATTTTTATAACACTGTCTCCCCAGTTCTTAATTAATATCATGCACAGGTGGTATAAGGGATAACCACAGTAAATCACAAAAAGGGTTATGAGCCTCCGAAGAACTATTATTAAATATAGGCCCATCATAAAACAGTGCTTTAGAATGATGGGACTGTCAGGTGCCACATTTTCTATCTATATTTTTGAAGCTGGTTCTTTTACTTGTGCAAAAGGAATTTTAAATTAAGCTATGGGGTTTACTCTATTATACTTAGGAGGAATGTTTATTTAGTCTGCAGCTAAATACCATTTGATTATTTCAGTGATTTGTTTTCCCATATAATTTTACATTTTTTTCAAATGAATTTAGGATGCAAAATAGGATGGGTAAATTCAAGTTAGATAAAACAGGTTTCCTCAAGATATAGGAAAAGGTTACAGTTTTTTTCTTTTGCTATATTATTTTTGAAAATGACATACATCTCAATGAAAACTGAAAAGACTTCCCAATTATATTCTTACATTGAAGAACATGGTTATTAACCACACATATACCTGAAAGAATTTTCATATACTTACAAGAATCTTAGTACTTCATACAGGATTATCTCCAGATGTTTTTACACACATAGTAATACCTCTCTTTATTCCTAACCATCTAAACATGACTTGTCTTTGATCTGACCTGTGTCTAAGAACTTATTCAAATGCTGGACTGCACTCCTAGAAGGCAATGATGTTCATGCATTAATAACATCCTAGGACTCACTCATGGATCTAATAATCTCCTGATCCTTGACTTTTCCCTTGGCGGAATTTTGGACCATCCCAAAAGGTGAATTTTGATTTCTAAAATGGCATTCTTTCTTTGATATTTGTGGCGGTTTTTGTATTGTCATGTGTGCCTGCTATTATATGTCACAGCTGTTTCCATGAGCACAAACACAACTGACAGGACACAGTAAAGACACACAATCCAGCACTGCTTTGCTGTTTGCTTGTTTTCACTGAGTACTTAAGTGGCAAAACACCCATATGAATGTTCACCCCAACCAAAATGTAAGCAGGTGCAATTAGGTCTCACATGATGACATCATTTCCATCTGCTACTAACGCCACAGAATTGGTAAATGTTTTAGTGTTTTCTGGGTGTCTAGATTATTTTCACTGAAACATTGTTTGTATCTTTTACCATTGTGGTAACCCTAAAAAATTGACCCTAAAAGAAAAAAATGCATTGGGGAGACTGGCATTACTAAAACTTAAAACGAATTATGTACAAGATAGAATTTGTCCTTAAAGTGATTTTATATATTATGTATAACTATTGATATTATACTTGAAATATCTTAGGGTAAAGAAGAAAAAAACAATTTATAACCCACCCATCTCTTTCCTTCCTCCCTTCCTCCTCCCTACCTCCCTTCTTCCCTTCCTTTCATACATTGATCTATACATTAATCTAGACATCTGATAGGTATTGGGAAAGAATAATTAATATATTTTGAAAATTGTGAATATTGATATAGTTAACAATTTTAAATTTAACAATAAACTGTGTATTTTTTTGCTCAGGCTATCTGGGTAGCTCAAGCAGTAGCATTCGTTCTCTCACAGGTCTGGAAATTAGCAATCTTAGACGAAGGTGTTTGCAGATCTGACTTCTCCTGAGGCCTCTCCTCCTGGCTGGTGGATGGCCACCTTTTTGCTGTGTCTTCACGTGGTTTCTCCTCTGTGTTCACACATCCATGGTGACTCTCCCTCTTTTTATAAGGATGCCAGTCAAATTAGGGCCCATTCATATCACCGCATTATCTTTAATTGACTCTTTAAATACCCTGGCTCCCAATACAGTCACATTCTGAAGGGTACTGGGGGCTGACACTTCAACACCTGAATATCAGGAGGACACAATCAATACGTACCACACTGCATTTTCCTATGTCATTAAATATCTTAAGACTATAGAATATTCTAATATATTGATAAATGATTATTTAATCAACTTCCTATAGTTAAACACTTATTGCTTTCCTCATTTTTCACAATTCTAATGAATGCTATAGATAATTTCCTTAAAGAGAAATAGTTGTGTGCATCTCAGATTACTTCCTTAGGCTTACTTACTTCAAAATCCTAGAGGTGAATTTTTTGGATCAAAAATTCTGAATATTATTGCTAAATTCTCAGAACTTTTCTCCCAAGTGTAATTGCTTACCAGCAATTTGTAAGTTTTCTTTGTGTTTGCATATTCTGATCAAAGTAATTTATAAAAGGATTATTACTTATTAAATATGCAAATATTCTGTTTAATTTTTAAATGTTTTTGTTTACTAGTGTGATGTAATATTATATTTAGTTCTTCTTTGAAATTTTTTTTCACAAGCATTATTTATGTGATATGCCCATATTTATAGCAATATTTTCCTTTTCCTTATAGTTTTTTGAAGAACTCTGTTCAGGAAGGTATTAATATGCTATTTGACACAAAGGACACTATTTTATAATATTATGTCTAGTGTTATTATATATTTGTTTTTTTTCAAATGATAAAAAATGTCACTTGTTTTAGAATGTGAACTAGGTTTTGATTTTTAGTGGTTATATTTACCATCATATTAATTAAAACATTTACTGACTGCATTAAATATATATTTTATACTGATAACAAAACTATTTTATCCATTGTTAATGATGACTTACTGAGAACTTCTCCAGGTCTCCACCATATCTTCCCAACCACTACCTGTGCCCAACACTCTACCTTTTCTCTTATTACTATGGATGGGTTATTCATGCTTCTTTCAACCTTGTCCAGTAGATGTCCTTTTGTCCTCTAGATCTGATTCCCCTGACAATGCCCCAGCAATTCTACCTTCTTGCTGTGTATCTATAATCTTAGCCCCCTTACTGGTTCATCCCCATCAGCACACAAACACGTATTTATATCAGCCATCTGAAAACAAACAAAATTAAACAAATATTCTCTGGACCTTACCATTCCCCCTGCTGCCACCTTGTTTATTTTCTTTCCTTTGAAGCAAAACTCATTGAAAGAGCTGTGTATTCTACGTAGGCTGAATCATACATACATTTATCTGAGACAGTCACAATTTAGATGTATTGCTCCATCTGATACAGGGCTTTTGCAGGACAGAGAGGTCTGGTAAATCATGATAAATTATACACTAATCCTAATTCTCTTTCTCTGCTGCCTTCCTCCTATCCTTTCTTCAACCCTTTCTACTCAGACTTTGGCTCCTCTCCTCCACAAAAAGTGCTTTTATTTTGAATACCTCCATCTTGCTAATCTCAGTATATCTGAACAATATACAGCATGTGATACTTGATCTCTTGCTTCTCTTTGAAATTCATAGCTCACTTGTATAGATAGATAGCACACTCTCCTGATTACCTTCCTACCTTGTTGACCATTCATTCTTCAACTCCATTTCTGGTTTTTCTGAAACTCTTCAACCTCTAAACATTTGGGTATCCTGGTTCTTAGGCTTTGGATCTCTTCTATTTTACATATAATGTAAATAATGCCAGATTTATCCATCTCTTAATGCTTGCTACAATATTTATTTCTTTGTTTTCATTATTGTACTGGTTAGGTTGTCTGTCAAAATACTGAACACTGAATAAAAGTGGCCAACTGGGCATTATATTGTGGTTGTTTTCCTTCACTTTTGTTTCCCTGGGATTGCATCCTCTGATAAAGAATTAACATCTAATATTTTTATCTCAGTTTTGGACTTTAGGAAGTCCAAGATAAAAGAAAGGTCTTTATATTAATTCTTAGAAATTCTTTTAGCCACACAGAAACTCCTTGTTTGCTAACTCTTCTGAATGCTGTACTTAGCTTCTGTGGATTATGGTTACCCTCTTCCCCTTGCTTAATTAACTTCCCCCACCAGTTAACTGCTGCCATTTTCTCTTTGAATTCTGGGATCCTGCCATTTTCACTGAAATTAGGGAGTGTGTTTTGATATGGGTTGAGTTCATTCTCCCCGGTCTTTGTCCAGCCACATGAAAAACTGAAAGGCTGAGACACAATAGTGAAGGACAGGGAAACTTTTATTTGAATGCACTCGAAGGATGGAGCTGACCAGAGTCAACATAGACAAAGGCACAGAACTTTTAGGGGTAGGTCTATTTATCACCACCTAGCTGGGAGGCACTTCCTTTGATTGACAGGGTGAGGTTCTTTGATTGACAGCTCTAGTTCTAGTTCTACACCCATTCTTCTTGGTGTGTGTGTCTTTTCCCAGAATGCACAGAAAAGCCCATCAGGGCAGGGGAGAGCAAAACCACAATCTGAGGTGTGGTTTGGGTGATTTTTAGTTTTGTTCAATTGTGCCTTCATTGGAACCTGGTTGTGACTGGTTTGGCCTGGTCTGATAGGCAAGAAGTTATCCTCCTGCAAAGCTTTTGTTGTCTTCATGGAGGATGCACTACCTGGGCAGAGTTTGGACAGTTTTTTCCTTGAACCTTATCTTCCTCTTCCCTGGCTTTTCATGTCTATCTTTCTACCTAACAGTTTCAAGAGCAGCATTCCCCATCTTCATCCCCACCCTATAGAAGATGTTACCAGTAGATGCTGGCATTCCTTACCAACATATATCTCAGTGATGGTAAATAAAGATTTCTCTGAGCCCTCTCAGTTAGGCATAATTGAAGATGATGATTGGGTAAAGCATTTTAAATCTGCATCAATTTTTCTGTCTTCTTAGAACTTCACAATACTTATATTTATTAAAGAATACTTTGCATTTTAAATTAAATAAGTGTAGGCTACAGCTACATGCACATTTCGAACAACCAGGTGACTAAAAAGTGAGGCCAACCCCTTATTGAATTAGCTAGCACACAATTCAAGTTTCACTACCAAATGTGTTCTATTGGTTAATTCAGTCCAATAGAAAAATCACATTTTTTCCTTCTTAGTCCAATATCATTAGTATCCATTTCTGCACAAACTTCCAGTGTTTCTACCATAATTAATCACACAAACTGTATAAATATTTGGTGTGCAAATCTTACCAGAGTTCACATTTAATGCTTATCCACCTGTTGGTTGAGTTTTGACACTAGTTTGGAGATTTTAAAAAAGGGTGGTAGAGATTAGTCATAAAAAGATTGACATTCCCTTGCAAGGTGACTAGATCAGGGGAAAATCCCTGGGAAAAATACCTTTGAAACCAAAATCAGTCAAAGGGAGAAATAAAGTTTATTTCATATAAGCAATTGTCCTGTCTCTCTCTTAACCAGGCTGTAGCAGAAGGGGCTCCACCCAACCTCTCTGGTCCAGATAAACCCTCAGCACACCCTTGTTATTACCTATTGATATGGAGATGGACCACTTCTCTCCACTCCTTGGAAACAGCTATTGGGAAACACCTATTGATATACAGATGCACTAAAGCTAGGCAAGAGATTCTGGAAATACTACAATTTTACCCACAGTCCACCCCTCAATAAATCTTGCCTCACAATTTACATGTTCCCCAACTTCCGCAATGGCCCCTGTGTGAGAAAATTGAAGCATTGTAACCAGGCTAATAACGTAAAATAGCAACAGCAATAAAATAGTGATAATCCTCAAGTCTGATGATACAGCTAGGTTCAAAGCCCTATGCAAACTAAGTCTGTAGCACACCCATTCCACATGCAGTCAGTAGCTGAACAGGTAGGGAGTTCAGAGCAATCATCACGCAGCAGCTGCAGCCTGTGGGCTCATCCAGGCCACCAGGACTGTAGAAGAAAATAACCTTAAGGGTGATAAGATACATGTTTTAATGACACCAGCATAGGCAAATCTTGTCCATCAGGTAGGATGCATGCAAAGAGTAGTCCTGTGATAAGACAGTGGCAGGAATAGAATCTCATCCTGGTATAGTCCACCAGACTTTCACCCCCTTCTCTGTGGAAGTTACAGATGTATCAATATATAGGGCTATGGGAGGTACATGGTGTGACCATAAAAATAAAACAAAACCTCCCCATAAGATGCTCTTACCTCCTGGACATTTTGGTTATACTACCATGATCTTTGGGGTCACTCTGCTGTTACTCCAGGAATTCACACAAGGCCAACTTCCAGGCCTTTTCCCCATGGTGCCAGAAGATACAGCCATCGCTGGTCCATGTGTCAAAACATCCAGGGCCACATCCATTCAACAAGTGTCACCAGGGTTTAATGCAGTTAGGGTTGGCAGCAGGATGTTGTTCTGCTGCCCATATTCTGGCTTTAATAACTCCAATTTAGTTTGCACATACAGTTGTATGGGAGAAGCAGGAAGGTGTGTTAGTGTATCCGCAGGGCTCAAAGCTCCATTATGGGGTTTCTCATTCAAATGCCATAGCACTGTACATAAGCAAACTGACCAGCCCTGTAGACTGTTGGTGTCTTCAGGCCAGATTTCAACAAACCATTGTACCTCTCTATCATGCCAGCCCCAGTAAGGTTATATGGTAGATGAAACTTCCACTTTATTCCTAATTGCCTCACCCATTCTTGTAACACATGTTCAGTGAAGTGGATGCCTTGATCACTCTCAATTACCTGCAGATGGCCAGAGGATGCAAAGAGAAGCTCTAGGCCCCTCTTGAGGGTTTGCTGATTTGCATGACATGCAGGAAAAGCAACCAATAGGCCAGTAGCTGTATCTACACAAGTCATGGCATACCGATAACCTTCTGATATGGGCAGAGGCCAGTAGAGTCCATCTGCCACCTGACAAGGAGTATCAACCCCTTTATTATTGTCCCATGTTGCTGCGGGACTCAGTGTAAGTCCCTCTTAGAATATACAGGGTACCCATTTCCAGGCTCTGCAGACTTCTTCAAAGGTTAATGGCAAGCCCCACTGACAGGCTACAGCCCACATTGTCTTTTGCCCCACATGCAACAAATGCTAGTGCTGCCATTGGGCCACATCAGAGGCAGGCCTTCCTTCTAGCCAACACACCTGGGCCAATGTGTCTGCTTTATCATTACCTGGGGATACCAAAGGCAAATGACCAGTCATATGATACACGGTAATAGTCTTAGTCTGACCAGAGGCCCATAGCTCTTTCCACAACTCTTGCCCCCAAAAGGGCCTGTGACCAACCATCTGGATGGCATGGCACCATGTTGGTAGCCACAGGGTCCAGCTCTGATAGACAGCCCAGCTGTCAGTGCAGACAACAATAGGGGAGGGCTCCTGGGTGATCATGATTCATACTGCCAGCAACTCTACCCATTGGCTGCTCTTCCCCTCTCCATCTTCCAGCCATATTGTCTCAGTCTTAGGATGGAAAGCCACAGCCCTCCACTACCCATGACTGGAGCTGTCTGTATACAAGGATTTTCAGGTACTGAGGCTTTTCCCTCCTGATAAGGACTCTTGGCTACCAATGGCTCAAAAGTAAGTTTTCCTGCTTTCCATTGGTATATGTTATTGGCCACAGTAAGCATTGGAGTTCTCCACTTAAGGGGCTAGTAGAGAGGGCACTATGCTGTAAATATGTACCCCATTTGGCCAGTGTAGGCATCTGTGCCACACCACTCCATGGTCTTTGGGTCCAGTCTCGTAACCACCCCACAATGGGATAGGTGGTTATTACCTTGGTCAGAACTGTCCTGGTGATAGGCTCCATAGCCAGCAAGGTGTGGTACACAGCAGCCAGTTGCTTCTCTATCAAGGTGCACTGAACCTCTCTCCTTTCCACAGTTGTGACCAGAATCCAAAGACCACATCCATAACCATCTTTAGTTACATGAACATCTAACTCACAGGGCCTTGATGAGCCCATTACACTCAAGGCATGTACGTCCTTGACTGCTGGCTTAGAAGCAGTAAAAGCAACATGTTTCATCCCAGTCCCACCTGATGCCCTTTCATACCAACTGGTATAAGGGCTTCAGAATTTGTGCCAAGTGCAGAATAAACACTCTCTAGTAGCCCAAAGACCCAAAAACTCTTGTAAGACTGCCACAATGGTAGGAGTAGGGAAAGCCTGGACCTTGTCTATGAGTGCTTCAGGAACAACTTTAGTGTTACCCAACCAGACAACCCCCATGAATTTTACAGACAAACCAGGTCCCTGAACTGTGCTGTTCACAGCCCATCCTTTCTCCTGTAGATGTTGTAGCATTTCAGGAACTTCCCCTTCTAAATATGAAAGAGAATCAGATGTGAATATAATATTATCAATGTAGTGATATAGATGCACCATTTATGGTTTCTTCCATGTGGCCAAGTCCTGGGCTACAAGTCTGTGACAGATGATGGGACTGTGGCGGTATCCCTGTGGAAGGACAGTGAATGTCCACTGCTGGCCTTCCCACATGAAGGCAAACTGTTCCTGACTTTTCTGTGCCATTTCAGTAGAAAAGAAAGCATTAGCAAGGTCCACAACATAATGATACATCCCTAGTTCATGACTTAGTGTATCTATAAGGGCTGCTATAAAGGGGACAGCAGCATGCAAAGGGGGTGTGACTTTATGCAATTCCATATAGTCCACAGTCATACACCAGGAGCCATTTGGCTTTTTCACTGGCCACACTGGGGAATTGAAAGGACTGTGAGTGGGCTTTATGATGCCCACCTTCTACAATTCCCGTATAGTTTCTCCAATTTCCCTGTGCTCCCCACGTAATTTATACTGCTTAGTATTTGTCACCCACTGACATACAGGCAGAGCTACAGGTGGATGCTTAGCATGTCCCCTCAGAACCTCCTTTACCACATTGTACCCTCAGTCCAAACTCACCTGCAGTGATCTGTAACCACAGGCCTTGCAGGATACTCACCTCCAAAATATATTCAGGGATGGGAGAAATGCACACAGTATACTCCTTTAAGGGTAAACATCCTATCCTCAGTGGGATTTGGGCTTTCTTCACTCTAATTGCCTTACCCCCATAGCCATCTATCACAGCAGGGGCCCAGGAAAATACTCAGGGTTGCCGTAAATCAAAGAACATTCAGCTCCTGTATCCACCAGCACCAGGACACATTGTACCATTGTACATTCATAGGGGACCAATGAATTGCTAATTCTACATGTGGCCTCTGGTCCCACCACAACCCCCAAGGTGGGGGCCTTAACCCTTCCCTCAGTCAAACCAGAACTCCCAATCATTGTCCTGTGGGGGTGAGGGCCCAGCCAGAGCCTGAGTATTATCCCCCAGGGAATCTTGCAGGGACACAGGCTGGACATAAGGCTTTGCCTCCATCTTCTGTGTCCTGGATCTCAATGGCTGGAACTGCTGCTCTGGATCTAGTTGGTGCCACAGTTCTAATAAGACCCTAATGGGCTGCCCATCAGGTTTTTCTTTCCCTACCCCAGCTTTTATCAAATCAACCCACATCTGGGTCCTTGAGACCTTCACAGGGCCTTTTGCACCTCTCCTATCAGTCCTAGCCCATACTTCCTTCCCGGCTCTTATTGTTCCAACTGCCCCCAGATATGCTAAAGTACTAGTAGCCTCACTTATGGGTTGCCCTATTTGTGGGACAAAAATAGTCACCAGGGACCCAAAGAGAGATGTGTGTAGCACCAGATTTCTCATTCCTATGGTGAACAACTCCTTATCAGGGCCCTGGGGGTCCATAACATAGATGATATTTTTCATGCCCAATTCTTGCAACACCTGTTGGAGCTCTGCATACGTTTTCCAGCTAGTGGGTAAGTATGGTAAATCACTCCGATTAGGCCAAACTTCCCTGATGGCTGCTCTTAGTCAATCCAGAAGCACCCAGGAACTTTGCAATCTCTGCCACAGAGAAGGGAGAGTCATCAGGAAAGCCAGTCTACTCACTTCAGAACCCAACATAACAATGTTTTCTACCCCCATAACGCAGAGATATAAAAGCCATGTAGGCAGAGGTTCCCTGGCTTCTGCTGATACCCAACGTTCATGTCCACCAGCATGACCCATCCTCCCTATAACTGTCTCTCTTCCTTAAAGGCGTTTCATAGGTCATCTACCAGCTCCTCCAAGCAATGCTGAAGTGTGTCTCTCTCCTGCCAAACCCTCTATCTCTCCTCAATAACCCTCTCTTTCTCCTCTATAATCCTCTCTCCTCGATAACCCTCTCTCTCCTCGATAACCCTCTCTCTCTCCTCGATAACTTTTCTCTCCTCAATAATCCTTTTTCTTCTTAATAACACTTTCCACTATCTGGGCGAGAAGAGGCCCTACAATGACAGCTGTTACCCATCTACTCAGTGCCTCTAGGCAGTCTTCTATCTGACAGAGGACTAATTCTGCAGCTTCTGGTGTCTCTACTCTTCCCCAATTCTGGGGAAGGTCCCACCCCTCTAGGAGGTGCTTTACCCTAGACCAATT
The DNA here is from genome assembly GCF_040802235.1 of Manis javanica. Taxonomy (NCBI): domain Eukaryota; kingdom Metazoa; phylum Chordata; class Mammalia; order Pholidota; family Manidae; genus Manis; species Manis javanica. Next base: position 123,679,966 of record NC_133160.1, on the reverse strand, counting down.
ACCCACTAGGGGCTCCCTAATTGGAATCCCCACATATAGGAGTTTCCTAAATAAAGCTGTACTGTCTACTGCTGCAGCCACTGGGGCCTCCCCATCATCCGTAGACGCAGCCCACCCAAGGTTTGCTCCCATTTAGACAGATTTTGGGTTCACAGGTCCTGCTGACTACCACCAGATATAACTTCTATAGGGAAATTCTGAGGCAAAATGTCTCTAAAACCAAAATAAGACAAAGGGAGAAGTTAAGAAACCCATTTATTTTTTACAAGGAGTCATCCAGTTTCTCTCCTGACCAGTCTGTAGCAGAAGAGAGCTCCACCCAACTTCTCTGGCCCAGATAAGCCCTCACATGCCCTTGTAATTATCTATTGATATGTAGATGGACCACCTCTCTCCACCTCTTGAAATACCTATTGGTATGCAGATGAACTAAAGCCAGGCAAGAGATTCTGGAAATACTACAATTTTATGCATACCCTGAAAGAATAAAATTATCTCTATTTTGTATTAGATGATTTTATTGTGTGTTGGATGCAGTGTAGATTGGATGCAAATTGATTATTTGGAAATATATTTCTATTCTAAAAGAAAGTATTTTAAAATGGCTCCAAAAGAAACTTAGTTTTCTTTTACAAATTTCTGCTAATGTGGCTTTAATGAATAGTTCTCATAACAGTGCCTCATGCATTGACTATAAAACAAAACAAAACAGAAAAACCTACACATTTTGAAGGTCTGATTTAACTAGAAACATCAATTTTCTATGCACAAGGGATCTTGAAGTACTGTAAGGTACAAGCAATTTGGATTCCATTTTTCTGTTTAATTCACAAATAAATTTATTATTACAATTATTATTGGTAAAAGACACTAAAAAATAAAGGCTTTTAGTTCATTATCTATTGCAATGGCAAAGTACATGCTTTCATTAAAGGATTTGAACACTGTCTTCTATTTACTGAAAAGGATACCACCGAGCATAGCAGCAGAGCACAGAAGTAAACATGCTGGTACCTTGGTCTGTGTGCAGAACACCAAACCCAAAGTTATTCAGCTGATATACCTAATCTTGTTGTGCCCAAAGTCACGAATCCCAGAAGACCACCAAGGAGCCAACACTGATGCAAAAGCAAAGAGCCTTTATTCGAGCTAGCTCAAGCTCAATCTCTCATCTACACCAACGTGGTGGCAAGATGCCAGAAAGAGAGCGAGTTTCAATACCACAAAGGTTTTATGGGGTTCTAGGGCAGTTGGTGGGGTGATGGTGGCTCTGGCTGATTGGCTGGATCTAGGGGTAGTTGGTGGGGTGATAGGTTGTGGCTCTGGTCAGTTGGCAAGGTCTAAGGGTGGTGGGTGAGCTCTTTGCTAAATGGAGAGGAGAGAGACCAAGCTCCGATTGGGTGAAATAGGATCCAGGTCCTGATTGGCTGAGGTAGGATCCGGGTCCCAATTGGCTGAAATAGAATCTGGGAGCTTGCCCTTTCATTCCCCCCTTTCTCTGGATCCTAAGAAGGGACCCAATCACGGGTCTAATAAGGTTTTGCAGTTTTAAGGAGATAAAGGCTGATACTGTTGTCTTAGTACCATTAGCTGGACTGTATTAATTCTATCTTTAATAAAGGTTATCAGTTTATTGAAGATACATGGTCTAAAGGTAACAAGATTACTAGGGGCTTGTATTGAGCATGGAGGACTATCAGTTGGATGGCCCCCACGTGGTCTCTGAGAATCTGGACCAGCCTGTTGATGATACAGGGCCCAAGGGTTAGTAAAAGGAGTAGGATGGCAAGGGGTCATTGAATATTAAAGATAATTTCCTGCCTTGATTTCTCTCTGGGACACTGGCACCTTGGTTCAGGCACACGTCAAAAGACTGTGTGCCCAGCCTTTAAGGTGGGCTGAGATATTGTCTATTTGCTAAAGAAACCCGCCTTTTACTATGCCATCTACAGCTGGGTCTGCATGCTAAGTCAATTGCTCTGATTGCAAATATCCTGCCTTGCTTTTTCCAGAGGCTTTCACCTTATTCTGTCTAAGCCTATGGTCCCTGTCTCATTCTCCCCTCTACAGTTGGAGACCCTAGCTGCTGCTAGGGAAAAGGGGCGATGACCGCTCTGGCTGCTTCATGCTGAGAGGGGGTGCAGTAAAGGGTGCAGCTAGGTCTCCATCACTGGTCAGTTGAGAGGGCCTCAGAAGGTTGGCACTTCTATTCTGGGTTTCATTTCTATTACTATTTGCAGTTTTGAGTCTTCTAGGCAAGATAAAACAAATTGTGTTATTAGGTTAAGTAGCAACATCTGGAGTTGGATTTTCTATTCTGGAAGGACAAACTTGATGAGATTAAGAATGCATGGCTGAATATGAGAACTAGAAATATGAAGACTAATTGAGAATCATAGGTATTATAGTGAAACTAGAATTCTGGATATTAGGATTTAGTATATATAAGACAGCATTATTGAAACAACACTTTTCTCTAAAATCATCCTTATTTTTATTAGAATTAGCCAGTTTAAGAAAACAATTAAGAGTTGGCTTGATTATTTGCATAAATGCAGCAAGAAGAGCAATTGATTACATAGGCTCTTTTAAATGTGCCTTGCTGGAATTTTTTGTAGGGAATTTCAGAATAAACTTTTAAAGGCCTCTTGAGGCCAGACAACCAAGCCAGACTTGCCATCAGGTTTTGCCTGCAGTACCTGTAGATTTGGGTGAATTCCTCTCTTTTTGAGGTTCCTGCGCCTGCCAGGAAGTGACCTTCCTTACTCACCTGGTAAGGCTGCTGGGAACTCTGTAAGCAAGGTACCAGGCCAGTTCTTCCGAGGGGCTTTGTTGGCTTTATAAAGTCAACCTTAGTTCCTTAAAGCTGTCTTGTTCATATCTGAGTATATGCACATGTCTCTCAGGTATGACATTCCAGTCAAAGCCTTGGTAGTATAACCTGTGTTTTTAATTGGTCCTCTTAGAAGGAAAGCAGGTTCTTATTGAACTAATGCAAATAAACATACTGCCATGAAACATAAAAATACTGAAAGCTTTTAAATTCTTTAGGGGTCAGGTAGAGAGAAAGATAAATGTTTCAATTCTGCTTATAAAGGTATTGTCATTAATGAAACTGTTGTCAGCTTAAGAGAAAAAGCTTAAAACACTTTATCAGCAACATCTGAGACAAAAAGTCACAAAACCATCTTCCTTAGTTCACTTAATCCTATGTAACCAATACCTGTTCTGCTGAAATCTAGTTCTTTACTAGTGTAGGAGTAATAAAACAATGACTATAAATGGCAAAAGACTTACAAATGACAATGGTTAAAGATCTGATGAGAGCTTACTGCAAGACAGTAGACATAAGGAAATTTGGATATTTCTGTAACAAAAAAACAGTAACAAAGTTTAGCATCATTCCCTTTGACAGTGCTTTCCAGGTAATTAAGCAGGTAAGTATATATCAGATAAATAAGCCAAATTAGTCAAATACTTTCTCCAATGAGGAAAAAAAAATTCCTCTGACATGTTCCAGGGGCCCTCTGGAAAACATCAGTTAACGAGAGGTAAAAGTACCTTTTTGAATTTGATTTTGGGAATTTGTCAGAAGAAAGTTTATTTGGTACTTGCTTAAATAGTATTATAGGTTGCTATGAAGCAATACTTATCTATTTAACCAGAATGACAAAATACCTCAAAGGCAAATAAAGAAGTTTACATAGTTGTTAGCAAACTTTAGCTTTTAGTCTTTAATATTGATGTCATTTTCTTAAATACTCAGACAGCTCATTGAGACTTTAAGCATGAGAAACTTCTTTGATAAAACAAATAGAAAGCCTTTTGCAACGTTTCAACATTCAGAGCAGACTCACAGTTTAAGAAAACTTTGTCTTTTTAACTGAAAACAAAATTCTAATTTTGCTGTGCACTTGATACCGAGATTCATTTGCTTTAATTTTATATAGCATGACCATATTAAATTCTTCCAAAGCTTTCTACAACCTTCTTCTTATATTTAGATTTCTTTTTCTAAATAAACAGCTGTACTTTACAATAAAGTTACTTTCTTTTATCAAATGATACGTTCTTTAGCATACCGAAATGTTTTCCTTATTACTTTAACTAGTTTTAATTAGAACTTAAAACCATTAGGTACCTTAATTTCTAGTGAACACTGAGAATCAGGCTGTTGTAAATTGTTACACTAGCATTCTTTAGATTGACAAATTTATGAACATTTTATAATTTCTGTAACTATGAGCTTTACAGCACAATCTCTCACTAAACATAAAGTATATCAACTTAGCAAAACTTTAAGATTTTAGGTTACTACAAAGATTCTCAGGCTGCAGGTAGGTATACACACTGTAACACACAATTAAAGAGGTGTTCACTTGCCACATTCATTTAGTTCACTCATTCATAACAACTATGCTAGATTACTTATAAGACCTTTACTGAATATTAGACAAAGCCAAGCCTTTAAGCATTTTATTCTTAAAAGATTTAGCAGATAACATCAACTTAAATGACCTTAGGTAAACTTAGGCAGCTGATAACTACAAGGACATGCCCACCTCAGGCAAACCCAAATTAGCATTAATGCTTAACATTTTTCATCAAATTTTCTGGAAGTTTTAGAATGCCCAATTTTTACAAGCGCTTGTCTTTAAATCAATTTCATTAATACCATCCAGAGGTAGAAAGATATTTTCATTTACACACTTAGACACACAAACATACAAACTGAGACATAATGATAAGGTTCCCTCTGGCAGCCAGCCAACATTAAAGGACAGCCACTCGAGGTACAGAAAACACGAAATTTTCTCTTCCTGATGTCCGTGCTCAAATTGTGAGCTCTCCCCCTAACGTCTGAGAAAAATGGTCTGTCATGAGAGACAAGGGGGTCGTCTGCATCTGTCCCATTTCTTCTGTCAACAAGACTAAGACAAACACAACAAACAACAAACAGGCACCTACAGAGTAGAATCTGCCACGGCCGCCGAGGCAAAACTGAAAGTAAGTTGAGGGCTTGTTGGACTGCAGCGGCAGCTGACTTTCCTCACAGATGAGGACCTCGGCCTCCAGACGGGGGCAAGGGACGTCTCCCAAGACCCCTGGTTGGAGACCTGCCAGTGCGTCTGCCTAAGTCAATGCTGACCCAGATACAGATTGGAGCTCCTACAGGCTTATACATGCTTGCTCGTGAACAAAAACAGTGAGACACAGATAAAGACAGAGTGAGACACAGGTAGACAAGGACAGACAAATAACTGAGTGCACTCACCAGCCAGCACAGGGCCCTCCGGGTCGGGAGTCCTGGGGGTCTCTGGGATCCTGGACAAGCCCCCAAATGTTGTGCCCAAAGTCGCGAATCCCAGAAGACTACCAAGGAGCCAACACCGATGCAAAAGCAAACAGCCTTTATTCAAGCTAGCTCGAGCTCAGTCTCTCATCTACACCAATGCAGTGGCAAGATGCCAGAGAAAGAGAGCAAGTTTCAATACCACAAAGGTTTTATGGGGTCCTAGGGCAGTTGGTGGGGTGACAGTGGCTCTGGCTGATTGGCTGGATCTAGGGGTAGTTGGCGGGGTGATAGGTCGTGGCTCTGGTCAATTGGCAGGGTCTAAGGGTGGTGGGTGGGCTCTTTGCTGAATGGAAAGGAGAGAGACCAAGCTCCGATTGGGTGAAATAGGATCCAAGTCTGATTGGCTGGTAGGATCCGGGTCCCAATTGGCTAAAATAGAATCTGGGAGCTTGCCCTTTCAATCTCTCTATTGAAAGTGATGTTAAAACTACAGGGAGCAGTCCAGAAATCAGACTAACAAATACAGCTTGACACTCAATATGCATCAAAAAAATAAAATAACTGACAACATATGTGTGCACTATAATGATATTTTATGACTCCTTTTGTTGGGGGAGAGGCATTGTGTATTTTCCTTAGACCTAGTTCCCGCCACAACAAAGAATTGAAAGGCAGAGACACAGTAGTGAAACAGAGTAAAAGTTTTATTTAAAATTACTTAGAGAGAAAGTGCAGGCAACCTCAGAGAGAGAGGAGCACCCTGAAAGGTTGGGAAAGGTTAGTTTTGTAGTTAGAAAGTGCGGGTGACCTTAGAGAAAGGAGCACACTGAAAGGTTGAGGTTCCTTTTTTTAAGGGTTTTTCAGGAATGTGACAAAGGGCTAGGGTGTGGGCTTGTTGAGTGGTCTCAGGTATCTTTGATGAGACATTTTTCTTATCAGTCCTCTTGGTAATTCTGCAATGTTAGCTTAACACAAGAAATGCACTGTTCTGGTCCCCTCCCAGGATTGCAGCTTCCTGGTTTGGGAGCATATCAATCAAATTGCTAAAGAGTATGTTAAGAATCTTTCTTCTAAACTTCCTGGGTTTTTTTTCAAAATGCAATTTTGGCTTTAAGGTGGGATCTCCCTGTCTTTATTATGCTGTTTTTAGGTGTGCCTTTTAGCAGGCTAGAGTAAATCTTACAATGATCTAATTAACAATGAAGACATGGGCTGTGCTCAGATACTTCTCTTTATTTGGGGAATATTCAAACATTCAAGGCCCAGTTGCTCTTGACCTTTTGAGCTTTAACTAATTAACTCATTAACTCTGAATCTTTTCTCAATTTCTAGTTTTAACTGGTTAACTGAGTCCTTTCTAGGGGGCTTTACTGACCTTGTTCTCTTTCCACCCCACTCATATCTATTTTCCTGCCTAACACTTTGATGCAAGAAAAGGTTAGCCAACTTGTTTTATGTAATAAAATTATGAAGATACAAATATAAAGGTTTGTAAAGCTTTATAATGAGAGATGATATGTGATTGTTGCATGAATTCTTTGTTTTTTGCTAAAGTTAACTTTGAGATGGTGAAAAAGAGTTGAAGAGGTTGTCAAACACAATGAGCCCAGAGGTTTAGATTTTTTCAGTAAACATAGAAATATAAACATGAGAGAATTTTGGAAATTAGAAAAAGGAAAAGTTAAAAGGAAAAAGTGGAACTTAAATAATATTTTAATAAGAATAGTAGAATATAGCACAATAAATTTTCAAGGTACATTAAAACATAGAAGAAGGGATCTAATTTCAGTTAATCAACAAATATTCATTGAAACAAAATTCTGTCAGACACTGTGAGAGGCAATAGAAATAGAGTGGTAGGCAAAAATGTGTAACAGCTTCTGATATCATGTTAGGTTATCATGTATAATCAGATAAAGGAAAAATATTGGAAGCAGCAAATCACATATATGTAACATATATATATATGACATTCTGTGTATATATATATATATATATATATATATGAACACATACATATATACATATATACTCATATATATATAATATCAATATTCAGTAAATGCTAGGCTATGAAATAAATATAAATGGACAATGAAAAATTTAAATTTGAATCCTAATTTTCATTGAGGATAGGTTTTTTAGTTAGTTGAAGAGTATTGTGTTGATGATGCCAGGGTTCTGGCTCATGAGGCCAAAGAATGAGCTTCACAAACACTCAAGGTAGGAGAGCGAGGTACAGGCTTTTATTTAGAAATAAAGTGAGAGAGAAGAGCTCCTGGCTCATGCCAGGAGGGGACAAGAGATTCTGTAGTGATGCGTTGTCTAGGGGGTTTTATAGGCAGTTGAGAATTTTTCGAGAATCTGAAAAAGCTTAGGGGTGTGGACTTGCATCACCTGCCCTGCCCTCAAGGTGGGCTGGGTCATAGCCTGATTGCCAGGGCTGACAGCGGAGTCACGGGTTATGCTGATACCCTTGCAGAACACTCAAACATTCCAGGCCAAGTTGCTCCTGGCCTTTTGACCTTTAACTGATCTCACTGAAGATGTCTTTATTCTTAGGTATCTTTCCCTAGAGAATTAGTGTGACCTTGACTTTGTATAATGCTTAGCACAGAGTTTCAATAGGGACTTCTTTGCCCATTGTTACATTGCTCTGACTGTAAATATTCCTCCCTGCTTTTCCTGGAGGCCCTCACCCTACTCTGACTACACCCCCATCCCTGTCTCATTGATCTCAGGCAGCTGTGTCTGGGGAGGTCTCTCCCTGTGCACTAGGTGAAACCTCAACCTGGACGAGGGAGGGTTCTTGACTCTGGGTGAGAAAGAATTCCTGAGCAGGTTGGATGAGTGTAGGTAAGAAAGGAATGCACTAAGGCAAGAATAGCAGGGGATGGCCACTGCCTTGCAGCAGCAGAGAGCTAGGAAGAACAGAGGGATGAGAGGGAAGTTGATTGAACTCTGGCTCAGAACAGGGAAGATCCTTTGCTGACTCCTAAAGCCAGGGTCACCTGGTGTCCAGGGTCTGCTTTAATCAGCACAGTGTGGGTATTCAGCCCCTACCATCTGAGGGTTTGAGGGAGCTACAGAGGACTGGGTGGAGTTCTGAAAACTTCCCAAAGGCAAAGAAAACAGATATTTTAGTCAGGGTACTAAAGAACATGATTGTACAGCTGCAGTCCTGTCTGGGTCACTCAGGCAATTCTTGCGAGCCCAAATCAGAGATCTCAGTAGGTGCTCCCTACTTGTCTAAGTAGGACAGAGAGAGTGAAGACTTGTGCTTAAGTCTAGAAAACTGACTAAAATAATGAACAAAAATGCTTACCATTGGAAAAACACAGACAAAAAGCATTAAGTTAAGCAGTGAGAAGTCTTTATTTAAGGTAAAAAAGTACATACTCTAAGAACAGGGAGTGTGGGCAACCTCAAAACAGAGGTGCACTTAAGGCTTAGGATTCATCTTTTAAGGCTTTCAATGGGGCAAAGGGAAGGGTGAGGGGATTATGCTTGACTTGTGGTCTCATGATGTTTCTCTCCAGTGAGAGACATGTCACCATCCACAGTCACTCTTCTAGATAATTCTGTAAGATAAACTTAACATGAGGAATTTCTTCATCTTGTCCTTCCCCAAGATAGTGGTTACTCTCAAGCACTGGGAACATATCAGTTAGGGCTGCTCACTCTGCCTTTAGAGAGGTTGTTAGCTGATTACCAAAGAATCTCTTAGCAATCTTAGCTCTTAACTCCCTGTTTTTTAAAATGGAATTGTAGCCTTAAAACGGAGTCCCTCTTGTTCTTGCTGTACTGTTTATATCTTGGCATTTTTTATCATAGCAGGAAAAGTTAATCATGGTGCTTGTCCCATGTCCCTACCCTACCTCAGTGCAGCTTTTGTTTTTTGAAAATTTACAAAAACTAGTCGTTAAAATGAATACTCCCTTGTGAACATGACAAGACTTTCTAAAGTCATGGAAGATGACTAGTAATAATTGCTTTGAAAGTTTCTTAGCTAAATTAATCTCTGGTCATGGTCTTCAGGGTGAAATATGCAGTAGTTAAGTGAGTAAAATATTCTGAAGTATATTGTGGAAAATAATGATTTTTCCTGATGTTACTCTTGAATTTTTGGTGCCAAGCTATCCTCTCATTAAACGTCAATTGAAGGTCTTTCCCATAGGCCTGTAATGACATATCTTTATCTCTGGTCTCCAAGAAATTTACTTGCCATCAGAGATACAGGAGACTAGGGGTTCTTATTTTCTGAGAGACAGTTGCAAACTGTTTTCTTCATCAACTTTTAGGATGAAATTGTGATAAGATTTTTAAAATTCTCTCTTTTCACTATTCTAGGTAGTCTAAATTTTGTGTCGAATCAAATAAGACTCCCAAAATGAGTCTGTTTAGACAAATTATTTGGTCCCTTACATGTCAATATTTTATAAAAATAATGGATATCAAAAGTAATGTACAGACAAATACAATTAATAAAATTATACTTTATTCCATTACCTAGAGAAAAGCTTTAATAAAATAAAATCTTTAATTTGCATATTGTTTTTGATATGCAAATGATTTTTATAATAATTTTGCTAGATAATATGGACATTTTTAAGTTGTTATATTTCTCCATGATTATTTTTTAAAAATTGATTTCAAGAATTGATTATTTGAGTGCTTTTTGTTGCAAAAGGCAATACTGGGACTTTAGGAAAACACTGGGACTGGAGGAAAAGTTTTTCCTTTCCTCTTGCAGGTTCTTTGGCAGGTCTAATATTTAAACTGACATAAGTCAGATTAACAGGAGAAAAAATAATAATTTTGTATTTACAGGAGTCCCATAGACAAATGAGACTCAAAGACATCAGGTGATTGAGGCTTCTGTGCCACCCTGAGCTAAGGAATGGGACAGGGGCCTGGGGCTTCAAAGGGGAGGTGGGCAATTCACAGGATGGTAAGAAGAGTTTGTTCATCAAATATTTGCCACGCCATGAGGATAAGTCCTTCAGACAGAAAAAGTTTTCTCTGGTAATCAATAGCCTCCTTTCTGGCCCAGGCCCCCTATCCAAATATTTAGCAGTTAAGGGAGAGGTAAAAGTTTTTCCTTCGTCTGCTTGGCCTTGATTGTCTTCAGCTCAAAATAATACACATGCCAAAGTGGCATATTTTGTGGTGGCATATTCTGAACCCTTTCATAGCTTAATCAAGAGAAGAGGCTTTGAGGTGTAGTATCCAAGAGACGGTCAGACAAATAACTTTTACTGTAGGCTCTGAAAAATCTGGAATCAACAAATTAAATATTATAGGAACTTCCTCTCATTTCTTTTCTCTGTTTCTTTTTGCATGGTAGTAACCTTTTCTTTTTTTAAAATAATGCAGTTGTCCCTTGAACAGCATGGTAGGTGGAGGTTCTGATCCCCTGCACTGTCAAAAATCGGTATATAACTTTTACTCCCTAGAAACTGAACTAATAGCCCACTATTGACCAGAACTCTTACCAATAAAATGCATAGTCAACTGACACATAATTGTATGTTATATGTATTATCTATTTGCATAATAACATAACCTAGAGAAGAGAACATAGTTTTTCAAATTGTCACAAATCTCCATTTAATTTTACAAATATTTTTCTTGAAAAAAGTATGCATGTCAGTGGACACATGCAGTTCAAACCCCTGTTGTTCCAGGGTCAACTGTATAATCCAGTCTTCTCTTATCTATGTGGATTTCTGACTGCCAGAAGTTTTACATTTTAAATTTTAAATATTTAGAAACCTGTGAGAAAGATGGTTAGGTATCTCAGTTCTAAGTCTCAAACTTTTAAGCAGGGACTTATTGCCTAGCTTAGATCAGTTTTCAACCCTGAACCAACCAAATGTGGTCATTATGGATGGGCCATTTATAGACTTAGGAACAGAAAATTCTTTTTTTTCCTTTTTCTTTTAATTTACCTTCCTCTGATAATACTGAAGTTGAACATTTGTTTTCCTATGTAAAAATTATCAATTTATTCATCTCCTCTGTAACATACTATTCATCTTTAAAATTTAAAAAATTGCATATTCCTTTAAAAGTCTCTGTATATCCCTGAAATCCTGAAATTCTGAAATCCTGGGGAAAATTTAATACAGTGTATACTTTCTCCACGATTTCAGTTGCCTTTGTTTTCTACACGCAATGGTATTAGCTCATATAATACTTGAGCTCTTTACCAGAGCATAAAATAAAAACTGATGCTAAATAAATCTAGTATAAGTAACATAAAAATAATAATCAAAATTCCCTTGTTTTTTTCATCATAGACTACAGTGTAGTACAGTATCATCTCTCAATGAATCTAATACTAGCATGCCTTTAAGATGTGTCATTTACAAAAATATTTTTTTCATCTCTAGCTCCTTAAATTACCTTCAGTTTTAAGATACTCATACTATAAATGGTAAGGGGAAACTGAGTCTTACTAGGTATTTTTAGACTATATGCTATAATAATACACCACAGACTAGGCAGCTTATAAACACAGAAATTTATTTCTCACAGTTTTGGAGGCTGAAAGTCCAAGACCAGGGTTCTAGCATGGTCAGGTTCTGGTGAAGGCCTTCTTCTGGGGTGCAGTCTGTGATGTTCTTACTGTGTCCTCATAGGGTGGAAGGGGCTAGAGATGTCTATGTAGTCTCTTTTATTATAGTACTAATCTCATCCATGAGGGCTCCATCCTCATGACTTAAGCTCCTCCCAAAGAACCTACCTCCTAAACATCATATTGGGCATTAGGATTTCAATGTATGGATTTGGGGGGAACATAAACATTTAAACCATAGCACTAGGGAGCAATAAACTCATACCTTAGCTCTCATCTTCTGAAGAGAGTATTCATCAAGTAGAATGAGGAAGAATATTCAGCATTTTAATCTCTCCCACTCTCATTTTCCTATTCCTGATCAACAGGTGAAATCCAGTGGCTTATCTGCATTCTCTTTTTTTTTCTTTAAATAAGAAATTCTATTTCATATAAACAAAACCTATTCTTTTTTAAGTTTTTCCTTTGCCTGTAAACATAAATTGGCCAACCCTACTCTAAAATTAAATATTTGTCTGTATTTTATTCTGTTTTACATAAGCAAAATCTATTCCCTTTATAATTTTTTCTTTGCATAAATTAGCCTACCCTATTCTAAAGTTCAATATTATCCATATTTTCTTCTCTTTATGACACTTTTTATAGTTCAAACTATAAACCATTTGAATATAATTGGCTATATTATATAGTTTTAGTCTCCTATCCCAAATAAAGTTTGGTAAAAAGAGTTAGATAATTTATACAAAATCAAACATTATTTATGAAATATAGTAAAAGAAAGAAAGACTTTTCATGAAAACAGCATCATAGAATCCCAAGGAATACCATTGTGAAACATGAGGAAAATTTTTATATAAATAAAACTCTAAGGTTTATTGAAAAAGTTAAAACTATAAAGTCCATATAAAGTTATAGCAATTCTCCAATTAAAATGGGAGATTTGATAAGGTACATATATGCTGAAACCTCTGATAATAATGTATATTTTGAAAATTCTAATTAGTATTCCAATTAGAAAATTCTTCAAATGGCCAATAGATCATTTAGGTTTAAGTAAATTTGGTACTTTGGAACTAAGCTCTTAATAATGACTACAAAAATTTGATGACACAATATATGAAACAATCCCCTTACCAAAGGGAAAGGGACTGGGGAGGATGGGTTGGAAGGGAGGGGTAAGGGGGAAAAAGGGACATTACAATTAGTATACATAATGTAGCTGGGGGGGTACATGGGAAAGGTAGTATATACAGAGAAGACAAGTAATGACTCTATAGCATCTTACCACGCTGATGGAAGTGACTGTAATGGGGTATGTGGGAGGGACTTGGCAATAGGGGGAGTCTAGTAGCCATAATGTTCAAGTAATTGTACATTAATAATAACAAAATAAAATAAATAAATAAATATCCAAAAAAAAAAAACAAGTGTAAAAAATCTACTAGTAAGGAATTATAAGGCTAGGACCTGGAAAAGTAGGAGAAAGCAAGGATCCAGTTGTGGTACTTGGGGTCAATACTGCCCTTTGGGCATGCTGAGTGTTATTTCCACTGGAAGATTGTGTACCTTCCTTCCAGTCTTCTCCAAAGATTCCATCAGTCGCTTTTATAGCAACTGTCCACTAGAGAAACCAGCCTGAGAACTTGCAGAATCTATGCGGTGCTGCCTTGAACTGGAAACACAGTAGGTTTCAGATTAGAGTTCAGGGGTCAAATCAAGTGGAGTTTTCACCAAAACCATCTCCCCATGTGTCTTTTGGGTGCTGTCTGATGGTTATGTTTCCAGGTCTTGAATAGGCAGTTGGGGTGGACATCAGTGGCAAGCCACAGCTTAAAAGTGGAGTAACAGTGATTGTGTGAGGGAAAGCTTGGCATCTGTCCTCCTTCCCTGGATAGGGAACCGTAACACTACTGTGAGTTACAGAGACGAATGCTACGCAGGTGAATTACAGAGACTGGTGCCCCAGTCAAAGACTAAAATGCAACACTGAGGATTCCTTTCATATTCCCATTTAATTCATTGATTTATCCTGAGCAAAAGAGGGTTCTGGAAAAATGACTTCAGATTACAACTTTATTAGGTAGTGACTCTAAATGCAGTTCTGGTCAAATATGATTACTTTTTGAAGAAACTTAAAATGGTCTGTGACAATAACTGGTAAGAAGCCAGTGATCTGGCAGCCCTCCTCTACGTCTCCCCATCAGCAATAAGGAGATAAAGGTAGAGACAGTTTGTGTTCACCTAGCATGTGTAGCAATAGAATTTCACGGTTATCTGCCTTCATCAACTCTTTTGCTGTCCTAATTTAGTTCAGAGGGAAGTCTGTCATCTATCAAGACCAAGGCCTTGGCTGGTCTGTTACACTGATGACATCTGGCTGATAGGATATAAAGAGTTTGAAAAACAGGTATCAGAAATACCTTTGGGACATATAGAATGCTAGAGGTTTCAGATAACATCAATGAAATTTCAAAGCCCAGTATTTCAGTGAAGTTTTTAGAGTCTGAATGTGTTAGAATATTTCCTTAGTGACAAAGGAATAAAAACATCTTATATTCACTACTGTGAGAGAATAGCACAATACTTGGTAGACCTTACTGGATTTGGGAAGCAATGTCTGCTACATTTGTGTCTGCTGTTCTGAATATTTATTAATGACCTGTGGTCAAAGAATGAAAAGACAAATTTGAGTCCTGAGCTAAATTTTTACTTCAGTCCTTGCAAGGAAGACTGGTTGCCTCCAAAAATACCCAGGTGGAATTTAAAAGCAACACTTCAAGTTCAATTTGTTACTGGGAAATTATAAATTGATTGTATGCATGTTAGATTTGATTAAGCTAAAACCAAGACAGTCTTACATCCGTTGGCTTTACTCCAGATATAGGGATTTGAGGCATTTTCTGTTTTTCATGACATCTCAATATACAAGACTTGAAGTATATAAGATCTTTTTTGGACATTAGTATGACATACTTTGTACATGCAGTTTTGGATATGGTATGTTAGCTGTGATGGAAGACAAGAGAGATGAGGACAAGATGATAGGTTTTTACTTTTTTCTTCATTCCTCCTTTGGCTTATTTCTTAAGTTACAGATTTAATCAGGTATAGTTCAACAATTTTGTGAATCCTTTCATTACTTTGAATTTTTTTCACTTTTTTGTTCTTTTTATTTACATAGGTGCAAAAGAGGTGTTGATTAATATGTTAATTAATTTTAATTAAATAATTAGGTGTAAAATGATTAACTATTAACACCTCTTTGCTATGTAGTCAACAAAACTAGAAACATAAAATATTAGGACTAAAAAAAATATAAGTTTCCTGCAATTTTTGTAAGACCTAAGTGTCATTTCTAAATTAATCCTATAGCTCTCTAAATATTTTTACTTACCCTAATAATTTATCTCTTCTGAGTCCAGGAAACAAGGACCATTTAGTTACTTCCATCAGATTTTCCTGGAATATCTAAAATTGACAAGTATATTGTTTTCTCTGTAATTTTAAAGTTTTGACAATTTGAACCACTTTTACTTCTTGAATATATTTATTGAAGAGTCTGTGAATAATAACACTAATATTCGAATCTTCTGCAGGCCTGTTACTACTGTTAATTTTCCTTTCGGTTTTCATTTACTTATTGTCTTTTTGACTTAATGTTGTTTTTCAGTCCCAGATACCATACATGAAAAATTATAAAGCTGAGTCTACCCTCTTAATGATGTTGTCTTTATCTAGAGAGAAATTACCCTTTTTCCCAGAATCTTAGGGAGATTACCTTAATCAAATCAGGAATTAACCTGACTTGAACCTGGACCTAAACTTTTGAAATATGGTAGATTACAAAAAAATTTTAAAACCAAAAAACAGAAGGCCGCAAAATCTTGGCATCTCTTCTCATTAAGGTGTGAATTCTGTTTCTCCAATTTTTGAATCTGGGCTTGACAATATGACTTGCTTTTGGTCGACAGAGTAAAAGCAGACAGGATACAAGGAGAGCTTGAAATGCACTTGCACATTGGGAATGACCTTACTTGATCAAGGGAACCCAACCTACATAGTGGGAGGAAGCTTGAATAACCTCTTAGAGAGGCCCTGTGGAAAATAACCCAGACAACCTGGATGATGGCCTACCAAGCACTGACATATGAATGAGGTCAGTGAATTTTAGATCACACAGCCTCAGCCAAGCCGTTTACTGATTGTGGTGAGCCACAGCGACATCAGATAAAATTACCTACGGACAGAATGATTGTTTTAAGCTATAGAATGTTGTTTTCAGCTACCACTGTTTGGAGTGATTTGTTACATCTCTAGGTATAATTGAGAGTGGTCAATTTCTGGTTCACTTTTAGTCTTACAGTGTATCCCTTCATAATTACAACTGAAAGCATGGGGTATTTAACCAGGGTTTCTCCATTAAAAGTTTAAAAACAGCCTCTTCTTTCAGGGAGCTCAAAATTTATATAGAATAAAAATACCATTCAACCTTCACAAAATTCTATCATTTTTAACTCCAAAATACATCTCAAATAGACTCTTTCCTGCTACAGCCACTATTTCCATGTTAGTTCAAACTACTGTTGCATCAGCCTATTTAGAGCAACAAATTCTGAAATGTCTACTTTTCAACAAATATTCTCCAATCCATTCAAATGGAGAGGTCAAAGTGATGTTTTTAAAATTGTAAATTAGATCAGAACTTTTTAACTGTGCTTGAAACTCTTCATTGTCTTTTTATTTTGTTAGAATCTAAATTCTTTAGCCCATGATATCTGAATCACCTTGCTTCTGCTTTCATTACCAACCTCTTATCTCATGAATCTACTGTCCAGCTTAAACATTTACTACTTTCCTCTTTTTTGTCTTTTATTAGTTCTAAGTTCTATCAGGTTCTCTCCTGCCTCTGGCCTTTTGTACTTTCTGTTCCTTGGGTACAAGGTGTTCTCACCTATGTTTTCTCATGTAAACTAAATTATCATGCTACAGGACTCTGATAAAGCTATACTCTAGACAAGATTTCCTTGTTATACTGTCTGAAATGGCCCTCATTCACCTCCCCACCCTCCCCTCCCCCAGCATATGGACACAACATGCATATCAGGTCAACCCTTCATCCTGGACATATGGTCAACAAGCTTTCAGCCCACTCAGGACAATTCCTTACTTGCTAAGTTGACTTAATACAGTCTTAAGAATATACGTTGGTAACTTAGCTGTTCATTAGTTGATTCGTCATTGCCACTAAAGCACAAGACCAGGAAATATACAGGGCTTCTCTGCCTTAGATTCTTAATTCCCAACACCAACTATATTGTCATCAAATAATTTGTGCTAAATAAGTTTTTATTGAGTAAATGATGAAAACATGAATGTCTAATAAGCTGTCTGCCAAGTTTTGGGGTCTAATGATCAGAACAAATGATTCTAACTTTTAAGTAACTTTCAGGTTAGTAAAAAGTAAATATGTAGATACAGATAACAATACAATAATACTCTAGTGAGATAAATCCATGTAAGGGGAAAGAAATGTTCATTTAAACTTGACTGTGGTATAGAACACATTTTATTCATATGAGAAATGATGTTCTACCATTTATCTTTCATCAAAGCAAATTTTTCCTAACCTTTAGATCATAAAACCTCTAAGAGACATTTAAACATTTAAACAAGACATTTAAACTTGTATTTTTTACAATTTTATTAAGGACATTTACATAAAATTATTACAATATACAATACTGATATAAATTATATGCAAAATATTTTATTTTAATTTGTTTGTGTATAGTTTAGAAAGAAGAAAAAATTGAAACTCATATTAGAGGTCAATTGGGTAATATGTTTGAAAACCTGAAAAATATCTATACCTTTGCCCAGATTTTTACACTTTAAAGAAGATACTCTGAAAATATACTTGCATTTCTAAGCAAAAGATTAAAGTGTTCATAATACAGAAATAACATAAATATTGAACTTTTTAGCATATGGTAAATAAACATGGTATATTTATTTATGTGTGTAGCCATTAAATTATGTGCTAAATGAACACTTATTTTTAAGGTTAGCAATACTGTACAGTTGACCCTTGAACAAAGTGGAGGTTAAGAACACCAACTCTCTGTGCAGTTCAAAATCTAGATATAAATTTTGATTCCCCCAAATCTCAAGTACTAATATTGCTGCAAATCTTACCAATAACATAAATGGTTGCTTAACACATATTTTTTATGTCTTGTGTTTTGCATACTCTATTCTTAAAATGTTTTTTCAAGATGTTGCGAATCTCCTAAAATTTTTCCAATATATTTATTGAAAAAAAATCAGTATATAAATGGACCTGCACAGTTCAAACTCATGTTGTTCAAGAGTCCACTTATTATAAGGTTGAAACATGTTTTCAAACAGTGTATTCATTACTCCTATATAAACAGCATGATCTGATAGGATATACATCAGATAATTGTTGAAATACACAGTTAATGAAATAACAGGTGTTTCTCCTTATTTTACTTATTTCAATTTACCAATATTTCCACAATGTACATGGGTTTTGTACATTGATTTTTACTTTATTTTAGGAAAAAACAGGGTTTTAAACTAAAAGAAGATAGTTGACTAGAAATTTTGTAAAAAGGAGGCAGAAAATATAAAATCTTTCATATAGGCTCCTTCTTGTTTGCCTGTTTTGGAAGTAAATTAGCAAGGAACATATTAACAGGAGATAATCTGTGCTAGAATGTTGTCACTACTTGATTGGTGCTGTTCCTTTTAGTGGAATAAAGAGTGTTACTTTTGGAGTTTTCCCAAGTCTCTCAACAGAAAATATCTATTTTAAACTAATATTGCTCACTTATATCCATTAGGCCTTCATAGAATTCTGAAAGATTACATGGAGAGGTTTCTAAAGAAACAAATACTGATAAAACATTGCTTTATTCATTGTTTAGTTTTCTTGTTTGCTTTGTAACTTACTTCATGAAGAATTTAATGTGAGAGGTAGAATAATCTAGTAAAATAGCTGGTGTTGAACATAAAATCAGCCCAGTAGGTAAGCAGAAGTGTATGGAATCGGAAAAGGATCTAGTATGAGTAAATAAAATTTGAGACCTTTAATTCCACAATCACTATTCTGACATCATGAAATACTGAATAACAAATAAGAAAATATAGTATTTAAAGGACAAAACACTTTTAAATATGTTCATAACTGGATGTAATTTAAATTCAGGAGTTATAGTTCAAAGTCAATTTGATGGAGTTGTTGAAAATACAATTTACATTTCCAGTGAATGTATATCAGGTCGATATGACCTTTGTTATATTTTGATTTATATTTTAACTCTATCCTTGTTTTCTTAACTATGACATAAGGCTCTTTCTATACCTCTGCAATTTAAGGCTTATATTCATACATAAAAGAGTTGGTTATCATAGTTAAAAGTAAGTTACTGTCTGATGATATATTGTCTGGATGTTAAAGACTGACTTTAACATTAATTGAATATAATTAAACTACTTCTAGTGTATCGCAGGGAGTTTTATTACATTCTTGGTTAACTTTAAGTCCACAGACTTTAATGCTTATATACAAGCAGGTTTTATGGGCACATGACATGAGCAGTCACAAGGGCCCTGCACTCAGAGGGGTCCTGCACTTGGTTTAATGCCCTACTCCTGTTGTTTTGATATATTTAATAATTTTTGAGTAAGAGGGCCCACATTTTCATTTTGCCTTACCTGAAAATTTATATAGCTGGTTCTGTGTACAAATAAATTAAACTTAAATATAACTTGTGTTATTTTAGTAGCCATGATGCACTAATACATCAGTCCATTCAAAGCTGCTTTTTGGCATTCTTAATATGTCCCAAACTTATGTTTTCCAATTATTAATTTATGCACCACTAGGTATTCCAAAATTTAGTGGCTTAAAAAAGCCATTTCATTATATCTCATGATATTTTGATGGGGAATTCAGCCAGGGCTTGCATGGCTATGACTGTGATCATTTAGTGTTAGGCAGCTGTCAGTCAGTTGGAAGGTCCAGCCTGACATCACTTACATGTCTGGCACTTTGATGAAGACAGTGGGAAGCCGGGCTCACCTGGGCCTCACTTCCTTCCATTTCATCTCAGGACCTATCTATGTGGTTCCTTTAGTTTAACAGTCAGATGTTTCAAGGCTCGCAAAGAGAATGCAGTGGAAGAAAGGAGGAAGTGGAAGTTGCCAGTCTCAATGCTTGAATAGGTATTGGTACAACAGCATTTTCACAGTATTTTTTTACTCAAAGCAGCCACAGAGCACACTCATAATCAAGAGGAGGGGTGATAGGCATCCCTTCCCATGGGAGTGTCAAAGCATTTGCATCCTTCTTTAATCTGCTAAACCAGGATTAGGGAAATATGGGCAGAGAAGTTATTTTTAGACATAAATTGTACATACTACTTTTATGTCACTTAAGGCATTTTATAGACATAGCTATAACTAAATATATATATGTATATATATAACTAAAAATTATATGTGTGTATGTGTATATATATATATATATATACACATACACACATATATATGTAGATATAATTTCCACATCTTTCCTCACTGGACTATAATTTCTATTGGAGCTATATTGGTTTATTTATTTAGTATCTTATATCTGCATCCTTATTTTCTATTAAGTGTCTTGCACTGAGATTGGACTCTGTAGTCTGTAGTCTGTTCTATTACAATGTGAGTTTCTAAAATGAAAAAGAAAATTGCTCCTATGCATGCATTAGGTAAATATGGTAATGATGTCACATAAAATGGAAGTCACATCAGTTTATGCATTGTTAATCTTTGCACCAATAAGAATGACAACTGAACACAAATTGTGAGAATGCACAGAAGTGCTGTGACAGATTTCAGTGCCATGTCTGTAGGCCAAAACCCTGGGGGCTCCCTCCCGTCCCAGGTTGGTCAAATGTTGTTTTGGAAGAATTTGCTTTGTGTTTTCAATTTTGCCCTTGTATCTCTCTCTCAACATATTGTAAGCATTTGATACATTCCTTTTTATCAAGACACTTTTTTTTTAAAAAGATATACTTCCATTTTATGGAATTTATTAAGAATTTAATATATATTTTTTAAAACCTGCAGGCTATTTTGTTGAGATTGTTCATGCTTTTGTAATTAGAAGCTTTGAGGTTTTGAGAGCTGTGTTCTAAAACTACTTTTCCCTTATCCATTTTAGTACAAAATTCTGTAGCATAAGAGGCTTCCTAATATGTATA
The DNA here is from genome assembly GCF_040802235.1 of Manis javanica. NCBI lineage: Eukaryota > Metazoa > Chordata > Mammalia > Pholidota > Manidae > Manis > Manis javanica. Next base: position 123,658,815 of record NC_133160.1, on the reverse strand, counting down.
TATTGTGTCAGAACAGAATCATCCATTTGTATTTATTGACTTAAATTTACTTGGTATATATAAATGACATAACATCAAGGTTCATAGCTTTATTTCTGTCATTTACATAGCATTTTAAATTGTGAATATATTTAATAATTTAAATAATTTAAATATTTAAATCATTGTCAGTTGACTTTATAAAAGCAAGAAAAGGTTTTTATAAACAGAGCTTTATTGAAAACAATAAGCTTTAACTTGACTTTAAATATTTTATTATTGAATATTTCACCTCCTCTTTGAGGATATTACTATGCAAAGAAGCACAATTTTACTCTTTGAATACAAGTTAAGTGTGAAACCAGGCCACCTTTAGGAGAGAATTGACAGATTGTGTCAGACTTTCAAATGCTTTTGCTAATGGATGCTGAATAAAAAGAAGTAAAATCTTAAATCATCTGATAAAGTTTACAATTTCCTAAAAGCATGCTTATAGGTATATTTTAATGTCATAATGTTCTTTTACATATGAAAAATAATAAATTCACAACTGCAAAGTAAATAAATATAATTAAAATAAACAAGACAGGGCATTCTTTTAGGAATTCATGAGTTTAATTTACATAAAGTAAAAGGTATAAATAATAAATAATGTGATCTCTGTAGCTTCTAACAATAGAAAATGGAAAAGCCCTTTTTTAAAAAAATGCTAATCTTCTGTGAGGTTGTTTTTGTTCTTTTAAGACTTTTTTTTTAGGGCAGTTTAAAGTTCATAGCAAAATTGAGGGGAAGGTAAAAGAGTGTTCCCATATACTCCTCCCCACACACATCATAGTCTTCCCACTGTCAGCATCCCCCACCAGACTAGTACCTTTTTTACAGTTGATGAACCTACACTGACGAAACATCATAATCACCTGAAGTCCAAAGTTTACCCTACAGTTCACACGTGGTATAGTACATTCTATGGGTTTGACCAACTGTATGATGATTCATATGGTAAGAGAATGTTTAGTTTTACAAGAAATCACCAAATGATCTTCCAAAGTGGTTGAACTCTTTTGCAATCCTATTAGCAATGAATGAGAGAATTTGATACACCGTATTGTTATCACCATTTTGTATGATCCGTGTTCCAGGTATTGGCCTTTCTAATAGGTGTGCAGTGGTATTTCATTATAGCTGCCCTTACTTTTTCACACACAAACATTCTCATAGCTTTTGAAAACTTGAGGGGTGTATTAAGGGAGGTATTACCATCAAAGACTATAATAAATCTCCAAAGAAACATGGATAAAATATATTTACATAGCTCAAGCTTTAATTTCATTATTTTTTCCTTAATGAGGTAAGTATTCAGTGAATCCTAATTATTATTATACAATGCTACAAAAAGAAGAGCACCTGTAGTTATTTGAATATTATACCTTGTTATGTTGCTTAATGTAGGGAAATGGACTACAGTGTTACCATTAAGAAATAATAATGAAATGATAGATTATACTGATAGCTTTCATTCAATTTTTATAGTCAATATAAAACAGCTAACACTTTGCCAGAACTAAATGTTTTGCTGTCATATTGCATTTACTTAATTACTACTAAATTGTATATTTTCCAAAGTAATCAAGTGCCCTTAATTATCTGGCATGAAATTAGAACTGATACTGGAAGGAATGACTGAAATAAATATAACCACATATTTATTTCATTCATTCTATTCATAAATTAAACATTTTTGTTTATTGACTATAAAAATATTTAATGTTCTAAATGAAGAACATAAACTCGTAGGCTATCTTCAAAATTAATATGCAATTTTTGCCAGATAACTTGATATGTAATTTAGAAAACTGAGAATATGAGTATATTTTAAATGGACTCAATTTTTGGTATTGATATATCGGAGTCTCATAAAATGGAGAGTTACAGGGTATGAACTTCGGAGGCAGACTGACTTACCTTCTGACCCTAACCATTTTCAACACCATTTTGTTACATTAGGCAAGTTATTTAATCTCCAAGGCACCTAACACAGAGAAAATACCCATGATGTAAGTAGTTTTAAAAATGTGTGAACAACAGGCTTACTCTACAATAGCTTATTAATCTACATAATTGCAAGTTAGTATTAGTAGCTCATATTTGAGATGAAATTGAATGTTTATACTAGATTTAAAGCTTGTTCAGACTGATCCAACTAATAATTGATGGGTGTTAGATTAAATCCATGTTTAATGAATCTCCAATGTCTGATCATACCTATATGATAGTATAGCACTGTACTATAGATAAATGTATTGGTATGTTGTTCCACTGGGCAGTGCCAATAAACATACATTTTAATATGGTCCCCAAATTTTTATTTAGGTACTTAATCAATTCCACTACATGTTCTGATCAACCAGTTAAAACTGTAACGTAACCAGAGGATGATTTCTTTCTTCAAGAATAATTCCCATTTTATATTACCTAGTAGCTTTCAATTTTGCTAGTTCCATAACCATCCATTAAACATCCCCTTTCCAATAACTAGGACCAGTTAGGACAGATAAATATAAATTAATTTCCTTACTGTCAACAACAAATTCATCTTATTAAAGAATAACAGAAATACTAATAAAGTTATATAATAGCTTATTATTTGTGTTTAACTCTATAGTGATGCTATCAAAATTCAAAAAGTACATGTAAATCTTACTCAGTGAGGTCTTATATGTGTTCAAAATACTGAAACTACTAATCTTTTGAATATTTCTCCAAAAGTCTATGCATGATTCCTGTTTGTTATTTATGATGTGCTTGGAAAATCACCATCTGGATTAATGTTAATGCTATCCATAAATGTCATCACTTAGAAAAGAACATTTTGCCTATCTTTGATAGGTGGAAGTGAAAATTTAAAGTTCTGTATTACATAGCAAAAGTCTGAAAGTATGAACTTCAAATTTTGCTATAAGTTACAGAAGTTGAGATCTCAGAAGCTGCCATAAGCAATTCTAAACCAAGAAAAAGAAAAAGGGAAAATCCTTTTTTCACAGAGGTACACAGAAGAAAAGAGAGTATGAAGAACAAGGATCCTCATCACCTCTGAGTATTACTGACACCTAAGGGGGAGTAGCCTGTGGAAAACTCCAGATAGATTAAGGCAAGAACTGTAATATTCCTTTTTCTCCATGGATATCTAGGGAACTAACTCAAAATGTGTTCCTAGGTCCATAAGATTAGGCTGCCCTTGACAGAATGACACATTAATGTATTAAGACAGCAAGAGTCTCTGAACCTTCCTCCTTGACTCCTCTGGGAGGAAGGGATCCAGGTACTGGGGAATCCTCCCACTGAAAGAGGCAAATGTACTTAAGGTTTAAATTCACTGCGCATGGCATATAGTCACTATGGTTTAAAAAAATGTGAGTCCCAAGACAGACAGACACTTGTGAAAACTTCCACTGCAGAAAATAATCCTGGTTGTGACTTCAGCAGAAGGTATCTCAGAATATCCTGTAAGCAGCAAGGCTCAGTAGTCCTTCCCCATCACTCTGAGAAGATGTAAAAGTTATTGCAATGAAAAGCAGACATAATGACCATCTTTAACCTGACTTTTCATTCATACCTTTGGGTATTTTTCCATGATTATTGTTTAGAATCAGTTTTAACATTTGTATGCCCAGTATTTAGCCAATACCTTATTAATTGTTTTTTAAAGTATCTCCAGTTTTTAAGTACCAGAAAAAAATGCCAGGTTGGGTAATTTTGTATATATCTTTTTATAGTTGTCTAATTACTCTTTTTCATATGTAAAGGAGTGCAGAGAGCATTAAGAGTCAGGAAAAAGAACTAATAAAACTTAGCTAAACCTTAACAGCAGACCATTCCGGAATAGTAAGAGATTCAATGTCTAAACTTAGAGAGAGACCAGATCAAAGGAAGAGAGAGCGAGAGGCCTGCCAAGGGCTATTTGAATCCTAGTTTACTAAATCCCCATGGTTTACAACCCTGATATCCACCCTGGCAGGGCCCTTGCTTATTTTCATACTGCTTCTCACTTTAGGTCTCTGTATCTTAAACCGGCTAATAGCCTTTGTTAGGGAAAGAGTGAGTGCTGTTCAGGTGCTAATGCTGAGACCGCAGTCTCATTCACTCACACAGCAGGAAGAAACAAACATTCCATGATTGGAATGGTCAAAGGAAAGTGGGGAAATGTAGAATCTAAGCATTAGTAAGATTAGTAAATTAACATAAGCATAGCCATCTTAGAAACCTAGAAACCATTTTCTGAGAGTGTGACTCAGAGAAAAAAAAACAAACCCTGGGCCTGGGTAAGGCCTTGAAAAACAAGTTAATCATGAGCACCGGGTGGTGGGCAGCTGTGACCCTTGGTCAGCTAACCTTGGTCAGTAAATCTTACATACCAAGCTTATCGTGCAGAACCTCCCTAACCATTGAGGAGTAGTCTTACCCTGCCCTTGCTTAACCCCAGGATATATGTCTTGCAAGAATAATGTATAGTTATAGAAAATTGCTATGAGTTAAGTGCTTTGAAATTGCTATATAAACCCTCAGCTCAGAGTGCTCGGGGTCCTTGTTGAGACCCGCTGCGTCGGGGCTGACTTGGACCCCAACTAGTTGGCTGAATAAAGACTTTGCTTGAATTTACATCTCTATGCCTGTGTAGTTTGTTCTCTGGGGAAGCCTCGGAAGCCTGCACCCTAACATTTGGGGGCTCGTCCGGGATTCGAGCGGCTTCCCTGAGAACAAAGGACAGCTGGAGGCAAGGTCTAATTGTCCGGACGGGGCAGTGTAATTCGAGGGTCGCCCCCTCGTGTCTGCATAAATCCATTATAAAGCGGGAGTCGCCATCCCGTGTATGGTCTCGGGTTAGTGGTCCCGAGTGAGGAAGTCCGGGCTGGTAGTCCCGGCCCCCAGGTTAGTGACCCTGGGTAAAAGTCCAGGTAACCAATCCTGGCCCTAGGGTCCGAGTGACTCGGCCTTAGGAAGGCAAATCCGATCGGCAGAAAACTGGCACCCAAGGAGGAAAAGATCGAGCTCGTCACCCTGCGGCAGTCCGAGTGGACGCCCTTCGGGAGAATTACGAGAGTTTTTGAGGACCCTGAAAGTGGTGAGTGTGGTGCGCACCAGAGTGAGAGAAGGACCGGTCCGAATGAGTGCAATCAGATGTGGTGTGTATGTTTGGTGTTATCATTGATTGTTTTACTGTGTTTTGGTTTTGGTTTATATTTCTTTTTGCACTTCTCATTTTAAGTTTCCTTGTTCTAAGGTTCTCCTGCTCTCTCCGTTCCTCCTTTCTGCCACTATATCATTCCCCGCGGGCACGGGTCGGGCAATTAAGAGCCATTAGGGCGCCCGCCGCTAGAAGACTCCCGTGACAGGATAAGGGGGTCACAGCCGCGAATCCCAGATAAATTCGCGTCCCCCGCGGAAGAAAAACTGTGCAACGACAGGCACTCGTTCACAAGCACATACAACAGTCATTTTGTTTGTCTGTTCCTCCTTTCTGCCACTACATCATTTCCTGCGGGCACGGGTCGGGCAATTAAGAGCCATTAGGGCGCCCGCCGCTAGAAGACTCCCGTGACAGGATAAGGGGGTCACAGCCGCGAATCCCAGATAAATTCGCGTCCCCCGCAGAAGAAAAACTGTGCAACGACAGGCACTCGTTTATAAGCACATACAACAGTCATTTTGTTTGAAGTGGCATCTTCATCCTTCGCCTTTGTCTCCCTCATATTCTTTTTCTTCTTCTTTCTCACCATGGGTCAGACTCAGGCTACTCCTAAGAGTCTGATCCTCTCCCATTTCCCCAAGGTCAAGGAACAGGCCTTAAGTATGAGCCTTGGCATCAAGAAGGGTAAGCTCGACACCTTTTGCTCAATCGAGTGGCCTTCCTTCGGAGTAGGCTGGCCGGCCCAGGGGTCTCTTTCTTTGGACCTTATTGGCAAGATCAAAGCCATTATCTCCCGGCCAGGTCCTGAGGGCCACCCTGACCAACTTCCCTATATTCTTGTCTGGGAAAATTTGGCCGAGAATCCCCCTTCCTGGTTGGAGCCCTTTTTGGGGGAGAAACCTCATACTGACCCACAAAAGACCTCCGTCCTAGTTGCCCAGGAAAAATCAAAGCCCTCTGATCGCAGGGCCAGAAATCCTGTGCGCCCAAGTGCGCCGCCTGTCCTCCCCGACAGTTCTCCTCTTTACCCCCTCCCGTCGATTGAGCAGCCACCCCCGTATGCAGAGGAGAGGGGTGAAGCTGCCGGGGGGATAGAAAATGCGGCTAGGGAACCCAGCGGGAACCAGGCGGCTGCAGCTTCCCCAGATTCTTCAGCAGAGGGAGGCGGGAGGCCGGAAAGAGCTTCCTCACACTCCCCCGCCCTGGCCCCACGCTGGGCGCCAGGTAGAACTGGAGGAATGCAGCTAAGGTCTAGAGGGGCCAGGGAACAAGAAGGGGAGGCTCCCTCCTCCACCTCAGAAGGAGCAGTGCCAGTTCTGCCTGTGCGTGCCATCGGTACCGGCATTGCTCAGCAATATCAATATTGGCCCTTTTCATCTAGTGACCTTTATAATTGGAGGACTCAGAATCCTCCCTTCTCAGAGGACCCCAAGTGTCTTATAGGTTTAGTGGAGTCCATTATGTTTACCCATCGTCCCACATGGGACGACTGCCAGCAATTACTCCGCACTCTCTTCACAACTGAAGAACGAGAGCGTATCCTCAATGAAGCCAGGAAAAATGTCCTCGGAGAAAATGGAAGACCCACTACCCTCCAGCCCATCATCGACGAGGCGTTCCCACTTATGCGCCCAGATTGGGACTTCGGAACTGCAGAAGGTAGGGAGCGTCTCCGGGTCTACCGCCAGACTCTGATGACCGGTCTCCGGGCGGCCGCCAGACGGCCCACTAACTTGGCTAAGGTAAAAACTATTGTTCAGGGGGAAATGGAAAGCCCAGCCGCGTATCTGGAAAGGCTGTTTGACGCTTACAGGCAGTACACCCCCATAAACCCGGAAGCAGAGGAACATAGGTCAGCTGTAGTCCTCTCATTCATCAACCAGGCAGCCCCCGATATCCGGAGAAAACTCCACAAGCGGGAGGACCTAGGGGAGATCTCTATTAGAGAGCTGCTGCAGCAGGCAGAGAAGGTCTTCAATGCTAGAGAAACTCCGGAAGATAGAGAAGAAAGGCTGAGGAAAGAGAAATGGGTAATGCAGGAGAAAAATAGGAAGGAAGACAGGGAATTTCAGAAAAGGGAGAACAAGAAGCAGAGGGAAGAGATGGCCAGGATATTCCTGGCCGGAGTGAAGGAAGGCCCTAGGCCACCTCAAGGAACAGGACCCCGTCAATCCCGACTAGGACAAGATCAGTGCGCCCTGTGTAAGAAATATGGACATTGGAAGAGGGAGTGCCCCCAAAGGAGGGAACAAGGGAGAGGGAACCCTGTTAAGACCCTGCACCTAGGAGAGGAGGATTGACGGAGACGGGGCTCGGCACCCCTCCCCGAGTCCTGGGTAACCCTGTGCGTGGAGGGGACTCCCATTGGGTTTATGGTAGATACTGGGGCACAGTATTCAGTTCTCAACCAGGCCCACGGCCCCCTAAACCCAGGACGCACAAGTATAGTCCAGGGAGCGACAGGGTCCAGGAAATGTGCCTGGACTACTAACAGAAAAGTGGACCTAGGAAGGCATCAGGTCTCTCACTCATTCCTGGTCGTACCCGAAAGCCCCGCACCGTTGCTGGGCAGAGACTTATTAACCAAGGTCGGGGCTCGCATTCATTTTGAACCTGAAGGGATAAAAATCATGGACAAAGAAGGGCAGCCCCTACAACCGGCGCATGTGTTAACTCTTTCCCTGGCCGATGAACATCGTCTGTTTCAGGCGGATCAAGAAAAGGGGGGCCAGGGAGAGATAGACTCTTGGGTACAGAAGTTCCCTTCTGCATGGGCTGAGACCGGAGGAATTGGTCTCGCTAAACACCTATCCCCGGTTGTTGTTCAACTCAAAGCCGCAGCTCTACCCATCCGGGTCCGGCAATATCCAATGCCAGAAGAGGCTAGGGAAGGGATAGCACCCCATATCCATAGACTGTTAGAGACAGGAATCCTTAAGACCTGCCAATCTGCATGGAATACGCCTCTGCTTCCAGTGAGGAAGCCTGGCAGTAAAGATTATAGGCCAGTGCAAGACTTGCGGAAAGTCAATGAGAGGGTAGAAGACATCCATCCTACAGTGCCCAACCCTTACACCTTACTCAGCCACCTGCCACCCACGCATGTGTGGTATACTACTCTGGACCTGAAAGATGCCTTCTTTAGTATTCCACTCTCTGAAGTTAGTCAGCCTTTGTTTGCCTTTGAGTGGCAAGAGCCAGGGGGAGGAAGAAAAGGGCAGCTTACCTGGACTAGACTGCCTCAGGGCTTCAAGAACTCTCCCACCTTATTCAATGAAGCCCTAAGCCAGGACTTGGAGCCCTTTCGCAAGAGCCACCCCCACGTGACGTTGTTGCAGTATGTAGATGACCTGTTGCTGGCCACAGAAACCCGTGAAGAGTGCGAAGAAGCCACGGGGAACTTGCTGGCTGAACTAGGTGAACTGGGATATCGAGCCAGCGCCAAGAAAGCCCACATCTGTCAGAGGTCAGTAGTCTACTTGGGGTACACAATATCTAATGGGGCCAGGTGGCTAACACAGGCCATGAAGCAAACTGTCCTGGCTATCCCCATCCCTTCCTCACCCCGGGGAGTGAGAGAATTTCTTGGCTCAGCTGGGTTTTGCAGGCTCTGGATTCCAGGGTACGCAGAAATAGCCCGACCACTATATGAAGCAACCAAAGAAGGGCCGGGCTGGCAATGGATGCAGGAACAACAAGAGGCGTTTGACAGACTAAAAGAAGCTCTCCTCCGGGCCCCCGCCCTATCTCTGCCAGACCCAGAAAAACCCTTTATCCTGTTTGTAGATGAAAAGAAGGGAGTAGCTAAAGGAGTTCTGGCTCAGCAGCTGGGCCCGTGGAAGAGACCTGTGGCTTATTTGTCCAAGCGGCTAGACCCAGTGGCCTCCGGGTGGCCACCTTGTCTGCGTATCCTAGCAGCCATCGCTCTACTGGTAAAAGAGGCAGACAAGCTGACTTTTGGCCAAAATCTGAGAATAACAGCCCCACATACCGTGGAGGGGATCCTCAAGCATCCTCCAGGCAAATGGATGACGAACGCAAGACTCACCCACTATCAAGGGCTCCTACTAGATTCTCCCCGAATCACCTTCTCTGACCCGGTAACCCTAAATCCTGCCACCCTTCTGCCGGACCCAGATCTGACGACCCCCATCCATGACTGTAGAGATATCCTTTCCGAAATTATCCAGGTGCGAGCAGACCTGAAAGACACACCGTTACTGAACTGTGAGCTAAATTGGTATACGGATGGGAGCAGCTTTGTGCAGGAGGGGGTCAGGAGAGCAGGGGCAGCAGTAGTAACCCACGATGGGGAAGTTGTCTGGAGCACAGCTCTGCCCCCTGGCACCTCAGCACAGAAGGCGGAACTTATTGCTCTCGCTGAGGCCCTGGAAAGAGCAGAAGGAAAGCGGGCCAACATTTACACAGATAGCAGATACGCCTTTGGCACTGTCCATATCCATGGTGCCATCTACCGAGAAAGAGGATTCCGTTCCGCGGAAGGGAAGGGACTGAGGAATCTGCAAGAAGTCCAAAGACTATTAGCTGCTGTCGAAAAACCTAAAGCAGTAGCAGTTATACATGTACCGGGCCACCAATCAAAGAAGACACCCGAGGCCATCGGCAACAGCCATGCAGATGCAGAAGCTAAAAGGGCAGCCCTCTCGGACTCTCTTGTGTTTGCGGCCCTCGAAATACCCATACCTGAACTGCCCGCACTGCCGCCCAAACCTGAGTATTCCCCTCAAGATCTTGAATGGATTAGGAAACAAGTCCCGGGGGAAGTGTTTGGAGAGGGACATTGGGGTAGGGACCAGGAGGGTAGATTGATCTTGCCAGAAGCATTAGGACAGTACCTGCTTGCTAATCTGCATAAGTCCACCCATCTAGGTGGAAAAAAACTGCTCAGCCTTTTCCAGTCTGCGCAGTTGGTGTTTCCCCACCAGAATGAAGTGACTCGCCAGATCATGAAAGAATGCAGTAGCTGTGCAATGCTAAGACCAGCCCCAAGAGGGCTGCACCCAGCAGGTACCCGGGAAAGGGGGAGGGCTCCAGGGAGGAATTGGGAAATAGACTTCACCGAAATAAAACCAGGGAAGTATGGATACAGGTATTTGCTAGTTATGGTAGATACTTTTTCTGGGTGGGTGGAGGCCTTTCCAACCAAGCATGAGACTAGCCAGGTAGTAGCAAAAAGATTAATTGAAGAAATCATCCCCAGATATGGGGTCCCTGAAGCAATAGGTTCCGATAACGGCCCGGCTTTCATTAGCAAAGTCCTGCAAGGACTAGCCCTAGCTTTGGGAGTAGATTGGAAGTTACATTGTGCTTATAACCCACAAAGCTCTGGGCAGGTAGAGAGAATGAATCGGACCTTGAAAGAGACCCTTTCTAAATTGGTATTGGAGACTGGTGGGGACTGGGTGACTCTCCTTCCCTTAGCCATCTTCCGCGCTCGGAACTCCCCCTATGTACATGGTTTAACTCCATTTGAGATAATGTATGGGGCCCCTCCACCTATAACTCGACGAGTGCAGCTTCCCGATGCAGAGGACCCGGCCCCTGACTATCTGAATGTGTTGCAAGTTCTTGCTAAAGTGCAGCAAGAAATCTGGCCCCTGATCAGAGCATATTATGAGGGCGGGAAAATTCCGAGCCCGGAACATGGCATAGTCCCAGGGGATATAGTATGGGTCAAAAGACATCAAGTGAAGACTCTCGAGCCCAGGTGGAAAGGACCTTATGTTGTATTGTTTACCACCCCCACTGCTCTCAAGGTTGATGGTATCGCTCCCTGGGTACACCACACCCACGTTCGAAAAGTCCTGCCTCATAAAGACCCAGGGGCCTGTAAGGAAAAGTGGAAGGTGCAGCAGCATCCTGCCAATCCCCTAAAACTACACTTAAGCCGAAGATGAAAGAGATCCTGCTAATAAGCTCCTTAGTATGGATCTTCACGAGAGCCACATCTGTGGGGATCAGAGGCACCAACCCCCATCAACCAAGGAACCTGACCTGGATGCTGATTGATAGTGACAATGGGGAAGTCATCAACTCCACACAACACAGTGCGCCAATCGGAACCTGGTGGCCTGACCTGTATTTCTGCTTTCGACAGATCAACCCCGTTTACCGATCCATCCCTCCAAATTTGGCTCGCTCCCATGGGTTTTATGCTTGCCCAGGAACAGGTAAAGGAAGGCACTGTGGGGGGGGGCATGACTTCTTTTGTGCCAGCTGGGACTGTGTAACCTCGAACGATGGGGATTGGAGATGGACAGTTACAAAAATCGATTCTGTCAAATTTACTTATGTCAACAAGGGCATCCCTCGTCACCAGCCTATGACCCTTTACAAAACCAAGGCTTGTGACAAGACGGACCAAGATTGGGTAAGAGTTCAATTCACCGAGACAGGCAAAAACACTGAGGTATCGCGCTGGATAAATGGACTAGCGTGGGGAATAGTGTATTATAAATATGGGGGGCATGCTGGCTCGACCCTCATCATTAAATTAACCGTGTCAACTCCCACCGCTGCCGTAGGTCCCAACTCGGTTATAAATCCCCAGAAACCTTCAATCCAGGACAAGGGCCTGAGCAAAAAGGATGAGAAAATGCCAACCAGAACGCTTGCTCCAGAGCCCACGGGAGGACCGAGTCCATCGACCTCTGGGTTATGGGCCCAGCACACCCCCTCCGGGTTAGATAATCCCATGTGGGAAATGGTGCAGGCAGTTGTAGAGACTCTTAACCACACCACTTCCTCCCTCACCGATCCCTGTTGGCTATGCTACCCAGGTTCACCCCCCTTCTATGAGGCAATTGGGATAAATGGCTCCTACACTATCAACAACTCCCATCCCACTTACTGGGACGGGAGACCGTGGGGACTTACAATCGCTCAAGTCTCAGTCGTTGGTACATGTGTAGGCACAGTCCCGACGACCCAGAGCCAGTTATGCTCCTCCTATAATAACACTACGTGGGAGCAGGGAAAGTGGATTATACCCTCCTCGGGCTGGTGGCTCTGCTCAAAGACAGGCCTCACTCCGGCCCTATCCACCTCTGTGTTCAATGCTAACAGTGAGTTTTGTGTGCTGGTGGCCCTTCTACCTCGCCTAATGTATCATTCTCATGAATCTCTCCTTTCTTATTGGGAAGAAAGGCTGAACCCCCACCGGAGCAAGAGGGAGGTTGTTACCGCCCTGACCATTGGAACCCTCTTCACCCTAGGGATGGCAGGGGCAAGCACAGGGGTTGCAGCCCTTGTAACTCGAGAAAAGGGGCTCACAGCCCTGAGGCTGGCAATCGACAGAGACCTAGAACAACTCCGACAGACAATATCAGACCTAGAGCAATCCCTCACCTCCTTGTCCGAGGTGGTCCTACAGAACCGAAGAGGCCTGGACCTCTTGTTCTTAAAGGAAGGTGGGTTATGCGCAGCCTTAAGAGAAGAGTGCTGTTTCTATGTAGACAAAACAGGTGCAGTCAGAGATTCTTTGGCCAAACTGAAAAAAGATTTAGAGAAGAGGCGTAAAGAATATGAAAGTAGCGAAGGCTGGTTTGAGTCTTGGTTCAAATACAAGCCTTGGTTTGCTACCCTTCTCTCGGCCGTTGCGGGGCCGCTCCTTATCCTGCTGTTGCTGTTTACGATTGGCCCGTGCATAATTAACAGGCTTGTTAAGTTTGTGCAGGAAAGAATTGACACTGTCCAACTCTTAGTCCTTCGTCAAAGGTATCAGGACCCAGATGCCGCTGTGGAAGATTCCACAGTCTAATCAAGAAAAGGGGGGAAATGTAAAGGAGTGCAGAGAGCATTAAGAGTCAGGAAAAAGAACTAATAAAACTTAGCTAAACCTTAACAGCAGACCATTCCGGAATAGTAAGAGATTCAATGTCTAAACTTAGAGAGAGACCAGATCAAAGGAAGAGAGAGCGAGAGGCCTGCCAAGGGCTATTTGAATCCTAGTTTACTAAATCCCCATGGTTTACAACCCTGATATCCACCCTGGCAGGGCCCTTGCTTATTTTCATACTGCTTCTCACTTTAGGTCTCTGTATCTTAAACCGGCTAATAGCCTTTGTTAGGGAAAGAGTGAGTGCTGTTCAGGTGCTAATGCTGAGACCGCAGTCTCATTCACTCACACAGCAGGAAGAAACAAACATTCCATGATTGGAATGGTCAAAGGAAAGTGGGGAAATGTAGAATCTAAGCATTAGTAAGATTAGTAAATTAACATAAGCATAGCCATCTTAGAAACCTAGAAACCATTTTCTGAGAGTGTGACTCAGAGAAAAAAAAACAAACCCTGGGCCTGGGTAAGGCCTTGAAAAACAAGTTAATCATGAGCACCGGGTGGTGGGCAGCTGTGACCCTTGGTCAGCTAACCTTGGTCAGTAAATCTTACATACCAAGCTTATCGTGCAGAACCTCCCTAACCATTGAGGAGTAGTCTTACCCTGCCCTTGCTTAACCCCAGGATATATGTCTTGCAAGAATAATGTATAGTTATAGAAAATTGCTATGAGTTAAGTGCTTTGAAATTGCTATATAAACCCTCAGCTCAGAGTGCTCGGGGTCCTTGTTGAGACCCGCTGCGTCGGGGCTGACTTGGACCCCAACTAGTTGGCTGAATAAAGACTTTGCTTGAATTTACATCTCTATGCCTGTGTAGTTTGTTCTCTGGGGAAGCCTCGGAAGCCTGCACCCTAACAATAAATCCCTATAAGTACAATTGTATCAAAGGTTATCAACATTTTAAAATTTCAATACATTATACAGGTTTTCCTCCAGAGAGGTTGTTACCATTAAATGCTATCACAAAATATATAAAAATTCCTGTGATATATGCCTTTACAGTGAAGACATGTTTTTATAGATAGATACTTTTTGTTTGGGTGTTTGGGGTTATTACATGTTTTTTCATCTTATTTACCCTTTTTTTTCCCATTGACATGTGTCTGTCATCAACATCTTTATAAGTTCAGTTACCTTGGAGCACTTTTTTTAAATTAAAAGAGTTCACCTCAGATTAGATAATTTTGAGAAAAAAAATGAGGACATATTATTGAAGATATCTAAAATGCCAAATGGAATAAGGACAGCCCAGAGAGGACAGAACTAAACACAAAAACTCTAATCCCTGCACATCAACTGTTGGACACTTGAAAAATTAAATTTTGCCTTGAATAAATATAGAGAAAATGTTGAGTACATGCCAGACATTTTTTCCTTTTCTTATAAATTCGATATTTTATAACACACTCCAAAATCCTTTTGTGGGTAAAATTTAATATTTCCAGAATATCTCGCCTGGCTTTAGTACATCTGCATATCAATAGGCATTCAGACATGGAAAGAAATATGTCTTTAGTGTATTTGCATCATTCCTCAGGGGTAGAGAGAAGTTTATCTCCATACAGTGGGTAATTACCTGGGCAAGGAGGACTTATCTGTACCTGAGAGGTGAGGAGGTTGCTGGTCTTGCTTTTTCTGGAGCAGAGGAGAGAGATGGCCCTGGACTGCAGATTGTAAGCAATAAATAGATTTTAAACTTTATTTCTCCCTTTGACTGATTTCGGTTTTTAGAGGTATTTTGCCCTGGCATTTCCTTTCCCCGGACTCACATCTTTCAAGAGCTTATTATAGGTAAATATACTCTCAGTAATAAAATATAATTAGCTTAAAGTGATAGGCTTTCTTTCTCTCAGCAGTGTTGTTGCCAGGAGGCTACATCTGGGGAGGTCTCTTCCTGTGCACCAGGTAAAACCTCAGCCTGGACAGGGGAGGGCTCTTGACTCTGATCAAGAAAGAATATAGGAACAGGTCTGATGAGTGTAGGTTTTTAATATGGGATCTTAACCTTAAGATGGAGTCCCTCCTGTTCTTACTATATATTTATATCTTGGCATTTTTCATCATAGACAGGAGAAAGTAATCATGATTCTTGTTCCATGTCCCTGCTTTACCTCGGTTTGAATGGGCACACATGGTAAGTCATAGGCTACCGCAGAGAAAGGAGGCTTACTCAAAGAAAGCTATTTCTGCCTCATGGTAAATTCAAATAATGATGATTGTTAAGTAGCATATGAGTGATTTTTTTTTACATTATAACATATAAAATTTTAAATATAAGTATTAGGTTATTGAATATGGATTTATAATATTATAGGAAAAGTTTTCCCTCATGGAAAAATGAGCTTTTTGCCAGTGTTGGAGAGGTGGAAATTTCCTCTACCCTTCGAGGTGCTGCTAGCTCAACTAAGAATCAAATTGACATGAGACAGATTAGCAGGAGAAAAAAGAAAGCTTAATTACATACACACAGAGAAGCTACAGACATGGGTTCCAAAGACAGTCAAGGAGAATGAGGCATAGAGGTCATCCTGAACCAAGAAGTGGGTGGGGATCTGAGACGTCAAAGGAAAAGGGGAGTAATTCATAGGAATATGAAGAGAGTAAGTGTTTGATGAACAAAATATTTTATGGGTTACACAGAACAATGAGGTGCAGAGAGGAATTTTGACAGACTTAAGCTACATCCCTCCATCTACCACCCCTAGTTTACCTTCTTATAATATAGATATTATAATCTATGGTGATAGCTCTCCTCCTGGGGTGGTTCCTCCGTTCGAATTATTTTCAAGCAGTTGTGTGTGTGTTGTGGGCAAGTGGGGGGGAGGGTGGCCGCAAAGTTCTTTTCTGAGTCTTTTGGGCGTTGATTGTTTACATGTCTGAAATAATCTGCTTGTCACAATGGTACATTTTCGGGTGGCCTGCTCTTGGTCCCCATACCCGGGAGGAAGAAATTTCCCTGCCCCTAGTTGGTTTAAGAATCCAATTAAATTGAGATAGATTACCTGGAGAAAAAAAAAAAGAGTTTAATTTTGTATGTACAGGGCAGCCATAGACAAGGATTCTAAATACTGAAAAATTCCTGTCTAGGGAAAGTGAGGTATATATGTTGTAGGGTCCAGCCCTGCTTATCTGAATACTTCTTGGTTTTATAGGAAAGTGTGAGGGGTGGGTTAAGAGGTTCAGATTATGAAACTGCTTTGCCTCTGCACATGCTCCTACTGATAATGCAGACAGAATAACCCACGGTGTGTGTGGGAGAGAATTCTAATTCTCATGTGAATGGGCCAAGGTCATTCTCCAGTGTGTCTAGATGTCCTTTCTGCAGGCCTCAACGGTGGAGCTTCCCACTGTCTTAGTTCTCCTTTTAGGCAAAGAGTGGGTGTAAACCCACCTGGTAAGATTACCAGATTCTGCTTCTACCTTCTTTTCTGCCACTTGTATCTTACTAACTGCCTACTCCTAACACTTCTGTGACAGTTTGAGGAATGTTAGATCAATTAATGAAAGAGAAGAGAACAGAATGCTTGTAAATTCCAAATAGCTGTGAGTCTTGAATACTTTAACCATGAAATACTTTGGTTTGAAAGAATAATCTGTTTTTTACCTGCTTAAAACTAAGGTTAACAGAAATAATATTTCTAGTAGTAAAGTAAAATTTCAAAATATATTTCACAAAATAAATATAAGCAATGATAAACTTTACTTGTTTGATATTCTTGGACAGTGGTTCAACATGTTGTTTTCTTTAAATAACAGTCTCTTCATATATTTAAGTAGCAAAAACAGTTAATAATCTTACTTTGTGTTCATCAAATGGCCTCTTACAGAATGAATTTTGAGAAGTGGCTTCATGAATTTAAACAGTTCCCAATGTGATTTTTTTTAATTGCAAGTGAGAAGACAGAAATGTGTCAAGGTCACTTAACTTTTAATTAAATAAAGAAATATATCTATATATATATATATATATATATATATATGATTTGCAATGCAAGCATAAGAAACTAAATAATGAAAAGACTGGGACTCTTGAAAATTTTTGCAAGTTTAGTAATCCACAGCGATTGGGAGCTCTAAGGCAAATAAACTAGGATTTCTCATAGAGAATTCTTCTGGTTAGATGCTATTAAAAACTGAAGGTTTTAAGAATGTTCAAAACTGTGAGAGAAACATATCAATTATGTCTCTGGTAGTTACCTAGGAGATAACCTTAGCTATGAAGACACGATGAGAAATTTTGCAGATACGCATAAGAACCTATATTTACTCTAGACCCAGTTATACTCCACTTGCTTATTCCCCACTTGCAAAGTAGAAGCAACAAATTAAAAATATTTGAAGGTACACTTATATCAATAAAAATGCTTTCTGAAAGCAAAGCAGGAGATGGAAATAAGATAAAAAGTCATCTCTGATATCAGCAGCCACACCCATTTGGAAGAATCTTGTTATAAGAAAAAATAGAGATTTCAGAGTAGAAATTCTTTCAGATTTTGCTCTTAATCCACAGGAGTTGAAACACTATAAGGATAAAAGCTAAAGGCAAGATCCCTATCTAGCTGTTGTACTAGATATAATAATTTTGCATGACATAAACAACCTCAAATTATCTGAGTAATAATTTTTTATTCAAATATTTAAAAGTTTCTTTTAAATATATGTGTACATCATTCAGATATTTTTTTCCCTTTTTATATTTCTCATTTCTTTATGTTCACTGCAGTATGTTTGGAATAAAACCTTCCTGTAATTGCTTTTGTATGAGATACACTTTCTGAGAAATGAGAGCGAATATTAGTGAGTTTTCTAGTGAGGGAAATATGAAGCTTCATAGTGGAGAGAGAAAAGCAGGGGTCATTTAGTTAATCATAATATCTAGGCCATCTCATCAAGAGGCTATGACATCTATTTAAAGATTATTTATCTCCCTGTAAGTCCGGGGAAAGGAAATCCTGGGGCAAAATACCCCTAAAAACCAAGATCAGTCAAAGGGAGAAATAAAGTTTAAAACCCGTTTATTGCTCACAAACTGCAGTCCTAGCCGTCTTTCTTTTCTGCTCCAGCAGCAAACACACCGGCCACCCCCCTCACCTCTCAGGTACAGATAAGCCCTCTGTTGCTCAGGTAATTACCCACTGATATGGAGATGACTTCTCCACCCCTGAGGAAAGATGCAAATGCACTAAAGCCACACTTCTTTCCACCTCTGAATGCCTATTGATATGCAGATATACTAAAGCCAGGAGAGATACTCTGGAAATGTTTCAATTTTACCCACAATCTCATAGTCCTAAATACTGTATTTTGTACTTTCATTGTTTTTAATGACACATTTCCTCATATCATTAAAGGTGATGTAAGAAAGTGGGTAAGATTCTAGCACTAACTCTCCGCATTGAAGATTCAGTTCTCTGTGGCTAAAATAATACTGTCTTGGATTAAAGTTCAAGATAATAATATGTTTATAATACCCTGAGCTCTCTAGAAAACTTTTAAAAATTATTTTTAGTCCATATATTCAGGACTTAATATATATTTATTTTATTTTTTTGAAGCTCCATGAGGTTTCCAGATGTTCTGCTGACTTCTTTGACTTTTAGATGAATTCTCTACCTAGTTTTTTAGTCACTCAGTCTATGCCAAGATTCATCAAATATTTTGAGAGCCCAGTTTTATATAAATAATCTAATTTAAGTTTTACACCTAAATTAGAAATTAGAAATATTACTTCCATTTTACATATGTGAACCTTAAAGCTCAGAGAGGTCCTCTAACTTGCCCCAAATGGCACAGGTAGAATTGAGGGCAGCTATCTCTCTAATCTCTACACTGAGTTCACAGAAATGACCCCCAAATGTAATTTAAAATAAGTCAGAAAATTTTATGACAGGAATATAAACAGGAACTAAATTAGTGCAGGTTCTAAATAATTTTCACTTCGTATATTAATATGTTTTGTTTTCTAACTGAAAGATGTAGGAGATAAGGTGTTTATTTATATAAAATTGGGCTCTCAAATATTTGATGAACCTATTACCAAAGCTATGGATATAAGCACTAGCAGTAAACATGATTTGCAAGATGACTTTTAATATAGGTGCCATAAATAGAAATTACCAGGATACCATAATTAGAAGGGAACATAACCTCCAGCTCCCATGGAAATTTTTATAAAAATGCTCACCATAATTAGTGATGACAGCATTTTTGTACCATCTCCTGTCATTTCATTTGGGGACAAATTTGTTTTTCTTATGTTGAACAGTAAATAAATATTTGTTTCACTGGTTGCTTTTCTGGGTATACAGAATAGATTTTGACAAATGAACTTATTTGGGAAGTACATACACATGTCAGGAATCTGAAAGTGAGCAAAGTGTATTTAAGGTTAAAATAAGCTCCAGGATACTAGGGTGATAATTTTACCGAGAAAAAAAGAAGAAAGAACCAGTGGGGGAGGTGATAATGTTATGTTGTCATAGTTAATTTTGTAATGCGGTCAGCAAACAAATGGTTCTATGCTGGGATTTCAAAGGGAAGTAAACAGTAAAGCAGATCTTTGTGAAAGCAGTTAGTTGTTAAATTTGGTATTAACGTATTCCCAAACTTTTTCTATAAAATCATTAAAACACTAATAAGAATACCAATATGAAAATATTAAAATTTTACAATAACTCTAGTAACATATCAGATATTGGCATTGTTTTAGTCAAAAGCATACTGTTAAGTTGGATTTTGAAGGATGTGACGATAGGAATTTAAATTTAATAAGGTTTTATATAACCACTTATTTTTTGTATTTCTGACATTTTCAAAAACAACCAACCCAATGTTAGGGTCCAGGACTCCGGGGTTTCCCAGAGAACAAAACACACGGACACGGAGATGAAAATCCAAGCAAAGTCTTTATTCAGCCAGCAAGCTGGGGTCCACAGCACCTCCCCTGACACGCAGGCCGAGTCCAAGCTGCCAACCCCCAAGCAACTTTAGGTATGGTTATATGGGATTTCTACAGTCATTGTACCAGAGCCTGCACATTACCCCAACCAATGAATTTGAAACACATTCTATACTTTGGCCAATAAAATTGGAACAGGCACACACCAGGCCAATAAAATTGGAACAGGCCTGACCTTTGCACAAGCATTCCTATGTGACTTATCATGAGTTTTGAACCAGGGGGGTCATTTACTTCTAGTTATCTAATTTAGGGTAGGGTCCAGAAATGTTAGCCTCATGTAGTTTCTGGCTTCTAGTTATCTAACTTAGGGCAGGGTCCAGGAATGTTAGCCTCACGTAGTTTCTACGAAAACTGGGTGGCTCAGCCCTATTTCCTGCATTCTTCTACACCAACAAAACACAAACTCTGGTACTTTAAAGTTACCAAACATTTTAAAATCTTCATTTTGCTTGACCTCCTGTTATGTGAGATGGCTAGTAACTCTTCTCAAGACCACTTAATCTATTCTGATTCTCCTTTTCCACTTCTACTCTTTCTACCTGGTCATCGAATTTTTGTACTCCTTAGAATTATATTCTGGATCGTCTTCTACACTCCTTTAACAATGTCTCTAAGGTAAATATAATCTACTCTCAGATGTTTAAATATTGTATGTGCTGTTATCCTCACATAATGATTAGAGAGCCAGGGTCTGGAATCACCTAGATTTGAGTATAATTACTGAAAGGAAAGGAGCAACACATAGCAGCAATTCACTGGAGAGTTCCGCTTTATTAGGGAAAGGTGCTGGGTTATATAGGAAGGGGCATGAATTGATTGAGGTGTCACTTCTACGGGGCTGGTGGCTGTTGGCTAGGTGCTGGGATTGGGAGGGGGGCGAGAGGTGATTGGGCTTCAGGTGGTGCCGGCGGGAACTGAGGACCCCGAAGAGAAGCCGGAAGTTTGCCATCTTACTGGTGGGGACCCTTCATTCCCCCCTTTCTCCTCTATGGGTTTGTGGACGTTGCTTTCTCTCTGGCTGCTTCCTGCTGAACAGGGGCGGAGAAGGGAGTGAGGGCTTGAGGATTGGGAGGAAAGGGTTGATAGGACTCCCCGCAGTAAGGACGAGTAGATGTGGACTTCTTCAGGTTTGGAAATCAATGAAGGTTCCCTGTAACCATAGGTTGAGGACCTGTTGATTCCAATGGTGCCAAGAGGATATGGGTGTCAGGAGCCAGGCGTCTGCGGCCATTGTTTCCAGGAACAGTTTCTAGTGGAGAGAGGGGTCCATCTCAGTGTGTGGTGAGGAGGTCACGTGAGGGTGAGGGATCTTCTGTGGCCAGAAGCTGGTAGTTCCTGAGTAAAAGCTGGTTGAAAGCTTGATTAGAGATTTTTCCGACTTGGGATTTGATGAACTTTATTATACAGGGTAAGAAGAGACAGGTGAGAAGAATGATTATTATGGGGCCTGCAATGGGCCAGAGCCAGGTGAGGAGGGAGTTTGTTAGTATTGAAGAGAATGGGTTGGAATTGGAAGCAGAGTGGAGGCTGGAGGCAAGGTCGGTGAGTTTGGTAATGTTAGTTTCTACAATGCCGGAATAGCAGCACTCTTCTCAGAGGAAGACGCAGGTGCCGCCCTTCTCGGCTGTAAGCAGATCTAGGGCCCGCCGGTTTTGAAGGGTGACTTTAGCTAGCGAAGTGACCTGTCTTTGGAGAGAGGCTAGGGAATCGGCAGTGGATGTCAGGGCTCCCTCAAGTTTGGCGTTGAGATCTCTAACTGCCTATAGAGAGTGACTCAAGGCTTCTCCCAAAAACCCTGCCCCAATGGCTGAGGTGATCAAAGAACTACTGACCATGATGGGAAGGAAAGCAGCTCCTTTTGTGCGCATGGGCAAGGGAGGTTGGAGCTCAAGGAATTCTGCCATGCTGTAAAGTGTAAACTGTGGGATTAGGGTGACGAGAATGCAGGGTGTATCGCAGTTGAGAGGCACTAAGTTGAAAAGACTGCCATTACACCAAAAGAAGTGTCCCGGTTGCGTAAAAGTCTTAGAGCCGGAGTTAGAGGTGTAGATAGAGAGGCAGTGAAGTGCGCTGGAGTTGGGCCTACACAGTGGTAGATGGTGAGATTATCTGCATATTCTGGTTCCCATAGGGGTATGTCTGCCAGGGGGCAGAGGGGTTGTCTTTCTGCATGGAAGGAGTAGTTGGAAATATTAAGGGGCATGGCGGCCAGCAGTGGGCGCTGTAGTGATGCACACAAGAAACAATTGGCTGAGTTAAGGGTGTGGTTGAGAACGATGATGGTGTCCTGAATGAGCTGTAATGAAGAGTAGGAGAAATGGGAAGAGGGGTGGGGATAAGAAGATGAAGAGGTGCTATGAAGAGTTTGGATAATGACTTTTTCGGAATGTCTGCTATCTGATACAACTTGAGAGATCTGGGAATGAGAGGGAACATACTTTCGAGAGATATGAAGGGTACCGTGGGGGGTCGAGGACCCCCATAGTAAACTGAGGCTGTGACTCTGGCAGCCCATCGAGAGTCCCAGGGATCTGGGATTGATAAGGAGAATGAGCCATTGGGATATTTCATGAAATGGTTGGAGGAGTAATACTGTGGGTACTGGAAGTTACTCATGTAGTGAATGGCGCAAGACCAGTAGGGACATCTCCTGTAGGTGTCTGGCCATCGCCTGCAATAGGCTTGTTTTTGGTCATAGAGGTAGGGAGAATAAGGGTAGCTGCTAGTGAACACTTCGGTGGAGGGAGGAAAGTGGAGGTATAAAGGCTCAGAGCAGCTTTTCAGAGGGCAGTCTGGTGTGGCAATGAGGGCAGTAACTTTTGTTTGATGCTGTGTGTAAGTCTCTCTGACTTTGAATCGCCATACAAAGGAGGCTGGGGTGGTGGGGAAGACAATAGGAATGAGGAAAAAAGCAAGAGAGCAGTAAAGGAGGAAAAAGTCATGATTCGGGTATGGATGGCAAAGGGGGTGAATGGGATTTTGGAGGAAAGAGGACAGTAAGGTGAGGAGTCTGGAGGGAGGGAGAGTCTGTAAACTTTTGTAGGTTAAGAGATCTTTTAGGTGATGTGGGGACAGAATGGTAAGGGGCGTCCTGAATGTCAGTTTATGAGCTTCTGTCTGCAAGAGCTGTCTAGCGGCTAATGCTCGTAGGCAGGGGGCCCATCTCCGAACTGTGGGGTCTAATTGCTTGGAGAGATAAGCTACTGGGGCAAAGGATGGGCCATAATATTGGCCTAGGACTCCTAGAGCTTGACTGGACCTCTCATGAATGTATAATGAGAAGGGTTTCGACAAATCAGGAAGATGGAGAGCTGCAGCTTCTGCAAGGGCTTGACGGGGCTTAATGAAGGAGTGTCAGGGTGAGGAGGATAATGGTTTTTTAGGGGGGCTCTTGCTGAGGTTGTATAGGGGTCTTGCCAACAGGGAGCAGGGAGAAGTTAGGGATCTACGTTCTAAAATATCTAGCCAGGCTTAGAAAGGAAAGGATTTCTGTCTTGGTTTTGGGAATGGGCAGGTCAGAGAGGAGCTATTTTCTGTCTAAGGTAATGGACTTTCTTTGTTGAGATAGAAGGAATCTGAGGTAAGTGACAGAAGGGGAAGAGATTTGAGCTTTGACGGGGGATACTCGGTAACATCTGGAAGCTAGAAGGTTAAGTAGGAGGGCAGTGTCAAGTTGAGACTGTTCCCACGAGAGACTGCAGAGTAGAAGATTGTCTATGTATTATAAGGTGGACTTGGAGTGATCATGATGAAACTGTTTGAGGTCCTGAGCTAGGACCTCTCTAAAAATATGGGGACTATCTCGGAAGCTTTGTGGCAAAACTGTCCAAGTGAGTTGTTTAGAATGTCTTGTGTATGGGTCCGTCCAGGTGAAGATGAAACAGGGGTTTCATCTTCATGATGGGAGCAGGGGTCTAGAGGGATAGAAAAATGGGTCTTTGAGATCTGGGACTGAGAAGTGGGATGCTGAGGCAGGGATCTGCGATAAAAGGCTGTATGGATTTGGAACTAAGGGATGGATAGGGACAACGGCTATGTTGATGAGGCGAAGGTCTTGGACAAGGCGGAAAGATCCATTGGTTTTTTTAACAACTAATATGGGGGTATTAAATGGGGAGTGAGTGGGTCTGCTTGAATGATGGGTTGGAGGCCTATGAGGGCTGAAGTGGTTAGGGGGTATTGGGCCTGACAGATATACTGAGAGGGGTCACATAATTTGATAGAGGCAGGGGGACATAGGGCCACGGAGGGGCTTGTAATGTCCCAAACTTTGGGATTTACAGGGTGTATGAGGGCAGAACCAGAGCTTTCATTGGGTAGAGGGGGGTCATCAGCTATGAGGGCCATCAGAAAGGGAGTACTGGGGGCTGTGGGAGTGGATATAGTTATGGAAACGTGGAGGAGGGAAAGGATGTCTTGTCCTAGTAAAGGGATGGGACACTGGGGCATAACTAGGAAGGAGTGGGAGAAAGGTATGGGATTGTTTAGGATTGTGCATAAAAGGGGGGGTTTAATGGGAAAATCTGTTTACCTCTTATCCCGACTATAGGAGTAATGGCTGGTGTGGTAGGGCCCCAGTATTCTCGCAAGACTGAGAAGGTGGCTCCTGTGTCTAGGAGGAAGGAGATGGGGCGACCATCTACTGTTAAAATAACCCTGGGCTCCTGTTTGGTGATGGAAATGGTCGGGCGAGAAGCCCCCGGGCCCCGTCTGTCTTCTTCTGCCAGCCCCACTACGGCGGGCTTAGGATGGGGGTTGTTCGTCCAGCCTCCCCTTCGGGTGGTTGGGCAATCAGACCCCCTTTTTGTGGCATCTGGGGCATGGGGTGGTAGGAGATCTGGGGGAGGGGCACGCCCTTGACTAATGTCCCTCTTTTCCGCACTTGAAACAAGCTCCTGGGGGGGCTTGTTTGTAGAGGGGCGCCCAGGTTGTGGTTTTATCAGCTGGGCTAACATTTGGAAATTGGCCTGATCAGCCTTTTGTTTACGGCGTTCTTTCTCCTCCTCCCGGTTATGGAAGACTTTAAAGGCCACTGTTAGGATCTCAGTCTGTGGGGTAGTGGGGCCCTGTTCCAACTTTTTGAGTTTAGCTTTTATGTCGGTGTAGCTTTGAGCTAGGAAGTATGTCATAAGGACATGTCTTCTTTCAGGTGTTTCTGGGTCCAGGCTGGTATAGTGTAATAGGGCTTGAGTGAGTCTGTCTAAGAACTCAGAGGGGTTTCATCTCTCTTTTGAATTATGTCTTGGAGCTTTTGAAAATTGACTACTTTACGAGCTGCCTTTTTCAGACCTGCTATTAAGCAGGAGGCAAAAATATCTTGCGAGCGGAGACCTACGGCGGTGTTATAATTCCAGTGTGGGTCTTGTTCGGGGACCGCAGTGGGGCCAGGGGGATAGGTGGGGGTCAGTCCTGTGGGTTTTGGTAGCCTGCGTTTGGGCGAAGTCTCAAACTCATCTACGCTCTTCAGGGAGGAGAGTATTGGCCAGGAACATGAAAATGTCATGATGTGTGAGGCTGTAAGACTGGAGGGTCTATTGAAACTCCCTGATGTATGTCATGGGATCAGTGGAAAAGGAACTTAGGCGTTTCTCTAGTTGGGCTAAATCTCTTAAGGAGAAAGGGACATGAACGCACACGATGCCTTCGGATCCTGCTACCTCCTGGAGGGGGGTGATAATTTTGGGAGGCTCTCGGGACTGAGTTTGAGGGGGACTGAAGGGTTCTGGCTCAGTCTGTGGGGGAGGGACGCGGTCTAGCCGTGCCTAGTCGAGCAGGTCCTGAAGTGCAGAAGGGGGTCAAAGAAAATAAAGAAAGATAGAATCAGACCTACATGTTGCCAGCCTGCAGCCCAGCTGCTTGCCTCTGCTGCTTTAGTTGGGCTTAAACTCATGACTCTTAGGTTAAGAGTCCCATGCTCTACTAACTGAGCTACAGCAGGGATCCAGTTAATTGCTTATGGAATGTCTTTGTTCTCTATTCTTGCCACATTGGCAAGTGGGGGAAGGGCATATTTAGAAGCAGGGGCAGTGTTTCTACACATCTTCAAGGTCTCTCTATTTTCAGAGTGTGGAGTCTTGGCAAGATATGTTTTTGTGGACAGATAACTTCTAAGGACTGCATCGGTTGTTCTCTAGCTTGTGCTTTCCCATGCTGCATTCAGACATGGGGGAAGGTGCTTTCCCATTCTCCCTACAAACATGTGAGAAGACAAAGGCGGTCCCTAACAGGGGAGAAACAGGTGATGAGGGCAAAGACGGAGGAGGCCCCCGGGACCTAGTTAAAGGGGGGCTGAAAGGCTCAGGCTTAATCTGCAGGGAATGAAGGTGGAGGAGGTGAGGTGGGGGAGGAGATGGTTGGGGAGGAAGGGAGAAGGGCTGTTGTAGGAGAAGAAGGGGAAGGGAGTGAATGGGAGGCTTCTGCGGGGGTGGCGGCTTGCAGGCTAGGAGAACTTGGGAGGGGGCGGGGAGAGGAGGAGGCGGAAAGCTTCGATATAGGGAATCTCCTTCCATTTTTTCAGGCGCTGGCAGTAGTTAAAAAGATCGCGAGTGATGTTAGGATCAAGAGTTCCCCCTGCGGGCCATTGGTTTGGTTTTATATTAGGCATCAGGGAGGGGGTAGCCAGATGCTTAAGCAGGCATTCAAGAGGTGAACTTTCAGGGAGGGATGAGGAGGCTCCCATGACTAAAGGACAGAGAAGGAGACAAACAGGGGAAGACGAACGGAGATCCTCGGACCGGAGGCAGACCCAAGGAGACAAAGGGCGTCCCCGATGATCCTTGGTGGTCTGCGGAAACTCGTGTACGAGTCAGAATTTCTTGGGAAGTGTGGGTCATCACCCAGACTTCCCTAAGAAGGCAGAGTGCTGGAGTCACGAGGTACCTAGCGCTAGGTGTTTTCGGCGGATGGAACAGAAGGAGGAGGGGGGGAAAAGGGAGCGTTCTCATCCACAAAGGAGTCACCTCGTTTATGGCTGTTGGAAGGGGGTACCTGAGAGTCGGCCGCAGCCGTGAAGGCCTGAGGCGGGGATTTATGGCTGTTGGAGGAGGGGTTTGAGGGTCCGCTGCAGCCGTGAAGGCCTGAGGCAGGGAGCGTTCCCTCCTCATCCCCGAGCGTCAGGGCCTTGCTGGACGATCACGGTCAATGGCACTGCGATAGCTCGGGGAAGAGTGGCCCACTCTGGGGGGAAAACTTGCCTAAAGGCCAGAGAGGAGTGGTGAGTGAAGGGTCCCCACCAGTAAGATGGCAAACTTCCGGCTTCTTTTCGGGGTCCTCGGTTCCCGCCGGCGCCACCTGAAGCCCAATCACCTCTCGCCCCCCTCCCAATCCCAGCACCTAGCCAACAGCCACCAGCCCCGTAGAAGTAACACCACAATCACCCTATGCCCCATCCTATATAACCCAGCACCTTTCCCTAATAAAGCGGAACTCTCCGGTGAATTGCTGTTGTGTGTCGCTCCTTTCCTTTCATTGGTGCCGAAACCCGGGAGACGGGACACCCCAACTGGGCCCCGTCTTCCCCCAACACCAGCAGCAGCTTGCCCTTGTCCTCTTTTTCTGGCGCTGGCTCATCACACTCACCACTCCTCTCTGGCCTTTAGGTAAGTCCCCCCCCCCCCCGCCCCGGGGTGGGCCACTCTTCCCTGAGCTATCGCAGTGCCATTGACCGTGATCGTCCGGCAAGGCCCTGACGCTCGGGGACGAGGAGGGAACGCTCCCCGCCTCAGGCCTTCACGGCTGCGGCGGACCCTCAGGCCCCTCCTCCAAAAGCCATAAACCCCCGCCTCAGCTGAAACTTTTTAAGCAAAATTTCCCCGGGGTGGGCCACTCTTCCCTGAGCTATCGCAGTGCCATTGACCGTGATCGTCCGGCAAGGCCCTGACGCTCGGGGACGAGGAGGGAACGCTTCCCGCCTCAGGCCTTCACGGCTGCGGAGGACCCTCAGGCCCCTCCTCCAAAAGCCATAAACCCCCGCCTCAGCTGAAACTTTTTAAGCAAAATTTCCCCGGGGTGGGCCACTCTTCCCTGAGCTATCGCAGTGCCATTGACCGTGACCGTCCGGCAAGGCCCTGACGCTCGGGGACGAAGTGGGAACGCTCCCCGCCTCAGGCCTTCACGGCTGCGGTGGACCGTCAGGCCCCTCCCCCGACAGCCATAAATCCCCGCCTCAGGCCTTCACGGATGCAGCGGACCCTCAGGCCCCTCCTCCAAAAGCCATAAACCCCCACCTCAGGCCTTCACAGCTGCAGCAGACTCTCAGCCCCCTCCCCCTCCAACAGCCATAAATGAGGTGACTCCTTTGCGGATGAGAACGCTCCCTTTCCCGCCCCCTCCTCCTTCTGTTCCGTCCGCCGAAACCTGTTCGGTCTGCCGAAAACGCCTAGCGCTAGGTACCTCGTGACTCCGGCACTCTGCCTTCTTAGGGAAGTCTGGGTGACGACCCACACTTCCCAAGAAATTCCGACTCGTATACGAGTTTCCGCAGACCACCAAGGATCATCGGGGACGCCCTTTGTCTCCTTGTGGTCTGCCTCCATTCCGAGGATCCCCGTTCGTCTTCCCCTGTTTGTCTCCCTCTCTGTCCTTTAGCCATTTTGTCTCCTTGTGGTCTGCCTCCAGTCCAAGGATCTCCATTTGTCTTCCCCTGTTTGTCTCCTTCTCTGTCCTTTAGCCATGGGAGCCTCCTCATCCCTCCCTGAAAGTTCACCTCTTGAATGCCTGCTTAAGCATCTAGCTACCCTCTCCCTGACGCCTGATATAAAACCAAAACTTCTTCGTAAATATTGCTCCCAAGACTGGCCGACATACCCCCTAGACAATAACAACCAATGGCCTGCAGGGGGAACTCTTGATCCTAACATCACTCGCAATGTCTTTAACTACTGCCAGCGCCTGAAAAAATGGAAGGAGATTCCCTATATCGAAGCTTTTCGCCTCCTAGCTCAAAATCCCAGCCTCTGCACCACCTGCTCCCCGCCCCAAGTTCTCCTACCTGCAAGCCGTCTCCCTCCCCTCCACACACTCCCAGTCCCTCTTCAATTACCTTTGACCCGGCCAACGAGCCTCCGCCATACAGACTTCCCCCTTCAGCCCCTCCCCCTCCTACAACCCCTCCACTCTCCGCCGCTGCTGCCGCCTCTTTCCCCATGGCAGAAGCCTCCCGTCCTCTCCCTTCCCCTTCTTCTCCTACAACAGCCCCCCCCTTCCTCTACCGCCGCCACCGCTGCCGCTGTCCCCGCGGCAGAAGCTTCCCATCCTCTCCCTTACCCTTCTCCTCCTACAACACCCCCTCCCCCTTCCTCTACCGCCGCCACCGCTGCCGCTTTCCCCGCGGCAGAAGCTTCCCATCCTCTCCCTTCCCCTTCTTCTCCTACAACAGCCCCTCCCCCTTCCTCTATCGCCGCCGCCGCCTCCACCCCCGCAGAAGCCTCCCATCCTCTCCCTTCCCCCTCCTCCACCATCTCCTCCTACACCTCACCACCTCCTCCTCCGTCCCCCTCACCTTCCCCCCTCCCGCAAATCGAGCCTGAGCCTTTCAGCCCCCCTCTAACTAAGATTCAAGAGCCTCGTCCGTCTTTGCCCCCTCAGATTCGGTCCCGAGAGCCTCCCAAAATTATCGTGGCTTTGCCCCCATTACCTGTTTCCCCTGCACAGACTGAGCCAGAACCCTCAGTCCCCCTCAGACTCGGTCCCGAGGGCCTCCCAAAATTATCGCCCCGCTCCGGGAAGTAGCAGGATCCGAAGGCATCTTGCGCGTTCACATACCTTTCTCCTTAGGAGATTTAGCCCAACTAGAGAAACGCCTAGGTTCCTTTTCCACTGATCCCACGACCTACATCAGGGAGTTTCAATGGACCCTCCAGTCTTACAGCCTCACGCATCATGACATTTTCATGCTCCTGGCCAATACTCTCCTCCCTGAGGAGCGTAGACGAGCTTGGGACTTCGCCCAAATGCATGCTACCGAAACCCACAGGACTGACCCCACCTGTCCCCCTGGTACCACTGCTGTCCCCGAACAAGACCCACACTGGGATTATAACACCGCTGTGGGTCTCCACTCTCGAGATATTTTTGCCTCCTGCTTAATAGCAGGTCTAAAAAAGGCAGCTCGTAAAGTAGTCAATTTTCAAAAGCTCCAAGACATAATTCAAAAGAGAGATGAAACCCCCTCTGAGTTCTTAGATAGACTCACTCAAGCCCTATTACAGTATACCAGCCTGGACCCAGAAACACCTGAAGGAAGACAGGTCCTTATGACGTACTTCCTAGCTCAAAGCTACACCGACATTAAAGCTAAACTCAAAAAGTTAGAACAGGGCCCCGCGACCCCACAGACTGAGATCCTAACAGTGGCCTTTAAAGTCTTCCATAACTGGGAGGAGGAGAAAGAACGCCGTAAACAAAAAGCTGATCAGGCCAATTTCCAGATGTTGGCCCAGCTGATAAAACCACAACCTGGGCGCCCCTCTACAGACAAGCCCCCCCCAGGAGCTTGTTTCAAGTGCGGAAAAGAGGGACATTGGTCAAGGGCGTGCCCCTCCCCCAGATCTCCTACCACCCCATGCCCCAGATGCCACAAAAAGGGGGTCTGATTGCCCAACCACCCGAAGGGGAGGCTGGACGAACAACCCCCATCCTAAGCCCGCCGTAGTGGGGCTGGCAGAAGAAGACAGACGGGGCCCGGGGGCTTCTCGCCCGACCATTTCCATCACCAAACAGGAGCCCAGGGTTATTTTAACAGTAGATGGTCGCCCCATCTCCTTCCTCCTAGACACAGGAGCCACCTTCTCAGTCTTGCGAGAATACTGGGGCCCTACCACACCAGCCATTACTCCTATAGTCGGGATAAGAGGTAAACAGATTTTCCCATTAAACCCCCCCCTTTTATGCACAATCCTAAACAATCCCATACCTTTCTCCCACTCCTTCCTAGTTATGCCCCAGTGTCCCATCCCTTTACTAGGACAAGACATCCTTTCCCTCCTCCACGTTTCCATAACTATATCCACTCCCACAGCCCCCAGTACTCCCTTTCTGATGGCCCTCATAGCTGACGACCCCCCTCTACCCAATGAAAGCTCTGGTTCTGCCCTCATACACCCTGTAAATCCCAAAGTTTGGGACATTACAAGCCCCTCCGTGGCCCTATGTCCCCCTGCCTCTATCAAATTATGTGACCCCTCTCAGTATATCTGTCAGGCCCAATACCCCCTAACCACTTCAGCCCTCATAGGCCTCCAACCAATCATTCAAGATCTCTTAAACAAAAACTACCTCAGACCCACTCACTCCCCATTTAATACCCCCATATTAGCTGTGAAAAAAAACAATGGATCTTTCCTCCTTGTCCAAGACCTTCGCCTCATCAACATAGCCATTGTCCCTATCCATCCCTTAGTTCCAAATCCATACACCCTTTTATTGCAGATCCCTGCTTCTGCATCCCACTTCTCAGTCCTAGATCTCAAGGACGAATTTTTTCTATTCCTCTAGACCCCTCCTCCCAAGATTTTTTTGCCTTCACCTGGACGGACCCATACACCAGACATTCTGTACAGCTTACTTGGACAGTTTTACCACAAGGCTTCCGAGATAGTCCCCATATTTTTGGACAAGTCCTAGCTCAAGACCTCAAACAGTTTCACTATGATCACCCCGAGTCCACTTTATTACAATATGTAGATGATCTTCTACTCTGCAGTCCCTCATGGGAACAGTCTCAACTTGACACTGCGTCTCTACTTAACCTTCTAGCTTCCAGAGGTTACCGAGTATCCCCTGTCAAAGCTCAAATCTCTTCCCCTTCTGTCACTTACCTTGGATTCCTTCTGTCTCAGCAAAGAAAGTCCATTACCTTAGACAGAAAATGACTCCTCTATGACCTGCCCGTTCCCAAAATCAAGACAGAAATCCTTTCCTTTCTAGGCTTGGCTGGGTATTTTAGAGCGTGGATCCCTAACTTCTCCCTGTTGGCAAGACCCCTATACGACCTCAGCAAGGGCCCCCCTGAAGAACCATTATCATCCTCACCCCGACACTCCTTCATTAAGCTCTGTCAAGCCCTTGTAAAAGCTCCAGCTCTCCATCTCCCTGATTTGTCAAAACCCTTCTCATTATACATTCATGAGAGGTCCAGTCAAGCTCTAGGAGTCCTAGGCCAATATTATGGCCCATCCTTTGCCCCAGTAGCTTATCTCTCCAAGCAATTAGACCCCACAGTTCGGGGATGGGCCCTCTGCCTACGGGCATTAGCCGCTGGACAGCTCTTGCAGAAAGAAGCTCACAAACTAACATTCGGAGCGCCCCTTACCATTCTGTCCCCACATCACCTAAAAGATCTCTTAACCTACAAAAGTTTACAGACTCTCCCCTCCTCCAGACTCCTGACCTTACTGTCCTCTTTCCTCCAAAATCCAAACATTTCTTTCCTCCCCTGCCCGCCCCTAAATCCGGCCACTCTTCTTCCTCTGCCCTACTCTCCTCATACTCCCTCGCATGATTGCCTGGAAGCCCTTCACAACTTCCTTCCGTGCCACTCCACGATCTCCGAAGGAGCCCTCTCACACTCCGACCTCATCTGGTTTACTGATGGGTCCTCCTTTAAACATGAGGGCATCCACTACTCAGAATATGCAGTAGTCTCCCTCGAAGATGTCATTGAAGCACGAGCCCTACCCCCTGGTACAACCAATCAGCAGGCTGAACTCATTGCAGCCACCAGAGCTTGCACTCTGGCCCGGGACACGTCTCTCACATTGTACACTGACTCCAAGTACGTATTCCACATTCTCTTGTCCCACGCGGCAGTATGGAAAGAACGAGGCCTCCTCACCACAAAAGGGAATTCCATAACTAATTCAGCCTTAATTACTAAACTTTTAGAGGCTTCACAACTCCCACACCGACTAGGCATAGTCCACTGCAAATCACATCAAAAAGACGACTCCCCCATTGCAAGAGGTAACAACAAGGCCGACAGAGTAGCCCGGTCAGTTGCCCTATCAGAAAACGCACCAGACAACAATCCGTCTGCCCTTGCAGTTTTAGCCTTATCACAAGACGCCCTCTGCTCTCAGGACAAAGAGTCTCTCTTCCGCCTCTTACATGACCTGTTCCATCCCAGCCCCCAATCCTTAATCCATTTTTTACAATCTTTTTTTCCTCTCTCTCCTGAAGACAAAACCCTACTTAACCAAATCACCTGCAAGTGCACCATCTGCCAATG
Organism: Manis javanica; assembly: GCF_040802235.1. Lineage (NCBI taxonomy): Eukaryota > Metazoa > Chordata > Mammalia > Pholidota > Manidae > Manis > Manis javanica. The sequence goes on along the minus strand of NC_133160.1, from coordinate 123,625,605 downwards.
CACTAATCCTAATACCCCCCTCAAAGCCCGACCCTTCCCAGCTCATCAAGCAAGGGGTAATGTCCCCGCTGCAGATTGGCAAATAGACTTCACTAACATGCCCCCTGTACGACGTACCAGATACCTACTCGTGCTAGTAGATACATTTTCAGGATGGGTCGAAGCTTTCCCCACCACTAACAAACGAGCATCCATAGTTGCCTCTATCCTCCTCACCCAGATCTTTCCTAGGTTCGGGATGCCCGCTTCCCTCCAATCAGATAACGGCCCTGAGTTCACTGCCCAAATTATCCAAAACCTCTCCAAGTCGCTCTCGCTCCCCTGGCATTTACATTGTCCTTATCGACCACAAGCTTCAGGAAAAGTAGAAAGAGCCAATAGGATTCTAAAAGACATCCTGACCAAACTATCTCTAGAACTACACCTTGACTGGGTTCGCTTACTTCCCTTAGCTCTACTCCGCATTCGAGCCCTCCCAAAGAAACCTTCCTTCTTGTCACCCTTTGAAATCATGTACGGCCGCCCAATTCTACCCCCGGGGCTCCCTTCCCACAAAGGACCAATTCCTCCCAATATAGCCCTTCCACTACTCTCTCTCCTCCGCACTGAATTGTGGAAATATCAAGATTGGCTCCTTCCTGATCCATCCGCCTCCCAAAATCCTCCTGTCTTACAGCCCGGCCAACTAGTGTTTTATAAGCCACCAGAAGATCAGCCCTCTCTCACCCCGAAATGGGAAGGTCCACACCCAGTTATTCTCTGCACCCCCTCAGCCGCCAAGCTCTCACTGCCTGATAACTCTGTCACCCCTTGGATTCATATCTCCAGGTTGAAACCAAATACCCAAGACTCACCTTCTCTGGACACCCAAGACCCATCAGTCACAATCCAGAGTCCTTCGGATACAGCCCAAGATGCTGTCTACTCTACCACGCCTCATCCCTCTGATCCCTTGAAGCTCCACATCTCCCGTGCACCCTCTGTGCCATCCATACCTGAATCATGACTTTTTCCTCCTTTACTGCTCTCTCGCTTTTTTCCCTCATTCCTATTGTCTTCCCTGCCGCCCCACCCTCCTTTGTATGGCGATTCAAAGTCAAGCAGACTTACACACAGCATCAAACAAAAGTTACTGCCCTCATTGCCACATCAGACTGCCCTCTGAAAGGCTGCTCTGAGCCTTTGTACCTCCACTTTCCTCCCTCCACTGAAGTATTCATTTACAGCTACCTTTATTCTCCCTACCTCTGCTTCCTCTATGACCAAAGACAAGCCTATTGCAGGCGATGGCAAGACACCTACGGGGGATGCCCCTACTGGTCTTGCACCATTCACTACATGGGTGACTTCCAGTACCCACAGTATTACTCCTCCAACCGTTTCATGAAATATCCCAATGGCTCATTCTCCTTATTAATCCCAGATCCCTGGGACTCTCGATGGGCTGCTGGAGTAACAGCCTCAGTTTACTACAAGGGGTCCTCGACCCCCCATGGTACCCTTCATATCTCTCGAGAGTATGTTCCCTCTCGCTCCCAGATCTCTCAAGTTGCATCAGGTATCAGACATTCCGAAAAAGTCATTATCCAAACTTTTGATGGCGCCTCTTCATCTTCTTATTCCTCCTACTCTTGGTTACAGCTCATTCAAGACACCACCATCTTTCTCAACCACACCCTCAACACCGCCAATTGTTTCTTGTGCGCATCACTACAGCGCCCACTGCTGGCCGCCGTGCCCCTCAATATTTCCAACTACTCCTTCCATGTAGAAGGACAACCCCTCCATCCCCTGGCAGACATAACCCTGTGGGAACCAGAATACCCAGATAATCTCACCATCCACCACTGTGTAGGCCCAACTCCACCCACCTCCAGTGCACTGCACTGCCTCTCTATCTACACCCCTACCTCCGGCTCTAAGACTTTTACGCAACCAGGACACTTCTTTTGGTGTAATGGCAGCCTTTTCAACTCACTACCTCTCAACTCCGATACACCCTGCATTCTCGTCACCCTAATCCCATAGCTTACACTTTACAGCATGGCAGAATTCCTTGAGCTCCAACCTCCCTTACACTCACGCACAAAAAGGGCTGCTTTCCTTCCCATCATGGTCGGTATCTCTTTAATCACCTCAGCCATTGGGGTGGGGTTTTTGGGAGGAGCCTTGGGTCACTCTCTATGGGCAGTTAGAGATCTCGACGCCAAACTTGAGGGAGCCCTGACATCCACTGCCGATTCCCTAGCCTCTCTCCAAAGACAGGTCACTTCGCTAGCTAAAGTCACCCTTCAAAACCGGCGGGCCCTAGATCTGCTTACAGCCGAGAAGGGCGGCACCTGCGTCTTCCTCCAGGAAGAGTGCTGCTATTACATCAACGAATCCGGCATTGTAGAAACTGACATCACCAAACTCACTGACCTTGCCTCCAGCCTCCACTCTGCTTCCAATTCCAACCCATTCTCTTCAATACTAACAAACCCCCTCCTCACCTGGCTCTGGCCCATTGCAGGCCCCATAATAGTCATTCTTCTCGTCTGTCTCTTCTTACCCTGTATAATAAAGTTCATCAAATCCCAAGTTGGAAAAATCTCTAATCAAGCTTTCAACCAGCTTTTACTCAGGAACTACCAGCTTCTGGCCACGGAAGACCCCCTCACCCTCACGTGACCTCCTCACCACATGCTGAGATGGACCCCTCTCTCCGCTGGAAACTGTTCCTGGAAACAATGGCCGCAGACGCCTGGCTCCTGACACCCATATCCTCTTGGCATCATTGGAATCAACAGGTCCTCAACCTATGGTTACAGGGAACCTTCATTGATTTCCAACCTGAAGAAGTCCACATCTACTCATCCTTACTGTGGGGAGTCCTATCAACCCTTTCCTCCCAATCCTCAAACCTCACTCCCTTCTCCGCCCCTGTTCAGCAGGAAGCAGCCAGAGAGAAAGCAACGTCCACAAACCCATAGAGGAGAAAGGGGGGAATGAAGGGTCCCCACCAGTAAGATGGCGAACTTCCGGCTTCTTTTCGGGGTCCTCAGTTCCCGCCGGCGCCACCTGAAGCCCAATCACCTCTCGCCCCCCTCCCAATCCCAGCACCTAGCCAACAGCCACTAGCCCCGTAGAAGTAACACCACAATCACCCTATGCCCCATCCTATATAACCCAGCACCTTTCCCTAATAAAGCGGAACTCTCCGGTGAATTGCTGTTGTGTGTCGCTCCTTTCCTTTCAGTGAGTGTGATGAGCCAGCGCCGGAAAAAGAGGACGAGGGCAAGCTGCTGCTGGTGTCGGAGGGAAGATGGGGCCCAGTTGGGGTGTCCCGTCTCCCGGGTTTCGGCACCAATGAAAGGAAAGGAGCGACACATAGCAGCAATTCACCGGAGAGTTCCGCTTTATTAGGGAAAGGTGCTGGGTTATATAGGAAGGGGCATGAATTGATTGAGGTGTCACTTCTACGGGGCTGGTGGCTGTTGGCTAGGTGCTGGGATTGGGAGGGGGGCGAGAGGTGATTGGGCTTCAGGTGGCGCCGGCGGGAACTGAGGACCCCGAAGAGAAGCCGGAAGTTTGCCATCTTACTGGTGGGGACCCTTCAATTACTGACTTACTAAGTATATAAATTGAGTTACTTAAAATAGTCAATAATACTGTAATATCTTTCTAGGCTGACAGATAGTAACTACACTTACTAGGGTGAACATTTAATAATGTAGATAAACTGTCAAGTCACTAGGTTGTATACTTGAAACCAATAACAAAAAAAGAGATTTGCTATTGTAGGGGGAAAACCTCTTCCTCTTCCCTCAGAGGAATAATTATCTGCATTCAATCAGATTCTAAGGTAGTGGCTAGACCATGATTTTATGTGAGTTGAATCACTAATCAAAGGAATAGAGACTTTCCTTTCCTTATATTTATCTCTAAAGGAAAGCAAAAGCCAACTCATTTTGTTTTTTATTCACTTCATTTTTACACATGGATAACAAGGGAATGAAGCTCCCTTACATTTTTCTGGCTTCCACATGACCTTCAGCCATGTTATAACCTGTGAGAGTCCCTACTTTCACTTAATCCTGCTCTGCCAGTGTAATCCCAGTTGTTAACAAAATAGTACCTTTCTTAATGTTTGTATTGCTTTTTTTTATAGGTAAATCTTACCAGAGAATGTAAAAATGGGTGTAACTGGGGCAAGGCAGGATTTAGGAATTCTAAAGTCTGAGTCGAGTGATACACCTTAAAGACAAATAATGATGGCACTTGCCTTGAAGGTTTATCCTGGCAATTAAGTGCTACATTTTGTATAAAACAATAAACATATAATGGGCTATTCTAATTTACCAATGAGTTTGTTTGCTCACTTATGAAGGCATTTATCTTTTCATGTTTTATGCAGGGCATCATAAAAAAAGAAAAGAAAATCTATTTTGTGACAAACGTCTAGGGCATTCTGTCATTCAGAAGTCTAAAATATAGGAATCTTACTGAGGAAAATGATGGGGAGAATATTTAGTGTCATTGCTGGCCAGAACAAGACAATATAACTTCAGATTGTGAAGAGAGATGGATAAGACATAGATTTAAGTGTGTTCAAGACAGAAGTTCAAATAAATTGTTCACATAAAGGCTAGACATTCTAAATTTTGATGTAAAAGTTTAGCAGAGAGAGAAAGTAGGCAAAGGAAACACAGCTTGTTCCCATGGTCCCAACTGACTCACAAGGGCTGACTTAACACTCAAAAACAGACCAACACCCAAAGGCAAACACTTATTTTGGTGCACTGGACAAATGTGGATGTATTACACAACTTATCATTCCCTCAACTTCATTATTAATATATTCATTCTTTATATTCTCAAAGTCGTATACTCTTATATTCTAGGTATTATTATTTCTGTTGTTATTGTTTATGTTTTTGGGGGGCAATTCCTTGGGGTTGGTAATATCAATGGCCAGTGTTGAACCGTGGCTGGACTTCTATTGTGTCTCTGTTCTTGTTTATTCAAATGGAAGAAGGTAACAAGTCCAATTAGGTCTTAAAAGTATCCTGACAAGCTTTACCGCTGTGCAATTATTGCTATTGAGTCTCATACTTCCTTTTATAATAAAGAATGGTTTTTTCTGCATTGACTCAGCTCTCCTGTACAATGTTAGATCAGAAGCAGAGTTCTATTTCCAATAGGCTCAGCTACTTTAAAATTCTTCTCCCAGGAAGTGAAGGCCTATTCCTCTTAGCCTCAATTGTTTTATACTGCATACAAGTAGATACATTCAATAACAAGTAGCTAATTCAGTCTTCTGCTCTGGTCATTACTTGTTATTTTTCTTTCTTGTCATAGTACTTACAATTTTTAAATATTTTTCTATTCCTTCTTTATTTCAAAAGTGCGAAACTCCCCTCTAACTCAAACTCCATACACAATTGATCCTATAAACACTACTTACATATCTCTCAAAAACTTCCAACTTTCTCTGCTGTCTTTGCTTCCATTCTAGCTCAATATACAATTAAGTCTCACTTTATCTATGACAATTTATAGTTTTATTCCTCTGTGATTAAATTTTTGCTCCAAGTTGAGAGAATAACTTTTTAGAGTTTAACTGTCTTCAGGTCCTTTCTCTTCAAAACTTTCATAGTAATCTTATTACAAATTCATGTTCTTAAAAACTCTGCCTATTTCTCCAGCTCCATCTTTAACATCCCCACCACCTACTCACTTCTATTTTATTGATGCTGGGACACTTTTAGATTTCAGAAATTCCAAACAATACCACTCTTTCTAACCCAAAGGTCCTTCCTCCCTATGCCAGAGAAACTTCATTACCATTCTCAATTTATGTAGTCATTTTATTCATATACTTCAAGTCACAAGGTGAATATCTTTTTTTAAAGAATTCAGATTCAGATTCATTTTTTAATAATTCCATAGTATTCTGTAATGTGCATTATTATAACTGTTAAATTTGCCTTAATATCTTTTTTGTACCTCAAAATTGAATTACATTGAAGAAGGGATTATTTTACCTTGCTACTCTAATTGCAGAATTTAGCAGTGTTCTTAGCACAGAATGGTTAATAAGTAATTATTGACTGAGTAAGTACACAAATGTGTCAATAAGTAAAATATCCTGAAGTTATTTTTCATTGTGTGAAAATCCATTACTTTCCCCCTTTTAGTGAGGTGAGTCTGGGAAGGAGTGGTAGTTATCAAGAAAAAAAAACTCATGGATAAAATGAATATTTTATATTATTTTCAGAAACATTGCAAATGAAATGTTATTCAGATATGGTTCAAATATCTCCAAGTGAATTCTTTATCAAATTCAAGACAATGTGATGTTGTGAATTAATAGTCTCTCAGAAGCTACAGGAAGAACATAATTCAATTATATAGAGAGATGAAGATAAATATTTAAATACTTAGGCAACATGTATTGAATGTATCAATAATGTTATCAAATGTTAAATACTTCATGTAAATTACCTCTTGTATTCACAATTCAGTAATGAAAGAGCACTATTGTCCTCAACTTGTAGATGATCAAAATGATGCCTATGCAAATATAACTAATAATTACTAAGCAAAAATATTTGTTCCTGGATCTGTCTGATTTCAAAACCCATGATTGTTATACAGAAATATTTTTTTCCCTTCAAGATAAGTTGTAGGAGAATAGATTTTTGATACTCAACTGTAACTTGGGGTTGTTTTGTTTTGTTTTGTTTTAATTAGGAAAACTGATACAGTAATATTTTCCATTATCTTAGTGGAATTCACTAATTTCATTTGAATCATTATCACAATGCAGGTTATTTCTTTCTGTCTATATCTAGGGCTAGAAATCCAGGGTTTTTGTAATGCTTTGGCAAAGGGGAAGAATAAAACTTTACTGTTGTAGAGAAGGTATTTCTGTTGAATGATCCTATATTCTTTTACTTTGAGATGACAAGGAACTCCTTCCCCCCAGTCAGCATGTGCTGCTACACTACCAATTTCCCAAAGCTTCAGGCAACCTCTGCAAATATGTGACTCCCCTAATTTGCTGCATTATGTTTAATTTTTAAGCAGGTAGAAATGTGATGCAGAGTTCTTCTTTGTAATAAATCCTGTAGTGTGCCCAAATATTCTCATGAATGCTCCTCCACAGGGTGGTGAGACCTCACCTGCCAGTATGCCTCATCTTACCTCTGCACTGATTTTATATCAAGCCTACTCCATGCTTACGTTTAATAGTAAGCTGTTCTTTACCTTCCTGCTTAATAGATGCATGATCTGTGCAGAGATACAGACAAAACAGAGCCAAGTGTACTGTGATTATGCCTTATGTACATGCTTTTCTACTTGCTAGGTGCTGAAATGAACATACATGTACATGTGAAGTGACAGAAGTGCTTTCTTCTTGCTTTGGCTGAATATGAGAAACATACATCTCCTAATTATACATGGAATATAGCTTAGCACTTTTCATATTATGTATTAACTGTGATGTCAAATCATTATTATTTCTCAAGGTTGCTTATAATCCTGGTATGAAGGTACAGAAATCATTTTCATTAATTTCCTTGAATAAAGAATTTGAAGTGCCAAAATTTGAAGTTTTAGGCTAATAGTGTTTGATTAGATCAACTTTTGGAGGACTGAGGAAAAGAACGGTTTTATGTTGCAAAGCACACTAGCCCCAAATTATTTACTTACCTAAATGTTGCTTTTGAGGTGCAAGCCTGCTAAGATGTATACAGCAAGAGTGCAACTGTTATTCACAATACACTCAGGAGTGTGAAATGACTATAGCTTCTATGTGTCCACAGATGGCTTGTCTTCTCATGATTAAGTCTAAGTGACAAAGCTTTTACCTCAAAGAGATGAACCCATCAAAAAGAAATTATTTAAACTTAGAGGCACTAAAATCCTATATAAAGCAAAGTTTGAAGGATTGTTTTCATTGTTTACACCTCCTGTATAGCCAGGTTTCCACCTCTTATGAGCCAGTTTGTCTAGGTTTGAATTCTACCTCCATCAATAATTATGCAAAATATGACCTTGGCCAAGTCAGTTAAGTGTGCTTCCATTTTCTTGTTTATAAAATTTTAGATAATTATAGTATCTCTTTCATAGGGATATTGAGAGATGAAATGAGTTCATATAAATAAATGCCTTAGAATGATGCCTTGCACATATATACTGAATACATTTTAGCATTTATTCTTAGGATAAGTTATGTACATTTTCATTAAAAGAGCATTTAAATCTGTAACTCCTTTGAAGGACTACCCAGTGAGTGCACTTAGCTTCCTTTACACTTCCAGTCTAACTAGAAGTTCAACCCTTAGCCACCCCAAACTCACCCACATATATTATTAAAATGTCTTCAAATACAGGAAAGATGTTAGGTATATCTTGTTGAGTTGCATATGTTTAAATTTAGCAAGAAAGATGTATTAGTCCCTAACCCCAATCTTATGCCATGTTCTTTTTGAATCAAAATATCACATTCCAGACTCTGGCTTTAGATTTTTGATTTAACAGATAAACTGGTGCTAAGAACCTGCTGTCTGGAGATTAACAGCACAGTTTTAGTTTCTGATTTTCCAGAATGCTGGCCTAGGATACCACAATGAAAGAATTCTTTTCTTTCTTTCAGCTTTGCCCTTTCTTCCCCACTGATCCAGATTGCATTATCATATCCCAGGTCTTTCTCAGAAACAAAGCAATCTTTATCATATCCCTGCCTGATACATTGTAGCTTTAGTTACTGCAGCAGAGACTTGGCCTTGAAAGGGTTTCCTTTTCTGAAGAGTAGTTCACAGTCAGTCTCTTCAATGCAGGTTTCAGAGGTGACCTAAAACAAATGCCAGTGTCTGTCACTTTCTTCCTTCTGCTGACTTGTATCTTTCTCGATTTTTATTCTACCTCAGGGTTGGAGTCCTCGCCTTATGATGACTTGGCTTTGAATATTAGCCTAGGACTCACATAAATGATGCCCAGTGATTTTGAAAAAATTGCCATGTATCTAAATTCTATGAGAATGTATTTCACCATTGGTTATTTCCACACAAGAAGTCAAACTGAGGTTCCACCTTTTACCTTCACTGCCCCTCTGGTTATCAAAAAGAATTTTGTGACTTATTCTTCAAGTGTACTGGGAATTATTAAAGGCTGAATGTCCACAGTAGCCAATTAACATGAATATCAGCAAATATTTAAAAATGAGCTATCGCAAAGCCATCTGCTGTGCAAATTATTTTTTAATATACAAACAATCTAGTATGAAGTGCCTATAAATTTATTTTAACTATTGTAATTATGTAGACAATACATAGAGTTTTTTAGTTATGTTCTCAGTTAGATTATTTTCATGATCTTTTCTGCTGATCTCAATGGAAAATATTTTATGAAAATCCTTCCATCTCTACCGGTCTACATAGTTAATTAATTTTAATGACTGATCAATACTTCATAGTGAAGATACACCACAATTTATTTAGTTATGTTTCCAGTAATAGTCAGTATTCTTTCTTCTTTCCTCTTCTTTCATATTCTAAAAACAATTCTGGCAATTAAGCTTTTGGTGCATACATCATTATACAGTGATATCTTATTTCTATGGTATAGATACCCTGGCACAGGATTTTGAGTTTGAAGAAAAATTTATTTTAATACATTTAATTTTGTTCTGTTCAATTGCTTGCCTTAAAAACATTTCATATTTTACAAGCAATATCTGAGAGTGTCATTTTCTGGTAATCTCCAGAAGCAATAACACCTCTACCTCTTTAAATATTTCTAAATTTTATACATGTCACAGCTTGATACACATACAATATAAAAACGGTAGTAACAAGTCAACATTTATTATCTTTATTGTCAGTTTTCTGAATATTTGTGTGTTTAATGATTCATATCTTTTGTGTGTTTGAATTTCCTATGCAAATAACTTGACTATTATTTTTTGTTATATTTTTTCTTTTCAACATGTAAGGAAAACTGGTTATTATCTACCTTACAAATATGTTTTCCATTGCCCTACATTTGTTATTCATATTTATATAGGCTAGTATTACTATCTCTTATTTGGGGTTTGGTCTCTTTTTCAGTTTTTATTCTTTGCCTATGTGCTGGGTTTAATTTTAGTTAAAGTTGTGATGGTCTTGAAAGTGGTAGAAACTGAGCCCTTCCTACATGAGCCGCGAGAAAAAGGTTGCATCCTCTGCTGATGTACGTAAAAGAGTATTTGCCCAGATATTCACTTTTCCATGTATTCACTAAGAATTATGTAGAAAGAGGTTCAGCTAATCTATTCAACTCAATTTTTGTGGGTTAGGGAACCTACTTAGTATTGTTGTTAAATATTATTAAAATTTAAATTGGTAATAGACAAGAGGCAAAGTCCATTTTTCAGACACCTGCCCAAAATAATGCATGAGAAAGCAAAATACCAGCTCTTTTTTCCCCAGAACCCAAGAATCCATTTGTCTGTGAGATCAAATTACCATGTGACTCAGAAAAGGCAGATTTTTATTATTTTTAGTGTAAAGGAAAGGAAACAATTTTAGGTTATACTTTTCCTATAATCCTTTTTTCACTTTGTTTAAAGCTATTGTGTTGTTAAGGGTGAAAAAATGCCCTAGGATTATGATTAATTAACATTCTCAAGCAATAGCTCTAATTTATTATTCTACTGCCATTAATATATGAATAAGTACATTTATGTAACACTGCCTAAGACTTCTGTTCAATTTTATATAAATTTACATGTTTCCTTCAAATTTGGAAATTATAAAAATAAGTTCTATTTTATAAAAGGAAGAATGGTTTATCCAAGGTCATATGAGTTGATATTTCTGTGTCATTTTTTTTTGGGTATAGTACTTATGGTGAACAAGAAATTAGGTAGTCACCATTCCTTCCAGTGATAAAATTACCATTTTATAAAGAAAATACTATTCGGTGAATCATTAGTACTTCCCAAACTGAATAACTCACTTATAATGAATTCATTCTGTGAAGAAAAATGACTGATACCACCCAAAAGCTCTGAATTTTTATGCATTGGAATTACTGTTCCAGATATGACGGGGAAGGGATGAGAGAAATTAATCATTTTTATTAATATGATATTCAAAAAAAGTGCCCTTTTTCCTCATTTTCAGGACTAACATATCATATTTGACACATTTATTTTTGTCCTTCACAGTGAGTTACATTTCATCTTTTGGGTTATTGGCACAAGGAAAAAGAGATAGTCTTGCTGAGGGCCATTAATAGCTCTATATATCACTTTTAAACCGTGACTCAGCATCTCCATTGCATAAGTTCAATTTCTGGTTGTTCAGTACTATTCATACATTTGTGGCGCAATTTAGAGAGGTTAACATTTATTTTCCTTTCAGCATAGAAGATAACTTGGAAAGATAATTCTTGTCATGAAGCTATATATATAGAATATTTCCTGAAGCATTTTACATGTGATAAACACATTTCAGATCATAAATATAATTATGAAATATAATAATATATTGTGATCTTGGACAAGTCACAATCTCCCTTGACTCATTTTATTTATATATATAGAACTATATGTAATATTTACTGTACATAAACACTGATTAGATATGGATAGCTTGAAAAACTTTCTTTTAGAAAATGTTATATTTCTGTGGACTTCTATAGCAATAATCATGAGGAAACCCTATACTTTTTGTGTGTTTCTGAGCATGCAGATCAGGTATTTTATTGGTTCCAGTTATTTTCCCGTCATGGTTTCAGATCTGTGATTTTGAATCTATGATACAATAGCTCAAAAATTAGTTTCTGTAGGAAAACAGGAAATAGACTCATATTTATGATGATTTTGAGTTTTGCCATCCACCATGTAAAAAACCAACACTTTTTTTGATGACTTATGAGCAGTCAGCTTTTGTAAGTCTGTATTATTTTGTCCATAAGTAAAAATATTTTACAGAAGTGTAAAAAATTACATCAGTGAAAATAAATTATGTGGTTTTACTTTTTTCTGATTTAAGAGTAAATGACTTTCACAGTTATTTTTATACAAAGTTGTGGCTGTTAAAATTCACATCTGAATTTAACATGAAAAACATCAAGTCTTTCTGATAATGCATGAAAATTTCTTAGATAAGGTGGTTTAAGTCATGAAGTTTTCCATTTATACTCTTTAAATGTATTCACAAAAATTTACAGAAAAACTATTTTAGGCATACTTTCATTAAATAACATTAACTAGTTGGAAATGCCAAGTTATTTGTCTTACAGATTTACTCAATGTTGGTGTGGAAAATTCCCTTTTTGTGGTGTCATTTGCTTGGTGTCTTTGATTGTTCTACTTTTATTAGTGTAAACAAATCAATAGAGTGCTGTCAGCTTGGTCTCTCCACTTCCACTATAAAATTCCTCACCAAATTTTCACCTGATCATTTAGTATCATTTTGATCGTTGTTAGATTCATTGTTCCATTATAAGTTCCAAAATGTTAATATTCTAATTCTATTTTTCTTTCTGAATTTATTAGATAAGTTCTTCTGTAAAGAAAAATTTTTTCCTTAAGTATTTGAATTTATTAATTTCTTAAAAATAAGTGTAGTCTTTTGGATTCTCATGTTTCATTTTGGTTTGCAGGCAGAGCCATTGGGTTGTTTAATAGTTTCTTGCTTTCTAGCCCAAGCAGATACCCATCTAGAACATTTCTTCTCCAGATCTGAATTAAGCACTTAGTTAAAAGTTCCCTGGTTCTTTTTATTTAGAAATGATGTTTAGGGGTCATAGTCTAAGATATAGAAATACAAACTGCTGCTTACAAATTAATTTTGCTAGGTTCTTCAGTGGAAAGACAGAGGAAGTAAGGGTGTTTTAGAAATTAGTTTGTGTATTTGTGTAGCTACTCCACTAATTTAATATGTAGTTCATTTGTTTAGTTTTCTATATTAAAAGACTGATATTCATCTTTTTTTCTTACTTTTTAAATTATTATTCCAGGTAAATTTCATATTAAAAAAAGTAAAGCAGAAAAAATGAATTATAGGCTAATTTTGTTCATAACATAAATTGTAATTCTAATTAAAATACCAAAATAAGGTTTCCACTTTATAAAAAATATTCTATATAGTGATTAAGTTCAAATTATTCCAGATTATGTAAAATTAGTTTATCATTTAAAAATCAATGTAAGTCACCTATTAATTGATAAATGAGAAAATTTATAAGACAATTTTTATACAAGCATAGAAAACATTTTAAGATATACATTGATTGTATAAAATGAATACTTACAATTAGGAGAAAAAGGGAACCCTTTTAAACTAGCAAATTAGTATACAAATAACTAAAGCACATACCATACTTAACACTGAAATATTGAAAGCCTTCTGCTTATTTTGTAAGTAAAGTATTAATACCATTATATGAACAGTGTTAATTCAGAAAGAGAAGATTACTTTATAAATTATAACCATCATATTAATTTAACCAAAAGTTATTTTATTACATAGGAATATTAATATACATAGGAAATTCAAAAGAAAATGCATATAAATTCTTAGAGTTAACTATATACATTAACAATTTTGTTAGACAAAAATTTTAAAAATTATTATATTTCTATGTACATTTAGGAAATGAACTTACAAGAATATACTCTTTTGAAAAGAGCAATGAAAAATAAGTTTCAAGAATAAACATAATAATGTACTTGAAGGACCTCTATGGAGAAATTTAAGCATTGTTATAAAGAAACAATTTAAGAACCTTAAATATTTTGAAAAATATATATTTTTTGATGTGAAGATACAATATTTAAAGGTGTCAGTTCTCTACCACATATCATTAAGATAAAAATTCTCCCCATATTAATTTATACATTTAATTAAATTAAAACAAGTAATATCAATAATTTTTATGGTGGATTTTACAAAATCTAAACCTAATAATAACAAAGATATTCCTGAAGAAGAATAAAAACCAAGAGGATTTGTTCTACAGGCACTCAAATATTTTATAATCATACTTACTAAGATTGTGTAGAAGGATTCTGAATAGATAAACTGATTAACAAAAAGTACAGAGAACCCAGAAATAGGCTCAGAAAATTATGAATGTTATATTGTTATATTATAAATGTAGCACTGTAGTACAGCACACCTGATTATTTAATGACAGGTGGTAGTTAGTGTGGAAAGAGAAGTAGATATCTTCCCAACCCTATACATAAAATTGTGTCTCTAATTATTAAATTAAAAACTTCAGTGAAAAATGCCAATCTATAAAATTTTAATGTGAATATATAGAAGAATGTCTTTAAGATCTGGTGTCAGCTTTTACTATATAACAAACCACAGCAAAAGAGTGGCTTCATCCGAGTTGTGTTACTTACTGTATAATTCTCCTGGTCAGAAATTCGGGCTGGGCTGGCACTAAAGATTGTTTCTTATTTTAGTTAAACTTACTCATGCACCTGTGGTCAGCCACTGATCGGCTAAGTGGCTCTGCTTTTGAAGGTTCTTGGGGATATTGACTGGGCTGTATGTCTCTCAAATTCCATAAATTATCTTGAAGTTGTTCATATAGCAGAAAGGCAGGATTCCAAGAGAATGACTGAAAGAAACCACAGCCTCTTATTGCCTAGATATGGAACCAACACAGTGTCTCTTTCAAAGAAGCACTGCAAGTCAGGAAAACACAGATTTAAGAAGTGGAGATTCATATTCTTCTTTTTGGGGGAGCAACTAAAGTTACATTTCAAGTGCTTAGATACAGAGAGAGGAATAATCATATCCATTTTTACCAACAATCTACTACAATCAAAATTGAAAATAGGGAAAGGCATTGCAAACAGGTCATACATGTGAGGCCATGAAAAAATTGTAAAATTGATTCAAATGAATAACTTTAATAATGATGTATATTATAGAATAAATATAAAAATTAATAGATATTTATAACCCATATGTCTGAAAAAGAATTAAGAAGTAATATAATGGAAATTAACAACAAAGAAAACTTATAGGCAAAATATATAAAAGCTAATAAAAATAGAAAAAATACATAAGTAGGCATTTAACAACAGAGAAAATATAAATGGCAAAGCAATCTACAGAAAGATTCTTATACATATTAGTTGTCAGGTAAATGCAAAGAATTAACATTGTGTGAAACCATTCTATTGCATCTAAATAGCTAAACATTAATAAATTGGACCTTATCAAGTATTAAATTATGAACTTAGAGTTCCAGGTGCTGTTTAATTAATTTAATTTTTTAATTGTGGTACTTACAGTAAGATGAAAAATACCCTGTAGGTCCATTCATATCGTTGCAAATGACAAGATTTCATTCTTTTTGATGGTAATATTTCATTGTATATATGTACCACTTCCTTATCCATTCATCTACTGGTAGATACTTAGGTTGTTTCCTTTATTTTTGCTATTCTAAAAAATTATACAATGAACATAAAATGCATATAACTTTTCAAATTAGTGATTCTGTTTTCTTGGGATAAATTTTCAGAAGTGGAATTGCTTGGTTTTATTGTATTTCTAGCTTAAGTTTTTCGAAAGCCTCCATACTGCTTTTCCATAGTGGCTGTACAACTTACATTCCAGCCAAAGTGTATATGAGGATTCCCTTTCACCACATCCTCACTAACACTTGTTATTTACTGTCTTGTTGATATTAGCCTTTCTGACAGGTGTGACGTGGTATCTCACTGTGGTTTTGATTTATATTCCCCTGATGATAAGTAATATTGAGCACCTTTTCTTGTGTCTTTTGGCCATCTGTATGTTATCTTTAAATGTCTATTCAGGTCCTCTGCCCTTTATTTACTTATTTATTATTACTTTTTTATTGAAGTGTTAATTGATACACAATCGATATATGCTTTTCAGGTATACAACACAGTGGATCAGCAGTTACCCACGTTATTAAATCCTCACTGTAACTAGTGCAGTTACATTAGTGATGTAGAACATCTTTTCATGTGCCTATTGGCCATCTGTATTTCTTCTTTGGTAAAAGAAGGTCCTCCCCCCATTTTTTAATAAGGTTATTTGTTTTTTGGTATTGAGTCATATGAGTTCTTTATATATTTGGATGTTAACTTCTTATCATATAAATCATTTATGAATATATTTTCCCTTACTATAGGTTAAGTTGTCTTTTCATTCTGTTGATGATGCCCTTTGATGTACAGAAGCTTTTTAGTTTGATGTAGACTCACTTGTTCATTTTTTATTTTATTTCCCTTGTCCAAAGATATGTGTCCAGAAAAAAATTCCTCATGCTTATGTTCAAGAGACTTTTGCCTATGTTTTCTTCTAGGAGTTTTATGGTTTCAGGTCTTGAGTTTAGGATTTTAGTCCATTTCAAGTTTACCCTTGTGTATGGAGTTAGACAGTAATCCAGTTTCATTCTCTTGCATGTAGGTGTCCAGTATTATTAACACCAGTTATTGAAGTGATTGTCTTTTCCCTGTTGTATATTCATGGCTCCTTTATCATATATTAATTGACCATATATGTTTATATCTGGGCTCTCTACTTTGTTGCATTGATCTACGGGTCTGTTATTGTGCCAGTACCATACTGTTCTGGTTTCTTTAGCTTTATAGTATAGCTTAAAGTAAGAGAGCTTAAAACTCCCAGTTTTGTTCTTATCTGGATTGCTTTGACTATTCAGGGTCTTTTGGATTTCCATGTGAATTTCAGGATTATTTGCTCTAGTTTATTAAAAAATTGGCATTTTAATAGGGATTGCATTGAATCTGTAAGTTGCTTTGGGTAGGATGGCCATTTTGAAAATGTTAAATCTTTGTATCCATGGGCATGGGGTAGATTTCCACTGTCTTGTGTCTTTAATTTCTCTCATCATTGTCTTTTGGTTTTCCAAGTACAAGTCTTTCATCTCCTTGGTTAAATTAATTCATAGTTATTTTATTATTTTCTGATGCAATTGTAAATGGAATTATTTTCCTGGTTTCTCTTGCTGCTAGTTCATTAATTAGTGTATAGGAATGCAAAAGGTTTCTGTGTATTAATTTTATACCCTGCAACTTTGCTGAATCCATGAAAATTAGTTAAAATAGTATTTTGGTTGAGTCTTTAGAGTTTTCTATATATAGTATCATGTCATCTGCAAATAGTGACAGTAAAACTTACCAACTGGATGCCTTTTATCTGTGCATCTTGTCTGATTGCTGTGGCTAGGGCTTCTAGTACTATGTTGAATAAAAGTGGTGAGAATAGACATCTTTGTCTTGTTCCTGATCTTAGAGGAAAATCTTTCAGCTTTTTGCCATTGAGTATGATGTTAGCTGTGCCATATGTGGCCTTAATTATGTTGAGATACATTCCCTCTATGCCCATTTTGCTGAGAGTTTATCATGAATGGATGTTGAATTTTGTCATGCTTTTCCACATGTATTGAGATGATCACAGGGTTTGTATCTTCCTTCTGTTAATATGAGATATCATATTGATTGATTTATGAATATTGTACCATCCTTGTATCTCTGGATAAATCCCACTTGGTCATGATGGATGATCATTTTGATGTATTTTTAATTTGGTTTGCAAATATTTTGTTGAGGATTTTTGAATCTATGTTCATCAGGGAAATTAGTCTATGATTTTCTTTTATAGTGTTGTCTTTGCCTGGATTTGGTATTGGAGTGGTGCCGGCCTCATAGAATGAGTTTAGAAGTAGTTCCTCTTTCTCTACTTTTTGAGTACTTTAAGAAGGATGGTATCAGCTATCCTTCAAACGTCTGGTAGAATTCAGCTGTGAAGCTATCTGGTCCTGGTATCTTCTTGTTTGTTAGGAGTTTTGATTAACAATTTGATTTTGTTATTAGAAATTGATCTGTTCAGGTTTTCTGCTTATTCCTCAGTTTTGCCCATTTTCAAATTGAATTGTTTGTGCTCTTTGGTGTTAAGTTGTATGAGCTGTTTATATATATTTTGGATATTAGTTCCTTATCAGATATATTTTGCAAATGTATTCTCCCATTTAGTAGGTTGCTTTTTCTTTCTTTTTTTTTTTTTAGATGGTTTCCTTTGCTGTGAAGAAGCTTTTTAGTTTGATGTAGTCTCACTTGTTTTTTTGCTTTTGTTTCCCTTCCCCAGGGAGAAACATCCAGAAAAAATTACTAATGCTGATTTTTAAGAGTTTACTGTACATGTTTTCTTCTAGGAGTTTTATGGTCTCAGGTCTTTATTTGGGTTTATTTTTTGAGTTTACTTTGAGTTTATTTTTGTGCATTCTATAAGACAATGATCCAGTTTCATTCTTTTGCATATAGCTGTACAGTTTTCCCAACACCATTTATTGAAGAGATTGTTTTCTTCTTATTGTATACTCTTGCCTCCTCTGTCATATACTAACTGAATATTTATCCATGGGTTTATTTCTGAATTCTCTACTCTGTTCTATTTGTCCATGTAGATATTTTTGTGCCAGTACCATACAGTTTTAATCACTGTAGCTTTGTAGTATAGCTTGAAATCAGGGAGTGTGATACCTCCAGCTTTGTTCTTTCTCAAGATTGCTGTGCCTCTTTGGGTCTTTTGTAGTTTCATACAAATTTTAGGATTATTTGTTCTAGTTACCTGAAAAAAATACCACTGGTATTTTGATACGGATTGCATTGAATCTGTAGTATGGCCATTTTGGCAATCTTATTCTAATAATTTATCCAGCTGTTGGAAATGTTGTCAGCACCTAGTTGAGTCTCTCTCTGAGAAATGCCTTGGGCTGAATAATCCACACAATGAATGTTTGTTGTGGAGATATAAATGTCTGGCCTTGTAGCCTCAGGGCAGGACTACTCTCTAGGGTCATACCAGCTCCAGAGCTTTCTCTGCGGCCTTCACTCCCTCTCAGGTGTCAACCCCAAAGATTTTGCCCAAAATAAATCCCCTGAATACAAATATGTACCTTCACATTTGACTCCCAGGGAACCTGATCCAACAACAATTTCTATCCTGTAAGAAAAGCTCTAGATCTCAGTTCTTGTATCTTAGTTTTCAGAGATCTGTTATACTTTTAAACAACTTAGTCAAAGACACATTTTAACTCTCTTACTCAATATACAAGCTTTTTACTCTTAGATATAGCTTAATTTTTCTTACCATTGTTTCTAGTTACTCATGTGACTACTTAATATCACAGTTCAGTGTTTCTAGGCATACAGCCAGATTACAAGTCCAGCTATAGATTTTTAACATTATCCTACTCCAAGTCAAATACACTTAAATGAGTATTTAATTTAATTAATTGGAAAATTATCACTTAGTTTAAGTAACTTAATTGTTCTCAGCATTGGCAAGAATCCCGGCATTTGCAAGCTGAATTAAATGTGTGTTACTCAGAGCAGGGCAACATAAATTGAACTCAGAATGTTAAAACATAAATGAAGTGTTAAAAGATTATAGAGTTAAATGTTTAGATAGACAGTAGATGAAGAATATTATATATGAACTTTAAGTGTGCCACAAGCAAGGGCTTATATCTACAAGCTATGGTGTTTATCTTTTGTGTCTGTCATTTTTCAGAAAGTATAATTTCTACAAACATTATAAGTAAAACTAAATCTATATCTATAAAACTGTATATGTTTTCTTTAAGAACTTGTATATTACATTTTTTTTGAGAAACTTGTATATTATGTCATTCAACATGCATATTTTGAAATATAAAATGTTTTATGTGCAGATGTTTTTAATGTACAATGTTATCATTCTATAGGTATTCTATTTATTACTTTTACACTCTTAACTATGTCTTTTAACACTTATTTATTACTTGTAAAACCAATTTACTATTTCTGACAGCTTCATAATGCTCCTTTGATTTATTTAACCATTGCAAATTTTTTATATATAGTATCAAGCACTTAGTTTACCTCCAATTCCTTAATGACATAATCATGAGATGAATACCTTTATGCAGGTTTGTTTATGTGTCTATATGACAGTTACACTGAGATCTATAAGGTACTAAAGGACTTTTAACATATTTAATTTTACTAGTTGCCATCTCTAATTTAAATGGCTGCACCAGTTTACACCCTAACTAAATCTGCACATCATTTTCATATCTTTATATTGTTAATATCACTTGGAATTTTCCAAGTTTTTGACATTTGACAGTTTCTTTTTTCTGCAGATGAGGATATGTGTGTGTGTGTGTGTATATATATATATATATATATATATATATATATATACACATATATATAACCATATACATATAATGGTTTCTTATAAATGGGAGGTTGAGTATATCTTCTAGTAAATATCACTTACCATTTGCTTTTCACTTAAGATCTAAAGATTTAGCCTAATATCCTGTATTTATGAAAACCTTGTAAAAGAATTGTTGGAATTTATATACGATCCATTTAAATATCATAAGTACTTAACTAGATTACCTGATTTCATAGGATTTTCTTATTTATCATCTGTTATTAATAATACTCTGATGAATACCTTTATATGAGTTGCTTTTCTATTTATAATTTTTACATTAGGGAAGCAATTATAGAATTTTGCTTGCTATTCACATTGTAAAGATTTTAGACATATTATATACATTCAGAGTTGATCATTAATTTATAGTTATATCTTTAGTGTTAGGAGTTTCATGAAAATTGTCAATTTTTATAAGTTATATTTGAAGAAAGTAAGAGTTGTAACTATGTTTTGATATGATCATAGTTTTCATTCAGATTTCTTGGTCAGTTTTTCTCATTTGAGACTATCCAAGAAGAATGTCCTCTTCAACATGTACAAAACATTCCTTTAAAAAATATTTTCCCAAGCATCTCAGAGACAAACATTCCTCTTTCTGCATGTCCACTAAATAAAAATAATAATAATTGAAATAAAAAAACTACTTTTCTTCAGCATTTCCAAACTTCTCTTTTAAAAAAGAAAGATTCTTGCTTACTGAAAGAAAGGTTATTTCAATTTATATAATAAAAGACCAGTAAAGGGTTGGAATGGTATCAGTCTTATCCACTGAGGCCTTCTGAAGGTAGCTTGGACTATGAAAGTGCCATTGCAATGGGTCTGAAGTTCAGAAATCAAAGAAAGCATCATAATAATGATGTATTGCTTTTCACCTCTCTGAAATGTTGACATTATTTTTCATAATATCTGTCTCTGCAGTTTCTATATCCTCCAAACTCAATGAAAACCATCATTTTTATTTTTAAATCTGTCTGAGATTAAGATGTAAGGAAATAAATTTACTTTGTGTATGACTAGATCAAGAATAAGACCCAAAAAAATGATGTTTTAACAATAGAATTTTTTTCAATGTATCAAGAGTATAAATTCATCACTTTGTAGTATCACAGATAGATTTGTGAATTTGAAGCCCATGTAATAATTATTTTCAGCATATCTTCTCTAAATAAATTGAACATTTTTATGCCCACCCTATGTTAATTATTCAATGGAGTGGAACTCTTATAAACTTGAAATAAATCACTATCAAAGTATCTTCTAACAATAGTACAAAACTAATATGATTTTTTTCTTTAACTCCCATGGATTAAGAGACATTTCTCTAAAATCTGTTTTGACATTTTTTTCCTTTTATCTACTAATATAAGCAGCCAGGCATAGCATTTAAGTTAAACGCATTTTATATTCCTGATGTGACAACTTAAATAATTTTGTTTGCTAGTGTTAGTCTTTTATGATACATATTTTTTTAACATTTCCAGGATGCTTTAATTTAAATTTCTAAAAATAAAATAACTATATATCATGGTATTCTCCATGTACCTGATGGTTTTCAAAAACAATTTCTTTTTCCATTAGCCAGGGAACATTTTTTTCTCATGCTACTAGGAATTTTTTACTATGATAGCATTTCTTATGAATGAAAATGATGTTTCTTAAGAATGCATTGTCTAGTTATCAAGCCCATCTAGTCTAAACAGGAAGAGTTGGCTATTTTAAAACACTAAAAAGCTAAAGAAAACAATGTCCTTGACCTGTGCACTGCTTTGATTTCTATCCAATATAACTATGAAAAGTAGATTATTTGAAGTGAGAAACAAGAAAATCCTCTAAAAAGAAAGCCATCTTGATTGTATAATTTTCTTACTTGTATTATGAAAGAGAAAAGGCTAATTCTGTTATTTACCATCTAAAACTGTTGTATGTGTAGGAAGAAACTTGAATAAGTAACATTTTCCAGTGTGAATCACAGTAATTTATGCAGTTAATGCATCAATGAAACATTCAATGAATCCAGCAGTATGCTAAACCCTTAGATAAATGTTGTCAGTTAGATTAGTCACATTAACCCACTGAGCTAGGCACTATTATCAGTTGACTCATCTGGGGCTTAGGAAGCTTGAATGACATGCCCAAAATAATATAACTAGAATGTGACAATAAAGGTATAAAAGGCATAAACCTGAGTTGTCTAACTCCAAGTACTGTAATGTGTTAATATACCATGCTAGTCCTCAGATAGTCAGATTTAAGATATGTAACAATTAGTTTATGGCTCCACTTATATCTGCAATGGATTGATTATTATAACCAGAAAACAAATTACCTTCATTCAGTATAGTTAGTGATGATAAAAGAGAAGCTGAAATTAAAGGAACGGATGATCTAAGACTTACATTTAGTAAATAGATGAACAAAGAAAAAATAAATGTTAGACTGTATTCAGGGATGAAAAAAAGAGAAAGTAAATCTCAGGTAGTATAAGAAAATAGATAAAAGGAAAGAATTTAGAAAAGAGAAATAGAATGTAAGTCCAAAAGGAGTGTGTATATATAGATATATATGGATATATATAAATATATATATTTAAATTTCTTCATATAATTCCTTTTTCCCTATAATTTGGGATTATCTGATCAGAACCCTTAAGAGTATAATCTATTAATCATAAGAAACACATAGCATTATACCTGCTCGTACTCCAAAATACTAGTCTCAATATTGGCTTCCAGTACAGAAAATATTAATCTACTGCACAATGACACATCAATAGCAGGAGGTAGAATATTTATATTGCTTAAACAGAATACTGTTTTAACAATATACCATAATACAATTGTTTCTATCATTTTGTGAGGCAACATCAACACATGCTTTTTGCTTTAAAATACTTTAATTTTAAATGTTATTAAGCTACTCATATTTAATTGATAACACTTGTTAGGTTGTGAGTGGTATGCACATATTTTATTTCATCAAGTCCATTACTTGTGATAATTTGAGAATAGTTTTCCAAGCAGATATCTTCTGATTACTTGTTGATAATCTCTTACCAATATTTGGTGTATCTTCTTAAAAGAAAAAGCATTGCTGTATAAATACAACAATTTCCTTTTAAAATTTGTTGGAAATAAGCTGTATCCATTTAGAGAAATTCACTATTAGTGTGGTATGCAATAGCCAAACCTGCACTTTTTAGTAAGATTAAAAAAACATTTAATGCTATTAAACACAGAAAAGGAAAAGGAAAAAGAATATCACATAAAGATATAGCTGCTTTGCAGACAAATTCAAGGATAAATAAATGATATTTCCCATTTGGACTAATAGACAGCATAGGAGAAATGTTTTCTCAAGAAGCCCCTTCTTCTGGGCCATGTCTGCAAAGCACAGGTATGAGCTGCTCCTCTTTTCCTGTGAGACGGAGACTTTTACATGATGGAAGTTTCTACATAGTTTCATAGTTGGGAAGTGTATCATGTGGGCAGCTACCACCATTTTTTTTTCTGTAGAATTCTGAATTTCCTTTTTTCCAAGTGGACTTTCTGTCACATCGGTTACACTTTTTTATTTATTTATGTGAGCAAGTAAAAGGGACAAAAGTTAAAGCAAAGATGGTGCTTATTGATTTTGTGCGTCACTAATTTTGGCCAAGTACAGATTTATAATCATCAGAAATGAAATCTTATTTTCATTGAAGAATGTCAATCCCTATAAATGTAGAGGCAGTACTATCAGTAGCAGCTGACTGATTTAAACTGGTGTTTATGTAAAGTAGCCCTCATGTCCAAACTAATACTGGAGCATAAATGAATTTAGTAGAGAAAGAAATGTACTGCATTCTGATTTGGATTCACATGTTTATTCTAATTTGTTACTGATATATGAACATTTTTATGCTTTTATTCCTATTCTTATTTATATTACAATTCATTTGAAGAAAAGTAATATCTAGTCTCATAATAAGTTACATTGTACAACCCTAAACAACTAAATAATCAAACTTCAATTTAGACAGTTTTTTCACCTAAAAATACATAGGCATACGTAATGAAATGAAAATGTGCTTTGTCCATCAGGCTAAGGCAGCCTCAAGAGATCTCAGATAGGCACCAAATTATTGGGTCATGGTTCTGATCCATGGCCATGGGAATCTTAGCCAGTGTAAGATTCACTTTTCATGAAGCTGACCAACTAAAGTTCACTAGGAATGTATGTGTACTCAGGAAAACTCTAGGTTTATTTATTACTTCATCAAGGAATAATATACTGAAAAGGAAACCAAGGGAGCATCTTCATAAGGGGCAGTAGAGAAGAGCCTTATGTTAATAAATTACCACAAATGTGGTGGCTTAAAACAACACGATATAGTATCTTATCTTTCTGGATATTAGAATTCCAAATGAGTCTCCCTGGGCTGAAAAGAAGGTGTTGGCAGCTCGTGTTACTTCTTAAGGTATCTGTGTGCTCTCCTTTTTCAGTCTCCTTGGTAAACAGCATCCCTTGGTTTGTGACCCATTTCTCTGTCTTCTAAGCCAGCAATCACATCACTCTGCTCTGACCTCTGTGTCCACTGTCACATCTCCTTCCACACTAACTCCCTTGCTATCTTCTTATGCTTATAAACATCCTTGTGGTTACATGGGGAGCACTGTATACTCCAAAGTTACCTTCCCATTTCAAATTCTTTAAGCACATCTGCAAAGTCCCTTTTGCCATGTAAGGTAATAGGTTTATATATGCCAGGAATTAGGAAGTGGACCTCTTTAATGGATCATTATTCTACTTACCACCAGGTAGGGCTTTGAGCTATTGCTGGGTCAAGGAGGAAATGCAGTTAGTTAAGAGCCAGTTCTGGATTGGGTATTACTAAGAAGTAAGGGCATTCCTGTAATCACATGTTCTATGAATGTTATCCCCATGATAGCATGAAGAAAGCAAGAATGGAGTTATCATTTTTGAAATAAGGGGATGGTAGGCAGAAAAAGAATTTTCACTCCCATGCCCATGCATATGGATGTAGCCTTCATTTAGGTGAGTGTACAGGTATCATTGCTAGACTTTCATAACAGAATGTTAAGAAGACTCCAAAATATCTAGAATGTAAATACAATAGTGCTTTCACTGTGCTTGAAATCTCATCAGAGAATTGAACTATGACCTAGTTATCTAATGTATTATCTGTGAATTCACAGATTAATGTGTAGTTTTGTATAGATTTTAATAGATACATAAGTAAATATATAGCTATTGCATTTTTGAAATGTCAAACATTTGATTTCCTGGTTCATTTTTTGATTGCCGTTTGTACAAAAATCATGTGGATGAGACATGGTCAGGAAAAAATAAGGAGCATAAAGGAAGTTTTAGAAGGATGATGATATTCAAATATGAGACAGAAAGTATGAGATAAGATTGTGGTTCATCATAATTACCAGATTATAGAGAAAAATTCAGTTTTATGGTCCACAATAACTGAAAATTGATCACATTGAAATTGGTAGTAATTTCAGTGAATAAAGACTGATCTAGAAGTGTCATTTGTCATAAATTAGATTGGACTCCAATAAAACATTTAGAATACTACTATAATTATGCAGAAATGAAAGGATTAATGCCTTAAAACAGAGACAAGAAGTGATAAATGTGAGTGATGTTGAAAGAACAGAACTTTTAGATTTTGATGCAAGACTCTGTATGTTAGATTAATGAGGGAAAAAATGGAAAGATGATTTCTTAGTTTGGGGAATAAATGACTAGACACATGGACATAACTATGCTTAAATGACAGAAGAGTTTTAGCCATGGTGGTTTAGGTACATTTAGACAGCCAATAAAACCAAGTAGAAACCTTTTGTTTACATTTTGTGCTCATCAGGGAAATGAGAAATGGGGATGTAGATATTTTAAGATATATAAACATACCGATACATTTAATAATAGACATATATTATATATATGTATAAATAAAACATATTTTATATATTTTGTGTGTGTACATATTTTGTGTGTGTGTATATATATATGTACACACACACACACACAAATCATGGGTAGCCCCTTTCAAAGGTGAGAGGAAGAGGGGAAATTCACTTGGAAGGGACCCAGGAATGCATGAGGAAAACCTGAGTCCTAAAAATATCACAGGGAAAAGATAAGCTTATCAAGAAAGAGGAATATTTAGGAACATTAAATTCAGTGAAACAAAGGGAACTGTGATTTTAGAAAATAACAAAGGATATGTGACCATTATTTCATATATCAAAAATAATTGCATTCTATTTTTTGAAAATAGCTCTTTTTTTACTTTTCTGCTTTGCCTGACTGATCTTGTTTATGAATTATATGTAGTGAAATAGTTAGACTGCATAAAAGTAATGGAACTAATATAAATTCTTGTTAAAAATGTGGAGAGAACTTTCTGCAATAATAAGAAAATTAGGTGAATGGTGTTGAGTTTAAATTTGATATGAAACATTAAAATCCATAAAGTATGAAATTTTGTATATTTTAAAGTAAATTGAAGGTCTTTGTAATTTAATAGTCCTTTATATTTGATAGTAGTCATTTTTCCCATTATTAAGCATTTAACAGCATCCAGTAAAATGATAGACAAGATAGACTGGAAAAGAGGCCTTTTCATTTTATATTGTTGGTCCTTGTCAAAGTTAATAAACTAATAGCACTTTTAATTTGGATTTTCCTTTGCTTGAGTACAGACTGCCTAGGTCTCAGCATACTCACAACAGCTAGAGTCCAAAGAATAAAAGGGTATGTGCTATGCATTCTTGGCAGATTTAATTGCTTTAGGGAATGATTACTTAAACTTCCTCATGTTGGAAATAATAGAAGTAAGGAGTTAAAATCATCTACATTCTGAAACATGACCTCAAAACAACATATTTTTAGCTTATGCTAAATAAATAAGATTTGACTAATATCCTTACTAAAATTTGACTCATTTTGCTCTTTGCTCTATGAAGCATTACAGTGAATATCTATCTATGATGAACCAAGTTGCCCAATAACAACACCCACATCTTTGTCCAGTCACTTTTGCATGGGTTCTAATTTGTTTTTATCGATAAAAAACACTGTGGTTTATTGTTACATTATAAATCATATAGTTTATGTACCATAAACTTAAACATTCAAGCCTCCATTAATTTGACTTTCCAGAATGGTTTTATCTGTGTTTCCTGTGTCCGTTAATAACACAGAGGCACTCTCAGTATTGTTTTTGACTCTCAGTGTTTCTTCCTTCCCAGGCCACACTCATTTTCCATTTAACCTGTTGCCTAAGCCCATCTGTCTGATATATCTTGTCCTTCTATCTCTATCCACATGACCTAACGCAACCTCTCCATATTTGAATCCAGTCTCACTTCATCATCAAGAACTACCCTTGAAAATGCAATAAGAGTACTCTTCCATGACAGCTCCACTGTGCATTCAATGCTCCAGGGGCCTACAGAATCAAATGTAAAGCTATGGGATTTCAGGACACAGATGTAATCTCAAAATCTTTTATAAGGTGATTTTACATGTTTATTGCTCACATATCATTTACTCTAGGATTTGCCTTTGCTTGCATATATACCATGTAATTATAATTTTGTTAACAGATTTTCCATACTGTTCTCTGTTTTTTGAATATCCTCATTGGTGCCCCATATTTGCCAAATTGGATTCAAACAGCTTGTATCACATGCTTGATTACAGTCTTATTAACAAAATTATGAGTTTTACTTTACTCTTTTAATGAGCTGTCCTGAGGATTATAGTCTAGGGTTTATGCTACTGCTTGACAAAGTCAACAAGTATCCAGCTTTCAAATTCTTTCAAAATCCAGCACCTTGTTCTCAATCCTCACTGATGCTCATTATCCTTATATTTGGAAGATGCAGACTTCATGAATCATATCTAACTCTAGTAAGGAAGAAAGAGAAATGGGAAAAATGGGCACAGTAGTTGAGTTTGTCTCTTTTACCAAGAAAATAATAGCTTTTCCAGAAATCCTATCCAGTAAAATTCCCAGAAGTTCATTCAGGACCAGTTCTTATATGTAATCCTTGTAAGGTCATCTAGGGAGCTAAGAGTTTCTAATGTTGCCCATTACTGTTCCTTACCCCAAGAAAAAAAAAAAAGTCTTTCTTATCAAGAAAGGAAGAGAGTTTGTATATTAACCAGTGTGATCTGCAATCCCTCAGTCTCCACCCCACAACCGTATTTCAGTTCTTTTTATCACTTAAATTCAAATTACCTTCAATTTTCAAAATGAACCCTACCCTGATCCTACAATCTAGAAACATCTCTCTGTGACCTGAAGTCTCATAGCAATGACTTTACACTTCTTCTGTGATAACTATTCTCTCCTACCTTGAAATCATGTGCTCATTTCTATACACTTATATATGTTTACAAAACAAAACACTAGCACAGATATAAGGCCATCTCCTCTGCTGTTCTGGGAAGCATTCTTACACTCTGCAGGCTTCATGAGTTTGCAGTTTGCATCAGATTCCATGTAGTTGCATCTTCGTTAAGCAGCCAAAATTTCCCTACATAGAATCTCCCTATTAGTTGTTCAAGTGTTCCTTCACAAGATAAATCAAAGTGACCAATCTTGCACTATTTTTTTCTAGAATTCTTACATTAGAGCTCTGAATATTATATTTCTTTGGTCAGGATTTGTTCCCATGGGCTTAATCTGGTGGGTAGCTGAGTAATATCTTGACCCAACAGAAGAGACAGTTCCAAAATACAATTGGTGACGTGTTCTCACAGGACATTCTGACTTCAGTGGCAGGCCCAAATTTTTTTTCTCCAACTCCACACAGAGCATTTTCATTGCTTTTTACTGGTTGTAAAGCATGTTTACTCATGCCTCTATGTACAGGTAGGAGAAGAAAGGGCCCTTTATTTTAGCCAAAAATATGTTTGATGAGGACAGTAATAGAGCACAGCATAGCAATTATATGCATACATGTGTTATCTTTATTGAATTCTCAATACATCTTCCTCTTGAAACCAGTAATTTTTGCTATTCAAAGTCTTAAGATTATTAGCCAAGCAATAAATTAACCTAATATAATATCTGAAAAAATTCTTTGTGTATAAATTTTCAATATGGAAAATTATGTGTGATACTATAAAAAAGAATTTCTCAATATCTCAAATTTCACATTGAAGGATAAAATTTTGGCCTTGTTTTTATTTATTTATTTATGTACAAATGTATGTTTTAGTGAAATGTACTTTACCAAACAAAAGGACTGATGTCTACCAAGGATGGTACCTATCTCCATCTCAATGAAAATGAACATTAACTTAAAAATGAAATTCCACGTAGGAAAAAAAAATTCTGCCTGTCATGGTTTATTTAAAATATAAAGAATGTTATATGTACAGAGGAGCCAAGATGGCAGCATGAGTAGGGCAGCAGAAATCTCCCAAAACCATATATATTTTTGAAAATACAACAAATACATCTATTCCTAAAAGAGAGACCAGTGGATACAGTACAACAGCCAGGCTACATCTATATCTGCAAGAACTCAGCACCTCATGAAGGGGGTAAGATACAAGCCACGGCCCGGCGGAACTGAGAGCTCCCCCAACCCCAGCTCCACGGCAGGAGGAAAGGAGTCAGAGCAGGGAGGGAGTGGAAGCACAGGACTGCTAAATACCCAGCCCTAGTAATCAGCACCAGGAGCGCAGACACACACTGCATGGTGTGCTAGATAATAGAGAAATGGAAGAGCAAAATCTGTAAGTCGGTCCCGGCAACTGGCTCCCCTCAGACAAAAGAAAAGCAAGTGCTTTTTGAAAGTCTTAAAGGGACAGGGGCCTCCCAGCTGGATAGAAGCATCTTGGCACACTCAGCCCAGCAGGCTGGGAACCTTGAGGAATTTCAGGTGCCCCAGCCCCCTGGGTGGCAATGCAGCACTGAGGCCCCTCATGGCAATAAGCAGCCTGCCAGTCATTCCCCCGCCAGCACGGGCCCCAAAACAGTGGCCCAGTAGCCAAAGAGCGATTTTGCATGCCCATGGGGGTGGCGGAGCTGCCAGGGAGTGGCTGCATCCCCAAAAACTGCCCAGAATGTCCTCCCAGCACGCAGCTATCCAAACCAGACCCAAAGGCCACCACTAGCACACAGTCGCCCAACAGAGGCAGAGGAAACTGGGGAAAGGTGTGAAGGGGCATTGCTCTCACAGGAGAGCACACCTGGCATGCCTGTGACTCCCTGCAGGGCTCTGGGTGACCCTGACAGTGACCCTGCCCATAGCAGCTTAGGGGACTAATATGGAGGCTGCTCGAGGAGTGCGGGTAACTGACAGGCAGAGGAGAAGGACAAGGCGACCAGCAAACAGGAAAGGACTTTGTTCTCCCAGCTGACACATGTGCTACCTGCCTACAGCCACTGCTATCACCATGAAAAGGCAGAAGAATTTGGTCCAGTACAGAATTATCCAGAGAACCACTGAGAGAGGGCCTGGGGAGATAGATTTAACCAATCTTCCTGAAAAGAATTCAAAATAAAAGTCATAACCATGTTGATGGACCTGCAGAGAAATATGCAAGAACTAAAGGAGCAAGAAGGGAGGGCGAGTACAGAAATAAAACAATCTCTGGAAGGACTTAAGAACAGACAGGATAAAGTACAAGAGGCCATTAATGGAATACAAATCAGAGAAGAAGAAGACAGAGAAGCTGAGGCAGAGGGAGATAAAAGTATCTCCAGGAATGAAAGAATATTAAGAGAACTGTGGGGCCAATCCAAAAATGGAACAATATTAGCATTATAGAAGTACCAGAAGAAGAAGAGAGAG
Source organism: Manis javanica (assembly GCF_040802235.1). Taxonomy (NCBI): domain Eukaryota; kingdom Metazoa; phylum Chordata; class Mammalia; order Pholidota; family Manidae; genus Manis; species Manis javanica. The sequence continues at coordinate 123,594,506 of NC_133160.1, read as the reverse complement.
AAAAAGGGATAGAAAGTGTATTTGAAGAAATAATTGCTGAAAACTTCCCTAAACTGGGGAGGAAATAGTCTCTCAGACCATGGAAGCCCACAGAACTCCCAACACAAGGGACCCAAGGAGGACAACACCAAGAAAAATAATAATTAAAATGGCAAAGATCCAAGACAAGGACAGAGTATTAAAGGAAGCCAGAGAGACAAAAAAGGTCACCTACAAAGGAAAACCCATCAGGCTATCATCAAACTTCTCAACAGAAACCTTACAGGACAGAAGAGAATGGCATGACATATTTAATGCAATGAAACAGAAGGGCCATGAACCAAGAATACTGTATCCAGCACAATTATCATTTAAATATGAAGGAGGGATTAAACAATTCCCAGAGAAGCAAAAGTTGAGGGAATTTGCCTCCCACAAACTACCTCTACAGGATATTTTAAAGGAACTTCTCTATATGGAAGCACTCCTAAAGCTAAATTAATGTCAACAGAGAAAACAGAATCACACCAAAGAAAGCAGACCAACCGAATACTAACTAAAAGCAAAAAATAAAATCAACTACTCACAAAAGCAGTCAAAGGAAACACAAAAGAGTACAGAATAAAACACCTAACATATAAAGAATGGAGGAGGAGGAATAAGAAGGGGGAGAAATAAAGAATCATAGGACTGTGTTTATAATAGCTTAATAAGAGAGTTAAGTTAGATGGTTAGATAGTAAAGAAGCTACTCTTGAACCTTTGGTAACCATGAATCTAAAGCCTGCAACAGCAATAAGTACATATCTTCCAATAATCACCCTAAATATAAATGTACTAAATACACCAATCAAAAGACACAGAGTAACAGAATGTATAAAAAAGAAAGACCTATCTATATGCTGCTTACAAGAGACTCACCTCAAACCCAAAGCCATGCACAGACTAAAAGTTAAGGGATGGAAAAAGATATTTCATGCAAACAACAGGGAGAGAAAAGCAGGTGTTGCAGAACTTGTATCAGACAAAATAGACTTCAAAACAAAGAAAGTAACAAGAGATAAAGAAGGACATTACATAATGATAAAGGGGTCAGTCCAGCAAGAGGATATAACCATTATAAATATATATACACCCAACACAGGAGCACCAACATATGTGAAACAAATACAAAAAGAATGAAAGGAGGAAATAGACTGCAATGCAATCATTCTGGGAGACTTCAACACACCACTCACTCCAAAGGATGGATCCACCAGACAGAAAATAAATAAAGACACAGGGGCACCAAACATTACACTAGAACAGATGGTCTTAACAGATATCTATAGAAGTCTACACCCAGAAGCAGCAGGATACACATACTTCTCAAGTACACATAGAACATTCTCCAGAATAGACCACATACTAGGCCACAAAAGAGCCTCAGTAAATTCAAAAAGATTGAAATTCTACCAACCAACTTCTCAGACCACAAAGGTATAAAACTAGAAATAAATTTTACAAGGACAACAAAAATGTTTACAAACACATGGAAGCTTAACAACATGTTCCTAAATAATCAATGGATCAATGACCAAATTAAAACAGATCAAGCAATATATGGAGACAAACAACAACAACAGCATAAAGCCCCAGGAAAGGCAGTTCAAGAGGAAAGTATATAGCAATCCAGGCCTATTTAAAGAAGGAAGAACAATCCCAAATGAATAGTCTAATATCACAATTAGTGAAACTGGAAAAAGAAGAACAAATGAAGCCCAAAGTCAGCAGAAGGAGGGACATAAAAAAGATCAGAGGGGAAAAAAATAAAGTTGAGAAGAATAAAACAATAGAAAAAAATCAATTTAACCAAGAGCTGGTTCTTTGAAAAAATAAACAAAATCGATAAACCCCTAGCCAGACTTATTAAGAGAAAAAGAGAATATATACACATCAACAGAATCAGAAGTGAGAAAGGAAAAATCATGATGGACCCCTCAGAAATACAAAAAATTATAAGAGAATACTATGAAAATCTATATGCTAACAAGCTGGAAAACCTAGAAGAAGTGGACAACTTTCTAGAAAAATACAACCTTCCAAGACTGACCAAGGAAGAAACAGAAAATCTAAACAGACCAATTACCAGCAAAGAAATTGAATCGGTACCCAAGAACAAAACCAGATGGATTCACTGCTGAATTTTACCAGACATATAGAGGAGACATAATACTCATTGTCCTTAAAGTTTTCCATAAAATAGAACAGGAGGGAATACTTCCAAACTCATTCTATGAAGCCAGGATCACTCTAATGCTGAAAACAGGTGAAGACCCCGCCAAAAAAGAAAATTACAGAGCAATATCCCTGATGAACAGAGATGCAAAAATACTCAACAAATATTAGCAAACCCAATTCAAAAATACATCAAGAGGATCATACACCATAATCAAGTGTGATTCATCCCAGGGATGCAATTTTGGTACAACATTCAAAAATCTGTCAACATCATCCACTACATCAACAAAAAGAAGGACAAAAACCACATGATCACTTCCATAGATGCTGAAAAAACATTCAACAAAATTCAACATCCATTCATGATAAAAACTCTCAACAAAATGGGTATACACAGCAATTACCTCAACATAATACAGGCCATATACGACAAACCCACAGCCAACATCATACTTAACAGTGAGAAGCTGAAAGCTCTTCTTCTAAGATAGGGAACAAGACAGGGATGCCCACTCTCCCCACTGTTATCCTACATAGTACTGGAGGTCCTAGCCATGGCAATCAGACAAAACAAAGAAATACACGGCATCCAGATTGGTAAAGAAAATGTCAACTGTCACTATTTGCAGATGACATGATATTGTACATAAAAAACCCTAAAGACTCCATTCCAAAACTACTAGAACTAATATCTGAATTTAGCAAAGTTGCAGGATACAAAATTATACACAGAAATCTGTTGCTTTCCTATACACTAATGATGAACTAACAGAAAGGGAAATCTGGAAAACAATTCCATTCACATTTGCATCAGAAAGAATAAAATACCTATGAATAAACCTTACCAAGGAAGTGAAAGACCTATACCCTGAAAACTACAAGACACTCTTAAGAGAAATTAAAGAGGACACTGACAAATGGAATCTAATCCCTTGCTTTTGGCTAGGAAGAATTAATATTGTCAAAATGGCCATCCTGCCTAAAGCAATCTACAGATTCTATGCAATGCCTATCAAAATAACAACAGCATTCTTTAACGAACTGGAACAAATAGTTTTAAAATTCATATGGTACCACAAAAGACCCCAAATATCCAAAGCAATCCTGAGAAGGAGCAATAAAGCAGGGGAGAACTTGCTTCCCAATTTCAAGTTCTACTACAAAGCCACAGTAATCAAGACAATTTGTTTCCGGCACAAGAACAGACCTACAGACCAGTGGAACAGAAATAGAGAGTCCAGATATTAACCCAAACATATATGGTCAATTAATGTATGATAAAGGAGCCATGGACATACAATGGGGAAATGATAGCCTCTTCAACAGCTGGTGTTGGTAAAACTGGACAGCTACATGCAAGAGAATGTAACTGGATCATTGTCTAACCCCATACACAAAAGTAAATTTGAAATGGATCAAAGATCTGAATGTAAGCCATGAATCCATAAAACTCTTAGAAAAAAATATAGGCAAAAATCTATTGGAAATAAACATGAGTGACTTCTTCATGAACATATCTCCCTGGGCAAGGGAAAAAAAGCAAAAGTGAACAAGTGGGACTACATCAAACTGAAAAGCTTCTGTACAGCCAAGGACACCACCAATGGAAAAAAAAGGCATCCTGCAGTATGGGAGAATGTATTTGTAAATGACAGATCTGATAAAGCGTTGACATCCAAAATATATAAAGATGTCATGCACCTCAACAAACAAAAGCAAATAATCCAAACAAAAAATGGTCAGAGGAAGTGAACAGACAGTTCTCCAAAGAAGAAATTCAGGTGGCCAACAGGCACATGAAAAGATGCCCCACATTGCTAATCATCAGAGAAATGCAAATTAAAACCACAATGAGGTAACACCTCACACCAGTAAGGATGGCTGCCATCCAGAAGACAAACAACAACAAATGCTGGCGAGGATATGGAGAAAGGGGAACCCTCCTACACTGCTAGTGGGAATGTAAATTAGTTTAACCATTGTGGAAAGCAGTATGGAGATTCCTCAAAAAAACTCAAAATAGAAATACCATTTGACCCAGGAGTTCCACTCCTAGGAATTTATCCTAAGAATGCAGCAGCCCAGTTTGAAAAAGACATATGCACCCCTATGTTTATCGCAGCACTATTTACAATAGCCAAGAAATGGAAGCAACCTAAGTGTCCATCAACAGATGAATGGATAAAGAAGATGTGGAACATATACACAATGGAATATTATTGAGCCATAAGAAGAAAACAAATCCTACCATTTGCAATAACATGGATGGAGCTAGAGGGTTTTATGCTCAGTGAAATAAGTCAGGCAGAGAAAGACAAACATCAAATGATTTCACTTATCTGTGGAGTAAAAGAACAAAGAAAAACTGAAGGAGCAAAATAGCAGCAGACTCACAGAACCCAAGAATGGACTAACAGTTACCAAAGGGAAAGGGACCAGGGAGCAAAGTAAGGGGTCATTATGATTAGCATGCATAATGTGGGGGGCTGGGCACCGGGACGGCTGTACAACACAAAGACACGTTGTGATTCTACAGCATCTTGCTATGCTGATGGACGGTGACTGTAATAGGGTATGTGGGGGGCACAGTGATGGGGGGAGTCTAATAAACATAATGTTCCTCATGTAATTGTGTATTAATGATACAAAGAAAAAAGAATGTTATATGTAAAACATATGCATCTTTAAACTATATGGAAATTATTTGTTACTAGGGTAAATATATGTCTTGGTTGGTCTGGGATAGGCCTGATTTATGCTGGTTATCCCTGCACAGTTATTCATAGAGCCCCCCTTCACTTTTGTATAGGTGCTATTTTGTAAGATACATGAACTGGTCATGCCCTATCTTCCAACATAAAAGGAGGTATTCAAATTAAGTGTGTTTCTCCAATTAACTGAACTTTTCAGAATTCAGGTCATTATTTGATTTAAATATATTTAATTGAAATATTACAACAATTAAAATACTGAGTGACTTCCTTTCTTCTTAAAGAGTACATGACTATATATTAATCCTATTGTATTTTAATATGGTACTTGGATATTATTGTGGTATTTATGCCTTTGTCACTAGTATATAAGCATAAGTTTTGATTCTGTGATGGTTTGATGATTAATCTTCCTAACATTTTACTCTTAGCAATAATCTTTATTTCTATCAAGAGTGTATAAAACTTTGGCAACCATTTTCTAATGCATTCATTTTAACCAGTTGTGGCCTCAATATGTTCTATCTTCAAGTTTAGAGATGCAGAGATGGAAGACTATGTAGCAATTTTGGCTTGGCAATCTTTTTTTACCCTTGTACCTTTAAACACTTGTCTAATTATTGTGGGTCTTAGTATCGTCATTTGAAGAATTAAGTTATTGTTTTAAAAGAGGATCATATCTAGTATCTTGTTATCAACAAATATTCATTATATTGCCAAATATCTTAGAGGAGACTTTAGAAGAAATAAATAACATACTCAGATTGTGGCTCTTTTAAATGAAATATGTCACCAAATAAGTTGTTATACCTGTCATTATAAGGTATAATGCATATAAAATGAAGAATATATAGTTTGTACCTTTTAATAACTGTAATAGTATAATGGGGAAGAAAAGTATAAGCTATGCTGAGATAATGTCATTTACATTTGGCAAAAACCTTCTTAGTACATAAACCATGTCCCTATAAGCATGCATCATGCATGAATGCAAAGCATAAACACATAGAAACATATTCCAGCTCCATGCTGTCCTCTAACGTTAAGTTTGGACAACAGAATTTTCCATCTACATCCTTACTGATTGACTAAGGTCCATTAAAGGCTACTGTGGATATCTGAGGAATTTTAGTAACTTTTAGTTAGTTGGAAGTATAGAAAGAAATATGAAATTGAAAGAAATTCTCTAAATTTTAATGTCTTTCTGGTATTTTATAAATAATTTGTTTCATGCAGAATCTAGCAACTACTGGCCTTGACCTCTCTAACCGGAGGTGTCTCTATCTCCAGGAAATTTAATAGAATATCTGGCTGACTCAGGATTGAGGACCCAGATTAGTGATATTCCCAGATGTAAGAGTTCTTGGTTTATGGTGTCTTGCAAATGTTACCTTATCCCAGTCATGCATAACTTCAATAAATTGTCCTTGTTAATTGTCAGTTCCTAGGCTTCTCTTCTAGATGCCTAGCTGAAATGAACAATTCAAGTTAATATTAAATGATATAAGAAAATATGTTTAAGTATTATGAGACTTCAGTGGTGAGATTAATCAATTTTTTTCTGAATAAATTACAGAAGATGTTACAGTGAACATGGTATTATAATTTTCTGAGTGCAATTCACCAGGTAGAGAAAGAGGAATAAACATTTTAAGAGGAATATTTCTAGAACTTGGCATAGCTAAGGCCACTTGACAATGTGGGGTCCTAAATCACACAGATGCACATGTGTGTAATTGTATACACTCTTATTTAATTAAAGATGTATTTGAAAACCTTTCTTTCCAGTAATCCAATTTAACTGAAGCTCCATCTGATTTAAATCTTCACATACAAGTAGTATAATGTATTGCATCCAAATGCAATTTCAATTTTTATATTAGATTCATTTTTATTTGTGTTGCTCTTGGCACTACTACACGTTAAATAGAAGTTTTTGAGATACAAAGTATAGCATATGTGAAAATAAGAGCTTTACTTTCCATTTTATTTAATCTTATTTGTATGTATTTCAACATAGCCAAAATCCCATTTTAGCTTTCTCATTCTCTTTATTGCCCTGAGTTTTACCCTTTGTTTCTAATGTATATCTTGGAATTGAGAGTAACAAATAAAAACATTTATTCTAAGAAATATCATTTTATTTTATTAATATAAAGTAACAATGACAAATTGTTTACTTGTTGCTGGTGCCTGGCACCTCACTATTTGCTTCCTTTTTTCTCAAGATTATGAAATATAGTATTCGTCAAGATAATACACTGTTTTATCCTATTAAAATGCCCTTATTTAAAGGGAAGAAGGGTTTTTTTTGTATATACACTATTCTCACTTTCTAATATAATAAAAATAAATTACAACAGTCTTCTCTGATTTTCATTAATATATTTCTTCCCCTTTGGAGCACTTGTTTCATTTTTATTTCCCCTAGAAGGAATTGAGTCTAGAGAGTCCCAGACCTTGACTAATTCATGAAAACATAGACTAGCTCTTAATGTTATTAAATTTCAATAGTATTCATGAGCAATTTAGGAACAAATATAGTCAGCTATGAAAACTTCAATATAGATAAGTTTTATTTCCAATAAACAGATGTATGCTGACAAGAGAGAAATAGACAGCAACTATCTCCTGAACCCTTTTAGAAACATCATTATCTATTTTATAAAAAATACTTTAAATTATATATATTTTATAGTCACTGATATTACTCTTATATGTCATAATCTTTGCCCTCATACAAATCTATATTTAGTTATCTTAAAAATTCTTGTTATTTGATCTTTAATGGTCCTAAAATAAGATTAATATGCATGATTTTATTCTGCACATCAAAAATTCACCTATGAAGTAGTTACCTTTACTTGTCATGTCTCTCTCACATCCTTTAATGTAGAAATGCTTGAAGTGTCTCACTCTGTGTGTGTATTTTAATGATACTGATATTTTAAGAGACTATTTTGTGGAATGTCAGAGTCTGAATCTCAGTGAGTCTTTGCTCATGATTAGATTCAGGTCAAACTTTTACTTTCTCTGAATGCTCCCAAACTGATATTATTTTCCAATGCATCACATTTGGAGGCATAATGTACCCTTTTATTACTGATGATGCTAAATTTGATTCTTTGATTAAAGTGGTATCAACTTAGGTACCACAGCACTGTCAGTTGTAAAGGTGTCTTTTAATTCCCTTTGATAAATATAACTAATTGGAGGCGTGAAAGTTTTGAAAATGTACAGTGATTTTCTAATTATGCTGTTCTTTCTACATTTAACTGCTAGCATTCGTCTATAAGAATCCATTCTTTTCCCAAGTTTCAAGAGTCACCATGAAGTCACAGATTTTTTTATTCATTATAATCCACATGCTACTTTTTTTTTAATGCTCGATTGTCTCAAAACTGGGAGACAATACATAACCATTAAAGAGTACATCACAAAAGCTGGATTTTACTCTATGTACCTTCTAAAAATATCAACTAGTATATGGGCAGGGAAGGTAAAATACAGGTGGTTCAAATAAGCCTAACTATATTTCAAATGAATAACTTATTTATCCAAAGGAGTAATCTGACCTATATAGGAGATGACCTAAGTAAGTTTGGAAAACTGTTTTAATTGAATTATGTAAATGTATAAGCAATAACAGCTATTCACGAACACAGAACATAGTTTTTAGTAAATTCGTTTCTCACAGGTTTCTGGGTTAGGAATGCTGACTTACTTTATTTACATTATAGAGTTAAATATTATAGATATATTACATATAATACATTATAGGTATATTATAGATAATGAGAGCCAGATTTTTCACTGTCAGGGGATGAAGATGAAAATAAAGAAAGGGGGCTGCTAGAATAGAAACTGCTAATGGGATGGAGTTGGAGAAGTCAATATCAAAATTATCTGATCAAAGGAATTAGGATTTTTCTGGATAGCTGGTTGATTACAGGGCTGGGGCAGAAAAGTAAAAGATGAGCTTGGAGAAGCTTTGGTGACACAGAATAGTAAAGCATTCAAAATGAAAAAGAAAATCAAATAGCAGAGTCATAACAAAAGGACGCATAAGCCAATTTATAAGTCCTTTTAACGACCAAAGTTGTTGCACTTTGGGCAAATAAATAAATAAATAACTGGCAATATTGGATTATAGTCCCCCCAAATAAATATCCATTAGTCCATATGTATATAAGTAACTGAATAAATAACTGAAAGGAAAAGTGATACCTGTTCCTTACAAAGAATTTCAATTTATAAATACAAAAGTGTGAAAAATAGAACATCATTACTAGAATACCATAATAATTAGCATAGGCAAAAGTCATCAAATATGCTAAGATTAGTGCGCAAATTTTAAACAGAAATATGTACTTGCATGTTACCAAGGTACCACCTAAATATTTAATATGAACAAAAGGAAAATAGTAATTTTATCTTGTAGAATATTTGGATGTATATTAGCCAAATGATACAAGTTAACCTTGCCAGTCATGTTGATGTCATATGCCCACTGATACAGTGCACTGACTAGGGCACATCGTGGTGGTGGTATCCTTCCTAATAAACTGTTACTTGGTATAGTCATGGGAAAACAGAGAAACCAAAATTGAGAGTACTTTATAAAATAAATCACAGTACTCTTCAAAATTCTTAAATTCATGAAAAGTCAAGTTAAGGTAGATAAATTGTCAGATTGGTGGAAAAATCAATTCAATTGGGGATCCTGGATTAGATCGTAGAGAGAAAGGGAAAAAAAATAATGTAAAAATTGGACACCCAAATGTTATGTGCTTCGTTAATAATACCAGACTATGGTTAATTTCCTAGCTTGATGAATATCCTATGGTTATATAAGATGTTGAGCCAAATGAAAGCATGTTGTATGAGAAACTCTCTGTACTGTTTTTGCTTTCAACAGCTTCATTGAAATATAATTCACAAACCATAAAATTCACTCATTTGTAGTGTCAGTTAAAGTGTATTTTAGTATATCTACATTCTGAAACATCACAGTAATCTGATTTAGACCATTTCATACCCTCTAATCCCACCCTCCAATCCACCAAATCTCCTTACACCCATCCCTAAGTAACCACTAATTTACTTTGTATCTCTAATAAATTCTACCTGTTCTGGACATCTTATATAAATGAAATGGCATCATACAATATACAGTCTTTTGTAACTAGCTTCTTTCACTTATCTTTGTATTTTCAAAGTTCATCCTTGTTTCATTATTTAGTCATTGTAGTATGTATGAAGTGGTATCTCACTATAATTTTGATTTATATTTTCTTAATGACTAAAGATGCTGAGCATTCCTTCATGTGGTTATTGGCTATTTATTTCTTTGGACAAATGGCAATTCACATAATTTCTCAATGTTTTTTATGGATTATTTGTTTTTTATTATTGAGCTATGAGTAATTTGAATATTCTGATTACAAGTCTTTTGCAAATACTGTTTGCAAAAGTATTTCAAATAACTATATTTCAAATGAATAACTTATTTATCCAAAGGAGTAAGCTGACCTTTTTTTTGAAATACTTATGATTTGCAAATACTGTTTCCCATTCTGTTGATTGTCTTTTCACTTTTGCAATGGTATTGGTTGCAGTACAAAATTTGTTTTCATTATTTTAATGTGTCAAATTTCTCTCTTCTTCTTTTTGTCTTTTTGTTTCTGTTGTCTTATTTAAGAAATCAATTCCTAAGTCAAGGTCAGAAAAATGTCCTGTCAAGTTTTCTTCTAAGAATATTTCTTCTAAGATATATTCTTTTAAGTTGTATTTTTAATTCTTACATCTGGGTCAATGATCCACCATGATTTAATACTTGTGTGCTGATTAAAGTAGAAGTCTAACTCCATTCTTTTGCATATGAGTATCCAGTTGCTCTAGCACCATTTGCTAAAAAAGACCTTTCTTTCCCCATAAAGTTATTTTGACATGCTTTTTGAAAATCGATTACCATAAATGTAAGGATTTATTCTGCACTCTGATTTAATCCATATATCTGTTTTCATGCCAGTAGCCCACTGTCTTGATTACTTGATTTTGTACAACGTTTTGAAGTGAGCAAATGTGATTCCTCCAATTTTGTGCTTCTTTTTCAAGAAGAATTTGGTAACTCTAGGTCCCCTGCATTTCCATATAAATATTAGTATCTGTTTATCAATTTCTAAAAATCTATCTGGGATTTTAATTGGAATTATATTAAATCTAAGGGTCAATTTGGAGAGCATTACCATCTGAACAAGATTAAAATAGAATTATTTTGATATTTAATATGAAATAAAGGTAATTTATTTCTATAAAAATAAACCACATTCTTTTAAACAGTATTAAATTTGTTTATGGAAATTCTCTACCTCTTTCCAATATGGTAGTCACTAATCACATATGACTAGCCCTAAGTGTGGCTAGGGCAGATAACGAATTGAATTTGTAATTTATTTTAATTTATTAAAATTGAAATCTATAAACTTTTTATCCAGCAATTTAAGAACATGTAAGAATGTTTGAAACACCTTGGGTATGTGAGTCTACTTTATCAATTGGAAATATTTGACCTCTAAATAAAGGTAAAATATTTCTGCTAAAATGTTTGCATCCAAATTGAGATGTACTGTAAGTGTAAAATGTGTACTGGATAAGACAGTATGAAAAAAGTAAAACATCTTACTAAAAATGATTTATATTGACTGCATGTGAAAACAGTATTATTTGAATATTTTCAGGGAAATAAAATATATTAACATTAATTTCAACAGTTTCTTTATAATTTCTTTTTTAATATGTCTCTTAGAAAGTTTTAAATTACATATGAGACTCACACCATACTTCTCTCAAATAATTTTGCTATAAATTCTATCTTCTGAACAAACACTATATTTTCACAACAGCTCTGTATCATCTTATGTGGAGCCAATAACCCTATACTGAAATAATATTAATAATTAATAATAACATAATTTTATGTATCAACTGTACCAAATGCATTCTTTTACTCTCAAACCTATATTACATTATTATCTGTCCTTTAGAATCTACTTACTAGATGTTTTTGAGTGCTTATAATGTGTCAGGTTCTGGAAGTGAAGATGGCTACGCCACCCATTCCTTCCCCTTTTTGCTACTTCTTTCCAAGGAAGCAGACTGTGTATTTCTGTGTAATTTCTGTAGACTCCTGGATGGCAAGAACTAGGACTTACGTATGTTTTAACAGTAATACTTAGCAAATATAATGAATTATGTAATACTTTTAAGATAAATGCACAGATAAGTATTACATTTTACAAAATTAAAATATTAGTTGTCCACTAATGGGTGCCTCTAACATGCTGGAAGAGAACTTTTCTTAACTATCAGGTGCATTCCTATGAAATGGGTACAATATTTGTTGATTAAAGAGAAGAAAACATAAGTCAAAATACAGTAACAGGAATCCCATGGTAATTAAAACATGCTTCTTTAAAAGTAAAATATCCTTGCTTCTAAGAGAAAATGCTGTCAACTAAAAATCTCTACAGATTCACAATCATGTTAGGAAATATTCACTGACTATGCAGTGTTACATAAAATCTACTTTCCTCATGTGTTTTGGTGACTATTAAAAGTAGTTTAAAAATCAAAGAATGTTGTAGTTCTCCTTCAACAAACTGCAATTAAGAAAGAGTATAATATCTAAATTAATCACATGCATACTTAATATAAATGTCTCATGGAAAAAGGGTGTACCATTACCTCTACATCATGTTAAACCTCAGATTTAACAGAAATCTTATAGCCCCACATATGAAAGATAAAATACTAAGGAATATAAGTACTTATTTTAAATTGTCCATTAAAAATTTGAAAAAAACTAATGAAAAGAAGAATTTCTGTTTATAAAGGACACATAAAAATGATGATCAAGTTTCAGTCAGATAATATATATTTGCTATATATACTAATATGCATATGTTCATATTTGCCACATACATATGTGCCATATTAATGTAGATATATTTGTTGTTTAACTACCTGTCTAAAACCAACAAATAAGTTCCATTCAGGATATTTAAAGAATATCTATTGATTAATAAGAAGATAGAAAATCCAACAGAAATGGGAAAAATCTTGGGCAGTAACTTGAGAAAAACATATTTATAAATAGCCAGCAAACAGAAGAAAAAGTATTCAACATCAGGAGTTATTAAAATCTATAACTAAGACCACAATGAGTTTTGAATCACTCACTAAAATCTGTAGGGTAAGTCGGACAATATAACAAATTACTTTGTTAGTGGTAATGTAAATGAGTACAACAATTTTGGAAAATTTTTGATGATGTCCACTAAAGCTAAACTTATTCCTATTCCATCACCTAGCAATTCCACTCCTAGGTATGGATGCCTTAAAAATGAGTGGCAATATCCAGTAACAAATTTGTAGAAGAATGATCATAGCATCTTTATTCAAAATAGCCCCAAACTGGAAACTACACAAATGTCCATTTACAATGGAATAGATAAGTTGATTGTGTTATATTTATTGGAATACTATACAACAATAAAACAATGTTACACACACAGCATTGATGGACTTCATCCACCTAATACTGAGCAAAAGAAACAATATTCAAAAGAGCACATGCCACATATTTCATTTCAAGAAAAGGCAAAGTTTATGTATGGTGATACAAGTCAGAGTGGTTATCTCTGAGATTATTTGATAAGAATCTGGCACAGGGGAGTCCTTTGGAGTGCTACTTGTGTTCTATACATTTACCAGAATGGCAGTCTTACCCTTAATATTTGTGCATCATAGTGTGTTATATCTCAGTACATCTTAATAAAAAATCCATTCCAATGAGGACTTAACAATGAAGGTAACTGTTGAATCACTGTGTTGTATCCTTGAAACCAATATAATATTGTATATCAACTATACTGCAATTAAAAAGAAAAATACATGAAGGAAAGAACTCCCCCAAAACTAGATAAACAAATTGTGTAAGAAAAAGAATCCATTCCAGATGTGATATGGAGACTGCATTACAGAGAAACAAACTGAGATACTCAAGTAGAAGTCTGGGTGATGTTTGATAGTGGTTTGTATTGAAGAAATCAATAGAAATAGAAGGAAGTAGGAAGATTCGGAAAGTACTTTTGAGATGGAACTGTCAGGACCTTTTCTTTGGGATGGCAGGGGATAGGTAGGTAAAGTAAAATGCTTGTTTAATATGAAAAGTTAAGGAAGAGGTAGAGACAATAGACATTCTAACACAGGAGAACAGTAAACTTTACATGAAGGTCCTTAAATTTTCTTCAATTATTTCTCAGAATGAGCCCTTACATGAAGTAGGGAAAAAAAGTAGAAAAAGTGGTAAAACAATTACTGATTCCAAGTTTATTACACAGATTCTAATATATTATAATACTGTTACATTTACAATGTCATTAAATTTTCTATTCACCTGGTTATATGCTTAGTAGGCTTATACCTTTTGTAATAAATTATCAAACTCACTGCACAGCTGACCGAAATTTTGTTTTTACCGAAAAGCTCATTAGAAATCGTCAACTTATCTTTAACTTCTTTGAACATGTGGTGTAAGATCTGAATTCGTGCAGTTATGTGTTAGCAGCAGACAGCCTACCCCATTGATCTTGCTATGTGGCAGATTATTTTAGGAATGGGTTGTGGAGAATGATAACTTTAAATACTTTATGACTAAAAGGTGTCTTTTCTGTTTAAAACAAGTCTGTGGAATATTTTCCAAAAGCTTTGTTCATAATATTGATAAGCTCTGATGCACTTAAAAAAATTTAGATTTCTCTTTTTTTCCCATCTTTATATTTTCTCACTCTTTTTTGAATGATCATATTATGAAAATGTGCTTTGAAATGACCATACGATTAACTATTGAGGTTTCCCATTAGTTTTTCTACTGATAATTAAAAGTATATCTGGATATGCCTTTTTTCCTTTTTTTAATTGAAGGATAGTTGATAGGCAATATTATATTTGTTTATACTTTTATCAGCAGAATGCTGCTGTTTAAGTGAAAATATTTTCTTAATTCTTCCAAAATATGGTTAGCCATTTTATTTACTTTAACATGTATTCCATTTTTGTAGTCTACTGCCAAATGATATAAATCAGTATTTTTTCTGAACAAAAACATTTTAATTATTTCAGCATTTGATTAGTTTTCCCTCAACAGTTATTAGCAAAAATATTTATTTAATGACTGAGACACTTTTTAGTAAAATAATTAATTTCCTGTCCCTTACTTTTAGATTGCAAATCTTTATTACCTTATTACTATATATTCCAGTCATAATTTAGTAATATAAAGATTCATAAGTACAATATCCTTATTCAATTATGAGAACTTAGTATCCAAGTTGTATGTATGAAAAATGTGAGACAGATTTATAGATTTGCATCTATAATTTTGACTCTTAAAACAGATCTCAAATCTGTTCTCACTAAAGGACGTCTCAGACCCTAATGATTTGCTCATTGTTTTTGTTTTTTTGTCTGTCTTGCTATATTTTCCTTCTTACATCCAACATTAGTCAAAAATGGGATTGTAAATGAATTCCACAAGCTCTTTTCATTTCTGATTTTTACAACTATATTAATATAAATGAATGATTATTGTCTATCTACAAAACTCTATGTCTTCTAAATGAAATAACCTCACTACATTAATACTTTTTCCTCAAAGCAATTTTTCACATTAGAGCCAGAAAGATTTTAAAATTTCAGACCTTGTCATATTATTTTTTTGCTAGAAACCTTTTAGTGTCTTCCAGCTGCTTTAAGAAAAAAACAAAATACCTTAAGAATAAAAAAAGCTAACAAAGTCACTTCTACACCAAGCTTGTTTGTCTCTCTCCAACCCCATCTCAGTTCACTCTATGCCTCTCTCTATGTTCCAATAATATATTTGAGATTCTTAAATGTCAGTGCTTATTCCAGCATCTTGAGCTTTCCAAGTACCTGAAACCCACTGTGTCCATCATCCCTAGAACCCACTTGACCTAATTATAATTCCTACTTAAACTTCATGTTTAAAAGCAATATTTCTGTTTTCAGGGCGGTTTTCCACAATGCTGTACTTTAAGCCAGGTTGCCTATTGTGGGTAAAATTGAAATATTTCCAGAATCTCTTGCCTGGGTTTAGTTCATCTGCATATCAATAGGTGTTTGCAAGGGGTGGGGAGAATTAGCCATCTACATATCAATAGGTAATTGCAAGGGTGTGCAAAGGCTTATCTGGACTGGAGAGGTTGGGTGGAGCTCTTTTCTGCTGCAGCCTGGTCAAAAGAGAGACGGGACGACTTCTTGTAAGAAATAAATGGGTTTCTTAACTTCATTTCTCCCTTTGACTTATTTCAGATTTAGAGGTATATTTTGGCCCGGGATTTACCCCCGGGGCTACATCTGGAAATAGTTGGCAGGACCTCTGAACCTGAAATCTGTCTAAATGGTGTGACCCTTGGGAAGGCTTACTGTAGGGATAATGGGGAGGCTCCAATGGCTACAGAGGTAGAGGGTGCAGTTTACTCTGGAACCCCCTTTATGTGGGGCTTCCAATTGGGGAGCCCCTAGTGGGGAATTGGTTTAGAGTAAAGCACCTCCTAGAGGGGTGAAGGCCTTTCCCAGAATTGGGGAAGAGTAGAGACACCGGAAGCTGCAGAATTAGTCCTCCATCAGATAGAAAACTGTTTAAAGGCTGTGTAGCAGCTGACATTGTAGGATTTTTTTTTGTTGAGATAGTGGAAAATGTTATCAAGAAGAGAGAGAGGGTTATTGAGGAGAGAGAGAGATTTTGGCAGGAGAGAGACACACTTCAAAATCATTTGGAGCAGCTGGGTGATGACCTATGGGATGCCCTTAAGGAAGAGACAGTTATTGAAAGGATGGGTCACGCTCATGGAAAATTATTTAGCAGCAGCAAGGGGGAGGCAGCAGGAGAGTCTGCTTTGCAGAAGGTCATGGGGAAGGGGAGGGAAGAGAAGTGCCTTCAGGAAGGTAAAACACATTATTATTTCTTCTCATACAATGCATGTAATGTATGCTATATTTTATATCTTCAAATAGTTGCTGAGTAAATGAAGAAACTGAGAACACCATGTGATCTAAATATTTGTTTTTTTATTTGCTTACCATAACAAGATGTCCAATACATAAGTAACAAAAGTACCTATTTTATATTAATAAAAATGGTTTAACCCTTCATAATATAAAATCAATCTACATCAATTTCACTTGGAGATTACATAGTAACAAGATATCAAAATTATGTCAAAACTACTATTGGTTTTTATATAATCCATTGTAAGGCCAAAATGTAAAACATATACAAAGGTGCTTATAGTCATCACTTAATAAATAAATGTAAGACATTTATTTTTTAAAGAATATTCTTTTACATGAAAATGAGATGTTATCACATTAAAGAAGTGCTGTCATTAGGTGACTTATCTACTACTATGTATCTTGGTGCTTTGGGGTGTGCTTGCTCTATCTGCTAGAACTCCTCAATAAAGTGGCCCTCTGTAAGGAAAAAAGTGCTTCCTTAGCTCTAACACTACAGTACTGAATCCTGCAGTTCTTCAGATCTCTGCTCATTGATGAATGAGGATCACAGAGGTTACAGGAGCTGCACAGTTTATCAGAGGAAAGAGAAGTTTGAGTGTCTTTCTACCACTTCAGCGATTCAGGCAAAACACTGAACACAGGTTAACCCCAAAGTACATGCTATATGCAAACAGAAAGTGCAGCATCAAAGGCAAGTGGTCTATAAAACTAAGAGTTAAGAAATAATGAATGTTCTAACAATAGTGCCACATATAATTGTTGGAAAGCATGCTATTCATTCCTCTGTTTTTGTGCTATCTAAAACAAGTTCCATATATTATCTCACCTTTGGGTTGGGGCCTTTGGGAAGTAATTAGCATTAGATGAGGTCATGATGATGGAGACTTCTTAAATGCAATGAGTTCCCTTATAAGAGTCATGGAAGAGCTTGCTTTACCTCTCTGCTCTCTGCTATGTGAGGGTTCAAGAAGTTGGCAGTCTGAAACCCGGAAGAGGGTCCTCACCAGAACTTAACCATGTTGGCACTGTGATTTCAGACTACCAGCTTCCAGACCTGTTGGTTATTCCACCCAGCCTGTGATGTGTTGCTCTTCAGCAACAAGAAGGTGGGGGGACAAGCAGGACCAGCCTGTTATCCCCGGGGATGAGTGAGAAGGCAAGTGTCGGCGGCTTGGACACCCTCCCCTGAGATCTGGGGAGAAACAAAACCACACCAAGCCAGGAGATGTGTCAGCCTCAAGGGCGCAGCAAAACTCAGCTTTATTCCATCAGAGGCTTAGTTATATAGGGGAAGATAAGGAAGTAACAGAAACCAATGGGAATTGATTATCTCATCTGTCACTAGGGTCTTTAGGCAGGTTTTGGGTTTGGTAGGGAGGCAGAGTTAGGGCCAAGAGCATGCACTTGGAAAGCTAGTTAGGCCATGAAAGCAGAAGTAATGAGGGAGGATGGAAACCTCCAGCCGGTGGCTGTCACAGGCCTAAAAGAGGCAAAAGGTCCCAACAATTCCCCCTTTTTGTTTTATAAATGCTCTGGCATGTCCCAGCAGGCAAGGCCCCACCCCTGTCTTAGGTTGACCCCCTCTGGGGATCTTACCTGTCACTGGGTACCTTGCAGCTCTTCGGTTGTCCCAAGCTTACTCATCCTCTGTGGCCTGTCCTAGGTTGTCTCCACCTTGGAGATCTTACCCATCATGGGTGCGCGGGGAGATAGTTGGGGGGAATTACGGACACGGCCTCATCATAAGGTTCACAGCGATCGTAGGGGTCACTGGCTTCCGTGGCAACTCTCTGGTAATGTACCTGCACTTACATCAACTGAATTGATTCAATTCTTTTTTGGACAAACTGGATAATCTTGTTAATAACGCAGGGCCCAAAAGTGAAAAGTAGGGGCAAAAGAAGGGTAGGACCAAGGAGGGGCAGAATGTAGGGCAACCACCCATGTAACTCAGTCCAAAGAAAATTGGCTTGTAATTCTTTTCGGCATCTCTCGAGGTCTTCTTGAAGTTGCTTGACCTTATTTTGGACTATGCAGGAGTGGTTCTCATAAAAGCAGCACTCTTCCTGTAAAAAGAGACATAAGCCTCCCTTTTCAGCTGTGAGGAGGCCAAGCCCCCTACGGTTCTGTAGGACTACTGGCGCGAGGGAATCCAACTGTGCTTGGAGGTCAAGAATTGTGCTGGCTACAGCTTGTATATCATTGATGATCTGTTGAGAAAGGGCTTATTATATGCAGAGAGGTCCTCAATCCTGCTGCCCCAGTGGCAGCTCCGGTGGCCACCTCAAGGCCTAAAAGCAGGGGGATAAGCTGAATGCCCCTTTTTGATCTACCTCCAATGTGATCTAAAGCAGTAATAGTGAGGCTCTGATTATTAGGGACCACTCCAATGTCAGGGAAAATTACAGCTGGAGCACAAAGCCCCGTCCAGTCTGTCGGGAGAAAGCCAAACGCGTCTTCCCCACAAATGAAGACTGTTCCATTAGGGGGACAGAGAAAGGTATTGTTCACAGTAATATTTTGTTGACAAAAGGAATAGTGGATTTGGCCCACATCTGTCTCACTAGTATTATCAGTACGGGGGTCAGCTTTGAAGCATGAGCCTTTAGGGGAAAGAGGGTCTAGATAGACCCTAGAACTTGGGGGTAACCGCTGGCACTGGGGCTCGGCCTGTGACAGGTTAACAAGAAGAGCATTGGCTTGTAATGGTCCTGGCCTCAAGCACAGCCAGCAATCCTAAGCTAAATCAGGGTTGGTTCTATAGAGTAAGGTAAAAGCAGCCTGTATGATTGATTGTGTCTCAGGATCAAGAAGCAATTCTCCCCTGATCTCCAGGAGGCTAAGAGGGTGGTAAATCGGGGGATTTTAGTCTTCAATCAGCCTGTCTACCAGTTTTTTAAATTTTGGTACTGTCGAGACTGATCTTGGACTCTGTCCCCATCAGAGGCACCTATAGGGGCAAATTTATTCCAGCAGATGTTCTCTCCCCTATTCTTTTGACAGTCAGCATATTCATCCTTGCCTTTTATCAGAACAAAAACAATGTTTTGTTCCGGTGAGTGCAGGGGATAACCTCCTGATAGCATTGAGCATGAACGGAGGCAAGAAAAGTGGTGCAAGGACACTCAGAGGGGGATTTCCCTTGGGCAGGTGAAGATATTTTGGTGCCTGGCCAACAATGGTGAGTTAGAACTCTCCCAGGGCATCCATTTTCTGTCCCTTGCATAAGTGTAATTGCCCGTTGCCCATTAGGGCAGGTTTTGGTAGAAGTATAACAGTGTGCGGGGGGAGGGGCCTTGGAGTGAGCGTAGGCTGTGCAGGGGTCTCCGATGGTCTTTCGTAGTATGGCTCTTGCTTGACCGGGATCTCCAAATCCTGTCCTAGCTAATGGGAGATTTATTGCCATTAACAGGAAGACCAGCATCATTGGGTTCATTGCAGACCCTGAAAGAGAGAAAGAAGAGAGATATCCTCAGGAGGTGGGGGGCCTTCTGGGTCATCATTGACATCAGTGAACTCCCCCTCCTTAGGTGGGTAATAGTTGAGATCCCTTGCAGGGACCCAGATCGGCCTTTTTTTTATTCGTTGGAAAGACACAGCCAAATCCCCTTCCAGCTGTAATGAGGGGGTCTGAGCCCCTCCATTCTCCAGTAAGGGGGTCCTTCCATGAGGCTCTAATCATCCAATAAGTAATGGTTGTTGTCCAGTGCTTTTGAAAGGCAAGAAGTGTTTGTGTTTGGCAAAATTTAAAATATTTAGAGTAAATTATACCATGTTCAGTTGATCATGGGAGGGGAGTGTTCCCCCTTTTTGTTTTATTAATTGACATTTGAGGATATGATTGTGTATTTCCACAATTGCTTGTCCTTTAGGGTTATAAGGAATTCCTGTGGTACGAGAAATTTGCCATTTACTCAAGAATTCAGTAAAAGACCTACTGATAAAGCATGGACCATTATAGGTTTTGATTTGCTCTGACAGGCCTAAAATGGCAATGCACTGGAGAAAATGGCTTATGGCATGTTTGGATTTTTCTCTCATATGGGCTGTAGCCCAACAAGCATGGGAGAAGGTATCAACTGTTAGAAATATTTATCTAAGCTTCCCAAAAGGGGCAAAATTTGTGACATCAGTCTGCCAAAGGTTATTGGGCCTCAGGCCTCGAGGGTTCACTCCGTTCTTTTGAAACGGAGGAACCTGTAAAAAGGCTGGCATGACTTACATGTTCTAATGATCTTTTTTAAGTCTCTGACGGAGACCTGAGGGAACTGATGGTGTAGTCCCCTCCAATTAGCATGTGTAAGTTGATGAAAAGAGGTGGCATCCTGTACCATGTAGGCTGAAGCTAGTCAGTCTGCAAGAGCATTGCCTCTTGACAAAAAGCTTGGCAAATCTTGATGTCCCCTTAGATTTTGTACAAAAAGGGGAACTAGTCTCTGTTTTAACAAATTGTGGGCTTGAATCATCAAAGGAGTGATGGGATTATTGTCAAGTCTGATGTGTGCACCCACAAGGTTGGGCAGTAGTTTGACAACGTAAAGGCTATCTGAAAACAGATTAAGAGGGCCTTGGATCTCAGATAGAGCTAAAACAACAGCATAAAGCTTTTTAAACTGGGCTGAGCCCTGTACCTCATGAAAGAGGGTTATGGCCGGAGGGCACTTACTTGTGCCTGGGGGGAACATTACCATAGAGCCTCCCCGCTTACCCCCGTTGGTAAAAACAGAGGGGAAAGAGGCGTCTGCCTCAGAGAGGAACATTTTAGGCGGCTGCCACGCCAACTGGCTAAAAGAACTCATCCACTTACAGGGACCATAGTGACAGTCCACTATCCTCAGAAAGCTTTCCATGGCCATTGCCAATCTGGAATTATTTCTCTGTAGCCACGAGTAATCATTGACCTGCAAAGGGATAATCAAAGAGTGGGGTTCACACGCAAAAAGATGGACAGAAAGATCTCATACCTTGACAATGCAGTTGGCCATTTGATCCACCATAGAGTACACTCGGGGTGCCCCTCCCACAGATAGATGTATCCATGTACGGGATCTCCCTTGTGAGCCAAAAGGGCAGTGAGGAGGGTCTCTCCCGCCATAATAGAGAGGATCAGTGGCAAGGTTGGATTATATCTTTTTAAGGCAGCGTTATCAATGGAATGTTGAACTTTTGTTAATGTATCTCTATGTATAGGATTTAAAGTCACTGTTGAAGCTAGATCAAGGCCTTTTAATAGGTCAAAAAGAGGGATAAGATCAGTTGTGGTTATAGGAATCCAGGGCCTCATCCAATTGATTTCTCCCAGCAATTTCTGGAGCTGTGGTAGCATATATGCATCCTGAATACATAACTGGTGCTTAACAGGGGAGACAACATCTAATGTTAATGTAGTCCCCAAAATTTTAAAGGGGATATCTGTTGAACTTTACCTGGAGCAATTTGAAAGTTGTAGTTTTTGAGCAAGGAAAGGCACCTTCTAAAGAGGTCATCTAATTTGTGGGAACAAGTGGCCCCCAAGATAATATCATTCATATATATGTAAAAGAGTATGTCAGATTCTTCTCAGCTTGTTGCTGGCATTCCTCTTTATACAAAGCACAACACTTAATATAAAGGGGGCCAGGGAGAACCGCCCGGGCAAGAGCCCTCCAATCTATGGTGGTGCATGGATGGTGAGCAAGTCCCTGGAGGATGTTCTCAGTCCAAGGAGCATTGGGGCCATCCTCAAGTATGGCCTTCTGTAATTCCTTGAGGTCACCTGGCTCCCAAGTGTACCAGGGGGCAGGGCGATTACCTCCAGGATTAATATTGACCGGAAATAGCTGACATGGCCCTGGGTTAGGTTGTGGGTGGAACAATGGATTCTCTTGGGGTTGGCAGCCAATGGGAGAGCATGAGTCCTTATATGGGAGAGGAGCTGAAACCCCTGCTTGTTGGTATGGGGGAGGGGAGGCTGATGGTGATTTGAAAGGGTTAGAAGAGGAACTAGTACCAGAAAGTGGTGGGTACAAAGGGGCTGTGGATTTGGGAGGCCAGGGGGCAGCATCAAAAGGGTCGAGGGCGCAATTGCCACGATTCTCATCTGGCTCTTTATGGCTTCCTTGTCCTGCCGGCGTGGACTCATCCTGAGGAAGGGGATCAGAATCTCCCCGGGAAGGGGCTCCCAACCCAGTGGTTTCCCTGTCTATTAAGTTCTTGGCAGCTAGCTTTGATGGCCGAGGAGGGAAGCAACTCTTAAGGGCTGCTAAAGTGGTGAAGGTCCCCAGATGGGTGATATCACCCCGATTAACTTGGGCTTTGCGTATGAGTTGCTCCACCCTGTCCCAAGTTTCCCAGTCTAACAAATTACTTGCAGGCAGCCATGGGGCAACCTTAACTAAGGTGTTCCAGTTTTTGATAGCTTGGCTGTCAGAGAGCTCTAGGCCTCTACTTCGGAGGAGGACCCTAAGGGATTCAAGGGAGGGATCAGGCTTGTAAGAAGAATGTCCCATATTTTATGGGATTACACTTACCCGTAGTCCAATTAGCTCATCAGCAAAGTTCCTCGTTCCTCACACGGGGCACCAGTTGCTGCTCTTCAGCTACAAGAAGGCGGGGGGACAAGCAAGACCAGCCTGTTATCCCCGGGGCTGAGCGAGAGGGCAAGTGTTGGCGGCTTGGACACCCTCCCCTGAGATCTGGGGAGAAAAAATACCACACCAAGCCAGGAGATTTGTCAGCCTCAAGGGCACAGCAAAACTCAGCTTTATTCCATCAGAGGCTGAGTTATATAGGGGAAGATAAGGAAGTAACAGAAACCAATAGGAATTGATTATCTCATCTGTCACTAGGGTCTTTAGGCCGGTTTCAGGTTTGGTAGGGAGGCGGAGTTAGGGCCAAGAGCGCACGCACGGGAAGCTTGTTAGGCCACGAACACGGAAGTAATGAGGGAGGATGGAAACTTCCAGTCTGTGGCCGTCACAGGCCTAAAAGAGGCAAAAGTTCCCAACAGTGATACTCTGTTATAGCAGCCTCAACTAGGCTAGCCACTACTCCAAGGGCTGAGACAGAGCCCCACGTTCATGTTCCTTCTTTACTTGCCAACCTTCCCCAGCACAGGACTGAAAGGTCTAGCCCTCCTTGGAGAAAGCATGGCCACAACTCATTGAATGGAAAAGAAGTCACAGTGCTGCTGTGCCAGAGGAACTTGCTGGAAATCCTCCCTCTGATGCTTGCTGGAAACCTGTCTTTTGGGGTGTCCAGGAAAGCCACCCCAAAGTGACATTGCTCAGAATTTTCTGTGAGCCAAACAGAAAGAATGCCCAGGGAAACTGCTTGTTGCTGAGTGCTGCTGGCTGCCTGGAACTGCAGAGCCAGGAGCTACAGAAGCTACAGGGTGAGAGGAGCACATCAGAACCAGAAAGAGAAAGCCACTTCCCCTCCAGCACCTATCCTGGCAAAGTGCTCCACTGATAAAGCTTAACATTAGTTCAGCTGGCAAAGAAGAAATTGCACAGCTCAGATGCAATAAATTGAGCTTTGTCAGAGTTATTTATCTAATCAATGAGTATGTATCTTTTACTCTCTTTACTTTCTAACTATATTTGCAACATTGATTCTCCTGCTAGCTTTGTTTTTCTTTCTTAGTAGAATATAAAAGTATCAGCTGTAAGCTCTTGAACATTTTTTATCTCTGTCCAGTTTCCCCCATTGTGGTTCACTAAAAATAACTCTCTACCTTTATTTCAGGGTCTTTAAATATTGAGCAAACTCTAATTACCATTGATAACTACAGGACTAATGTAGATCTCAAGGTCTTCTAAATCCTTCATTTTATTAATAGTCAATAATATGTATTTTATAGTATACAATAAGACTGTTAAGAATAGAGAGTTAGTTATAAATAAAGTGGATTTATATTTAAAAGGATCTTTCTGGTTTCTCATAAGATAATGGACTTTAAAGTGAAAGGACCACTGTAAAAGTTAAGGTTAGATAGGGTGGTGGGAGCAGCCAAGGTGCTATGAAAGTATAAGATATTTAGGATGTATATTAAAGAGAGGAACAATAGAATTTTCTTATGGATTCAGCATAGAATGTGAAAGGAAATGGGATTCAAAGCTGATTTCAAAGATTTTTGTCTTCATCAATTCAATTGTATAAAAATACTTGAGATAAATGATTTATAAAGATTACACACACACAAGCATATATTCAAAATATGTACAAAAGCAACATGTCACTTGTCTTTCTTTGAAACTTGATAATTGGTGTAGCAAATACTATTTGTTCTTGGATTTTTAATAGATATGAATGATGAATATTGAAACTTCTATATTCATTATAAGCTACAATTCATTCTTGTTAAAAAATTTAATTTAGGGGAAAGTACTATAATGAAAGAGCTCTGTGTACACCCAACTATTTCATCCTTAACTTCCTAAGTACAAAGAAAGGCACAGAGGAATGAAATGATGGTGGCTTGGGGATAAAAAGCAGACTGAAGCAAAGAATTCAGGGAGTGTTCTAGATTAAAGGAGACATTGCAGAGGGCATTGTGACATGTCTCATGAGCATCATTGTGAAAGTCTAAGGGAGACTCATTGGATGGTAAGAGCATATATGAATTTGTGTGTGAACACAGGAACAGATATTAACATGGATACTAGGAGCATCCAATGAATCACTAGATAAATTCTTCAGATCCTATACTGGTAGATGTTTAACACAGTGTCTTGCCTGAGGATTTCAGCCCCAGGCAAGTTCACTATGGATTCAGTGAGAGCAAGAAATGACAATGCAACGTTCTTGGGGTAAAAGGGTTTATACTTGGCTTTATTCTCCCAGTAATAGGTTGAGCAATAAAATTTCATTTGCATCCAACAGTCTGCAGGGCTGTAATCCTCCTTCCTCTCTGCCTCTGCACAGAGCACTGGGCAGAGCCCTTTATATAGTGACTCATTCAATAACAGCTTATTGCCTATGGGTGTGGAAGCATTAGCCTAGCAATAAGCCAGTTACATCTTCAAGTAGTTTAGGATCAGGTGAGGATCCTGGCCATAGAAACTTCCATTTTCCCCATACTCAGTTAAATATTTATCAATGAACTATCTGTCATGTGCTAAGGTTAAAAATATAAATATATCATCTTTCCTGACCTCATGACTCCATAATCTAAGAGCTGGCAAGAGGGCAGAGAGAGTAGGTTTATCAGCAGATAATTCTAATATAATTCCCTAAGTGATTAACAATGTACATGTAGCATGCTACATTTGCTTATTATTTTTTCTTTTTCTTTTCTATATTTTATGTTTCTGTAAACATCCAGCATAGTGTTATTAGTCACTACAAACATTGCAAACAGGCCTTGGGATTAGTGTGGATAATTGAAGAGCATTTATGTCTGTGCTTGAGTGGTAACTGCTACTCTTCTGAGGCAGGAATAGTGGTTAACATATTTCATCAAGAAGGGAGGGTGATCTTGGATTAACAAGGAGTCACTAAGTCTTGATGAGTAAGAGAGTAAATGAGAATAAAAAACCAGAATACAGGAAAGTGTACAGGGAAAAGCCTTTAATTCTTTCAGCCCTAATTGTACTACTAGAAGGGGATCTGTAAAGGGAGATAATATGAGTTCATATGTGAATGGACATTATTGAGGTGCCTATTTGGATTACAGTAAACAAAATAACAAAAGTTAATTCATACTTTTTAGGAGCTAAGTATATCCATTGTTTTAATTATTTCTCACAACAAACCACTTCATTTCTTTCTATAAATATTTGGAACTCAAAGTTGCCTTCTAGAATGCTGGACTTTGCTTAAAGTACCTATAAATAGTATCACCATAAGACATGAAACAGTATTCTTATCTGGGGTAGTACACTATCATGTTTTCCTTATATATAATTGTCATAATTTTAATTACTTTGATTATTTGTTAAATGTCAACTTTTTTATGCTTGATTTTAAGCTCCATAATGGCAAAAGCCATATTTTTCTTGATTATTTACTGTTGTATTATTGGGAAATATGGGTGATTTATATCTCTGTGCATATAGGGGTAGGTTGATTAAAGTGTTCAGTCCTTATCTTCTATATAAGGTATAGGAAGAGGCTGGATAGATCTTGCTTAACCACATACTCTTTCTAGCGAACAGCTAGCTGTCAGGTTTGTAGTCTTTTTACAGCTAGAATGAGGTCGTTGACTGGTACATGGTCTGAGGTGATATGCTACATTTGTTGACCTTGCCCCTAAAAACACCTTGTGCTTCAACCCTCTCTCTCCCTTCCTTCATTAGCCGGCCCCATAGACAATCCAGCAAACACTTCTGAGCTTTTGCTTGATATCATGTTTCAGTAGAAAACTAGCCAGGAGATCTATTCAACTAGGAGCATATAATTTGGCCTATAAATAAGGATCATTCATCATCTACAGGTTATATACAACAAGACTTTGGATGACAAGGATTAAAAAGTAGATTTTTTGGAGGTGGTAATGATTCTTCAGTTAAGGGCCAACACAAAGAAATATGTAAGTGGCCCAACATACAATTTAACATAAAAATGTTTTATAGCTTAAGAGGACTCTTGGAAATGGAACGGTTCAGTAACTATAGCATTGTTTAGCCCTTAATGAGTCTTTGCCTATTCTTTAAGTGCCCCCCATGCTTTCCCATCTTACTGTGAAAATGTAGTCTGTTGGGAGTACAAATAGACCAGATGCATATAATCTGTTTGGGTTAAGTTACCAGATTTTCATGGGAATTCACTAAGCTTATCTAGCTGCTAAATTTCTGGAAAACTTGGAGGCTTGTGGAGGTTACTGCCTGTTCTAACAAAGACAGTTGATGTGTGAGAAATTAAATTTGAAGGGAGCCCTGCCACATACGAAGAGTGGAGTCCCCAGTCCTAGTTGGCTCTCTGTCCAGCCAAACCAACAGCAAACTTCAGACTCATTTTTGAACAATCCTGCTTTACATGATGCAGTGAGAAATTATATTTTGATAAACTATAGAGATTTTGGGGTTGTTTATTGTAACAGTTTTAGTCTTCTTTGAATGATAGAAATATTTAGACAATCTCTTAAAATGAAACATCACAAAAGAATAGTATCATTATGTTGTTTAAACGTCTAGTTAAAATCAGAAGAAAATGCAGAGATACAGCTGACAGATTTGGAAATGGTTGTGCAGAGTGGGAAAAAGGCCAGAAAGGAGGGCTGCTGGAATGCTCTCCAAATAATGGACCATATAGAATTATTTCACTTTGAAACACTTATTCACATTTTACTTTAATATAAACCATTATATTTTTTCTGGGAATAAAATATGTTTATAACAAATATTTTGTTACAAAATTGAAAGCATACAACCACTCTTTATTCTACTAACAGAATGACAATGTGTATTTTTGAATATCCAAATAATTAACTACTACACTGAAATTAATTTTCATTTAATATAATTCATATGAGTTATGAAATAGAATTATGAATATTATTATATACTAAAAGAATAAATCTTGTGAAATTATACCAGAATATAACTTAGGATCTTTCTTAGATTTAGGTTTATGAATTCTTTCTGTTTATAAATATTTTGTGATTTTCAAAAT
Organism: Manis javanica; assembly: GCF_040802235.1. Classification (NCBI taxonomy): domain Eukaryota; kingdom Metazoa; phylum Chordata; class Mammalia; order Pholidota; family Manidae; genus Manis; species Manis javanica. The sequence continues at coordinate 123,565,906 of NC_133160.1, read as the reverse complement.
TCTGCAGTACCATCTAATCGTGTGTGCATGTATATGTGTATGTGTGTATGTGTGATTTAGAAATCGAGTGATCTAAATTTTCTTTAGAGAAGATCATCTCGCCAGTAGTTGAATAAGTAGCTATTAAAGGCCAAGAAATGACTATTGTTGAAAGAAACATCATATTTAAATTTCTACCTTTTATAACATTTTATATAATTCTTGATATTCTTACATGGAAGAATGATTTTCCTGATAAAGCACTCAGTTGCTAAACTCGTTTTATTGTTTTTAAAGAAAAATGTCGTTTTCTTCTAGATGTCTTTATTAATTAGAGGATTCTAAGTATCTCACCACTCAAATATTTTTGAAATGGAAATCAAATAATTCTTAGTTTCAATCACGGACATAATTATTTAGTGTTTTTGCATTTCAGTGAATTATAGTATATCAATATTTGGTTGGTCTGACATTTTGCAAGGACATAATGTTCTTAACTGCTTTGCTCAATCTTCTCAAATATAGTATTCAGCTGAGTATCCCATATAGTTGGACTTAGAAAATGTTCTTTTATTTAACGCACAATGTAAATATTGGGTGTGAAAGGAAGTAATTGCGTTTAACAGTAAGGCTCTAGACCTTCTAAGAGAAAATGTGTATTAATAACTAGAAAGGAAAAAAAAAAGCAAGAGGAAACATTAGTCACTTATAACATCAGAGTCTGTAATGATGTGTGGAAGGAATACAAATTTGAATACAAGAAGAAGAAAGAGAAAGAGGAAGAGGGGAGGGGAAAGAAAGAAAAAGAAAAAAGAAAGACCTGTTTATCTGAATACTGAACTAATTTCAGCACTGTATCCAGTGCTGGAGATGATTAGAGTAATAAAGTCATAATTAAACTAAACAGTACTTGTGCATTTCAGAATTCCAATTTGGAAACTTGCTTGTTTGATTCTTCTTCCAATACTGTCTTCTAGAGGACTGTCATGACTAGTTATGTTAATGTCAGGTAAATTCATCAGTCCTCATAGTCCCATTAATGATGATGCTATTAACCACCTTACTTCTCATCCATACTATCTTCTTATTTATCTCCTTTGTTACTCTCATTCATATCTTATTTGGAACTTGCTATTTTATAACTGAATTCCACATTAATTCCATTTATGAGATGTTTCATTATGCCATCAGTAATCTCTCTTTCATTATTATTAATATCAAATTTTAAAATCTCAATTTCTCCCTGAATGCTTTCATTTCCTGACCTTTTCTGAAATCTAGATTTTTTCTAAATTTAATCATTACTCTTCTACCTTGAGTAAAACAAGCAAAAAATAAACTTGTCTCTATTTTTATATTTAATACCAAAATGTTATCAAAATGACAAAAAGGTCCTTCTCATTTTTTAATAAAACTGCTCAAGTACTAGAAAAGGGAACAAGTTTGAAAATTAAATCCAGTGGTGTATTAAAAATAGTATACTTTTGATCAAGTGTGAATAATGTAATTTATGAATGCCTGTGTCAATATTATTGATATCTTAGTGTTAATAAGCAAGTTATATAAACTGATATAACTTTAATAGCATAAATTTAAATATAATTTAGTAGATTTAGTAAATCATAATTTACACTTTTAATAGTGAAATGAAGAAAAATAACCTAGCTTCATAAATGCCAAAGGTATTTGTTAAATACACAATCTGTTACTAGTAAAAAGGGTTAGTATGTAACACATCTGGTAACATTTCTGATAAACAATGTGTGTATGTGTGTGGGTATGCATGTACAGGTATACATTCACACACATATTATGTATTTAAGCCATGCCTAATGATAAAATGCCAAAAATAATCCCATTATATTAAAATATATTTGCTTTCATTATTACTATGTGATAGTTCTTCAAGTATTGGTCCAATCAAATTTAAAGAATAATAAAATGACTCCCATGTTTAATTTACTATACATTGAAAATGAGTGAAAGTGCTTCTTTCTGAAAATTTTGATCTGTATTAGATTTTATGAATATTTTATAGTTCACCAAACCAGTACATTAGGCTAGAAACTGTATTTTACTTTTGTTCCAGCCTTTTTTGAACAAAGTAAGATGTCCACTATGTTTTTATTGAAAAATGTGTATAGATTGATTGATAGATGTATTATGGTTTCAATGTCTAAATTAACTACATCTTTATTATATATAAGTGATATATTCCTAATTAAACCTGTATTTGTTTATTTTCTACCTGGTGTGCTAGTGTATAGCTTGGGAATATAGCACAAGTAATAACTATAGCATAGTTACTATTACCATCTTGAGGAGTTTTATAAAGCTGAAAATCACGAATGTATATTAAATAACAGTTCCATGAAAATGTGTGTTCATAGAAGTGACTTTTCCTCTTGTGGATAAGGTTGAATTATCTATATACAAACACAGTTACTATTCTTTGGGATACAAATGCATGTCTCCTACAGTAGCTCTAAATAAAACAGTTCAAAAGGTGCTATGATTTTGATAATCTGGTAGGAGAAGAATCTCTTTGTGTTGTGTAAATATCTTTGGAACAAGTAGACTTGTCAAATGTGATAAAAAGAAGTTTCAGGAATAACAGTGAGGTTCTATTACTCTTTTTGCTTTGGGAGAAGTAATGAAACACTAAGATTCTTTTAAAAAGATGATTTTTGTTGTTGATGATGTCACTACTGGATATACTGGGCTTAGAACAGTAATTGTTTCAGAAAGCTGGGAAACCAGTGTCTGGCAGATGTCAGTAATGCAATTCTTTGAAGTAGACAGATGTTTATAGTTTCCATCTCTACTGAAATAGTTTCCTCAGTGTGCATATGCCCCTGAAAATATAGACAATAAAATTATAAATTTCTTTTTCACTCAAGCAAAGTTTTAAAACCATACAAAGACAGTAAATTCCTCTTTTGTTTTAAAAAAATGCCAACAGTATTGTAAAGCACAGTTCAGATAATGTATATAAAACTTTTCTCTATCCGGTTTAGAGGCTTTTTATGAAAGGCTTTAGAATAAGGATGCCTTGTTCTTTAATGTTATAAGGTAAAATCTCTCCAACCTTCAACACTGAGAAATGAGGACAAGAGTATATAAAACAATTCAGTTTCACTACGCAGGCTTGTTTATTAAAAGGCTGTTCATAGTAAAAGTTTGTACAAATTTATCTTATAAAAATTTAAATTATACAATGAACTAAAGAATGTATAGGGAAAAATTTGAAAGTCCTCTTTCTAAGTGTGCCCTCTTTCTCATATTCAATAGTACTCACCATTTTTATATGTATCCTTAAAGAATAGCATGGACACTTTAGTGATTTTCTGCATAAATATGATGTCCTCTTCATCTTCACCTCTGTGCTCTCTCACTCATGGGAATAATGTAAATGGGCTAATGATCAAAAGGTGGGAAGAGTGAAGTGAGTTATGTATTTCAATACCTCCTACTTGTTGGATGGGCAAGGTTTGTCTCACTGCAATAATCCACAACTTCTGTCAAGTTGCTCTCTTTGCATATTACTTTCTTTAGGCCTTCGGGTAGTAACAACTCTTAGAAGCCATCTTATTACCCTTATTCTTCCTCTAAATCTTCCTGCATATTTAAAAACAGTCTTTTCAGTATGTTATCCTCATGCAATTTTGTTGTACCCTCTGTTCCTTGCCGAGAACCTTACATATATATATGTATCTGTATCTATGTGTGTGTATGTATATTCTGTCTCTGTCTCTTATTTTTCCCAGTCTTTTCTAATACAATAGGTATTTATACAATATAAATTAACTCACATGTGATTAGAACTTCTGAAAAATAAGTGATTAAAGGCAGAGTTCCTGTTTTCATGGGCAATGGTTGAAGAATAAGAGAAATTATATTTTACCTTTGGAAAGAAAAAAAGTGACAAAAGAGATTGACTGTTGCACTGATAGCAGGAACTTGTAGGGCTATATTTTAAGACAGTTAGAGTCATATGCCTTCATTCAGAAATCCATCCCCAGAAACTTTTATATAATGCTTATAAAGCTCTGGACTCATGGGAGTTTACACTGCCACCTTACTCATACTCATGTTAATGTTGTCCCCATTGTGTAGGGGCTAGCTCCATCTCTGTCTTGCTTTAGAATCTGTCCTGCTTGAGTTGACTACTTCCAGAATTTCCACTCTACTGTCTTGTTTATTCTCAGTATCTACTGAGACAGTTTCCAGCCTTGCTTCATGATCCAATATATCTTTTCAATTACTATTACTGCCTTTGCTATGGAAGTATTAGCATCTCAGCACAGTTTTCCCCCTTATCTATGGCTTTACTTTTTACTGTTTCAGTTACCCAAGGTCAACCTAGGTCTGGAAGCAGATGACCATCCACCTGATTATCTTCAGAAAGTCAGTAGTAGCTTAATCCCACGTCACAATGCCTGCATCGTTCACCTTATTGCATCTCATCAGACATTTAATCACCTCATATCAACACAAGAAGAACGGTAAGAACAGGGGATTATTTTGAGAGAGAAACCACATTCATATAATTTTTATTACAATATATTGTTAAAATCATTCTATTTTATTATTAATTTTTAATCTCTTACTGTGCCTTATAAATTAAACTTTATTATAGGTATGTATGTATAGGAGGAAAACATTATATATATATATATATATAGGGGTTTGGTACTACCTGTGGTTTCAGGCATCCATGGGGATTTTGGAACATATTCCCCAAAGATAAGGGGAGACTGCTATACTTATGCTACAAAACTGCATAGCATTAGAGTCATACATATTGTTTCTCTTAAATTCTGTAATTTCAGTATATGTTTTTTGGAAATCAAGACTTTTTCAGAACACATATAATCTATGACCTAAGATGTAACACTGTATCTATGTCTGTACATGCTACCTATTATCATGTTTATCTATTACCTATATTCATCATCTATCCATGCATCATTCCTCTATCTGTCCATCCACCTGTCATCTATATTCAATGATTTCTTCTTTTTCTGTCTTTCTTAGAAAGGCTTACTTGAACGAAATATTTTCATTACATGCCCACCATAATTTTATGGTTTTCAAAATAATATTGAGTTCTGAAATCCATCTATAACTCATGTTTTTCTAAATGGTGTGAAGTAGGAATTTAGATTTTATTAATCTCCAAATTGAAAGAGAATTGTTACAAAAACAATGGACAAATCATTATTTTCCACTGATTTAAATGCCAACTTTATAGAAAATGATACAGGATAGGGCAGTAAATGATGACATTGACATAGGATCTATATTCCTGTATTTTATAAAATGTTGTTTAAATCTAATATTTTCTATTCTTGCCCTAATACTGTTTGGCTAAATACTAAGCTTTACTAACTGGTAATATAACTCATTTTAAAAACAATGTCTCTTCTTCAAATAGTCTCTTCCAAATGATTGTGAGGACACTACAATGTTACATAAAATATAATGTTATTGACATGGTTTCATTGAGTTTACATGTTAATTAGGGTAAAATTAAGCCTGTGAAATGTACAGATATAAGCACAAACATATAGACCTGTTCATATGCACAAATATAAGCAGACACATATGCACATATACATGCAGGTCTCATATTAAGCTTCTATAAACCATATTTCAAGTAGGTATTGTGCATCTTATCAACTGTATTTTTTGTGAAAGATTTTATTTAAATTATTATCATGAGCCAGGATCTATGACTTATGTTTAGTAATTGATTATTGCTGTTGTTTAAGATAGGGGTAATCATTACGACTTGGCCTTATACAGAGAGAGATAAAAGGATCTCCAGGAATGAAACAATATTAAGAGAGCTGTGTGACCAATCCAAAAGGAATAATATCCACATTATAGGGGTACCAGAAGAAGAAGAGAGAGAAAAAGGGATAGAAAGTGTCTTTGAAGAAATAATTACTGAAAACTTCTCCAAACTGGGAGAGGAATTAATCAAATAGACCACAGAAATACACAGAACGACTAACAGAAAGGACCCAAGGAGGACAAAACCAAGACACATAATAATTAAAATGGCAAAGATCAAGGACAAGGAAAGAGTTTTAAAGGCAGCTAGAGAGAAAAAGGTCACCTATAAAGGAAAACCCATCAGGCTATCATCAGACTTCTCAACAGAAACCTTACAGGCCAAAAAAGAATGGCATGATATATTTAATGCAATGAAACAGAGGGCCTTGAACCAAGGGTACTGTATCCAGCACGAATATCATTTAAATATGAAGGAGGGATTAAACAATTCCCAGACAAGCAAAAGTTGAGGGAATTTGCCTCCCACAAACCACCTCCACAGGGTATTTTAGAGGGACTGTTCTAGACGGGAGTACTCCTAAAACTAAACAGATGTCACCAGAGAAAATAAAATCACAGCAAAGAAAGCAGACCAACCAAATGCTAACTGAAGGCAAACAATAAAATCAACTACCCAGTAAAAGCAGTTAAAGGAAACACGAAAGAGCACAGAATAAAACAACCAACATATAAAGAATGGAGGAGGAGGAATAAGAAGGGAGAGAAGAAAAGAATCTCCAGACAGTGTATATAACAGCTCAATAAGAGAGCAAAGATAGGCAGTAAGATACTACAGAGGCTAACCTTGAACCTTTGGTGACCACGAATCTAAAGCATGCAATGGCAATAAGTACATATCTTTCAATAGTCACCCTAAATGTAAATGGACGAATGCATGAACCAAAAGAAAAAGAGTAATAGAATGGATAAAAAAGTAAGACACATCTATATGCTGCTCACAAAAAACTCACCTCAAACCAAAAGATATGCACAGACTAAAAGTCAAGGGATGGAAAAACATTTCAGGCAAACAACAGAGAGAAAAAAGCAGGGGTTGCAGTACTAATATCAGACAAAATAGACTTCAAAACAAAGAAAGTAACAAAAGATAAAGAACGGTATTACATACTGATAAAGGGCTCAGTCCAACAAAAGGATATAACCATTCTAAATATATATGCACCAAACACAGGAGTACCAGCATATGTGAAATAAATACTAACAGAACTAAAGGGGGAAATAGAGTGCAATGCATTCATTTTAGGAGACTTCAACACACTACTCACCCCGAAGGATAGATCCACTGGGCAGAAAATAAGTAAGGACACGGAGGCATTGAACAACACACTAGAACAGATGGACCTAATAGACATCTATAGAACTCTACATCCAAAAGAAACAGGATATACATTCTTCTCGAGTGCACATGGAACATTCTCCAGAATAGACTACATACTAGCTCACAAAATGAGCTTCAGTAAATTCCAAAATATTGAAATTCTACCAAGCAACTTTTCAGACCACAAAGGTATAAAACTAGAAATAAATTCTACAAAGAAAACAAAAAGGATCACAAGCACATGGAGGCTTAACAACATGCTCCTAAATAATCAATGGTTCAACAAACAAATTAAAATAGACACCAAGGAATATATGGAAACAAATGACAACAACAACACAAAGCCCCAAGTTTTGAGGGACGCAGTGAAAGCAGTCTTAAGAGGAAACTATATAGTGATCCAGGCACACTTGAAGAAGGAAGAACAATCCCAACTGAATAGTCTAACATCACAATTATTGAAACTGGAAAAAGAAGAACAAATGAGGCCTAAAGTCAGCAGAAGGAGGGATATAATAAAGATCAGGGAAGAAATAAACAAAATTGAGAAGAATAAAATAATAGAAAAATAAATGAAACCAAGAGCTGGTTCTTTGAGAAAATAAACAAAATAGACAAGCCTCTAGCCAAACTTATTAAGAGAAAAAGAGAATCAACACAAATCAACATAGTCAGAAATGAGAATGGAAAAATCACAACAGAATTCACAGAAATACAAAGAATTATTAAAGGCTACTATGAAAACCTACATGCTAACAAGCGAAAAACCTAGAAGAAATGGACAACTTCCTACAAAAATACAACCTTCCAAGCCTGACGAAGGAAGAAACACAAAAGTTAAACAAACCAATTACGTGCAAAGAAATTGAAACAGTAATAAAAAAACTACCCAAGAACAAAACCCCCAGATCAGACGGATTCACCTAGGAATTTTATCAGACACACAGAGAAGACATAATGCCCATTCTCCTTAAAGTGTTCCAAAAAATAGAAGAGGAGGGAATACTCCCAAACTCATTCTATGAAGCCAACATCACCCTAATACCAAAACCAGGCAAAGACGCCACCAAAAAAGAAAATTGCAGACCAATATCCCTGATGAATGTAGATGCTAAAATACTCAATAAAATATTAGCAAACCTAATTCAACAGTATATCAAAAGGATCATACACCATGACCAAGTGGGATTCAACCCAGGGATGCAAGGATGGTACAACATTCGAAAATCCATCAACATCATCCACCACATAAACAAAAAGAAGGACAAAAACCACATGATCATCTCCATAGATGCTGAAAAGGCATTTGACAAAATTCAACATCTATTCATGATAAAAACTCTCAGCAAAATGGGTATAGAGGGCAAGTACCTCAACATAATAAAGGCCATATATGAAAAACACACAGCCAACATCATACTGAGCAGCGAGAAGCTGAAAGCTTTTCCTCTGAGATTGGGAACAAGACAGGGATGCCCACTATCCCCACTGTCAATTAACATATTAGTGGAGGTCCTAGCCATGGCAATTAGACAAAACAAAGAAATACAAGGAATCCAGATTGGTGAAGAAGAAGTTAAACTGTCACTATTTGCAGATGATATGATATTGTACATAAAAAACCCTAAAGACTCTACTCCATAACTACTATAACTGATATCAGAATACAACAAAGTTGCAGGATACAAAATTAACACACAGAAATCTGTAGCTTTTCTATACACTAACAATGAACCAATAGAAAGAGAAATCAGGAAAACAACTCCATTCACAATTGCATGAAAAATAATAAAATACCTAGGAATAAACCTTACCAAAGAAGTGAAGACCTATACCCTGAAAAGTACAAGACACTCATAAGAGAAATTAAAGGGGACAGTAACAAATGGAAACTCATCCTATGCTCTTGGCTAGGAAGAATTAATATTGTCAAAATGGCCATACTGCCCAAAGCAATATACAGGTTTGATGCAATCCCCATCAAATTATCAGCAACATTCTTCAATGAACTGGAACAAATAGTTCAAAAATTCATATGGAAACACCAAAGACCCTGAATAGCCAAAGCAATCCTGAGAAGGAAGAATAACGTGGGGGAATCTCACTCCCCAACTTCAAGCTCTACTACAAAGCCATAGTAATCAAGACAATTTGGTACTGGCACAAGAATAGAGCCACAGACCAGTGGAACAGATTAGAGATTCCAGACCTTAACCCAAACATATAGGGTCAATTAATATTTGATAAAGGAGCCATGGACATACAATGGGGAAATGACAGTCTCTTCAACAGATCGTGCTGGCAAAACTGGAAAGCTACATGTAAGAGCATGAAACTGGGCCACTGTCTAATCCCTTACACAAAAGTAAATTCAAAATGGATCAAAGACCTGAATGTAAGTCATGAAACCATAAAACTCTTAGAAAAAAACATAGGCAAATTCTGTTACACATAAACATGAGAGACCTCTTCTTGAACATATCTCCCTGGGCAAGGAAAACAACAGCAAAAATGAACAAGTGGGACTATATTAAGCTGAAAAGCTTCTATACAGCAAAAGACACCATCAATAGAACAAAGAGTTACCCGATAGTATGGAAGAATATATTTGTAAATGACAGATCTGATAAAGGCTTGACATCCAAAATATAGAAAGAGCTCAACCACTTCAACAAAGTAAAAACAAATAATCCAATTAAAAAATAGGCTAAAGAACTGAACAGACAGTTCTCCAAAAAAGAAATTCAGATGGCCAACAGACACATGAAAAGATGCTCCACATTGCTAATTATCAGAGAAATGCAAACTAAAACCACAATGAGGTACCACCTCACTCCAGTAAGGATGGCTACCATCCAAAAGACAAACACAACAAATCTTGGCAAGGTTGTGGAGAAAGGGGAACCTTCCCACACTGCTGGTGGGAATGTAAATTAGTTCAACCATTGTGGAAAGCAGTATGGAGGTTCCTCAAAATGCTCAAAATAGACTGACCCAGGAATTCCACTCCTAGGAATTTACCCTAAGAATGCAGCACTCCAGTTTGTAAAAGATGGATGCTCCCATATGTTTATTGCAGCACTATTTGCAATAGCCAAGAATTGGAAGCTACCTAAGTGTCCATCAGTAGATGAATGGATAAAGAAGATGTGGTACTTATACACAATGGAACATTATTCAGCCATAAGAAGAAAAAAAATCCTACTATTTGCAACAACATGGATGGAGCTAGAGGGTATTATGCTCAGTGAAATAAGCCAAGTGGAGAAAGAGAAATACCAAATGATTTCACTCATCTGTGGAGTATAAGAACAAAGGAAAAACTGAAGGAAGAAAACAGCAGCAGAATCACAGAACCCAAGAATGGACTAACATGTACCAAAGAGAAAGGGACTGGGGAGGATTGGTGGGTAGGGAGGGATAAGGGGGGGAAAGAAGAAAGGGGGTATTATGATTAGCTTGCATAATGTGGGGGGTGGGAGAAAGGGGTGGGCTGGGCAACACAGAGAAGACAAGTAGTGATTCTACAACATTTTGCTATGCTGATGGACAGTGACTGTAATGGGGTTTGGGGGGGGGACTTGGTATAGGGGAGAGCCTAGTAGACATAATATTCTTCATATAATTGTAGATTAATGATAACAAAAAAAATGGGAAATAAAAGGGGGATTACTTCCTCATAGGATAAAACTAACTGCAAATCAATGATTAATGCATGCTTTACATATCCTTAATTTTGATCTTTCAAAGGGTGTCAAATGATCAGCTATGGAAGTACATTCTTCTGATAATATTCCTTTCTCTTAAAAAAAAAAAGCAGTTAATGTGTGGTGATCTCCAGTAGGTCCTTCACAATGGTATAAAGGTCATATCAAAGTGTGGGCAAGGGTTTGTTTGTGTTTATACAGAGGATCAGAGCCTAATTTGGCTACACAGAAAATGAATTAAGATACGATATGAAGAAGAACTTCCAACATCAACATCCTCTGGAAGAGTCATTCCAGAATATGAACATCAAAACACTTCAGAAAAGATCCTGGCGCACTGCAGTTGTAGCTGCAGTCATCCCACCAGTTTCTGGACTTGCCATTGGAATGAAGAAGGAGATATCTAGGCTGACCTGTGCATACAGTAAAACAACAAATTTGACAGGATCTATAGTGTCAGAACTCAACCAAGAATTAGGAGAAGTGCAAGTTGCAGTGCTCCAAAATCGTGCGACTATAGACTATCTACTGTTAAAAGAACACATGGGATGTGAACAGTTCCCAGGACTGTCTTGTTTTAATTTGTCTGATTTTTCTCAAACTATTCAAATTCAGTTAGACAATATCCATCATATCATTGATAAGTTTTCACAAATGCTTAGGGTACCTAACTGGTTTTCTTGGTTTTGCTTGCTATGGCTGGTAATTGTAGGTCTGCTTTTGTTATGTAACTGTATTCCTATTATGTTAATGTATGTGCACAATTTAATTAGTAGTTAAAATCTATACATGCTTATGTTACTCTACAAGAAGATACGTCAAAGAAATAATCAATCTTTCCATGTTTTTCTTCCATCTGCTACTTCTATAGCTTTTCTTCTTCCTTCCTAATTACAACCCTTTAGTAGAATTAGTGCCTCATATCGAAAATTACTGAGTGTCATAATTCTTCCAAGTCGTAAAGATACCTCAAGACAAATGCTGGGCATAGAAGCCACAGGGCATAAATCTGCAAAGAAGTAAAAAGCTAACCTTTTCAAAGAAAATTGCTTCTCTCTCACTTACCAACTTTACATTTCCCTGTATGGCCCCGGAAGATGACTGGTTAGCCAGAGACGGGTAAGATTCCTCAAGGGAGGAACAACCTAAGACAGGCACAGTTGCAGGGGGGCCATCAGGAGAGAAATTGGGGACCAACAGAGGGGAGGCTTAGAACCTTACCCCCTTGTTTTGAGAGAAATCTTCTGCATCTATGGATGTTTTGTTGCCCTTGTCTAGCTTGGATTAATACTTAGTCTATAGGCACCGACCTGATCATCTGCATTTGCCCTCTTACAGCACTAAATTATGTTTTCTACCTTTATCTTGCATCTACCTACCACTTCAGCATTTTGTTAAAAAAATAATAATAATAATAATAGGGAGAAATGTGGGATTCACATATAAATCATGTATAAAAATCAAACAAATAATCATATCTGACTTAATTGTTTATAGTTCATGATGCGTGATCAAAACTGAAAGTTTCTGTGATATGACTGCCCTTGCACTGTTCACCATGTAAGAACTTATTCACTATGTAAGACCTTGTTCATCGTGTAAGAACTTGTTTGTTATGCTTCAGAAGATTGGGGACAGTTGAGATATAGGCTTGGGTTTGATTAATGACTGTGCATTGAGATCCCTATACAGAATTTTATTGTTGTTAACAACCATTTGATCAATAAACATGAGAGATGCCCTCAAAAAAAAAGAAACAGTGTGCCCAGATAATTTCACTGGATAATTCTACCAAATATTTAAAGAATACTATTGCATATTCCTTCCCCCAAAATAGATTCCTAACCTGTTTTGAGACTTGTATTACCCTGGTACCAAAGTTAGAGGTGATATCCCCCCAAAAGAAAGAAAACTACAAATTCGTATTTCTGACAAACATACACAAAAATCTTCAACAAATTATTAGCAAATCAAATCCAAAAATGTATACAAGGATGTACACTACTAAAAAGAGGGAACCATGTGAGCCTGGTTCAACATTTGAAATTTAATTACTCTAATCCAACATATCAAGAAGCTAAAGAAGAAAAATCAGGTAGATGGTAAGGAAAAAAATTGATGAAATACCATAGTCATGATAAACACTCTGAGAAAACCCGAAGCAGAGAGAAACTTCCTTAATTTGATAAGGAACAGCTGCCTAAAAGCCCTACAATGAAGTTCATACTTAACAATGAAAGATTCAATGTTTATCTGCTAAAATGAAGAACTGGGCAAAGATGTGGCCATGTCTTTGCTAGATTACTTTGTCGTCTTTATCTTTGAATAAACCATGGCACAAATGGCTTTAAATGAATATCTTGTCAATTCAGATTTTATTTTTATTTTTTCATACTATTACATGGTCTACAGACTTAAAGTTATAAACTTCTATGTGTACTCAGTCTGATTGCATTATACTTTCTCTATGTAAGAATAAAAAACATTGTTACCCACAAGGGTATATATATATACTGTCATCTGTGATAGAAAGTTATACTAGTTTTAAACTGCCTTAATGACAGGAAATAAAATAGTACATGAAGAGTGGTAAAATGTGTGAAAAATATAAAAGAAACTTCTGGAGTGGACGGTAAAGACATATAGGCTATTTCACAAATACTTTTCTATGCATTAATTTATTAAGAAACTCATTTTTATTAGATCTAAGGAAAACAGCATTTCAAGAAATCTTCTTGAAAGTATATTAATGGTATTTTATTGAATGAAAAGTTTCCCTGAAACAAATTCATTACTTGTACACTTATTTGAAGATAACTATATTTATCCTCAAATATTGAGAAAATGGCTTATTTGTAACTAGGTGTTCTCTTATGGCTTTGTGGTATATATATATGTATATATAATTTTCAATATATAATTTTCATAAAAGAGCTATGTATGTGTCACATATATAATTTTCAATATATAAGTTTCATAGAACTATGTATGTGTCCAATACTTTAGATTATGCTAATTAGTTTTATAATCATTAATTATTTGTTATCTATTTATTCTTCATAAAATCATTAAAAAAATTCATTTCCCTTAAAAAAGAAAACCTCCAACTAACTTCATAATTCATAATGAAAGATTTAATGTTTTCTCCCTGAAGTCAGGAACTAAGTAAAGATGTATACTCTCACAACTCCTATACAGCAGAGTACTAGAAATTTTAGGCATTCTGAATTTTTAATATGATTTGTACATATTTTTAGAATTCTTAAGTATATTAATTTTGCCACTCCAATCTTTCTCCAAAATGATCGTTATGCTGAGAAAAAATATAATTTTGCCATTTTCCAAGATAAGTTCAAGAATTTTCATTATATTAAAAATGTAAAAAGAAAGATTTCTGTGAAGAGTGAGTTATGGATTTCACATAGATAAATCCATAAAGATTATGGGCCACTAAAGTCTGCCTAAAATTGGTGGTTATGAAGGTTCTTTAGGACTCCCTCAACAAGCAGAGACTTGGAAGGGGCAAAGTGATCACTCAACTAGCAATTTCTGATTCTGAAATATGAACTAAATAAAGCCAACTTCTTTACAAATTTCTCAGGAAGGAATATTACATGATCGTATTTTGGGGACCCAAGGCCAAATTTGGCCAGTTCACTTTGCATAATTGTTTGCCAGTCTAGTTGACCTTCAACTGCAAGCTTTCAGGCCAAGTTTGGTTTGTACATTTAATAATCTGGGAACTTTACCTGTTCCCTGTGGAATAGAAGCACTAAAGAGAGGAAAAAAATCCAAAATATTCAGGAAAAAAATTCAAGACAGAACTAAAGCATAGGATGTATGATTTTGTGCAAAGAGTCAACCAAAAGCATAGTCAAGGCAAATAATGTTAAGACTACACAGGTTAATAGCAAAAATATTTACCAAATGCTACAACACAAAAACGAAGTTCTATACAAAGACTCACTTCTAATTATATAACTGTAGTGAACTCCCTAACAAAAAATCAAATCTCCTTAACAAAAACCCAATTTTAAAATCTGCTAGTGACAATGTTTAGCATAACAAAATTAATTCGGCAGTAAGAACTTAGTGAATCAAGTAGAGCTTACATTGTTTGATGTCAACTCACATGGCAGTAGTTCAAAGGAAAAAGAGGGAATTTGAGGACAGGAACTGGAGAACTTGTCTAGTTTCTGTTTATGTGAGGATATGATGTCAAACAATGGTCTCCAATATGGTATTGCGGGAACACCTAGAATTGTCAAGGAATAGGAACATCTCTCAATATATAGAATCATGAATTTGGATTTACAGCTTACTAAAAAGGAGAGCTGGTCAGATGTGAACTCATTGAGCAAATTAATCTGCTGATCTTCAATGAGGGTTACAGAAAGAGTTTATTTTGGATTGTATTGGCTACAAAGACAAGAGTGGTTGATATCAGCCTAAAATCATGATTTATGTTGTCTAGAGAATTGTATTTAGTATTGGTTTAAAGCAACTGTATGTTGACGTTAAGTCTTACGAGTGTGTTCACTGGAGTGTCTACCACTTTGGCTGATGTTGAAACTATGAGGCTGAACCAGATGGCTGGTATGCTTACTGAAGCAAGTTGTCATTGATTGATTATACTGGTTTACATCCATCCTGGTGCTTGTTACTTGTTATGATGACTCTAAAATTGTCACTGATTGATTAAATAGTTTGAAAACCATTTCTAATATCACTGGCTATAATGAGTTGGCAATCTTTCCCAAGAATATGGGGACTACTTTTTAATTTTTTCATCTTTTAATCTTTGTGTTGACACTGGGAACGTGCTCTTGTCTGGAAACTAAGTTATAGTTAATTTTCCATTGCTACAATAGATATCAGCCTCTACGTACCCACTCTTTATAGTTTGTTACAAAAGTTAAGCAATACCTTAATGGCTTCCTGTTCATTTCATCTCTATAGACCATGGCCTATTAAGCACAGACCCACATCCCTGTATCAAGATCACTAGGACTCTATAGTCCCAGTACCTGGGAGTCAGGTTCATAGCAGCATTCTCTACAATCAATACTGACCCAAAGAGGACAGTCATCACCAAGATTTTCAATAATACTGTTGCTCCTCTAGCAAATTCCTTATCACTGTGATAAAGGCAGGGCCATCTCTGCTCTGTTTAGAAACACAGCCATCTGTTTGAATTTCTAGCTTTATAGTTTAGCATATCTACCACATGGGCATTTAAAAACCTTTTGTTTTTCTCTACTAAGAAAATTCCAGAATTTATGATATATTTGCATTTTTTCCCCAAGCTCCAAAGAAATATTACAGTAGCATATTTGAGTTGACACAAGGTGACCTTACCAGGTTATTAAATCCTCATTTCTGAGAGTGGCCCTTAAACAAACTCGCATACACAACTTCATATCCTGACACTGCACCTATTCTATACCTTGTAAAATTCAGTCCCAGGCAGTTCTGCTCATTCCAGCTGGAATGGAGCTTGCTGCATGGGAGAAGGGATAGGAGGACACGGTTGTCTGGGCACGCTCTGTCCAGCAGGTTGGGAACTTTGAGGAGCTTCAGGAGCTCCATTTTCCTGGCTGGCTACTCAGCTCTGAGGCCCTCCACTGTGACATACAACCTGCTGCACCTTCCTCCTGGCCTGCTGGCACTGGCTCACAAACCAGCAGTTACTGCGCTGGCATCAGGCCAGCCAGAGAGAGGCCCCACCTACAATGGCTAGAGACACAAAGTACAGAGGCTTATACCTGTGTGCTTGGCCCACTGGCTTGGACAGTGGAGAAAGGCACTGCAGCCGAGAAGTAACTTTGTCTATCTTGATAAAGAAGAACAAATCTAGGAATACCACACACGCAGTCTTCAAACTATACTGCAAAGTTACAGACCAATGGAATAGAATAGAGAACCAAAAAATAAACCCACACATATATGGTAATTTAATATATGGCAAGGGAGGCAAGAATACACAATGGGAAAACTGCAAGAGAATGAAACTGGATTATTGTCTAACCCCATGCAAAAAAGTAAACTCAAAATGGACTAAAACTAAATATTAAACATGAAACCATAAAATTCAATAAAAATACAGGCAAAAACCTCTTGAACATAAACATGAAAATTTTTTTCTTGTACAAATCTTCCAGGGCAAGGGAAACAAAAGCAAAAATAAACAAGTGGAGCTACATCAAATTAAAAAGTTTCTGTACAGCAAATTAACTACCAATAAAACACAAATAAAAACTCTACAGTATGGGAGAATATGTCCGATAAGGGGATAACATTCTAAATATATATAGAACTCAGACAAATCAATACCCAAAAACAAATTTGATAAAAATTATAGAGGACCTAAATAGACATTTTTCCAAAGAAGACATACAGAGGGCTGAGAGGCACATGAAAAGATGTTCTACATCACTAATCATCAGGGAAATGCAAATTAAAACCACAATGAGATATCACCTCACAATGGTAGAATGGCCACTGTCCAAAAAACAAGAAATAACAAGTGTTGGTGAGGATGTGGAAAAAAGGGAACCCTCCTACACTGTTGGTGGGATTGTAAATTGGTGCAACTACTACAGAAAGCAGTATGGAAGTTCCTCAAAAAACAAAACATAGAAATACCATATGACCGGGTAATTACACTTCTAGGAATTTACCCAAAAAAACAAAATTTGTGATTCAAAAAGATATATACACCCCTCTGTTTATTGTCACATTATTTACAATAGCCAAAATATGGATGCAACCAATGCATCTATCAATAGATGAATGGATAAAGAAGAGGTGGTATATATATATATACAATGGAATATTATTCAGCCATAAAAAGACCTAGAGGGTATTATGCTTAGTGAAATAAGCCAGTGGAGAATGACAAATAGCATAAGATTACACTTATATGTGAAATCTAAAAACAAAACAAAACAAACAGCAGTAGATTTACAGATACTGAGACGTGACTAATAGTCACCCTGGGGAAGGAGTTGGAGTGGGTGGGTGAAATAGGTGAAGGGGATAAAGGGGCATAAAATCTCAGTCATAATATAGATTAGTCATGGGGATAAAATTACAGCATAAAGAATATAGCCAATAGTTCTGTAACATCTATGTTGATAGATAGTAACTGTATCAGTTGGGGCAAATTTTAAAATGTATGTAACAATTGAATCACTGTTATATACTTGAAACCAGTATAATATTGTATATCACCTATACTTCAATAAAACATAGTTATCTGTCTTGCAGGTGGACCTAGTTCTTTGGTGCAGTTTGTTCTCCAGATTATTTCCATGAGATGAGTTTGAATGTAGTCTCCATTTGAGACCACATTCTTGCTTACTTTACTGCCCTCCTATGCTTTCTTTACTCAAGTTCTCCTGAAGGCACTCCCCCAATATGTTGTTTAAAGAAGAATCCATGTCTCAGGGTCTATTTCTAAAGAACTAGGCCCAAAACAGGGTTAATAATTGTTGTACTTCAGCAACAAGAAGGCGGGGGGACAAGCAGGACCAGCCTGTTATCCCTGGGGCTGAGCAAGAGGACAAGTGTCGACAGTTTGGACACCCTCCCCTGATATCCGGGGAAAAACAAAACCACACCAAGCAAGAGGATGTGTCAGCCTCAAGGGCGCAGCAAAACTCAGCTTTATTCCATCAGAGGCTTAGTTATATAGGGGAAGATAAGGAAGTAACAGAAACCAATGGGAATTGATTATCTCATCTGTCACTAGGGTCTTTAGGCAGGTTTCAGGTTAGGTGGGGAGGTGAAGTTAGGGCCAAGAGTGCTGCACGGGAAGCTAGTTAGGCCACGAACATGGAAGTAATGAGGGAGGATGGAAACTTCCAGTCTGTGGCCATCACAGGCCTAAAAGAGGCAAAGGTTCCCAACAATTCCCCCTTTTTGTTTTATAAATGCTCTGGGATGTCCTGGCAGGCAAGGCCCCTGTCTTAGGTGGTCCCCCTCTGGGGATCTTACCTGTCACTGGGTACCTTGCAGCTCTTCAGTTGTGCCAAGCTTACTCATCCTCCGTGGCCTGTCTTAGGTTGTCTCCACCTTGGAGATCTTACCCGTCATGGGCGCACGGAGAGATAGTTGGGGGGAATTATGGACACGGCCTCATCATAAGGTTCACAGCGATCGTAGGGGTCACTGGCTTCCGTGGCAACTCTCTGGTAATGTACCTGCATGTACATTAACTGAATTGATTCAAGTCTTTTTTTGACAAACTGGATAATCTTGTTAATAATGCAGGGCCCAAAAGTGAAAAGTAGGAACGAAAGAAGGATGGGACCAAGGAAGGGCAGAGTATAGGGCAACCACCCATGTAACTCAGTCCAAAGAAAATTGGCTTGTAATTCTTTTCAGCATCTCTCGAGGTCTTCTTGAAGTTGCTTGACCTTATTTTGGCCTATGCAGGAGTGGTTCGCATAAAAGCAGCACTCTTCCTGTAAAAAGAGACATAAGCCTCCCTTTTCAGCGGTGAGGAGGTCAAGCCCCCTATGGTTCTGTAGGACTACTGGCGCGAGGGAATCCAACTGTGCTTGGAGGTCAAGAATTGTGCTGGCTACAGCTTTTATATGATCAATAATCTGTTGAGAAAGAGCTTTATAATAATGCAGAGAGGTCCCCAATCCTGCTGCCCCAGTGGCAGCTCCAGTGGCCACCTCAAGGCCTATAAGCAGGGGGATAACTTGGATGGCCCCTTTTGATCTACCTCTAATGTGGTCTAAAGCAGGAATAGGGAGGCTCTGATTATTAGGGACCACTCCAATGTCAGGGAAAATTACAGCTGGAGCACAAAGCCCCATCCAGTCTGTCGGGAGAAAGCCAAATGCATCTTCCCCACAAATGAAGACTGTTCCATTACGGGGACAGAGAAAGGTATTGTTCACAGTAATATTTTGTTAACAAAAAGAATAGTGGATTTGGCCCACATCTATCCTACTAGTATTATCAGTACGGGGGTCAGCTTTGAAGCATGAGCCTTTAGGGGAAAGAGGGTCTAGATAGACTCTAGAACTTGGGGGTAACAGCTGGCACTGGGGCTCAGTCTATAACAGGTTAACAAGAAGAGCATTGGCTTGTAATGGTCCCGGCCTCAAGCACAACCAGCAATCCTTATCTTAATCGGGATTGGTTCTATTGAATAAGGTAAAAGCAGCCTGTATGATTGATTGTGTCTCAGGATCAAGAAGTAATTCTCCTCTGATCTCTGGGAGGCTAAGAGGGTGGTAAATTGGGGGATTTTGGTCTTCAATCAGCCGGTCTACCAGTTTTTTTAATTTTGGTACTGTCGAGCCTGATCTTGGACTCTGTCCCCATCAGAGGCACCTATAGGGGCAAATTTATTCTAGCAGACGTTCTCTCCCCTATTCTTTTGACAGTCAGCATATTCATCCTTGCCTTTTATCAGAGTTGCATACCAGTATGTTTTGTTCCAGTGAGTGCAGGGGATAACCTCCTGATAGCATTGTACATGAACGGAGGCAAGAAAAGTGGTACAAGGACACTCAGAAGGGGATTTCCTTGGGCAGGTGAAGATATTTTGGGGCATGGCCAACAATGGTGAGGGAGAACTCTTCCAGGGCATCTATTTTCTGTCCCTTGCATAAGTGTAACTGCCCGTTGCCCATTAGGGCAGGTTTTGGTAGAAGTATAACAGTGTGCGGGGGGAGGGGCCTTGGAGTGAGCACAGGCTGTGCAGGGGTCTCCGATGGTGTTTCATAGTATGGCTCTTGCTTGATCGGGATCTCCAAATCCTGTCCTAGCTAATGGGAGATTTATTGCCATTAACAGGAAGACCAGCATCATTGGGTTCATTGCAGACCCTGAAAGAGAGAAAGAAGAGAGATATCCTAAGAGGGCAGGGGGCCTTCTGGCTCATCATTGACATCAGTGAACTCCCCCTCCTTAGGTGGGTAATACTTGAGATCCCTGGCGGGGACCCATATCAGCCTCTTTTTATTCGTTGGAAAGACACAGCTGGATCCCCTTCCAGCTGTAATGAGGGGGTCTGGGCCCCTCCATTCTCTACTAAGGGGGTCCTTCCATCAGGCTCTAATCGTCCGATAAGTAACGGTTGTTGTCCAGTGCTTTTGGAAGGGCGAGAAGTGTTCGCCTTTGGCAAAATTTAAAATATTTAGAGTAAATAATGCCATCTTTAGTTGATCATGGGGGGGGAGTGTTCCCCCTTTTTGTTTTATTATTTGACATTTGAGGGTATGATTGCATTTTTCCATGATTGCTTGTCCTTTAGGGTTATGAGGAATTCCAGTGGTATGGGAAATTTGCCATTTACTCAAGAATTCACTGAAAGATTTACTAATAAAGCAGGGACCATTATCGGTTTTGGTTTGATCTGGCAGGCCAAGAACGGCCAAGCACTGGAGTAAATGGCTTATGGCATGTTTAGATTTTTCTCCCATGTGGGCTGTAGCTCAACAAGCATGGGAGAAGGTATCAACTGTTAGAAATATGTATTTAAGCTTCCCAAAAGGGGCAAAATATGTGACATCAGTCTGCCAAAGGTTATTGGGCCTCAGGCCTCGAGGGTTCACTCCACCCTTTTGAAGCAGAGGAACTTATAGAAAAGGCTGGCATGACTTACATGTCCTAATGATCTTTTTTAAGTCTCTGACGGGGACCTGAGGAAACCGATGGTGTAGTCCCCTCCAATTAGCATGTGTAAGTTGATGAAAAGAGGTGGCCTCCTGTACCATGTAGGCTGAAGCTAGTCGGTCTGCAAGAGCATTGCCCCTCGACAAAAAGCTTGACAAGTCTTGATGTCCCCTTAAATGTTGTACAAAAGGGGGAACTAGGGGCGGAGCCAGGATGGCGGCGTGAGTAGAGCAGTGGAAATCTCATCCCAAAAACACATAGAGCTATGAAAATATAACAAAGAAAAATCTTCCTAAAATAGAGACCACAGGACACAGGACAACATCCAGACCACATCCACACCTGCAAGAACCCAGCTCCTTGCGAAGGGGGTAAGATACAAGCCCTGGCCCGGCGGGACCCGAGCGCCCCTCCCCCTGGCTCCTGGCCAGTGGAGAGAAACCGGAGCGGTTTTTTTTTTTTTTTTTTTTGCGAGCGCTTTTTGGAAGACTTAGAGGGACGGGCCCCCATTGCTGGGGAGGCAGGGTGGCGGGACCGGTGAGCAGGTGCCTGGGAACGGCGCCGGAGGACAAAGAATATCCCGCGTTTCTCCCTGCGGGACAGGTGGGCGGGTGCCTGAAACCGGTGCCTGAGGACGGAGGAGGTCGCGCGTTTTTCCCCTTTTTTTCTCTCTTTTTGGCAAGTGCTTTTTGGAAGCCTTGAAGGGACAGGGACACCGGTGCTAGGGAGGCAGGGCGGTGGGACTGGTAAGCGGGTGCCTGGGACCAGTGCCTGAGGACAAAGAATATCGAGCGTTCCTTCCCTGCGGGACCGGTGGATGGGTGCTTTTTGGAAGCCTTGAAAGGACAGGGACCCTGGTGCTAGGGAGACAGGGCAGCAGGACCAGTGAGCGGGTGCCTGGGACTGGCACCTGAGGACAAAAAAAAAAAAAAAAAAAATCGCTTCTTTTTTCCTTTTTTTTTTTTTTTTCATTCTTTCTGTTCCCTCTCTCATTGTTGCTGTTGTTGTTTTGGTTTGGAGAGTGCTTTTTGGAAGTCTTAAAGGGGCAGGACAGGTCACTTAGACCAGAGGCAGGGAATCTGGGGATCTCTGGGCACTCTAACCCCCTGGGAAGCAGGGAGCACAGAGGCCCCTTACGGAGATAAATAGCCTCCTGGCCACTCCCTCTCCAACAGGGCTCCACCATTTTGGAGGAACAGCCCCAGCCAGGCCAAGCCCACAGCAACAGCGGAGATAAACCCCAAAGCAACTGGGCAGGAAGCAGAAGCCCTGTCTGCACACAGCTGCCCAGCACAAGCAACTAGAGGTCGCTATTCTCCCAGGAAAAGGCTACAAACCAACAAGAAGGGAAGCTCTTCCAGCGGTCACTTGTACCAGCTCTGCAAACTATCTCTATCACCATGAAAAGGCAAAACTACAGGCAGACAAAGATCACAGAGACAACACCTGAGAAGGAGACAGACCTAACTAGTCCTCCTGAAAAAGAATTCAAAATAAAAATCATGAACATGCTGACAGAGATGCAGAGAAAAATGCAAGAGCAATGGGATGAGATGCAGAGAAAAATGCAAGAGCAGTGGGATGAGATGCAGAGAAAAATGCAAGAGCAGTGGGATGAAGTCCGGAAGGAGATCACAGATGTCAGGAAATAGATCACAGAAGTGAAACAATCCCTGGAAGGATATATAAGCAGAATGGATAAGATGCAAGAGGCCATTGAAGGAATAGAAGCCAGAGAACAGGAACGTATAGAATCTGACATAGAGAGAGATAAAAGGATCTCCAGGAATGAAACAACACTAAGAGAAATATGTGGCCAATACAAAAGGAATAACATTCGCATTATAGGGATACCAGAAGAGGAAGAAAGAGGAAAAGGGATAGAAAGTGTCTTTGAAGAAATAATTGCTGAAAACTTCCCCAAACTGGGGGAGGAAATAATCAAACAGACCATGGAATTACACAGAACCCCCAACAGAAAGGATCCAAGGAGGACAACACCAAGACACATAGTAATTAAAATGGCAAGGATCAAGGACAAGGAAAGAGTTTTAAAGGCAGCTAGAGAGAAAAAGGTCACCTACAAAGGAAAACCCATCAGGCTAACATCAGACTTCTCAACAGAAACCCTACAGGCCAGAAGAGAATAGCATGATATACTTAATGCAATGAAACAGAAGGGCCTTGAACCAAGGATACTGTATCCAGCACGACTATCATTTAAATATGATGGTGGGATCAAACAATTCCCAGACAAGCAAAAGCTGAGGGAATTTGCTTCCCACAAACCACCTCTACAGGGCATCCTACAGGGACTGCTCTAGATGGGAGCACCCCTAAAAAGAGCACAGAACAAAACACACAACATATGAAGAATGGAGGAGGAGGAATAAGAAGGGAGAGAAGAAAAGAATCTCCAGACAGTGTATATAACAGCTCAATAAGCAAGCTAAGTTAGGCAGTAAGATACTAAAGAAGCTAACCTTGAACCTTTGGTAACCACGAATCTAAAGCCTGAAATGGCAATAAGTACATATCTCTCAATAGTCACCCTAAATGTAAATGGACTTAATGCACCAATCAAAAGACTTAGAGTAATAGAATGGATAAAAAAGCAAGACCCATCTATATGCTGCTTACAAGAAACTCACCTTAAACCCAAAGATAAGCATACACTAAAAGTCAAGGGATGGAAAAACATATTTCAGGCAAACAACAGTGAGAAGAAAGCAGGGGTTGCAGTACTAATATCAGACAAAATAGACTTCAAAACAAAGAAAGTAACAAGAGATAAAGAAGGCCACTACATAATGATAAAGGGCTCAGTCCAACAAGAGGATATAACCATTCTAAAAATATGCACCCAATACAGGAGCACCAGCATATGTGAAGCAAATACTAACAGAACTAAAGAGGGAAATAGACTGCAATGCATTCATTGTAGGAGACTTCAACACACCAGTCACCCCAAAGGATAGATCCACCGGGCAGAAAATAAGTAAAGACACACAGGCACTGAACAACACACTAGAACAGATGGACCTAATAGACATCTATAGAACTCTACATCCAAAAGCAACAGGATATACATTCTTCTCAAGTGCACATGGAACATTCTCCAGAATAGACCACATACTAGCTCACAAAAAGAGCCTCAGTAAATTCCAAAATATTGAAATTCTACCAACCAATTTTTCAGACCACAAAGGTATAAAACTAGAAATAAATTCTACAAAGAAAACAAAAAGGCTCACAAACACATGGAGGCTTAACAACATGCTACTAAATAATCAATGGATCAATGAACAAATCAAAATAGAGATCAAGGAATATATAGAAACAAATGACAACAACAACACTAAGCCCCAACTTCTGTGGGATGCAGCGAAAGCAGTCTTAAGAGGAAAGTATATAGCAATCCAGGCACACTTGAAGAAGGAAGAACAATCCCAAATGAATAGTCTAACATCACAATTATTAAAACTGGAAAAAGAAGAACAAATGAGGCGTAAAGTCAGCAGAAGGAGGGACATAATAAAGATCAGAGAAGAAGTAAACAAAATTGAGAAGAATAAAACAAAAGCAAAAATCAACGAAACCAAGAGCTGGTTCTTTGAGAAAATAAACAAAATAGACAAGCCTCTAGCCCAACTTATTAAGAGAAAAAGAGAGTCAACACAAATCAACATAATCAGAAATGAGAATGGAAAAATCACGACAGACTCCACAGAAATACAAAGAATTATTAAAGACTACTATGAAAACCTATATGCCAACAAGCTGGAAAACCTAGAAGAAATGGACAACTTCCTACAAAAATACAACCTTCCAAGCCTGACGAAGGAAGAAACACAAAAGTTAAACAAACCAATTACGTGCAAAGAAATCGAAACAGTAATCAAAAAACTACCCAAGAACAAAACCCCGGGGCCGGACGGATTTACCTCGGAATTTTATCAGACACACAGAGAAGACATAATACCCATTCTCCTTAAAGTGTTCCACAAAATAGAAGAAGAGGGAATACTCCCAAACTCATTCTATGAAGCCAACATCACCCTAATACCAAAACCAGGAAAAGACCCCACCAAAAAAGAAAATTACAGACCAATATCCCTGATGAATGTAGATGCAGAAATACTCAATAAAATGTTAGCAAACAGAATTCAACAGTATATCAAAAGGATCATACACC
The DNA here is from genome assembly GCF_040802235.1 of Manis javanica. Taxonomy (NCBI): domain Eukaryota; kingdom Metazoa; phylum Chordata; class Mammalia; order Pholidota; family Manidae; genus Manis; species Manis javanica. Next base: position 123,540,204 of record NC_133160.1, on the reverse strand, counting down.
ATGACCAAGTGGGGTTCATCCCAGGGATGCAAGGATGGTACAACATTCGAAAATCCATCAACATCATCCACCACATCAACAAAAAGAAAGACAAAAGCCACATGATCATCTCCATAGATGCTGAAAAAGCATTTGACAAAATTCAACATCCATTCATGATAAAAACTCTCAGCAAAATGGGAATAGAGGGCAAGTACCTCAACATAATAAAGGCCATATATGATAAACCCACAGCCAGCATTATACTGAACAGTGAGAAGCTGAAAGCATTTCCACTGAGATCGGGAACCAGACAGGGATGCCCACTCTCCCCACTGTTATTTAACATAGTACTGGAGGTCCTAGCCAAGGCAATCAGACAAAACAAAGAAATACAAGGAATCCAGATTGGTAAAGAAGAAGTTAAACTGTCACTATTTGCAGATGATATGATACTGTACATAAAAAACCCTAAAGACTCCACTCCAAAACTACTAGAACTGATATTGGAATACAGCAAAGTTGCAGGATACAAAATTAACACACAGAAATCTGTAGCTTTCCTATACACTAACAACGAATCAATAGAAAGAGAAATCAGGAAAACAATTCCATTCACCATTGCATCAACAAGAATAAAATACCTAGGAATAAACCTAACCAAAGAAGTGAAAGACTTATACTCTGAAAACTACAAGTCACTCTTAAGAGAAATTAAAGGGGACACTAATAAATGGAAACTCATCCCATGCTCATGGCTAGGAAGAATTAATATCGTCAAAATGGCCATCCTGCCCAAAGCAATATACAGATTTGATGCAATCCCTCTCAAATTACCAGCAACATTCTTCAATGAATTGGAACAAATAATTCAAAAATTCATATGGAAACACCAAAGACCCCGAATAGCCAAAGCAATCCTGAAAAAGAAGAATAAAGTAGGGGGGATCTCACTCCCCAACTTCAAGCTCTACTACAAAGCCATAGTAATCAAGACATTTGGTACTGGCACAAGAACAGAGCCACAGACCAGTGGAACAGATTAGAGACCCCAGAAATTAACCCAAACATATATGGTCAATTAATATTTGATAAAGGAGCCATGGACATACAATGGCAAAATGACAGTCTCTTCAACAGATGGTGCTGGCAAAACTGGACAGCTACATGTAGGAGAATGAAACTGGACCATTGTCTAACCCCATATACAAAGGTAAACTCAAAATGGATCAAAGACCTGAATGTAAGTCATGAAACCATTAAACTCTTGGGAAAAAACATAGGCAAAAACCTCTTAGACATAAACATGAGTGATCTCTTCTTGAATATATCTCCCCGGGCAAGGAAAACAACAGCAAAAATGAGCAAGTGGGACTACATTAAGCTGAAAAGCTTCTGTACAGTGAAAGACACCATCAATATAACAAAAAGGAACCCTACAGTATGGGAGAATATATTTGAAAATGACAGATCCGATAAAGGCTTGACGTCCAGAATATATAAAGAGCTCACACGCCTCAACAAACAAAAAACAAATAACCCAATTAAAAAATGGGCAGAGGAACTGAACAGACAGTTCTCCAAAAAAGAAATACAGATGGCCAAGAGACACATGAAAAGATGCTCCACATCGCTAATTATCAGAGAAATGCACATTAAAACTACAATGAGGTATCACCTCACACCAGTAAGGATAGCTGCCATCCAAAAGACAAACAACAACAAATGTTGGTGAGGCTGTGGAGAAAGAGGAACCCTCCTACACTGCTGGTGGGAATGTAAATTAGTTCAACCATTGTGGAAAGCAGTATGGAGGTGCATCACAATGCTCAAAACAGAGCTACCTTTTGACCCAGGAATTCCACTCCTAGGAATTTACCCTAAGAACGCAGCAATCAAGTTTGAGAAAGACAGATGCGCTCCTATGTTTATCGCAGCACTATTTACAATAGCCAAGAATTTGAAGCAACCTAAATGTCCATCGGTAGATGAATGGATAAAGAAGGTGTGGTACATATACACAATGGAATACTACTCAGCCATAAGAAGTGGAAAAATCCAACCATTTGCAGCAACATGGATGGAGCTGGAGAGTATTATGCTCAGTGAAATAAGCCAAGTGGAGAAAGAGAAATACCAAATGATTTCACTCATCTGAGGAGTATAGGAACAAAGGAAAAACTGAAGGAACAAAACAGCAGCAGAATTACAGAACTCAAAAATGGACTAACAGATACCAAAGGGAAAGGAACTGGGGAGGATGGTTGGGCAGGGAGGGATAAGGGGGGGTAGAAGAAGGGGGGTATCAAGATTAGCATGCATGGGGGGAGGGAGCAAGGGGAGGGTGGGCTGCACAACACAGAGAGGACAAGTAGTGACTCTACAACATTTTGCTAAGCTGATGGACAGTAACCGTAATGTGGTTGTTAGGGGGGACCTGATATAGGGGAGAGCATAGTAAACATAGTATTCTTCATGTAAGTGTAGATTAAAAATTAAAAAAAAAAAAAAAGAAAGAACGAAAGAAAGAAAGAAAGAAAGAAAAGGGGGATTACTCCTTAACAGGATAAAACTATTGGTAAATCAAAGATCAACGCATGCTTTAAATATCCTTAATGTTGATCACTTAAAGGGTGTCAGATGATCAGCTATGAAGGTACTCTTTTCTGATAATATTCCTTTCTCTTAATTAAAAAATAAAAAAAAAGCAGTTACTGTGTGCTGACCTACAATGAGTTCTGCACAGTGGTATAGAGGGCATGTCAAAGTGTGGGCAAAGGGTCTGTTTGTTTCTACGCAGAAGATCAAGGCCTAGCTTGGATACCCAGAAAATGAACTAAGATACTATATGAGGAGGAGCTTCCAGCATCAGCACTCTCTGGAAGACTTGTGCCGGGGGATGATCATCAAAAATCCTCCACAGGGATCCAGACGATGCTGCGGTTGTGGCTGCATCCAGCCCACCGTCTCCTGGACTTGCCATAAGAATTAGGAGGGAGATGTCTAGGCTGGCATGTGCATACAGTGAGACAACGAATTTGACCGGATCTGTACTGTTGGAACTCAACCAGGAGTTGGGAGGGGTGCAAGTTGTAGCACTCCAAAATCTCATGACTATAGACTATGGTTAAAAGAACATATGGGATGTGAACAGATCCCAGAAATGGACTGCTTTAATTTGTCTGATGGCTCAAGTACAGTTGGACAATATCCATCATATCATAGATAAATTTTCACAAATGCCTAGTGTGCCTAAATGGTTTTCTTGGCTTCACTGGAGATGGATGGTAATTATAGATTTGCTTTGTTTATGTCACCATATTCCTATTATGTTAATATGCGTGTGCAAATTAGTAGTTTAAAACCTATACATACTTAAGGTACTATACAAGAAGATATGTGAAAGAAATAATCAATCCTCCCAAGTTTCCTTCATATGCTACATCTATAGTTTTTCTTCTTCCTTCCTAATTACAACCCTTAAATAGAATTCTTGCCTCATATCGAATTTACCGAGTATCATAATTCCTCCAGGTGGTAAAGATACCTCCAGACAAGTGCTGGGCATAGAAGCCACAGGGCATAAATCTGCAAAGAAGTAAAAAGCTAACCTTTTCAAACAATATGGCTTCTCTCTCACTTACCAACTTTACATTTCCCTGTATGGCCCCGGAAGATGACTGGTTAGCCAGAGACGGGTAAGATTCCTCAAGGGAGGAACAACCTAAGACAGGCACAGTCGCAGGGGGGCCATCAGGTGAGAATTTGGGGATCAACAGAGGTGAGGCTCAGAACCTCACCCCCCCTGCTTTGAGAGAAATCTTCTGCATCCGTGGATGTCTTGCTGCGCTTGTCTAGCCTGGATTAATACTTAGTCCATAGGCACACACCTGATCATCTGATCATCTACATTTGCCTTCTTACAGCACTAAACTATGTTTTCTACCTTTATCTTGCATCTACCTACCACTTCAGCATTTTATTAAAAATAAAAGTAATAATAATAATAGGAGAAATGTGGGATCAACATATAAATCAAGTACAAAAATCAAACGGATATTCATATTTGACCTGATTGTTTATAGGTCATATTGCATGATCAAAACTGAAAGTTTCTGTGATGACTGCCCTTGTACTGTTCACCATGTAAGAATTTATTCACTATGTAAGAATTCGTTCACCATGTAAGAACTTGTTCGTTATGCTTCAGAAGATTGGAGACTGACGAGAATTAGGCTTGAGATGGATTAATGATTGTACATTGAGCGTTGACCCCCCTATACTGAATTTTATTGTTGTTAACAACCATTTGATCAATAAATATGAGAGATGCCCTCTCAAAAAAAAACAAAAAAAACAAAAACAAAAAGGGGAACTAGTCTCTGTTTTAACAAATTGCGGGCTTCAATCATCAAAGGAGTGATGGGATTATTGTCAAGTCTGATGTGTGTGCCCACAAGGTTGGACAGTAGATTGACAATGTAAAGGCTATCAGAAAACAGATTAAAAGAGCTTTGGCTCTCAGACACAGCTAATAATACTGCATAAAGCTCTTTAAACTGGGCGGAACCCAGTACTTCATGAAATAGGGTTATGGCCGGAGGGCACTTACTTGTGCCTGGGGGAACATTACCATAGAGGCTCCCCGTTTACCCCCATCAGTAAGAACAGAGGGGAAAGAGGGGTCTGCCTCAGTGGGGAACATTTTTGGCGGCTGCCACGCCACTGGCTAAAAGAACTCATCCACTTACGGGACCATAGTGACAGTCCACTATCCCCGGAAAGCTTTCCATGGCCATTGCCAATCTGGAATTATTTCTCTGTAGCCACAAATAATCATTGACCTGCAAAGGGATGATCAAAGAGTGGGGTTCACACCCAAAAAGATTGACAAAAAGATCTCGTCCCTTGACAATGCAGTCGGCCATTTGATCCACTATAGAGTACACTTGGGGTGCCCCTCCCACAGATAGATGTATCCAATGTATGGGATCTCCCTCCTGAACCAAAAGGGCAGTGAGGAGGGTCTCTCCCGCCATAATAGAGATGATCAGTGGCAAGGTTGGATTATATCTTTTTAAGGCAGTGTTATCAATGGCATGTTGAACTTTTGTCAATGTGTCTCTATATATACGGGTTAAAGTCACTGTTGAAGCTAGGTTAATGCCTTTTAATAGGTCGAAAAGAGGGATAAGATCAGCTGTGGTTATAGGAATCCAAGGCCTCATCCAATTTATTTCCCCCAGCAGTTTCTGGAGCTGTGGTAGTGAATACGTGTCTTGAATACATAACTGGGGCTTAACATGGAAGACCACATCTAATGTTAAAGTATTCCCTAAAATTTTAAAAGGAGCTACCTGTTGAACTTTATCTGGGGCAATCTGAACGTTATAGTTTTTGAGCAGGGAAAGGCACCATTTGAAGAGGTCATCTAATTTGTGGGAACAAGCGGCCCCCAAGATAATATCATCCATATATATGTAGAAGAGTATGTCAGATTCTTCTCAGCTTGTTTCTGGCATTCCTCTTTACATAAAGCACAGCACTTAATATAAAGGGGGCCAGGGAGAACCGCTCGGGCAAGAGCCCTCCAATCTGTGGCCGTGCACGGATGTTGAGCAAGTCCTTGGAGGATGGTCTCAGTTCAAGGAGCATTGGGGCCATCCTCAAGAACGGCCTTCTTTAACTCCTTAAGGTCACCTGGCTCCCAAAGGTACCAGGGGGCAGGGCGGTTACCTCCGGGATTAACATTGACCAGAAATAGCTGACATGGCCCTGGGTTAGGTTGTAGGTGGAACAATGGATTCTTTTGGGGTTAACAGACAATGGGAGAGCATGAGTCCTTATACGGGAAAGGAGCTGGAACCCCTGCTCATTGGTATGGAGGAGGGGGCGCTGATGATGATTTGAAAGGCTTAGAAGAGGAACTAGTACCAGGAAGTGTTGGGTACAAAGGAGCCGTGGATTTGGGAAGCCAGCGGGCGGCATCAAAGGGTTGAGGGTGCCATTGCCACGATTCTCATCCGGCTCTTTATGGCTTCCTTGTCCTGCTGGCGTGGACTCAGCCTGAGGAAGGGGATCAGAATTGCCCCGGGAAGAGGCTCCCGACCCGGTGGTTTCCCTGTCTATTAAGTTCTTGGCAGCTGGCTTTGATGGCCAAGGAGGGAAGCAACTCTTAAGGGCTGCTAAAGTGGGGAAGGTCCCCAGAGGGGGGATATCACCCCGATTAACTTGGGCTTTGTGTATGAGTTGCTCCACCCTGTCCCAAGTTTCCCAGTCAAACAAATTACTTGCAGGCAGCCATGGGGCAACCTTAACTAAGGTGTCCCAGTTTTTGATAGCTCAGCTGTCAGAGAACTCTAGGCCTCTACTTTGGAGGAGGACCCTAAGGGATTCAAGAGAGGGATCAGGCTTGTAAGAAGAATGTCCCATATTTTATGGGATTACACTTACCCATAGTCCGATTAGCTCATCAGCAAAGTTCCTTGTTTCTGACACGGGGCACCAGTTGTTGCTCTTCAGCAACAAGAAGGTGGGGAGACAAGCAGGACCAGCCTGTAATCCCCGGGGCTGAGCGAGAGGACAAGTGTTGGCGGCTTGGACACCCTCCCCTGAGATCTGGGGAAAAACAAAAGCACACCAAGAGATGTGTCAGTCTCAAGGGCGCAGCAAAACTCAGCTATATTCCATCAGAGGCTTAGTTATATAGGGGAAGAAAGGGAAATAACAGAAACCAATGGGAATTGATTATCTCATCTGTCACTAGGGTCTTTAGGCAGGTTTCAGTTTAGGTGAGGAGGCGGAGTTATGGCCAATAGCACACATGCGGGAAGCTAGTTAGGCCATGAACGGGGAAGTAATAAGGGAGGATGGAAACCTCCAGTCTGTGACCATCACAGGCCTAAAAGAGGCAAAAGGTCCCCACAAATAATGGAATGAATTTGGGGACACTAAAGTCTTGTTTGCAGCACATTACAAGCAAAATTTGTAGCTGCTTTTATTACTGTAAATAATGAGGTATAGTTTGAATAATGCTTGTTAATGCATTATCTCTCCCCAAGATCAGTGTTATATAATCTCCCTTTATTTCTGTAAGATAACTGTCAGTATGCTGAAAATAATTAACCATGAAAAAATGGAGATTACATAAATGTAAATAGCTTACTATAGATGTTCAGTGGATATATGCTGATTAAATCTTGAGATGAGATATGGTTTGTAAATGAAAATTAGTAAGCACTGAAATACATTTCATTCATTGTCTATTGTAGAACCTGTCAGGTACTGACAACTTTTTATAAGCTTGACTGAAAATTAATTAGGAATATAATAAAGAAAAAAATAATGGAATAAAATTAACTGATATTTTATTTAGAAGAAACATTACATTGAAAAAGAAATCCTAATATGAGTTCAGAAAGCTTGAGATATTCTAACTACCAAAATGCACATGCAACTTGACCCTAATCGATTCATTTAGCTTTTTATGACCTAGATCATCATACCTGTAAAATATCAAATTGATTTTCCTTTGTTTACTCTGCAGCCAGTTCTATAAGAATAATTGTTATTGTTTGCATGATATTTTTAACCTTTATTTTAAATTATGTGATATAAAATAGAAAGCTAACTGGACAGAATTCATCTCTTGTAATTGGATTATTCTTTATAGACACAATCAGAAAATTAAATTTTAGCACAAAGGAAATATGGTGTAGAATATTATCCTTGACACTGTTTATCTGGGTGTAATTTCCAAAAAGATACACAAATACCATTTAATTTTTCAGCAACAGGGAGAAAGAATAAAATGAATCATAATAAATTTTTCCTTTCTTTCCTTATATCCAATATTCATAGATAATTAAAAAAATCAATACATTTGTTAAAATATTATTTTTAATGTAATGATAACTGTCAATATGTAAAGTGTAATAACCATAGTCATAACAAATAATCAGAAGACAAGCAAATGCAATTTGGGAAACAAATTTAGTTATTTCACTCACTACTTGTCACATTTGTCAAAAAAAATATTACTATGGTGTACTGGCATAATTAATACTAATGAAAATTCAAAGGAACCAGTTAATATGAATGGATTTTCTATATAAGGAAAACAAGCATGTAAATACTGTAAGGAAAAGCATCAGGACTTATGGATTTTATGGCAATAATTATTTTGCTGAATTCCTAAAATATCTGTGTCAAAAGTTCACATAAGTACTTTGTAATTTTAAATGGTATTGACTCTTAACAGTAAGATCTGCCATTTAGGTGTGAAACAATAATATTGGGATATCAGAGAAAGCAATTATCTGTTGAAAAGCTTTAGAAACGCCTTCCAGTTATTCTCTCCGTAACCCCACAAAGCCACCAGGGAGAATTCTAAATTCTAAATTCTCTCCTATTTTATTAGGAACTATTTTTCTCAATGTTATATCCTGTAGATTTTTTAACCAATAAAGTGGAGATAACATTTTTTTCTAAGATCTGTGTACATGAAATATCACCACTATCATTTCCCCACGCCTTCTCTTTCAAAACATCATTCCCCTTGCAATAGTAAGAACAGGACGATGCAAATTGCTTAGGAAAAGTGTTTCCTCTTATCTTCTCTTTTGAGAAGAAAAAAACTATCTGGAGTCAAGGTGATAGAGAAGATCATGGGAAATAACTATATATACATTAACTTGGAGATATAGTTGTTAAAATCAATAAAAAAAATGAGTACCCTCACTTTATGTGAATTATGAAATTATATCTAGAATTCTATACTCTAAAGAAGTAGTGATGTTGAAGACTCAGGTTACATAGTAAAAATCTAAGTATATTTCAAGATGCCTTATTATGTATATTAGAGTTGATGTTCTCATGAAGCCCTATTTCAGACAGAATTTGAAATCTTTACAAGATGTATATAATGAAGCCCTTGTTTAGCTGGTGAGTTGAAAATCAAAATTTTTGCCCCCCACTGTGTGGTTTTGGTTCCCTCTCTCAACTCCTCTTAACTCAATTTCCTTGTTGGCAGATTGAAATTAATAATACAATCCTATCTACATCCTAATGGTTTTGTAAGGGTAAAATAGCATATTTTGTAAAATAGCTTAACATGAAATTTATAATATAAACTGTTAAAATATGTTTGATGAACATTACCCTGCTGTGCAAACTATAAGAATATCTTTGATATGTTGATTTGGGTGATGGCTACATGAGCATATACACATGTCAACATTCATCAAACTGTACAATAAGATCTGTGGATTTTATTGTATGTACCTCCATATGTAAAAAAGGAATATTCTGTAACTTGAACCAATTTATCTTCATATTTTAACTACTTTCTTGGCATTATACTGTTTGCATCATTCTGCTATTTGCAGTTTTCATTTCACTATTCATCTTGGAATTCTCTCTGTGCCAGTCCATTAAGTTTGTATTTATTATTTGTAACTGAAGAATATGGTGAACATATACTGTATTTGGACAACTCACTATCTTATTATTATAAACAATGCTGAAATAAACATCTCATTACTGAATGAAGGATAATGATTGTGAGTAAAATTGCAATATTTCCAGAATCTCTCTCCTATCCTTAGGGCATACCCATATCAATAGGTGGAGAGAATAGTCCATCACCATGTCAATAAGTGATTACAAAAGGGGTGGAGACCGAGTGCACACCTGGACAGGAGAGGTTTGGTGGGGGCTTTTGGCAGCCAGGTCACTAGGTGAGCAGTAGTAGACGACTGCTTGTAGGCAATAAATGGGTTTCTCCCACTATTTTTCTCCCTTTGATTTTGGCTTCAAAGGTTATTTGCCCCAGGCTGGGAACATATTTTCCCCCTAGAGTTACAACGATTATTTTTGAATTTAAAAAATTATCTAAATTACCCTATAATGTGGTCATACCAATTTAGAGAACAGTTAACAGAATATGAATATCTATTTTCTACATTTTTGTTAAAAATAGAGACAATTGAAATTTTTAATAATCTGGTGTGTAAAAATGGGCCCATTTAAAAATATTTTATTGATATATAAAGTGCAGAAAATTGCAACTATCAAAAAAATTCAGTGATTTATTACAAAGTAAACAAATCCAGATCAGGAAATAAAGTGTTGCCAACCAACCACTCAGCAGTCCCCCAAGAAATGGTTTCTCCCAGAATCTCTTTCCTCATATTTCAAATTCAGTTTTATCCTGATATCTTGTATCACATTTTAATCTTAGTTGCCCAAAAATTTATTTAAATTGAGTGTAGAGTATTTATTCTTTGGTTCTGGCCATCTTTTGTTCCATGGTATGCTCACAAGATTTATTGATATTACTGCAATATTATGTCATTCGTTGTAATTGCTGCATAATATTTCATTGTATGACTATACTATTACTTATTTTATACCTGAAATACACTTGCATTCACAGAAATTAAATTGATTTTGGTATATTCATCTTGTAACCAGCAAGTGTAAATAAAACACCTAGTAATTTTAAATATTTCTCTATAGGTTATTTGGTATTATCTTATCAAGTTAACTTGGTACATTGGTTGAATAGCAATTGAACATGTAAGTGTGAGTCTATTCTTTACTCATTTTGCTTGATTAATTTATGTCTATCCTTACACAAGTATTATATTACATTGATTATTCCAGCTTTATATTAATTGTAATCATATGTAATCATGCAATCATTGATGATTCTAGCTTTGTATTAATTGTAATCATGTGTAAACATGTAATCATCTATCAACCATGTTCTTTTGTTTTAAGATCATTTGTGTTACCTTAAGGCTTTTGTCTTTCTAAGTAAAATTTAAAATAAGATTGTCAATTTCTCCAGAAAAAGGCTGATAGGATTTTTTTAAACAACTACATATGAGTTGTCTAGGAGTTTGATGGATTTGTACTGAATGTCCAGATCAATTTAGAAAGACCTCCTTTATACAAGCATTATCCCTCCCAATCCTTGAGAATATATTGTCTGTGTGGTTGTCTTTTAAATTTCCATTTGCAATATTCTGTAGTTTCTCAATTAATATCCTGTACAATTTTCATTATATCTATATATTTTTCATTAATATACAGAGAATGATAATTTACATCTCAAAAATTTAACAAATATATTTTTAGAAGAACGATGAAACGAATTTTTTTTATTTTGGTATCATTAATATAAATTACATAAACAACATTGTGGTTACTAGATTCCCTTCATTATCAAGTCCCCACCACATATTCCATTAAAGTCACTGTCTTACAGCATAGTAAGATGCTATACAATCACTACTTGTCTTCTCTGTGCTATACTGCCTTCCCCATGTCCCTCCCCCTATTATGTGTGCTAATCGTAATGCCCCTTTTCCCCCTTCTTCCTCCCTTCCCACCCACACACCCCAGTCCCTTTCCCATTGGCAGCTATTTGTCCATTTCTTGGGTTCTGTGAATCTGTTGCTGTTTTGTTCCTTCAATTTTTGCTTTGTTCTTATGCTCCACAGATGAGTGAAATCATTTGGTGCTTGTCTTTATCTGCCTGACTTATCTCACTGAACATAATACCCTCTAGCTCCATCCATGTTGTTGCAAAAGGTAGGATTTGTTTTTTTCCTATGGCTGAATAATACTCCATTGTGTATATGTACTACATCTTCTATATCCATTCATCTACTGATGGACACTTAGGGTGCTTCCATTTCTTGGCTATAGTAAATAGTGTTGCAATAAACATAAGGGTGCACATGTCTTTTTGAGACTGGGAAACTGAATTCTTATGATAAATTTCTAGGAGTGAAATTCCTGGATCAAAGGGTATTTCTACTTTTATTTTTTTGAGGAACCTCCGTAATGATTTCCACAATAGTTGAACTAGTTTACCTTCTCATCAGCAGTGTAGGAGGGTTCCCCTTTATCCGCATCCTCACCAGCATTTGTTGTTCTTAGTCTTTTCGATGCTGGCCATCCTTACTGGTGTGAGGTGATACCTCATTGTGGTTTTAATTTGCATTACCCTGATAATTAGTGATGTGGAGCATCTTTTCACGTGCCTGTTGGCCATCTGAATTTCCTCGTTGGAAAATTTCTGTTCGTTTCACTATTCATCTTGGAATTCTCTCTGTACCAGTCCATTAAGTTTCTATTTATTATTTGTAACTGAGGAATATGGTGAACATATACTGTATTTGGACAATTCACTATCTTATTATTTTAAACAATGCTGAAATAAACATCTCATTACTGAGTGAAGTGAAGTGAAAATTACCCATTTTGTAATAGGGTTATTTGCTTTTAGGGTGTTGAGGTATATGAGTTCTTTATATATTTTGGATGTTATGCCCTTGTCAGGTATGTCACTTATAAATATATTCTCCCATACTGTAGGATGCCTTTTTGTTCAGCTGATAGTGTTGTTTGCTGTACAGAAGTTTTTTAGCATGATGTAGTACCATTTGTTAATTTTTTTTTTGTTTCCCTTGCTCGAGGAGATGCATTCAGGAAAAAATTGCTTATGTTTATACTTAAGAGATTTTTGCCTTTGTTTTCTACTAAGAGTTTTATGGTTTCATGACTTACATGAAAACATAAAGCATGACTTTATGTCATGTATTCATGACTTACATGAAAACATAAAGCATGACTTTATCAAGATTGCTTTGGTTCTGTGGGATCTTTTATAGTTCCATATGAATCAGGATTATTTGCTATAGTTCATTGAAAAATGTGATTGGAATTTTGATAGGGTTTGCATTGAATCTGTAAATTGCTTTGAGCTGGTTGGCCATTTTGACAATTTAATTCTTCCTGTCCAAGAACATGAAATATAGTTCTATTTATTTGTGTCTTCTTCAATTTCTTTCATCAGGGTCTTATAGTTTTCAGAGTATAGGTCTTTCATTTCCTTGGTTAGGTTTATCCCTAGGTATTTACTTATTTTGATTCAATTGTAAATGGAATACTTTTCTTGATTTCTCTTTCTGCTAGTTTGTTATTAGAATTTAGGGATGCAACAGATTTCTGTATATTGACTTTGTTTTGGGCAACTTTGCTGAATCAATTTATTGGTTCTAATAGTTTTTTGGTGGAGTCTTTAGGGTTTTCTATATATAGTTTCACGTCATTTGAAAATAGTGACAGTTTTACTTCTTCCTTACCAATTTGGATGCCTTTTATGTTTTTTTCCTGTCTGATAGTATGGCTAGGACTTATATCATTATGTTAAATAAAAGTGGTGAGAGTGGGCATCTTGTCTTGTTCCTGATCTCAGAGAGGAAAAGCTTTCAGACTTTTGCCTTTGAGTATGATGTTGGCTGTGGGTTTGTCATATGGTGTTTTATGTTGAATGCTTTTTTGGCATCTATGGAGATGATCATGTGGTTTTTTATCTTTTTTTTGTTGATATTGATTGATTTATGAATATTGTACTATCCTTGAACCCCTCAAATAAATGACACTTGGTCATGATGGATGATCCTTTTTATGTATTTTTGAATTCAGTTTGCTAATATTTTGTTGAGAACTTTTGCATCTATGTTACTCAGGGATATTGGTCTATAATTTTCTTTTTTGTAGCGTCTTTTCCTGGTTTTGGTATTAGAGTGATGCTGGCCTCATAGAATGAGTTTGGTAGTATTCCCTACTCTTTAACTTATTGGAATACTTTATGAAGTATGGACATTAGCTGTTCTCTAAATGTTTGGTAGAATTCAGCTTTGAAGCTGTTTGGTATTGTAATTTTGTTTGTTGAGAGTTTTTTGATTACCAGTTCAATGTTGTTACTGGTAACTGGTTTATTCAGATTTTCTATTTCTTCTTAGGTTAGTCCTGGAAGTTTGTATAGTTCTAGGAATTTTCTATTTCTTCTAGTTTGTCCAATTGGTATATAATTTTTCTTATAATTGTCTAATAATTCTTTGTATTTCTGTGGTGTCGGGTGTAACTTCTTTTTTTCTTTCTGATTTTGTTTATTTGTGTCCTCTAATTTTTTCTTGATAAATCTGTCTAGTTGTCTATTTCATTTATCTTCTCAACCAGCTCTTAGTTTCACTGATTTTTTCTATTGTTTTATTCTTCTCTATTTTATTTATTTCTGCTCTAAACCTTTATTATGTTCCTCCTTCTAGTGACTTCAGATTTCATTTGTTCTTCTTTTTCTAGATTCTTTTGTTATGCGTTTAGACTATTTATTTTGATTTTGCTTGTTTCTTGAGGTAGACCTGTACTGCTATGTACTTTCCTCTTAGAACTGCTTCTGAAGTCTCCTGAACATTTTGAACTGTTTTTTTTTTTCATATGTGTCCAAGTATTGCTTGGACTGTGACTCTCCAGCTTTATGTTTCTTTCATGAGATTGTTTTGGCTATTTGGGATCTTTTGTAGTTTCTTATGGTTTTTAGAATCATTTTTCCTATTTCTGTAAGAATGCCATTGGAATGTTGATATGGATTGTTGTGAATCAGTAGATTGCTTTGGGCAATATGTATATTTTAACAATATTATTTTAAACCATGAGCATGCAATATCTTCCATTTATTTATGTCTTCTTTCTTTCATCAATGTTTTATTATTTTTTGTGTATAAGTCTTTCACCTCCTTATTTAAGTATTCCTAAGTATTTTATTTTCGATGCTATTCTAAATTGTATTATTTTATTAATTTCCTTTTTGAATTGCTTGTTATTAGTTTAAAGAAATACAATTCATTTTTATATGTTAACATTTTTACCCTGCAACTTAATTTGTTTCTTAGTTCTAAAGTGTGTGTATGTGTAGTTTTACAATTTTCTGTACATATGATAATGTCATCTGTAAACAGATCCTTTCCAAATTGGATGCCTTTCTTTTTTTTCCCCTAATTGCTCTAACTAGGACTATTTTTACCGTAAGTGGTGAGAGTGCATATCCTGGTCTTGTTCTTGATTTGGGGGAAGTTTCAATTTTTACCATGGAGTATGGTGCTTGCTGTAGGCTTTTCATGTTTAAATAAATTCCTTCTATTCCTAGTTTGTTGAGAGTTTTTGTCATGAAAGGGTGTTGAATTTTGTTAAATGCTTTTTCATATCTATCAAAATGATTGTATGATTACACTGTTCTCATTTCTTGAAATTTTTGAATATACATAATATTACTGGGCCCTGTTGGGTGCTCATCTGTCTTTCTCTTGGCAACATCATATTCTCTTAGTCATTTCTATAGGTCTCTGGTGGTTGGGCATTTTTGTCTGTATTAAGAATTTTTGCTTCATTATAGTATCCCTGATGCCATGAATAAGCATGCCTACTTGCATGAAGCAATATAGAGATAGTGATTGAAAATATGAATTTGAAGCCAAAGAGAATTGGTTGTGAATATCAAATCTGTCACTTACTAGCTGCTTTATCATTAATTAGCTTAGGTATTACTTAATCTTATTAAATGACATTATTCTATCTAATATGCTTTATTTATTTTAAAATTTGTGATAATAGTAAATATTTTAAAGGTTTATAGGGAAGATGCATAAATAAATTTTAATCATAGTTTCTAATTCCAATAGATATAATACTTATTATAGTTGGTATCATTGTTAAAAAGAGACAAAATGATAAAATATTGATTAGACAATATTTGAAACTCATATTGCAGAAATGTATGGCCCTCATTGACAGGTTGAGTGACTACTTGACAATCTAAAAATGCTGTTCATGGGAACAATGAAAAAATAAGAATAATTTTATAATTTAGGTGTTTTATCAAGGAACAGAAAGCAAGATACCTTGAAATCATGTTTCATAAATAATAATTTGTACAATGAGTGCAACTGAATCATCAAGTGAGCACCAAGAATTCAAATGTTGAGAGAAATCTGTATATATTAGGTACATATTTAAGCCAACAATAAAAAGCCCTCAAATTCCCATGGTAACATTTCTATCAGTAACATATGCTACAGAAATAGGTGGTAAAGATAAACATGAAAACTGTAAAAGTAGCACAATATTGCACTGGAGTATGTATATTTTTAAAAATTTTTTGTTCATCATCAAAATATATTCTATATTGTATGTATAATGTTATGACAACAATGTGTCAAGAAAACTAGATAATTAAGCAAATGTATTTATAAATTATATTATATGTCTGTCACTGTTCTAAGTTTTTAGAGATAAAGTAGAGAAGTAAAACCATCTTTATTCCATGGAGTTTACTCTCTGAGCATAAAGTATCATCTAGGAGAAATTTTGTTCCCCACTGACATTTAATAATGACTAGAACATTTTTAGTTATTGCAACAAGGGAAGATATTACTGGAACCTAGTGGACAGAAGCTTGGAATGCTGCAAGGATCCTGCAATACATACAACAACCTCCATCACTGAAGAATTATCTGTCCCAAATGATAAGAGTGCCTATGCTAAGAAACTCTAGCCTAGATGGAATAGAGGGAGACAAGAATAAACAAATAAATCAACAAGCTATTAAATAAAGAAAGCAATTGTTTTCAAAGAAAACTGATGATATTATTCACTGAAATAGAAAAAGGTTGAAGCTAAAGTAGGCTTGAGAGAAAAGTCGAGAATTTAGCACATGTTGTTTGATATAATTCTGTGTCATCCAGTAAAAGTATCTAATAAACCATTAAGTATATGACTGAACTCAACACATACTTTTGCCCTGTGATCTGTATTTAAATATTGCCAGTGGATAGATTTTAATTTTTATTAATAGAAATAGAGGAGATCACTTCAGGGTAAAGTATATATATAGAGAAGAGATGAGGCTAGAAATGAACATTGAAAAGCTTCATTATTAAGTGGTTCAGTGAAGACGGAGTTGGCAAAGGAAATGGGAAAGAGCAGTCAGATATAAAAGGAAAACCAATTTTTTTAAGGAAGAAGGGATAGTCAATTTACTGAATTATGTGTACACAGAACACATTCAGTGGACAAAAAATGTATATATACTGTACTTCACAACAAGCAGATTATTGGTAACCTCACAAAGGAATTTGGTGTGGATAAAAGAAAGATTTGTTTGAAGAATAGGTATAGTGTGTTGGAATAGAGTCACCAGGAGAAAACAACACAGTAATTGTAGTTACTAATGAGAGCAGAAAAATGGGACAATGTTTCAAGGAATATAGGCTCAAATAATTTATTTGTATTTTGTTTGATTTTAGTCTATTTTTTAATACCAAAGCATATCTTTGTGCCAATGACAATGTCCAGATAGGGGGCAAGAGATTGACAATTTACTAAATTTTTTGTTGACAGTTTTGACAAAATCTGTCAAAATTTTGTTGACAATTTCATCAACAGATGAGTGAAGTACATAAGAACAGGCAAATTAATAAAGAAAAACACAAAAACATCTGTATATTAGTCAACCAAACTGAACAACTGGTAACTCATTGCAGTCTTTATGCTTGATTAAGCTTTCCACTTGATCTTATCTTTCAGTAATGTAATTGAATGTGGTTGCCTGTTACTCAAATAAGACTCTTCTTAAAATTTCATTTCATTATTTAATAAGGACTGGAATAATTAACTTTAAATGTTTCCAAATGTTTGCAAAACTAATCTCAGAATATTCTTATCATGAAACATATATGTTCATTTATATACTTTAAGTACATAATTATTCAATAGTATAAGAATTAAATTAAATACTTTTTAACCTTAAAATGGTAAACAAATATTTTTAAATATCTAAAGATTTTAAGTTTGTTTTACATTTTCATTCTAACTTATTGATTTTTTAAATTATTTTTGTTAAAACTTTTTCTTATTGTAATATAGTTGATATACACTATTATATGGATTTCAAGTATACAACACAGTGATTCAACAGTTAGCCATATCATTTACTACTTACCCCCACTAGTGCAGTTACTATCTGTCAATATAGAAAGATGTTATAGAACCATTGTCTATATTCACCCTGCTAGACTACCATCCCCATGATTTTTCTAACATATTAATATTTATTCATGATCTCAAATAAGCTAATTTATCAGAAATCAGGAAATCTGTTTCTTGCTTCATGATGGGAAATGCCAGTTCTTTCTACATGTTTTAAATCAGATTTATGTTTTTATTGTAGAAAATATAATTTCATCAGAAACTATTTAAAAATTTTATTTGGCATTTTTCTACTTTAAAGTTTTAGTTGGAATTAACATTTTTAAAAATTTTATGACTATACTTAAATATAGCTTACACTCGAAATAATTCCCCCTAAGGGTTTACAGTAAAAAAAAAGTAGCTACAACTTTTGCAATGACTGCAGCACAAGGAAGCATTTAATATTTTGCTCTGATTTTATATAAGAATTTTTGTCATTTTCATTTGCAATGGAAATAAATTATGAATCTTTCCTGTTGCAAAAACATGTTCTTCAAGACTCTCTTAATTTAAATAATTTTGTTTTTTTAAGATAAATCTTATTGTCTTCTTGAGTCAAATGTTTATTCAATTTATGACAAGGATAACTTGATCAGTGTCCATTCTCAATGTGCAAATGAAATCAACGTGTCAAAGTTAAAGTATGATATTTTCCTGATCTTAATGATTTCTTCATGATGTTCAATAACAAATATACAAATTAGCTGTGATTTGAAATATGTATTGAACATGTTTCAGGTCTATGAAATAATTCCAAAATTTTTAAAATAACTTATTTAGAAAAAGTTTACTTCTACTGCTTTCCCTTATTTCTTCTATGAAATTATTTACTGCCTCTATTTAAAAATTATTTTATATATCTATGCCTAGACATGTACGTTCATTTGATGTATATTTTTTGATAACTCATCTCCAACAGCCTTAATTTGTTATAATGTAGAAAATATCAGCTCTTCACTTTGTTTATAACATTTTTTTCACTTTAATTCTCCCTAATAGTTTTGATATTTTATGCATTAGTGAAATATAATATTTAGCAATTGCTATGTACAGGGGGTTAGTGTTTGACTTACCATAACAAAGGGTATTTTAAGAGATAACTCCAAAATTGAATAGTCAAGCCTGGAAACATTAGTTTTGAGCACTGAGATGTTCAAAAATCTATTGAAAATTTAATATAACATATTGGGGACTATTTTGTAATTACCTAATTACCTATCATATAACATGTATCTCATGTTTTATAAAATAAATAGAATAATAAAATATGTTTTAGATGTTAATAGAAATTATTAGAATATTGGTCTAGCATTTTTTTTTTACTGAAGTATTATTGAGGTACAATTTCATTGGTTTCAAATGTACAATATAGTGGTTCAACAGTTACCCATATTATTAAATAATCACCCACTCTAGTGTGGTTACTATCTAACAATGTAGAAAGTTGTTACAGAGTCACTGACTACATTCTTCTTGCTGTACTATGTCCTGTGACCAACTTGTATTGTGATTGTGAATAATAGTGCTCCTCCATTCCCCTCACCCTCCCCTCCCACCTGACCAACCCCTTAATAACCAATAGTCACTTCTCAGTGTCTATAGTCTACTGTTTTGTTCCTTCTGTTTTGCTTTTTTTTTCATTTCATAAATAAGTGAAATCATACAGTATTTGTCTTTCTTCACCTGGATTATTTCCCTTAGCATAATACCCTCCAGATCCATCCATGTTGTTGCAAATGGGAGAATTTTTCTTTTTATGGCTGAATAGTATTCTACTGTTTATATGTACATTTTTTTTATCCTTTCATCTATTGATGGGACACTTTGGTTGCTTCCATATCTTAGATATCATAAGTAATGTGGCAATAAACATAGGGGTGCATGTATATTTTGAATCAGAGATTTTGTTTTCTTGGGGTAAACTCCTAGAAGTAGAATTACTGGATTGAATGGTGTTTATGGTTTTAGGTTTTTTGAGGAACATCCATACTGCTTTCTATTTACTATCCATACTGAACCAATTGACTATCCCATTAGCAGTGCAGGAGAGTTCCCATTTTTCTGCATCCTCACCAACATTTCTTGTCTTTTGGATAATGGACCTTCTGGCTGGTGTGAGGTGATATCTCATTGTAGTTTTGATTTGCATTTCCCTGATGATTAGCAATGTGGAGCATCTTTTCATGTGCCTGTTGGCCATTTGTATTTCTTTGGAGAAATGTCTGTTCAAGTCCTCCACCCATTTTTTAATTGCGTTTTTTTTTTGTGAGGGGGGGTGTTGAGATGTATGAGTTCATTATATATTTTAACCCCTTACCAGATAAGTCATTTGCAAATATATTTTTCTATACTGTAAGATGCCTTTTTTTTCTGCTGATGGTGTCCTTTGCTGTACAGAATCTTTTTAGTTTGATATAGTCCCACTTGTTCATTTTTCATTTTGTTTTCCTTGCCTGAGAAGATGTGTCCAGGAGACTCTCATGTTTATATTTAAGAGATTTTTGCCTATGTTTTCTTCTAAAAGTTATATGGTTTTATGACTTACATTCAGGTCTTACATCCATTTATAGTTTACTTGTGTGTATGGTCTTAGACAATTATCCATTTTCATTCTCTTACATGTAGCTGTACAGTTTTACTAATACCAGTTGTTAAAGAGGCTGTCATATCCCCACTGTATATTTATGGCTCCTCTATAGTATATTAGTTGACCACATATGTGTAATTTTTTTTATCTGGACTCTTATTCTGTTCCATTGATCTATGTGCCTGTTCTTGTGCCAGTACTAAACTGTTTTGATTACATACTTTGTAGTAGAACTTAATGTCAGGAAGTATAATGCTTGCAGCTTTGTTCTTCTTACTCAGGATTGCTTTGGCTTTTTGGGGTCTTTTGTGGTTCCGTATGAATTTTAAATCTATTTGTTCTAGTTCATTGAAAAATATTCATAAATATACTTTAGGTATGTTCACCCCCTCAACCCCCAATAAAACTCTGAAGATTGTTTCAGGATGTGTCAGGATAATTATAATATACATTTTGTTCAAAGTTGATCAAATCAACATTGTTTCTCATAGTCATATAGAATGGTGTAACATTACAAAGCTATCTTCTGTATATATGGACAGAGAATTTAAAATTTCTTCCTTTTCTATAGTTATTAAATTGAAATCATAGAATAATTAAATTATATGTGTGATTCATACTTTATTCTTTAATGTTCATTATATCTTAGAAGTAGTGTCTACTCTTTCTTAAGATTTAAGGTATGTATAAGCAGTTAACTTAAAGATTAAGTAAACTAATAAATAGCATTCCAAATAAACATCTATATGTACAATCATTTCGATAAATAATTGCCTATTTGAATATATAATAAGGCTTTAGCAAATATTTTATTTATTCAGTCATTCAAAAATATATCTATTGAATATTTATTGTGTGCCAGACTCATGCTTGGCGCTAGGAGTTTATTGGCTGGTGAAACTTTTATAGTTTTAGAAGTTTGGGAACTTTTACTTTGGTTGGATAGAATGATCAAATGATCACTGAAATGAATTTAAAATTATAGACTGTAATGAGTATTACATCACAACATTTTCAAAGATTAGCTAAAGCAATCCAACAAAAGGTAGTTTGGACTGAAAATTTTGAAAGACATTACTAGATTTTGATGAAGTAAGTCCTCTCCTCAAACAGAATTTTTAAATTACATTTGTTCTAGCTCAAGTCAGTGTAAATTTTTTTTGTTGTTTAAAATTTGGCTAACAGTAGCTTAGAGATTCATATCTCCATATGACTCTTGCCAGATTTTCTATAAAAATATCTTATTTGATTTTACTCATTTATTCACTTTTCATAATTACTGAGAACTTAATGTTTATCAGGTACTGATCTAGGTTCTTAGGAGACAGTGTTATATAAGAGAGGTGAGTTTTCCATCACTATGGTAGTTGTATTCTTGTAAGTGAAGAAATGCAGCAAAGCAAAACCAGAAAGATATAAAATATGAAATTCTGTCCATGGAGAAGATTTTCCTTCTCCATTGTTCATTAGCCTTACTTATTGAGTGAATGAACAACCCCACAGCTATCCACTTAAAAATAAAAACAACTTAGATGTAAGAGCCACCTATAACCTGTTTTAGTGTGTCCCACCTCAGTTACCCATTCAAAAGGGTTTACTAATGACACCATGGATATTGAGAAAAGAGTGACATTCTGTCAGTACAAATCAGCCTGGGATTCTGTGACACTTGCTCATTAAACTTAAAGTGCCGTCAGAACTATTTCATATTTAAAATGTATCATTTAAATTGCTCTAAAAGAGTAAGTGATTATTTACTTAGCATCCTTGTAGTAATCAGGGTTCCTCAGAGAAACAGAACCAAGAGGATATGTATACGTATGTATGTACATACAGAGAGAGAGATTTTTGAAGAATTGGCTCACATAATTGTGGAAACCAAGAAGCCCAATATCTTCATGGGGCAGTCTGGGGCTCAGGGAAGAACTGGTATTTCAGCTCAAAGCTGAAGGCAGTCTGCTGGTAGAACTTCCTCTCAGAAGGGGTTACTCTTTTTCTATTTAAAGCCTTCAATTGATTGGATAAGGCCTATCCACATTGTAGAAGTAAACTGTTTCACTCAAAGCCCAGTGATTTAAATGTTAATCTCATCTAAAAATATAGCTTCACAGCAACACCTGAACATAACTATGGTTATGATTATGGATAAAACTTGAATGTGGGTTATTATGGTAAAAACTGGAGTGAGCTCACTATGTCATCTCTTTTTCTAAATCTTCATTCATTTTACATTGTAGAATGTTCTCTTTCTTTCCCAGTATTTTGTGCACACACTGGCCATCAGAACAGGAACACTTCCTCCATATGTTGCCATAAAAGTTCTTAAATATCAATTATTTTTGAGTCTCTTACCATTTTAATTATGATGGGCTTGGTGAATAGGAGTGAAATAAAGTAAGCCAGTAAAATAAAGTAATGGCACACTCATGGAAAAAAATCAGTAATGTGTTTGAAATCTTGCTGCTTTGTAATTCTCTAGATTGATAGTTGATCACATCACAAAATATCCAATTATTATGTAACCTTTCCAGTCATTTTCAAAACACTTGAGGAATATGTCTGGCAGTTAGCTCTCAAAAGATTCTCATTAAAACTATATGCAGACAAATTATTGATCAGAGTAAAACTTGCCAATAACATTTCTTTTCACATTTAACAGGTTAATATTAACAATTGCGAGGTTTGCTAATGGCTAAATTGTCATAGTTTCCAGAGTATCTTTACAAATTCATTAGCTAGCTTTTTAAAATGTTGGGTGATTATGGACAGTAATATAAAATGGGACTATTGTAAATAATGTTGCAATGAACAAAGGTGTGCTTATATCTTTGAATTGGTGTTTTAATTTTTTCAGATAAATACCCAAAAGTGGGAATTAAGAGCTACAAGCTTTCAGATTTAAAATAAAAAAGGCATGGGGACATAATGTAAACATAGGAAACATAGCCAATAATATTGTAGTATCTTTTTACAGTAAAACTTAGTAACTAGACTTATGGGGGTCATTTCATAATGTTTAAAAATATTGGATAACTATGATGTACACCTGAAACTGTTATGATATTGTATGTCAATTATACTTCAATAATATAGATATAAAAGTTTGGGAATCAAATCCTAAAAAAAAGAAATCTGAAATTGCCTCTGAAACATGTTTCTTAGTGTGTCTCAGATTATTAAACAGATATTTTAATAGCCTAGTTATTAATTTGTTTGGGGGTCTTAACCATATCATATTACCTAGCCAATACAATGTGTACACACACATACACACACACATAAATTGAATGGTTGAGATTTCCAGAAAATTCTCATCCAAGATCATAGAAATAGCAAATGCTAACACAAACTAGTCTTTCTTTTTATTTATGTTTTAACACAGGCTATGTACATTTACACAGTAAAAGCTATGATTTGACAGGAATTGAGGATAAGTTAAAAACTAATCCTCTTTACTATATTTCTGCACAAAGTTTGAATTATTTAATTCAATAAAATGAAAAACATCAACTTATTATGAATTTAAAATTGCTTTTGAGTGTCCACTAACAAATTGACAAACATACACTTAACTTGCCATCCCATTTCTATTTTATATGAGTAGATACATCTGCTCTCTTTGCTCAGAGGAAGACCTGTGAATTTTCAGAAATGCACTTTTGCATATCAAGGATACATTTTTTATATATTAGTTGAAACACCTGAGTAGGTATTTGTAAAAAATAAACTGCGTTTATACTACACATCTCATATAAGGATAAATTGCAACTGATTTAATGATTTAAAATAAAATTTATTAAAAAAAATAAGAAAATGAGTCAAAAGGTAATTTATTTTATGGAATTGAATTGATAATGCCCTTTCTAATTAAGAATTGAGCCTAGAAGAGCTAAGAGAAAATGATAATAATGTGACAGAAGTAGAAATAATCCACATGGCAAAAAACAAACATAAAGTTAAGAAGTCTAAAAAACAGAAAATATTGTAAGTCATATAAAAGAATATGATTAATTTTTTTCAAATCATAAAGTAAAATATTAAAACTCTGCAAAAATTAACAAATGATATGGAGCAACAGAAGCCCTTGTTCATTGCTGGTGGGAATGAAAAATGGTATAGTCACTTCAATGGCTTCTTAAAAATCTAAACTTACTCTTAGCATATGACCTAGCACTCACAACCCTTGGCATTTATCCAAAGGAGATGAAAACTTATGTCCACACAGAAAAACTATGCTAGAAGTTTATAGTAGCTTTATTCATAATTGCCAAAATTTGGAAGCAACCAGATGTACTTCATCAAGTGAAAGGATAAATAAAGTGATACATCCAGGCTGTGGAATATTATGCAGTGTAAAGAAGTGAGCTATCAATCTGTAAAAGACATAGAGGGATTTTAAATGCTTGTCAGTAAGTGAATGTAGCCAATTTGAATAGGCTGCATACTGTATGATTTGAACTGTACAACATTCTGGAAAAGGTAAAACTATGATTACAGTAAAAGTATCAGTGGTTGTCAGAGGTTAGGGGTGGGAGGAGGGATAAATAGGCAGAGAACAGAGGATTTTTAGGGCAGCAAATCTATTCTTTATGATACTATAATAGAGGATACATGTTGTTATACATTTGTCCAAACCAGGAAAAAGTACACCAGAAGTGAATCATAATGCAAACTGTGTACTTTCAGTGATTGTGATTTGTCAATGTAGGTACATCAATTGCAGCAAACGTACCACTCTACTGTGAATGATGGTTAGGGTAGGCTGTGCATGTGTGGAGGAAGGAGATATATAGGAAATCTCTGTACCCTCCCCTTAATTTTGCTGTGAACCTAAAATGCTTGAAAAA
Organism: Manis javanica; assembly: GCF_040802235.1. Taxonomy (NCBI): domain Eukaryota; kingdom Metazoa; phylum Chordata; class Mammalia; order Pholidota; family Manidae; genus Manis; species Manis javanica. Next base: position 123,514,908 of record NC_133160.1, on the reverse strand, counting down.
AGTGAAGTCTTAATATAAAAATGAGTCATATATATTACAAGTAATTCCACAGTTAATCATTTATATTAGAGAGCTAATCAGATATAAATAATAATGTTATGTGAAATATTTATAGTATGAGAAGTATAAAATTAAAACTTAAATATCTTAAATATCCTATTTCACAGATGAATTAATTTAACAAATTCCAAAGACAAAAATGAAAGCTTCAATTACATTTTAAGCCACTACACCAGGTTGAAACAGAAGAGACAATTCAAATGCATAGTATGTTTGACTAACTTAGGGAAAAACACACCAGAACATAAAAGGTGATTTTGTCTAGATGTAGTGATCTTGTCTGTGTTTTTTCTCCAATTTTTAATAATTTTTAATGAGTATTTGCTATATCAATGTTCAATAAAAACTCCAATGTAAAGAAGAAATAGTATTGACCTGGTCACCATTTGGGCATTTTACCTTTTTAAAAGGATGATATAGAGTCCTTGGTTTAAAATATTTCTCTTTCCATTCACTTTGATAAACTGGAGCCATTGATTATATCATTTTATGACACTTGACTTTTTAAAAATTATTCTAACTAACCAGTTACCTTATAAAATCCCTTCTTAGTTGGAAGGAATGATGGACTTACTGTAATGCTGGCCCTTCTACTGACCTATCATGTGAATTTACTGTATATAAATTTGTTAGGTGCCTGCACAATGGGATCCCAGTAACATCATCTAACTTACAGGCTTACAGTGAAGAATATTGAAATATTAAGTCAATAAGTTCACTTTGATATGACCTATTATACCACATTATGTATTTTATTTAAATTATGTTATCATATCTGCTGTTTCCACATCATTTTTAGCAATTAGATTAGGGTAATGTACTTTTCAAATGTATATAGAGTGTTCACATACATGGTGTAGAGCATGCACTTTCAAATCATGAAAATTACCCTGGAAGGAGGTACATTCTTCTTGTACAGAACAAGAAGTGAATGGATTTTTCTTTTAAAAACTTATTTGCAGCAGAAATCTGATACTCTTGACAACAAAAGTGGGTCCTGTTAAAATGTCCCTAATAGCTTTATACAGTACAGAATATCTGGATTATAGTTACTTTAACACAACTCTCCTTTACTGTAGAAACATTTAAAACAAAAATCAGACTAAAAGTGGTGAGTAAAGAAGGGAAATATTTTAAGAAATGTTTCTTATATTTCTTATAAATATAAAGAGAGTGGATATCATTAGTTGTCTGCCCTCCATGTCTTCTCCCTTCTTCATTTCCTACAGAAACCTAAAATTTTTCAGCTTAATGCTTCTGTATCACTCAGCCCATGTATTCAGTTAAACATGACTGCATTTTTAGCGCCTCAGGTGACTTAGATGGGTCTACAGGTAATTTCATCTGTCTTGCCAATGATTGGTTTATAATGGTTATGTGACCCAAACTAATGTGTTCAAAAGCAGTGATTTGCCAAGAAATACTGACAAACCTTTGTTCTTGCTAAGGATCAGGAAATGAACGTTAGATGTGAAATTAAAAAGCAAACTTGCTGGAGTCCTCTTAATACAACATGAGTTAAGTTAAATATTATTTGAAGCTAAATATATTCCAACTAATGCAAAAGAAATGAACAAAAGCAAAACAAAACAAGTTTTATTTAGAAGTAATATGAAATAGGCCTTTTGTTCTACTATGAGCTGCTTCCTAGTGAGTGGCATTATATGTAATTTATTCATTTTAAAATTGCATAACACAACATGAACAACTGCATTACAGCATGGTTAATCAGATCTGTTGGGATATTTAGAGACTAAATATAAGATATGTTGATATATGCAATTCAGCCTAATCTAAGGAAATAAAATTAGAAGTCCTGAGAGAAGTCTTGATGAGGCAGGATGGGAGATACACAAAAACAGATGAAAATAGTACTAGAAGGCTATTTCTCCATAAACAGAATGAAAACATTGTATATATTTTCTCTACTTTTGGTTAATTTAGGACATCCTTATACAGACCTGCATAGCATGGAAAAAAAGAAAAAAGTATTCCAACTGTCCTTGGAACACAACGAAGTTGGCACTGTACACCTTTAATTATAGGCTTAAACCAAAGAGTAAGAAAGATAGATACTCAGAAACTTTCCAGGTCTTGTTTATCTCTTTTAACCATTCAGTATTTCATTTGGCTCAATTCATTTGAAAAATCCTGAGAATCTCAAGGATCAAATTGAACCTACCTGGTGCATAGTTGGGCCAATTGACTATTTTCTCTTCTCTTATTTCATACACATTAAGTAATAAATGCTTTTCAAGACATTAGAGGCATGACCTATAACCTATTTTCTCTTAAAATTTATGAATTTGAGAGATAAGTTTTTTATAATTAGGAATTTTAATAAGTCTACATTTCTTATGCAGCAGGGATATTTACAAAGTTCAAATCAGTATGAATATCCACTAATCTTATGCTACTACAAGGCTGGTTTAGAAGATAGGCTTTTCAAAATCATCACCATTCTATTTGTTATTATTATATATTTCTTATTTCCACTAGAAACAATTGAGATTATACTACATACATTTCTGTAGAAAAACTATCAGAAATACACATAGAGAATAATTTATAATTTTTATATATATTGACAGATCACTGTTATGAAAAGTTTTACTAATTTGCACCCACAGAAGTATAAGATTCCCCACATATTTGTCTATGCAGTCCAATATAAGTAAAAGCATATCTCAGTGTGATTTGACTTGCATTTCTCATTTTATATCTGAAATTTAGAATCTATTGATTTGTTAGGAATGACTTATACTTACTTTTCTATAAAATATTTGTTAATATCACTTGTTTATTTTTTATATAGACTTCATCTAAACTCTAAAAAGTCATTGCCTTATCCAAGTTCATCTAGATTTTTCCTAGGTTATTTTCTAGGAGTTTTACTGTTTTGCATTTAAGATTTAGGTCTGTGATCCATTTTGAGTTAATTTTTGTGGAATGGGTAAGATCAGTTTCTAGATTCATTTTTGCATATGGGTATCTAGTTGTGCCAGCATCATTTAAGAAAGCTATCTTTGCTCCATTATATTGCCTTTCCTCCTTTGTCAATGTCAGTTGACTATATTTTTGTGGGTCTATTTCTGGGCTCTCTATTATGTTCCACTTATCTACTTATCTGGTAGTGTCAGTCCTCCAACTTCATTATTATTCTTCAATTCTTTGTTGGTTATTCTGGGTTTTTTGCCTTTCCTTGTAAACATTAATATCACTTTGTCAATATCCACAAAATAACATGCTGGCATTTATATTGAGATTGGACTGAATTTATAGATCATGTTGGGAAGAATTAATTTTGCTATCCATGAACATGGAATATATCTCCATTTACTTAGTTCTTCTTTGACTTTATTCATCACAGTTTTGTAGATTTCATCATATAAGATCTTGTATATATTTTGTTCAGTTTACACTTAAGTATTTCAATTTTTTGAATGCTAATAAAAACAGTAATGTGTTTTTAATTTTAAATTCCATCTGTTAATTGCATAATTGTATTATGATTCACTTTTTTTGTGGAAACATATAATGACAGGTTTTTTCCCTCTTAATATTCACATCATTTATACACTTGCCAGTAATTGATAAGATGGCTTTGTTCCATGAATATTTGACAATGATCATTTAATATATATTGAATTTTGTTGCATTACATCTATTATTAGTGAATAGAGCACTATATTACATGCTTATCTTCCAATTTTAATACCGATTTGTGAATTCTACATTCATCATGTATACACTATTTTTGTTGTTGAATGTTCTTTTAATTATTAATTTGGAGGTCCTTTATATACTAAGTCTGATCTAATATTAAGGTAGGCACTGATCAAACTCTGAAGTTAATATGATTTAAAAGATAAAGCTTGAGTAACAAAATCTCAAAACCTAAAATTTGCAGATAAAGAATTTTTATCCTTTTTCATGTTATCTTTAATTTTTAACTTTAATGTTTTCAAGTTATTAGAAAAAAATTACTTATTAAAAGGATATTTGTGAATCCCACATTTCTCCCTTATTATTCTAAAAGGTAAAAAGTTTAAGTGAATAATGTAAATGCACCTGTAAGAAAGGATGATTATATAAATAGATCACTTAAATAAATAGCATCTTGCTTCATAAAAAAAAAAAGGATATTTGGTTTTGGTTTTTGTATTTCTCAAGATTACCTGAAACAAAGGACTTCATTTGAAAAATACTACCTAGCCCAGTGATTTTTAAATGCTCATATTTTGTAATAAAATTAAAAAATTAAAAACTTTGTATAAGTCCAATGAAAAATAATTGTTTAAATCCTAATAATTTCTGACAGCTATACTAAAACTCACCTTAATGAAGGAGGTGAATTGCAATTAAATTATTGGCATGATCTCAATTTGAACAAAAATTCTAATTCAAATCCATTATTATAAACCATGGATATTTTGTGATATAGGGTATTCAGATAAGAAATATGTTTCCAGCAGTCAGAATATTTTTTAGATGAAATGAAGTATTTCACATCATTAAGCTTTTAATTTGTTATAAAATATCACAGGTAAGGAAATACTATACAGTATTTAATTGCACATGTGATTAGCTACAAGAGACCTGTGCACTAATTGATGAAACCACTGTCCTTACTGGCTATAGTTGCATAAAACAATGAAATAAAATAAAACATTGATACATAAATTTAACTATTATAAAACATTTTTAGAAATATATGTTTTAAGCATTGTCTTTCTTTTCCTTTTTTTTTTAAGAGGGCATCTCTCATATTTATTGATCAAATGGTTGTTAAGAACAATAAAATTCTGTATAGGGGACTCAATGCACAATCATTAATCAACCCCAAGCCTAATTCTCAACAGTCTCCAATCTTCTGAAGCATAATGAATAAGTTCTTACATGGTGAACAAGTTCTAACACAGTGAATAAGTTCTTATATGGTGAACAGTGCAAGGGCAGTCATATCACAGAAACTTTTGGTTTTGATCACACATCATGAACTATAAACAATCAAGTCAGATATGATTATTTGTTTGATTTTTATACTTGATTTATATGTGAATCTCACATTTCTCCATTATTATTATTATTATTATTATTAGTAGTAGTAGTAGTAGTATTTCCTTTTTAAATTAAGGTGTCATTGATATACAATCTTATAAAGGTTTCACATGAGCAATATTGTGGTTATTACATTCACTGATATTATCAAGTCTCCCCACCACACCCCATTGCAGTCACTGTCCATCAGCATAGTAAGATGCTATAGAGTCACTACTTGTCTTCTCTGGGCTATACTGTTTTTCCCATGACCCTCCTACATTATGTGTGCTAATCATAATGCCCCTTAATCCCCTTTTCCATCCCACCCCACAACCTTCCCTTTGTTAACCACTAGTGCCTTCTTTGACCATGTGGGTCTGCTGTTTCATTTCTTCAATGTTGCCTCATTTTTATACTCCACAAATGAGTGAAATCATTTGGTACTTGTCTTTCTCTGCCTGGCTTATTTCACTGAGCATAATACCCTCTAGCTCCATCCATGTTGTTGCAAATGATTGATTTGTTTTCTTCTTATGGCTGAGCAATATTCCATTGTGTATACGTACCACTTCTTTATCCATTCATCTGCTGATGGAGACTTAAGTTGCTTTCATATTTTGGCTATTGTACATCATGCTGTGACAAACATAGGGGTGCATATGTCTTTTTTGAATCTGGGATATTGTTTTTTTTGGTAAAAATTCCTAGGAGTGGAATTTCTGTGTCAACTGGTTTTTCTATTTTTATTTTCTTGAGGAATCTCCATATTGTTTTTCCACAATGGTTGAACTAATTTACATTTCCACCAACAATGTAGAAGGGTTCCCCTTTCTCCACATCCTTGCCAGCATTTGTTGTTGTTTGTCTTTTGGATGCTGCCCATCCTACATGGTGTGAGGTGATATCTCATTGTGGTTTTAATTTGCATTTCCCTGATGGTTAGTGATGTGGAGCATTTTTTCATGTGCCTGTTAAATTTCTTCTTTGAAGAAGTGTCTGTTCAGATCCTCTGCCCATTTTTTAATCAGGTTATTTGTTTTCTTGGGTATTGAGGTGTGTGAGCTCTTTATAAATTTTGGATGTTAACCCCTTATCAGATAGGTCATTTATAAATATATTCTCCTATACTGTGGGATTCTGCATCTATTCTTGTAGGGTTCTTTCCTTTTCTAAAGTCTCCAGAATTCTAAAATGTTGCATTTGCCAGATTTCCTTACAGTTAGCATTCTTTATACTAATTATGTTTTGCACAATAAATGTACTTCAATGTAATTTGTAAGGGAGAAGCCAGAGGAAGAACATATTGTCATTGATTTTTATTTTAAATACTGATAGACCAGGTTGAACACACATAGTTGTCAAGACACAGTTGCAGAAGCCAGTGTGAGTATATCTAGTCATCATCCTTTTGGGTGCACAAAGAAGTTAGACTACAGGAGCTCCCCCACATCAGCTTTTGATCATGGGATTGTGATTATAATGCAGTGTTCTTGAATTTAATGCTGCCAGTAATTTTGTTCTGATCCTCAGTGTTTCAGCTTTTCTAATTTTGAGCTCACTGTCATGATTTTCTGTGAATTTAATAAATCATGTTGTATACAATAAGTATTAATAGGTCATATATCCTCTTATAGTTGCACAATTATATAATAGCAATGTTTGATACTATTTGCTCTTTTATTATATAATATGAATTTCTTTTAACCAGGCAAGGCACTTTCAAACAAATTCTCATAGTCCATGTGATGCTAGTGGTAGAATATCATTTCACTCATTTATAGCAAGTGAAAGATGATAAGATTCTCACCCCTCCCCATCCTCCGAGATTTTACCAAAATCATTCTTAATATTTTAAGTGAGTATTCCTAAGAATATTATCAAATGGCTCTATATTTTTGAAGATTTTCATATGAAGTCAGCAATGACCATATTCATCTATTGTTTTTCTTTCAGACAAATGCTCAGTTACCAATTCTTATAGAGATGTTATCTTCAGAAATTAAAGAGATGCACAGAATCATGTACTTGCTCATTGTTATTATCTCCTTTCTTGTCACACTGACTACTAGTATCTAAATACAGTCATACCTCATTCTATTGCACTTCACAGGTATTGCATTTTTCACAGATTTGAGATTTGTAGCAACCCTGCTTCGAGCAAGTCTACCAAGACCATTTTTCCAACAGGCATTTGATCACTTCATGTCTGTGTCACATTTTGGTAATTTGCACAATATTTCAAACTTTTTCATTATTTTTATATATGTTATGGTGATCTGAGATCATATTACTATTACAGTTGTTTCAAGATGTCACAAACTACACCCACATGATGGTGAACTTAATCAATATATATGTGATTGTTCTGACTGCTCCACAAACTGGCCATTGCCCTGTCTTTCTCCTTCTTGTCAGGCCTCCCTATTCCCTGAGACACAAAAATATTGAAATTAAGCCAGTGACTAACCCTACAGTAGCCCCTGAGTATTCAAATGAAGGGAAGAGTTGTAGGTCTTTCACTTTAAATCAAAGCTAGACATGATTAAACTTAGTAAGGATGGCATGTCAAAAGCTGAGATAGATATATAAAAAAACCTAGGCCTCTTGTGTCTGTTAGCTAAGCTGTGACTTCAAAGGAAAAGTTCTTGAAGGAAATTAGAACTGCTACTCCAGTGAGCACACACATGATAAGAAAGCAAAACAGCCTTCATGCCTATATAGAGAAAATTTTGTTGTCTAGATAACAGATCAAAGCAGCCACAACATTCCCTTAAGCCAAACCTTATCCAGGGCAAGACCCTAAGTCTCTTCAATTCTATGAAGTCTGAGAGATGTTAGGAAGAAGAAGAAGAAAAAGTTGAAGCTTGCAGGTGCTGGTTCATTATATTTAAGTAAAGAAGCCATCTCCATAACATCAAAGTGCAGGTGAAGCAGTGAGTGCTAATTTGATGCTACAGCAAGTAATCCATATCTAGCTAAGGTAATGAATGAAGGTGGTTACACTACAGAACAGATTTTCAATGGAGACAAAATAGCCTTCTCTTGGAAAAAGATGCCATCTAGGACTTTCATAGCTTGAGAAGGGAAGTCAATGTCTGCTTGGCTTCAAAGCTTTGAAGACCAGGCTGACTCTCTTGTTAGGGGTTAATGTAGCTGATGATTTTAAATTCAAGCCAATGCTCACTGGCCATTCTGAAAATCCTAAGGCCCATTAGAATTATGCTAAATCTACTCTGCTGGTGCTCTATAAATGGAACAACAAAGTCTGGATGGCAGCACATTTATATACAACAAAGTTTACTGACAATTTTAAGCCCACAGTTGAGATGCACTACTCAGAAATAAAGATTCATTTAAAATATGAGTATTCATTGACAATGATCCTGGTCATGCAAGACCTCTGATGGAGATGGACAATGAGATTAATGTTTTCATGCTTCCTAACATAAAATCCATTCTATGGATTATAGATCAAAGAGTAATTTTGACCTTCAAGTCTTATTCTTTAAGAAATACATTTCATAAGGCTATAGTTGCCATAGATAGTGATTGCTCTGATGGGCCTGAGCAAAGGAAATTGAAACCCTTCTGAAAAAGATTCAACATACTAGATGTCATTAAGCACATTCATAAAAAAAAAACTGTAACAAAAATAAAGAAACCAGGGTTGTTTGATTCATGGGAAGAGGTCAAAATATCAACATTCACACGAGTTTGGAAGATGTTGACTCAAGCCCTCTTGGATGACTTTGAGGGTTCAAAATTTTGAGTAAGTAATGGCAAATGTGATAGAAATAGCAAGAGCACCAGAATTAGAAGTGTAGCATGAGGATGTGACTGAATTGATGCAGTCTCATGATGAAAGTTAGATGGATGAGAAGTAGCTTCTTATGCATGAACAAAGAAAGTGATGTCTTGAGGTAGAATCTACTCTTGGTGAAGATGCTGTGAAGATTCTTGAAATGGCATTGAGGACTTAGAATATTATGTAAACTTCATTGATAAAGCAGTGAGAGGCACTGACCTCAATTTTGAAAGAAATTTTGAGGGTAAAATGCTATTGAACAACAGGGCATACTATAGGGAAGTTGTTCAGGAAAGGAAGAGTCTATTGATATGGCCAACTTCATTGTTGTCTTATATTAAGAAATTGCCACAGCCACCACAGCCTTCAGCAAGAGCCACCCTGAGCAGTCAACAGCTGTCAACTCTGAGACAAGAGCCTACACTGGCAAAAAAATTAAGACTCACTGAAAACTCGGATGATGGTTAACACTTTTTAGCAAAAAAATATTTTTTAATTAAGGTACATACATTTTTTAGACCTAACGTTATTGCACACTTAATAGACTATCATATAGTGCAAACATAACTTTTATGTGGGAAAACAAAAAATTTCATTTGATTCCCTTTATCACAATATTTGCTTCACTGTGGTGGACTGTGCATCTCCTCTAGTATTCTCCTCCAATTTGCTCAGGAATGCTTGCTCTGGTTCTTCTGGTTCACTGTGGCTATGATCCATGACCATCTCTGACATTATTGAAACCAGTGCTAAGTTGATATTTCTACTGGGGTATGCCACACATGTGCTTGAAGTCTGTATTTTCCAAAGAAACATAACTTTCACCTCCCAGAATGTTATCAATCAGCTGTCGATGCAAAGTAGCCTATTTCAAACAATGTTAGTACTTTTAATTTCACTATGCCAAAAGTTGTGTTTTATCCGTGGCTCCATGTTATCACTCACTCTCCACATTCCATAAATTATGATTTCATTTTGACTCCTAAATTGTTTCTGAGCCCATCCATCCCCCCAATCTTCATAGCCACAATGCTAATTCAGGTCAGAATCATTGTATTTTGAGTGCACTCATTCTTTTAGTCAAATTTGTTCTCTGAAGTTTATTCTCTATCATAATTAATTATCTTAACCTGGCCATGTTGTGGAGAGTAATGCCAATTATCACCAATGGGAATTGTATATATATAAGCAGTTGTATGTCAGCTCTCAGCACTTGTTCCAGTTCATATGTTATGGAATTAGTCAAGTGTGTATCATAATTTATGATTTACATTGTGGGAATCTCTTGTTTTGTTAAAGATGATATTTTTTTCCCTCAGTTCCTTTTTCTTCTCTTTTTCATTGCTTATCAGTAAAAGGAGTTTGAAAAAACTGAATAATCACATTAATCCAAATGTTTTATATCTTTGATATCTACCTGTTTATCCTTTTTTCTCCCCTTAGGAAATTTTCTTTTTCAGAGTAATCTTAGCTTCATCCCAATCTCAGATAGAGACTGATAGTATTTAACACTTACTAAAAAGTCCTAATGTTCTTTATATCCTGAATGTAGTTGTTTAAAGTAAATATTGATATTGATTATACCAAAGCTTAAAATAGGGTCTCACTTGTGGACATGCAGCAGTTAAACTGGACATACATGCCACCATTTCTTTTTCCTTCTTTGGATAGAAGGTTACTCTTGATAGTGGTTCACAGTGGTAGGGATGGAGTTCAATTTGATGCCACGGTTAGTCATTTGTAGGATATATGGAAGATCAGTGGCCAGTGCTTCTCAGAGTTTTTGGAAGAGTAAAAGGCTCCCCTCAGAGTCGTTTTGTTACCTTCGTTTGAACTGAGGCTTTCTCCTGTGATACACTGACTTTTCACATTAGGAACATTTCACATTGATTAGTTCTTTGAGTCATGTTCAGAGCTTGAATAGACCAAGGCGAGTCATGTATTGTATTTTCTGACTTTTATCTTTGAATATCTTTGTTTTTCAATTTTCTCTAAAAATGTCACATAAAAATATTTATCACAATCTCTTTATTTTTTTCAGAATGGGAAATTTGAACACTATTTATTGATTAAGAGACTGGTTATCAATTATTTATAAACAGTCCAAATATATGCTCACTGAGGAGTCCAGCTGCTCATTAAAAACCGGTCTGATATTCAGGCCGGACCGGTAGGCTTTACCTGACAGGCCTCAGAGGGCCTCTGCTCTCAGGTCTCTTTTCCTGAGGCCTTCCTGGAGGTTACCTTCAAAAGCCTCTGTTGACACCTCCTCGTGAGGAGGATGGGGATACCTTGAATATACTTTTCCACACTCTGACTCAGTTCTCAGTGCTTTTCCCCTCCTAGGCCTTCCCCCATGCCACCCCATGCCCCTAAGTTTCATAAAACTCTCAGAGCCTTTTGTCTGAAGCTCCCTAAACAGTGAGATGACCCCACATCTGTGCTGATTCACCAGATGCTCTACTGTTGCACCATTTCATGAGAGAAATAAAATAGAGAGGAGCTGGAGTATTCTCTGGTTTTAGACTCTTGCTTATACCATTGTAGTATAAAGAAAAAAGACTTCTCTCTTTCCATTTTAGCTTGTTTCTTTAATTGGCTACTCTAACACCTGACAGCAATCTCTTGTCCAGTTCAGCTGAGCTCCTAACATAGACTTATGCTCATGACAACTTAATTTCAGTTAACTAGGTGACACCATCCACAGGGCACCAATTATAGAACAATGCATACAGAGAAAAGTGGATCTTTTCATGATTCTTCTCTTTTATAGCAGATTGTCTTCATATGCTAGTATGATGTATGACATCATCAATATTTATCTGGTATCAACCAATGTTAAAATATTTTTAGTATCATGATATGTAAATAATTATAGTCTAAGGACTTTAGTTAATAAAAGTGGCTAGTTATTTTCTACTAAGTTTTCATTATTCTTGAATCTTGATTCCAATGTGACAATATCTGCTCTTTACCTTTTCTGAAGACATGATAATTCCTAGTTAAATAATTTTAAGTAAACTATAAGGTGTGTAATTTCTGCAATTAAAAAAATCCCAGTTATGTAAAGTAAAAACTTATTTGTGTTTTTTATCTAATTCTGAAAGTTATATATACTTTTTCTCAACATTATTAGATATCTTTGCCCTTTCTATATTTGACTGTTCTACAGCCTATATTTATAGACTGATATTCCTATTCATACCCATTTCATTTTTTTCTTGGTTATTTATAAATCTGTTCTCAAAAAGTCAATGAACTTTGAAATTGAGATTTTCCAAAAAAAATCAGAATTAATTTTTCTCAGAATCCTCAGCCCACTCTCTCCATTTCTTTAAGAATATCTGGTCATTGGCTTATATAGAAATTTTCTAAAAACATTTTGTATCTGTTTTCCTAATACTAGCCCCAAGTTCAAGTCTGTGTTAAACACAAAGGCATATTACTTTTAATTCATTAAGAAATTCTAGAATTAGTGAGCATACAACATGAATTAACGGTTCTTTTGTCAAGCCAATCTACAATATTTCTAAATATTTAGTTGTGGAACTAGTACAACTTTAAGACAATTCATTTCACAGTATATTAACAATATACTTACTCCTACTCTGCATTTCATATGTGTTTAAAGATGCAAACAATGGATAACATGCAGGAAAATTATATTAAGATCCTGTATCATGTGCAGTTTTCTGTTAATTAAATGTAAAGACTATATGGACAAGTGAAGTAGTATAAATGTGAACATGTTTGAAGGCAGAAAAGATCAGAATTCAATTCTGACTTCAATTTGCTTTTGCTGTATCCTTGCACAGGTGAATACTTTTTCTTATCTTGCCTCTGTAATTTTATTTTAAAAAGTTCTGTTAACAGTTGAACATAAGAGGGCAAAGTAATTTTTACACATATTTGGAAATCTGGAAAAAAAACTGTAGCAAAAATAGAGAAATGAAACTAGAGCTGGTTTGCTTGCATCTGAAGTTAAGTGACATTCATTTACTTTTATGTGCCTACCACATAGTATACTGAATGGATTAAGCAGGTACTAATATATGTTTGAAGAACACTAATCTGCATGTTTTTTATTCCAAAGTTTATATCTGCTTCAACATAATTCTCTATTTATCACATAAGGTCAAGTTACCAGTGAATAGCTATAGAGGGATAAAGAATTAGGAATGATGTGCTTTTATAATTCATATGCATTATTCACAGGTGCAATGTTATTGTAATGAATTATAGCCTTGGTCTTTTAGAGAAAAAAAAAGAGTATTTAAAACCCAGATGTGTGCTTTCACTAGTTTTGGGAAAAAAAGAATGACTGACCTTAACCTTAAAATTTAAACATTTAATGAATAGTGATTACTTGCTTAAATTCCTACATTTAAAAAGATCATCCAGAGATGAATTTGTACATCTGCTCTATACTGTGTATTTAGTAAAGATTGGGTGTTTATGATGCTTAATCACCAGTATTTCTCTAAGTTCTCTTTGTTAAAAATGCATATGTACCGATTTTATAGTAATCTAATGTATTCAAAGAAGTTCAAACAGGAAAAATAATTTTCAGGAGCTGAAACACATCTGTGGAACACTAATTTATACTAAATCATATCACTGCCATGGAACATTGAGATCATCTCATTTATCTCGTTTTATGTCATTATTTTATCACTAGGGTAACTAATTACCAGAAATATCAGCAGACCTACAAGTTATAGAGAAAACAAGTGGCAGAGACTTGCAAACCACTAGTGCATTGTTCTTTTTATAATAATTGTAGTTAATTTATTATTTTTACATATAACATAACACATTTCCAGGGATAGGACTGGAAAAGACATTTCAGCTCCCAGTACCACTGCATTTAATATTTATAATTCTAAAAGTTGTTTCAATAATAGGGAAAATACAATGAAATTTTATTTGCATTCACAAAAGTAATACATTTGAAAGGTAGCATGATTAAAAACAAAACAAAACAAAAATAGTTGAACTAAAAGAAGACAAAAGAAAGGATCTAAGGAGGAAAATATAAATTCTAGCAAGTTCCATGACATCAGGATTATGGACAACCATAAAGGGTGTTCTCTAACATGGAGTGCCTTGGATAGTTTAGGTCAAGAAGACAATGAGCAAAGAAACATTTTCCAGTGATGGGTGTAATATGTACAGAAGGACAGTTTATTTTAAACAGTGTATATAAGCTTCATAATCTCCTTTTTTAAATTGTAGGACACTTTATATTTCCTACTTGATTGCTTCTTTTATGACATAGCTTTCCAGATTTTAATTATATTACAATATAAATTATTTCTATAATTTTATAAAGTAGACTAAATGTGCTTTCGAATTCTTTTTTCTGTAATCTTTATCTGATATATTGTTAACTCTCTTTAATTATTTATGGTGTTTTTCTTTGTAATATGGGAGCTTCTAAAACTAGGGAAATCCAAATTAAAAAAGAACTGTATGTAAATTTATTCTTCCTGTTGGCTCAGAGTATCCACTGTTGGTAGAATACTGTTTGCAGAAGTACAGTTTCAGGTATTGAGCTAATGAGCTGGTTATTGTGTAGAGCTTCTGCTCCAGTTGTATCTTTTGTGTTTTATTCATGATGAGACCTTTTGAGTCACGCTGGATCTCTGCTATCTGCTGCCTATTCATTTGATCTAAGAAAAGAAGCTTATGTATTACAGTATTATTCAAGCCATTTTTCCCCTCAACACAATCTTTGCTTCCACACCATTTCAGGATTACTTTCTTCTAATTACTTAAATTGCATCATAAAGGTAAGATTCTACACCTTGATCACTTCTTTAACCAGTCATAAAGTGTTGCCATAATAAAGCCCCAAATGGGGACTTTATTGGATAGTCTAGTTATTAAACATAACTATCTATGAGCTGGGGAAGATTCTGTGCAATAGAAAGATTGTGTTTTTACTTCAGGCTAGCATGTATATGTTTATAAGCTATATACCGAAAAGATGGTTCCTTTTTTCTATTTTTCCCAAAAGGTTCCAATATTTTGTTTAATGGCTCTCCCTGAACTATGATTAGTGAAAATTTATTCAGGTATCTAGAAGAATGCTTACCAGTATGAACAGTTAAAGTGCTTTTTGCCTCTCTTGTTCTAATTTCAACACTATTTCACTAGAACATGGGATTGGATGATTCTGTTTTTGCTAGCTTCCTTCATGAACTATAAAATCTACCTAATATTCTTTATTAAGTTAGGAAAACACTGAACTTTGTTGTTAGGTAAAAATATTTATTAACTCAAAATGGCTTTTTACCACTTATTTAATATAAAAATCAACTATTAAACATCTATATTGTACAAATTATATTAGGCAATAAGGATGCAAAAATAATACAGATATCCTCTGTTTCACACATTCTATGAGTAGACATATAATAAGTAGAAAAATTAAGTTTTCTGTTTTACTAAGTGTTTTGAAGAAATACCATATTAAACAGACCAATGAAGACCACATAAGGCAAAAAGGTAGAAAAATAATGGCTTTTTAACAATGCCTTTCTGAGGAAGGGACATTAAAGCAGTGCATTAAAAGAAGAGCTATAAACTGTGAGAAGAGTAGAGGTACTATGTAGGGACATGTTCATGGTGTAGGAAAGAGAACATACAGAGAACACTGAGGTGTAACAAGTATACTAAAAGATACTATTTTTTTTAAAAAAGTGTGGTACCTGTCAACATTTTATTGAATTGAACTTAATGGGAAATATACCTAGGGTAATCTAGACCAGTAAGGAGTTTCTCTTCTCACCTAGCAAGGATTTGGGTAGTAGGCAATATAGAACTATAAAGGTCAATCAATAAGACAGGCCCTCTCTTCTGTGACTTTTATTACCATAGTCATTATGTGTGTATTCCAGACAGAAGAAAGGGAAAAATTCAAAGGCAAAGGAGTACACCTGTTACCTAAGAAGATCATCTTTTCTAGAAGCTCAAGACAGTAGGCTCTTCTCAGAGCTCACTGGTCAGGATTATTAACGTGGCCATTCATAGTAAAGGATCCGGGATAATCCACTTAAAGTTTTTAAACTTGGCACATTGGTAACAAAAGCAAAATGTATGTGTCATTACAAGTGAAGAAGGGGAGAAGGGATAGGAAATTCACAGTGTGAAAAAAAGGCTAAATGTGTGAATGATTTCTATAGATACATAGGAACCCAAACCTGAAGCACCTGTAGGCCAGGCTATCAGGGTTGACATTTATTTTACTGGCAGTGGGATTCTATTTTAGACAGCAAAGAGACACAATATAACTTGTTTACTTTTGTCATGTTACGCAAAGACACATTCATGCTGCAGGTCACAGACTGTTTCAAAGACATGAGGATTTCCTCTATGGTTGGTTAAGGCTGTCCAGCTTTGTCACATGTATGTTTTATTTAGTTTTTTCTTATTGTTTCTACGGATTCCTTTGAACATTTTTGAAATAACATTCTTGTCAAGAAACTTAGAAGTAATCATGATATCTTTTAGAATGCTATACAAGTAGTCCATCATTAAATCTTTAGAATTCTTTATTGGAGGAAAAATTGAACTCATTATTTCAGTTGAATTTTTTCTCCTCTATGAAGGCAATCCTAAGTTTACTATGTACATTTCACTCTTTTATTTTGACTTTCCAGTGTCACAAAATTAAAACATATCAACAATACCAAATACATATGTAATATTGTTATATAATATACTATACATGTTTATATATTTATTCATATAGACACACTCATTTTTAACACTGAAATCGAAGATAATTCCTATATTAAAAAGTCTCAAAGTATAATTTCAAAAAACGTAAGTGCACAATAATCACAAAATAGAAGAAAATAGTTATAAAAATTAAAGTTAAAATTACAAATTATTAAGCATTAGTCTGACAGAACACTAATGACACTGCTATTAAAAAGAAAATGCTTCTTTCTTATGACTAAATACTATTACATTATGTATATGTACCACATCTTCTTTATCCATTCATCTAATGATGAACACTTAGGTTGCAAAAATAATACTATTATTGTATTATTAGCTATTGTAAATAGTGCTATGATAAACATAGGGGTGCATTTGTCTTTTTGAATCTGAGAAGTTGTTTTCTTTGGATAAATTCCTAGGAGTGGAGTTCCGAGTCAAATGGTATTTCTATTTTTAGTTTTTTGAGGAACCTCCATATTGCTTTCCACAATGGTTGAACTAGTTTACAATCCCAGCAGCAGTGTAAGAGGGTTTCCCTTTCTCTGCATCCTCGCCAGCATTTGCTCTTCCTAGTCTTTTCGATGTTGGCCATCCTAACTGGTGTGAGGGCTAGAGGGTATTATGCTCAGTGAAATAAGTCAGACAAAGAAAGACAAATACCAAATGATTTCATTTGTGGAGTATAACAAAGAAGCAAAACTGAAGTAACAAAATAACAGCAGACTCACAAACTCCAAGGGATTATTGGTTATCAAAGGGGAGAAATGAGGGAAGGCGGGTGGTGAAGGAGGGAGAAGGGGATTTTGGGGTATCATGATTAGTGCATACGGTGTGTGTGGGTTCATGGGGAAGACAGTGTAGCTCAGAGAAGACAAATAGGGACTCTGTAGCATCTTACTACATTGGTGGACATGGACTGCAATGGGGTATGGGGAGGACTTGATAAAAAGGGTGAATGTAATAACCACATTGTTTTTCTTGTGAAATCTTTATAAGAGTGTATATCAATGATACCTTAATAAGAAAAAAAAAAGAAAATGCTTTCTATTTATTCATTAAATAGAGACATTTAAACTAAATAAAATTAGCTTCCAGTTAAACATACTAGAAAATTAAAAACTAAACACGATAAATATTGAAATTATTTATTTAAAATAATGAGAAATAAATGAAAATGAAAATTACGTTTGATAATATAAAATTTAAAAAACTAAGAAGACTAATGAAATAGATCTTGCCATATTTTTTTTTTTTTTGAGAGGGCATCTCTCATATTTATTGATCAAATGGTTGTTAACAACAATAAAATTCAGTGTAGGGGGGTCAATGCTCAATGTACAATCATTAATCCATCTCAAGCCTAATTCTCGTCAGTCTCCAATCTTCTGAAGCATAACAAACAAGTTCTTACATGGTGAACGAATTCTTGCACAGTGAATAAATTCTTACATGGTGAACAGTACAAGGGCATTCATCACAGAAACTTTTGGTTTTGATCATGCATTATGACCTATAAACAATCAGGTCAAATATGAATATTCGTTTGATTTTTGTACTTGATTTATATGTTGATCCCACATTTCTCCTATTATTATTATTATTTTTATTTTTAATAAAATGCTGAAGTGGTAGGTAGATGCAAGATGAAGGTAGAAAACATAGTTTAGTGCTGTAAGAGGGCAAATGTAGATGATCAGATGATCAGGTGTGTGCCTATGGACCAAGTATTAATCCAGGCTAGACAAGGGCAGCAAGACATCCACGGATGCAGAAGATTTCTCTCAAAGCAGGGGGGGTGAGGTTCTGAGCCTCACCTCTGTTGATCCCCAAATTCTCACCTGATGACCCCCCTGCGACTGTGCCTGTCTTAGGTTGTTCCTCCCTTGAGGAATCTTACCCGTCTCTGGCTAACCAGTCATCTTCCGGGGCCAAGATCTTGCCATATTTAAGAAAGAATTTCAAGTGAATAAAATGAAGATTAATAATTAAAAGCATGTTTAAAATTATAAGAAATAACTCCTTCAATATTATGCTAATAAATATATAATCCAAAATTAAACTATCAAAGAAAATCAATAGACAATAGAAGACTATAAAAGCCTGAAGACATCAATAACTAGAAATATGGATTTGAGATTCAAATGTCTGATTGCCGACTATCTGTTTCAATCCTCTACCTGCAAATCAAACACATCAAAATTACACTGTATATTCAATGTTAAAAATATCTATTATTCTATTCAGAAAATAGAACATATTCATTCAACACAGATCATTCCAGTAAAGGAAAAAATATGAATATCTACTGTACTCATTTCATGAGTTTTGCATAATGCTTATACTAAACTTTCTGAGCTTGGAAAAAGTAACACATGAAAGAAAATCGGCAGGCCAAAAGAATTTATTACAATTTTGCAAATAATAATTATTTCTTATATGTTAGTAATAATTTATTTACAGCATTCTGTATGAAACCTAATCCAGCATAGTTTCAAAAAATCCTGCAACTAAGAAAAACATATCACTGAAATGCTGGTATGATTTGATATAGAAAACACTATTAATATAAATCAGTCATTTAACAGGTCAGGTACCAACATCCAATTATAAAATGGATTAGTAATAGGAATGAAAGTACAGCATAGGAAATACAGTCAGCAATATTGTAACAATCTTTTTGTTGACAGATGGCAAGTACACATATTGTGGTGTAGGAATGCATGTAATTGTCTGATCACTATTTGTTACACCTGAAACCAATATAATATTGTATACCAGATGTATTTCGATTAAAAAGGAAAAAAAGAAGAAATACAAGCATATATAGATTCTTTTTTTTAATTTTGTTATCATTAATCTACAATTACATGAAGAACATTATGTTTACTAGGCTCTCCCCTACGCCAAGTCCCCCCAACAAGCCCCATTACAGTCACTGTCCATCAGCATAGTAAGATGTTGTAGAATCACTACTTGTCTTCTCTGTGTTGCAAAGCCCTCCCCTTTCCCCCACCCCCCACATTATACACGCTAATCGTAATACCCCCTTTCTTCTTCCCTGCCCTTATCCCTCCCTACCCTCCCATTCTCCACAGTCTCTTTCCCGTTGGTAACTGTTAGTCCATTCTTGGGTTCTGCAATTCTGCTGCTGTTTTGTTCCTTCAGTTTTTCTATTGTTCTTATACTCCACATATGAGTGAAATCATTTGGTACTTGTCTTTCTCCACCTGGCTTATTTCACTGAGCATAATACAATCTAGCTCCATCCATGTTGTTGCAAATGGTAGGATTTGTTTTCTTCTTATGGCTGAATAATACTCCATTGTGTATACGTACCACATCTTCTTTATCCATTCATCTACTGATGGACACTTAGGTTGCTTCCATTTCTTGGCTATTGTAAATAGTGCTGTGATAAACATAGGGGTGCATCTGTCTTTTTAAAACTGGAGTGTTACACCCTTAGGGTAAATTCCTAGAAGTGGAATTCCTGGGACAAATGGTAAGTCTATTTTGAGCATTTTGAGGAACCTCCATATTGCTTTCCGCAATGGTTGAACTAATTTACATTCCCACCAGTAGTGTAGGAGGGTTCCCCTTTCTCCACAACCTCGCCAACATTTGTTGTTTGTCTTTTAGATAGTAGCCATCCTTACTGGTGTGAGATGATATCTCATTAGGGTTTTAATTTGCATTTCTCTGATAACTAGTGATGTGGAGCATCTTTTCATGTGTCTGTTGGCCATCTGAATTTCTTCTTTGGAGAACTGTCTGTTCAGCTACTCTGCCCATTTTTTAATAGGGTTATTTGCTTTTTGTCTGTTGAGGTGCATGAGCTCTTTATATAGTTTGGATGTCAAGCCTTTATTGGATCTGTCATTTACGAATATATTCTCCCATACTGTAGGGCACCTTTTTGTTCTATTGATGGTGTCCTTTGCTGTATTGAAGCTTTTCAGCTTGATATAGTCCCACTTGTTTATTTTTCCTTTTGTTTTCCTTGCCCAGGGAGATATATTCATGAAGAAGTCACTCATGTTTATGTCCAAGATATTTTTGCCTATGTATTTTTCTAAGAGTTTTATGGTTTCATGACTTACATTCAGGTCTTTGATCCATTTCGAATTTACTTTTGTGTATGGGGTTAGACAGTGATCCAGTTTAATTCTCTTACATGTAGCTGTCCAGTTTGCCAGCACCATCTGTGAAGTGACTGTCATTTCCCATTGTATGTCCATGGCTCCTTTATCGAATATTAATTGACCATATATGTTTGGGTTAATGTCTGGAGTCTCTAATCTGTTCCACTGGTCTGGGGCTCTGTTCTTGTGCCAGTACCAAATTGTCTTGATTACTATGACTTTGTGGTAGAGCTTGAAGTTGGGGAGTGAGATCCCCGCCACTTTATTCTTCTTTCTCAGGATTGCTTTGGCTATTCAGGGTCTTTGATGTTTCCATATGAATTTTTGAACTATTTGCTCCAGTTCATTGAAAAATGTTGTTGGTAATTTGATAGGGATTGCATCAAATCTGTATATTGCTTTGGGCAGGATGACCTTTTTGATGATATTAATTCTTCCTAGCCAAGAGCATGGGATGAGTTTCCATTTGTTACTGTCCTCTTTAATTTCTCTTAAGAGTGTCTTGTACTTTTCAGGGTATAGGTCTTTCACTTCTTTGGTTAGGTTTATTCCTAGGTATTTTATTCTTTTTGATGCAATTGTGAATGAAATTGTTTTCCTGATTTCTCTTTCTATTGGCACATTGTTAGTGTATAGGAAAGCCACAGATTTCTGTGTGTTAATGTTGTATCCTGCAACTTTACTGTATTCTGATATCAGTTATAGTAGTTTTGGAGTGGAGTCTTTAGGGTTTTTTATGTACAATATCACGTCATCTGCAAATAGTGACAGTTTAACTTCTTCTTTACCAATCTGGATTCCTTGCATTTCTTTGTTTTGTCTAACTGCTGTGGCAAGGACCTCCAGTATTATGTTATATAACAGTGGGGAGAGTGGGCATTCCTGTCTTGTTCTCGATCTCAGAGGAAAACCTTTCAGCTTCTTGCTGTTCAGTATAAATGTTGGCTGTGGGTTTATCATATATGGCCTTTATTATGTTGAGGTTCTTGCCCTCTATGCCCATTTTGCTGAGAGTTTTTATCATGAATGGATGTTGAATTTTGTCGAATGCTTTTTCAGCATCTATGGAGATGATCATGTGGTTTTTGTCCTTTTTGTTTATGTGGTGGATGATGTTGATGGATTTTCGAATGTTGTACCATCCTTGCATCCCTGGGATGAGTCCTACTTGGTCGTGGTGTATGATCCTTTTGATGTATTTTTGAAATCAGTTTGCTAATATTTTATTGAGTACTTTTGCATCTACGTTAATCAGGGATATTGGTCTCTAATTTTCTTTTTTTGGTGGGGTCTTTGCCTGGTTTTGGTATTAGGGTGATGTTGGCTTCATAGAATGAGCTTGGGAGTATTTCCTCCTCTTCTATTTTTTGCAAAAATTTAAGGTAGTTTTTTGATTACTGCTTCAATTTCTTTGCTAGTAATCGGTTTGTTTAGATTTTGTGTTTCTTCCTTGGTCCGTTTTGGAATGTTGTATTTTTCTAGGAAGTTGTCCATTTCTTCTAGGTATTCCAGCTTGTTAGCATATAGGTATTCATGGTAGTCTCTAATAATTCTTTGTATTTCTGTTGGGTCCGTCGTGATGCTTCCTTTCTCATTTCTGATTCTGTTGATGTGTGTTGATTCTCTTTTTTTCTTAATAAGTCTGGCTAGAGGCTTACCTACTTTGTTTATTTTTTCAAAGAACCAGCTCTTGGTTTCATTGATTTTTCTATTGTTTTATTCTTCTCAATTTTGTTTATTTCTTCTCTGATCTTTATTATTTCCCTCCTTCTGCTGATTTTAGGCCTCATTTGTTCTTCTTTTTCCAATTTTGATAATTGTGACATTAAACTATTCATTTGGGTTTGTTCTTCCTTCTTTAAGTGTGCCTGGATCGCTATATACTTTCCTCTTAAGACTGCTTTCGCTGCGTCCCACAGAAGTTGGGGCTTTGTGTTGTTGTTGTTGTCATTTATTTCCATATATTGCTGGATCTCCATTTTAATTTGGTCGTTGATCCATTGACTATTTAGAAGTGTGTTGTTAAGCCTCCAAGTGTTTGTGAGCCTTTTTGCTTTCTTGGTACAATTTATTTCTAGTTTTATACCTTTGTGGTCTGAAAAGTTGGTTGGTAGGATTTCAATCTTTTGGAATTTACTGAGGCTCTTTTTGTGGCCTAGTATGTGGTCTATTCTGGAGAATGTTCCATATGCACTTGAGAAGAATTTGTATCCTGTTGCTTTTGGGTGTAGAGTTCTAGTGTGTTGTTCAGTGCCTCCGTGTCCTTACTTATTTTCTGTCTGGTGAATCTGTCCTTTGGAGTGAATGGTGTATTGAAGTCTCCTAAAATGAATGCATTGCAGTCTATTTCCTCCTTTAGTTTTGTTAGTATTTGTTTCACATATGCTGATGCTCCTGTGTTGGGTGCATATATATTTATAATGGTTATATCCTCTTGTTGAACTGAGCCCTGTATCATTATGTAATGTCCTTCTTTATCTCTTGTTACTTTCTTTGTTTTGAAGTCTATTTTGTCTGATACTAGTACTGCAACACCTGCTTTTTTCTCCCTATTGTTTGCATGAAATATGTTTTTCCATCCCTTCACTTTTAGTCTGTGCATGTCTTTGCCTTTGAGGCGAGTCTCTTGTAAGCAGCATATAGATGGGTCTTGCTTTTTTGTCCATTCTATTACTCTGTGTCTTTTGATTGGTGCATTCAGTCCAATTACATTTAGGGTGATTATCGATAGGTATGTATTTATTGCCATTTAAGACTTTATATTCGTGGTTACCAGAGGTTCTAGATTACTTTCCTTACTATCTAAGAGTCTAACTTTACTCACTTAGTGTGATGTTACAAACACAATCTAAAGGTTCTTTTCTATTTCTCCTCCTTTTTCTTCCTCCTTCATTCTTTATATATTAGGTATCAAATTCTGTACTTTTTGTCTATCCCTTGATTGACTTTGGGGATAGTCAATTTAATTTTGCATTTGCCTCGCAATCAGCTACTCCACCCTCCCTACCTTGATTTTACTACCTCTGGTGACAGCTGTCCAACAGTAGAACACTTCCGTCTATAGCAGTCCCTCCAAAATAGACTGCAGAGATGGTTTGTGGGAGGTAAACTCTCTCAGCTTTTGCTTATCTGGAAATTGTTTAATCCCTCCTTCAAATTTAAATGATAATCTCGTGGGATAAAGTAATCTTGGTTCCAAACCTTTCTGCTTCATGGCATTTAATACATCATGCCACTCCCTTCTGGCCTATAAGGTTTCTGCTGAAAAGTCTGATTTTAGTCTGATGGGCTTTCCTTTATATGTGATCTTATTTCTGCCTCTGGCTGCTTTTAACAGTCTGTCCTTATCCTTGAGCTTTCCCATTTTAATTACTGTGTGTCTTGCTGTTGTCTTCCTTGGGTCCCTTGTATTGGGGGATCTCTGAATCTCCATAGCCTGACAGTCTATGTCTTCCCCCAGATTGGGGAAGTTTTCAACAACTACCTCCTCAAAGACACTTTCTATCCCTTTCTCTCTCTCTTCTTCTTCTTGTATCCCTATAATGTGAATATTGTTCCACTTGGATTGGTCACACAGTTTTCTAAATATTCTTTCATTTTTAGAGATCCTTTTTTCTCTCTGTGCCTCAGCTTCTTTGTATTCCTCTTCTCAAGTTTCTATTTCATTTACTGTCTCCTCCACCATATCCAACCTGCTTTTAATACCCTCCATCATGTTCTTTAATGATTGGATCTCTTACCTGAATTCATACCTGAGTTCTTGGATGTATTTCCATACCTCCATTAGGATGTTGATGATTTTTATTTTGACCTCCCTTTCAGAAAGAGTCACAAGGTCCATATCATTTAAATCTTTCTCGGGAGTTGTATAACAATTTTACTCTGGACAAGGTTCCTTTGGCATTTCATGTTTGTATATGGTGCCCTCTAGTGTCCAGAAGATCTCTTCTGGAAGTGCTGAGCCCCTGAAGCAACATTGGGGGTTGCAGGGGAGTGGTACTGGTGCCTGGATGTAGGAAAGAGCTGTTCCCCACCTCCTGGCTGCTGTGCCTGTTTCCACTGCCTGAGCTAGTGGTCCGGTCACACAGGTATAAGTTTTTGTCCCAGAGCAACCGGATATGGATCCCTGCTTTCCACAAGCAGCCAGAATCCCAGTCTCCCCAGGAACTCTGCCTGTATTCACTTTCCAACTCAGTAGTCATGTGAGTCTCATGAAAGCACCATGAAATGTAAGTTTGTGCTCCCAGAGCAGATCTCTGGAGCTAGGTATTCAGCCGTCCCAAGCCTTCCACTCTCTACCTGCTCTGTTTGTCTTCCTCCTGCTGGTGAGCTGGGGTAGGGGAGGGGCTCGTGTCCCATGGAGCCACAGCCCTGGTAAGTTATCCTGATCACTGAGGTCTGCTCTTTTCTCCAGGTGTGTGCAGTCTGATGCCGTCCTCTTTCCTGTTGCTCTCTCAGGATTAGTTGCTCCAATTAAATTTTCTAATTGTATCCAGTTTTAGGAGGAAGCCTCTGTCTCTCCTCTCACGCCACCATCTTTTGTTTCTTCATTCCCCAAGCATATATAGATTCTTAAAAATTATTTTCAAAGACTTCTACAAAATTTTCTGATCAAAAGAGTTTTAGCATCTGGAAACACTAATGTATTTCCTTAACTTGGTAATGGTTTTCTACCAGGACACCACAGAACGTATGTATGTATCTAGCTATTACCATATACGTCAGTATAAGTCAAGAAACACTGAAAAACTACATACGCATGTAATGGGCAAGGCAACTAACTAAAAATAAATAAATAAATAAGTGAAAGTAAACTCAGGATCAAGTGTGAAAGTACAGTCATAGCCCTGTTGTCACTGAAGATATGCAATTCATCATTGAGAGTCTTTCAGACAATGTGCTTCTTTATTATTTTCATGAGTCCATAAACATTTTGCCATTGCTCTCTACATTATCCTTTTCCTGTAAGTATAAAGTTCCTTACCATCAATTTATCGATTAACAGGGATCTCATCTTAACATTTGGATAACTGCAATAAAACACATGAATTTGAGGGAACTTGATTACAATACTCTTTTCCAAATTAAAAGTGGGACAATTCTGTCTGTATGGAATATGTCAGCCAATGAATCATTATAAAGTTAATTTTCATCTTCTGTTCTAAATAGATAGTAATATCCATCATGTCAAATTTTCAGAATGCAGTTATTATTAAACTAAAATAATTATGTAAAATAGGATAGAAACTTTACAAGTAATTAGAGAGTAAGCCTAAGCCTTTCATATGCCTAAAGCAACATTATTCTGAGTACAACTGAAAAGGACAGAATGAATGTGGGTATTTAGTGGAAATACATTATTATTATTTGATGACATTGCTTTAGGTAAATTACTTGACAAGTATCTATGAAAATCAAAAATATAAATATAACTTTATCACAAGGATTTTTAAAAGGTCAGAGATAACTCTTTCACCATTATATTTTATTTTGAACTGCAAATATGTTATTAGTCCATAGGCTTATAAAATGAAATAAACTCTTGGCTGAGTAAGAGATGGCTTTTGATGGGAGATGCTGTTAGGATAGAGCCTGAGAGAGACTATAAATAGGTCTCAGAATTCACTCTGATTATCTACTTTATTTACTCACCCACATGAGACACATTAAAGATACTGTGTATTTAATGATACTGAACTTTTTTCTCCTGTAAGTTTATTTTGGAAGAAAAGGAAAACTCCTATTCTTATGGTAGATTACCTCTTACTATTTCTTGAAACTGAGTATTTATGCTTCATATTTTGATTATTATAATAAGTTAAATCATATGCAGTCACCATTCTTATAATTAAAAATGGTAATGTTAGCAACTTTGTGTGGCTCAGTCTGGTGTTTTCCTTTCAGTTCTGAGTTTCTGTATGAATTTAGTTAGCATTCATATGCAATATATTTTTAATGTTATTTATAATTAACAGATAAAACTTTAGGGGATAACATTGCTCTATTCCCATTTAAAATGGTAGATTAAATTTTATTTTCAAAGACACTATCTCCACTGACCAATTAATAATTTATAGTTATATTCAGTATTATATAAGCAATTGCTTATATTATATAAGCAAATTCTTAGAGGATCTAATTAGTTAAGTGAACACCAAGTCTTGATTTCAGATGATTGTTAATAGTTTTAAAAACAATTAAAAATATCTTTCCTTTGATAAGTGTTATATAATACTTTTATTTGATATTAATTTATCAGAAAATAAATTCAGTCTGTAAGTAAAAGTCAGGTACATTTGATAGATTTATTGAATTGTTGTTCAGTATTGGGAATTAAAAATATTTCCCAAATGTGATTAAAATTTATAGAATGTGATATGATCATAGTTGTCACATTTTCACATATACTTCATATGTTACCATTTTTCAAATAAAAAACCTTCAGGAGAAAGAAAAATCAGTTACTTTTTCTAAAGGAATGTTCTTTAAATATCCAAGATATATTTATACACACACACATATACACACACATATATGTTACTAAAGATTATAATAATAGAAGTGTACATTTCCATCACTTACGTTTGATGGTGATTAAAGAGCAGAAAATTACTTTTAAAACTGAAAAAGTTATATTACAGTGAACAAGAAATACATTTTACATTTTCAGTTATAAAACAGGCCAAGGAATTAATATTCAGACAAAGTAGAGTCATCACTGTCATTAATTAAATTGGCTTAATTGGTGGTATAGCAATTTAAATGACACATTCATAGTTCTCATAAATTAGAAATGCATTCCGATGAATAATATGGCTATTATCCAATTCTTTCCCACTGCTTTTATTCCCATGAAAATTGCTTTTTTAAAATGAAGCTAGAACCCTTGTCTTTGACTTTATAATGAAGAAAAACAGATGTTATTAGTAAAGTTATATTGTGAAAATAAATGATGTCTGGCATGAAATTTTACGGACACACACACAAAATGAGGAATAAAACTGACGAAGTAGGACTTGAATATTTGACAGCATAAGGAACTTCATTTTTGCCTCCAGTATTTATCTTCATTGGTCTTCTGATGTGGATAATGTCTAGGGATTTAAATAACTCATTGTAAAATAATTTTTATTAATATCTGTATCTATATTTTCTCTAATAGCTTGGATTTCATTTACCTTATATCTCTATCTTTGTTTACCATTTCCTACACTAATTCATTGCTTTTGCCAATCAAAAAAATTTGACTGTATTTACTGTATTTTAACATAATATTTTTCTTAAATACTGTTTCATACACAAGTGCAACAATTCTGACTCAATATAAAAAGAGGACACTTTATGTTATTTTTTTCTAATCCTAATATGTTTGAGTCCCTGCTAACAAAATGAAGTACAAGTGGGACACCTCTGAAAATTGGTCTATCCCCTAGTATTGTTACAGAAAAACCGAAAAACCTGAAAAACCTGGACTGGATCGCTGATGGAAGAACCAAGCAGCACTCAGAAGTCTTGGAGTGTTGAGGCTTTATTTTTACACTTGCGGGCTCAGAGGGGAGTAATCTCCCAACCTCTGAGCCCTGAACAAAGGCGAGGGAAGCAATATAAATCTTTCTGCTTCTGTCTGCAACAGTTCTAGGTGCACAGCAAATGAGAAAGCAACGGGGAGTAAGTTTAGGGAGTGCGTGCTTGGCAGAGCGGGGAGTGAAGGGAGTTTCTGTTGTCTTTGCTAAGAAAAGAAACAGAAGGGAGCCACCTGGACTGGATGGCTGTCCTTGTAAATTTTTCCCTATCAGTATCATTTGGAAAGCCATAGATTTAATTTTTATATTCACAGATGAGTCTCCATCATATCTCAGAGCCAGGATTAGGTGGCATTGCTTCGTGGGGGGAGGCAAAAAAAACAAAAGTAGAAAGATAAATTCCAATATTCTGCCCACACAAATGAGATTCATTAAATTTGAGTGTGCTAAACAGTAATAGATATCACATCTGAGGTCAGGATGAGTATGAGCTGAGTTACTCAGAATAAAATAAGGAAAGCTAAATGGAGTTTATAGGAACTGATTTGAGACACTGTGTGGCTAGAGAACGTCCTGGCAGTTGCGAACAGGAGGATTAGTGCCTTGGGAACTGACCATATCCAAAAAGTATATCCCCAACTTCTGATGTTTTGTTGTTTGCCTGGAATATGTTCTTCTATGCCATTTTATATATATTTCAACTT
This sequence comes from Manis javanica, assembly GCF_040802235.1. Taxonomy (NCBI): domain Eukaryota; kingdom Metazoa; phylum Chordata; class Mammalia; order Pholidota; family Manidae; genus Manis; species Manis javanica. Next base: position 123,485,900 of record NC_133160.1, on the reverse strand, counting down.
TGTCAATCTTTTCACTAACGGTTTCTTAGGTATGAACCATAATTCTATAGATTTTTGCCACTCTGAAGAATTTCTCCTGTTTCCTTCTAGAACTTTTAAATTTGTTTAAATCTAAAGCACCTATTTGTCTGAAGTCAAGTATGTGAAAAACACAGAGCATGACAATATTGAACATTAATATAATTAAATTGATCAGTGTTACTAATTATTTAAGTATACTAACCAAAGTAAAATATATTTGACTATAACTTTATATCATCCATAAATGATAAACTTCTCAAGGATTTTGTAAGAGCATAAGTTGTTCTAAAATGTCCTTTGAAAATATTCATTAATATTCAAGAATATTCATTCAAAATTAATATAAATGTTATTAAATAATCAGAAATTATATTTCTGATTTATGTCATCAATTGTCTTGTGTGATTATTCTTCACCAAAAAGTAGCCATTACCAAATGTCCAGCAATGATGAAAGGATTGCATTAATTATTAAGTATCCACATTATGATTGTGAAGGTATCTAGTAAAATAATGGTTTCGAATATGGTAGTGACATAGTTTTGTCACTTATGTTACTTAAATAGAGTATATAACCTCTATGCTTTCAGATAATGCATATATATATACTAGCACATTCATACTATAATAATGAAAACAGAAATTTTGAATGATTTTTTTATTATTTCTCAATAACAAGGCTACATTTTTTCTTAGTTTTCAATAGCAGGCATCCATTCTAATTTAAGCAGAAAGTTATTGAATTCAGAGAACTAGGAGGCTTACATTTATTGGGAGAGCTGCATGCGTAGACATTATTTCTCTCAAAACAACAAGGCAGTCTCTCAGAGGAATAATAGTGTGTTCCAAAATTTCAAAGGTGAATGATCCGGAAGCCTTGCAAAGGTAGGAACTCTAAGACCATACTAGTTTTTCTATAGTCCCAACACCAAATGGACCCGACTGCGGCATCCACAAAGGTGGGTAAAAAGTTCTGAAATCTCAGTCATGGCCCAGCTTCTGCATGTCTTACAACACACCTGAAAAGGCATGGCCCTCACCCCAAAATATCCTTATGTGTCCTCATCAATGCAGCTAATTATAGAAACTACATTCCTCGTATATATGAATCATTTGGAAGTTTGGGAATCCCAATCTTTTGCATTCCAGTGTCTTATGCCCAGCAGGGCACGTGAGAAACATTTTGCAGTATCTATCACACAGATATCTTTAAATCACTTCTTTCAGCTTTTATGCCTTTACCCAGTAGTCTGCAGTAAGTTTTATTTTAAATCTAAATATTTGAGCATTGCTGTAATCATTAGCATTCACACAACTGTATTATGCACATTAACGGAAATACATATTCCTGCTCCAATTCAGTAACCTCCTCTCAATGTTTTTTCTGTCACTCTATAATTTATCCATAATTCTCCTTAAAGAATATGCTGAAAACCCTAATTTTGTTTATGAATCTTTGAATGTTAAAAATATCTGAAACTGAACAATCAAGAACTATTTTCAGCTGTCATTCTATCGTTAACTATATCCTATGTTTTGTTGCAGAGGAGTTTAACTCAGTCTTACTTAGCCTTTACCAATTTAGCATACACTATTCTATTTTATAAACAGTAGAGAAATTGGCATTTTGCTACATGTGATTGGTCTTCATTTAGAATGTTTATGTCTCCAGTGAAAAGGGAACAGAAAGTGTTTTTTTAACTGAAATAATCCCGTATCAGGAGACTCAACCACAAACCCATTTAGCCTTAGCAGTCCTACAATTTGAGGACTTAGCAGAAATACTATTATTACTACTGCTCTTAGGACCACATTTAACAACAAAGCTACATGAGTTATGCTAAGTCCTTAAAATGCCATATTCCTCAACACTTATGAGATATATGCTTTTTGGATACTTATTTTCTTTATTAGGAAACAGATTCTAGAAAAAAATGAAATATATTGGACAAAGTTAGAGCTCGATAAATAGTAAGACTTGATTTCACCACTCTTTTTTGGTCCCGTGTTAGTCATACATGCTGTGTAACAAATTGCAAAACCAGGCATGACTTACTGTCTTACAGTTTCTGTGGGTCAGGACTGGCAAGGTTTAGGTAGGTATTCTGCTGAGAATCTCATATGGCTGCAGTTGAGGTTATCTGCCATAATCCATTCCTATATAGACACTTGGCCAGGGAAAAGTCACTTCCAGGTTCACATAAGGTGTTGATAAAATTCATTTACTTGTATTTGTGCGACTGAGAACCCCACACTGTCGTTGGCTGTTGACAGAAAGCTTCCCTTAGATCCTTGCCTGGTGGTTCACAAAACATAGCTGCTTACTTCATCCAGGCAGCTGCATAGAGAATCTGTAGAACCAGTCAGCTAGAAATATGGAGTCATATAATGTAACATCACCATAGGACTGTCATTTCACCAATTTTGTCACATTTTATTCATAAAAATCAAATCACAGCTCACACCCATACCCAAAGCATAGGGGATAGGGGTGTTATAAAAGTGTAAACAACAGCAGGCAGGAATTATTGAAGGCTGCTCTGAAGTCTGTCTCCCACAGTCTACCTTAAAGCTCTCAATGATTACTTAAATATGCATCCCATATATCTCATAAGATAATTTTGCTAAACTTTCTGCCACAACATAGCAAGGATCCTTCTTCCTCTACTTTCCAATAACATACACCACACATGCTTTTGAGCTCTCATTGTTGGCATCCTTAAAGTTCAGATTTATACTAATAGTCTATTCAGATCAATTTAGGATTCTTCCATTATGTTCCTTGAAATTTTTCCAGCCTATTTCCAAAGCTACTCCCACATTTTTTGGTATTCATTATAGCAATTTTCAGGTACCAAAGTTTTTATTAGTTACCTATTGCTTCTCAGCAAATTACAATCAACTTAGTGGTTTAAAACAATGCACATTTATTATCTTAGTTTCTATGCATTAGAAGTCTGTGATTTACTTATCTGGGTCCTCTGGGTAAGGCCTCACAAGGCTACAACCAAAATGTCAGCTGGGATGTATTCTCATTTGAAGGCTCAGATGGTGAAGAATCCACTTGTAAACACACTCATGTTGTTAGCAGAACTCATTTATTTGTCTTTAGGACTGAAATACTAGCTTCTTGATAAGTGTTGGCTAGAGATCTATCTAAGCTCCTACAGGCTTCTCTCAGATCCTTGTGCAAATGGACCTTCCAAAGTAACTGCTTACTTACTCAGACATCTAGGGAGGGAAGTTTTCTAGATTTTGTTTGATAAGAACATGAAATTTTATATAATATAACAAAGTTACAGACGTTGTCATTATCTCCTATCATCTCTGTCATATTCTATTGCTAAGAAGCAAGTCACAGGTCCCACCCACACTCAAGGCCATTATACATGGGTATGAGTACCAGGAGGCAGTATAATGAAGGGCCACCATAGATTGTGTCCACCGTAAGTCATACCCCAAAGTTCTTATATATCCTAAAGTATGTTCTTATGTATTCTAGCCTGGTATTTATTTTATAAATTCTTATATATTCATACAAGTTCTTACATATTTTAAAACAAGACTTCAAAATTTGTTTTTTTAAAACCCTGTAAAGTTTATTCAAAATACTTCAATGACAGTTGCTCCCACTACCAAAAGAAAAACCATTTAATGATCACGATGAAGTGTCCAAAAATGTAAAAAGCTACTCCTTTAACACTATTATATAGTTGTGTTGATTATGACTACAACTCCCTTAGATTGAAAAGAAAATTATACAAATGTACATTATAATTAATTAATAAAATTTGATTGATACTATAATTAATACATATTACATATATTAATACAAATTGAAAATGCCAGGCAGTTAAAAATATCATCAAAATTGTTTCACATGTATGAAAAAGAGAATGCCTTTAAGTTCCATAAAGTTAGAATTTATAGTAAAACATTCAAATTATGTTTAGAATAAATAAAAAAGTAAACCATGTAATGTTCAATTATTTAAATGAATCTCTTCTTGCTTCTAGCTTGATGCTGTTTCCACTTATATTGTAGCACATTTTAAAGAGTAATTCATATAGTATATGTAAAACTTTCATGTAACTGATATATTTATTATTTAAAACTTCATTTTTCTTCTTTCACAAAGGTAAAAATCTAAATCAATATACAAGTTTCACTTCTCTTTCTCAAAGGTATCATTTTTAATTGAGTCTTGAAAATTGATTTAATTAGCCTGAGTTTTCTTTATTCTCAGACTGTTGTATTTTAATCATAGAGGATGAAGGTTTGTTTTACCTTTAAAATTCATTGTACTCTGAAGTGAAATCTTACATACAAAATACCGCATCAACAGAAGCATTCCACTCCCACCAGGCTACCTCAAAGAGCAAGGGAAGAATGAGTGACTTGGAAACCATATTATCCAAAATTGGGAAATAAATCTCAAGATGAAAACAATTAAAGTTCACAATACATTTCTTTCTTTTCATATTGTCAGGTAATTTTAGAATCAAATATCACAGTAATTTGGCATAAGCTGAAAAATAGCTAAATTTTCATGAATCATCCTCATATAGAGTTAAAAATCGTTATTTAATGCACAAAACCTAAGAAAAAATTCTGAGGTTTTATAATAAAATTTACTTATACAACTGAACTTTCTCCCACCATTGAATAAAAAAATGCAGTCCTGAAGATTATCTTCCTGTACATTTGCAAAACTTATAAAAGCATAATTATTTAAGTGATATAAAATTGTAAATGCATTGATTTTTTTGCTTTTAACAGTAATATCTGTTAATTTTATACTATTCAGTAAACATTTAATAGAAGAAAATTCTGAGTTGCCCACACTCAACTTAAATTAAGTACCATTGTCAATTGCTTGTGTACTTTCTTGTCTTTTCTTATGAATATTCTATATCTGATCCTAATGGCTGTAATAGTGTCCAATGGAAATATAATGGATGCCACATATGTAATTTTTAATTTTCTGATATAGTAAAAGGTATACCAGAAGATGGCGAAATAAATTTTAATAATTTAGTTTACACAATATGTACAAAACATGGAGCATGGGATGATTAATTTTATGTCAGCTTGATTGGGCCATGATGCTCTGATTTTTGCTCAAATATTATTTTAGATGTTTCTGTGAGGGCATTTTTAGATGAGATAAACATTAAGTCAGGGACTTTGAATAAAACAGATTGCTCTCTATAATGTAAGCCTTACGTGATATTATTAAAACCTGAATGGAATAAAAGACTGATCTGTGAGCAAGAAGGAATTCTGCTAAAACATTGCCCTCAGACTTAAATTGCAATATAAACTCTTGTTGGATCTCCAGCCTCATGGCCGACACTGCAGGTTTTGGACTCTTCACCTCCAAATTGAGTTAGCCAATTTCTTAACATAAATCTCTTTCTGTCAATTATACACACACATATACACACCCTATTGTTTCTGATTTTCTGAAGAACACTAATAAAATATTTAATCAATATAAATATTAAGGAGTTATTTTACATTCATTTTTATACTAATTCATCAAAATCCTAATTGTATTTAAGACTTAACTATACATCTAATTGTAAGTAGTCACATTTCAAGTAATCATTAACCACATGGAACTAGTGGCTATCATAGTGGATGACACAGATCTATGGTATCTGAATTTCTTTTCTCTTTCTCTCTCTCCAATATATTATAAATATTTCTTCACAGTTTTATATGTTTATGAAAACATTACCTTGATATCTTTCTAGTGTTCTATCATATGACTGTAACATAGTTTATTTTATGAATTTTCATTGTCATTGTTTAAAGTGTTTCTCACTTTTACATTATAAGTTGTTTTGCCATCAGAATCTGTTTACATGAAAAGGTATGTTTACCCTAGATTGATTTCTCCAAAATGAAGTCTTGGGAAAAAAAGAATCAACATTCTAATGCTATTAATATATACTGTATTTCTTCTTTGGAGAAGTGTCTGTTCAGGTCCTCTGCTGATTTTTTAATCAGGTTATTTGTTTTTGGGTGTTCAAGCATATGGCTTCTTTATATACTGTGGATGTTGACCCTTTATCAGATGACTCATTTATGAATATATACTCCCATACTGTAGGATGACATTTTGTTCTGCTTTTGGTGTCCTTTGCTGTACAAAAGCTTTTTAGTTTGATGTAATCTTACTTGTTCATTTTTTATTTTGTTTTCTTTGCCCAAGGAGATGTGCCCAGGAAAAAATTGCTTATGCTTATATTCAGGAGATTTTTGCCTATGTTTTCTTCTAAGAGCTTTATGGTTTCATGATTTACATTCAGGTCTTTTATCCATTTCAAGTTTAATTTTGGGTATGGAGTTAGACAATAATCCAGTTCCATTCTATTACATGTAGCTGTCACATTTTCCCATTGCCAGTTGTTGAAGTGGCTGTCTTTTCCCTACAGTATATTCATGTATATTGTATATTAATTGTATATTAATTGATGATGTATGCATGGGTTTATATTTGGATTCTATATTCTGTTCCATTGATCTATGAGTCTGTTCTTGTCCCAGTACCAAATTGTCTTGATTACTGCTGCTTTGTAGTAGAGCTTGAAGTCAGGGAGCCTAATCCCCCCCACTTTACTCTTCCTTCTCAGGATTGCTTTGGCTATTTGGGGTATTCTGTGGTTCCAACTGAATTTTAGAATAATTTGTTCTAGTTCTTTGAAGAATGCTGATGGTATTTTGATAGGGATTGCACTGAATCTGTAAATTACTTTGGACAGGATGGCCATTTTGACAATATTAATTCTTCTTACCCATGATCATGGGATAGATTTCCATTTATTGGTGTCTTCTTTAATTTGTCTTATGTGTGCCTTGTAGTTTTCTGAGTATAGGTCTTTCAACTCCTTGGTTAGGTTTATTCCTAGGTATTTTATTCTTTTTGATGTAATTGTAAATGGAGTTGTTTTCCTGATTTCTCTTCTGCTAGTTCATTGTTAGTATGTAGGAATTCAACAGATTTCTGTGTATTAATTGTGTATCTTGTAACTTTGCTGAATTCACTTATTAGTTCTATTAGTTTTTTGGTGGATTCTTTAGGGTTTTATATATATAATATCATGATATCTGCAAATAATGACCGTTTAACTTCTCCCTTACTAATTTAGATGCCTTTATTCACTTTGTGTTTGATTGCTATGGGTGGAACCTCCAGTACAATGTTGAATAAAAGTGGTGAGAGTGGGCATCCTTGTCTTGTACCTGATATTAGAGGAAAAGCTGTCACCTTTTTGCTGTTAAAATGTTGGCTATGGGTTTGTTATATATGGCCTGTATTTTGTTGAGCTATGTATCCTCTATACCTATTTTCTTGAGAATTTTTATCAGGAATGAATATTGAATTATGTCAAATGCTTTTTCAGCATATATTGAGATGATCATGTAGTTTTTAACCTTCTTTTTGTTAGTGTGGAGTATGATATTGATTGATCTTTTAATATTGTACCATCCTTTTATCCCTGGAATAAATCCCTTTTGGTCATGATGGATGATCTTTTTGATATATTTTTTAATTCAATTTGCTAATATTTTGTTGAGTATTTTTGCATCTATGTTCATCAGGGATATTGGTCTGTAATTTTGTTTTGTGGTGTCGATGTCCTTGTCTTGTTTTGGTATTAGAGTGATGCTGGCCTAATAGAATGAGTTTGGAAGTATTCCCTACTCCTCTACTTTTTGGACTTCTTTAAGAAGGGTGGATACTAGCTCATCTTTAAATGTTTGGTAACATTTAACTGTGAAGCCATATAGACACGGCATTTTGTTTTTTGGGAGTTTTTGGTTACCAGTTTGATTTCATTGCTTGTAATTGGTCTGTTCAGATTTTATTTCTCTTCCTGGGTCAATCTTGGAATGTTATATTTTTCTAGGAAGTTGTCCATTTCTTCTATGTTGTCCAATTTATTGGCATACAATTTTTTATTGTACTCTCTATTAATCTTTCTATTTTTTTGGTTTCTGTTGTTATTATTTCTTCTTTGTTTCCAATTCTGTTTATGTGTGTACATTCCCTTTTTTTCTTGATAAGTCTGGTTAGGGGTTTATCTGTTTTGTTTATTTTCTCAAACAACAAGCTCCTGGTTTCATTGAATTTTTCTACTGTTTTATTCTTCTCCATTTTATTTATTTCTGCTCTGATCTTAATGTTCCTCCCTCTATTGACTTTGGGCCTCATTTGTTCTTCTTTTTCTAGTTTCTTTAATTGTAATTGTATCTGTTTATTTGGGATTTTTCTTGTTTCTTGAGGTAAGCCTGTATTGCTATATACTTTCCTCTTGGAACTGCCTTTGCTGCCTCCTGCAGATTTTAACCTGTTGTGGTTTTGTTTTCATTTGTCTCCATGTATTGCTTGATTTCTGTTTTAATTTGTTCATTGATCCATTGATTATTTAGAAGCATGTTGTTTAGCCTCCATGTGTTTATAGGTCTTTTGTTTTTATTTTCATAATTTATTTCTTGTTTCATACCATTGTAGTCTGAGAAGCTGCTTGATACAATTTCAATATTTTTGAATTTACTAAGACTCTTATTGTGGCCTACTGTGTGATTCATTCTGGAGAATGTTCCATGTGCACTTGAGAAGAATGTGTATCCTGCTGCTTTTAGGAGGAGTGTTCTGTAGACATCTGTTAAGTCCCATTGATCTAATGAATATTCAGTGCCTCTGTTTCCTTATTTATTTTCTGTCTGGTTTATCTGTCTAGTTATGTGAGTGGTATGTTAAAATCTCCTAAAATGAATGTGTTGCAGTCTATTTCCCCCTTTAATTCTATTTGTGTTTGCTTCATATTTTTAGGTGCTCCTATTTTGGGGTTCATAGATATTTATAATGGTTATATCCTCTTGTTGGACTGATCCCTTTTTCATTATGTGATGTCTTTTTTGCCTCTTATTACTTTTATTGTTTTGAAATCAATTGTGTCTGATATAAGAACTGCTAATCATCCTTTTTTCTCCCTATTATTTGCATAGAATATCTTTTTCCATCACTTCACTTTTAGTCTGTGTGTGTCTTTGGGTCTGAAATGAGTTTCTTCTAGGTAACATATAGATGGGTCTTATTTCCTTATCTATTTTACCACTCTGTATTGTGTTTTGATTGGTGCATTCAGGCCATTTTCTTTTAAGGTGATTATTGATGGATATGTACTTATTGCCATTTTATTAATCGTTTTCTGGCTGTTTTTATAGTTTCTCTCTGTTCCTTTCTTCTCTAATAGTCTTCTCTTGCTATTGATGGTTTTCTTTAGTGTTGAATTTGGATTTCTCTTATTTATTTATTTGTTTATTTATTTGTGTGTGTGTGTGTGTGTTTTGTATGCTTTAGTGTTGTGTTTAACAAAGTTTAACAAAGATACTATTATATAGTATCTTAAATTCTGATTACTCCATTTCAAACACAATCTAAAGATAACTTTTACCCCTTCTTATTCTTCCTCCTCCATATTTTTCATAGTAGATGTCATAATCGCACTTTCTGTGTATCCCTTGACTGATCTGTTTATACTTGATTTTGCTTATTTTGTTTTCTTTTAATTTCATACTTGCTTGGTTATTAGCTGGTCTACTACCTTTATTGTGGGTTTATTTTCACTAGTAAAAGTTATTTAGCCTTACGGTCATTTTCAACCATAGCAACCTCTTTAACATAACTGTAAAGCTAGCTTAGAGTTGGCAAATTCCTTCATCTTTTGTTTATCTGGAAATTGTTTAATACTTCAAATTTAAATGATAATCACCTTGCTAGAGAATTCTTGATTGGAAGTCTCTTGTTTCATTACATTAAATATATCATTCTACTCCCTTCTGGCCTATACAGTATCTGTTGAGAAGTCAGCTCATAACCTGATGGGGTTTCCTTCATATGTTATCTTTCTTTTTCTCTGTGGCTGCTTTCAATACTCTCTCCTTATCCTTGATCTTTGGCATTTTAATTATTATATGTCTTGGTATTGTCTTGCTAGAGTTCCTTTTGTTAGGGGATCTCTGTGCTTGTATGACCTGAGTGTCTATTTCCTGCCCCAGATTGGGGAAGTTTTCAATAATTATTTCCTTAAAGAGACCTTCCATCCTTTTATCTGTCTCATCTCATATGGTGCCCCTATTATTTGAATATTGTTTCATTTAGATTGGTCATGTAGCTCTCTTATCATTCTTTCATTCCTAGAGATCCTTTTTTCTCTGTTCATTGGCTTCATTGTTTTTCTGTTCTCTAATTTCCACTTCATTTACTGTCTCCTTTACATAATCTAATCTACTCTTAAATCTTTCCATGTATGTTTATTTCAAATACTGTATTCTTCAGCTCTGAGTGGATCTTCTTCAGGTCTTCTATTTCTTTGTTGAAGTCCTCCCTGGAATCTTGAATACTTTTCTATAAATCCATGAGCATGTTTGTGACTTTTACTTTAAAATCCTTATCAAGAGGATTGGTGATCTCTGTTTCATTGTAGTTCTGTCTTGTAGTTTTGTTTTGGATCATATTCCCCTACCAACTCATTTTGTCAGGGTGTCTGTGTTTCTTCCTTTGTATTAGATGGATCTATGTTTTCTGGCCTATAGATTAATAGCTTTATGAAGAAAGTGTCCTATGATACCCAGAAGCTCAAGATTCTTTACCTCTTAGTGCCTGGTTCTATTTTGTAGGGACCCCAGTTGTTGGCATGCCATGAGCAGGGCTGCCTTTCTCTCTGGCTTCTGTAGTGGTATAAGTCTGGTTGGGCAGATTGCTTCAGCTGCTGTCTTTGTGATCAGCTCAGGAGTCTCTGTTTAGTTCTCTATGGGCTGGGCCACCCTCTGCCTGGCCTGCAGTGATAGCAGGCCTGCAGTGTTAATGGGGTGGGAAGACTGATGTGCAGTTCTGCCCTAGATATACAGAACCAGGTTTGGACAAGAACAGGGAGGAAGAAGCCCTTGGGGCTGACTCCTGTAGGCACCTCCCTGGTGGGCTGAAACTGAGCCAAGGAAGCTGGGAGAGTCTCCCTGTGACTTCCCAGCAACAAAGTCTGATGCTGCCACTGGCAGCAGTGCACATGGAAGAGCCTTGGAGCTGCATTGCCAGCAGAGTGGATAGACTATCTGGGTCTCCTCAGAGTTCCTGATCTGTTGGGCTAAGGAAAGACTGGGGAGATATCTTCCACCTGCCCTTTCTCCTGAGGAGAAAGTTGTGTCCAACTCTTACCTCTCTGTCACCTCTTTCACTGCTGGTAAGTCTGTCAAACTGTCACCTCACCTTTGCTTTGGGTCTCAGGACTGGTGGAACATGCCTGCCTTCCACAGTGGCTGGAGTCTTAGCCTCCCAGAGTGTTTGACCTGTGCCCAATATCCAGCCCTGCTATTCACCAGAACCCAATGTAATGTGGGCTCATACTCCCAGATCAGATCTCCAGGGCCAGGTGTGCAGCAGTCCTGGGCTCCTATCCCCTTTTCACTCTGTTCATCTTTCTCTCACCTGTAGGCAGGAGTGGGGCTTGGGCCCCACTCAATCTCTGCTTTGCTACTTGACCCATTTCTGTGTGGTCTTCTCTTCTTCCCCAGGTGTGGATAATCTGTTCTGGAGTCTTCAGGTTGTTTTCAGATTTAGTCGTATTTACTATTTTTCTTTTTTTTATGAGTTTTTGGAAGGACGTTTCTGCCTTGCTTCTTATTCCACTATCTTTTTCTGGAAGTTCTCTGAAAGTGACATATTTTTTAACCTGATGACTTTGTTCAGAATATATCAAATCTTTTAATTTTTTAAATCTCAGGATAATTTTTTTGTGAATTTTACATATCAGGGAAACTTCTTTAATAGCCAAGAATACATATTTAATTAGTTAGAAACTACCACCTATTTTTTTAGCTTTCCTTTTCTTATTATCTAATTTCAAAGTTATTTATTTATATTTGCTACTCCCAAATTACTAATCTAAATGGAAAAAAAGTCATGTTTTCCAAAAACTGTATATATAATTTATGATATCTTCTACATATGTTAAACTTTTAAACAAAACTATCCTTTATCATTAATTTTTAGGATTTGTTGAAAATTTATTTTGCAGGCCTTTGTCTTTTCAAGTACCTCTAAGTGAATAAAGAGTGTATCTGTTAAGTACATTTTATTTCTTTTCGATTTCCCTACGCAGATGCATTTTAGGTCCAGCTGCAATAATACAGAATTGCTCTCAACATGATTCTAGGTTGATCTTTTATATAAAATGCTTTTTATGAGATTGCTTCATTTTTATTGAGTTATCCACCCATCATTTTCTACTTTTATTATCTATTCACTCATTTTTTTCTACATCAATTGCTGACATCTAGATACTTTGTTAAATAGTTACTGTTTGAAAACAATGCCCTTCACAGGGTAACTGTCTCCAAAAAAGAAGTGGGAAGAAATCCTGATTGTAAAAGAATTACATCAATTTTGACTGAAGAAGAAGGGAATTAGTTGTTCCTTCAATAGATCATATTAAAATATGTGGTTTCAAAGTATTTTTGATTCAGACTAGTTAAAGGCCTCTTATCTAAGGTGATAACAGGAAATGGTGTAAGATGTCAGCTACAGAATGGTTCTTCAAGCTCAAGGGATAGAAGAGTGGATTCCAGCACTCTGTGTAAGAGACTTCAAAGTCACACTATGAAAGCAGAATATAAAAAGTGTTGGTTATTGTTGCAGTTTACACATGACTGTATATTTTATTGAGTAGTCTTAAAAAGAGAAGAGAACAAAATGTTCTCAATACTTATTTCATGGAAACCAAGACAAACATGTTAAGATTTTTCATATAGAAATCTCTATAATGTAGAGATATTGCTGGCATTCTTTAACTGTAGCCCACAGTCAATTACAAATGCCTAATCCAGGTATAAAGGACCAATAATTAATATTCAGAACTACCATTATTATATGGAAATATTTTCAGAAAAACACATTATATTCAACATCCAAAGGATGAGTATTACATTGCAAATCAATTTTATAGAATTAATACATAAAGAAACATTTATTCATAATAAACCTGAAAACTGCTCATGCAGGCAGTTTCACATTACCTTTCAATATGGATGGCGTTTACAAGTGCACAAGGGATGTGGTTATTCTCTTCCAAGCATAACACCAGAGAAAGGTGAGGTATGAAGTGCTGATAAGTTGTAGGAAAGCAGATATCAAGTTTCCTTTCTGGTTATATATTCTACTCTTTTAAAAGTATTTGTGAAAATGATATAGAGAAATAAATGAAAATGTTCTGCCCTTTAATTATAATATCTCCTGGGGCATATATATGAAAATGGTGAATAAAACAAACTATTGGGTGAACATATATCTGTGGAAATAAAGAGATAATAATGATATACCATTTATCATAAGTTGTAGGAAATAGAATATGTTATACAAGCGTATATCTATAAAAGTCAGTATGTCCATGTTAGGATGCTATTTTTTGCTTTGTCTTTTTATTTTAGAATTTATTTGCTAAAGATTGTATGAAATATAAATTAGAGAGAAGACAATCAGGTGATTGGGATATTAATTAACATTTTAGAATGTAAGCATGGAGGAAAAAAAAGAATATCAGATAATCCTAAATAATTTTTCCTTGTAATATAAAAGACATTTCACTAGTATGAAAGGTCAGGCACATGTAAGCACATAAATAATTTTAAAATCAATTCTTTTGGTGATCTATAGAACTGTAAGACTCAAAGTAAGATCTTACTCAAATAGCATACAGTGTTAACACAAAGTATTTTCTTGATGCCTTAAGAGGTACCAAACTGAGGTGATATTGGCAATGATTTAATAGCAAGGAACTAAACCTTAAATATGCATATTTATTTCTAATTTACAAGTTGCATGCAGAAACAAAGTAGAAATAAATATTTAAGATATGTCAAGTGTATTAATAAAATATATCTCTCTTATTAGATAAAATATAATTAAAATGATATTACTTAAGTTCCCTAATGTTATATCTTGGTTTTTGTTCACTGCTATTTCCAATGCTTATAACATTACCTGGCACAGAGTAAACAATAAATATTGAGGAAAATATGAAATTATTAATATTTTATGTGAATTACTTTCTTTATCATTTTGCTAATCTATCCTACAAGTAAGAACTTATTCAAAACTTATTTTAGATGGGTCAAGTTAGCATTATTGATTCATTACTTAATGGTTTGAAGTTCAAGTTTCAAATTGCTGTTTCTTGGCTGTATTTACCAGAGTTTGCAGTATATTCTGTCTTTACATACTGTCCTGAGTTGTAGTACCATTATTTCCTCATTAAACATCTGGAATGAAACTGACATTATCTCCACAGTGATTGGTACTTCACCTTCAAGAGTAAGATTTCATTTATCCTTGACATTCTTGTTATCACTTCATTTATGGTTACTGAGAAAAAGAAAAAATAAAATGTGTCCAGGTAGAAAATCAGGGATTTTTAGTTTTTTAAAATTTATTTTAAACATCAGTACTAAGATCAGTTATCAAAAAAAATACTGCCCATGTTGAATAATAATACACATGTATAGATGTAGATGCATGTCTGCAATCATCATACAATCAAGACAAGAAACATATCTATCATTCTCCCAAAATTTCCCCTCTCCTTTTATTTCTCTCTGTGACCTTCCCCATTTCCAATAAAACTATTAATTTGCCTTGCCTTTTGTTACTCCATATTAGTTTCCATTTTCTGGAGTTTTATATAAATGGAGGTATATGACATGTACTCTGCTCATTTCCTACTTGATGTCTTCCCCTAGAGTCTTCTTCTTCTTGTAGTTTGCTTCTCCTTGACTGAATTTTCCTTCTCTTACTAGTATTAATCTAAACTTTACTATTTACCATCTTAATTTAAATTGTAGATAGAAAATTGGTTTTGGAACAAAAGGTGTACACTTTTTAGAGAATGTACAATATTTGAAGTAAAGGTAAATCTAGGATTATGAAAAACAGGAAAGAGTGTACCTTACAGAAATCAACGCCTCTGTAGAGCTAGGTACCAAATGTCATTGTATTGATGAAATGGTAGAGTTTTTAGTGAAAGACAATTTTTTATTATAAAATGAATTCACACAGGTTTGTGCTTTTCAGTATCCTTGAGGTTAGATATACACATTAGAGAACCCCTGGAGTGTATCTATTGAAATGTCTACTGTTAAGATTCATTGATTTCACAACTTGTTAGTTTCTAAATATCCTCATGACTCAGAAAAGCCTCAGGAGATTTCTGAAATGTATATCAACACAACATTTAAGATTTTGTGGTTTTAAATTATTCAATGTATGCCTTTCATAAGCAAATTTATAAGTCCTCTAAATAAAGATTTGACAGTGCGCTTACACACACACACACACACACACACACACACACACATACACACCCACACACACACACACACATACACACCCACACACACACACACACTCCATACATCCATCACTCATTTAGCTTATGGGACAAGTCCAGATTATTTATGCCAAATATATTAACACTATTTGATGAATACTACCTGCTATGTAACTGGCTCCAGATCAAGACAGAACACCTAACTATGGGAAATGAAGTCATCATATTGCCAGAGTGTTTAAAAAGGTTAGTAAAGCAGACCAACAAATTGTAAGGTTGGTTGGTCCTGACAGCAATTTAATATATGATAAAGTAGTATATCCAGGATTTATCATAAGCAGGGAAAGTGGGCAAAATGAGCTGCATGAGCAACTGACAGGGTTAAGATTTTACACTATTTGCAACCGTGTAAGTTAACCTGTTGCTTACTGTTGTATTGGTAAAGACAGAAGACATGAAACTCCTGACACAGAGACAAAAGACATTTCATTCATAGCAGGCAGCATGAGGGTCAGCATGAGGGTCTTGTTTGCAGTGACTCCTCTTACCCCCGACGTCCTGGAGGAGTAATGCAGAAAGAAGCAGGTGAGTATTATGTATATTATGCAGCATCACAGATGAGAAACACTAACTTTGGGCAATGCACCTTTTTTCAAGCAAACCTAGTCCTTGTTCCAGGAGAAACATTACCTCAACCTTCAAGGTTTCTTTTTGCAAATACAACTCTAAGAAATGGCCCAAGTAAAGAGTGGACATGAGCTCACATTTTTCACAGGACCATATCTCGTGATAGCAAGTTGTCTAATACACCATGTCATCCACCATAGTTTTGCCAGTGATTGATTCTTCCTCAGCTCACACTTAGGACACACTAGGTACTTTATGACCAGGTGACAGAAGAGGAGAAAATGATTTTGATTCATACATGAGTTAGCTTATTATATGGATACATAATTTTTTAAATGGACTACTATTCCATAATAGCTTACTTCATTTGTGTATCTGAGAAACCAGAGAGGAAGAATCCATCTAGTGGGCATAGTTCCAAACAGCAAATGTGGTCATGCATTTTGTGTGGAAAGAGAAATTACCTGAGATGTGACTATACCCTGATTCATGTTCATTGGTGAATAGCTTGGCCACTGATCAATTGAAGTTTGGTGAGCAGGAAGTCTATAAGGAAGCATGCAAAGGGACATATGAAAAAGTACACAATGTAGATCGCACTAACATCAACCATACATCTGACATGGAAGATATGCAAGTAGACATAATGACTTGGCTAGTTCATGTCATACAATTTTTATCATCAGTCCCCTACGTGAATGGCATAGTGTGCTATTAAATAATTATGGTGGCAAGGATGGAGACTATTTATGGGGCCAAGAGTAGGGACTCTTATGTCAAGGGTAATCTAATTACTGAAATGGCATAGTGTGCTGCTGTCCACGATGAGCCCTCAGGATGACCATCTCAAACAGTTCAAGGAGTCACTCGGTGACAAGTTGCTTATAGTGATTCTTTCCACATGTAAGGGAGTTTGATTATCTTGCCTAGGAGTAAGACATACTCCATATATGAGTTTACTTCTTTGCCTCCAGGGCCTCTGCTAGCACCATTTTCTGAGGACTTACTGTTTGCTCTAGAATGCCAGGAACCACCAAAATCTAGAAAAATCAAGGGAGTATTTTCCCCTAGAACACCTAGAGGGAACCTGGCCCTGCCAACACCTTAATTTATGACATGCTGCCCTTAAAACTATGAGAGAATAAATTCCTATTGTTATAAACCACAAAATTTGTAGTAATCTGTTACTGCAGCCCTATGTAATTACTACAGACTCATGGAGGTACTAGAGCTAAGAGGTGGGGAATCTCCAAACCATGAAGCAGAGAGGGGATTGGTATCAATTAATGTCTTGAGAACAGCTACAGGGATGAAGGCAGTTTCTTTTATATGTTTTACTCTTTGAAGTTTCACCAGAAAGAGTTCATCCAGTATCTTGGGGGAATAATTGCCACAACTCAAGAAAATGGATGTGTACGATGTAAGGGGAGGATCGTAGCAGATACGGTAGAACCAACCTGGACCCCCTTTTGTACTGAGATACTCATTCTTCTACCTATAGGGTCTGTTTGTGTCATAAACTGAGACCTCCTCTAAGAATTGTTTTTTGGTTGAAAAGATCCACCTAGCCGAGGCCCTGTCTCTTCTCCAGGGTGCTGCATGCTGACAATGGCAGGTCTATGTGTGGTATCAGGGCTCAGATTCTTTCCCTTAAGGTGGAACAACTCTGAAAAATCACTTCAGGTCCAGAACTTTTCATGAGACTGTTCCTGCATCATAATAAATTCAACTTTTTTATGCCCAATATTACTTTTTTTTAAACCTTCAAAGATGTTGACCCTGAGAGTACTCACCAGTACACTCACATATGTTTATCTCCATCTAAGTTTCTGGTTCCCAGGAAATTCAATTTAACAAAAGAGTTAAGTTTCACCTTTTCCTTAATTACTTTTGGCATCTTAGTATTAGTAATTGAAGCTAATCCATGTAGAAACTGGGCCATAAGGTAACACATAATTTTTTATATAATTTTAATATTTGAGAAATTTTTAATAGAAAGCAAACAATATTAGAGATATTATTCCTACTACAATAAATATTTTTTTTCCCCTTACTTTCAAGTGCTCAGCCTTTAAATTATTTTACTTCACTGACTGGTGGTTCAATATGTAGGGAATGTTCTGATTTTAGACCTTACCTTTTGCTGTCCTATATCTGAATATCCATATATTGTCCAACATCCACCTTTGGAACCTATGCAGAGCTCTGAAGGTGATGATTTATTTTCAGCTGTGTTAAGAATTTGAAGTATTCAAATAGATAGATTCTCTAGTTTTGTGTAGGAGAAAGAAAAAAAATAAACTCAGATGTTTTATTTGGCATAACATTAAATATGCCTCCTCTCTGTGACTTTTTTTCTAGGAAAGAAATCATTGTCCATCTTTATGCCTCTGGAGCCATTCATTTTAATGAATTCATCAGATTGCCTCGAGTATTTTACAGAAAGAGTTACACAATAATATCCTCCACCACTGTCATATTTGCATTTAAGTGGTGAATCATTGGTTTATGTATTTAAACACACAAATCAAAACAACAGACATATTTGTAGCAGGGACAGTTTATTTTTGAAATTATTCAAGTACAGTCTTAAAACATACACTGGTAAATGGATATGGTATTTCTCTACTTTTTAAGTTTTGTTATAAAAATATTATTCTTAAAAGGAAATGCTGTGTTTTCTTTGGAACACTAAAGAGTGAGATGAATTCCCCAAGGAGATTATCTGGATCACTGGAGTTTAAAAATGTAAGCTGATCTGCTGCAAGGATTTTTTGGTCTCTGGAGTCTCTGAAGTGATTTGGAATGAAGGATTTAGTGCAAATATCCTCTGAATTTATGCTGATTCACCATAATAATAATAATAATGTTTTAACTCATATGGAAATCATCTTTGGATAAAACTTCCACATTATAACTGTCAAATAAATAATTAGAGATAATTACACATGTGGTTTTAGATCTGTCTGAAGTTCATATGCCAGTCAAATGATTCATTCATAGATATAAAAGGATCAATAATTGCTTTCTTTAAAAACAAAGAGCAGCTCATGTTGTTCTGGGTATTAGAAGAAAATTGCATATCCCTTGCTCTAGTCACAAGTGGAAAGGACGACATAATTGCCATTATATCAATTTCCTTATAGAGATAAAGAACAAAATTTACTGAATAGATTGATTTACACTGAGTTCCAACACTACTTGCTGAATACATAACTGGATCAAACTATTTAACATTATATTTTCTGTATTTTTGATGTGCATATTAGGGATAAGTGAGTCTATTACATATATTAAAGGTTAAAATCTATGTAAAATGACTAATACAATATCTGGCACATATGCGGATACTAAAGCCATTCAATATTTTGTTTCTTAGGCTGTTACACAGTATCTTTCAGGGAAGACAACTACATTGTTGAAAGCCATGTTGGTATGTTTAACTTACAAAAATTATGTAATTATTTAAGTCAGAAAGGAATTCAGAATAATTCAAAGCTTTTAAGTCCATATCTATACTTTTCCATGATATAAATTAAACCTACTATTCAAAAATATGCTCTTGGTGAAAATGTATTAAGAACACTCTTTCCATGAGAAGTAATTTTGTAGCAAAGAACTGCAACAATCACACAGCTGTGGAGAGAAAGTGTTAAATGATAAAAAATGTGGGTTACATTTTTGTTCTAAAGGGAATTAGAAGTAAGACACTTAAAATGCCTCTTGGCTGTGAAGTATGAAAAACTGTTATTTCCCCTGTATCACTTTTAATACATATAGTTTAGAATACCATGGGAGATAATGCACACTGCTGATATCCATCTTCATTGTGAACTTTTAAAATCTTATAATGTTGTATATCATTCAGAACAGTTATGACACTTATAGATTTTTCACTTTACATTAAACTAAGCTTTAGAGGTATGTAGTTTTAATTTATATTTATTTTCTAATTATTGGTATATAAATACAGCTATTGTAGTAACTATTTTCAACCAATGATACAGAATACAACAAAATATTCTCTTCCTCTACTAACTTTAACTGAATTGGGCAAAGGAAACAAAAATATACTATGAAAATATCATTTTAGCAATTTCTCTGAAGTCAGGTGGAATGAATCTGCCAAATGAAAGAACATGAGCCACAGCTGCTGCGCCCAAATTGATCTATTTAGTAGAACATATCTATTTAATCTTTCACGATGGATCATGGCTCAAAAAGCATCTTGACATAAACTGAACTTGACATTTGCCAAATTAATTTCTCATTTTCTCTCTAGAAACAAGAAGTGTTGTTAATTTATAGCATATTCACAGCATATACCAACATTTATGTAATCACATAACATATGGCAAATAATAAAATGGTCTCTGTGATATTATATTCAAAATGAACACTCACTCAAATGGTACTCAACTACTCAATTCTAGCTAAAGGCCAATTATATAATAGCAACAAAATACTTGGTCTTGAACATACTTTTTTTGTTCTTTTTAAAACTTTTTCTAACTCCTTGTCAGTGAGGCTGATATGTCCAATTTTTATCAGTGTTCATATAGGATTCATGTATTGTCATGTCAAATGAAAGTATAAAGGTAAAAAATCAGAAATTGTAGTAATAATTCAAAACACCTTTGGGAAACATTGTTTTTTTCCTTTTTATGAAGTAAAACATATCTCTGTATAGTTTGTTTTTTAAAGGAAGGTAATATATTAAACTTTTGGCTTAAAAATATGATTTTGAGCATTTTGCTGATCAAAGATTAGAAAGAAGCAATCTGGAAGCAAAGGAACAAGTAAGAAAGCTGTTTGAATCCACCAAATAAAAGATGATAGCATATTGCATGAGTGTGTTGCAGTAGATGGAAAAAAATTCATAAATTTAAGAGTAGGAAAGTTTTGCGGAAGGATGATTAGTTAAGTTTTAGAAATACTGGTTTTCAGATTCTTAGATTTGAATTTACTAAGCTAAACAACACATCATGTTAAATTGATATAAATTACAAGGAAACAAAATATAAGAGTCCTAAGACTAGTACATCATTTTAGTCACTGAGCCTAGGTATGATCACACTGCAGAATGAATGACCCTCTCATTTGTACTAGGTAAATTCTTTCCTCATATTTTTCATTAGTAGTAAGCTGATGTCCAGAGCTTATAATTCAACTTACATGGACTAATAATTATTCAGCAATACTATATTATTTGATATTTGATACTCTGATCTAATTAAACAAAAGAAAATAAATAACTCCCATTCCAAAATAAATTGCTTTCAAGAGGCTACTTTGAGGGTACCCTGTCTTGCAAAAAAATTCAAAGTCCCATTTACTTTCTTGTGAATTTGCTTAATAACATACAATTTAGTTTCATTTGAAAATATGTGTGGGAAAAGAATATTATTTGGTCATATCAAAATATCTCATCAGTTCTTTTTCTGACAATATAAAAGTAGATTGTATCAGACCAAGTTCTTTAAAAAACTTATTAATTACAGGAGATGTTTTAGAAAACAGCTATTTGTAGGCATTTGTAAGAAAAGATTTTTAAAAATCAGGCATAAATTAGATGGGAAATATACCATGAAAAAAGAGAACTGAGATTTGTATGTATAAGAATTCTTACTTGAGAATGCTCAGTAAAGCACATGTGTCAGAAAAGGGAGCTGAGAACTCAAGCAGAATGCCCTGGTTTTCTTGCAACAGTAGCAAGATACTGTAGGTTGGGCTTGCTAGAGCAGCTGAAAGGTGAGGATGAAAATTACATAAAGGAAGGAGCTGCAGATGGAGAACCCCAAAGGTTTATATATACCCCACTCAAATTCTTGGCTGTCCTCATAAACTGTGCTTTATAGGGGAGAATCCAAGGACTAGTAAACTGAGTGAAGATTTCAATTGTCCATTGTTGGGGAAACTGACTAGCATTTTTAGTCCAGCCTAGATGACTTCTTCCTAAGACAAAATCTGCATATTTCAGGGAAAGACTACCAAATACATTACTATTCACAACACTGTGGCTAAAATTAAAAAAAATAAATAGTGAGCTTGTAAAAAATAGGAAAGGGCCACACAACTTAATAAAACAACCTAGAAATGACTCAGGTGATAGAATCATAAAACAAGGATGTTAATTATCAAATGAATATTCAACAACTTAAAGGTAAATATATAATCATACTTAATGAACTGAAATAGAATATTATGAGAAGAAAAACTAGAAATATAAATCAATGATACATAGGTAGGTGATTGATCAATTGAATTCCAAAACTGAAATGTACAATATTTAGAATAATAAATTTACTGTGTGGGCTAATCAGCAAATTGGAGGTGACAGATGACAGGATTGGGTGAATCTGAAAATAAAAATTTCCTCAGAAAAATAATTGAAAATTATGAGGATAATTACAGTGATGGGACAATATCAAGTTATCTAACATAGATGGATAGATGATAGAAAATAGATAAAAGTCTGTATCTATTATAATATATTTATAAATAGGTATAGATATAAAATGATATATAATAAGAGTCCAAGAAGAATAGGAGTGAGAGAATGGCATGAAAGAGTATTTCAGAAATCATAGGATGAATATTTGCCAAAGCCTCCTTAAAAACAAATAAGCTTACAGATCCAAGAAATTCAGTGGGAATAAAACAATGAAAAACACCTCTAAGCTTATCAGAGACAAACTGTTAAGAATAAAGCAAAACAAACAAAAAAGTTTTAAAAATCTTGTATACTGCCAGAAAACAGAGAAAAAAAATCATATTACCTCCAGGGGAACAACTGTACTAATGAGACTGACTTCTAATCAGAATAATGGTATCTATAAGTCAAAGGAATGAAACATCCAAAGTGCTGAATTGAAAGAGAAAAAATCAATAATGAACCTTGTATTCTATATCTGGAAAAATCATATTTCAAAGATAAAGGCAAAATAACATATCCATATAACTTTTAACTGTAAGAATTCATCACCAGCAGATCTGTATACTGTAAAACAAGCCAAAGGAAGGTTTTCATGCTGAAGGAAAATAACAGCAGGTGAAAACTCAGATCCTTTAGAAGAAACAAACAGCCAAGGATATGGGAAATTAAAAATTATTATACCATATTGTGTTTTCTAATATATGTGAATATAATATTGTAAGATAAATTTTAGCCGAAATAAGCAGACGAAAAGAGGCAACAAAGGGCCAGGTAGTTTATTTGAGTGCAACTCCCGGGTGATGTTCCATGGCCTGGGTATTATAGGCCGGGGAAGTCACACCCATCAGGGAGGTGGGGGCTTATAAGGGGTTAGGAGGGGGAGGAGTGGGCAAGCTATCCTAGGGGGCGTGGAGAGGTATGGTTGGCTAAAGGTGACATAATAGACAACTAGAAACTCTTTTCCTTCCAAGAGGGAGGAGGCTGACATCCGGGTCTTAGTTGGCACATCAGAAGGATGGAATTCAGGAAGAGCTGTCCCCTTTCCACATAAGGCACGGACCTTGGGGTCTGGTTTTTTCTCTTTTTACGGTATTTCTCTGTTCTGTTTGCATGCCCTTGTTTTTCCTTCCTTCAGCCTAAAATTCCAGCCTTTTGGTCATAATGGGCAATGACTCGATCTGGCTACTTCCAGCTGACAAGGGGCGTCATGAGGGTTTGAGGCTGGTATTAGGCCAAAGGAGGGGGGTTCAGTGGGAAGACGTGCATAACAGTGAAGTAATATCTGGTTGGTGGTGACCCGGATCATCTGGGTTAGCTGCTGTTGGAGGAACCTGAGGACACAAGGGGCAACTAAGAGTAAACTACAACTGTTATTAAGGGGCCCAGTAGCAGCATTAACCAGGCTATTATGGGGGGCTGGAATTCTGGATCAATTTTACATTTTAATGACTAGTATTGGGATTTAGTATAGATAAGACTGCATTATTGAAACAATACTTTTCTCTACAATCACCCTTATTTTTATTAGAAGTAGCCAGATTAAGAAAATAATTAACAGTTGGCTTGATTATTTGCATAAGTGCAGCAAGAAGAGCAATTGATTACATAGGCTCTATTAAATAAGCTTTGCTGGAATTTTTTGTAAGGAATTTCAGATTGGACTTTTAAAGGCTTCTTGAGGCCAGAAAGCCAAGCCAGACTTGCCATCAGGTTGTGCCTGCAGTACCTGTAGATTTGGGTGAATTCCTCTCTTCTTGAGGTTCCCAAGACATTCCTGAGGTTCCTGCACCTGCCTGGAAGTGACCTTCCTTACTCACCTGGTAAGGCTGCTGGGAACTCTCTAAGCAAGGTACCAGGCCAGTTCTTTTAAGGGGCTTTGTTGACTTTTTATAAAGTCAATCTTAGTTCCTTAAAGCTGTCTGTTCATATCTGAGTTTACACACGTGTCTCTCAGGTATGACGTTCCAGTCAAAGCCTTGGTAATATAACCAGAGTTTTTAATTAATCCTCTTACAAGGAAAGCAGATTCTTATTGAACTTGTGCAAATAAACATACTGCTATGAAATATAAAAATAGTCACTAAGGGTTTTTAAATTCTGGAGGGATCAGGTAGAGAGAAAGACAAAGTTTCAATTCTGCTTATAAAGGCAGTCATTTACTAAACTGTTGTCAGCTTAAGAGAAAAAGCTTAAAACACTTTATCAACAACATTTGAAACAAAAAGCCACAAAATCATCTTGATCTTCTAATACCTGTTCTGCTGAAATCTAGTTCTTTACTAGCTTAAGAGTAATAAAACAGTGTCTATAAATAATAGAAGACTTACAAATGACAATGGTTAAAGATTTGATGAGAGCTTATTATAAGACAGTTGACATAAGGAAATTCTTATATTTCTGTAACATGAAACATTTAGTAACAAAGTTTAGAATTATTTTTTTTGACAGTGCTTTCTAGGTAATTAAGCAGGTAATTATATATCAGATAAACAAGCTAAATTAGCCAAATACTTTCTCTAATGAGAAAAAGTTCCTCTGACATGTTCCAGGGGCCCTCTGGAAAATATCAGAGTTAACTAGAGGTAAAAGTACCTTTTTGAATTTGATTTTGGGAGGCTGTTAAAAGTTCTTAAGGCACTTACCTAAATAGAATCATAAGTCACTATGAAACAATACTTATCTATTTAACCCAAATGACAATAAAAGATTTTAAAGGCAGATACAGAAGGTTGCACAGTTGTTAGCAAACTTTAGCTTTTAGTCTTTTTAATATTAAGATCTTATTTTTTTAAATACTCTGACAACTCATTGAGACTTTAAGCATGAGAAACGGCTTGATAAAACAATTAGAGAACTTTTTGCAATCTTTCAATATTAGGAGCACACTAACAGTTAAGAAAACTTTGTCTTTTTAACTGAAAACAAAATTCTAATTTTGCTGTGTACTTGATACTGAGACTCATTTGCTTTAATTTTATATAGCATGACCATATGAAATTTTTCCACAAACTTTCTACAACCTTTTTACATTTAGATTTCTCTTTCTAAATAAACAGGTGTACTTCAGAATAAAGTTACTTTCTTTTATCAAAAGATACATTCTTTAGCATGCAGAAATGTTTTCATTATTACTTTAAGTAGTTTTAATTAGAACTTAAAACCATTAGGTACCTTAATTTTTAGTGAACACTGAGAAGCAGGCTATTGTAAACTGTTACACTAGCATTCTTTAGATTGATAACTTTATGAACATTTTATAATTTCTGTAACTATGAGCTTTACAGCACAATCTCACACTAAATATAAAGTATATCTTCTTAACTTAGCAAAACTTTAAGGTTTTAGGTTACCACAAAGATTCTCAGACTGTAGGTAAGTATACATACTGTAACACACAATTAAAAATTGTTCACTTGCCACACTTCTTTAGTTCATTCATTTGTAACAACTATGCTAGATTACTTACAAGACCTTTACTGAATATCAGACAAAGCCAAGACTTTAGGCATTTTATTCTTAAAAGATTTAGCAGATAACATCAACTTAAATGACCTTAGGTAAACTTAGGCAGCTGATAACCACAAGGACATGCCTGCCTCAGCCAAACCCAAATTAGAATTAATGCTTAACATTTTTTATCAGATTTTCTGAAAGTTTTAGAATGCCCAATTTTCACAAGCACTTGTTTTTTAAATCAATTTTTATTAATACCATCTGGAGGTAGGAAAATATTTTTCATCTACACACCTAGACACACAAACATACAAACTGAGACACAATGACTACAGTCAGCAACACTTCTTACACAAAAACATATACACAGACAGACAACCTGATAAGAAGACTTGAGTCACTGATATCCAATTGCCTTCTCTCTCCTCAGATTCCTTTCTGTGGCTTCTGGAACCAGAGGGCAGGAGGAGCATGTTCCAGTGGGGGAAGAGGGCAGTGAAGGCAGAAGGAGAGGGGGAGGGGTGGTGCAGCTACCAGAAGAGGAGAGCAGTACAACGGCATGGTTGAGAATGTAGGACTTTAAGATGGTGGCGACACGTGTGATACGTGTGAAGACAAAGGACTTAAATATGGTTGTGGAGAGGGGGGAGGGGATTGCATGCTAAGGGAGGTGGGCAACTGAGGTCTTCTGGCGGATCTGAAAAGGAAGGACTGGGTAGAGTAAGAGGCTGACAATCTTTAACTGGAGATTGGGCCAGGAGAACCTGAGTCATTGAACACTTAACATATAGGTCTGGGCAGGAGTGCAAAGTCCAAAAAGCCTGCACATATGGGGTTTCACTCTACTCTCTTGCTCCAGTGGCAATAATTAATCAAGTCAGTGAGGAGGCCAAAATTGAAAGTTCCCTCAGGGGGCCAGTGAGATTGATTGTCCAAGGGATACCAACGCCCAGCCTCAGAGCAAAGAAAGACTAGCTTCTATTTGCGAACTTCCCAGGACAAATATAGAGCAGCCAAATTAGAAATGAGACACCGCAACAGGGTCTGAGCCTCTGCTTTCAAGGGCTAGTTCCCCATGTCTGCGCCACTTCCCAACTAATCCCACTGAGAGGAGTGCCCAGCATCCCAAGCACACCAAGTCAGGGGAGACATCCTGGGAGCCTGGGTGAGGGACATCTCCCCCACTGCAGGGCCAGGGGTGGGCCAGATGCCCGCAGACATCCTGGGACCTAGGATAGGGATGTCTCCCATACCACAGGGCCAGGAGTGGGCCAGTTGCCTGCAGAGGGTGGGCTGAATGCCCAGGGGATGAATGCCCCACCTGGACGTATGTATAATTTCTAACGGACCAGATGAAATGGAGTTAGGAAGGGAAACAGACTGGGGAAACTGAGGGACTCACAGAAAAATAGTCCATGCTACGGAGAGCAGGCTGATGTCCTGGGTTGGGGAAGGAGGGGACGGGGCCACCGGTGGCTGGCCGGGGCCCCGCGCTCATACTCCTTCCCGGGATTTCGGCACCAAATGTAAGATAAATTCTGGCTGAAATAAGCAGGCAAAGAGAGGCAACAAAGGGCCAGGTAGTTTATTTGAGTGCAACTCCTGGGTGATGTTCCACAGTCTGGGTATTACAGGAAGGGGAAGTCACACACGGTCAGGGAGGTGGGGGCTTATAAGGGGTTAGGAGGGGGAGGAGTGGGCAAGCTATCCTAGGGGGCATGGAGAGGTATGGTTGGCTAAAGGTGACATAATAGACAACTAGAAACTTTTTTCCTTCCAAGAGGGAGGAGGCTGACATCCGGGTCTTAGTTGGCACATCAGAAGGATGGAATTCAGGAAGAGCTGTCCCCTTTCCATATAAGGCATGGACCTTGGGGTCTGGTTTTTTCTCTTTTTATGGTATTTCTCTGTTCTGTTTGCATGTCCTTGTTTTTCCTTCCTCCAGCCCAACAAACATATGTGACAATAACTACACTAAGGGCAGGACAATGAATTGAATTGTACTAGTAAAGGCTCTTACTTTTATGTGAAGTAGTAAAATATTAACTCTAAGGAAACTTGATAGGTTAATGATACATATAATACTTAGATCAAGCACTGAAAAGAAAGAAATATGTATAGCTTAAAACTCAATAGAGTAATTAAAATACAATACTATTTTTTAAATTAACCTATAAGAAAGAAGGAAAGAGGAGCCTAGGAAAAAAAATAAGACAAATAGAAAACAAAATACTAAATCTAAAACCACCTATAAGAATAATTACATTAATCAGGAAAAGACTATACCTTCCAAATAAAAATGTAGAAGTCATACTGGGGAAATATGATTTCTTGAGTCTGTTTGGTGTATACCTTCTGTCAGTTCCTACTATTCACCAAAATACTTTTTAGTCTTCTAATTACTGTGCCATACCATGCCATATATTCAATGCATATTAACATTGGTAGTCATTCAGACACTGCTTTATTTTTGAGTTTTGAATTTTGCAGCTTGTGAAAATTTCTCAGTCTTAGAATGTGGTCTTTCTCAATCATAGAATGTCAGTTGTACTAGGAAATTTTATATTTTTCCGTTAAATTTAATAAGGATTTTAATAAGAATTTGAAATTGGTTGCAATAGATCCAGTTCTAAATTATTTTATAAATTCAGATCCCAATTTTCTCTTTTAAAACATATGGGTACTAAATACCAACTTAAGTAAGGAAAATGTAGATAACATCACAGAGAGTTTTAGGTATATTGGGAATCTTTTTTTTCTTTTTCTTAAAGATGTACAGAACAGCCCAAACATAGAGTCTATTGAAAACTTAAAGCTTGATACACAATTAGGTACAGAAACCAAGTTGTGCTTGTCTTCCCTAAACACTATGCTCACAACACTGCATCTTAACTCTTCAGTATAGAATGTTTTGTCAGTTTGCCTTGAGATATTTGCTTCATTTCAACTTCAATTCCAAATTTGTAAGATTATGTTTCTATCCCAATGTAGTCATTTCAGAAATACCACTGAAACACAATTTTTGAGTTATATGATTTCTATATATGTGAACTTATTGAAAATAATAACATACTTATTTTTGGAAGGCATTGAAATTATTAAAACAGAGAAGAAAAATAATCTATCATGTGCTTTTAATTCTTGAAGGACTTTTCTGATTTCATTCTTAATATATCAGTATTTTAGAAAATTTTTGTATACAATTTTTAATTACAGGTTTAACATGTTAATACTTGTGTTGCTTCTCCTCCTGCTTCTAAAACCACTGGTACATATTTTATTAGAAAGAATATCAGAAAATTTTGCACTCAGATTTCAATTTGTATGATTGATCTCCATAGAGTTTCACTTCCAGAATCCTTTTTTTTGTTTATTTTAAAACATTTCTATGGATGCTTCTTCTCTAAATTAAATTATAGGAAAGAATAGAATAGTAAATTCATGATTTTATGTGTATAATTTGTGCTGTGATGAATTTTCAAGTTTCCAGTGAAGACAACATAAGTGCAAAATCAGTATTACTATTTTTTTATTAAACATTTAGTTCTTAAAATCTATGTATAAATTGTATTACAAAACTGACTACTCTTGGAAAAATATAAATATTGATATAAAAAAGAATGTTGGACTCCACCCCATGCCATGTATAAAAATCAACTCAGAATGGATCAAAAATATAAATATAAGAGCTAAAAGTATAAAACTCTTAGATGAAAACATAGTTGTAAATCTTTCTGAGCTTGAATGAGATAATGGTTTCTTAGAAATAACAGGAAAACCAGTTACAATAAAAGGAAAAATAAATAAATAAACTAGTCTTCACCAAATTAAATATGACTGAAAGTATACAATTTTAGTCACTTTGGTCTGCTATAACAGATTTCTATAAACTGGGTGGCTTACCCAACAATTTACTTCTCACAGTTCTGGAGCCTGGAGGTCTGAGATCAAGATGCCATCATGAGTTCTTGGCAAATGTCCTCTCCCTGATTTACAAAGTACCTTCCTATATCCTCAGATGACAGAGATAGAGAGGGCTATTTCTCTGAACTTTTATTTCAAAGGCACTAATCCTGTTCATGAAGGCTCTACCCCCATGACCTAATTACCCCCAAAAGACCCCAAATCCAAATACCATTATACTGGGGATTAGATTTCAACCTATAACTTTTGGGAAGGCACATTCAGTGTACAACAGACACTATCAATAAAGTGAAGAGGCAACCACCAATGAGAAAAATATTTGCAAAGTACATTATCTGATAAGGGACTATCACAATATATCAAGAATATATAAAGAACTCTTACTGTTCAACAATATAAGTACATATGATCTAATTTTCAAAAACATGGAAAATAATTTGAATAAATATTGCTTCAAAGAAATATATAAATGGTCAATAAGCACATAAAATGTTCAATATCATTAGTCATTAAGGAAAGGCAAATCAAAACCAGAAAACCACAATGGTACATCATTTCACAGATTAGATATAATAAAAAAGATGGATAATAAGTCTTGACTAGGAGGTAGAGAAAGTGGAAATCTTTTTTTCCCTGTGTTTTATCTATTTGTTTGTTTATTTATTAAAATTAAGATATCATTGATATAGACACACTTATAAAGGTTTTACCAGTAAAACAATGTGGTTACTATATTTACACATATTATTTAGTCCCCCCCATATCCCATTGCAGTCACTGTCCATTAGTGTATTAAGATGCCACAGAGTCACTATTTGCCTTCTCTGTGCTACACTGTCTTCCCCATGACCTCCCCTACACCATGTGTACTAATCATAATACCCTTCAATCCCCTTCTCCTTCCCTCCCCACTTGCCCTTCCCCACCCCTCCCCTTTAGTAACCACTAGTCCATTCAGAGGCTGTGAGTCTTCTGCTGTTTTGTTCCTTCAGTTTTGCTTTGTTGTTATACTCCACAAATGAGGGAAATCATTTGGTATTTGTCTTTCTCTGCCTGGCTTATTTCACTGAGCATAATACCCTCTAACTCCATTCATGTTATTGTAAATGGTAGGATTTGTTTCTTTCTTATGGCTAAATAGTATTCCACTGTGTATATGTACCACCTCTTTATCCATTCATCTATTGATGGACACTTAGGTTGCTTCCATATCTTGGCTACTGTAAATAGTGCTGCAATAAACAAACGAGTGCATATGTCTTTTTGAATCTGAGAACTTGTATTCTTTGGATAAATTCCTAGGAGTGAAATTCCCAGGTCAAATGGTATTTCTGTGTTTAGTTTTTTGAGGAACCTCCATACTGCATTCCACAATAGTTGAATAGTTTACATTCCCACCAGCAGTGTAGGAGGGTTTCCCACTTTTTGCATCCTCGCCAAGATTTGTTGTTCCTAGTCTTTTCGATGTTGGGCATCCTAACTGGTGTGAGGTGATATTTCATTGTGGTTTTAATTTGCAGTTCCCTGATAATTAGTAATGTGGAGCATCTTTTCATTTGCCTGTTGGCCATCTGAATTTCTTCTTTGAAGATTTGGAGAAACTGGAACTCTTACACAGTTTTAGTGGGAAGGTGAAATTTTACAGTTGCTTTGGAAAATAGTTTGGAAGGTTCTCAGAAGTTTCAGCATATGACCATCAGTTCCTCTCCTAGGAATGTACCCAAGAAAACTGGAAATACTTGTCTATAAAAAATTTATACAGAGATGTTTATAGCATCATGATTAGTAATAGCTAAAAGAAAAAATTACTCAAATGTCAATCATTTCTATTGAATGGATAAAATGTGAGGCACAGGGACAGGTAGAGGAGTTAAACTAATTCACAAAATAAGCAGGAAGCTTCATCTTAGCAACTTCATGGACTAAGGTGAAAAACTGGCAGAAAGATAAAAAGAATACAGTTAAATATTAGTGCTAAGATGGGGAAACACACTGTGATGGAGGAGAATATAGAAGGGGTACCTTTCCAAAGTATTACAGACTAGGTGGCTTAAAACAGACACTTTTTCTTTCACAGTTGTGAAGGCTAGATGTGTCTAACCAGTGTGTTGGCAGGGTCATGCTCCCTCTGAAGACTCCAGGAGAGGATGCTTCTTTGCTTATTCCTAGCTTCTGGTGAAGCCGGGCTTTTCTTGTCTAAGCCAGCATAGCCCCACTGTGCATCCATCTTCACACAACCATCTCCTCCCTGTATTTCTGTCTCTTCACATCACCTTTTAATAAGGATACTGGTCATATGTGAGCTGGAGACTACCTTACTCTAGAATGCTCACAACTTAACTAGCTACATCTGCAATAACCTTATTTCCAAAGGAGGTCACATGCTGGGTACTAGGAGTTTGGGTACAACTTCAACGTATCATTTTATGTGGAACACAAATCAAGCCATGATAATGCTCAGTCTGGATTTTCTTATTCCCGGATGAAGCCGGATCTGTTGGGCTCTCTGGAGTTTTATGGGCTGGTAGGGGTTGCCTGTGACAAGAAACACCTGGAAGCCCTGAAGTATAAGTGTCCCCCTCTCAGACTCCACTGCAAGTAGTCTGGCTCTGCCACCTACCAAACAAAACCCAGCCCTTGTTGATACCCCCACCTCACTCAGTCACAGTGCAGGGGTGCCTTGCTTCACCACCTGGCCAGGTGTGAGAACAAGCTCTGGCCTGAAGGTTTGGTGAGTCAAGCCAAAGGCCAGTATGGAAGTAAAGTGAATTTGCACATGCTGTAAATCTGTACCCTTCCAGGGGACCAGACACCAGGGGTATGGAAGTGATTTTGGAGTGGAGCCCTGGGACCCCAGTCTGACTTCTGCCAAAGTCCAAGTCACATCCACAGCAGCTCAAAGGTGCAGTTTTATTTGCCTCAGGCAGTTGCTGCTCCGCATAGCTGTACGGTGTTCTGGAATTCATCCCAGGAGACCATCATGCCTGCTCAAGAGGTCCCTGAATGGCCTCAGGGCATCGCTCACTGGCTTGCACTCTCTCTCTCTCTCTCTTTAAATGTAGTTGTGGCAATAGAAGGTTCCTTTTAAACCATCCTATTCTCAGAATTCTTTTTACTGCCCCTCCGTCCATGGGGACCCTCCTGCACTGGCTCCATTGTATAGGCCTGGACAAAGTGGTCAGATGTATCAGGGAGGAGGGCAGAGAAAGGGCTAATGACTGGAAGTCCTACGTAGGGAAGGAGGGGAGGAAACATCTAAGAGTGAGTTCAGCTACAATGAGGTATCATGATTTTTAAAAATAAGTTTAAAGATTTTGTTGAGAAAAAGACAATGACGAAAGAGATTCACTACACACAGACCTTTGACTCCAGCTGAGGGCATTTTGGTTTGAGACAGTAACATGCATTTTTGTAATTACTGAGAAATATACAAAGCTGTTTCACCTTCACTTCATTGAATAACTCCTAGAGTCTGTGGTTCTTGTGTTCATCTCACAGAGAAAACAGATTGAAAGGGATAAATTGCCTCAAGTCACACAGCTACAAGCCCAAGATGAAAAGCCTAGTATGCATGGATATTTTTTTGATTAGGTTTATGAATTTATTAGGATACTGACAGAACCATTTCAACTGTATCTTTGCAGTCTTCTGTAAAGTAATGCTGTAGAAAAGCAGCAGTAATTATGGTTCTAACTTCAAAAGCCCATGGCAATAAAGTTTCTGATTTTCTTCTTTCCTTAGGGCAAATCCAATTCCATTTGGCCAGCACTGCTGTTGGCATCATGAGTCACATCAGTTATTAAGAGAGTCTAACTGATACAGGATGTCCACCCAAATGCAATTCATTTCTCACTTGGGTTCTTGTTTTTCAACGAATCTACACAGAAATATAAGTAATTTTCTAATTTATAATTGGAATTAAGTTTCAAAGAATAGTTTCTAGATCTGCTGACATATTAAAAGTTGAATTAATAACCTAAAATAATAACCTCAAACGTAACACTATCTAGCAACCTTAGTTATTAAAAATAAGGTTTGATTCAGTTGAAGTCTTTTCTTCAACAGTAAATATCACTTAGTTTTCATGAATTTGTGATATTAGCAATGTGTGATAAGTGTGAAGAAAATGCTTGCCTTGGCTTAACTCTACAAAGAATATATTATTTCATATTATTAAGAAGATTAAATCAAATTTCTGATACTCCTTTATACTAATGTAAGTATAATGTAGTGGAAAGTTTGTGACAATTATTAATATCTTTAAGATTAATATGTAAGAACATTATTACTGAGAAATTTCCAGGAGAAGTTTGAAGATAATAAAAATTTTTTTTGACTTACATGAGAAAATAAGCCAAGAGTTAAATATAAGACCTGTAATTGTTAAGAAATTTGAGAAAGGATATGAGAGAGTAACATACTCTTGATCTTGGAATGTTACTTATGAAATTATTTGGTAGAATGCTGAAGTTTTTTGCTAGTGCCTTTGGAAATGTTAATGATGCTTCTTAATATACAAACACATACACTCAAAAATTTCAGATATTTACACAGAATTTAAACCATTGTGGGTAAAATTGTAACATTTCCAAAATACCTCACCTGGCTTTAGTACATCTGCATATCAATAGGCATACAGAGGTGGAAAGATGTATGGCTTTAGTGCATTTGCATCATTCTTCAGGGGTGGAGAGAAGTTCATCTCCATATCAATGGGTAATTACCTGGCCAAGGCAGGCTTATCTGTACCTGAGAGTTGATGGGGGAGGGCTGGTTTTGCTGCTGCTGGAGCTGTAGAGAGAGATGGGCTGGACTGCAGTTTTGTAAGCAATAAACAGGTTTTAAACTTTATTTCTCCATTTGACTGTTTTTGGTTTTTAGAGGTATTTTTCCCCCAGAATTTCCTTTCCCTGGACTTACACCTGGCATAGTTGGCAGGATTCCTCTGAACCAGAAATCTGTCATAATGATTGTGACCTTTGGCAAGGCTGCCCCTAGAAATGATGGGAAGAAGTGGGGCTTGCACTGAGGGACATAAGTCTACACTCGGGTGGTTGTGGAGGCGCCACCACTGCTGCTGGCTGTGCTGAACCCAGCCTGTGGCCTGAGTCTAAGGCTACTGTTTCTGCCACTGATACTGCTCCTGCTGCCAGCCAGAGCCTGGTCACAACTATGGAAAGGAGCAGAGGTCCAGGTCACCTTGATAGAGAAGCAACTGGCTGCTGTGTACCACACCTTGCTGACTATGGAGCCCATAGCCAAAACAGCTCCAACCAAAGTAATAATTATCTATCCCATCATGGGGTAAGTGAGAGATGATCCAAAGGTCATGCAGTGGTGTGGTGCAGACACCTACCGTATATTATGTGACTGGCCATTTGCCTTTGGCATCCCCAGGGAATGATGAAGCAGATGCTTTAGCCCAGGTGTGCTGGCTAGAAGGAAAGTCTGCCTCTGATGTGGCCCAATGGCTACATCAGCATCTGTTGTACATGGGTCAAAAGACAATGTGGGCCGTAGCCTGTTGGTGGGGCTTGATATTGACATTTGAAGTAGTCAGCCGAGCCCAGAAGGAGTGCCCTGCACATTGTGCAGATCAGCAAACCACCAAAAGGGGCCTAGAGTGTCTTTTTGCAGCCTATGGCCGGTCACTGGTGATTGAGAGCGATAAAGGCACACACTTTATTGGACATGCATTGCAAAGATGGGTGCAGCAATTAGGAATAAAATGGATGTGGCCCTTGACATTTCAACACATGGACCGGCAATGGCTAGCTCTTCTGGCATCTTGTGGAAAAGTCCTGGAAGCTGGCCTCCTGTGTATTCCTGGAATAACAGCAAAGTGGACCCCATAATCACGGTTATTTGCTTCTACAGTCCTTGTGTCCTGGATGCACCCCCCTGGCTGCAGCTGTCACATGGTGGCTGGAATGGATAAGCTTTGGACTTAATCTGAATAAGCTGAATCCTCTGACTTGAGGATTATCAAGATTTTATTGCTGTTGCTATTGTATGTTACTAGATTGGTCGGAAGAGGGGGAACGAGGAAATTGCAAGGTGAGATTTCTGGAGGGGTGGCCTGTAAGTAAAATTGTAACATTTCCAGAATATTTCACCTGGCTTTAGTAGATCTGCATTACAATAGGCTTTCAGAGGGCTTATCTGTACCTGAGAAGTGAGGGGAGGGCCAGTTTTGCTGCTGCTGGAGCAGTAGAGAGAAGATGGGGCAGACTGCAATTTTGTAAGCAATAAATGGGTTTTAAATTTTATTTCTCCCTTTGACTGATGTTGGTTTTTAGAGGTATTTTGCCCAGGAATTTCCTTTACCTGGACTTACAACCATGAAAATAAAAACCTATAGAGATATACAATTCTTTGTGTTTATCAATATGTTAGTATTTCTACAACTCAATTAGGATTTTATCTAGGCCTGGAGGAATGTTCAGTGAGAGTAAAGCTGTGGTGGGTTTCTGAAAGGGAAAAAGAACAGTGAGAAAGCATGATGTGAAGGGAAATATAATGAATATTTTCCCAACAATATGTAAAATTTGCTTATTAAAAATAAGTCGCTGTTTTTTAAGAATAGACAATGTGTTTTATTTGTATTAGACATATGTTTGAATGCTTTAAAATTATATACCTATTTATCTTGAGCAGAAAATGAATGCACATGTTACAAAATAAAAAACTTTCCATAGGGTGTATAGGAAAGAAAAGAACTGTCAGACTTCTTTTCTTACCCAGCCAGAGGTAATTGTTATCTGTTTCTTCTATATCCTCATAAAGATACACATGCATCAATGTGTACCCAATTTTGTACATTCTGTTGTCTTTTCCTTTTTTGTCATATTATGAAATCTTTTTTCTCTGTTGTTATACATTGAACTACATCATCCTTTTTAATGTATGTATACTATTCCACTATGTGGGGTAATATATTTAATATGCTAAATATTCTATTGGTTGACTTTTAGTTTATTAACTCCTTTTGCTACTATAATGTAGGTTGCAGTGAATTACCTTGTACAAACCCCATTCTTTACATGAGCGTGTATACATACTTACATACTTCTATGATAATCATCCAGAAATAGAATTACTAGGTCAAACTGAATATGCATTTTAAGTTTTGATAGTTTTTTATTTCTCCCCATGAAAGGCCTGCTATTTAATAGTACCATTTGCAATGTTTGAGAGTGGGAATATCTTTGAAACTTTTAGTCTTAAAAGAGTGCACGTACTTCATATTTAAGGACTGACTTGTATTATAAATCTACAATCCCTCATTCTAAGTGAAAATGTTTGTTCTACGCATAACTCACATGACTTCATTCCATTCTTTAGTCCCACCCCAAGCCAAGGTCAAATGAAGTTGTTGTATGGAACATCACAGAAAGGGTCACACAATCCGTATATGGCTCAGAAGTATCAACAGAATATTCTCTCAGGCACTTGAATTTGGAGTTACTAAAGAAAAAGTCAGTTAGTGTTATATCATCTGCATGCCACAGTGAATAGGAGAGAAGTTGGGAAGGTCGTGGTGTGATCTCTGCTAATTATAATTATTTGGCAGCAGGGACCATGAATAAGCAGAGAAATCAGGGTTAAAGCACAAAAACTGAGTAGAGACCTGGAGAGAAGATCAGAATTCAGGTGACCAGAAAACCAGGAAGGTCATTTGTAGAGTTTCCTCTGTTCCTAGTTCAGGTTAGATTTAATGAATAGAACCTTAGTCATTCTCTGGGGTTAACTTTAAAAGAGTTTTCCTAGTCTATGTTTTTCATTTTAATGACAAGCAAACATTTAGAGAAGTTGGTGGCTACCCGGTCACATCACAGATTTGTTACAAAAATAGAACATAAATGAAAATGAAAATCCCTGCTAATATTATCCACATTTATATATGAGGAAACTGAGGAAGAGAGAAATTAAGTAACTTGTAAAAGGTCACCCACATATGACACAGCTAGGCTGTAAATTAGGAACTCTGACATCAGGGCCTGTGCTCTCATCCATTGCAAAATGCACTATATATTCAGTTGTATTACCCTTATAGGAATGTCAGGTGGGGGATTTGTACCAAGACTCAGAATAACTTCAGATAATAAAAATATTAGAGAGAGTTAAAATATGTATTTAAAGAATAAAATAGGTATTTATGATTGTAACCAAAGTCACAATTGTCACATAATATATAAATAGAAGTTTTTGGTTTTATTTTACAATATCTACACAACTTTCCCCTGTTTTGTTGCAGAACTGAATTCAGAGAAAGAGTTTTTTCTATTCATGGAAAGGAATACTATATTGTTTGCTCCTCAGTGTTTTTCACTATCATGAAACATTTATTTTAACCATCTTATTTGAGGTGCTCAGGCATGCCACATGATAAATCAGCTTTGAGCATCCTCTGGGACTTCATAAAATGCACTCAGTATTCTTCTTCTTGAATTTTAGGCCTGTGGTAGCTCAACATGGTATTCTTTAAAGAGTGGAATCCTACTAAGATCACATCTGTTCAAATCAGTTGCTCTTTGTTTTGAAGTTACTAAAGATAAAATATTTGAATATGAATTAAGACATAATACTGCTTTAACAGCAATATGCATTTTTCGGCATATTAAAGTTCTTGTATCGTTTAAAGTTCCTAAAAAGTGTTCACCTGTTTTAAAATGTTAATCCCTTTACCTATACATATGAATGACAGCTGTGGATTAAAATTTACTAGCTCTCCAATATTAATGAGAAACTAATGGAAAAGAAATGGAAAATCAATAGAATTGTGACCAACTTAATTGCTTAGTTAATATATGTTTGTAGTGCAAACTTTCTGTAGATAAGAAACAAATGAAACTTTAATTAAAGCACCTCAAGGATATACCTTTATTTTTCCTCTTTTACATTTTACCCACTATTCAACTTGGAATAGGTTTTATATGATAATTATTTCATGTAAGTAAAACTTGTCAATATACTCCATGGAATTCTAGTAACCTACTTTAAACAAAGTGATTTGTTCCTAATTTATCCAAAATGAGAACCAACTACTTGTAGTAGGGTAGAAATAGTTCTTTTTCATTTTGATGATGATGCTAGTCTTGTGACAAATGGCTAGTATGAATTTTATTGCACCCATTAGTCATGTAGCAGCCTCCCCACCAAAATTATTTCTCCCCTCCTGGTACGTATTACCAGTTACAAGGTTGCCCTGTGATACTGTATTTTGGAATCTCCCACTAATTATGCAAAACTATTAAAGAAAAATTTTCTGACATGTGAAAATATGATAAGGAAGGCATTATTCAAGTCTATTGCAATAGGGGAGAGAGAACATTCTCAACTCCTAATGGATTTATGGTGGGGATTTATCATCAAGGAACAGGGTAAGGCATTCGGTGGGTGGAAAATAATTTAGACATCATAGATAAGGGAATTATTGCTAAGTTGAACTAATGGGGTTTTGCTAAAGACAGGCCAAGGATTTATCAAAGGTGGAGATGAAGAACTTGATCAGATAGAAAATGTGATCAGGTATTAAGGATGGGGGGATTCTCACTAACTTATTTGTATCCCCAGTGGAAAGCAAACAAAAGCAATATGTTTGATTTCCTGGAATAGACCTTTAGGAATAATCCATGCTTTCTGTAAAGTCTCTTCTTCTTCCCGTAAGCCACAGTACAGTTGTGTACATAATTCAGATGCTGCTGCTGCCCTACAAGCTGACCATAAATTAAAACAAAGAAACAAAAACCAAAATAACCCATCAAAATCCAAAAAAATAAAGGGAACACAGCTTTCTGAGTGTTAACATGGAACAGAAACATTCTACATTAGAAAGAAGTAAAATTCCATCTTACCAAGTTGTTGTATATTGGGTCTCCTTTTCAGAGCAGATCAACGTGTTTGAGTGGGGACTACCTATCAATAATATAAAAGATATTCCTTTGGTTTAGTAACAGCATGAAAAGAAGAAGCAGAAATTATGGGTGAGAAAACTTTTATTTACAAGAAATAGGAAGGTAGTCCTCAAGCCAGTAGCTTTGGAGGAAATTGTTGGAACAACAAATTATTAGCATGATGACATTTAGTAAATGATTACAAAAATAATAATGTAGCAAGTTGCAAAGAGAGATGAAAGGGAATAGAGTCTAGAGATCAGGAGACATAAAGATTTGTAGGATCCAGTAAGTAGGAGATTCAGATAAAGTCTCCCACAAACCTTTTTCCAACCCTGTTATTTCAGATGTCATCAAGCTCACGTTCTTAATATGAGAAAAGGGGAGAGGTATGGCATTTCTCTTCCTGGGTTACAAGCTACCACAAAACTTAGTAGTTTAAAGCAGTGATTTAGTATTACTCATGATTCTGTAGGTTGCCTGGAATCATATGGGATATTGTTTTCTACAAGATTAGAAATCACTCATACAGGTGCATATACCTGGCTGGATCTGGGACATCTAAGAAGCCCTCTCTTTTTTAGAGATCTATATCCATATGGCCTCTCAGTAATGGGAAGTATAGCTTGAGCTTATCTCTTTCATCACAGCTGTATTCCAAGGAGCACATCCCTAAAGATCAAGCCCCAGTGTTTAAGCACTTCCCAAACCCTATGTTGTTTCACTGGGGGCTACCCAATACAGGCAGACCTAGTATGAAAAGGAATGAGGTAGATGTAATAATGGCATTTAGAGAAGAACACAGGGAATAGTCACTGGTACATGGAACAGACCAGAAACAAAAATACTGTGAGCCTATGTTCCTGAGGAAACTTCCTAAGGAAACACGTCTGTTTGGCAAAACACACAAATAATTATTGGATTACCAATTTTTCACTAGCAGCAAGCACTATATGCAAAAGTTATATGTCTCCAAAGTTATACCCCACAGTGACTCTTTCAGTTATACTTAAGAAGAAAATGAGAATATCCTAAAGGGCAAGGCATAGTGGTGAGATTTCTTTCTTTCCTTCCTTCTTTCCTCCCTCCATCCTTCCTCCCTTCCTTCCTTCCTTCCCTCCCTCCTTCCTTCTTGCCTGCTTTTCCTTATTTAAGAAATGCAAATAAGGTTTTTCTGTAGAAAAATTAACATAAAGTCATAAACTGAATAAATTCCAGAAAGAATATATTTTTATCATGCATGAAGTGCTATCACAAGCAAAATTGGAGTAAGGGTCTTAATAACTTGTCAGAAATTCTATTAACTGCACAAATATTTATTTAACTTTTCTAAATCTGTGTTTCCATTTTAGGGATTAACAGAATTATTGAGAAACCCGATGATGTTAGTCATTTTTTAAAGCACATGGTGAAAATTAATTATATGTAATGAGGCTCACCAATGAGGAAAAAAGATTAGTATGCTTGTATTATCATCTCTTCAAATCATTACTTCTGGTGGAAAAATGTTTAAGCAATATAAGTTGTAGTACTATAATGTATTGACTTTAGAATTTTTTATTTGTAGAAAAAAGGGTAAACAATGCATTTAAAAGGCATATCAAGTATCCAGTCATTTTGGAATTGCTGTTGTAAAACATGAAATTATTGATTTTCCTACAGAAATATATTCTTTAAACTTATAATTTATGAAATTATGGAAGCTTACTCTGAACATGATTATATTTAAATTTTTTAATGTGACTCTCAGACAAAATGAGGAAGTGAGATAATTTTCTCATTTTTGTGGAAGTAATTATATATTCACTTGATCAATTTTTCTTTAATTACAGAATAAGATTTGATTTTGTCTTCATTTATATAATCTGATCATTTAGTTTGTTAAAAAATTGCATTGGCACTGAGCTAAGTTATTTCTATTACTATTTTTATAAAAATTAATCTGCCTTTTTACTTCAGGCTTAAATTATCCTTTTAATATAAAACCAATTATCTACAAGGGAATTCTACTAAAGTATCTTTATAAAGTTTCATTATGCCTATTTATTTTAAATGAATACATTTGTATTGAAAGATGACAATAGAAGAGAGGAATTCCTTTATGCAACATCTTCCTTTTCTATTCTCATCTCCACATATATATAAGAAGTTGCACACACTAAATAATAGTTCTTTTGTATGTATGGTTTTGTATTCCTGAAAACAATTGGAAATACCTGTAGCTCTGTTTAGTGAGATCAAATTAATAGTCCATGTGAAATGCATTATTTTTAAGACATATTGAAGCCAGTGGCTAACTGAAGGATTGTTGAAAAAAATTGGTAACATTAATATAAATTACTCAGTTTTCTTATCTGAATATTTATCTTGCATTTTTTGTTATTGATATACAAATATAATATACAAAAGTGGTGCTACATAATGAACTAGTAAGGTTCATCCCAGCAATGAAAAACTGGATCAAAATTCATAAATCAATGCAAATCATGATGTTAACAGACTAAGGAACAGAAAACATGACAATCTAAATGGATGTTGTCAAAGTTTTTGGAAAAATTCAACAATTTATCACGATAAAAATTCTCAGAAAAATAGGAAATAGAAGGAACTTTCTTAACCCAATAAAAAGCATCTATAAAATAACCACAACTAATATCTTACCTAACAGTGAAAACAATATACTTTTTATATAATAATATCGGGAACAAATCAAGGGTAAGCAATATGGTAAGAAAAAAGTACAACTGGAAATTAAGAAATATTTTTCTTTTTTGTATTGAAAGAGAGCATGATTGCCTATGCAGAATGTAAAAAGTTACCAAAGAATCTACAAATTAAATTCCAGGACTAGTAAATAAGTTTAGCAATGTTGCAGAATGGGCAGTTAATATATACAATCAATTCTTTGTATATATTGAGAATGTATCACAGCAATATGAAAATTTAAAAATCTGGATTCAATAAATATATTTATAACCAGTTAGTGAATATATGTAAACAATAAATGCCATGTAAGAGACAACTACCAAATTATGTTTAACCTAGATTCTTACCCAGTTAATAGATTTAAAAAAAAAACCTACAATGTAGCAATGAATAAATGGAAGCTTAAATGAGGAAGGTAAATTCCCACCCATTCTCCTTTACTAGTTATTCTCATTGATATCCTTTGAAGTCCACCTTATACACAAATATAGGAGTCATTTTTGGATTGAAGACAGTGTGAAGAATCTAGGTCTATAAAGATTTTTCTCAATTCTTTTTTCCAATTCAGTTATCAACTCAACCATGATTTCATAAAAGAAAGAACGAGGAAGTAGATGAAAGTACATTATTCAGTCTAGGCAATTTTTATTCAGGCTAGGCAAGGTAGTGGAAAGAGCAATAGATTAGAATTAAGAATAGCTGGGTTCCAAAAACACAATGGCTAATTGTATGGAAAGCACATTTGTTATTATTTGTGTATTAGTGTTATCATCAAAATGTAGAGCTTTGAGGGATCTGATAAAAGAGTATAATTTACTTATAGTGAGGAAATATATTTCAAAGCTAAATTATCATGTAGAACTCATCAGAATGTAATGGTGGGCAAATCTGACAACCTCCAGAGAAGAAATAGGACAAAAAAAATATATGCAGTATTTTTAAAAAATCTGTCTGAATATGTATAAGAAAGATGCAGGCAATAAAGAATTATGGAACCAAGATCTGGATAAAAAAAGAAGGGAATCTCACAAAAATGAGTTGAAGATGTAGGGCCACATTTTTCTAGAATTGCCTCCTGTTTCTTTTGAGAGCAGGAATGCTTTACACAGTTTTGACAGGTTCAGGGGTTAGGGAAACAAAAGTCACAGATGAGAAGCTTCCAATAAGAATAGTTCCTTTTTTTAAAAAACATAACTTTTGGCTTGACACCTCAAAGGAATACATTTAAGGAGAAAGAATAAACCAGAAATAAACTAATCCTCAAAGAATTCCTATTGGGTAAAGAAACTATTATTGAAGGAGGCTTGATGGGAGGAAATACAATTATTTTTGGATAAAGATAACATCATCCATACCCTTAAATTAATTATAAAAGTGTTTAACAACAAACTTTAACTTTTCTAAAAATGTTTAAGATTTATAAAAAAAATTGTGGCGATAGTACAGAGAATTTCTATGTGCCCCTGCCCAATTTCTCCCATTATTAGTGTCTTACATTAGCATAGTATATTTGTTATAATTAAGGAACCAATATAGACACATTATGACCTTTGTCGTGTCATACTTTACTAATATTTCCTTAGTTTTTACTTAATGTCTTTTTCCTGTTTCAAGACCTCATGAAGAATTAACAGATAATACTTAGTTTTCATGTTTTCTTGGGATTCTCTAGACTGTGACTGTTCCACAGACTTGTTTTAGAACACTTTTTCATATTTTTATAGAGTACTGGTCAGATGTTTTGTAGAATATCCATCAATCAAAATTTGTCTGATGCTTTTTTTCTCATGATTAGACTGGGGTTCTGGGTTCTGGGGTGAAAGGCCATTAGAGGTAAAGTTCCATTTTCATCATATTGTATCAGTGTTATATACTATCAACATAGTTGTAATTATTGATATGATATTAACTATGGTCATATGTCTGAATATATTTGTCAGGTTTCCCCACTCTAAGTTTATTGTCCACTTCCTCTTCTACCCCATTTTCCATACTGTACTCTTTGAAAGCAAGTATATACATCTCAAAATTAAGGACTGGGGTGTGTAAGACCTCTCATTTAGGGTGGACAATTTATATAATTAAAAAAAATTTCTGCAATACAATCTATTTTTCTCTTCTCTCCCATGTATTTATTAATTCAGTCATTGATTCTTATCAAAATAGACCAATAGTTATTAATTTTATACCTTTAGTTATATCCATTGCTAGTGTATTTATTTTGATTTTCATATTTTTCTAGATTTGGCTTTTGAGAACTCTTTGGGTTGGCTCTTGTGACTCTTTGAAATAGACCCAACACTGTGGGCTTTTGTTTTGGAGCACTTAGTGACACTCTCTACCAAATGATGCTCCAGGTTTATTGCATACTTTTCTTGTCACAGTCCTGAATTAGCCATTTCTCCAAGAAGCAGTTTCTTTTATTGAGAATGACATTAGAAACCAAAATCTGTG
The DNA here is from genome assembly GCF_040802235.1 of Manis javanica. Classification (NCBI taxonomy): domain Eukaryota; kingdom Metazoa; phylum Chordata; class Mammalia; order Pholidota; family Manidae; genus Manis; species Manis javanica. Next base: position 123,440,992 of record NC_133160.1, on the reverse strand, counting down.
TGCTAGATGTGCTTACTGCTAGTAGGCTGTTACTGCCTATAGGGTATCTCACCTAACAGAACAAGGAGATACATGCAAATATACTAACTTGTTATCTATACATACGCATAAATATTTCTATATATAGCTCTATATACACACATCACATATTAAGCTAAACATCAGCTCATACCGATGTCTCAAACTTGAATCCATTACAACATAAGTCGTTCTAGAATCCTCCCCCTTGCTTCTCTGTAACTCCATATTCAAACATTAGGAAAGCTAGGTCAAACCATCAGACACATATTTGCTTAATTGCTCAGTTCAAATATACTAGTATACCAGTATCAGTATTGTGGACCCACTTTTACACCCCTGGGGAGCAACTTTATACACTAAGGCATGATGCTTATCCAGTTTGGGGTGATGTAAACAAATATGCTACTAACATTCACATGCAGAATTTTGTGTGAACATAGTTTTCAAGTCAGTAGAATCAATACTTAAGGATCATGATTTCTTGATGATAAGAGAAGACTTATTTTGCAAGAAACTACTTAACTTTTTAAAAATTGGATTCTGACTAATAACAAATGATTATTCCTGATGCTGTACATTTCCAATAGAAGTTGGTATTGTCAGATTTGTTGGATTTGGGCAGTCTAGTATGTGTATAAATTCATTGTTACTTTAATTTGCAATTCTGTAATGACAGATGGTGTTGAACATTATTTCATGTTTATTTCCATCTCTGTATCCTCTTTTGTGAAGCACGTGCTCAGATATTTTGTCAATTAGTTGTTTGTTTCTTATTGTCTGTTGTTTTTTGTCTTTTGTACATTTTAAATTTAATTTTTTTTATCAGATAAGTGTTTTATAAGTGTTTTGCAAATATTTTCTCCTATTCTATGAATTTGATTTTCATTCTCCTAGCAGCATTTTTTATAACAGGAGTCTTTAATCTTAACTGAATACATCTGAATTTTTTCCTTTTATGAATCATGCTTTAATGTTGTTTCTAAAAACCCATGGCTAAAACCAAAGGCAATTAGATTTTCTCATATATTTCCCTCTAGATACATTTTAATTTAGAGTTTCATATTTCAACCTCTATAGGTCATTTTGGTCCTTTTTGAAGTATTTTTTGTGTATAGTGTAAGGTCTGTGTCTAGGGTTTGGTTTGGTTTGGTTGCTTTGTTTTTGCATATTGAAATCCAGATTTTCCATCATTTGTTGAAAAGTATATCCCTTCTCAGTTGAACTGCCTTTACTCAGTTTTCAACAATCAGTTGATATATTTGTTTGGGTCTATTCCTGGGTTCTCCACTTTGTTCCATTGATCTTGGTGTCTGTTCTTTGATCAATACAATGCTGTCTTGATTAATGAGTTTTATAGTAAGGTTTAAAATAGAGTAATGAATGTCCTCGAACTACATTTTCTTCCTTCATATTATGTATATATTTTAGGACTTGTCTTTCTTATAAACTTTAGAATCAGATTGCTTGTATCTACAAAACAGCTTGTTGGAATTTAGATGGGGATTGCATTGACTATTGAACAAACTGGGAAGATGTTTCAGCAATATCGAGTCTTTCTGTATATGAATATAAAATATTCTGTTTATTTATTTATATCTTCTTTGATTTATTTCATCAGGGCTTGCAATTTTCCTCATAAAGATCCTATACATATTTTGTTTTTAGTACAAATTTAATTTTTTTGTGCTAATCTAAATGGTATTGTTTATCCTTTAATTTTAAATGAGAGTTTTTCATTGATGGTGTATAGGCAAATAATTTATTTATATATATAAATCTTGTATCCTGAGACCTAGCTACACTCATCTCATAATACCAGGAACTTTATTATTGGTTCTTTAAGGTCTTCTACATATACAATAATGTCATCTGTAAACAATGACAATTTTATTTGTTTTTCCAACCTGCATGATTTGTATTTCTTTTATTGATGATGAAGTATTGAGTCAACATTTTACCTGGTCTTAGAGAGAAAGTATCCAGTTTTTCATTATTTTTTTATAGTTGTTCTTTTTTATTTTTTGCTCATTATTAAAAAAATTTATTTAGAACAATTTTTATAAAAGTGGTTAACACCTCAGAAACCCTTTTTCAGTGAGTGATTAATAGTAAACAGTCGATTGGTACAGGAGGGTGGGTGGTGAGGGAAGGATAAAGGGATTGAGTGGTATAATGATTAGTACACATGTTGTTGGTAGTTCATAGGGAAGGCAGTGTAGCACAGAGAAAACAAATAGTGACTCTGTGGCATCTTACTACACTGATGGACAGTGACTTCAATGGGGGGAGACTCGATAACGTGGGTGAATGTAGTAACCACATTGTTTTTCATGTGAAACCTTCATAAGAGTGTATATCAATGATACCTTAATAAAAATTAAAAAGAAGAATTAAATTGTACTCCCATAGTTGTTCTTTATCAAGTTGATGACATTCCAAACTATTGGTTTCTGATAGTTTTTGTTGTTGAGTGTTAGTGTTGGATTTTGTCAAATAATTTTCTACATTAGCTGATATGATCATATTGTTTTTCTACTTTAGCCTGTTGTGATGTGATGGGTTTTAGAACATTATATGAGCCTTATTTACCTGGAATAAATCCCACTTGTTCATGGTGTATAATTACTTTTATATATTATTCATTTAATTTATTAATATCTTGTTGACTTTTTTCCATCTATGACTATGAGAAATATTACTCTGTAGGCTCATTTTCTTATAACATCTTTTCATGATATTAATAATAGGGTAATGCTTCCTTCATAAAATTAGTTTGAAAGTATTTCCTCTGCTTTAATTTCTAAAAGAGATGTGGAGGATGAATATTTCTTTATCAAAAGTGTGGTAGAATTCACCAGTAAAACCATCTGGGCCTGCTGTATTCTTTTTTGAAACATGATTAGAGATTCAATTTCTTTAGCAGATACAGATCTATTCAGATAATTTATTTCTCCTTGTGTTAAATTTTATTATTCATTTTCTCAAGATTTGAGATTATTTCACCTGTGTTGTCAAGTTTGTAGGCATGGAATTGTTCACAGTATTATTTTACTATCCTTTAAATATCCCTGACAATAGTAGTGATGACTCCTATTTTATTGCTGATATTAGTAATTTCTGTCATCTCTTAATTCATTAGCATGGCTAGACATTTGTCATTTTTTAGCTTATTAAATAACCTGTTTTTGTTTTGTTGTCTTCTTGTTTTCCAGTTTTTAATTTCTTTGAGTTCTATTATAATTTTTATTTTTTTCTGCTTACTTTACACTTAAATTGCTCTTCTTTCTCTTTTTTCCTGAGGTGATCCTTTTTAGACCATTCTTATTTCCAATATACACATTTTTAATTCTATAAATTTCTCCTGAAACACTGCTTTTGCTGCTTCCCAAAAATTTAGATAAGTTAAAATTGATTTTTAATTAATTCAAATTATTTTGAAAAGTTCTCAGTATTTTTTTGGTCTATGTGTTATTTAGAAGTGTGTTGTTAAACTTAATTTTTCCAACTACCTGTTCTTGCTTTCTAGTCTAGTCTATTGTCATCTGAGAGGATACTTTATGATCTCTATTAGTTTATATATGTTAGGGGTGTGTTGTGGCCCAAAATGTGGTCTCACTGAATTTTCACATGAGCTTGAGAGGGATGTAGTCTGCTGTTGCTGGATGGAATATTTTATATTCTGTAAGTGTCAATTACAGCAAGTTGACTGATGGTGTTGTATCTTTACTAATTTCTGTCTTCTCAATTTATCAGTCACTAAAAGAGGAATATTGACTTTTGTAACTATACTTGTGTATTTATTTATCCTTTTAGTTGTATCTAGTTCTGGCTCACATATTTTCATACTCTGTTGTTAGATACATTTAAGATTTGTATGTCTTCTTAGATTATTGATCCATTCATTACCATGAAGCATCACTCTTTATTCTAATAATTTTTCTTGTTCTGAATCTTGCTTTGTTTGAATTGAATATAACTACTCTAGCTTTTTTGGTTTATTTATTTATTGTTGTTACGGTTACAATTTTTCTATCTTTATCCAACCCTTTCCTTTTTAACCATTCAGAGTCTTTATATTTTAAATGTTTTTTAATGGACAGTTCATACTTAGGCCTTCTTTAATCTACACTGACAATGTCTGTCTTGAAAAGAGTGTATTTATACCATTCATATCAAAGTGATTATTGAAATAATTGAATTAATATCTGCCATGTTTGTATTCATTGCCTTATTTTTAATTTGACATCTTTCCCGGTCTTTTTCTGCCTTCTCTTATTTTAATAAAATTATATATAATTCTATTTTATATTCCTCCTTAGCATTTCAAATGTACTTTAAATTTTTATACTTCATTTCTTTAACTAGTATATTTCGACCTACAATAAAACTATATCACTTCATTTTTAGTGCAGGCACCTTATAGTAGTATATTTCCAATTCTCACCTTTTATGCCTGTGTCATTGCCATTTATTTCATTCACCATATATATGTCATTACCTTTGTAATACTATTACTTTACACAGTTAACTTTTATACTTTTTTAACTTTTATAATTAATTATGAGAAAAATAAAATTTATTTTACCTTCATTTTTTCCTTCTCTGATTATCTTCCTTTTTTATGTAGATCCTAGCTACTGACCTATTTAATTTCCTTCTTGCTGAAGAATTCCTTTTAACATTTCTAACAGGGCAAGTATTCTGGCAGTGATTCTCCTCAGTTTTTGTTTGATAAAACTTTATTTCTCCTTCACTTTTGGAGAATCATGTTGCTGGGCACTGGGCATAGAATCCATGACTGATCCTTTTTTCTTTCAACACTTCACCCATTTCACTCTACTTTCTTCTTGATTTCATAGTTTCTGATGAAAAATATGCTATAATTCTTATCCTTGTTTCCCAGTCCCATTACTACCCCTAGGGTTATTTCAAGATTTTCTATGTTTGGGATTCTTCAGTTTGAATATCTTTCTATGTGCAGGTTTTTAGTGTTTCTTCTGCTTGCTGTTTTCTGAGCTTCTTGGACCTGTTGTTTGGGGTCATTCATTGATTTGCTCCATTTTCTTTTTTTTCATCTCCTGTTATTCCAATTATTTTTATCTTACAAATTTGGTTGATAATTTTCAAATTTACTTATGTTTTTCTTAGCTGGGTATAGTCTTGCCACTAGTCCATCAAAGACATTCTGCAATAGAGCATGTCCTTTTGATTTTGTCTTAGAGATTCCATCTATTTGCTTATAATACACATCCACTTTTACATGCTATCATTTTTTCCTTTAGAGCCCTTAACATATTAATCAGCTATTTTGTATTCCTTACCTGATAATTCCAAAATCTGTGTCATTTCAGGAATATGATTTTGATGTCTGCTTTGTCTATTCAGACCTTGTTTTTCTTGCCTTTTAGAATCCTCTAGTTTTTTGTTGAAAGCCAAAGATAATGTATTAGGTAGTATGAACTGAGATAAATAAGACTCAGTGTGATATTTTATATAAATCTTTCTAGGAGTTGTCAATGTTTATTGTAGTTGTTATGATGGAGGCTTCAGTCCCTCTGATGTCTTGGTTTTTATCTCCTCTGTTGTCTTTGGCCTCCCATAAGAATCTTATAAAATAGTGTCCCTGTCATGCTGCCCCTGTAGCTATAATCCACAGCTATTACTGTGATGATCTTTTGGTGTAGTGGTGAGGTATAAGGGAAGAGAAGTGTTCTATAACATTATTAAATCTCAGTGTTATAGTTAGCCTTATCTCTGGGTTCTGCTTACTGCCAATTTAGTTGAGAAAGGAAAGATAGAAGCTGCTCACCTTAGAGAAATGTCCTCAGCACATGTGTAATGAGGGCTCAGTATTTTACCCTGGTTTGTAGGCTACTTTTGTGAAGAAATCTTAGCATATTTCAATAAGGTACTTTTCCCTGTCCTTTGCCAGAGTCATTCTCTGTCTATTCACATTAAGAAATTTGTGGATTTCCTGAAAGTTAAAGTCATGAATGTGTGAGCCCTTCTAAAACTGAGATTCCCAATAGTTTCTCACTGTCAATCTAATCCATAATTAGTCTCCAGCAATTACCATTTAAGTATCCCTACTTGTCTATTTCTCTAGGTAAGATCTTAGCTGAAACTCTCTTGATTTGCCTGTCTGCCCAGATTTCATGTTGCTGGTTTTCTGTTCATCTCAGCTCTCTAACATAAAAGAAAAATTGTTAATTTTCATTTTGTTTGCATATTTCATATTATAATGAGGTGAATGTTGAGTTCCTAGTGCATTACATATTGGAACTGATACTGAAAATAAGTACAAATATGCAGTTCTTAATTTTCAATTCATAGAAATCTATCAGAATTAGCTAGACATGAACAAGACAGAACAATATAACCAAAGCCAGTAGGAAAGCAGAAAAAAATACAATAAAAATAATACAGTAAACCCAAATAACTAAATTCATCAGTCATGTACTTTAAAATGACTATGCTTACTATGATGAAGGAATTTAAATAAAATACAGATAATTTTATGGAAGAAGCTGATCAGAGCATTAATGGAAAACAGGAAACAATAATAGAGGGTAAATGAAAATAATAAAGGTGATGAAAACAATATAAAAGTAAATTACTTGGTTACAGCTAGCATTAATTCAAATTTCCAAAAAATGTGAACTGAAGAAAATGTCAGAAAAAATGCATATTAACACAGGGAGAGAAGAAACAATAAAAAGAACAGAGAAAAGTGTGAGTGAAATATGTCTATGGTGGAGAGGTTTACATATGTACATTTTAAGTCTCAAAAGAAGATGAGAATTAATAAGGTAGGATTATTTGAATAGTGACTGAGAATTTTTCAATATTGAAAGAAATTAATATCCATATTGAGACTTGAAATTCCCACAGTAATATATACCATGTTATTTTTTTTATTGAAGTATTATTGATATACAATCTTATGATGGTTTCAGATAGACAACATTGTGGTTTCAACATTCACCCATATTATCAAGTCCTTGCCCCCTCCACTGTGGTCAGTATCAGCATAGTAAGATGTTATTGAGTCATTACTTCTCCACGTTGCACTGCTTTCCCTGTGATCTACTTATATTGAATTATAGTGCCCATTAATCCCTTTCTCCCACCCCACCACCCTCCCCAACCCCTCCCCTTTGGTAACCACTAGTCCTTTCTTGGTATCTGTGAGTCTGTGGCTATTTTGTTCCTTCAGTCTTGCTTTGTTGTTATACTCCACGAATGAGTGAAGTCATTTGGTATTTCTCTTTCTCCACCTGGGTTATTTCACTGAGCATAATAGCCTCTACCTTCATCCATGTTGTTTCAAATGGTAGGATTTCTTTTCTTCTTAGGACTGAATTGTGTATATGTACTACATCTTTATCCATTCATCAATTGATGTACACTTAGGTTGCTTCCACGTTTTGGCTATTATAAATAGTGCAGTGATAAACACAGGGGTGCATATGTCTTTTCGGATCAGGGATTTTATTTTTTTTGAGTAAATTCCTAGGAGGAGTGGAATTACTGGGTGTAATAGTATTTCTATTAGTTTTTTGAGGAACTGCCATATTGCTTTCCATAGTGGTTGAACGAATTTACATTTATACCAACAGTGTAACAGGGTTCCCCCTTTCTCTGCATCCTTACCTGCATTTGTTATTTTTTGTCTTTTGCATATTGGCCATCCTAACTGGAGTGAGGTGATATCTCATTGTAGTTTTAATTTGCATTTCCCTGATGATTAGTGATGTGGAACATATTTTCATGTGCTTGTTGGCCATCCATACTTATTCTTTGAAGAAGTGTTTGTTCAAATCCTCCACCCATATTTTAATCAGGTTATTTGCTTTTTGGGTGTTGAGGCATATGAGTTCTTTATATGTTTTGGATGTTAACCCCTTATCAGATAAATCATTTATGAATATATTCTCCCATACTGTAGGATACCTTTTTGTTCTGCTGATGTTGTCCTTTGCTATACAAAAGCTTTTTCATTTTATGCAGTCTCACTTGTTCATTTTTTAATTTTGTTTCCCTTGCTGGAGGAGATGTGTTCAGGAAAAAGTTGCTCATGTTTATAATCAAATTTTTGCCTATGTTTCTTCTAAGAGGTTTATGGCTTCATGACTTAAATTAAGGTCTTTGATCCATTATGTGTTTACTTATGTGTATGGAGTTAAACAATAATACAGTTTCATTCTCTGAAATGTAGTTGTCTAGCATTCCCAGCACCAGTTGTTGAAGAGGCTGTCTTTTCCTTATTGCATATTCATGGCTCCTTTGTCATATATTAATTGGCCATATATGTGTGGGTTTATAACTTAGCTTTCTATTCTGTTCTATTGATCTATGGGTATGTTCTTTTGCCAGTACCAAATTGTTTTGATTACTGTCCCTTTGTAGTAGAGCTTCAAGTTAGGGATCATAATCTCCTAGCTTTGTTCTTTCACAGGAGCTATTTGGGATTTTTGTGGTTTCATATGAATTTTAGAACTATTTGTTCTAGTTCATTGAAGAATGCCATTGGTATGTTGATAGGGATTGCATTGAATCTGTAGAATTCTTTAGGCAGGATGGTCATTTTGACAAATTAATTCTTCCTACCCATGAGTATGGGATGTATTTCCATTTATTGGTATCTTCTTTAATTTCTCTCATGAGTGTCTTGTAGTTCTCAGGGTATACGTCTTTCACTTCCTTGGTTAGGTTTATTACTAGGTATTTTACTCTTTTTGATACATTGTAAATGGAATTGTTTTCCTGATTTCTCTTTCTGCTAGTTCACTCTTAGTATATTGGAATGCAATTGATTTCTGTGTATTGTATCCTTCCACTTTGCTGAATCCATTATTAGTTCTAATAGTTTATTGGTGGAGTCTTTAGAGTGTTCTACATATAGTGTCATGACATCTGTGAATAGTGACCCTTTCTTTAATTCTTCCTTACAAATCTGGGTAGCTTTCATGTCTTTTTCTTTTCTGGTTGTGTTTCTCAGACTTCCAGTACTATGTTGAATAAAAGTGGCAAGAGTGGGTATTCTTGTCTTGATCTTCAAGGAAAAACTTTCAGCTTTTTGCCATAGAGTATGATGTTAGCTCTGGATTTGTCATATATGGCCTTTATTTTTTTTGAGGTATGATCCCTCTATACCCATTTTGTTAAGAGTTTTCATTATGAATGGATTTTGACTGTTTTTGCCAAGTGTTTTTTCAGCATCTATTGAGATGATCACATAGTTTTTACCCTTCCTTTTTTTAATGTGGTATACCACATTGATTGATTTACAAATATTACACCATACATGCATCCCTGGAATAAGTCCTACTTGGATGTGATAGATGATACTTTTGATGTATTTTTTTATTCAGTTTGCTAATGTTTTGTTGAGGATTTTTGCATCTAAGTTCATCAGGGATATTGGCCTATAATTTTCTTTTTTTGTAGTGTCTTTGTCTGGTTTTGGTATTAGAGTGGTGCTGGCCTCATAGAATGAGTTTGGAAGTATTCTATTTTTTGGAGCACTTTAAGAAGGACAGATCTTAGCCCATCTCTGAATTTTTGGTAGAATTGAGCTGTGAAGCCATCTGGTCCTAGAATTTTGTTTATTTCTTTTTTATTACCAACTTAATTTTGTTGCTGGTAATCAGTCTGTTTAGATTTCTGTTTCTTCCTGTCTTATTCTTGTAAGTTTGTATGTTTCTCGGAACTTGTCCACTTCTTCAAGATTATCCCATTTATATAATTTTTCATAGAATTCTCTTATAATTCTTTGAATTTCTGTGATTTCAGTTTTAACTTATGTAGAGTTTGATTCCAGATCACCATAATAAAGCATATTTACAGAATAAGCTAGCATCAAACTTTTCTTTGGAAACTTTATCACCTTTGTAAGCCTTCATAGAACTGAAGTGAGTTAGGACCTTGCTCTGGATTAGGCTTTGGTTTAAGGGAATATTGTGATTGGTTTGATATTTTATCTAGACCAACAAAACTTTCTCTACATCAGCATGAAGGCTGTTTTGCTTTCTTATCATGTGTGAATTCACTGGAGAAGCTCTTCTAATTTCCTTTTAAGAACTTTTTATATGCAATCACATCTTGGGTAACTGTTTGACAGAAGAGGCCTACTTTCAGCTATCTCTGCTTTCAATATGGCTGAAAGATGTTGAACATCTTTTCATGTACCTGCTGGCCCTTCATATATCTTCTTTAGAGAAATGTCTATTCTGGTACTTTGCCCATTTTTAATAGGATTATTTGGGATTTTTTTGCTATTGATTTGTATGAGTTCTGTATATATTTTGGATATTAATTATCAGGTTGTGGTTTGAAATTCTTTTTCCCATTCTGTAGGGTGTCTTTTTACTTTGTTGATAGTTTCTTTTGCTGTACAGAAGCTTTTAGTCTGACATAGTCTGACATGCTTGTGCTTGAATTTGTTATATACACTTTAGATGTCATATTCCAAAAAATTACCAAGACCCATATCAAGGTGCTTCATCTCTATGTTTTCTCATCTTAAATTTAAATCCTTAATCCACTTTGAGTTAATTTTTGTAAGTGCTATAAGATTGGGGTCCAGTTTCCTTCTTGTACATGTGAGTATCCAATTATCCCAGCATCATTTATTGAAAAGAGATTTTTCCATGAGTATTCCTGGCTTCCTTGTTAAATATTAGTGAACTGTATATGTATGTGTTTTTTATAGGCTCTTGATTCTGTTCCATTGGTTTATTTATTTGTTTTTATGCCTGTACCATACTCTTTTGATGACTATGACTTTGTAGTTTAGTTTGAAGTCAGGAAGTGTGATGCCTCCTGCTTTTTTGTTCTTTGTCAGCATTTCTTTGACTAGTTGGAGTCTTTTGTGGATCCCTATAAATTTTAGGGGTGATTTTTATACTTCTGTAAATAATTCCATTGGAATATGGATAAGCATTGTTGTGAAACTATAGATGGCTTTGGTAGTATTGACATTTTAACAATATTAATTTTTCCAATCCATGAACATGGTATACCAATCCATTCATTTGTGCTTTCTTCCATTTCTTCCATTAGCATCTTGTATGCTAAGAATAGAAATCTCTCACCTTTTTAGTTAAATTTATTATTTAGTGTTTATTGTTTTTGAAGTTATTTTAAGTGGGATAATTTTTTTGATTTTCAGAAAATTGCTGTTAGTGTATACAAACACTACTGATTTCTTATGTTAATTTTGTTTCCTATAATTACTGAATTCCTTGATTATATCTATCAGATTTTTGGCTGAGTCTTTAGGACTTTGTATATATAAAATCAAGTTATCTACACAAAGAGGTTATTTTTACTTCCTCTTTTTCAATTATGATAGCTCTTTTTTCTTTTTCTTGCCTGATTGTTCTAGCTGGACTTCTAGTACTATTTTGAATAAGAGTAGTGTGAGTGGGCACCTTTGTCTTTTTCTTCATCTTAGAAGAAAATCTTTCATCTTTCTATGTTAAGTGTGATGTTAGCTGTGAGCTTAACATATATGGGTGTTGTTGAGATATGTACCTTCTGTGCCTAATTTGTTAAGAGTTTTATCATGAGTGAATGTTGAATTCTGTCAAATGCTTTTTCTGCATCTAGTGATATGATCACACAGTTATTTTCTTTCATTCTATTAATCTGATGTATCATATTGATTGATTTGTATATGTTGAAACATTCTTGCATCCTAAGTATAAATTCCCCTTGACCATGGTTTATGCTCCTTTTAATATGTTGCTGAATTGGGTTTGCTAGTATTTATTGAAAACTTTTGAATCTTTATACATCCAGTATATTTGTCTATAGTTTTATTTTCTAGTAGAATCCTTTTCTAGTTCTGGTAGTAGAATATTGCTGGCCTCATAAAATGAGTTTGGGAGTGTTCTCACCTCTTCAAGACACTGAGGTTGATTGGTATTAATTATTCTTTAAATGTTTGTTAAAGTTTACCAGTGAAGTCATCTGGTCCTAGACTTTTCTTGATTGGAAGATTTTTTATTGCTGATTCAATTGCTTTACTAATAATTGATCTATTAAGATAATTCCTTTTCTAATTGATTTAGTCTTAGCTGTATATTTCTGAGAATTCTTTTTCCTGTTTCTTCTAGATTGTCCAGTCTGTTGGCATATATTGGTTCAAAATAACCTCTATGATCCTTTGAAATTCTGTGCTCAATTGTACTGTCTCCTTTCTCAATTATAATTTTGTTGATTTGGGTCCTTTCTCTTCCTTTTCTTGGTTGGTCTATGAAGAGTTTGTCGATTTTGCTTATCTTTTCAGAGAACCAACTCTTAGTTAAATTTTTTTCTATTATTTTTCTCTTGTCTTTTTATGTTGTTTCTGCTCTAATATTTATCATTCACTTCTGCTGACTTTGGGCTCAATTTGTACTTTTTCTAGCTCCTTAAGCTGTGGAGTTAGGTTTTTTTTATTTGGGATCTGTCTTCCTTCTTAACCAATGCATTTATTACTATGAACATCCCTCTTGGAACTGCCTAACATATGGTTCATGTGTGCCTGAGAAGAGTGTGTATGCTGCTGTTTTGTGATAAGAAGTCCTGTATATATCTGTTAGGTCTATTTGGCATATAGTGTTCCCAAATCCACTGCTTCACTGTTGATCTATTTGGATGATCGATTCATTGTTAAGAGTAGGGTATTCAATCCCAAACTATTATTGTATTATTATTTATCTTTCTAGCTCTGTTAGTTTTGCTTTATATATTTAACAATGATCCAATGTTGGCGACATAGATATTTACAATTGTTATATCTTCCTGATATATTGACCCTTTTATCATTATATAATAACCTTTGTCTCTCATTTTATCTTAAAGTCTATTTTGTCTTCAGTAAGTATTTCTATCCCTGTTTTATTGTTGGTGTTAGTGTTTTTGCTTACTACTTGCTTAAAATGTCTTTTTCTACCTCATCGCTCTAAGTCTACATGAATCTTTAAAGCTAAAATAAATGTATTCTAGGCAATATACTGTCAGATCTTATTCTTTCAATCAATTCAGCATAATTTAAAAAATTATGTTTTTTCAGTGTATAACTTAATCCATATATATTTAAATTATTGATAGGTAAGGACTTACCATTGACATTTTGTTGTTTTGTTTTATTTTTTATCAATCTATTGTCCCTTTTTCTTATCCTGCTGTCTTTTTGTGTGTATGTGTGTTGAAGTCTTTTGGTATCAGTATTCTTTGAATACTTTATTGTGTTGTTTTGTGTAATTACTACAGATTTTCCCTTGTGGTTATCATCAAGCTTACATAAAATATCTTAAACTTATAACACCCTATTTTAAACTTATAATGGCCCAACTTTAATAGAATTTGTTAACTTTATACTTTTACTTCTCCCCTTTTCATTTTAGATCATTGCTGTTACAATTTACAGTTTTTATGTGGTATAGCTGATTACTATAGTTACTTTTATTTTTGCTACATCACATTTTAATTTTTAAATGACTTGTAAGTGAATATGAACCATTATTACCACATTTCATAATTTATGACTGTGGATAGTCTTCATTACCAATGAGATTTATACTACCTTTTCAAGTTTTTATTATATTAACTTGCATTTTTTCACTTCCATTCAAAGAACTTCCCTAAAAATTTCTCATAAGGCAGGTCTGGTTGTAATGAACCCTCAGCATTTGTTTGTTTGGAAAAGTCTTTATCCCTCCTTCATTTCTTTAGGGAAGCTTCACTGGGTGTAGAATTCTTGTTTGGCAGTTATTTTCTTTCAACATTTTGTGTATGTCATCCCATTCTCTCTTGGCGTGAAATGTTTCTGTTGAGAAATCCACCTATGCTGGTATGGTAGTTACCTTGTATGTCATTTCTCTTTCTTCTTACTGCTCTGAAATTCTTTCTTTGCCTTCGAATGTTGACAATTTTAATTATAATAGGGTTTGGTGTAGTCCTATTTGGGTTCAACCTATTTGGGGTATTTGGGGCCTCATGGATTTGCATGTCCATTTCTCTCCCCAGGTTTGGGCAGTTTTTAGCCATTATTGCTTTAATTTATTTTCTGTTCCTCTATCTTTCTCTTCTCCTTCTGAAGTTCCCATAATGTGATTTTTTTTTCATTGTGTCCCATAATCCCCATAAATTTTCATATTTTTTTTTCTTTTTGCTCCTCTGACTTGGTAATTCCCTATGTTCTATCTTCCAGCTAGCTGATATTTTCTTCTGCATGGTTGATCTTACTTTTTGAAATGATTGATTTCTTCATTTCAGTCATTTTCAACTTTAGGATTTCTTTGTTTTTTCACGGCTGCTATTTCCTCATCAAGCTTCTGATTTTGTTCATGCATTGTTTCCCTTATTTCATTTAGTTGTCTGCTTCTGTTTTCCTGTAGTTCACTAAATTTTCTTGAGGATTATTCTGAATTTTTTGTCTTGCAGCTCCTATATCACAATTTTTTTACAGTCAGATGTTAGAGTGTTGTTATTTCCCTTTAGTGGTGTCATATTTACCTGATTTTTTTCATAATCCTTGATTCTTTACATTGATATCTGAGCATTGAGTAATTGGGCTTCTCTTCCAGACATCACAGATTTGCTTTGGCTGAGACAGACCTTCATTAGTCAGCTCAGTTTGGATTTCTGAGTATATCTGCTGGTAATGTCCTTTGGCATGTAAGTCCTGCTGTTTTTTTTTGTCTATTTTGGGGCAAGGCAACTAACTCTCGAGTTCTTGGAGATGGTGATGGGAGGACATGGCACTGGCTGACAACAGTTGAACAGGACTGCTGGCTTTGTTCCTTACCCAACTGAGGCTGCAGGATTGTCTCTGTGATTGTATGGATTTCCTGGTCAGGCTTATTAGATGTTTGGGACTGGGCACTACATTTAGAAATAGACTGAGCTGTGAATTAGTTCCCCTGCCCTGGCAGGGTAACAGGATATAACCCAAGGCCTATACAGATCATTGTGTGAGGACCCAAATAAATCAGGTCAGAGTAGGTACTGAATTGCATGGTTAGGTGACACAATCAGTTTTGCACAGCAGATGGTGGACACTTTGGGCTGTGCTCTCTGTTCAAATGTCATTACACGCAAGGCTTTTGAATGAGGTATGCTTCCCATGTAGTTTGGTGAGGTTCCCTGTTCAGAGAGGCTGAAGGCTGTATTCAATGATGAGCAGGGCTACAAATTAGATTCCCTGCCTGGATGCAAAAAAAGAAGCAGCTCTAAAGGATGTAAAATCATTTTTTTGTTGTTGTTGTTTGTTAACTCAACTTTACCTGCACCTTAAGTTCCCTGACTTAATACTGCCACTGTTTTTGTTCTTCAAACTATCAGTCCTACCTGCCCTCCTGTTGGCTTGAGTGTCATTGCACCATACAGTTGTCATTTGCCTTCTGATCACGTGTGGCTGAAAGACTTCTACAGTGAGAAGTGATGTTGCTGCTCCTTGGCCTTGTCAGGCTGAGGAGGGCAGTTCCAGGCCACCCTTAATTTCTCAAAAAAGCTCTCCAGTTGTGAGCAGAGAGAGCTTCCCTCAACCTTGGCTAGGAGTTAATCCCCTTCCCTGAGCACAGCACAAGAATGCTCCATTCCCAATACTGGCTTTACTCTGGGGACAATCAGCTCTGCTTTCCTGCATTTTGGTTCAAGCACCACTGGACTACTCAGCTTCAAGGAGTTGCTGCAAACCCTTCTGGTCAGATGGGGCTGGAAGAGACTCCACAATAGGTGGCGCTGTGATTCAGCCCCTTGCCTGGGTGTGGGCAAACTAGGCCCTAAAGCCAGCAAAACTCCTCATTTGAGTATCTGAATCAGGCATATCTGTACCCTACTGAGTTCCTTGGTCAGAGTATGCCCCAAATTTCCTTCTGCAAATAGCAAACCTCTAGCTAAGAATACTACTTGGGCACGACAGTTATGAAAATGTGCCAAGATCCCTGTGCTGGTTGTTGCAAGTCCCTCCCTCTTTTCATTACTGTCAAATTCCCAGTGGTTGAGCCCTCCAGATTTCCCTGTAATCTTTGTGGTATGAGATTAGAATAGGAACTCCCACAAAGTGAACTTAATGCTGTGGAGGAAGGGGCTGCTTGTCCCCCCAGGTTCTTTTTCCCCTCTGGAGGAACCAGAGGCTTGGGGGAGACTTCTTTGCTTGATGCTGCACTGGCCGAAGCCATAGAGCAATGTGTAGCTGCTCCTCTTACCCTTCTAATGCAGTCTGTATTGGTCTCTATGGTGCATGGGTGTGCTTAAGCATCTGTCCCCAAATTCTAGGACTCTCCCAGTGGTTCCTTGTTCTTGAGTAGTTGTAAGTTGTTCTTGTGAGGCACAGTAAGGTCAGAAATGACCTAAGTCACAATCTTGTGACAACACTCCTCTGTATTTTTATTTACGAGATGACATAATGAGTTTAAGTATTCCTATGATAGAATGTCAAATATTTTTTATCTTTATTCTGGATACACAAAAAGTGCAAAGTGTATTAAATAAAAAATTCTCCATATTTTCTCTCATCTCTGTCAATAATAATCACACATATAAGAAAGAAATTGTATTCAGTATCTATCTTGTGTTCTGACCCAGAGGCACTATGCAGAATTATTGATAAGTTCATCTAAATTATAAAATACCAAGAATGTCACAAATATTTTTAAGTTGCCTTGAATTGTAATTGCTCTCTTTTGGTCTCCCTCTACTTACAAATGAGAATTTTGCAGATATGCACATAGATCTAAATTTATTTACTTCTCAATTCAAAAATAATTTAAGGATTCTATTTACATATTTGCTGAAGGAAAGAATTCAATAGTTTTAGATTTCTTTAGAGGAATGCCAGAAATTTTATTGAATATATCAGCAATGATTGGCTAGTTAGCAGCCTATTACTATAGAATTTCAATTTCAAAGTAGTCTAATAAGAGTTGACTGATGTCTGCCTGTGCACATTCTTAAGTGATAATCAGTATAAAATTACTCTTCAGTGGAGGCTTATGTCATAAGCTGAATGTCTAAATGATGAATATGTAATGAAATTAAACAGAATTGAGACAGATGTTTCTAACTTTTGATAAATGTGCATATCTTCATAATTAGATAATAAGTCCATTGCCTGGAAGATCAATTGGGATGTAATAATTTTAGAACTAAATAATTTCATTGTTTGGCATTTATGAGACATGCTGAAAAGCAAATTCCATATTAGTTTACTTAAAATATTGCTTATTTTCTTTCTAAGCACTCGATTGAAAATGAAAAACATATACTGTCATTTTGCATCTTCATATAAAATTATTTGTTATACAGATGTTAGAAAATCATTTCAAAACAAAATTTTGTAGATTAATGGCTTCTCCTGGGTAATACAGAGGAAATAATGCATTTGAAGTATTCTAAGTCAAATACCAGATATTAATGGTACAAAAAATTTAAATAATGTAAATTTTACCTGAAATTCTTTATTTTCTATATATAAATTAATGAAATGAAAACAGATCAGTGTGCTTGTTAGTCTGGTGATAGGCTTGGGTATTTGATATAATTGTATTTGATTTTCTATATTTATTAAGTATTTTCAAATAAGACACACATATAAAAACTAATATAACTTTCAGTAAAGTTTGCATTGGGAGTGATGGTGGCAAGATGGCAGAATAAGACATACCTAGCTCACATCTCCCCCTCACCAAAAAATTCGGCATCTGTTTATGGACAAAAGTACCTTTGTGGGAAATGTGGGATCCTGCACCTTACTCCAATGGGCCTTTGAAGAGACCTAGCCCACCCCTCCATGCATCAGATAAGAGGTATATGGACCCCAGACCTAGCTGTGGTATGCATCATGAAGTGGACCTTGAACTGTCTCTAGGCCCTCTTGACAATGGTCTTGGAATTCCTGGAAAACACTGATTTAGAAAATCACCAAGAAATGAGAGAGCCTTTGTGGAGGTCCAAGATTCCAGTAGAAAGTTCTAGCATAAGGTTGGAGCAAAAAATCCAAGGTGGATAGAATGGAGAGTGTAAAAGGGAAGCTATGACATTACCCATGTCTCACCTTCCACTAAATCCACACAGAACAGTGCCATGAAAACCCTTCTTGGTCTTTGATTTCTCCCATGTGGAAGAGTGAGAGCATGTAAATGAGTGCCCAGCCTCCCAAGCTATACGAGATTTAGCCAAAGAGGCCCACTTCTCTCTCACCCTATGCAGAGTACTGAGTCATGAGCTACTTAACTGGGGGGCAGTTAGCAGCTGGGAGAATAGCAGCCTGAGGTTGGAAGGTATAAAAGGAATGAGGATTCTACTAACCATATCACAGACTCTATCAGGAGGCTGGCCCACTAGCCATCAGGACACTTTGCCTGTAGATCCCCCAATGACCCATAAAATCCCTCACTTCTCTGCTTGCTTCATTGCACATCCACTACCACCTTGTGGCTGGCTTCCTGTGTGTATTCCAGTCACATTTGGAGGAAGTTTTGGCAGATAGCTAATGAGAACAAATAGAAAGTCAGCCAAATCTGCAGACCAAGGAGAGATTGCCAACTTGGGCACTTATCACTACCTTTGGAAAAACAAAAGGGAGACTTCAGCCTTTGGACTGGTGTGTTGCAGGATAGAAATGGTAGTCTTAAGGATTCTGCCACAAGGAGTAAAGGAGTGGAGTTGGGGTAACTTAAGGTCTGAGAAAGCCTCAGAATCCCTAGCACAGGTGACAGAAAGCAATTCTGTCTTAGTCAGTCAGTAAAGATGGGAGAAGGTGACTATTTCAAACGTTAAGACAGCAATGCAGACTTCAAGTAGCATGAAAAATCAAGGAAACATGATGTCACCAAAGGATCACGATTATCTTCTATAGCTGACCCTCAAAGATATGCAGATCTGCAGTCTAACTGATAAATAATTCAAAATAGCTGTTTTGAGGAAGTTCAATGAGGTACAAGAAAACACAAAAAGACAATGGAACAAAACTATGGACACAATACATGAACAAAATGTGAAGTTTAACACAAAAGAACAAAAAAAGAAATTCTGAAGCTAAAGATTACCAAAAATGAAAAGAAAAATATAGTAGCATCAACATCAGATGGATCAGGCAGAAGAAAGAATCGATGAGGTAAAAAAGCACCTTTGAAATTACATAGTCAGGGAGTAACACCAAAGAGAGAATGAAAATCTCTTTTCATGGAACAGTTTTTCAAAATCATTGCAAGGGAAGAAAGCCTACATGAACTACAGAACACCATTAAGAGAAGCAATCTAAGAATTATTGCAGTCTCCAAGGACAACTGAGAAGAAAGTGTCAGAAAATTTATTTAAAGAAATAATGACTGAGCAAAAACTCTGATTCATCTCATGACAGATTTGACCATGCCAGCTGGTGAAGCTCCTAGGTCTCCAAACAAATTCAACTTTAAAAGATCTTTTTTAAGACACATTATAATAAAACTGTTAAAAATCAAAGACAAAAAGAATATTAAAATTGGTTTGGAAGAAGCCCTTCCATATGCACTAATGAAGACTGAACTTTCATTTAAAGACTTTTTGCAATGATTTTGAAAAACTGTTCCATAGTTTTAGAGTTTATACTTGATAAGTACTTTACATGTTAATGAAAATAAGAGTAAATTAATTTTCCTAGCCTTGGGATCCTGGCTCTATCATTTCTTTGGGGACTTTAGTTGCCTTAATTGTAATAGGGTATAATATTAACACATATACAAAATATGTTAAAAATTAACATAATATTTGTTCTGTAGACTTCATCAGACTGCAAGAAGCAAATTAAGGAATACATTCAAAGTAAAAACTATGAAGAAACTAAAAAGAAAAGTGAAGTAATACCTCAAAAATAAATAAATATATAAATTTAGTCCTACCAGAAGTTCAATGAACAAAAGTTTTAATTTCATCCTGCATTCTGTGTCACTGCAAGTACTCAAAAATATTTGTTGAAGACATAATTTTAAATGTTAATTATGGCATGTTCCCAATATTTTAATGATGATTCATGTGAAAAATTATTTTTCTTTAATCAAGGTATCATTAATAAACAATCTTATGAAGGTTTCACATGAAAAACAATGTGCTTACTACATTCACTCATATTATCAAGTCCGCACCCAAATCCTATTGCAGTCACTGTCCATCAGTGTAGTAAGATGCCACAGAGTCACTACTTGTCTTCTCTGTGCTAGTTTTCCCCATGATTCCCCCCACACCATACATACTAAACATAATACCTCTCAATTTCCTTCTCCCTTCCTTCCCAACCCCCCCCCTCCCCTTTTATAACCGCTAGTCCCATCTTGCAGTCTGTGAGTCTGCTGCTGCTTTGTTCCTTCAATTTTGCTTCATTTTTATACTCTACAAATGAGGGAAATCATTTGTTATTTTTCTTTCTCTGCCTGATTTATTTCACTGAGAATAATACCCTCTTGCTCCATCCATGTTGTTGCAAATGGTAGAATTTGTTTCTTTCTTATGGCTGAATAGTATTCCATTGTGTACATGTACCACCTCTTCTTTATCCATTCATCTACTGATGGACACAGGTTGCTTCCATATCTTGGCTATTGTAAATAGTGCTGTGATAAACATAGGGGTACATATGTCTTTTTGAGACTGAGAATGTGTTTTCTTTGGGTAAATTCCAAGGAGTGAGATTCCTGGGTCAAATGGTATTTCTATTTTTAGTTTTTCTAGGAACCTCCATATTGCTTTCCATAATGGTTGAACTAGTTTACATTCTCACCAGCAGTGTAGAAGGGTTCCCCTTTTCTCTGCATCCTCACCAGCATTTGTTGTTCCTAGTCATTTTGATGTTGGCCATCCTAACTTGTGTGAGGTGATATGTCATTGTGGTTTTAATTTATTTCCCTGACAATGTCAGACATGTCATGTACAAATATATTCTCCCATACTGTAGGATGTCTTTTTGTTCTGCTGGTGGTGTCTTCTGCTGTACTGAAGGTTTTTAGCTTGATGTAGTACCATTTGTTCATTTTTTATTTTGTTTCCCTTACCCAAGGAGATGTGTTCAGGAAAAAGTTGCTCATGTTTATATTCAAGAGATTTTTGCTTGTGTTTTCTTCTAAGAGTTTTATGGTTTCATGACTTACATTCAACTCATGGATCCATTTTGAGTTTACTTTCTGTATGGGGTTAGACAATAATTCAGTTTCATTTTCTTGCGTGTAGCTGTCAGTTTTGCCAACACCAGTTGTTGTAGAGGCAGTCATTTCTCCATTGCATGTCCATGGCTCATTTATCATATATTAATGGACCATATAGGCTTGGGTATATATCTGGGCTTCCTAGTCTGTTCCATTGCTCTATGGGTCTGTTCTTGTGCCAGTACCAAATTGTCTTGATTATTTTGGGTTTGTAGTAGAGCTTGAAGTCAGGGAGTGTAACATCCCTAGCCTTATTTTTCCTTCTCAGTATTGCTTTGGCTATTTGGGGTCTTTTGTTGTTCTGTATGAATTTTAAAACTATTTGCTCTAGTTCGTTGAAGAATGCTGTTGGTATTTTGATAGGGATTGCATTGAATCTATAGATTGCTGTAGGCAGGATGGCCATTTTGATGATATTAATTCTTCCTATCCATGAGCACAGGATTTGTTTCCATTTATTTGTGTCTTCTTTAATTTCTGCAATGAGTGTCTTGTACTTTTCAGGATATAGGTCTTTCACTTCCTTGGTTAGGTTTATTCCTAGGTATTTTATTCTTCTTGATGCAGTTGTCATTGGAATTGTTGTCCTGAATTCTCTTTCTGATAGTTCATTGTTAGTTATAGGAATGCAACAGATTTCTGTGTATTAATTTTGTATCTTGCAACTTTGCTGAATTCAGATATTAGATCTAGTAGTTTTGGAGTGAAATCTTTAGGGTTTCCTATATACTATTCATGTCATCTTCAAACAGTGACAGTTTAACTTCTTCCTTACCAACCTGGGTGCCTTTTATTTTTTTGTATTGTCTGATTGCTGTGGCTAGGCCTTCCAGAACTATGTTGAATAAAAGTGGGAAGAGTGGGCATCCTTGTCTTATTTCTGATTTTAAAGGAAAAGCTTCCAGCTTCTCGCTATTAAGTATGTTATTGGCTGTAGGTTTGTCATATATGGCCTTTATTATGTTGAGGTACTTGCCCTATATACCCATTTCACTGAAAGTTATTATCATGAATGGATGTTGAATTTTGTTGAATGCTTTTTTAGCATCTTTGGAGATGATCGTGTGGTTTTTGTCCTTCTTTTTGTTGATGTGGTGGATGATATTGATGGATTTTTTAATATTGTATCAATCTTGCATCCCTGGAATAAATCCTACTTGACCATGATGGATGATCTTTTTGATGTATTTTTGAATTAGGCTTGCTAATATTTTGTTTAGGAATTTTTGCATCTACATTCACCAGGGGTGTCGGTCTGTAATTTTCTTTTTGTTGTGGTGTCTTTGCCTGGTTTGGTATTAGAGCGATGTTGTCCTCATAGAAAGAGTTTGGAAGTATTCCCTCTTCTTCTACTTTTTGGAAAACTTTAAGGAGGATGGGTATTAGGTCTTCACTAAATGATAAAATTCAGTGGTGAAGCCATCTCATCCAGGAGTTTTGTTCTTAGGTAGTTTTTTGATTACTGATTCAATTTCATTGCTGGTAATTGGTCTGTTCAGATTTCTGTTTCTTCCTAGGTCATTCTTGGAAGATTGTGTTTTTCTACAAAGTTGTCCATTTCTTCTAGGTTATCCATGTTGTTAGTATATTATTTTCATAGTAATCTCTTATAATTCTTTGTATTTATGTGGTGTCCACAGTGATTTTTCCTTTCTCATTTCTGATTCTGTTTATGCATGTAGACTCTGTTTTTTTCTTGATAAGTTTGGCTAGGGGTTTATCTATTTTGTTGATTTTTCTCAAAGAACCAGTTCCTGCTTTCATTGATTCTTTCTATTTTATTATTCTCAGTTTTATTTATTTCTGCTCTGATCTTTATTGCATCCCTCCTTCTACTGACTTTGGGTCTCATTTGTTCTTCATTTTCTAGTGTCATTAATTGTGAGTTTAAACTGTTCATATGGGACTGTTCTTTCCTGAGGTAGGCCTGTTTTACATATACTTCCCTCTTAGCATGCCCTTCACTGCGTCCCACAGATTTTGTGGTGTTGAATTATTGTTGTCATTTGTCTCCATGTATTGCTTGATCTCTGTTTTTATTTGGTCATTGATCCATTGATTATTTAGGAGCATGTTGTTAAGCCTCCATTTATTTGTGACCTTTTTCATTTTCTTTGTATCATTTATTTCTAGTTTGATACCTTTGTCATCAGAGAAGCTGGTTGGTAGAATTTCAATCTTTCTGAATTTACTAAGGCTCTTTTTGTGGCCTAGTATATAATCTATTTTTGAAAATGTTCCATGTGCTCTTGAGAAGAATGTGTGTCCTGTTGCTTTTGGGTGGAGTGTTCTATAGAAGTTTGTTATGTTCATCTGTTCCAATGTGTTGTTCAGTGCTTCTGTCTCCTTACTTATCTGTCTGGTTGATCTGTCCTTCAGAGTGAGTGGAGTGTTGAAGTCTCCTAAATGAATGCATTGCTTTCTGTTTCCCCCTTTAATTATTTTAGTATTTGTTTCACATATGTAGGTGATCCTGTGTTAGGTGCATAGATATTTATAATGGTTATATCCTCTTGTTGGACTGACCCCTTTATCATTATGTAATGTCCTTTTCTGTGTCTTGTTACTTTGCTTTGAAGTGTATTTTTTCTGATACAAGTACTGCAACTCCTACTTTTTTCTCCCCATTAGTTGCATGAAATATCTTTTTCCTTCCCATCACTTTTAGTCTGTGTATGTCTTTGGGTTTGAAGTGAGTCTCTTGTAGGCAGCATATAAAAGGGTCTTATTTTTTAATCCATTCAGTGACTCTATGTCCTTTGTTTGGTGCATTTAGTCCATTTACATTTAGGGTGATTATCAATAGGTATGTACTTATTGCCATTCCAGGCTTTAGATTCATGTTTACCAAAGGTTCAAGGGTAACTTCCTTACTACCTAACAGTCCAAATAACTTAGTATGTTATTACAAAAACAATCTAAAGGTTATTTTCTTTCTCCTACTTTTTATTCCTCCTCCATGGTTTATATATTAGTTATATTCTGTGCTCTTTGTCTATCCCTTGACTGACTTTGGGGGTCGTTGATTTGAATTTTGCCTTTGCTTAGTAATTAATTGTTCTATTTTCTTTACTGTGGTTTTATTTCCTTTGGTCAAAGGTATTTAACATTAGGAACACTTCCATCTATAGCAGTCCCTCCAAAATATACTGCAGAGATGGTTTGTGAGAGTTAAATTCTCCGAGCTTTTGCTTATCTGAAAATTGTTTAATCCCTCCTTCAAATTTAAATGATAATCTTGCCTGATAGAGTATTCTTGGTTTGAGGCCCTTCTGTTTCATTGCATTAAATATATCATGCCACTCCCTTATGGCTTGTAAGGTTTCTGTTGAGATGTCTGATGATAGCCTAATGGGTTTTCCTTTGTATGTGATCTTTTTTCTCTCTCTAGCTGCTTTTAAAAGTCTGTCCTTATCCTTGATGTTTGCCATTTTAATTGTTATATGTCTTAGTGTTGTCTTCCTTGGGTCCCTTGTGTTGGGAGATCTGTGCACCTCCATGGCCTGAGAGACTGTCTCCTTCCCATAACTGGGAAAGTTTTCAGCAATTACATTCTCAAACATACTTTCTATCCCTTTTTCTCTCCTTATTCTGGTAGCCCTATAATGTGAATATTGTTCCTTTTGGATTGGTCACACAGTTCTCTCAATATTCCTTCATTTCTAGAGATCCTTTTTTTTCTCTGTGCCTTGACTTCTTTGTATTCCTCTTCTCTAATTTCTTTTCCTTTTACAGTGTCCTCTACTAGATTTAATCTGCTTTTAAATCCCTCCATTGTATGTTTCATTTCAGATATTGTATTACTTAATGATGTAATCTTTGTCCTGAATTCATCCCTGAGCTCTTGAATATTTTTCTGTACCTCCAGAAGCATGTTTATGATTTTTATTTTGAAATCTCTTTCAGGAAGATTGATGAGTTCAGTTTCATTTGGCCCTTTTCTGCTGTTTGTGGGGGTTTTGGTTTGAAGCAGTTTCCTTTGACATTTCATATTTGTATGTGGCTTCCTCTAGTGCCCAGTAACTAGTCTCTGGGGTTGCTCAGCCACTGGAGCAATGTTAGGGATTGCAGGGGAGTGGTACTGAGTACCTGTGGGGAAGAAAGTGCTGTTTCCTACTTTCCACCTGCTATGCCTGTCTCCAATGCCAGCAACAGTGGGCCAAGCACACAGGTTTAAGCCTCTATGCTTTGTGTTTTTAGCTGCTATAGGCAGGGCCTTCCTCAGGCTGGCCTGATCCCAGGGCAGGGACTGTCAGTTTGTGAGCAGGTGCCAACTGGCCAAGAGGAAGGCACAGCAGGCTGTGTATCATGGTGGGGGGGCCTCAGAGCTGCATATCCAGCCAGAGGAATGGAGCGCCTGAAGCTCCTGAAAGTTCCCAACTTCCTGGGCAGAGTGTGCTAAGACAATTTTGTCCACGTGTCCTTTCTCCTGAGCAGCAAGCTCTATGTAATCCTTACCCCTTAATGAAGACAAACCCTTTTTAAGAGTATCTCTTTATTTCTGAGAAAATTTTGTTTCTGATTGCTGGTGATTTTTTTTGGAAGTTCCAAGTAGTTAACTTGTTTTTTGCTATGATCTTTCAATGAGCACTTGTAATCATATGAATTAAGTTTTTAATCCAATTTGTCTTGGCACTTGTATTCATTCTAAGGCTACTATATATATATGTATGTATATATAACAAAGTATCACAAACTAGGTGGCCTATAAATATTTTGTCTTGTAGTTTGTCTAGAAGTATGAAATTGCTGTGTTGCTTTCCAAATACATAGTTAGTATTAATATTGGCATGTCCTAAGGTAAAAATTACACATTATATATACATTTGTGTGTGTCTGAAGTTGAGTTCTCCAAAAGATGATGAAGGGGTAAAATCCTGCTTTCCGATATATAACTTTATTATCAAGTTAATATGTATGTTGATGTTTCTAATTTTCACATGAAAACTCTTTCAGATATTATAAACTTCAATTCATTTATGTACAAAGTATTTATTGAGTGTCTCCAATGTATTTTACGTACCAGAAATATGGTGGCAATTGAGGCAGAAAAGGTTGAATCCTATGGAGATTACATTCTAATCCTGAAAAACTAGAAAACCTAAAAACAAGCAAATGCATTAAACTGAAAAGTACTAGAAAAGAAATGGGCATGCTGTTTTAGGGAGTAGGTATTCTGAATCAGAGAAGGGCATTTTCAGGAAAATCTTCCAGAGAGTGGTATTTGAAGGAAGACCTGTGTGTTTGAAAAATAGTGGGAGATGTGTCTGCTTTAGGAATAGGGAAATACACAGTCACAGGATCTAAGGTGAACATGATGGGCTATTATTTCAATACAAAGTTCAACTTTGCTAGACTGTAGTTTATCAGATGAAGTTGAAGACGTCATTAGGAGTTTCCTAATTCTGAGTGAGTAAGAATGTTTAAGTATGTGTTTTATCCTAAATGAATGGGGAAGCTCTTAGAAGCTTTCAAGCTGGAATGACATGATTTATATTTCAAAAGGAAAGCTCCACCCCTGGTTTGAAAACAGTTATAAAGGCAGCATTTCCTGCTTTTCTTTCTATAGGTCAGTGAAAACAACAAAGAAGAGCAAACAAAAAACTCACAACCCATTACAAGTAATATTAATGTAATTATAAATTACAATTTCAGCCAAAGCACTGCCCCAGGCAGAAGGCTGCTGCACAGAATTGCACAAGAAGTAGAAAGTTGACGTTTAGATCTCAGGAAAAGCTGCCAGGGAAATGGAGATCAGATCAAAACACCAAACTGCTTATTAAGAAAAAAAGAAAGAAAGAGAAAGGAATAAAAGAAATAAGCAAACACAACCACACATGGCAGTTTGCTAAATAATGAAAACACTATTCATCTCTGCATGTTTCTGACTCTGTAAATGCAGTGTCTGTGTGATTTTGGCAAGCCATTAGATTCTAGACTGCTGTTGTTTGTGTTTTTGGTCAGTAAAATAAGGCAGTGACCAGATATAAAGCACTTCATTTTAATTCTAAAACTTGGTATATTTTGAAGAATCCACAAGCACTTGGTCCGGAATTGCAAAGCTATCCTAATCTGAGTCTGTTCTGTGATCCAATCGGCATGGCTTACCTCACAACACACATCTTTTTGCTGTGCATCTGCTCAGCTCTATTTTTCCATCACCGGCTCCTTCTGCTCGTCATCGTGTTCTCTTGCACTGTAACTTTGTCTTGCTTGTGGCCTGCCACATAGTCTGTCCTGTCTAATTCCAAATCAAAACCTTTGAAATGCTGCTTCCAACACTCCGTTTCATATTCTCAAGATTTCATAGTTGAAACTAGAGAGAAATAGCTACATTTTTCTGGTTATATTTTTGAGGAAAGAGACATTATAATTATGGGGGCAACTTACCAGTTTCCTGCTCCTTGGGGAAGGTATCATCCTTGGTTGATTCAGAAGCTGCTGACATGGGAAAGAGTCATGTAACATTAAATAAGTAGAGAAGGTAGCATAAACATTAACAAGTTGTCCTTTACTTAGCAGCAATTGTACTCTCTCTTCTTGTAGTACTTAAAATGTCAAAGATACAACCCCTCCTGCAATGCTAGTGAAACTGTTAATTGCCATAGCTTTCTGGATTTGGCAACATTTATTAAAATTGCAAATATATGTACTTCTGATGCTGCATCTTAACTTCCACAAGCCTCTTCTGTAAATACAATTATGCTTTGGGAATTGATAGATGCATGATTGAAGCATGGTTTATGTCATAGACTGGAAGAATCTAAATTTTCATTAATCAGGACCTCATTTAATAAATTATGCTTTATCCATTTAGTGGTATATTCTGCTGAAATAAAATGTACATTCTAATCCCAAACAACTCGAAAACCTAGGGACAAACATGCATTAAACTGAAAAGCACTGGAAAAGAAATGGACATGGTGTTTTAGGGAGTAGGTATTCTGAATCAGAGAGGGTATTTTCAGGAAATTTTATTAAACTTTCTCTGTTACATAGCATTAAATTTTAAAAGAATTGTGCTATTATGAATATTATGGGAACAATGTACATTTTTTTGCTTGTATATGTTCAAAATATCTCAGATATAAAGAAAACTTCTAGCATTTGTTTCTCCTGGTCATCTCCCCAGGTGATGGATAATTTTTGCATAACTCGATTTTGAAACTTCTGAATTTTAACCTATCTAAATAAACTGTTCAAACAGATGTGATTCTGAAAAGAATAAAATAAACATACCTTTGCTTATAAGAATAAGTTACTGGAAGTTAAGTTCAGAGATCATTAAGATCAGGAGGCTCTTAAAATCACAAGAGATGATGCTGTTTTAGATTAGTAGACAGACAAGAAACATTTTGTTAGTGAAATCGATAGTATTTGCTGCAAAACTGGACATGGGGCAAGAATGAGAGACATAAGGCACCAAGTGTAATGGGCAGAGCATTGACTTGACTAGAACATTGATGAAAACCCCACTTGCAGAGAATGGGGAAATCTGAGGGAGCAAGTGTCATGGAGGGGCTTAAATTAGAGCCACACAAATACCTCTTGGGGGATTAGAAACTGCTAACAATAGGAGCTCATTCAAGAATCAGTGACCTTGAGATATGTCAGTGCATGAGTATGCGAAATGCTGTAGGATACTGTGGCCAAAACATGAGCAGAGCAGTCATATTCCTGTTTTCATGGTAACTGTGGCACTATAGAGGGCTGCCAGCGAGGGCTTTCCTGAGGAAGACTACTTAGACTGAGAAATAGGATGGCTAGAAATTGACTGGAATAAATGGGACCTCTATGCCAAAGGCCTTAGCATAGAAAGAAACAGAAAAACATTTTGGCTGAAGTGAAGAGGTAGGCAGGAGCCTAAAACATGAAAGGTCTAAATAGCATGGAAAAATATTAAGGTTGGCAAATTCTTTAAAATAAACCAACCTAACAGATACCTGGAGAACACACAGCAAAAAAGAAAAAAAATTAGTAGAGTTCTACTTAAACATTAAAAATCATTAATTTAGAATAGCTTTGTCACTGTATTTTATTTTCATGGTTAGTATGGTGATTTTCCTTGAATAACCACTTTGCAGAAAAATTAGTTAACAAGTATGTACAGTTGGAGTGGTTTTATAGCTTCAACATTTACTGTTGAAAACAGAGAGTCTTAAATGCTAACATGTATTTTAAATTAAAATGATACATATATGACAAATTTTCTGTGGGACATATTGGAATAGAGTTAATATTAAAGTGGTGGGCATAAGGGAAAAAAGTAATTTAGTTAGTAAAATAGAAAATGCCCTTAATGGCATAAATGATAGAATAGAATGTCTAATGCTCATGCTGTGTGCTTTATATAGGTATTTTCTCTTAGTGTCAGGCAATAGAGCAAACAAGGCATTTTTAATAGATTTTCTTTTCTACAATTTGTTGCACAGCAGCAATTTGTATCTATTTGTAATTAAAATGACATTAAGCAGCACTATTATCAGTTATACAGTTTTTCATAGTAAAGATCTCATATGAAAACCTTCACTAAATCTATAGACTCAAATATATAATAGGTATTACTGTTTTCCAGGGTCAAAAATAAGGGTACATTGTCCAATTACCTTCAAAAGAACACTTCAGTTTGGAACTTATTCATATATTGCTTTTCAGTGTTTCTTAATTGATTTATGCACATGTTATTTATCTAGCCAACAATTCTAAAAAATATGTGGAATGAAAAGATTACAAATAATTTATACTTTTAATGTACACCAATAATATATTCAGAAAGGTGTTTATAAATACAGAAGCAGAATGAAACAACAGAAAGATTTGGTTTGAGAAAAATGTGGGTTTGACTCCAGTTTCTTTTTTTTTCTCCCTCCCTCCCTGTCTCTTTCTCTCTCCGCTTAAGTCTCTTGGGTTATCCTAAACTGTGTTTAGTAATACTTACTCCAAGTATAGAGTCCTATCCTATTACTAGGTTACAATGTGAAATAGAATTCAATTCACTTTTATTGAATTCTATGATTTCCAAATAACTTCTAACTTGTAAAACTATAGATGTAAGTTATAGAATATCTTCTTCAAGATATCTGACAATAAGTCATCCATACAGGTAATAATAACTTGATATGCACTAGGGATGTTGTAACAATGTACCACAAACTGGAAAGTTTAAAACAGAAATTTATTGTCTTGCAGTTATGGCAGCTAGAAGTTTGAGATCAAGGTATTGACAGAGACTCTACGAAGTGCTCTTCTTTTTTTCTTTTTTACCAGCTTATGGTAGCTAAAGGATTTCCTGTGGTAGTATAACTTCATGTTGTCTCCACCTAAATAAGGTTATCTTAACTCTGTATCTGTATGCAGCCCTCCCCCTTCTTAAAGGACAACACTCTGATTAAAGGCTCACCCCACTCTAATGTGCACTCATCTTAACCAATTGCATCTGCAGTGACCCACTCTTGGTCACTGAGTCCCAGTCACAAGTACAGGGGGTTAAGGCTTCATCTTATCTTTTCAGGAGACACAATTCAATTCAATCTGTGGCATATACTAAAACAATAACAAACAACATCAGTTACATTAGGACTTGACTGACAGAAAATTTATTGCTTGAATAGGGACAGACTTTCATTACATGTGAATATACTACAATTATCAAATATACTACTTGAAGCTAGTGTGATTCTGATAGGGCTGTCTGGAGTCAGCTTCATTTATTTCTCACACATTAATGTGAAATGTTCTCTTTCACTGGCCTAAGTCTGCTCCTGATTTAGCACTTCATCCCCACCACAGGACTTCCATATGAGAAGAAGAAGTAAAAGGTACAATTATACACATATTAGGAGACTAATTAAGAAGCAGCTTTGTTCAGTGGTTGCATAATAATTTATATTCTCTCCATTCTGTGTGTCTAAAACCTTTCCTCATTGGCTTAACCAAAAAGGAAGTTTATTAGCTTACATATGTTACCAATTCCAAATGTTAAGTTCCATTCAGCCATGGCTGAATTTAGAGCTCCAACAATATGGCCAATGCTCAGCTTTTCTGTCTCTCAGTTCTGCCTTCTGTTGTGTTGACTTTGCCATTGGGGGTTAAGTGGTAGCAAATGTATGTTAATGGCCTTTATTCCTCTTCTTGCTTCCACAAATTGTCAACAAGAGTTATAAGCATCGTGGCTTAAAGCCTAAGTGTCATAACATTGCTCATATAAATAAACCATTCACTCCTTCTGGATCCTCTTTTATGATGCCCACCTTAGTCTTTTGATTTTCAATTAGGGTGCTGAGACTATTGAGTGTAGAAAGGACAGTCTTTTAAACAAATGGTGCTGGAACAACTGAATATCCACATGCAAAAGAATGAAGTCAGATTTTTACTTGATACCATATACAAAAGTTAACTCAAAATTCATCAAAGACCTAAACATAAGAGCTTAAACTATTAAACTCTTAGGAGAATGGGAAAAATCTTCATGACATTTAATTTGCAATCAATTCTTGGCTGTTATCTAAAACAGTAAAAGTGAAAAGAGATAAACTGAAGTCATGAATATTATACCATTAGTACATAAAAGCACACAGTGAATAGAGGGAAAAACTGAGAGAAAATATTTATAAATTATATATTAGATAAGCAATTAATACTCTGAATATATAAATAACTGCTATAATAAAGTAACAAACAAACAGCCCAATTCAATAATGGGAAAATAACTTGAAAAGACATTTTTCAAGAACAATACACAAATGGCCAATAAACACACGAAAAGATGCTCAGCATCACTAGTCATTAGGGAAAGACAAAACAAAACCACAATGAGATTTTATTTCTCAATCATTAGGATGGTTATAATTTCCAAAACTGACAAAAGTTGTCAAAAAAAGAAGATTTAAGAAGCAATTCAGATACTAAAATGCAATAGACTAAATACTTTGAAGATAATCTTGATAAATAAATATGAAATTAGAGATAGCGAAACATTAAAATTAAGTAATTGAAAGACAATGGAATTGGTTGAAGAATTGACATACAACAGTGGAAGAAAATACAGTGCTAACGAACTCCCATACCTGTATGGTAAATTGATTTATGTCATAACTGTTACTGTCTTGCAATGAAGAAAGGATGATATTTTCAATAAATGATGCTGGTCACTGAGAAATCCACCTGGAAACAAAATATATACTCTATCCCTTAACTGGAACAATGAACAAAATAAGTTCTGTGGATTCAAAGGCTTAAGGTGAAGGTAAAAGAATAGCTTTCCAGAAGATAACATAGGAAAATGTCTTCATTTCCTTAGCTTAAACAAATATTTCTTAAACAAGTTGTACTAAGTGTGAAGTGAAGTCTTGCTGAATTGGGCTTCATTAAAATTAGGGAATCAATATTGGAATTCATATTCTAAAAATACTTTTAAATGAATATACGGTCACCTAACAATTAGAAAAACAAATGGAACAATTAGAAAACCATGGAACTAAAACAATAAGCAAAATAACTGAAGAGGCACTTCACAAAAAACGAACATCTAAATTGAAAATAAGCCTATGAGACAGAACTCATCATTAGTCATCAGACAAGTGCTAATTAAAACCACATTATGGTACCAATAAACACACACTAGAATAAATTTAAAAAATAAAACAAATCTGACAATCCAAAGAATAAAATGAAACTATTTTTCTAGAAAAGACCAGTATGTTTTTAGGACATAGCAAATAACAACCACCAGCAGCAGCCTTCAACACCCCCCAATCAATCAAAGGAATCTTCTGAAAGCCAGACTATCAGTGACAGCCTCATGTTTCTGCAAGTCACTTTGTCAACATCAGCTTCATTCCACAGATCATGATTCCAAGACTGAAGTTCAATCAGTCACTAAACACATAACTGCTGAAAGTTTACTGACCCCTAAACTCCATAATTCTAAAATTCCTGTATGAAATGGAAAGTTTGTCATGTTTAGAGACTCTGAAACTTAAAGTCATAGCTCTCCTTTGGTTATCAAGAAACATACCTCACCTTTGGTCTCAGATATTGAGTGATAGGCTCTTCTTTTGAGCATCTTGTTACGAGCAAGGATGATGTACAATTAATATCTGCATACATTGCTGGTAGGTAATTAAAGAGGAATAATCACTTGGAAATAATATCAGGCAATACCAACTAAAACTGAAAATATGCATACTTGTACCTAGTATTTTCAGTATTGTACATTAAAAAATGATAATGATTGTATAAAAGATATTTTACTCCGAACAGGAAACTACTCAAATGTCATTGAGGAAAATAATAGATAAGTAAATTGCAGTGGATTCAGATAATGGGATATAACTCAGCAAAGAAAAATAGCTAATTACTTCTGTTAGCAGTAGTTTGGACAAATATCACAGGCATAATACTCAAAGGGGAGCCAGACTTAAAGTATGTGTGGTATTATTTTGTTTATACAAAGTTTAAAACTCAGCAAAATTAAGAATGGTAGCTATCTTTGAGACTGTGTGTTGGTCGGAGTGAGGGAAGACCATTTCTTAAGCTCAGGTAAAAGTCTATGGCTTGTTTTGGGTAGAGAATAGTAGTTATATACAGTTGTAAAATTTGAATTGTATATCTAATATTTGTGCATTTTAATAAATGTATGTTGTACTTCTGAAACAAATATAGTTCAAGGGAAAAATAATTTACTATGAACCTGAAGCACATTAAATAGAAAAAGCACTAAAATATTTCCTAGTAGCACTAATGCAACCCACAGATAAAGATATTTATTAAAAACAGGAGCTAGAAAAAGATATTCTATCTTCCAGATCAAATATACAACTGACAGCTGCTTCTGTAAGATAAACTTGGGCCAATACTCCATTTAGCTCCTTGTTATCATAAATACCAACACTAAACAGAAACCCATCAAAGAAATTCATGTTACTGGAATTGTTGCTAGCTCAGACCTGTATCTAGCTCAGACCTGTATCTAAAAATCTTTGAAATGGCTAGATATTCCTTTTTTCCTCTATGCACCATTACTCTGCCAAATAGCTACAAATATCTTTACAGAAGTTTTGAAAGACTATGTGTTAAAATTCTTTGCAGTATTTTGTGTCCTATGCAATATGACCCAGCCTCCAGTTATTGGTGATACATATGAAGTTGCTCAGACCTCAAAATTGGGCAAGAGACCAAAATAGGGTGGCTGATAATACAGTACTTCCCCTTTAACCACAGTGCCATTTTCCATGGTTTCAGTTACCTGGGATTAACTGCAGTCCAGAAGCAAATGATCTTCCTTCTGACATATTGTCAGAAGGTCAGTAGCCTGATGCTGTGTCAACTGCCTATGTCATTCACCTTATTTCATCCCATCATGTAGGCATTTTATCACTTTACATCATTATAAGAGGGGTGAGTACAATACAATAAGATAGTCTGAGGGAGGGAAGGAGAGAGAGAGAGACTGCATTAATACAACCTTTTTACACATATTGTTTTAACTTCTATTTTATTATTAGATATTGTTGTTAATCTCTTACTGTGCCTAATTTATCAATTAAACTTTAACATAAGATATATGTATAGGAAAAAACAGGATGTATAGGATTTGGTAACATCTGTGGTTTTAGGCATCCACTGGGGGTCTTGGAACATATTCCCTATAGATGGGGATGACTACTGTATCTTTCCATTTTTTTCCTATTTTGTGAGCTGAGCAAAACTTTAGTCATCTGGCCAACTATCTTGGCCTTGGAAATTGATTTGCTAACCAATGCCAGAGCTTCTACCAAGGCATTCTGAATGCCACTTTTCTTGCTTAAATTATGGCACATTGCACAGTTAGAGAGACAATTTGTCTCCACACCTGAGATCTCAGGATCCCCATTAATACCAGGCCTTCCTACTCTATGAAATCAGTCTCTTCTGTTCATCCTGGTCTCCAAAAGCAAGCAGTACCAAGCTTCTCAAAGAAGCAAGTGTCCCCATCACCAGGGTATTTCCAATGGCCTTAATATTCTTCTAGCACGTTCCTCCACTCATGTCTATGGGTGTCTTCTTATTGGTATGCAAATATGATTAGGACTTAACAGAGATCATTGTCAGACTGTGAAAGGCTTTTTTAAATTTCAAAACAGTGCTAAATTTTCTACTATCTGGAGATTGTGACAAAATACTGAACTTATTCCTTTCTATCTCATAACTGACTAGAGGGTGGTATCACTGTTGGAATACCCAGGTAATGTTGAATTTCATAAGACCTATTGTTCTGCATTAAGGGATCACAGATCCAAATCGCATATAATCTATAAATCTTTACTATATAATATTTTATGCTAAGTTCAGGAGTTTTCTTCTGACTAGGTTGTTTAGTTTAATTTGATTCCATTTTGACAAATACTGTGTGTGTAACCTCAACAATACCTATTTTTTGCCACTACTGTAGTTTATTAAGACCTGTCTCAGAGAAGTGTACCTGGAATGATACATTTTACCATTAAAGTACATGTTGCTCTTGCTTGCTCTAATAGCTTCCTACAAAATTATGTCTGTTCTAAGATGAATAACATTGAAGAGTTTTGGTGGCTAATTGACCTTCCTTTGGGGATTTTATTCATGCTTTTTGGAAATAACCTCTATAGAAAGAGAGTTAAACAGCTTATTTGACTTCTTGAGATACTATTTGTAACTTTAAATATTCTACCTTCAAATATATCTTTTCCTTATTTCATTTGCTCAATTTAGGCTAAAAGATAGTCAGCCACCGAAACAAATGTATGCTGTAAAAAGCTTAGCTACATGAAGCTAACAGTTTTATCATAGAAACAAACACAAAAACCCAGAGGCAATTTATATAAAGTCAATTATAATTTGTTTAAGGTGTGTTTGCTTAGTGTAGAAGACGATCATTTTGCAATTAACATATGTATATTTCTTGAGACTACACTTGACCCTTGAACAACATGGGTTTGAACTGCATGGGTCCAATTATATGTGGATTTTTTTCAATAAATATATTGGAAATTTTTTGGAAATTTGCATCACTTTGAAAAAACAAATTCTCCTCTCTAGCTTACTTTATTGTAAGAATATAGTGTATAACACATAGGACATACAAAATATTTGTTGATACATTGTTTATGTTAATGGTAAGACTTCCAGTCAACAAAAGACTATTAGTAGTTAAGGTCTTGGCTAGTCAAAGATATATACAAATTCTTTACTTTGCAGAAGGGGGAAGGATGCTTGTTGTACCTAATCCTTGTGTTGTTCAAGGGTCCATTGTATTTTCTTTTAGCATTATTACATGTATTCTTTCTCATATGTGCTTCTGTTGTGCTTTTTAAAAAATCTTAAATACAGGTGTAAGCTGCTTTTTTAAAAAAGCAAAATAATTCTAAAATCCAAACTGTGTTAGTATATGCATAACAAATATGAGTTGTAAGATAATATATGTTTTGCTTTCTTGCTTGAATTTTGCTCTGAAATATATTCTGAGTTCCTCCATCAAGTACAAATTTAAGTGGAAATTCATGAAAAATACTGCTGCTTAAAACTTTAAAAATCATACCTTCTTTTCTTCTTCTCTGGGGAGAGGAGGGCAGTTAACTGAAATAACATCTTGTTCCAATGGATTCTGAATCAAAACAAATCTGTTAGCTTAAGGAATTTTATCGTTCTCCATACTATTTTTTTCCTGGTAATTTACAAATGTAGAAATATGGATTTGTTTTCATGGATAATACTGTATTCAATGAGATAAAAAGGTATGTTTGTATATATGAAGCACATAGGTAACAGGAGGCTAGTTATAAAATGCCAGCTGATAAAACTGGTAACAGTGATAACTTGAATTTCACAACAAAAGTTTCTCATCAAGTGATTTTATTCTTTTAAATAGCTTAGTACCAATTTATGTAAAATACTACTGCAATCAGTATTCCAGTTTATTTTTCTTTGATCCATACTGGCTCCCTAAACTAGTCTTGCTTCAAAAATAATATTCATAAAACCATGTCGCTTGGACATTTTTCCTTTTTGTCAAAAACTTTTCTTTACTGGAAAATATAAAACTGTAGTGAAAAATTATACCAATTGTAGTATTTCTATTACCACGAGGTTTTATACCATGGAGAAAAATATTAAAATACTATATGGTTCAATTTTAATATTTGTAATATTGGGATGATACTTATCTGTAGTGATGTGCTATTAAATGTCTAAAACCTGGTTCTTGGTGGATAGAGCTCAATTTATACTG
This sequence comes from Manis javanica, assembly GCF_040802235.1. NCBI lineage: Eukaryota > Metazoa > Chordata > Mammalia > Pholidota > Manidae > Manis > Manis javanica. The sequence continues at coordinate 123,403,555 of NC_133160.1, read as the reverse complement.
ATTGGCAATTTTGTGGTATAAATGACACTGCTGGAAGGAGAATTAGAGAGAGATATGTGCAGTAGGCTCTTGCAAGCTGGTGTAAGATGCCTCCAGCACACCACTGCCTTCTTCCAAGAGCATTTGTGAGGGCAAAATATAGTAATTTTCCCAAAGATTTTGCATGCAATAATGTTACAGAACAATTTATTACAATTTAGATACTCTACAACTCTGAATCATAGATTCTTATAATCAATCTTGATTACTTATTGATTCTATTGGTTGAAAGGCCCCCATTACTGTTCTTAAGATATCTTTCAGCTTTCTTGAAGTAGTTTATTGGGAGTGGTGAGGATAACAAAAACAGAGAGGAACTGAGCAACAAAGTAAATTTCTGCTAATGAAGGATCATAATAAACCTCAAGGCAGTATAACAAAATAGTGAGATGAACCATTTCATTAAAAATCACATATAAAAAACGAAACTAGGAAAGATATAGAATGTGGAATTTAATATAAGAATTTGACGTCACACAATTGTACCAGCTGGTTAAACATTACAGTTTCCTTTTTCATCTGGCTAGGCCTGAACAGAAAGGCAGGCCAGTTGGAAAGGAAACATGAATCTGTAGTTGCAAAGAACAAGGAAAAGTTGAAAACTATAAGAAAACTCTGAAATCTCTACTGGTCTCCCATTGCTTCTAAGCTGCCAACATCAGTGATAGAGGTGACTTGCAGGAGAAGCTGGACACTTTCATAATGAATTAAATATGCACTTGGTCCAGGTTGAAGAAGCTGACAGAGGAGATAGGGGGCTCCGTGGAGGAGTTATGGACCAAGATGCTGTTGCAAATCAACAGAGTAACCTAGCATTTCATCAAAAAGTTCGCTACAACTGGATCAGGTGACTGTTTCACATTCCTAATATAGTCCTTGCTTCACTTTTGCTTTCCAAAGCTCATGCAAGTTTGTTTGGTTCATGTTCACCTACAATATGTGGAAGGTAATTCTTTGAGAAGAAACATTTACTTATGCAAGGCAAAATGTTCTCAGAATACGAATCTATCACATGAGTTTGGCCATTGAAGCTTTCTGATTAGAATAGAGGAAACATAGCGATGTTAACAACCCCAAATGTGAAATGTCTCATAAGGATAATGTGACCAGAAGACAGTTGCCAGATTACTTTGATCTATAGGCTTTTGATCCTGTCCACTGATCACAACAGAGTTGTTTTGATATCTACCACTATGCCACTATACCCAGCTTTCAGAATAAATTTTAATCCAAGGCAGTTGTTTCTTTCCAGATCAGCAGTCTTTGAGTAGTCCTGCACTAAATCTCTATTCAAATATTGATAATTATGATTAACTGAACCAATTAGATTTTCTTTTCTTGAATAGAAGAACAAGATGTAGTTTAGTCATTTACTTAATTTTTTAGTTGACAAAGAAGCTTAAAGTCACAAAGTGAATGTAATAAGAAAACAATAGAAGCCTTGTGCAAGTGGAATCATGAATAAACAGAGACAATGAGAAAGGACATTTAAGCTGGAAGAATACTCCTAGTCAATAATTATAACTCATAGATTATGTACTAAACAACTATTGCTTTTATCTCTGTGTCTAGGGTAGAAGGTACATGTGTCAAAAATGGTTTTTACAAATGAGTGGTTAATTTACGTCTGTGAATGTTTGGGGATTCGTGTTTTATGAGTGCTTGATGCATACGTGATTCTTTTATTTTTCCTGTGTTCAGCACACATATGAACTACTTATTTTACATGTTTCTAATATATTTTATAAGCTACTTGATTCTACTAATGGTATCTTTTATTTTTTACATTAGAATTGAACAGTCTAAAAAGATTATATCAAATGTATATCAGAAACATATTGGAGTTTGTCTATTTGATACAAATTACATATTAATGAACTCTTTTTATCCATTAGAGAAGAAAAAAATATTTAAAAGAACAAAATTATATTTAGTTTTTAGTCATACTGAACATAGTGTTTAAGAGAATGTATTATTTTAAAGACCATATTTAAAATTGGGTAAGTGTAGAGGGAGTTTTAGAATGGTACAATAAATACCTCTATAAAGCCAGTCTTCCATAAAAGCAATTAGAACACTGGAAAAATTATCAAAATCAACATTTTTAGAACTCTGCTAATTAATCAGAGGCTTTAAACAGTCTTAGGAGTGTTTCTGCAAGAAAAGTAGCTTACTACCAGTAAGACAACATGTGGCATTTTATGCCTCATTACCATCCTCCCTTCTCCAAATCTGTGTTAGCCTTGAAAGGCAGCCATGGCAACTGTGAAAACCAGCAGCCTAATAGCCAGTGGAGATGACAGACAGCTTTGTATTTCCCAAAAAAGCTTCATTCCTGGATAACTGTCTGGAATCACTCTGAAAAAAAACCATTCACAGGAATTGTCTTAATCTGACCTGATTCAGAACTCCTTCGATGAGAAATATTATCTGAAAGCATTTGCTGAAAATTATTTTACAATGCAACAGCCCTAGATTGTGTTACTATTTTGGGCATTGAAAGTCTGACTAAAATACTTAAAAGGAGAATTTCAGGAATGACCTGTTTGTAAGAGGCTCTGGAAAGTTCTGATTTATTCTTTGGGACACTGAAGGCCATATGCATGTGAAGACTGTGTTCATTCCTAGCAAAGACCCAAGAAGGCCCTAATCTCTTATTTGGCGGAACTTGAGACTCTTGGAAATCAAGAAATGGAGACTGAGATAGACTCACATACTTGTAGAGCCTTGAAGGAGTGCCACACCACAAATATAAAATCCCTTGGCAAAGTGTGAGAGATATATTGGTCAAAGGCATTCAATCATTAGCAGGTGAATAACATAACCAAGCAGAGACTTTAGAAGCTGTATATGACAAAAAAGAGAGACATTACAGAACGAGTCCAGGAAAATCATTAAGCAAACAGTAAAAACATGAACAACAATAACAAATCCTGTAGGTAGATTACTATGACTTCCATAATTGTCACATTAATTTATTTTTTAAGGTCCAGCTTTTAACAGCAACAAAGTATGCAACATGCAAAAAAACAAAAAAAAACAGGACAGTATAGTCAATAAACTGGAGAAAAGACAATCAAAATTATCCATAATAAAGTTCTTATGTTGGAATTATTATACACGTTTAGGTCAACTATTATGAATAGTTTCAAATAACTGTAAGAAATCACATCCAAACAATTAAAGCATGAGTACAATATCTTTCCAAATAAAGGATAGAAATAAAAAGTTAGACATCATTATAAATAACAAAATGGGAAATTCTAAGTTGAGAAAGAGTAAAATAAGTAAAATGAAAAATTCACTAGAGAAACAACATCAAATATCGGTGAACTTGAAAATGGTCAATTGAAGGTATTTATTCTGAGGAAAGCATGGAAAAGAATGAATAAAAATGAATTGTCCCTCATAGATTTGTAAAACACCATCAAATATACCAACATACACATAATGGGAGTTTGAGAAATACAAGAGGAAAGAGAAAGAATATTTGAAAAGTAATGGCTGAAAACTTCAAATACATTCTGATATCAAAGGGGCTCAACAAAGATATCTGGAGTAAATTCAAATAGATTCAAACTGAACACACATCATAGCCAAATAATAGAAAGACAAAGACAAAGAATGAATGATTTATCACTCACAAGACACCATGTATAAAATTAATAGCTGATTTATCATAGAAAACCATGGAGGCCAGAAAGCAATAGGATACCTACCACATTCAAGGTGGTAAAACAAAGCAAAACAAAACAAAAAAGTATGTTGATCAAGAGTTCTATAACCAGCAAAACATTTCTTTAAAAATGAAGGACAAATTAAGACAAACCAAAGCAGAAAAAAATAATCATAAGCAGATCTTCCCTATAAAAATACTAACAGGGAATCCTCAGGCTGAAATAAAAGGACACTAGAGAGTAACTTGAATCACCATGAAGATTAAAGAGCACTGGGAAACTATACAGATAAATACAAAAGACAGTATATAATGTATTTATATTCATAACACTTTTATTCTGCTATATGACTTTAAAAGAAAACTACATAAAGTAATAATTATAAAACTGTTTTGGTGTTAAATAATTTATGAAGTTACACACTATATCATAATTATAGCACAAAGGAGGGAGAAGGGAATGAAGCTATATTAAAACAAAAATTTTCATATTATTGAAATTAAGTTGGTATCAATATGGACTAGATTATTTTAAACTGAGATTTTAATTGTAATCGAAAATAAAACTACTAAGAAAATAATTTTTAAAATGTGGTGTAATAGAAAAGATCCATTTAAAATAAAGCTATACATGAGCTAGACAAGAGAGGCAGATTAAAGAGGGCAGCATGAGAGGTGAGATAGAGTGAGATAGAGACATCCTCCTAAAACCACATACAATATGAAAATATAATTAATACAACTAATCCTGAAAAAGCAACAAGAAAGAAGGCTGTGTCAGACTTCATATACCTGGAGAAAAGAACAGACCTCGTGGAACAGGGTAATGTACCAAAGCAGTGACCCAGGGTGACCCAAGCCCTTCTCCCACCTCACCTCACCAGGGGAACAAAGAGCCAGAGTGGGGAGGGAGTGAAAGCCTGGGACTGCTAAACACTTAGCCTTGGAGATCTCCACTGGGAGCATGAACCTACATTGCATGGCTCTCTGGTGATTAGTGGGATTGGAAAGCTAAGACAGGCAGAATATTTGGAGAGACTGAGATTCCAGCTGCCTGTGGAAAACAGGGATCCATATCCAGCCTCTCTGGGCAGACAGTCTGAGAAAATTCTTGAAAGCAAGAAGGCTGCTAAAGGGGCAAGGATTGCACAGAGCTTACTGCTCAGGAGAAAGGACAGGTAGACAGAATTGTCCAGGTGCACTCTGCCCAGCAGGTTGGGAACTTTCAGGATCTTTAGGCACTCCATTCCCCTGGCTGGCTATGCAGCTCCAAGGACCCCACAGTGATATGCAGCCTGGTGCATCTTCTTCCTAGACAGCCCAAACCTGGCTCATATACAGGCAAACCCTGCTTGGCATCAGGCCAGCCAGAGGAAAGCCCCACGTACAGAAGCTACAAATGCAAAGCATATAGGCTTACACCTGTGTCTTTGGCCCACTGGTTTTGGCAAAGGAGAAAGTCATAGAAGCCAGGAAGCAGGAAACAGCTTTTTACTTCCCTCAGGCACCAGCACCACTCCCCTATGACACCCAACATCACTCCAGAGTCTGAGCAGCTCCAGTGAATAGAGCTTCTTGGCACTAGAGGGCACCACATATAAATATGAAACATTAAACAAACCTGATTCAAACCAAAATCGCTCAAACACCAGAAAAAGAGGAGAGTGAAACTGAACTAATCAATCTTCCTGAAAGATATTTCAAAATAAAAAAATCATAAACATGCCCCTGGAGGAACAGAAAAATATTCAAGAACTCAGGAATGAATGTAGGATGGAGATCCAATCAATAAGGAACACAATGGAGAGTGTTAAAAGCAGATTAGTTATGGTGAAGGAGATGATAAATGAAATAGAAATTAGAGAAGAAGAATAAAAAGAAGCTGAGTCACAGAGATAGAAAAGGATCTCTAAGAATGAAAGAATATTGAGAGAACTGTGTGACCAATCCAAACAGATCAATATTAAAATTATAGAAGAGAGGAAGAAGAGAGAAAAAAATGGGTAGAAATTGTTTTTGAGGAGGTAATTGCTGAAAACTTCCCCAATCTGGGGAAGGAGATATCCTCTCAGGATATGGAGGTGCACAGATATCCCAACACAATGAACCCAAGGAAGACAACACCAATACATATAATAATTAAAATGGCAAAGATCAAGGATAAGGACAGACTGTTAAAAGCAGGGAGAGAGAGAAATAAGATCACATACAAAGAAAAACTCATCAGGCTATCATCAGACTTCTCAACAGAAACCTTACATGCCAGAAGAAGGTGGCATGTTATATTTAATGCAATGAAACAGAAGGTCCTTGAATCAACAATACTCTACCAAGCCAGGTTATCATTTAAATTTAAAGGAGGGATTAAACAACTTCCATATAAGTGAAAGCTGAGAGAATTTACCTCTCACAAACCAACTCTACAGTGTATTTTGAAGGTATGGTTGTAGATGGATGTATTCCTAAGGCTAAATAGCTATCCCCAGAGGTAATAAAACCACAGTAAATAAAGTAGGACAGTTAATTACTAAGCAAATGCAAAACTAAATCAACTTCCCCAAAAGTCAGTCAAGGGAAACACAGAGTACAGAATATGATGCCTAATATAAAAAGAAAGGAAGAGGAAGATAAAACAAATAAACCTTTAAATTGTGTTTATAATAGCATACTAAGTGAGTAAATTTAGACTCTTAGATAACAAAGAAGTTACCCCTGAACCTTTGGTAACCACAAATCTAAAGCCTGTAATTGCAATAAGTACATACCTATTGATAATCACCCTAAATGTAAATGGTCTGAATGCATCAATCAAAAGTCATAGAGTCACTAAATGGATAAAAAAGAAGTTCCACCTATATGCTGCCTACAAGAGACTCACTTTAAACCCAAAGACATAAACAGACTAAGAATGAAGGGATGGAAAAAGATATTTCATGCAATTAATAGGGAGAAAAAGCAAGAGTTGCAGTACTTGTATCAGAAAAAATAGACTGCAAAACAAAGTCACAAGAGACAAAGAAGTACATTACATAATGATAAAGGTGTCACTCCAACAAGAGAATATAACCATTATAAATGCACCAAACACAGGAGCACCTACATATGTGAAACAAATGCTAACAGACATAAAAGTGGAAATAGAATGCAATGCATTCATTCTAGGAGACTTCAACACTCGACTTATTCCATAGGACAGATCAAACAGAAAATAAGTAAGGAGAGAGAGGCATTGATCAATGTATTAGAACTGATGGACCTAACAGACATCTACAGGACCGAAAGCAGCAGGATGCACATTCTTCTCAATCGCACATGGAACATTTTCAAGAATAGATCATATACTAGACCACAAAAAGAGGCTCAGTAAATTAAAAAGGATTGAAATTGTACCAACCAGCTTCTCAGACCACAAAGGTATGAAACTAGAAATAAATTATGCAAAAAAAAAAGAAAAAGCCCACAAACACATGGAGACTTAACAACATGCTGCTAAATAACCAATGGATCAATAACCAAATAAAAACAGAGATAAAGCAATATATACAGACAAATGACAACAATAATTCAACACTGCAAATCTACTACAAAGGCAGAGTAATCAAGACAACTTGGTGCTGGCACAAGAACAGACTCATAGACCAATGGAACAGACTAGAAAGCCCAGATATAAACTCAAGCATATATGTTTAATTAATATACGATAAAGGAGCCATGGACATACAATGGGAAATGACTGCCTCTTCAAAAAATCGTGTTGGCAAAACTGGACAGCTACATGCAAGAGAATGAAACTGGATTACTGTCTATCCCCATACACGAAAGTAAACTCAAAATGGATCAAAGACCTGAATGTAAGTAATGAAACCATAAAACTCTTAGAAGACAACATAGGTAAAAATCTCCTGAATATAAACATGTGCAACTTTTTCCTGAAGGCATCTTCTTGGGCAGGGGAAACAAAAGCAAAAATGAACACATGGGACTACATCAAACTAAAAAGTTTTGTGCACCAAAAGACACCATTAACAGAAAAAAAGGGCATCCTACAGAATGGGATAATATATTTGTAAATGAGATATCTGACAAGGGGTTAACATCCAAAATATATAAAGAATTCACATGCCTCAACAACCAAAAATTAAATAACCCAATTAAAAATGGGCAGAAGATATGAACAGACAATTCTCCAAAGAAGATGTTCATATAACCAACAGGCACATGAAAAGATGCTCCACATCATTAATTATCAAGGAAATGCAAATTAAAACCACAATGAGCTATCAACTCACACCAGTTAGGATGGCCAACATTGAAAAGAATAGAAGAACAAATGCTGCTTAGGATGCAGAGAAAGGGGAGACCTCCTACATTGCTGCTTGGAATGTAAACTAGTTCAACCATTGTGGAAAGCAATATGAAGGTTCCTCAAAAATCTAAAAATAGAAATACCATTTGACCTGGGAATTTGACTCCTAGGAATCTACCCAAAGAATATAATTTCTCAGATTCAAAAAGATATATGAACCCCTATGTTTATTGCAGCACTATTTACAATAGCCAGATATGGAAGCAACCTAAGTGTCCGTTAGTAGATGAATGGCCAAGTAAGAGCTGGTACATATACACAATGGCATATTATTCAGCCATAAGAATGAAACAAAGAAACAAATCATATCATTTGCAACAACATGGATGGAACTAGAGGGTATTATTCTCAGTGAAATAAGTCAGGCAGAGAAGGACAAATATCAAATGATTTCCCTCATGTGTGGAGTATAACAATGAAGCAAAACAACAACAGAATCACTCCAAGAAGGGACTAATTGTTATCAAAGGGAAGGAACAGGGGAGTGTAGGTGGAGAGGGAGGGAGAAGGGGATTGAAGGGTATTATCAATGGCACACATGGCATGAGGGCAGATCTTGGGGAAAACAGTGTAGCACAGAGAAGGCAAATAGTGACTCCTTGGCATCTTACTACACTGATGGGCAGTGACTGCAATGGGGTATGGGAAGACACAATAATAAGGGTGAGTGTAGTAACCACATTGTTTTTTCATGTGAAACCTTTGTAAGAGTATATTTCAATAATACCTTAATAAAAAAAGGAACTAAAAAAGAAGTAAATAGATAGATAAATAAATAAATAAAATAAAGCTATAATGGAGAAATAGAGAAAAAAACCTATATTGTTAGGATAAATTCTATATTATCAGAAATCCCTTTAAACATTAATAAACACTGATACAAAGGGAAATATTTTCTAATATTAAAAATAAAAATAAAAACCAAGATTGTATTACAAACTGTCTTTTAGAGGTCGAATTTATTTTAAAAGATACATTTAGATTGAACGCAAAAGTTTGGAAAGATTATACTATGTAAACATTAACTATGACAGAGTTAAGGGAACTATAAAAAAGACTTAAAATAAAAAATGAACAAAAGTAAAGGGGAACGTTTTGTAGAAGTCATCAGGAGAATTTAACAATGATAAAGATATCTGCATCTAAAAGTAAAGCCCCAAAATAAAGGAGGCAAAAGTTAACATAGAGAAATAATTGAACAATAATAGTTTGAGAGTTCAGTACATTATTTTTATTTATTTTTTATTTTTTATTTTGGTATCTTTAATATATAATTACATGAGCAGAGTGGGATTAAAGATGGTGGCGTTAGAAAAGAGACAGAGGCTTCCTCCTAAAATCACATGTAATACGAAAACATAATTAATACAATTGATCCTGAGAGAGCAACAGGAAAGAGGACTGCACTAGACTGCATACACCTGGAGAAAAGAGCAGACCTCACAGAACAGGGCAACATACCAAAGCTGTGTCCTGGTGGGACCCAAGCCCTTCCCTCATCCCAGCTCACTGGTGGGAGGAAGACAAACTAAGCAGGGAGGGAGTGGAGGCCTGGGACTGCTGAATACCTAGCTCCAGAGATTTGCTCTGGGAGCACAAATATACATTTATTTCATGGTGCTTTCACGATACGCTCGTGATTACAGGGTTTGAAAGCTAACAGAGGCAGAACTACTGGAGAGACAGAGTTTCCAGCCACTTGTGGAAATCAGGGTTCCATATCCACCTGCTCTGGGACAAAAGCTTATACCTGTGTGCTCCACCCACTGGTTCAGGCACTGGAGACAGGCACAGCAGCTGGGAAGCAGGAAACAGCACTTTCCTCCCCCCAGGCACCAATACTGCTCCCCTGAAACCCTCAACATTGCTTCAGGGGCTGAGCTGCTCCAGAGTAGAACTTCTGGCCACTAGAAGGCGCCAAACAAATATGAACCACCAAAGGAACCTGGTACAGAGTAAAATTAATATAACCCCTGAGAAAGATGATATGGACCTTACGACTCTTCTTGAAAGGGAGTTCAAAATAAAAATCATTAACATGCTAATGGAGGTACAGAAAGATATTCAAGAACTCAGGAATTAATTCCGTTCAGAGATTCAATTGTTAAAGAGCACAATGGAGGGAATTAAAAGCAGATTGGATACAGTGGAGGAGATGATAAATGAAATAGAAACTAGAGAGGAGGAATACAAAGAAGCTGAGGTGCAGAGAGAAATAAGGATCTCTAAGAATGAAAGAATATTGAGAGAACTGTGTGACCAATCCAAACAATATTCATATTATAGGACTACCAGGAGAAGAAGAAGAGAGAGAAAGGGATAGAAAGTGTCTTTGAGGAGGTAATTTCTGAAAACTTCCCCAATCTGGGGAAGGAGATAGTCTCTCAGGCCATGGAGGTGCACAGATCTTCCAACACAAGGGTCCCAAAGAAGACAATACCGAGAAATATAGTGATTAAAATGGCAAAGATCAAGGATAAGGAGAGACTGGTAAAAGCAGCCAGAGACAGAAATAAGATCACTTACAAAGGAAAGCCCATCAGGCTAACATCAGACTTCTCAGCAGAAACCTTATAGGCCGGAAGGGAGTGGTATGATGTATTTAATACAATCAAGCAGAAGGGCCTGGAACCAAGATTACTTGATCTGGCAAAATTATCATTTAAATTTGAAGGAGGGATTAAACAATTTCTAGATAAGCAAAAGCTGAGAGAATTTACCTCCCACAAACCATCTCTACAGTCTATTTTGGAGGAACTGCTATAGATGGAAGTGTTCCTAAGGTTGAATAGCTGTCACCAGAGGTAAAGAAACTACAGTAAAGAAAGTAGAACAGCTAATTACTAAGCAAATGCAAAATTAAATGAACTATCCCTGAAGTCAATCAAGGGATAGACAACGAGTACAGAATATGATACCTAATATATAAAGAATGGAGGAGGAAGAAAAAGGAGGAGGAAGAAAAAGGAGGAGAAAAGGAAAAGAACCCTTAGACTGTGTTTGTAACAGCATATTAAGTGAGTTAAGTTAGACTATTCGATAGTAAGGAAGTTAACCTTGAACCTTTTGTAACCACAAATCTAAAGTCTGCAATGGCAGTAAGTACATACCTATCGATAATCACCCTAAACGTAAATGGACTGAATGCACCAATCAAAAGACACAGAGTCATGGAATGGATAAAAAAACAAGACCCATCTGTATGCTGCCTACAAGAGACTCACTTTAAACCCAAAGACATGCACAGACTAAAAGTGAAAGGAAGGAAAAAGATATTTCATGCAACTGATAGAGAGAAAAAAGCAGGTGTTGCGGTACTTGTATCAAACAAAATAGACTTCAAAACAAAGAAAGTCACAAGAGACAAAGAAAGACATTACATAATGATAAAGGGGTCAATACAACAAGAAGTTATAACCATTATAAACATCTATGCTCCCAACACAGGAGCACCTACATATGTGAGACAAATACTAACTGAATTAAAAGGGAAAAAAGAATGTAATGCATTCATTCTAGGAGACTTCAACACTCCACTCACTCTGACGGACAGATCAACCAGACAAAAATTAAGTAAGGACACAGAGGCGCTGAACAACACATTAGAACAGATGGGCCTAACAGACATCTATACAACTCTATTCAATTACATGAGCAACATTGTGGTTACTAGACTACCCCCATTTTCAAGTCCCCCCCCCACATACCCCATTGTAGTCACTGTCCATCAGCGTAGTAAGATGCTATAGAGTCACTACTTGTCTTCTCTGTGCTATACTGCCTTCTCTGTGTCCCACACCACATTTAAAACAAATATTTTAAATTATTTATTTAACTTGGTATCAAAGTGGAGATAAGGTTCAAATCCTTTGTCTCACAAAAAAAATGACCTTTATTTTTAGACCAGGTTGCTTTGTATATTAAACATGTAGATCAACTTATTTATATTATGTTAAATTGTAATGCCCCTTATTCCCCTTATCCCTCCCTCCCACCCTTACTAAACAGAATACCAATAATAATGTAAAGGCCTTGAACAAAGCTGTAGACTCAAAACTAAAAGACATCTATAAATCACTCTACCCAAGGAAAGCAGAATACAGGATTTTTGATGGCACATAAAACATTTTCTAGGTAGACTGTATATTTAGGCCACAAAGAAATACCATAAGTTTAAAATAACTGAAATCATGTAGACTATTTTCTAAAACCACAGTGGCATGAAATTAAAAAGCAGTAATTAAAGGAAACAGTATTCACAAATATATATGATTGCATGATATTATGTAACATTGTTATAATATATAATAAATAATAATTGTAATTAAATAAGACAAATATATACATATAAACATCTATCTCCTTTTGATTCTCTTTCTCCAGAGAACCCCAAGTAATAAACTAATGTATTATGTATGGAGCAAGGGCCCATTTATGAGATAGAACCAATCTAGTAAAATTAGATCCCAGATAAAAAAACACCAAAATAAATAAGACCACCAGCAAAGGTTTCCTGAATCAACTGAGGAGCCTACTTTTAGAATCCTTGCATTCCTGTGTGAGAGCTGGAAAAGTATTTCAAAAAGAAATATAATAATACAAAAACAAATATTTTAAATTATTTATTTAACTTGGTATCAAAGTGGAGATAAGGTTCAAATCCTTTGTCTCACAAAAAAAATGACCTTTATTTTTAGACCAGGTTGCTTTCTATATTAAACAAGTAGATCAACTTATTTATATTATGTTAAAGCAAAGATTGCCCTGGAAAAAGTTAAACAGGCAAGCAAGACTATTCAAGTTTGTTGCAAGAAGGGAGGGATACAGAATGCTGTCTGACTTCAACTTCACTGAAGCAAAGCTTAATAAAGGATGATAATATCTTTAATAACTCTATCAACTTTCATTGTAAAATTTTCAAACATTCAACAACTCATTCAAATAATGAATATTTTCCATTCCTTAGTTTAGGACTATTTTGAAGATTAGTGTACTACTTGGTCTATTATTATTTGCTATCCTTAGGAAACAAATGATTTAGACTAAGGTGGAAATAAAGAAACATGGTTTAGTTAATTAGGATTATTTGGAGATGTTTTTACATCTTATGTAAGATCCTTACAGATTATATTATACAGAACATATTAATATACTATATTTTGTTTTTTGTTTTCCTGAATGCCTTATAACTACAAAAATACAAAGCAGACTGTATAATAGATACACTGTTTATATGTGGGCTGATACCTTGGGAGAAAGAAAATCATTTAGCTTTATCTTTGCATCACCATCCCCCGTTTAGTAGTACAAAGATCACACTGCAATAGCTGTTTGTCTACTTTGCCAATTTGAGAAAAGATGTTGTAATAAAAGTGAGAGCCAACAGGGGTAAAAGAAAGTCTCACACGTGTCTTAAATGTTCTTATTGAAGTGGAGAAAGACAGCACTTTCATTGCTCTTAAAATCCTTCTTTATTTTATCTGAGCATTCCTCTGTGCACATTCATGCTCAGCAGGGATTTTCAAAAAGAGGCAATAGAGAAGAGACTTGATAAACCAATATCTGAATAATTTAGGTGGCACTAAGGAGAACTGGGAATCATTAAGAGAGGCAATATCTAAGAGTAAGAGCTTTGAGTTTTGAGTACTATTAGTAAGAGATCCAATATAAAGCAATCAGGAATTCCCTCATAGGCCTGGAGATTGAAACTGGAGCATAGCTAGTCTATAAAATGCTCCAGTTGGTTATGCCTAGAGCGAAACCTGCCTTTAAAAATGAATCCATAGTTATTCACAGGCACCTGTAAGCTGCTGTTTTCTTTTGCTTTTTTGATTTTGCTTTTTATGAGAGAATCTGTTTTTGGACTGAGGACAATGGCCTATATTTCATGCAGTTAATTGTCTTTGGTATAAGATTTATTGTCATAATCTTGTCACCACTGTTTTCCTCCTCTTCTTCATCATCATGCAGGTCCTTAAATGTGAATTAACATTTTTCAACCCTCCAAAGCCTTCATTCCTTACTTTTATAACCTCTCCACAGAAGAACCAGGTAGTTAAATACACAGGATTTTGAAACATGGGAGAAATGGTAGTATTTATTATGGCAAGGAGATATGAGAAGCTGAAAGAAATTTATGTGGAAAGATGGGAGAAATGGCAGCTGTTTATTTATACCTATCTCCGTAGGACAGTGATAACTAAAAATGCTAATATCTTGAAACTACTGCTACCCCTTTTACCTCACTGATTTGAAATCGCCTAAGGAAATTGCATTTAAATTAAAATCTATTTGCATTAACAGCAAGGTGTAAAAGCAGAAGTTAGTGACTAAAGGCAAAATTAACATGTAACTTAGACTTATTTTCATTTTAGTCATCAAGAAGATACGAGGAAGGAAGAAATATTTCCCTTTGGCATTGACGGAAATGTCAAGGGTGGTATGGCAAATGATAATTAGTTTCATCTCCCAAACAACAGATAATGGGTAACTGTTAATTTCTATTCACTGGAAAATATCTAAAACTAAGAGCTTCGAGTTTGGAGTGTGTTAGAATGGTCATGATGCTTTCTTATACATTTGGTAGAATTTTTCCGATTTGGTGAAATTTTTTAGCAACTATTTTTTTGTGGGAAGTTTTTTTTTTAATTTTAATTTTGATATCATTATTCCACAATTACATGCAGAAAATTATGTTTACTAGGCCCCCACTTCACCAAGTCCCCCCCACAATACCCATTACAGTCAGTGTCCATCAGCACAGTAAGATGCTGTAGAATCACTACTCTTCTACTCTGTGTTGTACAGCCCTCCCTATGCCCCGCCTCCATATTACACATGCTAATCTTAATGCCCCCTTTCCTTTTCCGTGCCCTTATGCCTCCCTTACCACCCATCATCCCCAGTCCCTTTCCCTTTGGTAACTGTTAGTCCATTCTTGGGTTCTGTGATTCTGCTGCTATTTGTTCCTTCAGTTTTTCTTTGTTCTTATTCTCCACATATGAGCGAAATCATTTTTTACTTGTCTTTCTCCACATGGCTTATTTCACTGAGAATAATATGCTCTAGCTCCATCCATGTGGTTACAAATGGAAGGATTTGTTTTCTTCTTATGGCTGAATAATATTCCATTGTGTTTATGTACCACAACTTCTTTATCCATTCATCTACTGATGGACACTTAAGTTGCTTCCATTTCCTTGCTATTGTAAATAGTGCTGCAATAAACATAGGGGTACATCTGTCTTTTTCAAACTGGCCTGCTGCATTCTTAGGGTAAATTCCCAGAAGTGGAATTCCTGGGTCAAATGGTATTTCTATTTTGAGATTTTTGAGGAGCCTCCATATTGCTTTCCACAGTAGTTGAACTAATTTACATTCCCACCAGCAGTGTAGGAGGGTTTTCCTTTCTCCACAATCTCACCAACATTTGTTGTTGTTTGTCTTTTAATGGTGGTGATCCTTACTGGTGTGAGGTGATATCTCATTGTGGTTTTAATTTGCATTTCTCTGATGATTAGCGATGCGGAGCATCTTTTCATGTATCTGTTGGCCATCTGAGTTTCGTCTTTGGAGAACTGTCTGTTCAGCTCCTCTGCCCATTTTTTAATTGAATTATTTGCTTTTGGTTTGTTGAGGTGCATGAGCTCTTTACACATTTTGGATGTCAACCCTTTATTGGATCTGTCATTTATGAATATATTCTCCCATACTGTAGGGTACCTTTCTGTTCTATTGATGATCTCCTTTGCTGTACAGAAGTTTTTCAGCTTGATATAGTTCCACTTGTTCATTTTTGCTTTTGCTTCCCCTTCCAGGGGAGATATGTTCATGAAGAAGTTGCTCATGTTTATGTCCAAGAAATTTTTGCCTGTTTTTTTTCTAAGAGTTTTATGGTTTCATGACTTACATTCAGGTCTTTGATCCATTTTGAATTTTCTTTTGTGTATGGGGTTAGACAGTGATCCAGTTTCATTCTCTTACATGTAGCTGTCCAGTTTTGCCAGAACCTTCTGTTGAAGAGACTGTCATTGCCCCATTGTATGTCCATGGCTCCTTTATTGAATATTAATTGACCATATATGTTTGAGTTAATGAATGGAGTCTCTATCCTGTTCCACTGGTCTGTGGCTCTGTTCTTGTGCCAGTACCAAATTGTCTTGATTACTGTGGATGTGTAGTAGAGCTTGAAGTTGGGGAGCAAGATTCCCCCCACTTTATTCTTCCTTCTCAGGATTGCTTTGACTATTCAGGGTCCTTAGTGTTTCCATATGAATTTTTGAACTCTTTGTTCCAGGTCGTTGAAAAATGCCATTGGTAATTTGATAGGGATTGCATCAAATCTGTATATTGCTTTGGGCAGGATGGCCATTTTGATGATATTAATTCTTCCTAGCCAAGAGCATGGGATGAGTTTCCATTTGTTAGTTTCCTCTTTAATTTCTCTTAAGAGTGTCTTATAGTTTTCAGGGTATAGGTCTTACCTTGGTTAGGTTTATTCCTAGGTATTTTATTCTTTTTGATGCAATTGTGAATGGAATTGTTTTCCTGATTTCTCTATTAGTTCATTGTTTCTGTGAGTTAATTTTGTATCATGCAACTTTGCTGAATTCTGATATTAGTTCTAGTAGTTTTGCAGTGGAGTCTTTAGGGTTTTTTATGTACAATATCATGTCATCTGCAAATAATGACAGTTTGACTTGTTCTTTACCAATCTGGATCCCTTTTATTTCTTTGCTTTGTCAAATTGCTGTGGCTAGGACCTCCAGTACTATGTTGAATAACAGTGGGGAGAGTGAGCATCCCTGTCTTGTACCTGATCTCAGAGGAAAAGCTTTCAGCTTCTTGCTGTTCAGTATGGTGTTAGCTGTGGGTTTATCATATATGGCCTTTATTATGTTGAGGTACTGGCCCTCTATGCCCATTTTGTTGAGAGTTTTTGTCATGAATGGATACTGAATTTTGTCAAATGCTTTTTCAGCATCTATGGGGATGATTGTGTGGTTTTTGTCTTTCTTTTTATTTATGTGGTGGATGATGTTGGTGGATTTTTGAATGTTGTCCCATCTTTGCATCCCTGGGATGAATCCCACTTGGCCATGGTGTATGATCCTTTTGATGTATTTTTGAATTTGGTTTGCTAATATTATATTGAGTATTTTTGCGTCTACGTTCGTTAGGGATATTGGTCTGTCATTTTCTTTTTTGGGTGGGTCTTTGCCTGGTTTTGGTATTAGGGTAATGTTGGCTTCATAGAATGAGTTTGGGAGTATTCCCTCCTCTTCTATTTTTTGGAAAACTTTAAGGAGAATGGGTATTATATCTTCTCTGTATGTCTGATAAAATTCAGACGTAAATCCATCTGGCCCAGTGGTTTTGTTCTTGGGTAGTTTTTTGATAACTGCTTCAATTTTGTTGCTGGTAATTGATCTGTTTAGATTTTCTGTTTCTTCCTTGGTCATTCTTGGAAGGTTGTATTTTTCTAGGAAGTTGTCCATTTCTTCTAGGTTTTCCACCTTGTTAACATATAGGTTTTCAAAGTAGTCTCTAATAATTCTTTGTATTTCTTTGGGGTCTGTCATGATATTTCTGATTCTGTTGATGTGTGTTTATTCTCTTTTTCTCTTTATAAGTCTGCCTAGAGGCTTATCTGTTTTGTTTATTTTCTCAAAGAACCAGCTCTTGATTTCATTGATTTTTTCTATTGTTTTATTCTTCTCAATTTTATTTATTTATTTCCATCCTTTATTATGTCCCTCCTTCTGCTGACTTTAGGCCTCATTTGTTCTTTCTTTTTCCAATTTCAATAATTGTGATGTCAGACTAGTCATTTGGGATTGTTCTTCCTTCTTTAAATATGCCTGAATTGCTATATACTTTCCTCTTAAGACTGCTTTCACTGCTTCCCACAGAAGTTGGGGCTTTGTGTTATTGTTGTCATTTCTTTCCATATATTGCTTGATCTCTATGTTGATTTGGTTGTTGATCCATGGATTATTTAGGAGCATGTTGTTAAGCTTCCATGTGTTTGTGGGCCTTTTTACTTTCTTTGTACAATTTATTTCTAGTTTTATACCTTTGTGGTCTGAAGAGTTGGTTGGTAGAATTTCTATCTTTTTCAATTTACTGAGGCTCTTTTTGTGGCCCAGTCTGTGGTCTATTCTGGAGAATGTTCCATATGCACTTGAGAAGAATGTGTATCCTGTTGCTTTTGGATGTAGAGTTCTATAGGTGTCTATTAGGTCCATCTGTTCTAGTGTGTTGTTCAGTGCCTCTGTGTCCTTACTTATTTTCTGTCTGGTGGATCTGTCCTTTGGAATGAGTGGTGTGTTGAAGTCTCCCAGAATGAATGCATTGCATTCTGTTTCCTCCTTTAGTTCTGTTAGTATTTGTTTCACATATGCTGGTCCTCCTGGGTTGGGTACATATATATTTATACTGGTTATATCCTCTTGTTGGACTGAGACCTTTATGTAATGTCTTTCTTTATCTCTTGTTACTTTCTTTGTTTTGGAGTCTATATTGTATGATTCTAGTACTTCAACACTTGCTTTTTTATCCTTGTTGTTTGCATGAAATATCTTTTTCCATCCCTTGACTTTTAGTCTGTGCATGTCTTTGCATTTGAGGTGAGTCTCTTGTAAGGAGCATATAGCTGGGTCTTGCTTTTTTATCCATTCTATTACTTTGTGTCTTTTGGTTAGTGTATTCAGTCCAGCTATATTTAGGGTGATTATTGAAAGATATGTACTTATTGCCATTGCAGGATTTGGTCTCATGGTTACCAAAGGTTCAAGGTTAGCTTCCTTAGCATCTTTCCATCTAACTTAACTAGCTTATTGAGCTATTATAAACACTGTCTGATGATTCTTTTTCTCCCTTCTTATTCCTCCTCCATTCTTTATATGTTGGTTGTTTTATTCTGTGCTCTTTTGTGTTCCCTTTTACTGCTTTTGTGGGTGGTTGATTTTATTTTTTGCCTTTAGTTAGTATTTGGTTGGTCTGCTTTGTTTGCTTGGATTTTATTTTCTCTGGTGACATCTATTTAGCCTTAGGAGTGCTTCCATCTAGAGCCATCCCTCTAAAATACCTTGTACAGGTGGTTTGTGGGAGGCAAATTCCCTCAACTTTTGATTCTCTGGGCATTGTTTAATCCCTCCTTCATATTTAAATGATAATCACACTGGATATAATATTCTTGGTTCAAGGCCCTTCTGTTTCATTGCAGTAAATATATCATGCCATTCTCTTCTGGCCTGTAAGGTTTCTGTTGAGAAGTCTGATGATAGCCTGATAGGTTTTGCTTTGTAGGTGACCTATTTCCTCTCTCTAGCTGCCTTTAAAACTCTGTCCTTGTCCTTGATCTTTGCCATTTTAATGATTATGTGTCTTGGTGTTGTCCTCCTTGGGTCCCTTCTGTTGGGAGTTCCCTTCTGTGGTCTGAGTGATTATTTCCTCCCCCATTTTGGGGAAGTTTTCAGCAATTATTTCTTCAAAGACACTTTCTTTCCCTTTTTCTCTCTCTTCTTCTTCTGGTACCCCTGTAATGCAAATATTGTTCCTTTTGGATTGGTCACACAGTTCTCTTAATATTGTTTCATTCCTGGAGATCCTTTTACTCTCTTTTCATCAGCTTCTATGCATTCCTATTCCCTGTTTTCTAATTCATCAATGGCCTCTTGCATCTCATCCATTCTGCTTTTAAATCCTTCCAGAGATTGTTTTATTTCTGTATGCTCTCTCTTTAGCTCTTGCATATTTTTCTGCAAGTCCATCAGTGTGGTTGTGACCTTAATTTTAAATTATTTTTCAGGAAGATTGGTTAGGTCTATTTCCCCAGATTCCTTTTCAGGGGAGACTGTCTGGGTTAATCAGGTCTATATCAAATTATTCTGCCTTTTCATGGCAATAGAGATAGTCATGGGTAGTTGTTTGGCATGTGTCAGCTGGGAGAATTTCCCTTCTTGCTAATTTGTTTCCTTCCTCTCCTGGGAGAATGGCAACCTCTAGCAGCTTGTGCTGGGCAAGTGCACGCAGATGGGGTCTCTGATTCTTACCCAGCTGCTATGAAGGAAGCTCCACACATGGTTGCCGTGTGCGTGGCCACTCTCAGGCTGCTGCTCTGCTATGGTGGCACTGCGCCAGAGTGGTAAGGGGCTGGAGGCTGCTTATCTCTATGAGGGGCCTCGAAGCTGCACTGCCACTCAGGGGGTTAGGGTGCCTGGTGTTCCCTGGGTTCCCAGATGCTGAGCTGATTGTGCTGGGTTGCCTCTGTCCAGCTGTGGGGTCTCTGTCCCTTTAAGACTTTCAAAAAGCACTCTTTTCTTTGTCCCAGGAGTGCTGGCTTCGGGGACCTGCTCGCAGTTTTTACTGTCCATTTTCTTAGTATCCAGAACCCCATGCACTGTGTGTCTGCGCTCTGGTCTGGATGGCTAGGGATGGGTATTTAGCAGTCCTGGGCTCCCTCTCCCTCCCCGCTCCAACTCCTCTCCTCCCACCAGGAGCTGGGGTGAGGGGTGCTTGGGTCCCCCCAGGCTGCAGCTTGTATCTTCCCACCTTCATGAGGCACAGGGTTCTCGCAATTGTAGTGCAGTCTGGCTCTTGTCCTGTATCTTCTGTTCTCTTTTTTCTGAATAGTTGTATTTGTTGTATTTTAAAAAATACATATGTTTTTGGGAGGAAATTTCTGCTGCTCTACTCATGCCACCATCTTGGCTCCTCCCTCCACGGGAAGGTGTTTTTTAATGGTTTCAATATTTTTAATAAAGGAATGTTCAGTTTCTCATTTTTTTTTCTTCTATTAATTTGGCCAAGACATATTTTGTTTTATTTTTTAAAGTGTTTTTCCAATTTATCTAACTTGTTAACTTTAATAGGATAAAATTTTCATATGTTGCTATTATCTTTCAAAATGACTTGAGAGTCTATAGTAACCCTCCCCCATTCCCCACTCTCCATTTTTATTGTTAATGTTGACAATAACTAAAAGTAAAAAAAAAATTCTTTTTTATTTACTTACATCATTCTACAATAAACTGATCAACAGATAAAACTTTTGGCTTAATTGCTTTTTTTCATTGAACAGATGTTATCTATTTCACTGAAAAATCATTTTCTTTCTCTACTTTCTTTGATTTACTGAACTTTTTCTAGCTCTACAGATGGTGGCTTAGATCAATTTAGTCTTGGTTTTTTATTTTATATAACTGGACTTTTATATATGATATATGTAATTATATTTATAATACAGTTAATAATATAGGTGTTATGTAATAATTGCACTTATAAATTTCTCTTTGATCATTGTTTTACCTGCTTCAAATTTGCATTGATATTTAGTCATTAATAGTTTAAGATATTTTTTCATTGTGATTTCTTCTTCAAACCACAAATAATTCAGTTTGATATTGTGTTATTTCCATCTAGTTGGAGATTTTCTAGTTGTCAATTCTGCTGTGATCACATAATATGTATTATGTCAATCCTTTGAAATACTTTCATGATACTGTATGGTTTAGTATATAGTTGACTTTGCTAAATGATCTACTTTACATTAAACGATATGTATTGTGTAGGGCAAGGTACTAATTTGATTATAACTACTTATCATTACTTATTTCTGAGGTTCATATTTTTTTATTAATATATCATTGATATACACTGTTATGAAGGTTTCACAAAAAAAAATAATGTGGTTACTACATTCACCTTTATTATCATGTTCCTCCCATGCCTCATTGCAGTCACTGTCCATCAGTGTAGTAAGATGCCACAAAGTCACTACTTGTCTTTTCTGTACTAAACTGTCTTCCCCACCACCCCCAACACACCATGTACACTAATCATAATACCCCTAAATCCCCTTCTCCCTCACTCCCCCCTCATCCTACCCCACCCCTCCCCTTTGGTAAACTCTAGTCCCTTCTTGGAGACTGTGAGTCTGCTGCTATTTTGTTCCTTCAGTTTTGCTTCATTGTTAAACTCTACAAATGATGGAAGTCATTTGGTATTTGTCCTTCTCTGCCTGACTTATTTCACTGAGCATAATACCCTCTAGCTCCATCCATGCTGTTGCAAATGGTACAATTTGTTTCTTTGTTTCTTTCTTATGGCTGAATAGTATTTCATTGTGTATCTGTGCCACCTCCTCTTTATTCATTAATCTACTGATGGACACTTAAGTTGCTTCCATATCTTGGCTATTGTAAATAGTGCTGTGATAAACATAGGGATGCATATGTTTTTTTTGAATCTGAGAAGTTGTTTTCTTTGGGTAAATTCTATGGAGTAGAATTTCTATTTTTAGTTTTTGACAAACCTGTATATTGCTTTCCACAGTGGTTGAACTAATTTACATTCCCACCAGCAGTGTTAGGAGGGTTCAGCTTTCTCCACATCCTCACCAGCATGTGTTGTTCCTAGGCTTTTCAGTGTTGGCTGTCCTAACTGGTGTGAGGTGATATCTCATAGTGATTTTAATTTTTATTTCTCTGATAATTAGTGATGTGGAGCATCTTTTCATGTGCCTGTTGGCAATCTGAATTCCTTCTTTGGGGAACACTCTGTTCATATCCTGGGCCTATTTTTTAATCAGGTCATTTGCTTTTGGGCTGTAGGGGCGTGTAAGTTCTTTATATATTTTAGATGTTAACCCCTTGTTAGATATGTCATTTATGAATATATTCTCTGATACTGTAGGATGCCTTTTGTTCTGCTAATGGTATCCTTTGCTGTACAGAAGCTTTTAGCTGGATGTAGTCCCATTTATTCATTTTTACTTTTGTTTCCCTTGCCCAAGGAGATGCATTCAGTAAAAAGTGTCCATGTTTATATTCAAGAGATTTTTGCCTATGTTGTCTTCTAAGAGTTTTATGGAATTCATGACTTATATTCAGGTCTTTGATCCATTTTGAGTTTAGTTTTGTGTATGGAGTTAGAGTCTAATCCATTTTCATTTTCTTGCCAACACCAGCTGTAGAAGAGGCTGTTATTTTCCCATTGTACATCCATGGCTCCTTTATCATATATTAATTGACCATATATGCTTGGGTTAATATCTGGACTCTCTATTCTGTTCCAATGGCCTGTGGGTCTGCTCTTGTGCCAGTACTACATTGTCTTGATTACTGTGGCTTTGTAGTAGAGCTTAAAGTTGGGAAGCGAAATCCACCTAGCTTTATTCTTCCTTCTCAGGATTGCTTTGGCTTTTTGGGGTCTTTGGTGTTTCCATATAAATTTTTGAACTATTTGTTACAGGTCGTTTGAGGATGTTGTTGGTAATTTGATAGGGATTGCATCAAATCTGTATATTGCTTTGGGCAGAATGGCCATTTTGATGATATTAATTCATCCTAGCCAAGAGCATGGGATGAGTTTCCATTTGTTAGTGTCCTCTTTAATTTCTCTTAAGAGTGTCTTATAGTTTTCAGGGTATAGGTCTTACCTTGGTT
Organism: Manis javanica; assembly: GCF_040802235.1. Classification (NCBI taxonomy): domain Eukaryota; kingdom Metazoa; phylum Chordata; class Mammalia; order Pholidota; family Manidae; genus Manis; species Manis javanica. The sequence continues at coordinate 123,380,025 of NC_133160.1, read as the reverse complement.
AGGTTTATTCCTAGGTATTTTATTCTTTTTGATGCAATTGTGAATGGAATTGTTTTCCTGATTTCTCTTTCTGCTAGTACATTGTTAGTGTATCAGAATGCAACAGATTTCTGTGTATTAATTTTGTATCCTGCAACTTTGCTGAATTCAGATATTAATTCTAGTAGTTTTGGAGTGGGTTCTTTAGGATTTCTTATGTACAATATCATGTCATCTGCAAACAGTGACTGTTTGGCTTTTTCCTTATGAATCTGGATGCCTTTTATTTCTTTGTTTTGTCTGATCGCCATGGCTACAACCTTCAGTACTATGCTGAATAAAAGCAGGGAGAGTGGGCATCTTTGTCTTGTTCTGGATCTTAGAGGAAAAGTTATCAGCCTCTCACTGTTAAGCATGATGTTGGCTGTGGGTTTGTCATATATGGCCTTTATTATGTTGAGGTACTTGCCCTCTATACTCATTTTGTTGAGAGTTTTTATCATGAATGGATGTTGAATTTTGTCAAATGCTTTTTCAGCATCTATGGAGATGCTCATGTGGATTTTGTCCTTCTTTTTGTTAAGGTGGTGGATGATGTTGATGGATTTTCAAATGTACCATCCTTGCATCCCTGAAATGAATCCCACTTGATCATGGTTTATAATCCTTGAATTCTGTTTGCTAATATTTTGTTAAGTAGTTTTGCGTCTATTTCATCAAGACTATTTTTTCTGTAGTTTTCTTTTTTTGTGGTGTCTTTGCCTGGTATTGGTATTAAAGTGTTGCTAGTTTCACAGAAGAGTTTGAAATATTCCCTCCTGTTCTATTCTTTGGAAAACTTCGAGGAGAATGGGTATTATGCCTTCTTTAAATGTCTGTTAAATTCAGCAGTGACCATCTGGTCCTGTGTTTTGTTCTTGGGTAGTTTTTTGATTACCAATTCAATTTCATTGCTAATAAGTGGTCTGTGTAGATTTTCTGTTTCTTCCTTGGTCAGTTTTGGAATGTATTTTTCTCGAAAGTTTTCCATTTCTTCTAGGTATCCAATTTGTTAGCATGTATATTTTCATAGTATTCTTTAATAATTCTTTGTATTTCTGTGCTGTCTGTCATGATTTTTTCTTTCTCATTTCTGATTCTGTTTATGTGTGTAGATTCTCTTTGTCTCTTAATAAGTTTAACTAGTGGTTTATCTATTTTGTTTATTTTCTCAAAGTACAAGCTCCTGTTTTTTAATTATTTTATTGTTTTATTCTTCTCAATTTTATGTATTTCTTCTTTGATCTTTATTATGTCCCTCCTTCTGTTGACTTTGGGTCTCATTTTTTCTTCTTTATCCAGTTTCAATAATTGTAAATTTAGACTATTTATTTGGGATTGTTCTTCCTTCTTTAAATAGACCTGGATTGCTATATACTTTCCTCTTAGAACTGCCTTTGCTGTGTCCCACAGAAGTTGGAGTGTTGTGCTGTTGTTTTCATTTGTCTCTCTATATTGCCTGATCTCTGCTTTAATTTGGTAATTGATCCATTGATCATGTAGAAGCATGTTTTTAAGCCCCCATGTGTTTGTGAGCATTTTTGTTTTCTTTGTACAATTTATTTCTAGTTTTATACTTTTGTAATCTGACAAATTGGTTGGTAGAATTTCCATCTTTATGAATTTACAGGGGCTCTTTTTGTGACCCAGTATGTGGTTTATTCTGGAAAATGTTTCATCTGCAATTGAGAAGAATGTGTATCCTTTTGCTTTTGGGTGTAGAGTTCTATAGATCTCTGTTAGGTCCATCTCTTCTAGTGCATTGTTCAGTTCCTCTGTATCCTTACTTATTTTCTGTCTTGTTCATCTGCCCTTTGGTGTGAGTGGAGTGTTGAAATCTCCTAAAATGAATGCATTATATTTTATTTCCTTCTATAAATCTGTTAGTATTTGTTTCACATATGTAGGTGCTCCTGTGTTGGGTGCATAGTTATTTATAATGGTATAGTCTCTTGTTGGACTGACCCCTTTATCATTATGTAATGTCCTTCTTGGTCTCTTGTGACTGTCTTTGTTTTGAAGTCTATTGTCTGATACAAGCACTGCAACAACTGCTTTTTTATCCCTAGTGTTTTCATAAATATCTTTTTCTATCCCTTCACTTTTATTCTGTGTATGTCTTTCTGTTTGCAGTGAGTCTTATGTAGGCAGCATATACATGGGTCTTGCTTGTTTATGCATTCTATTAGTCTGTGTCTTTTACTTGGTGCATTCAGTCCATTTATACTTAGGGTGATTGTAGATAGATATGTACTTATTGCCATTGAATGCTTTGGATTTGCGGTTACCAAAGGTTCAAGGGTAGCTTCTTTACTATCTAACTAAGTTAACACACTTATTATGCTATTATAAAGACATTTTGATGATTCTTTATTTCTCTCTTTTCTTTTTCTTCCTCCCCCATGTTATGTTAGGTGTTTTATTCTGTACTCTTTGTGTTTCCATTGATTGATTTTTGTGGATAGCTGCTTTTGTTTCTTGCCTTTAGTTAGTATTTGGTTGCTCTATTTTCTTTGCTGTGGTTTTATTTTCCCTGGTGACATCTTTTTAGCCTTAGGAGCACTTCCATCCAGAGTAGTCCCTTTAAAATACACTCTAGAGATGGTTTGTAGGATGTAAATTCCCTTAAGTTTTGCTTATCTGGAAATTGTTTAATCCTTCCTTCAAATTTAAATGATAAACTTGCTGAATACAGTATTCTTGATTCAAGGACCTTCTGTTTCATTGCATTAAATATATCATGCCATAACCTTCCTGCCTGTAAGGTTTCTGCTGAGCAGTCTGATGATAGCCTGATGGGTTTTCCTTTGTAGGTGATCCTTTTTCTCTCCTTGGTTGCTTTTAATTCTCACTCTTTGTCTTTGATCTTTGCCATTTTAATTACTATGTGCTTTGGTTTTGTACTTCATTCCCTTGTGTTGGGAGATCTATGGAATTCCATGGTATGAGAGACTATTTCCTTTCTTATATTGGGGAATTTTTCAGCAATTATTTCTTCAAAGACACTTTCTAATCATTTTACTTTCTCTTCTTCTTTTGGGATTCACCCTGTAATGTGAATATTGTTCCATTTGGATTGGTCAGACAGTTCTTTTAATAAATTATTTCATTCCTAGAGATCCTTTTATCTCTCTCTACCTCAGGTTCTCTGTATTACTGTTCTCTGATTTCTATTTCATTAAAGTTCTCCTCCACCTTATCCAGTCAGTTCTTAAATTCTTACATTGCTTGTTTCATGTCTGTTATCTCCCTTCAGAATTTATCCCTTAGCTCTTGTGTATTTCTCTGTAGCTCCATCTGCATGCTTATGACTTTTATTTTCAATTTTTTTCAGGAAGATTGGTGATTTCATTCTCACCAGGCCCTCTCTCTGGTGTTTGAGGGATTCTGGACTGAACAAGGTTATTCTGCCTTTTCATGGTGATGGGAGTGGTCACTGGAGAGTGGCTCATGTGTCAGCTGGGAGAAAAAACTCCTTCCTGCTTGTTGGTCTCCTTGCCTGTCTCTGCTGCCTGTGCTGGTCAACTGCACACAGGGAGCAGTCTCTAGGTTAATTCCCTGAGCTGCCAAGGACAGAGCAGCCCTCAGGATGGCTTAGGGCACTGGCAGGGATAGCTCACCAGCAGTGTGTGTTCTGCTGTGAGAATGGAGCCTGTTCGTGCTTCCTGGACTCTCTGCTGGTCTTCTCTGTATGTGCCAGTCACCTGCATGCAGTGGGCAGCTTCTGGGTTAATTCCCTTAGCTGATGGGGTGGTCCTCGGGATGGCCTAGGGCACTGGCAGCAATTCCGGGAGAACTGCACGTTTGCTGTGAGAATAAAGCCCATTCGTGCCTTCCAGACTCTGCACCGGTCTCCACTGTATGTGCTGGTCAACTACACACTGGGGCAGCCTCTGGGTCTGGGCTGATTAGCTGCGCACAGGGAGAAGCCTTTGTGTGCTTTCTGTAGGCAGGGCTGTTCCACAGCAATTGCAGGTCAGCCTGTTTGCTTGCAGTGCTGACGGTGGGATGGGGAGGGAATGAACAGCACTGTGAGGGGCTTCGGAGTTGTGTTGCTATCCAGAGGGTTAGGGCACCTAAAGTTCCTTAAAGTTCCCAGCCTGCTGGGCTGAGTGTGCCAGGATGATTTTGTCCATCTGTTAAATCCTTGTCCCTTTAAGACTTTTAATGCACCTGATTTTCTTTTGTCCCAGATCAGCTGTCTGTGGGAACCTGTTTGCAGTCTTAGTATTGGATTTTGCTTTACTGTTCCTCTAATATCCAGTACACCAGGCAATGTGTGTCTGCTCCCGGTGTAGATTTAGCAGTCCTGTGCTTCCACTCTCTCCCTAGTCTGATTCTTTTCCTCCTGCTGTTGAGCTGGGGTGGGGTGAGTGTTTGGTTACACCAAGTCATAGCTTTGTATTTTACCCTTTTCTTTGAGATGTTGAGTTCTCGCAGATGTAGATGTAGCCTGGCTGGTGTACTGCAGCTTCTGGTCACTCTTTTAGGAATAGTTGTATTTGCTGTATTTTCAAAATATACATAGTTTTGGGAGGAGATTTCCACCACGCTACTCACGCTGCCATCTTGAGAATGATGAAACCAGCTTTTTTTGTTCAGTGTTTTTATATGACATAAATATTAACACAGATTTCATACTTAGAGAGTCAAAATTAAAAGTTACTATGACTATTTTCCTTTACCCTCTTAATGAAAAAAATAAGGTAAGACATTTGTCTTTTAAGCTGTTATTCAAATGTCCATGTTTTTTGTGACTTGATAATTCATTTATTTTTAGCACTGAATAATACTCCACTCTATGGCTGTACCACAGTTTATCCATTCACCTGCTGAAGGAAAAGATGCTTCTAAGTTTTGATAAATTTGAATAGAGTTACTGTAAACATTCATGTGCAGGTTTTAGTGAATGCAAATTTTCAATCCATTTGGGTGAATATCAAGGAAAATGATCGCTGGATCACATGGTAAAAGTATATTTTTTAAGAAGCTGCCAGACTGTCTTGCAATGTGATTGCAATGTAACGTTTTTCAAAATAAATTTTAGAAGGAATTTTAGAACCAAGTTTATCATAGACAGAGATCAAGACTAGAAAATTGGGCTAAATATATTATGAGGAGTAGTCAGCAGTGAGATCACGAAATTGCACATGATCAAGTCAAAATTTCTATTTATGAGCAAGAAAATTAAGTAAGAAAATATGAAACCTAAGAATGGGAGATAAATTTTAAAAAAATGTTATTTGAAGACATGGTAACCACAGATTAAATAAGTAAGGAGGGGGAAAAGTTTTGAAGAATGACAAGATGGCAAGGGTCAATTTTCTGATAAATGAAAATTTACCAGGGTTCGAGGTCAAATATCTGTACACACTTCTGAAAGGTTAACTATAGGTTGATGCAATAATGACTTCGTCATTATTGCAAGATCTATTTGGAGAGGAATGGAACATCTGCCCAAATTTAGTTGCTGCTGCTTTAGTGAGTTTTCTAGAATACATACTTTTTGTTATTTATAGTTGGCTTTTAGAAAAAAAAGAATACTGAAAAAGTTCTAAGAAATTTAAAAACTACTCTCCTTTTCCAATTAAAGAAAACTGAGAACTATAATCAGCCCTTATTTGTAGTAGTTTAAGTGAGGCATAAGTAACAATTATTGACATAGGGAAAGCAGGAGAAAATGATGGCAAAATGAATTAGACACTTAAAAGATGTTTCTTCTTTGAAAATAGAATGCTTTATATGTGCTATGAAGTTAATGTTAGGGAGGAAGTAATTCATTGACCTATTTGCTAGCTAAGGAAAAACATCATTAGGCCCTTGGTAAGATTAATGGAAAAGAAGAAGAGGTACTCGTGTTAGTTCTGACATAGTTATTTGTGAAAAATTAAGAAGGATGCAATCTAAATTTTTCATTGAATAACTAGAGAACAGATGTGATTTAAAATGGAGAAATGATTAATTATGCACACTGAGGGAAATAATTAGAATTACCTGCACACATATATAAATTAATCAGACCTTCTCTGGAGGCACACTAAAGAAACACTAACGTAATTGAATGGAAGTGTTTCTTGAGGTTATCCAACAGTGCAAATACCATATTAAGATTCACCCATGCAGTATAAATTTCACTACTTTCAATCTGAAAATAGTAACTTTAGTATTGAAGTAAAGTTTTCAAAGATAGATATTAATCCAAAGAAATTCACCAACTAACAAAAAATTACTTATTTTTTTATCAAATAGCCTTGTGATAACTAGTAAGATTTAATTAGTTGTTTCAATTCATTTTCAAGTTTTCATTTTTTTCTTTAGTGAATATAGCATATGACAGCAAAGTTGAGATACAAATAGACTAAATTCATGGGTTTGTTGAAGGAAGATCATCAGAGAAAGTGCCAATTTCATCACATCATATCAAGGGTACATTTTACCAACTTGATTTTGATTGTTGATGTTGACCTTGATCGTTTTTCAGGTTTCTCCACTGTAAAGTCATTCTTCCCTCACCCATTTCCATACTATTCCCTTTGGAAAAAGTCACTGTGAAGACCTACACTTTAGGAATGTAGAATCATGTTCCCCATTTTTAAAGATAGAGTATCTACCTAATTTATTTGGAATTCTGTACATAAGACTCATCAGTTGACAAATAGCTTTTCATGCTATAATAATAGCTATTTTGTCAGTATGTAATTTCAGTGTCCTGATTTTATAGCCCCTAGAGTTAACCTACTACTTCCATTTTGAAGTTTAAATTTATGAAGCCGATATGGGTCACATAATAACCCTGAATCTTAAGAGCATCCCCTGTAAGTTGAGGAGACTGTATGAGATCATCTCTAATGTCATTTCTACTGTCCTTATTGTATGGGTTTTGTAAATCTATAAGTCCTTCAAATATCAGCATTCACTAAGGAATTTTAGCCTATAATTAGAATTTTTAATAATTTATTGATGGATTTAATTATATCGTGAATGTATCTTTCAATTTTCTATATATTATCACTTTTTAGTTTTTTTCTGAAGCATTGTTTTATCATTTCACTGATCTGTTTAAAAAAATCTAGTGGCCTAACACACACATATATACAGAGTTAATTTGTACCATTAACATAAATCCTATCACCTCAGAAATATTTCTTAATCTTACCATCTTTATAATATGAGCTTCTCAAGGACAGGGTCCATGTGTTATGCAATTTCATAATCAGGACACCTCTTAATTGGTAAATTGGATATATTTTTAGTAGATTCTCAACAAATTATTTTTCCACTATATCCTATATATCAGTTTTAGAGAATTTGAAGGATGTAGAATCTACCTTTAAATAATATAGGCTATTATAGACTAGTGATGCCCTCAGAGAAATAAATCTCTAATATTATGTATGATTCTTATGAAAAAGGCATGAAAAATATATGATATCAGTGAATGTCAAAGGAAGTCACAATCTAGGTTAGAAAGAGGAATATAGAGTCTTCCTAGATTGGGAGAAGCTTAACTTTCATGTTAAAGGAAATGATGTAGAATTATTAAAAATGAAGTGTACATGGAAGGAGGATTTCAGAGAAGAGTGGACATCAGGAAAATGACAAGTTTGTTGGGTCAGGAGGAGGACAAGATAGAGAAGTAAACAGGGTCAGATATTTAAAGCATAATAGTAATGCTATGTAGCACATTATTCTAAATATTATGGCAACACATTGAATTGTTTCCAAGTAAGGCAGCAATTTAGTTTTTTTTTTAAGTATTGTCTTTTGGTAGTCGGCTGGAGGTAGTAGCTAGGAATAATAGAAAGCAGGTGAATTGTTAAGAAACTACCGGGCAATTCAGCTGAGGAAATATTAGAGTCTTTCCAGTTAGTGATTATGTCACTAGAATTATATATCCATATCCTAGCCATGTGACTTTGAAGTGCCTCCCACTGGAGCTAGTGAAGTATATTTCCCTGGTCCATTGATACTGAGTTTGGCCATGTGATTTACTTGGCCAGTGAAATGTAGGCAATTAACAGTGTGCTAGTTAGTACCTAGTCACTTAAAATAAATCACAGATTTCTACTTACCTTCATGTATTTCTGCTATCTGCAGGATAAAAACATGTGCTTAAAGCCCCTCAATGCAGGCTGAAGAATTATATAAAACAAACTTGAATCTAACTTGTGGTCTGAAATAAAAAATCGAGCAGTGGGTAGCCATATATAAAATTATCAGAGTATCTTTGAGCAAGAAATAAATGCTTGTTGTTTTAAAACACTGTAGTTTTGTTTTGTGTTTTTGTTTATTTTCTTTCAACTGGAAACTAAATAATATCGTGGTATAATTGACAAGACATGTATTTGGTTGGAAGGGGGAAAGCAAGAATACATGTGGTCCTCAGATCTCTAACTTGGTAAGTGATATATACTAAGATTTATTAATTTGGTCCTTCCTTTCATATCCACATTTAATCCTCATCTCTGTACTAATAACATTTATTGCCTGTTTAGCTGTTTTCAAACTTTATTTAAATATATGATTTTAATATTCTTCTTGCCATCCTTCCAAAAATAAATTGAGAATCATTGTCACAATGCAATGTTTTTGTGAATATCTAACTAAATAATAATGACCAAAGGAAAATGTGAGCAAGGATTACATCTATATTTTAACTTGTCTATGTTCAATGTCTACTAGAGATCAGACACTAAATATATATGTACATGATATATATGATATATATATACATATCATATATATATATACATGAATAAGTGGATGAAGTATGTGAGAAAGGGTGTGAAGGAACAAGGAAGGAAAAAGGACATGAGATTAGGTATACAATAAGAAATTTATTATTTGTATTTGTAACATTGATTTGGGATTTTTTGAAATAATAAACTATATATATATATGTATATCAATTTTCAAGCACAAATGTGTTATATACACTATGTAAGATAACATGTTTGAAGATGAGATTTTAACTGAAATGATATTTATGGTAGACATGTTACATACAGAATATATATGGTACAGAAATAAATTATCTTTGTGATAAAAAAATTATCTTTATCATTTTACTACTGAACAGTCATCAAGGAAAGCTCTTAACAAGTTACTTTTGCAAAATATCCTTTCATGATTTGTTGCAGTTTATGAATAAATCTTCAAATAATCCCCCAAAGCATAACTTGTTTGATGTCTTAAAATAAACTTTAAACTTCTTGGGGGGGTGGTTTGTGTGTGAATGTATGAATTATATTTTCAAGAACTTTATATAGAAGCAAGTTTAAATGCAAATCCTAGCTTTAATAGCTTAGAAATAAAATTCATAAACCACTAACGTGATTCATTCATTTGTTTATCATATATGTATTAAGCATCAATTAGCCCCCAGAAAAAGTAGAGAATAATGAATATACAGAGGTCTCCTATGCTCAAATAACTCACCTTTAGGTCAATAGGTAAGGGGTAGGAGACAAAATTAAAACTAATAATGTGTAGTTAAGTTAATGCTAAAAAACTGTAAACTCATGAATCTATTGGAGACTAGAAGAATATTAGTTCCAGCCATCCTAGGTATATCAAAGCAACTTTCTACAGTGCATGATATTTATTGAGAACTGATGAAATAGAAAGACATAACATAGAAAGAAGTAAGCATGAATTCAGTCATCAGAAATTATATTGTGAATTTACACAAATAATTTAGTATAAAGGCAAAATACTAGATAGTAAATACAAATCAAATATTCTGAAATAGATCAATTTGACCCTCAACACCACACCTGCAAACAACTGACTTGAAACAAAGTACATTGGAATAAAAGTTTTCATAGTCTTTTCTTAAATAATCATTTCCAAATGTACACAGATATCAATACCCAAATTATCAGCAAACTGTTTCTGAGAGACTATTGTCTATAATCAATCATAAGTAATCAGAACTGATTATAAATAATAAATAACCATGAGTATACACCTATAGTCTATAATAACTGTATGAATCAATGTGGCAAGTATTATTTCCTTATGACTAGTAAATTCAAAGAGGAAATTTTAGATATGTTTATTTAAACAGTGAACTTTATATATACATATAAATTTTTATATTATAAAGTTCTTGCAAACAAGCTTTTTAATAAAATGGACATAATTTGAATAAGCATTATACATAATACTTTTAATATATTCAAAAGTAGTATGGACTGTCAGGTTTTGGTAAAATCTGACATATTTTCTAATGTTTTAGTGTAAATACCCTTTTTAAATTGGAAATAGGAAAAAACATACAACAATGAATATGCATTTATTTTTAAATCTTTTACTGTAATTCATTTTAAAACCCATCCACCCAAATCAACTATACCTCTTACTGGGAAATGAATAGTTAAGAAGCCTTGATTACCAAATGTCGGATTAACTAAATCAGTTAATATATTACATATTGCCAACACATGAGAAATACAGTTCATCAGAAATGTATTCATCAGTCATAAAATTTTAACAAGTTGAAGTTAATTCACTCATCTAAAGAAAAGATTAGTATTTAAAGAAATCAAAGCACAAGCTCATAAATCTCTAATTTTATAAATGTTAATACATTTTTGAATGACTATATCATGAGTAGTTTTGTGTTAGACATACACTCAATGTAATATCATAGTAAACATTTTTGTTATCATTTGCTCACATTTTTAAATTCAGATTTTATCATTGTGATGTAATTAAGTATACAGATCATTGTTTTTATGTAGTTAGTTGTGTAATCACTTCCAAATTTAAGATACCGAACATTACATCACCCTAAATAATGCAATCATGCTTCTAAACATTCAGTCTACTTTCTACTTCTCCCAATCCTGATCTGATTTCAGTCACTGTGATATTGCCATTTCCAGAATATCATGTCAGTGGACTCATGCAGCATGAAGCCTTTTGAGTCTGCCTTCTTTTACATAGCATTATGTTTTTGAGTTTCATCAATGTTATTGCATTTATCTCTAGTTTGTTCATAACAATGTTTTAATTTGTAATTCATGCCATGGGAAAGATTCATGGGAATCTCTGTAATCTTAGTTATTAGAACTAAGTTTGAAAGTATCATGAAAATCAAATATTTCTTCTCTGGGTTTGGAATACCAACTGAGATTCAGAGAGGTACCCCCTGCAAATAAAAGAAAAATAATAGCTACTTGTAAAAAGGTCTTTATAAATATAGTCTCAGAAACATCTATTAAACCTTACTCATGTATCTCTACCTATCGATCACAAAACTATACAATCCAAACAGATTATCTAACAACATAAAAATCTAGATACACATTGAAGACTTGAGATGGATTAGTGGATCCCTATGGTGCTCCTCCTTTATTTAGATTTCATGGATTTATGTTCTCACACATCTTAACATATTACTGACTTCAACTTTCCTCACTGGAAACACTTTCAGTTGGATTTTTCTCCACAGTTTGACTATTAAAGTTGATTTTTTAGTATATATTTTGGAATCTCTTTTTCTTTGAACTTAATATCCACTCCTTCATTTCATCAGACATCCACATATGACCATATAAATAACATAATTTCAAAATATAAATTTCCAATCAAATGCCTCTTTTGTGTTTAAAACATATGAAACAATATACTAAGATACTCAGTAAGATATCTGGCATAGATCACAAATGCAACATGTCCAAAAATAAACTATTTCCCTTCTACTTATTTCCATATGTGTTTCCAACCTCAGTGAGTGACACTGTAATTCTGCTCCACTGCTTTATCTAGACACCTAGCATTTATATTTGATTACCTCTTGTCCCTTTAGCCAACTTTACTCTGTTACTGTGCTTTGCTTTGTTAATTCTTTTTCTTTTATTTTGGTATCATTAATATACAATTACATGAGCAACACTGTGGTTACTAGACTCCCCCATTATCAAGTCCCCACCACTCACCCCATTACAGTCACTGTCCATCAGCATAGTAAGATGCTATACAGTCACTACTTGTTCTCCCAGATATCTCTATTCTTTTAGTTTTTCTTTTGCCCCATAATTATCCTTAGTCTCTGACACTCCATACTTTGATCTTATTTCAGTATCCTTCTAAATAGTTTCCTGCTTATTGGTGGCTTTTCCTCATTCCATGCTTGTGCCACAGTAGACTATTTATTAGTGATTTCTCATAAATGACATTTCATTCATGCCACTCCCCTGGTGCTTATCCATTGAGCTAGGAAAAGCCAGGCTATCAAGTCTTTATGTTCAGACTTCATGGTCCCTTGTCACTCATTTCTGCTGCTTCACATTTCAGTAATTATCCCTTACCTTCTCTGTTCAAAGTGTAGCAAAAGTCCCTTACCTCTTGGCCTTCGCTTGCATTGTCTTCTCTGCCTGGAGCCATAATTCCTTATATGTCTAGTTAATTTCTACTCTCTTTATAGAAAGAAGCTTGACTATCACATTCTTAATGAAATTTTGCCTGAATCCTCTAAACTAGATTAGATTTTTTATAGTATCTTATTTTCTTAGTTTTCTATTGCTGTTACAACACATTAGCACAAATTGAGTAGCATTAAACCTATAATTTATTACCTTATAGTTCGGTGGTAGTCCAACACAAATATCACTAGGATAAAATCAAGGTACCAACAAGGTTGGCTTTCCTTTCTGGAGGCCCTAGGAAATAATTCGTTTTCTAGCCTTTTCCAGCTTCCACAGGCTGCACCCTTTGGGGTCCCATCTCTTTAGCAGCCCTCTCGCTGCTCAAAAGCCTCTCCGCCTGCCCACCTTTCCTTTATCCCAGAGCAGCCAGATGTGGATCCCTGTCCTCCACAAATGGCCAGAATCTGTCTCTCAAGCACTCCACCTGTCCCAGCTCCCCAACTCCACCAACCTCCAGAGCACCACACAATGTAGGTTTGTGCTCCAAAGCAGATCTCCAGGGCTGGGTGTTCATCAGTTCTAGGCTTCCATCTCCTCCCCGCTCCGTTTCTCTTCCTCTCTCCAGTGGGCTGGTGTGCAGGGAGGGCTTGGGTCCCGCCGGATCAAGGCTTTGGTATGTTACCCCGTTACCCTGTTTCATGAGGTCTGCTCTGTTCTCCAGGTTTATGCAGTCTGGTGCAGCCTTCTTTCCTGTTGCTGTTTTAGGATTAATTGTATTAACTGTATTTTCGTACTATATGTGGTTTTGGGAGGAGTTCCCTGTCTCACCTCTCATGCTGCCATCTTAGGTCGATCTCCAGAATTGTATTTTATTGTAAAATTTACCCTAATGAATAAGCCCAATTTGCTTAAAGCCTTGGACCATGTACACAATCTATTCTTCCTCCGTAAATTTATACTTTTATTTTCTATTTCACAATGTTATCAAATTTCTTAAAAAGGATAAAACCTTAGACAGTAACTGAAACAAGAAACTTGGTTTCATGACAGATACGTGAAACACAGTTACTTGGGAATTCACATCATTTCTATCTAGCTTTGATTTTTAAGGGCATTAAATCTTGAATGGCCAAAGGGAAAAAAAATACCAGTGCTAGTGATTTCATGGTCCTGTTTTTACCTCATTATCTCTTGTTGAGTCTCCTACTGTTTATAATATTGAAAAATCATGCTGAATTGAATGTCCAATGGCCTGAATAAAATAAACTTTAACATTTTGTATCCCTCATGTTAACTTATCATTGATAGCAGTGAAAAGAAGTCTTTGCAGTCAGTGTCTTTATGTATACATGTGTAGCCGGTGTTTGCTTTTGCTGTAAATTTGCCTTGTCACAATGAACAAAACTGATATAATTAGAGATCAGGATCATCATTCTAAAAACCAAGATTAAGACAATTCTCAGTCCCCTGATTAAAATAGTAATCAACATGACACCTTAAATTAAGAATAAATTAAATTTTAGATTATGTATTTTAGATTATAGAATTTCATTTTATTATTTATGTTTGAATGATACAGAAAAAATGTACTACCAATTCATGTTATTTTAAAAATTCTTCATTAAGAATGGGAGATATCAGAGATGTCATTACATATTAAGCTATTAACTATCTGTCTACTTCAAACATAATAATTTAAAAAGTAGAAAAACATTTGTTTCCCCCAATTAAATATAAAAAATAGGGTCAAGTAAAAAGCAGTAAAACAGGATAATTATTTTGTTGTATTTTGTACATAAACAACAGTTTGCATGAAATTATAATTGGTATAAGGTTTACCATTGAATTACTATATTTTGCTTTGAATAAATTTATATGAATTAATTAAAATATCATGACTTCCATTCCCAGTATCAGAGCACAGAATTTTATTTTTAAACCCAGTTAAAAAAACCTATTCTCTTGATGCTAATAGGATGATATTTATTTTCTTGACTCAGTGTTTTAATTTAATTAAACCCTCCTGCTGTTTGAAAACCATTGTTCAGGAATTCCATTTTGTACCAGGAAAAGAAAAATTACTGCAACATTTTTTAGTCCTTCAGAAGATGGTCTACTGGGAAGCTGGATCCCAGTGTCCCAGAAGCTATTAAATATAAAAGTGGCTTGGCACTGATTCACCTTAGCACAACTGCTAGAAAATTATTTCACATTAAGCTGCATTTAAGCAATTTAGTGTACTAATATCCTTCTCTTAAACATCTCTAAAAATATGCTGAATGTAAATGTAATATCCATACATCCAACTGTCCCAGGGAATTGATCTGTCTCTTGATTCCATGAGGGTAATCAGACTAGAAATCTCAGTTTAAAACCCAGTAATTGCAACAGATTTTGTATCTTGTTTTTGATATTGTTGCTTGTTTTAATAGTATTTACAGGGGAACTGACAATCATTATTTATCTCTAAGCATGTTTGTTTTCACAAAATTTCTATTTATCAAAAGGACAGAATTATTTTTTAGAGTACCTTCAACATAACAGAAATAAGAATAATCAGTGTGGGTATCTGATAAGCAATTGCATAGAAAATACTTTGAGAACTTGAAAGTGCACCACAAAATGTATTTATTATTCAATTACATGGGCATAATATTATGTGACTTGCTTATTCATTCATATTATAACCCAATCCAAGCCCACTGATTATTTGTTGAAAAAAATTTTTTTTTCACTTTGTCAGAGATAAATATTATTACATTTTGAAAAATTAAAATATCTCTATATCCCTTTTAATACTTTAAAATAATCTTCCCATGGATTGTTTTCAGGTATAAACCTTTTATTCAAACCAAGTTAAATATAATTTGTCCCAATCAGAATGTACTCTTAGAAGTAGAGAGATATTTCCTAGTCTTACAGATGATATTAAGCTACATTAAATAATAAAAATCTACCAGTTCTGGGGGCCAATTTCTTAATATTCCTCAGTAGTCTACCTTTTCTGGCATGAGGGGTGGAAATTATGTTATAGATACTGTTTGAAGTAACAGATCCATGCTCTGTTACTTATAAAGATGTATATGCAAATGATGTAAGGCTCTCAAAGTGTCCTAGATGCTATGAACTAATGGGAGAACCATCCTATGCCTTGATCTTACTTTATAAAGCTATGACTGAGTGCTGACACAAAGGGACCAAAGCCATTGAAAGAAGAATGCATTTCTTACAGTTCCAGAGGGAGGCGGCTATGCCATGCCATGTAGGGCCTCTTGGGAAACACTATGTGATGGTCAGGAGGCAGAGAAGAAAGAGGGGAAAGCCTGAGCCGGGGCCTGAATTGGAATTTCCACAGGAAGGGTGAGGCAGGAGAGGGTATAGAGTGTAGGGTTGGTTTATATGAATAATTCCAGCAAGCGTTGGGCTCTACAGGTGGTCTCTAATTGCCTGGTACCAGGCTTTGGAATAGTTTAGGGCAAGAGAATTATTTCCTTGGTGTCTGAATCAGAGAAGAAGGCGGGTGGTAGCACAGCCTTGAACCAGCTCGACGGTGCATGAAAGGCAAGTTCAGGCAAGCTGACCATCAGGAGAGATGTCAACGTTTTGGCTGATAGTGTTGTCCTGTGATTAATGGATGTCAAATAACAAACAGAATCTAAGAAAACACGGTTAGAACAACAATAAACATGGCAATTTTAAGTATGGCACAAGTGGACGTGGTGTTTTTTGTGTGAAAAGTTCTCTGTATGCTCTTGTCTAGCTATTTCTTAAAACAGTCTGCCAGCCAAGTAATAAAACAAACTAAAAAACACTGTGCTCACCTTCAGGGCTTTCCAATTCCGTTTTGGTTGTGGCCTAAGGAAGGGACTTAATAAAACTCTTTTCCTGAAGACTTTTTGCTTGGGAAATCTGACTGAATTTCAAATCTGACTGACTGCAAAAACTAGTCATATGTCTGGACAGTTTAGGAACTGTCTTCTTTCTCCTCTCTAAAACTTGCAATAATAATAATAGTAATAGTTAAACAACATAGTTTTAGAAGAATTAAATGCAACATATTTTCAACAATGCTGACTTACACCTTACTTAGAGTAGGTAGCTAATGAATAGCTCCTCCTGAAATAGAATTATCACAGCATATGGCTAGAAAGGGTACTGCTGTTCACCATATCCCACCTTTAGTCATGTGTTCTATTGACAAGGTGGGCTTATTTGTTTTGAGCTAGAAACTGGAAATTTATTAAGAGACCTTTTGTCTACCTTGAAGTCTATTAATTTTACTTCACCACAGAAAGAAGTATGCATTATATTGAATATATAGTTTAAGTTAAAACAAATCAATTTTTATTTAAAATATCTTTAACTTTATGAAGTTATGCCATTGATATTTTCAAATTATGTCAAATAGTTAAAAATAAAAGAAGACATTATCCAACTGTTTATCTGTAGATGTATATCATTCAAAAGTGTCAGAAAGGTGTGAAAAATATTGTGTTACAAAAGATTTAGCATTGTTTACAAAATCAAGCTTATTATTTTCTTGCATCACTGTTTAAAATAGGAAATCAAAAGTTTGCCTCTTTTAACTATGAAAACAAAATCCTAAATGAATTGACAATTTATTATATGTTTATTATATGAATTTGCAATTTATAATTATACTTAACACTTAGGTCCTTGGTATTAAGAACCTCACTACTAAAGCTTAAATAAGCTATAAATCTGCCTCAGTAGGTAGGATAATTTTTAAATATACTTGTTAATTTAAATTCACCAAATAAGTAAGGGAAGTGAGCCATTGCAACTAGGACAATATCTGGATTACATTGGACGCTGCATAATCTATGGCTACAGTAAGCATTTAGAAGTAATTTGAGACTACTTTAAATCATACGTATCTATTGAATAATATTGTGTTCAAGGCACTGTACTAGAAAGAACAGAACACTTGAAGATGAAGATAGAATATTATTATCAAGGAGCATATCCAAGCAGGACATACACATACTACAACATTATATGTTCTTTTTCAACTTTTCAATGAATAAATAGGCATTCTTAGGGGACCAATATAAAAATAAATTGCAGCTGATCAAAGATACACTAAAGAAGTCCTGAGCCTCTTTAGACAATTAGGGAAAAATTCTCCCCTGAATATAAATGGCAAATGAAGAAGGAAAGTACACTGAATAAAATATTTTTTAACCTGAATTTAAAATACATCACTTAACAATAAGGCTGATCATTGTTGCAGTTTTTTGTTTTGGTTATGCATTTTATTCTCTTGTAAGCATGCATCTTATTAATGTTTCTCTATCAAATATAGTGAATAATAATCTGTAATATATGGATAGCTAATTGTACCAAATGGTGGTAGCAGTGATCAGTTTAATAGAATATGGTGATTATTAAACAATTTTAGACTTAATTCAGCATTTTGTTTCCTGGCTTGTGAGTAGGGCGAAAAAAGTGCATTTAGTATATTTTAACAACACCCCCCCAAAAAAGGTAGGGCAGACTATTTTAATCATTCTCAATTATTTATTTTCAATAGCTGTTGAATTGTTGATAATTTCTTATTCTGGGACTGTAAGAATAGAGATTTAGAATCAATGGCAATGACAGGAACTCATGACAGTGCAGTTACTTATCATTAACTCATCTTTGGTTTAAATATGTTTAATATGAAATTTTGTCATTGTTCTTTATATAGTAAAACATCATTATTTTATCTACTACTATCAGTAATTTTTTTCATTATTTCAAAATGTTATGTATCACACTCATTATAAATAAATTTGCTAGTTTCTGAATTTTCTTGCAAAGCATGACAACAAAAACTCAATTTCCAATTATTGATCGCAAGAATGCTAACATTTATTTGATGTTTAGATATAGTTCAAAGAAAGGCATAATCACAACACCTGTGCATTTTGAGATGCTCAGCTCTCAAACTTTATACTAATATCTAAAGCATGAAACAGCCACTCTCATGGATGAGATCACTGACATTTAAAAACTTTCACTCTACTCCCAGCAGTATGTTTTTCAAAAGCTACATCACCCATAACACATGACAGAAATTCACATCACAAAGCAATCCTGAAGTTGAGATTAGCTACTGAGATTTACTTTAAAAAAATTTTTTTATTTGGAGGTAATATAGAAAACTTTAAGATGTGTCTGTAAATATTGACATAATTTCTCAATATTTTCAAGTGTTTATTTGTCCTTATCAATATAACCAGGTTTTGACAGGGTTCATTACAAGCATACACTAAATTACTTGCAAATTTTGCATTTGAGTTATTTTATATTGCAGATTTTAATACTTCTTTATGGTTTGAAGGATTTAAGTTAAAAATATATTAATTATTGTTTTGCCATATATTTGCAAGTATTTAAAAATTTTGGAATGTATTTTAATTGCCAAATCTTCCTTATGTCAAAATAATTAAATATCTTCATTATTTGATTAACTATTTGAATAATCTTCAGTTTTTAATAATCTTTCATAGCTTATGTATTAAATTATATATATCAAAATCTAATTGAAAATGTACATGGCTTTTAATTTAATTGAAAACAATGGCTTTTAGAAAAATAAGTTAAATTTTATGAGCTTTTTCAATGTGAATTCAGGGAGACTATCAATTAGGACTAGATATTAAAAAATACTTAGCTGATTTCAATAATATACTTTTTGATTTCCAAATAATTTTGATTTTTAAATAAACATTTTAGCTTTTAGCTTATCAAAGAGAAGATTTGGTCATTCTGAACCTAGAATAAGAATTAAAATGAATGAAATATAGTTGTATGATATTTTTCTTGGCATCTTAAATGTTATTGAGCTGGACAAAAATAATCTCAAATTAATTTGAAGATATATTTCCCAATATAGGATGAAAGGAGTACAGATAATACTTATTTACTTTTAACTTACATATGTAACATAGTTTCAACAAAAAATATTTCTTTGACTACATACTATTTAATATTTAAGGAATTATTAATGCTATAATATATAAAAATATTTAGCTTTACATATACTATGTAGTACCAACTATTACATTTTAAAATCATTTACTCCCCCAAAACTATTTCATTTTCATTAAATTTATTCAGTTTTGCAGTATATACTGATTTATGTTTTTTGTAAGCTTATTTCTTGTTCCACATTAGTTCTTTCCCAAATTCAAGCTGAATTCTCAGACTTTTTCTCTCCTATCATATGAATTTGTTGATTTTCAGGGTTTTCTTTTCATAATCTTCCTTATGCTTTATTCTCGGTTTTTGCCTGACCATTAAAATTTATTTGAATGTTATTTTTACTTTCTTCTGTGGAGATAATTTTACTTCTACCTTTCCAATTAAGAGAAATTTTATTTCTGTTTCTTCTCTAATTGCTCTAGCTGGGATTTCCAATAACATGGTGAATAAAAGTGGCAAGACTAGGCACACTTGTCTCATTATTGATGTTTGAGGAAAAGCTTTCAGTCTTTTATTGAGTATGATATTACCTGTGGACTTTTTGTATATATGGTCTCTTTTGTGTTGAAGTACATTCCTTCTATATTTAGTTTTTAAAGAGATATTATCATGAAAGAGTGTTGAATTTCATTAAATGCTTTTTCTGCATCTGTTGGGAGGATCATGTGATTTTTATCATTTATTCTGTTATGTGTGGTGTGTTATATTAATTGATTTGCATATGTTGAACCATTCTTGCATCCCTAAAATCCCACTTAATCATTGTATATGGTCTTCTTAATGTGCTGTTGAACTTGGTTTGCTAGTATTTCATTGAAGATTTTTGCATCTATGTTCATCAGGGACATTGTATTGTAATTTTCTTTTCTTGTAGTATCTTTGTCTGGCTTTGGTTTCAGGTTAATACTGGCCTCAAAAATTAAGTTTGGAAGTATTTCCTCTTCTTCAAGTTTTGGAAGAGTTTAAGAGATATTGGTATGAATTCTTCTTTAAATTAGTAGACTTCATCAGTGAAACTATCTCCTGTTGGGCTTTGTTGGGAAGTTTTTGATTACTGATTTAATATCCTTATTTATTACTGGTCTGCTTAAATATCCTATATTCTTAATGATTCAGTCTTTATAGGTTATGTGTTTCTAAGAATTTACCTATTTCTTCTAAGTTAACCAATTTGTTTGTGTAATTATTCATAGTGGTATCTTCTGATTCTTTTTATTTCTGTGGCATCTATTGAAATGTCTTCTCTTCCATTTATGATTTTATTTATTTGAGTTTTCTCTTTTTTCTTGGTATAACCAAGGATTTGTCAATTTAGCTGATCTTTCCAGAAAACCCAGCCTCAGATTTGTTGATTTTTTTCTATTGTGTTTCTATTTTCTATTTTCTTTATTTCTGCTCTAATTTGTTGGTCCTTTTCTTCTGTTAGCTTTAGGCTAACTTTTTAATTTTTCTAGTCCCTTGAGGTCCAAATTTAGATTGTCTGGAGGAAGGGGGAGAAAAAGTTTTGTTGTTCAGTGGGTGCAAAGTTTCAGTTGTGCAAGATGAATAAATTATAGATCTACTGTACAACAGTTTGCCTATATTTAACAATATTGTGTTGTACATGTAAAAATTTGTTGAGGGTAAATCTCAAGTGCTCTCATCACAATAAAAAAGGAAAACAAATGGTTAAAATGATGAATTTTATATTTTGTATATTTTATCACTATAAAAAAATAATGCTAAGCACCAAAACCCCTAAAATATTAGTTTTACTTTCCTTAAGAACTGCCTTGCCCTTACTGGAAAGATCTTCTCTTACCTTCAGCCATGGCATAATTGTACCTGCTCCCACTAATAGCTTATATTTGTTTTAACTACTTAGATAATATTTGGACATATATGTTGAGGCTATAGAGTTTAGATTATGGATGATGTGTTTTAGAAAGAACTAATTAAACTAAAATTTTATTTTATAATTGAATAACAATACCTTGGGCTATAAGAAAAATCTTCATTGAAATCCTAGCTCTACTAAATACTCTGTCTCTTGAAATTGAACAAATCTTGACTTCTTCCCTTTTTAATTTCCTGAAGC
This sequence comes from Manis javanica, assembly GCF_040802235.1. Lineage (NCBI taxonomy): Eukaryota > Metazoa > Chordata > Mammalia > Pholidota > Manidae > Manis > Manis javanica. The sequence goes on along the minus strand of NC_133160.1, from coordinate 123,358,563 downwards.
AAAACAGTTATACACTATTCATCATATGTACTGAATCAAATCTATGAGTTTTGAAGCAATAGCATGGATTACTAAAATTAAAATAAATGTCAGTATATCCAGGATTCAGTGAATTTAATGAATAAATTTAGGAAAATTAGAGAAAGGAGATTATTCATCCTGACATACTATCACCTTCTTAGAAACACAGCAGTAGTTACTTGACTTTGAAAAAGATTGTTTATAGTATTTTCTGAATGCAATATATATGTGTATTTATATATATACATATATGCATATATGTGTGTATATGTTATCAAAAATATTTTAACTTTTCCATCAAAGTAGAGAGGATAATTAGCATTATAAGTCAATAAGTTGATGAGTCATAAGAAAATTGAATACAAATAAATTTAAATAGTTCCATGATGAAAGTTTCAAATTATATAAAGAAAGAACTTTATTTGCTTATTAATATATTTTCTCTCTAGGGGTCATATATAATCACATTGTACTATCTAGCAGCTTCTGCAAATCACACATATTAGAAAATTGACAGGTATATAAAGTATGCAAAATTGACTATGGATAAGTGACTTGTCTTCTCCCTACTCCATCTCATCAGCTTTAAAGTAGGATAATAGTAGTAGCAATTTCATATTCATAAACAAAGTTATTGTTAGGCTTTTATGAATATGTATATATATATATACACACTATATATACAAATGTATTTTATGAACCTAGATATATACATATATATATAGTGTATATACACAAATCTGTACACACACACACACACACACACACTAGTGTGTATATGTATATACTAGTAAGGACCTAACACTATATACTATATATAATATATACTCATATATACTCAATATATAATATGTTATAAAATCACATAATAAGCACTTACTAAATGTTTACTACTATTATCTATTATGGTGGCTCTAGTTCCTTTGTGGCTCAAAGAAACAAATAAGATGTGGGTGGCTGGTTATTTAATTGTGTCTGTGAGAGACATAGTTTTTTTTTTTTTTTTGAGAGGGCATCTCTCATATTTATTGATCAAATGGTTGTTAACAACAATAAAATTCAGTATAGGGGGGTCAATGCTCAATGTACAATCATTAATCCATCTCAAGTCAAATTCTCGTCAGTCTCCAATCTTCTGAAGCATAACGAACAAGTTCTTACATGGTGAACGAATTCTTACATAGTGAATAAATTCTTACATGGTGAACAGTACAAGGGCATTCATCACAGAAACTTTCGGTTTTGATCACGCATTATGAACTATAAACAATCAGGTCAAATATGAATATTCGTTTGATTTTTGTACTTGATTTATATGTTGATCCTACATTTCTCCCTTTATTATTATTATTATTTTTATTTTTAATAAAATGATGAAGTGGTAGGTAGATGCAAGATAAAGGTAGAAAACATAGTTTAGTGCTGTAAGAGGGCAAATGTAGATGATCAGATGATCAGGTGTGTGCCTATGGACTAAGTATTAATCCAGGCTAGACAAGGGCAGCAAGACATCCACGGATGCAGAAGATTTCTCTCAAAGCAGGGGGGGTGAGGTTCTGAGCCTCACCTCTGTTGATCCCCAAATTCTCACGTGATGGCCCCCCTGTGACTGTGCCTGTCTTAGGTTGTTCCTCCCTTGAGGAATCTTACCCGTCTCTGGCTAACCAGTCATCTTCCGGGGCCATACAGGGAAATGTAAAGTTAGTAAGTGAGAGAGAAGCCATATTGTTTGAAAAGGTTAGCTTTTTACTTCTTTGCAGATTTATGCCCTGTGGCTTCTATGTCCAGCACTTGTCTCGAGGTATCTTTACCACCTGGAGGAATTATGATACTCGGTAAATTCGATATGAGGCACATATTCTATTTAAGGGTTGTAATTAGGAAGAAAGAAGAAAAGCTACAGATGTAGCATATGGAAGGAAACATGGGAGGATTGATTATTTCTTTGACATATCTTCTTGTAGAGTACCTTAAGTATGTATAGGTTTTAAACTACTAACTAATTTGCACACACATATTAACATAATAGGAATACGGTGACATAAACAAAGCAAATCTATAATTACCATCCATCACCAGTGAAGCCAAGAAAACCATTTAGGCACCCTAGGCATTTGTGAAAATTTGTCTATGATATGATGGATATTGTCCAACTGTACTTGAACAGTCTGAGAGAAATCAGACAAATTAAAACAGACCATTTCTGGGATCTGTTCACATCCCATATGTTCTTTTAACCGTAGATAGTCTATAGTCATAAGATTTTGGAGTGCTACACCTTGCACCCCTCCCAACTCCTGGTTGAGTTCCAACAGTACAGATCCGGTCAAATTCGTTGTCTCACTGTATGCACATGCCAGCCTAGACATCTCCCTCCTCATTCCTATGGCAAGTCCAGGTGACGGTGGGCTGGATGCAGCCACAACCGCAGCATTGTCCGGATCCCTGTGGAGGCTTTTTGATGATCATCCCCCGGCACGAGTCCTCCAGAGAGTGCTGATGCCGGAAGCTCCTCCTCATATCGTATCTTAGTTCATTTTCTGGGTATCCAAGCTAGGCCTTGATCTTCTGCATAGAAACAAACAGACCCTTTGCCCACACTTTGACATGCCCTCTATACCACTGTGCAGAACTCATTGGAGGTCAGCACACAGTAACTGCTTTTTTTTTTTTTATTAAGAGAAAGGAATATTATCAGAAAAGAGTACCTCCATAGCTGATCATCTGACAGCCTTTAAGTGATCAACATTAAGGATATTTAAAGCATGTGTTGATCTTTGATTTACCAATAGTTTTATCCTATCAAGGAGTAATCCCCCTTTTCTTTCTTTCTTTCTTTTTTTTTTTTTTTTAATTTTTAATCTACACTTACATGAAGAATACTACGTTTACTATGCTCTCCCCTATATCAGGTCCCCCCTAACAACCACATTACGGTTACTGTCCATCAGCTTAGCAAAATGTTGTAGAGTCACTACTTGTCCTCTCTGTGTTGTGCAGCCCACCCTCCCCTTTCTCCCTCCCCCCCATGCATGCTAATCTTAATACCCCCCTTCTTCTTCCCCCCCCCTTATCCCTCCCTGCCCACCCATCCTCCCCAGTTCCTTTCCCTTTGGTACCTGTTAGTCCATTTTTGGGTTCTGTAATTCCGCTGCTGTTTTGTTCCTTCAGTTTTTCCTTTGTTCCTATACTCCTCAGATGAGTGGAATCATTTGGTATTTCTCTTTCTCCGCTTGGCTTATTTCACTGAGCATAATACTCTCCAGCTCCATCCATGTTGCTTCAAATGGTTGGATTTTTCCACTTCTTATGGCTGAGTAGTATTCCATTGTGTATATGTTCCACATTTTCTTTATCCATTCATCTACCGATGGACATTTAGGTTGCTTCCAATTTTTGGCTATTGTAAATAGTGCTGCGATAAACATAGGGGTGCATCTGTCTTTCTCAAACTTGATTGCTGCGTTCTTAGGGTAAATTCCTAGGAGTGGAATTCCTGGGTCAAATGGTAGGTCTGTTTTGAGCATTTTGATGAACCTCCATACTGCTTTCCACAATGGTTGAACTAATTTACATTCCCACCAGCAGTGTAGGAGGGTTCCCCTTTCTCCATAGCCTCGCCAACATTTGTTGTTGTTTGTCTTTTGGATGGCAGCTATCCTTACTGGTGTGATGTGATACCTCATTGTAGTTTAAATTTGCATTTCTCTGATAATTAGCGATGTGGAGCATCTTTTCATGTGTCTCTTGGCCATCTGTATTTCTTTTTTAGAGAACTGTCTGTTCAGTTAGTCTGCCCATTTTTTAATTGGGTTATTTGTTTTTTGTTTGTTGAGGCGTGTGAGCTCTTTATATATTCTGGACGTGAAGCCTTTATCGGATGTGTCCTTTTCAAATATATTCTCCCATACTGTAGGGTTCCTTTTTGTTCTATTGATGGTGTCTTTCGCTGTACAGAAGCTTTTTAGCTTAATGTAGTCCCACTTGCTCATTTTTGCTGTTGTTTTCCTTGCCCAGGGAGATATGTTCAAGAAGAGGTCACTCATGTTTATGTCTAAGAGGTTTTTGCCTGTGTTTTTTTCCAAGAGTTTAATGGTTTCATGACTTACATTTAGGTCTTTGATCCATTTTGAGTTTACCTTTGTATATGGGGTTAGACAATGGTCCAGTTTCATTCTCCTACATGTAGCTGTCCAGTTTTGCCAGCACCATCTGTTTAAGAGACTGTCATTTTGCCATTGTATGTCCATGGCTCCTTTATCAAATATTAATTGACCATATATGTTTGGGTTAATGTCTGGAGTCTCTAATCTGTTCCACTGGTCTGTGGCTCTGTTCTTGTGCCAGTACCAAATTGAGACATAGTTTTTAAAAAAAATTTTTTGTACTTGTATATGCACATATGCACATCACTGCAACCGACAATGTACTTTATAAACCTGTATTACGTAAAACACAACATATTATATTGTCATTCTTGATGTTTACGCACACTCTTGCTTTTCCCTACAATTATCTACTACTTTCCCTCCACCTACCCATCATCTCTCTTTTTCCTCTTTGTCTGTCACTTCTTTTCAGAAGACAATCTGATTTTTATCAAAGGACTGACTAAAAGCTTCTCAAAAATAAAATGCAATTCTAATTTCCTAATAAAAGGTTTAAGGATTCAGAAGATATTTCCTTAATGACTAAATTTTGCCCCATATTTTAAGGGCATACTGCATGAATTTCACCCAAATAATCTGCAAAGGAAACAAGGGACTATTAGGAATTATTTCTTGATGGTGTAAGGATAACTAATGGTATTTATGTACTATACTTAGAGTAAAGCTGTAGAGAAGCCCAGTAAGTGAAGGGAAAAAGTGTAAATGTAATAAACCATAGATACATAAGGAGAGGCCCCAGAACATCTTAATGAAAAAGAAAGTAAGAGCACCAGTCTACAAAGTTCTAAGCTGTGTGATTCAAGAATGTGGGACTGATCTGCAATCTCTGGAAGAGCGACAGTTACTCAGTCTAATAACATTATAATTATTTTTTTAATTGGGAGTGTCAGTTCTATGTGAGGTAAAGGAAATTGGTATAATAAATAAGCCTGAGAATACAGGATCACAATAATGCATCAAAAAAGCAGAATTTAGTAGGTCTCTGATTTTCCCAGAGGTCCCTGTGCTCAGACTGACTAGGAAACTCAGTATGACAACTGATAGAAGTGACAAATACTAGACAAGCCACAGATGTGGTTGGGTTAACAAAGGTAAATTCTTGGCAAATCTACCTTTAGAAGATTAAATTTCATCCATTTACAGTTCTTTGCTTTGGCCCCTATGTTGTAGTAGCATAACACAACACTGAAATTCCTTCTTAAAATTGAGAAATATGAATAGTTTAGAATTTCACTCTACTTACAAGTTTATGAACTACACTTACTACTTCATGGGCTCTAGCAGAAGACAAAAAACTCCTAAGTTGGAGACAAAGGACTATTACTCATGGTAAAGCAACGACCAGAGCTTCAAATTGGCTTATATCACTTGTCCCCGACCCCCAGCCTGGAGGGGCCAATCAAAGGCCTGTGAAGGATGCCTCTATATGCAGTGGGCTGCACTACAGGAAAACAACTCTGCATCAGGGAATTCCTTAATTTTACAGTGTTCTCTATCCATGGTAAGGTATAACCTCTCATCTCTCAAGGTTGGTTGTTGTAACATTACCTGGAAAATGGCCCAGTTAATGAGTGGTAAGGGCCCTGTATTCTTGGCCAACTAGGCAAGTACTCGCTAGGGATCTCAGTGCCCACAGGGACTGCCTCTACAGACACTTCCCAGCTATTGATATTGCCTGTAAGGTACAGTGCCAGCTCACACTAAGAGAAAACTAAGACTGAAAGAAGTGGGGACTGACAAAGTTAGGGTTTGAATGGCCTTTAATTACCTCTTTAAAGGGATAGATTGCACACTCAAGCTATTTCACTATACAAATAATGAGGGAGAGGTAATAAGAAGAGCATCTTATTCAGAGATGTCATTCGCTATTAACATAAATTAAAAACCAAAGAAAATTCATGATATTCAATATTCTTTTAGTCTCCATACATAGAAATCAACATTTTAAAAGCATCTTCCTTAGATGTTCTTTATTACTTTGCTTCAAAAGTACTTTTGGTAGATATTCAGTCATTATTTGAGAATGAACTTGCACATAGTAGTTCAAAACCCAAAATGTAATTTAGAAACACTTCAACATGAATAATAGCTTTTTTGTATTGGAATAGGATATCTGAAAATATTTAGTCCAAGGTATTTTTTTATGATACTATTCACTAATAAAATATGCCAGTACATTCTTTTCACAGAAGTATTAAAATATAATGCAAAAAATCAGCATTCCACATCCTGCACTCAGTTGCCAGGACATCTTTAAAACAACAATTTCTAAGTTGACCAACCTAACCTCTTCACAGAAAAATGTGAAGTACATCACAAGCTTTTCACACAAACAAGAACTGAGAAGCAATAAGCTTTCCCTTACTATTCTCACATAAAAGTTTACAGAATATATAAAAAATTGAATATGATAGATGTGTTTAATTGGAACCATTATATTATTAATTTTTTATGAAGAACAAAATATTTACCATAAACATTAAAAAGAAAGATTTAAAGTTTAATTATGGATTTAATTTTTATTTGATGAAATTAAGCAGATTAGCTAAATGTTTCTAACTTTATTACTAGATGATAGAGTAGTATTTTAAGGAAAGTTTCATGTGAAAAGGAAAGAAAATTTTCTGAATATAGGTTAGCTGTTCTATTTTTCATTCATTGATAATAGAAAATAAAATGACAGATTTTACAACCTAAACATAATAACTACACAGTACATTTTTTTGAAAATATTATTTTAAAGAGAATGAAGTATTCTTTTTTACTTTGGTAAAATTAATAAGTAAGAGGTTAAAATAAAGCATTGAATAATTGATTTTACTTATGCTATACAAATTTATTACCTCAAACAATTTTGGGTTTGATGATTCATATGATGCAAATATTCCTGTCACCATTACATGTAACTTTACATTATTTTTAAATGATACTTATAAAATATCTTCCTGACCACCATTTTTCCCTTCTTATTTAGTAAAGAATTTCCTTATCCATTGGGGAGTATGTTGTGTGAATCTATTAGAACTTTTGTTAACTAACTGGCTACAAATGCAGTCACATAGCCTAGATAGAATATATTGCTTTTTGTTGCTTTGATAAGCCACAAATTTACTGCCTTAAAATAACACAAATGTGCTATCTTACAGTTTTGTAGGAAAGAAGTCCAAAATGGGTCTCAATGGGCAGAAATCAAGGTGTTGGCAGCTGGTCTAGGTCACTGGTGGCCCTAGTGGAGAATCTGTTCCCTTGCCTTTTATACCTTTTTAGACGTCACTCAGAGTTCTTAGCTCATGGCCCCTTTCTCCTTCTTCAAAGGTCTTTTCTAACCTATCCAGCTATTAACCTCTAATACTTGCTGATGAATTGCTTTTTCTGTTTGTTTTCAACAATGCTTGAAGCATAAATTCCTCTACAAACTTATTCAATCAAATTGCGGCATTTTTGAAGGAATGGTTTCTGAGGTCAGTGTTTCATATCTGTTCTGCACCATCAGACCTCCTCCAGGCTGACTTATTCCCTGGTTCTCTCCTGCAAACTGGCTGGCCCACATTCGAGGCTGTATCTTCCTTAGATTTATGAATCCCCTCCCAATTGCCTTTTGCCACAACCTCCACTGTTCTTTCCCTTATGTTAAAACTTTTCCAAACTTTGTTGCAAATGAATTTAGTTCCTGAGAAATTACTGGGACCTATGTATCTTCTGGCTTATTTCTGCCTTTAGGCAAAATCTCTGAGCCTGAGTTTTGGAAATAATATAAAGACTCTCATCATAAGATAAAGGCGCAGGGTGGAGACAATGGCAATTCTTCTCTTTGGGTCACCCCCTGGCTCTAAGACCTTAGCACTCAGTGGAGGCAGGGAGGGTGTGAGTGCTAATCTTGACTTGTATCTCTTGGCATGGAACCACCATCACATGAGCTTGAAAAGGGCAGTTAGACCCCCACTATTCTCAGCATGCCACACTGTCACTTTGAGGGAAAACCCTGGGGCAAAATACCTTTGAAACCAAAATCAGTTAAAGGGAGAAATAAGATAGGGGAAACCCATTTATTGCTTACAAGCAGTCTTCCACTTCTGCTCTCCCATGTCTCTTGTGACCTGGCTACAGGAAAAAGGGGCTGTAGTATGGGGAGAGGAAATCCTGGGGCAAAATATCTCTAAAACAAAAATCAGTCAAAGGGAGAAATAAAGTTTAAAACCGATTTATTGCTTACAAACAACAGTCCAGGGCTGTCTCTCTCTCTCTCTTGCTCTGGCAGAAGCAAGCAAGCAAGGAACTCCCTCTATCCTCTCAGGTTCAGATGAGCCCCTGGTTGCCCAGGTAATTACCCACTGATATGGAGATGAAATTCTCCCCACCCCTGAGGATATGCAAATGCACTAAAGCCAGGAAGATATTCTGAAAATATTACAATTTTACCCACAGGCCACCCCTCCAGAAATCTCAGCTTACAATTTACTCATTCCCCTCTTTCGCAGTGGTCCCTGGGTGAGAAAACTGAAGCATTGTGACCAGACTAATGACATAACAGTAGCAACAGCAATAAAATCATTATAATCCTCAAACCAGAGGATTCAGCCTATGCAGATTAAGTAAATGTGCTTTACAGGACAATCTCTCACTAAGCACAAAATATGTTTAACATGCTAACACATTATTATTATCACTTGCTATACTTGTTTACTCATTCCTAACAACCATGCTAGATCACTCAAAAAACTTACGTTAGACAAAGTCAAACCTCTCTTTAAGCATTTTTTCTTGACAATAACAATAAAATCATGGTATTTCTCAAGCCAGAGTATTCTGCTAGGTTCAAAATCTTATGCAGGTGAAGTCCAAAGCTCATCTATTCCGTAAGCATGCAGTAGCTGAGGGTTCAGAGCAATCATCACATGGCAGCTGCAGCCAGGGGGAGCATTCAGGCCACAAGGACTGTAGGAGAAAATAATCAAGGGCAATAAGATACATGTTTTAATGACACCAGCACAGGCAAATAGTGTCCATCAGCTAGGATACATGCAAGAGGGTGGTCCTGTGATAGAACAGTGGCAGGAATGGGATCTCGTCCTGGTCTAGTACGCCAGACTTTCACCTCCTCCCTGTGGGAGTTACAGATGGGTCAATATATAGGGCTATGGGAGGTACATGCACTGGTCATAAAGATAAAACAAAACTTCTCTGCAAGATGCTCTTACCACCTGGATGTTTTGGGTATGCTACCATGACCTTTGGGGGCCATTCAGCTATTACTCCAGGAGTACACATGAGGCCAGCTTCCAGGCCTGTCCCCCAAGGTGCCAGAAGGGCCAGCCATCACCGGTCCATGTGTCAAAATGTCCAGAGCCACATCCACTCAACAGAGTCTCCACAGTTTAAAACAGTTGGGGCCTGCAGCAGGATGTTGCTCTGCTGGCCATATCCTGGCTTCATTAACTCCTCTTTGGTTTCCACATACAGTTGTATAGAAGAAGCAACAATATATGTTAGCATATCCACAGGGCTCAAGGCTCCTTTTTGAGGTTTCTCATTCAAATGCTATAGCACTGTCCATAAACGAACTGACCAGCCCTGTAGACTATCAGTGTCCAAATTCAGGCCAGATTTCAACAAACCACTGTACCTTTCTACCATGCCTGCTCCAGTAGGGAAATACGGTATCTGAAACTTCTACTTCATTCCTAATTATGGCACCCATTCTTGTAATGCATGTCCAATAAAGTGGGTGCCTGATTGCTCTCAATCACCTGTGGCCAGCCATAGGCTGCAAAGAGATGCTCTAGGCCCCTTTTGGTGGTTTGCTGATCTGCATGATGTGCAGGAAAAGCAACCAATAGTTCAGAAGCCATGTCCACACAAGTCATGGAACACTGATATCTTTCTGCTATGGGCAGAGTCACAATAGACTATCTGCCACCTGACAAGGGGTATCTGCACCCTTACTATTGTCCCATGTTGCTGTGGGACTCAGTGTAAGTCCCTCTTAGAGCACACAACGCACTCCTTCTGGGCTTGGCTAACTTCTTCATAGGTTAATAACAAGCCCCACTGACAGGCTACAGTCCACATAGTCTTTTGCCTCATGTGCGACAAACACTGGTGTAGCCATTGGGCCACATCAGAGGCAAGCTTTCCCTCTAGCCAATGCACCTGGGCCAGTGTGCCTGCTTCATCATTCTCTGGGGGGATGCCAAAGGCAAATGGCCAGTCACATGATATATGATAACAGTCTTAGTCTGACCAGAGACCCATAGGTCTTGCCACAACTCTTGTCCCCAAAGAGGCCGGTGACCAACCATCCAATTGGCATGGTACCATGTCAGAAGCCACAGGGTCAAGCCCTGATAGACGGCCCAGCTGTCAGTGCAGACAACTATGGGGGAGGGCTCAGGGTGATCATGAGCTATACTGCCTGCAACTCAGCCCATTGGCTGCTCTTCCCCTCTCCATCATCCCTCCATATTATCTCAGTCTTAGGATAGAAAGCCATAACCCACCACTTCGGGGACTGCCCACAACTCAAACTGGAGCAATCTGTATACTAATCATCTTCAGCTATAGGATCTTTTCCCTCCCGGTAAGGACTCTGGATTACAAATGGCTCAAAAGCAAGTTCTTCCTGCTTTCCATTGGTATATGTCACAGGCCCCAGCAAGTGTTGGAGTCCTCCACTTAAGGGGCTAGTAGAAAGGGCGCTATGCTGCTGAAAATATGCACCCAGTTTGGGCAATGCAGGCATCTAGTCTCACACCCATGCTGTGATGGGATAGGGGGTTATTACCTTGGTCAGAGCTGTTCTGGTGATGGACTTCATAGCCAGCAAGGTGTGGTACACAGCAGCCAGTTGCTTCTCTATCTAGGTGTACCAGACCTCTGCCCTTTTCCATAGGTCTGACCAGAATCCAGTAGGTTGGCATGTTTGTTCAAGCAACTGCCAAAGACCCCCCATCCATAACCATCTTCATTTACATAAACATCTAGCTCACAGGGCCTTGATGAGTCCATTACAAACATGGTCTGTAGGGCCTTGAGTCCTCACTTAGCAGCAGTAAAGGCAGATGTGCATGTTTCATCCCAGTACCACCTGATGCCCTTTCATACCAACCCATATAAGGGCTTCAGAATTTGTACCAAGTGCAGGAAAAACACTCTCCAATATCCCCCAAAGATCCAAAAACTCTTGGACTCCTGCCACAGTGGTAGGGGTAGGGAAAGCCTAGACCTTGTCTATTACTGTTTCTAGGATAACTTTGGTTTCACCCAGCCAGACAACCCTCAAGAACTTTACTGACAAACCAGGTCCCTTAACCTCAGTGCTGTTCACAGCCCATCCATTTTCATGTAGATGTTGCAGCAGTCTAGGAACTGTCTCTTCTAGACCTGAAAGAGAATCAGATGTGAGCATAATATCATCAATACAGTGACACAGTTACACCATTTTCAGTTTCTTCCATGTGGCCAAGTCCTGGGCTACAAGTCCATGACAGATGGTGGAACTGTGGAGGTATCACTGTGGAAGGACAGTGAATGTCCACTGCCAGCCTTCCCATGTGAAGGCAAACTGTTCCAGACTTTCCTGTGCTATGTCAATAGGGAAGAAAGTATTAGCAAGTTCCATAACATAATGATCTGTACCTAGTTCATGACTGAGAGTGTTCATAAGAACTGCTATAGAGGGGACAGCAGCATGCAAAGAGGGTGTGACTTTATTCAATTCTCTGAAATCATGTCATGTGCCAGTGGCTGTCGGGCTTTTTCACTGGCCCCATCTGGGAATTAAAAGGACTATGAGTTGATTTTATGATGCTCACTTTCTCCAGCTCCTATAGAGTTTCTCCAATTTCTTTGTGTCCCCCAAGAAATTTATACTGATTAGTATTCATCACCCACCAAGGTACAGGCAGAGCTACAGGTGGGTGCTTAGCATGTCCCCTCAGAACTGCCTTTACCACATGTATCCTTAGTCTGAACTCACTTGTAGTCTTCAATCACAGGCTCTGTAGGATATCCACCCCCAAAATGTGTTCAGGGATGGGAGAAATGTACACAGTATAATCTTTTGGGAGTAAATGCCCTATTCCCAGTGGGATTTTGGCTTTCTTCACTCTAAATGCCTTACCCCCATAGCCATCTATCACAATGGGGTTCCCTAGAAACTACTCACGGTTGCCATAAATCAGAGAACTTTCAGCTCCTGTGTCCACCAGTGACAGGACATGTTGTACATTCACTGGGGACCAATAAATTGCTAATTCTACATATGGCCTTTGGTCCCACCATGTCCCCCAAGGTGGGGACCTTGATGCCCCACCTCAGTCAAACCACAATGCCCAATCACCTTCCTGTGGTGGTGGGGGCCCAGTCAGGGTATGAGTACTGTCCCCCAGGAAGTCCTGCAAGTACACAGGCCAGACATGTGGCTTTGACTCTGGCTTCTGTGTCCTGGACCTTGGCAGCTGGAACTGCTGCTCTGGCTTTAATTGGTACCACAGCTCTAACAAGATCCTATTGAGCTACCCATCAAGTTTTTCTTTCACTACCCCAGCCTTTATCAAATCAACCCACATCTGGGTCTTTGAGAACTTCATCGGGTCCTTTGCACCTCTTCCTTCAGATATAGACTGTACTTCCTTTTGTGTTCTTATTGTTCCAACTTCCTCCAGATTTTTTAAAGTATGAGTAGCGCCATGGGTTGCTATATGCAGGAGGCAAGAATAGTCATTAGGGCCCCAAATAGGGATGGGGAAGCTGTATGGAGCACCAGATTTCTCATTCCCATGGTGAGCAACTCCTCATCATGGTTCTGGGGACCCATATTATAGATAATATTTCTCATGTCCAACTCCTGTAACACCTGCTGGAGCTCTGCAAAGGGTCTTCAACTTGTGGGGAAGCATGGTAAATCACCCTGATTAGGCCAAAGTGCCTAGAGGACCACTGTCAGCCAATCCAATAGTGCATGAATCCCTGGGGTCTGATGGGCATTTTCTCACCTCTGCCAGAGAGAGGGGTGATTCATCAGGGAAGCAATTTACCCATTTTTGACCTAGACAGAACAATACCATCTACTCCTAAATCCAGAAGACGCAAAAGTCACATGAGCAGATGCTCCGCGGTCTTCTGCTGTAACTGGGTGCTCAAATCCATCAGCTGGGCCTGGGTATAGGGGCAGAGCATGGAGTGCTCCACAACCTGGGGAGGGGGCCTCTCCTCCCATTAGGAACCCATGGTTGCTGTGTCTTTATTTTCCTGACTGCAACTGGGTGGGTTTTCAATATGGGAAGAGCTGGTGCCTCAGGGGGCAGGCTCAGCAACAGCTCTGTTCTCAGCCCCATCTCCTCATTGTCGCCCAACTCCTCATTCCCTGATGTCTTGTCTACTATTTCAGGAGCTGAAGACACCACCCCTTCCTTCACCTTCCCCATGGCTTCTTGCAGCTTGCATTTTTCTGCTGTCCCCTTCTGCACCACTGGTATTTCTCTCATCTAGAATGCAATCTTGGTTTTCAGTAGCTTACATTCCTTTTTCAGAGCTTCCTACAGCTCATCTTCCTGCTCTGCAACTTGGCTCTGAACTGCGTATCTCTCCTTAGTCACTCTTTCCAATGTTGTGAGGAACAACCACCCCACATGTACTGCTGCCTCATGGCCTCATCCCCCTAAGGGGTTCCCTATTTCATGGAGCCAACTCCACTGTCTCCTGCATCCCACCCTTCCCCAGTTCTGAGGAGGGGGTTCACTCTTCTAGGAGACACGTTACCTCAGACTAAATCCTCACTGGGGAATCTCCAGTGGAATCCCTGCCATCCACAGAGGGATCCCCAAGTGAATCCCCACGAGCCCTGGGTGGCCCAAGGTATTTCCCCACCATCTATAGGGGCAGCCCCCTGAAACATCACACCCATGAGAACAGATTTCAGATTCACTGGACCTTGCTGATTCTATGCCAAAATGTAGCCCCAGGGGGAAGGGGATTCCCCTCCTTGGACAAGTTCCCTATTAATCCAGTGAAACTGAAGTAAGATGGGGGAAGGACAGGTTAGGTTACAGGGATTTATTCCTCACAGCTTGCTCGGGTTAACTAGCCAGGCCCTGCACCATCTGTGCCCTCCAGCCATGGCTTTCAGTCTTCCCCAACCTGTCCCTTCAGGGAGGAACTGCATGGGCAGGTCCTTGGTGACTGGCAAACACCAGATCCATTAAGTACCATGAATGGACAGGAGGAGAGAAGGGCCAATTTTTCTCCACCCCTTGCCCCAGATCGACCAGAGGCTCTGCTGTGGTAAACGTCCATCGGCATATAAATGGACTAAGGCCAGCAGGAAATTCGGGAAATGCTAGGTGAAAACTTCCATTTACCCCAAGGCCAAATATGGCCAACATGTAGTTGAGACTGCTTGTACTCCTAAAAGTATAATCATTACTAGGCTGCATATATTGTAGAAAAGAGAATTAGTTGTTTTTGTTGATACCTTTGATGGATATACCAATTAAACTCTTCATATTTTTTTCATAATACAAGTTGCTAAATATCTAATATCCCACTAATAACCTGAAAACTGAATCCAAAATTTGGGCTATAAGAATAAATCTAAGAAATTGCAGAAAATAAAGGAAAATATATTAGGGAGGAGTTTGGTTTGGTGTTGTACGGAAGCCTAACAGAGTAAAACTAAAGTAAAGGAAGTTAAGAAAGCAAGCAAGTTTATTACACTCTGTAATAGAGTGGGCCTGGCTAATGTCAGAGACACCCTGAATATTTGGGGAGAGTTCCTTTTTATAGGTTTGCAAGGGGTTTTTAGGAGGGGTAGTGTTATGCAAACAAGTGTTGATTGACAGGCTGACAATGATGTAAGATAATTTTTACTGCACATGCTCTTTCCCAGAATTCTCTCTGATTGCCCACCAAGGAGGGTGGGGGGCTAAACAATATACTGATTTATTTTAATGACTTTATAATGAGGAAAGGTCACTTCAGGACACCTCATGAGCATGCCCAGTTGAACTCTAGCTTGTGGAATTTGTAGTTTTACTCCTTTTTCTAGGAATTCTGTCACTGGTGGAAGCTACCTGCAGTCAGTCCTGACCTCTCTTTGTCTCCTACCTATCTCTGGCTTCCTGACTAACAAACCTAATGTTTTTCCTATATATAACATGGTTTCCCACAGAGATTTCATTTCCATTTATCTTATGCTGTTAATTCAATTTCAGTATTTTAGACATTGCAGTGTTGGCTTTTTATAGTGTTATCAGAGATAGTACAAAAATTTATTTTTTCTTATAATTTTCATACAGACCTGACCATATTATAAATATTTGCAATATGTTTTATTTACATTTTTATGCCTGAGGACAGAAGAATTTAACTGTAACTTATGTATAGTGATTTTGCTATTTTATATTGAGAAACATACTCTTTCTTAAGCCAGAAAGTAAGATTACTTCTTTCACATATTCAAGGTAGATTGCACAAAAATGTTTGGATGCAAAGCAGGTGGTAATCAAAGGACAAATAATTTCTGCTCTTTGTTAAAATATTCATGAGATTTATAGATTATGAAAGCATCACCCTTTCCATACAGAGTGAAAAATGATTACCAAGACAAAACCATTTAAAAATAAGTCATCTAGTGGTAAATATAATTTGCAAAGGAAGCAAGAAACTTCTTAGGGCACAGTGGGAAGTCAGAGCTCTTCATTAATTTACAGAAGACATAGATGACTTAAAACTCCATGCTCAGTATAAAGTACTTTGGAATCACAGAGGTACCTCACTTTCAGTTACTACACCTAGCTTATTTGATAAAGCAGTTAAAGGAGTCCATCCTTTACATAAGGCACACTTTAAAAATGTATTTTAGATATCTGAAACTAAAACACAAAATTAAATTATTTGAGCATGAGAACATTTTCTTTGCATTTTATGTTAAACTTTTATCATAGTATTGTAAAAATACAAATGCATATTATATAAAATGATTCCACATGACTCAGTTTGGAACTGTGAGGAAATTTAGTCTGGTGGTACTCTGCTTATATTTCGTTGGCAGCTCAGGCATTTAATTCTTATCTCTGCATATTGGATTAAAATATTTTTACTATTCTTAGGACTTCATGCAGTAGCTAGCCAATGAGCTGATATTCATTAAGAAATATGATTTATTATTTTCATTTAGAAGTACATAACTTGAAGGTCTTTCTGTTGATCATGTGTATTTCTCTTTGTGTGGGTTTAGGATGAATATTATAAGTTTGTAAGAGGAATGACTGGGATTCAGTACAGTGACATAGCATTGAATTGTATGAACTGACTTCATAATTAAAATTTTAAAAAACTGAGCTAATGATATACATATCTATATGTGGTGTTAAGTAAGGTAGTAAACAAAAATCTAATAATCCTTATTCTCTAAAGTTTATCATATAATTAAAAAAAAGGAAGAATCATTAAGTTAATATTTGGCCCAATATAAAACATTGTTAAAAAGGAAAAAAATAAACATATGCTTGACAATAAACAAGAAATGCTTTTTTCCTCCCATTAAGATATCAGCTTAGCATTTCTCCTAACATTGTTTTAAGGTTTGATTTTCAGCAAGTACTTCCAAAGTACAAACACTAAAGCCTTAGAAAACATACAAATCTCTTCGCCAAAAATGACCATCCTTCATGATGAATCACTTGTTACCTTAATTGATAAATCATATTGTTTCTTGAGGTCTTGGCACACTAGACCATTTGGTTATTCCCTAACTGGGTGTGTCTTTCACCTTTTGGTATGTGAGTCCTTCCTCTGTCTGGAATTTCCTCCTATATTTCCCTCCATATACATGTCCTCTCATTTGGGTCCTGCTTACTTTCACTCAGCAATCACTTTAAAGGAACTTCTCTTTACATAGCCAGAAGAATGGTTAAATGGCTTTATAATGTACTTCAGTATTCTGTTCATACACTTATCCCAAGACTTATCATTCATTATTGCATTTACCTACAACCACTACATCCTTCCCCACATCTTTTGGGAACAACATATACCTTCTCAACAATGTACTCACAATTCTCATTGTACACAAAATTCTCAGAACAGAGTTGTTGTCTGATAAATATTTTTGAAAAGTATTCATAATTGAATGATGGAGCAATAGTTTAATTCCAAATTAACTATAATTTAGAGCTACATTACTGTGGTCTACAAAATCATGTATCTCATGATTCATCTTATTATTTTATTTATGATTTATCGCAATAAAACATATAGAAAACACATTCAAGGAAAGAATAAAAAACTTCTGCAGGGGCTTCCCTGATTATAGGGCATGTGCAAGGTCTGAAGACATTGTCCAAAAGTAAATTTTGTATTTCTATTTTTCTTTTACTTTCTATATATGTGAAATAGATATTCAATATATATCTGTAATTTTATATCATACCAACTGGAATTTTTGCTGGTGTGTTTGTGATTTAAACCATTGTATTCTCTTGAAATTAACTCACAAACTGTATTGGAAAAATTGATATAAGTATCAAACAAATTACTCCCACAACTGAAGTGGAATTATCTAGTATCTCCCTCAGACACTATTGTAAAAGACAAGCCACTCATGTAGAAATA
This sequence comes from Manis javanica, assembly GCF_040802235.1. Taxonomy (NCBI): domain Eukaryota; kingdom Metazoa; phylum Chordata; class Mammalia; order Pholidota; family Manidae; genus Manis; species Manis javanica. The sequence continues at coordinate 123,340,762 of NC_133160.1, read as the reverse complement.
ATTAACACATGGCTTCTGTACAGCTTGTCAGTTAACATTAAATATGTGACAAAAGCTTTCATAGAAAAATAGCTCCAGTAATTTTAAATATATACAGTCATAGATATATTTGCAACTGTTAAAATAGTGTCACAGGATAGTTGCAGTGCATTAGATTTAGTAATAAAGTAGAAGAAAAGTGTACAAAACTTTTTGTACATATTTGAATAGGCATTTGATTTTTAGAGTTGGCTAATTATTTTCCCTTGACTATTCACATTAGTTTTCAGCTAATTTCAGTGAAATTTGAAGCATAGCACTTCACTGTAAGCAATGACTGCACTTCTTAGTGTTACAGGTATTTTGTGTTTATACACTTTGGTCCTCAGACTATAATTTTATCAATATATAAATAGTTCTATAATTCTATTTTTCTTGTTTCCAAAGATGTTGTCTCCTCTAACATCAGTCTCAAGCAGAGAAGACTTCCCAGGGGTACAGAAACCAGGAAGAGAAACAAAAGAGCTATGAATTTCAACATTTTGATATCTCCTATCTGAACAATTGTTTTCATTTTTATAAGATATGTCTATGTCCAAAATGTGATATTAGATTCTATACATATTCACATGTAATTATAGATTTTACAAAAATTATTGATATCCTCAAAGGAAGAATAATCAGAAATTGTACCTAGTAAATGGAACACTGTTTAGAGGATACTGTTGCACAGTGTAACTGTTTTTCCATTTACTGCCATTCTTGTGTTAAATATGTGTTCTTTATTTAGATTTTATAGGACATTTCTCAGATAATCAGAAAGTTATACAGCTGTTCTATTAATAAAAATTGGATTTTTAAACAGCACTTTGTAAATAAATACATATTTATTATGTCTTATAGTTTCTAATATTTCAATATCCTTTTCCTCCAAATGATTTGATTCAATTAAAAAGAGTAACTGGATTAAGTTACATTTTCTTATTTCTGGTAATTGACATTTTATATTATTAACATAAAGTTTAAGAAAGAAGTGAAACTTCTCTTCCCAAGTGAGTCTATTATATATATCTTCTAATTTTTAAGATTATGATATTATATATATATGATGTCAATATGTATTATAAATTAATTATAACATCACAACTAGAATATGTGTTTAAAGTAATGTTTTAAAATTTTGATAAAATTGTGAGTTTTTTTTGGTGTCAGTGTGACAGTCTAACTGTGGATTGTCAAAAACATCTTCCTGAAGATGTGAGTATTTTGGAATACGTTTAAAAATAAAATTTGTCTTAGAAGAACAGTGACTGATAGACAAAAAAAGGAGAATGAGGTTGATAAAAATAATAGGCTTAGCATTCATTCTTTTAACACATATTTTAGTGTACTCTTCGGGACACTCTGAAGGAAATAAATTACGCACAAGTTCGGGACTACTTGTGTGTCTCCTTTACTACTCACAGAGCACTTCACTTCTGCCACTTCTGGTGACCAAATGTGTGGGAGACTTTGCCCACACCAAACAATTCTTGGTGGGTGTCTTACAATTAACTCATTCTAAAACGATTTATCTGGAGATAGTGTAAGATCCCACATGTTAAAGGCTCAGTCCCACAAGCCTGCTCAAACCCTGCTTGGCTGCAGATCAGAGGTTCCAACAACCCCTCTTTGGGTTCAGTTAATTTGCTAGAGCAGCTCACAGAAGCAGGGAAACACTTAAGTTTACCAGTTCACTACATGATACGATAAAGGTTACAGATGAAGAATACATGGGGTGAGGTTTGAGAGGGTCCTCAGCACAAGAACTTCCGTCCCTGTGGATCTGGGTTGCATCTCCCTTCTGGTATGTAGATGTGTTCACGTGTGTTCCTCCAACCCCACGCTGTTGGAATTTTATGGAAGCTACCTCACATAGGCATGATCAACTTTTATTTCCATTTCCAGCTCCTCTACTCTCTCAGGAAAATGGGGAATGAGACCAAAAATTCCAAGTCTCTAATCATGGCTTGGTCTTTCTGGTGACCAGCCACCATCCAGGAGCCATTCAAAGCTCTCCCAAAGTTATATCATCAGAACAAAAGAGTCTCCTATCACCCAGGAAATGACAAAGGTTTCAGGAGCCCTGTGACAGCAACCAGGGTCAAAGACCAGGTATTAGAATAAAAGATGCTCCTAGTGCTCTTATCACTTAGGAAATTACAAGGGTTTTGGGAGCCCTATGTCAGGAACCAGGGGTAGAGACCAATATACATTTTCTATTATCTCACAGTATCTTATATGAGTCATATTTCATAGGCATTACCTGACTTAGGCAATTTCTTTATATGGATGAAAAAATAGTTATGCAGCAATAACTTACTAAATTTAAGTCAAGTTATTCCTTCATAGTGGACCTGATTAAAAACCTATGGCCATTGCAGTACCCTAACTGGAGTCATGTGCAGACCCTATGTAAAGCGTAAGTAAAATCATTCAACTCCCAAAGTTGAATAATTATTTTAATACAAATTAGTCTATTATCTATGAAAATAAAGCCAGATTTAAACTCCACTTCAAAATTTAATTTCAAATTGAAAATCATTAATTATGTAAATAGAAGTATTAAGGAAATATTAAGTTCTGATGAAATACTATATCATATTGAAAAAATAAATCAGTCATTATTTGTATAGTCTAATCACACTTAGGGTTTACCTCCAAATGTAGTACAGAAAATTGAAACTACACTCCTAAAAATCTTCATTGACCACTAACTCAGCAGTCAGAATAGTGTATTAAAAGTTAGCATCACTGTAATACATCCAGTGGAATGTGATTTCAATGATGACCATAGGTACTGGTTCTCTTGAGTTCAGGGTTCTTTCAAACCATATGTTGTGTAATGACTCAATTCTCCAAACACATTTGTCCTTTCGAACTGCTTCAAAGCTATTTTCCCATACAGTGTCTTTGGACTCATATGAATTATTTTTTATATCAGTAATTGTTAGCCCATAGAGATGATTAAATAAAATATGAATTGCTGTACTACTTTATGATGACAAATGAAATATTTTAATAGAGTGTTTCTTTAAATTCTTAGAGAAATACAAGTATATTCTATGAACATCTATTTTAGTTGCAATTTATCACTATAAATGAAAAATTATGTCCATTTACAGAAGTATGGTCATTGATTATGATTCAAATGAACAGATATTGAGTGTTTCATAAAGGGTGGGAGTTTAAATGAGAAAAAAATACAAGTTCTATGTGTTTATAGAATTTACATAAAATGAAACTATTGATGTCATTGTACATTAAGCCATGCCAAAGTAGTGGAGCCATATACATTTATTGTTACACTGAATGTTAATTTGTTATTACAGATTTATATTAGCAGCCAAGATATCCTAAACTTTAACAAAGACATAAAACTGACTGCTGGTCTTTTCTACAAGTTTATAATCTAGAGAACTACTTATTAAGATTACTAGGCTATCATTACTTAAATACATTTTCTAACGTTTTTAAAAAAAATTTTCATGGAAATAAATGTTTAAATTTCAAATATATCATATAAAACTTGTTAATTCTAATCCAAGTTTATAGTTTTAGAACTACAAGCTTCCAGAAAAATGCATTTTTTGAAATATGATGATTCTAATATGGTCATATTAAATTTGAATTGTCTGTGCTACTGATTATATGTATGTTTTTCTTATTATTCCTAAGACATAAAAAGCAGGTCTAAATTTCTATACAAAAATAGGATTGATTTACAAATATTGGCAAAAATGTTCAGTTTACATATAATTAGGAATGGATACATTGAAACAAGATTCTTTGTAATAAAATTCTAAAATTGGTGGAGATCTGTCTCTCATACATTTATCTACTTAAATATTAAAATCCTAATTTTGGTGAATATATGAGACAATGGGCCAGTATTGGCAAAGTAAATTAATTCTAATATTTCTGGGAAAAACCTAATATTTATCTTTGCACTATTTATCTCTGTTTCTCTTAAATTAATTAATACAAATTTATCCTATAGAGATAATTATAAATATTCAAAGTATCTGTATAAAAAATATTCCTAAAGGATAAATATCCACAGTGATATCAATATAAATGTGAATATAAAAAAGAAGTGTGTAGCAGTGACTAAATTAGTTACAATACAATATTGCTGTTATTAAAGTAATTCTGCAGAAAAATATATACTGGTGTCTTCTTATTAACTTATTTCTATAATTTATGTGACTATATCTCTTATATGCTAGAGACTGACTAGGAATTGGGCACATAACACTCAACATACATATGGTAACTTTATATAATATAATAAAATTTATTTTAATATATCATTAAAAATAATCAGTATCAGTAAAATAATTAATGTCAATCAAAAATCAGTATCACTATCAGTAAAAATAATAGACACCAGTTATACAGAAAAAATGAGAAGAAATGGAAAATGTGAACGGGTATGTTGCATAAATAATAATCAGGGTTGAAGATTATGAAAAGTAAAATCTAAATATTCCAAAAAGTCTTATTGTTATATATTTCTAGAAAATAGGTGAGTCAAGGTGGCATAGATATGATTATAGGGAATAAGTAGTATTTTCTTATAGTGTGGTATTTGAATTTCAGCATAGAATTCATATGCCTTTCAGTAAATATAACAAAATAAACTAATTGGTAAAGTTTGTATGGTAAGTAGACAAAAATGAAACAGTTCTGTTCAGCTTTGTCATTTGTGTATGCCTATATATATATATATATGCACATATATATACATGTATATATATGTGTGTGTGTGTGTGTATATATATATACCATATATATATATATACGTATATATATATACCATATATATACATATATATATACCATATATATATATATATATACCATATTATGTGTATATATATATATATATGGTAACACATATTTTATGGGTTTCTTAGAATAGGCTGTTAGTTAGACATAAGCAGAAGGGGTCAGCCCATCACCAAGGAAGACTCCTCTCTGGCCAACCCCTAAGCCCAATTAGTTCCCAGCCACACAGTCAAGGACACATAGCTTATCTGGAGGCCCAGTCAGGGACAACTAGATTGTCAAGAGGCTCAGAACCACAGGGTTTCCTTGGTTATAAGGCATACTCAAGGTCCGAAGACCTTGTCCAAAAGTAACCCCACCTCATTAAAATAACATCTAAATCTAATTAGCAGTGTGCTTTTGGTTCCTCTGTGGGCTTTGCTTAGGTCCTTATGGGTAAGGTGCCTGTGCACTGAGAAAAAGGTTATATAACCTGAAGCTGTTAATCAACCTGTCAATCAAATGGCGTAAGATAGGGGAAAGGACTTTTTACCATCTTTAGACAAAAATAAAAGCCAGCCTAACCCTAATGGCTGGGCTGCTTCTGGTTTCCTGACAGTACACTCTTCTGTCTCGAGTGTAACTTTGCTGTAACCCAACAAATTCCTCATTGTTTTTTCTTGCTATCAATTCTCTCGCCTGAATTCTTCCCTTCAAGAAGACAAGAATCTGGGAAACACAACATGTTCAGCTGGTAACACACTGACATTGTTCCATCAAATATATGTGATTCACAAATGTGATCCACATGTATAATTTAAAATTTCTAGTACCTGTATTGAATAAATAGGTACAGTTAGTTGTAATAACATCTCTTTAAACCAATCTATCTATCCAACATATTACTATTTCAACATACAATTTATATAAAGATGATTACTGAGTATTTACCTTTTTTTTGCAATCTGCCCTTGAAATATAATGTGTGTTTTACACTTACAGCACCTCTCAATTTGAATTTGCCAGATTTCATGTGTTCAGTGACATGTCACTAATTGCTACCATTTGGACAATGTAGATTATAGGTAAATAAATATAAATTTATAAGGGAGCATAATATAAAGGAAAGAGAGTTGAATTGAGTTAGGAAATCTTAGCTGGTTCTTCTATATAGTGGATCTATAAGAAATAAATTATTTTTACTTGATCTGATAACCTTATCACCTACATTGTATATAATGTACTAAAAGTATTATAAAATTACAAATTAATTTATAATTACATTTCATATATATCCAAAATAATACATGGAATTTGTACTATTTAGTTTAGAAAGCACTTGTAATTATAAAACCTAATTATAAATGACAAATGGACAGATTGAGGGTCTGTATCTATGAAAAATCATTTAAAATAGGAATATATTTATTTTAGTATCTTTCTAAAATTATCTGTTTTAACCAAAACAGTTCCCAATTAAGATGTTGCAAAATCTTACAGATTTATAAAAATGCAATGATTTCATTTTTGCTTTAGTCTCTACAAAAAGATAAAAATGATGAATTTTTCCTAACCACTAAAATGATCTGATAGAAATATTAGCATCAATAGCAATGCTAATGTTTACATACACTGAACAACCAAGATGCCAGGTCTTGTTCAAAATATTTTGTTATCTCATATAATTTTTATTATTGTCTTATGAAATAGGTGATATTCATAAATATGGAAAATATCAGAGCAAATTTTTGCCATTGGCTTTTTTGTGTTTGTACAAATAGAAACTCAAAAGGACAACACGATTATTCTGGTTAAGTTATATTTCTCATTTTTGAAGTCTAACTTTAGAATATATGCCTAAAAATGCATGTGATATGAATTTAAATTCTATTCTAATTATAGAAGTCTGTAGCTATTTCTTTAGCATAGCCTACAGCTAGAATGCCTGTCAGGAAATAATTGAGTTTAATACTAATTATAATATAAAAAGACATGGATTTAAATTTTTATGTATCAAAGAATCAGTAATTTACATTTTTAAATTTAGGATTATTAACATGATCTAACTTTACTTTTCCAGATGGATATATAATCATTATTTTAAATCTAGTTCTTTTGAATAGCATTGTGTTGACTCGCTCCTTTAGGAAACAGTACAGATGTAAACGCTAAATGGGCTTAAAAGTAACAGAGCTTTTCTGGTTCACCTCTCCCTAGACGTGTGACCTTAAGCAGACAAACTGGCCTCTCTAAATCTGCACTGTGCTCATCTAAACTGTGAACAATAGTCCTGATCTCCAAAGGTAAATAAATGGGAGGAGTAAATATGATACTGTATGTAAAGCCCTTAGCGCAAAACAAGCAAGGGACATAGTACTCACCTGGTAGACATAATGACTTCTTGTAATACCACTATGAGATTAGGTACTAGATTTTCATGGTAAGGCAATGAACATAATGCTTACCACAGCATCAAGACAAATCCTTTTCTACTGATTTAAAAATGGTTCTAATAGACTTTGCTTTGCTATTCATTCAGTGTGAATTAGTGAAGATATTTTCAAAATAGGTCTGCCTACATAATCATTATTTTAGCATGAATTCATTTTTAGTTAATGTAGACTGAAATGTGAATCTGGTGAGTAATCCGTTTTAGTTTCATTGACAAGAATTCTGAGAAAACTCCCAAATTTGCTCGACAAATGGACTATCTCCATAAGGTCACAGATTTAACACTTTGATATAAAGAAGAGTATATAGTCATAAAGTTTTAAATTATTCTAAAAAATTATAGATGCTATATAGTAATACATCTTTTTATTAACTGCAAAGTAATTATTTAAATATTTTCTACACCATATCTATATCTGTATGGTATAGAAAATAAAAGTAAACTTAATCCCTACATTTGCAAAATATAATTATATATGCTTTCTATTTCCTCTTGGAGTATATTAATTCATGTTACATCATTATTAATATATTTGTACAAACAGGAATTAGTTTGAACACTTCCTTTTTTCTATAACAATATGTTCTGGGAAGCTTCTGCATTGGTACATGTAGTTATAGTTATAGTTCATTCTTCTGAATAGTATACAAAATCAATACATGTATGCATCAGAACTTAAGTAATATGGTTGTCATATGAGTTAGAAATGGCAGACCCAGTGGAATAGCTTTACTCAGCTTAGTGTAAGTTGTGGTTAAAACCACAGATAATTCAGTTTTACTTTGTACTTTAAACTTCAGTATATTTTTCAGGCAAGCACTTTATTTCCATGCCACCAAATTTTAATACAAATTGGTTTTGAAAAATCAAGCTCAAATTTCATGTCAGAAAAGAAATTACCTAAACTATTTTCATCTTTTTGTTTTAAATGTCCTCTAAATTGCTGATAAACAAGAAACCAGAATTGAATGTTTTATGTACTTTCAATAATAACAATTTGCTGAAACTACTTCTTTCTTCACTGCAAACAATTTTTGGTTCTTATGTAGACAGCGCCTTGGTGGTAGAGGTGAGAGCATATCATGAGTCACTAGCCACATCCACAGAAAAAGATAAACCTTCAAAGGTTTTCTTGTGGACCATGTTCTAAAGTGATAATGCCTTTTAAGTCCTGCTTTATGAAATGCTTTTCAACTGATACTTCTGCTTTTATAGTATAGCATGAGTGGCTTATAACCTTGCATGTTGCAATATAGCACAGTACTTCAGCTAAAAGATAACTGTTCTCAAAAATCAAAGTGAAGATTGAGAATCAAAAGAAATCAGCATTTGCTGAATAGTTCATACTTATTTATAGAGACTATAATTTGCAAAAGTTTTGAGTCAGTTTCTATTTATATAAGCACATCTTCAGAGAAATGTCCAAATAATGGCATTCTGCATTTTTAAACAAATTGGTAAATTTATATTCTTTTAGTGAGTCCTCTTTTTCTCTTCCTATCTTTGGGAAGCAGTGTGGAGAGAGGACTATGTACCTGGATAAAATAACTATTTTTTTCTCAAAGATATTAAATTCTGTTAATAAATGGATTAGTATTAATAGATTGAAATTTATTTTCTGACCTAAGTGGAATGTAATTTGCTTATATACAATAATTATGGTCTGAAATGAAATTACATAGGAGCCAAATAGCGACAGCTGGGACAAAGATCACGACACTTGGGTCTAGGAAAAGAGGTCCGGCCCTGGACCACACACTCTTAAGGGTTTCACATACTAACACTGAAACACAAATGTAAGTATAAATGCATATATTATATAAAATATAAATCTATAGTGATACATATTTGTAACTACTTTTCATTCTCTTAAGAAACTTTGTTGAAAACTTGTACCTGATCAGGTGAAAGAAATTTGCTAGAGTAGACACTTGGAAGAGAACTTTGTTTGTAGTGAGACTGAGGACATGTGAGCAGGTGGAAGGCAGAGAGAACTCGAGCCACCCAGAGAGTGAGTGTAAACCACTCAGTTCCCCAGATGAGTGGTGCTTCTTTCTCCCCTCTGCTGGGCAGTGATGTTTTGGGAAATGCTGAGTCAAGTGTCTTATGGGGAAAGGGAACCAGGCTTGGTTCTCTGGGGAGTTTGACATTGTCAGTCTCTAATCTGGATTCAGAAAGGTCCAGTCACATCCCAGGAGTCCTGAGTTGCAGGCCAGCTGCACACAGCCTTGCCTCTGCACATCTCTGTGGCCACTCTGGCTGGTCCCTAGGAAGGGGGCCTGTCCAGGGAATGAAAGAAAACAGTTCCTTCATTTTCTTGTCATGAAGAAAAACCCTGAGGGGCCAGATGGATCCCAGGTAGGCTGTGAGTAAAATTGTATTTGTAACTTTTAATTGCTTAGATGTGTGAAAATAAGAGAAAACCATATGAGTTGTGGTCCTTTAAAATCCGGCTATACCAGAAAATAAGATGGATTCTGTCAAGTTAACCCAGGCCCAAAACGCAGTGGAGTCAGACTGCTAGGTATTGACAAGAGGCATACATGAATTCTGTGTCCTTGGAAGAATGGTAAAGTGAATTCTATTCTCCAAAGCAGAGCCAGTCCCTGACAGGGTCCTATATGGCTACCGAAACAGACAGTGACTGGGAAATCAACCAGTCAGCTGTGACTTGCATCAATCAATCGAGACTGAACAAGCATACATCCCTGCTTTACATAATGAACCTGTACAGGAATCCGGGGAGACTTTTACTATAAAAACAACCCCATATATTTCCTCACAGCATACTCTAAATTCATTGCCTAGGGCTACGCTCCTCCTGTTTGTAAACTGCTTTTTAGCAGCAAAGTTCTCCTTTTTTAAATTCCCTGTTATACAAAGAGATTTGTTAACAGATGTATATATGTAGATTCCATTTTTATTCTTGCTCCGAATTCCACAAATATCATGGGTGAAATACTTTATACTAGGTTGGTTGTGATGGAGCTGATGAGAAGGCACTTTCACAGAACCACCAATAAAGATGAGTGATTGGTTACATATGGCATGTGAGAAAAAGACAGTCGAGGATGGCCATTTACCCAAATGGACAATCCTGGGAGGTCAGCATACTTTGAGGAAAAGGACAGTTTATTTTTAACATGTTTATGTTGACATATACTACATATTAAAGAGGAAATACTAAGTAGTGTAAACTAGTCTGGAGTTCAGCAAGAGTCAGATTACAGATGATATTAAAATCTGTGGGATGACATATGATCACCTGTGATTGAGTACAGAGAGCAAAATCCTAGAGAAGGTTAACATTTAGAAATTAAAGAGAAGCGAAGGAAATTGAAAAGAAGTAGCCAGTGAGAAAAGAGAAAATTTAAAAGGTTTTTTCAAGGATGAAAATGGGATAAATAATGCTAAGTACTGCTGAATAGTGAAATAAAGGACTGAGAAAGGACTGCTGGGTTGGTAATGAGGAGACTATTGATGACAATAACAAGATAATTGTTGTGGGGATGAACTGATCATATTGGTGGAGAAGAAAATGGATGCCTAGGAAGTAGGGAAAAGGAATTTATTATCAGAAGTTTAATTTATAAGGTTGAAATCTGGGACTTGAATATCTTATTTGAATAGGACTAACAGCAAACAAGCATGACTTTATACTGGCACTTTTCTCATATTAATTTTAATTGTGATAATTGTCTCCTCTTTCATGTTAATTTCCCTCCTGAACTGAGTTTATTGAAAGCAATTCAGTGGTGCTAGTTTTGAAGATAATGGATGCATAGGTGGGAACCTAGCTCTGTCTCTGAATTTTGAACCAGTATTCAAAAACATGCACTGCTCAATCTGTAATTTTTTTTGGAAATCTTTAATATGGCTTTAATTCAAAGTGGGGTATATTAAATGAAGCAATTCTATTACATTTTTTGCCACCAGTCATTAACTTTCTTCCTTTTTTTTATTGTCCAAATCTATATTCCAGATTATAATGATTCCAGTAGAACATTAGGGATAATATGAGTTGCTCAGAATGAGTTTTAAGAAGACCACATGTGAGTTAATGAAGAAGGCATAGATTTAGTCACCAAATCAAAGACTAGTGGGTGTGAGCAAATACAAAGATCAGAAAACTGAGTAGAGCAGAGATAGAAATAGAATCAATACCTGGTAAGTGTTATTTATAAAGTTACATTTTCTGAAAAGTTTCTGAGGCCTAAGGAAAACATTTTGAACTTAATACATTAGGACCATTCCGGGACACTTGATAAAGTCTCATTGCTAGAAATATTTAAAAGTGATTTGAATAAACAGAAACCAGGATGGATCAAAACAAGGTTTTAGAGACCCAAATATAGATATTAAGAATATAAGATTAAGGTGTTTTAAAATTTGTTTAGTTGTGAAAAGAGAAACAAAGAGAAAATTAAATGATAAGGAAAAATAAAATAAATCATAAAGAATTATATTTAGACTTTCCATATGCATTTGATTATAAAGCCTTTCCATGATCAGGAAATTCATGGATATGTAGATGTAAGATAATGACCTCTTGATACCTAGGTATTAATCTGTACAGAAAATCATAGGTGCTCATGCTGGATTCTAGAGACCATAAAACCAGAGGCAGGGTTTTGGTCACCCAGCACATGAAACATTTTGAGGAAAAGCAAAAATGTCAATCAATAATATCAGTAGACAAATTACAATTTGAAATTCTGTCTGTATCTGTATCCATCCCCATCATTTGTTGGGGTTCAGCCGGGGTGAGATTATCAAATTCTTGTACTTGTTGGGCAATTTTTTGTAAATTTGGATTTGTCCAGAATTATTAGTATACATGCAACAGATGTTGTCCTTTACAGCCCATTTACCCACTTCCTAGGCCAATAAATAACCTAAAAGTTAACAGTTATCCAAAACTCTGTGTGCTGGAGATTCACGCTGTTGTGGCATTAAGGCTTTAGTGTTACAGCTCAAAGTTTTCAGCCAGCGTAGCTGACAGGTCAGTTTGCCTTAGAAAGTTGTTGTTATGTGCACCTAGCCCAGTCCCTGTGAGGGATGGTAGCAGTCCCAGTATAATGTGACATGAGAGGGCAGATAAAGGATAGGTTGGTGGTCCTGTCCCAGGATTTGAAAGGGTAGTTACAATGAGACTGAAGACCATTGGTATGAACAGGCAGGATCCCCAGGGGGGCTGGCATGGGGGCATATGTACTGGAGGTTGAGGGAAGGGCAAGTGCACAAATGGAGAACCACATATGTATGATGGTCCCCGGGGCACTGGGCACACAGTGGACACCAACTGCTTGATCAGGGAAGCTGAAATAAGTTGTGGTTCCTTCTTGACAGCTGGGCTCAAGGCCTAAGACTGGGGAGACTGTGATCCTTGGGATGAGTGTAGGTCCTATTCATCCATATGGTGTTGGCACCTGGAAAGATGGAGGACTGTAAAGGGTATGTGGGAGCTCCTGCTGGTGCCCCATTCCATACTGTGCAGTATCCTGCATGGGAGCAGTTGAACACCAAAGAGTGGCTGGGCGAGCAGCAGGGCTGCGTGGGCTGCCTTCTGTCATGCAAAGTGGGCTGAGTCACAAACATCACCTGGCTGGGCCACTCACACAGGAAAGCCTTTGTGAAGCCTGGGAGCATGCCTGGATATTACAGCAGCCCCCAGATTGAGCTCTGATGTCTGCCAATTACATTAAAATATTAAGGCTATTGGAAGACTTGAACAGGAAGATTGTGGAACGCTGAGCGTTGACTGTAGAAAGGGTGCCCTCTGGGTGGTGTAGGGAAGAGACCCTGCTACTTTGACCCTGACGGGTATAGCAGGGGTTTACTGAGTGGCGGCAGCATCTGCAACTGGGGAGGGGTCTTCCCAACAGAGATTAAGTTCACCAGCTCCTGTAGGATGTGTAATGGGGGTCCACCTAATGGGTGTGGTGAAGGCAACCCACCGAGTGAGATGTCTAATCAGGCGCCTGTAAAGTTGTGAGACTTGACAAATACATCAGTCTTCCAAAGCCCAGAGGTGCAGTGGAGAGCAGCTTAGCAGTCAGCGTACTGCCTCACACTCCCGCAGCAAGCACTGTAGGAAGCAAGAGAGCTCAGGGGTGAACACACAGTTAACTCTGCAAAATCCCATTCAGGCAGGAAATTTAGATAAACAAGCTACCAGGTCAGGGGTGCTCCCCATTATCAGCCGATGTGTCTTACCCAGTACTGTCTCTGCTAGAGTGGAACATCATGCAGGCAACATTCAGGATGTGGTTGTGTCCTGCAATGTCATGGCCTGGGATATTGTCATCTCCAGCATTGTTGCAAGTGCAGAGAGCCAGCCACCCAGGAGGGGAGCTGAGGAGCCAGGGGTCTAACAGGTCGCATAGATTTGGGATGCCATAAGAAGGGTTTGCTTGCACCCTTGGGAGCATGTACTGATACCACAAATTCTTAGTAATTTGGGGTGTTTAGAGGTGTGCCTCACAAATGACTAGACAATGCTCTCCCTTGAGGCAGAGATCTACATCCACAGTCTGAGGCAATGCATAGTTATATGCCCCTGACAATTTAAAGTTTGGCCTTGTATTACCAGAGATGGGTCTCAACTGCATAAGTCTATCAGCCAATTAGCACTGAAATTAATACAATGTAGGTGCTCAGAGGTCAGGATGCTGGTGACCATTTAGGCAGGGCTGGTGGCCTTTAAGCATCTGTGGCATTGGGCTCATTTAAGATAGAGGACTTGAGTCTCCTGGCTAATATTCACACCCAGTGGCATTTCGGGTCCAGCCGCTTCCAACACCGATCGTCCCACCATCCTGGGGTGCAGAGGCAGGTGAGTGCTCTGCACTTCCAGCACATTCCTAGTAATGCCTCTTTGGTTGGAGAAGTCCTCTGACCCAGATGGCGCACAAGGCCCAGAGTAAGGCTGGCAGCAGCAAGCACTGACATTTCATAGCTCGGTTATTGCCCACTGACCGCCCCATGAACATTTATTATGGGGCCGTAGTGGCTCAGCAGCTCATTGGTGGCCTCCTCCCAAGTGGGGTGGGGAGAAGTTTATAATTCTGTCACCAAGCTGTCTTCTTCTGATGTTGCTGGGCTCAACCTGAGTGTCTCTTCCCTACTTTTGGAGATCCACACCATTCCCTTGGGGGATCCAGTTGCAGTTATTTCTACTTCCTGAGGGGAGGTCAGGTTAGGAGAATGAGCTGTCCACTAAAGCCGTGCTACACTGGACTGTCATTGCCAATTTGTGAATCAGGCAGGCACGTGTGGTTCAGCAGCAGCTCAGTGGGTCTGGGTTTTCCCAATGGTCTGGGACCATCTGTGACCAGGGGGTCATAACTAATCACCTGTCATCAACTGAGTCACTAATATTAGAAGGTAATATGATCGACATTTTAGATCTGTAAGGGGATTGAAAATTGTAGGGAAAAATGTAAATGATATTGTCCTGTAAGGGGAAAATATCACATTCCCCGCTAACAGCAATCTTGGGCAGTGCACCCAGGGGAGCCCAGTTGGTATGAGTGCTGGTCATGTGGCCTACAGTTTAAAGTGGTAAATGCCCCTGGCAGCAAGGAGGTCCATTCAGGATCCCTTTGAATGTCCTCAACTAATGGCAGTGTTGGGAATGGGAGCCTTAATGGGGGAAACTGAGTATTTAAATCTTGGTAGTTGACTGTAAGTCACCACTCTTAGTAGAGGGCCTTTATGCTGGTTAAATGGGGGAATTGAAAGGAAAAGTGGTGTGTTTAATGACTCCTTCCTTTAGAAAATCTTGAATTATGGGCTGCAGTCCCTCAGTCCCTATTGCAAGCAATATTGGGGAGGGGATATTTATGGTCTTTATAGGGAGTGGTAGTCTTACAGGCTCCCACCGTGCAGCTCTCACCGGGAAAGCCAGAAATTCGGGTTTGTTCCAGATGGTGTGGTGGCACATCAAGGCATCCACACTTGTCACAGGAAGGGCTAGGGCCAAAAGGGCCACCACCACTACAAGATTTTTAATAGATTGCTCCAATAGTGACACCCAATGAAGTTGAATATTTTCTGCTATTCTACCTGTTAGCTTTATATTCTGAGAAGTGCCCCTTCCTTATGTCTGGTGGGGCATTCACTGGAAGTGCAGTAATCTGGGCTCCAGTGTCAGTGAGAGCAGTAAAATGTTGACCATTATCTGAGTCCTGATGGGTAAGTGGAAAAGTATACATGATGGTCTCCCAGAGGAGGGACAAGCTCTGAGGAACCACCAGGTCCCTGGGGCCAGGGCTTTGACAGCTGCCACTCTTGAAAGTCAAGGTATAGGTTCCCAGAGCCCACTGCTGGAGCTGGGCATTCTGAGAGTTGACAGCAAGCCCTTGGGGTGGGGCCAGTGGTATCTTGGAGATCCCCCAGTGCCTGAGCAGAGGCTTCTAACTTGTGTTTGGGCTGTCCTGAGATTAGGTCACTGGGGACCCCTGATCTCTGGAGCTGCTAATACAGAGAAGCCTGTGGGTCATCTCATGAAGGAAAGGGTTGGGTCGAGGTGCCAGCCCTTGGCAGGGACAAATAAGGAGCCTGAAGCCCACATATGCCCTAGGGTCCCTTCAGTGGTTCCCAGCTGAGGGGTGCAGTGGGATTGGTTTGCCATTATCTGCAAACCAATGTGGCTTCAGAAAAATTCTCTTTTTCATCTAGCTACAGCACTGTGTGTTCTAATGCCTGTTGTTTTATATCTGACATGTCTGTGAATTGGGTTTATCACTGTGGATAGGTGTGCCCTTTTAAGAAGAACTCCTTAGATGCCAGCCCCAAGGTCACCTCCTCTGGGTTGGAAATAGTCAGGGGTCCTGTGGGGCATGATGCTCATCAAAATAGTACACCCCTGAGCCATTCCAATTTTACACAAGAGGAGGCTGGCTTTATTAGTGTTATCCACTTGCAGTGATAACTGAGTTGGACCGAGGGGACCCCTGCCAAGTCATAAAGATCCCAGTCAGAAGAGGCAGAGCTTCTTCCTCCTTATCCCCATGGGCTCCTGAGGCTTGCAGTGTCTCTTCCTCAGAGTCCATCATCTTTTTTATTTTGTCTTTATTGCCTGCCCTGCTGACGCAATTCATTTGGAGCATCCTCACTGTGGGGGTAAGTCTGGGGCTTCTTTAGGATATCTCCAATAAAACAAGCCCTCAAAACCTTGGAGCTTTTAAACAAACTATGAATTTTAGAGTCTTTTACCAACCAGGCCAACAATTTGTTCCTACAGTTCTTTGGAACTGGCCCTGGCCTGGCACCCCAGTGCTGTATGCAACAGCTCAGAGCCAGGTCCAGAGACCCGAAGGAGCCAATCAGCATCCTTCTTCTCCTCCCTTTGAACAAAGCTTTCTAGGAAATGTTGCATCTAAGTAATGTGCCTCTGTTTCTCGTTCACACTGGCTTCCAGTGGAGGTTTAGATAAGAGCTGGGATGGGGGCTGCCTCTTCCCAGATTCACATTCCACTCCCTTGCATTCTAGAGCACGCAATCAACCTTTACGGGCTTGGGGTCCACTCAACCTGTGCAGTGTTAGCTGATGTGTTTGAGAAGCTCCAAGCCCCAGGAACAGAGCATCAGTGATCTGGCATGTTTGCTATCCCACCATACCCAGTAAACCCAAACCATTTGAGCAGTGGTCTTACAGGCATCTAGGTTTTCAACCTCCTCAGGGGACTTGGGAGGAGCTGGTGCCATGTGTTAGGGGCCCCAGTTTTATGGAGACTTCACTGTGCTGCACCAAGCCAGGGATGGAACTCCTGTTATCCCATGGGGACAGGAGTCAATTTGTGACAGCAGCGAGGAATGCAGCACCACAGGACTTGGCCTGAGGCAGCTTGCCTCAGAAGCATTTGCCTGCCTGAGGTGCCCCTGAGGGAGTTGCCTCTGGCAGGGGTCAGGGCTGGCTCTCCAAGCTCCACACCCTGGTCTGAATCACTGGCCCTGGGAGGTCCAGCAGTCAGCCTTCCCTTCTGGTACTAATCTAGGGGAACTTTCCTTGGCTACCAGGACCTGAGAACCGCAGCATCTGTTCCCTACCTGTGGGAAAAAGACAGAGTCCTCCCATCCCGTTAGCTCACCTTAGCTCAACAGTGGGACTTCAACATACGATTATAGCTGATTACCTTCAGGACTGTCACCCATAAGGGTCTTGTTTAGAGACTGATGGGAAACAGATGCATTTCAGAGTGAGCCTGCTAGTTAGTGTTTGTAGGGGAGCCTGACCTTTCTAAGCCCTGCCGTTTAGGGTGGTGATTTGGGTCAACACCTGGCAGCAGTGCAAAGCATCACCACAGTTCCTTCTAAGAGCCTGAGCAGTCTCGGAGATGGAGATGAAGTCGGCCCTTGACAGGTTGAACTGTAGGGAGAGTACAAACTGCACCCATAATCCCAGCCTCCTTGTCACCAATTGTGCTGGGAAGCTGGAGCTGGTGTACTGAAGTAAGACTATGCAGATCGTGACATGCTGAATGAGGGGGGGGCAAACCCCCCATACTGGGCTGGCAGCATCTGAGTTCCTATACTGGGGAAGTGAAAAGCAGGGGATTTTTTGATTGAAGGCATAGTTTGGATATACCCACAACAAAGGAAAAAGTCACAAGATTTACAACTTACAGGCCCAGAAATGCAGTGCTGGGGTCAGGGGGTAGCAGAGAGTCAGGGGAAAGGCAGTCTGTTCCCTGTTACCAGTGAGCAGGAGACAGAGAGCAGGGTAGCAGGCAAGCTTCTATTGCTTATAGGCAGCTGGGCAGAGGTCACTAACTTTCTTCAGGCTTTATTTTAAGTGGTTATTTAAAAAGGTTTCCCAGGTAACAAAGCAGGAATGTATAGCATGAATCCTAAACTCAAGTCCTTATGCTAATGTCCAAACTTTGGGTGTGAGCAGATGCATTTCTCATCACAGATAATGACTAGGATATTTTCGTCAGTTGGGAAGCAGAATAGCTTAGAGGGGAAGAGATGATATTTGTACTGCTTTATAGAATGTTGTGCTGTGGGAACTAAAAGAGATGATATCTAATGAGTTGTGGGGAACACGTAACCTATAACTAGTATTATAATGAGGGCTAACATAATAGTTATCGTCATTATCAGCACCAGCATCATCCTCACCCTTATCATCATCATGATTATCATCAGTGAAAGAATTAGGGGAACAGAGCCAAAGAAAGACATGTATGCAAAGTTCAATTTGTGTGGAAGTAGCCAAGAAATCACATAAATTGATGATATTTAAAAGGAAGGAGGCAGACATTTATAAAATGAAGACAATGTACCTAGATTAATTATATATGAATTCAGGGAGCATTGATTTTATGTTCATATTTAAAAATTATGGAAAGTTAAAAATTATAGAAATTATTGCACTCTACATTCTAAATTTAATATGCATAATCATAAACATTTGATTTTCTTTCTTGTAAGCTTGTAGAAACACTGATGAAAATCAAAATTTTTTAATGTTCCACATTAATGGATTTAATAAATAATTACCTCTGTTGCATTTTATTTTATTTTATTTTTATTTTTTTATTTTGGTATCATTAATCTACAATCACATGAAGAATATGATGTTTACTAGGCTCCCCCCTTCACCAAGTCCCCCCCACATACCCCTTCACAGTCACTGTCCATCTGTGTAGTAAGATGCTGTAAATTGTCTTCTCTGTGTTGCACAGCCCTCCCCATGACCCCCACGCACTATACATGCTAATTGTAATGTCCTCTTTCTTTTTCCCCACCCTTATCCCTCCCTTCCCACCCATCCTCCCCAGTCATTTTCCCTTTGGCAACTGTTAGTCCATTCTTGGGTTCTGTGATTCTGCTGCTATTTTGTTCCTGCAGTTTTTCTTTGTTCTTATACTCCACATATGAGTGAAATCATTTGGTGCTTGTCTTTCTCCACCTGGCTTATTTCACTGAGAATAATATCCTCTAGCTCCATCCATGTTGTTGCGAATGGTAGGATCTGTTTTGTTCTTATGGCTGAGTAATATTCCATTGTGTATATGTACCATATCGTCTTTATCCATTCGTCTACTGATGGACATTTAGGTCACTTCCATATTTGGCTATTGTAAAGAGTGCAGCGATAAACATAGAGGCATATTTGTCTTTTTCAAACTGGAGTGCTGCATTCTTAGGGTAAATTCCTAGAAGTGGAATTCCTGGGTCAAATGGTATTTCTATTTTGAGCATTTTGAGGAACCTCCATACTGCTTTCCACAAAGGTTGAACTAATTTACATTCCCACCAGCAGTGTAGGAGGGTTCCCATTTATCGACAACCTCGCCAACATTTGTTGTTGTTTGTCTTTTCGATAATGGCAATCCTTACTGGTGTGAGGTGATATCTCATTGTGGTTTTAATTTGCATTTCTCTGATGATTAGCAATGTGGAGCATCTTTTCATGTGCCTGTTGGCCATCTGGATTTCTTCTTTAGAGAACTGTCTGTTTAGTTCCTCTGCCCATTTTTTAATTGGATTATTTGCTTTTTGTTTGTTGAGGTGTGTGAACTCTTTATATATTTTGAATGTCAACCCTTTATCGAATTTGTCATTTATGAATATATTCTCCCATACTGTAGGATACCTTTTTGTTCTCTTGATGGTGTCCTTTGCTGTACAGAAGCTCTTTAGCTTAATATAGTCCCACTTGTTCATTTTTGCCTTTGTTTCCCTTGCCTGGAGAGATATGTTCATGAAGAAGTCACTCATCTTTATGTCCATGAGATTTTTGCCTATGCTTTTTCTTAAGAGTTTTATGGTTTCATGACTTACATTCAGGTCTTTGATCCATTTCTAATTTACTTTTGTGTATGGGTTAGACAGTGATCCAGTTTCATTCTCTTCCATGTAGCTGTCCAGTTTTGCCAGCACCATCTATTGAAGAGACTGTCATTTCCCCATTGTATGTCCATGGCTCCTTTATTGTATATTAATTGGCCATATATGTTTCAGTTAATGTCTGGGGTCTCTATTCTGTTCCACTGGTCTGTGGCTCTGTTCTTGTGCCAATACCAAATTGTCTTGATTACTGTGGCTTTGTAGTAGAGCTTGAAGTTGGGGAGTGAGATCCTCCCCACTTTATTCTTCCTTCTCAGGATTGCGTTGGCTATTCGGGGTCTTTGGCGGTTCAATACGAATTTTTGAACTATTTGTTCCAGTTCATGAAAGAATGCCATTGGTAATTTGATAGGGATTGCATCAAATCTGTATATTGCTTAGGGCAGGATGGCCACTTTGACTATATTAATTCTTCCTAGCCAGGAGCATGGGATGAGTTTCCATTTGTTAATGACCACTTTAATTTCTCTTAAGAGTGTCTTGTAGTTTTCAGGGTATACATTTTCCACTTCCTTGGTTAGGTTTATTCCTAGGTATTTTATTCTTTTTGATGCTGTTGTGAATGGAATTGTTTTCCTGATTTCTCTTTCTATTAGTTCATTCTTAGTGTATAGGAAAGCTACATATTTCTGTGTTAATTTTGTATCCTGCAAATTTGCTGAATTCCAATATTAGTTCTAATAGTTTTGCAGTGGAGTCTTTAGGATTTTTTATGTACAATATAATGTCATCTTCAAATAGTGACAGTTTGACTTCTTCTTTACCAATCTGGACTCATTGTATTTCTTTGTTTTTGTCTGATTGCCATGGCTAGGACCTCCAGTACTATGTTGAATAACAGTGGGGTGAGTGGGCATCCCTGTCTTGTTGCCGATCTCAGAGGAAATGCTTTCAGCCTCTCGCTGTTCAGTATCATGTTAGCTGTGGGTTTATCATTTAACCTTTATTATGTTGAGGTACTTGTCCTCTATGTCCATTTTGTTGAGAGTTTTTATCATGAATGAATGTTGAATTTTGTCGAATGCTTTTTCAGCATCTATGGAGATGATCATGTGGTTTTTGTCCTTTTTGTTGATGTGGTGGATGTTGTTGATGGATTTTCAAATGTTGTAACATCCTTGCATTCCTGGGATGAATACCACTTGGTCATGGTGTATGATCCTCTTGATGTATTTTTGAATTCGGTTTGCTAATATTTTGTTGAGTGTTTTTGCATCTATGTTCATCAGGGATATTGGTCTGTAGTTTTCTTTTTTGGTGGGGTCTTTGCCTGGTTTTGGTATTAGGGTGATGTTGGCTTCATAGAATGAGTTTGGGACTATTCCCTCCTCTTCCATTTTTTGGAAAGCTTTAAGGAGAATGGGTATTCTGTCTTCTCTGTATGTCTGATAAAATTCCAAGTTAAAGCCATCTGGCCCGGGGGTTTTGTTCTTTGGTGGTTTTTTGAATACTGCTTCAATTTCCTTGCTGGTAATTGGTCTGTTTAGATTTTCTGTTTCTTTCTGGGTCAGTCTTGGAAGGTTGTATTTTTGCAGGAAGTTGTCCATATCTCCTAGGTTTCCCAGCTTTTAAGCATATAGGTTTTCATAGTATTCTCTAATTATTCTTTGTATTTCTGTGGGGTCCGTCGTGATTTTTTCTTTCTTATTTCTGATTCTGTTGATGTGTGTTGACTCTCTTTTTCTCTTAATAAGTTTGGCTAGGGGCTTATCTATTTTGTTTATTTTCTTGAAGAACCAGCTCTTGGTTTCATTGATTTTTTTTTATTGTTTAATTCTTCTCAATTTC
Organism: Manis javanica; assembly: GCF_040802235.1. NCBI lineage: Eukaryota > Metazoa > Chordata > Mammalia > Pholidota > Manidae > Manis > Manis javanica. The sequence continues at coordinate 123,318,873 of NC_133160.1, read as the reverse complement.
ATTTATTTCTTCTCTGATCTTTATTATGTCCCTCCGTCTGCTGATCTTAGGCCTCTTTGTTCTTCTTTTTCCTATTTCGATAATTGTGACATTAGACTATTCATTTGGGATTGTTCTTCCTTCTTTAAATATACCTGGATTGCTATATACTTTCCTCTTAAGACTGCTTTTGCTGAGTCCCACAGAAGTTGGGGCTTTGTGTTGTTGTTGTTGTCATTTGTTTCCATATGTTGCTGAATCTCCATTTTAATTTGGTCATTGATCCATTGATTATTTAGGAGCATGTTGTTGAGCCTCCATGTGTTTGTAGCCTTTTTGCTCTCTTTGTACAATTTATTTCTAGTTTTATACCTTTGTGGTCTGAAAAGTTGGTTGGTAGGATTTCAATCTTTTGGAATTTACTGAGGCATGTTGTTAAGCCTCCATGTGTTTGTGAGCCTTTTTTGCTTTCTTTGTACAATTTATTTCTAGTTTTATACCTTTGTGGTCTGAAAAGTTGTCTCATAGGATTTCAGTCTTTTGGAATTTACTGAGGTTCTTTTTGTGGCCTAGTATGTGGTCTATTCTGGAGAATGTTCCATGTGCACTTGAGAAGAATGTGTATCCTGTTGCTTTTAGATGTAGAGTTCTATAGATGTCTATTAGGTCCATCTGTTCTTGTGTGCTGTTCAGTGCCTCTGTGTTCTTACTTATTTTCTGTCTGGTGATCTGTCCTTTGGAGTGAGTGGTGTGTTAAAATCTCCCAAAATGAATGCATTGCATTCTATTTCCTTCTTTAACTCTGTTAGTACTTGCTTCACATATGTTGGTGCTCCTGTATTGGGTGCATATGTGTTTATAATGGTTATATCCTCTTGTTGGACTGAGCCCTTTATCATTATGTAATGTCCTTCTTTATCTCTTGTTATTTTCTTTATTTTGAAGTCTATTTTGTCTGGTACTAGTATTGCAACACCTGCATTTTTCTCTCTGTTGTGTGCATGAAATATCTTTTCCATCCCTTGACTTTTAATCTGTGTATGTCTTTGGGTTTGAGGTGATTCTCTTGCAAGCAGCATATAGATGGGTCTTGCTTTTTTATCCTTTCTATTACTCTGTGTCTTTTGATTGGTGCATTCAGTCCATTTACATTTAGGGTGACTCTTGAAAGATATGTACTTATTTCCATTTCAGGCTTTGGATTCATGTTTACCAAAGGTTCAAAGTTAGCTTGTTTACTACCTTACTGTCTAACTTAACTCGCTTTTTAAGCTATTATAAACAGGTCTGGTGATTCTTTATTTCTCTCCCTTCTTATTCCTCCTCCTCTATTCTTCATATGTTGGGTGTTTTATTCTGTGCTCTTTTTAGGAGTGCTCCCATCTAGAGCAGTCCCTGTAAGATGCCCTTTAGAGGTGGTTTGTGGGAGGCAAATTCCCTCAACTTTTGCTTGTCTGGGAATTGTTTAATCCCTCCTTCATATTTAAATGATAATCGTGCTGGATACAGTATCCTTGGTTCAAGACCCTTCTCTTTCATTGCATTAAATATATCATGCCATTCTCTTCTGGCCTGTAAGGTTTCTGTTGAGAAGTCTGATGTTAGCCTGATGGGTTTTCCTTTGTAGGTGACCTTTTTTCTCTCTCTGGCTGCCTTTAATACTGTGTCATTTTCCTTGATCTTTGCCCTTTTAATTATAATGTGTCTTGGTGTTGTCTTCTTTTGATCCCATCTCTCAGGAGTTCTGTGTGCCTCCGTAGTCTGAGCAACTATTTTCTCCCCCAGTTTGGGAAAGTTCTGAGCAATTATTTCTTCAACCACACTTTCTATTCCTTTTTCTCTCTCTTCTTCTTATGGTACCCCTATAATGTGGTTATTGTTTCTTTTGGATTGGTCATGCAGTTCTCTTAATATTATTTCATTCCTGGAGATCCTTCTATCTCTCTCTGCGTCAGTTTCTCTGTGTTCCTGTTCTCTGGTTTCTATTCCATCAATGGCCTCTTGCATCTTATCCATTCTGCTTATAAATCCTTCCAGAGTTTGTTTCACTTCTGTAATCTCCCTCTGAACATCATCCCTTAGCTCTTGCATATTTCTCTGCAGACCTGTCAGCATGTTTATGATTTTTATTTTGAATTCTTTTTCAGGGAGACTGGTTAGGTCTGTCTCTGCAGATCCTCTCTCAGGTGTTGTCTGAACTGTCTTGGACTGGACTAAATTTTTTTGCCTTTTCATGGTGATAGCAGTGGCTGTAGGCAGGTTGCGGGTGTGTCAGCTGGGAGAAGAAAGTCCTTTCCTGCTTGCTGAATGCCTTGCTCTTCTCCGCTGACTGTATCGGTTACCTGCACTCCTGGAGCAGCCACCGGGCTAGTCCCCTAAGCTGCTGTGGGCAGGGTTTCTGTCAGAGCAGCGTGGAGCCCTGCGGGGAGTGGCACGCACGTCAGGTGCGCTCCTCCATGATAGCGGTGCCCCTGCTGGGCAGCTGTGTGCCAGCAGCGGCTTTTGGGTCTGGCCTGGGCAGCTGTGCATTGGGCTGGGATTCCAGTCACCTGCTGGGAGCACACCTGCTTCCTCTGGCTCCGCTGCAGGTGCACGCAGGGCTTTCCCACACGAGCCTCTACCGGGCTTCTCTGGCTCCACTGCCACTGGTGTGCACGAGCTGCCCTCGGGCTGTTTGGCCACCGCCGCTGCAGGCTTGTACAAGCCTCTCCTCATCACCTCTGGTGCCGTTGGCACACACGATCTGCTCCCATTCCCTTCCAGCGCCACCACCCCTGGCACGAACTGCCACTCTCCCACTACTGGGCCGGTGTGTTGGGGTCCACACCAGTTGGAGGAACGACTGGCAGGCTGCTTAGTGCTGTGAGGGGCTTCAGAGCTGCACTGCTTCCCCAGGGTTTAGGGCGCCTAAGGTTCCCCAGGATTCCCAGCTGCTGGCTAAGTGTGCCGGGATGACTTCGTCCAGCTATGGGGTCCCTGTCTCTTTAAGACTTGCAGAAAGCACTCTCTTTTCTTTTGTCTCAGGGGTGCCAGTTGCAGGGACCTGCCCACAGGTTTTGCTTTTCCATTTCTCTAATATCCAGCATCCCGTGTACCTTGTGTCTGCACTCCGGGTGTGGATTTCTAGAGCTGGTTGTTTAGCAGTCCTGGCCTTTCACACCCTCCCTGTTCCGACTCCTTTCTTCCTGCCAGGTTCTGGGGTGGGGGAGCGTTCGGGTCCCACTTGACCATGGCTTTTATCTTCCCCCCTTCGTGTGATGTTGTGTTCTCACAGATGTAGATTTATCCTGGCTGTTGTACTGCATCCACTAGTGTCTCTTTTAGGAATAGTTGTATTTATTGTATTTTCATAAATATATATGTTTTGGGGAGGAAATTTCCTCTGAACTACTCATGCCGCCATCTTCCCATGATCCTCCTCTGTTGCATTTTAAAATAATTTATGACTCTATAAATCATCATCTTAAAATTTCACTTGCAAGTGAGACTTTTTTTTCTATTTATATTTTAGGAAGTTATGGGTTAGCTAATAATACATCTGAATACTTGCTCTTTCAAAATCTGAAAAAACATATTTAAAACATTTTGAAAAACTACTTTGAAAGGCAGATTTAAGGAAAAATGAAAGTAAATGTATCCTTAGAAGTCAAATTCGGAAACAAAATTTGTAGGAGAAGCAAACTATTAAAGAGATGTCACCTTAAAGGGCTGTAAGTTTGCCCCTGACAATAAGTTAGCTTCTTCTGATCATGACTGTTTTATCCATTTAATGTAATATTTCAATGACTAAGATTGCTCTTGCTTAAAACAAGCCAACATGCCCAAAATTGAGTCATCTATGTTAAGTGTAGTTCATCAAACCAAAACTCAGTTTAATTATAGATTTATAGTTTCTATTCCAGAAATGGAATCTTAAACAAGCCAATCAGGAATCGCCTGATTAGTATGAATAAGAAAATCTGCCTGATAGACGCCTGCCATCCCCTGAAGGAAAATAACCTTGCACTAACCAGTCCACTTTTTGGCCAAGTAAAGCTCCCTTTTCCTGCTCCCTCCTGTCAGAAAAGTCTTTCATTTAGTGCAGCTCCTTGGAGTTCCATTCTATCTGCTAGACTGGGTGCTGCTCAATTTATCCTTGTGGAATAAAGCCAATTCTATCTTTAAAATGTACTCACTTCAATTTTTTTTTAATACTTAGATTTTGCTTTTGGAAAGAAAAAAGGGGTATTTTTTTAAAGCTCCAACAAATATCAATTCTATCATTATGTGTATTTACTTTATAATTCCATTTTATTCTCTCACCTTATTCATGTGGTATTTATTGCCACTGTCTTTTTAAAAATAAGGAGACAGGGTTAGATAAATAGACATGTGTGATATGATAGAGATACCAAGTATGAGAACAGATTTAGGAACCCAGGCATGAAATGCTCCACAGGCTCTTTCTACTTACTAAAGCCATCTGCTTCTTAACTATGGGTTTCAGATTTGGGATCTGGATTTAATTTCAGACATTCACTAGCTAGAAGTAGTCTCTGAACAAAGAAACTCAGTTTTCCTTATTAATCTTCCACTTCCTGATTTTTGTGAGAATTAAAAGTTACAACGTTTATTGCTAATACAGTTCCTAGCACACTACTATGCTTAAGTGTTTACTTAATATTTCTTCTCTGATTTATTAATATGATGTTCAGAGAGTGAAGCTGTTTTAAAGAATATTTTATTAGCTTTATTCTTGGTTTCAGGGAACAATTACTATGAATACTTTAGTAGGTTGCAAGTCTTTATTCCTTGACAATGTGTTTGAGTTTTGAAAAAAATTAATAACCATTTAAGCCTACATCTGCTTAATAGAGTGAAAATTAAAACATGCATTCTGCACTTTGGTATTAAAAATATCACAAAAGGATGAGATACTCACTTGTAAGTTTTGTAATCTTGTTCCAGAGACAATCCTAAAATAGAAGTTAAAGTACTTCAAGAAACTACAAGATCAGTTGAGTATATTTCTATGTATATTGTAACATGCATGTACAAAGCATGGAAGAACCACACCCATTCTCAGGTATAATATCTGTTACTTTTTTGATAACCTAATCAAATTTAAAGGCACTATATGTGTGTTTATGTGTAATTATTCATTAATTACATCTTGAGAGACACAAGGATTAGCCTATACAATCACAATTTACCACTTTATTGTGCTTAAAAAATAATATTTTGAAAGTCATTATTTCTTGATGCGGACAACACCCTTTAGTTAAATCAGCACATGTGGTGAACAGCTGCTAGAGTTAGCAGAGTAACAGTCTATATCTTTGCCAAGCATTGATAGAAATTACATGGAACTTTTCTTGTTTCACTAAGCCTACCAAATTTTTGTTTCATTCTGTCCAAATGTAATATCAGAAAGGTGGTGGTCATGTCTACAGTGATATGTATGCAGTGCACTAGTTGATGTGTATTACTTTCTAGGCAGTTCTGTTAATGAACATAAACAGATGAATTCTGTAGCATCTCTGTACAGTAGAAGTCACCAGACACTATCCAGAAACACTTGGGCAAAACACACTTTGGACCTTTTCAAATATTTAGAAAGTTTAAATGTATATGTGATTCATTAGGCATCAGACTCATCATAGTCTAAGACAGTATCTCATGATTAAACAACATTTCTACAGAAAAACTTGTAAATGTTCACACACAATTAATGAAGATATAAATAGCTTCATATAAGTTTCACTTCCAAACAAATTGTGAAAAGTATTATATTTTCAAGCTCTTAGATTTTGAAAGTACAAAAATGTGATATAAATTGTAATGTTATTGAGTTCAGAGGTCTATTTACTGACACGTTTAGAAAACTTTTCTAACTACAACACATTTGATTTACTCCTGAGAAGACACATTTAATGACATTGTGTATAAAATAACAAGACATAATATAACTCAAATCTAGTTCATTCTATGACTGTAATCAATATCAGACACTTTTTCTAATTTGCTTGTTCACAAAAACCTCTCATCTGCAAAATGCTAGGGCATGGTTCTAGCTGCTATTTCTTCCTAATTTCTCCATGGTCTGCTGCTAGCTGTGTGAAGATGAGAATGCAGAAAGTCTTCTGAAATCTCCAGTTTTAACCTTAAATTTCAGCGACCAGTCTCATGTTTCTGGTGATGTAATTTTATTTTTTTCAACCTCAGTTTTTAGAAAAAAGAAGACTATTTTCCTTATGTTGTCAATTTACATTTCCCATTCTTTTTTTTCCCTCATTACACTGTGAAAGCTCAAGCTTTATTTTTCATATATAATACTTTACTAACATTCTATATTAGTTCATCTTAGCATATGCTTTCAATATTCTTAATTTCTCCCAATCAATTTTAAGGAAACCTGACCATTTGCCTACTAGTATAGTACTTATTTCAGGATTCTTGCCTGGATTCTAATCCCAACTATCCCACTTACTATTAAGGGACTTGAAGTAAATTAAGTATCAATGTGTATCATAAGTCTCACCTGCAAAATAAGGACAGCGCTAATGCCTACTTTGCATGATTTATGAAGTAATTATATCACATTTCTACATGTGACAAATATTACATGGAATAAAATACTATTTTCTATATACAGTAAAACACATAATATCTGTTAAATCAGGAATATATTACATGTTAAATCTCATTATTACTTTATTGTTTGTATCATTAATATAATAAAAAATATCACTATTATCATCCATCATTTGTTCTCAAATTGGTTTCTTTAGTACATTAATTTTCTCTCATATGCCACCATAATTATCCTTACAAAGTCATTCCTGGTCTTTATTCTTTGATTTCTTAGAATTAGAGCTTATAGTTCTCTCTCAGATGTCTTTTCTAATTTCAGCCTTGTCTATTTTAACTGGGGAGTATTAGATATGACTGATGTGGTGTGATTTGTATTTAGTAGTATGTGGAAGGGAAAAGAGAAAAGCAGAGAAGCGTTGAGTACAGATGTTAACTTCAGGGAATTCCTCACCAACTAGGTGGTGTAAAGCCTCTTACAGACATTAACATATAGTTTGAAGTGAAAGACATTCAGGAATTCTGAAAATGAAACATGTCATAAATGTAACAACACACAGAGTGCCCTCTCACCTGCCACTAGGATTCATATAAAGCCCTCAGACTGTGCTTCAGAGGAGAGAACAGGTCAAGATTCCCTCCTTTTGAGACAACAGAAGTGCTGGCCAGTTTCCTATAGCAAATGAAAAACAATAGCAAAATGAAAAACAAAATTTATCATTATTCATACAAAAAGAAAGACAAAATTGATATAATGTAGAACCATCAAACAATTGAAACAAAAAAAATCAATATAGAAATGTATTTTGGTCAATTCCAGTTCATCTACCAAACATTTTGTTGCCTTAGAATGTTTGTTTCATAATTACAAGCTGAGTGTATATTTTAGAATTGAAAATGTTGCATTCCCCAGGACAATATCGAATGGATTGTAGTCATCCAAAATATGCTTTGGTTTGGCTATGCCAAGGAGCTTCTTACAGGTGTTCTTAGCAGACACTGGAGGGATGGGAAGCAAGAATACATGTCACACATAACCCTTAAACTAATATTCGTTTCTGTTTCCAAGTGTTCTTTACCTAGCAATTTCTCTCCTCACCTTAAACTGTTCTATAAACAGTAAGACACTAAAAATCTGTTAATTCAGGGATGAAGTAGATGTTTTGTCACAATGGCTATCTTAGGTCTCAAGATAATTTTTCATCCCACTTTAATAGAAGCATTTTCAATGAAAACCCCCAAACAAGCTAGCAATTGCCTTTTAAATTGTGTATACCTTGAAATTGCAAGTGTAAATTTGTCCAAAATCTCAGTGGTCTTCACTGGGTGGCAATCACAGGCATTGCCTGGTGTCTTGCTATGGACATAAGTATCGGACACTTCCAGACTCATTTGAGCATGGAGTCTTGTATGTACTGGATTGTACCATGTGATTTTTTGAAACGCCAATAAAACTTGCTCTTAAAGAAAAATCAAATTTAACTGTTTTCCCAGTTAAGTTTTGGATAGGTGCTAATAAAATTCCCAAATATGGCATGGGATATCTTTAGAAACTTGACAACTCAATAATTCTGTGTATGTCTTGACTGATTTTAGAGCTGGCAGAGACAGTAACTTATTTTTGATTATTTGACACAATGTTTCTATTGCCCCTGTTCAAGTGATGCCGGGGAATTGCAGCATTTGCTTTAAGCTCTGTACTTTATTTGGGTTACTTAGTCACCCTCTGGTGGTCATATGATTAATAAATATTTATAATTATGTCTTGGCTTTGTCTTCAGATTGAAATATCAACATTCTATGATTAATATAATAAATAATAGTACTTTCCAACTACATCCCATCTATATCTCTTCTTACTATGTTGTGGCATCAGCAGGAAAAATGAAATATTCTTGTGGTTACCCAGTAACTGTGTATTGGAGTTCATCTGAGGTGACTATAAGTTAGTCTTAACTTTCTTCTAAACAGAGATGGAAAAGAAGGCAAGAGCCAAACCAAGCTGTGTCCCTTAGTTTGTGACATATCTTGAATTGTTGATCTCATATTGGGTACAGCTGATAATTTTGAAGTCACTACATTGCTCCAGCCTCTATGATCTAAAGTTAAATTTCAGAGCTTATCAGCTTTTAACAGGCCATGCTGGACTATTTAACAAGGAGTTTGGGGATACTAATATACTTGCACCTAATAACTCCTTTATTAAATAAAAATATTTATACCCCTCAGGGTATCCTATATTGTTTTAAATTAAGCACTTGCATATGTTTAGATTATTCTATATGTTACCATGTAGATAAATAGCTCAAAGAACAGATTTTCATATCATCCCTTTTTTCCTTTATTTTTTACCAGAGAGAACTCCCTTTTAGACATTACATATATTCCAGTGCTACATTCTGCCAATGGTGAACCAATATCCATAAAAACTTTTGTTCATAAATTCCTACTTCGAGCTATACTTTTAGCTGAAAATCTTCTATATTTGCATCACCGTACCCTGATAATTTTATTATCTTCTTCTAACTTTTCACTAGCAGGCTTATAAAGGACAGTACACTGAATATCAGAGTCCAGCAATCCTAATAAATTATCTTCATCTGCCCCAGGACATTTTACCCATCATAATGCAAATGACCTTTGGTCCTCTACTGAGGATTGTGCCAGAAGACCTTGGCCCTCTTGTCACTCAGAATCCTGAATACCTCCTGTTTTAATTGGCATGGACCCTAAAAGGATTATAGATTCAGTTTTCTATAATCATCAGAGTTCTAAAAAATTTATCAATGCCTAGGTAAAGTCAGTTTGTTACAGTCCTTTTACAATGAGAGTATTTGGTAGGGCTGAATGATCTAGTCTTTTAGTAATCCATTAAAAATTTTGGAACCACTCCATTTATTTCTTCCTTTTTTGTGTCATTTTAAATTAAGCTTCTGAAGAATCCCACACAGTTTAATTATCATGAGATTTTTTTTCATTCTGTCTCTTACTGCTCTTTCTTTTCTATAATCCCTGAAAAGTTTCTCATCATTTAGCTCCATTTAGAAGTTTAAAATCCATAACTGCTTCCCACACACCAATTTTTCTCCTCAACAATAAAGTCACATATGGGGTTCAAATAATTAAAGTCCTTTTATCAGAGCATCAACTTGGTAAGTGGTATATAGTAGAAATCTTAAAATCATACAGGAAGTACAGATCATAATTTGCAGCTCTAGCAGCCTCTAGCAGCTTCTCTGTTACCTTCAGTTTTACTGAAACATATTTAAAAAAAAGTTAAGACACCACATTGTTGTCTGATTTACCTTTTATTGAATTTGGTGATGTGTTTGGCTATCCACCTAGCCCTGGATTCAGGAACTTCAAGTCTCCTTTATGATCTTCCTCCTGTCAGTGGGAATGCCAGGAATTCAACCTGTCAATAACAATAATTCCACCCCCTCAGTTATTTCTCCTAAACCATGTCTAAGCCATTATTATTTAAATTAAGTTGTTAGAAATGGTTTCAAATATCCCATTCTCATTGCCAGCTGCAAAGATTCCACAAGTTCGGATTTTCAAAAGATCTCACAAGATGTACAAAGCATCCTCATATAAGGCTTATTTTAAAGCCAAATGAAAAGACGACAGGAAAACAATGGGGATCCAAGAGACCTCCAGACGCCAGTTCTTGGGATCCTCGTTCATACACATAGTCTACCACCAGTGATTGTGCAATGAATCTTGATTTAGGAAAAGTGAAATGCAGAGTTCCCCTGGGGCGTCAGTATGTTCTTCTGTTCACTAAGTCAAGCCAAGCTGCCTAACCGATTTTGCCAGCTGAAAATCATCAGTTTAAAACACAAACAAACAGAACTAGCCCTGCAGTTCCTGGTGGCCGAGGGCAGTGCGCAGGGAGGAGCACAGCAGTGAGCACCACAGTTCCTGGGGGCCACCCAGCCTTTGGGGGGATCTGGGAAGGCATTATACCATTCACTACGAGCCATAAGTATTTCTAGGGTATGTCCTGCAATCAATAGATATTTCATTTTAGCATAAAATGAGTAAAAAGAAGAACTATTACTTGTTTACTGCTTTCTGTGATACTTCCAGATACTATGCTAAAGAGTTTGCAATCATCATCTCTGCTTTTAGCAAGGTAACTATTATTAGTACCATTTAATGGATGAGCTGAACTCAGGCTGGTACCTGCTTGTCCAGCGCTCCCTCTTGGTTAAATGGTGAAGGTGGGTTTGACGTCAAATCCAACCCATTTAATCCCCAGCTCACCACAGAGCTCGTGGAACACATCCACAGGATGCTTAGAAGAGAATTAATATTCTAACATCAATCCGAGCTGCAGGATTTTTGGTCCTCAAAGAAAGTTAAGATTAACCTCTCTTCTTAAGTAGGAAAAGGTGACAGAGACCATTTGGTAAAATATTAAATAAGAATCGAAATGAAAAAGGACTGCTGGTGGCTCAGGAGTGGCTGAGTAGCTCAACGTTTTCACTATGCACTGTAAATCAAAGTGAATCAGATTTTTACTCCATATTTAAAAAAAAAAAACTACACCTGGGAAGTTGAGAAGTTATCAGAGAGGTTTGACCTTAAAGGGCACATCATAAATGACTCTCCCCTTTTCATGGTCAGAGTTAAAAGCAGGACATAAAGACAGAATTCCTGTCCAGCTGTAAATTCACTCTCTCTTAAAAAGGAAGATAAAAAATTGTATGTATTAAAATCATAGATGTCTGCTCATCCAAACACAACATAAAGGAAGTGAATAGGCAACCTAAAATATAAGTAATATTGGCCATAAAAATAAAAAATGGCTTTTCCATAATTTGAATAGGATGCCTACAAATAAATAATAAGAAGCTAAAGAACTCAATTTATGAAAAATAACAAAAAATCTTAAATAGGTTATTTATTCAAGAGGAAATGTGAATAGCCAATAGGCATAAAGAACATGCTTATCATTATTAGAAGTAAGCAAAATGAAAACCAAAGTACTGGTAATGTTTTCCCCTCTATTTGATACAATAGTCTGAGAGCATCAATCATTTCCAAGAATACGAAGCAATAGGACTTTACACTCCTGGTGTAAATGTAAATTTATACCAATAGTTTATAGTATATATAATTTATGCCAATATTTTCGATGATGTATTTTTTTCTAGTAAATTTAAAGGTACTTATATTACTTAGAAATTCCACTTCTGGTCATTCACACTAGAACAGTTGCTTTCAAAATTTAATGGTGACTTACAGAGAGAATTTTATTTATGTATAAACATGTACATACTTATAAGTTTTGTATCTCTGCATCTACAAACAAAAGAATAAGAAAATATTTCCCACAATATTTTTATCTATATAAGCAAAAGGTCAATGAACAACATTTGCTATAACAATTTGAGGTGAACAATATAACTAATGTATTATGTAATTCTTTATGTTCCTTTTTTAATCCACCTGTGCATTCACCAGTGTAGGACATAATCCTCTAAATTACCTTTGAGCCTCTGAAGTGTTGTGGCTCACAGAATTAAAAACACTATTCTGTATATGTGTGTAGGGTTATAACACTTTTGTACATGTGTACTAGGAGACGTATGCACAATTTTTTGAATAAGCAATGTTTGTAATAGTAAATGTGGAAAAGAATCCTTAAGAAAGGATGTTATTATCCATAGTATAGTATAGTATACTATACAGTAATGAGAAGAAAATACCTGGAACTAAAATACATATATAACAGTATGTATGAATTTTGCATAAATAATGTAGAGCAAAAAGTAAAATTGCAGAAGTATGTAGAAAATGTAATTCCATTTATAGTTTAAAAACATAAAACCAGTCAATAGTATTTGTGTGTGTGTGTGTGTGTGTGTGTGTGTGTGAGACAGAGAGACAGAGAGAGAGAGAGAGAGATCTGTGAAAAACAAAGGAGTGGCATACAGCATATCCGATCCACCAGTTGCTATCTGGTAATGGCACACAGGTGATTTCAAAGGGATAGTGGACTACTCTTCAATTTTGATATATCTATCTGTGTAATTGGTACATTGATATTAATTTTAGCCTGACTTTCAGCATATGATTTATGCTTATCATCTTTAGTATTAAAAATACATTTAGGTATATCAGAAATAAAAGATCTACAAGGGAATGTGTCCACTACATAGAATATCACTGGCCAAGGATAAAGTTGTTTTCCTCATTCTGACTGTAAAAAGGCTAATATTAGTCTATTTTAGCTTCTATCTTTTCATTAAAAGTCCCTGTACTTTTTATATATTAATGAAGGAATGGGAAATTGGTTTCAAATATATATTCTAGTAGTATGGTGAAGTGTTTGGAGACAAGGTTAGTAAAAAATATTTTTTCTCCTTTTTATATGTATGCAACAAAATAACAATCTCAAGCATCCTTATTTATTTATCATTTGTTATACCCTTTTAAGTACATGAATTCACTTAATCCTCAAGAACCCCATGAGGTAGAGCTTATCTCTACTATACAGAGAAGAAAATTGAGGCACAGAACAGTTAAGTAATCTACCCAAGTACACACAGCAGGTAAGTTATGTGAAATGACGGCTTGAATGATTCCAAATTTCAGTTTTGGAAAGAAAAATTTAGGACACAATTCTTACCAGGATTTAGCTACATGTTGCTAATAAAAACGTTAGGAACAAATTTAATTAAACAGTTTGACTGGTGTTTGTGACTAAATTACATATTTGCAGTAACTGAATATGCCTTATTATTAAATGTTCCTTTAAACTGTCCCCTATACAAATACTTATTTACATAACTATGTACATGTATATCTCCATTTCATTATAGTATTAATTATTTATATACTATCAGTACATATATATATATTGATTGATGTATCATGTATGTGTATGTATATATATATATATATATACACACATATATACATATGTTGGCTTTCTGTTGAATGAAATAATAAATTCTTTCATGTTTTTATTATATCTATCTCTAGAGTGCCATTCTGGTGTATTTCAAATACTTAATATTTACTTCTCAAAAATCTTTATTTCTTAATGCCAAACAAAAGTTCAAGCTAAATAAATGTATTACATAACAAAGATTTCTCAATGGCTCAGCTATAGCATGGAAAGATTATAAATACCATTCCAGCACATATTGTATAATACAGAGTTATGATAAAACTATAAATTAGAAGTCATACTGTGGAAATAAAAGGTTAAAATTAAGGATTTCCATAGAGAAGGGAGAAAAGAATGCTCTGTGAAAACACAGGGAAGAAGTATGAGTGTTACCTCCTGAATATTTGCATGTGAAAATGAAACCACAGATTTCTTCCCAAGAATTTCCTATCACCTCAAACTTAAATGAAAGTGAAATATACGTTGTGCATGTGTAGATGTATTTGTGATCCAAATTAGATCAGTACTTTTTTTTCTGTCAAAGTGTTTTGTGTTTGCCTAAATGGCTATTGTTAACATATGTTGTGGGGCCAATGAGGACAAGTTTTTTACTTTTGTTGTTTTAAATGTTGATTTATCTTTCCACAGAATGATATGTTTCTTTTAAGCAGAATGGACATTGCTGCTCTGAGAATTTTGCTGTCTTAGGTTTTTTAAAAACCCTTTTATGAAACAGTCCCTCTGGAGAGAAAAATTTTAATTAATATCACATTTAGTAAAAGGAGTGGTTTTTAATATAACTCAGGTTTTGGACAATCTTGAACAAAACAAATTGCTACAACCTAAAATATTTTAAATAATAAATGAGGGTCAGTGCTCTCTCTGTCTCTCTTTGTCACTACATCATGAATATATTGTAAAAATTAAACAAAATTTGGAGCACTATTGCGTATTATCTTCTTGTTAAGTTGTCTTTCTTCTTAGCTGTCAAAGCAACAGAAAGAAATGACCTGAAAGAAAAACTCTGAAATGCAAAAAAGTGTATAAATTAATACATTATTTATATGTTTAATTAAAGAGTTTAAGGGATCCATAAACTGACTAGTCTATTTTTTCTTTTGGACTTTAGCTTGGCAGATTCTGGGATTTTCATACTCACAGTTCCAAATCCAGAGTTGCTAGGGTCACCAGCTCTGCTAGGTACAGCCTCCTTAGGTGAACTTTCACTTTTAATTTAATACTCTTCCATGGATAGCTTATGGCAGCTCCACACCTCACTCTGCCTCCTGGGGAACCTAACCCTCTCAATTCCTGATCCTCTCTGGACTTCAGTAAGATGAACTGTCTTAATTCACAAGCTATTTATTGAGGGGAGCACTTAGGTTTCATCTTTTTCTACTCTTCAGGGATACTGAAGAGTTACTGATTCTTCCTTCTAAGTTCATTCTTCAAAAAGTGTACTGGTAGCTCTCATCACCTTTGTCTCCTTCATTCTCTTTGTCTTGTGAAGTGAAATTCAGGAGGAAAAGGAGAAACAAGCATTCATTAACAGATCATGGAAAAACCACAGAAGGGTTGTAGGAATTTTCAGTCCTGCCTAGAATAATTCAACATAACAAATTTTAGCCTTTCTGTGTTGGTGCGAGAATAAGAAGAGAATGAAAACTAAAGTTTCTAGCAGTCTTAAATTCTGGAAACATTTGGTTGTCCTATTGAATAGCAATGTGTGGTCCTCATTGATTAAAATTCTGTCACACTGTAATTGCTGGAACTAACGCCTCTCTAACAGACTTTCCATTTGTAAAGGAGAAAAGAATTTTTATTCTCCCATGTTTATTTTAAAGGGCTCTAAGACATTCACTGATGTATCATTGCTTAGGGAAAAAATGCTATACTTTGGACTTATGTTGAATCACTTTGGCATATTCACACTGCACTTATTATAAGCAATAACATTCATATAGTTTATTCTCTAAGTTGATAATACCTTCCTGGCTGCCCTGTACTCAAACAGAAAATTAGTTATTTCAATATCTTAAAGGAAATGCACTTACTATTTATATTCATACACTTTTGATTACTTATATTCATTACTCCTGAATATCTCATTACTGTGACTATACACATTTAAGTTATGAATTCAAAATGATTTATTTTAAATCACAATATATATTAAAGTAAACTGAAATGAATCATATGGAGAAGAAATACTTTATTTTGCATCTTTTTAAAGATACACTGATATATAAGATTACTTTCTAAGTCAGGTTTGTCAAAAATGATTTATTCATTAATTATTATGATTTTCTGGTCTTTATTTTATATGGAATTATATAATTGCTTTATTCTAGTACCAAATTTCACAAAATAAATACAATTGCTTGTTTGTTATTTGATCGATGATTTGTCAACCAAAGTATCTTAAAAAATGCACTGAAGTAATATATTCTCTCTTTCCAAACAGTCCTCTAAATGGAGTATATGCTAGTAGTGAATGACTAGCATTTTCATTGACATAAATAAAAGTAGTGATTGTAGTGATCTTTAAAGGTTTCTAGAACTTTCTCAGCTTAGCAGAAGAAGAGCTCAAAGTACATAGAATGTAGGTGTTTGAGGCTGCCATTTAGAATGAGTTCCTTATGGATTGAACACATGTTTAAAAGCATTTAATAAGACACAGGACTTTTCTTTTTGGTATCATTTATGTACACTTATGTAAACAATATTATGGTTACTAGACTCCCCCCATCACCAAGTCCCCCCCTCCCCACATACCCAATTACAGTCACTGTCCATCAGCATAGTAAGATGATATAGAATCATTACTTGTCTTCTCTGGATATACTGCCTTTACTGTGTCCCTCCCCACTACATTATGTGTGCTAATCATAATGCCCCCTTTTCCCCCTTATTCCTCCCTTCCCACCCATCCTCTCTGGTCCCTTTCCTTTCGGTAACTCTTAGTCCATTCTTGGATTCTGTGAGTCTGCTACTGTTTTGTTCTTTCAGTTTTTGCTTTGTTCTTATACTCCACAGATGAGTGAAATCATTTGATACTTGTCTTTCTTCACCTGGCTTATTTTACTGAGCATAATACCCTCTAGCTCCATCCATGTTGTTGCAAATGGTAGGATCTGTTTTCTTCTTATGGCTGAATTCCATTGTGCATATGTACCACATTTTCTTTATCCATTCATCTACTAATGGACACTTAGGTTGCTTCCATTTTTTGACTATTATAAATAGTGCTGAAATAAATATAGGGGTGCATATTTCTTTTTCAAACTGAGCTCCTGCATTCTTAGGGTAAATTCCTGGGAGTGGAATTCCCAGGTCAAATGGTATTTCTATTTTGAGTTTTTTGAGGAACCTCTATACTGCTTTACACAATGGTTGAACTAGTTTACATTTCCGCCAGCAGTGTAGGAGGGTTGCCCTTTCTCCACATCTTTGTCAACATTTTTTGTTGTTTGTCTTTTGGATGTTGGCCATCCTAACTTGTATGAGGTGATATCTCATTGTGGCTTTAATTTGCATTTCTCTGATGATTAGCGATGTGGAGCATCTTTTCATGTGTCTGTTGGCCATCTGAATTTCTTCTTTGGTGAAGTGCCTGTTCAGCTCCTCTGCCCATTTTTAAATTGGCTAATTTGCTTTTTGTTTGTTGAGGTGCATGAGCTCTTTCTATAATTTGGATGTCAACCCCTCATCGGATATGCAATTTATGAACATATTCTTCCATACTGTAGGATGTCTTTTTGTTCTATGATGGGTTCCTTTGCTATACAGAAGCTTTTCAGTTTGATAGTCCCACGTGTTCATTTTTTATTTTGTTTCCCTTGCCAGAGGAGATATGTTCATGAAGAAGTTGCTCATGTTTATGTCCAAGAGATTTTTGCCTATATTTTTTTCTAAGAGTTTTATGGTTTCATGACTTACATTCAGGTCTTTGATACCTTTTGTGTTTACTTTTGTGTGTGGTGTTCGAATAATCCAGTTTCATTCTCTTACATGTAACTGTCCAGTTTTGCCAACACCAGCTGTTGAAGAGGCAGTCATTTCCCCATTGTATATCCATGAATTCTTTATCATATATTAATTGGCCATATATGGTTGGATTTATATCTGGGCTCTCTAGTCTGTTCCATTGGTCTATGGGTCCGTTCTTGTGCCAGTACCAAATTGTCTTGGTTACTGTGGCTTTGTAGTAGAGCTTGAAGTTGTGGAGCGTAGTGCCTCCAGCTTTATTCTTCCTTCTGAGAATTTCTTTGGCTATTCGAGGTCTTTTGTGGTTCCATATGAATTTTAGAACGATTTTCTCTAGTTCATTGAAGAATGCTGTTGTTATTTTGATAGGAATTTCATTGAATCTGTAGATTGCTTAAAGCAGGATGGCCATTTTGACAATATTATTATTCCTATCCATGAGCATGGGATGTGTTTCCATTTATTGGTATCTTTTATAATTTCTCTTAAAAATGTCTTGCAGTTTTCAGGGTATAGATCTTTCACTTCTTTGGTTAGGTTTATTCCTATGCATTTTAATCTTTTGATGCAATTCTGAATGTAATTGTTTTCCTGGTTTCTCTTTCTGCTAGTACATTGTTAGTATATAGGAAAACAACAGATTTCTGTGTATTAATTTTGAATCTTGCAACTTTGGTGAATTCAGATATTAGTTCTAGTAGTTTGGAGTGGGGTCTTTAGGTTTTTTATGTACAATATCATGTCATCTGCAAATAGTGACAGTTTGACTTCTTCTTCACCAATCTGGATGGCTTGTATTTCTTTGTGTTGTCTGATTGCCGTGGCTAGGACCTTGAGTACTCTGTTGAATAAAAGTGGGGAGAGTGGGCATCCCTGCCTTGTTCCTGATCTTAGGTGAAAAGCTTCCTGCTTCTCGCTGTTAAGCATGATGTTGACTGTGGGTTTGTCATATATGGACTTTATTATGTTGAGGTACTTGCCCTCTGTACCCATTTTGTTGAGAGTTTTTATCACGAATGGATGTTGAATTTTGTCAAATGCTTTCCAGCATCTATGGAGATGATCATGTGGTTTTTGTCCTTCTTTTTGTTGATGTGGTGGATGATGTTAATGGTTTTTCGAATGTTGTACCATCCGTGCATCCCTGGGAAGAATCCCACTTGATCATGATGCATAATCTTTTTGATGCATTTTTGAACTTGGTTTGCTAATATTTTGTTGAGTATTTTTGCATCTATGTTCATCAGGGATATTGGTCTGTAATTTTCTTTTTTTTGTTCTGTCTTTTCCTGGTTTTGGTTTTAGAGTGATGCTGGCCTCGTAGAATGAGTTTGGGAGTATTCCCTCCTCTTCTTCTTTTTGGAAAACTTTAAGGAAGATGGGTATTAGGTCTTCACTAAATGTTTGATAAAATTCAACAGTGAAACCATCTGGTCCAGGTGTTTTGTTTTTAGGTAGTTTTTGATTACCATTTCAATTTCTTTGAGGTAATAGGTCTATTCAGATTTTCTGTTTCTTCCTGGGTCAGCCTTGGAAAATTGTATTTTTATAGAAAGTTGTCCATTTCTTCTAGGTTATCCAGTTTGTTACCACATAATTTTTCATAGTATTCTCTCATAATTCTTTGTATTTCTTTGGTGTCCATAGTCATTTTTCCTTTCTCATTTCTGATTCTGTTTATGTATGTAGACTCTCTTTTTTTCTTGATAAGTCTGGCTAGGGTTTATCTATTTTGTTTATTTTCTCAAAGAACCAACTCCTGCTTTCATTGATTCTTTCTATTGTTTTATTCTTCTCGATTTTATTTATTTCTGCTCTAATCTTTATTATGTTCCTCTTCTACTGACTTTGGGCCTCATTTGTTCTTCCTTTTCTAGTTTCATTAATTGTGAGTTTAGACAGCTCATTTGGGATTGTTCTTCTTTCCTGAGGTAGGCTTGTATTGCAATATATTTCCCTCTTAGCATGGCCTTCTCTGCATCCCACAAATTTTTATGTTGTTGAATCATTGTTTTCATTTGTCTCCATATATTGCTTGATTTCTGTTTTTATTTGGTCATTGATCCATTGATTATTTAGGAGCATGTTATTAAGCCTCTATGTGTTTGTGGGATTTTTTGTTTTCTTTGTGTAATTTATTTCTAGTTTCATACCTTTTTGATCTGAGAAGCCGTTTGGTACAATTTCAATCTTTTTGAATTTACTGAAGTTCTTTTCGTGGCCTAGTATATGATCTATTCTTGAAACTGTACCATGTGCATGTGAGAAGAATGTGTATCTTGTTGCTTTTTTATGGAGTGTTCTCTAGATGTCTATTAGGTCCATCCGTGCTAATATGTTGTTCAGTGGCTCTTTCTCCTTACTTATTTTCCGTCTGGTTGATCTGTCCCTTGAAGGGGGTGGTGTGTTGCAGTCTCCTAAAATGAATGCATTGCATTCTATTCCCCCCTTTAATTCTGTTTGTATTTCTTTCATGTATGTAGGTGATCCTGTGTTGTGTGCATAGATATTTATAATAGTTATATCCTCTTATTGGACTGACCCTTTTATCATTATGTAATGCCCTTCTTTGTCTCTTATTAATTTCTTTGTTTTGATGTCTATTTTGTCTGATACAATTAATGTAACTCCTGCTTTTTTCTCAGTATTAGTTCCATGAAATATCTTTTTCCATCCCTTTACTTTCAGTCTGTGTATGTCTTTGGGTTTGAAGTGAGTCCCTTGTAGGCAGCATATAGATGGGTCTTGTTTTTTAATCCATTCAGTAATTCTATATCTTTTGATTGGTACATTCATCCCATTTACATTTAGGTTGATTATCAATAGGTGTGTACTTACTGCCATTGCAGGCTTTAGATTCGTGGTTACCAAAGGCTCAAGGGTAATTTCCTTAATATCTAGCAGTCTAATATAACTCACTTCATATGCTATTAGTAACACAACCTAAAGGATTTTTTTTCCTCCTTTTTCTTCCTCCTCCATTCTTTGCATGTTTTCAGTCATATTCTGTACCCTTTGTGTATCCCTTGGGTGGCATCTATTTAGCCTTATTAATACTTATATATATAGGAGTCCCTCCAAAATGCACTGTAGAGGTGGTTTGTGGGAGGTAAATTATCTCAGCCTGTGCTTATCTGAAAATTGTTTAAAGCTTCCTTCAAATTCAAATGATAACATTGCCATGTAGAGCATTCTTGGTTCAAGGCCCTCCTGCTTCATTGTATTAAATATATTATGCCATTCCCTTCTGGCCTGTAAAGTTTCTGTTGAAAAGTCTGATGATAGCCTGATGGGTTTTCCTTTAGCCTGTATGTGATTTTTTTCTCTCTCTAGCTTCTTTTAAAAGTCTGTCTTTATCCTTGATCTTTGCCATTTTAATTATTATATGTCTTGATGTTGTCTTCCTTGAGTCCTTTGTATTGGGAGATCTATGTACCTCCATGGCTTGAGAGACTATCTCCTTCCCCAGACTGGGGAAGTTTTGAGCAATTACCTCCTCAATGACACTTTCTATCCCTTTTTCTTTCTCTTCTTCTTCTGGTACCCCTATAATGTGAATATTGTTCTGTTTGGGTTGGTCACACAGTTCTCTCAATATTCTTTCATTCTTAGAGATCCTTTTTTTCTCTCTGTGCTTCAGCTTCTTTGTATTCCTCTTCCCTAATTTCTATTCCATGTACCATCTCTTCTACTACATCAAATCTTCTTTTAAATCCCTCCATTGTATGTTTCATTTCAGATATGGAATTTCTTAATGATTGAATCTCTGACTTAAATTCATCCCTGAGTTCCTGAATATTTTTCTGTACCTCCATAAGCATGTTTATAATTTTTATTTTTAACTCTTTTTCAGGCAGATTGGTGAATTCAGTTACATTTGGCCCTTTTTCTGGGGTTTGTGAGATTTTGGTCTGAAACATGTTCTTTTGATGTTTCATATTTCTGTGTGGTGCCCACTAGTGCCCAGAAGCTCCAGTCTCTGGAGCTGCTTAGCCCCTAGAGTGAGGCTGGAGGTAGTAGGGGAGCAGGGCTGGTGCCTGCGGGGAGGAAAGATCTATTTCCTGATTCCTGTCTGCAGTGCCTGTCTCCAGTATCCAGTGGGCTGAGCACTCAGGTGTAAGCCTCTGTGCCTGACATCTCTAGCTGTTGTAGACGCGGCCTCCCCATGGCTGGCCTGATGCCAGTGCAGTGACTGCTGGTTTGTGAACCAATGCTAGCAGGCCAGGAGGAAGGCTCGGCAGGCTGTGTGTCACAGTGGGGTGCCTCAGAGCTGAGTATCCAGCTAGGGGGATGGGGTTCCTGAAGCTACTCATAGTTCCCAACCAGCTGGGCAGAGCGCACCCAGACAACCTTGTCCAGCTCTCCCTTCTCCTGAGCAGCAAGCTCCATGCAAACCCCGCCCCTTCAGCAGCCCTCTTGCTGCTAGGAAGCCTCTCAGACCACCTGCCTTTCCTCTGACACAGAGAGGCCGGCCGTGGTTCCCCATGCTCCACAAATGGCTGAAATCTCTGCCTCTCAAGCACTCTGCCTGTCTGAGCTCCCCAACATCCAGAGCATCACACAGTGTAGGTTTCTGCTCCCAAAGCAGACCTCCAGGGCTGGGTTTTCAGCAGTCCCAAGCTTCCACCCCCTCCCTGACTCCGTTTCTCTTCCTCCCACAGGTGAGTTGGGGTGGGGGAAGGGCTTGGGTCCCACCCAATTAAGGCTTTGGTATGTTACCCTGTTTTGTGAGGTATTCTCTGTTTGTGAGTTCTGTATGCAGTCTGGTTCAGCCTTCTTTTTTGTTGCTGTTTTAGGGTTAGTTGTAGCAATTAACTATATTTTCATACTATTTGTGGTTTTGGGAGGAGTTCTCCATCTCACCTTTCTCGCCACCATGTGAATCTCCTATACATGACTTTTAAACAGAGTCAGTATATTAAGAATACATATCACAAATGTTTAAAAATTATACTCTGCCAAAGATTATTTTTTATTAAAGAAGTTTATTTGAAGGACAAGTGATGCAATGTAATTTGAAGATAGGCTTAGGCTCTGTTTCCTGGAATTAGTCTAATGTGTTGTATGTAAAACTCTCATTTCACATTTCACACACATACACACACACACTTCTTCGGTACCGGTAAAATGAACAACTCTTACCTCTAGGGCATTGAGTAATTCTAAGTAATCCACAAGCTGATGCAGTTTTGCCTTGTACTTACAGCAGCTGAAATCACAGAACAGTGACTCAAACTGACAAACATTATGTGAACCACATGTGAAACAATGAACAAGACTTAACAGATATTCCAATAACTGTACTGCAAGCTTCCTGCTAGCTTCTAACCCATATCATAGACAGAACAATACTTTATAAAAATATAAATTTTATGACCATGCCTGCATAACATCTTTCATTTGCTTCCTATTCCAAAAGATAAATGAACTCCAACCCCTTAAGTTGGAGGGAAGAAACCTGCACAATTTGTCTGTTTGCCATCACCAGCCATTTCAGCCTCGTCTGTTATCCTGCTACCTGTCCTCTCTCTATCCTCCAAACACAGAGCTCATAAAATATATCAAGCACATTCCTAACTTAAAATCTTAATTCTTCCTGTTTTATCAGTCTAGAACATTCTTCCAACCCTCTTGCTATTTTCTCTTCACTGATGCCTACTTTTACTTTGGATTCCATAATAATACTTCTGCAGAGAAGGCTTTACTGGTGCTTCCCAACTAATCAGTTCTCATTGTCATATGCCTATATTATAGTTTTGTTTTCTTTTCCCTAATAGTGTTTCCAAGACTCTCTAATGATGTAATCATTAGTTTGATTATTTTTTTATGATTATTTCTCCCACAAGACTGAGTTTTCAGGGATAAGTGATCTTTGCTCATTATTGCATCCCTAGTGATCTGCTCAGTGTCTGGCCCTTAATAGGCACTTAATTATGTGTGAAATAATAACAATAATTAAACTATAACATCACTTGGATGATATAATATTTCTGAATGGTTATTGTGGTCTAGGCTCATGAGCTAGATTCTTTATTTAAAGTTACAGGTAAATAAAGTTGCTCTTCTGCTAGATCTTATTTATAATCTGATGATTAGAATGAACATATGATCAAATAAATGTGGTACAAATTTATTATGAGAATGAAAAATAGAGAGGCTAGCCCTGACTGCTGGCGTTATGGCATTTATAGACATATGAGCTCCCTGTGGAACAAAGAGTCAACATTTTTTAATTAAAAAAATGATGTAGAAAAGAGCATATAACTGGCACTTTGAGAGGCTCCAGTTAAAAGACAGTAAAAAAAAAAACATGTGTATAGTTGACTTTATCTTGTAATTCATATGAACATAATAAGAAAAAAATTAAAGCAGAGGTTTGGTGAGTTCACTTGTGTGTGTGTGTGTGTGTTAGAAAGATACCTCTGAGAACAGGACAGTCTTAATAATTAAATGCTAGGTTTCATATCAACAACATGAGCATCTCCTGGGAGCTGGGAAGACGAAAATCTCAGGCTTACTCAAAATTATTGAATTGGAATCCACATTTTAGGAAGATTCCAGGTGACTTCTATATACTTTTAAAGTTTGAGAAGCACTGCTATAGAGGATAGACTAGAGAGATGGAGAGCTTGGAGCTGAGAACAAATAGATAAGGGATTATTTCAAGGGAAAACAGGCTTGATGGTAATAACCAGGAATAAAACAGGAGCATTTAGTTTCCTAAAGGAGGCTAAGTTTAAATATATGTGAAATACGTACAATATTTCCAATTGGAAGTCCATACCCATATTTTCACTGTGGTGGATTAGAATATTCAGCAAATTTACACTCTCTTTTCATGATCCACCTCACTGAAGGAGGTGCTGATGCCATTTAATGACTTAACCCTTCCAGTCCCAGTACTTCTGTCTTATTAATGCCTCTTATTCTGAAGTCTGTCTTTTGACTTTAGTCTTGATCATGCTATGTTTTGGTTGAAAGGGATATTAGCAGACATGGAGCAAGTAGAAAATTTCAGTATATTTTCATGTTGAGGGTTTCTTCACCTCCTCCTGCCATTTCCAAGAGAACATTCACTGGGTGACTAGTCATGATCAAAGAAATGAAAGATACCTAGAGATGACCTGAACTGAACAATTCTTTTCAAACAAGTTGCAGCTACTCTTAGATATTTCTTATTTCATATACCCTCTCAGATCATTTGCTTCAATAACAACAATAACAACAATAACAACAAAAACAAAAGCTCTCTGGACTTCTGGATGAATAGCATTAATTGCATAAATTTGGGAATACTGGAATTTTTAAGTTAAATTTTCCCATCCAAGAATACCTAATTTTATGCCCTTCAAAGAATTTTAATTTTTGAAAATTTGTCCTACAACATTTTTATAAAGCTTCTTCTACATGTTTTGTAACTTTACTCATACTTTAAATGGAGTAATTTGCTTTCCTAGGTGGTTTTTTTTTAATACAAATGAAGTATTTGATATTTGAATTTTTCCCTGTATTCACCTTGTTTAGTTAGATATGTTCCTCTAGAGAACCATGATTAATAGAGAGGGGAAGAGATTTCCTTCCTAAATATTCTATTTCTTTAAATACAAAGCATTTTGTGTTATTATCTCATGATTTCTGTGGCTCAGGAATTTGGAAGGGGCTTAGCTAAGACATTCTACCTCAGTCTCAGGTGGTGGGAGCTACAGAGCAGGTGCCTGCATCGGATGGAGACTGGCCCCGGGTGGTTGTCTCTTTCTCTCCTTGTCGTTGCAATGATTTTCCATGTGTTTGTTCAGTTTGCAGTGCTTACAGGTCAGACTATTCATGAAAACTCAAGGTTTAGGACAAGTAATACAGAGAAACAGGCAGAAGTTGCATAGCCATTTAAGACCTAGATCATTTTCACTATAACAATTGTCAACATCCACTAAAGTTGGCACAATTATAGCTGGACCAGAAAGGGTTCAATATAATGTATAGATATATAGAATAATCACTAGGGCTTTGAATCTGTTGTTGGAGAAAAGGTGTGCTCACATGTACATAAAATCATGTGTACATGTGATGTGAGCACATGTACACAAAAGTTAGTTAAAACTTGTTAGGCACATGCACTAATTATTGTGTGGTTTAGAAGTTAGGTAGAGATAGCAAGGACTTTATAAATATAAGTAAAGGGGTACACTGTGACATGTTATCTTTTTTTTTAATTGTTGAATTCTCACTTTCATTCTAGCTTCTGTAAAGGAAGAGAAAAGCCTGAAAATCACATAAGACGTTTTGGGAGCAGAGTTATGGTTCTGTCAATGAGAGAAATTGCAGATGATTTGGAATACAGACTGGAAAATGAAAGTCTTATTAAATCCCAGCTGACAGCAATTACATGGAAAGCTGGCAAAGTGTGGTTTGCCCAAAGCAGGGGCTTCTGGGCAAACATCTCCAAATCACTTCTCTGTAGTCTGGGGAGAGTCTGCACTTACGGATGGATTTACTAAGATAGCAGTGTTTCAGGATCTTTGCTCTTCAGCCTACCAATCATTGAAAAAGCCTCTGATGCCCTGTTATTATTAAATCCTTTAAATAATTTGTACTTTTCCTGATGGAACCTTGGTTAATCAAACACAGAAACAACATACTTCAGAAAATGGTATCACATACCATTCATTAATGATATCTTCCCTTATGACTTCTTCTTAGGTCCATCTAAAAGGCCTAGGGAACATACAGTCAACCCATAATGAAAGAGCAATAGAAGAAAATTAAATATCAAAAAAACTCATCTGAATCTCTTAATACTTTTATCTATCTCTGCCTATCCTCAATATATCGATCTATCTATCATTAGGTGATCTATCACCTGTCTATGTATTGGTACAACTTTCGTTACCTATATTCTTATTTTTAGCTCCTTCTCCCAAATAGCTCTTTTTGTCTAAATGAACATAGATGTGAAGTAATTCCTAGTTATAGTTTTAGTTATAGTTATAGAAAATTATAGTTTTATATAATTAAGGCATATTCATTTCTAGTCATATTGGTCTTGAAATATCTGAATAGTTCCCAGAATATCTAAGATTCATGCACAAAGTATCTTTCTGTGAGGACAAATTATATGCATTTTATAGATTCAGAATACAAATTGAGGTATTAAGCATTTGAAAATCTTTTGTCAAATCTCTGAAAATTTTAGTGGATGTCCCTGAATTGTTTTTGAAAAAGAAATCCTGCTAAACTCCTCATTTTAGAAAAGACTGGCATAGAATGTTTGAGCAGAGCTGTCAAGCTTTCTAAATAATTAACAGAACAGATTAATTTATTTTCAGGTTTTAACTACTTACACTGATGTCAACACTATCCAAAGCCATCAAATAATCACCATACTGTGAAAATAAAGTCAAATGCATCATTAAATGTGTTGATCAGCTGCACTTAGTGTGAAAGGAGAGAAATATTATAGGAAGAAAGACCAGCTGCTCTCAGAAAAAGAGAGAGAGAAACAGAGAAAAAGAGCGAGAGAGCAAGAGAGAGAGAGAGAGAGAAAAGCAGGTCTGTTCATTGAACATGTGGTGTTCACAGGAAGAAACTAAAAACATATCCTTATATGTAAATATCCAAATATGTGTAAAAGTCCTGATAAAATTAGCATTTAATATATGCATATAAAATGTTAATTTTTATCAAAAAGATTCCTGAGAACACATGAAAGTCATTAATGTATACAATTTCATAATCACTTTCAGCGTCTCACATTCTTATGGACTTGCTTCTTTAACTGCCCAAGATTCATTAGCCAGCAGTTCTGCTATTCATTTTCATCTTTTGAATTCGCAGTTGAAAGGCGGTATTTCACTTCTGCTAATATGTCAATCTGGAATCTTTTCACAGATAAATTAAGATCACAAATCCTTACTGAATAAAATAATTTATGGGATGTTAGTTAATTTCAAATTAACATTAAACTTTCTTTGTCTTTTGTAGATATTAATTATAAAAAGATTTCTTTGCACAGGATTTTAAAAATCAAAATTATTCCTTGACTTCAAAACCAAAACAGGAAGGAGGAATGTTAACAAAGTGTTAACTGTATGGAATAAAATCTTATCTGTGGGAGAAAAATTATGCCTGTGTCCTTTATTAATCTAATGTACCTAACATGAAAATAACATTGCATTTAACTAGTGTTTTATCCCACAAACTTATATTCTGTAGTAGTATTCAAAACTTTTCTCACATGCCAGTCTTACTTGGATATTTAGTCTGACAGAGACAGAATTGTGGATTCACCAAACCATTTGCTTTTTCCCCTGGTTGTACAGAAAATCAGCACTGTCTGCACCTTCAGACTGTCAGGAAGTCCTGTGACTGAGTTCTGGACATTTGAATGTGGGTGTAAGTTATATATGCTTGCCTTAAAATCTCCCTGGAATATGCTTACTTTCTTCTTCCAAATAGATGATACCAGAATAACCTTGAAGCCATGTGGTAACAAAGGCAGATTAAAGTATAGAAGAAAGCTTGTTCCTTGAATGACTGGGTGGAGCCAGTGTTCTCCTCTGCTCCAACCTCAATGGCTGTGAGGTGAGTGGGTAACAAATGTTCATTTGCAAAGAATCTTGAAATTTTGGTTTCATCAGGTCAAGTAGCTCTCATTATATACCCTAACATAGGTTCCTAATTAGAACACATGCAGATAGCAATTTGCTATTAATCTAAAAGGTAATAGTATAATTGGTTGGCAATATATAAAAATAAAATGTTAATAATAATAATAATGACATTTATGTATGCCATTACCCTCGATTAAATATATCAGAAGTTTCTAAACAAGCAGGACACAGTTTGATTTAGTCAATAAGAAAAAAGAGTTTCAGAGATGATAAGGATTACTGCAAGGCCACATTTTGCAAACCAGCGATAACTGTCATTAGAACTTAGTGTGAGATACATATACAGTTAAATATAGTTTCTCCAAACAAAAGCTGCTATTTGAAATTCCTCTTCAGTCTTTCAGAGTCTTTGCACATAGTGTCCATTTTTCCTGGTTTTCATTTCCTCATGCACTTGGTCTGCCAACATTCTAATAATCATTCAAAGATAAATTACCATTTCTTTCCTGTAAGCTTTTCTGTTACCTCTTAGTCAAAGAGATCTCTTGTCCTTCATGGTTTTGTACATTATTTTCTTTATTAAACATTAGATGCATCATTGCTTAATAATGATTTCCATATTTAATTCTCTCTTTGTAACTGGTGCAAGAGAGAGCTAAAGTACTTTAGTATTTCAATTCAATATTTATATACTAACTTCTGATTCTTTTATTAGCAACTGATAAACTTGTGGTATATTAATAAAACAGAAAATAAACATGATACATAGTGGCTAATAGTAAACATAGGATGACTCAATTCATGTTAAAAATTACAGGCAAACCTCACTTTTTTCACTTGGAGATACTGCATTTTTTACAAACTGAATTTTGTGACAACCCTGCTTGAAGCAAGTCTATCAGCCCATTTTTCTAACAGTGTTTGCTCACTTCGTGTCTCTGTCACATTTTTGTAATTCTCACAATATTTCAAACTCCTTTATTTATTGTATTTATTGCAGCAATCTGTGATCAGTGATATTTGATGTTACTACAGCAATTGCTTTGGGGTACCATCGGCCACATCCGTAAGAGATGAGAAACTTAATCATTAAATGTTGTGTGTGTTCAGATGGCTCCCCCAACCAGCTGTTTCCCCATCTCCCTCTCCTTGGACCTCTTCATACCTGACCCACAACAATTAAAATGTACTGCTCTTTGACAATGCACCTGGTCACCCAAGAGCACTGATGGAGGGGCATCATGGCATTAAAGTTGTTTTCATGCCTGCTGGTACAACATCATTCTGCAGCTCATGGATCTAGAAGTAATTTTTACTCTCAAGTCTTAATTTTGCGAAGTACATTTCATAAGGCTATGGCTGCTGTAGGTAGTGATTCTTCTGATGGATATGGGCAAAATAAATTGAAGACATTCTGATTAGGATTCACCATTCCAGATGCCATTAGGAACACTTGTGATTCATGAGAAGAAGTCAAAATTTCAACATTCACGGGAGTTTATTCAAAACCCTCATGGATGACTTGGTGGGGTTCAAGACTTCAGTGGAGAAAGTAATGGCAGATGTGGTAGAAATAGCAAGAGAACTAGAATGAGAAATGGAGCCTGAAGATGTGACTAACTGCTACAACTTCACAGTAAAACATGAATGGATGAGGTCTTGCTTCTTATGGATAAAAAAAGTTGTTTCTTGAGATAAGATCTACTTCTGGTGAAGATGCTGTGAAGATTGTTAAAAATGACAGGAAAGGATTTAGAATATTACATAAACTTAGCTGATAAGTAGTGGCAGTGGTTGAGAGGATTGACTCCAATTTTAAAAGAAGTTCTACTTTGGCTAAAATGCTACCAAAGAGCATAGCATGCTTCAGATATTGTGAAAGGAAGAGTGAATCAGTGCTGCAGACTTAATTGTTTTATTTTAACAAATTTCCTCAGCCAACCCAAACTTTACCAACTACCACCCTGATTAGTCAGCAGCCATAAACATAAAGGCATGACCCTCACCAACAAAAAGATTAAGACTCACTAAAAGCTCAGTTGATGGTTAGCATTTTTTAGCAGGAATGTATTTTTTAATTAAAATATGTACATTGTTTCTTTAGACATAATTCTATTGCATACTTAAAAGACTATAGTATAGAGTAAATAACATTTTTATATACTGGGAAACCAGAAAATTCATTTGAATCTATTGATATATACCTTAACGTGGTGGTGTGGAACTGAACTTGAAATATCTCTTAGGTATGCCTGTAAATATATAGTGGAAAAAGTGAAAAATAATTTGGATACTCATTTACCACTTTTGAAAAATTATTTAGGATATGATGTGTTATTTCTCAGTGTTATACAGTGTTATTGTCCTTACGATTTTCCACATTTCATTATTGTATAATTAAATTCACCCCATTAACCTTCATCTTGCATGACTATTTTTTAAAATTTTTCTTGCTTCCGTATTCATCCCCAAATGTCTCTGTGATATTAGGTAGCATGTAATTATAGATCTAATTTCAATGAAGTGAATATTTATTTTCCTTTCACCTTTACCATTAAACTGAATTATAGTTCCCTTGGTATCTTACAGCTGTTACAATCCTGTTGCATGCTTAAAATAATAGATACAAAATTGATCACTAGGAAATGTAATAGTTTCAGTTATAAACATACATTTAAAATTCAAATTTTCAGTTGGTAATAATATCCATGCTTTTTACTTTAGCAATTCAAATGTATTAATAAAATAACTTTTTCCAAAGCAAATCTACATTAAAAAGAAGTTTAAAATAGTTTTTCACACAATCTGGGATCAAGAATCAGGGGGTTTATTTATTTTCTTTCAAAACTGATATGGTATAAAAATAATGTAATATTTTTTATGGTTTATAATACTCCATATAATACTCCATATAATACTCCATACTCTTCTGGAGTTTAAACTCCAGAAGAATTTATTTTCTTAATAAGTTATTCCATTGAGCAACTTATTTTATGACTCCTTATGTCTTAGAAGTTTGGTATTTTCCAGGATTAGGATTACATAGGCATTTGGTGGTGGTACTTATAATAATGCTAACAAAGATGTTTGTAGTGATGGTATAAGCCTTGAAAATTTTTGTGGATACAGCCATACAGACAAAAATGTTATATCAAAGTCCTGTGAGACAAGATGGTTCATTCTTATTTATGTTCTCAAGACAGTTGGTGAATTTTATGTCACAGGCTGTAACATAATTTGTAACTTCACTTAAACTTAAGAAAGTTTCCAGTCAATTAAACTGTATATTTTTGGATGTAGAGAACTGTATATTGACTGTTTCTGAAAATTTAAAGCTATATGTGCTGAATGAAGAAACTTCAAGGGTCAATTAAGTAAGCATTGTGAATGCTTTTATGATTGCTGAAGCTTTTTTTTTTTCAATAAAAGGGAGTAAATGTCAACTTCATAGGACAGATCCAGAGATAATTCTAATACCACAATAATAAAATTGGGAATAGTAGTAGTTATTTCCATTTGCATTATCCTAAGTATTATATAAGCAATTTTTCATCTATTGTTACATTAAACTTAGTCCTCTCAACAACCATTAGAGTGAAATTAATACTGTTCTTTACTGAGCCTTAGTATGTGTCAATGACTGAGTTCATTACATGTATCATCTCCTGAATGCTCATTATAAATGCATGATAGGTACTGTCTTGTCCTTCTTAATTGGTGAGATAGACAAGGTAGATATTATTAGTGAACTTTTATAGCTGAAAATCAGATTCAGAAATGCCAAAATTTGTATAAACTTTTATAACAAGGCATTGAATCCTGGTCTTTTAAAATGACTCAGTATTTTTTTTTTGAAATTCCAGTCTCTTTATTGTTTTTTTTTTTATTGATAAATGACTCAATATTTTATTAGTAAGTTTTCTAAATTTTAAGATTTTTACTTTCAATAGAAATTCCTGTGACAGATAAAATCAACATTGACCCCCATAAGTTATTTCAATAATATTGGACTTTTTAACACCATCAATTAATAATCAAACTGCATTTTACTCTTTTAACACAAAATTAAAAATTACTTGAAGGACAGTGATGAGGAGACATCCTACCAGTGGGCAAGGACTTGAACAAATGGTTTGGTTACATTGTTAGGGGACTGGAAGAAAGGAGCAATATTTCAAGACCAGACACCAGAAGGCCTAAGGAAAGGGCTTATGGAAAGACAAGTAGAAGTGGGCATAGAGTTGAAAGATTTTTGAATCTCATATCAATAACTGAAGAGGAGACTCAGAACAACAATTTGGTAGGATGGTTAATTCAGTGGACATCTGCCAGCCTCTCTCCTCAGCCTTACCGCAGTGAGTCCATGAACCAGCAAGCCATGCAGAGACAGAGGCTATGCAAGGTCCTAATCACATTGATTCCCCTTCCCTAAAGTTTATCTAGGTAATGTCATTGCTATATGTTTATTCTACCAGAAGAGGTAAAAATAACTGCACCCTCAATATGGTAGCATCCCTCAGCTGATCAACCAATCTCTTGGAGGAAAATTATTTATACCAAACCTATTACATTCTGAAGGGGCAGTGATTTTTTCCTTAGTCAAATGAATATACTTTATGGGTAAGGGTTCACCTTCCCTGCCAACACTGCTTCCAACAACATTTCCATCCAGAGACTCACAACTATTGATGATAAAGAACCCAACACACATCATCTAAGATTAAGAGACAGATTTTGTCAGAGAAGGTGCAAAAATGAGTACATGATGAAGGAAGTGACTGATTCTTTCATGAATAGCATGGCCTAAAATATTTTCAGCTGATAGAAAGTTGGAACATTGGGACCATCTTGGGCATGATAACCTGTGGTTAAAACACTGTTCTTCAAAATACATTAAAAACATGAAACTTACTATATGGTGCTGTTCCCAAGAGCTAAGTTTAATAATTCCAAGATTAAGGGGTGGGCTTTCTCTTCATTGCTCTCATTAACACACTTGGTGATTTGGGGGGCTTCTCATCCGAGCATTTTTGATTTC
The DNA here is from genome assembly GCF_040802235.1 of Manis javanica. Classification (NCBI taxonomy): domain Eukaryota; kingdom Metazoa; phylum Chordata; class Mammalia; order Pholidota; family Manidae; genus Manis; species Manis javanica. The sequence goes on along the minus strand of NC_133160.1, from coordinate 123,285,788 downwards.
TGTATAGTTAAGTGTTCTGGTCCATAGGGCCATAGTAAGAATCCTTGTAGGACATCAATCGAAGAATGGAATTTCTATGCTGGGGAGAGTCATCGGATGTGGTTGTTCAAAAATCTGAGCTAACTGATACCTAATAGGTGCTGGCTGGATTATGGTTATAATTCACTGTATCCATTGGGCAACCTCTTAATGCTTCCAAAACATCTGGTAACACTAAATGAACAACAAAAGGAAACAACTGCACCCTGATATGAGTAAAGGAATTAAGAGTTTTATATAACTCAGGTGTAAAATTCTGGGTCACCTTACTAAGCAAAAAAGAGAGTAACAGAATCACTGAACAAGGGTGAGACAAATTCAGAAGAGTAATAGAAAGGGCAGCAATGCACTTTAATTCTGACCTGAAAACAAACTGTAAAGGAAGGATTATGTTTTGTGCTATTCACTGCCTTTCATAAGTCTTTCCTCTTTTTCTTTTCTACTGCATTCATATTGGACTTAAGTAGATTTCAGTGTTACAAATGGTGCATTAATAGACAATGTTGGCATTCCACTCATATCCCTTCAGCCTAACATGGAGTTGCCTACAGATAGTTCCCATACACTGACAGCCTTCTGGGTCCCTCTGCCTGAGGGAAATTTCTAGTTACTGTCATCTGTTTGACCTGTATGTGGCAAGACAAAGTTGTTATATAATTGATGTTCCAGGGAAGACTCTCAAACGATGAAGGGCAGGAGTTGCTAAATAAATACCTCACTCCTTGTCCCCTCAGTGGGACTATTCTGAAGTACATTTTACATAGTCTCTTGGGAAAAATCACTTCCTAGTTATTCTCAAATAAAATGTTCACACTAATGTGGTTTTAACATATAACACACCATGTGGGTTTAACATATAAATCAAGTATAGAAATAGAATGAATAATCATATCTGATTTAATTGTTTATAATTCATGATGCATGATTAAGACCGAAACAGTTTCTGTGATATGACCGTCCTTGCATTGTCCATCACATAAGAACTTGCTTCCCATTGTTCACCATTTAGGAACGTTATGCTCTGGAAGATTGGAGACTGTTGAAGTTAGGCTTGGGGTTGATTAATGATTGTGTATTGAGTCCCCTATGCACAATTCTATTGTTGCTAACGACCATTTGATCAATAAACATGATCAGCACCACTCTTGCGCGGTTAAGCCTCGAGTCCCCTGATTGGTCCTTTCAGACCTTCTATATCTCGTCATGTCTCCTCCCTTATCTGCAGGTCAGAGGAAGGGAGGGACCGACAGTACCATTTATTGGTTTTTATCCCATTGTATCATTTTCCCATGACCTCATCATGCTATCTGGATTTTCTCCCTAATAAACTCTTTAAATTCAAATTCACAAATTAGTGTCTGCTTCAAGGGAGATAAAAACTAAGAGATTCACTTTAGTCACTTAGTATACATAATGCCCACCTGGAAACTTTATTAAGAATGTTTAAATTCCCTATGTAGTCAAACCTCTTACTTTAGTAATAAAAACAATGCTGAGGGAAATCCATGTACAAAGGATTGGTGGAAGTAGTTTGGACTGGGAAATCCACAAAACCACCATGTTTTGGTTACATAGAACAGAACTGACTTTAGATCCACATTAGCCCTCCTTAACATCACTTGGAAAATAGTGAAACTCACACTGTAGTACAGTATTAATGTCTTTATTTTATTTGGTAAGAATTGAGGCTGGAATAGTTGTTTCCCTAGTTCATCTAGCGACTGTCAACAATATCATGGTTAACCAATATCAAAGTGCCTACTGCTCCAACATTTAATAAATGCATTTAATACAAGCATTTAATAAATATAATTTTATGTTACAATGTCATTCTCAGTATAAGGAGCCAAAATATCATGTTCACCCTATTTAAGTGTATATGTTTTTCTTTTATGCAATACAATTCTTGCTATATTTGAAGAGGAAATGGAGTTTCTAATGATCAAACTAATAAATAGCTATCTCAATACTATTTTAACTGAATGGAGAGTTAGGAACATGCTAATATTTAATGAGGCTTATATCATCAAAATACATCCAAACTACCCATCACATAAAGTTTTCTTGTATCTGTCAATCATTTATGAAATTAAAGTTAATCAATGTGTTTAAATATTTAATAAATAAATGTTATAAAGTGTGGGCATGTGTGGCACGTAGACCTGGTTGCAATATGTGTACATAGAAGTTATCCCACACCAACAAGCAATTCTTGGACACCAGCAGGGTATCTGAGATTTCAACTCAATTATGATACTATTTACTTGAAGATAGCATCAGATTCCATAGACAAAGGACTCAGTCCTGCAGGACTGCCCTCCACTTCAGATACCAATTGGAGGTCCAGTTGTTATCTGTCCCTTCAGACTAACTATCTGTAAATCAGAGGTTCCCACCAACCTCTCTTTGGGTTTCCTTAATTCGAAAGAATAACTCACAGAATCAGGAAAACTATTTCCAAACTAATTTATGACGAAGAATATTAAAGGATATCAATCAATAACCAGATGAAGAGATGCATGAGGCCAAGTCCTGAGCAATGAGCTTCCGCCCTTACGGAGCTTGGGACCAGGCACATCAGCAGCATTCTGGCTCCTCAACCTGGGAGCTCTCTGAACCACTCCTTTTGGGTTTGTATGGAGACCTCATTACAAAGGCATGGTTGATTAAATCATTGACTATTGGTGATTAATTCAACCTTGAACACCTTTTCCCTTCCCAGAAATCAGGGTGGGGGTCTCTATTAGCAGGTGGTTGCTCTGGCAACCAGCCTCCATCTTACGGTGCTTTCCCAAAGTCACCTTCATTAACATAAATAAACCCAGTTGTGGCAGAAAGGGCTTGTTATGAATATAACAAGACACCAATTTCACCTTTATGGCTATGAAGCATTTCAGGACTAGAGGACAAGAGACCAAATATAACAAAAGATGGTATTGTAGCTCAGGCAATTCCAAAGGTTTTAAGATCTGTGAGCCAGAAACTATGAATGATATGAAAACTATATTTTGGTCATCTGAGTGACCAAATATATATATTTCTTATAAATCACAATATCACAGTGCATTTGTATGAATGTATCTATGGAATTAAATCAGGAAAATATATGAATCTTTGTGGCAGAGTTTAGCTAAGCTTCTCCATGGTATTGCTGCTTCTGCATCCATTTGTTTGGCCAAGGGCCTGTGGTAGCCTTAACTGATACTAGCTCCCTATTATAAATGCATGCCCCAGACAACAGCCTGCAGAGTCACAAGCATGGTGAGCTCCTGATACAACTTCTCCAGTAGCTCTTATGATCAACAGTTACCCCTCCACTTCCCCAAGGTGTGTTCCTAGATAAGAGTCCCACCCCCCCAACTGGTGTTTACCAAAATCCCACTCTTTTTAGTTTGAATTGATCAATCTGACTTAAACCTCGTGTTGGGGAGAAAAAATGTTCCTTCCTTCGAGGTTCCTCTCATGTCAAATTAATTTCTACACTGTGTAGGACTTAAATTAACATGAGATAGATTAACAAGAGAAAATTTAAATTAATTGTATATGTACAGGAACCACACACATATGATAGGTTCAAAGACAGAAAGGTAAAATGAGGTATACATATGCCATTGTAAGCTAAGGAAGGCGAGAGGGACCTGGGGCTTCAAAGGGGAGGAGGGCAATTCACAGGGCACTAGGAAGAGCACATGTTGGTAGTTAGATCTTTATCCTGCCATGCAGATGGGCCATTCAGATAAAATTTTTCTCTGTATAACCCTTATGTAAGGAAAAACCTCAATTTAGATTTTTCTAAGGTCAGAATAAAAGTTTCTTTTGAGCCTGCAGGGTCTCAATTGTCTTCAGCTCAAAACAGTCCATTTGCTAAAGTGACACATTTTGGGGAGGCTTTTCTGAACCCGTTCACTGAGAACTCCAAAGCATTCCACCTATAAGCCTCAATAAAGTCATGCTTCCCTGGGTCCTGATTCTCCATCTACATTCTGCCTTGACCCCCAAGGTGACCCCTTGAGGTAAGCCATGTATTTCCTCCAGGAATTGTGAGTAATAAACTTCTCTATTTAAATTTCTCTTATGGTCTGTTGGTAAACTGTGACTCACTATCTGGCACCCTGTGTTCCACTTAACAAATGTTAATTTAACAAACCCATAACAGGACAGAATTAATTTTGTACCTCACTATATACCCTAATAGGCAAAGAGGCAAATGTGATGCAGAACTATATAATAACTTTAAGAAACATTGTTAATTAGTATTTTTGCTTTGAAATTTACCTTTATTATTAATTATCCTCTTCATTATTACATATGTTGTGATATTTTTCTTGTTTTATCAGTTACCTATAAATTGCCACAACTATTTTGCAAAGTAGGAAAATCTAAATAAATAACTGAATAAAAATGCTTTTTGCTCTAGATATGTAATATTTCTTATTTACTTTTCTTGGAGGAACTATTCTATAAGGGTAAGATTGAAAATTTAAATGTGTTATTTACATCAGAATTCTATTTCTATTCATGGTTTATTTTCCATATGACTCTTCAGGGGAATTAATTTATTGAAATGTGATATGAGTTTATACCATAAAAATTCATATTTTTTTGAAAACTTTATCTTTTAAAACAGCTGAACTTACTGTGTAATTAGTTTAGTTAGCATTCTGTAACAGATAAAATAATATTTTCATTTAAGCTCCTGTCAGATTCCCTCAAACCAACCATCTTAGAAGTAGATTTAATTCCTGCTAATAAAAAACACAGTAAAATCCATTAATTATGATTCACCAAGGCTGGAAGAATTTTGGAAAGCATATTTTGCTGTTATCAAATTATTTTATTTTTATTCTCCCCTGATTCTCTTATACCGGTTTGACCTACCTAAAGAACTTTCAGTCTTGTAACTTTCAGTTAAGAAGGAAGGGGAGAAATCCTGCATACAACATGGTCAAATTAAGACATATGTTGATGGGAGATAGAAGACATAGACAGAAAAAAGAGAAAAAAATCAAAGAAAAGATCATTTATTGAAACTATAAAATATTCCAAATATTTAATAATTTTCAAATGCATAATCAAAATAGACTTTTAAAAAACATGATCCATTAAAATATTTAATTCTATAAAGTTCCTAGTGTAATATCTATTTAAGAAATCAATATAGAGGTTTACCAGCTGAGATAGAGCAGTGCCTCATTCAAAGTGCACAGTAAGTATTGCTTAAAGGAATGGAATGGATATTAAGAAAAAATGGTTGATGATTCCTGACAAGCAAAATTCTTTTTTGACAAATTGTCATCACCAAGACTTCCAAAAACAAAGTAATGATGTCTTAATAAACTCAACATCTCTAAGATGAATACATGAAAAACAATTTTACATGTGAGATGATTTGTATTTAAAATGTTTTTCAATGAAGTGTTCAAATTGTTTCCATAAAGAGAATTTGTAAGAATAAGTATTTGGGTAAAAAAATTTACTATCATCTAACATCATATAAATAGAGAGAAATTCATGAACCTCTAAATTTTGTTTGCAATGATTAAGAAGTTTTTAGGACATGAGGATTTTCAAAGGGAAAGTGAAAGTTAAAAACATAATCATTCCATTCTTTAAGAGGCTCACAATATAAATGCCATTCAGTGATGGTAAGTCAGAGAAAGAAAGGAAGCATGTGAGGTAATAATGCTGTTTCATGATATGTGGAGTGGTGTTTAGGAATGCAACTTCTAACAAGCCAAAAAGGAGTTCTTAGGCAGCTGTGAATGTTAAGAAAATATCAAGAAAAAATAGAATAGGGTAAGTCACAATGGTTAGAGATAGGGGATCGTTAGGTACACAGCCTTACTTTACCAAGTTTAAACTCTCAGTTATAAAAGTTACAAAGTGACCAAGACATGAATATTTGCCTTGATTGGCAAAAGTGATTCACATAGAACAAGGAAAACTGTAAGTCATGCTATATAAACTATTCAGTTATTAGAAAAAGAAAAAAATTCCAATCTCCTCCTCTGGTCCATCTAACATAAACAATACTTCCTAGTCCTACTCTAGTGCCTCTCTTCCTACTAAATGACACATTGTATGTTGCATAGATGGCACAATACCTTTTCTGTCCAAAAGTAGCTACTCTACAATTTTCCAGGTACAGCTAGAATCTTGGATGTTAGGATTCAATATTATAAATAATTCCTTTAATTTGCAAACTCAATTCTGACTTTTAGGACACTCCAAACTGGTAGTATATTTTTTCCAACTTCTCCTTGTTCTAGTATTTTCTTTTCAGGAAATATTTTTCTTCTTATAAATTCCATATATCAAGAAAGTAAAATATACTAGGCATTTATTATAGTCCTCTCATTTTTTAAAATACCCAGTTTTTTTGTTTTGTTTTTTTGAGGGCATCTCTCATATTTATTGATCAAATGGTTGTTAACAACATTAAAATTCTGTATAGGGCCGTCAATGCTCAATGCACAATCATTAATCCATCTCAAGCCTAATTCTCGTCAGTCTCCAATATTCTGAAGCATAACGAACAAGTTCTTACATGGTGAACGAATTCTTACATAGTGAATAAGTTCTTACATGGTGAACAGGGCAAGGGCAGTCATATCACAGAACAAGTTCTTACATGGTGAACAAGTTCTTACATAGTAAATAAGTTCTTACATGGTGAACAGTGCAAGGGCAGTCATATCATAGAAACTTTCGGTTTTGATCACGCATCATGAACTATAAACAATCAGGTCAAATATGATTAATCGTTTGATTTGTATACTTGATTTATATGTGAATCCCACATTTCGCCCTTATTATTATTATTATTATTATTATTATTTATTTATTTTTTTTAAATAAAATGCTGAAGTGGTAGGTAGATGCAAGATAAAGGTAGAAAACATCATTTAGTGCTGTAAGAGGGCAAATGTAGATGATCAGGTGTGTGCCTATAGACTAAGTATTAATATAAGCTAGACAAGGGCAACAAAACATCCACGGATGCAGAATATTTCTCTCAAAACAGGGGGGTGAGGTTCTAAGCCTCACCTCTGTTGATCCCCAATTTCTCACCTGATGGCCCCCCTGGGACTGTGCCTGTCTTAGGTTGTTCCTCCCTTGAGGAATCTTACACATGTCTGGCTAACCAGTCATTTTCCGGGGCCATACAGGGAGATGTAAAGTTGGTAAGTGAGAGAGAAGGAATATTGTTTGAAAAGGTTAGCTTTTTACTTCTTTGCAGATTTATGCCCTGTGGCTTCTATGCCCAGCATCTATCTTGAGGTATCTTCACCACTTGGAAGAATTATGATACTCGGTAATTTCGATATGAGGCATGAATTCTACTAAAGGGTTGTAATTAGGAAGGAAGAAGAAAAGCTATAGAAGTGGCAGGTGGAAGAAAACGTGGGAAGATTGATTATTTCATTGGCATATCTTCTTGTAGAGTAACATAAGCATATATAGGTATTAAACTACTAATTAAATTGCGTACACACATTAACATAATAGAAATACAGCTACATAACAAAAGCAGACCTACAATTACCAGCCATAACCAGTGAAACCAAGAAAACCAGTTAGGCACCCTAAGCATTTGTGAAAACTTATCAATGATCTGATGGATATTGTCTAACTGAATTTGAATAGTTTGAGAAAAATCAGACAAATTAAAACAATACATTCCTGGGAACTGTTCACATCCCATATGTTCTTTTAACAGTAGATAGTCTATAGTCACACCATTTTGGAGTGCTGCAACCTGCACTTCTCCTAATTCTTGGTTGAGTTCCAACAGTATAGATTCAGTCAAATTTGTTGTTTTACTGTATGCACAGTCCAACTTAGACATCTCCTTCTTCATTCCAATGGCAAGTCCAAGAACAGGTGGGATGGATGCAGCTATGACTGCAGCAGCGCCAGGATCGTTGTTGAAGTTTTTTGATGATCATCTTCTGGAATGACTCTTCCAGAGGATGTTGATGCTGGAAGTTCTTCTTCATATTGTATCTTAATTCATTTTCTGGGTAGCCAGATTATGCTTTGACCCTCTGTATAAACACAAACAAACCATTTGCCCACACTTTGATATTACCTTTATACCATTGTGAAGAACTTATTGGAGATCACTACGCAGGAACTGCTTTTTTTTTTAAGAGAAAGGAATATTATCAGGAAAATGTACTTCCATAGCCGATCATCTGACACACTTTAAATGATCAAAATTAAGGATATGTAAAGCATGCATTAATTGTTGATTTGCAGTTAGTTTTATCCTATCAGGGAGTAATCACCCTTTTCTTTGTCTTTTTTATGTTATCATTAATCTACAATTACATGAAGAATATTATGTGTACTAGGCTCTCCCCTATACCAGGTCCCCCCCACAAACCCAATTACAGTCACTGTCTATCAGCATAGCAAAATGTTGTAGAATCACTACTTGTTTTCTCTGTGTTGTACAGCCCTCCCCTTTCTCCCATCCCCCCATTATGCATGCTAATCATAATACCCCCCTTTTTCCCCCCCTCTTATCCCTCCCTACCCACCCATCCTCCCCAGTCCCTTTCCCTTTGGTACCTGTTAGACCATTCTTGGGTTCTGTGATTCTGCTGCTGTTTTGTTCCTTCAGTTTTTCCTTTGTTCTTATACTTCACAGATGAGTGAAATCATTTGGTATTTCTCTTTCTCTGCTTGGCTTATTTCACTGAGCATAATACCCTCTAGCTCCATCTATGTTGTTGCAAATGGTAGGATTTGTTTTCTTCTTATGGCTGAATAATATTCCATTGTGTATATGTACCACCTCTTCTTTATCCATTCATCTACTGATGGACACTTAGGTTGCTTCCAATTCTTGGCTATTGTAAATAGCGCTGCGATAAACAAAGGGGTCTTTTTCAAACTTGAGTGCTGCATTCTTAGGGTAAATTCCTAGGAGTGGAATTCCTGGGTCAAATGGTAAGTCTGTCTTGAACATTTTGATGAACCTCCATACTGCTTTCCACAATGGGTGAACTAATTTACATTCCCACTAGCAGTGTAGGAGCGTACCCCTTTCTCCACAACCTCGCCAACATTTGTTGTTGTTTGTATTTTGGATGGCAGCCATCCTTACTGGTGTGAGGTGATACCTCATTGTGGTTTTAATTTGCATTTCTCTGATAATTAGAGATGTGGAGCATCTTTTCATGTGTCTGTTGGCCATCTGTATTTGTTTTTTGGAGAATTGTCTGTTCAATTCCTCTGCTCATTTTTTAATTGGATTATTTGTTTTTTGTTTGTTGAGGTGGGTGAACTCTTTATATATTTTGGATATCAAGCCTTTATCAGATCTGTCATTTACAAATATATTCTCCCATACTGTAGGATACCTTTTTGTTCTATTGATGGTGTCTTTTGCTGCACAGAAGCTTTTCAGCTTAATGTTTTCCCACTTGTTCATTTTTGCTTTTGTTTTCCTTTCCAGGAAGATATGTTTAAGAAGAGGTCACTCATGTTTATGTCCATGAGATTTTTGCCTATGTTTTTTTCTAAGAGTTCTATGGTTTCATGAGTTACATTCAGGTCTTTGATCCATTTGAAATTTACTGTTGTGTACAGTGTTAGGCAGTGATCCAGTTTCATTCTCTTACATGTAGCTGTCCAGTTTTGCCAGCACCATCTGTTCAAGAGACTGTCATTTCCCCATTGTATGTCCATGGCTCCTTTATCGGATATTAATTGACCATACATGTTTGGGTTAATGTCTGGAGTCTTTATTCTGTTCCACTGGTCTGTGGCTCCCATCTTGTGCTAGTACCAAAGTGTCTTGATTACTGTGGCTTTGTAGTAGAGCTTGAAGTTGGTGAGTGAAATCCGCCCCCAATTTATTCTTCCTTCTCAATATTGCTTTGGCTACTTGAGGTCTTTGGTGGATCCATATAAATTTTTGAACTATTGGTTCCAGTTTGTTGAAGAATGCTGTTGGTAATTTGATAGGGATTGCATAAAATCTGTATATTGCTTTGGGCAGGATGGCCATTTTGATCATATTAGTTCTTCCTAGCCAAGAGCATGGGATGAGGTTCCATTTGTTAGTGTCCCCTTTAACTTCTCTTAAGAGTGACTTGTTTTCAGGGTATAGGTATAGGTTAGGTTTATTCTTAGGTATTGTATTCTTTTGATGCAATTGTGAAAGGAGTTGTTTTCCTGATTTCTCTTTCTATTGGTTCATTGTTAGTGTATAGGAAAGCCACAGATTTCTGTGTTAATTTTGTATCCTGCAACTTTGCTATGTTCTGATATTAGTTCTAGTAGTTTTGGAATGGAGTCTTTAGGGTTTTTTTTTACGTACAATATCGTCATCTGCAAAGATTGACAGTTTAACTTCTTCGTTACCAGTCTGGATTCCTTGTATTTGTTTTGTCTGATTGCCATGGCTAGGACCTCCAGTACTATATTAAATAACAGTGAGGAAAGTTAGCATCCCTGTCTTTTTCCTGATCTCAGAGGAAAAGCTTTCAGCTTCTCACTGTTCAGTATGATGTTGGCTGTGGTTTTATCATATATGGCCTTTATTGTGTTGAGGTACTTTCCCTCTATACCCATTTTGCTGAGAGTTTTTATCATGAATTGGTGTTGAATTTTGTCAATTGCTTTTTCAGCATCTACGGAGATGATCATGTGCTTTTTGTCCTTCTTTTTGTTGATGTGGCGGATGATGTTGATGGATTTTTTAATGCTATACCATCCTTGCATCCCTGAGATGAATTCCACTTGGTCATAGTGTATGATCCTTTTGATATATTTTTGAGTTCGGTTTGCTAGTATTTTATTGACTATTTTTGCATCTACATTCATCAGGGATATTGGTCTGTAGTTTTCTTTTCTGTTTGGGGTCTTTGCCTGGTTTTGGTATTAGGGTGATGTTGGCTTCATAGAATGATTTTGGGACTATTCCCTCCTCTTCTATTTTTTGTAACACTATAAGGAGAATGGGTATTATGTCTTCTCTGTGTGTCTGATAAAATTCCTAGGTGAATCCGTCTGGCCCGGGGGTTTTGTTCTTGGGTAGTTTTTTGATTACCGTTTCAATTTCTTTGCTTGTAATTGGTTTGTTTAACTTTTGTGTTTCTTCCTTTGTCAGGTTTGGAAGGTTGTATTTTTGTAGGAAGTTGTCCATTTCTTCTAGGTTTTTCGCTTGTTAGCATATAGGTTCTCAGAGTAGTCTTTAATAATTCTTTGTATTTCTTTGGAGTCTGTCGTGATTTTTCCATTCTCATTTCTGATTGTGTTGATTTGTGTTGATTCTCTTTTTCTCTTAATACGTTTGGCTAGAGGCTTATCTATTTTGTTTATTTTCTCAAAGAACCAGCTCTTGGTTTCATTTATTTTTCTATTGTTTTATTCTTCTCAATTTTGTTTATTTCTTCCCTGATCTTTATTGTATCCTTCCTTCTGCTGACTTTAGGCCTCATTTGTTCTTCTTTTTCCAGTTTCAATAATTGTGATGTTAGACTATGCAGTTGGGATTGTTCTTCCTTCTTCAAGTGTGCCTGGATCGCCATATACTTTCCTCTTAAGACTGCTTTCACTGCGTCCCACAAAACTTGGGGCTTTGTGTTGTTGTTGTCATTCGTTTCCATATATTCCTTGGTCTCTATTTTAATTTGTTTGTTGAACAATTGATTATTTAGGAGCATGTTGTTAAGCCTCCATGTGCTTGTGATCCTTTTTGTTTTCTTTGTAGAATTTATTTCTAGTTTTATACCTTTGTGGTCTGAAAAGTTGCTTGGTAGAATTTCAATATTTTGGAATTTACTGAAGCTCTTTTTGTGAGCTAGTATGTGGTCTATTCTGGAGAATATTCCATGTGCACTTGAGAAGAATGTATATCCTGTTGCTTTTGGATGTAGAGTTCTATAGATGTCTATTAGGTCCATCTTTTCTAGTGTGTTGTTCAGTGCCTGTGTGTCCTTACTTATTTTCTGCCCAGTGGATCTATTCTTTGGGGTGAGTGGTGTGTTGAAGTCTCCTAAAATGAATGCATTGCATTCTATTTCCCCCTTTAGTTCTGCTGGTATTTATTTCACATATGCTGGTGCTCCTGTGTTTGGTGCATATATGTTTAGAATGGTTATATCCTTTTGTTGGACTGAGCCCTTTATCATTATGTAATAGCGTTCTTTATCTTTTGTTACTTTCTTTGTTTTGAAGTCTATTTTGTCTTGCTTTTTTCTTCAACCCCTGCTTTTTTCTCTTTGTTGTTTGCCTGAAATGTTTTTCCATCCCTTGATTTTTAGTCTATGCATATCTTTTGGTTTGAAGTGAGTTTTTTTGTAAGCAGCATATAGATGTGTCTTACTTTTTTATCCTTTCTATTACTCTTTGTCTTTTGGTTCATGCATTCAGTCCATTTACATTTAGGGTGACTATTAAAAGATATGTACTTATTGCCATTGCATGCTTTAGATTCGTGGTTACCAAAGGTTCAAGGTTAGCCTCTGTAGTATCTTACTGCCTCTTTGCTCTCTTATTGAGCTGTTATATACACTGTCTGGAGATTCTTTTCTTCTCTCCCTTCTTATTCCTCCTCCTCTATTCTTTATATGTTGGTTGTTTTATTCTGTGCTCTTTCGTGTTTCCCTTAACTGCTTTTACTGGGTAGTTGATTTTATTGTTTGCCTTTAGTTAGTATTTGGTTGATCTGCTTTCTTTGCTGTGATTTTATATTCTCTGGTGACATCTGTTTAGTTTTAGGAGTGCTCCCGTCTAGAACAGTCCCTCTAAAATACCCTGTAGAGGTGGTTTTTGGGAGGCAAATTCCCTCAACTTTTGCTTGTCTGGGAATTGTTTAATCCCTTCTTCATATTTAAATGATAATCGTGCTGGATACAGTATCCTTGGTTCAAGGCCCTTCTGTTTCATTGCATTAAATATATCATGCCATTCTCTTCTGGCCTGTAAGGTTTCTGTTGAGAAGTCTGATGATAGCCTGATGGGTTTTCCTTTATAGGTGACTTTTTTCTCTCTAGCTGCCTTTAAAACTCTTTCCTTGTCCTTGATCTTTGCCATTTTAATTATTATGTGTCTTGGTTTTGTCCTCCTTGGGTCCTTTCTGTTAGTTGTTCTGTGTATTTCTGTGGTCTATTTGATTATTTCCTCTCCCAGTTTGGAGAAGTTTTCAGTAATTATTTCTTCAAAGACACTTTCTATTCCTTTTTCTCTCTCTTTTTCTTCTGGTACCCCTATAATATGGATATTATTCCTTTTGGATTGGTCACACAGCTCTCTTAATATTGTTTCATTCCTGGAGATCCTTTTATCTCTCTCTGTGTCAGCTTCTATGTGTTCTTGTTCTCTGATTTCTATTCCATCAATGGCCTCTTTCATCTTATCCATTCTGCTTATAAATCCTTCCAGAGGTTGTTTCACTTCTGTAATCTCCTTCTGGACGTCTGTAATCTCCCTTTGTGCATCTGTAATCTCCCTCCGGACTTCATCACTTTGCTCTTATATATTTTTCTGCATCTCCGTCAGCATTTTTATGATTTTTATTTTGAATTCTTTTTCAAGAAGACTGGTTAGGTCTGTCTCCTTCTCAGGTGTTGACTCTGTTATCTTGGTCTGCCTGAAATTTTGCCTTTTCATGGCAATAGGGATAGTTTGCAGAGCTGACATGAGTGACAGCTGGAAGAACTTTCCTTCTTGTTGGTTTATGGCTTTCCCCTCCTCGGAGAACAGCGACCTCTATTGGCTTGTGCTGGGCAGCTGTGTGCAGACAGGACTTGTGATTCCTGCCCAGCTGCTATGGAGTTTATCTCCACTGTTGCTGTGTGCGTGTCCTGCCTCAGGGTGCTGTTCCGATATGGTGGAGCCGTGTTGTAGGGGGAGTGTCTGGGAGGCTATTTATCTCTGTGAGTGGCCTTCATGTTCTCTGCTGCCCAGGGCTTTAGAGTGTCCAGAGTTCCCCAGATTCCCTGCTGCTGTACTAACTGTCCTAGGATGCTTCTGTCTGTTTCTGGGGTCTCTGTCCCTTTAAGACTTCCAAAAAGCACTGGTTTTTCTTTGTCCCCAGGGTGCCAGCCTCAGGTACCCACTCACATGTCTTACTGTCCTGTTTTCCTAGTATCCAGGACCCTACACATGCAGTGTGTCCGCACTCTGGTGCAGATGGCTAGGGCTGGGTGGTTAGCAGTCCTGGGCTCCCTCTCCCTCCCTGCTCTGACTCCTCTCCTCCCACCAGGAGCTGGGGTGAGGGGCCTCAGGTCCCGCCGGGCTGCAGCTTGTATCTTACCCTCTTCGTGGCGCTGGGTTCTCACAGTTGTGGATGTGGTCTGGCTGTTGTCCTGTGTCTTCTGGTCTCTCTTCTAGGAAGAGTTGTCTTTGTTATATTTTCATAAATATATGTGGTTTTGGGAGGAGATTTCCTCTGCTCTGCTCATGCCGCCATCTTGGCTCTACCCCATGATAAGCTCTATTCACTCTTTGTATGCTGTTCTCACTCCCAAGAGATTTAAGCTTCACAAATGGCTTTAAAACACATATATCTGCCAAAGATTTCAAAGTTTACGTTTCTAACCTTGGTTTGTAAATTTCACTGTTTATTAGTATAACCACCCTGATTTTCTAGCAAATATATTGAACTTAACATGGAAAAAAGAGAACTTTTAACTTCCTCATCTCTGCCCAGACTTCTTCCATGGATTTTCCCCATCCCAAATAAATCCTTTCAATATATATGTCTATTTCTTTCTACATCCATTGTGTTAAATCCTATTATTTTTCACCCTTTCTACCCCAGTAGTATTATAAATGAATGTGCAATACTTACAATTGTGCCTCCCTTCAATCCACTACATTCTTATTTTTAAAAGCTAAAGCTTTCCCCATTTTCTCAAAATTCCAAGCTCTTTGCTAGAGGGCTGTGGTCCTTGACCATGCCTGTCACTGCATCTAACAACCACACTCTCCCTTGTTTACTAATCTCTAGCCCACATTAGTCTTCATTCCTCTCACTAGCCAAATATTTTCTTGCCTTTGAGTCATTTGTCCTTACCATTAGGTGCCTCAGTGTAGAAGGCAAAACCTTGAATGACTATGCCTTATAATTATGACTTTCCCATATATTTGATTAAAGGTTGCATTTACTTACTATTATATCACCCAGCATAGTTTTCCTTTTAGAATTCAATTACTATTAGAAGGACTATTGAGTTTTTTGTAAGTTATCAATCTCCGTTCAATAAAAAATCAATCCACCTGTCAGGAGGCTGCAATCACAGCAAATCTAAGAATTTCTGGCAGAGAATAACCACTATAAAATACTTCATGAATAACAGAAGAAATCAATGAACACGATTTTCTTTAATTGGCTAATATTCACATAACAAAGTTTTGTGAATTATCAAATGAGATTTTATAAAGACTTTACAAGTATTTTATAATATATGATAAGTCCATTATTCAAGGAGAGAAATGAAGAAATATATTTTTCAGGTTCTCATTGTATATTTTCAACTTTATTAGTTGATGGAATAGACAGAGAAAATATCTGACATATTTGAGAATTCTTGTCGGATCTTAGGTTATCCCAAAGAACCATGATTTATTTCCCATTCATTTAGTGAATCTTGGCTAAGAAATCCAACCTCAAGGATGAAATTAGAATGGCTATTCTCTGCTTCTTATAAGAAATGTGTTTCAGCATTTTCATAGGATATTTTTCAGTATTATTTAGAGAAAGTTTCCTTCATTAAAATAATGTAGAAAACATTCAGTTATTCCAAATAGCAAGGTTCTTTGCCATAGGCATTCAGATAGCCTTTACAATGCTTGTCTTACTGTGTTTCCAAGGGGAAATGCAGCATCAGTGTTTTCCCATACTTTAACCTGAAATCCCTTTTTTCAATGCAACATACCATGATTTGTGGGAAATGATGGCATGCTTTCATTTATCCCCAGATTTTAAAATTATATTTCAAATAGTATTTTGCCTTCAGTGTCTATGAAATGTCTGTTGTACCTTGGAGCATATATTTCTACTGGATGTGATGGGAAAATATCCCCAGAAATTAAAATAAACAAAACAAGACTGGGTCTGCTGCAGTCCAGATGGACAGGGACTGAAGGCCGCCCAGGGCTGACAAGCAGCTATCTAAAGTCATGGAACCGAGGCCAGGGTCCTGGAGTCTGGGTGTGAACAGAAGCTGCAGCTGTGCCAGACATGACAAGGAAATGCTTTCCATGGAACCTCGCAGGGTGTGATCGGGGGGCCACTGCCACCGTGTGCGGGTATCTATAAGAGGTGACCAGGGCAGGCGTGCCTGGTGGGCATGTGACCCTCCCTGCAGTGTTTCCAGTCCCAACATCCACCGCCCCTCTGACTGTTGCGTTTCAGTTGGACTGACCGGAAACAGCCGGGCTCAGCATGTTTCTAAAGCGGGGCTGGGGGTGGTTGGATGCGGGTCACCCCATGAGGATGTCACAGTGTCTTGTGATCAGTTGCTAAATGACGCAAAACACATCACCTGCCTTTCATCACAGATTTCCTCACCAATCTGGTTGAATGCCTGTGTAGGGCATGTCACAGTGATGCTTGCTCCTGATTTTTGTCTTCAAACTATATTTTGAATGGGTATTTTCATATGAGTTTGTGGACTGTAAAAATTTTCAAATAAAGTGGACTTGATTTAGAAGAAAAACAGTTTTTTCCTTCCAACTCTTAAGACCTTCACATGGAGTGAACCTTCACAAGTGAGTGAAGGGGATCGAAAGGTGCAAACTTTTGGTCAAAAAATGAGTAAGTCCTGGGATATAATGTAAAGCATGATGATTGTAGTTAACAATACTGTATTGTACATGTGAAAGTTGCTAAAAAGTAGATCTTGAAAGTTCTCATACAAGAAAAAACATTTGTTACTGTGTGGTGACAGATGTTAACTAGACTTGGTATTATGTTCATTTCAAAATATATACAAATATCAAATCATTATGTTACACATCTGAAAATAATATGATGATACATGTCAACTACATAACAATAAAAAGTATTCCACACATGTATTTAATTGCCCCATGTCACTCAATTATTGAAATAAATATTACTATGAACACATAATGGAAAAATGCTCCTCAGAACAAGAAGGTAAATGCTGAGCATCAATTGGACAAAGCTATCTTCAAAAGTTAGAGATGTGGGGCAATAGTTTCACAGTTCAGAAGTTTACATGAGAGCAAGGTTGCTCTATTCTATGTATCTGAAGATGCAAGATTTGGGATGAGGAGGCTTAGGAATGCCCCCAGGAATGTCTACAATTACTTCTCTCTCTTGGCACATCAATTTACTTCAGTGGTGCATTTGTTTTCCACACAGTACATCAACTGTGGCACAGCCTCATTTCTAGATCTCTTCTAGAAGAGGCATTTTTTAAAGTCTACTATTCCCTGACTCTTGACCCTGAGTATGGCATGAGCAGCACTAGAGACCCATCTAAATATGCTATCTTCTGAAAAGATGTAAAGTTCAACAAGACCTTGGACAACACAAAGGTGTGTGTAAGCAGCCCTGGCTGCCCAGAACTTGCTATCCCTACATGCATACGATGATGGGATTTTGAAAGTCTCCTTTTGTCCTTATGATAGCTGGAACCCGGTGCGAGAATTCTTCCTCAGAGCTGGTGTTTTCAGTTTATTGGCTCTGTATTTCATTGCCTTTTCTTTAGAAATGGGAGGCTGGAATGAATGGAGACTGGTCCCTGGGGAAGAAAGGCCCCAGTAACACAGTCCTTTCCAACAGAGGAGGTTTAGATCTTGTAATACGAAAGGTTGATTTATGACTCCCAACAAGGACAGCTCTGTCTGCATGTCACAGACACCAGTTAAAATAGTGATGCATTGAAGTCCATGGGGAAGATTACTTGATTGGATTAAATGTCAGCAGAACCTTTTATATCTTGGTAAATTTATATGGGATTCACCCAAATTCCCAGAATAGCCTATGGAATGCTGATTTCAGTTAAATTCAGGGTCAGTAAAGGCAACATTCTGATAAATAATCCTGGCTAATGCTTCACATTCCAAGTTAATACCATTAAGGATTTTGATAAGTTCTGCTGTTTCTTTTTCTGTGGGACACAGACTCAAGACTATTTTTCCCCCTAAATTATTAGTAAATTATTAGGATTCTCCTCCAAAAATATTTTTTTCCAAAGCTGGATATTTGCTCTGCATATTCTGTTCCATAACGTTCTGTAGTAATATATCAGTCATGATCTTGAAATCAACTGTGAACTGTTTGTTTTTTTCTAACAGCACCTGGAGGAGAGCTTCCTGTTGCCTGCATGCCAGGGCCACGTTGGTAGCTTTCCCAGGGACATAGAACAACTCCTGGAGGATATCTGACATTTCTGAACCTTGCTTTCCAATAACAGATGCTAGTGGAATCAGCACCCACCCTCTGAGCCTACAGAGTTCGGAAGGCTAGAAATCAAAGACCAGGCTTGATTTCCCCTGAAGCCTCTCTGCTTTGCTTGCAGATAGTAGCCCTCTTGTGTCCTCATATGGCCTTTCCTCTGTGCACGTCTTTCTGTCTGTTTTGTTTTACTTTGTTCTTCTGTTTTATTAATTACAAAGGCAAGTTTCCAGCCAAAACGCAGAAATCAGTGATAGAAAAATAACAAAGGAAAAATCTCCAAGTCCTATAATACAGTCCTGGGAAGGTAAGCTAGGTATGTGTGTGCCGGGAAGGAGGACAGACAGGTAATAGATCATAAAAGAAATGGTGGAAGTATGGGGACTGCTGAAGTTGTTCATAGTGGTGAATAAAAAGCATGAGCTTCATTGTTTTCATAATTTCTACAGACACTCTATAGTTTATTTAATATAATTTAATGTTTTGATCATTCCAAAATTTTGAGAGTTTGGAGCAATAAAGAACTCACACAAATATAATTAAAACAGAAAACATATTTCCTTCTAAAAATCACTGAAATATATTTTACCCATATGTCTTTAAATTAAGGAAATAAATAAAAATAACACTATATGAACTTAATTTCAAATGTTTCCAGAGTCTCTGCAATATGGTAAATGGAATCATGTTACAACATTAGAAATAATGCCCAAGGGAGTTTCAGGAAAATAAGTTACTTAAAATATGCTTATACTAGTTTAATTTTAGATTTTTATAAGTGATGCATAGACATGAAAGAAAATATTATTTGATGTAATGTATACTTTGACTTCAAAGTTATAAAAAACATACATGGAATTAATTTCCATGACAATCAGTTTGTAATAATTCTCCAACTCTGATAATATACAGATAGTAAAGAGAGCTATGGTAAAATGTAACTTAGGTAATGATAATAAAATAAACAAGCTGTACCTTATTGTGATAAACATGAAACATTATTATCTAGGAATATTAATTCTGGAGATAAATTATGTATTCAAAGTTTTAATCAAGAATTTGCTAAATATTTTATAAATAACTACCAGTCACCATTTCTGGGGAAATAGAAAAATATCTATTTTTTAAAACGCTACTATGTTTGCAAGTCTATTGATACTGTCTAAATCATAAGAACTTAAGTCCCACAAAAAGTAGCAGTATGTGTCATTTCAAACATTAAACATTTTTAAAATAAACTTTAAAAATCTTCCCAATATTACAGACAGGTGCTAAGGAAACAAGAACTAATTAAATAACTCAATTAAAACACAACGAATTTGACTTGATGGTCAAAGTTTGAATTTCAGAGTGAATAGTAGTTCTCTGTCATCAGGAAATAAAACTTCAGTAATTTAAATTGTCAGTGAACAAAACTAGAGCACAGTAATTACTTTCTTCTGGCTAGGTAGTCTAATCAAAAGATTACAATGTAACAGTTTTCAATGTTCTTAGAAAGTTTGGAAACCATATAGGCATATGTGATCACTAGAAATTTGAAAAGGAAACACAGATCATAAAATTATTTATTCTCCAAATTGACAAAATTAATGCTGAATAAAGACAAAATAAAAGGACAAATACAGCATTAATTTATATTTAGAAGTTATACAAAATGAGGCACTTCATTTTCATTGAAAAAAATTTAGCAGTAATAAGTAGCTAAAATATGATTTAATTCCTCATTCTTTATTTGTTTCACTGTAAATTCAAAAGCCAGCTAAAATATAGTAGAGAGGAAATAAATATTACACAAAGAAAAATATAACAATATTTGATTAAGCCATATTATTATAAAATTCATCAGTGCATATGCATTTAGACCCAATAGAAATGGTTAGAGTCAGTTTAAAGTAAGTGATATTACTTAATAGCTATTAAGTGATACTGGGAAATAGTATTACTGTAATAAAAAAGATCATAAAACAAACTGTATATTATGAAATTTAACTTGGGCGAATTAGATAAAACTATAATGTTGGAAATAGTAAGGCATTACTATTTTATATGAAAAATATGAATTGCCATAATTATTTATATATTTGGAAAATATCAATCTTTCTAAGGCAAAGGAACATAATATGACTCAAAGGACACTGGAGAATTATGATTTTGACTTAAATTTCAGTCAGATAATAGACTTTTAATGTCATGCAAAGAGTTTTTACTTCCTTCTGAGGACAGTAAGGAAACAGACTTATTTGAAAGATGACTTGAAATACTCATTTAAAAGTTTGAAAATAATTTCTGCATATGGGTGATTAATACACTGAAACAGTAAGGGAAATGGGCAGATATATCTTTCAAAAGAATAGGGCAGTAATGCAAATCTGAGTTGGGTGTAATTAACAAGTTCAGGATAACTAGGAAATAATGCATGGATTTCTGCCATGAGTATCATTATTAATTCATCAAATACTTGAGTAATTACTTTGTTCCAGAAAGTGTACTATGAGTTGGAAATATAATGAAGAGACAGAATTCACCTTGCAACAAAACTGCTTATAGTAAAGGAGAAAAATAATAATTTGATTGCCATTGTGTTGACAATGGAAAATGTTTTGGTAAAGTAGCTATCTATAAGTACTATACTTGGTAGCTTCCTTGTTATTCAGTAATGATAAATAATCAGGCTAAAGATACAAAATTTTCCATGAATCAAAGAAGTCACTTGTAGGGTAGGCTTTTCCTGGAAATGAGAAAGATTTGAAAACTCTAGTTAACATATACCCTATAATAGGGAAGTATTGTACATGCTAAGAAAAAATGCTAGCTCTCCAGTGGTACAGGAGTGGGGAGAAGATACTTCAAATATGGATAATAACAAAATTATAACTCAGTCATTAAAGATGCTGTATAAGATTGATTCTCAAACTATTTCCTCTTAGGGCCTCTATAATCCTAGACAAGGGTTCAAATAATTCTTTTTTGTTAGATATATTAATATTTACAATATGAGAAATTAAATCTGAAAAATTCATTCACTTAAAATAACAATAATAAACTCATTGCGTAACTCACATAGTTTATTAAAAATAATCTTAGTTTCCAAAACAAAAAAACAGTAGTAAAAAGAGTGACACTGTTTTGCATTTCAGCAAATTTCCTTAATTACTGGCTTAATGAAGAAGCTGGATTTGTGTGTCTTCTTGCATTCTCTCTGTGGCAATATCACTCCTCCTGTAACTTTTGAAAAATCTACTGTACACTCATGAGGTAATGTGAGCAAAAAAGAATTATCAGACAATAGTTCTGACCTCTGGAGTCCCTGGAAGGTTCCCGTGGCTTCAATTTGGGAGCCATTACTATACTATAATAATACTATGAGAGGAAACATTGATTCTCAGGAGATTGATTAACTGTTTTGCAGCCTAGATAGACACAGAAAAGATGATTATATTCAGAAATACTGGATGCTGGTTGATAACTTAGACTACCTCATGCTTGTTACTATTTTCTCAGAATTTGATGTTTATAATGTTGACAAGTATTTCTTCTGTTGTCTGAAGTAAGGGCATGATTCATTGTCTCATGAGGAATCGTCTTCAATACCCTTCCCTATGTTGATGGATGTAGTTATAAGTTTGATTACCACAGTGTAGCATATTTTCTTTTAAAGTTACTAAGATTATAATGACAGGATTTCATGCTTGGCAAAAAGACTAGCTAAACTATAATATGGCCCAAGTTTCTTACAGTCTTAGATATATAGCTAGTAAAGATTTTTGAAAAGCATCATTTAAAGTACTCTCCCCACAAAAACAGTAGTTCCCCAAAAGCACCATTTTATTATTAAATATGAAGTTAATTTTTCTTGAAACTCTAGCCCCTCATTTTCATAAAATTACTCTTAAAAATTATGCAACCAGGGGTGGAGCCAAGATTGTGGTATGAGGAGAGTAGTGGAAATATCCTCCCAAGACTATATATATTTTTGAAAATACAACAAATACAACTATTCCTGAAAGAGAGACCAGAAGACACAGGACAACAGCCAGACTACATCTACACCTGCAAGAACCCAGCGCCTTATGAAGGGGGTAAGATACAAGCTGTGGCCAGGCCGGACCTGAAGCCCCTCACCCCAGCTCCCTGAGGGAGGAGAGGAGTCACAGCGCGGAGGAAGAGGGAGCCCAGGACTGCTAAATACCCAGTCCTAGATATCCACACCAGAGCGCAGACACACAGTGTGTGGGGTGCTGGATACTAGGGAAATGGGACAGTAAAACCTGTGAGCAGGTCCCTGCAGCCGTGCCCCTGGGACAAAAGAAAAGTGAGTGCCCTTTGAAAATCTTAAAGGGACAGGGGCCTCACAGCTGGACAGAACTGCCCCAGCTCAATCAGCCCAGTAACTGGGAATCCAGGGGAACTCCAGGCACCCCAACCCCATGGGCAGCAGCGCAGCTAATATGCCCCTCATGGTGATACACAGACTCCCGCCCGTTCCCCCTCCAGTGTGACTCCGCCATAGTGGCCACTTCCACAGTGGCCGGGCAAGAATCAGACTCCCTGTCTGTGTGCAGCTGCACAGCACAAGCCGCTAGGGGTTGCTGTTCTCCCAGGAGAGGAAGGCCACAAACCTGCAAGAAGGGATGTTCTCCCAGCTGACACATGCACCAGCTCCTCACAACTACCTCTATTGCCAAGAAAAGGCAGAAGAATTTGATCCAGACCAAAATAACAGAGACAACCCCTGAGAAGGAGATAGACCTAACCAATATCACTGAAAAATAATTCAAAATAAAGGTCATAACCATGCTGGTGGAGCTGCAGAGAAATATACAAGAGCTAAGGGATGAAGTCTGGAAGGAGATTACAGAAATGAAACAATCTCTGGAGGGATTTATAAGCAGAATGGATAAGATGCAAGAGACCATTGATGGAATAGAAACCAGAGAACAGGAATGCATAGAAGCTGATGCAGAGAGAGATAAAAGGATCTCCAGGAATTAAACAATCTTAAGAGAACTGTGTGACCAATCCAAAAATAACAATATCCTCATTATTGGGGTAACAGAAGAAGAAGAGAGAGAAAAAGGGATAGAAAGTGTCTTTGAAGAAATAACTACTGAAAACTTCCCCAAACTGGGGGAGAAAATAATCGCTCAGACCACAGAAGGGAACTCCCAACAGAAGGGACCCAAGGAGGACAATACCAAGGCACATAACAATTAAAATGGCAGAGATCAAGGACAAGGACAGAGATTTAAAGGCAGCTAGAGAGAGGAAAAAGGTCACCTACAAAGGGAAGCCATCAGGCTATCATCAGACTTCTCAACAGAAACCTTACAGGCCAGAAGAGAATGGCATGATATATTTAATGCAATGAAACAGAAGGGCCTTGAACCAAGGATACCGTATCCAGCACGATTATCATTTAAATATGAAGGAGGGATTAAAAAATTCCCAGACAAGCAAAAGTTGAGGGAATTTGACTCCCACAAACCACCTCTACAGGGTATTTTAGAGGGACTGCTCTAGATGGGAGCACTTCTAAGACTAAATAGATGTCACCAGACAAAATAAAATCACAGCAAAGTAATCAGACCAACCAAATACTAACTAAAGGCAAACAATAAAATCAACTACCCAGTAAAAGCAGTTAAAGGAAACACAAAAGAGCACAGAATAAAACAACCAAAATATAAAGAATGGAGGAGGAGGAATAAGAAGGGAGAGAAATAAAGAATCACCAGACAGTGTTTATAATAGCTTGATAAGCAAGTTAAGTTAGACAGTAAGATACTAAAGAAGCTAACCTTGAACCTTTGGTAACCATGAATCTAAAGCCTGCAATGGCAATAAGTACATATCTTTCAGTAATCACCCTAAATGTAAATGGACTGAATGCACCAATCAAAAGACACAGAGTAATAGAATGGATAAAAATCAAGACCCATCTATATGCTGCTTACAAGAGACTCCCCTGAAACCCAAAGATATGCACAGACTAAAAGTAAAGGTATGGAAAAAGATATTTCATGCAATCCACAGGGAGAAAAAAGCAGGTGTTGCAGTACTAGTATCAGACAAAATAGACTTCAAAACAAAGAAAGTAACAAGAGATAAAGAAGGACATACATAATGATAAAGGGCTCAGTCCAACAAGAGGATATAACAATTATAAATATAATATGCACCCAACACAGGAGCATCAGCATAATTGAAACAAATACTAACAGAACTAAATGAGGAAATAGAATTCAATGCATTCACTTTAGAAGACGTCAATACACCATTCACTCCAAAGGACAGATCCACCAGACAGAAAATTAGTAAGGACACAGAGGCACTGAACAACACACTAGAACAGATGGACCTGATAGACATCTATAGAACTCCACATCCAAAAGCAACAGGATACACATTCTTCTCAAGTGCACATGGAACATTCTCCAGAATAAACCACATACTCGGCCACAAAAAGAGCCTCAGTAAATTCAAAAAGATTGAAATTCTACCAACCAACTTTTCAGACCACAAAGGTATAAAACTAGAACTACATTGTACAAAGAAAGCAAAAAGGCTCAAAAACACATGGAGGTTTAACAACATGCTCCTAAATAATCAATGGATCAATGACCTAATTAAAATAGAGATCAAGCAATATATGGAAACAAATGACAACAACAACACCAAGCCCCAACTTCTGTGGGATGTGGCAAAAGCAGTCTTAAGAGGAAAATATATAGTAATCCAGGCACACTTAAAGAAGGCAGAACAATCCCAAATGAATATTATAATGTTGCAATTATCAAAATTTGAAAAAGAAGAACAAATGAGGCCTAAAGTCAGCAGAAGCAGGGACATAGTAAAGATCAGAGAAGAAATAAACAAAATTGAGAAGAATAAAACAATAGAAAAAATAAATGAAACCAACAGCTGGTTCTTCGAGAAAATAAACAAAATAGGTAAGCTCTAGCCAGACTTATTAAGAGAAAAAGAATCAACACACATCAACAGAATCAGAAATAAGAAAGGAAACATCACAATGGACCCCACAGAAATACAAAGAATTATTAGAGAGTACTATGAAAACCTTTATGCTAAGAAGCTGGAAAACCTAGAAGAAATGGACAACTTCCTAGAAAAATACAACTTTCCAAGACTGACCAAGAAAGAAACACAAAAATTAAACAAACCAGATACAAGCAAAAAACTGAAGCAGTAATCAAAAAACTACCCAAGAGCAAAACCACCGGGCCAGATGGATTTACTTCAGACTTTTATCAGACATACAGAGAAGACATAATACCCATTCTCCTTAAAAGTTTCCAGAAAATAGAAGACGAGGGAATACTCCCAAACTCATTCTGTGAAGCCAACATCACCCTAATACCAAAACCAGGCAAAGACCCCACCAAAAAAGAAAATTACAGACCAATATACCTGATGAACGAAGATGTAAAAATACTCAACAAAATATTAGCAAACTGAATTCAAAAATACATCAAAAGGATCATACACCATGACCAGGTGGGATTCATCGCAGGGATGCAAGGATGGTACAACATTTGAAAATCCTTCAACATCATCCACCATATAAACAAAAAGAAGGACAAAAACCACATGATCATTTCCATAGATGCTGAAAAAGCATCCATTCATGATGAAAACTCTCAACAAAATGGGTACAGAGTGCAAATACCTCAACATAATAAAAGCCATATATGATAAACCCACAGGTAACATCATACTGAACAGCAAGAAGCTCACAGTTTTCCCTCCAGATATCAGGAACAAGACAGGAATGCCTACTCTACCCACTGTTATTTAACATAGTACTGGAGGTCCTAGCCATGGCAATTAGACAAAGCAAAGAAATACAACCAATTGTAATTGGTAAGGAAGAAGTTAAACTGTCACTATTTGTAGATGACATGATATTGTACATAAAATACCCTAAAGTCTCTATTCCAAAACTACTAGAACTGATATCAGAATACAGCAAAGTTGCAGGATACAAAATTAACACACAGAAATCTGTGGCTTTCCTATAAACTAACAATGAATCAATAGAAAGAGAAATCAGGAAACAATTAGATTCACAATTGCATCAAAAAGAATAAAATACAGGAATAAACCTAACCAAGGAAGTGAAAAACCTATACCCTGAAAACTATAAGACACTCTTAAGAGAAATTAAAGAGGACACTAACAAATGGAAACTCATCCCATGCTCTTGGCTAGGAAGAATTAATATCGTCAAAATGGTCATCCTGCCCAAAGCAATATAAAGATTTGATGCAATCCCTATCAAATTACCAACAGCATTCTTCAACAAACTGGAACCAATAGTTCAAAAATTCATATGGATCCACCAAAGACCCCAAATATTGAGAAGCAATATTGAGAAGGAAGAATAAAGTAGGGGGCGGGATTTCACTCACCAAATTCAAGCTCTACTATAAAGCCACAGTAATCAAGACACTTTGGTACTAGCACAAGATGGGATCCACAGACCAGTGGAACAGAATAGAGACTCCAGACATTAACCCAAACATATATGGTCAATTAATATACGATAAAGAAGCCATGGACATACAATGGGGAAATGACAGTCTCTTGAACAGATGGTGCTGGCAAAACTGGACAGCTACATGTAAGAGAATGAAACTGGATCACTGCCTAACACCGTACACAACAGTAAATTTCAAATGGATCAAAGACCTGAATGTAACTCATGAAACCATAGAACTCTTAGAAAAAAACATAGGCAAAAATCTCATGGACATAAACATGAGCAACTTCTTCATGAACATCTGTCTCTGGACAAGGGAAACAAAAGCAAAAATGAACAAGTGGGAATACATAAAGCTGAAAAGCTTCTGTACAGCAAAGGACACCATCAATAGAATGAAAGGGTACCGTACAGTATGGGAGAATATATTCATAAATATATCCATAAATGACAGATCTGATAAAGGCTTGACATCCTAAATATATAAAGAGCTCATGTACCTAAAAAGCAAATAACCCAATTAAAAAAAGGGCAGAGGAGCTGAACAGACAGTTCTCTAGAGAAGAAATTCAGATGGCCACAGACACATGAAAAGATGCTCCACATGTCTAGTTATCAGAGAAATGCAAATTAAAACCACAATGAGATAGCACCTCACACCAGTAATGATGGCTATCATCCAAAAGACAAACAAAAACAAATGTTGGTGAGGTTGTGAAGAAAGGGGAACCCTCCTACACTGCTGTGGGAATGTAAATTAGTTCAACCACTATGGAAAGCAGTATGGAGGTTCCTCAAAAAGCTCAAAATAGAAATACCATTTGACCCAGGAATTCCACTTCTAGGAATTTACCCTAAGAATGCAGCACTCCAGTTTGAAAAAGACAGATGCACCCCTGTGTTTATCACAGCACTATTAACAATCGCCAAGAAATGGAAGCAACCTAAGTGACCATCAGTAGATGAATGGATAAAGAAGAGGTGGTACATATACACAATGGAATGTTATTCAGCCATAAAAAGAAAACAAATCCTATCATTTGCAACAACATGGATGGAGCTAGGGGGTATTATCCTCAGTGAAATAAGCCAGTCAGAGAAAGACAAATACTAAATGATTTCACTCATTTGTGGAGTATAAGAACAATGAAAAACTGCAGGAACAAAATAGTAGCAGAATCACAGAACTCAAGAATGGACTAACAGTTACCAAAGGGAAAGGTATTGGGAAGAATGGAAGAGAAGGGAGGGATAAGGGTGGGGATAAAGAAAGGGAGTATTACGATTAGCAAGTATAATATGGGGGGGCATGGGGAGTGCTGTGCAAAACAGAGAAGACAAGTAGTGATTCTGTAACATCTTACTACGCTGATGGACAGTGACTGTAAGGGGTTTGTTGGGGGGACTTGTTGAAGGGGGAACCCTAGTAAACATGATGTTCTTCATGTAATTGTAGATTAATGATAACAACAAAAAAAATTATGCAACCATATTGATATGCAACATGGTTATCTGTCATCCAGTTATTTCTCAACTAGGTTAATCAATGATTGATTTTCTTAATAATTTTTGAATGGATATTGTTTTGGCATTATATGTTTTTATTTTTAGTTTCTATATGCATACAAGTTCTACTAATACAAATTAACTTTATGAAGTATATCATTAGGTAAGAGAGGATCTATCTGTTTACCAAGAGTAAAAAAATCAAGAATAAAGCAGGACTTGCTTCTGTTGCAAATCCAAAACATTAAAATATTTTGATCACCAATTACAATTGTTTTCATTTTGAAAAAAAATTTGCCGTCATGTGAATCAGAAGGGTTTTGACATCTCTGGACTGGTAGAAGCTGTATATTTTGTCAAATTATTCTTAGAAGCAATAATAATATGAATAAAGACTTCCTAATGACACATGGAGACAATTAAGCCTATTTTAAATAATTTCATTAATAATATAAATGACTTCTGTTCATCCTTTCCTACTTCATCATTAAATATTATTGAGTTAGGTCCTGACATTGTATTCAGAATTATGTTTCTGGCATTTAAGTATTCAGTTCTAAATGTTAAGGATGTCAATTATATAAGCATCCATCTTTTTCACTATGGTCTCCCATCAAACATTAATGGTAGGAGTGTTAATTCATTTTAATGAGTCTCAAATATCTGCCCTAAAGAAGGCTGATACTCTACAGGTGCTCTGACAACTTCTGGTAAGTAATTACTCTTAAAAATATCTCAGTAAATTCAACTAAGTCCTAGAGCCATTTAAAATTATATGTCGCTAAAATGTGGTGCTTTCTCAAGTGACAAGGTCGTATCAAAAAGCAAAAAAACACTATTTTTATCTGAGACACACCCACTCCAACAAAAATGTTACAGCTTTACACTTCAAACCAGGAAGGATAAGTACTGCTACATAGAGAGACATACAGTAATCAAGATAAATTGTTACCTACGTCAACAATAAATAAATACTACAGTTTCTGTCTATGTGAGAAAATGGTCCATTTTTAAGAAGAGTAGGATACTACACATTTTTATATAATTTGGAACCAAAACGTACTCACGAAACTGGTTGTCAAACTGTCTCTGCCTAACATTCCCTCTGGACACTTCAACAGGGTCCGTCTTCTTCTGGATAGGTATTTTCTATGTATGAAAGCCTGAAGTGACATGAAATTTCACCTTTATGTTTAAAGTTAATGATCATCTATTACATACTTTTCCTCATAATGGCACAAGAATAAATATAGTTGGAAGAAATGATTTGGAAAACAATGTAAATTTAAAATCCAAAAGGAGTTATTAGCAATTTAACTTAATTTCATTCTTACTCTACATAATAGAAATATTTTTCTTAATAAAACTATTTTGATAATCTGGGAATAGTTATGGACTAAATATATTTTCTAAATTGTGACAGGATATTGACTAAATAGAATCTATTTTATCATCTCCCTCAATGCAATGCACTTGGAAGTCTGTGGAAGCTATTACTTTCAATAATGATTGAAATAGACTAGGCTTAATGCTTTACTTCTGTAAGTTGATTTTGTATTTTAAAGAGAACAATATATAATATATAAAATAAGATATTCATTTTCTGGCCTGGAGTAAATATGAAGAAAAGGCATACACAAATGATGTTTTTTTAATCCAGGTGAATAAGAAAATACTGATCTAACATCACCTCACTTGAGTAAACCACTTGTAATATCTCTTGCAATTAAACATAATTAATAAATATGAAATAAAGTTATAGCCACCTCACATAAACTCCTCCAAAGAAAATAAAAAGAGGGAAAATTTCTGAGGACACTTTTGCAAAATGACCTTGATCAAATCAAAAAAAGAAATAAGGGAGAAATTTGGGATTCACATATAAATCAAGTATAAAAATCAAATGAATAATCATATCTGACTTGATAGTTTATAGTTCATGATGCGTGATCAAAACCGAAAGTTTCTGTGATATGACTGCCCTTGCACTGTTCACCATGTAAGAACTTATTCACTATGTAAGAATTTGTTCACTATGTAAGAACTTGTTCGTTATGCTTCAGAAGATTGGAGACTGTTGAGAATTAGGCTTGGGGTTGATTAATGATTGTGAATTGAGTCCCCTTTAGAGAATATTATTGTTGTCAACAACTATTTGATCAATAAAAGAAAGAAAGAAAGAAAAAGAAAGAAAGAAAGAAAGAAAGAAAGAAAGAAAGAAAGGAAGGAAGGAAGGAAGGAAGGAAGGAAGGAAGGAAGGAAGGAAGGAAGGAAGGAAGGAAGGAAGGAAGGAAGGAAGGAAGGAAGGAAGGAAGGAAGAAGGAAGAAAGAAAGAAGGAGAAAGAAAGAAAGGAAAGAAAGGAAGAAAGAAAGAAAGAAAGAAAGAAAGAAAGAAAGAAAGAAAGAAAGAAAGAAAGAAAGAAAGAAAGAAAGAAAGAAAGAAAGAAAGAAAGAAAGAAAGAAAGAAAGAAAGAAAGAAGAAAGAAAAATGGAACATCAAAAGAAAGGAAAATTACGGATAAGTCTTGCTCATGAGCCTAGATGAAATATCTTGAACGAAATATAAAATCAAATACAATAAAAATACATTTCATGTTATATAAAATATAAAATGATCTCCAATCAAATGAAGAGCATTCTAGGAGTTGAAGTTTTTTTTTGGCTTGATACTCATTTTAATCTGTTTCACTACATAAGAAAGGAAAAAAACAACCTGATTATTTGTAAACATGCTTGAAAGCATTTTATAAAATCAAATATCAAATCATAATAATAAAATATTGAAAAGTAGGAAAGAAAAAGACTTTTCTTATATGTTTAGAATATTAACAAAAAGTCTAAAGTAGATATCCTACCCATAACAAATCATTGAAAGATTTTTTACCGAAAATCAGGAACAAGGTAAAGACCTCTATAACCACTTCTATCAGGCATTGTACTGATCATAAAAAAAAACAGTAAGAAAATCACAAGAGATAATAAGCATCAGAAAGAGGAAATAAATCCTGTCACAAATAACATGACTGTTGATTGATAAAATCTAAAATTATCTAGAGAAAAGTATGTATATTCTGTAAAATATTCTGATAATACTCTCAATATTGACTTTTTCATGGGCTATATATATATTTATTTGTTATTTTTATTTATTGATTTATGTTGTATTAAAATTCATACAATATACTTTTTTGCTTGAAAAACTAAACATTTTTATTCATGTATTTTTTCAGGATTTTCCTTTGATAGATATAAGGTAAAGCAATTGGCTTAATATCTGTAGTTAGAATATGACAAACTGATACAAATACTTGTCATAAACTCCTTTTTGTTGCCCTTTAATCCTTAGGGTTGAAAAACTGATGAAAGTGTGCTTCCTAAAGAAGCACTAAGTATATACTTCGTACAAGTATTTAAATCACTCTGACTTCTCATTCATCAATACTTTTATGTGAAGTGATTTATAGAATATTTTAAATTATAATAATGCAATCCTAAGGTCTAGGTAATGGCACATCCTTTAATTACAACACCACTTCAACTATACAAAATAATTTCTTCCTCCTTTAGTTGAGAGTAGTTTACACAATGAAGAACTCATCTGGATAATGTTAAAATAACATCTGAATAATATAATATATTAAAATGGTGAGCTAGAAATAAAGCTCTCCAGGAATTAAGGTTAGCTTAAAAGAATTTGACACAAAATGACAATACACAGACTGAATTTTTGTCATATCTGATTTTAACAGACAGTATTCAAGAAAAAACATACCATATTTTTAAATGTGTACCAAAATCTTTAAAGGCACACCAATACATTAAAATGTGTGGTGACTTCAGAGGAAAATTCTTGCATTTCAAATAATGACTATTATTTAATCCTTAATAACTTTCCTCACCTATCTAATCCATAACCATTCATAATTTTAATTTTAACACTTCTTAAAATAGCCTCCTGGAAACCAAT
The DNA here is from genome assembly GCF_040802235.1 of Manis javanica. Lineage (NCBI taxonomy): Eukaryota > Metazoa > Chordata > Mammalia > Pholidota > Manidae > Manis > Manis javanica. The sequence goes on along the minus strand of NC_133160.1, from coordinate 123,253,385 downwards.
GATAATCTATTTTATAGAATTTACTAATATGTTAAACATCTTTCCTCATGACATAAGTTTTAGAGTCAGAAGGAGTATTTTCAGATAAGTTCTTATAAACTCTAGTAAGCTTAAGGGCGGTAACTTCATCTCTTTGAGCTTTATGTTCTTCATCTTAAAAATGTGAATAAAATCTAAATAACATTGCTAGATATTGAGAAATAATTTGGTGATTGGCAGAGAAATAGTATTCAAAAATGATTCATTGTCATTATTAAGGACGATTATTCATACAGATGTACCACATTTTATTGCACTTACTTTTATCACATTTGGCAAATATAGCAAATAGAAGGTTTGTGGCAACCCTGTGTTGAGCAACTCTATTGGCACCATTTTCTCAACAGCTTTTGCTCACTTTGTGTCTCAGTGAGGCATTTTGGTAATTTCCTCAATATTTCAAACTTTTTCGTTATATTTGTTATGGTGATCTGTGATCAGTGCTCTTTTATGTTACTATTCTAATTATTTTGGGGTCCCATGAATCATTCCCATATATGATGGTGAAATTAATCAGTACACACAGTATGTGTTCTGTCTACTCCACTGACCAGCTGTCTCCTGAATCTCTCTCCTGAGACTTCCCTACTTGCGGAGACACACAGTATTGAGGTGAAGTCAGCTATTAATCCAACAATGGTCTCTAAATGTTCATGTGAAAGGGAGAGTCATATGTCTCCCACTTTAAATCAAAAGCTAGAAATGATTAAGCTTAGTAAGGAAGGCATGTTGAAAGATGAGATGGGATGGAAATTAGGCTTCTTGAGTCAGTTAGCTAAACTGTGAATGCAAATGGAAAGCTTTTGAAGAAATCAAAAAAATCAACTTCAGTGAAGGCATGAATGGTAAGAAAGTGAAAGAGCATTTTGCTGATACGGAGAAAGTCTGAGCGGTCTGGGTAGAAGACCAAACCACCTACATTTCCTTATGCCAAAGCCTAATCTAGAGCAAGGCCTTAATTCTCTCAATTCTATGAAGGCCGAGAGGTGAAGAAGCTGCAGAAGAAAAGTGTAGAGCTAGCAGAGGTTGGTTCACAAAGGTTACGGAAAAGCCATCTCCATAACATAAAAGTGCAAGATGAAGCAGCAAGTGCTGGTAATAGAAACTGCCACAAGTTACCCAGAAGATCTACCTAAGAAAATGAATGAAGGTGGCTACACTAAAGAACAGATTTTCAACATAGATGAAATAGCCATCTCTATGAAGAAGATGCCATTTAGTGTTTTCACAGCTAGTGAGGAGAATTCAATGCCTGGCTACAAAGCTTTAAAGAACAGGTTGATTCTCTTGTTAGGAGCTAATGCAGCTGGTGTGACAGCATATCTGCTTATAACATATATTTGCTGAACATTTTAAGCCCACTATTGAAACCTACTGCTCAGTGGCAATGCATCTGGTCACCCAAGAACTCTGATGGGGATGGACAGTGAGAATAATGTTGTTTTCATGACTGCTAACACAACATCTATTTGGTAGCTCATGGATCTAGGAGTAATTTCCACTTTCAAGTCTTATTATTTAAGGGCTACATTTGGTAAGCAACAGCTGCCATAGATAGTAACTTCTGATGGGTCTGGCAAAGCAAACTGAAAACCTTCTGGGAAGGATTTACCCTTAGAAATACCATTATGAACATTTGTGATTTATGGGAAAAAGTCAAAGTATCAACATTCAAAGGAGTTTGGAAGAAACTGATTCCAATTCTCTTGGATGAATTTGAGGGGTTCAAGGATTCAGTGGAGGAAGTAACTGCAGATGTGGTAGAAATAGCATGAGAACTAGAATTAGAAATGAAGCCTGAAGATGTGACTGAATAGCTGCAATCTCATGATGAAACGTGAATGGATAAATTTACCCAGAAAAAAATTGCTAAAGCCTATCTTCAAGAGTTTACTGCTTATGTTTTCTCTGAGGAGTTTCTGGGTTTCAGGCCTTACATTTAGGTCTGGAATCCATTTTGAGTTTATTTTTGTATGTGGTGTGAGAAAGCAGTCCAATTTCATTATCTTGCATGTAGCTTCCATGATCTACCTTTTGATACATGAACTGGTACAATTTTTTTTCAGAATTTTTATGCAAGTATAACATTAGCAGTTTAATTTGGATTCTTCTTATAGCAAGAATATTTTTGGAATAGTTATTTCAGGCATATGGCAAGAAATTCAAGCTAAAACAAGGTTAACTATAAGAAATAACATGCTCAATGTCTTCCCCATGCTGAGTCTAACTGGCCCCACAATTCCTGCACCCATCAGTAATGCCAGTTAGTGAGAATCCAAGAGCTTCACCCTGAGTGGAGGTTGAGCAAGACAAACATATCATATTGATTGTCTTTCATTTTATGAATAAGTGACTTTGGTAAATCACTCATGCTGCTAAGTAAGAAAATTTTGTTTGTTAAGTAAGTTATTTGTTGTGATTGTTTTTCCTGTAAATTTTACTCCATCCTTATTGGTATGCTTTTATTTATTTAAAAAATTATATCACTTTGCTCCAGTTGCTATTTTTCTTTTACTACATTGTTTCAGTTTTTAAAAACTCTGTTTATACTAGTTAGTATAAGTACCATTATTGGTAAATTGCACCAAAAATAAATTGGTAAGTTATTTTTTTCTTTAATTTTATTTTGGTATCATTAATCTACAATTACATGAAGGACATTATGTTTACTAGGCTCCCCCCTTCACCAATCTCCCCCCCCCACATCCCCGTTCACAGTCACTGTCCATCAATATAGTAAGATGCTTTAAAATCACTACTTGTCTTCTCTGTGTTGCACAGCCCTCCCCATGCCCCCACCCACACTATACATGATAATCGTAATGCCCCCCCTTTTTTTCCTACCCTTCTCACCCGTCCATCCCAGTCTCTTTGCCTTTGGTAACTATTAGCCCATTTGTGGGTTCTGTGATTCTGCTGCTGTTTTGTTCCTTCAGTTTTCCTTTGTTCTTATACTCCACATATTAGTGAAATCATTTGGTACTTGTCTTTCTCCGCCTGGCTTATTTCACTGAGCATAATACCCTCTAGCTCCATCCATGTTGTTGTGAATGGTAGGATCTGTTTTGTTCTTATGGCTGAATAATATTCCATTGTGTATATGTACCACCTCTTCTTTATCCATTCATCTACTGATGGACATTTAGGTTGCTTCTATATCTTGGCTATTGTAACTAGTGCAGTGATAAACATAGGGGTGCATCTGTCTTTTTCAAACTGGAGTGCTGCATTCTTGGGGTAAATTCTTAGAAGTGGAAATCCTGGGTCAAATGGTATTTCTATTTTGAGCATTTTGAGGAACCTCCATACTGCTTTTCACAATGGTTGAACTAATTTATATTCCCACCAGCAGTGTAGGAGGGTTCCCCTTTATCCACAACCTCACCAACATTTGTTGTTGTTTGTCTTTTGGATGGTAGCCATGCTTACTGGTGTGAGATGATATCTCATTGTGGTTTTAATTTGCATTTCTCTGATGACAAGTGATGTAGAGCATCTTTTCATGTGTCTGTTGGCCATCTGAATTTATTCTTTAGAGAACTGTCTATTAGCTTCTCTGCCCATTTTTTAATTGGATTATTTGCTTTTTGTTGGCGAGGTGTGTGATCTCTTTATATTTTGGATGTCAACCCTTTATCGGATATGTCATTTATGAATATATTCTCCCATACTGTATGATAAATTTTTGTTCTGTTGATTGTTTCCTTTGCTGTACAGAAGCTTTTCAGCTTGATATAGTTCCATTTGTTCATTTTTGTGTTTGTTTCCCGTGCCCAGGGAGATATGTTCAAGAAGAGGTCACTCATGTTTATGTCTAAGAGATTTTTGCCTATGTTTTTTTCTAAGAGTTTTATGGTTTCATGACTTACATTCAAGTCTTTGATCCATTGGGAGTTTACTGTTGTGTATGGGGTTAGACAGTGATCCAGTTTCATTCTCTTCCATGTAGCTGTCCAGTTTTGCCAGCACCATCTGTTGAAGAGACTGTCATTTCCCCATTGTACATCCATGGCCACTTTATCGAATATTAGTAGACCACATGTTTGGGTTAATGTTTGGAGTCTCTATTCTGTTCCATTGGTGTATGGCTTTGTTCTTGTACCAGTACCAAACTGTCTTGATTACTGTAGCTTTGTAGTAGAGCTTGAAGTTGGGGAGTGAGATCCTCCCAACTTTATTCTTCCTTCTCAGGATTGCTTTAGCTATTCAGGGTCTTTTGTGTTTCCATATGAATTTTTGAACTATTTGTTCCAGTTCATTGAAGAATGCTGTTGGTAGTTTGATAGGGATTGCTTCGAATCTGTATATTGCTTTGGGCAGGATGGCCATTTTGACAATATTAATTCTTCCTACCCAGGAACATGGGATGAGTTTTCATTTGTTAGTGACTTGTTTAATTTCTCTTAAGAGTGTCTTGTAGTTTTCAGGGTATAGTATAGGTCTTTCACTTCCTTGGTTAGGTTTATTCCTAGGTATTTTATTCTTTTTGATGCAATTGTGAATGGAATTGTCTTCCTGATTTCTCTTTCTATTAGTTTATTGTTAGTATATAGGAAAGCCACAGATTTCTGTGTGTTAATTTTGTATCCTGCAACTTTACTGAATTCTGATATTAGCTCTAGTAGTTTCAGAGTAGAGTCTTTAGGGTTTTTTATGTACAATATCATGTCATCTGCAAATAGTGACAGTTTAACTTCTTCTTTACCAATCTGGATTCCTTGTATTTCTTTGTTTTGTCTAATTGCTGTGGCTAGAACCTCCAGTACTATGTTGAAAAACAGTGGGGAGAGTCGGCATCCCTGTCTTGTTCCCGATCTCAGAGGAAAAGCTTTCGGCTCCTCGCTGTTCAGTATAATGTTGGCTGTGGGTTTATCATATATGGACTTTATTATGTTGAGGTACTTGCCCTCTATACCCATTTTGTTGAGAGTTTTTATCATAAATGGATGTTAAATTTTGTCAAATGCTTTTTCAGCATCTATGGAGATGATCATATGGTTTTTATCTTTCTTTTTGTTAATGTGGTGGATGATGTTGATGGATTTTCGAATGTTGTACCATCCTTGCATCCCTGGGATGAATCCCACTTGGTCATGGTGTATGATCCTTTTGAATTCGATTTGCTAATATTTTGTTGAGCATTTTTGCATGTACGTTCATCAGGGATATTGGTCTGTAGTTTTCTTTTTTGGTAGGGTCTTTGCCTGGTTTTGGTATTAGGGTGAAGTTGGCTTCATAGGATGAGTTTGGGAGTATTCCCTCCTCTTCTATTTTTTGGAAAACTTTAAGGAGAATGGGTATAATATCTTTTCTGTATGTCTGATAAAATTCCGAGTTAAAGCCATCTGGCCCGGGGGTTTTGTTCTTAGGTAGTTTTTTGAATACTGCTTCAATTTCATTGCTGGTAATTGGTCTGTTTAGATTTTCTGTTTCTTTCTGGGTCAGTCTTGGAAGGTTGTATTTTTCTAGGAAGTTGTCCATTTCTCCTAGGTTTCCCAGCTTGTTAGCGTATAGGTTTTCATAGTAGTCTCTAATAATTTTTTATATTTCTGTGGGTTCTGCAGTGATACTTCCTTTCTCATTTCTAATTCTGTTGATGTGTGTTGACTATCTTTTCCTCTTAATAAGTCTGGCTAGAGGCTGATCTATTTTGTTTATTTTTTCGAAGAACCAGCTCTTGGATTCATTGACTTTTGCTATTGTTTAATTCTTCTCAATTTTATTTATTTCTTCTCTGATCTTTATTATGTCCCTCCTTCTGCTGACCTTAGGCCTCATTTGTTCATCTTTTCCAATTTTGATAATTGTGACATTAGACCATTCATTTGGGATTATTCTTCCTTCTCTATATATGCCTGGATTGCTATATGCTTTCCTCTAAAGACTGCTTTTGCTGTATCCCACAGTAGTTGGGGCTTTATGTTGTTTTTGTCGTTTGTTTCCATATATTGCTGGTTCTCCATTTAGATTTGGTCATTGATCCATTGATTATTTTGGAGCATGTTGTTAAGCCTCCATGTGTTTGTGAGACTTTTTGTTTTCTTTGTAGAATTTATATCTAGTTTTATGCCTTTGTGGTCTGAAAAGTTGGTTGGTAGGCTTTCAATCTTTTGGAATTTACTGAGGCTCTTTTTGTGGGCTAGTATGTGGTCTATTCTGGAGAATGTTCCATGTGCACTTGAGAAGAATGTATATCCTGTTGCTTTTGGATGTAGAGTTCTGTAGGTGTCTATTTGGTCCATCTGTTCTAGTGTGTTGTTCAGTGCCTCTGTGTCCTTATTTATTTTCTGTCTGGTGGATCTGTCCTTTGGTCTGAGTGGTGTGTTGAAGTCTTCCAAAATGGATGCATTGCATTCTATTTCCTCCTTTAATTCTGTTAGTATTTGTTTCACATATGTTGGTGCTCCTGTATTGGGTGTATATATATTTATAATGGTTATATCCTCTTGTTGGACTGAGCCCTTTATCATTATGTAATGTCCTTCATTATATTTTGTTACTTTATTTTGAAGTCTATTTTGTCTGATACTACTATTGCAACACCTGCTTTTTTCTCTCTGTTGTTTGCATGAAATATATTTTTCCATACCTTCACTTTAATTCTGTGCATGTCTTTGGGTTTGAGGTGAGTCTCTTGTAAACAGCATAGGGATGGGTCTTGTTTTTTTATCCATTCTATTACTCTGTGTCTTTTGATTGGTTCATTCAGTCCGTTTGCATTTAGGGTGATTATTGAAAGGTATGTACTTATTGCCATTGCAGGCTTTAAGTTTGTGGTTACCAAAGATTCAAGGTTAGCTTCTTTACTATCTTGCTGTCTAACCTAACTCACTTAATTAGCTATTAGAAACACGGTCTGATGATTCTTTATTTCTCTCCCTTCTTATATGTTTTCCTCCTTTCTTCATATGTTGTGTGTTTTGTTCTGTGCTCTTTTTAGGAGTGCTCCCATCTAGAGCAGTCCCTGTAAGACACCCTGTAGAGGTGGTCTGTGGGAGGCAAATTCCCTCAACTTTTGCTTGTCTGGGAATTGTTTCATCCCTCCTTCATATTTAAATGATAATCGTGCTGGATACAGTAGTCTTGGTTCGAGGCCCTTCTGTTTCATTGCATTAAGTATATCATGCCATTCTCTTCTGGCCTGTAGGGTTTCTGTTGAGAAGTCTGATGATAGTCTGATGGGTTTTCCTTTTTAGATAACCTTTTTTTCTCTCTGGCTGCCTTTAATACTTTGTCCTTGTCTTTGATCTTTGCCATTTTAATTATTATGGTCTTGGTGTTGCCCTCCTTGGATCCCTTGTCATAGGAGTTCTGTGTACCTCTGTGGTCTGAGAGGCCACTTCTTCCCCTAGTTTGGGGATGTTTTTAGCAATTATTTCTTCAAAGACACTTTCTATCCCATTTTCTCTTTCTTCTTCTTCTGGTACCCCTATAATGCAGATGTTGTTCCATTTCGATTGGTCACACAGTTCTTTTAAAATTCTTTCATTCCTGGAGATCCTTTTACCTCTCTCTGCATCAGCTTCTCTGAGTTTCTGTTCTCTGTTTTCTAGTCCATTAATGGTCTCTTGCATCTCATCCATTCTGTTTTGAAGTCTTTTGAGAGCTTGTTTTATTTCTGTATTCTCCCTCCTTAGTTCTTGCATATTTCTCTGCAAGTCCATCAGCATGGTTATGACTTTTGTTTTGAATTCTTTTTCAGGAAGACTGGTTAAATCTATCTCCCCAGGTTCCTTCTCAGGGGAAGATGTAGAAGATATCGAAGCTGTCTGGGTTAGTCTTGTCTGGATCAAATTTTTTTGCCTTTTCCTGTTGATAAGTTCAGCTATTGACTAGTCTGTCTGCTGGGAGAGCCAAGACTTTCCACTTGCTCCTGGCCTTCCTTTACTGGGAAAAGTGAGACCCCTAGTGGCTTGTGTTGGGCATTTGCGTGTAGACTGGGTCTCTGTAACTTGCCTGGACGGTATGGAGGAAGCTTCCGTGCTGTGGGGGTGGCCAGTCTCAGGCTGCTGCCCTTCTATAGGGGGGCTCCGGAGGGGTAATAGACAGGGGGGCTGTTTGGCTGTTTACCTCCGTGAGGGTTCTCAGAGTTGTTTCCCAGGTGGTTAGTGTGCCTGTAGTTCCCTGAAATTTCCAGCTGCTGGACTGTGACCCGGGATGCTTCCGTCCTGCTGTGGGGTCCCGTCCCTTTAAGACTTTCCAAAAGCACTTACTTTTCTTTGTCACAGGGGTGCCGCCTTCAGGATCCACTCAAAGGTCTTACTGTCCTGTTTCTCTGGTATCCAGGACCCCACGCATACACTCTGTGTGCGCTCTGGTGCGGATAGCTGGGGCTGCGTGTTTAGCAGTCCTGGGCTCTCTCTCCCTTCCCGTTCTGACTACTCTCCTCCCGCCAGTACCTGGGGTGAGGGGCCTCGGGTTCCGCCGGGCTCCGGCTTGTATCTTACCCCTTTTACCAGGCGCTAGGTTCTTGCAAGTGTGGATGTAGTCTGGCTCTTGTCCTGTGTCTCTCTTTTAGGATTAGTTGTATTTGTTGTATTTTCAAAAATATATGTGTTTTTGGGAAGAGATTCCCACTGTCCTACTCATGTCTCCATCTTGGCTCCGCCTCCTGGTATGTTATTTTTAACATATTTTCATATCATTGTTATCATTTTAGGTCCTATTATTCTTTTCAAATGTATCTTGGTAAAAATAGTGCAAAAAAAAAGTATATGTAAGAAACAAGTACAATAGTGAACACACAAAGAAGTATAAATTAATAACACAAATGTGTTATATTCAGATTATCATATTATGAAAGTTATGAATTTCAGTTTTTCAAAATGTTCATTTATTTTTATGAAAAGTGAAGCTTTTATTATTTTTTAAATAATGAACTTTCAAAAATCTTGATGGAAGCAACCCTGTATTCACAAATGACATTTATCTCTCAAGTCACAATGAAAGGATAGGATACTTTACTTTCACCTAGCCTTAAAAAAAACCTGAAGTATTTTCATTGGATTTCTATTAGCTTGGCCCTCAAAGGCAGTTTGAGATCATGAACACTTCAGTCACTCTTATTTATTTATTTATTTATTTATTCATTCATTTATTTATTTTATTTTATTTTGGTATCATTAATCTACAGTTACATGAAGAACATTATGTTTACTAGGGTCCCCCTTCACCAAGGCCCCCCCACATACCCCTTCACAGTCACTGTCCATCTGTGTAGTAAGATGCTGTAAAATCACTACTTGTCTTCTCTGTGTTGCACAGCCCTCCCCGTGCCCCCCATGCACTATACATGCTAATTGTAATGCCCCCTTTCTTTTTCCCTGCCCTTAACCCTCCCTTCCTACCCATCCTCCCCAGTCCCTTTCCCTTTGGTAACTATTAGTCCATTCTTGGGTTCTGTGATTCTGCTGCTATTTGTTCCTTCAGTTTTCCTTTGTTCTTATGCTCCACATATGAGTGATATCATTTGGTACTTGTCTTTCTCTACCTAGCTTATTTCACTGAGCATAATACCCTCTAGCTCCATCCATGTTGTTGCGAATGGTAAGATCTGTGTTTTTCTTATGGCTGAATAATATTCCATTGTGTATATGTACCACCTCTTCTTTATCCATTCATCTATTAATGGACATTTAGGTTGCTTCCATATCTTGGCTATTGTAAATAGTGCAGTGATAAACATAGGGGTGCATCTGTCTTTTTCAAACTGGAGTGCTGCATTCTTAGGGTAAATTCCTAGAAGTGAAATTCCTGGGTCAAATTGTAAGTCTATTTTGAGCATTTTGAGAAACCTCCATACTGCTTTCCACAAAGGTTGAACTAATTTACATTCCCACCAACAGTGTAGGAGGGTTCCCCTTTATCCACAACCTTGCCAACATTTGCTGTTGTTTGTCTTTTCGATGATGGCGATCCTTACTGGTGTGAGGTGATATCTCATTGCAGTTTTCATTTACATTTCTCTTATGATTAGCGATGTGGAGCATCTTTTCATGTGCCTGTTGGCCACCTGGATTTTTTCTTTAGAGAACTGTCTATTCAGCTCCTTTGCCCATTTTTTAATTGGATTATTTGCTTTTGTTTGTTGAGGTGTGTGTGCTCTTTATATATTTTGGATGTCAATCCTTTATTGGATTTGTCATTTATGAATATATTCTCCCATACTGTATGATAAATTTTTGTTCTGTTGATTGTTTCCTTTGCTGTACAGAAGCTTTTCAGCTTGATATAGTTCCATTTGTTCATTTTTGTGTTTGTTTCCCTTGCCCAGGGAGATATGTTCAAGAAGAGGTCACTCATGTTTATGTCTAAGAGATTTTTGCCTATGTTTTTTTCTAAGAGTTTTATGGTTTCATGACTTACATTCAAGTCTTTGATCCATTGGGAGTTTACTGTTGTGTATGGGGTTAGACAGTGATCCAGTTTCATTCTCTTCCATGTAGCTGTCCAGTTTTGCCAGCACCATCTGTTGAAGAGACTGTTATTTCCCCATTGTATGTCCACAGCTCCTTTATCATGTATTAATTGGCCACATATGTTTGGGTTAATATCTGGAGTCTCTATTCTTTTCCACTGGTCCGTGGCTCTGTTTTGTGCCAGTACCAAATTGTCTTGATTACTGTGGCTTTGTAGTAGAGCTTGAAGTTGGGGAGTGATATCCTCCCCCACTTTATTCTTCCTTCTCAGGATTGCTTTGGCTATTCAGGGTCTTTGGCAGTTCCATATGAATTTTTGAACTATGTTTTCCAGTTTATACAATGTTCATTTAAAGATGTTACATAAGAGCAAATAATGTAACTTTAAGATACATGTCTTATATTTAAAAATAGTTCCATTTCGCATAATTGGAGATTTTGGAGAATGATTACTTTGCATATTACTAATGCTAAGATTGTGACAATTTTTGAGTAGGAAGATCAATAACCACAACTGTGAGGACATTACTATGCATCATTCTGACAATATATCTCACTGAAACATGATTAATCTTGTACATACTGATGATGTTTAAAGCAGAAGTATTATATAAATTAATCTTGTCTCTGGGATAGTTCAATGAACAGTGATGTGTTTATAATTCCACTTCCTGAATAACATACTGAAGTTTTAGCTTTTGTAATTTCACGTATTTTGCCAGGTTAGGTACTTCTTATACCAAAAATTATTCTATTTTTATAAGACTTTGTAGAATAAATGTTTCTTTTTAAATGGGGAAAATATACTACATTGGGAAATTTGACACTACCCTACACTAAATAACAGCAATTTAATGTTTTCTTTCCTAGTGTAGGAGTTGTGGTAAATGGAAAGCTATGTTGTAGATATGGAGCTCCAAAAACATTCAGCATCAAACTGTCTTTCCTTCTATTAAACTGTGTGATGAGATATCCTTTCCTACTTTGTGCATGAACAATACTTATTTTTTGTAATAGTTTATCATATCATAAAATATTTTTGTAATAGCTTATCATATTATAAAATTATTCTCTGTGCATAGTTATAAAGCAAATCCATTACATGTATGAAAACTGTAACTTCAAGTCCTTTTCTCATGAGGCCCGATTTCCCAGAGTATAAGCTATGTAAAGTTTCTTTTACATTTTATAGAAGCTTATGTTCATTCATTCTTTTGAATTTAGAAATCATGTTTATAAATATATGTTACTTTGTTACATGAATTACTGCCTTTACAATATACTTTGAATATCTTTATGCACCACTAAATATAAATCTATATACTGTTGTTTTAACAACTTTGTAATATGCTAACAAATAACAGAAAGTTAATTTAACAGTAATGAAATAGTGCGGCAAATGTTGGTTGAAGTGAAATTGGAGATTTATGCAACAGCTAGATTAAGAGGATTTTTAAAGTTTTAGAATAACATATACAACATATGATATATAATTTGGAATTCAATAAAACCAAAAAAAAATTATAATCAGATGATTTGTAATGGTTACTTTGGAAGTGCTATACTTTGAAGTATACAAGTATAATTTAACCATAGACAAATGAAGTTGAGCAGAGCCCAAGGACTGTGGGGTTTGAGATTTAAATAAAAATGATACTTAGGGAAGACTTTGTTTAGAACATGGAATTTGTGTAAAAGTAGAAGGATGAAGAAGCTAGACAAGTGGAAATCTGGTAGAAGGGCAGAACAAGCAGAATATTCAGCAAATGCAAAGACTATAAAGTGTACTGTGTTTCATGTATTTGAAGAAAAGAGAGGAAGCCAAGGTGTTTAGATTGAGGAGAGCAAGGGAAGAGAGGCAAGAAATAACATAAAAGCTAGAATGATGGTGATAGATCATGTATAGCCTTGTAGACCATGGTAAGGACTTAGGATTTTTTTATGATGATACTTGGAGTGTTTTTCTAAAATGGGAGAATAACTGGATAACACACAGCCAGATTAGAACAATGTGTGGGTGAAATGACATGCCGCTGCTAAAACTTATATTAAAATGCAAATTGGCAAGAATAACAAAGCAACCTGAAAGGTTGAAAATTGAAAGGCTTAACCAAGTAGATCAAAAAATAAGTTTAAAAAGTACAGTATTTTCAATATGATAGTGATATGAGGCCATATCAATATCAATACATAATGGAATAAGATAGGGAGTAAAGAAGGAAAAACAGGAAAGTGTATTTAAGATGAGTTGACAACATAAAGGCGCTATAGTCACGAAATAGTGAAAGGATACTCTTTTTTAAAATTTAGTGGACAATTTTTTAAAGACCTTTTGGATTTACAGAAAGGCTGAGTGGCAAACACAAAGAATTTCCATATATTTTCCTCACTGTCCTACCACCGAGTTTCTCCTTTATTAGCATCTTGCATTAGAGTGGTGTATTTTCTGTAATTGATGAGCTAATATTAATACATTATTATTAATTAAAGTGTAGCTTACATTCCTACTTTGTGCTGTTACCACTAGAGTATAATACAGAATAGTTTCACTGTCTTAAAGTTGTCCTGTGCTTCACTTATTCATTCCTCCATCTGCCTGAACTCCTGGCATCACAGATGTTTTAAGTAGTCCCTTAGTTTTGCTTTTTATTGATGGTCATATAGTTGGAATTTTGGACTATGCAGCCTTTTCAGCTTGGCTTCTTTCACTTAAGTTCCCTCCAGGTCTTCTTAAGGCTTGATATTTATTTCTTTTCATCACTGAATAATAGTCCATTGGATGTATGAGCCAGTTTGTGTATCCATTAACCTATTGAAGAACATCTTGATTACTTGAAAACTTCATTAAACATGAAGAAAGCTCCTGTAAATATTGGTGTGTGAGATTCTGTGTGGACATCATTTTTCAACTCATTTGGGTAAATATCTAGGAGTAAAATTGGTGGATCATATGGAAAGAGTACGTTTAAAACTGCCAAACTGTCTTCCAAAGTAATTGTGTTATTTTGCATTCCCACCAGCAGCAAATGAGAGTTCCTATTGCTCTGCGTCCTTCTCAGCATTTGGTGTTGTCAGTATCTTGGGTTTTAACTATTCTAATGTGTGAATGGTGCTCCTTTATTGATTTAATTTGTACCTTTCCTGCTAACATATGATGTGGAACATCTTTTCATATGCATGCCATCTTTGTATCTTTGGCAAGATGTCTGTTGAGATGTTTTGCTCATTTTTAGATTGGGTTGTTTGTTCCCTTGTTGTTGAAATTTAACAGTTCCTTATATATTTTATAACAGTCTTTTGTCATATATCTTTTCAAAATATTTTCTCCAAGTCTGTGGCTTGTAATTTTATTCTTTCACAGTATCTTTTTGTAGACCAGAAGTTCAATTTTAACAAAGTCCAAATTAGCAAATTTTCTTTCATGTATTATGCTTTGGTATTGTGTCTAAGAAGTCATCATTAAATCCAAGGACATCTAGTTTTTCTTTTATGTTGTATTCTAGTAGTTTTATAATTTTTTATTTTATATTTTTGTCTGTAATCCATTTTGAATTAATTTTGTGAAGACCGTAAAGTCTATGTCTTAACTTATTTTTGTTATTGCATATGCATGTCCAGAACCATTTGTTGAAAATATCATACTTTCTTCATTGTATTGTCTCTGCTCCTTTGTCAAAGACCTGCTGACTTTATGTGTGTGGGTCTATTTCTGGGCTTTATATTCTGTTCCATTGATCTACTAGTATATATTTTCATCAATATCAGAGGATCTTGATTAGTATAGTTTTACAGTAAGTCTTGAAGTTAGGTAGGATAATCCTCCAATTTTTTTTAATTCCTTTCAAATAGTCTTGGCTAGTTTAGGTCTTGATGAAGTTGGGAAGAACTTACATTGTGATAATATAGAGCCTTTCTATTCATGTACGTGGAGTATCTCTCCAATTATTTAGGTCTTTTCTAAATTTCATTATCATAGTTTTATTTTTTTCCTTATAAAGATTCTATACATATTTTATTAGATCTATATCTAAAATCTTATTTAGAGTGCTTATGTAAATAGTATTGTGTTTTCAATTTCCAATTCCAATTGTTCATTGCTAGAATATGAGAAAGCAACTGATTTTTGTATACTAACATTTTATACTACAACTTCATTATAACAGGAGTTTTAAAAGGTAGGTTTTATTATTGTTCGGGTATGGTGAGTCCAACAGGTCAGAAAATGACTGCCATTGAAAAGATTGTTGCTTACATTTCCCAAGCGTAGGAGGTATGCCAGATCACACAAAGCTCTATGGGGAAGCACTATGGTCTGTCAAGAGGCAGTAGCATGTGGACAGAAGGTTTTACTTTGATTTCTATGGGAAAGGTAAGGGAAAGCAGGGTAGGTATGTTTATGACTGGCTAGTTTCAATCTTAATGAGCTCTAGGGTATATGGGCTGTCTGTAGTCTGGTAACTGGTCCGGGATGATTAGGAAAGAACATGCCTCCTGTAGTATAGGAAACAGAGAAGGTGGTAGAGAATGTGGGCTCTAGATTGGTTAATTTGCATAGGAAGTATACTCTCCAAGAAGAATCATTTTCTATGTCTGAGAATTGTATTACTCTGAAAGGGACAATGTCTCCCTAGTCAACAAGGTCATAACACATCAAGAATACCCCCCAAAAATGCAGTTAATACAATTGCTTATTGACTCCAGGAAATTTTTTTGTTGATTCCTTCAAATTTTCTACATAGATAATATATAGTCTGGTAACTGGTCCGAGAGTAGGAGGTATGCCATATCACACAAAGCTCTATGGGGGAGCATCATGGTCTGTCAAGAGGCAGGAGCATGTGGACAGAAGGTTTTACTTTGATTTCCACGGGAAAGGTAAGGGAAAGCAGAGTAGGTATGTTTATGACTGGCTAGTTTCAATCTTAATGAGCTCTAGGGTATATATAGATAATATAGTAATGTATAAAAAAGTATTTTTATTTCCTCTTTCTGAAACTGTATACCTTTTATTTCTTTTTCTTATTTTATTGTACTAGCTAGAGTTTCTAGTATGATGTTGAACAGGACTGGTAAAAGGGAAACATTTTTCTTTACTTTATTCCTGATCATAGTGGGAAAGCATCTAGTTTACTACCACTAAGTTTGATGTTAACTGTAGTTTTTTTATAGGTGTTCTTTATCAAAATGAGATTACTATCCTCTATTACTAGTTAGCACAGTCTTCTTAATAGTGCTGTATTAATTGGTTATTCATAATAAAAATACTTTAGGCCTAGAAATTACAATAAATGCAGGTGTCAACTCCAGATAGGTTATTAACCAAAACAATTAAATTTCTAGAAGTAGGGAACAATGTTTACATGAGCTTGGTGCAAGAACATCTTCTTAAAAAAACACCTTTAGTTTTTTAAAAAACTATATGGTAGAAAGTGACAATTTAGGTTATATTAAATTTAAATTTTTTATCAAAATAAATTATTAAATGAAATACTTTATATAGAAAACCTTAACTCCACCAAAAATCTATAAAAATAACTAGATTCAGCAAATCTGCAGGCTTAAAAATTAATACCCAGAAATCCATTGTGTTCCTATATACTAAAAATAAATTAGCAGAAAGAAAAAATCAGGAAAACAGTTCCATTTACAATTGCATCAAAAAGGATAAAATAACTAGGAACAAACTTAACCAAGGAGGTAGAAGTCCTATATTCTGAAAACTATAAGACACTGATGAAAGAAATTGAAGAAGATACAAATAAATGGAAATACATCCCATACTCATAAATAGGAAGAATTAATATTGTCAAAATAACCACACTTCCCAAAGCAATTTTCAGATTCAATGCAATCCCTATCAAAATGCCAATGGCATTTTTTAATGAACTAGAGCATATAACCTAAAATTTATGTGGAAGCATGAAGGACCCTGAATAGCCAAAGAAATCTTGATAAAGAATAAATCTGGGGGTATTAGGTCCCAGATTTCAAGCTATACTACAAAGCTAGAGTAATCTAAACAGTATGGTACTAGCATAAAAACAAACATATAGATCAATGGAACAGAATAGAGAGTCCAAAAATAAACCCAAGCATATATGGTAAATTAACATATGACAAAGGAGCCGTGAATATACAATGGGGAAAAGAGAGTCTCTTCCATAAATGGTGTTGGGAAAGCTGGACAGCTACATGCAAAATAATGAAACTGGATTACTGTCTAATACCATACATAAAAGTAAACATGAAATGTATTAAAGACTTAAGGATAACACATGAAGCCATAAACTGTTAGAAGAAAACATAGGCAAAAAATCTCTTGAACCTAAGTAAGCAATTTTTTTCTGAACACATCTCCCAAGTGAGGGAAACAAAAGCAAAATTAAATAAGTGGGATTACATCAAACTAAAAAGCTTCTAAACAGCAGATGACAACATCAGCAAAACAAAAAGGCAACCTACTGTATGGAAGAATATATTCCTAAATGATTTGTCCAATAAGAGGTTAACATCCAAAATATATAAGGAACTTATATATATACCTTAATAACAAAAAAATACAAATAACCTAATTCAAAATAGGCAGAGGACCTGGATAGACATTTAGCTAAAGAAGACATACAGATGGCCAACAGGAAAATGAAAAGATGCTCCACGTTACTAATCATCAAAGAAATGCAAATCGAAACCACAATGAGATATTTATTACCTCATGTGAGTCAGAGCAGCCACTTCAGAAACCAAGAAATAGCAAGTGTTGGCGAGGATGTGGAGAAAAGGAAACCCTTATGTACTTTTGGTAGGAATGTAAACTGGTGCAGCCACAATGCAAACCTGTGTGGAGGCTCCTCAAAAAACTAAAAATAGAAATACCATATGACTCAGTAACTCCACTACTAAGAATTTGCCTGAAGAAAACAAAATCTCTGATTCAAAAAATATAGGTACCCATATGTTTATTCCCACATTATTTACAATAGCCAAGATATGAAAGCAACCAAAGTGTCTATCAGTAGATAGGTGGATAAAGAAGACATAGGACATATAAAAAAATAGAACACTGTTCAATCACATAAAAGAAAGAAATTCTGTCATTTGTGACAACATGAATGGACCTAAAGGGTATTATTCTAAGTGAAAAAAGCCAGGTAGAGAAAGACAAATACCATGTGATTTCACTTTTATGTCATATCTAAAAACAAAGCAAAACAAAATGAGCAAAAAGTACACTCATAGACACTGAGAGGTGACTGGTGATTACCATGTGGGTTGGGCTTGGGGTAGGTGGTTCAACTGTGTTAAGGGGATAAAGAGGCATAAAATCTTAATCGCAGTATAAATTATTCACAGGTATGAAAGTATAGCATATAGAATATACTCAATTGTTCTGTAACATCTATGTTGACAGGTAGTAACTACACTAGTTGGGGTGAGGATTTAATAGTGTATATAACTATTGAATCACTTTGTTGTTTACTTGAAGCCAATAAAATATTGTATATCAACTATCATAAGTCATTAAGAGAGAGGAAATGCAAGTCATATTATGGGATATATAGTTTCAACATCTTTATTTTGCAGTAGATTTAGAGAAAATGTATATAACACAAATTATATAACACAATCACATAACAAAAAAAGGCAACTCCCCCACCCAACTAGGCAAATGCCTTGTTACCCTTCATAAGAGGAGACATATAAATGGCCAAAATCTATGAAGAATGTTCTCAAAATCATTTGTCATCAAGGAAGTGTAAACTAAAACTACACTGAATTACTAAACTTGGAACCTTAAAAATAATTCAACAATAACACCAACAGCATGGCAATATTAGGTGTTGCAAAGATATGGAACAATGAGAATTCTCATTTCTTGCTACTTAGTGTAATGGAACTCATGACTCAACCTTCTGCTCCTAAGTATATTCTGAACATAACTGTTGACATTCAAGCACCAAAACACATTTCAATCAGGAGAATACATATTATATGATTGCCTAGACATAGTATTTAAAAACAGGAAAATTAGGAGACTGTTTATGTGCCTCCCCAGGTTTGCTGTTCTCTAACTGCTCATGAGGCTCAAAATATTGCTCAAAGAAGATAGAAGAACTCCATCCCCTTAATACTATTAATTTCCTCAGTTTCACTAGAAAGAGCATTGAATGTAAGTAGTGCAGAGCAGTTAATGTCGCATGGTGGAAAACAGGTCAGTGAAATGCAGGAGAAAACATGGTGTACAAACAGGCCTTTCTTTCCCTTCCTTTTTCCATAGGATCTCCCACCTTGAGGTGCTTCCACATTCCGTGGCTGGAGAAGGCACATGCATGCAGTGTAAGCTGTGTTTTTTGTAATGCTTTGGCCAGCTCAGTAATGAACCACTTTTATTTGCTTTGCCTACCCCCTTGTTCTTTTTGTTTTTCCTCTTCTCTTTTGGTACACTTATTACAAATTTCCAAAGAACCATTAGCATATAATGTTTGTTTCATGTTTTGGTTGGGATCAAAGAGTAGGAAAATATGTAAAGAAAAGTATTAATATCAAAAAATTCTCCAAATTTACAAAGATCATTTCTAACATGAGGTACATTTTAAAAACATACAAAGATTAGAGTGACAAAAGATTGATATAAATTGGAGGTGACAATAAGTTGAGAGATGGAGATAAAATAATTTCCAGAAATGTAACTAGTCATGGACTTAGTTTGACAATACAATTAACATTGTCATTTTTATTTAAACTGAACACACTAAAAGTAAAAGCGCCATTCAAGAATAAAAAATTAGGTCAATTTTTCTTCCCAATAATGGTAACTTTTCCCCAAATATCTCTAAAGAGTTGTAAAAAAAAAGATTATGAAAAGCATGAAGTCTTTAGATACATTAAAAAATTAAAGATGAGGATATTCATTTTTTCTAAATTTATTCTATACCTCATTCTAATTGAACTCTGGAAATAAGTTATTTCTAAAGTAGAGTTGAAATAGTTGCTATAGAAGTGATAAAAATAACATAAATAGTTCCAATACAGATTAATTTTTCATAATCTATAAACTAGGTCATGGGCTTTTCTATTTTTCCTAATATTAGTTTATGCAACCAATTATATTGCATTTCTATATTCTCATTGCCTAATATCTGCACAACAACAACCTGTAAGAATTTTGGTCAACTCAACTTGGGCTCCACCACATCATGTGATAATCCAGCACTCTCTCAAAACGACTCCACCATTTCTTATCTTCCTCTTTTGAATGGTTAGAGCTTAAATAACATTTACCTTATTCACACCTGCAGACATAATTATTATTTAATGTCAATTTTTGTGTTGTGTTTGTGTTAATCATATCAGTTCACTTACATTAATTAGCAGGTGCTTTTTACATGATTATATTTTTGTTGATTTTGAGAAAAAGACATGAAATATCAGAAAGAATTGAATTTTTATAAAAAACTACTAAAACACTAAAAACTAAAACTAAAATCACTTCATTAGAAGCAATGTTTCCTTTCTTACAAGTGAACTTTCTGTTCCTGCCAGTTGAAATAGGGACGTTAATGTGTTTGAGAAGATAGTTGTCAAGTTTTTTCAGAAAAATAAAGTGAGTGTCAGAATATTTTGTTAACTCAAACTATCACAACACAAAGAAAGCACTAGTGCTTCTGTAAAATGTTATTTTTGAAATCCATATGATATAGCAGCATGGTTACCGATTTATATCAGATAAAAAGTGTGAACCAATGTTCAGCTCAACTTGTAAAACCAATTTTACTCTATATGGCTCTTAACAGATTTACTATATTACTTAATACTTAAAATATTTTACTTAAAATAAATAAAAACCATGGAATGTACATACATTGAATATTTTCTAACAAGAAAGTTTAATGGTTTCTTCCATTATCAATTCCAGCAATAGTAAATTCCTGGCATTTGCCAAACTAGACTTTCTGAATTTCTGTAGAGATGACAATCCATCCTCTCAAGCACAAGTGAGAAGAGACAATTAAATTCCCATCTATTTCTTGTAATAGGTACATGTTTTTTTTCCTGAAAAATGACAAATTGTATTTCAATATGCCCTCACTCTAAAGGTTCATTGCTCAGAGTTCAAGCTTGGTCTAACCTTTGGGAGGCAGTGATGGAAAAGGCCTTCAGAATTTTCTGCAAGCTGTGTTAAATGAATAGTCCTAGAGCTGGCAGGTTATTAAAACATGTTCAAAATTTAAAGACACATTTCATAGCTTCTTTTCACTCCAGTACATCTGACATAACTTAGTAAAAAAAAAAATTCTTTTTTACTGGAGAAAAAATTATACTAAATACGGTCAACATTTCCATTAAAGGATTAAAGTCTATTCATTTTGACAAATATCTAGAAGGTGATCATATAAGCAGATCTGCAAAACTAAAAGTCAGGCATTAGACAAATGGCCATTATAATTTTACGGGCCTCAATTGTCTTACTTGTAATGTAAGTAATTGTACTAGACAATCTTTTATTTTCATCTAACTGCTATGGTTATATTATTAATAACTGAATTCAATCAAAAGTTAAAACACTGGTAAATAACCACCTTTTTGCAAACAACCTGCATTTAAAAAAAAATTCTAAGATATTTTCTGGTCACAGTTATTCCAAGATGAAATTATTAGTAAGTAGTCTTGAAGTGTCTTAATTTTTTTTTGCACTTTTTCAAACAAGCTTAATTTAAAATAGCTAAACAGAAAATTGTCAAATAGAGAGAGAGAGGGAAAAAGAAGGGGGGAATATATTCATTGATGGTGAGGATGAAACTCCACAGCCGACAAAAGGAAAAAGAATCAGGTGTTATTGGATATTTCTCTCTCCAGTTACATGCTAAAAAACAATGAACAGCAGTTTGAATATTCTAAATGAAAATTATTTAAAGGCTAAAAATATACTATCTCAACTGAAATGTAATAAAGCCTCACAATGGTTTTCCATTACTCTAATTGTTTTAATTGTAAAGCCACTTTAACTCGTTCTTGCCTTAATTTTTCCAAAAATGAAATGTGATTATGTCACTCCCAACTTAACACCGTTTAATGTGTTTCTGTTTCTTTTAAAATGAAAAGTAATTCCTAAAAATCACTATGTCATTAATGTCATAACTCCTCTTTAATTCTCTTTTCAAGTTTTGTGCAACCTAGTATTAAACTTCTTTCATTTCACTAAAGGAGTCTTTCCTCTGGTTTTAGCTTCTAACCTATTAGAACTTAAAACTCAACAATAAGAAAACATACAACCTGATAAAATATGGGCTAACGTAACCACATTAGTGGGGGAAAGGATTTAGTAATATGGGTAACTATTGAACCACTGTGTTGTATATCTGAAATCAATATAAGTCTGTATATCAATGATACTTCAATTAAAAAATAAATAAATATAGGACAAAGACATTGATACCTTATCAAAAAGATAGCAAAAATGGTAAAAATCATATGAAAATATGTCACCAGGGAAATGTTAATTAAAACAATGAGAAATCACTGCATTACTACATTTACAATTATGTAAATGCATAAAACTATTACAATAGCTAAAATCCAGAACCCTGGCAACACCCAATGCTGAGGAGAATGTAGAGCAAAGGGGATGCTCACACATAAGGATGCATTGTAGGGAACCTTCAGTTTCTACTTTTTTTTTCTTCTTCTTTTGTTTTGCTAAAATGTGAATTTCATTGTAATGTAAAAACAAATTAAAAATTCTAATATATTGCATTTTGATCTAATAAATTACATTATAGAAAAATATAAAAATTTAAGATATTTCATTTAAGGCTTTATCATCTGATGTGTTGCATTTGCAAAAGGAACTTATTTCCTTAATAGTTTCTCTCTATGGTGCTTCTCTCATCATTTCTCTCCATATTATTGCCATTATTATTTTTGCCATACTAAAATTCCAGCAAAATATAATTTAAATCCAAAGCATCCAGAATACTACCACCTAGTATAATTTTCAATATGGCATATTGACTTTTGTATGGTAATTTGACAAAGTTGCAGTATAATCTATTTACCCATTAGGAATCCATTTTAACTTGAATTCATTCTCTATGTTTGCTCATCACGTTAAAAAAACTCATCATCATAAGACTTCGTATTATCTGAGCCACCCTGTCAGGTCATACATAAATATTCCCCTATATTGGCCCTATATTGTTCTGTTCCTTTGTTTCTTTCTTCTTTCCTCCTTTCATTTTATCTGTCTTTGCTTTTTATCATTTCTTATTTTTCTTTATTATTTTTATCAATTCTTCTTTTATAGATATTGATGTAAATATCTATCTCTTTCTAAATACATATTTCTGTAATGAATTATTTCATGAGAATGAAATATTAGGAGTAATAAGTCAAAATATATTCACATCTGTAGATATCTTGATGTATTTTGGCTTTTTTATTTCCTTTCTGCATGTGTGTTAGTTACCATCTTAAGAACCGAAAATTTCGTAGTCTCTGACCTAATCTTTTTAGATTTTTTCACTTTCCATAGGAATTAATAGTCAAAGGATGCTCTTAACAATTTGAGCTTATTCAGTCTTCAAATGTATTATTATAACTTCATTATCACCATACCCTGTCTTCTCATTCCACTTTTAGAATATTATACAACATTAGCCTCCAATCATACCTTTGTTGACTAAGTATTTGTATGCCATTCATTTTCAACTTTCTCTACTTTTGCTCTGAATATTGCCTCTTTCTGGAATGATTTTCCTCAGCTGGATGGAATCCTCACCATCCTCAACACTTACTTTTAGTTTTTATCTAAAATCTCAAATATTCCCATTTTCTACCCATCAAATAAGTATCAACATATTCCATGATACTGTAATATGTTGCTATTGCTTTATAATTAATTATATTATATGGAATGTATAGGGTCCTTTGCATAGTCTTTGGTATAAGTTTCCAATGAAAATAAAGTAATAAAAACATTGTTGCATATTATTATTACATAGATACATCTATATATTCATATGTAAACACACACATGCAAATACATACACATTTTTCATATATTCTAGAATATAGGAGATGATAATTTTTTAGTACATCACAATTAAATGTAAGAATTTCCTGACTATCCCTGTCCATTCTGTTGGAAACAATTTATATTGAAGGGAAAGTTTTAAGAAAAAAAAAAATCTGAAAATATTTCTTGAACTATTTCATTGTTACATGTTTTTTGCTAACTATTAGCAATCTTAAATTAGTGAGCTTGTCTGTACTATCTTTGATGTTCTCATTCAATCACAGTGCCCAGTTCATCTGAAGGTCTTAGTAAACATAAATTACCACAAAAAAGGTAAAGTTACAAATCTCAGTCATTTGAGTTGAAAATCTTAAAGAATAGTTGTAGGAGTAATAATCTCATCTAAATGAAGTTCTCGTGGTTAATGATGCAACTTTACACAGGGCAAAGTCTAGTTTTATTGTTTTCTTCTGTGCAGATTAATCTCTAAATTTCTCAGTTTGCAGTATTTGCATTTAGATCCCAGTGAGCTTCTCAGTTCCGTCTACTGGGGAACCATGGTGAGCGGAGGTCTGGTACACTTCCTGTTGTCCTGCTAATATAGCAAGGCTTTAAAGATGCATTTTCTTCACTCTAATAGTTGTATATTTTGTGGAGACAGCTTTTAAAAACATTTAGTCCATTTTCACACCTTAATCTATTAGACTCAGTACTGACAAATACAAACCTAAATAGTTCATGAGCTATTTAATCAGTGCTTATGAAATATTTCTCCTTCCAATCATTCTAAACTTCTTTGAATCATCCACACCTATTTTGTTTCAACACTTATTTCCTTTGGAAACATATTTCCAATTCTAAATGTCTTCTAAGGCTGCCATATTTAGCAAATAAAAATCCAGGACTCTGGGCCAATTTGAATTTATGAAGATAATTTTTAGTGTATGTCCCAAATATTGCATATGACTTATTTACAATTGATGTACTGTTTATCAGAAATTCAAATTTAACTGGGTGTCCTGTATATTTAGTAACACAACCTTGTCTTCTTGGCTTTTAGATCTAGGCCCTCTGGTAGTCTGGCACATATTACCTGCTCCTCAGCAAAGCATCACCTGGCTCTCTATCCTGAGTAGAATGAATGCATCTACATTGTTTAGTCCCATAGAAGTTTGTAATTTTATAGTGGTATTTAATCTCATGATATCTGGTATGTGTGAGCTTCTATAGACAGAGAAAATGTTCTATTCATCTTTGTACCCAGAGTACATACAAAATGCCTTTACCTTAAAGAGCAGTCAGGTAATCCTTTTTGACTAGTTAATATTTTATTTGTTCCTACTTTGATTTAGGACTAGCCATTGGTAGAAAGCATAATAATAATAGCAACAGTAACTAATATTTCTTGAGAGTTCTCTATGTTCCAAGCATTATTTAATGGACTATATATGATTCATATATCATAGTCATATAATATATGATTTGCAGCAAAACTTCAGATTCTGCAAAATCAAGAATTAAATATAAGATGAAGAGCTGAGAAGTCAAACCATATCCAAGTTTGTAATCACACAAGTTTTGTAATAACAATAAGAACTTTAATAAGTATATGAGTGCATATAAAAGATAGGTTAGTTCCTAGTAAGTAACAAACTACTACTATAATAGTAAATATAGTATTTTACGTTAAAATTAACAGAATAGGGAGGGACTTGAAATAAATGGTGCAAGGAAGTGTTATGGTTGTTTAGCTATGAAGTTATGAGAGAAGTATACAAATCTGGTGGAACTAGAAAATAAGCATGTCCAGGAGAGAGTGTGGTGCCAAACTGAAAAATAAATAAAAGCATGTGGGGATAGGGCATCGTGTACAATCCTGTACTGTATTGTTATTTGCTGTTTCCTGTTGTGTATTTCACTTTGAGAATATTGAAGTATGCAATATTTATTGTATACTTCTTCTATGTGAAGAAATAAAAAATAAATTAAAAGATGTTCAAAGAATTTAGTATGAACTAACACACTTCTTTGTTAACATCATCCCTTACCAATTGCATCTAAACTATTTTATATTACAGAAATTCATCAAGGCACAACATTTCATGAGTTAATTTTCCCAAAAAAGCCTATGAACTTGAGAACTAGTTTTTATTTTCATTTTGCAAAGAAATTATCTGGGGAAAGAAAAAAAACAGTTTTGTACCACGTCCATGGGAACATAACTAGTGAACTTGGAGCCATGGTTCGAATCTAGACCATCAGAGCACATGATCCTCATTTTTAAAGATGTTTTTGCATTTTTGAATGTTTTTCCTGTTGAAGTTGTAATTATTGATGTTGATGACTTAAATTCCATGATTTGTAGGCTTCAAAACAATTTAAAAATTGCTAATTTATGAACAATTCCATCTTTGATTCTAAAGTATCTTTTTGGATAACAACCTTTTAATCTCAGAATGCAAAAATTGGTTTGTAATTTAATAATAGTTATATGACCTCCAACCTCATTTGTCATATTTCCATTCTCTGGGTTATGGCCTCAATCTATGGAGATAGCCTTTGACAGCATGTGTAAATTTTGTAAACCTTTCTTCCCTGTCTCAAGCCAACTAAGCCATAGCTGGAAACATTATTCAAGTGCAGCAATCATATTCTCTTTCTGTGAAATTCAGAATTTTGATCTACAGTTTTACTCACTTTTTGATATGACTGTTATTATATTACAAGTATTTACAGAAAGTGGGGCAATCATATCTTATGAATAAAAAAAGCAAAAAATTCGATCTGTAATATTTAAAAAGAAGGAGGCATATTTTCAGAGATGAGGGTCAAGGGACACTACAACTATACTCCCTCAATGATGGCCTCCCAGTTAACAGTTCTGTCCAAGATTTAGTTAATCTTTCGCTCTCAGTTTATAAGAACCACCATACTTGACTAAGAAAAGCTTACTTTTTAATATATAAAAATTGAAGGAATACACAAAAACAATGGAAATGCTTTCTTTTAAATGTACATGCTATTTCTTTGGTAAAAATGACTTTTAAATGATAAAACACAAGATTATTTTATAATACTTAGGATGATAAACATTAACCATCAATGCCATAAAAGATAATTTTTTGTGAAGGTAAATTACATTATGTGAATTCATTAGCTCTTTGACACATTAAATTAAAACAAAGAAAAACAGCTCTCATGCTGCATTTCCATATATTTATGTTGACTTTTTAAGGAAATTCTTCATTATTGTTGGTAATAAAAATTGAGTTTATTTTGAGAAAAGGAACTTAATAAATATTTTTATTGAAAAGAGAGATTTAGAGTCCAGTAAGACTAAACATTTTAAACAGATCAAGAATAGGGACATATCTTAAGAGAAATCTGGCACTGCTAGTTTTTACAGTGCAGAAAGTATTTTCTATTAAAATTCGTTTTGTCTTATACTGTCATGTTTTTCACTGAGATGTTACATTAAAAATTGAAATTGTCAAATGTTCTTTAAAGCTCTATTTTAAACTCTCAAAAATTATGTACACTCTGTTAGGCAGGCTTTATAGTAGTTACACCAAGGATTATTTTTACTTCTTTATGCAATGTATTATTAATGCAATGTCATATAGTAAGTACAATGTCATATAGTACAATCAAGATTTGAAAGTAATTTTCTTCTGTTATCAAGCTCAAATCTGTTAGCTTCTGTCTCATTAGAAGATAAAAAAGACGGACAGGAAAGAAGAATGCATGACTTATTTCAATGCAAAAAATAGAACATGAACTTTCCACAACTTATGAAGACATTTTACAGGGGCAGAAGGCGATAGGTGTCTGTCAGAGGCAACATCCAAGTAGCCCTAACACTAGCTTCAAGACATCATTTTTCAAAGTAGAATGCATCACAAATTCAACCAAAGAGGTTTATTTTCCTCCTCTGTTTTAAATTGTCTTTCTTTTGGCAGTGTGGTTCTCCAGAAGCAATTCTATAAGCTAATAAGAGCTTTAAGCAATTCAGAGCCAAGCTGGTATTAGGATACATTCTTGCTTTCAAATAATAAAACTATTATGATAATCCCCAAAGTCTACTACTTCTGTCTTTGCAGAAAGCTTTTCTGTTGCATACAAGTGCAAGTACTCAGTCCTCCCATAAACCTTAGGAAAATACCCAAACTTGTGATTAGATGTAGCATAGTTCTGTTTCTTGAATTTTGTGACCTTATAATGGATAGCCTTTTATTCTACTTAATAATGAAGGCCTAAATTAAATATCAACATTTCAATGGCTGGTCAGGGTATTCATTCAAAAGCCTCAGTATGCAAATTATGTGTAAACTAATTTGAATATGAATACACTGTTCTTATAGCTCAAATATAATGTTATTGCCACAGTTTTGCCAAAAGGGCAAGCAGGGATATTTTTAATGATATTAAAACTCCAGACACTAATATTGTGAGATAATCTTGAGTGAATGAATCTGAATTACACGGGAGCCTCCCTAGACTTTTTAAAGTCTATACTGCTGAAATGCTTTATAGGCACAACTACTGTCCAATGATGTACTTTTATTAATATGGTTAAGAAAGAAATGAAAAATCAATATACATTCTATCAAGTACTGATAAAGTTCTAGTTGAGGTAATACAGTACCCATATTAATAGCATTTATTTTACACATCATTGTCGAATAGGAAGTACATTTTAAATGTACTAAGTTGATTGTTTTTAAAATGTAGTTCATTAATTTATTCATTGATGGATATTTATTTAACATCATTTTGCACTAGATACTCTTCTAGTCCCCAGAAATATAGCAATGAACAAAGGAAACAGAATCATCTCCTCATAGAGCTTAAATTCTAGTGGGAGGGAAAACAATACCTAAAAAGTAAAATATACACAATGTTAGATAGTGATAATTTCTCTGGGGAAAACTGATGTGGAAAGTGTGATACGTTTGATAAGTCTGAAAAGGAATACCAAGAGTGCCACATATTTAATATTAAAAATGGAGGATAGAGAAGTTTTCAGTGAAAAAATGTAAAGTTTGAATAAAGACTGGATGCAGGTAAAGAAACAAATTTTTAGATTAAGTATTCTAAGTAGATTAAGTATTTCTAAGTTATAGAAATAACCAATAAATACATAAATTACATAGGTGTTGAACTAAAGACTTTTTGAATTGAGAGATTTCTGTAAAATCACTTCTTCAGGAAACAAATAGCACTCAAAAGGACCAAGCCCAACTATTAAATTATTCATAATCCTCACCAGCATTCCTAACAACATAGTTCATTCGCACACAGATGATAACTTTGAAATTTTCTCAGAATTGTGCCAGAAGGCAAAGGGTTCTCAGATTACTTTAGAAGTTTGCCTAACTAGGATGAGTGTTTTATCCCATTTCAATCCTCTAGTGATTTTTTAAGGGAATTGAATGAAAGTAAATGTCATATAGTGCTAGTGGAAATGCTCCCAGTGGTTCTGTGCTTGGGAGCTCATTATTGATTTATGACTGTTGATTATCCTGGATAAAATCACATTTCACAGATTTTTCAACTATACAATATACCAAATATGGGAACATCATAAGTCATTTCTAATCTCCACAAGTTTTCATATTACTGTGTATTTATACAACTGGTGCAATAGGGTGACTGACTTATGTTGGTATCATAGTAAATTGGGCAAAGTCAGCTAGGACTTCTGTATAAATAGATTTACACACTTCAAAATATTTGATTTCAAAGTACACCCTGTAAAAGCCAAGAATATGATCTGAAAAACACGTTACAAATTTAATGTGTGTGGAAATCATCCTGGCTAGATCAGTCTCCCAGGCTGCTTCATTACCACTGCCCCCAGACCTAGGAAGCAAACAAGTGACAGGCAGCTAAAAGGTTGTCCACTGAAGTGTGCAAAAATTTACACCCTTACTCTTCTCATGATGCTTTCTAGAAGTAAGGCAAAGGATTTATATTATATTATTTAAAAAGAAACTAGTATGAAGTGCTTCAGGTAGATAAAGTTCATTAACTTGTATCAGTGGTTTTGTGACAAATATGGAAGAACTGAGAGGGCTACATGGGGAAGGGTCATGACACTAAGAGGAGGGCGGCCATGTTAGGTAACGCCCTCACTAAAGTATTTGTCAAGATCCACTTTCCATACTTCCTGGGCACACTGAATAATGAAACTCTTCTTCTCTTATTTTGTAGTCATTCCTCAGCAGTGTGAGTTGGCATTGTTTCCACTGCCTTCCTTTTACTTTGAAGGACTGGAATCTCCTTAAGTGGACCATTACCTGATATAAGAATTCTAGAAAAAAAAAAAATTGCCAAAACCTAAATCCCACATCTCCCTAACCTTACCCATTAATCCACAAATAACCATGTGTAATAAAGTTTGAGTCCTTAATGCAAAAGAAAAATATTAATTATTAAATACTGCTCTCATATTAAAAATATCTGTACCATTAAGCAGTTTCTAAGTACTTCATTATTCCCAGCTCCACACTCCTCTTCAGTGGAGGCGACTTTAGAAGGAACTGCAGGTATTCAGAAGCACCCAGTCAGATGTGAAAGGGAGCCAAGTGTGGTTAGTTAGGAAAATATTTTTCATTAAATTAAACCAATTAAATGGTAACTTGCATTGTTTCCTGTGAAATAATTATATAATTGACATGAACTAATTTTCTGATTTATCAATATGTTAAACAAACACTTTTCTTAATAATAAGTTTAGCTATACATGAGAATTTTATAACTTGACCAAATATCTGTTATATTGGACATGCATGATATGCTTATCTCAGTTTGATCAGAAAACTGGCCACTACATGTGTTAGGGGAATAAGGTTGACAAACATAGGAACAAGGGCTTGCATGTATGTGGACAGAGCTTAGGGAAGGACTGTCTGAAAGACCACAGTTAAAGCATAAGAGAAACTGACATTATTGGAAGGTGTGAGGAGCACAGTATTTGCTTCTACGTGGGAAGCTGGAGATAGTAGAGAGATCTGTGAGCCTCTGGTGGACCCCAAAATACCGAAGCATAACGCATAAGAGAGAACTGCTAACCTGACATATCTTGTTATCACGATGGAGAATCAAGAAGTCACAGGGAAGTCTGCTGGACCATCTTGTCTGACCACAACATCCTCCAAAAGTAATAGTTTCCCTTTCCCATCTACATTCCAAATTATCTTGTGAGCTCCTCTTCATTGATAAATTCTAAACCAAAACACACAGATAAAGAGATTCTGGTAAATCCATGGCAGAGTTTCTCCTCGGCATTGGACAGAAGTAGATTGGATTGTTACCTGAGCTGAACAGGTAACACAGTGCTATCCACCTCCTCATAAACTCAAGAGATATGGCTATTTCCTCATATATGATATTACATATTATATAAATATTTGACAAGAAGTATTTTACAATAATAATATGAATATAATTATATATGACATTATTTATAATTATATAATATATATAAATAAAAACATGTATGGTAAAAGGGATTTATATATCATATTTGACTTAATATAGACAGTAAAAATAGCATATGTTCACTGAGCATGATGTAATCACCTTTCATAACACCAAAATCATGCTTACCTCTCCCATAAAACCAGCACACAATCCTGCATGCCACTTTATATTTATTGGTATTTATTTCCCTTCTAGGTCATTTGTAATCTCAAAGAGATATCCTGTTCATTAAATATGGAATTAAATAGTGAAATATATGATCAATCATTATTGGTACCCTATAAATTAGTAAGAGAATCAGAGAAAGTTAAAGAAAGACAATTGGTTCATATAATTTATATCTACCATATATGCACATATTGACACACATACTCACATAAAGTAAAGAAAAAATTTATGTGGCAATTTCCTAACTGGATAATAATTAGAGTAAAATTAACCATACTTATGTTCACTACTTGGCTTTCTGGCCTCTATACTTTGACTTGGGAGAAATAGTGTTACCTATGTGTTGCTGGCTCAGATACATCACTGCTTGGGACTAAAATGTAGCATTCAAAATGCTATGTTATTATTCTTTCAGGCCATCTGCTAAAATACCCTGAGTAGGACCAGTGAATTATATGGCTCAATTACCATTGTCTTGAATCATAATAAATTACATCTAGAAACAAACTTTATTTTAGAAGCAATTATATGTAGAATACCATGAGGGCAGATAGAGTTCTATAAATATATAGATTAGGGTTATAGCAGAAGCACTGCAGATAGGAGAGAAAAAATAGTATCTTAACACGTGACTTCTGAAAGGCACAGTAAGGATCTCAGTGGAAATTTGTTACAGCAAGACAACAGTTTATCTGCTGAATATTATAAAAGTATGATCATTGGAAGTCTCTGGAAATTGTCCTAAGAGTATATAGTAAATACAGAAATCTTCACAAGTGAAAATCTACTAAATCTTGACAAGAAGAGTGAGAGTCTGTTCATTAGATGTATGATCTGCTATCTTACCACACATCCTTCCCATTATTTCCATATTATGGAAACTCTTCTGGGCATGTGCAGCCACAAATACAGGGCTCTCCTGTCCTCCAAGCTCCCTGTCTGTGTCTTCAGTTTTACCCCCTAGTTTCTTGCTTTCTTTGTTCCAGAGGCTCTATTCCCAGTGACATGGCTGAGAGGAACATGTCTCCTTTACCCCAGCCAACCCCATACTTACAGAGCAGATGCCCTACCCCAGACACAGCCAACAGAGAATACTGGGACTCTGTATTTCCTTCCTCAGCATGCATCTGAATTATGTAGAGGTTCAAAGGCCAAGCTGTGCTACTCCCAAGGCCCCAGTGCCCAGTCACAGAGCCAATGGTTCACTCCAGCAGAAGGAAGTTCCTGCTCTTACCTCTGGTTCAATGACCTAGTTATTCTACAGCTAGCAAGGCAGGCGACAAAGATGAGGCATTCCAGAGCTTTGCCTCAGACTCATTCTGTTTTAACTAGAGAGTGGATGATGCCATGCATAAGGATATTGTCAAAAACTATGGAGGTCTTGGTGGAGAGCAGTTCAGAGGATTTGTTAGCTTCCTGACAGAAGCGAAATAGCAGAGCCCTCAGAAATGTAATACGAGCGAACCCTGGAAAAGGCAACAGAGACAAGTCTTCCTGAGATCATCATCAACGTGGGCTCAGAAAAGCTGTGCATACAGGTTAGGCTGCACCCACTCAGGAGCAGCCCAAGCAGAACGTGAAGCAAACTTGAGAACATTCCCTGAGACACGGGCAAATCCATCAACGTGGGTCAGACCCTTTACATGCCAAAGGGAATGAAACAAACTGTGGTCAAACATTAAATAATAAGGTATCTTGATCCAGGGATGACTCCTCAGAAGCCAGACTTAAAACAAAATTCATCCCTGGCTGTGTGAAAGACTGGGTGCATACTCAAAGATGTACGTTTTAAGGAGTGATCAGAGAGGAATCCTCCAAGCTACAAGTCCATGACTGACCTTGAGGAGGAATAAAACTCACAAATACCCTGATCTGGGACAGCAGCTTCCAACCCACGTGTACATTCAATGATAAAGAGTAAAACTGAGTTAACTAAGGGGACTTCAGCTGTTTCTCCAAAAAAGAACAAATGTCTGCACCTCCAAATGGCTTTTATTTGCCCCCAAATCCTTTGGGTCATCATTACAGTTCCCCTGTGGGGGCCTTCCTAAAGCAGTCCTATTTGTTAAGGGCCTTTCATCTACTCCCAGAACTGCTGTATTACGTGTCCCCGTGTCAGAGCCCCTTACCGCTCAGTCTGAAGCTGGGGCAAAGCTTTCTCTCCTACCGAGCTCAGAGCACACAGACGCAGAGGCCACGCAATGAATGGGATTCTAGACATGCTGAACAGCGTTAAGAGCTGCACTAAAACCTAGAGAAGGTATTGGAGAGAGGGAGGTGAGTAAATCTGGGGTGTTACTCCCCAACGTTTCTTCCTTAAGGCTTGCCCTAATTGCTGTGTCAATATGCTTTTGTCAAAAGGCACCTTTTCTTTCAGGTGGCCCACTTTACCTACAAAACTCTAACTCTGTCTCTCTTTTAAGTACATATATATTGATGTACGTATAGTCAGATGATCCCTCTCTCACCCCTCATATTACCTCTTCAAAACTGTGGATAGGAACAGCCTCCTGCTATTATTCTATTCAGGATCTCTCACTCAATCTTCCCTTTTGAATTGATAACTTTTTTTTTTTTGAGAGGGCATCTCTCATATTTATTGATCAAATGGTTGTTAACAATAAAATTCTGTATGGGGGGGTCAATGCTCAATGCACAGTCATTAATCCATCTCAAGCCTAATTCTCGTCCAGTCTCCAATCTTCTGAAGCCTAACGAACAAGTTCTTACATGGTGAACGAATTCTTACATAGTGAATAAGTTCTTACATGGTGAACAGTACAAGGGCAGTCATCACAGAAACTTCCGGTTTTGATCACACATTATGAACTATAAACAATCAGGTCAAATATGAATATTCGATTGATTCTTATACTTGATTTATATATGGATCCCACATTTCTCCCTTTATTATTATTATTATTTTTATTTTTAATAAAATGCTGAAGTGGTAGGTAGATGCAAGATAAAGGTAGAAAACATAGTTTATTGTTGTAAGAGAGCAATTGTATATGATCATGTGTGTGCCTGTAGATTATGTGCTAATCCGAGCTAGACAAGGGCAATAAAACATCCACGGATGCAGAAGCTTTCTCTCAAAACGGGGGGTGGGGGGTGGGTGAGGTTCTAAGCTTCACCACTGTTGTTCCCCGATTTCTCACCTGATGGCCCCCCTGCGACTGTGCCTGTCTTACGTTGTTCCTCCCTTGAGGAATCTTACCCGTCTCTGGCTAACCAGTCATCTTCCGGGGCCATACAGGGAAATGTAAAGTTGGTAAGTGAGAGAGAAGCCATATTGTTTGAAAAGGTTAGCTTTTTACTTCTTTGCAGATTTATGCCCTGTGACTTCTATGCCCAGCACTTGTCTCGAGGTATCTTTACCACTTGGAGGAATTATGATACTTGGTAAATTCGATATGAGGCACAAATTCTGTTTAAAGGTTGTAATTAGGAAGGAAGAAGAAAAGCTATAGAGGTAGCATATGGAAGAAAACATGGGAGGATTGATTATTTCTTTGACATATCTTCTTGTAGAGTACCTTAAGCATGTATAGGTTTTAAACTACTAACTAACTTGTGCACACATATTAACATAATAGGAATATGGTGACATAAACAAAGCAAATCTATAATTACCAGCCATCTCCAGTGAAGCCAAGAAAACCAGTTAGACACCCTAGGCATTTGTGAAAATTTGTCTGTGATATGATGGATATTGTCCAACTGTACTTGAACAGTCTGAGAGAAATCAGACAAATTAAAGCAACCCATTTCTGGGATCTGTTCACATCCCATGTGTTCTTTTAACCGTAGATAGTCTATAGTCATAAGATTTTGGAGCGCTACAACTTGCACCCCTCCCAACTCCTGGTTGAGTTCCAACAGTACAGATCCAGTCAAATTCATTGTCTCACTGTATGCACATGCCAGCCTAGACATCTCCCTCCTCATTCCAATGGCAAGTCCAGGAAATGGTGGGATGGATGCAGCCACAACTGCAGCATCGCCCGGATACCTGTGAAGGCTTTTTGATGATCATCTCCCGGCAGGAGTCCTCCAGAGAGTGCTGATACCGGAAGCTCCTCCTCATTTTGTATCTAAGTTCATTTTCTGGGCAGCCTAGCTAGGCTTTGATCTTCTGCATAAAAACAAACAGACCCTTTGCCCACACTTTGACATGCCCTCTATACCACTGTGTAGAATTCATTGGAGGTCAGCACACAGGAACTGCTTTTTTTTTTTTATTAAGAGAAAGGAATATTATCAGAAAAGAGTACCTCCATAACCGATCATCTGACACCCTTTAAGTGATCAAAATTAAGGATATTAAAAGCATGTGTTAATCTTTGATTTACCAATAGTTTTATCCTATCAAGGAGTAATCCCCCCCTTTTTTTTAATCTTTAATCTACACTTACATGAAGAATACTATGTTTACTATGCTCTCCCCTATACCAGGTCCCCCCTAAAAACCACATTACAGTCACTGTCCATCAGCATAGCAAAATGTTGTAGAATCACTACTTGTCCTCTCTGCGTTGTACAGCCGTACCTCCCCTTTCTCTCTCCCCACCATGCATGCTAATCTTAATTCCCCCTTTCTTCTTCCCCCCGCTTGTCCCTCCCTGCCCACCCATCCTCCCCAGTTCCTTTCCCTTTGGTATCTGTTAGTCCATTTTTGGGTTCTGAAATTCCGCTGCTGTTTTTTTCCTTCAGTTTTTCCTTTGTTCTTATACTCCTCAGATGAGTGAAATCATTTGGTATTTCTCTTTCTCCCCTTGGCTTATTTCACTGAGCATAATACTCTCCAGCTCCATCCATGTTGCTGCAAATGGTAGGATTTTCCCTTTTCTTATGGCTGAGTAGTATTTCATTGTGTATATGTACCACATCTTGTTTATCCATTCATCTACTGATAGAAACTTAGGTTGCTTCCAACTCTTGGCTATTGTAAATAGTGCTGCGATAAACATAGAGGTGCATCTGTCTTTCTCAAACTTGATTGCTGCATTCTTAGGGTAAATTCCTAGGAGTGGAATTCCTGGGTCAAATGGCAGGTCTGTTTTGAGCATTTTGATGAACCTCCATACTGCTTTCCACAATGGTTGAACTAATTTACATTCCCACCAGCAGTGTAGGAGGGTTCCCCTTTCTCCGCAGCCTCGCCAACATTTGTTGTTGTTTGTCTTTTGGATGGCAGCCATCCTTACTGGTGTGAGGTGATACCTCATTGTAGATTTAATTTGCATTTCTCTGATGACAAGCTATGTGGAGCATCTTTTCATGTGTCTGTTGGCCATCTGTATTTCTTTTTTAGAGAACTGTCTGTTCAGTTCCTCTGCCCATTTTTTAATTGGGTTATTTCTTTTTTGTTTGTTGAGGCATGTGAGCTCTTTATATATTCTGGATGTCAAGCCATTATCAGATCTGTCATTTTCAAATATATTCTCCCATACTGTAGGGTTCCTTTTTGTTCTATTTATGGTGTCTTTCACTCTACAGAAGTTTTTCAGCTTAATGTAGTCCCACTTCTGCTGTTGTTTTCCTTGCCTGGGGAGATATGTTCAAGAAGAAGTCACTCATGTTTATGTCTAAGAGGTTTTTCCCTATGTTTTTTTCCATGAGTTTAATGGTTTCATGACTTACATTCAGGTCTTTGATCCATTTTGAGTTTACCTTTGTATATGGGGTTAGACAATGGTCCAGTTTCATTGTCCCACATGTAGCTGTCCAGTTTTGCCAGCACCATCTGTTGAAGAGACTGTCATTTCCCCATTGTATGCCCATTGCTCCTTTATCAAATATTAATTGACCATATATGTCTGGGTTAATGTCTGGAGTCTCTAATCTGTTCCACTGGTCTGTGGCTCTGTTCTTGTGCCAGTACCAAATTGTCTTGATTACTATGGCTTTATAGTAGAGCTTGAAGTTGGGGAGTGAGATCCCCCCTACTTTATTCTTCTTCTTCAGGATTGCTTTGGCTATTCGGGGTCTTTGATGTTTCCATATGAATTTTTGAATTATTTGTTCCAGTTCGTTGAAGAATGTTGCTGGTAATTCGATAGGTATTGCATCAAATCTGTATATTGCTTTGGGCAGGATTGCCATTTTGACGATATTAATTCTTCCTAGCCATGAGTATGGGATGAGTTTCCATTTGTTAGTGTCCCCTTTAATTTCTCTTAAGAGTGACTTGTAGTTTTCAGGGTATAGGTCTTTCACTTGTTTGGTTAGGTTTATTCCTAGGTATTTTATTCTTTTTGATGCAATTGTGAATGGAATTGTTTTCCTGATTTCTCTTTCTATTGGTTCATTGTTAGTGTATAGGAAAGCTACAGATTTCTGTGTGTTAATTTTGTATCCTGCAACTTTGCTGTATTTCGATATCAGTTCTAGTAGTTTTGGAGTGGAGTCTTTAGGTTTTTTTATGTACAGTATCATATCATCTGCAAATAGTGACAGTTTAACTTCTTCTTTACCAATCTGGATTCCTTGTATTTCTTTGTTTTGTCTGATTGCCGTGGCTAGGACCTCCAGTACTATGTTGAAAAACAGTGGGGAGAGTGGACATCCCTGTCTGGTTCCCGATCTCAGAGGAAATGCTTTCAGCTTCTCGCTGTTCAGTATAATGTTGGCTGTGGGTTTATCATATATGGCCTTTGCTATGTTGAGGTACTTGCCCTCTATTCCCATTTTGCTGAGAGTTTTTTATCATGAATGGATGTTGAATTTTGTCAAGTGCTTTTTCAGCGTCTATGTAGATGACCATGTGGTTTCTGTCTTTCTTTTTGTTGATGTGGTGGATAATATTGATGGATTTTTGAATGTTGTACCATCCTTGCATCCCTGGGATGAATCCCACTTGGTCATGGTGTCTGATCCTTTTGATATACTGTTGAATTCTGTTTGCTAATATTTTATTGAGTATTTTTGCATCTACATTCATCAGGGATATTGGTCTGTAATTTTCTTTTTTGGTTGGGTCTTTGCCTGGTTTTGGTATTAGGGTGATGTTGGCTGCATAGAATGAGTTTGGGAGTATTCCCTCCTCTTTTATTTTTTGGAACACTTTAAGGAGAATGGGTATTATGTCTCCTCTGTGTGTCTGATAAAATTCTGAGATAAATCTGTCCAACCCTGGGGTTTTGTTCTTGGGTAGTTTTTTGATTACCATTTCAATTTCTTTGCTCGTAATTGGTCTGTTTGGATTTTCTGTTTCTTTCTGGGTCAGTCTTGGGAGGTTATATTTTTCTAGGAAGTTGTCCATTTCTTCTAGGTTTTCCAGCTTGTTGGCATATAGGTTTTCATAGTAGTCTTTAATAATTCTTTGTATTTCTGTGGAGTCTGTCGTGATTTTTCCATTCTCATTTCTGATTCTGTTGATTTGTGTTGATTCTCTTTTTCTCTTAATAAGTTTGGCTAGAGGCTTATCTATTTTGTTTATTTTCTCAAAGAACCAGCTCTTGGTTTCGTTGATTTTTGCTATTGTTTTATTCTTCTCAATTTTGTTTATTTCTTCTCTGATCTTTATTATGTCCCTCCTTCTGCTGACTTTAGGCCTCATTTGTTCTTCTTTTTCCAGTTTTCATAATTGTGATGTTAGACTATTCATTTGGGATTGTTCTTCCTTCTTCAAGTGTGCCTGGATCACTATATACTTTCCTCTTAAGACTGCTTTCACTGCATCCCACAGAAGTTGGGGCTTTGTGTTGTTGTTGTCATTTGTTTCTATATATTACTTGATCCCTATTTTGATTTGTTCATTGATCCATTGATTATTTAGAAGCATGTTGTTAAGCCTCCATGTATTTGTGAGCCTTCTTGTTTTCTTTGTAGAATTTATTTCGTTTTATACCTTTGTGGTCTGAAAAATTGGTTGGTAGAATTTCAATATTTTGGAATTTACTGAGGTTCTTTTTGTGAGCTCATATATGGTCTATTCTGGAGAGTGTTCCATGTGCACTTGAGAAGAATGTCTATCCTGTTGCTTTTGGATGTAGAGTTCTATAGATGTCTATTAGGTCCATCTGTTCTAGTGTGTTGTTCAGTGCCTGTGTGTCCTTACTTATTTTCTGCCCAGTGGATCTATCCTTTGGGGTGAGTGGTGTGTTGAATTCTCCTAAAATAAATGCATTGCAGTCTATTTCCCTCTTTAGTTCTGTTAGTATTTCTTTCACAAATGCTGGTGCTCCTGTGTTGGGTGCATATATATTTAGAATGGTTATATCCTCTTGTTGGACTGAGCCCTTTATCATTTGTAGTGTCCTTCTTTATCTCTTGTTACTTTCTTTCTTTTGAAGTCTATTTTGTCTGATATTAGTACTGCAACCCCTGCTTTCTTCTCACTGTTGTTTGCCTGAAATATGTTTTTCCATCCCTTGACTTTTAGTCTGTGCATGTCTTTGGGTTTGAGGTGAGTTTCTTGTAAGCAGCATATAGATGGGTCTTGCTTTTTTATCCATTCTATTACTCTGTGTCTTTTGATTGGTGCATTAAGTCCATTTACATTTAGGGTGACTATTGAGAGATATGTACTTATTGCCATTGCAGGCTTTAGATTCGTGGTTACCAAAGGTTCAAGGTTGGCTTCTTTAGTATCTTACTGCCTAACTTAGCTCGCTTATTGAGCTGTTATATACACTGTCTGGAGATTCTTTTCTTCTCTCCCTTCTTATTCCTCCTCCTCCATTCTTCATATGTTGTGTGTTTTGTTCTGTGCTCTTTTTAGGAGTGCTCCCATCTAGAGCAGTCCCTGTGAGATGCCCTGTAGAGGGGTTTGTGGGAAGCAAATTCCCTCAGCTTTTGCCTGTCTCAGAATTGTTTAATCCCACCACCATATTTAAATGATAGTCGTGCTGAATACAGTATCCTTGGTTCAAGGCCCTTCTGTTTCATTGCATTAAATATATCATGCCATTCTCTTCTGGCCTGTAGGGTTTCTGTCGAGAAGTCTGATGTTAGCCTGATGGGTTTTCCTTTAAAGGTGACCTTTTTCTCTCGAGCTGCCTTTAATACTCTTTCCTTGTCCTTGATCCTTGCCATTTTAATTATTATGTGTCTTGGTGTTGTCCTCCTTGGATCCTTTCTGTTGGGGGTTCTGTGTATTTCCATGGTCTGTTCAATTATTTCCTCTCCCAGTTTGGGGAAGTTTTCAGCAATTATTTCTTCAAAGAGACTTTCTATCCCTTTTCCTCTTTCTTCTTCTTCTGGTACCCCTCTAATACGAATATCATTCCTTTCGGATTGGTCGCATAGTTCTCTTAGTGTTGTTTCATTCCTGGAGATCCTTTTATCTCTCTCTATGTCAGCTTCTATACATTCCTTTTCTCTGGTTTCTATTCCTTCAATGGCCTCTTGCATCTTATCCATTCTGGTTATAAATCCTTCCAGGGATTGTTTCACTTCTGTGATCTCCTTCCTGACATCTGTGATCTCCCTCCGGACTTCATCCTATTGCTCTTGCATTTTTCTCTGCATCTCATACCATTGCTCTTGCATTTTTTTCTGCATCTCTGTCAGCATGTTCATGATATTTATTTTAAAATCTTTTTCAGGAAGACTGGTTAGGTCTGTCTCCTTCTCAGATGTTGTCTCCGTGATCTTTGTCTGCCTGTAGTTTTGCCTTTTCATGGTGATAGAGATAGTTTGCAGAGCTGGTACAAGTGACAGCTGGAAGAGCTTTCCTTCTTGTTGGTTTGTGGCCTTCCTATCCTGGGAGAATAGCGACCTCTAGTGGCTTATGCTTGGCAGCTGTGCCCAGACAGGGCTTCTGCTACCTGCCCGGTTGCTATGGAGTTTATCTCGCTGTTGCAGTGGGCATGACCTGGCTGGGGCTGCTCCTCAAAAATGGTGGAGCCCCATTGGAGGGGGAGTGACTGGGAGGCTATTTATCTCTGTAAAGGGCCTCTGTGCTCCCTGTTACTCAGGGGGTTAGAGTGCCCAGAGATCCCCAGATTCCCTGCCTGTCAGCTAAGTGTCCTGTCCTGCCTTTTAAGACTTCTAAAAAGCACTCTCCAAACCAAAACAACAACAGCAACAACAAAAGAAAAAAAAATTAAATAAATAATTTTTTTTAAAAAAAGGGAAAAATGCATGATTTTCTTTGTCCTCAGGCACCCATCTCAGGCACCTGCTCACCGGTCTTGCTGCCCTGTTTCCCTAGTATTGGGGTCTCTGTCCCTTTAAGGCTTCCAAAAAGCACTCGCCAAAAAAAGAGGAAAAAAAAAACTGCTCCCGTTTCTTTGTTCTCTGGCTTTGGCCTCAAGCACCCACTCACTGGTCCTGCTGCCTGGAGCCGGGGGGCGGGGTGCTCGGGTCTCGCTGGGCCAGGGCTTTTATCTTACGGCCTTCGCGAGGCGCTGGTTTCTCGCAGGTGTGGATGTGGTCTGGATGTTGTCCTGTGTCCTCTGGTCTCTATTTTAGGAAGAGTTGTCTTTGTTATATTTTCATAGATATATGTGGTTTTGGGAGGAGATTTCTGCTGTTCTACTCACGCCGTCATCCTGGCTCTGCCTCTTGAATTGATATCTTACTTTGATATTTTCGTTTCACGTGCAATTTAAGTGATAACTTAAATGGATAAAACATAAATTAGAGTAATTTAGATTGTGGATATCAGTGCTTGGCATTGGTGTTTCAAATAATTTTCCCTCACAAGTTTGTCTTTGCAGCTTAGGTATTTGTTTTTCTTCAGTACAAATGTTGGTTATTACTTTCCCATTATTTGTTCAAGGTTATTATTTGTTAATGCCTCTTGCTTGAGAATCAGATTTCTATTTTGTATATACACATCAATTATCACTCATAATTTTGACTTGGTTCTTTTCTATTAAGTGTCAAAAAACGTCTTTTATTTGACCTTTGAAATATAGGTTTCATTTGTTTTCTAGTCTCAGGTTTGATTTCTGTTGATTTTTAATAAAGAATTCAATCTTGCTACTAAAATTTTAGGCTCTGCTGCCTTTTTAAAAATTGTTACTTGTTGTCATTCTCACGATTTTGTCCTTTCAATTTGTTCTTCATAATAATGAATTCTTAACTGTGGTCATGCCATAGATGAATATTTTGTAAAGAGTAAAAAACCAACAATTTTCTTTTGCTTTATTTGGTTTCTGAGTGCAAGAAAAA
Source organism: Manis javanica (assembly GCF_040802235.1). NCBI lineage: Eukaryota > Metazoa > Chordata > Mammalia > Pholidota > Manidae > Manis > Manis javanica. The sequence goes on along the minus strand of NC_133160.1, from coordinate 123,211,136 downwards.
TAAGAGACAGGCTTTCTTTAAAAGTCCTAAAATTAGTGTTCCCTTCCTATTTTGAAAATGTTTTATTGACATGAAAGTGGTCTCTGGCTTATTTATTTTTTTCTTTTTCTGCAAAATTATCTATGAAAGAAGATAAATGTATCCATCATCATGTAGGGACCTTAATCCTCTGCTAACCCTGCCCTTTCACTGAGAGAATTCTCCTCCCTTGTCCAAACCTGGGTCCCATATTTCAGTGGGTAGCCCATAATGGAAATCTGGCAGGGGTTAATATATTGTGGCTCTAAACTTGGACAATGTGGGAGTGCCTTTTGCTCTAGTACTTGTTTCTCAGATTTTGAGAAGTGCTTGCAATTACTCTGCATAGACCAGATAAAAGGCAGGGGAACTACCTTCCTGGGTATAGAGCTTTCAGGGATCATTGTCTCCATTTCTTGTGAGAAAGCACAATCATACATTTCTAGTCACGACATAAGCATTTAAAGATTAGCACTGTAATTTCCAAATGGTTGCCCCAAAAGAAGAGCTTAGATTACTAGAAATTATTCTAGTCATTCAGAAACTTTTATAAAGTAAGTGGAGTGGATTCAAGTCAATGTAGGTTTTCCTTTTTGTACATTGACTGAGGAATGAGATGTGGAATATCTTCTTTTTCTTAATTTTCTTATTATGATTTTTCTCCTCTGATATTGGATGCAAAATATGTGCCTATCCCTTTAATGCTTTGCCTGTTCCAGAATATTGTATTATGTGATAATTGCTCCTGTATTGTAGTATAAGTCAAGTGCTGCTTTTCTATGGCTGTGAAAAAAAATTTGTTTTTGTTTTGACAAGTTTTCAAGGATATTTTAATGAGAAGAAGTCAAACAAAAGTTACAAGACTGTGGAATCTAATTCTGAAATCTGAAATCTGCCTTAAGTTTTTGACAAGCTAACATTTGTGTTTGTGACACGTGTACAGAATTTCAGCATTAAATCCATCTGTCTATTGCCACAAAAGGTGTTGCGCAGGGTACCATTAAAAAAGCAGACAAATAAAAGCAGATTTATCCAACAGTACTACAAACTCTAGGAACCATATGCTCCCTAGAATCAGTAGTATTAACTACCCTATGAGCATTGACATTGTTTCAGAGTGAGTCTGCTGTCATAGAGTGAATGCTAATTGTCACTTTCCGCAGTGGAAATTAGGTATGTGGGTTTTGACTTCCTACAATGTCCTATTCCTCCACCTAAATATAAGGATGTCACTGAATTTTATCATCTCTTAGAAAATCAAATCTTTTGACCATAACAACAAAATCAGTGTATTTTACTTTTTGATAGTGTGCAGAGATGAACTGTCCAGAGAGAAGAGAACTTCTGACTGACATAAACTAAGCTGTTCTTTTTTTTTGATATGTAACTGGGGAAATTAGCTTTATCATTGCACTTTGCCATTTGCAAAATGAGAATAGCAACTTATGAACTTGTTTTCCAAACTTAAGTAAATCATAGACAATATTGAAAAATATTTTATATATCAAAATGTCTTTAAATGTGTAGTGATGTCAGTGGTAGAAAAAATGTTTTTACCAACATTAATATATTATTTATAAAGTTAAAATTAGCAGTTATGTTAGCCGAACCTATTTTCTTAATATTTAATCTTTTAGATCTGTAGTTTTTTAATAAACAATATAGGCCAAGATCTCTGTTATTAAAAGTAGTTCCTAACATAAACATAAGTTTTTAAATAAATTTATATGATTTGGAGGTTTCCTGAATATTACATTTTTCCATTTATTTCTAAATCATAGAATGTTTTAAGGAAGTTGTGAAAAGTCTGAGAAGTGATTTGGAAACATTGTAATAGATATTGAATAAGAATAACTTGTATTGCCATCTATGTCTTTACTAAATAAATACTTAAAAATTTATAATAGTTTTTAAATTACAATTCATGTCCTAAATACTAGTTATACGAAAAAGTGAAACTTTTCAATGAGAAAAGATAATAGGTATATTTAGATAAGGAAAAACAGTTACTCTTGGAAAGATAAGACAGACACAGAAACAATTTTCTGTAAGTAAAGACATTGAAGGTGTTTCAGTGACGATAATTTCTTTTCATAGTACATATGAGAAATTAGTTTCTAAAACAAAATGAAATACTGAAACTCAGACAATCTTTATATTGTTGTCACAAATACATACTATAATTACTATTCATAGGCCATGTGGCCTAAATAAAATAGATGTAATAAAAATAAACAAGAATTTTAATGTAAAACATTTTATATAATATGTAAGAGAAATTCAGAGTTTAACTTTCATTCCTGTAAAATTATTTTACAGTTTGAATAAAAAATGCATTAATGTTTTGAACACAAAATATATATGAACACCTAATTATTTAGTGCAAGGATAAGCAAACTATGTCTCACAGAGTAAATTCGGCCCTCTGTTGATTTTGTAAATAAAGTGTTATTGTAACCCCAGCACATCTACTCATTTAAGTATTGTTCATGGATGCTTTCCTATTATGATGGTAGAGCTGAGTAACTGTCAGTGACTGCATGACCCATAAAGTCTAAAATATTTACTATCTGGCCTTTACAGATAGTAAATCTTTACAGAAAGACTGCCAAAACCTGACTAAGGATATTGTCTAGAACACAGTAGAAATTCAAAATTGTTTACTATTGTCAAAAATATTTAATGATGCAAAATACTGTTATGTAAAGTTTCAGTCTCAGACTCAATAAAATGCCTTCATAAAATACTGTAGAATGGAAAAACCTTTTTCAGAAAGGCCATATTATGCTATACATTAATGCAATAAAAGTATGCCAAAATCTTGTTCTAATGATTATTCTTTTTAAAATCTGGTCTGAAAATAATATTGAAATATGCAAAAGGCTATAAGATGTTTATATTTATAGAAATTTAAAAAAAAGTTTTATATTTTATTCCTTGCATGGACTTGTGTAGACCTAATATGAATTATATATATTAATAATATGTACTAATATGTAAATCCATTATTGCTCTGCATTATATGTAATTTTACACATTCAGTGATATTTATATAACCAATGATTTTATATAATTCAATGATTACAACTATATAAACAAATAATACAATAGAATGATTATGGTACTTCTGAGGCTAGTAATTTTATAGATGATTTTTTTTCCTCTGTTTTCCAAAACTTCTGGTATATACTTAACTCTTCAAATGAGTGAGATAAATCTTTGTTTTCAGTGTTATCATTTTTTATATTTAATAAGTATATTTAAATAAATTGATATTTTGGCTATATTGCATTTAATATCACAAGATTTTGCTGTTAAAAATAAATTTAGATATTTTTAACTGTACTAACTTCAAATCCAATACAAAACTTTTTCTGCAAAGTAACTTGTAATTTTTCATTGTCCTTTATTTCAATGACAAGAGCTTATAATCAAATACAATTCTTAAACCAAAATTAAATTTCTCTTCAACATAACTGTCTATCTACTTTAATCTTACATTACTTAGTTTCCAAAGTGGTGAGATGAAAATACTTTATATATCCTTAAGTATTTTAGTTTTTTATTCAGGATTTTGGCATATTTCAAGAAATACTTCATGCTTTTGCTTGATGTTTATAAAAAGGTAATACCAAAGGTTTTGATAAGACATCACAGGCTTCAGTCATGTCTCTGAAAAATGCAGGTCATAGATGGCATAGAAATCACATTATCAATCTCTTCTTCTAACTTACCCGTATCTATAAATCCTATTCATTGTTTTGGCACGCTTGGGAAATGGTTTGTCTTAGGAAAGACTGGATTCATGTGTTCTGTAGATATTCCTATTTGTTGTGTCGTTCTGTCATTCAGAATGTAATTTCTCTTTTTGTTTTTCTCCTATGTGATACATGTGCTCATCCTAAAATAATGTGGAAGAGGGACATTTGGATTCTTATAAATTACAAAAATAGGATTGTGGCTGCAAGTATCAGATGTTTTTACTTGTTTTAGATACCTGTCATTAAGATTCTCAAGGATGTTTCTTTAAATCTGAGATTGTAAGTAAGGGAAAGATTTTTAATTAATCTTTTATTGTAAAGCCCAAACCCAGAGTATAAAATAAACTTCAAATTAGCAACAGTTAAGGTAAGTATATAGGCATACAGCAAATAACTACAAACAATTTGAAAGTTATTGTGGATCTGTTATTTATTCTAATGGCTTCATTACTATAACATTGAAAAAAAATGCTTGCAAAGTAGTCTCTGAATTTGCTTCTGTTCTCTTGTCTTTTTCTTTCTTTTTCTTTTTTTACCATTAGTATATATTTTCAGCTTCTGCCTACGCAGTGGTACAGTCGAACTGCTGACTTTTTGATGTAGAGCTGTTCAGGAATTGTGAAGTGTTCACACTCTTGTTTGACAGTACTTAGTGTTGAACCTTTACATGTGCTTGTTTTGTCTTAACCAGAAACACTCGAATGTGTCTTCACAGTGTTTGCAACGCTATTGTCATTGTGTTACTATAGACATCCAACTAAAATAGAAATAATGAAGATGTAAAATTATTTTGCATATGCACCAATTCTTCGCTTTGCTTTTTATTAAGAAAAATTTTTATTGACTTGTGAAGATGGAGAGGGAAATTATTTACACTAAAATAGTCCTATATAGTTTAAGTTAAATGGACTTTAAGAAGAGTCTTAATTATTTGTTAAATAAACTTCTATGAAAACCAAGTAGAAATACATATGGCTACATATATATCTATTATATGTGAATATATTTTATTTTATTGACCCCCGACAATGAAGATACATTAGTTTTCCCAATGACACTAAATGTATAGTATATGTTATCATGGCTTCTTTGTCCTTAACACAGATATTTAAATTTAATTCAGCTATAAAGCTTAGTGTTCCAGGTTTTCTCAGTGTTAAAATTGTATACAGATTGTGAAAATAAGACATTCTGTCCTTTGAAAAAATAAATGTGAATGTTTTAAAATGCAAAGCAAAAATCTGTAATTATTTCTTAAAAGAAGATTCAGTTTTATAAAATCCAAATACTTTATATATTTTATTAAATGTAGAATATATGTCAAATAGTTTTGTAGAACAAGACAAATACTGGAAACATATTTGAATTGTCTGCTTTTTTGTACATATGTGCAGAAGAGATTATTGTTGAGTAAATCTAAATTCATTCAGCTATGGTTGAAATCTGTTCAGAATTGGGGCACTGTAGGTCAATGAATTTGCAAATTGAATTAGAAGCAGAATCTTTTCTGTATTATGATCCTTCCCATATTAGAGATGTACAAAACAAACAAGCAAAATATCAAAAACTTGGGGTGTTATGGATTGGATTAGGTTAGAGGGAAGCTTAAACAGATATTGTAATTCATTGACGTGAGGCTTGGTTTAATAAATCCTACATCCTTCTGTTTCCAATTTAGTATTGTAGTCAAACATATTTATAAAGATTATGGAAAACATGACAGAAAAGTATAAAATTCTGCAGTGGAGATGTTCTCTTTCATATACCTCATACCTAAGTATTTAATATGTTGAACTTTTTCTTTGGATATATGGGGATAGAGGCAGTAAAAGTTTTACTTTTTAAAATCAGACATAGATAATTATAAATATCTACATAAATCACTAGTTCTTGGATACTTTTCACACCTAAAAATATATTATTTTTATGGCTGAAATTTCTATAAATTTTATTGGAAAATACACTTATTCTCTCCAATTACCTTAATTGTGCATGCTTGTAGATATCAATTAACATTAGTAGTAATCTCTTAGATGAGAATAATATATAGATTAATATATCCAGTTACTTTCCTTCATCATAAAGAATTCTCAATGCTATGTTTTCATTATATCTTTACATTTTTGTCTTTTTGTAAGATATACTAACATATCTTAAAAAGGTCATATATTTAATTGCTGGAATGTACATTATGACAGATAACACTTACTGAGTGTTAACTATGTGTTCAGACTCTTGATTATAGGAATACTATTTAACTTCATTTAATCCTCATGAATATTTAGTGTGGGAGCAAATAAAAGCATAAGGATTTCTCCGATAATAACACCAAGAAATAGAGTAAAAAAGTTACTTGATTGGTATTACATAGCTTGTAATTCATGGTGCTGAATTTCAAACCCAAACAGATAAACTGAGTGAACACACTCTTTAACTCCATGAAATTTGCTCTCGCAGGTAAGTTTTGATGACAATTGAAAATTAGGAAGTACATGAAAATAGTACTTCACAGTCCAGCATGTTGCTGGAAGAAAAAAAACATATGCCACTGAACAAATGTTATGTTACAATTTCTTTAGTGAGACCATTCTTCAGTTCCTTCCTTCAACTACAACTACAAAAGTTGTATTTATTTTTTCTTGAATTCTTACACTGAAAACATATTTCAAAGCATAGGTGACAAGAAGTTCCATAATAATTAATGCTTATATTTTGGGTTATAGCAAACCACCTCATGATAAATAACCTTAACTGTTATTATTCTTTTCTTTGGCTCTTCTCTGTGTCCCAAAGTGTCAAGTGCACACTTCCAAGTTGTTCTTACCTAGTTATGAGAATATGGCATATTCATGGATTGACTTATTTTTCTCCTCACCTAGTTATGGTAGCTGATATTATTTTGGTAAGCACCCTAGTGGGAAGTACCTAGTGGAGTTCCAGAAGTATAATTAATGGGTGTTTAATTAATTTTTGTAAAGTGAATTCACATGTATACAGAATTTCTAATAATAATAGTATTTATGTCAATGTTATATAATAAATATTTACATACACATATTTATTAGCTTCTTTCCTGATAAGTACATTTCTAATTTAAAAATTAAAACCTTTCTGGAATATATCATTGAAAAATAGAGAGCCCCCTCTTAGCAATCTACAACCATATCCTGAATTAGTGGAACATTTCTCTATAAAAGAATATACAGGGTTGAAATGACATTTTTAAAAAAATCAGTATTTCAGGAAAATATATACTATCCTAATGAAAGCTGTGCTGTGAGACTGAACCATGTTTTGATTGAAGTTACACTGAAATAAGACTTCAATTTTCTTAATGATCACTAACAAAACTAACTCTATGTTTATAAAATATAGTGAATAACGAGGGGTATTAATAACATTTTGAATAATAGTTAATTTCAGTAACTATATCTCAGTGAAATTATGATTCAGTAGACAATTTCATTTCAATTATGTAATACCAGATATAAAAATGGAAATATTCAGATTTTTAAAATATCACAATGAGATACATCATAACTAAATATTTAAGATTTCATAACGGTTTGCTTTTGCACAAAAATCCCATTAATAAGGTTTAAAGTAAATGGAAACTCTCTGAAAGTCATGGTGTATTTATGATAGCAGCAATAGAAATGCACAAAGTATATTAAAAAATAAAATAAAAAATTATCCAAAATAAAAGATCAAATGAGGAAATTCTCAGAGATGGAACAGAAATAAATTCAGGTGCATCCAAAAAGATCAAAGAAATAGAGTGATATTTTTGTTTGGTTGCCATAAATTTCCTGGGAACTTGTCAGTCTTAATAAAAAAGAAAGTGTAAAATTTCTTTGTATGACACATAAACATCACTCCTAAAACTGAAGCAAAGTTGCACTGAGCAGAAAACAGTTTTAAAAAGAACTCAAGGAAGATCAGAAGCTTTGGTCATATTGACTGTCTAGATTTAATGAAAACCTTGCCAATAACAGAAAGTTCAAACTCTAAGCAATAAGCAAAAAAGTTCCAGGTTCAGGGATATTATACTTTTCAAGACATTTGTTATTTTGGTGAACTGAGAGTCTCCATAAACTGAGTTGGGCAATTGAACTGAGGCATATTTCAGTGCAAACAAACAAAATTCTACTGCAATAATTCAGAAATGCTATGTATTGGACTACTAAGACTAAAAAATAATATTTTCTGTGACAGTACCAATGGAATTACAAATGAATAAAAATTTAGGAAGAAAAGTCCTGCTTACATATGTTTTACATGATGTTTTAAGGAAAATTGATGTGCAGATAATATTTTAAAAAGCCATCTTTACTTTATTATGCCAATGTATGTGGAAATATCTGATTTATAAATATTCTAAAATCATATTGTTATTAATGGTAATTACACCTAGTTGATCAAGTATCCTAAATGAGTAAACTTTTCCTGAATTATTAGTTTTATTTTATTTTTGTTTTTACCTGTCTTCTGGTCAAAATATTGACTCTAGCATTATCTACTAATGAATTTCAAAAACATTTTATTAAAACTAAACATGATTTCTCTCTTAGCCTAATGTATGCATATTATACTTTAGTATATTATACTTTAGCATAATATACTAAAAAATATTTCAGAAAATTCTTATATGAATCTTGACTGGGCAGTAACCATTCTTCACTATAAAATTATAAATCAATTGAGTCCAATTTGATATAAATAAATTCTGACTTCTTGAAATCTGCTCTTAATCATGTCACCTTCAAAAAAATAAAGCTCTCTGCTAATGGTAATGTAGTAAAAAGAACACTATTAAATAATGCTAGAGGAAATATGAATTGTATAGCCAGTCTTCAAATGTAATCAATCAGTACATCTGTCAGCAATATAAATTATGATAGGACATAATAGCTTGTGACATTACTACTATTGCTGGGAACAATAACAAAGCTGGATAAAGCAAAAATGCTCATGTTCAAGATATGAGATCTATAAATTCAGTAAGAAATAGAAGGGCAAAGAGTTTGCACAGTGGAGAATGAAGGAAAAGCAGGCTAAGTTTTGTAGGCTTTTCATTCACGGAAATTCACCAAATGAGAAACGCAAGAGGTTAAAAAATGTATTTGCCTGTTATAGGGCCACTACAGAAGGACAATAAAACTGACAGAACTTTTGGTGGTTTATGGCTTCATTGATGACTGGACAGGTGCTAAACCCACAGCCATCTCCCCTAAAGAAATCCATCAAATTCTAAAAATATGAGGATTAGAACCAAATAGCTAAGGCAGATGCCTCTGAAAATAGACAAAATGTTTTAACAAGCAGCTTGTGGGTGTGAGAAGACAGAAAATGGATATTAGAACCTGATTGTAAAAAGAGCCCCAGAAAACCAGATTTCAGATAAAATGTGTAAACCTAGATACAAAATAATGCTATGTAAACCACAGTTAACACATTACCCAAACTGTGAAGCAAATGACATAGCTCTATTCCTGATTAATTTAAGGTGATATCTACTTATCAAATAAAAGGATGAATTCTCTCTAAATGAAGATACTGGTACTTGGAGCCTCTACAAAATTTATATACACAGCATTTGTAAGTCAAACAAAAGTGATTAAGAATGCAAAATAAAAAAGAAAAGTAAGATTGAAAAGCAGGAAAAAAACTTAGAAATTACTGTAGATTGAGAAGGCAGTAAGTAAGCTCTTGTCATATTACAATGCTTAGAAGTATGGTATGTGTATCAAGCAGAAAACCAGCAATCCCACTCTAAAGTACGTGTGAAATTTGAGCTATTTATATAAGGCCATACTGTAATGCTATTCTATTATTACAATGTGCTATTTGCCAATGGATTGAAAAATCCAATGGGAGATATCAAATTACAAAAAAAGATCCATTCATTAATGACCACTATCTGATCCATGACAAATGTAAAACCTCAATGTAGTGGAGAATTGCTTTTTAAAAAATTATTGTTCGATTATTTGTTGAATTTATTTTTAGTAAATAGTCAATTGTATATACATATATGAAAACAATATGCTTTCTAATTTCAAATTAATATCAAAATATGAATGATATGAAAATTAAGTTTCTTATAAGTAAACATAGGAAATATTCTTATGACCTTGGGGTAGCTGTATATTCTTTGAGAAGAGTCCAAGAAGTGCTAACCAAAGAGGCAAATAAGAACTAGGACAAAATTAATATCATGAACTCCTACTTATCAAAAAACACCATTAAAGAAATGAAAAATAAAGAGTGAATCATATTTGTAATACAGATATTTGAAAAAATATTCAAATACAAAATAACTTTCACACATGTAAAAGAAAATAGCATAATTAGTAAGTAAGGAAAATATTTGAACATACTTCAAAAGAGGGTAGTCAGTGTTTCATTTCATGCCAGCTGAACCATGCTGGGACATTACTATGTAGTCATCTGAATGGCAAAAAGGAAAACAAATAAGTAATGGTAAGTATCATTGAGAATATGCAGAAGCTGGAACTTTCCTACAGCATTTTTGAGAGAGTGCTTTGGATTAATTAGTTTGGAAAACTGACAATGTCTACAAAAATAGATCATATGTACACACATGGCCCAGGAATTTCCTTTCTTGGTATATGATTAATTGAAATGTGTTCATATGCTTATGAAAAGATGTGGAATAGAAAATTCATGATAGAAAAATGTGTTAAGCACCCAAATGCCTCTTTATAGTTTATGGGTAAATCAATTTTTCCATAATATATACTGGAATAATATAAATTAATAAACATGGGATAACTACACAAGAAACATAAATCATTCTCTCCAACAGAAATCAGACACAAATCTCAGAAACAGAAACCAGTGCACTTAACGATTGAACCCACATATATAATGATCATAAAACACACATACTATGTTATTATATATAAATGGGTTAACCTTGTGGTGTTTAATGATTGGAAGTCATGAGGCATCTTCAGAGTAGCTTGTAATGATCTTCCCTTGGTTTGTGTGATTATAACCCAAGACTATATTGTGGAAATTTTTTAAGCTATGCATTAATGTTTTGTTGTCTTTTATTTGTACATTATATGTCAATGAAGTTTACTAAAATAGTGCATGTGTCTCTCAAGTCAACAATCCAATTTCTAGAAGTCATTTTCACCTGTTTTCATAAAAATTACTGTGCTTTATATTCAACAGACCCACTATCCAAGGAATTAAAGGAAATTCTGCAGGCAGAAGGAAAGTGATACCGACAGAAATATGTATTTGCATTAAGAAATAAAAAACACTGGAAATAGTAAGTATTTAGACAAGTACTTATGTTTACTTTATAATACTTTAAATCTCCTCAAATATAATTGACTATTTAAACAATAATTATACAGTGTGACTTCATTGTATCTGTGCAAGTAAAATGTATGATAACAGCAGCACAAAGGTTGGAAGGGGAGGAATGAAATCTTACTATTGTAAGGTTCTTACTTAAATGTGACATATAAAAATACTCAACTTATCCACAAAGAAAGATAAAAGAAAAATGAGAAAAAGAATAGATGTTACAAAAAGAAAATAGATTTAAGCAAAACTATAGAAATAATCATACTAAATGTAAGTGATGGAAACATTCCAATTAGAAGTCAGACATGGTTGGATTAGATGCAAAAAAATACTTAAGGCATTCATGCCTACCCAAACACACTTAAAGTATGAAAACACAAATAGATAAAAGTGAAATCTTGGTATAAGATTTAATATGCTAAAACTAAGGAAAACAAAGCCAAAATGGCTAGTTTAACATTGGATATAGTAGATTTTGGAAAGAAAAATAATTATTACCAGAGATAAAGAAGCTCATTGAGTGAAGATAAAAGAATCAACTCATTAAGGGAAGACAATAATGCTATAAACATTTATGCCCATAACAACAAAGCTTCAAAATACATGAAGCAAAATCTGATAAAGCTTTAAGGAGAAATCAGTTAAATGTATAATTATAGTTGGGGATTTCAATAGTCCTCTAGATAATACGCAGAACAAATAAACAAAAACATGAGGAAGTTTATAGAACACTTGAACAATGCTATCAACCAAATTGGCCTTACTGACTTTGTCGAAGATACCAGTAGACAACAGCAGAAAACGAATTATTTCCAAGTGCATGTAGAACATTTACCATATTCTGAACCATAAAAAGAATCTCAGTAAACTTAAAAGGATTCAACTAATAAGACATGTTCTCTGACCACAACATGATTAAATTAGAAATAACATTAGACATTAGAAATAAATCACAGAAACATCATTAAAATGTCCCCAAATATACAAAAACTAAATAAACTAAATAACACACTTTTATCCATAATTAAAAGGGGAAATCAAAAGGAAATTAGAAAGAATTTTGTATTGAATAAACATGAAAACACACATATCAAAATTTGCAGGATGTGCAAATTGATGAATTGGACTTCACCCAAGCAAGAATTTTGGTATTCACAAAGCACTATTAAGTGAATGAAAAGGGAGAAAATGTTTTATAATCATATAATGTGATAAAGGTCTTGGACACAGAATACATTAAAAAATGTTAAAGCTTAATAATAAGAAAGCAAAATAATTTTTGAAAATGGGAATATACTTGGACAGCCTTAAATCCAAAAACAAATGTGACAAATAAGCACAGAGGAATATGCTCTGCACCTAGTAATTATTAGTTGTTGGATTTAAATGCAAATTAAAACCACACTTCTATTAGAAGGCTGAAATGAAAATCATGCCTATTAGAAGGCTAAAATTTAAAATATTGACCATATCTCTTTTTTGTGAGGATATAGAGCAGCCTGAATTCTCATATACTACTAAAGGGAATCTAAAATGGTTCAACCACTTTGGACAACGTTTGGTAGTATCTTAAAAACTCAAATATATACTTACTATTCATCCAGCCCTTCCATTACTAAGCATTCACTACCCCAAAACTGTCACAAGAAAATATATATTCACACAATGACTGGAAATTCAATGTTTATAGCAGCTTTATTGTAATAGTCTCAACCTGGAAACAACATGCTCATCAATAGGTAAAGAAAGAAAGAAACTGTGGGATATTCATAGAGTACAGTCCTACTCAGGAATTAAAATAAATAAATGATTGATACCCTCAACAATATGTATTATGTATGCATCTCAGAATAACTATACTGAGAGAAAAAAGTTACTTAAAAAGTCTAATCTGGTTATACAAAATTTTAGAAAAAGCGAAGTAATTTTTAGTGACAGAAAGCAGGTTATCGGTTGCCTTTGGGCAGCACAAGGGACATGCTGGGAGGATTATAGAATGATAATTAGAGGATTCAAATATATAACATCATTAACTTATATTCATATGTTTATATGTATATATAAGTGTGTGTGTGTGTGTGTGTGTACATATTTTTTAAACATTTTATTCTTGGCAATTTTTCATTCATCAGGATGATGTAAACCTAGGCATTAGTGAAGACGCTTATAGAATCCTTTTCAATCCCTCAGTATAGTGATACTGCTTATATAGGATCAGACATGAATCAGGCAAAGCTGTAGAAAGTTTTAAATGATTTTTAAACTAACATGTTTTTAAAAATTTAATTCCTGCCATAAAAACAGTGCTTATACAAAAACAGAAGGAACAAACAGCAGTGGACTCAGCTCATAGACACTGAGACATGACTGTGGCTACAAGGGGGAAGGACTGGGGAGGGTGTTAGTGTGGGAGGGGGAGGGGGATAAAAGGGCACAATAACTCCCAATCACACTGTAAGTTAATAACAGGGACTGCTGAACCACTGTAATGTACATTTGAAACCAACGTAAGATTGTATATTAATGATACTTTAATAATAAAAAGCAGTGCTTTTTTACATCACTTTTATTCAATTAAAAGTTTACAAAACAACTATCCACCAAAATACTGTTACTAACACATGTTCATTCCCAATCATAAATTTTAACTAACTTGTACTCAAAATTTCATCATATTGAAAAACAAGGAACAGAATTTTAAAATCTCACATTTGCATTTCTGAAAATTAGGCGCCCTGCCTGAAGTGTTATGTGATATTCTAAAGATATTGTAGTGTTCTTTTTAATGATGGGGGCAATTAATTATTGATACTAATTTTCAAAGGGTTGTAAACAAACCCATTATTGTTAATCAATTACGAAGATTTTAATCACATTACTTTTCTCTTTATTTCGAAGAAAGTTATAGAAGTTAAATTTTACATGCTGTTTAAAATTCAGGCAAGTTGCACATATTTTAATCACACAAATAAAACCACCTGGCAGGATGTTGCTTATATGCCTGTCTCACGGAAAAATGCCAGTATCCTTTTCAGATGACAGGGAAGGTTTGTAAACAAGTCCAAGAACTTTCTCAGTTATCGAGAGTTAGTAGTCTGCTGGAAAATGTTCTCCAGCCTACCCAGCAATGATAAATGGCAAAGTGATGGTGCATACAATGGCCTGATAATCAGTAGCCTGAAGAATAGGAATGTAGTAGGTCATCATTTCCATTTTTATTAGAATTCTTTTTTTTCCCCCAGAGCGTCATTCCTTTCAGCATAAGCCAAGTTGCTTTTGAGCTCTAAGTCCTTGAGCAGATATAATTTCCATGTCACTCAGCGCTCCTTCTGTGAACTTTTATAAAATTGAATCCAGTTTTTAAAGTGCTGCCACACTTTTTCCCTAAAATAATGATACACATAGAACAACATATAATTTCTCTTTAAAATACTTAATTCATTATGAGTTATATTGAAGTTGAATGAAACAATAGTTTACATTTGAAAACAACAGAGAATACCATTTCATAATTCTATTCTATTCATTCATTCATGCATCCATTCATCCATTCACTCATTCACTACATATGAGACATTTAAAATACAGTTAATATATTGGAAACAAGAATTCAAAATCTGACATATAATGAATAGGAATTTTCAATTAGCCGAATAGAAATTTTCTTTGTCCCCATTTGTTACATCGTTTAATTGTTAAAAACAACTCTCAAGCAATTTCCAATCTTGCCAGGAACTGCCCAGCTTGAATGAACAAAGATTTGACTTCCAGGTCATAGTATTCAGCAACTCTGTTAAACTAGGATATTAGTTCACTGAGATGATCCTGTATTTCCATTAACCCTAAAATTTACGAGAATTTATTGATACTTCATTAGATAGGCCAGGACTATCTTCCCAGCATTGCTTCACTGTATGTAGGTAGGAGTGGATGCAGTTCTGTCCTGCTTCCTTTCCTCAGTGTGACTAGAAACAAGCATGAAGTTAAGAGTCAATAGCGCTGGTTTACATGTTAACTCTACGATTGAGTAGATAAATGACAATTGACGAATTTTTGACTTTGTATTTTTTATCTGTAACAT
Organism: Manis javanica; assembly: GCF_040802235.1. Lineage (NCBI taxonomy): Eukaryota > Metazoa > Chordata > Mammalia > Pholidota > Manidae > Manis > Manis javanica. Next base: position 123,195,932 of record NC_133160.1, on the reverse strand, counting down.
ATGCATTATAATACCTAATTGCATGAAAGTTGAAAGGATTAAATAATATTATGTATATTAAATGCCTAGCATGTTTTGAATTTCTAGGGAATCCATTAAATGGTTATTTTCACAGCCACCCAAATTGCCTCATCAGTACTAAAATTTCCACTCAAGAATGAGAATTGGATGTGTTTGTATATGGATAGATGGTATTCATACTAAGAATTGCTGTATTCCAAGAAATAGTAGTGTGGCCTGTGTGATAAAAACTGTTCACATTATTTTCATTTTAATTTATACAAATACTTTGAATTTTAAGTAGAACAATTGTCCACACATGATAATTTACTGTTAATCATAATCAAAATGTCAATAATACTATAAAAATACATGCCATGAATTTTCTATTAAGTGCTATTTAATTTCCAGACTTATAGATATTAGACACCAATACCATTAGATTCTAATGTTCTCACATAACGTTTGATTATGTTTGAGTTATTGGATATAGTATATAAATGAATTGTCCTTCTGTTGCTTAAACCTCAAATTTTTACCTTCCTTTTGCATATTAAGTTCCTTTATAATGATATATGTAGCAGAGACCTTTTGATAGATTACTAACATAAGTACACTCTTAATACCTTTATTATCCCAGGCATTATTGTTCTCCAGTATGTCTGTAATAAAGGCTAGGTAGTACCATACCTTGCTAAAAGAATGCTTCCAGAATGCCTAGTAAGGCATAGCCTTATCAGTGAGGTCAACAAATAACAAGATTACTTGGGTAACTATGTGCTTACATTTTTTCTCAGAAGATTTGGGATTCACTTGCCTTAGAATGCTTTCTATTCTACTTTATATTGACTAATATGTGGTTAGGCTCTAAAGAAGCTTTCTATTTTACATAGTTCATTAGACATAGTTTAAAAATATGCCCTCACTTGTTCTCATATTACAATATTTTAAAAAAAGGCTTGAGCTAATGGCTATCCTTGATTTTCCTATTTATTTTATCAACATGTTGTTGGTGAAGTAAATAGAATCCTAGCAAATAAAAACTGAGAGTTTTTTAATATATAAGTAAATGAGACAAGGTATCATCCTAACAGATATCATGGAAATAGCACAAATATGAATATTTCTAAAATATATAGGAAAAATATTTTATAAACTAGAATATTAATAATTACCCACACACCAAAGTATATTGCCATCTAAAGATGAATTATATAAGATCTCACACTTGAACTAATTTCATCACCCTCTGGATAAATTATAGTTCTTTCTGATTCAGATGCATTGACTCAATATGACCTATATCATTTATTAAACTCAACGTACCACATAGTGAAATAACTATCTACAGTAAACAAGACATGTAATCTATTCAGTCATTACTTTTTATTGCCTCTTATATATCATAAAGGAAAACATATTCTTTTGATGACTCAAGGATAAAATACATATTTTGGATCCTGTAATGACACAATGTTTAAAAAATATTGTTAATGATATGAAATCTAAATACATTACACTTAACTCATTGTTATGCTTCTGATTAAACATACATAGCAATTTTCACGATTGGATGCATTGCTAAAAGAATGCTTTTTCCTCTCTCTTTTTCTTCTGGTACCCCTATAATGTGAATATTGTTCTGTTTGGATTGGTCACACAGTTCTGGAAATGTTCTCAAGCCTACCCAGCAATGATAAATGGCAAAGTGATGGTGCACTTTCATTCCCAATCAGACACACGTTCATTCTCAATCAGATTTCCCAATCTGATTTATTTGTGTGATTAAAATATGTGCAACTTCCCTGAATTTTAAACAGCATGTAAAATTTAACTTCTATAACTTTCTTCGAAATAAAGAGAAAAGTAATGTGATTAAAATCTTTATAATTGATTAACAATAATGGGTTTGTTTACAACCCTTTGAAAATCAGTATCAATAATGAATTGCCCCCATAATTAAAAAGAACACTACAATATCTTTATAATATCCCATAACACTTCAGGCAGGGTGCCTAATTTTCAGAAATGCAAATGTGAGATTTTAAAATTCTATTCCTTGCTTTTCAATATGATGAAATTTTGAGTACAAGTTAGTTAAAATTTCTGACTGGGAAATCATTAAGTAATAAGTTTGGCTTTTTCACAACACTACAAATCTAGAATTTTAGGTATTATTCTGTCACTCAAGGCTATCCATAAACACAGAACCAGTAGAATACTTATAATGAGATGTATTTGAAGGAAATGTACCACATATATTTTTATACATTACATAAATGGTTCATTTTAACTATTTGTAAATGTATAGTCCAGTAGCATGAAGTACATTCCCATTTTGTGTAGATATTTATTTCTTATGTCAATATTTCTTAAAATGGAATTTTCAAAAGTATATGCCAAGATTCAAAATAATTAATTTTTCCTTTAAAAAGAGTTTGTATATTACTCAAGATTAAGAATCACTGTTCTTTGTAAGAAATTTGTCTTACAACATAGAATTTTTCTCTCTTGATATGTGAGTATTGTTTCTTTTTTACATAATGAGGATGATTGGGATCATTGTTTTTTACCTTTTTTCCCTGGAAAAACAGAAAAATATTCATCGCTTACTTGTGGTAACCATTTTCCCTGTTTCCACTAAAATTATTTGCTCATATATTTCTTTATCTTCCTTTAATCATAAATTGTCCTATTTTACATGTTTTGTATTATAACTTGTGTCAAATTCTCTTTAGGAAGTAGGCAGTATGTAAACTTTAACACATACTGAAAATTATGGCTCAAAATAGTAGTTTGTAGACTAAATTAATTAAAGCTGAATTGAATTCAAGAGATATGAACCCTTCAATAATAGAAACTAAAATTGGAGGGAGGAAAACATGGTGCAGTGAGTAGGGTGGTGGAAATCTCCTCCAAAAACCATATATATTTTGAAAATACAGCAAATACAACTATTCCCAAAAGAGTGACCAGAATATACAGTACACCAGGCAGTCTACATCTGCGAGAACCCAACATCTCATGGAAAAGGGTAAGATACAAAGCTGTGACCTGGTGAAACCCAAGCACTCCACCCACTCCAGCTCACCAGTGGGAGGAAAAGAATCAGAGTGGGGAGGGAGTGGAAGTTCAGGACTGCTAAATAACCTGCTCTAGTAATCTGCTGTGGGAGCACAGACACACATTGCATGGTGCTCTGGATATTAGAGGAGAGGAAAAGCAAAATCCGAGACTAAGACTGTGAACAGGTTCCCACAATCAGCTGCCCTGAGACAAAAGGAAAGCAGGCACTATAAAATCTTAAAGTGACAAGGATTTAACAGATGGATAAAATTGTCCCAGTACACTCAGCCTAGCAGGCTGGAAACTTTAAGGAACTTCAGGTGCTCTATTCCCATGGTTGGCAATACAGCTCCAAGGCCCCTCGCAGTGATTAGCAGCCTTCCATTCCTTCCTCCCCACCAGAACCTGTGAGCAAACCAGGTGACCTGCCATTTCTGCAGTACAGCCAGAAAGTAGCCCCGCCTACAGCAACCACACAGCTTAACACAGAGTCCCTGTATGCAGTTGACTGGAACAGACAGTGGAGAGAGGCATGGAGACTGGGAGGCATGAAGGGGATTTGCTTTCACAGTAGAACATGTGCTGCTCACTTGCAACCACCACCAGTGCCCTAGGCCATCCTAAGGGCCACTACACCCATGGTAGCTCAGGAGATTAACCCAGAGGCTGCTCCCTGTGTGTGGTTGACCAACATAGACAAGGGAGAGAGGCGAGGAGACCAGGAGGCATGAAGGGGCCTTGTTCTCATGACAGAACACATGCTGCTTATCTGCAACCCATGCCAGTGTCCTAGGCCAACCCAAGGGCTGCCCCACCCATGGCAGCTTAGGAGATTAACCCAGAGACAGACAGTTAACCCACACAGACAATGGAGACAGGCAAGGTGACTGGCAAGTCACCAGTGACCAGTCACATTGCCATGAAAAGGCAGAAGAACCTTGTTCAGTCCAAAATCCCTCAAATAACAGGAAGAGGGCTTTGTGAGAACAAAATCACCAATGTTCCTGAAAAAGAATTCAAAATAAAAGTCATAAGCATGTGGATGGAACTACAGAGAAATACTCAAGAGCTAAGGGATGAATTCAGGAGGGAGATAACAGAAATGAAACAAACAATGGAAGGATTTACGAGCAGACTGGATGAGGTGCAAGAGACTGTTAATGGACTGGAAATCAGAGAACAGGAATACAGAGAAGCTGAGGTAGAGAGAGATAAAAGATCTCCAGGAATGAATGAATATTTAGAGAACTGTGTGACCAATCCAAACAGAACAATATTCACATTATAGGGGTACCAGAAGAAAAAAAGAGAGAAAAAGGGATAGAAAGTGTCTTTGAAGAAATAATTCCTGAAAAATTCTGCAATCTGGGGAAGGAAATAGTCTCTCAGACCATGGAAGCCCACACATCCACCAACACAAGGGACCCAAGGAGGACAATACCAAGACATATAATAATAAGAATGGCAAAGATCAAAGACAAAAACAGAGTATTAAAAGCAGCCAGAAAGAGAATAAAGATCACCTACAAAGGAAAATCCATCAGACTATCATCAGACTTCTCAGCAGAAACCTTACAGGCCAGAAAGGAATGGTATGATATATTCAATGTAATGAAACAGAAGGTCCTCTAAACAAGAATACCATATCCAGCAAGATTATCATTTAAATTTAAAGGAAGGATTAAACAGTTCTCAGATAAGCAAAAGTTGAGGGAATTTACCTCCCACTAACCATCTCTACAGTGTATTTTAAAGGGACTTCTCTATATGGAAGCACTCCTAAGGCTAAATAGCTGTCACCAGAGAAAATAAAACCACAGCAAAGGAAGTAGACCAAATAAATGCAAAATAAAATCAGCTATCAACAAAATCAGTCAAGCGAAACACAAAGAGTACAGAATAAAATGCCTAACATATAAATAATGAAGGAGAAAGAATAAGAAGGGAGAGAAATAAAGAATCATCAGACTGTGTTTATAATAGCATAATAAGTGAGTTAAGTTAGTTAGCTAGATAGTAAAGAAGGTGCCTTTGAACATTTGGTAACCATGAATCCAAAGCCTGCAATGGCAATATGTACATATCTATTGATAATCACCCTAACTGTAAATGGACAGAATCCACCAATCAAAAGAAACAGAGTTACAGAATGGATAAAAAAGCAAAACCCATCTATATGCAGCCTACAAGAGACTTACTTCAAACTCAAAAACATATACAGACTAAAAGTGAAGGGATGGAAAAAGATATTTCATGTAACTACTAAGAAGAAAAAAACAGGCATTGCAGTGCTTGTATTAGACAAAATAGACATCAAAACAAAGAGTCACAAGAGACAAATAAGAACATTACATAATGATAAAGGAGTTAGTCCAACAAGAGGATATAACTGTTATAAATATGTATGCACCCAACACAGTAGCACCTACATAAGTGAAACAAATACTTACAGAATTAAAGGAGGAAATAAAATGCAATGCATTCATTTTAGGAGACTTTAATACACCACTCACTCCAAAGGACAGATCAACCAGACAGAAAATAAGTAAGGACACAGAGGCACTGAACACACATTACAACAGAAGGACCTAACAAACATCTATAGAACATTCCACCAAAAAGCAGCAGCATACACATTCTTCTCAAGCATTTTCCAGAATACACCACATACTAGGCTACAAAAAAGAGCCTCAGTAAATACAAAAACATTGAAATTTTACCAACCGCCTTCTCAGATCACAAAGTTATAAAAGTGGAAATAAATTTTTCTTTGTGCAAAGAAAACAAAAAGGCTGACAAACACATGGAGGCTTAATAACATGCTCCTAAATAATCAATGGATCAACGACCAAATTAAAAACAGAGATCAAGAAATATATGGAGACAAATAACAACAACAGCACAAAGCCCCAACTTCTGTGGGATGCAGTGAAGGCAGTTCTAAGAGGAAAGTATATTGCAATCCAGGCCTATTTAAAGAAGGAAGAACAATTCAAAATGAAGAGTCTAAAGTCACAATTATTGAAACTGGAAAAAAGAAGAACAAGACTTATATCCCTGATGAACATCGATGCAAAAATACCCAACAAAATATTAGCAAACTGAATTCAAAAATATATTGAGGATCATACATGATGATCAAGTGGGATTCATCACAGGGTTGCAAAGATAGTACAACATTTGAAAATCCATCAACATCATCTACCACATCAGCAAAAAGGACAAAAACCACATGATCATCTCCATAGATGTTGAAAAATTTTACAACAAAATTCAACATCCATTCATGATAAAAACTCTCAACAAAATGTGTGCAGAGGCAAGTACCTCAACATAATAAAGGCCATGTATGACAAACCCATAGCCAACATCATACTTAACAGCAAGAAGCTGAAAGCTTTTCCTCTAAGATCAGGAACAAGACAAGGATGCTCACTCTCCTCACTTTTATTCAATGTAGTACTGGAGGTCCTAGCCACACAATGAGACAACGCAATGAAATAAAAGACATCCAGATTGGTAAGGAAGAAGTCAAACTGTCACTGTTTGCAGATGACATGATATTGTACATAAAAAACTTTAAAGGGTAACTCTAAAACTACTAGATCTAATATCTGAATTTAGCAAATTTGCAGGATACAAAATTAATGCACAGTTATCTGCTGCATTCCTATACACTAACAATGAACTAGCAGAAAGAGAAATCAGGAAAACAATTCCATTCACAATTGCATCAAAAGAATAAAATACTTAGGAATAAACCTAACCAAGCAATGAAAGACCTATACCCTGAAAACTGCAAGACATTCTTAAGAGAATTAAAGAAGACCCTAATAAATGGAAATTCATCTCATGCTCTTGGGTAAGAAGAATTAATATTGTCAAAATGTCCATCCTGCCTAAAACAATCTACAGATTCAATGAAATCCCTATCTAAATAACAATAGCATTCTTCAATGATCTGGAATAAATAGTTCTAAAGTTCATATGGAACCACAAAAGATCCCAAATAGCCAAAGCAATCCTGAGAAGGAAGAATAAAGCATATCTCACTTCTCATCTTCAAGCTCTACTATAAAGCCATGGTAATCAAGACAATTTGGTACTTGCCCACCTCTGACCAGTGGAATAGAATAGAGAGTCCAGATGTTAACCCAAGCATATATGATCAATTAATATATGATAAAGGAGCCATGGATATACAGTGGGGAAATGACAGCCTCTTCAACAGCTGGTGTTGGCAAAACTGGACAGCTACATGCAAGAGAATGAACCTGGATTACTGTCTAACCCCTTAAACAAAAATAAACATGAAATGGATCAAAGACCTGAATGTAAGTCATGAAACCATGAAACTCTTAGAAGAAAACATAGGCAAAACTCTCTTGAATATGAATATGAGTAGTGTCTTAATGAACATATCTGCCTGGGCAAGGGAAACAAATGCAAAAATGAACAAGTGGGACCATATCAAACTAAAAAGCTTCTTTACAGCACAGGACACCATCAGTATAACAAAAAGGCATCCTACAGTATGGGAGAATATATTCATAAAGGACATATTCGTTAAAGGGTTGACATTCAAAATATATAAAGAGCTCACACACCTCAACAAACAAAAAGTGAATAATCCAATTAAGTTGGGCAGAGGATCTGAACAGACACTTCTTCAAAGAAGAATTTCAAATGGCCAACAGGCAGATGAAAAGATGCTCCACATCACTAATCATCAGAGAAATGCAAATTAAAACCACAATGAGATATCACCTCACACCAGTTATAATGGCCAATATCCAAAAAGACAAACAACAACAAACATTGGCGAGGTTGTGGAGAAAGGGGAACCCTCCTACACTGCTGGTGGGAATGAAAATCAGTTCAACCATTGTGGAAAGCAGTATGGAGGTTCCTCCAAAAACTAAAAATAGAAATACCATTTGGCCCAGGAATTCCACTCCTAGGAATTTACCCTATGAATGCGGGATCCCAGTTTCAAAAAGTCATACGCACTTCTGTGTTCATCACAGCACTATCTACAATAGCCACGAAATGGAAGCAACCTAAGTGTCCATCAGTAGATGAATGGATAAAAAAGAGGTGGTACATATACAGAATGGAATATTATTCAGCCATAAGAAGAAAACAAATCTTACCATTTGCAACATGGATGGAGCTAGAGGGTATTATGCTCAATAAAATAAGCCAGGTGGACAAAGACAAGTACCAAATGATTTCACTCATCTGTGGAGTATAAGAACAAAGTAAAAACTGAAGGAACAAAACAGCAGCAGACTCACACAACCCAGGAATGGACTAACAGTTACCAAAGGTAAAGCGACTGGGGAGGATTGGTGGGAAGGGTGGGAGAAAGGGAACAAGGGGCATTACTATTGGCACACATACTGTGGAGGCAGTCATGGGGAGGGCAATATAGCACAGAGAAGACAAGTCGTGATTCTACAGCATCTTACTAGGCTGATAGACAATGACTGTAATGGGTTATGTGGTGGAGACTTGACAATGGCGTGAATCTAGTAACCACAATGTTGCTCATGTATTTGTATATTAATGTTACCAAAATAAAAAATATATAAAGTAACATTTTTTAATAACTTACAATGTTTCAGGGGTTTGTGTTAATTAATTTAATGTGAAATGCAGGGCCTCTGCCTCCCTGGATAGATTATAGATTGCCTACCTCTATAAATAAGCAGAAGATAAACTTCTATCTGCTTTTAGTCAATGTTACTCTGTTATTTAGTTCAATAAATAATATCTTGAATGTTATTTAGTTCAATAAATAACATCTTGAAAATGGCTAACATATATTTTATTTGTGATTTTTTTCTTTAGTTCTTTTAGGTGGGAAGGTAAATCCATTTCCCATTACTTCCTTTTGCTCATGTGATTTAGTTCTGGTTTGTAAAATTTGTCATAAAACTAGTCTTTGTAATCAATTTCGAAGTTTCAGTATTAGGTTTTGTTATGGCACCTTAATTTGTTCTCCTGGAATTTATAGATTTATATATATTAAGAACACACAATTATCTTTATAGAGAACTGCTTTTTTAACCTGGACTAACCAAAGTTTTGTTTTTATAGAAATGGGCATTTTCTAGATAGGTGTCTTAATTTTTGGTATGATATTTTCCCTAAATGGCTCATTTAAGCATTTAAGTTTTACATTGTAAACATAACTAAAAGTTTAAAATGTTGAACTATCTTCAATATTCACTCCCAAATATTTGTTTGCTACTCTGTCTATCTATATTTACTTTGTGCCTGCACGAATAGCACTCAGATTCTATTGAGTAAGAACTGTTGGATGATACTTACTTACGTAAGTTAGGTAACATCCTATGAGTAATAAAGCCATAATTTGAGGGAAATTCTCACAAATAGTGTTTCATTAACAGTAGATAGTTTTGTCTTTGCTCTTCCAGTATTTATAAAACTTGTTCTGATAAACATTAATTCATAGCCCCAAAATACAGGGCATAAATCACTGTTCTTTTTCACAGAGCATAAAACATCTGTTGGTTATTAACTTAAAGTTTGAATCTGACAGAATTTAGTTGTGGCTTGTAAATATTATAAAAATTGTATGATCAATTCAGATTCATTAGGTGTCTAAATTATTATTCCAGAATTTATAGTTTTGTTATTTAAATATAGTTGACATAATTTTAAGTTGGTTTCAAAGTATACAACAGAGTGGTTCAAAGTTACACACATTATTAAATCCTCACCCCAACTACTGTCTACATAAAAAGATGTTACAGAACCATTGGCTATACTCTTCATGCTGCACTTCCATTCTTCATGACAAACTTATATTATGATTGAGATTTTTGTGCCTCCTTATCTGCCTCTCCCACTCCACCTAACCACTCCAAACCTTTGACGCATGGTAACCATGAGTCACTTCTCAGTGTCTCTGAGTCTACTGCTGTTTTGTTCATTTTGCTTTGCTTTGTTTTTAGACTCCACAAATAAGTGAAATCCTATGGTATTTGTTTTTCTCCACCTGGCCTTATTTCACTGAGAATAATATCCTCTAGGTCCATCCATGTTGCTGCAAATGGCAAGATTTCTTTCTTTTTTATGGCTGAATAATAGTCCAGTGTGTATATGTATGACATCTTCTTTATCCATTCATGTGTTGATGGAGTTTGGTTGCTTCCATATCTTGGCTATTGTAAATAATGTGTCAATAAGCACAGGGTGGATGTATCTTTTTGAATTAGTATGGATATTCCTCAAAAAACTTTAAAGAGAAATACCATACAACCAGGTAACTTCACTTATAGGAATTTACCCAAAGAAAGTAAAATCTTCCTGAATTTATTGATTGTTTTTCCTTTAATATATTCAAAGTGTATATAAATAGGAGTTCAGATTTATCCACCAGAATGGTAACTCAAGCCATGGCAATGTGCAATCAGTGTTCTAAAATCATATAAATAAGCAAAGTATTAACAGGGAACAAAGTGTTCTAACATTTGTCCCAACATTGGCTTGGTTTTTAAGCCTCTCAGCACTTCCTGAGGAAAACTCTTCTTTGAGAATTCCTTTTTTCCATCTGTGCTGCCACTGCTATACTAAATATTATTGGTGCTAACCAGATCCTTATAGGTATGACCTTCCTTATTTCTAGTAGGAATATAGGAGGGAAAATATCAATCTAAATCTCAGTTTCTTAGGAAACTTTATTATCTTCATGAAAATAGTTGTCAGCATTAACAGTTACAAGGTGTCGTAAGTAAAGGTCAGAGATAAGTTCACAAATATTTCATAGATACACTATTATTTTTTCAATTACTTCTCGTTTGAATTCTGCTCCAGGCATATCAGCCAATACCAACATTTAATAATATTATCAGAAAGGGAAAGAAATAAAATTTGTATTTCCACTCATAGATTATATCTAATTTTCTTAACTTCTTTCTTGAGATAGCTACCCCAATGTGCCAAAACATATGCCAGTACTGAAATACTATAAAAATTTCAAAAATATTTGAGTGTTTATAATATTTGGGGCCAAGGTCATGCTCATATCCATATGTGACCTCCTATAAAGGTCACCTGGTCTTAATATAAAAAAATGAATACACTCATCTGTTATAAGTCATTAAGAATGAAGACAAGTGAATAATCACTTTATTGTCTAACAATAAGATAATTACGTTTGAGGCTGATATGCATTAAAATTAAACAAAAGAAAGAAATTTTTCAAAACTTAGATAAGAAAATATCATTTAATTCTTCTAGGCTGAAATTACCAGCCATAAAATTATACAACCAAGAGAAACAAAGTTTAAATGAAAAGTATAGGGTTTATTTTAAAACAGTATTTCATTAAAACCATACACTCAGCAGAAGTTATCCCAATTCTATTTCAGAATTTCTTATTTGGGAACCCCTTCACATAGCTCATTCTCCTGCTCCTTTCTTTTGTTTGTTACCTTCTGAAAGCATAGGCTACCTTCTTTGTCACATATTAAAACAGTATTGTTGACCTCTACTTCCAGGAAAATAGAGCAGATGAACTTTCCCCTATTCCTCCCACTAAGTACAACTAAAAATCCTGGGTGTCATATACAAAGCAAGCATAATATAATTCTGAAGAGGAGAGAGAAGACACACCAGCTAGGGAAATCGAGACCTAGAGAAATCTCTTGGTGCTAAGTACCATGGGCTTTCTTTTTGCCCCATTTTTCTGAGACTTAGAGTTGAAGTAGCTGCAACACAGAAAACCCAGTGGATGTAGACAAAAAAAATCCCAACAAACATCTGCTTTCTTTTGACAATTAATAGGAAAAGACAGATAACTTCTGAACAAAAATCACTCTACTCCTGCCTAATACCCCAGAAGAAACTGCACCCCAGTCCCATTCACAAAAGTAAGGACTAGACAGCAGTATCAGAAAAAGATAATTAAAAATGTTTAAAATAAAATCAAATCTCATAACAAAATTAAAATGTCAAGGTTCTAATAGAAATTACTTGTCAATAGATGACAGCACTGAGATTACAGATATGTTAGAAATATCTAATCAAGATTTTAAAGCAGCCATGATAAAAATGCTTTAGTGAGCATTTAAGACATACTTGACAAAAGTTAAAAAGTCAATAAAGAGATAGCCATAGCAAAGAAGTACAAGCTGTAAGGAAGAACCAATATGGAAATTGTAGAACTGAGTAATACAATAACTGAAATAAAGAGGTCATTGTATGGGATCAACAGCAGAATGAAAATTGAGGAAAGAATCTGTGAACTGCTGCAGAGAAAAATCACATTACTCAAACTAAACATGGGTTGAAAATAGACAAAAAAAAGATGAACAAAATTTTAAGGACTTTTGAGGCAATAACAAAATATCTAATATTTTAATTTTGCTCTGTGAAAAAGCTTGATAAGAGGATAAGAAGACAAGGCACAAAGTAGCAGAAAATATTGCAAGCTGTTAATCTGAAAAAAGGACTAGTGTCTGAAATACATAAAGAACTCTCAAAACTCAACTTAAAAGAAAATTGATTAAGGCAAGTAGGAAATGAGCAAAAGACATGGAGACATCTTACTAAAGATACCCAGATGGCAAATGGCACATGAAAAGATGTGCTTAACATCATTAGCCATTAAGGAAATCTTAATTTAAAACCTATCAAAATTGCTAATATAAAAAACTGTGAACACACCAGGGCTAGCAAGGATGCAGAAAACCAGATTACTCATACTGACAATGTAAAAATGGCACAGCCACTCTGAAAAAACAGTTTACAATTATTTTGAAAAAGAAAGAGAAAACTAAACATACAAATACCATACAACCCAGAAATTGTACTCCTGGGCAATTATCCCAAAGAAATTAAATTAAAAAACATGTACATCAATTTTTATAGCAGTTTTATTTGAAATCCCCCAAATCTGGTAACAACCCAAATGGTTAATAAAATTGTGGTACATCCTTATTATGAAATACTACTTAGCAATAAAATAATCAAACTATTGTGTAGGGAAAATGGAAGTTCCATGACCAGAATTCTCACCTGATACCCAGTGTGTATGTGCAATGAGGTAATACTTAGCCTACTGCATGCTTGCACACCTGCTGGCAATAAGCCATTATTGCAGGTATTACTATAAGAAGAGTTCCACCTTGTTCTAAAGGAAGAGGGAAGCTAGGAAGCATACCCTAGAGAAGAGAGCAAGAGAGCAGGAGAGAGGAGAACAGAGCCTGGGTCAGAGGCTGAGCAGGGGGACACAGACAGAGGCTGACAGGATTCTAGTGCTTGACCTACCGCCATGAGAATAAAGCTTTATGAGCCCTTTTCCTGCAACATTCCATTGTCATTATTCGATTTTAACCAAATCCATAGTGAACTCGTCTGGGGTTGAAACCCTCAGGTGAGACATACTGATACACACAATAGTCAGGATAAATCTTCAGAGAATAATGTTGACTGAAAAAAGCCAACACTGGAAGGTCACATGTTATATAGTTTTAATTGTATAACACATTCTTGAAATGACAAAATTATAGACATAGAGAACAAATTAGTAATTACCAGGAGTTAAAGAAGTAGTGTGGGTAAGAGAGAAGTGGGTGTGGACTACAGAGCATGATGAGAGATCTTACTGGTGATGGAAATTTTCTGTATTTGATCACGTCAATGTTTATATCATGGTTGTGTTAATGTATTACAGTTTTACAAGATGTTACCTTTGGGAAAACTGGGTAAAGATATAGGAGATGTCTCTTATTTCTCACAACTGAAAATGAATAAATCTACAATTATTTCAAAGTAAAAAGTTTAATTAAAGAAAAACAAAGATTATTGGTTAGATATTAAGTTGGATATCTGTTTTTCATTTACTTCGGAGTATAGAGAAAAATGATTTAAATATTTTTCCCTTTTTTTTCTTCAGCAGAAATATTTATTATCCATTTTGATATTTTATAATTTTCTTTTTTTATTTTGGTATCATTAATCTACAATTACATGAAGAACATTATGTTTACTAGGCTCCGCCCTTCACCAAGTCCCCCCGACATACCCCTTTACAGTCACTTTCCATCAGCGTAGTAAGATGCTGTAAAATCACTACTTGTCTTCTCTGTGTTGCACAACCCTCCCAGTGCCCCCACACACACTATACATGCTAATCGTAATGCCCCCTTTCTTTTTCCCTGCCCTTGTCCCTCCCTTCCCACCCCAGTTTGAAAAAGACAGATGCACCCCTATGTTTATTGCTGCACTATTTACAATAGTCAAAATATGAAAGCAACCTAAATGTCCATCAGTAGATGAATGGATAAAGAAGATGTGGTACATATACATAATGAAATATTACTCAGCCATAAGAAAAAAACAGATCCTACTATTTGCAACAACATGGATGGAGCTAGAGGGTATTATGCTCAGTGAAATAAGCCAGGCAGAGAAAGACAAGTACCACATGATATCACTCATATGTGGAGTATAAGAACAAAGGAAAACTGAAGGAACAAAACAGCAGCAGAATCACAGAACTCAAGAATGGACTAATAGATATTTTATAATATTCTTGAAGGAAAGTGTCTTCTCAAAAGAGTTACTTATTTGTTTAATAGTCCCAATTTGGAATACTGTATTTAACCCATACCTTCAGGTTTAATAAAGAACCAGTATTTTTCCCTAATTGAACTCAGGAAGTCTTACTCAAATTCTCAAACTCTAAACCTAATGTACATTCCTTCACTTAGTGAATTTTTGGACAAGTTTCAAAAGTATATATTTGGGCAAGCTTCCAAAATATGTAGCTATTTCTACATCTATATCTGTGAGTTTCAGACACATAGAAACAGCTGTGTAATATGAAGTAGCTACCAAAATCCTAGTATGTTCAAATCAGATTTATTAGAATATCAGGGTAGGACTCTGAGATCAGTCTGGGGTTATAACATTGCTTCACCACTTACTAGTTCTATAACTTAATATACATTGAGTAACCTCTTTATATCTCAATTTCCTTACCTGTAAAAGAAAAAAAGTGTATTTCTAACATGTTGGACTTTTGTGGGAACTGAATTGATTAATGTTAATTGCTAAGAACAGTGTCCACAGGCACCAGAACCTCTAGGCCTTTGTGAATAGCAGTGACACTGGCTAGTGAGTCATTTTCTTGAAGCCCGCAATTCCCTGCACTGCACTCTGATGCAGACCTGGATAAGTGCTTACAGCTGGACTCCTCATGACCCTGCTGTCTGACAGGGTCCCAGGATCTCTCTAGTAGTCAGACCTCCCAGTTGTATCTCTCACACAAGAACAAGTCATTATTGCTGATCTCAGTGAAATAAGTAATTCTCCATCTGGTGGCCAGGTAAAACTTGAACGTTAATCCTTATTCTTCTCCATTGTGACATGTAATCAAAATATCATTGATAGTTTCATTTTAACACATATGGAAGGTGTTGTCTTCTCTGCCTCTAAATTGTGTAATATTAGTGATAGCTGGTTGCAAACAATAGTAATTACTTCTTGTTTACTTATCTGGAAAATAAATTTGATTAACAAATATGCATATATTTCAAATTGGTTAGGGAATCTGAAATCAAGCTTGGAAATGAGAAGGAATTAGGGCACTTCCAGGTTGTTGGGTACTAGAAACTTCTCAACAGCTTCCTGGGCTACTGCTTGTAGAATGAATAAGCTCCTCCATTACACATTGATTCTAGTATAGAAACCTTGTCTATAGGCAGCTAGCTCGTTTCCCTGCAATACGCTATTGTGAGCTCAAATGTAACTGTGTTTACTGGCAAAATACTCCTAATTAGGGGAAAGTAAATTTTGTTGATACCGTTACAATATCCATCTCTAGCTTTGTGGTCACTGCTTATGATTCCATCCAGTGCAGTTAAGGAAACTGACATTTACTGAGTGGGCTGTCCTAATCTCCAGACAATGTAGACCTTTTCTAACATTTACATTGGGCAGAACTCTTATTCTGGGTTTGTCTTAGAGCATTCAGGCTACTATAACAGATACCATAGACTGGATAGTTTATAAAGAACAGAAATTTATTGCTCATGAATATAGAGACAAAGAAGTCCAAGATCAAAGCCCTCGTAGATTCAGTGTCTGGTGAGAGCCCACTTTCTGGATCATATAAGTCTACTTTCATGTTGTGTCCTCGCATGGTGGAAGGGGCGTGGGTATTCAATGGCATCTGTCTATAAAGGCACTAAATCTAGTCATCATTGACCAGCCAACTCCCTAATGTTCTCAGGAATTTTACACTAGCTCACCTCAGCTCTTTAAAACCTTCTTGCTTTTTGTTCCAGGAAAGATCTGGATTCTCTTTTTTTCAATAGCCTTGAGTAAAGTCTTCCTTACCAGTAACTTTATACAGTGCGATTTTTGCTTTGGCATAAATCAGTAATAATGGCACTTCTTTTTACACTTTTAGTGCTCTGTCAACATTTCCCAGGGGATCACCAGAAATTAAAAGAAGATGCAGATTGATCATAATAATCTCCCAATCTTCATTAAGCTTGTCTCTATGCAAGACATCTAAGGGAACTGCATATTTTATCAAAATAATCTCTTCAATACAGTGAATCAGCATGATGTCCTGTGAGACTGTGAATTTATCAGAGTTGATATAATTAAATTGGGGCAATGGGCAAGAAGATTTAATATTGATATGATATTAAGGTTGATGATTTTATTTGAGTGCCATGTTATGCTTTCGAGGCCATTAAAATTTTATTTTCAAGCAGTGAGTAAGCACCCTCCTTGATAAAGTGTCTGTACTGATTTATTCCCAAGGAGTACTAACACCTGCAAACAACAGCCGCTGCTGGAAATAGGACTTCATTAAACTCTTAAACATTCACTCTCATCCTTCGAGTGCCATCCCTTCCTTGATATAGATAATTTTTTTTAATGTGGATATGGTAAGAATGATAACAAATGTATATTTCAGGTATTTGATGGTGGCACCAACCTGCTTAAATATTTTTCAATCTCTTCTAAGCCATACTTTCCCTGAAAATATGAACTGTGTCTTTCACATGCATGTTCTATGGTATAAACTGAATACATTCTTATCAAATAAATGCTTAAACCTTAAGTACGATATTCATTAAAGTCATATATTCTGTGGTATTACTCCAACTTCATATCATCCTCTTGGTAGTGGTTTCCTGTATTGCAGGATAGATTCTGATAACATATATCTCATATCCCACTAGTAACCTAATGGCAGCAATCTTCTGCAATTTTATCAAATTCTGAGCAATTCATGTGTAAGTAAAAATGAAACCAGAAAAATTAGCTTAAACATAATATCCAATTCTCCGTGTCATGATGCAAAAAAAGGAATTAATCAAAATCAAATACTCTCATACAGTACTCTCAGTAACACAACTTCATTATAATCTAATCTGCATATATTATTATTTCCAAGTTTATAAGTGTTTTATATAAAGTTCTTATTTGACTTCTCACCAAAGTTAAAAGGAAAAATAAGGCATTGGAAAGTGAGGTCAAGGATTTCATTATAGATGAAAAAACTTATTAGAGCTAAAAAGATCAGTGGCATGCTGTGTTTTGCTTTGTTTTCACTAATTTGTTTTCTGAAATGGGTTATATGTCCCCTTTAGCTATTTGTAAAATAATTGCCATTATGCTTTGCCTTTCTTCTAAACATATCATTTTAGGCAGACTGCCTATCACTTCTGCTAAGGAAATTAGGCAAATTAAAAGACTATTTTCATTATTGCTTATTTTGAGTGATTTGTCAATCCATCTTTCATTTTAACTAGCACATTCCATTTACAAACTAAATAACCAATATTATGTAATTTAAGTATACAGCCATATCAATTTTAATTTATTTTATTTTTATATTATTGCCCAATGTCATCCAAAATCCAAATGTAGATATGATTTACTTATAGTTAAATAATCTATGCTTTACTTCAATCATTGGATAACTAGGATTTGTGTTTATATAATTTAAAAATAATACAGAATACAAAGCATACTAGACTACTAGTACAATCAATATGCAAACAATTGACCCTATCTCAGTTCCTGGACACAATGAGTTTATGTTATTTTAAATTCAAATATATGGACTAGTTTGCCATAGTTCTTGTCCACTTCATGTCCAGCTTTTCTTCCTGATTACCAGCTAGTCTGATCTATAGAAGAGTTGGTCTAATACTAGATGTAGATGAAACAGCCTTACATAGATCTCTCCATGAACTCTTGAAATTGCATAAGGTTTAAACCTTACAGTAAGTCAGTTATTCTTTGTCAATATCTATATCAATAAGTTGCTTTTTCTATCACTCATGCTTTATCTTTGATCAAACACCTAATTGACACATAGCTAAGGTAATTAATATAATTTTCCAATCATATGCACATATTTATATGTATTATTGTATAATTTTTCTTTATTTTTATATGCAAACAGATGGGAGCAACATTACAAAAATGCCCCTTAAAATTTCAACAATCATCTTTCCTGGGTCTAATCAATAGAATGGTATTGAATGTAGACACAATTCATAAGATGCTGTATTTTGCACATTAACTATATTTTCCACATTAGTTTGTCAATTGAAGTTCAGATTAGTAGTGTTCCTCTATGCTAAACACATAAGAAAAGTCAATACAATTTAATTAAGTTAATTAAATCTACAGTAATAGAAGTGGCTATAATTGAGTAATGAATGGAACAATAAAATATGTGGTTTTACCTTGTAAAAACATTGTAATTGCAGAACAATTTATGGATTAGAAATAGTGAACTCTTTAAACATTCAGATGGTTTACTCTTACTAATTCAGAACTTCCTCATACACATATGCATGCAAAAACACTTCACACTATTTAAAAGACACAAAAAGTCCTAATATTGTAAGAGAATTATATAGAAGTAAATGTCTACTACTTGTGGGCAAAGGATCTGATAAAAAATAAATAAAAGGGGACAATGAAATGAAAAGTTAATGACTGTTGAATTTGAAAATATAAATTTTTTTTTTAATTTGCAGAAAACACCATCATAAACAAAGTTCAAATAGTACTGCCAACAAAACAGAAAGGTCAAACTTTAGGAGACACAATTGTTAAGAGATTAAAATAAAAAGTTTCAGAGAAGCGTTAAGAAGTTTTTCAGAGAAGAACCAGATCATCTTTTTAAAAACAGTACTTACATAAAAAAAAGTGGTGATTCATCTAATTAATTCATTTTATAGGACTAGTATAATATTTGATACTAAAATTTGTCAAAATCAGTAAAAAAAATAACAATTAAATATCACTGATATTTTCTGGATATCTTTACTTCCTTTGGAGTTTAGAGGTGTTTAGGTCATTGTGATGATTTTTGAATGAAGCCCTCAGACTGCCTATCACTTCTGCTAAGGAAATAATTCCTGGCTATGTCTTCCATCTGTCTCCTGATCTAAGCTGTCCTTACTAGCCTTCCTCAAGTCCAACCCCATGTAATAGCAATTGTTTTTCAAATAAAGTGTTTTCTGTCACTATGTTGGATAATGTAGGAAATTCTTGATTTTGTCCTTATTACACTGGACTCAATGGGTACTTAGAAAAGCTCAATGTGACTATTAATTTTCCATTTGAGCAGAAACTGTCCAGGTTACTGTGGTAGTAGCCTATACAGAGATTTTCTTCCAGAGGCCTCAAAGGGCATAAAGGTAAATCCCTGGGTTATAGCATCTCCATTAATTTGTCTAATGTATATCCGTTTTGCCAGAATATTGGAATAATAGGGGCATTTTGTCCCCCAGTACTCTTGTCTCTTTCTTCCTTTCTTTAAAATTAATCCTTCCCATGATTAGCTCCCTGCAAATACTTACTAAAAAAGCATACGTTAAGCATAACCTAATAGTGAATTAATCAATCAGTAATTAAACTGCCTATTTAAATACTAATATACATGGGGAGATAAGAGAATCCACTGCCTCAATAAAATATTGTTTATAATTTTTAATATATTAAACACTTATTAGTCATATAAAAAGTAATAGAATGTAACCCATAATAAGGAAGAAAATCATTCATTGAGAACTTAACTAAGTAGCTTATAAATTGGCAAAAACAAACAAATGCTTTAAAATAAATAGTATTAATTTATTTTTGAATTACTGATAATTTTGTTTTGAAGGAAATAAGAATGCATTATTTTAATGAATACTGAGATAGGGAACTTCTGCAGAGAGACTGAAATTATAATGCAATACCCCAATAGATATTCAAGAAGTTCAATAAAGTATAACAAAATAAAAAATTCACTGAGAGAGCTTAACACATGAATGGAGCCAGACATAAAAAGGGTCAGTTAGCTCAAAGACAAATTAATAGAAGATGGTATTAAAGACTATAGAAAAAAGGATTGAAGAAGAAAGAGCACAACTTCAAAACAGGTTGGAAGTTTCAGGGCAGATTTTCACCAGGGTAAAAGCAGAAGCTGGAAAGCACTTAAGGCATAGGTTCTAAAATTCATATAATGTCATTTCTGCCACATTTTATTAGACAACATAAATTTTAATAGATCCCAGATTGAGGGGATTGGAGAACTTGATTCCTCTGATGGAAAGGAAGATTTTTAAATTCACAATGAAAAGGGAACAATCATATGGGATAGAAATACTATATTACCAATAAACAGAAGCCACTTGGACCTACTTTTTATAGTTATTATAGAGATGGTATACCTCCCTACCATAGAGATGGTCCCCAACACATATTAATAGTAATATGTAATGCATGTATTATCAATGCTTCATTTTAAATCATATTTATTAGAACCCATACTCCTTTAATTTACTGTAAACAAATGTGGACAAGTCCATCTTTGTAGGGTTTCAAGAAATTTTATTTTCCCACTAAATTTGTTCATTGCAGAAATGATTGCTTACAAATAAAACAATGGAGACATTATGGCAAGTAAACTGTATGGCCCTTAACATGAACCAACTTCAAATTTATAGTCATAAGACAAGAAGTATTAAATTCAGAAATCAAAGTGATTAATTTCCTTAAAAATTTGCATAATAATCAGCACAAGTTACCCCAACATATATCCTGAACTTAAAGAATAAACAAGACATTCCTTAGTTACATATAGAGAAAGGTAGGTCATGAATTAGGACTTACGTACTCTCTGCAGCTCTAGTCAATACTAGAGAGCAATAGAAAATGTCATCAAAGTTCTGAGGGAAAAAAATAAATTGTAATATTTTACAAGCCAATTTATTCTTCATGCACTAAGGTGACATGCCTCCTCAAGAATTCCAAAAATTAGATAATATGGTACTTTTATAACTATAAAATGAATAAATCATGTTGATGAAGAACATGAGTAAACAAGAAGCAAACAAATCAGAATTCAAATTACAGAAGAGAAACCACAATAAACATTCACCTCTGGAAATGCAGCAGACAATATAATTTATAACCTCTTTGCAAAACACTTAAAAATGTCTAAGATATAAACCTGTGTGCTTTTAAAATAGTAGTTGGGCTGATAGTCAAGTAATAGAAACTCCTAGAGCATAAAAATATTAAAAATTTAAAAGCTACTAAATTACATGATTCCAGTTACGGGATTGATGGTGCCACCATGACTTGAAATAGAAAAATATTAGAAAGTGAAAATGGAATTAAATTTAGAATAAATGTGGCTGGCTATAAGACCATATTATTAACTACTATAATAATGTCTTCTGTTCAATGTAAATACCTATTTTCTGTATATGTCAGATATCAACTTATTGTCACAATGCCGCAAATCCTCTCTGCATTATCTGCTGTGCAATGATAGATATTTAAACATTTCTGCGTTGCTGTGTGGATTATGTTACACTTTGTTGATTCAGAGTAGGAAGGGGAATCATTTCCTACCTCCTGTGTGCTGATGTGTTACTTGTTTCCACTCCTGCTATAAGCTTTCAATGACATATATAGGGAAGCATTCCATGATGCTCTGTACCAGCCATGATTGAGCAGTCATTTGTCACATCTTCTGTCCCTGTTCTGCCCCAGGGACCTGGCAATGGTCCTCTTGATACATTCATTGCATATCCAGGACCTCTCACTGTCCTATTGCATATAGGGCTTCTAATGCTCCAAATCCCTCTGAGTACCTGCCCTCTAACCTCAGCCCAACTACACCTGGAGGGCTATCCCTCCAGGCCCTACAGAGACATCATGTACCGAAGATACTGTACTTCTCTGCTGGTGGGCAGGTGCCAATTGCTTGACTCTCTATGCCCTGCTGCCCAATAGCCTTGGCCTGTACACATTCTAGAGACAATTTTCCTGCTTGGCTGACAAGTGTGGACCAGCTCTGGCCATGTAGCCTAGAGACCTTATGTGCTATCAAGAAGACTTTAACCCAACCTTCTACAAGGAACTGGAACCTTGGAAAAGGAGTTCCTTTTCAGGTTTGTCCTTCCTCAAACCTGAGGTATTTCACTTAGTTCTTTTTCTGTATGTTATTATCACTCTCCTGTTTCGGTTAATAATTCATCACAACTAATATGTCCAAATTACTGTGTGGTATCTGTCTCCTGATTAGACTCCAGATGACTGATAAACACCTTTAGTCTGTAAACCATAGAGACAAGAGGCAGAGTATTTCTCTGCATCTCACAACTATGTGGTGCCCAACACAAAGCAATTGCTTTATAAATTCTTGATTACATTCAATTTAAATAAATAGGTTTGCATAGCTTTAGCTTCTGGTTCCTCAGATTTCTTCTACATCATAGCAAATATTCTTAACACTAGTACCAACAGTCTCATGAGGTTTTCATCTATATTTCTATAAAAATGTATAAAAACATGGTTTTCCTTAGTTACTAGGCAAATAAGAGATTGTTTCATGAAATAGTGTATAATCAGCTCTGACAAATGCTGCAAAGACTTGGAAGAAGAGAAAAGTGCCAATTTTGCTAATGTGGAGTGGTTGTTGATTAGTGGGAGCAACTTCACTGGAGGCTTGGAGGCAGAAACCAGACCAGACTGGGGGGAGCATAAAGAGTAGGTGAGGAAAGGAAGGCAAGAAATAATTTCAGAAAATACAGTCCAGTGACATTAAAGTTATTCCTCTTTCTTTTTTCCTGTCTCCTTATTCTCTTTCTCCTCATCCCTTATTAAAGAGTGTGAAAATCTTTAACATATATTTATTCTAAGAGGAAAGATCTAGTAAAAAGGTAAGATTGATGGTATATATAACAGAAAGGTTATAACCCTTGGGAAAATATCTGAGCAGGTGAGAGGCAGTGAATTGAAAGCAAGTATCTAAGAAATGACCTGATAAAGAAAGACAGACTTTGAATCTTTAAGGAAAGTGAAGAAGCAGATGTATACAGAGCTTACCAGTATAGATTTACTGGTAGAAATACTAGAGATTTCACATCTACAGACTTATATTTTCTTAATAGATTGTAGAGATCTAAAGAAAGAACAGGAAAGAAAAAATTATTCCTGATTGGAAATATATCTAAGCAGGAGAATTTCATGGAAATGCTAATAGTTATTTAAGTTTTAAGATCACAAAATTTAAATAAATCCAGTCTTTTCTGTTATTTGATTTTTGCTGAAAATTTTCAATTACATA
This sequence comes from Manis javanica, assembly GCF_040802235.1. Taxonomy (NCBI): domain Eukaryota; kingdom Metazoa; phylum Chordata; class Mammalia; order Pholidota; family Manidae; genus Manis; species Manis javanica. The sequence continues at coordinate 123,172,219 of NC_133160.1, read as the reverse complement.
AATGCATAAAAAGGAAAGGTGAATAGTTATATATAAGCAGGTCAATAAGAGAAAAAGCAAATGGAAATTAGAGCATAGAGATTTGAAAGTATTTTTAAGGGAGTAATGAAAATACTGGATGATGTTAATTTAAGAAGGGTAAGCAGTGAACTGCAGAAAGTTGTGACTGATGCTAATGATTAGGTAGATTACCAAAACATTATGTATATTACACATATAATGTTTACATCTTTGCTCTGTTGAAACCATGTTATAGATTACTGACATAAAAATATAAAAACACTATAGGGAAATAATATAATAAAATGCAGATTTCTATGTTACATCTTACACTGCAATCTAAACCCTACAAGACCAATTATCTATCCCCATCTTATACGCTCACTAGCAGACTTCATCACTTTTTTGAAATATATTATTGTTTACACTCTTGTGTCTCTTGCCTCAATAAATCTTTGCTTTCCATAATGATCACCTAGAAGTCCTGCAACAATACAGAGTGAGAAGGTTTAATTGCTATGCATGGTTTAATATTAGTCTTATAGGTGAGGCACCCAGATCCCACTTTTCCAGGCCTGAGGTATTCCTTCCCCAGCTGCTGGAAGTATTGGTATCTAACAGCTCTCAAATAAGTCTCTTGCTTGGAATTTCCTTTGGTTGAGGGTGCCACCTCCCCTAGGTTCATGTGCTTTCTAGAAAAGTCCAATGATTTGTTAATGCAGATACAACTGCCCTGGCTCCTCACCCAAGCAGTGCTGAAGGGCTATCCCATCTGCATCTCCAGAGCTTCCCATCACGTAAGCTGAGATCTTTTTGCAACTGTATTATAGTTCACCTTCTTTTTCTGCCCATCTACATTACTCCACTTTCTCAAAGTTTTTGACCCTGAACCTCTGCAGCAAATTTATTGAATAGAAATCTCTTTCTCAAAGGCTGCTTCAAGAGAAATCAGACCTGTGAGTACTAGTTCAAGGATTGGCCAAAAGAAAGCAGTTAAACAGATTCTAAAATGTGATTTTGTAGCTGGTTTATCCAATAGCTAATTGGCAATGAAAGTATTTTTTCATTTACCTAGACCTTTTCTAGGTATTTTCAAATACCTAGACCTTCAGAATTCATAATTTCATGTATCAAATCCTTGTCACTTCAGCTTCAGTCTTTTATTTCCATCTCTTTAGAAGTCATTCACACGTAGAGGCCCTACCTCGTCGGTAGTGACAGAGGGAACATGCAATAGTGGTGTGTTTGCTGAGCTTTCGCTAACAGTGACCCAGAAAACCAGGGTAAAGCATACCGAGCATTTGAGAAATTAGTAAGGTCTGATACATAGCACTGGATGCTTGGGAAATCAATGCGTTGTGGGAAAGACAGACTAATGATAAACGGTCGATGAAAGTTAAGTTTCAAAGCCAGAGCATCTTGGTAAAATACACAAAGACTCCAATCTCCTGAGTCAGAGGACAGAAAAAGATGAGAAGGTAAAGGATTGAATCATAAGAGAAGCAACCAAAAAGATGTGGGGATGATGGAAACCTATTAGATTCCCCCCCACTTAATTCATCAGTCTGTTTCTCCCAAAACCCTGATAGATCCCGAAGAATGTCAGTGAATTACAACCAAAGCAATCAAATCGTTTCCTATGCAGCTGCTGAGCCAGATGTTCTGTCTTACTGTTGCATTACTACGTCTCAGGCATGCAGGACTCATCCTAATCTGTGAAATGCATTCTTATCCATTCTTATCAGTAAAGTCAATCACATACACTCTGCAGCCAAATACACACTGGACAGCCAAGTGTATTTCCAGACTTGTTTGAGTGCTGTGTTAACCTGCCTCTTCCTCTGCCGCAATAGGGCCCACAGGGAACTGGCCTTGGGCACTGTAGAGAACATCACCCATTGCATTTTGTCAATGTCTTCATGTTACTCAAATTAGACAGCCGAAAGGGACAGTGCAGTGGAGGCCTTAGACATACAAATGCCTTTGAGAGATTAGAAAATAATTATTATGAAGTTTTAGGGTTTTAGGTTTTAGGGGTTTTAGGGGTCCAGTGTTCTGAGGTTATAGAGACATGACTAAAAATGTAAATGATGAGTTATTGTACCTGATTCCTTCCACTATGCAGTAATCATAGTGCCTATTAGGCTTCTTTGGATCCGAAGACATCCTATTCCACAGTTAGGGATACAAATCTGACCCGTATACCCGATGGCACAGAATGCTGGTGAGCCAAATGTAAGGTGCAAGGTGGTCTGGAGTCCCACCATTTCACCCGCAATTGCATTGACACCTGTCTTTTAGCCAGTTTGATCTATAATATAAAGAAGTGAAAATATAGGCTTTTTAACAGATAGGTTCACCAAGAATGTGCAAAAAAAAGAAAAGAAATGGAAGAGGAAAAAAAAGAGAAGAAAAAGGGAATGCAGCTGCACTTCTGCACTTCTGCCCCACGGGGAGAAAGGGAAATGCGAAGACAGTGACATGAAGGGCCGTCCTCCCAGAGCAGAGCTTTGCACGGTGCACTCCATCACTCACCTGCGTAGGAGAAACAATCCAAAGCAAAGAAGTATGCAATTTAAAATGTGAAAGGATTGTCAAACATTTTCCATTTCAGGGCAATTTTTGGAGATTGTGCTTGTATAAAATAAAATGTCTGCAGTTTTGATGTGGTGGAAATTGGAAATACAATGAAATAGGTTGAAACCAAATCAAATACCTAGACCTTCAGAATTCATAATTTCATGTATCAAATCCTTGTCACTTCAGCTTCAGTCTTTTATTCCCATCTCTTTAGAAGTCATTCACATGTAGATGCCCTACCTCAATTTTCAACATGTATGTTTCTCCTCCAAATTTATATCAATGACCAGCCTGTTAATTTTTCCCCAAGGGTGTTAATGTTTTCCAGATGACAAAGATTACAACCTTTTGCAATATAGCTTCTTTGTAATATCTCTTAACTTACAGTATTTATTATATATGCTCTATTTTTATATATACATCAATGGTCTCTAAACCTTGCTGATCAACATGAAGTCATTTATTGAAACACTTAAGTATTGTGTTCCTTTCCTTCTGCTAGGATTGTCATGAAGAAGTTTGTATAATCAATTATTCAATTATGAGTCTGTGATTTGTTGCTGGGCCTATACTCGGTCTTAGGACATCTTGATTTCCTCATTCCTGCAGAGAAAGCCTGTATTGGGGCTGGAAGGTAGTTTACCAAGCATGCCTCTTTAAGACAGTTAAATTTCTCTTTGCACTATGTTCACAGAGTGTATCTTTGCAAATTCTTGTTTCTCACCTGTCCCTTCCCCAGCACTTGCTATTCGAAGTTTATTAGCGAGGCTGGAACCAAGGGTGGGGCTGAAGTTCTGTTTGCTGGGATTCTGACTTATCTCAGTCTTGGGTTAATCTAGGCAGTGTAGATATCTTCTTCCCCTGCCTGTATCCTGCTTACAGTATCGTTCTCCATGCTCAATCCTTCACTTCCTTCCTGAATTGGGTTCAGTCTCCTCTTTCTTATCTTCCTCCAGCTCTCATGAGTATTACCAATATCTTAAGACCAGGACTGTTGCCATTTTCTCCAATTAAGGTTTTGTTCCACAGTGGAGAGAGAGGGAAACTCCTTCACTTCAGATGTATCTGTTGAACGGCATGAGTATAGGGTTTCTTGCATACACTGCTGTTATCCCACATTAGTCTGTACCCAAATCCAAAATGGACGCTTACTGGGGCTGTTTCCTGTTTTTTACTGTCCACCTGGCAGATTCAAGGCAAAGAGCCTATGAGAGAGTAGAGAGGCTCCAATTCTGACTTTCCAGGGATTTTGCACTATCTTGTCAGCCACATTGTAATTTTTGCCTATTTGTCAGCTCCTTTAGCTGAACCCTATTACTGGGATCCTTTGTTTCTGCCCCAGATGGACAAGTGCTCCAATCTCCTCTCTCTCTGAAGATACTGCCACTCATTAAATTTTGGGTCAATTGTTTGTTTGCTCTCCTACTTCAACTCTATGGTGAGTTTGAGGTGAAAAAGTCAGAAATTTGATTAACTGTGGATTTTCTTTTTGAAAGAAAGAAAGGAAATCCTTCCAGCTCTCTGTATTCCAGGGCACAAAGTGGAAACTGCCTTCACTTTTGAAGGATATTTTTGTTTTATTCTAGGCACAGCTTTTCTTATATCAGCACTTTAAAGATGTCATTCCTTTATCTATTGGCTTTAAATTTTCTTATACTAAAAACAAGTATTTCCTTATAATAACAATAAAATGACCACACTCAAGAAATTTAATAATGATAAAATGTTGTTATCTAATAATATAGGGTTTATATTCAAATTTCTCCAATTATCTAAGTAATTTATGCCTTATAAAAATTTTTGATTGATGATTCAATCAAGGATTGAACCATGTTGATTTATAATTCTGGAATCACTCCTATGTTTATAATTTGGCTTTCATGGCATTATCACTTTAGAAGAGGCCAGGAAAGACAGGTGACAACTAGCATAATTGAAAAACAACATGTCTGAAATTGAGGTTATCAGAGGGATCCATTTCTCAGAAAGACCTAAAACTAAATTGTCTAATATTGTAGGTACTAGCTGCATGTGACTAATTAAAAGTAAATTAACTAAAACAAAATAAAATTTAATTCCTCAATTGCACATTTGTGGCTATAGCCTTAATTAATTATATTAATTATGATATTTAACATACTAATAGCTTTTAAAGGATGTCAAAAGAATTGTTTAGTGTATTGTATTTTTAGAACACTGTCTCACATTTACCTCATGTGTTCCTTTGTCAAAAGTCAAGGGCTAAATATGTTGACTTAATTCAAGTCAAAGCTTGAAAGAATTCAAGATCTTGAGGCTATAGCTCTGAACAAAATAGCCAGTGTTTTTGTCACTGTGAACATATAAACATATAAACCATTAGGTAAGATATGTCCAGATATAATTAATTATAGTGATAAAAACACAGGAAAATAGGTCTGGGACCACTTTAGATAAGATGATCAGGTTAGATTTCTCTGATTCAGTTGGATACAAACATACACAACTAGGTTTTACTTGGAGAACAACTCTCAGGCAAAGAAATAATAGAATGTACATGGTTTTCTTAGCCCTCTTAATTCCATATTGTGGAATGAGTTCTCTTATTCCATAGTATAGCACAGATGTTTTGTATTTACACTGGCCACATCTCCAGCAGAAACGACCCTCTCTAAGTTAGCGTGCTGGACAAAGGGAAGAGAGAGTACCTCAAAAGAGAGAATCTACCTCACCCCAACACTGAAATAATTATTTATAGGTTAGCATAATAGGGACTAGGAAGTACCTAGTTTTTTAGAAAGCATAAGTATACCAGATTCAGGAAAAACACTAAAGAATATGCATATCAAGGGCCAGGAACTGTATTCCTAGTGTCCTAGGAACATATTCTATGCCAAGAATGCAGATCTCAGCCAAAAGTATTTTCCAAATAAAGCCTGGCTCACTGCAGCTGGGCCAGCTTTGATCAACTACCTAAAAGGAAAAGGAAATGAAGCTGCAGGGATAGCTAGGTATATCTTCCAACCCTACAGAAATTACCTTACAAGTGCAATTTGTCATTATATAAACCATAAAAGTGATGTATGAATGATGAGCTGTATGTAACCACAGGCAAATCACCAATAGATGAGTTGTAGGTAACCAAGTGCAAATCTACATTGCTCTCAGAGAAAACTAGTATTTGTAAAATAAATCGGATTGTGGAATTGATCTTGCTAATAGGAAACTTTGTCAGGCCTATGAATAAAATTGTATCAATTAAAGAATAACACAATCACACTTGAACACAAGTAAAACTTTTTCTTTGATATATTAAATAAAGCTCTAGGAAAGTATTATTTATGAAAATATTAAAGTTTGCTAATTTATCCTGAAATAATCATTGTGAGATACTTAATACTATCCCTATTTACAGATAAAGAAGTTTAGTGGGATTTTTTATTTCCTTGTGATCACATGAACAGTCAAATTGTTGCTTGAAAAACTGTGTCTGGCTCCAAATACTTACACAACACTATGTCTCTTTCCCCAGTCCCACCCATGATTTACAGGAAAGATAGAGGGGAATATTCTGGCATCATAATCTTTACATCCAATATACATTTTATATTTGAAAGCAGATCTGACATATATCCATTAGAATAATTGAAGGATTAAAGTATATTTGACACTAGTTTTCTAACTTATTGATGTACTTCTGTAACCAAAACATACTAGGAACTTCATAGAAGTTCATAAACTTTCAAAAGAAACTCATTTACAAGAGTTAGTACAATGCCCTTGGCAAGTTATGAACCTCAAGTTTCTAATAAGAGAGAGTGATCAAAGAATATATCTATAAATTCTTTTATCTTCATGTATAAATTGAGAACTTTCATAATATAAATTGTAAAATCCACAATCTCTATAAATTAAATGAAAAGGGAAATTTTCATTTCAAGAAAAAGAAATACTGCATTTACTGAAAATCTTTGATATGTTGGTCTTTAATGTTTTATATTTCCTTTTATATTCTCTATATTTCTTATTTTTCTACAAGTTATGTTAGGATTTGCTACAAATCCTAATGGCTGTCTAGTATTCAGTGACTGTTGAGTTTACAGTTCCTTGGGGTTAAAATCTCATCCTCTGGGACTTAACTGAATCAAATAGGTCCTCTGTACCTAAAATAAGGATCTCTAAGCATCTGTAAAGGTTGGTCATAATTTTATCAATGTCTTCTTAATTCTCTCTAGTGTTACTTCACTTAGGCATTCTTTTATAATTTATTTATAAATTTATTTACCAAACATTTATTATTTCAGTCCTCAAGCACAAATGGTGAATACAACTATACTCTGCGTTCATCTGCTTTATGCTAAATCAGAAAATCAGAGCAGCATCACAGGAAGAATGTCGCTTCGGAGTCAGGGGGCCTGGAAAGTGCATCTGGCTCTTCTACTTACTCTGTGAACTTGGCCAAGCTAAATAATCTCTTTGAGATTCAGTATATTAATCTGGAAATTAGGAAAAATGATATCTATACAATGATTACAATATTAAAAAAACATATTTTATTTCATTAGTCCCACATATGTTATATGATAGATACTACCTATTTTAGAATGTATTGATCCTTATTTATATATATACATATATATATATATTTAAATTTTATTTTGGTATCATTAATCTACAATTACATGAAGGACATTAGGTTTACTAGGCTCCCCCTTCACCAAGCACCACCACATCCCTGTTCACAGTCACTGTCCATCAACATAGTAAGGTGCTGTAAAATCACTACTTGTCTTCTCTGTATTGCACAGCTCTCCCCGTGCCTCCCCTACACTATACATGCTAATCGTAATGCCCCCTTTCTTTTTTTCACACCCTTATCTCTCCCTTCCCACACGGCCTCCCCGGTCCCTTTCCCTTTGGTAACTATTAGTCCATTCTTGGGTTTTGTGCTTCTGCTGCTGTTTTGTTCCTTCAGTTTTCTTTTGTTCTTATACTCCACATATGAGTGAAATCATTTGGTACTTGTCTTTCTCCGCCTGGCTTATTTCACTGACCATAATACCCTCTAGCTCTGACCATGTTGTTGTGAACGGTAGGATTTGTTTTTTTCTTATGGCTGAGTAATATTCCATTGTGTATATGTACCACATCTTCTTTATCCATTCAACTACTGATGGACATTTAGGTTGCTTCCATATCTTGACTACTGTAAATAGTGCAGCGATAAACATAGGGGTGCATCTGTCTTTTTCAAAATGGAGTGCTGCATTCTTAAGGTAAATTCCTAGAAGAGGAATTCCTGGGTCAAATGCTATTTCTATTTTGAGCATTTTGAGGAACCTCCATACTGCTTTCCACAATGGTTGAACTAATTTACATTCCCACCTGCAGTGTAGGAGGGTTCCCCTTTCTCCACAGCCTCGCCAACATTTGTTGTTGTTTGTCTTTTGGATGGTAGCCATCCTTACTGGTGTGAGATGATACCTCATTGTGGTTTTAATTTGCATTTCTCTGATGACAAGCTATGTGGAGCATCTTATCATGTGTCTGTTGGCCATCTGAATTTCTTCTTTAGAGAACTGTCTATTCAGCTCCTTTGCCCATTTTTTAATTGGATTATTTGCTTTTTATTTCTTGAGGTGTGTGAGCTCTTTATATATTTTGGATGTCAACCCTTTATCGGATCTGTCATTTACGAATACATTCTCCCATACTGTAGGATACCTTTTTGTTCTATTGATGCTGTCCTTTGCTGTACAGAAGCTTTTCAGCTTGATATAGTCCCATTTGTTCATTTTTGCATTTGTTTCCCTTGCCCAGGGAGATATGTTCAAGAAGAGGTCACTCATGTTTATGTCTAAGAGATATTTGCCTATGTTTTTTTCTCAGAGTTCTATGGTTTCATGACTTACATTCAAGTCTTTGATCCATTTTGAATTTACTTTTGTGTCTCGGGTAAGACAGTGATCCAGTTTCATTCTCTTACATGTAGCTGTCCAGTTTTGCCAGCACCATCTGTTGAAGAGACTGTCATTACACCATTGTATGTCCATGGCCCCTTTATCAAATATTGTTGGCCATATATGTTTGGGTTAAAGTTTGGAGTCTCTATTCTGTTCCATTTGTCTGTGGCCCTGTTCTTGTGCCAGTACCAAATTGTCTTGATTACTGTGGTTTGGAGTAGAACTTGAAGTTGCGAGGTGAGATCCCCCCGACTTTATTCTTTCTCCAAAGGATTGCTTTAGCTATTCGGGGTCTTTGGTGTTTCCATATGAATTTTTGAACTATTTTTTCCAGTTCATTGAAGAATGCTCTTGGTAGTTTGATAGGGATTGCATCAAATCTGTATATTGCTTTGGGCAGAATGGCCATTTTGACAATATTAATTTTTCCTAGCCAGGAGCATGGGATGAGTTTCCATTTGTTAGTGACCTCTTTAATTTCTCTTAAAAGTGTCTATAGTTTTCAGGGTATAGGTCTTTCACTTCCTTTGTTAGGTTTATTCCTAGGTATTTTATTCTTTTTGATGCTATTGTGAATGGAATTGTCTTCCTGATTTCTCTTTCTATTAGCTTATTATTAGTGTATAGGAAAGCCACAGATTTCTGTGTGTTAATTTTGTATCCTGCAACTTTGCTGAATTCTGATATTAGCTCTATAGTTTCGGAATGGAGTCTTTAGGGTTTTTTATGTACAATAACATGTCATCTGCAAATAGTGACAGTTTAACTTCTTCTTTACCAATCTGGATTCCTTGTATTTCTTTGTTTTGTCTAATTGCCATGGCTAGGACCTCCAGTACTATGTTGAATAACAGTGGGGAGAGTGGGCAACCCTGTCTTGTTCCTGATCTCAGAGGAAAAGCTTCCAGCTCCTTGCTGTTCAGTATGATGTTGCCTGTGGGTTTATCATATATGGCCTTTATTATGTCGAGGTACTTGCCCTCTATGTCCATTTTGTTGACAGTTTTTATCATGAATGGATGTTGAATTTTATCGAATGCTTTTTCAGCATCTATGGAGATGATCATGTGGTTTTTGTATTTCTTTTTGTTGATGTGGTGGATGATGTTGATGGCTTTTCGAATGTTGTACCATCCTTGCATCCCTGGGATGAATCCCACTTGGTCATGGTGTATGATCCTCTTGATGTATTTTTGAATTCGGTTTGCTAATATTTTGTTGAGCATTTTTGCATCTACGTTCATCAGGGATATTGGTCTGTAGTTTTCTTTCTTGGTGGGGTCTTTGCCTGTTTTTGGTATTAGGGTGATGTTGGCTTCATAAAATGAGTTTGGGAGTATTCCCTCCTCTTCTATTTTTTGGAAAACTTTAAGTAGAATGGGTATTATGTTTTCTCTGTATATCTGATAAAATTCCGAGGTAAAGCCATCTGGCCCGGGGGTTTTGTTCTTTGGTAGTTTTTGATTACCACTTCAATTTCATTACTGGTAATTGGTCTGTTTAGATTTTCTGTTTCTTTCTGGGTCAGTCTTGGAAGGTTGTATTTTTCTAGGAAGTTGTCCATTTCTCCTAGGTTTCCCAGCTTGTTAGCATATAGGTTTTCACAGTATTCTCTAATAAATCTTTGTATTTCTGTGGTATCCGTCGTGATTTTTCCTTTCTCGTTTCTGATTCTGTTGACGTGTGTTGACTCTCTTTTCCTCTTAATAAGTCTGGCTAGAGGCTTATCTATTTTGTTTATTTTCTCAAAGAACCAGCACTTGGATTCATTGACTTTTGCTATTGTTTTATTCTTCTCAATTTTATTTATTTCTTCTCTGATCTTTATTATGTCCCTCCTTCTGCTGACCTTAGGCCTCATTTGTTCTTCTTTTTCCAATTTTGATAATTGTGACATTAGACTATTCATTTGGGATTGTTCTTCCTTCTTTAAATATGCCTGGATTGCTATATACTTTCCTCTTAAGACTGCTTTGCTGTATCCCACAGTTGTTGGGGCTTTGTGTTGTTGTTGTCTTTTGTTTCCATATATTGCTGGATCTCCATTTTGATCTGGTCATCGATCCATTGATTATTTAGGAGCGTGTTGTTAAGCCTCCATGTGTTTGTGAGCCTTTTTGCTTTCTTTGTAAAATTTATTTCTAGTTTTATGCCTTTGAGGTCTGAAAAGTTGGTTGGTAGGATTTCAATCTTTTGGAATTTACTGAGGCTCTTTTTGTGGCCTAGTATGTGGTCTATTCTGGAGAATGTTCCATGTGCATTTGAGAAGAATGTGTATCCTGTTTCTTTTGGATGTAGAGTTCTATAGATGTCTATTAGGTCCATCTGTTCTAGTGTGTTGTTCAGTGCCTCTGTGTCCTTACTTCTTTTCTGCCTGGTGGATCTGTCCTTTGGAGTGAGTGGTGTGTTGAAGACTCCCAAAATGAATGTATTACATTCTATTTTCTCTTTTAATTCTGTTAGTATTTTTTTCACATATGTGGGTTCTCCTGTATTGGGTGCGTGTATATTTATAATTGTTATATCCTCTTGTTGGACTGAGCCCTTTATTATTATGTAATGTGCTTCTTTATCTTTTCTTACTTTCTTTATTTTGAAGTCTATTTTCTCTGATACTGGTATTGCAGCACCTGCTTTTTTCTCTCTGTTGTTTGCATGAAAGATCTTTTTCCATCCCTTGACTTTAAGTCTGTGCATGTCTTTGGGTTTGAGGTGAGTCTCTTGTTAGCAGCATATGGATGGGTCTTTGTCTTTTATCCATTCTATTACTCTGTGTCTTTTGATTGGTGCATTCAGTCCATTTACATTTAGGGTGATATTGAAAGGTATGTACCTATTGCCATTGCAGGTTTTAAGTTTGTGGTTACCAAAGGTTCAAGGTTAGCTTCTTTACTATCTTACTGTCTAACTTAACTTGCTTATTGAGCTATTATAAACACGGTCTGATGATTCTTTATTTCTCTCCCTTCTTATTCCTCCTCCTCCCTTCTTCATATGTTGGGGTGTTTTGTTCTGTGCTTTTTTAGGAGTGCTCCCATCTAGAGCAGTCCCTGTAAGATGCCTTGTAGAGGTGGTTTGTGGGAGGCAAATTCCCTCAACTTTTGCTTGTCTGGGAATTGTTTAATCCTTCCTTCATATTTAAATGATAATCGTGCTGGATACAGTAGTCTTGGTTTGAGGCCCTTCTGTTTCATTGCCTTAAGTATATCATGCCATTCTCTTCTGGCCTGTAGGGTTTTTGTTGAGAAGTCTGATGATAGCCTGATGGGTTTCCCTTTGTAGGTGACCTTTTTTTCTCTCTGGCTGCCTTTAATAATTTGTCCTTGTCTTTGGTCTTTGCCATTTTAATTATTATATGTCTTGGTGTTGCCCTCCTTGGATCCCTTGTCATGGGAGTTCTGTGTACCTCTGTGGTCTGAGAGGCCATTTCCTCCCCTAGTTTGTGGAAGTTTTCTGCAATTATTTCTTCAAAGACACTTTCTATCCCTTTTTCTCTCTCTTCTTCTTCTGGTACCCCTATAATGCAGATCTTGTTCCATTTTGATTGGTCACACAGTTCTCTTAAAATTCTTTCATTACTGGAGATCCTTCTATCTCTCTCTGCATCAGCTTCTCTGCATTCCTGTTCTCTGTTTTCTAGTCCATTAATGGTCTCTTGCATCTCGTCCATTCTGTTTTGAAGTCCTTCCAGAGCCTGTTTTATTTCTGTATTCTCCTTCCTTAGTTCTTGCATATTTCTCTGCAATTCCATCAGCATGGTTATGACTTTTGTTTTGAATTCTTTTTCAGGAAGAGTGGTTAAATCTATCTCCCCAGGTTCCTTTTCAGGGGAAGATGTAGAAGACGACGAAGCTGTCTGGGTTAGTCTTGTCTGGATCAATTTTTTTGCCTTTTCATGTTGGTAGGTGCAATGATGCACTATTGACTAGTCTGTCAGCTGGCAGAGCCAAAACTTTCCACTTGCCCTGGCCTTTCTTTACAGGGACAACTGTGACCCCTGGTGGCTTGTGTTAGGCAATTGTGTGTAGGCTGGTATGGAGGAAGCTCCCTTGCTGTGGGCATGGCCAGCCTCATGCTGCTGCTCTGCTATGGCAGGACCCCGGAGGGGTAATGGACGGGGGGCTGTTTGGCTGTTTACTTCAGTGAGAAGTCTCAGAGCTGTTGCCCAGGGGGTTAGTGCACCCAGAGTTCCCTGGAATTTCCAGCTGTTGGACTGTGACCCGGGATGCTTCCGTCTAGCCGTGGGTGTCCCTGTCCCTTTAAGACTTTCAAAAAGCACTCGCTTTTCTTTGTCACAGGAGCGCCGACATTGGGACCCGCTCAAAGGTTTTACTGTCCTGTTTCCCTAGTATCTAGGACTCCATGCATACACTGTGTGTGTGCTCTGGTGCATATGGTTGGGGCTGGGTGTTTAACAGTCCTGGGATCCCTCTTCCTCCCTGCTCTGACTCCTCTCCTCCTGCCAGGAGCTGGGGTGAGGGGCCTTGGGTCCCGCCGGGCTGCATCTTGTATCTTTCCCCTTTCACCAGGCGCTGGGTTCTCACAGGTGTTGATGTAGTCTTGCTGTTGTCCTGTGTCTTGTGGTCTCTCTTTTAGGGGTAGTTGTATTTGTTGTATTTTCAAAAATATATGTTTTTGGGAGGAGATTCCCAATGTCCTACTCCTTCCACCATCTTGGCACCACCTTCCCATATTTATATATTTTAATCAGTAAAAAACTGTGCAATTAATTTCCTGAAAAACTAGTCTCCTTAAATTATGTCTATGTATTGATCATATATTTCAGCCAATGAGAGCAAATGTTCTGCAGTTGTTCACACAGACTTAAGATTATTAGCTAGTTATCTTATAAATGTATATGATAATTAACATATGTTTTGGAGTTTTATATATTACAGTGGCCAACAAAAATTCTGCAGCACAATGTTTGCATATCTATGTAAATTTCTTCTTTTAAACTCTACTAACTTATGTAAGCTGAAAGTGCATTTCACTCTATGTTCCAAGATCATGATTTACTACCAGAGAATCTGAGTTGTATTTGGGGAGCAAAGTGAAACCTCAGCCACAGTGCCCTGAAGGTTGGTGCAGAGCTCCAGGCTCTGACTTGCGTGGTTGGCCCGGGGCAACAGCTGGCTGTGAGCAGCTCCAGGGCCCATCAGAGCTCTTCCCCAGTTTCAGTTTGTTCTCGGCCATGTGTGTCTGCAGCTTCATGGAAAAGGAGGCCAGGGTTTTCTGAAGGTTGCCCATGTTGTTGTGACTGGAGTCCATGAGAGTCATAATTGGGTTCCAATTTGACCTCACTGGGTCAAGTTTTTCCTGTTGGATCTAGTTCAACCTCACACCCTCCACTTCATGTCTAGCTTTCCCTTCTGATTACTGTTACTCTTGACCTTCAGCAACATTAGGCTCACTACATAACAAAGAGGTAAGTACTTTTATGAATAACTTCATATGCTCCTACATAGGCTTAAGATCTAATTCCTATAATATATCATTATTTTTTCATATCACTCACATTAGTTCTACTTCCTTAAATGAACCTTAATATAAAAAATCACAGGTATATTCTATATTCAGGACTAACATAAGAAACAAAGTATAAAACTGAATGGGCAATGGTAATAGAAAGTGGCAGGTATATGAGACAAATGCAAACAATATGTAAAGGAGACAGCAATCTTAACATCAGGCAAAGTAGTTAGGCCTCCCCGTACACTGAAAATGTAGAATACAACCTTCAGATGAAGTACATATAGACCTTCCATGAAAATTGACAATATATAGGTTCACAATCCAAAGTTTAACAATTTCATAAAATAAAAACAATACACATGAGAGACCACAAATGAGATAAATATTGAAATTATTACAAAAATGAAAAGACCCATTTGTCTGTTTTTTTTGTCTTATCACATTATAATAGAGCACTCAGGCTACTGAGGAAATGTAAAAAACAGTGGTAGACTTTTTAAAAAGGAATGATAGTGAAAATTCTAAATTTACAAAACTCTAAAAAAGTAGGGTGCTTTTAAGAAGTGGAAAATAAAGCATAAGTAATGACATAAAATAGAAAAAATAGAACCGATCAAAAAATTTTGTTTATGACAGAGAAAGCACAAATACACGAAACAAAAGTCAAGGGGGTGGGAGGGATAGCTATTGAAGCAAAGAAAAATTTTGAAGACAGAGATGTACTTGCCTAAAATTAGGCAAGTAAAGCTATTAACCTAGATCAGGGGTCAGAAAGCTTTTTCTATAAGGGTTCATAGTGTGAGTATTTTCATCTACATGAATTAATACTGTCTCAATTTTGTAACTCTGCTCTTTTAGTGGGGAAGCAGCTGCAGACAAGGCACAAAGGAATGAGTGTGACCAGATTTTGTCCTGGCCTTACTTTGCTGACCCTATTCTAGATGAAATGGAAAAGTTCCAAAGAAGATGTAATTTACCCAAAACAAGTGTTGTAGAGAGAGGGAGTTTAATTAAATAAATTTCATTAAAGACAGAGAAAATATTACTTTACCCTTATGGCAATGAACCAAATGTAAATGGCATCAAAGAGAAATTCTACAAAATCATGCGAGGCTAGATCATCATGATGCTTCTTGACATGTACTTGAATTGTCTGGAAGTTATAAAAAGAAGTTTGATTAAAATATTATTTCAGTGAAGCAAGTTGGACTTTGACTTATTGATTCAAATATTAACATATCAACCAAAGAATCAAAAGTATATTAAAATTTTAAATATTATAATGAAAATGTAAGAATTGGCCAATATAAGGAAACTGAATAACATGACTCATCATTGAATATGCCAAAAGAAAAAGGTATCATGTGGTTATCTTCAGTATGCTGAACAGAGATGCAAATTTAACAAATATTCTTGATTTTGTGAATCAGTCTATCTATATATATATTTATCATCTACTTATACTTTTATCCATCTCCATCCAGCATATTATATATTTTCTAGTAAGCCATTGTCTTAACTTGATAGGGTAACAGTAATGTTATTCCTTCTAATGTCAAATACAAGTTAAAAATGTTCTTTCTATCCAATACTATTTAAAAATATATATGAAATATCAACAAATGCAATTAAAAAAATAAAATACAGAGGCATAAAAAACAGAAGAGAAGAAATAAAGATATTTCTATTTTAAAAATATACTTGGAATACCAGAAAATTGGTGCTAAAATGAAAATGAAGAAAAAAGACCATTTAATAATTTACCACCAAGTAGAATTGGTATCCAAAAATACCCTTTCATATATAGTCCAAATAATCTTTTGAAAGTCATGATGGAAGACAGTAAGTCTGTTTAAAATAACAACAAAAAAAGATAAAGCATTAAGAAATATACTTGGCAACATACGAAAATCTGAAGAAAACATTTCAAATTTATAGAAGTTATTAATATAGATTTGTATAAAATTAAAGACATCTCCTTTTCTAGGAATGGCCACTTAATGTGGTAGAGATAGCTGAGTGAGCAAGAATATGATTTTTTTGTTGTTGCAGAAAAAGATATTTGCATTTTATTGGGAGGTGGAACAGCATTAGACAATGCCAGTAGGGGACTCTCACTTTGTAGGTGGTGACTGAGGATGGGGTGAACATGAGAAATGAATGAGACATGAGAAATAAATTATTTAAGTAAGTCTTATAACAGGACTAGGGAAGAGTTATCCATATGGAAACTGAAGTCACTATGAATGATGACAGGAATATGAGTGAAGAGAAATACAGTGGACCAGGAGTGCAGATCATCAGTGCATGAAGAGGAGTATCTCAGAACAAGGACGCCTCTAGATGAAATGACTTTGAGAAGAAGATATTATGCATTATAATTTGTGATCAAATTAGCTGCTCTTTTCTCAGTGTTTTCATAATACTTTATTGCTTTGTTAAAATATATATTTTAAATACCATTGTTTGCTTTTACATTCTTCTTGTCTGAGTATATTGAAATTTGAAGGCACTGATCTTTTTATAGGTTGATAGTCTCTGAAGAGTGAAATTATATATTGAACCTAAGAGAACAATTTCCATAAGGATGGAAAGGAAATCTTGTATATAATTAAGAAATACAAATAAGGAAATAACAACAGAATTTTATAACCTTACCTTTTTTATGTAAAAAAATAAAGAATAGTTTGGCATTTTTTAAATAAAAGGAGCTATTGTGGTTTTAGGCTGTAGGACTACATGGACTGTCAAATCATAGCAGGATTTGCCTTTGAATAATGAAACTCAAATTTTAATAGGGATATTGACATTGTACTGCTCCTTATAAGAAGAGAAATGAAAACATCATCATAAAAAAATTAAATAGTTGGACAAGTTTACTTTAGAAAAGGAAAACAAAAAAGAGTCTTCAGATATTTAGCATGCTGCTCTATAAAAGAAGGTAACATAATACCAACTCATTCAAAATAAATGGATGGATATTATAAATGTTTATACTCAGAAAAAACAACTTCCCCAGGAATAAGTGTCTTGCATTTGGCAATAGTTTTCCCTAGGAAAGAATGAGTTTCTTTTAATTAAATTGATAAAGACTTGAGTTGCATTTCTTAAGAGACAAAGTATAATGTTCCCCTCTTAAAGAAGACAACTGCATTAGATGGTTTCTAAGACTTCTTATAATCCTAGTAGCTAATAATTCTATATAAGTTTTGATACAGTAAAAAGTATTTTAGTAAACCACTTGAATTAATAACTATTTCCATGTGCAAACTCTTATTCAAAGTAGAATTTAATTAGAATTTCATTAGTATATTTTATCTGAATGGAAAAACAATAATTTCATTGATTTAAAAAATAATATCAATACAAAAAATGTACTTTGAATTTACTACTGCAGAAATAATTCCAGTTAATCCTATATAGTAGAAGAAAAAGCATTATATATTAAGGGCTGGAAGTAAACTATTTGTGGTTTAGAAAATGAATTCATTTGTCCTCTTAACTTCTTTGGGAAAAGTAAGTTGGTCTAACTTTAAAGGTAAACATTTATAAATATTGAATTGGAATTAATATTAAATTAACAGGACTTTTATAGGTAATAACTCTTAACAATAGGATAGAGGGAGGGGAAGACATTCATTACTTATAGTACATATTTCAAAATCCATAAAATTATATGATACCATAGGCAGGCAAATACTTGTGTGAAAACCAGCCATAAAATTCAAGGTTATAATTTCCTGGGAGGGATGGATATTTATTGTATTCCCACTCCTTTTATAATTTTAAAAATGCATTATGTATTAAGTTCACTGCTAAAAAAGAGTTTTAGTAAAATTAAAGTATAAAATGTCTTGAATAAATTAGGAAATCATCTACATCTAGACAGATATACATGGTATGTTTTTAAATAAACGACGACTAAAATTACTTCTAAGCATTATTCTATATACTTTGGAAGAATTTCCAAGTAAAGTATCAATTTACATTTTCTGAAAAGGAAAGATATGCAATAAATTACTTTACAAATGGATTTTAAAACAATGAACTAAACTACTTACATTGATGCTTTTCAAATGTTCTGTATGTCTATAGTTCCTTCCAAAAAGTAATTTATATTTATTTATGCATTACATTAGAATGAGGAAAACTAAGGTCATTCTATGGAAAAATAGCTGAATCTTGAGATGGAATATCTTTGCTCTTTGAAAATGAAAAATAAGGTACATAGAGTAGCTACTTATGATGAGCACAATTTTATAATAAAAACTTGTACAAGTTACAGTTTGATCATTTCATACATCTTACAGATAGAGTGAAAGTTTGTAAGTTGTAAATTAGTACCACCTTTTTCTTCTGAAGTAACTAGAATGATATGGTTAGGCTTGAGAAAAGTTTTGTTGTTTTTGTTTGTTTTACTTTAAATCATCTCTGATACAGGCTGTTGTATTCAATACAACAGTAAGATATTTTTATATCTGTCATGTTTTGGGTGGTGGTCTTATTAAACATATAAAGAATATTACAGTATCTGTGTTATATCCACACATTTTGGAAATTTTTTTTAACTAACAATGAAGCATAGCAGAAATGATGTAGGAACTAAGATCACAATTGAATGAAAACTACTTTATTTATTTATTTTTTTGTACATCCAGATGATGCTTTATAAATTCTGCTTCCTGTCAATTTTATTCAAGATTTAGGGAATATATGTTATTATGACTTTTAAACTAAGTTCTATATGCTTTGAAAAAGTAACTATATATATATATATATACAGAAATGTATAAAAGTTTTCTTTGATGGAGAGGGAAGAGAAAATAAACTAGCATTAATTATTGATTCAACTTAAATTTTGTTGCATATAACCAGCAATTATTTGTTTTGTAAATGTCACTTCTATTAGATACATATAGCAGGAACTATAATGATTTATAAATCTATTTTCAGAATCTTATAAATTACATCTGTAAGATATGTAAGTATTTTATAATATTATAAACAAATATACATATTTACATAAGATGCATAATAGATGTATAATTTTATGTAAAAGAAGACAGGTGAATGTGAATCATATTCAATTGTTTATTTTTTATAATTTTAGTTTATAAACTAACTTAAAATGCATAAAACATGTAAACAAATCAATTAACTAAGAAACAAATGAACAAAAACAAATATTTATGAAGAATCTACTTTAAAAATGAGATAGCCATAATTATCTTTTAGAGTATTATATTTTAAGCTGTTATTCTGAGAGAATAACAATTGTAATACAAAACTTTTCTTAATTTAATATTATTCCTGTACATATATGGAAAATAATTTAGCTAAGAATACTCATTGAACTTGGCCTTGATCTATATTTTTTCTGAACATTTCTAATGTATTACCTAAAGGAGGTATAAAGTGCTAAAACACGTTGAATGCACTTTAAATTTTAAACTGAAAAACAGTGTCATGTTAGTAAAAGAAAAGGCTTCGTTGGGGAATATGGTCAGCAAAATGTGGCATAGGAATTTCTTTATCTATTCTCCCCACAGAAACATCAATTTGAACAATTATCTCTGCACGAAAATACCTTCACAAGAACTGATGATTCCAGGCCCCCACTTCACCCCCATGCCTGCTGTTTCCAGTGGACCCAGGAAGCTTGGGTGAAATCAGACTCCTAAAGGGCTCTCAGGAACCCAAGCCCCCATTATCCCAGCCCAGTCCTGAGAGAGACACCTTCCCCTTGGGAGAAGGGCAGTGAAGTGAGTGTCTGACTTCCCTGGGCACCCAGAGCAGGCCTGCCCCAGGACCAGGCCCACTCTCACAGCTCCGGTTGACTCCTACTAACCCAGGTCCCCCTCCTGCTCACTCCAGCACCTTCCAGCTCCAGTGGCCCCAGGAGGCTCAAGTGTTCCAAATGACATCCAAGTTCCAAGTTCCAGGTGGGCTCCCATGAACTCAGCCCCTGCTCACCCCTGGGTCTGCCTACTGTGCAGTGGCCCCGGGGACTTTCATCATGGCTCCTATCCAATTCTCTGGCCTCGAGCACCTACCACGGGCCCAGGCTGCTTACAAGAGGAGACTTTCTTCAGGTTCCTGCAGCCAGGCCCATGCCTTCCCAGCATCTGCCTACTCCAGCAGCTCCAAAGCATAAGTAACAAAAGCAAAAATCAGCAAGTGGAAATACAGTAGACTAAGAGCCTTTTGCACAGCAAGTGAAGCAACTGGCAAAATTAAAAGGCAATTTATGGCATGGGAGAAAAACTTTGCGAATTATCTAACTGATAAGGAATTAATATCCAAGATATCTAAGGAAGTCATACGACTCAGTAGCAAAAATGTCTTATTAAAAAATGGTCAAACAGTGTGAATAAACATTTTTCCAAGGAAGACATACAAACAACCAATAGGTACTTGAAAAAATTCTGAAAATCACTAATCATCAGGGAAATGCAAATAAAAATCACAATGAGATATTACATCACACCTGTTAAAGTGGTTACTATAAAAAAAACCACAAGAAACAATAATGCTGACAAATTGTGGAGAAAAAGGAACCACTGTGAATTGGTGGTGGGGATGTAAATTGGTATAACCATAGAAAATATTAAAAATAAAACTACTGTATGATCCAGAAATCACACTTCTGGGTATATATCTCTAAAGGAAATGAAAACATTGTCTCATAGAGATATTTGCATTCCATGTTCATTGTGGCATTATTCACAACAGCCAAGACATGGGAACTACTGAAGTGTTCATCAACAGATAAATGAATAAAGAAAAGATGGTGTTCATTGATCTGTCTATCTATACACATACACACAGTGGAATATTATTTAGTAGCAAATAAGAAGGAAATCCTGCCTTTTGCAACAACATTGATGGACGTTGAGGTAATTATGGTAACTGAAATACATCAGGGAGAAAAAGACAAATAATTTATGTTCTCACTTATATGTAGAATATACAAAAAGCCGAACTCATAGAAGTAGAGAGTAGAATGGTGGTTGCCAGAGGCTGGTGGGCAGCTGAAATGGGGAGATAACTGGTCAAAGAGCACAAACTCCCATCTATAAGATAAATAAGATTAAGGAGCTCTAATGCCTGGTATGGAGATTACAGTTAACATTATATACTTAAAAGTTGTTAAGAGCATAAATGTTAAATGTTATCACCACACTCACAAATCATATTATGTGAGTGAATGGAAGTGCTAACTAACTTTATTGTAGTAATCATTTTGCAATATACACATGTATCTCAACATCACATTGTACACCTCAAACTTACATACTATATGTCAATAATATCTCAATAAAGCTGGGGAAAATATATTAAATTTAAAAGAAAACCTAGTCCAATGTGTTTTAATATTCTTTGATGATATACTACTTTAAATGTATAAATATATTCATATGTATCATATTATATTATCTTTAAATAACTGCAATTATTTCTTTCACTTTAGTATAAAATAACAATGAAGATTATGAAAAAGCTAGAATTTATTATGTGATTATAGTTGGTAATATTATAAAGGGTTTGCATAAATTAATTCATTAAGTTTTTACAACAATCCAATTGACACTTTTTTTACATTTTATGTATGAGGAAACTGAGGCACAGAAAGGATTAATAGCTTTTTTATCACATAACTAGTTAGTGGCAGGGGCAATAATTAAAGCTAGGCATTCTGGCTCCAAATCATACATTCTTAATCCCTGGGGAATAGTGTCCCTTTGCCCATATAAACTGTGCCATTTTATAGCAATAGAATGATATATCTTACTTTTTAGTATAAACAATATTTTGTCTTCCAATAATGGAAGTAACATCTGAAATAAATTGAAGACTAACTAAAATTTTAGTGCATTACTTTAACAAATCAAATTCACTTGAGATAAATACTATGTTATTACTAGTCACCACAAACAAAGAAATTTCATTTCTCAGTGTCACAGTATTTTTCAGAGTTCCTTCTCATTTTAAGAAAAAGTGGAAGTCAAATTGAGCTTAAAGTTGTATGGTATTTATCATATTAAACTTTAAATATCTCTCAAGATATACTAAGATATATAATAAAATGCATTCAGAATGCTTGTTTGTCAAATATATATTAACATTATTCTGCATATGATGATTGCCATGAAGGATATAAAGGAAATAAGAATTAGTGAGCATTAAAAATTATTGAGAATTAATATTTAAATACATAATGTAGATGGCTAAGCATAAATAGGTGGTGAGTTATATAATAGCAGGAAACATATTGAATGATCTGAGAAAGATGAAGGTGGAAGAAAATAGCAAATGCCAAAAGTGATTAATAAAAGTAAAATGATTTAAAAAGATAATTTTGCTATTGGGCTTCTAATAAAAAAATTACAGATCTTTAAAATTGTATAGGTTGTTAGAGGATATTCAGCTCATCTATATTTTGAATTACATAATTCCCAAAGACTAAAATCATCCAAAATATACATAGCATATTTCTTAAGTAGTGATTCCAAAAAAGCTTTTACCAGTTGTACTTATAGGAAATTCATTATATTTGAATGTAGCCTATTTTATCTTTGTAACTGCTAGATGTTATTCCTTAAATTGATATCTAAATTCTTTTCTTTAGTGATCCAATTTTTGCCCCCGGAATAAAATGTGTTCATTGCTAATGCTTCTTTTAAATGACACTCTTAAACTGTCATAGTATATGTAGTCAGGAACAACACTGGGTGCATTACAAAACACATCTCCAAATATCCGTGCCAGCTAACATGAAAGAACAAGAAGGGAAAATAATTTCAGTATGAAGCTGCACACTTAGAATAACTTAAAGGCAGATAATGTCAAATTGCAAAATGGCAGTGAATAAAAAGTAAAATATCACCAAACTACTGTGTGCAGGATCTTGAGATGCCACCCCACCTCAGCTCAAAACTGCAAGGCTTTGAGAAGAGCAAATACAGACAGAAAATCTGCAGGGAAGACAGAAGAGAGAGACTAGTAAAAGACCATGAGCATGGTTAGGAATAAACACCAAGAATATTAAATTCACTGTAAACCAAAAACACTAGAAAAGTATCTAGACAAACAACAGCAGTCTACAGGGAAATAATTTAAGGGATTAGCTACTTGAAATGGTACAATTTAAGGCTATATGTGCTTTATAAAGAGGCCAGTCAAGTTTCAAGATGGCATGACTTAAAAGCCAGTTGTTGCAACACAGATTCTGTGGGAGAAAAAAATGGCAAAAAGGAAAGGAAAAATATATATTAGCAAATGGAGGGAAGAAAGGAAAAATTTTAAAGTACTGAAAAAAAAAAGTAAACCATCAATCTGGAGTTCTCACAAAACCTCCAAAATCACCAAAACAAATAAAGAAAAATATGTTAATGTAACTGGACTTTGCTATTCTGACAAAAGAGGGCACCATTAAACTAATAATATTATGACACATTCCATTATCATAAAGATCAGTAAGAGGAAAATAAAGTCCTTACATAGCTATAGTAAAAAATCAAGAAACAAAATTCCAAATATATCAAATGAGGATCAATACTCACTGAAAAACAGTCATGAACTAGAATAAAATTCAAATCAACACTCCAAAGCTATATATCCTCAAACAAGCATTGAGTATATGCAAAAGAATGGTGAATCAAAAATAAATGTACAAAAAGAGTGGCTAATGAAAAGAATTTATTGAAATCAGAAGGAAATAATAGAAAAAAAAATCCCAAATGTGAGTAACTTTTAAAAGTTCCTAACAGAATTAGATTCACATGAAAGTTTAATAAAAATGCAGATTAGTAAATAATACAACCAAAAGAAGGAATGTGACAGAACTAAAAAAAGTACAAAGGAAGTGGAAAGACTTGGCAAACTATCTAACATGTTTGAACTACCAGATTTCCTGAAGATAAAGTTGAAATAGTGGAAAAATAAATCAAATAAAAAAAAATTATCCAAGAAACTTTTCAAAAATATAAAGAAAAGAAACATAAACAAGAATTTATGCATTTGAAAGTGCTTACTGAATATTTGGAAAGCATGAGAAAAATTCAACTTCAAGTCATATCTTAGTAAAACTAGATTTCAAAAACAAAAAAAAATAAAATTAACAAGACCACCAGGAAAGGGATCAAGTAACTTGCAAAAGCAAAAGTAACAAGCTTTCATCAGATTTTTCAAAACAGGCATGCAAAAGGGAATAACAGTGGACCACATGAGTGAATGAATGAATGAATGAATGAATGAAAATGGGAATGAGATGTTATGTCCTGCTCATCTATGCTTTAAATATCAAGACTTAAGAAAAAAAATACTTTGTAGCACAGAGGAAAAGGTAAACATAGAGTAATAACAAAGATTGATTACCTGGGATAGAATGCTCTAGAGCTATATACTAGTTAAACATGTAAATGGAAACTTTGACAAATTACTGGAGGCTTAGAAGGATTAATATAACAGTGAGAAAATACAAGGACTGCACTCTAAGAGCAACCTCACCCCAACCCAAACTTTCATGGATTTTGTCTCCAGAAGCCCCACTAGGTTCTCATGGTCAAGAGACAATTCTGGCAGCAGGAAGGGGGAAAGCAACTATTTTGTAATACATTTAGAACACTCTCCAAAACAAAGACTATTTTCCAGGGGAAGAGACTTTACCAAAGACCTATAACATCTTGAGGAGGGGAATTTCTCTGGCTCTTACCCACTGTAGCCTCCCTGTTGCACTTAAGAGAAAGGGAGGGGAGGGCTAAGAAACACTTCTGAATATCAATTTAAGGGCAAAGTTGAGAATTGAAAATAATATTATAGTACACTTACAATTCCCAAGTCTTAACATCACATCAACAGGGCCCTAGTGTAAGAAGAGAGGATTATAGCTGAAAGATTCTAAGACATAGTCTCTATTTCAGGGAGAGTATTTAGGGAATATCAATGAAAACAGGGAAAATAAAAACAAGGACACTAAAGGAGTTTAGGACTCTGGAACATAAAATTACCGCTTACAGTTAACACAATTTAATTTCTAGTCAGTTAACATAAATTCATAGGTGAAAGGTGGACCTTAGATCCTATTACCCAATAATCATGTTCAGCTTTCAACAAAACATTACAAAATGCACTAAAAAAGAAAAAACACAAGAAAAATCATGGTCTGAAGGAACAAAGCAATCATTAAAACCAGATTCAGATATGGCACATATTTTGGAATTATTGGACTAGAATTATCAATAAAGAAACCATGATTAATATGCTAAGAAATCTAATGGAAAAGTAAACAACATACAAAAAGAAATGGGTGATGTAAGCAGAGATTAAAACACTAAAATAATCAGAAGAAAATTCCAGAAATCAAAATACTTCAACAAATATAGTGTATTTAATGAAATCATCAGTAGATACACATAGTCAAAGCAATAGTCAGTGAGTTTTAAGATACATAAATAGAAATTTTCCAACCGAAATGCAAACTTAAAAAAAAGGTGGGGAGGGTTAAATATTTGAATAGAAAATCCAAGAACTGGGAAAATTTCAAAACCAGTACCATATGCATGCTTAGTTGCAATGCCAGAGGTAAGAGAAAGAGAGAAGAGATCTGGAGCAATCGTTGAATATATAATGGCCAAAATTTCTGTAAAATTATAAATGCACAAATCCACAGATGCAAAATGTTCTGATGATAGCTAACAAGATAAAAAATTTCATGTATGCATATAGAAACTGCAGGAAACCAAAGACAACTAGAAGACTAAAAGAAGCTCGAGGGGGTGGGACATCACGTGATTTACAGAAAATCAATAAGAATTACAGAAGATTTCTCATCAGCATGTAAGCTAGAAAATGCTAGAGTAAAAGATTTAAAAATCTGAAATTAAAAGCACCAATCAAGAATTTTTTACTTAGAAAAATTATCTCTCAAAAATGAAGGAGAAATGAAGATCTTAACAGACAAGCAAAAACTGAGTGAATTGTAAGCAATCTGTTCCCAAGAAATTTTAAAAGAAATCCTTTGAGGAGAAGAAAAACAATATAAATCAGAAACTTGGATAAATGAAAGGAGGAGTGTTGGGCAGGAGCAAAGAAAGGTAAAATTTTTTTCTAAGTCTTAATACATCTGAAAAATAACTGTTTAAAGCAATAATTTTAACTATATATTGGGTAATTATAACATGTGGATAAATAAAGTGAATGACAACAATGACTAAAGGGGCTGGTGGAAAACATTAAGAATACTCTGTTACATGGTACCTATACTACAGGAAGTGCTATAGGGTTATTTGAAAGTAAACTTGCATTAGTTAAAATGTTTATTGAAAATTCTAGGAAAATCATTAGAAAAAAATTAATAAATATAATTGATATGCTAAGAAAGTAGATAAAATGGAGTCATTTTAGTCTGTCTATAGGGTTATCAAATTTGTTGAACTTTACAAAGAATAAACAGTTTTGTTGATTATTTCTGTTTACATGTTATTACTTTCATTAATTTATGCTTTAATTTTTATTATTTTATTCTGCTTGTTTTAGGCTTAATTGCTTTTTCATTTGTTTTCTATAATGCAAGCTTAGAGTATATATTTTAGATTTTTCTCTTCCATATAAACATTTAATTCTATAAAATTAAAATTACCTCTACACACTATGTTCTTTGCATCCCACACATTTTGATATTTCCTATTTTATTCTAGTTCAAAAAATTTTTACTTTTTATTGAAATACATATACATAATATCAATTTAAGTTGATATCATTGATATCCAATTATATTGACATACAGTGATTCAATGATTACATACATTACTAAATGCTCACCATGATAATTGTAGTTAGTATCTGTCAACATACAGAGATATTTCAATATTATTGACTATATTCCCTATGCTGTACTTCAATTCCTGTGGGCTAATTTATTTTATAATTAGAACTTTGTACCTTTGTATCCCCTTCATCTACTTCAATCACTCTCCACCCTTCTTCTTCATGGCAACACCATGTTCTCTGTTTATGAGTATATTTCTATTTTGTCTGTGTGTTCATTTGTTTTGTTTTTCAGATTCCATGCATAAGTGAAATCAAGTCAACGAAAGCACAATTCATATTGAATGAAACAGGGGAGAGTGGATATCCTTGTCCTGTTCCTGATATTAGAAGAAAAACTTTCAGTTTTCCACTAATAAGTATGATGTTCACTGTGGGTTTGTTGTATATGGCCTCCATTATGTTAAGTTACATACCCTCTAAGCCCATTGTGTTGACAGTTTTTATCATGAATGGATGTCGAATTTTGTTGAATGCTTTTCCAACATCTATGGAGATGATCATGCAGGTGTTATCCTTCTTTTAGTTAATGTAGTGTATGATATTGATTGATATATGAATATTGTACTATCCTTGCATCTCCGGAATAAATTCTGCTTGGTCATGGTGGATGATCTTCTTGATGTATTTTTAATGTGGTTTTCTAACATTTTGTTGAGGATTTTTACAATTTTTACATCTATGTTTATCAGGGATATTGGTCAAAAAATTTCTTTTTTTGTGATATCCTTGTCTGGTTTTGGTATTAGAGTGATGCTGGCCTCATAGAATGTGCTTGGAAGTATTTCATCCTCTTCTACATTTGGAATATTTTAAGAAGGATTGGTATTAGCTCTTGAAAATGTTTGGTAGAATTCAGCTGTGAAGTCTTCTGGTTCTGAAATTTTGTATTTTTGGAGTTTTGTTTATTACCAATTCAATCTCATTGCTGGCAGTTGGCCTATTCAGATTTTAAGTTTCTTCCAGAGTCAGTCTTTGAAGTCTTTGAAGTTTGTATTTTTCTAGGAAGTTTTCCATTTCTTCTAGGTTGTCCAATTTATTCACATATAATTTTTCATAGTACTCTCTAATAATTTCTGTATTTCTATAATATCTGTTCTGATTATTCCTTCTTTGTTTCTGATTTTGTTTATGTGTCTACTTTCTCTTTTTTCTTGATAAGTCTGGCTAGGGGTTTATCTATTTTGTTTATTTTGTCAAAGAACCAGCTCCTGGTTTCATTGTTTTTTTTTCTATTGTTTGATTCTCTTATTTATTTCTGCTCTGATATTTATTACATCTCTCCTTGTACTAACTTTGGGATTCATTTGCTGGAGGTCCTAGTCACAGCAATCAAACAAAAGAGATAAAAGGCATCCAATTGGTAAGGAAATGGTAAACTGTTACTATTTGTAAATGACATGATATTATATGTAGAAAACCCTAAAGAATCCACCAAAACATTATTAAAACTAACTGAATTCAGCAAAGTTGCAGGATACAAAATTAACACACAGAAATCTGTTGCATTCCTGTTTACTAACAATGAACTAGCAGCAAGAGAAATCAGGAAAACAACTCCATTTATAATTGCATCTAAAAGAATAAAATACCTAGGAATAAACTGAACCAAGGAGGTGAAAGACCTATACTCTGAGTACTATAAGACACCCATGAGAGAAATTAAGGGACACCAATAAATGGGCATCTATCCCACGCACATAGAAAGAATTAATATTGTCAAAATGGCCATCCTTCCCAAAGCAACTTATAGATTCAGTATGATCCCTATCAAAATACCAAAAAAATTCTCACTGAGCTACAACAAATAGTTATAAAATTCATGTGGAATCACAAAAGACCCTGAGTAACCAAAGCAATCCTGAGAAAGACAAACAAAGCATGGAGAATTATGCTCCCTGACTTCAAGCTCTACTACAAAGCTATAGTAATCAAAACACTTTGGTACTGGCACAAGAACAGACCCATAGGATAATGGAACACAATAGAGAGCCCAGATATAAATCCATATATGATGCATGTATGGTTAACTACTATATGATAAAGGAGCCATAAATATACATTGAGGAAAAGACAGTCTCTTCAACAACTGGTGTTGGGACAACTGGACAGCTACATTTAAAGAATAAAAATGGATTATTATCTAACTCTATATACAAAAGTAAACTCAAAATGGATCAAAGACCTGAATATAAGTCATAAAACCATAAAACTCATAAGAAAACTGGTAAAAATCTCTTGAACATAAGTATGAGCATGAGCAATTTTTTTCCTGGATACCTCTCCTCAGGCATGGGAAAGAAAAGCAAAAATGAACAAGTGGGACTACATCAAACTAAAATGCTTCTGTATAGCAACAGACATGATCAGCAGAACAAAAAAGCAACCTACAGTGTGGGAGAATATATTTGAAAAGTACTCATCTGATAAGGGGTTAATATCCAAAACTTATAAAGAACTCATATGCTTGAACACAAAAACACAAATAACCTGATTAAAAAATGGTTGGAGGACCTGAACAAACATTTCTCCAAAGAAGAAAGGCAGATGACCAACAGGTACATGAAAAGTTGCTCCATATCACTAATCATCATGGAAATGCAAATCAAAACCACAATAAGATGTCACCTGTATGAATGGCCATCATCCAAAATACAAGAAATAACAAATGTTGGTGAGGACACAGAGAAAGAAGAATCCTTCTACACTGTTGGTGGGAATGTAAATTGGTACAGCTACTGTTGGATGCACTATGAATGTTCCTCAAAATAAAAAAATAGAAATACCATTTGATCCAGTAATACCACCTCTAGGAATTTACCTGAAGAAAACAAATCCCTGATTCAAAATATATATGCACCCCTATGTTTATGAACTCACTATTTGCAAAAGTCAAGATATGGGGAATGGAAGAAGATTCAAGATGGTGGTGAGAGAGATGAGAGAAAGGCTTCCTCCTAAAACAGCATATAACAAAAAAATATAATTAACACAACTAATCCTGAAAGAAAAAGAGGAAAGAGGACTGTGCCAGACTGCATATACCTGAAGAAAAGAGCAGACTTCATGGAACAGGGTAACATACCAAAGCTGTGGCCTGGTGTGACCCAAGCCCTTCCTCTACCCAAGCTCACCAGTGGAAGGAAGAGAAATGGAGCAGGGAGAGAGTGGAGGTCTGGGACTGCTGAATATGTAACTGTGGAGATCTGCTCTGGGAGCACAAATCTACATTTCATGGTGCTTGCATGGATCTCTCGTGATTATGGGGTTGGAAAGCTAAGACAGGCAGAATTTGTGGAGAGACTGAGATTCCAGTCTCTCCACGAATTCTTGTGGAAAGCAGGGATCTATATCCAGATGCTCTGGGACAAAAGAAGGGCGAGCAGTCTGAGACACTTCTTAACAATGAAGCCCTTAGCAAGAGGGCTGCTAAAAGGGCAAGGATTGCACAGAACTTAATGCTCAGGTGAAAGGACAGGTAGAGAAAATTGTCTAGGTACACTCTGCCCCATAGGTTGGGAGCTTTCACAATCTTCAGGTGCTCCCAGGCTGGCTACACAGCTTAAAGGACCCCCTCTGTGATATGCAGCCTACTGTGCCTTTCTCCCAGCCAGCCCCAACTGGCTCACAAAATGGCAAACCCTACCCTGGTGTTAGGCCAGCCAGAGGGAAGATCTGTCTACAGCAATGACAAATGCAAAGCATAGAGGCTTATACCTGTGTGCTTGGCCCACTGGTTTAGGCAGAGGAGACAGGCATAGTAGCCAGGAAGAAGGAAACAGCTCTTTACTCCCACCCAGGCACCAATATCACTTTCCTGTGATACCTGACATTACTTCAGGGACTGAGCAGCTCCAGAGAGTAGAGCTTCTGGGCACTAAGAGGGTTCCATATACAAATATGAAATGACAAAGGAACATGGCTCAGAGTAAAATTATTAATACAACTCTGGAGAAAGATTTAAATGACATCAACCTCATGGCTCTTCCTGAAAGGGAGTTCAAAATAAAAATCATTAACGTGCTAATGGAGGTATGGAAAGATATTCAAGAACTCAGGAATGAATTCCAATCAGAGATCCAATTGTTGAAGAGCACAATGGAGGTAATTGAAAGCAGATTGGATATGGTGGAGATGATAAATGAAATAGAAACTGGAGAAGAGGAATACAAAGAAGCTGAGGCACCGAGAGAAAAAAGGATCTCTAAGAATGAAAGATATTGAGAGAACTGTGAGACCAAACCAAATGGAACAATATTCACATTATAGGGGTACCAGAAGAAGAAGAGAGAAAAAGGGGTAGAAAGTATCTTTGAGGAGGTAATTGCTGAAAACTTCCCCAATCTGGGGAAGGAGATAGTTTCTCAGGCCATGGAGGTACACAGATCTTCCAACACAAGGGACCCAAGGAAGACAATACCAAGACATATAGCAATTAAAATGGCAAAGATCAAGGATAAGGACAGACTATTAAAAGGAGCCAGAGATAGAAATAAGATTACATACAAGGGAAAGCCCATCAGGTGATTATCAGACTACTAACAGAAACCTTACCAGGCAGAAGGGAGTGTCATGATGTATTTAATGCAATGAAACAGAAGGGCATTGAACCAAGATTACTTTATCTAGCAAGATTATCATTTAAATTTGAAGGAGGGATTAAACAATTTCCAGATAAGCAAAAGCTGAGAAAATTTACCTCCCACAAACCATCTCTACAGTGTATTTTGTAATTACTGGTATAGATGGAAGTGTTCCTAAGGTTTAATAGCTGTCACCAGAGGTAATAAAACCACAGTAAAGAAAGTAGAAGAGATAATTACTAAGCAAATGCAAAATTAAATTAACTATCCCCAAAGTCAATCAAGGGGTAGACAAAGAGTAGAGAAAATGATAACTAATATATAAAAAATGAAAGAGGAATAAAAAGGAGGATAAAAAAGAAGAACCTATACATTGTGTTTGTAACAGCATATTAAGTGAGTTAAGTTAGACTTTTAGATATTAAGGAAGTTAACCTTGAACCTTTGGTAACCACAAATCTAAAGCCTGCAATGGCAATAAGTACACCTGTTGATAATCACTCTAAATGTAAATGGACTGAATTCACCAATCAAAAGACATAGAGTCACTGAATGGATAAAAAAAACAAGTCCCACCTATATGCTGCCTATAAGAGACCCACTTTAAACCCAAAGACATAAATAGATTAATAATGAAGGGATGGTAAAAGATATTTCATGCAACTAGTAGGGAGAAAAAGCAGGATTTACAGTACTTGTACCAGACAAAATAGAGTTCAAAACAAAGAAAGTCACAAGAGACAAAGAAGGACATTACATAATTATAAAAGGGTCAATCCAACAAGAAGATATAACTATTATAAATATCTATGTACCCAACACAGGAGAACCTACATATGTGAAACAAATTACTAACAGAATTAAAAGGGGAAACAGAATACAATGCATGCATTCTTGGAGACTTCAACACTCCACTCACTCTGAAGTACAGACCAACCAGAAAGAACATAAGTAAGCACACAGAGGCTCTGAACAACACATTAGAACAGATGGACCTAACAGACATCTACAGAACTGTACACCCAAAAGCAACAGAATACACATGCTTCTCAAGTGCACATGAAACACTTCCAAGAATAGATCATATACTAGGTCACAAAAACAGCTTCAGTAAATTCAAAAATATTGAAATTGTACCAACCAGTTTCTAAGACCACAAAGGTCTGAAACTAGAAATAAATTATGCAAAGACAATGAAAAATCCCACAAAAACATGGGGGCTTCACAACATACTCCAAAGTAACCACTGGATCAATGACCAAATAAAAATAGAGATCAAGCAATGTATGGAGACAAATGACAACCACTATTCAACTCTGCAAAATCTGGAGGAAGCAGTGAAGGCTGTGCTTAGAGGAAAGTATACTACAATACAGGCCTAGCCCAGGAAAGAAGAACAAGCCCATATGAATACTCTAAACTCACAATTAATGAAACTAGAAAAAGAGCAAATGAGGCACAAAGTCAGTAGAAGGAGGGACATAATAAAGATTAGAGCAGAAATAAATAAAATCGAGAAGAATAAAACTATAGAAAGAATCAAGGAAAGCAAGAGCTGGTTCTTCGAGAAAATAAACAAAATAGATAAACACGTACTCAGAATTATCAAGAAAAAAGAGTCTTCCATCTAAACAGAATCGAAATGAGAAAGGAAAAATCACTACAGACACCACAGAAATACAAAAAAATTATAAGAGAATACAATAAAAAATTATATGCTAACAAACTGGATAACCTAGAAGAAATGGACAAGTTTGTGGAAAAATACAACCTTCCAAGGCTGACCCAGAAAGAAACAGAAAACCTGAACAGACCAATCACCAGCAACAAAATTCAACTGGTAATCAAAAACATACCTAAGAACAAAACCCCTGGCTGAGTTGGCTTTACTGCTGAATTTTATCAAACACTCAATGAAGACCTAATACCCATCCTCCTTAAGTTTTCCAAAGAGTAGAAGAAGAGGGAATAACTCCAAACTCATTCTATGAGGCCAGCGTCACTCTAATACCTAAACCAGGCAAAGACACCACAAAAAAAGAAAATTACAGATCAATATTCCTGATGAACATAGATGCAAAAATACTCAACAAAATATTAGCAAACCAAATTAAAAAATACATCAAAAAGATCATCCATCATGATCAAGTAGGATTTATTCCAGGGATGCAAAGATGGTACAACATTCAAAAATTCATCAACATCATTCACCACATCAACAAAAAGGACAAAAATCACATAATCATCTCCGTAGATACTGAGAAAGCATTTGACAAAATTCAACATCCATTGATGATAAAAACTCTCAACAAAGTGGGTATAGAGGGCAAGTATCTCAACATAATAAAGGTCATATATGACAAACCCACAGACAACATTATTCTTAACAGCGAGAAGCTGAAAGCTTTTACTTTAAGATCGGGAACCATACAAGGATGCTCAATCTCACCACTTCTATTGAACATAGTACTGGAGGTCCTAGCCATGGCAATCAGACAACACAAAGAAAAAAGGCATCCAGATTGGCAAGGAAGAAGTTAAACTGTCCCTGTTTGCAGATGACATAATATTGTACATAAAAATCCCTAAAGAATCCACTGCAAAACTAAGTCGAATATCTAAATTCAGCAAAGTTGCAGTATACAAAATTAATAAGCAGAAATCTGTGACATTCCTATACACTAATAATGAACTAACAGAGAGATTATCAGGAGAACCATTCCATTCACAGTTGCATCAAAAAGAATAAAATACCTAGGAATAAACCTAACCAAAGAAGTGAAAGACCTATACTTTGAAAAGTACAAGACACTCATGAAAGAAATTAAAGAAGATACCAACAAATGGAGACACATCCCGTGCTCATAGATAGGAAGAATTAATATTGTCAAAATGGCCATCCTCTAAAGCAATCTACAGATTCAATGCAATTCCTAGGAATCTACCAAGAGCATTCTTCAATGAACTAGAGAAAATCATTCTAAAATTCATATGAAACCACAAAAGATCCCAAATAGCCAAAGCAATCCTGAGAAGGAAGAATAAAGCTGGGGGGGGGGGGGTTATGCTCCCAAACTTCAAGCTCTATCATAATTGAGACAGTTTGGTACTGGCAGAAGAACCAACTCATAGACCAATGGAACAGACTAGAGAGCCCTGATATAAAGCCAACCATATATGGTCAATTAATATATGATAAAGGATCCATGGACATACAATGGTAAATGGCAGCCTCTTCAACAGCTGGTGTTGGCAAAACTGGACAGCTATATGCAAGAGAATTAAGCTGGATTATTGTTTAACCCCACACACTAAAGTAAACTAGAAATGGTTCAAGACCTGAATGTAAGTCATAAAACCATAAAACTCTTAGAAGACAACGTAGGCCAAAATCTCCTGAATATAAGCATGAGCAACTTCTTCCTGAACACATCTCCTCGAGAAAGGGAAACAAAATAAAAAATGAACTCATGGGACTACATCAAACTAAAAAGTTTCTGTATGTCAAAGGACACCATCAACAGAATGAAAAGATATCCTACAGTATGGGAGAATATATTTGTAAATGACATATCTGACAAGGGGTTAACATCCAAAATATATAAAGAACTTAACACGCCTCAACACCCAAAAAGCAAATAATGCAATTAACAAATGGGCAGAGGATATGAAGAGACAGTTCTCCAAAGAAGAAATTCAGATGGCCAACAGACACATGAAAAGATGCTCCACATCACTAATCATCAGGGAAATGCAAAATTAACACTACAATGAGATATCACCTCACACCAGTAATGATGGCCAGCATTGAAAAGACTAAGAAAAGCAAATGCTGGCAAGGACATGGAGAAAGGGGAACCCTCCTACACTGCTGGTGGTAATGTAAGCTAGTTCAACCATTGTGGAAAGCAATATGGAGGTTCCTCAATAAACTAAAAATAGAAATACCATTTGATCTGGGATTCCCACTCCTTGGAATTTGCCCAAAGTATACATCTTCTCAGATTCAAAAAGACTTATGCACCCCTATGTTTATTACAGCACTTTTTACAATAGCTAAGATATTGAATCAACCTAAGTGTCTATCAGTAGATGAATAGATAAAGAAGATGTTATACATATACACAATGGAATACTATTCAGTCATAAGAAAGAAAGAAATCCTACCATTTGCAACATGCATGGAGCTGGAGGACATTATGCTCAGTGAAATGAACCAGGTGGAGAAAGACAAGTTCCAAATGATTTCCCTCATTTGTGACTTACAACAATGAAGCAAAACTGAAGGAACAAAATAGCAACAGACTCAGAGACTCCAAGAAGGAACTAGTTGTTACCAAAGGGAAAGGGTGATGGAAGGTGGGTGGTGAGGGAGGGAGAAAGGTATTGAGGGTTATTATGTTTAGTACACATGGTATTGGTGATCAAGGGGTAGCACAGAGAAGGCAAATAGTAAATCTGTGGCATCTTACTACACTGATGGATAGTGACTGCATTGGGCTATGGGTGGCGACTTGATACTATGGGTAAATGTAGTAACCACATTGTATTTTCATGTGAAACCTTCCTAAGAGTATATATAAATAATACCTTAATAAAAATTTTTAAAAATTAAAAAAATAAATAAAAGAAAAATGACAATGGTTTTCTTTCATAGGTGAGATTATTAATAGCTCTTTGGAAGTGTTAGAAGTTAAATATTTTAAGATAATCAAAAAAAAGATATGGGAAAAACCTAATTGTCCATCATAGATGAATGAATTAAAGATGTCGTACATATACACAATGGAATATTATTCTGCCATAAAGAGAAAAGAAAACTTACCGTTTGCAACAACATGGATGGATCTACAGGGTATTATCCTCATGAAATAATCCAGGTGGAGATGGACAAATACCATATGATTTCAATTATTTGTCAAATATAGCAAAGCAAAACAGAAGGAACAAAATAGCAGTAGTCTCATAGACTTTGAGAAGTGACTAGTGGTTACCAAGGGAGAGGCTTTAGGACAGGAAGGAGGGAGGGTAAGGTGGATAAAGGGGTAAAATAATTCACAACCACAGTATAATTTGATCCCTGGGATGGTAGTGCAGCATGGAAAATATAGTCAATGATTCTGTAATATCTTTCTATGTTGATAGATAGTAACCACACTAGAGGGGATGAGGATTTAATAATATGTGTAACTGTTGAACCACTGTGTTGTATATTTGAAACCAATATAAGATTGTATATTAAGATACTTCAATCAAAATAAAAAGCACAATTCTTGAAAAAAAAAGATAATTCGGAATTTATTACAATTAAAAACTCAGCAAAAGACACTGTTAAAAAAATTAAATTAAAATGTTATTAGGGGAGGAAAACTAATGAAGGTCTCTAGATAATAGTATTGTGCCAATATTAATTTCCAAGTTTTTGGTAATTATATTGTCATTATGTACAATGATAACAGTAGGAGAAACTATGTTGTGTATGTCAAACCTCTCTGAAATATTTTTTCAACTTTGTGTAAATGTAACATTAGTTCAAATTTAAAAGTTTGATAAAATATGATAGTTAATGTCTCTCTTGATTTTTTATTTTCACTAGGCTAAATATCATCAGTCTCCATAAACATTTCCCATATTATATAGGTTTGCTTCCCTTTCTTCTCCTGTTCCAATATTATTTTAAAGTGTTCCATTTGCTCCTATTTCTTTCAAACTGTTATGAAACATTTAAAAGACTAGTTTAAGCAGATAAACATTGAAAAGGTCAGCTAACATCAAGGTAATATTATGTGAAAAACATCTCCTAATTTGCTAACCTCCTATTGATAGAAATAAAAATGTCATATAAACTAGATTATAAAAGCAACCTCTATAAACTCATCAGTAAAATCTAGATAAGCTATGTATTCTCATAAGCTACAAAGTAGACTTAGTCACTAAGAGAAATAATATCTGCATAATAAAAAAAATTGGATGGAAGCAATGGGATAAAAAAGAAACAGGAAATAATCTTGAGAACTACAAATAACCAAAAATCTCTAACAAATCTCCATTGCATAAGTTAGTCTTAATTTGGAATGGAAATTTTCTATGTCTATATGAGAAAAACAGTCAAAATCAAAGGAATTTTTTGAGGTCAGAGTTGTTCTCAGTGAAATACATGAGTTCTAGCAATTGGGAAAATATCTGACTATTAAGATATGTTAGACCCTAAAACTACTCAACCAGCTGGCTGAAACATCCTGCCAGAAAAACACTTGAAAATGAATAGTTTACTAAGAATATCAATTAATTTGAGTAGAACATGGTCAGTTGGGTAAAGGAAGGAGAAATTTCAGATAATGGAGGCAGAGGGGAACAGAGTAAAAAAAAACAATGAAGGCTTCCTCTAAAAATGTGCCCACAATCAGATGAAATGTGTAACTTACTCTATAAAAGCTAGTTGAAATGAAATTTTGAAAATAATAGTAGCAATGAAAGAGGAAAACAAATCAGAACTAGATAATTCAGAAAAAAAAATGATTGAACAGACAAAATTAAAAGAATGACATCTGAACTAAAAAAATATAGAAATAAAATAAAAAATCACTCAGAAAGATTAAAATTAAATTTGACCTTAATCTACATATATATGAATGGACACCACAGAATATACTCTAAAGAGAACAGATTTAAGTTAGGAACTTTATCAAATGAAGGAAGCAGCAATTATGACAGGATGAGTTGAATAGTTTGACAAAATCACACCCTGAAAAGCCACTACAAAACTGGACAAAATTATGGAAAATAATTATTTTAGCAATCTGTAACTTTGTCACAAGAATGTAACAAAACTTGAAGCTTCTTTTCTTCAAAAATTGAGCTTTGGGTAAAAAAAGTTCAAGTCTGTTGCACTCCTGCTTGCGGCTTCTCTCTTATGCCCTTCTTGGCTTAGTTAGTTTAAAAATTCTATCCAGTGGAACAGTTCATGAAACTATCAGTGTCCCTGCCAAAGGAGTCTTATTTCATTTGTAGGGGAAAACAATTTTTTAAAAATGCCCAACACCATCTGAAGTTGCCATCCTGGTCAGGAAGGCAATTAACAGGTAGACTAGTTACAGATTTTACATGTGTAATATGATTTATAAATGTGATTGTGTTACTCTGCATCAAAATATATATGCAGCAAAAAATATAATGAAAAATGTGTTACATTTCAAAATGTAGACCCAGAGTTTTAATGTCACTTAATCTCAAAATTCAATGGTTGTATTTTAGTCATATGGGTATCCTCGACTTTTTAAAACTCTGTAATACGTACTGCAGCAACGTGCTTAGGAATGAAAGAAATAGACAAGTTTATTTAGCAATCTCTATCATATTAAGGTTGTAGTAATGAATTTGAATCTATTTTTGGTTATTTGACTGTACAGAACTTTCAAGTCCCATCACTGTCACTTATCCCACACCACAAGTGAGAAACTATGAAGAAAGCTCAGGTGCCCCCTGTTTTTACACTGGTTGAGAAATCAAATCATACAAGCCCTCACCAGTGCAAGAAAACTCACCCCAACTTTACTCCTTAGCCATCATAAAAGTCAATAGTTTCAATTATCTTTTGCAAGCCAATCTTGAACCCTGCTCTCCCCAGAAAGACTCATTATGTAAAGCAATAAACTTTTTCATTCTCTTCTGGTGCATTTATGGCATTATCAGTCTCAACAAACCAAATTTTGGGTACATGGGGGATGCATTCCACTTCTAAGTTATTACCCGAACAGATATAAAAATGGTTTTAAATACCGAATTCAAGTAATGTAGTATGGGAAGTCAAGAAGAACTTAAAAATAAGTAATATATGTATATTAACTCAGAATATCAATTAAAAACACCATTGAATCTCTTTTAGGTTTACCACATATACCTAGCAAATAGTGAACTATCCATGATTAATATAGGTAAAACATCCTGGTGCAAACTTTTCATACTTTGTTAAGTGTATTTCTAGTATATTTGGGTTTACTTGAAGAAACTTTGCCTCAATTCTCAGGATTTGTATGAAATTTGAGGGAAAAGTCTTTTTTATTATTAAGGTATCATTGATATACACTGTTATGAAGGTTTCATATGAAAAGCATTTTAGTTACTATATTCACCCATATTATCAAGTCTGCCCATACCCCATTGAAGTCACTGTCCATCAGTGTAGTAAGATGCCACAGAGTCACTATTTGTATTCTCTGTGCTACACTTTCTTCCCCATGAAGCCCCCCACACCATTTTTACCAATTACAATACCCCTCAATCCCCTTCTCCTTCTTCTATCCCCACCCACCCTCCTCTCTCCTCCCCTCCCCTTCAGTAACCACTAGTCCCTTCTTGGAGTCTGTAAGTCTGCTACTGTTTTGTTCTTTCAGTTTTGCTTCATTGTTATACTCCAGTTTAAAGAAGGAGGGCAGGGAACCAATGATGCCAGCAAGATGAAACACTAATAAACTATGCAGCTGATTAAGTTGTTGAAGGAATCAATTTCACTTGCCTTCATTTGTTTCAATCTGTTAGCTTATGTAGAAAAATAGCTGATGTTGTGCATACTGGAGTAATTGCTTCTCTTGAATTAAAAGCTTCTTAAACAATTCTCCTCATCTTACTTCTTAAATAACTTCAATAATGTGTGTTGCTTAGTTTTCAGAGCCTCTGAGCACATAACATAATTAATTCACATGAGCCTCCAAGCCAACATGAGTTTTTTTTATTAATATGAGATTTATGTCTGGAAATAATTGTTGCTATGTGAATTATTGAGTCCCATTTATTTTATTAAATCAGCATATAGACTTTAAAGTATATAAGAAAATCTTTATTTCCCTCCTTTTCTCTTCTATTCTTTGCCATCTTTTTCTCCACATTTCACTTTTCTAAATGTGACTTGATATTAAGCCTAAAATTAAAATATGCATAACATTTATGTTTGAATTTGTCACAGTGTCTATCAAAAACACCTGTAGCTGAATTTATAGTCTATCACTTTTAACCATGTGTCTACCTTACAAATGATAGTCAACTCTTTCCCAGTTTACTGAAGAAAATATATAATTCACTGAATATGATTCCATGGCTAAACATCATACAAATAACTATACATGCAAAAATATATTGAATTAATACTATATATTAATTACTGTTCTAATCACAGAGACAAATAGAGATTTGGGGGTAATATTATACAATTGCCCCAAATGTTTTATTTCTACTCACTCAAATGTCCCCTATGTAATAAGAGAGATGAGTAATGGAACTAAGTTTCAAACCCAAGAATTTGTGAAATACATCAAACTACAGAGACTATACAGATTATAATAAAATACATATGCAGTTTAAGAAGTAACACAGGGCCAGTAGAGACTCACACAGTGTTGCATTCCTGTCTCTCTCCACATTCCTTCACACCAGAGGATACTACTCTCTTAAATTAGATGTTTATTATTTCCACACATAACTTCATACCTTTATTACATATTTACATACAATTACAAATGACATGTTAGATTAATGGCTGAGCCTGAACTTTCTACAAGTGGCACCATATATTCCCTTTTTTTTTTTACAAAGTTTAAAATGCTTACATACAGGCCCCTTTCAAACACTGATTCAAGGACACACATTTCTTTAATCATGTAGCTCTGACATCATCAGAATGCAGTTTTGTAAACAACTGTGTATGAGACTGGTTAAGCAAAGAGGAGAGATCAAGGGAGAAACTTGTGTACATTAGGATACTATGTTACCACAAAACAATGGAATATACTAGACTTGTTGAAACAAGTAAAGTAAATCTCTATTGTGATATGGATTTTCCAGAAGCACTGTTAAAGAGGCAAAAACTGAAAATTAAGTATAGTATGCTGATGTACAAAGTACCACTTTATACTATATATACATATGCATATACAAATATATATATTTATACACACACATATATAGGGTAAGTACCCTATATATATATATATGTGTGCATCTGCCTATAACTTATAGGATATATTGTCTAGTCTAAACTCTATACAAACAGTATCATTCTTTGTGTACTCTTTTACAACATTTTTATTTAGTTAAAATTATGTTTGTGACATTCATCAACATAGATGTTGAAATAGCACTGTATTAATTTTTATTGCAGTATAGTATTCCATTTTAATAAATATACAATCATTTATTTGTTTATTATCAGGGGATTTTTTTTTAACTTGTGTATTGTTTTTGCTCACTGTTACATTGAACATTCTTTATGTTTCCTCACATATTTTTTGTGGATTCTGATACAGAATTTACGTGAAACTACTGAGTATGAGCATCTAAAACTTAAGTATATTCAAATTACCTCCATTGTGCTTGTATAAATGTTCACACAGAAGAGCTCACATACGTCACATAATTAACATTGTATTTCATTGAAATTTATTTTTATTTATTTGTTAATCAGATTGAGTAATATTCATATATTTATGGTACACCAGGATTCCCTGTTCTCTAGACAATATTCCTGTTAATTGTCTCTAGAATCCTTAACTCTTAATTACTAGATTTCAATGGTTAATGGAATGAGAAAAAATATTTTCTAATGTTATGATATATATAATTTCAAAGCCAAAAGGAGAATGGTGGTAAAGGCAGCGAAATTTGTACTTACTATTGCAAAAAGGTAAAGCCATTCTCTTAAATAAATAAAATATCTGAAAATATTAATATACTATTTAAAGAAATGAAATTAATCATCAACGATGGAAACTTACTAGTAAGGAAAATTTGCCTTCAGAGAATAGGACTAGCAACTGGTAAAGGAATTTTCTTTCAATAAGTACA
Organism: Manis javanica; assembly: GCF_040802235.1. NCBI lineage: Eukaryota > Metazoa > Chordata > Mammalia > Pholidota > Manidae > Manis > Manis javanica. Next base: position 123,129,975 of record NC_133160.1, on the reverse strand, counting down.
CATGCACATACAAAATATGTATGGACATACACACAGTTATATATACATACAGTATTTTTGTAAGAATACATATGATGAATAATTGCACCCACCAATGGAACTGGAAGGAAGGATGCTGAGGGAGTGGGTAAGTAGAATGCATATTTTTCACTGCATATGATGTTTTTCTCTTGATCTTTTTTCCTTGCAACTATATTATCCACTGAAAATTAAATAAAATATATTTTTAAAAATTGAGTCTACCAACCTGTAACCAAATGTTTCAAGTATTCCTAGAGGATACTAGCTGCTAAAATAGATTTACCAAAATCTTTAGAGAAGAGAGGAAAAAAAATGAAGTAATGCATAGTGTCTATATTTAAGGAATCATGACTTTCTGTATATTGAGAATGCAGGGAGGTGGTAACTTGATCTATCATAAAATGTTCTCTACTGGTACAATAGATTTACAAGAGACCTCTAATATTTTTCTGGGGAGTGTACTTTATATTTGTTACACTGGCAATAATGTCTTAAGGGAAACAGCCCAGTTATTAAATACAAAATCCTATTTTACAGGTTATAAAATTTGAGGTCATTCATCATTCTTAACTATCCACTTATTTTATAGAACTTTGTGACATTGGTAATTGAGGAATTACTACTAGTCTTTTTATGGTGTATTTTACATTTTATATTCTTATCAGGGAAATATAATTGTAGGATTTCATCTTTTTTTTCATCCCTTCTGACACCCTATGATTTTCAACCCTTACTCAAATTTGCATACATTGACATTTTCAACATTTCAAAAATTAGACAGTTTTATTTTGCTAAGCTGGGAAATGAAAGCAAGTAGCAATTAAGTCTCATTGATATTCAATCTTAGTAAGTGTACTTCTCAAATAAGGGCTAGCATTTATTACTTTCAGAGCTGTCTCCTAGTGCACTTTGTTGTGATATATCCTTAATTTCCATATCTATATCTAATATCTATATTTTTCTCCAAGTTATGATACGTGGTATCATATGGGAACCATTTTTATGGCTTCCACACAATAGATGTAGAAATTAAATTACCAGTCTTTTCTTTCATATTGAATTAATTTAAGAAGGAAAGCAATGATATTTTTGAAATACAGTTTAATAATAAATAAACATATTTGCAAGATACTTGATATGTGCCTATTAACTACTGATTCCTGATTTAAAAGTTATTCAAACTCAGCAGCTTCAAAAGACACCCATTTATTACCTCACAGTTTGTATAGATCAGAAGTCTGGAAACAGTTTAGTGTTTCAAAAAGCAAAATCAGGTAATCTATCAGGCTGCCATCTCATCTGGAAGCTTCACTAGAGAAGTTTCTGTTTCAAGGATCATTCAGGATCTTGGAAGAATTCATTTGCTTTAGGTTGTATGACTGAAATCTCCATTTTCTTGCTATCTGTCAGCTGAGGACTTCTCTCAACTGCTAGAAACCACATGGTCCTGTCCTTTCACAATATGGTAACTTGCATTTTTAAGGCCATAAGAAAGAGTATCTGCTGTTGATCCTAATATCTTTTAAGAGCTCTATTGATTAGTTGAGGTCCACCCATGTGATAAAAAACAGACATGATTAATTCAAATCAGTAGATTCCAGAGTCCCTTCACCTTTGCTATTTAAGATAATTTATTTATGGGAATTTTATCCTATTATAGTGATAGGTCTTGTCCATACTCAAGATGGGATTATATCAAAAGTGCATACCAGGGCAAAGGAATCTTTGTGACAATTTAGTATTCTGCTTACCATATGTTTTATTTTTACCACTTGAAATGTGGATCACCTTGTTTTTTGTTTATTCATGTATTAAATAAGCTCAGCAGACATTCATTTGTCAGATGCTATCCTGAGTCTAGAGGAACGATGATCTCAGCCCTCAAAGCATTTTACCCCAAGGGGACCTCATGGATCATCCCGATATGAGAATCACAATTCTTACCTCAGCACAGGGCTCAGCGTAGTCTGTTGGAGCGCAGTTACCTATGTCCTGTCTCAGCAGGAGCAGCTGAGTCTCTTCTTGGCGGTGCTCTTCATTTAGGCTAAAGTGTTTACTTATTTGCCTTCAAGTCCTCTTATCCTTTGAATTAATTCCTGATTCCTGTTTGTTGTAGATCCCCATGTACTTGGTATTTTTACTGTAATAACATTTTACTATTTACTCTTGCCTAAACATTTTGCTCCTTTGTGACCTGTATTCGCAATATAAGTAGGCCTTAGGGATGGCTAGCTTGCCTAGTTTGAGTCTTTGATTCCTATTCAATTCTTCAAAAAATATTTTGCAGTCTTTTTGACACAGATTCTCATCTAACATGGGTATATGACCTTTTTTCTGACACCTGTCTCCTTCACTACCAAAAATAAAAAAGATTTTTGGTGAATTTTCTGATAGGTAAAACATAAGATTAATGTGTCCTCCTCAATCTCAGCCTTATTTCTCCTTTCTTCCTCAGGAGTTCAAATCAGGGTCTTGTTCTTTTCATTATGATTCAGCACTTTTTAAAACAAAAATATTCTGCTTCCCAGCTGAGCATATTATTGGATCCATTTATTCACTTTTTCCTTTCACCTTATTTTCTAGATGTACCAGAGGGAGCCAAGAGGTAAAGCCTTACACACTAATTCAGGGTCAACTGAAGAAAGTGAAAGCCTTAAAGTCCATAAACTGAATTAGTTATGTTGGTTCAGTTAAGTGTGATTCTCTTCTCAGGTGGGCTTTAGTATACATAGTATGCTCTCAATGCAATTGAACTTAGCTGTTTTTGGAGAGTATTTTTCTTGTCAAATATGAAATTCTTTTCCCTTTAAAACAATTACAAGTATTTTTTTAGTGATTCCACTAACTGACATTTCTAAAGGTTCTTTTACTCTATCGTTGTTTCTTGGGAAGCTTCTTTCCTATCTACTTCCTTTTATTTTTTTTATTTTTTATTTTTTATTTTTTTTATTTTTTATTTTTTTCTCTTTCATACTTCATTCTTTATGTTTTTCTACTTTCAGGAAGAAAAAAAGTCTTGAATACATTTATAATTTCCCTTTCCTTCTGACATATCTCAGGTTTCTTCAGTTGTAAGACTTGGGAAATTTGATTTAGCATAAAAGAAATGACACAGCATGTAAGATGCTTAAGACCACATAAATGTTCAATGGCAGCTGCCTCTGGTGCCTCGGCCCAGTCTGTCACCATATCCCTCTGGGCAGACCAGTTCCTGGTCTTCCTGGCAGAACTGAAGCAGGCCCAGATCCTGCTGAGCCACCTGGGCTGAGAGAGTGCTGGGCCGTGTGGCTCTGCCCTGCCTGTGGCCGTGGCCGTGGCCGCACTCTGAACTTCTCTAATGGGGCAGCCCCAGCTCCAGGATCCCGGGGCCTGGCCTCTCAGATCTCTGACTTCCAAGGGTCATACTTTGAAAATTCAGCATAATGACCCTGAGGATCTTTCCAGTGTTGCCTTACTTCCCCCTTTGATGGACACTTGTCAATGGTTTTCACAAGCAGGAAGAATAAATTGAAGTGTAAAGGGAAAAAAAATTCAAGATTTCAATGTTTACTGTTACTGTTATGAGCAAACATGTAAGACTTGTGTACTTTTGACATATTTTTAAATAGACATTTTAGAACCTGCTCTCCCTTTTAGAAAATTTCTTGAGTTTAAAATGCATGACTAAATATTTAATAAATATGAAAATTATAACAAATACAATGCTTATATGTTCTATATCACTGGAAGAAACAGAGAGAGTATATTGGGAAATGGAATCCTGTAATTTCAAATTTAAATTTTGGATATTTTGCTTTTATGACTATCAAATCAATGATGCACTTAAGTAAATATATGGACTAGGTCTATAGGTAGGTAAAATTTATGCTTACAATGTTATCAAAAGAGCAAATAATTGGTACTTGAAATCGATAGTGTTAAAATGGGTTACGTACTGATAGACAAAGACAGTAAGAGCTGAGGATATCATATAATAACCTTGTATCGGTTTGCTTAGCTTGAGTGTCCAAGATGATAGGAGATGTCACATCACAGTTTTAATACATGATCTGTTTTTCAAAAATTGGAAATCATAGACAAGTCACAACTTCTGAGGCAGAAGAGCATTATAGAATGGTCACTGCTTTACACTACTGATTGGGACAGTATGGTACTCAGTCATAGCAATATGGAAAAATAGTTTAATTTTAATAGTATTTATGATGATCCTATTTATTAATAAGATTCATTAAGCTCTTTAATTCAAAGAAAATTACAAACACAGAAGATGATAAAAATACCTGTGTGAGGAGTGTCAAGCAACTTATTTTTATACATCAAAGTTTTCAATGAAATTCATTTTTAAAAACATTTTTTAATTGCTGACACTTATTGAAGTATCCTATTACCCTAGTACTTCATCACTTTTCATTAATTTTCTTATTTGATATTTTCAAGAAACTTGAGTTAAGTGTTATTTTACCAATACAGAAAAGGGGTTTTGATAGGATAAATATCTATATCTTTTGAAAGATAGCACACCTGGCAAGTGACAGATTCAGTTAATCTTAAAAACCTTTATTTTTCAAACTATAGTGTATTCAGAAAAGGAAATCATCATAGTGTTTAATGTTGCAGTACATACACTGTATTAGATGTTTTAAAAGATTACATAGCTTTACCTTCTAGTGCATTCTTTCATTTTCTTCTCTTTCTCATTAGAGTGTACTTTTATATTTTCTGCAAAGAGTATGCTTACTTTATGTGCTTGTTTATTTTATACAAATGAATGGCTTTTGAATTTTGTGCTGAACAGGTGGCATTAGCCAATCAGTTATGGTTTGGAATATTAAAGAGATCCAGCTGTCAGACAGTAGGGGGACTAGGAAAATGTTGCCTATGGTAAGATTGCTTATTTATCTTTGCTGCATATTTAGAAACCAAGGGTTATTTAAATAATTTGTGTTCTATGAACCTTGACAAATGTGGCAATATAGTGTGGCTCATGTACTCTAGGGTATATTTAAGGACATTTGCAAAAATGAAATTTATATCTTATTTTGTATATAATTTTCTTAGTATATAGTTTTGAAAAAAATAAATGCTATCTTGGTGGCATGAACATAACAAATATTTCAGACTTAGATTGTGTTAAATGTGAAAGGATGTTAGTTATTATAAACATCCTAAAAACATTTTGGTAAGAATAATATTTCTATTTGTAAATATATTTATGAAGTTGCAAATTATATTGTCTTTACTGAATATTTAAAATAATTAACTCTTTAAGAAGTGGATAGACTATTTTGAGATATGTCATAGAATCTATTTTTCTTTGAGTTAAATTGTGATGTTACAATTTTTTACTGTACTTAATTTCTAGATAGCAAAACAAAATTGAAATGCTTTATGCTGAACCATTTTCTGAGGACAGTTTCTCTTCTAGACACAATAGTAAAACACTATAGGAACCACATTTAATGCACATTCTAAAGAGACGAAAACCTGCAATAAACAATTGTCTTATCTCTATTTTCTCTGGAGTTACATAAAATTCCTAGACACCAGTGCACTCACAAATCATAGGTGATTTTAACTATATTTCATCTACCTATCATTTCTTTTAGTAGCAGCTTATTGATTTCTCACCACTGCAAAGAACACTTTTATGATAAGCTTCCTTTGCTTGATTTCCATGGTGCTCTCATTCATGTGAGAAGGAATTCTGCTATTCCAATGCCCTGCTGGAGTGAGTGAAAATCTGTATCCACCATATGTTTTCCACAGATGAGCCATACACCTGTTTCTTTTTTGGGAACCTGATACATCTTCATGATGTTTTTAGAGGAAGAGAACACACATGTTCACCTGCTTTTAAACACAAGTTGGCCCTTGAACAAAGCAGAGGTTAGCGGTGCCAACCCCTGTGCAGTCAAAAATCTGTGTATAACTTTAGACTCCTCTAAAGTTTAACTACTAATAAACTACTATTGACTGGAAGCCTTACCAATAACATAAACATTCAACTAACATGCATTTAGTATGTTACATGTATTATATATTATATATTTATGGTAAAGTAAGCTAGAGAAAATGTTTTTTCAAATTATCACAAATCTTCCCCAAATTTTCCAATATATTTATTGAAAAAAACCCACATTCAAGTGGACCCATATAGTTCAGACCCATAGTGTTAAAGAGTCAACTGTATCATAAAATGGTAATTTTGTAGCCCATGAATAGACTGCTGATACCCAACTCTCACGGAATCTCCTCCATTTCCAATCAATCCATAATTCTAGATTTTTTCTATTATTGGTTAACTACTTTTCTCTGTATCAGCAATCAACAATCAGGATTTTAAATTAAACACAAGTCCTATTTACAATAGCACCACAAAATGAAATTTCTAAGTATAAATACAGCAAAGTATATAGAGGATCTATATGTAGGAATGAGACAGGGACCATGGGTATATTCAGAGTAGGGTGAGGGCCTCTGGAGAAAAAGCAGAGCAGGATAATTACAGTCAGAACAGTGTAGCAATGTGCAAAGAAGTCCCTATTGAAACTCTGTGATAAGCATTAAGCAAAGTCAGAGTCACACTAATTATCTAGGGTAAAGATACCAGACTAGGAATATAGAGACATCTTCAGTGTGATCAGTTAAAACTTAAAAGGCCAGCAGCAACGTAGCCTGCAATGTTTGAGTGTTCTGCAGATAAAGAAAAGTGTCTCAGCATAATGGGTGACTTCACTGTATCAATTTAAATAATGACACTGTAAAATTTACCTTAGCCTGCTAAAAGGCCCAGCTTATTTTAACTGTACCTATGTGCTATATTTCCTTCTCTGATCCTAACCAAGGTAATCTGAAACCTAAGAAAAAGACTAATTCAGTAAGCAAGTCCAACTATAAACAGCCCAAGAAGTTAAGAAGTAAGATTCTTAACTTACTTCAGCAAACAGGCAACAACCCAGCCCACCTTGGGGACAGGGTAGGTGGTCTTAATTGACATGCTCCCCAAGGGAAACTGCTATCTTAAGAATCAGAGCAAAAAATTTCTTCTGTTACTCATCAAGAATGAGCATTCTGAGATCCCCCAACAACTCTGCACCCCTAACCTTTTACCTTCATTCCTGAAAATCTTCAACCGCTCATAAAACCCCTAGACAATGAGCCAACCACGGACTCTCTTGTCCCTTCCCGGTGTGAGCAGGGAGCTCTGTACTGTCACTTTATCTCTAAATAAAAGCCTGTACCTTGCTCTCCTACCTTGAGTGTTTGTGAAGCTCATTCTTTGGCTTCGTGAAAAAGAACCCCGGCATCAGGAAGCCATAAGACTCTGACGGAAAAAATCCAAGAAAATCTAAAAATATAGCTAGCTATTCATTATCATGGAATGGAAAACTTGGTATTATGAAGATATTAATTCTTCCCAACTTGATTTGTAGATTGAAAACAATTCCAATGAAATTCTCAGCAAGCGATTTTGTAGATATTGAAAAACTGGTTTTAAGTTTCTATTCAAAGGAAAAATATTCAATGGATCCAACACAATACTAATACTTGTAGGATACTGTAATAGTGGATAAATGACATCATGCATTCTTAAAACCCAAGGAATTCTATAGCAGAAAGAATTGATCTTAATGGGAGCAAGTGTGCAAAAAAAGGTTAAGTAGGGCCAGGGATCCTAGGACCCCTGCAGACCTGAGAAAAAAGAATCTCACTATATTACAAATATATGAAAATACTGTCACTGAAGGTCAGAGGGGGACAGGTAATGACCAAAGTTACTTTGGAATGAGTGGAATCTGTAAAGATCTGCACAAAAGCAGTATATACTAGTTGATAAAGTATTTAGAGAGTATAGATGAACAATTCTTACAGTGCTGTACAGTTATATAGGAATGGAACAATTAAATGAAAAGATGGCAATGGTGGAAGCCAGGTTTGCCACTGTGGGGTTGAAAGTGTGCAGACAAGCAAGGGGAGGAAGCTTCAACGATCCATGTGGTACTGCAATGGAATTGGAGACATCAACATGAACTCATGTTTAGCTTAATAAAGATATAGATGTTTATTTATAGAAAATTTACATGGGTTAGTGAAGTCATTGATATTTTCTGCTTTGTCAGCTGAGAGGATCTAACAAATGATATCCCAGAAGCAATTAGCATCTTGATCCTGGTGTTTGATACTATTCTCCAAAAAAAAAGGAAACAGGGTTCCTTGTAGAAATGAATGGCTGGTTTGAGTTGAGGATTAGAAAAAAAATACCCAAGATGAGCCTAGAACACTTTGAAGGGCATGAAGGCAAAAAAGTTCTCAAAGAAAATTGTAGCAAATATGACTGTAACAAATATGTCATACTAATGTAAGATGTTAAGAATAGGGGGAACTGGGGGGAGTATGGAAACTTCTGTTCTCAATATTTTCTCAATTTTTCTTAAACTATCAAACTGTTTTTTAAACTTTTCTTAAAACTAAAACTGTTTTTAAAAATATTTATTCATAATTTATATATTAAGATTTAATAATGTCATATAAATGAAACTTGGGGGGAAAAAAACTGTTTTTTTTTCTTTTAAGTTAATTACCTATTTGTGAAAAATGTCCTGTATGCATTCCAGACCCACAACTTCTGTAAATATGAATGGAAAAATTCTAACAGAATACTTTGAAAACAGTTAAAAGGAAATTGTTCCAGTATTGTCATAAAAACAATTTTAAACCAGTAATACAGACTTTTAGCCTGAAAAAATTAACTCACTGAGTAGAAGAATAATTTTGTGTATAGCATAAACTCCTGTAGGGTACCAAAATTTCCTATGAAGTAGTTGCATAAGAAGAAGTGATAATTTAGAAACCTACAAATCTAAAAAAAAAACTTACTCTCTAAATTCAAAGACAATAAAGCTACCAAAAATTTCTATGAGTCATAAGAAAGACAACAGTCAACAGTATCTATTCATCACTATCTTTTTTACATTCAGATGTGTCCTTTGTTGGGTAGACAAAGATAAAAAAGAAACGGAGAGAAAGGCTAGAAAGACAAGAAAGGCAAAAATAGAAGGAAGGAAGGAAAGAAAAAGGAAGGGGAGGGGAGGGGAGACAAGAGGAGAAGAAAGGAGAGGAAAGGAGGGGAAAGGAAAGGAAAAGAAAAGAAAGAAGGAAAGAAAATTCAGCCTTATACTGTGTCCAAGTAACCACACTTACCCATCTCGCCCATCCTTGATCCCAGGCTAAAACTGACATCTGGAGTGGCATACATTCCCCATATGTGTTCAGTTGGGTACATTTTAAATACATGGAGGACATGGCCACTTATAATCAATTGAAAGATGATACAAACATTCTTAGATGGTCACAAGAATTGATGCGGTAGAGCCAACACTGAGGAAACACATACTTTAGATCAGTGTCACACCAAACCAAATGATTATATTAAGGGAAATATCTTTGCTTTATAAACCTCAACCCTATTACTGGATCATAATAGACAGCATACTTCTAAGAAAACTATCCTAATTAAACTTGGAAAAGGAAAAAAAATGAGCATGCTGAATTTCACTGTATCTTATTTAAAGTCTTAGAAATATTTTATCAGTTCCTACATTATCTACAACAAAAAGAACAAATACCAAAAATAGTTTTTATTTGTTTATCAAATTTTAGAGACATTATGAAGCTCAGTCTTCTGGATAGAGTAACTTTATTTAAAATTCTTCTTTATTGAAGAAGAAAACATTTTTGGACAGCTTTTAAAAATTTAGTCCAGTAAACAGAAATAGCTGTTGAATATCTTAACTAATATGTTAACAAATATTGAAAAATACTAAATTATTTTAATAGGTAAATAACTTTGTACATGCTGCATTGTGATGAGAAAACACCCATTCTGAGTTGCTGCCCAAGCATTTCGCAGTATGCCAATCCCAGAGTCTGGATGTTTAAATAAAGACCTGAGCGTAAGAATATCTGACACAAGTTCCCACTTTTTCTTGGGGCACCTATTAAATTAACCACTTAGAACTGAACCTGTGAAAAGCATGTGACCACTGCACCAAGTACCTTGTAACTAATAACTTTCTACCTTGTGCATGACCTCCTGCTTGCTTGTGGCCTGGAACAGGGGGAAGCCAGTCCCCCACCTTCCATTCATGGCACTACCACCCTGCTCTCCCCCAGCCACTGCTTCTAGGGTTTGTAATAAGTTTTGTGACAATGCTTCCTTTATGTGAAGGTACTCAAACTGCACCTTCAATCAAAATGACCCCAGGGTTTTCACTTCCCCAAAGGGATCTTAGACATGGGGAAAGCCTCCTGACAGTCTCATGTGGTTGGCATGTTCCTCCTCATTCAGGTCATAATTTGAATATTTTTAATTTAAAACACCAGCCACAGGCTCCCAATGCATATGTGATTTTTATGGTCTATGATAGAACAAATGCATATTTCCATTTAAAATCAACTAATTCAATGTTAACTATACAGAAAAATTAATTGATTTTTCTGAGCAACTTAAATTTCAAAATCAACTGCATAGAATAACCCATTCTATGGATACCAGTCTAGCCTGTCTCCAGCCACTCTTGTCATTGGTTAATGGACTCATGAACAAAGTGGCCACTGTGGCAGGGATGGAGTTTATGCATGTGCTCAGCAGCACAGACCTCCCCTTACCAAAGCTGATCTGGCAATGCCACCCCTGAATGCTTCATCTACTGCAGCAGACTACCTCTACTGCAGCAGACTACACTGAGTCCCCAATATGGAACCATTCCCCAGGGTGTTAGGCCAGTTACCTGGTAGAAGGGTGATTACACTGGACAACTTCTGTCATAGAAGGGGCAGCAATTTGTTCTAACTGGCATAGATACCTATGCTGGATATGGATTTGCCTTCCTGTACGCAATGCTTCTGCCAAAACTACCATCTACGGATTTATAGAATCCTTATTCACCTTCACGGTATTCCATACAGTGTCGCTTCTGATTAAGGAATTCACTTCACAGCAGAAAAGTGTGGCAATTAGCTCATGTTCATGGACTTTACTGGTCTTACCATGTTTTCCACCATCCTGAAGCAGTTGGTTTAAAAGAATAATGGAATGACCCTTTGAAAATTCAAATACAGTGCCAGCTAGGAAACAATACCTAGCAGGGCAGGAGAAGGTTCTTTGGAAGGCTGTATATTCTGAATCAGCACCCAAAATATGGTTCTATTTCTCAAATAACGAGGAACCACAGGCCCAAGAATTAAGAGGTGGAAATAGGAGTGACACCATTTACTATTACCTCTAAGTCCCACTAGCAAAATTTTTGCTTTCTGTTCCTGCAACCTTATATTCTGCTGGTCTAGAAGTCTTAGTTCCAGAGAGAGAAATGTTTCCACCAGGTGACACAACCACAACTCCATTGACCTGGAAGTGAAGACTGCCACCTTCATATTTCAGCATTAATAGGCAAAGAAAGGTTACTGTACTGGCAGGGATGGTTGGCCTGCTTATCACAGGAAAATTGGACTCCTGTACAATGGAGGTAAGGAAGAGCATGTCTGGAGTACTGGAGATCCATTAGGGTGTCTCTCAGTGATCCTGGAAAGGATCCTGTGATTAAATTCAATGGAAAAATCCTGTGATTAAATTCAATGGAAAAATATTATAACAACTCAATCTAAGCAGGACTACTAATGATCCAGAGCCTTCAGGAATGAATGTCTGGGTCACTTTTCCAGGTAAAGAACCAGTTAGGGTGCTTGGTGAAGGCAAAGGGAATCTAGAAATGGATAGTGGATGAAGGTAATTATAAACTCCAGTTACAACCATATGACCAGTTATAAAAATGAATACTGCAATTCTTATGAGTATTTCCTCTTTAGTTTATATATTCAAAGAATACATACATTTGTTGTTTCTTTCCTTGTAATATAAAATGTATTGGTTTTATATCATAGTGCATAAGTAATGTTAATTTTGCATCATGGTTTTTGAGTTATGAATATCAAGGAGAGTAAACATAACAAGGATTTTACCTCCTTTCCTGTGGAAGAGGTTAATGATTTTTGGTTATATACAGGATAGCTGTATCATTTTAGGCAGACATGATTGTGCTTTTATCTTTATTTGGAAATTAAGTGTAGCTTAAGAAGATGTATATGGGTACCGAATTGACAGGAGGTGGAGTTGTCCATTATGTTTCATACATCAATTTCACTGGGTCACAAGGTGCCAGATACACAGCTAAGGATCCTTTCTGGGTGTGCCTATGCAGTATTTCTGGATGAGATTTGCATCTAGATTGGTAGACTGAGTAAAGTTAATTTCTCTTCTCAATGTGAGTGAGCATGATCCAATCTGTGAGGGCCTGAATAGAACAAAAAGGCTGGAGACAGAGAATTCATTCCCGCGGCCTGGCACTCTGAGCTGGACATTGTTTTTTCAGGTTCTCAGGCTGAACTTACACTGTTGGTTCTCTTAGTTCTCAAGCCTTTGGACTCAGACTAGAACTATACTATCAGCTTCCCAGTTCCTTATAATAAACCTGTTGCTTCTATTTTTCTGGAGAATCTAATTGATATTGTCACAACAAATATAACTTTTTGCAAAATTTTATATACTTACATACATGTTCAGATTAAAAGAGAAGTACTGTCATAAATCAATCACCTCTTTTCACTTATTTTTCTTATATGACACATTTCTAAGCGTGTAGTAAGGAGTTAGTAATGTATTTTTGAACTCCCTGTGGTGACAGGTATTTACCTGTTTCTTTAAAAATTTTTATTTATTTACTATCACAACTGTGATACTAAAAAATATTCTGTGATGTAAATATGAGATGATCAGTTTCCTGTATGTTCTTTAAAAATACGGACATCACGCTACATGTTTAGAAAAACAAGTGTGTAGAATGTAATTTAGAATGAGAATTTGATATTTTTATTGGAAATATCTGATCTCTGTCAGTAAACTAATTTACATATTTAAGTTTTTTCATCATATCTTCCTGTGAAAATCTAAGTGAAATGTACTGTAAAATGAAACAGGGTTATAATATTGTTCTGTTTGGCAATGAGGAGCTTATGCCATTTAATTTAGATCAGGAGATTTACCACTTCCCTGAGAGGTTTTAAAATTGGCTTATTCATCAGCTTTATTTTCTGTCAAATTGCAATCATAATCTTTTTTTTCTGATGGTAGTTCAAAAAGAGTATTGACTGTCTTGGTTATTAAGTATACAGAAAATTTCCCACTCTCTTACTGACTGAATGATTTTTAAAGAATATGGATTCATTGGGAAGCACAACATTACACACAGGACTTCATAAAATTTCTTTATACATTCTCTGTCTTAGAGATCTTTTCAGTTTGTTATTTTATAGGCAGGTAAGGACTTTGTCCATTTTTCTCACTTATAATGTGCTACACATTTGCAGGTATAGTAGTCTTAACCTGAAAGCAGAGGAGACTGCTATTTACATTTCTAGAAAAGTTTCTAATACTAATATATCAGAACTCTAACTTAATCAAAATGAACTTTGAGAAATCACAAATAAAATAAACTTGGGGTGCCCAACTGGATGAGAAGCAACAAACGAATATTGAAGCCAAAATTTTGATGCAGAAATGGTCTGGTTAGAATATGGTAGCTGTTAATGTGACTACTGAACATTTCCCTTCCCTGGCAGTGAGTCCTATACGCTCACTGTAGCACCTCCAGATTCTGTTATTCCAGAGTGCTCACATACATCATACTGTGACTGAGTCATTTCACCAATACTTAATGTTACAATTAGTTAAAAAATAAATTTTGACCTGGCAAAAATAACAACGGGGATAATTCTAGCTTTGGGTCCTATTCAAAGTTGAGGCAGATGCAGAATCACTCAAAATACATAAAAGGAAAATATCACATTTTTGCACAAAGTGCTCCTAGAATCCAGAGAGATCAGTTTAACAAGTGGAAGTGCAATTTTTAGTGTATGAAAATGTGGGACTTGCTGTCATGTTTATTTGGCATCTAAATTCTAATTCAAAGCACTAACTATACTGTATGATTAACCAAAGTATTGAGCCAGTGGATATGTAAAAGCAATTGTGTTAAATTAACTATTTTATTCCCTGATTTTCCTACTGCTGTGCTAGAATTGATCTACACATTATGAAACCATCCTATCAAAGATAGTTCATTAGTATACTTATTATCAGTATTGTAACAGATTTCTTCAAACATCTTTCATGAAATGTGGTGGTTAGTTTTGTACGTCAACTTGGCTAGACTATAGCACCCAGTTATTTAATCGAACAGGAATCTAGATATTGCTGTGAAGGTATTTCATAGATGTTAACATTTACCATCAGTGGATTTTAAGTAAAGATTACCTGTGATCTATAACTTCTCAATAAGATTTTAACATTTTAAATGTCTGTTACTATAGATTACAGTTGTGCATTTCTGTAAAAGCTTTTCTAGCTTTTTTGACTTAAGTATTATGTTAACCTAATTGAGATTTCTGTATGCAAAAACTACAAAAGTTTTCTAGATGTAATCAGTAAACAATGATACCTCTTCTGCTCATCTTTATCTTGTACTTATAATTTACTTTTTAGACAATGTACAATAATTGTTTCCCAGATATATAAGGGTATTTTTGAGAACTCATAGAATTATTTTAATGGTGCTGTATCACTAGAAAGAAATATATAAATAAAATATATTTATTGTCTTGAAAGTTTCCTCTTATAATAGAGTTGACATATAAATGTAACTCAATTTTACAAATTGGCATTTGTAAAATTCTGGCTGATAAGGTATTTAGAATCTCTTCTCTCTGTTTTATAAAAATGTACCTACTATTTTATGGGAGTTTTAGTAGAAGCCCCATCATCCTCAGCCATGATCATTAATCCAGAAAACTTCTCATTGGTCCTTACTTAAAATTTTCATTTTTCTTTAATCTATTATATCTAGCAAACCCCGTAAGAATCTGCCACTTCTTAAAAGAAGAGGTGTATAATCTATTATATTTTTCAATACATTATTTGTGCAAAAAAGGGCAGTATACTATAGTGGTTATAATTAAGTGTTCCAGAGTCAAACTCAGTGTTCAGGGATTTCCTACTTACTAAAGATTTTGGGAAATTTAAGCTCTAAATAAGCCTTTGTTACCTCAAGTTGCAACAGTGGTAATAAGAGTGTTTACTGCCCTAGCTAAATAGGTACAGTAAGGATGGGAGAGGTTGAATTTTCTGCCAGGTTAATATCATCAAACTTTCATATCTTTTCACACAATACATTAGTTGGGAAAATAGTGTCTTAGAAACTTCCAGAAAATCCTTCCATGCTGTCATTTATCTCCCAACTGTAAGAGCTGATGCAGCTAAGAAGTTGGGGGTGAGTGGAAACAGACAGTACTTTGTGTCCATGTGCCACTGAGCTCCAGACCTGCCCCAAATCTTTATCAAGAGCACCCAAGGAAGCCTGTGGAACACAGCTTGTTAATACCTCAAGCTTTTCTTGTGTTTGGGGCTCCCATGGACACTAAACTGGGAGTTGATATTCACCATCTAATATCTCAAAATTTTAGCTGCTTTTTCCTGCTTTTACAGTTACCTTTAATGATCTGTCAAGTGTGAAACAAACAGTTTACATCCTTTCTCACCTCAGAGTTAATAATCACCCTTTGGAATTCAGTTGATTGGGAATTCAGTGCCTACAATTGATATACTCAAGGAAACTTATTTTTTAGAACATGGAGCTTTCTTTTATTGTTATGGTTGGACAACATTCCTTTGTATCCTTCTGTATCATAATTAGAATTGAAATTTTAAAGCTACTTTTTAATGTTTTGTTTGTTTCACTAAATGACTTTTTAAAACTTGCATAGCACATCTTATCAAATTCAGAGTTTTTGGTGGAAAGTTCTCTGAGTTTTAAAAATATAAAAGTTGCACAACCACCATGAACAAAACATAGGACAATTTAATCACCTCCCACAAAATTCCCTTATGACCATCTGTAATATATCCTTCCATTTTTGTCACCTAGCAACTTTCTAATTTTTGTCTCTAGATTTTTGCCTTTTCAATGGCAAATTGCCCTGTCAATGGCATCATACAGAATGTGGTCTTTTGAATATATTTTCACTTAACATATTCTTTGAAAATTCATCCATCATCTTTTCAAGTTTTTACTAATCATTCATATTAACTCACTTTAAATTGTGTCAATGTCTCAATTTAATGAATAATAAGCATCCTTTATATTATCTGAAATAAGCCCTTTAACAGATAACATCATTTGAAAATATTTTCTCCCATCTAGGGCTTGTCTTTTCATTATTTTGATAACATTTTATAAACTTTTATTTTTCTTTACTGCTGTTGCAAATGCAGTTGTTTCCTTAATTTCAAGTTATGATTGTTACTAGTGTATAAATAGTCAATTGATGTTTGCATAATGAACCTGTATACTGTGACCTCACTAAACTTGTTCATTATGTAATTTTTGTTTATTTCTTGTTATTTCATACATACAGGATAACATCTTTTGTGAGTTAATAACAGTTTTATTTCTTCCTTTCCAAACTGGATGGCTTTATTTTCTTGTTCTTATTGCTGTTTTATTGTACTAGCTAGAATCATAAATAGTGCAATGTTCAATAGAAATGGCAAAAGTAAATACCCTTGCCTTGTTTGTCATATTTGGAGAAAACCTTCAGTATTTCAGGATTAAGTATGATGTTGGCAGTGGGTTTTCCATAGATGTCCTTTATCAAATAGAAGAAAATCCCTTTTATTCCTTGTTCAGTGAAGGTTTTATGGTGAATAGATGTATTATTTTTAAAATAATTATTCTACATATCTTTATATGATCATACGGTTATTGTTCTTTACTCTTGTTAATGTGGTATATTACATTAATTACTTACAGATGTCAAACCAACCAACCATTCCCAGGATCAATCTTAGCTGTTTGTAGTGTATAGTACAATACCACTGTCATAAATGTAATTTGCTATAAATCATATTGTTAGCATATATTATCTCACAATTTAAGATCTCAGCTATCCAAAAACATTCTTATGAGCCAGAGCATTCTTGGATTCAGAGGTTATTTCCCCAGAGTTTGTCTAAGGCCATTCCTGAAGAATGTTAATATGTGTGGTCACCCAGTATTGTTGAGTTAACCCCGTACTGCACATTTTCCATGCAGTTAAATATATTTCTTAAATAAATTATGACTCATGACATGATTTAAAATTGTGAGGGATTACTAATTCAACTTTTACAGAGCCAGTTTCCTTCAGAATGTTAACTGTGTTGCATTGTAATAAGAAACCTAGATATAAAAATCATATTTGTTACCAGGAGAGAAATAATTTGATGACTTTTTTCACATACATGAACATTTGTTTTTCTATTTATATATGGCAGCAGTTTCTATACTCTTCTAAAGAAAATACAAAATGTGGAATGTGTATTTGTTGCATTATTAGAGAACTTTATCATTATACTATTTATATGATAAAAAGCAATCTGAAAAAATAAAATTATAGTCATTAAAATTTGCTTATATTATGGAGATTCAAGATGGTGGAATGAGAGGTGAGACAGGGAACTCCTCTCGAAACCACATATAATGCAAAAATACAGTCAATACAACTAATTCTGAGAGAGCAACAGGAAAGAAAGCTGCACCAGACTGCATACACCTGGTGAAAAGAGCAGACCTCACAAAACAGGGTAACATACCAAAGCCTTGATCCAGTGGGACCCAAGTCCTTCCCCTACCCAGCTCACTGGCAGGAGGAAGAGAAACAGAGCAGGGAGGGCGTGGAGGCCTAGAACTGCTGAAAACCAAGCTCTGGAGATCTCCTTTGGGATCACAAATCTACATTGCATGGTGCTCTGGAGATTAGTGGGGTTCAAAAGCTAAGACAGGTGGAATACTTGAGAGACTGAGATTCTAGCCAATTATGGAGGACAGGGATCCACATGCAGCCACTCTGGGACAAAGGAAACGTAGGCAGTCTAAGAGGCTTCCTAGCAGAGACAGGGCTGCTGAATGTGTGGGGTTTGCATGGAGCTTGCTGTGTTAGAGAAGGCATAGGTGGACAAAGTTGCCTGGGCATGCTCTGCCCAGCAGGTTGGAAACTTTCAGGAACTTTAGACACTCCATTACCCTGGTTGGCTACTCAGCTCCAAAGCCCCCCACTGTGATATGCAGCCCACAGCACCTTCCTCCCAGCCTGCTGGCACCAGCTCACAAACAGGCAGTTACTGCTCTGGTGTCAGGCCAGCCAGAAGGAGGCCCCACCTACAATAGCTACAGAAGTAAAGCACAGAGGCTTACAACTGTGTGCTTGGCCCACTGGCTCTGACACTGGAGACAGGCAATGCAGCCAGTAAGCAGGAAAGAACTCTTACATCCACCCAGGCACAAGTGCTTCTCCCCTGCAAACACTGACATCACTCCACTCCAGGGGCTGAGCAGCTCCAGAGACTAGAGCTTCTGGGCACTAGAGGGTGCCACATAGAAATATGAACCATCAAAGGAACTTGGTTCAGACCAAAATCTCACAAACCCCAGAAAAAGGGCCAAATGAAACTGAACTCAGAAATCTTCCTGAAAGAGAGTTCAAAATGAAAATCATGAACATGCTTATGGAGGTATAGAAAAATATTCAAGAACTCAGGGTTGAATTAAGCATGGAGATTTAATTATTAAGAAATTCCATATCTGAAATGGAACATACAATGGAGGGATTTAAAAGCAGATTAGCTGTAGTAGAAGAGTCAGAAATGGAATGGAAATTAGAGAAGAGTAATACAAAGAAGATGAGGACCAGATAGGAAAAAGATCTCTAAGAATGAAAGAATATTGAGAGAACTGTGTGACCAATCGAAACAGAACAATATTCACATTATAGGGGTACCATAAGAAGAAGAGAAAGAGGGGGTGAAGCCAAGATGGCGGCATGAGTAGGACAGTGGGAATCTCCTCCCAAAAACATATATATTTTTGAAAATACAACAAATACAACTATCCCTAAAAGAGAGACCAGAAGACACAGGACAACAGCAAGACTGCATCCACACATGTGAGAACCCAGTGCCTGGTGACAGGGGTAAGATACAAGCTGCAGCCCAGAAGGACCTGAGGCCCCTCACCCCAGCTCCTGGTGGGAGGAGAGGAGTCAGAGCAGGGAGGGAGAGGGAGCCAAGGACTGCTAAACACCCAGCCCTAGCCATCCACACCAGAGCACAGACACACAGTGCATGTGTGGGGTGCTGGAAACTAGGGAAGCAGGACAGTAAAGTATGTGAGCGGGTCCCGAGGCCGGTGCTCCTGGGACAAAGAACAGCGAGTGCTTTTTGAAAGCCATAAATGGACAGGGAACCCAAAGCTGTACGAAGCATCCCGGGTCGAAGTCCAGCAGCTGGAAATTCCAGGGAACTCTGGACACACTAACCCCTTGGGCACCAGCTCTGAGACTCCTAATGGAGGGAAACAGCCAAACAGTCCCCCGTCTATTATCCCTCTGGGTCCCCGCCATTGCAGAGCAGCGGCCTGAGGCTGGCCACACCCACAGCAAGGGAGCTTCCTCCATACCAGCCGGGTAAGATACATAGACCCAATCTACACGCAACTGCCCAACACAAGCCACTAGGGGTTGCAGTTGTCCCAGTAAAGAAAGGCCAGGAGCAAGTGGAAAGTCTTGACTCTGAAAGCTGACAAATGAGTCAATAGCACAACACTGCACCTATCAACATGAAAAGGCAAAAAATTTGATCCAGACAAGACTAACCCAGACAGCTTTGACATCATCTACAACTTCCCCTGAGAAGGAACCTGGGGAGATGTGTTTAAGCAATCTTCCAGAAAAAGAATTCAAAACAAAAGTCATAACCATGCTGATGGACTTGCAGAGAAATATGCAAGAACTAAGGAGGGAGAACACAGAAATAAAACAATCCCTGGAAGGACTTCAAAACAGAATGGAAGAGATGCAAGAGACCATTAATGGGCTAGAAAACAGAGAACAGGAACGCAGAGAAGCTGATGAAGAGAGAGATAGAAGGATCTCCAGAAATGAAAGAATTTTAAGAGAACTGTGTGACCAATTGAAATGGAACAACATCTGCATTATAGGGGTACCAGAAGAAGAAGAGAGAGAAAAAGGGATAGAAAGTGTCTTTGAAGAAATAATTGCTGAAACCGTCCACAAACTAGGGGAGGAAATGGCCTCTCAGACCACATAGGTACACAGAACTCTCATGACAAGGGATCCAGGAGGGCAACACCAAGACAAATAATAATTAAAATGGCAAAGATCAAAGACAAGGACAGAGTATTAAAGGCAGCCAGAGAGAAAAAAAAAAAGGTCACTTACAAAGGAAAACCCATCAGGCTATCATCAGACTTCCAAACTAATACCCTACAGATCAGAAGAGAATGGCATGATATACATAATGCAATGAAACAGAAGGGCCTCGAACCAAGAATACTGTATCCAGCACAATTATCATTTAAATATGAAGGAGGGATTAAACAATTCCCAGACAAGCAAAAGTTGAGGGAATTTGCCTCCCACAAACCACCTCTACAGGGCATCTTACAGGGACTGCTCTAGATGGGAGCACTCATAAAAAGAGAACAGAACAAAACACACAACATATGAAGAAGGGAGGAGGAGGAATAAGAAGGGAGAGAAATAAAGAATCTTGAGACCATATTCATAATTGCTTAATAAGTGAGTTAAGTTAGACAGTAAGATAGTAAAGAAGCTAACCTTGAACCTTTGGTAACCACAAACTTAAAGCCTGCAATGGCAATACGTACATACTTTTCAATAATCACCCTAAATGTAAATGGACTGAATGCACCAATCAAAAGACACAGAGTAATAGAATGGATAAAAAAAGCAAGACCCATCCATATACTGCTTACAAGAGACTCACCTCAAACCCAAAGACATGCACAGGCTTAAAGTCAAGGGACAGAAAAAGATATTTCATGCAAACAACAGAGAGAAAAAAGCAGGTGTTGCAATGCTAGTATCAGACAAAATAGACTTCAAAATAAAGAAAGTAACAAAAGATAAAAAAGGACATGACATAATGATAAAGGGCTCAGTCCAACAAGAGGATATAACCATTATAAATATATATGCACCCAATACAGGAGCAACAACATATGTGAAACAAACACTAACAGAATTAAAGGAGTAAATAGAATGCAATGCATTCATTCTTGGAGACTTCAACACAACAGTCACTCCAAAGGACAGATCCACCAGACAGAAAATAAGTAAGGACACAGAGGCACTGAACCACACACTAGAACAGGTAGACCTAATAGACATCTACAGAACTCTACATCCAAAAGCAACAGGATACACATTCCTCTCAAGTGTACATGGAACATTCTCCAGAATAGACCACATACTAGGCCACAAAAAGAACCTCAGTAAATTCCAAAAGATTGAAATCCTACCAACCAAGGTTTCAGACCACAAAGGCATAAAACTAGAAATAAATTGTACAAAGAAAGCAAAAGGCTCACAAACATATGGAGGCTTAACAACACGCTCCTAAATAATCAATGGATCGATGACCAAATCAAAATGGAGATCCAGCAATATATGGAAACAAAAGACAACAACAACAGAAAGCCCCAACAACTGTGAGATACAGCAAAAGCAGTCTTAAGAGGAAAGTATATAGCAATTCAGGGATATTTAAAGAAGGAAGAACAATCCCAAATGAATGGTCTAATGTTACAATTATCGAAATTGGAAAAAGAAGCACAAACGAGGCCTAAGGTCAGCAGAAGGAGGGACATAATAAAGATCAGAGAAGAAATAAACAAAATCGAGAAGAATAAAACAATAGCAAAAATCAATGAAACCAAGAGCTGTTTCTTTGAGAAAATAAACAAAATAGATAAGCCTCTAGCCAGACTTATTAAGAGGAAAAGAGAGTGAACACACTTCAACAGAATCAGAAACGACAAAGGAAACATCACGACGGACCCACAGATATACAAAAAATTATTAGAGAGTACTATGAAAACCTATATGCTAACAAGCTGGGAAACCTAGGAGAAATGGAGAACTTCCTAGAAAAATACAACCTTCCAAGACTGACCAAGGAAGAAACAGAAAATCTAAGCAGACCAATTAGCAGCACTGAAATTGAAGCAGTAATCAAAAAACTACCAACGAACAAAACCCCCTGGAGAGGTGGATTTACCTCGGAATTTTTTCAGACATACAGAGAAGACATAATACCCTTTCTCCTTAAAGTTTTCCAAAAAATAGAAGAGGAGGGAACACTCTCAAACTCATTCTATGAAGCCAACATCACCCTAATAAGAAAACCAGGCAAAGACCCCACCAAAAAAGAAAACTAAAGACAAATATCCCTGATGAACATAGATGCAAAAATACTCAACAAAATATTAGCAAATCGAATTAAAAAATACATCAAAAGGATCATACACCATGACCTAGTCGGATTCATCCCAGGGATGCAAGGATGGTACAACATTCGAAAATCCATCAACATCATCCACCACATCAACAAACGGAATGATAAAAACCACATGATCATCTCCATAGATGCTGAAAAAGCATTCAACAAAATTCAACATCCATTCATGATAAAAACTCTCAGCAAAATGGGTATAGAGGTCAAGTACCTCAACATAATAAAGGCCATATATGATAAACCCACAGCCAACATCTTACTGAACAGCGAAAAGCTGAAAGCTTTTCCTCTGTGATTGGGAACAAGACAGGGATGCCCACTCTCCCCACTGTTATTCAACATAGTACTGGAGGCCCTAGCCACAGCAATTAGACAAAACAAAGAAATACAAGGAATCCAGATTGGTAAAGAAGAAGTCGAACCGTCACAATTTGCAGATGACATGATATTGTACATAAAAACCCCTAAAGACTCAACTACGAAACTACTAGAGCTAATATTGGAATTCAGCAAAGTTACAGGATACAAAATTAACACACAGAAATCTGTGGCTTTCCTATACAATAACAATAAACTAATAGAAAGAGAAATCATGAAGACAATTTCATTCACAATAGCATCAAAAAGAATAAAATACCTAGGAATAAACTTAACCAAGGAAGTGAAAGACCTATACCCTGAAAACTATAAGACACTCTTACGAGAAATTAAAGAGGTCACTAACAAAAGGAAACTCATCCCATGCTCCTGGCTAGGAAGAATTAATATTGTCAAAATGACCATTCTGCCCAAAGCAATATACAGATTCGATGCAATCCCTATCAAACTACCAGCAACATTCTTCAATGAACTGGCACAAATCGTTCAAAAATTCATATAGAAACACCGGAGACCTCGAATAGCTAAAGCAATCCTGAGAAGGAAGAATAAAGTCGGGGGGATCTCACTCCCCAACTTCAAGCTCTACTACAAAGCCACAGTAATCAAGAGAATTTGGTTCTGGCAAAAAAAACAGAGCCACAGACCAATGGAACAGAATAGAGACTCCAAACATTAACCCAAACATATATGGTCAACTAATATTTGATAAAGGGGCCATGGACATACAATGGTGTAATGACAGTCTCTTCAACAGATGGTGCTGGCAAAACTGGACAGCTACATGTAAGAGAATGAAACTGGATCACTGTCTAACCCCATACACAAAAGTAAATTCGAAATGAATCAAAGACTTGAATCTAAGTCATGAAACCATAAAACTCTTAGAAAAAAACAGGCAAAAATCTCTTAGACATAAACATGAGTGACATCTTCTTGAACATATCTTCCCGGGCAAGGGAAACAAACGCAAAAATGAACAAATGGAACTATATCAAGCTGAAAAGCTTCTGTACAGCAAAGGACACCATCAGTAGAACAACAAGGTATCCTATGGTATGGGAGAATATATTCGTAAATGACAGATCCGATAAAGGGTTGACATCCAAAATATATAAAGAGCTCATACACCTCAACAAACAAAAAACAAATAATCCAATTAAAAAATCGGCAGAGGAGCTGAACAGACAGTTCTCTAAAGAAGAAATTCAGATGGCCAACAGACACATGAAAAGATGCTCCACATCGCTTGTCATCAGAGAAATGCAAATTAAAACCACAATGAGATATCATCTCACACCTGTATGGATGGCTACCATCCAAAAGACACACAGCAACAAATGTTGGCAAGGTTGTGGAGAAAGGAGTACCCTCCTACACTGCAGGTGGGAATGTAAATTAGTTCAACCATTGTGGAAAGCACTATGGAGGTTCCTCAAAATGCTCAAAATAGAAACAGCATTTGACCCAGGAATTCCACTTCTAGGAATTTACACCAAGAATGCAGCACTCCATTTTGAAAAAGACAGATGCACCCCTATGTTTTTACCTGCACTATTTACAATAGCCAAGATATGGAAGCAACCTAAATGTCCATTAGTAGATGAATGGATAAAGAAGATGTGGTACATATACACAATGGAATATTACTCAGCCATAAGAAGAAAACAAATCCTACCATTCACAACAACCTGGATGGAGCTAGAGGGTATTATGCTCAGTGAAATAAGCCCGGCAGAGAAAGACAAGTACCAAATGATTTCAGTCATATGTGGAGTATAAAAACAAAATAAAACTGAAGGAACAAAACAGCAGCAGAAGCACAGAACCCAAAAATGGACTAATAGTTGCCAAAGGGAAAGGGACTGGGGAGGATGAGTGGGAAGGGAGGGATAAGGGTGGGAAAAAAGACAGGGGGCATTACAATTAGTATGTATATTGTGGGGTGGGCATGGGGAGGGCTGTGCAACACAGAGAAGACACGTTGTGATTTTACAGCATCTTGCTATGTTGATGGACAGTGACTGTGAATGGGGATGTGGGGGGACTTGGTTAAGGGGGTAGCATAGTAAACATAATGTCCTTCATGTAATTGTAGATTAATGATACCAAAATAAAATTTAAAAAACAAAAGATGCAAAAAAAAAAAAAAGAAGAGAAAGAAGAAGGGATAGAAAATGTTACTGAGGAGGTAATTGCTGTAAACTTCCCTAATCTGGGGAAGGAAATAGTCTCTCAGGCCATGGAGGTACACATATTTTCCAATACAAGGACCCAAGGAAGTCAACACTAAGACATATAATAATTAAAATGGCAAAGATCAAGGATGAGGAGAGACTTTTAAAACAGCTAGAGAGAGAAAAAAGATCACATACAAAGGAAAACCCATGATGCTATCATCAGACATCTCACCAGAAACCTTACTGGCCAGAAGGCAATGGCAAGATATTTTTAGTACAATGCAACAGAAGGGCCTCAAACCAAGAATATTCTACCAAGCAAGGTTATCATTTAAATTTGAAGGAGAGATTAAACAATCTTCAGAGAAGCAAAAGCTGACAGAATTTACCTCCCATAACTGTCACCACAGGAAATAAAACCACAACAAAGTAGAACAATTAATTACTAAGCAGATGCAAATCAAATCGACTATTCCAAAAGTTAATCAAGGGATAGACAAACAACACAGAATATGATACCTTATATATAAAGAATGGAGGAGGAAGAAAAAGGAGGAAAAAAAGGAGAACTTTTAAGTTGTATTTATAACAGTATACTCAGTGAGCTAAATTAGACTGTTTGATAGTAAGGAATGAGACTTTAAACTTTGGTAACCACAAGTATAAAGCCTGCAATGGCAATAAATACATACCTATCAACAATCACATGAAATGCAACAATCAAAAGATATAGTCACTGAATGGATAAAAAAAGAAAACTCATCTGTATGCTGCCTACAAGTGACTCACTTCAAACCCAATAACATACACAGACTGAAAGTAAAGAGATGGAAAATATATTTCATGCAACTAAAAGGGAGAAAAAAGCAGGAGTTGCAGTACTTGTATCAGACAAAATAGACTACAAAACAAAGATGGTCACAAGAGACAAAGAAGGACACTACACAATGATAAAGGGGTCATTCCAGCAAGAGGATATAACTATTATAAATATCTATGCACCCAACACAGGATCACCTACATGTGTGAAAGTAATACTAACAGAATTAAAGGGGAAAATATAATGCAATGCGTTCATTTTAGGAGCCTTCTACACACCACTCACTCCAAAGGACAGATCAACCAGACAGAAAATAAGTAAGGAGACAGAGGCAGTCAACAACACATTAGAACAGATTGACCTAACAGACATCTACAGAACACTCCATCCAAAGGCAACAGGATACACATTCTTCTCATGTGCACATGAAACATTTTCCAGAATAGATCATATTCTAGGTCACAAAATGAGCCTCAGTAGATTCAAAAAGATTGAAATTGTACCAACCAACTTCTCAGAACACAAAGGTATGAAACTACACATAAATTACACAAAGAAAAAAAAAGCCAACAAATACATGGAGGCTTAATAACATGCTCCTAAATAATCAATGGATCAATGGCCAAATAAAAACAAAGATTAAGCAATACACGTAAACAAATGACAACAATAATTCAACACAACCAAATCTGTGGGATGAAGCAATGGCCATGCTAAGAGGGAAGTATATTTCAAAGCAGGCCTACCTCAGGAAAGAACAATCTCATATGAAAGTCTAGACTCTAAATTAGTGAAACTAGTGAAAGAAGAACAAATGAGGCCCAAAGTCAGTAGAAGGAGAGACATAATAAAGACTAGAGCAGAAATAAGTAAAATCAGGAACAATTAAACAATAGAAAGGAACCAATGAAAGCAGGAGCTGGTTCTTTGAGAAAATAAACAAAATAGATAAACCCATAGCCAGACTTATCAAGAAAAAAAGAGAGTCTACACACATAAACTGAATCAGAAATGAGAAAGGAAAAACCACTATGGTCACCACAGAAATACAAAGAATTATGAGAAACTACTATGAAAAATTATATGTTAACAAATTGGATAACATAGAGGAAATGGACAACTTTCTAGAAAAATAAAATCTTCAAAGGATGACCCAGTAAAAAATAGAAAATCTGAATAGATCAATTATCAGCAAGGAAATTGAATTGGTAATCAAAAAGCTACCTAAGAACAAAATCCTTACACCAGATGGTTTCACAGCTGAATTTTATCAAACATTTAGTGAAGACCTAATACTCAACATCCTTAAAGTTTTCCAAAAAGTAGAAGAGGAGGGAATACTCCCAAACTCATTCTACGAGGCCAGCATCACTCTAATACCAAAACCAGGCAAAGACACCACAAAAAAAGAAAATTACAGACTAATATCCCTGATAAGCATAGATGCAAAAATACTCAACAAAATATTAACAAACCGAATTCAAAAATACATTTAAAAAATCATCCATTTGATCAATTAGGGCTCATTCCAGGGATGTAAGAATAATACAACATTCTAAAATCCAACATCATCCACCACATCAACAACAAGAACAAAAACCACATGATTGTCTCCATAGATGCTGAAAATGCATTTGACAAAATTCAACATCCATTCATGATAAAAACTCTAAAGAAAATGGGAATAGAGGGAAAGAACCTAAACATAATAAAGGCCATATATCACAAACCCACAGCTAATATTATACTTAACAGCAAGAAGCTGAGAGATTTTACTTTAAGATCGGGAACAAGACAAGGATGTCCATTATCTCCATTTCTATTCAACATAGTACTGGAGATCCTAGCCATGGCAATCAGACAAAACAAAGAAATAAAAGATATCCAGGTTGGTAAGGAAGAAGTTAAATTGTTCCTGCTTGCAGATAGCATGATATTATACATAAAAAACCCTAAAGAATCCACTCCCAAACTACTAGATCTAATATCTGAATTTAGCAAAGTTGTGGGATACAAAATTAATACACAGAAATCTGTTGCATTCCTATATAGTAATGATGAACTAGCAGAAAGAGAAATCAAGAAAACAAATCCATTCACAATTGCATTAGAAAGAATAAAATACCTAGGAATAAACCTAACCAAGGAAGTGAAAGACCTATGCCCTGAAAACTACAAGACACTCATGAGAGAAACTAAAGAAGATACCAATAAATGGAAACACATACCATGCTCATGGATAGGAAGAATTAATATTGTCAATATGGCCATCCTGCCTAAAGCAATCTACAGAGTCAATGCAATCTCTGTCAAAATATCAATGGCATTCTTCAACGAAATGAAGAAATCATTCTAAAATTCATATGGAACCATAAAAGACCCCGAATAGCCAAAACAATCCTGAGAAGGAAGAATAAAGCTGGGGGATTATGTTCCCCAAGTTCAAGCTCTACTACCAAACCACAGTAATCAAGACAATTTTGTACTGGCACAAGAACAGACCCATAGACCATTGGAACAGATTGGAGAACCCTGACATAAACTCAACCATATATGGTCAATTAATATATGATAAAGGAACCATGGATATACAATGGGGAAATAACAGCCTTTTTAACAACTGGTGTTGGCAAAACTGAACAGCTACAAGCAAGAGAATAAAACTGGATTACACTCTAAACCCATACACAAAAGTAAACTCAAAATGGATCAAAGACCTGAATGTAAGTCATGAAACCATAAAACTCTTAGAAGAAAATATAGGCAAAAATCTCTTGAATATAAACATGAGAAACTTTTTCCTGAATACATCTCCTCGGGCAAGGAAAACAAAATAAAAAAGGAACAAATGGGTCTACATCATGCTTAAAAACTTCTGTACAGCAAAGGACACCATCAGCAGAACAAAAAGGCATCCTACAGTTTGGGAGAATATATTTATAAATGACATATCCGACAATGGTTTAACATCCATTATATGGAGGGAGGGCATGGGGAAGGCAGTATAGCACAGAGAAGACAAATAGTGACTCTATAGCATCTTACTACACTGATGGACAGTGACTGTAATGGGGTAAGTGGTGGAGACTTGATAATGGAGGAATGCTAGTAACCACAATATTGCTCATGTAATTGTAAAGTAGGGATACCAAAATAAAATTAAAAAACAAAAAAACAAAAAAAAACCAAACATCTCCCAAAACACTCCTATGTAAATTGTTTTGAATGAAATCCATATACTGTGATAGAGTTTAGATAAAATAATAAAATAAAATAAAATTTGCTTACAATATACTGAATTGACTGACATATTAAAATTCAGAATGAGATCAAATAAACACATGCAAAAAATTGGTAAAAGATTAACCATTACTTTATAAATTTTTATAATGATATATTTATGATTTATATTAAAGCAACATATTTATATTAAATCTAGTTCATAATATATTAAATATGTATCATTTCTTAATCATATACTTACAGCTATACATTTATATGTTTATAAAAGTAACAGAAACATGGGCACTTTTGCCTAACACTGGATACTTATTTAAAATGAGGTTCACATTTATGTCATATCATAATTATTTTTTATTAAATTAAAATATTTAATTATTAAACATATTTTTAGTTTGATGAAATTAATCTCGTTGAGAAAAATGTTTTAAATTTTATATGATCAAGTAATAGTAATGCTGAGATTAATTGATTTACTCAATAGTATAAAGTACTTCAAAGTGGATTTCAGCTTGCAATATGTAATTATTTAGAGAACTCTATTGAAGTACTCGATATGTTTTGAAGATTTCTACATCTATAGACAAAATTTTTCCTATTTTACTATGCCACTTTCACTAGTCTAAGATTCATTGTTCCTCTAGGATGAGAAAAAAGAAAAAAAAATTCAAGATTTGAGTTACTCTTACCCATGGGCACTATATGGACACACTCAAATGGACTGGATGATGGGCATTTTATTAATTGTAGTATCTAGGACTATAACAGACTCAAAAAGGACTCAATATAGTTGGAGACACAATGTGACATGTTGATGGGAAAGGTGGAAAGAAATAAGGCAGGAAAAATAAGAAGTAATATATTAATGGGAGTCTTTTGCACTATGTGACCTACTATGCCCTTTTTCTCCTGAAGGAAGTGAGGATTCATGGAATATTATGATTGGCATATAATATTACTTAAGTGTTGATATATGTTATAATGTACTCTAAATTTTAGGGAAACATTTGAGTTTGATGAAAATAGTGAAAGTATAGGATTTGATAAATACAGATCTAAAAATTGGAATGAGTAAATGGAAAGTGACTTAATACTTCTTCCAACTATAAAATACCCTGGAAACAAAATCCACTTGATTGGTCATGTACAATGTAAGTTCCATGAGAACTGAGATTTCTTTTTCTGCTAAAGTAATGAAACAAGAAAACCAACAGGGTGAGGTGGCTCTAATGCATTGGCAATCAATGTTAGCAAACTGAAACCTAAGCCAGAATAAATTCCTGTAACTTATAGGACTAAATGCCTTATGTTTAAGAAAATGAAACCTAAGAACAACCAATCACAGACAATTCGGCTTTCCCAAATTAGGCAACCGGTTCAGCTACAGCCAATCAAATACCTCCTTGCTTTACATCTGTGTTTGCTCTATAAAAGACTTTGTCTTACTTGGCTGACCATTTACAGTTTTGCACTACATGATTTAAATTGATGTTTACTCAAATCAATTCTTCAAAATTTTAATGGAAAATTTATCTTTTAATACTACTTTTCTTTATTTACCAATTTCCAATATTTAGACATGGAGCCCTTGTTATAAACATGCCCAGTAAAATTTTGAATAAGGGTAATTGTTCAGTACTGCATAATACTATAATATTCACAATTCAGCTCTTGAGGCATTATCAATGAAACAATTGATATTGAAAGGAAGTAGGTTGATGTAAAGAGTGTTTATTTAATTTTAAATACATTTTAGAGAATACATATTAAAATTTGCCAAATAAAAGAATGTTGTCATGAATATAAAATACTGCATCTTTAATATAGTGACAATTATTTCCAAGAGAACACATGGTAAGTAATAAGAGTGCATAAAAATAAAGTCTACAAAAACACAGTTAGGTCGGGTAAATGAGTTATGTTTAAAACACTCAGCATAGAAATTTGAATTTTCCTATGAACATTTATCAGTAATTCACAATTTCTTGTATATTACAGTTAACACAGACCATCCTAAGGAAATATTTTATGTATTTTTATCTTCTCTATTTCTGCAATTAGTTCCATACATTTTCATTTTAATTCCTTCCATAATATATTAGGTAATATATGAGACTTTCAAAAGTAGAGTTCCTATTTGTTCATTCATCAGTGACTTAGTATTGCTGGTGTAGTAAATGTAGCATTTGTAGAAATTTAAAATGATTAGAAAGAGCTGAATATTTCGCTCTGACTAAAAATGAGAGTCACATTTATCATCCCTAACATTTATTTCAGACCCTGAAGAATTATGTTACAGCACACAGAATTTAATTTATTAATTTTTTAAGTAAAAATGCTTAAAATTGACTGTTTAATAATAGAATAGTCATATAAATTACATTTAAGTATATTAAAGTCCCAAAGATTAAGACAGACTAGGCTTTTAATACAATTTGGCCATTTGGGTGGATATTATCAAAATTAATCATATCTTCGGCAGTTCAAAGTTTTTCATTTGCCCTGCAGAATCAAATCTCTTGGTCATGTCTTTGTAAAACTCTTTGGTGATAGTCAAGTTTCTGTGTCCTGGGTGTCTTGAACTAAGGTTACCACGTGCCAATTTGTCTAAGACATGCTTGGTTTCCATCTGCTGCCTGAGATTGATGATTAATACTACCCCATTTTCATTTCCAAATCTTCCAGTTGCAACTGTAATTTAAAAAATATATTGTCACTCTATCTTGAATCCAGTACAAATAATTTTCCTGAGATGCTCCATCTGAAAACAGATAGGCAGAAATAGAGATAAAGATGACAGAGAATGATAGATATGATAGAGATAGAAATAGAGCTACAGATAAAAATGGAGGTGAAATAATGTATATATGAGGAAATAAATTTAAAATGAGTATGTCAGTAATGAAACTGAATGCTTTCCTAGAATTACTGAGTCAGAAATATTACATCACTAAAATGTGAATTGAAATACTTAGAACTTCATTATCATGGAATAATCAAGGTAATGCTAAATAGTAAATAACTGAATTAGAATAATAATCAGATATATGATGGTGAATTCAATATTCTGTGCATTATTTCACTAAGAAATCTACCGTCCATTGCAATTTAGATATTTGAATATTTGATACAATATTTTCATTCTATGTTTCATTCTATGTTTCTTCATTTATAAACAAGTTCCTGAACTACAGATACAATGAAGTACCTTTTTAATAAGGATAAACACACACACACACACACACACACACACACAGAGTTATGTGTAGTTGATTTTTTTTAGTTATTGTATAAGCTGGTTCTTTATTTTTCTGTCGTATTTATTGGTCTTATTTATTACATTTGTTATAACAAATAATAATTCCTTTAATTGTTGTTAAATGTTCCATTGGATTTTTCCTTAGAAATGTATGATATACCTTGTGTATTACATTCATTTTTATAGCCCAGCTATGTTATGAGTTTCTGAAATTTAAAGTAGTATACGTAATTTAATGTTTTATCCCCTGATACTTATGAGAACATACATTATTTAACAGGTATGCAAAGAGGTTTATGATTCTCATAGCCATATTCACCAAAAATCAAGTATGACAAAGTAAATTACATGGACTTTTTTTCCTTAAAGTTTCTCTTTATTCTTTGAGAATTATTTAGGACTTTTCTAGTGTTCTTGTTCACTTTATTTGCAGGTGTTTCTGACACTTTTCATTCTTTTTTTTTCTTTCTCTGCAAAAACAGGATCATTTGTATGAAGAATCTTATTATTTTGCATTTAAAGGGAATGTTGTCTCATTTTGGATATGTTAAAATTCAATCACACAAATATTTGAGCACATTATGTTTTCATTTGCGGCATGAATATTTTAAAACCTGTCACAAAGTAACATCTAACATTTGTAAGTCTACTGTTTTAGATTTAAGCTGTTTAATGTGCCATATTTTTTTATTCTTGTTAATCTTTGCAGAACCAAAGCACAATTAATAAGTTTATAAGTCAGTCAAAAACATGGAATTTAGTCAACCAGATTTTACAACCAATAGGTTCATAAAAGTAATTGAATCAAATTCATATTCAATATGAAAGAAATGGCTTAGGTTTAATCCATTGAGTTCAAAATGAAATATTTCTACATTTATATTCTTATTACTTCTTTAGACCTAGTAATGCTTCTTAGTTATTTCTCATCCTAATTCACAAGGTCACAATCTATGCTCAAGGTCATTCATATTTTACCACTGAATTGCGAAGAAGTTGGAATAGTAAGAAAATAAAAATAAATAGGAGCGAATAAACAAGTCTTCAAATTGGTGAGAGGCCTAGTCAGCAAAGAGTTGGAAAAGAGAAAACAAATAATAGGGGAAGAAAAATTATTACTTTTGACTTATGACATAATGACTGAGGTGGAGTTGAAGCAGCCTAATAAAACCAGTGTGTTCCATCTGCCAGCACTGAGGTATGAACACTAAATGCACACTGGGAGCCTCTCAAAGTCAGAATCAGAGCATTCATTTACTATTATCATGATGATACTGCATACTTCATGTCTAACATAGTTCCTGATGCTCAAAGCTATTTATTATTGGCTGACCATATCGTTTAATTTCAAAAACAATCTCGTGAAATCATAGTTTTATCTCTGTTTCAAAGAAAGAAACTCGGGCTTAAAAAAAAATCTAATGTGTGTGATGTACATAACTGAAAAGCTCAAGAGCCAGACTATTTGACTCTGAAACATTGCATTTTGCTTTTCTTTCACTATGCAAATTCCATTCTTGAAGCAGAAGGTCCAGCGTGGTGCAAAATTAAAACCCTCCATATCTCTTCCAGCATTTCCTGGACATGTGATTGGGTCTATCTGAAAGGACAAGAGACTGCTTATGAGGAACACTCATCAGTAAATATAGATGTTTCTGAAAAGTTCTTTTAAATATATTCCAATAAGCTGCTAACCAGGGAAGAACTGTTCCCTCTAACTAAGATATGTCCTACTTTTAAGTAAAAAAATATTTCTGCATACTTCAACCAAGCATCTGAAATATCTGAGGTTCTTTTTAAGTTTTCGATGACTCTAGAGATATGATGGAAAAGCAGCTTTTCTAGGGATGTTTGAGCAACCTGATACATCACTCCCTTACACCGAGTAATTGCCCAGAACAACCTGTTACTTGCCTCTCCTTTACAAGAGCTTGGAAGTCATTCGTTACCATTTGTGCACTTATTTTAAAAACCATTATGTATTTATAATGTGCTTGTGCTTAGATTATTACAGTCTCTTTGCTATTTAG
Organism: Manis javanica; assembly: GCF_040802235.1. Taxonomy (NCBI): domain Eukaryota; kingdom Metazoa; phylum Chordata; class Mammalia; order Pholidota; family Manidae; genus Manis; species Manis javanica. Next base: position 123,095,567 of record NC_133160.1, on the reverse strand, counting down.
GCTAATTTTATATAAATTATTTTGCAATTTCCTTGTAGACTCTTATTCTGACAGCAATTTATATTATTTTATCTAACTGTTATGAGTTTAAAGAGTCCCGTTCTCTTATTAATTCTGATTTTCCACTGACATCATTGGTTTAAAACTATAATTTCATATGTTTTCTGTTTCTCACTATGACCTACATAGCCAGGTCACAATTTTTTAACCCCTAATTTTCATTGTTAATGTTATTTTTTAAATTTCAGTATTAATATACTTTATGAAAGGCTATTTCCAAAGAGTAGAAAAATAGCAGCAACATATTTAACAAATAATTACATCAAGAATATTTTTTTAAATATGAAAATTCAAAAAGGAAGGACAAATCAATGGTTTTATTGAAATGTAGAATATACATAAAATCTGTTAAAGCAAATTTATTTCTGTATTGATATTGTCCAGGAATAAAAAAAACGGAAGTGTGTATATATATAATCTTGTGCAAGTAGGAGACTAGAGCATTGTTTGTAACAGCCAAATTTTTGGAAATAACCTAAGGGATTTACTAGCAATAGATGGCTACAGACATGCATTATAGTATATCCATTCCATAGAATAATATGCAACTTCAAAAAGAATGATGCAGAGAAAAATGTACTGATAATGAGAATTTACAAGGCATTGTTAATTGAAAAATAAATTCTTTATGTGTATTGTATGTGTGTGTTAGTGTATGCACACATGATTAGTGACTGCTAATAGTTTCATACATAGTTACTCAAGGAATTAGATTGAATATAAATGGGTTATTTTAGCCTGTATTTTTTCATAATTTCAAATTTTTACAATAAAAACATTGTGTAATCTATTACAATATTTAAGTAATAATTACCTGTAATCTAGAAAATTAGGAAATACTGAGAAATAAAGGTGAAATAAAATCCATAATCCCCCCGTCCAGGTATAAACCCTTGGTAATATTTTGGCATAATTCTTACAGTATTCTCAATAGATATATGATAGGTACATATTTACATGTATGTATTTACATTTTACTATATAGAGAGTCCACAGTTTATAACAGTTTGACTTATAAGTTTTTTATATTTTGATGATGTGTAAATGATAGTGCATTCAGTAGGAACCATACTTAGGATGTTGAATTTTCGTTATTTACTTGAGCAGCTGATATGCAGTATGATTCTCTCTTTCATTCCGGGCAGTGACAGTGAGCCACAGCTCCCAGTCAGCCACAGGCTCACAAGGGTAAACCACTGATACACTTAACAATCATTCTGTTTTTCACTTTCACTTCAGTGTTCAATGAATTACATGAGATAGTCAGCACTTATAAAAATAAAACAGGCTTTGGGTGAAATGATTTTGCCCAATTGAAGGTTAATGCAAGTGTTCTGAGCATGTTTAAAGTAGGTTAAGCTAAGCTATGGTGTTTGGTAGGTTTGTGTGTCAAATGCATTTTTTTGCTTAATTATATTTTTAATTTACAATGGGCTTAAAATCTAGACACAACCCTATCATAAATCCAGGAAGAGCTATATTCAGATTTTGTCTTTTTTATTTGAATGCTACTGTTTTTGCATATTTTCATATTAGTTGTTTTCTGAAGAGCCATGCCAGCACACAAAGCTTTTACATTTATTAAACAAGTTTCAATTTTAAAGTCAGCATTTTAATTTGTTTCAAACTGGTAATTCAATGAAATTTAGCATTTCATTTTAACCTTGGGTTTGTATGAGTAACTACTTTTTAGGATATAACTACTTCTACACCAAGACTTCCTCTCGTAATGGATTCTTTATTATTGAAACTATTCCTGTTCTTATTTGGTCATTCTTTCATTATTTTTAAGCTGGTATTGTTATTTCTTGATTTTTTTTTATTCTGACACAAAGATGAAGAATTAAACTACTTTTAGGAAATATAGTTGTAACTATAAAACAAGACCTTAAATTTCAATTTTATAACAGTGAAATTTAGAAATATCAAATAGATATTGGAATTTCTACACTCACATAAGCCTTCTGGATAGAAAAGGGTGCAAAACTGAAAGTCCTGTGTAAAACTGACATTTCGTGAATAATATATTTGATAGCAAAGCACCGCAGGAGATTTTAGTGAAAAGGGCACTGAAATTATATAGAAGTATATGAGAAAAATAAATGGGAATAAATAATGATAAAAATTGTGTCCTTGGTATATTTTAATTCAGTAAAAATCCTTTTTGTTTTTCATTTTATCTGCGATTCTAAAGAATCAAAAGGAATATAGTTTGAAGACATTATTTACAATGCTCTTGAACTCAAGTGAAACATCTGTTCATGTTTCTGATCTGCTTAAACTTCATCAGTTGGCTAAAATATTGAAATGACTTTTTTAAATATGAATTGATTCTTGAAGAATGCCACATTAAGAGAAAGTGAAAATGAAGTTATGACATAATTATATTAAAGTATGTACTTTGTGTTACTTTCCTGAAATTAGCCCTTCCTTTAAAAGAAGTCCATGCTCAAGAGTACCAGGTCACTCCATGTGGGCTTTCATTAAGGACTAAGCACATATTCAGCAAGAAATTCAGTATGCTTCTCATCAGAATATTAGTGCAATTTTACATAACAACTTGTATGCTTTTGAATGGTCTGTCAAGTGCCTAACCCTAAAAGTTTCCTCCTTTTAAGCTTTATCTGATTCTTTTCCACTTAGTACCCCTGAAAGTAAATTTGAAAAATATCTTTATTTTTTAATCTAGCACCTAAATGTATAATGTGCAGGCAATGATTAACAATACAGAATTTCTCAATTATATGCAATTGAAGTTGTATCATACCACCTATTTTCAGAAAATTGCTGAGGTTCTACAATGCTTCAAGAATAGTTAAGAACCTTATATCACTAGTCTCAGAATTTTATATCTTCAGTCTTAGAAAATTTGAAGGCATAGTCTAAATTACACAGTTCGAGGGAGGGAGCCAAGAAGGCGGAATGAGCAGAGCAGTGGAAATCTCCCAAAACCACATATATTTATGAAAATATAACAAAGACAACTCTTCCTAGAATAGAGACCAGAGAACACAGGACAACATCCAGACCACATCCACAACTGTGAGAACCCAGCGCCTTGCAAAGGGTGTAAGATACTAGCCCCAGCCCAGTGGGACCTGAGCATCCCTTCCCTCAGCTCCCAGCTGGAGGAGAGCAGTCCAAGTGGGGAGGGAGAGAGAGCCCAGGACTGCTGAACACCCAGCCCCAGCCATCTGCAAAAGAGCGCAGACACAGTGCATGCGTGGGGTCCCGGATTCTAGGGAAACAGGGCAGCAAGACCGGTGAGTGGGTCCCTGAGGCCAGTGCCTGAGGACAAAGAAAATCGAGCAGCTTTTTGGCTTTTTTTTCTTTGGTTTTTTTTTGGCGAGTGCTTTTTGGAAGTCTTAAAAGGACAGGGACCCCAAAACCGGATGGAATCACGCCGGGACACCAAGTCCAGAGGCAGGGAATCGGGGGATCTCTGGGCACTCTAATCCCCTGGGCTGCAAGGAGCACGGACACCCCTCACAGAGATAAATAACCTCCCACTGCTCCCCCTCCAATGCGGCTGCACCATTTTGGAGCAGCAGACCGAGCCAGGCCACACCCACAGCAACAGCAGAGATAAACTCAATAGCAGCCAGGCAGGAATCAGAAGCCCTGCCTGCGCACAGCAGCCTAGCACAAGCCACTAGAGGTCGCTGTTCCCCCAGGAGAGAAAAGCCACAAACCAACAAGAAGGGAAATTCTTCCAGCCGTGACTTGTCCCAGCTCTGCAAACTATTTCTATTACCATGAAAAGGCAAAATTAAAGGCAAACCAAGATCACAGAGGCAACACCAGAGAAGGGGACAGACCAAACCAGTCTTCCTGAAAAAGAATTCAAAATAAAAATCATAAAGATGCTGATGGAGATGCAGAGAAATATGCAAGAGCTATGGGATGAAGTCCGGAGGGAGATCACAGATGCCAGGACGGAGATTACAGAAGTGAAACAAACTCTGGAAGGATTTATAAGCAGAAGGGATAAGATGCAAGAGGCCATCAAAGGAATAGAAACCAGAGAACAGGAACACATAGAAGCAGACATAGAGAGAGATAAAAGGATCTCCAGGAAAGAAACAATATTAAGAGAACTGTGTGACCAATCCAAAAGGAACAATATCCATATTATAGGGGTACCAGAAGAAAAAGAGAGAGGAAAAAGGGATAGAAAGTGTCTTTAAAGAAATAATTGCTGAAAACTTCCCCAAACTTGGGGAGGAAATAATCAAACAGACCACGGAAATACACAGAACTCTCAAAAGAAAGGATCCAAGGAGGACAACACCAAGACACATAATAATTAAAATGGCAAAGATCAAGGACAAGGAAAGAGTTTTAAAGGCAGCTCGAGAGAAAAAGGTCACCTTTAAAGGAAAACCCATCAGGCTATCATCAGACTTCTCGACAGAAACCTTACAAGCCAGAAGAGAATGGCATGATATATTTAATGCAATGAAACAGAAGGGCCTTCAACCAAGGATACTGTATCCAGCACCATTATTATTTAAATATGAAGGAGGGATTAAACAATTTCCAGACAGCAAAAGTTAAGGGAATTTGCCTCCCACAAACCACCTCTACAGGGTATCTTACAGGGACTGCTCTAGATGGGAGCACTCCTAAAAAGAGCACAGAACAAAACACCCAACATATGAAGAATGGAGGAGGAAGAATAAGAAGGGAGAGAAGAAAAGAATCTCCAGACAGTGTATATAACAGCTCAATAAGTGAGCTAAGTTAGGCAATAAGATACTAAAGAGGCTAACCTTGAACCTTTGGTAAGCACAAATTTAAAGCCTGCAATCGCAATAAGTACATATCTTTCAATAGTCACCCTAAATGTAAATGGACTTAATGCACCAATCAAAAGAAAGAGTAATAGAATGGATAAAAAAGCAAGACCCATCTATATGCTGCTTACAAGAAACTCACCTCAAACCCAAAGACATGCACAGACTAAAAGTCAAGGGATGGAAAAAGATATTTCAGGCAAACAACAGCGAGAAGAAAGCAGGGGTTGTAGTACTAATATCAGACAAAACAGACTTCAAAACAAAGAAAGTAACAAGAGATAAAGGACACTACATAATGATAAAGGGCTCAGTCCAACAAGAGGATATAACCATTCTAAATATATATGCACCCAACACAGGAGCAACAGCATATGTGAAACAAATACTGACAGAACTAAAGTGGGAAATAGCCTGCAAAGCATTCTTTTTAGGAGATTTCAACACAAACTCACCCCAAAGGATAGATCCACAAGGCAGAAAAAAAGTAAGGACATGGAGGCACTGAACAACACACTAGAACAGATGGACCTAATAGACATCTATAGAACTCTACATCCAAAAGCAACAGGATATACATTCTTCTCAAGTGCACATGGAACATTTTCCAGAATAGACCACATACTAGGCCACAAAAGAAGCCTCAGTAAATTCCAAAACATTGAACTTCCACCAACCAACTTTTCAGACCACAAAGGTATAAAACAAGAAATAAATACTACAAAGAAAACAAAAAGGCTCACAAATACATGGAGGCTTAACAACATGCTTCTAAATAAACAATGGATCAACGAACAGATTAAAATAGAGATCAAAGAATATATGGAAAGAAATGACAAAAACAACACAAAGCCCCAACTTTTGTGGGACGCAGCAAAAGAAGATTTAAGAGGAAAATATATCGCAATCCAGGCACACTTGTAGAAGGAAGAACAATCCCAAATGAATAGTCTAACATCACAATTATCAAGACTGGAAAAAGAAGAACAAATGAGGCCTAAAGTCAGCAGAAGGAGGGACATAATAAAGATCAGAGAAGAAATAAACAAAATTGAGAAGAATAAAACAATAGCAAAAATCAATGAAACCAAGAGCTGGTTCTTTGAGAAAATAAACAAAATAGATAAGCCTCTAGCCAAACTTATTAAGAGAAAAAGAGAATCAACACAAATCAACAGAATCAGAAATGAGAATGGAAAAATCACGACAGACTTCACAGAAATACAAAGAATTATTAAAGGCTATGATGAAAATCTACATGCCAACTAGCTGGAAAACCTAGAAGAAATGGACAACTTCCTAGAAAAATACAACCTTCCAAGAATGACCAAAGAAGAAACACAAAAGTTAAACAAACCAATTACGAGCAAGGAAATTGAAAAGGTAATCAAAAACTGCCCAAGAACAAAACACCCAGCTGTACGGATTTACCTCGGAATTTTATCAGACATACAGACAAGACATAATACCCATTCTCCTTAAAGTTTTCCAAAAAATAGAAGAGGAGGGAACCCTCTCAAACTCATTCTATGAAGCCAACATCACTCTAATACCAAAACCAGGGAAAGACCCAACCAAAAAGGAAAATTACAGACCAATATCCCTGATGAACATAGATGCAAAACTACTCAATAAAATATTAGCAAATTGAATTCAAAAATATATCAAAAGTAATAAAATACCTAGGAATAATCCTAACCAAACAAGTGAAAGACCTATTCCCTGAAAACTACAAGTCACTCTTAAGAGAAATTAAAGGGGACACTAACAAATGGAAACTCATCCCATGCTCGTGGGTAGGAAGAATTAATATCGTCAAAATGGCCATCCTGCCCAAAGCAATATACAGATTTGATGCAATCCCTATCAAATTACCAGCAACATTCTTCAACGAACTGGAACAAATAGTTCAAAAATTCATATGGAAACACCAAAGACCCCGAATAGCCAAAGCAATCCTGAGAAAGAAGAATAAAGTAGGGGGGATCTCACTCCCCAATGTCAAGCTCTACTACAAAGCCACAGTAATTAAGACAATTTGGTACTGGCACAAGAAAAGAACCACAGACCAGTGGAACAGATTAGAGACTCCAGACATTAACCCAAACATATGGTCAATTAATATTTGATAAAGGAGAAAAGGATATACAATGGCAAAATGACAGTCTCTTCAACAGTTTGTGCTGGCAAAACAGGACAGCTACATGTAGGAGAATGAAATTGGACCATTGTCTAACCCCATACACAAAAGTAAATTCAAAATGGATCAAAGACCTGAATGTAAGTCATGAAACCATAAAACTCTTAGAAAAAAACATAGGCTAAAACCTCTTAGATATAAACATGAATGACATCTTCTTGAAAATATCCCCCCAGGCAAAGAAAACAACAGCAAAAATGAACAAGTGAGACTATATTAAGCTGAAAAGCTTCTGTACGGCAAAAGACACCATCAACAGAACAGAAAGGTACCCTACAGTATGGGAGAATATATTTGGAAATAACAGATCTGATAAAGGCTTGATGTACAAAATATATAAAGAGCTCACCCACCTCAACAAACAAAAAACAAATAATCCAATTAAAAATGGGCAGAGGAACTGAACAGACAGTTGTCCAAGAAAGAAATACAGATGGCCAACAGAGACATGAAAAGATGCTCCACATCGTTAATTATCAGAGAAATGCAAATTAAAACCACAATGAGGTATCACCTCACACCAGTAAGGATGGCTACCATCCAAAAGACAAACAACAACAAATGTTGGTGAGGCTGTGGAGAAAGGGGAACCCTCGTTCACTGCTGGTGGGAATGTAAATTAGTTCAACCATTGTGGAAAGCATTATGGAGGTTCCTCAAAATGCTCAAAATAGACTTACCATTTGACCCAGGAATTCCACTCCTAGGAATTTACCGTAAGAATGCAGCACTCAAGTTTGAAAAAGACAGATGCACCCCTATGTTTATCACTGCACTATTTACAATAGCCAAGAACTGGAAGCAACCTAAGTGTCCATTAGTAGATGAATGGATAATGAAGATGTGGTACATATACACAATGGAATATTACTCAGCCATAAGAAGAGGGAAAATCCTACCATTTGCAGCAACATGGATGGAGCTGGAGGGTATTATGCTCAGTGAAATAAGCCAAGCGGAGAAAGAGAAATACTAAATGATTTCACTCATATGTGGAGTATAAGGACAAAGGAAAAACTGAAGGAACAAAATAGCAGCAGAATCACAGAACCCAACAATCAACTAACAGGTACCAAAGGGAAAGGGACTGGGGACGATGGGTGTGTAGGGAGGGGTATAGGGGGGAAGAAGAAAGGGGGTATTATGATTAGCATGCATAATGGGGGGGTGGGAGAAAGGGGAGGGCTGTACAGCACAGAGAAGACAAGTAGTGATTCTACATCAGTTTGCTATGCTGATGGACAGTGACTGTAAAGGGGTTTGTGGGTGGGACCTGGTATAAGGGAGAGCCTAATAAACATAATATTCTTTATGTAATTGTAGATTAATGATAACAAAAAAAGGAAAGAAAAGGGGGATTACTCCCTGATAGGATAAATCTAACTGTAAATCAACAATTAATGCATGCTTTAAATATCCTTAATTTTGATCATTTAAAGGGTGTCAGATTAGCAGCTATGGAAATACAATTTTCTGATAATATTCCTTTCTCTTAAAAAAAAAGCAGTTCCTATGTGGTGATCTCCAATAAGTTCTTCACAATGGTATAAAGGGCATATGAGAGTGTGGGCAAAGGGTTTGTTTGTGTTTATAGAGAGGATCAAATCCTAATTTGGCTATCCAGAAAAAGAATTAAGATACAATGTGAAGAAGAACTTCCAACATCAACATTCTCTGGAAGAGTATTTCCAGAAGATGATCATCAAAAAACTTCAACAAAGATCCTGGCACTGTTGCAGTTGTAGCTGCATTCATCCCACCAGTTCCTGGACTTGCCATTGAAATGAAGAAGGAGATATCTAAGCTGGCCTATGAATACAGTAAAACAACAAATTTGACTGGATCTATACTGTTGGAACTCAACCAAGAAGTAGGAGAAGTGCAAGTTGCTGTGCTCCAAAATCTTGCGACTATAGACTATCTACTGTTAAAAGAACATATGGGATGTAAATAGTTCCCAGGAATATGTTGTTTTAATTTGTCTGATTTTTCTCAAACTATTCAAATTCAGGTAGACAATATCCATCATATCATTGATAAGTTTTCGCAAGTGCCTAGGGTGCCTAACTGGTTTTTTTGGTTTCACTGGAGATAGCTGGTAATTGTAGGTCTGCTTTTTTATGTAGCTGTTTTCCTATTATGTTAATGCATGTACACAATTTAACTATTAGTTTAAAACCTATACATGCTTATGTTACACTACAAGAAGATATGTCAAAGAAATAATCAATCTTCCCATGTTTTCTTCTGTCTGCTACTTCTATAGTTTTTCTTCTTCCTTCCTAATTACAACCCTTAAGTAGAATTCGTGCCTCATATCGAAATTACTGAGTATCATAATTCTTCCAAGTGGTAAAGATACCTCAAGACAAATGCAGGGCATAGAAGCCCCAGGGCATAAATCTGCAAAGAAGTAAAAAGCTAACCTTTTCAAACAATATTGCTTCTCTCTCACTTATCAACTTTACATTTCCCTGTCTGGCCCCAGAAGATGACTGGTTAGCCAGAGGCTGGTAAGATTCCTCAAGGTAGGAACAACCTAAGACAGGCACAGTCGCAGGGGGGCCATCAGATGAGAAATTGGGGATCAACAGGGTGAGGCTTAGAAGCTCACCCCCCTGTTTTGAGAGAAATCTTCTGCATCCGTGGATGTTTTGTTGCCCTTGTCTAGCTTAGATTAATACTTAGTCTAGAGGCACACATCTGATCATCTACATTTCCCCTCTTACAGCACTAAACTATGTTTTTTACCTTTATCTTGCATCTACCTACCACTTCAGTATTTTATTTAAAAAAATAAAATTAATAATAATAATAATAATTAATAAGGGAGAAATGTGGGATTCACATATAAATCAAGTATAAAAATCAAATGAATATTCACATTTGACCTGATTGTTTATAGTTTATAATGCGTGATCAAAACCGAAAGTTTCCGTGATGACTGCCCTTGCACTGTTCACCATGTAAGAACTTATTCACTATGTAAGAATTTGTTCACCATGTAAGAACTTGTTTGTTATGCTTCAGAAGATTGGAGACTGTTGAGAATTAGGCTTGGGGTTGATTAATGATTGTACATTGTGTCCCCTATACAGAATTTTATTATTGTTAACAACCATTTGATCAATCAATATGAGAGATGCCCTCTAAAAAAAAATAAATAAATAAATTATACAGTTCAAAAATATTTTCATTGTCTATTAATATTTAAACCATAACTTGTATGAACTGTTATCACAAATTATGTATATATTTTTGTATATATATATTTACATATATATGTTTATACATATGGGCAACTGTTGCAACTACTGAAAAAAATGTGTCTGTGTTCTACTTTTAACCACACCTGTATATACATATATGGGGTACGTGTGTATGTGTGTGTGTGTGTGTGTGTGTGTGTGTGTGTGTGTGTGCATGTATTATATTTCTGGATTTTTAAAAGTGAAATACAGACAACCTTTTGCAGTAGTTGCCCAAGTAAGTATTAAATCCTGATTTGAGCATCTTCAACCTACTCTGTTTCTTCTTCAAAAATATCCACATTAAAAAAAAAAATCACACAAAGACTTATTACAGTTTGTGTAGATATTTTATAACTGTTGTTATTCTTTTCATTTAGGAAGCACTATTTCTTCTTGAAGACAAGTGAATTCATATATCATGAATTCTCCGTGAAATTTTTAATTTTAAAATGATAAAAAAGACATCAAACCTCATCTAATAACAACAGTATTATATCTGTTTTGGTAAAAGTAGGATAGAAAAACAATTTCTAAGTAAGTATATTGTGTCTCTATTTTGCTTTAAGACACAGCTTATAAGTTTTTATGAAAGTGTGTTTTGTGGAATTCTGGACTCTAAAACTGCTCTAAGGAATGAGAGAGTGAGGGACTGTAACAGGGAGAGAAGGAGAGAGTCAGGGGGTGAGTTACTGAGGGTGGGCAACAAGTTTTCTTTTTAAATAATTTGAAAATGATTCATAATGTTTCTCTATTTTCAAACTCACAATAGACCTCTCAAGTTTAAGGACTCTAAATAATATAAAACAATAGTGGTATTTTAAAATATCCTTCTAATGTAGATTACTACACTATTGTCTTATACCTTTCAGCCATATTATTCCAAATTTATCTGGCTATTGAGCTGGGACAAAATAAAAAGGGATCACTCAATTTAAAGAGTGACCAAGAATGATGACTTGCGTTAGTTTTATAGTAGTTTTCACTTCTGTTCATCTCAATCCAGCAAAACCTGATTAATGAGGGGCATTACATGGGAAGGCTGCTAATATCAGATATGTAGCATTGATTTTGTGACGGTTTGCTGGGTAATGATGAGACTAGTACAGGAGACTAGACAATCACTCACCATATGTAGTGGGTAAACATTAGCTCAACTGTCTCCTGCAATATGGGATGCACAGAATGTATTTAAATGATCTATGGATTTGGGTTAAATAGTTTCAAAGTAGAATGTTGATCACTGAAATTTGTTCTGAGAAGAAAGAGAAGCTCACAAAAGAACTGGTTAAATTACAAGAAAATTGAGAAAAAGTATAGACAAACTAGCAATTCTAGGACAGGCAGATTTGGAAAATGAAATGTTTTCTCAACAATGTAGTAATTAAGACCCACCTTCAAACCAAAGACAAATCAAAAGTTTCTTAAGATTAAAGAAAGAAATGGGTTGGAAATCCAACTAGAAAGAGACTTAAGGATGTGGTCACACAGTGACCTGGTAAGATCTAAGTGCTTGTAATTAAGTCTAGCTAGATGGGAATGGGTAGTAATCTTCCAGTATAAAGTTGAAGATGAAAATGCACAGTATCTTGCATAGAGTATTAATGAGTAGTAGATGGGAATAAATCTAATCCATCCTTTGTAGATGATTAATCTGATATTCTGATGCATGCTAGTTCTCTCTTGGGTAAACTGAAGTTTCACTAAGAGATTCAGAAGTGAAGGTTATGTTATGTTGCATTATCTCCCACTCCACCTTTTAAAAATTGTGATCTGTATTTCTCATGTCTCTATCTGAAGACTACTCTACTTCCTATCTATTTTTATCAGTTGTTGGAAATTCAGCCATTTTTTTCCAAATGTTTTTCTTTATCTTTTCCCCTCAATGTCTCCACTGGTGCTCCAATTAGAAAGTATTTGGGAAATTCTGGATTCATAATCCATATATCTTTTCTTTCTTCCTTTACATCTCTTTGCTTATTCTGTTCTCTGAGAATTCTTCAAGTGAACCTTCCATCTCACTAATATTGCTTCAGCTCTGTGCAGATTATTATAAAGATGATAGGTAGAAAAATAGACATGAACAGCTGTGTAAGGAGAAGGTAAGGTTCAAGGAAAAACTGTCCAAACTCTGCCCAGGTAGGCAGTCCCAACGTGAAGACAACAAAGGCTTTACAGGGAAATAACTTCTTTGCTTATCGGGACCAGACCAAACTGGTTCCAACCTGATCCCTACATGGGTGCAATCGAACAAAATGATGGACTGCTCCAAACACCCATCATCACTGGAAAGGACATGTGCACTGAGAGGGATGGCTGTACTGAGGGGAAACCGTAATCAGGTATCCCCACCTTGTCAATCAGAGGCGCCTCCTAGCCAGAAAGCAATATATAGGCCTCTCACCTAACAGATTGGGTTCTTCGTCTACCTTGACTCTGACCCCTCCTCCCCTGGAGTGCATTCAAATAAAACTTTCACTCTGCTTCACTATTGTGTCTCTGCCTTTCAATTCTCAGAACCTAGGAGAACAAACTCAACCCATAAGAAAGAGACTGTGTTGTACACATTCTATTTTAATAATTTCATTTTATTTTCCAAGTTTCTATTTTGTAATATTAATTGTGTAAACATTGCTTCATAATACATCATATGTAAACAATAACAATGAGGATTTAAAATATGGGAAAAATTATTTAACATATTACTGATTTATATCATTTTGTACATACAGATTTGGAAATCATTGACAACTTCTAATTCTAAACTAATTATTTAATATTAATAATATTCCCTTCTGGTAACTTTAATGACTAACATATTTAAATAAATCACTCATCTTAATGCTTTATTCAAAGAAGTGGCAAGTAAATTTTATATTTTTGTGTGGTTTCAGCAATTTAATATCAGGTTTATGTTAACTGTTAAACTTCACTAGATTTTTAGTTAATTTCTTTCTATGATGTTGACCATTATTTATAGCATAATGGAAACAAGAAAATAATAACACAGACACACAGATACACACACACACACACACACACACACCCCTTTAAAGGGATTCCAGAAACTCTTGGTCAAGATTTTGCAGAAGCCCTGGTTCTCAATTTTCAGAATGCTAAAATTTGAAAGTATGTTAGTTTTGTTATAGATAGCATCTGGGAGTGTGTTAGAAATGTATAATTTTAGGCCTCACCTCATATTTAGTGAATCAGATTAAAAAAAGTTTGAGGGGCCTTGTGCTAGAAAACTAAAAGAGTTTTCATTTTATATCAAAGTGATCCTGAGAGGGAAACACTTGGTATATAGGCTTTATTTTTTTTTTCAGAAATATATCAGTTTTCTAATGCTACATGGTAAACCACTCCAAAATTCAATGAGTTAAAACATTTACCATCTATAAAATTTATATAGGCATACCTCAGAGATATTGTGGGTTCCTATCTAGACCACCACAATAAAGCAAATATTGCAATAAAGTGAGCCTAATGAATTTTTGGTTTTCCAGTGCATATTAATGTTATATTTATAATATGCCATGGTCTATTATTAGCATTATGTCTAAAAAATTATATACTCAATTAAAAATACCTTATTGCTAAAAAAATATTTCATTGCTAAGGACTATGTGAGCTGTCAGTGAGTCATGAACTTTTTGCTGGTGGAGAGTTTTGCCTTGATATTGATGGCTGCTGAATGATTAGCAAGGTGGTACTTCTCGGAGGATGGGGTGGCAGTGGCAATTCCTTAAAACAAGACAACAGTGGAGTCTGCTGCATTGACTCTTCCTTTCATGAACAATTTCTCTGCAGCATGTGATGCTATTAGACAGCATTTTACCCACAGGAGAGCTTCTTTTGAAATTGGAGTAGTTCTTTCAAACCCTGCCACTGCTTTATTAGTTAAGTTGATGCAATATTCCAAATCCTTTGCTGTTATTTCAATAATCTTCACATCTTCTTCAGAGCAAAATACTGATATTCAAAAAAGAAATTTCAGGATCACTTTAATCAAAGGTGAAAACTCTTTTAGAAGTTTTCTAGGACAAGGCCCCTCAAATTTTTTGAATCTGATTCACTAAATATGAGGTGAGGCCTAACATATATACCTAACAACCTCCTGGATGCTATCTATAACAAAACTCTAGCATACGTACTTTCCAATTTTGCAATCTGAAAATTGAGATTAGTTTGAGAAAATAAAACTCCATTTCAAGAAATCACATATTTTGTTCATCCGTACAAAGGAGCTCCTCATCTGTTCAAGATTTACCAAGAGATGGAACAATTCAGTCACATCTTCAGGCTCCATTTCTCATTCCAGTTCTCTTGCAATTTCTGTCACATATGAAATTACTTCCTCCACTGAAGTCCTGGACCCCTATAGTCAACAGTGAGGGTTGGAGTCAACTTCTAAACTCCTGTGAGTGTTGATATTTTGATCTCTTTTCCTGAATCATGAATGTTCTTAAGGGCCTCTGAAATGGTGAATCCTTTCCAGAAGGTTTTCAATTTACTTAGTTCATTGTCGTCAGAGGAATAACTCTCTATGGAAACCATAGCCTTATGAAATCTCTTAAAGAATAAAACTTGAAAGTCTCAATTACTCTTTGCTCCATAGGCTGCAGAATGGACACTGTGCTAGCAGTTATGAAAACAGCATTAATCTCCATCAGGGCTGTTGGGTGACCAGGTGCATTGTCAATGAGCAGTAATGTTTTTTGAAAATAATCTTTTTTTCTGAGCAGTAGGTCTCAACAGTAGGCTTAAGATAATCAGTAAACCATGTTTTAAACAGATTGTCACACAGGATTTGTTGTTCCATTTATAAAAGCACAGGCAGAGTAAGTTGAGCATAATTCTGAAGGGCCCTAGGATTTTCAGAAGGGCCAGTGAGCATTGGCTCCAATTTAAAATCATCATGTGCATTAGCCCCTAACACAAGAGTCAGTCTGTCCTTTGAAGCCTTAAAGCCATACATCGACTTCTCTACCAAGCTGTGAAAGTCCTAGATGACATCTGCTTCCAGCATAAGGCTGTTTGACCAAAACTGAAAACATGTTGTTACATGTGGCCACCTTTGTGTGTTACCTTAGCTAGGTCCTCTGGGTAACATGCTGCAGCTTCATCAGCACCTGCTGCTTCACCTGCACCTTTATATTATGGAGATGGCTTCTTTCTTAAACTTCATGAACCAATATCTACTGGCTTCAAACTTTTATTTTGAAGATTCCTTAGCTCTCTCAGCCTTCAGAGAACTCAAGAGAGTTAGAGCCTTGCTCTGGATTAGGTTTAAGGGAATGAGTGGCTGGTTTGATCTTCTCTCCAGCCTATTAAAACATTCTTCATGTCAGCCATAAGGCTGCTTTGCTGTCTAAGTATTCATGTGTTCACTGGAGTTGCACTTTTAATTCACTTAAAGAATTTTTCCTTTGCATCAACAAGTTGGCAAACTGGTGTATGAGGCCTAACCCTCAGCCAGTCTCAACACTCCACATGCCATCCTCACTAAGCTTAATCATTTCTAGGTTTTGATTTAAAGTGTTAAATGAGTGACTTTTCCTTTCATTTGAACAGTTAGAGGTTTTAGAGGCCACTGCAGAGTTTTTAATGACTTAATTCCTATATTTTTGTTTTTCAGAGAATAGGGAAGCCCAAGGAGATGGAGAAAGATGGGGGAATGGTCGGCCAGTGAGTGGAGCAGTCAGATCACACACATTTACTGATTAAACTTGCTATCTCACGTGGGTGCAATTTCTGGTACCCCAAAGCAATTATTATAGTAACATCGAAGATCGCTGATCACATCGCCATAAAAGATACAACTATAATGAAAAAATTTGAAATACTGCAAGAATTACCAAAATGTAACACAGAGATACAAAGGGAGGAAATGTTGTTGGAAAAGAAAGGAAATGCTGTTGTACCAACAGACTTGCTTGGTACTGTGAAGCCACAAAACTTCAATTTGTAAAACAGTATCTCTGAAGTACACTAAAGCAAAACACACAAAAAAATGAGATATGACTGAATAAATATTCATAAATCTATACACATTTATATAGATTTTACCTTTTATAAATAAAACTCACTTAACTCATGATTCTATGGGTCCTGCGGGCAGTTCTGATCCAGTTGGAATCACTCCTGCTTTCCAGTCAGATGGCAGGTTGACTGCACATGGCTGGTTCATGAGGGTCTCGTCTGTTAGCCAGAATGACTTATGCTTTCTCTGTATAGTTTCTCCCCCTCCAGCATACTACCAAGGCTTCTTCACATCATGATACCTACATTATTTCCAAGTGCAGCGGGAGACAGCAAGCCTCAGTATGAGAAAACTGTTCAGGTTTCTACTTGCTTCACATCTGCTATTATTCCATTGGCCAAGTCAGATTCAGTGTGAGAGGGGCCACAGGGAAGCATGGGTACAGGGAAGCCTAACAACTGGGGACCAGTCCTGTGATAACCTACTGGAGTAATATCACTCAGAGAGGAAAATAGAATTCAAATAAGTAAATGGTGGGGAGAGAATGTCTCAGAACCAATCCTTCCTTGTAATTGCTGAAAAATGTCTCTTTGTTGTTTAGAAAATTAAGGGAAAATTTAGCTGCCTCATTATATTCACAACACCTAAAGGTGCTGTTTATCTCACCTTTATGTTGTGTAATTCATAGGACAGTAAGACCCTCAGGGTAGAATCCAGTACAAGTGTGCATGTAAACACTGTCTTTCTCATTACCTTCATACCTATTTACAGACTGTTAGCAGCAACCTGCACTGCTCTCTGAATGGAGAATTCACTGCTCACACTGAGTCCTCTCACAGGTTAGCTGTGCTTTCTTAAAGCTGCTTGTTATCAACTTCTTATGTGAAAAAAAGGTATGAAAATGATAGATAGCCTGGCTTTCTATTTCTTAAGTTAACCACATAGCTGGTTAACAAATGCAGAATGTGTCTGAATAAGAAGAAATACCATCAGACAGCAGGTTTAAAATGTATAGGTTAAAAATGATTCATTGTTGCTTATAAATGACCAGACAATCTCTTTTACTCTGGCTGGTATTTGATCCATTGAAGGCTTAAAACACACACACACACACACACACACACACACACACACACACACACACACACACACACCTCTTTGTTTGTTGTTCTTATAATATGGCTTATGGCCATGTCAGCAACCACATGAATGGGAAAGATGATAATAATGGAGAAAAACATCAATCCATTTAGTTTCAGCATGAATGTTCATGCTAGTGTTGCCATAGGCCTACTAGGTCATAATTATGAGCTGGCACACTGTCCATGCCATCTGTTTTTTTCCAAGGGCACTGCCTTCATCTATTGCAAAGTATCATATAAGCAAACTAGCCTCAGCATTATCTCCTCTGCATGCAGTAGACTTTGCAACCTCGGAAGCAGGTCAGGGAGATGTCCACTATCGTTCAGCTAATAGCCATCTGCTCTAGAGAGTAAGCGGAAGCAGATGATCAAAAGAAAAGAGAGAAGATAGTGCTCATTTCATATTATTAGGTTTTTCAAGGTCTTTTATCACATCTGACAGCACAGTAGTTGTTTCATCATGTGGCTGGTCTTTCTTTTTAAATGAAGTCATTACAATTTGACGTCCTAGTTGTCAAGCTCACTGCTTTTTCTATTAAAAATGAATGAAAACTACATTTGATTTTATAATGCTATTTAACACAATTAAGCTAATGTTTCTAAACAAGAAGAAAAACATCTTTGTTTTATATAATATACTTTTTAATGTAATCTTTCTGTACTGTATTAATACATATTGAAAATGGAAAGTTTTTCCTTATTCAATATTTGATGTTCATATATGTAAGTGTATACATATGAGCTTTTACTTTATCTTAATGTACAAGGATTTAGAGAGCTATCTTCTGGAGAAAAGATTAAAGTAAATGAGGAGTAGCCTATTCAGGTTTAATCTGTCCAACAGCCTGTCTCCAAATACTTAAATATGAAGATGTAAAGGAGTTAAAACATAATAAAATAGCAATGTGTAAACTCAATTTTCATCAATATTTACTTTCCTTTATTTTCTGCTTTTCAATTTCCAGATAAGAAACCACTCGGATGTGAGCTAATAAAACAGCATGCACTGTTACAGCTGCTGGGGAAACTCCAGTGAGCAAGACAAAGTTCTCTATGTCATGAGAGCTATTCTGAGTCATACAAGCCAACTTTCTAATTCAGCGGTTTGAGAAAAGCGCCATGAGAATTAACTTGATGTAATATTTTTCTTTCAATAAACTTAAAGGAAGCTGTCTTATCACAATTTGGACAACATATTTACTAAGAAAAGAATACTTAGTAGATATTTAATGATAGAAAATGATGTAAATAGCAAAAAATAGACAAATCACTCAAATACAAGTATTTCTCAACAGGGAAATAGTGCTTAACTAAAGAACCCAATGCTCCCAAACTAACTAGAAAGAACCTATACTGTATTACAGTTTCAACCCTTTGACAGTAAGAACCTGCTTATGGAAACATTTTTTATTTGGATCAATTGTTCTTACCTATATTACTAAAACAGAAATTCTCTCATCTCTTTTAAATTCAATGTGTATGTATAAATTTAACTTTAATAATATTTAAAATAAAGTTTTTATTTAATTTGGGAATTAAAAATGACAGATAATAGCATGTATCTTCTGGTTTGCTTCTTTGTCCCTCTTTTATTGGCATATGATTTTTTAGAAGAACATGATACTAGTACTAAATTTAATTCCTAGGAATTTTGAGTTACTAGAGAAAGAATGTAGTAGAAAAAATATAGCAAAAAAGAGGGAGTATATACTAACATGGTTCAGATGCCTTAAATTCCACAGAATTATTGTCATTTAGTATTAATTAGATTTTGTTAGATATATCTAATAAAAATTAACTCCTAAATCTAGAATTATTTATATAATGCATATATTTTATATATATATAATTTTAATTATATATAAATATATTATATGACTGTGATTTATCAATGTCATATAATATATGTTTTATTATGTATATTAATATATAACTAATAAGAAACCTTTTATTAATGTAATTTACTTATAAGGATGCTATTTTTAAAACTTTTTTTAAATGTACTCATAAGGTAATTTTTATAAGAATCAAGGGATAATTCCTGTTTAGTTCGATAAAACGAGGAGTGTTCCAAAAGTTTTCTTGGAAAAATCAGTCTGTCTTGGCACCATGGACAGTAAAAATACTTCTCTGATTAAGTTTTCCTTTTTAACTTTATGACCTTCTTTTAAGTGTTCCTTAATGTTAGGTGATCACTCAGCTATGATAGATTGAGAAGGCAAATTTCAATAAAAATGTGAAGTCCTACTGATGGACACTTGTAGATTGATGATAACAACAACAACAAAACATACCCCAACTTCTCCCCATCTGAGAATAGTAATACCCATGAAAGGTTCTGATAAGTCCCATAATAAAGAAACTCGATTGTCAAAAAAAAAATGTGAAGTCTTAATTTTGTAGCTGACTTTCAGAAATTTTAGAATCTATTTCAGTCTTAAAGATAGGTTTATTTTTACAGAGCATCCCTGATTTTTTTCTGAAATTTTGTCATATATTTCTCTTCTGAATTTAAACTATATATTGTTTAATGCATCGTACTATGTGACTTCTTTTTGTAATTGTTTAGCATGTTATTTAATTAAATTAGATTAGGATATAACAAAAAACAAAACAAAATAGAAGTAGTTTAAGAAAACTGTGGTTTATATTTCTTTTATATAAACATTTGGCTAGGCTCTCCAGGCTGGTAACTGTCTCTGAAGTTTTAGGGACTCCACTTCCTTCTATAAGTTATTAGCATTGTACAAATGTCAATCATTTATAGAGAAAAAATTTCTCATTTAGAATGATTTTCAGAGGCATATGTTCATATGCATGTACAAATTTCATGTCATGTTTACATTTATAAAACCCAGTTTCTTTAGATAAAAAACAGTAACCATTTCATGAACATTTGGATACAGAATTCAGGATAGTACAATTGAGTTGTCAAAGGACTTTAGAAAACATTAATTCAACCACATTTTATATATGAGAAAATAAAGCTTCATCCCTGAATATAGATTAAACATGGAAACTTATTGACTCCCACTGATGACCATATTACAGACTATTGTTCTGGTCCTTAATTCTTTTCCTTTATGCCAAGATGAGATGTTAATTGATAGGTACTTTGCTTACCACCTAGTTATTCAACCCTAATATACAATGATATTTTTGTGAAGTTATGTTTTTTAATACAAGCAATATTTTTTAATATGGGGTATTTCATTAAATCTCAAAATAATATACATATACAATGAGAAGAATGGGAGGTAATAAAATAAAGGGTATGGAACTAGGGGGCTAACTTTGACAAGGAGGTGGTTTTCATTTAAATGTTTATAAATATATTTTTTAAAAACTAGAAAAATAACAGAGAAGTTACAGTTATGGTCATCTCTAATAACTCATAGAGTTTGGGTATCAATGCATTAGTGTGTGTGTGTGTGTGTGTGTGTGTGTGTGTGTGTGTGTGTGTGTGCGTTTCCCAGTATATGTCTGATGACATTGTCTTGGTTTTACTGGAAAGCAGATTTTAGCCTGAAAAGGAAGATGAAACAATAAAAATCTCATGCACTTCTTTCAGGAAATAAATTAATTGAAAAATGAAAAACAGCCATCTATCACCTGAGCAGGAAAACAAGGAAACTAAGGAAAGGGGAAGAAAATGGGTATTAAAGAAGAAAACAATCTAAAAGATGAAACGAGTGACTTCAAGATCATATATATATAAAGGAGTTAATGCAAAGGTAATTTAATAGCAAATATGTCCAAGCATGGAGACTAATATATACAATTATTATTGCCTGTGTAATACAAATAAGTGTGTTATATACTTGCACATATAACTTGTACACAGCATATAAACTTACATATAAACGTATGTGTATATAATGCATTTCATATAAAATAAGAACTAAGGAAGAATTTGATAAATCCACCAGAAATATATATCGCAGCAATCCTCCCTTAAGGAATTAATAAGACAAACAAATATAGGAGAGGTTTGTAAGATGTGAAGAACACAATGGACAATTTTGAACTGATGGGTGCACATAAATGTAGGAGTTTGTGGGAATTAGGGACTGATCAGAGAAAAAGATATGACCAGTAGATGCAGTAGCACAAGCTTTGGTGGGTGACACTTAGAGGGGGTTGCACGAGAGGGAAAATTCCTCGCAGCATCAGACCATCCAGAAGCTTGCAGTATGGGGACCACCACCCAGAAAAGAGGGAGAGCAAAGGAATTCTGAGGGAAGAAGCAGTTCTAAGAGAGGGCTGACAGGTTCAGTGATGTTGCTAGACAGAGTAGTGAGGAGTCTGGGTGAGGGAATTTGGAGGGGCCGTAGCAGCTTGGGGCCTCGTCCAATACGTCTGTATCCCTGATGAGTCACAGTTACTGGATGAGGTTTTGTGGGGTATGTCAATAGGCAGGATTTAAATGTCTAAAA
Organism: Manis javanica; assembly: GCF_040802235.1. NCBI lineage: Eukaryota > Metazoa > Chordata > Mammalia > Pholidota > Manidae > Manis > Manis javanica. The sequence goes on along the minus strand of NC_133160.1, from coordinate 123,073,702 downwards.
ATCTTGTTTGGGCTATTTTTCAAGTCACATGTGTGTAAATATTTGAATTTGGTTCCTGCAGGTTTTTGAGCTAATGATTCTCACACTGTAGTGAAGAAATAGGGATCAATATACAGAGACAATCCTTGGCACATCAATTTAACAATAAAATACTGTATCCAACATTAGAGAAGAGATATTCTTCTCCAGCATATGCAGAGCATTTGACCCCATTTTTAAACTACGAAGGATCTGTTGTAGCAGGTGGGAACATACTTCGTCAACAAAATAATACAGTCTGTAGTTAGTAATAAAAGTATGCTTATGCCTACACAGTTCACAATTTAGAAACATCCTATAAAATAAATTTGGTGTAAAAGAGGAAATTAATAAATATTTGAAATTGGATGATATAATTCTATATTTTAAAACACATGGGATATTTCCCTTGGTAAATTTCTAGGCTTAAAAAAGTAGAAAATATGAAAGGCTGATTAGTGATAAATTATGAAAGTAAAGAAAGCTATAATATCAGGATTAACATATGACAAAGATGAGAGATAATAAATCAAAAAGCAGAAATTAATGAAAATTGGAAAAGATAAAAAAGAAAACAATATATGCATGTAGGTAACCTCTATGGGCATCAATATCACTGGGGATCTCTGGAAGATGGTATAGGGCATGCCTTAGAATTGACCTTCAGTAAGTAAGAAAGCTGGATGATTTATCCTCCACTTCCCATTTGTCAACTGATTGAAGCTGCTTCCTGGGTCATTAACTCTCTGACATTTCTGTACTTCATCCTCTGGGCTGGGAAAATGCATGTGCACAGGAGCCTCCAGAGGACTGCAGCTGGGTACCATAGGCAAGTAGTGAACAGTGTGTGTTGGAAAGATATGTTCAACATTTAGAGAATCTATTACAGAAAAAACAATACAGAAGGGAGAGAGAGACACAGACAGACAGAGACAGAAAGAAAGTAGACCAAGACAGGGATGGAGAAACAGAGAGATACTTGGCTAAAAACTTGGTTGGAAACATTTTTTAGTGAATTTATCTATAATTTAAACATCTTGTCTAGACTTCTCTCCAGAAAAGTGTTCATCCTGTTTTTTATCCCTGACTTTGTTCACTTTCTGTGGTCTGGAGAGCAGATCCCTCATTGCTCAGTACCATGGCAGTTCAAACATAGGGGCATCAAGCACTCACAAAAAAAAGCAGTGAATGATAAAGTATTAGCTTTTAACTACATAAACTTTTTAAATATATAATTTAAACTAAATATCCAGAGATGTTTTCTCTCTTGTCTACCACCCTAATGTTCTCAAGTCCCACCATTTCAACCAAGTATTTTAGCACTGCATTTTCTACTTATTACTGCCCCTGGGAAAGAGTAAACTCTTATTACATTTACTTAGAAAATTTTGTTCAATCTTACTTAATCTCAGTAATTTCTTTCCTTTTCCTTAGTTGGTCATTTAATTGTATCCTGCAAGATATACATAAAATAATAAATGGAAAAAACTTCATAACTTTGCATACAAGAAATGCTGGTCCAAACTCCTTAATGACTATTCAAACACCTACTCCAGAGACTGGCTAACCATTCGGATCTCACATCTGTATCTAAATTATAAGACCAGTTACATTCTTTTGGTGCCAGTCTCCTTTGGTGTACTACCACAACTTCCTCATATATAAAGTGATGGTAAACATAATATTTGCTTCCTGGTGTTATTGTGAGATTCAAACATGACAATCTGTAAGTATCTTTAAATTCTACCACACACATACTAATGACTCAATGTTTTTGACATCATTATTAATATAATAGCTCCTTAAAAGTAGAGAGTTCTTCTTTATGTTAATTATTTGCATAATGCTTAATACATAGTTCAATTGAGGTTCACTGAATTAGCAGTCTTGTGTTGATGACACTTTAAAGATTCATAGCACCATTTTAGCAAAGATAATATTTGATCTGCAACTAGAATCTAACAAACTGATTTCTGCCAGCACCAAATTTGTTAATAATTTTTATAATGTTGCCATATAAACCTTTTTTCATTCCATTTTGCCTGCATTTAGTGACACATTTTAAATATCAACTATAGCAGCATGAAAGTACTTTTCTTGATTCTTGCAATGCTTAACGATAAATCATATCCTGTCAAGCTAACTTATTACTGTGTATCTGTTCTAGCTTATTACACACCATCCTTATATTTATGTTGAGGAATTCGAGTTTATTTTGAAATTAATGGCTCATAGTTATATACAGCCAATTACAAATATGAATTGAGCAACTCATCACTGAGCACTCCCTATCTAGTATATGTACAAGGAATACATATATGAAGAGGTAAATATACACAATCACAAAAAAATCTCAAGGTGACTCATAATTAAATACAAAGACCCAGTACATATAGGCAGTCAATATGGTTCATATAGATTAATATAATCTATGAGTGCCATGTATTTATTCAATATTCACTCTTTATATATACATATATATGCATATATATACATTACTTATATAATGCTATATAGTATTGATTAAAATAAGTATAATTTTACTTTTATTGCACTATAACCTACCGTGGTATGTATATATGTGTGTGTGTGTGTGTTTCAATATATTGTGTGTATATGTTGCAATTAACTTGCATCATTAACTTTTTTTTTTTGCATTCTCCTCTAAGCTCTAAGGACTGGAATACTAGAATCCTGGAAGCTTGGTATGGGAACTTATCAGAAGGGTTCTGGTTTAATGAGTGTTCCATTAAAGCAGGATTAAGAATTTAGATTTTATTCTCAGTGAAATGGGAACCCATTGTAAAGTTTTAAGCAAAGATAGAATGTAATAAAATTTATGTTTGAAAAGATATTTCTGGCTGTGAAGAAAGGAAATCATATTTGAATGGGTAAGTGTAGAAGCAGAGGGAACTATTAGGAATCTTGTGGCAGTTGAGGTAAGATGTAATGTTGGCTTTGACAAGGGTCGTAGAAATGGATATATAAAGAAATGAGGGGATTTTGTATATATTTTGGACCATCCAACTAGTGTACAATCCCATAATATCACTGGCTTATCAAAGGAAACATTTATTTTTCAATAATAGTCCAAAAGTAACAGTGTGACTTGAAGACCTTGTTGCCCATAGTCACTGAGGGACAGAAGTTCTGCCTTGAATGGGACATCACAGTCTCCCAAAGACTTATCATGAAGAATCTCATTGTAAGTAGTCTTTTTCACTAAGGGATCTTTGGGAAAATCGTTAGTTTTCATTTATGTTTACTTTCCATTGCCTGGAACTTAGTCACATGACCCCATCTACTTGCAAAGAAGACTGGAAAATACAATTGATCTGACTTCTTACTAGGAAATGGAAGTTGTCTTGTGAACAGTTATATAATCTCTGCCATAGGAAGAGAATAAGATACATTCACCTTTGCATATATTAAATAATTTATCTCAGGAAATCCAGTAGTCAGTGGAAGCATGGCGAGAGTCATTTTTAATCCATAGAGAAACTTGGATTAGAGTTAGAATTTGGAGTTTAGAAAAAGAGTTCATGATGAAGATAGAAATTAAAGTAGATTTATTTAAAGCTGGTAGACAATAGAGATATATTTTTGAATCTCAAGATATTCCATAGTATATATACATTGTCAAGAGCAAATTAAAATGGTAGGAAAATACAAACTGTATTTAAGAAATAATGACTTTCATAATTTGGTCAAACAATAAAATATGAATTGAGTTTGGAGGGTCAGACTTTAAAAATAGGTGCATCATATTATAGAGTTCCTTGAAAGCCAAATTGAGGTATATGAAATTTATCTCATCAACAATTGGAATAAATCTAAAGCTTCAGTGAAGCAGTATGATAAGATGGCAGTGATGTTTTGAGTAAGACACTATGGAAATATGGAATAAAATTCATTGAAGTTAAAAGTGCTTTCAGGGAGTCATTTAAATATAATGAAAAGGCAATGTGTATTTAGGACAGAAAGCAATAATTACAAGAAAAACATGAAGGAAATTCAAAGGAAAAAATTGGTAGAATGAAATGACCCAAAGTAGAATCAGGATAAAAAAAACATAAAAAAGAAAACAAAACAATTTAATCACCTATGTAATTGATATAAATGTCAGAAAATGGAAAATTATGAGGTAAAGCCATATGAACATATCAAAATTAAAATAAGAGAACCACAAAAAGAATTTTATTTTCAATAATTTTGGGGAGGTAGGTAGAAAATACATGTAGAAATACAATTTCTAAATTTATCTATAAGAAATTAAATAGATTAAGAAAATATCATATATCTGTTGGACATAATAGGTCTCAGCACCTGACTATGTAAAAATTACCCTCAAGTTTTTGCCAAATGACTGCACAGACTTTTAAGTGCGGTGCCTATGTAGGATATGGTCACTCTTCTCACTACCAGAGCTAGCCACTACTCTCCTGTAGGATGCAGAGATTTTCTGCAATCTGTGCTATAGTGAAAGGGATTATTAGGCTCAAAAATGAGAAAAGTGGTTCCTCTTGCTTTCATTGTGAACTCCGTCACCACATGTGTGCAGCGCCTTGCTCCCTTGCTCTCCTCTGTGCTATACTGTGCTCACTGAAATGGGACTTACCTCTCTCTGCTGTGGGAAAAAACTGCTTGTTTCCGATCACTCCTTCTAAAACCATACACTTGGGTTCCGTTCACAGAGGAGAAAGAAAGAGCCCCGTTTTACATTTTGGTCCATGTTCTTATCTCAAACTGCTTTATCAAGTAAATGATGATTGATTTCTATCTGGCTTCTTGTGACTAGAATGAACTTGTCTCTAAACATAAAGGAGTAATGCATGGTTAACTGCCAACATGTTTCTCTCCATGCAATCCACACTCACCACACAAAGACACAGTGTCTTCAACACATGAAGAAATGGCTTGGAAATCTTGAAAGTTAGAAATAAGAAGAGACATTTTTGGACATACGGACTTTTTATCATGCTGTTTAGAGTGGTTAATTGTCCTAGATGTGTCTCTAGGTTTAACCTTTGTAAGTTGTTCTAACTATGTGTGCTGGAATTGAGTGTGACTTTTTTTAATCATAGGCAATGGTTGGGTTGAACAAGGTAAAGGATGGAGTTTAGCAATTGAGACAGCATTGGTTGACACTTCAAACTGAAGAAGCTAAAATAGGTTTTACTTAGAGTATTTACTTCAAATCTGTCTCTATAGAGTACATAAATGACTTACTGTGTTCAAGAAATTCAAAAGTCTTTTCAAAGACAAAAACAAACTCATAATAACAGGCAAAGTGCCCATATAGTGATGGGGTTCAGAACACACTGCTCTCAAATATAGCACATTGGCATATTAAGCATCTTAAGATGAAGGAATTTTTTAAATGGCAGAAGCAGGAAAGGAACCCTTGCCTCCCTCTCCCTCATGTTTGTTCCTTGAAACAGGCCTTAATACTCCCACGTGAAAGGCACCATCCCTGCATCAAGAGGAAAGCAGGCATTTTCATCATGAAAGATGCCGAATCTGAGGTGAAGAGATCCGTACAAACCTTATTAAACAAACCCTATCTGGGTACTGCTTTGCCACTTAATTCCCCTTTCCCAGAGCCCTTTGACTTGTATGTTCTTTGCAAATTTAGTTTATTTATCTAAAACATATAAAAGTTTCCTGCTCTGGTCACTTCTTCAGGTCCTCATTTTCTTGTTAAGGCTCTTAAGTACATATAAAATCTCAATAATGTTTGTATGTTTTACTCTTGTTAACTGTCTTTGTCAGTTTAATTTAAGACCCAGACAGGGAAACTGTAAGAGTTGATGAAATTTTTTTCCTACCCTAAAATACAAGTTTTATTACTATAGGTAAAAGGATCCATTTTAGTGGGTCTCAGACAGTGCATATATAACAAAAGCAAGAAATTTTTAAATATTTAAGGTTTCAACTCTTGAGGCAAAAAAATGGGATAATAAACTCAAAGTGTAAGGTTTATAAAATTGACAGTGGAAGTTAATGAAATATAAATATGAAACAGTGGAGTTGACAAAGCCATAATTTAAATTCCTGGTTCAAAAGGCTAAAAAAGATACATAAATAAGAGATAATTTATTAAAGAGAGAGAATTTATAAATAAAAAATAAATGTCCATCACTACAAATAGAGAGGAGATGAACACTCATAAGAGAAAAAGTATAAATTCTTAGTATACCATTGTCAAAATGGCCATCCTGCCTAAAGCAATCTAAAGATTCAATGTAATCCCTATCAATACCAACAGCATTCTTCAAAGAACTAGAGAAAATAGTTCTAAAATTCATATGGAACAACAAAAGATCCCAAATAGCCAAAGCAATCCTGGGAAGGAAGAATAAAGCTGGGGGATTATGGTCCCCGACTTCAAGCTGTACTACAAAGTCATAGTGATTAAAACAATTTGATGCTGGCACAAGAACAGACCCATAGACCAATGGAACAGACTAGAGAGCCCAGATATAAACCCAAGCATATATGGTCAATTAATATACAATAAAGGAGCCATGGGTATATAATGGGGAAATGACAGTCTCTTCAACAACTGATGTTGGCAAAACTGGGCAGCAAGATAATGAAACTGGATTACTGCCTAACCCCATACACAAAAGTAAACTTGAAATGGATGAAAGACCTGAATATAAGTCATGAAACCATAAAACTCTTAGAAGAAAACATAAGGAAAACTCTCTTGAAGATAAACATGAGCACCTTTGCATAAATGCATCTCCCCAGGCAAGGGAAACAAAAGCAGAAATGAACAAATGGAACTACATCAAACTAAAAAGCTTCTTTACAGCAAAGGACAACATCAGCAGAACAAAAAGGCATCCTACAGTATGGGAGAATATTTTTGTAAATGACATGTCTGACAAAGGGTTAACATCCAAAATATATAAAGAACTCACACACCTCAACACCCAAAAAGCAATAACCTGATTTAAAAAATGGGCAAAGCATATAACAGACAACTTTCCAAAGAAGAAATTCAGATGGCCAACACATAAAAAGATGCTCTACATTACTATTTATGAGGGAAATGCAAATTAAAACCACAATGAGATATCACCTCACACCAGTTGGGATGGCCAACATCCAAAAGATTAGGAACAACAAATGCTGGTGAGGATGTGGAGAAGGAGGAACCCTTCTACACTGCTGGTAGGAATGTAAACTAGTTCAACCATTATAGAAAGCAATATGGAGGTTCCTCAAAAAACTAAAAACAGAAATACTATTTGACCTGGGAATTGTATTCCTAGGAATTTACCCAAAGAAAACAAGTTCTCAGATTCAAAAAGACATATGCACCGTATGTTTATCGCAGCCCTATTTACAATAGCCAAGATATGGAAGCAACCTAATTGTTCATCAGTAGTTGAATGGATAAAGAAGAGGTGGTACATATACACAATAGAATACTATTTAGTCATAAGAAAGAAACAAATCCTACCATTTGCAACAACATGGATAGAGCTAGAGGGTATTATGTTCAATGAAATAAGTCAGGCAGAGAAAGACAAACACCAAATGATTTCCCTCATTTTTAGAGTATAACAATGAAGCAAAACTGAAGGAACAAAAAAGCAGCAGACTCACAGACTCCAAGAAGGGACGAGCAGTTACCAAAGGGGACTGGTATGGGAGGGCAGGTGGTGAGGGAGGGAGAAGGGTATTGAGGGGTATTATGATTATTACTCTTGGTTTGGGGAATCATGGAGAAGACAGTATAATACAGAGAAGACAAGTAGGGACTTACTACAGTAATGGACAATGACTGCAATGGTGTATGGGGGGATACTCAATAATATGGATGACTATAATAACCACATTGTTTTTCTTGTGAAACCTTCATAAGAATGTCTATCAATGATACCTTAATAAAAAATAAATAAATATAAAACAGTCACCCAGACTGGAGATCAGAAAAACAACAACAATAAATTATTTTTATACCTTCATAGTTGAATGTCTAGGTACAATATAATATTTTCTATGAAAATATAATCTACCAAAATTTTCTAGATAGTTGAAACATTAACAGACTAAAAGCTACTGAACACTGAGAAAGAAGTCAGAGATCTAAATAATTTATCTTTTCCCTACTAATAGGAAAAATCACAACAATCAAATAATTATTAGTCAAATCCATCAATCATTTGTGTGGGTGATTTCTACCTTTTAAAAACTTTATGAGATATACAAAAATATGTCAAATTTTACCACTGCTTTTTAAAAATTAGCCCTACTCTGAATCCATTATTAGGAACACAGGAAAATAATTAGCTTTTGGCCAAATATGACAAATCTTAATTGAAACAGTAGTACATTGATTTCTTTTTTTAAACCACGCCCCTCATTCAGTAGTATTTAACCCAAAAAAATAGCCAATATTTAAGACAGGTAAACTGGTACTTGTCTTTTATCACATTAATGAATTAAGGGAGAAATTCAGTATGATCATTTCAATAGTTGGTCCAGAATCATTTGAAAAATTCAACAAACTTTTACAGGCAAATACAATAGATAGACTTACCATATTATCAATAAAATGACATCTCCTTAACCCAACAATGTATATGTTACCAAATCATTGGATGACCATTAAATACAGCCATTGAAATTAAATCCAGAAACATGAGTTTGTCTTCCATAAAACCTTTTGTATGTGTTTTGGCAATCAAGCAAAATCAGTGAGAAATACAAGAAAGAGGAAGATAAAGTAATTATCCATTGAAAATAAAATTGGATTTAACCAAGAAATGCAATAAAGAAAAATTCATACAAAATAGCTATAAATGGAGAAGATAAAGACCTAATCAGGAAGTTATTTGCAAACTTCCAGCATAAATGCCAAGGCATTTTTTTTATATCATTAATATACAATCACATGAGCAACACTGTGGTTTCTAGACTCCCCCCATTATCAAGTCCCCACCACATACCCCATTACAGTCACTGTCCATAAGCATAGTAAGATGCTATAGAACCACTACTTGTCTTCTCTGTGTGCCTAAGGCATTTTTAAGAGTCTTATCTAAGCAATGGATAATATGACTGCCAAGATCAAAAAACTCTTATGTCTGATTTGTATTTTTCTGCTAGTATTACAAGGAAGAAGATTTCAATATCTGAAAGAAAAAATACAAAAACTAGAAAAATTTATTCAAGAATTCAAGAAAAATGAAGTCTAAATACAAAACAAAATTAAATAGCAAATTAACTTTGGAACTGATGTAATACAAGAAGCATATGCTAGTTTGTCTGAATGCCAGGAACATAACCCACTGAGTGAACTTTGAATTCACTGGTTCTTCAGGGAAAAAAAATTATTCAAAGCACGTTCTTTAGCACTGCAGTGAAATAGAATTCCATGGTTTTACTACCACAAATGTTACTTATTGCTTTTCAAAGTTTTGAATAAAATTAGAAAAAAAATATGAAAAGTTAATTGAGGTTAGAAGAAAATGTAAATTTATATTTACATTTTATATACAGTGGAAATGGGGAGGAGCAACAAGGGGGAAGGGATAAATAGTATCCTCCACTTAGAGGGACATTCAGCTATTAAGCAAAATTGATAAAAATAGATATACAAACATTTAAAATACATTGATAGGTCTGATAGAAATTGAAATTCATGCTGAAACTTCCAAATGTTTTCAGAAGCAGAATAGTTAAAACTAGAGTGGTTGAGTAAATTCTCATTTTTCATAGGAAAAATCAATACATCTAATGAAAAGTGAATAAATCAAGGAATAGATGAAAGAGTATATTATTTAATTAGACAATTAACATAATGAGACAAAATATTAGAACCAAAAAAGGAACAGGTTAAAGAAGTCTGCCTTTGGGAGTGAAATTAAGGTTATATTACACTGTCCTGTACTAGTATTCCATTTATGATATTATGAAATAAATATGCAATAAATATGTAATAAAATGAAGTAAAATAAAACACTGCAATGTGCATTTAATCAGTCTGCTGCACACACACACACATTCTAATCTATCTCATAAACATGGTTAATACACGGCAGATGATAATTTCTTCCCACTAGAGCTCAGTAAGTGAATATCTTGTTTATTTACCAATACTAGTTTGAAATGCTGATATAAAGACAGAGAAATAACTTTCCCTTCACTGGTATATAATCATGATCTGAACATATCCTTCTCTCTCTCTCTCTTGCACACGCACATACACACTTGAACACACACACAATAACTCCTTTTGTTTACAGGAAAAACTATTATTTGTTTACCTACTGTTCAAAATTATCCTTAAATGCCCTAAAAATCTATGACTGTTTTTTATTTTACCCCAGATAATACATACCTGAAGTTTTCCTACCACTGTGCATTAGTTATGTTCTCCTCTCTACAGCTCTGCCTTTACTGTCCTGTTATCAAAATTTTGTGAATATGTTAAAATGTTCCAGCAGAGAGTCATGTCACTCATGAAAACTCCCCAAATCACCTACCTATAACTAATATTTTTCCTCAGACCTCTCTTTATCTTTAAGGATTTTGTGAAGTCCATTTCCTTCTATTTGTACTTTATTCATTGGAGAATGTAAGATGTGTTCATGAGCTCTTAATAAATGAGTGGTTTCTATGTGTCTTGCACACAGTGATAATCTTCCTACATAGTAGTTGGTGGTGGTGGCATTTTTTCAAAGTCTAATGAATTGTTTTCTGTGTAAACATAAAATGACCTATAAAAATGAAAATGGAAAAGCAACTACTGACATATTTCAGTAGTTGAAATACATTGGATTTTTATTTAGAATATAAATATTACTATTTGTTTTACAAAAAAATCTCCAAATCACTGAGACAAGTAATTATAATGATTTTTTAAAATTGTTTTTGTTTTACTTTTTTGAAGGGTGTGAAGTGTCTCTAGATTGAAGTATAAGAGCAGAGCTGCACAAAACATGTTTATCTCCTTTTAAGAAAAGTTTATATTTGGATATGATATCTTAACTAGATTATTGCAATACAGAACTAAAAGGGATTAAAAATCATATAATGTTTTATTGTGTTATAAGATTATCCTCAGATCAAACATCTTGATGTAAATATCTAATATCTGACTTCCAAATGTTCACTTTCTCTGTTTACTCAGAAAATATTTCTGTAGCATGTTTTGTGCTTAATGGTTAGGGTTGTTTTCTTTCAGAAAGAATTTGTAATTTGACTTCCCCTTTTCTGGACAGGATTGGTAAAATTATCCCATTATGAATTTAATACCATGTCCCCTAAAAATTCCTATGTTGAAACCTAAACTCCCAAAGTCAGGGATAGAGCATTTGGGAGTTAATTAGGTTTAGATGAGGTCAGGAGGGTAGAGCTCCAAGATGGAATCAGTGCTTTCATAATAAGCTAAAGAAACACCAGCATTTTCTCTCCATGCCATCATGTGAGGGTATGTCACTGAGAGGCAACTTTTTACGAGCCAGGAAGAGGGTTTTCACCAGAACTGAAGTAGCTGGCCCTGATCTTGGACTAGCCAATCTCCAAAACAGAAATAGCAAGAGTTGGGCAATTGGTGAAATTTTGGAGCTTGATTATCAAAGGATATTTTAAGAATTATGATGACTTACATTAATTTCTTTATAAAATGTCATTGAGAACTTTCTCCACTCCTAAAATCTTTAGGGATGTATAACTAAAGAAAATACTTTTGTTGTTTTTGGTTGTGTTTGTTTATGTGATATTGGTGTTTTTTTAAAGCTGTTGATTGTCCACTTGATTCAAAGTGATGAGGATAAGTGGTGCTATAGGTAGGATATCAAGATGTTTTTATAAATTAAAACTACTAAAAAGAAGCAGAAATTATGAGCTAGAAGTTACTAAGAAAAACACAAGACATTATCTGTCATCCTCAGAATTTTCAAAAAGAATGGTATTCAGGTATAATATGCAGGATATACGCTGAGAATAGAGATACATTCTTAGGAATTTCAAAGAACAAAGTGCATCTAGGTAATATATTCTATTGTCTTACCTTAATTATTTTTTAAGAGTCAGTCTATAATAATGAAACACATATACTAATTTTAGAGTTTCCTTGAGTAAATTAAAAAGTAAGAGTGTTACAAAGTAGTGCTGGCTGACTGATTCTAGCTCCAATGATCTGGTTCACATATTTAAAAGAGTGAAAGAGAGTGATATTGATAATTATTTTAGGACACTAGTGTATTATGGGATTTTCACAAGCAACTCAGGACCATTATAGGATGAATCAAAATATCTATCCCTATTTCTGTCTTGTGATATGAAGTCAGCCTACGCCCCTAACCTGAGTTAGCCTTCAAGCCTCTTGAAAAATTATCAAGCCATTTTCTAAACAAAAAATTTTCCACTGTTGTAGGCAAGCAGGAACTGATGTGGATTAACAGCATCTTTTCAAGTAGAAAGAGGTGTTAGCATGCTTATTTTGCAACCTAAATCTGTACAAAAATGTGTCAATCATATTGAAGTTTCTTAATAAGTTACTACAAATTGATTAATCTGCTTTAAATATTCAAACTGTTGCCTGTGATATATACATATTTATAAATTATGCCTCAAACATAGATGGTGATTTAAGATATGAGTTTAATTTTGCTTGCCATTTAAATAATCCATTTTAATATACAAACCTTACATAGCTAAACCATTTGCCATTTATCCAAAAGAGAAAATTGTTTTGCCCCCAAAACCTATGATCATTAAAGAATTGTGTTTGTTACCCTTTAAAACCTTTACACTGTACTCATGTTAGGAGCATATGGGTCTTATAAAGGGAATTTTTTCTTAATTTTCTCTAAGAAATTGCCAATTACTTTGTGATTATAAGATGTTAAAAATGAATTGCCACAAAGGAACATCCAGATGGCCGTAAGTAACTAACTAGTGATGGAAAAAGCTTAAAAAGTATGGTTCTTCATCTGCTCTTGATGGAGGTGTGACTCCAATTATTTTGGTGATGTAATTTTCTAATTTACAGCTAGAAATGTTGTGTTGTAGGTACAAATGGGCTTCAAATGTTGTTAAGCATGAAACTTTACTTTTCAAAAATAACACAGTTTTTTAATGTAAATCATAAATTCTCTAGATGATTGAAAATACATCTCAGTCACTGAGGATCTCTTCTGGTATTGGAAACTGTTGTACCACAATACCCTTTCTTTTCTAATATAATAATAAAACCTAGGAACACAGACATCCAGACTAAGATAAAATTTTCTTCGTGCCTCTTTTATAGTCCTATGTGGCCACATAACTTAATTCTGCCAAGTGGATGTAAGAAAATAAGTGTGAGTAGAATTTGAGGAGGCTTTTATATTTATAGGAAGAGGCACTCACTTCCCCCTTGATGTTCTTCTTTATAGTTTTAAAGGAAGAAATGATTACTAGCCATGGATGCCACCTTGGAACATCAGATGGCTTTAGGACCATGGCCGTAGATAGCAGAGCAAGACAGAGGGAGTCTGGTCTCCTGACACTGACACTCTGCGTCAGAGAATCAGACAGCTCTAAACAATATTCCTTTGGACGCTCTTTACATGAGAGAGAAATGATCTCCTATTTTGATGAATCTATCAGAACTTGGCGTTGGCCTTCCATAGCAGCTAATCAAATCTTAACTCATTAAAGCCTAGCCATTTTGTTTTTCCCTTGTGTGCCGGGGCTGCCATCACATCACTGTCCTGGGAGGGAACAGCTCTCCTTTGCTCATGACTACTACAGACAGTCCCCCACTGTGAGGTGCTCCTTCCTCTCTGAGCCCTAATGGCATCAGAAGGTATGTCGTTACCTTTACCAGAAGAAAAATGTATACAAATTTCCCTCAAATTTTCTTTTTTTCTCCCTCCCTAACCAACAAATAATTATTTTTCTCTAGGGCAGGAAAATAGCATTTATTTTTAATTTGGGCTTCCAAATGTATAGTCCTGAGTACTTCAGTCAGGGCTTAGGATTTTGCAACTCAAAATCATAGAGTTTTATAAACCTACAGGTTTGCTTCTGAATGCAAAATATTTTCTCACTTTTCTTGCTGTGCCACAAGAGCCTCTCTCTGAACATGAAATGACAATGGCGTAAGAAATGTGCAGAGAGGAAGAGAAAACTTCCATTTTTATCTCAAAATATTATCCTGCCACAAATACAATGAATGTCCGTAGATGTGTGTGTTTGTGGGCTTATGTGTTTGTGTGCCAATATAAGTACATTTTATCCTCTCTGGAAACTGATTACAGAAATTTCACTTCTTAAGAAATCTCTATATTTTTACTTCAGTTTATAAGATGTCTAAAGGATTATTATAAAATGATTTTTTCCATACCATGCAGGTATTCAATCTAGATGAGAAGTAGTTTCATTAATTGTAAATCTAGTTGAATAATATAGAATGTGTGTATTTTGCTCTGTAATATGTGTTATTTCACTAATGGTCAATTTAGCTTCTGTGTACATTTGAATATGATAAAGACAGAAGCTTTTAGACTAAAAAAAAACTTACTTTTAAACTGCAGTTTACCACATTAATAATACGTCTTTGTCAAAACTATTTAGCTTGTTAGCACCATATTTTCCTCCTGTATATAATAAGAACACTTAATATCAGGTAATTATTGTGTGAATAAGATCAAAGTTTTGACATAAATAAAAATGTTTGCATAAGTTGTTTTTTAAATGAATGTTATGTTCTTTCCCTCTTCACTTTCATTATAGTCCCGATATACCATAATAATAATAAGCTTGAGTATAATTTATTCAAAACTGGTTAGTGCTTATTTGGATATCAAAAGAAAGTACACCTGTCAATAGGGTTTGATGTGGATGGGGAGGGGACATTTCAATATGGTATGTCAGTTTTATAATTTATGGGGAAGTAAGGGTTTTGAAAGTTAACAAGTTAAAGAAAATGTAGGCATTTAATGAAAGGGTAGATTTAGGATAAGATGGCTAGTTTTATGAAATAGGTTGTGGATAGCCCATATATCTCTGTGAGGAAAAATAGATAATGTTTGAGGGGTATTTGGTAGAGTCAAGCACAACAGGACTTAGAATTTACCATTACAAGACAAGCAAGATAAATATGATAAGGGCATTAAGAAAATAACAGCCTAACAGGAAATATGAATATGTAAATAATGATTTAATAACACAAAGAGTGTAATAATTTATGTGTATAAAAGATATACACGTCATTCAGAGCAAAGAGATTATGACTGGCTTTGATTTATCAAAAGGGATAATATAATCTCTAAAAAAATATTTTTCATCAGGATAATGCATGGGGTTTAGGGCTTATTAGGCAAATATATCTTTCAAAACACTGAGGAAGGAAACAAAATATGAAGTTAACAAAACTAGTATTTCAGTTCTATTTCAGAACACATTTGAGAGTGAGGAATTGTCAGATAAATTTTAATAGGAAAGCTGAATAATATGAATTGTCTCAAGGTTATTTCACTAGAAAAAGAAGAAATTTAAGAACAAACTTTAAGGAAAAAAATCAGTTAATTAAGCTTTGTCATTTTGCTTCTTGAAATAAGTGATGGACATGCCAAATTTAAAAGTATGTTAATCTGAGTATAAATTAATTAAAAAATTTAAAAAGTACATTAATTTGAGAATAAAATCTCCAATATCCATCTTCTTTATTGATTGTCTGTGCCTTTCACTGTGGCTAGGAATTATCAAAGTGCTCATTTGCTCTTTTGCATTTAAGAACCATTAGTATAATACTAGTAATAATTTTTTAAACAATTAAGATTTAATGCTTCCTTCAGGCCACTGTGAAGACTATATATGCATTACTTGGCTTCAGGTACTTTGGACCCACATTTTTAGGCATACATTGCTCAGCAACCAGCTGTGCCCTGGTTGTGGTCTGAGACGGGGTCTAATCTAGGACTGTAAGGTTGTTGACATTCTGTGATATTGTGATTTATAACGAAAAATCCTGACACAGAACTCCTATAATCCTTGGAATTTCCTAGGAGATCTCCTAAGAGCAATTGAGGTGTCTTTTCTTAAGTTAATGAGGTGACTTTGGGAAAGTTGCTGGTAATTTAAGGTTGGGAGCTAGTTGCCAACTTGTCCAACCAGGATGGTGGGGTTGGAACTTTCAGTCCAACACACTGGCCTATGGAGGAAGAGAAGCTGGAGGCCAACCTAACCACTAGTGGCTAATGATTTAATCAATCATACCTATGTAATGGATCCTCCATATAAATCCTGTAAGGGAGGACTGGGAGGGCTTCCAGGCTGGTGAACAAGTGACAATTTGGGGAGAATGGTCCATCCAGAGAAAGCAAGGAAGCTCCTCTGTCTTTCCCAATACCTTGCCTTATGTGTTCCCCCTACACCCTATTCTTCCTGAGTTATATCCTTTTGTAATAAACTGGCAAACCTAAGTAAATGTTTTCCTGAGTTCTATGAATTGCTCTAGCAAAGCAATCAAAGCCAAAACAGGATCGTGGGAACCTCTGATTTAGTTGGTCAGAGTGTAGGTAGCAACCTGGACTTGTGAATGGCATTTGAAGAGGGGAAGAGGCAGTATGGAAGGACAGAGCCTTAACCTGTAGGTTCTGATGCTATCTCCACATGAAGAATGTTAAAATTGAGTTCAATTATAGAGCACCCAGTCAGTGTCCACTGAGAAAGAGAATTGCTTGGTTTTGTGGAAAAATAAACACACCTGATATACTTAAAGGGGAAACAAACATGAATTATTGTATGCCTCTTTCATGTCTCAGACACAATTCTGAAACTCATTCTACAGGGTTTGCTGACAGAGCCTCAGGGACACTACACCCCGGTTGCACATAGCTGTAGCACATTTAACCACACACCTTCCTCATTTGCCTCTTCTTAGTCTCATTTCTGTTCCTTTGGTTACCTTTCCATATTGAACTACCTGTACTCAAGTACTTGAGCCAGGCCCTGTTTTTGGGGGAACTTGAATCAGTTCCCATCACTGATAAGGCAAGAGGATGTATAGATGAAATTCTGGGACACAGTCACTCTGTTGTCAGAAGTAAGGACCTTTCCTCCATTTTTGGCATTTTGATGCATGGCGAGAACTCTGGGCATGCAGTAGGATCACAATTAGGATTCTCACAAGTGGAAGACTGAATCGATCTGCAGGTATATGGCAGGCATGGGATATGAATTGTATGAGCAGTTGATGTTTGTTTTAAAGATTGCAGGAATCACTAGATTGTAGCAATAGCTTTAGAAACAAGGAAACAAGTCTCAATTTAGCTAATCTCAAGTCAAGGCATATTGTCAAAGTAAAACTACCTCCATGACAGGATATAAAGAAACCCATAGCTTCTGTGAACATAGTGAAGACTCTCTTGGAAATCAGGCCCAGGATATAGTCATAGAGATAAGAAAAATATACAAAGGGGACAAAACACATAATCTCTAGGTGCTTTTTTGTCAATTCTCTGATAGGGAAATGAAGGAAACTTGCGACCTAGACTCTCCAGTGATATCTGAGAGGATGAGCTTGAGAATCCTGAAGACATATTCCCATTAACCCTTGGGAAAGTGGAAACCCTTCCTTTACCCTTGATGGAGGAAATCAGTACTCTTCATGTGGAAACACTACGAAGTTCTCAGTCAAAGCAGGTACATGCCTCACATTATGTTCAGGTGGATTTTAGACTGGGTTGGGCCAGGTAAGATAAAACATAGTGCTTGGTAGAGGATAATTTATTGAAATGAAGGTGTTTACTCATGTGTAATTTCTTGGGAAGGAAACCTAGAACAAATCTTAAGATGCTTCTAGGAATAGTTTCATGAAACTTGAAAATAAGATGGCTTATTGTAAGGTAGAAATGCCTAGATTTTGTTAGCAGAGTATGGAGTAAGGAGTCAGATAGTTCTGAACTAATGTTTAAATATATTTATTAGGGAGATCTGAGAATTTACTACTTGACTGTGTTCCCAGGAGTGCCTAGATATACTGCTTAATAAAGCAAGAATAAATAAGAAAAATCATTTTCTTCAGGAAGAAATGAAAAGGTCAGGGGCACTGGCATGTTTGAAAAACTCAGTGGTGGTTGCCTTTATAAACCAAAGTTAGCAGTAGAAGATGTGACCATGGAAACATGCTCCCTAGTTTCATTGGAATTAATAGGATTCTGAAATTTCAGAAGCCCAGGAGCTCCAATTAACTGACAATAAGACATCGATGTAATTACCTTAACAGGCAACAAGGCTAGAGTGTTAACCTGTATGTCTTGACCTGCAGCAATAACTAGCAGTGTTAAAATACCACAGTTTTCCTAGGGTCAAGATACTTCTGCAGCCAACCAGGCTGGTTCTTGCTTATTTATGGAGAAATGCAAAATTGAGAGCCAAGAGCACAATGCTTACATCAGCTGCTACAATCCTACTTCCTTACTGGTTTCCAAATCTAGGCCAAATCTTAGACCTAAAGCCAAGCAGAAGATGTATTATTTTGAACAAAAACCCGGAAATGCTACAGTAAATATATAAGACAAATAAAGACAAAAATTTACCCAATCCTTCTCATCTCCCAAAAGGATTTATTACCATGAATCAAAGTAGTAGGGAAAAATAAATATCTTGATCATCTAGAGATATTAGTATTACGTAGGTTCTGAGCTCAGAATGGTCCCAGGTAATTCAAAACATCCTAATGGTCCTCCACATAGAGGAGAAATTTATGGAATTCAAGTCATAAATGCAGTCATGGTCCATGTCCATCTCAAGCAGTTTTCCTAGGATCAAGTAGGTGTGCGGACCCACTCCAAAGGGGTGATCGAGGGCTACAATAAGCTCTGGATGTACTTCCAATGGCAACAATTATGCCAGATGTGGCATCTTCATGAAACATACTAAAATAGCTTCTGGAATTTGGTATTGAGCTATTAATCTAGAAAGTGCATTTTATGCGTGGAAGAAAGCAGTGCATAGTCACTGTCTTAGAGCTTGCAATTGCTTTGCTTACTGTTGAATAATAGTTCTAAAGGACCTTGCTCTTGTTGTTGTTTCACAGATTTCATCCTGGTTCACTATATTGATTACATTATGCTAAATGGACTTGGTAAGAAGGAAGCAGCAGGAAGCCCTGGGTGCCCTATAAGACATGTATGCTAACATTATGAAATGAATCCCACAGAAATTGTGGTTCTGCCATATAGATAGACTATTTAGGAGTCACTTGGCTCAGAGCATGCTGGGCATATTCTCTAAGATTGAGGGCAAATTGTTGCTGTTTGCAACCCTCTGAATAAATAAGTGATATGTCCCTAGGCAGACTTCTTTGTATTCTGAAGATTGAATACACCATACTTGAAACTCTGCACTTATTATTAATCAGTTGACTCACAAGGTGGCCACTTTTTGAGTTGGGCTCAGAGCAAAGGAAAGCTTTGCAAGAGGTCTTGGGTATGATCTTGGGGATAAATTTCTAGCAATTAAGTAATTAGAGGTAAACATGGTAGATAAGATGGGTATGAGGAAGCTATGCCAGGACCACAAAGCTGATCCTGATTGACTGATGGGATCCTTCATCAACACAAAATAATGAATCCATTTTATAGCAAAAAATGTGTAATGACCTGGGGGCATACCAGAAGTAGCCAGCCTAATAGAATGAGAGAAGTGTCTAACAAATTCTCAGATAAGATGCTAGCTGAGGGACAAGATGATGCAGATTAGGGCTCTGTCATTAAAGACATGGCAAATGTAACAAACCAATTTCTGCTGTGTGGTGAGAAATAACTAGAACAAGTGAGTCAGGAAACCAAGAACAAAAAGACAACAGTACCTTTTTCTTTTATCATCACTTCCAGCAACTAATTTAGGAAACCCTGAATTTCAAGGCAAGAAAAGAAAATGTAGTATTGCTTTGATCAAGAGACACAATAAATATTTCATTTTGTCTGAGACTAAGACAACCCCTAATTTTCTTCTCATGCTACTGGATCAAAAGACTCTAAAAGGATTTACTATATTGGTAGGGGGCATTGACCTTCATAACGAAGAAGAGGAAATTAGTATGCTGTTATATACAATGTAATAAGGAACTCATAAGGGGAAGATGTAAGATTGCATAAGATGTCTCTTGGTGCTTCTGTGTCCAGTAATTATCATGAATAGCAATTTCAGTAACCCCAGACTTACAAGAGTAAAGATACTAAGGGTTCTAGTGTAAAATCTTCTTACCTGGCCAAGAGGAAAGGGAATCTAAAATGGATGTGAAAGAATGGAGAAGATAAATTATCAGTTACAGTATTAAGACCAATTGCTGCAATGAGAAATGTAGCTGGAAACTTCAACCAACCTCTGCTAAGCTTTTCTTACAAAACAACACTATGAAGGTTCTGTGACTTACTGTACTTAGTGCAAATTACAAGCTGATCTCCCTGTGTGGGAGGTGCACCATACACCTCTTTAACCTATCTCACTTCATCTGGGCTCATTGTTTCACACTAGGCAATGCTATGACAACTGGTGGGATGCAGTTTTAAACTGACAACATTTCACCACAGCTGTAATGTGCTCAATGGATAATTTGACAACAGGAAGCAGCTCAGCTATTTGGATGCATATCCAAGCATGGAAGTTGTAGTTGTTTTTATAATGTATTAATTCACTATTATACAAGTTCAAGAGAGGAAAATTCTCTACGTACAGTGAAAATTACATGGCAAATGGTGTGGATATATTTCTTAACTACATAGTAGTGAATAAATGAGAAAATAATCAATTTCTACCAAAACTTTATTAGTCTTTTAATACTCTTACCATTTTTTATCAGAAATTGTAGTTAAAAGTAAATGCATTTTCAAAAAATCTCTTGAACATAAACATGAGCAACTTTTTCCTGGACACATCTCAGGTAAGGGAAATAAAAGCAAAAATGAACAAGTGGGTCCACATCAAGCTAAAAAGCTTCTATATAGCAAAGGATGCCATCAGCAGAACAAAAAGGCAACCTACAGTATAGGAGAATATATTCATAAACAATTTACCCAATAAGGGGTTAACATCCAGAATATATAAAGAACTCATACATCTCAACAACAACAAAACAAATAACCTGATTTAAAAAATGGGCAGAGGACCTGAACAGACATTTCTCCAAAGAAATACAGATGACCAACAGGCACATGAAACGATGCTCCATATTACTAATCATCAGGGAAATGCAAATCAAAACCACAGTGAGATATCACCTCACCCCAGTGGAAATGGTCACCCTCCAAAAGACAAGAAATAACAAGTGTTGGCAAGAATGTGGAGAAAAGGGAACAATCCTGCACTGTTGACTGGGAATGCAAGTTGGTGCATCAGCTGTGGAAAGCAGTATGGAGATTCCTCAAAAACTAAAAATAGAAATGCCATTCAACCCAGTAATTCCACTTCTAGGAATTTACCCAAAGAAAACAAAACCCCTGATTTGAAAAAATACATGCACCCCTGTTTATCGCTGCATTATTTACAATGGGGAAGATATGGAAGCAATCTAAGTGTTCATCAGTAGAGCAATAGATATAAAAGAGGTGGTACATACATACAATGGAATATTATTCAGCCATAAAAAATAAGTCTTTCCATTTGCAACAACATGTATGGAACTAGAGGGTATTATGCTAAGTGAAATAAGCCAGGTGAATCACAAATACCATATGATTTCACTTATTTGTGGAATATAAAAACAAAACAAAATGAACACAAGAGCAGTATACTCATAGACACTAAGAAGTGACTAGTCTTTACTATCAAGGAGGTGGGAGGAGCTGGGCTGGGTGAGTCGGGAGAGTGAAGAGGATAAATGGTTACAAAAATTCTCGGTCATAAATAAGCTGTTTATGCGGATGGTAGGTAATACAACATGGAGAATATAGTCAGTGATTATGTAACATCTATGTTGACAGATAGTAACTACACTAGTGGGGGTGAGGACTTAATTATTTGGGTTACTGTTGAACCACTGTGTTGTATATTGAAACCAATATAAGATTGTATATCAACAATACTTTAATAAAAGAGAAAACTCAAGTTTATCCTGATCAGTGACTGCTATACTGAAAATAAATTTTTATGAGATGAAATCTAAATTTAAGTGTAATGGATGAAATTTTCTTATAGAGCTTGTTGTTTCATTAACATCTCTTTCATTTTAATATTATTCAAGTTAAAATAGTAGCATATATTCATATTTTTTTATAAAGGTAATTGTTTATAAAGAAACACATTAAAATATTATTCACTGACATATTCACTTAGGGCATATAATTGACATGGATGCATGTGCAAAGCCATAGTGAAGTGATATATGATTTGAGAATATAAGACTAGAATATATGGAAACAGAAGCTTTTTGTGGTTTAGTGCAGATATTAAGAGTAGTGCAATAAAAGATTATGAGATCCTTTTAACTGCCTGAGTGGACAGAGTTAAGTTCCCGAGAGGTGCCCTTGGTGGAATTATAGATTTTTAGGCTTCATTATGAGATCTAGATTTCAACCTGTGGAGAATTGTATTAGTTATCTGTCTAGGGACCCTTAAGCAAATGATGTAAAATAGTGTTTGGGACCATCACTCTAACTTACAATGTCATTTTAAAGAAAGTAGATGAGGCAATTAGCCATAAACAGAGAGCAGAGTGTTACCAGCCGCAGATGGGTCAACAAGTGTTAGTCTAAGCGCACATTAGCCAAAGATGTGTGGAAAACAATTTGAGAGGCAGAGTGAGTTCATATTGCTAAAATATGAATTAAGTACTACCTTAAAACTTTGCTTGGTATTTAAAACTTGTTTTATTTTTCTTTGTATTAACATTTTGAATGAAAGTTACTAGTCATTTTCATTTTTTCTTTGAAACAAAAAAACGTGAAGAGCGCATAGTATTTTAGGACAGAAAAAAAAAAACTGACCCTGTTTTAAACATGATTAAAACAAGCTAAAGTTGTTATGTTACTCTCACAACTGTTACCTTGTTTTATGTGCTATTCCCAGTGACTTTCATGATAAGACAAAACTCAATAATTGTTGTAAATCAATGCTTGATATTATATACCTGGTTTGAGTAGGAGTCATTAAACTCAGATCCTTTCATTTTTAAATCCAGTGATCTGTCAACTAAGTCACATTGACTTTCATGGGGCACAGAAAACAAAAATATCACAAATTAAACAGTCTTACCAACAGGTGTCAGTCTCTCTTTCGCTGAATAAATCATTCTCTTTTTTCCTTATATTTCATGTTCTTATTAGTATAAGCTGGCAGGATGTTGATTGTGTCACAAGAAGTGGAAAAATATTTATAGGAATGAAGGAGAATAAACTTTGAAATAAAGAGTAAGCATTTTGTTGTTAGATGCTATCAAAGAATATTTACAAATGTATCATATAAGAGCTTTTATGTTTAACCACAAAAGTGTAGTATTAATGAATTTTTGCCCCACAATTTAAATAGTCTGGGGAGACAGCCTATGTAATTCTCTAAATGTGCCACACTTCTATTAGTACTATGTGCATTTAACACACACACACACACACACACACACACACACACACACACACACTCATGTGTAGTGTATTCTCAATATATTCTATGATGAAAATTACATTATGAAATTGCTGCCTGTGTTCTATTTCCACTAAACAATTCACATAATAATAGCAAAATAAATTTGAGAGAGAGTAAAGGTTATGTGGTTGTGAAGGAAGCAGTGTTTGTATAGATGTGTGTGTGTGTGTGTGTGTGTGTGTAGATGTTGATATGCATACAGATGTATTTTACAATATGTAAGATAAGGAAGGGGGCATATTAAGATACCTAGTTGTTCAAATTAAGATATACCTAGATGTTCAAATTATTTAATCAGAAATAAAACAAAGCTTTGTGAAAATAACTACATTAAGTTTCCCATTTTGGTGGATGTCTCACGGTTCTCACTCCCTTTGGTACTGTACACACCAACAGTAAGGAGTTCTCTTCCCTTGACTGACTCTGTTATGTCATATCAATATTTTTCTTAGCAATCAATGTTCAGAGTCCCTGCTTTTGCTGCCATGATTATCATTCTGTTTCTCATTCCTAAATATTCACAGCATGAAGACTTAACCCACATTTGATAAAGCTGGTCTGACTAGTAGTTAAAAGGCAACAGGGAGGAAGCACTCACTATATATTTTACAAACTGAATGCTGCAAGGCAACCATTTATTTTAGGATGACAGGAGTGGAGGGAGCATAAAGATAGCTGCTTAAACTTGGTGCTTGATTAAGCCTGACTTACTCTTGATCTCTCTCACACTAGTGGGTGATATACATGGAAGGCGGGGGAGGGGGGGCACGATGTGTGTGTAAGGGTAATTCATTATAAATCCAAACTTATTAGAGCTTTATTTTCTTATTCAAAGCAGAATTTTTCCCTCTTCCCTCCCTCACATGACCTGACTCTGATTTCAAAGTCTGTTTGTTTGTTATTCTAGAGTTCAGCATCTAAAACAGATTTTAAGCTTCTTCACTATAGATTTTCCCATTTCTTGCATGTGATCTTTATAGGATACATGTTATTGGCTATGAATTCTTGGCTTTCATAAATGCAGCTCTAAGTTCCACCTAACTAAAAGTGAATTTAATAAGGCTCAAAAAGAGAAAGAAGATTGATACTGTTTGTTTATATGTCATCCAGATAACAAAGGAAAATAAATTGTATTTACCCAATTCAGAAGTCATATTTACCATATCTAATAATAAGAAATGCTTCTTGTTGTAATATGAAAGAATATTTCCCTACATTTTTAACTGAATAATTATATGTAGTTTATTTTATTTTTATTTTTATTTTTATTTTTTTGAGAGGGCATCTCTCATATTTATTGATCAAATGGTTGTTAACAACAATAAAATTCTGTATAGGGGAGTCAATGCTCAATGCACAATCATTAATCCACCTCAAGCCTAATTCTCGTCAGTCTCCAATCTTCTGAAGCATAATGAACAAGTTCTTACATGGTGAACAAATTCTTACATAGTGAATAAGCTCTTACATGGTGAACAGTACAAGGGCAGTCATCACAGAAACTTTCGGTTTTGATCACACATTATGAACTATAAACAATCAGGTCAAATATGAATATTCGTTTGATTTTTATACTTGATTTAAATGTGGATCCCACATTTCTCCCTTTATTATTATTATTTTTTTATTTTTAATAAAATGGTGAAGTGGTAGGTAGATGCAAGATAAAGGTAGAAAACATAGCTTAGTGCTGTAAGAGAGCAAATGTAGATGATCAGGTGTGTGCCTGTAGACTATGTGTTAATACAAGCTAGACAAGGGCATTAAAACATCCACGGATGCAGAAGATTTCTCTCAAAACAGGGGGGGTGAGGTTCTAAGCCTCACCTCTGTTGATCCCCAATTTCTCACCTGATGGCCCCCCTGTGACTGTGCCTGTCTTAGGTTGTTCCTCCCTTGAGGAATCTTACCCGTCTCTGGCTAACCAGTCATCTTCCGGGGCCATACAGGGAGATGTAAAGTTGGTAAGTGAGAGAGAAGCCATATTGTTTGAAAAGGTTAGCTTTTTACTTCTTTGCAGATTTATGCCCTGTGGCTTCTATGCCCAGCATTTGTCTTGAGGTATCTTTACCACTTGGAGGAATTATGATACTCAGTAAATTCGATATGAGGCATGAATTCTATTTAAGGATTGTAATTAGGAAGGAAGAAGAAAAGCTATACAGGTAGCAGATGGAAAAAAACATGGGAGGATTGATTATTTCTTTGACATATCTTCTTGTAGAGTAACTTATGTATAGGTTTTAAACTACTAATTAAATTGTGCACACACATTAACATAATAGGAATACAGTTACATAACCAAAGCAGATCTATAATTACCAGCCATCTCCAGTGAGGCCAAGAAAACCAGTAAGGCACCCTAGGTATTTGTGAAAATTTGTCTATGATATGATGGATATTGTCCAACTGTACTTGAACAGTCTGAGAGGAATGAGACAAATTAAAACAACCCATTGCTGGGGACTGTTCACATCCCATATGTTCTTTTAACAGTAGTCTGTAGTTATAAGATTTTGGAGCGCTACAACTTGTACTTCTCCTAATTCTTGGTTGAGTTCCAATAGTATAGATCCAGTAAAATTTGTTCTTTTACTGAAAGCACAGGCCAGCTTAGATATTTCCTTCTTCATTCCATTGGCAAGTCCAGGGAACCGGTGGGATGGATGCAGCTACAACTGCAGCATCACCTGGATCTTTGTTAAGGTTTTTTGATGATCATCTTCTGGTATGAGTCTTCCAGAGAGTGCTGATGTTGGAAGTTCTTCTTCATATTGTATCTTAGTACATTTTCTGGGTAGCCAAATTAGGGTTTGATCCTCTGTATAAACACAAACAGACCCTTTGCCCACACATTGATATGCCCTTTATACCATTGTGTAGAACTCATTGGAGGTCAACACACAGGAACTGCTTTCTTTCTTTTTTAAGAGAAAGGAATATTATCAGAAAAGTGTACGTCCATAGCCAATCATCTGACACCCTTTAAGTGATCAAAATTAAGGATATTTAAAGCATGCATTAATCATTGATTTACAGTTAGTTTTATCTTATCAAGGAGTAATCCCCCTTTTCTTTCCTTTTTTTTATCTTTAATCTACACTTACATGAAGAATATTATGTTTACTAGGCTCTCCCCTATACCAGGTCTGCCCTATAAACCACTTTACAGTCACTATCCATCAGCACAGCAAAATGTTATAGAATCACTGCTTGTCTTCTCTGCGTTGTACAGCCCTCCCCTTTCTCCCTCCCCCCTATGCATGCTAATATTAATACCCCCTTCTTCCCCACCCTTAACCCTCCCTACCCACCCATCCTCCCCAGTCCCTTTCCCTTTGGTACCTGTCAGTCCATTTTTGGGTTCTGTAATTCCGCTGCTGTTTTGTTTCTTCAGTTTTTCCTTTGTTCTTATACTCCACAGATGAGTGGAGTATAAGTGGAAGATGAGTGGAAATCATTTGGTATTTCTCTTTCTCCGCTTGGCTTATTTCACTGAGCATAATACCCTCCAGCTTCATCCATGTTGCTGCAAATGGTAGGATTTTCCCTCTTCTTATGGCTTAGTAGTATTCCATTGTGCATATGTACCACATCTTCTTTATCCATTCATCTACCGATGGACATTTAGGTTGTTTCCAATTATTGGCTATTGCAAATAGTACTGCAATAAACATAGGGGTGCATCTGTCTTTCTCATACTTGACTGCTGCATTCTTAGGGTAAATTTCTAGGAGTGGAATTCCTGGGTCAAATGGTAGGTCTGTTTTGAGCATTTTGATGAACCTCCATACAGCTTTCCACAATGGTTGAACTAATTTACATTCCCACCAGCAGTGTAGGAGGGTTCCCCTTTCTCCACAGCCTCGCCAACATTTGTTGTTGTTTGTCTTTTGGATGGCAGCCATCCTTACTGGTGTGAGGTGATACCTCATTGTGGTTTTAATTTGCATTTCTCTGATAATTAGCGATGTGGAGCATCTTTTCATGTGTCTGTTGGCCATCTGTATTTCTTTTTTGGAGAAGTGTCTGTTCAGTTCCTCTGCCCATTTTTTAATTGGATTATTTGTTTTTTGTTTGTTGAGGCATGTGAGCTCTTTATATATTTTGGACGTCAAGCCTTTATCGGATCTGTCATTTACAAATATATTCTCCCATACTGTAGGGTTCCCTTTTGTTCTATTGATGGTGTCTTTTGCTGTACAGAAGCCTTTTAGCTTAATATAGTCCCACTTGTTCATTTTTGCTGTTGTTTTCCTTGCCCGGGGAGATATGTTCAAGAAGAGGTCACTTATGTTTATGTCTATAAGGTTTTGCGTATGTTTTTTTCTAAGAGTTTTATGGTTTCATGACTTACATTCAGGTCTTTGATCCATTTTGAATTTACTTTTGTGTATGGGGTTAGACAATGGTCCAGTTTCATTCTCCTACATGTAGCTTTCCAGTTTTGCCAGCACCATCTGTTGAAGAGACTGTCATTTCACCACTGTATGTCCATGGCTCCTTTATGAAATATTAATTGACCATATATGTTTGGGTTAATGTCTGGAGTCTCTAATATGTTCCACTGGTCTGTGGCTCTGTTCTTGTACCAGTACCAAATTGTCTTAATTACTATGTCTTTATAGTAAAGCTTGAAGTTGGGGAGTGAGATCCCCCCTACTTTATTCTTCCTTCTCAGGATTGCTTTGGCTATTCGGGATCTTTGGTGTTTCCATATGAATTTTTGAATTATTTGTTCCAGTTCGTTGAAGAATGTTGCTGGTAATTTGATAGTGATTGCGTCAAATCTGTATATTGCTTTGGGCAGAATGGCCATTTTGATATTAATTCTTCCTAGCCATGAGCATGGGATGAGATTCCATTTGTTTGTATCCCCTTTAATTTCTCTTAAGAGTGACTTGTGGTTTTCAGGGTATAGGTCTTTCACTTCTTTGGTTAGGTTTATTCCTAGGTATTTTATTCTTTTAATGCAATTGTGAATGGAATTGTTTTCCTGATTTCTCTTTCTATTGGTTCATTGTTAGTGTATAGGAAAGCTACAGATTTCTGTGTGTTAATTTTGTATCCTGCAACTTTGCTGAATTCCGATATTAGCTCTAGTAGTTTCGGAGTGGAGTCTTTAGGGTTTTTTATGTACAATATCATGTCATCTGCAAATAGTGACAGTTTAACTTCTTCTTTACCAATCTGGATTCCTTGTATTTCTGTGTTTTGTCTGATTGCCATGGCTAGGACCTCTAGTACTATGTTAAATAACAGTGGGGAGAGTGGGCATCCCTGTCTAGTTCCCGATCTGAGAGGAAAAGCTTTCAGCTTCTCGCTGTTCAGTATTATGTTGGCTGTGGGTTTATCATATATGGCCTTTTTTATTTTGAAGTACTTGCCCTCTATTCCCATTTTGCTGAGAGTTTTTATTATGAATGGATGTTGAATTTTGTCAAATGCTTTTTCAGCATCTATGGAGATGATCATGTGGTTTTTTTCTTTCTTTTTGTTGATGTTGTGGATTGTGTTGGTGGATTTTTGAATGTTGTATCATCCTTGCATCCTTGGGATGAATCCCACTTGGTCATGGTGTATGATCCTTTTGATATGCTGTTGAATTCTGTTTGTTAATATTTTATTGAGTATTTTTGCATCTACGTTCATCAAGGATATTGGTCTGTAGTTTTCTTTTTTGTTGGGGTCTTTGCCTGGTTTTGGTATTAGGGTGATGTTGGCTTCATAGAATGAGTTTGGGAGTATTCCCTCCACTTTGGAAAAATTTAAGTAGAATGGGTATTATGTTTTCTCTGTGTGTCTGATAAAATTCCAAGGTAAATCCGTCCGGTTCCGGTGTTTTGTTCTTGGGTAGTTTTTTGATTACCGTTTCAATTTCTTTGCTCATAATTGGTTTGTTTAACTTTTGTGTTTCTTCCTTGGTCAGTCTTCAGAGGTTGTATTTTTCTAGGAAGTTCTTGTAGGTTTTCCAGCTTGTTGGCATATAGGTTTTCATAGTATTGTTTAATAATTCTTTGTATTTCTGTGGAGTCCATCGTGATTTTTCCATTCTCATTTCTGATTCTGTTGATTTGTGTTGATTCTCTTTTTCTCTTAATAAGTTTGGCTAGAGGCTTATCTATTTTGTTTATTTTCTCAAAGAACCAGCTCTTGGTTTTGTTGATTTTTGCTATTGTTTTATTCTTCTCAGTTTTGTTTATTTCTTCTCTGATCTTTGTTATGTCCCTCCTTCTGCTTACATTAGGCCTCATTTGTTCTTCTTTTTCCAGTTTCGATAATTGTGATGTTAGACTATTCATTTGGGATTTTTCTTTCTTCTTCAAGTGTGCCTGGATTGCTATATACTTTCCTCTTAAGACTGCTTTTGCTGCATCCCACAGAAGTTGGGGCTTTGTGTTGTTGTTGTCATTTGTTTCTATATTTTCCTTGATCTCTATTTTGATTTGTTCATTGATCCATTGATTATTTAGAAGCATGCTGTTAAGCCTCCATGTGTTTGTGAGCCTTTTTGTTTTCTTTGTACAATTTATTTCTAGTTTTATGCCTTTGAGGTCTGAAAAGTTGGTTGGTAGGATTTCAATCTTTTGGAATTTACTGAGGCTCTTTTTGTGGCCTAGTATGTGGTCTATTCTGGAGAATGTTCCATGTGAACTTGAGAAGAATGTATGTCCTGTTGCTTTTGGATGTAGAGTGCTATAGATGTCTATTAGGTCCATCTGTTCTAGTGTGTTTTTCAGTGCCTCTCTGTCCTTACTTATTTTCTGCTGTTGGATCTATCCTTTGCGGTGAGTTGTGTGTTGAAGTCTCCTAAAATGAATGCATTGCAGTCTATTTTCCTCTTTAGTTCTGTTAGTATTTGTTTCACATAAGCTGGTGCTCCTGTGTTGGGTGCATATATATTTATAATGGTTATATCCTCTTGTTGGACTGAGCCTTTTATCATTATGTAGTGTCCTTCTTTATCTCTTGTTACTTTCTTTGTTTTGAAGTCTATTTTGTCTGATATTAGTACTGCAACCCCTGCTTTCTTCTCTCTGTTGTTTGCCTGTAATATGTTTTTCCATCCCTTGACTTTTAGTCTGTGCCTGTCTTTGGGCTTGAGGTGAGTTTCTTGTAAGCAGAATATAGATGGGTCTTGCTTTTTTATCCATTCTATTACTCTGTGTCTTTTGATTGGTGCATTCAGTCCATTTACATTTAGGGTGACTACTGAGAGATATGTACTTATTGTCATTGCAGGCTTTAGATTCGTGGTTACCAAAGGTTCAAGGTTAGCTTCTTTAGTATCTTACTGCCTAACTTAGCTCGCTTATTGAGCTGTAATATACACTGTCTGGAGATTCTTTTCTTCTCTCCCTTCTTATTCCTCCTCCACTATTCTTCATATGTTGTGTGTTTTGTTCTGTGCTCTTTTTAGGAGTGCTCCCATCTAGAGCAGTCCCTGTAAGATGCCCTGTAGAGGTGGTTTGTGGGAAGCAAATTCCCTTGGCTTCTGCTTGTCTGGGAATTGTTTAATCCTGCCATCATATTTAAATGATAGTCGTGCTGGATACAGTATCCTTGGTTCAAGGCCCTTCTGTTTCATTGCATTAAATATATCATGCCATTCTCTTCTGGCCTGTAGGGTTTCTGTCGAGATGTCTGATGTTAGCCTGATGGGTTTTCCTTTATAGGTGACCTTTTTCTCTCTAGCTGCCTTTAAAACTCTTTCCTTGTCCTTGATCCTTGCCATTTTAATTATTATGTGTCTTGGTGTTGTCCTCCTTGGATCCTTTCTGTTGGGGGTTCTGTGTATTTCCGTGGTCTGTTCGATTATTTCCTCCCCCAGTTTTAAGCAATTATTTCTTCAGAGACTTTCTATCCCTTTTCCTCTTTCTTCTTCTTCTGGTACCCCTATAATACGAATATTATTCCTTTTGGATTCATCACACAGTTCTCTTAATATTGTTTCATTCCTGGAGATCCTTTTATCTCTCTCTATGTCAGCCTCTATGCGTTCCTGTTCTCTGGTCTCTATTCCATCAATGACCTCTTGCATCTTATCCATTCTGCTTATAAATCCTTCCAGAATTTGTTTTACTTCTGTAATCTCCTTCCTGGCATCTGTGATCTCCCTCCAGACTTCATCCCTTAGCTCTTGTATATTTCTCTGCATTTCCATCACCATGTTTATGATTTTTATTTTTAATTCTTTTTCAGGAAGACTGGTTAGATCTGTCTCCTTCTCTGGTGTTGTCTCTTTTATCTTTGTCTGCCTTTAGTTTTTGTCCTTTCATGGTGATGGAGATAGTTTGCAGAGCTGGCACAAGTTACAGCTGGAAGAACTTACCTTCTTGTTGGTTTGTGGCCTTCCTCTCCTGGTAGAACAGCGACCTCTAGTGGCTTGTTCTGGGCAGCTGCACACAGAAAGGGCTTCTGATTCTTGCCTGGCTCCTATGGAGTTTATCTCCACTTTTGCTGTGGGTGAGGCTTGCCACAGGGTGCTGCTTCAATATGGTGGAGCCGCGTTGGAGGGGGAACAGCCAGGAGGCTATTTATCTCCATGAGGGGCCTCCATGATCCCTGCTGCCCAGGGGGTTCGAGTGCCCTTAGTTCCCCAGATTCCCTGCTGCTGGACTATGTGTCCCAGGATGCTTCCATCCAGTTTTGGGGTTCCTGTCCCTTTAAGATTTCCAAAAAGCACTCGCTTTTCTTTGTCCCGGGTCCACTGGCTGCAGGGACCCACTCACAGGTCTTACTGTCCTGTTTGCCTAATATCCAGCACTCCATGCATGCACTGTGTCTGCACTCTGGTGCGGATGGCTTGGGCTGATTGATTAGCCGTTCTGGGCTCCCTCTCCCTCCCCGCTCCAATTCCTCTCCTCCCACCTGGAGCTGCGGTGAGGGGCTCTGGGGTCCTGCCAGGCTGGGGTTTGTATCTTACTCCCTTTGTGAGGCTCTGCATTCTCACAGGTGTGGATGTGGTCTGGCTGTTGTCCTGTGTCTTCTGGTCTCTCTTTTAGGAAGAGTTGTGTTTGTTGTATTTTCAAAAATATATGTGGTTTTGGGAGGAGATTTCCACTGCTCTACTCACACTGCCATCTTGGCTCCACCTGGATCAGAGAATTTTAAGGCATTGAAATTATTTTGCATGAAACTAATGATGATCCATATCCTTATAAATTTGTCCGGACCCACAGAATGTACACCACCAAGAGTGAGCCCTAAAATAAACTATGCACTTATGGATGAGAGTGATGTGTCAGCTTGGATTCATCAGCTGTAACTGGGGTGGGATGTTGATAGTGGGAGAAACTATATGGATCAGGGGAGTAGGTATATGGGAACTTTGTCTTTATCCTCTGTTTTGCTGTTATCTAAAATTGTTCTTAAAAAATAAAGCCTATTTAGAAAATAAATTCAGAGAAAGGAATCAATTATGTAAGGAACAAAATTTAACTAACCTAACTTCTAAAATTTAGCTAACAACTTTTGAAATAGCTACTTTATAGCAGGCTCTGTTTTCAACATTGTATGTATATTGTTCCATTATTCTTCTTATGGGCAAGACATTCAAAGTACTCTTTAAAATCATTGTAGTAGTTAGCAAGTATCTACTGCAGTACTTTCCACCACATGGTGATTAAGCGTCTCACTTTCCTCCCATATTTTGACTCCAACATATGTAGGATCTTGTTAATTTTACACATATAAAAAGTAGACATGAAAAAGGCTTACTTACTTTTTAAGCATTTAGTCCATAAAGTGACATTCTCTACTACTGATGATATCTCACTGGCAAGCACTAGTCACATGGCAACACCTAGAAGCACAGGCGATTGAAAAAACTTTTGGCTTTTTAGTCTTTTCATAATGACAACTATATATTAAATAAGAGGAGCTAGATGTTTGTGGATGGTTATTTGTTTCTACTTCATAGATTTCAGAAAACTGTCCCATTGAATTTATCCTTGTTTCCCTCCATTGCCAATGTTTATCCAGTCTACCCAAATTGTGTTAGGACAGGTCCTCTGAGACTGAGTACGGGACATCTCCCCATCTTTCCAGAAGCTGTGAGGGAGCCAAAGATGGGATGAGTCTCACTAACCATGAGTTTGTTCATAAAACCAATACAATCCAGGGGTCCCTCTTTGGAAAAGGAATGTATGTTAGTTTTTAAAAGGTGAATATATATGTAGAAAGAAAAATAGAACATATTTTCAACTTTTAAAAGCTGACAACCACAAACAAAATTAAAATATTAATTAATAGTACAACCTACGTCTGCGTGCTTATTTCTCCCTATACTTATTGCTTAAATTCTTAGGGCATATGAGGTGGAAATGGATTGAGAAATAGCCAAAGCATAGATGTATGTGAATGTACAGTAATAATTGTGATAAATTTGAGTTGACAGTTATTGAGAGGGACGATTCCAGGTAATGAACAACAGAGTGATGTGTCACAACATTATGTAGATGGGAGATATTGTAGTTCATAGAGCTAATGATACTAGGATTAAATCAAAATTTTATTTTGGGAAATTTTAATGTTGAGATGCGTGGAAGAATTTCAGTAAGCACTTTGATGTAAGAATTGAGAGCTCTGCAAAGCGTCAGCGCTTGAGAGAGAATACCACAACTTATTTAAACTTACCCAGTATCTCCATCATCCATATCTACAAAAATGTGAATAGATCCAATAATTCCATTCAATTTTCAATGAGAGCATGTGGAATCTGCCAGACTACCTTGTTCTTGTCAAAGCACTTTAGAACTCAATGATGACGATATTGCAATTTTCACCTTTCAGATTTTCTGTTAGTTTTTCTATATTCTGGCACCCAAAACCCATATAAGATATAATGAAAAGAACTGAAAGATTTAGTTAATTTGATTTTAATTACATTTCTATCATAGGAAGAAAATAACACATTAGAGCATCTTGAGCATTTTGTTGAATACAGGTGACAATTATTCTTTTTTACTGATACTTCATGGAGGATTTGACAATCCTCAAAACTTTCTAAGGTATATGTTATAGCAGACAATATACTGTAGAGGAATTATCTCAATTATTCAAAAGCCTTTGCATTCTATTAAAAAATATGAATCACAGCCATTTTCTCCTTTAATCAGTCCATCCCTTTACATCACAATGATTATAAACTATAATTAAAAAGTTTTCTCTGAGTTAAACTCAACTGTCCTTTGAAAAACTGGATCATATACTTTTTAGAATATAAATCACTGGTCCTGAAGTCATAATATATGTGTTTCTCTATATTCAGTAGGTTAGGTAAATATTTAGCACTTTATTTGATCAACTTAATTAAACCTCTTTATTCCTCTATTCCTTCATAGAACAATATAATCTGCCCAAATTTGAAATTTCTAAGATATTAAAATTGGATATATTATTTACTTAGCTTCTGAAAATGATTCCAATATATTAAACCAAGTGAATGCAAGATGCTCTCCCATCACCAATCATTATTAAAACCATTTGAAAGTCTATTAAAAATCCATGTTTTAATGATGATGCATAGTGGAAATCCCCAGAGCTAAAGCATTTTGCTTTGGCTCATTTTGGTGACCCTGTGATGTGTCAGCTTGGTCAAATTTAAGTACATTTTCCAAAATTCCCATTCTTATTTGTCTCTGGTTTGGGTGGGCCAGGAGAATATTTCTTGAAGTGTAGAAGTGAAGCTGCAACTCTTTAGTAGTTCATATCCATTGTCACTGATCTGGGGACTTACCTGGCAGGAATGAGGCAGTAGCTGAGCCTCTACTGCTCTTCCTTCCATTGGACCCTCCTTTGATTTCTCTGACTCCTGAGACAGGTTTGTGTGTATTTAGCTACAGTGCTAATGACTCTGGCTTCTGAAGGATATTCACACCACCAAGGCCAGAAGCAACAAATACATGGATTTCACTCTATCCCATGGCTTGAGTTTGTGTTTATGGGTTCCACCTTCTTTTCACTCCCAACCACCTTGCTGCACACCTGCCCTAAGAACACTCAGCTTTAGCATCAGATGAGAGGACAACACTCGCACAAAACCTGCTTAACAACCCCTGCATAAAGTCAACTGATAATTTTATCATCCAGAGACGAGAATGTAATTAATGGCCTTAATTTCAATGAAAAAAATAAACATCAACCCTGAAATTCAACATTTTTTATAATTAGTAACATGATAGAAAATATTTTAATTTATCTGATAAATTAATTTAAAAAGATGCACGGGAGCATCAAAATATATATATTTTGATCTAAGGAGAACCACCATCACTAATTTGCACATTCCGGAAGGGGAACAAACTTACTACTCAACCACTCAACCCCTGATGTATGATTTCAGGATGAAGGAATAAAGTCATACATACAACAAAGGAGTGAGTGCTGAATAATAACTGGAGCAGAAAGGTAAGTGGATATAGATGTCATCCAGAGCACAGGCAGGAAGAGTGATTTCACATAAAGCATTCTTTACCACTGGGCAGAATGAGAAATTAGAGTGAAGAAAAACATAATACCCTGGAATTCAAAGTCTGATTTGTTTCAGCAAAAGCCATGGAATGGGTAGGGATGCTAACCAGGAAATATATCAACTTTACAAATCTTGTCTCTGAGGTGGTGGGGACGAGGGGCAAGAGTTATCACTCAGGTAATAATGTAAAAAGGTTTAAACATATTTTTACACACAAAACTTACACATCAGCAAGATACTAAGGGGGGAATGCATTAAAAAGAAATACAAAGCAACTAATTTCTTTAGCATTTGGGGAATAAGAAATTATAATGAAAGATTGATACAAATGAAGATAATTAGAATATGGCAGAACACACATGCTCAAAATTTAAGCAGATTGATTGAATTTTTCTAAGAAAACAAAAGAAAATCTAATTGCAATTGAGAAGCAAACAAAAAATCCCACCCAGGTGCACACTGCAAGAAAAATATTTACTCCTAAAAGTCAGTATCTATGAAAGGTCAGAAAGTAATGGTATTTGTAAACATAAATGACAAATGCAAGACAGAGAGGAAGTTGTGGCAATATTAATATTGGTTAAAGAAGACTTTAGGATAAAGAGCATTAAATGAAACATTTAATCATGATAAAATAATTGTAGAGAAATGATGAATCCTTAGGCACTTCCTGAGATATTTGGCAAGTATGATAGTTAACTCTGAAAGTATTTTATACCCCATGCATTTGGCTAAAATCTCCCTACCTGCTACCAAATTGTTGTGTATATCCCTCATAGGAAAACATTTCCTAGTTATTCACAGCAGTCAGCAGTGTGGCCAGTACAAACAAAGAATGGCAGATGTGCACATGCACAGTAATAGGAGGGGCACACTCTACAAAGGCAGGAAATGAAAGCAATATGTGAGGAAAGGAATTAAATGAAAGCACATTTTAAAAATATTTTCAAAATTCATTCTAACATAACCTATACTTAAAAATATACTTTGTTTAAATAATCCATTGCTGTCCATTTTTGGTAGCAAACCTCTATTTATCTGTCTGTGAGAATTAGGCCATTTAATAATTAGGAAACTCATAAATCAGTTTGTCTGATTTTCTTATTTTTATTGCCAAGAATTATGCCATAAGAATATGAGGAAACAACAGTCGTGCCAGCCACATGTAAAGTCTGGTTTTCATTTTCTCTTATCCGGTATGCAACTATTTTGTATTATCTTTTACTGTAATGTTTCAACGCTCTTCTGTTCATATTTTACTTTTTAAAGTTAGATTTTTTAAATGTAAATCTACTACAAGAGCACTGGGTTGAACTATGTAAAATCTACACGTACGTGGTAAACGTCTTGATTCTGGACATCAGTTGTTAGACATTCTAGAGATGGTGATTAAAGGGTTAAAACTCTCTTGAATATAATGTGTTTTTTAAAGTTATAATAATATTGGAGAATATTATAGATGGGGCTTAAACATAAAACTACTTGAAGTTATTGATCTAAAATATTTGATCAGTATGTGAATTATTTCATGAAATTGAATATGAAGTACAACAGACAGTTGAGATGCTTACTGAAAAAAGGAGAATGCAAATTGAGGAGTACAGGGAGGGAGCAATAAACAGCAACCATGGCTACATGACCACTGGGAAAACAAGAACTATAAAGACCAGGTACATGTTCTTCTTTGTGTTTATGTACATATTTGTATATATTAACCGATTTCCCACTTTCATCTTGCAGATAGGATAAAACTCTAATTCCAGATTTATGTTACAGCACATTGAAATGTGATTAAGACTAGGCTAGACTTATATTATCCCCCACAAATGGGTGCAGCAATTTATGGGTTTTATATACTCTCCTTTAGGAGTGAGCCTAAGTATATATCTATCGTTTATTATGGAAGATGAACAGTATAAGTGGAAGTATCAGATATTCTATACTGTTGTTTCTCAGAGATTTAGATGCAGTTTAAAGGGTGTGTAGGGACTCTGCATTGACTGGATTCCCTACCATCAAAGCTATGCAATTGTGTACCTCACAGAAAGTCAGCAACTTCCTCAGGATCCATTTATCCGTGTGGATTGCACTAGAAAATTTACTGTAAGACGTTTTCAATAGGATTGGAAGGAAGGAGAGGAGAAATTTTTTCTATGGAAGCAGTTTCAGGCAAATCTTGAGCAGAGGCAAATCTTTTGAAATCAACAGCAATGGTACAGTAGATGGCCCAAACTGACAAGAATTAATAGTTCAATTGATAAGATTTCCTGAGATTTCCAAGAAAGTTGCTGAAAAATCTCTGGTGTGGCAGCTTTGCAGTAAGATTGGTGAGACGCACTGGGGCTTTCAGGTGATCTGTGGGTCACCTATTTCTGACATCTTTTTGTGAGTTAAGCTCCACTTGACTACCAACATCTTGTTATATTTAATTTCTTCTGATAAAACTCTCCCTAGGTTATACCTAGGACATCTTTTGCTTTTGTGACCACATTCTCACTGAATAAATGATTCATCCTTATTACATTTCAAAACATTAATTTTTGGTGAATTTATCATTTTTTTGAGATATATATCAAGGAAACACAAGGATACCATTACAAGTTGAGTCTGCTATTAAGTGTTTATAGGTGTTCTAAGAAAGGAACTATCCAATATTGATAATTGGAGCCTAAGTGGTAGAATTAAATTGTAACACTTATAGTAACTATTGAGGAAATTTGAGAATATGCATTATTCTGAGCCAGTAAATTTACTCCTGCTTAAATACTCCAGAAAAATGCCTGTGCCTGTTCACATCAAACATGTGCAAAGCAGTTTATAGTAGAATTTTCCATTGTATTGAAAAACATACACAATGCAAATATCTATCAACAAATGGATGGATGAACAAATTGTAGTATATTAGCATGTAAACTATGCAATACAAAAATAATGACCTACAGATACAAGTCAAAATGAAGGTGAATCCAATAAACCTAATATTAAGAAAAAGATGCAAGACATAAACACTGACATCGAGTCCGCTTATATAAAATTTTAAAACAGAAATGAAATGCTCTGCTTTTTAGTGATACTCATATAGGGAGCAATAATAAAGAAAAGAAAGGAATAATAATCATTAAACTTTGGATAATGGTTGTATTAAGAAAGGGGGGAGAAGGTTTGATCAGTGAAGGTAAATGTGGCTTTTGGAATTGTATAAATATCATATTGCATGGCACATTTTTTATTACATTGGGTTACGATTTTTTTTCTTTTATCTGTGCATGTTCCTGGCAGCCTCCTCTTCACATAAAATGTTACACTTTTAAGAAAAAATTTCTATTAAAAAAACAGAATAAACAAAAATAAAGAAACAGACAAAAGAACATAAAAAAAACAAAACAAATCTGAATGAACAAAAACACAAAGCAGCAGCACAAGGATTAGCAAGATTGTTCAGTCAGCTGAATGTTTTCTGTAATGTAAAATCCACAATAAATCTTTCATTGATTATCATTCCACAGGTCAATTCTCAGAATATGTTTATTCTCAGAATGGGATAATAAAGAAATTTCACAGCAGAATGATTTAATAAGACATACTCACAATATCAATTACCTACTGGAAATTATAGATAATTTTGTAAGCCATATACACACTTGTGATTTTCACCATTTTAATATATTTCCATATGGATGGTATAAAACGAAGCATGTCAGATCTCATTTTGCTGTGAAATTCTGCATTCCCAGCATTCATGCTATTGTGCCAGGCTTGCTAGGTTATGTGGAGGCAGTAGCTATAGGTTGTGGTTGGGTGGAGAGAGAGAGTTTCTAAACTATACAACATCCTCCTCATATTAGATAAACTTCATCTTAGTCTGTATTCATCAAAAGTGTATTCATTTTGTAACTTGTTTTGTTATAAAAATTCTGCTGTCTGTAGTGAGGATTAGATTTAAATTACAGAATTACTCTTGTTCTTTATCATAATCTTTCTACTCTCTGCCATTATGGTCGGAATGTTGCTGACAAGTCTGTACCAGATTGTTTCAAAAGGAAAAGAAAAAGCAAATGAACTTATCAGTGTTGTATATATACAGCTTTGTAATGGATTTTGAATTGCTTTAACTGTCAAACTCAATAGTCACTATTTTAGCTTTTTTATTTTAAAGATTAAATTTATTCATTTTTGTCTCAGTAAAAGGATCTACAAAAATAATCTTTGATGATTTTCTAAATTAAAAATACAATTAGCCCAAATATAATTGATTTAATCTTGCTCCAAATAAAACAGAAGCCATTGAAGGCCTCTGAATAGAGACAAAATTTAATTTATACATTGTGATGTATTAAAATTGAACAAAAAAATCCATAATATTGGATCTATGCACTATTAATTCATCTAAAATTTAATTTTATAGAGGATATAACTAAAAAACATAAAAAATAAATAATACAAATTATTCATATTTCCTATATAGATGCTAACTTAACAAATAAAATATTAGGAAATCAAGCTAGTAATTTTAGTAGTTACAACAGAAAAGGTTTTCCAACCTTCATCTAGAAAATGAACTAAACAATGAATCAAAAGCTTAATAGTCAATTTTCATTGTGTAAATACTCTCATCATTGTCCATTTTAAGCTAAGGATGAGACATCACTTAACACAGTTTGAGAAAGTAATGTGCACATGGTTATATAACATTTGTACTCTAAGTACAAGAGACATAAAAAACCTCAAGGGCATAGATAATAGTAAAATTTAGTAAAATAATTATGAAGGGATACATTTTGGTATTTGTTACCATTACCTTTGTTCTTAATATAATTTATTTTACATGTTTATGTATAATTTAATTTCTGTAATCTCACTACTAAAAACATCTGTATTGAACAACCATTACAAAAAAAACACTGTGTATTTAATAATAAGCTCTTGAAAGTCTCTACAAGCTGGTTCTCGTATACCATTGAATTCATTAATTTACCTATCTGTTCAACTTTCTATTTATCTATGTATGTCTTTATTTAACCAACCATCAGTCTGGGGAGGCCCTACTTTATACCCAATCCTTAGAGGGCTCACGGTGTCTCTTATAGAGAATTCAAAATTTGGATTGGAGGGGATTGAGAGGAAAGGAGTCCCCCATGTTATGTGATATTTTTTTAAATGGTCACCAGAGAAATTCTTCACAAATCACTCTCCAAAAAGAAGTATTACTTTATCATATATTGACACTAAGAGCATACAATGGGAGTTTACACTGTAAATGAGATTTTAACATCCCTTTATACATTAAACTAGTTCCCACAAAACAAAAATAAAAAAGTCACACACAAATATATACTTTACTCTAGAGGAAACAAAATCCTCTTCTTTTGGCATAAAATATTAATTGGTTGAGATTCTAAAACTAGGCTTGCTTTTATATTGCTTCAGATAAT
The DNA here is from genome assembly GCF_040802235.1 of Manis javanica. Lineage (NCBI taxonomy): Eukaryota > Metazoa > Chordata > Mammalia > Pholidota > Manidae > Manis > Manis javanica. The sequence continues at coordinate 123,032,179 of NC_133160.1, read as the reverse complement.
TATTTTAAAATAATCATTAGGAAAGAGTTTACTGCTGAGAAAGTTGAGGGTTCTGCTCTCAAATGGAAAAGAGAAGTGCATTTTTTCATTGACCTCAGTAAATGAGGTATAATATTCTTACTGCCAGTTACATGAAGATATTTTTAAGTCAGTATGAAAGATTAAATCTTCACTTAAATACATTTTTCCCCAGTATAAATACCACCAGCTCTATCAATCTATTTTGATGTTAGGTCAGTTTCACACAGCTAACATGCAACAGAGGAGAGGAGTTCACTTATAGTCTCTTCAGTGGAATATGCCCCTGGATTAAGCTAGGTATATCTCAGTCTGTCTTCTGTGGTAGAAAAATATGACTTCAAGGCAGCAGAATCTCCATTATCAGTGGAATAGTTATTACAGATAAATTTTTTTGTGTTATAGCAATATTTTAATGAAAGGATTAACAGAATGTGATTGGCTACCTTAGAATAGTCATTTTAAGCTAGTTGGGGAGATTTTGAAATTGTTTATCTTATTGACAAGTATCCTTTATTTTATCTGTAAGAGAAGTGAACCAATTAATTTTACTAAAAGTAAGCTAAATATGCTCCAGGTAGGATGGTAGTTTAACCTAAAGCGTTTCTTCCGTATTTGATCTGTCAAATTCTTATTGCAGTCAGAATAAGACTACTATAATTTAGTTGTTGCTAGGGAAAAACTAGTTGGAAACCATAAAATAATTAAATAATTCTTAGAATTTCAAGAAATCTTATAAGGTACATTGATTAATAATTTGATATTTATGAAATAAAATGTAGCTATTTGTAGTAAACATCAAATGTCTATGCAGTGGTGCAGTATATGTGTCCTGCAAAGAGCAACCACAGTCTGTTAGACTTCTTAGATTGAGGATATAAGTCTGTGATCTAGATACATCAATGCCTTTACATACACACACACACAACTGCTTCTGTTATACTGAAGCATGGAAGAATGCTTCATTGTATCCAATTCATCAGTTTATTTGTAAACATTGTTCCCACTATTTGGAAAACTGTTATTCTTGCAAATTAGGCTTACCAATTCCCATCTGTATGCCAAAATAGTTTTAAGGTTCTCTGGTCTTCCCAGGATGAAATCTGTAACTATCTCTGTGCTCCTACAGATTCCCCTGTATAATGCTATTACTGCATTACTGACAAGGCATAATTTGTTGTAATAACTATTTTATGGAATTTGAATCTCACTACACTTCTTTTTAGCAGGCACAGTATTATATATCAACTTTTTAAAAACTATTATTATTAATTTTGCAAATGGAATCAAAGTATTAATGCAATAAAACTCTTCAGAAAGTGAAAAATTGTCTCAAATGATAGCCTTAGTAGATCAAAGTCAAAAAATAAAGTAATTTTTTACTCTGTCACATAGTAAAAATGAAACATAAAAACTGAAGTCTGCAAAAGTCCATTAAGAATGACAAGCATTTTAGTGACAGAGTTTGATTAAAACATTGATAGCCAGGGATTTTTTAAAAAATACACATCAGTTTGAAAGTACTAGGTAAAGCAATAAGATTTTAAAAGGCAGTGCAAAAATGCAATTCCCAATTTGCCTCTGGGTCTCTTTCCTGTACCTCTTAATCAGAAAAAAAATATTAAAGTACAATGGATTTTCAAATGAGAGCAAAATGAAAATTTTTCTAAATTGAGATCATAGAGGTAGAATGTTAAACTACAGGAACTAATAGGAATGTCAAATAGTTGAATTTTATGATTATTCGTATTCCACCACTTCCACCTGGGGAACAGAATGTTACATGTAATTATTGTATTCATGTCTCAAAAAATCTTGCTCCAGGCAAGTTCCAAAATTAGTGTATCCTACCCAATCAATTTCTAAAAATAATATTTTATTCAGGAGGCAGAGCCAAGATGGCAGCTTGAGTAGGACAGTGGGAATCTCCTCCCCAAAACATATATATTTTTGAAAATACAACGAATACAACTAATCCTAAAAGAGACACCAGAAGACACAGGACAACAGCCAGACTACATCCACACCTGCAAGCGCCTGGTGAAAGGGGTAAGATACAAGCCGCAGCCCAGCGGGACCTGAGGCTCCACAACCCAGCTCCTGAGGAGAGGAGAGGAGTCAGAGCAGTGAGGGAGAGAGAGCCCAGGACTGCTAAACACCCTCATTCCCAGACATCCGCACCACAGAGCAGACACAGTGCATGTGTGGGGTGCTGGAAACTAGGTAAGCAGAACAATAAGACCTGTGAGCGGGTCCTGAAGCCAGTGAACCTGTGACAAAGAAAAGCGAGTGCTTTTTGAAAGTCTTAAAGGGACAGGGACCTAAAAGCTAGACGGAAGCATCACGGGTCACAGTCCAGCAGCTGGAAATTCCAGGGAACTCCAGGTGCACTAACCCACTGGAAAACAGCTCTGAGACCCCTCACGGAGGTAAACAGCCAAACACCCCCCATCCATTACCCCTCCAGGGCCCAACATAGCAGAGCAGCAGCCTGAGGCTGGCCATGCCCACAGCAAGGGAGCTTCCTCAATACCAGCTGGATAAGATACAGAGACCAAATGAACACACAATTGCCCAACACAAGCCACTAGGGGTCGCAACTGTCCCAGTAAAGAAAGTCCAGGAACCAAGTAGAGAGAGTCTTGACTCCCCCAGCTGACAGATGCATCAATAGCTCACCACTGCACCTATCAACATGAAAAGGCAAAAAAATTTGATCCAGACAAGACTAACCCAGACAGCTTCGACATCTTCTACATCTTCCCCTGAGAAGGAACCTGGGGAGGGAGATTTAACCAATCTTCCGGAAAAAGAATTCAAAACAAAAGTCAAAACCATGCTGATGGACTTGCAGAGAAATATGCAAGAACTAAGGAGGGAGAATACAGAAATAAAACAATCTCTGGAAGGACTTCAAAACAGAATGGATGAGATGCAAGAGACCATTAATGGACTAGAAAACAGAGAACAGAAACTCAGAGAAGCTGATGCAGAGAGACATAAAAGGATCTCCAGGAATGAAAGAATTTTAAGAGAACTGTGTGACCAACCGAAATGGAACAATATCCACATCATAGTGGTACCAGAAGAAAAAGAGAGAGAAAATGGGATAGAAAGTGTCTTTGAAGAAATACTTGCTGAAAACTTCCCCAAACTAGGGGAGGAAATGGCCTCTCAGAGCACAGGGGTACACAGAAGTCCCATGACAAGGGATCCAAGTAGGGCAACACCAAGATACATAATAATTAAAATGGCAAAGATCAAAGACAAGGACAAAGTATTAAAGGCAGCCAGAGAGAAAAAAAGGTCACCTACAAAGGAAAACCCATCAGGCTATCATCAGACTTCCCAACAGAAACCCTACAGGCCAGAAGAGAATGGCATGATATACTTAATGCAATGAAACAGAAGGGCCTCGAACCAAGAATACTGTATCCAGCACAATTATCATTTAAATATGAAGGAGGGATTAAACAAATCCCAGACAAGCAAAAGTTGAGGGAATATGCCTCCCACATACCACCTCTACAAGGCATCTTACAGGGACTGCTCTAGATGGGAGCACTCCTAAAAAGAGCACAGAACAAAACACCCAACATATGAAGAAGGGAGGAGGAGGAATAAGAAGGGAGAGAAATAAAGAATCATCAGACCGTGTTTATAATAGCTCAATAAGCAAGTTAAGTTAGAGAGGAAGATAGTAAAGGAGCTAACCTTGAACCTTTGGTAACTGCAAAACTTAAAGCCTGCAATGGCAGTAAGTACATACCTTTCAATAATCTCCCTAAATGTGAATGGACTGAATGCACCAATCAAAAGACACAGAGTAATAGAATGGATAAAAAAGCAATACCCATCCATATGCTGCTTACAAGAGATTCACCTCAAACCCAAAGACATGCACAGACTTAAAGTCAAGGGAAGGAAAAAGATATTTCATGCAAACAACAGAGAGAAAAAAGCAGGTGTTGCAATAGTAGTATCAGACAAAATAGACTTCAAAATAAAGAAAGTAACAAAAGATTAAGAAGGACATTGCATAATGATAAAGTGCTCAGTCCAACAAGAGGATATAACCATTATAAATATACATGCACCCAATACAGGAGCACCAACATACCTGAAACAAATACTAACAGAATTAAAGGAGGAAATAGAATGCAATGCATTCATTCTAGGAGACTACAACACACTACTCACGCCAAAGGACAGATTCACCAGACAGAAAAGAAGTAAGGACACAGAGGCACTGAACAACACATTAGAAGAGATGGACCTAATAGACATCTATAGAACTCTACCTCCAAAAGCAAGAGGATACACATTCTTCTCAAGTGCACATGGAACATTCTCCAGAATAGACCACATACTAGGCCACAAAAAGAGCCTCAGTAAATTCCAAAAGATTGAAATCCTACCAACCAACTTTTCAGACCTCAAAGGCATAAAACTAGAAATAAATTTTACAAAGAAAGCAAAAAAGGCTCACAAACACATGGAGGCTTAACAACACACTCCTAAATAATCAATGGATCAATGACCAAATCAAAATGGAGATCCAGCAATATATGGAAACAAACGACAACAACAACACAAAGCCCCAACTATTGTGGAATACAGCAAAAGCAGTCTTAAGAGGAAAGTATATAGCAATCCAGGCATATTTAAAGAAGGAAGAACAATCCCAAATGAATGGTCTAATGACAGAATTATCAAAATTGGAAAAAGAAGAATAAATGAGGCCTAACGTAAGCAGGAGGAGGGACATAATAAAGATCAGAGAAGAAATAAATAAAATTGAGAAGAATAAAACAATAGCAAAAATCAATGAAACCAAGATCTGGTTCTTCTAGAAAATAAACAAAATAGATAAGCCTCTAGCCATACTTATTAAGAGTAAAAGACGGTCAACACACATCAACAGAATCAGAAACAAGAAAGGAAAAATCACGACGGACCCCACAGAAATACAAAGAATTTTTAGAGAGTACTATGAAAACCTACATGCTAACAAGCTGGGAAACCTAGGAGAAATGGACAACTTCCTAGAAAAATACAACCTTCCAAGACTGATAGGGAAAGAAACAGAAAATATAAGCAGACCAATTACCAGCAACGAAATTGAAACGGTAATCAAAAAACTACCCAAGAACAAAACCCTCGGGCCGGATGGATTTACCTCGGAATTTTATCAGACATACAGAGAAGACATAACATTATTCTGCTAAAAGTTTTCCAAAAAATAGAAAAGGAGGAAATACTTCCTAACTCATTCCATGAAGCCAACATCCTAACACCCTAATACCAAAACCAGGCAAAGACCCCACCAAAAAAGAAAACTACAGACCAATATCCCTGATGAACGTAGATGCAAAAATACTCAACAAAATATTAGCAAACCGAATTCAAAAATACATCAAAAGGATCATACACCATGACCAAGTGGGATTCATCCCAGGGATGCAAGAATGGTCCAACATTTGAAAATCCATCAACATCATCCACCACATCAACAAAAAGAAAGACAAAAACCACATGATCATCTCCATAGATGCTGAAAAAGCACTCCACAAAATTCAACATTCATTCATGATAAAAACTCTCAACAAAATGTGTATAGAGGACAAGTACCTCAACATAATAAAGGCCATCTATGATAAACTCACAGCCAACATCATACTGAACAGCGAGAAGCTGAAAGCTTTTCCTCTGTGTTCGGGAACAAGACAGGGATGCCCCCTATCCCCACCGTTATTTAACATAGTACTGGAGGTCCTAGCCATGGAAATTAGACAAAACAAAGAAATACAAGGAATCCAGATTGGTAAAGAAGAAGTTAAACTGTCACTATTTGCAGATGACATGATATTGTACATAAAAAACCCTAAAGACTCCACTCCGAAACTACTAGAGCTAATATCGGAATTCAGCAAAGTTGCAGGATACAAAATTAACACACAGAAATCTGTGGCTTTCCTATACACTAACAATAAACTAATAGAAAGAGAAATCAGGAAGACAATTTCATTCACAATAGCATCAAAAAGAATAAAATACCTAGGAATAAACCTAACCAAGGAAGTATAAGAACTATACCCTGAAAACTATAAGACACTCTTAAGAGAAATTAAAGAGGTCACTAACAAATGGAATCTCATCCCATGCTCCTGGCTAGGAAGAATTAATATCATCAAAATGGCCATCCTGCCCAAAGCAATATACAGATTCGATGCAATCCCTATCAAACTACCAACAGCATTCTTCAATGAACTGGAACAAATAGTTCAAAAATTCATATGGAAACACCAAAGACCCCAAATAGCTAAAGCAATCCTGAGAAGGAAGAATTAAGTGGGAGGGATCTCACTCCCCAACTTCAAGCTCTACTACAAAGCCACAGTAATCAAGACAATTTGGTTCTGGCCAAAGAACAGAGCCATAGACAAATGGGACAGAATAGAGACTCCAAACATTAACCCAAACATATATAGTCAACTAAACACATGGACATACAATGGGGAAATGACAGTCTCTTCAACAGATGGTGCTGGCAAAACTGGACAGCTACATGTAAGAGAATGAAACTGGATCACTGTCTAACCCCATACACAAAAGTAAATTCGAAATGGATCAAAGACTTGAATGTAAGTCATGAAACCATAAAATTCTTAGAAAAAAACATAGGCAAAAATCTCTTAGACATCAACATGAGTGACCGCTTCTTGAACATATCTCCCCAGGCAAGGGAAACAAATGCAAAAATGAACAAATGGGACTATATCAAGGTGAAAAGCTTCTGTACAGCAAAGGACACCATCAATAGAACAAAAAGATATCCTACAGTATGGGAGAATATACTCATAAATGACAGATTCGATAAAGGGTTGACATCCAAAATATATAAAGAGCTCACACACTTCAACAAACAAAAAGCAAATAACCCAATTAAAAAATGGCAGAGGAGCTGAGTAGACAGTTCTCTAAAGAAGAAATTCAGGTGGCCAACAGATACATGAAAAGATGCTGCACATCGCTTGTTATCAGAGAAATGCAAATTAAAACCACAATGAGATATCATCTCACACCAGTACGGATGGCTACCTTCCAAAAGACAAAAAACAACAAATGTTGGTGAGGTTGTGGAGAAAGGGGAACCCTCCTACACTGCTGGTGGGAATGTAAATTAGTTCAACCATTGTGGAAAGCAGTATGGAGGTTCCTCAGAATGCTCAAAATAGAAATACCATTTGACCCAGGAATTCCACTTCTAGGAATTTACCCTAAGAATGCAGCACTCCAGTTTGAAAAAGACAGATGCACCCCTATGTTTATCGCTGCACTATTTACAATAGCCAAGGTATGGAAGCAACCTAAATGTCCATCTGTAGATGAATGGATAAAGAATATGTGGTATATATACACAATGGAATATTATTCAGCCATAAGAAAAAAACAAATCCTACCATTCACAACAACATGGATGGAGCTAGATTGTATTATGCTCAGTGAAATAAGCCAGGTGGAGAAAGACAAGTACCAAATGATTTCACTCATATGTGGAGTATAAGAACAAAAAAAACCTGAAGGAACAAACAGCAGCAGAAGCACAGAACCCAAGAATGGACTAATAATTACCAAAGGAAATGGACTGGGGAGACCTGGTGGGAAGGGAGGGATAAGGGCGGGAAAAAAGAAAGGGGTCATTACCATTAGTATGTATAGTGTGGGGGGCCACGGGAAGGGCTATGCAACACAGAGAAGACAAGCAGTGATTTTACAGCATCTTACTATGTTGATGGACAGTGACTGTGGACGGGGATGTGTGGGGGACTTGGTGAAGGGGGTGCCTAGTAAACATAATGTCCTTCATGTAGTTGTAGATTATTGATACCAAAATAAAATTTAAATAATAATATTTTATTCAAAACATAAAGGATCTTGAGGAGATCTACAAACATTTATACTACCTATGATCTATGTCTTCTGCTAACACAAGAGAAAAAAATGAATTAAAAGTTGTTTTCTACACTCCACATCTGTTGCAGGTCAGTAGTGAATAAAGAGAGCAAAATGCAATGTAGCATATGAAGTGATAGTGTTATATGTAGGTTGCTATTAGAATATAGAAATTAGCTCAAACAGCTTTATAGCCATTTCCCTTGTCTCATATAACAAAATGCACTTTTTCCTTTCAATTTTCCTATGTTGAATATGTTGATATTTGATACAGTACAATACTGTCAATGAAGCAGAATTTCACATTATATCCTATTAAGGTTTTAATTAACATTATCACTTGGTCCTAAAAATTAATAATCCAACATTCTGAAAAATACTCTTACATACTGCATTTGGTCACTTTGCATAAACCAGCCAATGTGAATAATGAAAGAGTATATAGAGTAAATCATGTCTGACTTGGGTCTCTAATGATAATTCAAGGGGAAAATTAAGTTATGGGTGAGAAATTACAAGTTCACATACTACATGGTAAAAGGTAAGGTTTCAATAAGTGGACAATGAAAACATAGGCAGTGACCAGTAATTAGAGAACCCTCATAAACCATGCTTGGAAAGTAAGGTTTATGCTGTTGGTGATAGAGATCACTTTATGAATTATAAGTTAAATAATGTGTTTAAATTTAGAATTAAAAAGATCTAACTCCTCACAGAGAAGGGATTTTAGTGGGCAGGAGAAGAGAACGCATTGAAATCACTTGGGGATTATTTTAATAATATTATATTATTATATTAAAGTATTAAATGTAAGGTACAGTTTTAACAAAAAATTACTTCCCCTTTTTATAATGTGCACTTGCTTGGTTACAATGGTTAGACATGGGCTACATTTCTTGGAATTTGCTAGATTCCAGGTAGGATTTGGGGATGACAAAATGTAAATGAAAGTAATGCTGCTAGATGAATATAGAAGCTTTGAGGGGCAAACAGTCTCAAGGAAAAGCAAGTAGGAAAGAGCCTGAAGATCTGAATCAGCACATGAAAAGGCACCATTGTTTAAACAGGTGTTTTTACTGTAGATTTTTCTTTTTCTATAAAGTAGCTTATCCCAAATAAAAAAATGTACTCCATACTCCAGGCTGTTAGTAAGGTATAAAAGAAGCAGAACTTGAGGACTGATTATATATGGGCGTGTGTGTGTGTGTGTGTGTGTGTGTGTTTGTGTGTGTGTGATAGAAAGAGAGAGAAAGAGAAGGTATCAGTGGTTATTCTCAGGTTAGGCTAGAAAAAAGTTCCCTATTCCTTTTTTTGGCCAGGGCAGAATATAAGAATTAATATTGCAATTAATAAAGGTATTTCCTTTAATCTGTGATTTTTTGAAATACTTCTTTCAAATATAATGCTGTTTCTTTTTTTAGTTGATTATACTCCTTAAAGCAGATTGGTATTAAGTCCACAACTGTGACCATTAAGGGTCTGATATTTTACTTTACTTAAAAGCTAATTAGTTAATCTGTTTTCATTTCAAGCACATACACTGAAGACTACACTAGAACCTAAGTCAGAGATACAGATGATTTAGTACTCTTAGGAATAATATATACGTACATGCATACAGAAAGCTCATTCTGTTTCTTTCTTTTCTTTTTTCTGATACATTCAGTGAAAAGTCATTAGAAGAGGTTCAACAGAACAGAGGAAGGTGCGGGGTAGGGGTCTAGGCAAATAGGGCCGTGGCAGCACTTATCTGGTTGGGGTCAGAGCCTGGTGGAGTGGAGTGACAGGAACACCTGTGGATCCTGGTGTGGAGTGTCAGAGCCCAGGACCGGTGAAGATGTTCATGTGGAGAGTGAGCTGCGGAGACAGTAGTCCAGGGTGAGGTGCATGGTCCAGGATGTCAAAGCACAAGCAATGAGAATAATGTAACCATAAAGAGAGTCATTGACTTTTATGGTGAAAGGGGATTGTTTACTCACAGGAGGAGTGATCAAATGAGTAACTATATTGAACATAATGGAAGCAGTTTTCTCATAGTCAAAAAGTTCCAACATCACATACATGACCAAATATGAAGGTGAATACACAAGAATGAGCCTTGTGCTCTTGGACTGAATTTGTCATCCTGTACTTAGAGTTTTCAAAATACAAAGGAAAATATAGAGCAACATACATATAGATGTACAGATCTATTATATTTTGTAACTCCCAGTTCTATCCTAAAGAGGACCTGAGAGCAACAATCTCCAATAGCACTGGGCACACTTAACACTCAGATCGTGGTGTCCAAATTATATATATATATAATATATAATTATCAGATTCAAGCTATATATTTTTGGCAAGAATTTTACAAAATAATGTTCTGCTCTTACACTATATATCATAAGGTAGTACCCATTGTAGATTTGTCTTACTTTTTGTGGTATTAACTTTGATCACTTGAATAAGGTGCTGCTTAGAGAAGTATTATAAGGACTCCTTGGAGAAATATCCAATTTCGGGAGGCGAAAGGATATCCTTTTGTTCCAGAATGTTAGAAAGAATAAAAAGCATAATGGAGACATGTCAAAAACACAAAGAATGGACTCCATTGGCCAAAACTGGAACAAAGTGAATATCAGTAGATGGTAATAGTAAACGATTTTAACCTATAGGGTAAAATAGAAATTCGTGTGTCCTTACTGATAAAAATAAACTAAATAAAGGCATGAATAAATAAGGATATTAGACAATATCAACTAAGTAATGAACAGATTAGAAAATTATTTTGTCACTATCATACTTTATATAATTCAGGCAAGAAACAGCAATAGATGTTAACAATAAGATATAATATTTGGGTGAAGAATGATAGTTAAATAGTCTCAGAGTAGGGTCCCATAAAATGCTATTAAAAACAAAATAAAAAAAGAATAACTCTACAGTGAAGAAACATCACCTTATTCAAGTGATCCAAGTTAACATTACAGGTAGTGGGATAAATATACACTGGGAACCACCTCATGGGATGAGTGAGAAGAATGGAACATTGTCTTGCCAATGGGTTTCAGCCCCGGGCAAGTTTGCTATGGATTCAGTGTGACCAAAGAAATCGACAACAAAACGTTCTTGGAGTGTAAGTGTTTATTACCCAGCTTGTTCTCCGGTGGTAGGTTGAGCACTGGCATTTCTGCCTTCACCCAGAGCACTGGGCTGAGCTCTCTATATAGTGCAGTAACAGCTTATTGCCTAAAGGGGTGAAAGTAGTAGCCTAGCAACAGGCCAGTTACATCACCAGGTGGTTTAAGTTCAGTGAGCATCCTGGCCATAGGAAACCCAACTTCCCCACACTCCACCCCTCCAGGATTCTCACCTTACAATCTATATACTTTAAAACTTCCTCAATGGTCCCTGTGTGAGAAAGCTGGAGCACTGTAACCAGACTCCACAATAGCAACTGAGGATATCAACAATTTAGAGATAATAAAAATTAAGATACAGCAATATTTTGATACAAAAATTATAATAATCCTCAAGCCAGAGGAGGTTCCTAATAACAAAAATTATAATAATCCTCAAGCCAGAGGAAGTTCCCAACCCACAAAGACTTCAAGGGTGATAAGACACATGTTTTAATGCCACCAACATAGGCAAATCTTGTCCATCAGGTAAGATGCATGCAAGAGAGTGGTCCTGTGATAGGACTGTAGCAAGAAGGGGATCCTTCAAGGTCTAGTATGCCATACTTTTACTTCTTTCTCCATAGGGGTTACTGAAGGGTCTATATACAGTGCTACTGGAGGTACATGCACTGGCCATATGATAAAACAAAACTCCCTGTAAGACGCTCTTACCTTCTGGCTGTTCACGATATTATACTGTGACCTTTGGCGACCACTCTGTGGTTATTCCAGGAATACACACTAGGCCAGCTTCCAGGCCTTGTCCCCAAGGTGGCAGGGGAGTCAGCTATCGTTGGTCCATGTGTTGAAAGGTCCAAGGCCATGTCCACCCAGTGGAGTCTCTGAGAATAACTACACTTGGTGCTGGCAGCAAGACGTTATTCTGGGGCCAAACCTCAGCTTCAGTGATTCTTCCTTGGTTTGTACTTGCAGTTGTGTGTGGGAGGCAGCCTTATGTGTTAACATGTCTATGGGGCTCAAAGCTCCCTTTTGGAGTCTCTCTGCAATGAATGGTTTAAAAGCAAGTTCTTCCTGCTTTTCACTAGTATATGTCACCGGCCCCAACAAGAGATTGGAGTTCTTCACTCAAGGGGCTACTAGAGAGAGCACTGTGCTGGTGTAGGTAAGCACCCCACTTGGCCAGTGTGGGCATTTGTGCCATACCACTCCTTGGCTTGTGGTCCAGTCTCGTACCCACCCCAAGATGAGATAGGTGGTTATTACCTTTATCGGGGCCATTCCAGTGATGGGTTCTGTCTCCAGCAAGGCATGATACACAGCAACCAGTTGTTTTTCTATCAAAATGTATCATATCTCTGCCCCTTTCCAGAGTTGTGACCAGAATCAAATGACTTGGTGAGTTCATCAAGCCACTTCCAGAGACCCCAGCCATAACCATCTTCAGTCACATGAACATTCAGCTCACAGGGCCTTGATGGGTCTATCACACTCAAGGCCTGCATGGCCTTACTGCCCATTTTGCTGTAGTAAAGGCAGATGCACATGTCTCATTCCAGTTCCACCTGACGTGCTTTCATACCAACCAGTATAAGGGCTTTAGAATTTGTGCCAAGTGTGGTAAAAACATTCTCCAGTAGCCTAGAAGACCCAGAAATTCCTGTAGCAATGTTACAGTTGTGATGGTAGGAAAGGTCTGGACTTTGTCTATAACTGCTTATTGTATAACTTTGGTTTTACCTGACCAGATGACCCTCAAGAATTTAACAGACAAACCAGGTTACTGATCCTTGGTGCTGTTCACAGCCCATCCTTTCACCTATAAATGTTGCAACAGTCTAGGTGTTGCCCCTTCTAGATCTGAAAGAGAATGACATCATCAATATAATGGTACAGCCTCACCGTTTTTGTTTCTCCCATGTAGCCAACTCCTGTGCTACAAGTCCATGACATATGGTGGGGCTGTTGGGGTATCCCTGTGGGAGGATGGGGGAAGTCCATTGCTGTCCTTCCCACATAAAGGCAAACTGTTCCTGAATTTCCTGCTCAATGTCAATGGAAAAGAAGGCATTAGCAAGATCTACCACATAATGATATGTTCCTAGTTCATGGATAAGGGTATCAAACAGGCCTGCAAAAGAGAGGAAAGCAGCATGCATAGGGGGTATGACTTTATTCAGTTCTCTGTAATCCACAGTCATATGCCAGGAGCCATCTGGCTTTTTAACTGGCCACACTGGGGAATTTAAAGGACTATGGGTGGGCTTTATAATACCAACCTTTTCCAGCTACTGGAGAGTTTCTCCAATCTCTTTATGCACTCCAGGCAGTTTGTATTGTTTGGTATTAGTCAGCCGCCGAGGCACAGGCAAAGCTATGGGTGGGTGCCTAGCATGTCCCCTCAGAACTGCCTTCACCACACATACTCTCAGTCTGAACTCACCTGCAGTTTTCTGCAACCATAGACCCTGCAAGACATCAGTCCCACAAATATACTCAGGAATAGGAGATACATAAACATAAACAGTATGGACGTTTGGGAGTAGACAATGCATTCCCAACGAGATTTGGGCTTTTTTCACACTGGTAGCCTTCCCCCCATATCCATCTATGATAGTGGGGGTTCTGAGGAACCATTAAGGGTTACCATGAATCAGTGAACATTCAGCTCCTGTGTCCACCAGAGCCAGGACATGTTTTATGTTCACTGGGGACCAGTGGATAGCTATTTCAACATGTGGCCTTCGGTTCCCCCCGGACCCTTGGGGCAGATACCTTGACCTTTTCCTCAGTCAAACAGTGTTCCCCAATCACCTTCCTGTGTGGGCTCAAGTGAGGTTGGCTCATTCTCCAGCAGGAAGTCTTGAAACACACAGGCCAGACTCGTGGCTCTGTCTCTGACCTCTGCCTCATTGGTCTTAATGGCTGCAACTGTTGCTCTGGTTTCAGCTGTTGCCATAGCTCTAGTAAGATCCTATTTGACTTTCCATCTAATTTACTTCCATCTGCTCCTACCCATATTGAATTAATCCACATCCGTGTCCTCGTAACCTGCTTAGGGCCTGTAAATTTGTCTTGTGAGTAACAGATCTTATTTCTTTCCAAATTCTAGCTGCTTCAGCCTCTCCTAAGTCTGCTACTGTACATGTCACCTCACTTATGTGATGCCCTAAGTGAGGGGAAATAATGGCCACTAGAGACCCAAAGAGGGATGTTGGAGTCATTTGAAGTACAGTATTTTTCATCCCAGTAGTACAATTCTCTTCATCTGGGCCATAATTGTCTGGACTATAGATGGCATTTCTTATGCCTAGCTCTCATAGCACCTGTTGGAACTCAGCATATGTCTGCCAACTTAAAGGGGAGGATGATAGATCACCTGGATTGGGCAACACAGCACGAAGTGCAGCCATAAACCAATCGAGAAGGGAGTGACTCCCTGGTATTTTATGTGCATTTTGTAATCACTGCCTCAAGGCAGGCTGCACTGTCAGGGAAGACAGCTTTCCCATCTCTGATCCCAACAGAACAATTCCATCCACCCCTAAGTTCCACAAATGCAGGAGCCAAGCTGATATTGACTCCGAGGGCTTCTGCCTAAACCGGGAGCCCAAATCCACCAGCTCAGCCTGAGTATAGGGGCGGACCAAGAGTGCTCCATGACCTCGGGCAGGGACTGCTCCTCTCCTTGGGGAACTTTCAGCTGCTGGGTCTTTATTTTCTTTACAACCACTGGGCATGCTTTCAATACTGGAGGTGCCACTACCTCTGGCACCACCCCTCCATCCTTCCCCAGCTCCTCCATTTCTGGGGCTGATGGCACCCTTCTCTCCCCTCCCCCAAGTGACTTCTCTGCTACAACCTTCACCTTTTCTACTGTGCCTCTCAGCAATGCTACCTCAGTCTTCAGAAGGTCTCTTACCTTCAGCTCAATGCTTCGCAGCTGACATTCTTGTGCAACCTCTGCCTGTGCTTCCCCCAGGAGCTCATCTTTTTCTTTGATGGCCTCTTCCTCCTTCAGAACACCTGGCAGCACTGCCGTCTTGTCTCCAATGGCACCTTGCTACCTCACGCTTGTGCTGCCTCCTCCCTCATCAAGGCCATCTCCTTTCTCAGGGAATTCACAGAGGTTTGCAGCTCATGTTCTCCTGCCACCTCATCCCACATTGATACCATTTTCCTCCTCAGGGCATCCACAGAAGTCTTCAGCTCACGTTCTCGTGCCGCCTCTTATAACAATGCCACTTCCCTCCTCAGGGAATCTGCTGAAGTTTGCAGATCGAGTTCTCGCATCGCCATTTCTTGGGTGTCCTCTGTAGACCTTTTTAAGACTGAGAAGCAGTCAACCCACAGTCCCCACTGCCTCCTGGGCACTCTTCTTCTCAAAGGATCCTCTCACTCTACCAAGGGCTACTCCTACTGTCTCAGGTGTCACCTCCACTTGCCTCCACCTGGTGTGCGGCCCAGTCCTCTAGGAGGCAAGCCACCTCAGACCACATACCCATTGGGGGACAATCCACTATCTCCCCATTCACAGGGGCAGCCTGCTGAAGCATCCTTCCCATAAGGGCAGCCTGTCTTTTCCTTTGGTCAACAGTGAACCCTGCCAACTTTCACCAATTGTCTTGCCAATGAGTTTCAGCCCCAGGCAAGTTTGCTATGGATTCAGTGTGACCAAAGAAATCGACAACAAAATGTTCTTGGGATGAAAGTGTTTATTACCCAGCTTGTTCTCCACCTGTAGGTTGAGCACTAGCATCTGTGCCTCTACCCAGAGTACTGGGCCAAGCTCTCTCTATAGTGCAATAATAACTTATTGCCTACAGGTGTGGAAGTGGCAGCCCAGCAACAAGCCAGTTACATCATCAGGTGGTTTACATTCAGTGAGGATCCTGGCCATAGGAATCCCAACTTCCGCACATTCTTCCCAGATATTCTTGCCAAGACTTTATAATCTGAATCTAATCATATGAAAATACCAGGTATATCCAAGTGGAGGGGTAATTAAAAAATACTTAGCCTATAATCATTAAAAGTATCAAGGACAGCAAAGAGAAAGACTAAGAAAATGTTCAATTTTGAGGGAGACTATTGCATACACACCTTTTAATAAATACTATATTTCATAAAGATATCTATATATGAATCATTTTTCTTTTTATGATTGCAGAACATATTTTCAGAACTCTGTTGGATTTAGGCAATCTTATTTGGAGAGTTCATTACATATTATGTTAATCACATTAAAATATCACCCAACCATACTAAGTCCAATTTATATCTAACAATATCATAGTAAGTTGAGTTGTATTAGGTTGTACCAATAAGCAGACAGAATATTTGATAAACTATGGAAAATGAGTTATTTTTATTTTACAGCTATCATTTGACAGTTTGGAAGTATCAAATATGATTATAATCTATTGAAAGCACCTTGTCCCTAGACATTTTGCATTTGCTTATTTAGAATAATTTATTATATGAGAAAGTACCATGTAGCTAATGAAGCAAACTATAAAGAAATACTTCATTGACATGTGTGGGGAAAATGGAAGTTCCTGTAGGCAGGATCCTCACCTGACCTTAAACTACTTGATGATGTAATTGGCTTACTGCTAGGCTACTCCATACCCACAGGCAATAGGCTATTACTAAGTGAGTCATTATGTAAAGAGCTCTGCCCAGTGTTCTGTGTGGAGGCCATGTTGGAGGTTGATTACGGACCTGCAGACTGCTGGATGCAGATGTGATTCTAGAGCTCAATATATCACCCTAGAGAATAAAGCTGGGTATAAGCCCTTTTACTCTAAGAACGTTCCATTGTCATTCCTCGATCTCACTGAATCCATAGTGAATTTACCCAGGGCTGAAACCCTTAGACAAGACAAAAGGGTTAATCTACATCAGATTGCTGGGTATCTGTCATGCCAGTGGGTTTCAGCACCTGGCAAGTTCACTATGGATGCAAGGTGACCAAATAAATGACAGTAAAATGTCCCTTGGGTGAAAGGGTTATACCCAACTTTATTTCCACAGTGGCAGGTCAATCACTAAAATCTTGGTCACTCAGAGTGAGTCTGCATGCAACAAGCTGGTCTCTGCCTGTGGACCTCTCTGCCCGCAGAGTCATCCTCTAGGCCTCTGTCCTCAGCGCTGCTACCACTCCAGCCTCTGCTCTGCTCTCCTGCAGCCTTGTAGCCATGCCACTGTGACAACCAGAGCACAGAACAGATCTCTGTATTACAGAGTCAGTAGCAATGTATTGCCCACATGTGTGTTGTGAGCTAACCAACCAGGGCCAGGTGAGAATCCTGGCCACGAGAGCCTTCATTTTACCCACAGTATCCATTGAATTAAATAATCTACAATATTTTCAAAATATGTTATTATTAAGTTTTACATGTAGCCTTTTTTACCATTTTCAATAGTTATTTTCAAAACTTCAAAACATTGGGCACTATGCTAATTAATATTTCTTATATAATTTTTATTGTTTTGAAAATTCATAGTTAAGGCTGGACCAATTTGTTTTACTGGACCATTTAAATATTTTTTAACACAATGTTAATATGTATCAATGTACAATTACGTCAGCTAGGGAAAAATTGCTTTCAGTAATTCTAAGGAGCTTATAATTCATCTTGTTTGATGCATTTTCAAAAACTACTGTATAGAAGAGGCTTTTACATATCCTTAATTGTGGATTCCATTAAGCCAAACAAGAGCCAATAAAAGCAAGAACTTTAAGTTGATCATGCTGATTGAACAACTGGTGCATTCCCTGGATTTTCTGAAAATCTGTCTCATCTGTGGATTTTGCATTTGAGGCCATTTAAATGCAATAAATGTGTTTCTTTTTATATTTGGAATCAATTATGTTAAGCTTCAGTATTCTATCTATATTCACCTCCTGAACTCCATTTCCTAAATAATCTCCCTATTCATTAGCAATGCTTTGCAAATGCTGAAGCCAATGAAGTGCACTCATATAATTTGTGTTCAAATGGTAAAAATGACCTCAAAGGTACAGAGTTATTTGTAGCTCTTCCACCTTTGAAGGCATTATTGCTTAATTTTTTACTGCTGCCTGAATGCTAAGGAAACATTAGTAGTGGATTAATGAATTACTAATGTGGCTCTTGGAGGTGAAATGTAGAGACTTCATCAAACTCTGAGTATTTGCATATACATTGCAGATAATTAAGTGGCTGATAGGCAATATTCAGCCCTCTACTGTTGGGGTATTCAAAGATGACAGAATATTTAATATAATATGTTTCTCAGCCTTAACCCCATGTTAAGAATGTCCAGTTGTACATATATCAGGATGCATGGAACTTCAGTTTCAATGCTGCTGCCTCATTGTTTACATTAAGATCAATATAATAGTCACATTTTGTATAAGACCCATGAACTGTCAACATAAATGTAATTATTTTGCTTTGCTTTAGTAACTTTAACAGTCTTTTTTGATCAATATGAGCTGATAACATTTGTTTGAGAACTAGCTAGAGAACCCACACTGTATATAATATTTGTTTTATAAAATAATTAGCAATCTGTGAAAATAAAATACAATAAGCAGGTGGGAACAATACTTTTTTCTAAATCTGGAATGTTTCTTTTGTTAATTAGATATAGTTTGCTTAATCTAGGTCATTTGCTTTAATCTTCGAAAACAGTAACACTGAATATTCATTTTACCATTTCAAAGTTTACAGTGTATTTAGAAATACATTATCTCATTTGATACAACATATCTGTAAGCTTAATAACTGATATCCAGATTTTCAGCTACAAAACATTGTTATTTAGAATCAAATGAGACACAAGCCAAATTTATCTTGTTTTTCATTTACATATATTAAACGTTTTATACAATACCAATTAAAATTAAGTCATGTATGAAATCTGAAATAGCAGATAATTATTTTCCTATCCTTATTGTACTTTATTAATTGCATATCTGTAGATAACATAATACTTTTTTCCAAAGGGATGGTAATGGATACCTGCTCTACAGTTCTGTCATTTCATAACAATTCCACTTTTTGTTTGTTCACATCACCCCTGAAATGTCAGATTTCATTCAACAGATTTTTACTTAGCTGTTGTTTTAAATCAGCTGAAGGGAAGAATAAAGACACAGTCTGAAAGTATATTCTTTTTTTTAAAATTACAAGGCACTCTTTGCAAACACAGTAAATTAGACATAAATGGGAAACAGGGCTTTAGGATATTAGTAAGTTCCACATTTTGAATGATTGAGGAAGTATAGAATTACATATAGTTTTCATATTTTATGGTGAAATGGACTCTATGGCATGCCATGAAACTTACGATCTCACTGAAAATTTTGGGAGGGATTTTGACCAAAATACAATATTTAAAATTTAATAACTAGGATTGGAATAAAGCTTCATGCTGCATAAGACATGAAGTACAACCTGGACAAAGGTAAAACATGTATTATGTTGCAGTGGCCACACTTCTAGCAAAAGTAGGATGGAAGCTACAGCCGTAGGACACAATAGGACAGATTTTCAACATTTACATTTATAACAATTTTTTCTTGTGGGAAAGTTGGGGTTCCAATGGCCAGGATTCTCACTGAACTTAAACCACCTGATGATATAGCTGACCTGTTGCTAGACTACCACTTCCACACCTTTAGGCAATAAGCTATTGTTCACTATACAGAGAGCTTGGCCCAGTGCTCTGGGTAGAGGAGGCAGAGATGCTAGTGCTCAACCTACCACTGGGAGAACAAGCAGGGTAATAAACCTTTTCACCCCAAAGAACATTTTGCTGTCAATTTCTCTGGTCACAATGAATCCATAGCAAACTTGCCCAGGGCTGAAACCCATTGGCAAGACAATTGGCAAAGTTGGCAGGATTCATAGTTGACCAAGGAAAAAGACAGGCTGCCCTTATGGGAGGGATGCTTCAGCAGGCTGCCCCTGTGAATGGGGAGACAGTGTATTGTCCCCCAATAGGTATGTGATATGAGGTGCCTTGCCTCCTAGAAGACTGGGCCCCACCCCAGGACTACAGGCAAGTAGAGGTGATACCTGAGGCAGTAGGAGTAGCCTTTGGTATAGTAAGTAGGTCTCTTGTGAGAGAGTGCCCGTGAGACAGCAGGGACTGTGGGTTGGCTGCTTTTCACAGGATTGAAAAAAGTCTGCGGAAGAGAAAGACATGCTCCTGAAAAAGACCCAAGAAATGGTGGCATGAGAACACAAGCCGCGAACTACTGTGAATTCCCTGAAGAAGGAAATGGCATTGATGCGAGAGGAGGCAGCAAAAGAACGCCAGCAGGAAAGTGCCATTGAAGAGATAAAAGATTCCTTACAGAATAGGACAGCAATGCTGCCAGGCACTCTGAAGGAGGAAAAGGCCATCAAGGAAAAAGATGAACTCCTGAGTGAAGCACAGGCGGAGGTGGCATGAGAACACCAGCTGTGAAGCATAGAGGTGATGGTAAGAGACCTTCTGAAGACTGAGCTAGCATTGCTGAGAGGCACAGCAGCAAAGATAAAGGTTGTAGCAGAGGAGGCACTCAGGATAGGGGAGAGAAAGGTGCCATTAGTCCCAAAAATAGAGGAGATGGGGAAGGATGGAGGTGTGGTGCCAGAGGCACTGACCCCTCCTGCATTGAAAGCATGCCCCGTGGTTGTAAAGAAAATAAAGACCCAGAAGCTGTAAGTTTCCCAAGTAGGGAGCAGCCCCCTCCCCAGGTCGTGGAACACTCTATGTTCTGCCCCTATACTCAGGCTGAGCTGGTGGATTTGGGCTCCCAGTTTAGGCAGAAGCCCTTGCAGTAATATCAGCGTGGCTTCTGCGTCTGTGAGACTTAGGTGTGAATGGAATTGTTCTGTTGCGATCAGAGATGGGAAAGCTGTCTTCCCTGACAGTGCAGCCTCCCTTGAGGCAGCGATCTGCTGCACATCAGACCCCAGGGAGTCACTCCCTTCTCGATTGCCTTATGGCTGCACTTCGTGCTGTGTAGCCCAATCCGGGTGACCTACCATCCTCCCCTTTAAGTTGGCAGACATATGCTGAGCTCCAACAGGTGCTACAAGAGCTAGGCTTAAGAAATGCCATCTATAGTCCAGAGAATTATGGCCCAGATGAAGAGATTTGCACTAATGGGATGAAAAATATTGTGCTTCAAATGGCTCCAACATCCTTCTTTGGGTCTCTAGTGGCCATTATTTCCCCTCACTTGGGGCATCCCATAAGCGACATGACACATACAATAGCAGACTTAGGAGAGGCTGAAGCAATGAGAACCCAGAAAGAAATAATATCTGCTATTCACAAGAAGAATTTAAAGGGCCCCGTGAAGGTTATGAGGACCCAGATGTGGGTCGATTTAATATGGGCAGGAGCAGATGGAAGGAAATTAAATGGGAAGTCAAGTAGGATCTTACTATAGCTACGGCAACAGTTGAAACCAGAACAGCAGTTCCAGCCATTAAGACCAAAGTGGCGGAGGTCAGAAACAGAGCCACGAGTCTGGCCTGTGTGTTTGCAAGACTTCCTGCTGGAGAACAAGCCAACTTCACTTGAGCCCACACAGGAAGGTGATTGGGGAACACGGTTTGACTGAGGAAAGGTCAAGGTATCTGCCCTGAGGGACCAGAGGGTGACCGAAGGCCACATGTTGAAATAGCTATACACTGGACCCCAGTGAACATACAATGTGTCCTGGCTCTGGTGGACACAGGAGCTTAATGTTCACTGATTCATGGTAACCCTGAGTGGTTCCCCAGAAGCCCCACTATCATAGATAGATATGAGGGTAAGGCTATCAGAGGGAGACAAGCCCAAATCCCTTTGGGACTAGGGCATCTACCCCCAAGAGAGTATATACTGTGTATATATCTCCTATCCCTGAGTATATTTTGGGGATTGACATCCTGCAGCATCTATGGTTGCAGACCACTGCAGGTGAGTTCAGACTGAGAGTATATGTGGTGAAGGCCGTTCTGAGGGGACATGCTAGGCACCTACCCATAGCCTGTGACTCAGTGGGTGACTAATACTAAACACAAACTGCCTGGAGGGAATAAAGAGATTGCAGGAACTCTCCAGGAGCTGGAAAAGGTGGGTATTATAAAGCCCACCCATAGTCCTTTAAATTCCCCAGTGCGACCTGTAAAAAAGCCAGATGGCTCCTGGCATATGACTGTGGATTATAAAGAACTGAATAAAGCCATACCCCTTATGTATGCTGCTTTCTCCTCTTTTGCAGGCCTATTTGATACACTCACCCATGAACTTAGAACATACTATTATGTGGTAGATCTTGATAATGCCTTCTTTTCTACTGACATTGAGCAAGAAATTCAGGAACAGTTTGCTTTCATATGGGAAGGATGGCAATGGACTTTCCCCATCCTCCCACAGGGATACCTCCACAGTCCCACCATCTGTCATGGACTTGTAGCCCAGGAGTTGGCTACATGAGAGAAACCGCCAATGGTGTGGCTGTACCATTACACTGATGATGTCATGCTCACATCCGATTCTCTCAGATCTAGAAGGTGCAGCTTCTAGACTGCTGCAACATTTACAGGAGAAAGGATGGGCTGTGAACAGCACCAAGGTTCAGAAAAATGGTTTGTCTGTTAAATTCTTGAGGGTCATCTGGTCAGTTAAGACCAAAGTTATACAATAAGCAGTTATAGACAAAGTCCAGGCCTTTCCTACCACCACAACTGTAGCATTGCTACAGGAATTTCTGGGTCTTCTAGGTTACTGGAGAATGTTTATACCACACTTGGCACAAATTCTGAAGCCCTTATACTGGTTGGTATGAAAGGGCATCAAGTGAAACTGGGCTGAGACATGTGCATCTGCCTTTACTATAGCAAAATGGGCATTGAAGGCCGTGCAGGCCTTGAGTGTAATAGACCCATCAAGGCCCTGTGAGCTGAATGTTCATGTGACTGAAGATGGTTATGGCTCGGGTCTCTGGCGGCGGCTTGATGAACTCGCCAACCCATTGGATTATGGTCACAACTCTGGAAAGGGGCAGAGGTATGATACACTTTGATAGAAAAACAACTGGTTGCTGTGTATCATGCCTTGCTGGCTACAGAATCCATCACTGGAATGGCCCCGATAAAGGTAATAACCTCCTATCCCATCTTGGGGGCGGGTATGAGACTGGACCCAAAAGCCAAGGAGTGGTGTGGCACAAATGCCCACACTGGCCAAGTGGGGTGCTTACCTACAGCAGTGTACGGCCCACTCTAGTAGTCCCTTGAGTGAAGAACTCCAATGCTTATTGGGGCTGGTGACATACACTAGTGAAAAGCAGGAAGAACTTGCTTTTGAACCATTAGTAGCAGAGAGTCCCTATCGGAAGGGAAGAGCCCTGTAACTGAAGATGCATGGTACACAGATAGCTCCAGCCATGGGCAGCCCCCAAAATGGAGGGCCTTAGCTTTCCAACCTAAGTCTGAGACAATATGGATGGAAGATGGTGAAGGGAAGCGCAGCCAAAGGGCAGAGTTGTGGACCATGTGGTGGCTTGTGATCAGCCAGGAGCTCTCCCCTAGAGGTGTCTGCACTGACAGCTGGGCTGTCTATTAGGGCTTGACCCTGTGCCTACCAACCTGGTACCATGCCAACTGGCTGATTAGTCACTGACCCCCTTGGGGGCAAGAATTGTGGCATGACTTATGTGCCTGTGGTCAGACTACTGGAGGTGCATGCACTGGCCATAATGATAAAACAAAACTTCCCAGTAAGATGTGTATACCATGTGACGGGTCATTTGCCACTGGCATCCCTAGGAAATGATGAAGCAGATAAATTGGCCCAGATACTTTGGTTAGAAGGAAAGCCTGCCTCAGATGTAGCCCAATGGTTACATCAGAGTTTGTTGCATGCAGGGCAAAAGATAATGTGGGCTGTAGCCCATCAGTGGGGTTGCCTTTGACCTTTGAATAAGTTACTAGAGCCTGGCAGGAGTGTGTCGCTCCTGCCAAAGGAAGGGACTTACACCAAGTTCCACCGCAACATGGGACAATAGCTGAGGGGCTTATATCTCTTGTCAAGTGGCAGATAGACTATATTGGATCTCTACCTGTGTCAGAAGGTTATCGGTATGCCATGACTTGTGTGGACACAGCTACTGGACTTCTGGTGCTTTTCCTACCCATTGTGCAAACCAGCAGATGACCAAAGAGGACTGGAGTATCTCTTTGCTTTGCTGCCTATGGCCTACCACAGGTGATTGAGAGTATTCAGGGCACACATTTTACTGAACATACACTGCAAGAATGGGCACAACAGCTGGGAATGAATTGTAAGTTTCATGTGCCATACAGTCCTACAGCAGCAGGCATGATAAAGAGGCACAATGGATTGTTAAAATCCAGACTAAAGTCAGATACCAATAGTCTGTGGGGATGGTCAGTCTGCTTATGATCCGTGCTATGGTGTTTGAACAAGAGACCCCAAAAGGGAGCCCTGAGCCCCATAGACATGTTAACACATATGGCTGCCTCCCCTATAAAACTGCAAGTACCAACCAAGGAAGAATCACTGAAGCCAAGGTTCAACAACCAGAATAATATCTTGCTGACAGCACCAACTGAACTGAACCCCAGAGACTCCATTGAGTGGACGTGGCCTTGAACCTTTCAACAAATGGACCAACAATGGCTGGCTCTCCTGGCACGTTGGGGACAAGTCCTAGAAGCTGACCTCCTGTGTATTCCTGGAATAACAGCAAAGTAGCCCCCAAAGATTACAGTAGTATATGCTGAACAACCAGACGGTAGAGGCATCTTACTGGGGAGTTCTGTTTTATCAGTATGGTGAGTGCATGCACCTCTGGTAGCACTATATATAGACCCTTCAGTAACTCCCACAGGGAAAGGAGTAAAATTATGGTTAGTATAGTAGACCTGCAAGTGACCCCCTTCCTGATACAGTCCTATCACAGGAACACTCTCTTGCATGTATCCTACCTGATGGACAAGATTTGTCTATTTTTCTGTTATTAAATCATGTGTCTTATCACCCCTTAAGGTCTTTGTGGATTGAGAACCTCCTCTGGCTTGAGGATTATTACAATTTTTGTTATCTGTATCAAAATCTTGTTGTATCTTAATTTTGTTATTATCTCTTAAGTTGTTGTTATCCTCTTTTGCTGTTGTGGAATCTGTTACAGTGCTCCAGCTTTCTCACACAGGGACCATTTTGGAAGATTGAAAGTGTGTAGATTGTAAGGCAAGAATCCTGGGGTGGAGTGTGGGGAAGTTGGGGATCCTATGGCAAGGATCCTCACTGAACTTAAACCACCTGATGATGTAACTGGCCTGTTGCTAGGCTACTGCTTCCACACCTTTAGGTAATAAGCTATTAATGCGCTATATAGAGAGCTCAGCCCAATGCTCTTGTTGGAGGGAGAGATGCTAGTTCTCAACCTACCACCGGGAAAACAAGCCAGGTAATAAATCCTTTCACCCTAAATAACGTTTTGCTTTCAATTTATTTGGTCACATTGAATCCATAGTGAACTTGCCCAAGGTTGAAACCCATTGGCAAGACAGTCTTAATAATAAATCTAAATTCCTCATATTATATAGTAAACTTACACCTTGCCTCAGTGGATTAAAAACATAATTAATAAAAGCAAAACCAACCAAATATACAAATAGAACTATCAACAATACCAATACCAACCACAAAATATAAAGAAAGATATGTTTCATTGAACAGGTACTTTATTTAAAATATAAATTTTAATTTTATTTTCTTCCCTCAAATTTGAATGCTTTAAATTTTAGAGGGATTTTCTCCATTGGTTTGTGAAAATTCTGCTACTCCCTGAAATATGTATTTTCCTACATCCTCATAGCTAGTGACAAAAGTACTAACCAAGAATCTACCATCCAGAAGAATACAGACCAGAATTGGAGTCAGGTTTTGGTGGCTAAAGAGAGAGAGAGAGAGAGAGAGAGAGAGAGAGAGCAGGGGAACAGGTGAAGTCACAAGAAGTTCTAGTTCTCTCTACATAAGTCTTGGGCTGGAAATGGTAGCTGTGAAGACATGTTGCACAGGTAAACACATGGCAGAGAAGTGGCAGTGGTGCTTGAGACAGTAGTGCTTGAAGAAATTCAAGTTCCTGGGACAGAAAAGCCAGTATTATAAATTGTGGAGTATAGTGTACAGTAGTTGTGAGAGAGATTTTTTTTTTCCTTTTTGGCAAGACTTTGGACATTATCTAGCAGCTTGGCCTTGAGTATAGTTCCTCAGCCCTGTGTGTGATACTTTGAGTTGCCCAGTGTTCATATGTCAAGACAAAAGCAAACACACAGTCACGTAATCTTTGAATACAGAATCAAATTATAAAGGTTATACTGATTCATTTTGTCTCCTGTGAACTTGTTAACCTTCTCTATACTTTATTTCATGCATAAGGTTCAAATTACTTCTAACAGTATGCAGGAAATAGTAGCTCCTTATGCTAATTTAATTTAGTTCCTCTTGTATGATTACAATACAGTTTCATCTAAACTCTAAACTCCTAAAATTGAATATAAAAACAGGTGAAATTTAAACAAAAAACAATACTAAGACTATTTGAAATCATGTGAAATTTTCTCAGGCTACCTTTTTATTACTGTAATTTTTTAAGTTTAAAAATGTATTTTAAGATATGAATGAATTAATTTAACACTGAAGTAAAATTTTTGTGCGTTTTGCTGTTTCAGCAGTAATAATGATTTTTTGTTTGTTTCCTGACCTTAAAAAGGGGAGAATTCACTTGAGTGCCTTTATTTTCTGTCTTACTTTAACACTTTCCACTAGGTCAAAGATCATGATTCTCTTCATTATGTGCTTGTCAAGTATTTTAAAAGTTGCCGAAACCAACAAGGAAAAAGTGATCATTTCACATTGCGAGCAACCTTGGGTTATATGTAATCAATAGCCATTAAGTATCAATTTAGAAAGAAATTGCTATGACAAAGATATTTTTGACTGTTAGTCCTTGACAAGGTACTGTCTTTAAAGTACTAAATTCATGGATTTGGGGTACTTTTCCCTTCTGCTGCAAAACCTGAGGAAAAGCAGAAAGAGAATATATTCTTACAAGAATATGAAGGGTTAAAGTGGAAGATATATTAATGAGGTGGAGCTTGATGTCATGTTACTAGGTACTTGCCCATTATATATACTGTTCTAGGTGTGGTGAATATTATACTAATTTTTACCTGAATTCTATCCACTCACCTACCTACCTACCTACCTTTTTTATTGCTTTGCAAATTTGACTGGAAACAGTACCGCTTGATACAATGACTGGGTATGATGATGTTTTCTTATGATCATGCATCATCCTCTTTGAAAATTGGGAATTTTCCTATCTTCTCATATGAAATACCATGAATTCTATATCATGAATTCTGCAGTTTGTAAGGAATAGTTTCAGGAAGAGGCGTGCAGGACAAGAGGTAAAATTTGTTTTATCATTGTAACAAATAATTGTTATTTGTTATAACACCCTATCCCTGTTCAGTTACAACAGGTCACCACTTTGTGCTATTCTTATTTCAACATATGCAATAGAATATTCAGGAGACAGAGAGATCTGTACACTCATATCATTCTACCGTCCAAGGAGAGACTCTTCAGTATAGCCCACAAAACTAATCATATCTTTCTGCTGTTCTGCTGTACCTACCATACTAAACCAAACAACAGGTTAACATGAACTTCTTTACTAGTACTCAAATTGAATTAAGTTTATCCTAATTAGTCTATGACTTTACTAATAGAATTCTGATTCTCTGAATAAAATTTAATTAAGAAAAAAACCTGTCATATATTCATTTAAATCTATTATTTCTTTTAAAATAATTCAAAATATATTATCAAACTACATGAAATTGAAGTAGAAATCAATAAAAGAAAGCTTACTATAAAATCTCAATTATTTGTTGATTAAACAATCAACCTCTGAATAATACGTAGGTCAAAGAAGAAGCCTCAATAGAAATGTTTAAAAAACAATATCTGAAGTAAATTTTAAGTAAATGGAAAACACAACTTACCAAATCTGTGGGATATAGTGAAAGCAGGACTTAAAAGGAAATTAATAGCATTAAATTCATATGTCAGAAAAATTTTTAAAAAATCTAAAATCAATAAAAGCATCTATCTTAAAAAAACTCTTAGAAAGAGGAGCACTTAAGCTAAAAGGCATAGAGAAAAAAAAAGTAATAGAATAATTAGAATAGAAATCAGTATAATTGATAGCAGGACCATACAGACAAAAAAAATTTAAAGGCACCATGGGTCTTTGAAAAGATATATATAAAAAGAGAATTATAAACTTTTATACAATAAAAAAAGGGAGAAGTCACCATTTACTAAGGAAGAAAAATGATATTTTTTCTATTTTAAAAATTTCACTCCATCATGGAGAGAATGGATTGGAGAGGGCAAGAGTGGAGGAAAGGAGGGAGATAGGAAGCTGCGATAACAGTCCATGGGAGAAATAAAACTGGTTTGCACCAGGATCAGTTAGAAGTGATGGAAAGACCAGATAGATTTAGTACATAACTTGAGTATAGTAGAATATATAACCACTTGAAAATTACTTACATGAGTATGGTGAAAGAAAAATAGTTAAAGATGACTCATAGGCTCTGGTTGAGTGGGTAGAGAGATGCTGTTCGCTGGGTCATGGCAACCTAGCGAAAAGTAGAAACTGTATTTTGGATATATTTGGCATCCAAATGGAATTAGCAATTGGTCAGGTGGTTATGAGTTATGAATTTACTGTTGAAGTGAGTCTAGTTGTGAGATTAATAGAGAGATGACATTTAAATCCATGGTACAAGATGTACTGGGAGAGATACAAAGAGAAAGAGATTAAGAAACAGAAAGAGGAGTTTTCAAGACTGAGCCTTCAGTGTTCTAAAATATGTAGGATGAGCAAAGGAGCATGAGTCAGCAAAGAGCCTTACCTCTGAGAACATTAAATCCGGCAATAATGAATTCCTTAGAGCACTAAGAATATACCCTGGGGTTTCATAATTTTAAAAATTTATGCTTAAAACTCCTATGTAGAATGACCCTCCCACACTCAGCTCAGTAAAAAATACTGATCATTCAGAGTTTATAGAGGTTAATTCTTTTACAACTATTTTTTTTCTGAATTCTCCCTCTTCTCATTACAGAATATTTGATTATACATATTTCTTTCATTATAGTTTCAAAACGTTATCAAATTTCTTTTGGAAACCCCTTGAAACTTTGTCTTATTCTTCTTTTAGTATCAGGTACATGGCACTATCACCACCACGTAATCATTCTTTATAAATACCACAGATTGAATTAATGATTATTCCCTTATTCCCCTTGGAGAAGCACACTCTACGTAAGACAGAATTAATAGATGTAGAACATTTGAAATGTACACTATTAAAAGGCTACTTTTCTCTGAAACAAAGCATATGGGTTTGGTTTTGAATAACATGTGTAAGTTAAATTAGACATGCATTGAAATCACTTGCTTGTTGTTTTAATTTGTCATATCGAATAAATATCAGTGTTCTCAGAAAACACCATCTTTGATCAACACATTAATTTGATATTCTTCTCTACAGTTATTTTAATTTTTGTTGTTATGACAAATCTGTAGTTCTTTTTTTATTTTTTTCTTGGAAGGGGTTGCTGCCTATTTGTCATCTTGTGTGAAGGGAAGCAAATTACCAGCAAAGAGGAACAGGGGAAAAAATCAAATGTATTGATCTAATTGCAGAATATGTTAATCCTGGGTTTACTATCAAGAATTAGATCTATTCTGTATTCTGATCAAGTCAATTAACTCTTTCCAGAAGTAAAGGTCTCTTTATCAGAGGATGAAGTCTCTACTGAAACTAATCCTATGACCTGGAAAAGGTTATTGATCCAAAATTGAGTAATACACCCTTTTGTAACTCATAGGCTATAGCTCTTTGGCCTAAATAACTTCTTAGCTGACCTCTTTTTTGGGGTTATTAACTGAGTTCAGGTTTTTCACGGAATCTATACTTGTACATACATCACAGAGAAAACAAAATGATTGAAGACACTGTGATTTTGCCATGTTGCTTTTAATCTTGCTATTGAGTTTATGTCAGATCCCTTAAATCTCTTAAATTTATTAAAAGAACTAAGCCCTCTGGGGAATTATTGTTAACCACTGAATGCACTCAGTAAGGCACAAAGGCAAAGGTTCCTTTGGAAAAAGAAGAAAAATAAAAGAGAGAGCAAGGTCAATAATGCCAACCAGTAGGCTGGTGAGTGGTAGTGAATGTGAGGGAAGCAAGTTCAAAAGAAATTAAAATTTTGAGAATTAAACCTAAGATTTAGGTAGTTTTAACATTGTTTTAAGAAATCAGGCACGTAAATGTATCAATAAAATTTCATATAATATTTGTGCAAAGATTCTACCAACAATATTGAAGTTTAAGGTTTAGATTTTTGACATATTAGTATATTTGTGGTATACCATTTGAAGGGGCAACTCTTGAATATATACATTAAATTGTGCAAAATATAAAATGGAGCTACCTTTCTCTGAACTGAAAATTTCCTTTAATGCCCTCATCCCTCCAGTACCCCACAAATATAGAATGAGTATTATTTGCTAGATTTTTTTTGCTAGGTTTCATGATTCTTTATAAATATGAATTCTTAGGGCTTAGAACACAATCATTAGACTTTTTGGAGCAGAACGTCTCTCTGATATCAACATAGAATTGAAGGAAAATGAGCTAATCTGTTACTATGGGAATGATTGTTATTTATCTTATTAACAATGAATTTTGTTTTATTAAAGCTTTCTGTATAAACACTTCAAGTCTGTCAATGATCCAGCCCTACTCAATAACTATAGAGCTCTGTGGACAAATCTAGTAGAGAAGAAAAACATACATTTGTCTAATGCTATGCTGTATTGCTGTACTGCAAATGTCTTACGCAAAAATAATCAACATTTTAGTGAGAATATTTACAATGACTAAGGAAAACTGTTAATTTCGGAACCACGATAACTATGAACAAGGAGTCAGGATACCGAGACGTTGGTATGGTGAGAAGCAGGATTTATTAGTGCCGGCACTGACTCAGTGGATTCCAATCCAAAGACTGCGCCAGGAGTGCAGCAGGGCCATGCCTTTTATACATTCACTACAAGGTTAGGGGGGAGTCAACACCCAGGAACCGTTACAGTGGGAGCTATTAGTCACTATAGGTGTATTTGGGATGCTACTTATATTTTAATCTATTTCTGTAAAGGTTACCTGAATACCATATTATAAACTAATGGACTTCCATAACTATGATTAAAAGCTGCTCCATACTACTGAGTCCCAGTGAGGGGGGTGGGGGGATACACTGTTACATTGTTTCACTCTCAAGCACCTGAGCACCTGTGATTCCTCTACATTCCTGAAGCCTCAACAGAAACTTTGTCTCCTTGGCTTCCATTCCTTCCTACAACAATTTCACTGCTGAAAAATGGCAGTAGTATATTCAAAATGAAGCTACACATGGATAATATATGAAATTATTAGCATAGAATCTTTGACTATTAATGTTGGTTTCTTCGCAGAATAATTTTTAGAAACCAAGATGCATAAAAATGGGAGGAATTGTGAACAACCTGCCACCCAAAATCAAAGATGAGTGAGGAATTCTATAGAAAATGTTGACATCATTTGATGTGGTTATTAAAAATTTAGATTTAGTTAGGGTCATTTTTACGATGCCCTTTGAAATTAGCAGTAAAGTTCTTCAATTCAGAAACAGAATATGAAGACTCTTCTAAAGAACAATAAAATCCTTCAGAATAAACAAAAAACAAATATGAAGAAAAACAAAGCTAAATTAATTCCTACTTGAAAACAGCTAATTTTCAAAATATTACTATTTCTCATGCTTCATACCTTTTTTCTTATAAATATAAACTCAAGGAAATAATCACTGATATTCTCAATTAAAATATGAAAGATCAAAACCCTGTTTTTCTTTCTTATTACTTAAAAAACAACAAAAATATATTATCAAAAAATATGGTTTGTAGACAAATTTGGTTTCAGAATTAAATAACCTAGGCACCTAACCAAGAGTTTTGAGAGGTTAACTCACTGAATCAAGAAGTTGTATTTCACTAGCTTCATTTTAAAGTTGAGGAAATTGACAGCAATAGAGAATAAGTAATTTGCCTGACCTAATCTAGAGAGTAAACCTAGATTCAAACCCAACTAATGTACCTACAACACTCAAACACTTAACTGCTAGAAAATGCTGTATACATACACAGGAAATCAGTGTTACATGTGGGGAGACTGGTTCTTGTATCCAGGTAAATGGAAATGCTTAAACAGAAAATTTATTTTTTTTATTCTCAAAAACAGGAATTACTGAACTTTTAAATGTGAAGCATGTGTACTCCTATATACAAATAGTACTTAAGAAAGTTCAATTTGGCAAGATTGTTGTGGGGAAGAACATGTAGGAAAAAACATTTAAGAGATGCTGCAAGAGGTAATGTAATTAGTGAGGCTGAAAAGGGAAAAGCTTTTAGTGTATTTAGGGCTTCTGTAGATTATTCCCTACTATTACAACCCAGGGGGAGAGGAACAGGGTACACGGGGACCATCGGAGCTTTCCGCTTAAACCTAAAACAGCTCTAAAAAATAAAAACTAGTAATAAGTATTAAAAAAATAACAGCCATAAATGTTCACATTTTCTTATGATGAACAGCACTTTGACAAATAATCCTTCACTGACTGCTGTGCACTTTCCTTAATTTGGACCCATATCATTATTGGTTTATTGCAGTTGTATATTGTTTCAACTTATCCTTTTTGAAAATGCTGAATCTTACTAACAATTCAACCTATTACTTATTATATTATTAAAGCAAATAAAATTAAGATGTGCTGTTATTTGTTCTTGTACATCCAGTGTCCTTATACATCCTCATACATCTATATTCACCTGTAAGGTTAAGCTTTTAATGCATCCTCAGAAATATATGTGTATAATATATATATATATATGAATTATATCTTTATAAAGCATGCATATTCACTACATCATATATATGTAATATATGATATACATACATATATAAAACAAAATAATAAAGATTGCAGGGGAAATGAAGAAGAGGATTCACATTATGGACAACATAAAAGTTTAAGACATTTCTTGTTCAAAGTTTCAGATTTCTGGCAACTTGTCTTCCCAGAAAAGATACAGAATACTTTTTATTAACCAGAATATTTAAGCTCAACTCACCCTTACTTCAAAGCAAAGCCCTACAGTTGGCTAAACACACCATCTAAACACCAACTCTATTTTATTTCCAAGTTTATTTCTCCCTCTTCCCCAAAAAATTATGTAGGAAATTAACATCTGGAACAAATCATAATGCAAAAAGTATAATATTTTCATTATTCTACATGGTGTATTTATTCAACTAGTATTTACTGAACATTTTCTGTGTGACACAAACAGTTCTATGTATCAACTATACAGTGGTAAAAATTATAAAGCATCAAGATCTAAAAGAATAAAAGAAAAGTAACCAAAGTGGAAATATGTTTGGATCATAAAATTAGGCATTAATAATATTAGTTGGATATTAATAATTCACAATACATTACTTTTAGAGCAGCCAAAGAGAAAATGAAACATAGTAAATTATATTTCATATTAGCCCATACCAGGAAATATTTAGCACCCTACACTTCATAGAAGAGAAAAGTTATCTTTGAAAAAAAGAAATTTAATGATTCAGGTGAAAGAAATACATTTCATTAGATGTGAAAAATGAGCTTTTCTGCTTATCAGTAAATATGTTATCCTAAAAGGACACTAAGCTGCTCTTAAAAGAGCAGAAACAAAGAAACCATAAAAATGGTATCTGGGAGGGTTGCAGTAATGTTTCTGTTTTGTTACAATGTAAAAATCTAATTATCAAAGAAGTATTTGATGAAGTTTTTCTCTTTACTTTTCTGAAAAATGTTCAACAATGCAAGAATTTGTCACAGCATGAGGATACGAAAAACCTGTGTAAAACAGGGAACTTGACATTTAAATACCACTTTAAATTTTATAACTACTTCTTTTTCTTAAGGAATTCAATTAAAGTAATTTGTTGGTTACTGGATAAATGGTCCTGAACAAGATAACTTATTAATCCTTCTGGATTTCCTTTGTTACTAGAGTGTTTCTAATGGGCATTTAAATAATTCATGCCACCCAGTGTATTACTTCTATTTCCCCTTCTAGTCCAGTCTTATTTTAGTCTATTAATATTAAATGTACAAGTAGATTCTTTTGAGATCAATGACTGACTTAATTTCTATAAATTACAGATATTTTATTTAACAATGGTAAAAGTTGAAATAGTTGCAGGATACTACAAGTAAGAACTTTTTTGAGGTAAATGGAATTTTTATGCATCTAAATACCATCTGTCAAGAAATGCAGTTCTGTATTAATACTTCATGTTGATCATTGCAACTTACAAAGTAAAGCTACAAAAGGGAAGAACAGATATCCTGTGTAAATGAAGAAAGCAGAAATAGTTCTTATGAGATGCTCTGAAAATTAAAAAACAAAACAAAACCTTAGGTTTACATACTCAAATCTATTATACAAGTATGCAAATTAAAGAATTTGCTTTGGAAAATTTTCTGGAATTATAATAAACAAGGGAATCTTCTTTTTTTTTTTTGAGAGGGCATCTCTCATATTTATTGATCAAATGGTTGTTAACAACAATAAAATTTTGTATAGGGGACTCAATGCACAATCATTAATCAACCCCAAGCCTAATTCTCAACAGTCTCCAATCTTCTGAAGCATAATGAACAAGTTCTTAAATGGTGAACAAATTCTTACATAGTGAATAAGTTCTTACATGGTGAAGAGTGCAAGGACAGTCATCACAGAAACTTTCGGTTTTGATTACACATTATGAACTATAAACAATCAGGTCAAATATGAATGATTGATTTTTATACTTGATGTATATGTGAATCCCACATTTCTCCCTTATTATTATTATCATTTTTTAAAATAAAATGCTGAAGTGGTAGGTAGATGCAAGATAAAGGTAGAAAACATAGTTTAGTGCTGTAAGAGGGCAAATGTAGATGATCAGTTGTATGCCTATGGACTAAGTATTAATCCAAGCTAGACAAGGGCAGCAAAACATCCATGGATGCAGAAGATTTCTCTCAAAACAGGGGGGGTGAGGTTCTAAGCCTCACCTCTGTTGATCCCCAATTTCTCACCTGATGGCCCCCCTGTGACTGTGCCTGTCTTAGGTTGTTCCTCCCTTGAGGAATCTCACCCGTCTCTGGCTAACCAGTCATCTTCTGGGGTCATACAGGGAAATGTAAAGTTGGTAAGTGAGAGAGAAGCAATATTGTTTGAAAAGGTTAGCTTTTTACTTTTTTGCAGATTTATACCCTTTGGTTTCTATGCCCAGCATTTGTCTTGAGGTATCTTTACCACTTGGAAGAATTATGATACTCGGTAGGGAATCTTCTTATGCTGGAGATATTATGGATTAAAATAACTTATCAGACAACTGTCTTTTGTATTTCCGAAATTATCAAATTTATTTTAAGAACACATTCCATGGAAATCAAGGATAGCTCCTCATTTTATACAGTATTTTTCTTTGAAAGATCAGAGATTTTCTTCCCCTTTAATCAACTTTTTAATTTTGGAATAAAAAAATAAATTGCAAATATAATACAGTATCCAATATAATATATTCAGTTCCCATATTGTTAGCATATTATGTTGTATGGTAACTTGTCAATAAATAAATACCTATACATTAATATTGGTTAAAACAATACTTTATTCAGGTTTCCACAATTTTTACTTTATGTTATTATGTCTGTTCCAGGATCTCCTCCAGGACATGGCATACATTTAGTCATCATGTCTTTTTAGGTTTTCCTTAGCTGTGACAAAAAGCCTTCTAACTATAATAACTGGTCTACAGATATTTCAAATAAATTTAAAAAGGAATTGGTTTGTATACATTTAAACAAGGAACTTTTTAAAAGATTAATAAGTAAATAATGCAAAATGATTACCTGAATTCAACAACAAAATTCCTCAACCTTACTAAATTTCTGTCACCTAGAACTTAAAATAAAAAAGCTATTTTGATTTGTGTTTAATCTAAATGTAAGATAAGCATAAATAATAGTACTAGAAGTTATTGACTATTAAAAATTTGTGTTTATGTCTTTCTGGCACATTCAAATGAAATGTTTATTGTCTCTTAGAATAAAAGGAAAACTCTGACGGGGTCCATAGTACAGGAGCAGGTATATCTATGAGGTTGGGGTACACCACCCTCCCAGCATGTGGAGGTGTTTACCATTCTGGAAGTTCTTTACACACTGTAGTTTACAGATTTTTACTGAGGTTTGATCATGGAAACATGATCAATTACTAACTCAGTTTTCAGCCTTGCTCACTTTCCCAGAGCATGAACAGTGTGACTGAAAATTCCAAGCCTCTATTCATGTTTTCTTTTTCTGGCGACCAGGATGGTGACCTCATCCTGAAGCTATCCAGGCATCCACCAACAGTCACTACATTAGAGCAAGTGACACTACTATCACCCAGGAAATACCAAGGAATTTAGGGCCTCTGTGTTAGGAATTGGGTCCAACGACCAAAAATTGGAACAAAAGATGTTCCCAGTACACCTATCACTCAGGAAATTACAAGAGTTTCAGAAGCTCTGCGACTGCAACTGGGGCCCAAGCCCAAGTATTTAAACAAAAGTTGCTCCTAGCACCCCTATCACTCAGGAAATCACCACAGTTTCAGGAGCTTTGTGTCAGAACCAAATATATATTTCTTACTATGTCACAGTCCACTCCCCACCTTCTCCTTTACCCCCACCCCCACCTGTCTTTGGCCATGGACTACTTACAAACAAGTGATGACAAAGTCAAAAGATTCTGGCATATTACTAGAATCCCATTCAGTCGTTAATAATTAGTCCAGTCCATCAACGTAGTGTATGAGTAGGTCTCCCAGGGCAAGGCTACTAAGTTTTGTAGGCTTCCATTTGATCTTGTTAAGTCTAAAGGAGGAATGATCTCAGCCATATACTGCTTCACACTTTCGGGTATCTGATACTATTGAGCTCAGAGATAATAGTATCTCTTGTTCTGAGTCTCTTTCAAGTTGTTAACATATCACTAGATATTTCATTACATAATCCATTTATTCATTCCTTTACCCACAGCTATTACTCTTTCTATTTATGCCAAAAATACAAGACTTATCTTATGGGCATCAGTCATGAGGGTAGTTTTAATTAATGTACAATAACAAGCTAGGAATTGCCCTTCAAGTGGAAATTCTCTAGTTCAAAATCCCTGTAGTTAAAGGGAAGCACTCACAGGCTTTGCTAAAGCTCCAGTCCAAGAGGCACATAGAACTGACTATTACACAGAGAATTTGTCCACACCAACATTCCTCTTCCACTGTGTGTTGTGTGGACTCAAGCAATCTTATTTGTCCCCATTTAGCATATGCAATTAATATTGCTCAAAGGGCCAATTTTGTGCCTTCTGTTTTACAAGTCCAGGTAGAGGAAATGTTTCCCAGTCAGATACAATGTTCATACCCATAAAATACTCAGGTTAAAGAGATACAACCACCTTATAGAAAGTGAGTTCAAACATACCAACTCTGTTCCAAACTTTCACCTCAATCGCATCTTCTCTTACGTTCCTAATTGTAGCCTCCATTTGGACTTCATCAACAAGTT
Source organism: Manis javanica (assembly GCF_040802235.1). NCBI lineage: Eukaryota > Metazoa > Chordata > Mammalia > Pholidota > Manidae > Manis > Manis javanica. Next base: position 122,994,234 of record NC_133160.1, on the reverse strand, counting down.
TTTATTTTACAATAACAGTTAATGTTCCCTGGTATGCTATACCATTCCCATAAAATATTTAGGCAAATGAGACACAACTTCTGTACATAAAGCCTGTTTAAATATCACAATTTTCACTGTAATTCTATCAATCCTTACATTTTTATATTTGCAATCTCATCAGGTCTTTACAAAAGGATTTTGGAACCACAGTTCATGGGTTCCTACATTATAATGAGCAACACCTCTCCTCCAGTTGCCAGTCACATGTTTCACACTGTTGTCTGAGACTTCATTGAAAGCATCTTTACCATTCACATTTTTTGCAGATTCTGTTCATTACAATATATGCATTCTCTAAGAAGACAGTTATCTCTATAGAACTCTTCTTTTCTCTCTGAATTCTCACAGAATCTCCTTTAATGACTATTTTTCTACCAATAGTCTTTACAAGGCAATCTGGGCTTTTTCTATCATACACCTCAAAACTCTTTCCCTTCCCAATCCCAAAGCTACTTCCTTCAGCAAGGCTACATGTCTGGATACCAAAATCCACATTAGTTTGATAGCCATAACTAAGTACCACAAACTGGTTAGTCTAAACAAGAGATATTTATTGTCTCACAGTTGTGAGGCTAGAAGTCCAAAATCAAGGCGTCCTTAGGTTGTCTCCTGGGGGATGTGAGGGAAGGACCTGTTCCAGGAATCTCAGTCCTTAGTTCATAGATAATAGTCATCTTCCTGTGTATGTTCACATTGTATTCCCCCTATGCATGTCTATATTTCAGTCTAAATTTACCCTTTTATAAGGACAATGGTCATTTTGGATTAGAGCCCACTGTAATGACCCCATTTTAAATTGATTACCGTTTAAAGACTTATCATCCAAATAAGAGTGTATTTGGAGGAACTGGGTATTAGAACTCCATCATATCTTTTGGGGGCACATAGTTCAACCCATAACAATAATCTACAAAATCAATTTATCATATTCAGCAACAATTTTATGGAAACAATAACTTACTTTTCTCCCTAAGTCATAATTAAAATGGATGATTATTACATATTTGTCATCAATACACTTCCTAAAATAACATATTCTTATTCAAATGTTTCACAACCATGAATTCTAAATTTACATGTGATAAGTGTAAAGTTTAAAAATCACTGAGACACTTACTACCCAACTAGTTTGTTGTGTTCTTGTCTGCACAGCCACTTTGGACCTTGCCACAGGGCTGTAGTGGCTGCAACAAGTGACAGAACCTTAGGGGATGCTTCACAGTGATATTATTCCTCCTTTCTGAAGTTTACCCACATCCCGGTGGGAGCAGAAAGACAGGATAACTGTGAGATTATATATGAGCAAGATGTGGTTGGTCTCTGAGGCTAAGGGTCAACTAGGCTTATACTTTAACTGAATACAAAGGAAGTAGGAATTTTCTAGACATTTTGATTACAAAGACCATCACACATGGCCATTCTTTATCCAACAACTCCACAATTACAGACGTTTAAGAAAAATCTTCGGGCCAATCCTATAGTAGTTGGGAGGTCTTTTGTACAAGGTGACCATTAGCATCTTTAGCCTTCTGTGTCAGGTTCATAGCTAGACTGCAGCAAGTTCCCCTAATGTCCTGGAGAAGGAATATTTGCCAAATGTGATGACAAGAGCAGTAAGAAGGTGAAATATCAAACTCTGAAATTTACTTTGAAATAACCACTGACATTTTCTAAATCCAATCAAGAAAACAACCCCATCTACCATCAGACAGTGAGGATCCAGAAAATAGAGTATTAACCAAATCTCCAAAATACAGTTTATCTGCAGTGTCTTTTATTTTTGTAGTAGAGTTACAGGTTCTACTCAATCTTTAAGAACAAATGTGTAACTCCTTTCTATAAAACTGTGTAGGTACTTTCTTGAAATGGTGATATGATGTACTATTTTGAAAAACCTCTTTTTCCATTCTAAACACTTTTCATGTTAGTTTTTTTTTTAAGATTCATGAAATTCTAAGTGTTCTTTGAGCTAAAATTTGAGACAGTCTTTGAACCACATGGTCTACTTTTTCTGCCTCCAGGATAATATACTTTGAGTCAGACTGAGGACAAAAGTATGCTGCCTAAAATCCTCTTTTAAAATTTTGCTAATATATTGTCATTTGATATGCAAATGATGAATCCAATGATTATACTTGTAATTATTCTGCAGTAAAGTGTTCATTGCTACTAGTAAGTGATAAAGTTCCTTCTTTTCATGGTAGTTTGTTGTTTTGTTTTCTTCCAGGTGATGTTTCAATTAATGAAGATCTTCAGGAAGCTTTATTTTTATCTTGTTTGGAACCTCAAATTTAACCTATTGATATAAAGGTGATTACTTGTAAGCCCTCTATCCTCTAAAACATCTCACCATATCTTTTTTGGAAGAGGTTATATTCAAGGATTATAAAACTGGCTAAATTCATGAGCCTCTTTGTAACAAACCCATAAACAGAAAGTATAAGGGATTAACAGCCATCAGTGTGGAGAGCAACAGTTTAGTCCTTGAATTTAAACATAAACTTCTGTCTGAGGTAGTAAGCCTACAATCACTGGAACATATTTAAATGTCTGAGATGGAGAAAACTGAGTAACACTCAGATGCAAAAAAAAATCTCAAAAAGCTTTTAAGACTCAGGTTTCTGTCTCCATATAAGGAACAACCTTTACAGGTTTCCTTCATGGTTCTGTTTTTCAATTCTGGGGAATGTACTAGGAAATTTTCAAATATTCTTGTGGTTTTCTTCTTCGTTGATATTTTAGGTTAGTTTTCAAGGAAGGTTTGCTCTAATGGTATGTAATATTTTTGTCAAATTCTATTTTAAGTGATTTGGTCTCTTCAGAGATTATCAGATTCTGGTGATTCTTTTGTTTTAGGAGAGGATCATAATTTTCAGAACATTCTGAATGTTACCAGTAAATTGATTTCATCCCTTGAGACTATAATAGGATGTCAATTAAAGCCTGGACAAAAACATTGAGCCAAATGGGTTTGGATTCTTTTATGGAACACTGAAGGGTTTTGATTACTGCACTGCATTTAGGATAATAGTCAGCCAAAAGCATTCCTCTGGCTTCAAATGTGTGTTGGTTGGTATGTACATTTATCTTTATCACAACTATTCCATTAGTAAGGATTATATCATGAAGCAATTCCTAAGACTGAATGCCATTCTGGGCAGTGTGAGGTTTCCATTTGTAGTTAAAAAAACTCTTCTATTATTCAAAAAATCATGTACCACTCCAAAAGAAGATCTATTATCTCTGTAGATGTTGACTCTTCAGAGAGTGGACATGTTCCAGTAAGAGCTCTTAGCAGGATCATTTTATGTTGATTTAAGGTCTAAGAAACTATTGGATTCATTAATCTGTCACAAATCAGTAATAATATATTTAACCTAATATTTTTCCTGCTCTGTTTCAGGTAAGAATAATTTATGAAGAGAATTAAAATGGATTGTCAAATGTTGTTTTTAAAATATCAGTTTGAGACAAGTGAGCTGATGAATAGCCAATTGATGGTCATGATGTATTATTTCATCAGGAATGTTCAGTAATGTGGCAAGATTTAAGCTATTGCATTAGCGCAGAATTATCTAAGAAGGGGGTAGTCTTCTATATTGTATGAGGTTAACAAATTGGCAGAAAAATATAATATATTATCAATTAGAAGCAAAGTTTGGGGAGGATAAGGCAAATGATTTAAATCATTTCTCAGAATAAAATTTTAACTATATGGAAATGGCTACTGTCCTTAGAGAGTAGATTAGCCAAAGTTATAGCTCCAGAATTATACTGTAATATGCTATCTTCTATGATGTGATTTTGTTTGAATGACCAATACTAAAGCATATTCAAATTTTTCACATACAAAGAATAGGATTTATGGTAATCAGGAAGCCACAGAGTGGCTTAATGGCACAAAGGACATATTGTGAGTGAGTGAAATTCTGGAGATCTAATGCCTCAAATTTGGGAAGGCTATTTCATACAAATTGGTGCAGACTGATAACTATATGGAGAGGAAAAAATCATTTTCCCTCTATCCTCCTAGGTTTTCTGGTGGGATCCTTATAAATTAGATGGGAAAAGATAGATAAACAAGGAAAACAAAAATAGAAGTTCAATTACAGGTGAATCAGACACATGGGAACACATAGGATTGGTAACTCAAAGGGGTGGTTAAAACTTGAGCTCATTAGCATCATACCAAAAGGACAATACAGTTTTAGAGAATTGACAAGACAAAGGAAAAAAACTGAATTATGAACATGGAAAATTGTGGGAAGGTCGATACATGGAGGAAACTAATGGAAGGCAAAGACGTGTTTGTAAGATTTGTTATATAGATTCTTGTGCTATTTCTGAGATGATAAGGGTCTAGAGTTGTTTCCGATGATTAACTTCTATCCTTCCTGGTAGAGAGGGGACGAAGTACAACTCCTCAAATGTATGTCCTACTCTTACACAAATAGGAGGAGGACAGGGAGCTTTTCATATATCTGCTCCTCAATTTTCTTTAGATTGAAATATTCAATATGCTAAAGTGGCATATTTGAAGGTGGTATACCATGCTACTGTACAATATCTTATTCTCAAAACTACTTAAGTTCTCCACTAGTGAAGAAAGTTCTAAGGTGCCCATTGATAGTCAATTGCTTGCTGCTTGCTTTGAAGATGCCATGCAGCAGACAATGGACTGGAGATTAGCATGTTAGTAATTTATCTTTGGAGACACAGTGACGCTTTTCAGCAACTTTTTAAAGATAAAGAAATTCTTTCTATTAAATTCTGTAGTGAACAAAGCATTAAAACTCAATCTGATTCTGAAGAAGACTAGTGCTTCTCTTGAAGGAAAGATAGATGAAATATTTATACAGACACTGAGAAAAGCATGAAGGTGCTTTAGCATATGTACCCCTGTGACACAACTGTCCAACTATAGCATTCATTTTCTCAACTGAAATCAAACAGAAAACAAATATTGACTTTGTTAAATGTATAGCTTTGATAAAGAAGGATGAACAGCGTTCTATCACAGTAAAATAAATGGCATATGAAAGAACATAGGCAAGAATAAAATTTAGATGGGCAACAACCAGAAAATTAGGTACAGTAATCATATTTATGACCCCAAGATCCTGGATAAAATCATGGCCTTGCCCATAAGATTTCTTAAATAGAAAAAAGAGGCCTTTAAAGTTGTAATTGGACTTTTCTGTACTGAGTTCTTTCTTTTATTGTTTTCAAGAATAGTAAAGGAGTTTGTGAACATAGTAAGGGACAAAGATACTATTATTATTTTTGTTGTTAGCATTAACAATGGAAAATATCCCCTTATTCCTGTTATTCATAAGAATGAGAATTGTTGTGATTCTCCTGCCAAAATCAGTTGAAGCAATTTAGACTCTGGGTGATTAAATATCAAATTAAACCTCTAGAAAGGATGATGCAAGGAACTTCTGGTCTGCTCTAACTTTATCCAGGCAGGAAGATAGTCTTATACTCATTCCAAGTCATGGGAGAAAGTTTTGTAAAATAATATTTATTATGAGATTGCAACACATATTCAGACTTCATTTATAAGGGGCTGCAGCTCAGGTGACAGCTTGGGGAAGGAGTTACTCCACTGCTTGCTTAGGTGAAGGGCTTGTCAGGGATCATAAGGGATTTTAGGTCATGGGCTGAACTGAAGTACAGTCTGACATGTCCAAGGTCAGAGGGTACGTACAGTTACATATATCCAGATGAGGGAGTATTCTCATATTAAATACAAGCAGGATGAAATCTCTGGGCTAAAGGTCAGTCACTGTCATGTTTGAATCATTATGTATGGGGAATTCTCCAGGCACTTACACAAAGACGTCAAAATTAAATATCTCAATTTGAAACAAAAATAATTGTTTTTATCATTCAGGTAAGGACTAATTCATAAAGAATACCATTAACTGGTAATCTAATGGCTACAGTTAGATTTTTTCAATTATCTAGAAAATGCAATTCACCTTTTGGATGATACATTTAAAGTTCAATGAATTTCATAATGTGTGATAAATCCATACTGAAGAGGACTGAGTCAAAAAATTTTGCCTTTCAAATGTAATAAATTTACCTTACACACAACAAATCAATTTGAGTATTGCTGTAAGCAGTTTACTAGCAATTATGAAAATAATCTAACACCTGTTATATAGTATGTTAAATTAAAATATTTTTCTTAAACTTGATGCAGCATACTATCATTATAAATGATGTGCTATAACTTATACCATTTCTAAGCCTACACATTAATGTGCACATAATATAAAATAATCAGCAATAAAGCTTGACTGAACAGATCATTGCATCACAATTTATTTTTTTCTCTAATAAAATTAATTATTTGTATCTATGTTTCTCTAACACTCTTATTTTAACATAAAACATCAGCAGTATCCTAAGTAATTATGACTTACCTTTAGATTTTGCATTGTTTATTTATAAACAACAAAGTCATCTCAAGACCAAATGTCTCCTTATAGTGGTATTTCAGGGTGTTTGTTGGATAATTAAATATTTTCATCCCATTATGCCAAAGTCACAATTTCCAAAAATTGAGTCTCATAAAGTTAAAAAACTTCAACTTTGAAAAGGTCCCTAGTCATCCTCTACCTATCTGAGATAAGGAAATATCTTTCACATTATTGCTTTTAAATCACTAATCTACCTCTTCATATTACTGAGATTTTCATAATTCATCACAACTAAATTTAGAATACCAATGAAGTTTATATTATATATTTATGGTTTGTTTTATTATCCACAAAAATCAGTTATAATATCTGGTAGACTATGTTCACCCACAGTTCATTCTGAGCAAAAAGTTAATGACATCATTGGGGAAGAAAGGCATGTTCAGAGTCAAAGAGAACAGAAAAGGTTAAGGCACAGAATGAAAGTTTTCTGAATAATGGATAGCAGTAAAAAGCAGCAGACAAGCATAAGCTGAAAGACTGTGGTCTGCATATTTAGAGACAAAGAAGCAACTCAGCTTGCACCAGAGTTAAAGGGGCTAAAATTTTAGGTCCCCTGAACATGAGAGTTTTAGAGGGGATTTGTTAAAAGTCATTACAAAAACAGCTTAAACCTAGATCTACTTCTACCCCTTATACAGAGAGTTGACTACCTTTCATAGTTTCAGAAAATAGTAAATATATTGTCTGGAACATGTGCACAACAGAGTATTTAAGTCCAGGTGCTGCAGCTGAAGTCTAGGATGTCATATTGAAAACTGAGGAATTATATAAAAGCAGGTATTCCCAACAGGAAGTCCTCCATCTCCACCTAGCCCTGACAGTGCTGGCTGGAATGTTGAGAGTTCTGCTTCCTCAGACTCCTCAGGCAGCAGATTGAAAGCTTCCTTCCTGAGGTAATGGACTAGCTCAAATTAAAGGACTATAAATACTAATATTAAATAGTTTTCCAATGAAGTGACTGACCTTGTCAAATCACAGTAAGTCTAACATACCACCATGCATCGTCCAGAATTTATGATCAGCTTTGAAGTGCCATACTCTTAAAAGTATATATGCCCATATGGATGGGCAGCCAAGGCTTACCAGGTATCTGTGGAACGAATCTATAAGATGATTTACGAGGGAAAACCATTAACTGATTGAGGATGAGAAAAGATGTTTGAAGACTGGTTGAGGCATTAAGTAATTCCTCGGTTAGCATACAAATACATTTACTAGGAAAACTTACCCATATTACAAGAGTCATTAGTAAGAGTCATTTTAGATTACTGATTAAGAATTTGTAGTAATATCCAAGTTGAGTGATTTTTCTCTACCAAAACAAAGCTACTCAGCATCAGGTTCTAATAGTTTACAAATGGTTAGCATTAAGATATTTAAATATGATTGATGAATAAGTAGCCCAGGTCATTACAGTTTAATTAAACCATACTCTCTGAATGGTAGAGTCTATCATAAAATTTGTCTTATATTCACTATGGCTTTAGGTCTTGTACATACTAGGTATTTCCTATTATACCTATTCATTTACTATGCATTAAACCCATTTTTTTCCCATGTATATACCATGCATTGCAGAGAAGAGGTAGGAACTAGGGGTTGATTTGTGTTTTCTGTGAAGAGATGCTAAAATCTTAACTTCTGGCACCTGTGAATGTGAACTTATTTGGAGTCATTTTAAGATGAGATCATATTGGATTAAGGTGGCCCCCCAAATCGAATGACTGGTGTCTCTATGAAAAAGAAATGTAGAGATTCAAAGATGCAGATACATAGGAAGAGCACCACTGGCCCATGGAGGTGGAGACTGGAATGATTCCCCACAAGCCAGGGAATGTCCAGGACTGCATGCAAACACCTGAGGCTAAGCCACAGGAACCAACCTCTATTGGGCCTTCAGAAAGAGCCTGCCCTTTGATTTTGGATTCCTGGCCTCCAGAACTGTGAGAAAATACACTTATGTCATTTTAAGCTGTCAGTCTGTGGTACTTCATTGTGGCAGTCCTAGGAAATTAACATAGTAGGCTTGAGTAAATCTGTCTTGCCTTAGCCAGTTTATTATGAATTCCATCTTAGCGTCAATAATTATGGATGTGTGCCTTGCCAGATTATATAAGTGGGTCTGAGATACATATTTCATGCCTGCCATGCCTAAATGAGCCCTATTGCCTTACTAGCTTTATTTTCAAACACATACTCTAAGTTTTCTTTCTTTGGTTCATCTTTTCATTAGAATGGAGGATTACACGAATTTTTGTTTGAGAGTGGTATTTATTACAGCTTTCCTATTCACTTTGAGAATAATTGTTTTCAATAATTTAAAGAAGTTTTGAAAGACAATCCAACATTATCTTTAGAACAAGATTCTGGGATGATGCTACTTAGCGTGTAGGACGGTCCTGTCAACTACTAGTTGAGCCATTTTCCTAGTGCTCCTAATCTCAGTTTCATCATCTGCAAAATAAAGACAGGAATAGCAATTCATTCAGAGTTGTAAGAATTGCATGAGTTAATAATCCAGGTGAAGTGTTTCAAACAGCTCCAGGATACCGAAGTCAATAAAATTTAGCTGTCATTTTTATGAAGGGAGGCACTTCCATTTCCTAGGGATGTCTTTCCTTTACATTGAGTGACATACATCCATCTCTGCCACATAAATTATTAGCCTTTCATAATGTAATAAATGATTTATGGAATACTGTTTAATAATGAGGACCTTTTAACATTTTGCTATACTGTAAGGTTGATGAGGTTTCCAGAGTTAGGATAGCATGTAAATGAATCTCATTTTAGCACTTGGAAAGAATTTTGAAGATATGAATTTTATTTTTAAAAATTTTATTATCTTGCTATATCTGCTATATACAGCAATTCAATTAACCACTGATAATTTAGAAAAGATTTAGTGACCTGTGGTGATAAAACATTATGTTGAAGGGGTTCACAATTTCAATAGTAAACTTAGTAGTTAATGATAACCTTAACCCAAATCTCTCTTACAAAATGCTTTATGTGTCATCAGGAGAAGAAAAACAGTGTGAAATATTTGAGAATATTCATTTATATTGCTCATAATGTGTTCATACAAATAATAAATATATAAATTTATTTTATATTTTGTTAATATTCTACATTTTTTCCCGAACCACAATGTTTCTGAAACTTTAATGGTTATAAATTATATATTAAATTTATCAAATGGGCTATCTCCAAAACTACTGGGCACCTTGATGCTAATAACAACTCTAAATTTATAAAATTAAGTCTGTAATTTCTCCAAGTAGGAGAAATCTGAGTATAATATATTAAAAGAAATTTTTAAAGACAAGAATATTACAAGTGAATTAAATTTAATTTAGATAATGGACTCATTCTGGCAGAAGTATTCCCAAGAAGAAAAGTAAGTGTTTTAAATAGCAAAGAAGCTAGGCTTAATGGTATGAATCATATTTCCTATCATTATTGAGAATTATTACTGTCATTTGACATATGACACACTGATAAACATGATAGACATGTTAGATGTACAACTAACAGAAAAATAAACTTTAAAGTGGTTGGTTCTTTTTAATTGCAAAGATAATTGAATAAACAACCTAAATTCGTATTTCCCAAGGCTTTATCCCACAGTACATTTGTGGGACTGCTTTGGTACAATTTGTAATAATAATTTTCATTTTACTTGATAATTACTTCAATCATTCAATATAATTTTGAATGACTATTATGTGCTTGACAGAAAAAATGAAGTATAATATGTTCAAATGGATCTTTTCATAAATATTGAAAAATTTTAGAACTCTAAAAGATATATAATCTGTTAAAAGTGGAAATATAAGAGAATAAATAATGCAAAACAGTAGATTTGACTGTGATAAATCTAATAACAAGCAAGCTTTGAGTGAGATTAGTTCTTTGACATGTACATAGGCATATTTTTAAATAAGAAAATAACTTAGCTGAAAAAGCAGTTATACAATATCTACTCTTTGAATAAGAGAAAATGACCTTGTTCTAGAACAGAATAATGCAAGTCAAAATAATGACTTATCTCCAACTTCTTTAATGATAAGAAGAAAAGATAAATCATAGGTAGTCAGTCTAAAGTTTTTATTAATACAGTTTTATAAGAGTAGTAACAAATTTATACTTTAATTGTAATCTAGAGATTAGAGAGGGCTTTGAATTTCAAAAGTACCACATTTAATGCAAATAATGAAGGTAAATACACTGCGATTCAGAAGTATTAGTTCAAATTTTTAAAGCAACTGAATCTCAGTGCAAACCTCAGACTTTGTCTCCAAGTTCAATATCCTTTCCAAAATTATAACTTCTAAAGAAATAAGCAAAACAGGAGAAGATATTTGATTACCTTGGTATCTGATATTAGTGATTAAAATTAAAGTAGTTGTTTTCTTAAATACCTAAAATCATAGAAAATACTAATTGTACTGTGTGTTCTGAATATTGTACATTTACTAAATGATCAGGGAAGTGATAGCTTTCTTTTTCTTTTCCCTTTGTGTTTTTATCTATTGGTGCAACTGTAAAGTACCTATTCTTATTTGCTAATAATTTACACATTCATTTATTTAAAAAACATTTATTGAGTCCATAGATATAAACAGAAATTTTAGATCTCTTTCAAATGGGGGATATCACCAGAGAATTTTTAAAGTATCTGGTAATTTCTTTCAATCATGCTATATTTATCAGGCATAAAGGTGTAATTAGCTACTGACATTTGCAGTAACAATATTTTCAGTAACATGTTGTTAAAAAATCATCCTCTAATATTTATAAATTCCAAAATAACATCTTGTTCAACATATTTTACAAATGTCAAACACATGTACATACACACACACACACAAATGCATTACACACTACAGTCACTTATAGTTCCCTGCCCAGGAAATATCAATGCTAAAATTTTGGTGTATATTAATTCCAGTCCTTATTTCTACCCATGTATAAATGTGTTCTATTTTTAAGGTGAATTGATCAACAATGAGAAGTAGCCACATAGACCGATCAGAATCAGGGTCTTGAGCTTGACGACCCTAAACCAGCGCTGCCGCTTTCTTCCTTAGCTAGGAACTTACATTTACAACTATTTCACCTCGTTGGGCCTTATTTTTCTCATCTTGAAAATGGAGAAAAATAATAATAATCAATTGCATAGAATTTTGTAAAGATTAACTAAACATGGAATGTACTAATAGTGTCTAATGAAGAGTAATTTAACCATTATTATCATGAAATGTATTGTTTGGTAACCCACTTTTTACCTAATAGTTACAGAGATAGTGAGGGCATTGGGCATTGTTCTGTATTTCATTTTAATGACTGAATATAGGATTAGTTAAAATATCCTTGATAACTGAATAAATAATATGCTGCATACAATGCTTATGTCATTATATGTTAAAACAGTCCTCAACTGTGAACCTCTATACACTACTCCCCACTTCCCCACCTACTTTTGTTTATACTTGTCAGCTAAATTCTTCGCAAATAACAAGGCATTCAATTCAAATTAAACTATATTCGGGTTTCACTGGCCAAGTCATGAACCCCAAGTACAGCAGAGATGTGGCCACCGAGACAACCAGAGATATATGAAAAGGCTTTGAATGCTATCTTATGTTTCACTCTTTCTGTCTCTGTGTTTCTTCCTTTTCTTTTTTCTTTCTTTTTAATTGGCTCCTTTCTTTTACTGGCTGATAACAAAGAGTTTGAGATCATGATCCCAGAGAAAACGAAATAAGAATTATCTATCTTCTGAAGTAAGTTGTACACCACTTCCTGTTATTTGATCATGCCAAAATGCTGCCAGACTGAGTAGTCCTGGTTTGTATTTAAGGCTTTTAACTTCATCCAGTTTCCCTCCCTATGCCAGACAGGGAAGTAAACATAATCTGACATCTGGTGGAAGTGAGGCAGATAATTTCAGCAGGAAGCAAAGAATATTTACACAGGGGTAGAAAACTTGAATGCTTACTAGAAATATGAAGGAAAATAAATAAACTGCACATGTGAATGCTTGAATGAGACATATCAAGGACCACACGTTACCAGAAGACACGCCCCATTGTTGCTTTGTGTTGCCATATATTACTTTTTCAAGAGAAGCAGGACACTCGAAATGACATGAGATATCTGATTTTAAATGTAGGCAACAACATAAAAGAAAAAAGTAGAGAAAAAAAATAAAGCATTTCAATATCAAATTCAGTAAAGGGACCATGATTTTTGCTTTCCAGTTTTAAAGTGGGAGGCTTGCAAATTCTTTTCATTTTTGTACTAATTCTAAATGCTTAATACAAATTAATTGAGATGCTTGGCATAACTAGAGCTGGATTTGAATCTTCACCCATTTTTTCCTTCTATCATAATGTAAATATAATCAGCATGTTAAACCTCATGTTCCTTATATAAACCAAGACCCTAATATGCTTTATTGATATAAGCTATATTGAAATGATATATATTAAGCACCTGAACAATAGAGGATCTTAATACATACCAGTTTATTTCCTTGCTTCATATACTTTTCTCTAAGAATTCTATTACAAAAATGAGAAGCTAAGGGGAAAAAATAGGAAGACCAAAACTGGTACAATATTTGCTCTTAGATAGTTAATATGCTACAATAAAAAGTAAGACATTAAAAAGTAATGCCTATCAGTTGGTAATTATGAAAAAGTTGGTTAACATTATTTGTAGCACATCTATGAAGAAATATAAAGTATAATTAACAGATCAGTATAAACAGAGCAGGACAGAAAAGAGGTGTAAAAGATCAAAACAAACAAAAAAGAATGAGACTATATTAACTTGACATTTTCTGATATATTTTATTTTGTAAAACTATCTAAGAATTAATTTTTTGGTCTAAATTTATCTCATATCAAAATCTCACACTTCTAGTTTAATAAAACCAACCGTGTTTGATTCCAAATACTCAGCAAATTTTAAGAAAAGCTTTGCAGAGCAAAGCAGCATCATAAGCAGGATGGCAACCACAATATTTGTTAAATTGGGTTCAGGGGGGCCATTTGTTCCATCTGTTATTTCAACTAAACTGCATTTCTGCCTTGAAAGTGTTTCACGAGACTCCAGTGAATGAGGAGCATTTGTGATTCATTTTAGTACCAGAATATTCCAGAATAATTGGCTTTTAGTGGAGAGCTGCCATTATGAGCCAAGTTTTAAAATATGCTCTTTTTCTGAATTTTGTGGCCATGCAGGGATACTTTGGAAGGATATTATATTGGCATGTGCTCCTACTAAAATGTGATTTTACAGTTATTAGCCAGAAAGGATCCTTTTAGAATGTAATACAGATAATAGCACAGCTCTAGACAGAGAGATTTCTCCTATATTCTTGTTCACTACAGAACTATTAAACTATGGCCCTGCACATAAGTAATATTTCCAAAGATGACATAATTAAGCTTTCTAAATGATTAATCTAAAATTAGTTTCCAAAATTTATTCAAACTAAATAAGAAACAAATAACAAAAATCACAATATACGTTTACAAGTACTGTGGTAAAGATTTTCCCAAGAAGTGTGGGAGCACAGAGAAATAATTAAGACAAACAAATTGGTATGGGGAAGTAATGGAAAGAAAGTTTTTCTGGAGCCATTAATAACTAAGCTAAAGTTTGAAGATTATCAGGGGTTTTATTGGAATAGAAATGAGTTAGAAAATCTTTTCAGTGTTCACTCAAATACATGGCAACTGCTAATTTCTTAATGATTGATGGGAGAATGAATGAAGGATGCATTGTTGGTATAGTAATATGTAAAAAGGCCATGGGAAAGACAGCATAGCCCATTTATAAGTAGCTCTGCAATGCTTATAAAATTGAGGGGAAAACACCAGGACAAAGGATGAACCTGAGAGAGTGAATTTTAAGGAAGCGGTCTGGATATTCTAACACCAGATTACTGAAATAATGAAATGTTTAAATATGTATTAATGTCACACATTAGCAGTAGTGAGGATGGTCTGAGGAGGACAAGGAAATCTGAAGATTGGTACTAATTAAAAGACTACTGCAGTAATACTGGAGGGATTTTTATGAAACTTTAATTTATTGGTAATAGGAATAAGGAGATAAATTCCATAATATTAAGCAACAGAACACAACTCAATGATCAGCGGACATGGAAAGTGAGAGAGAAAGAGACTACAATGTCTTTGAGGTTAAATATGTGTAACTGGACAAACATTTGCATACTGAATTTTGCATGCTGAATATATAAAATGAGAGGAAAGAATCCTGACAATCCCAATATTAATAGGAAGAACAGAGGAAAACAACAATAGAAAGAAGAGACTAAGACAGAAAGTAAGAAGGAAGAGTAAAAATAGGAGGTTGTGGTGTCATAGAATGAACATACAATTTGTCATCCAAACTGGTCAATTTTTGGAGTGATAGGGGCTATATTAATAATTACCAGGTAGGAAAGTGTAAACCCAGTCTGCCCTGGTCAAAACAAGATTGCATGGCTGTAGGGAAATAGAAGTTCCTATGGCCAGGATCCTTACCTGACCCTGATACACTTGCCCACTGCACACATGCAGTGTTTACAGGTGCATGTTGGCACACGTTTTGGCAGTTACCTACTATTCACTCTATATAAAGAGCTCTACCCAGAGCTCTGGGGCTGCAAGGCAGCAGAGGGGCCCAGAGGCAGAACATCCTTGCTGCATTCAGACTGTCTGAAGGGGATGGGATTCTAGCCCTTGACCTGTCAGCATGAGAATAAAGGGGTATAAAACCCTTTACCCCAAAATTCAGTCTCACCGAATCCATAGTAAACTTGCCCAGGGCCAGGCACAATTGTCAACCTAATTATTATGGAAGCCAAGAAACAAGAGATTTTCATGAGGAAGGGTATAATCAACACTTCAAATGTTAAACAGATTTCAGGTATCTTAAAGAATGAAAATTATATATCGGTCCACTTGCAGATATTAATAGATATATTTATTTGCTAGTCCTGCCATTATAAATTACCACAGGCGTGGTAGCTTAAACAACAGAAATTATTTTCACCTGGTGCTATAGTCTAGATGTCTGAGATTAAGGTATATGCAGGGAAAATTTTTTTCTGAGACCTCTCTCACTGGCTTGTAGGTGGCCATCTTCTCTCAGTGTCTTCACACGGTCTTCTTTCTGTATGTGTCTGTTTCCTAATTTCCTCTTGTAAGAAGATCAATCATTTAAGATTAGGGCACACCCTAATGATCTCACTTAGTTACCTCTTTAAAGACCTTGTTACCAAATACAGTGGCACTCTGAAGAGGTGGGGGTTAGAACTTTAGCATATGAATTTGTGGGAGGGGACACAGTTCAGCCCACAAATGTAGTGAGCTAGAGTTTGGTGGGTTCATAAGGTAAATTGCATTGTGCAGAATACTGGTAAATGAAACAGGTAAAACATTGAAGAAAGGGAGGACAACTGTTTATATAGACACAAATCTTGGGCATCCTTTCTGTGTTGTAGATGAACACTTTATATACTAGGATGAAATGACACATGGAGGATCAATGTATCTGGATTCCTGAGCGGCCACCTAGAGGTCAGATGTGCAACCAGGTAAAAAAACGGCATTTATCATCCTTGTTTACTCCCATCTTCTCTTTCCTATAGGTCAAAGTTTTCTCCGCAGAAGGCTATCTTCTATCTTCCTCTAACTTCCTTGGTTAATCTTACTAGTTGCTATCTTTACTTAATCTCCTGAGTGTTTCATGTGCCAAAAGAAGAGAGGATACATTGACACTGAGTGAAAAGATAAACGAATGGACAGTATCAAAGAATGTCTATTGGGAAGTGACTATTAGATTGCCCAGAAGGTATAGGACTAGAGACCTAACTCAGTACTGATCCCATATTAATTTTTCAATATGAATTAAATAATACTTTATTATATTAAATTTGAGCTGCAAAATGTCTTTTTGAAGCATATTGCATACTAGGCATATTTGAAACCTTATAAATTGATATAACATACAATTTTTCTATCACTATGTATTCTTTAAAAACACAATTTTTTAAAGGTAAAAACATCTCATAAGGAATGCATTATATCTTATTTAACTAAAAATTCCCATTTAGATTATTTGCTATTATTGTTATTTTAGTAAAATGACAATTATGTTTTTATACATCAATATTTTGCATATTTCAAGAAATTCTCTTAAAGTAATTTACCATGAAGATACTATGGTCAATATGTTAACAGATAAGAAATGTATCAAATTTTTGGATTCAATGTTTTTTTTTTACTTTTGCATCACTTTGTTTCTAAGTTTTTGTATAGCTTGATTTAAAGAAGAAAAAATAATTTTGTATTTTAGTCACCATTATATATTATAATAATATGAGACTAAAATACTAAATTGGTAACATAATTTTTATATCCTAATATGAGGAGGTTAAATTTCACCAATACGTGCTATAGGTTATTACATGCACAAAAATAAAATCATTCCTGAAAATTCTTTTCATTTACATATGATCAAGGTAGTTCACACCTGTTTAATGCAAGATTTTTTTGTTAACTAGAGTCAATGTCCATGTAAAAGCCTTTCTTGTCTATTTGAATGAATTCTTTTTTTTAAATTGTTTTTATTGATTCTTAACTTCTGAAATTAAAGGACAAACAGCTGATTTGCTTTTGTAGTCTGTTTTTACATTTAAGTAGTAAATTAAACAGTGGTTTATTATTTTAAAGGAAATGGTAATTATATGATCATAAACTCATACACTTTACATCTTTGTGTTAGTTTTCTATTACTGCTATTACAAATCACTACAGATTTAAGGGATTAAGACAATACACATTTATTATCTCACAATTCTGGAGGTCAAAAGTCTTAAAGACAATTTGTTGGCAAGGCTCCATTCATCCTTGAGGGCCTAGGTAGTAGAGAGATGATCCATTTCCTTGAGTTTTCCATTATTTAAAGGGCATGTGCATTCTTTAGCCTGCGGCCTCTTCCTCCCTTTTCAAAACCAACAGTATAGCACCTTCAAATCTCAATCTGTCTGTGGTCATTGCTTCTGTCATCAACTTTCTTTGATTCTGATCTTCATTCTCCCTCTTATACGGCCTCCTCCCAGATAACTCAGGATAATTCTTCAACTCAAAATATTTAAAGTGATCATATCTGGACAGTCACCTTTGCCATGTACTGTAATATAGTCACAGACTCAGAAATCAGGACAAGAACATGCTGAGGCTCTCTCTCTACCACAGGCTACTCACCTGCCCCTGAAGAACCATGTCAACCCCACATGCAAAATGCATTCACTCCATCTCCACATACCCAAGTTTATCTCACAATAGGATTAACTCAAAGTCAAAACTGTCATCTAAATGTCATCAGTCAAAAGTCCCAAATCTCACAATTTACTTTATCTGAAGTGGGTATGGGTAAGGTTCTACATGTGATCAGTATGGAGGAAAAAAGTCCTTTACATCTGTGAACCTGTGACCATTGACAGCAAAAACCAATCTGCTCCCAAAAATGCAGTGGTGGGTCAATCATAGGCCATCAGTTATATACAGTTCTGTTTGAAAAAATAAAAAAGAGATAACAGAAGGAAAAAGGAATCACCAATCCTAATCAATTTCAAAATTCAGGAAGAGTAAACATTATGTTTCAAGACTTGAGAATAATCCTTTCCCTCTTGGTGTCTCATCTCTACCAAGAAGCCAGCCTTCTTTTCTCCATAAGGGTTGCATTTCATGTATTTGTATCTGAGTATGTTTATCATCTTGTTTCCTGCCTTTAGAATATTTGAAGTCTGCCAGATTTCTTTGATTTCATGTTTTTCTTGTCCTTTTCAGTCCAAGTTGGCAATTTTTCTGCCATTTTAAAATTCTCAAGGACATTGTGACTCTCCCATGTATGTTATGCATGTTTTGGAAATAACTCAGTTATACAAGAAGATCATCCACGGATCTTTCTTAGATAATTACATCCCTATTTTTAGCTACTGATGAAATGGCTGAGGAAATAAAGGCTATCCATTAGTCAGATGCCTAACCTCTTCAAAAGACCCTCTGTATGACTGAACGTTAGGAAGTTTTATTTCTTCAAGGCACTAGCAAAAGGTTGTCAAGCTGTTAGCCTAGGCAGTTAGATAGACATGACCAGGATGGGAGAAAGGACAGCAGACCACCCAGTCTCCACCCAGTCTGCCCTGTCCACCCAGAGACCACCCTGTCTCCCTTAGAAAAACAATTCACTAGGACCTTCCTCATTTTGGAGCATGTACACTTAAGTGAGACCTTGTCTCTAATGACCCTAAGGCCATTATAATATTATTATTATAGCACTTAGATGGCAGTTTTGGCCCCAACCTGGGTTTTGCTTAGATGCTCGTGAGAAAAATGATGAACACAAACTTGTACAAAGATGCTAAAGAGGAAAGCAAGACAGATCCAAAGGATGATGAAGAATTACAAAATGAGAGGGAAGAAACCAATACTTTGTTTGGAAATATCATCAGCTAAATATCCAAGTTTATCACTTTTAATTCTGCTTTCCACTGAAGTACAGGGAAAACATTCTACTAAGCTTTCTACTACTAAATAACTAACAAGAATGATCTTTCCTGCAGTTTTCAATAACATGTTCCTCATTACCTTCTCAGACTTCACCAGCAGCAATGTTAACATATATATTCCTATCAACAGCCTCTTTATGATGATTTTGATGTTCTCTAAGATTATATAGGTTTTCTTTGCGATTGTCCTCATTTTCTTCTGAGTCACTAGCAGTCAATAACATCCATATTTTTATTCACAGTTCAAGGCAACCTAGGCTCTACTGTGCTTCTCAAAATCCCTCCTGTTTCTGCCCAGTGACCATTCCAAATCCTGCTTTCACACTTACAGTTATTTGTTATAGTAGTACCCAGTTATGATACTAAATCTATATTCTTTTCTTACTGCTATTGTAACATATTATCACAAAATCTTTGGCTTAAAAAAAGACAAATTTATGATATATTTATGAAGGCAAAAGTCCTAAAATCAAGATATTAACAGAGCTGTATTCCTACCATTCCAGGATGCTATAGGGGAGAACATATTTCCTGGATTTATCCAGTTCCAAGGGACCACTTGTATTCCTTGACTGGTGGCCCCTCCCTCATCTTCAAAGCCAGTACAAAGTATCTTCAAATCTTCATTCATCTTTGACCTCTGCTCTATTATCATAATCCTCACTTTGATCCTTTCTTTTTCTCTTATAAGGACCATTGTGATTGCATTGGTTCCACCCAGATAATCTAGTATACTCTTCCAATCTCAAAATCCATAACTTAATCTCATTTGCAAAGCCCCTTTTCCCACATGATGTAACACAGTCAACAGGTTTTGAGAATTAGGATGGGGACATTTGGGTGAGTGGACATTATTGTTCCTACTATAATCAGTAAGTAAAAAGATTTGATTTCTGTACAGAATTAATTGTGGGTCTCAGTAGAATGTGAAATCACCTTAAAAATGAATCATTATTGAAACTGCAACCCCTTAGGCTTTTATATATGTCAAACTTCTACATATTTCCTTTAAGCACCAGTTTGTACAATTATATTATTCATGTGTCAGATATTTCTATTCACATTAAATTATGAAATTAATAAATGATAAGAACTGAGCTACATAAATGCAAATGGTATAAGATTGTGAGATTAAATGTTCTTTGTGGATCAATAAGCCATTTGAATCTTCATGATTTAACTAAATTTCATTAAACATGATGTATTAAACATAAAATGTTAAATCAACTTGAATTCATTATAAAAATGCTAATTTAATAATGTATAGCTTTGGAAGTAGCAAACTTTAGGTTCTGTAACAATATGTGTAATTTTTTTTCTTTAGCTAACAAGTTTTAGATTAAAATACAGATTTACGTTGAACTGAAGATTGCAGAGATAATAATACTGAATGAGCACATACTCAGAGTCCAGTTTTTATTATTGGTGGAAGTATTGTTAATTTAATATGTAATATTAAGTTAGCAAATCATTAAAATATTAGTAGAATTGATTTACCTTCATTTATTTTTAGGGAAGATACATATGAAATAATCATTAGGTTGAGTCATGAGTTATAGTAAAAGCAATTATTTTTATTTCATTAAGAAATACTGGAGTCAAAACTATTCCAAAGAGCTTTTAAATATTTTAACTTCATGATCTGTAGGGTCATATAATTCCATTATAGAATATATATTCCTCAGGAATATATGCTTTTTCTATACTGATATGCCATCTCTCAAGGAAATGATCTTAAAAAATAAATAAAAAGAAAATCAATGATGAATTTAGCCTTTCTCATAGGCCCCAGATGCTAATATTTTGACAAATCTTTATTTTCAAATGTGTATCAATCAGATAATTTATCTATTTTGCTGGACTTTCACTACTCCCTTGATAGTCTCCTTAACGTATGAATTGAAATCATATCAGTTTCTATGACTTATTTTAAATTGTGAATATTATCAGAAAAGGCACAGCAAAAGTTCCCTATAACTAAAAATCAGTTATTTTGAACATTCCTGAATTTTTTTACATTTTAATGGTTTAGCTTAATCATAAGTTGCAGTTTTTAAACAAATTGTATTCAGTAATTCACTCATATTCATTTTATATAATTAGGACCTTTAAGTTTGACAAATTACAAAGACTTTTGTTGTAGCCAGAATGGAACAACAGGGACTGTATGAAAATGAAAACACTAGGCAAAATATGTAAACCAATGCTTCTGATTACCAGGTAACAGTCAACACACAACAGTGTTTTGAAAGAAAGGAGACCAACATGAAGCCTTGCCTTTGACTCAACTTAATGACTACACAGAGTTTCTGGCAGCAGTGCAGGGAAGAGAAACACAAAACTGAGCTGAAAAGATCAAGTTTAGAGTAGAGTGGAGCTTAGGCTAGAATTTTCAGGGCACAGTACTAGAGAAGAGAAGACTTCATAGAAAAAGAAAGAGGAGAAAGCACACAGTCACAGAGGTGCATAGAGGTGCCTCTTTTGAGTTTTTGGCTGTTACTAATCTGTACGTGTAAGAAACTACCTGAAGGCAAGGGAAGAATTACTGCAAAGGCAAAGGCAGAAATATCCCTGGGAGTTCATCAAGACCGAGAATAGTTTACGTTGCAAGAAGCCAGAGCTGAAACTTCTGAGTACATGGGCAACATATAAAGTCCTGAAAAGTATATTGCCACAATGGTGGGGGTAAATATTCCCTAGTATAAAGGCTGTTGTGGACAGCGTTAACCATGTTGGAAAGTAAGCTTCAAAAGACTGGACTAATTCTAAGCAGATCTAACCATGACTCAGAACAATGATACCCATCATTATTTAAAGGAAAAAAAATTCCAGCTTCTGACAACATAAATGTTAAGATGTTGGGCTCCTAATTTAAAAATTACCCAGTGTGCAACAAACAAAACAAAGAAAAAGCATGAAAATGAAACCTATAAACAGGAAGAAATTTAATCACTAGCAACAGACTGAAAGGGTAGGGATCATTGAATTATCAGACAAGGATATTAAAATAGCTACATTAACTATACTCCATAGATTTAAGGTAATAGGGAAAACAGAATCATTAAGAGAAGAAATGAATATATTAAAAAAAATACAAACAGTGGAACTCCTAGAGATAAAATATGTAATACCTAAAATGAAAAATGAATAGCTAAGTTTAACAGCCAATTAGACACTGCAGAATGAAAGATCAGTGAACTTGAAGTCACAGCAATAGAATCTATACAAAAATAAGAAAGGGAGGAGACAAGAAAGCCTTTCAATACTAATGGAGAAAGATTGGCATTAGAGTAAAATCTACATCATTCTAGCACTTCCAGAGTCTTTAATAAATCAATTTTGTGCAAAACTGAGAATGAGTGACATAATCAAATCAAGCATCTTATTGGGTACATATATTACTCATTTGGATTAATTTAAAATTGAAATTCTCTGGCTCTTGAAGTTATCGATGGCTTATGTTTCATAATATTTGTATTTATCATTGGGAGTATATTAAGCTTCAATATTAAAAACCCATTTTAAGTCTAAGCATCATATGAATGAAAGCAAGTATGCCCTCCATGACCTATCTTAATTGATTTCAGCTATATAGCTGATTAAAGAGGATCCTACTGTTCATAATTTTCTTGCATAATTGCCTTCTTTTAGCATTGGTGATAAGCATTTTATTTAATACTTGATATTGATTAAGTTATAAATTATGATATTTTGATAGGCAAGATATTGATATGCCATCTCTCCTTTTATGATGTCTCACAGTAAAAGTGACCACAAACAGAAATATTTGTCTTTTGCTTGATATCTTGTTTGCCTCTCCAGATCTACTCTCTACCATTCTCCAAGCTGGTCTAGCCCTGGGAAACTGATCTCTGTGGATTAAATCAACATGTTCCCATGATCTGTTTGCTGATCACTTGTCAGCTTGCTAGTATGTAGCCTTTTATGATGACTGGAGGTGTTTGATGTCCTATTTAACCCTCTTGTTTACTATCTTTGAGGACCTGAGGTTGACTTGCTTACAGAGGATCATCTCTTCTCAACAGCATTCTATTGCACATGATTTTCTCCCTACATCTAGGTACTAGGAACCTCTTCCATTGTGAAATCAGGCTTAAGAATAGGGACACCTTAGTTGCTACCAGTTTGAAGTTACTTAACTATCTTTTATGTTCCCTTTATTCTATATTACAAATTGTACTTTTGTAAGTAAAATCTCTTTTATTTTGTCTTGAAATTGCCTTCTGTTTCCTAATAAATTTATACTTTCAACTAATTTTAGCAACACTTTTGATAAGTTGTAATAAATCATCCACCTTTTCCTTTATAACGGCATGCAGTAGAAAAATTAATAAAAGTGAAATATCTTAAAGCTCATTTATACACACAAGTACACATGACATTCAGTTTACTATTTAAGTTTTACATATATTTGTATATATTGCAATCTATATTAAAGGTTGCAGACATTTCACATTTATTTTATCCAAACATTAAAATACATTTGAAACTTATTCTAAGCTATTTTGCCATTGTTTTCAAATTCTTTCTTGCCATTATTATTACATGTAGATTAATCCAGACATTCTCTAGAAATACTCTGGTAAAAATTCTTTTAAGTTATCTGAAGCTTAATTGATTGAATAATTTATTTAGTCATTCTATATGCATTTACTGAATAGGCTTCTATATTAATTAAATAGTGTTGAATTAAAAACACCCCAAACTCAGGAACTTAAAATAATAAGCCTTTATTATTACTTATAAGTCTTTGTGAGTCTAAGCAAGGATTTGAAAAGAGCAACTACCCCAGTACTGAAAGAGACAGGAGAATTTTCCCTAAGGAGATTTTTTGAGATGCAAATGGTAAATGTTAGCCTGGAACCATATAATAAAAATGTATTCATCTTCTTTAGATCATATAACAGTAATTTTACAAAATGTGAGTCAATAACACAGTGTCATGGAACACATACCTTTTGAAGTTAGAAAGAAAGTACTTAGTAAATACAGAATCAAATCAAAACGCAGGACTGAAGGGAGTTCTTTTAAGGATTTATAAACCATTATTACACAATATTTGGTAATGATCATAAGAAATATTTTGTGTACTAAGAAAGGCATTTTAGTTAGCTTTAGAATTTTGCTTAAGGACTAATATCTAAATATCTTTAAATAACTTATTTTTTTTACTTGTTTGATTACATTGGTAAATAATTTTAATATTAGATTGCAGTTATTTTCACAGCCAATAATAAACTAATAGTGGCTCAAATGTCTTTTAGCTACAAAAAATGACAAGAATAGACCTCAGAGGAAATTAAAATATAGTCCTACTCTAGCATCCATGTTGAATTTTTATGTTCATTGATAGCATGCATTATTGTAAGTTTGAATAACATAATACTTCCTACTGTAAGCATAGATAAGTGAGATATATTAGTTTTCAAGACTAATATAAAAACAATGTTGTTAATCAAAACATCACTTTCATGTGACCCTGTTCTTTAATCACATTGACTAGGTTCATGTAGAATAATTAATCACAGAATAATTCTAATAAGAGATTTTATACTTTACATTTAGCATAAAGGTCCACAGTATGAAATTCATTCCTCAATTAAATATTAAAGGTCATGATAGCTCTTAAAGATGTCTTGAATACATGCGTTTACTTATTCTGCTCCTTGAAACCCTATTAAACTCACCATGGGGATGAAGAAATACACATGTGCAAGGATTTAAAAAAAATGATAATATAAGAGATTTTATCAGATAAGCCCTTTTAATTAACTATTGGACATTATTAACCTAATGAGATTGGTTTCTTTCCAAATAAGATTTTTTAAAAAGCTTACAGAACACAATATCTTCCACAAAATAATAGAAAAGTGGGAATAATTTGAAATTATTTGAACAAAAGGCATCCAAGAAATACTAAAGCAACAAAAATTAAAAGGGTTAATGTCTCTGATGATAGAATAATTTTGGAGTGCTAAGTATATCTTTGCCAAATTCTAAATCTATATGGGGCAGGAAGTATAAACCTCAACCAAGAACTTTTAGGAGCAATGTAAAGTGGTTTCTTATTCTCCTCTACTACTGAAGAGGGAAAAATTTGAATTCAAAGTCTGCCAGGCAGACATCAGTATCTACCAGTGAACATACTAAGCTTTCAATAAAATTGCCATAATAATGTGATATAGGAACAGACTAAAGATGAAGATTAAACATTATCAATTGAGTCACTCAGCTTCAACTCAGTCCACTTCATGATTGGTTTAGGGTAATCATTCTCCCACTTTATTTAATGAAAGAAAGGATGAATCCTTTCTACCAAAATATAACATTCTCTGGAGACTTAAATTTTTATGTGATATCCATTATTCTATGAAAATGTCAAGTCATACAAACAGACTTTACTACCTGGCAAAATCTAGGATAAAAGAATCCGTTGAAATCTAGAGATGATCAAGATAGCAGTTACTGGAAAAAAGCTATAAAATAACAATGATTTACATGTTCAGTATAGTAGAAGAAAAAGTAGAAAGGCAAATAAAGCTGAAGAGATAATAAATTTCACCAAAGAAATAAAATCTAATAAATTTTAAAAGGTTCAGAATGAAAAATAAAATAACATAAATTAAGAATATATTGGACATGATTGACAGCAAATTGGGTATAGAAAAAGACAAGATTAGTGATGTGGATATTTTCAGTAGAAAAAGAAAATAGATAAACCACATGGACTAAAATGAAAAGAAGTAAGACACATGCAGTTGGAGGCCCTGTAGTAAATAAAGAGTGAAAATGGGAATTTAGAATGATAGGAGACATTATGTTTAAAGTAGTTCCTAGTAAGGTAAAACAAATAAAGAGAAAAGAAAGCTACACTAAGGCAAAACAAACTAAACTACTAAAAAGCAAAATAGGTGAAAATATTTAAAGCAGCCAGAGAAGTCTTCAAAGGAACAACCCTAAGAATGACATCTGACTTGTCAACAGAAGAAATGTACTGAAGAAAACATTATGTTAAAATCTTCAGGTTTCTGAGGGAAAATAATTGCTTTTATTTTTATCCTAAGTTAAAATAAATTTTAAAATGAAGGCAAATAAAAGATGTTTTAGATTTTTAAAAATGGGAAAATTTTCCATTTCAGCGTATTTTTACTAAAGGAATTTGCATACCTAAAGGAGAACAGTATAAGACAAAAACAAAACTGCACAGAAGTAAATACAGAATAAGGAAAAGCAAAATTCTAATCAACTACATGAATGCTGATAATTTAAAACAAAAATCTTCACGGGGAAGATTATGTAGGGGAAAGGTCAAATCAAACATCTTCTTGGGTAAGTTTATTACTCATTTGAATTAATTTAAAATTTGAAGCCCCAGGCATGATTTAGAGCCCTACAAAGACATACTGAATCTGTGAGATTCCTTACTGCCTCTGTCTTTGATGAGAACGACAACTTGCAGAATGCAGAGCCTTTGTCACAAAGCTAAACACACCCACTTTGTCAGAGAAACTGAAGAATGTGTGGAGAAACCGAACAACCGAAGGCCCATTTGCTTCTTCACACCGCCGGGGTGAGTCAAAAGATCCAAATAAGTGTGTGAACTAGAAAACGGCTACTGCTTTCCTTCTGTCTTTCAAATCTCCCAAGAATTTCCTTTCTCATTCATTCTAATGGAAACATACAAACAAAGGAAATTACATTTTAGATAGGTTGACACATTTCAAATCATCCTAAATCCTAATCCACATTCTACATTCAACTCCAGTACCAATTGGTTTTCTTTACTAGTACTATTCTGAGATTGACTTCTGTTTTCATTTTCCAAGACATCTCAGCAAATTTTTACAAGATTGTTGATTTAAGTAATTGATTAGAAATGAAATTTTACAGAGGATCTGGAGATTTGGTTTCTTTTTGATACTAGCAAACCCCTTCTCTATGGAAAGATAAATGGCTGTTTGATAGAAATTTTAGCCAGTGGTGCTAGAAGTTACATTACTCATTCAAAATGAACCAAGACGCTATGTGGGTCTTTTACCATTTTTCCAGAAATACACCAGGATGATGCATAAGCACATCTAGAAATTCAAGACAATTAATATTACACTCGCCTTTTGAAATTCAAATAGCATACAATCCTGAGAGTTGTCCCTTGTAGACAATGGGTTGTGACTGAAGCCAGAGTTATATTCCTCCCTAAAGTCAATGTATAGTGAAGTTCACACTGAAATTTCCATTCCAATATTGCTAATAGTTGGTAAAAGTTATTTACTGAAAATTTCTTAGATAATATTTCCAAAAATGAGGCAAGAAAAATGACGCAAGAAAAA
This sequence comes from Manis javanica, assembly GCF_040802235.1. NCBI lineage: Eukaryota > Metazoa > Chordata > Mammalia > Pholidota > Manidae > Manis > Manis javanica. The sequence goes on along the minus strand of NC_133160.1, from coordinate 122,966,749 downwards.
TGACATGTTGTGTATGTTGTTGGGGCAACTATAGAACAATACAATAGAGATCAAAGGCAAATTATACATGAAATAGGTAAAATATTTTAAAAATACCTCAATAAAAAAGACATACAAAGGCAAACAAGCAAGCACTTTAAAAGTTTCACATCATTGATCAATAGAAAATTGCTATATCTACACTAAGATACCACTACACATCCATTAGGATTCAACAGAAAGATGCCATTTCAAAGGACTGGTGAGGTTGTTAACAATGAACATTCATTAATTGTGGGAGAAATGCAAAATATTAGTCACAGTGAGGAAGAGTTTGGCAATTTTTTACACAGTTAAATGTACCCTACAATTTTATACAGCAATTTCATTTCTAAGTATACACCCAAGATAAATGAAAACATATTTTCCTACAAAGGTTTTTAGGCAAAGAATAGCTTTAAACCAACACAGCCCAATGTCAACCTACCAATTAAAGGATGAACAAAAAGTACTATATCCCTACAATTGAATGAAGTATATTAGACCCAAAAATATGGATGAATCTCAAAAATAGTGTGCTGGAAATAGAATCAAGCCACAAAGACTACATACAGTATGATACCATTTGTATGAAATTCTATCTTTGCAAATCAGTAGTTGCCTGGACTGAAGATGAGTGATGCAATGGGTAGTAGGGGACTTCAGGAGATGATAAAATGTTGTAAAAATTGATTATGGCAGTAGTTTTAAGATTCTATGGATTTTGCACCTACCAAACCTCCTCAAACTGTGTACTAAGATGAATAATTTCATGTTATGTACAGTAAACCTCACAAAAGCTTTAAGAAAATAGTGCAATTTATGTTATGTATATGTACTCTAATGGTGGTACTCTAATCATAATATATGTGATTAAGTCAGGTATATTTCACTATTGCAGAAGGCATAAAACAGCATCAAGATGATGAGAGTGGTGAAGATGATGATTGCAAAGATAAAATATAGTTACTTCCATAGTTACTTATATTTAATATTTACATATTTAGTTACATTTAATTCTTATAAGTCTTATGACATATCATTATACCCAATTTACAGATGAGGCAACTGAGGCACCAAATGATTAATTTGTCCGAAATTGCACAGCAACAAGTCATAGAGCTGGCTTGCGGACCCAGTGAATACTTTTCAGAAACATGCATAAAACTAAAAGTATTATTTGAAAGCTATGGACACTCCAGAGAATTAAGATGATTTAAACTATTTAAGCAAAATAACTCTGAGCTGTGGAAACTATATTACTACATCTAGAATATAAATTTTCTTTTTAAAAATGTTTCTTGCAGGAAAACATTTGACATTTTTATTAATTTATGTGCCTTCAGTTGAGAGTTTTCAAAATAACACTGCATCTAAGGAAACATTAAATAGGAAGATATATCAGGAGTGCTGCAATCATAAATTTATTTCAGAATTGGTATTTTTATCATATTCACGAGGCTGAAAGAATGCTTTAAAGTTTTATTTTAATGTGATCACTATTAAACGCTGAACTATAAATTCCAAATAATTATCTTCAAAGTTCCGAGCTCACAACTATTTTCCAGCTTCATACATCAATGCGTTTTGCATGTCAGTGTTATATTGTCCAATATTTGCATTATCTGACTCCCTTTTGCATTCTTCTCCCTATAGTTTGTATTTACCTATTTCTCATTTTATTAGAGCATTTACTTTAGTATATTTGACAATTGATATAATATCTTTAAAAATGTTATATAAAATATGTTCATCCAGATATTCCTAAATCTATTATATTGCAAACTTATTCTTTCACATTTTTTAGGTAAAGCACTTTATAGTAGAATTCCTAAAACCGATAAAGACTAGATTTTTGGAAAATATTGATGTGGTAGTTTCAGGGCCCTGTGTTGTGCAACTACAGGAAGCCTCTCACAAAGGAATTTATATAACTAGTGACCTCTGAGCTCTGTCATCCAGAGATATTTTGGCCCTTAGTTTTTACATGATTTTCTTTCTCAACTCTTTCCAGAAAAAAAATGTTAGGATATTACATAAACATATTTCATCTAAGCATATTAGACTCCCAAGTTAAGGAAAGAGGGGAGTTAGCATTTTGATTATAATCTCTAACTTCAAGAACGCAAAGAGGAATTAACTCCTCATAGAAAAAGAAAAAAAATGTACTCCAAATTACAGGTACAAAAGTTCTATAAATTCGACATGATTTTCTATTTCTTTCAATAGCAATAAAAATTTAATATAATGCAAGGGAAATAAAAACAAATTGCCTCAAGTAAAAATATGCCTAATACATAGTAAAATACAAAATAAATATTTGCTTTCTGATTTCCCACTTATCTTTCTCATAGGATTTAAAGTGTTATTCACATAACTAAGTATGTGACCTTTTGATAACTAGAAGTATCTTTCAATTTTTACATGGAGTCTACCACAAAAACAGAGTATCTTAAAATTGGATCCTAAGGGGCCAAGACTGAATAGTCAATAAGATAATAAATCACTAAGTCTGACCCAGCACTAGGTTCTTAAACTTAGTTTAGAAAATACACATATTTTGACTGCACAAATACTATAGGTACAGACACACATGCACACATACACATACATATATGCAAACACAAACATACATTTATCTATTTATTGATTTCAGTGAACTTTGTTAATATGGATCTATTTGGTTGTAATAAAATCAAATTTCTAAGTTAATAAAACTGAAGCCAAACTTTAGATTATCATAATTGCTTTCAAATAAATAAAATATGAAATGTTTTTCATGACCTTTTAAGTCATTTCTAGTACTGTCCAACATCATAGAACTTTTTTCTTTAAATTGTTTGCACTTTTTCTGAATTTAAAAATTTTTTACTAAACCTCACCAGTCTGATTATGCTTCCATATATAGGGAATAAAATAAATCTAACATTTTTTGACAGTGACACCATGACCACTGTATATTATTCATTCATTCAACAGTTGTTTATTAGGAATTGTCTGTGACAGGTACATTGAATGCTGTTATCAAAGAAGTTTATTAAGTACAGTATTTCAAACTGAAGAAAATTGTGTGTGTGTGTGTATATGTGTCCATGTTGGTTTTCTTTCTTTTTGTAAAAAGATAAAAAGTAAAGTTAAAAATGCAAGGAAATTCAGAAAATGTGAATAAATCGAGTTAAGGTAAAAATCTCTGGTCAGTATTAATTAAGTGAACTATAGGTGAGGGGTTGTGGCCCAAATCCATTCCCCAACACCAGTTCTTGTCTCGTTTACAGATTAGCAGCAGTCCTCAAAACAATAAAAACAGTTTAAGAGGGGGAAAAAAATCCTCCAATATGTTGATCCTCACATTCCTAATAATGCTCATGTTATTTGAAGATAAAGTCTATAATGATTTTTATAAGCATTTGATTAATTGTTAATCTTTGTTATCCAGAAATATTTTATGACCTTTGGTTCAAATATATTTGTATTAAGTCTGGGAGGAGGAGGTCCTCAGTAGTTTTCTCTCCAAACATAAATTAAGCTCTAGAAACCCAAAGTAAAATTATTATTCCTGCTAGTCAGGAAATTTCTTAGGACTCAGCCTTTCACCTGATAGAAGGTAATATCATATATCTTCCATGACTGGATCATTCCAGAGTCATTAAAACTCAAAATCCATATTCTTAGGGCACTGCACCTAAGAATCTACTTATATGAAAGAAGTAATAGAACAAGTGTAGATTGGTTCTTCGTTCTACAATCCCAACCACTGCGTGATTGAACTGCTTCAGTGGTCTTGTTGATTGTACCTTCCACACTTAGATGTAAAGGAGAATTTGAAACATTTTTTTGTTTATTTTGAATTAATGTCACCCTAAAACTTTCAATCCATTAATAATAGTCCTACTTTCAATCCATTAGTAATAGTCCTTTGTTTTAAAATGATAGAGAAAAAGTTGAGTATCTTGGGCAAACTACAGATCTCTGTATATTTGAAAACAGCTCCAATAGCCCCTTCTTACTGAAGTATAATGAGGTCCTTCAAGTTTATTACATGATCATATTCTGAATTTTCATTGAGATTGATCAATTCTAAACATTGTTTTATGTCACTATTAAAGTATGATTCCCAGAACTCTTTGTATCAGATAAAATTATATTGAAAAACCAAATTGAAATTAGCAATTCCAGAATTTTGACTAATTAAATTGGATATTTTTCAACATTCTATTTTATTTATTTAAGCATCGTGGAATTTCCAAAAGCTTATGCAAATTGTCATGTGTATCAGACAGAATACTAATTTATAAACCTAAGTGTGGACTTTCATTAAATTATATTTACTTTACTATAAAGATGCTGTGTTTCTAGTCCTTTAAAAGAAGAAAATATTGCAAATGGGCATATGACTCTATATATCTTGAGGGCTGCCTTCCATTAAATGTGACAAGCACATTACTTCACTGAATTTTTAATCATCACTTGGAGAATTGCTCAGTACATTCTGCATCTGTTAGTTTCAAACACTCCAAATCACTAATCCTGCTAATAGGATTTGCCTTTATCAGTGTCTGCATCAATAAAAGGCAAGTGCAGTTTATACCTGTTCTGAGGGAAAAGAAATGAACTTAATCCCATTCTTGTGTTTCCTGTCAGATATTACAATCTAATATTAATTCCTTAAGTTATGCAGTTCACATGTATCTGAAGCATAGGTTTTATACTTGATAAGTGAAAAAATATACTTAATTTTTCTACTGTAATCACATACCAAGATTACAATCTGGGTTTTAAGGTTTTATGAACCTCAAGTCTTACATATTTATCTTGGAGTGTTATGAATTTATAATCTTACATATATTAAACTTTTGTATTATGGTAACTAAAAGTTGTTCTTTAGTGAATTGATGAAAGAAATTCACTATTGTTGTTCCTCAGTTGCAATTAGGCAGACATGGCAGCTTCCTTACTTATTGTCATCTGACCCTGTTATCATCTCTCACACAGACCGATGCAGTATCTTCTTACTGATTTCCCTGCATCAGGTGTTGCTTCAATTCATTTATCTTTCTAAAGCATAAAGCCTAGCATGTCATTTCCTTACTTAAAATGAATCAGTAAATTCCTATCCTGGAAGACAATATCCTGGCATTCTAGCAAACACCTACAGTATGACATGACTTCTTTCTTATCCACACTTTCGTTTCATCTAACAAGGTGGAACAAGAAGCCTTTGACTGAATGATCCCTTGGATTCCATGCACAGGCCTGGAATAAGAAGGCAATTGCCATCAGTATGATGCATCCTCTTGCCTGTTCTTTACCTCTTCTTTACAATATAATATCCTCATTTATCTATCCATATAAATACATATATCTGAAATTATGTGTAGGCACACACACACACATGAAAAACAGAGAAACAGAGAATTTTCCAAAAGGTACTTCATTGTTCTATCGTATGTATTCTGACCTTCTTCCAATCAATTCCCTTATTAGAAACCAAAGTCTGTATTTTCAAAAATAAATCTTCTCATGTCAGTGAAGGACAAGTATTTTGTATGATATGTTCACTACTTGTCTTCTTCTTACCTTTTACTCCCCATAACTCCTACCGTAGCCACATTTGTGTTCTCTTACTTCAAAATGCCCTGGATGACCATTTATTGCATTTCCAACTAAATTCTTACCTTATACCTGTTCTGTCATGTTGTGTGGTATAGCATTTGACCTGAATATATTATTTTTGAATGAAGAACAATCATTACTACTTGCTTAAAAAATAATCTCAGATGGTTTTAATAGGACTCTGCTTCATCTCATCAGCTTCTGCCATAATTGTGTTTAGTACTGTGTGCATATAAAAGGAGAAGAGTACTCATTTGAACTTGTCTCCATCCCAAAAAGCTAAAGATGACTCTCTTCTTTTTCCCCAGAAATTAAACAAAAAACCATAGTTAAATCTTCTTTTTCACTTTATGAAGAAATGAGCTTGAAACAAGTGGCAAGAGATGACCAGTTCCTTCTCTTCTCAGGTGATGGCAGGAATATTTGATGCAAATGCCCTTGGAGCCACTCAGAATATTTACTAGCTGTGTCCTGTCTCCCCCTATGTCACACATTGTAACGTGATGGAAACTGTCCAGCAGTCAGGTGGTGTTACCAGTGGGAAACATGGAAAACTATGGGCTTGATAAATGTGGAATCCTTTCAGGAAATAGATATGAATTAGTGCTGCTATAAAGAGTAGAAGAGGAAGTCTGAGTACTCTTGTCCCATACATAAGAATATAGACATAATATAAATCTGAAAAGTTCTATTGTTGGTAGTCCTTTGTAAAATTTGCAATAAATCCTCTTCACATAGCACTGTGCTAAATCAACCAAAGTCCATGTTTAACGAAAATTATTGAATCCACATTTCATTTAACTTTTCTAGAAAGTTAATGATAAACATGTAATGTATAGAAATTATTTGTCAACATTCGCTGTCCAACAACAGGCTGTAGGGATATCACTGATAACATGAATACCAGAAGAAAACTAAGTTAAAGGAACATCAGCATTCTTAATCTTGGATATGATAACAACATATTCAATTGTATAAAGTATGTACTTACAGACACAAAAATTTTATATATGTCTGTATCTATGTATTAGTGTGAACATAGCATTTCATGAGGTCAAATGACTACTCTTCTAAATTAGTTTCACTGATTTCCATGACATGCTTTCTTGGTATGTTTACTAAACATGTAAGATGAAAACACAATTTTAGTTTGTTAAGCTCCCTTTAATCATAATGCTAAATTTTAACTAACCCATGTCAAATAAATCAAAGAATTAAGAAAAATGACATAAGGAGAAATTCTAAATTTTCTTAGAAACATACTGAGGGAGTCAGTCTAGAAATAAAAGTTAAGTAATTTAGCTCTCAAAGCAGTTAATAATTTCAGAAAATGTCATGGTGCCTGCATCATTAATATTTGACATCTAAATATCAGTCAGCAATATTTTGCTCTTTGGCAGATGTCAAACATAGGTATCCCCTTGATTTGATTTCAGAGAGTCAATTTAAAGTATCAAAGACAGTAAGAAAAATGGGGGAAATGTACAGTATAAGCACCACAGCAAATGATAGACACACGTAATGTTCTTTAACTATATAATTTCAAAATGTATTGTGAAAAAATTATCTAAGATCTAAGTAAGAGAAATCATGCTTCTTTGGAGAGCTCGTATCTCACTCAGCTGTATAACGGCATCAACAAAGTACAGATTTGCAAAAAATTACACTTTAAAACAGATCATCTTTCTGTGGCTAAGATTCAGAGACTGCTGAGACAGGGTCAGTATTCTGGTAAGGATGAAAAAACCAAAATGTTCCTAGATAATTTCACAAGTAGACTATCAAATTACCGAAGGCCAATCTCCAGGATATCAAAGCAAACGAACAAAAACACTGATTGCTTAATAATGTAAAATATTTTTTTTATTATTTTTGTATGAAAGAAAATACTATGAGTAAACATATATTTGGAAGAAGACTTTCCTGCATTTAAACTGAGTAATGTCAATGTTCTTGTTTTGCCACTGTCTAGTTTTTCAGCATTCAGCAAATCAAATTTACTTCCACTGATGAATGAGTAGCCTATTGGCTCGCACTTAATTATTTACAGACTTAGATAAATGTTAGACCTCAGTTCACCCACAATTATTGTATAAGTTTCAAATAATAGTAGATTTATTTATTCTAACCACTGTTGAATCCTCATACTCATATATAAAATTACATGTCATAACTCACACTTAATATAATGACACAGACTTCAGCGTTTTTGATGCAGTCTCTTGCTTATGTTAGAGAGATGGGCACAGGTGAAGAACTCCAAGGTTAGGAAACTGCCCAGCCTTTGTAGCTCAGGGAGGCATTGTCTATATTATTCTTGTTAGAAAACTAATATGTCCTTTGACCTGGAATGAGACACTGTCTTTATTTTCTAAAACTATTGACTATATAAATATTTTTGAATTTGTAAAGACAGTCCTGAACAAAACTATCACAAATAAGAAATATTCCATCCCAATATAACAAAATTTAAAAAGTAGGAGTTAGTTTAAAGCAATAAATAGTCTTTTTTATAGCATTCTACAATAAAAACAAGAATTATTTAAATGGCCAGATGTGACAGACATTGTGTCAAAGGAACACACACAAAAAAAATGAAGAGACTGTGATTTTAGTCATGTGACATAATTTGAAAGCAATTTTTGAAAATAATTCCAAAACACATAACAATATGAAAAGGCAGTTTATGAAGAGTATTTTTAAAAATTAGTAATAATTACATTAAAGTTATAATTTCAAGAACTGTTTTTTTTCTTAGTATTTTTAGTTTAACCTATAAATCTAGATTTAAGTCTAGCAAAGTATAATAATTAATTTTAAGAGGTATTTGGAGTGAAATACTTATTATGAGTTTGACTGTCAAACAGTTCTATGTTCTAAATATTTTGGAGATAAAGGATATATAACCTCTTGAGGCAATTACATAATATTTCAATACCTTAGGTAACAGCCTTATCGTAAAATTCTGAAATGTCAGAACAAAACCAAGGGAATCATATGTCTCACCTGACACAAAATCTTACTAATTATTTTGATAGTAAAACAGCATACAGGCACAAACATAATATTTCTTCCTAAAGGAGACTCCGCTTTCAGTAAAAGCTTCTTAATTGTCTCATTCTCCCATACTGGAGACTGTTTTATTTTCAAAGTGACACCCTATCATTTATCTATGTATAAAGAACATGGTTTTCAGAAGTTTCCAAATACCATTCCCCTCTTACCAAGGCTGTTTAGAGAAATGAATGATTTTAATTTTAATTTTAATTAAGGCATAGAGCAGATAATTTCCTGGAAAATATTGCACCTACGGGAAAGAAAACTCTTAAAAAGCATGTCAAATGGGCACAGACAGTAGTTTGAAGAGGTTTCACTGAAGACATCTGGGACAACTTGACCACCGAAATAGTAACTATAGAATGCATTCATTGAGACCAAGATTAAAGATGGTGATGTGAGAGTTGAGACAGAAGACTCCTCCTAAAACCACATATAACATGAAAATATAATTAATACAACTAATTCTGAAAGAGCAACGGGAAAGAAGGCGGCACCAGACTGCATACACAATGACAAAAGAACAGACCTCATGGAACAGGGTAACATTCCAAAGCAGTGAGCCGGTGGGGTCCAAGCCCTTCCCCCACCCCAGCTCTCCAGGGGAAGGAAGAGAAACAGAGCAGCGAGGGAGTGGAGCACAGGGACTGCTGAACACCCAGCCCTGGAGATCTTCTCTGGGAGCATGAACCTACATTGCATGGTGCTCTGATGATTTAGTAGAGCTGGAAAGCTAAGACAGGTGGAATACCTGGAGATACAGAGATTCCAGCTGCTTGTGGAAAACAGGGATTCATATCTGGCTGATGTGGGTGGGCAGTCTGAGAGACTATCTAAAAGCAAGAGGGCTGCTAAAGGGGCAAGGACTGCACAGAGCTTACTGCTCAGGAGGAAGGACAGGTAGACAAAATGGTCTCGGTGCACTCTGCACAGCAGGTTGGGAGCTTAAATGATCTTCAGGTGCTCCATCCCACTGGCTGTCTATGCAGCTCCAAGCCCCACTACCATGATACACAGCCTGCTGTATCTTCCTTCTGGCTAGCTTGCACCTGGCTTAGGCTCACAAATTGGCAACCCCTGCCCTGGTGCCAGGCTGGACACAGGGAAGCCCCACCTACAGCAGCTAGAAACACAAAGCATAGAGGCTTACACCTGTGTGGTCAGCCCACTGGTTCTGGCAGTGGAGACAGGCATAGCAGCTGGGAAGCAGGAAAGAGCCCTTTCCTCCCCCAAGGCACCAATACCTGGACATTGCTCCAGGGGCTGAACAGCTCCAGAGAGTAGAGCTTCTGGGCACTAGAGGACACCACAGTACGAAACGTCCAAGGAACCTGGTTCAAAGCAAAATTATGAATATGCCTGAGAAAGATTCAAATGAAATTGACCTCATGAATCCTCCTGAAAGAGATTTCAAAATAAAAATCATTAACATGTTCATGGAGGTACAGAAAAATCAGGAATGAATTTAGTGGGGTTGAAAAACTAAGACAGGTGTAATACATGGAAAGATGGAGATTGCAGCCACTTGTGGAAAACAGGGAACCATATCTGGTGGCTCTGGGACAAAAAAAGGTGGACAGTGTGAGAGACTTCCAGACAGTGAGAGGGCTGCTAAAGGGGCAAGGATTGCACAGAGCTTACTCCTTAGGAGAAAGGACAGGTAGACAAAATTGTCTGGGTTCATTCTGCCCAGCAGATTGGGAACTTTCAGGAGCTTCAGGAGTTACATGCTCCTGGCTGGATATGCAGCTCCAAGGACCCACACCATTATACGCAGCCTGGTGTGCCTTCCTTCTGTCCAGCTCTCCCCTTCCTAACAAACTGGCAGCCCATGCCCTGGCATCAAGCCAGCTAGAGGGAAGCCCCACCTACAGCAAATACAAACACAAACCATAGAGGCTTTTACCTATGTGCTCAGCCCACTGGTTCTGGCAGTAGAGACAGACATAGCAGTTGGGAGGCAGGAAACAGCTCCTTCCTCCCCCCAGGCAACAACTACTCTCCCCTGTGACCCCAATATTGCTCCAGGGGTTGAGCAGCTCCAGAGGGTAGAGCTTCTGGGCATCAGAAGGCACCACATACAAATATGAAATGTCAAGGAACCTTATTCAAAGCAAAATCATACAAACACCAGAAAAAGAGTCAAATGAAACAAATCTCATCAATCTTCCTGAAAGAAATTTCAAAATAAAAATCATCAACATGCTCGTGGAGGTACAGAAAAATATTCAAGAACTCAGGAACAAATTCCAGTCAGAGATCCAGTCATTAAGGAATACAATGGAGGAGGATATTAAAAGCAGATTAGATATGGTGGAGAAGACAACAGATGAAATAGAGATTAGAGAAGAGGAATAAAAAAATCTGAGGCACAGAGAAAAAAAGGATTTCTAAGAATGAAAGAATATGGAGAGAACTCTGTGACCAATCCAAATGGAACAATATTTGTATTATAAGTGTACCAGAAGAAGAAGAGAGAGAAAAGGGATAGAAAGTGTCTTTGAGGAGGTAATTGCTGAAAACTTCCCCAATCTGGGGAAGGACATACTCCCTCAGGCCATGGAGGTGCACAGATCTTGCAACACAAGGGACCGAAGGAAGACAATACCAAGATATATAGTAAATAAAATGACAAAGATCAAGGATAAGGACAGATTATTAAAAGCAGCCTGAGAGAGAAATAAGATCACATACAAAGGAAAGCCTATCAGGCTATCATCAGATTTCTCAATAGAAAACTTAAAGCCCAGAAGGGAAGAAGGACATGATATTTTTAGTGCAATGAAACAGAAGGGCCTCAAACCAAGAACACTCTACCTGGCAAGGTTGTTATTTACATTTAAAGGAGGGATTAAACAATTTCTAGATAAGCAAAAGCTGAGAGAATTTACCTTCCACAAACCACCTCCACGGTGCATTTTGGAGGGACTGCTATAGATGCAAGTATTTCTAAGGCTAAAAAGGTGTCACCAGGGGAAATAAAACAGCAAAGTAGAACAATTAATTACTAAGCAGATACAAAATCAAATCAAATACCCCCAAAGTCAATCAAGGGATAGACAAAGAGGACAAAATATGATAGCTAATATATAAAGAATGGAGGAGAAAGAAAAAGGTGGAAAAAAAGAACCTTTAGGTCATGTTTGTAATAACACATGAAGTGAGTTAAATTAGACTGATAGATAGTAAGGGAATTACCCTTGAACCTTTGGTAACCACGAATCTAAAGCCTGAAGTGGCAGTAAGTACATACCTATTGACAATCACCCGAAATGCAAATGGTATGAATATACCAATCAAAATTTATAGGATCACTGAATGGATAAAAACATAAGACCCATCTATATGCTGCCTACAGGAGACTCACTTCAAACCCAAAGACATACACAGACTGGAAGTAATGGGATGGAAAAAGATATTTCATGCAACTAATAGGGAGAAAAAAAGCAGAGTTTCAGTGCTTGTATCAGACAAAATAGACTTCAAAATAAAGAAACTAACAAGAGACAAAGAAAGATATTACATAATGATAAAGGTGTCAGCCCAATAAGAGGATATAACCATTATAAATATCTATGCACCCAACACAGGATGACCTCCATATGTGAAAAAAATACTAAAAGTATTAAAGGGGGAAATAAAATGCAATGCATTCATTTTAGGAGACTTCAACACACCACTCACTCCAAAGGACAGATCAACCAGTCAGAAAATAAGTAAGGAGACTGAGACACTGAACAACATATTGGCACAGATGAACATATAATGAACATCTATAGAACACTCCATCCAAAAGCAACAGGATATGCATTTTTCTCAAGTGCACATGGAACATTTTCAAGAATAGATCATATACTAGACCACAAAAAGAGCCTCAGTAAATTAAAAAAGTTTGAAACTGTACCAGTCAGCTTCTCAGATCACAAAGGTTTGAAACTACAAATAAATTATGCAGAGAAAAGAAAAAAATGGACAAACACATGGAGGCTTAACTACATGCTCCTAAACAATCAATGGAAAAATGACCAAATAAAAACAGAGATCAAGCAATATATGCAGACAAATGACAACAATAATTTAACACTGTAAAATCTGTGGGATGCAGTGAGGGCCGTGCTAAGAGGGAGTATATTTCAATGCAGGTATACCTCAGGAAAGAAGAACAATCCCATATGAATAGTCTAAACTCACAATTACTGAAACTAGAAAAAGAATAATAAATGAGGCCCAAAGTCTGTAGAAGGAGGGACATAATAAAGATAAGAGTATAAATAAATAAAATCAAGAAGAATAAAACAATAGAATCAATGAAGGCAGGAGATGTTCTTCAAGAAAATAAGCAAAATAGATAAACCTCTAGCCAGTCTTATCAAGAAAAAAGAATCTACAAAAATAAACAGAATCAGAAATGAGAAAGTAAATATCACTACAGCACCATAGAAATACAAAGAATTATGAGAGAATACTATGAAAATCTATATGTTAAAAAACTGGATAACCTAGAAGAAATGGACAGCTTTCTAGAAAAAATACAACCTTCCAAGACTGACCCAGAAAGAAACAGAAAATCTGAACAGACCAATTACCAGCAACATATTGAATTGGTAATCAAAAAACTACCTAAGAAAAAAATGGCTGGACCAGATGGCTTCCCCGCTGAATTTTATGAAACATTTAGTGAAGACCTAATACCCATCCTCCTTAAAGTTTTTCAAAAAGTAGAAGAAGAGGGAATACTTCCAAACTCATTCTATGAGGAAAGCATCACTCTAATACTAAAACCAGGCAAAAAAAACCCTCATAAAACCAGAAAAGTACACACCAATATCCCTAATGAACATAGATGCAAAAATACTCAACAAAATATTAGAAAATCAAATTCAAAAGTATATCAAAAAAATCATCCATAACGATCAAGTAGGATTTATTCCAGGGATGCAAGAATGGTACAATATTAGAAAATCCCTAGACTTCATCCACCATATCAACAAAAAGGAGAAAAACCACATGATCATCTCCATACATGCCAAAAAAGCATTCGACAAAATTCAACATCCATTCATGATAAAAACTCTCAACAAAATGGGTATAGAGGGCAAGTACTTCAACAGAGTAAAGGTCATATATGACAAACCCACAGCCAACATCATACCTAACATTGAGAAGCTGAAAACTTTTCCTTTAAGATTGGGAACAAGACAAGGATGCCCACTCTCCCTGCTTTTATTCAACACAGTACTGGAGGTCCTAGCCACAGCAGTCAGACAACCCAAAGAAATAAAAGGCATCCAGATTGGCAAGGAGAAAGTTAAACTGTCCCTGTTTGCAGATGATATGATATTGTACATAAAAAGAACCCTGAAGAATCCACTCCAAAACTACTAGATCTAATATCTGAATTCAGCAAAGTTTCAGGATACAAAATTAATACACAGAAATCTTGCATTCCTATACACTATCAATGAACTAACAGAAAGAGAAATCAGGAAAACAATTCCATTCACCATTAAATCAAAGAGAATAAAATAGCTAGGAATGAACATAATCAAGGAAGTGAAAGACCTATACTCTGAAAACTATAAGACACTCATGAGAGAAATTAAAGAAGATACCAATGAAATGGAAACAGATCTTGTGCTCATGGATAAGAAGAATCAGTACTCTCAAAATGGCTATCCTGTCTAAAACAATCTACAAATTCAATGCAATTGCACTGAAAATACATACAGCATTCTACAATGAGATAGAGAAAATCATTCTAAAATTCATATGGAACCACAAAAGACCACAAATAGCTAAAACATTCCTGAGAAGGAAGAATAAAGGTGGGGAGATTATGCTCCCAAGTTCATGCTCTACTACAAAGCCACAGTAATCAAGACAATTTGGTACTGGCACAAGAACACAACAGTAGTCCAATGGAACAGACTAGAAAGCCCAGATATAAACCCAAGCATATATGGTAAATTAATATACAATAAAGTAGCTATGAACATACAGTGGGGAAATGACAGTCTCTTCAACAACTGGTGTTGGCAAAACTGGACAGCTACATGCAAGAGAATGAAACTGGATTATTGTTTAACCCCATACACAAAAGTAAACTTGAAATGAATCAAAGACCTGAATGTCAGTCATGAAACAAAATGGCGTCCTACAGTACGGGAGAATATATTTGTAAACAACATATCCAACAAGGAGTTAACATCCAAAATATATAAAGAATTTACACGCCTCAACAGCCAAAAAGCAAATGACCCAATTAAAAAATGGGCAGAGGATATTAACAGACAGTTCTCCAAAGAAGAAATTCAGATTGCCAACAGACACATGAAAAGATGCTCTACATCAATAATAATCATGGAAATGCAAATAAAATACACAATGAGATACCACCTCACACCAGTAAGGATGGCCAGTATCAAGAAGACTAAGAATAACAAACGCTGGCAAGGATGCAGAGAAAGGGAGACCCTCCTACCCTGCTGGTGGAAAAGCAGCATTTTCCTGCTTTCCTACCATTGTGGAAAGCAATATGGAGTTTCCTCAAAAAACTAAAAATAGAAATACTATTTGGCCCAGGAATTCCACTCTTAGGAATTTACCCAAAGAATATAATTTCTCAGATTCAAAAAGACATATGCACCCCTGTTTATCACAGCATTATTTCAATAGCCAAGATATGGAAGCAACCTAAGTGTCCATCAGTAGATGAAAGGGTAAAGAAGAGGTGGTACGTATACACAATGGAATACTATTCAGCCATAAGAAAGAAAGAAATACTACCATTTGCAACAACATGGATGGAATTGGAGGATATTATGCTCAGTGAAATAAGACAGTTGGAGCAAGACATGTGCCAAATGGTTTTCCTCACTTGTGGAGTCTAACAACAAAGCAAAACTGAAGGAACAAAACAGCAGAAGACTCATAAGCTCTGGGAAGGGACTAGCGGTTACCAAAAGAGAGGGGTTTGGATGGGTGGATAGGGAGGGAGGGAGATGGGGATTGAGGGGTATTATGTTTAGTACACATGGTGTGGGGGGTTACGGGGAAGTCAGTGTAGCACAGAGAAGGCAAATACTGAATCTGTGGCATCTTACTGCAATGATGGACAGTGACTTCAATAGGGCACGGGAGGGGACTCGATAATATGGGTGAATGTAGTAACCACATTTTTTTCATGTGAAACCTTTGTAAGAGTATATGTCGATAATACCTTAATTTAAAAAAATGAAATTCATTGAATAAAATAGGACTCCATGAGTCCATACTGAGAGAAATCAACAAAGAAATACTTAGAAATAAATGAGAGTGAAAGAAAAAGCTGTTTTTTCCCAGATAGATAACAGAAAATAGATGTAGAAAGGACAATGTAAATAAAAAACACCTATGAAACTGTCAGGGAGATTACTGAAATTTGGGGTCTGAAATAGATTATACTAAAGCTGATGTGTAGAGGTTTGATTAAAAGATGTAAGTATAATTTCAAAACACATCTCAGACAAATACTTAATACATATACAAAGGAAAAAATGGAACTTAATGGTAGAGAAACTTAGCAGAAATCACATTATCAGTAGAGGTATATGTCAACATTGTCCCCTAATGTGATATGCTTAGAAGAACATATTTTCTTTGATGTTAAATTCCTTACAAGAATGCATGGGCTGAGTCTGGACAAGAGTAAATATCATCTTACAAAGAAAACTATACCAAAATAAATTATGAATGGAGGACAATTATAATTTTATTATGAAAATTTTGTTGGAATGGTATATTTGGACAAATTTGTAATATATGTATTTGTAATTTTAATATAGTTCGATCCATCAAAGTAGAAATAATGAAATTCTAACTTAAAGGGTATAATTGAGAAATTTGTTCAGGCTTACTTTTTAATAGGTCTTATTTTTTAAAAATAGTTTTAGGTTCGTAGTAAAATTGAACAGAAAGTACTGAGAAGGCGTATATATCCCTGTCCCCTCACACACAAAACCTCCCCTACTAACAATATCCTGCACTAGGCTGGGATATTTTTTATAACTGATGAACCTATATTGATTCACCATGATCATTCAAAGTTTGTAGTTAATATTAGGGTTCCTTCTTGATACAGCACATTCTATGGGTCTGGCCAAACTTGTAATGACATGTACCCACCATTACAGTATCATACAGAATAGTTTTATTGCCAAAACATCCTGTATGGTCTGCCTATTTATTCCTCCTTATCCACAGTCCCTGGAAATCACTGAATCTTTTTACTGTCTCCATAGTTTTGTCTTTTGAGAATGTCATATATTGGAAATATTACAGAAAGCAGATTTTTCAGGCTGACTTCTTTCATTTAATAATTTGCCTTTAAGTTTCCTCCATGTCTTTTTATGGCTCGTTGCACATTTATTTTTAGTGCTGAATACTATTCTATTTGGATATGACAGCTTTTATTTATCCATTCACCCACTGAAGGACATTCTTGTTTCTGTCAAGTTTTGCTAGTTATGAATAAAGCTGCTGTAAAGATCATGTGCAGGTTTTTCGGTGGGCATGTGTTCAGCCCTTCTGGGTAAATAACAAGGAGTGTGATTGCTAGATGATACTATAAGAGTATATGTGTTTTATAGGTAAAGAACATATTTAGTTTCAGTTATAAAGAATTTGCCTGTCTTCCATAGTTGTTATACCATCTTGCATTCCCACCAGCATCTGCTCAACATCTTTGTCAGCATTTGGCATTGTCAAATATTCTGAATTTGGGCCATTCTAATAGATATGGTATATGATTGCTTTAGTTTCCATTTTCCTGATGAAACATGACATCAAAAATATTTTCATATGCTTATTTGACATACACATATATCATTGAATTAAATATCTGTTAAGTTCCTGTTTTTCATGGGTTAGGTTTCTTTTATTTTCTTATTGTTGGATTGTAAGAATTCCTTGGATACTTTGGATATCACACTTTTATCAAATATGTCTTTTGCAGATATTTTCTCCCAGTCTGTGACTTGTCTTATTCTCTTGACAGTGTTTTGCAGAGCAGAACATTTTAGTTTTAATGAAGTTAAGCTTATCAATTGTTTCTTTTATGACTCATGTTTCAGGTGTGTTATCCAAAAAGACATCATGAGATAGGCAGTAATCACTTACATTTTCCCCCAGGTTATCTTCTAGTAGTTTTATAATTCTCTGTTTTACATTTAGGTCTGTGACTTTTTTTTGGTGAACAGTGTAAGGTCTGTGTCTAGATTCAGTTTTTTGGTGTGGATATCCAGTTCTTCCAGTATCATTTGTTGAAAATACTATCTTTTCTTTATCTTATTGCCTTTGTTTCTTTGTGAAAGATTGGTTGCCTATAATTATGTGAGTCTTACCATGACTTTGAGCTCTACCTGCCTGCATCTGACTAACAATTGCTTCAATAGTAAGTCTTAAGGTGAAGTAATGTCAGTCTTCCAACTTTGTTCTTCTTTTTCAATACTAAGTTGGCTATTCTGATTCCTTTTCCCCTCCATATAAACTGCAGAATGTTTGTCAATATCCATAAAATAACTTGCTATGATTTTGATGAAGATTGTTTTGAAACTATAAATTACATTGGGAAGAATTGACATCTTCACAGTATTGATTCTTCCTTTCCATGAACATGAAATATCTCCCCATTTATTCAGTTCTTTGATTTCTTTCATCAAATTTTTATAATTTTCTTCATAGAGATATTATGCATATTTTGCTAGTTATACCTATGTATTTCACTTTTTTGATTGCTAATATTTACATTTGGAAGGCCAATTGTTCTCAACAGGCATGCAGGAAAGTGGCCTTTTTATAATAGCCTTATATCCTGCAACCTTGATCTAATTGCTTATTAATTCTAGGAAGTTTTTTGTCAATTGTTTTGGATTTTCTATATAGATGAGCATGTCATCTTTGAACAAAGTTTTACTTCTTCCTTCCTAACCTGTAGAGCATTAATTCCTTTGTCTTCTTTTATTAGAAAATATTTTATTTAAAAGGAGTGATGAGAGAGGGCATCTTTGCCTTATTCCTGATATTAGTGGGAAAGCTTTGAGTTTCTCACTATTAAATATGATGTTAGCTTTAGGTTTTTGTTGGTATTCTTTATCATGTTGAAAAAGTTCCCATCTATTCATAGTTTATCAGGAGATGTTTTTATGAATGAATATTGGATCTTATCAAAGGCTTTTCCTTCATCTTTTGATATAATTTTTCTTTTTTAGCATGTTGATGTAATGGATTACATTAGCTGATTTTAGTCTGTACATTAACCCACCCTACATACCTGGGATAAATTCTACTTGGTTAAAGTTCTTTTTATTCATTATTGGGTTTGATTTGCTAATACTTTGTTGAGAATTTTAGCATCTTTGTTCTTGACAGATAGTGGTCTGTAGTTTTCTTGTAATGTCTTTGGTTTTGCTATTAGAGTAATGTCAGTCTCATAGAATAAGGAAGCATTCTCCCTATTTAGTGCTGAATAATATTCTATATAAGTTCATCGACTGAAGTATATCCTGGTTGCTGTCAAGTTTTGCTAATTATGAATAAAACTGTTATAAACATCCATGTGCAGGTTCTTGGATGGGCATAAGTTTTCAACCTCTTTGGGTAAGTTCCAAGGAGTGTAATTGTTCTGAAAGAGTAAGTGAGTATAATTTTTCCTTAGATGTTCATCAGAGTTCATTAGTGAATTTATATGGACCTGGTCCTTTCTGTCTAGGAAGGTAATTATTGATTCTTCTTCTTTAACAGATACACACCTACTCAGATATTTCAGTCTTCCTGTGTGAGTTTTGGCAGCTGTGTTTTTCAAGGAATTTTTTCCTGTCATCTAGGTTATCAAATTTGTGGGCATAGAGCTGTTCACAGTATCCCTGTATTATCATTTTAATGTTATAGAATGGAATCTCTAGTTATAGTCCTTTCATTTCTGATAACGGTAATTGCTCCTCTCTTTTCTTAGACTTATTTTAATTTGACACTTTACAAAGATTGTGCTCACTCTAGAAACCTAAAATTGCTTTAAATTCATTATACTGTTAAGTTCACAAAATTCTGCAATAGATTGCTTGATTAAAATTGCTTCTTTTCCACTTTATAAATGTGAGAAGTTAGGAAATTATTAATTTCTTTTTGGTAAAGTTTTATCATATGTAATTTACAGCTACTGATCTAAATTGATGAAAGATAAAGTAAGAATGCTAGGAAAATAGTTTTGAATCTTTGTATTACTAGAGTCATTATTGTGGTTTGAATTAATACTGCTATATGCTATTCTGAATTTTTGTGCTAGATAAATATATTGTGAAATATAAAAGGAAATCAAATTTATTAAAATATTTAATGTTCTAGAAAATAATCTCTAATATGCTAAATAAAAATACCAAAATTAAATAAAGTCAAGGATCTCACCAAAAATTTAAAAACTACTTATGAAAAGATGATTAGTGTCCACAAACTGAATTCAAAAACCTAAAAAGAACTTGCATATTTTTAATTGAAACTTTTCTAAAGTCAGTGTTAATTAGTTAATCTGGCCATAAACTTCATACTTTTCCTTTTAAAACTACATTCAAAGATAGAAAAATTTCAATATATAGGACATATATATTTGAACTGTTTTTGTACTTGTTACTGAAGTGGAAAAATTAATGTTTTCTAAATGACTCAAATTTACAGAAAATCAACCAACTTCATGACTTTAGTGAGAATTCTTTACCTTTTATGGTCACTTTTTTCTAAATATTACCTTCCTCAAGCTATTCTCTTACACTAAGTCAAGGAACTTTGTAGCGCACTCTTTCAAAAGGTTTCCATTAATCAATGAATAGCCTAGGTGAAATGAAAATGGGAAATACATTCTAATTCACTAGGTAAAAAAAAAATTGCTTAATTTTGATATAAAGTAGCAGCCCATAAAAATAGCTAATTCTTCATAATATGAAAAATATTTGATGTGAGCCTTTATTTTGCTCTTTATCGAAAGACATTTGAGATTGGTAATGGTCTTCACTGATGCAATACACTAAGAACCATAAATAATGGCATTACTATTATAAATTTATTTAAAAATTGAGATAAAAATTACCCTTGAGAGTCATTAGCATTTTAAATTCCATTTGATTAGAGGAAACACATTACAATTGTTGTATTCTTTACTGTATCATAAATTTTATTTTATTTTTCTTCAAAACTTTTGAATCAAATAATTTTCCAACCATGTATTTTTGGAAAATCTTACAATAATCTTTTGATATGTTGTGATAAATAAAAATATTAAAGATGCACCGTAGTTGATTCGAGGGAACCACCATGATGGTAATGTGGCACAGAATGTTCTCAACTGATTTTGGCATATTAAAATCAGGATGAAAAAGACAAAGCAGAGAAACAAGAAGTGGAAGAAGAAAATGAGGAAAACAAGATAGGAGAGGAAAAGGAAGGGACAGAGGGAGAAAAAGTAGAAGAAGACTGAAAAGGAGGGAGTGGACGTTTGAAAGGAGGACAAAGTAGAGGAAGAGGAGGTACAGCAAGGAAGAGGAAGAGGAAAAGCAGGAGAAAGAAAAACAAAAAAAATAAGAAGTGGGAGTGGAGGAGAGAAATGAAGGAGAAAGAAGAGGAAGACAGGAACAGAGAAAAAGGAGAGTGGAGAGGACAAAAACAGAAGAAAGAAGAGGAGAAAATAATAGGTAAGGAAATATTATAGAAGTCCCACAAGATAAGCAAAAAATGTGCTGTAAAATATGTTAATATTTCCATTAGGATATATGTAATACATAATATTTACATTAAGATAGAAGCTAAAAAAATAACTCATTCTTTACTGAAGAGAGTAGAATCACAACTCTAAAACACTAACTTGAAGATAATCGTCCTTGTCCTGATACCCAATCTTTTTCTCTTTATTCTTAATTCATTTAAAAATAATTCACTGATAAATCAAAATAAATTTGTGCATAGTAGCATTGAATGGTTTTAAAATTTTCCTGTAACTTTGTAATTATGCATTTTGTCTGTGTCTAATACAGCTGCCTTTCATTTTATTCATTAAATGTGTGAAAGTATGTTTTGTCCTTTTCAAATAACCAGATTTTGATTTAATAACCTATTCTACTTTCTTGAAATAATATTAGACTTAGGAAAGTTGTAAAGATAGTTTATATCTGAGTTTGTGTGCTTCACCCAGTTTCCCCTAAGGTTGACATCTTACATAAGCATGGTGCAATTACCAAATGTATAGCATTAATATGGTTATAATTAAATTAAATATTTTATTTAGGTTTTTCTCAGTTTTCCTACAAATATTATTTTTCCTGCTCTAGAATCCAACCCATATTTCATTGCATCAAATCATTTGTCTCCTTCATTTCCTCCAAACTCTTGACAGTTCTGCATTATTTTCTTTTCTGTATTTGTGCCTTGACACTCTTAAAAGTATTGCTCAAATAATTAAACCAAATCTGGGATGGATTTGTCTTATGTTTACTTATGATTAAATTATAGTTAGGTAATTTGGGAAGAATACCACGAGGTGGTGTGCCATCATCACATAAGGGGTACATATTATCAGTATGCTTATTACTTGTGCTATTAACATTGATCACTTGGTTACATGCTGTTATCCAGAGTTTTCCATTGTTTTTCTTTCTATGATCCATTCATTAGAAGTGACTCACTAAGTCCAGCCCAAAATAAAGAGCCAAACCATTCAGCTACACCTCCCAGTGGGAAGAGTATCAAAGAATTTGTTGACATATGTTAAAACCACCAACAGAATTAGTATAATTTATGGGAGAAGGAATATGGTAAGGCTCTACAAATATCCTATTTTTCTTTAAGGTTTTGCTCACTAATTTTAAGATTCATTATTGGATCTTGACACCAGCATTACTGTAGGTTTCTAATGATGATTTAATTTTTTTCTTTATTCTTCTTACATTAATTAGAATTCTTCTCTAAGGAAGTTATTTACTCACTCCCATTCATTTATTTGGTCAATCAAGTATTACTATTACTACGGACTCATAGATATTTATTTTTTGGTTTATATGTAGCATTGTTATATTGCAGTGCCCAAATTGTTCCAGCTTTGCCCATTGGGAGCTAAGCTCCCTTTCCACTTAGCTCCTGTGTCCTTAGAACATTTCAATCTCCATTTTTTATTCCCCGACTCCTCCTCTTCCACCTCCTCCTTTTTCTTTTAGCACTTTCTTACTTTCTGACATTATGAAATGCTCTAGACACATCTCATATTTTCCATGTCCAGCCCTAGAATAAATCAGTTTCCAGGGAGCTTCATCCCTTTTATTGAAGAATGGTATTTTTAAAACAAGTTCTGAGTGTTAGTTTTGCTGATTACTACTGGGTATCTATACCTTAAGGTCTTCCCAGATGACAGAACTAGGCAAGGCATGCATAGGTATTAAACAATGTATATATACCTATCTATCCATATATCTCTACGTTTATACACATATCTTCCTCCCATATATTCATTTAAATACATATGGATTCATATTGGTATCTCTGACTTCAATCCTTACAGAGTTCATTCTAACATGTCCCCGCAATTTTCTTGTTTGTAATTTTTTTCCCCTGACAGTTAACAAACTAGCTCTGATTACCCACAATGTATTTGTTTATTTGTTCAAATGTAGTATAAGAAAAGTAGTTTCAGAATTGGTAATGTGTACTCCTATGAGAAAAACATTTAGCACCTAGAGCACAGTGTACCTTCTCCATTATGGTGAATATGAGGATGAATATAAATAAATTTTAAGTATCTACTAAAAAACTTCTTATGAAGTCTAAAAATGATAATATAGAAGTAATATACATGATAACATTTTGTACGTAAGTAGGGAAGAGGGAAATGAAGTTAAAATGTTTTAAGATTATTTTCCTGTCCAGAAGGAAGGTACAGATAATAATGCTAACCTAAGTTAGTACATTTCTTATATTTTCAGATCAATTGTTAAAAGAATAATAAAAGAATACATAACAAAGAAGACAAAGAAAATAAAATAGTGAAAAATGATCCCCTTCAAAAAAAAAAGCAAAACAACAAAACCAAAACCAAAGTAAGGAGGTTATTAAAAATATGACTATATAAGTAATGACATATATTGTAAATAGCTTAAATGATTCTTTGGAAAGATAGATGGTCAGACAAAATTAAAACAACCCAAATTTATGTTATTTACAAGAAACATATCTAGAATATAAGAATTGAAATATTTTAAGTTGTTTACAAAGAAAATACTTTTATCTCATATTTGAGTTGTTACAGCATCTAATTAAAAAAACTTGTTTAAATTTAAAAAATTGAGTTCAAACTAAAGTACTTTAAACCTCGCTGGAGACTACTCTGCTTTCCTTAATACTTATGTAAAGTGTTAAATGCAAATAGGATATTTGCATTTATTTACATAAACATTAAGGAAATTAGTGATTTGTTTTATATTCTATGTGGCTTCAATTTCTTTTTTATTATAGAAATATTTATAATCTGTAATTAGATTTCTTTTAATAAATTGAATCTGTGAGTACATATGGCACAGATATGTGCTAACCTCAACTAAATTTGGGGGAACAAAAGCACTTTAATTAAAGCTCTGTTTATTCATTTTAATGTGGAGTTCATTGCCACAGTAACTTCAGAAATACTGGGGATGTAAATGAATTTGAGACCTATAAAGACAACTGATTATTGATATTATAACCACAGAATGGGGTGCAAATAATTAACACTATTATTGTAAACTATTATTAAGAATATTGTAAAAATAAGGGCACCATTTTCCACCAAATTAGGTTTTTGAATTGCTCAGAAAATCCTTACTATCTGTATAACACAATATAAAAATACAGTAAGAAGAGTTAAAAAATAAAATGAAAAATATCTCCCATGCCTAGATTAATAGAAGTGCATCAGTGTCTATCTGTTTGGAAAACCATGTCTAAATTTATTCTATCATTGCTTTCAAAAGTTTGGTGTAGGAAACATCCCCTCCTTTGACTACACCAACACAAATACATGACTGTGGTAAATAGTTCAAATAAAATTGGTATTCCAAAAGTTGGAGTTAATGACAGGCAGCAAAAATCTAAATACAACCAATATGAAGAGTTGAAGAAAACTGTTAATGAAGAGTTATGGCAAATCCTCATAAAGGAGTCAAAGAATGACTCCCTTAACCCCATTTAACAAGCAGTAAGGAAATGATGGGATTTTTCAATGTATATTTAAGCATGACTATCTGACCTCTCTTCTCATTATCATCTACACAATTTGATAATAAGATTGTATTTGTACCACCAGCAGAATTGTGTACAAGATAGCATTGTGACATCCAGTGCTGAAGTATTCCATAAAGGAAATACACATATGATATCCCTCAACAACTCCCCCAGTTACCATGATCCTGATGCTTCTATAAGGAATCAAATTTAACTAATTACCTTATTTATTTTTTGCAAGGGGTGGTGGTCAAAATTCTCTGAGGCCACTTTGGGTAAACTACTAGAGAAACAATTTCATTTTAATGCTGTTATATGTATGTACATGTACATATATAGATATGTATATATGTACAATACATACCAGCATTAAAATATACATAGATAGATGATAGATACAATCATTAAATATACATATTTATGAAATATGCTTGTAGTGAAACATGCTGTATCACATGCCAGTTTTATAATTTTGTGGCTAATGTGTATAAAGTGTAGAGAAATGACAGAGTTTTTATTATGACTAGTGGTATTAAAAAGACAGAGTATTCTTTTATTAACAACAAAATAAACCTAATGTTTCTTTAACTTGGAAAGTTGGATTAAATTTTAAGATGGAGCTATATATGTAAAATCACACTCAACTCAAAATTCTAGTTTAAAATCTTAGTGCTGAAAGCGAGTACACATGAAAATTATTTGTCTTTCAAATTTATAGTTTGTGCCTAATATTTTTCAAGCACTGTACTAAGCACTAAGGGGCAAGGAGAGGAGACCCCACACATAAGCAACCTACTGGTTAGTCAGTGAAAGAGAAACAGATACAGGGTTCCATGTGGAAGGATGGAGTTAGGTACCGATGTTAGGGAGCAGATTCATGGGAAACAATTTTGAACAATCAAGGGAAGTTTCTAGAGGAAGTGGCATAATACATACTAACCAGGGCGAGAGATGAGAGTTAAGCAAGTTAAGAGTTTATTCCATAAAAAGTACCACATGATCGAAGATGTTTGGAAAACAGAATTCAAGAGAGCTGGTAGTGAAAAATAAATCTTGAAAAAAATACTGGGGGGAAGATAAATAGCATTTTGTTTTGTTTTGTTTTCTTGATGATATCCTGTCTGATAGCATGTGGAAAATAATTCAGTTTTAGATAAACTAAGAAGAAGGGAGAACAATCAAGACGTTTCTGGGCAATTTGAGAGAATGATGGAATCTGCTAAGTCACAAAGTTAGATATTGCATCTACAGTGGGAAAAACTAGTATGAAACAGAACAGAGATCTTGGCCGAAAAGTATTTATTTTAAGAAATTTGTTAGAAGTATGATTAATCATAGTGTGTTTAAGAAAACCAGCTTTGTCTATTTCTCTATTCTCCAAGCAGTCTTCTAGGGAGACATGCACAAAAGCATTTTAGGGAAAACAAAATCTCTTTTTACATACAAAGTTTTGGCCTCTCCTTCATTGTGGGTTCAGTCAGCCACATAAAATCACTAAGTGTTTCAAGAAGAAAATGAGTAGATCCTGAGAAAATAGGCTTATTCAAACTTTAGAAGGATTGTTAAAGTCAGTGAAGCCTCTTACTGGTATTTAAGAACTCGGAGGGGCAGAAATCTCAGCTGCTTACAGCTGGCTCCAAAAAGGGTAAAACACAGAAGCTCCCCCTAGAAGCCATCACAAAACTCATCTCTACCCTATACCATGGGTCTACTGGCCACCAGAAAGTAATGACTTCTTTTTTTCTACCTTCTATTAACTGCACGTACCTCTTATTGGTACTCAGTCCAATTTAGCTGCCCCTCAACAAGAGACTGAAGTATTAAGTTCATAGGGTTCTCCCAAATTTTTAGGATACTTTGTGGGATAATGCTTCCCTGACAATCAATAATCCAGCATACTCCTGTAACTCTCTGTTTCCTTTCTGGTGAACCATGGTGAACCATTGGAAGCCATCATTTATGCTAACACTAGAAGTTGGTCTGTAAAGCTTGCCCATATTTGTACTCCTTTTTAAAAGATGAAAACATCTAAGGCAAATTGCATATATAAAGTATCAGAAGAAGAAAGATAAATCTAAGGTAACACCAGCAGTTAAAATTTTGTATCACTTTTTAAGCCATGGTTTTTAATATATATGTTTATATATAAATTGTTTAATTTTTTATTTTTTTATGAAGGTATTATTGATATATGCTCTTATGAAGGTTTCACATGAAAAAAACAATATGCTTACTACATTCACTCATATTATCAAGTCCCCACCCATACCACAACACACTCACTGTCCATCAGTGTAGTAAGATGCCACAGATTCACTGTTTGCCTTCTCTGTGCTACAAAGTTTTCTGTGTGACCCCCCATGCCATGTGTACTAAACATAATACCTCTCAATCCCCATCTCCCTCATCTCGATGCACCCTCCCTCTCCCTACCCCTTTGGTAACCACTGGTCCCTTCTTGGAGTCTGTTAGTCTGCTGCTATTTGTTTCTTCAGTTTTCTGTTGTTACACTTCACAAATGAGGGAAATCATGTGGCACTTATTTTACCCTGTCTGGCTTATTTCACTGAGCATAATATCCTCCAGCTCCATCCATGTTATTGCAAATGGTAGGATTTGTTTTTGTTATGGTTGAATAGCATTCCATTGTGTATATGTACCAACACTTCTTTATCCATTCATCTACTAATGGACACTTAGGTTGCTTCCATATCTTGGCTATTGTAAACAGAGTTGCAATAAAAATGGGGGTGCATAAGTCTTTTTGAGTCTGAGAAGTTGTATTCTTTGGGTAAATTTCAAGGAGTGGTATTCCAGGGTCAAATGGTATTTCTATTTTAATTTGTTTGAGGAACCTCCATATTGCTTTCCACAACAGTTGAACTAGCTTACATTCCCACCAGCAGTGTAGGATGGTTCCCCTTTCTCTGCATCCTCGCCAGCATCTGTTGTTCTTGGTCTTTTCGATGCTGGCCATCCTTACAGGTGTGAGGTGATATTTCATTGTGGTTTTTATGTGCATTTCCCTGATGATTAGTGATGTGGAGCATCTTTTCATGTGCCTGTTGGCCATCTGAATTTCTTCTTTGGAGAATTGTCTCTTCATATCCTCTGACCATTTTTTAATTGGGTTATTTGCTTTTTGGGTGTTGAGGTTTGTGAGTTCTTTATATATTTTGGATTTTAACCCCTTGTCAGATAATGTGATTTAATGTCATTTCCAAATATATTCTCCCATACTGGAGGATGACTTTTTGTTCTGTTGATGGTGTCCTTTGCCATACAGAAACTTTTTAGTTTGATGTAGTTCCATGAGTTCATTTTTGCTTGTTTCCCTTGCTCGAGGAGATGCATTCAGGAAGAAGTTGTTCATGCTTATATTCAGGAGATTTTTGCCTATGTTGTTTTCTAAGAGTTTTATGGTTTCATGACTTACATTCAGGGCTTTGATCCATTTTGAATTTACTTTTATGTATGGAGTTAAATAATAATCCAGTTTCGTTCTCTTGCATATAGGTGTCCAGTTTTTCCAGCACCAGTTGTTGAAGATGCTGTCATTTGTCCATTGTATGTCAAAGGCTCCTTTATTGTATATTAATTGATCATATATGGTTGGCTTTATAGCAGAGCTCTCTAGTCTGTTCCATTGGTCTATGGTTTTGATCTTGTGCAAGTACCAAATTGTCTCCATTACTGTGGCTTTGTAGTAGAGCTTGAAGTTGGGGAGCATAATCCCCGCAGCTTCATTCTTCCTTCTCAGGATTGCTTTGGCTATTCAGGGTCTTCTGTGGTTCCATATGAATTTTAGAACTATTTGCTCTAGCTTATTGAAGAATGTTTTTGGTATTTTGATAGGAATTGCATTGTATCTGTAGATTGCTTTAGGCAGGGTGGCCATTTTGACAATATTAATTCTTCCTATCCATGAGCACAGGATGTGTTTCCATTTATTGGTATCTTCTTTAATTTTTCTCATGAGTGTCTTGCGGTTTTCAGAGTATAGATCTTTCACTTCCTTGGTTAGATTTATTCCTAGATATTTTATTCTTTTTGATGCAATTGTGAATGGAATTGTTTTTCTGATTTTTCTTTCTGCTAGTTCCTTATTAGTGTATAAGAATGCAACTGATTTCTGTGTATTAATTTTGTATCAAGAAACTTTGTTGAATTCAGGAATTAGATCTAGTAGAGATTTTTATGTACAACATCATGTCATCTGCAAACAAGGACAGTTTAACTTCTTCCTTGCCAACCTGGATGACTTTTACTTTTTTGTGTTGTCTGATTGCAATGATGAGGTCTCCCAGGACTATGTTGAATAAAAGTGGGGAGAATGGGCATCCTGGTCTTGCTCCCAATCTTAAAGGAAAAGCTTTCAGCTTCTTGCTGTGAAGAACAATTTTGGCTTCGGGTTTGTCATATATGACCTTTATTATGTTGAGTTACTTGCCCTCTATACCCATTTTGTTGAGCGTTTTTATCATGAATGGATGTTGAATTTTGTCGAATGCTTTTTCGGCATGTATGGAGATGATCATGTGGTTTTTCTTCTTCTTTTTGTTGATATGGTGGATGATATTGATGGATTTTCTAATATTGTACCACTCTTACATCCCTAGACTAAATCCTACTTGATCATGATGGATGATCTTTTTTGAAATATTTTTTAATTTGTTTTCTAATATTTTCTTGATTATTTTTGCATCTATGTTCATCAGGATATTGGTCTGTCATTTTCTTTTTTTGTTGTGTCTTTGCCTGGTTTTGTTATTAGAGTGATGCTGTCCTCATAGAATGAGTTTGGAAGTATTCCCTCTTCTTCTACTCTTTGGAAAACTTTAAGGAGGATGGGTATTAGATCTTCACTACATGTTTGATAATATTCAGCAGTGAAGCCATGTGTTCCATGAGTTTTGTTCTTTGGTAGTTTTTCATTACCAGTTCAATTTTGTTGCTAGTAATTGGTTTGTTCAGATTTTCTGTTTCTATCTGGGTCAGCCTTGGAAGGTGTTTTTCTAGAATGTTGTCCATTACCTCTAGGTTATCCAGTTTGTTGGCATATAATTCTTCATAGTATTCTCTAATAATTCTTTGTTTTTATGTGTTCTATTTCCCTTCTCATTTCTGATTCTGTTTATGTGTGTAGACTCTCTCTTTTTCTTGAAAAGTCTGACTAGGGGTTTATCTATTTGGTTTATTTTTTTTGAAGAACCACCTCTTGCTTTCATTGATTCTATTGTTTCATTCTTCTCAATTTTAATTATTTCTGCTCTTATCTTTATTATGTCCCTCCGTCTATGACTTTGGGCCTCATTTGTTCTTCTTTTTCTAGTTTTGTTAATTGTGCATTTAGAGTGTTCTTATGGGATTGTTCTTCTTTCCTGAGATAGGCCTGTATTGCAATATAGTTTCCTCTTAGCACAGCCTTTGTGTCGTCCCAGAAATTTTGCACTGTTGAATTATTGTTGTCATTTGTCTCCATATATTGCTTGATTGCTGTTTTTATTTGGTCATTGATCCATTGCTTATTTAGGAGCATGTTGTGAGGCCTCCATGTGTTTGTGGGATTTTTCATTTTCTTTGCATAACTTATTTCTAGTTTCATACGTTTGTGGTCTGAGAAACTGGTACAATTTCAATCTTTTTTAAATTTACTAAGGTTCTTCTTGTGGCCTAGTGTATGATCTATTCTTGGAAATGTTCCATGTGCACTTGAGAAGAATGTGTATTATACTGCTTTTGGATGTAGAATTCTGTAGATGTCTGTTAGGTCCATCTGTTCTAATGTGTTGATCAGTGCCTCTTCCTCCTTACTTATTTTCTGTCTGGTTGATCTGTCCTTCAGCATGAGTGGACTATTGAAATCTCCTAGAATAAATGCATTGCATTCTATTTCCCCTTTTAGTTCAGTTAGTATTTGTTTTATATATGTAGGTGCTCCTGCATTGGGTGCATAGATATTTATAAAGCTTATATCTTCTTATTGGATTGACCCCTTAATCATTATGTAATGTCCTTCTTTGTCTCTTGTGACTTTCTTTGTTGTGAAGTCTACTTTGTCTGATACAAGTACTGCAACTCCTGCTTTTTTCTCCCTATTAGCTGCATAAAATATCTTTTTCCATCCCTTCACTTTTAGTCTGTGTATGTCTTTGGGTTTAAAGTGAGTCTCTTGTAGGCAGCATATAGATGGGTCCTGTTTTTTTTTTATCCATTCAGTGACTCTCTGTCATTTGATTGGTTTATTCAGTCCATTTATATTTTGGGTGATTATCAATAGGTATGTACCTATTTCCATTTCAGGCTTTAGATTTGTGGTTACCAAAGGTTCAAGTTAACTTCCTCCTATCTAAGAGTCTAATTTAACTCACTTAATATACTATTACAAACACAATATAAAGGTTCTTTTTTTCTCTTCCCCTTTCTTCCTCCTCCATTATTTATATATTAGGTATCATATTCTTTACTCTTTGCCCCTTGATTGACTTTGGGGATAGTTGATTTAATTTTGCATCTGCTTAGTAATTAACTGTTCTGGTAACAGCTATTAAACCTTAGGAACACTTCCATCTATAGCAGTCCCACTAAAATACATGGTTGAGATGGTTTGTGGGTGCTAAATTCTCTCAGCTTTTGCTTATCTGGAAATTATTTAATCCCTCCTTCAAATATACATGATAATCTTGCCATGTAAAGTATTCTTGGTTTGAGGCCCTTCTGCTTCATTACATTAAATACATCATGGCATTCCCTTCTGGCCTGTAAGGTTTGTGCTGAGAAGTCTGATGATAGCCTGATGGGCTTTCCTTTGTATGTGATCTTATTTCTTTCTCTGTCTGCTTTTAATAGTCTGTCCTTATCCTTGATCTTTGCCCATTTTAATTACCATATGTCTTGGTGTTGTCTTCCTTGGGTCCTTGTGTTGGGAGATCTGTGTACCTCGATGGCCTGAGAGACTGTCTCCTTCCCCAGATTGGGGACGTTTTCAGCAATTACCTCCTCAAAGATACTTTCCATCCCTTTTTCTCTCTTCTTCTTCTTCTGGCACCCCTATAATGAGAATATTGTTCAGCTTGGATTGGTCACACATTTCTCTCAGTATTCTTTCATTCTTAGAGATCTTTTTTTCTCTGTGTGCCTCAGCTTCTTTGTATTACTCTTCTCTAATTTTTATTTCATTTATCATCCCCTCCACCATATCTGATCTGCTTTTAATACCCTCCATTGTGCTCTTCACTGATTGGATCTCTGACTGGAATTCATTCCTGAGTTCTTGAATATTTTTCAGTACCTCCATGAGCATGCTAATTATATTTATTTTGAAATCCCTTTCAGGAAGATTCTTGAGGTCGATTTCATTTGAATCTTTCTCAGGTGTTGTTATCATTATTTTACTTTGAACCAGGTTTCTTTGGCATTTCATATTTGTATATGGCTCTGTCTATTGCCCAGAATATCTTCTCTCTGGATCTGCTCAACTCCTGAAGCAATGTTGGGGGGTCACAGGGTAGTGGTATAGGTGCCTGGGGGCAGGAAAGACCTGTTTCTGGCTTCCCAGCTTCTATGCCTGCCTTCACTGCCTCCAGATGTGGATCCCTGCTCTCCACAAGTGGCTGGAATCTCATGTGTCTCTAGGTATTCTGCCTGTCCTGACTTCCCAACACCTTGATCATGAGAATACCATGAAAGCACCATTAAATGTAGGTTTGTGCTACATTTAATCCTACTAAAAGACAAACAATTTCACATAAATTCTTAAATAACTCTATCCCCACTAATTCTCTCAACTCATCTCCTATAATATTCCCCTGCAATTGTTCTCTTCTAAGCTTCAGTTCTTTGCATCTAGCAGGCCATTCACAATCCTGCCCCCAAAGTTGTTGATTCATCTGTTTGAAATAATTTCTTATATCCTTCATATCACTGTGTAAAAATCCACAGTATCAGAGAATTCTTTCCACATCACTCTGTATAAAAGAATAATTCCTATCCTCTGCTCTCCTAACTGCCTTGGCTAATAGTATTTTTCTTTGTAGAACTTATCATCATCTGATATGTTATTTACCTAATTTTATTAAATTGAAGACACCATTAATTATAAGAAATCTTGTTAGTTTATATAATACCAAGAAAAAAAGAGTTTAAAGTTAAACTATGGCATATTGCTTTCTCATCACTTAAACATTTTATTTTATACTTTAAAGGTCTCATAAATATACTTAGATATATTTTAATCATTTATTTGCTCTTGTGCACATATATTAATAGAAAAACAAACTGGCTAAGGCATTCTTAAAACTTTTTATATTCATAGCCATAATTCACTGAAACATTTTCTGATTTAGCATTTTTAATGTTGCAATTTTTCCATACAATGACACATTTGGAGACATCAAGAAATTTGTAGATTCACCATTTCTTAAAAGGTATCCTTCTAAGTCCCTGTGACTTTCTTCAAAACAGCTAAAATACAGTGTTTATACTTATTTTTATCCTATTCTAGAATGATGTGGCTGGGCCCAAAGCTCACAGAATGCTATGAATTAGTCCGTTATTTTGCATGACAACCAACCAAAAATATCTTAGTGTGATACAGCAATGAAGTCACTTGGCAAAGTCAGCATTAGTGGGATTGAAAAGTTTTCTTTTTTTTGCCGAGGCCAGGAACAGTGATAGTAGTATGGGGAAGGTAGTGATAAAGGAATTATTATTTGTTACAAAATAATTAAACCTACATAACCCAATGTTAGTATTTTTAGAATCTTTCTCTTGAGTTGGTCACATTCTCCAGTGTATGTTCTAGACTTATCACTAAAGGGCAAAGTCCCGCTGCCAGAGTTTAAGAAACAAGTGCATAAAATGGCTCCAACTCTTCATATTCACCATATCACCTTTCATTTAATAATAGTATTTTAGAAGGGTTCCTGTGTCTTTGATTGTACCTGGTGTCCCTGGATTCAAAGATTCCTTTTTCAACCACATTAGAAAATATAACCCCAGGCTTGTCCAGCTGTGTGAAGTGGGTTAGACCTGTGCATCCAAATGGTTATTACATAAACCTTCAGTCTTCCTGTTTTTACCTTTTGTTCCATCAATACTTACAGGGAAATCTGGCTGATTCACCTAATTTTTGCTATCACAAAGAATCCCAAATGCAGTGACTTAAAATGGCAAGCATTAATTTGCTTATGATTCTGAGCTCAGTAGTTTATGTGGAGCTCTATTGGGATGGCTCATTTCTTTCTTTCCTTTTCTAAATATATATTTTATTGAAATATAGTTGATATACAAAATTATATTGATTTCAGGTGTACAGCATAGTGATTTGTCACACATACATTACCAAATGCTCACCATGGTAAGTATAGTTACTATCTGTCACCATACATAGATGTTGCAATATTATTGATTATATTCCCTATACTGTACTTTCATTCCCATGACTAATTTATTTTACAATTGGACGTTTATACCTCTGTATCCCCTTCACTTATTACAGCTATCCCCACACTATCCTTCCCTAAGTCAACCTACAGTCCCTCTGTGTTTATGTGTCTATTTCTGTTTTGTTTGTTCATTTGTTTTTTTCATATTCTACATATAAGTGAAATCATGTGGTATTAGTCTTTCTCTGTCTGACTTTTTGACTTAGCTTAATATCCTCTATGTCCATCCATGTTGTCACAAATGTAACAAAAGATTTCATTCTCTTTTATTTCTGATTCATGTGGTATTGGCCTTCCCTTGCATTTGCACCTCAGCTGGAACAGCCCTTCACATGGTCTCTCATTCTCTAGCACAAGCTTGTTCGCCTGTCAGCAGCATTTCAAGAGGTTCTGAGTGGAAGCTCAGAATGTATGTAAGTACCTAATCTGTGGTACTTTTTTATAGCAGCTCTAGCAATCTAATAATATAAGTCCTAATTCCTATTGTCAATACTTTAAAATGCATCTAGAAACTAGCCATTTCTCACATGGCCTCCTGTGCCCAGGCTAAGGCCCCAAACAATGACACTCCTACCACATCTGGGGGCAAAATCACAAGGCTCATTCACATTCAAGGAATGGGAAAAGAAACCCCACTACACCTACAATATATGCACGGCCATTAGCAATCTACAGTAATGGTACATCAAATACTGAACATTAGGAGCTAATGTGAAAGAAATAAGATGTTTTCCTACCAAAAAAATTCAGTATCTTAAATTTCCTAACAGTTCTCACTTATTCATTAGATATGGACATGAATGAGACCAACTCCTCTTCTACATTTATTCACAAGTAATTTTGTGCATAATAACTAAAGCATATGCTTTCTCTGAAAGTCTTGATGCTAGTCTACAAAGGCACAAAAAGATGTTTTGCTTTGGCCTTTCCTATTATCTAACTGTTAGCACTTCAAATTCAAAGATGAAGAGGCTCCTTCTGGTTTCTCCTATTCAATCTTTTATTTAATATAGCACAGATAGAATTCACCTCCAGATTGACTGACAATTAACTCATGTCATTTAGCTGGCCAACAGGACTAATATCAGATGCCCCTGATGGTGTCCATCATTAAGAGTTCTACATCTTTATAATTTTTTAACATACTTGGGCATATAATATTTTATTTAGTCTTGACTATCATCTTGTGGATGTATTTCCTCCACTTTACAAAAGAGGGAACAGAGGGCCCAAGAAACAAGTGACCTAACAAAATTGACAAGTGAAGTTTTTGTTAGCCACCATTGTGTAGAGGAAATGCTGATTTTCTCCTTACTCCTCACTGAACATTTAGGAAGTATTTTACCTGGAGTACTACAGGAATTTCAGATCCTTTAGGAGGGGAATAATATATGCTTAAGGAATGTTCCATTAGAATATTGAATTCATGTGGCTTGAGTCTTTGGTTATCTTGTTCACTGTCCTTAAAACAGTGTTCAGACAGCAAATCATTTGTTAAGTATTTGCTGACTATTGAATGTGAAGGGCATTTACGATAACCGCTGCTCTATTCCTTTGGTTGCTTATAAAAAATTCTTGGCCCAAATCTTCTTTTCTTTATGGGCCCTGTTGTAGGCTGGATTATTTTCCCCTGAAATTCATATGTTAGAGATTTGACCCCCAGTATCTCAGAATGTGACCTTATTTGGAAATAGAGTGTAATCAAGTTAAAATGAAGTCATTAGGATGGGTCTTAATCCAATATGGCTGTTATCCTAATAAAAAAGGGAAACTTGGAAACAGATACATGAATACAGTGAAAATACAATATGAATAGAGATATGGAGAAAATGGTCATATATAAGCCAAGGAGAAAGACCTGGAACAGATCCTTCCCTCAGAGCCCTCAGAAAGAATCAATCTTGCCAACACCTTGATTTTGGATTCCCAGCCTCCAGAACTATCAGAAGATAAACTTATTTTGTTTATAATCTTACTTTGTTTATAAGTACCTAATCTGTAGCACTTTTTCACAGCAGCCCTAGCAATCTAATCTAAGTCCTAACTCCTACTGTCACTACTGTAAAATACACCGAGCATCTAGCCTCTCACTACCTAATGCCAGCGAC
Organism: Manis javanica; assembly: GCF_040802235.1. NCBI lineage: Eukaryota > Metazoa > Chordata > Mammalia > Pholidota > Manidae > Manis > Manis javanica. Next base: position 122,930,241 of record NC_133160.1, on the reverse strand, counting down.
CTCTTGCCAAGCAATCATCTCCTGTCAAGATTATTCAACTGTCTCCTAACTGATCTCAAATTTTCTGTCCTTACTCTTATAAATCTATTTTCACAGAGTAGACATACTATTCCTCTGAATGTATGACAGATTCATGTTACTTCTCAAAACTTTTCTATGGTCCCCATCTTTATTGTTATAAAAAACAAGTCCTTATTATGGCCAATAAGACCACACATAACTGAATCCTCTGCTTTCTCTCTGACCTCATCATCTCTTCTTCCTTCCTTTACCCATCTCAGGCTCTACTTTTCTCATTCTTCCTTGAACATGCTAATCACATATTTGCTTCTAAGCTCCCTATCCCAGGAATGCTCACTCTTGAGATATGTGAATGTCTCTTCCTTCCATGTCTTTCAAATTTCTTTTCAAACATCACTTTGTCAATCAAATCTCTATTGACAATACTCTATGAAATAGTATCTTAATCTCTCTTCATTCCCCATTCACTCACCTAAATTTATTTCTTTCCATAGTACTTATTACTCTCTAACATAATATAAAAAGATTTAAACATTTTATAAGGAAATAAAGCAATAATTTAAGATGATCTATTGTATTTTCTCACATGTGACTTGAAGACATTATTGAAATTAATAGGGAAAATGAAGATTTTTGTTCCATTTCTTGTAACAAGCTTTGGGGTTCCCAGCTTCTGAAAGATATAATAAAACACAGCTACTGCCACCCGACTGCTAACAGTCTAGTTGGGGAAGTGGTCTGATGGCATCTCTATGGCTCAAGACAGACATGGAGGATTTCATAGAGACAACATCTGACTAGGTCTTTTAAGAATGTGTGAAAGGTCAGGATAGATAAAATAGAAAAGACATCTAATCAGAGGACCATCATGCACAAAAGCACAAAATTGTGAAAAGTAATGGTAAGCTGAGTAATTGATTGGCTAAGACAAAAAGAAGCCAGACTGCTTTCTGATGATTTTGTTTTTCATCTCTAGATTTAAAACCTAGAAAAACGTTTGAAAGTACATTTTATCTTACCAAACAATTACTGCAGAATAGCATAACTATATAAAAACATCTGCTACCATAAAATCTGTTTAAATACATTTTATTTTGTAACACTGATTAAACTATTTGTAGAATGTCTTCACACCATCTCATCTTCATTTGAGTGTAGCATCCATGCTTTACTTGAATTTTATTCTCCAAATGATGTCATTTTTTGATGAATATACATTCATTAAAAAATCAAAATACTACAACTATGAGGAAATTAAATTATTTATGTTTTACTAACTCAATTTATTTTCTGTAAAGTGCATAGGAATAAGCAAGTCCAAGTGAACTTCATCTTTTTTTTGTTTTTTACTAAAAATCCATATTTTAATCCTCCAATTGAATTATGCGACCTCTTTATTCCTATTGCCTGTTCTGTTAAAATAATTGTATTTTAGTATGTAATTCCACTACATACAGGTTTGTCTCATGCAATGCTGGATAAAAAATTAGGAATGTAATGCATTGTTGTTGAAATTAAGCAACCTAGAAAACATTGACTTTTTCTTGAAAGAAATGCTTTTCCAGAATGATCTTTAAAATAAAATACATTCAAGATTTAAGTGCAATGACTTCCTAAATATAAAAATGCCCAATGAAAATTAAATGCATATGCTTTCTTTTGGCATTTTAATATAAAAATAAATGACCAAAATTATCTAACAGAGATCTGTACACTAAAGCATGCCAAACAAATATAAATTAAGTTTGTTTTTATTTGGTTTAGTGGACTGACTTCCATTTATAATCCATATATTTACATATCAGCATATATTCAATTTGCCTAGCTATTGTAGGTTTTACACATTTGACTCTGACAAACCTATCCAGAATTTTAATTGGCCTGATTTTACAATATTAAGAAAGAACATCACAAAATTCAATTTTTAGTGAGAGAGAATTAAAACAACTGCATTTGTTAAAATGACACATTATTCTAACTATTGTATAAAACACTATAAGAGACCATGCTTTTACTATCTTAGTCCATCAGATGAGTTTTAAAAATAATTAATATAATCTACATTGGTACCATAGATTAGTGCGTTTTTGTAGCTCGTTTGGGCTGGTAGTTGCTTTGGAAATGGTTTCAAAGGATATAAAAAGTCCAAGTGCAAGAGTGATGCCAGTTGTAGTTGAATAGCTATCAATACTGTAGGAAGTAAATGTAAACAGCCAGCAGACAGTACTACTAAAAGTCAAAAGGTATCCAACCTCTCTTGCAGGATTGTGAGCTAAACACTGCTGTGGTAATGTCTTTAAAAAAATTTTTTGCTTTCACATTACTTCATTTTGGCCGTTTTGCTATTTTATGTGTAGGGGACAGCCTTTGTCTTCTCACATATCTGAAGGCAGAATGCGACAGCACCTTCCCCCATGTCTGAATACAGCACGGGAAAGGACCAGCTTGAAAACAACCGGTGCCGTCCTTGGAAGTTATCTGCCCACAAAAGCATATCTTGTCCTGGAAGACGAGCCAAGAAGCCTCACTAAGAAAATAGGGAGACCTTGAGGACGAGTGAAAACACCTCCCCTGCTTACTAGGCAGCTTCTAAGAAAATCAACAAGGTGCTCTGCCCTGCCCCCCTGAGAAGGGAAAGATGAGTATAGCACTTGTCTGACGTCCAAGAAAGGCAGTATAAAAATAAAGGTGCTGCGCCACATCGGGGCTGCAGCCATTGTCTGTCTGTCTGTGTTGTCTGTGTTTTTTGTTCTCTCATGTCACCCGAAGAAAATGTGCGGCACACTACATTATGGTTCTGTTTTGCATTGAAGACGAGATGACTTTGCATACATTTGAAATGAAAATTAAAGACAAATTAAAAACAAAAGTCCTTAAAAACATCTTCCAGCATCACAGGAAACAAAATTGAGTCACTCTCCCAATGAAGACATTATTCAAGATTACCCTTAGCAGCTCTAAATAGAAGACTGTACTAGTATTCTAGGCAATTCCGTTTTTCTCAAGCAAAGTTGACTGTGCGGCACCAGCCAGTAAGATAATAAATATTTTCTCTTTCTTGTTTTTATTCTTTATCCTATAAAGGCTTCCTGCCTTTCATCTGTTCTTCATTTCTCTGAATAGAGATTGACCACTTAAAAGTTTGTACCACCTAAATTATTTTCTTGTTTTTTTTTTTGAGAGGGCATCTCTCATATTTATTGATCAAATGGTTGTTAACAACAATAAAATTCTGTATAGGGGACTCAATGCACAATCATTAATCAACCCCAAGCCTAATTCTCAACAGTCTCCAATCTTCTGAAGCATAACAAACAAATTCTTACATTGTGAACAAATTCTTACAGAGTGAATAAGTTCTTACTTGGTGAACAGTGCAAGGGCAGTCATCACAGAAACTTTTGGTTTTGATCACACATTATGAACTATAAACAATCAGGTCAAATATGAATATTTGTTTGATTTTTACACTTGATTTATATGTGAATCCCACATTTCTCCCTTATTATTATTATTATTTTTAATAAAATGCTGAAGTGGTAGGTAGATGCAAGATAAAGGTAGAAAACATAGTTTAGTGCATAGTAAGAGGGCAAATAGTTTTTGTAAAATAAAAATGGGATTGGAAGCCAACTGCTAGTGCCCTATGGGACAAGGAGACACATAATCCAGGCATCCATTGAACCCTTGGAGTTCACTGTTACTCTCATCTTTATGAGACGCACGGGTAAGTCACTCTCAGATCTGAACTTCACTCTTGCAAGCAGCTCTCTAATTCAAACAAGATCTCCAATCCAAAGAAACTTTATTAAAAGAGAACAAAAGATATAGATAGACGTAGATAGATAGATAGATAGATAGATAGATAGATAGATAGATAGATAGATAGATAGATAGATAGATAGATAGATAGATAGATTGATTCACAGTTCTGGGTAGTTACATTGGGAGTCTGCAACAAGTGGCAGCTGTCAGGATCTCAGAAAGCCTCAAGTTAAAGTCTCCAACATAAACCACTGGGGGAGGGGAGTAGATTAGAAAAATAAATCAAGAAATTCAGACTGTTTTCAGAAATTCAGACATTAAAATCAAAATCTAGGTAGGCACAAGTCAGATTATTAAGGGCCATTAGAGCATCTGCCATTATAACAAAATCTACTGAAGTAATAGATCTAGTAATGGAGTAATAGATCTCTGTATAATGGGAATTTCAGAAGCCAAAGCTGAAAAGGCTCCAAGACCATAAACAAAAGTCAACTAAGTTAGTGGCTTACAACAGCAACACCTCCAAGGCCAGAAACCTAAATACCTGGGCATCCCCCTTTGCACCCTCTTACAGGTTAATCATCAAAATACGGATCCAGAAATCAGTGTCCTATTTGCCATCAATTGAGACACTGGAAAAAAAATTGTCCTTGAAGGTTTTTGCCAAATCCTCCCACACCAACTTGAGTACCCCCATATCTACTCTCAAAGGAGGGCCCCACATAGGCCATCCCAGGGCTGACAGGATTCCAAGGGACTCTGGTTAACTGCTGCCAGTCATTCCTGTAAACAGTCAAGTAGACACTAACATTAAGATTAATGAAAACCTTGTCAAATTCTGGTAGATACTGGCACTATACTGTCTACTTTAAACTCACTCCAGAGTCTGCAGGTATCCTAAGAAAAGCTGGTATAAACTGACGAAAGGTGAGCATTCCTCCCAGTCAGCTCTCCTGGATTTCTTAGCACCTGGACAGGATAAGAAGATGAAATTTCACATTGTTCCTTATTGGTAACTCATCGTTTTCTCTCTCAGGGACAGATACTGCTTTCCTGTTTGTCTTGTTTTATATCCTGACAGCTTGGCTTGGCTTTTTGCCTACCTGGAACACATAAATTCTTGGTTCTTGTATATGCAGGTAGCTCAACTGTGAGCTGGGACCAAACTACAGACAAACAGAAAAGTGGATTGCACTCCATTTGTGGCTAGGATTTTGCTGACTATTCCTAGTAATTAGGGGAATTATCTAAACTACCCTGGGTAGCCGCTCTGGATCTTGGGAGGGTAGTATTGTTTGCATACTCTTTGGAGTTGCCTTTTATGTCCATGAAGTCACTCAGTATTGCCAGGAATATTTGCCACTGTTCTGGCTGAAACCTGACAAGATATTTGAAAGGAATTTTTTTTAAGTATCTCTGGCTAAATTAGTAATTGATATTCTGAAAGGAAATTTTTTTAGGCCTTTTCCCTTAAGCTAAAATGCAACTATGTAAGCAGAGGGAAAGAAGAACATTCCAAAGATAACAGCTTTAAATCCAGAACATAGGAATCTTTTGCTATCCCTCTGGGTTGAAGATTTTCTCCCTGATAAAAAAAAAGGCAAATTGAAGAAAATACAATTGGATGGATGTGTCAGCACCTTGATTCAGGTTACTACCCTATTATCTGAGGAATTAAAAACAATTGTCCTACTGATTGAGTACACTTGTAAAGCTTGTCTTACAAATTGAGTTTTTGTAAGAACAGAAAAGGCTCACTTATCCTTTTAACCAATTTCAATTAATAAAAATCTTAAGCCATCTGAGGGGTTAAACTTACTCCATTTGCCAGAACTATGTTTTGTATCCAGCTGTTCTTTTCTAAACTAGTGAGTTTTGTATTATCATACCTGTCTCATTGCTAAAATCTTAAAAAAAGCAAACTTTAAGATATGTTTATATTTGTGTGTGTATGTTATTAATGTGCGATCATACTACAAATTGCACTCTACAGATTACACTATCACCGCATTTAAAAAAGCTCTGTGTTAGGGAGCTAATTTTGATTATGTCTTCATATACTACCTGTTCTAATCATGAAAAAATTGTTTTCTTTCTTCAAGTTACTGAGTGACCTCAGATAGAATAGAGTTTCTTTTGCCTTTGCAATTATGTCTTCCTTGACATGTGCAGTCAGTCTAAGGTGGTCACTCTGTGCATAGGAAATTTGCTGCAGATGAAAGACACTGGACTTTTTGATTTTGTGGACCCACGGAGATGAGCAAAAAATGAATATATTTCACCCCCTGTTGAAGCTTATAGCTCCAGACACACCCCCATGCCCCCAGCTCTCTGTTCTCTGCCCTCTTGGAGTAGCTGTCATCTATTGCAAACGATGGAAGTGAAAATAGCCTTCCAATATAGCCACTACTATACTGGAATAAGAGAAATGGTTGAAGCCTTCCAGGGACTACAAACAATGCAAAAGAAGGAGAAGCCACTCTCTGAGATCACTTACATTAATTTGCACTCTTGACCATCTCAGGGCCATGAAATTTCCTTTCACATGCCCCTGTGCTCACATGTCAACATTTATTTTCTGCTGCTTCTCCAGTTCTTATTTGTCTTTCTTCTGAAGATCCCTAAGAACTCAATCTTCCTTAGTGTACAGTTAGTTCACTTTCCATATGCTGTTCTGCAGAGCTAATTCAAGGAAGAATAAGACAGGAATGAAAATTTGGAAATCTATCTTCCTAGAATTGTTCTTTAAACTTTTAAAGCTGCCTTTATAACCAAATTAAAGTTTGTTTCTGAAAAAATAATCTTAAGTTATTAGAACACCCTGACTTGTACCCAGACATATTTCTCACCATACTGTCTTTCCAAGCCAAGTGTCTCTCACTTTGGAGGTAATGAATACTGATTATTCTGTGAATAACAGTCTTCATTTCTTCTTCCCTTGGCTAATTCTCATGATAAAGCTCTTTGAGCTTTCCTTTAATGATAGTTCTGTGGGACACATCGCCCGTCTCCCAAACCTCAGCTTAGGTGACTCTTCCAATTGTATCATGCTGTGCAATGCCTCACTTACAGAATGGATCATATTACTTTTAAATTCTAGATTATTTCTTTGTACATGACTTCTTAAGGTCAAGGATAATTTCCATATTATTCATAGTTGTATCCTCAGTTTTCTATAGTCTCTTGTATAAAATAGGTGCTCACTAATTACCGGTGAATGAAGAGTAGCATAGTCAATTATTCAAATACTGAGTTCTACTTACTAAGTTTTGTAATTCAAAGTATTTTATGGTAAGATCTTCTCAAAACCTTCTTGGTTTAATGTATTTGTTACAAAAAGTTATTGAAACATGTGAAACAATATAGTAAAAATGTATAAAAGCCAAGCTGATCATGCCTTCCTATACCTACCTCACCCCAGTAGGTACTTTTCCTGCAAACAGTATTGTCTGGTGTGTATTTTCCCTCAACGTTTTATGTATATAAACTTATTTTGTTCATTTTATCAAAATATAGTCATGTTATGATCAGTTGACAGCTTTCTTTTATACATTATCGCAGAAAATGGACCTGGCTACAAACGAGTAACTATACATCAAGCCCCTCTAAAGTCTCCTTCTATTCCCCAGTTTCTTAAGAAACATATTTTAGCAGATGTATAGTTGTCCTCCAATACATACATCCTCCATCTTTCACTATGCAATAACATATTCAATATTTAACTAGTGGAGTGGCCATCCTTCAATCCTTTTTTGCCACCCTTATATTTAGGTATGTCCATATGACTAAGTTTTGAAATATGTGACATGAGTAAAAGTGACTTTTTAAATATATTATTTTTGTTTTATGTTTTAAAAATATCTTGCCTTCCATTTCTTAGCTTTCATCTGGCAGAACACTAATGTGTTGATCTGAGAAAGTTGAGCAATGTGGATGACAGCTAAAGCCTAAGGAATCACAGGGCAAGTTAGAATGTAGCAAGGAAGGAATCTAAATCCATTTAACTCTATGGGCTAGAGCTAGATCTCTGCCCCTGACCCAGCATTACCTCTATACTGTTGAAATGACAAATAAGCTTCTACTGTATTTGAGCCACTTGTTTTTTGGGTCTCATTATTAAGGAAGAAGATCATTTACCTTAATTAACACATTAATTAATACCTGGGAATAAGGTACTCCACAAGAAAATCTTTACCAGATAGCATTAGTTAGTACTCAAGCTATAGCTAGCAAAGAAGCAAAAATTTCAGCCTGGAAGCAGGTTCTCTTTGCTGCACCACTACAAATAATTTAGTAATATTCTATGACAATTTGGAAAGTACCACATGTCTATTACATGTATAATTTTAAGGGAGATGGTAGAAAAATTCACATCATTGGTATGTGTTTGTGTGTTGAGTTGTTTTATGTTTTCACCATGTTACTAAGAAATAGAGATTAGGAAAGAATCAACTCATATGCAAGGAGTGATTGAAGAGAATAGTGTTCTGTCAAGAGCAAAATTGTTAGATAACTTGTAATCTAAAACTAGAGAAATGAGGTGGCCAAATGAGCCAACTTCCAAATAAGGAAATGAAAAAATTTTCATTAAGGATTTTCCTAAAAAGCCTTCCATAGGTATTTTTGTCTGGTCATTAAGGACCAGCCTAATGATAAGTTTTTTATTAGAGATTGATGCTTCTAATCCAAGTAGTTAGTTCTGATGGTCTTAAGGTTGCCATAGTTGAAATGAGGGATAAATGGATGAGTCAGATGCAGCATACAGTGAAAAAGAGTCAGCAGATTTGAAATATACGTTCAGAAGGGATCAATGGGTGTGGTTGTCTGAACAACAAAGTGAAAGAGACAAACTCACTGTTCTATTAAGGAAATGGTATTATCAAAAGAAAACACAAACCTGTTCTGTAAAACTGTTTTATTCTCAATCATGCATCAGTACGAAGCAGCCTGAGGAAGCTGGCCAGCAAGTAAGCACACACTCAGGTAACTTCAGATACAGCTATCGAAGTTTATGAACAAGGGGAACCTCCCAGAGGTCAAAGCCAGGAGTCACAGAGACCAAAATATAAGAGAGATATCAGCAAACAGAGACAGCCTGATGAGTTAAGCAAAAAGCTGTCTCTACATTTCATATGTGTATTATCTAAGTTTAAACTAAATAAACATTTTGCGAATCATGAAGACAATGAAGTATAAATTTTTGAGTAATTTAACTATTAAATACTGAAAAGAGATGTTATAATTTTACTTTTATTTTATTTAGCCCTAAATTATTTTTTAACATTAATTTACTTTTCTCAAGATTCACAAATAAAAATTTTAAGAATGTTCCAATAGTGGTGGCATTCATAAACAAATTTTAATTGTGGAATACAAATTCATTTAGAATTTATAGAACAGTAACTCTCAATATCTTTGTATTATTGCCAAGTGGGGCTGACTGAGTCTTTTTGCAGGAGGCTGTGCTGCGCACTGCAGGATGTTTGGGAGTATCGCTGGCTTCTACATACTGAACACCAGTAACACCTCCCTCAGTTTGACCCAAACATTCCTCTAGTCCCTGGAAGTGTTTCTCTCGCAAGGGTAAAGTTACCTCCTGTTGAAAGCCACTGCTCGAGAACATTCACATCCTTTCATAAGAAATCTTCCACAAAGCCTGTTCTTGGAGACAGACTTCCAGAACCCAGAGTAGGGTTTCTATTCTTGTTACCACTAAAAGACTTATAAACTATATACTAGGCAATCTTCATTTTCTTGATCTGATTATCTGCGAAATGAAAGTCTACTTAATGGCAGTTGTCTTTTCTTTACTGTGTTTGAAATACATATCTCAAACACAGCAGCTGATTTATAATCATTTTCTAACTGTGTCCTTATTCCAGTATTTATTCAAATGACAAAAGTGGAAAAAGAGGAAGAAAGAATAAAGGATAAAAAAGAAAAAAAGAAAAATATAAGACTTGTATATGTGATTTCTGCAATTTGTAGTAATTATACATATCAATTACACAATAACATTCTAGATGTACAACAGCATTCTAGATGTGTCTGTACACTGCTTTTTTGTTTTCTGCAAATAATATAAAATAGCAAAATGCAGTTGAAAAACAAAATTATTGCATGAAAAGCCTGCATTCCTAGTGATATTTGAGAGTTGAAGTAGATCTTTCACATATCACATTTTATGTATTAAAAAGGTGCAAATTTCATGACCAGTGAGTAGCAATTTATATGAATTAAAATAAACAAAAGAAATTGGATTTTTACCTCTAAATTCACATTTTAAAATATTCAAATAATCATCTTAATGTGTTAGTATTTGAGATATCTTGCAAGAGGGTATGTAGTCCTAAAGTGTGAGGCTCAGAAACATTTATTTCTGGGTCCAAAAACTAATTTTGAATCAGTGGTTACACTTACTTTTTATATGCCGCATGAGTAAAGAAAGAGACTATTTTTTTGTTGCATGTATAGAGACTACAAAATATCAGATTGCTTATTTTCTTAGTATTAGTAACTCAGATATTATGAAGGCAAATATAAAGCAGAATTAGAGAAACAGTTTTGATGAATTATAATTAACAATATCAAAGTGATCTTACACAAGCTTTAGGAAGACAACATCAACTGATTCTGATTCTTTGTATTGATGTGGGATGGTTTTCAGAAATCAATCAATGACACTTTTGACTTTTAACTCTGTTCTTGGATAGTGCCTTGCTCAAATTTTTTATATCATCTGTAAAGTGCAAAAGGCTATAAAACAAGTAGTAGCTCTTCCTCATTTGATTACTTTTATTCTCTCTAGTTCTTAACAGCAGTTAATCTTCCAGACTTTGACAATAAAAATGAATTCTATGTAAGGATTTATTATCAACAGTTAGGTAGTCACTGGTGAATGCTATTCTCCATGGTTTTAAAAATCTATCAATGCCATATGCTAGCCACCACCCTACTTTGGTGATAGTTTTAAAAGTATTTGGGAGGAAGAGGTTCTATAAGGATCAATAGTTTATCCTGATTGGAAAGTGTCACAGAAGTTCGGAAATAGATGTCTTGTTTCTTTAATTTATTAAACATATTTAACATCTAATACATGCCAGGTATTGTTCCACTCTGATAAATTCTATGAGGAAAATAAACACAGGGATGTGATAGAGAGTGACATGAGAGAAAGTGTGATTTACATCATGTAGTCAGAAAGTGCATAACAAATGAGGTGATATTTAGACTGAGATTTAGTTTACAAGTAAGTGGCAGGCATAGAATAGTTGACAATAAGTCATCCAGACAAAGAGAAAACAATGAAAAAAAATCTAAGGGAGGATTGAGCTTTGATCTTTAGAAATAATACCTTGACATGTAGTAAACAGTGAGGGAAACAATAAGAAAAACACCTAAAAATTAAAAAATATGCCAATGATGCATAGAAAATTCTAGATATTACTATTCAAAAGATAAGGCATTATTAAAGATAAATCTATATATTGACAAGAGACAGTATTTTTTAATCCAGGCAATTTATATGTAATATAATTCTTAGTGATATCCAAAGTGGCTTTTCTAAAATATGATAAATGTCTTCTAGAGAGTATTAAATATTATTAGTAAGTAGAAATTTTAGACACTAAATAACTACAGATATAGCCGTATAATTCAATATTTAAATTTCACCTTAATTTTTTTGTTTCTTTGATGCATGTGCTTTCTTTAATTTGCCATTTCTCATTCTCCTCTGTCATTATAAGTAAGAAGCTGAACACCAAGTTGAGGGGGGTCATATGAACTTGGGACAAAACCTTAGAAAGAGACATATTTTCCCACCCAAGAAAATAATAAGTTTGAGAATCTATGTAACCATAACTATGAATAAAAGCTACCAGTATGAAGTTCTGAGTGAGGCAGTATCAGAAAAAGAGGAGCTATGTGACCTGAGAGGGAAAATCTTGGAAGATAAGGAATTTATGATGTAAATTTTTTCTCTCTCTCACAGAACTTTAATAAAATGTACATTGGTGAGTAAAATTTTTGATACTTTGATGGAATAAATAAGCTGAAATTCTTCAGCCATAAAATGCATAAAGATTCTAGTTCAATATATATTTCAATAATAAATAAATTCATAGCTAATCTTGTAAGGCTGGTCTAGTCATCAGAGATCAAAAAAGAAGCAAGTGCAAATATTTAGAGAGAAATGTTAGTGTTACATTATTCTAAAAGTTTTATTCAAATGACCACACACGGAGCTATACAGGAAGCTTATGCAAATAGTGAGTTGGCTGAGATGACCATATCCAAGATAAGACCCACGAATTAGACATCATGTTAGAAAGCAAACTATAAAAACAAATACACAAACAAAGCATACATGATGTGTAAACATAGGTTTATTTGTTTGGATCAAATTAGATCTGGGTCAAGTGGAGAAAAACATCTCCTCTGGGAATGTGGCATGACAGGCTGGCTTTCAGATAGATTGGATTCTGAGTTCATACTCTGTACATGGTCTACAAAGCCACAAACAAACAAAAAAATTAAATGATCTCTTCATTGTAACTCTCTCTCACTCCCTGGTACAGCTGCATGTTTGCTGGCCTAGTGGTTGGCCTGATGGAATTAACCAAGTTTGCATTATTGAGGGTCCTGAGCATTGGATTTCTTGCCCCTGTGAGTTGCTATACCTTCTCCACTTTAGTTGCAACTGGACATAGACATACCAGGAATCATTCCATTTGATCACCTCATAATTCATAGACACATTCCCCCTTGTCCCTGCTCTGTCTGCGTTAATGACCTTGCATTCTTATCATAACCAAGTTTGTTTCTCTTTGACAATGTTAAAACTCTTTTCTTTGCCTCCTAGAGGAAATCCCTCTCCATACATGCAACTCCACATTGGGAATCAGAACTTCCTATCTTACAGAATTCAAGAAAGCATAGGAAACCCAATTTCTCCAAGTACCTACAGAAGTGATGATGATAAGATTTATTCTTATTTCTACCCCTTTGTTCCCAGACCATGTGTCCTGATGTTTGGGAACACAGCAACATGTAGCGGCTGTTGTTTAAGGGCTGTCAATTTCAAAATTCAGCATTCATCAGAATCATCTGGAGTGTTAAACACTGTTTACTGTGTCCAATGTACAGTTTCCATTTCAGTAGATCTAGGATGAGACTTGAAAGTTTGCATTTCCTATAAGTTCCCAATGATACTGATGCTACTAGTTCAGGAATGGTCCAGGATATCCACTGACTAAAGTGTATGTTAAACAATAGTGCCCTATCATTGCAGTAAGCAGTCTTTGAGATAGCACCTCATCTGTACATTCAAGAGGCTATTTCTCAAGCTTTCTGAAGTGTAGTGAGCGGATCTTATGATCATGAGTCCACTGATGCATAACCACTTCTGTAATGTGGCTCACCTAGTATGAGAGTCATGCAAGGTTCATATCAGTAGATCAGACATTCTCTGAACTCTTGAATAGTGTTTCTGGCTGGGATATAGCAGGCAGGAAAGATTCCTCAAATGTGTGTCACTTCTGAGCAGGATAAAATACTTTTCATTCAAAGTTAGAAAGGGTCCTATGTAATCAACTCACCACCAAGTGACTGGTTTCTGTTGATAGACATTAAGCAGTGACAGCTAAATTTGGCTTAGTGAAACATAATCCATGCTTTTGGACCCAAAGGCAATCACCATTTTTTCAACATATTTACTAGAATCATGAACCAATTACAAAAGCACAGTATTAATCAAGGATAGAGCTAGACTAACTTCTACTGGCTGAGTCATACTATCCACTTGATTTTGTATTGTCACTAATGCAGTGACTGCCCTTTGGTGTTACACAAAGATACTGACACTGTGTGTTAACTCTTATGAGTCTATGCACAGGCCGCTCTGAGATTTCCTGATCTTCTACTCATGCTTCTTCTAGGAGGTTGATCAATGAGCTAAACCATTTTCCATCATTCATTACTCTGTTGCTTATGAAGCCACTTCTTTCTATACATAAGACAGATACCCAGGTATGCTACCCACTGAAGGGAAAATAACTCTGCCCACTGGGAGAATTCAATTTAAGCACTTTCTGGGTCACCCATGATTAGGGAGATAGGGAGATAGTGCAGCAGCAGTCCATTTATGGTTTGTACATATGTACCCAACCCTTGATCAAACCTGGGTATTTTCTTCCTACATATGCTAATCATAGGAATCCTTTTTCTCTTAGGGCTTTTAATGTAGTTTACGAGATGTGATTAAGTAGAAAAAACAGGCTTCTCAAATGTTTGGCACTTCTCACAATTAAGTCCTGTGCTGATCTTCAGATGAATCTGCTCTCGAGTTGCAGGAGTTGAGTATCTATTTAAAGGCCCTTAGGGAGGGTCTCAAATGCTTACATTGTTCTGATTAGTAGACAAAAACATATATTTTTCTCTTAAGAGGATTATAGTTAAATTTCATTAAGAGCTTCCACTATCACTGGCACAAGATATCAGTAAATATTATTTCCTATTTTTCCTAAATTTGACCCACGATTCTCTTCAATCCCACATCAGGAGTGCACCCTTCCTCCCTTTCTCCAGGGAGGTAGAGCATGCCCAGGCAACACACAACTCAATGTGGGCATGGCTATTATGGACCGGATATTTGTGTCTCCCACAAAATTCACATCGTGAAATCCTAACCCCTAAAACTTCCTAATTCAGTGATGTTAAGCCAATCAATCAGATCTTACAGTTTTTAAGAGTTTGGATATTAAACTTAAGTTTATCTACTTAAAGCCATTGAGACTAGTTGGCTTGTAAATAAAGTATAAAATTCTATTTTACTAGAAGAGACAATGGGCAGGTGTGTGCTGATATCCTTTGAAGGATGGTCAAAAGGATAATCGAAATATAACAGAAAACAGTCAGAAATAATAGCAATTTAAAAGAAAATAAACACAAAAATATGCTCTTCTGAGTATTAAAGAGGTGGGGCCTTTGGGAAGTGATTAGGTCCCCCCATGAATGACTGAGTGCCATCATGAATGAGATTAGTGTCTTTGTAAGAAGAGAAATGAAAGAGAAACATGAGGGTACAAGAAGAAGACAGGCCATCTGCAAAATAGGAGAGAGTGTTCACCAGACACCAGGTCTGCTTGCCTTTTGATCTTGGACTTACTAGCCCCCAGAATTTTAACATTCTTAAAAAGAAATCTGCTTTTTAAGCCACCCAGTCTACGGTAATTCGTTACAACAGCCTAATCTGACTGAGACAGTGGATTGGATCTAAAGAAAATTAGTGATTAAAAAAAATAGGTTTTTGCTGTTTGGGGCATTTCTATAGTGTTACTTCTTAATTCTTTTATACATAATGAAAATTCTTTCTCTCAGGACTTTACCCCTTTGACACAAATCTTTGTCAAATTCCTCCACAATTTTCCCCAAAGCTGGATCAAATTAGACTAGGTGAGGCTAATTACTACTTGCTCTAATTATTGTTTACTAATCTGCATATATAATTTTCTTATTATAATGTCATTATCATAACATAGGTGCTCTATTGCCAGGGCCAGCAAACAATGTGTGTACATTTTCTGGAGCGTTAGCCTTGCTTGGATAAGTACAAAAATCTTGCTTCAGCTCTTTTTTTTTTCCTTGTGGTTTCCAAGAAAGTGAACATCCCAATTTGGATCTGATTTTCCCCTGATTTGCCTTCTCATTTCGCCTCTCTCTTTCGCTCCCTTCCCCTCTCCCTCTGGCTCTCACTTTCAATCTTCTCCTACCTCTCCACCCTTGACAAATTCTTTATAGTTTCTAATGAATGTAGTTATTTAACATCTTATATTTCTACAAACAAATCTTGATATTCCTTTCTCTGTCTCATAGAATGAGGGATACTCTTTACTAATACACTTAGGATACCATCAAAGTTTCAGCAATGTGAAGGGAGCAATGTGGAGTTTTTGTCTTATATTTACATCTTTGAGCTCTAATTTCTAAATTTTCTGTAAAGATTTTTACTCATAAATCATACTAACTGATGCTCAGGGCATGTAAATGAAATTCAATTTTAGAGATTAAGGAATAGAATATGATAGACATGGAGCAATGGAACTACAAACTATTTAAATAGTATTAAATATTTATATAGGTATCATTTCTATCTTCAGATAATACAGGCACTTCATTTTACCTCTTCAGTTTCTAACAATAATTCTGATCTTACAAAATGCTTTGCAGAGTTGCTCTTCCTAATTCAGTGATGTTAAGCCAATCAATCAGATCTTACAGTTTTTAAGAGTTTGGATATTAAACTTAAGTTTATCTACTTAAAGCCATTGAGACTAGTTGGCTTGTAAATAAAGTATAAAATTCTATTTTACTAGAAGAGACAATGTGCAGGTGTGTGCTGATATCCTTTGAAGGATGGTCAAAAGGATAATCGAAATATAACAGAAAACAGTCAGAAATAACAGCAATTTAAAAGAAAATAAACACAAAAATATGCCCTTCTGAGTCTTAAACTTTTCTGTGTTTTCTGAAATAATATGTTGGTTTCTTCTCAAAATACTCTAGGAAATTCTCAATGTCTTTTTCTTTCAATCCATATTATATTGTTTATGAGTGATTCTTTCAAGTTACTGTGGATTTTTAAGAATTGCTGTTTTAGAAGATAATTCTAATTCTATAGGACCACTGACCTTTTAAAGATTTTAAAATTCATAAAGGCTATAATATAGAAAAGTCACTCTAATAATGTCAGTACTCTATATATCTCTAGGGACATTTGAAATACATCTGAAACGCATTACTCTTAGAGCCCTCTTTGGAATACCTTAAGCTTTTATATTGATATGTAATATATTGAATTAGATGTATTTCAGGAAGCCCTTCCAAATTTGTTAGAATTACAAGGCCTGGATTTTTCAGGGGTAAAAAGAAAGAAAAGAAAAGAAAAATACTTTCCAGAAGATTCTTTGTACATTGAACATACAGAATAATCTTATATGTTCTTCAAAAGTATGTATGCTAGTACTATTAAACTAAACATAAAGCATTATAAAACCTAATCTACAAATCTGTTATGTTTACCTCATAAGATTTTGGATTGCAGAAAGACAATACTTGTGAATTTGAGGTAAACTGTCAGATTATTTTATATTTATGGACAGGCACAAATAATTTTTTAAAGATTTTCTAATAGGATATAACAATCAGTGGTTACACAGCACATTGTTTTAGTGCAGAAACAATCCCTTCAGTGATTACATTTAAACTATAAATTATGTTTAAACATGTTTCAAAATACCTAAAATACAGTTAAGTATTCTTAGAAAGCAGTTGATGAAACTTAGTGTTCTTGAGAAGAACCATAAAGGAATAAACCACTTTTATTCTGCATTGGCCTGCTTCTTACAGTTGCTTATCTAATATCTAATGTTCACCACATTTTCTAAGAGATAAGAAAACAAGGATAAGTCATCATTCTTTAAATGCATCCCAAGAAAGAATTCACATCACCATTTTCACCTCCTCTTCAAAATCCTTTTTTAATAAAAAGCCTAGTAAGAATAAGGGAAGGGGAAAATAGCTATTTTGCTGAATATTCCTTTAATTTAGTTCAAGTTTCAAGGACAGGAAGCAAATAAAAATATTTAGTCAAAAAATAAAAGTGTGCAAAGCAAAAACAACTAATTTGAATGCAGCCATGATAACAGTTCTGGATTTGAACTAAAAATACAAATATGTGGGAGGCCACAGAGGCTAGTCAGCTGCTCAGGTATTCTTTAGAAATACTATACTGCAATAACACTGCAGTATCTGAGTTCACAGTATAGGAATATGTAGCAGGTACTAAGATGCTAGAGCAAATATTGTTGTCAAGGATTTGATCATATAAGAGCATATTCAAACTATCAGCAGTTGCAAAATTACCAAAATCCATGTTAAGACAGTCCTTTACCTGTGTTTGCCTTGCTTTTTTTTTATGTTGGTCAAAAGAAAAAAATAAGCATAAGCTCTCAAATTGATTGAGACAAACACTAGTATTTATTTTAGTTATTGATCATTCTGAAATTAAATACTGATTATAAAAATGAATGCATCCAACTTTTCCTGATTTGAGATAATGAATATTGTAGAGTTCTAATGTTTGTTTCTTTTTCTTTGGTTTTAAGTAGATATTTAACAAAGCTTGGATGTTCTCTATAGCTTAATTTATTGAGGTTTATTTGTTTTGTTCTAATCATGAATAGGCATTAAGTTAAATGCTTATAAATTTGTTAGAAAAACAATATAGTTCTTTTAAATTAACCTGTTAGAGATATTTAAAGGAAATCATTTTGAGAATTTTAAACTTTCATTGCATTTCTCTCATTTTTTATCTTTTTAGATTCAGTTTCTTAATTTTTATTTGGCATTTTGCATTCAAAACCATGAATAAAATCGGCATGTAATTTTACTTTCTTTCTCTCACCTTGGCTGATTTTTGTACCAACACACAAATTTCAGGGAAGATTTGTGCTTTTTCTTTTGTTTTGTTGCTTAGATAAACAATACGAATAGGATGAGAATGACGTGTCCTTTGATATTTTGTTGAGATCAGCTTCTAAGAACCTCTAGATTTAGATTTATTAGTGGAAAATACTAAATTGACTACTTTGATTTCTTTAAAATATACAGAAATAATCATACTTAATTTTATTATTGAGTGAGTTTGGTTTTAAATTGTTGTTTAGTGTCAATCTGTGTAAGATTTCACATCTTAAACACAACAAAACAAGAAGGTGTCATTTCTCTATTGCACATGGAACATTTTCCAGAATAGACCACATACTAGGCCACGAAAAGAGCCCCAGAAAATTAAAAAAAAGATTGAAGATCACAAAGGTATAAAACTAGCAAAAAATTGTACTAAGAAAATAAAAAAACTCACAAACAAATGGAGACTTAACATCATGCTCCTAAATAATCAATGGACCAGTGACCAAATTAAAATAGAGATCAAGTAATAAATGGAGACAAATGAAAGCAACAGCACAAAAACCCAACTTCTGTGGGATGCAGTGAAAGCAGTTCTAAAAGGAAAATATATAGCAATCCAAATCTATTTAAAGAAGGAAGAACAATCCCAAATGAATAGTCCAAATTCACAATTATTGAAATGGGAAAAGAACAAATGAGGTTCAAAGTCAGCAGAAGGAAGGGCATAATAAAGATCAGAGAAGAAATAAATAAAATTTAGACGAATAAAACAATAGAAAAATTTAATGAAACCAAGAGCTGGTTCTTTGAGAAAATAAACAAAATAGATAAACCCCTAGCCAGACTTATTAAGACAAAAAAGAGAATCTACACACATAAACAGAATCAGAAAGGAGAAAGGAAAAATCACTACAGATAACACAGAAATACAAATATTCATTAGAGCACACTATGAAAAACTTTATGCCAACAAACTGGATAAACTAGAAGAAATGGACAACTTTCTAGAAAAATGCAACCTTCCAAGACTGACCCAGGAAGAAATAGAAAATCTAAACAGACCAATTGCCAGCAATGAAATTGAATTGGTAATAAAAAAACTAATCAAGAACAAAACCCCTGAAAACAGATGGATTCACTGCTGAATTTTATCAGACATTTGGAGAAGACATAAAAATCATTCTCCTTAAAGTTTTCCAAAAAATAGAAGAGGAGGGGATACTCCCAAATGCATTCTATGGAGCCAGCACCACTGTAATACCAAAAACAGGCAAAGAAACCACAAAAAAAAGAAAATTTCAGATGCAAAAATACTCAACGAAATATTAGCAAACTGAATTCAAAAATACAGTAAGAGGATCAAACACCATGATCAAGTGGGATTCATCCCAGGGATGCAAGTATAGTACAACATTCATATCCATCAACCTCATCCACTGCATTAACACAAAGAAGGACAAAAACCACTCATCTCCATAGATGCTGAAAAAACATTCGACAAAATTCAATATCCATTCATGATAAAAACTCTCAACAAAATGGGTATAGAGAGCAAGTATGTCAACATAATAAAGGCCATATATGATAAACCCA
This sequence comes from Manis javanica, assembly GCF_040802235.1. Classification (NCBI taxonomy): domain Eukaryota; kingdom Metazoa; phylum Chordata; class Mammalia; order Pholidota; family Manidae; genus Manis; species Manis javanica. Next base: position 122,910,390 of record NC_133160.1, on the reverse strand, counting down.
CAGCCAACATCATCCTTAACAGAAAGAAGCTGAAAGCTTTTCCTCAAAGATCAGGGACATGACAAGGATGCCCACTCTCCCTGCTTTTTTCAACATAGTATTAGAGTTCCTGGCCATGCAATCAGAAAACACAAAGAAATAAAAGGCATGCAGATTGGTAGGGAAGAAATGAAACTGTCACTGTTTGCAGATGACATAATATGGTACATAAAAAACCCTAAAGAATCCACTTCAAAACTACTAGAACTAATAGCTGAGTTCAACAAAGTTGCAGAATTCAAACTTAATACACAGAATTCTGTTGCATTCCTACATACTAATGATGAACTAGCAGAAAGAGAAATCAAAAAAACAATTCCGTTCACAATTGCATCAAAAAGAATAAATACCTAGGAATAAACCTAACCAAGGAAGCGAAAGATCAATACCCTGACAACTACAAGACACTCTTAAGAGAAATTAAAGAGAACATTAATAAATGGAAATTCATGCCATGCCCTTGGGTAAGAAGAGTTAATATTGTCAAAATGGTCATCCTGCCTAAAGCAATCTACAGATTCAATACAATCTCTATCAAAATACTGACAGCATTCTTCAACAAACCAGAGCAAATAGTTCTAAAATTAATATGGAACCACAAAAGACCTCAAACAGCCAAGGCAATCCTGAAAAAGAAGAATAAAGCATGGGGGATCTCATTTCCCAAATTCAAGGTCTACTACAAAGCCACAGTAATCAAGACAATTTGGTACTGGCACAAGAAGAGACTCATAGACCAGTGGAACAGAATAGAGAGGCCAGATATTAAACCAAGCATATATGATCAATTAATATATGATAAAGGAGCCATTGACATACAATGGGGAAATAACAGCCTCTTCAACAGATGGTGTTGGCAAAACTGAACAGCTACATGTACGAGAATGAAACTGGATTAGTTTAACTCCATACACAAAAGTAAACTCAAAATGGATCAAAGACTTGAATGTAGGTCATGAAACCATAAAACTCTTAGAAGAAAACATAGGCAAAACTCTCTTGAATATAAACATGAGCAACTTCTTCATGAACATATTTCCATGGGCAAGGGAAAGAAAAACAAAAATGAACAAGTGGGACTATATCAAACTAAAAAGCTTCTGTACAGCAAAAGACACAAATCATTAGAACAAAAAGGCATCCTACAGTATGGGAAAATATATTCATGAATGACATATTTGATAAAGGGTTGACATCCAAAATATACAATGAGCTCACTCACTTCAACAAACAAAAAGCAAATAATCCAATTAAAAAATGGGCAGAGGAGCTGAACAGACACTTCTTCAAAGAAGAAATTCAGATGGCCAACAGACACATGAAAAGATGCTCCACATCACTAATCATCAGAGAAATGCAAATTAAAACCATAATGTATCATCTCACACCAGTTAGGATGGACACCATCCAAAAGGCAAACAACAACAAATGTTGGCGAGGATGTAGAGAAAGGGGAACCCTTCTACACTGCTGCTGGGAAAGTAAGTCAGTTCAACCATTGTGGAAAGTATTATGGTGGTTCCTTCAAAAACTAAAAATAGAAATCCCATTTGGTCCAGGAATTCCACTCCTAGGAATTTACCCTAAGAATGCAGCAGCCCAGTTTGAAAAAGACATATGCACCTCTGTGTTTATCACAGCACTATTTACAATAGCCAAGAAATGGAAGCAACCTAAGTGTCCATCAGTAGATAAATGGATAAAGATGTGGTACATATACACAATGAAATATTATTCAGCCATAAGAAGAAAACAAATCCTACCATTTGCAACAACATGGATGGAGCTAGAGGGTATTATGCTCAGTGAAATAATCCAGGCAGAGAAAGACAAGTACCAAATTATTTCACTCATATGTGGAGTATAAGAACAAAGAAAAAACTGAAGGAACAAAACAGCAGCAGACTCACAGAACCCAAGAATGGACTAACAGTTACCAAAGGGAAATGGACTGGGGAGAGTGGGTGGGATGGGAGGGATAAGGGAATTAAGGGGCATTATGATTGGTACACATAATGTAGGGACGGCATGGGGAAGGAAGTATAGCACAGAGAAGACAAGTAGTGACTGTATAGCATCTTACTATGCCGATGGACAGTGACTGTAATGGGGTATGTGGTGGGGACTTGATAATGGGAGAAATCTAGTAATCACAGTTTTGTTCATGTAACTGTATATTAATGATACCAAAACAAACAAAAAGGTTTCACATCTTGCCACAACTATCTTTGTGTTATCCCATTTTAGTCATGTTATTTTTCCTTATCTCTTTTATTTTAATTAATCAAACCAAAGATGTGTGTATTAGTCTTTTCAAACAATTTTGATTTTGTGGATTCTCATTTTATTCTTCATTCCATTATGCTCTTATTTTTAAAAATATTCTTTACTTTTTAGTGTTTATTCTCTTTTCCTTTTTCTTAATTCCTGATTGGACAATTAAGTTATTACATTTTGAATTTATTTTAAGTTATGTTTTCAGTGCAGCATTTTCCTCAATGCACTATTTTGCTGTATTTCTCAGGCTTGACGTAAGAGTCTTTTTACATGTGTTACAGGTAGATGAGCAGGTAGATGACAGATGATAGATATGCATGCATATATACTTATATGCATATTTGTGTTTATTTCCTTCAATATTAATTTTTTGACTCATGTTTTATGTGAATTTTTAAGTTTCTAATATGTAGTATTTTAAATTTTATCTTTTGTTTTTTCAACTTATGATTGAACTAAATAGAAACAGAGCAATGCTCTCAGTGATATTTAACTTTGAGGATGTGTTGAGAAAAATCTTTTGATGTGAGTAATATTTTTAAGTGTTTCATATGTCCTTGAAATAAATGTGCAACATATAAGAATTAGAGAACTTAATACATAGATTGTTAGATATAGCTTGATAATTGTGGTTTTCTATAACTTTACTGACAGCATATGATTTGGCCAAATGAAAATATATGTTACATTTAAATATTACACCATTAGGTACATACATTGAAAAATTTAATTATCCTTTGAAGTTCCCATTTTGTTATCAAGTACTGGTTTGCTCTATTATAGATGATGTTTTGTTCTAGAAACTTTTCTGCTATGAATACAGCTATAGCTGCTTTATATTGGTTAGTATTTGCCTGACAACTTTTTCCATCATTTTGTACTCATTACTTTCATCATTTTATGACTTAGATATGTCTCTTTTAAACAGCATATAAATTTGTATGTTTTAAAACACGTTATTAGCCTCTATCATTTAACAGGAATATTAATCTATATGTATTTTTCTTAATGATATATGCAACATATATTCATATTCATGTTTGAGTTCATTTTTCTGTATTTTGTTTTACTTTTAGAATTCATTTTATGAATGAATAAAATGTTTTCTCCTTATTTAACTCCTTCCTTTTTATTGGTTAGAAATTACATTTTCCATTTATATTTCCTGAATGGTTCACTTGAAATGTTAAATATGTTAATTTCCCTAAATCTTAATTTGAATGATATCTTGCCTTTTTATCTCAAACTTTAAGCAGATATACAGTATATTAATTCTGATCATCCCCTTGCAAATTATATATTACTGATGTCAAATATTTCAGGGTTCTCTCTTTTTAATCATTTATTAGTTATTAATTTATTATTATTTTATTCAAATGATGTTTGGACATGTATATGTGTTTGCCTCATAATGTGTACTCTATTTTTACTATCTCAGCAATACTTTGTAGAAAATTTGTCTTCCTAATGTCCCCCTTTTAGATTTTACTTTAAGGCAGATGCCTTGGTGTAGTTCAGTCCATTTTTGCATCAATGTTGAGAGCTCCCTTTGTTCTTAAAAAATACCTTGGTTTGCATGTATAGACAGTCACAGTTGAATAACTGTTTCTTAAATAACATAGGTTTGAATTCCATGTGTCCACTTACAGGCATATTTTTTCAAAAAATTCCTTGGAAAATTTTTTGGAGATATGGACAATTTGAAAAAATATTTTCTTTTCCCTAGATTACCTTATTGTAAGTATACAGCATATAATACATATAACATACAAAATATATGTTAATCAACTGTGTATGCTATCATCAAGGCTTCTGGTCAACAGTAGGCTATTAGTAGTTAACGTTTTAGAGAGTCAAAAGTTATACGCAATTTTTGACTGTTCAGGGTCAGCACCCCTAAATCCTATGTTGTTTGAGGATCAACTGTCTTGTAATTAAAAATTAAAAGTTATTGGGGGGCAGAGCCAAGATGGTGGTGTGAGTAGGACAGTGGGAATCTCCTCCCAAAAACATATATATTTTTGAAAATACAACAAATACAACTAATACTAAAAGAGAGACCAGAAGACACAGGACAACAGCCAGACTACATCCACACCTGCGAGAACCCAGTGCCTGGTGAAAGGGGTAAGATACAAGCCACAGCCCAGCGGGACCCGAGGCCCCTCACCACAGCACCCAGTGGGAGGAGAGGAGTCAGAAGGGGGAGGGAGAGGGAGCCCAGGACTGCTAAACACCCAACCCTAGCCATCCGCACCAGAGCACACACACAGTGTATGTGTGGGGTCCTGGATACTAGGGAAACAAGACAGTAAGACCTTTGAGCAGGTCCTGAAGTCAGCGCCTGTGAAAAAGAAAAGCGACTGCTTTTTGAAAGTCTTAAAGGGACAGGGACCCCACAGGTGGATGGAAGCATCCAGGGTCACAGTCCAGTAGCAGGAAATTCCAGGAAACTCTGGGCACACTAACTCCCTGGGCAACAGCTCTGAGACCCCTCATGGAGGTAAAAAGCCGAACAGCCCCATGTCCATTACCCCTCTGGGAACCTGCCATAGCAGAGCAGCAGCCTGAGGCTGACCTTGCCCACAGCAACGGAGCTGCAAGATACAGAGACCCAGTCTACACACAAATGCCCAATACAAGCCACTAGGGGTCACAGTTGTCCCAGTAAAGAAAGGCCAGGAGCAAGTGGAAAGTCTCGGCTCTCCCAGCTGACAGACGAGTCAATAGCTCACCATTGCACCTATCAACATGAAAAGGCAAAAAAATTTGATCTAGACAAGACTAACCCAGACAGCTTTGAAAACTTCTACATCTTCCCCTGGGAAGGAACTTGGGGAGATAGATTTAACCAGTTTTCCTGAAAAAGACTTCAAAACAAAAGTCATAACTATGCTGATGGACTTGCAGAGAAATATGCAAGAACTAAGGAGGGAGAATACAGAAATAAAACAAGCTCTGGAAGGATTTCAAAGAAGAATGGACTAGATGCAAGAGACCATTAATGGACTAGAAAAAAGAGAACAGGAAAACAGAGAAGCTGATGCAGAAAGAGATAAAAGGATCTCCAGGAATGAAAAAATTTTAAGAGAACTGTGTGACCAATCGAAATGGAACTACATCCGCATCATAGGGGTACCAGACGAAGAAGAGAGAGAAAAAGGGATAGAAAGTGTCTTTGAAGAAGTAATTGCTGAAAACTTCCCCAAACTAGGGGAGGACATGGCCTCTCAGACCACAGAGGTACACAGAACTCCCATGATAAGGGATCCAAGGAGGGCAACACCAATACACATAATAATTAAAATGGCAAAGATCAAAGACAAGGACAAAGTATTAAAGGCAGCCAGAGAGAAATAAAAGGTCACCTACAAAGGAAAACCCATCAGGTTATCATCAGACTTCTCAACAGAAATCTGACAGGCCAGAAGAGAATGGCATGATATACTTAATGTGATGAAACAGAAGGGCCTCGAACCAAGAATACTGTATCCAGCACGATTATTATTTAAATATCAAGGAGGGATTAAACAATTCCCAGACAAGCAAAAGTTGAGGGAATTTGCCTCCCACAAACCACGTCTACAGGGCATCTTACAGGGACTGCTCTAGATGGAAGCACTCCTAGAAAGAGAGCAGAACAAAACACCCAAAATATGAAGAATGGAGAAGGAGGAATAAGAAGGGACAGCAATAAAGAATTATAACATTGTGTTTATAATAGCTCAATAAGTGAGTTAAGTTAGACAGTAAGATAGTAAAGAAGCTAACCTTGAATCTTTGGTAACCACAAACTTAAAGCCTGCAATGGCAATAAACATACCTTTCAATAATCACCCTGAATGTAAATGGACTGAATGCATCAATCAAAAGACATAGAGTTACTGAATGGATAAAAAAACAAGAACCATCTATATGCTGCTTACAAGAGATTCACCTCAAACCCAAAGACATGCACAGACTTAAAGTCAAGGGATGGAAAAAGATATTTCATGCAAACAATAGGGAGAAAAAAGAAGGTGTTGCAGTACTAGTATCAGACAAAATAGACTTCAAGACAAAGAAAGTAACAAGAGGTAAAGAAGGACATTACATAATGAAAAAGGGCTCAGTCCAACAAGAAGATATAACCATTATAAATATATATGCATCCAGCACAGGAGCACCAGCATATGTGAAACAAATACCAACAGAAGTAAAGGAGGAAATAGACTGCAATGCATTCATTTTAGGAGACTTCAACACACCATTAACTCCAAAGGACAGATCCACCAGACAGAAAATAAGTAAGGACACAGAGGCACTGAACAACAAGTTAAGTTAGATGGACCTAATAGACATCTACAGAACTCTACATTCAAAGGCAACAGGATACACATTCTTCTCAAGTGCACATGGAACATTCTCCAGAATAGACCACATACTAGGCCACAAAAAGAGCCTCAGTAAATTCCAAAAGATCAAAATCCTACCAACCAACTTTTCAGACAACAAAGGAAAAAAACTAGAAATAAACTGTACAAAGAAAGCAAAAAGGCTCACAAACATATGGAGGCTTAACAACATGCTCTTAAATAATCAATAGATCAATGACCAAATCAAAATGGAGATCCAGCAATACACGGAAACAAACAACAACAACAACACAAAGCCCCAACTTCTGTGGGACGCAGCAAACACAGTCTTAAGGGGAAAGTATATAGCAATCCAGGCATATTTAAAGAAGGAAGAACAATCCCAAATGAATGGTCTTTCACAATTATCAAAATGAGGAAAAGAAAAACAAATGAGGCCTACGGTCAGCAGAAGAAGGGACATAATAAAGATCAGAGAAGAAATAAATAAAAGTGAGAAGAATAAAACAATAGAAAAAATCAATGAAACCAAAAGCTGGATCATCGAGAAAATAAACAAAATAGATAAGCCTCTAGCCAGACTTATTAAGAGCTAAAAAGAGTCAACACAAATCAACAGAATCAGAAACGAGAAAGGAAAAATCACGACAGACCCCACAGAAATACAATGAATTATTAGAGGAGTACTATGGAAACCTATATGCTAACAAGCTGGGAAACCTAGGAGAAATGGACAACTTCCTAGAAAAATACAACCTTCCAAGACCGACAAACGAAGAAACACAAAAGCTAAACAAAGCAATTACGAGCAGAGAAATTGAAACGGTAATCAAAAAACAACCAAAGAACAAAACCCCCAGGCCAGGTGGATTTACCTCGGAATTTTATCATACATACAGAGAAGACATAATACCCATTCTCCTTAAAGTTTTCCAAAAATGGAAGAGGAGGGAATACTCCTAAACTCATTCTATGAAGCCAACATCACAATAATACCAAAACCAGGCAAAGACCCCACCAAAAAAGAAAACTACAGACCAATATCCCTGATGAATGTAGATGCAAAAATACTCAACAAAATATTTGCAAACTGAATTCAAAAATACATCAAAAGGATCATACAGCAGGACCAAGTGGGATTCATCCCGGGGATGCAAGAATGGTACAACATTCGAAAATCCATCAACATCATCCACCACATCAACAGAAAGAAAGACAAAAACCACATGATCATCTCCATACATGCTGAAAAAGCATTCGATAAAATTCAACATCCATTCATGATAAAAACTCTCAACAAAATGGGTATAGAGAGCAAGTACCTCAACACAATAAACGCCATATATGATAAACCCACAGCCAACATCATACTGAACAGCGAGAAGCTGAAAGCCTTTCCTCTGCGATTGGGAACAAGACAGGGATGCCCACTCTCCCCACTGTTATTCAACATAGTACTGGAGGTCCTAGCCACGGCAATTAGACAAAACAAAGAAATACAAGGAATCCAGGTTGGTAAAGAAGAAGTTAAATTGTCACTATTTGCAGATGACATGATATTGTACATAAAAAACCCTAAAGACTCCACTCCAAAACTACTAGAACTGATATCAGAATACAGCAGAGTTACAGGATACAAAACTAATACACAGAAATCTGTGACTTTCCAATACACTAACAATGAACTAACAGAAAGAGAAATCAGGAAGACAATTCCATTCACAATAGCATCAAAAAGAATAAAATACCTAGGAATACACCTAACCAAGGAAGTGACAGACCTATACCCTGAAAACTATAGGACACTCTTAAGAAAAATTAAAGAGGTAACTAGCAAATGGAAACTCATCCCATGCTCCTGGCTAGTTAGAATTAACATCGTCAAAATGGCCATCCTTCCCAAAGCAATATACAGATTCAATGCAATCCCTATCAAACTACCAACAGCATTCTTCAAAGAACTGGAACAAATAGTTCAAAAATTCATATGGAAACACCAAAGACCCCAAATAGCTAAAGCAATCCTGAGAAGGAAGAAAAAAGTGGGGGGGATCTCACTCCCCAACTTCAAGCTGTACTACAAAGCCGCAGTAATCAAACAATTTGGTACTGACACAAGAACAGAGCCACAGACCAATGGAACGGAATAGAGACTCCAAACATTAACCCAAACATATATGGTCAACTGATATTCAATAATGGGGCCATGGACATACAATGGGGAAATGACAGTCTCTTCAACAGATGGTGCTGGCAAAACTGGACAGCTACATGTAAGAGAATGAAACTGGATCACTGTCTAACCCCATACACAAAAGTAAATTCGAAATGAATCAAAGACTTGAATGTAAGCCATGAAACCATAAAACTCTTAGAAATAAACATAGGCAAAAATCTCTTAGACATAAACATGAGTGACCACTTCTTGAACATATCTCCCCGTGCAAGGGAAACAAATGCAAAAATGAACAAATGGGACTATATCAAGCTGAAAAGCTTCTGTACAGCAAAGGACACCATCAATACAACAAAAAGGTATCCTACAGTATGGGAGAATATATTCGTAAATGACAGATTCGATAAAGGGTTGCCCTCTAAAATATATAAAGAGCTCACACACCTCAACAAACAAAAAGCAAATAATCCAATTAAAAATGGGCAGAGGAGCTGAATAGACAGTTCTCTAAAGAAGAAATTCAGATGGCCAACAGACACATGAAAAGATGCTCCACATAGCTTGTCATCAGAGAAATGCAAATTAAAACCACAATGAGATATCATCTCACACCAGTAAGGATGGCTACCATTCAAGACAAACAACAACAAATGTTGGTGAGGTTGTGGAGAAAGGGGAACCCTCCTACACTGCTGGTGGGAATGTAAATTAGTTCAACCATTGTGAAAAGCAGTATGGAGGTTCCTCAAAATGCTCAAAATAGAAATAGCATTTGACCCAGTAATTCCACTTCTAGGAATTTACCCCAAGAATGCAGCACTCCAGTTTGAAAAAGATAGATTCACCCCTATGTTTATAGCTGCGCTATTTACAATAGCCAAGATATGGAAGCAACCTAAATGTCCATTAGTAGATGAATTGATTAAAGAAGATGTGGTACATATACACAATGGAATATTACTCAGCCGTAAGAAAAAAACAAATCCTACCATTTGCAACAATATGGATAGAACTAGAGGGTATTATGCACAGTGAAATAAGCCAGGTGGAGAAAGACAAGTACCAAATGATTTCACTCATATGTGGAGTATAATAACAAAATAAAACTGAAGGAATGAAACAGCAGCAGAAGCACAGAACCCAAGAATGGACTAATAGTTACCAAAGGGAAAGGGACTGGGGAGGATGGGTGGGAAGGGAGGGATAAGGGCGGGAAAAAGAAAGGGGCATTACAATTAGCATGTATAGTGTGGGGGGGCATGGGGAGGGCTGTGCAACACAGAGAAGACACGTAGTGATTTTACAGTATCTTACTATGCAGATGGACAGTGACTGTGAAGGGGTATGTGGGGGGGACTTGGTGAAGGGGGGAACCTAGTAAACATAATGTCCTTCATGTAATTGTAGATTAATGATACCAAAATAAAATTTTAAAAAAAATTAAAATTTATTCTCAATTGTTTTTCTGGTTCCCACTATCACAGTTAAAATATGTGTTATTCTCATTTTTTTCTTTTATATGTCATCTCTCCTTTTCGACTGGTTGCCTTCAGAATTTTTTTTTTGAGAATCTCCTTGTCATCAGTGCTCTTCAGTTTCATTTCAGTGTGTCTGGGTCTGGATTTCTTTATATTGGTTTTGCTTAGAATATTCTGTGCTTCCTAGATTAGTGGACTCCTCCTTTATTAGTTCTACAAAAGTCCACAGGAATTATCTCCTCATATACTTTCTTCCCTCTATTTTCTTCCCATTTTCTCTTTCTGATACTCTAATCACATGGTGTCCCATTCTATCTTCTAACTGCGTTAAAAATTTTCATACATCTCTATTACATTTTGATGAACTTTCAGACATGTTTCCTAGTTCACTAAATATCTCTTCAATAGTATCTAAACTGTTTTCAACTATTACTTTTCTATTTAAAAATGATAACATTTTATGTAGCTACTTTATTTTTTAAATCTTTTTTATTCCTAATATTTTCATGTAGATAATCTTTTAATAATTATATTCTTTAACTCTTTCACATTTCATACACATGTAGAATTAAATCTGTATATGGAAATTCCAACATCTATTTTTGTTTGTGGATTCAATCTGTTGTTCTTTCATTCTGCTAATACTTTTTGTGGCTTGCCCTCTAATATGTATTGTATATGGTAATAGTTTGTGGATGATTCTGTTTTATTTTATTTTAAATAAGACTATTTTTAACTTAATTTATATTTTAGTTTTATAGCATTTTAGGTTCACAGCAAAATGAAGGGATAGTACAGATATTTCCTTTATACTCCTTATTCCAACACATGCTTACCTTCCCCCTTATCAACTTCTCACACCAAAATGGTACATTTATTACAATCAATTAATTAATCTACATTGACTTATCATAATTACCCAAAGTTCATAGATTATATTACAGTTTATTCTTTGCACTTTTCATACTATGGGGTTGGACACATGCATAATGAAATATATCCATCATTATGGTACTATACAGAATATTTTTCTTGCCCTAAAAATCTTCTGTACTCTGTTTATTCATTGCTCTCTCCATCCTCCACCCCAAGTCCTTTTTACTACCTTCATAGTTTTGCCTTTTCCAGAATATCATGTAGTGGAATCAGTGTGTACCTTTTTAAGCCTAGCTTTTTCATTTAGTAATATGCATTTAAGTTTCCTCCATGTCTTTTTGTATATTAATAGCCCATTAATTTTTGGTGCTATTGTCTGAATGTACAACAGTTTATTTATTCATTCACCTCCTGAAAGCCACCATGGGCACATCCAAGATTTGTCAATTACAAATAAAGTTGCTGTAAACATTTGTGTACAGGATTTTGTGTGGACATAAGGTTTCAATTTCTTTGGGTAAAGTAAGGAGTCATTGCTGAATCATATGGTAAGAGTATGTTTAGTTTTATAAGAAACAATCAAAGCATCCTCCAAATTGGTTATACCATGTTACATTCCCAACACCACTGAATGAGAATTCCTGTTGCTCCATGTCCTTGTCAGCATTTGGCATTGTCAATGTTTTAGATTTTAGCAATTCTGGTAGGTGCACAGTGGTATCTCATTGTTTTAATCTGTATTTCCCTGATGACATATGATGTGGTGCATCTTTTCATTTGCTTATTTGCCATCTATATATCTTTGTCAAAGATCATTTGATTATATGTATATGGGTCTATTTCTGCCCTCTGAATTCTTCTGCATTGACATATTTTTCTTTCACCAATGCTGTATTCATTATTGTAGCTTTATAATAAGTTTTGAAGATGGGTATTTCAGTCCTCCAACTTTATTAATTGTAGGATCTTTGTTGAGGTACTATCAAGTTGAAGAAGTTCCCTCTATTCCTAGTTTGCTCAGAAGATTTTATCATAAATGGGTATTAGATTTTGTCACAATTTTTCTGTGTCTATTGATATGATGAGGTGATTTTTCTTTTTTTAGTCTGTTGATACAGTGGATTACTTTTTTCAGTGTTTTCTTAAATACTACCCTATCAGAAATACCTACCCTGCATAATCAACATAAAATCATATTAATTTCTATAACTTTCTCTAATTGTACTACTATACTTTTACTTAAATGTGTTTTTCTTATTTTTCACTCTAATCTTCATAGAGTTTAATTTCTTTGTTAGCTGCTATATTTCAAGATCTTAGAAAATTTGTACCATGTAGTAGGCACTTTTCTTGTACATATGTGCCATGTTTTCATTTACTCAGGACTTTTACATCCTTCAAATAATTTTAAATGTTTTATTATACAGGCTGCTTCTTTACAATTTTCTTAGGTGTCATAACTGCATATATTCCAAAATGCTTTGGAAAATGACATTAGTAGTTTTAAGAAATATATTTATTCCTTATCTTTTACTGAATGATATCAATGGTAATAACCATGAATTTGACTCTACCAAAATTGGCATATGCTTATTTTAAAAAATTACACAATAGTTCTTAAATTAAACTTAGGACTTTTGCTAAGAAGTATTTGTAAGTTTTAAGGATTAGAAGTGACAAAGTTCAGGATACAGATTTAAATCCAGAAATGATTTGTTTCAAAGTCTGTGCTCTCACCATTGAAATATACTGTACTCTATGCTGGGCAACATCTCAGCATGTTTAAGTTTCTATTAACTGGTTTAATATAATTTTAATATTACTTTAATATTGATTTAATATTAATATTTAACGTTATTTTAGTATTTTATTATATTTATTCTTTGGTTAGTATTCTCCCATATCTACTCCATTAACTTTTATAAGGCATACAGTATAAAGCACACTGTTCCTGCACTTTTTACTCTGTTCTTTAAGTCAGACTCTCAAACAGTTAACAATCCATAAACTAAGCAAAATTCTCCCCAAAGCTTTCACTTATCCATTCATGTTATTATTATTCTTAATAAAACATTTACATTGCAATATTATAATAACAGGAATGGGAGGAAATACTTTTACTTTAATAAAGAGCATAAGCTCTTCTTGTTGACATTTTTATTTGCTTAATTGCCTATCTCTTTTACCTTTAACCTCATCTAAGTAAACACAGAATAGATGCCAGGATAAGAAATATTACAGATTATTGGATGGAAGACTTGTTTAAAGTGGATTTTTGTAAACACTTTCATTCGAATATACATTTATAAGACAAATACTTAATTACTTCAAAAAAATCATATAAATAGTATTTATTTCATTATTCCAATGTCATCTTTTAGACATACAGAAAAATTTGACAAGTCGGATAAATTTTCTAACTCCATTAACTGCACCAACATATCAGCTATTTCTTAAGCATTATAGCTAGTTGCTGTGATTCTCATTAAATAATAACACCATTTTGTGCAAGGTTTCAAAGTATTAAGTTTAGGCTTGAAGAAATGAAGCCATGGACAGCCTTTATGACTTAAATAGATAAGCCTTATCAAAATGTTGGCAAAGTATGTTTACAGCACGTGATCTCAGAGGTACTTAATAGAACTCTGCTGAAAACTAAAGACAGGTACTTTGCATTTTAAGGCTCTTGTATTCTTATTTTAAGGTTTCAATGTTTTGTTAGGTTGCAAGTACCACTGATAACACAGTTTTTGGGGTTTTATATTTTTTCATTTATCCTTCAATTTAAATTTGAGTTCTTTTTTCAAATTTTTTCATAAAATGAGAAAGAGCTAATGTCACTCTGATGCTTGAGATAGAGGAAGAAAAGCACCATTAGACTTAAAATACTTAGAAAGTGAAACATGGGGACAACAGAATGGATATTGACTTATTCAACATGTGAATGGGAGAAATGCTGCTATTATATGATGCATCAGAATTACAGGCAATATAAGATCTTCAAAATAAAAGTTCCTCTGTTGGCTGCTCAGCAATGGAGCACACCCACACTCTCTCCTTGAGTCTGTATTTTGCTTTATTAAACTACTCCTTGCTTTTAAAAAAAAAGTTCTTCTGGTAAATGCAATAAAAATGTGTAAAAACTAAAATAAAAAAATAATAGTAGTGTATATTATTGATGACCCCATCTCTTGAAATATTGAATATATAGTCAGTCATGAGGTAGGCTGAAGTTCTTATAACTGAAATGTCAACAAGAAGTACTGGTATTTAGTGAGGTTGCAAATTCACATATTTTTATTAGCCTGATCATTAATATACAGCAAAAATGGTCTGGTGGGGCCTAAAGTGAAAGGGAACAGAAAAGTGCATACACCCTCTCATCGTTCTCATTAGCAGGTCTTAAAATTATTACCTTATTTATGAAAACCTACAAAAAGTTAAAACACTAAAAAATAAACTTATTTAATCAAAGACGCTAAATACTACATAAAAATTTAAAAGTACTCCCTATGCTCATTCATTTATTTAACAGATATTTACTATAAACCATGTACCATTCCATTTATCAAAATAACAGCTCCAGGAGCCATATCACATTTCAAATAACAACAAAAAAAATATGTGGTCCCACTTGATTAAATGACTATTATTTTTCAAAAATGAGATAATGTAATTTAGTACACTAAAGTATTCAAATATACCAGGGAATATATGGCCCCTTTTTTAGGGCATGGTGCTGTAAAGGAAAGGAAATCTAAGGGAAAGGTTGGGCTAGGACGAGGGTTATAAGCAAATCCCAGGCAATGTTTTTCAGGTTTTGTGACATTGCTGAAATTGTACAGTGTATATCCACATACACATACATTCATGTAAACCCATATGGCCTCCAAATGTGCCTAATGCAGAATATGAAATTATGCAATACTGTTATGGTAGCAAGGATGAGGATCCCAAGGATACCATATATAGGATCAGAGCTTTCTTAGGCCCAGGTAATTGTGGAGAGCTTAGCCCATTGAGGAAGTTTCATTCGTGGATATTAATACCTTTCAGATTAAGGTATACTTCAGATTCTGAGAATTCCTCAGTTGGAACTACTTGAAAAATCTAAAACTTCATGTTCAGAGCACCATACCTCCAACAAGTAATTTTGAGGCATATAAGATTCCACCAATGAGACATAATCAGATTATATTGAGGAGATGGAAGTGGAACAGAGGCTAGTTTTTTTCAATAGCTTCTGGCAAATAATAAATAAAAAAATAGGAGACCTGAGTGTCTATTAGCGCCTGACTCTGCATTCCAGTGGTTAGTCATTGACAATTTGATTGGGGAAGCCAGTTTTCAAGGCAGCAATAATGACAGTAACATTAGCACTACCAGTTTTCCCACCTGGTTTATAGGTACAGTACTGTGACATACCCTTAACTCCACTCGTTCAGTTCATCTAATACTTTTGTTAAGCACCAGTGCCATGAATTAGTCTCTCCCTGACATACTCAGAGTGACTTCTGTTTTCTTCAATGAACCCTGACTGATAGAGATGAGGACAAAGCAATACCATATAGTATACACGATTAAGATTTATGGCCTAAATGATGGCTGCTTTAACGGGAGCCTTCATCTGACATCATAGTGACAGAAATTCGCTCTCAGTTTTCACCCTGAAAACGTATGCTGTTTCTCCTGTTTCATTCTAGATGACCTTCACGTGCCCACTGTGGTTCAGGAAGTACACAGCCTGAGGTCTGGGTGAGGTACATCTCTTATTTCTGACCTCTGCTTTCCTGTGACTCGTCCAGTTCTGATCTTTTTATTCTAGGACTCCCTCGGTTGTTTCACTAACTCTTTCTTCCTTAATCTGTTTAATCTAGTGAATCTCTTGTTCATTTCTGATGTTTTTTCATTCACTCTTCAAAAGCTGTTGTTAAAGGTACAGACTTCAGGTTCTGAGAACCAAAAACAGATTATTGAGAATTCTTCTTTTGAATATTCACTCTAGTGGGTAATGAATGCTTCCTGACTGAAGTTCAAGGACAATTGAATGAGCATCACAGACTTTGTGATTCACTTAAGATTGCTTGAACAAATAGGGGAGTATAGTATTTTGCTAGAGAAATTATCTGAATCTTTTCTAAGATGTTGAAGTGTCACTAAAGGGAAAACCACATTATTTAGAGTCAAATACTTTTTAGGAACACTGTGATATACTCATTGGTTATCATATTTCTATTACAGTTTAAAGTAAAAAGAAAAAAGAACTTTTGACTAACATGACAATTACTAAATTAACATTGAAATTGATAGTTTAGATTTATTTATTTTGACTACTTGGGTTTTCATCATTTTTCCCTGTGGCAGTATTTGGCAAAATTTTGTCCCAACCTAGACAGTTTCCTCTTTCTCATTCTCTATAAAAAGAGAAAGTGGAGAAAGAATTAAAATTCTCTGTATTCATATGTCCAATTTGATTAAGCGGTGTGGGGGAGGGGCAGGCTTATTTTGTTTGAGAGGTTTTTGGCTTTATTTGGCTGATTGGCACATGGACTGAATAAACCCATCTGTTGTCCCAGAAATTAACTGGCTTGCATCTAGATGAGCCAGGCGTGTTTCCAATGTGAGAAGAGTCTTCTGTGGGAAGCCTTGATTATGAAAATAAGATTGGCATCCAAGAGAAATGCCAAGTGGATCTAGGCCATAAGCCTGTGCATTCATTCATGGCAGTTTTGGACTTTTCTAAGACACACAACATTTACTCAAAATATTAATTGAAAAGTTCATTTGTTAGAAATTGTCTTTGGCTCTCCTTTGGGCAATTTTACAGTGTTTTAAAGCACCTAAATCATAACTGATAAAGTAGGCATCATTTATTATTAGATTTACTTAAAAATTATACTAAAGCATAATAATATTTGCATATTTATACAAGTATTTTAGCAGAATATTTTCATATGATTCAGCATATAAAAAAATCTCTTTGTTGAAACATAAAGTCAGAATTGAAAACCAGTGTAATTCCAGTGGTCATCATTTATAGCAGAAAAATATACTTTTTTTTTTCACAAAATGTCTCCCTTGTTAGCAAATTAGATAGAAGTGTATGCCAATTTGGGTACAATTAGGGTATTAACAGATTTTTGTTTTTCATGCTAAAGATGTAAGGAGAAATGTCACTGTCCCTTACTGGAAAGTACCTTAATTTATGTAGATTTGATATGTCTCAATAAATTCACTCATTCATCCATATAATAATACATTTTGAGGAGAAACTTTGTGCTAGCATCCTACATCCAGATCATAAAGTAGTAAAGGAAACATTAAAATTTAATGAATAAATAAACACTTCCATTACTGATTTTAAATTCTAGCATAGATAAAGAGGTAGTAAAGATAATTAATAAATACTAGTTTACTATATATAAGTGTACTGGAGAAAAATAAAACAATAAAATAGAAGTGTTAGAATGTGCATTTCAATTTTAAATAGAATGGACAGAGTTGTAACTGAGAAGGTGGTATTTGGGTGAATGCTGGAATGACATGAGAGAGTGAACTCTGCTGATTTAGGGAATAGGGAGAATCACGCTACCAGAGTAGAGGGCTACTCTACTAGGGAATAGAGAGATTAGCAGACGCATGCGTCCAGAGGCAGGAGAAGGCCTAGTGAGAGAGAAGAATATCTGTCCAGTTGTCAGCCTGGTTGCAACAGTGCACATCATTAGATATGAGGGAAAAGGTAATGGACCTTGTAATTACCTTGGTTTTTACAGAGCAGAATAGGGTCCTTGGAATGTTTTGAGCAGAAAAAGATGTAATCTGGATTTTAAAAATATAACTATGGTTGATCTGGAGAAAATTAAGTACATAGGACCAGTGGTGGAAGTAGAGAGCCTACTCACTGCAAATGAGCAATTCGATTGAAAGATGGTGATGATGACTTTGGCAGAGTGGTGGCAGTAGAAGTAGTAGTAATTTTTATAATCCAGGGGTTTTTTTTAGGTAGCACCCAAAGAATTTGCTAAAAATTGGATAGGTGCAGAAAGCAGAGAGAACTCAACAGTGATTTTAAGGTTCTTGTCCTTAAAGTTTCAGCTACTGAAAGGATATAAATGAACATATTTGAATAAAATGATTTGACTTAAATGAGTTTCAATGTATGCTTCTTAACAAATTGGAGAGAAGTGTACATTTGCTTATTTCTTGCTCTCCCAAAACAAACCCTCAACTACATGTTCTTCCAGCTCCTTTATTCAAATATCTCATTGTACAAATTCTTCAGCCTCATTAACAAATTCTTCAACCCCATTAATACTCCAACATACAGACCTACACAACTGTCTTTACTTCTCTTGTTGATCAATTGTAATTATATGATTTATCATTTTAATCACTTCTTTTCAAATAGCCTTAATATTAATAGATTGCTTT
The DNA here is from genome assembly GCF_040802235.1 of Manis javanica. NCBI lineage: Eukaryota > Metazoa > Chordata > Mammalia > Pholidota > Manidae > Manis > Manis javanica. The sequence goes on along the minus strand of NC_133160.1, from coordinate 122,891,758 downwards.
CCCATCTCATTTTATCTAATTGTCATAATAATGTTTCAAGTCAAATACAAATTTTCTCACTTCTGCATTTAACCAATTTCATGTTTCTTGAAAAAAACTATACAATCATGTCGACTGGATATATTTAAAATCATATCAAACAGACTCAATACTACTGCTAAGCCTATAGTGATTCTCTCAAGTGACTTTTCCTCCTATCAGGAAAGAATTTATTAGAGACACTAATACTTCTATACTCTTACTCTCTTAGATGACCAACAAAGATAAACCCTTAGTTCTCTGGATGAATTTCTCCTTAAATAATTCATTAATTTCCATGGTTTAAATACCATTTACATGCTGGTCATTTCCAAATTTTTATCTCTAATCCAGACCTCTCCCTTTTCTCACAATTAATATCCAGTTGCCTATTTGACTTCACTTAGATATTTTCTATGCAGATGAAACTTGATTTCAAAACAGAACTTGGTGTTTCTATCATAACATGCAATCTATTTTTCTTTCCCATGGAAGGAAGCATGATACCTTCAGATAATCAGCTCATATACCTAGGATCCATCACTGATTTCTTGATGTTCCTCAACACTTGCTTTCTGGTTTATAAGATATTCAAATTATGATATTTATATGCTGCTTGTAGTTTCAGAAAGAAAGTATGCCTATAATAACTCTGTATTACATACAATGAATTTATTAAGTTAACACATATGCCCATCAAATGTCTCTTTGATTTCTTCCTTAGTAGTTTCTTATGTGTTTCACTATTATTCCATCATTTAAATATCCAGATGTTTATCACCAATAGTATTTTATCATAATTTTTATGATAACTTGATGCTTTTTCACCAAGTTCCTTGGTATGTCACTGTGTAGTAAAGATCCAATACTTAGATATTAGTTGAATATTTCTATATTCAGAACCACACATCAAATATAGATGTGTTGTTAATACAACTGTTTAAATTAAATAAATGTAACATATAATCTGACATTGCAAATCAAAAATTTTCATGCCATTATCTGAGATGCTATGAACTTCAGGCATTAATCAAATTATTCTTTGGAAAACATATTGATTAAAAAATGCAAAACAGTTCTTTTCCATGGACATATCTAACTAACATGTTCTTTTCATAATTACACACATTTCAGTGAAATTTATTTAGCACTAGTATTGTACTATTAAGGTAATGAACCTGCGAAAAGACTGGAATGATCAACTTAAATAGCTTTGATTATTTAAGAAATAAATCATTCTGACAGTCTAACAGTCCATCTAAAACTACTGCTTACATATGTAGTATGTACAAGTAGATTCTATTATCTGTGATGGATAGTTTTATATGTAAACCTGGCTGGGCTATAGAACCCAGGTATTCAATTTAACACTGATTTTGTTGTTGCTGTGTAGTGTATGTGGTTAATATCTACAATCAAATGACATTAAGAAAATATCTTTGATAATCTGCATGGGCCTCTTCTGATTAATTGAAAGGCTTTAAGAACAAAAATGAGGCTTCCTTAGGGAAGATATTTGGCCTCAAGACTACAGCATCAATACCTACTACAGAGTCCCTAGCCTTCTGGTCTATCCTAGAGATTTCAGATTTTTCAGTACCAACTGTCATGGAAGCCATTCAATGCCTTGAAATAAGTCATATATATACGTATATGTCATAATACATGTCTTAATACAAATATATATATATATGTATGTATTACAAAACTATGGTTGTTTCTGTACACAAATAGACATAGACTTAAATAAATTACAAAATTGTGAAACATTTTAACCTATGAATATGTGTGTGTGTATGTGTGTGTGCATGTGTGTGTGCTGAGATTAAGTTTAAGAGGTCATAATGTGGAGAAAAAACTTCTTTATTCTTAAATGTATTTAATTCTGAGCTCTGGATTTAAGGAGGAAAAAGTATTAAAATGACAAAAAAGGGATGTTTCATAAAATATTGGCTATTTTAATTCTTAGTGGCATTTTCTCCAAAATTATCTAAAGCTTATTTATTCTTATGTAGAGCACAAGACTGATTAAAGATTATAGGATGCAATCTACTCCTTATCCATTTGTCATATGTGCTTTATTTCTCTTACAACAAATCATACGATGTTATTGAGTCACATGAATTTAGTTATTTAGTCATATGAATTTATTGATTCTCTTGATTAATTATGTCTAGACCACAGAATATATAACAATGGTCTTTTCTGTACATTGATAATATCATCGATGAGAAATAAAAAGATTAGCATAATAAAATATAACAAAAGAGATTTATGCTAACCATTGAGAGTAGTGTGCTATGAACTGAATAATTACATCAACTTAATTCTGTGTATCTAAGTATACTGACAAAGAAGAAAACCAGAATATATTTGGAATAATGTTGTGACCTGAACTATAGGCAAATCAGAGTTCTTATGAAAGGAAATTCGCCTATTATCATCCTATGAAATATATATGCTTAGTTTTCCTTTTTGAACAACCATGATTGCACTCTTTTCCATTTAAAAAATATTCAAATGAGAACCAAATTCACTGAAATTGAGAAACTATGAAAGATGTTAAAATAAAAACAGATGTTTTGCAAATGCTATCTGAAAAGATTTCTCTAGAGTACAGAAAAATGAGAAGTACACACACAATGTCCAGGATATAATAACTTACATAGAAAAGATTTTTCCTTTTCTAATTTAAAAAGAGACTGCAACAATGTCTATGCACACATGTGTATATGTAATAAAAACATTGTGCTAGCAATAGTCATGTAAGTAAATAAAAACTATTCTTGTCATTGGATATAATTTATAAAAACTGCTCCTAAAGACATAACTAATGCATTCCCAGAGACTGTTTCTAAAATAACATAACCTATATTTCTGATATAGTCAAAATGAATTAGATTAAGAAATGAATACCCACCACAATAGTTTATTTTTCACGTAAATTTTATATTTTAAATATCAACCTGAAATTAAGAGATTTTCCTTTCTCATCTAGTTCTTGTTACTCCTGGCAGGAAAAACGCTGACATAATTATCTCATAATGGACATTTTTATAAAACCCTTTCTTATCAGTAATACAATATTTTCACTCTCTTCAGTATTCCTAATATAATATGGACTATATGAACTTTAGAATCAATTCCAAGCTTTCTATGTCTTTTTTTTCCCACAGTAATTATTCACTCATTCGTTGAGCAAATAAACCCAGGCTTACTAAACTCAAACAAAAAACACAGACACATAGACACACAGACATAAGAACACCTTGAGAGAAATATCTTAAGATACTTACAATAGAAATATTTAAATGGAGGGATAATGGGTAATTTGCTTTATGCTTTTATCATTTCTCTATATTTGCTATCATGATCATATACAGTTCCATAGTAAAGAAAATGTATTAACATACCTGATATTTTATTTTCTTTCAACTCCCTCAAGATTAAAAAAACACAAACATTAAATTGATAGTGTTCAACAAAGACTTTATTGGTTAATGCAGTGATTCACAAACTTTTCACATCATTGTACATCTATAGAGAGATATTTTTAGGGAAGAATGAGATAAATAAGGCATTTGGGAGCTAATAGCTGTCAGCCTAGTTGACTGTTGCCCTAAACGCTGAGGCCATCAATAACTTGGCACAGCGGTAATGCCACACACTAGTTTGCCACACATGGGAGGAGCTCTGGATTATTTTGAGACATACAATTATACAAACATTTTAATTACTCCTTAGAGCTTTGTAACTACATTTTTGGCAATATGATTTTCATTACTGATTTTCCTGTTTGCTTGTTTAATGATTAGTTTTTCAGAATCAAATAAAAGAAGCAGTCAAGTATTTTTCTTTTAGTGTTCTTTATACAGATTAAATACAATACCTTCTATTAGTGTTTTCTTTTCACTTTTCCTTCTTTTTTATGTAAATATATTTTTCAATAAAATAAAGCAAGGTTTAATACTGAACATGACTATAAAAGAAATCTTATGCTCTTGGCACCTGATGAAGTGACATTTCAAACCTTTATTTCAGATGATTACCTTTCTAGTGAACACATTTATTTTATAGTGTGCTTGTTTACAAACATTTGTGTAAAATTCAGCACTATCTATAAATTATTCTAAGCCATTGTTATCTATTAGGTTTGGTTAAACATAAGTGTCTGAAATTTTAATCATCACTAACGTTAAATTATTCTAAATGAGCAAGTAATAAATGTATGAGTTGTTAAATTCATAAAATGAATTAGTACATAATTCAAACACCACTTAATTAGCCTATTTAATAAAAGGAGTAATTCACATGAACCAAATTAGGACTAAAATAGTGTATTAATTTTATACATTATAATAATACTGCTTTATAAAATTATATTTAAAATAATCCTTACCTCAGCCTCACCCTCTTTTTCAACATAAAATTTTACCTTACTTATTCTGACAAATACCTTTAAACAATATTTTTTAAACTTTGTGACTGCAAATTCATTCTTTTATCTTTCCAATCATGATTTCTCCTTACCACTCTAGAAATTGCTGTGTCAAGGATATCAGTCACTGCCTAGTATCTAAACTTCTAATATTCACTTATTTTTCTCTTTAATTTCAACAATACATAACCAAGCTGGCTTACCTTTAATTCCTGGAGGTCTATTTTTTTTTTTTTTTTGCTTCCATCAAAGTACGCATCTTGGTTTTTGCTATCCTTCTTATTGGTTTATCTTTCTCTATATATATCCCTGGAATATTAGTGGTCCTTATATTAAAGATTCTCAAAACTATGCCTCTGAACTCTAGACCAAAAGTTTGCAATTCTTGAATGTTCTTTATTTCAAAAATAGTGTGTCAAAATCTGAATTAATTATCTTTCATCTCGATTACTCAGCTGCTTTAGGAAGCTGTGAGGTATCTGTGGCTCACTTCTCTCCATTATCTCTTACATGCAATAAGTTATTGAATTATCTAAATTCTACATTCAAAATCATTATTATTACACCCATTTTTTATTTTTCATTCTCCCTAACCCCACCACTATCTTGCTGGTTAAGATACTTATCATCTGTTTTCAAAATTATTATGAGTCATCTGAATTCCTTGTCAAGAGACTCTCAGGGCTAGAGTGTTATCATCCACTTTGTTACTAAAGTTATTTTTCAGATGCAGTTCTGACAAGATTAATTATTCTGCTTAAGATACAATTATGAATTATTGTCTATGAGCAAAAAGTCTAAGCTTAGTGTAATGGCACAAAATTTTCTAACCAATATTATATCAGTTTATTGTTTGAAACTCAGCCTTACTTTCTTTCTCCCCATAGCAGACATTTGCTTTGCAGTCACACTGGGAACCCAATAGGGGTCAGAAATGTCCTTCTTCCATCCTTAAATATTTTGTGCTGCATAATTGGTCAAACAAGTGCTACTAGTAAGAATCTGAGCATTAAAGGAATTAGGAAAAGTCACAGAGAGGTCGAGAAGTAGCAGCGGTGATGAGGGCAGGAGCCCAGGGGCTCCGGCAGCAGAGAGCACCTGGGGAAAGAAGCGCCCCGGGTAGTGTCAGGACTAGTTATTTTCCTCTGGCTCATGCTTTCTTGTTCCTGGCTTACTCTGTGAAACTGGTTTTCCAGACCTCCCAGTGAGTCTGTGAGGTACCAGATATCATCTCAGTTAATTTATTTCTAAGTTAACTAAGGTCTGTTTTTATTATTTTCAGCTAAGAGCTGCAACCGATAAAATGTCACATATAACCACAAAGTATGTGAAGGTACATTAAGAAATATCCTATCAAACTCTTAGATGTTTGATTCCCAGAAATTTTTTTTCCTGTTACTATTTTAACTTAAAATATCTCTACTTTTTATCCAAAAATTATTTGTTTCTTCTCTTAATGCTGTCACAGCCTGCATATGACCAAAAATTGAATTAATCAATTATTTATTATTATCCCCATTCTGTGTTTTACACTCTTACAAAACTGTACATGTCATTGTACTTATTTGTGACTTTCATTTTTTCCTCCCTTTGAAACTACATTTGTGTGGGCAAGTACTATGTGTCATTGGTGTGTACATGTATGTGTCTGAAGATATACCAGAGCACCTTTTCAAACTTAGGAATTTAGTTGAATTAGATAAGAAAAAAATTCTATATGTGTATTTTGTCCAATAAATAACAGTAGGCAACTAATAAACACATCAGAAACTTGTGAATTTATATCATTTGAAAATCCCTATAGAAAGGAAATTATTAAATATTTCCTATTGTGATATACAGTAAAATGGTGAAAAAAAGGCAATGAATGTATGTATTTATGGAAAAATCTCTGGCATGATTAAATTTAGGGAAATTGCTTTAAGGAATTTGAAAATTAACGTTTTATTCATAGATATATGTACATTTATATGCATATGCTAAGTATATATTCAGCATACAATAATATGGGAGTAATCATAATTACAATGTCAGAATGCCTTGCTTTATGTTCCACATCTGGTCAATTGACCAAATTAAAAGTTTCTCTTAATATTACTAAAAGTTGATCCTTCTCTGACAAAAATAATGTAAGAATTTTGTTTATCCAACTTTTCCATTTTTAAAATAAAACCTTATGTATACACTGATATTTAAATATACCAGTGCATATTTGGCATTAATTTACAAAACATATTAACCAGTTGACTGGCATAATCATTACACAAAGCAAATGAATATTCATCTGTTTAGCACATTTGCATCCTTCCCAGTTTCCCTGAGTCCAAATCTAATTTCTATAGAGCCTTCCTAATTATATATTCTACAAAATGTTATTTTAAAATAGGAAATAAAAATAAATGGCTTGATGAAACAATGACTAGATGGTTGATAAGTGTACAGCCTACATCTGAACTGATCCAAGACAAATTCATGTATTTCTTGGACAGCCAATTATACTTATTATTTACAGAACATTAACCCTAACTCGTCTATTTTCTATTTATATCTGAACTGTAAAACTGAAAGAATGACATCAATGTGGTACAGAATTCCAAACTGATATTCCTCTTTCCCTAATGATAAGAGTGATAAAGGTGTGATGTTATTCATAGCAAACCCCTTTCAAACACACTTGCATTTACAGTAATAAGGTCACTTTTGGAGAGCACCTAGGATGGGGGCTAGGTGCCATGGGAACCAACTCTGTGACTGAGGGATTGGAACCTGAATTATTAGGGAGAGAGGACCATCAATTTGAAATTCTGTGCCACATTCATGTTATTATTTCAATATTAAAAATCAGATATAAATATCAGAAAATAGATGAGAGATGGTTTGGGTTGAATGTACTTTAGATAACAAAATATCCATAACTTACCAATGTATAAAATGCTGCAGATTCTTTATAAAGCTTTTCACTTCTAATAATGACAAAGGCCTGCTATGTTATACTCACAAATGACTATTTATTATAGAGCTATTTAAAAGCTATTGTGAAAAATAATATAGCAATGGGTTAAGTGCCTACAAACAATGAACCATGGAAAAAATCAGGGCTGAAAATTTGACAAATTTTAAATATATAAACATGCACATGAAAATCATTGGAAAAGACTAATGCAATGTACTATCATAGCTTGATTATTAAGATGGTGTGGTAATGGGTGAAGTTGGATGTTTTTTCTTTTTTCCTTGTGATGAGAACTTTCAAGATTTACTCTCTCAGCAATTTTCAAATATATATGTTGGGACCTTTTCCCTCTTTTAGGCCTGTGATGGCTGCAGACTGGAGGTTTCCATCCTCCCTCGTTACTTCCGTGTTCATGGCCTAACCAGCTTCCCGTGCGTGCGCTCTTGGCCCTAACTCCGCCTCCCAACCTAACCTGAAACCTGCCTAAAGACCCTAGTGACAGAAGAGATAATCAATTCCCATTGGTTTCTGTTACTTCCTTATCTTCCCCTATATAACTAAGCCTCTGATGGAATAAAGCTGAGTTTTGCTGCGCCCTTGAGGCTGACACATCTCCTGTCTTGGTGTGGTTTTGTTTTTCTCCGGATCTCAGGGGAGGGTGTCCAAGCTGCTGACACTTGCCCTCTCTCTCAGCCCCAGGGATAACAGGCTGGTCCTGCTTGTGCCCCTGCCTTCTTGTTGCTGAAGAGCAACAACTGGTGCCCCGTGTGAGGAATGAGGAACTTTGCTGATGAGCTAATTGGACTACGGGTAAGTGTAATCCCATAAAATATGGGACATCCTTCTTCCAAGCCTGATCCCTCTCTTGAATCCCTTAGGGTCCTCCTCCAAAGTAGAGGCCTAGAGCTCTCTGACAGCCAAGCTATCAAAACCTGGGAGACCTTAGTTAAAGTCGCCCCGTGGCTGCCTGCAAGTAATTTGTTTGACTGGGAAACTTGGGACAGGGTGGAGCAACTCATAGGCAAAGCCCAAGTTAATTGGGGTGATATCCCCTCTCTGGGGACCTTCCCCACTTTAGAAGCCCTTAAGAGTTGCTTCCCTCCTTGGCCATCAAAGCCAGCTGCCAAGAACTTAATAGACAGGGAGACCATTGGGTCGGGAGCCCCTTCCCGGGGAGATTCTGATCCCCTTCCTCAGGTTGAGTCCATGCCGGCAGGACAAGAAAGCCATAAAGAGCTGGATAAGAATCGTGGCAATGGCACCCTCAACCCTTCTGATGCCACCCCTGGCCTCCCAAATCCATGGCTCCTTTGTACCCACCACTTCCTGGTACTAGTTCCTCTTCTAAGTCTTTCAAATCATCATCAGCCCCCCCTCCTCCATACCAATGAGCAGGGGTTTCAGCTCCTCTCCCATATAAGGACTCATGCTCTCCCATTGGCTGCCAACCCCAAGAGAATCCATTGTTCCACCCACAACCTAACCCAGGGCCATGTCAGCTATTTCCAGTCAATGTTAATCCCAGAGGTAATCGCCCTGTCCTCTGGTACCCTTGGGAGCCAGGTGACCTTAAGGAATTAAAGAAGGCCATTCTTGAGGACGGCCCCAATGCTCCTTGGACTGAGACCATCCTCCAGGGACTTGCTCACCATCTGTGCACCAACGCAGATTGGAGGGCTCTTGCCCAGGCGGTTCTCCTTGGCCGCCTTTTATTAAGTGGTGTGCTTTGTATAAAGAGGAATGCCAGCAACAAGCTGAGAGGAATCTGACATACTCTTTTACATATATATGGATGATATTATCTTGGGGGCCACTTCCCACAAATTAGACGACCTTTTTAAAAGGTGCCTTTCCCTACTCAAAAATTACAACTTTCAAATTGCCCCAGATAAAGTTCAACAGATAGCTCCTTTTAAAATTTTGGGGACTACTTTAACATTAGATGTAGTTTCCCCTGTTAAGCCCCAGTTATGTATTCAGAACGCATATACACTACCACAGCTCCAGAAATTGCTGGGAGAAATCAATTGGATGAGGCCCTGGATTCCTATAACCCCAGCTGATCTTATCCCTCTTTTAGACCTATTAAAAGGCCTTGATCTAGCTTCAACAGTGACTTTAACCCCTATACATAGAGACACATTGACAGAAGTTCAACATGCCATTGATAACACTGCCTTAAAAAGATATGATCCAAAATTGCCACTGGTCCTCTATATTATGGCAGGAGAGACCCTCCTCACTGCACTTTTGGCTCAGGAGGGAGATCCCATACATTGGATACATCTATCTGTGGGAGGGGCACCCTGAGTGTACTCTATAGTGGATCAAATGGCTGACTGCATTGTCAAGGGACGAGATCTTTCTGTCCATATTTTTTGAGTCAATGATTTCTCATGGCTACAGAGAAATAATTCCAGATTGGCAATGGCCATGGAAAGCTTTCCAGGAATAGTGGACTGTCACTATGGTCCCTATAAGTGGAGGAGCTCTTTTAGCCAGTTGGTGTGGTGGCTGCCAAAAATGTTCCTCACTGAGACAGACCCTTCTTTCCCCTGTTTTTCCTGACAGGGGTAAACGGGGAGCCTCTATGGTAATGTTCCCCCCAGGCACAAGTGAGTGCCCTCTGGCCGTAACCCTCTTTCATGAGGTACAGGGCTCCGCCCAGTTAAAAGAGCGTTATGCTGTTGTTTTAGCTCGATCTGAGTTCCAAGGCCCTCTTAATCTGTTTTCAGATAGCCTTTACATTGTCAATCTACTGCCCAACCTTGTGGGCGCACACATCAGACTTAATGATAATCCCATCACTCCTTTGATGATTCAAGCCCGCAATTTGTTAAAACAGAGACTAGTTTCCGTTTTTGTACAACATTTAAGGGGACATCAAGACTTGCCAAGCTTTTTGTCAAGAGGCAATGCTCTTGCCGACCGACTAGCTTTAGCCTACACAGTACAGTAGGCCAGGCCACCTCTTTTCATCAACTTACACATGCTAATTGGAGGGGACTACACCATCGGTTCCCTCAGGTCCCTGTCAGAGACTTAAAAAAGATCAGTAGAGCATGTAAGTCATGCTAGCCTTTTCTACAAGTTCCTCCGCTTCAAAAGGGCAGAGTGAACCCTTGAGGCCTGAGGCCCAATAGCCTTTGGCAGACTGATGTCACACATTTTGCCCCTTTTAGGAAGTTTAAATACATATTTCTAACAGTTGATACCTTCTCCCATGCTTGTTGGGCTACAGCCCATATGGGAGAAAAATCTAAACATGCCATAAGCCATTTTCTCCAGTGCTTCGCCGTTCTTGGCCTGCCAGATCAAATCAAAACCGATAATGGTCCCTGCCTTATTAGTAAATCTTTCACTGAATTCTTGAGTAAATGGCAAATTTCCCATACCACTGGAATTCCTCATAACCCTAAAGGACAAGCAATCGTGGAAAAACACAATCATACCCTCAAATGTCAAATAATAAAAAGGGGGAACACTCCCCCCCCACGATCAACTAAAGATGGCATTATTTACTCTAAATATTTTAAATTTTGCCAAAGGCAAAGACTTCTCGCCCTTCCAAAAGCACTGGACAACAACCGTTACTTATTGGATGATTAGAGCCCGATGGAAGGACCCACTTACTGGAGAATGGAGGGGCCCAGACCCCCTCATTACAGCTGGAAGGGGATTTGGCTGTATATTTCTGACCAATGAAAAAAGGCCGATCTGGGCCCCCACAAGAGATCTCAAGTATTACTCCCCTAAGGAGGGGGAGTTCACTGATGTCAATGATGAATCAGAAGGCCCCCTGCCTCCTGAGGATATATCTCTCTTCTTTCTCTCTTTCAGGGTCTGCAATGAACCCAATGATGCTGGTCTTCCTGTTAATGACAATAAATCTTCCATTAGCTAGGACAGGATTTGGAGATCCCGGTCAAGCAAGAGCCATACTACAAAAACCATCGGAGACCCCTGCACAGCCTGCGCTCACTCCAAGACCCCTCCCCCTGCACACTGTTATACTTCTACCAAAACCTGCCCTAATGGGCAACGGGCAGTTTCACTTATGTAAGGGATAGAAAATGGATGCCCTGGGGGAGTTCTCTCTCACCATTGTTGGTCAGGCCCCAAAATATCTTCACCTGCCCAAGGGAAATCCCCCTCTGAGTGTCCTTGCACCACTTTTCTTGCCTCGTTCATGCTACATGCTTTCAGGAGGTTATCCCCTGCACTCACCGGAACAAAACATACTGGTATGCAACTCTGATAAAAGGCAAGGATATCTGTCGAAAGAATAGGGGAGAGAACGTCTGCTGGAAGAAATTTGCCCCTATAGGTGCCTCTGGTGGGGGCGGAGTCCAAGATCAGGCTTGACAGTACCAAAATTTAAAAAAACTGGTAGACAGGCTGATTGAAGACCAAAATCCCCCGATTTACCACCCTCTTGGCCTCCTGGAGATTAGGGGAGAATTGCTTCTTGATCCTGAGACACAATCAATCATACAGGCTGCTTTTACCTTATTCAATAGAACCAATCCCGATTTAGCTAAGGATTGCTGGCTGTGCTTGAGGCCGGGACCATTACAAGCCAATGCTCTTCTTGTTAACCTGTCACAGGCCGAGCCCCAGTGCCAGCTGTTACCCTCAAGTTCTAGAGTCTATCTAGACCCTCTTTCCCCTAAAGGCCCATGCTTCAAAGCTGACCCCCGTACTGATAATACTAGTAGGATAGATGTAGGTCGAATCCAGTATTCTTTTTGTCATCAAAATATTACTGTGAACAATATCTTTCTCTGTCTCCCTAATGGAACAGTCTTCATTCGTGGGGAAGACGCATTTGGCTTTCTCCCAACACACTGGACGGGGCTTTGTGCTCCAGCTGTAATTTTCCCTGACATTGGAGTGGTCACTAATAATCAGAGCCTCCCTATTCCTGCTTTAGACCACATTGGAGGTAGATCAAAAAGGGCCATCCAAGTTATCCCCCTGCTTATAGGCCTTGAGGTGGCCACCATAGCTGCCACTGGGGCAGCAGGATTGGGGACCTCTCTGCATTATTATAAAGCCCTTTCTCAACAGATCATCAATGATATACAAGCTGTAGCCAGCACATTTCTTGACCTCCAAGCACAGTTGGATTCCCTCGCGACAGTAGTCCTACAGAACCGTAGGGGGCTTGATCTCCTCACAGCTGAAAAGGGAGGCTTATGTCTCTTTTTATAGGAAGAGTGCTGCTTTTATGAGAACTGCTCTGGCATAGTCCAAAATAAGGTCAAGCAACTTCAAGAAGACCTCGAGAGATGCCGAAAAGAATTACAAGCCGATTTTCTTTGGACTGCGTTACATGGGTGGTTGCCCTATACTCTGCCCTTCCTTGGTTCTATCCTTCTTTTGCTCCTACTTTTCATTTTTGGGCCCTGCATTATTAACAAGATTATCCAGTTTGTCAAAAAAAGACTTGAATCAATTCAGTTGATGTGCGTGCAAGTACATTACCAGATAGTTGCCACGGAAGCCAGTGACCCCTACAATCGCTGTGAACCTTATGATGAGGCCGTGTCCATAATTCCCCCTAACTATCTCCCCACGCCCATGACGGGTAAGATCTCCAAGGTGGAGACAACCTAAGACAGGCCACGGAGGATGAGTAAGCTTGGGACAACCGAAGAGCTGCAAGGTACCCAGTGACGGGTAAGATCCCCAGAGGGGGACAACCTAAGACAGGGGCCTTGCCTGCCGGGACATCCCAGAGCATTTATGAAACAAAAAGGGGGAATTGTTGGGACCTTTTGCCTCTTTTAGGCCTGTGATGGCCACAGACTGGAGGTTTCCGTCCTCCCTCGTTACTTCTGCGTTCAAGGCCTAACTAGCTTCCCGTGCGCGTGCTCTTGGCCCTAACTCCGCCTCCCGACCTAACCTGAAACCTGCCTAAAGACCCTAGTGACAGAAGAGATAATCAATACCCATTGGTTTCTGTTACTTCCTTATCTTCCCCTATATAACTAAGCCTCTGATGCAATAAAGCTGAGTTTTGCTGCACCCTTGAGGCTGACACATCTCCCAGCTTGGTGTGGTTTTGTTTTTCCCCGGATCTCAGGGGAGGGTATCCATGCCACCAACACTTGCCCTCTCGCTCAGCTCTGGGGATAACAGGCTGGTCCTGCTTGTTCCCCCACCTTCTTGTTGCTGAAGAGCAACATATAGAGTAGCATTAACTATTGTCACTATGCTGTACATTAAATTCCTGTGACTTATTTATTTTATAACTGAAGTTTATACCTTTTGACCCCCTTTACCTATTTTGCTCCTCCACCTCACCTCTTGCAACTGCCAATTGGTATTTATGGGTTTGAATTTTTATTTGTTTTTTAGATTTTAGAAACAAGTGAAATCATATGGTATTTGTCTCTTTTTCACTTATTTCACTTTGTATAAGACCCTAAATGTCCATCCATGTTGTTGCAAATGGCAAGATTTCATTCTTTTTCTTATGGTTAAACAATTCCATTATATATGTACACCATGATTTTGTTATTCACTTATCCATCACCTAATCACTTAGTTTCTCTGGGTAGGACTTCTACTAATACATTGGATGGAAGTGTAAGAGTGGGCCTCTTTGTCTTGTTCCTGATTTTAGAGGAAAAGCTTTCAGCTTTTCACACTGAGGATGTTGTTGACTATAGGTCTGTCATATGTGACTTCTATTATGTTGAGTTATGTTATTTCTATACCCACTTAATTGAGGGTTTTTAATAATAAACAGAAGTTGAATGACTGAAGTTTTATTTTTAATTCTCTTTATTCCATTGTTTTAATTAGTTCTCATCATCTAGAGAAGATCCTCTTTGAAAATACTTTGTTTCCACTGTTCTTTATTATATAGAAATTCATTGTAAAATATAAAATGATAGGCCTGTCATTCCTTGTGTTTTCTTTATAATAAAGAAATCTAAACCCACTTCTATTTCATTATACCATTATATCTGAAAGAGTACTGAGGTGTTCTACCTGCTTAGGTAGCATAAGGTTAAATCTACTAAATTATCTCTTGGGCCAGGACACTCTTTGAGAAGTGGGTTGATTAGCCTGAGTGATAAGGGTTCTTGTTGGCTAGCAGCTTTTAACCCCCACTACATAGTTGGATCTGCACAAATCACAAGAAAATATTGACCTTTTTTTATAAGAACAAGATACTTTTTTTTAGGGTAAGTATATTCCTAGTGGTGTAGTTAATCACTAAATCCTTTACCTGCAAATCAATGGGATTTCCTGAAGAAAATCATTGAGTTAAGAGGCTGCCTTTTAATGAGGACAGCATCCTTTCTCTGAGATTCTGGGAAACTCAACTCAACAGGGACTATTTGTACCACACAAACTAAAGACAAACCTATGCCACAATATTCCAAATCACTTGTAATACCTTAAAATTATATTCCTAATACAACAGCCAGGGTAACATTTGAAACATAAGTCAGTTCAAGTTACTCCTAAATTCAAAATTCTTAAAAGGCTCCTTATTTCAATTCAGAATGAAAACAAAGCCTTTACCTACTTTATAAAGCTCTTCATGTCCTGACATCCTGATTACATCTTTTATCTCTTTTGACTCTTTTGTTTCAGTTATACCTACCAGACACTTCAACGTTTCTTGAAAAGACTAGGCCCATAACAATAAAGTACTTTTTTACTATTTTCTCTAACTGGAATGAGTTCTTTTCTAGACATTCATGTGGCTAACTTCCCTTCCTCCTTTCATTAATGGTAGTCATCTTCTTTCTTTTTTGGATACGGCATACTCTGAACACCTTATTTATAATTGTATTGGACCCACTCAACTCTACACATGACAGTCCCTAAACTTCAAAACTTTGGTATCATGTCTCCCTTAAAAAAAATTCCATTACAATTATTACTTACTAAACAACTATATCATTTGCTTATTTGTTGTAAATCTGTTTACTTTCTAAACAACTATATCATTTGCGTGTTTATTGTATTTCTTTTGCAGCATAATATTAAAACTTAAGTTCCAGAGACCAGAAAAACTGTATTTGTTCTATTTACTAATGTATTCCAAGCACCAAGAACAATTTCTAGGACATAATAGGTGATCAGTATTTGTTGAATGAATTGATTTCTTGTTTTCTTTCATGTTTTACAAAAAAAAAATCACTCAGTTTATTACCTTTACTGCTGATTTCACATTACCCTTCTGTTCTATACTATAGTCAGTGAGAGTCTGGGCTGGGTCCCTGATAATGGACTGGTGAAATCAGTTTAAAACAGTGTTCATTATAATTAAAGAACTTTCCATTGATGTATTTAGCTTTTGTCAACCCAATATCCAATTTCCCTTAATGTGGCAATATAGGATGTCCTATTTCTCTAGAAGAAATGTCCCTTTCATCTGTGCCAGTCCTCTATACCTGATACAGGGTCAAGATACATCCCCAATTAAACATGATTCTGCTTGTGACCAGGGTTCAAATAATCAGAGTAGAAGGTTCAGGGCAAAGCAGTAACCTGATTCATACTAAAGTCACTGAGGCTTAGATTAAACTATGGAAAAATGCGCAGTCTCTTTTACGTTAGATGCAGAAATTCTGTAGTTTTTAATTCATATATTTCGTACTCTCATTTATCTCTAGACTTCTGTTCTTTCCACTGAACATGTTGATGACCTCGTATTTCTTGTGAATTTTTTAACTTATTTTATAAAAAATAATCTTTCCCCTTCTTTCTCCTCTCTAAATCTGAACCTCTAAATGTTAGTCAATACTAACATTACTCTTAACATTACACATTGTGTCTTATTCTTCTAGCATATACATGCTATAACATGTAGATCTGGGTCAATTAAATTATTTATATTCATTGCAATATGCAATTATTTGTGAATTCATTTGCATAGACTGCCTTTACAAATATTTTGTCTTACTTCTGAAATAAATATTTAAAACTGTTCCCAAATTTTCATTTCCCTAGCCACCATTCTTTCCCACTAACAAAGTAGTTTTCAATATGTTCTCCATATTTGAATTACCTCCCAATTACAACTCCAATCACTGTCAACAGACTCTTTAGTACCCTGCTTCAGAGGGAAAATATGGACCCCTTAATTTCTTACATACCATCAGGAAATATCAATATGTGTCTTTCCTTTTTATTTCCTTGTAATGGCACAGGTTTTCCTCTTATAAAATGTTAAGATGCCAAATTGAAGTCTGAATCCTATCCCTAACTTCATCAATAGGAATACTACTTCATTAAATATATTTCCACTTTTCTAAATCTCTCAACAATGTTCCCACAAAATTAATGAAATTCACCTTTGGACAGGTAGTAGCCAAGGGATTAGAACAATGAGACTAAACAAAGTCAACCGTGGCTTGTGCAATATATTCCCTGATATGGTGAGTTATGTAATATTCAAATAATCACCCTTAACATGAATTTCAAAATGTGAATTTCTATAAAAAATTTGATTTTAAGAGATAATTTGATAAATAACATAGTGAAGTAGGACCTCAGGGAGGCTTCAATGAAGTGATTATTTAGCTCTGATAACAAAGGGAACAGGTATTTCTGAAATGATAATGAAAAGAAGTGGATTTTCTAGCAAGAAATAACCCTACAGATGGAGGACACATGACAGCCTAATACAAAGGAACAATGACAAAATGTCCAGAATGACTGAAAAGAGATCTGTGGATGCTGGTGCTGGGAAAGTGGGCACAAGTCAACTAATGCCAGGTTATTTGTATAATCAAGTTTCAGTGTTTGGTACAGAAATCATTTTATATAGTTCAAACATGAAGGGAGTTTACACAGGAAATTAGCAGGTTTAAAAATTCTGAGAGATGGAGGAGGAGTCAAGATGGCGGCATGAGTAGGACAGCAGAAATCTCCTCCCAAAAACATATATATTTTTGAAAATACAACAAATACAACTATGCCTAGAAGAGAGACCAGAAGATATAGGACAACAGCCAGTCTACATCTACATCTGCAACAACCCAGCATCTCGCAAAGGGGGTAAGATACAAACCGTGGCCTGGTGGGACCCGAGGGACACCCCCATTCCTGCTTCCTGGCAGGAGGAGAGGAGAAGGAAGAGGGAGGGAGAGGGAGCCCAGGACTGCTAAATACCCATCCCTAGCAATCCGCACTGGAGCGCAGACACACAGTACATGGGGTGCTGGATACTAGGGAAATGGAAGAGTAAAACCTGTGAGTGGGTTCCTTCAGCCGTGGCCACTGGGACAAAAGAAAAGTGAGTGCTTTTTGAAAGTCTTAAAGGGACAGGAGCCTAACAGCTGGACGGAAGCGTCCCAGCACACCCAGCCCAGCATCTGTGAATCCCAGGGAACTCTGGGCACACTAAACCCCTGGGCAGCAGGGCAGCTCTGAGGTTCCTCACAGCAATAAACAACCTCCTGCCTATTCCCTCTCTGGCGCAGTCCACAATAGAGAAGCAGCAGCCTGAAACTGGCCACACCCACAGCAACCGCAGGAAGCTTACTCCACAGTAGCCTGGCAAGAATCAGAGATCCTTTCAGCATGCAGCTGCCCAGCACAAGCCGCTAGGGGTCACCGTTATCCCAGGAGAGGAAAACAAGGAGTAAGCAGGAAGGGATTTTGTTCTCCCAGCTGACAACACATGCCATCTGCCCATCACCATGAATAGGCATTAGAATTTGATTCAGACCAGAATCACAGAGACATCCTCCCATGAGAGGGATCCTGGGGACATAGACCTAACCAATATTCCTGAAAAAGAATTCAAAATAAAAGTCATAACCATGCTGATGGACTTGCAGAGAAATATGCAAGAGCTAAGGAGGGAGAATACAGAAATAAAACAATCTCTGGAAGGACTTCAAAGCAGAATGGATGAGATACAAGAGGCCATTAATGGAACAGAAATCAGAGAACAGTAACACAGAGAAGCTGATGCAGAGAGAAATAAAAGGATCTCCAGGAATGAAAGAATTTTAAGAAGACTATGTGACCAATCGAAATGGAACAATATCTGCATTATAGGGGTACCAGAAGAAGAAGAAGAGAGAAAAAGGGATAAAAAGTATCTTTGAACAAATAATTGCCGAAAAATTCCCCAAACTGGGGGAGGAAAAAGCTGCTCAAACCACAGAAGTACACAGAACTCCCAACACAGGGGGCCCAAGGAGGACAACACCAAGACACATAATATTTAAAATGGCAAAGATCAAAAAAAAGTACACAGTATTGAAGGCAGCCAGAGAGAAAAAAAGGTAACCTACAAAAGAAAACCCATCAGTTTATCATGAGACTTCTCAAGAGAAACCTTACACGCCAGAAGAGATGGCATGATATATGTAATGCAATGAAACAGAAGGGCCTTGAACCAAGGATACTGTATCCAGCACGATTATCATTTAAATATGAAGGAGGGATTAAACAGTTTCCAGACAAGCAAAAGTTGAGGGAATTTGCCTCCCACAAACAACCTCTACAGGGTATTTTAGAGGGACTGTTCTAGATGGAAGCACTCCTAAGGCTAAACAGATGACACCAGAGAAAATAAAATCACAGCAAAAAAAGTGGAACAATCAAATACTAACTAAAGGCAAAAAATAAAATCAACTACCCACAAAAGCAGTCAAAGGAAACACAAAAGAGCACACATACACACACACACACACACACAAAAAGGCTATCATATAAAGAATGGAAGAGGAGAAATAAGAAGGTAGAGAAATAAAGATTCATCAGATTATGTTTATAATAGCTCAATAAGCGAGTTAAGTTAGACAGTAAGATAGGAAAGAAGCTAACATTGAACCTTTGGTAACCACGAATCTAAAGCCTGCAATGGCAAGAAGTACATATCTTTCAATAATCACCCTAAATGTAAATGGACTGAATGCACCAATCAATGGACACAGAGTAATAGAATGGATAAAAAAGCAAGAACCATCTATATTCTGCTTACAAGAAACTCATGTCAAGCCCAAAGACATGCACAGACTAAAAGTCAACGGATGGAAAAAGATATTTCACACAAACAACATGGAGAAAAAAACAGGTGTTGCAGTACTAGTATCAGACAAAATAGACTTCAAAACAAAGAAAATAACAAGAGATAAGGAAGGACATTACATAATGATAAAGGGCTCAGTCCAACAAGAGGATATAACCATTATAAATATATATGCACGCAATACAGGAGCATCAACATACGTGAAACAAATACTAACAGAATTCAAGGAGGAAATAGAATGCAATGCATTCATTTTAGGAGACTTCAACACACCACTTGCTCTGAAAGACAGATCCACCAGACAGAAAATAAGTAAAGACACTGATGCACTGAACAATACACTAGAAAAGATGGACATAATAGACATCTACAGAACTCTACACACAAAAGCAACAGGATACACATTCTCCTCAAGTGCACATGGAACATTCTCCAGAATAGACCACATACTAGGCCACAAAAAGAGCCTCAGTAAATTCCAAAAGATTGAAATCCTACCAACCAACTTTTCAAAACACAAAGGTATAAAACTAGAAATAAATTGTACAAAGAAAGCAAAAGGCTCACAAACACATGGAGGCTTAACAACATGTTCCTAAAAAATCAATGGATCAATGACCAAATCAAAATGGAGATCCAGCAATATATGTAAACAAATGACAACAACAACACAAAGCCCCAACTTCTGTGGGACACAGCGAAAGCAGTCTTAAGAGGAAAGTATATAGCAATCCAGGCATGTTTAAAGAAGGAAGAACAAACAGAAATGAATAGTCTAAAGACACAATTATTGAAATTGCAAAAAGAAGAACAAATGAGGCCTAAAGTCAGCAGAAAGGGTGACATAATAAAGATCAGAGAAGAAATAAACAAAATTGAGAAGAATAAAACAATAGAAAAAAATCAGTGAAACCAAGAGGTGGTTCTTCGAGAAAATGAACAAAATAGATAAGCCCCTAGCCAGACTTATAAAAGGATAAAGAGAATCTACACACATCAACAGAATCAGAAATGAGAGAGGAAAAATCATGACGAACCTTACAGAAATACAAAGAATTATTAGAGAATACTACAAAAAACTATATGCTAACAAGCTGGAAAACCTAGAAGAAATGGACAACTTCCTAGAAAAATACAACCTTCCAAGACTGACCAAGGAAGAAACAGAAAATCTAAACAGACCAATTACCAGCAATGAAATTGAATTGGTAATCAATAAACTATCCAAGAGCAAAAATCCCAGGCCAGATGGATTTACCGCAGTTTTATCAGAAACACAGAGAAGACATAATACCGATTCTCCTTAAAGTTTTCCAAAAAATAGAAGAGCAAATACTTCCAGAATCACTCTATGAAGCCAGCATCACCCTAATACCAAAACCAGGCATAGACCCCACCAGAAAAGAAAATTACAGACCAATAACCCAGATGAACATAGATGGAAAAATACTCAACAAAATATTAGCAAACCAAATTCAAAAATATATCAGAAAGATGATACACCATGATAAAGTGGGATTCATTTCTGGGATGCAAAGATGGTACAAAATTCAAAAATCCATCAACATCACCCACCACATAAACAAAAAGAACAAAAATCACATGATAATCTCCATAGATGCTGAAAAAGCATTTGAAAAATTCAATATCCATTCATGATAAAAACTCTCAGCAAAGTGGGAATAGAGGGCAAGTACCTCAACATAATAAGGGCCATATATGATAAACCCACAGCCAACATCATACTGAACAGCAAGAAGCTGGAAGCTTTTCCTCTAAGATCAGGAACAAGACAGGGATGCCCACTCTCCCCACTGATATTCAGTGGTTCTAGCCACAGCAATTAGACAAAACAAAGAAATACAAGGAATCCAGATCGGTAAAGAAGAAGTCAAATTGTCACTATCTGTAGATGACATGATTTTTTACATAAAAAACCCTAAAGACTCCAAAACTACTAGAAATGATATCAGAATACAGCAGAGTTGCAGGATACAAAATTAATGCACAGAAATCCAAGGCTTTCCTATACAGTAACAATGAACCAATAGAAAGACAAACCAGGAAAACAATTCCATTCACAATTGCATCAAAAAGAATAAAATACCTATGAATAAACCTAACCAAGGAAGTGAAAGACCTATACCCTGAAAACTACAAGACATTCTTAAGAGAAATGGAAAAGGACACTAACAAATGGAAACTCTTTGCATGTTCTTGGCTAGGAACAATTAATATTGTCAAAATGGCCATCCTTCCCAAAGCAGTCTACAGATTTAATGCAATCCCTATCAAATTACCAACAGCATTCTTCAACGAACTGGAACAAATAGTTCTAAAATTCATATGGAACCACCAAAGACCCTGAATAGCCAAAGTAATCCTGAGAAGGAAGATTAAAGTGGGAGGTATCTTGCTCCCCAGCTTCAAGCTCTACTACAAAGCCACAGTAATCAAGACAATTTGGTACTGGTGAAAGAACAGAGCCACAGACCAGTGGAACAGAATAGAGTCACCAGACATTAAACTAAACATATATGGTCAATTAATATATGATAAAGGAGCCATGGACATACAATGGGGAAATGCCAGCCTCTTCAACAGCTGGTGTTGGAAAAACTGGACAGCTATCTGTAAGAATGAAACTGGATCATTGTCTTACCCCATACGTAAAAGTAAATTCAAAATGGATCAAAGACCTGAATGTAAGCCATGACACCATAAAACTCTTAGAAAAAGATGTACGCAAAAATCTCATGGACATAAACATGAGTGACCTCTTCATGAGCATTTCTCCCCAGGCAAGGGAAACAACAGCAAAAATGAACAAGTGGGACTATATAAAGCTGAAAAGCTTCTGTACAGCAAAGGATACCATCAACAGAACAAAAAGGCATCATACTGTATGGGAGAATATATTTATAAATGACAGATCCAATAAAAGGTTGACAAAAATATATAAAGAGCTCACACACCTCAACAAACAAAAAGCAAACAATCCAATTAAAAAATGGGCAGAGGATCTGAACACACAGTTCTCCAAAGAAGAAACTCAGATGGCCAACAGACACATGAAAAGATGCTCCACATCACTTGTCATCAGAGAAATGCAAATTAAAACCACAGTGAGGTATCACCTCACACCAGTAAGGATGGCTACCATCCAAAAGACAAACAACAACAAATGTTTGCGAGGTTGTGGAGAAAGGGGAACCCTCCTACACTGCTGGTGGGAATGTAAATTAGTTCAACCACTGTGGAAAGCAGTATGGAGGTTCCTCAAAATGTTCAAAATAAACTTACCATTTGACCCAGAAATTCCACTTCTAGGAATTTACCCTAAGGATGCAGAACTACAGTTTGAAAAAGACAGATGCACCCTATGTTTATTGCAGAACTATTTACAATAGCCAAGAAATGGAAGCAACCTAAGTGTCCATCAGTAGATGAATGGATAAAGAAGATGTGGTACATATATGCAATGGAATATTATTCAGCCATAAGAAGAAAACAAATCATACCATTTGCAACAACATGGATGGAGCTAGAGGGTATTATGCTCAGTGAAATAAGGCAGGTGGAGAAAGACAAGTACCAAATGATTTTACTCATCTGTGGAGTATAAGAGCAAAGAAAAACTGAAGAACAAAACAGCAGCTGAATCACAGAACCCAAGAATGGACTAACAGTTACCAAAAGGAAAGGGGCTAGGGAGGACGGGTGGGAAAGAAGGGAGAAGGTGGGAGAAGAAGAAAGGGGGTCTTACGATTAGCATGTATAATGTTGAGGGGGCACAGGGAGGGCTGTGCAACACAGAGAAGACAAGTAGTGATTTTACACCATCTCACTATGCTGATGGAAAGTGACTAATGGGGTATGTGGGGGGGAGTTGGTGAAGGGGGGTGTCTTGTAAACATAATGTTCCTCATGTAATTGTAGATTAATGATACCAAAATATAAATAAATAAATAAATAAATAAATAAATAAATAATAAATAAATAAATAAATAAATAAAATTCTGAGAGATGTATCAGTTAGACATGCTACCACATGACAACACAGCTCATCTTCACAGGAGCTTTCCAAAGCCCAGAGGGTTGCTGCCTCTGACATCAGCACTACTGACTCAAACGTTTATCTGGATGTGAAATGCCACACTGGTCCCCACAAACTCTAGTCTCTCAACACTTCCTGGTCAACATCATAGCATGAAGCCCTGTCAAAGCATTCTACCTTAAAATCCCTTTCCTGTTTCACAAAAGCACATCTCAGAGACAGAAAACAATTCTTGTTTTAAGTCCACGCTGTTAATTAACCTAAGAAATATAGTGTTTAGACATTCATTGCAATTCAGTAAGGTGCTTGTAACTGTGTGATGATGGATGCTAAGTGACAATATGCCATAAACTGTACACTCTGTAAAATATGTTGTCTTTTAATCCTAAAGCCATATAATCCTTTAAATATTGTTAATATATTATCAGGTTTGCATTTTGGAAATATCAGAGTTTATTGTATGAGTACTGGCTTAAAGACAGGCAGAATGGATTCTGGAAAGAAGTTGGTAAGCTATTGTTGGCCAAGGCTGAGAAATGATAGCAAACTGTGTTCATGGTATAGCTATGCAAATAAAAGAAAGCACAAATTTTTAAAACACTAAGGGAATAAAATTGGTAAGACTTGTGCATTTATTAGTTCGGTTTTCTCTGAAGTAGATCTTTAGACAAATATGTAAGTTCAAGAAAGTTTTTTTAGATGTTATTCAATGAAGCCCTGGTCAGTCAGGTAAGGAGTGAGATGAGCAAGGGATAGAAGCCAGTTCAGGTGTCATTAAAAAACACTCTATTGGGGATGACTGAAGCCCATTGCTGCTGGGCTTTCTGGGAGACAGTGTTGAATATTCTTTATCATTGTCCTATGCAAGGGTCAAGGATACTGGAGAATTAATTTCCCAAATCTTATCCATATTATCTGAAGTTTTCTTTTAAATTATTTGCTTTCCAGCACTTCTAACCTGCCACACGCGTGATCTGAGTGTGCCAGAGAAAAACCGAGGGTGAAGAGTCCTAGGCACTTGAAGTAAGTAGCCAAAAGCACAAATAAGAATGGTAAGAGCTTTGGGGATGTGGACAGCAAAGTAACAGCCTCTGCTATAATAATGGACTGGATATAGACATTATAGGAGAGGGAAATAACAAAGTTGACTTCAAAATTTACACTTTGAACAAATGAATAGATAGAGGGGATTTTTACTAATAACAAGAACAGTAGAAACCCAGGTATCAAGAAAGATTAAGAGGACAGTATTGCAAATAGTGGATTTGAGTTACTATTGATAGATTTATAAAGAAAAGTCAAGTAGGCACCTGAATACATGAACTATGATCTCAGAGAAGAGATATAAGGTAGAAATTTACTTCTCATAGATATTAAAACCATAGGTGTGTGTGCAGAGATCATTATGGCTGATGTCACTGTATTGCTCATAATCCCTTACCAAGGTTTGAACCCATTCCCCACTCGTTATTCTTGGCAGCTAAGAGCTCACAGATGTGTCCCCTCCATAGAAGTTTCTTCAGCAAAAGTCAGTGTGTTAGTAACAGAATTAATGCAAAATCACAAATATGGCCCACGACATATCCATGGCCAGCCACTACATTCAGTTTGTCTTGCAATGGTTAGACTTAATTTGAACCAATTTTTTTTGCTAATTATTTTCTTCTTTACTTTCCTACATTACTCCCGATTGCTTACATGACTCCCTTATGAACAATCTCTCAATAAATCATGTGCATCTTAATCTCTGTCTCACATGTCTGAAAGGCACAAACAGGTGGCATAGACCCCATGTCACTTGCCATTACTACACTCGTGCTTCAATGTCAGCTCACACTTTTGGTCTAGGGAAGGGTTTATGTTTAATTGCTAACAGAAGTGGAAATATACCAGGCTTGGTTTATTCCTGTGCTGCCTGGGGATGCAGGTGGGAATGTGAGAATGATGTTGCTGAAACACAGCTCCATTCAGGGACTGCCATGGAAGGGAGTTATAAGAGCCTTAGACATTCACCTGGTCATTTACTTTTCTGTGAAGAAGGAAATGACCTGAATTAAATGTACATGGAGTCCTGGACAGTGACAAATGGTGAAGCTTGTCTAAGGTCTGGAAGGGTAAAGATTCGAAGATTGAGGACACTGAAGCTTGAGGACGAGATGAATGGATCATTTTATTGGAGGTGATGCAAAATGTGGACATCTTTTTATTGCAACTTATCCGTCATGAGCTATCAGACACCACAGAGGAAGCAAATACTAACAAACGGACATGATGATTCACCCATATGACACCTAGGGACACAGCTAGCTTGTATCATTGGCTACATCAATGCTCTCAAAAAGCACGTAGCCATAGTAGCAGCGATATATGCTACAAATGGAGGATTGGAGAAAATGAGGTTATACATTCTGCATCCTAACTCTACTCCACTAGAAAAGGTTATAAAAGTCACTGATGATATCCTTGTTATAAAATCCAATATTAGCTCCATTTCTGATCCTATGAAATTCCAGTAGATTTGTAAATAACACTTTACATTTATTGAGTTCTTTACTTTTGGTATTTAATGAAGCATACAAGTTTTCTTTCTTCTCTAGAACTACTTAGTCTTTCTGAAGATGGATATTTCCAAAGGCCTTTTTAAGCTTTTTCTCCTCTCCCTCCTTTCGAAGTTATTAATGGCCACATTTTAATCAGATTTTATAAGATTTTTTAAAAATTTGAATGAGCTCTATTATTCAACATTGAGAGGATGATATGGGATTTGAAGAAATAGGTATAGTAATTGTCATGGGGAGATAGAAAACAGGGATTTTATTTTTTGATTTCTGGGGTGCCATAAGATGGAAAGGTGGGGAAGGTGTGGGAGGTATCCTCATAGGTACTTTTGCTTTATTTACATTGTCATTATGTTGCATTACTCTTAAAATTTTAAAAAGATAAACAGTTTGAAAATTTGAAATAGAATGAAAAAAAAGCTTATGTAGGTAAACCATTTTCAGAAAACTCTACAAACTTAAAGGGCAAAGGTCTGTAATTGTAATAGAAAGTCCATTCATGCAACTCTCACCAAAAAAGAGAAGAACCTCTACTACCACCAAGATGGCACCCTATTAGTCCCTTCTTAGTCAGTCTTCTCCCTCCTCCCAAAAATAACTAACATCTACATCTTATGGTTATCCACTTATTTTTTTCCTTTACATGTTTAGATCGAAGATATGCATACCCAGACACTGTTTATTTACATGAATATAATCATATTACTGTTTGCTATCTGATTTATCTTTCTCAACATTATTTTTTTTATTATTATCTTTTTATTTTTTTATTTCTTTGAATTACATTATGTTTACTAGGCTCTCTCCTACCCCAAGTCCCCCCTACAAACCCCATTAGAGTCACTGTCCATCAGCATAGTAAGATGCTATAGAATCCCTACTTGTCTTCTTTGTGTTGCAAAGCCCTGCCCTTAACCCCACACCCCACATTATAAATGCTAGTCATAATACCTCCTTTCTTCTTTCCCACCCTTATCCCTCCCTACCCTCCCATTCTCCCCAGTCTCTTTCCCTTTGGTAACTGTTAGTCCATTCTTGGGTTCTGTGATTCTGCTGCTGTTTTGTTCCTTCAGTTTTTCTTTTGTTTTTATACTCCACAGATGAGTGAAAACATATGGTATTTGTTTTTCTCCGCTTGGCTTATTTCACTGAGCATAATACCCTCTAGCTTCATCCAAATTGTTCCAAATGGTATGATTTGTTATCTTCTTATGACTGAATAATATTCCATTGTGTATATGTACCACATCTTCTTTACCCATTCATCTACTGATGGACACTTAGGTTGCTTCCATTTCTTGGCTATTGTAAATAGTGCTGCAATAAACATAGGGGTGCATCTATCTTTTTCAAACAGGAGTGCTGCATCCTTAGGGTAAATTCCTAGAAGTGGAATTACTGGGTCAAATGGTAAGTCTATTTTGAGCATTTTGAGGAACCTCCATATTGCTTTCCACAATGCTTGAACTAATTTACATTCCCATCAGCAGTGCAGGAGGGTTCCCCTTTCTCCACAACCTCACCAACATTTGTTGTTGTTTGTCTTTTGGATGGTGGCCATCCTTACTGGTGTGAGGTGATATCTCATTGTGGTTTTAATTTGCATTTCTCTGATAACTAGAGATGTGGGCATCTTTTCATGTGTCTGTTGGCCATCTGAATTTCTTCTTTGGAGAACTCTGTTCAGCTCCTCTGCCCATTTTTTAATTGGATTACTTGCTTTTTGTTTGTTTAGGTGCATGAGCTCTTTATATATTTTGGAGTTCAACCCTTTATCGGATCTGTCATTTATGAAAATATTCTCCCATACTGTTGGGTACCTTTTTGTTCTATTGATGGTGTCCTTTGCTGTACAGAAGCTTTTCAGCTTGATATAGTCCCACTTGTGCATTTTGATTCTGTTTTCCTTGCCCGGGAGATATATTCATGAAGAAGTCACTAATGTTCACATCCAAGAGATTTTTGCCTATGTTTTTTTCTAAGAAGTTTATGGCTTCATGACTTACATTCAGGTCTTTGATCCATTTTGAATTTACTTTTGTGTATGGGGTTAGACAGTGATCCAGTTTCATTCTCTTACATGTAGCTGTCCAGTTCTGCCAGCACCATCTGTTGAAGAGACTGTCATTTCCATTTTGTATGTCCACGGCTCCTTTATCGAATATTAATTGACCATATATGTTTGGGTTAATGTCTGGAGTCTCTAATCTGTTCCACTGGTCTGTGGCTCTGTTCTTGTGCCACTACCAAATTGTCTTGATTACTATGGCTTTGTAGTAGAGCTTGAAGTTGGGGAGTGAGATCCCAGCCACTTAATTCTTCTTTCTCAGGATTGCTTTGGCTATTCGGGGTCTTTGGTGTTTCCATATGAATTTTTGAACTATTTGTTCCAGTTCACTGAAGAAAGCTGTTGGTAATTTGATAGGAATTGCATCGAATCTGTATATTGCTTTGGGCAGGATGGCTATTTTGACGATATTAATTCTTCCTAGCCAAGAGTATGGGATGACTTTCCATTTGTTAGTGTCCTCTTTAACTTCTCATAAGAGTTTCTTATAGTTTTCAGGGTATAGGCCATTTACTTCTTTGGTTAGGTTTATTCCTAGGTATTTTATTCTTTTTGATGCAATTGGGCATGGAGTTGTTTTCCTGATTTGTCTTTCTATTGGCTCATTGTTAGTGTATAGGAAAGCCACAGATTTCTGTGTGTTAATTTTGTACCCTGCAACTTTGCTGTATTCCGATATCAGTTCTAGTAATTCTGGCGTGGAGTCTTTAGGGTTTTTTAGGTACAATATCATGTCATCTGAAAATAGTGACAACTTAACTTCTTTACCAATCTGGATTCCTTGTATTTCTTTGTTTTGTCTAATTGCCATGGCTAGGACCTCCAGTACTATGTTAAATAGCAGTGGGGAGAGTGGACATCCCTGTCTTGTTCCTGATCTCAGAGGAAAAGTTTTCAGCTTCTCGCTGTTAAGTATAATGTTGGCTGTGGGTTCATCATATATGGCCCTTATTATGTTGAGGTACTTGCCCTCTATACCCATTTTGTTGAAAGTTTGTATCATGAATGGATGTTGAATTTTGTCAAATG
Source organism: Manis javanica (assembly GCF_040802235.1). Lineage (NCBI taxonomy): Eukaryota > Metazoa > Chordata > Mammalia > Pholidota > Manidae > Manis > Manis javanica. Next base: position 122,862,621 of record NC_133160.1, on the reverse strand, counting down.
CTTTTTCAGTATCTATGGAGATAATCATGTGGTTTTTGTTTTTCTTTTTGTTGATGTGGTGGATGATGTTGATGGATTTTCGAATGTTGTACCATCATTGCATCCCTGGGATGAATTTCACTTGGTTGTGGTGTATGATCCTTTTGATATATTTTTGAATTTGGTTTGCTAATATTTTATTGAGTATTTTTGCATCTATGTTCATCAGGGATATTGGTCTGTAATTTTCTTTTTTGGTGGGGTCTTTGTTTTTGGTATTAGGGTGAGTTGGCTTCATAGAATGAGTTTGGGAGTATTACCTCCTCTTCTATTTTTTGGAAAACTTTAAGGAGAATGGGTATTATGTCTTCTCTGTATGTCCAGTAAAATTCCAAAGTAAATCCATCTGGCCCTGAGGTTTTTTCCTTGGGTAGTTTTTTTATTACAGCTTCAATTTCATTGCTGGTAATTGATTTGTTTAGGTTTTGTGTTTCTACCTTGGTCAGTCTTGGAAGATTGTATTTTTCTAGGAAGTTCTCCATTTCTTCTAGGTTTTCCAGCTTCTTAGCATATGGGTTTTCATAGTAGTCTCTAATAACTCTTTGTATTTCTGTTGGGTCTGTCATGATGTTTCCTTTCTCATTCCTGATTCTGTTGATGTGTGTTGATTCTCTTTTTCTCTTAATAAGTCTGGCTAGAGGATTATCTTTCTTGTGTAATTTCTCGAAGAACCAGCTCTTGGTTTCACTGATTTTTTTCTATTGCTTTATTCTTCTCAATTTTGTTTATTTCTTCTCTGATCTTTATTATGTCACCCTTTCTGCTGACTTTAGGCCTCATTTATTCTTCTTTTTGCAATTTCAATAAATTGTGTCTTTAGACTATTCATTTCTGTTTGTTCTTTCTTCTTTAAACATGCCTGGATTGCTGTATACTTTCCTCTTAAGACTGCTTTCGCTGTGTCCCACAGAAGTTGGGGCTTTGTGTTGTTGTCATTTATTTCCATATATTTCTGGATCTCCATTTTAATTTGGTAATTGATCCATTGACTATTTAGAAGCATGTTGTTAAGCCTCCATGTGTTTGTGAGCCTTTTTGCTTTCTTGGTACAATTTATTTCTAGTTTTATACCTTTGTGTCTGAAAAGTTGGTGGGTAGGATTTCAATCTTTTGGAATTTACTGAGGCTCTTTTTGTGGCCTAGTATGTGGTCTATTCTGGCAAATGTTCCATGTGCACTTGAGAAGAATGTGTATCCTGCTGCTTTTGGGTGTAGATTTCTATAGGTGTCTATTAGGCCCATCTGTTCTAGTGTATTTTTCAGTACCTCTGTGTCCTTACTTATTTTCTGTCTTGTGGATCTGTCCTTTGGAGTGAATGGTGTGTTGAAGTCTCCTAAAATGAAGGCATTGCAGTCTATTTCCTCCTTTACTTCTGTTAGTATTTGTTTCACATATGCTGGTGCTCCTGTGTTGGGTGCATATATATTTATAATAGTTATATCCTCTTGTTGGACTGAGCCCTTTTTCATTATTTAATGTCCTTCTTTATCTCTTGTTACTTTCTTTATTTTGAAGTCTATTTTGTCTGATACTAGTATTGCGACACCTGCTTTTTTATTCTTGCTGTTTGCATGAAATGTTCTTTTCCATCCCTTGACTTTTAGTCTGTGCATGTCTTTAGGTTTGAGGTGAGTCTCTTGTAAGCAGCATATAGATGGGTCTTGTTTCTTTATCCATTCAGTGTCTCTATGTCTTTTGATTGGTGCATTCAGTCCATTTACATTTAGGGTGATTGTCAATAGGTTTGTACTTATTGCCATTTCAGGCTTTAGATTCATGGTTACCAAAGGTTCCACGTTACTTTCCTTACTATCTAAGAGTCTAACTTAACTCACTTAGTATGCTCTTACAAACAAAATCTAAACGTTCTTTTCTATTTCTCCTCCTTTTTCTTCCTCCTTCATTCTTTATATATTAGGTATCAGATTCTATACTTTTTCTCTATCTGTTGATTGGCTTTGGGTATACTCAATTTAATTTTGCATTTGCCTCACAATCAGCTGCTCCACCCTCCCTACCATGATTTTACTACCTCTGGTGACAGCTATCCTACCCTAGGAACACTTCCATCTATAGCAGTCCCTAAAAAATAGACTGTAGAGATGGTTTGTGTGAGGTAAACTCTCTCAGCTTTTGCTTATCTGGAAATTGTTTAATCCTTCCTTCAAATTTAAATGATAATCTTGCCGGATAAAGTAATCTTGGTTCCAGGCCCTTCTGCTTCCTGGCATTAAATTCATCATGCCACTCCCTTCTGGCCTGTAAGGTTTCTGCTGTAAAGGCTGTTGTTATGGGCTTTCCTTTGTATGTGATCTTATTTCTGCCTGTGGCTGCTTTTAACAGTCTGTCCTTATCCTTGATCTTTCCCATTTTAATTACTACATGTCTTGGTGTTGTCTTCCTTGGGTCCCTTGTGTAGGGGGATCCGTGGATATCCATGGCCTGAGAGAGACTATCTCCTTCCCCAGATTGGGGAAATTTTCGGTGACTACCTCCTCAAAGACACTTTGTATCCCTTTTTCTCTCTCTTCTTCTGGTATCCCTATAATGCAAATATTGTTCTGCTTGGTTGGTCACACAGTTCTCTCAATATTCTTTCATTTTTAGAGATCCTTTCTTCTCTCTGTGCCTCAGCTTCTTTGTATTCCTCTTCTATGGTTTCTATTTCATTTATTGTCTCCTCTACCGTATTCAACCTGCTTTTAATACCCTCCATTGTGTTCTTTAATGATTGGATCTCTGACCTGAATTCATTCCTGAGTTCTTGAATGTCTTCCTGTACCTCCATTAGGATGTTGATTATTTTTATTTTGAACTCCCTTTCAGGAAGAGTCACTAGGTCCATGTGATTTAAATCTTTCTCTGAAGTTGTATTAACAATTTTACTCTGGACAAGGTTCCTTTGGTGTTTCATGTTTGTATTTGGTGCCCTCTAGTGTCCAGAAGCTCTATTCTGGAGCGGCTGAGCCCCTGAAGCAATGTCAGGGGTGGCAAGGAGAGTGGTACTGGGGGTAGGAAAGAGCTGTTCCCCACCTCGTGGCTCCTGTGCCTGTCTCCACTGCCTGAGCCAGTGGGCCAGGCACACAGGTATAAGTTCTGGTCCCAGAACAGTCGGATATGGATTCCTGCTTTCCACAAGCAGCCGGAATCCCAGTCTCCCCTGCAACTCTGCCTGTATTAAATTTCCAACCCAGTAGTCATGCAAGTCTCATGAAAGCACTATGAAATATAGGTTTGTGCTCCCAGCACAGATCTCCGGAGCTAGGTATTCAGCAGTCCCATGCCTTCCACTCCCTCCCTGCTCCGTTTCTCTTCCTCTCGCTGGTGAGCTGGGGTGGGGGAGGGTCTCGCGTCCCCTGGAGCCACAGTTCTGGTACATTACCCCGTTCACTGAGGTCTGCTCTTTTCTCCAGGTGTGTTCAGTCTGACACGTCCTCTTTCCTGTTGCTCTCTCAGGATTCATTGCACCAATTAAATTTTCTAATTGTATCCAGTTTTAGGAGGAAACCTCTGTTTCTCCTCTCTCGCCACCATCTTTTATATCAACATTACTTTTTATGAGATTCAATCTTGCTGCTGCATGTGGCAATGGTTCACTCATTTCCATTGCTGCATAATACTCCATTTCTTGTGATTTGCCAGATTTATCTATTCACTACATAATTTTGTTTTATCTAATTTTCAGTATTATAAATACTATTTTAACATCCTTGTACATATGTTTTAATATACATGTGTCAGTATTTTCCATGACCTTATAGAAAAAGTAGGAATGCTGCATTGCAAGGCTTGCACATTTTGAACTATTACAATTAATACCAACTGTTTCCAGAATGGATGATTTGTGCTCTACCAGCATTGTATGATAATTTTCATTGCTCCACATGCTTACCAAGACTTCATATTGTACTTACATATAATTTTTGCTATTTCCTTTGTCTAAGAAAGGCTTCTATTTGGTCATTTCTATAGCCACATGTTTGGAATGCCTATTCATATATTTTTTCATTTTTATATTGCATTCTTCTCTGCTTATTAATTTGCAGTTTTCTCTGTGTTCTGGAGACGATTTGTCAGTTATACTATTAAAAATACTGCCTGCCAGTTTGTAACTTGCGTGTTCACTTTCAAAATGATACCTTGTGATCAACAGAAGTTTCTCACTTTATGTTGCAAAATATATTGTTATGTTTATTATATTCATCTATTTAAAATTTTTAATTTCATTTCATAAATCATGAAAATATTTTATAATTCTTACCAGGAACCATATAATTTTCCTTTTTTAGTTTAGGTATACAATCCACATGAAACAGATTTTTGATTTATACAAGGATATAGAAGTCAAATAACAAGTTTTTCTTGCTTATCAAATTGTCTCATTATAATTTGTTAAAAACACTATTCTTTCTACACTGTGTTCTAGGGAGATTTATAATTTGTTTTACTTTATAAACTGTGTGTATATATATATATATATATATGTGTGTATATATATATATACACACACACATATATATAAATAAAAATGTGTATATATATATATATATATATATATATATATATATATATATATATATATATATATATATATGGGCAACTACATATTTGTGTGTGTCTATAACTAGCACATTACCTACAAGTTAATGTGGGGAAATATTCTAATATATTGATTTACAATAAAAAGTTTTCATTTTTAAGCTTACTTGGACTTTAAAAATCTGATGCCCCCAAACTGCTTTTCTTTTCTAATATGTATGAAGTTTAAGCTTTCTAGCTAAAACACGTCCTTACTAAAGCAGACAGTTGAATGAATTACTGTTTTTTGTCTGTGTAGCCTGAAGTGACAATTCTCAGAAATTTTATAGGATTTTATAGGATTTCTGGCACTTATCTTACACTTGCCCATTTATTGCTAGATTTACTAGTCCACTCTGGGAGAATGTTTACCAAATTACTGAAAGCCTCTCTCATAATTCCTGAGGATTTACAATAATGTACTTACTTAATATGTAGAGTCAGAACAGTAAATTATTTCCCTAAATGCTTCTCAATTTAACTTTTAATGACTTTTGAAACACTAATAAAAACAGCTTCTATGCTATTATTCCACACTTCTATTCTTGTTTGCAGTGGTAAGAAATTTTACCATTAAACAAAGTAAACTTTGATAGTAGATAAAGTATGATAAATTCACCACTGCTTTTCAAATACAACAAAATGCCATCCATGAGTTTTTTTCATTTGGCAGCGAAGTGGGTAACTTAAAAATACTGCATTTTTGCTTAGAATTTATTGATTTCTAACCCAAAGCTTGATTTTCACATATATTGGATGGTCTTTGACTATAAGAAAGCCTCAAGATTGTACATTAAATGAGGTCACAGCTAAATATCATTACATAAAAACAAGGAAAAAGCACTTTTATAATAATAGTATCTCCTGCCAAATTCATAAGTACATACCTGTAAGTATATGTGTGTACATGTGTGTGTTTCTAGGAGAATGTAGGATTAAGACTCCAAAACTTCACTACAGCATTCATAGCACTGGGGAACTAGTAAAGATAGAAAGGAAATGTTCATTATATTTTGTAGGCCTTTGGTTGATGGTTGTGCTACCTTGAGGGGTTCCTAAGCTACAAACATATTTAGAGAATGGTTTAAATAATTTTAACTAATAAGATTAACTGTTAAATTATTGAGTCCATGTTCTATTTAATTTTATTTCCTGAAAAACAATGTTATAGAACATGCACATAAGAAGTGCACATTATTTGGCCTCTTTGAAATTTATTATAATAAAAAAAAATCTTTGTCTATGCAGTGCTACTTAATTGAAATAGACATTTAATTGTGACTTGATTTGAGATTCTGATAAGCAGCATGTTAGCTCATTTTCTAATGTGTGTTTCTACTGGTGCCCTCTGCTTTATAATAGAAAGATATATAGAGCAGACATTTAATTTACTAAACTTAATGCACTGTGTGTTTAAGAAATTGAATCTGAGAATGAGTAGTTGTTCATGCAAGTGTTCAAATTATTAGGTTTTAGAAAAATGGAATGGTCAGTTTGTCAGGAAGCAAATGAGAACAGAAGCTTTACTCTATAATACATATTTATACATTCATTACTTATATTTTATTTAATTAATATTTACTTATAACTATACTGTTTTATCCATAAATATCTGCATACTCATTAATAATTTGTGGTCAACATTACAATTGACTATAGTTCCTATGAATAGAAATATTGTCAATTGGAACTGAAGTTTTCCTCCCCACTCCATTTTTAAGCCAATGTAGTTCCTCTCAAGAGTTTACTATGTACAAAATAAAACAAATAAATTATTTATCAAATTTTTATTGGACATATATTAGGTTCAAAGTATCACCACATAAATCAACATATACATATATGCACACATATGCATATGTATGCAAATATATATAGTGTGTGTAGGTACACATATATTATATTCAAAATATCACCATATAAATAATGTATACATATATGTACACATATGCATATATACACAAATATATATAGTGTGTATATGTGTACATGTGCATTTATATATACACACATGCATACATACCCACCTCTCTGCTTCTTAAAAAGAATATAATCTTATTGGGGACAGGCTGTATATTAAAACAAGCAAAGAGTAAAATTTGAAAATTTCCATAGAGAATTAGGCATTCAGAACTATCGGTAATAATAACTTGGTTGCAATTTGAGAGATCGTGTCTAGTCAGGGTGATAAAATAAAGATATGGAAAAGAGAGGAATATTAATATAACTAAAAATGGAGAATTTGAAACAGTAGTGATATGGCAACTGCCTTTCCAGGTTTAGCAAAACAAACAGTAATTTTGGTTAAAGCAGTGTGCATGAAGGAAGGAAGATCTTAGAGTGTAAAACTGAAGTGCATCAAACAGCCAATAAAGAATTTGCATTTTTCTATTAGGCAAAAATGCCATTAATCCCAGTTATGTAATTAGCAGAATAACATGATCAGAGTTCTGGTTTAGGATTGCTTAGCTAACTGAAGTGTATGATATTACTAATAACTCTAACAATAATGTAGAAGGTAGGGTATTTAGACTAGAAAACACTGGTATAAAAGAAATTCTCTATAATAAATTTAGCTTGCAAAGGCCAGTCCTCAATCTACTTATTTTTGGAAACCAAAGATATAGTCAATCTTAAGTAAGATACATGAAAGTCGTGAGCATGTGTGTGTTTTCCCAATTTAGTAAGTTCAGGCTTTAACTAAGTTTGATATTCCCAGCGTCTTTCTCTCACCAAGCAGTGGTTCATGATGGCATCATCAGGGTTTGGTGGACCTCGGATTCTCAGTCTGCACCAACACACCCAGCATATGCTGAGCATCCTGTGTTTGTCAGATCTCTGTCCATGAAGTTTATGGTATTACCATGAATGGTCCCCATCCATGCCTTTGATTCCTTTGGTTCTAATAACAGGCTCTCTATATATGCCATGTGACTACAGGATTATTTCAGTGGAAATTGTGGCAAGATGGTACAAATAGTGGCCAAAATTTCTTGCCTAGACCTCTCTCTTATTTCCATTTTCTGAGCCACTGAAAAACCTTCCAAGAATTTAGACTGGAAATAGGGATCAGAGTTCCTATAATTTCAGATCACCAAAATAAAAATAATAATGATACTCTAAATAACAAAAATTGCTGTATCTGTCATTGTTCATTCTTTGTTGCTAAACTTGGAGATTTAAGGTACAATATCACTTTTACAGAAATCTTTAAATAAATTAATTATTTCAAAACAAAAGTGACCACAGTTCCTTCATAACTGTGCCATCAATCTTAAACTCCAAGACAGGTTCTAAGGAACCACTGATTGGCCTTCTGTCACCACAGACTAAATATTTATGTCTGAGAATTATATGTATACATATCATGCTATCTATACTCTGGGCCTTGTTGCCTTTGTGATGCATAGTGTTTTTAAGATACATCCATATTGGTCTACATACCAGTAGATGGTTTCATTTAATTAAAACATAGTATGTTATCATACAGCAATACCACAATATCTTATCTCACTCAGCTCATGATGTTTATATGTGTTGCTTTCAAGATTTAGCTTTTATGAATAAATCTACCATTTATATTCATCTACAAGATTTGCATAGAGTTATGTTAGCATTTCTCTTATATAAATTCCAAAATGTACAATTGCTGGGCACATGATAGGTATATGCTTAATTTCATAAAAAACTGCCAAATTATTGTCCAAAATGATCGTAATATTTTAAATTTCCAGCTGCAAAGTATGAGAGTTCCAGATGCACCCTGTCCATTCCAGACAGAAAACTGTCAGTTTTCCTGTGTGTAAGGATGCTCATTGTAGCTTTATTTTGAAGTTCCTTGAAGAGTAGTTATATAGAAAACAGTTTTATGTGCTTATTGGACATGTATATTTTTGTGTCTATTTAAAATTTTTCCCATTTGTTTTCTTCTTCTTTTTAGAGTTATGAGTTTGTTATGTAGTCTAGACACAAGTCATTTTTCATGTATATGATTTTTGAACAAGCATGCTTTCAGTTTCTTATCCTGCTTTACCCTTTCCACCTCCAACAAGCCAGTGTAAGTTAAACAGAAGTGGAAAAGCAGTCAAAGCAGTCATTTTTGTCATTTTCTAGATGGAAGGTTTATTAAATTTAATATTTAACCATTAAGTATTATGTTAACTGCACATTTTTGTAAAGGAACCTAAGGTGATTGAGGAGTTACCTAATATTTTTGTTATGTGGAAAATTTTATCTTGTATAGATATTGGTTTTTGTTAAGATGTTTTTTTTTGTATCCATTGAAATGATGATACAGCTTTCTCATTCATACTTCCAATCATAGTGAACTATGTTGATTTATTTATTTTTAAAGTAGACGTCATTTATTGCTACTACCAGGGAAATTTTAGGTTCACAGAAAAATTGAGGAGGCATAGAGATTTCCCATAACATATGTACAGACTCCTCCAAAACAATATCCCAAACCAGAACGGTACATTTGTTATAACTGATGAACATTAACATATTAATAAACTCCATTGTTTACATTAGGATTCATTCCTGGTGTACATTCTATGGGATTTTTAAAATTTATGATGACATGTATCCACAATTATTGTATCATACAGAATAACTTCACTATCCTAAAAATTCTTTCTCCCTCCCCCAACTACGGGAAACCACTGATTTTTCTACCATATCCATGGTTTTGCCTAATCCATATATCATATATTTGAAACAATACAGTATGTGGCCTTTTCAGATTAGCTTCATTCACTTGGCAATACGCATTTAAGGTTCCTCCACATCTTTTCATGGCTTGATAGAACATTTCCTTTTAGGACTGAATAGCATTCCATTATCTGGACTTTCTAGTTTATTCATCCATTCCCCCATTCTCCTGCTGAAGGACATCTTGGTTGTTTCAGCATTTGATTATCACCATACCCTAGAGGTCATTTATGTTTCTTTAAACTTTGTTGAGGCACATTTTATGGCCCAGAGTATGTTCTATCCTGGTGAATACTATGCGTGGACTTGAGAAGAATGTGTGTTCTGCTGTTGCTGGGTGAAGTCGTCTATAGGTGTCTTTTACATTTCATATCCCATTGATTGATGGTGTTACTAAGTCCTTACTAGCTTTCTAACTGCTGGGTCTGTCCATTTCTGATACAGAGGTGTTGAAGATTCCAACTGTAATAGTGAACTCATCTATTTCTTCTTGTGAATCTATCACTTTTTGCCTCATATATTTGACACCCTTAGGCACATACATGTTAAGGATTATTATGTCTTCTTGGAGAATTGATGCTTATCAAATTGTATCCCTGATAATTTTCCTTACTTTGAAACCTTCAGAGTAAATTAATATTTCTACTTCCTTTTGATTAGTATTAGGATGATATATCTTTCTCCATCCATTTACTCTTAATATATACTTACAATTATATTTAAATTGGGTTTCTATTAAACAACATATACCTGCATCTTGTTTTTTGTTTCACATTGAGAGTCTCTGTCTTTTAATTAGTATTTTAAACTTGATGTTCAAAGTGATTCTTGATATAGTTGGATAGTTGCATTCATATTTACCATATTTGCTACTGATTTTGTTGCTCTTTCTTTTTTTGTTCTTATTTCTTTCTTCCACTGTTTTTATGCTTTTCATAATTGAGCATTGTACATGCATCCATTTTGTCTCTCAGCATAGTGTTTTTACTTATTTTTTTAACTTTTTAAATAAGGCACAGTATATTTTGCAATATATATTTACAATTCATTTAAGTCTACTCTCATATTATATCACTTTATAAGTAGCCTCTTTTAATAACAAAATAATCCTAATTCCTTCCTCCTGTTCCTCTTCTCATTATTGTCATTGATTTCATCTTTACATAAGCATATTATGTATGTGTACATAAACATGCTTTATCTAATAAATTGTTTCTATTATTTCAACAAGCCATTATCTGTTAGATCAATTAAGAATAAGAAAAATAAAGTTTTCATTTTACCTTCACATATTCTTTCTTTGAAGCTATTCCTTTCTTTAGGTAGACCCAGTTCCTGACATCTTATGTCCCTTTTCTCTAAAGACTTTTTTTAACATTTCTTGCAAGGTAAGTCCAGTGGCAACAAATTTTACTACTTCTGAATTTCTGAGAAAGTCTTTATTTCTCCTTCACTTTTGAAAGATAATTTTACAGGGTACAGAATTCTAGGTTGATAGTTTTTGTTTTTGTATCTGTTTTTTTCTGAACACTAAATATTTCACTCCACTTTCTTCATGGCCTCTGAGAAGTTGGATGTAATTCATATCTTTGTTCACCTGTTAGTAAAGTGTTCTCCCTAGCTTCTTTCAGGGTTTTTTCTTTACTTTTGATTTTTACCCCCTAAGGTTTAAAAATAATATGCATAGGTATAGCTTCTCTGGCATTTATCTGGATGGATTTCTCTTAGTTTCCTGTATCTGAGGTTTAGTAATTAGGTGAGAGTAATTTCAGAAATTCTGTCAGTATTGCTTCAAATATTTATTTTTTATATTTTTTCTCTTTTGATATTCCTATTATATGAATATCTTTCATAGTTGCTGCACGTTTTTGGGTATTCTTCTCTGTTTCTTTTTTTTCAATATTCTCTTTGCTTTTTTAGTTTTGGAGGTTTTTTATTGAAATATCCTCAAGCTCAGCGATGTTTTTCCTAAGCCATGTGTTAGCTACTAATAAGTCCATCAAAGTTATTCTTTATTTCTGTTCCAGCATTTTTAAATTTTAGCCTTCTTTTTTATTCTTTCTCAGTACTTCTGTCTCTCTGCTTCTATTGCACATTTGTTCCTGCATATCAATATTAGTTGCTTAAAAATTAAAAATTTTGATCTACTCCAATATCTCTGTCATTTCTGAGGCTGGTTTTTATGCTTGCTCTCTCTTGCCAAACTATTCTTTCTACCCTTTAATACGTCCTGTATTTTTTTTTTCTGATAGCCAAACATGATGTTTGGCTAAACATGATGTAGACCATCCTTAGTCCAGTGGAGGTTGCTAATCATGGGATTTTCCTTTAGTAAGTTGTGTTTTTCTGTATTCGTCTGTTTGTCGAATAGGGAGAGAGGATTAGAGATTTGTTCTCTTATTGATCTAAAAAGAGTTGTAATTTTCCAGTTTGTTTGTTTGTTTGTTTCACTTGTTTTTGTTGTTATAATGGAGTGGCAGCTCCCAAGCTGCTTAATGCAGATGGTAAATCAGAAGTGTTAAATGGTGTTTTTTATTGAAGTTATGCTGTCCCTGCTCTATTATTATCCATTGGCTATTTCATTACTGACAACTCATATCTAAGTCCATAGATTTCTGAATCAAGGGAACAACAATTATTTACAACTGATGCATTGTGTATTATCACTAAAGATAATTACAAAACAAAACAAACAAACATAATTAATTTACAGATCCTGAACCTAGCTTCAAATCCTTAAATGGAAAAAAGTTTGGGTGTTCTCCTTGAGAAGGAAATAAGTGTATTTTGCATTAGAAAAGGAGAATGAATTAAATATTTAATGATTATAGTGGTAGACTTCAGTAGTCTTTCAAGTTTTGGTTCTGTTCCTCTCCCAGAAAAAGTAAGATTAAGCTCAAAAGCCAAATAGAATTTTCAACCTTTTCTTCCTCTTACCTGAAATGGATGTTAAATAGATGCTCACTGAAATAAATATTAAAATGATTTCCTAGTGTGTTACCTAAGTAACTAGGATTAGCAACATTCCTCTGAAAAGCCAGGTTGAGTGAGTAATGTTAAAGAAAAATTATTCTGACACTTCTTAATGATGGTAAGGAAGACTTTATTCAAAGGACTACTGCAATGGGGTTTATAGTTAAGACAGACAAATGGACTAAACTCTGTATACAAGGGGTGATTTATAGCCAAGGAGTAGGATGGAAATTAATAGATGGAAAATTGCTAGGAGGTAACAATAAGGAAAAGGGGAATTCTGGCTAAACTAACTTGATAGAATTCTTGCTGAAGGAAGGCAAGGGTGACCAGACATCACCTGGGGGGTGGAGTGGGGAATGAGGAATTTGATCAGATATTTAGTGAGTGATCAAATATCTGTAGTTGGGTTCTCTCTAAACTGATTTAGCAAGATTCTTGCTACAATTGGGCATTTCAGGTCCAACAAAGACAGAAAACAAGGTGGAGGCCTAGAAGGCTTTGAGGATCCTGTCTAAAACTTAGTCAAGAGGAGACTCATCAGAATCTATAGCTCAAAAAAAAATTTTTATTCCATTAAGTTGCTGGCATTTGATTGGTAGAATTAATATAGCTTGTCCTACTCTGACTCATGTACTAATATATTATGATATATAATGATTTATTCTGTTTGTTGTTAACTCTAAGAATACTTGCTTCCTGAAGTCATAGATATTTGTCTGTATGTTTGCCTTATTATTTATAGTATGAACAAAATCTGATACAGTGCGCACTACATACATATTTGTTGAATGAATGAATAAGTTAAAATAGGGTTAGGGATTTCCTTCATTACAGCAGGAACAAACCAAATTAGATAATAATTTCAGGGAAATCATAGATTTGAGAGAGAGTATATTAAATTGATTCTGTTTTCTCACTGAAATAAAGAGAAGTATCTTTACTAAATAAGATCAATAAATGCTTGCTAATTGAATTAATATATTAATAAAACAGAGAAATAAATATTTACTCATACACTTAATTTTGAGAAATACCTAGGATTTAGTAATGTGCATGTAGGATTCTAAAGACACTTGAAAATAAAAAATATATATATTGAATATGATAAAGAATCCGTGAATATACAATGGGGAAAGACAGCCTCTTCAATAAATGGTGTGAAGAAACTAGACAGCTACATGGAAGATAATGAAACTGGATTATTGTCTAACTCCATATACAAAAGTAAACTTGAAATAGATTAAAGACCTAAAACAGGAAACCATAATACTCAGAAAAAAACACAGGCAAAAATCTCTTAAATACAAGCATGAGCAATTTTTTTCTCAACACATCAGCCCAGCCAAGGGAAAAAACAAAAATGAACAAGTCAGACTACATCAAAATAAAAAGCTTCTGCTCAGCAAAGGACACCATCAGTAGAACAAAAAGGCATCCTGCAGTATGGAAGAATATAGAATATATTTGGAAATGATTTATCCAATAAGGGGTTAACATCCAAAGTATATAAAGAACTCATATACCTCAACACCAAAAAAAGAAAAGAAATAACCCAATTAAAATATGGGCAGAGGACCTAAATAGATGTTTTTCCAAAGAAGAAATACAGATGACCAACATGCACTTAAAAAGGTGCTCCACATCACTAATTATCAGGGAAATGCAAATCAAAATCATAATGAGATATCACCTCACACCAGTTAGAATGACCACTATCCAAAAGATAAGAAATAACAAATGTTGGCAAGAATGTGGAGAAAAGGAACAATCCTAAACTGTTGGTTGGGAATGTAAGTCGGTGCATCCACTGTGGAAAGCGGTATGGAGGTTCTTCAAAAAAACTAAACACAGAAATATCATATTACCCAGTAACTCTACTTATAGGAATATACCAGAAAAGACAAAGTCTCCTATTCAAAAAAGATATAGATACCCCTATGTTTATTGCCACATTATTTATAATAGTCATGATATGGAAGCAACCAAAGCATCTGTCAAGAGATTAGTGGATAAAGAAGAGTTGATACATATACATAATGGAATATCATTCAGCTATAAAGAAATTCTGACATTTGTGACAACATAGATGGTCTTAGAAGGTATGATGCTAAGTGAAATAAGCCAGGTGGAGAAATACAAATACCATATAATTTCACTTGTATGTCAAATCTAAAAACAAAACAAAACAAATGAACAAAATTATAGTAGACTCAGAGACACTGAGAAGTGGCTGGTAGTTACCACTGGGAGTTGGAATGGGTAGGTTAGGTGGGTGAGGTAGATAAAGAGGCACAAAATCTCAATCATAATATAAGTTGTTCACAGGGATGGAAAGGCAGTATGGATAATACAGTCAATGGTTCTGTAACATCTTTCTGTGTTGACAGATAGTAACTGCTCTAGTAGGGGTGAGGCTCTGTTGAACCATTGTGTTATGTACTTGAAACTAAAAGAATATTGTATATATAAACTATACTTCAAAAAAATAAAAAATAAAATTAATAAAATATTGTAAAAAAATTAAGTGTTTATAGGTGAGTTCAAAAATTGAAAATATATATTGAAAAACAAATATATAATTTATACTTAAAATAAAAAAAATACCCACTCTCATTTTAAATATGTGGTAATAAGTTATCAAATTTGTTTTTCCTGAAGTTATCTCTCAAAATGTTAAAATATATTTGGTTTGGTTTTGTTCTGCTTACTTTTGCAATGATTTAGTTACAGAGATGTATTCACCTAATCCATTCCTTAAGGCTTATAAACATCATTCATTCTCTCTGAAGGAACAGTTTCCATTAATGGAGTAACATCTGTTCTTTCAGAAGTAAATGAGTTCCCTGAAGGACAATTAATAAATAATATTGCCACTAAACACAGCTGGTAAATTGTTAATAAAAATATGACAAATTAAAGGAAAATAACTGTGGATTCAATAAATATGAAGATAGTAAGGTATTTACATAAATTGTGTTGTTAAAACATCAATTAAACTAGAGTTTTTAATTTTTAACAATGATGTACCATAACTTTCAAGAAAAGTATTGTGATTATTGAAACCAGAAATACTTAGGACCATCTTATAATTGCAAAATGTAAATGGCTGAATTTAATAAACTTAAATACAAATGGAATGAACACTTGTTTAATTTAAATAATGTTCTCTGTGTTTAAAGAAAATAGTTGTGATCCTCAGGTATACTGTGTTAAGTGGTAGCATAAAGTATGATTAACCGAACAAATACAAGCCACTTATCTCTCTATTTGCTTATCTATTTATTAGTGTGAAAATAGAAAATAAATTTGACTACATCATGTGTGAAAGGCTTTTAATACTAGGTGAAAAATATTAGAATTAATTTATTAGTCTACTACATTTACTCAAGATTTTGAACAAGAATGTAAAGCAATTAAGAAAGTGCTAGTGGAAAATGACTTGCAGCACTATGTAGGATGAACTGGTCAGAGGAGGAGTAGAAAGAACTGAAGCCAGCTATTAAACTTAAAATTTCACTTTCACTGTCATTAAGTAGTTTTAAGGCAGTGTTTCTTAATCTCAGCACTCTTAACATGTGTTAAGAGAGAATTCTTTGTGGGGAAGAAGGTGACCTCCTGTTAACTGCCAAACCTCCCCCTGGGGTTCCTGTCCAAGTGGTTCAGAGGAGTGTAAAATTGTCCATGGCTTGAAACACTGCTTCACAGTGAAAATTTGATATATGTGCCTGCACAATTTCAAAACTACAGTTTTTAAGGACATATACCTAAGAAGGAAATACTACCTTTCAATTTATGTTTTTTGTTTGTAGCGTATCTTAAATGCTACGGCTTGATTGCCTTCTGAAAATTTCACATTGGTATAAATTGCTTATAATGTGATCTCACATTAAGTTAGTTAATATAGCTATTCTAACTTCTATTTAGTTATAGAATTAAAACTCATGCTAATTTTTAAAGGATAAGGATTATATTGTATTCATCTGCCTTGTAATTATACTAATCACATGGTCTCAATATAGTGGTTGTTAAATATTTACATTTGCTGAATTGAACAATAATAGAAATTTGGAAAAACAGGGGACTGTATTTATCATTTTTTTGTATCACTTAATTTTTAAGTTCACTGTTGGCCAAAAAAGTTAAATATTTTTTTCTGGTTGTGTGTATTTGGTAGCAGAGGTAATATATAAGGCAATGTTCTTACTGCCTCTGTTGTGTTCTCAAGATGGAAATATCTTGATTCCTTTACTTTTTTCATTTTCCATATACCAGTAAGAATCTTATACCTATTTCCTAAGTATACATGAAATTAATTCATCTATTTCTCTTAATTTTCAAACACAATGCTTTAATTCTAGGCGTTACCATCTCCTGTCCAGATTACTGCAGGCATCCTTTCTCCAGGTTTGCCTTGCTGCTTGTTGTATCCAGGTGGGCACTGAGATATCTGAAACCATAATCTCTACCTTTCCAAAGATTTTAGAAAGAAATACAGACTCTTCACACGATACTGAGCCAATTTACTTGTCAAATCTATACAGTTCACAATTATCATTCCCCATCTGACATTCTGTTCTATTTTCTATACATTTATATATTCTAACTTAATTGCACTCTTTCAATATTTAGCATTCTATGTTGTATAATTATTTCTTTTATGTGATGGGAACAAATGAGATCTCTAAGTTTCTTAGCAAATTTGATGATTATAATACAATATTTTTGTCTATATTCACTATACTGTATATTAGACCTCCAGGATTTAATTTGTTTAATAATTGTCATAAGTATATACCCTTAAATAGTACCTCTCTGAGACCCCACCCCTTGCCACTGGTAACCACCATTTTACCCTCTGTTTCTACACATTTGACTTTTTTTAGATTCCACATATAACACAGTATTTGTCTTTCTCTATCTGACTTATCTCTCTTAGCAAAATGTCCTCAAGATCTATCCATATTGTCACAAATGGCAGGATTTCCTTCTTTCTCCTGGCTGAATAATATTCCGTTGCATGTGTATGTCACATCTTCTCTATCCATTCCTCCATTGACAGGCACTTAGGTTGTTTCCACATTTTGGCTATTGTGAATAAATGCTGCACAAGCATGGGATTCCATATATATCTTCAATATCCTGTTTTCATTTCCTTTGGGTATATACTCAGAACTGGAACTGTTGGATAATATGGTTGTTCTATTTTTAACAGAGGCAACTCCACACCATATTCATAATGACTGAACCAATTTACATTCCCACCAACAGTGTACAAGAGCTCCCTTTTCTCTACTTCCTCACCAACATTTGTTATTGCTTGTCTTCTTGATGATAGCCCTTCTGACAGGTATGAAGAGGTCTCTCATTGCAGTTTTGATTTGCATTTCCCTGATGTGAGGTAATGCTGGACATCTTTTCATGTACATGGTGACCATCTATATGTCTTCTTTAGAAAACTGTCTATGTAGTTCTCTGCCCATTTTTTAATTGCATTGTGTCTATTTTGCGGGGTTATTTAGTTCTTTATATATTTTCAATCTTAATCTTTTATCTAACATATGGTTTTCAATTATTTTCTCCCATTCTGTAGTTGCCTTTTCATTTTGTTATTTCTTTTACTGTGCGAAAGCTTTTAAGTTTGATGTAGTCCCACTTGTTGATTTTTGCTTTTGTTGTTTAATATCATTTTTGGGATTTCAGACTTACATAAAATATATACCTTATGTCTTTTTGACCACTGCTTCTTCTAAATAACTCCTATCTACTTCATGTCAACTTAGACATTGAAGTTTTTAAAGAAAGTTTTCCCTGGCCTATTATTACCAGGCCAACTGCCATTGCCCAGTATTTCATGTCTCTTGGCACTATAAAATGAGAAGGCAGATCCTATTCGTGCCTTATTTACTTCTTTTAAAGTATCTAATCTCCTGACACTACTCAATTCTCTTTAACTTATTTATTGCTATTAGTAAATATTATTCATTTATAAGTTTGCCACACAATAGGCCAAGTGCTGCGCATTCACTTTCCTGGGAGAAATTGTTTAAAAAGAGTGAGTAAATTCTCCCTGTCCCAGAGTTATTAAGTGAGAAAGGTTAAACACAAAAACAGGATTGTGTCCAATGTTGACACTCCTTACTATTGCAACAATTTTGAAATAATTCTAAGCCCTAGAATAAATTAATTGCTTTCAAATTTGCTTTTTCTAAAGAGGTACTTTAAGTACTTCTAAATGGTACTTTTATAAACCTTCTGATTCCTTCATTGTACTCTATTGTTCAAAGATACAATCAAATGATAACGATTTTCATTTTCCATATTTTGACATTCTGTGTTTACCAGTGAGTTCTCCCTCTTTATTTCAATGATAGCATTATTATTTCAGAATGCAATGTCATATCATTCCATTGGTTGTTTACTATTCTCAGAAAATCTTGAAAATATATTACTAAATGTCAATCTGACTAATGAAGATGATTACCAATTCAGTGTACAAGGCATTTGTTATATCTATTGTCAGCATTCATTGGTCCTTCTGTTAATTGCATCCAAGTTTCCACTGTGGAAGACACATCATTTCCTCCTCAGCCCATGTGAATAAAATAGGGATGAATTTACACACTGGGTACAGGACTAGACATGTGACCTGGCCTTTTTAGACAAATTACTAACATTTCTTGGCCATACACAAGCAGCTGAGGATTGTCCCATAGCATAGAACAATGAAATGGTAGGTGTCTTTCTATTGCTTTTGCTAACTTTACATGTGACAGGAGCTTGGGATTGTAGGTTTAAATATGTGGAGAAATCCAGATTGGAATAAACAATGATTCAGAATGAAATAAATCTGTCATGGCATAAAGAAATTTAAGGTACTATATATCCTTTGATGTTCAGATTTTTTTCTTAGGTCCATTTGAGCAGACTATTCCTCATACCCAAAAAATCCTGACTAATCCATTCAGTTTTAAATGATTATAGGCAACAAGGAAAGCAATAGACTCTGATTATAATTGAACACAGGAATAGTTGCAACATTGAAACAAGAGAAGAGAATGGGAAAATCACAAAATAGTTTTTACATTTCCATGAGAAAGATAACATTAGTCACTTTATCCTCAATGTAATTATTAGGGTTCAGAAAGTATGTGTGGAAATACAATTCAAACCTGGTTCTTTCATACATCAAATACCTTATGGTTTTAAAACTGACATTAATGGTGACTAAATCTCTCTAGTAATTCTATACAAAGCCTGAGTAGATTTGACTGCTCTGAAGTTGATTAGCATAAAGTTGTTTTTTTTGCTTAATGTCCATTAAAAATAAGTATCACCCTTAATTAGCATTCATTATCAATTTTTATCAATAATAACATGTTTCCAATAATATAGCACATGGAAATTTATTAGCAGCCTACAGGACACTTTAAGTAATGATCATATTAATTATAATTTACACCATCATTAACCAATATAGTAAAGGTCCTCAAGTATTACTTCACTTGAACAAAGCCCAAGGAAGATAATTTCTACTTATGCACAAAATTACATAAAAGAAGCTATAATTTCATTTTCGCTACCATCTTTTCTATAGTGAGCCCATTTCCTTTCTCATTTTTCTTGCTATATGAGTAGAAATGATTCAGCTACTGAAAAAGAACATTCAAGCTTGTACAGGCCAATAGTAGGAAATGATAGCTATGATAAGCCAGCAGTAGGGTATTTCAAGAAAGGTTCTTCATCTGGAATATTAATTCATTATAAAAGTAAAATGTACTAAAAAATATGTTTTGGAAAAGTGAAATATTATTGATCAAAATAAGAGCACTCATAAAATAAAATACATAAGTCTAAAAGAATACATGAAGGTAATGCTCAAGATGTTCTGAAGAAAAAGAAAAAATATAATTTTACTGTAAATAGAAATTGGAGAGATCAGAGAAAATCCCAATATTAAATCATCTAGTTCAAGCTATAGATTATGTGACAATGTAGAATTCTTTGAGGTATTTTAAAATATGGGACAAATAGAAATGTCAGATTCAGGTAAAAGTCTGTTGACAGGTAATTCCTTGGAAAAAATAATGGAAGAAACTTTTGGAAGTGTATTTTAAATTTAGTATTCTTCTTCGTCAGAAGCAAATGCATAGATCATTGGTGTTTGAATTAAGATAACTGTGGTATTTAGTACAAAAATAACACACTAATCTAAATAATCGTTCTTGTCTTATTTAGAGCCAAAATCGATCACAGTTCTCTCCAAGAAGTATGACAATTCATAGAACCTGGAATAACCAAAACAATCTGGAAAAAAGTACACAGTTCAAAGGCTACCAGAATTCAGTTCTAATAATAAAACTCCAGACATTGATACCCTGTAGTATTTGGAAAAATAAATCAATATAACATAATAAAGAGTCCAGGAATAAACCTGCACTGATATGATTAATTGATCAACTGATTTTCATAAAAACTTGCCCAACTACAGCAATGTGGAAAGGCAAGACTATTCAAGAAAGGGTCATCACCTACTGAAAACACATGTAGAAAAACTAAACCTCAAACTTGATCCCATATCCTCACATAACTTTTTTCAAGGCACATGTACAGAAATGTAGAGGTTAAATCTGTAACTTTATAGAAGAAAATATAGAATATATTTGCAACCTTGGGGTAGGAAATTATTTCTTAGATAGGATGTATAAAGTAAAGTAAAAAAAATGATATATTTGAATCAATTATAGTAAAGCCTTTGTAATTGTGAAGGAAACAGACAATCCACAGAATGAGTAAATATTTTTGCCAAACATATATCTGTCAAAAGATCTGCTTACAAGACATATAGAGGTCTCATACACTTAATTCAAAGAGAAAGATTCCCCTCAAAAGTAGAGCAAAAAAACCAACTAAACAAAAATAAATGAATGGACATTTTCTGAAAGAATACATATAAATGGCCAGTAAGGACTTTAAGATTGGTCAGCATTAGTCATTAAAGGAATGCAAATAAAAAGAGTGAAACACTACTATTATATATGGCAGCTAGAATGGCTAAAATGTAAAAACAGTCAATGGTAGTTATTAGTAAGGACGTGAATCAGTTGGAGCTCTCATACATTTCTGGTAGGAGAATACATGGTAGTTTGTCCATGAATTGTGATAAGAATTTGAGAACAAGTCATATACACCCAATACCCAAAGATTAATTTTTCTGTCGAAAAACTATATTTCAAAAGCATCGTAAATGTCCAGAAATTTTACATATATAATAAATTATTTGCTATTAATTTAATTTTATGTGTTCTTTCTAGGTAAGGTTTTTCTTATGTTTCATTACTGTTATACAGTGGTTGGGCTAAAATGGCTAGAAATTATGCATATAAAAATTGAGAATTGAAATTATCTCATTTTAAACAAATTCTGATATATATCATAATCTTGAATTTATTTTGATTTAAAATTTTTTCACAATGCCACAATAGTATAACATGCACATTTTAGCATGAGAATACATTTATTCAATGTATTGTCTAAATGATTATTTTAACTATATATTCTTTTTCTCCTTTTTTTTGTAATTATATGCAATTATATTATTTCTACAGATTACCATTAGAATTTCCAGAGAAAATGTTAATATTTTAAAATAAATTTAGTTGCTAGACTGAAGATTATATGGAAAGACTTAGAATAATCCATTAAAAATGGAATGTTACTGCTAATCCTTATTTATTCTTATAAATGTATTACCTCTCAATTAAAATATAATTAAAGCATAACTATCATTATTATAATTATTATCAAAAATAGCTAATAACTGAAGGTATAACCATCATAAAAAAAATCACTGAACAAAATTCCAGACATGTTATGGTTCTAGGATTCTAAACTACATATTCTGTTAGGCAAGTGCCTTACTTCCTTATTAATCACAACTGGAGAATTACCTGGCTCAGATAAGAAATAAGTTTATATTGAAATAAGGATTCATTATATTGAATAAATGATCCTTTCTTCCTTAATATTTCAGTGAGGTACATTAATGGAAAGATAAGTGTTTATATTCTACCAACCCATATAAAACTTATACCATGTTTTCTTTATTTCAAAAGATCTCAGAATAATGTCTTTTATTGTTTGACTTGGTATTGCTAAATGTTACAGGGCTCCATGGAATACTTCTAAGTCTAAATATTTATCATTAGTTCATTCTCCACTTAAAATAACAATATGCATGAAAATATAAAAATATATAAATTGAGTTCATAAAGGGAATTATCATTGACTAATTAAATACAATTTATTTTTGCTTTTGTGGTTGAATGCTATCACTATTTCTATATTTACTTTATATGCAGCATTATTGTTTTATAATTTCAATTTTATTAAGTATTAAATGTTCACGCCCTAATTTTTTATTGAAATATACTTGTGTATAATATTGTGCAAATACAAAGTGTGCATTTGATTTTATATATTTATATATTGTAATATGATTGCCATTCTAGCACTAGTTAGCACTCTATCACATAATTATAATTTTTTTTTGTGGTGGGAATAATTAAGATCTAGTCTCTTACCAAGATGTTGATTAATATAATATTGTCAATATTCACTATACTGTGCTTAGGTTTTCCAGGACTTATTTGTCTCTTGGGTTAGAAGTTTTTACTTTTAACCAACATCTAGCAAAGCAACAAAAAGTAATGCTTATAAATGCTGTCTTTGCTAGGCTGCCTTTGCTTTTTCCATTAGTGTCCATTTTCTCATGAGAATTTTATCTTTGATTAATAATTATTATTACATACTTCCTTCTTGGGTATATGCTCAAATCATTGATTTAAGTAATTCTTTGTTGCAATAGTTCTATTATGTTCCCTACCTAATTGCTATTCTATTTTTATAGACTAGCTCATTATTATTAAAGAATTTGAATTGTTATTCTCTTTTATGTATCTAACTTCTAATTTAAATGAGACAAATTGTGTATCCTTCATGATCAATGACTGTTCTGTATCATTTCTTTAACTGAAAGATAGGTCTTTCAGTTCTACAATGACTGACTCTTCGGTCTCTTTAGCCATTTATTTTTTATATCCTAAGGAAAGGAGGAAAGTTTGTATTACAAAAGGATATTCATAGTGTTTTTGTTAATCTAAGCTTTTGATTTAGTAAGCATCTTGAATACCCAGAATGAAAGTAATGGACCATAAAAAAATTCTTTTTAAATGGTTAGTGTCTTTAGATGTAAAAAACTGCTTAATGCTTGATCATTGGTATTAATTCTCAGTACTTTTTAGTGTATAAATTTAATAGGATCTACAAAATTATATAGCAGTGAAGGTGGTTGACTTATTTTTTTTTTTTACTGGAAAATAGGAATGACCTGTCATTTATACAAAGGCATATTATGCATTTTGTTTTATTGGAACTAATGGCTTACAGATAAAACAGTACAGGACCCAAGAAGAAAGTTAATTTATAATAGTGCCATAAAAGGCCACAGGGAGCCTCTTTATTGACAGTAGACAATATATTGAAATTTAAGATAACTTATTTTAAAGTTTGCAAAATAATTTATATGCATAATTCAGATATTGTAAAAATAATGTTTATGGAAAAATACAAATAAGATTAGTTTAATAGAAGAGGTTAGAATACTCTAAAGTACCTTAGTACATATTCAAGAGTCGTAAGCTTTGGAGCATAGTTTGCTATATGTATATTTATTTGTGAATATTTGTGAATAAAAGAGCTCTAAATATTAGCCAAAATTCTGTTCTTATTTTAATAAACTTTTCAAATTATTTTATGTCTTCAACTTCATTTTTTTCTATTCATCCAAGTCTTATCAATATGATAGAAACCAAATACCAGTAGAAAAAAAGACAGCAGCATCCACTCTAAGTAGTCGAGGTTTCTTATGATGGACATTTAATATATATTATTAAGATCTTTTAGAAACTTTATGCTGTCGTATTTTCAAAAAGTTCTGGAGAAACACTTTATATCAGAAAATAATAAATGGATTCAGGTTGTTTTAAATAATTTAGAAAAGGCAATGTATGTGGAAAAATACCATATAAATAAGGATAACCAACATAGCTATCATTTATTGATTGCTTATTCTTATGCATTATTTAATGCTCCTTTGCTAAGGAAAATATTGAAAATTTTGTAATGAATGGGAAATATGGGTAAAAGTATTTAAATCTAGCAAGGCTATTCATAGTAGTAGTATTGTCATTTTAATTAACAAAACACTAAAATTTTAGCCTTTTTCCATAGGTAGTATTTTTATTCAGGTGTACACTAACTTGGTAAGGTAAGGGCACCATTACTATTTTAATTTATGCATTAAAATTTAGGGTTAGAGAATTTAAGTAACTTCGACAATATCCACCATTTTATCTTGAGTATTTATAAACTGCTTATTTTCTATATATGCTTAAAATTCAAAAATAATTATGTAGATTTTATTCTTTACTGTAAAAGAATAAGGTTTATTTCATAGGGATGACTTATCTCCTGTTGTCCTCACATGGAGATTATTTATTGAGATCTGACTACAAAATCTAACATATAGCTACAGATTTGCTTTCCATGGCAGACTAAAATAGCTAATTAAATACAGTTATACTAGATAGATATAAGCAAGATGATAATAGAAAATGCATCATAAACAGGAGCAAGATAAAAATGATAAGCTGATACCAAAAGAAGGAAATGCTAAAAAAAGGTCTTAAGATTTAAAAAAAAGTACATAATTACATAAAGTGCTAAATCAGAAGCACTTAATGTTCATATATACATAGCTTATAAATGGCAAAATACTTAGGATACCAATGGAGTGGTTTGGCATCTGCTCAATTCCTGGCAATTTAAATACATTTAGGATGAAATTGTAATAGCCTGATGTTTTGATCAATTACTACATGATGATCACTGCTTCATGCACTTTACTCATTCATTCATTCATTCATTCATTCATTCATTTTAATAGAAACAACTAAATACATAAATACACTCTTTGAAATGGTCTATTCTAGTAGAGTGTCTGCTAATTAAATTAGTAGATATAAATACTCCTTGTGTCATTTGATAGCTTTGAAAAAATATTTTGCTCTTTAGCAGAGATGAATAATCCAAGTATTTTTTTTAGTTAAAGGAAATGTATTTCAAGGTTCAGGACAGCATCTGTTGAAATTATGAAGTAGATAAAATTTTCTAGAATCATCAGTTTCATTACCTGACCTTCCTCTCCCCAAATTTTCTTTTCATGAGAGTGAATCTTTTAGTTTACTTCCCTCTCTCAATTTCTATTGCTTCCAAGTTTTCCTAGTGACCCTGCTCTGTATGGATTTGCACTCCCTCGGCTTACCTCCCAAGTCTGCCCGTTCTGTACTCTATTACCCTCCTGATTGAAATTTATCCCCAAGTGGCTGTGTTTCCCAGGGACTGTTTGGTTTTAAGAAACTGAAATTCGAATACACCCAAAGAACACAACTTCTCAGATTCAAAAAGACATACGCGCCCCTATGTTTATTGCAGCCAAGAAATGGAAGCAACCATAGTGTCCATCAGTAGAAGAATGGATAAAGAAGATGTGGTACATGTATACAATGGAATACTATTCAGCCATAAGAAAGAAACAAATCCTACCATTTGCAACAACATGGATGGAGGTGGAGGACATTATGCTCAGTGAAATAAGCCAGGCGGAGAAAGACAAATGCCAAATGATTTCCCTCATTTGTGAAGTATAACAATTAAGCAAAACTGAAGGAATAAAATGGCAGCAGACTCAGAGACTCCAAGAAGTGACTAGTGGTTACCAAAGGGGAGGGTTGTGGGAGGGTGGGTGAGGAAGAAGGGAGAAGGGGACTGAGGGGTATTATGTTTAGTACACATGGTGTGGTGGATCACGGGGAGAACAGTGTAGCACAGAGAAAGGACATACTGGATCTCTGGCATCTTGCCGCACTGATGGACAGTGAATGCATTGGGGTATGGGTGGGCACTTGGTGGTGTTGGTGAATGTAGTAACCACATTGCTTTTTCATGTGAAACCTTCATAAGAGTGTGTATTATCAATCAATAATTTTAATAAAAATTAAAAAAAAAAGAATCTGAAACCCACTAAAATGAATCTAAAGCAAATAAGAATGGCTATCTGTCCAAAACCAAGAACAGAAATTGGAGCCATGTCTTTGTGGACTGGAAAAAGGACCTAAGAGGTCATCTGTATTAAAAGCAATTGTCTTCACCATCTGTTTTACTCTGGGGTTACATGTGTATACATCTCTCTATGCATGTTTTTCTCCACAAAGATTATACTCTGCTTATTTGTAGAGGAGGCCTCCTCTTGACTTGCCCCCATATAAGAGACCCCCAAAAAGGCTACTCAGTTTCTAAGTCTGGTTCCTGAATTTGACTGAATAGATCTTTAAGTCACCAATTGTAATTTTTTTCAGAGAGAATCTGATGGTCCCAGTGCAAATCTGGACATCTGTCCTGCCCTGAATTAGTCAGCTATGTGTAGAAAGAGATATCTAGTATAAACACCATTGAAAGGTATAGAGTTGAGAAAGATGACTTGGCTATGAAATACATAGGGAGACTTGTTTTATTTCCTATGCAGCTTTGTTGCCTTTTTTAAAGTTATGGAATTGTTAGTAAATGTATTAAATAATCTGTGTTAATGTGTTCTCAAAAGGGGCTAGTGATTTACCTTCTGGTAAAGTTTCTTGCTTTTTAATCATTCTTTAGTGCCTAGATCATAAACTCAAATGCTTCTAAGGATTGTATTAAAAATTATGTACATATAATTTTAATATATAATTTCATTATAGAATTATATATAATATGTAATTTAATTTATTAAATTTTTCTCAAATCTGCTTTATTTCACTCAGCAAAATACCCTAGAGGTCCATCCATTCTGTCAGAAATGGCAAGATTTCATTATTTAACATGGCTGAATATTTCTCCAATATATATACATATGTGTGTGTGTGTGTGTGTGTGTGTGTGTGTGTGTGTGTGTGTGTGTGTATGTATTTCAATTTTTATCCATTCATCCATTGATTGACACTTAGGTTTTTTCCCATATTTTGGCTGTTGTAATTAATACTGCAATAAATGTGGTATGTATATATCTTTCTGAATTAGTGTTTTCATTTCCTTTGAATAAATACCCAGAAATGTATAATTGCTGAATCATGTGGTAGTTCTATTTTTAATTTTTTAGGGAACTTCCACAGTGTCTTCCGTATGGCTACACTAATTTACATTCCCATCAACAGTCAGGGGTTCCCTTTTCTCTACATCCTTGCCAACATTTGTTATTTTTCCTGTCTTTTGACAATAGCCATCTCTGATGAGTGATATCCCATTTTGATTTTGATTTGTATTTCCCTGAAGATGAATGACATAGGTAGAGCATCTTTTCATGCACCTGTTGGCCATCTATATGTCTTGGAAAAACATCTATTCAGATCTTTTGTCCATCTTTTAATTGGTTTGTTCTTTTGCTATTTAATTGTATGTAATATCTTTTGGATATTAGTTCTTAATCAGATACCTCATTTTCAAATATCTTCTTCTTTTCAGTAGGTTGCTTTTTCATTTTATTGATGATTTTTTTTCCTTTCCTTTCCTTTCTTTTAGTCTGATGTACTCCCACCTGTTCATTTTTGCTTTTGTTGTTTTTGCTTTTGGTATTGGGTTAAAAAAATCATCACCAAGACCTAGGTCAAGGAGAATACCACCTGTGTTTTCTTCTAAGAGTTTTATGGTTTCTGATCTTACTTCAAGCCTTTAATCCATATTGAGTTAATTTTTGTGTAGAGTATAATACAGTGGTATAAAAAAGTTTCATTCTTTTACATGTAGCTGTCCAATTTTTTCAGCACAATTTATTAAAGTAACTGTCCTTTTTCTGAAAGGTGGGTGCAAATTTGGCCACTAAATGCCAACATTCACTAAGTATACAAAAATCTTCAGCCAGGGTGAGAACCTAATGTTAACACTAGTCTATATGGCCTTTATGGTTGGTATTCAATCCATCTGTTTACTGTGTACCTATCTCAGCCCACCTGCTTAATTCAGAATATACCCCTGGCATAAATTATTAATGCAAACAGAAAGCCTCCCAGAAATATTAATTTTTTTATACTCATATAACTAAATATAACTCCATACTGGTTTCTTGTCCACACTGGATGGATCAGATGTTAAAGTAGGTCTGTCTATTAGAGTCCATGTTTGAAAATATTTCCTGTGGTATAACATGTGTAAATCACTGACCATGCTTCACACCTAGACCTATAAGATTAGAACATGGAACTTGGCACCAAGCTGGAAGGATCCGTTGATTACTTAGAAACGTCTGGGATAACCCAGCAATTCTACTTGGCCAAGATCTTTCTAACTCACTGTACTCTTTCACATATACCTTATGCTTTCTTATCCTTTTCAATCAAATGATTCTCTGTGGTTCCTATCATTATTTTTATTTTGATAGTCATGAGTTCTAAAATCAAATACTCTATACTATTTTTCATCTGTTAACATTGCATTGAATAAATGGGACTTATAGAAACTAAGCAGAAAACAACTTTATTTGACTCTTATTCTGAAATGTAGTAATTACCTGCTTCTTTGTTGAAATCTCGGGGGTCTCATGATTTTTTAGTAATTTCTAAGTAAAGGAAGTTACATCCAACTTAGTTTCAAGAATTGTCTCACTTCTGTCCAGTCCATTTCAGTAGTTATAGCTTTGAACTTCAGTTAAAATTTCTTCATCCCCTGACCTGGGCCTGCTCTAAGCTAGAAACGCTATAAATTAGGGATAGGGAGACAGGGTAGGGAATTGTCAACTTCTCCTTTTGATTTCCTTTATTCCCTTAAGCGTCTACTCTTCTCCCAAATTCTCTCTTGCTATATATACCAAGTTAAGATTTCATTGGGTAAGGATCAGTAGGAAGAAAAAGTAAGAGGCAGAAAATATCTTAATTTATTGGCAATCATAAATTGTTATAAGGTTTTTATTCTATAACAGTAACATAATATATAACTATTTTAATTTAGTATTGTTTCTTGATGTTTTGCAACTGACAGTTCCCTAATATAAACTCTGATGGTAATCATGTTGTGAGCTATGTTTACTGTTTTATCATCAGTGCACAGGCAAATGCCTGACATATCAAGTACTTTGCAGATATTGATAAATATCAATTGAATTAATAAATAAATACAATTTTACCTAGATTTAAAACTATATTTAACTTAGATTTAAAACTACATTAGTAATGAGTTTTATATTGATTGATAATTCTGGATCAGGTTTAGTCAGGTTCACCTATACATGTGATTTATTTTTCTTATATTTTAGATCTTAATAGTCAGCATCGGAATAACATCAAGTCATGTAGTTTTGGGTCTCCATGGATATAGGTTATCTGCACTGAAAGGACTTGTTAAGGTTCAATTACCTGTTTTTGGCAAAATTAATGACCAAGTATTCTTTGACCATCACTGTAGATACATACATTTGGTATAATAAAGCATACTATTTCCTTAATATTTTTAAGTGCCTGCATTCATCAAATAATGAAGGTATTACAGAGCTAAGGTTTCTAGTATTATTTGTTTATTATGTTTATGTCTTTCTATACAAGAGTTTAATTGGTTTGCTAACATCATGTGAGGAAATAAATTTAATAATATAAATTTATTTCATAAACCATTAAAAATAATTATCATTTTGAGGCTTTATTAGTAGACAATACCAACTAGCTCATATTATTTATGAATATTCAGTTTGAAACAGTGTAAATATTTTTCACTAAAAAGTCAATAGTTTATTCTCCTGAATATTTTAGAACTATTATGCACTCAAAGACTATGCATATTCCAAATGTACTTAAAAAACATGAAAATAAAGCAAAAACAGCAGACACTATATTTATGACAGCACTCTACATTTCTAAAAGTTATCTCAATATGTTGTTTAACTGATCACAGTATATTGTAGTTTGATAGATGAGTATTGTACAATAGCAAATTCACACAAGAGTAATTCACATGTCATTGAAGGAAACATGAATTGTTATCATGTCTTCTATTTCCTGATACAATGTTGATCCCTTCTATAAAGCAGAGTTATTGATTCCTTTACTCACTAAATGAATATTGAGTACCTACTGGCTTAAGATGTGAATAAAACATATGTAGGTACTATTGTTCTGAGAAGACAGATAAAATGTGTACCTCCAATGTGTGATTTTAAGACCCCAGTATAATGTTTGAAAGAGTAGTATGTCACAAAAATTAATACATTAGTAACATACTTTTTAACTGCTTGGAACTAAACAAAGTTGGGATTAAGTGATGTTTATATGGTTATATCACCTAATAAGGCACTTATGAAATTGGGTTCAAATCATAGTTATTGTACTAATATATCCTAATATTACAGTATACCTCATACCATGTGAGATTGCAACAGGCTCTGAGCTTCATTATGTGATAATATTAAGTAGATTTAATTATTACTTTGCCACTTTTAAACCATAAAATAATATATGGAAAACACTTATGTACCCAATATGTAGTGAACAAAACAGAGATACAGGTCCATTCTCCAGCTAAGTGATCCTGACATGTTTGATTTTCTACCATATACTTTAGTTTATGCACTTGCACATTTTCTAAAATATTTATTCTTCCCTAACAGAATACCACAAACTGAATGGCTTATGCAACAAATATTTATTGTCTCATAGTTATGGATGTTAGAAGTCTGAGACCAGGGTGCCCACAGGGTTGGCTCCTTCTGAGGGCTATGAAGGAGAATATGTTCTACGTTTCCTTCCCAGTTTCTGGTTTTCTGGCAATCTTTGGTGTCCTCGGCTTGTTACTCCATCACACATATCTCTGTCTTCATCTTGAAATGGTGTTCTCCCTTTGTGTGCACATCTGGGCCTAATTTCCCCTTTTAATAAGGATGTCTAATATCAGATTAGGGTGCCTACCACCCTCCTCCAGTATGAACTCTCCTTAACTAATTACATCTGCAATCACCTGTTTTCAAATAAAGTCACTCTACGGGGCACTGAGGGCTTAGGACATCAATGTATGAATTTTGGAGGTATATGATATATGACACAGTTTATGTGTCAATTTGACTGGGCCAGAGAGTATTCAGATATTTGGTTAAACATTATTCTGGGTGTGTCTGTAAGGATTTTTCTAGTGAGATTAACATGTAATTGGGACACAGTAAAGCAGATTGTCTTCCACATTGTGGGCTGGCCTTATCTAATCTACTGAAAACCAGAATAGAATAAAAGGTTGAATGAGAAAAGAATTCTCTCTCTCTGCCCTGTGTTCAAGTGGGACATCAGTTCTCTCCTCTCTTCAGACTCAGACTAGGACTGTAGCTTATTTCATTGCCTCTCCTGGTTTTCAGGCCTTTGGAGTTGGACTAGAATTATACCATGGGCTCTCTTGGGAGTCCAGTTCACTGTACATATGGGGACTTCTCAGAATCGGTAACTATTTGAGCCAATTTCTTATAAAAAGTAAATGTGTGTACGTGTGTGTGTACACACACATACATATTCTATTTGTTCTCTTTCTTTGTAAAACCTACACCAATACACAATTCAACCTAAAATAAGTGTCATGTACATAATACATGTCCTCGCAGTTTTCCTATTAAATTTAGTATAATTTCATAGAACATGTACCAAAAAATAAATGTGGTTAAAAACTCATGCAGATGTTTTGAAAAAAGGAAAATTATGCTGTGAGTTTCTCTTAGAATGCAGTTTATTCTATAAGAAAAAAGAGAGATGAGCTTCATAATTTGAGAAGATTTATGCTACTAATTATGGAAGTAGGTGTTCAACATAAAAGAAATTATGCAACAAAAAATGCTGAATGAATAAGTTTTGAAATAAATAACAGTTTCAAGTTGGATAATGGTTTAGTAAACTATTCTTAATTAGAAATTCCGAAGTCATTGCACTTGTAAGAAAGACATCAGAAGAACGATTAGCACTTCTGAAAAAAGCAGTGTGAGAAATAAGAACAAACCATACCATCTCTTAAATATAATAAAATCTATAAGGATATTTATACATGTAAAGTCCATAAATATTACTTCAGGTATGTGAGGGATTATTTTTAAAATTTTCATTTATATCTTCTAATACTGAGGCAATAATTTAGTTATATCTAGAAATAAAAGATATTCTATGTCACATCAAAAATAAGTGGTTGTACTTTTTTAAAAAATACTTGCACAATGCACCATTACCTATATGACTTTTTGGCTAATTTTTATTTTGTGTACATAGACTTCATGTAATTGTTTACCAAAAGTCTTCCAAATTCAGTTTTTGCTGTATACTACTACAGTATAGTTGACTATCTTTAATAGGTTCAATAAACACTGAGATAATTTTTATTGTTTCCATAGGGGATATTTCGTGAGTGCTGACAGAAACTTTATGACTGACTTAGATTTCTAAAGGTACATAAAGTAACACTTGTTCTAATAAAGATCCAAATTCTTCACAGAAAGATAATTTTATCCATGCTAATTGTGGCACCTTCTTATATTCATTGTTTCTTAAATAATACCATTTTAAAGTATCTCAAGTGCAGCTAAATCAGAATAAAGAAAAGCTACATACAATAATTCAGGCATCAGTCTTGTAAACTTGTGTAAAAATTGGATAGATATATGAAAATAGTCAAGCTAAAATAAGATGTTTATTTTGTACCCAAATACATGAGAAACCTTTATTGAAGGAGGTGAAAAACAAGTGGGCAAAAATGCCCTTTACCAAATGTTTCTCTGCGGTTTTTATGAGAGCTATATTTTTGTCTGTTCATATCTTTGATTTTAATTAGCTGGCACTGATATTTCTGTGCATCTAAAAAATGCATGGAGCTGTCAGGCTCTCCTCTTTGAAGTTAGAAATAAATTATTGTTTCATATAGTAGAAAAATTCAATGGATTTATGATACAACAGTGTCTTTGATAATTCTTTAGAAATACGTGATGTAGCTACAGCTCTGTTACAGAAATACACAGGGGCAAAATTTACACTAGTTGCTTTCTGAGGCAACCAGTGAAAGCCATTGTGAGTAACTTAATGTCTTCCTTATTTCCCTGTTTCCTTCTCCCCTCTTTTTGTTGGAGTTAATTACTATGTCTTTAGTTCTTTTATAACTATCCATTCTCCAACTCCACACGTGTGTGCGTGCACGCACATGCACACACACACACACACCTGTGGCAGATGTGAGTTAACGCACTCAACTATCATTTCAACACCCTTCTGCACTTTATTTTACTTATAACATATGTAGCCTATACATGAATGTCCATAGAACCTTTATTCATAATCACCAAAACCTGGAAAAAGCCAGATGTCCTACAATTGCTGAATAAAAACAAAGTGGTATATCCATACCATAAAACACTACTTATGAATATAACATAGCAAACTATTGATGCATGCAACAACTAGAGTGGATAAAAAGAGTATTACACTAAGCGAAAGATGCTAATCCACCAAAATTATATACTGTACGATTCCATTTATCTAAAATTTAGAAATGAGAAAATTTTAGAAATGGAGAGCAAATTGGTGGGAGTCAAGGATTATGAATGGAGTGGATGGGAGAGGGTGTCTATGGCTATAAAAGGGTATCTGAAGGGATCCTGGCAATGATGGAATTGTTTTGTATCATTGTATCTGTCATATATTGGTTGTGTTATTGCAGTATACTTTTGCAAGATGTTATTGTGGTAAACTGCACAAAATATAAAAAGGATTTCTCTGTTATTTTTTGCAATCTTATGTTAAAGGTTTTGGCCACCAATTCCAATATATGGGTGAGGGATTTCCCCCACAACACCAAGCAATGCTCAGTATACCAGCTGTGTCATTTATACAGCTATACATATCATTTCATATTTCTGCATCTTCTCAATTATGCTGTCCTGCCTTCTAAAGCCTTCTTCTGAAACTTCCCTTATTGAGTGTTTTCTATGACAATCCTGCAGAGTTAAGATGAGAAAGTAATCCCAAGAAAAGACTTTGATACTTACACAGGATATAATCCCATATCAGAATCACTTTATACTACCTTAAGAATTTCTCCTCAGAATTTAAGATGTCTATTCCTTTTCTTCACCTGACTTCTATTTCAAAATTGGGTATTCACTATAGGGATATGGAAGGTGAGTAATTCTCTCTCTTAGCAACATGCAGATACAGGCAATCATCTTGCTGCTCCAGTTCCCAGATACTCGTCTTTCCCATTGCCCCTTGCCCTGACTCCTGGCTATTTGAGTAGACTCTTGGATGTCCTTACCTTGTCTCCCATCAATGAAGAGCAAGTGATAAGTTATTTTAGATTCAGGGTGATTATATTTTGCTAAAGGCATCAAGTTCTCTTAAAATGTATTTAAGTGATGTGATTTTATTTCTCCTGTTCACTTAAACCTTGTGGGACCCAGATGAATCATCCATAAAATCAGAAGGTTTCCTTGTATCTTCCAAAAATATTTCCCATAAAAATAACATTTATCTTCTGTAATTTCAAGTCTGAATCACATTTGTTTAATTTGCATATTTAGCATCTGATAATTGAATAATTTAACTTTTTCCATATATACTGTCATCCTCAATGACAAGAACACATTGATTTTATCACTTCTTGACTTACCAACTTGCTGGAAAAAATATTCATATAGATATAGATATGTAGATAGATATATGTCGTTATGGACCTATATCTCTATCTACATCCATATCTATATTTATATCACACTTTGTAAGATAACTTCAAGTGCACTTTCCCCAGTGATGTAAGTTTACTAGTACTTACGTAGGGGGGATTTTTCAGAAAATGTGACTCAAAGTTTGAGATATTCAATGAAACAATCTGGGTAAATGTACTATTCAAGAGTGATTCACAATCACATTATATATTTTACCCTAGCTTATTCTTGTTTTCTTATTTCAAAAAAATTACCTAAATTGGTATGTTTCATAAAAGGGAGATTTTTATGATAGCCTAAACAATGATTTTTGAAAACAGAAGTTGCTGAGAACTACATAACTATTAAAAATATATGAGTTTGATGTCATAGTGTCTTTTTGCAAAGGATTAAGTGATCTAAAAGTCAGTTATCTATGCTATTCATATATATTGAAGGCCAAGATTAGTGCAAAATTGAGACTCTCAATTTAACTTATCTCTTTATCAAGCAATAGCATCCATAGTCCACCAAGGAAACATAAAATGCAAAGACACTTTATCAAATCAAATTTAATAGAACGAATTGTTACCTAGGTATGAAATTTTTAATTAGGATATTTAAAATATAAAAAGATACACTAAAGTATCACAGAATGGAAAAAGAAGATGGTGAAGCAGGATGACAAGGCAAAAACCTCCTTCCATGTACACACTGAGGAAGCAACTCCAGCAAATACAACTAAGCCTCAGAATGACCTGAATACTTCCGACAGACCATCTACACCTGCTGCAGATGAGAGAACCACACTGAGAAGAGTAAAGAGGCAGAGCTGTGATCAATTGAGATCTAAGCCTTGAATAGATCATAGAGGAGATAAATGTTCAGGAATGCAGCTCACCTGGCCCTGGAGATCTCTTTGGGAAAGTGAGCTCATGGTGGCATCGGGCTTTGGTGATTAACAGGATGGAACACCAATCAGAGCTACAACACTCTCAGGGGAAGAGACTCTTGTCACATGGGGAGGACAGGCTCTCTCTGTCCTGCTGAGACACAACACAAAGCAGCAGTTTGAAAGACTTACCAGCAAAGGGAAGTGTGCCAGAGTGGTGGGGGTTCAAAAGAGCCCTCTCCAGAGAAGAAGGTGCAAGCAGATGACTTTCCCAAACTTCCCTCAGCTCAACTGGACAGACACAGGCAGGAGCCAGTTTCAGAATGCTCCATCTTCCTTCTGGTGGATCAGCCCTGTGGGGGTGCTTCCCTACATACTGCCCCATCCAACCAATGTGGCACAACAGCAGCCCACATTTGCTGACTGTCAGACAGAGGATAGATGGCACTTTCATGGTGCTTGGCCCTCCCTCAGCCCAACTGGTCAGGTGCGTGTGGGAGCCAGCCCCAAAACTCTTCAATTCCTTCAATGGTGGCTGTCTTGCCAGTGGGTATCATTCACAGACAAGTTCACTATGGATTCAATGAGACCGAAGAATGACAATGGAACATTCTTGGGGTGAAAGGGTTTATACCCCAATTTATTCCCACGGTGGCAGGTCAATCACTGGAATCCCATCCACTCAGACTGAGTCTTCATGCAGCAAACTGGTGTCTGCCTCTGGGCCTTTCTGCCCCCACAGCCTTCTCAGTCTCTGTTCTTGCCACTGCTACCACACCAGTCTCTGCTGCCTTGTAGCCCTTCAGCCATGCAACAGCCTAGAGCACTGGGCAGAGCTCTTTATATAGAGTCAATAACAACTTATTGCCCACACATGTGTAGTGAGCTAGCCAACCAGGGCCAGGTGGAATCCTGGCCATAAGAGCCTTCATTTTATCCACAGTGGCTCAGCCTCACAGAAGCACTCTCCCACACATCCACACATCCTGGCACACTCATTTCAGCAGTGGCCTGATTTTCCTTATTGGTGGGTTACATTTTCTCAGCTCTCCCAGACATTCCTCAGCTCATCTGGCCAGACTCTTGCAGGAGACAGCTCTAAACTCTCCACCTGCCCAACTGATTCAACACCAGTGCCCCAGAGTAAGCCCGCCCTGCCTGGCACACCTGACTCTGCAGCAGTCAGCCATTGATGACCAGAAGGCAGAGGACAGCCCTGCCCAGAACAAATCCTAGCAAAGATACCTCATGTCCCATAAAGAGCACATGGAAGCTAGCTGCGGGGATCAGACATTGCTGGAAGACAGGCAGAAAGGCATGCTGTGGGGAATACTGAAGTTCCTATGGCCAGGAACCTCACCTGTACCTAAACTACTTGATGATGTAACTGGCCTGGTCTACTGCTAGGCTACTGCTTCCACACCTGTAGGCAGTAAGCTATTATTGACTGAGACACCATATAAAGAGTTCTGCCTAGGGCTGTGGGCAGAGGCAGAGACAAAGGAGGATTACAGACCTGCAGGCTGTTGGATGCAGAATCAATTCTATTGCTTGACCTATCATTGGGAGAAAAAGCCGTGTAATAAACCCTTTTACCTCAAGAAGGTTCCACTGTCATCCCTTCGTCTCACTGAATACACAGTGAACTTGCCCGGGGAAGAAACCCATTGGCAAGATACAGGCTGCACTTACATCCAACAACAACTGTAGCCTAGCCACAAAAGAAAATTAGTCACTGTTGAGCAAAAAGTCTTGAGGCTTCTGGGCTCTACAGGATGCCCACTTCATAAAGCCAGGGTATTCAAGACCAGAAGGCATAGCTGATCTATCTAATACAAAGGAAGAAACATAGTAACCCAGACAAAATGAGGAGGGAGAGGAATGTGTTCCAAACAAAAGAATAAGATAAAAGACCAGAAAAAAGGGCTAAATGAAACAGATAATAGAAATCATGTTGATAAAGAATTCAAAGTAACAGTAATAAAGATGTTCACTGAACTGGGGAAAATTTGATTATCTCAGTAAGAAATTCAACAACAACAACAAAAAACAAAATATAAAAAAGCACTCAGAGATGAGTAATACAATCATTGAAATGAAAAATACAATTCAGGAGATGAATAGTCAACTTCTGGAAATTGAGAAAGAATCAGTGAGATGGAAGATAAAGAACAGAGACAAAGCTGAGGAACAGAGAGAAAACAGAATTTTTAAAAATGAGAAGATTCTAAGGGAGCTATGTGACAACTCCAAATGAACAACATCCTCATAAAAGGGATCCAAGCAGGAGAGACAAAGGAGAAGAAACTCTGTTTGAAAAAATAATAGCTGAAAAATTCCCCAGTCTGGGGAAGGAAATAGATATCCAGGACTTAGAAGCACAGACAGCCCCTAACAAGAGGAAATCCAGAAAGACAAAAAAAAAAAAAAAAAAAAAAGTAATTAAAATGAAAAAAAATTAAAGATAAAGAGAGAATCTTAAAATCAGCAAGAAGGAAGAAGAAAAGATGATGGCTTGAGAAATGAGCCATAAACCTCCCAAAACCTCATATAACATGAAAATACAGCAAATACAACTAATCCTGAAAGAGCTACTGGAAAAAAGACTATGACACACTGCCTACATCCAGGGAAAAGAAAAGACCTCAAAGAAAAGGGTAAAGTAGCAAATCTGTGATCTCGCAGGACACCAGCCCTCCCCCCATCCCAGCTCACCAGCAGAAGGAAGAGAAACAGAAATGGAGCAAGGACATGTAGACAAAATTTTCATGACACACTCAGGCAGCAGGCAGGGAAATTTCAGGAGCCTCACAGGAACCATTCCCCTGGCTGACAACAGCACAGAGGCCCCTGACTGCAATATGCAGCCTGCTGCTCCTCCCTCCTGGAAGGCATCAGTTCTCAAACCTGCTGGCTGAGCCATCGTATCAGGCCAGCTGGAGGATAGCCCTGCCAATGGCAGCTATAGGGGCATAATGCAGAGGCTCCTCCCTGCATGCTTGGCCCACTAACCCTCACAGTGGAGGCAAGCACTGCTGCCAGAAAGCAGGAAAGAGCTCTTGCCTCCCCGCAAGCACTGGCACCTCTTGCCTTTGACCTCTGCCATTGCTCCAGGTGCTGGGTAGCTCCAGAGAATAGATATTCTGAGCACTAGAGGGTGTCACCTACACAAAGTTTTGTTCCATAGTAAACATTAGAAATATGAAATGGCAAATGAATCTGTTACAAACCAAAATCCCTCAAACAGCAGAGAGAGGGCTAAGTGAAACAGAAATCACCAATCTTCTTTATAAAGATTTCAAAATAAAAATCACAAATTCAAGATCTCAGGGAGGACAAGAAAAAGATAGAAACTGAAAAATACAGTATCTGAAATGACACATACAATGGAGGGATTTAAAAGAAGATTAAATGAGGTAGAGGAGATGGTAAATTAAATAGAAATTAGAGAAGAGAAATATACAGAAGCTAGGCACAGAGAGTAAAAATCTTCTCTGGTAATGAAAGAATAATAAAAGAACTCTTCTACCAATCCAAATAAAACAATATTCACATAATAGGTGTACCAGGAGAAGAAAAAGAGAGAAAAAGGGATAGAAAGTATCTTTGAGGAAATAATTGCTGAAACCTTAACCAATCTGGGGAAGGAAGTAGTCTCTTAACATGGAAGTGCACAGATCTCTCAACACAAGGGACCAAAGAAAGATAACACCAAGACATATAAGAATTAAGAATTAAAATTACAAAGAACAAGTACAAGGAGAGAGAATTAAAAGCAGCCAGGGAGAGAAAAAAAATCACATACAAAGGGAAACCCATCAGGCTATCATCAGACTTCTCAACAGAAACATTACAGGACAGAGGGAATGGGATGATATATTTAATGCAATGAAATAAAAGGGCCTCCAACCAAGAATACTCTACCTGACAAGATTATCATTTAAATTTGAAGCAGGGATTAAACAATTTTCAGAAATGCAAAAGTTGAGGGAACTTACCTCCCACAAACTGTCTCTACAGTATATTTTGCAGTGACCTCTGTATGTGAAAGTACTTCTAAGGCTGAATAGCTGTCACCAGAAAAAAAAACACAGTAAAGGAAGTAGACCATTCAATTACTAGCAAATGCAAATTAAATCCACTATCCACAAAGTCAATAAAGGGATACACAAAGAGTACAGAATAACACATCTAATATATAAAGAGTGAAAGAGGAAGAAGAAAAAGAAGGGAAAAAGAGTATTTATGTTTGAAATAGCATACTAAGTGGGTTAAGTTAGACTGTTAGATAGTAAAGAGGCTACCTTTGAGCCTTGGTAACCATGAGTCTAAAGTGTGAAATGGCAGTAAGTACACATCTGTTGATAATCACCATAAATATAAATGTACTGAAAAGCACCAATCAAAAGACACAGAGATACAGAATGGATACAAAAAAAAAAAAACAAGACCTACCTATATGCTGCCTACAAGAGACTCACTTCAAACCCAAAGACATACACAGACTAAAAGTGAAAGGATGGAAAAAATAGGGAGAGAAAAGTAGGAGTTGTACTACTTGTATCAGACAAAATAGACTTCAAAAAAAAAAGAAAGTAGCAAGAGACAAAGAAGGACATTATATAATGATAAAGGGGCAGTCTAACAAGAAGATATAACTATTATAAATATTTATG
Source organism: Manis javanica (assembly GCF_040802235.1). NCBI lineage: Eukaryota > Metazoa > Chordata > Mammalia > Pholidota > Manidae > Manis > Manis javanica. Next base: position 122,821,960 of record NC_133160.1, on the reverse strand, counting down.
CACCCAATATAGGAGCACCTAAATAAGTGAAACAAATACTAACAAAATCAAAAGGGGAAATAGAATGCAATGCATTCATTTTAGGAAATGTCAACACACCACACACTCCAAAGGACAAATCAACCAGTCAGAAAATAAGTAATGAGAAAGAGGCACAGAACAATACATTAGAACAGATGGACCTAACAGACATCTACAGAACACTCCACGCAAAAGCAGCAGGACACACATTCTTCTCAAGTGCACATGGAACATTGTGCAGAATAGATCACATACTACGACACAAAAAGAGCATCAGTAAATTAAAAAAGATTGAAATTGTAACAACCAGCTTCTCAGACCACAAAGGTATGAAACTAGAAATAAATTATGCAAAGAAAAAAAAACACAAACACATGAAGGCTTAACAACATGCTCCTAAATAACAGATCAATGACCAAATAAAAACAGAGAAGAAGCAATATATGGAGACAAATGAAAACAGTAGCTCAACATCACAAAATCTGTGGCAGCAAAGGCTGTGCAAAGAGGGAAGTATATTGCAATACAGGCCTACCTCAGGAAAGAACAATCCACATGAACATTCTAAACTCATAACTAATAAAACTAGAAAAAGAACAAATGAGGCCCAAAGTCAGTAGAAGTAGGGACGTGAAATATTCAGAGCAGAAAGAAACAAAATTGAGAAGAATAAAACAATAGAAAGAATCAATAAAACCAGCAGCTGGTTCTTGAAGAAAATAAACAAAATAGATAAACCCCTAGCAGACTTAAAAAGAAACAGAGTATGCACACATAAACAGAATCAGAAATGAGAAAGGAAAGATCACTACAAACACCACAGCAATACAAAGAATTAGTAGAGAATACTACAAAAAATTATATGCTAACAAATTGGATAATCTAGAAGAACTGGACATCTTTCTAGAAAAATACAACTTTTCAAGACTGACCCAGGAAGAAACAGAAAATTTGAACAGACTGATTGCCAGCAATGGAATTGAAATGATAATCAAAAAACTACCTAAGAACATAACTCCTGGACCAGATGGCTTCACTGCCAAAATTTATCAAACATTTAGGGATGACCTAATACCCATCCTCTTAAAGTTTTCCAAAAAGTAAAAGAAGAACTCATTTTGTGAGGCCAGCATGACTCTAATACCAAAACCAAGCAAAGACACCACAAAAAAAGAAAATTACAGACCAATATCCTTGATGACCATTGATGCATAAAAATTCAATGAAATATTAGCAAACTGAATTCAAAAATACATCAAGATGGGTGGGGAGGGAAGGATAAGGGGGAAAATGGGGAATGAAAATTAGCATACCTAATGTAGCAGGTGGGGGGACATGGGAAAGGCAGAATATACAGAGAAGACAAGTAATGATTTATAGCATCTTACTACGCTGATGGACAGTGACTGTAATAGGGTAAGTGGGGGTTATTCGATAATAGGGGCAGTCTAGTAACCATAATGTTGTTCAAGTAATTGTACATTAATGATACCAAAAATAAATAAATAAATAATTTAAAAAAATAATAATACACATCAATAAAGACCATCCATCATGATCAAGTAGGATGCAAGGATGGTACAATATTTGAAAATCCACCAACATCACATACCACATAAAAAAAGGACAAAAATCACATGATCATATCCATAGATGCTGAAAAAACATTTGACAAAATTCAACATGTATTTATGATAAAACTTTCAATAAAATGGGTATAGAGGGCAAGTACCTCAACACAATAAGGGCCATATATGACAAACCAACAGCCAATATCATTCTTAACAGTGAAAAGTTGAAAAATTTTTCCTTAAGATGGGGAACAATACAAGAATGCCCAGTATCCCCACTTTTATTCAATATAATACTGGATATCCTGGCCATGGCAATCAGATAACTCAAAGAAATAAAAGACATTCAGATTGTTAAGATAGAAGTTAAACTGTTGCTGTTTGTTATTATGTTTGACATGATAGTGTACTTAAAATATCCTAAGGAATCTCCCCCAAAACTGCTAGTGCCAATAACTGAATTTAGCAAAGTTGCAGTATACAAAACTAATACACAGAAATCTGTTGCATTCCTATATAGTAAAGATGAACTAGCAGAAAGAGAAATGTGGAAAACAACTGCACTCCACTTATAATAACATCAAAAAGAATAAAATACTTAGGAATACATCCAACCGAGGAAGTGAAAGACCTATACCCTGAAAACTACAAGACACTCATGAGAGAAATTAAAGAAGACAACAATAAATGGAAATACATCCTGTGCTCATGGAAAAGAAGAATTAATAATGTCAAATGGCCATCCTGCCTAAAGTAATCTACAGATTCAATGCAATTTGTATCAAAATACTAACAGCATTCTTTAAGGAACTAGAAAAAATAGTTCAAAAATTCATATGGAACCATGAAAGACATGAAACAGTCAAAGCAATCCTGAGAAGGAAGAATAAAGTTGGCAGGATTATGGTCCCCAACTTTAAGCTCTACTACAAAGCCATAGGAATCAAGAAAATTTGGTACAAGCACATGTACAGATCCATAGATCAATGGAACAGATAAGAGAGCCCAGAAATAAATCCACACATATATGGTCAATTAATAAATGTTAGAGGAGCCATGGATAAACAATGGGGAAATGACAGCCTCTTCAACAACTAGTGTTGACAAAACTGGACAGCTACATGCAAAAGAATGAAACTAGATTATTGTCTAACTCCATACACAAAAGTATACTCAAAATGGATAACTGAGCTCAAGTAAATTATAAAACCATAAAACTCCTAAAAGAAAACACAGGCACACAGGCAAAATCTCTTCAATATAAACATGAGCAACTTTCTTCTGAACACATCTCCTTGGGCAAGGGTAACAAAAGCAAAAATGAACAAATGGGACTACATTAAACTAAAAAGCTTCTGTACAGCAAGGAACATCATCAGAAGAACAGAAAAGCATCCTAGAGTATGGGAGAATATATTCATTAATGACATATCCAACAAGGGGTTAACATCTAAAATATATAGGAACTCACACGCCTCAACACCCAAAAAGCAGATAACCTGATTAAAACATGGGAGGAAGATCTGAACAGACACTTACCCAAAGAAGAAATTCAGATGGCCAACAGGCATGAAAAGATGCTCCACATTGCTAATCATTAGGTAAATGCAAATTTAAATCCCAATAAGATGTTACCTCACACCAGTTAGGATGGCCAACATCCAAAAGCAAGGAAAAACAAATGCTGGCGAGGATGTGGACAAAAGGGAACCCTCCTACACTGCTGGTGGGAAGGTGAATTAGTTCATCCATTGTGGAAAGCAATATGGAGGCTCCTCAAAAAACTAAAAGTTTGAATTCATTTGACCCAGGAATTCCACTCCTAGGAATTCAACCTAAGAAAACATGATCCCAGATTCAAAAAGACATATGCACCCCTCTGTTTATTGCAGCACTATTTACAATAGCCAAAATATGGAAGCAACCTAAATGTGCATCAGTAGATGAATGGACAAAGATCTCATACATATACACAATGGAATATTATTCAGCCATAAGAAAAAAAACAAATCCTACCCTTTACAACATGGATTGAGCTGAATGGAGGGCATTACATTCAGTGAAATAAGCCAGGCAGAGAAAGACAAGTACCAAATGATTTCACTCCTTTGTGGAGTATAACAAGCAAAACTGAAGGAACAAAACAGCAGCTGACTTGTGGACTCCAAGGGACTAGCAGTTACCAAAGACAAGGGGATGGGTAGGGTAGGTGAGGAGAGAAGGAGAAGGGGATTATGGAGCACTATGATTTGCACACATAATGTAGGGTGGTCACGGGGAAGGCAGTATAGCACAGAGAAGACAAGTAGTGACTGTATCACACCTTACTACACTGATGGACAGTGACTGCAATGGGGTGTGACAGGAGACCCAGTAAAAGGGGGGAATGTAGTAATCACAATGTTACTCATGTGAAACCTTCATAAGTTTATATATCAATGATATCTTAATAAAAATATCAGCACAAAAAAAAGGCAGAGTTACCTAAAAGGGAAACTCTTCCATAAAGCTATGAAGAGATTTCTTAGCAGAAACTTGACAAGCCAGAAGGGAGTGGCATATGTCTAAGGTATTAAAAGAGAAGGACCCAACTGATAATCCTCTACCCAGCAAGGTTATCATTCAGAATGGAAAGAGAGTTTAAAATTTTACCAGATAAATAAAAGTTAAAAGAATTCATTACCACTAAATTGTTCTTACAGGATATGTTAAAGGAACTTCTGTAGATGGAACTGTTATTAAGCCTAATATTTTTCATCAGTGAGAATAAACCCACATTAAGGTAATAGAACAATTACTTACTAAGCAAGTATGAAGTTAAAAAAAAGGTAGTAAAATCAACTATATACAAAATCAGTCAAAGGATACACAAACAATTCAGATTATGACATCTTAAACAAAATGTGGAGGAGGAAGAAGAATAAAAAAGTACTTTTAGACTGTGTTGTAAGAGAATGACTAAATATAGACAGTTACGTATTTAGGAAACTGTCTAGGAATCTTATGGTAATAACAAGCCTAAAGCCTACAATAGCTACTCAAAGATTTATAAAAAAGAAATCCAAGCATAAAAATAAAGAAAAACATCAAATAACAAGAGAAGAGCACAAGAGAGAAATAAAGGAACAAAAAAGAACCGCAGAAACTACCAGAAAACAATTAATAAAATGGCAATAAGTTTGTATATACCAATCAATAACTACTTTCAATGCAAATGGACTGAATGCACCAATCAAAAGACACAGAATTACAGAATGGACATAAAACAAGACCCATCTATATGCTGCCTACAAGAGACTCACTTCAAACCTGAAGACATACACAGACTAAAAGTAAAGGGATGGAAAATGATATTTCATGCATTTATAGGGAGAAAACGGCAGGAGTTTCAGTGCTTGTGTCAGACGAAACATTTCAAAACAAAGAAAGTAATAAGTAGCAAAGAAGGACATCATGTAATGATAAAGGGGTCAGTTCAACAAGAGGATATAGCATTATAAATATATATGCACCCAACACAGGAGCAGCTACATATGTTAAACAAATACTAACACAATTAAAGGGTGAAATTGAATACAATGCATTCATTTTAGGAGACTTCAACACACCACTCAACCAGACAGAAAATAAGTAAGGGGACAGAGGCACTGAACAACACATTAGAACAGATGGACCTAACAGACATCTACAGAAAATCCACCCAAAAGCAGCAGGATACACATTCTTCTCAAGTGCACAGGGAATGTTCTCCAGAATATATTACATATTAGGATACAAAAAGAGCCTTAGTAAATTAAAAAAGACTGAAAATGTATCACCATCTTTTGAGACCACATTGGTATGAAACTAAAATAAATCCCGTGAAGAAAACCAAAAACAAAAGGAACAACACAACTTCTTTTTACACAATTTAATCAGTTTTTGCTTACTTACCATTTTCCTTTCCCACACTGCCTCTAACTTCAATAGTTGTACATACTCATGATTAAGCTATTTGAAGTTCTATGCGTTTTAACAACAAGTATATGTTAAAAATACAAATGCCTTTTCTTTTAAAGACAGGAAAGATAAGGAAAAGGAGGAGTAGGGGTAGAGGCAGAGAAGTACCAGGTTATTGAGATCTACCCTATCCTCAGTGTTCTTCTAAGTACTCCATTAAATTTAACTGATTTATTTTTCAAAATAATTTACAACCAGATAGTATTATAATTTCCCATTTGAGGAAATAAAAAACTGTGACACAAAGTGGAATAGCTTGGCCATGATCACATAGAGAATAAAGTAATAAAATCATTCTATGGATCTATGGAGTCTATAACTATAGCCTATTTCCTTTAGTTATACCTAATTAAATCACATAAGGAGTTGTCTTATAAAAGACCTAGGCATTTTTATCTTGAGGTCATTTCTTAAAAAATCATACTTTATTTTATATCTAGAAAATCAATTATTCAATTAATCATATATGCCACTGTAGAACATTTTCCAATTTATCAATAATTTATATAATTTCTTTTTCACAACCACCTTGTAAAAGTGGCACATTGAACTTTATTTTTTGCAAAAGAGAAACTATAGCAATAAACTGAAATATATATGTCATACATAGCACTTTTAGACAGACACGAGCATTAGTATTCTAATTCTGGGTATTAAACTGGAAGTGTTTTTTATTTTGATCATTTGCCAAAGAATTTGAATTATGTGCAATATTGAAAAAAATCAAATGTAACACAAAAGCACAAAAAGAGGTAACTTTTTTTTTAAATGCTCCATTCTCCAGAGAATTTCAATAGTGGGAAGGCAGTAGAATAGATGTAGAAGTTTCTGTTCTTTTTAATCTACTGTCTTTCAGCATGGCCTTACTGACCCTACTGAAGAGAAAGCTGAATGTGGCAGGGAAATTCTGTTATTTAGTTCTTTCTGACCAGTTGTTCCACTAAAAATAAATACTCTCCCCTAACTTAATAAGCAGACCCTTTATTTTATTGTGTAATTCAGTTGCAAAATCATTAATCATTACAGATCCAGTGTGATCACATATGGAGCATTATTTACTATATCATCTTGGATGAAGTCCTCCCAAATACACAGTAAAAAATGAATAAAATTAAAACACCTACCACACCCTGTCCCATTATGCCATCATTATTCACCTTTGAAAATTCTCTTCATCCCTTATATCTTATCTTGTTGTCCTTCCCATATGAGCCTTATTTCTCTTACCCATAGGGATATTTTTTTTATTTTTGCACTCATATGATCCTACATGTACCTTTATTTTTGAAAACATTATTCTAGTTATATGTATATATCTGTCTACTAAACTTGACAGAAAAATAGTTTTTGGAGGCAGAAAAATGTCTAATACTTTTTACAAATAAATATTTATTGAATTCATTCATATCTATGCCCATCAAACAAATACATAATTAACAGATGCCCTCTTCATTACAAATAATATTCTCAAGATAATTTTCCACACACATTGAAAGGAAGAGAACACTGGTAGGACAAGAGAAAAAGCTGATACATAAAAGGAATATGTATTTGCACAGATACACACACACGCCTGCATACCAAGGAAAACACTTGGCGCACCTTGGCTCTTTTCCCGTTTCTGCTTGATTATACCGTAGTTCTTTGATTGAGACCTGTCTCCATTTCTTCTTCTGGGTTCTCACATTAACATATCTGGGTAGTGGTGGTAACTATGGCAGTGATTCTCCTTCTCCTCCTTCTTCCCCTTCTTTTTCTTGTTTTGTTTTGGTTGTTGCTCTTTTTCATGCTCATGATTGTCGCTCAATTGATTTTGTTACTTTGTGTATCGGTATCAAGTAATGTTTTACAATGACAAACACATTGCCTGCTCCAATCTTTTGCTACTTGACTCTGGAAATACTAGGTTAGTACCACAGCAACACTCTAAGAGGTAATTTTTAATCAAAATGGCAATGTGCCATTATGTTCCCAAACTGAATGAACACACGAACACACGAACACACGTAAGTAGCAGCTCAAGCAAATACTTGAGTTGCCATAGGATTTCAGACAGCTGCAGTAGACTGTGATTTACTGCAAATTGGTCCCAAGGCCCAGTAAAACTTTTTAGCTTTCTTTTATATCCGAGGCTTTTTCAGAAGGTTGGACATTATGTGAATTGACAAAAAGGTCATTTCTATAGCTTTAATACCCATATACATCAGCTCTCTAGTAATGTATTTTAAAATTAACTTCCTGAACAGATTAATAACTCATAGAATTCCCCTTCTTTGATATGTTTTATGCATCTCATGGATACCATGACATATTTTTAATATTGATGCATCAGAAAAGTAGAGGAAGAAACTGAACTATATTTAACACTTCTGATTCCAGTAGAAATATATTTTTACAAGTGGTAGCTCTCTGTCTTTTGATTTAGTTGGTTTCTCTTATTTCCATGTGACCATAAGATATTAAAAGAATCAATAATTTTAATATTTTTTCATTTTAACTTACATGCTCTGCAGCGCTACACACCTATGGTATATGAGAATGTAAGTAGAACTCATTTTCTAATAAATACAAACATTTTGAAAGGGCACAACTTAACCACTGTGGGTAAGATCTGGCATTCTTCAGACTCTACCTAATATCATAAAATAAATAATATATGGCATTCCAAATAACAGTAACAGTGCATGCCCAGCTTTGCACCAGCTTTCAGGGATTCTGTTCTAGACCAAACACCTAGGTATCCTCGGGCAAGCGAAACAAGTGTCCAGCATTTCCCTTTCTTTAAATCTATAGTAAGAAAATTTGTTCAGATAATATTTAGCATGACCTGTGGAGGCCCACCACTCCTGAATTTGAAATAACTCACTTTAAAACGTAATCTGTTAGGCTGAGTCTTTAACTAAATTAATACTTGGTATATCAAGTTTAAGAAATTGAGTTTGATGACAATAATTAAAAATAGTTTTTTTTCAGGTCATTTTGTCCCTACATGTATGCAGTTTAACCACTTTATAGAAACCTATGTAAGCTTTACTTTATCAGCCATTCAGCTTCTGAGTGAGTATATGACTTCAAACTGAAATCTTAGAACATGAAAAATATGTTGAAGTATATGACTTCAAGCTGAATTCTTGTCATAGTTCCAGGCACTCAAGCCCCTGAATGTTTTAGAGGTACAGAAGGAACTCTATCCCTCTATTTTGGAAGATAATTACAGAGCACCAACAAGAAAATGAGGTTACACAATAAATAAATTTCAGGAACACAGTAAATAAATGGATCATAATGATTCTGAAAAGTTAAGTGAAGCAAAGAAGAGGAAGTAACAAGGTGGCTTCAGGGGAGATCTGTGGCTCTCTGTACACACACATAGAAACACTGAATGCTAAAATATCAGTCAGACATCACAGGTGATCAGCTGGTGAATAAAAGTCATGTTAATCAACAGGAATGACCTAGTCAGTCTTTCCCTCTCCCTCTCCCACCCTCTCTCACTCTGTCACTTTCATTCTCTTGTTCTCTCTCTCTTATCTGCAGGCATGCCTACTTATACCCATACTAATAACTAGAAAATAAATAATTCAGACAAAAGAACATTAAAATCTGAAAACCCAAAGTTTGATGAATTACTCAAGTGGTTTCTCAGAAACCTATGAAATGTATAAAATCAGAAATACCCAGAATTTTTTTAAATGAACTTAATGATCTTATATGAGAAATATGATTTCTGTTTTTGTATTGTTTAATCTAAGATATGAGAAGAAAAAAATCAAGGAAGGAGCTAAAAATGGCTAAAGAAAATAAGCACAAGAGAGCAAGTACCTAAGGCATAGGTGTTCACTGGGATTTTAACATCTGCCTGCTAGAAGCACCAGAAAGAAGTTCAATAAGCAGAGCTCCATGTGGACTGAAAGGGCACACTAGTGCTAACCATGCAAAAATGACTCCCATTTGTGTTCTTCTTTAGTATATGATGTGTTAATGTATAAATTTATGACTTTAATAATATTAAATTTAACTAAATAAATAATTAAATACATCAGGCTACACTTCAAAAAGCAACATAAAGCAATCTCCCAAGTTATATATACCTCAATTAATTAGGTATATATTGTCAGATAGGTGTCAAGGATTTATCTGAAGTAGTAGAGAAATATAAAAACAAATCTTGTCCCCAACCTTCAGACTTCTGCTTTTTATTATGTAACTTTTAAAGTATTAATTTATCAGAAAAGAGGAAAAGGACAGGAGCCTGTACACAAGGAAGAATGAAGGATACATTTTAGAAAGCTAAACCACCCTTTGAAAAATTATGCAAAAATGTCATAATTTAATTATTCTAGTCATACCATAAAAAGATAATTCTGATACTATTTACATTGTTGAAAAGCCAGCAGTCAATTAAAAAGAAAAACTCTAGTATCTATAATTAATATTAACATGATCATTATAAACGAAGAAGAAAAGAAGATACAATTGTAACTTGGAAGAACCTTGTACCTTGACAAAACTGGTTTTGTTTCATAAAGGAAAGATGGTACTATAATTCATTATTTTAATAGGTCAGTGGGTAAAATTCATACAGTTGTCTTAATTGTTGAAGTTAAAAAAATCAAAAAGTACTATACCTTAAAACTACTCATAAAAATCCCAAAATTATTAGGAAAAATATGAATATACATTACTATATAAAAGTAAAAATAGGAAGACAAATGACTTCATAAATAAAAATGAAAGGTGAGTAATATCCAGGCAGAAAATATGTGCCATGTGTAAATACAGATATCATTAATATCCAGTGTTTTAAAAGATCCTATACATTAGTAAGAAAAAGAAAAAGATGTTAGAAAAATGGAGAATGAAATGAAAATGGAGATAAATAGTTCATTGCAGAGAAAATGCAACTGTTCCATAGATATATGAATATATTCTCTACAAAGAGTCAAAGAAAAAGGAAATTGAAGCAGGGAAGTAGTAAGAGCTGACTAGAGGATGTACTTATCAAGCTGGTCTCTGGGCAAAGCAATTAAGTACTAGATCCCTTGGAATGAATTCTTGTGACACTATATACACTGTATCTTTATAGGGAAAAATAAGGGAACTAATACTCCTAATCTAATACTCTTCATCTTCCACTGGTCAAAGGTTTACCACATGGGCAACTAACTCCCCTGCACTTCCAACTTGTGAATGCATGAGCACGTAGCAGAGCCCAAGATGTACCACACCTTTCTATGAACAGGGTCATCTTGGGACAGGAGGCAAGATTCACTTTTGATATATCTGTAGGCAACTCTGTTCCCAAGATGGGAGCAGCAGCTACTCTGGAAACCTTGGCCTGCAGCTGTGGAAGTTGTCATGATGTGACTTTGCAAAGACTTGACTTGATCAGGTCAAACTGCAAAAGCACAGATTAGAAAGGTAGGTCATTGGGGAATATTTAGGAGATCTAGCTCAAAAGAAAAAGAAAACAAACAAAAAAAGAAACTGAGATGAAACTTTTCCATCAATAATAATAGACAGAGTAGTAGTATTCAAATAATGCACATTTTTATACAGTAATTAATCTATGCTCTATGAGAATTTTGCATTTAATCTTCACAAAAGCCAATAAATAGGTAGAATCACTACCTCCACTTTAAAGATGAAGCTACTAAGGTATAAAGAAATTAAGCAATTCAAGTAGGGTCATATATCTAATAAAAAGTAGAACATGGATTATACTGCAAGCAGTCTGGCTTCAGATTCTACGCACTTATTCACTGTTATTCTGACTTCAAAATATACTTATCCATACACAAACACCAAAAACTTATATTTAGAAATACATAGAAAATTTCTGGAAGGGCACACAGAAAGTTTTTATATGTCACACCAAAGAGTATAACTGGGGTAGCAATGAGACTATTTTGTTTTTAAATATTTTTAAACATTTTAAGCACTTTCAAGACTGTAATGTAAATCCTATTATTTGGCTTTTCCCTTGTAGCATAAGTATCCAATTTAAACTCTGATTGCCCAGGCATCCACTTTAAGTGTGGCTATCTAGAATCAACACATTGCCAGCCACATGACAACATAAAGAGCCAGACCACCTGCCACTCCCCACTCTCCAGTCACCTTTGTTTGGGAGATATTAGTTGATTTCTATAACTGAGCAGTTCAGTCACTGTTCTGTTTTTTGTTTCTTCTCTTCCCTGCTGTGAATTTTCAGGAGTGAGCCCAAGGAACTCAAGGGACCCCACCCTCAATGGCAATAAAAACAGAACCCCAGGTCAGTATGTTCTCTCTCTACCCACAATCTGTCTACTATGCCATGCTGTGTAGCCTCAGGTGTGCTATGTAATTTCCAGGTCCTGTGCATAATTAATCTTTATTTTTTCAACTTCTTGATAGTTATTGCTGAAGGGCATCTTGCAACCATAATAGGGTCTGTCTAACCACAAGGTGCCATCCAACTACAAGGACTGGACAACCATAAAGTCAGATCACCACAACCTCCAACCACAACTGTCTGGAACTGGTACAAAGCAAAGGCACATACATTTTTCTTAGGATTTAAAACAATAAATGTAATTCCCTCAGCCAAATAAATCATTTCCTGTGTAATTGCATTCCTTAGGCAAAAAAGCTCCAGTCTCTTGACTTCATTCTTCACCAAGCACCTTATCTAGCTCCCATCCTACTTTCACTGCTACACGTGCTAAAATGAATAGTCTGTTCATTAGTTCCTCATTCACCCTTCCTGTGGGTAAAATTGCACTATTTCCAGAATCTCTAGCTGTTTCCAAGGGGTGGAGAGAAGTAGTCCACATCTGTATCAATAAGTGATTACAAGGGGAAGCGAGGGCGTATCTGGACTGGAGAGGTTGGTGGGGTCCCTTCTTCTGCAGCCCGGTTGTGAAAGACAAGGGCAAGCAGAAGTAGATGACTACTTATAATCAATAAACAGATTTCTCCCACTTTATTTCTCCCTTTGACTGATTTTTGGTTACAAAGTTAATTTGCCCCAGGCTGGGAACAAACTTCTACCCCTCTTACCTCCTGGAATTACACCACTTCTCTAACTTCTCAATTATCAGCCACCTTCTTTTTTGTTCCATTATTCAACTGAATCTTCTCTCTCAAATGTCACCAACCAAAATTTATGCCTCTATTAGACTATCTACATTAATGAATTCTTAAAGAATTAGTCTTCATGGATATAAAAGAAAAATATTTAAATTATATAGACTAAGACAATCCCTTGGGAAATTAAACTCTCAAATATTTTGCTAATATTGTCATCCTGAAAACAATCAAATCCAAGGTGATGAAAATGATGTAAGATGTTATCAGAGCATTTTGTTAGGAAATTCTGTTTAAACTTAATTTTCTTGGAGCAATCTACTCTGACTCTCTCAGATCAGATCTCCTTTACATTTACTCTCAACATATTAATATGGTTCATTTGTTAAATAAATAAACCAATATTTATATATTATTAGCAAAGTCCATAGCTTACTTCAATATTTTACCTTTTTCTGTTCCAAGATTTCACTGTGAATACCACATTACATTTCCATATTGTGTCTCCTTTGGTTGACTGTGACAGTTTCTGAGACTTACTTTGTGATGACCCTGCCAGTATTTATGAACTTAACTGGTCAAATATTTTGTAGAATGTTCCTGTAGGTAAAATTGCAATATTTCCAGAATCTCTCACATTGCTTTAGTCCATATGGCTCCATATCAATAGGTGTTTATAAGGTGTGGAGAGAAGTTGTTCTCTCCTAAGTCTGTCGCCATATTAATAGGTGTTTACAAGCAGCGGGGCAGGGGAAGGGGGAGGAAGGGAGGGAAGGGGAAAAGAAGGTCCATGGCCAGGACAGGTTTTTGGCCTCCACAGCTGACGTAAGAAAGAAATGCAGGGAGCAAGAGAAGTTCCAGAGGAATGGACGAGGTGGAGTAGACAAATGGAGCCAGGTTTCTTGTAAGCAATAAAACGCCTTCTCCCCATCTAGATTTTTCACTTTGACTGATTTCGGCTTCACAGGTTTTCCTAGTTTATTTGCCCCACGGAACACATTTTCACCCTGCAGTTACAGTCCCTCTATTAGAATTTGTCTGTTTCTGATGATAAGACTGAGGTTGAGAATTTTTCAAAGGAAAACCACGAAGTGTCATTCTCATCACATATCAAGGGTCTATACTATGAGTATGACATCAATATTGATATTGACCATGATCACCTAGCTGAAATAGTAGTGTTTATCAGGTTTCTCTACCATAAAGTTCTCTACTATAAAGGAATGGTGGGTGGAAAGATAGACATGAGCATCTGGAAAGTGGAAGATAAGGCTTAAAGAAGAAGCCGCCCAGGTAGGGGGTCCCATGTGAAGACAACAAAGTCTTTGCAGGGAGATAACTTCTTCCCCAACCAGATCCCAATGCATGCAACAAAGAACTGCCCAAATCACACCTCGGCATGGGGAAAGACAAGCTCACTGAGAGGGATGACTATATAGAAAGACCTGTAAGTCAGATAACCCGCACATTGTCAGTCAAAGAGTTGCCTTCTAACAAGAATGCAATACATAAGCCTCCCACCTAACAGACTGAGGCCTTTGTCTCCCTTTGTTAGGCAGGAAAATAGATAGGAGAGGGGTAGAGGAAGAATTAAGGCCAGTAAGGCTCACTCCAAGAGACTCAAAAAGTTAACCAGTTAAAACTCAAAACCCAGAGAGACTCAGAGTTAATGAGTTAATCAGTTAAAGCTCAAAAGACCAGGAGCAACTTGGTCTGGAATGTTTGAATATTCCCCAGATAAGGAAAAACATCTGAGCACAGCCCATGTCTTCATTGTGTCAATTAGATCATGCCATTGTAATATTTACTTGGCCTGCTAAAAGGCCCAGCTATAAACTGCATAATAAAGACAGGAAAAATTCCTTCTTAAAGCTAAAATTGCATTTTAAAATCCAAGAAGTTCTTAACTTCTCCTTAGCAAACAGACAATAACTTAGCTCACCTTGGGGATCAGGCAGGCGGTCTTGTTTGGTATGTTCCCAGACCAAGAAGCCACTATCTCAGGGAAAAATCAGAGCAGTAAATTTCTTGTGTTAAAGTTAATTTTAAATATTTGCGGACCACTTAACAAGTCTGCACCCCCAGCCCTTTATCACATTCCCGAAAAATCCTTAAAAGGGGGAACCCTCAACCTTTCAGGGCACTCCTCTCTCTGAGGTCGCCCACACTGTATAAGTGCATAACTTCAATTTTTCCCAATCTTTCAGCACACCTCTCTCTCGGGTTACCAGTACTTTTTAAGTGCATAGACTTTCTCCCAAACCTTTCAGGATGCCTCTCCTCCCTGAGGTTGCCTGTACTTTTTCTCTCCTTAAGTAACTTTAAATAAAACTTTTCCTTTGCCTCAGTGTGTCTCTGCCCTTCAATTCTTTGTTGATGTGGGGACAAGAACCGAGGAAAATACAATATACTCCTCTAACACCTTGGCCCTGGCCTGCTCCTCCCTTGCAGTGGATTCAAATAAAACTTTCCCTCTGCTTTTCTATTCTCTGCCTTTCAATTCTTTGTTGTGGTGGAGAGAAGGACCAACGAGAATGAACTCAATCCATAACAAAGTTAATCATTCCACAGTCCTCATTTATGAGAACTAATAATTCCCTTTTGGGATGGTGGAGTACTACATAAATTATTCAGAATTCTTCTGTAAGGGAGATTTAACTCTTGTTATGCCATCAGTCATTTATTCAACTATTAATGTAAGTCAGTATGGACTCATGGATTTTTCTTTTATATTTGGGTTACAATCTAATACTACTTCATTACTTTTGTTGCTAACATTGTTCCTGCTTTGGCCATTGGGAGGTCCTTAATTTGCCCTGTGTCCCTTTGGCATACTTCCTCAATGAAGATTTTGTTTGTTTTTTGACCACTTCCTTATTTTCTTGACTACAAAATGCCCCAGCTCATATTTATATTTTCTGCAGCAGCCCCAGAATCAATTTCTTAAAGGGACCCTCCTTCCTTTATTGGAAATTAATATTAGAAATGAAGGCTTAGGAGCTAATGTGTTCATTTCTGGTATTAGTAATGTGTGTCTTCTTTTATTCCTGGTTATCCTGGCTAGAGGTTTACCTAATTTTAGTAATCTGTTCAAAGAACCAGTTTTAGATTTACTGATTTTCTGTTTTTAATTTAATTGATTTAGTCTCGTTTGTGTTACATCCTTTCCATCTCTTTGCCTGAGTCTTAAATTGTACTTCTTTCTCTAGTTTCCTAAGGTGAATGGTTAGGTTGTTGAGTTTATATGTTTTTTCTTTTCTGATCTCTGAATTAATTTTATACATTTCCCTTTAAACATTCCTCCTATTGCATTATACACATTTTATGCTGTATTTTCAATGTTATTTAGTTCAAAATATTTTTTTTCTATTTCTCTTGAGCCCTCTTCTTTGACTATGTGTTACTTAGAAGCATGCAGTTCAACCTCCATATATTTGGAGATTTTCCAGATGCCATTCTGTTATTAACTCCCAGTTAAATTCAACTGTAGCTTGAGAACTTATTTTGCATAATTTATATTTGTTTTCAAATTTGTTAATGTGTATTTTATGGCTCATAATTTTGTTTATCTTTATGACTGTCTCAAGTGATCTTGAGAAATAAGTATATTTGCTGTTTTTGAATAGAGTATCTTAGAAATGTTGATTAAAATCAAGTTGATTGGTAACATTATTGAAGTAAACTATCTACAACTTTTCTGGCTTCACTTTTTAATAGAGTATTGAAGTTTGTACATATAATAATGGGTTTGAATATGTGAATCTCCTTTCTATTTTTTTTCATTTTTTGATGTACACATTTTGATGATCTATTGTTAGGGAGATATATGTTAAAGATTATTAACTGTTCTTGGATTCTCCATGAAGACCCATTATATGAAGATCCTCACAGAATGCCCATCTTTATCTCAAGTTCTCATTTTCTGAATCCTTTCTCTGAAATTAATACAGCTACTTCAGTTTTCTTTTTATTAGCATGGTATAATTTTCTCTGCCGTTTTACTATGAAACTTTGTGTCATTACACATAAAGTAGGTTTCTCAGAGTATTGCTGAGCTTTGTATATTTATCCACTATTACAAAGTCTGTTTTTTAATTAATGTACTTAGATCACTTATGGCAAGTGACTATTGATATAGTTGGATCAATGTCTACCATTTTTGCACTATTTTCTATTGACTGCACTTGTTATTTTTCTCTATTTCTTTCTCTTTTTTTTTTTGCTTCTCAGGGTCTAGTTGAACATTTTATATAATTCATTCATATCTCTTCTATTAGTATATCAGTTATACTTTAATTTTAGTGTTAGTAATATATATATTTACAGTTACTCTAAACTAAGTCTATTTTCAAATAATACTATCCCACTTCATGTGTAGTCCAAGTACCTTATAACAGGTTGTTTCCTATTCTCTCTTGGACCTTAAATATTACTCTCATTTATTTTAAATATCAATATGCTATGTTCGCACAATACATTCTTATCTATATTACCTATTTTGAACATTGCCTATTCAGGTAAATTCAGAATGAGAAAAAAATTATTTACCTGCATTCTTATGCAATATTTTTTTCATTTTTCCTTTAGGCCAGATTTTTCTGAATTTTATTACTTTTTCATCAGTGAAGAAAATTTTAATATTTCTTGCATGATATGTGATGAATGTGCTCAGTTTTTGATATACAATAATACAAAAGGATGATATCTTTGTAAAGACACATACATTGTAAATTATGTGTAAGAAGTTATTCAAAATGGTTGAACTCTGAAATTGAGGAATATCTTAGGCAGTCTATTTCACTTAATTTTTTGTTTGTGCAAAGAATGATATTTGTAAAAAATTTCATGTGTTAAGCCAACATGATTTGTATTTATAAATAAAATTTTAAATGAAAAAACAATGTACTTATATCTTGATTGACAGCATTTTTATGGTAATATGCAAAATAATGAGTTGCTAACAGTTGATGGAGTCATAAAGTGATAAAAATTGAGAAGATTAGGATGATTATTTTATTTTATATAGCTGAATTAATGAGTTTTATGTTGACTGATTCTATCGTTACTTACTTTTAAATTATCTGTAGTGACAAGTGGAGCTGTGTCTAGTTACACTTTGTGTAACATTTCTAATAGTTATAATTTCAGTAATAGCAAAGATCTAATTATAAAATGGTCCTCCACTGTAACCAGCCAGAATGTTGTTTTTTTCCAGGATCATGTCTCAGAGTCAACAAAGAATAAAGCCAGCAGACAAAAGTATGGAACAACCAGCAGAGCACTTTTAATGAGTGAAAAGAGAAAGCAAGAATTCCTGCTCGCCAGGAGGGGCTCCAAGAGAGGCTGCCAGCCAGGGATGTGGTGTCTGGGATTCATATTGCATCCTGAAAAGAGAAAGTCCCACCGCCCCATCAGATCTAATGGATAACTGAACTAATGACATCACAATTCACTCTTGGCTGAAGGTACAATGTTTCATTTGTATAGGGCATACCCATTCAGAGCAACTGAGGTCTACCTAACCAAGTGGCTAAGTTTGGATTGGGGCTTTTTGAAACATGCAGGGGTCCTGAACTTTATCTGCCTGTGTCCTACTATTACCTGTCTCACCATCTGCCTAACTTAAAAACAAAACAGCTATACATAATCCTTTAACCCATAACAAAGTGCACACTGAATGGCATTCATTATATAAACTTTGAAGATAAGAACACTAGAAAAAAAAAGAAATGAAATAATGTAGTAGTCACAAAGGTGGATATTAGTAAAATAACTTTAAAGAGCAAGAGTCAAAATATGTGCATTTACTAGCTAGGTGGTCTTCACTAAATCACCACAACATCATTAAACTATCTTATAAAAATAAATAAATATATATATAAAGGAGTAAAAAAATACCAATATTAGAAAGGGAGTGAAAAAGGAAGGAGGGAATATAAGCTGGTTCAAACAATGTGGAAAGCAATATGGAGGTTCCTCAGAAAACTAAAATTAGAAATACCATTTGACCCAGGAATCCCACTCCTTGAATTTACCCAAAGAATACAACTTCTCAGATTGAAAAAGACATATGCACCCCTTTGTTTATCGCAGCACTATTTACAATAGCCAAGATATGGAAGCAACCTAAGTGTCCATCAGTAGATGAATGGATAAAGAAGATGTGGTACATGTGGTACATATACACAATGGAATACTATTCAGCCATAAGAAAGAAACAAATCCTACCATTTGCAACAACATGGATGGTGCTGAAGGATACTATGCTTAGTGAAATAAGCCAGACGGAGAAAGACAAGTGCCAAATGATTTGCCTCATTTGTGGAGTGTAACAACAAAGCAAAACTGAAGGAACAAAATAGCAGCAGACTCACCAACTCCAAGAAAGGACTAACGGTTACCAAAGGGGAGGAGTGTGGGAGGGCAGGTGGGGAGGGAGGGAGATGGGAATTGAGGGGTATTATGTTTAGCATACATTTTATGAGGGATCATGGGGAAAACAGTGTAGCACAGAGAAGCCAAACTGAATCTGTGGCATCTTATTACACTGACTGACAGTGACTGCAATGGGGTATGGGTGGGGACTTGATAATATGGGTAAATGTAGTAATTACATTGTTTTTTTTTATGTGAAACCTTCATAAGAGTATATATCAATAATAATTTAATAAAAAATTAAAAAAAAAAGAAAACAAGACCAATACATAGCAATGATGTAATCTAACTGTAATTTAATTTAATTTAGTTTAGATTCCATTATAAATTCATCCTGGGTGATTACCTTTCTGACACAAGTGTTATGAGACATTCAAATAAAAGATTGGATGAGCCATTAAAACACATAAAAAGAAAAAAGAAAAAGGAAGGAATAGTGGGAGGAGGGAAGCAAGTAAGCAAAAAAGGAAGGAAAAAGAAAATAAAGGAAGAATATTCTATAACATTGTTATGGAATAAATGTATGTGTGAATCAAATTCACATGCTGAGGTTTAACCTCCAAGGTAGCTGTAATGGGAGTAAGGAAAATATTAAGGTTAAATGTTTGAGGTAAGGAAGATATTAAGGTTAAATGAACTCATAAGAGTGGGTCTCTGATCCAATAGGATTATAAGACGAGACACCAGAGAGCTTGCCCACTCTCTGCTATATGAAGACACAGCTAAAAAGCAGCTGTCTGCAAACAGAATAGAGTCCTCACCGTAAATCAAATGGTCTAGAACCTTTATCTTAGACTTTCCAGTCTGCAGAATCATGAGAAAATGCATTTCTGTTGTTTAAGACAAACAATATATGGTATTTTGTTCTGGCAGTCTGAACTGATTTAGAAATACACTGAAAACAATTAATTTAGAGGGTTTTTTGAAGGATTAAACAAGAGAAAAGAAAAAACAATAACAAAAAAATGCCTACACTATAATAGGCACATAGAATAGTAACTATTATTTAATCTACAGACATTTATAAAGTATAATGTCTATAAATATCAAAGCAGTAAAACACTATTGAAAATTTTAGTATTTATTTACATTCTCAGTAATCCTAACATAGGAGACTAAAAACACCCATACTCTCAGCTACATACATTAAAATCAACCATCTTTACTCACATCTACAGATAAAAATTTAATTTACAGCACCTACAATCAAGATAACTTGAGCCACATCTAATTGTACAGTCAGGATGCACTGACACTAAAGAATTGAAAATCACAGTGACTTAATGCAAGAAAAGTTGACTTCTCTCTCATACTATATGCTTTATCTGGATTAGCAAAGGAGCTCTATTCATCTTAATGACTAGGGGATTCAAAATGACAAAGGCAACTATTCATACTCTCCCACCATCACTGGAACAAGGGAAAGAGAACATAGAAAATCATAAATAAACTCTTAAATATTCTTCCAGAAAGCATAAGAATCCCTTCCAGTCATAATGCATGGCCCAAAGTTGCATGGCCATATCTAAGTTCAAGGAGGAAGGAAAGTTCAGTCCTATCACATGCCTTAAAGACAAACTATTTTGAATAGATATATGAGTACCACTGACATTGCATTTTCCCATACTCATGTTGCACCTGCATGAACATTCAACAAAACTGAACATATTGATATTTTTTTCTTTCTTAAATTACACTTGAGAAAATGTATTAAGACATTTCACTATGCATACAGATATTAACTGCTAAGAAAATACATGTACATTATTTTTAAAAACAGCTAGTTTTAATCTGTCACTTATAATAGCAAGTTGATGAAAGATGTAATATAGCAATTTCTCATCCTGTTTAAAATTCATGAAACCATATCCAGACAGACAAATGCTTATTAATTTCTAAATTGCTTTATTGACACTAATGACAAAAATGCAGCTTTGTAGGCTACAATAAAATTACAATTAAAGTGAATTTTCTATTGCCTATTAGGTGGACAGATAGTTTTAGATAGTTTTACATCTCATAGATTTTTTTAAAATATTACATTGATTATTGAAAATAGTAAGCATTTCTCAAATAAACATATTTCCCAAGAAAAGATGTTTTCAGTTTATTACAATACCACATTATATCAGATAGATGGGCCTCTATATATTGTACTAAGATAACTGGTATCTGAACAATTGGAGTAAAAGTGCTATCACTTTTCATACAGAATTGTACAAACTTCCCTACACACACACACACACACACACACACACACACACACACACACTCCTTTATGTATGTACATGCACAGATATGTATATCTGTATTTTTTATACATTATATATATATATGAATATATATCACACCCTTTGCTAAGTGACTTTGAGCCCCTCAAATCACATGATAGAGTCTGTTTCCTCTCTTCTTAAATCTGGTTTGGAAATACGACTTGGGTTACAAATGCAGCACAATTGAAACAGTGCTATATAGAACCTTAAAAGGCTAAGAAGCCTTTTATGCTTCAGCTCTTTCTCTTTCAGTATTCTGCCCTGATGTGCAAATAAACCTAGGCTGTTCTGCTAGTGGATGAGGGACCAAACAGAACAGAGATGAGTTAATCCAACTAAACTCCCTAAACCGGCCAGTCTATATTGCCAGGCTATAGCCAACCCACAAGCTGACCACAAGTACAAGGTCAAGCCAAGCTGAGATAAGCTGATACTTGTCTGCATTAGAAAAATCATCCATCTAATGCTTAAACTCCTAGGCTAAATGAATAAATTAATAAACACTCATTGTGAAATGCCACTGACGTTTTGTGATTGCTTGATATACAGCATTAATTGTGGCTATAAATAATTCGAACAACTTTACATGTTTGTGAGAATTTGGATTTTGGAAGTATTTAGTGTTAGCTAATGCATACACGCAGGGACATTTCAGTTTTATGCACTTCCCTTCCAGTGAATTATTTTGATTGAAATATTTGTTTAAATAGCTCAAACTTCATAGCTTGACAATATGTAAGGCTTTAAGAACAACACAGAAGTACTGATTTTATTTTATTTTGAGCATATATTTGTGTCTTTATTACCTGAATCTTTATTTTGCTTTCCAGCATAATTTTTTGCATTATTTAAAAATGAAACTCTTGATTTACATTAAACCATTTAACTTATTCAATTGGATAAAGCATGACTTAATTCTATGGTGTTTTTGTTAGCTCTTGCATGTTATTTAAATTTTTGTTTTTTACAGTTTATTTCTGTTTGTAAAGGACTGAATATAATTATAGAGAAACATAAATGGGAAGATGAGAGAAAGAAGTGTTTACTTTCCAGGCTCAATATATTTTAGGACCAGTACATATTTTTAACCCTAAAATTTATTGGAGTTCTTAGCTCCACTAATGGATCAAGAGGTACATGTGGAATGACTGACTTAATAGAGAATGAATGAATTTCAGGGATGTCCATATCTTACAATGGAGCAAATAAATCTTTGGAATGATTTCAACCCCCTTGTTATTTAGTTAGCTGCAATTACTACATGAGTAATTATATCTGACATTGATTAAATACTTAGTATATGACAGCACATTCAAAAGGCTTTACAGACATATATTAGGAGTTGCCTATTTAAAAAAAGGAGAGAAAATCAAACCCTGATAAAATAATATAGGAGATTTATTGATTCATGAAGTTGAAAAGTTCGAAGTTAAAAAGAGACCTTAATTAAAAGTGGATTCCAGGATAATTTGATAGTTCAAATTGAGTAAACTGCTCCCAACCCTGCACCATTACATAGAGGAGAGGAACTTCTAAAAGTAAAATATTGTAATAAGAAAAATAAATATATTTACTATAGTGAATTTCTTATTTAATCCTTTTTGTAACCTTATACATTAAACACTTTTTGATTTTTCAGTTTACAGATTAGAAGACTCAGTGAGAAAGGATTAGAACACTGGTCCATCTGTTTATAGAAATGGTCCTAAATATTACAGTCAATGAAGTTTTAAGCTGTTATGAACTAATTTTTTATTTTTATTGTTACTGTTATTTCATTGGAATAATATGGAAAGATTAGGAATCAATTTATTAACAGAATTGACATTTATTTTAATTAGATTTGATATAAAATATCTATATAAAGTATATTTGGGTATATGACTATTTTAAAATTTTCTTCATATTTATAAAATGAAGTATAAGCCTTTTTTGTTTGTTTACCTTTTTTCCCTTTGTTTTCTTTTGATCATTTATCTTCCTGTTTCCTACATTATCTCCTTCAGGTAATATAGAGTATCTCTGTTACTTTAAGAGGAGAAAAATGAAAAATCCTAATCAAGACCAGAATAAGCACTAACCACAAAGGAAAGCAAAATAAATAAATTAAAATAAGTAAAAATTTAGAATTTTCTTTCACCAGTGATATAAAGAAAATGACGTCAAAACACCTTTGCAGTACATAAGATTGACAACTGGCTTGTTCAAGCAGGAAAATCCACAAAGAACCACGAAGGAGATGTTCAAAACATGATCCTTTTTTTTCTCTCCAATACACTAGTCTGTGAAGATTATTTGAGGTGTCTTAAATCATCCAGTATTAAGGTAAGTACCTCCATATTGAAATGTTAAGAGTAAAGGAAAGCAGTTTCACTTATTAATTTCATATATATATATATATATGTTTTGTGCATATGTAAATACATATATATGCATATACTTATGTTTATAAATTTCTCTTATTCCACTGAGCTCACTCATTGTTCAAGAATATTAATAATATATAAGGGATGTCTACTTTTCATTTGCATGAAACAATACCTTTGGATAGCCTCTTGGGATCTCTGCTGAGCAATTTGGATCTTTCTCATAGAAGGCTCAGACATGTTTTGGAAGAGTCTCTTTTTTAATTTAAGTTTACACTATCTAAAATAAAAATAACCCTATTCTCCTATTAAATATTTAAAAGTAAATTATGCTATATATACATGTCATATATATTAGAGGATTTTCAATGAACTAAATTAATAACAGTTATTCTAGCAAATAAAGACAAGCAGGGAAGAAATCAGATCAGAAAAAAAGATATATCAGCAAAACACTAAATAATTTATTTAAGCCCAAAATATACAAAATGATGAACAGAATCATAATTTACTATGCAAGCAAAAATGTTCTGAATTTTAATGAATGTTAATTTGTAAATTAATATAATAAGCCATATTCAAAGTGTAAACTCAGCAATAGAAAAATGAGTGATCAATAAAATTTACAATAAAAATATAGAGCGATTAATAAAATGTAATTTAAAATATCATTCTGAATATTGGTATGGTCTTAAAAATTTTTGCTTACATCTACCTAATAAGAATTTATGAAAAATCATCTAACTTAAAATTTTAAATATTTTAAGTTACCATCTTGATATTTCCTACAAGTTAAGATAAATTTAACTCTTGTTAATGAGATATACAAATTATTACAAATTTTGTAGTCAGATAAGAGGATTTATATTTGTAACAAATATTTTATGATATAATATTAGTAGCTTTAAGCACTTTTTGAGATAAGTAGGAAGAATTAGAAGTGACTTGTGTAAACATTATTCATGGGCTTTATCCAGTGTGTTTGGAGAATCTGGTAATCCCACAGAATATTCCAAGTATATTTAAAAAAACTGTATCAGGTGGTTGATGTGTTTATCTAAATTCACAGCATCTCTGTGAGTACCACAGTACTCTGATGCTAATACTGCCTTACGCTTTAGATGAATACTTTTAAATCAGATAATCCAGAAAACTTTATGAATTCATAAATAATAAGTGTCTATAATAATAGCTATCATAATAACTGTATCCAAAACTTAACTCTAATTACATCTCAAGTTTTTGAACAAAGTGAACAAGGTAAACAATGTGATGTGTGTGAAGAGTGAGATAAAATCTGTATCTTTATTTTCATTCCCTCTTTATTCGCCTCTTCTTTCTTTCCCTACCTTCTTCCTTCTTTAACAAATGTTCAGTGTGGTTGAGCCATTGTGGTTATGTAATACAAGCAAGAGCCATCCTATCACATATCTTAGCATCTAATGTTGGATAAATATATTTAAAAGGCTAATACAAAACTGACAGAACATAGGAAGTGCAGATAATATTGGTAGAACAAATAACACTCAAAATATTCTTTGATAATATAGTGCTTATTTGTCATCTAAAATTGTAGAAAAAATTAACTCCAAGAAGCAGGGGATGAAGCTGTGTGAGGACAATACAGGGAAACAGCCCAGGCAGAAAGCACAAATAAAAGCCTGGAACAAGACACGCATGATGGTTATTTTTTTTAATTTTTTAATTTTGTTATAATTAATCTACAATTACATGAATATTATGTTTACTAGGCTCTCCCTTACCCCAAGTCCCCCCAACAAACCCCTTTACAGTCACTGTCCATCAGCATAGTAAGATGTTGAACAATAATTACTTGTCTTCTCTGTGTTGCACAGCCCTCCCCTTTCCCCACCCCCAACATTATACATGCTATTCATAATACCCACTTTCTTCTTCCCTTCCCTTATCCCTCCCTACCCTCCCATTCTCCCCAGTCTCTTTCCCTTTGGTAACTGTTACTCCATTCTTGGGTTCTGTGAGTCTGCTACTGTTCTGTTCCTTCAGTTTTTCTTTTGTTCTTATACTCCACAGATGAGTGAAATCATTTGGTATTTGTCTTTCTCCACTTGGCTTATTTCACTGAGCATAATACCCTCTAGCTCTAACCATGTTGTTGCAAATTGTAGGATTTGTTTTCTTCTTATAGCTGAATAATATTCCATTGTGTATATGTACCTCATCATCTTTATCCATTCATCTACTGATGGACACTAAGGCTGCTTCTATTTCTTGGCCATTGTAAAATAGTGCTGCGATAAACATAGGGGTGCATCTGTCTTTTTCAAACTGGGCTGCTGCATTCTTAGGGTAAATTCCTGGTATTGGAATTCCTGGGTCAAATGGTAAGTCTATTTGAGCATTTTGAGGAACCTCCATATTGCTTTCCACAATGGTTGAACTAATTTACATTCCCACCAGCAGTGTAGGAGGGTTCCCCTTTCCCCACAACCTTGCCAACATTTGTTGTCATTTGTCTTTTGGATAGTAGCCATCCTTACTGGTCTGAGGTGATATCTCATTGTGATTTTAATTTGCATTTCTCTGATAATTAGCCATGTGGAGCATCTTTTCATGTGTCTGTTGGCCATCTGAATTTCTTCTTTGGAGAACTGTCTGTTCAGCTCCTCTCCCCATTTTTTAATTGTATTATTTGCTTTCTGTTTGTTGAGGTGCATGAGCTCTTTATGTATTTTGGATGCCAAGCCTTTATCAGATCTGTCATTTATGAATATATTCTCCCATACTGTAGGGTACCTTTTTGTTCTATTGATGGTGTCCTTGGCTGTACAGAAGCTTTTCAGCTTGATATAGTCCCACTTGTTCATTTTTGCTTTTGTTTTCCTTGCCCAGGGAGATACGTTCATGAAGAAGTCGCTAATGTTTTTGTCCAAGAGATTTTTGCCTATGTTTTTTTCTAAGAGTTTTATGGTTTCATGACTTACATTCAAGTCTTTGATCCATTTTGAATTTACTTTTGTGTATGGGGTTAGACAGTGATCCAGTTTCATCCTCTTACATGTAGCTGTCCAGTTTTGCCAGCACCATCTGTTGAAGAGACTGTTATTTCCCTATTAAATGTCCAAATGTCCATTGCTCCTTTATGGTATATTAATTGACCATATATGTTTGGGTTAATGTCTGGAGTCTCTAATCTGTTCCACTGGTCTGTGGCTCTGTTCTTGTGCCAGTACCAAATTGTCTTGATTACTTTGGCTTTGTAGTAGAGCTTGAAGTTGAGGAGCGAGATCCCCCCACCACTTTATTCTTTCTCAGAATTGCTTTGGCTATTCGGGGTTTTGGTGTTTCCATATGAATTTTTGAACTATTCGTTCCAGTTCATCGAAGAATGTTGTTGGTAATTTGATAGGGATTGCATCAAATCTGAATATTGCTTTGGGCAAGATGGCCATTTTGACGATATTAATTCTTCCTAGCCAAGAGCATGGGATGAGGTTCCATTTGTTAGTGTCCTCTTTAATTTCTCTTAAGAGTGTCTTACAGTTTTCAGGGTATAGGTCTTTCACTTCTTTGGTTAGGTTTATTCCTAGGTATTTTATTCTTTTTGATGCAATTGTGAATGGAATGGTTTTCCTGATTTCTCTTTCTATTGGTTCATTGTTAGTGTATAGGAAAGCCACAGATTTCTGTGTGTTAACTTTGTATCCTGCAACTTTGCTGTATTCTGATATCAGTTCTAGTAGTTTCAGAGTGGAGTCTTTAGGGTTTTTTATGTACAATATCATGTCATCTGCAAATAGTGACAGTTTAACTTCTTCATTACCAATCTGGATTCCTTGTATTTCTTTGTTTTGTCTAGTTGCCATGGCTAGGACCTCCAGTACTATGTTAAATAGCAGTGGGGAGAGTGGGCATCCCTGTCTTGTTCCTGATCTCAGAGGAAAAGCTTTCAGCTTCTTGCTGTTCAGTATGATGTTAGCTGTGGGTTTATCATATATGGCCTTTATTATGTTGAGGTATTTGCTCTCTATACCCATTTTGCTGATAGCTTTTATCATGAATGTATGTTGAATTTTGTCAAATGCTTTTTCAGCATCTATGGAGATGATCACGTGGTTTTTGTCTTTCTTTTTGTTTATGTGGTAGATGATGTTGATGGATTTTCAAATGTTGTACCATCCTTGCATCCCTGGGATGAATCCCACTTGGTTGTGGTGTATGAACCTTTGGATATATTTTTGAATTCAGTTTGCTAATATTTTATTGAATATTTTTCCATCTACGTTCATCAGAGATATTGGTCCGTAATTTTCTTTTTTGGTGGGGTCTTTGCCTGGTTTTGGTATTAGTGTGATGTTGGCTTCAAAGAATAAGTTTGGGAGTATTCCTTACTCTTCTATTTTTTGGAAAACTTTAAGGAGAATGGGTTTTATATCTTCTCTGTATGTCTGATAAAATTCCGAGGTAAATCCATCTGGCCATGGGTTTTTTTTCTTGGGTGTTTTTTTATTACTGCTTCAATTTCTTTGCTGGTAATTGGTTTGTTCAGATTTTGTGTTTCTTCCTTGGTCAGTCTTGGAAGGTTGTATTTTTCCAGGAAGTTGTCCATTTCTTTAAGGTTTTCCAGCTTCTTAGCATATAGGTTTTCATAGTAGTCTCTAATAATTCTTTGTATTTCTGTGGGATGCGTCGTGATGTTTCCTTTGTCGTTTCTGATTCTGTTGATGTGTGTTGATTCTCTTTTTCTCTTAACAAGTTTGGCTAGAGGCTTATCTATTTTACTTATTTTGTCAAAGAACCAGCTCTTGGTTTCATTGATTTTTTTCTATTGTTTTATTCTTCTCAATTTTGTTTATTCTCTGATCTTAATTATGTCCCTCCCTTTGCTGACTTTAGTCCTCATTTGTTCTTTTTTCAAATTTTGATAATTGTGACATTAGACTATTCATTTCGGTTTGTTTTTCCTTCTTTTAATATGCCTGGATTGTTGTACACTTTCCTCTTAAGACTGCTTTCGCTGCGTTCCCCAGAAGTTGGGACTTTGTGTTGTTGTCATTTGTTTCCATATATTGCCTGATATCTATTTTACTTTGGTCGTTGACCCATTGATTATTTAGGAGCATGTTGTTAAGCCTCCATATGTTTGTGAGCCTTTTTGTTGCTTTCTTTGTACAATTTAGTTCTAGTTTTATAGCTCTGTGGGCTGAGAATTTGGTTGGTAGAATTTCAATCTTTTTGAATTTACTCAGGCTCTTTTTGTGACCTAGTATGTGGTCTATTCTGAAGAATGTTTCATGTGCACTT
The DNA here is from genome assembly GCF_040802235.1 of Manis javanica. Taxonomy (NCBI): domain Eukaryota; kingdom Metazoa; phylum Chordata; class Mammalia; order Pholidota; family Manidae; genus Manis; species Manis javanica. The sequence continues at coordinate 122,792,944 of NC_133160.1, read as the reverse complement.
GAGAAGAATGTCTATCTTGTTGCTTTTGGGTGTAGAGTTCTATAGATGTCTATTAGGTCCATCTTTTCTAGTGTGTTGTTCAGTGCCTCTGTGTCCTTACTTATTTTCTGTGATGGTTAATTTTATATGTTGACTTGACTGGACTAAGGCATGCACAGTTTTGTGAAGTGGTGTATAGTTTTACTACATTTATATAGCTGTGAAAACTTTTTGCATGTGCATGTCAGTGAGGGTATTTCTGAAAGACGTTAGCATTTAATTCAGTAGACTAAGTAAGGAGATCTGGTGTCACCAACAAGGGCAGGCATCATCTAATCTATTGAGGGCTCCAAATGGGAAAAAAAGGTGAAGGAAGGGCAAATTAATGCTCTCTCGCTCTGGTTGAGCTGGGATGTCAATCTTTTCCTCCCTCAGACACTGGAGCTTGGTTCTTCAGCCTTTGGACTTGTATTGGAGTTAATGCTATTGGTGCCTCTAATTCATAGGAGTTTGGACTTGGAATGAATTACACCACCAGCTTTCCACATTCTCCAACTTGAGGATGGCAGACCAAGTGACGTTTTAGCATCTATAACCAGTTCCTTGAATTAATTCCCTCTATCTATCCATATCTATTTATCTATCTATCTATCTATCTATCTATCTATCTATCTATCTATCTATCTATCATATCTTTGGCAAATCCTGACTAATACAACTCTGGAATATCAAAGTGGGAAACTATGACTGAGAAGGGAAGGATGGCTAGTGTAAGTAGAGAAGGAACAGAGCTCTATTTATGACAAATTAGAAAATCAATGAGTGGCCACACTTATAGACTTTTAAAAATGCTCATTACTATTATCATCACTTTTAATACTTTATTTTAACAAGGGATGTAATTGAAAAATTCTATCCAAGGAAATAAAAGTCATATCTCAAATTATATATAAATAAGATATTGATTAGAGTGGGTAAGCAAAGACTAATAGGGGAACTGGGTATGTGGGTTTATGGGATCCTTCTTTACTATCTTTTTAGCTTTTCTGTAAACCTAAATCTGCTTTAAAATAAATAATTTAAAAATGTGCTGACTAAAAAAAAGTTAACACTGCCATTTACTGTAGCCCATAACACATTTAAACACATTACTTTGCCTCTATCTTTCCTCTTCTCACAATACTGTGAGAAGCCTTAATTTATGCACGCATTGCTCACATCTGTTGCTCTCCCAACTTTAGAATAATTCTCCAAACTGAATTAGTTTGGATCCCCACAGAAGAGGCCAAGTTGGGATGATGCATGTAAGAGATATATTAGTAAAATGCTATTAAGAAGCAGGGGTCAGAGCCGGAGGAGGTGAGGAAAACTTTTAGAACATGATGCTGGCTTCAACCTTATGAAAGATAAGAATGAAGAATTACTGGACAATAAGATTCTCAGACTACAAAAGATTTATGTAAAAATTGTAGCCAGGCCAATGAGAGCCCTCAAGTCATTCTTCAGAGGAATTAGGCAATTTTTAAGAATGATAATAATTGGTAATATACTTGGTTCAATTCACAGTAGTCCTTTGCATCCACTAAAATCCATATGATTATTGAAGGGTCAGACTAGTTGAATTATAAAGTACCATGATGGGAAAGATCACCTCTCAGTTATTTAAGTTTTTGAAAGTGGCCTTAATCTCTCTCATTTCACCTAAACTGTAATATTGCTTCTGATTTTCTACCTCAGGCAAAGGTGAGGAAGTTTCAGGAGTCTCCATTTGAAGTTTTCTGCTGTAGTGAGTCCTCATTATGACAGAGAACAAACTAAAGAGTTCAGCAAACTATTAAATATATCCATTCTGATTAAGGCCTCATGCCAATGAATGACCATAGTGTGAGGTCATGGACTAATCACTGAAAAATGAATTTGGGCCACTCCATTTTTCTCCTGACTTCAATGTGTCCCCATCCTTACTGGGCTGCTATAAAAGTATTTCTGTTCTTCTATTGTCTTCATCAGGTTTGTCCTCTATGCAGAAACCTTTGAAAATGCTGGGCCTTATTTTTCCCCAGTGAGTAGTTACTCTGCCTGACGGCTGTGGGTACATTTAGAGAATAATTGGGGAAATTGATATTTTGGTGATCTTCCTCACTGTGACTTAAGCTTCTGTTCAACTCATGTTCTCCAGTCCTGAGAATTGGAAATTGAATGAGAGCTCATAATTTTTGAAGGAGCTGAAAGTAGACTTGGGCTCATTACCTCTTGAATAGTTTTTGTTATATAGATTAAGCAATACCCTCACTGGTAGTTTATATATCTAATCCCCAGGAATTCCATGGTCTATTAGCCATCCCCTATAGATCTCTGTGAGTCATTCCAGCTTTCTTGTTGCAGTAACTGTATTCATCTTGTCTCTAACAGTTAAATATTGCCCCCAGGCTTCTGCTCTCTGGAATCTTATTGCTACTATTGACACTTGGGAAACCAGTTGCATAACAACCTAGTCTACAAAGGACAGAAAATACTAGTTTTCTAAAATGATGCCAGCACACTGCTTATTTCTTTTAGAGAGAGAAATGTCCTCTGGGTCCTCCAAAGGAACAGAGCTAACCACTAGGTCTTCTAGTTTTATGAAATAAATCTCCACTAGCATGGGACCAAATGAGATTTGACCTTATCCTCCTCAGTATTGTGCCAAGACATATTTTGCATTTCTACCTCATTTATTGTAGAACATCAGTTTTGTTTATGGAATTTCTTTTGTTTTGTTTTTTGCCCAAGATTTAAGAAACCATCCAACCAGCATAAGTAAGACCAGCTCAACGATGTGAAATCCTATGTTACAAGAAGGTGATGAGCATTAGTGTATTCCTTATATTTAGATAGATATTACCCCTGTACTCCAGTAACCCCAAATACATTTTCAGTCATACTTTCCCTGTCTTACCTGAATATACTCTGATCTTGCATCACTTTGATGGCTAATATACCTCTTCCTCAGACTGGTGGACCACGTGAAACATAACGATTACTGAGCAGGTGATGCTTTGATCCTAGCTACTGTCCTAGAATAGCTTGCTAAATATGAGGGCAAACTTTTAAGACAAGTATCATTGTTTGAGGTATCACATCAGTTAAATCTTCTTCATGTTGTCCAGACATGGGTAGGCATTAGAGTTTAGAGGTGGAGGTTTCCAAACACAGCGAAGCAGATGTCACCATACTTGCTGTCAGGGTCTAAACAGGACCTACTAAAGCTGTGGCTTTAGTAAAGGAGAATCTTCAGAGGCTTGAAGTCTTTACAGTTCTGCCCTCTGATGTCAGGTCCTGTGCCCTGCTTCAGTCAAGGATATGGGGTATCTTTAAATCCTCTCCCAGAGAACTTGTGGGTTTCATAGATCTTCTGATTTCCACATAATTTACTGATGTGATGGTTGGCTAGCTTGTCTCTATTCTTTTCATTTTTAAATACATCAGTGGCACTTAACAAAAACTAAGCAACCAGCACAAGCATCCTCAGAATTACCATTTCCATCATCTTCTCAAATGCAAGAAAAGTTGCATATGTCAGCACAACTTTTCACCTATACCCCATCCTAATTTCACACATGTAGTAGTCTTAATGATTGCAGTGCGATAGCATACCAGCATTTCTAAACAAATCACTTAGCACCAGAATTTTTTTTTTATCATCTTGTTGTCAAGTAATCCAATTCCATAATACCCCCATATGTATTTGTGTCCTTGGCCCCAAAGAAGTATGAAAACCCCTAGAAGCAGATTCTAAGTCAACTATGCAAGACTAGATTCTTTATTTGGGAGATGCAGAAAAAATTATCGGAAGAATAGAGAAGTAATATAGAGAAGGGAAGGCAGATGAAAACAGATGAATTATTAAATCACCTACCATAGTTGCTGATGCATTTAATCCTGGGGAAGGGAGAAGATGCTGATAATTATTTTTATTATAATCAAATAAAACAGAAAACATCATCAATGTATCTAGTAAGAAAGCTCTGAAAATTTTTAAATACTTTTACTAGTGTATTTGGAAATGAATAAGAGCCCTGATAATACTGATTGACTTATTATTGTTTTGTCTCATAAAGACTGTTATAATGCCCACTTGTCCTTTACAAAATGAAATACTGTCAGCTGAATAAAAATTTCATTCCAAGGCTTAATGAACCTGAAAGATAATAGCCTGTGTTAAAGAGTAACAATGCACCCTCCAGTCTAGCCCCTTTTAAAGCCAAAAGAAAGAACTTAACTTTGACTTTTAGGTCAAAAGAGGTTGGCATGTAGGAGATAATCATATTTGCTACTTTAATCAGATCCAGCTTTGTTTCAGGACCATTAAGATCATTCAGTTCATATGTGTGTATTTACATTCACTCGTAATATGTTAGCATAAATAATTTTAAACACTTTATTGTAAATACTTGTTTAACTTCTTAAAGAGGATAATATATAACAGTATACTTAGTATAATTGTTTTATTTTGATAAATATCTAGAATTCTCTAATGTTGAAATTCATTTTCTACTTGAACTAAGTGTGGCCTTCTGATCTCTGCTTTCTCTTTCTTTCTCACTTTTTCTCTATTGCTTTCTCTCCCTTCATTTTTCACTCTCTTCTAGTTTACTTGTTTTCCCACATAAATGCAAAAAGAAAAGGACATGTAGACTGGAACAAAAGTTCAAATAATTATTTATATGCATTTTTTATGTTGTGCATATTTTAAAAATAGTATAATTCCCTTCCTAAATGATCATTATTCACTTTTCTCATGTAGAATATCTGAAATTTTCCTTTTTAATTTCTCAAGTAATTTTAATATAGTGATAGAACTTAGAGTTGTTTTTTTACATATTGTTAAAGAATCACATCTACATCATATTTATTATTGTATTTCCATTAATCACATCTTAAAAGAAGAATATAAACTTAGCTATAAAAAGTTAAGAACAAGTAAGGTATATTTAGTCATAAGAAGTTACTTGTAAGTATCTTTTTTTGGCATATTTGCACAATGCATCTTTATTTTCTGTGTTAGAAAGAAATACAAATCTGATAAACCCACTCCATTGCTCTAAAACCTTTTTGTGACTCCCCAAGGCTCTAAGAACTTGTTCTAACATCCCTAACATCTCCTGTGCTACCCAGTAAAATGTGGCACTGGTTTACTGCAGCCCCACATCCCACCACTCACCATGATTCTGTCTCACTGGGTCCTGAGGGGTCTTTTAAAAAGCAAAATAAATTCAGTTTAGAAGCTTTTAAAGGGTTCCCAACACACATAGAAAAGAAAATCCCAATGCCTTGCCATGAAGTTAAATGCCTTATATGTCCTGGCTTCTATCTAATTCTTCCTTTATTTCTGCTCCACATTTTCTCCCATTCATTCTATAACAATCACACTCAATTTCTTCCAGTTTCTCAAACCAATTGAGCTTCTTTTTTCACAAGACCCTTGCATTTTTCTGTTCTAATCTCCCAAGCTCTTGGCATGGATACTTCTCAAAGGTCTCGTAGAGCTCAAAAGTCATTTTTTCAAAAGAAATCTTTACTGATCATTCTGTTTAACATAGAAACCCCTTAACCACTCTTATTTCCTTCATAGAAATACCATAAATAGTATTTATGTATTATGTGTGTACGTATAAGTGTGTGCATGTGCACACATGCATGAGTATATGTGTACACACACACACATACAGACAGATACACATACACATACACCTTATCTCCTCCCTTTAACATGTAAGGTGTGTGAGGCCATAAGGTAGTTATTGTGTCTGTATTTTTCAATGTCATATATCCCAGACCTAACAGAGAAAGACACTTAATATAATATCAGATGGATAAAAAATTGGAAGTTAAGCGTGTATTTAGATGTGTCTCTCCCCACATCTATTCTAATGCCATGTATAGAGAATTATTTCAGTTAAAGCATGAGTATAAAAAATAAAATGGTCACACACTGAGAGTTTATATTTTATATTTCTGATGAATTTTCAGCTAAATTATTATGATTTTAAATCAATGAGGAGCTTTATGAGGTCAAAAATTGATTTAAATTTTAAACTGTATAATCAGATTTAGTGCAACTGAGAGTTTATTCATTTGAATTAATTTAGCATTACTTAGTTGTTTATAGGAAGAGAAAAATGCATGCCAAGCATATGATTACTCATTAGTTTTAAAAGTTAGTGGAATGAATTTTATTAAAAGAAAAAAGTCTTTGTTAATAAGGGGTAGATGGCTCTTTTGACAATGAAGATCAAAATACCCGGTCAATAGAACAGATGTTTCAGTTACTCCCCAAAAAGTTTCCCTAATCAAAAATGCATCTTTAAACTATTAATGTGAATTTTGCCCCAATTCAGTGAAAGTTGTATCAATCCTCAGATTGTAATAAATTGGCAAGATATGCATTCAGAAGTCTTAGGCAGACTTCAGAAAGCCACATCTGTTGGTGCTCTCATGATCTTATTTAGAAAGATTATCTCACAACAGATGTTTATGAGTATTTTTGGAAACAAAATACTATGATAGCATAATGTGTACTTATACTAAAAATTTAGGCCAAAGAAACCTGTAGTAGATTGCTTATATGTCTGAAATGTCAACACAATGTGTTACTACCTCCAAATATTTTAGAATGTATCTCTTACAAATCAGGTTATTTTTCCTACATAACTACAGTGCAATTGTCAAAATCAAGAAGTTTATAACATATGACTACCATCTAATCCTCAGATACAACTCATCTTCTGTCAAATTTTCTAATAAGGTTTCATAGGAGAATATTCCAAACCAGAGTTTTGTGTTAGTTTTAATCATTTCTATTCAGCATTCTTCAACCTAAACAACTTTCTGTCTTTGACTTTTATGACCTTGACACTTTGAAGATTACAGGCCAATTAACTTTAGAAAGACCTTCTATTTGGTTTGCCTAATATTTCCTCATAATTGCTTTCAGGTTATGCATAGTTAGCAGGAAAATCAGAGAAGTGAGGATTTTTTTTCTCGTTGCATCCTACTTGGTGGGACACATTTGTATTAGTCACATTATTAGTGATGTAACTTTGACTAAGGAACATCTTCCAGTCTCCTCCATTGTGAAGTTAATATTTCCCCTTTGGCATTAATAAATAATTTTAAAATTGTGTAATATATTGGTTGTTACCAAAACTTTAATTCATTTATTTATAGACACAGAGTATCCTATTATTTGTAACAGACTATGATCTGTTACTATTATTTATTTTCCTGATGAACGTGTTCTGATTTTGCCAGTGGAAGTCCCTCAGAGCTGGCTTCCGTATCTTTACTGGACTACCCTCATCATTCTTTGAATACTGCCTTGATTTCTTGCACAAAGGCTATCAAGGGCAACATACTTTCTCTGTCACATCCTTCATATCATACAATTCACTTAAACGTCCTGATTACTGCAAGTGGAAAATGACATAAACCAAGATCTAAATCCTCTGTATGCTCATTTTTATTAGCTTGTCACCGTTGCCAGACCTCTCAGTGAACAAAGCTACAGAAAATAAATTTGAGTGCATGTGCACACAAACACTGTTTGTATCAGTAATGTCCAACAGAACTTTCTCTTGGTTATTGAGAATATGGATATATGTAAATACAGAAAATATAGCAATAAATAGAGATGGAATAAATCGGCACAAAAATAACTGTATGTGATTATGTATGTAGATATGTTCATGAGGTAGACAAATGTTCCAGTTACCATTAATCATCTCTTGCATCTAACTCAACCTTCATCGTAATGAAACACCCCCCTTTTGTCAGCTGGCACAGTGATAAGATCTGCTATTAGAGAATAGTGGAGATACACTGTAATACTATATGCTTCTCATATGGGTTCCTGTGTCTCCTTTTCTTGCTTTTGTAGTGCTGGATAGCCTGTGAGATTCATCCCCAGTAGTTTCAATGGCACCTCCAATGGTAGTTTCCTAAAGGTGAACTGAAAGACAACCTTATGGTAAGCTCCCAGTATGTGGTCATTCCACTTGGCTTCCTGGGAGTGAGTTTCAAGGTCTCCCTAGCTGTCTTCTAGAACAGTTTCAAGTATGAGCTTCTGGGTAAGTTCTGTCAGTGCCTAGCCAGCTTCTCAGAGTTCAACAGCATCCCTCGTGGGAAGCTTGCCAGTAGATTTGTGGCAAATCCAACCAGTGCTTCAGCTCGATTTCCAGAAAATACAACACTGTTGTGTTTTTCAATACTTGCATTCCCTTGCTCCCAATATCCTTATATATTTACTTATTTTACCAATCCCCTGCCCACGCCCAGATTTCCAGAAAAAGTCATCAGCAGTCCAGCAGATTCTCTGCCGATTAGCCTCAGACCAAAGCCTGTGTCAGCTTTTGCAAAAGGGCAACGGAACAGACTTATGCACCGTCAAGGGAAGGACAATCACCCTTTCTGACAAGATCTGAATTTCAGCCTTGGAGAGCCCCTATTCCCTTTCCAGGTTTATTTATCGGGTACTCTCCTCCATCCCAGAGCGTTATTTATAATTTTCTTTACTACTTTTACATTAAGTCTTCCTTGTTCAAGTTACCAGGTGGCTCATATATCCTGACTGAACCCTAACTGAAAAAATACAGAAATAAACATAGGTCAGATTCATTGTATTTATAGGTGTGTGTGTGTGTACATACATAAACACACTATATAGTATATATGTACATATATGTGTGTGTATGCATACATAAACACACTATATAATATATATGTACATATATGTGTGTGTATGTATTCTTTGCTATCCAGTATGCCACTAACCACATGAAACTATTGAATACTTGAAATATGGCTACCATGACAGAATTGGACATTTAATTTTATTTAACTTTAATTTATTTAAAATTAAATAATCATATGTTGCTAGTGTCTACTGTACCAATGGGTGCATATACATACATACACATACCCACAAGCATACCAATGTGAACCCATATTTATTTCTATATCTATCTCTCTATCTGTATCTATCCGTCAGGTCAGTGCAATAAGGTTTATTCTAAAGAACATGCTTTCCATACTTGCATTCCCTTGCTCCCAATATCCTTGCATATAAACTTATTTTACCAATCCCCTTGTATACATTCAGATTTCTATCCCCTCCTTACCTCAGCGGTGCTTGGGAATCCTGCACTGGTTGCCCTACTCCTGTTCCACAACCGATGATGCTACCTTTTTACGCAGGTGAGCTTCTGACTGCTCTGACCACCCATGCATGCTGGCATACCCTTCTCCCCCTTTGTAACCCAATGTACTGCATTTGGAAGCCTTCCTCTGCAGAGGTGCTCCTCCTCCTTCACAGGCTCTACTATTTCACTCCAGGTGGCCTTCCACATGGCACCCTCTTCACTTGGAATCCATCACCGTACCAGGCTAGATCTTCTCAGGGACATCATTGTTACATCACCCATATTCTGTGTGCCAGGCCATGGTCCTTTCCAGATGTCCTCCTCACTCTGGGCTTTGATACCTTATGCCAAACTGCTTGTCATGGGTACTTACTCACCCTGGTAAGGATTTGACACATTGTTCAGGGCTATAATGTCTCTTCCATAATTAATATGGATCCCCCCTTACTCCATCCCAAATAATGGCTTTGGACTTACTTTCTCAGAAGAAAATGACAGGGAATAAAAAAGAAGGGAGTTCTATTCTAGCTTTTGTGTGTGTGCGCAGAAGGGAGGTCTTTTGATCTATCACTAATTGATATATTAATATTGAAATTTCAAACCATGATGATGGGTTCATCAGTTCACTCTGTCCTTTTATTATTTGCATCTAGGTGAAAACATCACAATATATATTTTTAAAAACTAATTATTCTCATTATGTAGTGGTGGTCTCCATCTTGAATAATACTTTTTTTTGCAAAGTCTGTTTTTTTATTATATTATTTATCTGTTGTAATTTTATTATTGATAACTAAATATACACTCTCTCCTCCATGCATAGGAGGGTTATGCTTTCCTACACTATTGAGGCTGATCTTCGCTATATAATAATGCTTTGGCCACTGGTATTCTGTGGAAGTGACAGTGTGTCCCTTTAAGCAGTCTTTAAGAAGCCTAACAAGTTTTTACCTACCATCTTCTCTCTAGCATTAGAACATACCCTATATAGAAGCTGGTTCTTCAATTTACATGCCGTAAAGAGACGGTCTGTGGACAATCTGAACCCTGTGTAACACCTGTAGCAGAGCTTCACCTGTCAGCATACAGGCCAGTGAGATAATAATATTGTTATGGATATTTTTGGATTTTTTAAAATAATTACTAATGCACTAAAAACTTGCTAATATATTATTTGGTAGAGAGATAACAAAAGAGAATCCAAAAGAATGGAATTTGATTCTTGAATGATTCTTCTCAATGAAAACATCCAGAAATTCTGAGACTTGAAAGTTAAAGTCTCAGGAAAATACTGTCACAGATAGTATTAAGATTTGTTCTATAAAACACTCTCATTGGATTGATGCTGCTCCCAGTGAAATGTATTAATACAAAAAAATAAGAAAAAAGGCTTATATAAAAGGGATTGATTGAAGTCATGTATCACTGAAGTCTTCCATGTCCAAAGATTATATATTTAACTTAAGAAAGAAAGAAACATTTCTTAAAAAGAATTGTGGGTGTGGTGTGACTGGAATCAAGTAAAAAATTATAATAATTAGGAAAAAACTAATGACATTTTGTGAGAGATTGATAGCCAAAATTGCCATCTTGGATGAAGAGAAACTTTGACAACTTGAAATGGAAATTTATTCTAAATTTTTATGGACGGAAATCTTATTGAGAAAGCTACTCATCCACCAAGGAGGAAATGTTTTCTAATGCTTTTTTCAAATGTGTTTGAGTAATATAATGAAATAGAAACACTCAGACCCTGCAGACAAAACCCATAAAGAACAAAGCTACCCTCAGGCAGCAGCAGTACTGGGGCCAAATCAAGGGGGGTAAGAATTTCTGCAGATGTTTGCAGCGTGATTCAGTTCTTCCCCTTTTGGGTAGGACCCTGGTCTACAACCTTGTATAGAATCCTCTTCTCTCTTCTCTTCCCCCTGCCATCCTTACTCCCACCTTCCTTTTCTTCTTTCCTTCCTTTCTTTCTCCCTCCCTCTCTCTTTTTCCTTTCTTTTTTGTTCTTAAATTTCCAGTCCAAGAAGTACCTCATCTAGATGTGATATATAAATTATTGAAATATAAAGGACTTTAAACCACATGAACCACATTTTATTTGGTTGAAAATTTTTGGATATATTCTTTGAGTTTCAGTAATTTGTTTTAGAAAGGGTCATTCTCCCCTCCTGTAACCTCCACGAGTCATATATTTTCTTGCCTTACTGATGTGGATAGGGCACGTAAATGGCATTGAGAAGTAGAATATGGAAGAAGTCAACAATATGCCAGTTCTAAGACGGCTTATCGAGAGACATTATGTCAATCACCTTGTCTGCCCAGACAGGAGATGCTATCTTAAACTAGGACCAGAAATGAGTTACATATAGAGCAGACCCAAACCCACCAGTATCCTGAAATAGAGCCACTGCAGCCAATCTGCAAACTTTTGGGTGAAAAATAAAAGTTTAAATCACTGAGAATTTTTACACAAATTTATATATAATTTACATAAGATTTGTTTGCCGTTTTTAATTTTTCATCCATTTTATCATTTTTTAATTGATAACCTGTATCTCCTTAAAAAGAAAACTGCATTGATAGAATTAACTTGAATTCAACTGTTTTATAGCATTAGTTATATATATATTGATAAAGTTTGATAATGCAGCATATAATAATAATGTGAGGGTTAGGGGTGCTGATCCACTATGTAGTCAAAAATCCATGTATAACTTTTGATTCCCCAAAAACTTAACTACTAATATCCTGCTGTTAATAGGAAGCCTTGCCAATGACATAAACAGTTGATTAACACATATTTTGTGTATTATGTACTTCATTCTTACAATGAAGAGGCTAGAGAAAACAAAATGTCCAGAAAAATCAGAAGGCAGAGAAAATATGTCTACAGTATGTGCTGTTGATACCATAAGTTTGCATCATCTGTTTAAAAGATGAATCATCTATCAGTACCTACATCAACATTGTCTTTTATGATACAAAACAATGTAGATACAAGTATTACTAACATGAGACATCAAAAGTGAAAAGATAATGTGAGGAAGAGATTTATTTACAGGTATAATGATTCATGCATTGATAGTGAGGGAGCAGCAAAATTATTGTTTTGTGGTACCTAGTATAATCAATACAATTGCATCATATTAGCCTAGCCTACAGATTAATGAATGACTCACTTAAAAAAATTTATGGCACACAGTATTACAGTCATATTCATTATACACTATTGGAAATATTGCTACATTAAAAATATATATACTTACCTATAATGATAAGCTGATATGCAGTTTCTCCAAAAATAAGACAGAGAAACTTACTGTATGGCAATGTAATTCTCCAAAAACAGTTACAAAAGAGTAAGAAAACTAACACATTATTCATTTTATATTAAATATCACTCATCTTACACCTATGTGTGAGGTAAATGACAGAATTTATAGAATCTCCTGCCTAGCTTTAGTTCATTTACATATCAGTAGGTATTTACCACTGCAGAGCCTCCCATCAATCTGAGTCAAGTGGTAGAGAGAAAATGTCCATTCTCTCCTCCCCTCTGTTCCTGGTACATAACCTGTTTGGCATCTGCCAGTCACCAAAGACCCACCAATAGAGTTCCTCCCAGAAGGGGTGGATGGGAAGTAGAGACCATGCTGTGGCTGCAGAGCACGAGCCATGGCCAGAGGAGATGAATGGGGCCGAGCCTGGCCCGCAAATTCAAGCAAGCTCTGAGCAATAAAAACAGTTTCTCCCAACCTACCCTTTCCCTTGAAGTATTTTGGTTTCACCAGTTTCATAGGGGATTCACCCCGGGCCAGGACCACCCCTCTCCCAGGAGCTACTCTATATAAGGATAAGCTATCCACTTCCATACAAGTTTTTCACTTGATGTTCTATACAATGAATAATTAGACCAAGATGATGATGATGACACAAAAAAATCTCATATAATTCCTGCCATACAATTATTAGATTTTCACACAAAGACCTATATATACAACACATCAGTTATTAGCTTTGGCATGACAACTATATATTATTCATTACACGGAAGTGGATCTTCATAAAGGTCTTCACCACATAATCTTCACATTAAGTAGCCTGAGGAGGAGGAATAACAGGAGGGCTTGGTCTTGCTGTCTCAGGTTTTGCAGAGGCCAAAGAGGTGGCAGAGGAGGAAGGGAATGCAGTAGAAGCAGGCACTTTATGGTGTAATTATATGTATATACAATGTAATTTCTGTCTGACATTTTTGCGTTTTCAGTTCTCTAAAAATGTTTCTGTATGGTACCAATCCTTCAGTTTGCTTTAGTTTCAGTGCCCCTATCAGAGAAGGGTCCACGTCACAAAAGAAGTTAAAAGCAGTCTTGAATAATCAGAATCCTTCTGCCAGATTACTTACTGTCAGTTTGTTTTCTTACATTGCTCTTTTATGTCTTCTTCCTCATCATGCAGCACTGGTTCAGAAGTACTCATCTCCATCAAGTTGTCTTAATTCCTCTGGTGTGGTGTCTATTAGCTCTTGAATTTCTCCAAGATCCATATCTTGAAACCCCTCTGACCCTTTTTTTCCATCTCTACAATCTATTTCATGATTTCCTTGGTTTGCTCTGTTCTAAATCCTTTGAAGTCTTGCACAACGTCTGGATAGTTTTCTCTAGCTAGAATTTAGTGTTTTGGGTCTGATTGTTTTCAGAGCTTTTTCTGTAACAGCAATGCTCCTCAATGGTGTTTTCCTTTCAGACTTTCATGATGTTCTATAAGGCTTGTCTTCTGTAGCATTTACAATTCTTTCCGTAGAGTACAGTGAGTAACTAGACTTAAAGGTCCTTATGATTCCCTGATCTGGAGGCTGACTGAGAAACGATGTGTTTGGGGGCAAGTAGCTTTTGGTGTTGAGCTCATGGGGTCCTGGGTGGCCAAGGTTATGGTCCAATATCAAAAGCACTTTAAAAATCAGTCCTTTACTTCCTCATTTCAGGGACAAAGCACCAATGGAACCAATTCAAAAAAGGGTTCTCATTATCCGGGCCTTCCTTTACTACAACCAACAAACTGGCAGCTGGTGTTTATCTTTTCTTTTCAAGGCTCATATTAGCATCTTTATTGATAAGGGCAGTCATGATCATAAACCCCATTGCATTTGCACAAAATAGTAGAGTTAATCTATATCTTCCTGCCTTAAATCCTGGTGCTTGCTTCTCTTCCTTAGGTACAAATGTCCTTTGTGGCATTTTTTTTCCAGGATAGGGCACTTATGTTCAGACATATATCCTTTCTTCTCAATGATTTGCTTAATGGTGTCTGGGAATTCACTTGCTGACTAGGTGGGCAGAAGCTGCTTCTCCAACTATCTTAACATTTTTTAAGCCAAATTCTAAAATTGTCAAACCATCTTTGCTGGCATTAATTCTTAAACTTTAGATCCTTTACCTTCCTTTGCTTTTGTTTTTATATGACTTTGTTTTTTCCTGAAACAGAGGGGATAGGTTTGCCTTTCTTACAGCAATCGTGTACCCATTTAAAGCTGCATTGTCAATACCAGATAAAAAGATATCTTACAAAAAGTGCAAGGTTTTTGTCCTGCTGGCATAACTGCAGCAAAGTCTCATGAATATCTTTTTTTTTAACAGTGGTCCTTATGCTGGATTCATTTATCTTGAAATGGCAGACAACCACAGCTGCAGACCTCAATCTATGGTACATATCTGGCAATTCAACTTTTTCCTGGTAATGTCATGACTTTTCTCTGCTTCTTGGGAGCACTTACAGCATCACTAATGACACTTCATTTGGGTCCTGTAGTATTATTCAAGATTTATGTTGTTGCACTAAACACAATAAAAAATGTGCAGTAACTGCAAAAGATCCCTTTTCAATGTGACACTCAGCTTACCAGAGAGACTGCTCACATGGAGAAGATTACTGTCACTCTGTGCTTTAAGTAGATATATGCCAACTCTTGAGCTCACTGTAATGATACAGGAGGTGGCTTTGAAATTATTACAGTAGCACAGTATAAAGTACAGTTAATTTTAGGCCGTTATGATTAATATGGCATCTTTATGTTTGTCTACATTTCTCTCTACTGTGAATAATTCCACATATGATCTGTCAGTGTTTGTATGTGTTGTTTTGATAAATATTAACTTTTACAATAGATTGGTGTATATTTTATGGTAGTAAGTATAAAATAGAATTGTATCTACATATACCTTATACATTCATAATGTAACTTTTTGTTAATTTTTTTATTTCTAGGTTATGCAGTTTTTCTGCAAATTTTAAAAAATTGCTGTAAATCTCCAAAAAAGTTTCCAATACATTCATTGAAGAAAAAATCCACATGTAAGTGGACCCATGTGGTTCAAACACATGTTATTCAAAGGCCAACTGTATATGTTATTTTATATAATATAATTTACTTACTAATTAATAAAAATAAAATTAGAATAGTATAATGGAATGTGAAATGTTTGCATTCATAATTAATACTCATATTTCTAATAGGCTATGTTATCATTGCTTAAGTGATAGCTTACCCATTGTTTAACTATTGTCTAACTTTCATTTTGATATTATATATATGTCTCAGTGATTAACATGCTTAATTCTAGATTTGCTGCAAAACTGTCTAGAAATTATGTCACCTTTTGTAAGTAGTTAAAATATTTCCATAGCCATTCAGTAGTATTTTCAACCTGGAAACCCATCCTGAAAAATAAAAAAAAAGCTATTACAGATATGAAAACATTTCAATATTACCAATTACTTATTACTTACAATGTCATACAGGCTCTGATTTTGAACATCTATACTTTAGTATAATTAATTCCATTTATATCTTCCTTCCTTTCATTTAGAATAATACAAGAAGTTGATTCTCATTTTCTTAGTTTTCACACTTGGACATCTTTAGCCAAAGGGTAACACTTAATATTAATTTATCTATTTTATACTACAACTTCAAAAGGGACAATAATAATCTTTAGAACAATTAGTGCTTTCTGCAATATTATAATGAGTGAAACCAATAAATCTATCAAGTATATTTTGCTTATAGTCCATTTTAGTTCATGAATTTCAGAATCTACAATTATTGATTTTTCATCTGCTTAATACAGCTGGTTTCTTCTTTTTTTTTTTATTAAGGTATCATTGATACACACTCTTACGAAGGTTTCACAAGAAAAACAATGTGATTATTACATTCACCTTTATTATCGCCTCCCTCCCCATACCTCATTGCAGTCACTGTCCATCAGTGTAGTAAGATGCCACAGAGTCCCTATTTGTCTTCTCTGAGCTACATTGTCGTCCCTGTGATCCCACACACACCATGTGCACCAATTATGGTACCCCACAATCCCCTTCTCTCTCCCTCCCCACCTGCCCTTCCCACCCCTCCCCTTTGGTAACCACTAGTCCCTTCTTGGAGTCTGTGAGTCAGCTGCTGTTTTGTTTCTTTAGTTTTGCTTCATTGTTATACTCCACAAATGAGGGAAATAATTTGGTACTTGTCTTTCTCCCCCTGGCTTATTTCACTGATCATAAATACCCTTCAGCTCCATCCATGTTGTTACAAATGGCAGGATTTGTTTCTTTCTTATGGCTGAATAGTATTCCATTGTGTATATGTACCACCAGTTCTTTATCCATTCATCTAATGATGAACACTTGGCTTGCTTTCATATCTCAGCTATTGTAAACAGTGCTGCAATAAACATAGGGGTGCATATGCCTTTTTGAAACTGTGAAGTTGTTTTCTTTGGATAAATTCCTAGGAATGGAATTCCCAGGTCAATGGTATTTCTATTTTTAATTTATTGAGGAACCTCCATATTGCTTTCCACAATGGTTGAACTAGTTTATATTCCCACCAACAGTGTAGGAGGGTTCCCCTTTCTCCTCATCCCCGCCAGCATTTGTTGTTCCTAGTCTTTTCTATGTTAGCCGTCCTAACTGGTGTGAGGTGATATCTCATTGTGGATTTAATCTGCATTTCCCTTATAATTAGTGATGTGGAACATCTTTTCATGTGCCTGTTGGCCATCTAAATTTCTTCTTTGGAGAAGTATCTGTTCATATCCTTTGCCAATTTTTTAATCGGGTTATTTGCTTTTTGGATATAATCAATTATGCTTGTTTCCTTATCTTGTTGGATATTTTATTTACAAATATATTCTCCCATACTGTAGGAGCTTTTTTGCTCTGCTGGTGGTGTCCTTTGCTGTACAGAAGCTTTTTAGCATAGTGTAGTCCCATTTGTTCATTTTTTATTTTGTTCCCCTTACCCGAGGAGATGCGTTCAGAAAAATACAGCTAGTTTCTTTGAAAGAAATAAAGATACCATTACTGTAAAGAAAATCTGATAATATATTTTTATATTTTATTTGTTTTTTATTGTGGAATTTTAATCTATATACAGAGTTTTAAGAACTAAACGTGTTTAATTTCTAAACCAGAAATAATTCTTTTGACTACTGAGTCTACAGTCCCTATTCAGTCATCTTCATATTTATATTTATGAGGTAAATGGTTTATGAGAGTGGACTTTCTCTTGTGGAGGCTGTGATTCTGCCAAACTAATGTATAGGAACTGTATCTTCTTTTCTGTTCTGTGTAAAAAAAGCTGACAAAATTTCAAAAGTGTCAGTTAAGAGGCAATTGCAAAACACAAGGCAGTGGCATTCCTGACAAGCTGACAATACCTACAGATCATGATAGAAATCATTTTGTGTTTGGGTGACTACTACGGGTAGTCTGACAGCTGATTCATACAAGTTACTAAAGAAGTCAGAAAGAATGTGAACATATTAAAGAATTAAAGACCATAAGGAAAGGTGATGGATCTACTTTTCCTTGCAACTGCTATTATAACACCCACCTACACTTTCACTGAAACTTTTTTCTTGCATTATCTAAAACAAATAAGCCTGAGACAAAGGAAGAATAATATGATTTACTGTGTAATATTTTTTTGTTTATCACTTATGTCCTTCCAGTAGAATGTAATGGCCCAAAGTATTTTTGTTTGATTCATTGAGCCCCATAAACTCAGGCAGAATAGAATTTTGTACTTAGTAGACATTCAATAAACTTTTTTGATTGTATTAATGAGGTAAACCAAAGATGCAAGTGTGTTGAATTGTCAAATTTTTTAACAGAATCCATACCAGCGGTTTCATTTCAATTTTTAAGATGAAATGAAAAAGTGAATGAAAACTCAGTTTCTGTCGGAGTTATTGAAGATTTTATAATTAAGGTGTTAGGATAAACCACGTATCACTTTTCATTCTACAAATATGTCCTATTCAATCAGTTAATGATCTTTCTGCTACTGTATTTGTAATTATTATTATGGGAAGAACACTGAACATGAAATCTACCTTTTTAACAGATTTTTAGGTATATAATACAGTATTGTAAACTATAGGCATATGTTGTATAGCAAATATCTACAACTTATTCATCTTGTATAGTTTAAAATTTATACTCTGAACATCTCTTCATTTCTGTTTCCCCTCAGTCTCTAGCAACCAGTCTACTCTCTACTTCTAGGATTTTGACTATTTTGGGTATCTCACACAAATGGAATCATATAGTATTTTTCCTTATGTCACTGACTTATTTCACTTAGCAAAATGTGCCCCATGTTCATACACTTTGCATTTGTCAGGCTATCCTTCTTTTCTAAGGCTGAATAATATTCTGTTGTCTGCATATACCACATTTCATTAGTGATCAATCCATTGATCACATTTACGTTGCTTCCATATCTTGGCTGTTGTGAATAATGCTGCAATGAACTTGGAGGTGCAAATATCTCTGAATAAAAATTCAGATCCAGGAATGCTGAGTCACATGTTATCAGAGCTTACATACAGAGCAATGCAACAGAATAGAGGCCCATGAATAAACTCACACATATAGTCAACTAGATCTTCAACAAGAGTGCCAAGAATTCACATGGAGAAAGGATAGTCTCTTCAACAGACTGTGAGAAAACTAGATATTTACATACAAAAAAAATGAAAGTGATCTTTATCTTATACTATACCCCAAAACAAACTCAAAATGGATTAAAAACTTAAGTGTAATACTTTAATCTCTGTTTTTTCTAGATGAAATATAAGACAGATGATTCTTAATATTGATTTGCAATGTTTTCTTGGATATGATACCAAAAGCATAAGAAGCAGAAGCAAAAATAGATCAGTGGGACTACATCAAACTAAAAAGCTCTTGGACGGCAAGAGAAACAGTCTACATAAAGGAGAGGCAGCCTATGGAGTGGAAAAAATTAGCAAACCATGTATTTCTGATTGTGATTAATATCTAAAACGTTTAAAGAATTTCTATAACTCAATATAAACAAAAAAACACATAAATGAGTGAAGGACTTGAATAGACATTTCTTCAAAGAAGCCATACAAATAGTTAATAGGTATATGAAAAGGTGCTCAAAACTTTTAATCATCAAGGAAATGCAAATCAAAACCACATTAGATATATACCTGTTAGGAGTGTCTTTATTTAAAAGTAAAATAAAATGAATTAAACAAAATCAAGAAAACAAGGGTTGGTAAAATGTAGAAAAATCTGAACCCTTTTACACTGTTGGTGGGAATGCAAAATATTACAGTGGATATGGAAAACAGTATGGCGTTTCCTCAAAAAATTAAAAATAGACCTACCAAATTGTCATGGTATTTACTTGGAGGCATGGCACAAACTTTCATTCTTTTTTTTTTATTATTAAGGTATTTTTGATTTACACTCTTATGAAGGCTTCACATGAAAAAACAATGTGGTTACTACATTTACCCACATAATCAAGACCCCACCCATACCCCAACACAGTCACTGTCCAACAGTGTAGTTTAGATGCCACAGATTCACTGTTTGCCTTCTCTGTGCTACAAAGTTTTCCGTGTGACCCCCCACACCATGTATACTAAACATAATAACCCCAAAATCCCCATCTCCTTCCCTCACCACCCGCTGTCCCACACCCCTCCCCTTTGGTACCGCTAGTCCCTTCTTGGAGTCAGTGAGTCTGCTGCTGTTTTATCCCTTCAGTTTTGCTTTGTTGTTATACTCCACAAATGAAGGAAATAATTTGGTATTTGTCTTTCTCCACCTCACTAATTTCACTGAGCATAATATCCTCCAGCTCCATGCATGTTGTTGCAAATGGTAGGATTTGTTTCATTCTTATGGCTGAATAGTATTTCATTGTGCATAGGTACCACCACTTCTTTATCCATTTATCTACTGATGGACACTTAGGTTGCTTCCTTATCTTGACTATTGTAAATAGTGCTACAATAAACATAGGGGTGCATATGTCTTTTTGATCTGAGAACTCGTATTCTTTGGGTAAATTCCAAGGAGTGGGATTCCTGGATCAAATGGTAATCCTTTTTTTAGTGTTTTGAGGAACCTCCATATTGCCTTCCACAATGGTTGAACTAGCTTATATTACCACCAGCAGTGTAGGATTGTTCCCCTTTCTCCGCATCCTTGCCAGCATTTTTTGTTCCTAGTCTTTTCAATGCTGGCCATCCTTACTGGTATGAGGTGATATCTCATTGTGGTTTTCATTTGCATTTCCCGGATGATTAGGGATGTGGAGCATCTTTTCATGTGTCTGTTGGTGATCTGAATTTCTTCTTTGGAGAATTGTCTCTTCATATCCACTGCCCATTTTTTAATTGGGCTTTTGAATTTTGGGTGTGCAAGTGTGTGAGTTCTTTGTATATTTTGGATGTTAACCCCTTGTTGGAGATGTCATTTACAAATATACTCTCCCATACTATAGGATGCCTTTTTGTTCTGTTATGGTGTCCTTTGCCATACAGAAACATTTCAGTTTGATGTCGTCCTATGTGTTCATTTTTGCTTTTGTTTCCCTTGCTCGAGGAGTTGCATTCAGGAAGAAGTTGCTAATGCTTATATTCAGGAGATTTTTGCCTATGTTGTCTTCTAAGAGTTTTATGGTGTCATGACCTACATTCAGGTCTTTCATCCATTTCAAGTTTACTTTTGTAGATGGGGTTAAACAATAATCTAGTTTCTTTCTTTTGCATGTAGATGTTCAGTTTTGCCAACACCAGTTGTTGAAGAGGCTGTCATTTCCCCATTGTATGTCCATGGCTCCTTTATTGTATATTAATTGACCATAAATGGTTGGGTATATATCAGGGCTCTCCAGTCTGTTCCATTGCTCTATGGGTCTGTTCTTGTGCCAGTACCAAATTGTCTTGATTACTGTGACTTTGTAGTAGAGCTTGAAGTTGGAGAGCATAGTCCCCCCAGCTTTATTCTTCCTTCTCAGGATTGCTTTGGCTATTTTTGGTCTTTTGTGGTTCCATATGAATGTTAGAATAATTTGCTCTAGTTCATTGAAGAATGCTGTTGTTATTTTGATAGGAAATGCATTGAATCTGTACATTGCTTTAGGTAGGGCGGCCATTTTGACAATATTAATTCTTCCTATCCATGATCATGGGATATGTTCCCATTTATTGGTATCTTCTTTAATTTCTCTCATGAGTGTCTTGTAGTTTACAGAATGTAGGTCTTTCACTTCCTTGGTTAGGTTTATTCCTAGGTATTTTAATCTTTTTGATGCAACTATGAATGACATTGATTTCCCGATTTCTCTCTCTGGTAGTTCATTATTAATGTATAGGAATGAAACAGATTTCAGTGTATTAATTTTGCATCCCACAACATTGCTGAATTCAGATACTGATCTAGTAGTTTTGGAGTAGATTCTTTAGGGTTTTTTATGTACAATATCATGTCATCTGCAAAGAGGGAGAGTTTAACTTCTTCCTTGCCAATCTGGATGCCTTTTATTTCTTCATGTTGTCTGATTGCCATGGCTCGTTCCTCCAGAACTATGTTGAATACAAGTGAGAAGAGTTGGCATCATTGTCTTGTTCCCGATCTTCATGGAAAAGGATTCAGCAACTTGCTGTTAAGTATAATGTTGACTGTGGGTTTGTCATGCATGGTCTTTACTATCTTGAGTTACTTGCCCGCTACACCCATTTTCTTGACAGTTTTTAATATGAATGGATGTTGAATTTTGTCAAATACTTTTTCAACATCTATGGAGATGATGATCATGTGGTCTTTGTCCTTCTTTCTGTTGATGTGGTGGATGATGTTGATGGATTTTCGAATGTTGTGTCATCCTTTCATCCCTGGAATAAATCCTACTTAATCATGGTAGATGATGTTTTTGATTCATTTTTGAATTTGGTTTGCTAATATTTTGTTGAGTATTTTTGCATCCATGTTCATCAGGGATATTGGTCGGTAATTTTTTCTTTTTGTGGTGTCTTTGCCTGCTTTGGTATTAGAGTGATGTTGGCCTCATAGAATGAGTATTCCATCTTCATCCACTCTTTGGAAAACTTTAAGGAGGATGGGTATTAGGTCTTCACTCAATGTTTGATAAAATTCAGTGGTAAAGCCATCTGTTCCAGGGGTTTTGTTCTTAGGTAGTTTTTTTATTAGCAATTCAATTTCACTGCTGGTAATTGGTCTGTTCATATTTTCGGTTTCTTTCTGAATCAGCCTTGGAAGATTGTATTTTTCTAGAAAGTTGCCCATTTCTTCTAGGTTTTACAGTTGGTTGGCATATAATTTTTCAAAGTATTCTCTAATAATTCTTTGTATTTCTGTGGCATCTGTAGTGATTTTTCCTTTCTCATTTCTGATTCTGTTTATGTGTGTAGACTCTCTTTTTTTTCTTGATAAGTCTGACTAATGGTTTATCTATTTTGTTTATATTCTCAAAGATCCAGTTCTTTGTTTCATTGATTCTTTCTATTGTTTCATTCTTCTCAATTTTATTTATTTCTTCTCTAATCTTTATTATATTCCTCTTTCTATTGACTTTGGGCCTCACTTGTTGTTCTTTTTCTAATTTTGTTAATTGTGAGTTTAGAGTGTTCATATGTGATTGTTCTTCTTTCCTAATGTAGGCCTATATCGCAATATACTTTCCTCTTAGCATGGCCTTCACTGTGTCCCACAGATTTTGCAGTGTTGAATTATTATTGCCATTTGTCTCCATATATTGCTTGATCTCTGTTTTTATTTGGTCATTGATCCATTGCTTATTTAGGAGCATGTTGTGAAGCCTCCATGTGTTTGTGGGATTTTTCATTTTCTTTGCATAATTTATTTCTAGTTTCATACCTTTATGGTCTGAGAAACTGTATGGTACAATTTCAATCTTTTTTAATTTATTGAGGCTCTTTTTGTGGCCTAGTATATGATCTATTCTTGAAAATGTTCCATGTGCACTTGAGAAGAATGCATATTCGCTGCTTTTGGGTGTAGAGTTCTGTAGATGTGTGTTAGGTCCATCTGTTCTAATGTGTTTTCAGTGCCTCTGTCTCCTTACTTATTTTCTGTCTGGTTTATTGGTCCTTCAGAGTGAGTGGAGTGTTGAAGTCTCCTAGAATGAATGCATTGCATTCTATTTCCACTTTTAATTCAGTTATTATTTGTTTCACATATGTAGGTGCTCCTCTGTTGGGTGCATATTTATAACAGTTATATTTTCTTGTTGGATTGACCCCTTAATTGTTATATAATATCCTTCTTTGTCTCCTGTGACTTTCTTTTCTTTGAAGTCTATTTTGTCATATACAAGTACTGCAACTCCTGCTTTTTTCTCCCTATTAGTTGCATGAAATATCTTTTTCCATCCCTTCACCTTCAGTCTGTGTATGTCTTTGGGTTTACAGTGAGTCTATTGTAGGTAGCAAATAGATGGGCCTTGTCTTTTTATCCATTCAGTGACTCTATGTCCTTTGATTTGTGCATTCAGTCCATTTACATTTAGGATGATTATTGATAGGTATGTACTTATTGCCATTGCAGGCTTTAGATCTTGGTTACCAAAGGTTTAAGGTTAACTGTCTTACTATCTAAGAGTCTAACTTAACTCACTTAATATGCTATTACAAACACAATCTAAAGGTTTTTTTTTTTCTCCTCCTTTTTCTTCATCCTCCATTTTATATATTAGGTATCATATTCTGTACTCTTTGTCTATTCCTTGATTGACTTTGGGGATAGTCAATTTAATTTTGCATTTGCTTAGTAATTAACTGTTCTACTTTCTTTATTGTGGTTTTATTACCTCTGGTAATAACCAGTTTAAAACAGTTATTAAACCTTAGGAACACTTCCATCTATAGTAGTCCCTACAAAATACACTGTAGAGACAGTTTGTGGGAGGTAAATTCTCTCAGCTTTTGCTTATCTGGAAATTGCTTAATCACTCCTTCAAATTTAAATGATAACCTTGCCAGATAAAGAATTCTTGGTTTCAGGCCCTTCTACTTCATTGCATTAAATACATGATGTCACTTCCCTCTGGCCTGTAAAGTTTCTGCTGAGAAATCTGATAGCCTAATGGGTTTTCCTTTGTATGTGATCTTATTTCTCTCTCTGGCTGATTTTAACAGTCTGTCCTTATCCTTGATCTTTGCCATTATAATTACTATATGTCTTAGTGTTTTCTTCCTTGGGACCCTGTGTTGGGAGATCTGTGCACCTCCATAGCCTGAGAGACTATTTCTTTCCCCAGATTGGAGAAAGCAGATCAATTTCCTTCTCAAAGACACTTTATATCCCTTTTTCTCTCCCTTCTCCTTCTGGTATCCCTATAATGCAAATATTGTTCTGTTTGGATTGGTCACACAGTTCTCTCAATATTCTTTCATTCTTAGAGATCCTTTTAACTCTCTATGCCTCAGCTTCTTTGTATTACTCTTCTCTAGTTTCTATTTCATTTATTGTCCCCTCCACCGTATCTAATCTGCTTTTAATACCTTCCATCATGCTCTTCAATGATTGGATCTCCAACCAGGATTCATTCCTGAATTCTTGAATATTTTTCTGTACCTCCATGAGCATGTTAATGATTTTTATTTTGAAATACATTTCAGGAATATTCATGAGTTCTAATTAATTTAAATCTTTCTCATGTGTTGTATTCATAATTTTACTTTGAACCAGTTTTCTTTGGTGTGTCATATTTGTATATGGCGCCCTCTAGTGCCAGGAAGCTCTTCTCTCTGGAGCTGCTCAGCCCCTGAAGCAATGTCAGGGGTCACAGGGGAGTGGTATTGGTGCTTGGGTGGGAGGGGAAGAACTGCTTCCTGCTTTCCAGCTGCTATGACTGCCTGCACTGCCAGAACCAGTGCTCCGAGCACACTGGTATAAGCCTCTATGCTTTGCATTTGTAGTTGCTGTAGACAGGGCTTCTTTCTGGCTGGCCTAATGCCAGGGTAGGGTTTGCCGGTTTGAGAGTTAGGTGGGGCTGACCGGGAGAAAGGCACAGTAGGCTGCGTATCATGGAGGGGATCCTTCAAGCTGTGTAGCCAGCCAGGGAGCTGGAGCACCTGAAGATCAAGAAAGTTCCCAATGTATGGGGAAGAATGCACCAGAACAATTTTGTCTACCTGTCCTTTGTCTTGAGCAGTAAGCTCTGTGCAATCCTTGCCCCTTTAGCAGCCGTCCTGCTGTTAGAAAGTTTCTCAGACTTTCCACCTTTCTCTTGTCCCAGAGAAGCCATATATGGATCCCTGCTTTCCACAAGCAGCTGGAATCTCAGTCTCTCCAGGTATTCTTCCCTTTTTACCTTCCAACTGCCTTATCACAAGAATAACATGAAAGCACCATGAAATGTAGGTTTGTGCTTCCAGAGCAGATCTCTGGACTTAGGGATTCAGCAGTCCCAGGTATCCACTCCCTCCCAGTTCCATTTCTCTTCCTCCAGCTGGTGAGCTGTAGTAGGGGAAGGGCTTGGGTCCAGCTGGGCCATGGTGGTATGTTACCCTGTTACATGAGGTTTATTCTTTTCTCCAGGTGTATGCAATTTGGCACAGCCCTCTCTCCTGTTGCTCTTTCTGGATTAGTCATAGTAATTATATTTTCCTATTATATGCAGTTTTAGGAGGAAGCCTCTTTCTCACCTCTCACGCCTCCATCTTTAATCCTCTCCTTCCAAACTTTCATTCTTCATGGAGCTAAACTATTAATCATTTTCCTTAAATTAAAATCATCCTGTTGTAGCTTTCCATTAACTTTAATCACAGGGCATGGTAATATTAAAAGATGCCCTAAGTGGTCTTATGTATTCCAAACATATTCTTTCACCTTCATTCTGCAGTGGTAGTACAATTGTCCCTTGGAAACATGGACCAATGCCCCAGCCAGGACAACTGGAATTATCTTTTCCAATTTTACATTCCAGAACTGAGGAAATAATCACAGGATGTGTTCATGGATCCACAAACTGACGTGATCTAAATTAAAACTCAATTGATCACCTGATTTCCATAAATCCCTATTCTGACTGGTGGACCAGGACCACAGTGATGTTTTGTGACTCTTGGAATCATTGTCAATCAAAACCAGTGTCTGGTAATCCTGAAAAGTTTGTTCAATTTTTTCCATAATGCACACTCTGTGAAAGTCCATAGATCCCTTTGGGGAAGGCTAGCAGTAAGATTAAGAGTATATATTTTGGCAGAGGAGGAGAGTCCTTCCTATAAAGACTCACCTTTCCCTTCATTCAAGAACTTCTGGGTTTGTAAACTGGCTCAATACAGGGAACTGAATGAGGGCCTATGATTCTGTTTTTATGATTCAGGTTAGCCTTTTTCACTTGACTTAGGATTCCTCCACTTACACAAATAAAGTAAAAATTTGGTAGACTGGCCATCTATTTCACTTTAGGGGCACCATAATCTACTAGCCAACACTGGTTTGCAAGTCAACACATTTTGCAAATAAGAATATTCTGATTACTGATTTGACTCTGTCATCCATTCTGGTAGCCATACTCACCTTGCCTTTGAAAATTAAGTGCGGCTACTTGGCTCCTGAAACTCTGGGATCCAATTATCCCTATTACATTTAGGTTTCTAATTCAGGGTCAGTAGTAAGCCCTGTATGACCTATAGAAAAGAGTGAGTAACAATGAAAACTGTACAACTAAGAGCTCCTTTCAGTAAAAGATAATTTAAAACAATAATATCCATTATGTTGTATTTTTATATTTAATAAAACATCAAAACTGAAATTATATTTTATATGCTACTATTTTGTGATAATCAACAATTCCTATAATAACATAACATTTGGTATTTAAATATTTTGTGTTCTTTTTTTCTTGAAATTTTGAAATTAAAATTTGGTTACAAATCAAATACAGAAAATTGATGTCATTTACAATGGTTCTGCTATATTAATGCAAAAATTTTAAGGACATTAAATATGTAGAATTCATGTAAGCAGAAAACTATAATTAGGATTTATTTTATTAAATATCTCCCTGTGATTCTATACCAACACTGAAGAATTTACAAGTATCACCATCATTTAAAAAATAGCAAAATGTTTTAAAATAAAAAAAATTTAACTTTTTTTCTTAAGAATGCCTTTTTGGTTTTGAATCATTAATCCTGTGTCAAAATAATTAAATAACCAATAGACATCACTAATACCTATGCAAAATATTCATAAATGTGTCAAAATAATTAAATAACCAATAGACATCACTAATAACTATGCAAAATATTCATAAATGTGTATATATATGTATGTATGCATATGCAATTCATATTTACATACAGTAATATTATAGATATAATTGTGTAAAAATTATAGATTCTATGGATGAATCCTTTATAACCTGGTTTCTTTGGATTTGTGCCTGTGCTTCAGGAATTCTGTAAAAATCTTTAAACTTCTGTACAAATTTAAAATTTAAATACTTGCATCCATTTTTTTTCCTTAGGAAAGGTCATAAATTTCATGAACTTGCTATATGTCCATTACCAAATAAGGCTCTAAACTATTATATATTTCATAGAAATACTAATTTTTCATATTGCATACTGGAAAATTAGATTAATAAAATCAGTTTGCATTTATCTTTATTACCTAGTGCCATAAGGTACTTTTTTTAATTCTAAACAGTTTTCTTACCAAAGAGCCATAGACTTGTTTAGGGTGTCATATTTAGTGTATGTATTTATGTGCACAGTTTTAAGCCATGTAAAAAGACAACAGATCATGAGTGTTAAAGGGCAGATAAAGAAAGAGTTTCACACTGGAGCACATAAAATTCCTGTTGAAAAGTAGGATCCTATCTCCTCCAAGTCTACATTTTTATAACTCATAATTACTTCATATTGTCAGTAATAATGGTTTATAGTTTGCTAGAATACCATTATTTACAGCTGGGAAAAGTGTCTCAAACATTACATAATAACTTAAAGTAGCATATATTTAATGCATGTAAATAGTAGCATTGTTCATTAAAAGTAAACAAAATTTTTCTGCTTATAGTTGTTGTTTGAAACTACCCTAATTCTCATGCATACTGGCAGTGAGATATGTCTATCCTTACACAGGGCAGAGACCTTTTCAGTACTTATAAATCTAGGAGAGCTAATGCCAGAGTGATATTTCAAGAAAAGTGCCACCGCAGAGGAGTCCGACCATATTTCATTTTCAGTAGCAGCACTGAGTGTCCAAATTACCAGCACTCCCAAACCATTGTGAAGGTATCCTGTCATCCATTCACTAGCAATTTGCCTGCCCTATTCCTTGTCCTTCACATGTTCCTCCAATCTTTCTTTTTCTCTCTCTCCTCACAAACACTAGCAGATTTTAGCTTACTTACAAGTTTCATAAAAATCCACCTATAATATCCCTAATCCAAACACTTTCAGCTGAGATTGAGATCATTAATATTTAAGCAATTTATACCTTTGTAAATATAGTGATAACAACACAGTTATTTTTCTAAAATGGTTGTTTTTTCATATCTAACAATATGTTAATGTTTATCCTGCTTTGCCTGATAAAATAGTGAATTTTACAGTAAGGGAAATTAGATGTATTGAATGATGAATTGTTAAAACTGGCAAGTGCATTTGACAATGCTAAAGAGAATATTCCTTTAGGTATATATTTTTTGACATAGGTGATAATCATAAATATGATTTAGTTATAAATAACAATATATTAGTACTCTCTTCTGAGCTTGATGAAGTTTATATATATATCTCCTTTCTGTTTAATGTAAAAAAACCAATTCTCCTTTACTATTGAGAATTTCTCTTTCTTCTATAAATATTTTAGAGAAACTTTCCTTTAGGTGTTCCATTTGCTTGATATCATGAATTTGTATACATAAGACTATGATTTTTATTTAGTTTTGAATCTCTTGTAACTATTATTTAAAGTCTCCTTTGAATCTTTAGATATTTAGAATTTACATATTTAAAATGTTTTTTTTTAATTCAGCAAGACTTGCTTTATGAAACTTAGGTCAGTTTTCATAAACATTCCTTAGATGTTGAATTTAATCAGTACATCTTGCCGTTGTTAGGTGTAGTGATCTACAGGTATTAACTATGGCAAGTTTGCTTATTGTGTGATTGACATCCCCTATAATTTACCAATTTGTATGGGGGCTATATGGTATTTGCATTTTGTTTTTCAGTTCCCCTTAGTATATTTAATTTGTGACTTTAATAAAATATATTTCCATAAAAGAGTGAAAATAGAAACCAAGTTATATTGGATTGAGTAGGGAAATAAACAAAGAAACAGAAAATTTAGATTAAAGTTTAAGATATTTAAGAAGGAAAAAGAATAGATACATTTGTTTATTTTTCAGATAAAAAGTTTGTACTTTTTTGCTCATAATTTCCAAAGATATCATAAATATTCAACATACATTAGCTGTATTAAAAATTTTGTGACCTCCCAAATTCAAATTGATATGTACAAAATGAGAAATATGTATGTTTTGTATTGCTTCTCTGAATATACACCAATGACTATAGTTTGCTAATTAATGGACTGCAAGTAATATATGAAGAAATTTTACAAAAAGATGTAGCTCCTTCCTTAAGGAAGCAAAATCATGATTTAAAATAGGTCACACCCTCATTTTTGAATTTTGCATAATCACACATATAAATCTTTATATTGCATTCTCCATTGTAAGTGTAATCTTACAGAGCAAATATTGTACTTTATCAGAATATAAGACAGTAATTGAGTAAAGTTCATAAAGTTATTGAAAATAAAAGATCTATATACTTTTCATGAGCTACTTTCAGAGGTATCTGTTACAGTGATTCTGTTTTGAGACAGTGCATATTTTTTTAGTATTTATTACCAACATGGGTAATATTTGTAAGTTATTTTTAATTGAGTATGTTTTCCTGGGGTCAAATTTATATCTGAGCCATAAGAACATTTGATGGTCCTGGTCTAAATAATAAATTGCAAGGTTGAAAATAAATGTGAATAATACAAATTACAAATATTAACCAGAGTGGCTATATGAAATGTTAGATCTTCTGCTTTAAGGAATATTTTAAAAACCTAGGATTAACAAAAATAGAGTCTAATATACTTTGTTTTCTCCTTTTTTGGTAAGGTTACCACTCTACTATGAATGTACATATAATTATTGCTTCATAGAAATTATCTCTTTTTCTTAATCAAAATATTATTTCCTTCCTTAATGTTAAATTCTGACCTGTTGATATTTGCAGAATATTTCTATGTGTTGACTTTTTCCATCCCAGCAGTTCAGCTCGAATTTATCTGAAGATTTAAAAAGAAACAAGTAAACAAAACTCCGGCTTTTTTTCTTCAATTGAAAATTAATGGCTAAAGTATCTCTAAGGACTGGAAAAATACTGATTTGAAAGAAAGTGTTCTGTCAGCTAAACTGCATAAATGCTCTCCTTAAAGGAGTTCAATGGTCTCGATGACAAGTTTGAAAAAAATATGCTGCCATGTGGTCCATCTTTCTGAGGACACATATCTAGAAACTTAAGTCAATTTACTGAAAAATTAATTCTATGTTTCTTTAGCTATCATACATTTAAGTGTATATTTTAGTTTCTACATTTTGTGTTTAAGGTTAGAGCTCTTTTTAAAATATTAACTTATGAAATTATAATAAAAGCTTTTAGCATAATTGCCTCAATCCCTTACTGAAACTGTAGAACATCTTTACTAAGATCTGATTTGAAATAAAGTGTTCTACCTTTTTAGTTTAATGGGATGTTTCAAACTCTGGCTTAGGCACTTACTAGGTGTGTGACATTAAGGATATTATCATATTATCTTACTTCTCAGTGCCTGAATCTTTCAATCTGCAAAATAAGATTACTTATTTTACCTCAAAATGTAAATTTATAGGTTTAAGTTACAGAGATTTGTGAGGTAATCACTTGTAAATCACTAGAATAATCCCTAGCACTTTATAAACTACTAATAATCAGGAGCTATTTTACTATAATTCCAAGGGTTTGGTTCCTCCTTTACTGATATATGGACATTAATTATCCACTTCTGAAATAAAATAATGAAAATAAAAGAGATGAAATACAAAGTGTAATAGCACTTTTCTTTTATGTGAAATGATATTCAGGAATTTCTTTGCTTCTCTCTCTAAATTGCAATAGCTTAACATCAGCATGTAGATGTTAAATTGTTATGCATCTAACTTACCAAGATACCCAAATGTTTTAATCTTTTAATGCAATTTCATTGTAATTAATATATCATGAGAAAATATATTTCTAAACCACTTGAAAGAAAAAAAACAGTATCTAAAGTTTCATTAATTCATGAGTTTATTAACAAACACTTAATATGAGTTTGCTATTTTCTAGGTAGTATGTCAGGTACTAAAGATACCCACTTGACTAAAATATAATTACTCCCTTAAATAGCAATAGCACTCCATCCCAAAGTTCAAAAAATACTCTAACAATAATAAAGGGAAAATGAAAGTATGGCCAGGATCTTCACCTGACCCTAAACTACTTGATAATGTAATTGGCCTATTGCTAGGCTAATGCTTACACACTCACTAGCAATGAGTCATTATGTCAGTGTCACTATATAAAGAGCTTAGTCCAGTGCTGGCCCTGGAGGCAGAGACAGATTGCAAACACCCCAGAGGCAAACATGATTCTAGCACTTGACCTGCCACCATGAGAATAAAGCTTGCTATAAACACTTTTATCCTAACTTCTGTGTTGTTATTCAGTCTCACCAATCCAGAGTGAACTTGCCTTGGAGCAGTTCCCCTCAGGTGAGACAAAGAGGAAAAAAAGCAATAGTTCTTTACATAACTGCTGTTTTACTTATTTCTTTTCTCAAAATTGTGCTGAGTGATTTGGGATTTTGGATAGTGATGTTAGGCATGGTAGGACTAATGTTGCCAATAAAATCTTGTTCAATCTTCAGCATTTGATATCTGTCTTTGAACACTCCTGAACATACCTTTATATCCCAAGAAGAAAACCAGGATCTCTCTCTGTCTGCTTCACTAATATGTTTGTGTTTTTTACCTTTATCAGAATGTATCATATTCTATTACTTGTTTGTCACTTTTCATACATTAGGAGCAACTTGGCAGCAAGTACTTTGTATTTTTGTCTTGTTGATCCTAGTTTACAAAGGGTCCCTGGATCACTGTGGGTAATTTGATTCAAATATATATATATATATATATATATATATATATATATATACACATACATGAAAACAACATGACTATTCAATGGTGAAGCCAAAACGTATAGGAGGGTATGAAAGAAGTGACCAGAGTACCATAACATTTTAAATGCATTCATTTGGAAATGTGAAACAGTGTTTGAAATGAAATCATTTGCTACTAAAATCAGCAAACTGAGCTTGATAAGAAAAAAATCCTCTATATCAATCTTAAGGGAAAAATTTAGAGCGTTGTCTCAACCATTACACACTTTAAAACACAATGACTGGGTAAGATGACATGAGACCTGACCACTAACTGAAATTTTCTACACAAACTTACACACATGGTCAATAATATAAAAGCAGTGCAAGTCATCAAATAATACTGATGACTAAGAATGGTGTTACTCCTTTTGTAGAAACTTTAGGGATTTCTCTTTAATATACTGCATGTATGTGAAAAATTTAATGGTTTCATTGCTAACTTGTCACTGAGCTTCATACCTGTCTTCTGACTTAATACTGGCTATCCCAAGCCATAAGGGTTTGGGGAAATGTATATTGCACCACATAGGCTAAGATCAATGCTTATATTGTTTAACCTTAAAGATATGCAGGTGACAGTTTACCAAATATTTTACTACTGCTTAAAATGTGATTTTTTTCAATATCCAATATTGTTCATAACACCAGCTCTCTAGGACAACCCATATTTTCACAGTTTAGATGATTTATAACATCACTATCTCATTTCTGGAAATCATTTTTACATCAATCAGTTTAGACCACATCATAATGTGGTAGATCCCTAAAATATTAATGGTTTGTAAAAACATAGATTTATATATCTCACCTGTTTAATATTTGCTAAACACAACAAGCAAAAATACAAATAAAATTCATACCCAAAACCTTCCTCTAGAGATAGAGATTCAGTATGTTTGTGATAATAATGACATTCAGAGTCAATATATTTGTACCAATTATTTTTTGCCACTTTATCACATAGTTCTAGCTCTTGAGCTTTCAGTATCAGTTTTCTAGTTGCTAAAAATCCAACTGCTAAGCAAGTATCAAGTATTTTAGCATACTTTATACAGCATAAGACAAATTCTGGCACCAATTTTGGTTTTAGTTAAAATAATGATGGCTTCTACCAAAATATTTATTAACAGAGCAGATCAGAACTATATGGCTCTCACAGAAATGGTATGGTGGGCATCCTTCCACATTGATGAGGGACAAGACTATTTTCAACCTGTAGCTCTACTGTTTTTGACACATGGCTTCTAAGGATGCTATGGAAGTGAAAAGTACACCCATTTTTTCACTATGATACCTAATAAATGACACATTATGTTCACTGACATTACATTGCAGAAATCTACTGCTATGCCATACCAAATGCAAAGGTGAAAGACCAAATGTGGTTTTTGCTAACAATAAATTTACATTAAGGAACAAAAACTAGATATTTGTGAATTTTTGATGGACTGACAATATCAAATTCTGACACAGAAAATAAAAATATATGCCAGTTGATCTATTGATTATATTCATGTTTATTTTGTTGACTGATTAGATCCATTTCAAGGTACTATAAATTCATATAGCATATCCCATATCCAGAAATATATTTCTTCTTTCATGGAATATAAGGAGGATCACATTTTGATTTACTTGCCCTCCAATGGACCATATTTCCTTTTTTGCTTGGATTTGAGCATAATATTCCATTTATTTGATTATCTGAATCCTTCCATACCTAAAATTCTCTTATGCCTCCAATCATACCAACTACTCCTCTTCCAAGAACACAGACTGTTAACTCATTTGTCTTAGTTCTAATCTATTTTTGATAATCAGATTAGAATTTCATTTTTTTTCAGGATGCTTATCCTTAATACCAAAATTTCATTAGGGGGTCCTACCATACATAACTATAAATATATATAATATGTCCAATGTTAATAAATCATGCTCAATTATAATGGTTTGTTCTCTTGTTTCATTCTCCCACTAGAACATAAGTTACTTAAGGGGAAAGGCAGTGTAAGTTTATCTTTGTAGATTTCACAGAGCATAAGCTACATTAGTTAAAAATGCAAGTACAGAGGAAGGGGAAAATATGTAAGCATGAGAAGTGAGGCAGAAACCTCTTCCCAAAACCACATAAAACACGAAAATACAACAAATACAACTAATCTTGAAAGACTGACCAGAAGACTGCAGAACAGACTGCCTACATCTTGGAAAAAGAGAAGAATTCACAGAAAAGGGTAAATTAGCAAAGCCTCAGTCCAGCAGTATCCAAGCCCTCTTTCCACCCCAGCTCACAGGCTGGAGAAAGAGAAACAGAGCAGGGAGGAAGTAGAAACCCAGGCTGCTAAACAATAAGCCCTGGAGATCTGCTCCTGGACCATAAACCCACATTACATGGTGCTCTGGAGATTAGTGGGGTTGGAAAGCAAAGACAGGAAGAACTCACAGAGAGACTGAAATTCCAGATGCTTGTGGAGAACAAATACACACAACCAGCTGATCTAGGACAAAACAAAGGCAGGCATGTTGAAAGACTTCTCAATAGCATAAAAGGTGCTCAGGGGATAAAGATCACACAGAGCTTACTGCTGAAAGGAAAGGACAGGTAGACAAAATTGTCCTGGCACACTCAGCCCAGCAGGTTGGGAATTATTAGGAGGTTCAGGTGATCCATCCCCATGGCTGGCAACACAGCCTCAAGGTCCCCCACTAGATTGGCAGCCTCCTGCTCCTCCCTCCCGGCAGGCACTGGTCCGCACAACTGCTGTCCTATCCAACATGCAAGGCCAGCTGGCAAATGGTCACACCTATGGCAGCTATAGGAGCATAATGAGGATGCTTCTCCATGCCCATACAGTCCACTGGACCTGGCAGTGAAGGCAGGCACTGCAGCCAGTAAACAGGAAAGAGCTCTTTCCTACTGGCAGGTACTGGTACCTCTCAACTGCAGTCTTCACCATTGCTTCAAGTGCTTTGCAGCTCCAGAGAGTAGAGCTTCTGGGCACTAGAGGGTAACACTTGCACAAAGTTATTACTCTATAGGAATCATTGGAAATATGAAATGGCAAAAAAAAAAAATTATACAAACAAATATTCAGCAAACACCAGAAGAGGGCTAAGTGAAACCAAAATCACCAATCTTCTTGATAAAGATTTCAAAATAAAAATCATAAGTATGTTCACAGAGCTACAGAAAAATATTCAAGATCTCAGAGAGGATTTCAAGAAAGAGATAAAAACTTAAAAAATACAGTATCTGAAATCAAGCACACAATAGAGGGATTTAAAAGTAGATTAGATGATAAATGAAACAGAAATTCGAGAACAGGAAAACAAAGAAGCTGAGTCACAGAGAATAAAAGGATCTCTAGGAATGAAAGAATAATAAAAGAACTGTGTTACCAATCCAAATAGAACAGTATTCTCATTATAGGGGTAACAAAAGAAGAGAAAAAGGAACAGAAAGTATCTTTGAGGAAATAAAGGCCAAAAACATCCCCAGTCTGGGGAAGGAAATAGTCACTCAGGCCATGGAAGTGCACAGATCTCCCAACACAAGGAACCCAAGAAAAACATCAAGATATACAATAATTAAAATAACAAAGATCAAGGACAAGGAGAGAGTATTGCAAGCAGCCAGAGACAGATAAAAGGTCATGTATAAAGAAAAGCCCATCAGGCAATCAGCAGATTTCTCAGCAGAAACCTTACAATCTTACAAGAAGGGAGTGGCACAGTGTATTTAATGCAATGAAACAGAAGAGTCTCCAACCAAGAATAGTCTACTCAGAAAGGTTATCATTTAAATTTGAAGCCGGGATTAAACAAATTCCAGATAAGCAAAAGTTGATAGAATTTACAACCCACGAACTATCTCTACAGTGTATTTTAAAGGGACTGCTCTATATGGAAGTTTTCCTAAGGCTAAATAGCAGTCTCCAGAGAAAATAAAACCACAGTAAAGGAAGTAGATCAATTAATTGCTAAACAAATGCAAAATTAAATCCACTACCCACAAAGTCAGTCAAGGGATACACAAAGAGTACAGAATATGACACTTAATATATAACAAGTTGAGGAGGAAGAAGAAAAAGAAGAGAGAAAAAAAAGAGCCTTTAGATTGTGTTTGAAATAGTGTAAAAAGAGAATTAAGACAGACTGTTAGATAGAAAAAAACTGCCCTTGAAACTTTTATAAACACATACCTAAAGGCTCTAATGGCAATAAGTACAAATGTAAGTGGACTGAATGCAACACTCAAAAGACACAGAGTTACAGAATGAATAAAAAAATAAGACCCATCTCTATTTGGCCTACAAGAGACTCACTTCAAACCCAAGATATACATAGACTAAAAGTGAATGGATGAGAAAAGATATTTCATGCAAATAATAGGGAGAAAAAAGCAGGAGTTGCACTAGGTGTTTCAGACAAAATAGACTTCTAAACAAAGAAAATCACAAGAGACAAAGAAGGACATTATATAATGATAAAGGGGTCAGTCCAATAAGAGGATATAACCATTATAAATATCTATGCACCCAATATAGGAGCACCTAAATATGAGAAACAAACACTAACAGAATTAAAGAGGGAAACAGAATGCAATCTATTCATTTTAGGAGACTTCAACACACCACTCACTTCAAAAGACAGATCAATCAGGCAGAAAATAAGTAAGGAGACAGAGGCACTGAACAATGCATTAGAACAGATGGACCCAGGGACATCTACAGAACACTCCACTCCAAAGCAACAGAATACACATTCTTCTCAAGTGTACATGGAACATTTTCAAGAATGGATCATATACAAGGCCACAAAAAGAGCCTCAGTAAATTCAAAAAGATTGAAATTGTACCAACCAGCTTCTCAGACCACAAAGGTATAAAACAAGAAATAAATTATTCAAAGAAAACAAAAAATCCCACAAACACATGGAGGCTTAATTTGTTCATAAATAATTAATGGGTCAATAGACAAATAATAACAGAGATCAAGCAATATATGAAGAAGAATGAAAACAATAAATCAACACCACAAAATCTGTGGGATGCATTGAAGGGCATTCTAAGAGGGAAGTATATTGCAATACAGTCTAACTTCAAGAAGGCAGAGTAATCTCAAATGAACAGTCTACCGTCACAATTAATGAAACTAGAAATAGAAGAACAAATGAGGACAAAAGTCAGTAGATAGAGGGACATAATAAAGATTAGAGCATAAATACATAAAATTGAGAAGAATAAAATAATAGAAACAATCAATGAAAGCAGGAGCTGGTTCTTTGAGAAAATAATAAAATAGATAAACCTCTAGCCAGATTTATCAAGAAAAAAGAGAATCTACCACATGGACAGAATCAGAAATAAGAAAGGAAAAATCACTATGGACACAAAAGAAATACAAATAATTCTTAGAGAATACTATGAAAAATTATATGCTAACAAATTGGATGACCTAGAAGAAATGGACAACTTTCAGGAAAAGTACAACCTTGCAAGACTGGCCTAGGAAGAAACAGAAATTTTATCAGACCAATTATTAGCAATGAAATTGAACTGATAATCAAAAAAGTCACCTAAGAACAAAACATCTGGACCAGATTGCTTTACTGAAGTTTATCAAACATTTAGAGAAGACCTACTACCAATCCTCCTTAAAGTTTCCAAAAGTAGAATAGGAGTATATATGTCTAAACTCATTCTATGAAGCCAGCAACACTCTAATACCAAAACAAGGCAAAAACAGCAAACAAAAAAGAAAGAGACCAATAATCCCTGATGAACATAGATGTAAAAATCCTCAACAAAATACTAGCAAACCAAATTCAAAAATATCATCCATCATGATCAAGTGGGATTTATTCCAGGGATGCAAGGATGGTACAATATTTTTAAATCCATCAACATCATACCCCACAGCAACAAAAAGAAGGACCAAAATCACAAGATTATCACAATACATGCTGAAAAAACATTTGACAAAAGTTAACATTCATTCATGATAAAAACTCTCAAGATAATGGGTATAGAGCCCAAGATTCTCAATATAACAAATGCCATACACAACATTCCCACAGCCAACATCATACTTCACAGCACAAAGCTGAAAGCCTTTCATCTAAGATGGAGAACAATACAAGGACAACCACTCTCACCACTTTTATTCAACATAGTA
Source organism: Manis javanica (assembly GCF_040802235.1). Lineage (NCBI taxonomy): Eukaryota > Metazoa > Chordata > Mammalia > Pholidota > Manidae > Manis > Manis javanica. The sequence continues at coordinate 122,753,972 of NC_133160.1, read as the reverse complement.
CTGGAGGTCCTAGTCAAGGCAATCAGACAAAACAAAGAAATAAAAGGCATCCAGATTGCTAAGGAAGAAGTTAAACTGTCCCTGTTTGCAGATGATATGATATTGAATATAAAATACATAAAGAATCCATCCCAAAACTACTAGAACTAATAACTGAATTCAGCAATGTTTCAGGATACAAAGTTAATACACAGAAATCTGTTGCATTCCTATATACTAATGATGATTTGGAAGAAACAGAAATCAGGAAAACAACTCCATTTACAATTGCATATAAAAAATAATATAATACCTACAAATAAACCTAACCAAGGAGGTGAAAGACCTATACTCTGAAAACTACAAGACACTCATGAGAGAATTCAAAGAAGTCACCAATAAATGGAAGTACACCCTGTGCTCATGGGTAGGAAGAATTGTTAAAATAGCCATTCTACATAATGCAATTACAGATTCAATGCAATCCCTATCAAAATACCAATAGCATTCGTCAAAAAACTAGAAAAAATAGTTCAAAACTTCATATGGAATGACAAAATGCCCCAGATAGCCAAAGCAATCCTGAGTATGAAGAACAAAGCTGGAGAGATTATGCTCCATAAAATCAAGCTCTACTACAAAGTCATAGTAATCAAGACAATTTGGTACTGGCAGAAGAACAGACTCATAGATCAATGGAATAGCATAGATAGCCCAGATATAAACCAACACATATATGATAAATTAACATATGATAAAGGACCCATGGATATACAATGGGGAAATAAAACCTCTTTAACAACCATTGTTGCAAAACTGAACAGCTACATGTAAAAGAATGAAACTGGATTATTGTCTAACTCCATACACAAAAATAAACTTGAAGTGGATCAAAGACCTGAATGTAAGTCATGAAACCATAAAACTTGTAGAAGAAAACATAGGCAAAAATCTCTTGAGCAACTTTTTCCTGAACACATCTCCTCGAGCAAGAGAAACAAAAGCAAAAATGAACAAATGGGACTACATCAAACTAAAACAAAGGACACCATCAGCAGAACTGAAAGGCATCCTACAGTATGGGAGAAATATTTTTAAATGATTTATCCAATAAGGGGTTAATATCCAAACTATGTAAAGAGCTCACATGCCTCAACACTCAAAAAACAAATAACCAATTAAAAAATGGGCAGAGGATCTGAACATATATCTCTTCAAAGAGAAAATTCAGATGGCCAACCTGTACATAAAAAGATGCTCCACATTGCTAATCATTAGGGAAATGTAAATTAAAACCACAATGAGACATCACCTCACAATAGTTAGGATGGTCAATATCCAAAAGACTAGGAACAACAAATGCTGGTGAGGATTTGGAGAAAGGGGAACCCTCCTATATTGTTGGTGTGGATGTGAATTAGTTTAACCATTGTGGGAAGCAATATGGATGATGTTCCTCAAAAAACTAAAAATAGAAATACCACTTGACTCAGGAATTTGACTCCTAGGAATTTACCCAAAGAAAACATGATCCCAGATTCAAAAAGACATTTGCACCCCTATGTTTATCACAGCACTATTTACAATAGCCAAGATATGAAAACAACCTAAGTGTGCATCAGTAGATGAATAGATAAAGAAGATGTTGTACATATACACAATGGAATATTATTCAGCCTCAAGGAAAAAAACCAAATCCTACCATTTACAACAATATGGATGGAGCTAGAGAATATTATGCTAAGTGAAATAAGATAGGTGGAGAAAGACAAGTGCCAAATGACTTCACTCATTTGTAGACTATAACAACAAAGCAAAACTGAAGGAAGAAAACAGCAGCAGATTCACAGACTCCAAGATGGGACTAGTGGTTATCAAAGGAAGGGGTTGGAGAGGAAGAAGGGGATTAAGTGGCATTATAATCATAGCACACAATATGGTAGGTCACTGCTGAAGGCAGTATAGCATGGACAAGACAAGTAACGACTCTATAGCATTTTACTACACTGATGGACAGTGATTACAATGGCATGAGGGGGAGTTGATAATATGGGTGTTATGTTGAAACCACAATGTTGCTCATGAGAAATCTTCTTATGATTGTATATCAATGATACCTTAATTTAAAAAAATCCTTGAACTTAAAGAAAAAGAGAGCAAGTACAATTTAAGGTGTACTTTAAAAACAGTGAAAATGCGGAGTTGAAAAGAATGCTTTAACATAATTGCTTACAGAGGTAGTACTGTATAAGTGTTTCAAAGAAATATGATAACACTATATTTGGTTGTATAGAAAGATACAATGACCATGGTCAAAAACCAGCACCTAGTTTTCCTACAAGGGGATTATATAATATGAATTTTGTTTTCTGTGTATCTGAATGGAGTTAACAAGAGGTTAGTTCTATGGAGGAGAAAATGAGGGATGACACCTCCTTTCCTAATTGTGCTTTATCAAATTTTTGTGAAAAAAATGTATGTAAATGACCCTGAGATGAAGACACCAATATTCCAACTCACAGTGCTCACATGTCTAATCACTATTATGTTTCTAATATGAATCTTACGAAGTTCTAAAACTTTTAAAAACCGTTGAACCTGTTAATTCCATCTTGAAAACTAAATTTAATTGCTTATAAAGAGAAATGATATAATCTCCCACATCCACAGAGATACAGATCCTGGCAGCACATAATTTCTGAAAATTTTCAAGGAGATATATCAGATTCAGTGGGAGTGGGTGTGAAAAATAAATTTTTATTGACATTCAGTGTTCATAAACTCCATTCATTTGCTATCCAAATAACTAGAAAGACCAATAAACAATTCTAGCCATATAATGCCATTTTAATTATTCCAATATAAATCAGAACAAAAATTTCACTGAGATCAAAACTTTTTAAAATGATATCAAAAAAGTTGAGGGGTAATGCATCTTCACCTTAGTCTCTATCAAAAATGCTGGACAATAATAATGTTTATCTTAGTCTCTATCAGAAATAAATTTTAGTAGTAAAATTAAAAATACTTTATAATTTTTACCCATTAGCTTAGTAAAGTTAACCTAAAAAATTATTAGAGCTTCCTTCTTTTATTGAACACTTTATGACCAATTACTTTTTATAATACTTGTTTTCTGTCGCTTATGGAAATAAAGAAATTTAGGCTGAGACAAAAGCAAATGCATAGGATAATTCAGCTAGTAAGTAGCAGAGCCTGAATTATTATAAAGATCTTCCTAACACTAATATATTATTTTTCTCACTATATCATGTATCAGTATAAAATACATTTAATTAAATTACAATTGCATAAGAAATTACAATTTGGAAGTATAATAAATGTCCTCAATAAATTTTATGATAGCATGACATTTATAATCATAAAATTTTTCAATAGATTTTTTCATATATTATTACAGTATACTTAGTATTCTCAGAAAAACTATAAATTGTTCAGATATCTGTCATATAAATTGGCAATTATCAGGTGCTTCACTTATCAAAAAAATTACAAAGAAATACTAAAATAGCTCAACATCTTCTAAACTTCAAGAGATTTATCATTTTTAATTTTCTCATTGGCAACATATTTAAAACATAATAAGAGCAGTAAGTCTCAATTAGCTTCGGGAAAGTAAAGAATCTTTATGTTCTATTCGGGTTCATTGTTGCACTACATATACTTAATGAAATAAGAGGCAGAGTTACTTTATTAAATATGAACAGAGCAAATGAAGTACATTAAGTACTGCACACAGAAACAAAAGGCTTGATTTGAGAAATTTAAATGTAGTTTTAACTCGACACATGAAATGCAAATATAAAGCTGCATGTGATTAAAAACTTCAACGAGAGGTCTTTCAAGTTTTATTCCTCCCTTGAATTAAGAATAGACTCTTGCTCTGAGGCTGCCTCAAAATTAAATCAAAATTGTTTGAATCAATCAATACCTCTGCTCTTCCAAAGGTTTTATAGCTTAGTCATGGACAAATATGCATTAGCCAGGAATCGTTAGTAAGTATCAGTAAGGGCTAATCTGCATACTCATTTTAAAAGTTCTGCCACACATTTGCTTCAGAACACTTATCTTTGAATCTACAAGGATATAACTACTGTTCATTCTTACATTTTGCATTCTCTCTCCCTTCTAAATTTTCCAAGTCTTATTATTATCTCTGTATCATAAATTTTATTCAGTCCTGCATGGATAAATTAACCTACACCCAACTTACATGATTTTATGCATATGAATTATATATTTCTTCAACCTAGAGCTTATTCATATATCTTCAAATCCATATATCTGACAGCCTATACTGCAATTTCTATTCTGATATTCTATAAGCTCCACAAGCTCATTGTTTTAAAAGTTGAACTCTTCATCCTCCTCCCTCAAATCCCCTTTCTTCAGGATCCCTATTGTCAGTTAATGAAATCATAATCCAGAGTCCTTCAAACCTAAAGTTGGTTTCATATTTCAATTTCTTTTTTAGAAGTTCTTTTATTCAGTTTGCAAACAAGTTTTATTGAATATTAGCAGTGATCCCTTGTTTTAGTCATTTTCTTCCTCTCTCTTTCCCTCCTTCCTTCCTCCTTTCTTTCTTTCTCAGGATCAAATAATACTTATCACAGATCCCTGAATACTCCTCAAATATGTACATTATCAAATTCTAAATCTCATTCAAAAGTTTGTTTCCTAGGACTATTCCGAGTACCAATTACTCAATTAGTTGGGGTACTGCAATGAAACTAATGGCATATTCTAGTTGGGTGATTTTAGGAGATTTTAATAATGAGACCATTCACAAAGGTGTAGGTAGTAGGTAGATGTAGGGAAACAAATAAACAAAAAGTGAATAGTGTAGTCACCCAAAAACCGGAAAGAGCAGGATGTCATTATTCCTCCTTGGCCTGAAAAGAAGAGTGGAGTAAGGAAGAATCAGAACTTGGGCAATAAGAGTTCTGTGTTAAAGCTTTGTGACAGGAGCTATGACTTTTGGTTGAGGGATGTAGCCAAGGCCACTGAGTCTTCCCAGGGAGGAAATCTAAGAAATAAATCTTTGCTTTTGCTTCCCATTGGCTAAAGCAGAAACTAGAAAATAAAGGAGACCATTAATCATAATCAGACTCGCAGGCCATACAAAATGATAAAGAAGGATGAGAAGTTATCCGAAGTGATACATAGAGGACAGACCATACAGTTTTCTATCCCCGTGGGAGGTAGAGTCTTCATCATGCTTCACTGGCAGGATTTCAAAGCTGTTACATCAGACTCCACTCCTTCCCTTTCTTACAAAAACGGGAACTTCATTGTGATTCTGTTGTTTTCGACTTTGCCGTTGTTTATTACGTGTTACTGGGGGTGAGGAAAAGTCTTTGGTTGCCAGAGTACCAAGATGTAGAGTAATGAAAAGACAGAATATCACTAAGCATTCTTGGATGCTAACTGAAACTGCTTATATGATATTGATTAATTAAACTATGAAATTAAGCAATGTAATTTGAGCTGAACAAAAATATTCAGGGTTGATTTAAAAAAATTGATTATGTTTTTCTTTTGAGATACTTTGCAAGAAGAAAAGGTTTCATAGTTCTCTTTTCTGTACTAGTCTCAATTCCAGCAATCCATGAAATTTAACAGGAACAGAACAATATGAAAACTGCACAAAAAAATAATGTTTTAGAGAAAAAGAAAAAAACTTTGAAGTTATGTGGATAAATGCACTATATTTCTCTAGTACTTTCCATCTTCTGTATATTTACTTATAATGTTCTATACACAGACTGTTTAGTAAATCTCACTTTCAAAACACAGCCATATTCTCCGTGTAATTATCAGCTCCTTGTAGAAAAAGGACCTGCCAACAATAAAGACTGCAGACTAACCAGAGGAGAAATAAATCAATTTTAGCTATATTTTCAAAAGCAGCAGGTACAATCTTTTATAAATTACTATGACCCAAAACAATAAACCATGTAATAAAAGGGACAGCTAGCAATTTTGGTCAGGGAATATCTTTTAAAATATTTCATCATTCATAGAAATTCACTGTGTGAATTTCATCAGTATTTTTATTTGATGGCCAATAAATTTCTATTTCTTTCACTTATGTTTTGTTTCTCCATTATTCATTGTCTATTTTAGAAGTGGCATGCCAGTTAATGTTCTATGTATTTGGGGATTATTCTTTCATGAATGCATTTTTATGAAACTGACATATGTTGTGACAAACATGTGCTACTTATTTCAACAAACATTTTCCTGAACTTTGGTGGACTTATGAATGAAAAAATACACTTTTTATGGCTTAATGGTTTTGGATAATACTAAAAATCTTCTTTACACATTTTATGAAAATGTAGACATTCCTGACATCTACAGGAGAATATTGGCTAGAATTTCTTTTTCCTACTCAACTTGAAAACCAGGCTTACCATTAATCCCATAATGCCACTATTAAAAGAGAGATTTTTTAATATTACTATTTTATTGCCCTTATATGTCAGGATGTTCAATACTCATCACAAAAGACAAATGTCAGATTCATTTAATTATTAAGCACAACTATATTATATGGTAGTTGCTGCCCATGTCCTTTGCATTTGATTCAACTCAGTTCTATGAGGCAGTCATGGAGAAAACCCGCATCAGCCTTACTGGAAAAATAATTAAAGTTTACTTCATTCTATCAGTTGGACAACTAATAGAATCCATATGTTTCCAGATATCTTTCAATGGAACTGATGCATTTTCAACACTCTTGTATTGAAGAGAAAGTTACTAATGTTAGGCCTTCACTTTATATACATACATCAAGTAGAAAACACATTAAGTTGTAATCCTGACCACCTTGCTATATATTCATTTTTGATTTCCTCTGAACAGCTAACTGGGTATAAAGTACTAAAATTTAGGAGTTATACTTCAAATTTAGGCAATAATTTACTATTTTCAAAGCATTGTAACAAATTGGTATCTTTAGAAAATTACATCACATGTTAAGCTCATCTTCCAATAAATACATTTCCCTTGCCTAATACAACACTTGATTACTAATGACAAGCTTAGTGATAGTTGTAATGCTACTCTCTAACTCTAAGATGGGTTATGTTCTGAGATACATGCAACCTACTAGAAATGCTGGTACAGAGGAAATTGTGAGATAACTTTTCTTAGAACCTTCAGCTTTAATAAAGCAACTATGATTAAAAGCAATATTTGCAATTTGCATCAGTAAGTAATAATGAGAGCACCAAGTGCCTGAGATTAAGTAAAGTAAGTACTTTCTTAGAGAACCTTTTATTGATTATCTTCAGGCCTAATTTCAAGAATGGACCACCCTTTTTCTTATTATTCTCATAACTCCCTATTTCTGCCTCATTGCAATTATCTTTCATAAAATTCTATATTTGCACTGATAGTTGGTCAAGGTTTTCCTAACCAAGAAGATTTCAAACTTGAGGACAAAGATAATCACTGTTTCATTGACCATTTTATTCCAGGCATATTTTTTTATGCATATTAGATAAATATCAAAACAAGTTGAATGAATGAATCAATAATAACCGAATACATACTATAAGGTTGCTAATAACCTTTTATTTTTATTTCTACCATAAAATATACTCTAATTTCAAAAACTACCAAAGAACCTAAACTTTTCTTAGAACACACAGTGTTACATCAACTGCAGAGTACAGCACACCAACATTACCTAAATGAATCTAAATTTAGAACTAACAATAACTCTGATTTTAGCCCCAAATTCTATTTTAAATTTTTAGATAACTGGAAACTTTTCCTCCTGTTTATCTATGTCTGCTTTCCATAATCTTACCTTCTCCTCAACTATCACTTCCAACTATCTGTACATTTTCAACTTAGTTAATTATTTACTTAAAGGATGGATATTAAATACCTTGATACAATGTTCTGTTTACCCTAATAAAAATTGTATGTTCAACAGTTTTTGTATATTGTGTCTCAGAGTGAACCCCTATCTGACAACTGTATTGTCTTTTAAATTTTTATTGCTCCTGTAACAAAGTACCACAAATTTAGTGAATTAAAACAATTAATGTTTTAATTTACGGTTCTTTAGATCGAAAGTCCTACATGACTGTCATTGAGCTAAAATCAAAGTTTCACCAGGACGTATTTTTTTTCTTTCCCTGGAGGCACTAGGGGATAAATCATGCCCTTGACTTTTCCAGCTTCTAGAAACCATCATCATTCTTTGACTCATGGTTCCTTTTCTCCATCTTCAAAACAGCAAAAGAAGGTGAAGTCGTTTTCAAGTTACATCTTGATGATCTACACTTCTACCATATTCTTCTCCTTTTAAGAATTTATGTGATTAGGTTAGGCCTATTCTAATAATCTATCATAATATTCCCATCTTAATGCCCTCAATTTAATAATAAGGACATAATCTCTTTTCTTATATAAGGCAAGGTCACATATTCACAGGTCTGGAATTAGGAAGGGGACAACTTTGAGGGGGAATAATTTTACTCCCCACACTGCATTAGTTTTCAAGGGTACTCTTCCAAGTATCGGGTGTCTGAGGTATTTTTTTTTTCCTTGCACAGCCAATCACATCTGGACCACATATCTTGATATTAGAATCAGCTGAGATTTTCCTCTTTTTTAAAAAAATTCCAACTACCTATACCCCAATTATTGCTTACTGAGTCATTTTCTGAAGATAGTGTCTTAAGTGATGGAAAATTTACCAATTTCATTAAGTCCAGTAATTAGACATTCTTGAAATTACTTCTGAGACTCGAATCCATTATTTCCCATGTGTTCACTGACACCCATGTTAAACTCTTGCCACAGGTAACCCTGTCATTCGTCACTTTCATCAAGCTCTTGCCTTTGGCCTTTATTCTTCTCACTGTTTACATTCTAACCTTTCTTTTCATGCTTTTATCTAATTTGCCTTGAATATCATAACCTTTGATTTTAAATTAGTTGTTTTACTTCCAAAATAGTTTTTAAGCAAAATCAGGAAGAAGTTAAGAGTACAGATTCTGGAGTAGATTTCTTGAGTTTTAGTCTAGGCTCAACTACTTGTACTGTCATTTTAAAAAAGCAAATTTACTGAATATTACCTCTATACAATTCTTCTTATTATTTGCTATTATTTTCATTATCTTGAATATTAACCCCTATAAACTTAGTAGTAGTTGTCCAACAAAATTTTTTAGAAGATTAAATTGATACATATAAAGAAGTATCTAAGAAGGGTACAGAGGGCATAGTTAGTATAAAATAATTATTAAACAAAGGTATAAGATTTCTCATTACTTGAAATTTTTTACCAGCTAGAAGATTATTTGATCAATGTGATTGAATTACTCATAAATTTTACAGGTTTTTTTAAGTTTATCATAACTACATTCATACATTTGCTTATATAAACCTAAAAGTCCCTCAAATTCTCCAAATTACTGAATTCAATATAATGTTTAGGGCAAATTGGATCTAATCTAATCTAAAATTATTTATATAGGGCAGGGATAGAAAGGTAGATGGGACTCCTAAGAAGATACATAACACCAATATATTATACATAATATATAAATATACATATAATACAACAATCCCCTTTATGTAAAGCAAAAACTGACAGAATTGAAGAAATAGTTCTACAATAAAGAGATGGAGAGTACAATACTTCACTTTAAATAATGATTGAACCAGACAGAAGATAGTGAGGAAATAGAAGACTTAACAACAATATAATCCAATTAGACCTAACAGACATACAGAACACTTAGTCCAATAACAGCAGAATAAACATTCCTCTCAATTTCATGTGGAAATTCTCCAGAATAGACCATATGTTGTCACAAAGTAAGTATTTTATAAATTTATAAGATTGAAATCATGCAATGTATTTTTTTTTATCACACTGGAATAGAAATAGAAATCAACAGAAGAATGAAAACTGGAAAATTCACAAATACGTGAAAATTTAGCAACACATTCTTAAAATACCAGTGGGTCAAAAAAAAAGCATGCCAAATCTGATGGCATGAAGTAAAAACAATGCATACAGGAAAAATTATAGCTATAAATGTCCACATTAAAAAGAAGAAGACATCAAATAAAAAACTTATCTGTACAACTTAAGAAACTAGGAAAAGAGCAAACTAAATCCAAAGCTAGCAGGATGGGAATAATACAGATTACAGAGTAGATAAATGAAATAGAGAATACAAAAACAATAATCAATGAAATCAGTTATTTCTTTGAAAATATCAACAAAATTGACAATTCACTAGCTAGATTTAGTAAGAAAAAAGGAATAAAGATTGAAATTCCTAAAATCAGAAATGAACTTGGTAGCATTATTAGGATTTTTTATAAATAAAAAGGACATAAGTGAAAGCTATGAAAAACTGTATAACAATAAATTGGATAAACTGAATGAAATGGACAAATTCCTAGGAACCATCAAACTACCAAAACAAGCTTAAGAAAAAGTAGAAAATATTAGTAGACCTATAACAATTAAGGGGATTGAAATAGTATTTAAAAAATTCCCCTCAAAATAAAAGTTCAGGACCAGATACTTTCAATATTCTACAAAACACTTCAAGGAGAATGAACACCAGTGCTTCTTAAATTCTTGCAAAAACTGAGTAGTTTAAAATTAACTCGTTTTATGAAGCTAGCATTATCCTGATACCAAAGTCAGACAATTACACTATAGAAAAAAAAAACTATGCCAATACAAATGCAAAAATCCTCAACAAAATACCAGAAAGCCAAATTAATCAGCGTATTAAAGGAATTATTGATTATAATGCATGACCATATGGCATAAATGCATGGAATGCATTAGTAGGTGTTTAACATGTGAAAATCAATGTAATATAGCATAGTAATAGAAAGAAGAAAAGGTTATGTCTATTGATGCAGAAAAACGTTTGAGTATAATTCCCTTTTATGATGAAATATCAATGAACTTAGAAAGGAACTTTCTCAACATGACAAGGAAGAATGATGAATAAACAGCTAACGTCATATTAAATGGTAAAAGACTGAAAGCATTTTTTTCCCAAAGATCAGCATACCCACAAGATAAGGATACCCACTATCACCATATACATTCAACATAGTAATAAATATTCTAGGTACAGCAATTAAGCAAGAAAAATAAGTAAAATACATCCAAGTAGAAAGGAAGAAGTAAAATAATGTCTGTTCACCGATGCCATGATCATAGATGTAGAGACCATAAATAATACACACATACACACAACTGCTGGAGTTAATAAACTCAGCAACCTTGTAGCATACAAAATCAACATGCAAAAAATCAGTTGTATTTTGCACAGTAGCAATGAATAATCCAAAAGGAAATTAAAAAATCAAGAAATCCACTCCATATGCAAAATCATGAAAAATAATGAAATACTAACAAAATTAATTTAACCAAGGAGGCAAAAAGCTTATTAAACTGAAAGCTTAAAAAACACTGCTCAAAGAAATCTAAATAATTAGACAGAAATTCCATGTTCATGAATGGGAAGGCAATATTGTTAGGATGACAATAGCACTCAAATGCAGTGTATAGATTCACAGATTCAATGTGTTCTTTAAAAATCCCATTGGCATTTTTATGCAGAAATATGAAAACCCAAAATAAAATTCATACATCATTTCAAAGGACTCTGAAAAACCAAAACAATCTTGAAAGGAAAGAATCAAGTTGATGAACTCATATACTTCCTGATTTCAAAACTTACTAGAAAGTAATATTAATCAAAAAGATGTGGAACTGGCATAAGGATATATGTATCTATACACACACACTAATGGAATAGAGTAGAGACGTCAGAAACAAACTCTTAAGTATATGACTAGTTGTTTTTCAACATGGCAGTGAAGAACATTCAGTGGGGAAAGAACAGTTTCTTCAACAAATGGTGTGGGGAACACTGGATATCTACATAAAGAAGAATGAAGTTAGATATCTATCTCACATCATATACAGAAATGAAATGAACAACAGTCAAAGGCAAATTTAAGAACTAAAATTATAACATTCTTAGAAGAAAACATACGGAGAATCTTCTTGACCTTGAATTTGGCAATGGTCTCTTATGTATTACCTCAAAGCAGCATTACTCATAATAGAAAAAGGGAGAAACAAATATTTTGGGATGTATAAACAGATAAAATGTGGTTCACACATACAATTAAATATTATTTAGCCATAAAAAGAATGAATTCTTTTTTTAATTGAAGTATCATTGATAAACAATCTTATATTGGTTTCAAATGTACAACATAGTGGTTCAACAGTTACCCATATTATTAAATCCTCACCCCCTTTAATGTGGTTACTATCTATCAACATAAAAAGATGTTACAGAATTACTGACATATTCTCCATGATGTGCTACCATCTCTATGACCAAGAAGTAAAATTCTTATACATCTTACTCCTTTCATTAACTTTGGAAACTGTTAATTTTTATGAGCAAGACACAAAAGGACAAATGTATGATTCCACCTATGTAAGATAACTAGACCAGGCAAAGTAATGGACAAAAATCAGGATAGAGGTTAACAAGGACTGGGGAAGGCAAAACAGAAGTTTACTGCTTACTGGGCATACATACCGTTTCTGTATATTTGTCCAAACCCCTAGAATGGACATCACTGAAAGTTAACTGCAATGTAAACTGCTGGAGTTAATAAACTCAGCAACCTTGTAGCATACAAAATCAACATGCAAAAAATCTGTTGTATTTTACACAGTAGCAATGAATAATCCAAAAGGAAATTAAAAAATCAAGAAATCCACTCCATATGCAAAACCATGGTGGCTTTGAATAAGTAATTGTGTCGATGTATCTTCATCAGCTCTAACAAAAGTACCATTCTGGTGGGGAATATCAATAATAGGGAAAGCTATGGAGGTGTAAGGGAAGAGAATAATACTTGAATTTCTTTGTATGTTGACAGATGGTAACTATAATTATTGTGGTATTTATTAATGTATGTAATTGTTGAATAACTATGTTGTACATTTTAAACAATAATGCATATTAACTATATTTCATAAAAAAAGAATAAAGTGAATAAAATATATGCATATACACATTTATATGTATACATATATATACATATATGGGAAATTTCTGTACCTTCAACTCAGCTTTGCTGTGAATCTAAAACTGGTTGAAAAGTCTTAAAGTATCTGAGCACATTAATGAAATAATTTTGCCCATGAAATGATATATAAATTATAGTTCTGAGAAATTAACTTTTAACATTTTAATTTTTCTTTCTAAATTAAAAATGCAGAAATTAATCACATTGCTTTTTATGATAATTTAGAAATTTTATAATGACATAAGTCCATACAAAAAATAAATGGTAATTTTTTAAAACAGTTTACTGAGCAGAATGTACATGTATTCCTTGTGCATAAATATCAATCTGTGAAAAGGGATTACAATAATGGTTAAATTTATATAATATAAAAATACATAAGGAGAATTGAATTCCCAGTGTGTGAATTTTGCGTACCATTTTAGTGATATATGGGACAAACTGAATAATACTGACATTTATAATGGGACTTTTTCCCTGCTGTTTAATATGAAATGGAAATGAAATGATTTTACTTCTCGACCAAAGGGAAAATAGGTACTTATTTTAAGCATTTGGTTTTAAAGCCTATAATTCATGTTGTAATTAAAATGAAAGTTGTGTAAGACTCATATTATTCATTAATAGAAATCATCTTTTAGAAAATATAATGTTTTATGGTATAAATATGAAGAAGTTCTTAAGATGCATGTCTTACATTTCATTATTTTGAACTATGGCTTTTTGTTGAGATCTCATTAAGTGCCTAATAGCTCCTAATGTAATACTCACTTAACAATGTGTCAGTCTCCATGGAAACCAAAGAGCAAGATATGGATGTAGTAACATAGGTTAATGTACTGTAATTTAATAGTGTAGGAGTTCCCCAAATCACCAAAGTACTCTTTTTTAGAAATGTGTGTGCTGATAAATCAATGTGATATTTAAATAAGAAAATCAAATAACTTCTTTTATAAGGGCTATTACTATTAAATATGAAATAATTCATGTCAGTCATTACACTGAGTACCTCCTATCTATCACTATAAGGAAGCTAATTTGGAGAAATAAAGCTACACAGTTATATTATCCATCTATAATAAAAAAAGTCAAGAATGAGAGAGCCACAAGCACAAATTCTCATGCAAACACAAATTGTGATGTAATGTAATGCTAATGCTGAGGATGGTGATGGCAATAATGTGCTATTTACCAGGAAATCTGCTGAGGATTTTTCATACTATAAATGTACGACATACTAGATATATACAAAGATATTCCTTTTTTACTAATGAGGAAATCAAGCTACAGAGGACTCAAGTTAAAAAGAAAAGTGAAGGACCTGGATAATTGGGTTCCTAACTATTTCAGGGTCCACTTAATAATTGCAGAGTAGAGGGGTGGAGCCAACATGGTGGTGTGAGTAGGACAGTGGGAATCTCCTCACAAAAACATATATATTTTTGAAAATACAACAAATACAACTATCCCTAAAAGAGAGACCAGAGACACAGGACAACAGCCAGACTACATCCACACCTGCGAGAACCCAGCACCTGGTGAAAGGGGTAAGATACAAGCCGCAGCCCAGCGGGACATGAGCACCCCTCACCCAAGCTCCCACCGGGAGGAGAGGACTCAGAGCGGGGAGGGAGAGAGAGCCAAAGACTGCTAAACACCCAGCCAAAGCCATCTGCACCAGAGTGCAGACACACAGTGCATGCATGGGGTGCTGGAAACTAGAGAAGCAAACAGCAAGACCTGTGAGTAGGTGCTGAAGCTGGTGCCCCTGGGACAAAGAAAAGCGAGTGCATTTTGAAAGTCTTAAAGGGACAGGGACCCCAAAGTTAGATGGAAGCATCCTGGGTCACAGTCCAGCAGCTGGAAATTCCAGGGAACTCCAGGTGCACTAACACCCTGGGCAACAACTCTGAGACCCCTCACAGAGGTAAAAAGCCAAACAGCCCCCTGTCCATTACCCCTCCAGGGCCCCACCATAGCAGAGAAGCAGCCTGAGGCTGGCCACGCCCAGAGAAAGGGAGCTTCCTCCATACCAGCTGGGCAAGATATAGAGAACCAGTCTACACGCAATTGCCCAAAACAAGCCACTAGGTTTCAAAGTTGTCCCAGTAAAGAAAGGCCAGGAGCCAAGACTCTTGACTCTGCCAGATGACAGATGAATCAATAGCACACCACTGTACGTATCAACATGAAAAGGCAAAAAAATTTGATCCAGACCAGACTAACCCAGACAGCTTCATCATCTACATCTTCCCCTGAAAAGGAAATGGGGATATAGACTTAACCAATCTTCCTGAAAAAGAATTCAAAACAAAAGTCATAACCATGCAGACGGACTTGCAGAGAAATATGCAAGAACTAAGGAGGGAGAATACAGAAATAAAACAACCTCTGGAAGGACTTCAAAGCAGAATGGATGAGATGCAAGAGACCATTAATGGACTAGAAAACAGAGAACAGGAATGCAGAGAAGATGATACAGGGAGAGATAAAAGGATCTCCAGGAATGAAAAAATTTTAAGACAACTGTGTGACCAACGAAATGGAACAATATCCA
This sequence comes from Manis javanica, assembly GCF_040802235.1. NCBI lineage: Eukaryota > Metazoa > Chordata > Mammalia > Pholidota > Manidae > Manis > Manis javanica. Next base: position 122,738,296 of record NC_133160.1, on the reverse strand, counting down.
CATTATAGGGGTAACAGAAGAAGAAGAGAGAGAAAAAGGGATAGAAAGTGTCTTTGAAGAAATAATTGCTGAAAACTTCCCCGAACTAGGGGAGGAAATGGCCTCACAGACCACAGAGGTACACAGAACTCCCATGACAAGGGATCCAAGGAGGGCAACACCAAGAAAAATAATAATTAAAATGGAAAAGATCAAAGACAAGGACAGAGTATTAAAGGAAGCCAGAGAGAAATAAAAGGTCACCTACAAAGGAAAACCCATCAGGCTATCATCAGACTTCTCAACAGAAACCCTACAGGCCAGAAGAGAATGGCATGATATACTTAATGCAATGAAACAGAAGGGCCTCAAACCAAGAATACTGTATCCAGAACGATTATCATTTAAATATGAAGGAGGGAGTAAACAATTCCCAGACAAGCAAAAGTTGAGGGAATTTGCTTCCCACAAACCACCTCTACAGGGCATCTTACAGGGACTGCTCTAGATGGGAGTCCTCCTAAAAAGAACACAGAAAAAAACACCCAACATATGAAGAAGGAAGGAGGAGGAATAAGAATGGAGAGAAATAAAGAATCATCAGACCATGTTTATAATAGCTCAATAAATGAGTTAAGTTAGACAGTAAGATAATAAAGAACCTAACCTTGAACCTTTGGTAACCACAAACTTAAAGCCTGCAATGGCAATAAGTAGATACCTTTCAATAATCACCCTAAATGTAAATGGACTGAATGCACCAATAAAAAGACACAGAGTAACAGAATGGATTAAAAAGGAGGACCCATCCATATGCTGCTTACAAGAGACTCACCTCAAACCCAAAGACATGCACAGACTTAAAGTCAAGGGATGGAAAAAGATATTTCATGCAAACAACAGAGAGAAAAAAGCAGGTGTTGCAATACTGGTATCAGACAAAAAAGACTTCAAAATAAAGAAAGTAACAAAAGATAAAGAAGGACATTACATGATTGTAAAGGGTTCAGTAAAAGAGGAGGATATAACCATTGTAAATATATATGCACCCAATACAGAAGCACCAACATAGGTGAAACAAATACTAACAGAACTAAAGGAGGAAATAGAATGCAATGCATTCATTTCGGGAGACTTCAACACACCACTCATTCCAAAGGACAGATCCACCAAACAGAAAATAAGTAAGGACACAGAGGCACTGAACAACACACTAGAACAGAGGGACCTAATAGACATCTACAGAACTCTACATCCAAAAGCAACAGGACACACATTCTTCTCAAGTGCACATGGAACATTCTCCAGAATAGACCACATACTAGGCCACAAAAGAGCCTCAGTAAATTCAAAAAGATTGAAATCCTACCAACCAACTTTTCAGACCACAAAGGCATAAAACTAGAAATGAACTGTACAAAGAAAGCAAAAAGGCTCACAAACACATGGAGGCTTAACAACATGCTCCTAAATAATCAATGGATCAATGACCAAATAAAAATGGAGATCCAGCAATATATGGAAACAAATGACAACAGCAGAAAGCCCCAACCACTGTGGGATACAGCAAAAGCAGTCTTAAGAGGAAAGTATATAGCAATCCAGGCATATTTAAAGAAGGAAGAACAATCCCAAATGAATGGTCTAATGTCACAATTACCAAAATTGGAAAAAGAAGAACAAATGAGGCCTAAGGTCAGCAGAAGGAGTGACATAATAAAGATCAGAGAAGAAATAAATAAAATTGAGAAGAATAAAACAATAGCAAAAATCAATGAAACCAAGAGCTGGTTCTTCAAGAAAATAAAGAAAATAGATAAGCTTCTAGCCAGACTTATTAAGAGGAAAAGAGAATCAACACACATCAACAGAATCAGAAATGAGATAGGAAAAATCACGATGGGCTCCACAGAAATACAAAGAATTATAAGAGAGTACTATGAAAACCTATATATTAACAAGCTGGGAAACCTAGGAGAAATGGACAACTTCCTAGAAAAATACAACCTTCCAAGACTGACCCAAAAGAAACAGAAAATCTAAACAGACCAATTACCAGCAACAAAATTGAAGCGGTAATCAAAAAACTACCAAAGAACAAAACCCCCGGGCCAGATGTATTCACCACGGAATTTTATCAGACACACAGGGAAGACATAACACCCATTCTCCTTAAAGTTTTCCAAAAAATAGAAGAGGAGTGATTACTCCCAAACTCATTCTATGAAGCCTACATCACCCTAGTACCAAAACCAGGCAAAGACCCCACGAAAAAAGAAAACTACAGACCAAATATCCCTGATGAACGTAGATACAAAAATACTCAACAAAATATTAGCAAACCTAATTAAAAAATATATCAAGAGGATGATACACCATGACCAAGTGGGTTTCATTCCAGGGATGCAAAAATGGTACAGCATTTGAAAACCCATCAACATCATCCACCACATCAACAAAAAGAAAGACAAAAACCACATGATCATCTCCATAGATGTTGAAAAAGCATTCGACAAAATTCAACATCCATTCATGATAAAAACTCTCAACAAAATGGGTATAGAGGCAAGTACCTCAACATAATGAAGGCCATATATGATAAACCCACAGCCAACATCATACTGAACAGCGAAAGGCTGAAAGTTGTTCCTCTGTGATTGGGAACAAGACAGGGATGCCCACACTCCCACTGTCATTCAACATAGTACTGGAGGTTCTAGCCACAGCAATTAGACAAAACAAAGAAATACAAGGAATCCAGATTGGTAAAGAAGAAGTTAAACTGTCACTATTTGCAGATGACATGATATTGTACATAAAAAAACCCTAAAGACTCCACTCTGAAACTACTAGAGCTAATATCGGCATTCAGCAAAGTTGCAGGATACAAAATTAACACAGAAATCTGTGGCTTTCCTATACACTAACATTAAACTAATAGAAAGAGAAATCAGGAAGACAATTCCGTTCACAATAGCATCAAAAAGAATAAAATACTTAGGAATAAACCTAACCAAGGAAGTGAAAGACCTATACCCTGAAAACTATAAGACACTCTTAAGAGAAATTAAAGAGGTCCCTAGCAAATGGAAACTCATCCCATGCTCCTGCCTAGGAAGAATTAATATCATCAAAATGGCCATCCTGCCCAAAGCAATGTATAGATTCGATGCAATCTCTATCAAACTACCAACAGCATTCTTCAATGAACTGGAACAAATAGTTCAAAAATTCATATGGAAACACCAAAGACCCCGAATAGCCAACACAATCCTGAGAAGGAAGAATAAAGTGGGGGGGGGGATCTCACTCCCCAACTTCAAGCTCTACTACAAAGCCACAGTAATCAAGACAATTTAGTACTGGCACAAGAACAGAGCCACAGACCAATGGAACGGAATAGATACTCCAAACATTAACCCAAACATATATGATCAACTAATATTCAATAAAGGGGCCATGGACATACAATTGGGAAATGACAGTCTCTTCAACAGATGGTGCTGGCAAAACTGGACAGCTACATGTAAGAGAATGAAAGTGGATCACTGTCTAACCCCATACACAAAAGTAAATTCGAAATGGATCAAAGACTGGAATATAAGTTATGAAACCATAAAACTCTTAGGAAAAAACATAGGCAAAAATCTCTTAGACATAAATATGAGTGATCTCTTCTTGAACATATCTCCCCGGGCAAGGGAAACAAAAGCAAAAATGAACAAATGGAACTGTATCAAGCTGAAAAGCTTCTGTTCAGCAAAGGACACCATCAATAGAACAAAAAGGTATCCTATAGTATGGGAGAATATATTCATAAATGACAGATCTGATAAAGGGTTGACATCCAAAATATATGAAGAGCTCACACACCTCAACAAAGAAAAAGCAAATAATCCAATTAAAAAATGGGCAGAGGAGCTGAATAGACAGTTCTCTAAGGAAGAAATTCAGATGGCCAACAGACACATGAAAAGATGCTCCACATTGCTTGTCATCAGAGAAATGCAAATTAAAACCACAATGAGATATCATCTCACATCAGTAAGGATGGCTACCATCCAAAAGACAAACAACAACAAATGTTGGTGAGGTTGTGGAGAAAGGGGAACCCTCCTACACTGCTGGTGGGAATAAATTAGTTCAACCATTGTGAAAGCAGTAAGGAGGTTCCTCAAAATGCTCAGAATAGAAATACTATTTGACCCAGGAATTCCACTTCTTGGAATATACCCCAAGATTGCAGCACTCCAGTTTGTAAAAGACAAATGTACCCCTATGTTTATTGCTGCACTATTTACAATAGCCAAGATATGGAAGCAACCTAAATGTCCACCAGTAGATGAATGGATAAAGAAGAGGTGGTAGATATACACAATGGAATATTATTCAGGTATAAGAAAAAAACATATCCTACCATTTGCAACAACATGGATGGAGCTAGAGGGTATTATTCTCAGTGAAATAAGCCAGGCAGAGAAAGATAAGTACCAAATGATTTCACTCATATGTGGAGTATAAGAACAAAAGAAAACTGAAGGAACAAAACAGCAGTAGAAGCACAGAACCCAAGAATGGACTAACAGTTACCAAAGGGAAAGGGACTGGGGAGGATGGTTGGGAAGCGAGGGATAAGGGCAGGAAAAAAGAAAGGGGGCATTACGATTAACATGTATAGTGTGGCGGGGTCATGTGGAGGGCTGTGCAACACAGAGAAGACAAGTAGTGATTTTACAGCATCATACTATGTTGATGGACAGTGACTGTGAACGGGTATGTGTGGGGGACTTGGTGAATGGGGCAGCCTAGTAAACATAATATCCTCCATGTAATTGTAGATTAATGATACCAAAATAAAACTAATAAAAAATAATAATAATTGTTGAGTTAATTGAATAGTGATATGGCAGGTACATTTTGTGAATATTAACCAGCACATATTTGATATATAGTATGAATGATTATGTGTTAATTTAGTATTACTCATCAACAGGGAAAAAAATTCTTAAATACTGAAAAACCAGGCATGATCTAATCAAGTGAGGATGATTGCTGTCTGAAATTCAATCACCTCCTGAAAGTAATTTCAGCAACACAATTAAAGATGGTCTTCTTGTCAATTAATGATGCTTGACTTACATTCCATTATGCTTTCACTCCAAGGGAAATACATTTACTATTATGTTCTCACTTATAAAAACTGAATTTTTTTCCTTTTGATTTTGCTTGCTTATCTAGCAAAGCTGTACCTCCACAACTGGCCTTGACTTCTGTTTCATGGTCTCTCAATGCTCTTCATATCCCATGTTTTTTTGGGTATTATTTCTGAATTAATTTATACAGCAATTATTTGTTTTTATTTTTAAAAGAGCAATGCTTATATTTCACTATATCATCTTATCTGAATTGGTATAACATAGTAATTGAGCTGAAGCCCAGATTTTTTCCAGAAGTGTAGGGAAAGTTTATATGTTTTATATGAAATATATAATAAACTTAAAAATACATACTTTATACATTTACATAGATATCATATATGTATTTCATACCTAATATATTTCACACCTAAACTGAGGCTAATAATTTTTATTTCACAGTTTTATTGTGTGTATATGTGTCAAGTAAGATAATACACATAAAATTATCAGGAAAACTTTAGACAACTGTTCTAAAAGTTGACTTTAAAAACAGTATATTGAGGATAACAATAAATCATGTCATTCAATTTTATGAATACTCCAACAGTTAGAATCCCTGTGAGTGAGACAAGTAGATTTCTGAGTAGTTAAAAATGAAATTAGAAAAGAAAGAAAATAGGAAATTTTTCAAAAAAAGTTAAGGTATGTACTGACTATAAGATCTTTAATATCCTCAAAAAATTAAGATGATGACATCTAGAAATCCTTAGAGAACTTTCTTATCTGTGATGAACAGTCCTCTTCACATCCTAAACCTTTTATTTGCAAATATTAGGAAAAGCCAAATAATTACACAATAAACAAACATATCTTCACCACTCAGATTCTCACAGTAATTGTGCTACAATTTCTTTATCACATATATATCAATCTTCCTATCAAACCCATAATGTGTTACATATATTGATGAATTTCAAAATTATAGATAGTTATACTTTATACCTGAAATTTTCAGATTAACTGGAGATAAATCATTAAGTAGACAAATATTGTTTTTAAGTAGAGTTCAGTGTTTTTTGAGGTAAAATTCACACTATTCTTAAATGTATCATTGAGTCTTACAAATACATACACCTGTGTAGCTCAGTCCCCTATTAAGCTACAGAATCACCATCACCCCACAAAGCTCCCTCATGCCTCTTTCTGGTCTATCTTTATCTCCACTCCCAAAGACAGCAATTCCTCAATATGTTTTTTGGCTCTTTATAGATTAGTTCTGTCTGCCTGTTCTAGATCTTTTATAAATGTGATTATAGAATATGCACTCCTTTGCATAGGCTCTTTTATTTAACATAATATTTTTGAAATTCATCCACCCATGAAATTCATCCATATGGTTATATATCCTCTTTATTTCTGAGCAATATTCTATTGATGAATATGCCATTAAGAAGTTCAATCTCTCATAAACAGAAATGTGAGCCATTTCCAAGCTTTGTCTATTATAAATAAAGCTGTTGTGAACATTCCTGTGTAGTCTTTTTGGATACATAATTTCATTTCACTTGATTAAATAAGTAATTGTGAAATGGAAAGATCATCTGGGATGTGTATTGTAAATTAAATTAGAAACTGCCACACTTCTCCCATGGTGATGGTACTATATTTTTCTTCTACAACAATGTACAAGAGTCTCTATTCTCTGTTTACCTTTTCACTGGAGGTGTATTTTAGCTTAGTCTGATTTTAATTTGCGTATCTTTAATGGATAATGATGTTCAACACTTTTGTTATGTGCTTATTGATCTTTTGTATACCACCCTTCTGTTGTATTCAGTGCCTTCCATCTTTTACAGAACTGTTTGTCTTCATGTTAAATTGTCAGAGTATTTTGCACATTCAGGACACAAGTCTTTTATATATTTAAGATTTATCTTTTGCAATTTGTTCCCACAGCTTGTAGTACCTTATTCATTTTCTTAACGAATGAGATAAAAATGTGGGACATATTATTTTACTATATTTTCATGAAAAAGTATTCATAATGAAGTCTAGCTTTTTATTTTTATAGTCATTTTATGCTTGGCTTGGTTGTAGAACTTAGGTCTACACTCAGTTGCAACTATGTTTTGCTATATCTTCTAGAAACTAGGATTTTAGCTTTTTACATTTAAGTTCATTTTAAATTAATTTTTGTGTATGGTGTCTGCTGTTTTTATGTTTTATAAACAGATCAACACAGAGGGCATCTTGGGTAAGTCACAAGTGAAGTAATGAGGAGAATCAAATAGTTTTTATGGGAAACAATTTCAATTATTAAGATCCCTTTTCTCTATGAGAGAAACCATAATGTAGATCCTAAAACAATGACCTCATTTGACTCACATTTCAACCCAGATAGCAGACTGAGGTTGAGAAAAATCAGGCAAATTGTCTTATGATACATACTTACTAAAGAAGACTAGATTCAAGATCTAATTTCACAATAGTGAACAACAGAATAATTTGTTAATAAACATATTATTTATAGTAATGGCTTATATGCCAGTACTTTATATGCATTGGCTTTGTGTTTTACAGTAAATAAAGCAAATTAAAACTTAAAAAAAGAAAGAATCATGCAACTGAATAAAAGAAAGCTCACTTAAAATAGAATTCGGAAGTCAGAAAGGGAGCTCTGACATCCTACTGAGGCAGGTGTTAGTCAGACACAGGCAGAGAGAACTCAAGGCCCCAGATACAGGCAGACAGAACTCAAGGTCCCAGTTAGGTGCAGGGAGAAGGAAACTAGGGTCAAGGCTTTGCAGTAAACAAGAAGCCTCATCCTGGACATCTGTGAAAATTCTACCTGAGAAAAAAGGAGTCTTCCTTTTCGTTTGATACTTGCTTGGCTATAGCAACAGGCCCTAGGAACAACTCCCAGCCACTTGTGTGGTTTACCTGTTTTTGTGCTTATAAACTCTAAACACTGCAGTTCTAACAGTGTCCTCCATTGGCCCCTTCCCGATAAACTTTTCTTTCTTTTTTCACTTTTGTGTAAACTTTGTTGTTTGCTCCATACTCTTGTCTGCTGGCTTCATTATTCATTGCCTCCAAGACACAATCTTGGGAAAAACAGCATCTCAGCTGGAAACATTTTTGGGAGTTCATCCGAGTTCTCCCCCTGTTCTCAGCCACTTGGAGAGCAACTGACATTCCCTTCTACTCTTGCTTTAATGAACTCCTTTCTTACCTATACTCGTCCGACCTGTTTGAGAATTATTTCTTGCCCAGAGTCAAGAACCCTCCCCCATCTATGTTGAGGTTTCTCCTAGTGCTTCACCTAGTGTGCAGGGAGAGATCTCCCAGATGAAGCTGCTCAGCAACACTACCAACTAGTGGTCAATTGAGAACCTAACAGGAATAAGTGTACCTTTCATTTTCCAACAGGAAGAAGTCTGCTTTACTATCCCAGCAGGAGAAAGGAAGATTTTTCTCCTAGCATGGTATAACTCTGGGGGGAAATCCTAGGGCAAAATACAGTCAAAGGGAGAAATAAAATGGGAGAAACCCATTAATTGCTTACAAGCAGTTATTCACTTCTGCTCACCCATGTCTCTCCTAACTCAGCTGCAGAAGAGACCCCAACCAACCTCTCTGGTCCAGATATGCCCCAGTGCACCCTTGTAATTACCTATTGATATGGAGATAGACTACTCTCCACCCCTTGGAAACACCTGTTCATATGAAGATACTCTAAGGCCAGGGGAAAGATTCTGGAAATGTTTCAACTTTACCCACACTTGGCAATAGCTGAGCTAAGGAGAAACTGTAGCATCCTGAACTCTCACTTTCCTCCAAAAGACTCTTGTTCAGAACAGCCTCTCCCAACTTTCTCCTCTTTCTCTATAAAGCTCCTCTTCTTTGTTCTCCAGAGTTGGCTATAGTTTTGTCACACCTTGCATGTCCCAAATTGCTATTCTGCTATTCCTGAATAAACCCATTTTGCTTGTAAAATAAATGACTGTTTTATTTTCATGGTTGACAGAATATTTTACGAAGTATAAGATGGGTTATACTTCTCTTTATTTAAACACCATAAATGTACTACTGCATAAACTTTAATATAAAAAGCGTCCTAGATATTTATTGATGTGTACCATACCACTCCATATTGAGGCAAATAAAAGCACTATTCCCTTATTTTTATCACCTATTAATAGTTCTCAGGATTGACTGGACTCAGCTACTCAGTCATTGGTCAGAATTTCTCATGCAGTCAGTGGCTGGGACTGGAGTCATCTAGAAAATACTTCCTTCATATGCCTGTGCCTGGGTTAGGAAGACTCAAACTGTTGAAAATAGCTGAGACTCTTAGGGAGTCTTACTCTACATGGTCTCCCTTAGACCAGCGGCCTCAGTGTAACTGAACTTCTTACATGGCATCTAAAGGATCCCAAAGATGTGTTACAAGAGAAACCAGCAGAAACTACAAGCCCTTTTCTAACTCAGAAATCATGCAGCAAAACTTTCACCACATTCTAATCATTGAGGTACTCATAAAAAAAAGTATAGGTTCAAAGAAGGGGCACACTTATGCCAACTCTTCATCAGAGGGATATCAAAATATCTACAGATTTGTTTAAACCCAAAGAATGCATGATATGGGCTATGCTTTTCTTCATTCAAAATAAAAATGTTTCTTACTTAAATCCTGGCCTCAAGAATTCACCATGAGGACTTTGTTCTCCTAAGTCTTAAGTATATTTGGGAATATTATTTAGAGGGTATTTTAAGTTTTCCATCCCTCAGATGTTAAAGTGGCATCAAGACTGCTCATTTGTATTCTGGTTTGTAATTATGGAATCTTAGTTTACAGAATTATTTCTACCATTTGTAAGCAACCATGTATAAATGCAAGTAAATAACAAGCTGAATCCATTTCTACCACTTTCATTCCTGCACTATATATTCACCAGGCAATAAAACTCACCATGATTTTACACAAAGTGAGAGAACTTCAGGAAATGTTATTGTGATACTACAATATTCCATGGTGTTTCATTTTTTTTCACATTTTGCATGATGGAAAATAATAATTATAAAGTCATTATCTCTTTCCAGAACAATAGTTCAGAGGAACAGGTGCATGTCATCTAGGTCTCAGTCTGGAGCTCATTTCAATAAGCTGAGACTGGTTGCATTTTTAAAGACAGCACTATTAGTTGTCTCATTTGTGACAAACATCCTTTGCAGTTCTCACATCTGTCAAAGTCCATACAGATGGCCCCCTAGAGGAAGCAGATGTTACAAAGTTATAATTTAGATGTTTGTTTTGACTTTTAGAGGAAATCTGGACAACAAACATCCTGCTCTGTTAAACAGCATTATCAAATGCAAATGGATTATGAATTTTTTTTATTAGTTTGACACTGCTTTTGAAATGCTTATCTTAACAATTAGTACTGAGGAAAACAATGCTGTCAGAATGTTTAGCTGTTAAATAGGTAGGTATGAAGGAAGGAATGGAAGGAAATAGATAGAAATAGGTGGGACAAATTTAGATAAATATTGATGTATCTGAAAGGCAAGTGTGATTTTGTAATGGTAATTATGATAAAAGCTAAACTATCTTAACAATATCCAGAAATACTTGATTTATCCAGAAAATATTACACCCTGCATAACATTTTACTCAAAATTAAACCTTTATTTAGTAAGTTAATGAGAACCAATTGATAGAGTTTCTACTTGGGATAAATAAGAAACATCTCCTTAAAGGTAATTACTATTTATTATTTATCTTTTTATTTTTGGTACCAAATATTGGCCTCTTGGAAAAATGCTATGACCCACACTGTTAAAAATATTAAACTTAATAAGCTTTAAAGTTACATTTTGCATTTCCATAAGAAAAGTCAATATAGAAATTTGAGGAATCATTTATATCTCTCTGCATACATCAATCCGATTAAAGGTATGCATAATGCATGTAGGAAGAGAAGTAACATTCTGCAGTGTCATCGATTTTTCTACTGAAATACTATGTATATTTGTACTTTCTGACAGCATTGTATCATGTAAGGTATTTAATATCAGTGAAAAAACAGAAGTAAAAAAAAATAACCCTTGCCTACTTTTTTTCCAAATATTAAAAAAAAATTGAACTTCTAAAACAAAAGAACAAAAGTCATCTCTTGTTCTTTGGCAAGTATCTTATAGCAAAGGAAAAATGCATTTTTGTTTTAGTGTAATTGTCCTGCATGTCAATGGGGAAGGCTTTTGTCCCTGAGCATGTATCCTACCAAAATGGCATAACAGTTAATAATAAAAATGCAAGGTGAATGGACATCATAAAAGTTGCAAAAACTTTGATTCCTCTGCCACTTATACTTTCTCTTACATAGTCTCTTCATGTACTTTATACATTGTTAATGCAGAAAACTTATTTCATTCATAAATATTTTAGGATACACAAAATGGATTATGGTAAGTTGAGAAAAGAAATGTTAAGTTGTATAGAGAACGAATACAACTGTTACTTTCACAATTTGTTGAATAGATTCCTTTGTAGATTTTGATGCTACTCCATGATTAAGCAAATTGACGAAAGCCCTGGCTTCCCTGCTTAGGAGGGTTTAAATTTTGTTTTTCTTCTCTGAGTTTTCCTGTCACATAAATTAACTTCTATGACAGAGTGAATAGCATGTAACTGTTTTAAGAATGGTTCTTAACAGTGGAGCACAGAGAAGGCAAAGAGTGACTCTATGGCATCTTACTACACTGATGGGCAGTGACTGCAATGGGGTATGGAGGGGACATCATAATACGGGTGAATATAATAAACACATTGTGTTTTCATGTGCAACCTTCATAAGAGTGTATATCAGTAATACCTCAATATATATATATATATATAAAAGGAATGGTTCTTAAGAACAAGGTTGATTTACATTCATAAATATCATAACAACTTAGAATATATTACTAAAGAGCTTTCTTAATTTTTCAATTGTTTTGTTAATGTGTGTTGCATAAAGATGATATATGTGAGAGATGTCTGTTGATACTCTCTAATTTATACCTAAGTCTTAGTGTATTTGGTCTAGGTTAAGTAGTTGGCTAATTTAATGTATGGTTCAAGACAAAGGTGGGTAAAACCATTAAAATGTCTTTCACATAAATAATAATGCTTTCCTTTTTTGTGACTCTTATAAAAAGGGGTATTATATGATTAAAAATATGTTTTTCTAATTTATTATTTAATCAGCTTTAATAAATTTTAATGAAATTTACTTATATTGATGTTATAAAAACATCCATGTTATGAAAATTAAATTGATTGTGTTAACAGCAGGCTAGTGCTTAAACTCAACCTCTCTGCTAAGGTCAGCAAAAATAAGAATAAAATAAAATAAAAGAATAATTATAATACTAACATCATAGTGTTAACAACATAGTAAGAAGTTAACGGACCAGATGCTAGGAAAAGGAAGGTAAGAAGCCATAGGCATATGTCTATTATGTGAAGCAGTTTTTGTATTGAAGATATTCTTCATTTCAGAAAATACCCATGTAGAAAATTGAGCTTCAGATTTTGTAGTAGTGAGAAATGGAAACAACATTAGAGGGCTTGCTAAAGAGGAAATCTAATATATTTGTGTTAAATTGGGATCACATTTGGATTTAGCTTCAGACTGAGAGAGGATGAAATAGGTAAAACTGGGACCTTCAATTTTGTTCTACCTCAAGCCTAGACCTTGGATTAAGATTGTCCTTGTCTCTTAATGTCCCTTGCTTTTTGGGTGTCTGACACAGAAGTAAAGAAAGTATATTTACAGGAATTAATGGTATCCTAAGTCTAAAACTGTTTCTACAAATAAAGTTTTAAATTTGATATCAAGTATAAACAATGAAAAGCAGGGACACAAGATTTTAAACACTATCACTAGGGAACACAGACACAAGACAATAGAAGCAGATTCAGGAAGGGATGAGATTTTGAGATGATTTGGTACTGACTAATTAGGTTAAAGAAAAAAAAGACAAACTTGAAAATATCTCTGGGAAAAAGATTATAAAGTCACATACTAGATATGAAAAGAACCAAAGAGAATTTCTAGTATTAAAAAAATAACAAAAATGAAATACTGTACTTAATTCTTGAGTTTGATGACAGATTTGAAGAAAGTGAGCAGAGACAGTTAATTAATTTGAGGTCAAAATAAATTTTCCAGAATTTTATGTTGTGCTATAAAAAAGGACAGCAAATACAGAGGAGGAAGTAAAATATATGTAGTAGGAACATCTAATAAATGTTTAATCCAAGTCCCAGCAGATGGAGAGAACAGAAGAAAAGCAGTGTTTGAAGAGTTAATGAATGAGATATTTTTTCCCAAAAGGATGAAAAATACCAAAGGAAAAATTCTACAATCCCAAAGAGTCCTAAGCAGATAAATGAAGAGAACTCACCACTAGGTAATTCATAGTGAAACTGCAGAAACCAAAAATACAGGAAATATTAAAGACTCTAAGATGAAATGCAAGATCCCCTTCAAATGATTGAAATACTATGACTAATTTCCTCCAAACAAAAATATCTGCCTAAATAATGGAATCAGCAATGCATGACAGAAATTGCATTCCGTTATTCTATAATTCATATGCAGAAAATAAAAGACACAGAGAGAAAATCATGGTCAATTCTGAGTCAATAAATCTGATAATTGTTATGACTACAGAAATTTCCAGGAAAAATATAAATTACTAAACCTAAACAAATAATAATTACCAATATATTTATCCTTTACTTTACCTTCCTTGTCTTCCCGTACTTCTATTATTTCATTTTGGATTACTTTTCATTTGAAGAATGTGTTATAATACTTTTTAGTAGCCTTTTGAGTGAAATAATTCTAAAGACAAATTCAAGTTTGGTATGAATGTGTTTATATTTAACCTACATTTTGAAGGACAACTTCATTGAATATAGGTACTACTGGTTGGCAATTGTTGGTGTTGTTTTGCTGTTGTTATTTTTAAAGATATAATGGTTAATATCTATTCGTTCATTTTTCTCTTGTTGAAAATGTCATTTTTATTTTAGCTTCTTTGGAATAAATGTATGTTTTAACAAAAGACCCTTTGTTATGTAATTATTCATTTTTAGGTAAATATTCACTGAAGTATAATATTTATTTTTTTATTTATCCAAATGCTTACCATCCTTTAAACTTAAAACGCTTAAAAAAGTTTTATTTCTAAGGGAATCACGGGAAGATTGTGGTGTGAGTAGTTCAGAGGAAATCTCCTCCCAAAAACATATATTTATGAAAATACAATAAATACAACTATTCCTAAAAGAGACACCAGTGGATGCAATACAACAGCCAGGATACAACTTCATCTGCAAGAACTCAGCATCACATGAAGAGGGTAAGATACAAGCCGAGGCCAGGAGGGACTCGAATGCCCCCCAACCCCAAAACCCGGTGGGAAGAAAGAAGTCAGAACCAGGAGGGAGTGAAAGCCCAGGACTGCTAGACAACAAGCTCTAGAAATCCGTACCCGGAACACAGACACAAAGTGCACAGGGTGCTGGATATTAGAGAAAAGGAAAAGAAAACCTGTTGGCAGGACCTGAAACTGGCGCCCCCGAGACAAAAGAAAAGCGAGTGCTTTCTGCAAGTCTTAAATAGACAGGGACCCCATAGCTGGATGAAGTTGTCCTGAAAGCTGGGAATACCAGGGAAACAGGTGCCCTAAACAGAGGCAGTGCAGCTCTGAAGCCCCTCACAGGACTAGGCAGCCTGCCAGTCATTCCTCCAACTGGCGCAGACCCTGAAACACGGACCCAGTAGCAGGAGAGTGGAAGCGCATGCCGGGGGTGGGTGGAAGTGCTAGAAGGAACCAAGAGCAGAACCATGTGCCACAGGGCTAGCCCACAGCGGTGCAACTGAATAGCCCAGGCACAGCTCGTGCAGACCGGTGGAAGTGAAGCCAGAGCCCAGTAGAAGCCTGCGCAGAAAAGTCCCATGCATACTGGCAGCAGAGCCAGAGGGTGCAGGCACACTCCCAGAAGCAGACCAGAATCCCAGCCCAACGCACAGCAGCCTGGGCCAGGCCCAAAGGCCACTGCTTCCACACAGATGCCTGGCAGGTTTGCCACTAGCATGGAGGAACACTCCTGGTGTGCCTGCCACACCCCACAGGGCTCTGCGCTGCTCTGATGGACACCCTGCCCACAGCAGCTTAGGAGATTAACCTGGTGGCTGCTCCAGGAGTGCAGGTAGCTGTCACAGGCAGTGGAAAAGGGAAAGGAATCCAGCAAGCAAGAAAGGACTTTCTTCTCCCAGCTGACACACCTGTAACATGCCTACAGCCACTACAATCACCATGAAAAGGCAAAAAAATCTGGTCCAGACCAAGATAGTGACACCTGAGAAAGTATCTGCAGAGGCAGACCTAAGAAGTCTCCCTGAAAAAGAATACAAAATAAAATCATAAACATGCTGACAGAGCTGCAGAGAAATATGCAAGAGCTAAGGGATGAAGTCTGAAGGGAGATTACAGATGTCCAGAGGGAGATCACAGATGTCCGGAGGGAGATTACAGAAGTGAAACAAACTCTGGAAGGATTTATAAGCAGAATGGATAAGATGCAAGAGGCCATTGATGGAATATAAATCAGAGAACAGGAATGCATAGAAGCTGATGCAGAGAGAGATAAAAGTATCTACAGGAATGAAACAATATTAAGAGAACTGTGTGACCAATCCAAAAGGAACAACATCCGCATAATAGGGGTACAAGAGGAAGAAGAGAGAGAAAAAGGGATAGAAAGTGTCTCTGAAGAAATAATTGCTGAGAACTTCCCCAAACTGGGAGAGAAAATAGTTGCTCAGACTATGGAGGCACACAGAAATCCCGAGAGATGAGACCCAAAGACATCAACACCAAGACACATAATAATTAAAATGGCAAAGATCAAGGAGAGGGACAGAGTATAAAAGGCAGCCAGAGAGAGTAAAAGGGTCACCTACAAAGGAAAACCCATCAGGCTATCATCAGACTTCTCAACAGAAACCTTAGAGGCCAGAAGAGAATGGCATGATATGTTTAATGCAATGAAAGAGAAGGGCCTCGAACCAAGACTACTGTATCCAGCACGATTATAATTCAAATATGAAAGAGGTATTACAGAATTCCCAGAAAAGCAAAAGTTGAGGGAATTTGCTCCCACAAACCTCCTCTACAGGGTATTGTAGAGGGACTGCTCTAGATGGGAGCACTCCTAAAAGGAGCACAGAACAAAGCACCCAACATATGAAGAATGGAGGATGAGGAAAAAGAAGGGAAAGAAATAATCATCAGACTGTGTTTACAACAGATCAATAAGAGAGTGAGGCCAGACAGTAAGGTAGTAAACAAGCTAACCTTGAACCTTTGGTAACCACAAACCTAAGGACTGCAATGACAATAAGTACATACCTTTAAAAAATCACCCTAAATGTAAAAGGACTGAAAACACCAATCAAAAGACACAGAGTAATAGAATGGATAAAAAAGCAAGACCCATCTATATGCTGCTTACAAAAGACTCACCTCTAACCCAAAGACATGAACAGATTAAAAGTCAAGGGTTGGAGAAAGATATTTCATGCAAATAACGGAGAGAAAAAAGCAGGTGTTGCAATACTAGTATCAGACAAAAGAGACCTCAAAATAAAGAAAGTAACAAGAGATAAAGGACATTACATAATGAAAAAGGGTTCAGTCCAACAAGGGGATATAACCATTATAAACATATATGCACCCAATACAGGAGCACCAATATATGTGAAACAAATACTAAAAGAATTAAAAGAGGAATGAAAAAAATGCAATGCATTCATTTTGGGAGACTTTAACACACCACTCACTCCAAAGGACAGATCCATCAGACAGAAAATAAGTAAGGACACAGAGGCACTGAACAACACACTAGAAGAGATGAACCTAATAGACATCTATAGAACTCTACATCCAAAAGCAACAGGATACACATTCTTCTCAAGTGCACATGGAACATTCTCCAGAATAGACCACATACTAGGCCACAAAAAGAACCTCAGTAAATTCCAAAAGAATAAAATCCTACCAAACAACTTTTCAGACCACAAAAGTATAAAACTAGAAATAAATTTTAAAAAGAAAGCAAAAAGGCTCACAAACACATGGAGGCTTAACAACATGATCCTAAATAATCAATGGATCAATGACAAAATTAAAATGGAGATCCAGCAATATATGGAAACAAATGACAAGAATAACACTAAGCCCCAACTTCTGTGGGAGGCAGAAAAAGCAGTCTTAAGAGGAAAGTATATAGCAATCCAGGCATATTTAAAGAAGGAAGAACCATCCCACATGAATAGTCTAATGTCACAGATATCGAAATTGGAAAAAGAAGAACAAAAGAGGCCCAAGGTCAGCAGAAGGGTGTACATAATAAAGATCAGAGAAGAAATAAATAAAATTGAGAAGAATAAATCAATAGCAAAAATCAATGAAACCAAGAGCTGGATCTTTGAGAAAATAAACAAAATAGATAAGCCTCTAGCCAGACTTATTAAGAAGAAAAGAGAGTCAACACACATCAACAGAATCAGAAATGAGAAAGGAAAAATCAGGATGAACCCCACAGAAATACAAAGAATTATTAGAGAGTACTATGAAAACCTATATGCTAACAAGCTGGAAAACCTAGGAGAAATGGACAACTTTTTAGAAAAATACAACCTTCCAAGACTGACCCAGAAAGAAACAGAAAACCTAAACAGACCAATTACCAGCAACAAAATTGAAGCGGTAATCAAAAAACTACCAAAGAACAAATCTCCAGGGCCAGATGGATTTACCTTGGAATTTTATCAGACACACAGAGGAGA
Organism: Manis javanica; assembly: GCF_040802235.1. Lineage (NCBI taxonomy): Eukaryota > Metazoa > Chordata > Mammalia > Pholidota > Manidae > Manis > Manis javanica. The sequence goes on along the minus strand of NC_133160.1, from coordinate 122,720,271 downwards.
CATAACACCCGTTTCCTTAAAGTTTTCCAAAAAATAGAAGAGGAGGGATTACTCCCAAACTCATTCTATGAAGCCAACATCACCCTACTACCAAAACCAGGCAAAGACCCCAGCAAAAAAGAAAACTACAGACCAATATCCCTGATGAATGTAGATGCAAAAATACTCAACAAAATATTAGCAAACCTAATTGAAAAATATATCAAGAGGATGATACACCATGACCAAGTGGGATTCATCCCAGGGATGCAAGGATGGTACAACATTCGAAAATCCATCAACATCATCCACCACATCAACAAAAAGAAAGACAAAAACCACATGAGCATCTCCATAGATGCTGAAAAAGCATTCGACAAAATTCAACATCCATTCATGATACAAACTTTCAACAAAATGGGTATAGAGGGCAAGTACCTCAACATAATAAAGGCCATATATGATAAACCCACATCCAACATCATACTGAACAGCAAGAGGCTGAAAGACTTTCCTCTAAGATCGGAAACAAGACAGAGATGCCCACTCTCCCCACTGTTGTTCCATGTGATACTGGAGGTCCTAGCCACAGCAATCAGACAAAACAAAGAAATACAAGGAATCCAGATTGGTGAAAAAGAAGTTAAACTGTGACTATTTGGAGATGACATGATACTGTACCTAAAAAACCCTAAAGACTCCACTGCAAAACTACTAGAACCAATATTGTAATTCAGCAAAGTTGCAGGATACAAAATTAACACACAGAAATCTGTAGCTTTCCTATACACTAACAATGAACTAATAGAAAGAGAAATCAGGAAAACAATTCCATCCACAATAGCATCAAAAACAATAAACTACCTATGAATAAACCTAACGAAGGAAGTGAAAGTCCTATACCCTGAAAACTATAAGACACTCTTAAGAGAAATTAAAGAGGTAGCTAACAAATGGAAACTCATCCCATGATCCTGGCTATGAAGAATTAATATTGTCAAAATGGTCATCCTGCCCAAAGCAATATACAGATTCGATGCAATCCCTATCAAATTACCAACAGCATTCTTCAATGAACTGGAACAAATAGTTCAAAAAATCATATGGAAATACCAAAGACCCCGAATATCCAACGCAATCCTGAGAAAGAAGAATAACATGGGGGGGGATCTCACTCCTCAACTTCAAGATCTTCTACAAAGACACAGTAATCAAGACAATTTGGTACTGGCACAAGAACAGAACCACAGACAAGTGGATCATAATAGAGACTCCAGACATTAACCCAAACATATATGGCCAATTAATATTTGATAAAGGAGCCATGGACATACAATGGGGAAATGACAGTCTCTTCAATAGATGGTGCTGGCAAAATTGGACAGCTACATGTAAGAGAATAAAACTGGACCACTGTCTAAACCCATACACAAAAGTAAACTCCAAATGGATCAAAGACCTGAATGTAAGTCATGAAACCATAAAACTCTTAGAAAAAAAACATAGTAAAAAATCTCATGGACATAAACATGAGTGACTTCTTCATGAACATATATTCCCGGGCAAGGGAAACCAAGGCAAAAATGAAGAAGTGGGACTGTATCAAGCTAAAAAGTTTCTGTACAGCAAAGGACACCATCAATAGAACAAAAAGGTATCCTACAGTATGGGAGAACATATTCATAAATGACAGATCCGATAAAGGATTGACATCCAAAATATATAAAGAGCTCACATGCTTCAACCAACAAAAAGCAAATAATCCAATTAAAAAATGGGCAGAGGAGCTGAATAGACAGTTCTCTAAAGAAGACATACAGATGGCCAATAGGCACATGAAAAGATGCTCCACATCACTAATCGTCAGAGTAATGCAAATTAAACCACAATGAGATATCACCTCACACCAGTAAGGATAGCCATCATCGAAAAGACAAACAACAGCAAATATTGGTGAGGTTGTGGAGAAAGGTGAAACCTCCTACACTGCTGGTGGGAATGTAAACTATTTCAACCATTGTGGAAAGCAGTATGGAGTTTTCTCAGAATGCTCAAAATAGAAATACCATTTGACCCAGGAATTCCAATTCTAGGAATTTACCCTAAGAATACAGCACTCCAGTTTGAAAAAGACAGATGCACCCCTATCTTTATCACTGTACTGTTTACAATAGCCAAGATATGGAAGCAACCTAAATGTCCATCAGTAGATGAATGGATAAAGAAGAGGTGGTACATATATACAATGGAATATTACACAGCCATAAGAAAAAAACAGATCCTGTCATTCGAAACAACATGGATGGAGCTAGAGGGTATTATGCTCAGTGAAATAAGCCAAGAGGAGAAGGAAAAGTGCAAAATGATTTCACTCATATGTGGATTACAAGAACAAAATAAAACTGAAGGAACAAAACAGCAGCAGAATCACAGAACCCAAGAATGGACTAATAGTTACCAAAGGGAAAGGGACTGGGGAGGACGTTTGGGAAGCGAGGGATAAGGATGGGGAAAAGAAAAGAGGGCATTATGATTAGCATGTATTGTGCGTAGGGGGCACGGGGAGGGCTATGCAACACAGAGAAGACAAGTAGTGGTTTTACAGCATCTTACTACACAGATGGACAGTGACTGTGAAGGGGTATGTGGGGGGGACTTGGTGAAGGGGGGAACTTAGTAAACATAATGTTATTTCTGTAATTGTAGATTAATGATACCAAAATAAAAAAAATTTATTTCTTCCTCCAGACCTTCATTTTCATCTGATGCATTTTCCCTTCCTTCAGTTGAAAACGGAAAAACATGTAAAACATGTAAAACATGTACTTCCATTTTTCCTGTAAAACACATTTTAATTTATGTCTACTGATGAGTGACCTATAAAACTTAAAAAGCTTTTCTTTTTTTCTTCATTTTTGAAGAAAAAAAATTTCTGGATTCGAGTCATTGCAGTATATTTCAAGGTGTTTTTGTACATCATTCTAGTGGTTTCTGGTCTCATGATTTGTACTCAGAAGTCATTCATTAATCACACTGTTTTTTCTTATTAAGAAATGGATAAATGTTTTTTTCTTGTTTTTTGTTTTCGTTTTTTTTTCTTCCTCTTGCTCCTTTCAGAGCTTTCTCTATTTTTATATTTTCAAAAGTATCAGGGTGATCTGAGTATGTGTGGTTTTCTTTGTAATTATCCTGCTTAGTATTTAAAAATCACTCCTCTTAGATCTGTAAGTTAATCTTTTTCATCATATTTTGGAAGAAAAATTTGGCCAATATCACTTATTCATGCTCAGTGTTAACTCTTTTCTTTTGTGGAGACTTCAATTTCAAATGTTTTGGAACACATTTTTTCCCCACAAGTTTCTGAGCATTCTGAGTTTTCTTTATTTTTTCCCATTTGTTCTTTATAATTTCATTGATTTAACTGCATAGTGAACGGTTATTTAGTCTGCCATCTTCTGAAGATGGAATGACATTCCATGAATTTATCATTCAGGATTATAATATCTATTTGGATTTTATTTTTGATAGTAAGACAAGGAAAGACAGGGTGTACGGGGTAGCCTCTGTCTAGTTATAGAAGGATAGGACCTCAGGAAAGGGAAAAACAGCGCAGTGAAACATCCTTGATCTTTTGCTGTGGTAGAACGTCCTTAGTTTTTTTGCTAGCAGTTTGAGTCTCATGAGCATGCCAAATTTAGGAATAAAGACAATTTTGAATGAGATTAGTCGAAACAATGAACGGTATACCAGTGGAAACCAATAGAAATTAGACAACTCAGCTAAGCAACTCAGCTAAGTTTGATATACAGACCCCTGCTGGCACCCTGTACTTCCATTTTCTCTGAATAAAAAGTCCTTTTTCTCCTGCTTGCCTACCTTGAGCATTTGTAAGTTCATTCTTTGACTCTGTGAACACAAACCCAGTGTCAATAGCTTCCAAATTTATTGGAACAAGTTATCTGCTCATTAAGACCACTTTCTCTTTTAATCCATTGAACACATTTTCCTTCAATCTTTTGCACATATTTATAACCACTCCTCTGAAATGCTAAATTCAATATCTAGGGTCACATGGAATCAGTGTAGGTCAACTGTCTTTGTGTCTGATCTGAACCACACTTACTGATTCTTGAAAATAGATGAGTTAATTGTTGGTATTCCATGTTCAGTCTTTTAATGGAAGCAGACTGGGGAAAGCATGACATACATTTGAGTACAGTGTGGATCCTAGGGATCTGCACTTGGGGGTTCTGAAGGATGTCCCTGTTGAGATGCCATACTGTAGGGATTCCATGCTTATAGATCACCCCAACCTCTTTGTGTTTGTGGTGCAGACTAAGACTCTATGGGTAAGAAACACATATTTGTACCTAGAATTGGTATGGATTTTTGTGAGACTAATCTGCTGGTCTTTCCAGACTAATGGGGCAGAACACAGTATATTCGTCATCAAGTGATCAGGTAATTCAATTAAAATAATGCTATATCAGGTCCATAGTATTGGTCTCTATTTTTATACATGTTCAGATGTGAAGTTGGTCCTGGTTAAATAGGAGTCTATGTTGTTGGGAAAAATTCATCATCTGTGTTACCATGGCAACTGTATTCACTTAATCATTATGCCAGTGTGTACTCAAGTAAAGAAACTGAGTGAGCAAAGCTTTCTTACTCTTTATCTTTGGCTTCCACACCGCAATTCTTGCCTTTTTCTGGTAATATATTTTAAGCAATACTCATAATGGCTGCTTCTCTATTTTCCTCCTAGGGGTACAATGTTCCATTAACTATTGCCACAACTACTTTAAATCAAGTCCCCTTGATTACCTCACTGATTTTGTTGCTTCCTACAATAATTAAGAATTTGTGTTTTATGGTGGTTAAGCCTTGGAACCTGGCCATTCCTTTGATTATACATTATTTCATTATTTTATTAATAAGCTCAGCTCCATGACTGACTCTTTTATTATCTCTGGTCTGCAAAAGGAAGCCAACACTGAAATTCTTAGTGATGCTGGTTCTCTTCTTACTAGCATACTCCTGATAGGTTTGGTAAATTGTGTGCCTCTTGAGACTGCCTATAAACATATGTCAGGGAATCAGCTGAGGAAGGAAAGAGAGATTAGGGGCCAGGTATCATGGTAGCTGATTAAAGCAATATGGCAAAAAATGAGAGTTTTAGATTTAATCACTTACTGTGGTGGTCTAAGCAAGAGTCTAAAACCAGAGAAAGTACCTATTCACCTGTTCATTCCATTTTCCCCCTGAATGGTTCATCAGTCAAGGGTCAGGTAGATCAATACAGACTGGAAGACCTCTCATTTTATGGACTTTGACACTGGTGGGGAAGTTTAGGAGGGAGAGTGAGGAGTGTAAAACTACCAGGTACTGAGTCAGAGTGAGGGAAGGTACCTTCAAGTTTTCCTCATAAGGAGTCTTCCAAATGGAGGCACCTGGGATTGGAATACAGGTGTGCATACAAGCGTAACTGGCTAGAAGGGCTTGAGTCCTTTAACACAACTCTCTTCATAGACTGTAATACACTGAAGAACTGTAGCATCCATATGGCTGTACAGTGTCCATCCAGGTTTTCACCACCATTTTTCAGAATCCAGCTTTCCTAACAAGAGTCTTGACTCTGGCACAAATAGTACTTTGGCTAAGAATGTAAACATCACTGAAACACTGCAAATCCAACTATTAAATACTGAGTTGCTTACATGGCAGTTTTCACTTCTTGGTTGTTGACTTTTATGTCTACTAGATAAATTACTTAGACTCAGGCTCTAAACTCTGGCTTCCCTACAGTGTGCTTCAATTGATATACCTGTCCAGTTTTTTCAGCTTCTGGAGGTTGACATTTTGGCCTGGCCCCCTTGGCGGTCTTGTCAGTGCTTGTTTAGTAGTCATCCAAGGACTTGGGCTAAATTTGTTTCAATTTTTAGATCTCAATACTTCTTTAGTTATCTTGCTTCTGATGTCCATCTCTTCCCTAAATTTCCAGCTGACTTGTCATCCCAGAGCTCTGTACTCTAATACATTAAGCTAAAAAGTCTCAACTTCCTGCTGTGCAAAATGAGCCAGGTTGGGGAAACTTATAAAATTAGTAAATTCACAAATATCATGTGATGCACACTTTCAGATATAGACTTCTCACTTTCTGGTTGCTTGTTTGCAAAAAGTGCTTCTCTCTGCATTCATACTGTAGCAGTTAGCAGGGATTTCAGTTAGCCTCAGGATTGGGGTTTCCCCCATTCTACAGTTCTCTATCAAGATCACACTCTCCATTCCAACTTTCCCTAATTATCCTTTTTTTTTCCATAGCACTGAAAACTGTTTCCTGCAAATTTGAGCTAGTAAAAACGTGTTTTTGTGGCATTAGCGCTAATGGAGCAGGAAAGCATTATAAACAAAAGGGGAAAAGGGAAAAACAACAACAAAAAAAACCACCAACTCTCACTTGCTTATAATGCAGGTGTACCTTTGCAGGGGTAAGTTTTTCACCTGCTTGTGGTCTTCCCAATGCTTTTGAAATTTTTGTCTTTTAAAATTATTTTACAAGTTTTTATATTTATTACTTGTTGAGAAGTTTCAGTTAATTATATCCTCAACCACTATTGGTAGCTCAACTGGGAGAAAACACAGAGGTAACAAAATACAAATAGCTCAAATATATTAATAACAAAATGATAACCAAGCAAATAGAGAGTTAAGTATTATAGGTGAGCAAATAGTTATTAATAGAGTAGGAAAACTCAAAAAGCATTAGTCTATGAAAATTTTATTAATATCATCAATGATGAAAAAATGAAAATCAAAATAATTTTAATCTTTATCACACTGATTAGTTCAGGAAAGAGAGCTCTAAAATATCTGACAGTGCTAGGTTTTGCAATGATAAAGAGAAAAAATGCTGTCAGAGTCTAATGGGTAAGAATGGTACAATCCGTTTCAGGACAGTAGTTACTCTCTAATGAAAATTCAAGATAATAGAGCTGCAGAGATGTAAATAGATGTCCTCTACAACCCCTAAAATTTTCAGTATTTTGAAAAAATACATATAAAGAGCAAATGTGGAAAAATATTCAATTATGTTTAATCTCTGTTGTAGTTTTATTTATAAAACTGCATTTTTATTATAAAACAGGTATCATAGTTGATCTAAAACTTTATTATCATAATCCTAGAGAGTAGAGAGAACCAGGAAACAGATTTCAGTTGTGCTGTGTGGGGAAGTTTGGGTTATGATGGCCAGGATCCTCACCAAACTTAAACCACTTGATGATGTAACTGGCCTATTGCTGGGCTGCTGTTTCCACACCTGTAGGCAATAAGCTATTATTGCACTATATAGAGAGCTCAGCCCATTGCTCTGGGCAGAGGTAGAGATGCTAGTGCTCGATCTACCGCCAGAGAACAAGCCAGGTAATAAACCCTTTCACCCTAAAAAATGTTTTACAATGGGGGGAGCCAAGATGGTGACATGAGTAGGACAGTGGGAATCTCCTCCCAAAAACATATATTTTTGAAAATACAACAAATACAACTAACCCTAAAAGAGAGACCAGAAGACACAGGACAATAGCTAGACTACATCCACACACGCGAGAGCCCAGCACCAGGTGAAAGGGGTAAGATACAAGTCCCGGCCCGGCAGGACCTGAGTGCCCCTCACTCCACCTCCTGGCAGGAGGAGAGGAGTTGGAGTGGGGAGGGAGAGGGAGCCCAGGAATGCTAAACACCCAGAACTAGCCATCCACACCAGAGTGTGGACACAGTGCATGCATGCAGGGCTGGAAACTAGAGAAACAGGGCAGCAAGACCTCTGAGCAGGTCCCAAAGCTGATGCCCCTGTGACAAAGAAAAGCGAGTGCTTTTTGAAAGTCTTAAAGGGACAGGGACACAACAGCTGGACAGAAACAACCCAGGTCACAGTCCAGCAGCTGGAAATTCCAGGGAAACCTGGGCGCACTAACCCCCTGGGTAACAGCTCTGAGACCCCTCACTGAGGTAAACAGCCAAACAGTCCCCCCATCCATTATCCCTCAGGATGCAGCCATAGAAGAGAGGCAGCCTGTGGCTGGCCATGCCCTCAGCAAGGGAACTTCCTCCATACCAGCTGGGCAAGACACAAAGACCCAGTCTACACAGAATTGCCGAACACAAGCCACTAGGGGTCGCAGTTGTACCAGTAAAGAAAGGCCAGCAGGAAGTGGAAAATATGGTCGTCCCAGCTGAGAGTCAATAGCACCTATCAAAATAAAAAGGAAAAAATTTTAAGACAGACAGATTCAGCATCTGCTACATCTTCCCCCGAGAAGGAACCTGGGGAGATCGATTTAACCAGTCCTCCTGAAAAAGAATTCAAAACAAAAGTCATAACCATACTGATAGACTTTCAGAGAAATATGCAAGAACTAAGGAAGGAGAATACAGAAATAAAACAAGTACTGGAAGGACATCAAAACAGAATGGACGAGATGCAGGAGACCATTAATGGACTAGAAAACAGAGAACAGGAATGCAGAGAAGCTGATGCAGAGAGAGATAAAAGGAACTCCAGGAATGAAAGAATTCTAAGAGAGCTGAGTGACCAATCGAAATGGAACAATATCCACATTATAGGGGTAACAGAAGAAGAAGAGAGAGAAAAAGGATAGAAAGTATCTTTGAAGAAATAATTGCTGAAAACTTCCCCGAACTAGGGGAGGACATGGCCTCTCAGACAACAGAGGTACACAGGACTCCCATGACAAGGGATCCAAGGAGGGCAACACCAAGACATATAATAATTACAATGGCAAAGATCAAAGACAAGGATAAAGTATTAAAGGCAGTCAAAGAGAAAAAAAAAGGTCACCTACAAAGGAAAACCCATCAGGCTATCATCAGACTTCTCAACAGAAACCCTATAGGCCAGAAGAGAATGGCATGATATACTTAATGCAATTAAACAGAAGGGCCTTGATCCAAGACTACTGTATCCAGCACGATTATCATTTAAATATGAAGAAGGGATTAAACAATTCCCAGATAAGCAAAAGTTGAGGGAATTTGATTCCCACAAACCACCTATATAGGGCATCTTACAGGTACTGCTCTAGATGGCAGCACTCTTAAAAAGAGCACAGAAAAAAACACCCAACATATGAAGAAGGGAGGAGGAGGAATAAGAATGGAGAGAAATAAAGAATCATCAGACCGTGTTTACAATACCTCAACAAGTGAGATAAATTAGACAGTAAGATAGTAAAGAAGCTAACACAGAACCGTTGGTAACCACAAACTTAAAGCCTGCAATGGCAATAAGTACATACCTTTCAATAATCACCCTAAATGTAAATGGACAGAATGCACCAATCAAAAGACACAGAGTAATAGAACGGATAAAAAAGCAAGATCCATCCATATGCTGCTTACAAGAGACCCACCTCAAAACCAAAGACAAGCAAAGACTTAAAGTCAAAGGATGGAAAAAGATATTTCATGCAAACAACAGGGAGAAAAAAGCAGGGTTGCAATACCAGTATCAGACAAAACAGACTTCAAAATAAAAAAAAGTAACAAACGATAAAGAAGGACATTACATAATGATAAAGGGCTCAGCCCAACAAGAGGATATATCCATTCTAAATATATATACACCCAATACAGGAGCACCAACATACCTGAAACAAATACTAACAGAACTAAAACAGGAAATAGAATGCAATGCATTCATTCTGGGGGACTTCAACACACCACTCATTCCAAGGGACAGATTCATCAGACAGAAAATAAGTAAGGACACAGAGGCACTGAACAACACACTAGAACCGAAGGACCTAATAGACATCTACAGAACTCTACATCCAAAAGCAACAGGATAAACATTCTTCTCAAGTACACATGGAACATTCTCCAGAACAGACCACATACTAGGCCACAAAAAGCTTCAGTAAATTCCAAAAGACTGAAATCATACCAACCAACTTTTCAGACCGCAAAAGCATAAAACTAGAAATAAACTGTACAAAGAAAGCAAAAAGACTCACAAACACATGGAGGCTTAACAATATGCTCCTAAATAATCAACGGATTAATGACCAAATCAAAATGGAGATCCAGCAATATATGGAAACAAACGACAAAACACAAAGCCCCAACTACTGTGGGATACAGCAAAAGCTGTGTTAAGAGGAAAGTATATAGCAATCCAGGCATATTTAAGAAGGAAGAACAATACCAAATGAATGGTCGAATGTCACAATTACCGAAATTGGAAAAAGAAGAACAAATGAGGTCTAAGGTCAGCAGAAGGAGGGACATAATAAAGATCAGAGAAGAAATAAATAAAATTGAGAAGAATAAAACAATAGCAAAAATCAATGAAACCAAGAGCTGGTTCTTCTAGAAAATAAACAAAATAGATAAGCCTCTAGCCAGACTTATTAAGAGGAAAAGAGAATCAACACACATCAACAGAATCAGAAATGAGAAAGGAAAAATCATGACGGACCCCACAGAAATACAAAGAATTATTAGAGAGTTCTATGAAAACCTATATGCTAACAAGCTGGTAAACCTAGGAGAAATGGACAACTTAATAGAAAAATACAACCTACCAAGACTGACCCACATAGAAACAGAAAATCTAAACAGACCAATTACCAGCAACGAAATTGAATCGGTAATCAAAGAACTACCAAAGAACAAAATCCCCGGCCAGATGGATTTACCTCAGAATTTTATCAGACATACAGGGAAGACATAATACCCATTCTCCTTAAAGTTTTCCAAAAAATAGAAGAGGAAGGAATACTCCCAAATTCATTCTAAGAAGCCAACATCACCCTAATACTAAAACCAGGCAAAGACCCCACCAAAAAAGAAAACTACAGACCAATATCCCTGATGAACGTAGATGCAAAAGTACTCAACAAAATATTAGCAAACCTAATGAAAAAATACATCAAAAGGATCATACACCATGACCAAGTGGGATTCATCCCAGGGATTCAAGGATGGTACAACACTTGAAAATCCATCAACATCATCCACCACATCAACAAAAAGAAAGACAAAAACCACATGATCATCTCCATAGATGCTGAAAACGCATTCAATAAAATTCAACATCCATTCATGATAAAAACTCTCACCAAAATGGGAATAGAGGGCAAGTACCTCAACATAATAAAGGCCATATATCAAAAAACCACAGTCAACATTATACTGAACAGTGAGAAGCTGAAGGCTTTTCATCTGAGATCGGGAACTAGACAGAGATGCCCAAACTCCCCACAGTTATTTAACATAGTAGAGGAGGTCCAAGCCACGGCAATAAAAAAAAAATCCAGAAATACAAGGAATCCAGATTGGTAAAGAAGAAGTTAAGCTGTCACTAATTGCAGATGACATGATATTGTACATAAAAAGCCTAAAGACTGCACCCCAGAACTACTAGAACTGATATTGGAATACAGCAAAGTTGCAGGATACAAAATTAACACACAGAAATCTGTAGCTTTCCTATACACTAACAATGAAACAATAGAAAGAGAAACCAGGAAACAATTCCATTCACAATTGTATCAAAAAGAATAAAATACCTAGGAATGAACCTAACCAAGGAAGTGAAAGACCTATACCCTGAAAACTACAAGTCACTCTTAAGATATATTAAAGGGGACACTAAAAAATGGAAACTCATCCCATGCTCGTGGCAAGGAAGAATTAATATCATCAAAATGGCCATCCTGCCCAAAGCAATATACAGATTTGATGCAATCCCTATCAAATTACCAGCAACATTCTTCAATGAACTGCAACAAATATTTCAAAAATTCATATGGAAGCACCAAAGACCCCGAATAGCCAAAGCAATCCTGAGAAAGAAGAATAAAGTAGGGGGGATTTCACTCCCCAACTTCAAGGTCTACTATAAAGCCACAGTAATCAAGAAAATTTGGTACTGGCACAAGAACAGAGCCACAGACCAGTGGAACACACTAGAGACTCCAGACATTAACCCAAACATATATGGTCAATTAATATTTGATAAAGTAGCCATGGACATACAAAGGCGAAATGACAGTCTCTGGCAAAACTGGACAGCTACATGTAGGATTATGAAACTGGAACATTGTCTAACCCCATATACAAAAGCAAATTCATAATGGATCAAAGACCTGAATGTAAGTCATGAAACCATTAAACTTGTGGAAAAAAACATAGGCAAAAACCTCTTAGACATAAACATGAGTGACCTGTTCTGGAACATATCTCCCCGGGCAAGGAAAACAACAGCAAAAATGAACAAGTGAGACTATATCAAGCTGAAAAGCTTCTGTACATCAAAAGACACCATCAATAGAACAAAAAGGAACCCTAAAGTATGGGAGAATATATTTGTAAGTGACAGACCCGATAAAGGCTTTACGTCCAAAATATATAAAGAGCTCACATGCCTCAACAAACAAAAAACAAATAATCCAATTAAAAAATGGGCAGAGGAACTGAACAGACAGTTCTCCAAAAAAGAAATACAGATGGCCAACAGGCACAGGAAAAGATGCTCCACATCGCTAATTATCAGAGACATTCAAATTAAAACTACACGAGGTATCACCTCATACCAGTAAGGATGGCTGCCATCGAAAAGACAAACAACAACAAATGTTGGCAAGGCTGTGGAGAAAGGGGAACCCTCCTACACTGCTGGTGGGAATGTAAATTAGTTCAACCATTGTGGAAACCAGTATGGAGGTTCATCAAAAAGCTCAAAACAGACTTACCATTTGACCCAGGTATTTCACTCCTACTAATTTACCCTAAGAATGCAGCAATCAAGTTTGAGAAAGGCAGATGCACCCCTATGTTTATCGCAGCACTATTTGCAATAGCCAAGAATTGGAAGTAACCTAAATGTCCATCGGTAGATGAATGGATAAAGAATATGTGGTACAGATACACAATAGAATACTACTCAGCCATAAGAAGAGGGAAAATTCCACCATTTGAAGCAACAGGGATGGAGCTGGAGGGTATTATGCTCAGTGAAATAAGCCAAGCAGAGAAGGAGAAATACCAAATGATTTCACTCATCTGTGGAGTATAAGAACAAAGAAAAAACTGAAGGAACAAAACAGCAGCAGTATCACAGAACCCAAGAATGGACTAACAGGTACCAAAGGGAAAGGGACTGGGGAGGATGGGTGGGTAGGGAGGGATAAGGGCGGGGGAAGAAGAAGGGCGGCATGAAGATTAGCATGCATGGGGGTGGAGGGAGAAAGGGGGGGCTGTACAACACAGAGAAGACAAGTAGTGACTCTACAACATCTTGCTATGCTGATGGACAGTGACTGTAAAGTGGTTTATAGGTGGGACCTGGTATAGGGGAGAGCCTAGTAAACATAAAATTCTTCATGTAAGTGTAGATTAATGATAACAAAAAAATAAATAAAAGGGGGATTACTCCCTGATAGGATAAAACTAACTGTAAATCAATGATTATGCATGCTTTAAGTATCCTTAATTTTGATCAGTTAAAGGGTGTCAGATGATCGGCTATGGAGGTACATTTTTCTGATAATATTCCTTTCTCTTAAAAGAAAAAAAAAAAGCAGTTCCTTTGTGGTGACCTCCAATGAGTTCTACACAATGGTATAAAGGGCATATCAAAGTGTGGGCAAAGGATCTGTTTGTCTTTATACAGAGGATCAAAGCCTAATTTGGCTACCCAGAAAATGAATTAAGATATGATATGAAGAAGAACTTCCAACATCAGCACTCTATGGAAGAGTCATACCAGAAGATGATCATCAAAAAACCTCAGCAAAGATCCAGGCAATGCTGCAGTTGTAGCTGCATTCATCCCACCAGTTCCTGGACTTGCCATTGGAATGAAGAAGGAGACATCTAAGCTGGCCTGTGTATACAGTAAAACAACAAATTTGACTGGATCTATACTGTTGGTACTCAACCAAGAATTAGGAGAAGTGCAAGTTGTAGTGCTCCAAAATCTTATGACTACAGACTATCTACTGTTAAAAGAACATAAGGGATGTGAACTGTCCTGAGGAATGGGTTGTTTTAATTTGTCTGATTTCTCTCAGACTGTTCAAGTTCAGTTGGACAATATCCACCATATCATAGATAAGTTTTCACAAATGCCTAAGGTGCCTAACTGGTTTTCTTGGTTTCACTGGACATGGCTGGTAATTATAGGTCTGCTTTGGTTATATAACTGTATTCCTATTATGTTAATGTGTGCACGCAATTTAATTAGTAGTTTAAAACCTATACATGCTGAAGTTACTCTACAAGAAGATATGTCAAAGAAATAATCAATTTTCCCATGTTATCTTCCATCTGCTACTCCTATAGCTTTTCTTCTTCCTTCCTAATTACAACCCTTAAATAGAATTCGTGCCTCATATCGAATTTACCAAGTATCATAATTCTTCCAAGTGGTAAAGATACCTCAAGACAAATACCAGGCATAAAAGCCACAGGGCATAAATCTGCAAAGAAGTAAAAAGCTAACCTTTTCAAACAATACTGCCTCTCTCTCACTTACCAACTTTACATTTCTCTGTATGGCCCCGGAAGAGGACTGGTTAGCCAGAGATGTGTAAGATTCCTCAAGGGAGGAACAACCTAAGACAGGCACAGTCGCAGGGGGGCCATCAGGTGAGAAATTGGGGATCAACAGAGGTGAGGCTTAGAACCTCACCCACCCTGTTTTGAGAGAAATCTTCATCCATGGATGTTTTATTGCCCTTGTCTAGCTTGGATTAACACTTAGTCTACAGGCACACACCTGATCATCTACATTTGCTCTCTTACAGCACTAAACTATGTTTTCTAACTTTATCTTGCATCTACCTACCACTTCAGCATTTTATTGAAAATAATAATAATAATAATAATAATAATAATAATGAGGGAGAAATGTGGGGTTCACATATAAATCAAGTATAAAATTCAAACCATATTCATATTTCACCTGATTGTTTATAGTTCATAATGCGTGATCAAAACCGAAAGTTTTTGTGATGATTGCCATTGTACTGTTCACCATGTAAGAACTTATTCACTATGTAAGAATTTGTTCACCATGTAAGAACTTGTTCATTATGCTTCAGAAGATTGGAGACTGATGAGAATGAGGCTTGGGGTGGATTAATTATTGTGCATTGAGCACTGAGTTCCCTATACAGAATTTTATTGTTGTTAACAACCATTTGATCAATAAATATGAGAGATGCCCTCTCAAAAAACAAAAAGAAAAAGAAAAAAAAATGTTTTGCTATGAATTTCTTTGGTCACAGTGAATCCATAGTGAACTTGCCTGGGGCTGAAACCCATTGGCAAGACAATTGGCATAAGTTGGCAGGGTTCACTGTTGACCAAGGAAAAAGACACAGGCTGCCCTTATGGGAGGGGTACTTTGGCTGGCTGCCCCTGTGAATGGGGAGACAGTGGATCATCCCACAATGAGTATATGGTCTGAGGTGGCTTGCCTCTTAGAGGACTGGGCCCCACCCCAGGGCTGGGGGCAAGTGGAGGTGATACCTGAGGCAGTAGGGGTGGCTCTGTGTATAGTAAGCTGATCCTTTGAGAAGCAGATTGCTGATGAGGCAGCAGGGACTGTGGGTTGGCTACTTCTCACAGTCTTCAAAAGGTCTACAGAGGAGACCCAAGAAATGGTGGCACAAGAACACAAGCTGCCAACTTCAGTTGATTCCCTGAGGAGGGAAGTGGCATTGTTGCAAGAGGCAGCACAAGAGTGCCGTCAGCAAGGTGCCATTGGAGACGAGATGGCAGTGCTGCCAGGTGTTCTGAAGGAGGAAGAGGCCTTCAAAGAAAAAGACAAACTCCTGAGGGAAGTACAGGTGGAGGTGGCATGAGAACATCAGCTGCGAAGCATTGAACTGAAGGTAAGAGACCTTCTGAAGACAGAGGTAGCATTGCTGCAAGGCAGAGTATAAAAGGTAAATATTGAAGCAGAGGAAGCACTTGGGAGAGGGGAGAGAAAGGTGCCATCAGCCCCAGAAATGTAGGAGCTGGAGCAGGATGAAGGGGTGGTGCAGAGGCACTGGCGCCTCTTGTATTGAAAGCACGCACCCAGTGGTTGTAAAGAAAAAGACCCAGCAGCTGAAAGTTCCCCATGAAGAGGAGCAGCCACCTACCCAGGTTGTGGAGCACTCTATGGTCCTCCCCTATGAAGGGTTCCCACCCATAAGATGGTGAACTTCCTGCTTCTCTTCTGGGTCCTCGGTTCCCACCAGCACCACCTGAAGCCCAATCACCTCTCTCCCCCCTCCCAATCCCAGCACCTATCCAATAGCCACCAGCCCCGTAGAAGTAACACCACAATCACCTCATGCCCCTTCCTATATAACCCAGCACCTTTCCCTAATAAAGTAGAATTCTCTGGTGAATTGCTGCTGTGTGTCGCTCTTTCCTTTCATTGTTGCTAAAACCTGGGGGATGGGACACCCCAACTGGGCCCTGTCTTCCCCCCCGACACCAGCAGCAGCTTGCCCTCATCCTCTTTTTCTGGTGCTGGCTCCTCACACTCACCACTCCTCTTTGGCCTTTGGGTAAGTTTTCCCCTGGAGCGGGCAGCTCTTCCCCGAGCTATCGCAGCACTATTGACTGTGATCATCCGGCAAGGCCCTGACGCTCAGGGATGAGGAGGGAACTCTCCACGCCTTAGGCCTTCACGGCTGCGGAGGACCCTCAGGCCCCTCCTCCAACAGTCCTAAATGCACTCACCGCCCCTTCCTTTCATTAGTGCCAAAACTCTTCAGGTAAAGTTTCCCCAGGGTGAGCCATTCTTCCGTAAGCTATCACAGCGTCATTGACAGTGATCGTCCAGCAAGGCCCTGACACTCGGGGACAAGGAGGGAACTCTCCCCGCCTCAGGCCTTCACAGCTGCGGTGGACCCTCAGGACCCTACTCCAACAGCCATAAATGAGGTGACTCCTTTGCGGATGAGAATGCTCCCTATTCCCCCTCCTCCTTCCATTCCTTCCACCAAAAATTCCTAGTACTAGGTTCCTCGTGACTCTGGCACTCTGCCTTCTTAGAGAAGTCTGGGTGACGACCCACACTTCCTAAGAAATTCCGACTCATATACAAGTTTCCACAGACCACCAAGGATCATCGGGGATGCCCTTTGTCTCCTTGCGGTCTGCTCCCAGTCTGAGGATCTTCTTTCATCTTCCCCTGTTCATCTCTTTCTCTGTCCTTTAGCCATAGGAGCCTCCTCATCCCTCCCTGAAAGTTCACCACTTGAATGCCTGCTCAAACATCTAGTTACCCTCTCCCTGACACCTGATATAAAACCAAAACTTCTCTGTAAATACTGCTCCCAAGATTGGCCGACATACCCCCTAGACAATAACAACCAATGGCCCACAGGGGGAACTCTTGAGCCTATCATCACTAGCAATCTTTTTAACTACTGCCAGCGCATGAAAAAATGGAAGGAGATTCCCTATATCGAAGCTTTTCACCTCCTAGCTCAAAATCCCAGCCTCTGCACCGCCTGTTCCCTGCCCCAAGTTCTCCTAGACTGCAAGCCATCTCCCTCCCTTCCACACACTCCCAGTCCCTCTTTGATTACCTTTGACCCAGCAGAGGAGCCTCCACCATACAGGCTTCACCCTTCGGCCCCTCCCCCTCCTACAACCCCTCCACCCTCTTCGACCATCGCCGCCACCTCCACCTCCTCCACCCCCCCGCAGAAGCCTCCCGTTCTCTCCCTTCCCCCTCCTCTCCTACAACAGCCCCTCCCACTTCCTCCACCACCATCTCCTCCCCCACCTCACCCCCTCTGCCTTTGTCCCCCTCGCCTCCCCCCTGCAGATCGAGCCTGAGCCTTTCAGCCCCCCTCTAACTAAGTCCCAGGAGCCTCCCCCATCCTTGCCCCTATCACCTGTCTCTCCCCCACAGACTGAGCCAGAAACCTTCAGTCACCCTCAGACTTGCTCCCCCGGGCCTCCCAAAATTATTGCCCCCCTCCAGGAGGTGGCAGGACCTGAAGGCATCATGCACGTTCATGTCTCTTTCTCCCTAGGAGATTTAGCCCAACTTAAGAAATGCCTAGGTTCCATTTCCACTGATCCCACAACATATGTCAGGGAGTTTCAATGGACCCTCCAGTCTTACAGCCTCACACATCATGACATTTTCATGCTCCTGGCCAATACCCTCCTCCCTGAAGAGCACAGACAAGTTTGGGACTTCGCCCAAATGCACACTACCGAAACCCACAGGACTGACCCCACCTATCCCCCTGGCCCCACTGCTGTCCCTAAACAAGACCCACACTGAGATTATAACATCACCATGGGCCTCCGCTCTTGAGATATTTTCACCTCCTGCTTAATATCAGGTCTGAAAAAGGCAGCTCATAAAGTAGTCAATTTTCAAAAGCTCCAAGACATAATTCAAAGGAGGGAGGAAACTCCCTCTGAGTTCTTAGACAGACTCACTCAAGCCCTATTACAGTATACCAGCCTGGACCCAGAAACGGCCTGATGGAAGACATGTCCTTATGACATACTTCCTAGCTCAAAGCTACCCCGACATTAAAGCTAAACTCAAAAAGTTAGAACAGGGCCCCGCTACCCCACAGACTGAGATCCTAACAGTGGCCTTTAAAGTCTTCCATAATCGGGAGAAGGAGAAAGAACGCCGTAAACAAAAGGCTGATCAGGCCAATTTCCAGATGTTGGCCCAGCTGATAAAACCACAACCTGGGCACCCCTCTGCAAACAAGCCCCCCCCCCCCCCCGGAGCTTGTTTCAAGTGTGGAAAAGAAGGACATTGGTCAAGGGTGTGCCCCTCCCCCAGGTCTCCTACCACCCCATGCCCCAGATGCCACAAAAAAGGCCACTGGGGGTCTGATTGCCCAAGCACCCAAAGGGGAGACTGGATGAACAACCCCCATCCTAAGCCCGCCATAGTGGGGCTGGCAGAAGATTGACGGGGCCCAGGGGCTTCTCGCCTGACCATTTCCATCACCAAACAGGAGTCCAGGGTTACTTTAATAGTAGACGGTCGCCCCATCTCCTTCCTCCTGGATACAGGAGCCACCTTCTCAGTCTTGCGAGAATACCATGCCTGCCATTACTCCTATAGTTGGGGTAGGAGGTAAACAGATTTTCCCATTAAACCCCCCCCCTTTTATGTGCAATCCAATACAATCCCATACCTTTCTCCCACTCCTTCCTGGTTATGCCCCAGTGTCCCATCCCTTTACTAGGAAGGGACATCCTTTCTCTCCTCCATATTTCTATAACTATATCCGCTCCCACAGCCCCCAGTACTCCCTTTCAGATGGCCCTCATAGCCGATGACCCCCCTCTACCCAATGAAAGCTCCAGTTCTGCCCTCATACACCCTGTAAATCCCAAAGTTTGGGACATTACAAGCCTCTCCATGGCTCTATGTCCTCCTGCCTCTATCAAATTATGTGACCCCTCTCAGTATATCTGTCAGGCCCAATATCCCCTAACCACTTCGGCCCTCATAGGCCTCCAACCCATCATTCAGGACCTTTTAGACAAAAATTACCTCAGACCCACTCACTCTCCGGTTAATAGCCCCATATTAGCTGTTAAAAAAACCAACGGATCTTTCCACCTAGTCCAAGATCTCCACCTCATTAACATGGCCATCATCCCTATCCATCCCTTAGTTCCAAATCCATACACCCTTTTATCACGAATGCCTGCCTTGGCCTTCCACTTCTCAGTCCTAGATCTCAAGGATGCATTTTTTTCTATCCTTCTGGACCCCTCCTCCCAAGATTTTTTGCCTTCACCTGGACGGACCCATACACAAGACATTCTGAACAACTCACTTGGACAGTTTTGCCACAAGGCTTCCAAGATAGTCCCCATAGTTTTGGACAGGTCCTAGCTCAGGATCTCAAACAGTTTCATCATGATCACTCCAAGCCTACCTTATTACAATACGTGGACGATCTTCTACTCTGCAGTCCTTTGTGGGAACAGTCTCAACTTGACACTGCCTCCCTACTTAACCTTCTAGCTTCCAGAGGTTACCGGGTATCCCCCGTCAAAGCTCAAATCTCTTCCCCTTCTGTCACTTACCTCAGATTCCTTCTGCTCAGCAAAGAAAGTCCATTACCTTAGACAGAAAATGACTCCTCTCTGACCTGCCCATTCCCAAAACCAAGACAGAAATCCTTTATTTTAGAGTGTGGATCCCTAACTTCTCCCTGTTGGCAAGACCCCTATACAACCTCAGCAAGGGCCCCCCTGAAGAACCATTATCCTCCTCACCCCGACACTCCTTCATTGAGCTCTGTCAAGCCCTTGTGGAAGCCGCAGCTCTCCATCTTCCTAATTTCAAAGCCCTTCTCATTATATATCCATGAAAGGTCCAGTCAAGCACTAGGAGTCCTAGGACAATATTATGGCCCATCCTTTGCCCCAGTAGCTTATCTCTCCAAGCAATTGGACCCCACAGTTCAGGGATGGGCCCCCTGCCTATGGGCATTAGCCGCTGGGCAGCTCTTGCAGAAAGAAGCTCATAAACTAACATTCAGGGTGCCCCTTACCATTCTGTCCCCACATCACCTAAAGGACCTCTTCACCTACAAAAGTTTACAGAATCTCCCTCCCTCCAGACTCCTGACCTTACTATCCTCTTTCCTCCAAAATCTAGACATTTCTTTCCTCCCCTGCACCCCCCCCCCTGAATCCGGCTACTCTTCTTCCTCTACCCTACTCTCCTCATACTCCCTCGCATGATTGCCTGGAAGCGCTTCACAACTTCCTTCCATGCCACTCCACGATCTCTGAAGGAGCCCTCTCATACTCTGACCTCATCTGGTTTACTGATGGGTCCTCCTTTAAACATGAGGGCACCCACCGTGCAGGATACACGGTAGTCTCCCTCGAAGACGTCATCGAGGCACGAGCCCTACCCCCGGTACAACTAATCAACAGGCTGAACTCATTGCAGCCACCAGGGCTTGCACTCTGGCCCAGGACACGTCTCTCACTCTGTACACTGACTCCAAATACGTATTCCACATTCTCTTGTCTCATGCGGTAGTATGGAAAGAACGAGGCCTCCTCACCACAAATGGAAATTCCATCACTAATTCAGCCTTAATAACTAAACTCCTAGAGGCTTCACAACTCCCACACCAACTGGGCATAGTCCACTGCAAGTCACATCAAAAGGATGACTCCCTCATTGCAAGAGGTAACAACAAAGCCGACAGAGTAGCCTAGTCAGTTGCCCTATCAGAAGACACACCAGACAACAATCCGTCTGCCCTTGCGGTTTTAGTCTTATCACAAGACACCCTCTGTTCCTAGGACAAAGAGTCTCTCTTCCGTTTCTTACACGATCTGTTCCATCCTAGCCCCCACTCCTTGATCCATTTTTTACAATCCTTTTTTTCTCTCTCTCCTGAAGACAAAACCCTACGTGACCAAATCATCTGCAGGTGCACCATCTGCCAATGCACTAACCCTAATACCCCCTCAAGGCCTGACCCTTCCCGACTCATCAAGGGGTAATGTCCCCGCCGCAGATTGGCAAATAGACTTCACTAACATGTCCCCAGTATGGCGTACCAGATACCTACTTGTGTTAGTACATACATTTTCAGGATGGGTCGAAGCTTTCCCCACCACTAACAAATAAGCATCCGCGGTTGCCTCTATCCTCCTCACCCAGATCTTTCCTAGGTTCGGGATGCCCACTTCCCTCCAATCAGATAACGGCCCTGAGTTCACTGCCCAAATTATCCAGAACCTCTCCAAGTCACTCTCGCTCCCCTGGCATTTACATTGCCCTTATCGTCCACAGGCTTCAGGAAAAGTAGAAAGAACCAATAGGACTCTAAAGGACATCCTGACAAAACTATCTCTAGAACTACACCTTGACTGGGTTTGCTTACTTCCCTTAGCTCTACTCCGCATTTGGGCCCTCCCAAAGAAACCTTCCTTCTTGTCACCCTTTGAGATCATGTACGGCTGCCCAATTCTACCCCCGGGGCTCCCTTCCCACAAAGAACCAATTCCTCCCAATATGGCCCTTATGCTACTCTCTCTTCTCCGCACTGAATTGTGGAAATATCAGAATTGGCTCCTTCCTGATCCATCTGCCTCCCAAAATTCTCCTGTCTTACAGCCAGGCCAACTAGTGTTTTATAAGCCACCAGAGGATTGGCCCTCTCTCATCCCAAAATGGGAAGGTCCACACCCAGTTATTCTCTGCACCCCCTCGGCTGCCAAGCTCTCACTGCCTGATAACTATGTCACCCCTTGGATTCATATCTCCAGGTTGAAACCAAACACCCAGGACCCACCTTCTCTGGACACCCAAGACCCATCAGTCACAATCCAGAGTCCTTCAGATACAGCCCAAGACGCTGTCTATTCTACCATGCCTCATCCCTCTGATCCCTTGAAACTCCGCATCTCCCATTCACCCCCTTTGCCATCCATACTCGAGTCATGATTTTTTCCTCCTTTACTGCTCTCTCACTTTTTTTCCTCATTCCTATTGTCTTCCCTGCCACCCCAGCCTCCTTTGTATGGCGATTCAAAGTCAGACAGACTTACACACAACATCAAAGAAAAGTTACTGCCCTCATTGCCACATTAGACTGCCCTCTAAAAGGCTGCTCTGGGCCTTTATACCTCCACTTTCCTCCCTCCACCAAAGTGTTCACTAGCAGCTACCTTTATTCTCCTTATCTCTGCTTCCTCTATGACCAAAGACAAGCCTATTGCAGGTGATGGCAAGACACCTATGGGGGATGTCCCTACTGGTCTTGCACCATTCACTACATGGGTAACTCCCGGTACCCACAGTATTACTCCTCCAACCCTTTCATAAAATATCCCAATGGCTCATTCTCCTTATCAATCCCAGATCCCTGGGACTCTCGATGGGCCACCAGAGTCACAGCCTCAGTTTACTACTCGACCCCCCACAGTACCCTTCATATCTCTCAAGAGTATGTTCCCTCTCATTCCCAGATCTCTCAAGTTGCATCCGATATCGAACATTCCAAAAAAGTCATTATCCAAACTCTTGACGGCGCCTCGTCATCTTCTCACCCCGACCCCTCTTCCAATTCCTCCTACTCTTGGTTACAGCTCATTCAGGACACCACCATCTTTCTCAACCACACCCTTAACACCACCAATTGTTTCTTGTGCGCATCACTACAGCACCCACTGCTAGCTGCCGTGTCCCTTAACATTTCCAATTACTCCTTTCATGCAAAAGGACAACCCTTCCACCCCCTGGCAGACATACCCCTATGGGAACAAGAATATGCAAACAATCTCACCATCCACCACTGTGTAAGCCCAACCCCTCCCCCCTCCAGCACACTTCACTGTCTCTCTATCCACACCCCTACCTCCGGCTCTAAGACTTTTACGCAGCCGGGACACTCCTTTTGGTGTAATGGCAGTCTTTTTAACTCACTGCCTCCCAACTCCAGCACACCCTGCATTATCATCACCCTAATCCCACAGCTTACACTTTGCAGCATGGCAGAATTCCTTGAGCTTCAACCTCCTTTGCCCTTGCACACAAAAAGGGCTGCTTTCCTTCCCATTATGGTCTGTATTTCCCTAGCCACTTCAGCCATTGGGGCAGGATTTTCAGGGGGAGCCTTGGGTCACTATGGGCAACTAGAGATCTCAATGCCAAACTTGAGGGGGCCCTGACATCCACTGCCGATTCCCTAGCCTCTCTCCAAAGACAGGTCACTTCGCTAGCTAAGGTCACCCTTCAAAACCGGCGGGCCTTAGATCTGCTTACAGCTGAAAAGGGTGGCACCTGCATCTTCCTTTGAGAAGAGTGCTGCTATTACATCATTGTAGAATCCGGCATTGTAGAAACTGACATTACCAAACTCACCGACCTTGCCTCCAGCCTCCATTCTGCTTCCAATTCCAACACATTCTCTTCAATACTAACAAACCCTTTCCTCACCTGGCTGTGGCCCATTGCAGGCCCTATAATAATCATTCTTCTCGCCTGTCTCTTCTTGCCTTGTATAGTAAAGTTTATCAAATCCCAAGTCGGTAAAATCTCTAATCAAACTTTTTACTCAGGAACTACCAGCTTTTGGCCACAGAAGATCCCTCACCCTCATGTGACCTCCTCACCACATGCTGAGATGGACCCCTCTCCCCGCTGGAAACAGTTCCTGGAAACACTGGCCGCAGACGCCTGGCTTCTGGCACCCGTATCCTCTTGGCACCATTGGAATCAACAAGTCCTCGACCTATGGTTACAGGGAACCTTCATTGATTTCCAATCTGAAGAAGTACACATCTACTCATCCTTACTGTGGGGAGTCCTATAAACCCTTTCCTCACAATCCTCAAGCCCTCACTCCCTTCTCTGCCCCCATTCAGCAGGAAGCAGAGAGAAAACAACGTCCACAACCCCATAGAGGAGAAAGGGGGGGAATGAAGGGCCCCCACCCGTAAGATGGTGAACTTCCTGCTTCTCTTCTGGGTCCTCAGTTCCCGCTGGCACCACCTGAAGCCCAATCACCTCTCTCCCCCCTCCCAATCCCAGCACCTAGCCAATAGCCACCAGCCCCGTAGAAGTAACACCACAATCACCTCATGCCCCTTCCTATATAACCTAGCACCTTTCCCTAATAAAGCAGAATTCTCTAGTGAATTGCTGCTGTGTGTTGCTCCTTCCTTTCACCCTATACTCAGGCTGAGCCGGTGGCTGTGGGACTAAGGGGTGGATGGAATTGTTCTTTTGGGATCAGAGATGGGAAAGCTGTCTTCCCTGACAGTGCAGCCTGCCTTGAGGCAGTGATTACAAAAATTCACATCAGACCCCAGGTTGGGTTAGGGCTGCACTTTGTGCTGTGTGGCCCGATCCAGGTGATCTGCCATCCTCTCCTGTTAGATGGCAGACATATGCTGAGATCCAACAGGTGCTATGAGAGCTATGCATAAGAAATGCCATCTATAGTCCAGAGAATTATAAGCCAGATGAAGAGATTTTCATGACTGGGATGAGACATATGCATCTGCCTTTCCTACAGCAGAATGGAGAGTCAAGGCCATACAGGCCTTGAGTGTGATAGACCAATCAATGCCCTATGAGCTGGATGTTCATGTTGAACATGTTCATGTTGAGCTGGATGATGGTTATTTCTGGGGTCTCTGGGAGCAGCTTGAACAAACTCGCCAACCTGTTGGATTCTGGTCATAACTCTGGAAAGGGGCAGAGGTATGACACACTTTGATAGAAAAACAATTGGCTGCCATGTATCACGCCTTGCTGGCTACAGAACCCATCACTGGAATGGCCCCAATAAAGGTAATAACCACCTATATCATCTTGGGGTGGGTACGATACTGGACCACAAGCCAAGGAGTGGTGTGGCACAAATGCCCACACTGACCAAGTGGGGTGCTTACCTACAGCAGCATAGTGCTCTCTCTAGTAGCCCCTTGAGTGAAGAACTCCAATGCTTGTTGGGGCCGGTGATATATACTAGTGAAAAACAGGAAGAACTTGCTTTTGAACCATTAGAAGCAGAGAGTCCCTGTCAGGAAGGAAGACCCCTATACCCAAAGATGTATGGTACACAGACATGGGCAGCCCCCAAAATGGAGGGCCATAGCTTTCCATCCTAAGACTGAGACAATATGGATGGAAGATGGTGAGGGGAAGAGCAGCCAATGAGCAGAGGTGTGGGCTGTGTGGCTTGTAAACAGCCAGGAGCCCTCCCCTATAGTTGTCTGCACTGACAGCTGGGCTGTCTATCAAGGCTTGACCCTGTGGCTACCAACCTGGTACCATGCCAACTGTGGGGGCAAGAACTATGGCAAGATTATGGGCCTGTGGTCAGAATAAAATAATTACAGTATGCCATGTGACAGGTCATTTGCCACTGGCATACCAAGGAAATGATGAGGCAGATAAATTGGCCCAGATACGTTAGTTAGAAGGGAAGCCTGCCTCTGATGTAGCCCAATGACTGCATCAGCATTTGTTGCATGCAGGGCAAAACGCAATGTGGGGTGTCGCCCATTGGTGGAGCTTGCCTTTGACTTTCAATGAAGTTAGTAGAGCCCAGCAGGAGTGTGTCATGTGTTCTAAAAGGGACTTACACCAAGTTTTGCAGCAACATAGAACAATAGCTAAGGGGCCTATACCCCTTGTCAGGTGGCAGACTATATTGGGCCTCTATCTGTGTCAGAAGGATATCAGTACATGATGACTTGTGTGGACACAGCTACTGGACTTCTGGTTGCTTTTCCTACCTGTTGTGTAGACCAGCAGATGACCAAAAGAGGCCTGGAGCATCTCTTTGCTGCCTATGGTTGACCACAGGTAATTGAGAGTGATCAGGGCACCTATTTTACTGGACATACACTGCAAGAATGGGTACGACAGCTGGGAATCAAGTGGCAGTTTCATGTGCCACACAGTCCTACTGCAGCAGGCATGATAGAGAGGCACAATGATTTATTAAAATCCAAACTAAAGTCATATACCAATAGTCTGCAGGGATGGTCGGTCCACTTATGGATCATGCTACATTTGAATGAAAGAACCCAAAAGGGAGCTCTGAGCCCTGTAGACATGTCAACACATAAGGCTGCCTCCCCTATACAACTGCAAGTACAAACCAAGGAAGAATCACTGAAGCCGAGGTTTGGCCACCAGAATAACATCTTGCTGCCAGCACCAACCGCATTGAATCCTGGAGACTCCATTGAGTGGACATGACCTTGGACCTTTTGACACATGGATCAATAATGGCTGGCTCTCCTGGCACCTTGGCGACAAGGCCTGGAAGCTGGCCTCCTGGGTATTCCTGGAATAACAGCAGAGTGGCAACCAAAGTTTACAGTAGCATATCCTGAACGACCAGAAGGTAAGAGCATTTTACCAGGGAGTTTTGCTTTATCATTATTGCCAGTGCATGCACCTCGAGTAGCACTATATATAGACCCTTCAGTAATCCCCACGGGGAAAGGAGTAAAAGTATGGTATACTAGACCTGGAAGGGACCCCCTTCCTGCTACAGTACTATCACAGGATCACTCTCTTGCATGCATCCTA
This sequence comes from Manis javanica, assembly GCF_040802235.1. Classification (NCBI taxonomy): domain Eukaryota; kingdom Metazoa; phylum Chordata; class Mammalia; order Pholidota; family Manidae; genus Manis; species Manis javanica. The sequence continues at coordinate 122,693,183 of NC_133160.1, read as the reverse complement.
CCTGATGGACAAGATTTACCTATGTTGGTGACTTTAAAACATGTTTCCTATCACCCCTAAAGTCTTTTTGGGTTGGGAACTTTCTCTGGCTTGAGGATTATTATAATTTTTGTATCAAAATCTTGCTGTATTTTAATTTTTATTATTTCTAAGTTGTTTGTTATCCTCTGTTGTTATTGTGGAATCTGGCTACAGTGCTCCAGCTTTCTTGCACAGGGACCATTGCGGAAGATTGAAAGTGTGTAGATTGTAAGGTGTGAATCCTGGAGGTGTGGAATGTGGGGAAGTTGGGGTTCTTATGGCCAGGATCCTCACTGGCCTGTTGCTGGGCTGCCATTTCCACACCTTTAGGCAATAAGCTATTATTGTGCTATATAGAGAGCTCGGTCCATTGCTCTGGGTGGAGGCAGAGATGCTAGTGCTTGACCTACTGCCAGAGAACAAGCCGGGTAATAAACCCTTTCACCCCAAGAACATTTTGCTGTCAATTTCTTTGGTCACACTGAATCCATAGCAAACTGCCTGGGGCTGAAACCCATTGGCATGCTGCCACAGGTTGGAGTTCAGTAAAATACTCAGACCAGACAGTACTCAGAGAATCTGAGAAAGATAAATTCATGTTTATGACAGAATATAGTAAATGGCCATTTTGATCATGTAGTTTTGAAATTTTTGGTACTCCTTGTTTAGAGGATATATTTTCTGTTATAAATAAGTGGATTCCATTCAGGAATTCTCCATTCTGATTATAGACTTTTATAGAAACAGTTATGTTAACAATGGCCTAATAAGACCATTTCTCACTCAGACATTCATGACAACTTAAACTTCAGGAACATTTTTGTTTAATTAATGGACAGATTTGTTTGCCTTGTAGTGTGCAAATTTAGCCATCAGTTAGCATATTACTTGATAGAGTTTTGGAATGGAATTTGAAAATCTAAATAAATGTAAGTCATCCTTTTTCCTAAGAATTATTCCTCATGTAATTCCTTTTAGACTCTAACATTAGGCCAGAGAAAATGATCTGTGTTCTAATGAAAGTTCCAGCACTCACAGCTTCAATGTAAATACCTCACTTTTAATTCTTATGGTTTCATTTAGTAATCCCATTTTATTTTCTCAACTTTTTTTTTTAACCTTGACAATTTTGGCAGGATTAACCCTAAATTTTCTTTTGTTTCTTATATTTCTCAGTGTTTCTCCCTTTTTCATTATGAAATCTCCTTCACTATGAAATGTTCATTATGAATCACAAATATCCAATTTGTGATTCTGTCCAAATGAACCTGCTTTTTTAGTAAATCCTAGAATTCATTTCAACTCAATAGGATGTTCTAGGCAAATGCCAATCAAGTAAATCTAAAAAGCAACAAAAAATATTGTGGTATATTACACTCTACTTCAGGGATCCAGAAGAAGTTCCCTCTTTTCTGAATCTGCTGCAGATACCTCACTCTAACAACAAGTTATTAGAAATTTCATTTTAGTTTTTAATATTTAAGCAAATGACTTGTCAAAATAACTAATTTAAAAATATCATATAAACCATTTCCACAATATGAAAATTACAAAACTGTTACTTTACGTCATGCTTTTGCCTTTACAGATTCTCAAATTAAGCTTTTCTCTTAATATTCCAATGATAAAATAGTAAGTTTTCCACACCACTGTTAATCTCTATAGGAGTGCTCCCAGTGCAATAGCATTTAAAACCAAAAATTGTACAGTGATTGACAGGAAAAAGGAGTCATGTGTAATGGATTCAGTAATTCCCAAGTCAAATTTAAACATTAAAAAAAAATAAGTTGATTATGGTAATTAGCAATATTAAGACAGGATAGAGTACTGTGGAATACTGTGAAGTGAATGAATGACCTGAAGGCAATTAATTTGAGATAAGGAAGCAGTGTGTTCCATAAAAATTAGTCATTATCTTACAAAAGGGAAGAGGATGTATATATGTAAAGAAACAAGAGTGTTAGTACATCTTCCTTTAGTTATGTACAATCTAATCTTTATGGAAAAAATACTTGTATGTGTTATATGATTTTCCATTTTTCTGGAAAATCTTCTGTAGCATTTCATTTTTATAAAATTCAAGCTTACAGAAATGTTAGAATATTATAAGAATCTCATGTATGTCCTTTAAATATATTTACCAATAAATTCCATTTACCAAACTACTTGTCTTATCAGTCATCTCTGTTTCTGTCTCTGTCTTTTGCATATTATAGGGTTGTAATTTGAATTTTCCTATTAATTAGTGATGTTTAGCATCTTTTTGGGTGCTTATCTGCAATACGTATTCTTTGTAAAGTGTTCAAATCTTTTACCCATTATTTATTGGGTTGCTTATTTTCTTATTATTGAATTTCAAGATCTCTTTATATATTCCAGATTAAAGTCATGTATCATATATGTGATTTGCCACTATTTTCTATCTGTGACATTGGGACACTCTTTAAAAAAAATTCTTGTAATATATTGTGTTTTGGGAGCAATATCTTAGAAATCTTTAGCTAACTAAAGGGCATAAAGATTTTTTTTCCTGTTTTCTTCTATAAGTTTTAAAAATAGTACTTGTGAATTTTCTTTAATCATCAATTTGCTGCATATTATCAAAGGATAAAGGCAAAATTTCTCCAATGTACAATTTGACTATGTTCTAAAGACTGATATTTATTTAAAAAGTTGCATAGTTGAATTTAAAAAGTTAATATATGTTGGTCTTTTGTGTTAAAGCCAGGTTCAAAACTGGCACAAACTAACATACTATGAAATTTAGTGTGTTAATATATCTAAGAAAAGTGTGATATGTATATGTATATAATAACATTAAGGAGACTGTAAAAACAAACCAACATATAATAACCATTATAACATATTATTTATGTTACTTTTTTTCACTTTGTAAATCTAGGCTCTCTTTGATGATATTAGCATTTATGAATCTTTTAACAAACAGCTTGTAGTAGAAAAATCATTGGTTGGTTTAATAATATACAAAAGCAGACAGTAAAGTCATTGATACTATAGCAAAATTAACTACTGGCAATAAATTTTACTTTTTAAAAACCTAGGTAAGGAGTGCTGTTTAATATTCTCAGTATTTATAAATTTAGCTGATTAAAATTAAAAAATTTTCCTTCCTTGCTTTTATTTAATCACTGATTATACTTTGTACAAAAATGCACTCAAAAGGGTTAATACCCTGAGAATTTGAAAAATGGACTAATTTTAAAATTAAAGTGTGCTAAAATGTCTTAAGCTAGAAAGAGACTTGATTATGGACTTTAAATTGTCAGTATTTTTATTATATATTCATTACTTTCACATCAGAAAAACAATATTAAAAATGAGAAATATACTTAGCTAAAATTTTTTAGATGATTTTCAAATTATTTTAATTAGGTCTTTAAAATTATATGGAAGCCTAGTGTAGCTTTTTCTGTTTAAGCTATAAGGCCAAATGAACAGTTTATTCATTCAGACCAACAATATTAATGAAAAAGTGTGTGTATGTGTGTGCTTTCATATTAGAAATACATAGATTTTTAAGTATTCTCTGACAGGTGTGGATGCAAAATCTACCATCACCGACACCAATATAGAATAAATATTTGTTCATTATATATTTGGTTTTCCATTATAGTTCATCTTATTTCTCTATTTTACCCTGATTTGATTATTTACTTCATAACACTCATGATGAATCACAAATACAAAAATATAGGAGTCACACAGTCAGTACTTAGAAGCAAATAATGCACAGTCATAATGCCTTTCTGTTTTACGTGCATATACATAAAAAACCCTGATGACTGATACCCCTATCTGTAGATCTATAGAAATCTGTCTTTTAGACCAAGGATTTTAACACGTCTTTTAAACAAAAATAAATGTGATATGTTTTTTGGATCTTTGATTAAAAAAATAATTAGTGAGACCTTTAGAAAAATGTGGACAGAGTCTACACATGAGATTACAGGAATATATGAATGTCAGTTTTGGATTCTGGAAATTTTTTTATGGTTTTGTCAGATTTTTCTAGTTTTAAAATGTATTTATTGTAGCATTCACAGTATAGTTTATATGTGTGTGTGTAAATATAAACACATGTATGTATTCAAATGCATATACATATGTAATATTTACATATGTAAATATTAATGAGAGAGACAGAAAGGGAGAGAGAGAGAGAGATAGGAGATGGGAGAGTTAATTATAAATTAAGTGATATACATCATGTGAGGAATCTGTGTAAAATAATTTTCCAGAAATTTTTGTAACTTAAAAATATGACTTTTTCACAATATTATGGAACTGAGATTAGTTCAGTTCTATAATTTTAAAATAATATAAATATTTCAGGGGTGGAGCCAAGATGGTGAAGTGAGTAGGACACAGGGAATCTCCTCCCAAAAACATATATATTTTTGAAAATACAACAAATACAACTAATCCTAAAAGAGAGATCAGAAGACACAGGACAATAGCCAGACTACATCCACACCTGTGAGAACCCAGCACCTGGTGAAAGGGGTATGATAGAAGCTGCAGCCCCACAGGACCCGAGGCCCCTTACCCCAGCTCCCGGAGGGAGGAGAGGAATCAGAGCGCAGAGGGAGAGGGAGCCCAGAACTGCTAAACACCCAGCCCTAGGTATCTGCACCAGAGCACAGACACAGTGCATGCATGGGGTGCTCGAAACTAGGGAAACAGGATAGTAAGGCCTTTGAGTGGGTCCCAAAGCCAGCGCCCCTGGGACAAAGAAAAGTGAGTGCTTTTTGAAAGTCTTAAAGGGACAGGGACCCCATAGCAGGATGGAAGCATCCTGGGTCACAGTCCAGCAGCTGGAAATTCCAGGGAAATCCTGGCACACTAACCCACTGGGCAACAGCTCTGAGAACCCTGACAGAGGTAAACAGCCAAACAGGCCGCTGTCCATCACCCCTATGGGGCCCCACCACAGCAGAGCAGCCGGAGGCTGGCCATCCCCACAGCAAGGGAGCTTCCTCCATACTAGTCACGCAAGATACAGAGATCCAGTCTACATACAATTGGCCAAAACAAGCCACTAGAGGTCGCAGTTGTCCCAATAAAGAAAGGCCATTAGCCAAGTGGAAAGAGTCTTGACTCTCCCAGCTGACAGACAAGACAAAGGCTCACTATTGTACCTATCAACATGAAAAGGCAAAAAAATTTGATCCAGACAAGACTAACCCAGACAACTTCGACATCTTCTACATCTTCCCCTGAGAAGGAACCTGGGGAGATAGATCTAACCAGTCTTCCTGAAAAAGAATTCAAAACAAAAGTTGTAACCATGCTTATGGACTTGCAGAGAAATATGCAAGAACTAAGGAGGGAGAATACAGAAATAAAACAATCTCTCAAAGGACTTCAAAACAGAATGGACGAGATGCAAGAGACCATTAATGGACTAGAAAACAGAGAGCAGAAATGCAGAGAAGCTGATGCAGAGAGAGATAAAAGGATCACCAGGAATGAAAGAATTTTAAGAGAACTGTGTAACCAATCGAAATCGAACAATATCCGCAATATAGGGGTACCAGAAGAAGAAGGGAGAGTAAAAGGGATAGAAAGTGTCTTTGAAGAAATAATTGCTGAAAACTTCCCCAAAGTAGGGGAGTAGATGGCCTCTCTGACACAGAGGTACAGAGAATTCCCATGACAAGGGATTAAAGGAGGGCAACATTAAGACACATAATAATTAAAATGGCAAAGATAAAAGACAAGGACAAAGTATTAAAGGCAGCCAGAGAGAAAAAAAAGGTCACCTACAAAGGAAAACCCATCAGTCTATCATCAGATTTCTCCACAGAAACCCTACAGGCCAGAAGAGAATGGCATGATATACTTAATGCAATGAAACAGAAGGGCCTCGAACCAAGAATACTGTATCCAGCACGAATATCATTTAAATATGAAGTAAGGATTAAACAATTGCCAGAGAAGCAAAAGTTGAGGGAATGTGGCTCCCACAAACCACCTCTACAGGGCAACTTACAGGGACAGCTCCAGATGGGAGCACACCTAAAAACAGCACAGAACAAAACACCCAACATATGAAGTAGGGAGGAGGATGAATAAGAATGGAGAGAATAAAGAATCATCAGACTGTGTTTATAATAGCTCAATAAGTGAGTTAAGTTAGACAGTAACATAGTAAACAAGCTAACCTTGAACTTTTGGTAACCACAAACTTAAAGCCTGCAATGGCAATAAGTACATACCTTTCAATAATCACCCTAAATGTAAATGGACTGAATGCACCAATAAAAAGACACAGAGTAATAGAATGGATTAAAAAGGAGGACCCATCCATATGCTGCTTACAAGAGACTCACCTCAAACCCAAAGACATGCACAGACTTAAAGTCAAGGGATGGAAAAAGATATTTCATGCAAACAACAGAGAGAAAAAAGCAGGTGTTGCAATACTGGTATCCGACAAAAAAGACTTCAAAATAAAGAAAGTAACAAAAGATAAAGAAGGACATTACATGATTGTAAAGGGTTCAGTAAAACAGGAGGATATAACCATTATAAATATATATGCACCCAATACAGAAGCACCAACATAGGTGAAACAAATACTAACAGAACTAAAGGAAGATATAGAATGCAATGCATTCATTTTGGGAGACTTCAACACACCACTCACTCCAAAGAACAGATCCACCAGACAGAAAAAAAGTAAGGACAGAGAGGAACTGAACAACATACTAGAACAGATGTGCCTAATAGACACGTAAAGACCTCTACATCCAAAAGAAAAAGGATACACATTCTCCTCAAGTGCACATGGAACATTCTCCAGAATAGACCACATACTAGGCCACAAAAAGAGCCTCAGTAAATTCCAAAATATTGAAATCCTACAAACCAACTTTTCAGACCACAAAGGCATAAAACTAGAAATAAATGGTACAAAGAAAGCAAAAAGACTCAGAAACACATGGAGGCTTAACAAAATGCTCCTAAATAATCAATGGATTAATGACCAAATCAAAATCGAGATCCAGCAATATATGGAAACAAATGACAACAACAACACAAAGCCCCAGCTACTGTGGGAGACAGCAAAAGCAGTCTTAAGAGGAAAGTATATAGCAATCCAGGCATATTTAAAGAAGGAAGCACCATCCCAAATGAGTGGTCTACTGTCACAATTACCGAAATTGGAAAAAGAACAAATAAGGCCTAAGGTCAGCAGAAGGAGGTACATACTAAAGATCAGAGAAGAAATAAATAAAATTGAGAAGAATAAAACAATAGCAAAAATCAAAGAAACCAAGAGCTAGTTCTTCGAGAAAAAAACCCAAATAGATAAACCTCTAGCCAGACATATAAAGAGGAAAAGAGAGTCAACACAAATCAACAGAATCAGAAACAAGAAAGGGAAACTCACAATGGACCCCACAGAAATACAAAGAATTATTAGAGAGTTCTATGAAAACCTATATGCTAACAAGCTGGGAAACATAGGAGAAATGGACAACTTCCTAGAAAAATACAACCTTCCAAGACTGACCCACAAAGAAACAGAAAATCTAAACAGACCAATTACCAGCTACAAAATTGAAGCGGTAATCAAAAAACTACCAAAGAACAAAACCCCCGGGCCAGATGGATTTACCTCGGAATTTTATCAGACATACAGGGAAGACATAATACCCATTCTCCTTAAAGTTTTCCAAAAAATAGAAGAGGAGGGGTTACTCCCAAACTCATTCTATGAAGCCAACATCACCCTAACACCAAAAACAGGCAAAGACTCCACCAAAAAGGAAAACTACAGACCAATATCCCTGATAAATGTAGATGCAAAAATACTCAACAAAATATTAGCAAACCGAATTCAAAAATACATCAAAAAGATCATACAACATGACTAAGTGGGATTCATCCCAGGGATGCAAGGATGGTACACCATTCGAAAATCCATCAACATCATCCACCACATCAACAAAAAGAAAGACAAAAACCACATGATCATCTCCATAGATGATGAAAATGCATTCGATAAAATTCAACATCCATTCATGATAAAAACTCTCTACAAAATGTATAGAGGGCAAGTACCTCAACATAATAAACGCCATATATGATAAACCCACAGCCAACATCATACTGAACAGTGAGAAGCTGAAAGCTTTTCCTCTGTGATCAGGAACAAGACAGGGATGTCCACTATCCCCACTGTTATTCAACATAGTACTGAAGGTCCTGGCCACAGCAATTAGACAAAACAAAGATATACAAGGAATCCAGATTGGTAAAGAAGTTAAACTGTCACTATTTGCAGATGACATGATACTATATATAAAAAACCCTAGAGACTCCACTCTGAAACTACTAGAGCTAGTATCGGAATTCAGCAAAGTTGTAGGATACAAAATTAACTCACAGAAATCTGTGGCTTTCCTATATACTATCAATAAACTAATAGAAAGTGAAATCAGGAAGACAATTCCATTCACAATAGCATCAAAAAGAATAAAATACCTAGGAAAAAACCTAACCAAGGAAGTGAAAGACCTATAACCTGAAAACTATAAGACACTCTTAAGAGAAATTAAAGAGGTCCCTAGCAAATGGAAACTCATCCCATGCTCCTGCCTAGGAAGAATTAATATCGTCAAAATGGCCATCCTGCCCAAAGCAATATACAGATTCGATGCAATCCCTATCAAATTACCAACAGTATTCTTTAATGAACTGGAACAAATAGTTCAAAAATTCATATGGAAACACCAAAGACCCCGAATAGCTAAAGCAATCCTGAGAAGGAAGAATAAAGTTGGGGGGATCTCACTCCTCAACTTCAAGCTCTACTACAAAGCCACAGTAATCTCGACAATTTGATATTGGCACAAGAACACAGCCACAGACCAATGGAACAGAATAGAGACTCCAAACATTAACCCAAACATACATGTTCTACTAATATTCGAAAAAGGGGCCATGGACATACAATGGGGAAATGACAGTCACCTCAACAGATGGTGCTGGCAAAACTGGACAGCTATATGTAAGAGAACGAAACTGGATCACTGTCTAACCCCATACACAAAAGTAAATTTGCAATGGATCAAAGACTGGAATGTAAGTTATGAAACCATAAAACTCTTAGAAAAAAATACAGACAAAAATCTCTTAGACATAAACATGAGTGACCTCTTCTTGAACATATCTCCCCAGGCAAGGGAAACAAAGGCAAAAATGAACAAATGGGACTATATCAAGCTGAAAAGCTTCTGTACAGCAAAGGACACCATCAATAGAACAAAAAGGTATCCTACAGTATGGGAGAATATATTCATAAATGAAAGATCTGATAAAGGGTTGACATCCAAAATATATGAAGAGCTCACACACCTCAACAAAGAAAAAGCAAATAATCCAATTAAAAAATGGGCAGAGGAGCTGAATAGACAGTTCTCTAAAGAAGAAATTCAGATGGCCAACAGACACATGAAAAGATGCTCCACATTGTCATCAGAAAATGCAAGTTAAAACCACAATGAGATATCATCTCACACCAGTAAGAATGGCTACCATCCAAAAGAAAAACAACAACAAATGTTGCCGAGGTTTTGGAGAAAGGGGAACCCTCCTACACTGCTGGTGGGAATATAAATTAGTTCAACCATTGTGGAAAGCAGTATGGAGGTTCCCCAAAATGCTCAAAATAGAAATACCATTTGACCCAGGAATTCCACTTCTAGGAATTTACCCCAAGAATGCTGCACTCCTGTTTGAAAATGATAGATGCACCCCTATGTTTATCGCTGCACCATTTACAATAGCCAAGATATGGAAGCAACCTAAATGTCCATCAGTAGATGAATGGATAAAGAAGAGGTGGTACATATACACAATGGAATATTACTCAGCTATAAGAAAAAAAGAAATCCTGCCATTCGCAACAACATGGATGGAGCAAGAGGGTATTATGCTCCGTGAAATAAGCCAGGTGGAGAAAGACAAGTACCAAATGATTTCACTCATATGTGGAGTGTAAGAACAAAAGAAAACTGAGGGAACTAAACAACAGCAGAAGCACAGAACCAAAGAATGGACTAATAGTTACCAAAGGGAAAGGGACTGGGGAGGACGGGTGGGAAGGGAGGGATAAGTGCGGGAAAAAAAGAAAGGGGGCATTACAATTAGCATGTATAGTGTGGGAGGCACGGGGAGGGCTGTGCAACACAGAGAAGGCAAGTAGTGATTTTACAGCATCTTACTATGTTGATGGACAATGACTGTGAACGGGTATGTGGGGGGACTTGGTGAAGAGGGAGCCTAGTAAACATAATGTCCTTCATGTAATTGTAGATTAATGATACCAAAAATAAAATTAAAAAAATAATAAAAATAAGTAAATAAAATATGAATATTTCATTAAATTCTTCATGTATTTATGAATTAAATAATAATGAACATATAAAACTTCCTCATAAAGTTTCACAGCAATGTAAGCAACCAATTCAAAATGCCCACAAATGCATTATGACATGTATTTCCTATATTCAGTGAAAATTTTAAGCAATTAAAATGCCTTTTATAACCTTCATATGCTCAACCACCTAACTAACCTTTCTGTCTGTAGTGTTAGCTGATTTTAGATTATGTATCTTTTGATGTACTTACCCTATACCAAATGTTCCCTGACAAATTATTTACAAATGTCCAATTTAAATCAAGTGATGTTTTAATTTAAGTCAGATTTCGTTTTCTTTTATTTTCCTTTGTGTCTCTATGTTCTTATTGCAGGGATCAGATTTAAGTTTTAAATTTTAAAAAAAAGAGCAAACTATGTGATACTGATTAAAGCAGCAAAGTAGTCAATGAAAGCACATTATCCATAATTAGCTACATAAACTTAATTAACTTTGTGTTTTCTTATGTATGTTTTTATCTGCTTGTTTACATAGGACACTTAAATTAAGTAAAAATAGTAGTATACTTTAAATAGCTGTGCATAAAAGAAACTTGGAATCCTGAGTTAACTGAGACTTGACACTTGATTTGCACCCCAACCCATGATAGTATTTGCTATATATAAGGACATGGAATGATTTTGTTATAAAAGTAGAGAGAATACTACTAAAATTTTTCCTGATTCATTTTGTAAGGAATGAGTCTAATTTTGCCACATTTTCCCTGGTTGATACAACTATGTTTTAAAATACTAACAGCAGATCAAATAGTATTTCAGGGGGAAATTAACCAATGACATCATTCCATTCATGTAGGACTTCTTTTTCTGCAATCTTATTTTATTGTTGTTTCAAAAGCTCTCAAATTTAATTAAAATTGTGAATTTTGTAACTTGCCTGATATTTCTGTGTGGTAATGTGATCGCTGCCTTGCTTCTGCCTACTATATCCTTTCTAGAGATTAAGTCCAAATATGTTTAATGTATATTAAATCTATCATTGTACTTTCTCCTACTTCACCCTCTTGTTTATATTTATCATTCCACTCTGCTCTTCTGTTGAGTTTTATCCAATTTTACCATTTGCTTGGTATTTATGTTTTTTTTACAATTATTTGTGCTTGAACTACAAATTGCTAGCTGTGTTTAATGAAAGGCAAATATACATTTACGAGAAAATGTAAAGATCTCGGAACACTTTAACACTTTGACTTCTACATTGTTTTTATGTGTATTTTAATCGCCTCTATATGTTAAATTCACCAAACATTATTGTTACTTCAATACAGCCAATATTCATTAACATTTACTTCAAACATGTGACTCACATTGCTCTGAAGTATTACCTGTATAGCTTCCTATTTACTTTCCTCCTATCTCATCACATCTTACTCCAAACTACCTTATGCTTATGGCAAATGATTTTGGACTCTTTAGCCAGATTGCTTGTATCCAAATTCCAACTATTTGCTAGCCATATGACCTTGTATAATATATTTAAGAGTTTCTATGCCATAATTTTCTAATTTGCTATAATGGTATGTGCTTCATAAATCATTGTAAGAAATAAAAATATATTTAATATGCTTAGAACAGCACCTGCACATATTATTACAGCTGTGTAATCTGTTTTTATCATCTCTAATGAAGCATTTTCTGCTAAAGGAAAATACTACTAAAGAAGACATCCAGTTATCAGTCTTTATCTCTTGGCAATATTGAACACTGTGGCTGATGCATCATTTTTGATACACATATTTTTAAACTTTTCTGACCCATTTTCTCCTATTTGATTACTGCTTCCATGTTTCCTTTACAAAAGCATCATTTTTTCCTCAATACTGACTGAATTCTTGAGATTTGTTTTTGTCTCTCAATATATTACTTAAGAAATAAATTTGTGTAATCATATATACGCTCACATATTTATTTACTGTCTGCATACAAATATTTCACTATTTTTTTTCATTTCTCAGATATCTCACCTCTATTCCAGATGTATATGTATACAAATGCCTATTTGACTTTTCTCCTTTTAGTTCTTACAAACACCTAAAACATCAAAGTGTCCTCTTTCCACACAAATAAACTTAGTTTTCTTCTAGATATGTCAGCAAAACCATGATTAAGAAGCAGGTTATGTGATACTAAATATTTGATGACATTGTTAATTTACCCTCACTCTCCATGTCTAACTTATCACCAAGTCCTCTGAATAGAAACTTCTCTGAATATGTCTCAAGTAATGCAGGTATCTCTGGGTCTCTCATCTCCTCTGTCCCATAGACATTTATATTCCGCATACCACTATACTGTGATAGCCTGTAGATATTACTTATTGTCCTTCTTGTAACCTGTCTATCTAATGTCCACACAGAGGCAGAAGTCATTAAATTAGATATCCACATAAGATGACTAAAATATAATTAATATTTTTAATTACTTCCTATTGCTGAATCAATAAAGAATAAAAAAACAACAACATGCCTTTATATTCTGGTATCTATCTCTATTCACCTTTAGCTTGCAACAAACATCTCTTCGATCTTACCACCCCAATGATACTGACCATTATTCCTGTACGGCACCATGTTCTATCCTATCACAGAATCCTTGAAAACGCTGCTCTGCCTTGTGTGGAAATCTCTTCTCCCTTTCCAACTTTGAGCCTACTAATCCTTACGATTCAAATATTTTATTTCATCAAGAAAGGCTTTCCATTCATACTGTAATAGGTCAAATTACCTCATTTTAATTAACTTACACCATTTATCTCTTCATAGCATTTGTAAGAATTTGAAGTGTGAATTTCTTTGCAAGGCTGTTTATTGTCATATCTTTCTGTGTGCTTAACAGATATGAAAGATATCTGTTTTGCCCATCTATGGGTGTTAACTGCCTAGTATTAAAAAAGGCTGATGATATTTACTAGACACTAAATATGTGTTTTTAGATGAATTTAGACATCTAGATTTGTATTCATCATGATAAATTAGAAGACAAAGCTGAGTAAAAAAACACAGAGCAGAAGACTAATAAAACGCTGATATTTAATAAAGTACTGGAAAAAGACTGACCAAAAAAGATAATTGATAAGGCATTAATGATAAAGAAAGATGTGAAAAGATAGTGATTACAACAATAAAGTAGAGGTTTTTAAAAATCAGTACAATATGCTGTAGTCCTGAAAATAAAGAGACATACAGAATACTTTTAATGGAATTAACAATGAAAATAATTGATTATCTTTATTACAGCATATGCCGTGCTATTATATCAATAATATTATATGAGTTTGATTGCAAATCAGAAGATAGTAAGAGACATGTGGGCTTCTATTTAAGAATATTATCTGTAAAAAGAAATCATTTAAGAGCTAAAATAAGAATTTTACTAGTTCTATTAAAAATATTCTATTTTCGTATAAAATAGAAAGGATAAGTAGAGATGAAGTTAAAGTGAATGGAAAGGAGTGATTCAGAAAGCCTAGATATTGAGAACAGAAAACACAAACTAAAAATAATTAAGGACCAAGTGTATGCATAGGAAAATAGGTACTTCATAAACAAAACAAAAGCAACAAAATTATATGATGGTAGAAGGTGGTAGTTGTAAATTAAAATAGATATATATGTCATAAAAAGGAATCGAGGAAGTTTTGATTAATGCTATTGATTTTGGTAATTAGCAAGAAAATTTCCATACTGATAATGAAAATAGAATGAAATGAGAATAAGCTCATAAGGTTGAGATTGTAGGATTAAGTAAAAATTTGGATTAGTAGAAGGGGAACTTTAGTAGAAGTTAAATGTGATACAAAATCTTAGTTAATATTGAGCACTCAAAAGAAGTAAGAAAACATCAACTTGTAGATCTATCTACCATTTATTTAATAAAAATTTCCCACCTGTTTAATTTGGATTTATTTTAGTTATATATTTGTTTATTATTAATTTCTATTTTTGTAGTTATACTGAGAATAGTATTTATATTCAGAACAGAAAAGACCTTATTTTAATTGATCCAGAGTTGAAGTGTTTATGTCAGAGAAAGTAAGTGAATAATGGTGAAATGGAGACAGGATAGTGGAAGATAGTAAATAAAAGTTAAGGAAAGTAGCTGTATAGTTAATTTGTTAAGTGTTCAGGTCTTGACCTCTCCCACCTCTATTCCAGATCAAATTCTTATTTTTCTCCAGGGTCCTCTTTTTTTTCCCCATCTTTTTTATTTCTTTTCCTTCTTCAATATACCACTGCTACTAAAAAAGAAAAAGGAAAGGGAGAGTGAGAGAGATGAATAACTATTTTGAGGAAATGTACAAGTATTAAAAAATCAGAAAATTTTACATGATGAAGGTCTAACATGTTAATTAAAAGCAAAGCCTCGAGTTCACGTGCACCTGTGATCATATAAGACAGTGTAAGAAAATATGGGTATAATAACCAGAGATGAACATATTGAGTAGATGTAGAGTTAGAAAACTAGCCATGGTTTTGTAAAACAGTTATAGTAAACTAATAGAAATTTTTTAAAATCACCCAAATATCATAAAATACTTTAAGCACCATATCATATTGTTGGGCTTACATCTGTGAAAAGACAAATAGTTATACACTTATGGATTTTTTTCCTCTTTGTTTAAAATGGTATATGATCTGCAAGAGGAGTTAGCCAAGAATATTCATATTGAAATATTTGGAAGCATTTTGATGATGTGGAAATTATCAAGAATGATAGTCTCTGAAAAACTTTTACTTAATACAGATTTTAGCTGGTATATAGGAAATAAAAAAATTAAAGGTAAATTAAGGAAATAAGTAATGGAAGAATAGAAAGAGGATTTCTGGCAAAAAAGATGGCAGAGTTGGAATGCAAAGGGGAAACCTCCCCCGCACATACACACCAAGGAAGCAACTATAGCAAATACAACTAACCTTAAAAATGATCCAAAGACTGCAGAACAGACCACCTACACCTGGTGGAAAAGACCACACAGAGAAAAGTGGCAGAGCCCAAATCTAGTGGGACCCAATCCCTTCCCCCATCCCAGACCACAAATGAGAGGCACAGGAACAGAGCAGAGAAGGGATAAGTACTCAGGAACTCTATATACTGGCCCTGGACATCTGCTCTGGGAACACAAGTCCACACTGTATTGGGCTTTGAAGATTAATGGGGCTGGATACCAGGGAGACTTGGAGCACTTTGGGAGGCTGACACTCCTGTCACTTGTGGAAAACAGGCACACTCCACTGATCCTACTGACACCCAATATAAAAGTGGCAGTATGAAAGACTTACCAACAGTCAGACAGTGACAGAAGGGTGGGGAGTGTACAGAGCTCTCTCCACAGGAAAAGGGCAGGTGTATGTTTCCAAGCCTTTCCTGAGCCCAACTGATGAAGACTCAGGAGCCAGCCCCAAATGCTCCATTCTCCTCTCTGGCAGATCAGCCATGAGGTGTTTGTTTGTGCACCTGCCCACCCACCCAGGTCTCTTGTACCAACAGTGTCAGACTTTGCTGCTTGGCACACAAAGGGAGACTTCACTATCTACCAGGTGGAGGGAAGCTTTCCAAGCTTCCTGGCCCTCTCTCAACCTTACTGGAGAGGCACCTCCAGGAACAGGTTCCAAACACCCCTTCCTCCTCACTGATGAACCAGCTCCATGCCACACTCACTTGCACACCTGTCCTGTCTGTCCCACTGGACAATTAGTGCCACCATAACTGTAGAGCATGGAAAAGTGGCTGTGCCCGCAATGATCACAGTAGAAGAATCACCACATGGCTCATAAAGAGCCTGTAGAGATGAGACAGCAATCAGTGGAATGAGATCAACCACCACTGGCAGAAGGGCAGAGAAGCAGCCCCATATACAGCAATCCTAACAGAGGCACCCCTGCATAGCTCACAAAGTGCTTCTGCAGACAGAGTCCAACCACTGCCAGCAGACAGGAAGAAAGGTGGTCCTGCTCACAGCCAGTTTCATGACAAAGGACAAACAAGCAAAGGTTAGCAAAAACTCTTGAGCTTCTGGGCACCACAGGACACTTTCTTCACAGAGCCATACTCTCTAGACCAGGAAGCACAGTGGATTGTATTAGGAAGAAACACAGAAAACCAGAAAAAAATAAGGAAGCAGAGGAATGTTCCAAACAAAGGAACAGTATAAGACACCAGAAAGAGTACTAAATGAAATGGAGCTCACCAATCTTCTTGATAAAGATTTAAAAATAACACTCTTAAACATGCTGATTGTAGAAAAGTGTTGACAATCTCATGAAGGATTTCAACAAAGAGATAGATTTGAAAAGAGCCACTCAGAGCTGAAGAATAGAGTAACTGATATGGAAAATACAATGGAGGGAATGAAGAATAGATTGCTACACATAGAGAAGACAACTAAAAGACATAAACTAGAGAACAGGAAAATAATGAAGCTGAGAAACAAAGAGAAGAAAGAATCTCTAGAATCAAGAAGATACTAAGAGAGCTGTGTGACAACTCCAAATGAAACAATAATCACATACTAGGGGTACCAGAAGGAGAAGTGAGAGACAAAAGAGAAGAAAGTATCATTGAAGAAATAATTGCTGAAAACTTCCCTAATATGGAGAAGGAGATAGACACCCAAGTACTAGAAGAGCAGAGAGCCCCTAACAAGAGGAACCACAGGGAGATAACACCAATACTTATAATTAAAATGACAAAGATTAAGGATAAAGAGAGGTTATCAAAAGCAGCTAGAAAGAGACAAAATACTACTTATAAGGGAAACGTCATGAGGCTATCAGCACATTTCTCAGCAGAAACTTTACAAGCCAAAAGGGAGTGGCATGAAATATTAAATGTATTAAAACACAAGGACTTTCCACCAAGAATCCTCTACCCAGTAAGGTTATCATTCAGAATGGAAGGAAAGATGAAAAGTTTCGCAGATAAACACAAGTTAAAAGATCTCAGGACCACTAAACCTGCCTTACAGGGTATGTTAAAGGGATTTCTGTAGATGGAATGTCTTTAACTTGAATATTTTTCATCAGTGAAAATAAACCCACAGTAAAGTAGTAAAGATAGCAGACCCAATTACTTACCAAACAAGCAAGGGTAAAAAAATAAAAAGAAGGTAGTAAAAACAACTATACATAAAATCAGTCAAGGGATACACAAAAACAATTCAGATTATGACATCTTATACATAAAGTGTGGAGGAGGAAGAAGAATAAAACACAACTACTTTTAGACTGTGTTTGAAATAGAGTGACTGAATATAGACTGTCACAGATTTAGAAAACTATCTAAGAAACTCATGGTAACCATAAACCTAAAGCCTAGAATCAACACCCAAAAATAAAAAAAACAAGCATATTAATAAAGAAAACCATCAAATAACAAGAGATGAGTGTAAGAGAGAAAGAAAGGATTAAAGAGGAGCTACAAAAACAACCAGAAAACACTTAATAAATTGGCAATAAATACACACTTATCAATAACTACATTAAATGTAAGTCGACTGAATGCACCAATTAAAATGTATACAGTGGCAGAGTGGATAAAGAAACAAGACCCATCAATATGCTGCCTACAAGAGACGCCTTTCAGATCTAAAGACATACACAGACTGAAAGTGAAGGTAAGAAAAAAGATTTTTCATTCAAATAATACAAAAAAGTAGGAGGAGCAGTACTTAGACAAAATAGAGTTCAAAACAAAGTCACAGAGGAAAAGGAAGACATTACATAATAAAGGGTCAGTCCAACAAGAGGATATAACTACTGAAATATCTATGGACCGAAAATATGAGCACCTAAATATGTAAAAAAAAGAATTAAAAGGAGAAATAGATTGTAACTCATTCATTTTAGAAGACTTTAATACACTAGTCACATCAACAAATAGACAGATAATTGATAAAGGCACTGATCAATACATTAGATCAGATGGATTTAACAGGTATCTAGAGACTATTCCACCTGAAAGCAGCAGGATACATATTTTTATCAAGTGTATATAGAAGGTTCTCTAAAAGAGATCATATACTAGGCTGCAAAAAGAGTCTCTATTGAAACTGTATCAAGCAACTTCTCAGACCACAACGGTTTGAAATGAGAAATAAAACAAAACAAGCCCACATACACATGGAGACTAAAGGATATGCTTCTAAAAATCAGTGAATCAATCAACAAATTAAGACATAAATCAAGCACTATATGGAGACAAATTAAAACAAAAGTAAAAGTCCAAAATTTGTTGGACACTGCAAAAGCGGATCTGAGAGGGAAGTAGGTAGCAATACAGGCCTATCTCAAGACACAAGAACAACCCAAAATAAAGTTTAAATTCACAATTTAAAAACTAGGAAAAGAAAAAATGAAACCCAAAGTTAGTAGAAGGATGGACATAATAAAGATCTGAGCAGAAATAAATAACAAAGAATAAAACAATATTAAAAAATCAATGAAATAAGAGCAGTTTCTTTGAGAATATAACAAAACAGACAAATCCTTAGCGACACTCATCAAGAAAAAAAGAGAGGACAAACTCAGCAATGAAAAAGGAAGAGTCACAAAGGATACCAGAGAAATACAAAAAATTATGAGATAATTCCATGAAAAATTATATGTCTATAAACGGGACAACCTAGAAGAAAAGGGCGAATTCCTAGAAAAATACAACCTTTCAAGATTGACCCAGGAAGAAATATAAAATCTAACAGACCAATTACAAGCAAAAAAACTGAATTCTTAATCAAAAACTCCCAACAAACAAAAGTCCAGAATGATATGACTTCAAAGATGAATTCTACCAAATATTTAAAGATGAGCTAACACCTATCCTTCTTAAAGTATTCCAAAAAGTAAGAGAAAATCCTTACAAACACATTCTGTGAGGCCAGCAGCACTCTAATACCAAAACCTTACAAATATGTTACAAAAAAGGAAAATTATAGACTAATATCCCTGATGAACATAGATGCAAAAATTCTTAACAAAATATTAACAAACCAAGTTAAAAAATGCAACAAAAGATCATCCATCACAACCAAGTGGGATTTATTGAAATGACACAAGTATGGTATAATAGTTATAAATCAATGTCATATACCACATTAACAAAAAGAAGGATAAAAGAACACATGATCATCTCAAAAGATGCTGAAAAGATATTTGACAAAATTCAACATCCATTCATGATAAAAACTCCTGAAATGGGTATAGAGAGTATATACCTCAACATAATAAAGGTCATATCTGACAAATCCACAGCTAACATCATCTTCAATGGTGAAAAGCCAAAGCTTTTCTCTAAAATCAGGAAGAAGACAAGGATACCTACTCTCACCACTTTTAATTAAAATACTACTGAAAGTTCTAGCCATGACAATCAGACAAGACCAAGAGATAAAAAGCATCCAAATTGGCAAGGAAGAAGCTAAACTGTCATTATTTGCAGATGACATGACACTATAAAGAACCCAAGAGACTCCACCAAAAGCCTATTAGAACTAATACCTGGATTCACCAAAGTTTAAGGACACAAAATTAATATACAGAAATCTCTTTACTAACAATGAACTAGAGAGAAATTAGGAAAACAATTGGATTTACAATCACATCAAATAATAAAATACCTAAAAATAAACCTAACCAAAGAGGTGGAAGATGTGTACTCTGAAAACTATAAGACACTGATGACATAAATTAAAGAAGACACACATAAAAGGAAATCTATCCCATGCTCATGGATAGGAATAATTAATATTGTCAAAATGGCCATCCTGCCCAAAGCAATTTACAGATTCAATGAATTCTTATCAAAACACCAATGGCATTTTTCATAAACGAGACTAAATAAAGCTAAAATTTATATGAAAGCATAAGAAAACACTGAATAGCCAAAGCAATCCTATGAAGGAAGAAAAAAGCTGGACATATTATGTACCCTGACTTCAAGCTATATTATAAAGCTACAGTAATCAAAACAGTATGGTACTGGCACAAGAAAAAAAATATATATATATATCAATGGAACAGAATAGAGAGCCCAGGAATAAACCCACCCATACATGGTCAATCAATAAATTACAAAGGAGCCATGAATATACAATGGGGAAAAGACAGTTTCTTCAATAAATGGTGTTGGGAAAACTGGACAACTACATGCAAAAGAATGAAACTGGATTACTGTCTAATACCATAAACAAAAGTAAACTTGAAATGTAATAAGGACTTAAGTATAAGACAGGAAGTGATAAACTGTTAGAAGACAATGTAAGCAAAAATCTCATGAACTTAACCATTATCAATTTTTTTCTGGACACATTTCTCTGAGCAAGAGAAACAAAAGCAAAAAAAAAGACAAGTGGGACTACTATCAAATAAAAAGCTTCTGTACAGCAAAGGACATCAACAGAACAAAAAGGCAGTCTACATTATGGGAGAATATATTCATTAATGACATATCTGATAAAGGTTAATATCCAAAACATGTAAAGAACTCATATGCCTCAACACCAAAAAGATAATTACCCCAGTTAAAAATTAGGCATAGGGCCTGAGTAGGCATTTTTCCAAAGAAGACATACATATGGCCAACAGGCAGATGAAAAGATCCTCCACATTGCTAATCATCAGGGAAATGCAAATCAAAAGCACAAGGAGATGTAACCTCACACCAGTCAGAATGGCCACTATCCAAAAGATAAGAAATAACAAGTGTTGGCAAGGATGTGGAGAAAAAGGAAACCTCCTACACTATTGGTGGGAATGTAAATTGTTGCAGCCACTGTGGAAACCAGTATGGAAGTTTCTCAAAAGGCTAAAAATAGAAACACCATTCCATACAGTAATTCCACTCCTAGGAATTTGCCCAAAGAAACAAAATTTCCTATTCTAAAAGGTATATGCATCCATATGTTTATCACCACACTGTTTGAATAGACAAGATACGGAAGCAATCATAGTGTCCATCAGTAGATGAATGAATAAAGAAGAGGTGGTATGTATACACAATGGAATATTATTCAGCCATTTAAAAAAGGAATCCTGCCATATTTAATAACATGGATGGATCTAGAGGGTATTATGCTAAGTGAAATAAGCCAAGTGGACAAAGACAAATAGCATATGATTTCACTGATTTCTGGAATCTAAAACAAAGCAATACAAAATGAACAAAATAGTAGTTGATGCATAGACACTGAGAAGTGATTGATCGTTACCACTGGGGAGGGATTAGGGTGAGGTGGTGGAGAGGGGGAGAGGGATAAAAAGGCACAAAAATTCTCAATTATAATATAGTTGATCACAGGGAACAGCATGGAGAATACAGCCAATAATTCCATAACATCTTTCTATATTGACAGATGATAACTGCACTAGTTGGGAAGAGGATTTAGTAATTTAGTGATTGGTAAACCACTGTGTTGTATACTTAAAGCTAATATAAGACCATATGTAAACTATAATTCAATTAAAAGGCATAGAGAAAGTGGTGAATCTACAATTTCAAAACACTAGAAAAATAGAGGAGACAAATAATTACAATTGAAATATGTAAAATATATTTTACATTGTTACTTATAAATGAGACAAAGTGATGCATATATAGCATATGTTCCCACGTGTTAACAAATATTTAGTATTCATTCTGAGATAGCTTGGGATTTCCAGTGGAGGTATCTGGGTAAAGTGAAGAGTAACAATGCAGATAGCAAGATAGTCATTGGAAGAAAGAGATTAAGAGTAAAACACACATTTCTCCTGTCATTTACAACTCTATGTTTAACTCATCATCTCAGTTTAAAAATTCATTCTAAACTATTCAACTGACTAGCCCATTTGAAACTTAGGATTTGGATTCAGGTATATTACAGAATATGCTGGTCTCCTCCACATCCACTTATAAGTCTTAGAACTGTTCTTCCACAGGTAATTATTGGGTCAGATGTGATCATTGGAGATAATTAATAATCATAAGTTTTCCCTTTCTCCTAATGATAAAGGGCAACTCAGCATTGTTTTTTAAAAATAAATTATATTGTTGATTATTGAACTAACCTTCTTTCTTTTGAAATATCAACTGTTTGGTTGTTTTTTTGTTTTGTTTTGTTTTTTATTTGAGAGGGCATCTCTCATATTTATTGATCAAATGATTGTTAACAACAATAAAATTCTGTATAGTGGACTCAATGCACAATCATTAATCAACCCAAAGCCCAACTCTCAACAGTCTCCAATCTTCTGAAGCATAAGGAACAAGTTCTTACATGGGGAACAAATACTTACATAGTGAGTAAGTTCTTACATGGTGAACAGTGCAAGGGCAGTCATCAGAGAAACTCTTGGTTTTGATCACACATCATGAAATATAAACAATCAGGTCAAATATGAATATTCATTTGACTTTATACTTGATTTATATGTGAATCCCACATTTCTCCCTTATTATTATTATTATTTTTTTAATAAA
Organism: Manis javanica; assembly: GCF_040802235.1. NCBI lineage: Eukaryota > Metazoa > Chordata > Mammalia > Pholidota > Manidae > Manis > Manis javanica. Next base: position 122,670,241 of record NC_133160.1, on the reverse strand, counting down.
ATGCTGAAGTGGTAGGTAGATGCAAGATATAGGTAGAAAACATAGTTTAGTGCTGTAAGAGGGCAAATGTAGATGATCAGGTCTGTGCCTATAGACTAAGTATTAATCCAAGCTAGACAAGAGCAACAAAACATCCACAGATGCAGAAGATTTCTCTCAAAACAGGGGGGGTGACGTTCTGAGCCTCACCTCTGTTGATCCCCAATTTCTCACCTGATGGCCTCCCTGCGACTGTGCCTGTCTTAGGTTGTTCCTCCCTTGAGGAATCTTACCTGTCTCTGGCTAACCAGTCACCTTCTGGGGCCATACAGGGAAATGTAAAGTTGGTAAGTGAGAGAGAAGCAATATTGTTTGAAAAGGTTAGCTTTTTACTTCTTTGCAGATTTATGCCCTGTGGCTTCTATGCCCAGCATTTGTCTTGAGGTATTTTTACCACTTGGAAGAATTATGATACTCAGTAATTTCGATATGAGGCACCAATTCTACTTAAGGGTTGTAATTAAGAAGGAAGAAGAAAAGCTATAGAAGTAGCAGATGGAAGAAAACATGGGAAGATTGATTATTGCTTTGACATATCTTCTTGTAGAGTAACATAAGCATGTACAGGTTTTTAACTACTAATTAAATTGCGTACACACATTAACATAATAGCAATACAGCTACATAACCAAAGCAGACCTACAATTACCAGCAATCTCCAGTGAAACCAAGAAAACCAGTTACAGACCCTAGGCATTTGTGAAAACTTATCAATGATATGATGAATATTGTCTAAATGAATTTGAATAGTTTGAGAAAAATCAGACAAATTAAAACAACACATTCCTGGAAACTGTTCACATCCCATATGTTCTTTCAACAGTAGATAGTCTATAGTCGCAAGAATTTGGAGCACTGCAACTTGAACTTCTCCTAATTCTTGGTTGAGTTCCGACAGTATAGAGCCAGTCAAATTTGTTATTTTATTGTATGCACAGGCCAGCTTAGATATCTCCTTCTTCATTCCAATGGCAACTCCAGGAACCCGTGGGATGAATGCAGCTACAACAGCAACAGCGCCAGGATTTTGTTGAAGTTTTTTGATGATCATCTTCTTGAATGACTCTTCCAGAGAATGTTGATGTTGGAAGTTCTTCATATCTTATCTTAATTCGTTTTCTGGGTAGCCAAATTAGGCTTTGATCCTCTGTATAAACACAAACAAACCCTTTGCCCACCCTTTGATTTGCCCTTTATACCATTGTGAAGAACTTATTGGAGATCACCACACAGGAACTGCTTTTATTTATTTTTTATCATTAATCTACAATTACATGAAGAATATTATGTTTACTAGGCTCTCCCCTACACCAGGTCCCCCCCACAAACCCCTTTACAGTCACTGTCCATCAGCATAGCAAAATGCTGTAGAATCACTACTTCTCTTCTATGTGTTGTACAGCCCTCCCCTTTCTCCCATCCCCCCCATTATGCATGCTAATCATAATACTCCCTTTCTTCTTCCCCCACCTTATCCCTCCCTACCCACCCATCCTCCCCAGTTCCTTTCCCTTTTGTACCTGCTAGTCCAATCTTGGGTTCTGCGATTCTGCTGCTGTTTTGTTCCTTCAGTTTTTCCTTTGTTCTTCTACTCGACAGATGAGTGAAATCATTTGGAATTTATCTTTCTCCGCTTGGCTTATTTCACTGAACATAATACCCTCTTGCTCCACCCATGTTGTTGCAAATGGTAGTATTTGTTTTCTTCTTAGGGCTGAGTAATATTCCATTGTGTATATGTACCACAACTTCTTTATCCATTCATCTACTGATGGACACTTAAATTGCTTCCAATTCTTGGTTATTGTAAGTAGTGCTAAGATAAACATAGGGGTGCATCTGTCTTTTTCAAACTTGAGTGCTGCGTTCTTAGGGTAATGTCCTAGGAGTCAAATTCCTGGGTCAAATGGTAAGTCTATTTTGAGAATTCTGAGAAACCTCCACAGCGCTTTCCACAATGGTTGAACTAATTTACATTCCCACCAACAGTGTATGAGAGTTCCCCTTTCTCCACAACCTCGCCAACATTTGTTGTTTCTCTTTTGGATGGTAGCCATCCCTGCTGGTGTGAGGTGATACCTCATTGTGGTTTTAATTTGCATTTCTCTGATAATTAGCAATGTGGAGCATCGTTTCATGTGCCTGTTGGCCATCTGTATTTCCTTTTTGGAGAACTGTCTGTTCAGTTCCTCTGCACATTTTTTTAATTTATTTGGTTTTTGTTTCTTGAGGTGGGTGCGCTCTTTATATATATTTTGGACGTCAAGCTTTTATCGGATCTGTCATTTACAAATATATTCTCCCACACTGTAGGGTACCTTTTTGTTCTATTGATTGTGTCTTTTGCTGTACAGACGCTTTTCAGCTTAATATAGTGCCACTCGTTCATATTTGCTGTTGTTTTCCTACCCGGGGAGATATGTTCAAGAATAGGTCACTCATGTTTATGTCTAAGAGATTTTTGCCTATGTTTTTTTCTAAGAGTTTTATGGTTTCATGACTTACATTCAGGTCTTTGATCCATTTTGAATTTACTTTTGTGAATGGGTTTAGGCAATGGTCCAGTTTCATTCTCCTACACGTAGCTGTCCAGTTTTGCCAGCCCCATCTGTTGAAGAGACTGTCATTTTGCCATTGTATGTCCATGGCTCCTTTATCAAATATTAATTGACCATATATATTTGGGTTAATGTCTGGAGTCTCTAATCTCTTCGACTGGTCTGTGGCTCTGTTCTTGTGCCAGTACCAAATTGTCTTGATTACTATGGCTTTGTAGTAGAGCTTGAAGTTGGGGAGTAAAATCCCCACTACTTTATTCTTCTTTCTCAGAATTGCTTTGGCTATTCGGGGTCTTTGGTGTTTCCATATGAATTTTTGAATTATTTGTTTCAGTTTGTTGAAGAATGTTGCTGGTAATTTGACAGGGATTGCATCAAATCTGTATATTGCTTTGGGCAGGATGGCCATTTTGATGATATTAATTCTTCCTAGCCACGAGCATGGGATGAGTTTCTATTTGTTAGTGTCCCCTTTAATTTCTCTTAAGAGTGACTTGTAGTTTTCAGGGTATAGGTCTTTTGCTTCTTTGATTAGGTTTATTCCTTGGCATTTTAATCTTTTTGAAGCAATTATGAATGGAGTTGTTTTCCTGATTTCTCTTTCTATTGGTTCATTGTTAGTATATAGGAAAGTCAAAGATTTCTGTGTATTAATTTTGTATCCTGCAACTTTGCTGTATTCTGAAATCAGTTCTAGTAGCTTTGGAGTGTAGTCTTTAGGGCGTTTTATGTAGAATATCATGTCATCTGAAAATAGTGACAGTTGGACTTCTTCTTTACCAATCTGGATTCCTTGTATTTCTTTGTTTTGTCTGATTGCCGTGGCTAGGACCTCCAGTACTAAGTTAAATAACAGTGGGGAGAGTGGGCATCCCTGTCTGTTCCCAATCTCAGACTAAAAGCTTTCGGCTTCTCGCTGTTCAGTATAATGTTATCTGTGAGTTTATCATATATGGCCTTTATTATGTTGAGGTACATGCCCTCTATACCCATTTTGCTGAGAGGTTTTATCGTGAATGGATGTTGAATTTTGTCAAATGCTTTCTCAGCATCTGTGGAGATGATCATGTTGTTTTTGTCTTTCTTTTTGTTGATGTGGTGGATGATATTGATGGATTTTCAAATGTTGTGCCATCCTTGCATCCCTAGGATGAATCCCACTTGGTCGTGGTGTATGATCCTTTTGATGTATTTTTGAATTCGGTTTGCTAATATTTTATTGAGTATTTTTGCATCTACATTCATCAGGGATATTGGTCTGTAGTTTTCTTTTTTGGTGGGGTCTTTGCCTGGTTTTGGTATTAGAGTGATGTTGGCTTCATAGAATGAGTTTGGGAGTATTCCCTCCTCTTCTATTTTTTGGAAAACTTTAAGGAGAATGGGTATTATGTCTTCTCTGTGTGTCTGATAAAATTGCGAGGTAAATCCGTCAGGCCTAGGGGTTTTGTTCTTGGGTAGTTTTTTGATTACTGTTTCAATTTCTCTGCTCGTAATTGCTTTGTTTAGCTTTTGTGTTTCTTCATTGGTCATTCTTGGAAGGTTGTATTTTTCTAGGAAGTTGTCCATTTCTTCTAGGTTTTCTGGCTTGTTGGCATATAGGTTCTCATAGTAGTCTTTAATAATTCTTTGTATTTCTTTGGAGTCTGTCGTGATTTTTCCATTCTCATTTCTGATTGTGTTGATTTGTGTTGATTCTCTTTTTCTCTTAATAAGTTTGGCTAGAGGCTTATCTATTTTGTTTATTTTCTCAAGAAACCAGTTCTTGGTTTCATTGATTTTTGCTATTGTTTCATTCTTCTCAATTTTGTTTATTTCTTGTCTGATCTTTATTATGTCCCCCCTTCTGCTAACTTTAGGCCTCATTTGTTCTTCTTTTTCCAGTTTCGATAATTGTGATGTTAGACTATTCATTTGGGATTGTTCTTCCTTCTTGAAGTGTGCATGGATCACTATATACTTCCCTCTTAAGACTGGTTTCGCTGTGTCCCACAGAAGTTGGGGCTTTGTGTTGTTGTTGTCATTTGTTTCCATATATTCCTTGATCTCCATTTTCATTTGTTTATTGACCCACTGATTATTTAGGAGCATGCTGTTAAGCCTCCATGTTTTTGTGAGCCTATTTGTTTTCTTTGTAGAATTTATTTCTAGTTTTATACCTTTGTGGTCTGAAAAGTTGGCTGGTAGAATTTCAATATTTTGGAATTTACTGAGGTTCTTTTTGTGGCCTAGTATGTGGTCTATTCTGGAGAATGTTCCATGTGCACTTGAGAAGAATGTATATCCTGTTGCTTTTGGATGTAGAGTTCTATAGATGTCTATTAGGTTCATCTGTTCTACTGTGTTGTTCAGTGTCTCCGTGTCCTTACTTATTTCTGCCCGGTGGATCTATCCTTTGGGGTGAGTAGAGTGTTGAAGTCTCCCAAAATAAATGCTTTGCAGTCTATTTCCCCCTTTAGTTCTGTTAGTATTTGTTTCACATATGCTGGCACTCCTGTGTTGGGTGCATATATATTTAGAATGGTTATATCCTCTTGTTGGACTGAGCCCTTTATCATTATGCAGTGTCCTTCTTTATCTCTTGTTTCTTTGTTTTGAAGTCTATTTTGTCTGGTATTAGTACTGCAACCCCTGCTTTCTTCTCGCTGTTGTTTGCCTGAAATATGTTTTTCTATCCCTTGACTTTTAGTCTGTGCATGTCTTTCGGTTTGAGGTGTGTTTCTTGTAAGCAGCATATGGATGGGTCTTGCTTTTTTATCCATTCTATTACTCTGTGTCTTTTGATTGGTGCATTCAGTCCATTTACATTTAGGATGACTACTGAAAAATATGTACTTATTGCCATTGCTGGCTTTAGATTCGTGGTTACCAAAGGTTCAAGGTTAGCCTCTTTAGTATCTTACTGCCTAACTTAACTCGCTTATTGAGCTGTTATATACACTGTCTGTAGATTCTTTTCTTCTCTTCCTTCTTATTCCTCCTTCTCCCTTCTTCATATGTTGTGTGTTTTGTTCTGTGCTCTTTTTAGGAGTGCTCCCATCTAGAGCTGTCCCTGTAAGATGCCCTGTAGAGGTGGTTTGTGGGATTCACATTCCCTCAACTTTTGTTTGTCTGGGAATTGTTTCATCCCTCCATCATATTTAAGTGTTAATCGTGCTGGATACAGTATCCTTGGTTCAAGGCCCTTCTGTTTCATTGCATTAAATATATCATGCCATTCTCTTCTGGCCTGTAAGGTTTTTGTCGAGAAGTCTGATGATAGCCTGATGGGTTTTCCTTTATAGGTGACCTTTTTCTCTCTAGGTGCCTTTAAAACTCTTTCCTTGTCCTTGATCTTTGCCATTTTAATTATTATGTGTCTTGGTGTTGTCCTCCTTGGGTCCTTTCTGTTGGGAGTTCTGTGTATTTCTGTGTTGTGTTCGATTATTTCCTCCCCCAGTTTTGGGAAGTTTTCCGCAATTATTTCTTCAAAGACACTTTCTACCCCTTTTTTTCTCTCTTCTTCTGGTAACTATAATATGGATATTATTCCTTTTGGATTGGTCACGCAGCTCTCTTAATGTTGTTTCATTCCTGGAGATCCTTTTATCTCTCTCTATGTCAGCTTCTATGCATTCCTGTTCTCTGATTTCTATTCCATCAATGGCCTCTTGCATCTTATGCATTCTGCTTATAAATCCTTCCAGAGTTTGTTTCACTTCTGTAATCTCTTTCCTGGCATCTGTGATCTCTGTCCAGATTTTATCCCTTAGCTCTTGCATATTTCTCTGCATCTCCGTGAGCATGTTTGTGATTTTTATTTTGAATTCTTTCTCAGGAAGCCTGGTTAGGTCTGTCTCCTTCTCTGGTGTTGTCTCTGTGATCTTGGTTTGCCTGTAATTTTGCCTTTTCATGGTGATAGAAATAGTTTGCAGAGCTGGGATGAGTGACAGCTGGAAGAACTTCCCTTCTTGTTGGGTTTGGTCTTCCTCTCCTGGTAGAACAGCAACCTCTAGTGGCTTGTGCTGGGCAGCTGTGCGCAGACAGGGCTTCTGATTCCTGCCCAGCTTCTATGGAGTTTATCTCTGCTGTTGCTATGGGCGTTGCCTGGCTCCAGCTGCTGCTCCAAAATGGTGGAGCCACATTGGAGGGGGAGCAGCCGGGAGGCTATTTATCTCTGTGAGGGGCCTCCATGCTTCCTGCTGCCCAGGGGGTTAGAGTGCCCAGAGATCCCCAGATTCCCTGCCTCTGGACTAAGTGACCTGGGATGCTTCCATCCGGTTTTGGGGTCCCTGTCCTTTTAAGACTTCCAAAAAGCACTTGCCAAAAAAAAAAAAAAAAAAAATTAAATAATTAATTAAAGAGGAAAAGAAAAAAAAAAAGCTGCTCGTTTTTCTTTGTCTTCATGCGCTGGCCTCAAGGACCCACTCACAGGTCTTGCTGTCCTGCTTACCTAGTATCCAGGACCCCAGGCATGCACTGTGTCTGCACTCTGGTGTGGATGGCTGGGTCTGGTTGTTCAGCAGTCCTGGGCTCCCTCTCCCTCCCCGCTCCGACTCCTCTCCTCCCGCCGGGATCTGAGGGGAGGGGTGCTTGGGTCCCACTGGACCACAGCTTGTATCTTACCCCCTTTGCAAGGTGCTGGGTTCTCGCAGGTGTGGATGTGGTCTGGATCTTGTCCTGTGTCCTCTGGTCTCTATTCTAGGAAGAGTTGTTTTTGTTATATTTTCATATATATATGTGGTTTTGGGAGGAGTTTTCCGCTGCTCTACTCACACCACCATCTTGGCTCCGCTCCTTTGTTTGGTTGTTTTTTTTTTCCTGTAGATTTACTTTTTTGTCATTAGTTATGGCACTGGAGGTTTGTAGTTGTTCAGTTTTACCTATATAGATCAAACTTAAACAGAAATTAAAATAAAATAATTTAAAACTTAGGCATTTGAAAAATATAAAAATTAGTGTTAATGAAGTGGAATCTTCTAAGTTGTTCAAAAGGAAAGCTTCAGAAGTAAATATTGTTTATTTCATTAAAAGAATTTGTCACACAAATTTGATAATATAATTACTACAGAACATTTGTTACTGTAATAAAAATCAAGAAATATAGGAATTAGAAAAGAACTATGAAGTAGAGAATGAATAAAAATTATTTCCCAAAGCTGACAAAAACAGACAGGAGGATTATGATAAAACTAAGATAAAAAGTTGATGCAGCTCATTAATTGCAGGGTATCCTGTTTACCACAGACAATGTATGTGTATCCATTTGGAAAGAGACAGTAAGTCATATTTCAGTATGTTCAATAAATAGTATATATAGGTACATTTTCCTGTTTAGATACAAAAGAAGTGATGTACATCACCATTTAATTGTAATGGTTTTTATAGCACTTGAGCATCAAGTAATGCTATGCCTAGTTAAATTAATGTAAAATAATTGGCTAGTTCAGTGGCATTTCCAGCATTATATTGTATTCACATTATAGTTTCTTAATGAATATAGTACTGATAACCAGGAAAACCATACGTCCCTTCATTCAAACTGATTGGCAATAATTTGAGAGGAAACAGCAAGAATGAAATTATAAGTCACATTTTATAGTGATTAAAATAATTATATGACAGGAGAGGAAATTACTATAGTAGTCATATATGCTTTATACACACCCATTTTTTTCTGTAATTGATAAGAATTTTTTTCTATAACTAATAAGTAACAAATGTATGTAGAATATTTTATCTGAACTAGAGAAATCAATAGACATAAACCAATTATGCCCTCAAGGGCATTACCATCTAATTTTTTAGGCAAGATATAAGACAATATTATTTTTAATTAAAAGGAACATATGACTCTAGGAAATGGCAAAAGAAATATCACAGGACAGTATGCAAATATCACAGGACAGTATGCATATCAATGATGAATTATAATGATCTTTTTTTGTGCTACATTTAAATAACAGGAGGTGTAACCACTGGCAGAGATATATTGGGAAGGATTAATGGAACAAATGGGATTTGTTTGCAAGTTCTTAAAGTATGAGTTGCCTTTTGAGTAGGTGGGTGGTTAGATATTATACAAAACCTAACAGAAAAAGCTCAAAGATAGAAAAGTTCACACTGCATTCCAATTTATTAAATAAATCAACTGCTTAGTGTTTAAGGAAGTAGTGGACAATGAAACTGGATATTTAGTTCATGTCTTTTCCTTTATATAGCATGTTGATCATTTTCTGTAGAAAATGGGTATATTTTCCCCTGTTACTTGAAGGAAATTTTGTTGGGTTTAGAGTTCTATGTTGGCAATATTTTTTTTCAGCATTTTGGTAACAATTTGATATGTTATTTTTTCTGGCTACTATTGTTTTTACTGACAAGTCAACTACCATTCCTACATTTCTCTTTGCTTTCTACGTACTTTAAAATTTTGCATATTCTGCTTAATAGTTTTCATGTAATATGCCAGATGTATTTCCTTTAAGCTTGTCTCACTCAAAAATCTTCCAGAATCTGGATAAAATTCTTTTGTCAGTTTTGGAAAATTCTTACTACCGTTTCTTTAACTATCATTTCTACTTATTCTGTTGCCTCCTTTACTAACTCTAATTACATTTAAAAGAACGTTTTACCAAATTATATACTGTTTGCTGTGAACTGAATTGTATCCCTTTAAAATTCTTATGTTGAAAACCTGACTCAATGTGATATAATTTTGAGATTGGGCCTTTGGGAGATAAATGAATTGAGATGAGGCCATGAGCTTGGGGCCTTCATCATAGGATTACTGTCCTTTTAATAAGAGAGATGAGAGATCTTGCTTCTCTCTCTCAGTTACTCTCTCTTTCTCTCTCCTCCTTGTAAAGGCAAGTCTGCAAGTCAGGAAAAGAATCTCACTGAGAAACCCAATGTTTCTGGATTTTAATCTTGAACACCCCAGCCTCCAGAACTGAGGAATAAATTTCTGTGTGTAAGTTACCCAGTTCATATTTTATTGTGGCAGCTCCAACTGACAAACAGACTATTTAAAAAATTTTTACCAAATTTATTCCTCTGTGCTTTTGTATGTACATTTTCTCCTGGATTATTTTCTGTTATGAATGATTTGTTATAACTTTACATAAGGTCTGTTAAACTTATTTACTGACTTTTAATATTATTTATTTATTTTTCTTTCCTACAATGATTTTTCATTCTTTTTTACAGTTGAAAGTTATCTCATGAGCCCTTCTACTACTATTTAAATTATTGAATATCGTAATCACTTATTTTAAAGCACAAATCATATTCATCAATATCTTCTGTATTTCATTCCACTGTTGTATTCTCCTGAATTGTTACTACTCTTTTATCTTTCTGAAAACCTCATTATTTTTTATTGATTGCTGGATATTTTATTCTCTAAGAAAAATATTAAGTATAATTTATGGCTCTTCTGAGGGTATCTTTCTCCAGAGAAAAGTTGATATTGTTTTAGGAAGGTAATTAAATTATGGCTAGGTCATCTTAAACCAGTTTGAACTCTCACTGGAATTTGGTTTTGCTGTAGATGAGGAATTGTCTCTTTCTGATTCATGATTACTGCTATGATACAGGCTTTAAAAGGGTCCCAAATAAGAGGTAGACAGATCCTTAACCCGGCCCCTCCTAATTGATGGTTCTAAATTCCAATTTCACTGCTGCCACATGTAACTCAAGACAGCTTAACTTAACTACCAAGATTCTAAGAATGGCTTTCTTCTCAGATACCTACAATTTCAGTTGAAGATTTTTGGATTGGCCATTGCTCTAAATGGAAAACCAATGTAAAAAATGGTCTCTCTTTAGGTTTGTATCTCTCTGGGATCTTGATCAACAGTCCACTAATTTGGCAACTTTGAGGAAGATTTTGTTTTGTAGAATCTAGTCCACCATAACTGGAAGTGGAACTCTTCTTTATAATGATAAAGGAAAAAATAGTACTTTCTGAAATTGTCATAATATAGCAGAAATATAATATATAATATGTATATAATAAATAATAAAATTATTAAATGTAGCAGAGATACACATAAAATACACATTCCATGCTGACTTTTTTCCTACTTACAGATCTAATAATAGATTCATGCACATGATGTAGGAAAAACAACACAGGAGCAATAATAACAATAAAACATGCAATATAATATCAACTGCCATTCTTCAGGGTCTCTACACTTTTTTTTATTACCTAAATCTGTAATGTGTGTCCCTTTCAACTTTTTGTACAATGGACTTCTACGTATTTCAGAGGTTATCATAAATGCCATCGCATTTTATGTTTCCTGCCATATACCCTTCTGGAAAGTTAACCCTTCTCTCTGTGTTGCCAAAGTATTTCTTAGCATAATCTTCTACTATTGCATTTTTCACACTGGATCAGAGCTATCTCATTGCAGTGCTGTTTTTGCTGCCAAATGATGAATTACCCTGGAATTGGAATCGAATCTTACCCATCAGAATAGCACAGACATCTATTAGAGTGAAAAATCAGGCACTCAATATACTTGCTAGTTGTTAATGCAGGATCCACAGACAAGTCAAAAAGTCCATAGGTAAGGAACAGTGAACCCATAATCTCAGATGGAAAAAGTTATTACACCATATGTTTACAAATGCCAAAGTGGAATTTACTATTTTCTTTAGTTTTAAATATAGGCAACAAACCATATTAGCATTGGCAACATTTGTGACTTTACTACCATTGAAAATCCAAAATAATTTCATAGCAAATTGCAGGTTTCCTTGAAATCTCAAAATATGATTTAATATCCCTGAATTGCAGTAGTGGTAATTATTAATAAATCACTGTTTTTTTAATTTACATTGCTAATAGAGATGTGATAGACAATAGATTGATTGATCAATAGGTCGATAGATCAATAGAGAGAGATGGATGAGTATTCAATATAATTTGTAATTTTATCTAACTCATTTTAAGTATTTAAAATACAATTTTGAGAAGACGATCCATGGATTTCCCAGGAATGACAAAAGAGTCCATAGCAAAAAAATGTTTAAGCACTCCTGGGAAACATGGGTGCTTCAAAGAAGAATATCAGAAATACTTTATTAATGTTAGAAATTATGTACTTTCTTTTATCTGATAATTAAATTTTATCATCAGCTTTTAAAATTCTGTTTTAGTATAGCTAGATTACTTTAGGAAAATAAAAATTAGCTTTAGAGTCCAAGTGTTTGGTGCTTCGAAAACAGAAAATTTAGGTAACAGCATTAATTTTCTTAAACACATTTTATGATTATATGTTCAAAATGACAAGTGTAAGCAGATAAAGTCCAAGAAAATTCCATATGTTCACTTATTTGTTTTTCTTTGCCTAATTTCCAAGAAAGACTAATTCAATAGTGAAAACCTGTCTTTCTTAAACTACAACTATTTTTTAAAAGAGAATAGTAGAAGTCACATACTTGACAGCCTTCTCTCTTTCACTCTCTCCCTCTTCCTGTAAAGAAATATAAACATTCCTCAGATCTTAAGGTTCTTAATTCAAGAAAATATTTAACAGCACTAACACTTAATAATAATAAATTATATTCAATCAAATTGTGAACTGGAAAAAATGATTTAATAATAACATGGTGATATATCCATTTCCTTAATAGATTTATGTTTTCCAATTAGATCATGACCATACAAATCAAAAACTTTCAAAAAATAACATTATTTATATGTGAAGTTAAAATATTTCTTATTCACTAATAAAAGTATAAATGCATCCCATTTCAATCTGATAATTACAGAAATTCAAAGATTTCACATCAAATATGGATATAACTGTGACTTGAAAATAATGCACTGAATCAAACATATTTTCATCAGACCATTCAGTATAGTCAAATTAAATCACAGAGTATAGTATGAAAATGATTAAGAAAACTTTTTTCTGAAAGCAATTTTCTTTCAACTTTAATATACCAAATTAAAGGGAAAGGGAGACAGAAAAGACAGGAAAGAAAAAGGAAAGGAAGAAGGGAAGGAAGACAAAAGCAAAAGCAAAAATCAGGACTGCTCCTGATTATTGGAAAAAATATAAGAATATATTTTTGGGAAAATGGAAAAATATATAAGTACTTTCTTAATTATTGATAGTATATTGCAACTTTACCATCTTGAATTTCATTGTTCAGTAGTCTGTGTTTGTTGAAGTCTTTTACTGTAAGACATACTTTACTGCAGAATAGTCTTTCTCTAGAATCAATTTTCAGTTATTAGTGGGCTAATTAAAGCATTTTATTAGCATTTTCTGTTCCTTGGAGGTATTCTTAAGAACTAAGACATAATATAATAGTCTTGACATTAAAATAATGATGAAAAACTTTAATAAATCAAAAAAGACAAGAAATCAGATTCATGTATAGAAAATATTAGAATTCCAGTGCACACTATGCTTATACATAGAGTCGAAGTCTGAACTATTGCTTGTGAAGAAGTCCCTTTTTTCTATTATAATATCTCATCTACAAATTGGATAGGGTCATGTGTCATATAAATTTTGAATAAGAAGATAGAATGTCAATTTTATCAATGTTCCATCTGATTATAATGCAGAATACCTTTAAGCAGAGGCCTTTGGGGGCCCCTGTTTCCACTAATAAGATATGGATAAATTATAAGCTTGCTTGCTGCAGAACCCATAAGTTATACAGTAGTCACTTCTGTAATAAAAGAATTGGAATAGAAATGAGATTTCACAACTTGAGCATATATTTCACAACTTTGAGCATATATCAAGGTTATTACAGTGTGCTGAAACTCATGAAAAATTAACAATCAAATCAATTTGTTAATTAATTGTTGAAAGTTAAATTCCCAACCTCCTCACAGACAAGGTTGTCCATGCAACATATTCATAACTAATCCCTTACACACATGGCAAATCTATTGTTATCTCGTCCCCATAAGTGGAAATCCTTGGGGCTGAGCTGGGATAGTTTATCTTCCCAAAAAGTAAAAAGAAAAGACTGAGAATAAAAACAATTTGAGTCTCTCTGACCTATTCTGGCTAGAAATGTAAACGTAAGGTCTAGAGATATAGAACATTCCAACATATGAGAATAAAGTCATATGCTAATGACTGAAGGACTTAGTTCCTCCACAGCAATGTTGAGCATCAAACTCTCTTATCCCTTAACATCTTGCCATGTAATATCAATAAACCCATTATCTGCTTTTGGTTGTCCTTCGTGGATTAGGTTTCTAGCATATGCCTTAAAGATTCACTTATTCTTCTGTCAGGTAATAGATCTTCTATCAATCTTCATGGAAATCTGAATTCCATAATGTTGCATATTATAATAAAAATTGAATAATGATATTTATTATAATCATGCTATACTTAAGTCCAAATTATATAAATATATGAAATATATATATTTTCCAATATAAGGCCAATTTAAGTCCAATTATATAAAATAACAATGCTAGTAATACTTTAAATAAAAGTCCATACATTTACTTAACATAACACTTCTTGCATTTTAAGTGTCAGCAGTATCCATTAATATAATGGCAACTTCTACAAATAAAAATATTTCCAGTTTGTATGTATTGCCATGTGTTCCTTTGAATTATGTTTATATCCTCATTACCATTAAACACTTTATTTTGTAACAGATGAACACTATACATTTTGGAAATTTGAGCACTCAGGAAAACATTATTTTTAAGTATCTGTTTAAGAAAAAAATTATCCATCTCTCTTTATATTTATATATAGAGATAGATAGATAGATAGATATATAAGTAGGTAGATAGATAGATATACAGATAAATTATAAGTTTGCTTGCCCCAGAACCCATAAGTTAAACTAGTCACTTCTGTAGCAGAAATACTGGAACAGGAGTGAGATTTTCCAATCTGAGCATGTATTTTTTAGTATATCATTTGATGAAACTCATAAAAAATTAATCAAATCAAATTTGTTAATTAAATGCAATATATTAGTAAAGTGTTAACAAATTAAATGTTGTCTTTAGCATTTTTATACCAAAACATACACAATTATCTATTTGAGGGAAAATCAATGATATGAGATTACATTCAAAAATTGGAAAATAAAAAATTAAATGTAACTCAGGAAGCACAGTAGAACAGTTTATTGAGTAAAATGTGGCATTCTGACATATGCCTTAAAATTATATATATGTAATCATTTGTTAGCATTCCCAAAATATTAAAAAATATTCAATTAAATGCATGGTATTTCATGAAATCTTCAATTTAAAAACTGACCAGTAGTTACAAATGAATACTATTCTTCAGGTTGCTCCTAGACATTAATCAATCTGCATGCATGTTGGGATCAATCAATTGCAGCAGTTGTGTTCATTTATCTTTGTCCTGCCATTCATGCCATGGCAGAAAGGAGCATACTGTGTAATTGAACTGGGTTGAAATCTAATATAAGGGCAAACTGTGACACTGTAGCTATAATCAGTTTGATTCAAAAATTTGAGTGCTGCTTTCAGTGAGAGGAATAGTAGTACCACAAAAGAGAGCTCTGGGGAAAAGGTTCACAGCATGCTGTAGGTCATACCAAATGTTCATAAATTCTCAGTTGAAAAATTACAGATGATTACAGGAAAGGAGAGTATAACACAATTTCTATAGAAAATAAGGGATTAAGGTTCAAGGTTTAGAACCCTTTTCAGATTATGTAAGGACCATGATGTCTTAAAAAGTTTCTATTAAGTATTGTATGTATTTAGGCAAAGTTGTGTGATGCAAAAATGTTCCCTGCTTTAGAGATTTGGATAATCTGAAAATTGTATCTGTACGTATATATCTATTCATCTATAGTCATATCTATAGTTATATATAATTGTGTTTGCAGAAGAGTTTTGTCTCTGGTTGTGTTTTTTAAGTGTGACCAATGTTAGTTTATGTGAATGAGAACAGTCATCTGGAATTATTTGTTTTTATATATGAGGAAAGTCACAAGTTTTCTCTATTCCATTTACAGTCCAGACTTAAAGTAAATCCTTGAAGAGCTTCTGAGTCTGTAATTCACATTTTACTCAATAAACTGCTCGATTGTACTTAATGGATTATATATTTTTTGTTGTTGTTAGGAGAGTAATTTATTTTATTTTAATTTAATTTAATTTTTTTATTTTGATATCATTAATGTACAATTACTTGAACAACATTATGGTTACTAGACTCCACCCATTATCAAGTCCCCCCACATACCCCATTACAGTCACTGTCCATTAGTGTAGTAAGATGCTACAGAATCATTACTTGTCTTTTCTGTATATACTGCCTTTCCCATGTCCCACCCCCTACATTCTGTGCTAATCGTAATGCCCCATTTTCCCCCTTATCCCTCCCTTCCCACCCACCCTCACCAGTCCCTTTCCCCTTGGTAACTGTTAGTCCATTCTTGGGTTCTGTGAGTCTGCTGCTGTTTTGTTCCTTCAGTTTTTTCTTTGTTCTTATACAGTATGGAGGTTCCTCAAAAAGCTAAAAATACATTTCGCTTTTTATTTTCAATTTTTGAATGTCATTTCTTATGTCACTGTGATTTTCTCTTAAATAGGTAATTGCATATGTTTTAATCTCAAAATGATAAAGACTACATTCAGAGATAAAATTACTCAGACAATACTTTTTTCTTATGGGCTAGTTTCAGTGGAAAATGGTCATTTTTTAATTGGGTTCTTCTTCACCCACCACTACCTTTATACAATAAAATAAACAAATTTGAATACTTTTTTTGAAAAGTAGCCAATGGAATTTTCATCTTTATGTCTATATCATGAAAAATATTCAAGTTTGCTTATAAAAGATAAAAAAATATATATACAGCTCTTTTTCCGGCTGGAGCCATGGAGGCTGCAAAAGAGAAGAAAAAAAAGGTTCCTGCTGTGCCAGAAACCCTGAAGAAAAAGGAAGGAATTTCGCAGAGTTGAAGATCAAGCGCCTGAGAAAGAAGTTTACACAAAAGATGCTTCAAAAGGCAAGAAGGAAGCTTATCTATGAAAAAGCTAAGCACTATCACAAGGAATATAGGCAGATGTATAGAACTGAGATTTGAATGGCTAGGATGGCAAGAAAAGCTGGCAACTTCTTTGTACCTGCAGAACCCAAATTGGCATTTGTCATCAGAATCAGAGGTATCAATGGCGTGAGCCCAAAGGTTCGAAAGGTGTTGCAACTTCTTCACCTTCGCCAGATCTTCAGTGGCACCTTTGTTAAGCTTAACAAGGCTTCCATTAACATGCTGAGGATTGTGGAACCATACATTGCATGGGGGTACCCAAACCTAAAGTCAGTAAATGAACTCATCTATAAGCATGGTTATGGCAAAATCAACAAGAAACGAATTGTTCTGACAGATAACACATTGATTGCTCAATCTCTTGGTAAATATGGCATTATCTGCATGCAGGATCTGATTCATGAGATCTATACTGTTGAAAAACGTTTCAAAGAAGCAAACAACTTCCTGTGGCCCTTCAAGTTATCTTCTCCATTAGGTGGAATGAAGAAAAAGACCACCCATTTTGTAGAGGGTGGAGATGCTGGCAACAGGGAAGACCAGATCAACAGGCTTATTAGAAGGATGAATTAAGGTATCTACCATATTTTTGTAATCTGGTCAGTTAATAAACAGTGAGTGCTTTCAAATTGAATATATATATATATATATATACACACACACACACACACACACACACATACATATATATCTAATTAACAATCAAAATTGAGTGCATAGTAAATACGTTAATCTCTGAAATAACAATTTCAAAAGTCTCTCCCAATTCTATCATTTTATGACTCTGCGAATATATAACAATGGAAATTAACTCATTGTTCAGTGCTTTTCCATACCCAACATTTTATCTGTGATTTTTTAAATAAATTCATGATAAACTGACTAAATCATCTTTAAACATATTAAATAGCATTTGTATTCCAGTCATTCCATTTTCTGTGGAGTACAAATGAAAAGTAAAACAAGAATATAAGTATATTCTTCTTTCTTCCATGAAGCTCTATGAAATAAGAGTTGTGTCTTTTATTCCCTTACTCCTGTGGGATAAGTGAAGGGCAGTTTGATTGGGAGTAAAAATATGGAAGGAAAAATACATGTAGACCTTTGCACTAGCTCTTCACTCTTTAAAAGACTACATTGAAACAACTTCTTAGATTAGGAAGTTTTATTTTTTATTTTTTATTTTTTTTATTGTTTTACTTTCCATTTTGATCTATGAGATACCCCTTTTACAAAACAAACAAACAAACAAAAATAGATTCTTCAGAATCACTTCATGAGAACTGAGCATTTTCAATAGGAAATATGTATCAACCTTGATGAGATTTCAAGACTAGTGTGCAAAGTGTTTTTCTTGGACAAAACCTATTAAATTAGAAAATATGAACTGCCATTGTTCCCAGAAAATAAGTGTAATGATAACTTTCCATTCACAATGAGTTTATTTGTAGTATAATTTGTTAAATTATGCCATTGGTTGTGGAAATGCTTCAGTACTAATTGACTGGTTTCTCTAACTTTGGTTAATTTTGGTCAAGTTATCAGGGACTTAGAAATAATTGTATGGGTAAACTTCAGAATTTAGATCTATGTACAGCAGGTGAGTACACATCAAAAGTATCTTATGGAAAAACTTAACAAAACCTTTAATTTTGATATTTTGATAAATTCTCATTTATACAACTTTTTACTGGTAAAAATAAACTGATTAAAATATATTTTAAAGAAATATATCTGAGGAAAAACAGTAATGTAATATGAAGCTAGTAAGATTAGTTATGATTGATAAAAGGCAAAGAATTTTGTGAAAGGAACAAATGACTTTATTCTCATTTGCAGTTTTAAAATCTAAAACAAGTAGAATGATATAAATTTCAAGATGTTATAAATTCAGGAGTTTGGAACTATAGTAATCTTGGATTAAAATATAAAAGATTAATTAAACTTTATTTGTAGCAAATACAACATGGTGCTTCATAATGAGTAGAAGGGAAAAAACTTCATGTATTTATTTACTCATTAGGAATTGGTAGATTGGTAAAAACAAAGTGTAGTAGATAACAGCTATAAATCCTAAAGCACTTTTTGAGGATAAAAGTAGGAATGGTATTGAAGCTTTTTTGAAATGTATTTACCCTGAGAAGATTCAGAAAATGTTTTGCTATTCTTTAAAAAATGTATATATATTGTTATCTGCAATTTATATTGTAAATAAACAGCTGAATGAACTGGAAATGTCAGCCAATTTAAATTCAAATGATTCTAAGGCTTCAGAAAATTAAACCTAGGAATGAGTGTAGATTAGTTTCTTCCAAATGATCCATTTTCTGTCTCTTTGCATAGAAACAGGCAGTATCAATAAAGTACTTTTCAGTGTCTTGCATGCAGAATCTTCCAAAGATTTAGTTGGTATTAGATTGTTCATATGGCATTCTGTACACATAAAAGTGTTTGCCAAACTAATCAAATGGAAGCAAGTTGAGGAGGCTGGGAGTCTTTATGTTTGAAAAAGTTCACCAAGACAATGCATTAGAAATATTTATTTTTACTCTTTCCTTTTTCTTCAAGGTTTACAAATTGATATTTACCATTTACATTTGATATTTACTCTTCATTAGTTCATAGCATACATATCTTACAATAACATTTTTTAAGATTTTGGAAAATTTATAGCACAAGTTTAATTCAGGATCAAGAAAGTAGATGTTTGTTTTTGGTCTGTTCACATTAATTGTTATTTTGTCACTACTTTCTATCTTTTGCCACATGTAGTATAGTCCTGTGCAACCCAAATTACATTTTACCTGACCTATATCTTCACCAACAAATTGTGTTGCTCTTGTGTCTGAAGTAACAGAGGAACCTGCATTGTTAAACAGGTACTAAGATAAAACTTGTTTTGGTCACTAGTATAGTGGTAGAGATGAACACTGCACAATTGGCCTTATTCTATGTTTCTCCATTAGCATGAGAATAACATGTCAGGTAGCCTACTGATCCCAGAAAAACAAGACTCATGGAGCAGAACCAGTCCAACCAATCAGCAGACACACAACATAAGAGCATTCCCAATTGATATGTGAGCACAGTAATGAATGTTTGTTGTTGGAAGTTTAAAATAAATAAAATAAGCTCATCAGTTTATCTATAGACCCTATCCTAGTCGTGGTAACAGTCAACCTGTCAAAAATTTAAATAAAAAAATGGAAATTTCTGGAGGGTAGTTTATTTTTGTTATTTTCCACTTGATTTCCTATTAAATTCTTTTGAGAATATGAGGTATTTGAAAAAAGAATTATGTATTTACAGCATTACTATACTTGGCAAAAACATGTGAGAGCCCAGTTAAACATAATACTAAATATAAAAGGAGAGACTATGATTTTTTTCTGATTTAAAAGTAAATTCATTGTTGCTGTAAATTACCAGTCAACTTGAAAAGTGCCACTGTAACTGACCCAATAAATACCAAACATTCACTTTAAAGTAAATTCTGAGAACTCATGAATTGTTAACACCCTACTATGCAGTATATTCTTTGTGTCTGTTTTTTTTCACCAAGGAAGAAAACAGAAATAATCAATTTAATTATGTGTGCTTAAAGTTCCTCCTCTGTTATCCAGAGGAAGAACATTGTTTTTTGTGACTTATTCAACCTACTACAAAATATGCAAGTGAATTTGTAATGTGAAGTAAGGAAGCTTTAAGCTGTCATAGCACATGACAGATACTTAAAACTTCTGTTGCTAGTTCAAAAGCTATAAACATATTCACAAGGCTGACATTTCTGAACAGACTATTTCTTGATCCTGACTGACAAAAATACTTACTGGAATAATTTATTGAAATGGCTAAGAAAAGTAACCTCTGCAATTTATGTAGTATACTTTCAATTATACACCCCCCCCCATAAATGCTGTATACTGAACATAATTAGTCCAAACCTACCTTTCAGGTTAATAACCTATAATAATCAACCAGCCCTTTCCCATACCTCCAAGGAACTGATCTACTATTGGACCTACCATAATATCATTACACACACACACACACACAAAAACAGCATCTTCTATTTTTGTTTCACCAACATGCAAAGAAAAAATTCATAACAAGTTTGCATATACTGTCACTTGCCCAGTAATTGACTTAAGCTACATGTTGATTAGGAAACTGAATTCCTATAAGAAATGTTTTGTTAAAATACTTGGAGAAGTGTTGTCGTACTAAAATTCTCAAAGTGAAACTCTTAGAAGTAAAATAGAAAATCCAATGATATTAACTTAATTAGTATTTATGACATAATTTATTTAAAAGTCTTTAAAATCTTGGACTAATTATTTACCCCAGGTATTTTATTACCTTCCAGATGAGTTGCATAAAAGGAATAATATATGTTTCCATGTAATTATATGATACATACAATGATATAATTAATATGTAATATAACATAAAATAATGAAAGAGATAAAATGCTATCATAAAAACTTAGCTCTTTAAAAATTATATTAAAATCTTTTATCCAAACTTACTTTTTTATTTATCTATAAAATATAAATGTACTTTAATGTTTGTATTTATTGTATATCTTACACAATACTGCTCTAATTCAGTATATTTGAATAGCAACAATGATTCAATACCCTTCCATATATTTGCCAAGTCAAAATTGGCATTTCTAATTCTGAAGGTATAAAAAATTAGTCTTATACTTAAAAGAAAGTATAAGAATCTATATCCCAAAAGAATATATAGTGACATGTTCTTTTATGGAAATGTATCAGATAATTAAAATATGAAAAGAACATACAGAATAACAAAGACATATGCAGAAAAAATATTGGGAAAATAAACTATACTAAAAATAGCAAGCATAACAGGCAACTAAAATTTGAGGGACTTATGAAAGCAACAATTATTATTAAATAAGATATTAACCAATAGACCAGAGCCCAGGGAAGAAGCCTATGGAAAAGAGAACACAAACATTCTCTAAGACAGGATTTTGAGAGACAGCTCCAAAATACATTGAAATCAAATCAGTCTTCCTCCAGAATGACAGCTACATGAAAGCAAATATTTTTCTCTGTTGCTCCCAATCATATTCCCAGAATCCTGCTTGGCATATGGTTAATACTCAGTAAATATTAAATGAATGGAATGAATGTACTAATTGAATAGAGACCATTTATAAGTTAGACAAAGAGGTGAAAATAAAAATTTCAAAAGTGTCCTACACTTGTATAAAGGAAAAAAGTATTTTAAAATGGTATTAGAAATCACAATGGTATTTTTAAAAGTATGCAAATTTCAAAGAAATCTCAGTTTCTTTGGATAAATAATTGATACTGGGTTTGGCAGAAAACATACAAGATATGTCTGGATATTGTGCATTTATCAATGCAAGTGAAGTGATAAGAAGCCATTTTGATGATGTCAGAAATATCAGGGACCAAATTAAAGAGACTCCCACTGGCCAATACTAAGATTTGTTGTTGAAATCTTATGATATCTAAAATTGGCTTCAAATAATCCATTGGGTGGGAGGTGTTAGATAGGATCTATAGATGAAACAATCAATTCTGAGTTGATAAACAGAATCCAGGTAATGAGTCCCTGATGGTTCCTTATACTAGACTGTACATTTTTTGCATGTGTCAAATTTTCCCTTAAAAATTTGACTGGAGTACTTGAAATGTAATGTACACTGGTATACAGTTAGTACCTTACAAAAATGTAATATACTGTTTTTTAAAAATGACACTTCTCATTTCATCAGGGTTTCTATTCTGCATTCTTAAGCAAATGCTTAAAAATTAAAGAAATAGAAAAAGAAACATGTACTAAACACACATATTTGTCTTTCTGGAACCCCAAACATCTTTTTCTTATAAAATGATTTCCCTTTCTTAAGATATAAGTAGGCATGAATCTCAAGCTAGGTCAGACAACTCTAGAAGATGTGCCACAACTTTTGGATAAGATTAAACCTAAAAAACTGGTAGGATGTAATTGTAGTTACTAGTGGCTATAATGTCTAGCAATTAGCAAGAATCTAACAGATGAAGAGTTGTACTGGGATCACAAGTCTCTTGATAATTAGAAAATAACCAAACTTAAATGCCTGTGTGCAAATAATATCCCTTATTTTTTTTAAGTTATCTTAAGTTAAAATTCTCTCATTTTCAATCTGACACATATTAACCTATATAAGCCCCAAATACTTAATGACAGAATTAGTTGATAATTAAATTACTTGAGATAGTATTGTAGATCAACTGCTATGGATACATAGGTATATAGGGCTATATAAATGATCCCTGTTGAATCAGATACAGGACAGTGAAAAAAAATCAAAGGTAAACAGAGAATCAGGCCCATAGTGATTGGCTTAATGGACTGATAAGAATAATGCCAGTGAATCCTATAGTATGGGACAATACATTCATAAATGATTTATTTGATAAGGGGTTAACATCCAAAATATATAAAGAACTCACATCTTCAACATCCAAAAATCAAATAACCCAATTAAAAAATAAGTGGAGGATCTGAGCACACTTCTCCAAAGACATACAGATGGTCAACAGGCCCATGAAAAGATGCTCCACATCGCTAATCATTAAGGAAATACAAATCAAAACCACAATGAGATAAATCACACAAGGGCCTGAAACTAAAATAAATACTCCATCTCATACTAGTTAGGATGGCCAACATCCAAAAGACAAGGAACAACAAATGCTAGCAAGGATGCAGAGAAAGGGTAACCCTTCTACACTGTTGGTGGGAATGTAAATTCGTTCAACCATTGTGGAAAGCAATATAGAGGTTCCTCAAAAACCTAATAGAAATACCATTTGACCCAGTAATTCCACTCCTAGGAATTTACATAAAGAAAACAAGATCTGTGATTCAAAAAGACATATGCAGCCTTAACGTTTATTGCTGCACTATTTACAATGGCCAAGATATGGAAGCATCCTAAGTGTCCTAAGTAGATAAATGGATAAAGATGTGGTATGTATACACAATGGAATATTATTCAACCATAAAAAGAAAAGAAATCCTACCATTTGCAACAACATGGATGGAGCTAGAGTGTATAAGCCTGAGTGAAATAAGCCAGGTGGAGAAAAACAAGTACCAAACGACTTCACTCATTTACGGAGTATCACAACGAAGCAAAACTGAAGGAACAAAACAGCAGACTCATAGACACAGAGAGGGGACTAGTGGATACCAAAGGGGAGGGGTTGGGGAGGGTGGGTTGGGAGTGAGAAGGGGATTAAGGAGCACTATAATTGGCAATCACAATATAGGTAGGTCATGCGGAAGGCAGTACAGCTTGGAGAAGACAAGTAATGACTCCATAGCATCTTACTTAGCTGATAGACAGTGACCACAATAGAGGGGGTAAGGCCTTTATAATACGGGTGAATGTTCAAACCACCGGGTTGTTTATGTGAAAACATCATAAGATTATATATCAATGATACTTTAAAAGAAAAGAATATTGCCAGTGAGATCACTAACTGCCTTAGGATACAAGATCAAGAATGACGGTTAGGAATATATTTAGTGTAATTTATGTACAAATACATTAGATATATTAAACTTGGAATTACTGAGCAAATAAATGCTAAAAAGAAGTGCCCTGAAATGCATGGGAGAACTAAAGCAGAAAAAGTAGACAAAGACAAGTACAAAATAATCTCTAGCTAAGTTTATACATCACAGTTTATGCATTTGAGGCTTTATTCAATAATTAAAGTCAGAATTTTGGTGTCCATATGAGTTAAATCCTTGCAAATATTACACACTAAGGAAAAGCACAATTATGCTATGAAATATAGTAAATATAGAGTCCACTTCCAATTATAATAGAAGGTGAGGAATGGTTTGCTTGAATAAGTAAAGTAACTATTCAAAGGGTAGATGATTTTATTCAGGTTGCTCTGTGAATATTTGTCTTATTCTAATGGTATTCAATATTTGCTCAAAAAAAAAAAAAGAAATGCTCCTAAAAGAAATTGTTTTCAAGCTTAAAGTTGTCAATGAAATGCATTTTTACTCCAAATAAAAATGTATTTGTATTTTACTTAGTTTATATTCATGGAAATTCTCATTTCCATTTGTACAGATAAGCAAACCTAAGCTTCATTCAATTTTCTGCACTTGCCACCTATTTCAATCAAAAGTAAGTTAAAGAAAGTATTTTTATTGTTTTTCAAAGTTGTTCAAAGTTAATAGCAAGCTTTTAAACTTACCTTTCTAATAGTCCCATTTTAATGGATTATTGTATATGGATACTTCATTTAATATTTATATAGTATCTCTGTTAAAAAACCTTGACATTAGATTAGTATTTAAATTCTTTTGAAAGTCTATTTTAAATGGCCTAAATATCTCTATGCAAAAATTCAAAAAGAGATATTTCTTATTTACTATTGTATAATTTTCAAAAAAGACTAAAATTGAACCTATAGCATTCCTTCAAAAATTTTTAAATTACTTCTTAGGTTGTAATAAAATAACATAATTAATTAGTTAACATACAGAGATAAATGTACTTAGGAGACAGTGTTTTAATCATCGTTTTATTCCCTTGACAAATATTTATAAAAGTCAATTATGTGGCTAGCTATTGTTGTGTATTCCATGTACATGATAGTGAATGCAAATGATATAATCTCTCCTTCTAATATGGCTTGCAAAAGGAGGCAAGGGCCTGAAACTAAATAAATGACAAATGTATAAAAAAACACAAAATGTTAAAGACCAGTGGAAGAGTTCCTGAAAGCTCTTACAGTAATGGGAAGGGGGCAATCAGATCATCACAGAAGGCCTAATTGAGGAGATGATCTTTAAGATGAAACCTCCAGGATCACTCAGAACCACAGATGTGCACTCCGTCATTGAGTAACCGTGCTGTCCAATGGCCTAAAGCCTGGAAAAGGCTTGGTGTGTTTGTTAAGCTATAAACCAGGATGACGTTAGCAATTAGGGAAAACGTGGTAGAGTATCGTGGGATTTGGCTGAAACGGTAGGCCGCCCCAGACCAGGCAGAGCCCTCTGTCAGGGTAGAAACCATTGACTTTATCCTGAGTGGTATAAAATCTCCTAGAACATAAAGCAGGTGGTTAGATAGAGTCGGGGAGTATTTGTTGATGGTGCTGTTCCACAAATGTGATTTACACTGTAAAAGATCACTTGGCCATTTAGGAAGAACATACTGGATTTCAGAATTTAAGTGATCATTCCTTATGTATTTTACCTATAAAAAACAAATATTGGAAGGTCTTAAAAAATTACGTGACACTCTCTGTATAAATACAATTACATATACTTTTTAAAAGTGGCACTAGATTAATATTCTGCTGTTCAAGTATGCCATTTCCCTGACAAATGCACACTAAAATACATATAAAAACACATTTAAAAAATACTCTTTTCAAATCGCTACTATTATTTTCACATTTTTAGCATAGTGAATATTATAAACACGAATTTCTGAATTCTTTAAAATTGTCACAATGAGAGGGAGGGTGTTAGGGAATCAAGTGGTTGGCAAACATCACATCATGCACATGGCAAAAACATTCTAGCGGCGAAGATCAGTGGTGGGGAATGCAAGATCCCGGTCTACAAAAAACACGCAAGTAACTTAAAATGAATTGCGGTCAGAACATACGACTTTTCCCCCCTAAACATACTAATAAAATCATCAAATATATATTCACAACTGTAAATAGCAACTGAGGTAACTTGGGCAAGATGGCGGAATAAGAGGTGCCCTGCTCTGGCCGTTCCCGTAGAAACGCCAATTAAGCAACTATCCACGAAAGAGAAAACCTTTGTGAGAATTCTGGAAAACAAAGGGAAGGAGCAAAACCAAACAAAACAAAACCTGGGGAAAACTGCATTAAGCCGGTAAGAATAGTTCACTTTATCCCTTCGCCAAGTTGCCTCAGCGCCGAGCGGGACTGAGAACCACCCAGCCCCGATTTCTCACGTGCCGGCGCGACCGCGGGGGACCGGCGGCATCTGTGTCTCAGGCCTCAACAGGGAGGCCGCCTCCTCTCATTCACACAGGCAGAGCTGGGTGAAGCCGGCACGGTTAGAGCCCCCGGGGAACGCTCAGAATGAAGCCCGGGGGCCGGGGTTGCGCGCCAGCGCCCGGGAATCCCGGGCGGAGCTGTTCCGCACGCGCTTCGCTTGTTCTGGCGGCGGCGGGAGCCGGGCCCGCCACAGAGGAGGAGCCTGGAGCCCACCTCACCGGCCTCGGCCACCGGCTTCCGCGGCAGAACCCAGCCCAGCACGCAGCCGACCTCCACCGCGGAGCCCAGCCGGGGCCCGCCAGCCTCAGAGCCGCACCTACCGGTCCCAGCTGTGCAGCACCGTCAGGAGCCCCGGCTCACAGCGAGCCCAGTGGGAGCGGCCCGGTCCGACCCCGCTGCGCCCTGCCGCCCACCGGCGTGGCGACCACAGAGCCCACCGGCCGCCGTGCCCCGCCGCCCTGCCTGCTGACCACGCCCACCCTGGAAGCCCGTGGGGAACCGCCAACCCCGGACCCCACCAACCCCGGGCCCCACCAGCGGTGCGGCCTGAGAGCAGAGACCAGCCATCCGCTCACCGACCCTTCAGGATTCACCTGTGGTCTCGCTGGAACGCAGAGCCCTATCAAACTGCTCTGACCAGCTGCAGGGCCCGGTGGTGGACTGACCCAACGGTGAGCCTTGCAGCCCCGACAGTAGTCCCTGTTCAACTGCAGATCCTGCCACACGTCCCCCACAGTCGAAGCCATGTGCCAGCTGGCTCTGCCCAACCTCAGAGCCCCACCAGGCAGCCCCTTCAAAGAGGAGCCCAACAGAAAGCATGGACACCACCCGCTGATCTGACCAGAATTACAGTTTTGCACCCTCAGCAGCTTCCCTGGTGAAATCTGAAACTGGACCCTGCATGTGGAAGGCAGCAAGAGGCGGAAGAAAGTGGCAGACCACCCCACACTGGTAGGTGGCAATTTTAATAAGCAAGGGAGTTTGCACGTGAGGCTAGTCTTTGGCGGCTCTAAGACTAGTAGATATCCACTGCTGCCTGCCTGAGTCTCAAGTTTACATAGAGCCTTAATTGGGTTTAGGCAAGTGGAATGACATTCCAAGAACAGGGGAGGAGGTGAAGTACCCCCAGTAACCTGGGTCCAGCTCATGGAGCAACTGGCAATCGTTTGCTCCTGATGATCCCCAACAACACTCGGTCCTTCATGACTGGCTCTTCAATCTTACAAGTCCTCCCTTTCTGCAGGGTGCCCTGAGTGGTCAGCAAGGGGCTTCACTCAATGCAAGTGGCTCGTTTGGCCGCTGTGTGGCAGCATTGGAAGCAGATGCCACAGCAGTAGCATAGGCACAGGCTAGAGAAAACACAGCTTAATGATTCCCAAAATAAATAACTTTTTTTTTCTCCCCAAGAGCCCCTTAGCACTGTGCCTCCATCCTTTATACCATCTGGTAAAGAAAGGACATGTGTGGAACTGGGGATTAGAGCCAAACCAAACCCAAATGACTAATAGGGTCGACCCCCTAGGCTGGTGTTCAAATCATTTATGGCATTCACTTGTATCCTTATGTGATTTAATAAAAATGGCACATTAGCAGACTCATCAGGTGTAAACACACAACATTCTGTTTGAATAATGTCACAGTTACTTCCTTGTAAGGCAGTGATAATGTCTAAAGCTGTCCTCTTTCGGAGGAAAGCTTTTCTTACTAGAGACATTTCAGTGCTCAGTAAAGATAGGCTTTGTCCACTATCATGTCATATAAGGTTTGCTGGGTGAATGTAGTAAGTCTTCTATGTGTACTATACTGTCCTCCAGACCAACAGAGGGAGCAAAGATAGCTGTTAATGACCATACCAGTGGAAAACGAATGTGCCTATCTGGCCTTGAGAGGAAGGTTGGCAACTGTTGTTACCAGGAACAGATGCTCCCCTATGCCCAGGGTGCAGTGGCCCAACCACCCAGGTGGAAGCCAAGGCAAAGATTCGTGCCACACAACCATTGATCCCATGAGGGCCTACCCAGTGAGTACCTGGGTGGTAGGACTAGTCAGTGCCAAGCCAGTCCCTATCCTTTAATATGATAGAATGACTACACAGTTCACCAGCCAAACCACTCTGAGTTCAGCGCATTGGCTGCTGTGATTCATTCTTGTTTCCGAGACCATGTAAGTGTTAGGCTGAATAGCAACTACAGGAAGGGTAGAAGGATTGCCTAGAATAGATTCTCTGTATGCAGGCATCAGCAGGAAGGTCCCATACTCTCTTCTCTATAGGCCACAGCAGCTCCCACAGCAGTAGGGGTGGGCGCATTTGGAGGGTCTACATACCGCACAGGGCCTAGTCGCACGCACATTTCTAGAGACTAGGCTGCTGGACAGAGTGCTCCTCTGCTGCAAATAGGCATGCCACTTAATCAAAGTAGGCATTTGAGCAATAGCAGGGGTGGGTTGGCAGAGCATATTCTCAGTCCATCCGTTGATAGGAAGGGAAGGTCATACCATAATATGCTACTCCTTACTGAGAGGCTGTACCCAGAGGAGCACTGAGTACACTGCTAGAGCTGCTGCTGTATTGGATGTATATCGGTTTTCTGCCCATTTTCAGAGTTGGGATCAAAATCCTAGAGTTACTCTCTGCTTTAGTTGTCTCTGCCACAGTGCCCAACCCATGCCTTCTGGAGTAAAGGACTCATCTAACTCAAATGACAGTCCTGCTTGGAAGAAGCCCAGAGCTTTAATCTGCTTCACGAGTATTTTTGCCTTCTCAAAGGCAGCTTGCTTTTCCAATCCCCAGCTCCACCACATGTCCTTTCTTTACCTGGTAGTATAGGAGATGGAGGCACAAGGCCAGGTAGGGAATTAAAGTTCCCCCACCTCTCCCCAAACCCTACAAAGACTTGCACCTCTTTCACATTCTCAGGGGTTGGATAGGTTTATACCTTACCACTCACACTTCTGAGACAACACACATCTTAACTGACCAAGCTACTCCCAGAAACTTTATAGCAGTGCCTGTACCTTGATTATTCTGTAGATTCACTGCCCATCTTCTCCCTCACAGATGTTCCAGCAAATTCTGAAGTGTCCTGCAATAGAGAAAATTCTTCATATCTTGACATTGTATCTTCATTATAATGGGCACATTTTACTGATGTGGGGAAGGAGAACAGGGACAGGTTTCAGGCTACCATCCCATGACATACTGTGGGATTGTGCAGATAACCTTGGGAAGCACTTGAAAGGCCATTATTTTGCCCCCCTACATTAAGGCAAATTTATCTTGTGACTCAGCAGCCAGAAGTATAATGAAAAAAGCATTTGCTAAATCTAGTACAGTATGGTACAAGCTGAGTTATCTAAGATGGATGCAGTGCTGGACACAGCCTCATTAATGGGGGAACACTACCTTGTTCAATTATCAGTAGTCCTCATGAGCCATCTGGCTTTTTTACCAGCTATACTGTGCTGTTGAAACACTGTAGGTAGGGCATACAATACCCACTTGGTACTGTTCTTGGATAGTTTCTCCCATTTCCTTCTGAGAAAACTTCTGAGGGTTACCACATACTGGAGTATATTCAACTTCAGTATTAACCAGAACCATCACCTTTTGTTTATTTCTGGGACACTGGCGCATAGTGAGTTCAGTCTGAGATCTCTGATCACCTCCAATGTCCCTAACCTGGAAGCAATCTTGCCTTACATCCTATACCCAGAGCTTGGTAGACAACACCGTGAAGAAGACTGTACTCGTGAGGGAGCAGGCGGGACATCCGTGATAGTATGTGCAGGTGGGGCAAGTTTGAACTATTGTTCAGGTTTTAAGGTGCTCCACAGGACAATCAAGACAGCTTTGGATTCCTAGTCTATCTTTTCACTTGGGTTCCTGGCAACATTGAGGTCAAACCACACTTGCTTCTAGCCTACTTTTACCACACCCTTTACAGATGATTGGGATAGTCTTTTCGCTTCTTGAATTCCCTTTCTGTCTTTTGACAGCTTGTACTTATATCTAAGATGGATTACCCACCATCACAAATGTCTTGTCTCATAATTGAGCTCAGCATGGATATCAGTGCCCCTTAATAGGTCCTAGGTGTGAACTGGAGTATCTTAGCTTCATTCCTGCAGTGACTGTGGCTCAATCACCATCTTCAAACACAGAGACATAGATAGCCTGTCTCATTCCCAAATCCCTAAGAATTTGTGGTACCTCATTTTGTGGATTTCCAGGGTCGCAGATATCCAAGAAGATCCCACCTAATCTGCTTGCCCCAAAGCTAGGAGTGTAGTGGATAAGCACATAGCCTTCTCCACTATCAAATCTTTTTTCAACTTTCTAATTAAAAGTTCAGCATCCAGTTGGGCATTGGTGGCCACCAGAGCTCAACACAGTAGAGGCCAGCCCACAGTGGCAGCCATTCACTTCCCTTCTTTTCAGTGTACCAGTTGGTGTTTATAGGTCATCCCCATACTCATATGGTTGTCCACATACATCTAACACATGGGCCACCTGTTCCCATAAAGAGGTCAATGACCAACTTGGAATATTCCCCATGGATGTCTTTTTCCCGAGACCACCAAATGTTGGTCCATACCCTTGGGAGCTTCCCAGGAGAAATCTGAAACTGGCCCATAAACAGAGAGGGCAGGGAGAGACAGAGGAAAGAGGCAGGACACTCCAATTGGTTGGTGGCAATTTTAAGAAGCAAGGAAAATTATATATATGACTTATATATACTTATATATGTAAGACATATTTTGGGTGGCTACAAGATGAGTAGATCTCCATACCCACCTGCCAAAATCTTAAAAGTTTATATAGAGGCCTTAACTGGGTTCCTTTATGTATATCATCTAGATGGCCTCAACAACACATTACTGTCTTAACGATATGTCCTTGAGGCAGCTTCTAGTGCCAGGAAGACAAGGGCAATGAACATTCCAAGGACAGTGATTAGGGTGAGGAGTCTCTTGAATGCTTGGGTGAACCAATGGTCATGTCCTCTCAATGACCTAATGCAACAGCTGATGAAAAACCTTCCCCTGCATGTAAATACTGGAAAGAGGTGTCCACATCTTCAAATGTGCAGCTATCAAGACAATGATACAAGGATCAGTAAGAATCAGGGAAACATGACATCTCCAAAGGATGCTAATAAAGCTCCAGAAATGGACCTTAAAGAAATGGATATTTATGAACCTCCAGAGAAAGAACTCAGAATAATTGTCTTAAGAAGCTCAGTGAATGCACATTACATGGAATGTCTTATACAAGCTTGGCGAATTATATGATACATGGAATGAAACTAGATATTAATGATGTAAGGGTAAAAATGGAAATGAAATACTTCTCTAGAAACTTTTTGGTCCAAGAAGAAATCAAAAGAAAGATTAGTAAATATCATGAGACAGATGAAATAAAAAATATAACATACCCAAACTTATTGGATCCAGCAAAAACTACTAAGAAGAACATCTGTAGGGATAAACATTTATGTCAGAAAAGAGAGAAGGATTTCAAACAATCTAACTTTATACCTCAAAGAACTGAAAAAAATAACAAAATGAGACCAAAATTATCAGAAGAAAAGGAAGAAAAAAGATTAGAGCAGAAATAAATTAAAAATTAAAAATAGAAAAAAATTGACAAAACTAAGATTTGGTATTGGGAATGATAAAATCAAAGAACACTTAGACTTACTAGGAAAAAAAGAAAAGATTCAAAGAAATAAAATCAGAAATGAAAGAGGATGTATTATAACTGATGCCACAGAAATTTTAAAAATATCATAAGGGATTATTATACACCAACAAATTGGACAATCTAGATAAAGTGGAGAAATTCCTAGACATACACAAACCACCAAGACTGAACCAAGAAGAAAGCCTGAACATCCCAGTTATAATCAAGGAGTTAGAATCAGCAATAGTACACATCCCAAAAAAGAAAAGTAAAGGTATTTCTACCAAACATTTAAGTAAGGATTAATAATGATTCTTTATAAGCCCTTCCAAAAAATAGAAGGAGCACTTCCAAACTCATTTTATGAGGCTGATATCACTCTCACCAAAACCAGACAAAGATTTGAAACTGTAAAACTTCTAGAAGAAAACACCAGGGAAAAGTTTCTTGATACTGGCATTGGCAATGATTTATTAGATATAACACCAAAATGACAAGCAACAAAAGCAAAGCTAGACAAATGGGACTGCATCAAGCTGAAAGGTGTCTTCACAGCAAAGGAAATGAAAACTACTGCATAGAAAACTATTTGCAAACCATATATCTGATTTGAAGTTAGTATCTAAAATACATACAACTCAATATCAAAAAATAAATAACCTTCAGTTTTTTCTTTGTTGTTATACTCCACAGATGAGTGAAATCAATTGATACTTGTCTTTCTCTGCCTGGCTTATTTCACTGAGCATAATACCCTCTAGCTCAATCCATGTTGTTGCAAATGATAGGATTTGTTTTCTTCATATGGCTGAATAATATTCCATTGTGTATATGTACCACATCTTCTTTATTCATTCATCTACTGATGGACACTTAGGTTGCTTCCATCTCTTGGCTATTGTAAATAGTGCTGTGATAAACATAGAAGTGCATATGTCTTTTTCAAACTGGGCTGCTGCATTCTTAGGGTAAATTCCTAAGAGTGGAATTCCTGGGTCAAAAGGTATTTCTATTTTGAGTTTTTTGAGGAACCTCCATACTTCTTTCCACAATGGTTGAACTAGTTTACATTCCCAGTAGCAGTGTAGGAGGGTTCCCCTTTCTCCACATCCTCACTAACATTTGTTGTTGTTTGTCTTTTGGATGTTGGAACAAAACAGCAGCAGAGTCACAGAACCCAAGAATGGACTAACAGTTACCAAAGGGAAAGGGATTGGGGAGGATGGGTGGGAAGGGAGGGATAAGGGGGAAAACAGGGCATTACGATTAGCACACAAAATGTAGGGGGGTGGTGACATGGGAAAGGCAGTATATACAGAGAAGACAAGTAATGATTCTATAGCATCTTACTACGCCGATGGACAGTGACTGTAATGGGGTTTGTGGGGGGAACTTGGTGATGGGGGGAGTCTAGTAACCATAATGTTGTTCAAGTAATTATACATTAACTATATCAAAAAATAAATAAATAAATAAATAAATAAATAAATAAATAAATAAATAACCTATTTAAAAAATGAGCAAAGGGCTTTTATAGCTATTTTTCCAAAAAAGACATACAAGTGTCCAATAGGTATATGAAAAGTTGCTCAGCATTACTAATAATCTGGGAAATGCAAGTCAAAATGACAAGAAGATATCACCTCACAGTGTTATCAAAAAGACAAGATGTAATATATTAGAATGTGGAGAAAAGAGAGCCCTTGTACATTGTTGGTGGGAGTATAAAATGTCACTATGAAAAATAGTATGGAGGTTCCTCAAAAAAATATATATATACCACCATATGATCCAGCAAATACAATTCTGGATATTTATCCAAAAGAATATAAATCATGATCTTCTAGAGATATTTGTATTTTCATGTTTATTGCAGCATTAATCACAATATCCAAGATGTGGAAACATACTTAATGTCCACTGATGGATGAACAGATAAAGAAAATGTTGTATATACATACAATAGATTATTATTCATCCTTGCAAAAGAAGGAAATTCTGCCATTGGCTACAACTTGGGGGAATTTGGAAGGCATTATGTTAAGTGAAATAAATCAGACATAAAAAAACAAATACTATATTATTCCACCTATATCAGAAATCTAAAATAGACTCACGGAAGTACAGTAGTATGGTGGTTGCCAAGGTTTTGGGGGCACTGGGAATCAGAGATGTTGATGAAAAAGAACATAGTTTATCTCCTTAAAGATGAATAACTTCTAGAGATCTACTGCACAGCATAGTGCATATAATTAACAAGACTGTATTGTATACTTAAAAAATTTACTAAGATGATAGATCTTATATTAAATGTTCTTTTAAAAAAGAGAAGAAACTTCTAGAGTTTATGGTTTAAATTTAAGCATTGCATATGGTGACCGTTTCACAGATGTGTACTTATTTTTAAGCACATACAGATGTATACATTAGATACGTACAGCTTTCTTGTATGTAATAACTATTTAAAATTTTTATATAAATGAAAAGATAGAAAAGAAATCATGAGATGATAAATGTATCGAAGAGAAAAAGAAAAAGAAATAGCAATTGACAATGTTTATGGCCTCTAAGAGTCAAAGGGAAAGGTATTAACTCAGGTAACTGATTATGCTTGCTTAGGGGATATGGGCTCTTCACATTTTGTCCATTGCTTTTAGGCACACCTTGGCCTTGCTAGATTGTCAGAATTTTAGAGATAACCAAAATTTAATTGTGAAGTCTTAATTTTTAAGTTTTGCCAACAAAACATTTTTTTAACGTGATGTATGCTGGCTAAGTATGATACAAATAAATTGTATGTGGGCTTAATTCAGCAAAATTTAGTAATCTGGAGGTCTTTTATGACTACCAGGAACTGTTTCAATGTTGTATTGGGACTAAAACCTAAGTACTTGAAGTTGTTTAAAGAAATTTACAGAGGTGAGGATACAGATTAATTTACTATTACTATAGATAATGTTTTTCATAAAATTTGCTTTGAAGAGGAAATGAATAATGAATTGATAGTTAAAAAGCATATGGATTCAAGTTTGGAATAAATAAATAAACAAATAAACAAAATAAATAGAAGTGGAGGGGCAGGTGAGAATTTTAGATCCTATTTGTATGCTAATAGGAATGATTTAGTAGCAAGGTAGAAATAGAAACTGGCCATGCATGAGAGAAAAGCAATAATTGCAATAATGAGGTCTTGAAAAAAGAAATACAGAGTCAATCCAGAGTGAAATGGAAGCCTTGACTTTATAAAGAGGTATTTAAATTCACACTAACAATTAAGAAAATAGAGAATATGATAGCAGGTAAAGGAAGGAGCCTACATTTGGAGGTGAGAAGAAAAAATTCCTGATTCTTTTCATGTCAGAGCAGCACATGTTGGCTAAATATTACTTATATATATATATATATGTATGTATGTATGTATGTGTGTATAAAATATCAACCATC
Source organism: Manis javanica (assembly GCF_040802235.1). NCBI lineage: Eukaryota > Metazoa > Chordata > Mammalia > Pholidota > Manidae > Manis > Manis javanica. The sequence goes on along the minus strand of NC_133160.1, from coordinate 122,634,437 downwards.
TGGGTAGTCTGATAATCACACTATGTGCTCAAGAAGTAAACATTCTATGTGCATTGAATTACTCTATATTATGTGGACATTGCTAATGCTATCAGTGTGATGGCTAGAATGTGTTTTCCTTAATCTTTAAAAATATATAGTAGTTTTTGTATGCTTATCAATATTTATTGTTTGCTGTATCATACACAAAAAATCCAGTTACTATTAATTTTACATGTATAGCTATGCCTTGTTATGAATCACCCCAAAATTGTTCAATGTAGAAAAGTCTCCTTATGGATGAAAGTAGATAATATATTTTACATGTATATTATTTTTATAAATGATATTATGAGATATATTTACATATTTCTTTACTTACATGTAAATGTAAATGAAAAGGAAAAATTAATTTTGAAAGGAATAAAGAATATTGTGTTAGGTGTATAGAATTAATTGCTGAGTTAATATTGTAGACAACAGCATACAATTTCATTTTTGAATCATTAGCAAAAATATCACTTGAATTTCTTTTCTTTAGCAATTGATTTTGCACAGATGCATGCCATTAGTGCTTTAATTTTCTAATCAACCAAAATGATACTTGCTCCAGAAAAACTTGCTTCAATTTATTGGCAGTAATAGAATTGTTATTGATTCCAATATATGATAATTTCATAGCCACAACTATTTCTAAGAATTATAAAACTATTTAACTTCCAATGAAAGAATTTTCCAACTGTATATATCAAAATGTTAATGATTCTTTTTCAAAATATTTCCACTGTCTAATACAATTGAATAATTGATATTTTTACCATTCTAGACACTGTTCAAATTAACATATTAAGCATATGATAAATTCTACAATAAATAAATCTTACCTTTTTACCATGTGGTTTTAAAATATAATGGTGACAGCAGCCTTATTTATTCTTAAAAGTAACCTACCAACATGCCCTGAAAAGTAAGATATACTGTTCTAGGAATCAAGAAGGAAAAAGTTTTTAGAGGTATTCACTATGACTTCATGCTTAAAGTTAAGGAAACAGATTTTATAAATATACCTGTTAATGGCAAGTTTGTGTGTGTGTGTGTGTGTGTATTCGTGTGTGATTTTACTAATGTTTTCCTATTCCCTGGTAAGCCAACATCATAGGAAATAAAATAAATCTGATTTAAACCCTAAATGTGAGGTGTCTTTTTTTTTCCCTAAAGTAATTTCAACACTCCACCATGAATTCCTCTCTTCCTAGGCTTCCAGGATCAGCTTTCCTTCCTCCCTATTCTGCAGTTATATTTGGTAAAGAACATGTAATTTGGACAAACTCCCAATAGCCAAGATATATAGGAGTCACAGAAATCATGTGTAAAAGAAAGTTTTAGAAGGATTTTGTTTTCTGGACACTGCATTTAGCTTTGAGAAAAAGTAAAGTCAGTGGCAAAAACCACTTAAAAAGATATTTTTGGGTCACCTAGTTTCTTGTACAGTTGTTTGTATGCATTCATAATTCAGTCAAGTATTTTATAACATGAAGGTCTCATCCAGTAGCATTCAGGAGCTGGCTCATCTAACACACATCATATGAATCTCTTCCCAACTTTATGTTTAGTGACATCACTTGGGTAGCCTGAAATCATCAAGAGATGTCAGCAAATGCTGCAAATCAGAACCTTTTATTCTGTAAATCCAGTTAGCAAGCACACTACTGGTTTCATTGGTAATAGTGGAATATTTTAATTGCTCTTCAACAATGGTTCTGAAAGTGAGGTCCTCAGACCAGCAGCGTAAGTTTCCCTGGGAAGTTGTTAAATATGTGTATTCTTGGGTTCCATTCCAGATGTACTGGATCAGACATTTGGGAAGGGTCCAGCAATCTGTTTTTAACAAGCCTTTTGGGTAATTGTGTTGCACACTAAAGTTTGTAAGCCACACTTCTAAGGAGACAAATAATGAATGTATGTGTGAGTGAAAAGGAGAGGGAGAAAATGACTGTATTCAGTGACAGATGATGGCAAGATATTTTCTAGTGACAGGAAAGAATTATCATTGTACAAAATTTCCCAGAAACTTTTTAACACCACTTAAGGGTGTTTTAAGGTTTGAAAATATTATAAGGCACATATATAGTTATGTGGCCTTTATTACTATCACAGGCATATCTCAACTGAACATGGGGCAGTTCTTGATTTTAGCTCTCATACACACTAACTATTGCTACAGGTACTACAGCAAATTGTATGTGAGTTACAAAAAATTATTTTCCTAAATTATGCTTCTTCTTAATGGTTAAATTCCCAAGTAGAGGAAAGATGAACTAGAGAAAAAACTGGGATTGGAGTTACAACAGATTTTATAAATATACCTGTTAATGGCATACTTCTTATTTATGTTACAGTGGATAAACTCCTTAACCTCCACTGCCTTCTCACCTGTAAAATATAGTTTAAGAATCAAAATAAAATGAAATTATGAACACTTTGGGTATTTCTTCTTGTTTGTATCTTTGTTCATATATATCAATCTGATCACATATGTAGAAAATCCAATGAGATTTCATCAAAAGGTACTAGTGGAATTAATGATTCGAATATGAATTAATACAAATCCTCCTCAAATTCTTCCAAAAAAAAAAGAAGAGAAGTGACCACCTTCAGCCTCATTTTATGAGGCCAGCATTACCCTGATACTGAAAACCAGAAAAGGATATCACAGACACACACACAAAGAAAAAATTACAGGCTAATATCTGTGATGAATATAGGTGCAAAATTCCTCAACAAAAAGCAAATCAAATCAACTATACATTAAAAGGACCATACAGCATGATCAAGTGGGATTTGTTCCAGGGATACAAGGATGGTTCAATAGCCACAAATCAATGTGATATACCATATTAACAAAATGCAGGATAAAAATTGTATGATTATCTCAATTGATACAGAAAAAGCATTTGACAAAATTCAGCATCCATTTGTGATAAAAGCTCTCAACAAAGTGTGTATAGAAGGAACATACCTAATATAATAAAGGCAATGTATGACAAAACCACAGCTAATATTATACTCAATGGTGAAAAACTAAAAGCCTTTCCTGGAAGATCAGTAACAAGACAAGTATTCCCATTCTCACCATTTTTATTCAACATAGTACTGGAAGTCCTAGACATAGCAACCAGGCAAGAAAAATAAAAAGCATACAATTTAAGAAAGAAGTATAATTGTCACTATTTGCAGGTTAAGAAATAAATTCAGTAAAGTCACAAGTTACAAAATTAATATGTACCAAACAGTTGTGTTTCTATATACAAAAAACAAACTAGTAGGAAGAGAAATTAAGAAAACAGTCTTGTTGAGAATTGCATCAAAAAGAATAAAATGTCTAGGAATACACTTAATGAAGGAGGTAAAATATCTATAAATTGAAAATTCTAAGACTGATAAACAAATATAAGTAGCAACATATAAATGGAAGGCTATTCCTGGCTCATGGATTGAAAGAATTAATATTGTTAAAATATTATAGTAAGCAAAGCAATCTACAGATGTGGTGCTATCTCCAACAAAATTCAAATGGCATTTTTCACAGAAATAGAACTAACAATACTAAAATTTGTATGAAACCACAAAGGACCCTGAATAGTCAAAGCAATCTTGGGAAAGAATAAAGCTGGAGGCATCAAACTCCCTGATTTCATCTATATTACACATCTCTATTAGTAATCAAACTACATTACAAACCATATTACAAAGTTGTACTAATCAAAACAGCATGATATTAGCATAAATATATATACACAGACACACACATAGAACAATGGAAGAGAATAGAGAGCCCAAAATAAACCTACATATATATGTCAATTAATTTATGACAAAGGAGCCAAGAGTATATAATTGGAAATGAACATTCTCTTCAATAAATGGTGTTAGCAAAACTGGACCCCTGTGCTACACCACACAAAAACAAATGAACAAACAAAACTCAAAATGGATTAAAGATTTGAATGTAAGGACTGAAAACATAAGACTCCTAGAACAAACATCAGGACTACCTCCTTGACATCTCTTTGGGCACTTAAGCCATGTTTTTAGCCTTTCCACTGACTATGGACCAAATCTGGCTCTGAAAACTATACAAACTTCTTCAGGTGATGCCCAAAAATCAACTGCAGTTTTGGGAGCTGCAATTGTTTCACTATTAAACTGTGATAAATTTCCAAATGAAAACAATTAGCTACAATCATAAAGGAGCTATTCCTGGATGGGTTAACATTTTTATCTAAAGTAAATGGACTTCAGTAACTCAGAGGTAGGACTGTAGTTAATGCTGTGGTGAGGTACCTAGACATACCTTCGAGGATACAGAAACACTCATTTCCCCTCTTCCTGGGATTGTAGAATGGTGAATGTTTACATATTAATCTCTCTTCCGGAATTGCCTTAGCCAAAGGAAATTTAGAAACATCACCCTCCCCAGGAATAGCCCAAATCTAATGACTGGTGGATATGTGGGTATAACATCCAAATTTCCTTGTCTTCATTTGTACAACTGTGTAGGGTCTTCCAGCTCCAGAACTTCCAGTGGTATCAATTGGAACCTTTATTGCCAATTGTATCATAGTTGAATTTTTCTTTCTAATTTGCTTTTCTTGCTTTGTCATCAGCGTAGTTACAAGAGCAATTCCCAGTAAAATTTTTGGTATATAAACTCCACCTCAAGGTCTGTTTCTCAGGAAAACCTACCTTAGAATTGTGGCTCACAACAATTATCTTAAAATAATAAACAAATTTGATTATACTTAAAATGAAATTTATATAGAAATTTGAATTCTCAAATATACAATAGCAGAATATTCCATAATATAAAAATATTTGTTAGCTTTATATTGTTGGTTAGCAAATTATGAAAAACTTAGGGGTTTAAAACAATGTACACTTATTGTCTTATAGGTTCCATAGGTCAGAAGTACAGATACAGGTTATTAGGTTCTTTGCTCAGGATGTCACCTGGCTTAAATCAAGTTGTTAGCCAGGGCTACAATCTGATCTGAGGCTTGAGATGATCTTTCAAGCTCACTGATTTTTGGCAGATTTCAGTTCTTTGAGGTTGTAAGAATCTCTTTTTCTTGCTGAATATTGGCCAATGAGAGCTCTCAGTTCTTAGGGGTAGATCATTAGATCATTGGCACATGATTCTCTCAATAAGAATACACCCATTATAACATGGCAGCTTATTTCTCCAAAACCAGAAGGTCAAGAGAATGCATCTGATTCACCTTATTTAAGGACTCATATGATTAGGTCATGACTACCCAGAACGATCTCCCTTTTTTTTTGCTCAAGACAACTGATTAGTAACCACTCAGGGGAGTAATAGCTCATCATATTCATATGTATTTCCTACATTCAAGGGGATTGTTTTGTACAAAGGAGGGTGACAAAGGTGTGAATCATTTTATATCAGTTTAAAATTCTGCCTAACATGATATTCATCTAACTTGTTTCCTCCATGTGATTATGTAACTTTAAAAAAATTGTCCATAATATTGTATGTCAATTATATTTCAGTATTTCTTTGATTTTGAAAAATTTGTCCAATATACTTTAGAAGATACTGATTTTTTAAAAAATGAACCATGGAATGCAAATGAGAGTGCTCAGTCATTTTTACACTTTACAGGCATGATTGATCTGGGCTGGTGAGTTTCTCTAAGAAAAGAATTAATGTAGAGATGAAGTGAAGGAAAAAGGGAGGGAAGGAGACAAAAAAAATAAACATTACTCTGATTTATCATTTCTAATGTTTTCTCAAGGCCTACTATGAATAGGAGATTGCTTAAAATAGAAATACAAAAAGATAGAAATGGCAAAATTTAAATTTTAAGAAATTTATAATATAGTATAATTTGTTATCTGTTCCTTTTAATAGTTAATCTTTCAAAGTAGGACCCAGATGAAGTAAACTTGAAAATTCCTCTTCATTTTCTATTACTGTTATTCATTCCTTACTGTAGGAGAAAGATTAATTTGCCAAATGAATGAGTTTTGCATAAGAAATTGTTCATGCTCCACCATCTTTTTTGGACACTTCTTTCTGGATTTATTACTAGAGAAGACATCACCCTGCTCTGATTTCCAGCCCATGGTTGTGTACTTCTCACTGATTTTGAATTTGGTCAAGTGAGACAAAAGTACTAATAAGTGGGTCCCTAAAAAAATCAACAATCATTAAAAGCATTTAATGCACATGCATATAGAATGATGAAGAGCAAGTAGAAATTACCTAGGAGATCATGTTCACATACTTTACAGTTTTGAAAAACGTTAATAGCTTTCATATGCTATGCCCTTCTATATTTGAATTCTATACTGTGGTTAGAGATATGCATTTTAATCTTTTAATAGATTTTCTTCAACTTTGTAAGTTATGCATGTTTTACACCTGTTTCCACAGCTGTTAACCACTGTGTCCTCCAAATTTCTGTTTGGACTACATTTTTAAAAATTTTATTTTTGTATGCTTCCCAGTGGTAGTCTAATTTGGTGTCATGGAGTGGATTTCCACTTCTGAACTGATGATATGCTAATTTTTCTGGAACATAATTTCTGAAATCCTGAAGATTTTTGCTCAATGCCATATTTACTGTACAGCATCAGACTTTGAACATCAGGTAATTGGTTACCTCTTAATAACAGATAAGCCTGATTGCTTTCAGAAGGCTTTTGGCATAGCTTCCACCTCTACACCAAGGTTCTAACACATTTATAGAGAATAACATATTGACACCCACTGCTGTAACCAAGTTATTAATTATAGATTTCCAGTATTTCCACATCAAGTACAATGGCAAAGGTGACATACATGTGTAAGTATACATGTGTAAGCCATACATTTCACTATAACAAATTCACATTTTAAATCTATTTCGTATTATATTTGAATGCTTCTAAAGTCATATTCATTGCATGGGTTTTAGCAACATTCTGAATCACACAGTCGCACTTTTTCAGAGATTTAAATTTCAAAGAAAAATCCCAACTTTCCTCTAGGCTTAAGAAATAAACCTACATAGCATCATGCAGTTCTACATGTGGTTTCATTTGCCTAAACTGACTTTTTGATCAACATGCTTGATAGTCTTTGATCTTGTACAATCTCACTTTGTGCTATTTGGGGTAAATACCCTTACTCACCAAAGGATTTGATATAGTTTTGCTATACTTGTATATAATTTCAAATGAAAATATAATGTGATATTTATCAATAATTTAAGCAATAATAATAGTATTGAGAAAACTAAAGTTCATAGTGTGTGGGTTTTTAATTGATGTACTTGGCAAGATTTTCCTATGAAAGAGAGTTCTGAAAGGAATCAATCAATTTGTAAGTAGATATAAAGGGGAAATAAGTAATTCATATATTCATGTTATTTACAAGTGTGGAAATGTTGACTGAGTGTAGATTCAGCAAAGAAGAATTAACGTTTAAGGTTTGGTGCAATAAAATCCAAAGAAAACATTTCTGTTAAATAATGTTACTCAAAGTAAACATACCAACTTCAAATGATTTCTCTACATTAGGTGACTTCAACGTAGCAGTCATTATGTTGTGAAAAAGAAACATGGGGCTGAAGTTCTGCTGAACAAAAACCAGAGATGCAATTTCTTATACATGGAACAGATTTGAAACAAGTAAATAAGACATCTGTTAAGGTTTTGAAGGATGTGTGAAGCCAAATAAATAAGCCCATAGAAAAGAAAAGCCTTTACTGATCTCAATCATTAAAGAATTTTTAGTTCTCCAACTTTCCAAAATTTTTTTAAATGGCTGGGAAATATATACAGGCAAAGGTATGATCCTCAAACATGGGAAATAGTAGATGAACCACTCAGAGAGTTCAGCGAAGAGCCATGGGGAAGAGGGGGGAGGAAATTTCTGTAAGAAAGCAAATTCAGGAACTTCCCTCACATTGAGAGTTAGCTGCCCAGGATAGCCCAGGAATTATTCAGTTTAATAGTCTGTTCTTTGCCAACGAATCTTCCTTTTCCCCAGTGAATATATGTCTTATGATTATCTTAACCCTTCTCACCCACTGTATTTAATTTGGTGGGGAGGCATGTAATTGCCAGTTTTAGTTCCTAGTTACCTGACTGCAGTGTGTCATATCTGGTCATGATGATGACAATCATATATCAGAAATCCTAGCTTTGAGTAGCATAGTAGCATATGATGACTGAATTGGACATTGTTTTGCCATTAGGTTGGGGATGATGTATCACTTGTGGGTGAAAAAGTAAAACAGTTTTCTTAGTATAATCAGTAAAGATTTAACTACAAAAGGTATGGTACTCATGGTTTTGATTGATTGAGATGTTCCTTTTCCACTATCTGATTACCAAGGAAACAAGCATGTGAAAGAGTTGGATTCCTATTATCTAAGTACTACTTGATTATCTTATATTTGTTTTCTACTTTGTAGTGCAGTTGGCTGTTACTAGTTTGCTCCAACATTCATATCAGAAATGGCTTAATTTTGTGATGTTTGTATGCTCTGGCTATTCCTAAGTATCTTATAGGTAACATGTATTTGCTCCTTTTTATACAGCAGTACTGCCTATTGATTTGCATCAAAGTAGGGTTTATTATGCACGTGTATAGTTTATGATGTTGCTGATGCGTCATATTTAAAGAGCTATGAAAAGTAATTGCAGTGCATGCTCAGCAGCTAATTTTCAAACTCAGAGCTTTAGGGATATGCTGGTCACCCATATATTAAAAGGTAAGAAGATTTAGCCAGTTTATTGCTGACCTTTAATGCTATTTTGTGAATGTTTTTATGATGCCATTAAACTAGTTTGTAAATAGTAGATTAATACCGAAACTGTTAGCTGTTCCTTTAGGGCAGAAAAAATGCATTACTGAGTAGGGAACTGAGACTAACAAAATCCTATACACAAGTGGTCAACTTTCACACATCCACAGAATGAAGTGAAAGTATAGGTAACTTAAATATACATGACTATTTAGAGGTACATACACACTTTGATTTGATTTTACATGTGTCTGAAATTTAAAATCATGTAATATTTCAAGAAGAATATGTAAATCTCTAAAATCTAAGTTTTCCTGTCCTTGCAATCTTTTTCAGTATATTTATTATACCTATTTTTAAAATAAGGTTGATTAATTAACTACCAAGAGGTAACAGAGGACCAGTCTAATGCAAAGACCAACTGCATGTCTGACCTGCTGACTTTTATAATTCATGTAACAAGTTAGTTATTTCTATATTATGGTAAGATTTACTTATGCAAATGAATCTACACAAAAGTGCTGGCTGACAATGAATAACGAAATTCCCTGAAAAATGTAGAAACTATTAATTGTTTGAATACTCCTGGTGTATAAGTTATCATGACCTTCATTTTCCTTAGTGGCTGTACCAATTTACATTCCAATCAAGAGTGTACAAGCGCTCCCTTTTTACCACATCTTCACCAGCATTTGTTATCTCTTATCTTTTTGATAATAGACATCCTAACAGGTGTGATGTGATATCTCATTGCTGTGGTTTTGATTTGCATTCCCGTGGTGATTTAGTGATGTTGAACACCTTTTCCTGTAACTACTGACCATATGTATGTCTTCTCTGGAAAAATGTCTGTTCAGATCCTTTGCCCGTTTTTTAATTGGGTTATTTGGTTTTCTTGCTAGTGTGATGTATAAATACTTCGTATATTTTTATATTGAGTCTTTACATATAGATGGTTTACAAGTATTTCCTTCCATTCCATAGGTTACCTTTTCATCTTTTTAATGGCTTCCTTTGCTGTCCAGTTTTTAAATTTGATGTCGCACTTATTTATTTTCACTTCTGTTGCCTTTGCTTTTAGTATCAAATCCAAAAAATCATTGCCAAGACTGGTGTCTAGGAGCTTACTCCTATATTTTAAACTAGGAGATTGATGTTTTCAGGTCTTAAATTCAAATCTAATCAATTTTGAGTTGATTTTGTATATGGTGTAAGATCGGGGTCCAATATCATTATTTTACTTATGGCTATCCAGTTTCTCAGCACCATTTATTGAAAAGACTATCTTTCTCTCATTGTCTATTTTTGGCTCCTTTGTTGTAAATTAATTGACCATATATACGTGGGATTATTTATGGGGTCACTATTCAGTTCCATTGATCTGTGTGTGTGTGTGTGTGTGTGTGTGTGTATGTGTGTGTGTGTTTATGCCAAGAACAAACTGTTTTTATTACTATGCTTTTTAATATAGTTTGAAATCAGGAAGTGATGTGCTTTGGCTTTGTTTTTCTTTCTCGAGATTTCTTTACTTATTCAGTCTCTATGTTTCCATACAAATTTTAGGATGGTTTTCTTTTTCTTTTTCTGTCAAAAATGTCATTGAAATTTTGATATGGAATGCATTGAATCTGTAAATCATTCGGGTAATATGGATATTCTAACAATATTCTTCCAATCAATAAATCTTTCCACTTATTTGTGTCTTCTTCAATTTCTTTCATCATTGTTTTATAATTTTCAGTGTACATACTTTTCACTTCTTGGGTTAAATTTATTCATAAGTATTTTATTCTTTTTGATACTGTTATAAATAGGATATCTTTCTTAATTTATAACAGCTTGTTGTTGTCTAAAAATGCAACAGATTTGTGTATATTAATTTTGTATCCTAGGACCTAACTGAATTCATTGATTAGCCTGACAATTTTTGAAGTAGTCATTAGAATTTTCTATATATAAGATCATATCATCTCCTAAAAGAACGTTTTTTTCTTAAAAAAAAAAACATAGTTGATACAGAGTATTATATTGGTTTCAAGTATATAACATGGTGGTTCAACAGTTACACCATTATTAAATCCTCACCCCAACTAGTGCAGTTACTGTATCTGTCACTATAAAGAGATGTTATAGAAACATTGGCTATGTTCTCCATGCTGCACTTCCATACCTGTGACCAACTTATATTATGATTGAGATTTTGTTCCTCTTTATGCCTTCTGTCTATTTTACCCACCCTCCCTAACCCCTCCTCCACAGTAACCACCAGACACTTCTCAGTGTCTATGGATCTTTTGCTGTTTTGTTTTTAGATTCCACATGTAAGTGAAATCGTGTGGCATCTATCTTTCTCCACCTGGCTCATTTCACTTAGCATAATACCCTCAAGGTCCATCCATGTTGTCACAAATGGCAATATTTCTTTTTTGGCTGAATAATAATATTACATTGTATGTATGTACCACATCTTCTTTACCATTCATCTGTTGACAGACACTTTGGTTGCTTCCATAAGTTGCCTATTGTAAATAATGCAGCAATAAACATAGTGGTGCATATATCTTTTCAAATCAGACTTTGTTTTCCTCTGGTAAATTCCTAGAGGTAGAATTACTTTGTCATATGGTATTTCTAATTTTAGTTTTTTGAGGAATGTCTGTACTGCTTTCCACATTGGCTGCACCAATTTACATTCCCAGCAAGAGTGTAGGAGGGTTCCCTTTTCTCGATATCTTTGCCAACACTTGTTATTGCCTTTTGAATAGTGGCCATTCTGACTGGTGTGAGGTGATATCTCACTGTGGTTTTGATTTGTATTTCCCCGATGATTAGCAATATGGAGCATCTTTTCATGTATCTGTTGGCCATCTGTACATCTTTGGAAAAATGTCTGTTCAGGTCCTCCACCTTATTTTTTAATTGGGCTTTTTTTTTTTGGTGTTGAGTTATATGAATTCTTTATATATTTTGGGTGTTAATCCCTTATCAGATAAATCATTTTATGAATATATTCTCTTATACAGTAGGTTGCCCTTTTGTTTTGTTATTGGTGTTCTTTTCTGTAAAGAAGCTTTAATTTTATATAGTCCCTTTTGATTTTGTTTCCTTGGCCTGGGGAGATATGCCCAAGAAAAAGGTCCTCATGCTTATGTTTATGAAATTTATTTTTGCACATTTTCTTATAAGATTTTATGGTTTTATGTCTTATATTTATGTTTTTAATCCATTTTTAGTTTACTTTTGTGTATGGTGTTAGGGAGTAATCCAGTCCATTCTCTTTCATGTAGCTGTTCTGTTTTCCCAACACCATTTATTGAAGAGACTGTCTTTTCTCCATTATATATTGATGGTTCCTCTTTCATAGAGTAATTGATCATATATGTTTGGGTTTATTTCTGGGCTCTCTATTTTATTCCGTTAGTCTGTATGTCTTGTGCCAGTAGCACACGACTTTGATTACTGCAGCTTTGTAGTAGAGCTTGAAATCAGGGAACATGATACCGCAAGCTTTGCTCTTTCTCAAGATTGCTTTGGCTATTCAGGGTCTTTTGTGTTTACATATGAATTTCAAGATTATTTATTCTAGTTCATTGAAAATGCCAGTGTTGTTATGGTAGGAATTGCATCAAATCTGTAAATTTCTTTGGGTAGGATGGCCATTTTGTCAATATTAATTTTTCCTATCCATGAGTCTGGGATATCTTTCCTTTTATTTGTGTCTTCTTTAATTTCTCTCATGATTGTCTTACGGTTTTCACAACACAGGTATTTTACTTCCTTGGTTTGTTCCTAGGAATTTTATTGTTTTTGATGCAATTGTAAGTAGATTCGTGATTTGTCTTTCTGCTAATACACTATTACTATATAGAAATGCAACAGATTTCTGTATATAGAATTTGTGTCCTGTGACTTTGCTGAATCCAGTTATTAGTTCTAATAGTGTTCTGGTAGAGTCCTTAGGGTTTTTATATAAAGCATCATGTCATCTGCATATAATGGCAGTTTTACTTATACCTAACCAATTTGGGTGACTTTTATCTCTTTATCTTGTCTGATTGCTGTGATTAGGACTTCCAATACTATGTTGGACAAGAGTGGACATCCTTGTCTTCTTCCTGATCTTAGAGGAAAAGCTTTCAGCTTTCACTATTAAGTATGATGTTCAGTATGATGTGGGTTTGTCATATATGGCCTTTGCTATGTTGAGGTATTGGCCCTATATACCCACTTTGTAGAGAGTTTTTATTATGAATAGATAATAAATTTTGTCAAATGCTTTTTCAGCATCTATTGAGATTATCATATGGATTTTATCCTTCCTTTTGTTAATGTGATGTATCATGTTTGCTTAATGAATATTGTACCATCTTTGCATCCATTGCTGGAATAAATTCCCCTTGGTTGCAATGGATGATCTTTTTAATGATTTTTTATATTCAGTTTGCTAATATTTTGTTGAAGAGTTTTGCATCTATGTTCATCAGGGATATTTGTCTGTACATTTTTCTTTTTTGTACTGTCTTAGTCTGGTTTTGGTATTAGATCAATACTGGCCTCATAGAATGAGTTTGGAAATATTCCCTCCTCTTTTTGGAATATTTTAAGAAGGATGGCCATTAGCTCTTCTTTAATTGCTCAATAGATTCATCTGTGAAGCCATCTGTCCCTAGAAAAAGGGCCTGGGAAAACCTGAGCCATCGTCAATGCCCTGGTATCTGAGATAGGAAACTTTACAACCAATCAAATAGCCATCTAGGCCTTCCTAAGTAAGGGTATAACTTGTGATATAATCAACAATTAATTGCTTTGATTTGCTTTTGGGTCTGCCTTACAAACATCTTGACCTGTATCTTATTGGTGAAACACGCCTGACCACTTCTGGTTTGATGCTGCCTGATTTCAATTAATATTTTTGCTCAAATAAATCTTTGAAATTATAATATTACTCAGTTTGCCTTTTGACTTAATTATTAGAAATGTAAATTTAGATTGTTATGATACTTCTAGAATAGCCAAATAAAAAAGCACTAAGTGTAGAATCAGTCCCTTTGTGATTTTGCCTGTAAGTGATATCAGTATTATTTAATATTGAGAAACCTTTTCAATGTGACTATAATTTGAGATGATGTTGCCTGTGCCGCAGGTATGCAGCAAATCCTTCAACCAAGAATTGAATTATTTATAAGGTGAAACAATCTTTATATTTAAGTCTGTATTTGTCTCAGATTCTTTTTATTGCTTCATTCTTTTATCACCAACTAACTGGAAGTGTCTTTGGAAATGAACCTATTTATAAGTTAGGAAGAGATTAGCCTTAAATTCTCTGCCATTTATAATATTCTGGGGTTCCTTAGGCTCTTTTGATATCTTAGCCCTTCTTCCCTTCATACACAGAATCCAACATTTTAGAATAAAATATTAAACCTTGACACAGATTTAGATATTTTAAGTTGACTAACTTAATATAAAACTATCACTCTTATGACCTATCCTATCAGATCTTAAAATTCTTGATAATGCATGCATTTTTAGTGCTGGAACAAAATTCTCTTGTAGTTCAAAGAAACTAAATGATAAATTAAAGTACATATCTTTTTGGGTTTTTTTTCCCTTCAGTATAACTACTCTCATCTGAGTAGCTGCTTCTAATTCAGCATTCAACCTTCCAGTATTGATTTATTTAAAGAAATCATCCAAAACAATAACTACAATAAATTCACCCCTCACTATCCAGGAGATGTGTCTATCAGGGATTCTTCATAAGAAGAATTTCACTGTGTAATTACACTTCATTTCACTATGTAAATATATTTAAAATTAATGTTTTAAAAACATAAAACCTCTATTTTTTATTAATTTTTACACTGAAGTAATTTCCTTGTACAGAATCAGACTGAAACGAGTTATTGTATTACTTAGGGAAATGAGTTAGGGAAAAGAATGTAACTAAGAATGTAACTAAGAATGTAACAGGAGGGACTGGTACAAAAATATGAACCATGAAGTTTCTTAAAATTTTCTCAGCATTCCACAATGGCCTTAACCCTAGTTAGATTATAGTGCTTTAGGAATATTTATAATATTTTATATGCATAGCTTCTTTCATTGGTTATAATCTTTGTTTCAATATATCATATGTAGATTATATCTAAGGGGGAAACTTTGAGACTATATCCCACTTTCAAATTGACCTGGAGATAATTTTCAAATAGTCATATCACAGGAGACTTATAGGCATGTATCAGACATGCTAAATTCTCTTAAACAGTAAAACACAATCCCTTAGGCAGTATATATTCCCATTTGAGCTGAAAATAATCTTGATTTAAACAGAAGACATGATCTCTGCTCAGTTTAATAGTTTAGAATGAAAATAGTTTGGGTTCTTTACCTGGCTGTTTCTATTCAGTGTTTTAAGAACCTAGAAATAAAATATTGAACAACAATTTCACAGCTAATAAATTTCCATTACTTAAAAATCTATTGTTATTTTAGCAATATTTTTTAGGGGTTTCTGTGATTAAGATGACTCTATGACAGATTCTTACAAAGGACAAAAGTCAAGGCAAGAATCCTCGGGGAATTTCCCAAGAGGAAGTTGCCCAAAAGTGAATTTTGTCTCAGGGCTTACAAATACCAAAAGAGGAAAACAGTTACTAGAGTGAAAGAGATGTTACTAAATATTACTAAGTATTGCTTTTTCATAAAAGGATATATATATATATATACATACATATATATATATATATCCACATACACACATATATAATATGCACACAAGGGTGTACAAATAGCCATCTCTAATATCATAATTAAAATCCTTCCAAAATGAGTATCACTTTATTATTTGGTAACTAAGAAAGAAAATAACTCAGTAGTCACTCCTACAAATTCCACTTATAGCCTGGCTCATTATATTTTCTTTTTATTATAAAATAGACATATTCCTATGAAAATCTAAATAAAATTTCACTTTTTACACCTACACTATGGAGTTGTATATTTAAAATGATCATCTCATTACTGAAAATTTATACTTACGAAGTATGCACAATCTTATGTGTATTTTTATATCATACGTACCACATAGAATGCATATATATTGAAAACATGAAAAGTCAGTTTTCATTCACTTTTTATAGAAAATGTAATTCCAGCTCCATCTTGTGGTTTATAATTTGGTTCCCAAAATGGTGCACTCTTGGGATTATACTTTATTAGTTATGGTTTTAGCTTTTCATTCATTAAATGAATGTTTGATGGGTACATGCAATTCTGTATTCTAAAGAAGATTCTATACTATTTTTCTGTAAGAGATGTATTAAGTATATCTTTGTTATAAAAGCCTCATAAGATATTTACTATTTTTACATTTATACATACATACAAAAGAAAAAAGTGCTATACTAAACACTAAGCAAGTGCTTATTCTAATCAATAAAATAAGCCTCCTGAAGTATGATCCAAAAGGCCTAATTAAAATTTCACTTAAATTTATTAAGAAATGTAAAGAGTACAAAGTCAGAGTGATATTATTTCCTTCTTCCTAAATTTCAATATCTATATCACATATCTTTCATATTCTTGTCTAGGTAAATTAAAGAGTACTACACTTCAAAAAGTGCACTGTATTTTTTTGTATGGTGTAATGAAATGAGTTTAATTTTGGCCTACTTAATTGATGATAAGTTTAATTATTTCCTATTAGATTAATCTTCCAAGAATTTTTAAAACAACCAGTATTCATAAAGTGCTGTTTTTAGTACAAAATACAAATGTGAAAATATAAATTAAGCTGTTTTCTGTACTAATCTAATTAACATTTAAACTGAACCCAGTAAAAGCATCTGCAAAATAAAATATACATATATATATGTAATGGAGAATTTAAGTACTTAAACACAAAATTGATTCAAAAATAAGTTTACACATGATCATGTATTTATAAGTTATATGCATATGAATATATAAGATGCATATTTGGTCTATGTCTATGTAAAAAATGTAACTACCTTTATTTATTGATTTTTTTCAATTTTAGATATTCTTTAATTATTTTCTGAATCAATATCTAAAGTTTTATACATATATATGAAAATATGTGCCTAAAATAATGTTTTCTTTGAATATATATTATATTCTGTCAATTAGGAAAAGAGTATTATAAGATTCAACACTGAACAGTGTATAAGTAAATGTTCCCAAATTTTTGAAATATATTTTTATTACTAAATGTAGAATAAAATTATTATAGCATTTGCTTTCATGACAATTTAATTCATATTTAAATATAAAAATGTGTAGAACTAAAGTTAAAGAGAGAACATTTTAATAATCTTGGTTGGAGTTTAATTAATGGGAAAATACATATTAAAATATTTCAGAAACAATTTCATAAGTGACTTTCAAACAATGGCATAATAAAGACTTATAAATTAACAATTTCAAGGTTTTAGATATCATAATACAGAAATATAATTTGAGGAATAAAGTTATAATAAGGCAATTAAAGTATATATTTATTAAATATGGTCATTGGTTATGACAAGAGTTTTATATTGTTTGGCTCAAAATTCCAAGTTAGGAAACACTGTAGAGACATAAACTGTCATGACTGGCTGATGGATGGTCTTAATGAGACAAATTATGGTAGGTATAATGAAAATATTTTGATCCTCCTTTAGGGATAGCTAACCTTTCAATTTGATTTTCATATATTCATAGTGACCAATTACAAGCAAATGTCTGTGGACCCTGTTAAAATAAGCTATTACATTGCATGTAAAGAATATCTCTGTGTTTTACAATGAGCCTCAGAGGGGTGCTTGACAGCCCATAGAAACCAATTTATGAGGATTGCAGAAATATTAATTTTGGATATGACAGAAGGTAGAGCATTTCAACAGGGTAGCTTTTCTCAGTACTGGTATCCTAGTATTTAGGTAATTAAATGTGTCGAATTTGATTAGTGGAATTTGATTGGAATTCTGCTTTTAACCTGAAAATATTGAAACCAAATTCTAGAGAAAGAATATAAACAACTGGACAAATATGAGCTAATCCTATAAATGAATTTTATTTGTCTAGAAACAATTTAAAAATTAGTGATATAATACATAGGATTGCAAGGTAATCTAGATATGTTTATTAGTAAAAATAAACTCTTTTACTATCATGTGCAGGTTTCTTTCTGAGTTGTAAACTACATTTAGTTTACGACAAATAGAATTTGCCTCATGACTTTTAAAATGCATTTGTAAAAACTGTAGTGAAGAAAAACTATGCAGATACATCAATTTATAAGTTATTTTAGAATGGTGTGTATAAAACATATTCTAAAACATACTATAAATGGCAACTGTTGCAACATTCTTAGAAATGTATTCAAAGAAGCACATTATATAATAGAATAATTCTTACAGGTTCTCATGGTCTTTCTGAGTATTTGTTTTGTAGGATATTTCATGATATTGACATCCTTTTCTAAGCTCTCTTAAAATTCTTTAAAGTATAAAATAACCAATAGCAAAAATATGTTATATAAGTAGCTGCATGTCCACTACTAGCAACCTTGTATTCTTCTCACACTGAACTTGTACGTTTATACCTTAAGTAAGCCTCCATTAATCCCTCAAAATAAATTGTCAGTATATTTCTTTTAATTACCTATTAAAAGTATTTATCAAGAAAAATGCATGAAGGATTAAAAATTCTTATATAGAAAAGCAAACAACAGCAAAGTCCTCTATTTCATCCTTCTCCAGACTTTCTCTTATTCTTCACAAAGACAATTCCTATTGGCCAGATAGCCATTCCATTATTTGAAAGGAGCTTTATCTATTAAGAAAACATGTAACTAGCTTTATTTACTGATTTTTTCAATTTTAGTTATTCTTTAGTTATTTTCTGAAACAATGTGTAAAAATGTAACTTACTGGTAACATTGCCTCCATCCACTTCCTCTCTTCCCCTATTGTCAGTTGACACTGCAGTGTCAACAAACGTTCTAAACTTGCTCTTTTATTTAAGCATACATAGATCTCTTGCCTTAGTACTTCATGAAATGTGGATATTTGGACTCCCTAAATCTAACCATCTGTCTCTAATGACTGTTTTGATAGGCTTCGTTATCTGAACCTCTCTACTCTTACACTAAAGATAAAAACATGTAAGTTTTGTTCTATAACCAGTTATACTCTATATGATTGGGTACAAAAGTTTAATCTGAATTTAGAAAATAGTACCTAAAATTTCCTCTACTTATCACATTATAAATATTGTTTACCACAGACCCGAGTAGTATTTAAAAATTTAAAATATTTGAACTGTCAGGTATTTATGTGGGCAAATCTGACTGACTATTTTTTAACAAGTGCCACAGATTCTATGGGTCATCCTCCTCTGCCCTGGTGCCACAACTAGGAACTTATATGCCTGAAGGCATAACCAGAATGCCTGGAGGCTGGAACTATCTGGCATTTTTTCATTTATTATGTGTGGTGCCTGAATTTTGATCAATCAAAGGCTGAGCTCTCCTGGAACTGTTCATCAGAGTCGTTCTACCTGGATTCTTCATGTATCCACATGACTTGGGCTTCCTCATACTATGGAAGCATCACAGTAGTTGAACTTCATACATTAATGGCCCAAGGATCAAACAGAACATAATAGAACAAAGACATAATAGAACATAATAGAACAAAAGGTACAAGATGTTTTATGACTCAGTCTCAGAAATCACAAAATACTACTTTTGCACTATTCATGAAATCACTATTCCCAAAAGTAAAGGGAGAGGACATATACCCCACTTATTTGTAGATGAAGTGTCAAAGAATTTCTGGCTACATATTTTAAATAACCTATGGCCACATAGTTTAACTATTATCTGAACACATTATATATAAGAAAAAGGGGAAATGTTAGCATGCTAACTGTACACCATATTTCGGTGTACAAACCAATGAAGCTCTTCACTCTGGCTTTAGAAAACTGCAGTGTCACATGATCCTAAATGTGGGGGAAAAATCGTAAGAGTATCCATGAATTAATGGACCTAATAACTTAACCCTGTAGTTAACTGATATTGTATGTCATGTTCAACCACTTTGCCTATGTCTTCTCTTAATATTGGCAAAATTGGCAAGGGCCATAATGAAGCAATAATCACAGAGCTTTTGAATGAGTTTACTGCCAATGCAGTAGCTAAACATATTAATAACAGTCTAAGTATAGAAACTAAGCCAGTCTTACTAGGTTAAACTATAGTAATTACTATAAATTGATTTCTATTTATATATAATGTTTCTCCAATTTATATCAAAAGGATGCCTAAATTCCAATTTGTTAAATGAGAGATATTAACAAATATCAAACAGAGAATGCTGAAATAATTCACTAAATTCAGAAATATCAATTTTTTTATTGTGTGTATGAAAATGATGGGTTATACCATTATAATAATGAGCATACATTGGATTATGAAGAAATATGACAAGCCAACAGCATATTTTCCTGTGTGAGCCAATATATTACCTTAGAATGTTTCAATAATAAAATAAAAAGTTATGAAATAGCATTATTGTTTTCATTTTGTTGATTGCAAAGCTCCTCTTCCTGTAAGGGATACTGGAAAAATTTATGGTTTCAACCTTTAGTTTAGAATTAATGTTATTGCTGAGCTTTGGGATTACAAATAGCTATCTATTCCCAATATAACAACAGACAACCTTTACAAAAGCCATTTAATAAATACTGTCTTTGCTAGAGAAAAAAAAAGTTTATTGTGTGAGAGCTATTGACAAAGGGCAGGTAATAATCTAATGGAGAGACGTTATAAAATTAACAGAGAGACAAAAACTTTTCTTCTACTGATATCTATCTACTTGTCAAAATAACACTGTCAAAATTTTCCAGCACAGATCAATTTTTTAAAATACTCTTGAAAAGAATATAGGTCTCTATATATTTTCTTCTATGAAATTATGAAACACATATATATTTACTGGCAAGAAAGGCCAGTTCCTATGTTAATTCAGGATTTTTAAAAATAAACTTCAATATTAGTTTTATATATTTTATTTGCATATGAAAACATTGTAATAATGCCAAAGAAATTTGTGAAATTTTGAAATTATGCATGGAATTAGGATCTGGGATAAAACTATTCAATTGTTCATCCTGATATGCAATTCTTTTATTAGTGTATTGTCTTTATTCACAGAGACATCTATAATCCTAGCCTAAAATATTTTTTCTTTATTTTTTGTTTTAGAAGTCTTATGATATCTGGTAAACTAACTATTCTCTGTATATATGTAAAGACTTTTCCTTGTATTTGATACAAATTTTGTAACATTATTTAAATTAATATGGAGTGCATTGTATATTAATTTATTTAGGCAGTCTCTTGAATACACAGATACTAATGCCTGAGTTCAAGGATTAAGTACATATTTTTTTAGAATAGAAACAATTAGCTTGCTGATTATGTGATCACTCACTATACAGTTTATGGAAAGTGACACCAGTGCTCTAAATGTGGACCAGGAGGCAGAGTGAATGTCCTTTACTCTGGCTGAGGTGATTTGTTTTAAGAATGGAGTAATTGTGTGCCCTTTATGAGTCATATGCATAAATTTAATTATTTTTAATGAAAGGAGACTTGCAAATAAGTACGAAATGTATTATGCACACCAAAGTGAAGGAAGGAGCATAAAGCAAAATGTCTTAGTGCTGTGTGTTTGTTAATGTTATTTTGTCACATCCCATTTGATAGAAAATGTTATTACTATGAAAAGTAGCTCAGTTAGCAACAATATTTCAAAATGTGATTTAAGACTCTGATATAGGGTAAATATAAGAAAAAATGTTTTTGTTTATGTGATCATTTGCTATACAGTTTTTGATGGTTTTTCTCCAGTGTCATTCAATCTGAAGAGGCTAAGTAAATCTAAGTACAGAAATGTGATGTGGCTTACATTATATATTTCATAAAACAAATATATAATATAATATATATTTATTATGTAGTTTATATATGTATATGCATATAGACAAACATATAGGTCCTATATTGTATTTATATTTTAAACGAGGTTACACAAGGTATAATTGAATTGTAATTGTCATTCAAAGTAAACATTGTAAATGACACAATTTACAAATTTATTTTCAAAAATATTATTACCTATTTTGGTTGTAAGTATTAATTGTGGAAAATACATATAAACATTTTTGAAAGTCTAAATTGACTCAAGTAACAATAAATGACATTTTTTTTACTTTGATTGATTCAACTCATGTTTCTGCCCAATCTTGAGAAAATAGAACAGTCCAGGGAAACATATTTTTTCTGTTTTATTTATTATAATTGGATTTTTTTCTAATTTTGTAAATATTACAATAATGCAATAAGGAAAGGTAAGCAGAATAAACATTTAGAAATATAATACAAAGTTAAATTTATATTAAAATTTATATGTGAATAAAACCTGAAGTTCTTATGATTTTTAGTTTGCAAATATTTCTATATAAAGCAAGCAGATAACAATTGAGAAGAAGAAATGACAGAAATAATCCTAGAATAATTTACTTTACAAGGATAGTTTTATAGTTTCACAATTATCAATTAATTATAAATATACTGATAACTAAAATCAAGTTTACTTTTAATTGTAATCCTTTTAGTATGAACATGACCAGCTACTCTCTTCTATGTATGATAAATTCTTTCAACTTTTAATTTTACTCGGAAAGAATATAACCAAGAAAGAACATCCAATTTCTGTCCCTGATACATTTCTACTAATTCAACTCTAACAAATACTTGCATAAGTAGTTTGCTTGATTCTAAATATCTTTTAAAGAAATGTAAGCTTCAAAGTTTCTGGTGTTTAGAGAAAATGAATTAAAATAGAAATATAAGTGCCAAAATGAAGAATGGTTGGCACAATATATTTTATTACTTTATAATTGTCAGTTACAATCAATGATTGCTAAGTATTCCGACTAAAGGGTGAGCAATATATACAGTTTTTTTATGTAAAAACTTTCAAGATGGTAAGACTTTAAATACTTCTTAGGTAGAATAATGGCTATGTTAGAAATGGTGCTGGGGAAACACAAGGCCTAGGCAGAAGACAGAAGTAAAAATAGTATAAAGGAACAGAGTTCTAAAATAAGAGTAAGTGTGAATAAATCATACATATGCAATCCAACAAACAATCCTTTAAGGGAAGGAGGAAAATGAAAATGAATATGGAACTCAGTTTAAGGGAGATTAAATGATTTTCCAAAGAATACCACTAATAGGCAAAGTAACAAGGCTAGACCATATTTGAGATTAATAGATATATTAGGTGATCTAGAAAAGTTAACATAACCAGATTTATGGTGCTAATTCAGACTTAAAGAAAAAGGACAAGAATTTGGCTTATTATGAGGCATGTCAAAGGAAAAATTCTTAGGGAATAGTGCCAATTTTTAGCAAAAAAGGTAAGCCAGGATTAAAATTAATGCAAATTATGAATATGAGACTTGAGGAGAAAGAATTTATAGCAAACTGAAAATAAAACTTAGATTTGAACCAGTTGTCATCAGGTGGCAATAGGAAGAACTCTTGGAGCCCTTTGTTTAATTTGTTTTGTTTTGGGGAGTGTGTGCACATGTGTGTTGATACATTAAATTAGAGATGTTTCAGAGAACTCCAGGGACAGAATAAGCATTGCAACTGTGGTGTTTGAGAGAGTTCCTATCCGGATGTGATACTGATACAACAAGGCCAAGTAATGTTTAGTGGACTTCATTTTTATGGAGAGATGAACAGGGTAGAGGCATAGGCAAGGCCAGACAAGGGGAGGAAGAAAGAAAAGAAAATTCAAGTTAGGGGGACCAAAGTAAGGGAAAGGAAGAAAAAAAGGAAAGGTGAAGGAAAAAGAAAGGTGAGGGAAAAAAATTATAGTGCTTAGTTTTCAAAATGTTCAGACTATTACATTCATTTTTAAAAATGAAATTTTGTTAAGAACCCATGGATCAACTAGTGAAATACTCATATGATCAAAAGGCTGTAAAATTATAGATCTGAAGACTGTTTTCAAATTTGCTGATATTGGCATAATATTTCTAAAAGATGGGTATGAGTATATGAATTTTGTGATTAGAAACAGATCAAAACTATGAATGCAGTTATCATTATTAGATCTAAAACAATGAATGTGGTTTAATTATTAATATAAAGTTACACAATAATATAGCTTGTCAATTTTATTAACAACTGCTATTGTAAATATATGGTATTTTTTATAGTTTTGAATTAAATACCTTCAACAAAATCACGTGACTTACAAATATTTTTCTGTAAACTGTTAGTAAATATTTTAGTTTTTTCAGCCAAAAGGCAAAACTGAGGTTATGATAGTATACTTGTATAACTATAGGTACTTGTATAACTAGAGATATGCAAGTATAGGTACTTGTATAACTAGAGATAAAACATACTCCCACAATTTTTTGTCATATTTCAAACAGTATTATATCATATTTTTATAATACAAGAACACTAATAAAAATAATATATTTTTTGGCAGGACAATAGTTCACTTAATTAGGGATCATAGTGAATATTCCCTCATCAAGATTGCTTGCAAATATTCATCTGTTAAAGCTGATTTTAATATGTATATATTCATCTTTGAAATCCCTTTTTCATAGAGAGGCACTTCAAAATACCCTTGTCAATCCATGAGCATAAGATTTGTTGTAAGACACTTACAGAATGTTATTAAATTTCTTGTCTTGAAATCTCTGACTTAGCATGTCTTAACACTGAAGATTAATCATCTACAAATGAAAGTTTTGTTAAAGCTCCTCAACTGCACCTTAAGATGGATTTTGAAATCTGAACATTTTCTTTGGGCTTACACTGAGGTCTAAAAAATGCTGTTAGAACAGTAGTGAATTCATAAAATGTTTCTGCTACAAATTTGTTGGGAAATGGATATCTTGCTTTTTATTCTAACTTTGACAGCATGGAAAGTATGTAAAGCAACTTGACATTATCTCTGATTCTGGAAATGTAGGTTGTTTAGCTGACTGTACCACAGTATAAGTTTCACATTTGTGATGCTTTCCTTTATAAGTTTAGTATGGACTCATTGACAAATATTACTAGGTTGGCAGCAAAAAGCTAATTTCCAAAGTCATTTAGTAAAAAGAATTAGTGGTTGAGGGTGGTTCTCTTCCAAAGAAACTCTTCCAGGTTAAGTTAAAAATTAACCTCTACCCTCAACTCATATAATCACAAGAAAACCTCATGATTTCAAAGCCAAAGAGTCCTATATAGTAGATCAAGTAAGGATATACACCTTCTATTTCTGCAAAAATTCACAGAATTAACAATGTTTAAGATTATGAGAGAAAAATGAAGTTCATTACTGACACTGTTGGCTTAATAATACATGATAGATTCAAATATTCTTCTCAAAGTGTCTACTCAAGAATAGCACAATGAGTAACCATAGACTGTCACCCCTTACATTTTCAAAAATTTTGAGAATTTGTTGTCACATATGCTTTTTACTGCTGCGTACATATTTTTCCCACAATGAGCTGTAACACATCTTGGCAGATTCCACTTGAAGTTGTACTGAATTTGCGTTTTCTCTTTATCTTTGAAAATATTCTCACCTGTAGTTGTTCCACACAGAATATTTTGTAGAAGCTAATTTTTCTCTGTCAATTCAGACTTGACATTGACTGTTCAAATAAATAGTTTAGCAATACCAGTGTCATATGTTGACACAAGAGACAAAGCAAAATGCTGTAGTCACTGGCTTTGTTTTTTAAGTAAATACTGGTATTGTTCCTAATGTCTTCAGCTTCTGAGGCATCAAAGCCTAGCTGTTTCTCTTGAAGCAGCAAAAGGCTAATAGTCTTAAAACAAGTTTTTCTTTCTCAGCACATTTCTCTGGCTATTGCAATCAAATACCATTTAGAGAACTCATCATCAGCAAACATCTGCCCTTGCTTAGCAAAAAATAACCCAGTCAGAAATTTGCTTTGTTTAGTCTCATTTTCAATTTTTAAAAATTTTCTAAGAAATTCTGATAAGATGAAAGATCCCATTTAAAATTTTCTAATTTCATGATTATTTCTTTCCAGTGATCTGGGAACAATGTGATTAGTGTTATAATGCCCAGTTTCATTATTATAATAAACAGAATAATTTGCCATCCAATTCTGTAACAAAATAATCCACATTTCCCTGCTCTTAAAAATGTGACAATCAAAATTCACTTTATTTTCTTTTCTTATTTTTATATGATGGACATGCTGTGGTAATAAAAAATAAAATGGATATTCTGTTGAGTTATAAAAGCATCATTGCAATATGTTTCTATAACAAGTACCTCTGCCACTGTAGAGCCAAGACAATATGAAATATGAAAATGGATAAATGTGTGTATGTAAAATTTCATGGAAATTGAAAATTGAAATTTCTATATGATCATTTCCAAGGTAAACTACTCATGTTTTATTATTCTTTTTAAATCATTTAAAATAAAAAAAAAACCTTAGGTAATTTGCCATATAAAAACAGGTGGTCAACTAGTTTTGTTCCATTGACCACAGTAATTAAAAGAATGAAAACCAAGCATCTTAAAAATATCTATATAATTAAAAAATCATAAGGACAGAAAGACAAAGTTATGAAGTTTTTCAAAATTAAATAATAAGAAGAAAACCTTGAAATAAAGCTCAGCAATCTTGAATTTATGTAAGTAAAAGTAGAATGAGCAAATAAAAATGAACTGATTTTGGATGTACAAATACTATTTCAAATTATAAGATGTCTCCTAGGAAACAGTGATGAGTAATATTTGATCTGCTGTCACCTAAGGTAATTATTGTTTATATTAACACATAATTTTCATTCATGTTACAATCAATATTTTTGCTTCCTTGAAATTAACCTATTCTTTACTTTTGTATCTCAATTTATTACTTCTTATAGGCAGCAAATCTTACAATATATCATTAAGGTTCTACAACATCATTAATTGTTAATAAAAAGGCTCTTCAGTGAAAAGCCTTGACATGTTTCCAAAGCTCACTAATTTTGACTTTAGTCAATCACTTAGACTCCCTGTGCTTAGTTTCCTTGGGTCTGGTTCTCCAGGATCAGTTCCTCAGATGAGAAGTTGAATGTAGATTATTTATTCAGGAAGTGCATCCAGGAGAATATCATAAGGAACTTAGGGAACCAAAATAGGGAAGAAGTCATATAAGGCTGTGTTTTGAGGCAAGGACTCCACCTCAGGGTGATCATATGGGGAGATCTGGAGTGTACACTGGACCTCAGAGGTAGTTTCACTCAAAAGAGAGGTAGACTTTCCTATTCTATCAGTCAATAATTGGCTGTATTACCAGGAGGATGAAAGCTCCCAGTACTTGGCCAGAGGAGCTTCATTAGCCCAAGGGCAGTCCTGTAGAAGGTCTCAGATACAGGCCATTAGAAGAAAAGCACTAGGGTAGAAGATAGAAACATAAAATGGAACTGAGGCAGTGTGGGTGAAGCATTGACTATTTGCTACATCTGGGTAACAGGGTATATAAAATTACCTAAATATTATTGAATGCTTACTTTATTCCAAATACCACTTTATTTTTCTTTAAGATAATATTATGTATAATTACTCAATAAATGGTACCTAATTAACTAGATTAATTTTATTACTCATACAAATTCAGGTTTATTGTATCTACATATAAATTATGAGACTAAATTGTCCATCCTTTATTTAAACATTAAAATGTCTTCAGTTATTACCAATTTATTATTATTAACTTATGTCTTGTCCTGAATGAAATACTACTACAATTTTTAGTATAATTGAACTTGGAGGATCCCCATAATAGCAGTAAAGTTCCTAGGACTTTAAATTGGAGAAAACTACACAGGTAAACTGCAAATAAATACTGTATATGCTACAGAATAGTCTAGGTTTTTTTCTGGGTGTACTATTTGCCATATAAGGGGTATTTTTTTGCTCTAGGGGAAGAAACAAAAGTGAAAATTATAGATGTTAGAAATTCCTGGCATCTGGCATCCTGATACCTTAACTTATATGTTGTAACTCTTCTTTTGACGGTATACACCTTTCCCTTTGGTTATATACCTCTGGGTGTAGTACATTAAATTAGTTATTGAAAATATGTATGTATAATGTGTTTGTGTGTGTGTATGTAAAAGATTTTTTCTTATTCTTAACATGATTACATCAAATAATGAGTCTCCAACTCCTACATATTTATCCAAGATAAATGTTATAGTGCAAAAGTTTTTCTCCTTTAGATTCATCTCATTATTTATAAGTGTAATTAAAAATGTTATAATGCAAAAGTTTTTCTCCTTTAGATTCATCTCATTATTTATAAGTGCAATTGTCTCTAATATGGAACATTTAGGGATAGTGTCTATTTTGTTGCAAATTCAAAGTTTATGTATACTTACATAACTTATTAATATTTACACATATTTGAAATAATATTTTAGTCATAAAATTATTAATTTTAGGCATCAGTAATAGGTAGTACCCATATTTCTTTTATTGGTGATTGGAGTGGATTTTAAAATCTATCCTACAAATTGAAAGATTATACCATCTCATGCTACCTGCACTTATTATGAATGTTTCAACGTGAGGCAAAGTTTGAATGGAAGGAATTCAAAATAGTGTGAGAATTAACTACATAAATATCTAGAATGATGTAGGCATATAAATTGCATAGCCTTGTATTTTGAAAAGCTACTCTTATTTAATTACTTGTATTTTACAGCAGATGTGATGACAGTCTATGATGAAAAGTTTTACGGCAAGAGAAAGTAAGACTAGAAAAGCCCAGAGAGAATTTTAAATATAGTATACTTCAGATGACCCATAAAAGCAACCTGACTGGCCCTTATGAACATAAGTACACAGAAGGCAGAAGTCAAAGGCTCCATATAAGTATTCAGATCCCAGACACTGACAGTATACATCAGTGAAGTTGATGCAATACCTATCATGGATACAAGGACCTCTGAAGACTTTATGATATTGGCAGTACAAATGAGTTGTATATTACAAGTGACTTACAAGTAAATTTAGAATCCCATCTTCCTGCTAAAACTGTACTTTCTCAGCATAATTTTGGTATATATTTGAAAGGCTCAGTCATTCTGCTTAAACTTTCTGAGTCCCACATTCCTGTATATTAAAGTGAAAATGAGACAGGAAATACCTTTTTTCATGGTGTGTTAAAGATAAATATTTTTTTAAATGTTCAGTGATTGATCAGCATATAGTTGTATTTAAAAATGTTAATTACCTTCTTTAATCATACATGAATTACTTTAAAATTTAACAAAATTTTAACAATCCCTTTATGAGGATGACAATGTGAAAACTAAAAACAAACAAACAGATATGTATCTGTTTATTGGAGTCTCATGATCTTTGAAAAATCTAATGGCTGAATCTTAGTCTTTTAACTACATATAAGGGCAGGAGTTTTTGAAGTGGTTAATTTTCTCCACAGACAGCAATGCTGTCGTTCTTGCATACTTATCTTGTAAAGAAGTTCTCTTAATGACCTTGGCTTCAATGAGAATGATATCCTACCATGAAGTGGAAAATAGCATAAAGAAGCAAAGAAGGAGCAGTATTGGCTGTTGTTCTTTTTTAGTTTACCAGTAAGTAAGACCCCTCGTTGGGTAACATACAAAAGGAAAAAGGTGGCCTAAAATATACAAACCACTTAGAGATTTTCTTAAACTGGGAAATTACCAAGCTAATTTTCATAATATATTGTATATTCTGAGGCAATAACCCTGGGAGTTTAGATTAAACTTCAAAGTAAAATATTTATTCCACAGATAATATGGCCCTTGTCCTATATGCACTTAAAAATATGAATCACTTCAGAGATAGATGAGGATAGGTTTCTCTCTTCTCTTCTCTTTTTGCATTACCTGTTGGAATAATAAAGACAATCCACATAATTAGACCCCAAATTCCACTTGCCTGAATTTAGTCTGTAGTGTCATATGTGACATATTATTTCTGTTTCAAAAGACCACACTTCCAAAAAAGGATTCACTAGTGATTTAATAGCTTAGATACTTAACAGGCTCCATGTCTGGAGTACATAATTTGTTTTGCCTTCTGACTGGTACTCTCCCTGGATGTGTCTTCACAGCATACCTTCTCCCTTTTTCTAGTTCCCTGCTCAAGTCTTAACTTCTCAACAATATATCCTACACTACTCTGTGTAAAACAGGAGCCTCAGTTTCTTGTGAAACTGTTATCTTGAATTATTTTTATTATCCTTACCTAGCACTTATCCCTTCTCAAAACCATATTATGTATTTATTTGTTGGTTTTATTGCTATCTTTCCCTTATAATATAAGCATGATAATGCAATGCCTAGGCTTCCTTTTTGTTCACCAATTATCAGCAACACCTAGAAGAGCAGCTTTCGTGTATCAGCTGATTTATATTAACTGATTTATGTCATTCTCAGCTTTGCCCATGGAGACTCAATATTCCTTTAATGATACTTACACCATTGGAATTCATGTTCTATGGTACCAAAGACTGGATATTTCCAAATTCACTTGGTCATAAGAATAGTCTGTCTTGCTGTTTGCTCTATAGAGTGGTAGCTTTATCTTATACTGTACCATTCAGATGAATTTAATTGGCTGGAGTTACTTCGGGAAGCTTGGTGGGAATTGAAGTACAAGTGAAATTAGGTTGAATTCAGGATTTTAGTCAATAAAGATTCTAACGCAATGACAATGTCAGTGATTAAAATAGGGTTTCAAACTTTTCGTATCTCCATGATGGTAGCAACCGGCAGCGCCTTTGTTTTCTTTTTAAATACTGTTTGAAACATAAAAGTTTCCCTTGTGATATGAGGTTATTTGATTAATCATAACATTTGGAAAATACCCACTTTCCCTCTAAACTGACATACTTCATGTAGTTTGCTCCAATTTTTCAGTCTTGTTTCCCTCTATTTTCTTGTTTCTCTCATGTGTCCATTGAATACAAAACTTGTTTAGTGCTCTGGGGCTCTTTTTTTGTTGGCACTGAATATTTCATATTTGGACAAATCTGGAAGAGTTAAAATCACTAGGTTAGTTACTCTGATTTCTGTTTTTCATTTCTTCTCCACTATTTTTTTAAAACATTTTTTTCCTTCTTAACCATCATTTGCATTGTTAATCTCCAAAAAAGAAATTTGGTAATTCTAATGTATTCCCTAATGAATGACATGTTTTTTATAGTTAACTTTATATTTATATGTATTTCTTTATAATACATTACCTAGACCATGTATTTATTACAATAAAAATACAAAGAAGAAACCCAGGAATTCCACTTCTAGGAATTTACCCTATGAATGCAACAGCCCAGTTTGAAAAAGACAGATGCACCCCTATGTTTATCGCAGCATTATTTACAATAGCCAAGAAATGGCAGCAACCTAGGTGCCCATCAATAGATGAATGGATAAAGAAGATGTGGTACATATACACAATGGAATACTATTAAGATATAAGAAGAAAACAAATCCTACCATTTGCAACAACATGGATGGAGCCAGAGGATATTAATGCTCAGTGAAATAAGCCAGGCAGAGAAAGACAAGTACCAAATGACTTCACTCATTTGTGGAACATAACAACAAAGCAAAACTGAAGGAAAAAAGCAGCCTCACAGATTCCAAGAAGGGACTAGCGGTTACCAAAGGGGAAGGGTGGGAGGGGCATTATGATTGGCACGTATGGTGTGGGGGGGGTTGTCACGGGGAAGGCAGTGTAGCACAGAGACAGTAGTGACTCTGTGGCATCTTACTACACTGATGGACAATGACTGCAGTGGCGTGGGGTGGGGACTTGCTAATATGGGTGAATGTAGTAACCACAATGTTTTTCATGTGAAACCTTCACAAGGGTGTATATCAATGATACCTTAATAAAAAAAAAAAAGAAAAAAAAATACAAAGAAGTATATTTATATATATATTTTATTTCTAAATTGTTTTAAAAAATAGACACCCTTTTTATAAACTCTCAAAGTAGCAAGTGATGTCTTTTTTTTAAATTTAAGCATCATTGATATATATACAATCTTATATTGGTTTCAAGTATACAACACAGTGGTTCAACAGTTACCCATATTATTAAATCCTCACCCCCACTAGTGCACTTATTATGTTAATACAGATGTTACAGAATCCTTGGCTATATTCTCCATGCTGTACTACCATCCCTGTGACCAACTGATATTATGATTGAGGATTTTTGTGCCCCTTTATCCCCCTCAGCCTCCCTACTCACCTCCCTCTCCCCCTCCCCCATGGTAACCACCATTTGCAAGTGTTATGTCTTAAAATTACTTGGCAGCAAAACATAATTATTGATTGATTAAATAATAATCTCTTAAAAACTGAATTAGTTGAATGACTCCATTGAACTTGGGCTGTTGTACAGTAACCTTCAGCAATTGATAGTATTGTAAGTGCTGATATCTACATGAAAATTTGGATTTTAATTATTTTAATATCTTCATTCAACTAAAATATCAGTCGACTAAAATAAATGTTGAGCAGATGTTTTTCATTGTTTTTTGTGGTTTGTTGACAATATTAGTAAACTGGAAAGTTATTAAGACTGATGTCTGTTACAGGATTTGCTAGACAGTATCTTCTTTATCAAGAGCTTCCAATAAGAAACTGAATTGGGGAAAATACTACCATTATTTGATGTTATGTTTATATATTAAAAAGCAATGTAAATAATATGTATTTAAAATAGACATTTTCATCAAAATATTTGAAGGTCTTAACCAAATATGTAGCTCATTCAAAACTTGGAAAAGGCTTTTGGTATTTAGTTGAGAACCCAAATATTTACATAAACTTGGAATATGTTGTTGGTGCTAAAACAAGTTGTTAAAAATAAGAAAGAGCTGATTTTTTACATTTTTCAATTATTCAGATTTTTCTACCACTTTTTATTAACAAATAATAATTTATTTAGAAATAAAAACATATTTCCAAATTCCAGACTTTATTTATATTACTTAGGCTTAACTTCAACTAATAATATTATTTAACTTCAATTAGTAAATTTTGAACAAGCTCTAGACTTTTGTAGCTGAGAGCTCATTATCATGCCTCTTGGCAGCACAAAAAATCATTTATATTCTATTCAAAATCAGATGTTTACATACATATTTTTGAATGGTAATGTGTGATTATGTTTTATTGAACCAAAATCAGATTCAAAATTTCATTTGTAGAATTACTTTAGTAATGTCAATCATTTTTTTTTCACCTAATAAGCCAAAACATAGTGTTACTGCCTAATATGTGCAGTTTTACAGGGAAACACACTCACTTGAACATAAATGCCCTTAATTAGGGCTGATACTTCTAGAATCAGAAAGCAAAGGCTGAGCATTGACAAATATGATGTCTAATATCTTGTCCTACAATAGTCCTGAGATCACTGGTCAGTCCTGTGGTCACTGAGTAGCTTTTTGTCATAAATATTTGGTTCTTTCCTTTCTATATTTGTGGCTACAAATGTTGTTATTGGTCATCTCAAATTGATCCAAATAAAATGGGACTATATTACAGTGTGCTTGACATTGCATTAGTTGTATTAGTGATTATTGGTAAATTTTTAAGAACTTCACATATATTAATTCGATTCACCTTTACAATTATCTTCTACTGAATATTTCCTTACTTTCACCACTGCTCTACACTGTCAAAGGTTTTTTTGGAGTCACGGCTTCAAGCTATAAGACATAGAATAAGGTAGACATAAACTAACCACTAAGGCAGACATAAACTAATCACACCCTTCCCATCATATTATTGTGCTTTTCATTAGAGTATATTTCATGTGGAATTCAAATTCATTATTTTGAGCAAAATGACTTGGTCTCTCAACACTAGCTACCTGTCAGAAAACCTTTGACTTTTCTCTCTCCATGAGAAAGTTATAGGTGCTTATGTTTAAACATTAGTATGAATATTTTAAAGCACTCCTATTACATTTTATATTACTAATTAACTGTTGAATTAAACCACTCCAAATATTCTACAGAGAAAGGATAGAATAAGAAAATGAAAACTACAGTTCTGTGTTTTTCTAACAGTGTCATCTGAATATTTTCAAAATAACTCAAATCACTGTTAAATCTTTCACCTGTGTTTTATAATTGTTACTAATTGGCTTGCTCAGTAGAACTATACTACTTACATCAACAAAATGCTTTTATCATTACACATTGCCAGCACAAGTATTAATGTTTAAAATATTGACAATTTAATAAGTGAAATACTACTGTTATAATTAATACAGAATATCTACTCAGTATTTGGGTACATTTTCCATACTCTTTTAAGATCCTGCAGATGACTGTAATGTACAAGTAGGGCAGACAGCCGTTGTTGATATGGAAGGCTAATATCTGATACAATTTTGCTGGATTCAGGTTTAGTCTTCTTCATGGGCTGTAACTGTTGGGAAAATATGGAATTGCACTATCCTCAGTGTTCATTGCCTACAGGGTTCTCCATGTCTTTATGCTATTGATTTTTGTCTCCTTAATTTTTGTCAATGTTTAGAATACACAATATAACCCCCAAGCCTACTTGCCCTCCGTTTTTGCACTTTTTTTTCTTTTTCTGAATGTTGAAGTCAAAAAGAAATTTTAATAACAGAGTGAAAAATCTAGATATACATTGAGGAAATATAGTTTTAGCCAATTGCAAAACAACAACAGTAGCCACCTAGAATAAACATTCAGAAAAACATTTTTTTCTATCTGTATATGCTGTACTTTCTCTAAATGAAATTCTTGATAGCAGGAGACAAAGAATTTTCTTAACTACTCAAAACCTCCTGCATCTCTGATGAAACATCTCAATCTAAGAATGGATGTATTTTTCCACGTTTCACTGGACACAATATTTTGATGGACAACATAAATCAACATATGCAAAACATTTCCTTTTGTATGTTGAAATTCATAGGTTAACCTCTTTTTATTGAGATTTTATATGCTGTATATGTGGTTATACTAAAACATAATATTTTCCGTATTCCATTTTTTGCAGCTGGCTACAGTCAGGAAGGACTGTTTACTACATAGACAGGTAAGAAGGGGAGCTAGACATTAGTGAGATTTATTTTTTAAGTATTTACATTACTTCAAAGGGGATTAAATTTAAGAAACATATTAACATGTCATTAAATTAGCATTTAAAGTTTATTTGTTGCTTTTTTTTTCAGAGATGAATGATTGAATAGCCTCTAAATCAACAACTCCAAATGCACTTTGGTGAGTTCTAATTAAATTTTATTTTAATGATCATAGTATAAATATAAGGGCTATGACTGGTGTTAAATCCAGTGATTTAAGCCAAAACAAATAGTAGGAAATATAAATACATATTGAATAAATTATAAAATACTTTATTCAAATTGATGGTGCCAAGCAAGATAAAATAAACATATGTCCATAATGTGTTAATGATTTATTTTCTATGTTAATTACTCATTGTGCAGTTAAGCTTCCAGGGGCACTCAGTATTCTAATATAAGGGGTTATCTCTGTAGACGTACTGTGCTTGGAGCAGTAAGTTCACATTTTGTAAATTTTTCAGAGAGCATGAACAATATAAGAATTTGTTATTGACTGGGATTAATTTGAGTTCTGCTTGCCATTTTGCTGTTCTTAGTCTTCTCAATAACACTCATTTATCAGTTAACTCAGTCAAAAACTAAAGAAATAACACTGCTTCCTTTTCTGAAATATCTGCAAAGGAACTCAATAAAAACATTCCAAATCAATACAAAGAAGCAAACTAAACCATTCAAAGTCTCTTGAGATCATCTCTCATGACACCTTTTGATATAATATGTTCCTAAGAGCTAGTCTATGCTGTTTGTTTCATAGCAAGTGACGTTTACTTATTAAAACAAAAGGAAAGTCAAATAAAGAATAGTGCTAACATGTAAAATTAATCCTAAACCTCAGGCAGTGCTGTAATGTTGTACATATATTGAGCAGTAGTTAAAGTTAGCATATCATTGGGCCAGATATTTTGTACACAACCTGAAGATCAATTGTAATAATATACATATATAACCTTAATATGCTTAAATCTAAAATTTGGGGGAAAATATTTTTATATTGCCCTAAAATGTGATTTTAAAATGTTGGGCTTTACTGAAAGTTTAGTTATTGACAAAATAAGTAAATAATAACATCATGTTACAGGTATCCTTGGTTGATTATGTCATAGGACTGAAACACTTTAATTGTAGGATCCTCCAGACCTACTTCTTGAATGTGTGCATTTTGAGTACCTACTCAATAGGGTTATTGATTATTGTAATCTTAACATTTTATTCTACCATGATCTAGCATTCTAGATATTCCTCCGATTTTGTGTTTTTCCAAATCTGCTCTGTTCATCATTATATATAACATAATGTAAAATAGTTAAATTCATGATTATTTTATACACACACACATATCTACACACCAGTTCATATTCAGTACTTTCTAGTTAATTCTTTGCAAGTTTAAATACTAATACTTTTGCGTTCCTCATAACCAATTAATTTAAGTTTAATATTATATATCTCACTTAGGTTTATGTTCAGACTGAATAAGATTATCACAAGAAAACCAGTATAATACATATATGAACCTTAGGTCTGGAAATTGAAAGACCTGAGTGTGGGATTCATCCCTGCTGTGTCCTCACTTTGTGCCCTTGAGAAAGGTGTCAAATCTTCCTTATCAATATATAAAAATGGGAAGAGTCATTACCTTACAGGATCTTTTTTGAATAAAAAAGAATATAATTAGGAAGAACATTGGCATGAGGTTAGTGCTGAACAAATGTTATTGCTTTTTCCTAAAGTATTTAGCAACTGAGAATAGTTGACAAAAGGTAATGATTTATCACATATATTAAATAAAATATTCTAACTATACATGCAACAACCTTTTCTTTTTTCTTGTTACAATGAAAGTAGTGTCTCTTTTACTCTCAAGGTCAGCCTCTCTATTTGTATCCCTGTTTGCATACCTCTGGCTTCACAAGAACATCACTATTTGGTGACCAGCTCTTCTTCATTTTCCATCTTGCCCATTTTCCTAGAGCATTAAATATAGCATATAAATATATTTTATTAATTTTCATAATAAAATATGCCCTTTCTTTACTGTATATCTCTTTCCAGCATCCCCATCACTCCAATTCAAAACCAAAAATCACAGCGAAAACTTCAAGCTCAAACTGTCTCATCCTATTCATTTCCATCAATTCCTTACTCTATGAGAATATCTTTTTAACATCCTTCCACTAAAGCTGTCTTCTTCCTTTCCAAACATGACATTCCTGCTCTTTGTCCTGTCTCACTGGCTATTCTTTCATTACTGTTTTCTCTTTCCTTTCTTCTTCACAAACAATAAATGGTAGTGGTGTACATGCCCAGTATTGGATCTTCTTTTCAATTTTTTAATACTCCACCCTTAGGTGAGTTTAAATTCCTTGATTTTAAATGTGTCTTATGCTAATGTCTCTAAGTACCATTAGCATCACTATCCTAGAGCTCATCTTTTATGATTTAGATTCACAAGAACATTGAATATGTTACTTTCTCTAGATGTCAACAACGTTTTCAAATTAACCAGGTCAAATTTAATGGAAATTTACCAGGCCAAATTTAATGGAAATTTAAGCAATCCATATAACTTAACATATTCCATCTTTGCAAATGACTTCCCAAATCACTATGTAATTAAAGTCAGATGTCTGTTTTCTTTGCTCCCATTTGCTTAACCTCCATGCATCAAAATCATGGGACAATGTCTTACTCCTCAAAAACATAACTTAGATTTACTCTCTGTTCTTTGTCCTCATTGACAAATTTTAATTCTGCAACCTTTTATGTTCAAGCTATTTGTATCTTTGAATCTAAAGTATGTCACCTACAGATTACACACAGTAGATCACAGGTTTTATCAAATCTGACAATCTCTGTATATTGATTATGTCATTTAATTCTTCCATATTTAAAAGGAGAAGAACCCTTAACAATATTTTAAAGTGTACATTCCAAAGTTGCTTAAATTTTGCAAAAGATAAGTCTTTTCTTTATCTTTAAAATTATAGATATATGGTTAAGTAGGAAATTTAACTAATACTTGAATTTCACAAAGTGGAATTAACAGGAAAATAAATTATTCTAATTATAAAACATCTTTTTTTGGATCAGGGTTTGTAATATATTGTCTTATTTTTAAAATGATTTCTAATACTATCAATACTTCCTTTGAATATTATGTAACATTCCATCTATTTGTCTATTCCATCTTTTTAACTATCCTATTTATTCATTGGTTTATTAGTGAAACATTTTATCTTTTGGCAGATAATTATTTTCTAAATAAAAGTTAGAGTTATAACGTTTAATAACTTGCCAATTATGCCTTACTAAAACATTGAATAATAATTTGTTTCTTAATTTTGGAAACTTAGCACATGTGTTTTATCTTCCCAAATATCATGTGGCAATTAATCCTAGAATTTCAAAGAACAATATATACTTTACTGAGAAAAGATTGACTACAAGGGCAAGACTTGGAGACACATTTTAAGAGGAAGTATGATATCGTAAGACCTCTTTAACATTCTTAAGGAAATTAGGAAGTCAATTTTTATTATTTGATACTTAGAAAGATTATCCTTTTTATAGTAAGTGAATAGAGTTATGAGAAATTGGAATGCAAATGAAATGACCTTAAAAAGATGTATATTCTCTGATCTTATGTATATATTTATGTATTTATGTATGTATGTATGTATACATATATGTATATTTATGTATATATATATATATATTGATGAGTGGATGAATGGATTGACGGGTGGATAGATGAATGAATGGATAGACAGAGAAACAGGCAGGCAGGTAGACATATTTGACTTCTGAAATTTCTTTTATTAAAATAATCTTCTTTTTAAAATACTAAAAAAAAATATTTTTTGAAGCAAAACTCTTCAGATAAGCCATTGTTATTATTTTTCCGGGATTTTAGCTTATTTTGCTTTTGTTGTTTTGTGAAAATTTATGTATAAAGAACTCTTTCCAAAGATATAAAACATAATTCACGCTGAAGTTTCCAGATGTGATCAGTGTGTTGGTTATTAAATCAACTATGTATAATTG
This sequence comes from Manis javanica, assembly GCF_040802235.1. Classification (NCBI taxonomy): domain Eukaryota; kingdom Metazoa; phylum Chordata; class Mammalia; order Pholidota; family Manidae; genus Manis; species Manis javanica. The sequence continues at coordinate 122,595,325 of NC_133160.1, read as the reverse complement.
AATGCTTGTAACTTATGTTGTCATGACTAGTTGCCCTAGATTTATGCTAAATGACTTGTTTTTATTATTCCTTATATGAATACATATTTTCCCAACACAGGAGTATGCAATGAAGAAATTTCTAATGTAGCATATAATGTTTGTTTTGCAAATATGAAAAAAAGTAGATTTAGCTATTGTAAATGCATACTTTTAAAACCCTAAAACATCTTTTTTTAAATTTTTTCATGTGAAAATTGGATTTTTACTTTGTCCTTGTTTGCTAAAACCTTACTTATATTTTCAATATGCAAATATGGATTTTTTTGCTTATCTAAATTTTGCTAGATGCATAAATGAAATACTAAATACACATATTATCTATAATATCTAAAACCATTTTTTAAAAAGAAGGAATAAATGTGACTAGTTTAGGCTAATTTTACTTTTAGCAAAAAATTATTTCAAAAATGTTTATGGTTATGTGTATTTAGTATTTATTTTAGACGAACATGTGCTATTTTTAAATCAATTATTTTATTGAAATACTATTGTAATCTTTGAAATTTTTTATCATGACATTTATTTTATAAAAATGTAAATAGAAACTCATAGACTTAAGGAACTTAACCTGTGTCATGAAACTTTTTTGATGGGGAAGCGTGAAATTTGATGTTAGGCAACTGGACACCAGAAACCCCACAGGTTTAACATGTTATAGGGAAGAACAGACTAGCTTCAGGGAATAACTTCATTTTCAACCGTTCCAACCATCTTAAAATAAAATGTTTATGTCACCTGAAATTATATGCAGCAGACCGGAAGAAAATACTTTATCTAATTCCCTAAGCTTTCTTTTTTTATTACTTGGATGCCTTGAATAAGTATTTTGCTAGCTGTATTATACTGTGAATCTGGAACCTCTGATGATACATAAAATTATTTTCAAGTCTAAAAGTTTTAATTCACATAGCTGATTTAGGTTTTTCATAAAACATTGCAACTTAAAAATTTCACTTTAATCAAAATTTTATCTGCTTGTAGCATAGATATGTCAAATTCTAAATTTATGTTTTGCTTTCTTCTACTTTGTATCATAATTTGTATGTTAGATTTTAAAATCATGTTTTTCTTCCATGATTAAAAATTTGACAAAAAGAGGAAGGTAGGACTGTTTTAAAAAGGATATTTGAGGTCACATGCTTTACCCATACAAAAATAAAGGAATGAATCAAGAGTCAAAACCAGGTTTGACGATACATCTGCACACACAAATACATTCACAAACCTATTTACACACTGTAACACACATATATGAACATTTGCACTAAGCAGATTTTCCTCAGCTGAGAATACAAATGGTTTTGTATTTATTAGAAATTGCCAGCATTTGATTTAAGATGTAAGCAGATTTCACAAATGATTTTTGAATCTTTTGTGAGAAGATTCCAAATTTTTACCTCTTATCTTTTGACCAGGAAAACTGGTCAAAGATCTACTTTGTAATTTTAAGGATGGGGACTTCATAATTGCATCCCTTCATTTCAATACAAGATATTGTACTTTTAACTCTAATTAATTATATATAGAGAGAAAAATATAGAAGAAATATTTTTTCTTATATATATGTAAATATATTTTTTCTTATATGTATAAGAAAAAATAACTATGGTTAAACAAGTAAGAGAATTTGGTTGGGGTGGATAACCTCAAGTGAGTATGAGAATAGAAACTATAATGAAGTTACCCTTGAGTAATAAGTCTGATTATAACTATTTAGTAGGAATAGAATTTGGGGGAGCATATCTCCCAAATCGTGTGCCCTGTTCATTTGCACAGAATAAATTGAACACCCAACAATAATGACTTCGTCTTTTTACAAATCTGCAGTAGGCGGGTCATTATACACACAGCATGGGGTATTCACCTTGGGCTACATATTCATCACATGTTTATACCATTCAGTGTAGGAGAGGCTGTTTGTTTTTGTTTTTCCAGAAGAAATACCTTTAGATGACACCAAAAGTTCTGCTCCTGTATAAGCATCTTGTTGGAATGAGATGTAAGCCATGTTTGATATGGTTGGGATAACAATCAAGTTCAACAATTGGGCTTATATCCTATAATGCCAGTTGCTTGTAGCAAGTGGAGAAAGAGTATCCTTCTACCTGCCTTGAAAGAACCCAGAATTTAAGTTTTTGTAATTTAGTCTGGATTATGTTTCGATAAGGTTTTATCTAGATTTGTGTCTGGTTTAATTAATGTTGATGTATACTTATATTTACTTTCAATATACATGTTTTTCCTCATAAGAGGAACTATTCAAAATTATGAATACCTTGCTTTATTAGATATCTCCTTAATATGGTCTTGAATAAACTCCTCAGTTGGGAAATGGTTAGGTAGGATGAAGTGTTTTCATACTGCATAAGGGAACTTGGGCTGTTTTCTGTCAGAGGAATGCCCCCTTTTCTGAAAGTGTCTGTGAGAACTAAGGGTGGGTTATTAAAAATCCCGGGGTAGAGGGTGAGGGTATGGGTGAAGATGGTCAAAAGGTACAAACTTCCAGGTAGTAAGTCCTGGGGATGCAATGTAAAGTATGATAATTATAGTTAACAATACTGCATTACATATTTGAAAGTTGCTCAGAGAGTAGATTTTAAAAGTTCTCACCAACACCAAAAAAAAATAATAATGTAACTGTGAGGTGATGGATGCTTTAACTAAACTAATGTAACTAAACTTACATTTTTCAATGTATACATGTTTTTAATACCTTAACCCTACATAATGTTATATTTCAGTTATATCTCAGTAAATCTGGGAAAAAATATCTGATGTGATCTTAACCAGAAAGGATTCATTAAATTTGTTAGCAAGCTATCAGAAGGTTGGGGCTATTGTTTATAGTACATTACCTAACAAGGGTGCCTTGATCTTTATGAATGATACAACTAAAAATAATGTTTAAAAATAGTAAAAAATAACATTAATTTTATTTTTGTCTAAATGTTGTAGGGGTACAAACCAGGAACACTATGAGCCTATGCTTTTTACTGTGGTCTGAATGCAGTTTTCTTGTTTGGGGTAGACCTCATACTTGTTACAGTCATATGTAAAATACTATGCTATTAATAACTTGTGTTGTCACAGCTGTTATTTGATTTAAACTTAAAAATCTCAAATCTTACTAGTGCTTCAACATTTGATCATGATGAATCTTTGTCTAAGTAAACATACTGGTTTGTTTTCCATATGTCATGAAATGACAATGAAAGTAACAATGCTTATAGAATAAAACTGTATAAATATTTTGAACTTTAGCAGCAGCTCTTCTTTAAAGATTAGCTTCTGCATCAAACAGACATTGAATCCACACCTAGTAGTTTAAGCAGTAAACAAGATATTGAGCAATACTAGAAAGCTTATGGAATCTTTTAATGGTCAAGGGGAACAAACTTTCACTTGAGTATAAGGAACAACTACCGGACTCAAACACAAAACTGAGAGAGATGGGGTTTTCTGCCAACTCTATTCTATGCTGTCTATGCAGTAATAAGAAAACTACTACAACCACTGTAACATCTAGATATATACCATCTGTGTTTTTACCTAGGTTAATAAAACAGTTTATCCATGTCTCACTGTTTTTTATTTGGAATCAAAATCTAACATGTTTGCATTTGATGGACAGTCCCTAAATTATATGCCCTGTATGTCAGTACTCTAGTAGAAAAGTTGAGAAATAAATTGTTTTAGTTTGTTTTTGTTTTTACTGTATACACCATGATTGGAGTTACAATGCAAGAAACCATTAAAATTTGGAAATGATGGTGTTCAAAATATTTTAGACTGCTATAAATGAAAGGCATCCTAGCAAAAGTTAACATATATTTTAACATATGTTCCATTCTTAAGTATTTCTAAACAACAAAAACAAAAATATCACAGTCTTTTTAAACTGAATGATATCAGAACTGGGGCTATAGTGAGGCCTAATAGAGGTGCAGGAATTTTCAGATGTAGGAATGAGTCCAACTCTTACCAGTTATTTTAAGTTGCAAATATACTATTTCTGGATTCTTTCTTTTTCTTTTTTTTTTTTTTTTTTTTTGGTTATACAAAGCTGTGCTACAATACTCTGTTTCCTATGAAATAAGTTGCAGGAACACCACAACTAAGACAATTTAAATTGTACAGGAAAGGCATACAATTAAAAAGAAAATAAGTTCAAATGTAAATATAATCAAGATAAAGCCAGAGTAGAAGAAAATGCATGTACCTATTATCATTTTCATCTCTGGATTTTATCATAAGAAAACATTTGAGTATATAAATTATTTCCTGTCCTTCCCATTCCATGCTTCTTTGAGCTCAGCTCGCACTTTAGTCATGGAGGACAAAGAAAATAAATACATTTCCAGAATAAACATCCATTCCAATGAGGACAGATTGCTGTCTCCTCAGTTATGATAGGTGTTGGGTACATTATTAGGAGGCTAGAATACATTATAATTTGGGGGAAGCTTTTCCCTCTACAATATTATGTTTCAGGTCAACTTCAGTGAAAGAATGCTTAGGTAACCAAGCATTGGCATAAACTTGGTATTTGGCACTAAGGTAACAACTTTTATGAGCCTGTTAGGCAAGCCACAAAAGCTATGGTAAATCTGACATGTGTTCTGCAATTAGTCTTTTATTTTAAATTTTTTTTTTCTTGGTGACACAGATGTCCTAGGATCTTTTGTAAGCTGGTCCTTGGAATGCAGTATGCACCCAACTTCTGCCAGAGAGCTTTGAGGGTAAATTGACTCTGCTTACTTTGCCTGACCTGTTGAACAGTCTGATAAGCATGCCGTGTTACATCTGGCTACTTCTATCTGCTTTTCTCCATATTTGAGGGCCTGTTTCAGTGGCAGAATCTTCCATTTACATGCTTAGCTTACTGAGGAAAGTCAGTATAGAGCTTTTCCAGGTTATTACTGTTTGATTCATAAATACGTTTTCCTTGATTTGGTGAAGGGAATGTTCTCTGGCACCTCTCCAGAGATATAATTAAGGAATAGTGAATGGTTCAGATATGATTTTTTTCCCTATATATCTATTGGTATTTGAATTAATTATATCATTCAACGTAATTTATGGCATCTCCATTTATTTTAGAATAAGCCAATATTGAGTGCCAGTTTCAGTCTACCAATTTAGCAAACCATTGCTACTATTCCCAGCTGTTCCAGCAATTATGATTAATTCAGATTATCTAGATACGTGCCTATATCTAGCATATGTTTCTCTATCATACATTCATCATAATTCAGTATTTCATAGAACTTGAATCTTGTTTTCTCCTGTATCTATTGATAGCTACAAAAGAAATGTGATTCTTTCAGGCAGTCCTAGAAGTTGTATGTTCTTTTGAATTTCCTTTGACACAAGAATCAAAAATTGTAGGTTGAAGTTTTCTGTATTAAAGCTTTCTGTAACAGTTATAAGTAATCAGTTAGCTCATCCATTCTTATAAACTTCAATTCATAATAATTTATAACAGCAAATATTCATTCTACTAAATAAATTCCCTTATTTTCAATAGACACATTGGTGTTGATGCTTTATCTGTGAAGATTAAAACAAGAATAGAAGACAAAGTAGAAGAAAATACATGCAACTGTTATTGTAAAACAGATAAAAATTTAAGAAATACCCTAGCTGCCATGTGTTAAGGGCTGTAAGAATTCCTTCCTCTGATGCTAACCTTTACATAGTGCTTCCACAATTAACCAGATTCCTACTTTTCTCAAATATTTGTTGTCTGAAGCCAGTCTAAGCTAACTTGTTTATTTACCAACATAATGTTTCTGTTTCTGATACTAAAATTCAATCTAGCTATTTTATACAGGGAGAAATATTCTAAAAGGAGACAGACAAACTCGCAGAATTTTCAGAAGTGCTACAAAGAGCAGATCCTGGATGAATTTCTAGTAGGAAGGTCCAGAACTCCACTGAGATGAACCTGTTAGTTAACACTGACCTTGTTGTACTAGAATCCTTCTCTCCAAACCATGATTAGAAGACTGCTGCCTCTTCTCATCAATAACTGTGATTGTCTAATGCTGCTCATATGGTTACTCTTACTTATTTCACATTGTCTCCTTCTGACACAGAATCTTGGGCTGATGCCTGTAAGTATCAGAGAGTTGTTTAAAAGACCTTTAGCAATGTATGAAAATGCTCATTCAAACATCCACCCACACAATACATAATCAATACTTATATAATTGTATACTTCCATAAGTAAGAATTGCACAACAGTTTCCATTTACTTTGGCAAGTTAAATGAACATAACCTATATCCAAGAAAGGAAACAAAAAAGGCTGATTTACCTTAGTGCCAAAATAATTTAAAAATTATTTTGGTTAACTGAATCAGTATGACTTCTTCCTTATGACTAAAATGACTGTCTGATCACTTGAAACACTTTACAGTCGACTCTTTTAAAGCTGAGCAATTTATTATACAGGACTCAAATGAGTTCAGCCTGCCTACCATAAACTACCACAGTGCCTCATTAATCCAAATGGATGCCACTGCTAGGCAATTCTTTCAAAGCAGTTAGAACCAACCAGATATTAAAAAAACAAAACAAAACAAAAAAAGTTTCCTTCAACAGCTGAACTGTATCATAGAGGTTCATGTCCCTAGGTATAGAAGAGACTGTCTAAGATACAAGTAGTAGAAGTCACAGAAAGCAATTCTGTGCTCAATTTAATGAATATGTTATTTTTGAATAAATTTAGAACTGTCAAGGGATGTGATTATTTTGTCTGATGGTACCAAGTTATCAACAACACAGGAAACTTACACATTTTACCCAAATAACAAACATTTCAGAAAAGAGATTATTTTCACTATATGCCCTTTACGAATAAAAATTTTATATAAACATCTTCAGATAGAATTGCAAAGGTTATGACTTTCACTTTTAATATGAATGAAATTATCTCTCTCTAAGTTACATGGAAACAGACACAGTTTTTAATATAAATATAAAAACATACTACAAAAGATCTTATCCATTCATTTTTGGAAGGACTGAAAAGCAATACAATAGACTTCTCTGTTCATACTGTGTATAAGATAAATATATATATATATATATATATATATATATATATATATATATATATATATACATTCACAAACACATACATATGTCTAGTGCTATACCTTGATTATTTTCCTACATGATTTGACACACTTGATAATAGCCAAATAGGACAAAAATATAGATAGTATTTCATAAACATAATTTTTTAAAATTAAGGTATGATTGATATACACGCTTAGGAAGGTTTCACATGAAAAAACAATGTGATTACAACATTTACCCATATTATCAAGTATCCACCCATACCCCAGTGCAGTCACTGTCCGTCAGTATAGTAAGATGCCACAGATCCACTATGTGCCTTCTCTGTGCTACACTGTTCTCTCTGTGATCCCCCACACCATGTATACTAACATAATACCGCTCAATCCGCTTCTCCCTCCTTTCCCACCGGCCCTCCCACACACCTCCCCTTCAGTAACCACTAGTCCCTTCTAGGAGTCTCTGAGTCTGATGCTATTTTTTTTCCTTCAGTTTTGCTTCATTGTTATACTCCACAAATGAGGGAAATCATTTGGCATTTGTTTTTCTCGACCGGGCTTATTTCACTGATCATAATTTCTTCCAGCTCCATCCATGTTGTTGCAAATGGTAGTATTTGTTTCTTTCTTATGGCTGAATAGTATTCCATTGTACATATGTACCACATCTTCTTTATCCATTCATCTGCTGATAGACTCTTAGGTTGCTTCCATATCTTGGCTATTGTAAAAAGTGCTGTAATAAACATAGGGGTATATATGTCTTTTTGAATCTGAGAAGTTGTATTCTTTGGGTAAATTCAAAGGAGTGGGATTCCCAAGTCAAATGGTATTTCTATTTTTAGTTTTTTGAAGAACCTCCATATTGCTTTCCACAATGGGTGAACTAGCTTACATTCCCACCAGCAGTGTAGGAGGGTTCCCCATTCTCCACATGCTTGCCAGCATTTGTTGTTCTTAGTATTTTCGATACTTGCCATCCTTACTGCTGTGAGGTGATATCTCATTGTGGTTTTCATTTGCATTTCCCTGATGATTAGAGATGAGGAGAATCTTTTCATGTGTCTGTTGGCCATCTGAATTTCTTCTTTGAAGAACTGTCTCTTCATATCCTCTGCCCATTTGTTAATCGGGTTATTTGCTTTTTGGGTGTTGAGGCATGTAAGTTCTTTATATATTTTGGATGTTAACCCCTTGTAGGATATGTCATTTACAAATATATTCTCCCATATTATAGGACACCTTTTTTTTCTGTTGATGGTGTCCTTTGCCGTACAGAAATTTTTAGTTTGATGTAGTCCCATGAGTTCATTTTTGCTTTTGTTTCCCTTGCTAGAAGACATGCATTCAGGAGGAACTTGCTTATGCTTATATTCAGAAGATGTTTACCTATGTTGTCTTCTAAGAGTTTTATGTTTTCATGACTTATATTCAAGTCTTTAATCCATTTTGAGTTTACATCTGTGTATGGGGTTAAACAATAATCCAGTTTCGTTCTCTTGCATGTAGCTGTCCAGTTTTGCCAACACCTGCTGTTAAAGAGGCTGTCATTTCCCCATTGTATGTCCATGGCTCCTTTATTGTACACTAATTGACCAAATATGGTTGGGTTTATGTCAAGGCTCTCTCATATACTCCATTGTTCTATGGGTCTGTTCTTGTGCCAGTACCAAATTGTCTTGATTATTGTGGCTTTGTAGTAGAGCTTGAAGTTGGGGAGCATAATCCCCAGCTTTATTTTTTCTTCTCAGGATTGCTTTGGCTATTCAGGGTCTTTTGTGGTTCAATACGAATTTTAAAATTATTTGCTCTAGTTCATTGAAGAATGCTGTTGGTATTTTGATAGGGATTGCATAGAATGTGTAGATTGCTTTAGGCAGGATGGACATTTTGAGAATATTAATACTTCCTATCCATGAGCATGGGATGAGTTTCCATTTATTGGTATCTTCTTTAATTTCTCTTAAGAGTGTCTGGTAGTTTTCAGGGTATAGGTCTTTCACTTCCTTGGTCAGGTTTATTCCTAGGTATTTTATTCTTTTTGATGCAATTGTGAATGGAATTGTTTTCCTGATTTCTCTCTCTGCTAGTTCATTCTTAGTGTATAGGAATGCCACAGATTTCTGTGCATTAATTTTGTATCCTGCAACTCTGCTGAATTCAGATATTAGATCTAGTAGTTTTGGAGTGGATTCTTTAGGGCGTTTTATGTACAATATCATGTCATGTGCAAACAGGGACAGTTTATATTCTTCCTTGCCAATCTGAATGCCATTTATTTCTTTGTGTTGCCTGATTGCCGTGGGTAGGACCTCCAGTGCTTTGTTGAATAAAAGTGGTGAGAGTGGGCACCCTTGTCTTGTTCCCAATCTTAAAGGAAAAACTTTTAGCTTCTTGCTGTTCAGTATGATGATGGCTGGGGGTTTGTCATATATGGCCTTTATTATGTTGAGGTACTTGCCCTCTATACCCATTTTGTTGAGAGCTTTTATGATGAATGGATGTGGAATTATGTCAAATGCTTTTTCAGCATCTGTGGAGATGATCATGTGGTTTTTGTCCTTCTTTTTGTTGATGTGGGAGATGATGTTGATGGATTTTCGAATGTTGTACCAACCTTGTATCCATGGAATAAATCCTACTTAATCATGATTGATGATCTTTTTGATGTAGTTTTGAATTCATTTTGCTAATATTTTGTTGAGTATTTTTGCATCCATGTACATCAGGTATATTGGTCGGTAATTTTCTTTTTTTGTGGTGTCTTTGCTTGGTTTTGGTATTAGAGTGATGCTGGTCTCATAGAATCAGTTTGGAAGTATTCCCACCTCTACTATTTTTTGGAAAACTTTAAGAAGAATAGGTATTAGGTCTTCAGTAAATGTTTGATAAAATTCAGTGGTGAAGCCATCTGGTCCAGGAGTTTTGTTCTTAGGTAGTTTTTTTATTACCAGTTCAATTTAATTGCTGGTAATTGGTGTGTTAAGATTTTCTCTTTCTTCCTTGGTCAGCCTTGAAAGGTTGTATTTTTCTAGAAAGTTGTCCATTTTTTCTAGGTTATCTAGTTTGTTAGCATATAATTTTTCATAGTATTATCTAATAAATCTTTGTACTACTGTGATTTTTCCTTTCTCATTTCTCATTCTGTTTATGTGTGTAGACTCTCTTTTATTCTTGATAAGTCTGTCTAGGTGTTTGTCTATTTTGCTTATTTTCTCAAAGATCCAGCTCTTGCTTTCATTGATTCTATCTATTGTTTTATTCTTCTCAGTTTTATTTATGCTCTAATCTTTATTATGTCCCACCTTCTATTGACTTTGGGCCTCATTTGTTGTTATTTTGCTAGTTTCATTAATCGTGAGTTTAGACTGCTTATATGGGAGAGTTCTTCTTTCCTGAGGTAGGCCTGTATTTCAATATACTTTCCTCTTAGTACAGCCTTGGCTGCATCCCACAGATTTTTGTGGTGTTGAATTGTTGTTGTCATTTGTCTCTATATATTGCTTGATCTCTGTTTTTATTTGATCATTGATTCATTGGTTATTTAGGAGCATGTTGTGAAGCTTACTTGTGTTTGTGAGATTTTTCATTTTCTTTGCATAATTTAGTTCTAGTTTCATACCTTTGTGGTCTGAGAAACTGTTTGGTACAATTTCAATCATTTTGAATTTACTGAGGCTATATTTGTGGCCTAGTATATGATGTATTCTTGAAAATGTTCCATGTGCACTTGAGAAGAATGTATTCTGCTGTTGCTCTTCAGCAACAAGAAGGTGGGGGGACAAGCAGGACCAGCCTGTTATCCCTGAGGATGAGCTAGAGGGCAAGTGTCAGTGGCTTGGACACCCTCCCCTGAGATCTGGGGAAAAACAAAACCACACCAAGCTGGGAGATGTGTCAGCCTCAAGGGTGCAGCAAAACTCAGCTTTATTCCATCAGAGGCTTAGTTATATAGGGGAATATAAGGAAGTAAAAGAAACCAATGGGAATTGATTATCTCATCTGTCACTAGGGTCTTTAGGCAGATTTCGGGTTAGGTGGGGAGGCGGAGTTAGGGCCAAGAGCACGCGCGTGGGAAACTAGTTAGGCCACGAACACGGAAGTAACGAGGGAGGATGGAAACCTCCAGTCTGCAGCCATCACAGGCCTAAAAGAGGCAAAAGGTCCCAACAATTCCCCCTTTTTGTTTTATAAATGCTCTGGGATGTCCCAGCAGGCAAGGCCTCTGTCTTAGGTTGTCCAACTCTGGGGATCTTACCCGTCACTGGGTACCTTGCAGCTCTTCAGTTGTCCCAAGCTTACTCATCCTCCATGGCCTGTCTTAGGTTGTCTCCACCTTGGAGATCTTACCCATCATGGGCGCACAGGGAGATAGTTGGGGGAATTAATGGACACGACCTCATCATAAGGTTCACTGTGATCGTAGGGGTCACTGGCTTCTGTGGCAACTCTCTGATAATGTACCTGCACTTACATCAACTGAATTGATTCAATTCTTTTTTGGACAAACTGGATAATCTTGTTAATAATTCAGGGACTAAAAGTGAAAAGTAGGAGCAAAATAAGGATAGGACCAAGGAAAGGCAGAATATAGGGCAACCACCCATTTAACTCAGTCCAAAGAAAATTGGCTTGTAATTCTTTTTGGCATCTCTCGAGGTCTTCTTGAAGTTGCTTGACCTTATTTTGGACTATGCCGGAGCGGTTCTCATAAAAGCAGCACTCTTCCTGTAAAAAGAGACATAAGCCTCCCTTTTCAGCTGTGAGGAGATCAAGCCCCCTACAGTTCTGTAGGACTAATGTCCCAAGAGAATCCAATTGTGCTTGGAGGTCAAGAATTGTGTTGGCTACAGCTTGTATATGATCGATCATCTATTGAGAATGGGCTTTATAATAATGCAGAGAGGTCCCCAATCCTGCTGCCCCACTGGCAGCTCGAGTGGTCACCTCAAGGCCTATAAGCAGGGGGATAAGCTGAATGCCCCTTTTTGATCTACCTCCAATGTGGTCTAAAGCAGGAATAGGGAGGCTCTGATTATTAAGGACCACTCCAATGTCAGGGAAAATTACAGCTGGAGCACAAAGCCCCCCATCCAGTGTGTTGGGAGAAAGCCAAACGCGTCTTCCCCACAAATGAAGACTGTTTCATTAGGGGGACAGAGAAAAGTATTGTTCACAGTAATATTTTGTTGGCAAAAAGAATAATGGCTCGATCTACATCTATCCTACTAGTATTATCAGTACAGGGGTCAGCTTGAAGCATGGGCCTTTAGAGGAAAGAGGGTCTAGATAGACTCTAGAACTTGGTAATAGCTGGCACCAAGGCTCGGTCTGTGACAGGTGAACAAGAAGAGCATTGGCTTGTAATGGTCCCGGCCTCAAGCACAGCCAGCAATCCTTAGCTAAATTGGGATTGGTTCTATTGAGTAAGGTAAAGGCAGCCTGTATGATTGATTGTGTCTCAGGATCAAGAAGCAATTCTCCTCTGATCTCCGGGAGGCTAAGAGGGTGGTGAATTGGGGGATTTTGGTCTTCAATCAGCCTGTCTACCAGTTTTTTAAATTTTGGTACTGCCGTGCCTGATCTTGGACTCCACCCCCATCAGAGGCACCTATAGGGTCAAAGTTATTCCAGCAGACGTTCTCTCCCCTATTCTTTTGACAGTCAGCATATTCATCCTTGCCTTTTATCAGAGTTGCATACCAGTATGTTTTGTTCCGGTGAGTGCAGGGGTTAACATCTTGATAGCACTGAGCATGAATGGAAGCAAGAAAAGTGGTGTAAGGACACTCAGAAGGGGATTTTCCTTGGGCAGGTGAAGATATTTTGGGGCCTGGCCAACAATGGTGAGAGAGAACTCTCCCAGGGCATCCATTTTCTATCCCTTGCATAAGTGTAACTGCCCATTGCCCATTAGGGCAGGTTTTGGTAGAAGTATAACAGTGTGCAGGGGGAGGGGCCTTGGAGTGAGTGCAGGCTGTTCAGGGGTCTCCAATGATTTTTTCATAGTATGGCTCTTGCTTGACCGGGATCTCCAAATCCTGTCCTAGCTAATGGGAGATTTATTGCCATTAACAGGAAGACCAGCATCATTGGGTTCATTGCAGACCCTGAAAGAGAGAAAGAAGAGAGATATCCTCAGGAGGCGGGGGGCCATCTGGGTCATCATTTACATCAGTGAACTCCCACTCCTTAGGGGGGTAATACTTGAGATCCCTTGTGGGGACCCAGATTGGCCTTTTTTCATTGGTCGGGAAGACACAGCCAAATCCCCTTCCAGCTATGATGAGGGGTTCTGGGCCCCTCCATTCTCCAGTAAGGGGTCCTTCCATCTGGCTCTAATCATGCGATAAGTAATGGTTGTTGTCCAGTGCCTTTGAAAGGGTGAGAAGTGTTCGCCTTTGGCAAAATTTAAAATATTTAGAGTAAATAATGCCATCTTTAGTTTATTGTGGGGGGGGAGTGTACCCCTTTTTATTATTTGACATTTGAGGGTATGATTGTGTTTTTCCACGATTGCTTGTCCTTTAGGGTTATGAGGAATTCCAGTGGTATGGGAAATTTGCCATTTACTCAAGAATTCAGTGAAATATTTACTTATAAAGCAGGGACCATGATCGGTTTTGATTTGATCTGGCAGACCAAGATCGGCGAAGCACTGGAGAAAATGGCTTATGGCATGTTTAGATTTTTCTCCCATATAGGCTGTAGCCCAACAAGCATGGGAAAAGGTATCAACTGTTAGAAATATGTATTTAAGCTTCCCAAAAGGGGCAAAATGTGTGACATCAGTCTGTCAAAGGTTATTGGGCCTCAGGCCTCGAGGGTTCACTCCACCCTTTTGAAGCTGACGCACTTGTAGAAAAGGCTGGCATGACTTACATGTCCTAATGATCTTTTTTAAGTCTCTGACAGGGACCTGAGGGAACCGATGGTGTAGTCCCCTCCAATCAGCATGTGTAAGTTGATGAAAAGAGGTGGCCTCCTGTACTGTGTAGGCTGAAGCTAGTCAGTCGGCAAGAGCATTGCCTCTCGACAAAAAGCTTGGCAAATCTTGATGTCCCCTTAGATGTTTTACAAAAAGGGGAACTAGTCTCTGTTTTAACAAATTGCAGGCTTGAATCTTCAAAGGAGTGATGGGATTATCATGAAGTCTGATGTGTGTGCCCACAAGGTTGGGCAGTAGATTGACAATGTAAAGGCTATTTGAAAACATATTAAGAGGGCCTTGGATCTCAGATAGAGTTAAAACAACAGCATAAAGCTCTTTAAACTGGGCAGAGCCCTGTACCTCATGAAAGAGGGTTATGGCCGGAGGGCACTCACTTGTGCTGGGGGGAACATTAACATAGAGGCTCCCCGTTTACCCCCGTTGGTAAAAACAAAGGGGAAAGAATGGTCTGCCTCAGTGAGGAACATTTTTGGTGGCTGCCATGCCAACTGGCTAAAAGAACTCATCCACTTATAGGGACCATAGTGACAGTCCACTATCCCCGGAAAGCTTTCCATGGCCATTGCCAATCTGGAATTATTTTTCTGTAGCCACGAGAAATCACTGACCCGAAAAGGGACAATCAAAGAGTGGGGTTCACACCCAAAAAGACAGACAGAAAGATCTCGTCCCTTGACAATGCAGTCGACCATTTGATCCACTATAGAGTACACTCGGGGTGCCTCTCCCACATATAGATGTATCCAATGTATGGGATCCCCCTTCTGAGCAAAAAGGGCAGTGAGGAGGGTCTCTCCTTCCATAATATAGAGGACCAACAGCAAGTTTGGATCATATCTTTTTAAAGCAGCGTTATCAATGGCATGTTGAACTTTTGTCAATGTCTCTCTATGTAGAGGGGTTAAAGTCACTGTTGAAGCTAGTTTAAGGCCTTTTAATAGGTCAAAAAGAGGGATAAGATCAGCTGTGGTTATAGGAATCCAGGGCCTCATCCAATTGATTTCTCCCAGCAATTTCTGGAGCTGTGGTAGTGTATATGCATCCTGAATACATAACTGGGGCTTAACAGGGGAGACAACATCTAATGTCAAAGTACTCCCCAAAATTTTTAAAGGAACTACCTGTTGAACTTTATCTGGGGCAATTTGAAAGTTGTAGTTTTTGAGCAGGGAAAGGCACCTTTTAATTTGTGGGAACAAGTGGCCCCCAAGATAATATCATCCATATATATGTAAAAGAGTATGTCAGATTCCTCTCAGCTTGTTTCTGGCATTCCTCTTTATACAAAGCATACCACTTAATATAAAGGGGGCCAGGGAGACCTGCCTGGGCAAGAGCCCTTCAATCTGCAGTGGTGCATGGATGGTGAGCAAGTCCCTGGAGGATGGTCTCAGTCCAAGGAGTATTGGGGCCATCCTCAATAATGGCCTTCTTTAATCCCTTAAGGTCACCTGGCTCCCAAGGGTACCAGTGGGCAGGGCGGTTACCTCCAGGATTAACATTGACCAGAAATAGCTAACTTGGCCCTGGGTTAGGTTGTGGGTGGAACAATGAATTCTCTCGGGGTTGGCAGCCAATGGGAGTGGATGAGTCCTTATATGGGAAAGGAGCTGGAACCTCTGACCATTGGCAGCCAATAGGAGAGCATGAATCCTTATATGGGAGAGGAGCCGAAACCCCTGCTCGTTGGTATGGAGGAGGGGGAGCTGATGATGATTTGAAAGTGTTAGAAGAGGAACTAGTACCAGGAAGTGGTGTGTACAAAGGAGCCATGGATTTCGGAGGCCAGGGGTGGCATCAAAAGGGTCGAGGGCACCATTGCCATGATTCTCATCCAGCTCTTTGTGGCTTTCTTGTCCTGCCGGCGTGGACTCAGCCTGAGGAAGGGGATCAGAATCTCCCTGGGAAGGGGCTCCCAACCCAGTGGTTTCCCTGTCTATTAAGTTCTTGGCAGCTGGCTTCGATGGCCAAGGAGGGAAGCAACTCTTAAGGGCTGCTAAAGTGGGGAAGGTCCCCAGAGGGGGGATATCACCCCGATTAACTTGGGCTTTGTGTACAAGTTGCTCCACCCTGTCCCAAGTTTCCCAGTCAAACAAATTACTTGCAGGCAGCCACAGGGTGACCTTAACTAAGGTCTGCCAGGTTTTGATAGGTTGGCCATCAGAGAACTCTAGGCCTCTACTTTGGAGGAGGACCCTAAGGGATTCAAGAGAGGGATCAGGCTTAGAAGAAGAATGTCCCATATTTTGTGGGATTACACTTACCCGTAGTCCGATTAGCTCATCAGTGAAGTTCCTCGTTTCTCACACAGGGCACCAGTTGTTGCTCTTCAGCAACTAGAAGGCAGGGGACAAGCAGGACCAGCCTGTTATCCCCAGGGCTGAGTGAGAGGGCAAGTGTCAGTGGCTTGGACACCCTCCCCTGATATCCGGGGAAAAAGAAAACCACACCAAGCCAGGAGATGTGTCAGCCTCAAGGGCACAGCAAAACTCAGCTTTATTCCATCAGAGGCTTAGTTATATTGGGGAAGATAAGGAAGTAACAGAAACCAATGGGAATTGATTATCTCATCTGTCACTAGGGTTGTTAGGCAGATTTCGGGTTAGGTGGGGAGGCAGAGTTAGGGCCAAGAGCATGCGTGAGCAGGAAGCTAGTTAGGCCACGAACGCAGAAGTAATGAGGGAGGATGGAAACCTCCAGTCTGCAGCCATCACAGGCCTAAAAGAGGCAAAAGGTGGCAACATTCTGCTGCTTTTGGGTGTAGAGTTCTGTAGATGTCTGTTAGGTCCATCTGTTCTAATGTGTTGTTCAGTGCCTCTGTGTCCTTACTTATTTTCTGTCTGGTGGATCTGTCCTTCAGTGTGAGTGAAGTGTTGAATTCTCCTAGATTGAATGCTTTGCATATTATTTCCCCTTTTAATTCAATTAGTATTTGTTTCACATATGTACGAGCTCCTGTGTTGGGTGTATAGAGTTTTATAATGGTTATATCTTCTCATTGGATTGACCCCTTTGTCATTATGTAATGTCCTTCTTTGTCTCTTGTGACTTTCTTTGTTTTGAAGTCTATTTTGTTTGATACAAGTACTGCAACTCCTGCTTTTTTCTTGTATAGTTGCATGAAATATCTTTTTCCACCTCCTTCACTTTAGTCTATGTATGTGTTTGGATTTAAAGAGAGTCGCTTGTAGGCAGCATATAGATGAGTCTTTTTTTTTTCGATTCAGTGACTCTATGTCTTTTGATTGGTGCATTCAGTCCATTTACATTTATGGTGATTATAAATAGATATGTACTTATTGCCATTGCATACTTTTAGGTTCATGGTTACCAAAAGTTCAAGTTTAACTTCCTTATTATCTGAGAGTCTAACTTAAATCACTTAATATGCTATTACAAACACAATCTAAGGGTTCTTTTCTTTTTCTCTTCCTTTTCCTTCCTCCTCCATTCTTTATATATTAGGTATCATGTTCTGTACTCTTTGTCGCTCCCTTGGTTGACTTTGGGGATAGTTAATTTTTTTTTGCATTTGCTTAGTAATTAGGTGTTCTTTTTTTATTGTGGTTCTATTGCCTCTGGTGAAAGCTATTAAACCTTAGGAACAGTTCCATCTATTACAGTCCCCCCAAAATAGACTGTAGAGATGGTTTGTGGTAGATAAATTCTCTCAGCTTTTGCTTATCTGTAAATTCTTTAATCCCTCCTTCAAATTTAAATGATAATCTTGCCAATAAAGTAATCTTGGTTCCTGGCCATTCTACTTCATGGCATTAAATACATCATGCCACTCTTTTCTGCCCTGTAAAGTTTCTGCTGAGAAGTCTGATGTTAGCCTGATGGGCTTTCCTTTGTATGTGATCTTATTTCTCTCTCTGGCTACTTTTAACTGTCTGTCCTTATCTTTGATCTTTGACATTTTAATTACTATCCATCCTGGTGTCTTCCTTGGGTCCCTTGTGTTGGGAGATCTGTGGATCTCCATGTTCTGAGAGACTGTCTCCTTCCCCAGATTAGAGAAATTTTCAGCTATTACCTCCTCAAATACATTTCCTATCCCTTTCTCTCTCTTCTTCTGGTCTCTCTATAATGTGAATATTGCTCCATTTGGATTGGTCACACTGTTCTGTCAATATTCTTTAATTCTTAGAGATCCCTTTTTCTCTCTGTGCCTCAGTTTGTTTGTATTCCTCTTCTCTGGTTTCTATTTCATTTATCATCTCTTCCACCATATCCAGTCTACTTTTAATACCCTCCATTGTGCTCTTCAACCATTGGATCTTTGATTGGAATTCATTCCTGAGTTATTGAATATCTTTCCATACCTCCATTAGCATGTTAGTGATTTTTATTTTGAACTCCCTCTCAGGAAGAGTCATGAGGTCCATGTCATCTTTCTCAGGGGTTATATTAATTTTACTGTGGACCAGGCTCATTTGGTGTTTCATATTTGTGTATGGTGTCCTCTAGTGTCCAGAAGCTCTACTCTGGAGCTTCTTAGCCCCTGAAGCAATGTCAGGAGTCACAGGGGAGCAGTATTGGTGCCTTGGGGAAGGGAAGAGCTGTTTGCTGCTTCCCAGCTGCTATGCCTGTCTCCACTGACTGAACCAGTCGGCCGAGCACACAGGTATATGCTTTTATCCCAGAGCAGCTGGGTATGGATCCCTGCTTTCCACAGGGGGCTGGAATCTCAGGCTCTCCAGATGTTTTTCCTGTCTTAGTTTTCCAACCACATAATCACAAGAGTATCATGAAAACACCATGAAATGTAGGTTTGTGCTCCCAGAGTAGATCTCCAGCATTAGGTTTTCAGCAGTCCCAGGCCTCCACTTCCTCCCTGCTCCATTTGTCTTCCTCCTGCCAGTGAGCTGGGGTGGGGGAAGGGCTTGGGTCCTGCCATGCCACAGCTTTGGTACGTTACCCTGTTCCGTGAGGTCTGCTCTTTTCTCCAGCTGTGTGCAGTCTGGCGCAGTCCTCTTACCTGTTAATCTCTCAGGATTAATTGTATTAATTATATTTTCATATTATATATGGTTTTAGGAGGAAGCCACTGTCCCACCTCTCACGTTGCCATCTTTAATCCCTCAAAGGTCATAAGTATAATTTTTTAGCATTTTATAATTATAATTGATAAGTATTTGGTAAGTCTAATTTATACATGCCATATAAACTTTTCCCTCATAAAAATATAAAAATTTAAAATTAGTCTCACAGTTCTAACACTACTGCCATCATCTGTGCACAAGAAGAGCCTCAGTGATGTAACCCAATGAAAGAATATGTAAGAATAGCCCAGGAGAGAGCATATTCAGATTTTCCTTAGGAACTCAAACACTGGTTCTTCATTAAATTTAGACATAAGGTCTCTAATTAATTTTCACTTATTGTATACCCTCTTAAAAAGGTCAGCAGGATTCAAGATCATGTTCCACCAATGAAATAAATTAACATTAACTTTGGAGAGGAAATTAAAATAAATTCCATTCTTGCCTATTAGACATAGCAGGCATGTGCATGGCACATGACAGAAATAGGTATTGCTAGTGACTTATGGATATCTTCTATCAAAATTCTCCCATTGATGTTGTAGGGATCTGAAAAAATTGATGACTACTTCCTATGATAGCAAAACATTTCTAATCTCCACAAAGCTACTGGCAGATTTCATTGACTTGCTTTCATTGCCTTTCCAGTGGTTTTGTAAGATTTCTCTTTCTAAGTTATTTTGTTAAATTTGTTACTACTTGATGTCTCTCATTTTGATCCAAGCAACACTCATAAAGAAAAGCCATTAAATTAAAATTAAATATCTACAATAATAGCATTTTTTAAATAGCAAAGTTTCCAAAAAATGCTATATTTAAGTTTCACATCTTAAATACATTTAACTGACCTACAGTATGTATGCTTGTGATTACTATCTGGAAGAAAATTAAAATCATTAGTTCAAGGACATGAGCCAATTTGGTTAAATTACTGTCACTTCTAAGAATTTAATACTTAGTGAATTATTTTAGTGTGTTTTTCTAATAATTGTATTTTTTTAATTCACAAGGGCTCTTACTTAAAAATGTTCTTTTATTTTGTGTTTGTTTCAGTATGCCAAATAAAGAAAATTTTGTCATAAATTCTGTATTTTCAGTGCACAATGCACAGTTTCCGTAGTCAGCTAATGCCAAATGCTGACAATATTTGCAAAAACAATTTTGTTCTAATGTTATTTATTAAATTATAGCTTTTGAAAGAAGTGCTACCATCATATTTTCTACTCTAAACCCAAGGAATGATAAGTAAAATAAACAGCTAAATGTTAAAGTAGGTGGTTTTGTATTTGCAGTTGTTCATCATCACCATCATCATTCTAAATCTGTTCTAATTTTTAAAAATTATTCCTCAATATCAGTCAATTTTACAGTTGAGAGGATAAAATTTTTACATTATTCATTTTGGGTCTCAAGGAGATTTAAATATTACTTAGAAATGTGAAGTTCATGAAGAATAAATGTAGGTTCAGAGAAGTTAAATAATTTGGAAAAGAGGATTATTTACTTATTCTGGTCTCTTAAATGGTAGCTCAATATGTTTTTCCATATAATGCTATGTCACTTTGTAACACATGAATTGTGTGAGTTAACCTGAAAAGTAAAATGTATTGAAGTCAATTATTTTTCTTTTGATGTATGCATAAGAATTCAAGCTAGTAAACAAATTTTGGTTGTTTGAGCAACTTAAATATATTCTCACTAATTTCAAAATAGTATTTCATATGGTTCTCAATGTGAGCAAGATTTAGGTTTAAACTGAACATTAAATGTTGAATCTCTAACTCAATTATGTAATTAAGTTTTATGATCTGATATTAAAGTATTACTGAAGTTAAATATTAAAATATTAATGAAACAGTTTTCTTTATGAAGTGTGAAAAAAAAGTATAACAAACTCTTGTTGCCTGTAGGTGTGAACCCCAATGAAAATCAGCCAAGCAAAGAATAAATCAAGTTTGAAGTGTAAATACTTTAATTATCTTATTCCTAGAGAAAATCAAAACAGTTGTCACTTGCACAGTTTTATCACTAAAGAAAGTTCTGCAATTCACTTGAAAATTTGTACATTAAACAAGAAAATGGTAAAATGAATTCTTATTAAGGAAAGAGCAATATGTAATATATTTAAAGATGCTCTGTTCTATATTTTAGGAACTAAAGCAGATTTTAACAATAAGTTAATTTTAGTTATTATCTGAAACTTTAGTTATTATCCAACAGTTAGAATTGTGGGCTACTGAAATGAACTTTGATATTAAACAAAGATAGAAGCTTTGCTGTGCTACTGACATTACAGTACTTGGGAAGGATATTTGGATGGCAAATGTATATGTTAAATAGGGTTTTGTTTTTACAGTTGGTTGGAAATCTCCCTCTCATTTATTCAATTATTTATTGAGCACTAATTATGGTCAGATTTTAGGCAATGGTGATAAATGAACAAAACATAATGAAATCTCTTTTTGGCTTGTATTCAAGAAAGATGGAAAATAAGCAAAATACTTATGTCAGTTATACAACATGTCAGAATATGTTAAAGACTGTAGAAGAAAATGAAATAAGGTAAAGGAATGAGGATTGCCACAATAAATAAGTTAGAGAAGACTTCAGAACAATGACATTTGTATATTTGTCAGGGAAGAAACCATGATAAGATCTAGTTTAAGTATTACACAGAAAGTCCTGCAAAAGCTAAAGCCCTGTGATAGGACTGTGCCTAATATGTTCAAGGAAGAGCAAAAAGGTCACTTTGTATAGAGCTGTTGAAGAGAGAGAGGCATAGGGAATGTCAAGGATGTTATTGCAGGCAGTGTCTGTTTGATTTCTAGAGTATCATAAGGCTTCTAATTTATTATTTTCATTTTCTAAGTGGTTTCATCCAGTAAACTGCCCTCAAATACCATGTATGTGCCAACAAATCTAAAATGTAAAAAACCTAAGATATTCTCTGACAATAAGTAAAAGAACATACAACACGAGAAGTCATTTAGTTTCATTATTTCTACTGAAATCAACCTAGAAACAATGAGTAGTAATAAGAACCCCTTGCATCCTGCTTTGGTTCCTAAATACCATTCCACAAAATACAATTAGGTACCTTGGAGAAACAGACATTTCTAAGGCTAGGGCAAGAAATACAAAATAATGCAATTGCAATATTTTTTTGCCATAATATAAGGAAATGCTCAAAAATGATGGGAACATTTTTTTTAAAAGGAACCAGCTTGAAGTAACTAGCAAATATAGTACACTTCGAACAGCAACAGAATAATAGTAGTGAAGTTTTACCATTATATTCCAGTGAACTATCAGTCTGCATCTACTGAAAATAGAAAGGAAAGAAATGAGGAGAAGGAAGGAAGAAGGAGAGAGGAGTTAGAATTTTTTCTGTAGCAGAATACTAACTAATAAATGTTGATAATACTAAATTTAGAAAATTGATAAAATTAATGAAATATGACTCAAGCAAGAACCATCAGTTAATGGTAAAATAGTAGGTAAAAGAGTGAAGAAGAGACTACAAGATTTCAAATTATCTTCTCAACAAGATACTTTAATTAATTACAAAAGGAAAAAGTGTAACTTTTCAGAAAAAATTTTGATATTCTTAGCCAAATAATCAAAATTAACTTGATCAATAATGAGACAGACATTATGTGTTCCCTGATGCAATTCATTAAGAAAGAATTGTTATTGTAATATTTCTGTCACATATGAATGACTTCAGTTTAATCATGACAAAACAGTAGGCAACTAGATGGAAGATCATACTACAACATATTACCTGTTATTCTCGAAAATATTAAAAAGACAAAGAAATGCTGAGGGATTTATCCAGATAAAAGGAGATAGAAATAACAAGATAATTTAATGTAAAGGGTGATCCTGGATTTAAAGACATATTGGACATTTATGGAAGTATAATATAGATTGTATCAAAATATAGATAATAGTAAATAGTATTACAATAGATAATAATGTATCAATATATTTCTTAAATTTTAACTTTGTTTTGGGCTTGAGAATGACATTGTCTTTGTCCTTTAGAAACACAGGCTGTGAAATATTTAGGGGTAAAGGGCCATTATGTATGTACCTTACTCTTTAATGATTCAGAAAAGTGTGTGTGTGTGTGTGTGTGTGTGTGTGTGTATGTTTGTGTGGGTTAAGGGAAAGGAATGTATTCAAAGTTTATAAAATGTTAATAATAGCTCATTCTGAGTAAAGAGTACTCTATCTGAGAGTTATTTAACTGGTAACTCTAGGTGAAAATATATTGGAAATTTTGTACCATTTTTATCCCTTCTGTAGTTCTGACATCTCAGTTTTTACATGAAAATGAGGATTCAAGACATAAAGCAACTGAATATTTCCTCCCACCTTAAGCAACAAATAGAACTACAAATATGTGTTTGGATATTTTTGTTTTTCAGATCTTAGCTCAAAATTCACGTTCTTAGTGACATTTCCCTTGAAGCTTGCCTCATGATTATATTATGACTTTACATATTGCTCATAGTCTGAAGTTATCTTGTTGATTTTTTGTTTAATGTTCATTGTATGTATCCACGTAAAGGGTTTTAATACTTATGAAAGCATGAACATTTATGAGGCAACATATCTGATAACTTAAGGATTTTCTAATGCCTAGAAAATTCCCTGGCATAAAAGGAATACGTATTAGCTATATGTTTAATGGAAGTACAATTAATCAACACAAGTGGTAAAAAGTCACTAATTTGAAGGTAAAGATGTTAAGAATAAGCAAAATGCTATATTAGCTGCTCCAAGTAATTAATATTTACAATCTCTTTTAATCCTTACAACAGCCCAGTGAGTTAAGGAATATTAATATTCTCATTTTACATATAAAGAAACTGAGAAATAACTGGTTTAAATATGTTGGTTAATGTCACACTGTTATTAAGTGGCAAAGCCAGTCTGGCTTGAATTCTTATTTGAATCTCAAGTTCTTAACTATTACATAGTACTATTTATGTACTATGCGGTATTAACATATTACAGTTTAAGTTTACCAAGTGAAATTTGAAAGTACAAGGAAGTATAGTGATGTACAATATTATGGAAAGATTTCATCAAATACAGGGCCTGTATCTGAAATTGATAAAACAGAAATGCTTTCATAATGATAAAAATATAACCACAAAGATTAAACAGACAACTGTACATCAAATATCACACAATAAAAATGTATCATTTATAAAAACAAACATAATGTGGTTACAGTAGAAACAAGATGAAATATGAGATGTTTTCATTTCAAATTAAAACATAAAAAATTGCTGAGTGGTTACAAATGCAAAATACTGTTTTGAAGAGTAAAGTACAAAGAAAAGTAAAGTACTATTTGTTACTTTTAAACACAGAGAGATTAACTTCTCTACTTTCCAATATATATTGCATGAATCTTAGATATTTTTTTCTTTTTTTGATCTTAATCATTACATCCTTTATTTCCAGCTTTCTCCTTATTTTTATCTTATCAACTCATTTTTCTTTCTGAGAGGGCATCTCTCATATTTATTGACCAAATGGTTGTTAACAACAATAAAATTCTGTATAGGGCACTCAATGCACAATAATTAATCAACCCCAAGCCTAACTCTCAACAGTCTCCAATCTTCTGAAGCATAACGAACACGTTCTTACATGGTGAACAAGTTCTTACATGGTGAATAAGTTCTTACATGGTGAACAGTGCAACTGAGAGAGTATCATGCTTCTATCCTTGGCTGACTAGATAATATTGTGAAGAGTTGGAAAGGTCTAATTTGTAATGATGGTTTTTATAGCTGCACACTACTCACACTCTTGAGGGGAAAGAGTAAATATTGTTATAGCTGCCTGGTCATATGGTTGTGCAATCCATGTAAGAAGGTATACTTGTATGTGTGTATAGATGACGTCACTTTGTGAAGATGAAATTTAAAATGGAGAACTATTGAGGTAGCTTTGAAATCATTGCCAATATCAACACTATTTAAACTGAGCTGTTTGTCACTAAATTACAAGTCAATTTTTATTTATTTGTCTTTGGCAATTATAGTAGCTTCTTCTTTAAAAAATCTGATGAGATTTTGAGGAACTCCTTCCAAAAATATTTAGTAACAGAATATTCTTTTGGAAGAATTCAAAATATCAAAAGTCAGAGGAAATACTTTGAATGCCTCAGGAGTTATGGTCAAGACTAAACTGTTAAAGGATGATTTATGTACAGAATTGCACAAAGGTGGGGGCCATAGTGGGACCATAATGATCTTTCCCCTGAAAAAATATGTTAGCAACAATCCCTCATTTCTCTCTAGGGAAGGAACACACCTCTCTGGTCTCTCTAAGAGGGATATTCTTTTATAACCTTCTCCAGTGAGAAATCTTACCACATGAAACAGCCCTGCAGGAGAAGAAAAACAGCAGTAATTTTATTAACTTTCCACTTCCTCTTCCTAAAAAACTTCAAAATTTTAAAACCAAGGGGTGTTTTACATTATAAGTGTGGCAATAAAGAACAGCAAGGAAATTCTTGGGGCATTATTCTAGCAATTATTTGGAACTCTTGGAAAGCTTATTGCTTTATAATTAGATTGACCTGTCCTGTGTGACTTTTAGTACTAGTGTGGATGAAAATGAATCTCTTTAGTTGATAATAGTTTTTCAGACCAGGTTGCATTACAAAAGCAGAACAGGGCACATGTTTAGGATGCAGGAATATTTTGTGTATTTCTAAACAGAAGGAGGGAGTTTCATTTTTACAACTCTTTTGGAACAATTGCATATTCTGGTACCTTTTTATAATCTTCAATTTCTACTTTCAAAACAAAGGTGAAATATAGGGCTCCATTTGTAAAAAAAAAGAAAACTATCCCAAAGCATCTCATAGGGACTTTTCTACATGATATCCAATAAAGTACTTTCAGAAGCATCCCATAAGAAAGTTTATATTATTATCAGAATTTTCGAACAAGAAGAGAGAGGTTCACATAGGATAAGCAGATTGCTTCATGGCTTTAGTTCCAGAGTTGATATTTGATTTCAAGCTTTTCTGACAACAGGTCCATGCAGTTTATTTTAAACATTATTATGCTTCCTACAGTGCATGCAGATGTAAAAATTGATTTTCTGAAGAACTCCATAAAGTGAAACTTTTACAATATTAAAATAAATAATTTCCAAGTATAAGAAACATTATAGGAATTTAGATATCACCACCTACTGCAACTCAGACAACTCAAAGAGTCAAAGATTAGTCTAGGCAAGGGAATGCATTACAGTAATTGCTATTTAAATACTATGATTTTAACCACAGTAGGTATGTCACCTTGCTTATGCCCAGTGATTTCCTTGTAATTAATAATTTCACAAGAGAAAGTTTCTGGAGCAGCTATCACAGATTGTTTTATTTTAAACCAAGCCTGACTTTGATACCTTGTCTTTAAGCTTTCAACCAATGCTGTTGTTTGGATTTGACTCCAGAACCATCAGGGAAATTCTTAACAGTGGAAGTTTTTCAAGAGCCAAATAGTTAATTCTTTGTTACTTCTATGTTGTTATAAATATGTGGAATAAAGCAATATTGAAATGAATAACTTTCTTAAGCCAGAAATATTATCAGTTTAATGCACCTATCAATATTTTAAAGAACATACAAGGAAGATCATGAGGAAAATTTTTGAGTAAGCATGATGTTATTTAAACTAAACTCATTTAAGTAAATATAAAAATAAATTCTTTATTGAGTACTCCCATTAAGTCCAGCAGATACTAGGCATCAAATGAGTTATTTATTAACTATACTCTCCATCGATGAAGTACTCTGCCAATTATCTATTATAAATTGAAGAGCTTAAATTTGAGTTTTGGTGTTTCTCATCTTAAATATCACCTTCTTCATATAAAATATGTAAAAATCATTGATAATAAAGATAATAATATATACAAATGGTTTTATGGGGATAACTGTAATATCAAAATTAGGGTAGATCTAGATTTTCACAAAAATTCATATTCAAGTGTCCAATCAAACAGGCTTATTATTGCAGATCAAAGTAGGCTCATTGGATTTAATGTCTAAAAATAGGAGAAATCAAAATAAAGATTCAAAGAACAAAGAATGACTTTTAGTCCTGTAATTAAGAAATGTACGTCACTAACTAACTAAGTCCCATGTAAAATTCCTGACTGCTAAATCAAACACTTTTACCTACAATGTCACAGTTCCACATAATATGTAAAGTGCCTGGATATAGGATTTCTATGCAGATATCTTGGCTTAAAATAAGATAATATTGTAACAGAAATTCTAGAATCTTTCCCCTACAAATTGTTAGCTACAAGGAAAAGACTGGGCATGAGCAAGACAACATGCATACAAAGGTTAAAACATAGTCTTTAAATAGCAATTACAAGAATACATTCACTTGTCTATCCTAATTGTTAACTCTATGAGTTGACTGCATGTCACTTTCAAATGTAATAAAGTCTTAATTTGTATTTATACATTAGAAGATAATTTTATGAAGAAAAACCTTTATGAACACTTAACAATAAAGTGTTTTATTCTTAGATTTGATATCAATTCTTAAAAATACATGGATATTTTATATATTTTACATTATTTCTATTGCCTTCTTCTAGATTCACATGTATTCAAATCTTTTCACTGAATGATAACACTGCTTAGCTACCATCTCTATTAATTTATGCAAAGGTTTGAAATGTGCTTGTTGGAGTGGGCAACCCGGGCTCCTTACCTCCCTAGTGAGAAGGCCTCAGGTAACAGCTGCTTTACAAGGATGAAGAAAGTATTGGATAACCTAGACCCAAACAACAACTGAAAGTCTACCCTAGATTAACCTAGATAACCCAAATGGCAGAGACTTGCAAGGTAATGAGAAAAAAAAGAAAAGCAATGCCATTCTGATTTTGTAATTGTGAAAAAGCAAACTCCCAACTAATAGATAATTCTATACCAACAAGTATAAAATAACAATAATCTAAAATATGAGATGCTGGCTTTCAAAATGGGTAATAAGTGGGGAGGACACTCTCCTTGGAGGCTGGAAAATGACCATCCATATTTGTTCAGAAGCATTTGGCAAACTGTCACCTGACATGACTTAAAAGACAAGTTACTCAGACAATATATTTAATGAACTTGTGGCATTGGGAGAGAAGGTTTTTGGTTCAAATATTAAAATCATAAGCTGTTACTAACATTTATTGATGCTAACAAGATTTTTAAAAGCACTATAAAAGATGAGCTCAGAAAAGTAGTGACTATTTTGCCATATTTTAGAGAAAAAAGCCGAGCAATTTCAGGTTTAGAAAGTGAAACTTTATTTCTGCAAAGGTGTGGCCATTAAAATATAGTCTCTGAATCCTGTGCCCTGCCATTAAAAGACCACTTCATGGTAAAGACCAATTCAAAGCCTAGTCATCAGGCCCTTTAGTAAGATCTGTGAAAGAAGTAAGATGACTTCTAGCTCCTTACATTTGGGCAGAAGGGCTCCTAAAAGATTAAGGATTTAGCCAAGTGAAGTCTGCACAGCCCAAAATGTAGTTTAACTAGAGGAAGGGAGAGCCCTTTAATTGAAATGTTTAATGTCTGACTTTCAGTACATAGAATTGACTGAAACAAATTCACACAGAAAATCCATGAATATATAAGACAATATTGGAAAAATGCCACCAACTTGCTCTAAATGACATAGAGATAGCTTGACATATAGAAATATCTCTGGGCACACAACTTTCTATAAACAAAAGTCAGGCTACTAGTTATGCTCATCTGTACACCCCAATAGATAATTCTATACCAATAAAGGCATATGCTCAAAGCTCACTTAAGAAATTGCCAGTGAGGAAAATGGAAAAAGGATGTCTACCACAGGGGAGAGCAATGGACTGGAGAGCCACACAAGTAAGCAGATCTAGTGCCAGTGTCTGCTATTATCTTTCACTGTTCCACAAGTATTTACTGTGATTATTCCATCCCTGTTATATTCCTGGTTAGGTGGATGTGTATGTGAGTGGAGTAGGGGTGGGTTAGGAGTAAAGCCAGAATACTTGTCTTTTTATTTTATAGGTCTCTAAATAATGTGGAATGACATCTGGACATAATATAGATTATAAGATCCTGATATTTGAGTTTGAGGTAGTGATTACTCTTGAGATGTGTTCCTGAGATGAGAAGTAAATATATCTTTATGTGAGAAAGAAGAGAATATTATTAATAAGAGAGCAGACTATGGTTGAGTAGATAGCTTTTCAACAAATTTACTCCCTCCTCCAATACTTTCTTGGGAAGCAGATATTCCCCTGCCCCTTTGATGTTGGATTTCTCTGGGTGATATTAGTGGGCATGAGATGAGTAAGTTTTTGTGAGGCTAAGTTGACTCTACTTCATGCATATCTGCCTTTAAGAATGGAAAACACATACATGCTAGTCCCATGATGATGAAAAACACATGAACATACTTAGATCTTTATTTAGACCCTATATAGAGATCATAATCTAAATCAATTTACTCCCAGCAAACTTAATTATATTTGAGGGAAAATATAATTATTACAAGAAATGATATACAAGAGAGGAGAAAAGATGGTGGAATGAGAGGAGAGACAGAGGCTTCTCCTAAAACTGGATACAATTAGAAAGTTTAATTGGCACAACTAATCCTGAGAGAGCAACAGGAAAGAGGAGGCGTCAGACTGCACATACCTGGAGAAAAGAGCAAGCTCAGCAAATAGGGTAAGGTACCAGAGCTGGGGCTCCACAGGACCCGAGCCCCTCCCCCACCCCAGCTCACTGGTGGGAGGAAGACAAACGGAGCAGGGAGGGAGTGGAAGGCTTGGAACTGCTGAGTAGCCAGCTCTGGAGATCTGCACTGGGAGCACAAACCTACATTTCATGCTGCTTTCATGAGACTCGCATGACTACCAGGTTGGAAAGTTAATACAGGCAGAGTTCCTGGGGAGACTGGGATTCTGGCTGCTCGTGGAAAGCAGGGATCCATATCTGGCTGCTCTGGGACAAAAACTTATACCTGTGTGACCGGCCCACTGGCTCAGGCAGTGGAGACAGGCACAGGAGCCAGGAGTCTGGGAACAGCTCTTTCATACCCCTAGTACCACTCCCCTGTGACCCCTGACATTGCTTCAGGGGCTCAGCAGCTCCAGAATAGAGCTTCTGGACACTAGAGGGTGCCATATACAAACATGAAATGCCAAAGGAAACTTGTCCAGAGTAAAATTGTTAATACAACTCCCGAGAAAGATTTAAATGATATGGACCTTGTGACACTTTCTAAAAGGGAGTTCAAAATAAAAATAACCAACATCCTAATGGAGGTATGGAAAGACATCCAAGAACTCAGGAATGAATTCAGGTCAAAGATCCAATCATTAAAGAACACGATAGAGGGTACTAAAAGCAGGTTGGATAAGGTGGATGAGACAATAAATGAAATAGAAACTAGAGAAGAGTAATACAAAGAAACTGAGGCACAGAGAGAAAAAAAGGATCTCTAAAAATGAAAGAATATTGAGAGAACTGTGTGACCAATCCAAGTGGAACAATATTTGCATTATAGGGATACCAGAAGAAGAAGAAAGAAAGAAAGGCATAGAAAGTGTCTTTGAGGAGGTAGCTGCTGAAAACTTCCCCAATCTGGGGAAGGAGATAGTCTCTCAGGCAATGGAGATCCACAGAACCCCCAACATAAGGGACCCAAGGAAGACAACAGCAAGACACATAGTAATTAAAATGGGAAAGATCAAGGATAAGGACAGACTGTTAAAAGCAACCAGAGGCAGAAATAAGATCACATACAAAGGAAAGCCCATCAGACTAACAACAGACATCACAGCAGAAACCTTACAGGCCAGAAGGGAGTGGCATGATGTATTTAATGCCATGAAGCAGAAGGGCCTGGAACCACGGTTACTTTATCTGGGGAGATTATCATATAAATTTGAAAGAAGGATTAAACAATTTCGAGATAAGCAAAAGCTGAGAGAGTTTACCTCACACAAACCATCTCTACAGTCTATTTTTTAGGGACTGCTATAGATGGAAGTTTTCCTAGGGTAGGATAGCTGTCACCAGAGGTAGTAAAATCATGGTAGGGAGGGTGGAGCAGCTGATTGTGAGGCAAATGCAAAATTAAATTGAGTATACCCAAAGCCAATCAACAGATAGAGAAAAAGTATAGAATCTGATACCTAATATATAAAGAATGAAGGAGGAAGAAAAAGGAGGAGAAATAGAAAAGAACGTTTAGATTGTGTTTGTAACAGCATACTAAGTGAGTTGTTAGACTCTTAGATAGTAAGGAAAGTAACCTGGAACCTTTGGTAACCATGAATCTAAAGCCTGAAATGGCAATAAGTACATGCCTATTGACAATCACCCTAATTGGAAATGGACTGAATGCACCAATCAAAAGACACAGAGTCACTGAAAGGATAAAAAAACAAGGCCCATCTATATGCTGCTTAAAAGAGACTCACCTCAAACCCAAAGACAAGCACAGACTAAAAGTCAAGGGATGGAAAAGGATATTTCATGCAAACAGCAAGGAGAAAAAAGCAGGTGTCGCAATACTAGTATCAGACAAAATAGACTTCAAAATAAAGAAAGTAACAAGAGATAAAGGACATTAAATAATGAAAAAGGGCTCAGTCCAACAAGAGGATATAACTATTATAAATATATATGCACCCAACACAGGAGCACCAGCATATGTGAAACAAATACTAACAGAACTAAAGGAGGAAATAGAATGCAATGCCTTCATTTTAGGAGACTTCAACACACCATTCACTCCAAAGGACAGATCCACCAGACAGAAAATAAGTAAGGACACAGAGGCACTGAAAAACACACTAGAACAGATGGGCCTAATAGACACCTATAGAACTCTACACCCAAAAGCAACAGGATACACATTCTTCTCAAGTGCACATGGAACATTCGCCAGAATAGACCACATACTAGGCCACAAAAAGAGCCTCAGTAAATTCCAAAAGATTGAAATCCTACCAACCAACTTTTCAGACCACAAAGGTATAAAACTAGAAATAAATTGTACCAAGAAAGCAAAAAGGCTCACAAACACATGGAGGCTTAACAACACGCTTCTAAATAAACCCAAAGTCAATGGATCAATGACCAAATTAAAATAGAGATCCAGCAATATATGGAAACAAATGACAACAACAACACAAAGCCCCAACTTCTGTGGGACGCAGCAAAAGCCGTCTTAAGAGGAAAGTATATAGCAATCCAGGCATATTTAAAGAAGGAAGAGCAAACCCAAATGAATAGTCTAATGTCACAGTTATCAAAATTGGAAAAAGAAGAACAAATGAGGCCTAAAGTCAGCAGAAGGAGGGACATAATGAAGATCAGAGAAGAAATAAACAAAATTGAGAATAATAAAACAATAGAAAAAATCAATGAAACTAAGATCTGGTTCTTTGAGAAAAGAAACAAAATAGATAAGCCTCTATCCAGAATTATTAAGAGAAAAAGAGAATCAACACACATCAACAGAGTCAGAAATGAGAAAGGAAACATCATGACCAACCCAACAGAAATACAAAGAATTATTAGAGACTACTATGAAAAACTATATCCTAAGAAGCTGGAAAACCTAGGAGAAATAGACAACTTCCTAGAAAAATACAACCTTCCAAGACTGACCAAGGAAGACACACAAAATCTAAACAGACCAATTAGCAGCAAAGAAATTGAAGCGGTAATCAAATACTACCCAAGAAACAAAACACTGGGCCAGATGGATTTACCTCGGAATTTCATCAGACATACAGAGAAGATATAATACCCATTCTCCTTAAAGTTTTCCAAAAAATAGAAGAGGAGGGAATACTCCCAAATGCATCCTATGAAGCCAACATCACCCTAATACCAAAACGAGGCAAAGACCCCACCAGTAAAGAAAACTGCAGACCAATATCCCTGATGAATGTAGATGCAAAATTACTCAACAAAATATTAGCAAACCGAATTCAAAAATACATCAAAAGGATCACACACCATGACCAAGTGGGATTCATATCAGGGATGCAAGGATGGTACAACATTCGAAAATCCATCAACATCATCCACCACATCAACAAAAAGAAGGAGAAAAACCACATGATCATCTCCATAGATGCTGAAAAAGCATTCGACAAAATTCAACATCCATTCATGATAAAAACTCTCAAC
Source organism: Manis javanica (assembly GCF_040802235.1). Taxonomy (NCBI): domain Eukaryota; kingdom Metazoa; phylum Chordata; class Mammalia; order Pholidota; family Manidae; genus Manis; species Manis javanica. Next base: position 122,561,951 of record NC_133160.1, on the reverse strand, counting down.
AAAATGGATATAGAGGGCAAGTACCTCAACATAATAAAGGCCATATATGATAAACCCACAGCCAACATCATATTGAACAGTGAGAAGCTGAAGGCTTTTCCTCTGAGATCGGGAACAAGACAGGGATGCCCACTCTCCCCACTGTTATTCAACATAGTACTGGAGGTCCTAGCTATGGCAACTAGACAAAACAAAGAAATACAAGGAATCCAGATTGGTAAAGAAGAACTTAAACTGTCACTATTTGCAGATGACATGATATTGTACATAAAAAACCCTAAAGACTCCACTCCAGATTTACTAGAACTGATATGGAATACAGAAAAGTTGCAGGATACAAAATTAACACACAGAAATCTGTGGCTTTCCTATACACTAACAATTAGCCAATAGAAAGACAAATCAGGAAAACAACTCCATGCGCAATTGCATCAAAAAGAATAAAATACCTAGGAATAAACCTAACCAAAGAAGTGAAAGACCCATATCCTTAAAACTACAAGAAACTCTAAAGAGAAATTAAAGAGGTCACTAACAAATGCAAACATCCCATGCTCTTGGCTAGGACGAATTAATATTGTCAAAATGATCATCCTGCCCAAAGCAATATACAGATTTAGTGCAATCCCTATCAAATTACCAGCAACATTCTTCAACGAACTGGAACAAATAGTTCAAAAATTCATATGGAAACACCAAAGACCCCAAAGAGCCAAAGAAATCCTGAGAAAGAAGAATAAAGTGGGGGGGATCTCACTCCCCAACTTCAAGCTCTACTATAAAGCCACAGTAATCAAGACAGTTTGTTACTGGCACAAGAACAGAGCCACAGACCAGTGGAACAGATTGAGACTCCAGACATTAACCCAAACATATATGGTCAATTAATATTTGATAAAGGAATGATATACATACAATAGGGAAATGACAGTCTCTTCAACTGCCAACAGATGGTGCTGGCAGAACTGGACAGCTACATATAAGAGAATGAAACTGGATCACTGTCTAACCCCATACACAAAAGTAAATTCCAAATGGATGAAAGACAGGAATGTAAGTCATTAAGCCATCATAAAACTCTTAGAAAAAAACATAGGCAAAAATGTCTTGGATGTGAACATTAGTAACTTCTTCATGAATATATCTCCCTGGGCAAAGAAAAAAAAAATGAACAAGTGGGACTATATCAAGGTGATAAGCTTCTGTACAGCAAAGGACACCATCAATAGAACAAAAAGGTACCCTACAGTATGGGAGAATATTTTCATAAATGACAGATCCAATAAAGGCTTGACATCCAAAATATATAAAGATCTCACACTCCTCAACAAACAAACAGCAAATAATCCAATTGAAAAATGGGCAGAGGAGCTGAACAGACAATTCTCTAAAGAAGAAATTCAGATGGCCAACAGACACATGAAAAGATGCTCCACATTGCTAGTTATCAGAGAAGTGCAAATTAAAACCACAGTGAGATATCACCTCACACCATTAAGGAAGGCCACCATCCAAAAGACAAACAACAACAAATGTTGGCGAGGTTGTGGAGAAAGGGGAACCCTCCTACATTGCTGGTGGGAATGTAAATTAGTTCAACCATTGTGGAAAGTAATATGGAGGTTCCTCAAAATGCTCAAATAGACTTACCATTTGACCCAGGAATTCCACTCCTAGGAATTTACCCTAAAGATGCAGCACTCCAGATTGAAAAAGACAGATGCACCCCTTGTTTATTGCAGCACTATTTACAATAGCCAAGAAACAGAAGCAACCTAAGTGTCCATCAGTAGATGAATGAATAAAGAAGATGTGGTACATATACACAGTGGAATATTATTCAGCCATAAGAAGAAAGAAATCCTACCTTTTGCAACAACATGGATGGAGCTAAAGGGTATTATGCTCAGTGAAATAAACCAAGCGGAGAAAAACAAATACCAAATGATTTCACTCATCTGTGGAGTATAAGAACAAAAGAAAAACTGAAGGAACAAAACAGCAGCAGAATCACAGAAACCAAGAATGGACTAACAGTTACCAAAGGGAAAGAGACTGGGGAGAATGGGAGGGTAGGGAGGGATAAGAGCGGGGAAGAAGAAAGGGGGTATTATGATTAGCATGTATCATATAGGGGATGGGTGAAAGTCGAGGGCTTTACAACACAGAGAAGATAAGTAGTGATTCTATGACATCTTACTATGCTGATGGACAGTGACTGTAATGGGGTTTGTCGGGGGGACTTGGGGTAGGGGAGAGCCTAGTAAACATAATGTTCTTAAAAAATATGAATTAATTAATTAATAATAAAACAAAGAAATGATATACAACAAATAATTGTTGTATGCCCCTAAAATGTTGTGGTTGTTATACAAGCTAGTTGATGTACCGTATATCATTCATACCCAATCCAGCCTGAGGCTACAGATGGAGGTACATTAATGTTAGACACATATATTCTGTAGCTCCATTATGCTCACCCAAAATCTCAGTTCTCTATCAAATGACCCTCATGAATGAATGGTTTCCCACATGTTGCCAAACATGCTCCCAACAACCTGTGGCTCAATCAAATACTGAAACTACTCCTTCAAGCAAGACAATTTCCTACTGGGTAAGGTTGCTGTGCTGTTGTGTATCTCAAGTCTTCTGAAGGTTATGTCCATGTCTGTGAGTAATCACAATTTTCTAACTAATAAATAATGTGAGTCCTAAAGGTGCTAAAACTGCATGGGATTCTTTTTCAAAAAAAACATGGCAGGGTCGAGAGAAAAAGCAGCTCTATTGGCTTCTTTTGTACACAAAGCAAGGAAGATTGAAATGGAGTTATGCCCCTAGGAAAGTCTTTCATATTTAGTAAACATGAATCTAATCTTTGTTTTGTTTTGCTTTCATTTTATTTTGTTTTTCACACCTTCCGATCCTTTTCACAAATGCCCATGGATTCACGGATATTTGGCTGGTAGGAAAAATGTTGCTTTCCAAAACAATCCTAAAACAGTCTTCACTGTAAGGCCAGATTCACTGCTGTGTTCTATCTTCCCTTAAAATAATTTATTTGAGTAGTCAGAAAAAATCCTAAGTTTAAGGATGTGATTGTGTGAAGTCTGAAGAACCGAAAAGTCTTTCATTCCAAAAAATCTTCATTAAATAGATATAATTACATTAGTCAACAAGCAGCTTAAAGTCAAGTGATAAAAATACTATATTCTCACATTTGCGTTCCTTCCACTAAATATTATTTGTAACATTTCTATATATAATTATTTATGTTTATGTTTTAATAACATCTACATATTACTCTTAAATCAAGCTATGTACACTCCCTTAAGATTGACTGTTGTTTTTATTTCTTCATTCATATTTTACTTCTTCTATCTGCAATCTTTCTAAGGTAAATAATAAATGTCCCTTGGCATATTTATTAGTGTTCCATATGTTTATGAACTTCTGCATGCCTATGGTAGGTATATCTGGGCAATATTTATAAGAATAGGGAAATGTAAACTGAAAATGCCAAAGAAATATTAACATATTAAACAGGATAATTATTCACGGTTTGAATTGTTCTGGGTTTCTTTTGTAAAGAGTGAACTATGTGTATCCTATAATTTCTATTTAAGTACTGCTTACTTTATTTAAATAGTATGTGATATTAAAGTATTTTATTCACTCTCCATGTTAATAATTCCCAATATTTCACTTAACTTTATCTTCATAAATCATTGAATGAAAACCTAGACTTCAATTTCTGTACAAATTTTTATATGTTTAAAATACATACTTTAAAAAAGTGTATAATACAGTGCTAACCAATATAATAATTAATATTTAAGGAAGAATTACTGATCTATCATCATCATCAATATTTACTTTTTCTTTTTTTCTTAAATTAAGGTATCATTGATATACAATCTTACAAAGATTTGCATGAACAACATGGTGGTTTCAATATTTGCCCATATTATCAAGTCCCCCACCCCCACCCCATTGCACTCACTGTCCATCAGTGTACTAGGATGCTATAGAGTCATTATTTGTCTTCTCTGTGCTATACAACCTTCCTCATGACCTACCTGTATTGTAAGTGCCAATTATAATGCCCCTTAATCCTCCTCTCCCTCCCTCCTAATCTGCCCTCTACAACTTCTCTTTGGTAACTACTAGTCCCTTCTTGGAGTCTGTGAGTCTGCTGCTGTTTTGTTTCTTCAGTTTTGCTTTGTTGTTATATTCCACAAATGAGTGAAATCATTTCATACTTGTCTTTCTCTGCCTATCTTATTTCCATTAACCAGATAACCTCTAGCTCCATACATGTTGTTACAAATAGTAGGATTTGTTTTCTTCTTATGGCTGAATAGTATTCCATTGTGCATATGTCCACATCTTCTTTACCCATTCATCTAATGATGGACACTTAGGTTTCTTCCATATCTTGGCTGTTGTAAATAGTGCTGTGAGAAACATAGGGGTGCATATGTCTTTTTGAATCAGGGCTCTTGTTTTCTTGGGGTAAATTCCTAGGAGTGGAATTACTGTGTCAAATGATAGTTCTATTTTTAGTTTTTGGAGGAATCTCCATAGTGTTTTCTACAATGGCTGAACTAATTTACATTGCACCAACAGGATAGGATGGTTCCCCTTTCTCCACATCCTTTCCGGCATTTCTTGTTTCTTACTTTTTGAGTGTTGGTCATCCTAAGTGGTGTGAGGTGATATCTCATTGTGGTTTTAATTTTCGTTTACCTGATGATTACCAATGTGGAGCATCTTTCCATGGGCTTATTGGCCATATGAATTTCTTCTTTGGAGAAGTGTATGTTCCTCTGTCCATTTTTTAATCAGGTTATTTATTCTTTGGATGTTGAGGCATGTTAGATTATTGTATATTTTGGATGTTAACACGTTATTGGATAAGTCGTTTGCAAATATGTTCTCCATTACTGTAGGATGCCTTTTTGTTCTGCTGATGGTGCCTTTTTGTTCTGCTGATGGTATCCTTTGCTGTACAGAACCTTTTTAGTTTGATGTAATCCCATTTGTTAATTTTTGGTTTTGTTTCCCTGGCTCAAGGAGACATACTTGGGAAAAACTTACGCTTAAATTCAAGAGATTTTTGCCCAAGTTTTCTTCTATGAGTTTATGGTTTCATGAATTACATTCAGGACTTTGATCCATTTCAAGTTTACTTTCTATATGGAGTTAGACAATACACAGTTTCATAGTTCTACGTTTTGTGGTTCCATATGAATTTTAGAACTATTTGTTCTAGTTAGTTGATGAAAGCTATTGGTATTTTGATAGGGATTGCATTGAATCTATAGATTGCTTAAGGCAGGATGGCCACTTTAACAATATTAATTCTTCCTATCCATGAGCATAGGATATATTTCCATTTATTGGTGTCTTCTTTAATTTCTCTCATGAGTGTCTTATAGTTTTCAAGGTATAGGTATTTCACCACCTTGGTTAGGTTTATTCCTAGGTATTTTATTGTTTTTGATACAATTGTTAATGGAGTTGTTACCCTGGTTCTCTTTCTGCTAGATCATAGTTAGTATATAGGAATGCAACAGATTTCTGTGTATTGATTTTTTATCCTGAAACTTTGCTGAATTCAGTTATTAGTACTAGTAGTTTTGGGATGGATTCTTTCAGATTTTTTATTTACAATGTCATGACATCTACAAACAGGGACAGTTTAACTTCTTCCTTACAAATCTGGATGCCTTTTATTTCTTTGTGTTGTCTGATTGCCATAAGTAGGACCACCAGGACTAAGTTGAATAAAAGTGGTGAGAGTGGGCATCCTTGTCTTCTTCCCAATCTTAGAGGAAAAGCTTTTAGCTTTTCACTGTTAAGTATGATATTGGCTGTAGAATTTTCATATCTGACCTTTGTTATGTTGAGGTACTTTCCCTCTATACCTATTTTGTTGAGAGTTTTTATCATGAATGGATGTTGAATTTCGTCAAATGCTTTTTCAGCATCTATGGAGACGATCATATGGTTTTTGTCCTTTTTGTTGTTGTGGTGTATGATGTTAATCATTTTGTGATGTATGACATGATCATGATGGATAATCGTTTTCTATGTATTTTTGAATTTGGTTTGCTAATATTTTGTTGTGTATTTTTGCATCTATGTTCATCAGGATATTGGTCTGTAATTCTCTTTTTTTGTGTTGTCTGTGCCTGGTTTTGGTATTAGCTGGGCTCATAAAATCCATTTGGAAGTATTTCCTCCTCTTCTTCTTTTAGGAAAACTTTAAGGAGGATGCATATGTGGTCTTCTCTAAATGTCTGATAAAATTTTTCAGGGAAGTCACTGGTCCAGGGCATTTCTCTTAGGTAGGTTTTATTTTTTTATATCTTTTTTTAATTTATTTTATTTTGGTATCATTAATCTACAATTACATTAAGGAAATTATGTTCACTAGGCTCCCCCCCTCACCAAGTCCCTCCCACATACCCGTTCACAGTCACTGTCCATCAACATAGTAAGATGCTGTAAAATCACTACTTGTCTTCTCTGTGTTGCACAGCCCTCCCTATGCCCCCCCCCCTCACATACTATACATACTAATCGTAATGCCCCCTTTCTCTTTTCCAGCACTTATCCCTCCCTTCCCACCCATCCTCCCCAGTCCCTTTCCCTTTGGTAACTGTTAGGCCATTCTTGGGTTCTGTGCTTCTGCTGATATTTTGTTCCTTCAGTTTTCTTTTGTTCTTATACTCCTCATATGAGTGAAATAATTTGGTACTTGTCTTTCGCCACCTGGCTTATTTCACTGAGCATAATACACAAAAGCTCCATCCATGTTTTTGCAAATGGTAGGATCTGTTTTTTTCTTATAGCTGAGTAATATTCCATTGTGTATATGTACCATATCTTCTTTATCCATTCATCTACTGATGAACACTTAGGTTGCTACCATATCTTGGCTATTGTAAATAGTGCAGCAATAAAAATAGGGGTGCATCTGTCTTTTTCAAACTGGATGGGGTAAATTCCTAGAAGTAGAATTCCTGGGTCAAATAGTATTTCTATTTTGAGCATTTTGAGGAACCTCCACACTGCTTTCCACAATGGTTGAACTAATTTACATTCCCACCAGCAGTGTAGGACAGTTCCCCTTTCTCCACAACCTTGCCAACATTTGTTGTTGTTTGTCTTTTGAATGGTAGCCATCCTTACTGGTGTGAGATGATATCTCATTGTGGTTTTAATTTGCATTTCTCTGATGACAAGCGATGTGTGGAACATCTTTTCATGTGTCTGTTGGCCATCTGAATTTCTTCTTTAGAGAACTGTCTATTAAGCTCCTCTGCCCATTTTTAAATTGGACTATTTGCTTTTTTTTGTTGAGGTGTGTGAGCTCTTTATATATTTTGGATGTCAACCCTTTGTCGGATCTGTCATTTATGAATATATTCTCCCATACTGTAGGATACAGTTTGTTCTATTGATGGTTTCCTTTGCTGTACAGAAGGTTTTCAGCTTGATATAGTCCCATTTGTTCATTTTTGCTTTTGTTTCCCTTGCCCGGGGAGACATGTTCAAGAAGAGGTCATACATGTTTATGTCTAAGAGATTTTTGCCTATGTTTCTTTCTAAGAGTTTTATGGTTTCATGACTCATATTCAAGTCTTTGATTCATTTCTTATTTACTTTTGTGTTTTGGGTTAGACACTGATCCAGTTTCATTCTTTTACATGTAGCTGTCCAGTTTTGCTAGCAACATCTGTTGAAGAGACTCTCATTTCCCCATTGTATGTCCATGGCCCCTTTATCGTATATTAGTTGACTATATATATTTGGGTTAATGTTTGGAGTCTCTATTCTGTTCCATTGGTCTGTGGCTCTGTTCTTGTGCCAGTACCAAATTGTCTTCATTACTGTGGCTTTGTAGTAGAGCTTGAAGTTGGGGAGTGAGATCCCCACCACTTTATTCTTCCTTCTCAGGATTGCTTCAGCTATTCGGGGTCTTTGGTGTTTCCATATGAATTTTTGAACTGTTTGTTCCAGTTCATTGAAGAACACTATTAGTAATTTGATATGGATTGCATTGAATCTGTATATTCCTTTGGGCAGGATGGCCATTTTGATGATATTAATTCTTCCGAGTCAGGAGCATGTAAAGAGTTTCCATTTGTTAGTGACCTCTTTAATTTCTCTTAAGAGTGTCTTATAGTTTTAAGACTATATGTCCTTCACTTCCTTGGTTAGGTTAATTTCTAGGTGTTTTATTCTTTATGATGCTATTGTGAATGGAATTGTCTTACTGATTTCTCTTTGTAGTAGTTTATTGTTAGTATATAGGATAGCTACAGATTTCTGTGTGTTAATTTTGTATCTTGCAGGTTTGCTGAATTCCGATAATAGCTCTAGTAGTTTCAGTAGAGTCTTTAGGGTTTTTTATGTACAATATCATGTCATCTGCAAATAGTGACAGTTTAAGTTCTTCTTTACCAATCTGGATTCCTTGTATGTCTTTGTTTTGTCTAGTTGCCATAGCTAGGACCTCCAGTACTATGTTGAATAACAGTGGGGAGAGTGGGCATCCCTGTCTTGTTCCCGATCTCAGAGGAAAAGTTTTCAGCTTCTCGCTGTTAAGTATAATGTTGGCTGTGCGTTTATCATATATGGCCTTCATTATGTTGAGGTACTTGCCCTCTATATCCATTTTGTTGAGAGTTTTTATCATGAATGGATGTTGAATTTTGTCAAATGCTTTTTCAGCATCTATGGAGATGATCATGTGGTTTTTGTCCTTCTTTTTGTTGATGCGGTGGATGATGTTGATGAATTTTTGAATGTTGTACCATCCTTGCATCCCTGATATGAATCCCACTTGGTCATGGTGTGTGATCCTTTTGATGTATTTTTGAATTCGGTTTGCTAATATTTTGTTGAGTAATTTTGCATCTACATTCGTCAGGGATATTGGTCTGCAGTTTTCTTTTCTGGTGGGGTCTTTGCCTGGTTTTGGTATTAGGGTGATGTTGGCTTCATAGAATGCATTTGGGAGTATTCCCTCCTCTTCTATTTTTTGGAAAACTTTAAGGAGAATGGGTATTATATCTTCTCTGTATGTCTGATGAAATTCCGAGGTAAATCCATCTGGCCCAGTGTTTTGTTTCTTGGGTAGTATTTGATTACCGCTTCAATTTCTTTGCTGCTAATTGGTCTGTTTAGATTTTGTGTGTCTTCCTTGGTCAGTCTTGGAAGGTTGTATTTTTCTAGGAAGTTGTCTATTTCTCCTAGGTTTTCCAGCTTCTTAGGATATAGTTTTTCATAGTAGTCTCTAATAATTCTTTGTATTTCTGTTGGGTCGGTCATGATGTTTCCTTTCTCATTTCTGACTCTGTTGATGTGTGTTGATTCTCTTTTTCTCTTAATAATTCTGGATAGAGGCTTATCTATTTTGTTTCTTTTCTCAAAGAACCAGATCTTAGTTTCATTGATTTTTTCTATTGTTTTATTCTTCTCAATTTTGTTTATTTCTTCTCTGATCTTCATTATGTCCCTCCTTCTGCTGACTTTAGGCCTCATTTGTTCTTCTTTTTCCAATTTTGATAACTGTGACATTAGACTATTCATTTGGGTTTGCTCTTCCTTCTTTAAATATGCCTGTATTGCTATATACTTTCCTCTTAAGACTGCTTTTGCTGCGTCCCACAGAAGTTGGGGCTTTGTGTTGTTGTTGTCATTTGTTTCCATATATTGCTGGATCTCTATTTTAATTTGGTCATTGATCCATTGACTATTTAGAAGCGTGTTGTTAAGCCTCCATGTGTTTGTGAGCCTTTTTGCTTTCTTGGTACAATTTATTTCTAGTTTTATACCTTTGTGGTCTGAAAAGTTGGTTGGTAGGATTTCAATCTTTTGGAATTTACTGAGGCTCTTTTTGTGGCCTAGTATGTGGTCTATTCTGGCGAATGTTCCATGTGCACTTGAGAAGAATGTGTATCCTGCTGCTTTTGGGTGTAGAGTTCTATAGGTGTCTATTAGGCCCATCTGTTCTAGTGTGTTTTTCAGTGCCTCTGTGTCCTTACTTGTTTTCTGTCTGGTGGATCTGTCCTTTGGAGTGAATGGTGTGTTGAAGTCTCCTAAAATGAAGGCATTGCATTCTATTTCCTCCTTTAGTTCTGTTAGTATTTGTTTCACATATGCTGGTGCTCCTGTGTTGGGTGCATATATATTTATAATAGTTATATCCTCTTGTTGGACTGAGCCCTTTTTCATTATTTAATGTCCTTTATCTCTTGTTACTTTCTTTATTTTGAAGTCTATTTTGTCTGATACTAGTATTGCGACACCTGCTTTTTTCTCCTTGCTGTTTGCATGAAATATCCTTTTCCATCCCTTGACTTTAAGTCTGTGCATGTCTTTGGGTTTGAGGTGAGTCTCTTCTAAGCAGCATATGGATGTGTCTTGCTTTGTTATCCATTCTATTACTCTTTGTCTTTTGATTGCTGCATTCAGTCGATTTATATTTAGTGTGATTATTGAAAGGTATGTACTTATTGCCATTGCAGGCTTTAAGTTTGTGGTTACCAAATGTTCAAGGTTAGCTTCTTTACTATCTTACTGTCTAACTTAACTCACTTATTGAGCCATTATAAACACGGTCTGATGATTCTTTATTTCTCTCCATTCTTATTCCTCCTCCTCCATTCTTCATATGTTGGGTGTTTTGTTCTGTGCTCTTTTTAGGAGTACTCCCATCTATAGCAGTCCCTGTAAGATGCCCTGTAGAGGTGGTTTGTGGGAGGCAAATTCCCTCAACTTTTGCTTGTCTGGGAATTGTTTAATCCCTCCTTCATACTTAAATGATAATCGTGCTGGATAGAGTAGTCTTAGTTCGAGGCCCTTCTGTTTCATTGCGTTAAGTATATCATGCCTTTCTCTTCTGACCTGTAGGGATTCTGTTGAGAAGTCTGATGATAGCCTGATGGGTTTTCCTTTGTAGGTGACATTTTTTTTTTCTCTTTGGCTGCCTTTAATACTCTGTCCTTATTTTTGATCTTTGCCGTTTTAATTATTATGTGTCTTGGTGTTGCCCTCCTTGGATTCCTTGTCATGGGTGTTCTGTGTACCTCTGTGTTCTGAGAGGCCATTTCTTCCCCTAGTTTGGGGAAGTTTACAGCAATTATTTCTTCAAAGACACTTTCTATCCCTTTTTCTCTCTCTTCTTCTTCTGGTACCCCTATAATGCAGATATTGTACCATTTCGATTGGTCACACTGTTCCCTTAAAATTTTTTCATTCCAGGAAGTCCTTTTATCTCTCCCTGCATCAGCTTCTCTGCATTCCTGTTCTCTGTTTTCTAGTCCATTAATGGTCTCTTGCATCTCGTCCATTCTTCTTTGATGTCCTTCCAGAGATTGTTTTATTTCTGTATTCTCCCTCCTTAGTTCTTGCATATTTCTCTGCAAGTCAATCAGCATGGTTATGACTTTTGTTTTGAATTATTTTTCAGGAAGATTGGTTAAATCTATCTCCACAGGTTTCTTCTTAGGGGAAGATATAGAAGATGTCTAAGCTGTCTGGGTTAGTCTTGTCTGGATCAAATTATTTTGCCTTTTCATGTTGATAGGTGCAATGGTGAGCTATTGACTCATCTGTCAGCTGTGAGAGCCAAGTGTTTCCACTTGCTCCTGGCATTTCTTTACTGGGACATTTGCGACCCCTTGTGGCTTGTGTTTGGCAATTGCATGTAGACTGGGTGTCTTGCCCGGCCGGTATGGAGGAAGCTCCCTTGCTGTGGGTGTGGCCAGCCTCAGGCTGCTGCTCAGCTATGGTGGGGCCCCGGAGTGGGGTAATGGATGGGGGGCTGTTTGTCTGTTTACCTCCATGAGGGGTCTCAGTGCTGTTGCTCAGGGGGTTAGTGCACCCGGAGTTCCCTGGAATTTCCAGCTTCTTGACTGTGAGCTGGGATGCTTCTGTCCATCTGTGGGGTCCCTGTCCCTTTAAGACTTTCAAAAGCACTCGCTTTTCTTTGTCACAGGGGTGCCGGCTTTGGGACCCACTCACAGGTCTTACTGTCCTGCTTCCCTAGTTTCCAGCACCCTACACATGCACTGTGTCTGTGCTCTTGTGCGGATGGCTGGGGCTGGGTGTTTAGCAGTTCTGGGCTCCCTCTCCCTCCCTGCTCTGACTCCTTTCCTCCCACTGGGAGCTGGGGTGAGGGGCCTCGGGTCCCACCAGGCTGGGGGTTGTATCTTACCCCTTTCACCAGGCACTGGGTTCTCACAAATGTGGATGTAGTCTGGCTGTTCTGTGTCTTCTGGTCTCTCTTTTAGGGATATTTGTATTTGTTGTATTTTCAAAAATATGTATGTTTTTGGGAGGAAATTCCCACTGTCCTACTTACACTGCCATCTTGGCTCCACCCATTTCTTAGGTAGTTTTTTGATTTCCAATTCAATTTCATTGCTGGTAATTGGTCTGTTCAGATTTTCTGTTTATTCCTGGGTCAGTATTGGAAGATTATACTTTTCTATAGAGTTTTCCATTTCTTCTAGGTTATCCAGTTTGTTAGCAAGTAATTTTTCATAGTATTCTCTAATAATTATTATTTCCTTAGTGTCCATAGTGATATTTCCTGTCTCATTTATGATTATGTTTATGTGTGTACACTATCACTTTTTCTTGATTAGTCTGGCTAGGGATTTGTCTATTTGGCTTATTTTTTTTTGAAGAACAAGCTCCTGTTTTCATTGGTTCTTGCTATTGTTTTATTCTTCTCAATTTTATTTATGTTCATTCTGGTCTTTATTATGTCCCTCCTTTGACTTATTTTGGTCCTCACTTGTTCTTCTTTTTCTAGTTTCATCAATTGTGAGTTTAGTCTCACAATTTATCAGTGAGATTATTTGGTATTGTTCTTTCTTGAGGTAAGCCTGTATTGCAATAAATTTTACTCCTAGAACTGCCTCTCCTATATCCCTAAGGTTTTGGAGTGAGTTGTTTTCATTTGTCTCCATGTATCACCTGATCTCTGTTTTTTATTTGGTCTTTTATCCACTCATTATTCAGGAGCATGTTGTTAATCCTTCATGTGTTTGGGGGCTTCTTGTGTTTTTATTGAATAATTTATTTCTAGTTTTATACATTTGTGGTCTGAGAAGCTGGTTGGTACAATTTCAGTTCTTCTGAGTTTACTGAGGCTCTTTATATGGCCTAGTATATGACCTATTCTGGAAAATGTTCCATGTACCCTTGAGAAGAATGTGTATCCATCAGTTTTTGGTTGGAATGTTCAGTAGATGTCTATTAGGTCCATCTGTTCTAATGTGTTGTACAGTGCCTCTGTCTCCTTACTATACTTTTGTTTGATCTGTCCTTTGGCATGAGTGGTTTGTTGAAGTTTCCTAAAGTGAATGCATTGCATTCTATTTCCCTCCTTTATTCTGTTAGTATTTGTTTCACATAATTAGGTGCTCCTGTGTTGTGTGCATAGATATTTATAATGGTTATATCCTCGTATTGGACTAACACCTTTATCATTATGTAATGTCCTTTGTCTCTTGCGACTTTCTTTATTTTGAAGTTTATTTTGTCTGATACAAGTACTGAAACTCCTGCTTTCTTCTTCCTATTATTTGCATGAAATATCTTTTTCTATCCCTTCACTTTTAGTCTATGTATGTCTTCAGGTTTGAAGTGAGTCTCTTGTAGGCAGCATATAAATGGGTCTTCTTTTTAATCCATTCAGTGACTCTATGTCTTTTGATTGGTACATTCAGTCCATTTATATTTAGGGTGATTATCAATAGGTATGTACTTATTGCCATTGCAGACTTTGGATTGGTTGTTACCAAAAGTTCAAGGGAAGCTTTTTATTATCTAACAGTCTAACTTAATTCACTTACTACTCTATTTCAAATACAATAATCTAAAGGTTCTTTTTTTCTCTCTCTTCTTTTCCTTCCTCCTCCACTCTATATTAGGTGTCATATTCTGTACTCTTTGTGTGTCCCTTGACTAACTTTGTGGGTAGTTAGTTTAATTTTGCATTTGCTTAGTAATTAATTGGTCTACTTCCTTTACTGTGTTTTTGTTTTCTCTGGTGACATCTATTTACCTTAGGAGTACTTCCATCTATAGCCGTCACTCCAATATACATCATGGAGAATGTTTGTGGGAGGTTCCCTCAACTTTTGCTTATCTGGAAATTGTTTAATCCCTCCTTCAAATTTAAATGATAATCTTGCCAGATAGAGCATTCTTGGTTGGAGGCTCTTCTGTTTCATTGCATTAAATATATCATGCCACTCCCTTCTGGCCTATAAGGTTTCTGCTGTGAAGACTGATAATAGGCTGATGGACTTTCTTTCTTTCTCTGGCTGCTTTCAGTACTTTCTCCCTGTCCTTGATCTTTGACATTTTAATTATTATATGTCCTGGTGTTGTCATCCTTGGGTCCCTTGCGTTGGGAGATTTATGTACTTCCATGGCCTGAGAGACTACTTCCTTCCCCAGATTGGGGAAGTATTCAGCAATTATTTCCACAAAGAGACTTTCTATCCCCTTTTTCCTCTCTTATTCTTCTGGTATCCCTATAATGTGAATATTGTTCCATTGGGATTGGTCACACAGTTCTCTCATTCTTTCATTCATAGAGATCTTTTCTTGTCTCTGTTCCTCAGCTTCTTTGTTTCCCTGTTCTCTAATTTCTGTTTCATTTGCCAATTTCTCTACCTCATCTAATCTACTTTTAAATCCCTCCATTGTATGTTTCATTTCAGATACTGTATTTTTCAAAGTTTCTATCTCTTTCTTCAATTCCTTCTTTAGATCTTAGTTTTCAGTAACTCCATTGAAGATGTTTATGATTTTTATTTTGAAACCTTTATCAAGAAGATTGTTTATTTCTTTTTCACTCTGCCCTCTTACTGGCATCCTCTCCTATATCTTTGTTTATACAAATTTTTTTGCCATTTCAGTTTTTAGTGATTCCTATGGACTAATAACTCTGTGTAGGCAACATCCTCTGGTGCCCAGATGCTCTTCTCTCTGGAGCTGCCAAGCACCTGGAGCAATGCAGGGGTCAAGGTGAGTGGCACCAATGCCTGCCTGGAGTAAAGAGCTCTTTCCTGCTTCCTAGCTGTAGTGCCTGTCTCCATTCTCAGGTCCAATGGACCAAGCACACAGGGAGGAGCCTCTGTGGTACTCCTCTGTAGCTTCCATAGGCAGGGCCACCCTCCAGCTGGCTTGGCATGATGGTAGGTGGCAGCAGGTTTGTGGCACCAGTGCCTACCAAGAGGATGAAGTGGCAGGCTCCTTATTGCTGTAGGGGGCTTTGGAGCTGTGTTTCCAACCAGGGGGATGGAGTTTCAAGCTTCTGAGAGTTCCCAACCTGTTGCACTGAGTGTGCCAGGATTATTTTGTCTACCTTCCCTTTCTTGTGAAGAGTGATATTTCTATAATCTTTGCCCTTTTATCACCCCTCTCACTGTTGGGAAGTCTTTCAAAGTGTGCACCTTTATTGTGTCCTGGGATCTGGTTGTGGATACCTGTTCTCCACAAGCAGCTGGAGTCTCCATCTCTCCAAGTATTTGCCTGTCTTTTCTTTACAAAACTCACTAATCTTCAGAGCACCATGTAATGTGTGTTCGTCATCCTGGAACAGATCTCCAGGGCTGGGTGTTCTGAAGCCCTATGCTTCTACTCCCTCCCCTGTCTGTTTCTCTTCCACCTGTGAGCTGGGGTGGAGGGAGGGCTTGGGTCCCTCCAGATTCATGGCTTTGCTACTTTACCCTTTTCTGTGAGATCTTCACTTTTCCCCAGATGTACGCAGTCTGTTCTGCTGTCTTCAGATCATTCTTTCAGGAATAGTTGTATTTGTTGTATTTTTGTGTTATATGTACTTTGGGGAGGAGGTTTCTGCCTCACTTTTCATCACACCCTCTTTTACCCATCTCCCTAATTTTTCTTGTCCTAATCATCAAAGCTGTGAGTTTTCTGATATGCCCATGAATAGGCAAATCTATTGTTAAGTAAACATAATATAATTTTTTCTTGCTTTTAATTTGCTAATTAATTAACACAGAACACTTGTCATTGAACTGAAGGGCAAAGTTATATTTTTAAACCATCTGTGGTATATTATGAATGTTTTAACAAATAATATACATTCTTTGATTTAATTTCATATCCCCTGATACTTATTTTGAAAAGGGGAAGATGAGTTTTCTTCATAATTTATTATTTCAGATTGTATCACTAGTTTTTTGGTAGCAAAAATAATTCTGCATTTCCTGCTGCAGTGTTAGGAAATAAATGCTCTTCATTATTTAGATTTATTTTATTAACCAGCTTTTTAGCTTGTCTTCTCACTTTAATCATTTTAAATGGTATTATTCTTTTCTGACTTATTTGGCTATAATTAATATATGCATTGAATGTGCATTCCATTCATCTTAAGAAAAAAGAACACTACTTGCATTATCCTTTCATGTAGACATCCTATGAGATTCAGAGAATTTTTCCCGATTTCTAGCTTAAATTTTTATTGCAATATATTTTGATTAGGAAATGATGATAGTAAAATAGTAGAGGCATTTACATTTGCTTATTATTTTTACAGTTAAGCAGTAATTGTATTAAAAGAATAAAGTATAAGTTCCCATTATATTTCATAGGAACATTTAGTACAATGTCTACTTAAAACATTTTATCATTTTGCTAAGTAATTGTTCGTTATGCTTCAGAAGATTGGAGACTGATGAGAATTAGGCTTGAGATGGATTAATGATTATGCATTGAGCATTGACTCCCCTATACAGAATTTTATTGTTGTTCACAACCATTTGATCAATAAATATGAGAGATGCCCTCTCAAAAAATATATATATGTAGTGTTCATGTAATTTTTAAAATAGCATCATGGGGGACTTCTTGTTTCTCCTTGAAATTTTGAAGAGCTTGGAATATTAAAGTAATTAAACAAAGAGGCCATTAGACTGAAGTGGTTCTAATGCCCTGACAGTCTAAATGAGCAATACAAAACCTAAGCCTGCATCAGTGCTTTTGTATCCAATGGACTTGAATCTGAGAAAATGAGCATATTTATCTTATAAATGATAGTTTATACCCTTTAACTTATATCTCCCCATCTCCCCCACCTTCCAGTCTCTGGTAACCAGCATTCTATACTCCGTTCCTAGGAACTTGGCTTTGTTAGATTACATATGTAAATGAGATTGTCTTGCCAATGGGTTTTAGCCATAGACAAATCCATAGTTCACTATGGATTCAATGAGACCAAAGAAATGGCAATGGAATGTTCTTGGGCTGAAAGGGTTTATACCCAACTTTATTCCCATGGTGGCAGGTTAATCACTAGAATCCCATTAACTCAGAGTGAGTCTGCATACAGCAAGCTGGTCTCTGCCTCTTGACCTCTCTACCCACAGCCATCTCACTGTCTGTCCTCAGCACTTCCACCACTCTGCTCTTGTCTCTGCTCTCCTGCAGTCTTGCAGCCATGCCACCGTGTCTCCCAGAGCACTGGATGGTACTCTTTCTATAGCATCAATAGCAACGTATTGCCCACATGTGTGTAGTGAGCTAGCCAACCAGGGCCAGGTGAGAATCCTGGCTACAGAAACCTTCACTTTATCCACATTCCACCACTCCAGGATTCTTGCCTGTCAATCTATGTGCCCTCAATCTTCTACAATGGTCCCTGTGCACAGAAGCGTGCACAAAAGAACCATGGGTTGGCTTTACAATACCCACTTTCTCCAGCCTCTCCAGCTTCTCCAGCAGAAAATATTGCAGACACACAGGCAAAACTTGTTGCTTCATCTCTGCCTTCTGTTGCTCCATCGACCAGAACTGTTGCTCTGATCTCAGTCATTGCCACAACTCCAGTCATCCAATTTCTTTCTGTCTGCTCCTGCATTTTCAAACCAACCCACATCTGGGTCCTTATGACCTTCACGGGGCCCTTTAAATTCTCCTTTCAAGAAGCACACCATGTTTCCTTTTGTGCTTGAGCCTGAGGAAAGAAGCAGAGCATGGGGTGTTCCACAACCTGGGGACAAGGCTGCACCTCTCTTGGAAAATGTGGTTGCCGAGTGCTTCAGGCTTTCCACCAGCCTTCCACCAGGTTGGGTTTCAACTGAGGAGGGGTTAATGTCTCCATCACCAGCAGGGCCTCCAGCCCCACCTGTTCATCAAACCTCCACTCATCCATTTCTGGGGCTGATATCTCCACTACATTGTTCATCTGCCCGATGGCATCTGGAAGCCTGCACTCTCAGGCTGCTGCTCCTTCTCATGCTGCTTCTCTCAGGCTACCAGACATCCTTTACTATTTCCACAGCACTTCATAGTGATGCCATTTCAGTCAACAAATTTTCTTTCTCTTGGGGTGGACCCCAGTTCTCCACCCCTTCCCAGTACCACTTGTCCACAGGGGGACACTTAAATGTCTCCCCATTCACAGGTGCAGCCCACTGAAACACTCCTCCCATGAGGGCAGCCTTTTCTTTTTCTTGGTCAACAATGAACTCTGCCAACTATGCCAATTGTCTTGCCAATGGGTTTCAGCCCTGGACAAGTTCACTATGGATTCAGTGAGACCAAAGAAATGACAATGGAATGTTCTTGGGGTGAAAGGGTTTATACCCAACTTATTCCCATGGTGGCAAGTCAATCACTAGAATCCCATCCACTGAGAGCAAGTCTGCATGCAGCAAGCTGGTCTCTGCCTCTGGGCCTCTCTACCCCCACAGCTATCTCTGAGTCTGTCCTCGGTGCTGCAACCACTCCAGTCTTGTCTCTGCTCTCCTGCAGCCTTGCAGCTGTGCCACCGTGTCTCCCAGAGCACTGTGAAGAGCTCTTTACATAGAATCAATAGCTACGTATTGCACACAGGTGTGTAGTGAGCTAGCCAACCATGGCCAGGTGGGAATGCTGGCCACAGGAACCTTCACTTTATCTATAGAGATCATACTGTATTTGTTTTTCTCTGTCCTGCTTATTAAACTTAGCATAATGCCCTCAAGGTCCATTCATGTTTTCAGAAATGGATTTCCTTCCATATTATGGATGAATAATATTCCACATATACGTATTTTTCCTTTCTCTATCAGTGAACACCTAGGTTGTTTCTGCATCTTGGTTTCTATAAGTAATGCTGTGATGATCATGGGAGTGCATATGTATCTTTGAGATCATTATTTCATTTCCTGAGGAAAAATACACTGAACTAGGAATGCTGGATCATGTAATTGTTCTATTTTTAATTTGGGGGGGAACCTCTATACTGTTTTCCATGGTTGCTGTACCAATGTACATTCCCACTAACAGTTCAAAGTGGGTTCCCTTTCCTCCACATCCTCACTTCTTGTTAGCTTTAGTTTTTGTTTTTGTGGTTTTTTTTTTTTTTTTATTTGGTAATACTTATGTCAGTAGGATTGAGGTGATATTTCATTGTGGTTTTCATTTGTAATTCCCTGATTAATGATGTTGAGTATCTCTTCCTATACCTGTTGCTCATTTGTATATCTTCTTTGAAGAAATAGCTATTCAGGTCCTCTGGCTATTTTTTAATCAGGTTAGTTGAGTTTTGCTATATAAGGAACTCATAAAAGTCAGCTGCAAAAAAATATATAATTCATCATTTACTTTTACTCTCTATTTATATATTTAAAGTGGGTTTTTTATAGACAATATATATATATATATATATATATATATATATATATATATATAGTTGGGTGGTGTTTTTGATCCATTCTGACAATTTCTCTTTTAATTGGAGTATTTAGATCATTATAATTCCAAGTGATTATTTGTATATTCAGATCACTATCTACTGTATCCATTACTGTTTTCTATTTTTTGCCCTTGTTTTTTATTTCCATTTTTGTCTTATACTTTTTTCTGCTGTCTGTGGTTTTAACTGAGTATTTTATGATTTAATTTTCTTCCCTTTCTTAGCAAATCACTTATGTTTTCCTATTGTTTTAGCAGTTTTCCAACAGTTTGCAATTATACATTTACAGCTAACCCAAGTCTATTTGTAAATAACACTTTATGAGTAGTATATCATATAAAAACCAATTAGTCTTTATTCTTCCTCATCCCTTGCACCGTCATTTTCATTCATTTCACTTGTTATATAACCATACATATATGCATAAGCATACATAATCAAATACATCATTTTATTACCATTTTGAACAAACTTGTCTGTTAGATCAATTAAGAATAAGAAAAATGAAAGTTTTTATTTTACTTTCACTTTGTCTTTCTTTGATGCTCTTCCTTTCTTTATGCAGGCTTGAATTTCTGACCTAAATTGTTTTTCCTCTCTCTAAAGAACTTCTTTTAACATTTCTTGCAATTTGGCTATAAATTCTCTCAATTTTTGTTTGAAGGAGTCTCTATTTTTCTTTCACTTTTGAAGGATAATTTCAGAATTCTGGGTTGGTGCTTTTTTCCTATCAATATTTTCAATATTTCACTTCAATCTCTCTTGTGTGAATGTTTTCTGAGGAAAAATTGGATATAATTCACATCTTGTTCCTCTATTAGTAACATGTCTTTCCCCTCTGTGACTTCTTTCAGGATTTTTCATCTTTAATTTTCCGTAGTTTGAAAATGATATGTTTAGGTGTATTTTGTTTTTATTTATTTATCCTGCTTGATAATTCTGAGTTTCCTATATTTGTGGTTTGGTATCTGACATTAATTTGGGGAAAATCTCAGCCATTATTCTTTCAAATATTTCTTCTCTGCCTTTCTTATTTCTCCTTGTTATTTCCCTATGGGCATGTGCTCACTTGATGGGGATTGCCCCTAGGCAAGTACACTCTGGAGTCAGTGAGATCAAATAAGAACAACAGGTCATTAGGGGTAAAAGGGTTTATACCAAGCTTTATTCTCATGGTGGTAGATAAAGTGCTAGAATCAGTTCTGCATCTAAGTCTGCAATCAGCAATTAGCCTCATCCTTTACCTCTGGGGCAGAGCACTAGAAGGACCTCTTTATACAGCAACGCAGACAATAATGGCTCATTGCCAGCAGGTTTATAAGCATTGGCCTATGTAGTAGGCCAATTACATTGTCAAGTAGATTGGGGCCAGGTGAGCATCCTGGTTATGGTAACTTCCATTTTCCCTACAGTATGTTACACCTTTTTTGGTTTCCCATAGGCTTTAGATAGTCTATTTTGGTTTTTTCATTCTTTGGTCTCTGTATTTCAATTTTTGAAGATTATATTGATATATGCTATAGCTCAGAGATTCTTTCCTCAGCTGAGTCCAATTTACTAGTAAGCCCATCAAAGCCATTCTTTATTTTCATAATGGAATTTTTTATCTTTAGTATTTGTTTATGTTTTTTTTTTCTTGGGATTTCTACCTCATGGCTTACATTGCCTTTCTGTTCTTGTATGCTATTTTATCCATTAGATCATTTAGTATATTAATTGCTTTAAATTTAGTTGTTTTAAATTTCCAGTCTGATAATTCCAATGTCCCAGACATGTCTGGTTCTGGTGCTTGCTCTGTCTATTCAAATTGTGGGGGCTTT
This sequence comes from Manis javanica, assembly GCF_040802235.1. NCBI lineage: Eukaryota > Metazoa > Chordata > Mammalia > Pholidota > Manidae > Manis > Manis javanica. The sequence continues at coordinate 122,540,393 of NC_133160.1, read as the reverse complement.
TGCCTTTTATCATGGCTTGTAATTTTTTTCTTGATAGCTAATATGATGTATTGTGTAAAAAATTGCTGCAAATATGTCTTTACTAATGCAATGGTGATGTGTGTTGAGAGAGGGAAGCATTTATAGTCCTATGATTAGGTCTCAGTCGTTTAGTGAGCTTATGCTTCTGGAGTGAACTTCATAAGTGTTTCTCATCCCCCATCCCCACCCACCTTATGAGAACCAGATGGCTAGAACCAGTTGGAGCTTATTTCCCTTCTCCAGATTAATTAGACTTTTATAATAAACCCTCAGGTGAGGCTCTGGTTATTAGTTTCCCCTCAGGCCAGGCAGACCTTGTTAAGAAGATCAGACTGCTCCAGTATAATTCAAAATGGTTATGTTTTCCTTTCCACCAGTTGGAGGGCTGAGGAATTTTTCTCATATGTTTACTGTGGGAAATTGGTCAAGCTGCTAGAAATAAGTTTTCAATACTGTGATGCCTCCTCTATGCTGAGTCTTCCTGGAACCTTTAACTCTCAGAATTGTCTTCACTAAGCCTCCAGCAATTTATCCATTATAGTTCAGATTTTTCCATGTGGATGCTGGTTCCTGTGGTGATCTCAGTTCAGGTAAGCCAGGATTCCCTGTGTTTGTCTGTCTGTCTCTCCAGTCTTGGAGATAGGAGTTTGCCCTATGTCTTCTCCTCTCTTTTGAATTTAAGAAGTGTTGTTGATTTTTCAGTATTTTTAGATTTTTACTTATTATAACAGAGTGGTGATTTCCAAGGTCCTTACGTGTGGAACCAGTAACCATAAGTCCTTTACCTTTTGGTTCTGTTCTCTGTGGGTTTACCTCAACTGACTCCTCACTTCTATTTTTAAAAACTTGTAATGTTTTAAATCCCTGTGGTGTATTTTTGATATTGCTTTTGTTTCATTCTTTTTCCTTTTTTGTTACATTCATACTCCATGAATAGAATGTTTTCTCTGATCTCTTTCTGATATTATTAATTATTTAAAATTTTACTTATTTTCCCTGAATTATTGCTTATACCTTGAGTTTTAGGTTTGTTTGTTTTTGTAATTTTTAAGTTTTCAATCAAAAGCTTATCTCAGATGTGTGGTTGTCTTCATCTTAATTTCTTTGAGTTAGTGAAAAAGTGATTTCCAACTGTATGTTCATGGGATATAGTTGTCGTGGTGTTGAGCTTCACTATAAGGATGATTTGGCTGGCCAGTTATTGGAATTTGAATGCCTTTTCTCTTGTGCTGCTGTAGCTCTGGGCCAGGGGTTTTTCCAAACTCTGGGAAGTTCACTATGGATTCGGCGAGACCGAAAAATGATAATAGAACATTGGGGATAAAAAGAGGCTTACACTGAGCTTTATTCTCATGATGGCAGTTCAAGTGCAGTTTTATTTAATGACATTATGCTGAGGTGTGGTTGGGTGGCTCTTAGCTTTGTTCAATTGCGTCTGCATTGGGACCTGGTTGGGACCAGTTTGCCCTGGTCCCATGAGGCAAAAAGGTATCTCCCTGCAAAGCCTTTGTGGTCTTCACATGAGAGCCCTACCTGGGCGGTTTTTTTCCTTGAATTTTATCTTACTGTAACCCAGCTGCTCCTGTCTGTCTTTCTAACAATACTATTTTGTCATCTTTAACCTGTGGATATGTCTTTTAATACTCCCTTTTATGATATTTTGCTGGGGTTCAAATAGGAACAAAGTGGTAAATGCATATGTTTAATATATTGAGTTAAACAGAAGCACCATATTCTTTTTGTAAATAAAACAAATGCTTTCTTAAACAGAATACACTATATTCTATAATTTGTCAGATGAATTTGACATACTTCTCTGATGTTCACTTTTTTCCTTTTGAGATTAACTTGCAATTTAATGTTCTTCAATTATTCTAGTGTTGTCTCCTCACCAGCTTCATTTGCTTCTACCCTTTAACAATTCTCTGAAGTGTGAAATACATATATTTAATCTAATGTGAAGAATAATAGAATTCCATCTCATTTGCTTATCACTATATAACACTTGTTAAAATCTATGAGAGTTAGATTTGTGTGGCTTGAATTCATGCCTGAAAACCTACCTATTAACTGTGTAATTATAGTTATTTTACCTCACTTTGACAACTAAGCATTTTTTTCTTTTAATGTAAGGAAACTATTTGCCTACAGTATAGTGACAAAGTATTGTTAAAGGTATTTAGTAAAGAGTCTGACTCCATTTTGTAATAAGCATTCTGAAAATTTTCAAGTCCCTCTCTCCCTTCTTCAAGCTAGTAAACTAACAAGAATTCACTAAGCTCTCAACTTTGGCACTGGTGGTAAATTCAGACCTTAGAAACACCCAGCCTGTGCATGGGAACTTTTCTCCTGTTCACCCTGAAGCCACTATAAAGGCCCTACTCTCTCTCTCTCCCTCAATCCATTTTCAACTTTCCTCATAATGCCTTATTATGTGACTAAGAAGTCCATTTTTACTCTCTTGGTGTATTTGGATCATTGGCCTAAACATTCAATTCAAATTAACTTTGGGGGATTTTTCCTGGTTTTCTGGGGCAATCACAAGTGTAGTATAGTATCTAATTTATTCATTTTTTTCCAACTACTATTGAGTCTCATTATCAGCTTGTGACTGGTAATGTTATAATGTACAAGAAGAGAATAAATACTAGTCTGAGGGATCTTATAGTAGAGTGAATGCTTTAAAATGTTGTGAGATTTAAATAAGATTTAAACTATTCAGCAAGTTGCCTGAAACACTGTTGTGTCTATGACTTGTGCCTTGCTTAGGGACCAAAATGATCTTTTCTTCCCCTTTCTAATTAATGATTGCCTTCTTATTACCAAGCTTAGACTATTTTTATGTAATTCCTTATATAGTAGAAAAGAGAACCATTAATTAAACACATAGTTGACCAAATTCCATAACTTAAATTATCCTAAATTCTACCTAAAAGCATAATAGTGTTCTGTGAGAGCACAGCTAAATAAAGAATTCAGTAGAGTGAAAAAATATATAAATATTTTAAGCAGAAAAACAACATAAGAATATGTGTAATTTAAATAAATTACTTCAGTTTTCATGAGAAAAATGTGGAAACAGATCAGTTGGGAAATTTCTTTACCTTGTTTTTTTCTTTTGAATAACTATTTACAGATTAAAAGTAGATTCTTAAAGCAAGTAATCTAATGAAAGATTGCTAGGGACTGAGCAACAAGAATAGGTGAGAGAAAAGGCAGTTAAGGATGAAGAAAGGAAACAAAAAAAAGTCATCAAATTTGAAAAGGTGAAAGAGTAGTAAAGAGACCAGGATAATGAAAACAGAAAGAAATGTGTGAGCTGGAAAAACCTAGTGATTATACTGCATTCAGCTAGACCATAAGTCTGTCAATCTGTTTGTGTAAGGAGAAAAGAAAAGTGTTGTATTTCTGATTTCTCACAAAACTGAGCCTAAGACAAGGGTGGTTCCAGGTGTTTTATTTGCACAGTAATTCCAGGATGCATGGTTGAGGAAATGGGGAAGAGGAAATGGGAGACAGGAAATGGGTTAAGAGGGAAAGCTAACATATGCTTTCATTTTTCAAATTGCTTGATGTAGATGATACCTACAGGACCTCTTGATGAGTGTACAGAATTCCTCAAGTTAGCTGCTTAAAAAAGGGAGACTGGTACTGAAGAAAGGGCTATAACTAGGGCACCCTGCAACATCTGCTCGATTGTACTAAAAAAACATACTTGGAAGAAGAGTCAGGCAAAAATATGAAATAAGTATTTTGTAAATAAATATGAAAGTAATGTTAATGAGATAATTAAAAGGTCAGAAATTGACATAAATATATATGAACATGGTAATTTATGTGTTTCATCAAGTTGTCTTTTCAAAATGCAGAGATGGCTATGTTCTTCAAGAAATAGTCACCCATATTTTACCCTGAGAGGTATTAAACTTACCCAAAAATATAATTTCATAGCATGAATACTCTATGAGTGAACCACATTGAATGCTGCCTTGCTGCTCGATTACACAGATTTACTTATATACTGTTCTTACTTTAAGAAAGTAAATATGAAATGTGTTCATATTTGAGATACTTCTACTATGAATTCCTTTTTATCATTCTTTAATATCTTTTTTGCTTAACTCAAGAACTTACAAAAATGGCTAATATAAATAAACAATAAATTTTTATGGACACAAAACTAAGTGTTCAGTGACAAAAAAGCATTGAATCATTTATGCTGTGGACTCATAGCAGCCTTAAAACATATATCTTATTCTTATTTCTGTACAGTCAAGAAAAAGTTGAGAATGGAATAAATATGTTTATTCAAACTCACTGATAATAATAAATAATAGAAGTAGTAAACTGACTTTTAAAACCATCCAAATGTACATGACAATGGTCAAGCATTCCTATGTGGCTTGCTATTGTTGGAAGCTAATTTAAATGTACTTTAAGATACCATTTTCATTTATCCTATTAGAATCCAATGCTTTACATTTCCAGATAATAAATATTACATGTTGCTTTTAAGCTTTAATTTAAAAAGCATTTCTCCCCTCAGCTGTTGAGTACATTTTCCAAATTCACAATTAGGTACTTTATACATATTTTCAAAATTCCTTGTAGTAGTTATAATATTCATTTCATTACCATGCTATTAAATAAAAACATAAAATAAAATATTTTAGAATTACCTGATCCATTGCATACACTTTGGATGATCTGAACTGTTGTGCCCAAAGTCACAAATACCAGAAGACCACCGAGGCGCCAACACTGATGCAAAAGCAAAGAGCCTTTATTTGAGCTAGCTCGAGCTCAATCTCTGGTTTCAAAAACAAAAAGGTTTTATGGGGCTCTAGGGGCAGTTGGTGGAGAGAGGGGCATGGTCTTTTACTGATTGGTAGGGTCTAGGGGTATTTGCTGGGGTGATGGTCGTGTCTCTGGCTGATTGGCTGGGGAGTTGGCGGGCTTCTTGCTGACTGGTGAGGGGAGAGCCTGAGTCCCAATTGGCTGGAGTAGGATTAGGGTCCCTGGTTTGCCCTTTCATGAACTGCACTATATGAACAATGGACAAATTAGGTAGTACCATCAGATTTCTGTAATTAATTTTTATACCTCCATATATTTTGGAATTCCATAAAATGAGGTTTATGAAAGATTGTATTCAAATATATACTTTGTATTTGTAGTCATGTTTAAGTAATTATTATTAACTGACTTATAGTGATAGTTATAAATCATTACATTCTGTAGCAATTTTATATTGATTAAAAAGAGGAATACTTGGGTGGAGTGCTTGCTTTAGATATACAGAGTGCACTTGTGTATGCTGAAATTTTTACTCTGTTTTTACACATTTTAACACATTGTTTTTCTCTGATGACATACTACAAATCTGTTTAGTTGATTTTTTTCACTTATAATGTCACTTTTTTTTTCAGTTTAATATTTATACCATGGTAAACTTTGTCATAGTACGTCACGGTGGAGATTCCTTATTGGTATTGGGAGTAGGCTGACTTCCTTGTTCAGGTCTTTTCTAAGAAAGAGTTGAACAAAGTCAAACCTCCCCCAAAAGTCTAGTCTTTGTGAGACACCGCATGTTTCACTCAATAGAATTTCTCTGATGTTTTGCAGTCCTTTTCTAATCCGAATGAAAGAAGTTGTTCCAAAGAGTAATTTGAGAAAATATTAATAGAAATGTGAGGGGTTGATAGTGACTGTGATCATCACTTTTGCATGAGGTTAATTTCTGCTGGTGTTGCTGCATACTTAGGTAACTGCTAAATGTTATTTAACAGCTTCTTTCCTTGGATTTCATTACATTGGCTGGAGGAGACATAGGTGTATCATTTTCTTCCCAATGTAGTAATGTCATCTATTTAGCAAGACTGGAATCACACACAAATAAATTATAACAATAAAAGCAAAGAAAAATACATACAGTAGCAAAGACTTAACTGCTATAATAATTAGGTACAAATATCCATTTATATAATACCTTCATTTTTTTCTTCTATAAAATTTGCTTAAGAAGAATCTCAATAACTATAATTCACAAAAATTTCTCCAGGTTGAGTAACAAATAATTCAATATAAAGGCAAATGAACTTTTCTCACAGTTGGTTTCAAATAGAGCCTTGCATTTTCCTTACCGGGAAATTCTAAATAAGTAAATAAAATTTCCCCAGTGGTCAAATTCTGCAATTTGAGTTACTGCAAATTCTTGCTTAAGTTACTGTTGTCAGAAGTCGACAGGTATTTGAATGGTAATTATTTTATGTAAAGCATCCTTTAACATATATCTTATTGTCCATGCTTAGTTTTATCAAGCAATTTAAGGTAAGATATTCCTTGTTATACAAATAAATCATTTCAAATATATTAAATTAATTTTCCTGTTTTCCTTTATTCTAACAGTAAATATTATTACAGGATTACCATCACTCATATCTATAATTTATTCATCTCTCCAATTTTAGTATCATAAAGATAAATTATTTGCCATTGTTTAGAATACATGAAACAAAGCCATTGTTATTTGTATCCCGTTAGTTTGCTTTTTACTGCATTCGGTGTTTGCTCATAGAGAAAAAAAGGCATTCATTATTGTGCTAAATGTAGATGACATGGAAATTATTTCAGTATGTAAAGAAATCTGGAGCAATATTTGATGGAAGCAATACATTTCAGAAACAGATATGGATAAATGTTAAAAAAATAAATACTAAAGATGCATACATTTGTGATATGAACATTTTAATTATTATAGTCAATGAAGAAAAATAAATTACCATGCACACATTAGAGTTTTATGTGGTATCATATAGGCCATCAAAAATTAATTCATTGTTCATTCAGTAATTGATATAATTTCATATACTTCTTATACTGTAAATCAGGTATCACTTTCAAGTTACCTACATTATTGAATTTGAGGTAAGTTTACTGTAAACAGTTTCTTGTTGGGTCATTTTTAAAAAGTCTATTCTGCCAATATTTGGTTTTATTGGTACATTTTATCATTTGCATTTCTACATTTCAGGTATTCATGTTAGAGTTCAAGTCTGTCATTTTACTATTATGTTTATGTTTGTTTTCTCTGGTCCTCTGTTTCTTATTGCCTTCCTGTGAGTTACTTGAACATTTTTAGGACTCCATCTTGATTTATTTATGCTGTTTTGGTATAAATATCTTTATATGGCTTTACTATTGATGATCTGAATATTAAAATATACATAGTTATTGCTGTCTACTGGTATCAAAATTCTACTTCAAATGAAGTGTGAACCTTACTTCCACTTAGGTCCCTTTACACTTCTCATTTTTAAATAGCCTATCTCAAGGAACATATACTTAAGACATTTTTTAGTTCAATCGTAAGATATGATTCCTAATACTTATGAGGTAAAGATTGCCCTTTTATGTACTTGTATTTGTTTTTTATATTGTTTTGCTTCCTTTTGATGCTTCAGGATTCCTTATTATTTCTTCTCTGTTTGAAGAACTTGTGCTATTCTTTTAGGTAGGGGCTGTTAGAAAAAAATTCCTTTAAAGGTTCTTTAATTTTTCTTCCTTCCTGAGAAAACAGTGTCACCAGACACAAAACTTTCAGTAGTCCATCAGCATTTGAAAAATGCCATACCACTACCTCCTGGCTTCCATGGTTTCAGAGAAGAAATTACTCAAATCATTGCCCTGTATGCCATGTGTCAATTCTCTATGGTTGGTCCTGGGGTTTTATCTTAGCTAAATATGTGTCTTGGCATGGATTTCTTCAGGTTTATTATGCTTAGGGCTTTTGAATCTGTAAATTTATATCTTCAAATGGGAAGCTTGCTGCCATTATTTCTTTGAATACCTTTTCAGAGCCATTCTTTTCTGAGTTGTCAATGATATAAATATTGAATCTTTTCTTATTGTCCCACAGATCCCTACGGCTTTGTTCATTTTTTAAAAAACTCTGTTTTCTCTTTGATTTTTAGAATGGGTAAATTCTCTTGATCTGTCATCCAATTTATTGATTCTATCCTGTGTTATCTCCTCTCTACAATTGAGCCCATTCATTGTGTGTTTAATTTTATGTTTAAATTCAATGATTGATTACCCATGGGTTCTTTATTATAATTTCTATGTATTTCATACAAGTTTCTCATTTTTCATTTTTTTCTGAAGAATTCATAATTTCTTGTTAAAATCATGATTTATTTAAGATATTTATCATATAATTCCAATATTGTATTAATCTCAGTGCTGGCTTCAGTTGATTGTCTTTTATCATTGAACTTATGATTTCCTTTGTTCTTATTATGGTGGATCATTTTTATTTCTATACTGAGCATTTTGGCTATTATGTTAGAAGAACCTAACTTCTATTTAAATCTTTAATTTTAACTAACAGCTAATATGTTTATGTTTAGCATGCTGATCTTGATGTATTTTTTCACTATGTTTTCAATGAAAATTTAATTTTCAGAGCTTTCATGTGCTATCTTTCACTGCATGGTTTATCTTTTCCCTTCAGTCTCCTGCTGGACTTTCTGGTGCTGTCTGGAGGGACATAAGGTATTTACCCACACTGGGCCAGCTGTAGGAGAAATGTATTCTGTTGTCTGTGTGTGATTGAATACCACTTACCATGGCCTGTTGCTGATTGTGATGGAATCCCCCTTTCCAGTGTCCCCTGACTACCAGTTGCCACTTTGTGGAGGAAAGGAGTCTTAGACTTCTGGTTACAAAGAAATATAATGGGCTTGATATCTGTTTCAGTGTAAATTCTCCTTCCCTTTCCCCTAGGCTATCCTGTGACTCTTGGTTGAACAGGTTTGTCTCAGCACCAGCAGGAAAAAAAAGAACTTCATCTGGTCACTTATTGTTTTCAGCACCCCGTATAGGTACCCCCTGCCAGTGCTGCTGGTCTCAACTGGTATCGATATAATTAAAATACTGGAGAGAAAAAATCCTCACAAAATTTTATTTCATATATAGCCACATTATCCTTCAAAAAGAATCATAAATAAAGATTTTATGTGGCAAATTAAAACAGATAATTTATCACCACAGACTTTTTGCCTATATTTAAAGAAAGGAAGAGAGTTAGAGAAAAAAATAAGAGTAAAATACAATTTTGTTATTAATCTAAAATTAAGTGTTTATTTAACAATAGCATTGTGATGGGTTACTATATGTGTTACTATAGTAGATAAGTAAAATGAATGACAGCAATATCAAAGGGATGTGAGGGAGCAGTTTGGAATATTCCATCATAAGACATGACACATGAAAGGGTATAGAGTTATTTGAAGGTGGATATAGATTAATTATAAATGTGTATTGTAATGTGTATCATCAGGATGGATTAAAAAATACTCAATACCCACCTATGTTTTCTGCAAGAACCCCACTATTAATGACTCAGATAAAAATAAAGGAATGGAGGAGAATGGATTAAAGATGGTGGCATGAGAGAGACAGAGGCTTCCTCCTAAAACTGGATACAATTAGAAAATTTAATCTGTGCAACTAATCTTGAGAGAGAAACAGGAAAGAGGACAGCATCAGACTGCACACACCTACAGAAAAGAGTAGACCTCACGAAACAGGGTAACATACCAGAGCTGTGGCTCCGCAGGACTCAAGCCCTTCTCCCACCCCAGCTAACTGGTGGGAGGAAGAGAAATGGAGCAGGGAGGAAGTGGAAGGCTTGGGACTGCTGAATACCTAGCTCTGGAGATCTGTGCTGGGAGCACAAACCTACATTTCATGATGCTTTCATGAGACTCGCATGACTACCGGGTTGGAAAGTTAATACAGCAGAGTTCCTGGAGAGACTGGGATTCTGGCCGCTTGTGGAAAGCAGGGATCCATATCCAGCTGCTCTGGGACAAAAACTTATACCTGTGTGACTGGCCCACTGGCTCAGGAAGTGGAGACAGGCACAGCAGCTGGGAGGGGGGGAACAGCTCTTTCCTACCCCCAGGCACCAGTAACGCTCCCCTGCGACCGCTGACATTGCTTCAGGGCTGAGAAGCTCCAGAATAGAGCTTCTGGGCACTAGAGGGCACCATATACAAACATGAAATGCCAAACGAACCTTGCCCAGAGTAAAATTGTTAATACAACTCCTGAGAAAGATTTAAACGATATGGACCTCGTGACTCTTCCTGAAAGGGAGTTTAAAATAAAAATCATCAACATTTTAATGGAGGTATGGAAAGACATCCAATAACTCAGGAATGAGTTCAGGTAGGAGATCCAATCATTGAAGAGCATGATGGAGGGTATTAAAAGCAGGTTGGATATAGTGGAGGAGACAATAAATGAAATAGAAACTAGAGAAGAGGAATACAAAGAAGCTGAGGCACAGAGAGAAAAACGGATCTCTAAAAATGAAAGAATATTGAGAGAACTGTGTGACTAATCCAAGTGGAACAATATTCACATTATAGGGATAGCAGAAGAAGAAGAGAGAAAGAAAGGGATAGAAAGTGTCTTTGAGGAGGGAGTTGCTGAAAACTTCCCCAATCTGGGGAAGGAGATAGTCTCTCAGGCCATGGAGATCCACAGATCTCCCAACACAAGGGACCGAAGGAAGACAACACGAAGACACATAGTAATTAAAATGGGAAAAATCAAGGATAAGAGCAGACTGTTAAAAGCAGCCAGAGAGACAAATAAGATCACATACAAAGGAAAGCCCATCAGGCTAACATCAGACTTATTAGCAAAACCTTACAGGCCAGAAGGGAGTGGCATGATGTATTTAATGCAAAGAAGCAGAAGGGCCTGGAACCAATACTACTTTATCCAGCAAGATTATCTTTTAAATTTGAAGGAGGGATTAAACAATTTCCAGATAAGCAAAAGCTGGGAGAGTTTACCTCCCACAAACCATCTGTGCACTCTATTTTGAAGGGACTGCTGTAGATGGAAGTGTTCCCAGGGTTGGATAACTGTCTGTCACCAGAGGTAGTAAAACCACAGTAGGGAGGGTGGAGCAGCTGATTGTGAGGCAAATGCAAAATTAAATTGACTACCCCAAAGTCAATCAAGGGATAGACAAAAAGTACAGAATTTGATATCTAATATATAAAGAATGAAGGAGGAAGAAAAAGGAGGAGAAATAGAAAAGAACCTTTAGATTGTGTTTGTAACAGCATACTAAGTGAGTTAAGTTAGACTCTTAGATAGTAAGGAAATTAACCTGGAACCTTTGGAAACCATGAATCTAAAGCCTGAAATGGCAATAAGTACATACCTTTCGATAATCACCCTACATGTAAATGGACTGAATGCACCAATTAAAAGACATAGAGTCACTGAATAGATTTAAAAAAAAACCCACCTATATGCTCTTTACAGGAGACTCACCTCAAACCCAAAAACATGCACAGACTAAAAGTCAAGGGAGGGAGAAAGATACTTCATGCAAACAACAGAGAGAAAAAAGCAGGTGATGCAATACTAGTATCAGACAAAATAGACTTCAAAATAAAGAAAGTAACAAGAGATAAAGAAGGACATTACATAATGATAAAGGGCTCAGTCCAATAAGAGGATATAACCATTATAAACATATATGCACCCAATACAGGAGCACCAATATATGTGAAACAAATACTAACAGAATTAAAGGAGGAAATAGAATGCAATGCCTTCATTTTGAGAGACTTTAACACACCACTCACTACAAAGGGTAGATCCACCAGAAAGAAAATAAGGACACAGAGGCACTGAAAAACACACTAGAACAGATGGATCTAATAGACATCTATAGAACTCTACACCCTAAAGCAACAGGATACACATTCCTCTCAAGTCCACATGGAACATTCTCCAGAATAGACCACATACTAGGCCACAAAAAGAGCCTTAGTAAATACAAAAAGATTGAAATCCTACCAACCAACTATACAGAACACAAGGCATAAAACTAGAAATAAATTGTGCAAAGAAAGGAAAAAGGCTCACAAACACATGGAGGCTTAACAACACGCTTCTAAATAGTTAATGGATCAATGACCACATTAAAATGGAGTTCCAGCAATATATGGAAGTAAATGACAACAACAACACAAAGCCCCAACTTCTGTGTGACACAGCAAAAGCATTCTTAAGAGGAAAGTATATAGCAATCCAGGCATATTTGAAGAAGGAAGAACAAACCAAAATGAATAGTCTAATGTCACAAATATCGAAATTGAAAAAAGAAGAACAAATGAGGCCTAAAGTCAGCAGAGGGAGGGACATAGTAAAGATCAGAGAAGAAATAAACAAAATTGAGAAGAATAAAACAATGGAAAAAAATTAGTGAAACCAAGAGCTGGTTCTTTGAGAAAATAAAAAAAAATAGATAAGCCTCTAGACAGACTTATTAAGAGAAAAAGAGAATCAACACACATCAGCAGAATCAGAAATGAGAAAAGAAACTTCACGATGGACCCAACAGAAATACAAAGAATTATTAGAGAATACTATAAAAACCTATATGCTAACAAGCTGGAAAACCTAGAAGAAATGGACAACTTCCTAGAAAAATAAAACCTCCCAAGACTGACCAAGGAAGAAACACAAAATCTAAACAAACCTATTACTAGCAAAGAAATTGAAACGGTAATCCAAAACCTACCCATGAAAAAAACCACGGCCACATGGATTTACCTCGGAATTTTATCAGACATACAGCGAAGATATAATACCCATTCTCCTTAAAGTTTTCCAAAAAATAGAAGAGGAGGGAATACTCCCAAACGCATTCTATGAAGCCAACATCACCCTAATACCAAAACCAGGCAAAGACCCCACCAAAAAAGAAAACTGCAGACCAATATCCCTGATGAACGTAGATGCAAAATTACTCAACAAAATATTAGCAAACCGAATTCAAAAATACATCAAAAGGATCATACACCACGACCACGTGGGATTCATCCCAGGGATGCAAGAATGGTACAACATTTGAAAATCCATCAACATCATCCACCGCATCAACAAAAAGAAAGACAAAAACCACATGATTATCTCCATAGATGCTGAAAAAGCATTCTACAAAATTCAACATCCATTCATGATAAAAACTCTCAACAAAATGGGTATAGAGGGCAAGTACCTCAACATAATGAAGGCCATATATGATAAACACATAGCCAACATTATACTTAACAGCGAGAAGCTGAAAGCTTTTCCTCTGAGATTGGGAACAAGACAGGGATGCCCACTCTCCCCACTGTTATTCAATATAGTACTGGATTTCCTAGTCCCAGCAATTAGACAAAACAAAGAAATAGAAGGAATCCAGATTGGTAAAGAAGAAGTCAAACTGTCACTATTTTCAGATGATATGATATTGTACATAAAAAGCACTAAAGAGTCCACTGGAAAACTACTAGAACTAATAATAGACTTCAGCAAAGTTGCAGGATACAAAATTAACACACAGAAATCTGTGGCTTTCCTATACACTAACAATGAACCAATAGAAAGAGAAATCAGGGAAACAATTCCATTCACAATAGCATCAAAAAGACTAAAATACCTAGGAATAAACCTAGCCAAGGAAGTGAAAGACCTATACCCTGAAAACTACAAGAAACTCTTAAGAGAAATTAAAGAGGTCAGTAACAAATGGAAACTCATCCCATGCTCCTGGCTAGGTAGAATTAATATAATCAACATGGCCATCCTGCCCAAAGGAATATACAGATACGGTGCAATCCCTATCAAATTACCAACAGCATTCTTCAATGAACTGGAACAAATAGTTCAAAAGTTCATATGGAAACACCAAAGACCCCGAATAGCCAAAGCAATCCTGAGAAGGAAGAATAAAGTGAGGGGGATCTCGCTCCCCAACTTAAAGCTCTACTGCAAAGCCACAGTAATCAAGACAATTTGGTACTGGCACAAGAACAGAGCCATGGACCAGTGGAACAGAATAGAGACTCCAAACATTAACCCAAACATATATGGCAAATTAATACATGATAAAGGAGCCATGGACATACAATGGGGAAATGACAGTCTCTTCAACAGATGGTGCTGGCAAAATTGGACAGCTACATGTTAGAGAATGAAACTGGAACACTGTCTAACCCCATACACAAAAGTAAACTCCAAATGGACGAAAGACCTGAATGTAAGTCATGAAAGCATAACACTCTTAGAAAAAAACATAGGCAAAAATCTCATGGACATAAACATGAGTGACTTCTTCATGATCTTATCACCTGGGCAATTGAAACAAAAGCACAAATGAACATGTGAGTCTATATCAAGCTGAAAAGCTTTTGTACAGCAAAGGACACAATCAGTAGAACAAAAAGGTATCCTACAGTATGGGAGAATATACTCATAAATGACAGATCCGATATAGGCTTGATATCCAAAATATATAAAGAGCTCAAAAGCCTCAACAAACTAAAAGCAAATAATCCAATTAAAAATGGGCAGAGGAGCTGAATAGACAGTGCTCTAAAGAAGAAATCCAGATGGCCAACAGGCACATGAAAAGATGCTCCACATCCCTAATTATCAGAGAAATGCAAATTAAAACCACAATGAGATATCACTTCACACCAGTAAGAATGGCCATCATCGAAAAGACAAACAACAAGAAAAGTTAGCGAGGTTGTGGAGAAAGGGGAACCCTCCTACACTGCTGGTGGGAATATAAAGTAGTTTAACCATTGTGGAAAGCAGTATGGAGTTTCCTCAGAATGGTCGAAATAGAAATACCATTTGACCCAGGAGTTCCACTTCTAGGAATTTGCCCTAAGAATGCAGCACTCCAGTTTGAAAAAGACAGATGCACCCCTATGTTTATTGCTGCACTATTTACAATAGCCAAGAAGTAGAAGCAACCTAAATGTCCATCAGTAGATGAATGGATAAAGAAGATGTGGTACATATACACAATGGAATATTACTCAGCTATAGGAAAAAAACAGGTCCTACCATTTGCAAACAACATGGATGGAGCTAGAGGGTATTATGATCAGTGAAATAAGACAGGCAGAGAAAGACAAGTACCAAATGTTTTCACTCATATGTGGAGTATAAGAACAAAGGAAAACTGAAGAAACAAAACAGCACGAGAATCACAGAACCCAAGAATGGACTAACAGTTACCAAAGGAAAGGGACTGGGGAGGATGGGTGAGAAGGGAGGGACAAGGGTGGGGAAAAAGAAAGGGGGCATTACAATTAGCATGTGTAGTGTAGTGTGGGGGGCATGGGGAGGGCTGTGCAACACAGAGAAGACAAGTAATGATTTTACAGCATCTTGCAACGCTGATGGACAGTGACTGTGAAGGGGTTTGTGGGGGGATTTGGTGAAGGGGGAAGCCTAGTGAACATAATGTTCATCATGTAATTGTAGATTAATGATTCCAAAAATTAATTAATTAATTAATTAATTTTAAAAAAAAGAGGCTCTGGAGGGCTCCCTTGCCTCCTCCAACATGTTACAACACAGTGGGAAGACAGGAACCAATAAGCTGGTTCTCACCAGACACCAAATCTATGGTTACCTTGATATGAACTTCCCAGCTTACTGAACTGTGAGAAGTAAATTTCTGTTGCTTTTAAGTCAAAAATAATATAAAATAAAATAAAGTAAGAAAATAAAATAAAATAAAATGGAGAAAAATATGACCATGAATACATTATATCTATATTAATTTTAGACAAAGCCAACTTCAGAATGAGGAAGACGAGTGAGAGTGGCTTATATAATGTTAGAGGAGTCAATTCTCCAAGAAGACATAAAAATCCTAAACCTGTATCTACATAATAACAGAGTTAGTATACATAAGACAACAACTGACAGAACTGAGAGGAGGACTAAACAAATCCCGTATTACTTTTAGAGTTTAGCACCTTTCTTTCGGTAATTGATGGATCAGGTAGGCATAAAAATCAATGAAATATAGTCACCTGAACAGTACTACAATAAACTTCATGCAACTGACATCTGTAGACTCTTCTATCCTATAGCAGAACACATTCATCTCAGCTCATGTGGAACACTGACTAACATAAACCACATTCAAGGCCATAAGTTTAACAAAATTTCAAAAAGGCAGATCATTAAAAATCATTAAAATTGTGTCCTCAGAACTTAAGGAATTAAACTAGAATTTAATAAAGATAAAGTAGCTGGAAAATCTCCATATATTTAGAAGTAACATGCTGAATAACACATAGTTATTTAACTAAGAAACATACTTCTGAATAACTCATGGGTCAAAGAATTCTTGAGAGTAATTTTAAAATATCTGACTAAATGAAATTTTATCAGATTTGTGGAATTCAGTGAACGCAAGTCAGAGTGGGTAAAAATATTTTGAAAATACATGTCTAGTAGTGGATTTGTATCCAAAATATACAATTACTTATTAAAACTTAGAAACTATGAGATAAACAAGACAATTAAGAAATGGGCAAAATATCTAAACAAACACTACCCCAAAGAAAATAAACCAATGTCAAAAAGCACATGAAAAATGTACATCATTTATAGATGTAAATTAAAGCAAAATGAGATACCACTAAACTCTATTGAAATCATTAAAATAAAATTGTAAAAAACTGACAATAGCGAAAGCTTGTGAGAATGGAGATAATAAACTGGTCCTTGGTGGGAATGTGAAATAGGACAGCCACTTAGAAGAAAGTGTGAAAATGTCTTACAAATCTGAGCATAGTCTGATAACATAAGATCTAACAGTTATCTCACAGATATTTATGTCCACACAGAAAATACAAATATGCATGCATTGATTTAGAGTAACTTTATTCATAATCACTAAACACTGGAAGCAGACAAACACTCCTTCAATATGTAGGTGGTAAAGACATAGTGGCACATTCATATAATGGAACACAATTCAGCAATGAAAAGGAAAGAGCTATCAAGCAACCACTGATAAGTTTTTAATACATATGGCTAAGGAAAAGATGATGGTTTGATAATATAATTTATAAACTATAAAATGTAAAAAATCAGTGCTTGCTAAGGGTTAGGGATGGGGATTTGAGTATCTGAAGTACTGGGAATCTTGAAGAATGAAAATATTCTATTATTATGTATGATTCTGTAATGGTGGATATATGATGCTATGCTATGCTAAAACCTGTAGAACTTTACAACATATAACAAATGTAAAATTACAACTTATTTAATAAACAAATTATTATTACTTTCTAAAATTTTGTTGTCATTAATCTACAATTACATGAAGAACATTATGTTTACTAGGCTCCCCCCTTCACCAAGTACCCCCCACATGCCCCTTCACAGTCACTGTCCATGTGCGTAGTAAGATGCTTTAAATAACTACCTGTCTTCTCTGTGTTGCACAGCCCTCCCCGTACCCCCATGCACTATACATGCTAATCATAATGCCCTCTTTATTTTTCCCTACCCTTATCTCTCCCTTTCCTCCCATCCTCCCCAGTCCCTTTTCCTTTGGTAACTATTAGTCCATTCTTGAGTTCTGTGATTCTGCTGCTGTTTTGTTCCTTCAGTTTCCTTTGTTCTTATACTCCACATATGAGTGAAATCATTTGCTACTTGTCTTTCTCCACCTGGCTTATTTCACTGAGCATAATACCCTCTACGTCCATCCATGTTGTTGCGAATGATACGATCTCCTTTTTTCTTATGGTTGAGTAATATTCCATTGTGTATATGTACCACATCTTCTTTATCCATTCATCTACTGATGGACATTTAGGTTGCTTCCATATCTTGGCTATTGTAAATAACGCAGTGATAAACAAAGGGGTACATCTGTCTTTTTCAAACTGGAGTGCTGCATTCTTAGGGCAAATTCCTTGAAGTGGAACTCCTGGGTCAAATGGTATTTCTATTTCGGCCATCCTGAGGAAACTCCATACTGCTTTCCACAATGGTTGAACTAATTTACATTCCCACCAGCAGTGTAGGAGGGTTCCCCTTTCTCCACAACCTCGCTAACTTTTCTTGTTGTTTGTCTTTTCGATGATGGCCATTCTTACTGGTGTGAAGTGATATCTCATTGTGGTTTTAATTTGCATTTCTCTGATAATTAGGGATGTGGAGCATCTTTTCATGTGCCTGTTGGCCATCTGGATTTCTTCTTTAGAGCACTGTCTATTCAGCTCCTCTGCCCATTTTTTAATTAGATTATTTGCTTTTTGTTTATTGAGGCTTTTGAGCTCTTTATATATTTTGGATGTCAATCCTTTATCGGATCTGTCATTTATGAATATGTTCTCCCATACTGTAGGATACCTTTTTTGTTCTATTGATGGTGTCCTTTGCTGTACAGAAGCTTTTCAGCTTGATATAGACTCACATGTTCATTTGTGCTTTTGTTTCAATTGCCCAGGTGATAAGATCATGAAGAAGTCACTCATGTTTATGTCCATGAGATTTTTGCCTATGTTTTTTTCTAAGAGTGTTATGCTTTCATGACTTACATTCAGGTCTTTCGTCCATTTGGAGTTTACTTTTGTGTATGGGGTTAGACAGTGTTCCAGTTTCATTCTCTAACATGTAGCTGTCCAGTTTTGCCAGCACCATCTGTTGAAGAGACTGTCATTTCCCCATTGTATGTCCATGGCTCCTTTATCATGTATTAATTTGCCATATATGTTTGGGTTAATGTTTGGAGTCTCTATTCTGTTCCACTGGTCCATGGCTCTGTTCTTGTGCCAGTACCAAATTGTCTTGATTACTGTGGCTTTGCAGTAGAGCTTTAAGTTGGGGAGCGAGATCCCCCTCACTTTATTCTTCCTTCTCAGGATTGCTTTGGCTATTCGGGGTCTTTGGTGTTTCCATATGAACTTTTGAACTATTTGTTCCAGTTCATTGAAGAATGCTGTTGGTAATTTGATAGGGATTGCACCGTATCTGTATATTCCTTTGGGCAGGATGGCCATGTTGATTATATTAATTCTACCTAGCCAGGAGCATGGGATGGGTTTCCATTTGTTACTGACCTCTTTAATTTCTCTTAAGAGTTTCTTGTAGTTTTCAGGGTATAGGTGTTTCACTTCCTTGGCTAGGTTTATTCCTAGGTATTTTATTCTTTTTTGATGCAATTGTGAATGGAATGGTTTTCCTAATTTCTCTCTATTGGTTCATTGTTAGTGTATAGGAAAGCCACAGATTTCTGTGTGTTAATTTTGTATCCTGCAACTTTGCTGAAGTCTATTATTAGTTCTAGTAGTTTTCCAGTGGAGTCTTTAGTGCTTTTTATGTACAATATCATGTCATCTGCAAATAGTGAAAGTTTGACTTCTTCTTTACCAATCTGGATTCCTTCTATTTCTTTGTTTTGTCTGATTGCCATGGCTAGGACCTTCAGTACCACATTGAATAACAGTGGGGAGAGTGGGCATCCATCCCTGTCTTCTTCCCAATCTCAGAGGAAAAGCTTTCAGCCTCTCGCTGTTCAGTAGGATGTTAACTGTGAGTTTATCATATATGGCCTTTATTATGTTGAGGAACTTGCGCTCTATGCCCATTTTGTTGAGAGTTTTTATCATGAATGGATGTTGAGTTTTGTCGAATGCTTTTTCAGCATGTATGGAGATGATCATGTGGTTTCTGTCCTTCTTTTTATTAATGTGGTGGATGATGTTGATGGATTTTCGAATGTTGTACCATCCTTGCATCCCTGGGATGAATCCCATTTGGTCATGGTGTGTGATCCTCTTGATGTATTTTTGAATTCAGTTTGCTAATATTTTGTTGAGTATTTTTTGCATCTACATTCATCAGGGATATTGGTCTGTAGTTCTTTTTTTGTTGGGGGGCCTTTGCATGGTTTTGGTATTAGGGTGATATTGGTTTAATAGAATGAGTTTGGGAGTATTCCCTCCTCTTCCATTTTTTGGAAAACTTTAAGCCAATGGCTGTTATGTCTTCTCTTTATGTGTGATAAAATTCTGAGGTAAATCCATTTGCCTGGGGGTTTTGTTCTTTGGTAGTTTTTTGATTACCAGTTCAGTTTCATTGCTGGTAATAAGTCTGTTTAGATTTTCTGTTTCTTTCCCAGTCAGTCTTGGAAGGTTGTATTTTTCTAGGAAGTTGTCCATTTCTCCTAGGTTTCCCAGCTTGTTAGTATATGGGTTTTCATAGTATTCTCTAACAATTCTTTGTATTTCTGTGGGGTTCGTCGTGATTTTTCCTTTCTCATTTCTGATTCTGTTGATATGTGTTGACTCTCTTTTTCTCTTAATAAGTCTGTCTAGAGGCTTATGTATTTTGTATATTTTCTCAAAGAACCAGCTCTTGGTTTCATTTATATTTTCTATTGTTTTAGTCTTCTCAATTTTATTTATTTTTTCTCTGATCTTTATTATGTCCCTCTGTCTACTAACCTTAGGCCTCATTTGTATTTCTTTTTCCAATTTCGGTAATTGTGACATTAGACTATTCATTTGGGTGTGTTCTTCCTTCTTTAAATATGCCTGGATTGCTATATACTTTCCTCTTAAGACTGCTTTTGCTGCATCTCACAGAGTTAGGGCTTTGTGTTGTTGTTGTCATTTGTTTCCATATATTACTGGATATCAAGTTTAATTTGGTCATTGATCCTTTGACTATGTAAGAGCATGTTGTTAAGCCTCCATGTGTTTGTGAGCCTTTTTGCTTTCTTTGTACAATTTATTTGTAGTTTTATACCTTTGTGGTCTGAATAGTTGGTTGGTAGGATTTCAGTCTTTTTGTATTTACTGAGGCTCTTTTTGTGGCCTAGTATGTGGTCTATTCTGGAGAATGTTCCATGTGCACTTGAGAGGAA
This sequence comes from Manis javanica, assembly GCF_040802235.1. Taxonomy (NCBI): domain Eukaryota; kingdom Metazoa; phylum Chordata; class Mammalia; order Pholidota; family Manidae; genus Manis; species Manis javanica. Next base: position 122,519,593 of record NC_133160.1, on the reverse strand, counting down.
TGTGTATCCTGTTGCTTTAGGGTGTAGCGTTCTATAGATGTCTATTAGATTCATCTGTTCTAGTGTGTTTTTCAGTGCCTCTGTGTCCTTACTTATTTTCTTTCTGGTGGATCTATCCTTTGTAGTGAGTGGTGTGTTAAAGTCTCTCAAAATGAATGCATTGCATTCTATTTCCTCCTTTAATTCTGTTAGTATTTGTTTCACATATATTGGTGCTCCTGTATTGGGTGCATATATGTTTATAATGGTTATATCCTCTTATTGGACTGAGCCCTTTATCATTATGTAATGTCCTTCTTTATCTCTTGTTACTTTCTTTATTTTGAAGTCTATTTTGTCTGATACTAGTATTGCATCACCTGCTTTTTTCTCTCTGTTGTTTGCATGAAGTATCTTTCTCCCTCCCTTGACTTTTAGTCTGTGTATGTCTTTGGGTTTGAGGTGAGTCTCTTTTAGGCAGAATATAGATGAGTCTTGCTTTTTTATCCATTCTATTACTCTGTGTCTTTTAATTGGTGCATTCAGTCCATTTACATTTAGGGTGATTATTGAAAGAAATGCACTTATTGCTATTGCAGGCTTTAGATTCGTGGTTACCAAAGGTTCAAAGTTAGCTTTTTACTACCTTACTGTCTGATTTAACTTGCTCATTGAGCTGTTATAAATACAGTCTGATGATTATTTCTTTCTCTTCTTTTTCCTCCTCCTCCATTTTTCATATGTTGCATGTTTTGTTCTGTGCTGTTTTTAGGAGTGCTCCCATCTAGAGCAGTCCCTCTAAGATACCCCATAGAGGTGGTTTGTGAGAGGCAAATTCCCTCAACTTTTGCTTGTCTGGGAATTCTTTAATCCCTCCTTCATATTTAAATGATAATCGTGCTGGATACAGTATCCTTGGTTCAAGGCCCTTGTGTTTCATTGCATTAAATATATCATGCCGTTCTCTTCTGGCCTGTAAGGTTTCTGTTGAGAAGTCTGATGATAGCCTGATGGGTTTTCCTTTGTAGGTGGCCTTTTTTCTCTCTCTGACTGCCTTTAATACTCTGTCCTTGTCCTTGATCTTTGCCATTTTAATTATTATGTGCCTTGGTGTTGTCCTCTTTGGGTCCTTTCTCTCAGGAGTTCTGTGTGCCTCTGTAGTCTGAGCAACTATTTCCTCTCCTAGTTTGGGAAGTTCTCAGCAATTATTTATTCAATGACTTCTTGCATCTTATGCATTCTGCTTATAAATCCTTCCAGAGTTTGTTTCACTTCTGTGTAATCTCCCTCCAGATGTCATCCCTTAGTTCTTGCATATTTCTCTGCAGCTCTGTCAGCATGTTTATGATTATTATTTTGAATTCTTTTTCAGAGAGACTGGTTAGGTCTGTCTCTGTAGATCCTCTGTCAGGTGTTGTCTGAACTATCTTGGACTCTACTAAATTTTTTTGCCTTTTCATGGTGATAGCCATGGCTGTAGGCAGGTTGCAGGTGTGTCAACTGGGAGAAGAAAGTTCTTTCCTGCTTGCTGGATGCCTTGCCCTTCTCCGCTGCCTGTGACAGTTATCCGCACTCCTGGAGCAGCCACCAGGTGAGTCCCCTATGCTGCTGTGGGCAAGGTCTCCATCAGAGCAGCACGGAGCCCTGCAGGGAGTGGCACACATGCCACGTGCGCTCCTCCATGCTAATGGCATCCCTGCCAGGCAGCTCTGTGCCAGCAGTGGCCTTTGGGTCTGGCCTGGGCAGCAGTGCCTTGGGATGGTATTCCGGTCAGCTGCTGGGAGCCCGCCTGCTCCCTCTGGCTCCACTGCAGGTGCGCACAGGACTCTACTGGGCTCCTCTGGCTCCACTGCCACTGGTGCATGCGAGCCGCACCTGGGCTATTTGGTCATGCCACTGAGGTCTCGCACAAGCCTCTCCTGGTCTCCTCTGGTTCCGTTGGTGCACGGATCTGCTCCAAATTCCTTCTGGCGCCGTCACCGGCTTGCGCTGTCACTCTCCCGCTACTGGGTCAGTGTGTCGGGGTCCACGCCAGTTGGAGGAACGACTGGAAGGCTGCTTAGTGCTGTAAGGGGCTTCAGAACTGCACTGCCTCCCCGGGGTTTAGGGCACCTAAGTTTCCCCGGGATTCCCAGCTACTGGCTAATTGTGCCAGGACAACTTCGTCCAGCTATGGGGTCCCTGTCTCTTTAAGACTTGCTGAAAGCACTTGCTTTTCTTTTGTCTCAGGGGTGCCAGTTGTGGGGAACTGCCCACAGGTTTTGCTTTTCCGTTTCTCTAATATCCAGCACCCCGTGCACCTTGTGTCTGCGTTCCGGGTGTGGATTTATAGAGCTGGTTGTTTAGCAGTCCTGGGCTTTCACTCCCTCCCCATTCCGACTCCTTTCTTCTCGCTGGGTTTTGGGGTGGGGGAGTGTTTGGGTCCCACCTGGCCGTGGCTTGTATCTTACCCCCTTCGTGTGATGTTGATTTCTCACAGATGTAGATGTATCCTGGCTGTTGTACTGCATCCACTGGTGCCTGTTTTAGGAATAGTTGTATTTATTGTATTTTCATAAATATATATGTTTTGGGGAGGAGATTTCCTCTGAACTACTCATGCCACCATCTTCCTGTGATCCGCTGAACAAATTATTTTAAAAATTGAGGAATACAGAATGGTACAGCCATTTTACAAAACAATTTGGCATTTCCTTACAAAACTAACCATCCTCTTACCATATCATCCAGCAGTTGTACTCTTTGATATTTACTTAAGTTAAATTTATATCCGTACAAAAACCCTGAATACTGTTGTCCATAGCAGCTTTATTCATATTACCAAAACTTTCAGGTATTCAAGATGTCATTCCATGAGTGAATAATCTGTGCTATATCCAAACAATGTACTATTTTGTGTGCTAAATGAATGTGCTATCCAGCCATGAAAAGACATGCAGGAATCTCATATGTGTATACTAAGTGAATGAACCCCATCTAAAAAGGGTACATACTGAATGACTCCGATTCTGTGATATTCTGGAAAAGGCAAAACTATGGAAACAATTAAAGATCTATGATTGCCAGGGGGATGAATAGACTGACACCCACATAGGATTATTAGGGCAGTGAAACTCTTCTGTATGATGCTATGATAATGGGTATTTGTCTTTATGTATTTGTTAAACACAGAATGTACAAGAACTCTAAGCTATGATGATAATAATGTGTCAGTGTACGTTCATTTCTCAAATCAAATGTTGACAGTGAGGGCTGGCTATGTGTGGAGGAGGCAAGGAATGTATGCAAACTTCGTATTTTTCTGTGAACTTAAACTGCTCTAAAAATAAGTCTTTAAAACAAAATCATCTGGGGATGCCAGATGGAAGGCAGCATGTGTCCCCCCCAAAAAACAACAAATAAAAACTATTATAAATATGTAAAACAACCTTTCTGGTGGGTGGGGAGAGTGAAGGTGCTCATCTAAGAAATTTTGCAAATGAACAGATTCTGAAAGAGTGTGCAAAAGGAACTGCACATAAGCCTTGTACTGTAGTTAATAAATTTTCACCCTCTGGGTACAAGTTAATGATTCTGATGCTGTATATGTGCATATTGCAATTAGACGAATAAAAAATAGGCAAATAAAATTAGACAAATATAAGACAAATAAAAAGATCACAGATGGTGGAAGCCAGATTTCTGGAGAGGGAGTTTATAGATAAGCAAGGGGAGAAGGCTAGGATTACCCATGTAGTAATGGATTAACGTTGGAGACATCATGTTTAGTTTAATACAGATATAGTTGGTTGCACATGGAAATACTTATAGAAATGTATATATACACAGGTTGGTAATACACATATTTCCTTCCTCTCTCAGCTAAGAGGGCCTAGAAGCACTGAAATACAGTAGCAAGGATCACACCTATCAGTCAGATCTTGGTTTCTAATGTGTTCTTCAATGAAGGAGGCCAACTGGGTAGTATGCACCCAGCTAGATATGTTGTAATGAAAGTAGCACTTTATCCCTGTGATTTTCCACTGAAAATATATCCCCCAATCTACTTACGAGAAAATCTTTCGACAAATCCTAATTAAGGGACTTTCTACAAAATACCTGACCAGTACTCCTCAAAATCATGAAGGCTGTCAAAAACAAGAAATATTAAAAATTATCACAACCAAGAATTACCTAAAGAGACACAAGTAAATATTTTTTGGTATCCTGGATGGGATCCCAGAACAGAAAAAGAACAATAAGCAATAAAGAAGGAAATCAGGATAAAATATGGATTTCATGTAATAGATATGTATGATAGGAGTTAATTGTACCATAATGTAAGATGTTATGCTAGGGGAAATAGGGTGAGACCTATATGGAAACTCCATACTATCTTCAAAACTTTTCTATAAATGTAAAAACATTCTGAATTGTTATACCAAAAAGTTTAACTGTGATTTGTAGAATGAATTACAGGACAGAGAGGAGACAAAAGAGGTTGCCCTAACTATCTATATACCAGATGGTGGTCTGTCCTGGGAGAATAACAATAAGGATGGAAAATAATAAACATCTTACAGAAATATTTAAGGGTTAAAGTAAAAATGGCTAGTTATTGATTTGTATATAAGGGCATAGTGTCAAGGAGTTAAGGATTACATGCAGATTTTGATGACTGAACAAATACTTGTAGCATTCATATTTTAAATGGAGTTTTATGAATGTTGAAAAATGACTTGAAAAGAAATGCATTCGAGGAGCTGTCTTAACATTAGGCAAGTGAAACCAAACAGCAGATTGATGTTCTTGGCCAAGGTTTTGGTATTGAACTGTTTACACTAGATTTACCTCTGTTGTGAACACATACTCAAATGATGCATAACATTTCAAAACTCCGTCTCTCATTGAGATGGTTAGAATATTTTAAAATTGCTTTCCTATTACCATGTTCATATATGGCTTCATATTTGAAACTTACAGGTAAAAATAAAAATTTAAATGGGATGCAAAATTTTTTAATGAGCCCTGAAGACTAAATATTCTTTCTGGACCTAATATGATAGTAATAAATAATTGAAATGTTAAATGCATTTTACCTTTGCTCAAGTATAATATTAGATGGAAAAAGCCTGAGCAGGGAGATGAAATTAACTTTTACCTTCATTTTATATAAGGGCATATGTCCCTTGCCACATTTTTAATAAGTGAGTACTGTTATTTTTAGTTTTGTATATGAATCTCTTTTAAAAACAAAATGTCTTAACCATTATTGGATTTTATAGACATAAGGTACATTTTCTGACCCAAACAAAAGAATCAGAACCAAATAGAAAGTGATTTTATTGTAAAATAAATGACTCATTCATTTGAATATCAACTAATTCCTCCAAATTAGCTTTGTCATTAGACATCTCTGACTCAGAACTTGTGAAAATGTACAATGTTATGGTGGAAAAAAATAAAACCTCCCTTCAATTAAAAAAAGCTATAAAGCCACTAATGTAATTAAAGTCATAGTTTTTATTTCTGGAGTTTTAAACTATTTGGTTAACAGTTTTAGTGAAATGGATAAATCAATAGCACCACAAAGATAACTTATATGTTAGGATTCTTTGACAATAGCTGGACTTGCAACATGTTTCTTGATAATACTACATTTTTTGCTCTAGGAAGTGATAAACTCCCACTTGTAAAGCTGATGTCAGCAAGCTCAACTCCTTTGATCCTCATAAGGTTATGTTATGAAAATTAATGGGACAGCTACATATGGAATCAAAATCAATTTACTATTTTCTACAGTGGGACAATAATGAATTATCCAATATAAAGTGAGGAACACTATAAAGGCTGGAATCTCATCTCACTATTCTTGTTTTTTTAATAAACTGCTCCTGCTTTTTTCTTGCAGTTTATGACATCAAAGTGACTCTTCTGTAAAATTACACCAATAAATTTCACCTTATGCTGGACAGATTTGACTTCTTTTCAATCTGTCATCCTGTTTTGCAAATAATCAAGACATGACAAAATTGATTAAAGATTTATCTTGCCTTCATGAAATACAGTAACTGCCTTACTTAGTTAAAAAATGGCAATATAAAAGCAGGGCTAAGTTTAGACCAAGTTCTTACTATTAAATACCACTCAAGGAGATGAGTGATATTCAGGTAAACCAAAATAGTTGCCTTTGTTATCACTGAATATTTAATTCCTTGTAGTCCAAGATAAAGTGGATTCTTTATTACCACTGGCATTCAGCAAAAGTTGTTAATCAGTTATAAAAAAATGCATTGTTTACTACCATCTGCTGTCACATCTGTTTCACGAATACATGGCTCTGAAGAGATTATGTATAGGATGAATATAGAACAGATAACTTCTGGATTTAGTTTTAAATGCTAAAAGATTTTTTTTCAAAATAACATTTATAAATAAAATCAGGGCTTTTGTTGGAACACAAATTTCTTTAAGCTTTTACAAATTGTGGCTATTTTACTTATTTACTCCAAGAATGTTGACATTAATCATTTGTTATGACTCTATCTAATTTAGCAGAACTTTTTCTAGAACTATATTCATTATAAAAACATATCCTCTAAAATTTAGTCCTTACAGTTTTGAATTTTTCCCATCTCATTCATCATCACTCAGAGAAAATGATTCCCAAATATATATTCCTATGTTTGATCTCTTCTTTGTATAATTTTTACACCTAGTTTTCCTTTAATATTTTCCCTACTTCTCACATTCCCGAAATAAATTTGTATAATGAACATCTTCCTCTAGAATCAGCTCTCTTTATTCTTTTCCTCTTTTATTTATTGTACTCATATTTATTTTTTTGTAGTCAGACCAATAAAATAACAAATTCTCATATATTCTCCATAATTATTTGGTCTCTAAATTCTATTATTTAATTTTGGTCACTAATACTACTACAGTCACAAAACCATCTCATTTTCAATGTTACTGACCCAATTCTCTTGGAACTTTGCCTGCCTCCAACCTGGTCTCTATGCCTCTTATTTTTTCAGTTTCATAATTCAGTAATTACCACAATCATACTGATCTAATACTAGCAGTTTCATTATCATTCTCCTGCTTTAAAACCTCAGTAACAAACTCAGATTTATTATTCTCCTATTTAAAATTTTTGTATTATAAATTTTTTATTTCTACTGATTTCTAAATTTGTTAACTAGAATTATAAAGTAATAAATATGAAATGTCTATATATAGGTAGTTTCAATTTTTCTCCATTTCTCCCTATAATAATATTTAATTCTCTATTCTGCAAGAATTCCATTCTCAACTCTACTGTTCACCACTGCCCAGTTCCTACTCTTTCTACCTTGTGCATGTCTTATACCAGTTATTCCCAGTCCCTTGAAAATCTCTGTCCTGTTTTATATATAATATATAAAACACCAGCCCTCTGTAATTTACTCTGACATGAAAAAGGTTATTGAAAGCCATGGAATAATGAATTACACAAGTAAGACAAGAACTTACTATGCTATCAACACTCTTATTGGGAAAACCTGTTTCAAAAAAGAAACATTACATTTTATAAATTAGATAATTTTCCCTGGAATTTAAGGGACACCCACCCAGTTATGAGATCTCAAAACTAACCACATTACCCAGATAAGTGACTCTTCCATAGGTAATCCATAAAATTGGCCTAAAGTATCTTGGATTATGAGGCCCCAGAATTTCTTCCATTGTGTCCTTGCCCAACTCCTCCTCTCAAACACTGACCAACCAGCATCTCTGCTAAACATGATGACTTGGTCACTCAGATTCATCCAAGCATTCCCTCATAGCCTAAACCCCTTCTCTACATTTTCTCTTTACGCTTCTTTGCCTTTTGTTTTCCTATGAAGGTACTGCTTCCCCTTTGGCACCACCAATATTCCCTTAAATCACTACCTGCTATCTGTCCCAGTTGACTATGGGCCCTCTTTACTCCTCATCAGTAATTTCACAACACATCAGGGGTGAAAAGATAAGAACTAGAGTTACAGTTAAGTTGTCTAGATTTAGATGTTAACATAATGTAATTAATGATCATATCTCTGTTAATTAATAGTCTACAAAACTAGTCGTGAAATGACTCAAATATTATCGAAGCTTATTTGATATCAAATACCCTTAGGAAGAAATCTTAAACATATAAATAAACAGAACTTCAAGAATATTGATGAAAATTCTTTGCAACGTTTCTGCCTGTCCACAGAGTCTGCTGAATGAGAAATTTCCATGTACTCTCTTTGGATCCTTCAATGGCTCCCAGGATTGGTATTGAAATTATCATTATGTAATGTAACAAAGTTTTTTTTCCATTGGTAATAAAAATGTTTGAATGACCTTGATGGATGCCATGGAATTTAAAAGTCATTTGATAACCTATATTCAAAGCCCCTCAAATTAAGAACCAATTTAAACTTTGTAGTTCTCTTGAAGGTTTTAGTAGTGAGCAGCTTTAATGAAATGCAGAATGTGAACTGCAAAAGCAGATAGAATTTATGTGTCTATAAAGCTCATTACAGAAATAAGCTCACAGTATTCTATTAACCATCAACACCTGCTTTTGTTTAAGTTCTAGTTTGCAAGAGAGTAAATTTAATCTATTGAGCAACTAATCTGGTAACATGCATTTGTATGAAATATAATACATGAAAACCAATTATGGAAAATGTCTCTGAAATATGCATGTCTCAGTAAAGCTTTGTATTTGATTTTGAAACAAGTGTCTTCTTGGTATTATGCTTATCAAAAAACATAGTATTTCATGATAGTTTTATTTTAAAAAATTTTATAGTTCTTATCTAGTCTCTTTATTTTCAAAAGTCTTTTTTAATAAAATAATATGATTTTCCAAAGAAAATGAAAAGGAATGTGTGCCATTTTAAAAATGAAGGGGACAAATGAAAAAAATTCATTAAAGCAAATTATATTTCTGAATGGTTCCTGCATAGTAGTTAGCATTTCTATCCAAATAAAAATAAGCAGGCATATTTAAGAATATTAAATATAACCCTACTCTGTACAGGAATCTGTGTCTTTAGAAAATAGTGAAAAATATATAACTGATAGAATTGCAAGAATTAAATGAGACATCTTAATTGTGTGACTTGGAACATATTTAGCACTTAAAAATCCTCTTTGGCTCCATTCTCTGCCTCCGAGGCCCACTAAAGCACAGTTTCACCCCTGCAACTCTGCTAACTGGGGTTTTGTCCCCAGTGCTCTTTAGGACAGTTGTAGAGCCCCCAACAGCTTTGGGCAGCTCTGCCCTCAACAGCCTCGGGCAGAGGTGATCTAGCCTGCTCAAAGTAAGTCCATGTCTTCCCATTTTGAAACCAAAGAGGCAGCTGAGAGGAACTCTGAATTGCCTTTTGGAGTCCTTTGTCCTTTGTCTAGAACAATAGAGCACATTTATAGCTGAATAACTCTATGGTCCTGTTATAAAATCCAGATAGTCTGGCAACCTTCCTTTATTCCTGCAGGACTCTTTCCTACTGGTAGTTCAAACTGGTAGTTTTCTTACTGAGGTGCTGATTAAGTCCCTGGTTCACACCAATACTAATCTTATCAAATGGTTGCTTGGCCACACTCCTAATGTTCTCTTCTCAATATGCTTTCTCATTTTTTGCAATATGGATGGGGTAAGAATTGCCAAATTTAAGTTCTAGCTCCTTTTTGCTTAGAAATTCTGTCTTTAAGTTACTTCTTTCTTCTCAAAGTTTACTGTAAGCAGGCCAGAGAAACCAAGCAGCCCTTCAACACTTTGCTTAGAAAGCTCTTTAGATTAGATCTTTATAATTTCTAAAAAAAGGGGAGGGGGGAAGAAGAAGGAAGGATGGAAGGAAGGGAGAGAGAAAGAAAGGAAAGAAAGGAAGGAAGAAGGGAGAGAGGGAGGGAGGGAAGGAGGGAAGAAGGAAGAAAATCTCTTAAGCTAAATATCTAATTTCATTGCTTACAAGTTTTACCTTCAACAAACCCAAGAACACAGACACAACTTAGCCAAGTTCTTTGCCACTTTATAATAAACATCACATTTCCTCCAGTTTTTAATAGTTGCCCCTCATTCTAAGACCTCAGCAGAATCCCCCTTTAATGTCTATATTTCTACCAACATTCTATTCATAATTGTTTATGTATTCTCTGGGAAAATGGAAGTGTTCTCTAGAGCTCTCCTCTTTTCTTTCTGAGTCCTAACTAGAATCATCCTTCAAATTCCCTTCACAATAATATTGACTTTTTCTAGCATACATTTCAAACTCTACCCATTACCTAATTCCAAAGCTGCTTTTAGATTTGGGGGTATTTGTTACCACTACTCAGTCCCAATATCTCTTAGATTAGGCTAATATAACAAATTACAACAAACTGGCTCAAACAACATTTATTTCTCACTATTCTGGAAGCTGGGAGGTCCAAGATGAAGATGCCAGCAGATCCTGTATCTGGTGAGAACCTGCTTCCTACTTGCAGACTGTCAACTTCTCTTATGTTCCCACAGACAGGCTAGCCCCCTGGCTTCATATGTGAACACTAGTTCCTTTCATGCATGTGCCACTCTCATGACTTAAGTATCTTCCAAATGCCCACATTCAAATACCATCATATAGAGCATTGTATTTTAACATAATGAATATGAGAAGAATGCAAATATTCAGTCCATGACAATCTTCAAGTCTTATACACATGTCAGTATATACTTTGGATATGTTCCATGTTTATTCTGCAACCCTATTAAGGGTGTATAGTTTCTATAGTCTTGAAGCAGAGGAAAAAGTGTTTGGTGAAACTAAGGGAAGGTTCTTACAGTTTCTGCTACAAAATTACAGATTAAATGAGTTTCCAATCAAAATATCAATGGCATTTTTCAATGAATGAGAGAAAATAATCCTAAAATTCATACAGTACCACAAAATAACCCAAATAGCCAAAGAAATCATGAAGAAGCCAGAAGAAACAAACCTGGGTGTATTACCTTCCCTGTCTTCAAGCTGTACATAAAACTACAGTAATCAAAACAGTATGGTGCTAGCACAGGAACAGACCTATAGATCAATGGAACAGAATAGAGAGCCCAGAAATAAAGTTACTCACATATGGTCAATTAATATATGATAAATACAATAGGGAAAAGACAGTCTTTTCAATAAATTGTGTTGGGGAAACTGGACAGCTATATGGAAGACAGTGAAACTGGATGACTGTCTAGCTCCATACATAAACGTAAACATGAAATGAACTGAAGATTTAAATATAAGACAGGAGACCATAAAACTCTTAGATGAAAACATAGGCAAAAACCTCATGAACATGAGCAAGAGTAATTTTTTTCCAGACATTTCTCCCCAGGTGAGGGAAACAAAATAAAAAAGACATCAGTGGGGCTACATCAAACTGAAAAGCTTCTGTACAACAGAGGGCACCATCAACAAAATGAACAGGCAACATATAGTATGATACATTATGGGAAGATGTATCATAAATGATTTATCTGATAAGAGATTAACATCCAAAATATATAAAGAACTCATATACCCACTCAACACCAAAAAAAAAAAGAACACACAAATAATGTGATTACAAAATGGCAAAATGAGCAGAGGACTTGAATAGACATTTTTCCAAAGAAGAAATACAGATGGTCAACAGGCACATAAAAAGATACTCCATATCATTAATCATCAGGTAAATGCAAATCAAAACCACAATGAGATATCACCTCACACCTGTCAGAATGGCCACCATCACCTCACACCTGTCAGAATAGCCACCATCCAAAAGACAAGAAATAACAAGTGTTGGTGAGGATGAGAAGAAAAGGGAATCCTCCTACACTCTTGGTGGGAATGTAAATTGGTATACCCAGTGTGGAAGACAGTATGGAGGTTCCTCAAAAAACTAAAAATAGAAATATCATATAACCCATTAATTTTGCTTCTAGGAGTTTATTTGAAGAAAATAAAATCTCTGATTCAAAAAGATACATGAACCCCTATATTTATTGCCACATTATTTATATTAGACAAGATATGGAGGCAATCTAAGTGTCCATCAACAGATGGATGGATAAAAAAGAGGTGGTACATGTACACAATGGAGTATTATTTAGCCCTGAAAAGAAAATAAATCCTCCCATTTGCAACAACACATATGGATGTAGGGGTATTATGCTCAGTGAAATAAGCCAGGAGGAGAGAGACAAATACCATATGATTTCACTTATTTGTGGAGTCTAAAAATAAAACAAAACAAAATGAACAAAGCAGCAGCAGACTCAGAGACACTGACAAGGTACTGATGGTTACTATTTGGAATGGGTGGGTGGGGTGGGTGAAGGAGTAAAAGGACACAAAAATCTCAGTCATAATATAAATTGGTCATGGGGATGGAAGTGCAGCATGGAGAATATAGTCAATGGTTCTATAACATTTTTCTCTGTTGACAGTAACTGTACTGGTTGGGATGAAAATTTAATAATGTGGTAACTGGTGAACCACTGTGTTATGCACTTGAAACCAGTATAATATTGTATATTAACTATGCTTCAATAAAAAAATACACTTAAAAACAAAAGTCACTGCTGCAAAACAGCCCAGCTCAATTATTCTTACTTTTTTTGCTAAAAGTCATTCACAAGAAAGTAAATTATAAGATATATATTGACTTGAGAAAATTGACATTTTTCTGATAACTTCCTATCTGAAAAACTATAATATTAAAAAAAAGTGACTAGTGGTTACCAAGGGGTGCAGGAGGGGGACTGTTGAACCACTGGGATGTACATTTGATAAAATAAAATAAAAATTTCCCATTCTACTTTGTATATCTTTAGAGGTTTTCATATTTATTTTAAAAAAATTGTTACATTTAATGTCCATATAGTTTATCCTTCTTATTGTTATATTAAATAGGACTTTTATTATGATTTTAATTTGAACAATTCTAAATTTATTTTTCTTACTTACACTTTAATGATCAAATATTCTTATAAACTATTCTGGGAGAAAACATAAAAATGTGCAAAGTAAATAAGAAAGTGTCTCCATTCTTAAACAGCTTAAAATAAGACATATTCATAGTGGCATTTCTGATGAAATTTAATATAGTGGGTGACAAATATATAAAATGGTTTGAATATGATGGATTTAGGCTATGTTGCTCCATTGAACAATTAATTTAATTGAGCTGAATAGGTTAACACCGTGTGGCTCTTTATTATTCTCTAAATATCTCTCCTGAATAAGAAAATCTCATTCAATAATATAAAAATGCATGTGAAAGAAAAATTTTCTCTGTTCAGTGGCATGATATTTAATATAGATCTTCCACATAAATATTAGGGATAGACAAAATATTTAAGAACACAGATGAAAAAGTGATTAAATTGGACTGGCATAGTCACTGAATTGTAAAGTAAAATGTTTTATTTTCAGTTTTCTGAAGATAAACTAAGATTCCAAGCATGCTAGATGATGAATGCACTAAAGTACTAGTGCTTGAGATCTATTCCAAATGACACAAGGTAATTTTTTCTGAGTATAGGTGCTTGAGCAAAATAGTTATTTAAAATTTGAATATATAGGTTTGATTAAAATAATGGAAGCCCTTAGAATTTAGTTACATTTTAGTACTTGAAAGTTAAAGAAACTGTAGTCCTGCAGAAAGAATGGATTATTAATGTCAAACATTTTATTAACTATTTTATAATATCTAAGAAACTCTTATGAAACACGGGTAATTAGTTCATGTTACAGATCAGAAATTTGAGGTTTAGAGAGTTTATGTAATTGACCCAGAGTCAAAAGGCTAAAAGCCACAACAAACTCTGGTCTGGCTTTTCTAGTGTTGGAACACTGAATATTACACCATAGTTTAAGAAAAAAACCTTCAATGTCTATTTTTTCTATCGGATAGTTTGGAAGATCTAGGAACTGGAAGTTTGGAAACTGGCCAGGAAGAAATAATATTTAAGAAAACATATGAGAGTAACCTGAATTAGAAATTTCAGCAATAAATTGGTTTAAGCCTTAATAGTGAGTAAATTTCTATGTGATAAGCAATGTTACATACATATAATATTTTCATATTACTATTTCAAACAGATTCTAAACAGAAGATAAATATGCAAAATATTGTTAGAAAATTATGCAAGAAAAAAATTGAAGACACCAGTATAGAATTATAAGAATAATGATAACAAGTGTTCTAGTGATTTTAATTGATTATTGACATTCAGATAATGTACTAAAGGGTATAAGTTATAGGAAAATGTATATAGTCATTTTTTGTGTTGGTAAATGCCCATAAGGGAAGCTTCTCTTAATGGATTGATATGGTTATGTTATATAATTAATATCAAAGAAATCACATTTATTTTCAAATCATGGCTTTCCCATTTTAATTTTAAATTTTGTATACATGGTGCTGACTTAATTGAATTTATTATTGCAAAATATGTAAATAAAGTAAAACCCTAATGGGGAAAGGACTGTGGAGGATGGGTGAGAAGGGAGGGATGAGGGGAAAAAGAGGTATTACGATTAGCACACATAATATAGCAGGGGGGGCACAGGGAAGGCAGTATAACACAGAGACAAGTAGTGATTTTATAGCATCTTACTGTGCTGATGGACAGTGACTGTAATGCAGTAGTAGTAGGTGGTGGGGACTTGATAATGGGGGGAGTCTAGTAACCATAATGTTACTTATGTAATTGTTTATTAATGATACCAGAATAAAAAAATGAAACCCTAATCCTACATTTGAATAAAAAGTAAATAGATTATAAGAGTCTATTATGTAATTTTATGTTTAAAATAATGGCAATAATATTTTGAATTAAAAAACCCATAAATGATCAGGCTTTACCTCAAGTAAAAAATATGATTCAAAAAACAAAAAAGTATTAAAATGAATATAATGTACAATATGTGCAATATTATTCACTAGATATGGAGTAGCATATTCTAATGTAAGCATCTTACAATGAGTATTTAAAGAATGATTAAGTAATATATTCCTGATGTTATCACCATTAAGAACAACGTTAAAATAAGAATAGTAGAAATTAAAAAAAACATTGATGGCCGTACTGGCATGTACATGATTTTTTCTTTCATTTATCTCATTTACATGTTTCCAAACAAGTTTTATGTTTATTTTTTTGCACAGCCTATGAGAATTCTTTAATTCAGCAACAATTTCAATCAATACATTTTTATTGATACTCTCTTTGCAGATACTAATCTAGAGACAGATACTGGAGCTATAACAGTTAACAACATGGAAAAGTGATTCCCATTCACAGGACTCTTCCATTCTTATACTATTATTTTCACTCTCATCCATTTATTTATATTACACAACATTTTATCCTAATTCTTCATTTAAGAACACGAGAAATTCCTCCCACTTCATTGTGCTTGTATTTCTCTTAATAATTTTTGATACTAAATGGTAAATAACTGAAAAAAATTCTGTCTGTACTCTGGCAACTACCCTCTGAACTCTGAGGAAGACGATACATCACATCAACTATAATGCTGCGTATATATGAAGGTCAGGAGGCATCTATTTCCTTTCCAACTTCAAAAGGAGAATGTAAGATGTAGGCCACTGATAGCTAAATGAGGGAAAAGAAACAGTAGTAGTGATATCAGCCTCTACTCACTGTAGGCATTATTAAGACCTTATATGTTACTGCCATAATCTTTGCAATCTTCAAGATTATGTAAAAAGGTAAATATAATATAAAACTAAGGTCATAACACAATTCTTAGCTCTTCTAGGCCTCCATCTTTTGAATATTGTTCGTTGGTGATGTAGGATTCAGTCCCAAAACATCAGAACAGGCAGCGTTTGTACCACTCCATCTGTGACTGAGCTTCTGCTTTTTTGTTCTTCAGGAAGAAGGAATTTTACTTTTGAATTTTCTCTAAGGACCTTGAGTCAGAGCTGTTCAAATTTTTTTCTCTTGCGCTTTTTTTCTCCCAGGGAAAAACAGGGAAATTTTTTCCTATCCTTTTGTTACTTGAAAGAAAACTTAGTTCAAGTAAATAAAAATAAATATTCCTTTGCCAGATCATGATGGGCTGTTAGCATTATCTTACCGTGCATTTTAAATGAAACATTTAATGTATGCAAACAGAAATAACATAACAATACTCAGGAAGGAAATTACATGCAGAAAATGACACATAATTTACATTTTTGTTATTTTTCATAGTAAAAGAATAACAGAAAACTTTAAGAAATACCCTCTAAAGTTATTTACTTTATTTTTATGTTTAAAATATCTTATTTAATAATAGGACAGACTTTTTTAGCCTACTGTAGAGAGTAAAGCATATTTAAAAATTTGATATTTTACATAATTTGCTGTAAATGAAGGGAAATTTATCTTCATTTTTTCTTACATCAACTAAAACACTGGTGATTTTTACCATAATCTGGAACATATTGATTAACATGTTTCTCAGGGTATGATTTTAAATCAATGCTAAGCTTAGCTAGCATTGCCATTAGGGCTTTGCAATCATATACACTTATGTTTGCTTTAAAAACTCACTGAAAGAGTAGGTTTTATGTCTTCCTAGTGCCTTAAAATCTAATATAAAGAGGTACTAGTGCAAAAAACACTACCTAATGAAAGAGATGCTTTTATCATTTCTATTAATATTTTATTCAAAATGTTTCAGGCATGAAGAATACTAGATGATAAGAAAAAGCTGTAAGGATGAATCACCCACAAAAAAAGAACACAGGCACAAAAATTCATCTGTACATAAATAATGGCCAAACTGTTGTATCCTACTGCTCCTGATAAAAGGACAGGTCATTTTTGTACATATTTTATGACAGAATGAGGACATTCATGTTATCCCTGATTAGTTGAATAATGTCCCATGGCATTTTCTCCATTGAAGCAACTTAACAATGACAGCCTCATTTGCTGTTCATCTTTACCTTCCTTTTTTCTTCCTAACAGCAACCCTCTCCTCTAACAAACAAACTTAAAGAGATCAGTATGTTCCAAGTTCTAAAAATAAAGTGCAGTCTTTTTTCTGGCTTACCATACAAAAATTACATTATTCTCATTAACATTCACACCTAAATTTTGATTTAAAAAAAATGTGTTTTTCTGAGAAAAAAAGCCTTGAATTCTTATAAAAATTAATTACCCACTTAGATAAGGTTTTAGTCTGAATATAATTTAATCGATACTTGTGTTTTTTAAACAGTTGTCCTAACAGGTATAACATTATGGTTTAGGTTTGCATTTCTCTGATAATCAGTGATTTTAATCATCTTTTCATGTGCCTATTGGCCATTTGTATGTGTTCCTTGAAAAATGTCTGTTTAGATCCTCTGCCCATTTTTAAGTCACATTTTTTTCTTATTGATTTTCCTGAATTCTTTATATATTGTAGATAACTCTTTATTGGATATATGATTTGCAAATATTTTTTCCTATTCAGTTGTTTGCCTTTATGTTTTGTTAGTGGTTTCCTTTGCTACACAGAAAGCTTTTAAGCGCAGAAGCTTTTAAGTTTGATATAGTACCATATGTTTATTTTTGCTCTTGTTTCTATTGCATTTGTAGTCAGATCTAAACAATACTCCTCAGACTAATGTCAAGGAGCTTAAGTCTGTTTTATTACAGGTGTTTTATGATTTCAGGTCTCATATTCAAGTATTTTATCTATTTTGAGTTAATTTTTACATACGTTGTACCATAGTGGTCTAGTTTCATTCTTTTGCATGTATCTGTCCAGTTTTCCCAACACCATTTATAGATGAGACTGTCCTTTACCCATTGAATATTCTTGCCCCCTTTATTATAAATTAATTGACCAATATAAGCTTGGGTTTATTTTTGGGCTTTCTATTCTGTTCCACTGATCTATGTGTTTGTTTTTATTCCAATCCCATACTTTTAAATTACTCTATCTTTGTAGTGGAGTTTAAAATCAGGGAGTGTGATGCCTCACATTTTTTTCTTCTTTCCCAAGATTGTTTTGTCTATTCAAGGTCTTTGCAGTTCCATAAAATTTTAGAATTATTTATTCTAATTCTGTGAAAAATGTCATTGAATTTCATAGGGAATGCACTTATTCTGTATATTTCTTTGGGTGTGTACATTTTAACAATATTAATTCTTCCAACCATGAGCATGGGATATCTTTCTGTATTTACTTGTCTTCAGTTTCTTTCATCACTGTCCTACAGTTTTCAGTGTACAGGTCCAAGTGTTGGCAAAAATGTGGAGAAAAAGGAATCCCTGTTCACTGTTTGTGTGCTGTAAATTATAAGCACTGTGGAAAATAGATATATGCACTCCTATGCTCATTTCAACATTACTTATAATAGCCAAGATATAGAAACAACCTAAGTGTCCACTGATGGATAAATAATGAAGATGTGGTATATGCATATGCAGTGGAATACTACTCAACCATAAAAAAATGAAAGCTTGCCATTTACTGTAACATGTATGGACATTGAAGTTATTATGCTAAGTGAAGTAATAAGTTAGAGAAAGGTAAGTATTACTTGATATTACTTTCATATGGAATTTTAAAAAACAAAACAAAACCCACACTCATAGATATTGAGTACAGAATGTTGATTACCAGAAGGGAGAAGAATTTGGGGCATGAAATAGGTAAAGAGGATTAAGAAGTCGAAACTGCCAGGTATAAAATAAGTAAATCATGAGAATGTAATATACAGCATGGGAAATGTAGTCAATATTAACTCTGTAAGGTGAGAGATGGTAACTAGATTTATGGCAATAAATCTATTTGTTTATATGTATACAGATGTGAAATCATTGTCATACACCTGAAACTAATATAATATTGTATGTATACATAATCATTTAAAAATTGAGTTCTAAATATAACTCATTTTCATTAAATTTTTACATATACAATCTGTATCTACACTCCATTATTTTTTATATTTTACCTATATATACTCAATTTAGTGTATAAATAATGATATTTTGAAGTATATTTTTAAGAGAAAAATATATGAATCAATAATCATGATAACTTTTCTATTTGCGTCATCTAAGCTAATTACCTAGGTGAGGGGTGAAGACAACTTTGCAAATCTTACATTTACTTACTACATTATTTTCACCAATTTTAAAAATATATGTTTCACATTGTTGAATGTAGCTTGACTTCTTAATGGCATCATCTAGTATCTATTTACTACAAGAGGTCTTTCTCTATACTCTTAGCTATTGCTAAAAATAGATGATATACCACAATTGAGAAAGGGAAGATAACATGGTACATTTCCCAAACTATATCTCATGATTCACTAATTGTATTGAGTGTTTCATGTATGGCATCACAAATTGCTTTCATTTCTTGGTAAATTTGAAAATACTGTATAAAACAAATAAGTGCATTTACTTCCTCTGCCTGATTCAGTAGCAATATTTAATGTGCATCATGATTCTTCCATATTTCTAAATTTAATGAACATAAAAACATTTTCCTCCAGAGAATCCCCAGGGGATGGAACTATTTTTTATAACCACATATTTTTGGGGAAAATAATAATTTAGCAAGTCTTAGAGTATGTAAAGTGATAAAGAATAACCAAATAAGCTTAAATGGAACATGACATAAAGGGTTGTAGGGAGAAGCTGGAGAAAAGACTCCAATAGGTCCTTCCCTTACAGCTTTCAGAAAGAACCAATATACTGCACCTTGATTTTGGAATTCTGGCTTCCAGAACTAAAACAATAAATTTCTGTTTTCTAAGCCACACAGTCCAAGGTACTTTCTTATGGTTATTAGGTGCTTGGAAACTAATACAGAAACCCACATCTCACTTGTTCTTTTGCTATTTCCTTTAGGTCTGTATTTTGAACAGGGACAGCTAATATGTAACAGCTAATATCATTTTTCTACCTCTCCTTT
Source organism: Manis javanica (assembly GCF_040802235.1). Classification (NCBI taxonomy): domain Eukaryota; kingdom Metazoa; phylum Chordata; class Mammalia; order Pholidota; family Manidae; genus Manis; species Manis javanica. Next base: position 122,499,665 of record NC_133160.1, on the reverse strand, counting down.
GCAATTAAAATATTTTATAAAACATTTAAATGCTTAATTATAAAACATTTTCCTTTACTATGTGGTATTTATAGGTAAGTAAATTAAATCTAACAGTAGATATGCATTTTTCTTATACTTATTAATTAGTTCATTTATTCAGTAGCTATGTGTCCAACAGCTGTTATGTTGTCATTAAAATACCAGGGGATATGTATATTACAAAGCTAAAATAAAAATTTCTCCCAAACTCCAGGATACATAAAGTCCACTTAAGATCTATTATGCAAATAACTGAAATACAATTTAATATAAACAATAATCTGTAATTGTAGCCTTTCAATTTTTTAATTTATCGTTGAGGAAGAAATCAGTGCTATATTTTATTTAAGACTTAGCATCACTCACACTGTTATAGTTTTCATGCACTATCTATGCATACTAGTGTACGTAAATTATTTTGAAACTATAAAAGTTTATGAACACATTACTATTATGATTATTCATAATATATATTTATATTTATAAAATAAGACTATAAAGTTTATAATTTATAATATATTCACTATAACATTGCACTAAAGTGTAAAAAATTACATTATGCTGTAAAATCAATTTGAATTACAAATTTAATATATTACATTTTTATTCAAATGTATATACTTTTATCATTTAACATATTTGGAAATAATACTGAATTAAAAAAATTATCAAATATTTCATTCAAATAATCATTTATGTCCGAAAGCAATTCATCCTAGGTTGTATGTAAATCTTAAGTCATCAAACAATACTATTGCATTTCCTGGGAATCTCAGGTAAGCTTTATAAACACATAATGCAAATACATACCTTACAATAATATTTTACTATCAGTTTAATTCTTTACTATCTCTTTACTATCAGTTTGATCAGTTTTACTTAGAAGTGTGATTAGAATAATTCCTACCTATTACTATTGTAATAGCACCACTCATGGTGCTTACTAGAATTTATTTTTCACCAAGCTCATATTTAAAGAGCAATATAATATTTGTAAAAAGATGATAGATTGATTTTTGAAATAATATATTTCACATAACAGCACCATGAAATGGTTCTAATACTTACCTAATGTTTTTATGCTCTCAGCAAATATTGATTGCTAAAATTAAAAAATAATAAGGTTAAGTCAGCTTGATAAATCAGATAAATATTATGACAAGGTTGGGAAATAGCTAACTAGTCGTGAGGCCAAATAGTCCTTGAAACTAAATGTATATAATGCAAGTTAAAGGTTTGGAAATCCCAAACATATTTTTCACAGTTTATATCCAAGATTCCTATGAAATTCCTAATAGAAAACAAAAATAAAGTAACCTGTAATAGAACTCAATTTCTGACACTATTTAGAATCATCAATTGAAGTTCTTAAGAGTAGGAACATTGAGTCTCCACCCTATCATATTGTGATAAAGCAGACTAAATTATATGTATCTTTAGCAAACTTTTCAGATGTCTTTGTTGTATACTAAAAATTGAGGAAAAATATAATTTTACAAATAATGTCACTTATGTAAATTTATATGCACAGATTTCTAATATTTATGCCTATATTTTCATAACAAATGGTTATAGCTTTAGGTATTACAATTTTAAATATTGATTTCACTAGTGTACTGCAACTTGCAGATTTCTAAGAGGAATACTTCTTGCTGGTACTAACATGGCTGATAAAGATCAATCAGAAGTTTATATCAAATTATATCAGCGTGTAATATAAACAATCTGTTTATATCCTCTGAAAGAGATTGTAAAAATTGGTATAAATTCTTCCTTAAGTCTTTTGTAGATTTCACCAGCAAACCCATCTGGGCCTTGTGTTTTCTCTTTTGGAAGGTTATTAATTATTGATACAATTTCTTTGATAGATACATGCCTATTTACAAATCATTTGTTTCTTATATGAGTTTTGGCAAATTATGTCATTCAAATATTTGATTCATTTTATCTCCATTTCCAAACTTTTGTTAACAATACAGTTAATCATAGTATTTTTTATTATCTTTTTAATAGACAGGGGATATGTAGGCATGTCTCCTTCATTTCAAATATTAGTTATTTCTGTTCTCTTTTTTACTTATCTATAATATCTAGAGTCTTTTCAAATCTCACCCTTTTCAAAGAATCAGCTTTTGATTTCATTGACTTTTCCTATTGATTTACTGTTTTCAATTTCATTGATTTCTACTCATTTTTTACTGCTTACCTTGGATTTAATGCATTTCTATTTCTAGGTTCCTAAGATAGGCACTTACATTACTGATTTTAGATCTTTCTTCCTTTCTAATGTAGGCATCCAATGCTATAAATTTTACTCTAACCACTGCTTTTGCTGCATCCTACAAATTTTCATGTTCTGTATTAATTTTCATTTAGTTAAAAAATTTTTAATTTTCTCTTGAGATTTCTTCTTTGACCCATATGTTATTTAGGAGTACGTTGTTTACTGCCCACGTATTTTGGGGTTTTCCAGGTATCTTTCTGGTTTTGGTTCTAGTTTAATATCATTGTGGTCTGAGGGTACACATAGCATTATTACACTCTTTTATTTTTGTTAGGATGTGTTTTATGACCTAAAGTGTCACTGTTGTGTTGAATGTTCCATATGAACTTGAGAAGAATGTGTATTATGCAGTTGTTGGGAACAGTAGTCTATAGATGTCAATTATAGGACCTTGATTAATGTTGGTGGTGAGTTCAACTCTGTCTTTTCTTTTAATTTTTTATTAAGTTATTATTAAAATACACTCTTATGAAGGTTTCACATGAAAAAACTATGTGGTTACATTTACCCATATTATCAAGTCCTCCCCATACCCCATTGCAGTCACTGTCCATCATTGTAGTAAGATGTCACAGATTCACTATTTGCCATCTCTGTGCTACACTGTTTTCCCAGTGACCCTTCACACCATATGTACTAAACATAATACCCCTCAATCCCTATCTCCCTCCCTCTTGACCCTCCTTCCCACACCCCTCCCCATTGGCAACCGCTAGTCCCTTCTTGTAGTCTGCTGCTGTTTTTGTTCCTTCATATTTCTTCATTGTTATACTCCATAAATGGGGGAAATCATTTGGTACTTGTCTTTCTCTGTGTCGCTAATTTCACTAAGCATAATAGCCTCCAGCTCCATCCATGTTGTTGCAAATGGTTGGATTTGTTTCTTTCTTATGGCCGAATAGTCTTCCATTGTGTATATGTACCAACTCTTCTTTATCCATTCATCTACTGATGGACACTTAGGTTCCTTCCATGTCTTGGCTAGTGTAAAAAGTGCTGCGATAAACATAGGGGTGCATATATCTTTTTGAATCTGAGAAGTTTTGTATTCTTTGGGTAAATTCCAAGGAGTGGGATTCCTGGGTCAAATGGTATTTCTATTTTTAGTTTTTTGATGAACCTTCATACTGCTTTCCACAATGGTTGAACTAATTTACATTCCCACCAGCAGTGTAGGAGGGTTCCGCTTTCTCCACATCCTCACCAGCATCTGTTGTTCTTAGTCTTTTCAATGCTGGCCATCCTTAGTGGTGTGAGGTGATAATTCATTGTGGTCTTAATTTGCATTTTCCTGATGATTAGTGATGTGGAGCATCTTTTCATGTGTCTGTTGGCCATCTGAATTTCTTCTTTGGAGAATTGTCTCTTCATATCCTATGCCCTTTTTTCAATTGAGTTATTTGCTTTTTGGGTGTTGAGGTGTGTGACTTCTTTATATATTCTGGATGCCAACCCCTTGTTGGATATGTTATTTACAAATATGTAATCCCATACTGTAGGATGCCTTTTTGTTCTGTTGATGGGGTCCTTTGCCATCAAGAAACTTTTCGGTTTGATGCAGTCCCATGTGTTCATTTTTTATTTTGTTTCCCTTGCCTGAGGAGATGCATTCAGGAAGAAGTTGCTCATGCTTATGCTCAGAAGATATTTGCCTATGTTGTCTTCTAAGAGGTTTATGGTTTCATGACTTACATTTAGGTCTTTGATCCATATTGAGTTTACTTTCGTGTAAGGGGTTAAACAATAATCCAGTTTCATTCTTTTGCATTTAGCTGTCCAGTTTTGGCAACACCAGTTGTGGAAGAGCCTGTCATTTCCCCATTGTGTGTCCATGGAGCCTTTATCATATATTAATTGACCATGTATGCTTGGGCTTATATCTGGTTTCTCTAGTCTGTTCCATTGGTCTTTGGGTCTGTTTCTGTGCCAGTACAAAATTGCTTTGATTACTGTGGCTTTATGGTAGAGTTTGAAGTTGGGAAGCATAATCCCTGCAGCTTTATTCTTCCTTCTCAGGATTGCTTTGGCTATTTGGGGTCTTTAGTGGTTCCATATGAATTTCAGGATGATTTGCTCTCATTCATTGAGGAATGCAATTGATATTTTAATGGGAATTGCATTGAATCTGTAGATTGATTTAAGAAGAATGGCGATTTTGACAATATTAATTCTTCCTATCCATGAATACAGGATGTATTTTCCATTTATTGGTGTCTTCTTAAATTTCTCTTATGAGGATCTTGTAGTTTTCAGAGTATAGGTCTTTCACTTCCTTGGTTAGGTTTATTCCTAGGTATTTTATTCTTTTTCAAGAAATTGTGAATGGAATTGATTTCCTGATTTTTCTTTCTGCTTGTTCATCATTAGTTTATAGGAATGTAACAAATTTCTGCATATTAATTTTGCATCCTCCAACTTTGCTGAATTCAGATAATAGATCTAGTTGTTTTGGAGTGGATTCTTTAGGGTTTTTTATGTACAATATCATGTCATCTGAAAACAGGGACAGTTTAACTTCTTCCTTGCCAATCTGGGTGCCTTTTATTTTTTTGTGTTGTCTGATTGCTGTGGCTAGGACCTCCAGAAATAGTTTGAATAAAAGTGGGGAGAGTGGGCATCCTTTTCTTGTTCCTGGTCTTAAAGGAAAAGCTTTCATGTTCTCACTGTTAAGTATAATGTTGGCTGTAGGTTTGTCATATATGGCCTTTATTATGTTGAGGTACATGCCCTCTATGCCCATTTTGTTGTGAGTTTTTAATATGAATGGATGTTGAATTTTATCAAATGCTTTTTCAGCATCTATGAAGATGATCATGTGGATTTTGTCCTTCTTTTTGCTGATGTGGTGGATGATGTTGATGGATTTTAGAATATTGTACCCTCCTTGCATCCCTGGAATAAATCCTACTTGGTCATGATGGATGATCTTTTTGATGTATTTTGAGTTCAATTTGCTAATATTTTGTTGAGTATTTTTGCATCTATGTTCATAAGGGATATTGGTTTATACTTTTCTTTTTTTGTAGTGTCTTTGCCTGGTTTTTGTATTAGAGTAGGGCTGACCTCATACAATGAGTTTGGGAGTATTCCCTCCTCTTATATTGTTTTGGAAAACTTTAGGGAGGATGTGTATTAGGTCTTCCCTAAATGTTTGATAAAATTCAGCGGTGAAGCCTTCTAGTCCAATTGTTTTCTTCTTAGGTAGTATTTTGATTACCAATTCAATTATGTTCCTAGTAATATGTCTGTTCAGATTATCTATTTATTCCTCGGTCAGCCTTGGAAGGTTGTATTTTTGAGAAAGTTGTCCATTTCTTCTAGGTTATCCTGTTTGTTAGCATATAATTTTTCATAATATTCTCTCATATGTCTTCGTATTTCTGTGGTATCCATAGTGATTTTTCCTTTCTCATTTCTAATTCTGTTTATATGTGTACACTCTTTTTTTTTTTGATAAGTCTGGCTACAGGGTTTATCTATTTTGTTCATTTTCTCAAAGAACCAGCCTAGCTTTCATTGATTCTTTCTATTGTTTTCTTTTGCTCAATTTTATTTATTTATGCTCTAATCTTTATTATGTCCCTCCTTCTACTGACTTTAGGCCTCATTTGTTCTTCTTTTAGTTTCATTAATTGTGAGTTTGGACTGCTCATATGGGATTGTTCTTCTTTCCTGAGGTAGGCCTGTATTGCAATATACTTTCCTCTTTGCACAGCCTTGGCTGCATCCCACAGATTTTGAAGTGTTGAATTATTCTTGTCATTTGTCTCCATATATTGCTTGATCTCTGTTTTTATTTGGTCATTGATCCATTGGTAATTTAGGAGCATGCTGTGAAGCCTCCATGTGTTTGTAGGATTTTCATTTTCTTTGCTTAATTTATTTCTCATTTCATATCTTTGTGGTCTGATAATCTGGTTGGGACTATTTCAATCTTTTTAAATTTACCAAGGCTTTTTTGTGGCCTACTATGTGATCTACTCTTGAAATTGTTCCATGTGCATTTGGTAAGAATGTGTATGCTACTGCTTTCTGGTGTAGAGTTCTGTAGATTTCTTTTAGTTCCATCTGTTTTGTTGTGTTGTTTAGTGCCTCTGTCTCCTTACTTATTTTCTGCCTGGTTGGTCTGTCCTTCAGCGTGAGTGAAATGTTGAAATCCCAGAGAATGAATGCATTGCATTCTATGTTCCCTTTTAATTCAGTTAGTATTTGTTTCACATATGTAGGTGCTCCTGTGTTGGGAGCATAGTTATTTATAATGGTTATATCTTCTTGTTAGATTGACCCCTTTATCATTATGTAATGTCCTTCTTCATCTCTTGTGACTTTGTTTGTTTTGAAGTCTATTTTGTCTGATACAAGTACTGCAACTCTTGCTTTTTTCTCTCTATTATTTGCATGAAATATCTTTTTCCATCTCTTCACTTTTAGTCTGTATTTGTTTTGGGGTTTAAAGTGAGTCAATTGTAGGCAGAATATAGATGGGTCTTATTTTTTTGTCCATTCAGTGACTCTATGTCTTTTGATTGGTGCATTCAGTCCATTTACATTTAGGGTGATTCTTGATAGGTATGTACTTGCCATTGAAGGCTTTAGATTCATGGTTACCAAAAGTTCACAGTTTACTTCCTTATTATCTAAAAGTCTAACTTAACTCATTTAGTATGCTATTACAAACACAATCTAAAGGTTCTTTTTTTCTCCTCCTTTTTCTTCTTCCTCCATTCTTTATATATTAGATACCATATTCTGTACTCTTTATCTGTCCTTTGATTGACTTTGGGGGTAGTTGATTTAATTTTACATTTGCTTAGTAATTAATTGTTCTATTTTCTTTACTGTGGTTTTATTACCTCTCATGACAGCTCTTAAACCATTGGAACACTTCCCTCTATAGAATCCCTCCAAAATACACTGTAGAGAAGGTTTTTGGGAGGTAAATTCTCTCAGCTTTTCCTTCTATGGAAATTGTTTAATCCCCGCTTCAAATGTAAATGATAATCTTGCCAATAAAGTATTCTTGGTTCAAGGCCCTTCTGCTTCATTGCATTAAATGCATTATGCCACTCCCTTCTGGCCTACAAGTTTTCTGTTGAGCAATCTGATGATAGCCTGATGTGTTTTCCTTTGTATGTGATCTTTATTCTCTCTCTAACTGCTTTTAAAAGTCTGTCTTTATCCTTTATCTTTGTCATTTTAATTATTGTATGCCTTGATGTTGTCTTCCTTAGTTCCCTTGTGTTGGGAGATCTGTGCACCTCCATGGTATGAGAGACTATCTCCTTCCCCAGATTGGGAAGGTTTCAGCAATTACCTTCTCAAAGACACTTTCTGTCCATTTCTCCCTCTCTTCTTCTACTGGTACCCCTATAATGTGAATATTGTTCCGGTGGATTGGTCACACAGTTCTCTCAATACTATATCATTCTTAGAGACTTTTTTCTCTCTGTGCCTCAGCTTCTTTGTATTCCTCTTCTCTAATTTTTATTTCATTTATCGTCTCTTCCACCACATCTATCTCTTTTTAAAACCTTCCATTATATGTTTCATTTCTGATACTGTGTTCTGTAATGATTGGTTGTCCGACTGGAATTCATTCCTGAATTTTTGAATGTTTTTCTTTACCTTTATGAGCATGTTAATGATTTTTATTTTGAATTCTCTCTCAGGAATGTTCTTGAGGTCAATTTCATTTGAATATTTCTCTGGTGTAATCATAATTTTGCATTGAACCAGATTCCTTTGACATTTCATATTTGTATGTGGTGCCCTCTAGTGCCCAGAAGCTCTACTCTCTGGTGCTGCTCAGGCCCTGGAGCAATGTTGGGTGTCACAGGGAGTGGTGTTGGTGCCTGGTGGGAGGAAGAACTGTTTCCTGCTTCCTGGATACTATGCCTGTCTCCACTGCCAGAACCAGTAGGCCAAGCACACAGGTATACCCCTCTATGCGTTGTGTGTGTAGCTGCTGTTGGTGGGGCCTTCCTCTGGCTTGCCAAACGCCAGGGTAGTGTTTGCCAGTTTGTGAGTCAGGTGGGGCTGGCCGGGGGGAAGGCGCAGCAGGTGGCATATCACAGAGTGGGGCCTTGGAGCTGCACAGCCAGCTAGGGTGCTGGAGTGCCTGAAGATAGTGAAAGTTCCCAACCCTGTTCTGTGAGGTTTATTATTTTCTCCAGGTGAATGCAGTCTGGCACAACCCTCTCTCCTGTTGCTCTCTCAGGATTAGTTGTTTTAATTATATTTTCATATTATATACATTTTTAGGAGGAAGCCTCTGTCTCACATCTCACACCACCATCTTTAATCCAGCAGAGTCCTTTTTCTACTCATACTTTTTTTAACAGATAGTACCTATGTTTTATTCTATGAGTTTTATGGTTTCATGTCTTACATTTAGGTGTTTGATCCATTTTGTTTACTTTTGTGTATGGAATTAGTAATCCAGTTTAATTCTCTTGCATGTAGCTGCCCAGGTTTCCCAGCATCAGTTATTGAAGAGGCTGTCTTTTCCCAATTGTATATTCATGGCTTCTATATAATGCATTAATTAACCATATATGCATGTATTGATATTGGGTTCTCTATTCTCTTCCACTGGCTTTCTCTTGTGCCAGTACTATATTCTTTTGATTACTGTGGCTTCATAGGATAGCTTAAAGTTAGAAAGCATAATAACCCCAGTCTCATTTTTCTTTCTCAGGATTGCTTTGGCTATTTGGAGTCTTTTGTGGTTCCATATGAATTTCAGTATTATTTGCTCTGGTTCATTGAAAAATGCCATTGGTATTTTAATAGCAATTGCATTGAATATGTAAATTGCTTTACGCATGATGGCCATTTTGACAATATTAATACTTCCTATCCTTGAGCATGGGATAGGTTTATAGTGGTTTGTGTCCTCTTTAATTTCTCTCATCAGTGTCTTTTATTTTTCAGAGTACAGTTCTTCCATTTCCTTAGTTAGATTTATTCCTATGTAGTTTATTCTTTTTTTATTCAATTGCAAATGGAATTGCTTTCCTGATTTCTCTTTCTGTTAGTTCATTGTTAGTATACAGGAATACAACCAATTTCTGTGTATTAATTTTGTATCCTGCAACTTTGCTGAATCCAGTTATTAGTTTTAATCATCTTTTCATGAAGTCTTTAGAGTTTTCTATATCTAGTATCATGCCATCTGGAAATAGTGACAGTTTAACTACTTCCTTACCAATTTCTGTGCCTTTTTTTCTCTTTTTCCCGTCTGATTGCCGCGGCTAGGACTTCCAGCACTGTGTTGAATAAAATTCGTGAGAATGGACATCGTTGTTCCTGATTTTAGAGGAAAAGCTTTCAGCTTGTTGCCATTAAACATGATGTTAGCTGTGTGTTTGCCATATATGGATTTAATTATTTTGAGGTACATTCCTACTATACTCATTTTGCTGAGAGATTTTATCATGAGTGGATGTTGATTTTTTTAAATGCTTTTTCAGCATCTATTGAGATAATCATAGGGGTTTACCCTTTCATTTGTTAATGTGGTTTGTTATAGGATTGATTTGTGTATATTATACCATCCTTGTATCCCTGAAATAAATCCTTTGGTCATGATGGATTATCCTTTTGATACATTTTTAAATGCAGTTTGCTAATATTTTGTTGAGGAGCTGTATCTATGTTCATCAGGGATATTGGTCTATAATTTTCAGTTTTAGTGTCTTTGTATGTTTTAGTATGACAGTGATGTTGACCTCAGAGAATGAGTTTGGAAGTATTCACTCCTGCTTTTTGGAATACTTTAAAGAGGATGGCTATTAGTGTTTGGTAGAATTCAGCTGTGTAGCCACTGGTTATAGACTTTAGTTTTGGGGAGTTTTTTTTTTTCCTTTTTTTTTTATTGAAGGGTAGTTGACACACAGTATTACATTAGTTTCAGGTGTATAACACAGTGATTTAACATTTATATACATGATAATTCTAGGTACCAGCTATCACCATACCAAGTTGTTACAATATTTTGACTATATTCCTTATGCTATACATTACATCCCAGTTACTTATTTATTTTACAATTGGAAGTGTGTACTTTTCTTTTTTGTGAGGGCATCTCTCATATTTATTGATCAAATGGTTGTTAACCACAATAAAATTCTGTATGGGGGGTCAATGTTTTTTTGATTACCAGTTGAATTTCATTACTAGTAATCAGACTATTCAGATTTTCTGTTTCTTCCTGTGTCAGTCTAGGATTACTTTTCTAGGAATTTATCCATATCTTCCAGGTTGCCCAACTTATTGGCATATAATTTTTCATAGAATTCTCTGATAATTCTGTGCCTGTTATAAGTATTCCTTCTTCATTTATGATTTCATTTGTGTCCTCTCTCCTTTTTTCATGAAGTCTGGCTAGGGGTTTCTCTTTTTTCTTTATCTTATCAAAGAACCAACTCTTGGTTTCATTGATTTTTTTCACCCATTGTTTTATTCTTCTCTATTTTATTTATCTGCTTTGATCTTTATTATATCCCTTCTTTTACTAAGTTTGGGTTTCTTTGGTTCTTCTTTTCTATTTTCTTCAGTTAAGAGTTTAGACTGTCTATTTTGGATTGTTGTTGTTTCTTGAGGTGGGTCTGTATTGCTATGTACTCCCTTCTTAGAACTGTGTTTGTAGTATCCCACAAATTTTGTACTGCTGAATTTTTGTTTTCATTTGTCTCCGCTTGATTTCTGTTCAATTTGTTCACTGATCCATTGGTTATTTAGAAGCCTGTTGTTTAGCCTCCATCTGTTTCTGGAATTTTTTGTTTTCTTCATGTTATTTATTTCTTATTTCATACCATTGTGGCCTAGGATGTTGCTTGAAACAATTTCAGTCTTTTTGTATTTATCGAGGCTCTATTGTGGCCCAGTATGTGATATATTCAGGAGAATGTTGCATGTGCACTTGAGAAATTAGTGTATCCTGCTGCTTTTGGATGGAAAGTTCTGTAGATGTCTGCTAAGTTCATCTTGTTCTAGTGTGTTGTTCAGTGCATCTGTTCCTTATTTATTTACTGTCTTGTTGATCTGCTCATTGGTGAAAGTGGGGTGTTAAAGTCTAACATGATTGAGGTGCAATCTATTTCTCACTTTTTTTCTGTTAGTATTTGTTTTATATGTTTAGCTGCCCCTATGTTGAGTGCATAGGTATAGTTGTTATGTCTTCTTGTTGAACTGAACCTTTCTTACTATGTAATATCCTTCTTTGCCTCTTTTACTTTCTTTTCAAATTTAAATGGCCTAATATAAGTGCTGCTACTCCTGCTTTTTTCTCCCTATTATTTGCATGAAATGTCTTTTTCCATCCCTTCACTTTCAGTCTGTGTATGTCTTTAGGTCTCAAGTGAGTCTCTTGTAGGCAGCATATAAGTGAATCTTGTTTCTTTATCTGTTCTGTCACCCCATGTCTTTTGATTGGTGCATTCCAACCATTCACATTTAAGGTAGTAATTGATAGGTATGTACTTATTCCCATTTTATTAATTGTTTTCTGCTTGTTTTTATAATTCCTCCTTGATCCTTTCTTCCTCTCTTATATTCTCTTATACAAAGAGTGAAGAGGATAAATTTCAAACTAAAAGAAAAATTTGAATAAAAAGAAGTAAAATTAAACTCCAGACTCAAGCTATAACTCATTTTAAAGAACAAAATGAGCAAATAGAAAGTGCACAAATTGAAAACATAAAAATTAATATGATGGACACAAATTCACGTATATTAATAAGCACTATAATTGGAAATGGCTAAGTGGCAGAAAATGCATAAACGCCTATGGTTATTCATTGGGAAAAAGTATTGAGTTATGTTCTAGCTTTCACAAATACATACAACTAAAGATAAGACCCTGAAAAGTTGAAAATAAAATGATATAATTATATTCTAGACAAATATTAATAAAAATAAGACTATGACTATACAAATAAAATACATATTTACTTCTATACATAAAATATTATTAATAATAAATGACATCACTAGGTAAGGGAAAATATAATTCAATAGGAAGATAGGATAGGATTAGCTTGTATGTTCTAAACATGGTTGCTTTAATATTTATAAAGCAAAAATTATTATGCATGGCAATTTGGTGCCTGATATGGGTAAATAAATGGCTAATTGATGGACTATAGCTCCTATGAGTAACTCCAAGTCTGAAGTAAATACAAAAACAATTAGAGTTACTTTAAGGTACTGGAGAGTGAATGAAATATGGCAGTTTCTGAAAGGCTGTTAAAACTTCAAAAAAGGGTGGGTAAAGATTGACTGTTAATGAGTATGGGAGGCTCTTTTTGCAATGATGAGAATATTCTAAACTTAGATGGTGGTGATGACTGCATAAGTCTATGAATATACTGGAAACCACTAAATTATATAATTTAAAAGAGTGACCATTATGGACTGTGAATTATCTCTCAATAAAGCTGTTGTGTATATATATATATATATATATATATATAATTTGATGATCAGGATCGGCATGGCATGGATTTTTATTTTTCCTTGGTTTTTAGCCTGAACTTAGACCTCAGCTACTGCACCATATGTGGTAGAAAAAACACTATTTTACAGTCTTCCTGGCCTCACAACAGAAGAATTCAGGTAATCATGGTTCCTGGAAAGTGAGTGAGTATGTTTTGGAAAGGACAGCTCTTGTTGTGGAGCTCACAATCTACTTATAAACTCTGTCTAAGTTTCTATTTAATCCCTGAAACATCCAAGCATGGAGTATATGGCAATGAGCCTACTGGAGGGGGAAAAAGAAAAGAAAGAACTAAGTTTGAGTCAAAATGTCAACCAAGAATTCACGGGAAATAAAGACATTTTCAGTTGAAAAGAAATTAAGAGAATTCATCACCAGCAGATGTGCATTATAAGAAATGCTGAGGATGTTCTTCAGATGAAGGAAAATCATACCAAAAGGAAAATTGAATCTCCAGGAATGAATGAAAAGCATCAGAAATAGCATATATCATGATAAATATAAGATTTGTTTTTTCCTCCTAGTGCCAATAATATTAATATGTCCTTTCAAAGCAAATTTAATAGCACACTATATATGGGTGTAATACATATGACCTAGTTGGCATAGAAGGCAGTGAAACTGGAACAAAGGCACGGTACCTATGTCACATAAAGCAGAGTAGTTTAACTCAAAGTACATGATGAGAAATTAAGGATGCATATTGTAATACCTAGATCAACTAATAATAATAACAGTATTAATCAGCAAATAACCATAGCTATAAAAGCACACAAGAAACTCTAAAATATATTAGTAATAACCATGAAAGTCAAGAAAGGAGGAACAGAGAACAAAAAATAGAGGGGATAAACAAATCAAATAAAAAATGGTAGATGTAAATCTAACCATATCAATAATTACATTTAAGGTTAATGAACTAAAAGTTGTCAGAATGGACAAAAAAAAAAGTTTTAACTGGTGAGAAATGCCTTTTAAACAAAGAAAAATTGTTTTAAAATTAAATGTTTTGAAAATAAAAAGAACAAAATAATATACCATATAAAAGTAATAAGAAAAATGGAGCAGCTATATTAATACCAGATAACATAAACTTCAACACAAAAAGTAATTCCTAAGATAAAGAGGAACATTTTTTTACAATGATAAAAAGAACAGTACTAAGAAAAATTGGGAAGACTTAAACTACCTAACCTCAAGTCTTACTATAAAACTATATTAATCAAGACAGATTGGTATTGGCATAAAGATTAATAAATAGATCAATAGGCTAGAATATAGAGCCTGAAAATAGATTCTGACCATTACAATCATCTGATTTTTAACAAAGGCACTGAATCAATCGTATGAAGAATGGCATGGCTTTTCAACTATACTAGCATAATTGGATGCCCACAGAGAAGAAAGCAAAAAAATGAATAAAACTTTGACCCTACTTCATACTGTACACACACAAAAAATCGAGATTAATATGAGCATGAATTAACCCTTAAAGTTTTAATGTAAAACATAAGATATGATCTTTGTTATTTGATTATATATTTAATGATTATATATCATATATATTGTATATATTATACATATATATGTATATCAAATGATGTATTAGACCCATCAAAATTAAATCCATCTGATTCATCAAACTGTACCATTTAAAAAATTTTAAGAAGCAAGCCACATATCTAAAATTATCTATAAAACATATATCTGATAGATTTACAATACATAGTTACATTGCTTTACAGTATATAGTTAGAATACTTACAAGTTAATAACATCAAAAGAAACAACCCACTAAAATAATAAGCAAAATTTTCACAGACAATTCATCAAAGAAGATACAAATGTCTGGTAAGCATGTGTAAAATTACTTGATATAATTAGACATCAGGCAATGTAAATTAAGGCCATAATGAAATACCACCTTATACCTACAAGAATCATTTAAGAGGCAAGGATGTAAAGCAATGGGATGTTTCACAGCTTGTGGGATGTGTAAAAAAATTGCCACATCTTCAGGAAAACTATTTACAATTACTTATAAAACTGTACATAAATATTTACAATTTTGAACATTTCTTATAAAACCTACACTATGATCCAGCAAATTTCTCTCTAAAGCAGTTACCCCCATAATGGAACATGTATTGTAGTTCATTGGTACAGGATTATGTACAGAAGGTTTATTCAATAGCCAGAATCTGGAAACAACTTTGGCATCCATCAAAAGGAAATTGGAAGAGTACTTAAGTGTAAAACACAGTAAATTGAATGACTCTCAAAACCTTACACTGATTGAAATAAGCCTTTTGTATAGAGTAAATACTGTGTTTCCATTTGTATAAAATTCTTAAAATGGATATATATAAAAAATGAATATAGCTTAATGTTTATGATAAATCCAGAGAGTGACTATACAAGTGCACACTGTAAAATGTAAAAAGAAATTTAAAACAGTTGTACATTTGGAAACATGAATTAAAGAGTATCAATTAAATTGTAAAATACTATAAACTATGCTCTGAGGGAACATTGTAGTTCTGAATATTTATATTTATCAATATGCCATGATTCAAAGAAACAATAATCAAATTTTAAAACAATTTCAGCTGTTCCATGAGGAAAATTTATAGTCTTGATTGCTAGTATCAAAAAATATGAAAGGCTAGAAATATAAACTTAAATTCACTTGTTAGAGTTAATAAAAGAATAATAAAATTTTTAAAATGTGGCAGATTTTATTTTCCAAAATGGGTTGAAGAAATATGTGCTTTTCCAACGTGACTGACTCTCCTCCTGACAAGATAGGCTCTCCTTGAATCTCCTTGAATTAACTATTCATTTTAGTAAAGGATACTCATTTTAGTAGAGGGTATTAAGTATGAGACTATTCATTTAGTATAAGATAGCAGAAGGATGCTAAGTCAATTCTTAAGCTTGGTTATAAAAAGCATAGACCTTCCACCCAATATCTTACTCTTATGAAAAGTGCCATTGGAGACCTGAGCTGACATATAAAAAGCCCATATATTGTGAAGCGCCTATGTTGAAAAGACCACATGTGGAGGCCACATAAAATGAAGATGCTCAAGGAACTTCAGCTCTCCTAGCCCTTAGCTTTTTGAGTTTTTAAGCACTAACCACCAGACTTGTAAGTGAATAGGGAATCAGATGATTCCATCTCCCGGCCTTCACACTGCAACAGAACATGCCAAGTGAAGCAGAGACAAATCTTTGCTGCTGTACCCTGTCCAAATGTCTGACTCACAGGATTTTTAACCATAATTAATGGTTGTAAATTTAGCTAAAACTGGAAACTCTAGTTCCCATATTTCTCTTTGAGTAATATTTCAAAGTTGGAATTGTCCAAAGCAGAAAAGTGGATGAGAATTAAAAGTTGGAAATAAAGAAGAAACCATTACTTTCCATATTTCAAGAGCAAGTTAGGTTGAGAGACATAAAGATGTCCAGCAGACTTCAGAACCCATGTGTTCTTTCAGTCTACTGGCCCCTGGAGCCAAGAGTGGACCCACATCAACTGCCAAGCCCAAGACAGCAACTTTCACATATTTCTCCACCAGTTTCACCCATAGTTTTATGGGTGTCATAGTTTAATTTTGACAACAAGACATGCTGGCTTCTAGGGTTTTTTCTTAAAACTCGTATCTGGCCAATTCCTTCAGTGACTCACTGTTATTAACAGTGATTTTACCTGATGTTCCAGTTATCACCTTTCTGACTTTTCACTTTCCTTTCAGATTCATTTAAATCCTAATTTCTATAGTAAACTCTTTAACCCTGTAATGTTTTTAATAGTCCTAATTAAACTCTCATTAATACAACTATAACTTTATAACATTATTTTAAAATATCTTGGCAAATATAAACCTGTTTTTAACCCTCTAGCTTGTATTAGAGTCTACATCATGGGATAAGAGATCTGGAACATAAGAAATCTGCAAAGTAAACTATGTAAATTTAACTCTTAATGATTTTCATGGGGTTGGTAAACTTTTTTGTTAAGGGTCATATAATGCATATTTCAATATTCATAGGCCTTTTACTCTCCATTGAACTCCTCAGCTCTGTAGGTGCCTTACTAAATCAGCCACAGACCATAAATAAATAAGTGATTGACATGGTATTTTAATAAAACTATATTTACAAAAAACAAACACACAAATGAAACCAAGCAGGCCAGAGTTGCTCTATGGACCATAGTTTGATGAACTGTGGTTTACAGAATCATGTTAAAACTATTAAAAAGAGAAGAATCTGAGAATCTATTCCACTTTGGATTCTACTCAATTTCAATTTACAAAACTGCTGTGCACATAGACATATTGTACTACACTTTCCTTCCTTAATCATTCGTTAATTTCTGATTTCTATTCCACATGCATTTTCCTTCTGACACCAAATATCTTAGATAGTACACTTCTACTTTTGAAATACTCAGCCCATTTCCAATTTAAGTCTAATTCCTCATATCAATTGGCAAATTACATGGACTTAAAACCTCACAAGCCCTTGCTTATAAGCTCATTGTATGTCACGAATATCCTCCCATATTTGTTGTGAAAATATGGCAAATGTGTGAGATCCCTCTATGGTAAAATGTCAAGGGAAGTAGTTGTACATGAAATTCAAATTGGTGGATCCCCATAGTTCTGAACTTTCGCTTGTCAAACAAATGTGAAGGATTTATTCCCTTTGCTTCATGCTAATAATATAGCACTTAAGGAGTGAAAAACGTAAAGAATAAATGAAACTAGCGTTCAAAGAGCTTAAAGAATTTAACATTCACATCTTGTGGACTTCATTTCTTGTAGGCAATGAAATCTCAGATTTATTTGGTTACCCTTAGAAGAAAACAAATTACTGTGACATTCCCGAAAACCTTTGTAATTCTATCCACAGGCAGCTTTAGAGCTTCTCTTACATTAAGACTCTGCATTCTGTAGCTAGCTGCTGCTTTCTGTTAGAGTTACAGTAAACACTACTGACAACCAGCTGTTCCTTTCTTATACCATAACAAACAGCTCGAAGTAGATCATTAGTTGACTTCAATCTACACACATTATTTTTACCACTCAAACAATAAAAAATATTCATCTGCAAATATTCCTAATGTGAAATTTGAATAATATGAGAGACTTCTCTGACAGAAGATTTACATTTCAAATTACAAAATCCATTCTTAATTATACACAAGTTAAAATACTATTGAATATTTATATCACTATGTTTTGACTTTGAACAGTGACTTATTAAGAGGATTTGTCTTTTTTCTTCCATAGGACATGGCATTATTAAAAATTTTAGAGCACTATCAGTCAACTACAGCTGTTGATTGTTCAATTACACTAAGCTTAAGTTTTAAGCATTTAAAGTTAATGCCATCCTTCTTTCTAAGAAAATAGTATTTTCATATTTGATTTATTCAGGCAGGTGTTTTTAATCTGTTTCACTAAGGCACAGAGATGTATTTTAATGTCCTTAAGTCCCCTGAATTATATGCACTATTGTGCATGCAATATTTTTTCTGGTAGAAAAAAAATGTTACATAGATATTAGTAGATTGAAAAACTGAACCATAAGCCAAAATGATCAATAAAAAAATGATTGCTATAACATTAGATTGAAAATGTAAATTTTTCCCATTTTCTTTCATTTAGTAAAAACAAAATGTTTTTACTCAATTTTGGTAACAGATTCTAAAAATTATTCTGTTTCTGAATTTCAAGCTTTTAACGTTTAAAGAGATAGTTTACCTATCATATGCAGAAAGGTATTGAGTGAGATTTAACAGAAATGACAGCAAAACCATAACTTTTGCTGAAATCAATCAATCAGTAGGTAAAAAATTAATATAGTATAAGATAGAATTTTTTATTTTGCTTCTAATAATGACATGTGACCCTGGGATACATGAAAACTACAAGAACCTCTTTTCAGGGTGTGATGTAATCAGGTTTCTCAAGGCTCTGTCTCAAAGCCCCAGCCGCTTTTTACGATATCCCATTTGTAAAACCCAAACAAGTTTCTGTTGGCTGCTTGATTAATTTCGTTATTTAGATGGCTTTCACCTTCAAACAACTTTAAACCATAAAATTAAGACTTTGGAGCATGCTCATCTAGCAAACAGGTCTATGCTAAACTAGAAGAGAGTTAATAGGGCATATTTCTAATTATCCCTACATAGCATTAAAGTTAAAAATAAAACAAAATCCAGTTTCAGAAGGGTGAATAAAAGATGTTTAATTTTACTATACCTTTAGTTCTATCATTTACAAAATTATTATAGCTTGTAAACGCTCTGATTTCAGTTTCAAGAAAAGTCTAGCAAATGAACCATAAAAGCAATATTACATTGATTAGGATAATGGATTGAATAGGATGTAATGAGTATCAGTGACACCCCCTCTTGGAAAAAAATCAAGCTATTAAACACCTAAGGTCACTTTTAGACATCAGCTACTCAGATATTTTCACTTCATCTACCAACTAAATTTGAGCAGAATCTGGGCCTGTACATTTGAATCAATAGTATTATTCAGTGAACACATTTATGTACAATGTCTCATGCTAATGAAGCAGACAACTCTCATTTTCTCCAGGCCTACTGGATTGACCTAAGAACAGTATTGGCTAAATATTTCAATTGCCGTATGATCCACTATTCGGTGTTATAGAGCAAGAAGAAAAATAGATTCCAGTAGAGATAGATCACAAACATGAATCTTCTGAAATGAAATAACTGTAGGATTATCCAAACTGAGACGATCTGTTGAAAAGAATAATACAAACTTATATTTGAACTATATTGAAATACTTGGCTATGTATTTAAAATTGAAATGTGTAGCTATTTTAGTTATGGAAGTTGATTTTTCTCTTGTTTATATGTTTCATACCATATCAATCAAATACCAGAAGAACTGACCCCTCCTTTTTCTGTGAAATGGCACAAATAATTGCTTATACAGTATATTGAGAAATATATTCAGCAACAATTAACAACACTTATAAAGTAAGTCCAAGGATGCTAATGAAAAAGTTGTTCTATCAAAATACATTTAAAAACAAACATGAGCAGTTAAGATTTAAAATACAAATACAATGAAAAGCACTCAGGAAAAAGAACTACAAATGTTAAGAGATAGAAATAACTATGTCTCTACCCTTTGCCATCGGTTAGATCCATTTAAAATGTGCTTTTATTGGAATAACTATATCTAAGATTTTTATGTCTTAATACTAGTCTTTCTTTTTAGGAGCTTTGAGCATTATGGTTTAATTTTGTAAGGTAGAAGGTATGAGCATTGGTCATATAAGTAAATATATAGATTGAACATTGAAGCTGATTTACATTTAAAAATCGTGTATCTCCATATTGAAAAAAAATGGGAGAGAGAATATGAAAGTGATGTTTTGTGAGAGGAGTTACCATTATGAATAAAACATTGAAAAACAAATACATAAGGAGGATATTTAGGTGCTTTTGCTTTACATTTGAAAATACAATTATTTTAAGCATTTTCAGTTACTTGGATTTTTTTATTATTTTGCAATACTTTCTAGATATCTGACTTTAGGTTTGTTTTTTCTTAATAGAAGACCAAGAAAATTTATCCCTATGATTATGTAGTTTTGTTCAAATTACTAAGGGTAGCTTAATCATTTAGGGAAAAAAACAAACCTCAATCTTTAAAAATAACTGATTTAGTTCAGAAGTTTATTTTCATTTATGAGAAAATAGAGCTGTAATAAGCAAGAATGTTATTGAAGAACAACATTGTTTAGCTAAATTAAAACATTCTGTTTCCATTTCAGTGCTTTCCCCTAATTTCAGGGTCCCTTTTATTTGAGAATCTGATGATCAAATAATAAGTAGAAACTCTTATAATCCAGAATCTGACTTCCTTCAAATTCTGACTAAATTACCTTGATTTGTTTTATATGAAATAAATTCAGCTTAAATATAAATACTTTTTACATAAAAATAGATTTGTTTCAAGGCCTTCCTGTGCAGATAGCAAAGCATTTCATTCAAACCAGGTGAACTTAGTTATGAGACTTACTAGGTTCTCTTGACAGAGGAAAGGAAGAATATAGAAGTCAAAATTTTGGGTTTATAGAGATATGTATCATGTGCTGAACTGTAGATTAGATTCCAGACACTCCATTTGGTTAATTTAAAACTCTACTGGCATTTGAACATATAAATTACAGGTCCATAGCAATGTAAGTCCAATAAATACATTTCTTAACACCAAATGGGTTGCATATCCTGGCAGGGCTTCAGGACTGTAAAAATGAATATAAAGTATGAATAAAGATGATGCTTATTGATTTAGAGACAGAATGTGGAGGTTAAGGAGAAAGATTGAAGCTTACTGGGCTAAAGCCCTGGAAATTTATAAATTGTGAGACTTAAATTGGGATGAATGGAAAAGCAACTAGTATTACTGAGTGCTTATTATGTGACAGGTGCATGATGTATATAGTGTTTCATTTAATCGAATAACTTTACCATATATTTGATATCTTAATTCCAATTTTATTAATAAAAGAAATTGAAAGTAAGATTAAAGATTCCCCTTTTCTTTATACAAATTTGGCATTGTTGCACTTTTTTCATTGTATTAAGATAAAATATAACAACATAACTTTACCATCTTATCCATTTTAAAGTGTACACTTAAGTGATATTAG
Source organism: Manis javanica (assembly GCF_040802235.1). NCBI lineage: Eukaryota > Metazoa > Chordata > Mammalia > Pholidota > Manidae > Manis > Manis javanica. Next base: position 122,478,146 of record NC_133160.1, on the reverse strand, counting down.
TGCATTCATATTATTGTGCAACCACTGCCATCAGCCATACTAGACCTCATTTCATAGTGTAATCTAAAACGCTCTATTCATAAACAGTAACTCCCCATTTTTCCCTCCTCTCAGTCCCTGGCAACCACCATTCCACTTCCTATGATTTGAACTACTCTAGGAACATCATGTAAGTGGAAATGTACAGCCGTTGTCTTTTTTACACTGGCTAATTTCACTTAGCATACTATCCTTAAGGTTAATCGACATTATAGCATATTAGAATTATCTTCCCTTTTAAGGCTGAATAATATTCCATCATACATATAGATAACATTTTGCCTATTTGTACACCTGTAGATGGACATCGGGATTGTTTCCACATTTTAGGTATTGTGAATAATGCTGCTATAAGCATGGTTATACAAATATCTCTCTCAGATTCTGCTTTCAGTGTTTTGGAGTATATGTCTAGAAATAGCATAGCTGAATCATGTGGTAACCCCATTTTTAATATTTTGAGGAACAATTTTTTTTTTCTAGAGCAGCTGTACCATTTCACATTCCCACAACAGTGCCCAAGATTTCCAATTTATTTTACAACCTTATTTTCTGGTTTTCAATTGGTAGTAGCCATCCTAATGGTGGCATCTGATTGTGGTTTTGATCTGTATTTCCCTAGTGATTGGTTATGTGGAGCATCTTTTCAAGTGTTTCTTAGCTACTTGTATCTCTTCTTTGGAGAATTGTCTATTCAAGTCCTTTGTCCCTTTTTGAATTAAGTTGTTTGTTTTTTGTTTTTGATTGTTAGCAGTTCTTGATATTAGTTGTAGTCTAGATATCAGCTACTTATTAGATATATAATTTGCAAATATTCTCTCCCATTCCATCTGTTACAACCTTTCATTTTGTTGATGGTGTCTTTCGATGTACAGAAAAATTCTTGATTTTCATCAAGTCCATTTGTTGATATTTTCTTTTGTTGCTTTGTGCCTTCAGCATCACATCCAAGAAACCATTACCAAATCCAATGTCATGAATCTTTGGCCCTAAGTTTTCTTCTAAGACTCTTATACTTTCAGGTCTTATCTTTATGTCTTCGGTTCATTTTGAGCTAGCTTTTATAAATACTGTTAGATATAGACCCAACTTCACTTTTTTCCCAGTGGATATCCACACCATTTGTTGAAAAGACTGTCCTTTTCCCATGGAATGATCTTGGCACTTTGTAAAACACTTGACCATACACGGAGGGCCTTATTTCTCTATTCTCTATTCTATTCCATTGGTTTATATCTTTATCTTTATTTTGGTAACACAGTTGGATTTCTATCTTTTTAGTTCGTTCTAAAGTCAGGAAGAATGAGTCCTCTAATGTCAACCTTTTATGAAATGGTTTGGCTGTTGGGGATATCTGGAGATTCCATATGAATTTTAGGATAGATCTTCCTATTTCTTCAAAAAACACCATTTGTGTTTTGATATAGATTGAATTGAATTTATAGATCACTTTGGATAGCATTAATATCTTAAAAACGTTAAGTTTCCCAATCCATGAACTTGGCATGTCTTTCCATTTATTTGTGTCTTCTTTAATTTCTTTCAGCAACGTTTTATAGTTTTCCTTGTTACATGTCTTTCACCTATTGGCTAATCCCTAATTATTTTATTCTTTTTGAGACTATTATAATTATATTTCCTTAATATATTTTCCAGATTTTCATTGTTTTTATATAGAAATGCAACTGATATTTGACTGTTTGCATTGTATCCTGCAAATTTCCTGGATTCATTAATTAGTTCTAACACTTTTTTGTATAATCTTTAGGAATTATAAATGCAAGATCAGATCATCTATGAAGAGCTGTTTTTATTTTTCCTCTCCAATTTGGGTTCCTTTTATTTCCTTGTCTTTCCTAATTGTTCTGGCAAGGTTCTTCCAGTACTACATTTAACAGAAGTGGCAAAGTAAATGTCCTTGATTCGTTCCTGATCTTAAAGGAAATACTGAGTATAACTTTCACCACTGTGATGTTTTCTGTGGATTTTTCATAATGACTTTTATTATGGTGTGGTAGTTATCATCTATATGTAATTTTATCAGAACTGTCATCATGAAATTGTATTGAATTTTGTCAGATGTTTTCTCTACATCAGTTGAAGGGATCATGTGCTTTTTTTTCATCTGTTAATGCAGTATATTGCATTGGTTGATTTTTGTTCATTGAACTATTACTTCACTACAGAAATAAATCTAACTTAGTCATAGTATATATCTTTTAATATGATACTGAATTTGGTTTTCTGGGTTTTATTTTAGGATTTTTACATCAAAGTTCATAAGAGCCATTGGCTATTCGTATTTTCCTTTCTCGTCATGTCTTTGTCTGGCTTTGGTATCAGGGTAATGTTGGCCTCCAAGGAAACAGGAAGTATGCTCTAATTATCTGAAAATTTTGGGGATTGTTATTAGTTCTTTGAAAGTTTGGTAAAATTCATTAGTGAAACCATCAGATTCTAGAATTTTCTTTATTGGGAGATTTTTTTTATTACTGATTTACTCTCATTACTGTCTATCTAGGATTTCTATTTCCTCATAATTCATTCTTGAGAGGTTTTGTGTTTCTAAGAATGTGTCCATTTAATGCAAATACCCAATTTGTTGGCATACAATTGATATTACTCACTTATAATCCTTTTATTTCTGTAGAATTAGTACTAATGTCCCCATTTTCATTTCTGATTTTAATAATTAGTTTCTGCTTTATTAGTTAGTTAATAGAGTGAAAACTTTCTCAATTTTGTTCATCTTTTTGAAGAGTTAACTTTGGCTTCATTAACTTTCTATATTTTCCTATTTTTTATTTCATTTATCTAATCTTTATTATTCCTAATTTCTGCTAGATTTGGCTTTAGTCTGGTCTTTTTCTCTTTCCTTAAACTATAGACTGTTGTTACATTATTTATAAATGCATATGAAGTGTTTATAGCTATAAATTTTTCCTTACTGTTTATTTTGCTATATCCCATAGGTTTTGTGCATTGTGTTTTTGTTATTATTCATTTCTAAACATTTTCTAATTTACCATGTGATTTTTCTTTGATCATTTAGTTGTTTAAGACAGTGTTATTGAATTTCCAAGGTTTTTTTTTTTTTTTACTCTTCCAGTTTTCTTTCTGTTATTAATTTATAGCTTCATCCCACATGATCAGAAAATACCAAAAGATTTAATCTGTTAAATTTTTTTGAGACTTAATTTATGATTTACCATCTATTCTAGTCAATGGCCCATCTGCACTTGAGAAGAATGTGTGTTCTGTTGTTCAGATAATGTTGGTGAATCAGTGTCAAGATCCTGGCATATTGGCATATTCCCTGATATGGAAGCTGAGTGGTGATCTGCTGTTTAGTTATAGATTATTCTTCCTTATTAGAAGAAACTTTCCCCTTTCCCCTATTAGCAGTGTGCTTTTTTATGGCATTTGTCCCCGTCAGTATATCTGCCCTTACATAAGAGGAACAGGATATTCAACTGCATTAGAAGAGGGGTGCATGCAGTCCATCACCCCAAGTCAGCTATTGGGTGGGGCATGCTGGCCATAGGATAGCTGCACACACTACAACACTGATGTTGTTTCTCTTCTCTTTTCTGTGAGTAAAGCATTATTCCAACTGGTGACTTGTATGTTGAATCCTTCTTAGTGACTCCAAACCCATAGAATATGCAGTTGACTAATGTTTGTGAGCTCCTGTTTCTAGTGGTTCCCACTATTATGATTCTTGCATCCCCACACAAAGGAACCCTCACTTAGGAATGGTAGCTGGATTTTCCTGATCAACACATACAGTTTCCTGTATGTGTCTATTAGATATAGTTAGTTTGTTGAAGTTATTCAAGTCCTTTATTTCCTTACTTATCCTATGTCTGGTTGTGCTACCCATTATTAAAAATGGGATATTGAAGTCTCCAACTGTTATAGTAGCAAAAACTATTTCTCCCTTCAATAATGTAAATTTTTGCTACATGTATTTTGATGAATTGTTACTAGGGAAATAAATGTTTATAATTGTTACATCTTTTGGCTGTATTAGATATTTTATTGATATGTAATGCCTCTCCTTTTGTCTCATTAACTTCTTTGATTTACAGTATGTTTTGTCTTGTATTAGTATAATTATGCCTGTTCTCTTTTAGTTGCTGTTTGTATGGAGTATCTTTTTCCAATCTTTTGCTTTCAACCTATTTGTGTTTTGAGATTTAGAGTCTCTTGTAGAGAGCATATATTTAAATTATGTTTTTTATCCATTCTGCCAATCTCTATCTTTTGATTAGAAAGTTTAATCCATTTAAATTTAAATTAATTATCAATAATAAGGGGGCTATTTTTGTTATTTTGCTCTGTGTTTTCCTTACAAATTCTATTGTCCCTCCTTCATTTCCTGCATTACTGTCTCCTTTGTGTTTAGCTGACTTTTTATAGTGAAACATTTTAATTCATTTCTCATTTCCTTTTATGTGTACTCTACATAACTACTTTCTTTTTTATTACACTTAACATCCTAACATAACACTGAAATTTGAATTTATATCAGCTAATTTCAATATAACACAGAAGCTGTTCATTTATAGCTCAATCTTCACTCAGTTCAGTTATTGATATCAGAAAATTGCATCCTTGCACATTATGTGTCCAAAATCATAAAGCAATAATTTTTAATGCTTTCATCTCTTAAATTATTTAGAAAACAAAATGAAGAATTATAAACCAAGTTATAATAATACTAACTTTCAGACTAATAATTTTTTAAATTTATTGTTCTCTTAAATCACGTAGGAAATATAAAATGGAATTACAAACAATTCTTACAATAACGCTAGCTTTTACAGTTACCTGAGATTGTTCTTTATTCATATCACTTTGAGTTTCTGTCTAGTGTCCTTTCATTGCAACCTGCAGGCATACCTTTATGATTACTTTTAGGACAGAGCTAATGGTAACAGATTCCCTCAGCTTTTGTTTAATAGGAATGTCTTCATTTATCCCTCATTTTTAAAAGAGTTTTGCCAGATATGATTCTTGATTAGCAGTTTTATCTTGTAGCACTTTGAATGTATCAGCCCACAGCCTTCTGGTATCCAAAGTTTCTGATAAGAAATCTACAGACAAAATTTTTGAGGATCCTTTGTATGTGTGGATTTCTTCTCTCTTGATGCTTTCAATATTCTCTCTTTGTCTATGTTTTTCCACAATTTGATTATAATGTGTCTTGGTATAAGTCTCTTTAAAGTCATCCTATGTGGAGTTCATTGAACTTCTTGGCTGTTCATATTCAGGTCTTTCATCATATTTTTAAGTTAAATTTATATTAAATAGTACTGTACTGTTTATTCAATTGAATTTCTTTGATAATTTATAGAACTAAAAGTATTTTCATTTATCTCTTATAAATATTCACTTAATTTCTAAAATAGTTTTCCTGTACTTCAGAGAAGCCACATGATGCAGTGGACTAAAGATAGAACTAATCAATCTGGGACTATATAGCTCCTTATACACACTATATTGTCAATAAAGTCATGTGTGAATTATACCTTTATATTTCCACTATAATCCTTTGGGGAAAAAGAAGAAAAACAACTGAGACTTCCATGAGTTGGAGCAGTCAAAAAGACTCATAAAAATATACAACATAAATAAAGCTCCAAAAATGAAATATGGGATTATTTTAGTCACTGATAGACTAGACATTTTCATAGATTAATTTAACCTTTCAATTCCATATCACTGATTTCTGAAGGCATATGTTGAATTGGCAATTATATTAAAGTTTAGTTTTTATTTAATGCTACCTGAACTTTTCATTTAATGCTGTAAATATTCATTAGTATTTTGGCAAATTTTACCATCCTGCCCTATATACTGCCAGCCCATTGATTTATCTAATACATCGAAGAACTCTATAACTGGCTGTTCTTTTTGTACTTTTCTTTCTCTTGATGCTGTGATTTTTATCCTGTGTTATAAATTGTCTTTAGATTGTACATCATCAAGGTTTTTGAGTGTTCTGATAAATAAAATTGTATTTCAGCTTTCTTAATATTTCTGAAAAACAACGTATTGGTCCTTCTGAGGGAAAGATTTCTTATTATCATGTTTTATAATGTGTTATTCATAATGAAAAGTATAGAAGCAATAGTACCATCCACCATACTTTAGCAATGTCAAGATTCTAAGAATTTTTTCTTACATTATATATATTTTTATAGTCCTCAGAAAGTAATATTGCTTGCTTTGCGCAGTATTTCCCAGCATTCTGTTGCATGTTTCCAGATCTAGTGTTCCTGCATGAATTGAGTTCAAGAGGATAGAAGTAACGATTTTCTTTAAATATTTACTGAATGACTCTTACTGTTGGGCAGCTGGGGAGATATTTCCCTGTGCACTAGGTGAAATATCAACCTGAATGCGGGAGGGTTCTTGATTCTGATGGAGAAAGAATTCTCAAATAGGTCTGATGAGTGTAGGTAAGGAAGGACTTAAAGCAAGTGTAGCAGTGAATGGCAACAGCTGTGCAGGCAGCCGAGGGCAAGAAAGAAGAGAGGGATGAAAGGGAAGTTCACTGAACTCCTGCTTGGCATAGGACAAACCCTTTGCCAACTCCTGAAGCCAGGGTCACCTGGCATCCTGTGTCTGCTTGAATCTGCATGCCATGGGAACTAAGCCCCTACCACCCCCAAGATTTGAGGAGCCATAGAGCACTGTATGGAGTGAGATTATGTTCTGAGAACTTCCCAAAGGCAAAGAAAGGAGATTTTCAGGCAGGCTTATAAAGGGCATGATCATTACAGCTGGAACGTTGGCCAGGTCACCCAGGTGATGGGAACTTGCAAGGGCAAATCGGAGGTTTCAGTAGCCATTCCCTGCTTGTCTGAAGTAGAACAGAGACAATAAGGACTTGTGTCTAAGTCTAGAAAATTGAATGCAATAGAAAAGTAACAAACACACCACTGGAAGAGTAGAGACAAAATGCATTAAGTTGAGCAGTGATAAGGCTTTATGTAAGGCAAAGTACACACTTGAAGAAAGGGGAGTGCAGGCAACCTCAGAGAGGAGGTGCACTTAAGGGCTTAGGATTCTGTCTTTTAAGGCTTTCAAGAATAGAGCAAAGTGCCAGAGGGGGGGATTTGAGACTTGACATATGGTCTCATGATATATATTTCCAGTGAGAGATGTGTCATCATCCATATTCTGTCCTCTAGATGTTCTTTAAGATAAAGTTGATGCAGGGAATTTCTTGACCCTGTTCTTCTCTAAGATAGTGGTTCCCCTCAAGCACTGGGACATATCATTTAGGACTACTTGCCATGCCTTAAGATACAGTAGGTTATTGGCTGATTGCCATAAAATATACAAGGAATCTTTAACTTCCTGGCTTTTAAAATGGAATCTAACCTTAAGATGGAGTCCCTCCTGTTCTCACTATACTATTTATATCTTGACATTTTCATCATAGACAGGAAAAATTAATCATGATGCCTGCCCCATGTCCCTGCCCTACCTCTGTCCAGTTGTATCTTTAAGACTGGACTTTTACCCATGTAGCAGTTGTCAGAAAAAAAATATTCAACTGAATTATAGTATTGTAGACTAGAAGCAGCTTTTGCACTAGCAACTCCAGATCCAATATTTCAATTGAAAGAAAGAGAAGAAGAGAAAGAGCCCTAAAAATTAAACACTTACAGGTGTGTAGTCTATTGATTGAAACCCTGTTGTGTTCTGGAATCACTGCTCATCACTATAAGCACAAGGATATTAAGGCTTGATTCTTGCCTTCAATAAGTGCATAGTATATACTATCAAGGCAGGAAGATAATCAATATACGCAACTCCAGATCCAATATTTCAATTGAAAGAAAGAGAAAAAGAGAAAGAGCCCTAAAAATTAAACACTTACAGGTGTGTAGTCTATTGATTGAAACCCTGTTGTGTTCTGGAATCACTGCTCATCACTATAAGCACAAGGATATTAAGGCTTGATTCTTGCCTTCAATAAGTGCATAGTATATACTATCAAGGCAGGAAGATAATCAATATACATAAATAACAAGTGTTGGTAAGGATGTGGAGAAATGAGAACCCTCTTACACCATTGGTGAGAATGTAACTTGGTGCAATATGGAGCTTCCTCAAAAAATTAAGAGATAGAAATACCATTCCATCCAGTAACTCCACTTCTAAGAATTTACCTAAAGAAAACAGAATTCCTGATTTGAAAAGACATATGCACCCCTATGTTTATTGCTGCATTATATACAATAGCTAAGATATGAAATCATCCTAAGTATCCATCAATAGATGAAAGCATAAAGTAGAAGCAGTACATATACACAATGGAGTATTTTTCATGCAAAGGAAAAAATAAATCATATCATTTGCAACAACATGGATGGATCTAGAGGATATTATGCTCAGTGAAATAAGCCAGGCAGAGAAAGACAAATACCATGCAATTTCACTCATTTGTGAAATATAAATACAAAGGACAACAAAATGAACAGCAATAGACTCATAGACACTGAGAAGGGACTGGTGGTTACTATGTTGAGGTGTTGGAGTGGTGGAGTGGAGAGGGTAAGGGATAAAGGGACACAAAAATTCTCAATTGTAATATAAGCTGATCATGGATATAGCCAATGATTCTGTAATATCTTCCTATGTTAACAGATAGTAGCTGTACTAGTAGAGGTGAGGATTTAATAATACATGTAACTGTTGAACCATTGTGATGTATATTTGAAACTAATATAAGATTGTATATCAATAAAAAAAGGAAAATATACATAATATGATATATGGCATAGAACTGAATATAATAGAATATATTTGAGTATAAAGAGAAAAATAAGTATATTTTGAACCCAAAATAAATAACTAGCACAGTCAGAAGGGAAGAAAAAAAGAGTCAGGTTATGAAAGTTTTATAGAGTTATCCAAATTTTCTTTGAAAATTATTTCATGACTTTATAGTTTTTCTTCTTGGTTAAACACACATGTGTGCATATATGAATGTACACACAGTTAATTATAATAAAGGCTGGTAAAAGTCAAGTTAAATAAACACTTTCAAGAGACTCTTTGGATATTTCAATTTGGCTCCATACTGTATTCATTTTCCTCAGAGACTGGTATTATAAGTAGGCAGAATATTATTTTCACTTACATTTAAATTAACCATAAATCCACATGCTAATTGAGTTGTAAGTACTTAATAAATAGTGACAAGTAATTATAATCAAGGTCTTAACATTTAAAAGTATATATGTATATATTCACCTGTAATTAATCACAGGTGTGGAGAAACAGTTGACAGGAAGAAACAGATATTTAAAACAAAATATGTAAAATGGTAAAATACTTAAAAGAATAATTCGCTGTCGTTCATTTTTGTCTTGGTGAAACTTTGTTGAATAGTAATGAAGTTACTTTAATAAGAGAGATTACATGTATTCAAATGCTGAAAATGCCCAAACAAATCAATAAACAGCAGATTTTCTGGACCAGAAGCAGATACATTGGTGAGAAATATGGATATGTTCTTATAAATACAAGCACCTAGACTGTGTGGGAATGAGACAGTAGAATCTAATCAAGATCTGGGCTGTCATGGGATAATTTGAATGCTGGACTTCAATCTCCAGTACAGAAATAATAATCAATTTAGTAGGATACTCTATGAAAATCTGAAAAGTGGCCCAAGAATGGAAATGGTTATAGGTAGAAAAATAACTTTTCATTCATGGAGTGAAAAGCCAAAGTGAAATTGTGGAGTGATACCAACATAGAGTGTCATTTTCACTGAATAATCATAACATGCCTATTGAGGATGCTTTTGGATTTTGTAGTTTGGGGAGTTTTCCAAGTTAAAAATTCATGAATATTGATATTTATATACTTTTTCAAAAGAAAAGAGGGGATGCAAACTCAGTAGTCCAAGCAGATTTACTGCTAAACCTGAGAGGAGTCCCTCTGATCTGGCCAGCAGAACAAAGAAGATGTCTCTTAGAGGCTAACAGACCTTTTATGGCCAGGTATTTTGGTGGGCTTTTTGAGGGGTGGGGTCAGGGAAAAGGTGGGTTTGTGGCTTGCTTATGTATCCTCTGGAGAATGCTTGTAGCCTAGGTAAGATGAAACTTAGGTCTCTCTGAGATGGCGGGTGGGCTTATTCAAAAACGTGGTACTCCTATGCAGATTCTATCATTTACCTCCCCTTGAAAACTTAAACACAATTTTTGCCATCCTTTTGCATGACTCTTAAGTAATAATAGAAAAATATTTTGAACTATGTAATAATTATATTCTTTCTTTTTCTGGTGGAACCTATATTTAATTTCAAGATGGTTGGAACCAGTCTACAGGTTTATAATTTCTAAGTTATTATCCTTATAGTATATAAAGTCCAAATTCAATAAATGCTAAAGTAGTTTTTAAAACTACTCTTGTATTTGATACTAATTTAAACACTAATTTAGTGTGTATTAGATTTATTTTTTATATTTAAAATTCTAAATCATAGTCCCTATAGCATGCAATATTTTACAGTAACTTTATTTCCAAACCACACCCTAATGAAGTCTACAAGGTAATACAAAATGTATTTATTGCAATAAATTACCATGGTGTGTCTTGCAGAAGAAATTCTTATATATGCACAGATTAACCTACATTTAAACAGATAGTTAATGAAAACAAGTAAACTATTATTTTGTTTCCAGAAAATTTTTTATACCACTGATTTATGTTCTCTGATTAGGTCTTATTGGAATATTAAACATGTCCTTGACAAAGATATTTAGTCTTTTATTATTTGTTTTGTCCTCTGTGGCAATTACCTGTGATGTGTATACAGAGGGAACTAAAGTCTACAACTGATTTTAACCCTTGTACAGTAAGAAATAACGTCAAAATTGTGTTTACATTTTTATTTCTGTATTTACCTACATATTTAATTTTTTGAACCCACTTAATTCCAAATAATATTAAAAACAAGATTATAATTAAAAAGTACTAGTAATTAAATAATGTTGCTTTATAAAAATATGTGGGATTGTAAAAGACATCCTGAATTAAAATTGAATTGTTAACAACAACCCTTTAAAAGTGACTTGAAATTTACCAGAAAGTTACATGAAACAAGCATGGACTTGCAAAAGTTACTGAAATGTACATTTTTATATATCACATTAATTGAGTTGAGTAGGTATTATTCCTTTGTTACATATGAGTAATATTCCTCTACTTATCTGATATATTTTTGTGTTTAAATATTTAGTTGTTATAGTCCTTATATAACTTTCTTTTCAAGCCTGTATCTTTTTTTCTTCTCACAGAATTATTTAAAAGATAAATGTTTGTAAGTAACTATAATCACAAAAAAGTAATTATTTTTACAGAGACCATTGACCTCTAATATTGACAAACAAAGAAGCAGAATTTAAAATTCACATAAAGAGAAATCCATTAATTATTTAAACATTTCTTGAGTAACCATTCTATATGCTGTGCTAGAGTCTAGAGATAGACAGATGAAAACTGCATAGTCGGTGTTCTTAAAGATATGCAAACTAGCATATGATATACTTTTATGAGTTTAACATTGAGATTTCAATAATAATAATAATAAAACTAATAAAGCTATAACTTATTATGAGCCAGGAATTGGACTAAACTCATTATTTTACTATGATTCAGTGATCACTATCCTCATATTACCAAGACCTCCCAGTCTTATCAAATATCACACATTTAATAAATATAGGAAAACAATTTGAAACCATATCTGTCTAACTCTCTTTCCATGACTTTAGTTACAGAAGTAGATAAAGAGATATGCACATGATATTAGAAGAGAAAAGGAAAATTTTAAACTCAGTTGAGGAGGACAGTTTTGGAAAATAATCTCTGGAGATGGTAAACTTTGAGCTGAGTCTTGAGTGTAGGAAAAGTTGGGATGAGATCAGATGTATTACAAGTATGGGCAATGCATGCATGAACGAAAGCAAAGATTCTAGAAATAGTATATTATGATCAAGGAAATATAAATGGTTATTCTGGCTGAGTAGAAAATTGATATAGTTATGACCTGATTATGGAAGTCCTGCATACCAAAGTAAGCAGGTTGCTTATACTTGAAAATTGCTGAGAGTAAATCTTTGATGTTCTCACCGCACAAACACACACACACACAAAAGTGATTATCTGATGTGATGGATGTATTAACTAGCTTTATTTTGCAATATATACTTGTATTAAATCATCATCTTGTATACCTTAAACTTACACAATGTTGTATTTTAATTATATCTCAATAAAGCTGAAAACCACACAAAAAGCCCCAAAAGTAACCAGTCTGTTCTTTATTTTAGTAGTGACAGAGAACTACTTACTAGCTTTAAATAAGGGAAAGATACATCAGAGATGAATTTGATCTATATCACACCATCCATTTTACTGAAAAATTGCCTATGTCAACTAGGAGTGGTTTCAATATCACAGAATATGAAAGTTAATAAACACAAAACACAAAAAACATCAAAAACAAACAGTTTATGGCATTTTTTTTCTTTTATTTTTTATTAATTTTATTTTGGAATCATTAATCTACAATTACATGAAGAACATTATGTTTACTAGGTTCCAACCTTCACCAAGTCCCCCCCACATACCCGTTCACAGTCACTGTCCATCAACATAGTAAGATGCTATAAAATCACTACTTGTCTTCTCTGTGTTGCACAGCCCTCCCTGTGCTCCCCCACACACTATACATGTTAATCGTAATGCCCCCTTTCTTTTTTCCCACCCTTATCACTCCTTTCCACCGTCCTCCCCAGTCCCTTTCCCTTTGGTAACTGTTAGTTCATTCTTGGGTTCTGTGATACTGCTCCTGTTTTGTTCCTTCAGTTTTCTTTTGTTCTTATACTCCACATATGAGTGAAATCATTTGGTACTTGTCTTTCTCCACCTGGCTTATTTCACTGATCATAATACCCTCTAATTCGATTCATGTTGCAAATGGCAGGATCTGTTTTTTTCTTATAGCTGAGTAATATTCCATTGTGTATATGTACCACATCTTCTTTATCCATTCAACTACTGATGTATATTTAGATTGCTTCCATATCTTGGCTATTGTAAATAGTGCAGCGATAAACATAGGGGTGCATCTGTCTTTTTCAAACTGGAATGCTGCATTCTTAGGGGCAATTCCTAGAAGTGGAATTCCTGGGTCAAATGGTAGGTCTGTTTTGAGCATTTTGATGCACCTCCATACTGCTTTCCACAATGGTTGAACTAATTTACATTCCCACCAGCAGTGTAGGAGGGTTCCACTTTATCCACAACCTCACCAACATTTGTTGTTGTTTGTCTTTTGGATGGTAGCCATCCTTACTGGTATGAGGTGATATCTCATTGTGGTTTTAATTTGCATTTCTCTGATGACAAGCGATGTGGAGCATCTTTTCATGTGCCTGTTGGCCATCTGGATTTCTTCTTTAGAGAACTGTCTATTCAGCTCCTCTGCCCATTTTTTATTTCGATTACTTGCTTTTTGTTTGTTGAGGTGTGTGAGCTCTTTGTATATTTTGGATGTCAACCCTTTATCAGATCTGTCATTTATGAATATATTCTCCCACACTGTAGGATACCTTTTTGTTCTATTGATGGTGTCCTTTGGTGTACAGAAGGTTTTCAGCTTGATATAGTCCCATTTGTTCATTTTTTCTTTTGTTTCCCTTGCCCGGGGAGATATGTTCAAGTAGAGGTCACTCATATTTATGTCTAAGAGATTTTTGCCTATGTTTTTTCTAAGAGTTTTATGGTTTCATGACTTACATTCAAGTCTTTGATCCATTTTGAATTTACTTTTGTATATGGGGTTAGACAGTGATCCAGTTTCATTCTCTTACATGTAGCTGTCCAGTTTTGCCAGCACCATCTGTTGAAGAGACTGTCATTTCCCCATTGTATGTCAATGGCCCCTTTATCAAATATTAGTTGACCATCTATGTTTGGGTTAATGTTTGGAGTCTCTATTCTGTTCCATTGGTCTGTGGCTCTGTTCTTGGACCAGTACCAAATTGTCTTGATTACTGTGGCTTTGTAGTAGAGCTTTAAGTTGGGGAGTGAGATCCCCCCCCACTTTATTCTTCCTTCCCAGGATTGCTTTTGCTATTCAGGGTCTTTGGTGTTTCCATATGAATTTTTGAACTATTTTTTCCAGTTCATTGAAGAATGCTGTTGGTAATTTGATAGGGATTGCATCGAATCTGCATATTGCTTTGGGCAGGATGGCCATTATGACGACATTAATTCTTCCTAGCCAGGAGCATGGGATGAGTTTCCATTTGTTAGTGACCTCTTTAATTTCTCTTAAGAGTATCTTATACTTTTCAGGGTATAGGTCTTTCACTTCCTTGGTTAGATTTATTCCTAGGTATTTTATTCTTTTTGATGCTATTGTGAAAGGAATTGTCTTCCTGATTTCTCTTTCTATTAGTTTATTGTTAGTGTATAGGAAAGTCACAGATTTCTGTGTCTTAATTTTGTATCCTGCAACATTGCTGAATTCCGATATAAGCTCTAGTAGTTTCGGAGTGGAGTCTTTAGGGTTTTTTTATGTACAATATCATGTCATCTGCAAATAGTGACAGTTTAAGTTCTTCTTTACTAATCTGGATTCCTTGTATTTCTTTGTTTTGTCTAATTGCCATGGCTAGGACCTCCAGTACTATGTTAAATAACAGTGGGGAGAGTGGGCATCCCTGTCTTTTTCCCGATCTCAGAGGAAAAGCTTTCAGCTACTCCCTGTGCAGTATGATGTTCTCTGTGGGTTTATCATATATGGCCTTTATTATGTTGAGGTACTTGCCCTCTTTACCCATTTTGTTGAGAGTTTTTATCATGAATGGATGTTGAATTTTATTGAAAGCTTTTTCAGCATCTATGGAGATGATCATGTGGTGTTTGTCTTTCTTTTTGTTGATGTGGTGGATGATGTTGATGGATTTTCGAATGTTGTACCATCCTTGCATCCCTGGGATGAATCCCACTTGGTCATGGTGTGTGATCCTCTTGATGTATTTTTGAATTCGGTTTGCGAATAGTTTGTTGAGTATTTTTGCATCTACACTCATCAGGGATATTGGTCTGTAGTTTTCTTTTTAGGCGGGTCTTTGCCTGGTTTTGGTATTAGGGTGATGCTGGCTTCATAGAATGAGTTTGGGAGTATTCCCTCCTCTTCTATTTATTGGAAAACTTTAAGGAGAACAATATTATATCTTCTCTGTATGTCTGATAAAATTCCAAGGTAAAGGCATCTGGCCCGGGGTTTTTGTTCTTTGGTAGTTTTTTGATTACCGCTTCAATTTTGTTGCTGGTAATTGGTCTGTTTAGATTTTCTGTTTCTTTCTGGGTCAGTCTTGGAAGGTTGTATTTTTCTAGGAAGTTGTCCATTTCTCCTAGGTTTCGCAGCTTCTTAGCATATAGGTTTTCACAGTAGTCTTTAATAATTCTTTGTATTTCTGTGGAGTCCGTCGTGATTTTTCCTTTCTCATTTCTGATTCTGTTGATGTGTGTCCACTCTCTTTTCCTCTTAATAAGTCTGGCTACAGGCTTATCTATTTTGTTTATTTTCTCAAAGAACCAGATCTTAGTTTCAATGATTTTTGCTATTGTTTTATTCTTCTCAATTTTATTTATTTCTTCTCTGATCTTTATTATGTCCCTCCTTCTGCTGACTTTAGGCCTCATTTGTTCTTCTTTTTCCAATTTCAATAATTGTGACATTAGACCATTCATTTGGGATTGTTCTTCCTTCTTTAAATATGCCTGGATTGCTATATACTTTCCTCTTAAGACTGCTTTTGCTGTATTCAACAGTAGTTGGGGCTCTGTGTTGTTGTCATTTGTTTCCATATATTGCTGAATCTCTATTTTAATTTGGTCATTGATACATTGACTATTTAGAAGCGTGTTGTTAAGCCTCCATGTGTTTGTGAGCCTTTTTGCTTTCTTGGTACAATGTATTTCTAGTTTTATGCCTTTCTGGTCTGAAAAGTTGGTTGGTAGGATTTCAATCATTTTGAATTTACTGAGGCTCTTTTTGTGGCCTAGTATGTGGTCTATTCGGTAGAATGTTCCTTGTGCACTTGAGAAGACTGTGTATCCTGTTGCTTTTGGATGTAGAGTTCTATAGATGTCTATTAGGTCCATCTGTTCTAGTGTGTTGTTCAGTGCCTCTGTGTCCTTACTTATTTTCTGCCCGGTGGATCTATGCTTTGGGGTGAGTGGTGTGTTGAAGTCTCCTAAAATGAATGCATTGCAGTCTATTTCCCTCTTTAGTTCTGTTAGTATTTGCTTCACATATGCTGGTGCTCCTGTATTGAGTGCATATATATTTATAATGGTTATATCCTCTTGTTGGACTGAGCCCTTTATCTTTATGTAATGTCCTTCTTTATCTTTTGTTACTTTCTTTATTTTAATGTCTGTTTTGTCTGATACTAGTATTTCAACACCTGCTTTTTTCTCTCTGTTGTTTGCATGAAATATCTTTTTCCATCCCTTGACTTTAAGTCTGTTTGGGATTGAGGTGAGTCTCTTGTAAGCAGCATATGGATGGATCTTGCTTTTTTATCCATTCTATTACTCTGTGTCTTTTGATTGGTGCACTCAGTCCATTTACCTTTAGGGTGATTATTGAAAAGTGTGTACTTATTGCCATTTCAGGCTTTAAGTTTGTGGTTACCAAAGGTCCAGGGTTAGCTTCTTTACTATTTTACTGTCTAACTTAACTCACTTGTTGAGCTATTATGAACATGGTCTGATGATTCTTTATTTCTCTCCCTTCTTCTTCCTTCTCCTCCCTTCTTCATATGTTGGGTGTTTTGTTCTGTGCTCTTTTTAGGAGTGCTCCCATCTAGAGCAGTCCCTGTAAGATGCCCTGTAGAGGTGGCTTGTGGGAGGCAAATTCCCTCACCTTTTTCTTGTCTGGCAATCGTTTAATCCCTCCTTCATATTTAAATGATAATCGTGCTGGATACAGTAGTCTTGGTTCGAGGCCCTTCTTTTTCATTGCGTTAAGTATGTCATGCCATTCTCTTCTGGCCTGTAGGGTTTCTGTTGAGAAGTCTGATGATAGCCTGATGGGTTTTCCTTTGTAGGTGACCTTTTTTCTCTCTCCAGCTGCCTTTAATACTCTGTCCTTGTCCTTGATCTTTGCCATTTAATTATTATGTGTCTTTGTTTTGCCCTCCTTGGATCCCTTGTCATGGGAGTTCTGTGTACTTCTGTGGTTTGAGAGGCCTTTTCCTCCCCTAGTTTGGGGAAGTTTTCAGCAATTATTTCTTCAAAGACACTTTCTATCCCTTTTTCTCTCTCTTCTTCTTCTGGTACCCCTATAATGTGGATATTGTTCCATTTCAGTTGGTCACACAGTTCTCTTAAAATTCTTTCATTCCTGGAGATCCTTTTATTTCTCTCTGCATCAGCTTGTCTGCATTCCTGTTCTCTGTTTTCTAGTCCATTAATGGTCTCTTGCATTTCGTCTATCTGCTTTGAAGTCCTTCTAGAGCTTGTTTTATTTCTGTATTCTCCCTCCTTAGTTCTTGCATATTTCTCTGCAAGTCCATCAGCATGGTTATGACTTTTGTTTTGAATTCTTTTTCAGGAAGATTTGTTAAATGTATCTCCCCAGGTTTTTTCTAAGTGGAACATATGGAAGATGTCGAAGCTGTCTGGGTTAGTCTTGTCTGGATCAAATTTTTCACCTTTTCATGTTGATAGGTGCAGTGGTATGCTTTTGACTCATCTTTCAGCTGGCAGAGTCAAGACTCTTTCCACTTGCTCCTGGCCTTTCTTTACTGGGAAAACTGCGACCCCTAGTGACTTGTGTTGGGCAATTGCATGTAGATTGGGTCTCTGTATCTTGCCCTGTCGTTATGGAGGTAGCTCCTTGCTGTGGGCATGGCCAGCCTCAGGCTGCTGCTCTATGGTGGGGTCCCAGAGGGGTAATGGATGGGGGGCTGTTTGGCTATTTACCTCTGTGAGGGGTCTCAGAGCTGTTGCCCAGGGGGTTAGTGTGCCCGGCATTCCCTGGAATTTCCAGCTGCTGGACTGTGACCTGGGATGCTTCTGTCCAGCCGTGGGGTCCCTGTACCTTTAAGACTTTCAAAAAGCACTTGCTTTTCTTTGTCCCAGGGGTGCCGGCTTCAGGACCCTCTCACAGGTCTTACTGTCCTGCTTCCCTAGTTTCCAGCACCCCATGCAGGCTCTGTGTCTGCACTCTTGTGCAGATGGCTGGGGCTGGCTTTTAGCAGTCCTGGGCTCCCTCTCCCTCCCCGCTCCGACTCCTCTCCTCCTGCCGGGAGCTGGGGTGAGGGGCCTCAGGTCCCACCAGGCTGCAGCTTGTATCTTACCCTTTTCACCAGGCACTGGGTTCTCACAAGTATGGATGTAGTCTGGCTGTTGTCCTGTGTCTTCTGTTCTCTCTTTTAGGGATAGTTGTATTTGTTGTATTTTCAAAAATATATAATTTTTGGGGAGGAAATTCCCACTGTCCTACTCACGCCACCATCTTATCTCCACCCTCAGTTTATAGCCTTTTAAAAAGTAAGTTTTGAGATAAATTTTTGAACTAGTAGTGTATTCCTTTTATGAAAAAGTTACTTCCAGCTCCACTAATTGCTGACAGTGTGATTCTGGATGTTATCTATTCTATATAACAGAGATTCTCAGTGTTGGAACTATTAACATTTTAAAATAGATAGTTCTTTATTGTGTGAGGGATGGTAAGTTTACTGTGTTCTGTAAGATGTCTACTAGTATCCCTGGCTTCTGCCTAGATGTCAGTAATAACCTTCAAGTCATGGAAATAAAAAATGCCCCTAAGTTTTGCAAAATATTTCCTGGGAGACTAAGTGACCTCTGGTTGTAAACTACTGCTGTATACCTTCTCTAAACTCAGTGTATTAGCAATAACATGGGGATCTTATATGGAAGTAGATTCTTGGGAATATTAAATGAAAGTATGTAGTTCCTGATTGTCAATAAATATTAGGTATTCATACTATTTTTTATTTTGTTATAATATATGTTAACATAAAGAAGTGATTTGTTTCCTTTGTGAACTATATATCTCTATATTATGGTGATACATATTTCACAAAGAATTACATTAGCAAGTGTAGAAACTATAAATATGTTTTTCTTTACCTGTTTGAAAATGAAATTATGAGTAAAGGAAGCTGTGATTTTGTTAGATTTTTGTGAGAAATGGGAAAATGAGAAGGTAAAATTAATTCAAATGGGTAGTGATGGGGAAGAAGAAATTTCCTCTGCCCTTTAAGGTTCTTCTAACTGGTTTAAGAATCAAATTGACATGAGAAAGATTAACCAAAGAAATAAAATTTAACTACATACCTATGTAAATATGGGGAAACCATAGGCATGGGTTCCAAAGACATTCAGGGAGAATGAGGTATGTATGTCATCCTGAGACAAGGAGAAGGGTGTAGGCATCTGAGGCTTCAAAGGATAAGGGAAACAATTCACAGGAATATGAAAGGGGTAAATGTTTGATAATCAAATATTCACTGGTCCACACAGGAACAATGAAGGGACACAAAGAGGGATTTTAACAGACTTAGCCACATCACTCCCTGTCTACCACACCTAGTTTACATTATAATACAGCTCACTATGGCGAGAGCTCTCCTCCTGGAGCAGTTACTCCATCTAAATTTTTTTATACAGTTGGGGAAAGGGAGGTCAAAGTTTCTTCGTAAGTCTTTTGAGCCTAGATTGTTCTCTACTCTGAAATAATCTGCATGTCACAAAGGCATAAATTGGGGCAGTCTGCCCTTGAGCTCTACAGTATGTACAACAATGTGTTTTGAGGTGATGGAAAATAAACTTCTTGTAAAATTTGAAGCCTCTGAGCGATTCTATTGAATAAAGAGGTGATAATTATATTAATGGAAATAAGTTGTAAATATGAAGGTTCTTATAATCATATATCTCACAAGAGGGTCTCAGCCTTGGGCAAGTTCACTCTGGATTCCGTGAGATCAAATAACAACAGAACATTGTTGGTAAAAGGGTTTATACAAAGCTTTATTCTCATGGTGGCAGGTCAATTGCTAGAATCATATCTGCATCTGGCAAGTCTGCAATCCATCTCTGTCTCCATCTCTGCCAGCATGGGGCCAGGAGAGCATTGGGCAGAGCTCTTTATATAGCAACACAGACAATAATGGCTTACTGGCAACAGGTGTGTAATCATGTGCCTATGAAGTAGGCCAGTTACATCACTGCATGTGTGAAGTAGACAAGTACATTAGGCTCAGATGAGGTTCCTGGTAGTAGGAACTTCCATTTTCCCAATACTCTACCCCTCCAGGATTCTCACCTCCAAATCTATGCACCCTCAATCTTCTGCAATGGTTCCGGTGTGAGAAAGCTGGAACCCTGTAACCAGATTTCACTACAGCAACAGAGGATAACAACAAATATAATAATAATTGTCCTCAAGCCTGAGGAGATTGATTGCCACCAAGTGGTCATTCCAGCTCTATTTAACCAGTTCTAATTCACGATTTGTACTTTCCATGGGGGAACAGTAGTGGAACTAATAGGAAGCTCCATGCATACCCAGCAAACAGTAGTTTTTGCTAGGGTGTGTGTTCAATCCATGAAGAAATTAGAGGAGGTTAACCTTAAGGGTGATAAGACACATGTTTTAATGACACTAACATAAGCTAATCTTATCCATCAGGTAGGGAGCATGCAAAAGAGAGGTCGTGTAATAGAACTATGGCTGGAAAGGGGTCCTGTCCAAGTCTACCATACCTTTACTCCCTCTCTGTTGGGGTTATGTATGGTGTTACTGGAGGTGCATGCACTGGCCATAAAAATAAAACAAAATTCCCTGGTAAGATGCTTCTACCTTCCAGCCATTTAGGGTGTTTGGTATACTTGACATTTTAGGTATTCTCAATATGTAAGGATTTTACCTATATATATATAAGATGAATGGTCCATATTAACATGAATATAACATAAATGGTCTACATTAAATTCATTGATGAATGCATCTTATTATATGTAACATGGATTCCAGTTATTATATATGCATGTGTGTAGTTATAAATTTTTTTCAAAGATTCTAATTGCAAATTTAAAAGAAGCAGAAATAATTTCTATCCAGAAACTACAGACATAAAAGAGAAATTCATAGTTTTTTGTGGTAAAATGCCAATGCTTCATGTGTATAGAGCTCTCAGTTTTAAACATAAAAAGGATAAGCACCCATTACATGCACAGGTACACACACACACACAGATTGTGGATTTTAAGACCCAATATTGCAAATATGAATTATCTCCGAATTAACTTATTGATTCAATGTAATTCCTATTTAAATCCCAAATGATTTTTTTAAATTTACACAGTGATTCTATAGTCAAATAAAAATAGAATGCTTCCAAAGCAATCTTGAAGAAGACAAAGAAAACCAAAAAGGACAAATTCAATCAGGAAATGCAGCTCAATTAAGACAAAGTAGGATCAATATGTTATACCCAAATCAAACCAAAAACAAACAAACAAAAATCAAAAGATTGACCAATAAAATAGAATTATGAACCCCTAGAAAAGAATCTCACATATATAGTCACCTGATAATGGTACTGTTAGGGGGCAGTTGTTTATTTTCCTGGGTTCTTGTCCCTGCTGAAAAAAAGAAATGAAGGCTAGAGACACAGTAGTGAAGCTGAGTAATAGTTTTATTTGAAGTTATACACTTAAAGAGAGAGAAAGTGCAGGTGTCCTCAGAGAGGAGGCACCCTGAAAGGTTGATAAGTTTTATTTAAAGTTATACACTTAAAGAAAGAGAAAATGTAGGCATCCTCAGAGAGGAGGCACCCTGAAAGATTGGGGGTTTCCCCTTTTAAGGATTTTTCAGGAATGTGATAAAGGGCTAGGGGGAGTAGACTTGTTAAGTGGTCTCAGATGTTTATCTTTTGTGAGAGACATTATGTCTCTTCTGTTATCAGTCTTCTAGGTAATTCTGCAAAATTAACACAAGAAATTTACTGATCTGGTTCCTTCCCAGAATAGCAGCTTCCCTCTGGAAACATATCAATTAAGACTACTTGCCCTGCCCCCAGGGTGGTCTGAGTTATTGTCTGTATATATATAATCTTACTTCCTAACTTCCTGGCTTTTAAAATGGAACCTTGGGTCTAAGATGGAATCCTTCCTGTTCTTAGTATACTGTTTATCTGTGGGCTTTTTTCATCATAGGCAGGAAAAGTTATCCATGATGCTTGCCTCCTGCCCAGGTTGCAAAGTACTTTAATATGGACTGGAGGAGTTAAAAACAGCATATAGGTTAAGTTAAAGAATAAGTTGCAGGGTTCCTCTTTCTGCGCATTCTCACCAGCATTTGTTGTTCTTAGTCTTTTTGATGCTGGCCAACCTAACTGGTTTAAGGTGATATCTCATTGTGGTTTTAGTTTTCATTTCCCTGATAATTAGTGATGTGGAGCATCTTTTCATGTGCCTCTTGGCCATGTGAATTTCTTCTTTGGAGAAGTGTCTGTTCAGATCCTCTGCCCATTTTTTAATCGGATTATTTGGTTTTTGGTTGTTGAGGCATGTGAGTTCGTTATATATTTTGGATGTCAGCCCATTGTTGGATATGTCATTTACAAATATATTCTCCCATACTGTAGTATGCCTTTTTGTTCTGCTGATGGTGCCCTTTGCTGTATAGAAGCTTTTTAGCTTGATGTAGTCCCATTTGTTCATTTTTGCTTTTGTTTCTCTTGCCTGAGAAGATGCACTCAGGAAGAAGTTGCTCATGTTAATGTTCAGGAGATTTTTCCCTCTGTTGTCTTCTAAGAGTTTTATGGTTTCATGACTTACCACTGCTGCTGGGAATGTAACCTAGTTCAATCATTTTGGAAAGCAATATGGAGGTTCCTCAAAAACCTAAAAATAGAAATACCATTTGATCTGGAAATTCCACTCCTAGGAATTTACCCAAAAAATACAAGTTCTCAGATTTGACAAAACATATCCAACCCTATGTTTATTGTAGCACTATTTAGAATAGCCAAGATTTGGAAGCAACCTAAGTGTCCATCAGTAGATGAATGAATAAAGAACAGGTGGTACATATACACAATGGATTACTATTCAGTCATAATAAAGAAACAAATCCTACCATTTGCAACAACATGGATGGAGCTGGAGAGTATTATGCTCAATGAAATAAGCCAGGCAGACAAAAACAAGTACCAAATGATTTCCTCATTTGTGGAGTATAACAATGAAGCAAAACTGAAGGAACAAAACAGCGGCCGACTCACCAACTCCAAGAAGGGACTAGCAGTTACCAAAGAGGAGGGGTGGGAGAGGGCAGGTGGGAAAAGAAGAAGGGGACTGAGGGGTATTATGATTAGTACACATGGTGTGGGAGGGATCATCGAGAAGACAGTGTATCACAGAGAAGACAAGTAGTGACTCTGTGGCATCTTACTACACTGATGGACAGTGACTGCAATGGGATAGGAGGGGGTACTCAATAATATGGGTGAATGGAATAGCCACATTGTTTTTCATGAGAAACCTTCATAAGAGTGTATATCAATAATACCTTAATAAAACAATTGTAAAAAAAAAAAAAAAGCTGAGCCTTTTAGCAGGCTAAAGTAAATAATACACCGGCATGATCTAATTGACACAATGAAGAGGGCTATCCTGGGATACTTTTCTTTATCTGGGGAATATCTGGATATTCCAAGTTACTCCTGGCCTTTGGAGCTTCAATAGATTAACTCATTAACTCTGAGTCTTTTCTGGCTCTCTAGTTTTATCTGGTTAACTCTTTAAGTCCCTTTTAGTGTACTTAATTGGCCTTATTCTCTCTCCACCCTGTTCATATCTATTCTTCTGCATAACAGTACTACTGTATAGTGGGCAATTTTTTGACTTCATAAATAGTTTTCAGACATTGGCTATCAGCATAATAAAAATGAATCTCAGTCTCTATCTTGCTCTGAACACAAAAGCATCAGTTCCAGATAGATTGCAGATCCGAATGTACAAGATAAAACATTATTGTTTTTAGCAGAAAACATAGATAGGTTAGCGTATTTGTGACCATAGAGGAGGCAAAGAACATTTTTAAGACACTAAAAAAAAAGCATTATAAAAGAATAGTGATTAGGCTATATTAGTCTTGATAATTACTATTAGTCAAAATGCCTTGAGGGACAAGGAAAACAACTCACAGAATATATTTGCTTGATTGACAGATCCCTAGAGAAATAAATGAAAGAGATGATAGGAGACAGAAATAGAGAATAGATGGATACAAAACAAGAATCTAACAGCTTGATACATAAAAACTTTTACATATGAATAAGAAAGAAAACTCAACAGCTTTTTGAGTAAAAGACAAATAGCAATTCCCTAAAGAGGATACTCACTTGTCTATTAAGCATATGAAAAGGTGCTCAACTTCATTATCCTTCAGGAAAATGCAAATTAAATACATAGTGATATGTCAGTATATATCCAACCATGATGAAAAATGCCACGTTTTGGAAGAACTGACTGTGTGGCAGTTTCTGCTAAGCTGAAAAATAAGCATGCCCATGACACAACAATATGACTGTTAGGTACATAGCATATAGACATGTGCATGTATGTTCATTTAAAAAATGTACTGACATGTCCACAGCTGCACTACTTATGATAATCCAAGGCTGGAATCTACCCAAGGGCCCATGAAAATTAGAACCGATGAAAATACTGAAAAGGATGAAGGTATCACATTGTAATTAGGAAAAAAAATTACAAAATTATGTGCAACAATATTAATTTGCATGCCCTAGTGAAAAATGAAAAAAATAGATGCAGTAGTAAATCACAAAAATTTCAAAATTAATCTATCCTATTAGAAGTCACATTAATTTTACTTTTGGGAAGCTTGGTGACTGCAAGGTAGTGAGGTGGATAGCGGGGAGGAGGCTTAGGGGATTCTGGTAATTTTCTATTTTTGAAATAATCCCTGTCCTCAGTTTAAAAATTCATTCATATTTAGAATAATGTATATTTTCTGACATATATGTTACATAGAAAAATAAATTTCAATATAAAGTAAAAAATGCTTTTAATGGAGCTTATTTTATAAAATGAAGAACACAATCAGTAACTTAACTGTATAAAATCATGGAAAGTTCAGCACATGTTAGTTTGATGAGTTATTATTTGAACATAGGAGTATGAGGAAATATATTTGCAGATGAGACTAGAGCAAAAAACACAGGGACCATTACATAAAGAGTCTCTTGTGTTTAATGAAGTATTTTAAAATGTATAATGAAAAAGATTATATCTGTACATGGAACACAATCTAGAAAGCCTAGAACAGTAGAAAGAAAAAAACTATTTCTAACTTCTAGCCCAAAACAATTGTGAATATTTTGTTATCATCTTTTGTGGTATTCTTTATTTATTATTTAATATATAAATAAATTTGCTTTAATCTTTCTTTAGTAGTTTTTTCTTTTTTTTTTACTTCAGAGTTGTAAAGCACTTACATGTTTGGATGAAGTGTTTATCCATTTTTACATTCTATTTTATTTATTTATTCTTTCATATGAGGATTTAATTATAGAAACTAAAATTCATAGAATATATATTTTAAAGGCTACATTGTTCTTCATGACTTGCAGCATGAATTCATTTATTAATTACTCATTTAAGTATACCTGTAATGTCTAAGTATTGTTATTGTTATCATATTTAGATTACTATGCCTTTATCTCAATACTTCCATGTGAAATTCTTGATATTGAAATAGTGTTAATGCATGGTGCTAAGTTTGAATATATATTGTAATTTTAGGATGGAGTAAATCTGACTGATTTTGGTAGGAAAATGACTAGAAGTTTCTTTGGATCAAAAGTCAATAATTATGATTGTCTAGCTTTAGTCTTTTCAGGATGATGCATTTGTGTATCTTTATCTTTAATATAGGCTTTGCTAAAGTCCTCATATTCTAACTGGGAATGTTTTCTGGGTCATGTTTGGCAAATGCAATTACATTAATGGACATGGGAAGCTCTTACTGAGTCACAGGAGCTTAGACTTACTGACACTGGTATGATTTTGGTCTGTTTACTCTAGACAACAAAGGACTTCTTTAAGACTTGAAATAATAGGCTCTGTCTTGCCCTCATTCTAACTCTTCCCTAGAATCTAAATGTCCCATAGATGGTTGCAGGGATCCTGTAAGTTTTCTTCTCTTTATAACAGAAGAAAACCCAGATCATTCCATAGTTTTTCCACTTAGGAGGCAAACTAATGTAGTTTAAAAAGTGTATCAGTTCACATTATATTGTTTATTGCCCTGCATATTTTTTTTCTTTCAGTTAGAATAAAATTAAATTCTCTATGATCCTCTTGAAAATTATTGATGTATTCCTCCAACACTTTTTTCTTGTATTCTAGAGCAGAATTGAATATTCTACATTAATACATCAGTTACATTAGATCAAGACTGGCCTTGTCCCCTCACTATCTTTCCAAACTCTATGTGCAAAACACTTTCTCTTAGAACATTCCAACTACACTAGATGGTTTACTGGTTCCAAGTACACTAAGGTTTCCTTTCAGTACCTTATATACATCAATTTCACTAGTCTAAAATTCTTCCTGCAATCCTTCACCTGGTTACTGTAACTCTATAGGAGTCTGTTGAAATTTTATCCCTTTAGAGAGGAAACTCATTACTACACCATCTACCTCATCTACCCCTCTCTCCTATTGCTACTTATTTTCTTACAGCACATAAGTCATTTCCTCATAGCACTGATCCCAGTCTAAAAGTACTTTATCATTCATTCATTTGTTGTTACATTCTAATTTTCTGTCTCTAACAGTGCCATGAAAAGGAGAAACCCTGTTTACTGTGTTTAGGAGAGTTCAGACCTGTTTTTTTAGATATCAAATACTAAGTATTTACTACTAGTAATTCAAACATGGATTTTGTACTATATAATTTTAAAAGCAGTAAGGATTGACAATTATTTGAATCTATAACAATTATCTATAAGAAAATATAGGGAAAAGATATTACAAACTACTTACTGCAAACATCTCATTTTATACATAAGAAAACTCATTATCTCAACAGGTTAACAAGTTTAGCCAGTGTCAAATATTTTACAATAATAATAATACCTAGATGAATTATTTTTTTATTTCTACAAACTTATCTTAAGTAACAGTACTGTGATTTTAAAAATCCTTATTTTATAATAAGGGATTGTATATCCTATTGTATTTTTTATTGTATTCTTTATTGTATCAGCAAATAGATAATTAGATAAAATTAACAATTCCCTTTCCTTGGAGAGTCCGCCAATAAGTAGGAGAGAGTTTTTGGAAAATAAACTATCTGGTGAATGGATAACAGGTAGGAGATCATTAATAGAGGAAGAATGAATTGTAAATAAGAATTTATCATCAAAATAACATAGAATTTTAGACAATTAGAATTACAGGATATACAAGAAACTATGCTATGTAATTGTTGCAAATGTTTCTTATAGTTTACATATAAAGGTGAATTTCAATATAAGGTAATATAATTTATATTTATTTCTATTTCTATTTCTATTTATATTTATATTTATATTTATAATACAATTTCAATAAAAGTATTTGTTATAAGTAAAAAAAATATCCAGGCAGCAGTCATATAGAACTTCACTTCTCAAACAGATAATATGAAACTATGTCTTATATATTGTCAAGAAAATAAATCTGGGTCGATTTTAGATTCATTTCTTAAAGTATTTGGACATTTTTCTCACATATTTTAAGCACCATTATGAAACTATATTTAAATAAAAATTTCATTTTAGCAGAAAATGTCTATTTCTAGAAGTACTTCTGTTCATTTCCATGACCAAACCTCCTCTGAAGGAAGGCTAATTATAGGCTTCAATATGCACCTGGGTGAAAATTAACTTCTAAGCAGCCTTTAAAATAAACGCTTTTTAATTATTATCATTATGCAAAAGCTGCATAAATGCCTTTAATTGTACTTATAAAGTAACATTTGCTATAATCACCTTTAATATCCAGGAGCAACCACAAGAGTTTTCCTCCTTTTTTTGTTAAAATAAAAATTGAAGGAAACCTTATAATTGATTCACGGGCCTTTTATCTTATGAGCACAAATGTTACACTTCAAGTACACCAACTGCTAAAATTTAATGTGTACTGAATACTAACTACTTAAAGTATCTTGAAAATATGTTTAATTTCTGGAAGAAGAATAAAGGTCAATTTACAAGATATTAAACTATACTGTTGACTTTTATGATTTGATTATACTTGGATATTAAGCATAACATTTTAATAGAGAAGACTGAACATGTACATTTTAAAAATAAGAATATATTTTATTTATTTTAAAAATATGATACTATCATATTTTTATTGGCTCTTCTAAGAAACTGTACTGCTTAAAATTGCCCTTTGTATGTGGGGAGTAGGGGGTCTGCACATGAGTCAGAGATTCTTTTGTTTTCACAAAATTTTTCTGAAAGACAAAATGTACTACAGTTCTGTTTATGTTCAAACTTAGCCAAAAAACTTTTTAAGGCCCATGTAACAAACCCAGAACACCTTTAAAATAGTAGCTTGCCATGGAAATGATGAAGGAGCTGGGAAGAGAGACATTAAGTTGTGATAATACAAGGGGGGCATGGTGGTTGATTACACTTTTGTGTTTTGTTATTTTTCTTTTGATTTTTTTCCTTTCCATATACTTTTCATAAGAGTTGCACAAAAGATGAAGATATTTTAAAGACACTGTTTGCAAATGTTTACTTTGGGTTAGAAAAAGGAGTATTTCTGGCAATTTTTAAAGTAGCTATTAAAGATTAGATTAAATGAACTATTATGTTTTTAAAATATATGTAATTATACATCTAGTACCAGTCAGAATATTCTGATATTAATTTATTGAATCTTGTATGCTTAATTATGCTCATAGATTGTAAATATCTACATATAGGCTAACATTCTTAACAAACTCCAAATGGAAGGTGCAAAACAGTTGCTTCAGAGGGATCGTAATTGTTTCATTAGATGATCTGGTGGTACAAGCTGAGATCTGTGATTATATTTTTCCATGCCTGCTTCAGATTACTTCCAGCATTTGTTTGGAATAGGGCCTTTATTAGTAAAGACATAGTAAGTTTTACTTTGATAGGGAACAAGTTTATTTGAAATTCTTTCCCCAAACTGGTCTCCCCAAACTGTTTGAGTAATTTCATCCCCCTGAAGACCTCTAAAATGGATTCAACTCTAGATATGTAGAAGAAAGTTACTAAATACCAAGTAAACTTAATATAAAACTTAATCTATGAAGATCTCATTGGACATGAATTCATATATGTATCTATGCATTTCTCAGAAGATTTGGAATACCGGTAATGGTATATTTCTAGTTTTTAGTCTTTCTTGGGTTTTTATTTTGTTTTTATAAATAGTATGTTTCGCAAAAGTGATAGAAATGGAGAACAAATGCATTCTAAGGTATTAAAAAGAGAAATGGCCTGAGAGAAGACTGATTATGTGAATCAGATTTACAATTTCTTAATTTTCAGAAGCATTTACCAGACACTGAGGTAATGTCTGTTCCTTTATATCACATGTAACACAAGAAATAGAAGAGCAAAAACATAGAGAAAACAGTATTACTTTCAATATATGTATTATATGATTTCAATTAACTCTGCTAAGATTGTTTTTAATTTTTATTAGTTATGTTGTCTCCTAAATAAGCAATCTAAAAAGCAGAGGCTGCATTATTCCCTTTCCTCTTCACCTACTGATTGCCTACACCTGACATTTAATTCCTTGAACTAGTTCCTCAGTAAAATGGAGTATGAAAATTTGGATGTGAAGTAACACCATCTAAGGACATTTTACCAGGTGATACAGCTAATGATAGCATTAAACTTGTCCCTTTCCTAAACTACAAACTTCTTGACCAGCCCCATATCACTTTTATGAAGATACCACGTATATACCCAACTCATTCAAATTAAAAAATAAAGCCTATTTGACTTTTTCTACTAAAGCATGGAATTTATGAATTGCTAATATCATCATAATCTTTGCCTTGACATGAAAACTACAATTGTTGAAAACACACAAGAATTTTAGAATTTGAAGATGTAAGGGTATCTTATTCATAAAATGACAATACTCACACTTTGGGGGAATATAGCATTATGAAGCATATTATGTAAACAAATAATTATGTGTTTAAGGTATTCCATAATTTTGCTCCAGATGTCTTAAGTCAGAAAATGGACAATATTTATTAGAAAAAAATTATGTATCACTTCAGAATGATAGTGAAAATATAACTCAGGATGCTATTTTAATGTTCTTTTCATTAATCATGAAGGGCTGATAGGCAATATTCTATTGCTATGTCAATTAAGCATAGCAAATATTGATTTTACATGTTCTGACTTTCAAACATAGAAATAAAAGCCAGGACATTATGTCCCTACAACGGGTTTTTTCTTTTCAGTCTTTCTCTTAATAAACTTTTAGCTGCTTGATCTTCTCAATTGTACACTTTCCCATTTGCTGAGGCATCATATCCACTCACCACTAAGACTTTAGGAACAAAAAATGTGACTTCTAAACTACTCAGAATAATTATTATTCTTGTCATTTAGTGACAAATCTTACAGCCTTCTTTGATATAAAAGGAAACTAAACAGATAAAACCAAGTATTAGATATTGAAGTCCACACTGCAAACTCACAGTTCCATTTTTATGATAGCAGAAATAATTCATGTACTTGATGCTATCATGACAGTAAGTGGAATAGCCTCAACACAGCAGTTTTAAGCATCTTCACTCACAGAATTTGGACAAAGGGACAAAGAGTAACAAAAAAGTGGATGCAAAAGTTGTAGGGCTTGTTGCTTCTATGTGTTTGTGTTTGTCAATACTGGAGGGGCCTCAAAATGAAATCAGGGATATGTTTTCCTAACAAGGTTAAATATACATTTTGGTAAACTTTTATAATACTTAAGAGAAACATATTATTAAGTACATATATATGTGTGTGTGTGTGTGTGTGTGTGTGTGTGTGTGTGTGTGTGTGTGTGTGTGTGTATGTGTTGTGGACTTGAAATTTTTGTTAATATTTTTCACTGTTTTCTGTCAATATGATCAAATTATAATATAGACCTTAAAAATCTTTCATATTTATTTTGTTTTTGGATTTAACTTTATATTAAAATGTTCACTTTTCTGAACCATTTCCAGCAACATCTCCCTTTTCAATACACAAACTAGTAAATAAAATCAAGACACCTAAAACTAATCTATAAAATGTTGAATGTTGCTTCTGAAAAAGTTCCATAGGCAGAAATTGAGTTATGTGAAATTATGTTACCTGGACATGCGTCAAAGGAACATATAAGTGAATTTCTGAGACCCTCATATAGATGTGTTTTGCATTAAAAGATATACAAATCCTTAACCAGCAATGCAAATTCATTATTTATATAGTTTTTATAACATGCATTCAGCTAGAGTTCATTATAGTTTTTAAAGAGTGACTCTATTTACATATCAGAATCGAGAATTATTTACTCCTATTCAAAGCAATAGGAGTAAATAAATTATCAGCAGTAGCCTTAGCTACACAGATGAACAAGAAGAATAAGAAATATATAAGAAAATATAAGAAATCACATAAATGATGTGTGTGTGTGTGTGTGTGTGTGTGCACATTCACAAATACATACTTAGGTATGGTGACCCCTAAAATCTATAAACGAAAATTAGATTTTAAAGGTTGAACATGAATGTAAGGCTGTTATAGGAGTATACGTGCAGCATTAATATTGATAATACAATCAAATAAGTTTATCAGGGTATCTCTTTTGATGTCTTAAGCAATGAGACCCTCAGGAAGAAAAAATGAGTACTAAATAATTTTTTTTAATTTCATAATTGGGATACCCATTAACTATGGTATGTCCTTCAATCGTAATAAATGATTGATATGAGACAGATACGAAGGAGCTGGGAAAAGGGATGTTGCACAAGGGGACAAGAAATGGCTCTCCTCTATGTATCCCATCCTTCCTTGCTACATCAAAGATCTCTTTCTAGTCCTGAAAGAATGTGAAGACTCCTGGGTTGGCCTCTATCATGATCCAGTTAAGAAAACATAAACTATTCTTTCAACAAAGGAATTGTTACAGAGGTGATTCCATAAATATGTATTAGGTATATGTGTTTAATGAAATAGCACCTCCTTTTAAGACTTCTGCATGATTCCATGCTATTTTGCTGAATGGGCATCAGGAAATTAAAATTTGCCTTCCTCTGAGATATTTTAATACTACACAATTGGCAATGATAACAAAGCTTTAAAGTTGTGTTTTTGTTATTTCTTGAATATATTAGTAATAAACTATGTATATCAATAATACCCACAAAATGCATATTGACTTTACAAAGGATATTTTGTCAAATACGTATATAATGCAAGAGCTTTAATGAGGATATTTACATAGATAGATAGATCTGAGAATTGGAAATTCTCTAACAATTAACCACTCTAAAGAATCACTATTTAAAAATAAAGAAACTGAGAATTTCTTTTAAATATTTAACTTATATGCATTTGATTTTTGTAGTATCAGTTATCCTCTCAAAATATATATGCTTATTCACACACACACACACATGCATAGGTTTTAGGGGATATAGGAGTTCAAACATATAAAAATAAAGCAAAAAATCTTTGCATTCTGAATCTCAAAACTCCAATGCACACTCTCTTTGTCATAACATATAATCCATTTGAAATATATGTATTTCTCTCTCTCTCTCTCTCTCTCTCTCTATATATATATATATATATATATATATATATATATATATATATATATATATGTTTATATATAAAGGTAGTTTATGTGCTGATTACAAGTACTTCACTTTTAATATAGGTAGAATTTTCACAAGAAATTGAAACAAAAACATACTTGCTACTTCTCAATAGTGAACAATAAAGGAAAAATTAAATTACCATCAAAATAATGTACAAAATTCAAGTGATTTAATGTCCCAACTTTTAAAAATACTTACTTTAGAATCCAGATATTTTAATTGTCTTATGCAAATACTATTGTGAAATATTTAATGAAGTACGAAAATCTTATTCAAGGACCAATCCCTTGCAAAAGTGCTATTTTTCATTAATCATACATATAATTTCTACTTTTCATTTGCTTCAAGTTTATTACTCTAAATATAAGTGGATTCTACCATTTTGTATTTTTACTGAGTAAAAATACTGTTGTAAATTTATGGAACGTAATAGTCAACCAACTTTTACCAAGTCTCATTTAGTAAGTTTATATACTGCTTTTATGTATGAGATGTTTTTCTTACAATATGAATGGAATCATTGCTGATTTCCTGTGCATATAAGAACTGAATTTCTTCAAATAAATCTTATGTTTCTTTTGTGCCCACAAAGACATCTGGATACTCATCAGAAGTGTAAAAATCCCAACTAGAAGAAAAAAGAAATAATTATCCTTTCTTATTTCTGTGATGGATATAGCAAGTTATATTAGAAAAATCTATCACATACAGATCTCTAAACAGTTCTCAAATTTTGTGTAGTTCTCGTATTCATTCCCTAGCATATTATATGTTCAATCAACGCTTGTTTCATGGTTGAATAAATATAAAAAGTTCATAGCAGAGATCAAAATAATTCCATAGTTTTTATATCCCACTGCAACAAAATACTTCCAAATAAGGAACATTTTTATCTCTGAATTTTTCAATATCAGTTTTCTATATGCATTTAATATACCTCTACACTCATCCGCATACATGCATAAGACACTTTAATTATGATTTAAATTTTTGTGCAGTGGAACAAAGAATGGATGAAATGGATATAGCACATATCCCTTTTACTACATGCAGTACATTGCAATTTAGAGAGTTGCATGTGAAGTGCATTATAGCATTACTACTTTTTAACAAAAACTTGTTGCTTAATAAATGTATTTGGACTGTGTTTTCTAGCCTGGATTAAGCCACAATTACATAGAAATACATAATAAATAATGTTCTGATGTATTTTAATTCTGCCTAAAAATCCAAAATAAATTAAAACTGAAAGCATAAGGTCCTTTTACAAACATGCCAAACTTTAGTACTATAGCAACTTGTTCTCATAAACCACTTCTCCTAAGGATGCATTTACTTCAATTAGTTGTGAATAAATCTAGGTCTTACCTGGCAGGGTTTGTGTCATGACTGTGAAACTAATCCATGATCCAATCTGTTAGATTAAAACAGAAATTAACAAATATCTATAGTTCATCTAGTACTTTGTTCACTTGTGGCATAAGTAGGTAATGTGAAAGCTTAAAATAATAGAAAAATTGTAAGTAGAAGCAAATTTCTCTAAAGTAATAATTTCATTATTAAATATAATGAAGTCATAAGCAATCCCATAAAAAAGTATCAATTCATAAGAAAATGGAAGATATTGTTCCAAAAACTTTGATAAAAAATAAAATCCTGAAACATCTCAAGGCCTTTAAAATAGATGAATATGTGCACAAATATTCCTTTTTCTGCAGGAAAAATTATTGTTGAAATGTTCCAATTTCCTATACCTATAACTTGAACTAAAATCAATATCATCATCTATATCTCTATATCAAATATCTACAGATAAAATATATATATGCATAATCATGTATATATACTATACACATGTAAATACATAAACACATGCATTTAGTATATCATCAAGTAAAATTTGGTTATTTGCAAACTTAAATAGCATACCTCATAGGTGTAGTTAGGACATGAAACCAGGAAAAACATCCATGTGAAAGGGTTACAATTTGGACTTGGAAAAGAGGCATTATTTCCTTTTAGAAAGGAGAGAAAAATGTCAATGACATTACATATGGCAAATGACTATGTAGTTTTTATATAATTATAAATTCCATAAAACTGTATATCATGTAACATGTCATCATATATTTATAGAAACCTATTTGCCAAATTATTCACAAGAGACCCAGTTTCAAATGTTATGACCTTTTGACTCAGATAGGATATCTGTCATTTTCTGTGTCTAAAACAACATTGCTATGAAATTACAGAACACATCATGATAATAATTCTTTAAGATTTTAAATAAAATGATATATAAATGTTATTATGCATATCATAATAGTTGCAGCAGTATTGCATACTGAGATTATTAAATGCATGTTAGCAATTGCATGCCTCTTCTTATTTTCCTTCAGTGTTAAGGAATATATTTTTGGTTGAGATTATTAAAATACCTCAAACCTCTCTTGCTATTTAATTAGTGGAAATCCGAAGGGAATATTATAAGAATGTCATCTATATCCGAAAAGTCTGAAAATCTCTCATAAGGGGATTAAAGTGAATATCAGTACAGTTAATATTCAAAAATTCCACATAAATTATTTCTGCTCAGCAATCAGGATTGTTATTTATAACTCTCATTATACTTAGCAGATTATCACTTGAGTCTTGTTATTTTTTGCCTTTCAAATTTTTTGAAGAAACATTTTAGAAAACAATTTATAATTATTTCAGGTCGAACTTTGAGCTGTGACATATCTACAAGTAAATATGAATTATAAAATTGTTTATTCTGCATAGGAGGATTTAATCAGGTAACACATGAACTAATCTATTTAAGTTATAATTCTAAAGTGTTAATGAAATGTCAGTATATTTTTTTCAAAATTGTAATGATTGTTAAAATATCAAAGAAAAAAATACTAGGTACTGTGCAGTTTTCATGCACTATTCACTGCAAGATAGGATAAATACACACATACAGATTGTCTTGGAAACATTTATGTAAACACTTTTGTTCAATGTCTATATATTCATCAAAAGAAAGATAACTGAGGAATCTACCCATATTACAGTAACTGAACTTCAGAGGTGGAAGATGCATAAAAAATAATCTGCATGAAAGCCTCTAGTTTATGACTGTTTAGCCTCTGGATACAGTAGAATGATCAGGAGTTCATAAATACACATTTCTTCAAGAGGTAGTTTGTAAATTAAATAACAAACATGTCTTGTGGGCACAGAAAAATGTATTTATACAGATATTGTCTCAAGTGTACATAGTTGCTGTTAATTGTAATCATATGTAAGTTTAGGTGTTAGTAATTTAATACTTATATTCCCATATGTTTTCTCAACCTATCCTATTTATAATAGAGTTTCTATTAAATAAAAGCCTGAAGGTATTTTTACAGTGCATTGCTGCACCAATCAGATTATTTTTTAGGCATAAACAGTTTATTCCACAGTTTCAAGGGTTACTGCTGTCAGCGAGCCTTCACCTTTCAGCATCCTCTATGAAGATTGCCTGGCTAGAGGGAGCAACCTTTCCCAAGGTCACACTCACTTTTGGGTGTAGCCTTAATTCAATATTTGATCAATATGGCAAATTGAATTACTTAACTCAGAAAAACAATGGTAATTCATCCCAACTTTGGAATATGCATAGGTTAATCTGAGACTCTCACTGGAACTGTATTACTCTCAATTTCCTACCCAAACATGATTTCCTTCTTCCCATTCATAGAATTGCTCTCTAGCAAGCCTTCTGAATGCTAATCTCCATCTCAACCTCTGTATCCTTGAAAACTGAACCTACAGTAGTTGCCACCAGAAATGGCATCAACAATGGATATGGAATGTTATTTTAGAGTTGAATGACCTGCTGAATATTCTGTGATGGCTGCTGTATTAATGTTCCCAGATACCCTTCAGAAATGGTGTATTTTTTCCATAAGTACTGAGAGTGCTGGTAGCAGAAAGCTTTCAATTATCAGACCCTGTGAAAGGATGACCTTGACTAAAGAGAGCTACCTCATCTTAGGTCATTCACCCTTCCCAGGGAGATCCAAATTCTTTTAAACTTATATCAAATTGTGTCTCCTGGGGAACATATTCAGAGACATCTGTTTAAACAATCAATATTAAATGATCACCCTATTCATAATTCATGCCTAAAATACATCTAAGAGACAGATATTACTACAAAGTTCAATTAATATGTAAGTGGAGAAATAAAAATCCAAGAGCAGCAAAGACTCATTTAGAGCCAACAGTAAGTAACTCATAGATGGATAATGATTTTATGTAAGGAAAAAGAATGCCATGTGTATGTAGATATCTAGAACTGATGGTCGTAAGAAAGGGTCTACTCTGAGAAAAGGTCTGAGACCTGATGTATCAGAACACTGGATGTGAAGAACTGAAGTGAAATCATTTGGAAGGTTTTCATCTTGGAAGGCACTGCTTGCATGAGAGGAAATAAGTAGTACAGGAAAGCAGCTAAAATAAGGAAGAGATTTATTGGAGGCTTAGAGGAGAAGGAAAGAAGGGCATAGTTCTGGGAATTATGGAATTTAGAAAACAAAAGTGTGTTTAGAGAATTAAAAGTCACGATAAAATAAACTCCCCATCCCTTCCAGAGAACACTTCATTCTTTAGAGATTTAACTTTCACCACTCCATCTGTAAAATTATTTCTTTCCGTTCAAGGACAGTCCATACACTTAAAAATGAATGTAAGTTAATCAGCATTCATATAAGGCTTCCATGTAAATAAAATAGAAAGTAAGAATTTTCTTTATTTTCCCCTGCTGATAAAAATAACACTCCAAAAAAGAAAACATAAAAATATTTTAACAGAACACATATACACAGAAGTACTTGTAAATAAATCACACATAACCATTAAGAAATCAAAAAACTCAATGAAGGAATTTTAAACTACAAGAAAACTTTCTGGGACTGAAAAAAAGGACATGAATCAACATACCACAAGGTTAGATCATGTCATCGTGTCATGTCCCTAGGAAAACACACCTGGAGTTATCAACTCTAAGATCCACCCTAAAAAATTAATAGGCTTTAGTGCTCAAGAAAAAACTTTCTGAGTCTGAAGGCAAAACAACCAAGTCAATTAACAAAGGAGAGATTAGGCAGGCATCTGATTTCTCAAGAATAAACAGTAAAAGAAAAGTCTCTCTCACATTAATAATTTCAAAGTTATGTCTGACTTTGAAAACATAATGACTTAAAATTTTCATTTTCAAATAATACCACCATATTCCAGATATGTGAGGAAACGAGCAAGGTCATATTGTTAGAGGGTCACAGTCAAGACTAACATTTGCGACATTTGAAGCTTTAGCAATGTTAGCATTTTAATAGGATTTTATTATGTTTTGCCTCTACCCTAAAAGAAATACAAGTTTTTAATCGGGGCTTAACACACCTACAAAGAGAATTCAGTAGGTCTATAAATTTGGGTCACATACAAATGGCAACCAGCCTCTTAATGAAATGTAGACTTTACTTCAAAACAAAATCAAACAATAAACTGCAATAGCATTTGCACTAATCTGTTAACATTTTTTTCAGCAAGAGAAAGTACAGATACTTTCAAATCATATTAGAGTTGTTTTATTTATCTATATATTTGTAATTACATATGCATATAATTTATGGTCATCAATACTCAAAGTTAAGTAGTTATCACAGTAATGTCATAAAATCCTATTATTATAGAAGATTTTAAAGCTTTTTTATATGCACACAAATATTCCAACATAAATTTCCTTTGTAATACTATGTATTTTATTACATGTAAAAATTATTCTGAAAAGTGTTTCATATGCTTCACCAGCCTGCCAGAAATGTGCAAGGCAAGAACATATTAAGAAATTCAGGTAGATGTTAAAAAACACTTGAAGAGACAAATATACCTGTATGTTTGCAGCTAGATTGATTGCAACAGGAAGTCTAAACGTTGACCATCAATATTTGAAATTATAATGACATGTCATGTACAAAAGCAGTGTAAATACCTAGCTATAACTGAACCTGAATGAGATGATTGATTTACCAAAAATATCTTTAAATTACATGGACACTATAAAATTTTTCCAAATATTTTTAACTGTTAAGTTTGACGTATACCCCCAAACACTGCTATTTCAGTGTCATTGAATTTGTCAAAGATCACTTCTATTAAAAAAACTTAAGTCATTTGAATATAATGGTATTGTGTCAATTATTGTGCAAATTAGATGAAGATTGAGAATTATGTTAGAAAATTTGGATATTCATCAGAGAATTTCATCCTGCTTTACTTTTTAGTCATCTCTTTTTCACATGTTTAAGTGAGTGATGTGTGTTGGTGGGGGGATATGCACACTTCACTTTGGAGAAATCATTATTAGAAAATAGGATTTAGATAAAGTATTTGGAAAATTTAAGCACAGAAAAGCAATAATTGAGGCATACTGTCTTAAATGTTTCCAACTATTGCTTTAAAAACTTATTGATTAAAATAATAATTAACATATTTCACTCTGGATAAGATAAAAAGGAAAAGGGACTAACCTGTGTGATTTGGATGGGCCAACAATACATTGATGAAATGATTTCCAGCTTCACAAATCTGCAAAACATTTTAACTTTTTCAGTGTGATGTACCTGTGCCTTCTTTAAAGTTGTGTTCTAAAGACACATCCATGCCAATATCCATCTAATATATTACTTCCAAAGTTGTGTTCTAAAGACACATCCATGCCAATATCCATCTAATATATCACTTCCAAAGACCCAAGAGATATATTATCATTCTAACATAAGCATAGGAAACTTTGTTTATAACAATGAAAGAAGCTGTGTGGAAATTTATAAAATCAAAATAATGAGCCATATGAGTTACAAATTTTGAAGATATTCTTAAAGCCTTTTGATAACTAGGTTCAAATTGCCTGTGCTGATTATATGCTTTGTACTTGTTACATTAGGTAAATTTTTGTGCCATGAAGAGACTAGTCATGTCACTTGGCATGTCTTGCATATTCTAAATTCATTAACACAGTAGCAACCCTTTTATGGCTAGAGTGATAGTTTGGTTCCTAGCTGATTTCAGCTCTGTGTAGAAAACTTTTTATAATATAGCAGTACTGTTCCACAAAGATATTTGCCGCTTATCTGTATCTGACCCCACTATACCCTCTAGGAAGTTCAAGCTTTACCAACATCTAATCAGTCAAATAATGTTTCCAGTTTGCCACATGTATTCTTGGAAAGTTAAGACCCTTTCCTTTGTCTGCCCTGTATGCATTATCTGGTTTAACACAATATCTGTATTCAACATAAAAATACTATATTATTAGTAACAGATTTTGTTATCCAAAAATCTTTACTGTTTAGTCATTCAACTTTTCACTATAATGTATCCCATAGCTCTCTTTTAACTTAGTGCCTTTAATGCTATTAATCTCTTCAAATATATGATTTTGTTCTTTCCTTTTCAACAATTTCTGTATATATTTCTTCATGTACAATAGTTTGATAACAGCAGAAGAGGCTCCTAGTTTCTCAAGTTATCATTAAGGACACAAAGCAGAATTTTGCAATTTCAGATAACAATTCACAATTGAAATTTTCTATGTCTGTATATGTTTAAGAGTGTGGCTTTTGGCTAGATGGGCTTGTGCCACATATAGCCTCTCCCATGTCGTTAGAGATTCAGTAAGTTAGACATTTGAAATTTCACTTCTTCACCTAAATGTAAATATTAATTCCTGTCTTATACATATATTATGGTGATTAAATTAAATCAGGTATCTGACAAATGAACTGCTCAACAAAATTATGATGATAATTTTAGTTACCAAAAAAAACTTTTCCAGCAAATTAGCCTACATTGATCACACTTGTCTAAATTTCTAGTTGCATGACCAGCACCACAAAACAGTTGCTAAATTAATGATTTGTATGTCTGTTTTGTTTTTATATCTTTTACTCATCTTTTAGTCAAACACCAAATCACACTATTTTTTATCACTCACAGTGCCAAACACAAAATGGCATATATGATAAAAATATTATTAACAAGCAAAAACTTACCAAATCTTTGTGAACAAATTATATTTTAGATACTATGGTTTTATTCTGGTCAAACATATTAACTTTGTGATTATCAATACTTTTATGCTCACTCAACCATCAAAATAGTTTCTTCTTCCGATTTATCACAACAAAACTAAACATGAAAACATCAGTCTTCTACCCAAAGTGGGAACCATGAATGAAAAAGCATTTAGGTTTCATTTAAACATTAGAGTAGCCTTATACTAATGTCATAATTTATCATTAAGTGCTCCCTCACAAAATAAAACATACTGAAATATGAAATAGAAGGGATAGAAAAAAAGAGGTACATAAATAAGCCAATGTTTTCATCTTGCTGTCAACTGATGAAATGCTTATCTATATACATTCTGGGACATGGGGCATATCAACATGTGTATATGCTTAGAGATACATAGTTTATCATCAATTTAGCAACTCTCTAATGGATTTTAAAGAACTGTAACTACTTGTAATTTTCACCTTAAGCACAGGCTTTAGAACTCCAACAAATAGATGAGTTCAATGTAGGTTGCAATACTAATTAACCTAGATAAAAGTGGTTGATATTATTTCCTCTTTGGTCAGGGATAAGTAAGATTAGAAAATTCAGTCAGTGCCATAAAACTCAATATATAGTTCTTTTGCTGATTAAAATTTTAGAGGCATATAAAAGTGAAGCACTGGAACATTTCTCTGTATGATTTTCACTTTATCCTGGTTTGATTCTTATCTAAATAGATATTTTATTTTGGCATATTATATCTTAACACAACAATTTCATAAAGTCTGAAGAAGTTGCTCTCATTAGGTTTGATTTTAT
Organism: Manis javanica; assembly: GCF_040802235.1. Taxonomy (NCBI): domain Eukaryota; kingdom Metazoa; phylum Chordata; class Mammalia; order Pholidota; family Manidae; genus Manis; species Manis javanica. The sequence goes on along the minus strand of NC_133160.1, from coordinate 122,436,166 downwards.
ATTACTTAAATTTTAAATTATCTTAGATAATAAAACATGGATATTATCTACCATGAAATATGTATGGCTGCTATGTAACACAGATGACAAAGACATTTTAGAAGATAAGTGTACAGAAACATAAAAATACTAAGGAAACATTGCCCAGATATATTAAGAAAGGTAATATATAAATATGATATGCAAGAAGAAGCACTGTTTTCTTTCATTATAGTTGTAGAACTAATGAATTTGAAAGTATTTCATTTAGTTTTCTCATATACAAACTGATTTATATATGGAATAACAAATTATTCCAATAAATTTGGAACAACTACTTTTTTCCCAAAATGTTTAACATGATTAAAATTAAGTTTATATTTTCTAAACACACTCACAGATATAAGCAACCCAGAATTGCCAGAACCGCCTTACTTGTCAAAAGCAGGAGGGCCTAGATTTAAAAAGTCATTAGGTGCCTGTGTACAACAATGTGAATATACAATGTGAACACTGCTAAACTGTACACCAAAAATGGTTAAGAGTTAAGTTTTATGTTATTTAAGTTTTATACATTCAGTAAAAAGTAATCCCAATCTTTTCATTGGTATCTATCAAAGGATCAGAGAAAGTTGTCACAACTAAGCCTGAGCAGACTGCTGAAATGAAAGCACGTAACTTTGGGACACTTTTCTTCTCTCATTCGTCTTATCCACAAGACCAAATATTCACATGCAGATTTTTTGCTTTTACATGATTTATGTAGCAGGGCCCTACTCTTCTTCACTTTTACTAAAACCTTTGATGTATTGTTGTCAGCATCCTCTCCCCTAATCAAAAATTATTGTTCTGTGGTCAAGGTTCTTCTCAGTTAACTGTTGTAAGAGAAGGTGTGACTCCTTGATAAGAGCAAAATTTATTACCTCTCCAAGAACATTTGCATTTTAATAAAAAAGCTTAACCTAAATGAGTGGATAACTAATGATGAAACTGAAGATACAGGGACAAACCAGAGAGAAGAGTTATTTTCTGTACTCCCATTTCCTACAGTATTGAAAACAGTAAGAAAGGCAAGAAAAAATTATTTTTCTGCTGAAGTAGTCAATGTACAAAGGAATGGCAAACCATACTTGCTTCTTCTGGAGAGTAAAAATAAATTGAGAGGAAGAGTGTTAAAGGATACAGGATTGTTATTTATAAAATAACAAAATATTAAAAATTAAAAAATATGATTGCAATAGTGATTGTGTTTCTGTGTGGGTAGAGTTGAGTTCAGAGGGTGAAGGGGGGTCATAAAAACATAAAGTGGCTGGATTATAGTGTGTTTCCACAATATTTATAGCACGAACACAAAGGTAAATCTCAATGTTGTGGGGATGATATTCTGATATATTTATAAATTTGCCTATATTTGATAATACTTATTAGATTTTTTTTCCTTATAGATTTTGTGATATCAGAATATACTTGAGGGAACAAAGTTGCGTTGAAAGTCAGAAAGAATTTACACAAAAGAGGTGATAAAAATTTTCTCAGAATAAAGTGAAAACATGGCAACACTCACCAAAGTAAGACATTTTCCCTAAAGAATCATCAACTAACTTTGGAATATATTAGGTATGCATTGTAAGGTGTGTTGTTTTGCTGATGATTTATTTTGCTTGTACGTATTAGGAAACATGGATTAACAACATAAAACAGAGGGATCAGAAGAGAAAATTATAGTTGTTAATGTTTAGTCCACAAAATGGATGATTCACACATAAAGAATTAACTACAATTATATCCAATATAGTCCTAATATATTACTTTCTTACCAAGTAATATTCTGGCTCTACATAATAGAATTTAAACTAATTGTAAATCAATAATAACTTTTTCTTATGTTAAAAGAGCAATCAAAGTAATAATTGATTCTACTATGTACTGTTAATTTTACTGTAAAATAATTTAAAATGCATTGGTCTAAAAAACAGTCTGCTTATTCTTACCAAACTGTAAATATTTGTGGTATACTTTAAAGGTACACACTTAGCATTCAGTTATTATGAATGAAGAAATTAACCTTGAACTATATAATTCAAGCTCATAATAATATGCTAGGCATCTTCAATTTAAGTGAATATACACAAACTTAATCAACTTATTAGTTTTTGCATTCTGCATTAGAATAAATTTCCTTCAGCTTATTTGCTCATGTATATAAATATATATATATATATATATATATATTTTTGTGGGGGATGTTTTCTACATCACCTGTTTCACCACTAACCACTCCTATGGCAACCTGCTGTCTGTTCTCCATGTTTATTAGTCTATTTCTGTTTTGTTTTATTTTTAGATTCCACATATAAATGAAATTATATGGTATATCTATCTCTATCAGACTTTTTTCACTTAGCATAATATTCTCTAATTCCATCCATGTTGTCACAAATACCAAATTTCATTCTTTTTTTGTCAGAGAAGTATTCTATCATATATATTATCACAACTTCTTTATCCATTTATCTATTGATGGACACTTAGGTTGCTTCCATAACTTAGCTATTAGAAATAATGTTGCAATAAACATAGGAGTGCATATGTATTTTCTAATTAGTGATTCTGTTTTCTTTGGGTAGATTCCCAGAAATGCAGTTACTGGGTATTACTTTATTTCTGTTTTAATTTTTTGAGTAACCTCGATACTGTTTTCCATAGTGGTTGCACTAATAATTCATATTCCCAGCAACAGTGCATTAGGTCACCCTTTTCTCAACATGTTCAACAACAATTGTTATTTCTTGTCTTTTGGATAGTAGCCATTCTGACTAGTGTGTGGTGATATCTCATTGTTTTGTTTTATTTTTTTAACTGAAGTATAGTTGATGTACAATTTTATATTGGTTTCAAGGACACAACACAGTGATTAAATAATTACACCATTATTAAATCCTCTCCCCAACTATTACACTTACTATCTCTCAACATAGAAAGATGTTATCACTTCCATCCCCATGAGCAACTTATATTATGATTGAGATTTTGTGCCTCTTTTTCTTCCTCCCCATCTCCACCCACCCATCTGAACCCCTCCCTCATGGTAACCACCAGTCACTTCTCAGTGTCTATGAATCTACTACCGTTTTGTTCACTTTGTTTGTTTTTAGATTCCACATATAAGTGAAATCATATAGTATTTGTCTTTCTCCTCCTGGCTTATTTCACTTAGCATAATACCCTCTAGTTGCATCCATATTGTAACTAATGGCAGGATTTCCTTTTTTTTAATGGATGAATAATATTCCATTATGTGTATGTACCACCTTCTTTATCCATTTATTGATGGACACTTCGCTTCCATTTTTGGTTATTGTAAATAATGTAGTTTTAAAAAAGGGGGTGTGTATATCATTTCAAATCAGATACTATCTTTTCTTCAAGTAAATACCTAGAAGTGGAGTTACTGGGTCATACGCTATTTGTTTTTTTAGTTTTTAGTTTTTTGAGGAACCTCCAGAGTGGCTGCACCAATTTGCATTCCTACCAACAGTGTAGGAGGCTTCACTTTACTCCACATCCTCACAAACACTTACTTCTTGCCTTTTGGATAGTGGCTATTCTGACAGGTATGCAGTGATATCTCATTGTGGTTTTGATTTGCATTTCCCTGTTGACTATGGAAAAATGTCTATTCAGGTCCTCTGACCATTTTTTTATGAGATAATTTTTTTTTGGTGTTGGGGGTGTGTATGAGTTTTTTATATGTTTTGGATATTAACCCCTTATTGTTTAAATCATTTATGAATAATTCTCCCATACTATATGTTGCCTGTTTGTTTTATTGATGGTTTCCTTTGGTATACAGAAGCTTTTTATTTTGATGTAGTTCCACTTGTTCATTTTGGTTTTATTTCCCTTGTCTGGGAGACATGCCCAGAAAAAAATTATCCATGCTTATGTTCAAGAGATGTTTGCCTGTGTTTTCTTCTATGAGTTTTATGGTTTCATTTCTTACATTTAGATCTCTAATTCATTTTGGGTTAAATTTTGTGTCTGGTGTTAGATAGTAATTCCATTTCATTCCCTTGCATGTAGCTGTCTAGTTTTCCCAACACCATTTATTAAAAAGGCTGTCTTTTCCCATTGTATACTAATGGCTCTTTTTCATATAGTAATTGACCATATATGAGTGGGTTTATTTCTGGGCTCTATTCCATTGATCTATAGGTCTGTTCTTGTGAAAGTACCATACTATTTGGATTACTGTAGCTTTGTAGTATAACTTGAAATCAAGGAGTGTGATACCCCCAGCTTTGGTCTTCTTTCTCAAGATTGATTTGGCTATTCAGGGTCTTTTGTGGTTCCATATGAATTTTTTAAGATTATTTGCTCTAGTTCATTGAAAAATGCCATTGGTATTTTGATATGGAGTGCATTGAAGCTGTAAATTGCTTTGGGCAGGATGTCCATTCTGACAATATTATTTTTTTTCCTTTCTATGAGCATAGGATAGATTTCCATTTGTTTGTGTCCTCTTTCTTTCATCCATCTTATAGTTTTCAGAGTACAGGAGTTTTACCTCTTTGGTTAGGTTTTATTCCCAGAAATTATATTCTTTTTGATGCAGTTGTAAATGGAATTGTTTTCCTAAATTCTCTTTCAACTGGTTCATTATTATTGTGTAGGAATGCAACAGATTTCTGTATTTTGATTTTCTGCCCTACAACTTTGCTGAATCCAGTTATTAGTTCGAATAGTTTTTTGGTGGAGTCTTTGGTGTTTTCTATATATAGTATCATGTCTTCTGCAAATAGAGTTTTACTTCTTCCTTACCTGTGTGGATGCCTGTTATCTCTTGTCCAGTTGCTGTAGCTAAGACTTTCAGTGCTATATTGAATGTAAATGGTGAGACTAAACGTCCTTATCTTGTTTCTAAACTTAGAGGAAACACTGTCAGCTCTTTGCCATTGACTATGATGTGAGCTATGGGTGTGTCTTATACAGGCTTTATTATTTTGAGGTATTTTCCCTCTATACTCATTTTGTTGAGAATTTTAATCTTGAAAGGATTAATTCTGTCAAATGCTTTTTCAGCATCTATTGAGATGATCATAGTAGTTTTTATCATTCCTGTTGTTATGTAGTGTATGACACTGATTGATTTATGAATATTGTATCATCCTTGCATCCTTAGAATACATCCAACTTGGTCATGATGGATAATCCTTCTGATGTATTTTTGAATTTGGTTTGCTAATATTTTGTTGAGGATTTTTGCATCTATATACATCAGGAATATTGGTTTATAATTTTTCATTTTTTTGTAGTGTCTTCATTTGCTTTTGGTGTGAGTGTGAGAGTGATGCTGGCCTAATAGATTGAGTTTGGAAGTATTTTATCCTCTTCTACTTAATATATTAAGAAGGATGGGTATTAGCTCTTCTTTAAATGTTTGGTGGAATTCAGCTGTGAAGGAATCTGCTCCTAGAATTTGTTTGTTGGGAGTATTTTGATTACCAACTCAGTTTCAATACTGGTAATCTTTCTGTTCAGATTTTCTGCTTCTCCCTTGGCCAGTCTAGAAAAGTTATACTTTTCTATGAATTTATCAATTTCTTCTAGGTTGTCCAGTTTATTGGCATACAATTTTTCATAGAATTCTCTTGTAATTCTTTGCATTTCTGTGGTGTCAATTGTAACTTCTCCTTTTTTGTTTTTGATTTTATTTGTGTCCTCTCTTTTTCTCTTGAAGTTTGGCATGGGGTTTGTCCATCTTCTTATCTTCTCAAAGAACCAGATGTTGATTTCATTGATTTTTCCTGTTGTTTTATTCTTCTCTATTTTATTTATTTCTGCTCTGATCTATATTATGTCACTCCTTCTATTTACTTTAGGTTTTATTTGTTCCCCTTTTTCTAGTCTCTTCAGTTGTGAGTTTAGTCTTTATTTGGGATTGTTCTTATTTCTTGAGATAGGTCTGTATTGCTATGTACTTTCCTCTTAGAACCACTTTTGCAGCATCCCACATATTTTGAACTGTTGTATTTTTTATTTCATTTGTCTCCATGTACTGATTGATTTATTCTTTGATTTGTTCCTTGATCCATTGATGATTTAGAAGCATGTTGTTTAGCCTCCCATGTGTTTGTGTGCATTTTTTTTCTTTGTATATTTGATTTCTAGTTTCATACCATTTTGGTTTGAAATGATGATTGATACAATTTCAGTCTTTGTATTTATTGAGGCTCCTTTTGTGTCCTAATATGTGATCTCTTCTGGAGAATGTTCACGTGCACTTGAGGAAAGTGTATATCTACTTATTTTGGGTGGAATGTTCTGTATATATCAGTTAAATCCATCTGATCTAGTGTGTTGATCAGTGTCTCTATTTTCTTATCTATTTTCTGTCTGGATGATCTGTCCATTGATGTAAGTGGGGTGTTAAAATCTTCTAATATAATGATATTAGATTATATGTAGCTATTTTCCCTTTAGGTCTGTTAGTATTCATTCAATAAATTTAGGTGGTCCTATGTTAGGTGCATAGATATTTACAATTGTTATACCTCTTGTTAGATTAATCTCTTTATCATTATGTAATGTCCTTCTTTGTCTCTTGTTACTTTCTTTGTTTTGAAGTCTATTCTGTCTGATACAAATACTGCAACTCCTGATTTTTTCTCCCTATTATTTGCATGAAATATCTTTTCTTTCAGTCTGTGTATGTCTTTGGGTTTGAAGTGAGACTCTTGTAGGCAGCATGTAAATGGGTCATGTTTCCTTATCTGTTCTGCCACCCTATTTCTTTTGAGTGGTGCATTCAGTCCATTTGCATTTAAGGTTATCGATAGGTATGCACTTACTGCCATTTTATTGATTGTTTTCTTGGTTGTTTTTGTAGTTCTTCTCTGTTCATTTCTTCCTCACACACTTCTCTTGTTATTTGATATTTTCTTCAGTCTTATGCTTTGATCACTTTAAAAAATTTTTGTGTGTGTATCTATTATATTCTTGCACTCTTTTCTTGTGATTTAATGTTTTTCCTTAATGTTATGCTTGGATTTCTTTTTTTAAATAGTTTTTTGTATATCTTTTATAAGCTTTAGGTTTGTTGTTACCATAAGGTTTACAGATAGTTTCTTAAATATATAAAAGTCTCCATATGTTGATGGTTGCCCATTTTTTAACACAATCTAAAAGTACTACTTTTTTATCCTTCTTCCTCCTCTACACTTTCTGTATAAGATGTCTTAATCTACATCTTTTGAGTTTCCCTTGTCTAATTTTGTGTATAATTGATTTTACTACTTTTGTTTATTGAAATTCATATTTGCTTAGTAAGTCATTTTTCTACTATATTTACCTTAGGTTTATTTTTACTGATGAAGAATATTTAAGATTAAGAATATTTCCATCAACAGAAGTTCCTTTAACTTGTCCTGTAAGGCAGGTTTACTTGTGATGAATTCTTTTAACCTTTGTTCATCTGGAAACTTTTAATCTCTCTTCCAATTCTGAATGATGACTTACTGGGTAAAGGATTATTGATTGTAGGTTTTTTCCTTTCAATACAGAAATCTGTTGATTGCCTTATGGAATTTCCATTAGGGTTAACTATCTGCCTATCTCTTGCTGCTTTGAAGATTCTCTCCTTATTTTTAATCTTAGCCAATTTAATTACTGTAAGTCTTAGTGTTGTCCTCCTGGGGTTCTTTTTGTTAGTAGTTCTCTATGTTTCCAGGACCTAGGTGTCTATATCCTTCCCCAGGTTGGGGAAGTTTTCAGCAGTTATTTTTACAAAGAGACTTTCTACTCCTTTGCCTCTCTCTTCCTATTCTGGGATGCCTATATGCAGATGCTGTTTCACTTGGAGTTGTCCCACAGCTCTATTAACATCTTCTTTTTAGAAATTCTTTTTTCACTCTGTTTCTCAGTTTGGTTGCTTACCTATTCTCTAATTTTCCTTCTCATTGATTCTTTCCTCTACCTTCAGCAATCTACTATTCATTTCTTCCATTGTGTTTTTCACTTGTTATTTTTCATCTCTGAGTAGCTGTTTTTCATATTTTCTATTGCTTAGTTGAAATTCTCACCAAGATCATCAATTGTTTTCCTCAGATCATTGGGCATTTTGGTGTCAAATTGTGTGACTTTATATATTTTGGATATGAACCCCCTGTCAGATATATCATTTGCAAATATATTACCCATTCAATAGGTTACCTTTTTGTTTTGTTGGTGTTTTCCTTTGCTGTGCAAAATCTGTTTATATAATCCCACTTGTCTATTTTTGCTTTTGTTTTACTTACTTGGCAAGATATATCCAGAAAAAAATAACTAATGCCAATGTTCACAAGTTTACTACTGATGTGTTCTTTTAGGAGTTATATGGTTACAGGCCTTATATTTAGATGTTTAATCTATTTTTCAGTTAATTTTTGTGTACGGTGTAAGACAGTGTTCAGTTTCATCCTTTTTCATGTAACTCTATAGTTTCCCAAAACCATTCATTCAGGAGACTGTTTTCCTCATCATATATTCTTGTCTCTTTTGTCATTTTTAATTGGTCATAATAACATGGGTTTATTTCTAGGTTCTAAATTCTGTTCTATTGGTCCATGTGTCTTTTGCCATAGACTGTTTTGCCATACTGTTTTTATTATTGTAGTTTTGTAGTTTAGTTTGAAATCAGGACCCATGCTACTTCCCCCCAAGCCCCTGCTCTGTTCTTCTTTCTCAACATTACTTTGGCAGTTTATATGATTTATATGTTGATATATTTTATTTGTGAAAATTAATGTGTCTCACCTATATTGGTCATTATAAGAAACTTAAGGGCTAAAAGACGTTTTAATTTGTCCTCACAATTTACAGTTTAATAGGGTTACACTGGTCTGCCTCAGGTATAAATTTTGTTTTCAATGGAATGCAATCACAGTATTCTGACTTTTAAATAAGGTTTTTCCATATACTTCATACTATCTATAATTAAAAGCCCATGTTATTATTTTTATCTTAAGTCCATGATTGAAAAAGATAATGCTTATTTTGTGCTTTGAAATATAGCATTAGAATTATTAAATTTATCTTGTACCTCTATATTAGACATAGTCAATGCTACTATTTATCAGTATGTGTAGTTTGTTATTATGGCCCTTACATGACAGTAACTGTAATTGGCCTAATTCTTCTTAATTTTTTCTCATAGAGAATGTATAAAAAAGCATTGATTAATAGAGGCATATGTGAAGAAGAAGTACTAATAGTTTAATAAGAAGGAAGAGTTTTTTAAAGTCAGGGGTAAAATACATGGTATGAACTACTAGAATTTTGCTTGTTTTGAAATCAGTTTCCCATCACTTTTTAAGAAAATATAAATATTATGACATACAAAGTTTTCAAAAGCTAAAACTTTCTTGGAAATTTTTTTTTATAGTAGAGCAATGGATTATGGTAAAACCATACTGCATTTGAGGAAAGAGAAGAAATAAATTATACTATATAAATGGCAGCTGTGTAAATATTTACACAGAAATAAATAAGTTATAAAAAAAGTGATGGATAACATTCTAAAGATGAGAAAAATGAGACAAACAACAGTTGTAAATAACAGTAGTTACTGTTTTATCTATTAATTCTTCCATTTGCTCAAAGTAGTGAGTAGTTAACATAGAACATTAAATTTGGTACAACATAGGTTAGCAATGCTGGCATCAAAATAAATAAACTACGGGCTTGCTCACTATAAACAATATACACATATGTGAAATTAAGTTGCATTGATATATTTACAACATATTTGCTTAAGAAATTCTGAGTTAAAAATGATTTTTGTCATTCATTTAAGCAAGTAGTGAGCTCCTACTATTCAAAAAGCTAGGTACCAAAAAAACGTAAAGCATGATCTACCTCTCTACAGCCAACACAGTAAAGGATGTTATTAGGTAAACCATTAACTTAAAAATTAACACTCACACACAAACACACACATACACACAGGTTCATATGAGAGCTTTCTGCAAAGTGTAGTGTGTGATATGTGCCTTGCATGAAATGGTGGGGTATATATTGTTCAATACAAACTTCACAAAGGATATAAACTGGCACATGAATCATGAGAGTTTATCAATATATCAGGGATAGGAATCATGGGAGTTAATCTATCAAGGGCAGAAATGAAGAAGAATATGGATGAAGAATGAAAGTGCGGGAATATATGGTACATGAAGCTAAATAAGTGTCTAATTAAATAATTAATACATTTTGGAAATAATAAAAGTCTCTCATTCACAGATTTGTACCCAGTTCAAACTGTGCATATGTACAGTTAAATAGAATGATCTAGAGAACTGGACTGAGAACACTTAGGAAAGAGCTGTGTTTCATTCAAAATGGCAGAGTTTGTTTACATCCACAATTAGCAAGTAAATAATTATGTTAAAGTATTTTTGGATGTTCATCTTTTAGACTTTTGAAACCGTTTTCTCTTAGAGGTTTGTAAATTTGTAAATGTGCAGACAATAAGAGGAATTACTAATTATATTTTTTCAAACTTTACTATATTTTATATTATTCTAATAATGCTTTATAGATGAGTAGAACATTTTAATTAAAATATTTAGAGAGCTAATGATTATGGGAAGTAATTAATTTAGTTCATTTAATACCATTATATAAATGATATGAAAATGGATAATATTTTCTACATGGCAAATCCTCAAAAACAATATATTTTGTGTTTTTAATAATACCACAATTAGAGCATGAATAGCAAATAATATAAATAATACATACCAGAAAATTGATAGCAGATATTGTGACTTGCCTGTTTCCAAATGCTAGAAAGTAGGAAAAGAAAATTATGCAAGCACTCAAAGTTTGGATTGTCACACAACTGACATAATTTGGTCAATGCTCTCCTCTAATAAAAAATTACTGTATGGTAGGTAATGAAACTTTTGGGTTGATACTTTTGCAATCTAAAGAGATGAAATATTTTTGCTCTCCACATGTATTTTCTTCTAGCAATCTAATGGTAATTAGAACACAAATTGAATCTATTTTTATTTTGTAGTATTAACCTCTATGAAGGCAGATTTAACTTCTCATTTGTCCCTTTGAAAGCACATTAGTATGGCTTAGCATATGAAGACACACAATAATATCTCCTGTCATTTAATGTTTAATGAAAGAAAATGCTAATAATAATAACTTTTGCCTTGATGGTTTATAACAGGCAATATTTTAAGTGTTTGAAATTTTTTCATCATAAAAGCAAGTATAATTGCTCTCATCTTAAAGTAAAGAAACATGTAGGTTACATAACTTCTCAAATCATATAAAGCAATGGACAAAAAGGGTATTAAAAATAGTGTCCTAAATTCAGCTTGCTCATGGAAGAGAACTTGGAATATAAAAAAGTACTAGAAATAGACTTTTCTGATAAGATCATCATTTGTATTAACAATTGCATTTCTTCCATATTTGTGTGCGTATACATGTAAATTATATTTACTTATATAAAAACACCTACAACTAAAAATTAGTATAAATGCCTTATCTTGAATCTTGCATTTTTTTCATGTAAGGATGTATTTAAAGGCTTTTCTAATATTATTAAACATTCATTGTCAAAACTATCCAGGAATACATGTAATAATTTAAGATGTGGCTAGCTCTTACATTAAATATTATCTAATTGTTACATAAAGTCATTTTAATTTTTGTATGATAAATAATACTGCTTCAAACATCTTTCTTCATGAGTCTGTATTGAAGTTCTTTTTATATGGGCTAGAAATTTAAGTGTGTTTTAGTTGAAAGTTACCGAAGTATTTATGCATGGATATATATGTATAAAATACATATAACATCCACAAGTACTGGAAATTTTGCTTTTATAAGTGTATATATCTGATTATAAATTAAATGCAGCAATGGAGAAAAATTGAGAAATAGTTAAAAGTGTAAAGGGAAAATAAAATACATTAAAAATCTCACTATTCATAGTAAATCAGTTAAAATTGGATTTTCCCCCTTTTTAAATATAAGTATTTGTTACATATTTTTTACAGTATTTGCTAGAATGTTTTATATTCACCTATTCCCTGAATATTATGCTGTACTCATTTTGTCATATAATTAAACATTCTTTTCTAGCTAAATTACAATAATTGGGTAATATTCATCCTTATCTGCTATATTTTTTTTGATTGTGCTTACTACTCAACAAAACTTCATTCATTCAATAGCACTATACTGTGTTCTTATGATAAATTAATTTTAAAGTAAGCCAAATGCAACTGTTACCTGAATTATCACATGACAACAAAATGGAAGTTTACAGCCTTGATAAGTGTTACTAATAAGAATCTATATAGTATTTAATGTAAGAGCTAAAACGGATGTATTGTTATTCAAGGAGTTAACAGATGAATCTCTGAACATGATTGAACTTCGATCTAATAAATGTTTAAAAGAGTTCAAAGCATTTCTTGCAGCAGGATAGTGAAGACATACCTTGTTTTAATTTTTAGAAGATAAATAACAATTTGATGAAAGTGGGTACTAGGCCAATGGGTATAATTTTAGTTAGTTCCAACAAACTATTTATTTCCAACAAACAAAACTGAAGATAGTATAATTTAAACAACCTTTCCAGAAAAAAATGTAGCCATCATTAAAACTTTCTGAAATACTTTATAATTTGCAGATATCTCACCTTCAAGTAGGAAAAAAAGAGGCCTTTTTTCCTTGATTGTTGTCAGATATTTATGTATTTTTCCAAACATAAGCCTTCCAGTTTGCAATTAATGTAATATTCCTGCCATTTGGCAGTTTTCAATTATGAGAGTATGGAGTTCAAGAAGTATGGAAAGTGACCTCCTTGATGGTGTACATGTTGGTAATACCTACAAAAACGTTGTTTTTCATTTAAGTGTGTCTATGTGTGTAAATGTACAGATGCTACTAATTTTGCAATCAAAACTATTGCAAATAGGACTATAAAAAAGGTGAAACAGTGTTGGTGCAGAGCCTACAGAAAAAGGTGGAAAAAAACAGTTAATGCAAACAGCAGAGAACAACAGTGTTAATTATGACAACATAAAAAGACAGAAAAATAATAACAATAATTATAACGTAAAAAAAATCCTGAATTAAAAACTTGAGTATGTAAGTCAAAAGAACATATATAAAGTGAAAGCACAGAAAACTAAGATGAAAACATTAAACACGAAATCCAGCCTCTGTTTTTTCTTTTTCTAATTGTGAAAGTAAAATGAAGAAAAATTACATAATAAGCATTCAGGTTTTAAGAAAAAATTTCAAAGGAAACAATGTAAAAGTTGGCTTAACTGTCTATTTTGCAGCTCTAAGCAGATAAATTTAATGCAGCACATAGAGTAAAATGTTTTAAAAGAAACATTTTAATTAGTATGTTTGTTTCATTTTCCTTAAATATGATTATCTAATAAAATTATAGCTACTTTTCTGAAAACAGCTTTAATATGTATTGCTTCCTCTTTTGTTACTTTTTCATAGTCTTTTCTGTAAGATTATTTTTACTTTTAGATACCTTTTTGGGAATGTGTTTTAAATATTCAGTTTTAAATTTTTTGATTTAAAATTTTTTGTTCTTAACTATGAAAGGTTAATTTCATCTCATCTGAAGATAATGTAGTTTGCAGTATTTCTACTTTGGGGGAACAGCATTGAATTTTTATGAATTAATATAATCCATTTTAAAAAATATAATTATTTAATCTATAGATTCTAATCAGAGATATAAAAGAGGAAGATCTTTAAAAATCTTACAAAGATGTAATGAAGTTAAGGAAGGATATTTTAGTAGCATAGCTGCCAAAAATTAAAATGAAATTCTAGGGAAAAAATAAAGCCTAATAAATGTCATAAGCATATGACAAATTAGATTTGTTGGATCCTGTTATTTGTCTGCAATGTAGACTAGTTATTCTAGGGCTACATCACTATTGCTATGGACTAAATGGTGTCCCCCAACATTCATATGTTGAAACCCTAACCCTAATATAACGGTATTAGGAAATGGAGCTTAAGGGAAGTAATTAAGTTCAGGTTAGATCATGATAATAAGCTCCTCATGCTGGGATTTATGTCCTTAGAAGAGACACCTGAAGAGCTTCTCCCTTTTTCTCTCTACCATGTAAGGAAAATGAGAAGCCATATGAAAGTCAGGAAGAGAGTTCTCAGCAGAGAAACCAATCTGCCAGCACTTTGATCTTGGACTTCCCAGCTTACACAGCTGGGAAATACATTCCTCTTGTTTAAGGCACTTATTCTCTGTTATTTCATACAGCAGCCAAAGCTAAGACAACTATCAGGTTAAGAAATAGAAGCTTCTCCTGCTTAGATCAAAATATGTGATCAAGTGGATATGCTCTTTTCTTTTTAAATTCCATGAAAATGTTTATCCAGAATATCTGAATTTATCTGTCTGGCTGATGGGGGGTTAGCTAGCCATTTGCTCAATAACTACTTTCTTTGTGCAAACTGCTGCAGTCTGTTTCAGTTACTAGCTAGTGGTGAGTGAACTGAGTGACAGACATGCAGTTCCCAATCACCACCAGGTGTCACTGACCATGATCTGCATGTTATTTCTGGAGTGATATATGGACTGAAGAGCTAGCTGCAAAATATGTGCTTTATGCATATTTTATGATCAATTTATGCAATTGAAATTAACGTATGTGGTCACTAAAATTTGAAGAATAGTTTTGGGGGCTGTATTAATTAACTAAACTATAAAAACTGAAATCTGTGTATATCCAAGGCATGCAAAGCACTGACTGCCTATACATGACACTCACTTTCCACTTGGAGTCAGTATTGAAAGTAAAGTTGCACAGAACTTGAGTCCTACTTACAAATTACGCAGTTAAGAGACTTCAGAACAGTAAAATCAAGCTATCAGAGGCCTTGTTTACCTAATCTGTAATGGGGAATATTAATACTTATATAATAATGTTCCTTATTATACAATTAATAGCAATTTTATAGTCCTTGATAAACATAATTTTCAATAAATATTTTACATATATTAGCAGTCAACCTCTATTATTTTATATCAGCTATACAAATGTAGCATTTTTCAGTCTCCTGTTATTAAATATGCTATGGAGCAAGAGTATCTACTTACCAGTTAATGGTCTAAAGTTACTAAATACATCTTCTGCTAAAATATTTTAAAACTCGGAGTTATATGAGTTTTCTTCAATATTCATAGTTAATTAGTAGTACTTAGAAGACTTCGGCTTTTGAACTTCGCAGTCATTTACTATTAACCTAGCCTGTTAAACTAGATTTGTTGATCTTAGCAAAGAGCCTGAATAATGCCACGCTGTTGGTACTTCAAAGATATTAAGGTGTTTTAAGTTATTTTATAAATCTAAAATAAAGCTTGCATACATCATTCATTTCCATTTATTTCAAAGTTTTTAAACACCAGAAATAGACCATAAAAATTTTATTGTCAAACATAAAACCTCAACTTGTGTAGCACTGGGTGTGTGCTTCATGGGCTGCACTCAAAGTAGAGGAAAGAAAGGGCCTTAGTTAGTAAAAGCAATGGGCTTCTTTGGACAGGATGGGAATGATTTCTCCCAGGATTAGGAATTTAGGATTTACGTTTGGTCCACTGTGCTTCCCGCCACATTGCTTCATCTGAATCAAGGGCAATGACATCTAATAAAATTATAAATAGGAAAGAGTATGTCACAGAAAAAAGGTATGTCTCTGTTTTTTCTTATTGAACCATATTGCAAAGGATAGTTATTATTTTTTAAAATCTTGAAAGCTGATTTTATGTCATCATGAGATCATAGAGTATTTTTTTTCCTTATTCTTTACTCTTTCACTTTATTGCCGTTTTAGAATCCACAATCAACTCATATTTTGGCTAGACTTCTTATAGAGAGAAACTAAATCAAAGATTGTCAGTGAAATCTGCCTTCTAAGTCTACATAAAAAATTAATGGAGTATGATATGGAAGCAATTTAAAATTGACATTCTTTCTCACTATTTGCATATTTGTTTAAGTAGGCCGTGTTCATTTCTGTGAAGTTTAGAAGAGAGTTTTGATTTTGGCAAGTTCGTATGGGATTAATTACAAAAAAATCTTACATACATGGTGGTGTATACCGTGGGTGATTAATGTAGTAAGCAATCCAAGAAGTGAATCCCCAGTAAAATGCACAGCCCTACAAATAAGATAAAATAACAGGGAGTATATATACAAAAAAATCACATCATTCTAAACCATCCCATACATTTATATGCTACATTGCAACAATTTTGTATGAAGAATTATATAAATTTTCTAAGAAAAATGAAGTGCTTTCTCACCAGTAAAACAGGATTTTGAAATTACCTATT
The DNA here is from genome assembly GCF_040802235.1 of Manis javanica. Lineage (NCBI taxonomy): Eukaryota > Metazoa > Chordata > Mammalia > Pholidota > Manidae > Manis > Manis javanica. The sequence continues at coordinate 122,419,788 of NC_133160.1, read as the reverse complement.
TGATATCACTAAGGAAATGCATTTACTTTTTGCTCAACTTTTATTAATATAAGTGGGTATTTATGATACTGTGACAATTATATTTTAGACATATAATAATATATATATTACTATACCAATATATTTTAGAAATATTTTTCAAGAATTTTTTCAAGTAATAAATATGAATGAAGTAATAAAACTAATAAATCATCTGTTACATGAGAGAGACTAATAGTCATCTTCTAACAGTAAATAAATAAAAAATAATTATTCAATCGTTAGTAATAAATTGTCTTGATTGATTAGAAAGGCAAATAGCCTAACTTTAGGAGTCCTAGGTTATAAGCTGATCTTGAACTGATTTGATAAATTTTAATACCTTCCAGCATAAGCGAAGCTAGTCTAAAGTAATTTCTAGGGTTTCTAAGAGCTCTAGAGTTACTGTTTCATTATTACAGTGACAACAATAGAATGGCTACCTTGTTGAAATTTTAGAAAACAGGTATTTACCAAAATCCAGGAAAACTTTATTAAGGACATAATTCATACTGCAACTAAATTTTAAATTGGAAAATAAAGTAAATTTTAATTGGAATTGGAAAATTGAATTGTGGCATGTAATCTAACATACATTTCCATTTCAATCATTCAGAAAGTTTCCATTTTCATGATAACTACAGTTAATAACTCTTGTATTTACCATTTTATGGAAGAGTGAAGACACTGTCATCATACTAAGAACTGAATAAATATGAGGAACAGTTTTATCATTTTAATCACTAAGAAGTATATTTATAGCAAGGCTCATATATGAGATTCCTTCTCTTCAAGTGGCACTTAAAGAATCTGAATTCAATGCTAAATATAGTATTTCTAAAATTAAAGGTGCCTGAACATATGTGGCTTGTAACATAAGGTCATGGAAAATCTTTTATTGGTTGAGGGCAGATCCAGTAAAATAGATCGCACAAGAGCAGAATGTTTAAGGTATGCTAATGTAGATGAACAAAAAAATCAAAGCAGAAGGGAAATACCACGATTGAATTATTTTGCAGATGATCAAATACATAACATTCCTCAATAATAATTAAAATTACAAATCACATCATTCCTTACCTTTATCAATTTTTTCAAAGGTGTATGTCCAGCAGAAACTTTGTGAACAAATAAGGTTTCCAAGAGACATCTGATGTAGTGTATACAATGACAAAAGCATGCCAAGCTAGAAATAAAATAAAACATAAACCCATTAAATTCTCTTTCAAAAATCTGGCTTGTGTTATGCATTAGACATTTTTTTTAGTTTACTTCAATATTATATATTTTAAGAAATATTATTTCTAAAACAAAACACAAGTATTTGCCTTAATATTTTTATTCTAGAAAATTTCTAAATGTATTTAATAATGAAAGCACTGTTAGGCAACAGTCTATAAATTTACTTCTAAGGGTGCTCAAGATATTTTATAATACCAATCTTAAACTGCTCAGACCTGCCCCAGAAATATATATGAAATACAATAATTGCAAATGTGCTTATATCAAATAGCCCCATGACTGAAGCAGCAAGTTTAAAAGTTTTGAATGTGGCTAAAATCTACGTAGAATGAATGTGACATTTTTGTAATATTCAGAATAAACTTTTTCATTGTCTGGTTGTCCTTTAGCAAGTACCATACATTGAAAAAGTTTGAATTTCATTTTCTATAGAGTCAATGCCACTTTTGTTTTGCTTGGTTTTTTTCTATGTTTGATTTTTGCCTATGTAACCTATTGTAAAACTTATGGTCTTGTTTTTTCTTGTTTGTTTTTGTTGTTGTTTTAAGTTACCGCCTCTTCTTGCCATTTATATAACTATTATGTTAAAAGTGAAAGCCAGATATCATTACAGAAGTACAGTTTTTATTTATACTTAAGAGAAGTATATTCCATTAAATACTTCCATTAAAATCTGTACCCATTTTGTTATGAATAACAATTTCAAAGTTCAGAAACTTCATTTGTTATTTAAAAAAATCAATATAGATAGAAAATTGCAGACTTATTGAGCAAAAAATCAGCATGTCATTTACTCTATGTAAAATCAAACACTGAGTCTCCACTGGGAGTTTATTTAAACAAAAATGAATTCATTATGTCTGTGTTAATAACAGTGACTTCAGGGAGGAAAAATAAATAATCAGACACAAACTAATAAATAATCTGACACAAACAGATGACTTGGCTAAGTTGTCAAGAAATTTATCTTTATTCATTAATGTATAAAAATATAATTGTGCACACATTATGGGAGAACATGTTCTATGTGATATGTGTATCTATGAACAATAGACAAATTCTAAAAGAAATGAGAGAATAAAGTAGATATGTGGGGGTAGAGATTTCTAGACAGTTGGACGTGTATAAACAAAGTCCTGATATAGGAGGTTGCTTTGTGGGTTCAAACGACTGGTGAGGGAATCAGTATCTCTCCTAGGTTTTTTGTAGAAGTAATTACATAAATAGTTGAGTAATAAAATTTTGCATTTTGTAAGAAAGCAGAAAAATTAGGTTATGCCCAACAATGTAACAGAGCAATAACTGAGAAATTTTTGTTCAAGCTATGATTAAACTAGTTAATTTATTTGTTTTCCATCATATCATGTGCATATAGAGATCAGCATAGTACATACATCTATGGCTTACTGCTTGGATATATGCCATTTTGCACATTATTGCTAACACGCCAAGTCTGATTTCACTCCAAAATATTTTCTGTTTAATTATGGTTGACTTCCCTTTAAATGTCAACTCTTTCTCTGTCCATTGCTGTTAATTGAATGTCCATAAGTAAGCTTGGATTCAATTATTTTTCCAATCAAAATATCTGAAAATACTGTATTAAGTAAGTTTCAATATGTCAGGGCTGTGAAAGAACACAGTCCCACCTTTAGAGAGCTGTGCCAGTTTTTGGCTGTACAAGCACACAAGGGCAATGAGGCCACAGGGGAAGGATTCCAGGAGCTGGGAAAGCCTCTGGGAAGTCAACACAGAGATGACTGTAGAATTTATTGGCATGCAGTGTGAAAGATGAAGGATGAACTGAAAGTGTGAGACTAACAAGGTGGGTGACCTAAACATATAGTCAGACTGAATGCTGAGTGTACAGGAGGTTTCTAGGGCTGCTTTTCCAGCCCTGATGATGTAGCCAGAAACACTAAGGAAGTGGCCTTAGCAACAGTGCAGCTTTTTCACTGAAGAGACAATGACACTCTAGAGTATGTATCTCTATTCCTACCATTGATTGAATAAAGAACATTTACATTATACCGAGTTGTGGGCCCTCCTCTCACTACTTGATGGGGATAGAATTCCTGCAGGAAATTAGCCTTTAGTCCTAGTGTGCAGAAATTTCTAAGAGATCCAAAGAATTTTGTGGAGGTTGAGGCACGTGCAGATTTGAACATACAAAAAAAAATACTTTCAATTCTGTGATACAATCAAAGCAACTTTTGGAGAGTTAACATTGGAGTTTGTTAACTGGATGTGACATTTGAAATGTGATCTTGAGAACTGACATCTTCCATCCTGAAACTGGGTTGCCTGATAAAGCTTGTGATTATTTTATAGGCCTCTGCTAAACAGAGTTGAATTTCAAAAGTAGTTTGGGTGCTTGTATGTTTCTGTTCTGGAATGATCTCATATAAATTTAAGATGTTATTCTAATTTGGAACAATGCAGCACAAATACATTTATCACTGAAATGTTATAAACCATGCTGTGTTTGTGTGTAGGAACAGTGACAGACAGTCAATTCTTTTGAGAATGTCAATGGGAAAAATGTTCTTTCTTCACGTTGTGCTATGTATCTAATACAGGTTATAGTTTTGGTCTAAAAAATGAGTACAATTACTTTCTCCTTATGAACTCCCCACCCCAGACTTTTTCTAAATTAATTGGGCATTCTCTTCACCAAAGTAAAAGGAAGATAACAATATTCTAAAGAGCCCTGAACAATTTGCCCATCATCCCCGATAACTAATCTCCCCTTGCCTCTCTGTACTTCTGCTACACTAGCTTTTTTCCCACTCCTGCAAAGCACAAAACTGTTTTGTACCAGAAATAATTTCCATATGAAGATTCCTAAATATACAGTTAAAATCTGACTCATCCTTCTAGGAAATAAAAAGAGAAAGAAGTTCTTTGCAAACAACCTAATTAACATAAAATCTGTATACTAATTCATCACCTCCTTAATTCGTATGTACTGTTTGTATTACGTACTGTACCACTGGGTGGCGTAACCTTCTAGAGCTCTCTTCCGTGTCGTATATATATGGGATCCTCAAATAAAAGAGGAGATATATTAGCAGAGGTCCTGTGTATTCAGCCAAAAATACCTGAAAATAAGAAGGTAATTTAGATTAAACAATAAATCTTTATAGATTTTTTTAAAGGTTTACTTATGACCATAATAAGCATGTCCACAGACTTGGTCTACAGCATGAACTGGTGAAATGGGACAGGTGAGCATCTACTCTTTAAAAAGAATTAGACTAGGTGCTAATGCAAATAACAAGAAGTCTCCCTTGGAAGAATTAGCCAAGAGTTAAGGAGGACAATTAGAAATAATTAATTTAAATTAACTTAACTATTGAGCCTAATATAATGATTTATTCATAAATAGTACAAAGAAGTTTTTATTTAACTAACAAACTATTATGAACATATTTCTTTGTGTCTCCCCAGCCCTGTATACACACTCCATCTTCTATGTAAACTGTCCCTGTCACTGGGTGGAATGGGCTATATTGCCTATTTTTTTAAAGAAATATATATTCATGGCCATGTCATTTTGAACTCAATTGATGACACTAATTCAAACTGAAATAATATAGTTCTCTGTTTTGGAAATTTTAGCCCTTAATTATAATGAGTCGGAGTGGGTAGTTAAAAGGATTGCCATCTGAATTCTGCAGCTGAAGGGCAATCGTTTTTTGTGAAGAGAGATATTTGATTTGTGGAGGGACAATCATAAGATTTGGAAAGATAATTGGAAACAAGACTATACGACTGCAGGAAGATTTATTGGCTGATTTTCTGACAGTTTTCTAAATCTGATGAGTCTTGATTATCTGGCTTTGTCTTAATGCTAAAACCAGATTAAAGTCACTGTGGAATTTTCAGAGAAGCAAAAATAATTTACTTCTGAGTGTTCAAAGAGAGAGAAAAAATATGACATGACAATGATAAACTCGATGGCCATACTACTTTGCTTTATCTTTGCCAATTTTCATTATTTTCCATGAAAGAAAACTTGAAAATCCGTGTTTTGCCCAAATATGCAGGTGTACCCATAGATTAGAAATAATGCTTTTTGTTGAGAGTTTGTATAACTAAATGGTTAGAATATATAATGGATATGCATGTTTTTACATATATGCTTATATTTACATATATATATAGCTATTTATATATGTAGGTTTCTTCAGTTATCATTTTTCTTTTTAACAATATTTATTATCACATGAGCTAAAATAGAGTTTATATGAGGGCAAAAACACTGCAACATCTGATAAATTCAGTGTAAAAGCAACCTTTTTCCTGAGATGCTGTATTAATTTGTGGTATACAACATGCCAGATGTTTAGATATAAAGAAAAAATGTTTTGAATGTCTGATAACAGTTTAATTCCAGAAAAATTAGGAGAGTGATTGTTTTATTACAACAAAAAGTTTAAAATATTTATTGCAATGCCATCCAATCTAATCAACTCTGAGCAGATTCTCTAGTAATATATCAGAAATGAGAAACATTTGGAACAATATAGTCAACCTGGACCAAATGTCACTCTTTATTAAATTAATAAAAATTTTAGCACAAATATGAAGGTTTTTTGGATGAGAGGAAATTAAACTATAATCTTATCTCTATCATCCCCTAAAAATAAACAGGAAGAGCCTGCTAGCTTATCACATTATGTCTAGGCAGGCCCAATATTTTATCACAAACATTGTTCATTCTGAAACACAGGGGTTAAGACAGTACCGAAGTGTGAAGGATAACCCTGAATTGAAAGTACTGAAGAATAATAAGAAATAACTTTTGAATACTGTATCTTTCAAAAAAAAGTCTATTTGGGTACAAATAAAAGAAAGGAAGAGAGCTGTTTTATTAGACTTCGGAAGTAATCAGAAAATAGTTTCAGAATTAATAAAAACTAGGTCCAGATGGACAAATATTGATAAGAGAGCCTTCTGTAAAAGGAATTGCTCTTCTTCTACTAAAAAAAGAATAAAACCAAAACCAAATAAACAAATATGCCAGTGATAAGCCCAAGCAAATTAATTAATTTACAAAGATTTGGGACTCCATTATAGTCTAAAACCCTAGTAGAAATTCTATATTCAAAATAAGTAGATACACTTTCTTTTTACTTTGAAGATATGTATACTACTTTTAAGTTCAGGTTATTTCCAATACCAGATTATTTCATGGAGTTCTACAGTTCTCTGGATTAAACTAATATGTTGCTTTAAACATTAAATGCACTACTTCAAGTAGGCAAGCTAGGTAATGGGGATTTTTTGGCACTTTTGCAGAACATCCAACCTGCTCTATGTCTAAACTGAAAAGGGAGGAAAGCAATAAGCTGCTTCAGAAAATATAAATTGAAAGGTGTCTGTGATTATTGTGAAAAAAAAAAGAAAACTTTTAAGTTGTCATTATTAGGGTGGTGTTGGCTTTACATCTTTAAAATTGCAACTGACAGCTGAAAGCAAAATAAATTGCACATTTCACAATTGTTGAAAATTACTGGCAAAGGTAATCAGTGCCAACCTCAATCTTCCAAAGATAGTACAGCTACTAAATAAAATAATGAGGGCATTCTCCAATAGTAGTATCACTTTGTACTCACTCAGTATTACTGAAGCTAATATGATAGTTGCCAAAGATGTTTTTTAATTTAACCCTTATATGAATAATATATACTTATTCCAAGTTATTCAAACAAACCTAATGAAATTGGTGAGAAATTTTGATCACAATGATTTTCAGGCTTTAAGTTGCTACTGAGTCACTGAAGAATTAGAAGGTCAAATGTCAAACAGAACTTATGAGTAGTGATTAAACCTAGAATATGAAGGCTGACAAGTCTGATAAGAACACCAACATTTTGAAGAGTGCCTGAGAATGAAAGGACAAAAATTGTTGCTTGGTATTTTTCAAGGATGGAGGTGGCCTTATAAAACCTCCAAAATTTGTGTTAAGACCTAGAAGAGTTCCACTGCAGGAGTGGTGATGAAGCCGGAATCCATCTGTCTTCACAGGTAGCAAAGCTGTCTGAATCATTTCAATCATCAGTTGGATAAACATGACCTGGATCAAATAATGTCATTAGTCCATATGCAAGATTATCCATTACTGCTGAAAGAGGGATAAAATCATCCTATGCCTCAACTGATCAATTTTCACAGAAATTTTCCTACCTTAGGTCAGAAATATGAGGCATACAAGGAGTGAAGATACTGTGACCAAAACCAAGGAAAGCGACGTTCAAAGTAGAACTGAGGATTCACTTAACAGAATTATCAGAAACATAATTTTTTTTAAAGCCTATCTTTTATATGTTCAAGAAATAAAAGACAAGGTTGAGATTTTCAGCAGATATTTGAAAACTCCAAAAAGAAAATATGGAAATGTAATATGAATCCCACAAGGAGACTACAAAGAGTATAATGGAGAAACAAAAGATGGAGAGATTTTCAAATTAAATATTTATACCAAAACATAGACTATAAGTCCAAAGCAGGGTACATAGAAACATAATCATAACTATGGATATCATAGTCAAACTGGTGATAATTAAACAAAAGAAAAATTTTAAATGAAACAGAATAGATGTGTTAATTTAAAAGGAATATAGCAGACTTTTCAACAGAAACAATGGGAGTCAAAAATCAAAATAATGAAATTTTGTGAAGCAAAGACAAAAATAATTGCCAACATGGAATTATTTTTCTGCAATAATATTCTCCAAAAATAAAAGATAAATAAATAAATATGTTTTAAGATGAACAAAAAATAAGAGAATTCATCAGTGGCAGAACTAGAATAAAACAATAAAGTTGTTCTCAGGAAGAATGATAGTGATACAAGATGTAACCTCAGCATTAGAAGGAACAACTAAATTGCAGTGAAAAGGATAAATATTGGCCATATAAAATTATAGTAGTGCACTTTGACTTTAAAATATATAGAAAATTAAAATATATTACAACAATAGATTAGCTCAGGAGGAACTTAAATATAATAAAATCAATAAACTATGAAGTATCTTCACATTAGCAAACAAATTAAACAATGTATGTTGGTGTTAAGTATACTAAAGATACACCTTATAAACTCTTGAGAAACCAGTAGATTTAATAGGAAAGATATAACTATCAAATAGCAGAGAGGCTAATAGAAAAGAAAGTAAAACGATTTATTCAAAATGATGCAAAAAAAAAAAGGGTAATAGAACACATGAGTCAAACCAAAAAGAACGAATAGTTGGCAGACAGATAGTCCTTTACCATTAAATAGACTATTATGAAGATGTAAGATACAAAACTACTAAACTATTAGAAGAAAACATAAGAAAAAAACTCCAGAACCTAGAACCAGCAAAGGGTTTTTACATATGACAGTGAAGGCAAGATCCTTTAAATATTGATAAAGTAGACTCCATTAAAATAAAAAACTTTGATAACAACCACAAACACTGTTAATGGGTGAACAGACAAGTTAAAAACTAAGAGAAAATATTTGCAAACCTGCAAAACTACAACATAGGAAATACTGTAAAAACTATTGTGATATCTTTGTATGTTGAGGGATGGTAACTGCATTGCTTGTGGTAAGCATTTAGTAACGTGCATACTTGGCAAATCATGTTATACACTTGAAGCCACAGAATATTGTCTGTCAACTATATTTCAATTAAGCAAATACAAAAAAACAAACTGAACAGTGTGTCCCAGATAAATAAAAACTATGTTCAACACAAATGCCTATCACAGATAGATAACAGCTTAATTTTAAAAGAAAAATACTAAAAACCACTCAAATATCTGTCACTGGTTGAATGAGTAAACAAATATTACTAGCATCCATACAACCAGATACAACTCACCAATGAAAAGGAACTAAGCTCTGTCACATGCAATAAACAGAAGGGATCCCAAAGGCAGTATGCTTAGAGAAAAATAAACATGAATCTCAAAAAACTGGAGAGGAGCAGGTTGGTGGTTGTCCCAGATAGGGAAAAGAGAGTGTGAATTTAGAGGTGTTAAGTGAGGGAATTCCTTGGTGGGTATGGAACATTTCTGATTTTGGTGGTAGGTGTATGGGTCTATGAAAGAGATAAATTGCACACATAAATAAATATGCAATATACAATTTTATGTATGTATAATATACATAATAAAAATATAAAACATAATATAAAATAATATAAAACAAAATTATGTGCCCACACATAAACATAAAAATGGTGAAAACTGAATAATATCTTTATTTAATAGGAATTATATAATGAGGATACTATTATTATACTATCTGTTTATCCTAAGCCTTTCAATAGTTAAATGCAGCAAGAATTTTCTCAATGTCCTATGACAGCACATTCTTGATGAAAAATATTAAAATTTAATTTTGACCTTGCTAAAGAAGTTGTTTCTAAAAAAACACGATGATAATGCATTTATAATAGATTATAGGAACACTTTTAGTATTTTAATAAATGTTCAAGAATGTTATGTTGCTGAAATATTGTTTTTATTGCATAATTTAGTTGACATAAAGTAGGTATGATTGCAATGTAATCATTATATTTTTATCATTGAATAGGACTGACTCATTTGGAGCTTGTGTGATTTAAAAATATACAGCCTATTTCCAGAGTTCTCTTTGTCACCTAAATGACTTTCCTCTCAAGTAAACTATAATTTTCTAGTACAATTGTTGTAAAATTCCACCTTAGCTCTTTCTGTCGTCCATGCTTATCCAAATGATGCAGCTGGAATTTCTAATGAACTCAGTTAATGTGATTGCCCTGACGCAACTTTTGTAGAAAGAATTCCCTTTTCATCATAAAAGTTGACAGACTCAATAGTTTAACCTTTGAAGATCAAAATCTTCTTGTCTAAAATATTTTAGCAAAGATATAAAGATACCATATTTGAGTATTAAACCCTTTGCTTTCACAATGCATGCATTTATAGGTTGTTTTGTAAACATTATAATATACTTCATAAGGATTAAGAGTATTTTAAGCTCAGTTTTTAGTATAACAAATTAGTACTCAGAAGCTCAACAAACTCTGGAAACTAAGGAGATTATTTAACCAATAACGTTAAAATATAGAGAATTACCTAGATACAGGAAGATAATATATACTTAAGGGAGAGATTGTTAGAAAAATAAAGGATGTACCAATATTTTAATGAATGAATATAACTTGAATTTCTCTCTTTGAGAATTAAATAAAAGTGAATAAATTATTTTGTGTTTGTATTACTTTTAAAAATTGACTGTTTAACTATAAAGGGAAAACTCAGAGCACCAAGGATGATAATGCTGATTGATAATGATGGCAAAAAGGAAAGCTATTATGATTAGAAAATATTAAAAAGAATCATATCACCAATATGGAACAGATTGTAATGAGGAAACGTTTAAAAGCCTAAGCATTCCCACCAGCATTATGATTAGCACACATAATGTAGGGAGGGGACACAGGAAAGGCAGTATATACAAAGACAAGTAATGATTCTATAGCATCTTGCTATGCTGATGGACACTGACTGTAATGGGATATGTGGAGGGGACTTGATAATGGGGGGAGTCTAGTAACCATAATGTTCAAGTAATTGAACATTAATGATACCAAAATTTTTAAAAAAGCCTAAGCAATATAAATAAAATAGTTTAATTTAAAAATATAATTATTAAGAATAATTCAATCTAAAAATTAATTTAAAAGAATTTCACTTAAAAATAAATAATATAATTTAATTTAATTTAAAATCACACTATCCTTCATATATTGGTGTCAAAATTATTTATCAGATTAACTCACTATGTGTGTCAGCAAATATCAATAGCATACCCTCCCACTACTGAAGCTATTCCATTTATCTATTTATTCCATTACTCATAAATAGTTCAGTATTCTTGAACTAGTGTCAAGTACTTTCTCTACTTCTTAGTCCTCCATGTCTTTTAATGTGGTCTCCACTCTTCTAAGGCCACTGGGTTCAGTTGCCACTACTGAAAGCTGCTTCTCCAAGAAAAGCCAATAACCAGCACCTTCCCAATTCCAGGAAGTTCTGCTGCATCACTCACAGTTCCCAAACTTTCCCCCCTTGACTTGGAACATATTTTATTGAATTTTGTATCTTCCTCTTTCCAAAGTCAAGAGTCTACTTTATCCCCAGGCTCTTAGGATAAAGCTGAAGGAATATCATTTCACTGACAAGGCAGAGGGGAAGCAGAAAGGGACCCATCAGTCAGTCATAGGATGGACAGACACTTTAAAAAAAGGGAATTTATCTTGCTTCTTTCAGCTGTTGTATTTCCAATTGTTCCAGTTCTTAAATGGAACTTTGCCATTGATCACAGCAAGAATGGACAGTTTAAAATAACATTCGGTATAATGTTTTGCTTCACTATGTATTAGATAGAAAAATCCTGTCAACATATTACTCACATCAAAATGTGAGGTGTGTATACTGTATTTCAAATTAATACTTACTGTCGTCCAACTGACCTGTTGACCTAGGTCTGTAAAATAGAGTGTGACCATGGAGGAAGCTGCAATGCTTTGGATGGTTATGTAGTCCTTTAAAAAAGGCCCACCTTAAATAATAAGGAAATACTATTTTAATACAATTTCAAGACATAATAACAACCAGTTTTTAATGTGAAACCAATGAAACTAAGGATGAATTTTACATAGAAATTGCAATGCATAATAAGTCTTTAAAGTAAAATAAAATCTGAATAAATGCATTTTATAAAGCATACCCAGAAATCTTTCAAATGCACAGTGGTTTTCCAAAGTTACCTTAAAAAAGTACAGACTACCACTAACTGCTATCCTTTTGTGCTCCATGAAATGTAATGTTAGATAATATCATAATAAAATATGATTCAATTTATTTTTAAAGTATAATTTTGGGTTTCACTAGATTTAGACCTTAGCTATTGTCTAAATGATTTTATTACAGGATTAATTATTTGGGGGTATATAAGTATCATTGGTCACTGCAATGCACCAGGTGAGTGATATGATGTAACTTTTTAAAAAATCACTAAGCATGCTGTGTAGAAATGGGAAGAAGAAAAGCAAAATTACTTACAAGGAACTAAAAATTCATCAAACAGGGAATGGTAATGTCTTTTGGATTAAGTTGGCACTGGTGGAAGTGTTGAAAACCACCAATTCCAGATACGTTTTGAACATAGAGCAATTTGTGCTTGAGAGGATTCAGTGAGAAAAATGACAGCTCTTAGATTTTTGGCCTGAGCACTTAGGTGCATTGTAATCTAATTAACTAACTTGAACATTAAGGAAGGAGCAGAATTTGGGGGTGAAAATTAAGATCTGTGTTAAGAGTAAGTTATGTTAAGTGCATGATATTTATTAGACATTCAAATGTCAAGTAGGGATTTGGGTAGGTGTGTCTGTAGATATTTGAAAGCCATTAATATTTAAAGCTATGGAGCTTGATAAGATTATTTATGTATCTGGTTTGGAAAGAAGAGAATGGAAACTGAGACTGAGTTTTTGAGGTGCTAGGCTATTAAAGGAAGAAAAGATTACTGAGAAGGAGTTTCTCATGAAATAGGAGGAAAATAAACAGAATTACAAGACATATAAAAGAAATGGTCCATTCAAAAAATAAATATTAGATAAATCTGGCATATGTATACTGGAAGATATATGCAAAGATGTTCCATTTTAGCACAATTTTTAAAGGCAGAAATCTTGTACAAATTTTAAATGCTCATAAAGGAGACAATGGATAAAAATATTTTGTTTTATTCAAAGATATACAATACAGAAAGAAAAATGACTGGACTAGAGCTACATATACCTACGTGGATGAATCTCACAAGTATAATACTATTAGTGTTTCTGTTGTTGTTGTTATTTATATTATTCTTTATGTTACTCTATTTGTGATTTATATTATCCATAATAATGAAAAGGTGTCTTTCCATTCTCTATTTTTGAGAGAAACAGTAAAATGTTAATTTACAACTATTATTAGATGATTTTAAGAATCTAAGACATTGATATGTATTTATAATTAAAGTTATTTTAAAGTAAAATAAAAATATGCAATTCCTATATATTAATTTTGAAGATATAATTTGATAAATCCAATTTAATATATAAATATAGACTCTCACTTTGTTAATTAGATTATGCTATATGGCTTCAAAAGAGAAATTATCCAGGTGGGCCTGAGCTAATAATTTATTTAGATCTTGTGATTTAAGAGATCAGTGAAAGGAATTCAGACATTTAATACATTAGAAAGATTCACTGTACCATTGCTGGCTGAAGATGGAGAAGGCCACATCAAAACTAATGCAGGTGGCCTCTAGGAACTGAAAACATCTGTAGGAGCTGTCAGCTAGCAAGAAAACAGGGACCTCTGTCACACAATCACAAGATGAATACTGCCAACACTCAGAATGAAGATGAAAGTGGGATTTTCTCAAGCCTTCAGATGAGAATTCAGCAGCCAGCAGCTTGATTCCAGCCCTGTGATACTCTGAGCAGAGACTCCAGCTGTACTGTGTCCAGCTGATAAAGAAGTGTTGTTTTAAGCTACTAAATTTGTGGTGACTTGTTTCACAGAAATATGAAGCTAATACAACGTGGATCAAGGAAAAGATTTTGATAGCAAAATGATCAGTGTTGTCATTGTGACAATCATATATAACAGGAAGAAATGTTAAAAAATTCTGTTGGCTCGTTACCACTTGAAAGTGCTAATATCTTCTCAACATACACCTATTAACACTGTTTGGGAAGGAATTAGTTTCCACTTCTGTTTCTTGAAGTAAGCAAGATAGAGGAGTTCCACCAATGACCAATTCTCCCCCTGCCTCCCCTTTCTAGATTCCACGAATTAGAAATTCAACACTGTAACTGCAGGACATTATGAAGTACTTAATCAAGCTAGGAAGAGAACACATTTTAGTTACCAGTTTTATGACAGATTTGTTGCAATAATGGCTGCAATTCTTTACCATTGCCATACTCACACCATTTACAATATGACTTTCATTTCCTCCTGTTCATACTTGGTGTCCGCTTCTGCATGACCTTGAGTGTGGGTGAGCCTAGGGACCTTCTTTGGCTAACAGAATGTGTAGCAAGAGATCATATGCCAGTTCTAAGCCTGGGCCTCAACATTCTTCAGTGCTTGTGCTCATTTGTTGTACCGCATGGACATGAGAATAGCCCAGAAGAGACTGCTAGAACGTGAGAGACCACAGAGAACAGAGGATTGGCTGCAGTTGTGGCCACACTAGACCAGCCAGTCACCACCAGTCCAACAGCTGACTGCAGCTTAATGAGTGAGCCTAGCCCAGTAAAGCCAAGTCCATTCCAGCTCAGCAGAACCACGGAGCTAAACAAATGTTTGCTCTTTTCCCCATAAAAATCAATTCTGCTATTTTATTTATATTTTAGTGCTATCTTCTGTGTAAGGAAACAGTAATTTTGGGACTATAAATTTATAAATTTGGTACTTTATAAATGATAAGTCTTGGCACCTTATAACCATAATCTTACTTAACACAAAAAAAGTAACACAAGAAAGGGACAACAAACCATGAATTAGGCTCTTTATTAACTCCAGTTTACAAAAGAAGACCCTATAAATAGGTAAGAGAGTCAGGTTTAAAATTCTGAATTACTCCAAGTAACCTCTTTGTACCACATCCTGCTTATTTCTCTAAATGAGTTGACTCTTTTTTTCAAATATGTCATCACAGGCTTATTCAAGGACACTTCCACTGCTATACCTCATTCACCTGAGACCTTGGTACACTTAATCAGCAAAATAAATGTGAGGGAAATGTGAAAGTCATATTCACCAGAAAGGTTAAACTAGCAGATATCCTCCAGTTCTTGTAGTGTCCTTCAAATTGAAATTATGTGTTATGTCGATAACTGTGGCATTTTCAGAGTCTTCATTATGTGAGTCAAGTTCAGAAAACAGAACCACTTTTTCACTCAGTTATTTCAGCGTCCATATGTTGAAAGGCATTTATGAGCCTGGCACATGCTAAAATAAAAACAAGAGTTCTTCTTTTTTAAATTCTAGCCAGACTGGAATTTTCCTTGAACATTTGAGCTTAGAAGAATCTGAGACCACCAAGGAAGTATGACTTCTAAGAATGCCATGGATTGCTGTATCTTCAACATAGAGGTCTCAGGGAAGGATGGGATATTTAAGATAGCAAGGTGAACAAACTTACCATCTCAGGGAGATACAAGGAAATAATCATTTGTTCTTTTTTTTTTTATTGAAGGGTAGTTGACACACAGTATTACATTAGTTTCAGGTGTACAACACAGTGATTTAACATTTATATACATGATAATTCTAGGTACCAGCTATCACCATACCAAGTTGTTACAATATTTTGACTATATTCCCTATGCTATACATTACATCCTGGTTACTTATTTATTTTACAATTGGAAGTGTGTACTTTTTTTTTCTTTTTGTGAGGGCATCTCTCATATTTATTGATAAAATGGTTGTTAACCACAATAAAATTCTGTATAGGGGAGTGAATGCTCAATGCACAATCATTAATCCACCCCAAGCCTAATTGTCATCAGTCTCCAATCTTCTGAAGCATAACGAACAAGTTCTTATATGGAGAACAAATTCTTACATAGTGAATAAGTTACATGGTAAACATTACAAGGGCAGTCATCACAGAGGCTTTTGGTTTTGATCATGCATTATGAACTATAAACAGTCAGTTCAAATATGAATATTCATTTGATTTTTATACTTGATTTATATATGGATACCACATTTCTCTCTTTATTATTATTATTTTTAATAAAATGCTGAAGTGGTAGGTAGATACAAGAGAAAGGTAGAAAACATAGTTTAGTGTTGTAAGAGAGCAAATGTAGATGATCAGGTGTGTGCCTGTAGACTATGTGTTAATCCAAGCTAGACAAGGGCAATAAAACATCCACATATGCAGAAGATTTCTCTCAGAACGGGGGGTGGGGAGGTTCTAAGCCTCACCTCTATTGATCCCCATTTTCTCACCTGATGGCCCCCCTGCGACTGTGCTTGTCATAGCTTGTTCCTCCCTTGAGGAATCTTACCCGTCTCTGGCTAACCAGTCATCTTCTGGGGCCATACAGGGAAATGTTATGTTGGTAAGTGAGAGAGAAGCCTTATTGTTTGAAAAGGTTAGCTTTTTACTTCTTTGCAGATTTATGCCCTGTGGCTTCTATGGCCAGCATTTGTCTTGAGGTGTCTTTACTACTTGGAAGAATTATGATACTCGGTAAATTCGATATGAGGCACGAATTCAACTTAAGGGTTATAATTAGGAAGGAAGAAGAAAAGCTATAGAAGTAGCAGGTGGAAGAAAACCTGGGAAGATTGATTATTTCTTTGACATACCTTCTTGTAGAGTAACTTCAGCATGTATAGGTTTTTAAACTACTAATTAAATTGCACACACACATTAACATAATAGGAGTACAGTTACATAACCAAAGCATACCTGTAATTACCAGCCATCTCCAGTGAAACCAAGAAAACCAGTTATGCACCTTAGGCATTTGTGAAAACTTATCTATAATATGGTGAATATTGTCCAACTGAACTTGAACAGTCTGAGAGAAATCAGACAAATTAAAATAACCCATTCCTGGGGACTGTTCACATCCCACATGTTCTTTTAACAGTAAATAGTTTGTAGTTGTAAGATTTTGGAGCGCTACAATTTGCACTTCTCCTAATTCTTGGTTGAGTTCCAACAGTTTAGATCCAGTCAAATTTGTTGTTATGCTGTATGCACAGGCCAGCTTAGATATCTCCTTCTTCATTCCCATGGCAAGTCCAGGAACTGGTGGGATGAGTGCATCTACACCTGTAGCAGTGCATGGATCTTTGTTGGGGTTTTTTGATGGTCATCTTCTGGCATGAGTCTTCCCGAGAGTGCTGATGTTGGAAGTTCTTTTTCATATCGTATCTTAGTTCATTTTCGGGGTAGCCAAATTAGGCTTTGATCCTCTGTATAAACACAAACAGACCCTATGCCTACACTTTGATATGCCCTTTATATCATTGTGTAGAACTCATTGGAGGTCACCACACAGGAACTGCTTTTTTTCTTTTTAACATTAATCTACACTTAATGACGAATATTTTGTTTACTAGGCTCTCCCCTATACCAGGTCCCCCTTATATACCCCTTTACAGTCACTGTCCATCAGCGTAGCAAAATGTTGTAGAATCACTACTTGTCTTCTCTGTGTTGTACAGCACTCCCCTTTCTCCCACCTCTCCATGCATGCTAATCTTAATACCCCCCTTTTTCTCCCCCTCCCTTATCCCTCCCTACCCACCCATCCTCCCCAGTCCCTTTCCCTTTAGTACCCGTTAGTCCATTCTTGAGTTCTGTGATTCTGCTGCTATTTTGTTCCTTCAGTTTTTCCTTTGTTCTTATACTCCACAGATGTGTGAAATCATTTGGTATTTCTCTTTCTCCGCTTGGCTTGTTTCACTGAGCATAATACCCTCCAGCTTCATCCATGTTGCTGCAAATGGTAGGATTTGCCCTTTTCTTATGGCTGAGTAGTCCATTGTGTATATGTACCACAGCTTCTTTATCCATTCATCTATCGATGGACATTTAGGTTGCTTCCAATTCTTGGCTATTGTAAATAGTGCTGCGATAAACATAGGGGTGCATTGGTCTTTCTCATACTTGATTGCTGCATTCTTAGGGTAAATTCCTAGGAGTGCAATTCCTGGGTCAAATGGTAAGTCTATTTTGAGCATTTTGATGTACCTCTGTACTGCTTTCCACAATGGTTGAACTAATTTACATTCCCCCAGCAGTGTAGGAAGGTTCCCCTTTCTCCGCAACCTCACCAACATTTGTTGTTGTTTGTCTTTTCCATGATGGTGATCCTTACTGGTGTGAGGTGATACCTCATTGTAGTTTTAATTTGCATTTCTCTGATAATTAGCGATGTGGAGCATCTTTTCATGTGTCTGTTGGCCATCTGTATTTCTTTTTTGGAGAACCGTCTGTTCAGTTCCTGTGCCCATTTTTTAATTGGGTTATTTGTTTTTTGTTTGATGAGGCATGTGAGCTCTTTATATATTCTGGACATCAAGCCTTTATCGGATCTGTCATTTTCAAATATATTCTCCCATACTGTAGGGTTCCTTTTTGTTCTATTGATGGTGTCTTTTGCTGTACAGAAGCTTTTCAGCTTAATATAGTACCACTTGTTCATTTTTGCTGTTGTTTTCCTTGCCCAGGGAGATATGTTCAAGAAGAGGTCACTCATGTTTATGTCTAAGAGGTTTTTGCCTATGTTTTTTTCCAAGAGTTTAATGGTTTCATGACTTACATTCAGGTCTTTGATCCATTTTGAGTTTACTTTTGTATATGGGATTAGACAATGGTGCAGTTTCATTCTCCTACATGTAGCTGTCCAGTTTTGCCAGCACCATCTGTTGAAGAGACTGTCATTTTGCCATTGTATGTCCATGGCTCCTTTATCAAATATTAATTGACCATATATGTCTGGGTTAATATCTGGATTCTCTAGTCTGTTCCATTGGTCTGTGGCTCTGTTCTTGTGCCAGTACCAAATTGTCTTGATTACTATGGCTTTATAATAGAGCTTGAAGTTGGGGAGTGAGCTCCCCCCTACTTTATTCTTCTTTCTCAGGATTGCTTTGGCTATTCGGGGTCTTTGGTGGTTCCATATGAATTTCTGAATTATTTGTTCCAGTTCATTGAAGAATGTTGCTGGTAGTTTCATAGGGATTGCATCAAATCTGTATATTGCTTTGGGCAGGATGGCCATTTTGACAATATTAATTCTTCCTAGCCATGAGCATGGGATGCGTTTCCATCTGTTAGTGTCCCCTTTAATTTCTCTTAAGAGTGACTTGTAGTTTTCAGAGTATAAGTCTTTCACTTCTTTGGTTTGGTTTATTCCTAGGTATTTCATTTTTTTTGATGCAATTGTGAATGGAGTTGTTTTCCTGATTTCTCTTTCTCTTGGTTCATTGTTAGTGTATAGGAAAGCCACAGATTTCTGTGTGTTGATTTTGTATCCTGCAATTTTGCTGTCTTCTGATATCAGTTCTAGTAGTTTTGGGGTGGAGTCTTTAGGGTTTTTTATGTACAGTATCATGTCATCTGCAAATAGTGACAGTTTAACTTCTTCTTTACCAATCTGGATTCCTTGTATTTTTTTGTTTTGTCTGATTGCCGTGGCTAGGACCTCCAGTACTATGTTAAATAACAGTGGGGAGAGTGGGCATCCCTGTCTAGTTCCCGATCTCAGAGGAAAAGCTTTCAGCTTCTCGCTGTTCAATATAATGTTGGCTGTGGGTTTTTCATAGATGGCCTTTATTATGTTGAGGTACTTGCCATCTATACCCATTTTGCTGAGAGTTTTTATCATGAATGGATGTTGAATTTTGTCGAATGCTTTTTCAGCATCTATGGAAATGATCATGTGGGTTTTGTCTTTCTTTTTGTTGATGTGGTGGATGATGTTGATGGATTTTCAAATGTTGTGCCATCCTTGCATCCCTGGGATGAAACCCACTTGGTCATGGTGTATGATCCTTTTGATGTATTTTTGAATTCAGTTTGCTAATATTTTGTTGAGTATTTTTGCATCTACGTTCATCAGGGATATTGGTCTGTAGTTTTCTTTTTTGGTGGGGTCTTTGCCTGGTTTTGGTATTAGGGTGATGTTAGCTTCATAGAATGAGTTTGGAAGTATCCCCTCCTCTTCTATTTTTTGGAAAACTTTAAGGAGAATGGGTATTATGTCTTCCCTGTATGTCTGATAAAATTCTGAGGTCAATCCATATGGCCCGGGGGTTTTGTTCTTTGGTAGTTTTTCGATTACCACTTCAATTTCGTTGCTGGTAATTGGTCTGTTTAGATTTTCTGTTTCTTCTGGGTCAGTCTTGGAAGGTTGTATTTTTCTAGGAAGTTGTTCATTTCTCCTAGTTTTCCCAGCTTGTTAGCATATAGGTTTTCATAGTATTCTCTAATAATTCTTTGTATTTCTGTGAGTCCGTCGTGATTTTTCCTTTCTTGTTTCTGATACTGTTGATTTGTGTTGACTCTCTTTTCCTCTTAATAAGTTTGCCTAGAGGCTTGTCTATTTTGTTTATTTTCTCGAAGAACCAACTCTTGGTTTCATTGATTTTTGCTATTGTTTTATTCTTCTCAATTTTATTTATTTCTTCTCTGATCTTTATTATGTCCCTCCTTCGGCTGACCTTAGGCCTCATTTGTTCTTCTTTTTCCAATTTCGATAATTGTGACATTAGACCTTTCATTTGGGATTGTTCTTCCTTTTTTAAATATGCTTGGATTGCTATATACTTTCCTTTTAAGACTGCTTTTGCTGTCTCCCACAGTAGTTGGGGCTTTGTGTTGTTGTTGTCGTTTGTTTCCATATATTGCTGTATCTCCATTTTGATTTGGTCATTGATCCATTGACTATTTAGAAGCGTGGTGTTAAGCCTCCATGTGTTAGTGAGCATTTTTGCTTTCTTTGTACAGTTTATTTCTAGTTTTATGCCTTTGTGGTCTGAAAAGTTGGTTGGTAGGATTTCAATCTTTTGGAATTTACTGAGGCTCTTTTTGTGGCCTAGTATGTGGTCTATTCTGGCGAATGTTCCATGTGCACTTGAGAAGACTGTGTATCCTGTTGCTTTTGGATGTAGAGTTCTGTAGATGTCTATTAGGTCCATCTGTTCTAGTGTGTTGTTCAGTGCCTCTGTGTCCTTACTTATTTTCTGTCTGGTGGATCTGTTCTTTGGAGTGAGTGGTGTGTTGAAGTCTCCTAGAATGAATGCATTGCATTCTATTTCCTCCTTTAGTTCTGTTAATATTTGTTTCAGGTATGTTGGTGCTCCTGTATTGGGTGCATATATATTTATAATGGTTATATCCTCTTGTTGGACTGAGCCCTTTATCATTATGTAATGTCCTTCTTTGTCTTTTGTTACTTTCTTTATTTTGAGGTCTGTCTTGTCTGATACCAGAATTGCAACACCTGCTTTCTTCTCTTTGTTCTTTGCCTGAAATATCTTTTTCCATCCCTTGACTTTAAGTCTGTGCATGTCTTTGGGTTTGAGGTGAGTGTCTTGTAAGCAGCATATGGATGGATCTTGCTTTTTTATCCATTCTATTACTCTGTGTCTTTTGATTGGTGCATTCGGTCCATTTACATTTAGTGTGATTATTGAAAGGTATGAACTTATTGCCATTGCAGGCTTTAAGTTTGTGGTTACCAAAGCTTCAGGGTTCGCTTCTTTATTATCTTACTGTCTAACTTAACTCGCTTGTTGAGCTATTATACACACGGTCTGATGATTCTTTATTTCTCTCCCTTCTTATTCCTCCTCCTCCCTTCTTCATATGTTGGGTGTTTTGTTCTGTGCTCTTTTTAGGAGTGCTCCCATCTAGAGCAGTCCCTATAAGATGCCCTGAAGAGGTGGTTTGTGGGAAGCAAATTCCCTCACCTTTTTCTTGTCTGAGAATTGTTTAATCCCTCCTTCATATTTAAATGATATTCATGCTGGATACAGTAGTCTTGGTTCGAGGCCCTTCTCTTTCATTGCATTAAGTATATCATGCCTTTCTTTTCTGACCTGTAGGGTTTCTGTTGAGAAGTCTGATGATAGCCTGATAGGTTTTCCTTTGTAGGTAACTTTTTTTTTCTCTCTGGCTGCCTTTAATACTTTGTCCTTGTCTTTGATCTTTGCCATTTTAATTATTATGTGTCTTGGTGTTGCCCTTCTTGGATCCCTTGTCATGGGAGTTCTGTGTACCTCTGTGGTCTGAGAGGCCATTTCTTCCCCTAGTTTGGGGAAGTTTTTGGCAATTATTTCTTCAAAGACACTTTCTATCCCTTTTCCTCTCTCTTCTTCTTCTGGTATTCCTATAATGCGTATATTGTTCCTTTTTGATTGGTCACTCAGCTCTCTTAGAATTCTTTCATTCCTGGAGATACTTTTATCTCTCTCTGCATCAACTTCTCTGCGTTCCTGTTCTCTGTTTTCTAGACCATTGATGGTCTCTTGCATTTCATCCATTCTGTTTTGAAGTCCTTCCAGAGCTTTTTTTATTTCTGTATTCTCCTTCCTTAGTTCTTGCATATTTCTCTGCAAGTCATCAGCATGGTTATGACTTTTGTTTTGAATTCTTTTTCAGGAAGACTGGCTAAATCTATCTCCCCAGGTTCCTTTTGTGGGGAAGATGCAGCAGATGCTGAAGCTGTCTGGGTTAGTCTTCTCTGGATCATATTTTTTTGCCTTTTCATGTTGACAGGTGCTATTGACTTTCAGCTGGGAGGGCCAAACTTTTCACTTGCTACTGGCCTTTCTTTACTGGGACAACTGCGACCCCTAGTGGCTTGTTTTGTGTAATTGCGTGTATGCTGGGTCTTTGTGTCTTGCCCGGCCGAAGTGTAGGAATTTTCCTTTCTGCCTTTCTGTGGGCATGTTTTGCCTTCGGCTGTTTCTCTGCTTTCGCAGCGCCGGGAGGGGTAATGGACTAGGGGGGGCTGTTTGGCTGTTTACCTCCGTAAGGGGTCTCAGAGCTGTTGCCCAGGGGGTTAGTGCACCCAGTTTTCCCTATAATTTCCAGCCACTGGGCTGTGACCTGTGTTATTTCCATCTAGCTGTTAAATCCCTGTCCCTTTAAGACTTTCAAAGAGCACTGGCTTTTCTTTGTCACAGGGGCATCAGCTTCAGCACCCGCTCAGTGGTCTTGCTGCCCTATTTCCCTAGTTTCCAGCCCTCCACGCATGCACTGTGTCTGCGCTCTGGTGTGGGTGGCTGGGGCTGGGTGTTTAGCATTCCTGGGCTCCCTCTCCCTCCCTCCAGGAGCTGGGGGGAGGTGTGCTGGGGTCCTGCTGGCCAGGGCTTGTATCTTATCCCTTTCACCAGGTGCTGGGCTCTTGCACATGTCGATGTAGTCAAGCTGTTGTCGTGTGTCTTCTGGTCTCTCTTTAGGATTAGTTGTATTTGTTGTATTTTCAAAAAAATATATGTTTTTGAGAGGTGATTCCCGCTGTCCTACTCACGCTGCCATGTTGGCTCCACCTCTAATCATTTGTTCTTAAGTGAATTTAATCTCTTAAGAAAGGATATCTTGAATATTTGCGAAAGCACCAGAAAAAAAAAAAAAACCAAACTTGCCCTTGTATGGAAAAATTTAGAGATTGAAATTCTTTAATAGATACCTCCTGTAGATTTACTATTAGGGACTTTGACTAAGTATTCCTTCAAAATTTATATTCTACCCACAGCTTGTACTTAACAAACCCAAATTTAAGATCCAGTTGATGTAATATCAATTACAATGATTCTTAGCAGGACTCATTTTTAAGCGTATCTTTATAAATTTTCTGAATGTAGAATAGGGCTTGAAATTTTGAGTTGAGGCTTACCAATGTATATGCAATACTTCTCTCTAAAATACATTCATTTATGCTCCTCCTTACCTTTTTTATTTTGCTGTAGAATGTAAAAAAAGAAAGAAAGAAAGAAAAGAAAAGGAAGAAAAAGCTAAGCCATGTCCCTGAGAATATAT
Organism: Manis javanica; assembly: GCF_040802235.1. Lineage (NCBI taxonomy): Eukaryota > Metazoa > Chordata > Mammalia > Pholidota > Manidae > Manis > Manis javanica. Next base: position 122,395,901 of record NC_133160.1, on the reverse strand, counting down.
TAGGAAGCAGTAGAATTAGGGAATATAGCATAAAAGCTTTAGAGACAGAAAGATGTTAGTTCAGATACTGCCTCCAATACACACTGAATGTGTGATCATTATCTCCTTGAGACTAAAATTCCTGATTCCATAAAAATAGAGCAATAACTTATTAGGAGAATTAATTGATATATTTAGAGCCCTTATCACAATGTCTGCCATTTAGTTAAGTTTAAATAGATATTAACTATTGATGACCAGAAAGGAATTCCAAATAAATAGATCACTGAAAGTTTTTTCTTACCATGTTCTAACTGCAGGCCAACTCGGGAAGGGTACCATTTTGGACCTATTCAATGAAAAGCAATAATATTTCATTGTTAACAAAAGTATAAACACATTTTTAAATCTAGTAGTTTCTATTGCAAAACATTAGAGTTTAGGCAGTGAATGCAATGGTGTCAGAAATGGAAACAGCGGTTGACGTTAACAGTGTGCCTACACTCAGTGGTGGATAGTCTGGAAGAAAGCATGACAGGAGCTAAGGGTAGTAATTTTCTGTGTCTTGATCTGGGAACTGATTATGTAGATGCCTTCAGTTTATGGTCATGTACCAAGATATATGATCTATAATTCATGTCCTTTTTGTAAGTTATTCTTCAATAAAAACCTTAAACATATTCATTTAAAAGTGGAGAACTTTGATCTCATTTTAAATTATTGAATATTGGTACATGAAAGTGGGTTATTTTCTCTATTAGGAATAAGGTACTCTATCACAATAATTTGTGTTATTGACTTTTAATATTTTTTGGCATAATAATCATAGCAGAAACATCACTTTAGTATCTTCTTACATTACCATTACAATGAATAGATTGCTGAAGAATTCTATTTGGATAGAAAAATCAAAACATCTTTATTATACACAACCATAATAAAAAAATTGGTTCATAATAATCAGAATATAACTATTTTCTCTTAAAATGAATTCTGTGTTATTAAAGTCTCCACTGAAAATTTAATTTTTAACTCTGAGGTCCAATTTTAACCAAATTAACTTAAATTAAAATAAGAATATTGTAAAAGAAATATTCCACAAATGTTACTTGGTTTTCCAAACATTACATTTTAAGTTGTAAGAGTGATAATGTGACAAAACTAGACTATTGTAACCAATTATCTCTATATTTACTGCAAAAAGACAGTTTATACATAAAAGTTCTTACAAGTAACTCATAAGTCAAAAATGGTAATCACAAATTAAAAGACACTGAGGATTATTTCTAAATAAATTTAGTAATAGCTTGGCAAACAGGAAAGCACACACTTTGAATTCTGACATTTGATATTTTAAATTAGAAAATGTTCAGTAAAAGACTATATTTTGTTTTTGTATTTAGTAATACAATTTTTATTATTTAGCCAATTGTTCTGGAATGTACACTAACATTATTTGTTTAAAAAATATTAAAAAAAATTTTTTTTTTACTAATAAAAGTGAAAATCTGCTACTAAAGATATGATGCACATTCATGCAACAGAGCCTTCTGTAAATTTTAATTAACTCCTATATGGGTTATGGAGAAAATACAGACCTAATGGGAATCTATTTATATTGCACAAATAGTCATTGTTACCCATGACAACTGTACATAAGCTGTTAATTTCTATTTTAAAAATATTCCTATCAGACATCACACCCAAGAGTACTTTATGATGCCTCTGATGGTGGAAATGCAAAGCAAAACTAACTCCATCATTGTAGGTAAATAGATCTGTGAACTAGATGAGTGAATACTGACTGACTCCACAATGATTAATTAGAGAAGTTAGAAGCTCTAAATGCCTAAAGGGAAATCCACGTCCTTACCACTCTCTCTGTAGGGAGAAACTATAAATCTACCTATCAAATAAACTTGGCATTTATAGGTTGTGGCCTTTGAACAGTGTCCTAGTGAAAGAAAGTTATTAACTGCCTGTATAAGCCTTTATGTTAGTTTCAGTCATCTTTTCAAAGAACAAAACATAAATTTTAGATGCTCTGTGCTTGTTAGGGTAAGGTGGATTAAGCTGGGAGAAAGGCAGAAGAAAAATACAGTTTACAAAGGATAAAGAACATATGTTGGTTAAGGATTTTTAGTGTGGATTAGTAGCATAGAATATTATTTATAATGCTGAGTACATTGAAGTTGGACAACTGGCTCACAGCTGAATTATGACTGCATACTAGATCTAATGCATGTGCCAGTATCTTAAATTATCTCTGATGTTGAACTTGATTTTGTAACTCTTATCACATTTTAACCATGCCTTAGAGTTCTTTCCTTAGTAATGGTTAAGTGTTATTAGAATGTAATAACATTCTAAAGAAGTAATAACTTCATGTAATTAAAATACATTATTTTAGTAAGATTGTATTTCCCAAACTAATGGTTGTGACCCAGGAGTAAGTCGAAAAAATGAAATCAGTATGTTATTCTTAGCACTACATAAAGGAATAGGATAGAAATGAATTGTCATATCACTGGCTACAATATATTGGAACAAATTCTAGGTAGGTTAAGTATAGTTTCTTGAACTTTGGTTTAGTAGCTTAAATTGTATAAATACATTTCTGTTTTTATAAGACTAATATGCATTCTTTATTCTGAATCATAAAATAATCTTGAAATCCATGGGCCCCAAAAATATATTTTTTAATTTCCAAAAAATATTTATTATGGAACTTCTACATAAAAATTGTCTCTAAGATTGAATTAAATCCTATAAGAAAAAAATGCATTTGAAGGAGTTGATTATTTTAGTTCACCAAGAGTTTTTTTAATTTTTGATACTTAAGAAAGGCAACAATATAAGTTATATTGGTTATAAATCAGGTAAAATACATAGTAAGTCACATTCACTCAAGTACATATGATAGACACCTTCTCAAGCTTTCTTTTGATCTAAGACTGTTAAATTAATTGCCATCATTTCTTATGATTAGAATTTCTTCTATAGGATATTGGTCAACAGCATAAATTTTAACTGAAATGCAACATTCATGTTTCTTGAGATCCAATTTTAGAAGTGATAAAAGTCATCAATAGATAGGTGAAATGTTTTGTTCTTGACTTACTAGTGGCATCTACTAAACTTATCCTTATGTATATGAAAATATAGAGCTAATTAGGGCATACAGACTAAAGCATACCTAAAAGTCATTCACTATGACATAGTTTGTAAGACACTAAAATCATTATTAATAGATCTTGATTACAGAGTATTAAACACTTAACTGAAACCTATGTGTTATATTGTTTCTGGGCAGCTGCGTCTGGGGAGGTCTCTCCCTGCGCACTAGGTGAAGCGCTAGGAGAAACCTCAACCTGGACGGGGGAAGGTTCTTGACTCTGGGTGAGAAAGAATTCTCGAACAAATCAGGTGAGTATAGGTAAGGAAGGAATTCCTTAAAGCGAGAATAGTAGGGAATGGTAGGTACCTTCTAGGCGGCTGAGAACAGGGAGAGATCCCAGACAAGCCCCTGAAAAGATGATACCTGGGTTCTTGTTTACGGAGTTGAAGCATGAACTTCACAAACGCTCAAGGTAGATAAGCAAGAAAGAGGTTTATTATGGAGAGAGAGAAGTCAAGATATAGAACTCCCAGCCTGGAGGGGCAAAGCTGCCATTTATAGGCTCAGGTCTAAGGGTTTTATGCGTGCTGCTTTGAGGAGGGAGAGAAGCCATTTGTTTTTTATAGGTTCCCGTCAGAATGCCAGCTATACTTTCGCCGATCATACTAAAGGGCATTTTTGTTTTTAACTAGCATGCCTTGGTCAAGCTACATGAGCTATCTGACTTAATAGTCAGTAAAAATGGTTTTATATCATGGAGGTTCAGCGAGGACCTTCTTGAACATTGTTGCATTGTTTCAGCTGCAAGTCTCCTGTTTTTCACATTCCCCAGGTCCTTTAGTGAGCATCCCGTTTGTTCCTTCCCAGGGCCCTTATCTTGCTCTAACTGCACAGGGGCTGCTCTCTGTTCCTTCCCTGTCTCAGAGGCTAATCTGGAAGATGATATTCCAGAGAAGAAGAGGCAAAGAAGACCCATAAAATAATTGATACACATAAGATATTAAGAAATAGATTCTATACCTTCAGAAAAATAATGACATCTGTCAAAAAAAAAACCTCTAGAGTGTAAGGCTCAAGAAAATGTAGCCTTATACATTTAAAGTTTATCAATTGTTCTTTCCAATAACCCTTTTGAACAGAAAAAGTGAATCTACACATACACACACACACACACACACATACATTTCATTATATGAAAGACAACTCAGGGTTCTATTGTAGCATTCCCACATTCTGAGGAAAGAAATGAAGGGAAATAAAAACGAGAAAAAAGAAGTCAGAAATAAATTATCTAATGGCTTAAGGTAACCCAATATGTTTGTGTATCAACTGGGGGAAAAAAAGTTATAATTGGTTGCTAAGCAACCCTACTTATGCATTGAGTACAGCAATGATAGGAAAGCTGCCTAGTGTCCAAAAGTCTTAACAGAGCTTCAGAAATGAAACTTGTCAGTTTCCTTCCTGAAATCTGAACACTGATAAGAATTTCATTTGTGTTCCACCTCTCTAGCATCTGAGAGTGCTCTTGTTTGGAACTCAACATCAGGGAATCTTAAGTACACATAATGACCATTAATACATGTATGATCATTACCTGTGTAGCAACCTAATTCAGTGTTGATGTAAACTGTCCAGCTTGATAGCCTATAAATGGTCTCAGCATTTGAATGTGAGTAAAATACATTTGATAAAACATACCATATATTAGACATACACAAACATAAAGAATTCCATTAATTACAATAGTAAACTGTGTTCCATCCCATACTTCCTCTTGAGGATAGATAGGAAAGTATGGCAAAATATTTTATCAAAATCTCCACAGAATGATTAAAAAAATGAAGAATTACAAAGCCAAAATCTTTGGACAGAGAGCTGAGTCCAGCAACTGGAGACACCTCATCTAGGGAAATCTGCTTGTATTGGAAGAGACAGCTGAACAGGGATTTTCACAGATTCCCAAGCCGTAGGAAACAGAAGGCAGAATTTATACCCAATCAAGAAGGAGAAGCCCAGGTAAAAGCCTAATATTTCAACTGATATTGTAAAATAAGCAAAAATCAGACATAAACTAGTACTTACAGTGAATGAAGCCAAATTTTTAATTATCTCAATCTCTTTTAGCTATATGTAATCTCCAAAATGTAGCCCTCCAGCCAAAGGAAGCAAAAGTAAATCCCCTCTGAAGGGAGATTAAGTCATCCAGAGTTTTTAACTCTCTCTGTATTTTTCATATTTTCAAATTTTCAAGAATGGCAATTACATTGATGACAGATTTCTAAATAGCAAGTGTAATAGGTAATGGCCAAATATCTTCTAAATGAAGTATCTTTTAAAGAAAATATAAAATAAAGACATTATTAGACTGTTAAATCTTACTACACTCAGCAGACCCTTTCTGCCTGTTAGTAGATGTGTATCTGAAGGATCAACTTTGAGAAAAAGAAATTGAATTCAGGACTAAGAAATGAGATAAACTAAACAATAATAAACAAAGAAACTGGCATGCATGTGGATAATTTTATATAAAATAGCAGGATATATATGTAATTTGTTGACATAAAATGATTATAATTTAAATAGATTTAATTTTTAAATTATAAATTTAAATAATTTATATGTATATACCAAACAAAATACTGGACAATGATAAAATACAAAATGGAAGTATTCATTGGTATAAAGTGTTATAAATACCTTGTGTCATTTAAAAATGATCTAGAAATATTGATTAGTCACATTAATCACTATTATAAAAGGATGCATTTTTAATTATTGAGCTGTTTATTAGTAAAGTTTTCTAATTATTTGAAGCCAAACTTTTTCTTAATAACTTCCACCTATTTTATTCTTCTGGTGTCCAAAGCTGTATACAACTTCTTCCTTTCTTGTAGGTCAAGAGACATTTTCCAACAGGATATTCTCATGTACAGAATAAAATTAAGGACCAGGAAGCACCAACCAGGGAAGTCAATCCTAAATGGGGAGCATGATGGCATAACAGACTGCCCTGTGCACTTTGGTTATTGTTTTTTTATTAAGGGATTATTGATATACACTCTTATGAAGGTTTCACATGAAAAACAATGTGGCTACTACATTTACCCATATTATCAAGTCCCCCCCATACCCCAGTGCAGTCACTGTCCATCAGTGTGGTAAGATGCCACACAGTCACTACTTTTCTTCTCTGTGCTACACTGTCTTCCCCATGATCCTCTGGTTTTATTAGTTAGTACTGTTATACTCTTTCCAAACAGTATCATATTACAAGCCTGAACAAAACGGCAAGTACATATATTGTTTTCCTTTTTGTAAGAAATAAACACCAAGCATATTATACAAAACTCTTCCTTAATGTACTAAAATACTGGTTGCTGATTTAATATTGTTGAATCTGTTGTTTTATTTGTTAGAAATGATTCATTCAGTACTGTACTTCACTTGAACCAAATGAGCCATTTTATTCCCTGTAAACCATTTCTTTGCAGTCTTATAAATGCCACCTACATAAATAAGTGATGAGGCTAAAATGGAATCAAGGAAGCCAATAAGAAATGATATGTGTGATAGTGTTTATGTCTAAAAATAAGAGAACCATTTTATGTTCATCCTTCCAAATAACAAAATGTCTTAACACTCAAGTCAGCACTAACCAATCTGTATAATTTGCTGACCTTGAAAAGGAAATGCATCTACTAGAGAGTTTGATATTACTAAGTATTCAAATAAGGAAATAGAGTTTTATAGCATCGGATAGTCAGCCATCACAGAGAGCAAAACTTCTGTAGGAAAACAGATATGGTCCTAAAAATGGGGAATTTTCAAGCTGCATAAACACATATTCAGAATTATAAAATTAAAAGTCTGAAAGCAAGAGTCATAAAGTAATAAGCCAGTTTCACAGTAAAATATAAAGCACAAAGCAATAATAATGTGGGAAAGGAAGAATAGCACATAGAGTATAACCAAACTATTTATTTATTTCACTTGTTTTAAGTTTATAGCCAGTTTGTTTACATAATTATCCACCATACTTTTAAAGGAATACCAACAGTGGTCATAATGCCTCCATTCCATTTATACTAGACATCATCAGCTCTGTCCACATCTCCCAGAGTATACATCAGCACAATGGCTCTTCTCCCAAGTTTGCTTTGGACAATCATGAATCGGACCTGACTGTCCACTTCTCCATGGCTTCTCAAACTCCCCCATGTACTTTAGGGCATTCATAATCTGTCAACAGCAAAAACTTCTAAATGATCAACTCCCACTCAAAAAATACTTCCATCTTCTTGCTTTAATATAAAACTTCTCTCCATATTTTTCAACTGGTGTTTATTCTTCATACCAAACCCACCAAATTGTGAGCATGAAAGTGTATTTAGGAATCCTCTTAGCTATTAAATGCTGCTTCCAAAAATATCATCAGACTTTACTGTTATTTCTTCTTGTTGCGATTTATAGTGGACTGGTCTTTCCACCTAAAACACTCATGACTTTAGCTCAGAACATCCTCTCCTCCTCTACTCATTTATCATTATTGGTGATTTCAATATCGCATTAATTTCATCTCCTTTAATTCCTTAACTTACAAAAATTCAAATATTCTTTATCTCTCACTCTTTTCCAGAGTCCTATGTTTATCAATAAATGTACTATCTCCAAAATGGAAGTTTCAAGCATCTTACTTTCTCCACAACCACCTTTACTTCATACTTACTTAAACTAGTATTTCTAGCTCAAATATTCTTTGATTCTTCAAAGATTTTACAGCAATTTTCATATTAATTTCAGGGTGATATTTTTCTTATATAATTTTCTTTCTTCTTGATATATCTTCCTGTGAAAGATAATTTTCTTATTTCCATTCTTCTCTAGGCTGAATTTTAGGAACCATAGCTAATATTACACCCTAAAGTAAGATTCCTCAAGGGAGGAACAACCTAAGACAGGCACAGTCACAGGGGGGCCATCAGGTGAGAAAATGGGGATCAACAGAGGTGAGGCTTAGAACCTCCTCCCCCTATTCTGAGAGAAATCTTCTGCATATGTGGATGTTTTATTGCCCTTGTCTAGCTTGGATTAACACATAGTCTACAGGCACACACCTGATCATCTATATTTGCTCTCTTAGAACACTAAACTGTGTTTTCTACCTTTATCTTGTATCTACCTACCACTTCAGCATTTTATTAAAAATAATAATAATAAAGAGAGAAATGTGGTATCCACATATAAATCAAGTATAAAAATCAAATGAATATTCATATTTGAACTGTTTATAGTTCATAATGCATGATCAAAACCAAAAGCTTCTGTGATGACTGCCCTTGTAATGTTCACCATGTAACTTATTCACTATGTAAAAATTTGTTCTCCAATGTAAGAACTTGTTCATTATGCTTCAGAAGATTGGAGACTGATGACAATTAGGCTTGGGGTAGATTAATGATTGTGCATTGAGCATTGACCACCCTATACAGAATTTTATTGTGGTTAATAACCATTTGATCAATAAATATGAGAGATGCCCTCACAAAAAAAAAAAAGTACACACTTCCAATTGTAAAATAAATAAGTAACCAGGATGTAATATATAGCATAGGGAATATAGTCAAAATATTGTAACAACTTGGTATGGTGATAGCTGGTACCTAGAATTATCATGTATGTAAATGTTGAATCATTATGTTGTACACCTGAAACTAATGTAATACTGTGTCAACTACCCTTCAATAAAAAATACTTATCTAAAAAAAATATATATATATTACACCCTAACCAGTGATCTTAACTACTTTGCCCTACTTTCCCTCCATCTCATTACCAGGAAAACACTAATCCCTGTTATATTCAACTATTCTATTCTGTGTCTGAATCTATTTCTGAATAACTCCTATACACAGAGAATTTCACTGATACTATCTGATGGAGCCAAACCCAGTATTACTTCCCTGTTACTTCTTTCCATTATCCTATTTTTCATATTCATGAAATTCATATCTGAAATTACTTTATGTACTTATTAAGATGTATACTAAACTATGCTTATTTTTATTACCCCTATATATACAGTGAGTGGAAGATTGATGCCCAAAATATGGGGCTTTACCTTTTTTTAAAAAAAGTAAAAGGTTGATGGAAATGTGTAGACGTTCATGTGTATCATATTATGTACTTTGCATTCAACAACTATTCCTTGGCAGTGCAAAATGATACCATGCTCAGAAAAAAATGTGTATGACAATTGTAAATTCCGCATATCATTCTCTAACATCATTCTCCTATTTATCAATCACATACAAGTGAATGTATGTTATAAAAACAGAGAAAATAATCAAGTAGGAATAATCTCATAGTTAAAACACAATTGCTGTTCAACACAATTTGTTTCCTAGAAACAAAACCAAGGAAACATTCTCCACTCCACCCCTCAAATTATTAAATAGATTGTTCTACTGCCACCAAGATAAACACACACACACACACACACACACACACACACACACACACACACACACACACATACACACTCTCACATAGAGTTTAAGGACATTATGAGGACCTATATGCCATGAAGAACTTGATTCTGGAGGTAATAGGGCAGTAGGGATAAGATAATAGAGCAAGTCAATATATAAGAAAATGTATCCAACTGACTATTATAGGTATCTAGATAAAAAATTCCAAAGACTTGAACTGTAGTTATAAGAACTAAGATAATGTGCAGATTTCTAATATAACAATGGCATGGAATTGGTAGGTTTTTAGTAGTAGTAATTTATTTAATAGTCATAGATCCCTTTCAGAAAATTATATTTCAACATGCAATCTAAGAATTTTAATAAATATAATATGGGTGTATATACAGATACTTAATATAACCACACATATATACACACAGACACAGATAATTGCTCTTATAATTAAGACATTAATTTTGGGGTTAGACAATTTTACATTAATTTACCATTCTCCAAACCCAATATATACATTGTTTGGAGCATCACATATAAACAAGTGCCTAGGATGGATATGGTTTCTCATTATCAAACTACTGCATATAGCAAGAAACATAAAAATGGTTTTTAGCATATACACAGTTGAAAAGCTACAAATCCTCAATGTCAGTAAACCCTGGGGCATTTTAATGGCATTTTACATTGCAAGTTGATTCAGTATGAATTGCATTTGTTATATATTTTTCCAATAGTTACTTCATTTCAGTTTTCACCAAATTTTTAGGATTTGAAAAAAACCTTGAATGTTTGCAGATTGAATCTATTTCCCCAGCTTTGTGTGTCAAAATTCTAGTGAATCTCTGCTGAGGTGTCTGCAGGATATACAAGATACTGAGGTGCCACATTGGTAGTTTAATATACAACCAAATGTTCTGGGATTTCATTCATTTATTATTGATATTTTCATAATCAATGGAATTGTTGAGAGCACACAAAAAGAGGAAACAAATTAGAATGAAAATGGGAGAATGTTGAAGATAGAACCTGAGATGGACTGGCACTTAAGAAGCCAAAGAATGAAGAGAACCCCTCAAAGGACTCTGAGCATAAGGGGCCAGAGAAGACAAATAAATTATAATATCTTAGAATCGAGTGAACAGAGAGTTAAAATCAAACAAACAAAATGAGTTACACGGAGAGAAGAGTGGTGCATGTCAAGTGACATTGACAGTTCTGGTTATATGACCCAAAGTGATCCACCTCCATAGCCAAAAAGAAACTGCCCATGACCTTAGAAAGTTCTTTGGCATAGTGACAAAGCAAAGTGTTTTAAAGAGAGTGCTAAGTGATGCATAGAGGAAGGAGTGATGATATTGCTGTACGAGGTTTGTAATTGGGAAATTCTTGAAAAAAAGAATAAGAAGGAAGCATTTGAAGATATAGAACAAAAATAGAGAATTAAAGAAGTAAATCTTCTAAGGGTATGGAAAAAGGATAATATAGTGGAGCTGCAAGTCTTATATGTATCAACCAGGAAGAGAGCAGTTTAGATAAAGAATAAAATACAAGTTTTAAGATAGATGATAAATCAGAAGAAAAGTGTTCTAGAGACTGAATGTATCTCTGTGAGTTCCAGAAACTGGAAGTCCTAGAGCATAAGTGAGATATTTAGAATGGTAGATGGATAAGTGGTTTGTTCAGTTTTCAATATTAAAATACAGTTACAATGAATGGTAAATCTCAGTGTGGATAAGCAGGTAAGTGGCTAAATCACAGTGGATAAGTGGGTAAGTGTCTAAAGCAGAGTGGAAGATAAAAATTCCAGACAAGCAAGTAGTTTTGATATAAGATGGTTATATTTTAGATGTAATTCTGTAATGCCAGAGTTTACAATGAAGGGAAAATCAGCAGATTATAGAGCCCTCAAAGAATAGAGAGAAAGACTGGGTATATAAGTACAAGACAAATAAGAATGAAAGGTAATATACAAGAATGACAAGAATCTTACAGTAGGTAGATTTTTTATGAGAGAAATCTTACTTAAATTTTATAAGTAAACTAGATGGATAACATACTGTGAATTGTGACAAAATATATATATTTCACTTCATAAACACACAGTCTCAAAGTGATACTATAGAAATGTCTATCTAAAATATTTTTCCTGTATTAAGTCTTTTCCTTTGCCTTTTACATTATTATAAGTACAGCTTGGAAATGATTGACATAAGATACAGTAAGAGGGAATTGAGATACTCTATGAAGAACACATAGCTATAATGGGTTTTGAAATGTTAATCATAAAGTATTTGTGATATACATACACTGTAGTTTCTGAAAATATTATCTGCACATTGAAGATTTTAGTCAGAAAAGATTGCATACTTCATATAGATGCACTTGATAATTTTCTGAAAACAAACCTTACATCACCTCTATGCTTCTCAGCTCAGCCGTAGAAAAGATAACTATATTCATTTTATGACAATGCCCCTACCATATGATCACACACACACACACACACACACACACACACACTTACACACATATGCATGCACGCAATGCACTCACATGTGAAGTCTATATATTAAAATGCATAGTACAAAGTATAATACCACATAATACAACCCTATAATCATTTAGATGATACTATGACTAACAGCTTTGTCATTGTGGATTTTATTCTATAAATATTTTACTCTAACCCATTGAAAGGGAACTAGTGCTCATTAAAATAAATGGTGGAAAGATAAGAGAGATATACAGGTCCACATTTGGTAACTATTGAAAAATGAAATATAGTGGTACTTTATAAATATTCGGATTGTAATATTTTCCAAACATTATAACCCTAAAAGTGTTTGGAATTCAAATGTATGGAACCCTAAAAAATACTTGGAAAAACATAAAAGTTATCTGATTGAAATTATCAGCAAAAGAATGGAGAAAGCATCATAAAAAATAAATGACCAAAAGCATTTTAAAAGAATTATCTAAAGTTTAGATATTATCCAAAAAAAAACCTCCCAAAGTATAAGAAGTAAATAAATCTAAAAGAGACAAAACAGCTATATAAACTCACTAAGTAATGATATATTATCGGATTTTAAAATTATAAAAATAAAACTGATATTAAAGTGGTAAGAATCCTGTACTATGTTCCCTATACTGGATAAATTCCAAACATTATAAAATTTTTATGTAAAAAAATCTATCTTACATATGTCAGAATAAAATATAAATGAACATTTTTAAAGATTGGAGAAAAACACTTCCACATAGCCTGCATAAAACAAAATAGAAAATTAATAGTTGATTAATTTGAATCTATATAATTTATTTTTTCCAGCAAAAATGGGAAAAGAGTGTCTGTGACCACTATACTAATTCATTATAGTATGTTTTATATATATAGAGAGAGAGAGAGAGAGGGAGAAAGAGAGAGACAAAGAGAAAGACAGAGAGACAATGAAAACTTCCAAATAGACAAAGATGTAGGTGAAGACAACAAACGGGTAATTTCCAGGAATATGCATATAAATCATAATAGTAGGAAAAAATTAATTCACTAGCTAGTCAATAAATGGAATCTAATACTAAGTGAAATCCTTTTTTTCCCACTCATCAATTATCAAAAATTGTGAAGTTGTTAATGCACTGTTATTGAGGAAGGAGAAAAATGATATCCTCAAGTATTGTTTGAGTCTGTAAATTAGGAGAGAAAATTTGGCAATACATCCTAGAATTTCAAATGAGGTTATTCTTTATAAAAGCTATTTTTTTTGCTATTATTCTTACAAATATGACTAAAGAAGGTCAGAAACATTAATTATTCTGGTAAATATGTCAATGCATGGTGCATGGTAAATGTTCAATACATATTTTTCAGCATTCAACAAATATTGTTGAATAAATAAGCATAATATTGCTTCATTATGGAAGCAATTAGAATGTGTATGCAGAGAATGTGTATTACACGTGCAAGGAAAAGTATATCATGCATAATATTGATCGTGTAGATCAATATATATTTACACAAAAATGTATTTAGAAAATATGTTGATAGGAAAAGCTATTAAAGGAGAATGTATAAAATATGTGAAATTGTATCTGTAGGTATAGAAAGGAATCTCTAGCCATAAGTGAAAATGTTAACACAAAGATAATGCTTTTTCTTTGTAATTTTTTGTATTTTTGGAAATTTATCTTGTATATTCCCTTTATTATAGTAAAAAGTGAAGCTATTGCCTTGCAAAATAATCTCATTTATTGAATCTGATGCTTTGTCAACAAAATATAGCCAAATCAAACAAAAAATCATACATGAAATTGAAACATTGGCACACTGCTATTTTTAGGGATTGTAGAAAATGTTGTGATACAGTTTAGCACATCTGAATTTCACAATGGGATTATTTCTATTTTCAAGAGATTTGAAACAGGATTTGAGTAACTATTTGAATGTGACCTGTGGCACATCTTTAATGAAATGTGAAAAATGAGTTATTTTTAACCAACTAGATAAGAAAATATATAAGAATAAATAAACCACTTCATATTTTATTGCAATAATGAAGTATTAAAAAGCTCATGTGCTTATTTACAGATTGTTTACATAGAATTCCACTGTGCTGCATTCTTTGTCTTTCTGAAATTTTCCTTAAGGAACAACATCTCAGTTAAGAGAAAAGACTAATGCTGCTTCAGGATATGTCTTAATAAGCTCCCTCGCTTTTTTTTAATTAAAGTATTATTGATATACACTCTTATGAAAGTTTCACATGAAAAAACAATTTGGTTACTACATTCACCTATATTATACTGGCTCCCCCCATACCTCTTTTCAGTCACTGTCCATCAGTGTAGTAAGATGCCACAGAGTCACTATTTTCCTTCTCTGGGCTACACTGTTTTCCCCATGATCACCCCCATACCATGTGTGCCAATCATAATACCCCTCAATCCCCTTCTCCCTCTCTCCCACCTGCCCTCCGCGACCCCTCCAATTTGGTAACTGCTAGTCCCTTCTTGGAGTCTGTGAGTCTGCTTCTGTTTTCTTCCATCAGTTTTGCTTCATTGTTATACTCCACAAATGAGGAAAATCATTTGGTACTTGTCCTTCTACACCCATCTGGCTCATTTCACTGAGCATAATACTCTCTAGCTCCATCCATGTCATTGCAAATGGTAGGATTTATTTCTTATGGCTGAATAGTATTTCATTGTGTGTATGTACCGTAACCTCTTCTTTATCCACACATCTACTGACAGACACTTAGGTTGCTTCCATATCTTGGCTATTGTAAATAGTGCAATAAACATAGGGGTGCATATGTCTTTTTGAATCTGAGAACTTGTATTCAGGTAAATTCCTAGAGGTGGAATTCCTGGGTCAAATGGTATTTCTATTTTTAGTTTATTGAGGAACCTCTATATTGCTTTCCATTAGCTTACATTCCCACCAGCCGTGTTGGAGGGTTCCCCTTTCTCCACATCTTCACCAGCATTTGTTCTTCTTAGTCTTTTCAATTCTGGCCATCTTAACTGGTGTGAGATAATATCTCATTGTGGTTTTTATTTGCATTTCCCTGATAATTAGTGATGTGGAGTATCTTTTCATGTGTCTGTTGGCCATCTGAATTTCTTCTTTGGAGAATTGTCTCTTTATATCCTCTGCCCATTTTTTAATCGGGTTATTTGCTTTTTGGTTGTTGAGGCATGTAAGTTCTTTATATATTTTGGATGTTAACCCCTTGTCAGATATGTCATTTACAAATATGTTCTCCCGTACTGTAGGATGGCTTTTTGTTCTGTTGATGGTGTCCTTTGCTGTACAGAAGCTTTTTGGTTTGATATAGTCCCATGTGTTCATTTTTGCTTTTGTTTCCCTTACTCGAGGAGATGCATTCAGAAACTCCTCCTGAGCAGTTGCTCATGTTTGTATTCAGGAGATTTTTGCCTATGTTGTCTTCTAAGAGTTTTATGGTTTTATGGCTGGCTTACATTCAGGTCTTTAATCCATTTCAAGTTTACTTTTGTGTATGGGGATAGACAATAATCCAGTTTCATTCTCTTGCATGTAGTCCCTTACTTTTTTATATCACTCATCATACATTATACCCATAATCATGCTAATTGCAATTTAGTTAGAAACAATGGTTGCCGATAAAAAAGGGAAAAAAAGGAAAAGGAAAAAGAAAAATTGCATGTTCATTACATTTTGAGGGATGATCTTTTACTCTGTTGCAGTGGTGCAGTGACTCTGCACCAGTATGTGTTCTCTGGATTCATATTACTGAGCATTCCTTTATAGAGTATGATAACGAGTCTTTCTCACTGTCTCAATATTAATCTCCCTTTGAAATTTAAATTACCTGATACAGCCAAATATTCAAATATAAATTGGAAGTCCATTTGCTACACATAGACTACCTTTTCCAATATTTGGCACATATTTAATGTAGCTACTTCCTCAAGTTCAAATATTGCTAACCCAACATTTTGATGCTTAGGGACTATAAAACAAAATTATTTCATAGTATCATGCTTGGGAAACATCAGCATGTTATGTAAGGTGAATCAAAATAACCCTGACATTGCACAGCAATACAGAGGTTTAAGTGTTGTGCCATAATGAGAGACAAAACAATTTATAGACAGGATCACATCTCATGCACTTTAGGAGTTGTTATTAGTTATGAGAGCTTGATTGCATGAACCTTGACTGGCAATCACCATCTCTTCCTAACAGTTTGATATCCTAAGATTCTTCAAATAACCATATATCACATAGGCAAAGAGAATTCTCAACATTTCTGTGATCATCTGATGGCATTAAGTATATAGCAAAGTAAATTTAACCAGTAATTTAAAGTAGTCACAGTGAGAAGCTGTCTGTTTTCAATACCTGGAACATTAATATGTGTCAGTAGTTTATACTGTGATTTGGGTTTGAGCCATAAAAAAAACAATGGCTTAAGTAAGAAATTAAATAGGTGCACTTATAGCAAAGGCCTTTAGTCAGTTAAGAAGACTTAGAGACAACAGAATTGTGTCATTAGCTGAATTTAAAAATAGAAAAAATTAGAGGAGATGGAGCCAAGATGACGGCGTGAGTAGAGCAGCAGAAATCTCCTCCCAAAACCGCATATATTTATGAAAATATAACAAAGACAACTCTTCCTAGAATAGAGGCCAGAGGACACAGGACAACATCCAGACCACATCCACTCCGAGAACACAGCACCACGAGAAGGGGGTAAGATATAAGCTTGGCAGGACCCAAGCACCCCTCCCCCTGACTCCCGGTGGGAGGAGAGGAGTCGCAGCAGGAAGGGAGATGGAGTCCAGGACTGCTGAACACCCAGCCCTAGCCATCCTCAAAAGAGCATACACACACACTGCATGCGTGGGGTCCTGGATACTAGGGAAGCAGGACAGCAAGACATGTGAGCAGGTTCCTGAGGCCAGCACCCGAGGAAAAAAAAAAACGAGCAGCTTTTTTTTTAAATTATTTATTTAATTTTCTTTCTTTCTTTTTTTTTTTTTTTTTGGTGAGTGCTTTTTGTAAGTCTTAAAGAGACAGGGACCCCAAAACCAATGGAAGCGTCCTGGGACACTTAGTCCAGAGGCAGGGAATCTGGGGATCTCTGGGAACTCTAACCCCCTGGGCAGCAGGGAGCAGGGAGGCCCCTCATGGAGATAAATAGCCTCCCCACTGCACCCCTCCAACACAGCTCCACCATTTTGGAGCAGCAGCCTGAGTCAGGCCACGCTGACAGCAACAGCAGAAATAAACTCCATAGCAGACGGGCAGGAATCAGAAGCCCTGTCTGTGTGCAGCTGCCCAGCAGAAGCCACTAGAGGTAGCTGTTCTCCCAGGAAAGGAAGGCCACAAACCAACAAGAAGGGAAGTTCTTCCAGCCATCACTCATCCCAGCTCTGCAAACTCTTTCTATCACCATGAAAAGGCAAAATTACAGGTAAACCAAGATCACAGAGACAACACCAGAGAAGCAGACAGACCTAACCATTCTTCAAGAAAAAGAATTCAAAATAAAAAACATAAACATGCTGATGCAGATGCAGAGAAATAAGCAAGAGCTAAGGGATGAAGTCCGGAGGGAGATCACAGATGCCAGAAAGGAGATTACAGAAGTGAAACAAACTCTGGAAGGATTTATAAGCAGAATGGATAAGATGCAAGAGGCCATTGATGGAATAGAAACCAGAGAACAGGAACACATAGAAGCTGACAGAGAGATAATAGGATCTCCAGGAATGAAACAATATTAAAAGAACTGTATGACCAATCCAAAAGGAACAATATCCATATTATAGGGGTACCAGAAGAAGAAGAGAGGGGAAAAAGTGATAGAAAGTGTCTTTGAAGAAATAATTGCTGAAAACTTCCCCAATCTGAGGGAGGAAATAATCGAACAGACCACAGAAACACACAGAACTCCTAACAGAAGAGACCCAAGGAGGACAACACCAAGACACATAATAATTAAAATGGCAAAGATCAAAGACAAGGAAAGAGTTTTAAAGGCAGCTAGAGAGAAAAAGGTCACCTATAAAGGAAAACCCATTAGGCTATCATCAGACTTCTTGAAAGAAACCTTATAGGCCAGAAGAGAATGGCATAATATATTTAATGCAATTAAACAGAAGGGCCTTGAACCAAGGATACTGTATACAGCACAATTATCATTTAAATATGATAGAGGGATTAAACAATTCCAGACAAGCAATAGTGGAGGGAATTTGCCTAACACAAAACACCTCTACAGGGCATCTTACAGGGACTGCTCTAGATGGGAGCACTCCTAAAAAGAGCACAGAACAAAACACCCAACATATGAAGAAGGGAGGAGAAGGAATAAGAAGGGAGAGAAATAAAGAATCATCAGACCGTGTTTATAATAGCTCAATAAGTGAGTTAAGTTAGACAGTAAGATACTAAAGAGCCAAACCTTGAACCTTTGGTAACCACGAATTTAAAGCCTGCAATGGCAATAAGTATTTCAATAGTCATCCTAAATGTAAATGGACTTAATGCACTAATCAAAAGACACAGAGTAATAGAATGGATAAAAAAGCAAGACCCATCTATATGCTGCTTACAAGAAACTCACCTCAAACCCAAAGACATGCACAGACTAAAAGTCAAGGGATGGAAAAACATTTCTGGCAAACAGCAGAGAGAAGAAAGCAGGGGTTGCAGTATTAATATCAGACAACATAGACTTCAAAAGAAAGAAAGTAACAAGATATAAAGAAGGACACTACATAATGATAAAGGGCTCAGTCCAACAAGAGGATATAACCATTCTAAATATATATGCACCCAACACAGGAGCACCAGCATATGTGAAACAAATACTAACAGAACTAAAGGGGGAAACAGACTGCAATGCATTCATTTTAGGAGACATCAACATGCCACTCACCCCACAGGATAGATCCACCTGGTAGAAAATAAGTAAGGAGACGGAGGCACTGAACAACACAGTAGAACAGATGGATGTAATAGACATGTATAGAACTCTACATCCAAAAGTAACAGGATATACATTCTTCTCAAGTGCACATGGAACATTCTCCAGAATAGACCACATGCTAGCCCACAAAAAAAGCCTCAGTAAATTCCAAAATATTGAAATTCTACCAACCAACTTTTCAGACCACAAAGGTATAAAACTAGAAATAAATTCTACAAAGAAAACAAAAAGGCTCACAAATACATGGAGGCTTAACAACATGCTCCCAAATAATCAACGGATCAATGAGCAAATTAAAATAGAGATCAAGGAATATATGGAAACAAATGACAACAACAACACAAAGCCCCAACTTCTGTGGGACGCAGCAAAAGCAGTCTTAAGAGGAAAGTATATAGCGATTCAGGCACACTTGAAAAGGAAGAACAATCCCAAGTAAATAGTCTAATATCACAATTATTGAAACTGGAAAAAGAAGAAAAAATGAGGCCTAATGTCAGCAGAAGGAGGGACATAATAAAGATCAGAGAAGAAATAAAGAAAATTGAAAAGAATAAAACAATAGCAAAAATCAATGAAACCAAGAGCTGGTTCTTTGAGAAAATAAACAAAATAGATAAGCCTCTAGCCAAACTTATTAAGAGAAAAAGAGTATCAACACAAATCAACAGAATCAGAAATGAGAATGGAAAAATCATGACAGACTCCACAGAAATACAAAGAATTATTAAAGACTACTATGAAAACCTATATGCCAACAAGCTAGAAAACCTAAAAGAAATGGACAACTTCCTAGAAAAAAACAACCTTCCAAGACTGACCAAGGAAGAAATACAAAAGTTAAACAACCCAATTATAAGCAAATAAATTGAAATGGTAATCAAAAAACTACTCGAGAACAAAACCTCCGGGCCGGAAGGATTTACCTCAGAATTTTATAAGACACACAGAGAAGACATAATACCCATTCTCCTTAGAGTGTTCCAAACAACAGAAGAGGAGAGAATACACCCAAACTCATTCTATAAACCCAACATCACCCTAATATCAAAATCAGGCAAAGACCCCACCAAAAAAGAAAATTACAGACCAATATCCCTGATGAATGTAGATGCAAAAATACTCAATAAAATATTAGCAAACCGAATTCAAAAATATATCGAAAGGATCATACACCATGACCAAGTGGCATTCATCCCAGGGATGCAAGGATATTACAACATTCAAAAATCCACCAACATCATCCACCACATCAACAAAAAGAAAGGCAAAAACCACATGATCATCTCCATAGATGCTGAAAAAGCATTTGACAAAGTTCAACATCCATTCATGATAAAAACTCTCATCAAAATGTGAATAGAGGGCAAGTACCTCAACATAATAAAGGCCATATATGATAAACCCACAGCTAACATTATACTGAACAGCGAGAAGCTGAAAGCTTTTCCTCTGAGATCGGGAACAAGACAGGGATGCCCACTCTCCCCACTGTTATTTAACATAGTACAGGAGGTCCTAGCCACAGCAATCAGACAAACAAAGAAATACAAGGAAACCAGATTGGTAAAGAAGAAGTTAAACTGTCACTATTTGCAGATGACATGATATTGTACATGAAAACCTCTAAAGACTCCACTCCAAAACTACTAGAACTGATATTGGAATACAGCAAAGTTGCAGGATACAAAATCAACACACAGAAATCTGTGGCTTTCCTATACACTAACAATGAACCAACAGAAAGAGAAATCAGGAAAACAACTCCATTCACAATTGCATCAAAAAGAATAAAATACCTAGGAATAAACCTAACCAAAGAAGTGAAAGACCTATACCCTGAAAACTACAAGTCACTCTTAAGAGAAATTAAAGGGGACACTAACAAATGGAAACTCATCCCATGCTCATGGCTAGGAAGAATTAATATAATCAAAATGGCCATACTGCCCAACGCAATATACAGATTTGATGCAATCCCTATCAAATTACCAGCAACATTCTTCAATGAACTGGAACAAATAGTTCAAAAATTCACATGGAAACACCAAAGACCCCGAATAGCCAAAGCAATCCTGAGAAAGAAGAATAAAGTAGGGGGGAGCTCACTGCCCAACTTCAAGCTCTACTACAAAGCCATAGTAATCAAGATGATTTGGTACTGGCACAAGAACAGAGCCACAAACCAGTGGGACAGATTAGAGACTTCAGACCATAACCCAAACATATATGGTCAATTAGTATTTGATAAAGGAGCCATGGACATACAATGGTGAAATGACAGTCTCTTCAACAGATGGTGCTGGCAAAACTGTACAGCTACATGTAGGAGAATGAAACTGGACCATTGTCTAACCCCATACACAAAATTAATTCAAAATGGATCAAAGACCTGAATGTAAGTCATGAAATCATAAAACTCTTAGAAAAAAACATAAGCAAAATCCTCTTAGACATAACTTGAGTGACCTCTTCTTGAACATATCTCCCGGGCAAGGAAAACAACAGGAAAAATGAACAAGTGGACTATATTAAGCTGAAAAGCTTCTGTACAGCAAAAGACACCATCAATAGAACAAAAAAGTATCCTACAGTATGGGAGAATATATTTGTAAATGACAGGTCCGATAAAGGCTTGACATGCAAAATATATAAAGAGCTCACCCACCTCAACAAACAAAAAACAAATCATCCAATTAAAAAATGGGCAGAGGAACTGAACAGGCAGTTCTCCAAAAAAGAAATACAGATGGCCAACAGACACATGAAAAGATGCTCCACATCGCTAATTATCAGAGAAATGCAAATTAAAACCACAATGAGGTATCACCTCACACCAGTAAGGATGGCTACCATCCAAACCACAAACAACAACAAATGCTGGCGAGGTTGTGGAGAAAGGGGAACCCTCCTACACTGCTGGTGGGAATGTAAATTAGTTCAACCTTTGTGGAAAGCAGTTTAGAGGTTCCTCAAAACGCTCAAAATACACTTACCATTTGACCCAGGAATTCCACTCCTAGGAATTTACCCTAAGAATGCAGCACTCAAGTTTGAAAAGACAGATGCACCCCTATGTTTATTGCAGCACTATTTACAATAGCCAAGAATGGGAAGCAACCTAAGTGTCCATCAGTAGATGCATGGATAAAGAAGATATGGTACATGTACACAATAGAGTATTACTCAGCCATAAGAAGAAAACAAATCCTGCCATTTGCAACCACATGGATGAAGCTAGAGGGTATTATGCTCAGTGAAATAAGCCAAATGGAGAAAGAGAAATACCAAGTGATTTCACTCATCTGTGGAGTATAAGACCAAAGGAAAAATTGAAGGAACAAAACAGCAGCAGAATCACAGAACCCAAGTATGGACTAACAGGTACCAAAGGGAAAGGGACTGGGGAGGATGGGTGGGTAGGGAGGGATAAGTGGGGGAAATAAGAAAGGGGGTATTATGATTAGCATGCATAATATGGGGGGTGGCAGAAAGGGGAGGGCTGTATAAGACAGAGAAGACAAGTAGTGATTCTACAACATTTTGCTATGCTAATGGACAGTGACTGTAAAGGGATTGGTGCGCGGGACCTGGTATAGGAGAGAGACTAGTAAACATAATATTCTTCATGTAATTTTAGATTAATGATAACAGAAAAAGAGAAAAAAATGGGGGGATTACTCCCTGAATGGATAAAACTAACTGTAAATCACCGATTAATGCATGCTTTAAATATCTTTAATTTTGATCAAAGTGTGTCAGATGATCAGCTATGAAGTACATTTTTCTGATAATATTCCTTTCTCTTAAAAAAAAAAAGCAGTTCCTGTGTGGTGATGTCCAATAAGTTCTTCACAATGGCATAAACGGTATATCAAAGTGTGGGCAAAGTGTTTGTTTGGTTTTATACAGAGGATCAAAGCCTAATTTGGCTACCCAGAGAGTGAATTACGATACGCTTTGAAGAAGAACTTCCAACATCAACATTCTCTGGAAGAGTCATTCCAGAAGATGATCATCAAAAATCTTCAACAAAGATCCTGGCACTGTTTCAGTTGTAGCTGCATTCATCCCACCGGTTCCTGGACTTGCCATTGGAATGAAGAAGGAGATATCTAAACTGGCCTGTGTATACAGTAAAACAACAAATTTGACTGGATCTATACTGTTGGAACTCAACCAAGAATTAGGAGTAGTGCAAGTTGCAGTGCTCAAAAATCTTGCGACTATATACTATCTACTGTTAAAAGAACATATGGGATGGGAACAGTTCCCAGGAATGTGTTGTTTTAATTTGTCTGATTTTTCTCAAACTATTCAAATTCAGTTAGACAATATCCATCATATCATTGATAAGTTTTCACAAATGCCTAGGGTGCCTAACTGGTTTTCTTGGTTTCACTGGAGATGGCTGGTAATTGTAGGTCTGCTTTGGTTATGTAGCTGTATTCCTATTATGTTAATGTGTGTATGCAATTTAATTAGTAGTTTAAGACCTATACATGTTTATGTTACTCTACAAGAGGATATATCAAAGAAATAATCAATCTTCCCATGTTTTCTTCCATCTCTACTGTATAGCTTTTCTTCTTCCTTCCTAATTACAACCCTTAAGTAGAATTCGTGCCTTATATAGAAATTACCAAGTATCATTTTTCTTTCAAGTGGTAAAGATACGTCAAGACAAATGCTGGGCCTAGAAGCCACAGGGCATAAATCTGCAAAGAAGTAAAAAAGCCAACCTTTTCAAACAATATTGCTTTTCTCTCACTTACCAACTTTACATTTCCCTGTATGTCCCCGGAAGATGACTGGTTAGCCAGAGACAGGTAAGATTCCTCAAGGGAGGAACGACCTAAGACAGGCACAGTTGCAGGGGGGCCATCAGGTGAGAAATTGGGGATCAACAGAGGTGAGGTTTAGAACCTCGCCCCCTTTTTTGAGAGAAATCTTCTGCATCTGTGGATGTTTTGTTGCCCTTGTCTAGCTTGGATTAATACTTAAACTATAGGCACACACCTGATCATCTACATTTGCACTCTTACAGCACTAAACTATGTTTTTGATCTTTATCTTGCATCTACCTACCACTTCAGAATTTTATTAAAAATAATAATAATAATAATAATAATAATAATAATAATAATAATAATAATGGAGAAATGTGGGATTCACATATAAATCAAGTGTAGAAATCAAACAAATATTCATACTTGACCTGATTGTTTATAGTTCATAATGCGTGATCAAAACCGAAAGTTTCTGTGATGACTGCCCTTGCACTGTTCACCATGTAAGAACTTATTCACTATGCAAGAATTTGTTCACCATGTAAGAACTCGTTCGTTATGCTTCAGAAGATTGGAGACTGTTGAGAATTAGGCTTGGGGTTGATTAATGATTGTGCATTGAGTCCCCTATACAGAATTTTATTGTTAACAACCATTTGATCAATAAATATGAGAGATGCCCTCTCAAAAAAAAAATAGAAAAAATTAATGAAGTATTATAAGAAACCATGTTTTGGGTAATATATTATTGTATTTTGCAATTTACTTGGAAAAGCATCAAGTCTACTGTATAGTACATACTATAATGGGTAGACTTGATACATAGTTTCTTCTCAAATATTATCTCAGTATGTTTGCATCTCTTCATTTCATATTGGTGGATGTTACAGTCTTTAGTTTATTTGCTTTTTTAGTCTCAACTTGCAAGTTTAAGAGCAAATGAATCATTAGTTTCCCTGAAATTTCAAGATTAGGGAAGATATCATCCAGCATTGTTTCCTTATTTTTTTAGATTTTGACATTTTTCTCCATTAATATTTTTACATTGTTGAACTATTTTGAAATATGCTTAAGAAAAATAAAATTGGAAATATCCTGAAAATGACTTTTAAGATTCAAGAGAGCAGCTGTGGCAACATAGAGTAACACTGACAACATTAATGTAAAATAAAATTTTAATTATTTTTAACTAATGCATTCATCACTAATCAAATCTAGATGGGGTTCAATTTGTGTGTGTGGGTATGTGTGTATGTGTGTGCACATGTGTGTTCCTGTATGCCAGGCTAGACTATGAACATTCATCTTTTAGTAGTATAGCATAGGCCATTTAACCTGATTAATGAGTATTTGTTGAATTGTTTCATTAAATAATTCAATTTTTCCTACCAAAGTAACAAAAGATTGATTTTTAAAGATAAAATTTCCATACCATATGATTTCACTTATTTGTATAGTGTAAATACAAAGCAAAACAGGATGAACAAAACAGCAGTAGAGTCATAGATGCTGAGAAGTGACTGGTGGTTGCCATGGGGTTGCGATTTGGGTGGCTGGTTGGAGAGGGTGAGAGGGATAAAGGGATGCAAAAATTCTCAGTCATAGGAATCAGCCACAGATATAGTAGTACAGCATGGAGAATATAGCAAATGAATCTGTAACATCCTCCTATGTTGACAGATAGTAACTGCACTAGTGGGGCTGAGGATTTAATAATATGGGTAACTACTGAGCCACTGTGTTGTATACTTGAAAGTAACACAAGTTTGTATATAAAGGAATAAAAAAAGATAAAATTTTAATACAAAGATTTTAAACTTTTGTTGTGAGGCAAACGTGGAAATTTATAAAACATTACCTGTGAAATAAAATTTTGTAGATTACAGAATAGTATAGGCTTCAAGATTATAATGTTCCTTTCTTTAGAACTGATGAAAAATTAACACATGTGGTATAAAATTCTTGAGTAATGTATACAATATGCTAAATGAAGAAGAGATATTTTGAAAATCCTCTGAAATTTTAAATGGGTGAAATGATTCTTGCAATTTTACTTTTTTTCCTGAGATATTTTGTCTGAAGTTCAAGGACTCAGCTTACCTATGTATCTCTTTTGTTATTTCCAGCTCAGGTGGGGGCCCGTATAATACATTACTTGTGTCCATTTGGCACATTTGTTAGAATTATTTCAATGACCACAGCATCAGCATTAACAAATTTTATTGCCTTATGTCTTGAAATCTATGTGTAATATGTAATAATTGATGCTTTTCCTGTTCACTAGTAAAAGGGTCTTATTGGACCTCAGTGATCCTAGGTGAATAGCCACTGAATTCCATTAGCTTTCATAAACTGTATCCTTGACTTACCAAAGAGTGAATAACCTGTCAAATCACTCCATTTCTCCATCTAAATTATTGACAAGGCTCATAATTCCTTTGGCCAAGGAAACTACTAGAGAAAAAATGTTAGCTGCTTCTTGAGTTAACAGAAAGGGCTTTTTAAAGAAAACCATTCTGTTACTTTTTCCCTTGGTTGCATTTATCATATTTCTAGCTCTTTTTGTTGAGAGATCAGGGAATACTATGGCCTGTCCAGGAGGTTCCTTTCAGATTGTCTAGCGAATACTCATTATTCTACACTATATGTGATAAATCCTTCCACTGTGTTATCTTTGTTTTGAGTTACTCCCCTTAAACCTTTCAAAGTTTAGGATTGTTTATATCCCCCTGGCCTTTTGGTAAAGATTTATATGCATTTCAACTGTTACAATAAATTATATGTGTCCCTTCATATGGATGAAACTACAATCGGTCTGCTAATTGCATCATTCCCTCTCTTGCTTTTTTCCCAGGGAACTGCAGAGATGGGTATTCCAATAGATTACAAACATCGGATTGTCATTAATTCTTTTTTACTTCATTTCATATTCTCTTTCTTAGGTCAGTCTCACAGTAGAAACTTCCATTAGCAATTTCAAGCCATATTTGCTTTTATTTTCCATTCCTTTTATTCATATTAACTATTGTTTTTAATTTAATAGTTGATCTTATGGTATCATATGACATTAGACAGGAATTTCTGCTATTATAACCAAGCTTGAACTATGCTTATTAAACCAATAGCACTATTATTTATTACATAATTTCTAAAGCTAAATTTCAAGTTAGTTCTCTATTTGCAGATGAGGGCTAATGATAGCCTTTCCCAAATGAAATAAATGATATTAATTGAATATTTTCTTGAAGAAATTAATGAAAACTATGACTTAGTAAAATAGAGGCAGTGGAGTTTACTGGTTAGAGTACAGGATACAGAGTCATATTCTTGAGCTTAAATTCTAGCTCTGCCACTTACTTAGCTTTTGGGCAAGGTTATCTAATCTTAAGAAATTCATCTGTAAAATGAAAATTATACTACTACTAAATTACCATAGAGTTGTATTTTTAAAATTTTGCTGTATGGATATAATCTTAGGAGTTCCATGACACAGACTGAATATTTGATAGGAGTTAACTATTTTTATTTTTAGTATAAATGTTATTGTAAGGTAGCTAGAACAGAACATGCAAAGATGTTATAAAGCACAGTAGTTGATAACAAGTGCTCAACTTTGATGTTTCCCATAATTTTTAAAATTTAAATAACTGGAAGCATGGATAAAGAAATCCTCATACAGAAAAAACAGCATTTATGTCTTATTAATTTAGTAAATTTATTTAAAGATAGAAAGATTCTTTCAATGGTATAAAAATGTGTGAACAAACACCTGGAACAAGAATATTCTGTCTAAGAGACAGTTTAAGCTCAAACAATTTTTAAAAAGTGATTCAAATGTTAGAGAACCAAAGAAATAAAGGATGCTATAATTATTGACAGAAAATATAAAATTTAACAAGGAGAGACTCATCTGAAAGAAGAATATAGATTTTAAGTATCAAGGGACAATTATGTGGAGAAAAATCTTAATTGATTTTGGAAATAGATTCCACAATTAATATAGATTTCTCAAGCCCAAAGATCCTAATGACAGCTGAGTTATATTTCTGGGGAATAATGTTTGAACACTGCAAGGATATTAATAATTAGAGACACACCTTGATTTGAGGAAAAATGAAAGAATAATAAGCAGACAAATACCACAAGAAACGAGGTTTATTTTTGGTTTTCCTTTCTCTTCATTGTTTCCTCAATTTTCTCAAACACAAATATTTACTAATTTTGAAAAATATGCCACTCATCCATACAAAATGCATGACTAGAAAAATTCTAATTTCTTGATTATTTCTGGGGTTTTCTTTATTTAGTCTCTAGCACCTGTTTTGGGTTCTGCATCCAATGTGTGTGTGTGGTTTCCTCCTACAACGAACAACACTTTGGACACTGCATGGTATCATAACTTAGCTCAATTCTGATACTGGCTGCCTTGAAGTAGTGCAGATTCCACACATTAAGGGTTCAGTCCTACAAAACTGTCCCCCCACAACTCCCTGTACACATACTACATCACATGCCAGTCCCAAGTCCAGGTTGTCACCTGTGCTTCTGACTGAGTGGCTATTAAGTCAGAGGTACCCATGACTCCCTCCATGGGTTCAATTAATCTGCTAGAGTGGCTTACAGAACTCAGAGAAATATTTTGTTTACTAGATCACTAGTTTATTAGGAAATTATGTAATTCAGGAACAGCCAAATGAAAAAGATACATGGGGTAAGGTATGGGAAACTTCATGGAGCTCCCATGTTCTCTCTTATCATGCCAGTTCCTCTAAATCTCCACCTCTTCACCAACCTAGAAGTTCCCTGAACACAGTCCTCTAGGATTTTTATAGAGAGTTCATTACATAGGGATGATTAATTAAGTCACTGGCTGTTGACAGTTGAGTCAAACTTTGGCCCTTCTTCCCACCCTTAGGCCAAGAGTTGGGACTGATTTCCAACCCTGTACCCAAGAGGTTGGTTCTCTTGTCAATCAGCCCCTATCTTTAGGGGTAGTCCAATGTCAGCTTCTTACTGCTAATAAAAAGACATCATCATTGCTCTCCTCACTTAGAAATTCCAAGGGTTTTAGGAACTTTGAGCCAGAAATGAGAAGGAAGACCAAATATATTGTTTCTTAACATAAATCACACTATCACAACACCCCAATTAATTTTGATAATTCAAAAAGAAACATGATTTAGAAACACTATAAAGCATTTGCTTCTTTAAAATTCTAAAAAAAAAGATATTAAAACTTTAATCTCAAGTAAGGATCCAAAGTATTTACGATGAGATATCTGGAAAGAAACACTTCATGAAGTGTTTAGTACATATGGTCACTTGAATCAAAATCTCACATGTTTAATCTTGTCAATTATGTACCAACTTTGACATAAATTTTGAAAATATAACTTTTAATATAACTTTGAAAATACTCAGTAAATATTATATGATTTGTTACTATATATAAGATTCAATTTCATTAAATATTCTTTAAACATGCATTGGATTTTATATCTCACCCAACTTTGAAACTGTGTTTTTAATTATATGGTATTTACCTACACTAAGCAGTCATAGAAGTGGTCATTCATAATAACTGGTTGGTGGCTAGTTTCTTTTCTGAAATTATACATGATATTGGAATGCCATTCAGAGCTCCTTATCTTGTGATAACAAAACGACCCTAATTACAAATCAATAAAAGTTTCAAAAAAGTTATAGTTCTTAAAAACTATTTAGATTAACTACTATCTTTATGTAACTTTACAACAATGGTATTTTCCAATTTCTGTTAGAAATTTCTTGACATATGACAAGTAATGACATGGTTCCTAAAGAGTATGTTCACTAGATCTTTGCCTTGAGAATTATTTTTTTTATTAATATATCTTGTACTTTAATAGTATAAGCTATCACACCTATCCCTTTTCTGTGGAGATCTAGACTATAGGGATTTAAATAATTTTGAGTATGATAAAGTATAACAAAATAACTTAACATTCAGGCAGAATTTTTTCCCTGTAATTTGTTATTCTAGAAAACATTTTGATTGTTGATTAATTAAATCCACAAAATAGAATATATCATTACAGATTTAAATTTCTAAATACACTGTTAGCCATTACTCTTTGTAAATTATATTATTTTCCAGAAATATTAACATTTATTATTCTAAGAAAGTCATATTGTACCCAAGAGGGGAATAAATTATATTTAAAATAAAAAATACATGAAATAGTCATTGAACTGAATAATGTGAAATAGGTTAATGCTACTCAGCTAGAATATGTAAATATGTGGAGTTAAAAATTTCTCAAAGTCTTACAAAATACATAATTTTAGCAGAGTGTCATATGGACTTGTATAATTATTTATTTTTCAGTTCAGTTTTGAGAAAAACATTTAATTCTGTGCAGCCTTTGTGAGAAGATGAGAGAGAATGGAACATGATATATAGAGACATGAGGGCAAGCATCATGAAGATCTCCAAAAGAGACTTCAAGATATGAGTGAGAAAAATAATTACAAGTGTTAAGCAATAAATGGATGGAGTTAAAGAATACTCCTGGAGTATTGCAGCTGAGAGCATTTCATGCATTTCTGATACATTAAATGAGATGAGGAGAAATAGGTGAAAGTGTATTTGTGTGTGTGTGTGTATTTGTGTGTGTGTGTGCATACATGTAATGTGTCATATTATAGGTATCTTTTTCATGAAACCATTGCTCTTTTCCTTTTGCCTTAACAGCTAACATTTTAACTGTAGTCTTTTCCCCTTTCTGCTTCTTCACCAGTCTGATGCTGTGGTGTCAGCAGGGTAATAAAAGATGACTTTTATAATAAAGCAGAACTGAAAAATTATGATTCTTGGAAAAGCATAAGGTAGTCACTTTACTGAATCAGAAAAATCAGAGTAAAGATAGTTCTAAAATAGAACTAAAAAAATGTAAAGCTGACACAAGTCAAAGAAATAGTAGGTAGACAGAAAAATCAAGATCAGTCAGAATACCTAAGAGAATAAAGGTAGAGATAAAAAACATGTAAAGAGAATTCTTCCCTCAGAAAACCCAGTCTTCTGTTAAGGTTCTTTTATTCTTTACAAGATTAGCAATTAACTCCAGGCCTGAAAATAAATACTCAGAAATGTCACAATAAAAAAAATATTTGATGTCAGAAAGTAAATAAGTTTATAAAAACCAAACAATTGTACATATATATATATATGATTATTAGTGATTTCATATATTTATGAAACTGAATAGGTGTTCAATGTTACCCAGTTTTAAAGTATACTAAACAGTTAAAATTAATGTAATCAACATATGATTTTTTTTTTTTTTTTGCTTTCTACCCTTGTACTTCCAGTCACATATTGTTAGTGTCAGTAACATTTTTTGGTTGCCTTTTACTATTCGACAAATATATTAAACATAATATCCAATTTAACCAACTTCTACACACTACAATAGAAGTATCTTATAGATGCTATAATAATATAGCAAAAAAAGTTTTTGTGTTTCTGAACTTTGTAAAATTTGAAGACCAGTAAAATTTTGAAATATAATATAATAAATGCAAAATTGGCTGATTATTATTTCTCTTTTTTATTGAAGTATAATTGACATACAATATTATGCAGGCATCTCATTCTATTGCACTACACTTTACTGTGATTGACAGATACTGCATTTTTTACAAAATAAGGTTGAGCTTCTCTTGGAGCCATTTTTCCAACAGCATTTGTTCACCTTGTGTCTCTATTTCACCTTTTGGCAATTGTCACATATATCAAACTTATTATTACATTTGTTACAGTGATCTGTGATCAGCAATCTTTGATATTCCCATTGTAATTGTTTGGGGACTCCATAAACCACACTCATATAAAATGATGAAGTTAATAAATGCTGTGTATGTTCCTACTGTAGCACTGGCCTGGTGTTCCCTGTCTCTCTCCCTCTCCTCAGGTTCCCCTATTTCCTGAAAAAGAAGAATATTGAAATTAGGCCCATTAATAACCCTACAATGCCCTCTAAGTGTTCATGTGAAAGGAGGAGTCTCATGTGTCTTGCTTTGAGTCAAAAGCTAGAAATGATTAAGCGTAGTGAGGAAGGCATGTCAAAAAATCAGATAGTTTGAAAGCTAGGCCTCTTGCACCAAAAAGTTAGCCTAGTTGTGAATGTGAATGAAGAGTTCTTGAAGGAAATTAAAAGCATTACTCCAGTGAAGACAGGACCATTAATAAAGCTAAACAGACATTGCTGATACAAAGAAAGTTTTAGTGGTCTTGGGTAGAAGATCAAACCAGCCACATTTCCTTAATCTAAAACCTAATCCACAGCAAAGTCCTAAATCTCTTCAATTCTGTCAAGGCTGAGAGAGGTGAGGAAGCTGCAGAACGGTTTGAAGTTAGCAGAGGTTGGTTCATGAGGTTTGAAGAAAGCAATTAGCTCCATAACATAAAAGTGTAAGGTGAGGTAGCAGGTGCTGATGTAGAACCTGCAGCATGTCACTCAGAAGACCTATTTAAGATAAATAAACAACAGATTTTCATTGCAAACAAAACAGCCTTCTCTTGGAAGAAGATACCATCTAAGACTTTCACAGATAGGGAGGAGAAGTCCAGGCCTGCCTTCAAAGTATCAAAGGATGGGCCGACTCTCTTAAGGTACAGTACAGCTGGTGACTTTAAGTTGAAGCCCATTGACCATTCTGAAGATCCTAGGGCCTTTAAGAATTCTATTAAATCTACTCTGCCTGTGCTCAATAAATGGAACAAATACTGGATGACAGTACATCTGTTTGGACAAGATCAATGCTGTTCTTATGCCTACTACACCACAACCAATCTGCAGCCTATGGATTATGGAGTAATTTCAACTTTTAAGTCTTATTATTTAATAACACATTTTGTAAGGCTACAGCTGCCATAGTTAGGCATTCCTCTAATGATCTGGGTAAACTGAAAAACTTCCAGAAAGGATTCACCATTCTAGAGGCCGTTAAGAGTATTCATAATTCATGGGACTTCAACAAAATATCGACATTCACAACTTTGGAAGAAGTTGATTCCAACCCTCATGGATGACTTTGAGGGGATCAAGACACCAGTGGAAGAATTAACTGCAGATGTGGTTGGAAGTAGCAAGAGAACTAGAGTTGCAAGTGGAGCTTTAAGATTTGACTGAATTGCTTTATCTCATGATAAAACTTGAATGAATGAGTAGTTTCTTCCAAATGAGCAATGAAATAGATTCTTAAGAAGGAATGTCCTGGTGAACATGCTGTGAAAATTGTTGAAATGACAACAAAAGATTTAGAATACTACATGAACTTAGCTGATTAAGCAGCAGAAGGGTTTGAGAGGACTGACTCCAATTTTGAAAGAAGTTCTGCTGTTGATTAAGTGCTATCAAACAGCATCACATGCTACAGATAAATCGTCATTAAAAGAGAAGTCAATCAATCTGGCAAACTTCATTGCTGCCTATTTTTTTAAATTGCCACAGCTTCCTTCAGCAACCACCACCTTCATCTATCAACAGCCTTCAACACTGAGGCCAGACCCTCCACCATCAAAAAGATTACAACTCACTGAAAGTTCTCATGTAGCATTCTTTAGCAGTAAAGTATTTTTTAGCTTAGTCGTGTATATTGTTTCTTTAGACATAATGCTATTGAACACTTAATTGAGTATAGTGTAGTGTAAAGGTAACTTTTGTGTACATAGGGAAACCAAAAAATTCATTTGGCTCCCTTTATTGCATTAGCAGTGATGTGGAACTGAACCTGA
The DNA here is from genome assembly GCF_040802235.1 of Manis javanica. Lineage (NCBI taxonomy): Eukaryota > Metazoa > Chordata > Mammalia > Pholidota > Manidae > Manis > Manis javanica. Next base: position 122,362,266 of record NC_133160.1, on the reverse strand, counting down.
AATATCTCCAAGGTATATGCCTATATTCGTTTTAGGTGTACAGCATAGTGACTTGTCACTTAATTACATTATGAAATTCCCCACAATAAGTCCAGTTACCATCTATCACCATACAAAATGTTTACAATATTATGGACTGTATTTCCTATGATGTGCATATGTCTTCAGGTTTTATTTATTTTATAGCTGAAAGGTTTTATTTCTTAATTCCCTTCACTTATTTTCATCTATCCCCTGACCCCCACTGGCAATCATAAGTTTGTTCTCTGTATCCTTCTGTCTACATCTTTTTTATCTTGTTTATTTATTTGCATTGCTCTTTTAGATTCCACATATAAGTGAAATCATACAGCATTTGCCCTTTTTGTTTGACTTATTTCACTTAGCATGATACCCTGTAGGTCTATGCATGTTGTCACAAATGGCAAGATTTCATTCTTTATTATGGCTGAGTAACATTCCATTACATGTATCACATCTTCCTTACCCATTCATCTATGGATAGACACTTAGGTTGCTTCCATATATTGGTTATTGTAAATAATTCTGGGATTGAATATAGGGGTGCATATATCTCTTCAAATTGGTATTATATTTTCTTTGTGTAAATACCCAGAAGTGGAATTGCTGGACCATATAGCAGTTCTATTTTTAATTTTTAAAGGAACTCAGTTCTGTTTTCCACAGTGGCTGAACCAATTTACATTCCCACAAACAGTGAGTGAGGGTTCCCTTTTCTCTACATCTTCACCGACACTTTTTATTTCTTATGTTTTGTGACTAGCCAATCTGATAGGTGTAAGGTAACACCTAATTGTGGTTTGATTTGACTTTCCTTGATGATTAGTGATGTTGAATATCTTTTCATGTGCTTGTTAGCCATATACAGTATAGCATGATAAATGCAAAATTACCTGAGTATTATTTTTCTGTAAGTGCTGAATATACTTTCAAAGTAGAAGTAATTTTAAAACAGTGGAAAGGTTAAAATTTATATAAGGTTGTTAAAGAGTAGAACTGTGTTTAGGAAAATGAGTAAAATAAGTTGTTAAGAATGCTTAGAGTTTGATAGAGCTAGAAAAACTAACCATATTGTCATATTTTCACCTGGCCAATTCTGAAATTGGACAAGTCTAAGATTTTCCTCAAGTTAGTTAACTTCACTTTCCTAATTATAAGAAATAGATTCTAAACCCCACAAATGCAGAAGTTTAGGCTGTAAAATTTTAATATTCCATGTATATGTTATATATATATATATATATATATATATATATATATAGTCTATATAATACAAACTCTCATAAAAGCAGTCATTGAATCAAACATGAAGGTGACTGTATATTCTTTCTACACATACATTAGCCTTTGATTCATTTCCTCATTTCCAGACAATAATGGTAATATTTATTATGCTATCATTAATTTAAATGCAATTCTTTTCTTACATTTTTCTTCTTTATAGTAAAAATGTTATTTTCAAATGTCTTCTCACTTCTTACTACAATCTAAACTTTCTGAAACCACTTAATTAGGAGAAAGCTTATCTACATCTTTCCAAAGATGACAATTCAAATACTAGTTTAACAAGATTCATATTTTATGTGAAGATAGGAATAATGCAAAAAAAAATGCATTTAGGATATAAACTGGAAATTCTTGTGTAAATAACCAGGGCGACAGTTCATATACATTCTGTGATAAGCTCCAGATTTATATTTGTAAAAATTACAAGAATTTCAAAAATACTGGAGTAAATGTACAGAGAATTTGATTATTATGCCAAAAGTTAGAGAAATAATCCATGACAGACCTCTGCACTTCTGTTGTTTGTTTTTCCTTACTATAATACCTTTCTGTTTCTTTTCTTCATATCCAAACCCTATGTATCTTTGTGGTAAAATGTTAGAACTCACCTTCCTGAAGAAATTTTTAACTGGTTAAGCATATTTCAAATAATTCTATTTTATGCTGTATATGTTCTCTGTTCCTACTAACAATTTTAAAAATGATTTTTCCTAAATATTTACAAATTTTAGATGTTAGCTATATGGGTTTATTTTTATAATTTTTTAGATACACGTATTATGTCTTCCTCACAATACTATAATTTGAAGGCTGATGGGATGTCTTCTACCTTCATTTAACTAGCCATTGTCATATATACAGAAAATATTCAGTAATATTCCATACTTTTCCTAAAAGAAATGAAAATAATAAAACTGTTTTACTGATTTTAGTCTAAGATATTATCAAACCGTTTAATATATTGTGAGCTATAAGAAAACTTTTGGAAAAGAAATATTGTTTAACTAAATTCAAAATTTGAAAATCTCTTTAATGAAGCCCATACAATGTACAATACCAAGAATGAATTCTAATGTAAATTATGGATTTTGGGATTCTGATATGGAATGCTGGTGGGGGAGGCTGTGCCTGTGTGGAGACAGGGAGCATATAGGAACTCTATATTCAGCTCAATTTTGCTATGAATCTTAAACTAGTCTAAAATCAAAGCCCACTGAAAAAAAGCTTCATGATAACTTATAGACATTTTCACTAACTTATGGATAAACTTTATTGAAAAAAATTATAAAAATAAAAATCTAATTTAAACAAATCTCACATAAATATTTCCAAGCAAATAATAGTAGGAGATATCTTAATGAAATAAATTTAGCTATTAATAAAATTAAATAGTATAATTTCAATGTATTCTATAAAAACAAAATCCCATGTGGAAGAGGTTTTGTAGAATCTAAGCATTTAGTGAAGACAGCAGGTTAGCTTAAGCACAGCCATCTTAAGAAGCCCAGAGGCCATTTTCTGAATATGTGACTCAGAAAGGCCTTGAAAAACAAGGTGAAAAACAAGTTAGTCAGCCACTGTTAATTGTAGTGACCTTTAGTTAGCTAACCTCAAATCAGTTAATCATACATACCAAGCTTATCTTGCTAGAACCACCCTAAACATTCCGAAAGTGATTTTATCTAACCAGACCCCCGGGATGTGGTGTCAGCCGAAAATTTATGTGTCTATGGACAAACACTGTATTGTAGTTGTGGAAAATTTTGCCTCTTTGAAAATGCTATAAAACCCTCTGGTTTTAGCTGCTCAGGGTCCTTGTTGAGACCCGCTGCGTCGGGCTAACTTGGACCCCAGCTAGCTGGTTCCTGAATAAATTCCCCTTGCTTGTTGCATCAAGAGACGCCTTTCGTGAGTGATTTGGGGCAGCGTCCTCCTCTGGGAGAATCCAACATTTGGGGGCTCGTCCGGGATCGTGCGCTCACCCCGCTTCACTCCTGAAGTCGCTCTTGGAGGAAGAGGTAAGATTAGTGGCGCCTTGGGTTGTCTGTGTTCTGTTTTCTGTTTTTCAGTGAGACTGGTCAGAATTCTGAAAGGGTACCCGTTGTCTGGCAGCTGTCTCGATCCCATAAAGGGATCGAGACTGTGGTCGGTAGACGTACTAGGAGCACCGCAGGCTGCAACCCTGGGGGATGCCTCGGGGAGGTTGGGGGGCCAGGGACACCTGGTAGCCTCCCATCTGTTTTTCCAGCAAAGTGAACCTGATGAGATAGGGTTGATTTTTGGGCGCCGAGAGTATCAACCCTCCGATTCCTTTCGGTTTCTGTTTGAGACTCTGAGGAGAACTAAAAGCGGCTGCTGTGTGTCTAATTTGTGTGTGTCTTTGTTTTTTGTGTCTTTTACGTGTCTAATTATTGTTATACTGACAATGGGACAGACAGTGACAACCCCCCTTAGCCTGACGTTAGATCATTGGACGGAAGTCAGAGCGAGGGCACATAACTTGTCAGTAGAAGTGTAAAAGGGACCTTGGCAGACTTTCTGTACCTCCGAATGGCCCACCTTCAATGTTGGGTGGCCCTCGGAGGGGACTTTTGATCTCCCCACTTTATTAGCAGTAAAAGCTGTTGTCTTCCAGGATTCGTCTCAAGGACACCCGGATCAGCAACCCTACATTGTAGTCTGGCAAGAGTTGGTGGAGAACCCACCGCCCTGGGTAAAGCCCTGGGTACAAAAGAAAATGGGCCCTCGAGTTTTAGCTGCCCAGACTCAACCTCAGAAAAAGGAAAAAGAAACTACCAAAGTTTACCCTGATACTCAAGATTTGCTTATGGTTGATGATCCCCCTCCCCCTCCTTACCCTCCCGCCCCTACGGCACCCCCAGCACCCCCGGCCCCGGCACTCCCAGCACCACCAGCCCCGGCGCCCTCAGTCCCTGATGCTGAGGCAGTGGGGCCGGCTCCAGGACCTGCCCAGGGGACTCGGCACCGCTGAGGGGCCACCTTGGACCCACCGGGTATTTTTCCTCTCCGGTCTTATGGAGTTCCCATCCTTGGGGAAGAAGGGGACCCGCCTTTCCAACCTCTGCAATATTGGCCCTTCTCCTCTGCTGATTTGTATAATTGGAAAGCTAACCACCCGCCCTTTTCAGAGGAACCGCAGAAACTAACTGGTCTGGTAGAGTCCCTGATGTTTTCCCACCAGCCCACCTGGGATGACTGTCAGCAGCTTTTGCAGGTGCTCTTCACCACGGAAGAGAGAGAGAGGATTCTCCTGGAGGCACGAAGGAATGTGCCTGGAACCGACGGGCGACCTTCGCAACTCCCTCATGACATAGAGAGGGGGTTCCTGTTGACTAGACCCAACTGGGACTTTAATTCTCCAGAAGGTAGGGAGCGACTAACCATCTATCGTCAGGCTCTGGTGGCAGGTCTCCGTGGGGCCGCAAGACACCCCACCAATTTGGCCAAGGTAAGAGAGGTCAGCCAGGGAGCCACTGAAGCACCCGCAGTATTCTTAGAGAGCCTGATAGAAGCCTTCAGGCAGTATACTCCCTTTGATCCCACTTCTGAGGGGCATAGTGCTTCAGTGGCCCTTGCTTTTATCAGACAGTCGGCACCCGACATTAGGAAAAAACTTCAGAGATTGGAAGGCTTACAGGATTTGTCGCTGAGGGATTTGGTGAAAGAAGCAGAGAAAGTTTATCATAAGAGAGAGACTGAGGAAGAGAAGGAGTTAAAGAAGGAAAAGGAAAGGGAAAGTAAAGAGGAAAAGAGGGATAGGAAGCATGAGAGAAATTTAACAAAGATCTTGGCTGCAGTAGTAGAAAGTAAGGGATGCCCGCCCTCTAGTGGTAGAACTAGTAAGGCAGAGTCCCTGGGCAACCGACCTCCTTTGGATAAAGATCACTGTGCGTAATGCAAGGAAAAGGGGCATTGGGTGAAAGAATGCCCTAAGAAACCACCGCGGGGACCTCCGAAGAAGGTGTTGTCTCTGCTAGAAGATGAGGATTAGGGAAGACGGGGCTCGGAGCCCCTCCCCAAGCCTAGGGTAACTCTGAAGGTGGAGGGGCAACCCGTTGAGTTTCTGGTGGATACCGGTGCTCAACATTCAGTACTGACCCAAGCTAGAGGCCCCCTTTCTAGCAAAAAGTCTTGGGTGTTCGGGGCCACAGGTCAGAAACAATATGCATGGACTACCCAAAGAACAGTGGACTTAGGAGTGGGACAAGTAAACCACTCATTCCTTGTTATACCGGAATGCCCTACACCCTTGTTAGGAAGAGACATCTTGACCAAAGTCGGGGCCCAAATATCCTTTCAGGCTGAAGATACCCGAGTGACTGATAGAGAGAAGAAACCTTTGGGCCTAAGTATTCTGTCCATAAGATTAGAAGACGAGTACCGCCTTTTTAAAGAACCAGAACCCTCCCGAGTTAATCAAAGGTGGCTCAACCAGTTTCCAGGGGCCTGGGCGGAGACAGCAGGTATGGGGCTTGCTGTAAACCAGCCCCCAGTGGTCATAGAATTGAAAGCCTCAGCCTCACCAGTAACTGTGAGACAATATCCAATGAGTAAAGAAGCCAGAGATGGAATTAGGCCCCATATCCAGAGGCTCATAGAGCAGAGGATATTAGTAAAATGTAAATCCCCATGGAACACTCCCTTGCTGCCTGTAAAGAAAGTGGGAACAGGAGATTATCGACCAGTGCAAGATTTAAGAGAGGTTAATAAGAGAACACAGGACATTCATCCCACTGTGCCGAATCCTTATAACCTGCTAAGCTCTTTGGCCCCAGAAAACACTTGGTATACAGTCTTAGATTTAAAAGACGCCTTCTTTTGTTTGCGCCTGCACCAGAGTAGCCAACCGCTGCTTGCTTTTGAGTGGAAAGACCCCTCCACAGGAACTACTGGACAATTGACCTGGACTCGCTTGCCACAAGGATTCAAGAATTCACCTACCCTCTTCGATGAGGCTTTACACCAGGACTTGGCCTTTTACCAAGCCTCCAACCCACAGGTAACCTTGTTACAATATGTTGATGACTTACTGATAGCCGCCCCTACACAGGAAGTCTGCCAAGAGGCCACTGGAGCCCTTTTGACTGAACTTGCTAAGCTGGGGTATAGAGCATCTGCCAAAAAGGCACAGATCTGCCAACAACAAGTGACTTATTTAGGGTATTCCCTGAGAGAAGGGAAAAGGTGGCTTACTGAAGCCCGGAAGCAGACTGTGACGCAGATCCCGGTCCCTACTACTCCGCGCCAAGTCCGTGAATTTCTGGGAACAGCAGGGTTCTGTAGATTATGGATACCCGGATATGCCACCTTAGCCGCCCCCCTGTACCCCCTAACCAAAGGGGCAGCCCCGTTTGTTTGGGGACCTGAACAGCAACAGGCCTTTGATGAGATCAAGAAGGCCCTCCTGTCGGCACCCGCTCTGGCCTTGCCAGATGTGACTAAGCTGTTCGTCCTTTTTGTGGATGAACGGAGTGGAGTGGCTCAGGGAGTGTTGACCCAGCAATGGGGACCTTGGAAGAGACCTGTCGCCTATTTGTCAAAAAAATTAGACCCAGTAAGTAGCGGATGGCCTGCCTGTTTGAGAGTAGTGGTGGCCATGGCCCTCCTAGTTAAAGATTCTGACAAACTGACACTGGGACAGAAACTCACTGTGGTTGCTCCGCATGCATTGGAGAGTATAATTCGGCAGCCATCCGAGAGATGGATGTCGAATGCCAGAATGACTCACTACCAAACCTTACTCCTGAATCGTGATCGTGTGGAGTTTGCCCCCCCTGCCATTCTAAACCCGGCCACTCTGCTCCCCAATTCGGGGAAGGAAGTGCTTCATACCTGCCAGGAAATCCTGGCTGAGGAGACAGGCACCCGCCAGGACTTGCAAGATCAGCCCTTAGGAGGACCGGGACTCCTGACTTGGTATACGGACGGGAGCAGTTACATCATGGATGGTAAGAGAATGACTGGAGCTGCAGTAGTAGATGATGACCGGACTGTATGGGCCAGTGGACTCCCAACGGGCACCTCTGCACAGCGAGCAGAACTCATCGCCCTGACTCAGGCCCTAAGGATGGCAGAAGGTAAGAGACTTAACGTCTACACTGATAGCAGATACGCCTTTGCCACTGCTCATATACACGGGGCTATTTATAGACAGAGAAGGCTGTTAACTTCTGCCGGGAAAGATTTTAAAAACAAACAAGAGATTTTAGATTTGCTAGAAGCCATCCATAGGCCTAAGGAAGTAGCAATAACACATTGCCCTGGACATCAGAAAGATGACTCTCCAATAGCTCGAGGAAACCGGAGGGCAGACCGAGCCGCAAAGCAAGCGGCTCAGGGAATGAACATTTTACCCCTCCAAGTGTGTCCAGTAGCCACCCACATTAAGAGCTTCCAGTATACACCTGAAGATCTTGTTTGTATAAACAAATTAGGGTTCAAAAATTTCTCGCCCCAAGAGATATACAAGTCTGAAGAAGGGAAAGTTGTCCTGCCCCAGAGAGAGGCAGAGGAATACTTAAGGCAATTACATCAATTGACACATCTGGGAGTGAAAAATCTAAAAACCTTGGTTCGAGACTCCCCTTATCATGTTATTAGATTAGGAAAATTGGCTGACGAGGTTGTAAAAAATTGTGTTCCCTGTCAATTAGTAAACGTGAGCAAAAATCAAGCAATATCTGGAAAAAGACTTCCAGGAGATCACCCAGGAGCTTATTGGGAAGTTGACTTCACTGAAATTAAGCCTGCTAAGTATGGATATAAGTACCTTCTAGTTTTCCTAGACGCATTTTCAGGATGGACAGAGGCGTTCCCCACAAAAACTGAGACAGCTCAGACGGTGTCTAAAAAGATCCTTGAAGAGATATTTCCCAGATTTGGGATCCCAAAGGTAATCGGCTCCGACAACGGCCCTGCCTTTGTTGCCCAGGTAAGTCAGGGATTGGCCAAGATCCTGGGGATGGATTAGAAATTGCATTGTGCATACAGGCCCCAGAGCTCAGGACAGGTAGAAAGGATGAACAGAACTCTAAAAGAGACCTTGACTAAATTGTCCATAGAGACTGGCTTATGTGATTGGTTGGTCCTCCTTCCCTTCGACCTGTTTAGAGTCAGGAACACTCCCGGCCGTTTTGGACTAACGCCTTTTGAAATAATGTTTGGGGCCCCGGCCCCGCTTCAGTCAGCACATCTTCATACATTCCCTGAGTGTGCAACTAATAAGTTTTTGCTTGAAAGGTTACGAGCCTTGGAGGCTGTGCAGAAAGAGGTGTGGGCCTCCATCAAGGAAGCCTATCGGCCAGAGGACCTCTCAGTGCCTCACCAGTTCCAGGTGAGAGACCCTGTCTACGTGAGAAGGCACCGGACAGGAAACCTCGAGCCACGGTGGAAGGGACCTTTCATCATCCTCCTGACTACTCCCACAGCTGTGAAAGTGGATGGCGTCTCTTCCTGGATACACGCTTCACATCTAAAGAAGGCACCCCCGTCGGACCCGGACTGGCGAGTAACTCGGACTGATAACCCCCTTAAGCTTCGCTTGTGTAAAAAAAACTATGTTTTTAGTGATTCTGATGCTCCTGCTACTTCCAACCCACCAGAACCCCAACCCCCATGAACCCAGGTTACTGACATGGCAAATCATTACCCCAGCTTCCCACCAAGTAGTAGTCCAGTTAACAGAACAGCATCCTAGGGGGACTTGGTGGCCTACCCTCACTGTAGACATATGTACTCTCTTTAAACAAGACCCTTGGCACGGAGGTAGAATAGGGAGGCCAGGATGTGGATCTCGGGCTTCTATGAAAGAACTCCAAGATACCTGCTTCAATGTGTGCCCAGCCCCCTCAGCCAATCGTGCCAAGGCCTCACAGTGTGGTGGGCAGACAGACTTTTTCTGCAAAAATTGGGGTTGTGAGCAGACTGGGACATGCTATTAGCTAACAGGGAAGTCTCCTCCAGGCCTCATAAAGGTCCAGCGGAGCACCACTTGCACCCAATGCATGACTAACCCTACCTGCAACTTAACTGACATCTCCTTTACAGATGCAGGAAAAAAGGTGACAAACTGGGAAATAGGGCTTATGTGGGGACTACGACTTTACCAGAATAGATATGATAATGGAGTCTTGTTTATGCTCAGGCTTAAGGTAGAGACCCTTCCAGCTGCCCCAGTAAGACCCAATACTGTCCTAAGAGATCAGCCACGTCTCCCAAAGCAGACCCTAGTCCTACCAGTGGACACTGCCACCATTTCCGCCATCCCCACCCTTGGCCAAGTAGCCCCCTTTCCTGGCACCGGACAACGCCTCCTCAACTTTCTCGAGGGGGCTTTCCGGGTTTTAAACACCACCAACCCTAATAATACCGAATCCTGTTGGTTATGTTTTTCCTCTGGACCTCCTTATTATGAAGGACTGGGGTTGTTAGGCAGCTTTAACAATACAACCAGCCATGAGATCTGTAGTTGGGGCAGCCACAAGACGCTGACTCTGACCGAAGTGACTGGAAAAGGGAAATGCCTAGGCACAGTTCCTCCCACTCATAAGAATCTGTGTAATGAGACCATACCCATAGCCTCCTTGGGTGAAAACAGGTATCTAGTCCCTCCTCCTGAGCGATGGTGGGCTTGTAATACTGGACTGACCCCATGTGTTTCCACCTCCACCTTCAATTCTTCCTGTGATTTCTGTGTTATAGTCCAGCTAGTGCCTAGGCTGATGTACCATGATGATCTCTCATTTGTAACAGAATTTGAACCCAGACAGAGATTTAGAAGAGAACCAGTCTCGCTGACTTTAGCCGTGTTGTTGAGAGTAGGAGTTGCAGCTGGAGTAAGAACGGGGACAGCTGCCATCATCCAAGGGAACCAACACTATGAGGGACTGAGGGCAGCTATTGATGAAGATTTAAAAACTATAGAGCAATTTATTACTAAACTTGAAGAGTCCCTAACTTCTCTTTCTGAAGTAGTGCTGCAGAATCGACGAGGACTAGATCTACTGTTCTTAAAAGAAGGAGGATTGTGTGCAGCCCTAAAAGAAGAATGCTGCTTCTATGCAGACCATTCTGGAATAGTAAGAGATTCAATGTCTAAACTCAGAGAAAGACTAGATCAAAGGAAGAGAGAACGGGAGGCTAGCCAAGGTCTATTTGAATCCTGGTTTACTCGATCCCCATGGCTTACAACCCTGATATCCACCCTGACAGGACCCTTGCTTATTCTTGTATTACTTCTCACTTTTGGTCCCTGTATTTTAAACCGGCTAATATCCTTTGTTAGAGAAAGAGTGAGTACTGTTCAGGTACTAATGCTGAGACAACAGTATCACTCTCTTACGCAGCAAGAAGAAACAAGCATTCCATGATTGGAATATCCAAAAAGAAAAGTGGGGAAATGTAGAATCTAAGCATTTAGTGAAGACAGCAGGTTAGCCTAAGCACAGCCATCTTAAGAAGCCCAGAGGCCATTTTCTGAATATGTGACTCAGAAAGGCCTTGAAAAACAAGGTGAAAAACAAGTTAGTCAGCCACTGTTAATTGTAGTGACCTTTAGTTAGCTAACCTCAAATCAGTTAATCATACATACCAAGCTTATCTTGCTAGAAACACCCTAAACATTCCGAAAGTGATTTTATCTAACCAGACCCCCGGGATGTGGCATCAGCCGAAAATTTATGTGTCTATGGACAAACACTGTATTGTAGTTGTGGAAAATTTTGCCTCTTTGAAAATGCTATAAAACTCTCTGGTTTTAGCTGCTCAGGGTCCTTGTTGAGACCCGCTGTGTCGGGCTAACTTGGACCCCAGCTAGCTGGTTCCTGAATAAATTCCTCTTGCTTGTTGCATCAAGAGATGCCTTTCGTGAGTGATTTGGGGCGGCGTCCTCCTCTGGGAGAATCCAACAGTTTGACCAGTATAAACAAACACATAGAGTAAAACTTATGCTTAATATTTTGCTTAAATATAAACAAATGCTTTGTATTAATGAATGCCTTACACATACAGGACATTTCCTGTTAGAATGAAAAATGTTCAGATATGAACTAGTAATCATTTCTTAGAACACTAAAAGAATGTTGCAGATTAAAGCCTCAGAGTGTTAGACATTAGAATGTTTGTGGTCCAAGAAATATTTAGGATAATATTATTTCTGAGTTTCATGTAAAATTATGGTTTCCATACACTCTACCATGATATTGAACTTATTCCTACAGATAAATTTAAACCAATTAGGGAAAACTGTAATATAAATTCTAAATTATATACAAAACTTACATGCTTTGTGAAATTTTTGTTTAACATCATGAATAGTAGATTTTTGAGTCACCTGAAAAAGAAAAGCAAATGGAGAGGATTAGAAGGAAAAAGTGTTCATTTATTTGCCATATATTTGTACAAGAAGAAAACATATGTGTCAGGGGTAAAAGTATTACAAAATAGCCTGACTGCTGTTTTTAGCTTTTTAGTCATTACTGTTCTGACAGCCTTGAAACATTGTACCAATATATCTTTTTCTAAAATTTCATATTTGTATGGAACAATAAAAGAGTTATTATGCAAGTTCATCCAAACTTTTATCTCTAAAATATATTTTTGAGTTTTCTATTATCCATGAAATTCAATTGCTGGTTTCCAAACCAGTGAGATTATCAACTTAAGTATGAGTAAATTCACAGGATAGAAAGGAAGACTGTATAGCGGATGAGCCTGAGTATATGAAATTGATTAATATGGACAAAAGAAGGAAGCGTTTACTTCAGAGTATAGTGAAAAAAATCTGATCCACACCACCTAGTTTTAAATACTGTATATTTAAAATTCCAACCAAAAATACTATAAATTCATCAAAATCCGTGTTACATATATTATTTGGATTCTTAAAGTGTATAATAGTTTGACCAATTCTTTTGTCCTAATCTACTAAAATTAACTATATCTAGTTTTAACAAAATGAATTAAATAAATGTTTCTTTATTGAAATTGCAAAATGCATGGGGGTAAGAGTTCTAGTCAAAAACCTCAAGCCATTAAATTACTTTTTGATTTTCTGACTCTATTCATAACAACCTTGTAAAATAAATACCTTTCCACCTCTGGCCCCTTCCATTGGCTTATGAAAACCCAACAATCCTTCAAAGTCTACATGAAAAAACATTTTCATGACCATGAACATGTTTAAGCATGTAAACAATATTGTGCACATAATTTATTTTATTTTATTGCTCCAGTAATGTCTTCTTATAGGTGTTGTGGGAGGGTGAAATGAAAAATAAAAGTGCATAAATGCATGGCAAATAATAATACTCCAGGAAGTTCTTATTGTTATATTTAATATTGCATATGTATTAAAGTTAAAACAATAAATACATTTATTTTACCATATTGCATCTATAAACAAGAATATGCTATACACCATTCAGAATTATTTTCTGATTTCTTCAGTGTATATGATTCAAAAATAAGAAAGTTCTAAGAATTAAGCACTTAAGAACAATATTAATTCCCACTGGTATGATCCTGTAAATAGCAAAAGGACCCTAATGAATTCTGTATGAAATTTTCAAATATTTCATAGTAGTGCTATTCTCCGTGGTGTTAGAAATATTTGAAAAATTGTTTTTGGAAAGGATTACAAATATTTATATTTAACATACCATTTCATTTTGATTATTGAACTTTCATATTTGAACATTTAAAAAATGTGGTTTAACAGTGTTCATTGTCTTATCTCACTGTTACTTCATTGCAAAGCACTTTTATATGTTACTTCCTTTGTATGAAGCCTTTTCTATGATCACAGAGATCTTTTATAGGATGCCTACTATTTACATACTTTCTCTAGTGCAAGTATTTGTCTATCAGTTATTTCAAGCGCCATGCAAAAACAAATAATTTTTTTAAGCAATAACTCCTCAATCAGGGTTTGCTACCACTTTATGAAGGCACATCATCTTCTGCTTATGCTTTGGTTGTTCCAACCACATATGCGGGCCTTGAGGCCTTGAGGACAATGACCTCATTTAGTTTTTTGTGTTTCAATATGTAGTACATCATACGACATTGAGGACATTGTCCTTATGTCCTGGAGGACAATGACCTCATATCGTTTTTTGTGTTTCAATATGTAGTACACCATACAACATTGTGGGTAAAATTGAAACAGTTCCAGAATATCTCACCTAGCTTTAGTATATCTGCATATCAATAGGCATTCAGAGGTGGAAAGAAGTATGGCTTTAGTTCAATTGCATCTTTCATCTCCATATCAATGGGTGATTACCTGGGCAACAGAGGGCTTATCTGTGCCTGAGAGGTGAGTGGGGGGCGGGGGCGGTGTTGTTGCTGCTGGAGCAGAGAAGAAAGACTGCCTGGGACTGCAGTTTGTGAGCAATAAACGGGTTTTAAACTTTGTTTCTACCTTTGACTGATTTTGGCTTGTAGAGGTATTTTGCCCCGAGATTTCCTCTCCCCTAACTAACAATTGGCATAGGATTGGCAGGATTCCTGTGAACCCGAAATCTGTCATAATGGGTGTGACCTTTGGGAAGGCTGCCTCTAGAAATGATGGGGAGAAGTGGCGCTCGCGCTGAGGGACATGCGTCTACACTCATGTCGTCGTGGAGGCGTCACTACTGCTGCTGGCCACGCTGACCCCGTCCTGTGGCCTGAGCCTAAGGCTACTGCTTCTGCCACTGCTGCTGCTCTTGCTGCCGGCCGGAGCCTAGTCACAACCATGGAAAGGAGCAGAGGTCCGGGTCACCTTGAAGCAACTGGCTGCTGTGTACCATGCCTTGCTGGCTACAGAGCCCATCACCGGAACAGCTCTGACCAAGGTAATAACCTCCTATCCCATCACGGGGTGGGTGCGAGACTGGACCCAAAGACCACTGAGTGGCGTGGCACAGACACCTCAAAAGACAATGTGGGCCTGTTGGTGGGGCTTGCCTTTCACCTTTGAAGAAGTCAGCTGAGCCCAGAAGGAGTGCCCTGCACTTTGTACAGATCAGCAAACCACCAAGAGGGGTCTAGAGCGTCTCTCTGCAGCCTATAGTTGGTTGCTGGTTTCTGAGAGCCATCCAGGTACCCACTTTATTGAACATGTGTTGCAAGGATGGGTGCAGTAATTAGGAGTAAAATGGATGTGGCTCTGGACATTTCAACACATGGATCGACGATGGCTGGCTCTTCTGGCACCTTGGGGAAAAGTCCTGGAAGCTGGCCTTCTGTGTATTCCTGTAATAACAGCAAATTGGCCCCCGACAATCATGGTTATCTGCTTCTACGGTCTTTGTGTCCTGGATATGCCCCTGGCTGCAGCTGCCAAGTGATGGCTGGAATGGACGAGCTCTAGGACTTAATCTACATGGGACTTTGAACCTAGCTGAATCCTCTGGCTTGAGAATTATGATTTTGTTGCTGTTGTTGAGAAAAAAAATGCTTAAAGAAAGGCTTGACTTTGTCTAAAATGTAAAGGTTTTGTGAACAATCTAGCATGATTGTTAAGAATGAGTAAACAAGTGTAGAAACATATTTTTGTGCTTAGTGAGAGATTATGCTGTAAAGTAACCTAGCTGAATCCTCTGACTTGAGAATTATGATTGTGTTGCTGTTGTTAAGAAAATAATGTTTAAAGAGAGGCTTGACTTTGTCTAATGTTTGATAAAAGTTTTGTGAGCAATCTAGCATGATTGTTAGGAATGAGTAAACAAGTGTAGAAACGTATTTTGTGTTTAGTGAGAGATTATACTGTAAAGTACATTTACTTAATTTGCATAGGCTGAATCCTCTGGCTTGAGGATTATCAAGATTTTATAGCTATTGTTATTGCATGTTACTAGATTGGTCGGAAGAGGGGGATTGAGTAAATTGTAAGGCGAGATTTCTGGAAGGGTTGATTGTGGGTAAAATTGAAACATTTCCAGAATATCTCCCCTGGCTTTAGTATATCTGCATATCAATAGGTGTTCAGAGGTGGAAAGAAGTATGGCTTTAGTGCATTTGCATCTTTCATCTCCATATCAATGGGTCATTACCTGGGCAACAGAGGGCTTATCTGTACCTGAGAGGTGAGGGAAAGGACCGGTGTAGTGGCTGCTGGAGCAGAGAAGAAAGATGGACAGAGACTGCAGAAGTGAGCAATAAATGGGTTTTAAACTTTATGTCTCCCTTTGACTGATTTTGGTTTGTAGAGGTATTTTGCCCTGAGATTTCCTCTCCCCTGACTAACAGACATGTAACCAAGTTTAAGTCACTTTTGTTGAAATCAAAAATATAGCTGTGAATGCAAAGTCATGTGAAAATAGGCAGTTCTTTAATCTGATATGAAAAGTGTTTCTCAAGCAGATTTCTTTAGAAAAATGTATGCTTTTCTTCAAGCTAGAATAATTTAAATGACAATGTACTTTTTTCTCTGAATTTGCAAACTTTCAAGACGAAGATAATGTTCTCTTAAAAGAAGCCTACATGTGGGAGTGGATTGTTATTACAAGCTTTCAACAAACTTTTAAAATTATTTTTTATTTTTGAAAATTGCATTTGACTTTCATATGTTATAAAAGTGCTGATTTTGAATAAATCTTTGAGAACTGCCCTTTCTGGAGCAATTTTAGTCAAATACAGCAGGCAAAAATAATTAACCATTAAATGATTCAGACAGCGTTGCTCAATTAGCCACCAGACTGTGCTTGATCAACGCTTTCAGTACTTCAGTTGTACTCAGAGCACAAAGAGAGGAAAAGATGATAATTAACAGAGCATTTCAGACTTTATGATTACTAAACTGATGTCTCTGTAGCTTCATCAGGAAGTTTATTCATAATAACTTCTACTTTTTAGCAAGTTTTACAACCTCTTAAAAAGGACAAGCTATCATCAGAATAATTTATTCACTTTTATAAATCACAATTAATTGTGCAGATGGGAGAAATGAGTATTCCAACATCTGAAATCCTGAAATTCTCTTTATTAATGTTTCTTTCTCAATGGAGGAAATTAATCTTAATCTTAAAATGTCAAGTAGACAAGGTAACTGGTGTTTGTTAGTTGAATCAAAATTCACTTTTAAATTGCAACTGGTCTAGTTGAATTTTGGGTCATTATTACTTTATCCAACATTTAACTTGATGAGCTTAGAAAAAGCTTTTCACTTTCAAACAAAATCTAGGATTTGCTTGAATGTGCCGTATACAAAGATATTTCACAAAAAATAATTCTTGTGTACTACTGCTACTTTTTAAAACTATATTTTAGCTGCTTTCTAGTGAATCTTTGAAGTGAACAGATGTCTCCAGAATACTGTGTAGCCTGTTTAGAGAAATGAAAATTAAGTGGTGAAGAACAACCACTTGAAATTCATTTGACAGAGTAATTGCAATGTGCAAACCAAACATTGTCAGTAAACTTGGTTAAAAAATTAAATGTCTACTAGTAAAGACACAGAAAGAAACAGAATAAAAGATAAATTGAGTAGAAATGATTAGAGATAGAGGTGTGAAAATATAGACACACACATACACACACACACACACGCACACGCACACACACAAAAAAATATCCAGTGCCGGGCTCCTAATTGGCAAGAGCTTTTTCTTCCACACAGAGTACTAGCCTAAGGAATCAGGTTTTAAGATTGATTAATTTAGGAAAATGGGAAATATGCCTCTAAGAATTTCCATTAGAAGATTTTAACAAATAGAATAAGTGTTGCAATTATTTTATCGGAAAGGACAATGACTTTTCTGTATAAACAAATATTATTTTACTCTAAGTACTCTTTAGATTGTTACTAAAACTTAAATAAGCAATCCATATAAAAATACTTGTACAAATTCAGAATCTATTTGGTATGTTATAAAATATCAAGAATTTACACTGTAAATACAATTGACATGACCCTATGGATATGCAGAGATATCAGTTTTTATAAGGTTTAAATGATTTAAATTTAATTGAATTTCATTTGCTATTTAAGAAATTGAGAATTATATTATACCACATCAATTGTATATCTTTATATACTATAATGAATTATTTAAAATGAGTTCTTATATTAAACTAATATATTATGTATATATACACAGTCTATATATTTCAGATGTTTGTACCATGACAAATGGTCTTTACATGCTGCAGTAACACATTTGCCTTTTCAGTTCAACAAAAAAATAAACACTGACATATAAATAATCCCTTAGATATTCCCTCTAGAAAGTCTCAAAGATATATTCATTTGAATAATGTGCTCTTTTTAAATAGTTTATCCCCTATAAATCATGTAACTTTTATTTGGGAGTACAGCCTACATATTATTGATTTCCTAATTATAGATATATATTATATAAATATTATATATATATATATATACATACATACATTAAGAAATAGAGGGGAAAAGTATGGGATACCTATGACACTGAATATCTAATTTTATCATATATAATTTTTGCATGGCTTTGATATCATTTTAACATTGTGGACAAAAATAAATACAATTTCAATAAGTGCTATAAAACTAGTATTTAATTTTTGTAATCCTTCAATAAAATTAACTGTCTATTAGTGTCTAGAATATATTACCAAGCCATTTCATCTCTGTTTAGTGTGAAAGTAGTGAGCTATGTATTGTTTACTGAACTAAGTGGCTGTTTTTGTATGCTTGTTTTCTATCTTGTAACTTAAAATCATAACATATTGAAAATATGAAAGAAAAATTAAAATTAAGATTAGAATTTGAAACTCTAAAACATAAACTAGGAAAAAATATTTTATAAATTGGAAAATAATTTAGATTTTTAAGAACACAAAATTGTCCATAGTGAATATTCTTTCTGGAATATTTTTATTATATGTGTTCTGTTCTACAACCTAGCTTGGAATTTTAGGACTGGAGGAAATCTAAAGACCACAGAGTTAAATGTATATTTTTAAGAATAAAATAAAGCCTGGTGAAATGAACACATATGATTACTTAAACTTTGAGATACATAAATGACTTTTTTTTAAGATACTAAGTTTTTGAGTACACTAAAGTAGTAAACAACTATTAAACATATTATTATTTAGAAAGAAAAAGAAATACATAGTTCAATCATTTCATTGTAAGATTACTACAAATTCAGAAGCATGATATTTACTTTTTAAAGACTAACATCAGGTTTGTAAATCACCTGAGGTGTTAAATCTGTTGTATAATTCATTTGTTTAGTTTTGTTACTACAGATGGTATTAAAGAGATATTTTGATTAACTTCAACTTAAAAGAATAGACTCAAAGTTCAAATTTGTATGCAAAAATGAAGCTAACAAGGTACACTGTGAAATATGTCATCCATTTAGTTTTATAACAAAGTTTGAAACTATTAGTGATTCATATACTTATTTAACCTTAGTATTCAAAATATTTAGTATTTGTTTTTGAAAGATACACCGTGTAGTTAATATGAATTTCAGCCAACTAAAGAAACCACATGACAAAACTCATGAATAAAATCTTAAAATGTGAAATTTATTTCACTGGTGACTCAAGGAAACCTCTATTCCAAGATATAGAGACTCTTGGGAAATTTAGTTGTTATTGGTAGCTAGTTTTCTAAAAAAAGTAGGATTTTACCTACTTCTGTAAACACCAAGTATTTTAATCAATTCAATTTAAATAGTGTTTTCTCTAAAATATACTTTATTTATTGTCCTACCAAGAGAAGGATAATTGAAATGGTTCTTGGAAATTGAAGATCTGTGGCAAATTAGATTGTTTTAGCAAATATTTGTTTTATCTCTCATCTTCTCTTCTGTAGGATGTGATGCTGGTTATGTTGGACTTAGAACTTTGGTTGCTTTGGGCAATAGAAAGTGGAACAGAAGAAGCAGGGTTTCCATTTCAGGCTTTAGGTCTTAAAGGCATTATGAGTTTTCACATATCCATCTGGGAGCTTCCGGCTTATGCCATGATGGGTACATGTTCTGGAAGCTCTGGCTCTTCTTTTTTGAACTCATCCATACACTCTCTTGCTACAGGTCTCATTTGTTTTTTTCGGCTTAGAAACAATGTAGCTAAGATTTTTCCAACTAAGCAAACTGTTTAATAGATTTGAATGAGAATTTGGGACTCTGTATATGATTAAAGTGAATGAACTTTAGCACATAACTTTTGGAGTAAAAAACTTTGCTTACTCCAGTAAATTTATAATTGTTCAAAATATGTGTTTCTCTCCCTGCATCAGTCTTTCAGAGGGAATATTTTGTTAACTCCACCATGTTAGACTCAAGCATGGCACTGGTTGATTGACCAATGTCCAAGCAGAAATTTTAAGAGCCAGGATGTGGTTCACCAGCTATTATGGACTGAGTGTCTGTACCTCCCAAAATTGATATGTTGAAATCCTACCCGCCCCCCATGTGATAATATTAGAAAGTGGGCCTTTTGGAGGTAACCAGATCATGAGGGTGCAACTCTCATGAATTAGCACCTTTATGAAAGAGACTCCAGTCTAATCCTCTAGATAGAATAAGATTGCAGTCTAAAAACTGGAAGAGGATCTTAACCAAGCCTGATCATGCTGGTACCCTAATCTTGAACTTCTAGCCTCCAGAATTGTAAGAGATAAATTTCTATTGTTTATAAGCCACCCAGTCTAAGGCACTTTATTTTAGCAGCCCAAACGGACTACGAAATACCACCTCTCTGTTCACTTTACTTGGAGACTGACATGATATTGATAATGACAAGGACAAGAGCTGCTTATCAAGTGGTTCTAGGATAAAGCTCAGAACAAAGTGACCATTCATTGGAATGTCACATGAGGCAGAAATAAACCTTTGTTATTGTATACCATTGATTATTTAGAGTCATTACCTAGTTTAACCTGAAAGTTGCTGTTATTTACTTATTTTTTATTTTTATTTCTTTTAAAAATTTTTATTAAGGTACTTTTGATATAGACTCTTATGAAGGTTTCACATGAAAAAACAGTGTGGTTATGACATTTGCCCATATTATCAAGTCCCCACCCATACCCCAATGCAGTCACTGCCCATCAGTGTAGCAAGATGACCCAGATTGACTATGTCCCTTCTCTGTGCTACACTGTTTTCCCAGTGATCCACCACACCATGTGTACTAAACATAATATCCCTCAATCCCTTTCTTCCTTCCTCCCCACCAGCCCTCCTAAACCCTCCCCTTTGGCAACCACTAGTCCCTTCTTGGAGTATCTGAATCAGATGCTATTTTGTTCCTTCAGTTTTGCTTCATTGTTATACTCCACAAATGAGGGAAAGCATTTATCACTTGTCTTTCTCTGCCTGGCTTATTTCACAGAGCATAATATCCTCCAGCTCCATACATGTTGTTGTAAATGGTAGGATTTGTTTCTTTCTTATGGCTGAATAGTATTACAATATGTATATGTACCACTTCTTCTTTATCCATTCATCTACTGATGGACACTTAGGTTGCTTCCATATCTTGGCTATCGTAGATAGTGCTGCGATAAACATAGGTGTGCATATGTCTTTTTGAATCTGAGAAGTTGTATACTTTGGGTAAATTCCAAGGAGTGGGATTCCTGGGTCAAATGATATTTCTATTTTTAGTTTTTTGAGGAAGCTCCATATTGCTTTCCACAGTGGTTGAATGAGTTTACATTCCCACCAGCAATGTAGGACGGTTCCCCTTTCTCTGCATCCTCACCAGTATTTGTTGTTCTTAGTCTTTTCAATGTTGGCCATCTTTACTGGTGTGAGGTGATCTCTCATTGTGGTTTTAATTTGCATTTGCCTGATGATTAGTGATATCGAGCATCTTTTCATGTGTCTGTTGGCCATCTGAATTTCTTCTTTGGAGAACTGTCTCTTCATATCCTCTGCCCATTTTTTAATCAGGTTATTTGCTTTTTGGGTGTTGAGGCATGTGAGTCTTTATATATTTTGGATGTTAACCCCTTGTCAGATATGTCATTTACAAATATATTCTTCCAAACTGTAGGGTGCCTTTTTATTCTATTGATGGTGTCCTTTGATACACAGAAACTTTTTGGTTTTATGTAGTCCCACATGTTCATTTTTGCTTTTGTTTCCCTTGCTCGAGGAGATGCATTCAGGAAGAAGTTGCTCATGCTTATATTCAGGAGATTTTTGCCTATGCTGTCTTCCAGGAGTTTTATGGTTTCATGACTTACATTCAGTTCTTTTATCCATTTCTAGTTTACTTTTGTGCATGGGGTTAGACCATAATCCAGTTTCATTCTTTTACATGGAGCTGTTGAGTTTTGCCAACAATAGCTGTTGAAGAGGCTGTCTTGTATATCCCCCTTGTATATCCATGGCTCCTTTATCATATATTAATTGACCATACATGCTTGGGTTTATATCTGTGATCTCTAGTCTGTTCCATTGGTCTATGGGTCTGTTCTTATGCCAGTACCAAATTGTCTTCATTACTGTGCCTTTGCAGTAGAGCTTGAAGTCAGGGAGTGTAATTCCTCCTGCTTTTTTCTTCTTTCTCAGGATTGCTTTGGTTATTCATGGTCTTTTGTGGTTCCATATGAATTTTAGGACTATTTGCTCTAGTTCATTGAAGAATGCTGTTGATATTCTGATAGGGATTGCATTAAATCTGTAGATTGCTTTATGCAGGAAAGCCATTTAATTCTACCTATCCATGAGCATGGGATGTGTTTACAGTTTTTGGTATCTTCTTTAATTTCTCTCATGAGTGTCTTGTAGTTTTCAGAGTATAGATCTTTCACTTCCTTGGTTACATTTATTCCATGGTATTTTATTCTTTTTGATGCAATTGTGAATGGAATTGTTTTCCTGATTTCTCTTTCTGCTAGTTCATCATTAGTATATAGGGATGCAACAGATATCTGCATATTAATATTGTATCCTTCAACTTTGCTGAATTCAGATATTAGATCGAGTAGTTTTAGAATAGAGTCTTTAGGGTTTTTATGTACAATATCATGTCATCTACAAACAGGGACAGTTTAACTTCATCCCTGCCAATCTAGATGCCTTTTATTTCTTTGTGCTGTGGGGAATAGAAGTGCAGAGAGTGGGCATCCTTGTCTTGTTCCCAATCTTAGAGGAAAAGCTTTCAGCTTCTTGCTGTTAAGTATAATGTTGGCTGTAGGTTTGTCATATATGGCCTTTATTATGTTGAGGTACTTACCCTGTATAGCCATTTTGTTGGGAGATTTTATCATGAATGGATGTTGAATTTTGTCAAATGCTTTTTCAGCATCCATGGAGATGATCATGTGGTTTTTGTCCTTCTTTTTGTTGATGTGCTGGATGATGTTGATGGATTTTCGAATGTTGTACCATCCTTGCATCCCTGAAATAAATCCTACTTGATCATGGTGAATGATCTTTTTGATGTATTTTTGAATTTGGTTTGCTAATAGTTTGTTGAGTATTTTTGCATCAATGTTCATAAGGGATATTGGTCTGTACTTTTCTTTTTTCATGGTGTGGTGTCTTTGCCTGGTTTTGGTATTAGAGTGATGCTGGCCTCATAGAGTGAGTTTGGAAGTATTCCCTCTTCTTCTACTCTTTGCAAAACTTTAAGGAGGATGGGTATTAGGTCTTTACTAAATGTTTGATAAAATTCAGCAGTGAAGCCATCTCATCCAGGAGTTTTGTACTTGGGTAGTTTTTTTATTACCAGTTCAAGTTTGTTGCTGGCAATTGATCTATTTAGATTTTCTGTTTCTTTCTGGGTCAGCCTTGGGAGTTTGTATTTTTCTAGAAAGTTATCCATTTCTTCTAGGTTATCCAGTTTGTTAGCATGTAATTTTTCATAGCATTCTCTCATAATTCTTTGTATTTCTATAGTGTCTGTAGGGATTTTTCCTTTCTCATTTCTGATTCTGTTTATGTGTGTAGACTCTCTTTTTGCTTGATAAGTCTGGCTAGGGGTTTATCTATTTTGTTTATTTTCTCAAAGACCCAGCCTTTGCTTTCATTGATTCTTTCTATTGTTTTATTCTCAATTTTACTCACTTCTCCTCTTATCTTTATTATGTCCCTTCTTCTACTGACTTTGGGCCTTATTTGTTCTTCTTTTTCTAGTTTTGTTAATTGTGAGTTTAGAGTGTTCATATGAGACTGTTCTTCTTTCCTGAGGTAGGCCTGTATTGCAATATACTTTTCTCTTAGTATAGCATTCACTGAGTCCCACAGAATTTGTGGTGTTGAATTATTATTGTCATTTGTCTCCATATATTGCTTGATCTCTATTTTTCTTTGCTCATTGATTCATTGGTTATGTAGGAGCATGTTGTGAAGCCTCCATGTGTTTGTGGTATTTTTCATTTTCTTTGTGTAATTTATTTCTAGTTACATACCTTTGTAGTCTGAGAAGCTGTTTAGTACAATTTCAATCTTTTTGAATTTACTGAAGCTCTTTCTGTGGCCTAGTGTATGATCTATTCTTGAGAATGTTCCATGTGCACTTGAGAAAAATTTGTATTCTGCCGCTTTTGTGTGTAGAGTTCTGTAGAGGTCTGTTAGGTCCATCTGTTCAAATGTGTTGTTCAGTGCCTCTTTCTCCTTACTTATTTTCTGTCTGGTTGATCTGTCCTTCTGAGTAAGTGGAGTGGTGGAGTGTCCTAGAATGTATGCATTGCATTCTATTTCCTCTTTTAATTCTGTTAGTATTTGCTTCACATATGTAGGTGCTCCTGTTTTGGGCACACAGATATTTATAATGGTTATATCTTCTTGTTGAATTGACCATTTTATCATTATGTAGTGTCCTTTGTCTCTTGTGACTTTCTTAGTTTTGAAGTCTATTTTGTCTGATACAACTATTGCAACACCTGCTTTTTTCTCTCTGTTGTTTGCATGAAATATCTTTTTCCATCCCTTCACTTTAAGTCTGTGTATGTCTTTGGGTTTAAAGTTAGTCTCTTGTTCACAGCATATAGATGTGTCTTGTTTTTTATCCATTCATTAACTCTGTGTCTTTTGATTGGTGCACTCAGTCCATTTACATTTAGGTTGATTATCAATAGGTAAGTACTTATTGCCATTGCAGGCTTTAGATTCATGGTTACCAAAGGTTCAAGGTTAACTTCCTTACTATCTAAGAGTCTAACTTAACTCACTTAAATTGCTGTTACAAATACCATCTTAAGGTTCTTTTCTTTTTCGCCTCCTTTTTCTTCCTCCTCCATTCTTTATATATTAGGTATCATATTCTGTACTCTTTGTCTATTCACTGATTGACTTTGGGAATAGTTAATTTAATTTTGCATTTGCTTAGTAATTAACTGTTCTACTTTCTTTACTGTAGTTTTATTGCCTCTCGTGACAGCTATTAAACCTTAGGAACACTTCCATCTAATGCAGTCCCTCCAAAATATACTATAGAGATGGTTTGTAGGAGGTATATTCTCTAAGCTTTTGCTTCTCTGGAAATTGTTTAATCCCTCCTTCAAATTTAAATGATAATCTTGCTGGATAAAGTAATCTTGATTCTAGGCCCTTCTGCTGCATTGCATTAAACACATCGTGCCACTCCCTTCTGGCCTATAAGGTTTCTGCTGAGAAGTCTGATGATAGCCTGATGGGCTTTCCTTTGTATGTGATCTTATTTCTCTCTCTGGCTGCTTGTAATTGTCTGTCCTTATCCTTGATCTTTGCCTTTTTAATTATCATATGTCTTGGTGTTGTCTTCCTTGGGTCCTTTGTGTTTGGAGATCTGTGGATCTCCATGGCCTGAGAGACTGTCTCCTTCCCCATATTAGGGAAGTTTTCAGCAACTACCTCCTCAAAGACACTTTCTATCCCTTTTTCTCTCTTTTCTTCTTCTGGTATCTCTATAATGTGAATATTGTTCTGTTTGGATTGGTCACACAGTTCTCTCAATATTCTTTTATTCTTAGAGATCCTTTTTTCTCTCTGTGCCTCAGCTTCCTTGTTTTCCTCTTCTCTAGTTTCTATTTCATTTTTCATCTCCTCCACTGTATCTAATCTGCTTTTAATATCCTCCATTGTACTCTTCAATGATTGCCTCTCTCCCCGAATTCACTCCTGAGTTCTTGAATATTTTTCTATACCTCCTTGAGGATGTTAATGATTTTTATTTTGAACTCCCTTTCAGATAGAGTGATGAGGTCTATGTCATTTAAATCTTTCTCAGGAGTTGTATTCATAATTTTACTTCGAACCAGGTTTCTTTGGTGTTTTATATTTGTATATGGCACCCTCTAGTGCCCAGAAGCTCTAGTCTCTGGAGTGGCTCAGCCCCTGAAGCAATATCAGGGGTTGTAGGGGAGTGGTATTTGTGCTTGGGGGAAGAAAAGAGCTGTTTCCTGCTTCCCGGCTTCTATGCCTGTCTCCACTGCCTGAACCAGTTGGCTGAGCACACAGGTATAAGCCTCAATGCTTTGCATTTGTAGTTGCTGTGGACAGATCTTCCCTCTGGCTGACCTAACGCCAGGGTAGGGTTTTCCACTTTTTGAGCCAAGTGGGTCTGGCCAAGAGAAAGGCACAGTAGGCTGCATATCATGGAGGGGGGCCTTGGAGCTGTGTAGCCAGCCAGGGAGCTGGAGCACCTGAAGATCATGAAAGCTCCCAACCTGCTGGGCAGAGTACACCCAGACAATTTTGTCTACCTGTCCTTTCTCCTGAGCAGTGAGTTCTGTGCAATTCTTGCCCCTTTAGCTGCCCTCTTGCTCAGGGCTTCCATGTTAGGAAGTCGCTCAGACGTCCTGCCTTTCTTTTATCCCAGCACAGCCGGATATAGATCCCTGCTTTCCACAAGCAGCTGGAATCTCAGTATCTTCAGGAATTTTGCTTTCTTTGCTTTCCAACCCCCTAATCACGAGAGTACCATGTAAGCACCATGAAATGTATGTTTGTGCTCCCAGAGCAGATCTCCAGAGTTAGGTGTTCAGCAGTCCCAGGCCTCCAGTCTCTTCCTACTCTGTTTCTCTTCCTCCTGCCAGTGAGCTGGGGTGGGGGAAGGTCTTGGGTCCCACCAGGCCATGGCTTTGGTACGTTACCCTGTTTCGTGAGGTTTATTCTTTTCTCCAGGTATATGCAGTTTGGCTCAGTCCTCTCTCCTGTTGCTCTTTCATTATTAGTTGTATTAATTATATTTTTGTATTATATGCGGTTTTAGGAGGAAGCCTCTGTCTCACCTCTCACACCGCCATCTTCAATCCAAATCCCCTGTTATTTATTGCATGTTATCTATATTCAAAAAGTAGTAGATTTTTGTTTTTGCTTTTGTTTTAGATAACTCGATTAAATTTGTTAATGTGAAGGGACCTCGTATATGATTCCCTTGATAGATCCCAATTTAAAATGACCTCTAAAACATCAGAGATTGCTTCAAATTTTGAAGTGCTAATCATACATTTATTTTTACCTACTTCAAGGTTTATGTTACAGTTTTATAATAGGGAAAATGTGAAATGACTTTCAAGCAGAAAGAATTGGGAGGAAAACCAACTTCAGGAACTTCACATTACTAATTAATAGTTTGACATCAAATTACAGAGATAGGTGCTACAATTATTTCTGCACCTTGTCTCACTGCCCTCATAAATGCCACTCCATAGTGCTAGCCATTGAAAAATTGTTGCACTGCTTTTCAAATTTCACTGTGTGTATTGCACTTTTATGGGAGAATTTGTCCTCAACAATTAGGCAACTCCCTCCTTTTAGGACTGTTTTGATAGTGAGTGAGCACTGTGTGTAATTATAAGAGACATAATCAGGCAAAGGGGAAATGGGTGCCTTTGTATGAAGAAGCAAAGCTAAACTTTGATTCCAGATTTTTTTCCTGCTATAGCATAGCATAACACAAAGAACAGCTGGCTTGAAAATTAGATGTTTTAACCAAACTGTACTTTCATACTTAAACTATGACATACATGGAACGTTAAATTATAGGGATTCTATTACCAAAAAGACCTAGGAAGACATTATGTCTGTGCAATGGCAGTAAGGCTGATTGAAAACTAAAAGGAAAAAATAGATTTACAGATTTTTTTATGACTATAAAAAAAACTATTTTGCTTTTTCTTTCCAGATTAATGAACCAGATTTTAATTTAGTAATCAATATTTCAGGGCTTCTGGCTGTTTTACTATGTTCTTATCATGTAAAAAGTTAAAAGAAATCTACAAAATAGGTCTTAAGATAAAAGTTTCTCAGAAATTTTAGAGTGAGAGATTTTGAAACTTTTCAATGTGTAAAAAATGAGTAACATATCATCTAAATAATGTATCAGATTCTATGTTGAAATCCTGATTAAATTAAATTCAGATTACAATATGACTTCATTAAATGAATTTTTTGAAGCAAATAATAAATATATATTCAATGTCACACAAACTAGTATTGACAGATAAAGTAATCAATTAGACAGTCAGTAATTCATCAAAGGTTTTGTTAAATGATTAACTACAGTATACTTTTATTTTTAAAAAATCAGTAACCAATAATCTAAAAGTCAGAAGCATCTACAAATGAAATAATATTAAATGTTTATTTTGGAGGCATTAGAAAGTAAACTGAGAAAACTTAAGCTACAATAATAAGAAAGGACAGGTCAGAATTAATTCACTCTTCACAAAATGATGTTAGAATGATGAGTTTATAGAAGGCAGAGGTAAAAATTTCTTGATTTAAGAGTAAGATCAATTTTCAACTAAAATATCTGTTATCTAGATGTATTAGGCAGTTCAAAGGAAATCTGTCTTAAAAGAGAACTAACTTCTCTTAGGGAAATAAATGAGTGTGACATGCATGGGCTTTATGTGGTGACCAAGAAGTAGGCTCACATAACTCAGTTACATCCCAGTAGGTCAACAGGGATTGAAGATTATTTGAAGACTGTCAGTTTAAAAATCCACTAATAAAATATAACATACTAATGGTATGGAGCCTGAAAAGTTTGTACATTTGAAATGCTTAAGTGGGTAGGGAATTCATCTTTACCTTCCTCCCTGAATTCTCCAGAGGTGTCTCTATAGCAATATGCCGTCAGTGACAGCCTGAAGGGCAGAGGATGGAAGGCATTCAGAGGAGGTAATTTCCCCTTTAGGAGATTGCCCTTTACTGTTATGATATCCCCAGGCTGATCCCTCAGTTGCTGGAAGTGTTTATGACCGGAAGAGATTTCTCAAGCCTCTCTCAACTCTTAACCTAGAAAAGAAAATCAACCCTTTGGGCTCAGGCAGCACCTTGTTCATAACTCTGTTTTAGCGTGTGTTCTATGATCTCGTGTTGGACTATTTACATGTGATTATCCATCACACTATGGTGAACATCTGAAGAGAAAGGAACATATTTTCTTTGGTTTGGTTTAGTTTTCATCCTGTTCTTCCCAGGGTCTGTTATAATGCCTACCAGTGGGAAGATTGGTATTCTTCAATGTATATAAAGAAAAACAAATAGGAAGGAAGGAGAGAGGGAGGGAAGAGGAATACAGGTATTGTTCTAGAATTATGGCCCTGCAAGATACTCTCAAAGGTATGTGGAAGTAATCAACTGAAAGCATTTTAAAGGTAATCTACCTCCCAACAATGATTGACTTCAAACCTTTGAGCTCTTATCATATGGCCCTACAAATAGCATAGTTTTCACAGTAGGAAGTAAGGTGCAGTGTAAATATACATAAATCTAAGATCACACTTATGTATAATTTAGCACTGTGTGAAGCGTAGATACAGTCATTACACAAATTCTAGCAAAAATATAAATTTTATCACTCCTGTGTTTCTAAGAACACAAACTGAAAACCTCAGGGAGCATAAATGTGTGTCCACAAATATGTATTGTGAGGATATTAAAAGTTTAATGTGATAGAAATATCAGTTTCCATTTGCTATAATATTGTTCCCTCAGATCCCTTTAAGTAATTTAAAATACACACACACACACCAAAACCCTGCAATATTTATTTCCTGATGTTGCCTTAAATTACTGCTCATTTGTTAGTTACTAATGATATAAGGAAAAGTTGCAGGAAAGAAAGTTGCCACTAGATAACCTCATGTAGTAAAGGAACTGTAAAAAAGTGTGTTACATTTAAGTATACATTCAGATCACAGCAGCAAGTTAGCAAATGATTTTTATAGTTATTTGTCAGGCTACCAAAAAGTACCAGTAAAATATTTATGTGGACAAGCAAGGCATATGCCTAAAATACAATTCCTTTGATTTCCAAAAAAAAAAAAGGAATCCCACAAAAGCTTAAAAAAATCAAACCAAAACTATTTCCTAGAAACACATTATGTAAACAGTCTTTATCTTTTTTGCTTGAATTGTTAGATCACTAAAAACTAAGAATTCCTTCATCATAAACTTTCTGGTAATTAATACATGAACATCTTAGATTTTGTTGAAAGGCTCACTAAGTTGCTCCCCAGTATTGCTGCCTTGGCACCTGCTTTGTTTGGCCAGTGGGTCCACAGTGACCCTAAAGTGACTGCAGCCCTTCATGCAATTGCATGTCCTACATAGCAGCCCGTAGAGTCACAAGTAAATGTACATTTGTGACATGATCTTCCCAGTAACTCTCATGATCAACAGTCTTCCCTGCCTCCATGCCTGCTCTTTTCATACTCCTTAGGTAAGACCCCTCAGGGGCTTACCAAAACTTCACTCTTCTGGTTCATATTAACTAAACTGGTCGTAGCCTGTGAACCCAAAACACTCCACCCATGGGCCCTACAAAGGCATGTGCCCAGATCCCATGTCCCTCTCTGTCTGTACTCTGTCTTGACCTCCCATGGTAGATCCTTAAGGCCTGCTGGACACTTCCGCCAGGACCTGTGAGTAACAAACTTCCCCATTTAAGACTCTCTTTTGGTTTGCTATTGAACCTCAGCTCGCCATCTGACAGCCTGTGCACCACAAAATTTGACAAATTTCTAACACTTTTACATATAGAACAATTGCCTTAATTCATTACAAATCCAAACAGCAAAATCCTGGTTAAACTAAATTTAACTCAAATAAAATGGTAATGGAATATCATATTCCTTTCCCCTATAATACCACATTCCATTCCATTGCATGCAGATATAGATGTCTGTCTCACTCTTACCTGTGTGGGCTATAAAGACATTTTATATAAAGCACAGAATATTTGCTGCATAACTCTGTTTTGTTACATACATGGTGTTCAGTAAAGATTAAATTAGAAAATATATAAAACTTTAAACTTTATTAAAGTTTCAAGTGTGACCCAGAGATGTGCTCCAGATTTGTATTTAGTTTCAATTGTTTCATAGATATTACCCAAACGTGGATTATATACACTTGCATAAGAAAAAATATAATTTAAGTTCGATTTTTTATTACAGTGTGAAAATTGTATTAAACCATCCTTCATTTCATTGTTATTTAATATATATTTAATTGATGTGAGAATTTTCTTATTATTATTAAACTTGTAAATTTTATTTTGTTATTTATGTCCTACTTTATTCAAGGCTCTGGCCCATAGTCATTTCCTTAAGGAAATTCCTTATGGAATTTTTTGTTTGTTTAGGTGTCAAACAAAAAGATAACTTGTGTCAATGAAATATAAGGGAAAGTAAATTAAAGACATTGCTCAATGTCATAAGCTGTGTAAGCATGAGAAGTGGCTGAGTATCTTCAGAGTCTAAGCAGACCCCCATGATATCATTTGCCTCCCAATGTGGCAGTCCTGAAGAGACTCGCAAAAGACTTGCTTCTCAGTTTTGTAAAATTCTCATTTGTACTCTCTTTTGTACTCTTCTACTATCCATGCTATCTTCCACATGGTTGCCAGATTTAATTTTATGAACAGTAGATCTGGAAATATTATCCCCCTAATGTGAAAGAAAAGAAAAAGTCCAAATGCCTTAGAAAAGCATCTAGGCCTACTATCATCAGTCCCAATCAGATGATCTGTTCAATTTGCTCCATTCTGCATCATCATACCATGGACTAAATTACATCAGGCCAGAAACCTTGCTTGTTGCTTTTCAGCATCTTTATCTTTGATATGCTAATTCTTCCTCCTGGTATGCTTTTTCTACCCAACTAATACTGATATATTGTACTATATATTTTTAAAGATCTTTTTGAGTGGTTCCTTCTCCTGAATTCAGCTTAGTTTCTCATCCCTGTGCCTAAACCTCTATAGGATAAAAGGATTATTTCCACAGTCTTCTTAGAAACTTGTGTATGCTGTTTCCCATACTATAATTTGTTTTAAAATGTGTAATCTGTCCTTCAAACATGACTCATGCATATCAGGGTGATTTTCAACTCCATATAATCTAAAGAATAGTAGTCACTCATAAAGTAATCATTTGTCTAATTTGAATAACAAAGTAGATATAGCTCTCTCCCCTTTATATGTCTCTTTTGGATATAGCCACCACTTCACTGCTAGGTTCTTTACACAGAAAATGTATCTAAGTCTTATGGGCTTTTTAAAACACGTTCTTCTGTTAACTTTCTTCATTTAGTCTTGACTTAATAGGAAACAGGCTCTCTTTTTAATATATCCCTCTTACTGTTCTTCCCTTAATGGTTAGCATTTCTTTTTGACCCCATCTTTTAAATTCCTAAGGAAATTATGAGTTATTTACTTCATTGGTCTAAAAATATGTCACTTTAGTTATAAGATTCATTCTATATTTCCAACACAAACCTTTGAAAATTATTATTCTATTTTGCCTGTCAAGAAAATGCAATCTTTAGAATGAAACCTAGAAGGAGCCTGGAAATGACATGTTCTAATTTTGAATCCAACACACATTTATTATATAATAGCATTGAGGACACTTCATCTGTTTGAATTATGGTGATATTGAAAAGGTCATTTCTATATCATCTAGTTTAGTACTTCCCAAACTATATAGGATTAAGTATCATTCAAAATTTTTTTTCTACTTTGTCATGTCTACTTTTACATTTGTAAAATAAAATGAAAATAAATTACTATAAAAAAAATGAAACACTGATATAACCAAATTCATTTCTCATTAAAAAGAAGTTATTTCATTGAACAAGCATGAGATTATTCCTTCAATTTGTTATGACAGTTTACAAATGCTTGTTCCCAACCGCTAGGTTGTGTAATGTATATAATGGAGATTTCAACTATCACTAGGACTAGAAACACATCTTCTTATAGGAGATAAAATGTGGCACACAAAGGAGTTGTCAAAACTCAAAGAAAGAAAATTAGAAGATTCTTCTGGCATGGGTGAGTTGTATAGAATGTTGAAACATGGAGTAATGGAGAAGCGGTAGAAGATAATCCCAAGTATGTGAACTGGACAACATGAGAATCAGTATAGAATTGAAGAATGAAGAAAATGGGACAAGTTTTTCAAGACTTCTGGTACTTAAAAAGGAAGGTCTTGTAGGAAACTCAAATATCTTATTTTCACTAGTTGTTACTCCCCACTCCAAACTAGACTTTTCTCCAAATCACTGTGCCTAATGTGTTCTAGTTAAATTCAAAAAGGAACAACACAGCACTTATACATGGAATACATATATTTCTCTAGCTGCATTTAACTCCACTGATCTCTTCCTTCTCACTCAAATATTCTTTCTTAGGCTTCTGTAATGCAGCATTTCCCATATTTCTTCTGTCTCTCTGAAAACTTATTTTCCTTCTTCATCTTCCCTTTACTTAAGACCTTTACATGTTGGAATTCCTCAGGCCTCTTACTTGTTTTTATCTTCTTCTTATCCATCACATTGTCTTTTCTAGAATTTGTCTTCTCTACTTTGATGGTTGTAAAGACCACCTGTATGTTTCTAATTTTCAAGTAAAAATACTTCATCATGACTACTCTGCTGACTTCTAGGTCTTCACACCCAGATACCAGCTGGTTATCTCTACTTGGATATCCAACTTAAAGTGAACAAAACTGAGTGTTTGTTTCCTATCTGCCTTTCTACTTGTCTGTACCAAAATTAAGAAAGCAAACAAATAACAACAAAAATAAACACACAAAAATGATTCAGTAAATTATACCATCCTCAGGATCTTCACTTGCTCAAACAGTACCTCATGTCCTTCCTGTCAGCACTTATGTCCTTCCTGTCCCTCATTCTGGACAACCAGATATGTCCTGATGTCTCTCCCTCCTAAATGTTCATAACATATCCCCCTATTTCTGTTCATTTTACCCACAATCTGGGCCACAGTTAAACAGCATTTCTCCTGAGAGACTTTCCTGTGCCACAGACTAAGTTATGTCCCTTTGTCTACCACCCCAAATTACCTGGATTTTCCTCTGACTATGTAGATATCTTTGCACTTAAAGTTACTTCTACCATATTTTTCTTCCACAGGAAAGAATAAAATCTAGGAGAATAGGAATAGCATCTGTTTGAGTTAATGCATTATCTCAAACACAGAATAGACAAATATCTCAACAAATATCTATTGAATAAATACTTGATTTTGACATTATAAAATTCAAAATAGAGAGCTGGAGAATCACTGAATATGATAAATTTCAACTCTTCTCTTTCTAGATGCATCCTTTAAATATTTTATCCTTTATTTAAATCCTTAAAAATTTATTCAGCCATGTTGATCCTCTAAATGGAGTATCATTGCAACTCATGTATTAGGAGATAAAAATGACATCTTCTTTATAGCTTAACCATAAACAAAGACAGTTTTCTTGTGTGATGATACATCTGGAACATGGAAAAATGTAGACATAATCTAACTGAATGCACATAATAGTCTATATTTGTTTTGTAAGTATTATGCATAAATAGTTTTCTAGAGTATATCCATTTCCTTTTCTATTATTGCATTGACGTGCAATGTTTATACATATATCCATTGGCATATTTCATAAATATATAATGGTATAAGTAATCAATGCATATTTGAAGTATCAGAGTTGGATATAGAATACTAGAAACTTATGCTGTAAAGAAGGTCCCGTGACTATACTTTCTAATTCTAATACATTCTAACCATTTTACAAAAGGATAATAATGGCTATCATAAAACATGCCTAAATTTTACAGTCATAATAGAAAAGAATTAATTCAATTGTTTTCCTACTTCAGTGAAATATTTCTAATATATCACCACTATCTAAAATAGAAAGTTAGACAAAGTACACTGATTCTTTTGAAACTAGAACTGTATACTATATTATTGAATTTCTAAGTATCTAAAAAGAGGGCTGGCAATTGGGGCTCCTCTGGTTCATAGAAAACTATGCTAATTATGTTCCTCTCAGTTTAAAAATTTTTAATGATATAAACATTTTTGAGCACATTTTATCCTTATTTTATTATTGAGGGGACTTTAAAAATATTTTTAATTTCTAAGTTTGAATATTAAATAATGTTATTTCATGTCTATATCTAAAAAATAAAAGAATACTTAAGAATCTTTTGTCTCAAAAGGAAGGGCAAATAGACACCCTTTGAATATAGCACCTCTGTTGTTTTCTGGGTTTTTTTGAAGTATACTTGACATAATACTATAATGTCAAGTGTGCAACATGGTGATTCGACATTTATATACATTATAAAATGCTCACCATGATAAGTGTACTTATCATCGGTCACCATACCAAATTATTACAATATTATTGACTATATTCCCCATGCTTTACTTTTCATCTCTGTGATTTTATTTTACAACTCAAAGTTTGTACCTCTTAATCCCTTCTACCTATTTTGCTTGTACTCTGTCCATCCCCCAACCCCCAGCAACCAATAGTTTTTTCTCATATTTGTGAGTCAGTTTCTGGGTCTTTTGTTTTGTTTTGTTTTTAGATTCCACATATAAGTGAAATCATATGGTATTTATAGCACCTCTGTCCTGAAACACATTCTCTGTGTCAGAATAGAGAGTTAAAGTCAGATCCTCCAATCATACATTAAATACAATATGATAATTTGGCTAGTGAAAGTCACAAATGTCTGTCAAGTGGTAGTGTATAATAGTTTGGAATAAGGCACAGAACATTTTTGGACAGGTTTAAAGCTTGGTTCTTACACATAATTAAGTTCTTTATTTCAACTCTCTGTACCTCCATTTCTTCCTTTATAATGGGGAAGAATAATAATACCTAAATCCTTTTACAGAAAAAGATAATGTGGGCATAGATATTGGACCATATCCAAGGAAAATAAAAAGCAGCCAGACTTATAATATTAAAATTATGGTCTATCTGAATCCAAAGCTTATAAACTTTCAATTATATCATGCTGTAGGAAGACGGGGACTGAGCAGGAAGGGAGGAAAAAGGGTGCAGACATGGGAGGAATATATAAAGGATGGAGAGGAAAAAGGGAAGAAGAAAAAAGAAGACAAGGAAGGGAAAAAGAGGAATGGAAGAAAAAGAAGTTACTATCATTTGCATATACGTGAAATCACGATAACTGCCATGAGGCCCATCTTAAGACAGGTGCCATTCTCATTTCACAGATGAACAAACTGAGGCACACATACACTAAGCCATGTGCCCAAGGCAAGATATTAAAACTGGCAACATCAGAAATTAAGACTTCTCAAAGTTTCTAACTAAAGTATTAAAATTACAATTTTATGCAGTCTTACTACCCTATAATCCTCTCTACTATATTCCGGTGAAAATTTGTATTTTTACCATTAGAAGGATTGGAAGGATTGGAGAATTTTTTAGTGTTTTCTTGTATTTGCAAGAAGTCTTTAAAAAGCTCTTGAGAGTTTGTACATAGGACAAATAAAACTGTGGGACTCTTGAGGTCAAGTTCCTTGAATAAAAGATTAACAAAAAAGGAATGTGAAGATATTGGAAATGTTTATCAATTTTAACATTTAAAGGTCTTGCCATGCTCTTGAATCATCAATTTATCACTAACTAGGTAAGCTTCTGACATTTTAAAAATACAAGTGAGACAGGGATAGTTAGCAACTGGAAATTACTTATTGTAAATTTTTAAAATTTATTTTTCTATATATTTACTGATGGTCCAATAAATACTTAAGAATGATATTTAACAGTTTTCTCCACCTTATTTTAATACTTTAAATTTTAAATATTTGGTATTTTAAATATTTTCTCCACCTTACCATCTTTGGTTAGTCATTTATTTTACTCATTTGTGGGGAATAGATTAGTTAAATAAAAATTCCCATCTGCATTGGCTTCTTTATCAAAAGCTTGTTAGCTTTTGTTATCAGAAAATGACTGTTAGTAAGTTATATAACAATACAAAGTTAAATTCTTTAAACTTTCTGTTGGGAGCAAGGCAGGAAGAAATTTTGCACTCAGTTGAATCATTTGATTAAATGTTTTCTTCTGTGAATATATTTACATTTAATTGCAATGAGCATTCTATTTTCAAATATCATACTCCTGTACTCCAAAATAACCACTACTAAACATGAGTGCATTATTAAATCCACGTATCTCTTTAACAGGCATTAATTTATTCAATACGTATTGTTTAAACACTTTCTTTGTGCCAAACACTATTTTAAATGTTGGAAATACAGGAGTGAAGAAAAATAAATCCCTGACTTTGTGAAGGGACATAATGAGGGTAGGCAAAATCAGAAATAAACAAAATGAAAACAGGAAAATAAGTAATGTGTTAAATGGTAATAAGTACAAGTAAAGAAACAGAACAGGGAAGGAAAATAATATTAATAATATTAGCAGATTATGGAATTTTGAATGGGTAGTTAGGAAAGGCCCTTGAAAACACAACCATTAAGATCTAAAGAGGACATTAACTAGTTCTGAATAGTTCTGGAACAATTTAACTGGCTGGTTCAGGTTGGTAGGTACGGAATATATTGAAGGTGCTAAGGATAGAGCAGAGGAAAGATTTAGAGGTGCTGGCAGAAGAAGTGGTGAAAATGTGTCAGTTTGGATATATCTGAAGGTATCACTGTGAAGATGGGTTATGTAGGGCATGAGATTAAGAGACGAGTCATGATGCCCTGAAGTGTTTGGCTTGAGCTATTCGAAGCATGTAGCTGCTACTTAATCATTGAAAAACTGTGGGAATATTTTGGAGAAAGACCAGTTGCTCAGTTTTAAAAGTTTGAGATGCCTAGTAAACATCCAAATAGATAGATTGATAGATGGGTAGATACATAAATACACAGATATATAGTTACACACATAAATCGATTTGTAGTTCAGGAAAAAAGGATAAGGAACAGTTATATGTTTATAAGTCATCAATAGGCAGATGATATTTAAAACTATGGGACTCAATAATGTAAATGACTAAATGGAGAAACATTCTGATTGTCCACAGCTAACAAATCAGAGGATGAAGCAGCAGCAGGAGGAAAAGGAGAAGCCAATGAAGTAGGTTTAAAAAAAAAATGTGTGTATCATCTGTGAACTCAAATAGCAAAAGTGTTTAAGGAGGAGAATGTGCTTAACAATGGCAAATGTTGCTGATATACTGAGTAAGATAAAGCATGAAAATTGACCTTTGGATTTAGCAAGGTACTTATCACTGCTTCTCTGGTGACCTTGGCAAGTTCAATATTCTGAGAAGTGTTGGAGGAAATGCCTGCATGGAGTAGTTGTAGGATAGAATGAGTAAAGGGAGATGTGAACAGACAATGTGAACATGATGAGAGAAATGGGGCAGAAACTGGAGAAGATAGTGAAGGCAAGAAAAGGTTTTTTGTTTGTTTTGTGTTGTGTGTGAGTGTGTGTGTGTGTGTGTGTGTGTGTGTGAGTAAAAGAACATGATTGAATATATTATTTTAAATCCTAGGAATTAACTCCATATTTTTGTTTCATGAATATCTTGAGTATATACTTTCTCCATTCTGAAGTTTAAATTATAATATCTAGATAAAAACTAAAAGTCTTCTAGAGCTCAGAATGTGTTATAAAATACAAACATCCCACTCAAGGTATTTGAAAATGTATATTTAATATAAGTATTATAACAAATCATGTTAATGGATAATTATGAAGAAGTCAAATTTAAATTCTGTGCCACTATCACAAGGCTCATCACTGATTTTTTTTCTCGGATTTTTATGAGCATTGAATGTATTTCTCCCAATGATTATTACAAATAAAATATAAAAATTGTCCCTTAAGCTCAAGGCACTCTGCTAACCATATTAAATATTATTCCTACTCTTTACTATAAGATTACAGAATATTTTATTTAACCCATATTGTAAATTAGGGTCCTGGGGATCAGCAATTCAGTGACTTTCTTGAGCCTTGATAGATATGATTGAAGAAGCAGGGATGCAATCCAGATATGCTTAGTTCAAAGCACCTGGCCTTTAACTTTTACGCTTATTGAAATAGTACTTAGAAAGACAAGGACTAAGGCATAAGCAGCACTTCTTTTGGGTAATGCCAAGTACAATGAAGGACACTTAACTGGACTTGCTGTTAGTATAGCTGTTAATCTATCTATGAAAAACAAACAACAAACAAAATCAGCTTTTTTCATGTTTCCCGATTTAAACCATTAGGAATCATGAAGCAAAACAATGTAAATTAATCCAGGCTATTTTTTTTCGAATATCTTAACCATCGTTATGAGATAACTCACCAAGTTACAAAGTAAAACCAGAAGAAACGAAATGTAGTTGTACTGACAAGCCAACGATCTGGATGCAGTAAGTTGCATATCATATGGTGTTGATTGCTCAGTAAAGCCTGGTGAGGAATCCAGACTTAATCCCCTAGTTAGCTTGCTGAGCTTCCCTTAAAGGTTTACCGCTGGAGAAGCAAATACCAGGGCTCTTACAGTTCAAATGGGATATCCCTAAGCAAGATCATTCTTTCTAAAGAATGCTGGCTTTCTGCATGCTTAAATTATTTGCAATTTAATTAATACCTAGAAATGTGAAGCTAGCTTCAAATAAAATCTCAGTAACAGAAAATTTAAATGTAGGAGAAAAAGAATTAGGAGTCCACTGGTTTCTCATTACGGTAAGGTGGATTTTCTGTTGAGGTCTGGACACACGTAGAAAGGACATAATAACTAGTTTTATTTTAGAATCTTTGTCTTTGAAAATCCTTGACCATTTTAATATCCATTCCATTCATTGCTGTGTTTCCCTTGATTTAATCGTATTTTTCTTATAAGTTTTATATTTTCAGTAGTGAGATATAACAAACATCAGCAACTACTGGATGATAATTTTATTTTTTATTTTTGTCTTATTCCTGTATGATACAAAAAATGTAAAGCCTTTCCTGTGATACTAAAATAGAAGTAAATTATAACATGCATGAAGTTCAAAAGATAAAATTCTATTATGCATAATATATAATCATTACTTATACATGTCCCCACTAGTACTATAAAAAAAGAATGTGATTTAGTTTCATAGAAATGGTTTTGAATCTCTTACATTCCACTTATCACCTGTACGAACTTGTAGAAGATTTTTTTCTGTTATTCCCACCTCTAAATAAAAGTTAATATTACCCAACTAAAGAGCTGGTTATAATATTATAATTACTAAATAAGAAAGTATATATGATCTTCTTTGCAATTAAAAGCAATAAACAGTTTCTTCTTTTTTCCCTCTTATCTAGAAATACAGCTAGAGTATAGTTAAGTGGAATAAGTGATTGAATTTTATTTTTAGAACAGCAAAAAACTTTTTCAACATGACTGTAAAACAAAATTAATTCAGATATATTTTTGTTAAATGTATTAGTCTTTCTCATAATAAATTAAACTATTAGTATCTCCAAACTTTTGGAAAACTGAAAATGTTTGGAATATTGTGTACACATATATACTATCTACAATGTACACATGTATTTATGTGTTGATTTTCTACTTTAGAAAGTATATATTTTATCTTTTTTTAGTGAAACATCTATTATATGAATATAGAGGTGTAGCATATTAAGTAGTCGTTCTTTTTCAGAATTTAAACACTTTGTTTTTGAAGCAGGTAAACTTCTCAGGAAAAGGGAGATGTTCATTTTTCAAGCTAAACTGATTCAAAATTGTTTTTAAATGACTAGACTTTATCATATATGCTAAATATTACTTTTATTAGCCTTAGTGCCCTTGTTTGCTATTTTCTACAAACACTATAAAAATTCTATATAAGGTGAATATGCAAAAAAGTGCATGAAGAGAAAAACCTAAAGATATTTTGTCATTTAGGCTGTGAAGCTGAGCACTGGAAATTTTACATCCTGACAATGGTCAGTGTTATCAGGAAACCCAGAACATAATAATTACTAACTACTATTTAAATGGAGTCTGAACGATGCAGAAAATATCTTCTATTGAAACAACATATAAAATATCTATCCTCCTCATCATAAAATGAACACTAAAGGCCAATTACAGATTTTGTTACAGTCTTGTCAGCACTTGATCAAGTGATCAACCATCTTAGGGGCAGCTGAGAGAAATTTAAGTAAATAAACGAATGAACGAATGAATGAATAAATAATAAATAAAACTCACCTTATCCACAATACATATCTGCTTTCTTGTTTGAGCATCAAGTATTTCAATCTCAAAGTGAACAGTTTTTGAATGTTTAACTGCTGGAATTGATTTTAGAGGGCCTGCTGAGAGTACAAATTGTGACACAGAGTGAAAATTTCTCATGTCATTCTTCAATATGGACCGTGTAGCTCCTTGAGAAAACAATTCTCTCTTGCGTCCTGAAGCAAGGGATTTGTGCCTTTTGAACATTGTGTGAACCACCAGGAGAATCTGTCATGTCAACAGGAGACACTTGCAAGTGTGTTCCCTGTGTGCCAGTTAAATACTGCTGGTGAGACCCAGAAAGGTCAAGTGGCGTGCCATTCCGAGAGTTCAGTTTTATTTAGCAGGCTTGAAAACAATGACTGATCTGTTTCTATATATAACACACTATTGTGAATTGCTGCAGAGTTGGGGATTACTTTACCAGCACTCAAATTATTCCTTGCCTTCTCCTTTTATCTCTGCTTCTTAATATGGCCACCAGTTTCTGAAATTCCAAAGCAAGAAAAAAGCAGATGGAGCTTTTATTATCTCTGAATTCTGGATGCATTAATCTTCAAGCACATATATTATTCACACTTAGATGTATTTAAAATTAGCATCATGCTATCTTATAGTTAAATTTAAAGACTCCTAATACATTATTACATAACAAAATTTCTTATAGATGCTGGCTAAGGTAAGGCCCAGTCACATAATTTTTAATATATATATATGTATATGTATATAAGCATTTATATAAAGAGCCTGATATATATGTATAGCAGATATTTGAATCAAATATATACCTGATATATCTGATACAAATGGATGAATTCTTCACCCCATACAGGGAACAGAAAGATGACAAGTCTTCTATGAGATTGAAGTATGTAGAGAGCAATTTTATAAATCAAGGAAAAGGAAGTAAATGTTATTTTAACATTTCTATACATTTTATAGCATTGGAAAATCATTATTTTATATACAAATTTTATATACTAAACATTACATTTACCACAACCCTAAGTTATGACAAAGTCAAGTAATCTCAGAATTAGCAATGATAAACGATAAACAATCTGGGAAAGGGTTTGTGAAAAAGACTCCAGGTATGCAAACCTGTAAATCTGGTGAAGAAACAACTGAAATAAATCCAAAATATGTTGTCACTGATACAACGGGATATTACAGGAGAATATTCTGGAATGTTATTTTCAATGAAAACATGAAAAGGAAAAATGGCTAAACTTAAAAAGGGGAAATCTATATGAGCCTAATCTTTTATCAGTAAGTAAAATAAGTATTATTTATTTTTAATTTTGATTACATATTATGCACTGGAGATTCACTTGCACATTGCTCAGTTATCATTTTCATACTTGAGACCACCATTACACTCAAAATATAATATTTTTAAAAACATAGAAGACAGAACTATATATGTATATTGGATGTGTGTA
Organism: Manis javanica; assembly: GCF_040802235.1. Lineage (NCBI taxonomy): Eukaryota > Metazoa > Chordata > Mammalia > Pholidota > Manidae > Manis > Manis javanica. Next base: position 122,320,049 of record NC_133160.1, on the reverse strand, counting down.
TGTATAGTGTGCATACATTTACACATACATGTGTGTGTGTGCACATGATGTACAATTTTATCACCCCAGTTATTCAGGACTACAAACTAGGAGCCATCCTTAGTGCCTTCCTTTCTCCCACTCCTCAGATCTAATGTATTAGAAATCCAGAATACAGTCTTCTCACCATCCTCACAGCTACCTCCAAAAAATCTCTCATGTGTATTGCTTTTCCATACTGGTCTCCCTATGTAACAATAGCCAATTTAGAGTCTCATCTTAACACAGCAGCTAGAGTGATCAGGCTCTATATTAAAGAAGATAATGCAATAATCTGCTCAAGGCACTGCAGGTGCTTCTAATTTATGCAAGCAGAAAAATCAAAATTCTCTGCAAAGATCTACAAGACTCTGTATCATCAGCATCTTGTTGTATCTCTTATCTCATGCCCTAATCTATCTACAGTACCTAGTGTCTGGCACACAGTAGGTGCCCAATAAACTTGTATTGAAACAAATAAATTAATTAATAATGTATCTTGATGGTGAGGCAGAATGATGTGATGCTAATTGCATGCTGATGTAAACTACTATTGCAATATATTAAAATACATAACTGCAACCTACATAATAGTTTCTATTTTTAAGAAAGGAATAGTCAGAAGGACACAGGACCCAAACCAAAAGGGTTCCCATTGCCAAAGTTGAAATAGTTCAAGTAAGAAAATATTCACAACAGTAGATTCTGACTTAGAATAATATAAATGTCCATGAATCCATACTGCTAAAAACAAATGACTGAATAAATAAACAAACAGCAACACGGGATGAATTTTCCTTACACAAGAATTCCAAGAGTGGATACTCTTTGCTTGAGTGTAGTCTTCACTTAGTGACACACTTACAAAAAATAGTGAATGGAAAAGGAAAACAGAAACTCTATTGTGGAGAAAATTGGTAGGCAGACAGCATTTTAACCATGAGGCCAAGTTTAATATCGCTATGAAAAGTCATGTTGATATCATGTACCCACTTTTATCATGAGCTGAGGACACCACCTCTGTGCTATTCTTCCAAAAGTTCGTTACCTCAGTAATGAGAAAACATCAAACACAAATTGAGAGGAATTCTACAAAATACCTAGTACTCTTCGATAATATCAAGAATATGAAGAATAAGAAAAAATTGAGGGATTGTGACAGATTAAAAGAGACTATTTGGGAACATAACTAGAAATTCAAGGTGGTAACCTGATTGTTTCCTAGAAAAGAGAAAATTCATGGAAAAGCTGGTGAAGTAAGAACATCTATAGTTTGATTAATAGTATTGCACCAATGTCAATTTCTAAGTTTTGATGAATGAACAATAGGTAAGATGTTAAAATTAGTGGAAGATGGGTAAAAAGTACACCAAAAAAACCCTCTATACCTTCTTCTCAATGTTTTTGTAAAATTATTTTAAAATAAGAAGTATAAAAACACAAAACCACCCACTACACACATACAAAAGGAATAGAGAAAGAAAAATGGTGTAAAAGGCATTATTTAAAATGAAAAAACTGCAGATTTTCATTTGTGTCAGTCACCTAAGTTAAAAATTTTGAAGAAGAATAAACATTTTATATATTATGCTATTTGTTATTTCACTATGTATTTTTCAATCAATTAAAAAACATTTTATATTTGCTAAGGTATTCTTATAAGGTTATTGCTAAATAAATCATAAGGAAAATGACAACCTGAGTAAACATTTAATACTAGACTTAAAATACCACTTTGTAATAGATTGTGATTTAAATATATTTAAGATAGAAATGTATTATAAAATGATGCAGTGCTAAGTAGGAATCTTCATTCTAATTGCATTTATTTATAGTAAAATGATATCACTGCTCTTTACCTTCTTATTTTTCATATCTTTTTAACAGAAAGCATTCCATTTCAATTGATTTTCCATTTGAAGTGCTACTTCTTCTTCAATCATTTTAAGTAATAGACTTATTTTTCAGAGCAGATTCAGTTTACAGAAAATTGAGTCATTGAAAGTGCAGAGTTCCATATACTCCCTCCCACCAACACACAGTTTCTCCCATTATTAACATCTTGCATTAATGTAGAATGTGTTACAATTGATAAACCATTATTGATACATATTTATTAATGAAAGTCCATAGTTTATTTTATAAGTTAGTCTTTGTGTTTTTTAATTCTGTGAGTTTTGACAAATGCGTAAGTCATGTATCTACTATGATATCATACAGAGCAGTTTCACTGACCTGAAAATGTCCTGTGCTCCATATATCACCCCTCTTCTTGTCCCCACTCCAAACCTTTAGCAACCACTAATCTTTTTAATGTCTATATAGTTTTGCCTTTTCCAGAATATCATTAGGTGGAACCATACAGTCTGAATGTTTTCACACTGGCTGTTTTCATTTCACTGTATACCTTTAAAGGCCCTCCAGACTTTTTCATAGCTTGAGAAACTCTTTTTTGAATCACTAAATAATATCCCATTGTATGGATATCCCACAGTTTATGTATTCATTCATCTATTGAAAGACATCGTGGTTGCTACTATAGACATTTATGTTCATGTTTTTATGTGGATATGATTTTCAATTTATTATGGTAAAAATCTAGGATTTTCATTATTAATTGCTGGATTAAATGATAAGCCTATGTTTAGCTTTGTAAGAAACTGTCAGACTGCTTTCCACAATGATTGAACCATTTTTCATTCCCACCAGCAATGAGTTCTTGTTGTTCCACATCCTCTGTAGAATTTGATATTTCCAGGGTTCTGGATTTTGGCAAATCTGATAGGCATGAGATGGTATTCTCATTGTTCTGACAATGAGAAATGATGTGGAACTTTTTTATTTGTAGTGTCTTTTCTTATGCTTATTTTCCATTTGTATATCATTTTTGGTGAGGTGTCTGTTCATATCTTTGTCTATTTTGTAATTTTTTCTTACTGTTAAGTTTTAAGATATTTGTATATTTTTAATGTAAGTCCTTCATCAGATTTGTGTCTTTCCGATTATCTTCTTCCAGTCTGTGGCTTGTCTTATGATTCTCTTAAGAGTACCTTTGGCAGAACAAAAGTTTTAATCTTAATGAAATCCAGTTTATCATTTTTTTTCATTCATGGATTGTGCTTTTAGTGTTGTATCGAAAAATGTCATCTCCAAACCCAAGATCACTTAGATTTTTTTCTATGTTATCTTTTAGAAATTGTATGGTTTTGTACTTTATATTTAGGACTATGATCTATTTTGAATTAATTTATGTGATGGAACATCTATGTATAGATTCATTTTCTTTTTGCATGTGGGTGTCTAGTTGTTCCAGTACCATTTGTTGAAAAGACTATTTTTTCTCCATTCAACTGCCTGCAGTCAGTTGATTACATTTGTGTGGGTCAATTTCTAATATTCTGTTACACTGATCTGATCTATTTTTTTGCCAACACCACATTGTCTTTATTACTGTAGTTTTATAATAAGTCTTCACGTTGTGAAGTGTCACTCATCCAACGTTGTTCTGTGCTGAGATTCTAGGTCTCCTGCTTCTTAATTCAGTTTTTATCACAGATACTGCACTTCTCTAAATCATAGTCTCTCAACTTTGAAAATCTGCATATTCACAACAGAAATTCCTAAAATTTTAGTTTTGGAAATTTCCACAATTGAATCAATGGCAAAAATGCAAAAAGTAAAGCACATTATGCCCATTATTGGCTAAACAGTTCTTGGCCCTTCCTCTGGAGAGTAGTTCAATTCCCTCTACAGATGGTTCCCAATATATGATGGTTTGACTTATGATTCTAAGAACGTGATATGCATTCTTTAATAACATTACTTCAAATTTTGAATTTTGATCTTTTCTCCAATGAGCCATATGCTTGATTTTAGTCTCTCCTACAGCTGGGCAATGGCGGAGAAGAGCAGCTCCCAGTCAGCCCATCATGAGGGTAAACAGCCAAATGCTTAACAACCATTCTGCACCTGTACAACCATTCTGTGTTTCATTTCCAGTAAAGTATTCACTAAATCACATGAGATAATCACTACTTTATTATAAAATAGGCTTCATGTTGATGATTTTTCCAAGCTGTACACTTATGTAAGTGTTCTGAGCATGTTTAGGCTAGGCTAAGCTATGATGTTTGTAGGTTAGGTGTGCTAAACGCATTTGTGATTTATGATATTTTCAACTTATGATGGCTTTATTGGGACATAACCCCCATTGTATGTTGAAAAGATCTGTACTTACATTTTTCATTAATAATCTAGTCAAGTAATGGAAATCGTAGTGAACCATATATGCTTGTGACATTTAACTAAGGACCATGTCACCTGCCAGACCATAAGTTTCAAGAGGGAGAGTTCAGATCTAATTTTGTCCATCATTCTAACTTCTAAGCACATATAATTCCTGGCATGTAGTAAGTACTCAACAATGTTGAATGAACAAGTCATCACATGAATGAATTTTCCTATCTAAGTGATAATAAGGTGGTCACTAGGGTTTAAGAACATCTTTGACAGTAGAAAAGACCCATGATAGAAATTATGCTTTTTGTCTGTGCTACATGCCACATGAATAAATCTTGGAAGATCCTAACCTGGGGTTAGGTAGGTGAAGGACCAAAAGAAGAAAAAAAAAAGGGAATCCAAAGACAAACCACTTGTTGTGGACATTTTTGTTAATGCTCATGATAAAGTGTATATATATACTAGGTACAAAGATTTGGAGTTTAAGAAGTTAAGCCATGAGCAGAATATCAAAATACACATCAAGGCACACTGTTCTTAGACCCAGGCAAAGAAGTAAGATGTGTCTAGGAAATAGCATTGTTTAGTGGAAATAATTTGGGTCAATAATTCACTTGTAATTAAATAATTATGTGATCTCCAGCTTTCCATTGTCTGTCACATTTTGATGACATTATGTATTTCTCAAGACTTTTATGATATGTAATAAGATAGTGCATATAAAGTAACTAGAAAAGTTTCTGAAAAAAAAGAGGCTTTCAATATACACATATGACGTATTTTCTCAACGTTGGACCTCAAAATCAGATTTATGTCTCCCAAAAGTCAGATCTATACTTTTCTTCACCCCATCACCTTACTCAATCATTCAGACTACTCCTGTTCTCTGTCTTTCTAAACCTAAATGATTATAATACTAATTCATTACATATTGAAATTTAATCATAATAACCACACTGATGGGCAGACAGAGTTCTAAGCTAGTTCAATTGACTCCTCAAAATAACTGCTAATATATTATCCTCTTCCCCTATAAAATTTATATAGGTATTTTTTCTCCAACTTTCCCAAGTTTAGTGATACCAATGAACTATGAAATAGGCTTTGAATCAGCAGGCTAAATGCATACAGAAAGGACCTCACTAATATAAAAATAAATTATTTTCTGAGTCTCCAGAAGATATGAGCTTTCTCAAATAGTATTTTATATCCTGAGCTATTACATAAGACTCTGAAAGTCCCCCAAACTACCAAGTGGCTAAAACCACTGATGTTAACGTTTCAACTATTACATAATAATTGAAAAATTATTTTGGTCACATGAAACGAATCATTTGTAATAACAGGAAAGATAGGAGAAAAGAGCAGGCATATTACTATGACAAAGTTTTGATTTTACATTTTTGGCCAACAGATTAAGGATAGTTCATCTAAAACTATCATCAGTGAGAAATAATGAATAAATTGGTTCAGATTATACATAAATGATAGTTGCTCTTTTAAAAATTCAATGTAGCTGAAACATAGGGGAAGGAGCACTGGACTTAAAGTCAGAAATGTGGATTCCTGTCTAACCCTGCCGATGTGTGCTGTGTGATATTGGATAAACTGAGTAACCTCTCCTAATACCAGGTATACCTATATGAAATGAGCTCATTCTCAATATGATCTCCTCTTTTCATGGATTTCTTGCCATGAATGATGTGGATTGTCCTTTCTAACTAGGATTTCCAAGTACTTTTTAAAAGTTTGTTTCCTGTGTAAAATCAGCCAAAACTAAAAAGAAGTAGAAATAAACGTACATAATAATCCTTCCCTTACAAAGAAATATTTGTGAAAAGGTCCCATGAAATCCTATGAGAATATTATCAATTCATAAGTCAGACTGGAGGGGAAGTTTCTGTTCTTCATCAAGATTATTGTGAAATTACATAGTTTCCTGAAGAGCACATCAATTTGACCAAGATTTAGTGTTGTTGATTTTTTTAAGCAAACTGAGGGAAACAGTCTCATCTTGTGTGTAAAAGGTTGAAGTTTCTTGTAAAATTAAGATATCCATGGAAGAGAAAAAAAAAAGTGGGGGCAGAAGTTGCTTCATATTTGTTTATAAGTGGACCATGTATTTCTGTTCATCTGATTGTGTTTATTACTTTTTAAATTTTGATGTGAGTGTTTACTAAAGTGTTTTCTTTGAACCATTTATACAAATTACAAACTCACCACAAACCATTTAATTTGGTCTTTAACTGAGCTCTGCCTGTCTCATTTTCCTTAATTACATGCCATGCTTTTCTTTTATTAGGGCAGTTGGCTCTGTCCCATCTGTGATCTCTGAATCGCTCCTGGAGAACTTCCAGATCGTTCAGGCCTGCCCTTCCCCGAGCTGGCCTTGTGATTGCAGTTGTTCTCTGATGTGTGTGTTGCCACTTGCTACCTTTATTTTGAGAGCTGAAGCCATGCCGATTTCTCCTTCTTCTCTCAGGGATTTCTTGCCGTGAATGGTGTGGAGTGTAGAGCTCCCTTACCAATGTTGAAAGAATTTTAAAATAAAATTCCCAATACTTGGGATCTCTATATTTAGAAACAAAATTAAATACCTCTTATGCAGTTTTCTCTCTACTTTGGTAAGTTGTGGGGAAATCATGGTCAAATAAAAGTTAGTGTTCAATTTCAGAATCAATAATTCAGTTTATTTTTTATTTACATATAGCTGATTTTCTGAAGTTGGGGTGTTGAGGACAGTACATTTATATGGTTTCACAGATCCTCAAGAAAACTGAAAATACATCAGGGAGAGCAGAATGAGAAGGTACATTTTAACCTGGAAGCAGAGAACTTGATTAACAGTCCTTGAAATAATAATATGTTCTTAATAATAATAATAATACCATCAGTAATATCATCTTATCTAATGATTCTCTGGGATTGTCATGTTGTTTTCATCTTGATACATTTTATGGCACAAGATTTACATAGTTTAATGGACTTAGAAAAAAATAAATGTTGTATAAGTAATACAGCCAAAGAAGTATATTCTAGTCACAAACCAGTTGGAGTTCCTAATCTCTTCCCAGCATCATTTTTCATGACCAGACACATACAGATATAGAGATTAATAGATAAGGAGGGATCTATTATTTATCATTACATAGGCTACAAATACACAGGCTCATGCTCTGTTGCTTTCATTCACTCTAAATTTTCCGTGAAAGTCACACTTTTCCTGACATTCCTACATCCCAGCCATTCTGGGATTTACTTGGACCAAAGCAATACTGAGATTTACACAAATTTCTTAAGGATTGAAATAAGACATGACAAGGTTGTTGTGTTTACTGTTCAAGGAAATTAAACTGCTCTGTGTTAAATAATAATTTTATTTTATCTTTTGATTTGTTATATTATGCAGTTTATGAAAAAATTGCATTTTCTTTATATCTCAGGATTTATCTTACTTAATTTATTTTTTAAAAAATACACCATAATGCCTGGTGTGTAGCATGGCAGACACTCAATAAAGTTTAATGAATGAATGAATAAATGGCAATATAAAAGCTATGCTTAAGGCAATATAATAAAAGGTGGATAAAATTTAATTTTATGTTAATAAGTACAGTGAATATAATGGTTGAGTCAGACTGTGTGTGGGACAAGAATATTCTTTTGATTTATATTAGGAAAGAAAAGTCCAGCCAATAATAGTCATGTTCAAACTCTTACCATGTCTGTCTTGTAGTAGAATGGACTAATAATAGATGAATTAAGAAGAATCATGTAACAGAAAGCTATAAAATTCAGATATTTATTGTACTGGTCTATGCAAGGACATAAACAGCAAAGAATAGCAATTTTTACAGTAGATAATAAGGAATAATAGAATTATGAAGACACTATTTTGCTACTATCACATCCCAATATTTCAGGCAAAAATTGGCAATAGATAGCAAAATGGGCTATTTACATAGTTTCAAGGATTATTTTACATATTCCTATAAAATAATCATTAATTGCTGAGGAAAAAATGGTAACATTTCATTGAAGAAACCTGGGAGCTATCACCATATATGACCTATGTTAACATCAACAAAAATATGATAAACTGATATCTTTATCTCCTGATATATTGAGAAGCACATAATATTAATTCTGTAGTATTCCTTCAAAAAATAATTGTTCAGGAAATACCAGATAAAAATAAATAAGACATCTGGACTAAATTCTTCAAAAGTTACAGTGTAAAAGAGTAACTAAATACTGTTCCAGATGAAGAAAGATTAAAAACACATGAACAACAGTTGATATTTTATCCTCAGTTGGATGCAGGATCAGGTAGAAATTTCTGTAATGCTTTAAAGGATGAAATTAAGATAACTGGAGAAGCAATACACTGTATATTAAGTAACATTATTTAAATATTGAATGTGCTAAGTTGGATAATTATTTCATAGCTATGTAAGAGAATGTACTCAGGAAATAAATACTGAATTGTTTAGGGAAGAAGGACCACGATGCCTAGGACTAAGTCTCAGTTTAGGAAAATATATTCATACAAGTCAAAAAATAGTAAATCTGGGTTAAAGGTGTTCTTTGTATTATTATTGTTACTCTTTTTAAGTTTGTAACTAAAAATAAAAAGCACTTTGTTATAAATGAAGAGGTTATGATACATAATACTCAAAAGAGATGAAATATAACTATATCAGGACACAAGCCTTTAATTTAAGAATTAGATTTAAAATGAGTTTAATGCAAAAGAGCAGTAAGAACCTAGAATTTTCCTCCAGAAATCCATAACTGCTTGCAAGCCTTTTTCTAAGTGTGTTAGTAGTTTTGCTTCCTGGCTGGTCTTCAGTACAATGAGTTTCACTGTTATAACATCACATCATTTATATTTTAGCACAGTCTCCACATAAGGGCACTCAATAAATGATGGAAATGAATAATAACCATGAAATTACTATAAAACTCACATTGTACCAACTATGTTTTACCAACTGGTAAATAGTTTTTCTTCTAATTTTAGTTATTTCTCATGGTTCTTTTGTCTACAAATATTAGTAAATCGGCAAGATGATTTTATAAACACCCTAAAACTGGGTTCTAAGTATCACGTAAGTCATCTGCTAAGTGATGAGTATTATTGTGTTTATTTTTTAACTCCCAATTGATATAATACAATTTAGTATATTTCTATAAATATGTTTTTATTAATATTATTTAAATTTTATTCCAGTTTATCTGACAGACAAGTATCATGTTTATGAACTCCTTTGTTAATGCATATTATTCTGCCCATTAATGTTAAAAGGACTTAAGCTGAAATAAGCTACTGAAAGTTAAATCAAAACTACTTGAAGTTTAAATGCTAATTAAAAAGAAAAGTGTGTATATGTATGTAAGCATATGTGAAAATATTTACATAGATCAAACTATAGATAGAAATATGATTTCTTAATAATAAAAGTTAACAGAAGATTGTTATGTTATAAAATAATTTCTCTTTTGTTCAATTTGCAGAGGAAGAGAGTGTTTATTTGGAAAGGGCTGATCCTTACACATCACCCTCTACTCCTGCAGATGTACATTTAGCTGAATGTCTGATTGTTTAAAACTTTCTTTTTCCATATTCTTCCTACATCTTAATCCCACTTTTCTCTCTCTCAACTGTTGACTTTTCCTCACATATAGATATGAAAATACAAGGAATGGTGGGAGAGCTTCCACACCTGCCATTAAACCTGCCTCTGTGCTGTATATTGCTCCTCCTTTGCACTCATATCCCAAGATTGACCATTTCTCTTCTAAAGTCAGAGTCTCAGTTGCACACTGACTCCCAGTTCCTTTTATCTAGTGAAGAACATTGTTCCAGCAACTACCCCTCTCTTTTCTGTATCATTTAAAAAAATTTTTTACAGTATCATTAATATCAACTTATAAACAAGCAACTTCTCTTTACCCTGTATTTTCCAGCTACTACTTCTCATCTCTATGTTCCTCTTTGTATAGAAACTCTTACAAACTTTATCTGGAATGCTTATTCTCCAGTCTCATTTGGCCTCACTTTCATATGTCTCTTGCTCATACTCAATTGTTTTTAACAAGATAATCAGTGATATCCATTCTTGCAAATAAAATTTTCTAGCTTTAGTTTTTAGTTCATGAGCCAGTCTGTAGCATTTAGCCTCTAGTGAGTACTATTAACAGGTTTTCATCAGTTGGCCTCTGGGACTCCACCTCTCCTGATTCTTTCCTTTAACACATGCCTAATTTCCTAAGGACTGCTTTCTAGAATTCTTCTTGAACCCCCAAATGCTGCTCCTCTTCTCTTGGGTTAGTGCAAAAACTCTTGTTTTGTCCATGTTATAATCACTGTCTAAATAATCTTACCCTGTTTTATAGCTTTTCCTGTATTCAACAAATACTCACTTAGCACCTATTATGTGTCAGGCACTAGGCTGAGTAGAAAAGATCTATCAGCAAACAAAACAAACATTCTGCCCTCTGTACTGAGCAGTTTTTTTTGGGGTAGTAAAACCAGTAATACATAGAAATTGTATAGTGTATTAGAAGGTGGAAAATATTAAGGAGAGAAATAAATCAGAGCTAAGAAAAGCTTTGTAATTTAAAAGAGTTGAAGATGTTGAGAGGTCATGGTATTCCAGCAAAGTCATGAAGAAAGTGAAATAGCAATGGCTTTTCAGGAAGTGATATAATTTGAAATACGGCCTATTCATGGAAAAAAATCTCAAATTTATAGCTCCAGCTCTGGACTGTACCAGGAGCACTACTTTTCCAAAGCCGATTATTTACTTGTATCTCACTTGGATAAATAAACCTATAAGGCATTTCAAATATAACATGTCTAAAAATAAAACAAATTTTAAAACTGCTGATTTTCTCTAATGAACATTCTCCCTGCACTCATTTACATTTTAGTAAATGGCAATATTCCTAGTTTTTCTGACCAAAGTTCATATGTGAGCCTTACCTCTTTACTTTCCCACTTGTCATAGCCAGTTGGTATGCAAATACAATTGGCTTTACTATTTAAAAATATCTGGAGTTTGAACATTTCCATAACCTTTACAGGAAACTCTCAATACATCATTATCTCTCATTTTGAATATGGTAACTGTCTCCAAACTGCTATTCCTTGTTCTAACCTTGTTTCTCAAAAAGCCAATCCATGCATATACCAAATTGTTCTTACCATCTTGCTAAAAAGTAACCACCAAGATAATATCCTACACTGCAGTCTTTTATTGCTGGAGCTCCGATCTCCTGTCTTTCCCCACTGTCCTCTGCTCATTCTGCTCCAGCATTCTGTCCTATTTCTAGAAAACATCTCTCCTCTCAGGTCTGCAATATGTTTTCACCCTTCTTGTAGTGCAGTTACTCAGATATTTGCTAAAGTATTTACACATTTTTTTCTTTTCTGGTCTCTGCTTAAATCTCATGACTCATAGGTATTGAGAAGTTCTTAACCTCCTTTATTTCTTCTGAGCACATATCACCATTTGACACTTTAAGAATGCATTTCTTTTTGTTTTTATCCTCCTCCCACCCCACTAGAATGTAAGTTTCACAGAGCAGGATTAGTTTGTTTTATCTGCCATTGTATCTTCAACAGCAAGAATAGTTGCCTGACTTATAGTAGCTATGTCAGAAATATTTATTGAATTTATTTTGAGTACACTAAACATGAAGCAAAACTGACCATTTAAATGATCTATAGATTATTGTAGTTGAAAGTAGTCTTAAAATGTAGTTGTTTTAAGGAGATGATAAGAGCAATCTACACTTAGTGCTTATTGGAGTGGCATAACTAAGTGATCTGCTAACCTATTTATGCTAATAAAGAGTATTATTGAATAGAATATTGACAAGAAAAATATAGATTCAATATAGAATGAAAAGCAAGTATACTGCCTGAGAGAATAAGAAACACATGAGGACATGAAACTATTCCCCTAGCACTAAAAAAAATAGATTATTTATATTTTGCAGGGTGACAATATATTTTTAGGGTAAAAGTAGTACTTTGAAAGACAGATTCAGAATTTTCTCTTTAAGGTTGCTCTTCCTTAAGTTCTCACCTATACTGGTTTTATAGTATATACTGGTATTATGTTACATATAGTCCTGAAGTTTTATGTCAGCCAAACAACATATTCATCTCATATGCATACTGCTCAGAATCACATATTCATTCTACACTACCTTTCATTTCAAGTTTATAAAGTTTGGCTAGTTATTAGGACTTTCTATTTAGATTAAAAGAGCAGTTAATCATTTTATATTGTTTTTCCTGAATTCACAAATTCTGTGTCTGAAGAGAATTCAGGAAAGACCCTTAAATGTTATAGGATCTTACCCTTCTGACTAAAATCTCAGTAAGAAAAAAATGGTCATTTAAAAACATGGTGTTCAAACATCATTTTCAAGTGTACATTCTAGTTCACTGGATATATTTTTGAAAACCTGAAATAGAATGTTTTTCTGATTTTTCACCCAGTAATTACATACTTTAATCGAAGAAGCAATGCCAACATGTGACAAATACACTGGCATTTTTAATAAGTTACTGGCACTATCATAAGTCAAATTCTTAAACTGTGTGGCAGGTCATAGTGCACTTTGAAAGCTTCATTGTGTGGAAAAACTCCCAGCACAATGCGTTATTTTGATTGAGTCATCGCTAGTTCAGCAAATGACTAAGTCATATGCTGTGAGATAATGCTTGCTTTTAATAAAGAAGGAAGGACAATAACTGTGCTCTTGCTTCAGATTACATTAATACAGTTTTGAAATGTACTTCAGAGAAGCACAGCTGTCTGCATACTGGTTGCTGAGGTGTCCAGTTGTGGGAAAACAAACAGCAAATAAAATAGCCATATATTTCATAATGTCAATTCATATGCTTACCAATAATCTTAGTTGCTCCTCCAAACAATGTGCATTAGATTTTATCTTCACTAAATAGAATTGCATACTGCAAAACAGGATGGTTAAGCAATCTGACAAAGTTATAAAGAGAGCACAGTGGGACTTGATTCCAAGTCACCTGAGGAAAATTTAATGACCACTTAATAAAAAAGATTTCAATGCAAAATTTTGTTCAGTAAAAGACAAGTAATTAAAATGTTTATAAGCAACTTGGAAAGGGTTTTCCTGTATTATGGAAAATGTGTGTTAAGAATTTAACCATAACAGGCTCCAAACTCTGTGCATGTTTACATCAGTATAGTGTATATTGTATTGAATTTAAAAGGAAATATCGCATTTAACTACTTAAACATGTGATTGTATGTGATTTTCAATAATTATATTTCTGAAATAAGTCATGTATACTAAGTCCTGCATATAATATAGCTTTAATATTAAAGTGTCTCAATAAAACAAAAACTTAAGCATCATGATTTAAAAAACAGCATTACCAATAACATAAAAATTCTCTTTGTGCCCCTGCATGAAAACATCTTCCTCTCTCCTGCAGTTAAACTTTCTCTGAATTTTTTATTATTTAACCCTAAAGAATATATTGTGTGGGGTTAGGGGAGACACTTTTTGATGTTTATATAAACTGTGCTTCTTCTGTAATTTGCAAGTTCTAGTACACATTCTATTTTAAGATTTAGATATATTCATTCATGTTGTCAGGAGAGATTCCAATAGGAGAAAATGGTCACCTGACATTGCCAGATCATGTCATTCCATTTTTTTGTATCCAGTCAAGTGTATTTAATTGTGATTTGATATAATAGTTCTATTATATGTTCTTCAGGCTTTTTGTTTTCTTTTTTTTTTCTTACAATCAATTCTGCAACAGGAATGTATGTACATAACTCTTGGTCCACACATGAAAGTATTTCACTGTTAAACAGCCAGAACTACAATGGCTATGCCATAAGTGCAGGAATGTTCAGCTGTGCTGGAAAATGAAAATTGGTTTTCAAAGTTGCTGTACTAATTTAAACATTCAGGAATGTCTAAAATTTCCATTGCTTCCCAAAATTTTCTACACCTGATATTGTTACATACTCCGTTTTTTCCCAACATAGTGTGTGTAAAATGGTTTTCCTCTGTGATCTGAATTTTTATTTCAGAGAATATTCAAGAGGTTGAGCATGTTTTCATAGATTTTTTGATGATAAACTCTCCTTTTCTTAGTAAAATCAGCTCGATTTTTGCTTATATTTTCTCTTGTATCGTTTGCTCCTTCAAAGAATTTGTAAAAGCTCTATATAAGATTCTTATGTAGTTAATATCTTCCCTAAACTTTTGACTTGTCATGTCTCATTCTTTATAGTGGTTTACTAAACACAAATTCTTAATTTCAGAGTGTAATTTGCCAGTTTTTTTCTTTGCCTAACTGCTTTTGAATCTTTAAAATTTTCTGTTTGCTGAAGCAATAAAGCTTTTCTTCTACATTTTTTTCTAAAGGTTTTCAAATTTTTCCTTCCAAATATAGCTTTATAATTCATTAGGAACTGATTTTTATGTTATAATGAAAGATTCATATTTTTTCCACATGGATAATAAATGGACCCAGCATCATTTATTTAATAATCCAGTATTGCCCTACTAGTGTGAAATATCAGCTCTTTATATGTGAAGTTTCCACTTAGTGATCTGATTCTGTGAATAGAGAAATTGCCTATTCCTGTACCACTGCTATAGCCCTATAAGTGGCCATCATATAACCTGGGAGAACTCTTCTCATTTGGTTATTCTGCAGGTGTATCTTGTATATATTTAGCTCCTTTCTCTTTTCTATTAATTTTTGAATTATATCATTAAGTTACTTGAAAACATGTGCAGATTTTCATTGTGATTTAAATTTGACGAAGGTAACATTTTTATGAATTTTAATAGTTTTCTCATGCTTCATTATTTTTCCTGAATTGTCTGAAAATTATAATATTTTGAGTTCTTACATTGTTTTCTTTTTTCTGTAAAGTTGGTGTTACTTGTAACTCATTTTTTAAAAGAAATGGTGAAAGAGGTGTCAGCGAAAAGGTGGATTAGGAGGCTCCTGACTCCTTCGTCTCATGGACTTACTGAATAAACAGCTACACATGAATCAGGCCCCTTTGAGAGACACCCAAACACTAATTGAGTGACCCCTACATATTGGGTAACTGAGAAAATGCCCACATTGGAAGGAGTAGGAAACGCTGAGACACATTCATATCATACACCCTACCTCTGGTGCAGAGCCTTACAATCAAGGAAGAACCCCCGACTCCCACTTTTCCCTGAGGAGCAAAAGGCTTGAACTGCACAGTTTGTACCCTAACTTTTACATCTGTTAGTCAAGGGACTGTTTCCCAAATCACCCAGTATGAGAGCTGATGAGGCACTGCATTTGCCTGGCAGTCATACATTTAAACACAGAGGCAGACAGAACCCTTCACCACCACCACCACCGTCCTCACCACACCACCACCCTCACCACCCCCAGCACCAGCCATGCAGAAGGAACAGTCTAAAGACAAGGCTCCCAGTTTCTCCTTGGATGGATTGACTGCATACTTTTCCAGCTGCTGCCCAAGGGTAAGCCTTCTAATCAACCAACTGGGATCCTCTGAGAGCCTAAAAAGGCACTTGGCCTCCCAGCTTCTCCTCCCAGGTCACTCCAATAATAAAACAGTCTCCAGCTTCTATCGCTGCACACATCTAGCACCCCAACTTCTAAAGCTGCAAACCAAGGTAATAGCCCCTAAATAATCCAGCTCTGGAAACTGACAGTGCTCTGCATTTTAAGACCCCCAGGACACAGTGTACAAAGAGCCGGTTTTATGTGCACACAAAAGCACTCCCAGTAGCTATTTCTTCTGGCTCAGCACAAAGTCAGTAGGCAAAAACACCCAGCTCCCAGTTTCTCCCTGAGAGAAGCTAGACTGAATATCTGACATCCCAACTTTCACAGCTGCTGCCTGAAGCTTCCAATTATCCTGTATCTGGGAGCCGACAGGGCAGGCATTTAGCAGTCCTCTGGGACCCTGAATAGGCAAGCGGTAATTTCCCTGCCTTTGGGCACTGACTGAACTTGGCAAACCCTAGCCTCCTGGAGGCCACTAAGAACAGAGGAAGGGATTTATAAAAGCACAGAAGCTTCAGAGGTGCCAGAATCTCATGCCAGGCTAAGGATTTTTGCATCTATATTTATCAGGGATGTTGGCCTGTAGGCTTGTTTCTTGTTCTATCCTTCTCCAGCTTTGGTATCAAGGTAATGCTGGCCTTGTGAAATAAGTTTGGAAATGTTCCTTTCTATTCAATTCTTTGAAAGAGTTTGAGAAGGATTTTTAAAAGCTTGGTATAATTCACCAGTGAAACCATCTGGTATTAAACTTTTCTTTGGATGGGAAACTCCTTAGTACTACTTTAATCTCTACTTGGTTTTTTTTGTTTTTTTTTTCTTAGTTTAGCTAAAGACTGATAAATTTTGCTTATCTGTTCCAAAAACCAACTCTTAGTTTTGTTGATATTTTCTATTGTCTTTCTAGTCTCCATTTTATTTATTTCTCTTCCGGTCTTTGTTATTTCCTTCTTCTAGTAACTTTGGGCTTAGTTTGTTCTTCACTTCCTAGTTCTTTAGGTTGTTCATTGGAGAACTTTCTTTTTTCTTAACATACACTTTTATTGCTATAAGCTTCATTCAGAACTGTTTTTTGCTGCATCCCATACATTTTGGTGTGTTATGTTTCCATTTTCATTTGTCTCAAGATATATTTTGATGTCTCTTTCTTTAATTTGTTCAGGAATTGCAATCTGCCTACTCTCAATGTCCAGACCTGTCACTACAGTTACATGTGCCCACAGAAAGTTCCGCTTGTTCTTTTTTCCCCCAGTAGTAGTCCTGTCTGAAATAAGCTCAATTTCTCAGTCTTGGCCAAAACAAAAATCAGAAAAAGCTCCAATGGATAAAGAAAATAAAAGTCATCAGTTTGACTCTGAGAGTTTCTATGGTCATTGAAAACCATGGCTTCCATTCTTCTTTTTTATTTTATTTTTATGAATATCTACCTCCCTGAAATAAGTGAATTTTGCATTTTAAATAGTTTTTCTGGTTGTTATCGTTATAAAGATTGTTCACTACAGACTTTCCTGTACTACTTTGGACAAGAAATCGCATATCTGATTTTTTTAAAAAATCAATTCTGATAATTTTCTTTAACTGGAGAATGTAGACTATTTACATTTATCACATATTTCTCATATACCAGTATGATAAATATGGATTCATTTCTATTATTTTTATACTTTTCTTGTCTATTCTGTCTTTAACCACTTTCTTGAATTGCTTTGTACTGCATTTTTTGCTTTCTATTACACTATTTTCTTTTTCCTTATTCTTTTTTGGGGGAAATTTTATATTTAATTATATTCTTTGATGGTTTATCTTAAAATTTTAGCATACCTATTAAACTTAAAAATATGAATACTATTTTATTTTTTCTCAGTTCTGAAACAGTATAATGAATTCTATTTTGTCTGATTCATTCATTAACACTTATGCTATTATTATCCAGTATGTCAATTTTATAGTGATGTACTTATCCCACATATTTGGTGTTGTAATGCAATATTCCTATGGATAATAATGACCTAGATTTTCCAAACATTTACTGTTTCCTTTGGTCCCCATTTTTTTTACTCAGATTTCTTGGATGATTTTTATTTCTCCTTGAATTCATCCTTCTACAGAGACCCTCTGTGGGAACTAAACCTGTAAGTTACTGCAAATTTTAAAATATTTTCCTCTTTTTCCTCAAGAGAGAGACTCAACAGGTATGTAATCTATATTAAGTGATTTGAAGATGTTTTGCTGTTTATGCTCCCATTGTTGCTGTTTAGGTACCTGACAGTCTATTTTCTCTAAGGAGTCTATCTATAGCTCCCAACCCTGTTATTTTTTTGGGGATGCTCTGAAAATCCTCTGTTTATCTTTGGTTGTGAACTTTCACTAAGATATGAATGGCTGTGGATTTATTTTGATTATAATTTTTGAGAGTTACTGAGTTACAGATGTGAAAACTGGTGGCATTCAATTATGTGTAAGTGTTGGAAATTTTCTCTTCAAATATTCATTTTAGGATTAACTTTCTTTAAAATTATGTGTATTTTTTATTTACAATTGTATTTCAGGTTCATTTTAGCAAATCGTATGTGAAAAATTAAAAAAAAACTTGCAACACCACTTCAAAAAATGAGCACTGCTAACATTTCAGTGTATGCAACTATTTATTTTGTTTATGCTTTAAGACATAAAAAAGTATATCATAGATAATTTAACATAAAAGTGTATTTCTTAAGTCAATGAATATTCTTCTGCAACAAAATTTTACTGACTCCATGGTATTATATATTAAAGCCAATGTAACAAATCATGTATATTTTAAATATTTAAGTTGTTCCCAACTCTCCACTCTTAAGCTTTGTTATTAGGATATGACAAATGATAAAGCAGGCACAGTTTTTGCCCTTGTGGAACTTGCAATTTATTTGGTGAAAACCGCTAAGTAACCAATAATAGTAAATACATAGTATTCTTAAATGTAATAAATTATGAGGGAAAAAAACACATAAAATTGGGAATTTGAATACAGGGCTTGTCAGGGTTTACTGTGTTGTAATATTAGAGCATCCAGGAAAGGTTTCACTGAGAAAGTGTTGCAGTAAAAACACACATCAGAAACAAGTCACTTGGATATCTGTAAGAACATACCAGAAAGAGAGAACAGCAAGGTGTACCAAAGTGGTAGCATGCCATGGGGAGGAAGCCAAAGTGCTGGATTGAAGCAGACATGGAGAACAGTCCAGGATGACATCAGATGGTAGCAGAGGGTCAGGTCATGCTGTATTCTAGAGGTCGTAGTTAGGATTGACCTTTTATTGAAAAAGAAACTAAAAGTCTTTGAAGGATTTGAGGAAAGAAGGGGCATGGTCTGAATTAATATCATTTGACCACCTTGGTGAGGATAGACTGACAAGCAGAAGTAGTGAGACCAGTTGAGAGGTCATTTCAGTGTTCTAGATCGAAGATAATGGACTTATACTGGTGAGGCAGCATTAGAGATGATTTGTAATATTCAAATTCTGGACCAAGAGCAAACAGGAACTACTGGCAGGCTAGCTATGAACAACTAAGATTGCAGAAGGAGAATGTTAGGAATGGATCAGGTCATATTTAAAGGTAAATATAGTGTATATCTCCACTCATTTAATTATAAGTCCCTGAACATGAAATGTTCCATCAAAAGGTATCTACTTTTTATATATTTTTTCTATCTGATGTCAAATACCTTTCCAGTATGATTTTTACTTTATACATTCCTGAGCAGTGCATATGACTATTTTCTTTAGCACTCTAGAATGCAAATATTGCTATTTTTGTTTTAAATTTTATGAAAAGAAGTACATCTCAATATTGATTTAATGTGCTCTTTAATTAGAATAAATCAGATGGGTTTTCAACAAACAAGAAAAATTATTGAGTAAAAATACAAGATTTGACTTCTTCCTGCTTCCTATTTTATTCTTTGTTATAGCTTGCTGCCCATGTTTTTAACTTGTATAATAACTAGACATACCAATACTTGTCATTTCTTGTCCTCAGGCTGTTTGAATGCTTTTCCAAGTTTTGGATATTCTCTACTATTCCCCTTGGACATTATTTCCCTATTTCTACTTTTTTGCCAGACAGGAGGTAACCTAGGCTTATGCAAACAATCTCTCCTGCCAACAATTTAGGTTCTTGATTGAGTGACTCAATTGGAAAGAGAGAGAAAATTGTAATATCTGAAGGTAGCCAGCAAGGACAGCTACATCCATGAGCAATTGGTGATGCAGAGGAATTGGTGAAGTGTCTTGACCAACTATTTTTAACTATTAAATTCCACAGATGTGCTAGATATGGCCCTATTTAAAACTACTTCGCCAGTCTTTTAGTGACCCTCTCATCCTACATACCTTTATAATAATTATACTTTTTGCTTATACCCACCAGAATTGAAATCTTTACTTATAAGCAAGAACCCTGACTGGTCCTGACTTCAATACGCCACTAGGATTAAAATGAGTCTTTCATATTGTTTTTTTTAATATGGGACATATTAATATGTTTCTTTAATGAAACAGGATATTTTTAGTCATTGGAATTCCACTTGGGGTGAAAACATTATATATACTGGGAAGTAATACTTTGTTAAGCCACTTGGAACTGAGAATGAGATCCTCACCAAATGATTAATTGGGTTAATCATCAATTACAATTGGGTTACTGCAGAGAAAGAATATGAGACAGAAAAAGAAAGAATGCAGCCAGTAAGATGTCATAAGGCTATGAGATGGGCAACTTGAGTTTTTCTTATTAAAAGCAAAGCAAAAAAATGATTAAAGTATAAATATTACTATCAAAATTGGAAATTAGGGATCCCAGGGGAAGTTGGGCTCTTATTAATATATACAAATCATCCTAAAAGAAATTAAAAACCCATAATATATTGTATTTAAAAATAAATTTTGAAGATATTTGTCTTTGTCACTTATACTCTTGCTATCACAAAAATAACTGAAGTATATCAGAATCAAAGCTTCTCTTTTAGAAGGCTATTTTGTTTGGATTATTTGAGTATATTCTACCATACTTTCAATTATAATCCTTATTCATTTTAAATTATTATTTTGAGATATATAGCACAGGTATATGGATAATTTGGATAGAAATTGAAATTGAGTGATATGATTCTTGTGTATCAGAGTATATCATCCTGTATTCACAAAATATTTCTTCCCAATATAAAAATATTATATTCTGTAGTGATAAGTACTATGTCAGTTACAAATGACTGAAATCAACTCTGTGTGAAACAGAAAAGGAAGGAGGGTTTGTGGTTGAGTGATTGGGATATTCCATGAAATCTTAAGGGAAGTCGAGTAAAAAAGCCTCAGGTTGAACAAACTTGCAGCTGGGAATTTGATAACCAGACTTAGAGCTACATAGCATTTGTTTGGGTTGGGGGTGTTTCTATCTACTTGTGATCTTTATCCTTTGCTGTAGATCTGTTTCACTATCCTTTTTTTCTACTTTAGCTTCCTATATGTGATGAAAAATTGGACTAGAAATATCTGGTAATATTTAGGGCTTTAGCCACTTTGATGAATATATAAAAACAACTGTCCTTTGGTCCCCAAGTTCAAAAATCCTAAAGAAGATAAAATTCTATTGATGGTTAAAAAGACCACATGCATATAAAGTATCTTTTAAATTCAGAAATTATCCATAACTTAGTAAACCCAGTAACTGTTGTTACAATGTAATCACTATCAATTTATAGTGTTTCTAACACCACAGTGTATCATACATGCTCTGTCCTTGCAGTACCTCAGTGTAGATTCTCCAATAGATTAGTCACAAACAAAATTTTATGAAATAATGCTTATTTTATTTTTTCGAATCCTACAAATGCTTAATGCAGTATCTCACACAGAGAAAATTCTCAATAAAAATGTATAAAAATAAAAGCTAAATATATATTTCACTAAGAATCAACAGTCAACTAAGATTTAATTTTAATAATACTGAGTATAAACTGGTTAGAGTGTGTGTATTCAAGGTTCAGCTGGTTATGTGTCTATTTTACTTGAGAATCACTAGAAAGTTTCAACTCCCACAAAGTTTTGGTCGCTTCCGGTTTGCTAAGAACTAAACTTCTCTGCTCTCAAGACTGTAAAGGTAGCATAAAGACCAAAATTATCCCATTGAAGGCAGGACTATCCCATAAAGTTGTTGGTTTCCATAAAGAAAATTGCACAAAAAATGGGGGTTTGAGATGAGCACCAGGAAAAAACAATAGAGTCAAAGGAAATTATCTGGAAAAATATCATGTATTTAGTAATTTAACTAAGAATATTCTTCCTTCTTGATTTCTTTCAAATTGAATAATTTTATCTCTTTCACATCTTTAATGATGTATGTATAATGTAGTTGATAGCTACTAAATGTACATGTGGTCATAAGTTTAGCAAAAGCTTTTAAATATCAAAACATATCTCAAATTTCAATGTCTTATCAAAACCCCCATTTTAGCTAAATATTAATGGAGCAAAATTTCATCATTTCTATTTCTAAATGTCTAGTTCTGTCACATAAATTCAAAGAAGTTTAAGGAAAATAATATTAAAATTCTATAGATTTCTTAAAATTTTACAGTTTTCTTTAAAGTTAAGCAAAACAAGTAAGTACACATGCATTTTACATATGTCTTTCATAAAAGCTTGTAAAATTGTACTAATAAAAATTCAATTCTTTGCCCTCCCTCTACATCTTGAGAAACAGGCTATCTTGTGGAGAAATTCACAAGATAAGTCATCATACTACATTCTCATAAAAACACAGACTGTAAGGAACCAGCTTCATTTAAAAAAAAATGATCATGTTCATAATACACATATTGGTGATATTTGTCAACTGAGAATTATTTTGCCATCAAATTCTCAGCATAGAAATAGGGAAAATATGTCTCAGTGAGGGCAGGTACCAAAGATCCCCTCTTACAAAGTCCTTCATAAAGTCTTATTAAAGCTTCTCAAAAGGAAAAATACATTCTAACACTCAAAATGAGAAACACTCATTACAGATTCCAACATAAATTAATTCTGTATTTCTTCTTAATAGGTAAACTTTCATTCTGTAGGCAAATTTCTTCATCCCCAAGTCCCACTTCTCATTCTCTCAGTTTGAGTGACTATGAAGTCATTCATCACAGTTTATCCATGCTTTCAGTCATCAGCATAAACTACCAGGATCCTCACACATTGTTAAATTGATGTAATTTTATCCATTATGTACTTATGTACTTTTATCTAACTGGTTGATAGCAATAAATAATTAAACCCAAAAGCTATAAAGGAGAATAACTCTATACCAGAAATGAACAAATTTAAAAGTGAAAATAAACACACACACACACACACACACACACACACACACACACAAACAAATAACTACCTTATAACCAGTACTCTTATTTAAAATAGAAAGGACAATATAAATATTTTTATTTCTATGCAGAAGTACATGTTATATCATTAGAATTATAATTTACATATCTGAGATACAGAAAAGAAAATAGAAGTTATCAAAAGAGACCATTTGCTTTACTTAGGTTTAACAATTATGGTTTGTGACACTAGTGGCCCATTCATATGATGGATATAAAAAAAGTTTGAAATTAAAATCTCAATACATTGAATATTAGTATTTCTTTGGTAAATATCACAACTCTGTGATATGTTCTCTTCTCTCAAAATGGGAAAGGGAGAGAATTATTTTCAATCTCACATCAAGTCTAATCTAAAAAGCTTTATGATAAGACCAAATTGAATTTGATAGCTATGTGCTCCAGTCTGCTTCCAGAACCAGGAAGGGTACCTTCATGCATACAGCAGCTACAGTTTGTTGAAGCAAAGAATGCTTAGGGTTCTCTCTCAGGATTAAAAAAAAAAGGAAAGAAAGAAAGAGAACAAGTTGGAGGGCAACTATTTTTAAATCTTTCTGGATTGACTGATTGAGGAGGCGTGAACTCTATCAGAAGAGTGAGGGGAAGAATTTTAAGTAGCAGTCTGGTGAAAATATAACCTCTTAAGTGAAATACAGGTGAGGGATCCCCAGTGGAGGGCAGTCTCTAACAAGTCCACAAAGCTTTCCACAGGAGATAGAGTCTGATTACCTACCTACTACACTTGAGAACGTCAATGACAGATCAGGACAATAGTAGTCAACTGGAATCTGGCCTGATCCGCTGCTCCAACATTGGAAGGATCATTAACCATGCTTAGTAAGTTGGAGACATTGTGAGAAAAAGCATTAGATTGGGGAAAATTAGAGAGACAAATCAATTATGCCCACTTCAGGAGTCCAGAATGGAGCAGGCTAGGGCAAATGGAGAATGTAAGTTACCTTGAAATGTAATTCAGAATTTGCTTGTTATATAGTATGCTAGTCAGATTTCTTCTAGAGAAACAGTCCAATAGGGTGTGTGTGTGTGTATTTATATGTATCTATCATCTATATATATATATGTATCATCTATCTTCTATCTATCTATCTATCTATCTATCTATCTATCTATCTATCTATCAATCATCTATTTCTCATCTGTCTAGATGAGAGATTTTAAGAAATTGCCTCATATTATTGTAGAGGCTGGCAAATCCTAAGCAGTCTTAGCCAGAAGGCTGGAGCTCCAGGAAAGAGTTGCAGTTTGAGTCCAAAAGAATTCTGCTCATAAAATTTCCTTTTCCTCCAGGAATTGTCTTTTTTGTATTAAATTCTTGAAATGATTGGATGAGGTCCATCTACATAATGGAGGGTAGTCTGCTTTACTCAAAGTCTACTGGTTTAAATGTTAATCTTACCTAAAAACACCTTCATGAAACATCATTTTGTATATATATATCTTTCTCTCCTATTATGGACCCAAATTTAGGGAAAGTGAAACGCTACCTTTTCCAAGAAAAATAATCTCATATTCATTTTGAAAGCAGAAAGTGTATTAAAATCCATTCAGTTGAGCCTAAAAAGGTCAGTGTCACAAGTACCAGTTTAACCATATTTGTGCCTATCTTAACCCCTACTCTAGTTAACTCCAAAACATTGCCTACTTTGTAGGCAATTCTGGATAGGTGTATACGTTTGAAAACCCTATAATACCTCACTGACTGCATTCACTTTACATTTAGGACCACTGATACCTAATAATTTCTAAGTGTTTCCCAACTTGCCTACTACATTTTCCTAATCCACTCTTCCACTTTCCTAGATGCTCACTTTTTCCTAGAAAAAGTTCACAAATTCCCTTATCTCTTCAAGCCTCCAGAACCTTGTCTTTCATTCCCAAACTCTACTGATAAATATGCTACCTATTTCTCAGTGAAAATACAAGCAATTAAAAAGATAGTCTATGTGTTCCTTCTACTCATAAATAAATAAATAAATATGCTTCCACACAAATTGCTTTAAGTACTGGTAGGGTAGCTAAACTATACCCTTTTTCTAAGACCAGCTTCCTTTGTAAACGACACCTCATCCCTTCTTGCCTAGCAAAAGCTTTGCTCCAGGAATTATACTCTTTTTATCCACCATTTTGTTTCCCTAGTGTATCATTCTGATTGAATAAACAAATGCTATAGATATAATAGTAAAAGATACTGTAACATCTTCTGTTTGCCAAAACCAAAAAACACAAGAACAAAATATGACTTTTCTTGACCTCTTATTCCTCTTCAGCAACTATCTCATTTTTCCTCTCCCCTCAACACTGAAAGTCCTAAATAAACATCGTCACACTATCTCCATTTCTTCCCCTCCAGTTATTTCCTGAATTCATTCTAATCAGGATCTAATGCCTACTGATTCAAAGAAAAATCTTTTGAGGTCACAAGTGGCTTTTTACTGCCAAGTCTTTTTGCAAAACTTTTAGCCTTTGCCTTAATGGAACTATCAGAAGCATTTGGCAGAGTTCATTCCTCCCTCCTTTCTGAGAAATTTTCTTCTTGTGGATTCTGGAATACCAGTCTCTTTCGGTACTTTTCCTGTCATATAGGTCACTTCTACTCAGTTTCTTCTGTGGAACCTTACCTGAATTCTAGGATCTAGTACCCCTAAATGTCAGAGGTGTCTAGGGCTAAGGGAGAGGGCAACTTTCCGATTTTATTTACCCTCAAGACTTTGAATCTTTTGAGTCTCTTGCAACATTATTAACATGCTGAGGATTTCAAGCTTATCATCTTCAACCAAGACTCTACCTTTTTCTTCTTTTTTCAAAATGTTTATGTATTCTTTAATACAAAATACTTCTCGATACTCTTAATTCTTAGTTACAGGTTTCTTTCATTCATTCATTCATTCATTTATTTGAAGTATCACTGATATACAATCTTATATTGGTTTCAAATGGACAACACAGTGGTTCAACTATTACCCATATTATTAAATCTTCACCCCCTCTAGTGCAGTTACTATCTTAGACTGTCCCTTTAAACCTAGGTTTAAATGTCAAACTGCAAGTATGGTATCTCCATTTAGAAGTTACCTCACACTTAATAAATCCTAAACAGAAGATACACTTTCTGTAAAATTATTCTCTCACATGGTCTCCCACAATCCCTTTGATGGAAACTACCTTAACTATTTGCTGTGGCACACACATTCATATGCATGTATACACACACAAATACACTCACACAAATTGGGGATATCCTTGACTCCCCCTTCTCTTTTATCCCACATCCAAATCATCTAATAAATTTTTCCAATAAATTTTTCCTTTGGAAAATTCACACACATACACAATTCAATCACTCCCTCCATTCTAGTGCAAGTTAAGGTAATCTGTCACCTGGATTACTTCAAAATTCTTTTTCACCTTCTCCCTGCTTCCAACGTGCAGTCCCCACATAACAGAGATCTTTTTAAAACAAAATGAGATTGTTTTATCAGTCTTCACAAGGCACCGCACTGGCTTCCCCATCTGACTCAAAGTGTATGTCAGGCTAGGAAATGGTCCATAAAGCTGCATGGAATCTTGTCTCCTCATGTGCAGTTCTCTGATTTCACTTTCAACTTTTTTTTTTACTATTACTTATTCTCTTCAGTAATATTTGCTTCCTTCTGGGCATGGAAAACACCATGTCACCTTCTTTCAAGGCTTTTGTACTTGCTCTTTCCTCTCCCGGAAGCCCTCTCCTGCCACTACAGGTGCTCACTAGCGTACTTCTCCCAGTTAATCAGCTCCAGTGTGACTTTGTCATACAGACTGCCTGACAACCATCATAAAATATTCTGACACAAACAAAATTCATCTGTTAACAGGCATCATATAACTACATAGCATATAGGATTTGTTTAGTCCTTACCCAATCTGAATGATGGCAAGAATGGTACGTGTTTTGTGTAATGATGTATTCCTTGCACCTGAAACCTTAAACTAACACTGAGCGGATGTTCATTAAATGTTAAAATGATGGATAGATGAATGGATGAGTGTATGAATAGAGGAATGGGTGGATAGGTGGATGGATGGATGGACAAATGAGTTATATTGTGATATCAGAAGTGGAAGACGTCACTGCTCCATAACCCAAACACCAAGGAGTAAATACAGCTTGTAGAAACACTTATGTAATTTGAATCTCAGGATATCCCAATTACAGGATAAAGCCCCAAGGATAAAGCAAGATGCCTGGTGAAAGTTGTTTTACTAAGCAATTATGAAGACATATCTTAGCCCTACAAGCTTACCAGGGCTGGGCCAGGAGAAAAATCATTTTAAGCCTAAGGGTAATATGGAAATAGCAAAGTGAGCTGGTGGACCTGAAGTGGTCAGGAGAGTTGCAATAGGGAATCCCACTGAGATCTGTATGGATACATAATAGCACTGACGGAGTGGGAGGACATGAGAGATGATAGACTTCTCAGAGAATCTTTTCAGGTACTGATAGGGTTAAGTAGAGCTTAAAAATGGTCCTCAAGTTTTGGTACGATAAACACAATTTTTCCCAGATATAGGACGAAATGAATGGCAACTGGCTTCACATATTTTTCCTTTTTGTTTAATTTCTAAACTCTCTTCAGAGACCTGGGTTAAGGGAAAATATCTAATTGACATGATGGCAATTCTAAAATCTATTTATGGATTTATTCAAAAGATTTTATGAATTGACAAAGATAGTAATTTAATATTACTATTTAATTTTTATCTCAAAACAACTAATATTTATTCGTCATCCTCTCAACTTGGCTTTTGATAGAGTTCTTTCAAGTTAAAATGTTGCTTAGTATAGCAGAATCTGGTATTTTCTCTTTTGTCCCTTTCTAAATCACAATGATTTCTGCAATGAGCTTAGAATGACTCATATATGTGTTTTATATATGTATATATATATATATATACATATATAAAACACATAATATTATTTTGACAGAATATTGAAATTACGGTTGCAGTCAGGCACAGAATCCTCTACAGATCTGAATAGGAAACATTTGATCAGGCTATTCCTAAGATAAAAGAAAAGAGTATACAGAACTTTAGAAGATAATCAACCTGAAATAACTGTGGCCTTTATTTTATTTTCCCACCAAAAGATAATTGATAGGTAGTGTTTTCTAGCAAAACAGTTAGTTAGACTTTTATCTCCACACACAAAGTTTATTGGAAAGGAAACATCACTGTCATTTTGAGCAGATATTTTCCAGTATGATTAAATACATGAAGTAATACTGCTCCCTCTACTTTATAAATAGTATTTTCTCAATTATACTGAAAACAAGGGAGTTATAAATCACATATTGTTTTTTAACATTCTAGCCATTCTTTAGGGATAATAAGCCTGTCATTTAAAAAACTGAACAAGGTTTTATCCAGAGGAATTTGATATCATAATAGCAGTCAGATGAACAATTAAGTAAATGAAATCTGACTAAACAAATCAACTTCTTCATCTTCAAAAACCCCAGCCTATATCAGACAAAAATTTAAATTGTGTGTAGTGGGGAGGGGAGTTTATGATTCATTTTATTTTCATTGATTAATAGATTTCTCATTTTTCCAGGCAATAGCTGCAAAATTGCAATCTATATGAGTAATTAATTGGATAGTCTTGTTATTTTCCTATCTAACAGGAGTGAAGAAATGACGCCTAAGTTTAGGTGGGATAAATAGGCTTCCTTTTATCACCTTGCTAACGTATTATCACTATTTTCTTTTCAATTAACATGTAAATGAAGGTAGCGTCTCTAGTGCTACAAAACAGATGTTGTAACAAAAAAGAAAGGGATTTAGTGCATTTCTGATAGCATGAAATATTTCTTATAACTTAGAGAAAATGAAAGTGATACTATACATTCTCCGTTTTAATAAAGACCTAAGAGTAGTTCAATAAAATTGGCTTATGTTAGATTCATTTAGAAATGAATACAGAAATATTCTATCTTTCATTTAATTGACTAATATGGAGCAATTTAATCTAAAATATCCTCCTGAAAATTTTATTAATTAGATGTTGTTAGAAAATTGCTGTTACTAAATACAATAAATATTTTTATATTTAATTAAAGAAAACACTTCTAAAAATACTTGTTAAGGAGACTCCATAGAAATTAATTAGCCACTATCTTGTCATTTCTAATAGTTAATCCTGTTCCATTAAAGAATATTTTGGGCTTGTGTATGCATATGCCTTATTGTAATTGCCTTCATTAGTTTCTCATACTAAACATACATACATGATATGTAAATATATATAAATATATTTCATGTTATAATTATCAAGGTTACTTGGCTAGAAAGTTGAAAATCAGATGTCAAAATTAAGGTGTGAATTTACAAAAACAAAAAGAAGTTTTTGTTTTTTTGCATTAATAACAGTAAAAATATAGTTACAGTATATATCTCTGTTAGTTAAATATGCCCAACAGACAAAACCAAAAACTGATAATTTTTAATATTTTCCAGGTTACATTGTATTAACACAGTGATATGTATAGAAATTGTAGAACAACTTTAGACCATTTTTAGTCCATATTAATTTAGATGAAATTACAGGGTAAATATTTGTAACAAAACTACTCACAAGAGAACATTTTGCTAAAATATTAGAACTAATTATGGCTACAAATACAGTAGTAGATGTTCTGTGATCAGAGCTCTAAATTAAAAATTGGAACACTGGCACTCTGAATTTATTTTATTCCTTAGCCACATTATCAAATAATAATCCCTATATAAATGAATTTCAAAAGCGTGCATAAGTGAATGGATGAAAGCTTGCAGGTTAATTTTCTCATCTATTAATGTAAAATAAAATTTCAAAATTATTGTATTTTTTTCTATTAATAGTTGTAAGACCACATAGAATATATATAGGGTACATCTGTAAATGTTGGAAGTAAGATCTTATCTAAAAACCATTTCTATTATTTATTAAAAAGAAAAAATTCACATTAATATCTTGGAGTTGATATATACAAAGATTTACTGTAAGAGTTGCATTTTATTCCAGGTGGGCTATGTAAAAAAAATAATAATAATAATGACAAAATTCAGTGTCACATATTGGACAGTCTCTGAAGAGAATATTAGTACTGTGGACAGGGACTCTGGAATTAATATTCTCAAATACAAATATAACATAAAAAGTTCTGACCCCTATCTGACTAAGACACATTCTGAGACTTCTAATTTAGAAAAACAAAGAGGAAAAAATTAGAAATACAACTGAGATTTTAGGAACTGAATCAGCTCTTGGCATGACTTTTAAACTGCTAAAATCTTAATTCAACTTTGTCACCTTTTGGTTAACTTTCTGTGCTTGATTCATATTCAGTAGAGTTAATACGGTAGAGAACAACCACATTATGGTGGCAGGCAGTACTAGAAGTAAGATGAATGGCAAATGGCAGTGCAATTAATTGTGGTGATCAAAAGAATAACAGAGATAAAGTTCTATCCTAAAATTAAAATAGTTTTTGGAACAATAGAGCAGTGGAAAAAGGTGTGAGAGCCAGGCAGGCTTCCAAGACCAAATAAAGAAAACTGAGGTTTTGGTTAAGGCTTTATTATAAAGGAAGACTAAAATGTGAACCAGAAAAGTGAGACAAACGTCAGTGGATTGTAAAAATTAAATACAAAATAGAGACCAGATTGAAAATCTGAGCAGACAAAATCATTTAAATCATGTAAACAAAGTAAATCTGGTTTATTTCATGAGCATAAGTGAAACCTTAGGTTATTTTTTTACATGCCTCTGAAAATCATAAACCAAACTTAAGCTATTCCCCAAGTTGGCAAGATTAACCACTTTAACCCATCCCTTATCACTAGGAAAAATCTAATACTATAACCAGTTGTAAAGAATAAACCACTTCCACATTTCACTATATAAGCTGTCCTATAACAATGTACCTCTGAGCCCCATTATACTGCTGGTTTGAGAACTCCCAGTACATGAAATGTTCATATATGTACAATAAACTCTTACTAAATACTATTTTTTTGACCTGGTGGTTTTAATTTTGCTCTTTATGGATTTTTTACAGTATGAATTAGGACCATAACAGCACACAGGCTTCAAGCCTATAACTTCCCTAGGTCACTGCAAGCACACTGGTTACCAGGTCTACCTAGACTAACACCAGGTAAAAATAAAATTACACAACAAAACCAGAAAGACAGAGGTTCCAATGTACCCCACGCCCAATTAGAGTTGTTTAAGGAACTTAGAATGGTTGAACAAGTGAAAATTTTTTAATTGTTTAAGAAACTTGGAATGGGTGGACCAAGTGGAAATTTTCCTCTTTCCCATAAATAAAACTGGTACTCCATAAGATACATAATTTATTTAGTTCAGAGTAGATCAGCATCTGGAGTTCCTATCCTAGCTAATCTCTATGTGATCTGTTATAGTTTTGAGTTTAGTTAATATTTTTCCCCTTTCTGTAACTGTGGAGAAATATCTTGAGGTAATTTTTTATATAACTTCTTGAATTTGTGACTTATAAATGATGAACCCACACTTCCTGAACCAGAAGAAACACCACCAATAACAGCACCAACACAAGTCATGTGAAAACCCTTCTAAATGAGTGAATTTTTATCTAAAGAAAAACATATCTTAGGGTTTCTCTTAAGTACCTGATAATTACACATTATTTTTGTTTTATTTTATCATACCTGCATTCATATTTATAGAAACACAGATAAGAAATGTTTCAAGAGCCTTACTTCATGCAATTTATTCAACCAGAAAATGTAAATTTGTTCATGGGGGCTGTAGCAGTTTTTCCTTTTCGTTGCCTAACGACATAATGGGGAGGAATGAGTACATTCTTGCATTAATCTCTGTGTGATAGCACTGTGAGAAGATCGCTGGTGCTAGGAGACAAAGAAGTAACAGACAGTTTCCATAGCATGCTCAAAAAAGATGTGGATTAGACCAGTGCGTAAGCAGATACTGCCTGAAGGAAGCATTTGACAATCTCCACGCTAGAAGAGATGCATGCTAGTCAGTAACCTTGTCCTGAGATTCTAAATATGAGTCCTTCTAATCAGACATTAGATCAATTTTGTTCATTTCCAGAGTGATGACCCTTTAAACCTTCTTCCATACTAGTTGTTTCCATCTCACATTACTTTCTCTATGGTGTCTCTATGTCACCTGGGAATGAGGCCAGAGTCAATTTAGTATAACTCTAAACAACCCAGTCACCTACTTTATTTAGTCAGAGAGCTCTGCATTTAACTGTTTTACATCTTTGCTTTAAAAAGGCAGAGAAATTTACCTACACATGAAGATTTAATATAATTATTTAACAAGGAAAATATATGAATGCAGACTATTGTAAGGATGGCCCTGACTCTTGGTAAGCTGTCTCCTTCATGCCTACTACTTCTTGTCTGGGTAGTTGTTGGCCCGAGGTTGGTCTGGAGATCTTTAATTCGAGGTCTCCAACAGGTTGGGAAGTTCAGTCAGGTGAGGGTGCCTTTTTTTGATGAAAAACATGAATTCATGAGTCAATTCCTCTAACTTTAGCAGCATGGAGGTTAATTAATAATACCTGATATAGCCATCTTCAACAAGGTTGGAGGGCATCCTTATGAAGGTGACATTTCCACTAGACAAATTTTCCAGGTGGGAGGCTGTGATGTTGAAGATCTTTGTCTCCTGGGAGCATGCCATGAAGACTGTTCTATGTAGAGCTTTGAATTATTTTCAAGGACTCCTACAAATTCTTTACAATGAGTGAGGAGTTCTCCTTTTAACAGATCTCCTTTAATGATTTCAATGGAAGACAATCAATGTTGTCAAAGACTTTAGGTTAGGACTACCCAGGGAAAGGCAAATTAAAAGAGTCAATGAGTTTTGCCAATTGAGTTTTAATCACCCATTTCTATTCCATCAAGCCAGAAGACTGGGAATGATAGTGCAATGGAAATAGAGTATTGGCTAAAACTCACCTACCTGTTGTGGAATTTGTCCTATATAGCGTATTCTCTACTACGGAGCTCACCAGGGATTTCCCAAGTTGGAAAAAATCCTTTCTAAAACTATTTCAGTGATTGGTAAGGCTGTAGCCCTTTGATATAGAAATGCTTCTCCCCAATGAGAATACATGCAAGCCATCATTAGTAAATATTTATACCCCTGAGAAGAGGACAATGGATAAAACCTATTTACCAAACCTCAAAAGTCCCAAGGATATGGGAAAAGGACTCATGGAGATACGAATTAGTTTTCCTGGACTACATTTCAGAAAAATGTAACATTTTTTATCTATTCAGGAAGCAATGTTGGGAGATGACTTCCAGTAATATTGTTTCCCCCATAAAACCATTTCATCTATATTTTAATGAGCCAATTAGTATATTTAAATATTGTAAAATATGGCATTGTATTGAGTTCAAAATGAGTGGTCGGTTATTTGAGCCCACCCATATAGGTTTTTTTGGGAGGAGGGGTCAGACTTCTGCCTTGTTTTTAACCATCCTTCCTTGTTTTGTCAAGCAGCTGGGTTCTGTGCCTATAAAAGGTTTTTGTTTAGATCTCTAGTCACCCATGCTGGTTGCATAGGTGCTTCTAATATTGGCTGGAACTGTTATGAGGCCACCGACTTAGTAGCAACATCAGCCAAAGGGTCATTCTTGCTTTCTTCTGAGTTAGCCTATGAATGTCCAGGGAATTTTAAAATGGCTAAGGACTTAGGCAATTTAATGGCTTGCAAAAGTTCTAAGTCATAGGTACTTCTCTTTATCTTTTGTCCGGAAGAAGTTAAAATAACTCTTTGCTTCCAAAGCATACCAAAGTATATATACAAACTGTTTTCTGGAAATAAGATAGTAAATGATAAACTGTACCAAAAATATTGCATGAAGTCATTGAATCGGGAAGCATTCTATGTAGATACAAACTA
The DNA here is from genome assembly GCF_040802235.1 of Manis javanica. Classification (NCBI taxonomy): domain Eukaryota; kingdom Metazoa; phylum Chordata; class Mammalia; order Pholidota; family Manidae; genus Manis; species Manis javanica. Next base: position 122,285,815 of record NC_133160.1, on the reverse strand, counting down.
GAGCAACATGTTTCAAATAAATCATCTCAGGAAGGATAAGTAACAACATATTTACTGTCACACCATATTGTTTTAACTCCACTGGTACAGGTAACTTAAATCTTTTCTTCTGTTCAAGTACTTGTTATATTAAATTGAAATACTGAGATTAAAATAAAAGTAAAAATACTTAAATTCATAACCACAAACGACACTGGGAATTGACTGCAAAAGGAGCACTCCTAATTATCAAGGTTAAAAAGGCATTTATAAAATGTAAGAGCAAAATCCCCTTGTCTACTTTCCATATATTAACTTTTTCCATATACATAATAAATTTTTACAAACAGCATTTTTATTCTTACTAATCCTGATTTGTTGAACTCAGACATTATTAGTAGGTACCAAGTTTTATGTTTTATATTCATATTCACAATCTGTATTGATAATAATAGTGACAGAAATAGTTTATAGTTATTGAGCAAATACTATGGCCTGGCCACCATGCTCAACAGTTTACATGAATTTACACTTTCATATTCACACTCTTATATATCATTATCTCTAATACAGATGTCAAAACTTTGACATGGTTTTTTTTGAAATGGGGAAGTAAGCATTTCCTAGAAGATTATTAATGAATTTGTAACATTTGAAATAAAATCATGTTAATTTTTTAAATAAATGGATATTTAACTAAAATCTCTTTAAAATAATGTAATTCTGCATGGCTTTTACAGTGCTGTGAAAAATTTTATTAAAGGAAATACTTTTATTCAAACTGTAATTTCCTTTCTCAATAATAGTTAATAGTAGTGATAGTAATAGTTTTTGTAGTTGTATATAAACATCACACTCCCTCTTTTACTCCCACATTTTCCATTTACCATTCTGATTATGCACATAGGAGTATCATGGGTTTTAGGGAAAATTTCACTTGATGGCAATGAAGTTTTGCATAATCCCTTTTGTTAGGAAATCTCACATGGTAAGATTCTCTAACAAAATTGCTGTTATACCAATAGATCATTTTGGTAAAACTTTATAAAATTAATGTACATTAATGCTGTTGGCACATTTTCATTTTAAAGATGAATCCATTTGACATTATATTATAGTGACTACAATTTTCACCAGAAACTAGAAATATGATTTTTAAAATATTGGCTATTATGCCACAAAAAGAATGTTGTACAATTAGAACTGCAATTCACCTTAAATGGAATAAAAAGACAATAACTTGAAAATAAGTCTCTTATTTTAATTGAGAAGAAAACCAGATAGATTGTCTTTGTATTTAGACAGGAGACATATAATTAAATTTCACATTAATACTATTATCACCTCCTAAAAAAGAGTCAAACATTTACCAGTAATTCTTTAAAAATAATTTCAGAGCTTATTGCATTTAAATCGGCCACCTCACAGTTTTTAAAAGATATTATAAGCAAGCACATCCCTTGGAAAGATCAGAAGAGGAAGGAATTTGAATTAAAAGAGGTACTTATTTATTTGATGAAATATTTAAAAACATGGTTAAAAGATCTGGATATATATAAGTACTTGTAAAGAGTGATTTATATTTATTAAGGTCATATTATGTGTCAGCCACTGTTCAAAATATATGATGTATTTTATGTAGGGCACCTTCATTACAGCTATGCAACTTAACTTGTGAGAAACTTGAGACTTTGTAAGGGACTGACACAAAATTAGTAAATAACAAAACCTTTTAAATTCCCAACTCCAAATCCATTTTATAATATAACATGTACTCTCAAATTATTAAATATATTAAGATCTGCTATTAGGATCCACAAAACTCTGTGTAAATAACTGTATTGCAATATGGAGGCTGCTTTAAAAAGAACTTAATCAGCAAACTTGGAGGGAGAGTACATAATCACTTACAGAATAAATAAAAATAAAAGCTTGCCAAGTTATGAAAATAAACTTGAACACATTTTTATGTTCTCCAGTTTAAAGCAAATTCTAACAAGATTGAAATCTCTGAAATAGCCAAAGCTGGTACTGGTGTATATAATTTAACAACAGGAATTGTGTTCTTTCCAGTGGGGTGGGATGAGGGGACATTTTATTTTATCCACCTATGTGAGATTTGGCTCTAGGATGATAATATCCAAGGACCCAGCATGGAATTTAGTACATCAAACTTTAATGTGGAAATAGAGTATCTGCAACAGCATGTGCTATAAAAAGTCTATTTAATAGTCGATAAAACTGGCAAGAGTCATTGCTTACTACCTGATAGCTAGTAGGTTTTTAAATTATAGAATTCATTTGTCACACTCCACTTAGCATATCTATAACTTTCCAAGAAGAAATGCCATCTTCAAGCAGTTATTTTAATGAGCGAAGGATTAAATGCTAAAATAAGCGGTAATAGAAAGGAAACGTGAAAGGCAATTATATCCTGTCTCTTAAGACAGAAATGGGGATCACCTGTAGGTTCATCTCCCTTCTCAAACACTCTGTTTAGGAAGACACATCAGAACAGAAAAATAGGCAGCACTGCACTAAATGCAGACATGGTTTCAGATGTGTCTGTGGTTAATATCTTTGTAGTGGTTGTATTTATTGTAATTAACCTTAAACAGCACATAGGGACTAAAGAGGTGATTGTTATGATTCACTGAAGCAAATCTACATCTGTATGGACATGTAACTCTTACTGTTACATGTACAGATTAACAAATCTGCTGAAACCCTTCAATCAATTTAAATCTTAATAGTATTTGCCTTTTTATGTAATAATATTTGATTAAATGATTTAATAATCTTTGAGATTATATTAATTTTCTCAGAGCAATTTTGTCATGCACTAGACATAGAGTAGGAGAGAAATTTTCAGAGCACAACAAAGTTGAGAAAATAATAAAAATGGTTAAGCGCTAATAATACACTTTGTTCTAAGTGCCAGGAAAGAAGTTTCTGAGTTGCTGTACTGTGACAAAGTTGTAAGCTAGTGATGAAAAATAATATAAAAGGGAACAATTTGATGCTAGAGTAGGCATTAGTTGTGTGTTAGAACTTCTTATCATTTAAGGTAGTGAAAATCTTCCAAAACAAAAAATGAAAAAATAACTTAAAAAGGATTGCTTCTCTATGATACTGAAATATTTAGTAGGCTTGTCTTCTGTATTGTATATTTTTTAAAATGTATTTAAGTTTATATTTTATGTCAGATATTCTCCTTGTAATAATTACATTTCTTCCCTTTATTCCTTTATATTTAATTTATTTTCCAAAGCTATTAATCATATACATATTCTTTCCACCAAATTCAAGCAGGCAGTTATGGCTTTGTGCTCAAACTTATTCCATGTATTAGGACTTCAGAGGTACTAAGCAGCACACCTTCAGTCAGTCTCTGAAAATCCTTTGACAAGATGAGAGGTCTTACCCACAGACAACTATTTAAGGGCAAGAATTTGTTAACAAAAGCATGGTTATTGAAGTGTTTTTTAAGAAATGTTTTCTTGTTTTGATTCATCACTGAATCCTTGTCTCTGTATGCTCAGTCCTAGCAAGGGAAAGAAGACAGTTGAAAAAATGAATGAATGTATGTGATTAATAGGATATTCTTTATATTTTTCATAGGGCATGAATGATATAACAAGTTATCTAAGAGCTAGGTAAATTAGAATTGGAATGTGGTAGCACTGAAGGAAAATTGAAGCTAGGTCTCCCTATATGTACCAAAAGGAGAAAACTGGGAAATAGATGCTATGTTTATATTGATGTCACTGAAATTAGTTCCAATTCTTTTTTTGATTTTATAGTACAATTACATTGACAGCCCATGATTGTAATACAAATTCTGAATACAGACAAAATTATTCTGCTACTCTGAAAAATTCCCAACTATTACAACCTAGCAAGAACATTTTCCTCCCACATTTGAATTATTATTTGAAACCTGAAGTTTTCAACTAGAATAAAAAGATAAGTGATTCTTTTTAGTTCATGGAACTTGTTTCTATAATTATTTTGTGGTCTAAAATTTCCCTACTTGGTTGATGGATTTTTCAAATCCACACAGGTAGCCCCACCTATTGATTATAGGTAAGCTACATTCTTTAAAATGTGTGAAAAAGAGCTATCTGATTCTCTTTACCTATCTCACATATGTCTTTGACAACAGCTTAACATTTCTGTAGTCTGAATATTTGATGAGCAAATCAAAATAGAACTTTACCAAAGTCACTTCTGTGAGTGACTGTACCTTTTGGCCTAATTTATAAACAAATCTATGTCACTTCTGTACTTTAACTCAGTCCACTAATTATGTGTTCAAATTTCTCAATGAAGAAAATGTACCTGTAATTTAATAGAATTTAAAGACCCTTTGTAATCAAGAAAGTGTAATTTGAGAGCTTATCTCCACACAAAAGCAAATTACACATTTTATGTGAAAATTGGATTCTTAGATAAACATATTCTGAATAGACCTGGAAGCAAGTTAACCTAAAAGGAAACCTACTTCCATGCAGGTTTACATATGACATCAGCCTTACAGTGGTTTTATCATTCACCATCTATAAATTCTAATACATTAGCAATAAATGTATTCCAATATATTTAATTGAGATTAAATCACTTCAAATAACTTAATATGAAAGTATTCACAGATAATAAATGTTTTGTCACTTAATCTTTAAAGTCCATAACATTTGGGGACTTATATAGAAAGCCAGTGTATCAGGGTTCAGTCAGAGAAGCTAAACCACTAAGAGGTATTTATAGATTTAATATGGAATTCATCAAAGGGATTTGGCCTTGCATAATTGTGACAGCTGCTCAGCACTCAGTGTAAGGTTGCTGTGCCCATATCTTATACTGGAGCCTGAAGTCTGTAGGGCAAGTGAGAGGAAGAGAAGATATATGTAAAATGCGGCAGAACAAAGACAAGCAGGAAGCCCTAAGGATGGACTGAAACCCATCTAGCCTCTGCTGTCTCTGATAGTGATGGTATCAGAGTCCTGCCGAAGCTGGTACCCTTCCCGTGGAGCTAAATGCCTGGCCCAGCACTTGAGAAACTGAAGGAGGATCTAAGGGACGGTGGATTAACTGCGGTCGGCTGCAGCCTCCTGTGAGAGAGATGAGCCAGCAGAAACAACTGCATGTGTGAACTACCATGCAGCTACTGTTTCATTTGAGCACAAGAACTTCTTCTGTGGCCCATATTAAATGGAAACATTTTTAGAGAGAGGAAATCTTGGAAATGTAATCAACATAGCCAAACTGACACATTACAAAGCCAACCACCACAGCCAATAAAATCTGATTCTACTCCTCTGTCCCTGAATTTTAATCCCCAAATAATCCATTTTATTAGTGTGAGTAAATTTCTATTTTGTTTCCAGTAAGAGATGTATGCAGTAACACATTTCCTTGTAGTTAGTCTATGTAGTAGGGAAACTGAAATTATCATTGAATAGAACTTGACTAATATTTATAAGATAAAGATAATTTGTATAATGTTTGGATAAGCATGAGAAGAAAGATAATCATAGTTTTCAATGACTGGAAGGAGAGATAAAGAAAAATATCTCCTTCCTTTCACAAACAACAAATTTAAATAAACAGGAGTCTGAGAGGCTAAGCATAATGTAGCAGAAACTATTATGCATAGCTTAGGTGATCAGGAAAATGAATTCTAAAATGTGCTACTTCTTAAACTCAAAATTCTGTCTCACTCCTATATGCCATCGTTAATCACCTTTTATCAGTCAAAAATAGAACATAACATTTACTGTCCATTTTGTAGTAATTTTCATTCTCAGATGGGGAATAGAATGTCATAAATCACTCAGTTTAAAAGTGAGAGGAGTGGTTCTATTCCATGAAGGGACTATCTACTATTAACTGAGTACTTACGCTGTGTACAATATTTGCTGTACATCATAGAAAGTTACTAGTGAAATAGACCATTTTTATGTATTGGTACACCATTTAAAAATTTTTATCATGATTGATGTTAACAAATTCTCTATACAGTACTTGGAGAAAACTTTTCAGTTTATCAAAAAAGATACCAAAACTTAGTAATACAATATTAAGTAATTCTTATATTTTGGCCAGCTAGATAAGAATGATAATCAGCATTGATCAGTATTGACCCTATCCCAATTCTCAGCCTTGTGCTGAAAAAACTAAGAACAAGACGTCTGAGCACCCATCTTAACCCTACTAAGAATTCTCGAGTGTGTAACTGGGAACCCCAAAGAGAGTCTCATGTGATCAGGAAGGAAACTTGTCTCCTGGCTGGGTAATTGCTGGCCTCAATTGCTTCTATTTTTGCCATTTCACTTCTCTGGCCTCTGTTACCCGTGAATTTCCTGTCAACACTCACTGCTCACTGCTCTGCTCTCTAGTTCCGTCAAGGTACAGATGTCCTCTGCTGACCTAACCAGAGACGAACTCAGATTGTTGCCTCTGATCTCCATGAAACTGAAGGGCGCACAATTCCTTATATAGTCATAGTCGGTTACAGATTCCCATGAAATTCTTCTTCAAATTCATGGATTTATACAGGTAGATTAACTAGAAAATTCTTGTAACATAACAAGGACTTTTTTAATCTATTTTTATTATTTGAAGGAAAAAGTTAAGGATGAATCAACCATATCAGAAATGTCATGATTTCTAGTTAATTATTACACAAAGTAGAAGTTTACATAATATGAAATTTTTAATTCTGTGATCATCATATTTGAAATGTGATAAAATTTTCTTAATTATGTTTCAGTGAAATTACTTTTATATTTCAATGAAATTTACTTAGTTTATACATTCTAATTAAGTATATATTTCTCATAAAGACTCACTTAAAATATAATTGATTATTTATATGAATACTGATTATTTATAAGAATAATTTGGCATTATTTTATAGTAAACATTTTGAATTTGTGACAGTATTTTGTTATTGAAATGTGTTCTCAGAAATGGACACTAGCCATGGAAGAGATACTAGTTCAGGTGAACAATAAAAACACCAATGATGATAATATTGATATATTAATTAATATCGATATAGTAAATTTCATGTACTAGGAACTGTTCTAATTCAAAGGGGCTCAAACTATAGTTTAGAAAACATAAAATTAAAAGACATGAAATAATGGGGCAAAAGTACAGAATATAACTAAGCTGGACTGTAATAACAGTTTATGGAGCCTTCAACTGGAAGTAGCCTTCTATTATTTCTGTTTCCACCTTTATCCATCAACTTCTATTTCCTTAAAATCCAGCTATGGAAAGTCACATTACCTATTTTATGATATGATTTTTATTTCCAAATTGTTCTGGTTCATTTTGTTTGTTCCCTACACCACCTGTAGTACAGTCTCCATTGTTTGTCTTCCTCTATGCCCTGGGATACTGGCTTCATTCTTCTGTTCAGCTTCCTTCTGTTGGAGTTTAGAAAACAATATAATGGTAGAAGACTTAAGGGCTGAATGAAAGTGAGGTGCCTCATTGCCCTATAAAGTCTGGAAGTAGGAAAAGCATTCCAAGGTTGCTTTTCTCTGGGTGCCTCAGTATCCCTTGGGTGCTTACCTTCACATAGGGTAAATCAACATCAACACTATTAGTTTTTTGTGCCAGGTGATAATTTTGGGAGAAGGGTTATTATGTGCATTGCAGGATGCATAACCACATGCCAGATATCTCACCAGGTATCAGTCATGACAACCAAAACTGTATTTAGTCATTGACAAATATCCCTTGGAGGAAAAATCACATACCCCCGCAGGTGGCCCTTTATTACATTTTTTTTGCATCATTGAATTGAATTGGATTTTCTGCTGGGAGCCTGACCAATAAATGTCATACTTCTCTTCTCCACATTTCACACTCTTGAATAAGACTCTCATCTCTTGAAAAGCATACTTGACTTCCCCAAAACTACATTTTACTGATTCCCCTGTTATGATGACTAGTGGTTGCACTCCATGTCTTTGAATTTTTCTATTGTTTAAAATATTGTCATTTAATGAGAGAGTATGATAAAGAAATAAACTTTCTTAGGCTCCTGTTTATTATGATTGAGGTGCTATATTATTTTCACCTCAGTAAATATCTCATTTGGTGAATACCTTTCATTGAGTTAGCTTTTAAGGCCTTCCCAAACATGAAAATGTGAGAATCTGCAAACAGTTTTCTTTGGTGTAACTTTAATTTTAAATCCTGTAAGAAATTACATGTTTTTAGCATCTAGTGTCTTTGTTTTTCCAGCATATCACCATAGCGACTTTTCTCTTGAATCTTTACCTAGTAATAATGTCATAAAAGTTTTCCAAGGAGATTATGAACAGATAATTAATCACTCTGTTACCATCTTACAAGGGTGGAGAACCATTTTACAATTTGTTTAGATTTGAACACGCAAAGCAGATTGGAGTTCTTTAAGAAAACAATAAGGGCTATAATAAGTAGTCAACTCTGTTCATATACAGAGTATTAAATTTACTATGTCTAAAGATTTCTCAGGCAAATAAAAGAACACTTTGAAAGTAGGTGCAAATTTTGTTATTTAGCTTTTAAGTTGATGACATATTTGATTGTTATTTTTGGAAATAGATTAGTTGCTAAACAATGTTTTTTTAAATTACGAAGTTTAAAAAATTGTTCTCTTAGAGATAAGTATCACTTGGAGAGAAACAAAGACTATTGACACCTAACAGAGAGCTAAATGCCTATATTTCTTTCTACATTATTCCTACACAAAAATGATATTACAGTAAAATTTAGTAAGAGCATATTTGTTAATATAGAGTTATTTATTGAGTGTTTTGTATAAGTGTCATTGTAAGTTTAAGGAATAAAAGAAAAAACAGTATTTATCAAATTACCATATTTGAAGGGCTTTCAGGACAACTCTAAAAAGTACACACACACACACACACACACACACACACACACACACACACACACACACACAGGATGGTTATGGTTTAATCAGAGTCCCAGTATAAATCAGAATTCACCTGATGATTCAAATGAAAGGACTCCAATAGAGGGATCCATTTAACAGGCACAGGTAGGCTTGAGGAAATAAGCAAGGAATTGTGAGGCCAACAATAATTTGCAATGGCAGAAAAACCAAAACTATCCTAGGACTCAATGGACACAGGGAAGAACTAGGATTACTGGAGATCATTGAGAACCGGAACTGTGGAGGAGGCACTGAAGTCTAGCACGTAGCCATTGTTAGAGATATTAAGCAGAAATAGGAAGGGAGCACAAAAATAAAAATAAAAAACAAAATTAAAAAAAAAATCTCTCTTCTCTCTGCCTCCCACAACTTGGAGGTATTTCCCACAGCCAAAACTTCGCTTAAGTCAGGTGATCAAGAAATCCTTGTCATGCCTTCCTTGCAATGTAGCCTTTTAGTTGCAGAGAAAGGCAAAGAAAGTCAGAGAACGGCAATATAGGGCAAATGGAAAACAACCAGCAGTAACCTAACTGGTTTCTGGTGCATCTATAGATTTTCAAATTTTATATATTTTTTAACGTAGTCACTTTGATGGTAGTTTAGAAGGGATAGTAGTAACAAACTGTGACTTAAATTGGATGTACAATGAAATGAACTCCCCTACCCATAACACATATTGTTGGTCATGAAAAACAATGCCTTTATTCATAATTCCTTAAGCTTTTGTTGGGTGAAAGATTTAATAGTGTGTGTGTGTGTTTTTTTTTCTCAGAGCAGTGTCCTGCTCTCAGAAAAACATTACTATCCAACAAATAGTTTTTATATATCAAACTCCACATTTTTAAACATATAGGATTGATATATTAAGACTTGTATTTCACTTTCCCTTTTTATTAAAAATAATTGCTAATAAGTATTGAGGGTTTACTGTGAGACAGCATATAAAACCTATCATATTATTCAATTTAATCACCTCCACAAATCATTGGTATTTCTGATTTCCTCTTATCTCCATTTTATGGGAGAGAAAACTGAGGCTATCAAATTGGTCAAAGGCCCATTAACATAAGAGGCCAAGCTGTTTCTTGCCCAAAATCAAACTAACATAAAAGCTCATTTTCTTAACAACAATGCTTTTTTTCCCCTCTCTGGAAGTATCCATTTATCTAATTAGTGTTAATTAATTTAATAATCCGAATCAAAGCTCTCAAAGATAGGTTTTACTAATTTAAAGATGAAAAGACCTGAAATACCAGAGAAAGGACAATATATGCTAGTAAGTAAAACTTCTTGGATTCTATTATTGTCACTTCTTTTTACTATAATCTATGGCCATTTGGTTGGCAATGAAAAAAATCACTATAGTGAAGACACATATCTTTCAAGTGATTGTGTTGGACTGGACAACAGTGTGTCATAGGTCACATCTGAGGGAAGCCAAATATGAATCAAAGTTCCGTATCAGGGTGTTTATGAGGAACAAGCCCTCGCTATTAATAGCTATCAAGAAAAGGAAAGGCAGTGGGGCAAGACAGGGCAGGCCCAACAACCTCAGCCAACCCTTCAGAAGCTCTGGGGTTGCTGTGGTCCGTCTAAGCTTTCCTGAGGTGAATAGGAATGATGATGCCCTTATTCCCTACTCTTCCCCCATTTGGTGCTCCCCCACTTCCAGCCATGATCAATTATGGGGCATCCCAGAGAAGGCATGACCTTGAGCAAGGGTGCTTTCTGTCAGTCCTAAAAGTTCTGGTAGCTAGAGGCTGTCAGGGTTGTACCTCTCTCTCCATTTCCATGCATGTATTTCTCTCCTGAGATACACAAACTTTGGTAATAATTATAAGAGCCTTAGTTTTTGTTCTTCCTAAACTTGAGTCCATTTTACCCTAGAAAACCAGACTGTATGATGTATCTGCACATTTGGATATGTCCATTCAACCTGTCTCCTTTGTAAACTTTACCTAATTATATACATAAACACATACACATGTACGCCATTTGGCCAGACCATTTTGAATAAGGTTTTGAATTATTAAATTACTCAAATACATCAATTGTGAAAGTTCCTTTTTCCTTTCTGCTTTCATAAACACCAACAACAATATAACTCAAATATACTCATAACCTTTTTCAAAATGTCTGGTGGGTTTGTGGTAAATTTGTGGTTTGCAGACAGAGCTTCATTTATTGACTACAGCAGTTGAGAATGAATGCAGCACAAGGCTGTTCTGATCATTGGAGCCTAAAAATCCTGTGCCCTAGCATTACAACAACATGGTTTCTCTGCAGAGAAGGCTTTCCTTTCCTCTCTCTGTGGCCAGTTAAAACAGGATGCAATTAGGACAGAGAAAAGAAATCTAAGGCTCAAACAAAAGCTGTATTGTTATGAAGTTTAAAGGTGAGTTTGTACAAATATCAAAAACTAATTAAGAAGAACAGGTGATATTTAACTACTTTGAAACTTTGAAAAAGGACAATTGATTTTTGTCTCATTGGATTAAATTACATTTTCATATTGATTGACACAAAGCGCTTCTGTTACTTCTCTTCCAGACAAGGTAAATATGCTAGCTGCTATTTATTCATGAAACCCTGTCTCTCAAAATCGCAGAGAATATTATTCTAGCATTTTATTATTGAACAAATATTTTGACAGGTGATGATATTTTAGAAGATAAACAGAAATATATTTCCATTCACTTACATTATGTTATTTAGACCTAGAAAATAAGGCATGGAAGTGTTGGAATGCATTCACAGGTCAACTCAACTGCATTTGATGTAGATTAAGGTCAATGGAATCAATAAATCTCAATTAAAACTTTGATCATTTAATATTTTTGTCTGTCACAAAATTGAAGTGTTGAGCTAAGAACTGCTAGCAGTTCGGTAATCATTTCATTTCCCTTACTTCCCCAAAGTTATTAAAAGACTAATGATAAAAACACACACAAGTCCCATAGAACCATTCAATTACCCTAAAGTCATGAAAAATTTCTCAAGAAAATGGGGCAGGGAATATAAGAATAAGGAAGGAAATTTATTTGTGCACCACAAAATATTGCCCCCTCATAGAAAACATGTTTTAATTTATTTGTTTTCTCTTGTATTTCATTTTTGGAAAGTAAATAGCACAATAAAATACTTGGAAGCAAGGTGGAGGTCTAAGGAAACAACCAAAAGTTCATCTTGAAGAACCAAGTGATTTTTATGATCACAGTTCTAGGCTTTTTTGTGCTGGTGGGAAATGGGACCTAAAAACAGCATGGAATTTTTTTGGACAAGAGAAGAGATTTGTAGAGCTCATGAATAAGATCCAGAATAGAAATGGAGCATATCGAGAATAAAAAAATAAAAAATTATCATGCAAGGATCAGCACTATATTATAGGGAATTTTATTATTGTTCAATTTTGCATCCTCACTTCAAAACTTCAGATGGCTTTCCCTCTTACACTGAATGAAATTCAAGATACTTAATAGGCCCTAGAAGCTAATATAATAGTCACCCCTTATCTTGGCATACATTTAGAGAACCCCCGTGGGTGCCTCAAACTGAGGATAGTATGGAACCCTAGACACACTATGCTTTTTTCCCATGTATACATGCCTATGATAAAGCCTAATTTATAAGTTAGGCACAATAAGAGGTTAACAACAATGCCTAATAATAAAATATAACAAATTTAACAATATATAGTAGTAAAATTATGCAAATGTGATCCCTCTCTCTTTGAAATTGTGTTATTGCATTGTACTCACCCTTCTTCTTGTGATGATGTGAGATGATAAAATGCCTATGTTTGGAGATGAAGTAAAGTGAATTACATATCCATTGTAACATGACATTAGGCTACTACTGACTTCTAACAGTACATCAGAAGGAGGATCATCTGCTTGCAGATTTCAGTTGATTGGGGGTAACTGAAATCACGGAAAATAAAACCACAGGTAAGGGGAACATGTAAATGACATTACTACCCCTGATTACCTTTCTGATCCCATTTCTTACCATTCTCCACAATGGCTTATTCTTCTCCAGACCATTCTAATCATTGCAGTCTGTAACTCCCAAGTACACTCACAACTCAAGCCCACTGTAGTATCTGTATCCTGCATCCCACATATCCACCAGTTGGTGGGTATGAAGTCCTTTATCAAGTTTCACCACCCTCTGTAATCTCTTTCAGTTTGATTTATTGTCTTCACAGCTTTTATCACTTCTTACAAAATTATATTGATTATTGTTTGTTGTTATTGTCTATCTTCCCATAAAATTATCTTCTCCAGGAGAACATAGAGCGTATTTGTTCATTTGTATACCTTAACAACTGAAGGAGATTCAGTAAATATTTTCCCAATGAATGAGTGTATCTCTTTACGTGCCTACAGAATTTTTAGTATAAAATAAATTGTCATTGTTGTATTATCAAATTGGATATGCCTTGGGGGATAGAATGAAGCATTTAGTAGAGTCCTAAGATAAACGCAGAGTGGTACCAGCTCACATCTGCCTCCACGGTAACCACAAAAGTACTCAGTTACTCTAGAAAGAACAGATAAGCATTTCATAGGGTTATTTATATCTTTGTCCTAGTGAGGTACAGAAAAAAAAGCTGAGAAATTGCAGGAACTCATTACTTATTAAAATGATGCCCATATGCTATAAAGGTGTTTGGTTAAGTCCCATATATTGGAAACTATGTAACATGATTCAACACCCTTTTGTCTTATGAATGTTTATGTGGCAGAAAGATAGAAAGTAAGACCCAGATGGCCTAACGTAGAAAAACTCTTTATCAAAGGTATCCTTCCTCCCTGGTGAACTCCCTCTGTATATTCAAAGAGCAATCGTATCTGGTTCATCCCAGTCTGTTTTAAAAACTCTACAGATTACACAGTACTTAGTGATTTAAAAATGTTGAATGATAAGCAAAGTCAATGCATGAAGTAAGGAGTGTGCTCTCTAGGAAAGAGACATTTGAACTTCTGTTTTACTTATATTGACAGGAGCATTAAAAAGTTAAGAGACTGGTGATCTCTTTTTATATAGGCCAAAGACATTATTCGCAAAATTAATTATTAATTAATAAGCTGGACATCAATAAAATTAAAAACTTCTCCTATGTAAAAGGTAATACCAAAAAAATAAAAAGACAAGCCACAGACTGGGAGAAAATATTTGCAAAAGAAATCTGATAAAGAATTGTCATATAAAATATAAAAAGAACTTTAAAAAATCAACAATAAGAAAACAAACAACCCAATTAAAACATGGGTCAAAGACCATAACTGACATCTTACCAAAGAAAACATGGAAGAAGGCAAATAAGCACATGAAAAAATGTTCCACATCATGTATCATTGGAGACATACAAATTAAAGCAACAATAAGATCGGCAATTAGTTCACATGGTGTGGCTGATGGTCATGGGGAAGACAGTGTAGCACAGAGAAGACAAGTAGTGACTGTGGCATCTTACAACACTGATGGACAGTGACTGCAATGGAGTGTGTGTGGGGACTCAATAATATGGGTGAATGTAGTAACCACATTGTTTTTCTTGTGAAACCTTCCTAAGATTGTATATCAATGATACCTTAATAAAAAAGAAAAAAGAAAAGAAGAAAGAAAGAAAGAAAGAAAGAAAGAAAGAAAGAAAGAAAGAAAGAAAGAAAGAAAGAAAGAAATGATGATGCTTACGAAAGAATTTTTAAAAAAAATATCATTACACACCTATTTGAATGGCCAAGATCTGGAACACTGACAACAAACTCCAACAAGGCTGTGAAGCAACAGGAGCTCTTATTCATTGCTGGTGGAAATGCAAAATATTGCAGCCATAGTATGGCAGTTTCTTACAAAACTAAATATTCTGTTACTATATGATCCAGCAGTCACACTCCTTGGTATTTACCCAAAGGAGTTGAAAAGTTAGGTCCACACAAAGTCCTGTACATGGATGTTTATAGCAGTTTTATTCATATTTCCCAAACTTGGAAGCATCCAAGATATTCTCCAGTAGGTGAATGGATAAATAAACTGTGGTGCCTCCAGGCGATAGACTATTTTTTCAGCACTGAGAAGAGATGAGCTGCCAAGCCATGGAAACACATAGGAAACTTAAATGCATATCACTAAGTGGAAGAAGCCAATTTGAAAAGGCTATGTATCATGATTTCCAAGTATGTGATATCTGCAAAACAAAAACCATAGAGATTGTTTTAATAAATAGATCATATAATATTGTATGATCATATATAATATGTAAAATTGATATATAATGATTAATGTAAGATAATAAAGATGATCAGTGGTTGCCAGGGTGGAATGTGGAAGGAGAGATGAACAAAGCAGAGGTTTTTTAAGGCAGTGACAGCGCTCTGTACGATATTATAGTAATGGATATATGTAATTGCATATTTGTCCACATCCATACAATGTACACCGCCAAGAGTGAACCCTAAGGTAAACTATAGACTTTGGGTGATTCTGATGTGTCAATGTAGGTTTATTCTTGACAAAAAAAAAAATTACACTTCTGGTGAGTCATGTTGATAATGGGGAAGGCCATGCTTGTGTGGGGGCAGGGAGTATATGGGAAATCTCTGTACCTCCCTCTCAATTTTGTTGTAAAGCTGAAACTTATCTTTAAAAAGTCTTTAAAAAATAAAATAAGATGTTTTTTTCAAAAGTTGAGGAATGATTGTATACATGTGAAAAACTAAAAACAGAACTAAACATCTTGACTTTTCCTGAATTAAATGAATAAAGAAATCTGACCTGATATTTCAAGTACTCTAATACTTTTCCAGTACAACTTGATTAAGAACAGGGGCTATTAAAATTTCAAGTTACCATATTTCCATTATGATCATGTGTCCTAGTGGAAACATTTCAAAAGTTGCAAAGCAGTGGTCTAAATCAGTGATATTTCTTAAAAATGGGATCCATGAACCAACAACATGTGTAACATAACTGGGGAGACTCTAAAATGCTGATTTTTGCCCAACCTTACTTCTAGGCTGCTAGTAGGACAGATGAAGTTATTCTGTAGTAATGCCCAAATCAAGGTTGCTTGAAAAAAGAAAGATTATTTTATTCATCTTACATATTTAATATAATCATTCTGGAGGTGGGGGTGCTCTGCCCCAACTTAATGTGAGGAGAGAACAGAGAACTTTCAATTAAGTGTATCAGTCCAGAGTGTCACAGTTGTCACATGGGGTTATTTAAAACCCGTCATGGGATCACAAAGCTTTCAGGGGTGAAAAGTCAATCTCCATGTACATGGAATAGAGAAAAAAGAAACATTAATGAATAGCACACCTACAGAATCCAAATCTCTGGGTAATGGGGTCAAACAATCTTCCACATTTTTAATAAGTTCTATAACCATAACAAAGATTGATAACCACTGGTCTGAATCAACTACTACTATAAAGGTATTAGGGAAATGTTACTATAATTGGAACCATTATTCATTTAATTCAGTAATTTAATTCAAGGCATTTGGTTCTGTTTCAGTTTGTCACACAAATATAACTTTCAACATCCCTATTGATGTAAGTAGAACAGAATTTAAAAGACACCCCTTTCCTATATATAATATTTAGCATATAGCATTGATAAAGTATGCACTCATTAATTTTTCACTGTGCTTATGGATTGTGTAAGAAGTAAAAAAATGAGTGGCAGAGGAAATATTTTCTTATTTGGTTCCTGCAAACGTAGTTATTTACAGAGTACAGTGTCTGTGGGATGGTCATCTTAACTACAACAGTAAGTTGAGGATCTCATTATCCCATCTTGAGACATTCACATTTATGTTTACAGAGCTGTCTCAGGACTTAAAATTAGCAAGAAACCAAAGATTTATTTCGGGTTTTTCTTTTCTTCTGTGTATCTCTTAGAACAGTAAAACTAAAAAGACCTACAAAACAGTTGAAGCCCTTTGATAACTTAAGTGTCATTTGTAGGATAATATAATGGGTCTGATATAATATAAAATAAAAACGTAATATAAAATATGTTAAAGAAAAATAGTAAAAGTATTTAGTGACTATCATAATGAGCCCTCTATAAATCTGCCATTATGTATGATGAATAAAAGAAGAAAATAGAGGGGATTGTGTAAATAGAGGGGACTACAAAACTGAGGAACTTTGTGACTTGAGGCATTTTTCTCAGTGACGGGAATAGCTCATCATACAGATTTTTTTTGATTGGACCATTTGACAGGCTAGATGGCAGGTCACAGCTGAAAAAACAGCTGGTGTTAGGCCTTCCCCATCACTCATATGACAAAAAACATTGTGAGCTTAACTTTGCAATGTTAAAGCACATGCTGATCAGGTTCTGCATCTAACATTGTATCAGAAAATAGAACAGGGTGTTTTCATGGAGTGAAATAGAGTGTGTCCACATCACATATGGGTTTTGTGTTAGGCTGTCAGAATCAAATTTCCCTCAATGACTTGACTAATGCTGACAAACAATTGAATAATTCAGATACTATTTAATATGAATGAGGAGAGAATATTGAAGTCTCCAATTTAATTGATTTTATTAGTATGATGATTGCCAATTTTCCACCTCAGTTTATTACTTTATGTGGACAATTATAACTCTGTGAACACTAATTTCTGAATCATGAAGATGAAAACACATATTAAAAGAGAGAAATATTGGCATGTGATACTACTTTTTTATTAAAATTGATATTGATTTTATCCTTCACACTTTCCTTGAGAGTTATAGTACACTATGTACATTGATTATTTTTTAAATTATTTTTTTGTAACATAGGCCAGAATGTGGAGAAGATTTTAGGAAAAACATATTTAAGGGTTATTTGATACTTTTGCCCTAAAGCAGAATGAAACCATAGTCTATAAAGGAGACAGATGTTCAAAAACCAAATTTAATACAACAAACATGGTTTATTATGAGTTATTTCCTTCTGTAAATTACCTTTAATATAGTTTTTAAGCATAAGCAAATATAGAAACAATGGACTGTTTTGTGACTTGGGTTTTCAAATAGATAGATAAATAAATGATAGACCATAGATGACAGATGGATAAGTAAGATGTTATTTTGTCATATATTGAAAAATTTAGAACAGATAGAATCTATTTTATGCCAGATATGTATGGAGATATAATCTGAATTCATGTATAAAAAAAGCTAATATATTTCAGTAAAGAATAAAATATTCATTTTGTAATTGACCTTGTTCACATTTTAATCAGTTTAATATAGCTATCTGACATTAATTTTATATCTTGTTCATTATATAAAAATACTTGTAAACAATACATTTATATTGTATGTAGTATGTAAATATTATTGTTTATAAGTCTGAAGAGCGTATTCACTTGAATGTGTTGATTGGATGATTGTCAAATGGATGTAGCTATGACAGAAAAATTAATGTTATAATTAGTAAGAATATGATAATATTAATTTCTAATCCCTAGCACTTTTTAGTGCACATTAAAAACATGGGTATTAGTGTTTGATTTATAGTTTCCTGGAGAGTCTGTTAAAGAAATTAATCAAACCAGTTTTTGCACTGTGACTCTAGGATATCTTGAAGCAATATTGGAAATTGTACTTAGTTGTAAAATTCTTTGTACTTTTTTTTCTACTGTCTCAGGATCTGCAATTAGCTTGTCTCATTTCCATACTCATGGAGACAGTGCTCCCTTCTGATGATAGTGTTAGAGAACTGGTGTCAGGGTGTGCTCACTAAATGTCAAGGATAAATTGGGCCGAAATGTATATATCCCTCATTTATCACATACATAGCAAATTTCACTGTGGCATGCTTTGGAGTTTGGAAGTTCTGAGAGACACATACTTCTCTCACTGAATTCCACTCCTCATGTTGCATGAAACCTAATTATTGTTATTTTTTTAAACTCCTTGCATTAATATAAAGGGTTAATAAGCATACCCCAAAAATGGGTAAAACATTTCAATAAAAAACATGAGTAAACAACCAGTAATATTTATCTTAAATTATGCTACCAATTATTTACTTAAAGTGTTTTTCCTCTTTTGTAGTTTTTTATTAACTTCAAAATACCCTGCTTTTCTTCTATTATCCTAAAACTGCACTTGAGTCTCAAAATTATAACACCTTAGAAACAAATAGAGAAATAATTAAAGTTTTTAACATAAAATATTGAAAAAGAATCTGCAGAAAGATGGTGTGGTAGGAAGGCAAGAGAAAAACCTCCTCCCATGAACACACCAAGGAGTAACTACAGAAAATACAGCTAACCCTGAAAATGACCTGAAGACTGGAACAGACCACCTACACCTGGTGAAGAAAAGAAGACCACACAGAGAGCTGTGATCAAGGGGAACCCAAGCCGTTCCCCCACGCCAGCCCACAAGTGGGAGAGGAATGGAGCAGGGAGAGGATAAGCATGCAGGAGTCCTGCACACCTGCCCTGGAGATCTGCTCTGGGAACACGAGCCCACTTTGCACTGGCTTTGGTGGTTAACACGGGTGGACACCAGGGAGAGTTGGAGCACTCTAGCAGGCAGAGACTCCTGCTGCTAGTGGAGGACGGTTCTTCCAGTCCCACTGATATCCAAAACAGAGGTGAGGTGGCAGTATAAAGATTTGCCAGCAGTGGGAAGTGTGCAAGAGAGGCAGGAGTCAAAGGGAGTTCTCCCTGAGGAAAAAGGGCAGGTAGGTGAACTTTCCCCAGGCCTTCCTCAGCCCAACTGGTCAGGCACTCCCGGGAGCCAGCCCCGTACGCTCCGTCCCACTCACTGTTGGCTCAGACCTGCAGCAGCCCTCCCCTGCGTACCTGTCCTGCCCATCACACCTGAACCAGCAGCAGCTTGCCCTTGCTGATCAGCGGGCAGAGACCCCACCCCCAACAGTGAATCCCAGCAGAGGATGCCTCACCACACACAAAGGGCATGTAGGGCAAGCTGTCAGCCTTTGCTGACAGAGATGGGCTACTGCCAGAGGACAGGCAGAAAGGTGACCTCACCCACAGCCCACCAACAGCAACTGTGGCTTCACTGCAAAAGAGAACCAGGCACTGGTGCACAAGAGGCTTGAGCTTCTGGGCACCACAGGAGACCTTCATAAAACCATTACCTTGTAGACCGGGAGATACAGTGGATCTGCCTAATGCAAAGGAAGAAATACAGAAACCCTGACAAAAGGAGGATACAGAGGAATATGTTCCAAACAAAAGAACAAGATAAGACAACAGAAAAAGGACTTACTGAAATGGAGACTAGCAATCTTCTTGATAAAGATTTCAAAGTAACAGTCATAAAGATGCTCACTGAACTGGGGAAAATGATTTATGATCTCAGCAAGAACTTTAACGAAGAGATAGAAAATATGAAAAAGAGCCATTCAATTAAAGAATACAATAACTGAAATGAAAAATACAATTGAGAGAATTAATAGTAGACAGCTGGAAATAGTGGAAAGAATCAATGTGATGAAAGGTAGAGAATAGGAAAGTAGGCTGAGGAAGAGAGACAAAAAAACTCTGCTTTTCTTCTATCGTCCTAAAACTGCACTTGTTGAGTCTCAAAATGATAACACCTTAGAAACAAATACAGAAATAATTAAAGTTCACTTGTTATCCAACCTACAGCTTTATTCAAATTTTATCAATTTTGCCCCAAGTTTCTCCCTTAGATATTTTTCTGTTCCAAGATTACACATTGCATTTACTTTTCATGTATCTTTTATCTGCTCTAATTTGGATTGATATATCAGTAATTTTTTTGTCTTTCAAACTTTGATATTTTTAAGGGCATAGGCTATTTATTTGTGTAATGTCCCTCAGTTTGGGTATTCCTTATCATTTAGTTTATGATATGCATTTTGGATATATAATACTATACAAGTATATATGTATGTATACATATAAGCACATGAATAGTGTATATATATAGTGTGTGTATATATATATATATGTCATATATGTCATATATAGTAGTACTGTATAAGAGGTCCTTCTTTAGTGCAACATAGCAAGAGGTATATGATATCAGTTTGTCCCACACTGACAATGTAACTTTTGATCACTTCTTTAAATATCATCATCCAGATTGATCTGTATAATAACTACTTTTGGTTGTGTAATAACTAAGTAATGGGAATAGTTTTTTTCTAAGACAATATAAATATTCTGTCCACAATCAAGATTTCATTCCTTAAATATACATTCTTCCATAATCCATTATTATTATGATTGTTATATAATGATGATTATTCATTTTATTTTTATTAGCTTATATTCTATCATAAGGAAGATATTTCCCTTCTCTCCTATTTAAAAAAAATTATATGAATGAGTGAAGGAATCTTACTTTATTTGGTTTAATTCCATTACCATCATCATTTATGTTAATTTTCAAATTGTTCCAGTTTAATCAATATAAGGCCAGTCAAGGTAGTTTTTTTGAATTTCTGACACATCCCCAACATTTTTGGAGCACTTTCTTATTTTTTTGCCACAAAAATTATTTGAAACTAATCTCTGAACTTTTTATACCCTAGCCCTGGGTCATCAATTTCTCTAAGAAACTATGATTCTATATATTGGAGAATGACACTTAGAAGCTAAAAACGTTAGTCTAATTTAAAAACTATTTGAAAAACTTCAACTTTATATACTTTTAAAAATCTTATATGACATAGTATTGCATAAATTTACCAACATACACAGAAAACATCACTCAACCTTTAGAAGCATAAAACATCCAATATTTATTTGTTGGAAAGCCAGAAGAGGAACTGGTCCTTTCTCAGTACAATGAGATTTAGAGAACTGTGTATTGTTACATTAAAATTAATTGAAATTAATAATTAATATGCAAATGCATTGACTAGTAATACTAAAATGGAAGATGGACCCAAAGTTTCCAGGTAGATTTGTCACAATGGGACTCTTTAGAGTTTCAAAAAAATTATTTAACTAGACCTTGGCCAAATCCCACCAGAGAATTCCAGGAAGTCAGTTTCAAATATCCATTGTCTTATATAGGAGTATCTTGTCATATTCAAATTCAAGTCTATATCATCTACCTTAGTTTCTGAAATATTGTGTATAGTCATTAATATTTAATTAAAAAACAGAGAAAAAAGTAAGAAAATATAGAATGAGAGAAAAGAATGAAGAAAAATGACAGAAAGACAATTTGGACAATATTCAATTCCTGTCAGGGAGATTTCACCACTGCTGAGGAGATGATATAATAAGCCCAATTGGGAGTAGATGCTGAGTCACAAAGGGCTGAGTAGCCTGGTATGTTATCCTAAAGGAGGAAATCACTCTAAAAAACAGCTATTCACTGTATAACATAATTCTTGGTCAAAAGGAAAAATTGGGCACAATTGAGACTAAGCAATATGTGTCCTCTTGATAATCAAACAAAATAAAAGGCTTTATATTTGGGATGACACATATTTTTTTGAAAGATAACTAAAAATCTATCTGGTTGAAAAGGGAGGAGAAAGCTGTTGTAGACAAAAGAATTTTTGCAGTAAAAAGTATATGATGGCATGAAATCAAAAGCTAGATTATGGAAAAGCAAACGTTTGGTGTATCTGTAGTTTTTGGTTATAGAGTACATGGGAAAGTCAAGTTGACTTCAAATTTTACTCCATGTCACTTATTCAACTGTTAATGTTTACTGGGTCTTTGTTACTCAAAAACTCTTCAATTCTATTTCTCACTGTACAGAATAGAAACTTTTCTTGTCCTGTAAAGTATTAAATTTCTGAACTTTTTCTAACCAGTCAGTTCATTCATTCCTGAGCCTACCCATCTTTTGCGACATCTTGTCAACACAGTCATTAGTAGCCACTACACGCTACTTAAAAGTTGTTTTCTAACTCTCAGAGCTCTCAGCAAGCAAGCAATTTTTCTGCCTCCAAAATTATTGTAGATAACAGTTTTAACAACTGTTCTGTTACTGTATAACGTGGATCATAGTGTTTGTAGCCTCTGATATTTGTTTCCTAGGTACCCACTACCTAAATGTTAAGGTAATGTTAAGTATTTTAGTTTGGGTCAAAATAGTGCCCCTATTCTGACACCTATTTCTATATGTCAAGATACTCTAAGTTATGTTTCTATAATAGATAAACTCACAGTTTTCTGTAAAGTTCATTAAAATTTATTGCTTACTCATGGCACTGTCCAAATGAGGGCCAGATGTCTCCCATTCCCACCCCAGATGTCACTTCTGACACAGGGAGCTGGTCGCCTCGGTCTGGTCTAAGATCTTGCATCCCTTCCCTTCTAAAATTGTGCATAAGACACAGAAAGGAGAAACTGAAGATTATGTGCAATTTTTCAGTCTAGTTCAAGGATTGCTGTACACCATTTCCTTTCATATTCTATTGAATGGAACTATTCAAATAGAACTACTTATGCAGCAAGAGTGTGAGGGAATATAATTTTTAGTTATGCCCAAGAGAAAAATAAAGACCATTTGGTAAATAGGTAGCCTTATCTCTGCCACAAAAAGTAAGGGAAACATACTTTAAAATCTGTATGTTGCAATTCACTTTTTTACTATCGTCTGACTACTAAAGAGTATGTTCAGTTATTTTCAAGGATTGAATTCCTTCTTAATAACAAAAGGAAATAATATTTATGACATATTAATACATTGATCTAAGAGTACTTTTCTTTCTTCAGAGTTTCTTGTGTATTTCTGTTTTATGAACACTCTGTGACAGGTTCCTATCTGCTAAATCAACTCCCAGATACAGAGAGAAAACAAAAGGAATCTATTGAAAGACACCTTGTCTCACCGTCAGTGTAGTGAACACCATTAGTTTGATAGGGAAGGTGTCTTGCCCTTTTTTACTCTGATAAGTTTCAGAGTGTCAGTGACATACATCATAGTTTTCCATTAGAGAGGCCAAAAGAAGGAAAGTATGCACATTAGAAATTTAGATTTTATCCTATAGATTGTTCAAAGTGCTTCCGTGTCCTTAAAATATGTAAATTATTTGTCTTGCCTTTAAACCTAGAAATTTTTTAAGGTTTCAGTAACAAAACTAATAGTCAAGGTATTAAATTGAAAACAATAAGAAATACATTTGAATAGGTTCATTCAAATGAATCTAAATTCATTAGATTTACCCACTACTAATGATTTTTTTAACAAATGTGTTCAGGGAGTATGGATTTCTCCTGAAAAAATATCTGAACATCATTTACAACTCTCCATAAAGAAAGTCTGCAAAAGATCTTTCCTTTTGGAGAAACTGCAATAGAATTAGTAAGGGAATTTATAAATTTAATTTTGTAACCTGAAAAATTAGTAACAAAATCAACAGTCACAGAATTTAAAACTACCTTAATGGAACCATCATTATTTCATAATGACTGTTTCACAAAAATATAGTTTTGTTATATAACAATATTATATAACAAAAGTTACAGGTAGGTAAGGTATTTCCTTTGCCATTATCTGTTTCAAGTGGTCATTGGAATAAAGAACAGCTGCATGCACATTTAATTTATTCATATGCTTCCTTCAGCTTCTGGTTTCTTTTGCCTACCTTCTCATTATTAGCAAATTAGGTAATCTGTGTGGACTGCAACTCTTTCTCGTTTTTAGTTTAATCTTCAGCCCGTTATTATTAGACCAACTTGCACTACAGTGTAGTTCTTTCAAAAGTCAATTAATGGCCATCTATTTGTTTTGAGCATTCCACCTTCTTTATTTCATACCCTTGTTTTGTCATTTACTAGTTGTGTGGCCTTGGATAATTTATACTCTTTTTGCCTTCTACTCAATTTTTTTTCTAGTTATTTTCTTAAAATTTGTATTTATTAATTTTATATTGAGGTGTAATTGACATAGAATATTTATATTACCTTCCCGTATACAAATGGGTCTTATACCTTTTACATTTTATTATTTATAGTATTATTGATAATGTATTTCACATATCATAAAATTCACCCTTTAAGGTTTAATTCAGTGTTTTTTAGTATATTCACAGTAGTGCAAACATTATTGATTAATTTTGGAAAATTTTTATCACCACAAAAAGTAACTCCATACCCACTAGTAGTCACTGTGCATTTTTGCCTCCCCCTTAGTCTCTGGAAACCACTAATCTGCTTTCTGTCTCCATGAATGTGCATATTCTGAACATGTCACATAAGTGGACTCTTACAATATGTGGTCTTTTGTGAATGGCTTCTTTCACTTAGCATAATGGCTTCAAAATTCATCCATATTATAACATGCATCTATGCTCTGTACCTCATTCCTTTTTGTCTTAAGTAATATCCTTTTGTATGGATATACCAAATTTTCTTTATTCATCATTTCATCATCATGTTTTGTTTTATTTTTGGCTACTATGAATAATATTCTGTGAATATTCATAAACAAGTTTTTGTGTGGACCTGCTTTCATTTTTTTGTCATATACCTAAGAGTGGCATTGATGAGTAAGATGGTAACTATCTGTTTAACACAATGAAGAAAAATTATTTTCCATAGTGGCTATGGTATTTAATTGTACCAATGACAATTTAAGAGGCTTCCAATTTCTCAATATCTTTGCCAACATTTATATATGTCTTTTTTATTATAGTCATACTAGTGTGTGTGAAATGGTAGCTCAAAGTGGTTTTGATTTGCATTTCTCTAATGAGTAATGAAGTTAAACAGCTTTTCATGTGCTTATTGATCATTTGTGGGTTTTTTTTGGAGAAAATGTCTATTTAAATGTTTCACCCATTTTTAAACTGGGTTAGCTGTCTTTTAATAATACATTTGTAGTATCCTTTTCAGTAACCATTTTATTGGTGTTGGGAGGGGCAAGTTTGGTAGTAACAATAAAAGTTGAATAAATCACCTAGAAGGAAAAGATAAAATAACCATACACATCTGGCAAATAAATGTGGACATTAATTAATTTTTTCAACAAATATAGGTGGCATACCTTCTACTTCCAAGACACTGATGTGGGCACTGAGTTGACAGTGTTAATTTGCCTTACGGAGTTTACATTGTAGACAAATAAGGAAATAAATTAGTAGTATCTAGTCTGTTACTGTTAGGCTTATAGAAAAGAAACAAACAAAAGTGATTTCATAAGAAGGGGTATCTGAGTTGACAAGGAAAACCTCTGTGATAAGTTGTCATAGGCCTGAGACTTTAAGATGTCAGCCTTTCAAAGAGCCAGTAGAGACAATTTTAGCCAGTGGCGATAGCAAAAAGAAAGGCACCACACCAACAAAATGATTGGCATGTCAAGGAAGAAAATAATGAGGCCAGTGTGGATGGAGCTTAGTGGGGAAAAGAGAGAAAAAAAGGCAGAAGATTGCATAGTACTTTTGTGCTACAGTCAGGAATTTAGATTTTCTTCTAAATGGCATGAGAAACCTTTAAAAGAGTTTAGACAGGGGAGTAAGAGATCTAATTTTCTTTATTAAAGACCACCTATTTTGTATGGTTAGAGGAAGACAAAAGTGGAACACAGAGGTCATGTAAAAGGTTATACAATAGGCAAAGAAAAAAATGTTGCCTTGAACTCTGGTTGTGATGTAGCAACATGACAGTGTGAACAGATTTGGAGGCTATTTTAGAAATAAATTAAATGCCATTGCTTATGGAGGGCTGATGAGGGGATAGTGTGAATGGTGAAGACAGTGGAAGAATTATAGTTGATTCCAATTTATATGGCTTATAAATTTTATCTTTATGAATAATATCTTACATGTTTGGTCTGGGTGAATGACTGCCATTGCCACTTAATAAGGAAAAAGAAGATAATTAATGTTGATAATTAGTAAGGAAGGTGATTCTCTTTTACAAAACAATCTTTTAATCAAAAACCCAATAGGAATCCCCACTGGAAGCCTACTGATATATGGCCTTGGCAAAAATATTATAGGCTGGAATCTTCTTCCACAGATTTTGAGTTCATATGCCTCCAACTAATCATATCTCAACCAAGAAAGTGAAGATGGTTTTTACCTTACAGCGTGTGATATTCAGCAAGACATGTATAAATGTTCACAGAAATAATGCTTAAGAATTAGGCAGCAGCCAGGCTGCTGTGCCAATTCTATTTCTGTAATTACTGGATGTAAAAGCATCTGGGACTGGTTTTCTATCCAAAGTACTATTGGAGAAATAGTATGGTGAAAGATTAAAAGCAAGATGTATCATGTCCCCAAGCCTTTCTTTCTCTGTTAATCTAAACCCTTGGGTAGAACCCCGACCTATGACACTAGTTGATACAGCAAATGTTAGCAACCAACTTCAGATTTTCCCAGATGTCAGGGAGCAGCAAACACCAGGAGTAGCCATATTTACTTAATTTTCTTCCTTCTCCTTGCTTGCTAGTGATTAGAAGAGAAATGTTATCATGCTAAAGTGTCAGAAGTATGCAACCATGATTGTCGCAATCACCAGAAAAGGAGCTTGGGAACCTTGATCACTTTATCATCACACCAGCCACTCACCTCTTTTCCCAGTGACAAATGTTTAAAATACATCTAATGACCAGAAGTGGGTTGTGTAGAACTCTCTTGTCCCCTCCTGGTGTGAGCCGGGAGCTCTGTCCTTTCACTTTATCTCTAAATAAAAGCCTGTACCTTGCTCTCCTAAAAAAAAAAAAAAGAAGTGGGTTGTGCAATATTTGTACTGAGTCTGCTAAAGCCCTCATAAGCTGGAGCATACATTAACTGATGTGCAGAAAGTGTTCCTGTTTTAATAAATATTTTTTAATTAAAATAAATTATTTTCCTCAGGAATGTTTATTATCTTTTCTATCAAACCCATGAGAAATATGGCAAATCCACATAGTCTGAAAGGGAGGGAGTTGATCAAATACAAAATTTAGATCTATTCTTGAAATAACTGAGTCATAAATAGCTTACAGAATATTCAGATTAGAAGGGGAAAATATGTATGAAATATGTTCCAATGTATTCTGCCAATGTGTTTCAATCCTGCCTTACCCCTGTGAATAATTAAATGGCTGGATTTGCCTAAATCGCCATTATACACCGTACTTGATGTTTCATGGTAGTTCTTTATTTTTCCTCAGATTCCATAACTCATTATGCATATTGCAGACATTTCATGCCTTATTTCTGGGTTGGCTTGAGTTGAACTGAGCAGATACTGGGCAACATGTTCAGATATAGATAATCAAATGTTTTTAAAAAGATGAGAAAATCAAATAATTTTCATCAGAAATGTCTTTATGTTCAGCCAATTTTAATAGTTTGTCACCCAGAAGCAGAGTGTATTTGCCAGTACTTTTAAAACCTCAAGACACAGAAAGTAATGCACAAGCATACATACTAGTCTGTGTGCTTGAAACTCAATGATTCACATAACTAAATAGCAGGGAAGGCAGTCGTGCATAGATTCAGGGACTCGAATACCATCAGGATTCTCTCTCTTGTTCTTACTTTCTGTATATTGGCTCTCTTCTGCTGTGGTTTTCTCTATATTGATAGGGAAATATGCATTGAACATGTATTAGTGGTAAGAGGGTACATATAGCTTTGGAAACTTAGCTATTACAGTCATACTATTTAATTATTTAAAACTGGAGTGGTTACTTCTTAAAGCTCCACTTCAAAATACCACTTAGGCAGGATTTTAATTTGTCCAGCTTGTTTGTAGCCATTGGATGAATTCTGGTGGCAAAATGGACGAAATACCAAGATTGACCTTGCTTGCATCAGATTCCTATAAATTATACCCCATCATAGGATAAAGAGGAAATGAAGTCATGTAGAAAGTGTCAGCTCTCAGAAGACAAGCATAATAAAGGACTAGAGAAAAGATAGTTTCTCTAAGGAGAGAAACTGGAGTTTCTGGAACATGGGTGGTTGTTCCTGGAGCTATTGTGTTTTGCTAGAGCTCAGGTTGTTGGGCAATTAGAATAATGAATGTCCAGTACACAAATGGCTGGATACTAGCAATGGAGAGAAAATACTGATGAATGCAGAGAAGCTGAGCACTTCAAGAGTATATAGTGTATACCAAGAAAGAAAGAGACAGACAGAAAGAGGAAATGACGGAAGGAAGGAAGAAGGGAGGGAGAGAAAAAAGAAGGAAGAAAAAGAAAGGTACCAAGGGAAAAATGGCCTAAATTAGAACTCTTCCTAACAAGTATTATTCATTTATGTTATTAGATAGTACATATCACTAACACTTCGTGTATTTCTTAAAATATGAGGTGATTTAATTTGTTTGGAAAAAACTATTTTGCTTCTGTTGTGTTTGAGGTACTTAAAGATATTGTGCAAAAGCCAAAATATTTTCATACCTACACTTATTTTGAAGCTTCTAAATCTGCTTTGAGTATACTAATAAACTACACTTGCCATAGCTTTTTTGGACAGTGAAAGAAAACTGTATTTTCTTTTACAGACGGATGACCCAGAGATAGGGAGCTTAAGTGACATTGTAAAAAAAATGATAGTCATTCAAGTGTCGAAGCAAGCATTGACAGTAAGGGTGGACACTCAACCTATTTCTTTAACCATCCAGCTGGCATTCCTTTAGTAAAAACTCGTGATCCATGCCTTCTATTTCTTGCCATTTAATTACCTGGAATCAGATTGGACTCTGAGAACACCTGTTTTCTGAATCTATCTTAAAAAGCCAGTATTTGACATCGTTTTCAAAAATCTGATCATGTATAAAAAAGCTCTGTTTTGTACTTGGGATAAGACTATGTCATTAAGAGAAATAAAGTTCAGGCAGTAAATGAAAGACAATTTGCCCTTGGAAAATGTACGAAGGTACTGCAATTGATTTCACTCACAAAGTTCCACAGAAGGAAAACTTCCACAGAAGGAAAATGATAGGTACATAAAAAGTACATTAAAGTTACTTATACAAAAGTAAAGTTTAAATGAACTCTCTATAAAACTACAACTACAAGAACAGACTTGTAAATCAGCCCAACATTACACAAGTGCAACAAATACATATGTCGATATCGCTGTGCTAGGACTTAGCTTACAGATCCACCTTGAGACTACAGGCTATAGTAGAACAGCAGCCACACGAAATGGAAACACTAGAGGGACCAGTAACAGATAGTAGTATTGGAAAATATACAAGGCTTTCAAATCTTTGATTTTTAATGTTTCTTAACTCCAAATATTTAAATAATTTATTTAATTTAAAAAGAAGAAAAAAGTTCAATACATATTTTATTATCATTTCTTATTTTTTTATCATGAATAATATTTTTGTTCATAGTCTACTCAGATGTTAAAAATAATCCATTAAGTTTATGTTTATGGAAATCCCATAAACATTTTCTGGCTATAAATGATAAACATGACTTTACATTTTAATGTTTTTGACTATATATATGATGGTGGTAATTATATATGAAAGCATAATTAGAGAGTTAAAATATAATTTGATTTTGATTTAACATAAGCACCATTTTTATGTCCTTGAGTTGCAAAAAGTATTGATTTTGAAATTAAAACAAAAACACCTGTGTTCAAATTTACAATCTGCCAATTGCTGAATATGTCATCTTGAGCAAGTTAGTGAACCTGTCTGAGCCAAAGTTTTCTCATATGCAGTATAATATGTCTTATGGGATTTTTATGAAAATTGAGTAAGAAAATATATGCAAATAACTACCATAATGTATTGCATACAGTAAGGACTTATCACTCCTAATTTGAATCATCACAACTGCTTTTAATTGGATTTTCTCATACCTAGGAAAAAATATACTGGATCATCTTAATAAATATCCTAAATATTGTGTAGTTACACACATAATCTGTTATAAAATAGAATCTGAATAGCCAAGATCCTTTTTTTAAAATTAAAAACAGGCTCATATGTATCTTTTTTACATCTCAATCTCAGAGAAGAAAAGTAAGGGACCCCAGAAGATGTATTTTCTCAGTCGCGGAAGTTCTAGGACAGAATTTCTTTTGTCTTGGACTTCAGTTGTGTGCATTTGAATTATATAGTTGTCCCCTCCATGGTGAAATTGCTTCCATTTAATGCACTTCAATTTATCTGCATATCATCTTTATGATGAGGATAATAATAGTGTCCATGAAGAGATTAGATCTGTTTCTGGTATATGGAAAGTTCCTAAAAAATTTTTGATGTATGTGCAAAATGGGGTAATAATACTAACAACATTCTATGATTCTTGTTAGAATGCAGTAGCTGATATTTTCCTAAATAATTAACTTTAGAAAGTAAATCTCAGAGAGGCATAGCATGGGAAAGAGCATGGTTCCTGGAGACAAAATGTCTAGGCTTAGATTTCAGCCTTATTGCTTACTAACTGTATGGTTTATATATATATATATATATATGAATCATTTTGTGACTCAGATTTCTCATTTCCAGAGGGTTGATGGTGTTAATCATACCTAACTGATATGTTATTGCATGGATTAAATGAAGTAATAAATGAAAGCCACTAATACGCTATCTGGCCCTTAGCAAATGTTCAACGAATAGGAATTACTTTTACTTAGTCATTACTTCCAAAAATCATAGTCCATTACTCAGCCAAAGAAAATATATTGACTCCTATTGCTTCCTGAATCAAATTTAAACAATGGCCTCTGGACTTAAAGGTTCTCCATAATCTGCCTTCAACATCCCAAATTTTTAGCTCTTGTTTTGGTTGTTCTCTTTCATCCACAAGTAGACAGATCTTACCATCTCCCTACCTACTGACTACAACACACCTGTTGCTACTTCTAACTCCATACTGTACATTCAGAGCCATCACATTCTATCTCATTAGCAATGTCGCTGAGAACATACGATCCTTAAGGCATTTGCTTGCTCTCTAACTACTTCTGTTCTTATCACATACTCTATATATTTGCCATCTTTGTGTGTCTTTTATCAATAAATCATTCAAAAGGATACTCTATCAAATTTTAACTGATTTTGTTTATAATTTACATGAATGTAACTCCTCTCCAAGGAAATTTTAAGCCTTACAGGATGGGGACATAGATATTTTTATCTTGGTGAATTTTACACAACTGAGGAAAAAGCTAGATGTGGAGTGATTGCTTTAGTGGCTATGCTGAGCTCCTGAGCTCCACCAAAACTGAAATTTCTCACTTATAGATTTCTTCAAAGAAATATTCTCTGATACTCTGTTTCTATAAGGAGAAAACATGTAGAAATCCAATATTCTATCAGATGGTTATAGCACTTTTAGTTAGGAATTCTGAAGGGCTTTTTTAATCATAAGAGAATGTCAAATTTTGTCAAATACTTAATTTTTTTAATCCATTGAGATTATGATGTGATTTTTACCTTTTATTCTATTAACGTGGAATGGTTCATTTGTGTATGTTGAACCTTCTTTTTATCCCAGGGATAAATCCCACTTGATCATGGTGTATAATCCTCTTAATATGCTCTTGAATTCAGTGTACTAGTATTTTGTTGAGAACTTTTGCATCTGTATTCATCAGGGATATTGGTCTATATCATTCTTGTTAGTATCACAGTAACGGCTGGCCTCATAAAATGAGTTTGGGAGTGTTCCCACCTCTTCAGTGTCTTGGGGTGGGTATTTTTTCCCAATAGCCATGAATATCTGGGAATGAAGCTTACTTTCCAATTTTCCTAGACAGAAGCAACAATGTGAGCAACCTTCTGCATGTCAATGCCTACCTTTTGTAGCCTCTTTGTCATCTCCCTCTTCACCTCCTTCTTATACTAACATAATTACTGTATTTCTTAACTCTTTTGATATAGAGGAAGTCATTAACACATGATTTACAATAAAATATCCATGACCAGTTGTGTTGGTATTTAAATACCAAATGGTATTTAAAAGGAAGCTTAATGTGAGAAGGGAAATGATTAAAGATCTAATAGAATTGGAGACTTCTTAACTTTAGGTTTTATGCCACAATCCATAATTCCTTGTACTGACTTAATCTGCTTATGTGTGGAGCTATCTTTGTTCTGTATGTGAATTATATCCTCTAGATGTTTCCAAATCAGTACAATTAAATAGGGTAATGTCATATAATAAATTTTATAAAATAAAGCTTTTATGTTTTTCAACTACTTAAGAGTTTAAAATAGTTAAGATAGCAAATGCTGCTCTCATTTTGTAGGGAGAGAAATCCCAAACAGAATTATTTTAATTTCATGTTGACTGCTGGAAACGGATAGTAACATTTTCTATCTATCCAATTAAATAGAAGAAACAATTTGCTAGATGTCATTTTATATTTTTCTAAAGAATTGCACTATAAAATGACATAAAAGGTCAAAACCTGTCCATAGACAATATGTTCTTTTAATCAGTGCTGCAGTGAGATACAGGAGACATTATTTGTTTCAAAACGAGATTATTTAGGAAGAAAAACAATTAGTAAATGGCAAAGAAAGATATTTGTATAGTCTCTGAAAGTAGTTTAAAATCATCTAAAGTGAAATTGCATCTGTAAAGCCTACTTTGGTAAATGCCAATTGAGAAAAATTTACTAGCTTATGAATGTTACCTATAATTAGACCAATAGAGTATAATGTTGCCTAGACTAATCCAATCATTACTATCTGAATTTTTTAGAACATTTTCAGTTAGTTGTATAGGTATCTTTTAGAAATAGAGTTTCTATAAATTCTAAAAAAAAAAAGCTAACTAGGACTAAATAATATCTCTAATATAATGAAAATTTATGAGGAATGAATAGTTTAAACTTCTTTCAATTAGTCAAACAATGTAAATAAGGTGCAATTCATTAAAACTATGGAAGAATGGCTTCAAAATAAGATTTAACATATGAAATTATTGTGATTGATATTTAGAAAATATTTTGTTTCATTTTATATTCTTTCTGATTAAAATTTATGTTTTAAATTGTTTTCAAACCTTAGATAAAGAGTGATATGTCACAGCTAAGCATACCCTGAACAGGGACTAAGACATTCCAAATGTATGTGTTTGTCTTTTAAGAAATAAAACTATAATTTTTGAGACAAACAATATATAGCACAGCTTCATTCACTTATATGTTTATTGGGTTATTATAATTTGCCATTGTATTTTCTGAAAGAAGATGTTTAAAACAGACAAATGAAGAGATACATAGTAAATTTATATTTATTCATCCATTTACTTATTCCTTCATTCATAAAAAAAAATATTGAGTAACTATTACTATCAGATAATATTCTAGGCCCCAGGGGAATATAAACAAAGTAATTTCAATCATAGACCTTACATTCTAGATGCAAGGTAAGGAGCAGACAAAAATCACAATACTTAGAATGTATATTATGCCAAAATAATTTTGTAATAATTTGCACAGAGATAAGTGAATACAGGAAAATAGAAATGGGGAGAGTGGCAATTGTCAAGTGATAAACAAATGGCAAGGGTAGGTCTTACTGAGAAATGGATATTTAATAATGACTGAAGGTAAGAGAGCAAGTTGCATAGACATCAAGTCATAATATTCCAGAGAGAAGAGCAAGAAAGTGAGAACATTCTGGAAAAGGGATATAGCTACGCACACAGAGAACATGAAGATTAGTGTGGCTTGTGCAGAGTGAGCAGGAGGAAAGTAATAGAGGAGGTCAAAGATGCAACGCGTAGCCAGAATATGGACCGGCCGTCTGCTTTTATGCAAGTGAGGTAGAAACCTATTGAAGAGTTTAGAGCAGAGAAATGATATGATTTGACTTGCTCTTTAACAAGATTACTTAGGCTTCTGCTTTTAGAATACAGTGGAGGGAAGCATTGATGAAAACAGAGAGACTGTTAGTGGTCTCTCAAAATAATTTAGGCTACAAAAAGTTGTGGCTTAAATCAGCATGGTAGCTGTTTAAGAAATGAAAAGTAGCCAGATATAGAATATATTTTCAATGTAGAAAAACCCCAATTTGCTGATAAATTAGTTGTGAAATATGAAGAAGTGAAGAGTTATTACTCTTAGATTATAGTAATAGATAGGAAATTATAGGAAATAACATAGATTATAGTAAAATAGTAATATATAGGAAAATATAATACTTAATCTCAAAGTGATGGGGAGTAGAAAAGATATTTCATGTTATTACAATAATATAATATAAAAAGTATTTAGTTGGAGCTATACTTTGTGGTAGACTGTCAGTATGTGTAATTGAAGGACATTATGATTCATTTAGTTAAAACAAAGGTCAAGATTTTTTTCTTTTTTTATCCATGTAGATTGACTTCCTGAATCCCACCCACACTCCTCTTGCACAAAGTCCGTACTGAAAATCCCTTTTATAAAGGGAAATTGAGTGATATCTGGAGGATGAAACCTCCAGGCAAGGTATGGTTTTCTTTTTTTCTAAAGAGAATATTACCAACATGGCTGGAAAAGATCAAATTTAGAGAAAGATCAAATTCAGAACAAAAAAACAACAACACTGACTTGCGAGAAGGAGGTGAGAACTGTTGGAACTTTATCCTTGAGAAGAAAAAGGGAGTTGGATTAAGGTGCTCAAGTGGAGGAGTTGACACAATGGGATCATGGATATCAGTAATAGGAAAAATGGCAGAGAATGTGGGCAAAGATGCAGGCTATTGATGATTTATAAAATTTCCCTTTTAAAGTCAATTATCTCTGTGAAGTACGAAGGAAGATGAATAGTGGAGACAGGAGAGAGGGTGGTAAAGATCTGAAGAGGGAGGGCAATAAAAAGTGTCCTAATACAGTAGAAGAGTGAAAGGACAAAAGGAATGTAGCATATCGATATTAATGAACTTAAGCTGAGAAAAATCTTCAGGCTTTTCTTCAGCTAACTTAGGCTGCATGAAAGTTTATGTAGAGTAATTGAAGAATTGGACGTAATCAGTGTTGTCTGTTAGCAACTGATTCAGTCACTCATTTAAGAAATACTCATTAAACACTTGTCACATGCTGGTAGTTCTGAACACTAGGCATACTGTTGTAAGCAAGGTGATAAGACCTCTGCTCCTACAATGCTTATAAACTTGGGGAAGTAAAATATTCAAGGAACAACATAAAGTATGATATTAAGAATACAATGGCAAAGTTGGTCTCTACCATACTTTGGGAATGTAAATGTCACCTAGGGGATATCCCTGAGGAATTTATACCCTTTCTAAGACCAAAAACTCATACTGTCATGTTTGGTAAAATATAGGGGACAGTGTATTTCAAACAGGTAGAGGGAAAAATTCATTTTTGTTTGTTTGTTTTTAATTTCTTTCTGAAAGTTGCCATAGTGGAACTTTCAGTCTAAACAAACATGACATTTGATTTAATTATTTTAAGAATTTATACAGAAATGTGACAAATCCTCCATTTAATATTTAATAATACCTCTAATGTACCAGCAATAATTTGCATGTACTTTTGAATTCTCTCTTTGCTCTTTATGTATTTATTCACCCCCTTCCAAGAATAAAACCTCTTAGTTAAACTCTGGGGATGCTTACAGCAAAGATTTGCTTAGGTGGAGTTTATAGTATAAAAGAATTGTTTGTGATTTAGTCCCTACAAAAATTTAGCAAAGTTCCTATCTTATTTATTTGACATTTGCCATGCTTACTAATTCATTAACTTACATCTTGTCTGCTTCATCTGACTAAATTGTAAAGAACAGAACCAGATTTCTGTTGCCGGCTCTCTGTTCTTGGCTGCATCCTGAGGGCCTGGAATTCTTCACATAGTGTTCTTAGTATCTATTGCATGAATAGATGAGTGACAGAATGAATGAATGAATGTATGAATTAATAAATGAATGACTACCATTCAAATTTGATGTTTGTGAATATGGAATGAGCTATTGGCAAAATTGCCATTCATCTTCCAGCTAAGATGAACAATTTGTTGTCTAAGAGAAGAAAACTGGAGTCCATTAAGAAGGATGAAAGTGACTGTATTTCATGTCTTGTAGGAGTGTTTGTTTAGGCTGCAGAGTAGCTATTTAAAAGGTGGCTCTGATAAAGAGAGAAGTTTGTGAGTTTGTGAATATAGGCATGTATACAGTACTTTCTTCAAAGATCTACATATCCACTTACACCTCAATGGTGTTACTAATGATCTATCATTCACGTAAGTAAGTAGAAATTTACAGAATTGGGACCATTTACTTTTTCATATCATGCTTTCATAATATTACCCTTGTTTACATGACTTACTGGATATTGGTTCATTTAATTTTGTTAGTGGTTTTCTTTTTCTATTTCTGTCTGCATGAATCTTTTTCCTCAAAATAATTTTTATTTTTTATTTATTCTGACTACTGAACATGTACATATTTGTGTGGTTTTCTGGAACTCAAAGTTAAGATATTCTTCTTGTAGCCTATTATGTCCTGTTACTGTTCTGTAAATGCCTATTCCACTGCACCTCCTTTTAATGCTCTCAAATCCATAACAACAATTTTTATCTCCTATATGTATATGCCTAGAGAGACAGAATAATATATCATAACTCAAAGTGAATTAATAAGCCAAGGTACTCTTCCTTGTCATTCTGTCTTGTTACAAGTGCTTTATTACAAATGCTGTTTAAACTGCTTTTAAAAAAATCTAAAACTGACACCTTTAACAGATCCAAATCTATAGCCACAGGGAAATGTGGACACTTCAAAAATTCCCAAGCCTAAAGAAATGAAATGTTCTTTAAAAAATGCAACAAGATTCTATAAAATGAGATGAAACCAATAGATTACAAATGATTGGCACCTGAAAGGAAAAAAATGCATAGCATTTAGCTACTGCAGTTATGATGTCATTAGCCATGTATATAATAATAATAATATTAATAAAGGAATTAAGATGCATTTGGCATTTCAGTCTGTATTGTGAAACATGAATTTAGATTTTGTATCATTATACAAACACCCCTGCTGCAGGATCCTGACCAAGCAGAAAATAATAAAAAGAAGAACATCAGAACAGAAGTGTAGGTGTTGCAAGATAAGAATAATTTATTTGTCAGGATAGACTTTCATACTTTGCACAGGAAGCCAAAATGTATGCTTTATCTATAGCAATGATATTTTTATATATTTTTAGCTAAGTCACTGCTTGGGCCACTGAATTTGTATCAATAGGCTGAAAGCTGTGGTCACTTCCCAAAGGGCACAGCTTTTTTCAAAGGAAAAAGTTTATTTAGTTATAAAACACCTGTAAGTGAGCTCTCAAATGCTTAACTTTTGATCTCATATACTGACATATTGTTTTCTCCTCAAATGTTTTTTTATTTTAAAACCAAAAATTACAAACACAAACATGACACAAATTAGTAAATATATTTATCTAAATAAATTAGAGGAAAATAATTTCTCAAGTGAAGAAACCAGAAAGTTTAAAAAATAAAGAAAAGGGAGAATTAGAGAAGAAAAGGAGGCAAAACCTAAAAATAGAGGGAAAGGAAGGTACATTAGGGAAAGAGTTAAACTGATCAAGATAGGAATGAAAGAAACAAGAAAAGGCAATATATAAAAGATGACCTGAGAAGCTCCTTTGGCATTGTTAAAAAAAATGCTCTTTCCTTTTTCATGTTTTTGACTCTCCTGCTACATAGATTTTTTTTTTTTCAAATTTATACCACTTGGACCAAATTGCTTTAGAAGGGAAAACCTAAGTGAAAAATTACTCTTGAGGGCCAAATTGATCTAAAGCCCATTTCAAATCCCTGTCATACTGCTCTGCCCTAGGTTCCTTCCTTTGTCTCTTGTATCCCTTTGAGGAGTAGTGGTTCCTTCTCACTTGCAAAACAAACCTGAAGGTTTTGCAGCATTTCCTGGAATACTTGAGGCTTCTTTTGGCTGCGCATCCTTCTCCTCTCCAGTCTGGCAGAAAAATCACCATTATGGAAATGTCACTTCAGACATTTTCGTCTTTTCACAAAACTAAAAAGTAATTAAATACAAATGGTAAATAAACCCTTGAAGCATCTAAGCCTTTGTGATTTGTCTTCACAGCCTGCAATGACTTGTTTGAAAGGAGCTTCTGAGTACTTTCAAATCAATGACAGGCAGGGCAGCCGGGGCAGGATCCTGTGTGGGACTTGCCTCCCTTCGTGTTTTGGTGACCATGAAAATGGGGGACACCTAAATGTGCTCTCGCCTCCCCATGGAAGGACGGAATTTCATTGTCCGTTATCAAAATGATATTTTTTCAGGCCCTGGGTCGTCAAATGCATAATATATGTGAAATGCTGTGCAATACATTAACTGTAATGAAAGAGAGAGGACTGAATGTAAGAATATTGTTTGGAGACTGCATTTGTAAGTCAATTTGCGAAGTTTTATTTGCAATACCTTCTCACTCCAGTTTATGGTTTTTCTATTGCCATTAGAGAACCATACTTATTTTTATTATTGTATCAATTAAACAGGTAGATTTCATTGGAAAGCAGGTAGAACAGAAATGCACAGCGTTTTGTGAACATCCTGAAGTACTGGAGTAAGGCTGACACCTAGTGGAAGATCAGCAACACTCGTAAAATAAAAGATAATCTGTTTAAAGGATAATAGCTCTGCAGTTGTTTTCACAGGTCCTCAACTGCTATAGCTGGTGAGAAAATAATAATAATAATAAAAAAGTTTTATCACAGATGTATCTTAAATTAGACAGTCTGTCTTTGGGATGTGTGTGTGTGCACGCTTGTGTGTTTTTGTAAACAAAATAAATGGGGATGTGTGAATTATGATTATTCATTTAGACCATAGAAATTAATATTACTTTGTCAGGTAATAAGTAATTTGTCAAGTAATAAATATATAAGAATATAATATATTTGTTTTTGCTTTTGGCATTTTCTTTTTTTGTCACGGACTGAAATTATTTTAAGACCTGTGAAAACAATTAAGTCCAATATAGAAGAATATTGAAGAACCCTCTTCTCAACTTATTATTAAATTTCCCTATCTATCTCCTAAAGGCAGTTTTGTTAAAGAAGAAAATTGTGTCTTCCAGAGTCTGAAAATAAGTATGCAAGTGTGTTGCCAGATTCTCAAATGTAAGAAATGGTTTATTTGTATTCCCAAGTAGAATTTGGAAATCGATAGGATAGATGTTCAGCAAATTACTGGTACACATTATTGTCATATACATGGTTTGAGATCATTGCACTAGGAGTCTTTCTAAAACATGTACATGGTAAAGTATCACAATATCCATACATTTTAAGCATATACAAATTATATGAAGTTATCTATATTAGTGGTACATATGAAGATAGACAAAAGATAGTATATTTCCACTCCTTCATGAATCAGATTTCTGGAAATTTGATTTTAACTGAAGAATATCATAAATGTTACTTATTATGATATGTTATAATGACATGATCAAAGATTACAGTTCTTATAGTATATAAACCTTATCACAGTCTTTGGAATTTTGTTTGTTTTGCTAAGAATGATTACATCTAAAAACTGAAGAAACAACATTCTAAGAAATTTTCAGGGTAAAACTGCTTGGGAATTTCTAACGTCATTTGATATCAGCAATTAATTGTGACTTTTGGCTTTTCCAATCTGTCTCTTTTATTGTAAGAGTTATTTTAATTAAATTTTAATTAAATGATGACTAAAAAGAAATGTAGGTTGCCGCATCTCCATGCTTCCACTATACTTGATTTTCCTGAAACCCCAGCTGGATAGTTCCATCCCCAATCTTCAATGGCCCCTTCATTTATATGATATCAAAACTAAAATCCTTGAGAAACTATGCAAAGGCTTATATCCCCTCGCCCCTGCCTACTCTCCATCCTCCTAATATGCCCTGACCCACTCACATCATAATTCAGCTCACACAGGACTCTGCTGTTCAAACTATGCTCCATCTCCCATTGTACACTTGTCCTACTACTTTTTCTCTGTTGGACATTTCTCTCCTTTTCTGGGCAAAACCCAGGATTTGTGTGGTGAAAGGGAAGGGACACTGTTATCAACTCAAAATGAAGGTAGATTCCGGTCTTGGTTCTTTTGATTCCAAAGATGTTGATATAAGTGCTATATAATTACCATGTCTCAATTTCCTCAGAATGTTTATTCGATTGTTGAACCAGAACTAGTATGTGCAAAGGGCTTGGCAGAAAATAAATGTTCAATGAACACTAAATATTTTTGTCCCTTGAAAACCTTTATTTCAAAGTAACTTTCTTTGTAAAACCATCCCTGAACTGACCAGGCTCATTAAATATTTTGGTCACACATCTATTATGATGTTTATCACATTATGTCATGACCCATGAATCTCAAAATTTATTCTAGTCTTGGATCTGAGCTTTAAGATTATTGTCTCCAACCACCCCCTCAACATGCCTGAGATAACTAATAGACGTATCAAACTCAAAATTTCTAGAACACAATTATTCATGATCCCTCTTCAAAATATATTCACCTCAAACTTTATCTAATAAATGGGTTCATTCCTCATTCTGTTGTTTAGGCCAAAATTCTATT
Organism: Manis javanica; assembly: GCF_040802235.1. Taxonomy (NCBI): domain Eukaryota; kingdom Metazoa; phylum Chordata; class Mammalia; order Pholidota; family Manidae; genus Manis; species Manis javanica. The sequence continues at coordinate 122,244,415 of NC_133160.1, read as the reverse complement.
TTTCCCTTAGGCTACACAGCATTCCTTCACCAAATCCTTTCTGTTTTATCATCTCTTTCTCTAATCACCTTCACTAGCTTACTCCAAGTCATCATAAACTCTTTTATTTTTTAATTTTTTTATTTTGGTATCATTAATATACAATCACATGAGCAACATTGTGTTTACTAGATTCCTCCCATTATCAAGTCCCCACCATATACCCCGTTACAGTCACTGTCCATCAGCATAGTAAGATGCTGGAGTCACTACTTGTCTTCTCTGTGCTATACTGCCTTCCCCATGCCCCTTCCGAATGTTATGTATGCTAATCATAATACCCCCTTATTCCCCTTATCCCTCCCTTCCCACCCATCCTCCCCAGTCCCTTTTCCTTTGGCAACTGTTAGTCCATTCTTGGGTTCTGTGAGTCTGCGGCTGTTTTGTTCCTTCAGTTTTTGTTTTGTTCTTATGCTCCACAGATGAGTGACATCATTTGGTACTTGCAGTATGGAGGTTCCTCAAAAAACTAAAAATAGAAATACCATTTGACCCATCATAACCTCTTGACTAGAATTCTGTACTCCTAACTCTCCTTCTTACATACATGCTACCTACCTCCATTCCAAAATAACGACCCCAAAACTCAGGAATATACTAATGTATAAAGCACAGGACTCATACCAGTATTTGGCCATTCACTAGAAAAACATCAAAATTTTTTACAGTAGGAGGCGAGGTCAATATGATCTGTCCTGCCTCTCTTTCTATCTTGCCAGACTGTCCCTCATTAAGCCCAGTCCAACCCAGTCTCTTTAATATCCCTTGGGTCTGTGTCTTATAGCATGTGGAATGCTGTAACAGAATGACATACACTAGGTGACTTAAAGAACCATTTATTTCTCAGAGTTCTGGAGGTGGGGAAGTCCAAAATCAAGGCACCAACAGATTCTGAATAGAAGACAGCTGTCTGCTCTGCATCCCCATGTGGCAGAAGAGGAAAGGGAGCTCTCTTGGAGTCTCTTTTTAAGGACACTAATCCCACTCCTGAGGCTCATCCTCATGACCTAATCACCTCCCAAAGGCCCTACCTCCTAATAACACCAAACTGGGAATTAGAATTTAACATAGGAATTTCGGAGAACACATACTCATTACACAGCAGCAGCCAATCTCATTCCCAAATAGACCTTTGAGTATGTTATTCTTTCTAACTGAAACATTTTTCTACAAATATTCACAAAGCTTATTTCCTCTCTTATCTGCTTAAGTGCAAATAGGCAAAGACAAGTATTGCCTGTTATGTCATCTTATCAATACCTGAGTCTATTTTATTTATTTATGACTTAAGTATTTTTATATCCCTACTGTTAAAATATACTTTCCTTAGGGGAAGGGTCTTGAAATTTGAACTCACTATGACAGTCTTAGTGGTTAGCACATTTTAGGTGATTAAAAAGATTAACTATCTTCTCCTCTACCCTTCATAAGCACAGTGCTTATGGAGGGGATAGGTACTTAGAAACACATTTTTGGAATATTAAAACTGGTAATGAATTGTACTTATAACAAATGAATTACAATAATAATATTAGAAAATGTTACTGGTGGGTTACAATTATAAAAAGGACTAAAGGCTTTATTTTGTCTCTCATAAAGCTTAAAATAGGTAAATCACAGAATCAGTCTACTTGAACTTTGAATCCAGGCCAATACACTCATGCTCCATTGAGCTTCCAATTCTTAATCTTGAATAACAAACACCTAATTTATACAGAAGAATCATCTCAGACCCTATTCCCTTGTTTTCCTATTGTTCCTATTTTAGGCACTTTTCACTTCCCAAGTCTTCAACCAGTGTTTCTTTTCATCGTTGTGTTCCAATAACTTTCAATCAAGTATTTACATCTGCTTTCTGCCTCCTGTCATTTTCGCCATTAAGAAATCCAGGTCATAGATTTACCAGCCTAGTTTTCCTCATTCCAATAAACTTTTGGTGTGTTTGTTCCATACTGACTGGTGGTTTCAAGTACTCTTTGCAGCAGCTCCTGTCATTTTAGGGGCTGGTGTGAAGACAACAGACACTTTGTGTTCATTTCTTAACACTTCTCTAGGGTAATCAAGAGCACCACAAGATAGGTAAAACTAGAGTCAAGAAATAGCATGTCATTGTAGTAAGAGCTTTGGCTCTTACATAAAACACAAGTGAATTAAATTCCAGATTTTGTCAACTAGCTATGTGACTTTGGACAAATTACTCAGTTTCTCTAAACCTCAATTTCTTCATTAATAAAATATAAAACCTAGCAGACTCTATATTGATAACATTATGATTAAATGAGAAAGCCTCTATATTGTTGGTGTTATAATGTCAGTATGTCTTTACATTACAGATTAAATAAGAAAAAATAAATATAAAGTACATAGTACAATGTCTGTAATATAGTATAAATACAACTGAAGTTTGACAGTTATTTAAATTTCCCTGATGTTGATCTTATGTAATTTTTATATTAGAAAGTAAGTTAAAATACATTTAAAAAAACAGATTATTTCCATTATTTCACTTGTTTAATATTACAGAATATTGTAATATTTCAAAAATGTTAACAGATTTCATGCTTATTATATTACTCCCTCTTAACCAACTCATGAGATAAGCAGGATACATATTAATATGCTTTCAAAATTGCTGAAGAAAGAGAGGTTTAAAAAACCTGCTTGTCTGATACAAAATCACAGGTGAAGACTAGAACCTAAACTTTCTATAGTCTAGTAGTATAGATTATTAGGTTCTTACAGTATATCTCAATTTTTTTAAATGTGTGACCTCTTTTGATGAATAAAATAACATTTAGTAAGCACTTATTCTTTTATCCACTGTTCTATATAATTTCAATATATTAACTCATTTGTTCTCACAAAATTTAGTTTTGAAGCAACTAATTTTATTATTCCCATTTTAAGTTGAGACTCTCTAGAGTTTAAGTAGTTTGCCTAAGGTCATAGAGCCAATATGAACAAAATATGATGTTTGAGCCAAATAGTCCAACTGTAGAGCTCAAACTTGTATTATGCTCCATAGCTTATCATAAACCCATGGAAATTTTATTTCCCATGCCAGCTTTATTTGAAATTAAAAATTAAATAATAGGACTAAAACCAAACCATTGAATCATTTGGCGGTCTACAACAAAAACAAAACAGTGATAATTTAAAATAAGCTCTCTTAAATTGCTTGTGCAAACTATGAGTTTATGATTATGGCCTCCATTTGAGAATTGCCAATTTACAGAGCTGTGGTATGCTTAAATACAAGGCTATCTTTAAAAGTAGCTAAGTATTATGTGCGTTTACAGAGTGGCAATTACTAACTACAATAGTGCACAGTAATTCAAATACAACTGCACGATCATCTCATGATAACAAAGCCACTAACTCAGGTCTTCATTCCCACAGTGGATTAGAAAACAAAGAATAGAATGAATACTCTTACATATATTGTTTTCTAGAAAAGAAAAGAGAAATGCTCCTCTGTGAACTAAGGCCATTCTATCAATCAAATGGTTTACCATTTGGGGTTTCAGTGATGCAGTTCACAAAAGTATTCTCTGAGTATGAACCTGACAGTAATAAACCTATGCTTTAGTCTGACAGTCTGCAGCCCCAACTCATACTGTTCATGAATACTGACAGGAGGTATAAAAAAGACAGTTACTAAATGTGTATAAAATCTGGCTAATAATCATATTAATTTTAGTTTATAGTTTTGAGAATTCTTAAATATCTGATATGCAGAATTTACTTAATGCTTACAACTATATACTGTACTATTATCTCTGTTTTCTGGAGAGAGATTCTGACTTAGAAATTAATGGACCAAACAAACAAACAAAAAAATTAAGTTCAAACAGCTGGTAACAAACATAAGACCAAATCTCTCTCCCTACTTGAGGACCACCGTCTTTGTCAAGGCCACATACTTTCAAACCAGCATCTGCTCTCTCATGGCCCAACAAAGACATGCCTAAGATGACCAAAAGTGACTGGAATGAAGCAAATGGTACACTGGCCATGAGGCTGTGAGAGTTTACATTTTACTTGAACACAAGTTCAATAAGAGCTTGGAATAATTGCTTTTCATTTGATTGATAGTTATTTTGCATTCCTGAATGTTTATGGTCTTTTATACAATCAATTAATGAGAATATCCTAAGCTAAAGTACGTAACAATCAGAATTCCCAGGGTAACAAATGGGAAACAAATATTAATTTCTATGGAAATATATATATACACACATATATGTGCTGAAAAATGAAATTGAAAAGAAAATTCTATACGTAGTACCTATTTTGAACATTTTTATTAAAAATAAACAGACTTCATAGTTATTTAGAAACACATTTTAAAATTTCATTCTTTTTTGGATGCCTAACACTTAGTAGCATAACTAGGAAAGCTACTGAGGGTAAAATTGCAATATTTCCAGAATCTCTCACCTGGCCTTAGTGCATCTCCATGTCAATAGGTGTTTCCAAGGGGTGGAAAGTAGACCATCTTCATTCAATAGGTGATTACAAGGGTGAGAGAGGGCATATCTGGACTGGAGAGGTTGAGTGGGATCCCTTCTTCTGCAGCAGGGTCAAGAGACATGGGTGAGCAGAAGTGGACAACTGCTTGTAGGCAATGAACACGTTTCTCCCACTTTCTTTCTCCCTTTGACTGATTCAGTTTCAAAGGTATTTTGCCCTGGGATTTTCCCCCTGAAGTTACAGCCATGAATCTATTCATGTTATCCACAAGCACTCATCTGAATTTTAATGTAGTCAAAATAAGTTGGAAAGAATATATTCCGTACATAGATGAAATAGATCATGCATGTTGTGATTAGCACCTGTCTCCATGAGGTGTGAAGTGGTGATAAGAAGATAAAGGAAAATAAAAAGACATTTATATCAAAGGAGAAACAGATTCCTATCATAATGCAGGATAATTTTTTTACTAGTTCAAGTAAAGTATGATTCCTAATTTTCAAACACAGAAATTGCAACCAGAGAAGCAAAGAAAAACTTTGAATACTTTTGTACATTCTAAAAGGTTGTAAAATATTGATGCAAAAAAAAAAGCTTTGGGAACTGGCAAATGATTCAAATTCAGGTTACATAAAACAGGTTTTATGATACTGAGAAAATAATTAAAATTCATTGAGCCTCAGTGTCTTAATCTCTAAAATGGAGATCTTAACTACCACAGAGAATTGTATAGATTCAATAAATATAAAAGTTTTGTAAAATGTTATTAAAAGGGTCTACAAAGTAAAAAATCAGTATTTTTTTCCTACTTCTTGTCCTAAGAGTTGAGTTGTCTGGATATAAAATGGGCTGCAAAATGCTTTCTAGAAATTGCTGAAATTTGACAGCATTCTTAACGGTTGAAGCTATATGAAGTTTCTAAATAGACACAATTAAATATAATTCCTGACGTCCTTTTTGCTCTGAAAGGAAGATCACCACCTTTTTCCCCTCAAAGGCTGTACAGCACTTAGAGCATTTCTGCTGAATCTAAGAAGCTTTAGAATAGTTATGTCTGTAATAACATGCTTTACAGATGCATCTGGGCAACAACTGTATTCTTATATACCAAGTGCACAAGGAAATTTATAAAGAAAAGAAAATACTGATTTTAAAACAAACTAGCATATACCAAGTTATAGTATATGTATTATACAAGTTATAATACGTATGTTTAGTATTTTCCTGGATCATCTCATTTATATCTCAAACCAACCTTACAATCTTAGTATTGTTAAAGTACAGTTTTCAAAATATTAAAAATATGACTCATGCAAATATAAATTTCGTGTGTATAAAATATTGTAGTCAACTCATTAATACCCGAATCAATAATATTGTAAGCCTGGTTCAAAATGCGTTTGAGGATCTGGGCATTTACAGGCATTTTTAATAAAGTAATATTAGATAAGATTGATAAGCTAAATACAAAACTGATTAATGTGGTCAATACTCTATAAGATAATAATCATTAAACTTTGAGGCTATTTTCTACTGAAGAGAAATAATTTATGTCTCTATCAGACAACAGTCTACAAATAACATGTAGGTTCACTAATTCTAGGACCTTTAATGAAGAGCAAGAATGAACAAGGCACGTTTCCTAAAAATTAAATAGTCCTCAGGTTGGTGTGTACTCCTGTATGACACTCACCTGTCAGCCTTACACTTGGCCCCTAACTTACAATGGTTCAACTTACAGTTTTTTTACTTTGTGATGGTGTACATGAAAGAGATACACATTCAGTAGAAACTGTACTTTGAATTTCGAATTTTGGTCTTTTCCCCAGCCTAGCAATGTGTGGAACTAAGCTGTTGTGATGCTGGGCAGCAGCCAGAGCTCCCGGTCAGCCACGTGATGATGAGGCAATAACCGGGACTCGTATATTAAATGCATTTTCGACCTACAATATTTTCAATTTACAAATCTGTTTTTTGGTACATAACCTCATTGTAAGTCAAGGATTTTCTGTATTTCCACGTTTCGATGGCCTTTCTTAACAGTTTTATTACACCTATATTTTTAGAAGTTAAACTGAATTTTAGATAGTTTGGGTCAATTTTCAAGGTCTCATATATTATTAATATTGAAACCCTGTTTAAAACCTAGGTTTTCTTGCTCCAGAACTTTATCTCTTAGGTACCATACTTATTAAGCTAGGTAAAATTAATTGTCTGTACATCTTTTTTCTCTCTATTCTTTACATGTATCTTTTCCTTTCCAGTTCCAGTGTGGCTATGCTGTATTATACCCTCATCAGCAACTAGTTGAAAAAGACAGAAAGTAAGTCCAGTGTTTCCTAGCTTCCTGAACAGAAAGACCATACAGATACACGTTTTTCCATGACTTTTTTCTGGCGAAAAACCTGGCCTAATCCTAAATCACATGACATCAAATCTGACCCGAGGTAACACAAAGTTACCCAGAGATTTTCCTTATCTCACTGAGTGTGAAATATTTATTTTTGTTTTACTGTGTAAATATGTAAGTCTGGTTGGGGAGCTGCTTATAACACTGAGTCTATTATTTCCAAAATTTAAAAAATTCTGAACTCAAGAGCAGATCTAATCCCAAGATTTTAGGGAATGATCCATACTATAAAATGGATTTTCTAAGTAAGAAGAGGGAATTTCTAAGTTAACTGCTCTGTGACTTTCTAATAGTTCACATTCTCAGGGATGTTTTTTTGCTTGACCACTCTTTCTTAAACACCAGCCCTCTCTCCCTTAGCCCTGCTGTTTCGCCCCCTCTTTCTAGCGCGCACACACACACCCCTACTGCTATCTCTACCCATCTCACCTCTTTCCTTTCTATCCTCTGTCTCATCTGTTGGAATACAACCTTTATGAAAATAGGACATATTTTTGTTATTCTTCACTGCTATATTCATCAGAGCAAGAAGCATTTAATTGGCAAACAGTTTTGATGGTGTGAATAAAAGGAATTAAAGTAGTTTGCATGTCTAATTTATTTATACTTTTATAAATCTTTCAATACTGATACTTACAATGGTTGCTGTTAGTTGAAAAAGAATAATTACTTCAGAGTTATCTGAGAAGCTCATTCTCATGTATCATAACCTTAAATCAATAGCCATTTCATCTGTGCTCTACTGATTTTTTTTTTTTACTGGAGACTTGTCACAAAATAACATGTCCTATCTTAAATGCATTCATTTTTGATATATAATTCATATATAGTATGTTGAAAATATTGAAAGTGTAACATTTGTTAAATTTTGACATATGAATACACTCAAGAACCATGACCATAGTCAAGATAATCATCAGCACGGAAGTTTCCTCATGCCCGTCTGTAACAGCTACTTCCTCTCCTTCCTGCTTTACAAAATCTTCCTACCCCACACGTATGTCCTCAGGAAGCATCTGATCTCATTTTGGTCACTATAGGTTGTTTTTTTCTATTTTCTAGAACGTCATGTGAATGGAATATTAATTAGTGTGTAGAAATTTTGTCTACACTTAATTCAGCATAATTATTTTTACCTGGGAATAGGACAATTTGGATATCAATTCACCTGATGATGGCCATGCTCTATTAAAATGATTACGTTTTCACTTGTGCTATTTTTAGTCTATCAATATGGCATATCACATTGATTCACAAACACTAAACTCACCCAGCATTCCTCAGATACACCCTACTTAGTGATTGTAAATTCTCTAAGTTGCTGGATTCATGTTTTATTTTTGAAGAAATATTGCATTTATGTTTATGAGGATTATTGGCCAGTGCTTTTGTTTCCTTGCAAAGACTTTGCTTTTGTTTTTGTGTCAAGCTGTCTTAATTTTTCTTTAAATAGTTGGTAAAATTTGCCAATAAAGCCATCTGGACTTGAAGTTTGCTTTGTGAGAATATTTTTAACTACAAACTCATTTTATTTTAAAAACAAATAGAGATCATATTATCTATTTCTTCTTAAGTGGGCTCCAGTAGGATGTATCTTTCTTGGACTAGGTCTATTTAATTTGCTGTTAAAGTTATTGACATGAATTTGTTTATAATATTCCCTTACTATACTTTTAATATGTGTTATGGCAGCACCTCTTTCATTCCTGAATTTGTGATTCATTTTTCTCTATTTTTCCTATTCAATCTAAACGTTTATTAAATATTACTGAATTTTTTAAAGAAACCAGTTTGGTTTCTTGGTTATCCTATTCCTTTTCTGTTTTCAATTTTGTTAATTTCCATTCTGCTCTCTATTTCCTTTCTCCTGCTTACTTGCAGTTATACTTATTCATCTTTTTCCAGTTTATTAAATGGGAACTGAGGTCATTTATTTGGGATTTTTCTCTTTCTGATATGAGCATTTAGTTCTATAATTATATCTCTAATTACTGTTTTAACTACATCACATTAATATTGATGTCATGTTTTCATTTCCTAATTTCCCTTCTAATTACATTTTTAACCCATAGGATATTTTGTATTTTGTTATCTAGTTTCTAATACTTGGAGATTTTCAATGTCTATTTCTAATTCAATTTAGTTTTGTCAGAGGACAGACCTTGAATAATTTGACAAATTTTATATAGATTTGAAACATTTTTGTGGCTCAGAAAGTGTTCTACTTGGTAAATCTTTCATGAGTTCTTAAACATAATGTTAGTGTTCTATTATTAAGTGCAATGTCCACATTTGTTAATTATGTCAAGTGAATTGATGATATTGCTCAGGTATTTTATAGCCACACTTATTTTCTGCTACTTATTGTAACAATTATTTGGAGATAGATATTAAACATGCCAAACATATTTGTAAATTTGCTTATTTTTTCTTGGAGTTTTGTAAGTCTGCTTCATAGATTTTGAAGACTTGGTGCATAATATTTTGGATTGCTGTATTTTCTTGATAAGTTGACTTCTCTATTACTGTGAAATGATCCTCTCTATCCCCCATAATACTTCTTTCTCTGACAATGATATTTGTATTTTCATATAGTAAATCTTTCTTTTCAGTTATGTAACCATGGAGTATCATTTTATCCTTTTAATTTTAATCTGTATTTTATATTTAAAGTTGGTTTCTTGCAGGCAGCATAAGGCTCTTGCAAGTTCTGCACATTGAATAATCTCTGCTTTTTAATTGAGGAGATCTTTGCATTCAGTGTTACTACTGATGCTTTTGGATATAAATATACCATTTTGCTATATAATTTCTATTTGTCCTGATTGTCCATTGCTTCCTTTTTCTTCTTTTCTTACTGCTTTTGTGTTGAATTATTTTATGACCTCATTCCAATCTAATTTATTGCCTTTTTAGCTGTAATTATTTTTGTTAAGCAGGGTAGCAGTTGCTTTAGAGTTTATTGTATATATCTTTAATGTATCACTTCTACTCTCAGGATATGTTAAAGCACTTCACATAGAGTATAAGAATCTTAAAACAATATTCTTTCAATTTTCCCTTCCTGGTCCTGGAACTGTTGTTGGCATATATTTTCTTTCTTAGATCTTCTATTTTATTGTGTACTTGAATTTGAAAACTATTCTGTCATTATTTCCTCAAGTATTCTTTCTATTGCCTCATTTCACTCTTTTCTTTTGAATTTTCCAATTATAAATAGGTTAAGCCACTTGAAACTTTCCAAGAGTTCCCTAATACTCTAATCATTATTTTCTCTATTTTATTTTTCATAAATTCTCTGGTTATGTACACGTTCAAATTCACAGATTTATAAATTTATAATCCATTCTTTAGCAATTTATCACCTCCTGTTAGTGTTATACAGTGAATTATCAGTCATTATAGTTTTCATTTGTAGTAGCTCTATTTGCATTTTTTTCCTATCTTTCATGTCTCCACTTTACATGTACTTAGTTTCTTAAGCATATAAAATATAGCCATATTGCTTTAATGTATTTGGCTACTATTTCCGTTATCCCTATTATTTCTGTGTTGGTTTCAGTTGGTTAATAATGGATCAAATTTTCTTGCCTTTTTTATAACTGGTAATTTTTAATGGTGGAATGCCAGATATTTTTAATTACACCTTCTTGGGCACTGGACATTTTTGTATTCCTCAAAATATTTATTAAACTTTATTTTCAGACCCAGTTAAAATCATTTTTGGATCTTTTTTCTTTTTTTTTTTCTTTTTCTTTTTTTTTTTCAGTTAGGATACAGAGCAGTGCTTAATTAGGGACTAAAATTGCCCTAATACAGAGGCAAAGTCCTTCTGGGAACTTTACCTAAAGTCCCAAGAATGATGAATTTGGAGGTTTTAACTCCAGCTGCTGGCCTGCTGGTGGCCTGTTGAGCTGTAGACATTGTTCTCTCTTCAGATATGCTGCTTTAAAAATGAATGCATATTTATGCTATATAATAGGTGTATTATGCAGGTTTTAAAGATTTACTTGTGCATACCACTCTTCACCCTTTTCTTACAGTGAAAACAATTCTTGGTTTAGATATACAAAATTTATATCTTTAAAGGTGATGACAGAGGAAATAATTATAATTCATTCCCTATAAAATTATTTCAGACTTAAGAAGAAATTCTCTAAATTGTTAAAATTAGGAATAAGAGAATGAATTTGAAATCTTTGATATATAAATCTCACATTAATGGATTATTCAAGGTTGAAGGTAAATATCATCAGATTTCTCTTTCATTATTTTGTCTAAAAATTCATTTTACTTCTTGAATCTTGTATCTGAAGTGTTCCTCTCCATACCATAAAAAAGAAATCATAACCAAAGCCTATAAACTGTACAGCACTCTTCTCTCCATAGCAGAATGCAATTTAGTAACAATTTCCCACAAAATACGTCACACTTAAAAATATCCAATGAATATTTACTTGTAAAATGAATAAAACATTTGAATAAATGAACAGAAAACAGCATAGAAAAAAAAACTTCTTGTTATTGTCTCGTGTGTGTGTGTGCACATGTGTTGTATGTGTGTTTAATTCTAAGTATAATGAAGAGTGAAAGCTCTGAGACATTCAAAGACAGGTAATTAGAGCTTGCTTTTAGAAACCTGAATCTGGAGAGCTGATAGGAAAAAAAGTTTCACAAGCTAATTTCCTTGTCTCTTTTGTCTTTGTTTCTATTCAATTTCCTTTTTTTCCTCAATCACATTTACTTTTGCTTCTTTGCTCCCATTTTATAATTTTCTATAGTGCCTTAAATTTGTTTTGTCTTTAGAATCATTCCTCTTACCCCTGTGGCCTTTTCTTAAATTGCCTTCCTCTTATCCAGTCATTGCAGAGCTTCATCCTGTATCTGTTCTAATTGCTGTGATTTCATCATGGAAATCAATGAACTTTTATCAGAAGTAATGTACTGCATAAAACATTAGCTCCAAAAATTAATAATCAGATTGAACTATTTTACTGAAAAGACAAACCAACTACGGAATCACATTCACCTTTACTCTCCTTGTTTGAATTAATGAACCCTGTACTGAATTACAACTTTAATTATTAACTCTTTCAAGAATCCAAGAAATTATCAATTTAAAATACAGTAGTAAAGCAATCTTTACTTAAAACAAGCAAGGCAAGGATGATATATCTAATATTTATTCCCCAAAATACTTTAGCTATCTCTTATTTGTTCTGTTCCTACAGCATAGTTGCTCTCTCTGTCATAATCATCAAGGTTAGGAAAAGAGATTGAAATGATGGACTTTTAGGCAATATCCATTGGCAAAAATTATATTACAGTACATGTGATTTCCAAAATGAACTAAGCTCCTTATCTTTTTCCAGAAAATTCATGACAGTTTGGCTGTATTTGGAAATATTATTAAACCATATATTCAAATATTAATGACAATGCCTAATAATTACACCTGCCAGAATGACAAGGGATGTGTCTTACTGTGCTTAGACTGTTATAACAAAAATAACATGGTAGCAAAAACAAAAATACTTGGTGGCTTAAACAATAAGTATATATTTCTCACAGTACCAGAGGCTGGGAGGTCCATGATCAAGCAGATTTGGGGCACAGTGAGAGCTTTCTTTCTGATTTGCAAATAGCCACCCTCTTGCTGTGTACTCACATGAGCGTGAGGAAGAGAACATCTCTGTGGTTCTCTTCTTATAAGGGCATTAATCCCCCTCATGATTTCATTACCTTCCAAAGGCCCCACATCCAAAAAACTGGGGATTAGAGCTTCAACAGACAAACTTTGAATGGACACAACCATACGGACACAACCATTCGGTCCATAGCAGAATGCAATTTAGTAACAATTTCCCACAAAATACGTCACACTTAAAAATATCCAATGAATATTTACTTGTAAAATGAATAAAACATTTGAATAAATGAACAGAAAACAGCATAGAAAAAAAAACTTCTTGTTATTGTCTCATTATTCACATTTGTCATCTTGACCTTAGATGCAAAACAACCAAAAAAGATGTTAGTGTCCCAAGTATGAGTTATGCGCCCATATTTATGATATCCTTCTGGTTCTTAAATTATAACTATTTTGAATATTTCTTCAAGGGCAAAGTAGAATAAATAATTATTGCCCAACAAGTGACAGTGTTTCAATCAATACAGGTAAAATCCTCATCTCATTTTACCTACCACAAGGCTGGGCAATCACTCCTTTTTAGCCCCCAGATCGTCTACGGAAAAACACATGGACACTGCCTGACATGCACCAGGTAATACTTGAAACCTGATGGTGGGTATTCTTTTTGTATAACTTGAACATCCTCTCTATTGGTCAGTTTTCTTCTGGAAACATTGACTCACTAGTCTGAATTTCCTTATTTGAATTGGAAAAGCTCGACTAATGATTCCTTCCATGAAATTAGTCTTTAATCCCATAGATGAGTATCAGGCAATTTCCTGGTGCCTCCACAAAGCATGTCATGGGAATAAAGTACCCGAATTGCCCTATCTCAGCTGAAAGACAGGACAGGCATCATCCCTTTATTCCTCACACCCACTTCTGTGGTTGTACAGCATGAAAGCTGAGAATGAAGGATTTTCTGTAAGTTAGTTTGTGCTACAGTCAGGTGGTTCTATTCAGTTCCTTGCTGTATGACCTTGAGCAAGGTACTTAACCTTTCTGGGACTCAGTTTTCTCATTTCAAAAATGTTGATATTACTTCAGAGGACTGTTGTAAGAGTAAAATCAATCAGTATATAAACAACTTTTAATAGTGCCTGCTGCATAGGAAAGACCATGTGAGTTGTTACTGTTATTATTATTATCATTCCTGTGGTACAACTTCCCATTTATTCTAATGTATGAGCTTAATTATATATTATATGTATTATATATTTCTAGAGTCCAGCCATGGAAATAAGGAGACCCACATTACTCCTTCTTCAGAGTCTCACCACAAATTGTACTAGGGTCAACCACTTGAACTAGGTAACATAAATTAAAATGGACAATATAAAACATCTCCAACAGCCTTATTTCCAGGTGAACCCTGGGTTTCATTTTATCCCTTGGCAGTACCATTCAACAAATTACCCACATGAGCAAATATTTTCCTTGGCCACTATCTGTTTGAAGAAAAATACATCACTAAACATCTGGCACATTTCTTCTTAAAAGGGCATTAATCCTCTGAAAAAAAGTAAGTCTCTGTTTTTATTTCCTCTCTTTTGCCCTGAGGATATATATAAATGAAGATGATAGGTACACATTTTACATTTAACAGTGCCTCTTTATTGCTATAGGCCCCTAGGTATGATTTGCTCATTTTCCAAAGTAGAAACTCCAGAGTAAATGAGGATAAACTAGTGATATTTAAAGTATGGAAGTCAGTGCAATAAAAAATTACATAAAATACAGTATTATGTTTGAGATAAAAAAGAGGATCTGGGGCCATGTAGGCATTCCAGAAGGCAACTACTGTGATCTTCTACATTGAATGATGAAAGTCAGGGCTAGGGTGGTGGTGCTGACAACACTCACTAAGAATTGGAAGGAAGTACTCCTGTACTAGGGACTGCTACGGAATGTGACTGGATAGTATGGGAGATTCATGAGTCAAGATTTCATCCATGTGGGGTAAGACAGGGGTAGCCTGATGGTTCTTGCATTCAAGATCTGAAGTGTCAGACTAGAAAGATTGTTAAAATTTAAAGGTAAAATTGGTGATTTGCTATATGTGGTGTTTTATAGGGAAGCTTTGATAATAATACAGAATTATCCCAAAGGCAGTTGGCCTAGAATTAGAGCTAAAATATAGGAGGGGAGATAACAACATAAGACTTATCATCTCTCACAGCAGTATGTCAAGAAAAGGAAAAGCATCTGGAAAATAGGTTTAGAATGAGTGCACTGAATAATTATAAAACCCATCAAAGCTTGTTCTAAAATGAAAGCCTATTTTGACAGTATCAGAGAAGAAAAGTAGAGAAACGGTGTGTAATAGTCTTATAATAGTCTTGTACATAAGACACAGTGGTGAAGTTTTACTGAATTATGTGAAAAAATCCACGTTATTTCAGAAGGGATTTCTCGACATAGGGATACATAGCATATGGGAAGAACATCATTCTGACATTCAACCTTCTTAACGAGGACAGAAGACATATATGTTTACTAATAGAAGAAGTAAAAGTCAATATTCACCAAAAATATATAATAATTTATAAGGAACTAACTGATTCTTTGAAACAACATGATACTCTGATAATATCCAGCCTTGGTTAGACTGTTGAGTTTTGGAGGTAACTATTCCACCAGTCCCTTGACCTTATTAATTTATCACATAATGATGATCTCTGATAGAACATGCGAGTTCCTTAGTTCTAAGTGCCACCATGTCTAGAAGTGTCAAGTACAAGACTAATGCATCATCAAAATGAAAGAAAGAAAAAAAACAAGAAGGCTAGAGTATGGTAGACAGCGAAAATAAGAAACAAATATGCAGGACTGGGGCCACAGTTATCACCAGTGGCCTAAGGAGGCAGCTAACTAATTTTCCCTGCTCTGAGGCAAAACAAATATTCTCCCTTTAACACTGTCCAGCAAAAACAAGGCATGTATATTTTCTTTTATTCCTCAAAACATTGTTTTATCATTGCTAGTTCTAATGGATATATACTTACATACCACCACCAATATTCTTAATGGAAATAAAAAAGAATGGTTAGTTACAATGATATGTAGTAAAATTTAGTCAACTCTGAAAAAGCAACTGCAGTTAAAACAGTGGGTCAGGGATGGATAAATCCATCTATAGTATTTCATTGGGCAACTGAATTACTCTTCACAAGGTTGTATTCCACAATATATTGTATTTAGTAAATCTCAGAAAACCACATTAGCTTTAGAGTTCATGCGAGTACATAGTTTTTTTTTAATTTTGTTACCATTAATCTACAATTACATGAAGAACATTATGTTTACTAGGCTCTCACCTACCCCAAGTCCCCCCCACAAACTCCATTACAGTCACTGTCCATCAGCATAGCAAGATGTGGTAGAATCACTACTTGCCTTCTCTGTGTTGTACAGCCCTCCCCTTTCCCCAACCCCCACATTATACATACTAATCATAATACCCCCTTTCTTATTCCCCACCCTTATCCCTCCCTAACCTCCCATTCTCCCCAGTCTCTTTCCCTTTGGTAACTGTTTGTCCATTCTTGGGTTCTGTGATTCTGCTTCTGTTTTGTTCCTTCAGTTTTTCTTTTGTTCTTATACTCCACAGATGAGTGAAATCATTTGGTATTTGTTTTTCTCCACTTGGCTTATTTCACTGAGCATAATACCCTCTAGCTCCATCCATGTTGTTGCAAATGGTATGATTTGTTTTCTTCTTATGGCTGAATAATATTCCATTGTGTATATGTACCACAGCTTCTTTATCCACTCATCTACTGATGGACACTTAGGTTGCTTCCATTTCTTGGCTATTGTAAATAGTGCTGCGATAAACATAGGGGTGCATCTGTCTTTTTCAAACTGGAGTGCTGCATCCTTAGGGTAAACTCCTAGAAGTGAAATTCCTGGGTCAAATGGTAAGTCTATTTTGAGCATTTTGAGGAACCTCCATATTGCTTTCCACTACGGTTGAACTAATTTACATTCCCACAAGCAGTGTAGGAGGGTTCCCCTTTCTCCACAACCTTGCCAACATTTGTTGTTGTTTGTCTTTTGGATGGTAGCCATCCTTACTGTTGTGAGGTGACATCTCATTGTGGTTTTAATTTGCATTTCTCTGATAACTAGCAATGTGGAGCATCTTTTCATGTGTCTGTTGGCCATCTGAATTTCTTCTTTGGAGAACTATCTGTTCAAGTCCTCTGCCCATTTTTTAATTGGATTATTTGATTTTTGTTTGTTGAGGTGTGTGAGTTCTTTATATATTTTGGATGTCAAGACTTTATCGGATCTGTCATTCACGAATATATTCTCCCATACGTAGGGTACCTTTTTGTTCTATTGATGGTGTCCTTTGCTGTAAAGAAGCTTTTCAGCTTGATATAGTCCCACTTGTTCATTTTTGTTTTTGTTTTCCTTGCCTGGGGAGATATATTCATGAAGAAGTCACTCATGTTTATGTCCAAGAGATTTTTGCCTATGTTTTTTTCTAGGAGCTGTATGGTTTCATGACTTACATTCAGGTCTTTGATCCATTTGGAGTTTACTTTTATGTATGGGGTTAGACAGTGATCCAGTTTCATTCTCTTACATGTAGCTGTCCAGTTTTGCTAGCACCATCTGTTGAAGAGACTGTCATTTCTCTATTGTATGTCCAAGGCTCCTTTATTGAATATTAATTGACCATATATGTTTGGGTTAATGTCTGGAGTTTCTTATCTGTTCCACTGGTCTGTGGATCTGTTCTTGTGCCATTACCAAATTGTCTTGATTACTATGGCTTTGTAGTAGAGCTTGAAGTTGGGGAGTGAGATCTCTGCCACTTTATTCTTCTTTCTCAGGATTTCTTTGGCTATTCAGGGTCTTCGGTGTTTCCATATGAATTTTTGAACTATTTGTTCCAGTTCGTTGAAGAATGTTGTTGGTAATTTGATAGGGATTGCATCAAATCTGTATATTGCTTTGGGCAGGATGGCCATTTTGACAATATTAATTCTTCCTAGCCAAGAGCATGGGATGAGTTTCCATTTGTTAGTGTCCTCTTTAATTTCTCTTAAGAGTATCTTATAGTTTTCAGGGTATAAGTATTTCACTTCTTTGGTTAAGTTTATTCCTAGGTATTTTATTCTTTTTGATGCAATTGTGAATGGAATTTTTTTCCTGATTTCTCTTTCTATTGGCTTATTGTTAGTGTATAGGAAAGCCACAGATTTCTGTGTTAATTTTGTATCCTGCAACTTTACTGTATTCTGATATCAGTTCTAGTAGTTTTGGAGTAGAGTCTTTAGGGTTTTTTATGTAAAATATCATATCATCTGCAAATAGTGACAGTTTAACTTCTTCTTTACCAATCTGGATTCCTTGTATTTCTTTGTTTTGTCTAATTGCCATGGCTAGGACGTCCAGTACTATGTTAAATAACAGTGGGGAGAGTGGGCATCCCTGTCTTGTTCCCGATCTCAGAGGAAAAGCTTTCAGCTTCTCGCTGTTCAGTATGATGTTGGCTGTGGGTTTATCATATATAGCCTTTATTATGTTGAGGTACTTGCCCTCTATACCCATTTTGCTGAGAGTTTTTATCATGAATGGATGTTGAATTTTGTCGAATGCTTTTTCAGCATCTATGGAGATGGTCATGTTGTTTTTGTCTTTCTTTTTGTTTATGTGGTGGATGATGTTAATGGATTTTCAGCTGTACCATCCTTGCATCCTTCAGATGAATCCCACTTGGTTGTGGTGTATGATCCTTTTGATATATTTTTGAATTCAGTTTGCTAATATTTTATTGAATATTTTTGCATCTACGTTAATCAGGGATATTGGTCTGTAATTTTCTTTTTTGGTGGAGTCTTTGCCTGGTTTTGGTATTAGGGTGATTTTGGCTTCATAGAATGAGTTTGGGAGTATTACCTCCTCTTCTATTTTTTGGAAAACTTTAAGGAGAATGGGTATAATATCTTCTCTATATGTCTGATAAAATTCTAAGGTAAGTCCATCTGGCCCGGGTATTTTTCTCTTGGGTAGTTTTTCGATTACTGCTTCAATTTCTTTGCTGGTAATTGGTCTATTTAGATTTTGTGTTTCTTCCTTGGTCAGTTTTGGAAGGTTGTATTTTTCTAGGAAGTTGTCCATTTCTCCTAGGTTTCCCAGCTTCTTAGCATATAGGTTTTCATAGTAGTCTCTAATAATTCTTTGTATTTCTCTTGGTTCTGTTGTGATGTTTCCTTTCTCATTTCTGATTCCGTTGATGTGTGTTGATTCTCTTTATCTCTTAATAAGTCTGGCTAGAGGCTTATCTATTTTGTTTATTTTCTTAAAGTACCAGCTCTTGGTTTCATTTTTTTTTTCTATTATTTTATTCCTCTCAATTTTGTTTATTTCTTCTCTGATCTTTATTGTGTCCCTCCTTCTGCTGACTTTAGGCCTCATTTGTTCTTCTTTTTCCAATTTTCATAATTGTGACATTAGACTATTCATTTGGATTTGTTCTTCCTTCATTAAATATGCCTGGATTGCTGTATACTTTCCTCTTAAGACTGCTTTCGCTGCATCCCACAGAAGTTGGGGCTTTGTGTTGTTGTTGTCATTTATTTCCATATATTTCTGGATCTCCATTTTAATTGGTCGTTGATCCATTGACTATTTAGAAACATGTTGTTAAGCCTCCATGTGTTTGTGAGCCTTTTTTGCTTTCTTGGTACAATTTATTTCTAGTTTTACACTTTTGTGGTCTGAAAAGTTGTTTGGTAGGATTTCAATCTCTTTGAATTTACTGAGGCTCTTTTTGTGTCCTAGTATGTGGTCTATTCTGGAGAATGTTCCATGTGCACTTGAGAAGAATGTATATCCTGTTGCTTTTGGATGTAGAGTTCTATAGATGTCTATTAGGTCCATCTGTTCTAGTGTGTTGTTCAGTGCCTCTGTGTCCTTATTTATTTTCTGTCTGGTGGATCTGTCCTTTGGAGTGAATGGTGTATTGAAGTCTCTTAAAATGAATGCATTGTATTCTATTTCCTCATTTAGTTCTGTTAGTATTTGTTTCAATTATGCTGATGCTCCTGTGTTGGGTGCATATATATTTATAATGGTTATATCCTCTTGTTGGACTAAGTCCTTTATCATTATGTAATGTCCTTCTTTATCTCTTGTTACTTTCTTTGTTTTGAAGTCTATTTTGTCTGACACTAGTACTGCAACACCTGCTTTTTTCTCCCTATTGTTTGCATGAAATATCTTTTTCCATCCCTTGACTTTTAGTCTGTGCATGTCTTTGGGATTGAGGTCTCTTATAAGCAGCATATAGATGGGTTTTTTTTTTTTATCCATTCAGTGAATCTACGTCTTTTGATTGGTGCATTCAGTCCATTTACATTTAGGGTGATTTTCAATAGGTATGTACTTATTGCCATTTCAGGCTTTAGATTTATGGTTCCCAAAGGTTCCATGTTACTTTCCTTACTATCTAAGAGTGTAACTTAACTCACTTAGTATGCTGTTCCAAACACAATCTAAAGGTTCTTTTCTATTTCTCCTCCTTTTTCTTCCTCCTTCATTCTTTATATATTAGGTATCAAATTCTGTACTTTTTGTCTATCCCTTAATTGACTTTTGGGATAGTCAATTTAATTTTGCATTTGCCTCACAGTCAGCTCCTCCACCCTCCCTACCGTTATTTTACTACCTCTGGTGACAGCTGTACAACCCTAGGAACACTACCATCTATAGCAGTCCCTCCAAATTAGACTGCAAAGATGGTTTGTGGGAGGTAAACTCTCTCAGCTTTTGCTTATCTGGACATTGTTTAATCCCTCCTTCAAATTTAAATGATAATCTTGCTGGATAAAGTAATCTTGATTCCAGGCCTTTCTGCTTCATGGCATTTAATACGTCATGCCACTCCCTTCTGGTCTTTAAGGTTTCTGCTGAGAAGTCTGATGTTAGTCTGATGGGCTTTCCTTTGTATGTGATCTTATTTCTGCCTCTGGCTGCTTTTAACAGTCTGTCCTTATCCTTGATCTTTCCCTTTTCAATTACTATGTGACTTCTGCTGTCTTCCTTGGGTCCCTTGTGTTAGGGGATCTTTGGATCTCCGTGGCCTGACAGACTATGTCCTTCCCCAGATAGGGGAAGCTTTCAGCAACTACCTCCTCAAAGACACTTTCTATCCCTTTCTCTCTCTTCTTCTTCTGGTATCCCTATAATGTGAATATTGTTCCGCTTGGATTGGTCACACAGTTCTCTCAATATTCTTTCATTTTTAGAGATCCTTTTTTCTCTCTGTGCCTCAGCTTCTTTGTATTCTTCTTCTCTAGTTTCTATTTCATTTATTGTTTCCTACTTTTAATACCCTCCATCGTGTTCTTTAACGATTGTATCTCTGACCTGAATTCATTCCTGAGTTCTTGGATGTCTTTCCATACCTCCATTAGGATGTTGATGATTTTTATTTTGAACTCCCTTTTAGGAAGTGTCATGAGGTCCATATCATTTAAATCTTTCTCGGGAGTTGTATTAACAATTTTACTCTGGACAAGGTTCCTTTGGCGTTTCATGTTTGTATATGGTGCCCTCTAGTGTCCAGAAGCTCTATTCTGGAGCTGCTCAGCCCCTGAAGCAATGTCAGGGGTCACAGGGGAGTGCTGGCGTAGAAAAGAGCTGTTCGCCACCTCCTGGCTACTGTGCCTGTCTTCACTGCCTGAGCCAGTGGGCCGGTCACACAGGTATAAGTTTTTGTCCCAGAGCAGCCAGATATAGATCCCTGCTTTCCACAAGCAGCCGGATTCCCAGTCTCCCCAGGAACTCTGCCTGTATTAACTTTCCAGCCCAGTATTCATGTGAGTCTCATGAAAGCACCATGAAATGTAGGTTTATGCTGTCAGCGCAGATCTCCAGAGCTAGGTTTTCAGCAGTCCCAAGCCTTCCACTCCCTCCCTGCTCCATTTGTCTTCCTCCCACCGGTGAGCTGGGGTGGGGGAGTGGCTCAGGTACTGGGGAGCCACAGCTCTGGTATGTTACCCCGTTAGCTGAGGTCTGCTCTTTTCTCCAGGTGTGTGCAGTCTGATGCTGTCCTCTTTCCTGTTGCTCTCTCAGGATTAGTTGTGCCAATTAAATTTTCTAATTGTGTCCAGTTTTAGGAGGAAGCCTCTGTCTCTCCTCTCACACCGCCATCTTTAATCCTATGTTTTTTCTAGCACGAGTGTACAGTTTTCAAAGCAGTTTAAAAATCATGACAATAGGTTTGGTTTCTGTAACAAATAATTTAAATTAACATTAGCCTGGAAGCAATTGCTCTAGGTCTTCAGTGCAAAAAGGAAGAAACCAAATCAAGAATTGTAAAAATATTCTTCAAAACGATAGGCTTCACTAAGTCTGTTTACTGTAACTGCAACATTTGATTCCCAGATTAATGAAATAAGCAATAAAAATTGACTCACTGCTGAGGACATTACTAATAAAGTTTAAGGGACAACAAAATTCTATCTGTGATGGACTTGCACTGCTCAAATATCTATGCTTACTCACCACTCAGCTTTGTCAATAAAGAAAATGACATAATACCTGAAGAAGATTGTGTTAACACTTTGGGGGGAAAAAAATGTTGCCCCTGATGGTTTCATACATGAGGACTAAGATAATTCTCAAAAGTCAGATTGTTTTCAAAATTCCATTTGACATTAATGTATTTGTTATCAAAACAACTGAAAGGTATTCCATCTTTTTATTTATTTTCCCTGCCATCTTCTTTACATTAAGATAGCTGGGAAACTTTTTTGGTTTTACAGGGGCTTTTTTAAGCATTAATGTAGACCATAACATAGTGGTATTAATTTTTTGTGTTGTGGAAAGGACAGAGCAGCAAGTTGACAATTCAAAGTTTGAGGTTTGCTGATCTCTATGCTAGTGTGTGAACCTCAATAGATATCTAATGTTCTATGATTATGCTCAAATGCATAGTGAAGACAAAATTTGCTATATTTCATGGTTGAGGAGAATTAAATATTAAAGATTTGCTTTGGATTTATACTTCCAATCATATGTCATTCCAACCATTCTGAAGGTCCATCCCCAAAAAATAGAATTTTATTCCAAAAAAAGGACAATGAGCATAATTTTAATACTTGCTTCTCTCACTGGAAAAAAAGAAAAATGAAAGATTTTATTTAAGCAGTTAACCTCTTTCATATCAATTATTGTCTGAAATATATTAATCCTGAACTACCAATAGAAATATTGAAGGTAGTCATGCCTTATTTCATCCAACCAAAAAATTTGACATCTGTTTATCAATGTAGCTATCATCTATCTATTTATTCATCTTAAAATCATAATATTCCATAAATGTAAAAGAGTACAATGGAGAATAATTTGTTGTTAAGAATATTTCTCTTCACCTTCACCATTCTCATAACATGAAAACTTACTAAGTTCTCTCTTACACCTACACCTGTGTCCTGGTCTTTCTCATTTGCATACATGCTTGATTTAAAGAAGAGAAGTTTCATAAATAAGTGGAAGCAAAATTAGATCTATAGATTACAATAACTTACATAGGTCCTGACTTAGTTCATTATATTTCTTTTATTCAGTCTCATAAAATAAGTTTTTATGAATGTGTGCTTTTAACTTTATTGAATATTCTTAAGACTACTTTTAAGGTTTGAAATAAACATCTTATTCCCTGTTATTCAACTACTTCCAGCAATGTTTATTCATTCTTATCACTTGCTTATTAGGTTTAGCTTGATTCAAATGGAATTGTTCAGTGATATTTTCTTTAAATAGTGCACTTTAAAATATGTTTAATTCAAAATACAATTCCCTTATTTACCAGTGACCCAATATCTCCTTCTTTTTCTTAGTACTTTCATACTGCTATCTAAATGGCACTTTTAAAAACAGACTATCTTTGTATGTAAAGGGGTGGTACAAGTATTACTCAATTCAATTGAAGACTATGCTTTGAACTTTAGAAAAGAAGCTCCATTTAATTAGCATTAACTGATTCCTTTCAGATATTGATGCTATTAAATTTTGTCAAATATATTAACTCAGAGCTTAGTTTTCAAGCATGAAATTAAATCACTCTTTTATATATAATAATCCTTAGACGTCTATATCTCACTAAGCTTTTATAAGACAATTTTACTTAGGTCTAAGGCATTTTAAATTGGAGAAAATGTATAGGCTTTTTTTTCAAATAATAATATGATTATTTTGTAGTCTATTTTTATTTTCTAAATAACTATTTTTAGCTGTTTAATATTAGGCTTTCCAGGGAATTTAACTCTAAGAGAAAGAAAAATAGATATAAATATCCTTTAGTTGGCATTTTAAGTTTAGTAAATTGTGTCATGACTTGGATTGTATGATGCTATGTTTATCAGCTGTGTATTAATATTGTGTAGGATAACAATCTAAAAGACTGTCAACAATAATCTGGTCACTAGAATTTTTTACAAATCATTCAAATATTAAAATTTCAACAAAATAGTTTTTGCATTAATGTTTGCAAAAAGTGGAATAGATATGAATTCAGAAGAAAAGGAAAGAGGGAATTTATAACTGTTAGAGAATGGATTGTTCAAACTTTTTAAAATGGATGATTAGTGGTATAAAATCATGTGGACTTTAGATTTCATTAACATATTTAAAATAATCAGATAGAGGGTTTTGTGTCAATGTTAATAATAAGTATATGATAAATTTTTGCAACTGTTTAAATTTGATGACAAAAATTTTATTTGGACATTTAAATACACACACCCCATTTTAAAATAACTTGTGAATCTTTGAAAATCAGATACCTTGGAGAAAGGGGATAAAGAACTCTGACTAATTATCAGTCATTCCCCACAGAATGTGGTCTGAGGGAAAAAAAAAAGGAAGCCCAGGTGGCTAATAAGAATACTGGCTACATAAAGAACTGATAAGGAGACTTAACATGTGGTTAACTAAAACCTGAATAAGTTGATTGACTAGATTTTTATGTCACAGAATGGGTGATCAATAAATACGTGTTGAAAAGAATGAAATAAAAACAATAGATCTAAAAAAAGTTCCCTTGAGTCCCTATCTGCTTTAATGGTAGGGTATGTGAAATTCTGTCTTAACTTGGTAAGATCAGCTGATGACTTTTTTTGTCCTAAGTCAAGAAAGCTGCTCAATTCAAAGTCATGGAAAAAAATGGGCTTTTACCGGTAATAAAAATAATATTTGTCAATTACTGTATATTTATATAAATACTATTCTGTCTCCCAACTTAAGCTCTTGTATTCTTTCCTTTTTTTCACCCAAACTTTGAAGCAGTATTTTCTACAACACTGGCCTAAATCAATACCTAGATTCTATTACTGTTCTAGAAATCTACATAAATTATAAGGGTATAATTATGTGGTTATGTATACTTGGAGATATTCTGTATTAGTTTATTATCTATCAGATATGTTAATATAATCAGGAAACTTCAAGAAATCAACAAGGTACTAGGAGAAAGATAAGAGGCAGAAGCTTAGAGTGTTTACATGCTTCCAACTATAGTTATAAAATGAGGTTAAATAGGAATATAGCTCATGTTTGACCAGGTAGAGCAGAGTCTGGCTAAATCTAAACCACTAGCCAGCACTCTCAGTTGCTCTGGTTGACAATTCTCTTCACACATGTGATAATACACTGAAAGTAGTCACATCTGAATAAGTAAACAGTTACTGGGCACAGAATTTTAGGTGTCTTGTAGCTTTAATTTTGAGGAACAATTGTATTGGAATTTTGGAGGAATTTGAATAAAGAGCAATGAATGAGATTCCATGAGGTCATATCCCACTTTCTACCTCATTCACAGGCTTCTAGTCCCTCTCGCCTCCTTGTACCTATCTCAGACTGCTATCCTTTTTGGGCTCTCTCAATGCTCTTCCTCAAAGATTTCTATTACTTTCTTTAAAGTTGTTAGTCCTAATGTCTGAACTTTCTTTGATAAGCCTTTCCTGATAACACTATCTAAATAAATACACAGCAACTTCCCAATTGCCTTATCTTGCTTCATTTTTTTTTCATAGATCTCATCACCGTCTAGTTATTATTCAGTTTATCTACCTATTATCTATCATCTATCATCTATGTCTATTTAACTAGGATTTATGCTCCATGAGGACAGAAGTTTTGTCTGGTTTGTTCACTCCTATACTTCTAAATCTAGTCCCTAGGACAGTTCCTGTTCATAGACGATTCTTGATAATTATTTGTTAAATGAATGAGTGAATATGGTAGAAAAGACAAATAACTTTTTAAATGATGTCTACTAAAACCAGTTCAATAGTAAGTGTCCAATAACTATTTGCTAAATGCTCTGCTAATGACCTTACAATATTGGCCTGATAGCCACTATCTTACTTCTGGTTCCTCAAATCAAGAAGGAATTTCAATAGCATTTTGAAATTAAAATACAATTTTCTTTTGATGATTCAAAGCCTCCATCAAATATATAAACAAGGAATTATATGCGTATAGTGAAGATAATTTTAGATTTTAGTGAGTTATGAGTAAACAGGATGAAGTAAAGATATCTTTAGTATTTTAAAAGAAAAATGTCATACTTTTAAATTTAAGTATATAGAGTTAAGAGTGCTTTTGAGACTAATTATGAATAGTACTTCTATACAATAGAAATGTGTGACCTTATTGTTAATTATAGATATTGACAATCTAGTAAACTTTTTAAATTCATTTTTTCAATCAGAGGCTTTTAAATAAATACACAAGGAAAAAAACAAATATGGTTTTGATTTTAAGAATAATATATATCATTTTTACATGGCCTATTTACTATTTATTATTAATTAGCATACAGACCTATAATAACAAATAGGTATTATTAATCATATTTTAGAATAATTGTGTTGAAATTTTATTTTATTTCAACTGTAAAACACCTACATATTTAAACAAAACAACTTCTGCTCTTAGGAAGAAATATTTTTTTTCTAAAATTAGGCCTAAATGAAATTGTAGGAGTCATGTAAGGTAAAATTTATGTTCATTTGTTATTTTCTTTGTGAGATTTTTGAGTAATGTAAAAAACAGTTTAAACTGTGAATTTGACAGCAGACTATCTAGTGTAATTGACACCAAAATCTTTCACATTTGCTTTTTACAACACTCATTCATTATAAGAAATAATTTCAGTGATTTGTTGACATTAAATTCAGCTTAGCATATATTCTATTAAGGAAAGAATTTTAAATGTAATGGCTAGGTGAGTTTTAGAAGGTGGAAATTCAAATGCCAACCTCAAAAAATAGATTGAATATTGAGTTCTGGTATATCACTATGTTATACTATAAACTATGGATTTTAATTACTAGTAATTAAAAGCTAGTTTTAATGACTATGAATCAATCATGCCTCCACCTTCAAGATGGCTATTGTTATCTCCCCTTTCTATCAACTACTCCCATAGCACCAAAGTGTTTCTATATTCCTTATTATAATAACTGTCACTATATAATCTTGTACACATAAAAAAAAATAAGCTTCAGTATATTCTTGATTTCTCTTTTTAATCCAACAACCTCCCCCATCCCACTCTCTCTCTCTTCTTTCACGTACACACACATACAAACACGCATATACACACACACATTCTCATAGTGATGAAATTATGCTAATATTATATCCTAAAACATTCCTAGATTGTTTCATTTATTTTCAGTTTCTACCTTAACATATAGCTGGCTAAAAAGAAACTTTTTTAAAGAAAAAAATTTAAAACAACATGAGAAAAAATACACATTTTATAGCAGAGAAAAACAAAAGGAACAGCAGTGGATTTCTCCTAGGAAAATAAAAATAAATTGGGTTGGAAGACAATTAAATATATATTTATAGTGCTGAAATAAATTTAAAAGTGCCAAACTGGAATTCAATATCCAGTGAAAATATTTTTAAAAGCATGGAATAAAGACATGTTTAGATAAATAAAATCTGAGAGAAATTGTTGCCATAAAAATCTAACTACAAGAAATAATAAAGGAAGCCCCTCAGGTTAATAGAAATTGACACCAAAAAAGCAAAGTTAATCTACATAGAGGAATGAAGAGCATCAGAAAAAGTAAAGAAGTGGCTAAATATAAAAGATTTTTTAATCATATTTAACTTTGTTAAATAATGTGGCTTGTTTTCAGCTTAAATAATGATAATATGTATTGTGAAGTCTATAATATATGTATGAGTAAAATATATGCTAAGATCACACATGCCAAGAGAAAGTAAGTGTGATTAATGCTAAAATGTTCAGATGTGGTTTTATTTAAGTAACATAGTATTTTTTAGCATAAACAAGAATACTTCAAAGATATAACTGTAGTATTTAGAAAAATCACAAAATTGCCTGTGGACTTATGTAGCTACAAACAACTCCCTCCTAAGAATAAATATGAAAAGTAGAAGAAAAAATTTACATATAAATATTGGAATGACAACATCAGCCAACTTTACCTATATGATATTTATAAATCTGTATATAAAACTATATATAAAACAATGTCAAAATATGTATTATTTTCAAATCCACAGAGTATGTTCACTAAGATAAGTTTCAAAGAATTGTAATCATATAAAGCTAGTTCTCTATCAAGTGATAAAGTCTTAGAAGCAGTGACCCTTGTGGCTACTGATTTGACTTACCGTACTTCCATAAATTTGATCATGAAGGAGATAAAAGAAACTTATGGACCTCAAAGACCCTCCCTACATAGGAAGCAACATAAGAATCATATTTACATTGTATCCCTAGACCCCCATTCGGGTAAATAGCAGAATTTTCCAAATCTGTGCCTGGCCTTAGTCCATTTTCATATCAATAGTTCACCACTACTACCTCCCGCAGCCTCCAGAGCAAGGGGTGGAGAGAAAATGGCCAATCTCTCCTCCCCTCCATGCCTGGTACATAATTAGTTTGGTGCCTGCCAGTCACCAAGGACCTGCCCACAGAGTTCTCCCCAGAAGAGGCAGATGGGGGAAGTAGAGTGTGGTCCCAGGTGGCAGAGCCTGAGTGATGGCTGGAGGACAGTGCCAAGCCTGGTTAGTGACTGTAGGGAATTAAAGTCTTTCTCCCAACCTACCCTTTCCTTTGACTTATTTCGGTCTCATCAGTTTCGTAGGGGATTCACCCCGGGCTGGGAACATGCTTCCCCCAGAACTACACCTCCAAATCTTGTGGGGCGAATGTAGAGTAGGTCTAGATAAATACTGAGTACACAAAGTATACATCATAGCTGAGGACAATTGAGCTTAGAGGACTCTCAGTCTTGTGAAGGACTGTTGGCAAACCTGCCCATCTTCCTTCCTTATCTTTATTTTTATGGTGAGGAAAAAAAAAGAGGAAGATACCATCTCTAACTTCCAACTGCATTTTCTGTGCAAATGTCTTTGAAAAAACAGTCTAGAAATGCTGTCAAATGGCATGTTGAAATGCCATGAAGATTTCCCTTCCACCAAGCATAACTGTATCAAATTGGAATCCAATAACTTTAAGATAGTTATAAAATGCCCAAATATTTGGGCCGCCATTGTGCATAGGGCCTTTCGTGTTGCCAATGACAGAGCAGCTTTGTCGACCATGATTCTACACACACATGCCACATGCACTCTCCCTGTGAGCCAGTCCAGTGCAGCACCTCAGTGGCCCTGGACAGCTTGATGTCCATGATGGTTGTGTGGCAGCAGTAGGACAGAAAGCTAATTGATAATAAAAATAAAAAGCATCAAAATTTATGGGAAACAAAACAATCTTTAGAATAAAACATAGTTTATACATTTAACAAGAGAATGGTATAAGTCAATGATGACATCTTATAGCTAAGAAGCTAAGTAATAAATTAAGTAATTAAGTTCTGTTCCTTTAACTAGAAGAAAAAAATATAATGAAGATAAAAGAAGATTTTAATAAGGAAAAACACAAATAGAGAAAAATTGAAAACCCAAATGCTAATTTTTATAAAGTCCTAGTCAGATTGATCATAATAAAAGGGAAAAATCAGAAACAAGAAACCTATACATATATTAGAGATATTAAAATGATAATAGAAATTTATTATAAATAATTTATGCCAAATATTATGGAGTACTTATAAAATTTATAAAAATTAAAATTTTATAAAAATGAAAAACTCTTTGACAAGAACAAATTGCAAAAACTGACTTAAAATATGAAAACAGTTATATTTTAACAATGGAAATTTTTCTCAAAAATCTTTCCATGAAGAAAATTCCAAACCCAGTTGATTTCATGAATGAAGTCTATCAAACATTTAAAAACATAAATATATTTAAGTCACCTGAGTTTGACCAAGGTACAAAGGCAATTTAGTAGAGAAAGTATGATCTTTTCAACAAATAGATTTTGAATAACTGGACATTCACATGCAAAGAGAAAAAAATCTAAACACACAATCCTCACAGACTTTATAACTTTCACAAAAATAACTCAAAATGGATCATAGACTTAAAACTATGTGCATTTTGAATAATGGAGAAAAAATCTGAAACATCTTAGATTTTAAGTTTCATATATTTATATAAGAAATATACAACAGTACCACTATGAATTGATTGTAAAAGCAGACTCACACAGTCATTTATTTTACCCAACGCCAAACTTTAAAGATTATTAGAAAGGATATAAGTAAAATTAATGTGCAAATACAGCACCATCCAACATCCAATCCTGGAAGACACTCAAGCAATAAGATGTAGCTTCCCCAAAAAAGGAAAGAAAGAAAGAAAAATAAATGCATCTTTTTCTGCATTAGCCCATGTTTTGTTCTCAGATTAACAGAAGACTTCTAAGTATGTATCACATTAGCTAAGAGGAAATCATTTAAGTTTGGAGCTTCTTGGTCTTCATACTTCATTAGGCATGTTGGTAGATAATCTATGTGTATAGCTCCATTCCCCAGCTAGCTGGTTCCCATAAATTCAAGCTAATTTACCATTAGCAATTTAGAGAACAATCTAAAGAGACCTGCTAAAACATTCTTAAGTAAAGATTTCTGAGGTCATCTACTCGAACCATTATCAGAGACACTTCTGTGGAAGCCATCTTCAAGTACATTCTCTACTGTGAATACTAAGTACAGTTCTTAATTACATTAGTGGCTTCTCCAGGTGCAAAAAAAATGGTTTGCCATTTTTTGTCCTCTACATGGATGAGCATGCCTGTTTGTTATTGCATGAGGTTACTTCTAGAAATCTGAATAAAGCACTTTGGTTAGCATTCCAGTCCCCATCTGAGCCAGCACTGGGGCCTCTATGGTGGGTATAAATGTGACACCCACCTCAGCTTTTCCTCTGGATTTCCTTAGTGACTTCCTTAACTGAATATTCTACATGAGGATTTCTTTTAAATCGCCAATCATCTAAGATCCATTTGCCTAAACATACCATAAGGCCATTAGATTCTGTCCAAAGTTATGTCAGTACCTGAAAAGTTTCCTTGGGCAGGAGCCTAATTCCTAAAACACTCATGACTTTCAGCTCTGCCCCTAATGTAGATTAACTCTCATTTTTTTTTTTCCCTCTGAAGCTCATCTACAGGTTCAACACAATTCACAACTTTAATTTTAGGAACTGCTATCAGGGAACCTTTCAGCATGTTTTGGCTTGACTAGGAGATATTCTTAGGGTTCAGTCAACGCAGTAAAGGACTAGGCCGACTATCAACATGCTCTACCATTGATCACATAGGCCTGGAGGCAGCCTGTGCATACAGCAGTCCCCCTTTATGCACTGTTTTGTTTTTCACGGTTTCAGTTACCCAAGGTCGATCACAATCTGGAAGAAATGATCCTTCCTCTGACTTATAGTCAGAAAAGCAGTAGTAGCCTAACACTGTATCACAGTGCTTACATCATTCACCTCACTTCATCTCATCATGTAGGCATTTTATCATCTCACATCATCACAAGAAGGGTGAGTACAATACAATAAGATATTTTTAGAGAAAGACTACATTCATATTACTTTCATTACAACATATTGTTATTATTATTCTATTTTATTACTAGTTATTATTAATCTCTCACTGTTCCTAATTTGTAAATTAATTTTACTATCCAGTTTCAGGCTTCCTCTAGAGTTCTTGGAACATATCCCCAGCAGATAAGGGAGGACTATTTTATATCCAATAAACTGCTCCTGAAATTTCTCCTGTCAAATACTATTGAATACATCATTTCCATTTATCAATAAGTTCTGCTGAGCTACACTCTGTCTCAACTTTTTCTTCTATGTTACTCAGAATTACCTTATACCCTTCCTTGATAATGGTCTTTTTCCACACCCAATAATAAGCTAGTAATTTCCTTTCAGCGCATATATATCAAGCAACCACATAAGTCAGCTTTGAGTCTAAAATCCCAGTAGTCTCCGTTAAACAACAGTACATGGTTGCCTTAGACCAAAGATGTGCATTCTAGATTCAAATATCTTTAAAATGATTTGAACAGGCTGTAAGGCTGAGTGACTCAGCTTGAGTCACAGCCTTGTGAAAATGTTTACAGCATCTGCCCTGGGCTCTACTAAATTCTAATTTCTTTTGGGGGAACTTTCTAATAGAACCAAATAGTATTATATGGGAATAGAGTTCACCAAAATGAGTAAAATTTCACCAATCTCTGAGCTTCCTATTTAGTTGTAGTCAGAAAAAGCATTTTGTTGCTCACAGTTTGAGGAATTATTAGGAAAAAATAAGTTAAAAGGATCACTTGGGAGGAAGATTATAATGAAAAAAATTTGAGAAACACTGATCTAGGTTTCTTGGTTTTGTTTTTCTGTATTTTTTTTCTGCAGCCTTAGTTGAAAAAGCCATCCCTTCATGCATGTAATGGTTCTATTTCCATTTTCTCTCTATGTTCCATTGATCTGTATTTTTATACTTGTATCAATGCTAGACAGTAATTTGAAAGCATGGAGTTTAAGTCTTCCAACTTTGTTCTTTTTCAGTATAATTTAGCTACTCTAGGTCCTTGGAATTTCCAAATAGATATTAGAATATGCTTTAAATTTTTTAATAAAAAGTTGGTGGGACATTGTCTGAAGGCTCCCCAATCTTTGGTATCTTATTGAATATTACATTTAGGAGTAGGCCAAGCAAAGATAATATTTGGAAGACAGTTACTGATTAGCTTACTCTGTTGCCATGCTTGAGATAACTAATGAGAAAAATACTTGTACAAACTAAAAGAAAGAAGGCATTACGGGAAAATAAAAAATGCTGTTCCCTTCTAGGTCTCATCCTCATTAAGGTAGGAAAGCATCTTGCCTACTTTCCCAAATTTACCAATACATAAGTTGCTTTCTTCTACACTCATATAATGAATAAAGGATTAAATAGTAGAAGAATTTGAATTAGGTGAAAAATCTTTCCTTTTGGAAATCAGGAGATAGGAAAATGAATTTTCTATCAACAGTTCAAAAACTTCCTGGTGGTTTTGTCCATAGCAATTTTCTTGTTCTTGTTCTTTTTCCCACTTTTAAAAAATTGATTAATTAATTAATTAATTAATTAATTAATTTAGGTATCATTAATATACAATCACATGAGCGATATTGTGCTTACTAGATTCCCCTAATTATCAAGTCCCCTCCACATACCCCATTAAAGTCACTATCAGCATAGTAAGATGCTATAGTCACTGCTTGTCTTCTCTGTGCTATACTGCCTTCCCCGTGCCTGTCCTTACGTTATGTGTGCTAATTGTAATGCCCCTCATTCTCCTTCTCCCTCCTTTCCCACCCACCCTCCCCAGTCCCTTTCCCTTTGGTAACTGTTAGTCCATGCTTAGGTTGTGTGAATCTGCTGCTGTTTTGTTCCTTCAGTTTTTGTTTTGTTCTTATACTCCACAGATCAGTGAAATCATTTGGTACTTGTCTTTCTCCAGTTGGCTTATTTCACTGAGCATAATACCCTCTAGCTCCACCCATGTTGTTGCAAATGGTAGGATTTGTTTTCTTCTTATGGCTGAATAATATTCCATTGTGTATATGTACCCCATCTTCTTTATCCATTCATCTACTGATGGACACTTAGGTTGCTTCTATTTCTTGTCTATTGTAAATAGTGCTGTGATAAACATGGGGTGCTATGTCTTTTTCAGACTGGGGGATTCTGCATTCTTAGGGTAAATTCCTAGGAATTGAATTCCTGGGTCAAATGGTATTTCTATTTTTAGTTGTTGAAGAACCTCCATACTGCTTTCCACAATGGTTGAGCTATTTTACATTCCCGTTCTTGTTGTTTTTTTAACTTGAAAGTTATTCTGCAATAGTCAAACATTGTGCAAATGATGTGTACACACTGGGGTTGAAGTAAGTTTGGACCATTCTTAAAATACTAGAGAGATCACTGTCAAGTCAATTTTTCTTGTGGGCTCAACAGGAGAATTAGAAGGTTAAAAACAGCTATTTGCAAATCTCAATATTCTAAGAAATTTCTGTAATTATTTAATTAATTATAGAAACTATAGGGGTTTACACAAGAATCTGTCCAATAGAATTCTTTGCATTGAAGTGTTACATAATCTGTCCTCTCCAACATGATAGTTACTAGCTATATTAAGCTAGAAAACACTTAAAATGTGTTTGAAAACTGAATTTTAATGCTTATTTAGTTTCAAATTATTCAAAATTAACTTAAATTAACTCAAAATAGACATGGGTGGCTCTTGCCCCTTATATGTACTCATTCTCAGTGATAATATATAATACTTTTTTATGTTCAAAATGGTGATTAACACAATTATCTCAGGAAAGTATATTGGCCTTTTTATGTTATTTAATGTTATGTGTAATTCCACTGTGCCTCTTATGGGCATCCCACTTATAAGGGCTGATCATAGATATTAAAATGTACTGAATTAATATATGGAAAAGATTTTGTACAATAATCACATAAAAACACAATTTCAAACTATTTAATATTATACTTCATTTTCTTCAGAATGTGTATAGTTTGATCATCATATAAAATTTAGCTATGGGTATGGGAAAGGACTAAAAAATAATATACTTTAAATTAAAACCATTTTTCTTGGAGTAATAGGAATATAGCAAGTCATGTCTTATAAGTATTTTTCATATTGTTTCCAGGTTGGTTGTGCAAATATTTTTACAAAAACAGCTTCTCAACTTTTAGAATTCATTTAAGATCAAGATGATGAGGAAAACATGGTTTATTGTGTATGGGTTTGAAATTATTTCACTATCACTGTGTAGAGAAGGCCATGACTCATGTTTAATAGAACAGAAAGTGCACAGAGGAACAGTTAAAATGATCTGATAGGGTTAGCATAAAATACTTTCTGGAAAAATGATGATAAATTTTCAATACAGGCAAAACTTGCAAAGGTTATAAGACATTTTATATGTCATGAAAAGTAATTTGTGGCATAAAAGCCAAATAGGAGAGCAAAAATTGGAAGTTTTGCTCTATATATTATATACTGAACAATGAAATGAAATATATAGAAGGGAAATAGATGCTTCAGCACATACAACTAATGCAAGCATAGGTAAGTTTATAAAAAATATTTAGGGAAGAAATGTAGATACATGAAATTCATCAAATATTGTTAGCTAAGTAAATAGCCAAAAATATTTAAAACACTTTAACTGATGCTAACAAGACTTATTTAATATGTCTCTAACATTTATATTATAGTTATAAAATGAGTCCTTATGATTTTATAAAGATGATATTTTAAATTGAACTTGGATGGCTTGTCCTTTTACTTATACTCTGAGGATAGTGTATATATTTAGTCTCATAAATCAATGAAGCATTATATTCTCACAAAAAATTATATGATTTGCTAGTGCCTCAATGACCAGTGAAATAAAAGGTACTGGGGAAATAGAACAGAAGTAAAATATTCTGTGAAAATGAGATATATGAATATATTAAGGTAACAAGTTTTGATAAACTTTCTTCATTTGGGTTTTGAAACAAATTATTAAACACAGCCAGATACAGTGCATGGAAGTGTAAGAGATACTGGTTTGTGACTTAGAAACATATTCTGATTTCTAACATTAAGTAGTTTTCTTTGTCATTAATTATCTTTGTTATATAATGCAAATACAGAACTTCTCTGGGTTATGTTTTTTTCATCAATAAAATATGAGAGTTGAAATGAAGTTAAAAAAGAGCATATTGATCTGGAGAAAGGAAGAATAGTCATGGATCCAGTTTTTTTATTTACTACCTATATAGTTCTGGATAAGTAATTATTACCTCTGTGTGTTTTTTCTTAATTACAAGACAATTTGGGGAGGATATAGGCCATTTAGAATTTATTTCTAAATTCTAAGACTCTAGTATTAAGTTGAGAAATGAAGGCATAAAATTGGCCAAGGCCACACAGTAAAGGAGAAATAAATATAAAAATGTATAAGCAAAGCAAACACAGTATTTTATTGTCTTAACATTTAGATATATTAAGATATTCAAAGTCAGAAAACTATTCAACCATTCATTGTTTTGATCATCTATGCCTTCATTAATCTATTCTTAGATTTAGTCATTTAACATACATTTTCATAAATCCTCAAGTGCCATGCACTGATATGCACCAGGGTGAAAAACTGTATGAGCCATTATATATGCTTTGGAAGATATGCTAGAATAGTAAAAAGCTAGGTATATAAATGTGTATTATGTTACAGATAAGAAAATAATATTTTAATACACAAAGAAACAATGACATACTACAGTCTGGAGAATTTGGCAAAAAAGTTCACATAGTAGAGTTTGAGTGAGGTATTGAAGGGTGATTTCTGCAGTCCAGATGTTTTTTGTCTCCCCTTCAAATTCATATGTTGAAAACCTAATGCCTATGATGATCTTAGAAAGGAGGGCCTTTGGGATGTGACTAAGCCATGGGGATACAGCTCTCATGAACAGAATTAATGCCCTTATAAAAGAGACCCCAGAGATATCCCTGCCCCCTTCTGCCATGTAAGGACACAGCAAGAAGCCAGCAGTCTGCCACCCAGTAAGGGCCAGAACCTGACCGTGCTGGCACCTTGGTCTTGGATTTTCAGCCCCCAGAACTGTGAGAAATAAAAAACTAGTCTGTGGTATTTTGTTATCGCAACCTAAACACACTAGAACAGTGGTGTTCCGTGTAATATTGCTGCATAACAAGCCACCTGAAACCTTAGTAACTTAAAGCAACAATTAACGATTATCAACAAAAAGCAATAATCAACTATTAAGGTCTTGAACCCGCAGTTGGGGAAGTACTCAGCAGGCAAGGCTCTTCATGGCTGCCTGAGGCCTGACTTGGGTGGGTTGATGGGGAACTGGAAGAATCACTTCGCACATGATTCTCTCACATGGTTTGCAAGCTGTTCTTAAATACCTCCAGCATGGTGGCTAGGACCCAAGAGAGGGCCCAGATGGCAGGTGGATGGTGCTGCCTTTTATGAGGAGACCTTGGAAATTACATAGCATACTTCAGCTGTAGGCACTTCCTGCCCAGATGCAAGTGGAATGTAATAGATACATCTCTTTATAGGAAGAACATAAAATCTCATTGCAAAAATGGCCTGTGGAATGAGATAATCTGGTTTGTGGCAAGCCTGGAAAATCAGATATGCTACGGAGCTGTTTTTTCAGATAGAGGAGGTAAGAAATTTCAAACAGATAGATCAGCATGGATAAAAGCATAGAACAGAAGAATATTTGGGAAAATGGATTTATGAACAAATATTTCCAATGTTTTCAGTCATTCTCCATTGAAAGTCATACTATTTTTTCTAATAATGCTTCATATAACAAATGTAAGCATAAAGGAAATGGACAAATATCATAAAATAAATTCCTATTTTGTGATAGCCTCACCTCCTTCAGCAGTACATATATACTTCATACAATTTATCTTATTTTACAATATAAGTTTATTAAGGGGAAAAAGTCATTTTAACAAAAACCCCAGAGGAAAAATTAAAGAAAACAACTCTGGTTAGTAAAGAACTATATATTAATATGATTCCAGCAGGGATTT
This sequence comes from Manis javanica, assembly GCF_040802235.1. Classification (NCBI taxonomy): domain Eukaryota; kingdom Metazoa; phylum Chordata; class Mammalia; order Pholidota; family Manidae; genus Manis; species Manis javanica. The sequence continues at coordinate 122,206,740 of NC_133160.1, read as the reverse complement.
ACTATAGGATATGACATAAATGATTAACAAAGTAGAACACCTGAAACTGAGGAATTGGACTTAGAAAAGAGCAAAAGGGATGTTGGCTTCCTTAAGTTCATGCAGAAAGGGCATATGTCTCTAGAATTCATGGTATTATTTGTAGCTGTGCACATTCCCCAGATAATCAATATGTGCAGGAAATATTCTGATCTCATTGTTGACCATCATTATCCAACTTAAAGTTTTGAAAAGCATGTCGATAACAATGTCAGGAGTCATCCAGTTCAAGGCACTTTTATAACAGACTTTGCAGTTATTTAGGACATGGTAAAATGTGGGAAAGAAATAAAACATTAAATTAGTGTTTTGGCTTGTTTTCTTTGGAATTTGGTTTTATCGCCCCTATTACATTCTATTTCTTAATTTTTAATTTTTAAAATATTTAAAATGTTACAAATGATTGAACTATATTACTTTAAATTTCATTTTTGTCTAGCAGGCATTTTATATGGCAGATATGTCAAAAGAAGTTTATTCCACATGTCATATAAATTTTAGCAGCACTATTATTAATACACAGACACATACATACCATACACATAGGTAACACACACAATTTTCTTCAATGGCAGTTTTGGTTTGTGTCCTTCGAGAAACAGATACCAGGACTACATTAGATTTCAGGAGATTTATTGGAAGAAATTGCTGTGAAGAATAGAGAGAAGGAACAGGTAAGCAAAGCCTCCAGACTCTACTGTATGTCTGAATCTGTTATAAGAAAGGATGAAAAATGAAAATTGGATAGAAAAATTTCAGACCAGCACAATTCTGAAAATTTTGGCCAAGCGAATGCAAACACCATTATATAAGCTTTTAACCCGTTTACAAGACTACTTTCCCCTGGGGAGAAACTGCTATGGGTTTGGATTATATGTAGATGATTGTGATTGTTTAATAATAATTTGTGGGTTCTGCATCAACCTAAACATGCACCTCCATCTGTAGCATTCAAAATCAAGGACACTGCTCCCAAGTTAGTCACTCTCAACATCCATCTTAGGGAAGTTCTTCAGGAAGCTGATAACATTGAGCCACTAAATAAGACAACTTCTTCATACTCTCTCCTGCTTTCAAGGGTTTCTTGTTTTCTTCCAGCCCCAATACCAGCATACTGTCTTAGTTAAGGGGATCATAGAGGTCCCAGTCTTGCAGAGAACAGATTTCCCAAGTAGGTGCAGCCCTGCACCAGATAACTCTGACCATCTCTACTCCAATATTCGTGACACTAAATCTCCATCTCTTAAAACTGAACATCTTTCTTATATGCATTAGCTGCCAGACATTTGATTGCTCATATTTCTAGAACTCAATTATTGTGGATAACTACATTAGAATGTTTTCACCCTCTTTCTTTTCCATAATTTGATTCCTATTTTCAGATATTTTGCTGTCTATGCTAGAGCATGTTTCAAAAAAACAGCAGACTCTGAATTTGAGATGGGAAACCAACAGAATCATGTTATTTTGAATGGGCTTTCTTTCTAGTGTCACTTATACCATTTACCTATTTATTGTCTTCCTGTGGCAGTCATGAACATGTACTGCTCAGATTGAATACTGTAGGGTTTAGGTGACTGGCAGGCAGTTCAATCTCTTGCCCTTCTAGATCCATAGTGGCATTCACTCTACACCTATGTATTCACCATTCTTAGCCAATAATTTAGCATAGCAATACTACTAGTGTTGATGCATTTGATGGACCATGAAACTCAAATAGTGGGTAACTTTGGCCCTGGTTATTATACATGTTAATAAAAGAAACAGGAGAAAGCTAAGTGGTTAGTCATGGGTTTGTCCCATTAGGTTGAAAATTGTTACAAGACTGTTATGAATGGGGTTGAATAATGTAGACATTGATGGAGTTGAAATAAAGTCCTAACACAACACTATTAGAGGTTTGCTGTATGGATGGGATCCCCTAATGGTTCCTCAATATGCACTGACCCTAAGTGAGTCCACTGTATTTACCCTACATTGGTAAAAGTTTTAAAGCTGGAAGGCAAAGAGGACAAGGAGAAACATGACTCAAATTTCTGGGGACAATGCACCAGTAAACTAATCAGAATGAGAAATGAGGACGGGGAAAGGATCCCTTGACTGGACTCCAGACCATTTGAATGTGTGCAGCTAAAATGGCCAGGAATAGAGAAGAAATTGTTTCTTACAATATAAGTTTGGATGGAAATTGGAAAGTTTGAACAGACTTTATGTAAAATGGTTGCATCTCTTTTTCCTGAATGTAAAATTGGGATGGATATTTGCTGACTAGGGAGCACATCCCTAACCTGCATTGTAAGACAGAAGGCATGTAAGTTTGCCCTTTACCAAGCATTGCATTAATTGGACATGCTAAATGGGAACCTGTAATCTTTAATTGAAGTTCTTAAATTGAAACAGTAGAGAACACCTGCTGGAAAAAATGATATTGAAACACTCATTAATAATGTGGTAGAAGCTGGAGTGATAGTACCAACAAATTCTCTATATAGTAGCCCCAAGTGGCACGTGAAGAAGATGAATGACTCATAGATACCTAAGTGTAGACTATTTAGGTGTGAGTAAAGCATACTAAAGAAGTCCAGCTCCTGGTTAAAATCTACATGTGAATTTTTTGGCCTGACAAATAGGCAGTTACAAAGCTTTACCTGGCAGAACTCATGGAGGAAAGCTGCCCTACCCAGACCAAACCTGTGCACAGCCAGTGCGTCCCAGTCTCTGAAGGGAGTTACATCCAAGGACTAAGCCCCCATTGGCGACTCATGCTCTTTACATGTTTATATGTCCAGCCCTGACAGCAACTTCATTCCTAGATCTCCTTCTTTGAGGTCTTTGGCAGAGGGCTTTTATTCAGGTGCCCCTGCTGAGACCTCCTTGTGGGGAAGAGGTGGGAGGAAACTTGAAGACACATTTCCCCATTCTGATTTAGTACTTTCCCACTTAGTGCTTTCCTCCCCGCTTCTTTCCTCAGCCCACCACACTCCATAAAACTGTCAGTGCCTTCTGTGCAGTGTTCCCTCCACAGTGAGATGACTCCTACATCTATGCTGATCCATCCAACTCTTGAATAGCACACCATTTCATGGGAGAAAATGGAACAGAGGGAGTCAGTGCCTTCTTGAGTTTTAGACTCTTACTTATAAAATCAGAGCAAATGACTAAAGATTCAATTCTTTCACTTATGGCTTCTTGCTTTAATTGGCTGTTGAAACAAACACCTGAAGCTCTACTCTCTCTCCCAGCCCAGCTGAATACTTGAGCTCATACCCCCTGTAGTGTAAGCAGTAAGCAGTCCCTGTTATAATTTCAGCAGTGCAAAAAAAAGATACAATCTAAACAGAACTGGTAGTCAGGGATCTTCTAAATGATTTTATCTCAATACAAGTCTGAAAGGGTTGGCTGGTTTGCTTTCATATGCAAAGTATCCATTCACATTTATTGTATTGCTGTAGGGTTGTTTGACCTCATCAGCTTACTGTTATAATTTAGTTAGGAGGGATTTAGACCTGTTGCTGGTGCTGAGGGTAACAACACAGAACTCTGATAATGTCATGATAATATAAGAAGAAACCAAAGAGCAAGCTGGGACTGACCCACAGTAGAGACACACATGGGACTAAGAGAGGCTGATAAATAAATCCAGCAAGAATATAAAGGATTGCCCAAATGGGGAAATTTTTAAAATAACCTAGACAGGAGCCACTCATGATTTTGACAGACAACTTAAAGTACATTGCTATCATTGCCAATCCCTGGGACTAAGGAAGAAATAGAGCCAGGTCATGTTTTTTGTATTTTGGAGGATTTAAATTCTACATTTGAGAATATTGCTAGCTACTATTCATAAGCTTACTCAAAAAAAGTCATATTTGAATGCAGCTTGAACAGCAGCTGACTATGTCTGAGTTGGAAATAGTAGTGACTTTAATTAGTGCCTTTCATTCTGTATGATCCTCACTCAAATACAATTTTGGAAGTGTCTGCAACTCGCACTATGTAGAGTGGAACATATGGCAAAACCCCAGTGTGACTTCTGGATTATTGGGCCAAAAAACTTCCAGACATCGCATATAGTACATCATACTGTTTGGGAAAATATTGTTGGTTTCCTTTGGGCATTAGTTGAAACTGTCCCTATGATAAAGAACATAAAACAATCTTGAAACTTGAAATATCCACATCTTGGGTAGCCTATTTTTCTCTAGGACTGACTTTGAAACCATGTGAAGAGCTCATGGACCCTATTGCCCAAACAGTGACACCCTATGAACTGCTCTCTATTGACCAACAAAATTTGCTTGGTTTATTGATGCATGTTCTAAGGTGGACAGACAACATGCTATTTAGAAGTCTGCTGCACTGTGACTAATTGGTGGAAAAACTATGACTGAAGAAACTAAGAAAAACCAGCTCAGTGAGCTAACTTGCAGTGAAGGAAGAATTGAACAATAATAAGAGCTTCAGAGCTGGGGTGTATTCCAATTGATGGGTTTTTCAACAAATGATGCTAGGAGAACTTGATACACATATTTTTAAAAATATCAGTTCCTCTTACCTTAAAGCAATCATAATATTAACCTAAATGAATAACAGATATATGTAAAAGCTAAAACTGTGAAACTCATAGAAGGTAGCATAGTATACAATATCTCGATATCACCACAGGCTAAACTTTGTTATATAGGTATAACTCTGAGGGGCAATATGTTCCCAGCCCAGGATAAATAAACCTTTAAAGTCAAAATCAGTTAAAGGGAGAAGTAAAGTGGGAGAAACCCATTTATTGCTTAAGCAGACATCTACTCCTGCTTGCCCATGTCTTTCATGACCCAGCTGTCAAAAAGCTGTATAACACCTCTCTGGTCCAGGTTGAGTACTTACACCTCAACCCCTTTGTAATCATCTATTGATATGGAGATGGATTCATTCTCTCCAGCCCTTGGAAACACCTCTTGATATGGAGGTGCCCTAAGGCCAGGTGAGAGATTCTGGAAATATTGCAATTTTACCCACAGGAGGAAGCAAAATTATTTTAAAAGTGAAAGCAAAATCTAATAAATTGCATTCATAAAATTTTAAAATATTTTATCTTCAAAAACATGTTGAGAAAGTGAAAATATAAGCCACAGAATGGAAACAAAATATTTGCAAATCACATATCTGATAAGGAATTTTATACAGTACAAAAGGTACTCTTAAAACTCAATAAAAATACAAACATATTTTAATAAGTGGCAAAATTTCAACAGGTACTTTACAAGAGAATATATATATATATATATATATATATATATATATATATATAAGTGACCAGTAAGTACATCCAAAAATGCTCTCAACACCATTAGCTATCAAATAAATGAAAATTGAATTGACAATTAAGTACCAGCAAACAACCATTAAAGTAGCTAAAATTAAAAATAATCCCATAATATTAAGCACTGGTAAAGAAACAGAAAAATGAACTCTTATACACTGCTTTTAGTATGTAAAATGATACAACTTTTTTGGAAAAAGACTTGGTACATTCTTATAAGATTAAAATCACTGAAATACAGCCCAATTATTCTACTCCAGTGTATTTAGCCAAAAAATGAAAGCACATATCTGCACAAAAATATGAACATGAATGTTCAACATATCCTTTTTTATGACAGCAAAATTTGAGAACCATTTGATTATTCAGTAACAATGAAAAGTTACATTTTTTAATATATCTATACAATGAAATGCTGCTCAGTAACTTAAAAAGAGAAACAACACAACAACTACAATATATGCAACAACATGGATTAATTGCAAAATAATTATGTGTAGTGAAAGATGCCAGAAACAAAAGGCTATATAACATATAATTCCATTTTTATAATGTTCAAGAATATGCAAACTCACATATAATAATGAAGAGGAGATCATTAATTGTGTGGAGCCACTGGGGGAGGGGGTGAAAGTAGACTATAAACAGACCACGAGGGAACTGTGGGAAGGGATGGAAACATTGTGTATCTTGATTGTATATGTGTGTGTGTGATCACAAGTCTGATCATGTACCCGTGTGGGCAAGCTGCAGTGGGAAAGGGCTCAAGAGATTGAAGGAAAGACCTAGAGATGCCACACGAGCCTTATGTACAGGAAGTCCAGGAGAAGCTGGGTGGATGAGGTTGTACACCACTATCATGGACAGGGAGGGAACTGCTTCTATGGGTGAGGAGACAAAGATGACATGTGTGCCAAAGACTACATATGTGATTTATGACTATGCTACATACTATGCTAGAAGGAATCATTCTTGTATGACCAAAACCCCAAGGAATGAAACCTTAAAAAAAGGGGACTGCCTCCTAATAAGATGTGTCCATCAATAAAGCAGGCCTGGACTTGGCCAGCCACAGGCCACCAACATACCTAGCATACCATCAACAGGAGGGGGTCATGTGGATGCATGGTTACTCTAGGACAAAAGGTTGTAAGTGGGCAGTGCTTGTCCCCAAAATGTGATTTTGTGATTTTGATATATTAGGTCAAAATTCATAAGATTTTAACTTTTCAAATGAATTAATTTTATTATAAAGGAATTATCACTAAATAAAATATATATTTAAGTATCTGCTCGATGCCCAGACATCAGTCTAAAAATTTGGTAATGCAACTTGAATTCAGATATTATGTGCCAAGTGTTGCTTGGTCACAATGGCCAAAGAAAGTTTCCAACAGAGTACAACAAAGGTAGGAAATAAAATTTAAACTTAACAAAGAGCCTACTGGCTTTTCTCTACCACTTTTAAGACACATACTTTTCTATATACATAATATAACATAGCTATTGAACAGAATGAAAAAAAGTAAATGCTTATGAAGGAACAAACAACTAGGGTTTTAATTTTAAATTGCAATTTTTCTTTCATATTCATCTCACCATCTCAACTTTTTAATCAATTCCTTTGTCATTAGAAACACACTTCTCCCAGAATTCTTCAGCTCAAAGTTTTGGGCCATTGTTCAATTTCTGTATCTTGTACATTCTACACTCCATAAGATGAAATGTTACTATTATTCAAAAGTATTTCTCTATTTTCTGATTTAAAGCATTTATAACATCGATAGCTAGAGAGACCTCTTAAACAATGTTCTTCCAGCTTGTTCTCTGCATTCATTTTATCTCGCATATTGTCCTAGAAGACCACTTCAACCTTGTCATCACCAGTAATGAAACCCTAGTACAGTCATGACCAAATCTAAATCACTTTACCTACCCTGACACTCTATGTTTCTATGCACTTGTTCAACTCATCACAATTTACCTACTTAAATTATTTCAATAAGCATAGCACTGTGGCAAGTTTGGGCATGGGCTGTGAAAATGTAACATACTAGAAAGAGAGAAAACAAGCACATATATTGCTTTTCATTGCCATAAATGAGAAACAGATGGGAATTTTTTTTTAGTTTAATTTTGATGCATTGTCACTTCAAATCCAATTCGAAGCCCAATTTTTCCCTCCCATTTGGAGAACCCACACCCAAAATTTTTTCCCTCTCAGATAATAAAGTGATAACAAAACGGTAATGATCATTTTGATTGCTAAGAATAGTCTCATTTCAATAATTAAAATAGTCAGTGCAGCATCTTCATAACATACTTCTGGGCACTGATCCGATGTAAAGCTTTCTTTGTCTCCTTGCTGTGGCCTGCATTAATCCAGAAAACCAGCAGTGGCAAATTGCATGTGGGTAGCGTCTTCGTTTTCCTAGCAGGTACATGCTTCTTCTTTACTGTAACATGACAGCCTGTTTCTGGTTCCCCTAGAGTAGGAAGAAGAGAAGGTAAAATGTAGGAAAGAACTTAATTGCTGCACAGCCTCGCAAATTTGGATGTAGCCTAGCATGGGAACTTTTGGGTGAGAGAGGTTCTCCACAGTGTATCCTTTCCCTTTGCTGTTATTTCATGGGCTTTTCTGAGTGACCCTCTCTGGGTTCCCCAGAGGTAGCTTTTTTGATATGGGTAATTCTGCCCTTAAGATGGCTTCTTTAAACAGGCCCTTCAGCTGATAGTTTAAGACCTTCAGGAAAGGGTGCTTTTCTTAAAAGGAAATGAACTCAGGAAAGCTGCATCGTCACCTTATTTCCATTGAAAATATATTTTAGGAGTGCCAGGCTGGGCAGCTAAGATACAACCTTGCATTGTTAATTATTTTAGGTACTTTCTAAATACTAGTCTCTAAATCCCCTTTAAGTTTTGGAGCAAATACAAAGCTTTTAAGAGGTACCTTAGATTAATATTCTCTCACTTGGTTTGATTTGAAGATCTGTCCCCATAATGGAAATGACAGATGTTAAGGAAAGCACAAAATCTCATAAACCATCTCCAAAGAAATGCTCTTTGTTTACATCTTTAAATTGTACTTTTGCAGTGATTACAGATGGACTTCAGCAATGTTAACAGATTCTATCTAGTAAGTCATGTTTTTTTGAATATGGTGGTGTCTGAATGTATTGTTTTATACAGGTCATTGGGTACTCAGCATAATTAATATATAAAGAGTTTCATTTCAATATTATGTTATAAAATTGCCTTGAAGCTGCATTTTAACAAGATATTAGGTTCTTAAGTCTGCACAAAGAGTAAAAATTCATTAGGGTAAAAATTACACTTAAAAAGCTTTTTTATTGTCCACAAAATGCCTTCCATGTCAGTTACTCTCATTTTTCTGTAATTGAAGATTTTTTATGGATCTCAGTTAATTTTTCAATTTTCTTTAAGAATGTCAATAAAGCCATCTTTATTCAGCAATCTTGACTACCTAAGCAAATAATTTAATGTAATTTTTCATTAAATTACAAACCTTTAAAAATATTTTTTTTCAATATGTTTTAATCAGTGAACATTGGCAGTTTCAAGCTTGATTACATCTAATGAGGGTTTTTATGCCCAAGGAGTAGAAACGTCTGCAGAATCATCATTCCCATTTGCTTCCCTCTCTTTCAATGGGAATTGTTGATTATGAAAAATACATGTGATTCATGCATCAAAGTAATCTCATGAAAACTTTCTGTTTAAATGTTTCCCATTGCCAAAATAGAATCCTCACCCTTCCATTATAATACACACTTCCGTAATTAGGTGCCTCCCCACTCCACTATGTTCCACTCACTCTTCACCATACATAGAATTCTCTTGTCAATATAGCTTGCTTTCTTTCCGCGAAACATAATAGCACAAAGCCTTGTACTCACAGAGCCCTCTGTCTAGGACAATGAAACTATCCACCACCAACTTCCAGATTTTCATCTGTAGTGTTGTTAGATCATTCAAGTCCTAAAAGTGTCCTTGAGCTTTCTCTTACCCTTCTCTATTACATTAACTTTCTCATAAATTACCTTCCTTTCTTTGTGTGTACCTTTCATTTTCTTTCACACTCCCACCCACTTGCAGCCAGATTACCCTGATTAGAAAACCTTGCCTGATTTTCCACCAAATCCCTAGTGCCAAGGAGTATTTATTGAAAAAAATTCAGAGTATTTTTCATCAATAATGTATTTGGGTATCTGATTCCACTTAATTTTTTTCCAAGTCAGTGTTTTTACTCTGGCTGAATCCCAATAGAATGCAAAAATTATAACATCTGTTTTTACGTTTCAGTTTAGAAAAGGAAAAAGCAAGATAATTTGGCATAAAATAGCAAAATTTAACTTAGTTTTAAGCATACCTTCTTTTTTTTGTTATGTTTAAAATATTTAAAAAATAAGATGAGAACCTTGCTATTCTTTCATTTCATACATTAGATATGCTCACTAATGTGAAATATTAAATACTTTGTCAGCTTTAGGTAATGAGGTATTTGAATTGGATTTGAAGTGACAATCAGAATGTATTCCCAGTATTTCTGTTCAGATTTTTTACTTGTTCTTATAAATGAAAGTTTAAGTAAGGCCCTGTACCCTGACTTGTCTCAAGAAATAAATTATTTAAAATATAGCTAAGTGTTTAATTTATTTTTCAATAATTTTGTTGAACATTACAAACATGAAAGTCTCATTACTAGGCATATTTGGGAATCCAAAGATAAATAAGGCTTTGATCCATTCTAAGAAAACTTGAGAATAAGGTTTTAAGAAGGTCTCAGAAGTTAATAATGACTTCAGGCAAACACATTTTCCGTACCTTGTATTTTTTATTATGATTACAACATATTTATCATGTTTATTAGGTAATTATGGAAGAAAGTATAAAATCAAAAATAAATAAGTTGTGTTCACTCAGCAAAAAAAGTGTTGAGTCATTTAAGAGACTGATAAAGATTTCATGAAAAAAACTTAGAGTCTCTCAGAGACATTTACATGTGTTTGCTGTGCAGATGGCTGTATATAAGTCTGAACAATCTAAAGGTGAGAGGCTGTAGCCCTGATCCAAGGCAACAGAATAAAGTAGTGAATTTTGGGGGGAGTGGCTAGCTAAAGGAAACGTATTTTCCTTGTGACAAAATGACAAAATCCATCATCAGGCAAGCCTGGTAAGGGAAGACAGAGTGGACTCATTCACTAGAGCACATGGTAACTTTTCATAAAACAACTGGCAAGCCTAGACAGAATGCGAGACCACCTTATATTAATATATATGTATCAAATAAATTTCTGTACCCGTATTCTCTTTATCTTTCCTTTTCATCTATGTTTGAGGCACTATTAATTGCAAGGTTGCAGAGGATGAACCAAATATCAAATAGCCCCAATGGAACCAGCTTTAATCTTGGAAAGGAAAAATATTTTTCTCTAACTCATGTTTAAGGCATTGATTTTTATTTACAATTGGGCCTGGTAATTACAGACTTGATACTGTGTTTGTAATTCAAGTGACCTTAGAACTATTACTTAAATAGAAGCAAAAATGACAGAAACATATGTAAAGAATCCTTCAGTAAATATTTAAGGGAAAGTGAAAGACAGACACTTCTGTTTTGATAAGATCCCACAAGGTGTACGTGGAGTATACCCTATACACATTTCACAGGTGTTCTGTTAAGGGGAAAAGCATTGATCTAGGACAGGTTATAAACAACTGATGATAAAGAACTTCTTTCATTTCTTCCTCAACTCTTAAAACACAGATCTTAAGAGTAGAAAAGCAAACCAAACAGCAATGATAATTCTTTATTGTAATAAATTGAATCACTGCAGCTTCTAGACTTTTGTGAACAGCAGCTTCATGCCAAAGAAATGCGGCTGGTTAGTGAAACAAAGAGATGTACCTGAAAGGTTCAGAAATATTATCCTGCATTCTATAAAAACAACCAAATAAGGACTCCAATTTTAGAAATACTTTGTTTTCCTTTACAATAGTGCAAAATTTCAAAATTTGCATGACTTTTAATCTCTAGGTTTTGGTTTCCTCCTGGCAATCATATTTTATCCTTTTTCAATTTTTTCAAGTATTTTCCCACAAATTTCCCATTAATTCACACTATTGTTTTCCATTCCTATCAGTTTTTATTTTAAGCTTATTTATTCTTCTGATCTGTAGTATTTTCTTTAGGTGCAGTAGGTTTTCAGTCTCGAGAGTTGGCTTGTATGTGTTACTTCTCCTTTGCTCTTTGATTAGAGTTCCTTGATGATATGATGGAATGTCTGTCTTTGATGGGTTATATTAAGGTAACACCTGAAGCAGTAAAAGTCCAAGTTCAATGGAAAAATAGATTTTCTAAGCTTATTTATTATTATGTGCTGTTTCCCCCTTTGGTATGGTGTGGATCATGTGTTGTTTGCTCTTTGCTCTCTGAAAACAAAAATTAAAAGCTGAAAGAACTGCAGCTCAGGAGGCTATGGATTGGGGGAGACTAGTCTAGAAAGAAGAAAAGCAATAAGAAAAGGAACTAGATACAAAATGAACGTTGGTAATGATGGAAGATGAAAAATGAGAAGAGCTGTCATCTAGACCATAACAACTTTTGTCTAACTTACTAAGTATCTTTTATGTTACTCAACTGAAGCATTTAAAAATAATTAGAGACATAAGCAAGTCAGAAAGTTGACTATGTTACTTTGCAGAGAATAAGCAAGAATGGTTTGAGACTAAAGATAAAAAGACAAGTTAAGACACTCTCATGATAGTTTGAAAAACAATGGCAGCCTCAACTATGGCAGTAAAAATAAAATATATGACAAATAACACAAAGACAAAGAGGTGATGAATAGATGTATATTATTTTAGGTCTCTTACATAATAATAAGTTGGTATAACTTGAAGGAAGAATATGATAAACCATAGGTCTGTGCTAACTTTCCTAAACCCAATAATAAAATAACAAAATAAATATACAAAAAAAGCAAAAATGGGGGTTAGAAAGTAATTGTAAGATGCCAACTAATTCAAAAGAAGACAGAAAAATAGAAGGAAACAAATGACATGAGAAAAATAGACAAAGAGCAAGATGACACATTTAAATGTACACATTTTCTATTCTTGTATAATGAATAACCATAAATGTAGTGGTTTAAACCTATAGTGACTTATTATCTCACAATCTCCCTAGTTCAAGGATTGACTGGGTATCGTTCAGTATCTCATGATACTGAAGTCATACCATTGTCCAAGACTGTGCTATCATCATATTTGAATTGTTATTTTAAGCTCATATGGTCAGTGTAGAATTCAGTGCCTTGATTCTGTGTTGTCAGCTGTGTCAGTAACAGCTCCTAGAGATCTTTGCCATGTGGCATCATTCTCTTGTCTTCAAAACAAGCAAAGGAGAATCTCCCTCAATTTTCAATTAACTTTTTATAAAGCTACCAATGGGAAAAGGATAGTCTTTCCATAATTGTGCTCTGATATTTGATATGCACTTTCAAAAAGATGAGCTCATACCATACATTAAAAAGTTCAAAATGTGTCATCTAAATGGAAGAACTGAAATTTCTTAAATATAGCAACATGCATGAACCAAAGAGTAAAAATTGGTAAATTGAACTTCATCAAAATAAAAAAAAAGTTTGTGCCTTAAAAGACACAATTATGAAAACGAAAGAGAAATCCCAGACTTCCCTCCAGACTTACTTCCCTTCCTATCCTTGTTACCTCCAGGATAGACCCAACATAACAGCCAGAACATTCCTTTCAAATGAAAGTTTGAATATGCAAGTTATTCATATCACTTCAATGCACTTCCTTATCCTTAAGGATGAAAACTGAAGTCCTTACAAGGACTTACAAGGCCCTTTCTGAACTGTCCCTTGGTGTCACTGACCTGCCTCTCTTACATCTCACATCTCTATTCACCTCGCTGGGGTTCCTTGTACTTGCCAGACCCTTGCACATAGCCCCCAAAGGTCTTCGCACCACTCTTCCCTCTGCCTGCAGTTCTACTGCCAACCACTCCATGTCCACATGTCTCATTCTTGTTCTACTTCCTGTTTATTTTCAAATGTTTCCTCAGTGAAGTCTTCCCTCACCACATTTTTACAATAATTACCCATTCTTATCCATGTTCAACTTACACACTCCGTTGCTTTATTTCCCTTTAGAGGATTTTTCATGGTCTAATATACCACATAATTTATTTATTCATTTTGTTAACTGTATGTTTCCCATGAGAATAGAAACTTCTGTTTGTTGATGCTTATATTGCTTTGCCTCTTTGTACTTAATTCTGTGTAAATTCTTGAAATACATTTTCAAGATTAAATCTATCTTTAAATTTAATAATTCTCCATTCACTTTTTTTTCTAATCAATGATTTGATCCATTCACTGAGATTTTATTTATTCTACTTTTTATTTGCTTTTTGTAAATTTTTTCATTTTGGTATCAATCTACAATTACATGAAGAACATTATATTTACTAGGCTCCCCCCTTCACCAAGTCCTCCCAACATACCCCTTCACAGTCACTGTCCATCAGCATAGTAAGATGCTATAAAATCACTACTTGTCTGCTCTGTGTTGCACAGCCCTCCCCGTGCCCCCCCCCACACTATACATGCTAATCGTAATGCCCCCTTTCTTTTTACCCACCATTGTCCCTCCCTTCCCACCTATCCTCCCCAATCCCTTTCCCTTTGGTAACTGTTAGTCCATTCTTGGGTTCTGTGATTCTGCAAAAAGTTCCCTTTGTTTTCAAATTTGCCTTTGTTGTTCTCTCTAGTTTCTATGCCTTTTTCATATTGCCAATCTTATTTTGTATTTCAATGAACATAACAATAGCAACAGTTATGCATCCTTTGCCACATGCCAGGTATTGTGTTAGGTGTGTTACATTAGTAAATTTAATCCTCACAGCATACTCACAAAATAGGGTCATGACTGTCAGTTACAGAAGATAAAGCTGAGATTCTGAGTGTGTTTCTGCAGGATCACACATATAATATGCAGCAGAGCATGGATATAAATAAACATATGAAATGTAAATAGCCTTATATCCTTATATTTTGATGTCCAAAAATTTAACTCTTTGAAGATAAGCTGTCCTGATTCTTCTCCCTGCTGTTTCTTTGAGCTTTTACTCTTGGTCTCCTATTTTCTTTTAGGGTTTTGTATTTCTTTTGTTTAATTGTAAATTTTTTTGACACTTTAATATAAGAATACTTCAAGGTCTGGATTAGATGGTTTCCTACAGAAAGCATTTGAACTGACTTCTGCATTGCAAAACACTTTACATTAAACTATTCTCATGAAGTTTCTGGAATATACAGGTATCATCAGTTAATGCCAAAAACCGATCTCATAGCTGGATTGTAATTGCAAACTTTAAGGATAGATATTTTCCCTCAGTCAACAACAAATTTGAAAGGATCATGTATTATTGCTATCGTTTTTTTCCCAAGCTTATATAGAAGACCCTTAGCTTTGCTCTTCATCCAGTCCCTCAAAGCTGGAAAATGAAAATCAGGACTTCAAAAATTTATAATTAATTTTCATAGTTAAAGGAATTTTTGTTCTTTCAAATTTAAGTATCTTTCAAATTCTTCTTTTTAAGTTTTGGCCAAAGTGAAATACTTATTATGACATTAACCCTACAATACATTTTAGATTTTTAAATTTTATCTGGCATTTCAATTGTTCTTCCTGAGAGGGTCACTCAGGACGCTTAGTAAGAAGTTCCCATACTACAGTAAATTTTTTGTGCTTATATATTTATACTTGTTTGTTGATTTTAATTATTTTTCGATTCATTAGATATCATTGGGGACACTTAGAAAAGTTATGAATTGGAAGGGGAAATGTATAAAATACATAAAATTACTTCCTCCAATTTTCAGAAAGAAAAATAAAATTGAGACATCTATTGAGAATTTTTTTTTCTGATGCCAGGCTTATTTTAGATGCTACAGTGTTACAGTACCACCCTCTGGTGGACTTACGTAGGTTTGTTCTTCCTTCTACTTATTTGGCAAAGTAATATTTTCGATGAAGTCAAGATGTGTTTTTTTCAGTTGAATGTATTTGGATTACACAAAAATAAAATATTTCCCATTTTTATCTATTCTTATATCCAAAATATTATATATGTACATATGTATATAAATGGCTATTCCACTGAATAAGTTAATTTATATTAATGTAATAAAAATCATTTAGGAGTTTTAATCTATTTCTATACTTTTTTGTTGTACCAACGCCCTCAGTCTTACTCTTATTCTGCATACTTGCCATCCTAACTTCCAAAAGCCTCATGCTATGAATCACTGCTGCTTACTCATTAGGAACCTACTTTCAGCAGAGAACTTTACTTTAACTTTGTCCATGAAACAACATTCACTTACCTGCATCTCACATTTTCAGAGCTCTGCTATATGATATGAAGGTAATCATTAAGGCATTACTTAATGGAATTAATGTGTATTGCTTCCCAGGGAGATTTTATAGTTTAATAATTATGCCTTAAGTGAGTTTAAAGTAAAAATAAAGCTTCAGAGTTTTATAATTTAAACAGAATATAATATGACTTAAGTACATGTGCATAAAGTAGAATGTCTAAAAAAATAATTTATGAAACATAAAGAAATAAACATATAATTGATGACATGCTTAGCTACTTCCAACTGAATGTCCTTGGAGAAGTTACTTGACTACTGAATTCCTAGGCTTTCTTCTTTCATTTATGATAATGTTGATACTTATAGAGCTGTTAAGAGAATTAAATGACATAACATATACAAACCATTTAGTTCAGTCACTGATACAATTTCCTTCTTATTGTACAAAATTTAAATTGCTCCCAAAATAGAGGATAGTTGGTCACTCTATGTGACCATATAAAACCTTGAATTATCATTTATATGCTTAAGAAATGAGGGTCACTCTTCATACTTTAGAAAGAGAGCACCCATCACAATCATCTTGTGGATTCAAGCCTAGTATGACTTTCAGTAATCTTAGTTCATTCAGGCTGCTGTAACAAAATACCCGAGACTAGGTAGGTTATAAGCAACAGAAATTTGTTTCTCACAGCTCTGGAGACTAGGAAGTCCAAGATCATGGTGCCAGCAGATTCAGTTTTGGGGAATGGCTTCCTGGTTCACAGATGGCTCCCTTTTCATGGTATCTTCATGGAGTACAAGACACTGGGTATCTCTGTAGGCACCCTTTTATAAGGCATTAAGTCATTTAGGAGGGCTCCACCCTCATGACTTAAGCACCTCCCAAACACCCTACCTCTTTCAACATATATATTTTACATAAACATTCAAATCATAACAAATCACATACCAGAATTTGAAAAAAAAATATCTCAATAAATAGTGTATGTTGAAGCTGTTGGTATATTTTACAGTTAGTTGTATAGATTAGAATTATTTTTGTTACTTTGTAAAATCTGGGAAATAATTTGAATAACTTCCATGGAAAGAATGACTGTGGACAAATTAGCTGAAATTCCAGACCTTTTTAAAAATGATTATTATTTTCAAAATCATGATAGTGCCTTTCCCATCTTTGCCTTATAGAGATATAAAGGTAATCAATATAATGGTGCATTTCAAATGCTGAAAACTTTTCAGGGGAAAATTTTCTCTAAAATAATAACGAAGAACAGTTTTAAAGAGCAGTTTAATTACAAATAACTCAAAGCTTTTCAACCAGTATTCATTAGTCTGTGATGATTTGCAGCATGTCCGGATAACAGGAGCTAGAATAAGATATAGATCTTAGGGGCCATGTGTAAAAATATTAATCCTATTTCTAAGCTCAGTTTAAAATGAATATACTACACAGAATTTACCTTTTTTTGTGGAAATTAAATTATATGTAAATTAACCCTCATTATATGTTGACCAAGCCCAGGAATAAGAGTGACACTTAATATATGCTGCTAGTTCAAGGCATTGTTCTAAGTATATCATATATGAATATAGTCATCCTCATTACAGATCTTTTAAATAGAACTAATTCCATTTTTCAGATTAGGAAAGTAAAGCATAGAAGGTTTAAGTAAAAAGCCAAAGAGACATTAAGTGTTACTTAGAGTGACAAAGCCAGGCTACAGAACCTTACAGCAAATTTGTTTTATGGCCCACTGCTAAAGCCAGTTTGTCAGTTTTCTATCATCAGTTACTCTTGCACTGAGATTTTTTTAATGAAACAATGAATGCATGAAGCATTTTAACAATATAGACATTTTTCATCAAAACGGTTAAGTTAGGCAAATAATAACAAAAACCACACATAATCCACAATGTGTATTACTGAACAACACAAATTATTTCTTTTCTACTGAAGTATAGTTGATATACAATATTATATTAATTTCAGGTGTGCAACATAATGATTTGACAAAGATATACACTATGAAATACTTACCAGGATAAGTGTAGTTACCATCTGCCTACATACAAAGATATTACAATATTCCCCATGTTATTCTTTTTATAGTTTTATCCCCATGGCTTATTTATTTTATAATTGAAAGTTTGTTCTTCTTTATTTCCTTCACCTATTTGATCCAAGCCCCCACCTGCTCCCCACTTGGCTTTAGTAAATTTTTTTTCTGGATATGTCTCCCCAGGTAAGGGAAACAAAAGCAAAAATAAACAAGTGGGACTACATCAAACTAAAAAGTTTCTGTACAGCAAAGGAAACCATCAGCAAAATAAACAGGCAGCCTACTGAATGAAAATGATATATCTGATAAAGTGTTAATATCCAAAATATATAATTAACTCATACAAATTATTTATTTAAACAATGGAATATCCCACTTTTGTTTGTATCTTCAAAGACACTAAATAAACTTATTTCAAAAGTGTAAAACATATTTCAATGATATATTTTTCTTGCTTTTTCATGCATTGTCAGATTTCACTAACAAGTTTATTCAAGTGTTTTTGTCTTAATACTATAGTCATTATGTTGTACATTGATCTCTTGACTATTCTTCCTACATAACTGCTACTTTGTATCTTTGACCAGCACCTCCCCATTTACTCCATCCACCTGATAACCACCATTCTAGTCTCTGTTTCTACGTAAACATATAACCACATTTTCCTGGGATAAAATGCTTATCTACTGACACTCAATCCTTATTGAAATTTGTGGACTTCATAATATTCTGCTTAATTAAATAGTTCTATGACTATATCTTTTGACTGGTAAAATATAGCTAAGTTCTATGATTTAAAATCTCCCTAAAACTAGTAAGTATTAGTCAAAACTAATAACTTTTTTAAATTGCACAACTTAGCCTAATACATAAGATATTGTGTATACATAATTCAAACAGTATATATATCATCCTCAAAAACATGTAAAAAAAAACAATTGGCCTCCATACATAAGTTATATAGGTACAGCTGCATTTCAAAAAAAAAAATATTTTTAAAGACAACATGTGAAGAGTAACTCTTGTATTCAGTTTAACTGAAAATTAGAAATGCATTGATTTGATTAAAAAATAATAATCCTAGAACAATATTATCTAAAGTTAAACTGTAACAATTATTTAAAATCTCCTGCATAGGAGAAACTCATATTTTCATGAAATGCTAACTTGTTCACACAGCACAACAAAACAAAAATAATAAGTAATTCCTCAGGTTAATCATGCCTAGTATGATTAGAAATCTCAACTGTTCTTTCTTGATTGTTTCTTTAATCAGTTTTTTCCCATCCATGCTTTCTTTAAACATTCTGGCAATGCTGTTTATTTCCCATTCTCTGCTGGGATGACAGGTTTACACAATAAAAGATTTGACTGACTAGTACAGAGTATATTGGATGGGGACTAACACTGAAACCAGGTGAAAAGACCAGCTATGAAACTGTTGCTGTCCCTGGTGTGATGATGATTTTCCTAGCAAGAAAGAAATTGAAAACATTTGAAAGTAATTTGATGAGTTAAATAGCAAAAGTAAAAAATCAAATAAAATAGCACACTTTATTTATGTCTTGAGAAACTGGATATATGAAGATAAAAATATAGGACAAGAAGGTTTTAGAGATAGAGAAGAAGGCTTTTCGTAATTTAATTTTTAATAAAATTATATATATTTACAGTGTAAAACATAGTGATTAAATATACATATACAACATGATTAAATATATATATACACAGTGAAATGGTTACTTGATATATAGTTATATCCTTCTTAGATAGTTGCCATTTTTTTCTGTGTAATGAAAACACCTGAAATCTACTCTTTTAGCAAATTTCCAATATTTTATACACTATTATTAGCTATAATCATTATGTTGTACATTGATCTCTTGACTGATTCATCCTACATAACTGCTACTTTGTATCTTTGACCAACATCTCCCCATTTACCCCATCCACCTGACAACCACCATTCTACTCTCGGTTTCTATGTTCCACATATAGGTGACATCATGTAGGTTATGTTTTCTTTTTGTGTCTGGTTAATTTCACTTAACATAATGACCTTAGCAATGATTTTTTGGATATGACACCAAAAGCTTGGGTAACCAAAACAGAAACAAAGAAGTGGGACTATTTCAAACAAAAAGTCTTCTACACAGCAAAGGAAACAACCAACAAAATAAAGAGGCAACCTACAGATTGGGAGGAAATATTTGCAAACTATATTCAATAGGGGGTTTTATCCAAAATATTTAAGAAACTCATACAACTCAAGAACAAAAAAATAAACAACCCAATTTAAAAATAGGCAAAGGATGTGAATAGGCATTTTTCCAAAGGAGACACACAAATAGTGGATAGGTATGTAAAAAGATGCTCAGCATTACCAATAATCAGGGACATGCAAATCAAAACCACAATGAGATATCACTCATTGTGTATCATGTATTTCTGGGGTAAACCTTGGGTCAACTTCTGCTCCATGTTGGAACCAACCTGGTGAGGACAACTTACATGGACCGTGTGGAATGTAGACGTTAGGATGTCAATTATCAAAAAGATAAAAGAAAGTTTTGTTTTGTTGTGTCTATACTGTTTCCAACAGGCAGTTAAAATTACATATCTGTTACTGATGAAAAGATACTGATTAGAGTAACTGATTTGGTGTTACTTTGCATACAGAAGGAAAAGAAAACAGAAATTAAATAAGATCATTCAGGAAATTTGTAGGAACCAAGGAAAGAAGAAAGCTTTTCAAGAGAAGGAATCCCACCAAATTAAAAACATTTATGAAACTCTGCTTCATCCTACTGGGTGTGTTTCATTTGGGCAAATGTAAGCACAGAGCCAAACCCAGCATCACTGTGGAGGAAAGTACTCAAAGGTATGAAAACTAGGAGGTGTGGGGCATTGGAGTCCACCGGTATAACAGTCTACTACAAAAAGCAGTATCCTACAAAAGTACATATCCCTGCTGTAGAATTCAATGTTGTAAATTAGTAAGGCAACAGATCATTTTTAACCTCTTTTTTCACATTCCAGTCTATGTTTCCTTTATTCTCAGGCAAGAACTCAATTGATACCCCCTCCATCAGAGAAACTCCAAATTTTGTTTACTGAAGTCTCTATATCCTCCATAGTCCTATCTACTCGTGTTTGCTGTTATTTTCCCTAAACTTTTACTATTGGGATGGAATTAATGAATGGAGGCCCAGAAAATCCCTTCAAATTCAGACCTGGTCCCTCCTAGTATTCCTACTACTAGAGTAGAAGCAGCCATACTCCCCCTTGATAATTGGAATCAAATATTCCAATTGATACAGTAACCTTCTTCTCTGTATGTTTGTTTGAATAGGTAGATAGCCGGACATAAGCAGGGAAGGAGGATGGGGACTTCACTTGTTTACATTTGGCTGAACGTCTACATTCCACACGGTCCATGTAAGTTGTCCTCACCAGGTGAGGAGAATGACAATGTAGATAACAGACCAGCCAAAACTGGTTGGTTCCAACATGGAGCAGAAGTTGACCCAAGCTTTACCCCAGAAATACATGATACATTCATTAACAGGAAAAACTATGGCTCCCCACAACATGGCAGTTCTAATGAGAACCAATAACAACCAAAAACCCCTAACATGATGTGAGGGTGGAGCAAGTCTGAACTCCAAGACCTCAGCTGTTCCCTTTGAAATCTATCCCTTCTTGATAAATATTCATCTCCCTTTACATAAAAAGGCTCCCTATTGTTTTCTCAGTGTATCTGCCTGCCCCCAACTCTAGGGTGTATATGTTCAGTTTTCCCTAAAGTCTTATTTTCTAATAAAACTCTTAGAGGTCAAACGTTTTTGTGTCCGTTCTTGAATTCTTTTTCATGACAAGACCAAGGACCCATCTCTGATAACATGTTAATTCAGTGCAGAAAAAGCACAAAATGGTGCAGTAGCAGTTTTAACTTCCAGTTCAGTGGAATTTTATTTCTGGTCCCTGATGGAAGCATTCCTCCCATGGGAACAAAGATCTCCCAATGAGAGGAACTCAGATTTTTTAGAGCAGGAAGCAACAATTCTGTGGTTAGTTATTAGCTGTGATGGTGAGAGGATCTCTTCTTCCTTTCATTCCTTGACGCTCAGATGCATGTATTCTGGGTGTGGGATAGATAATATGAAAATACTGGTTGCTGAATAATAGTATCTACCTTACCTTTTAAGATAAAATTCTGTACTTTCATGGGATTTCTTCTGAGCTGGTTGTGTAAGTATAGTCCACTCCACTGTTTTATAGGCCATTCTACCATTCTGTTAGAAAGGCTACTTCTAAGTGGTAGCTTCCACTCTAAAGGGAAATCAGGGTAGTTCAACAGAGCATCTGCCCTATGGAAACAGGACAGGGAGGAACAATTGAGAACAGAGTTTCAAGTTCTCAGCTGCAAGAAGAGAAGAGGAAGTTAGAGTGTATAAATACTTGTGAAACTAAGAGATTTGTGAATTGGGCCAAGATAAGCACTGCATACCAGTGAAAAACAATTGGCAGCTTTTCTAGAGTCAAGATAGAAGCCTGCTTTCATCCATGGAGGGATAATTGGAAAAAACCTAAAACAGAAATCACTCATGTATCATCAACCAAATTGGATGCCATATGGATTGCTAAAGGCAACTGGAGCTTACTATATGGAAGCAAGTCATTATATTCAGCTTATGCTTAAGGAATAAAGAGTTGGTTAAGCTCCACCTTCTTGAGACTATTTACATAAATTATTCAGAATTCTTTTGGACAGGAGCTTTGTGTCTTCTCCATGTATTTATTATTTATATCAGCTTGGACTTATGGGTATGTGTTTTATACTTTGATTATAATACAATACTACATTATTTATTTGTTTTTCAAATTGCTCCAGCATTGCTATTGGGAATGTTTTTAATTGAGCCCCTGTTTTCCTTTTTCCTTTTAATTTTTTTAATATTATTTTATTTTTGGTTATTAAGGTATTATTGATATACACTCTTATGAAGGTTTTTACACTTTCATAATGTGTAAAACAACGTGGTTATTACATTCACCCTTATTATTGTGTCCCCACATACCCCATTGCAGTCACTGCCCATCACTGTAGTAAGATGCACAGAGTCAGTATTTGCCTCCTCTGTTCTACACTGTTTTCCGTTCTCCCTCCCTCCCCACCTGACCTCCCACATCCCTCCCCTTTAGTAAATGCTAGTCCCATCTTGGAGTCTGTGAGTCTGCTACTATTCTCTTCCTTCACTTTTGCTTCGTTGTTATACTCCACAAATGAGGGAAATCATTTGGCACTTGTCCTTCTCCACCTGACTTATTTCACTGAGTATAATATCATCCAGCTCCATCCATATTGTTGTAAATGGTAGGATTTGTTTCTTTTTGATGTCTGAATAGTATTCCATTGTGTATATACACCACCTCTTCTTTATCCATTCATCTACTGATGGACAATTAGGTTGCTTCCATACCTTGGCTATTGTAAATAGTACTGCAATAAACATAGGGGTGCATCTGTCTTTTTGAATCTGAGCACTTATTTCACTTATTTTCTTTAGGTAAATTCCTAGGGGTGGAATTCCTGGGTCAAATGGTATTTCTATTTTAGTTTTTTGAGGAACCTACATATTGCTTTCCACAATGGTTAAACTAGCTTACATTCCCACCAGTAGTGTAGGAGGGTTTCCCTTTCTCCACATCCTCACCAGCATTTGTTGTTTGTCTTCTGGATGTTGGCCATCCTAACTGGTTTGAGGTGGTGTCTCATTGTGGTTTTTATTTGCATTTCCATAATGATTAGTGATGTGGAGCATCTTTTCACGTGCCTGTTGGACATCTGAATTTCTTTGTTTTCCTTTTTTTAGCCCAAACATATATTTCTATATTCACTTATACATTCACTCAGCTCTCCCTCTATTGTAACCTTACATGTGGCAGGACATTGCAAAGATAACTAACCTTGTTTGGTCTTGTATCTTCCCTGAAGCAAGTTACAGGGTGTGTGGACGTTGGCTGATAACATCTAGGTGGCAGGGCTGACACCAGGTGTGGAGTCAACATGAAGCATACCAAGGCAACAGAAGCCACTTCAAGAAGTGGGATTGGCACATAATTCTGAGAAGTTTCAAGGCCTCTCTGAAACAGGACAGGGGAGAGAGAAAGGGACTCCATTTTAAACTGAACCTCCATCTTGAGGCTTAAAAGTTAAAAGGTAAAAGTTCCTAGGATGTCTTTAGAAACAAAGAATTTCCATTAACATCCACTTGACTATCAATCAATTAATCATATCTCAAGCTAGAACAAACACTCCCAAGAATTAGTAACCAGCCCCTGTTTTCAGTCATTACCTTTAAGGGAGAAGAGGAATTTGCAAAATTCTTTTGTGTTAAGCTTATCCCATAGAAACATCAAAAAGGAGGCCCTGACCATATTTTGGGAGACCAGTGGATCAACATCTACTGACCATGGAGAGGCATGACCTGAAAGCAAATGAGAGAGATAATATCATGAAATAATTCATCAATGCCATTCCTTCAAATCCTCCCCCGCCTCTGAAACTGCCTTTGTAAGCCCTATGTATAATTCCTTCAATGACTTCCTCATTCTTCTTTCTTGTGAGCACCCTTGTACATGAGCTACCTCTAATAAACTCTGCTTGCTTCCTTCGAGTTCAGTGTTCATTTATATAACATTGAAACTCAAGAAACTTGTCTTTGGGGGGTTCACTAACACCTCCAGTTTCTGCCTAACACCCATATTCCTTTCCTAATAGCATGTAACCCATTCCTTGGCTGATCAGTAAGGCAGATTTGGGAAATGTCTCCTGCTCTCTCATTGGCTATCCTTCTGATAATAAGGCTTTCTCTGCTTCAAACCTGGTGATTTAGAGACTGGCTTACTGCAACCCAGGCACACAAATCTGGATTTGCAGTTCAGAACAATTTGACACAATCTTTTTTTTTTTTCTAGCCTTTCCTTATTTTGTAGGGAAGTCCAATCTGGGGAGAATCTCCCTATGAGCTAGTTGATACCTCAACCCAGGGGAGGGTTCTTGACTGATTGAGGAAAAAAATAATGACCAGGTCAAGCAGATGCAAGTAAATAATAGTTTAATAAAGCAAAAGTACATAGTCAAGAAGGGAGTATGAACATGCTCAGAGGTGAGCAGCACAGTGGGATTTAGGTTGAGCAGTACTATAGCTGGAGTTTAAGCAAGGGATGGAATATTCATCAGGATAGATGGGTTTTCTTGGAATAGGAAGGGAATTTCTGGAAACAAGGTGATACCCTTTTTTTGTCCTTAGATGGTCTGTCTCAGAACAGTCATGGAACCAAGGGGTTTCATTTTTGGTGTGGTAATGAGCATATAATGTATTCTGAGGTGAAGACAAGATCAGCTTCTCCTCTAATGTTGGCAACAGCCAATTTTGGCTCCCCATATCCTGCAAGAATAGTTTAGATGAACTATTTAGAATGTAAACAAGTATCTAGCCAAATGTAAACACTGGCCAGAGTCCCAAATGTCCTTCTTGTTCTTGTCTGGCTATCTACCTAGTGTAACACTTATTTGATGAAAGTACATGATATCCCAGGCTTATCTTGTATACTTCCTGCCCCACGTCCAGAAGCAGAGATTTCTCTAAGGAGGTTTGGTTCTTTTATAGGAGGTAATGATATTAGAATACAAGATCAGCATGCTGGATGTGCTTCTTAAAACTAGAATATTCTTGCATCTAGGCCCTCAGCAGATAGAATTTATTAAAACGTGTGTGTATGTATATTTATTATTATAATTATATATATATGTATATGTATATGTATATGTATATGTATATATTTGTTTAACTCTAATCTGTATCTATATGTCTGTATTCAGCTATATACAAACTAATACTGATGATGTAGGGCAGAGGGCAGACAAGCATCATGATTAAATTTTCTTGCCTATTATGAAAAATGTTGAGATATAAACAGTATAGTACAAAGAGGAGGGACTCCATCTTAAGGCTAAGATTCCATTTTAAAAAGCAGAGAGTTGAAAAGTAAGATTCCTAAGATATTCTCTGGTAGTCTAGCAATAACACAACAGCCTATCTTAAGGCAGGGCAGGCAGTCTTAAGTGGTATGTCCCCGTTATCTTGGAGGAGAACAGGATAAATAAATCCCTTGTGTTGGGTTTATTTAGCAGAATTAGCTGGAGGACTGATAATAAAGGAGAGGAGACATGGTGTCTCTCACCAGCAAAAAGTACCTTGAGACCACAAGTTATGCCTCCGCCCAACAACTCCCCTCTGCCCTTTGACCCATTCTTGAAAGCCTTTAAAGACTGAATCCCCCAACTTTCAGTGCACCTCCTCTCTGAGGACACCTACACTTTCCTTTCTTTAAGAGCGCACTTTCAAATAAAGCTTTCTTTCTGCTTATGAT
Source organism: Manis javanica (assembly GCF_040802235.1). Taxonomy (NCBI): domain Eukaryota; kingdom Metazoa; phylum Chordata; class Mammalia; order Pholidota; family Manidae; genus Manis; species Manis javanica. The sequence goes on along the minus strand of NC_133160.1, from coordinate 122,180,452 downwards.
GCCGGGGTTCTTGTTTGCAGAGTCGAAGAATGAACTTAGCAAACACCCAAGGTAGGAGAGTCAGGAAAAGGCTTTTATTGAGAGACACAGTGAGAGGACAGAGGTCTTGGCTCACGCCAGGAGGGGACAAGAGAATCTGGGGTGGTGCATTGTCTAGGGGATTTATAAGCAGTTGAGGATTTTTGGGAACTGATAAAGGGCTTAGGGGTGTGGACTTGTTAAAAGTACTTTAGGAAGTTTGTCCTAGATGAGACATTAAGTCCCTTTTAGCATGCTAAAGTGAATCTTCCACATGATTACAAATTATTAGCATAATAAAAACATGGGCTATTTTCCTTTATCTGGGGAATATCAACTGATCTCACTGAAGAATGACTCTAGAGCTTAATGTTTAACACAGAGGTTTGGAAGGGGGTTTCCTTGCATGTAGTTACATTGCTCTGACTGTAAATATCCTGCCTTGCTTTTTCTAGAGGCCCTCACCCTACTCTGACTACACTCTCATGGTCCCCATCTCACTGAGATTATTGTGGTTTGTCTCTTTGCTATTTCATTTTATTTCCAAAAGTCTACCCTGTCTCCATTTTACTCCTAATAAGTAGGAAGGGGATGCTAAGAGCTCAGAGTTGGGCCTGCATGTTTCTGTTGCCTGGAGGATCTGGACGCAACTGCCACTGTGTGATCTCCTCTTAGTAGCCTGCCTAAAAACCTCCTTTCTTTGAGAAGTCCTCAGAACATAATCTCACTCCATACTGTGCTCCATGGTTCTCCCAAATCCTGGAGTGGTAGGGACTGGTCCCCATGCTCTGTTGATGCAAGTGGACACAGGATGCCAGGTGACCCTGGCTTCAGGAATTGGTAAGGGAATCTGCCCTAGGCTGAGAACTTTCCCTCTTTCCCTCAGCACTTTCCTGTTCTCTGCTGCTGGCAAGGCAGCTGCCACTCCCTGCTGCTTTCACTCTAATGAAGTCCTTCTTTACTCTTATGACCTGGTCCAGAATTCTTTCTCTTTCAGAGTCGAGAACGCTCCCCCATTGCCCCAGTTAAGGTTTCTCCTAGTGCTTCACCAAGTGAGCAGAGAGAGACCTCCCCAGAAGCAGCTGCCTGGCAACAAGACCACTTTACAAGTTTATAACCCCTGGCCCTTTGAAAAATTCTTAAAAGAGGGAACCCCCAACCTTTTGGCATGCCTCCTCTCTAAGGATGCCAGCACTTTTTCTCTCTTTAAGTGCTTACCATTAAATAAAGCCTCCTCACTGCTCAACTTAACAGCATTTTGTCTTTTTGCTATTTCATTCTATTGCCAAGCTTCCATTTTACCCCTGATAAGTAGGGAGGTGCTGCTGAGAGCTCAGATTTGGGCTTGCAAGTTCCCATCACCTGGATGATCCTGTGCAGTGAGCTTCTCTCCCTGCCTCTGCACCACTGCATTTTCCTGCTTTCAGCTGCCTACAAGGCCACTGCCATTCATCTCTACTCTCACTTTAATAAATTCCTTCCTTACCTACATTCTTCTGACCTGCTGGAGAATTTTTTCTGATTCAGTCAAGAACTCTCCCTGGTCCCGGTTAATTTCACCTGGTGCTCAGGGAGAGACCTCCCAGATGCAGCTGCCCAGCAACACTGATAATGTCTGATTCTAATTCAAAGCCACATGGTTTACTCTGCATTCACTTCTTGGTTATCTTTAACTTCCTTCTCTGAAGGTGAGACTCTGAAGGTGAAATCCCAATATTTGCCATCCATTTATTCATGTGTGACCCCATTTCATATACAGCAGTTTTTGAGTTGTTAGCCTCTATTGTTGTGTAGGGACCAAGGGCAGTCCATGCCATGAAGTGCCATTGAGACTTCCAAATTATTTCAGAGCAAAAACGATCAAGGCCAGAAAGAAACTTTGACCTCTCCTTCCCCCCATAAAAATCATTTAGATGGAGGAACTAATTCAGGAAGACAGCTCTCACCATAAATACCTACCTTATAACATGAACTAGGTGTGATAGATGGGAGAAATGTGGCTAAGTTTTATAAAACACCTCTCTGTCCCATTGTTTTTGTGTGGTCCGTAAAGTATTTATTTACCAGACATTTACTCTTTCATATTCCTGTGAATTGCTTCCTTTTCCCTTTGATGTATCAGACCCCCAACCTCCTTCTCCTTAGTTTAGTGACATATGTTTCTCATTTCCCTGCCTTTGAAATCTTTGTCTATGGATTCCCGATATGAATGAAATTAAACTTTGTTTTTATTCTATGGTTAATAAGCTCATGTCAGTTTGATTCTAGAACCTGGAAAAACCAACACTTGTTATACAAAATTTACCAAATATGATGTTTATAACTACTACAGTTCCTTTTGTTTTTTGATTTATAGTGTCCAGTCAAAGCCCAATATTCCTTAGTTACTTAGGTCAGCATTTTCTTCCCCACCCTTTTTAGTGAGGTGATGGTGTATATTTTAACAATGCTAGGTTATTTTTTTGCACAGTCAGTTTTCCACCCTGGGACCTCCTGATTTCCTCATGGAGTTTTAAATTTACATATATTAAGGTTCACCCTTAATGCTGTAAAGTTCTATGGGTTTTGAAAATGTATAGCATCACTTATGCACCATAAGTTCATTTTCAGTGCAGATTTGTATCTCTTATAATGGAACCGATAACTTAGCTTTAACACATAAAAAGAGACAACTGAAAGTACTATGAAGAAAAATAGACAAATTCACAATCATAGTGGGAGACTTAAACACTCTCAATAGCTAATTGAAGAAGTAGGCACAGTATTATTATTATTATTTTTGTAAGGTATTATTGATATACACTCTTATGAAGGTTTCACATGAAAAAACAATGTGGTTACTATATTTACCCATATTATCAAGTCCCCACCCATACTCCAAAGCAGTCACTGTCCATCAGTGTAGTAAGATGCCACAGATTCACTATTTGCCTTCTCTGCGCTACACTGTTTTCCGCGTGATACCCCACACCATGTGTACTAAACATAATACCCCTCAATCCTCTTCTCCCTCCCTCCCCACCTGACCTCCCACACCCCTCCCCTTTGGTAACCACTAGTCCCTTCTTGGAGTCTCTGAGTCTGCTGCTATTTTGTTCCTTCAGTTTTCCTTCGTTGTTATACTCCACAAATGAGGGAAATCATTTGGCACTTGTCATAGTCTGCCTGGTTTATTTCACTGAGCATAATATCCTCCAGCTCCATCCATGTTGCTGTAAATGGTAGGATTTGTTTCTTTCTTATGGCTAAATAGCATTCCATTGTATGTATGTACCACCTCTTCTTTATCCATTCATCTACAGATGGACACATAGGTTGCTTCCATATCTTGGCTATTGTAAAAAGTGCTGCGATAAACATAGGGGTGCATATGTCCTTTTGAATCTAAGAACTTGCATTCTTTGAGTAAATTCCAAGGAGTGAGATTCCCAAGTCAAATGCTATTTCTATTTTTAGTTTTTTGAGGAACCTTCATATTGCTTTCCACAGTGGTTGAACTAGCTTACATTCCCACCAGCAGTGTAGGAGGGTTCCCCTTTCTCCGCATCCTCACCAGCATTTGTTGTTCTTAGTTGTTTTGATGCTGGTCATCCTTACTGGTGTGAGGTGATATCTCACTGTGGTTTTAATTTGCATTTTCCTGATGATTAGTGGTGTGGAGCATCTTTTCATGTGTCTGTTGGCCATCTGAATTTCTTCTTTGGAGAACTGTCTCTTCATATCCTCTGCCCATTTGTTAATAGGGTTATTTGCTGTTTGGGTGTTAAGGCATGTGAGTTGTTTATATATTTTGGATGTTAACCCCTTGTCAGATATGTCATTTACAAATATATTCTCCATACTGTAGGATGCCTTTTTGTTCTGTTGATGGTGTCTTTAGGCACAGCATTATTAACAATAAAATAAATCTGATGAATGCAATAAAAAAGTATTAATTTATATATTTAAAATATATATAAGAATGACAGAATTTACATTGTTTTCAAATGCACATGGGACATACTCACCATATTTTGGGATGTTAAAATTTCTCAATAATTTTAAAAGATTTAAATACTTCAGAGTATGCTCAACAGATTGAAATTAAGCTACAAACTTACAGCAATTTTTAACTTATAACTAGACAATCTCCAAATCCATGCTAATAGTAACACATTTAAATAACTTGAGTCAAAAAAGAAATAAAATTAAAAATTTGAAGATATTTTAAGAGAAAGGTAATGGATGTATGCTAAAGCAAAACTTTGGAAATAAAGTAGTGCATAAAAGGAAATTTATAGCATTACATGCATCTATTAGGAAGATGAAAAACTCTAAAGCTAAAAAAATGTTCAAAGCAATAGTAGAAGAGAAGGAAAGTAATATGAAAATGACTAGGCAAAAATTCTGAAATGCCCTAATTTAAGTAACAGAAGGGCCAGAGAATGAGGGAGAGACTAGGGAATGTAATCCATTGGTCAATAGCTGAAGGCCCCAGCTAATCGGAAACTACAAGTTCCTGGATGAAGTCATTTCAACGGTCATCTAGAAGGACCCAGAACCACTGGATTCTCCTTGTGAATGACCCATGTCTGACCACCATCAACAATCAGTCCCTGAGCTTCTCTAGGAAGTAAGTACCTATCCCTGGACTTTCCCAACTTAACATTAGTCCACCTTCCTTATCTGTAGCCATTGTGAATTTAAAGAACTTTTTTTCTGTGAGACTCCTCATAAATGTTCTCTGATTCTTGAGTCTGGTAGAGAAGTTGTTTCTCTAACTGGCTTTGCTGCTAGTGAAGCAGAAACTTCCTGTCCCAGGATTCATATTTTAATTTGTAAAAAGACATGGGGAGAAATCAATAAAATAGGAAATGAACATTCAATAGAGAAAACTGACAAGCCCAAAGTTGGTTCCTTAAAAAGTTTGATACAACAGATAAGTACCCAGAAAAATCTGATTTAAAAAAGACTGAGAGATTGAAGTGTCAAAAAATAAAATTCATCTAAGCTAATTTGAAAATCTAATTGGCTTAAGCAACCCATGAATCGTGCAGCATTTTCTCCTAGCAAGCAGAGGGAGGCTCAGAAGGGCAACAGAAAGGGATAGTATTTAAAGGCAGAACAAGGAAGTCATAAGCAGAAAAAGGATTATTTGGGGCAAAGTCACCTTCATCTGGGGACAAAGGGGTCTTATTAGGGGGATTCCTTTGGGGGTAGAGAAGTTATACATGACACTGTGTTATCTATGCTTATTAGAAAATTCCAGACTAACTACATTCCTGGGGGAGGTTGCAACTGCAATTAAGTTAGGTATTAAGCCCCCATAAAGCACTTGGCCTAGCAGCAGAAGTGATGCCATCCATGCTGGACCCATGTGTCTTTTTATTATTATTATTTTAATTTTTTATTAAGGTATCATTGATATACACTCTTATGAAGGTTTCACATGAAAAGCAATGTGGTTACTACATTCACCCATATTACTGAGTCCCCCCCATATCCCATTGCAGTCACTGTCCATCAGTGTAGTAAGATGCCACAGAGTCACTACTTATCTTCTCTGTGCTACACTTTATTCCCCTTGATCCCACCCACACACCATGTGTACTTAACATAATACCCCTCCATGCCCTTCTCCCTCCATCCCCTCCCACCCTCCCCCACCCCTCCCCTTTGGTAACCACTAGTCCCTTTTTGGAGTCTCTGAGACTGTTGCCATTTTGTTCCTTCAGTTTTGCTTCATTGTTATACTTTACAAATGAGGGAAATCATTTGGTACTTGTCTTTCTCCGCCTGACTTATTTCACTGAGCATAATACCCTCTAGCTCCATCCATGTTGTTGAAAATGGTAAGATTTCTTTCTTTCTTATGGCTGAATAGTATTCCATTGTGTATATGTACCACCTCTTCTTTATCCATTCATCTACTGATGGACACTTAGGTTGCTTCTGTATCTTGGCTATTGTAGATGGTGCTGCAGTAACATACGGGTGCATATGTCTTTTTGAATCTGAGAACTTGTTTTCTTTGGGTAAATTCCTAGAAGTGGAATTCCTGGGTGAAATGATATTTCTATTTTTAATTTTTTGAGGAACCTCCATATTGCTTTTGCAATGGTTGAACTAGCTTACATTCTCACCAGCGATGTAGGAAGGTTCCTCTTTTTCCACATCCTTGTCAGCATTTGTTGCTCCTAGTCTTTTTGATGTTGGCCATCCTAACTGGTGTGAGGTGATATCTCATTCTGGTTTTAATTTGCATTTCCCTGATAATTAGCAATGTGGAGCATCTTTTCATGTTCCTGTTCATCATCTGAATATCTTCTTTGGAGAACTGTCTGTTCATATGCTCCACCCATTTGTCAATCAGGTTATTTGCTGTTTGGGTGTTGAGGCATGTGAGTTCTTTATGTATTTTGGATGTCAACCCCTTATCGGATATGTCATTTATGAATATGAATGTATTCTCCCATACTGTAAGATGCCTTTTTGTTCTGCTGATGGTGTCTGTTGTTGTACAGAAGTTTTTTAGCTTGATGTAGTCCCATTTGTTCTTTTTTGCCTTTGTTTCCCTTGTCTGAGGATATGCGTTCTGGAAAAAGTTGCTCATGTTTATATTCAAGAGATTTTTGCCTGTGAGTTCTCCTAAGAGTTTTATGGTTTCATGACTTACATTCAGGTCTTTGATCCATTTTGAGTTTACTTTTGTGTATGGAGTTAGACAGTAATCCAGTTTCATTCTCTTGAATGTAGCTGTCCAGTTTTGCCAACACCAGTTGTTGAAGAGGTTGTCATTTCCCCCATTGTATGTCCATGGCTCCTTTATTTTATATAAATTGAATATATATGCTTGGGTTTATATCTGGGCTTTTTAGTCTGCTCCATTGGATCTGTGTGTCTTTTTGACAGGCATGTGACGGGGAGAGATAGAGACTGAGACAAAGATGAAAAAGTATCAGTATGAAAAAGGGGACATACATTTAGAGGATATTCTGCATGGTCTAGTAACATATTTGGAATGCTGATAATATGACCAACGTCTGAAATAAAGCAACTTATCAAACCTGACAAAAAATAATGTAAAAACTAGGAAAACACACTAACAATTAAGCTAATTTAATTATTCATTGGAAATCTTGAAAAGAAGAATACATTTAAAAATATATTTACTAGACCTCTGTACTGGAAATTTCAAACATTACTGCAAAAATTTTTTAAATGACCTAAATATATGAAAAGACATATTATTACAGCTTCTAACAAAGCCTAACTCACTCCATTTTGAAACAAGCTAATAAGTTAAGCCTCCCCCTATATGTTGCCCTCTAACCAGACCTTTCTGAGTTTCAGGAGTTTCACCTGGAGCCTGCTGGAAACTACAGCTAAGGACATTCCATTCTCGAGGGCAGTTTTGAAGCATGCAGACTCCTTGATGCCAGAAAATCTGCCAGAAGTCATTGATTAACTGCCAGCCCTCTCCTGTTTCCATGAAGTTCCCCTCTAAAATGCTCTCTTGGAATGGCAATTCTGAGATGATCTTGGTTCACCATCGTCCTGGACTGTTGGCTTCCTGAAGTAAACTTGTCTTTTCACCAACACTTGTCTCTCAAATTTTGGCCCTTCTAGCCATGCCCAGACAAACTTAAGTCCATAACTGGGCTATGGCCCAGCAACGGTATCATGTTCATGAACTGACCAATTAATATTTATTAAGTTCATTATCCCCCACATGATAAATTCAATGTAATGCCAACTAATACACCAGCACCAGTATGCACATATGCAGAGTGTGTGTGTTGAAACTGACAAAATGATGGAACTGCAGGGGGACAAGGATAACTACAGGAAGTTGTTTTCAAAAGTGGGCCAGCCAGTTCCTTTGGTCTTCATTTGATGTGTGGCTTTGCCCCTCTCTCACTCAATATATACGTCTACTTGCCTTTCTCTTCAATTGGGGCTATCGTCTTTATTTCATCTGAGGAGAAAAAGAAGGTAGAAGTGATGAAACTGGTATTTAAGGAATCTTGAATTTCCCACTCACGGAATGCTATCCTAAATTTGCCACATTGTGATGAACTTCAAAATAAATGAGCGGCCACCTGGCCTCGCTGTTCCTGCTGACTCCAGCCCCTAGATTATCCAACAGCATAACCGAACCCAGACCAGCCCAGCTGCAGCATGCCTCAGGCAGAGCACAGAATCCTGAGAAGCAGAAAATTGTTGCTGTTTTAGGCTGTTGAGTAAGAAAGCCATGAGAAAGAAATGTGTGCTTATAGTCAGTCACATACTGCTAGGCTTCTGAGTGGTTTATTACAATGCATTACTGTGAATATGTCTGGTTACACAAAAGTTGTTACACAAAAATACAGCACTAAGAACCAGTGTATAGGCAGCAAGAGACTGTTACAGAAATTTGTAAAGTGGTGCTGCATGAAAAGAAGGGGCAAAAGATGTGATAAGACTGTCACCTACCTTACCTTGGAGCAAGAGGAACACTATCTAAAAATGTTTAGTGCTGGAAGTAAAAATGTGTGGCAGAAATTCAAAGTTGAGTCTGTCGCTGATTATACTTGATAAAATACTATAACAAAGATATGTCGCCATTGTGTCAGCAGAATTTATAAAGTTTAGAATATAGAGAGTTCAGAAATGTCATGGTTGAAAAGAAGCTGCTTTTCACCAAATCAAAAGTGTGACCATTTACAACACCTACATAGGAAAAAGGCTAAAAGCATGGCACAGCCATGAAAACAGCCTCACAATAAAGACCTAGCTAACCCTTTTAGAAGAATTCTGAGAGGATCAAAATGATGGCTTTTAAAACTTCACTTGGAAATCATCGGCTCCTGGCATGCTTAAAGTCATGGTTCCAGGTAAGCCTGATTCACTCAAAGTACCATAGATAGGTCTAGAGAGAGAATCGTGTTCCATAGGAATTGTGGCTGGGACTATTTGTACATGTTATTGACTGCAATCAAATACATAGAATATCTATAATTTGTGTGAGATACTGGTATTGGCAAATCACCTTTTGCCTGAAATGTAAGAAACCTGTTAGAGATATAAAAAGATTTCTGGATCTCCAATTTTTTATGAACAGGAAACTATCTGAAAAACTAAAGGCTGCAAACAAGTGAGAAAGAGGTGCAAATTTTGTGTCCTATTTAGAAGTGACTAAGGAAACGATACAATCCTCCCCATCCCACCCCCAGATTACAGAACAAGGAGCTATGGAGACAAAATATTGATACCTTGTAAACAAAATCAGGGGATGAAGGCTGAGCAAAATTTCATATATGCTATGGATTTCTGATGCACCATGCCACCTATTCTTTATCTTATAACTGAAAATATTTATTGCTGTTACCCTATTTCTCTTCTATCATCATATAACTGGTGTAAAGGGAAGAGATAATATGTCTTTCTATCTAATAGCTGTTTGGATCACAACAAGTTACATATAGACCTGATGTAGGGATTACCACAACATTAGCTTAAATTGGTTTCTGTGATTCGATGATATATTTAGGAGGTGTGATGTTTAAGTGCATAAAGTGTATGTCTAACAGAGGAAGTGAATGGTAAAGCTTTATTCAGGAAGAATAAAGAAAGCAAATAATAGTTATTAATCACAGTACAATATACCATTGTGTGGAATTTGTCATTGTTGAAATATCAGTTGTATTTTCGATTTATATTTTATATTTATATAACATCAGTGATATTTGTGTTGCATACATACACTGGTAGGTACTGAACAACATTCAAAACAAGGGATAAAATAAGTTGGGCTTGAATACTATTGAATTTTTTACTGAAAGATCCAGCTATGATTTCTTCAAATGGACATGATATGTGAAATTGAGAACATAGTGTATTTCCTTTTTTTTGTCTGGGGACAAAAACAAACCCTTTATTTTTTTTGTACATTGACTATTTTGGAACAACACATAATAGGATTCTTTTACATTTGGACTGAAATAAAATATATTTTGATTTAACAAGATATATTTTCTCAATTTTGGAAAATTAAAGAAATTCTTCTGTTTGCAACAAAAAAATAACTTAATTATGTTAACTGATGACTGGAATATATAGAGAAATATCCTAAAGGAGCATATACCATGTAAGTCTATGTACTTATAAACAAATTCAAATTTTTCACTTGTGATTTTGAAAGCTACATAAAAATCTTATGCTTTCCTGCTAAACTTATACTGTTGATAGGTAAATGGCAAATACTTCTCAAAATATATTCAGGCCAACTAGTAATGACCATTAATTTCCTAATAAGCAGAAATTAATAAATTATTCAAGAGTATAATAATACCTATTTATTTACCACTGAATTAGATATAGAGTGAATTCAGAAGAATGCTTAAAATATGATGCTTGTTTTAAGTTTACAAACTGTCAATTTAGAACTGGAAATGTAAAGCAAAATATATTAAACACCATTATTTTATTTATTTTTTATGAAGTATAGTTGGTATACAATATTATATTGGTTTCAAGTATACAACATAGTGATTCAGCCATTACACATATTATTAAATCCTAACTCTGACTAGTGCAGTTACTGTCAACATAGAGATGCCACAGCACCATTGACTATATTTTCCATGCTGCACTTCCATCCCCATGACCAGTTTTTATTATGATTGAGATTTTTGTGCCCCTTTATCCCCCTCACCCACCCAACACCTCCCCATGGTAACCACCAGTCAGTTTTCAGTGTCTAAGAGTCTGTTTTGTTCATTTTGTTTTGTTTTGTTTTGTTTTGAGATTCCACATAAAAGTGAAATCATATGGTATTTGTCTTACACATTTGGCTTGCTTCACTGAGCATAATGCCCTCTAGGTCCATCCAGGTTGTTGCAAGTAACAGAATTTCTTTCTTTTTATGACTGAATAATATTCCATTTTGTATATATACCACATCATCTTTATCCATTCATCTACTGATGGACACTTAGGTTTCTTCCATATCTTGGCTATTGTAAATAATGCTGCAATAAACATAGGGGTGCATACATCTTTTCAAATCAGAGATTTTATTTTCTTTGGCTCAATTCCTAGAAGTGCAATTACTGGGTCATATGATATTTCTATTTTTAGTTTTTTGAGGAACCTTCATATAGCTTTCCATAGTGGCTGCACCAATTGACATTCTCACCAACAGTCTATGAGGGTTCTCTTATCTCCACATCCTCACCAACACTTGTTATTTCTTGTCTTTTGCGTAGTGGCTATTCTGACTGGTGTGAGATGATATTGTGGTTTTGTTTTGCAATTCCCTGATAATTAGCAATATAGAACATCTTTTCATTGCCATATGGTCATCTGTATTTATTCTTTGGAAAAATGTTCAGGTCCTCCTCCCATTTTTTAATCAGGTTATTTGTTTTGTTGTTGTTGAGGCATATGAGTTCTTTCTATAATTTGTATGTTAACTCTTTACCAGATAAATCATTTGCAAATATACTCTACCCTCCTCTAGGTTGCCTTTTTGTTCTGTTAGCAGTGTCCTGTGCTGTACAGAAATGTTTTAGTTTGATGTGGTCCCACTTTTTTTTGCTTTTGCTTCCCTTGCCTGGGGAGACATGTCCAGAAAAAAATTGCTTAAGTTTATGTTCAAGAGATACTTGCCTATGTTTTATTCTAGGAAAAAAACCTTAAGTTTTAAATTATATAGTATTGGCTATAAGTACAGTAAGTTTGGAGAAATAAAATAACGATGAAAGGAATGGCTGAAAAGGAATGATTTTTCTTCAGAAAGGTGAAATACAATAAAGAGTACATTCCAAGTGAGTGTAATGAAAAATGATAAGGCAAGAAGAAAGAGTCAAATGCATTATTTGCAGTACACTGGGGAATCGAAGTAACTGAAGGGCTGGATCCGCATTTTAGTGATATGACTGTGTAAGAAAGGCTCCAGAATCTCAGTGGAGCAATTATCTAGATGATATGTGGTGAAAATATTTTGAAGATCCTTCCCGTTTCAGAGAAAATAGGCATCACCCTTTATTATGATCATTTGATTAATTATCTGGGTTCTATGTGGAAAGACAGATGCCTTGAATGAAGGGAATGAGCGTATCAAGTTCACTGCACAATTCTCAGAATCTCACGTAAATCCAGGTACACAATAAATGAATGTTCAGTGTTTAATCAAGAATATAATTAGATATACACACGTTTAAACAAGAAATGAGAGACAAGTACAAGTATAAAGAATGAAGTAGAAGGAACCAGTGGGGACAGAGAGCTTATTTAGAAATGTGTTAGAGTCGTACAATTGTAAAGCGATAAACATTGTAATATGGTGACTGTAAGCAATGAAAAAAGGAAAAATAATGACAAAGATCATGGCAAAGAAAAAAAATGGATTTGATATTGCAATGATTTGTAGAGCCAGGAAAAAAATTAAATATCAGTTTTTGATGCCTTTTATCCTTGCTGTTAAGTATTGTAGGAGATAGAAAGAAGTAAAAATAAAATCCTACTGTCTCATTTTAGGGATATAAGAAGTGATCCATTAGCATGTGAATAAAATGAGATTGTTACAGAGAGGTCTCATAAACAAAGGCTGGGCTGGGATTACAATTGTGTTCTGAAACATGAATTGGTTTCCACTGGTAGAGATTTGGGTCTAGAAATGGCCATCTGGATAAAATGGGTTTAGTTAAAGCACAGAAGTAGGTAAAGACAAGATTTATTTAGAGATGGTAGCAGAGATGATAAAATGTTGTTATCTACAAAACAGACACCTTTTTTTTGTTTGATAAATGAGACCTGGTTTTATTTTAATATCAGGAGGTTACCTGATTCAGGGAATAGTGGGCCCTTACTTAAGCAAGATGCAAATTTTGGATAATAGTTGAAATGCCAACTTCTGCCAGTGACACAGTGACATGTGACGCAGTTCTTGGTATTAAGATGAAAGTTCTGAGGGATATAGGCTACTAAGAAATATTTTCCATACTTATAAATAGGGACACAGAGAAATGGCTTCTCCTTTTTTCTGCAGCCTTGAAATTTTTCCAAGTAACACCTGGAACTTTTATAGCCATTGTGCACTCATTAGCCAGAATATACTGAAGATACTGCTAGAATATATATATATATATGTATACTGGTTGGGTAGAGAGGTAGAATTATTTGGGGAACTTGAGTGTATCATCAGGATATTGACCTTACTTGGAACCTTCTGGTAAACTTATACTTTTTATTTATTTGTAAACCATTTTGTGTTGGATTTTGATGCAACTATTCATCATTCTAACAGATAATGATGTGCTGGTAGGTGAGTTTAGTTAGAGAATATACTTTATATTGTTAAAATATATAAACAAATATAGTATATATTGAATTTTGATGTATCTGAATTCTATGCCTAGGATACTGGGCATTGAAAGAGCTAAGAAAATTTGATAGTGCAGATAAATTGAATAAAAATAGTGAATTTTATATTTTTACACAATTCATCATCGATGTAGAAAGAGAAATTAGAGGGGCTAAAAAGACAATTGGAGGCAATTTGAGAGTCAAATTCCTATGGAATAGAAATAAATATGAAAACTAAATGGTTCATTTTATTATTTCTTGGAGAATAGAATATTTGGCCTGCATTGATTATACAAAACATGATTAAAATAGCTCTCCACATATTGTTAATTAATGGCTTTGAGTTATTTTCATATGTAAAAAATTTTCTAATTTGCTAATTTGACAACTTAGTAAAAAAGTGTTTTAAGGTTAATTTATATTTTGCATCAATATTTTTACTGACCTATTAAAGATTAAACAAGTCCAATTGATTATAAATGAAATAAAGCTGTACTGATAAAACCTAATAAACTAGGCTATTCTGGCTGAGCCATGCTGTATCTTGCATTGACAATCCATGAGAAATCACATAAGTATTCCTCTGACACACATGCACAGGCATAAATACATGCACACACACACACATGAACACAAAGGAATCATAAGCTATGGAGCGATGTTTACCTTTCTATATTGCAATGTCTAATTATACTATCATATTAAGGACTATTTAGTATGACTGGAGAAATAGATGGATAGAAAATATTGAAAACCTGAGAATGTGCACATATTTGGATCCAGGATGGGGATGTAGCATGAGTGTGTCAGAGAAGGGACACCATAGACCACTAGCAGGACACAGGTTGTGCTGAATTTTGAATCTTCTATGATAGTAGGAACAACAACAGCAAAAAAAGTGGGTATTTCCCAAAAATTTAAGGTTGAAACATTAATAATATAATGCTTAAAGGATGCAAAATAAATAAATGGATATCAAAAGTCTTCTCAGAAATATTTTCTAAGATGAAGGGGCTAAATTTGGGGTGGAGTAAGCAAAGTCAAGTTGTCAATATAGCAAATGTATTTTAGCCCAATAAAAAGAGAATGTTCAGCTAGGTTTCAGAGTCCTGGAAAACTGAAGAAGAGATACCTTATGTAGAAGGACAAGCTTTGTACAGGGGAAGTTTTCTCCCTATTTTCTAAGTATTTTAATTCTCTTAACTTTGGAAACAATATTTTAGCAAGGTACTTTGGGAAATATTTTTAACTTTAAAAAAATTTAGCTACTCGAATGTAATTTTTATACAAATATACCAACACGTATTCACACAGAGAAAAAGAGAATGGGAGATATCTCATAATTTTATTCCATAATTACATAAAATGATGAAGAAACAGAAAAATGCTACATAATTACTGTAACTGGCTTACAAGATATATCTAGTGTTCAAAGTGAAGTATATCAACAAATATTTTAAGATAATTTTGAAGTGTGTGATTCAATTGAATCACAGGTGAGTTAATAATGAACTGATTTCTAGAAGAGAAAAGTTTCTGTTTTAAGAGAAAAAAACAAAACATGCACTTTTTTCTAAATTAAATCTTCAAAACTATCAATAATGCTAATATATATTTAATAAAAACCAATCGAATAAACCTTTTAATGTAAGATTATGACTGATACATTGAATACACTGAGGATCTTATGCTATTTATGGTTCTATCATAACTTTTATTTATCAGATTAAAGTGCGAATGTAGTCTATACTTTATATTTGCTAATTTGTGTTGCTTTACCCTACTGAAATTTGGTTGGAAAATCATCAATCAATAGAAGTTTTCTCCATGTGGAAAGAACCCAAAGGTCCAGCCAAAGATGAGTGGATAAAGACGATGTAGTGTATACATACAATGGCATATCACTCAGCCTTAAAACAGACTCAAGACCTACCATTTGCAACAATACTTAGAGAACATTTACACTGAGTGAAATAAACCACTCCCAGAAAGACATATACTGCATGATTCCATTCAGACAAAGTATCTAAAATAGTCAAACTTATAGAAGCAGAGAATAGAATGGTGGTTGCCACAAACTGGTTGCCAGAAGGAAGGGAGAAACGGGGAGTTGTTGCTCAATGGGTATAAACGTTCAGTTATGCAAGATGAGTAAGCCCTAGAGAGCTGCTATATAGCATGCTACATCTATTTAACAATACAATTTTGTGTCTAATAAAATATGTTAAAAGTAAAATTCTTATTTTAAGTGTTCTTACCATAAAAACAGACAAAAGCAGAAAACTCTACAAAGGAACAAAAGGGAATTTTGAAGGTGATGGCTATGTTTAGGACCTTGATTGTGGCAACAGTCTCACAGGGGTATGCATGTATCCAAATTCATCAATATGTATACATGAAACATATACAATATTTTGTAAGAGTTTTAGAGACAAAAAAAGTATTATTGTTTTACAAGCCAAATAAAATGCAAATCAAATTCTGAAGATAAGACTATGAAAATGTTCTTTAGCTTTTCATGCTAAAACACTGATTTTTATTGCACAGAAAAGATTTGATGGAACTAAATCCAGTTCTGAATATCAAAAGTACAAACAAAAAAGGAAAGAGGACCATGATAAGTAGTCAGCAATTGGGTAGCATTTAGGTTTGTGCTTTCTGAGGATTTTGTATCTTTCTGGTAATTATCCAGTGGGTACACAGACTGAACAGCTGTGGGGAGAAAAACAAGGGAACAGCCATGCTTTCCATCAAACAAGGTGATTCATGCTGTAATAGGGACATTACAGAGATTGCAGAGCACCTATGTTAAGAGTGATAAACATTGACTAGAATGAGAAGGGAGTCGGAGAAGGTTCTGCTTTTAACCACCACAAACTGGATATTAACACTCACTGAAAACCAACTACTCCATGTGTCATGTCAAATCCAATGACTTCTTCTCACTCTGTGTTTTCCTTGACCTCTTACACAGGCATGGGCCTTCCTACAGCTCTCAGCTTTCTCACAAATCTGTCCACTCTTGCACCTTATGGAAACTCACTAACATTTAGTGCAGTCTCTGAGGACATAGAATAAAAATCTTGATTGTCACTACAGAATTTATTTAGAAATTCTGTGTATGAATCATTTCTCTCTGTTGTGATGCTAGAGAGGAATATAATATTTGATTCAAATTAAATATTCAATTTAATCATGTTTGAAAATCGCATTGTCGAAACATTTTAAATGTTTTTAGTTCTTCTGTCTCCATTTTTAAGCCAAATTTTTCTCTTACTGTTGCAGTCGAAAGGAGAAACTTACATAGTGCAAGTGATGAGAAATTATTAATTTGGCAGACTACATGCATTATCCTTTCACAGCACAGACTCCTATCGGTATCATAGTTAATACACAACAGCAACTTTTCAGTAATTTGAACTTCAAAGATACTTTCATGCCAGAATCTGACCTCCAGCTTAATGGAGGGGTTATGCTCATATCTGAGAATGAGCTGGTCAAATTCAAATATAGAGAATAACGTACTGTCAGGCTAAATATGTGAAATAGCATTAATGATCCAAAGAGTGGCTTAACCTCTGCAAAATATAAAGGACAAAAATCATAGAAAGTATAAAACTCATTTTAGGAAGAAAGCAAGTTTCTAATAAAGGTCTGAAGACCAAACTACTTCAATATGTTGGCATCATTAAATGTAATGCACATGGGTGCAAATCCACTTACTTCAAATTATCTTAGTAGCAGATTGATGGCTGTCCTCTTAACCTGTGACTTCTTAATGAGGATCTTTTCACCTTTAAAATAATGTTGAGCCAGTAAGCACATCTGCAGATAATAACATTTGAAAGTGTAGGACCCCAACCTCCCTGAGAAATAAGTTAGCTTAAGAGTGGCCATCTTGAAGCCCAAAAAGCCATTCTGATATATGACTCAGAGGGAACAACTGAAACCAGGTAACTCCTCTGGAAAAACAAGTTAATCAATCATGACTGCTGGCAGCGCTAACCTTTCGGTTAGTTAAGCATAAAAGCTGACCCTACCTTGCTACACCCCCAGGACGTGGCACTAACCCAGAAATCGTAGGTTTGAAAAATTACTGCCTTTGTAGTATTGTTATCTTGCTATGTAGTATTGTTATCTTGTTACTACAACATAATCTGTAACCATGGTAAATCTCTAGGGCTGAATGCCTCAGAAAATCCTATATAACCACTTAGTTGTAAGTACTCAGGGTCCTCGTTGAGACCTGCTGGACGGGCTGACTTGGACCCCAACTAGTTGGCTTCCGAATAAATTCCTCTTGCTTGTTGCATCAAGAAACGTCTTTGGTGAGTGATTTGGGGCGGCGCCTTCCTCAGGGGAATCCAACATTTGGGGGCTCGTCCGGGATCATGCGCTCACCCCGCTTCACTCCCGAAGTCGCTCTTGGAGGAAGAGGTAAGATTAGTGGCGCCTTGAGTTGTCTGTGTTCTGTCTTCTGTTTTCAGTGAGACCGGTCAGAATTCTGTAAAGGGGTACCCACTGTCTGGCAGCTGTCCCGATCCTGTAAAGGGGTCGAGACTGCGGTCGGTAGACGTACTAGGAGCACCGCAGGCTGCAACCCTGAGGGACGCCTCGGGGAGGTTGGGAGGCCAGGGACGCCTGGTAGCCTCCCGTCTGTTTTTCTGGCAAGGTGAATCTGATGAGATAGGGTTGATTTTCAGGCGCCAGGAATATCAACCCTCTGATTCCTTTCGGTTTCTGTTTGAAAATCTGAGAAAAAAAAAAACAAAAAGCGGCCGCTGTGTGTCTAATCTGTGTGTGTCTCTGTTTTTTGTGTCTTTCATGTGCCTAATAATTGTTATACTGACAATGGGACAGACTCAGACAACCCCCTAAGTGTGTAAATGAATATATCTTTCTACCTCCGGATAGTATTAATGAAATTGATTTAAAGACAAGCGCTTGTGAAAATTGAGTGTTCTAAAACTTCCAGAAAACCTGATAAAAAAGTGTTAAGCATTAATGCTAATTTGGGTTTGCCTGAGACGGGCATGTCCTGGTAGTTGTCGGCTGCCTGAGTTTACCTAGAGTCATTTGAGTCATGTTATCTGCTAAATCTTTTAAGAATAGAATGCTTAGAAGCTTGGCTTTGTCTAGTGTTCAGTGGGGGTCTTGTGAGTAGGCTAGCATAGTTGTTGCAGGTAAGTGAACTGGATAAGTGTGGCAAGTGAACACCTTTTTAATTGTGTGTTGCAGTGTGTATGCCTACCTGCAGCCTGAGAATCTTTGTAGTAACTTAAAGCCTTAGAGTTTTGTTAAGTTGAGAAGATGTGCTCTGTGTTTGCTGGGAGATTGTGCTGTGAAGCTCATAGTTGCAGAAATTGTAGAATGTGTTCGTAAGTTTGTCAGTCTAGGAAATGTTGGTTTGACAGTTTGCAGTGTCCTGCTTCTCAGTGTTCACTGGAGCTTGAAGTTTCTAATAGTTTTGAGTTCTGGTTAGAACTGCTTAAAGTGATAGAGAGGGCATTTCTCTATGTTGAAAGATCACAGCAGTTTCTCATGCTTAAAGTCTCAGTGAGTTGCCATGAAATCGTAATGTTAAAGGGACTAAAAGCTAAAGTTTGTTAACAACTGTATAACCTTTATTTGCCTTTGAAATATTTTGTTATTAAAAATAATTGCATGGCCTGAAAAATTGAATTCCTAAGCAGAATAGTAACAAAGCTTTTTTCAGCTGATTAAATGCACTTAGTTAACAAACCAAAATTTATTAAACTGTAGAATCTGGACAAGATTATGTTTCTCCCAGAAAAACAGGTTTCACTGTAAAAGTTTAGATAGACGAACGTGTGACCACTTTTGAGAAAAGTTGTAATAGATTTTTTGAGAACCACCAGGTCTTCTTGTTTAATTTATATGCTGTATGTTTTAAAAAAAAAACATGGGGGACTCTCCATATTTTTTAATGCAAATAATCTTAGAGCTTTTAATAGAATTTGCATAGCAGCTTATATCTACTATTAAAGAGTAAAACATTCTTGAAGCTTTCAGGGAAAACCTGTAAACTTAAGCACTTTCTCTGCTTTTTTGTATCTGGTCTTAGACACTTATGCTGAGTTATGTTCTTATTATTTTCACTGTTTGTAAGCTATTGATTGTAAGCCAAAGGTCATCATTTCTCAGTCCCTAAATGAAGAAGTAAAATGCCTGATCTCTTTCATCTCAAAGCATATTTCTGGTCAGATCTGGATATCTGTGTGAAAGAAAGAGACATTTAAATTTGAGATACTGCTTAAACTTTTAAGTTGAATTTGACTATAGCCATATTCATTCTTTGTATGTATCTCTAACAGGTCTTTTGTATGCCTGGTGATATTATACTCTGCCTTGAGTTTAGACAGTTCTTTCAGCTAAATATGAATTCTTATTGTAGCTTTTTTCCCCTCCTGAAGATGAAAGCAGAAGAATCTACCATCTGCTACCATTCTCTCAAGAATGCTTAGTAACCTAGAATTAGTTTGACTTTCTGTATGTTGTCTTTAAAAATTGACAGCAGCAGTCTCCCCTGCTGCCCCACTTTTTAAGATATCTTGTTTACTGTGCTGAGTATATAGACAATAAATGTGTAATGATAGTTCTAAAAAAATTAAATGCAAAAAGGTGCTTTTACCTCTAGTTAACTCTGATATTTTCCAGAGGGCCCCTGGAACATGTCAGAAGAATTTTTTCTCACTAGAGAAAGTATTTGACTAATTTGGCTTATTTATCTGATATATATATATTTATTTACCAGGAAAGCACTGTCAAAGAGAATGATGCTAAACTTTGTTACTAAATGTTTTGTATTACAGAAATATCAGAATTTCCTTATGTCAACTGTTTTACAGTAAGCTCTCATCAGATCTTTAACCATTGTCATTTGTAAGTCTTTTGTCATTTATAGTATTATCCCTAAACTGGTAAAGAACTAGATTTCAGCAGAACAGGTATTAGTTACATAAGATTACATAAACTAAAGAAAATGATTTTGTGTCTTTTTGTTTCAAATGTTGCTGGTAAAATGTTTTAACCTTGTTCTCTTAAACTGACAACAGTTTAGTAAATGACTATCTTTATGAGCAGAATTGAAACATCCTTCTCTCTACTTGATCCCTCCAGAGTTTAAAAACTTTCAGTGACTGTTTTTATATTCCATGGCAGTATGTTTATTTGCACGAGTTCAATAAGAATCTGCTTTCCTTGTGAGAAGACTACTTAAGAACACTGGTTATACTACCAGGGCTTTGACTGGAATGTCGTACCTGAGAGACATGTGCATAGACTCAGATGTGAACAACTTTAAAGAACTAAGATTGACTTTATAAAGCCAACAAAGCCCCTTGGAAGAACTGGCCTGGTACCTTGCTTACAGAGTTCCCAGCAGCCTTACCAGGTGAGTAAAGAAAGTCACTTCCTGGCAGGTGCAGAGACCTCGAGAAGAGAAGAATTCATCCAAATCTACAGGTACTGCAGGTAAAGCCTGATGGCAAGTCTGGCTTGGCTGTCTGGCCTCAAGAGGCCTTTAAAAGTTCAATCTGAAATTCCTTACAAAAAGTTCCAGCAAAGCATATTTAAAAGAACCTGTGTAATCAATTGCTCTTCTTGCTGCACCTGTGCAAATAATCAAGCCAGCTGTTAATTATTTTCTTAACCTAGTTACTTCTAGTAAAAATGAGAGTGATTTTAGAGAGAAGTATCGTTTCAATAATGTAGCCTCCTTCCAGAATAAAAAATCCAACTCCAGATGTTGCTACATAACCTAATAACACAATTTGTTTTATCTTGCCTAGAAGCCACAAAACTGCAAATAGTAATAAAAATGAAACCCAGAATAGAAGCGCCAGCCTTCTGAAGCCCTCTCAACTGACCAGTGATAGAGACCTAGCTGCACCCTTTACTGCGCCCCCTTCTCAGCACGAAGCAGCCAGAGCGGTCATCGCCCCTTTTCCCTAGCAGCAGCTAGAGTCTCTATCTGTAGAAGAAAGAATGAGACCATACCCATAGCCTTCCCTGGTAAAAACAGGTATTTAATCCCTCCTCCCAAGAGATGGTGGGCTTGTAACACTGGAGTGACCCCATGTGTCTCTACTTCTGCCTTCAACTCCTCCCGTGATTTCTGTATCATGGTCCAGTTAGTACCCAGACTAATGTATCATGATGACTTATCATTCGTGGCAGAATTAGAACCTAAACTAAGGTATAAAAGAGAGCCAGTCTCACTCACTCTAGCTGTATTACTAAGAGTAAGAGTCGCAGCCGGAGTAGGACCAGGGGCAGCTGCAATTATACAAGGAAACCAACATTATGAAGGACTAAGAATAGCTATCGGTGAAGATTTGAGAACTATAGAACAGTCTATTTCTAAACTTGAAAAGTCCCTAACCTCTCTCTGAAGTAGTGCTACAAAATAGACAAGAGTTAGATTTACTATTTCTAAAAGAAAGTAGATTGTGTGCAGCTCTAAAGGAAGAGTGCTGCTTCTATGCAGACCATACTGGAGTAGTAAGAGACTCAATGTCTAAATTAAGAGAAAGATTAAATCAGCGAAAGCGAGAACGAGAAGCTAACCAGAGCCTGTTTGAATCCTGGTTTTCTAGATCCCCATGGCTTACAACTCTAATATCCACTTTGGCAGGACCCCTGCTTATTTTAATATTGCTCCTCACCTTAAGTCCCTGCATTTTAAATCGAGTAATAACCTTTATTAGAGAAAGAGTAAGTGCTGTGCAGGTGCTAATGCTGAGACAACAGTATCATACCCTCACACAACAAGAAGAAACCAACATTCCATGATTAGAATGTTCAGAAAAAGAAGTGGGGAATGTAGGACCCCAACCTCCCTGAGAAATAAGTTAGCTTAAGAGTGGCCATCTTGAAGCCCAAAAAGCCATTCTGATATATGACTCAGAGGGAACAACTGAAACCAGGTAACTCCTCTGGAAAAACAAGTTAATCAATCATGACTGCTGGCAGCGCTAACCTTTCGGTTAGTTAAGCATAAAAGCTGACCCTACCTTGCTACACCCCCAGGACGTGGCACTAACCCAGAAATCGTAGGTTTGAAAAATTACTGCCTTTGTAGTATTGTTATCTTGCTATGTAGTATTGTTATCTTGTTACTACAACATAATCTGTAACCATGGTAAATCTCTAGGGCTGAATGCCTCAGAAAATCCTATATAACCACTTAGTTGTAAGTACTCAGGGTCCTCGTTGAGACCTGCTGGACGGGCTGACTTGGACCCCAACTAGTTGGCTTCCGAATAAATTCCTCTTGCTTGTTGCATCAAGAAACGTCTTTGGTGAGTGATTTGGGGCGGCGCCTTCCTCAGGGGAATCCAACAAAAGGTAAGGTAAGAACATTCCTGGGATCTGGAGGTTTAATTGAAGAGCTCTGCCATTAAATTCCTATTACTGTGTAATGGGGCTTTACAAACCACCTAGAAGAAAATGAGTCATTTCAGGGAAATGAAATAGTATATTCGATGAGTCTTATCAATATTAACATAATGAATTTTGAGAACATATAATTAGGTAGACATCTAGAAGAAAAAAATAGACTTTATTAACAGAATGATATATACATATATTTAAATACTGTTTTTATATGGCAATTCAAGAAAACTTCACATCTGTATAAAAGCCTGCCCCAATGACTAAAAAAATTCAACTGATTAGAGAAAAACAACTAAATAGTGTTTCAAAAAATATCTCCAAGTGAAACATTTTTGATGTTATCTATACTTTGAATCCATGATAGGCAGAAAAATGTACCTCTCCTGAAAGTCCACATCCTAATTCCTGAATCCTGAGGATCATTTACATGGCAAAAGACTCTGAAGATGTGATTAAATTAAGAATCTTCAAATGAGGAGATTATTCGGGATTATCTGCTTGGGCCTAATTTATTCCTAAGTGTACTTATAAGAAGAAAGCCCTGCTGACTCACTTGAGACTACTCACCTCCACAACTGTAAGATAACAAATTTATGTTGTTTTAGGACGCCATGTTTGTGGTGATTCATTACAAGAGCAATAAGAAATTAATACACCTATAAACTGAATTGTGTTTTCCAAAATATATGCAAGCATTCAATTTATAGCCATTATTCAGTTTTGATTCCTAAGTCACACATGATCATCCCTTTCTCCACAGCCAGTCTTCTTCAAAGAACTGAATATACTCCCTTCGTTTTTTCCCCCTTTTTAATGTACAACTTCCTACTATCATGAACAAATCTCGAAAAACTAAAACCTCCTAAGTGCTAAATTCAAGGGATACTTCTTTCCTTTTCTTATTTATTTCTCTTTCTTGGATACAGATTATCACAACTTTCTTTTAGAAAATCTTTTTGCATTTGCCAAAATCTTCTCTTGTAGTTGTAACTTCAGGGAGAGGAAATCCCAGGGCAAAAAACGTAGCTGAAACCAAAATCAGTCAAAGGGAGAAATAAAGTTTAAAACTCGTTTATTGCTTACAAACAGTGGTCTCGGGGCCATCTCGCTCCTGCTCCGGCAGAAGCAAGGGAAGCCTCCCCGCAACCTCTCAGGTTCAGATAAGCCGTCCGTCTGCCCAGTGATTACTCACTGATATGGAGGTGAACTACTTCTCTTCACCCATTAGGAATGCCTCTTGATATGGAGATGCACTAAAGCCAGGCGAGAGACTCTGGAAATACTGCAATTTTACCCACAGTAGTATTTCACCTTTATTCCTCATTTTATTTCAGGTTAATTCCTGACTCTTCTTTCTCCAACAGCCAATTAAATAATGGTGTGTTTCTCATGGTTCATTTCTTGGACCCTTTCTCTTCTTTACATTGAGGAATTTGTATCTCTACATGTTTTTACATCCCCTAAACTGAATCTGCAACTTAAATTTCCTTTCTATATTATCAAATACATTTTCCAAATGGTCACCTGACAGTCCACTTGAAAAATGTGATGAAAGTTAATCTGACTCAACTCCTAAAATTTTTTTCTGTTGTATTTCTGACTTTTATTGGCTTTTCTGTTTACCTATATGGCCAGTCTAGAGGAATCATCTAAGATTTTTCATGCCCCTTACACCTCAGAAATCTAATAAGTTACCAAAGCAGATTGTTTTAATATTGATTCCTTTCTCAATTTGCCCTTCCATTTCCTAAATTTGATATATCATTTCTGTTCTTTGGAATTCTTTGAAACATTTTCAAGCTGAAAGGAAGTGATGAACACAGACAGACACTTGGGAATAAAAAGGACCAGAAATGGGAAATATGTGAGTAAACATAATCAATTTATTTTAACTTAAAAAATGTATTTAAGAGACAACTGACTGGATAAAGGAAAAATGATAACAATCGTAAGAAGAGGTGAAGTGAATGATGATAGGGAACAAAGGGGAAAAGTAGTATAAATGGGAGGTTATTGTTTTAAATCGTACATTATGGATTAAGAGGTATGATATTAAGTCAAGACAAATAAAAGATTTATATTCTAATCCATGATGTAGTCAATAAATAAATCTGTACAAATAAGATAGCTAAACATTAAATGTATACTATATGTCAAGACAAATAAAAGATTTATATTCTAATCCATGATGTAGTCAATAAATAAATCTGTACAAATAAGATAGCTAAACATTAAATGTATACTATATGAAAGAAGGAAAAATAGAATAAAAGTATTACTTGCTTGATTCAAAAGCAGGAAAAAAGGAAAACAGATGGGATAAATAGAAAACAGCAAAATGATGGAACGTAAACACAACCACATCAAATACAGTATTAAAGATAAGTGGAAAAACATTCCAATTAAGCAGACATTCTTGAATTGGATTATTTATAAAAAGTATGAATTGATAGTCTTTTTCTGTAGAAAAAAGCAGTTTATGAATCTTATTTCTGTGACAATGTATGTGCAGAATCCCACACTCAGGTGCTAGAAACCTGTCTTTTTAAAGGACTTTCTCCCTTTCTGGCCTCTCCCCCCATGACAGAGCAGCAGGAAATTCTGCAGGTTCCAGTCTCTGCTTCCTCACCTGGCTAGTCTGGCAAAAGGGGTGTTTCAACAAGTAGGAGCGTGCTCCAGGGCTAAGACCAGTGTCTATTTTTGACGGTTGGTGCCTCTGGATATTTTAGAGATTCAGTTTCAATATAAATATGCAGATAAGTAAAAGTATAAGGATAAAAACTTGTACACACACAAACTAATCATGAAAAAACTTGAGTGGTTGTGTTAACAATAAATAAAAATAGGCATCAAGACAATGTCAGAGGAAAAGGGAGCATATAATAAAGGTAGAAGTTTCAATTCATCAAAAATTCACTTGAATCATGATGTGTAGACTCCTAACAACAGCACCAATTCACAAGGAAGTTGGTGCATTCAAAGATTGCAGCATTTAGTTAGGAATTTTCATGTTCAGCTAGCAAGGGAATGTAAAGCTTCTGATAACCCATGTTCTAGATTTTATGTTGTTTGTCATTCTAAGTTGTAATAATAAAACACCCCTAAGATTCCAGAAGGACGTGACTTGCAGTTCCTGTGTCAGCCTTTATAGAAGTGCTGACCTTCAAGCAGAGTAGGGAGTTCTGGTGACATTTGATGTCTCCAGAATCTTTTGCAGTGAATTATTAACTTTGGGTTGAACATGGAGTTTTTCAATATTCTATAATGTTTTATAGTATTACTGCTGCTAGATGTGTTATTTCTTTTAATGGAGATCTTACTTACTCCCTAAATACATAAATTCAAAAAAGTACTATAGGTAAAAAATGTTAGTAGTATGATTCAGATGGTGCAACAATTCTGTCTCTGTTTCCTATTTCTTTGGTGAAACTTGAGCAGCACACTCTATTGGTGCCCTAATTAAGGCTTATATTTAATCACTTAATTTGCTTATATTGGAAGCATAATTTTGCTCTTTTCTCTAGCTTCTTATCACTACTGAATTAATTGTATTCCAAATACACAAGCCTAACATCTTTATTGATCTATGTAATTAGTGCTGAAATCGCATTATAGAAAACCTTTCAAAAGTCAGGGTGCATCATGTGTAAAGAACTACTTTTACTTATTGCTGTTTTAAGCAATTAGCTTTGTGACCACTGCAATATTTCCCCACAGTATACCAAATATAAAAATGACACAAATAATTTATTACTTGTTTTGGACAAGATTGAAATACAGAATCTATAAATGATTTTCAAGAAATTTTACAATAATGGAGGTAGAAAATCATATTACAGATCCATGGCTATAATGTTTGAGTAGCAATGATAATCTCCACTTGGTTACAATCTTTGAGTAGAAAAGACAATCTCCACTTTGTGTTTTTCTTTCATTTTTTGATAAAGAACCATAGCATGTCCAACATACATGTCCTCAAGCGATTTAAAAAGCAATAATGTACAGCAATCATTAAAACACCATAAAGTGCAGTCTTCCAAACAAACAAATGCCAGTGTTTTATTAGGGAGTTTTGTAAAGAGTATAAAGATCTTTGGATCATTATCACAAATGCTAGTCCAGGTTGAATCAACATGTAAATTAGATTGCGAACCTCCGTAGGAATTTCAATGAACTGATGCCCATCACAGGATTAAATATTAGAGACTCGTAAATAGAAACTAATGAGTCTCACATATTACTGGATGTAATTTCAAGCCCTTTGCAAAAATAAGATACAATTTCATTTTGAAGAAGTTATCAAGCAGCAGAGCATAGTTAAAACTCATTGGCCTGGTCAGTCATAGGAACAGTAATGGATTCTGTAATTTACTCTAAGAATGATTTTGCCTAATTCAGATGTTTTCAGATAGTTTCAAAGTCTCTAATGAAAGTGAAATGCCATTTTGTATAAATTATCTCCTGAATATATTTTCCTAATACCTCAGTGTAATTTTAGAGGTCAAATCACCAACTTGAGAGATTTCCATATAGTGAGAAGTGGATCCAATGGCTAGAGAAAGTGGTTATTTACATAGAGTTATTTCCACAAGTAAATGGATTCCTGGAAAATTGTTTAAATTAGTGAAAATAAACCAGTAGGAAACTGGGGAGTAGTGATTAGGTTAGGTTGGATCTATCAGAAAAGCTATTTGATTAAATGACTTTCTTACAAGTAATTGGTTAATGGTAATAGAAATACAATGTAATAGAAAAAAAGTAAAAAACAGGAATATTTGCTTTATAAGTAAAAGCATGTAATGATCAGGATTCCAACAGTTGAAAATGACAAAACTCAATTTCAGCTGATGTTAACTGAAGGGGATTTATTTGAAATATATTGGAAAGGATTAATATGATAAACAGAATTGAAAATGTCCATCTGCAAACTATACATGAAAACAAGCTAAAAAATTCAAGTTTTCCTCCTTAATTACCAAACAGATTTTATTTAGCACTAGTCATATGTGGTGACACTTTTTCAAGTGTTTGCTTATTGGGTGTTTTCAGGTAAAACTCCAGAATTTTTTTGTTACTTTATGTTATTAGTTGCGAGTTAACTGATTTTGTACCTTCCTTGATGGATATAAAGAGGACTTGTAATTATCTTAAGGTTATGTATTAACCTCTTTCCTGGAGCTCTGCATTGTCAGACATTTTAATAAGAGAGCCAGAAATCTACAGGCATCATTTTTCAAAACCTAATGAAAAAGGAAGAATAATTGAAGGAAACTTTACCTAATTGAACAAAACAAGAAAACAACCTAAAGGAGAAAAGAAAAATGTATTTTGGTGATTTTCGCACATAGGTGTATCATTGATAATCATTTTTGGTTCCAACAGTAATAACAGCTTGTCTTATGTTCACTCTTGTTCTAAATCACTTATTTAAAATAGCCAGACATCAACTCAGCTTTGCTTTTCCCTCAAAAGTCACTTTACTCAATGGGGATTTATTAATCTGCTCCGGAAAAGCATTTTTCACTCGGATTCTGTCTTCCAGATGTTCTTTAAAAAAAAAAAAATTGCCTTTATGAAAGAAACATTTATATATTTTTTGTCTTGTCAAATAATGCAAGTAAATAATATAGTTGCTTGCTTTTTATTCATTCAGTACTATCTATGTTAAATAAAGATTATTCTACCTATGTTAACACATTCTTCTTAATGCATGTTTTTCTTTGTGAAACATACCAAAACTATAAGAGATATGTCTTCTATTCAAATGGGAATATTAAAATAAATATCACTGGGAAATTCAGAAATCTGAAAGGAGAGATGTATTAATTCAATTTAGTTAAAATAGTTCAAGAGAAAATACAGATTTTGAGGTAGGGAGAGGAGAGGAAAAGGACTATATTATTATTTCTTAATAGCTATAACTTGAAACTTTTTCTTAAATTTCCTGCCAAGTAAAACAAACAATTCACATGACTGGTTCCCAGATAATCACATTCCTTACAGCACTTAAGACACTCACAATACCTAACAATAAGTGATTTTATATTACTGCTGATGAAAATATCTTCATTGTAGCCAACTGGATATATATAAGGCCACAAGAAAAATAATCAGTTAGAGACAATTTAAGGTGTACTCTTCAAAATTTTGTAATGCATATAGAAGTCTTATCTAATGTGCATTAATTTGGGCTAATGTATATTTTATTATATATATATACACACAAATAAGTAAAATTATGTTACTAGAATAAGTAGCTAAGAGTGATTCTATGTGAAATTCATAATGAAATCGTTTAAAGGCCATTCTAATTAAGCATGACTTTTGGTTGCAAAGTACTGGTTTAATTGCAATATGTATTATATCATTGAAGGTGATTCACCAGTTTCTACAATCTGCTTATGCAATTTGGTAAGCCCTTTCAAAGAAACAATAGAAATCCGGAGTAGTCACAAGATGGCAGTAGTGTAACATTGTTAATGCCTGTTATTCATAAAACAAAAACCCATGAGTTTCCAAATAGTGAAAATTCCTTAAAATACTAACCAAGGGAGTCAGGTCTAAACACAGAAAATGATCAGAAAAATAGATGAATTTTATATAATATATTAAACCTCAGGGAAACAGTTTAAATGCAATGATTCTTTCTTGTACCAATTCATTTTCTTTTTTTTTTTCCTGAGGAGGTAACAGTGTTGTGGGTCTAGTTTGTTTTTCTCGGTCCTTGTTGCTGACGACGCACTGAAGAACTGAAAGACAGACATAGTAGCGAAGCAGAGCTGAAGTTTTATATGAACACACTCCAGGGGAGGAATGGGCCAAAGCCAAGGTGGAGAAAGGCCTTGTACTAATTTTGTACCTTCCTTGATGGATATAAAGAGGACTTGTAATTATCTTAAGGTTATGTATTAACCTCTTTCCTGGAGCTCTGCATTGTCAGACATTTTAATGAGAGAGCCAGAAATCTACAGGCATCATTTTTCAAAACCTAGTGAAAAAGGAAGAATAATTGAAGGAAACTTTACTTAATTGAACAAAACAAGAAAAGCCTTTTGCCTTTTTTTATCCTGGATAGGAGGTGCCTCTTTGACAAGGTGAGGCCATTTGAGTGACAGGTCCATCTGCATAGCCATCCTCTCAGTGCCCATGTCCTTTCCCAGGATGAGCTGTGGTTTGGGTAGTTCTGATTTTTGTTCAGTTGCCCCTGGTAGGCAAGGACGTTAGCCGTTATCTCCCTGCAAAGCTTTTGCTGTCTTCGCGTGGGACCACTGCCTGGGCAGGGTTTGGGCAGTTTTTCCTTGAACCTTATCTTCCCCTTCCCTGGCTGCTCATGTCTATCTTTCTACCTAACACTACTAAAGAATGCTGCTCCTTATCTTTTCCTCTCTCATGCAAGCTGGTTGAAAGAGAGTAAATTCTTCAATCTATGTTTCACAATTTCTTTTTATAATTCCAACAACCATAGTAAGTTCTATGTGGAACAAAAACAATGATTGTGTATGTACTTTATTTTTACATTTTGATAGAATGTAAGAATAAATGAAATCACACAGCATAGTGGTTCGTATCAGACTCATATAAAAAAGTGGCTTCCTACTTTAGGCATGGCACTTAAATCCTCTAAGCTTTAGTTACCATATACATAATATGGATTTAATGGACTCTACCTTTCAGGACAACCCTGGGAAACCAATGACACACAGCTGCTGTTATCATCATTGCCCTTGACACTTGATGCGAGCTTACAGAATACACTAGAATAGGTGTATCTTCTATCAGTTTCAAGTCTTCAAGCAAAGATTTTTACATTCTTGTATGCTCTTTTGGAAAAATTTATTGCATTGTCGACCTAGGACAACCCCCCTGCTTGTGTGATTACCATTTCTCTAATTTATTCCTCTATTCTGTCTGGTCATATAGCTTCCAATGTGTTGTTATCACAGAGCCTTCTCAGATTGGCTTTTAGTCAATTTGTTACTGTTTATCTGCGCATATCTTTTCATTCCTGCTAACCACTTGTTACTCTGAGCAATATTGCTAACTTTCCTTCTCATTTTCCATTGCATTCAATCTTACAGTGTTTGAGAAGAAAAATAGTCCCAAATATTTATTCAAGTATGACCTATACACAAAATACTTATGGAAGTATGACCTTTATATGCAAAAAACATACACATATAAAAACAATTCTGTTCAAGGAATCATATAAATGAACACATGTGTAACCACTGCAAACACCAAGAAATAAAAGTTGCCACAAAATCATGCTTCATGCTTTATCCAATTTTCATATACCCTTCCTTCCCAAAAGCATCACTTTTGATTTCTAAAGCCATAGATTAGTTGGCTTGTTTTTGAACTTAATATAAGTGGAATCATACACTTGTTTAAACTCTTACATATGGCTCTTTTTATTTAACATTAGGTTTGTGTGATCTTCTTGACTTTGTATAGCTATAGTCCATTTCACTTCATTGGCATATAACTTGTGTGTTAAATGAGATCACAGTGCATGTAACCATTCTTCAAAAAAGTAGGTTGTTGCAAGTTTGGAGCTATTATGAATAATGCTGCTATCAACAACCTTATAATTACTTTTGTGAATTTGTGTGTGTTCACCTGGGGGTAAAATTGCTATATCCTAACATATTGCATATGTTCAATTTTGCTAGAAAATGGAAGTTTTCTAATGTTGTAATATCAACTTACATTTTCATAAGCAGTATATGAGAACTCAAATTGCCCCACAAATTGTCTGTATTTTTAATTTTAGACATTCTAGTGAATATGTAATCTTATCTCAGTATGAGGTTTTTTTTAGGATTATCTTTTATGAAAACTTTCAAGCATTCAGAAAATTAGAGAGAACTGTACAGTTAACCCTCACATAATCACCAACATAGATTCTACAATTAGGTTTTGAAGAAAATACTATAAAATACTTATAAAATACTATTTAACCACCAGTCAGTCCCTATAGTTATCCAAAAAATCAATCTTATATTTTTCATATGTTTCAAGGTAAGTTACAGATATTAACATACAATGCCTAAACCCTTTGACATGATTACCATAAACTAGAGCTTGCTATTTGATTATATCATTTTGGGAGAGAAAAGTAAAATTTTACTGATTTTCTCAAATTACAGGCTTTATTTTCCAAATAGATTTTCTTTATTTCTGTTTTCTATCTTACTGATTGACATTCTGCTTTTTAATATTTCCTTTTATTTTCATGTGTTTTGGGTTTCTTTCACCCTTTTTCTCCTATTTTCTTAAGACAGAAGCTGAGGTTGTTGTTTTGAGACCTCTCTTCTAATATAGGCATTCAGTGCCATAAATTCCCCCTGAGCACTGCTTCAGTGATTTCCCATGCATTTTGAAAAGTTTTGTTTCCATTTTCATTCAGTTCAAGGTACTTTCTAATTTTCTAAAATCTCTTCTTAGATGCATACTGTTATGGGCTGAATTGTGTCCTCTCCCCCAGATATTCATATGTTGAAACCCTAACTCCCAGTACTTCAGAATGTGATGGTATTTGGAGATAGAGCCTTTAAAGAGTTTGTGGTTAAATGAGATCATATGTGTGAACTCTATTATCATCTGAAGGACATCCTTATAAAAACAGAATATTTGGACACACACAGAGATACCAGGGATACATGTGCAGAGAAAAGGTCATGTGAGAACACAGCTTAAAGGTGGCCTCAACAAGCCAAGGAGAGAGGCCTCAGAAGAAACCAAACTTAACACTCCGATCTTGGATTTCTAGGCTCCCAAACTGAAAAACTAAATATCTGTTCTTTAACCCATCCAGTGTCTGATATTTTGTTATGGCAACTCTTGCAAACTAATACCCAGCTTATTCAGAAATGTGTTATTTCCAAGTATTTGGGAATTTTGCAGCTATCTTTCACCTATTGATTTCTCACTTAAGTGCACTGTGGTCAGAGGACATATTTTGTATGACCTGAATCCTTGTAGGATTATTACCAGCAGTTGCATTGTTCTGCACGTGGTCTTTCTTAGCAACTATTCAGTGTGGAGTAGAACAGAATATTTTTTTATACATTGTATGTGGAGTATTCCATAAATTTCAACTAAATCCGGTTGGTTGATAGTGTTCCTCAGCCTCCCATGTATTTACTGAGTCTCTCTATCTACTTGTTCGATCTATTTCTGAGACAGATGTTGAAATCTCGGACTGTAAGTATGGATTTGTTTATGCCTTCATTCAGTTCTTCCAGCTTATGCTTCAGGTACTTCCAAATTCTGTGGCAGATGCAGAGTCCTTTAGGATTCTCCAGAACATGATAGGATATAGGTAATAATACTAGGTTCTCCTGATGAATTATCCCCATTTTCATGGGTTTATTTTATGAATTATCCCCATTTTTATGGAATTATCCCCATTTTTATGCAATTAACCTTAAAACTTACATAGAGATATTACTTTGGAATCAGAAGTTGGGCCTGAAGTCAGCAGGCAAATAGTAGGGAAAGAAATGTGGACCTAGATAAAGTGGGGTAACTACAAGAACCGTGAGAGCCTGGCTCTGTCAGTACTCCCAAGCCACCAACGGTGATATTGTGGTTGGCCCGTTGGGGGAGCTAGAGCCCCTTGTCAAAGAGCGAGGTTCATGCCTAGCCCAGTAATCAAAGCAGCTGGAGAGCCGGCAGGAGCTGGACAAGCCTCTGGCTGGCTGCGGCCTCACATCCACAAGGTGAGCCACACAGTTCAGCGATATGTATGAGCAGCACAGTGGTAGATGATCCTAAATGGGCCTTCTGAGCATGGGAGGAATATGGCTACTGCTGCACACTGCCCAAATCTCATAAAATAGCCGTGACACAGGCTAATCTGAAACTTTGCAAAGAAGGGAACTCTCAGAATTCTGTAGTTTTTTAAACTGCCACAGTACAAATCTACCACAATCCTCCCCAAGGGAAAGAGTAAGAGTACAAAGTACAAAGTACAGGGTTGTCTGGATAACATGCTCCCACTTTAACATTGTAAAGTTACCTCTTTATCCATTGTGATTTTTTTTTGTGTGTGAAAATCTCCCTCATCTGATATTAATATAGCCTCTCTAGCTTCCTTGAGTTTGATGTTACCATGGTACACCTTTTTCCATTCTTTCACTTGAACACGTTTGTGGCCTTATTACTTAGAACAGTTTTCCTGGGGCAGTGTGGAACATCTTGCTGGGTTAATCTAACCTGAAAATCTCTGCCTCTTAATTTTGCTTCTGTTACATACATTAAATGTGATTGTTGATAATATAATTGTGTTTAAATCTAACAGGTCCTATTGTTTTCTGTTTTCCCAGCTATTCTTTGTTCTCCGTCCTCTGACTTCTTTTGGAAGGTTTTAATTTATTTTTCTCCTGCCTCTCAGAGATCACTGTTCTTCATTCTCTCTTGTCTAATACTTCAGAAATGATTATCTTATAAATTTTGTCTGTTTTTAATTTGGCTTAGGCTGCCATATATACTTAATCGCTGTTATTTTACCTTGTCCAGGGGTGGATGTCTACCTAGACAGTGATTTAAAGTAGCTATTATAAATATGTTTGAGGATTCAATTTGATAAATGTGCATTATAAAACAACAGATAGGGGTCCCAAGCTGAGAGCTGAAAGATGTATAAAACAACTAAATGAAAAACTTAAACCTGAAAAATTCAATATCTAAAATGTTTTAAATTAACTGGATGGGCTTAACAACAGATTGTAGATACTGAAGCAAGAGTAAGTGAAGTTGATTATAGGTCAATAGATATTATGCAATCTGAAGGCCAGTGAGAAAAGAAAAGTTTGAAAACAAAATACAGATCTTTAGAGACCTGTGGTACTGTATCTAATATCTCCAAAGTACATGTAACTGGAGTCTCAGAAAGGAACGGATACGATGGACTACCTTTCATTATTACGTTCCTTGGCTCTTGGATGCTCTTCTGAAGTGAATATTTAGAATTTTGACACTGGGCTTCAACTTACTGATTCTTCAGTGACATACACATTGCATATTTTACTCATAATTCTCCCCTTCTTAAGTACCTATCACTCATGTATATAAACTTTTTTGAGTAACCAAAGAAAAAATGGTACATTCCTCTTACATGTACTTCCTTTTTTTCATCTCTGTGCCTTGTTTTTATTTAGTTTATCTGATATGTAAACTTCATAAAATAAATGCAATACCATAATTGTTCCCACAACTGTTCGTGCAGTCCTGCAATTTATTTATCAATTGTTTGGCAATAATAAAGAATTTTGTGAGATTGTAGAAAAGAGCAAAATCTTTTTCAGTATTTTGATATTCAATCCAATTTTTACTTTCATATTTGCATACAGTGCTCTCATATCACAGAAACAATTCTATCTAAATTTGTCTCAAGGAATAAAATTAATATAGGTAATAATTTTTTTGAGACTGGAAAAACTGTCCATAGCATCTTACTTAGGTATTACACATGTTAACACAAAAATTCAGATCATTTTGCTCATTAGAAAACCCTTACTAATTGTAATTGTTAATGGCTGTGTTAACAATTAGTGGACTAATTGTTATAGCATGTGATTCTTATGTCTTTTATTTCTTCACATTCAGAAAGTTCAAAGTATTATTTTGGTAAAGGCTAAGTTGGATCTTTCATGGAAAATCACAGCGTGGCGCAGGAGATGGTCTCATACATATTTTCAGTGGCTAACATTACAGCCCATCACCCCATCACACTCCCTTTCCATATGCTTCTCTCTATACCACTAACAAGATGAAAACTTGGCATCAATATATCCCAAAAATTTTAAGTTATAATATACTAATACTAATAAAATACTTACTATGTGCCTGGTACAGGTCTGAGCACTCATCATGTATTAATATACTTAATTCTCCCAGAGATCCCATTTGGGTAGAAGTAATACTATCAGATTATCAATTCTACTTAATAGATGAGGAAGTGGACACAGAGCTAATTTAATTTTTCCAAGGTCACATAATTTGAAAATGACAGAGGCATGACTCAAATTCAGATGGTCTGGCTCCAGAGATAACACTCTTACTGAGACACAAGGTCCTGTTGTTGTGTTGAAATACAAATGATAACATAGTTTATTGGAAATTAGCAGTGACTTTGCGATTACTTTTTGTACCATACTGGAGTGTTGAACATATTTTGGATAAGTCTGACAGGATAAAAACATTTCTGTTGTATACTTATACTTTATGCCTACAGTTTCCAGAGAGAATATCTTAATTGGGAATTGATTCTAAAAGATATACACTGATCATCCTGATAAAAAAGAAAATAACTAGATACTGGAAGCATATTTTTGTTGCATTATCATGCTACATAGTTATGCCATTCCAATTTTTGAAGAATATGATACTATAAAATTAAATATTCTAGTTCATAATCATATTAAAAACTGAAAGTTTCAGCTCTGCCCTCAAGTTACTTGTAACTTAAACAGTGAAATGGTTTGAGTAGTAAATAATGGTACTTGATATTTGATATAACATTTTGTAATTAAATACATATATTAACTAAATTGTTTTTGTTCTCGAAGTACTAAAATAGATATGTTTACAGAGCTAGAGTTCATCTGTCTATTGTTCTCCAACTTAATAACTGAGCTTAAAATGTTTTTTAAGCTATACCAAATGTCTAATTCAGTGCTTTATGATAAATAACAAAGGACTTGTAAAATATAAAGTATTATCCATAATTTTTTATCTATTTTTCTAAAATCTAACTTACATAAGACTCAATCAAATACAACCAGAGACCCTAAGTAGATATTGGTTAGAAGGAAGCATGGTAGTGAGGGAACAACTCTCAACTTGGAGTCTGTGAGATTTTTATTCCAGTCGCTGTTCTGGTAAATGGTTCTTGTGTGGATCTGAATACATCCTTTAAACTCTCTCATCCTCCAACTTCCTGTTAAATGAAAGATCTCAAGAAAATACTTTCTACTGTTACTTCAAAAATCTGAGCTCTAATGATTTGTATTTTACATTTCTACAGCTATTTTTCTATATCTGGCTTTAGAGCTCCAAAATGAATTTCTTTATGTCTCATATTAAACCAATAAGGGGAATTGAACACTGTTCTGTGTGTATGAAATATTTAAGCTCAAACTGAAGAGTCAATTAAAGTCTAAAACAAAACTGCCCTTTTCCCATTTAACTGAGTCCCCACTATCAATGTCCCTGTCTATAATTTGCATCACCATTATCACAGTCTTTATTATATAAACTCTGAGAAGTCTCTAAGATTTGTTTCTCATTCACCTTACCAAGTTCTGTCAATTATTTATTCCATAACAATAGGTATCCTTTCCATGTCAGTTCTTTGCATCAATTTCTTTGTCCACTCATATTTCAAATACTGTACAGATGGTCCTCAGCCAACAATGGTTCAGCTCTTCCAACTTATGATGGTGCAAAAGCCATAGCATTCCCGTTTTGACTTTTGGTCTTTGCCTGGGGTAATAATCCTCTTGTGATGCTAGGCAGCAGCTCCCAAGCAGAACATGAGGATAAATAACTGATACACTTACAACCATTTGTACCCATATAATCATTGCTTTACACTCTCAGTACAGTATTCAATAAATTATATGATCAATCCAACATGTTATTAAGCAATAAGCTTTGTGTTAGGTGATTTTGTCCAACTGTTGGTCAATATACGTGTCCTGAGTTCATTTAAGGTGGGCAAGGCTAAGCTATCATATTCAGTAGGCTAAGCATATTAATTGCATTTTCAGCTTACAATATTTTCAGCTTACAGTGGTGTTATCCCCATAAGGCCATCATAAATCAAGGTAGATCTGCATCAATCCTATCTTTATCTAGCTTCCAATCTACTCTGTAAAAACCGCCCAACTAAATACCACTTTTGTAATTTTAATTTTTTTTATAAAATCTAAATTCTGACATTTTTATTGCCCCTTCTTCACTTTTCTGTCTTTAGATATCTATTAGAGGAATATGGATGTTTGGAATATGCACAACAGTAGAATAGTAAACACACACATATATAACATTTTACCTTAATATGATGCAAACTGCATCAAGTTTTTATTAATGTGTCATCTGTAATGACCAAAACTCCTCCTGGATTTATGCATAAGATGATTACTTCATAATCACTTTCAAAATCATCAACTCAGCAGGTTTTTAATAATTTATAAACTTTGAAATCCACTTTCTCCAGAAAGTCTATTGCTTTTAGAACAAAGGGACAACTAATATAAATGATTATTTATTCTAAAAAATCTAGAGTGCTTTTTTAACTTCAAAATTCATGTTAATAGTACATGCTGCATGAGAATTACTTCTTTCAACACATATAATAATCTTAAAGTTATGTTAAAAATATCAAAGCATAGGCATTTATTTTCTTAATGATGCACTAGGGCTCCATGTTCTGAATGTTTATAGGTATGAATAATTTAAGTATTGCATTTCCAAGTGAGGAAGATTTTAGAGATAAATATGTATGCCTTACATTATAAAGAGTTATGTTTTTTTTCATGTCAATGCATTTTACTTGTAAAAATAAAACATAATAACTTCTACATGTCACCCAAACAATGTAATGGTATAGGAAACCCTCATTCCATATCTATTTGAAATAACTTTATATTTTTAAATTGCTTATGAACAATATCAATTTAGAACTTACTTTGTGAAGGATAATATGCTAGAAAAAATTGTGTGTTAACAATGTGATTTCAAGATCTGCCACGGAAGTATGGTATCCTTAGAAAAATTGCTGAAAATTGAAAATTTTATGCCCATCTCAGCACCTCTGAATTTTTCCATAAATATTGAAAATAGGATTAATGATTCCTAGTGATTTTTTTGTGTGTTTTCTACAATATTTCTTTTAACTAGCTACTCTTTTTTGTGTTTTTATTTTATAGAATACTTATGTGTACTTTATGTTTATATCTTACATAGTTTGGCTGTTTTTAGTGTAAATGATTGCTTATTTTAGGATTTAGGTTGTTTGCTTAATTACATTTGAAACCAGAGAAGAACTTTTGTTGTGTACTTGCCTATTTAATCATATTACATTTTCAAAGCTTCTAGTAGCATTTGACTTATGAAAAAACTCCCAGATATTCTAGTTCTTTACTCAACCATCCCAAAAAGCATTATCTGTGGGCATAACACATAATTTGAATCTCGAGGAGATAGTTATAATTGCTGTGTAACTTAATTTTGG
The DNA here is from genome assembly GCF_040802235.1 of Manis javanica. NCBI lineage: Eukaryota > Metazoa > Chordata > Mammalia > Pholidota > Manidae > Manis > Manis javanica. The sequence goes on along the minus strand of NC_133160.1, from coordinate 122,141,445 downwards.
GGAAACTATTTTCCCTTGCTTTTTCACTACATAGAAAGGAGGCAGAAATTGCAGAGCAGATATAGATTAGTGAATAAGTAAAATCACATCGCATGAAGGATCTTTTAGGTAACAAATCTCCCTGAATTCAGAGTAACAAAGGGTAGAAACTAGAATGGGCTAGAACAAAATTATGACCTTCTATATAACTGTAGAATGTGTGAACATAACTGAGTTGGAAGGGAGAAGCCATAGTAAATTTGAAAGATGCATTCCCTTGTCTCTAATTTTTCAGGTGCAAGTTCCAAGATTCAAAAAACACAGTGAAGTAAAATATACTTTGTGTTATTTTTATTGAAATATAATTGATATACATTACATCACTTCAAGTGAACGATTTGACAATTATATGCATTAGTAAATGTTCAACACAATAAGTGTAGTTACCATCTGTCAACATACAAAAATATTAAAATATTATTGACTATAATTGTTTTGCTCTACTTTCATCCCTGTGACTATTTTACAATTGGAATTTTGTGCTTCTTTATACTCCACCTATTTTGCCCATCCTACCACAATCCTCCCCTATGGCAACTACCAGTCTTTTGTCTGTGTTTATGAGACTGTGTTTGTTTGTTTTTAGAATCTACATATAAGTGAAATCATGGTATTTGTCTTTCTCTGTTTGAGTTATTTTACTTAACATAATAGCTTCTAGGTCCATTCATGTTGTCACATATGGCAAGAATTCATTCTTTTATGGCTGAGTAATATTCCATTGTGTTTATGTACCATCTCTTCTTTATCCATTCATCTAATGGACACATAGATTGTTTCCATATCTTGGCTATTGTAAATAATAATGAAAAAAACATAAAAGTAGATATATCTTTTCAAATTAGTGATTTTGTTTTCTTTGGGTAAATTCTCAAAAGTTGAATTACTGGTTGTATGGTATTTCTATTTTTAGTTTTATGAGAAACACCCATACCTTCCACAGTGGCTGCACCAATTTACATCCCCACCAACAGTGTAGGAGGGTTCCCTTTTGTCCAACACTTGTTAATTCTTGTCTTTTGGATACTGGTCATTCTGACTAGTGTGAGGTGATATCTCAAGTGAAATGCACTTTGGTAAGCACCCATATGCTTTTCAATATTTGAAATACTGCAAGACCATAACAGCTGGAATTTATGGGTCAATAATTATTTTTAGAAGGAAGTGATAAATGGTGGTCATGTAGTTTCTCAGTTTATGTTGGGAATGAATTTCTCAGAATTTGGTAGGCCCAAAGATGCTGACTTAATTTTTACTTTTCTGTCATTTTGGTATTCCATTACTATAGTGGTTTTTGTATTCAGAAAACACACACACAATTCAGGTTTACAATGAAATTAACAGCATTTATTTATAACTAAAATCCAATTTATTTTCACTTGACTTAACTACTTCAATGGATAAATACATTCATCCTTTTCAGAAAACACTGTGGGTGACATTTTCTGGAAACTCTGGCAGTTGAAAATATCTTCTATCTCATAAATTTAGCCAGATACAAAAATCCAAAGTCACAGTTTGTTATCCACAGACTTTTATAAATATTTGTATATTTTTTCTTATCTTTCAGTATTGTAGGCAAAAAGTTTACTAACATCTATTACTCAGTTCTTCTAAGTAAAACCAAGTTTTCTTTTTCTGAAAGCTTTGTATCTAACTCACAAAACTTCTAACATACATAATTTTAAATATTGTTTTTCATTAGCAAATAAGGGCTTTAAGATAATTATGTGAAAATTATCTTAGAATTTGTGTTTATTCAAATTTAAAATTTCAATTTTATTCTGTTAATACTCAGCAAAAATACAACTTAATTATATGCTTGTTTCTTTATTGTTATTAATGTAACAAAATTTTGTGATTATATATATATAAAATATATATATAAAATATATATATATATAAAATATATAAATATATATATATATAAAATATATATAAAATATAAATATAAAAATAAATATATATATATTATATATATAGCAATAATTACTATATTAATATATTCAAAAGAAATAATGAAATTAAAATATAATTAGGAAATATGACTTTATCATTTAATCTTTAAGTTACAATATAATTTTGAACGATAAGGTGAGTACTCTTTTTTCTTCAATTAATGTTTATTGAATGCCAGGTATTACATTCTGGGCACTGTTAAATACTGAGGTAATATAGCAGTCCCTAAAACAAGGTCTTGCCTTGGTGCTTAACATTCAGTTGGGATGATATATAAATAATAACACCACAACCAACAGAAGAAATAAATAATTGGGAGCAGTTAATGTTTTTCTTTAAGAAGAGTTTTATCTTACACAGGCACAAGTGGTATTTTGAGGTTATGATTTCAGATACAGTTGAAGTATAATAGCAGTTTGCTAGGTAGACAATAAGCAAAATATCCCTTAAAATGAAAAATGTGTTTTTGTGGATAAAACAATAGTATGATTGTTTTGTTTTATTTTTCTTTTATATTTCATGTTTTAATCAGTAAAAAGTCTATTAATTGAAAAAAGAAGCAGAACTACTATAATTCCTTCAATTATGATATCATGAGTCTTTGTTCAGTTTACCTGTAGATATCCAGTCTCCTGAGAAGTACATGCTGGTTGGATGTGTTAGAATGATTGTAATATTCAGTACAGATTTGAAAAGTAGCTCAAGACTCAGGCAACATTCACTCATCCAGAATTAGTCTTTAACATGTTTTTTATAAAACAGTGGAGGGGATATGGCTGAAAACCTTTGCCTATGATATCATGGAATACAATATATGAAAGGTAATGGATAAAAATTTAAGTGAAATTATTCTCATTACAAAATCCATAAATACAGCAACACTTGAGTCCAACTTTTATAATATAGCTACTGTATAAACAGATATACTTTTATTATGGCTTCATTAAAAAATAAATTTAAGGGCAGTAATTTTGCAATGGTTAGCCTCAAGTATAACTAGATAATAGAGGTTTATTTTACTAAATTCAGCCACAATTATAATGTACAGAAATAATTAAATATCATGTCCAGTACTATCTAACTAGATTCTGAAAGTCATTTTCTTTGGACATGTTGGACGTTTATTAACTGCAAGTGTTTAGATCTGAAACTTGCTTGGAAGGACCTTGCAATTTTCCACAGCATCACTACATTCCCCACCTGCCTGAAGCCAAAATGGGGCCAATTGGCACATGTATGATACAGGCATTTTAAAGTTCATTAGGAAAGAGCTGGCAAGCAACTGCAATTTTCCCTGATAAAAGCCCCTTGATCTTTATAGAGGAGATTCTTTTAATTGTATCTAGAAGTTCAAATGTACCACAAACCACTGTAGTATATCAAGTCTCTATACAATCTTACTACTGTTTAAGTGTAGCATTTTCATTACTTCTAATTTAGTTAATTACACTTTACCTACCTAAATTCCCAGGGCAGTTTTCATTGGATCCAACAGTTAATTGCCTTGTTCCAAAGAGGCATTATTGTGAGCTATTAAGCTACTGTTCCTGGTTTTATTGGTTGCTTTCATTCCTGTTTCCTACAGATTCCTGGGTCAGTGTCTTGGAAGCCATTTAGAAGAGTAGAATTATGTATGTTCTGATATTTTTAATGTATCAATTATGATTTATACTAATCTTGAAATGTTTTATCATTTTTTGTATTAAGGTAACATAAATTTCTATATTTTCTCTTAATTTAAAATATGTGTATGATGTATACATGTGTAAGAAAATAAATAAGCAGAAGTCTATATAAAAAATGAAAATTAATAGATTATGATGTTGAAATTAAGCAGAATATATAGCAATGGTAATCTGACATGGGTTATATTTATTACATGCAATGACAATTAATCATAAATAGAATATAATTTCACTTTTAAATGAAAATTAGACAAAATATTTACAGAATCAGGTCTAGAGGAGAAAACTGGACTATGTATAAAAAAATCACTTTTAAGATCACTCAAGGCCTCTTAATCCATGCCGATGTACACAGTGGTCTTTTCCATCCTTTTGCAGGTAGCGCGTAAGAACATAGGATAGAAGAGTGCCTAAATTTTGGAAGCTTTGACCACAGACTGGTACTCTGCCTCCTTCTCCAGAGCTCCCAGCCATACCAGAGAGTAGCACCAGCAATTGCTTCCCTTGCCACCATTACTCAACACTATTTTGTTAGGGTCTGTGACACAGCTTCTATAGTGAACAAAAAGGTGACAATTTCAAGGAGAACGTAGTCTTTTGTCTGGGTTTCTAGCAGTAGCAGATAAGTGCATCTCTTCTATCGGGTGTCCCAATAAAGGATAAGTGCATTTCTCCATGGCAACTCTAAATGCCATCTTTGATGTCCATTCCCATGACAAATGCAATAGCGTGTCATCTTACCTTCCATGGCAGCTCTTCCTGCCCTCAGATACTTGTTAATTACTTTCAAATCAATATGGAAACTTTTGCCCCAGCATTAGACATCTTTCTCCCTCCTACCTTATCTACTACCACCTTATGAAACCACAAGACCTCCTCTGATATTCCATGCAAGAAGTGAGCATTGTTTTCTCTGACTCCATTGTTCTTTATTTATATGTTTCATAACATTTGCCAATCTTCTGTCTTGTATTATTCATTCATAAATTTTATATCTCTTCCTAGATTATAAATTCTCATGGGCCAAGCAAGTACTTCCTCATTTCCTTTCTCCTAAAAGTCACTAAATCCTGTTAAATGAGTAATTCAATACCTTTTTCAAATAGACTTAAAAGATTATTTAACAGCATGCTTTATCCAAACCATGGGTTAAACTGTAATGCTGGTATCTGGCAGTAGACTGATTTGTGAAGTGTATGTAACCCTATATGACTATCATTTCTGGAAGCCAAGTTTCTTTTCCAGATCACACAGCAATCAGCAAGTATTGGCATTACAATGTATACACATTCGCTCAAAAAGTGTTATGTTATTAATGGCTTTTCTGTGTTAAGTGGGGATGGGTTTATAGCCAAATAAAATGATTTAGGTAACAACCAACACTGAAGAGTCTTTCCAAACCAAACCTTTTTCTCGGCCATCCTGGCATTAATTCTTCTTTCTTTCTTCAGGACTAAGTTAGGTTAGGCTTCATGGGAAACTGACTCAGAGATGGAAACTTGCGAGAAATATACTGCGGAGTGCTTTCTGAAGAAGAGGAAAAACTGAGCCAAGAGAGAAATTGAACTGCAATTCAGCTCCAATAAAGGACTCAGCTGATCCTATGTGCTTCTTGAGCTGAGATGTCCCTTTAGGGTTGTCCTAAGTTGAAGCAAGGAGAAAGTGATTTGAACTCCCAGTTCAGTCACCCCAAAGAGAGAGACAAGCCCTCAGGGAAGGAGCTCCCTACCACCAGAAACACTAACCCAGGAAGGACTTCGAGACAAAACCTCTTGGAAATTGAAAAAAAGTGCCTCAGTTCTGAAGCAGCGATTTGGTAATACATCACAGCACTTGCTATAAGGGTTCTTCCCCACCCACGTGAGTCCACCTCCTATCTCCAACCTTCACCCATTCCAGATTTCTGAAACCTGGATTTACCTGCATCTCCATCAATCCCTCATGGGAAGAACCTTCCCTTTTTATTCACCACTCCCTTCAAGCTGGGAATGACTCCCATGAAGCCGATTACACTTCATAGAAAACTCTTTGCCTAATAGCACCCTTGACCGGTGGTACCGACTATAACTAACAAATTAAATTTCCTCTTCTACACATAGAAAAATCACCAACTAGAATTTCATTTATTTTAAAAATCTGCTATGCATGATTAACTCTTTTGGATGTGTATCTAATTAAGCTAGAAGGATAAAGAATGGATCTTAAACCTGTATTCTTTTTGCATCTCAATGTGAGAAATGGGCCTGTATTTTTTTAAAAAGGTCTCTGGGTTAGGAGAAGGTAGGACTCAATGGCTTTTGCACAAGTGTCAATATTATAATATTATATCAGCCTATTTGTGTGAAAATCATTTTCCTGAAAGTCTAAATATTTATTTACATTTATAGTATTAAAAATATGAAAGAGGAACCCCAAATTCATTTTTAGCAAAGTGAAATTATAGAGGAAATTTCTTACTGAACTAGATAATGACTCCTAGTATCAAACTAGCTCAGACAGTCTGTATATGTGACATTTCTACATGAAAGCAGTAACTAAAGAATGCTACAGTTGATTGCCTTTCACAAGATATCAGTTAAATATGGAAAATCAAGGCACAAATTTAGGTAGATTCCAATTTGTCTCTTCAAAAGGGTGAGCTAAAATTCCTTTTTAGAGAATTTACTTTCGATTACCTGCATTGCTTTCATCTATTCTTGTTTTCAAATTCGTTGTGTGTCTTTTTTTTTCCAACCTGATGGCTAATTTAATCTTGACTATTTTAACATAGCACTAAGCACAAATGTTTAGTAAGAAGTCTCTTACATTTTGACCAATACTCTTCTGTGGATGAACTCAACCTTGCTTTTTCTTTGTGAGACACAGCCCTTTGCTTTCTTATTCTTGGTATCACATTGAATACCAAAGAGTAAATGTTTAGTCCCAACCATCTGGCTTTTATTGCCCAACAAATAACAAACTACACTTTCCCTTTGATTCTATTTTAAGGTTAAAAATATTAAAATTTTTGCACATACAAAAATTAATGTCATATTTTACCTCTTGTAACAATAAAATTAATTGTAAATAAGATATACTCTAAAAGTTTTCTTTAAATTATTACTTATATTTATTATATCACCTCATGTTATAAAATAGTATTCAACAACATCAGAGATAAGGCTAAATAAAGGAACTATTTTGCGTGTGTGTGTGTGTGTGTGTGTGTGTGTGTGTGTGTGTGTATAGGGTAGCAATTATTTGGGCTGTTAAATTTCAAATCTATTATATATAGCTATGATTTCCAGGACCTAAACAGCTTTGAAATTACTCAGCTATTCAAGAAACAATTCATTATTGGATTTATGTTATCTTGATCCACTCTTTTAACCTTCTCAGTATAACCTGGTTATCAAAAGACCTTAACAGCATCTGGGACAAACTGGATTTCATTAATATCAATACCCTAATTTTATTTTTCTATTTCTTCATACTGGATCAAATATTGTCCTTCAAAAATGTGTATATCAAATATATATCATACATATTCCATCATACACAGGAGCACCTGTTGCAAATCCCACAGGGGTCTTACTGCACCGCAAATCCATCTGCTCTGCCACTGATCGCCTCCAGCTACTCCACCACTGCTATTTTCCTGCCTTTCGATGAGACTAACCCACTGAGTTGATTGTAGCACTACTGCTTTTGATGGTCTCTGTAGCACTACTGCTTTTGATGGTCTCTGTTGAGCAATACAGCAGCTGTTGGTCTTGCCCTGCAAGGGCCTGTAAATACTTGGAGGAGTACATTTCTACAAATTCCAGTCATACTATTAAAATTCACAGTATTTGGAGCTTCCCAAGGATCATGAAATGGGAATAATTCTTTCTAGTTTAAGCTCACTGGTGAGGGTAATTGAGGTAATATTTCAATGACAAGGTTGTTTGGGCACTGATTTGTTAACTTTATTGATACAATTGTTTTAGCACTCTCTCTGATGCACACACACACACACACACACACACATTGTCTCTTTCACAGCTCTTGTCTTTGCTAGTCTGAACACTCTCAATCATATTATTAAATCAACTGCTCTGCAGTACAAACTCACAGCTCCACTTCAACTTCCGTGGCTCACTGTGTATACTCAGTATTCCTTTATGCTACATTCTCTTTCAGGGACTCTGTCCAGACAGTTTGACTGATTGTTTTCAGGTTCTTTGCTCACTCTACTGTTAGTCTCCGCTATGTTGGAGCAAAGAGATGGGGAAGCTGATACCTGAAATGTTGGGTTTCACGGGTCCTTTTGTAAGATGGCTTCCAGCTGCATTCAGCCAGTGAAAGGCATTGACAAGAGAATATATGACAAGAAAACGTAATGCTCATTTTCATCTATTACGATGTTTCATTATCATTTTACTTCCAAAATGCAGGGTCCTAGATAGCTACTTAAATTGTTCAATATTTGGTTCCTTGACTTATGTTTCCCCATTTCTAAAATTTCACTAGAGACCATACCTTTTTTGTATGTGATCACACCCTTGAAGTCAAATATCATGGAAAGAAAAATTGTACTCAACTTTTTTCTCCATCCCCTCACAGCTTTTCAAATAATTCAATGATTCACTGACTACATCAACAGCCTTAACTTCTTTGGAAAAAAAAACTCACACACACAACACAAAGTGAGCTTCAGTACCTATGACTCTCATGATTCTCATTACAGAGCATTCTGCTTTCAAAGACTGTAAAGCCTGTAAGGTTGAAGGCACTGGGGAAGGGGTGAGCACGTCGACACTGATGACATGCCAAAGTCCCTGGCTGCTGCCCCCTCCCAACCTGAAAAATGTGCCTTAGGCTAGCCAATCCTCGCGCAGCTGTAAATCTAAGCTCTGCCTCCCCCTACCTTCTTTAAAAACTCGCTGACTGTCTACTTTCACGTGACTTCCCTGGCCTGTGACAGGAAGGCCACAGAACCTCGCCCAGGGGTATTCAAATAAATTACCTGGCCCTTTGTTGCCTCTCTTTGCCTGCTTATTTCGACTAAAATTTATCTTACATTTGGTGCCGAAACCCCTGAAGGAGTGTGAGTGTGGAGCCCCGACTGGCCACCGGCAGCCCCGCCCCCTCTTTCCCTGACCTGGGACCTCAGCCTGCTCTCTGCTGCATGGACTATTTTCTGGTGAATCCCTCCGTTTCCCCTGGTCTGCTTCCCTTACTAACTCTGTTTCACCTGGTCTGTTAGAAATTGTGCATATGTCCAGGTCTTGGGTATTTAGCCCATCTTTTGCGAGTATCCGGGATACTCGCCCCTGGCCCTGCGGTGGGGGAGATGTCCCTCACTCAGGCTCCTAGGCTGTATCCCCTGACTTGGTGCACTTGGGATGCTGGGTGCTCCTCTCAGCGGGATTATTTGGGGAGTGGTGCAGACATGGGGAAACAGCCTTGAAAGCAGAGGCTCAGACCCCATTGCAGTGTCTCATTTCTAATTCGGCTACTCTATGTTTGTCCCGGGAAATTTGCAAACGGAAGCTAATTTTTCTTTGCTCTGAGGCCGGGCCTCAGTATCCCTTGAACAATCAATCTTGCTGGCCCCCTGAGGGAACTTTTAATTTTAGCCTCCTCACCACCTTGATTAATTATTGCCACTGGAGCGGAGAGTAGAGTGAAATCCCATATGTGCAGGCTTTTTGGACTTTGCACCCCCGTCCAAACCTTTATGTAAACATTAAATAACTCAGGTTCTCCTGGCCCGATCTCCAGTTAAATATTGTCAGCCTCTTACTCTGCCCAGTCCTTCCTTTTCAGATCCACCAGAAAACCTCAGTCACCCACCTCCCTCAGCTCACAATCCCCTCCCCCTCTCTCCACCACCATCTTTAAGTCCTTTGTCTTCACACGTGTTGCCGGCATCTTAAAGTCCTACATTCTCAACCATGCTATTGTTTGCTCTCCTCTTCTGGTAGCTGCACCATCCCTCCCCCTCTCCTTCTGCCTTCACCACCCTCTTCCCCCACCAGAACACACTCCTCCTGCCCTCTAGTTCCAGAATCCACAAACAAGAAGCTGAAGAAAAACAAAGCAATTAGTTATCAGTAACTCAAGTCTTTATATCAGTTTGTCTATCTGTGTATATGTTTTTGTGTAAAAAGTGTTGCTGACTGTAGTCGTTGTGTCTCAGTTTGTATGTTTGTGTGTCTAGGTGTGTAAATGAGAAATATTTTCCTACCTCCAGGTAGTATTAATCAAAATTGATTTAAAAACAAGTGCTTGTGAAAATTAGGCATTTTAAAACTTCCAGAAATTCTAATAAAAATTGTTAAGCATTAATGCTAATTTGAATTTGACTGAGGCAGGCATGTCCTTGTTATCAGCTGCCTAAATTTACCTAATGCCATTTAAGTTGATGTTATCTGCTAAATTTTTAAGAATAAGTGCCTAAAGGCTTGGCTTTGTCTAATATTCAGTAAAGGTCTTGTAAGTAACCTAGCATAGTTAAAAATAAGTGAACTAAATAAGTGTAGCAAATAAATCTCAGTATCAAGTACACAGCAAAATTAAAATTTTATTTTCAGTTAAAAAGACAAAGTTTTCTTAACTGTTAATATGCTCTTAATATTTAAAAAATTGCAATGAGTTTTCTAATTGTTTTATCAAAGCAGTTTCTCAAGCTTAAAGTCTCAAAGAATTGTAAAAATATTTAAGAAAATGAAATCTTAATATTAAAAGGACTAAAAGCTAAAGTTTGCTAACAACTGTATAACCTTCTTTATTTGCCTTTGAGGTATTTTATTGTCATTCTGGTTAAATAGATAAACATTGCTTCATAGCAACCTATAATCCTATTTAAGCAAGTGCCTTAAAACTTTTAACAGCTTCCCCAAATGAAATTCAAAAAAGTGCTTTTTACCTCTAGTTCACTCTAATATTTTCCAAAGGGCTCCTGGAACATGTCAGAAGAATTTCTACTCATTGAGGAAAATACTTGGCTAATTTGGCTTATTTACCTGCTTAATTACCTAGAAGGCACTGTCACAGAGAATGATGCTAAACTTTGTTACTAAATGTTTTGTGTTACAGAAATATCAGAATTTCCTTATGTCAACTGTCTTACAGTAAGCTCTCATCAGATCTTTAACCATTGTCATTTGTAAGCCTTTTGTCATCTATAGTCACTGTTTCATTACTCCTAAACTAGTAAAAAACTAGATTTCAGCAAAACAAGTATTAGTTACATAGAATTAAGTAAACTAAGGAAGATAAGTTTGTGACTTTTTATTTCAGATGTTGTTGATAAAGTGTTTTAAGCTTTTTCTCTTAAGCTGACAACAGTTTAGTAAATGACTGCCTTTATAAGCAGAATTGAAATTTTATCTTTCTCTGTACCTGATCCCTCCAGAATTTAAAAATTCTCAGTAACTATTTTTATATTTCATGGCAGTATATTTGTTTGCACAAGTTCAATAAGAATCTGCTTTCCTTATAAGAGGACCACTTAAAAACACTAGTTATATTACCAAAGCTTTGACTGGAACGTCATACCTGAGAGACATGTGTATAAACTCAGATATGAACAGACAGCTTTAAGGAACTAAGATTGACTTTATAAAGCCAACAAAGCCCCTTAGAAGAACTGGCCTGGTACCTTGCTAACAGAGTTCCCAGCAGCCTTACCAGGTGAGTAAGGAAGGTCACTGCCTGGAAGGTGCGGGAACCTCCAGAATGTCTTGAATGTCTTGGAAACCTCAAGAAGAAAATTCACCCAAATCTACAGGTACTGCAGACAAAACCTGATGGCAAATCTGGCTTGGCTTTCTGGCCTCAAGAGGCCTTTAAAAGTTCAATCTGAAATTCCTTACAAAAAGTTCCAGCAAAGCACATTTAAAAGAGCCTGTGTAATCAATTGCTCATCTTGCTGCACTTATGCAAATAATAAAGCCAAGTGTTAATTATTTTCTTAATCTGGTTACTTCTAATAAAAATGAGGGTGATTTTGGAGAAAAGTATTGTTTCAATAATGCAGCCTTGTCCATAATAAATCCTAGTACTAGTCATTGAAACATAAACTAGATCCAGAATTCTAGCTTCTTCAAAATATCTGGCTATGATTTCCCAGAGGTTTTAGTTTTCTCCTATCATTTCAATTAAAGTTTTACTATTTCTAGTTCACATATTCAGCCACGCATTCTTAATCTCATCAAATTTGTCCTTCCAGAATAAAAGCGCCAACTTTCTGAGGCCCTCTAAACTAACCAGTAATAGAAACCTAGCTGCACCCTTTACTGCACCCCTTCTCAGCATGAAGCAGCCAGAGCGGTCATCGCCCCTTTTCCGTAGCAGCAGCTAACCTCTCTATTTGTAGAAAAAAAATGAGACAAAAACCATGAGCTTGGACAGAGTGAAGTGAGGGCCTCTAGAGAAAGCAGAGTGAGATGTTTGCAGTCAGAGCAATATAGCTACATGCTACGAAACCTACCCCCACCAACGACACCCCTTGTGAGCCAAAAGTAGCCAGATCAAGTTGTTACCCATTATAACAAAAAGGCTGAAATGTAAGGTTGAAGGCACTGGGGGGAGGGGAGAGCATGTCAGACACTGATGACGTGCCAAACTTCCTTGCTGCTGCTCCCTCCCTACTTGAAAAATGTGCCTTAGGCTGGCCAATCCTTGTGCCGCTGTAAATCTAAGCTCTGCCTCCCCCTACCTTCTTTAGAAACTCGCTGCCTGTCTACTTTCGCATGACTTCCCTGGCCTGTGACAGGAAGGCCACAGAACCTCGCCTGAGGGTATTCAAATAAATTACCTGGCCCTTTGTTGCCTCTCTTCGCCTGCTTATTTTGGCTAAAATTTATCTTACAAAGCCCTTAACAAGTAGAATCTGTTTCTTCCACTTAAAACTGCTGGCAAAGGTTAGCATCAAGGCATGCTGGGATAAACTTGTCTCTTTCTGCTCCAAATTGAGATGGGAAAGAAGTTTCCTTCCTATGAACAAATATGAAGTTTGTTGCATGACTTCTAGATGGAGAGGAGCCAGAACGTATGTTCAGATGACATTTTTGACTTGCACAGCAGGGTCCAGGGCATTTCTGTCAGGAAGTAGCTCCAGATGCCATTAAACTTCTCATAGGCATTTACCTCACTTAATAATATACAAAGTGCCAGAAGCTTGCTATAGATTTTTTTGTTTCCAATTATATCATAAGCATGTCTGGAAGATATGAAAATGGGATGAGGAATTGTAGATAATTTTTCTCCAACTGCATCAGAAGAATTCATTGTAATGCCTATATTAGCTTTTGCTGCCTATCATTTAAAATAACAACCATTTACATAGGTTACATTTTTGCAATCAGGAAATTTGGGAAGCTTCAGGCAGGCAATATTTCTGGTACAGTTCAGATTCAAGTAATCTCCACTGGAAATGCATCATCAGTCATCAGCTGCCAGGACAGCAGGGGTCTGACTGACTATAAACCAGGACACTCAGAACTTCTCCCCATGGCTTCCCAGCCTCCAACCCTCTATCATAATCTCATGCTTGTCATGGTTCTCAGGGTTCCAAAAGCATCAAGACGCTGTGTACAAGTTCTTGTCAATCATTTGCTTGTGTCATGTTTGCTAATGTCCCATTGGTCAAAGACATTCACATGACCTGTAAGGACTCAGTGTGGGAGGGACAACCAAGAGGCCTAGATAAAAAGAAGGGGGATAATTTGTGGACATTTTTATAATCAGCTACAAAACCATCCTAAGCCTAAAATAAATTGGCTTTCATGAGTCTTACAATACATTCAAACCTAATTTGATTCTCTTTCTAAGAAGGAAGCTAACATTCTTCTTCTTATAAACTAATTTGTAAATCTGTGTCCTGGATTCTCTGTCCTTCCCTCTGTTTGAAAAAAAAACCTGTTCTTTCACTTCTTCAATCTCTATTCCTTTCTTATTTTTGTTCACTACATTATATGTGTACTCCAATCCAAATCCTATCAGAAGAATGATATAATCTATAACTAAGAGATTTCTCTTTTATTTAATTGAATTAATTAAATCACCTCCACTTCCTAATCAAATATTTTTCCTTGACAAACTCTTTATCAAATATTGCATTGTACTAACTGATTTCTCACTGGGTTTTATGTCTTTTTCTTTGTTCACATTCTTCATAATCACCCCCTACTTTTGTCACTGTTGCTTCTGAGTTTATGACAGTTTTGCTGCTCATTTTCATTGATCACTACTTGTTCTATAAGTATCTGTGCCTTCCATCTGCCCTCTCAATCTTTTCATCAAATGGGTCTTAGCATCAGGTTGTTCTCCAAATACAGTCAACTTCAGACATCATATACCTCAACCTCTACTCAAATTAGGAGGCATGTTCATCCTAAATCTTTCCACTGCTCTATTTCAAATTTTTATGTGAAAATTAGGGGGCTTGACTACTAGTGATGCTATTTCTTTTTCAGCACACTGCCTTAAGAGAATATTGAAATAGAAAAGCAAGTTTAATAGTGTTTTTGAAATAACCAGACATAAGCATAGAAAAGCATGCTTTTGTCCACATCACAATCATATATTTAATGAAAAATCAAAGGTCAACTATATTCCAGGTCATTGATGAACAGATATAAGAAGAAAAGATAATAAGAAAGAAAACAAATCAGGAATCTAACATCACTCTGTGGTGATTGGAGTATTTAAAGCCATAAGTCAAAAGGAAATATTAAAGAAAACAAAGATGTCTTCTATAATTTTATAAAACTTAAGTGTCAACAAATTCCAATTACCTCATCATTATTGACTTGGAAAGTTGTGTGGACTATTAAACCTTTCTGGGAAGCTAAAAAAACTCACTGTTTGGTAGTATTTATGAACTGGATTATGATTATGTCATTAATGATAGTTTGCTGTGTTGACTGCCCTTTATTTCCTGATGCCAGCAAGGAATGTTGAGGCCACCACCACAGTGTAAAAAGCTAACAATAGGTACACTTCATACCTTTATTAAGACCCTGGGTTTGAGAAGGAATGAAAACTGATCTTTTATTAGTTTATAATAATTTATCTTTGGATATTAGTCTTCAGAAATTCTAATATATGCTCTTTATTTCATGTGTGTGTATCTTACACAAAGGAACATTTCTCTTTTTTAAGATTTTAAAGATCCACTCAAGCTCCAAAGTCCAAGTTTCAATACTGGTGTACTCAACCAGAATGTCATAATTGGGTTGAGTAGTAATGATAGGAACCAGGATAATTTTGCCCCATTTTTCTAAATTTCAAGGGACAAAATCAATAGCAGAAAGAGGATCGGAAAACAAAAATTGGCTTTATGTTCTTAATAGTTTTTCTGCCCTGCATGTGTAGAACAGAAAAAAAGATGTTAAAATTGTCCACCACTATCAAACAACAAACCATTCTCTTCAGACATCTGAAAGGTCGTGTTATAATATGGTTTTTACATGTTATACTGACTACTTTATCCTAATGACAATTAGATTTTAGAAAAGTCTCAGTATTTTACAATTTAGTAATCAAGAGCCTACTTTATATAAATCCTAATTTCTTTTAAGTAAGAACATCAAAAAACACATTTCATATGTTTATGTTCTTTTTGAAGACTGAAAATCAAGAACAGGAGGTACTTTATTCCCTGAAATAATGTATGTCTATATGGGAAGCTTACATACTCCCCAAAAAGCTGTCTTTCTTCTGATTGACTCATTTTGTTTTTGACATCACATTACCCTCTCAAGTTGATATACATTCGACATTAAAATTGTGAGGTCTATTTAAAAAGATAGATTCTTATCAAATCTCCTAGTCTCCACTGAATTTATAAACAAATGCAATGTAATTAAAATATATATGAAATTATCTTATTATTTTCTGTTCTAATCAAAAATAAAAGAAACTACAACAGAAATATCAAGTTCTTATTTCTGCTAAGTGTTTAACATGACTAATTTCATTTGGTCAGAGGAAGTCTTGTACAGTGTCTGATACACAAATGATAGATTATTGGTTTCAGGCAATGAAATGAGATCACTAATAACTTGGAATAATCATGCATTTCATGTACTTCATGATGGTTGAGGAGCATATCACTTGTTGTAATTAAAAATTAAACTTGCCAGACTTAACTTGTAAAATTATTTTATCAATATCATAGAAAATTTATAATTCTATCTAAAAAATACCTGTATGAGTATTGGAAATTTTTCTTTTTATTTGACTAACTGATATTACAGAAAAAAGAGAAGTTATGAAACTAAGGATAAGGTGAAATAGCCTTTTAAAGAAATCTTATAATGGTTTTAAAGTAACTAAAGCTTTGAAATACTTTATCTGTAATTATTTTAATTATTGACATATTTATATAATAATGAAAGGCCAAAGTTTCTAGGACCAAAATTTGATTAGATTCACTAGAATCAGAGCCTTTATGTTATGAACCACAGCTTTGGTATTGTAGAAATTGAATGTAAACCTCAAATATTAAAGTAGTGGCACCAGAATTTCCGTTAGAAAAAGTTCATATTGGATACCTATAGAAGATATTCATATGGTCATTACAGAGGAAAACAGAACAACTTTTGACTTTCTTATGCTTTATTTCAGCTTAGTACTATTTTATTTTGAATTATGTGGCTTTAGATAGCCATATCTTCCCAATGTTTATAGCTACTTAAAGTTTTCTGGTAACCTCACACCAAACAGCTTTTAATTCTGAATATGCTGTGCTCTGTCATGCCTTCCTGCATTTTTATACTTGTTCCTTCTGTATAGGATATCTTTATTTCCTTTCTTTATCTGGTAAATTTTTATTTAACCTTAAAGATATAATTCAAATAGTGAAGTCACCCTTGACTGTCTCCTGCTCTATTTCTATAACACATTTTACATTAAAAATTAACAATATATAATTTATACTATAATTATTTGCTTTTGTATCTGGATCCCTCAGTAAAATGAATACAATGGTTCAACAATAAACTTAATTTTTATTAAGCCTATTATAAGTCACTTGTGAATAGTGACAAATATGTGTTGAATGACTACATGAATAAATGAATGAATGGATTAATAAAATTTTAAAGGATGAACACATGCATGAATAAACAAATTTAGATAATACAGCAATTTATTAGTTTGGACCATATTAGATTGCTTCCTTTTCCTTCTTGTCATTGAAAAAAAAAGAAGTGAAGATAAAGAAATCCTAGACTAGAAGTTTCCTTAACATTCCAAAGGTATCTGCTTTACTTCCCATTTTAGATCATAAGAAATAAGATAAGGAAATACAATTTAAAATTATTTAACTGAAATTTACAACTTTCATGCTTTAACAGTGTGTGCATTGTTATGTATGTGTGTGTATATACACATATATACATTTTTATAAGTATATTGAGTGAATCTGAACAGAGATGTATAGAAACAATAAAGAAAAGACAACAGCACAATTGTAAAAGCTTATCATTATAGCTATACATAGTGTTATAATACTGGTTATAGTGTAAAACAAGAAAGGTGATTATATATAACTAACATTGTTTTCCTGCAGATCTGTTCTTTCTGGAGAGATGTGTGTAGAGATAATATGATTATTCTCAAAGGCAGATTTTGAATGGATTGTAAGAAGGCAATGACATGTTTTATTCTTGTAATGAAATAAAAATGTATAGGACAGCGCTTGGCTTTTAATTCTACCTCAGCCTAAATCTGCTCACGTACATACATGGCATGTTGATTGAGTCGTTTCATTAACAATATGAAATGAGACATGTGAAACACTTGGGAAAATAGTGAGATTTGGAAGCAAAGAGTAAATTCAAAGAGATGATTTGAAGGTTACTTGGTAAAAATTCAGTTTCTTCAACTAATTAGGGCTGTTGGGACTATTATAATGTTTAGTTTCTAGGTCAAAATAAGTTTAGTGGCTTATTCTTTAACCAAATGAAAAATAAAGTTAATAAATATTTTACAATACAATTATTTTCCCTTGGAAGTCTGTTACCATTTATTATTTCCTTTTTCCTTTTTTTGGGGCAAAAAGAAAAGCAGATGGTTAAAAATTAAAGGAACTTGAACTGTCAAATTTGCATAGTTTGAATTTCCATTTTAAGAGGCTTATTTTGTACATTTTAATATGATCTTTCACTTAAATGTTGACTGTACTTTTATGATTAAGATCTAATTAAATTACCAGCCATAAATTCCTTGATATTCAAAAGTCATCTATCAGACAAAAATAGGTCATAAGAAAACTAAATCCAAAGTTGTTTTACCTATTATTTTATACCAGAATTTACCCCACTGATTCTGATCAGTGAAAATTATATTGATTCCACCACATGTCTATGTTATTTTTATGAAGATTATACATTCCCAATTTCTCATTCTATTTATTTTATTTTCCAGCACTTCTATTGTGTCAGTGAACAGGCATGCAGAAAAGGATATAAAACATACCTATGCAGGTTACCAAATTATGTTAAAGCAAATACCCATGTAACAACCTGCTGGTTTAAAATATAAAATAGTGTCATATTCTAGATTTTGTCCACAGTCTGTGACATATCTCAAAACTCTCCACCTGACAGAGGGAATTATAGCATGTCATTTTGGCAATCACTTCCTTTCACCACCTAAATATGCATCCTTTAATTGTATTTTTCAAATTGGTTTTGCCTATTTGAAACTTCATAAAATGAAATAATATAGTATGTAGTTTTTGTGTTTCTGGTTTCTTTTCCTCAAGACTTGAATCCAAGTGTTCTGCACTTTTATTCTGTTGGATTGACAATGTGTATATATAATGACCTGTTGATGCTTTATTTATTCTATGTATATGTATATACAGTCACTCTCTTACCCTTTGGCTTGTGTGTTTTACTTTATGATATGCTTTCATGCACAGAAGTTTTTATTTTATTTCACTCTATCCTTCGTACTTAGTGTATTTTGTGTTTCGTTTAAGATTTCACTCAAATATATAGTCCATCTGGATTATAAAAATATGTTCTGAGCAATGTAGCACAGAGAAGGCAAGTAGTGAGTGACTCTGTAGCATCTTACTACACCAATGGACAGTGACTTCAATATGGTATGGGGGGGAATTGATAATATGGGTGAATGTAGTAACCACAATGTTTTTCATGTGAAACCTTCATAAGAGTGTCTATCAATGATACCTTAATAAAAAATATGTATATGTTCTGAGGAACATGTTTTTTTTAATTCTTGTTTCAGATATATAATTATCTCAGTATTACTTATTGAAAAGATAGTCCATGTTTCATTGCTGCATAGTTCTACCTTTTACATAAATATTTTGTGTCCACATATATATGGGTCTAATCAGGGGCATTTTGTTCCATTACACCATTCTACTTTTAATACCTGAAAGAAAAACTCCTCCCATTTTTGTACTTCCATATAAACATAAGAATCAATTTATCAATTCCAAAAAATATAGTTATTTGATTGAGATTGCCACCCCCCAAAAAAATCTCTAGACCTGTTTAGGCAGAATTAAAATCTATATAACTTGAGTCTTCTAATCTATGAGTATATATATATTTCACAGCACTTAAATTTTCCTTAAAGAATTTCTTTCAAAGTTTTATGATTATCTACAAATTATATCCTATCATTTCTTACAATATATTTCTTACATTTCTTACATTTTACTACTACTTACGATTTTTTAATAAAATATTTAAAGAGTTTCCCTACTTATTTGTTGATAGTATAGAGATATAATTGATTTTTGTGTGTGGATTTTGTTTCCAGCAACTCTAATTGAATATCCTTGTCAGTCTCTCTAGCTTTTATAAGTGCTTCTTTTTGGATTTACAGTGTATTAAGTCCTATCATCAGAAAATAAACATAATTTTCTTTATTTCTTTGCAAAACTTGGGAATAAAATTTTTTTCTTTGCTTTACTGCAACTCCAAAAAACTCTAGGACAATGTTGAATTACAATGGTATTAACATATAACTTGCTTAACTTTAAAATTAACCAGTGACAAGTAGTTTATCATTGTAAAGTTTCTCATAGGTCTTTGAAAACTACTTATTAAAAGACTAAGGAAGTTAGTTTATATCCATTGTTTTATTTTAAGTCATGACTAGAAGTAAATACTGTCCACACTTCATTTCCTGTATCAATTATGATGGCTGGATGATGTCTCTTTAATTTTGTTAAAATGGAATTTTGAAACTAAGTCTACTTGATCAATATATTATCATTTTTATGTATCAGGGATTCATTCTACTAATAATATCTACATAAGTTTTGTATTAATGTTCATGAGAGTGTTTCTTTTCTTTTCCTTTAATTTTCCTGTTAGATTTTGTTACAAAGTTAATGCTAGTATCATACAATAAATTGGGAAATGTTACCTATTTTTGCTAGTTCCTGGGAGAGTTTGTGAAAGATTTGAGTTATTTATTCACAGATGCTAAAAAAAAAGGTAGAAAACAAAGCAGTGTTGGCTCTGAATTTTTTGTGTGTAGAAAATCTTATAACTGTGGATCCAGTTCCTTTGCCATTTAGAGATTATTAGTTTTCTATTTTTCTGTGTCAGTTTTAATAAATGTAATTTTCTGGGAAGTATCTTTTATGTTTTAAACAAACTTAAAATATTTTGGCATAAAGTTGGTTGTAAAATCTATTAATCTAATTAACTACATTAAATGTACTCATGTCACATTGATCATTTCTGATATTTGAGTCTTCCTTCCTGTTCCTTATTAATCTTTCATGAATTCCACCAATTTTATTAGCTTTGTTCTAAAACATCATCATTTTTTAAAATTTTTTAGTAAGTTCTGATTGATATACACTCTTATGAAGGTTTTACATGAAAAACAATGTGGTTACTACATTTACCCATATTATCAAGTCCCCACCCATACCCCAATGTAGTCACTGTCCATCAGTGCAGCAAGTTGCCAAAGATCCACTATGTACCTTTTCTGTGCTACACTGTTCTCCCCGTGATCCCCCACACCATGTGTACTAAACATAATATGCCTCAGTCCCCTTCTCCCTCCCTTCCCACCTGCCTTCTACACCCCTCCCCTTTGGTAACCACTAGTTCATTCTTGGAGTCTCTGAGTCTGCTGCCATTTTGTTCCTTCAGTTTTGCTTCATTGTTATACTCCACAAATGAGGGAAATCATTTGGCATTTGTCTTTCTCCACCTGGGTTATTTCACTGAACATAATATCCTCCAATTCCATCCATGTTGCTGTAAATGGTAGGATTTGTTTCTTTCTTATGGCTAAATAGTATTCCTTTGTATGTATATACCACATCTTCTTTATCCATTCATCTACAGATGGACACTTAGGTTGCTTCCATATCTTGGCTATTGTAAAAAGTGCTGTGATAAACATAGAGGAGCATATGTCTTTTTGAATCTGAGAAGTTGTATTTGGGTATATTCCAAGGAGCGGGACTCCGGGGTCAAATGGTATTTCTGTTTTTAGCTTTTTGAAGAACTTCCATATTGCTTTCCACAGTGGTTGAACTAGCTTACATTCCCATCAGCAGTGTAGGAGGGTTTCCCTTTCTCTGCATCCTCGCCAGCATTTCTTGTTCTTAGTATTTTTGTTGCTGGTCATTCTTACTGGTGTGAGGTGATATCTCATTGTGGTTTTAATTTGCATTTCCCTGATGATTAGTAATGTACAGCATCTTTTCATGTGTCTGTTGTCCACCTGAATTTCTTCTTTGGAGAACTGTCTCTTCATATCCTCTGCCCATTTGTTAATCGGGTTATTTGCCTTTTGGGTGTTGAGGTGTGTGAGTACTTTATGTATTTTGGATGTTAACCCCTTGTCAGATATGTCATTTACAAATATATTCTCCCATTCTGTAGGATGCCTTTTTGTTTTGGTGATGATGTTCTTTGCTGTAGTTTGATGTAGTCCCATGAGTTCATTTTTACTTTTGTTTCCCTTTCTTGAGGAGATGGGTGCAGGAAGAAGTTGCTCATTCTTATATTTAGGAGATGTTTGTCTATGTTATCTTCTAAGTGTTTTAAGGTCAAGTCTTTAATCCATTTTGAGCTAATCTTGTGTGTGGTGTTAAACAATAATCCAGTTTCATTCTCTTGCATGTAGCTGTCCAGTTTTGCCAACACCAGCTGTTGAAGAGGCTGTCATTTCCCCATTGTATGTCCATGGCTCCTTTATTGTATACTAGTTGACCATATATGGTTGGGTTTACATCAGGGCTCTCAAGTCTGTTCCATTGGTCTATGGGTCTGTTCTCGTGCCAGTATCAAATTGTCTTGATTACTGCGGCTTTGTAGTAGAGCTTGATGTTGGGGAGCATAATTCCCCCTGCTTTATTCTTCCTTGTCAGGATTGCTTTGGCTATTCGAGGTTTTCTGTGGATCCATATGAATTTTAGAATGATTTTCTCTAGTTCGTTGAAGAATGCTCTTGGTAATTTGATAGGAATTGCATTGAATCTATAGATTGCTTTAGGCAGAATGTCCATTTTGACAATATTAATTATTCCTATCCATGAGCATGGGATGTGTTTCCATTTAATGGTATCTTCTTTAATTTCTCTCTTGAGTGTCTTGTAGTTTTCAGAGTATAGGTCTTTCACTTCATTGGTTAGGTTTATTCCTAGATATGTTATTCTTTTTGATGCAATTGTGAATGGAATTGTTTTCCTGATTTCTCTCTCTGCTAGTTCATTGTTAGTGTATACGAATGCCACACACTTCTGTGTATTAATTTTGTATCCTGTAACTTTGCTGAATTCAGATATTAAATCTAATAGTTTTGGAGTGGATTCTTTAGGTTTTTTTAATGTACAATGTCATGTCATCTGCAAACAGGGACAGTTTATGTTCTTCCATGCCAATCTGGATGCCTTTTATTTCTTTGTGTTGTCTGATTGCCGTGGCTAGGAACTCCAATACTATGTTGAATAGAAGTGGGAAGAGTGGGCATCCTTGTCTTGTTCCCAATCTTAAAGGAAAACTTTCAGCTTCTCGCTGTTAAGTATAATGTTGGCTGTGGTTTTGTCATATATGGCCTTTATTATGTTGAGGTACTTCCCTCTATACCCATTTTGTTGAAAGTTTTTATTATGAATGGATGTTGAATTTTGTCAAATGCTATTTCAGCATCTATGGAGATGATTACGTGTCCTTTGTCCTTCTTTTTGTGGATGTGGTGTATGATTTTGATGGATTCTTGAATGTTGTACCATCCTTGCATCCCTGGTGTAAATCCCACTTGATAATGATGAATGATCTTTTTGATGTATTTTTGAATTTGGTTTGCTAATCTTTGTTGAGTATTTTTGCATCTATGTTCATCAGGGATATTGGTCCATAATTTTCTTTTTTTGTGGTGTTTTTGCTTGGTTTTGGTATTACAGTGATGCTAGCCTCATTGAATGAGTTTGGGAGTAGTCTCTCCTCTTCTATTTTTTGGAAAACATTAAGGAGAATGGGCATTAGGTCTTGACTAAATGTTTGATAAAATTCAGTGGTAAAGCCATCTGGTCCAGGAGTTTTGTTCTTAGTTGGATTTTTGATTAGCAGTTCGTTTTTATTGCTGGTAATTGATCTGTTCAGATTTTCTGTTTATTTCTTGATCAGCCTTGGAAGGTTGTATTTTTCTAGAAAATTACTCATTTCCTCTAGGTTATCCAGTTCATTAGCATATAAATTTTCATAGTATTCTCTAATAATTCTCTGTATTATATAATATTTTTATTATATAAAAAATAGTGATTTTTCCTTTCTCATTTCTGATAATGTTTATGTGTGTAGACTCTCCTTTTTTCTTGATTAAGTCTGGCTATGGTTTATCTATTTTGTTCATTTTCTCAAAGAACCAGCTCTTCCTTTCATTGATTCTTTCTATTGTTTTTTCTTCTCAATTTTATTTATTTCTGCTCTAATCTTTATTATGTCCCTCCTTCTACTGACTTTGGGCTTCATTTGTTGTTCTTTCTCTAGTTTCATTAATTGTGAGTTTAGACTGCTTATATGGGATTGTTCTTCTTTCTTGAGGTAGGCCTGTATTGCAATATACTTTTCTCTTAGCACAACTTTGGCTGCATCCCACAGATTTTGCGGTGTTGAATTATTGTTGTCATTTGTCTCCATATATTGCTTGATCTCTGTTGTTATTTGGTCATTGATACACTGGTTATTTAGTAGCATGTTGTGAAGCCTCAATATGTTTGTGGGATTTTTCATTTTCTTTGTATAATTTATTTCTAGTTTCATACCTTGTGATATGAGAAACTGGTTGTACAATTTCAATCCTTTTGAATTTACTGAGGCTCTTTTTGTGGCCTAGTGTATGATCTATTCTTGAAAATGTTCCATGTGCACTTGAGAAGAAGGCATATTCTATTGCTTTTGGGTGTAGAGTTCCCTATACGCCTGTTAGGTCTGTCTCTTCTATTGTGTTGTTCAGTGCCTCTGTCTCTTTACTTATCTTCTGTATGGTTGATCTGTCCTTCAGAATGAGTGGAGTGTTGAAGTCTCCTAGAATGAATGCATTGCATTCTATTTCCCCTTTTAATTCTGTTAGCATTTGTTTCACATATGTGGGTGCTCCTTTGTTGGGAGAATAGACATTTATAATGGTTATATCTTCTTGTTGGATTGACCCCTTTATCATTATGAAATGTCCTTCTTTGTCCCATTTTACTTTCTGTATTTTGAATTCTATTTTGTCTGATACAAGTACTGCAACTACTGCTTTTTTCTCTCTGTTAGTTGCATGAAATATCTTTTTCCATCTCTTCACTTTTGGTCTGTGTATGTCTTTAGGTTTAAAGTGAGTCTCTTGTAGGCAACATATAGATGGGTCTTGTTTGTTTATCCATTCAGTGACTCCATGTCTTTTGATTGGTGCATTCAGTCCATTTACATTTAGGGAGATTATCAATAGGTATGTACTTACTGCCATTGCAGGCTTTACATTCATGGTTACCAAAGGTTCAAGGTTAATTTCCTTACTATCTAAGAGTCTAACTTAACTCGATTAAGATGCTGTTACAAACACAATCTATAGGTTCTTTTCTTTTTCTCCTCCTTTTTCTTCCTCCTCCATTCTTTATATATTAGGTATCATATTCTGTATTCTTTGTCTATCCCTTAATTGACTTTGGGGATAGTTAATTTAATTTTGCATTTGCTTCATAATTAGCTGTTCTACTTTCTTTACTGTGGTTTTATTACCTCTGGTGATGGCTATTCAACCTTAGGAACACTTCCAGTCCCTCCAAAATAGACTGTAGAGATGATTTATGGGAGGTAAATTCTATCAGCTTTTGCTTATCTGGAAATTACTTAATCCCTCCTTCAAATTTAAATGATAATCTTGCTGGATAAAGTAATCTTGGTTCCTGGCCCTTCTGCTTCATTGCATTAAATACATCATGCCACTCCCTTCTGACCTATAAGGTTTCTGCTGAGAATTCTGATGCTAGCCTGATGGGCTTTCCTTTGTATGTGATCTTATTTCTCTCTCTGGCTGCTTTTAATAGTCTTTCCTTATCCTTGATCTTTGCCAATTTTATTACTTTATGTCTTAGTGTTGTCTTCCTTGGGTCCCTTGTGTTGGTAGATCTGTGGATTTCCATGGCCTGAGAGACTATCTCCTTCCCCAGACGGGAATTTTTAGGAACTACCTCCTCAAAGACACTTTCTATCTTTTTCCATTTCTCTTCTCCTGGTATCCCTATAATGCGATTATTGTTCCGTTTGGATTGGTCACACAGTTCTCTCAATATGCTTTCATTCTTAGAGATCCTTTTTTCTCTCTATGCCTCAGCTTCTTTGTATTCCTCTTCTCTAGTTTCTATTTTATTTATCATCTCCTCCAACATATCCAACCTGCTTTTAATACCCTCTATCATGATTTTCAATGATTGGATCTCTGACCGGAATTCATTCCTGAGTTCTTGGATATCTTTCTATACCTCCATTAGCAGGTTAATGGTTTTTATTTTGAATTTTCTCTCAGTAGGAGTCATAAGGTCCATGTCATTTAAATCTTTCTCTGGAGTTATAATAACTTTAGTCTGGACCAGGTTCCTTTGGTGTTTCATATTTGTATATGGCGCCCTCAAGTGTCCAGAAGCTCTATTCTGGAGCTGCTCAACCCCTGAAGCAATGTCAGGTGTCACAGAATAGCGGTATTGGTGCCTAGGGGGAGGAAAGAGCTCTTACCTGCTTCCCAGCTGCTACACCTGTCTCCACTGCCTGAACCAGTGGGATGAGCACACAGGTATAAGCTTTTCTCCCAGAGCAGTTGGCTATGGATCCCTGCTTCCCACAAGCCACTGGAATCTCAGTCTCTCCAGGAATTCTGTCTGTATTAGCTTTCCAACCCCGTAATCACACGAGTATCATGAAAGCACCATGAAATGTAGGTTTGTGCTCCCAAAGCAGATCTCCAGAGCTAAGTATTCGGCAGTCCCAGGCCTTCCACTCCTTCTCTGCTCCATTTCTCTTCCTCCCACCAGTGAACTGGGGTGGGAGATGGGCTTGGGTCCTGCTGGGCCACAGCTTTTGTATGTTTTCCTTTTCCGAGGGGTCTGCTCTTTTCTCCAGGTGTATGCAGTCTGGTGCCATCCTCTTTCCTGTTGCTTTCTCAAGTTTAGTTGCACCAACTGTATTTTCTAATTGTATATGGTTTTAGAAGGAAGCCTCTGTCTCTCCTCTCATGCCACCATCTTTAATCTAAAACATCATCTTTTAACTCTACTGATCCTTTATATATGTGTTGCTATTTACCTGCTTTCTTCTATGTTCTTTAATTTTATTCCTTCTGCATTCTTTTGTAACACTGCACTCTTTCTTTTTTAATTTTTTTATTTTGGTATCATTAATCTACAATTACATGAAGAACATTATGTTTACTAGGCTCCCCCCTTCAACAAGTCCCCCCAACATACCCCTTCACAGTCACTGTCCATCAGTGTAATAAGATGCTGTAAAAATCACTACTTGTCTGCTCTGTGTTGCACAGCCCTCCCCATGCCCCCCACACACTATACATGCTAATCGTAATGCCCCCTTTCTTTTTCCCTACCCTTGTCCCTCCCTTCCCACCCATCCTCCCCAGTCCCTTTCCCTTTGGTAACTGTTAGTCCATTCGTGGGTTCTGTGATTCTGCTGCTGTTTTGTTCCTTCAGTTTTCCTTTGTTCTTATACTCCACATATGAGTGAAATCATTTGGTACTTGTCTTTCTCTGCCTGGCTTATTTCACTGAGCATAATACCCTCTAGCTCCATCCATGTTGTTGCAAATGGTAGGATCTATTTTTTTCTTATGGCTGAGTAATATTCCATTGTGTATATGTACCACATCTTCTTTATCCATTCATCTACTGATGGACATTTAGGTTGCTTCCATATCTTAGCTATTGGTGGGAATGTAAATTAGTTCAACCACTGTGGAAAGCAGTATGGAGGTTCCTCAAAATGCTCAAAATAGAAGTACCATTTGATCCAGGAATTCTACTTCTAGGAATTTACCCTTAGAATGCAGCAGCCCAGTTTGAAAAAGACAGATGCACCTCTATGTTTATCACAACACTGCATTCTTTTTTATCTTTTTGAAATATATACTTATCTTAAATTTTTCAGCACTTCCTTTTTCCCTAATTTTGCATTTTAGTTTCTAATTTTTTTCTTTAAATATTTATTTAATAGCATTCAAATATTTGTATGTACAATGTTTATTATAACTCTATTGCAAATATTTTCTAATATGCATTATTATTTCTTCAATGGCAAATGAACTAAATTTAAATACATTCCTTAATTTCCAACTATATCTATGAACATTTATTCATAACTCTACAGAATTTTCTTGCATAGTTTTAAAGTCTTGTCATCAGTTTTTAATAATTCTTAATTCCTCTCTTCTGTCCCTTGATTCATTCATTATTTTATTTTATTACTATAAGGTACTTATACTACCTGTGAAGTGGGATAGGGTTATTTGAAAGTGGACTTGTCTTAGGTGTAAATATATATTGTAAACTCTAGTGCAAACACTAAAATATTTTTTAAAGTATAACTGAGGTGCTAAGAAGGGAAAGAAAATGTAATCATATAAAATACTCAACCACAAAAGGCAGAAAAAGAGTGGAACACAGAATAAGAATAAAGAACAAAGGCAACAAATAGAACATAATAATGAATAAGGTAGATATTAATCCAACTATATCGATAATCATTTGGAATGTCAATGGTCCCAATGCACCAATTAAAAAGATTTTCACAGTGGATCAAAAAGCACAATGCAACTATATGTTGTCTACAAGAAGTTCACCTTATATAAATATAAATATATGTTCCTTAAAAATATGTGGATGGAAAAAAATAAACTATGCAATAAACTGATCAGGAATAGCTGTATTAATTTCAGACAGAGCAACCTTCAAATCAAGGAAATTTATTAGGAATAAAAATAGGGCATGAAATACTGATAAATGGAGATCTTTATTCTCCAAGAGATATCAGTTCTTCCCTTCTTCCTTCCTTCCTTCCTTCCTTCTTTCCTTCCTTCCTTCTTCTTATTAAGGTATCAATGATATATGCTCTTGTGAAGGTTTCACAAGGAAGACATTGTGGTTACTACATTCACCCATATTATCATGAGCCTCCCATACCTCACTGCAGTCACTGTCCATCATTGTGGTAAGATGCCACAGAGTCACTACTTGTCCTCTCTGTGCTACACTGAAACATAGCAATTCTTAATGTGTATGTTCCTAACAGCAAAGGATCAAACCATATAAGGCAAAAACTGATAGAATGGCAAGCAGCAATAGATGATTCCATAATCATGGTTGGGGATATCAACACCCCTGTCAGAAAGGGATAGGTCTGGCAGGTAGAAAACCATGAAAGACCTGGATGAACTCAGCATCATTAATCTACTGGCTATAACTGACATCTACAGACAATTCAACAACAGCAGAACACACATTCTTTTCTGGCTCACATGGAACGTTCA
The DNA here is from genome assembly GCF_040802235.1 of Manis javanica. Lineage (NCBI taxonomy): Eukaryota > Metazoa > Chordata > Mammalia > Pholidota > Manidae > Manis > Manis javanica. Next base: position 122,112,751 of record NC_133160.1, on the reverse strand, counting down.
CCAAGATAGACTATACTCTGGGCCATAAAACACATTCTAAGGCACTTAAAAGAATAGAAATCATACATTATCTACTCTCAGACCACAAAGGAATTAAATTAGAAATAAAAAAGAAATCTGGAAAATCCCAAAATGTGTGGAGAGTAAATAACACATTTCTAAAACATGGGTCAAATAGGAAATCTCAAGAGAACTTTTAAAATATTCTAACTAAGTGAAAATGAAAACAAAAATTTTAAAAATGTGCAGGATGCTCTGAATACAGTGCTTAGAGGGAAACTGATAGAATTGAGTGCATAAATTAGAAAAGATAAAAGATCCAAAATCAATAATAAAAGTTTCCACCTTAGGAAACTAGAAAAATGAAGAGCAGATTAAATCTAAAGCAAGCAGAAGAAAAGAAATAATAATTAGGGCAGAAATGGATGAAATTGAAAAGAGGAATTTAATAGAGAAAAATCAGTGATACCATTAGTTGATTCTTTGAAAAGACCTGTAGAATCGATAAGCATCTGGCCAGATTAACTAAGAGAAAAAGAGGACACAAATTACTAATATCAGAAATGAAAGTACAGATTCTATAGATATTACAAAGTTAATAAAGGAATGCTATGAAAACCTCCATGCCCTACCAATTTGATAATCTAGATGAAATGGACCAATTTCTTGAAAGATTTCATTTACTACAAGTCACACAAGAAGAAATAGACAATCTGAATAAGCCTTTATCTATTTAAGTAATAGAGTTGATAATTGATATTTCAAAACAGAAAGTACCAGACCCATATGGATTCACTGATGATTTCTACCAAACACTTCAGGAAGAAATTACACCAATTTTCTACAATTATTTCAAAAGATAGAGAGAGGGAATACCTCCTAACTCATTCCATGAGGCCAGCTTTACCCCAATACTAAAACCAAGCAAATACATTACAAAGAAAGAAAGTTATAGACCAATATCTCTCATGGGCATAGATGCAAAAATCCTCATTGAAGTATTAACAAATTGAATTTAACAGTATTTAAAAAGAATTATACAGTACAATTAAGTGATATTTATCTCAGGTATGCAAAGCTGGTTCAACATTTGAAAATCAGTTAATATAATCCATCACATCAACATGCTAGAAAATAAAAATCTCATTATCACATAAATAGGTACAGAATAATCATTTGACAAAAATCTGGAACCATTTGTGATTAAAAGAAAAAAACAACTTATAGTAAACTGGGAATAGAGGACAATATTCTAAGCTTGATAAAGACTCGCTACAAAAAAAGCTTCAATTAACATCAACTTCATGATTAGAAATTCAAAGCTTTCCCAGTAAGATCAGGGACAGCCTTGGAAGTCCTTCTCACCATTCCTTTTCAACATCAAACTAGAAGTTCTTGTTAATGTAGTAGGGCAATGAAGGTAAATGTATACAGATTGTAAAGGCAGACATAAAACTGTCATCGTTCAAAGATTATATGATTATGCATGTAGAAAATCCAAAAGAATCAATAAAAAAAACCCTAAAACTAAAAGCAACTATAGCAAAGTTGCAGGATGCAAGTTTAATATATACAAGTCAATTGCTTTCCTGTACACCAACAATGAACAAGTAGAATTTGAAATTAAAAACAATTTCATTTTAATTAGTACCCAAACATTTAATACTTCGGCATAAATTCAACAAAACATGTACAGGATCTATATGAGGAAACAATAAAACTCTGATGAACAAAATCAAAGAACTAAGTATGTGGAGTCACATTCCCTGTTCATGGGTAGAAAGATTAAATGTTGCCAAGATGTCAGTTCTTCCCTGATTGATAAATAGATTCAATAAAATCCCAATAAAATAATAGCAAACTATTTTATTGGTATTGGCAACTGACAGTAAAGTTTATATGGAGAGGTGTAAGACCCCGAATGGCTAGCAGTATACTGAAGGAGAACAAAGTTGTTGGCCTGACTCTGTCTGACTTCAAGGCTTACTATAAAGTTACAGTAATCAAGACAGTGTGGCATCAGAGAAAAAATAGAGAAATAGATCAATGGAACAGAATAGATAGTCCCGAAATAGACCCCCTCAAATATAGTCAACTGATATTTTATGAAGAGTCAAAGGCAATACAATGGACCAAAGTAGTCTTTCCAGCAAATGGTGCTGGAACAACTGGACATCCACACTTAAAAAAAATAAACCTAGACACAGACCTTACACCCTTCAAAAAATTAAATCAAAATGGATCACAGACACAAATTTAGACACGAAAGTATGAAACTTTTAGAATATAGAAAACAAATCTAGATGACCTACAATATCAAAGACATGACCCATGAAATAGTTAATTATACTTCATTATAATTCATACCGATTATTGATTTATTGACTATTAATTATTGATATTAGACAATCTCAGGTGAATTAGAAGACAAGCCATTGAGGGGGAAAAATATTTGCAGAAGACATGTCTGATGACTCAGACATGAGTCATCAAATTCAAATTCATCATTATTCAAAATATAAAAAGAACTCATAAAACTCAACACTAAGGAACAACCCAATTAAAAAATGGGCTAAAGACCTTAAGAGGCCTCTGACTAAAGAAGATATACAAATAGCAAATAAACAAATGGAAAGATACTCCACATCATATGTCATGAGGAAATACAATTAAAACAATGAGCTACCACGCCACACCTATTAGAATGGCAAAAATCTAGACTACTCCCAACTCCAAATACTGGTGAGGCTATGGAGCAACATGATCTCTCATTCAGTGCTGGTGAGAATGCAAAATGGAACAGCTACGATATGATATGCTGGGTATACTGGAGAAGGCAAAGCTATGGAGACAGTAAAAAGATCCATGGATTAAGGCAAGGGATTGAAGAATAGGTGGAACAAAGATTTTAGGGCAGTGAAAGTACTCGGTATGATATTGTAATGATGGAAACATGTTGTTACACATATTTTGAAACCCATATATATACAACACCAAGAGTAAACCCTAAAAGTACAACATGGACTTTGGGTGATTATGACGTGTCAATATTGGTTCATCCTTTCTGAGCTACCTGGACAGCAATTTACTAAAAGAGTTGTGGCTTCTTAAATAATCCAGAGTTTCTATTGTATAAATTAATTTTCAAAAGATTTATTTCAGTCATCTAGAAACAATGATAAACCTTAAGCATCTAGATTCCTTTTCTAAACAATCCATTTATTAATTTTATCGAGTTGTTTTGCAAAATTACTTTGTAATGCCACTATAAATTAATCAGTGAAGTCAGAGATCTCTTAATGTAGTTAAAATATTTTCATCGTGATTTGTATAGATGTTTGCTGCTCTCAATTTTTATTATTGATGTAGTATAGAATTATTTTAATATACTACAGAGAAGGGGGTACAGTCTCAAGGAAAAAACACACTATTAACACAAAAAGTAGGTATTTAATTTATAAGGTTTTCAATATATTTTTGAAAGTCCATTTACTAATTTAAGTTAACTTGCACTTAAAAAACCTAGGTCAAAATAAATCTATCCATTGAATTCAGATCATTTACTTCTACTAATTTTAAATGTGAAAATTTTTTAAATGATATGTGTTTGCTTACAGAACTGATTTTAGAATTTCAAAATCTTTGCGTTCCCTTAAATCACATCAATCAAAAATGCAGGAGGCATTCTTTTAAGTTCCTAGTATGTTGAATTGTACTAGCAAAAGGCAACAATTTTATCACTCTAAATAAAATAGTTCTATTTACCTTGTTTTGAAAGTATCTATTTTTAATATATACAGTCTCAATTTAACTGCATGACTATGGAGCCACAATGTAATGATAATTTAGACATCAAATATATATTTTAAAAATGCATAGAGTTCTGTATTTAAAAATAAATATTTTATTTAATAGAAACTCAGGATGATGCAGTATTTATAGTATCAGATGAAGGCTTAATAAATCTTTTAAATTATTTATTATTTTAAACTCCTTAACTTTGGAAGAACAATGTAAACTGACAGTTATTTTACTGTTTAAAGAAGGAAAAATACGGATGTATTTACAAATGCATATATTAGGCTTGTCCCAAAATATTCATCAGAATTATTATTCTGCTAAATATATATGTGACACACTTGTTAGTAGTTGAAAAAAAATTTACTTTGCCATTAGAACTTACATTGAATCGTTTGTGTTACTTACTGAAACTGCCAAGCCTTGGACTTTTTTCGGTTTATTTTCTGCGTGTTGGCTTGGCCACTGTTTATCCACTATCAGCCTAGATTCTTTGTAAATTCATTTCCATGATACTACTTTAATCTTCCTCAAATTCTTACTGATTTTCAGCTTTCTAATTCTTATCCCTGTATTAGTTCTCAGTCGGTTTCCCTTTTTGTCACTCTTAGACTACAGGTGGCTTCAGGTAAAGTGCTTAACTCTGACCTTTGAAAAGAAGCACACCAAAATGTAACTTCCCACCACTATTAAGCACTCAATGTTACAAATCTTTATAACCCCATTCAACCCTCCAACTCTCCTATATAATTTCCATTGCTCCCATTCTAAAATATTTTCTCTTACCTAAAAGCCTCTAATCCCACCTTACTCCCAGATTTATCTTGTCAGATAGTGAAAAACAAGGAGCAAACAACAACAAAAAATTTCCCAGGCAGAATTCTTCTGTCCCTTTCTCCTATTCATTGTATCACCTATGTTATTATTCTCTGCTGCCCTCAAAGCAGAGATGGGTTCATTATTTAGCCTAAGGTGATAATGAGAGCTTCCACAGGAATGTGATACTTGATGGAAATTTCAAATCTTCCAGAATTAGCCAAAGGAGGTAGAAGAGACAATTTAGGCACAGAGGCATGAGAGAATGTGGACCATTCAAAGAACTGAATACTATATGGGAATAGTGTGTTCTTCAGTGCGCATCTGTTACCTGTCATCACTTGTGTGTTGGTATGTATGACTGATGGATTGGAAAGGGAGTGAGGGTCACTAACAATGGGGTAGCCAGGATGTTGAAGGCTGGTGGAGACTTGTGGGGATATACAGGATTCTTGGGAGGGACGCTGCTCAAGGGTCACTTCAGAAAACTGTGTATTTTTCACTGAAAAAGGAGAACAGATGCTAAAGTTCAGGTAACATTTAGGAAGTTAAAATGAAAGAATGTTTTAACTGACCAGATATGAGAAGAGAAAGGAAAGTAGACTGTAAAATGAACTCCTGTTTTCTGGTTGGTGAGAATATTAGACCAAGAAAACAGAAGAGATATTACTTTTAGGGAAATTGATGAGCTTGGTGTTGGACATAGTAAATTTGCAAAATCTTGAATGGCAAACTAGCAATTGAAGATAGTCCTTTACATTTTCCTTTAGCAGAGCACAATCAGCTTTCCAATATATTTTACTGAAACCAGAAATATTCAGAGCAACCGAGAAATCAAATCCAAAAAAATAACAAGCAGCATGCTCATGGTGATGGAAGTAACCTAAATATACCATTCCAGGTTTGACAAAAAAGTGCCAAAGCTGCAGTATAAATAAAAGGAACATAATACATAAATTTTCAATGTGATTAATTTACTTAAATCACTTTACTGATTTATTAAACTTATTGTGCTTTGATGATGAGAAATATAGCTCATGTTCTTCTCCAAGTTTGGTCAGAGCCTGGTTTTAAAAAAGATGTTAGGTAGAACACTGGAAGCCTCAAAAATCCAATGCAGATAATAGTGTGAGTATCTAAAACTAAATTTTATTCTGCTTTTCCATCAGTTTTTGCTGTTGAATTTATATTCTAAGTACAGTTAATCAGAATTATAGGATTATAACAGCCTGTGTTTATGGATCAAAATAATTCATATCAGGTTTTGTTCATAAACTTCATCTATAAATGTATTAAAAGTTTATTGGACAAATAAACTTGATCATAGTATTTGAACTGGAGGTAAAAGCTGTTTGGAAATGAATTGTATAGCATAAAGGCAAAGAAGGATATGTTGTGTTTATATGGGATGTTTGAATTATCCTAAATATTTATTTTGATATTATGTTTAAGTAAAGTATATTTTTAATAGCCAAAAAAATTGAGGAAGAGGAATATGGTTTTAAGCTTGGGTTGTACTCTGCTTATATTTTTAAGAACAGCAATTTCAGAAGAGTTTACTCATAGCCTGTTTGTGCATACAAAAAGATTTTAAACTGTATCTTAATGTAGGATCACAATAAAGACGACTGAGTATCAATAATTTTGAAATTGCAAACTTTCTATTTTAATCTGTGACATTAAACATGTCTTGCATAGGTACTATTAAAGTTAAATGAATTAGAATTATTTGTGTTGTGTAGGTGTTTAGAAAACTCCCATGATGCACCTAGTACAGGAAGTGCTGTTAAAATATTTAATAACTGACTTGATGTGGGATCTTCTAATACGTCAGAAGAGATGACAGAGAATATCAATTTAGATTAACAAATACACAGGTGAAAGAAGTTTTAAAACATAAAATTTGTTTTTCCAAGTTGCCTTTTTTATTGGTATGCTAGAACAATGCAACCTAGTGAAGTTTGAAAATAAAATGATCTCTATAAAAATAATATTTTTATAGCTTAAGTTTATTTTAACATAAATTATTTAACTTAAATGTCACAACTCTATTTTCTTTGATCATAACTGTTCGCTATTTCACCGGATAGTCTGACTTAAAAAAGCAAGATTTAGAGAACTACTATGAACTTGTCTGCTCACAATTTCAAGTTATTTACAACTGCTAAAATTAAAATGGTAAACTGATTTCTAGAAAGTTATTATAGTATATATTCTTCATTTATACTATATGTATTCTTCAAATGAACATAAATGGACCATTTATATTATTTACATATATTTATATAAATATAATGAATTATAAAAAACATGCATAATCAAATTACTAATTAAGTCAAATTTAGAAAACTAAAAATACACCTTTCAAAAATATTTTGTCTTTACTCAACTAAGATTACCTGAGTCATAATCTTTCTCTCAGTTTTACTGTTATTTTTGGTCTTTAAGTTTCCGTTCGGCTCTGTGCATAAGACAAATCTACCAGATAAATTGCCAATGACCTCATTTGTGATACCTCCATAGACTATCCTCAGTATGCTATAATTCTTTTGCCTGTTTCAGTGATACTGTATTGGCAAATTGCCTTAAACTCAAGGGCATCAATTTGCATAATAATTTGCATAAAGTGTTTAATCAAAAATAAAATCAATTCTGAAGTCCATTTGCATCTTCATGATAAATTAGAAAAATTACATGGTAGATGCATACCCGAACAATTAGAATTGGCATTTGGTCAGCATTTTTTCCACTTTGTTTTCCCAGGGGATAATTACTATGACCGGGAATAAGGGGACAGCAGGTTAACTCCCAGAAAGAGTCATTAAAATCTTAAAAACCTGACAATTAAACATCACTAACAAACAGAACAGAAAATGCAAAATCATGATGTTAACTTTTCTGTAAATATAATATAAAGCTTTTACTCAAAGATAGTTTAATACTCTATTTCCAGGATACATATATACATACATATCTATATAATATATTCATATATATAGATATAATTCCAGGAGATATATTTACATAGGTAGGTATATATAAGGAATGACATGTACTACACGTGAATATACACAAAAATGACATTCCATGATATACAAGTGTTTAAAAAATAGTCATCGCTACTAGTATCCTTAAGTTAAAAATGTATCAATAATGATTAACAGTGCTTCTAGTTTACGAATTAAAATATTTGCTGTATATTTAAATTATCTGTTATAAAACATACATTTTTCTCAACTTCTATTTGCATGTCGAAACTCTGATCTCTATTCAGTTTTGTTACCAGGTGATTAGAACACACAAATATGTACTATTAAAGATAATTTGAATTCAACCCCTTTTAACATAGCAAAGAAATAGATACTGTGAGATATCTAATCGAGTTATGAAACTATCCAATATTCACTTTTATCACTTACAATATTTGAAACCATTCATAAACATCAATATTTCATAATTTCTTTAGACAGGCTGTTTTATAAAATCATCTTCATAGAGTGACTTTGGGCTCTGGCGATCCCATTTCTTCACTAGTTATGTCATTAAACTAATCACTTTTGAGTTACAATGGCTTATGTCCCTATAGATTGTAAATAAAGTTTTTGTTGATTTAAGCAATTTTATTGATTATTTCTTTAAATATAGCAAGACTTTTTGATCATTTAGTTTATAAAATCACATTCATAAGAGTCATTTTTAACATGGACAACTGTCTGAGCTCACCATCTCCATGGTCAAAAGATGTATAGAGATTGGCAAGAGAAATACCAGATAGAATAGTCATCAAAAATAAGCTCCAAATTAACTGATAAATTTATAAATATTAACATTTTCAATAAGCAGATGTGAAACCATTATATTTTAAATCACATTTCAATGAGTCAAGTCTATGTTATAACTATGGATTTGAATAATAGTAAGCTGCTTGTTAAAAAAATCTAGTAAACAGTGTTTCATGGAATATTCTAAATAATAGTGATAATTTCAGGTTAAATTATCTATACTGCTGAAAACATTATGACTTACTATATGACATTCTGTATGATAATAAAACATAATTCAGATTGGAGCATGTTATAAAAATGATGATGACACTGAAGAAAAATGGTTAAGAGAAACTTCTTTGGGGCCAGATGGTTAGGTCCATATTACAGCTTGGGTATGGAACTTTGCATAGTTTAATTACTCTAATTTCTCTTTTGTACCCTCATCATCTTCATTTGTAAAAGGGGAAATCATAAAACTACATATACCTCCTTCATAGGGTTATGGTAAGGATTAAATGAGTTAATACCTCTACAGCACTTAGTAAATTGCCTGGAATAAATTAAACACTATGTCAAATGTTTGCTATGAGGCAGATGGCCCCTTGGTGGTCAGTGGGAAAAAGCCTGAAGTAAGAACAAGAGCCCTTGGTTCCAGTCTTAATTCTGTCTTGAAAAGAGTAGGAGTTACAGAACCATAAGAAAAGTACCATCTGTTCTTTGATTCCTTTGTCTTTAAAGAGAAAGATTTTAAATAAATCAGTGATTCTCAACCCTATATATAATTAGAATTTCCCAGGAGTCTTAAAATTAAAGACAAACAAACAAATAAGGCTGCAAACATACATTAAATCAAATAAACCAGAACTCCTGGTCTAAGGCCAAGTCATCAGTGATTTTAAAAACTCTGTGATTCTAAAGAGTATCCAAAATTTTTAACCTAATGTAGATGATTAATCAGTTCTTTCACTTCTAAAATCCCATTATTCTAAGTAACTTAATTTGTCTTTACCTCACAGGTTGGTAAATTTTATAAGTTTTTTTACTTATAAAGTTTTTTTACCATATAAGTTTTTTTACCATATAAAATAGTATATGATACATAATGTATCTCTCACAGGAATTTACTGAGAATAAAGTGGTAGTTATAAACCTAACAATAAAGAAATAATAGGTTAATTAATAAGTAGCCTTATGTAAATGATGTTGGTGTTACCACTCTTGTTAAATTATGTGTTCTTAAGGGAGGTTAGTCATCAATATAGACTGTAAATGTTGATAAATGACCTCTTCTTTTGAGATTTAACTTTAATACACTTTTTTAGCTAGCAGTTAATACAATTAACCTTCGCAAAATAAATGTCCAAAAAAGTACTGCCCGTAGAGAGTGCGGCTAGAACGAAGGGCAAAGTGCCAGGCAGGTTCACAAGGTATCAAGGAGTTCAGTTAACAAGTCATTCAGAGGCATACAGTAGAGTAGATTAAAGGTATAGGCCGGGGACAGGCTGACACCAAGATGCTCGGAACTCATTAGATGTGCACTACGTGTTCCCACTGGTAAGTTCTTGGATTCCTGAACAAGCAGGCTACTGCCTCATTGCTAACAGATCACACCACCTCTGCACATATGTTGCTGCCACAGATTCACACTGAACATCCAGAGGTCTGAAAGAAAGCTTATATTCATGAAATTGCTTTCTAATGAAATGGTAGCTCATATTTACTGAGCACTGTCTATGTGTCAAGTGCAGTCCTCAGCTCTTCATTACAGTAACTTATTTATTCCTAACAACAGCAGTACCCACTAGGCCATGTTTGTGTCTATAGTCTGCTGGCATGTAATAAAAATAGCCACAATTTTGCACCTGTTGCCATCATTCAATTTTTTTTCCCCTCCGTTTCTTCCTCCTCCATTCTTTATTTATTAGGTATTATATTCTGTACTCTTTGTCTATCCCTTTTTATTACTTCTGGTGAGAGCTATTTAACCTTAGGAACACTTCCATCTATAGCAGTCCCTCCAAAATACACTATAGAGATGGTTTGTGGGAGGTAAATTCTCTCAGCTTTTGCTTATCTGGAAATTGTTTAACCCCTCCTTCAAATTTAAATGATAATCTTGCTGGACAAAGTAATCTTGGTTTGAGGCCTTTCTGCTTCATTGCATTAAATACATCATGCCACTCCCTTCTGGCCTGTAAGGTTTCTGCTGAGAAGTCTGATGTTAGCCTAATGGGCTTTCCTTTGTATGTAATCTTATTTCTCTCTCTGGCTGCTTTTAATAGTCTGTCCTTATACTTGATCTTTGCCATTTTAATTATCATATATGTCTTGGTGTTACCCTCTTTGGGCCCCTTGTGTTGGGAGATCTGTGTACCTCCATAGCTTGAGAGAATATCTCCTTTCCCAGATTGGAGAAGTTTTCAACAATTACTTCTTCAAAGACCCTTTCTCTTTTCCTCTCTCTTCTTCTTCTGGTACCCCTATAATATGAATGTTGTTCCATTTGGATTGGTCCCACAGTTCTCTCAGTATTCTTTCATTCTTAGAGATCTTTTTTCTCTTTGTTGTTCAGCTTCTTTGTATTCTTCTTCCCTAATTTCTATTTTATTTACTATCTTCTCCACCATATCTAATCTACTTTTAATACCCTCCATTGTGTTCTTCAATGACTGTATCTCCATCCTAAATTCATTCCTGAGTTTTTTAATGTTTTTCTGTACCTCCATGAGCATGTTAATGATTTTTATTTTGAAATCCCATTCAAAAAGATTCATGAGGTCAGTTTCATTTGAATCTTTCTCAGGTATATTCATAATTTTGCTTTGAACCAGGTTCCTTTGACATTTCATAATTTGTCTGTGGTGCCCTCTAGTGCCCAGAAACTCTACTCTCTGGAGCTGCTCAGCCCCTGGAGCAATGTTGGCGGTTGCATGGGAGCGGTGTTGGTGCTTGGGTGCAGGAAAGCTGTTTCCTGCTTCCCAGCTGCTATCATCTCCACTCCCAAAACAATTGGGCTGAACACACAAGTGTAAGCCTCTATGCTTTGTGTTTGTAGCTGCCATAGGCTGGGCTTCCCTCTGGCTGGCCTGATGCCATGGCAAGGGTTGCTGGTTTTGGAGCCTGAGACAGGTGCAGGCTAGCTGGGAGGAAGACACAACAGGCTGTGTATCACAGTGGGAGGCCTTGGAGCTGCACAGCCAGCCAGGGGGATGGAGTGCCTGAATATCATTTAAGCTCCCAACCTGCTGGGCAGAGTACACCCAATTTTGTCTACCTGTCCTTTCTCCTGATCAGTAAGCTCTGTGCAGTCCGTGTCCCTTTAGTAGCTCTCTCGCTTTTAGGAAGTCTCTCAGACTGCCCACCCAGATCTGCCAGATATGAATCCCTGTTTTCCACAAGCAGCTGGAATCTCCATCTCTCCAGGTATTCTGCCTGTCTTAGCTTTCCAACTGCACTAAATCACCAGAGCACCATGCAGTGTAGGTTCATGCTCCCAGAGCAGATGTCCAGGGCTAGGTATTCAGCAGTCCCAGGCCTCCACTCAATCCCCCTCTCTGTTTCTCTTCCTCCCACCAGTGAACTGGGATGGGGGAAGGTCTTGGGCCCCACCAGGTCACAGCTTTGGTATGTTACCCTGTTCTGTGAGGTCTGCTCTTTTCTCCAGGTGTATGCATTCTGGTGCAGCCTGCTTTCCTATTGCTCTTTCAGGATTAGTTGTATTAAATTATATTTTTGTATTATATGGGGTTTTAGGAGGAGGTCTCTGTCTCACCTCTCACGCCGCCATCTTTAATCCAGTGTTACCATAATTCTATAGTGATGATCATGTGCCTTTCTCATTGAAATATTAGTATTTTCTGAACTCTTTACCAAAACTGACAGTATACTGAAGTAAATAATAATGAAATGTATGTAGTCTGCACTGAGAAGGAAGATATTTGCAAGTATAAGCCGTTTATTATTTTTGTCATGTAGTGCCACTGGATATTTTCCAAAAACAATTAGCAAACTTGACCAAAAGGGTTCTAATAGGCTCGTTAACACTTTTTATTCTTTTTTTTTTTTTTGTGAACAGCTAGTTATATAAATGGTCTAACAATTAGCAGAGCCCTATGGTCTATTTAAAGATGCAGGTATAGAGCATCCAGAATATGCCACCCCAAAATAAACCACTTTGATGTAAGGATTATTCTGCATTGAAAAATAACAGACACCAAAGAAAGCTTTGATTCCCATCTGCTGAAAGGCAGGAGACTCCATGAGCCCAGAGATGGTCCTGAGAGGAATCTCCACAACAAAGTTTACTAAAACAACTATCTTCCATTAGTTTTCCCCACATATTTACCTTCCCAGTTTGAAGGCTAAAATTTTAAAATGCTAATCCCTTTGTTTTTTTACTGTTGTACAGATTTTATTATTCTTTGTAAGATGCTATGTGAATCAAAATTTTAGGTACCTCTTTGAGTCACTCATCCCTGAGTTTCACCTGCATGTGCTTCACACATGTTCATAAACCCTGTTTTTCTGTTAATCTGACTTGCAGGTGCCCAGGCAGAAAAACAAGGAGGGTAGAAGAGAACAATTTTCTTTCCTCCCTCGATAAGCTTAACATTTTCTTTTAAGTTTTGGAAAACTGGCTTTTTCTTTTTGAAAATACAATTCCAAGTTTTGAAACTGATGCTTGAAATTCATCTAGTGTTTGCTTTCAATGTGGCTAGCATATAAATTCTTTCTCAATAGTAAGTAAAGTACCACTGTTCTCTGAAAAACAGCCAGACTAATGTCTTGAACTCAGGTGTAGTGGAGTCTCTGATTTAACATACAGTCATTTTCACTGCATCTATAATCTTATTCTTTGTTCCCATCAGAGAATTTCTATAATTCTGCATTATTCAAGAGATGGACCCACTTTCTGCTAAGAATCTGATGTAAAATAAATGCCAGAAATCTTCTGGAGCCAATAAAAATTTTGATATTTAAAATAAATCTAAGTTTGGAAGTTTAAAATGATAGTAATGTCAGAACAAGCCTCAGGGACTGTAGACATTCAGTAATAACAATGAATATCTCAAATTAACAGGGAAATAAGCAAATACAGTATTGTATTAGAAGGGACAGAAAATTGGTGCTGGAAAGATCTAGATTTGAATTTTTTCTCAGGTCTTTTACACTAAGCATTCTAGCTCTTTATCACTTTTACAGATAAAGTAAATAATTATCAGAGCTGCTGAATTTTCCAAAACAAACCATGTCTGAAGTTCCAAGTAGCCAGATTTATTCAATAAATTATTCACAGAATCAAAAGAAAATAAAAATATTGACCAAGTTCCCAAATGCTTTGGAGTAAGCCTACTCTAAGTTCATCACAAGAGCATTTTGTATCATGTATCTGATACAAAAAATAATGCATCCCACTAGAAACAAATGGACTACAGCTTTATGTTTTATTTCATGTGAAAATTAAAATTTTAAAATGTAATAATTAGGATAAATCTACAAGTAAGTTTGCTTCAACTGACATGAATTTTCTTCCCTTCACATACTGGAAACAAATCTGACAGCTGGTTTATAGAATGGTAATTAATTCTTTTTTTAAAGTTTAGGAAATCCACAAAAGTAAAAGAAAAGTGAAAATTATTAACTTTTCTGTAGAGCTACTTTTAGCTTTAAATAATTATGGTTGTTTATGAAAAAAATACAACTACCTCAAATCCATATCTAACTAGTCATTATATGAATTGTAAATAGGCAAATTAATAAAATAAGAAAGATCAATAGATTAATTCTAAAAATCTTGATTATTTCTAATTTGTTCCGAGACAGGTGATGTTTCCATCACTGCCTAATCATAAACAACCTGCCAAAAGAACAAGTTAAAAATGGAAGTGCAGATTGTCCCGGGGTAAAGAAAAAATTTGATTCTAAAACAATATTCTTTCCTTCCACCCAGTTTTTTTATAAACTTAGTGAAGTCAATGTAAATGTCTATCCATTTCCATTAAGTCTTCAAAAGCATTTAGAAAACTTGCCTTAACATATATGTTGGTGTTATTTCAACCAAATTATCCTTCCATTTCTTGCAGGCTAAAACAAATGAGGATCTAGGGCTGTGAAAAGTTTAACTCAACGTTTTTCCTTGCTAATTTTGAGCTTACACTCCCATTTATTTTTAGGATCATGACAGTGATGCTAAACCCTAAATTTAAATTTGTGTCATTCTATTATCAGGTCCTGGCATTTAAAATACTCAATAATGCACTCTGTAAACATCATGACTTTCAAATATTGTTAATAATACTTAGGACTTCTTTGACATCCCTAGTACTGAAATGAACTTTTCATCTAGAAAAAAAAAAAAGAAAAGGATTTAACTGTATGTGGCTAGTGTATGGAATGAGTTAATGAACAGAATATTATGCTTCAGAGATAAAAAGAAAATGGAAAACATTTAGATTTGTATTCATTTTATAGCTTATCTCTTTTCTTTTGCCATCACTAGGTACCAAGAGATCTCTATTGAAACCAGAATTAGTAATAATGTTCATTTCTAGAAGGAAACAAGAACTACCAGCCTTCTCACTAATAAGAGAAGAATAAAGCAATATGTCTCTAAGTGAGTTTTATAAATCAATTCTTCAGGGTCCCAAGAAGGATTCTGTGAACAATAAAAACAAGTATAAAGCCCTTCAACAAATAAAATGCTTAACTTTATTTAAACGACATTTGCCAAAAGTATTTGGAGATAAGAAGGGTCATTTCCTGGAACTGATTTTCGTGTGAATATTTGAGAAATACAGGAGTTTTAAAAAAAAAATCTGTTTGGCATTGATAGGAATTACCTGTCTCTCTCAATGTTGTACAATTATCAAATAAGCACACGCATGGAACTTTAGAATTAAGTACATATTTATTTTAAAAGATTGTATCATACATAGGAGACAGAGGACAAAGTACAGTTCTTAAAGGGCAAAGTCCAACAGATTACATATTATTGGCCACCACATGAAGAGTAGTAGGTAAAATATATAATCAAATGCAAATTAAAACTATTTATTTGGTTATTCCTTAAAATAGGGTATAATTTTAAATACAACTCATATGGTGACAAAGAAAATCTAAAATCAGAAACAAAAAAAAAAATGAATTTTAAGACCTTACAAAATATTGTGAAAATCAACCAGCATTCACCATTAGTTTTACTTTCTTGTCAAAGAGAACAATAACGCATCACAGGGATATTTCAGGCAGCCTGGCTCTTGCATAATGTATGGCACTGTGGTTTTCATCAGGGTGCATTCTTTGCCAATCAGTGGGACAGTTTCCCATTGTCTAGTGGTGTAAAAGGAAGCCTGAGTGACTGGAAATAAAGAGTAAAGAAAAAAATTAATGGATTTGTTTAAAACATTTATTTTAAAAAGATGCCATGTAAATCATGTTTCAACTTTTAAAAATATCTATGAGTTGAGGTTAGTTCTCAGCCAATATAGGGCTATGTAGGATACAGTAATCATGATCATTACCTTAAAAATTATTTTAATGGCTCTTTAATGCCCCTTGAGAGGCTTAGTTTTTTAATGATATGGAATTGAAACAGTCTGTCAAAATATTCTTTCAAGTGTGAACAGTGAGCTTAAAGACTATGAAGATAAGTTTCTCTAAAACATGAAACATTGATTTTTTTAGAATCGCTCTTCAGTTTTAGGTGTGATTAGTTTCCTAATCTATAAATAGCATTGTAATAAGTCATAAAAGCAGAAAACTGACATTGGGTCGGGAAAAAGCCTTTTAGTCACATGTTTGTCGATTACCTTAAACAGGTTTCCCATTAGGCTTGGAACATTGCTTAATATTACATTTTACCAGAGTAATTGTGTTCCTGCACCTCATTTGTACTTGTGAATTTAAGGTTATGAATTTACATGCTTACTGCACAAATATAAAATCCCAAAAGAAAAATGTCTCTACTCTATTTCTTCTCTATGGAAGGAATTTTCCATTAATATTATTTTGCCATTAATATTAACATCTACTTTCATGTAATAAAATCAAACACTGCTTTCACTTTTTTCCCTAATAGATACGGCATAATATATCTGTAAATGTTTATAAATTTAAAATGATGCAATTTTATTAGTTTCTTTCAGTCTACTTTGAATCTATATGGATTTATTAAAATTCTTATGTTAGTCTACATAGCATTGTGAAAAAAAGAGAAGTCAAATTCAATACCACTCAAAATTGTTTTTTAAATTTTTTGACTTTAAATTCATAATACATTTTAATTTTTTCTTCCTCAAAGAAAAATGTTTCTTTTTTTTCTTCATTGGCATAGGGCAATGTTTCCTTTTTCCTTAAGAGCAGAGATTTTAGTATTAGAAATTTATTATGTAAAATTTTCATGACTCATAAATTCAATGATTCCCAGAAAATAAATACTACTAAATATTCAAAATAAATTTGTTTTGTTTTAATGATTGATGTTTTTCATGAATTCTAATTCAATGCGGCTCAGATTAAAATGCTAGCATTACTCTTTGTTGAAATAATAAAGTTTGATTCCCGATGGATGAACATCACTGCATAAAACTTATAACAAACTAATCTTAGGGTGTGTCAAATATAGAACAGTAGAAACTTAATGGTTTGGTGTTTTTTTTTTTTTTTGGAAGATAGAAAATGACTCTTAAAAGGAACTAAAAATACTCATCAGTCATAAATACGTACAACCATAACAGGTCTCATTAAATTGAAAATCCATAGCCAAGAGTTCTTAGAAAATTCAAGGACTTTGCAGCGGAAGCTAATCAAAGACATAAAGCACTGGAAAAATAAGAAATGAGCTTGACAATAAGGGCATAAGAATTTTAGACTTGGAAAGAACAAAGAGATCATGTAGTTCTTAAATTACTGAAATGGAGAAGAGATGCTCAAATTCAGATCTTCCAATTTCAAGTCCACTCCCATTTTGAGAAATGAATTCATTCTGCCAGATTAAGATGAATTAGAAATCAGCAATTTAATTCCATTTTATGGGGAAAAAAACAATATTATAGTGGAACATTAGTTCTGAGTCTTTTTATTTAGAGTGTGCCTATAACTGAGACAATGGGACCTTACAGCAGCCTGTTCACCAAAATTTGGAGACCATTCTTTCTCTTAATTTCAACCACCTTATCCAACTTCTGGAAGACATTAGATAACTGTGGATGATAATGTTGGCTAATAATATTTCCAAATATTTCTCTTTCCATTATCAGTTAAATCTGTGACTCCTGTGTACCAGCCTCCATATCTTCTTTGCACTGCCATATATCACTCCCCTCAATCAGTCAAAGCTTTTGTCTTCTAAGTCATAGTCTTTGTTTCTATTCTGTATCCTGCCATCATTTTACATATTCATTCAATAATTTAGCCTTAGAATTTTACCTCCTCAACCCTGATGATCTATATCCTATTTCAGCCACACATTTATAAGCTTATATCTCAGATATTACTACTATCTAGGAATTTTACCACATCTAAAATTATAAATGTAGATTCCTACTCTGTTATTAAAAAATTCCTATATTTCTAAATTGCTGACTTATTGCTCTTATATTAGTGATAATAATTGTATCAGGAGTAAGATTTATAAACATGGGAATGTTCCACATTCTTTCCGCCCCATTCCACATCTCTCCTCCATAATTTTCCTCTTGCTTGCCTGAGATTCATCACTATTTGAAGATTGATGGGAATGCTAACTAAAACACTTAACAAACTTGATTTATAAACTTTTGTTCCCTATTACAATAGACTTTATTACTGTTCTCAACTGTGTATTTCTCCTTCCCTGTAAGAAGATTATGCACTTCTACCCATTGCTGAGTAATTTACAATGTTTTCCTATGGGAAGATTGTTCTTCCTGCTGCACTTGGCCCACATTTCTCGCTTTGGCCAATGAAATGTAAGTATGAGTTCTGAGAAGATGGTTTAACCAACTGTACATGTTTTAACCAGAGCTCCTGCTCTTTAATTTTGGCAAAAGAACAACGTGCTGCACTTTGAGACTGCTTCTCAGGCTGAGTGCTAGAATCAAAAGGCACATGGAACAGAGCTATAAAGTAAGAAAGAAAGAAGCCATTATTGTAGTACATGAGGCAGATAATGCATCGGTCATGTAGAAACTGCAGTGCTGATCAGGACTCTCCGAGAGAATTTGGGTGTTTTGGCATATAATATGAAATGTTCTGAGAAGATTGAGGGTAGAAGAATATTGATGAGAAAAACTATTAAATATACTTTTAAAAAGTATTAATATGTGTTTTATAGGAGAACTTAAAATATGGATACAAGTATTGAAATCTTTTGAAATTTACTTTGCTGAATGGTGTTCTAAAAATAAGACACCATGCACAGTTTAAAAAACACATACCCCCAGTTTATATACAGAACATATAAAAACAGCAAAAAATTAGCAAGTACTCATTACTTTAAAATCAGAGTGTAATGTAATGATCATAGAATTCAATGTAATGTAGTAATGGTAGGAAAATGTGGCTTAAGGAAGTCATGTAACTTTCCCAAGCAAACAATCTAGTAAGCAACACTTCTTGAATTTGAGCTCAGGTCTGTAATACTTGAACTTTTTTAATTTACTGTAAGCCTGTGCTTCAAACTTCATTGCTTACATCAATCCATTAGGTGTCCAACTTTGCCCAAGTGTTTTTAGAGAAACAAATATAGATAAAATTCACACTACATTTAGAAGACGCAATATGTCAACCATGCCTTTAACTCTGTCTGGAAATCTACTTTTGTTTCTTTAATTCTCTGGTTTTAAATTGCCCCACCCACATAAAGCATCATTATCACAACCATTCTCTCATTATCTGAAAATGGGTATCATAACCAAGTAATTCCCTCATTTCCTTCCATCTCTTGGACCCTCATTCTCTTTCAATCTTGAAGGTTTCTCTTGCTTTGTGAAACCGTTAAATTTTGTTATATTTAAGAACTCTAGCGTAGGCAATCCTTTTTCTCAATCTATGTATGGGGTTTCACTGTTTCTCCTGCTATGTTTTGAGCACAGTCTTATACCTTATCTCTCCAAGATCATCACATTACATGGAAGCACAATCCAACTAGTTCTGCAACCAAAAAGCTAAAAAATGAAACATTTTTCCCATAATTTAACCATTCATCAAACTTTACTGGTTCAACCTCTCTAAAGTCTCTTGACTCCAATTCCATGACCATCACTATGCTTCGTTTCCAAGAAATGCAAAATCTTTCACATCGAGTCAGAAACAATTGCTTATTAGTTCCTACTTCCACACATTCTCCTTCACAGTCCATTCTTTACCATGAAGCCAGAGCAATTTATTTACTTACTTCTCATTCTATATTTTATTGAGATAAATTGACATATAACATTGTGTAAGTTAAGAGTATACAATATATTCATTTGACACATTTGTACACTGCAATATTTTTACTATAGCAGTATTAGCTAACACCTTTATCATGTCACATAGTTATCATTTTTTTGTGTGTGTCTTGAGAATATTTAAGATCTGGTCTCACAGCAACTTTAAAGTGTGGAAAACAGTGATTTATAGTATAATCACTATGTTGTGCATTAGATCTCCAGAACTTACTTATCTACCAGTTGCAAGTTTGTGCTCTTTAACATCTATGCAAATTCCCACCTCCCTGCTCCTGGTAGCCAGCATTATAAGCTCTGTTTTCACAAGTTTGATTTGCATTTTTGTTTTTTAGATTCCACGTATAAATGATATCACATAGTATTTATCTCTCTCTCTGTCTTATTTCACTTAGCATAATGCCCTCAGAAATAGCACTTCGCTCTGTATCTCTCTGCACTTCAGAGCAATTTACATTTACTTGAAAAGATAAACTACATCATATTATTGACAAACTCAAAAACACTCAGCAGTTTCTTTCATTTTGGGGAAAATAAAAATTCCTTAATACAACTTATTGGATCTTTCAATATTTGCCCCCTGCAGTCATTCCTGTCTCATTTCTGTATACCCTTCCTCAAGGAAGACCTTGAGTAATTCTGCTGTCTTCTAGTTTCTCAAATGTGCTTCCCCCATCTCTGAACTTTTGTACATAGAGCTGTTTCCTCTTGCTGAAACACCCTTTCTCACTCTACTCTCATTCTTCTTCCATGTCTCAAATTCTTAAATGTCATGTCCCAAGGAGACCTTGATAATTTAGCCTCCCACCTGCATATTTTATTATCTTATGGTTTCACTGTTACAACTTTCATCATATTCCATTTAAATTACATATTTAATATCTACTTTCTTGATAACAGAAGCCTTTCAGAAAGCAGAAATTTTCCTTTTTTTCCTCTCTCATGTACCCAGAATATAGAAGCATGTCTTATGCAAAAACAAGCACTATTCAATAGACATTTAGTGAATGAGGTTATGGTTCATTAAATAATACTTTTAAATGAATTATCATATATTCATGAACTTATATCTAAGACTAAGGGCTCAGAGACTGTAATAAGAAATCAAGATAAAATTGAAATAGCTCTTTTGTAGTCTGAAAAGATTATAGCACTGATAACCGAAAACTGATAAGAATGATTATAGTATTTATTTTAAAGGCAGTAAGAGTGCTCAATCTGGATATTAGAAGGTACTGATAGCAAAATTGATATTTTAGCACATAGCAAAATGTTTGCCTAGCATCAGCAATATAGATGCCATTTTTTAAAGTATAAAGCATCCAGCGACATTACCAAGGTAACCTGTGGAATAAGAAAGATGGTAAAGGGCAGTTACCAACTAAGAGAACATGTTTACAGAGGAATTATGAGATATTTACATGGAAAATCCAGTCTGCTTGAGATAAAGCAAAATTATAAAGGAGTTAATTCCTCATGAGTAATTGGTTGACATATTTTGCTTTTGATGCTCTGGATTTACTAATATCACCATTTTTGTGTGTAAAATAGGGAATATTGGAAAAGGGATTGCATTGAAGAACCACCCTTCTCTGGGTAATTTTCCTTAATCAAACCTTTCTAGAATTTGGATGAGAACATTAGAATTTATTATCAAATTTTGTATTAAAACAGGCAGAGCTATTATTGGAGTTGAGACCATCTTCCCCTTCAGGGAACCATTAAATATAAACCCCACACATTTTATTTTATGTCCATATTCATAAGCATGAGTCATGAATGTCACTTAAAAGGCAATTCCTTTATTGAATTGAACTTCCAAGTTCTACAGAAGTAGTTTTGGAGGTGGTATTATTGGTGTTTGCAATAAACAACAAAATGAGAAAAAGATACATATCTACCTTTACATAGGATACAAGCTCTCCAGTGGGAGAATTTTGGCTTTTTTATTAATTCTTCTATAAAGCAAATTAAAATAAAGAACTAAAAACTCAGTGCTAATTTTCTGTGAGCTCCTAAAATAGTGTTACTTAAAATCTTCATGTCTTAAGGCCCAAACACATAAAATGAGGTCTTTAGATGATATGTGTAGATACCAAACTTAATTATTCCATATCATTCTTTATTGATACTGTCATTTGCTCATCTACTCTAATTCAATATGAATCTCATTTTATTAATACAATGTTAGATAATCTCTATGGTTCCTTCCAGATGTAACCAATGGTTATCCTCTCTAATAAAACATGGGAAATATTGCAAATAATACACATGAGCACATATACACATACAATCTCTACTTATAATAATAGACATTAAAATGTCCTAAAACAGGAATAACATGTAATATTAATGAAGCATAGATAGTTGAATCTTAGAAAACAAGCAAAAAACATTAAGAAAGAAAAACCCACTATCCAAGGATAAAAAAGGAAACCACATTACAATAAAACAAAGAGGAAAGAAAATGCAAGCTAAAGAAAAGGCATAAGATCAAAATGAGTAAGTTCATCACAATTTTATTTAAACAACTCTGTTTTCAAACATCCCCTCCCAGTAGATTTCAGTCTATGCGAGAAGTATCTCTATAGTCTTGATTGTTGAATGCATAAAAAGGCATTGGTTGGAGATGACAAGGATAAAGGTGGTGATAATGATGCTGGTAATTACATGAAGAAGCAAAAGGAGAAGAAACAGAATAAAGGAAAAGGGAACCTTTGAATTTTCCATAAGTTGATTCCAGCTACATAAATCCACATCTTCTATTACAAACTAGAAGAACCCATGCCTATAACATAAGTGAGAGAAATGACAAACTTCAATTTCGTATAAGTAAAATCTCTCAGGAGTGAAGTGCCAGGTGGAGATTGTTTGGAAAAGAAAATAGAGTTACAGTGCCCTTGAGGGGGTAGCAGAGTAGCTCCACATCACATGGAGTCCCATCCTGACTGAGCAAATAGTGGTGTGAACCTTTTGAATCAGAGAACTCATTACCGAGAATAGAAAGGAAGAGCTTTCAAAGAGCATGAAAAATAGGTGGAAGAACACATTGCAGACAATTGCAGTAATTTAAAAATAGACTACATAGTAGTCAATATTATATCAATGTTATATTCCTTTGGTATGATGATGTTACTATTGCTATGTAAGAGATTGCCCTTATTCTAGAGCAGGAGTCTTCAAATTTTTCTGTACATGTCGAGATAGTGAGTATTTAGTTTTGCATGCTTCATGTGCAACTACTTAAGTCTGCTGCTATAACAATAAAAGGAGACAGACAGATCATAAACGTATGGACGTAGCTTCATTGCAATAAAATTACAGTTGACTCTTGAATAATGTAGGGGCCAGGGGTACTGACTCTCTGCAAGTAGAAAATCCATGTATAACTTTCAATTTCCCCAACACTGAACTACTAATATCCTTTTGTTGACTGGAGGCCTTACCAATAAAAAAAATAGTCAATTAGCACATATTTTGTATGTTACATATATTATATACTGTATTATTACAATAAGATAGAGAAAAGAAAATTGTTTTTAAAATGTCACAAATCTCAAAAAATTTCGAATATACTTATTGAAAAAATATCTGCATATAACTGTACTTTTGCAATTCAAATCCTTGTTGTTCAAGAGTTAACTGTATTTACAAATACAAATAGTGGATAGGATTTGTCCTACAGACCATAGCTTGTCAAAGCTAAGTCATTTAATAAGGAAATATTACACCCACAAAATATTTCCCAATGGTCCATCTCACTTCTGACAGACACATACACATACAAAAAAGGACACTGAACATTTACTATGTGCTAATCGCTGAGTCAGGAGACACTTAACATGTATCAGCTCACTTAATCCTTAGGACAAATGAGGATATAGATACAGATAAAGACAATAAAATGTGTACTCTATTTTTCATTGCCATTTCACAAGTAAGAAAAGGCACAGGCACACACACACAAACTTAATTAGCATTTTGTAAGTCATAGGTATACTTAGAGGGAGCACCAGGCATTGAGCCATGACAGCCTAATTCCAGAGTTTGTGACACTAATGACATAAAGATTTCTCTAGGAACGCTTGTTTAATTTCAGTTCTGTAACCTAAAATGTGATATAAGCCTACCATTTATCTTTTCTGAGCTTGTTCTATCATAACTGTAAAAGGGGACTTTAACAGGATATATATGAAATTTCCTTCTGTATAGGAGTTCTAAATTTCTAAGATTCTCATTACCACATCATGCACCTTTTCCTTTTTGTTTCTAACTCATTTTAGCCCAAGCTTCAATAAAATAAGAGGGGTGCACATATTGGCTTCTTAGCTCTTTTAGATCTAAAATTGTATGATTCTATAAAATGCTGTTGCATCCTGACCCAGTTACTGAACTGCATGTGAATCAGGTCATCACTGCTTAATGGACTGCATTCTCTGTAGGAGCTCTTGCATTGCCCTTGTATTGAGCTCAGAGGAAAACGTCCATTCTTTCTGATGTGTCTGGTGCCTTATCAAGATTACTGCACTGCTTATTATGTGCTCCCACACGAAATGCATGCCAGTAGTTATGTTTAATCACTTTACTCAAGAGCACTAAAACTAATAGCCCTTGCCTTAAGCACATGAAAATCCATAGAGTATTCAGAAACAGTGCATTACCTGACATTCTGTTTCTAAGAGGATATGAAATAATATTGGAAATGTCTACTCTCTGAGGCCTAAAGAGGGGAGCAATTGTTCTATCCATATTTAGGGCTATATTGGAGGTAGGGTTCTGCCTAAAGAGAAATTTCAACTGTAGTACCATTTCTCTTAGCTGCTGAGCTGATTCAATTATCAAATCTTCATTCAACTATCAGTAGCATGAAGTGTTATGTTAACTAATCCAAAACTAAGAACAATAAGGAATGATTAGTCAAATCAGTATCATGGGACTGAAATAACAGTCTAAAGTACTATTAACCATGTATAAACTAGAACAATTCTGTTAATTCTCTTATTTCCATTTTTATCTTACTTTCATATTGTTCTTCAGGTGCGGTTTAAGATACTAATTAAAACCTTCTTGTCTGTCTCTACAAGTTGATAATATTTGGTCATTAGATATTTTTATTTATATTATTGTTTTTTTATTTAAAAATGCATATTTTACAGATCCTATGAATAAACAAAACAAATATTAAGATTCTGTTTACTCATGTTCAGGAATATAACTGAGACCCAGTTTTAATTCTGTATTCCATGTATTTCTAGCATTTTTTAAAAGGTTAGTGAATATCAATACCTTATTATATTTTTAATATAATTAGCATGGATGTAATATGCTTATACCTCATTTTATTATGCTTCATTTTATTGCACTTTGCATATTGCATATATTGTGGATTTTTTGTTTTTGTTTTGTTTTTTTTTACAAATTAAAGTTTTTTTACACCCTGCATCAAGCAGGTCTATCAAAGCCATTTTTCCAACAGTATTTGCTCACCTCACATCTCTGTCACATTTTGGTAATTCTCACAATACTTCAACTCTCTCATTATTATTAAATTTGTTGTGGTAATCTTATGATCAGTGGTCTTTGATGTTGTTTTTGCAATTGCTTTGAGGTGCATGAACTGTGGCCACATACAATGACAAACATAACAGATAAATATTATTACGTTCTGGCTGCCACACTGACCAGCTATTCCCCCATCTTTCTCCTTCTCATTGGGCCTCCCTGAAACACAACAATATTGAAATTAGGGCAAATGCTCAAGAGTGACACATCTTTCACTTTAAATCAAAGATAGAAATGATTAATCTTAGTGAGGAAGTCATGTCAAAAGCTGAGAGAGGCCAAAAGTTTGGTCAGTAATGCCAAACAATTGGCCCAGTTGAGACTGCAAAGGAAAAATTCTTAAAGGAAATTAAAAGCACTACTCCACACAAATGCTAAAGAAGTGAAACAGTCTCATTGCTGGTGTAGAGAAAGTTTAGTGGTCTGTACAGAAGATCGAAGCAAACAAATATTCCCTCAATCAAAAGCTTAATCCAGAGCAAGGTCCTCACTTCAAGTCAGTGTAGGCTAAGAGAGGTGAGGGAGCTGCAGAAGAAAAGTTGGAAGCCAGCAGAGGTTGGTTCATAAGGTTTAAGGAAAGAAGCATCTCTATAACATAAGTGTGTAAGATGAAGCAACAAGGGCTAATGTAGAAGCTGCAGCAAGTTATCCATATTTAGCTAAGGTAATTTATGAAGGTGGATACAATAAACAACAAATTTTCAATATAGAAAAAGCAACCTTATACTGTAACAAGATGCCATTTAGGATGTTCTTAAAAGTCAATGCCTGGCTTCAAAGCTTCAAAGGACAAGCTGACTCTCTTGTAAGGGGCTAATATAACTGATGACTTTAAGTTTGAAACCAATGCTCACTGACCATTCTGAAAATCCTAGGGCCCTTTATAATTATGCTATATCTACTCTGCCTGAGCTATATAAATGGAACAACAAAGCATGGATGACAGTATATCTGTTTACAATATGGTTTACTGAGTATTTTAAGCCCACTGTTTTGAGACCTACT
Organism: Manis javanica; assembly: GCF_040802235.1. Classification (NCBI taxonomy): domain Eukaryota; kingdom Metazoa; phylum Chordata; class Mammalia; order Pholidota; family Manidae; genus Manis; species Manis javanica. The sequence continues at coordinate 122,086,377 of NC_133160.1, read as the reverse complement.
GCTCATATATAAAAAGATTCCTTTCAAAATATTACTGCTCATTAACAATGCAGCCCATCACCCAACAGGTCTGATGGAGATGTGGAGAGGAATGTTTCATTCCTGCAAACACACATCCATTCTGTAGCACATGGATCAAGTATTCACCTTGACTTTCAAGTCTTGTTATTTAAGAAATACATTTCATAAGGCTATACCTGCCATACATAATGATTCCTCTAATGGATCTGGGTAAACTGAATACCTTCTGGAAAGGATTCATCCTTCTAGATGCTATTAAGAACATTTATGATTCATGGGAGAGGTCAAAATACCAACATTCACAGAAGTTTGGAAGAAGTTAAATCCAACCCTCATGGATGATTTTGAGGGGTTCAAGACTTAAGCAGGAGAAGTAACTGCACATGTATTGGGAATAGCAAGAGAACTAGAGTTGGAAGTAGAGCCTGAGATGTGACTGAATTGCTGTCATCTCATCATAAAACTTGAATAGATGAAGACTTACTTCTTATGGGTGAGCAAAGAAAGTGATTTCTTAAGATGGAATCTCCTCCTGAAGATACTGGAAAGATTGTTGAAATGATAGCAAAAGATTTAGAATATTGCATAAACCTTGTTGATAAAACAGTAGCAGAGGTTGAGAGGATTAACTCCAATTCTGAAAGAAGTTCTACTGTGAGTAAAATGCTATCAAACAGCAATAAATGTTACAGAGAAACAATCTGCAAAGGAAAGAGTAAATCAATGGGGAAAACTACATTGTTGTCTTATTTTAAGAAATTGCCATAGCCACCCTGTAGCTCCAGGAAGTTGGGAGGATCGAGGCTGTTCCCGGCCCAGGGTGAATCCTCTATTAAATCAGTGAGGAAGTCATCAAGGGAAAGGGTAGGTTGGGAGAAACCATTTTTTGTTGCTTATAGCTTGCTTGAATTTGCTAGTTAGGCCGGGCCCCATCCGTCTCCTCTGGCCACCTCTCACAGTCTGCCACCTGGACACACTCTCTGCTTCTCACTGGACCCTTCTGAGAGGAACTCCATTGGCAGGTGCTTGGTGACTGGCAGACACCAGACTAATTATGTACCAGGAATGGAGGGGAGGAAAGAATGGCCATTACCTCTCCACCTTTTGCCTCTGATTGATGGAGGCTCTGCAGTGATAAATACCTATTGACATGTAAATGAAATAAGGCTAGGTGGGAGATTCTGGAAATTCTGCAATTTACCCCACACACCCTGACATTGGCCACCACCATCCTGATCAGTCAGCAGCTATTAACGTGAAAGCAAGATCCTCCACCAGGAAAAGTATTTCAACTTGCTGAAAGCTTGGATGATGGTTCGATATTTTTAGCATAAACTATTTTTTAATTAAGGTATGTACATTTTTTTAGACATCATGCTATTGCACAGTTAATAGACCCAGTTTAGTATAAACGTAACTTTCATATGCCCTGGGAAACCAAAAAATCCATTTGACTCAGTTTACTGCAATGCCTGCTTTCTGCATGGTCTACAATTGAACCCTCATCTCCAAGGTATGCTTGAACATGCCAATTTTGTGAGAAGCAACTCTCAGTTTATTGGCATAGAACTTCAAAGTTTCACATTCTCATAGTGTTTTTCTTCCAGACCTCAGAGTTTTTCCTCCATGGGTGGGAACTCAAGCTAAAACTGCAAAATTGCACTCAAAGTATATTCCCTAAGGCCAGTATTGTCAAAACCAGTTTACGGGATAATTTGTTTGTCTGGAGCTCAGCCCCCAACACTCAAGCTGACAAGGGACAGACATTTATAGAGCAAGAACTCTCAGTCGAAAACATTTCCAGTTATTATCATTCATATCTTATAACTTTGACAAGACCACTTAGTATTTGGATATGATTAAGTTTTCACATACTTTTCTTCTATGCTGCCTTCTGTTTTCCTTCATTTTAAACAAAACAGCTGCTCCTGCGTTTGCCTTTAAAGCATTTGGATCATCAACCAGGCATTTCCATTTGATCTCGCAGGCTGGCACTCATGGGCTTTGCACTAATTAAAGATGATAAGGTGAAAGTGAGACAGAGAAGGTCCAAATTGTTCATCTAATAGCGAGAGTGTGTAGTCCTCAAAATAAGCGAATGCTACAGTAACTTTAAAGTAACCCCCTGACGCTTTGAAGTTTATTTGTTGTACTGGCAAGTCTGAAATGAGACCCAGCCAAGACAGACATTAACATGTCAAAGAATAAGCTTCATTTTCACTGTGATGACTCTAGTTGAAGTCTTGTGCTCAATGGAGTGGTACTCTGGAGGCAGCTGAAATGCGTGCTGTTATTCCAGATGTGCATTGTCTCTGTAGAAATATAGTTTCACAGTCATTAAACATATTAAGTTAATCAAGAGATAATTATACCTGAAAGGCTCACAGAAATGCTTCAAATATTAATAGATTTGTCTATTGATCAGTTTATTGATTTTTATTACCTTGTTATTGGACTGCTATTTATATGCATTGTTATAATCAAAGTAATTGATGAGCCTTGGCCAACCCTATTATTGAATACTGCACAGAAATATTTTTAGTACCAAATATCTGTAGCATTATTTTTCACTAAAGTAACTGCAAATATTAGCTGAGTTTCTTTACTTCTGAAATGTATATCTAGGTCACTTTTAATTAGGAAAAACTACTTGTATGCCCAGAATAAGCAAATACATGCTGGCATAAATAACTCCATGTTTGATAAATCTTTTCATTATAGATAATACTGGTTTCTTTTCTTTAAACCTGATTGCCACCTTAATTGAGTAAAAGGTGTAAGAATTTAGCAGCTGAACTCTAAAGACAAATAGAGAAATAATGGGAAATTATTCTTCAGCCCAAAGACCACATTTAAATTTAAAAGAGGCAAAGATAATCTTAGAAATTCAAGGAATTCTCAATTAGTAAAAATAAATAATTTCTTACAAATTAATATAACAGGAGAATTAATGCAGATATAGGATATATAGAATTTTATGCAGTTATAAGATAAAAAGTAATTTCATAGTAATTTTATGCCATCTACACATTTTCTTATGGCCTTTACTTTCAGTGAATAAATATTTCTGTTCAAATTAATTTTATCCCCATATTACATGTATCTATGGTAAAGGTGGAATAAGCAAACTTTTAGCACAATTAACAATTATGTTGCTTTATTTTCTCATTTACCATGTCAAAATTTGATGTCATTGTGTCAGAATTTCTCATACACATAATTGTATCAAAATTTTGGGAAAAATTTTGGTCATGTGTTCCATCTGTTTCTACATCCTGACTATATATAATTTGGAAAGTACAACAGAATGCAAAAAATAAAAATAAAAACCCACTATTTAAAAAACAATGTTACCATGATCATCTCCTTTTTGTAATATTTTGTTTTCACTTATGTATGTAACTTCTTATAATATTCTTTTTATGTAGTACATACAGGTTTCATCTTGATTTTTATCAATTTTCTGTAATTATCAGGACCATTTTCTCACCTCTATATAGAGTTGTCAAATAAGTGATGTAACTAATATTATATTTTGTCAACTGATAGTTATTATAAACAATTGCTCTGTCATCCAGTTCTAAATTTTCAATGTAACACACGAAGCTACACAGACTATTCATGTGCCTGGGTCTTTGATCATATTTTTGTCAGTATTTCCCCAATATAGATGACTAAATGAGGAATTGCAATGATTTTGATAAAATAAACATGCTTATTTTACCTAATCTCTCACTATCACTTCTCTTCATTTTCAAGAAGCCCTAAGTTTATTTAATAACAATTTGAAAACTATTCCCATCATCTTTATACATTTTTCTCTATAGTCTTAAAGGAATTTTCTCAAGATTTTGCAGTTTAATGCCAAATTAACCTTTATATATCTATTAAAACATCTGATATGCAATGTGAACAACATAAATGTAGTGTCCATGCACCTCTGGGTTTTTTAAACTCAAACTGCTGCTATATACAGCTTTGGGAATTACACAATCAGGAATTGAAGGGACTTCCTGCTGCTTATCTTTTTCCTTAAAAGCATGATTCCACAAAAATTATTAGCAATTACCAGAGAAAACCAGTTTGTGACTCAGTGTAGGGTCCTTCTTATTTAGTGATCTGAATATGTTACCAGTGAAATGCATCGTGTTTCCCAGATTCTTGTCTTCTCGGAGGAAATAATTCATTCAAGACATTAGATAGAAAGAATAAAGCAGCAAGAAATTTATTGGGTTAAAGCAAAAAGTACACTCTCAAGACAGGAGAGGTGCTGTCTGAAAACCAGAAGTGGCCCTGCTATCAGGGTGAGGTTGGCTTTTATTTTTTATTAAGACGGCAGGAAGTCCTGCCCTGCATTTTACGACCGTTGATTGACAGCTCTAGGTTATATAGCCTTTTTCTCAGTGCACTGGCACCCCATCTATAAGTACCTAAGCAAAACCTAGAGGGGAGTTAAAAATCACAATGCTAATTATATTTAGATGTTATTTTAATAAGGTGGGGTTACTTCCGTACAAGGTCCGTAGACCTTGTGCATGCCGTGTCATCAGGGAAGCCGCTGTTGTTCTGGGTCTCTTGAAGATACAGGCTTCCCTAACTGTCTGGACCTCCTGATAAGCTAGGCATCCTTGACTGTGGAACTGGAAACTAAGGAGGGCTTAGGGGTTGGCCAGGGAGGTGTGTTCCTTGGGGATGGGCCCCTTTCTCCTGCTTGTGTCTAACTAACTGCCTACTCTAACAGATGCACAGTACTAAAAGTATATTTTCATACATTTTCCATGCAAATAAAATATACTTGAAAACCAGTTTCCCTAACAGTAATATAAAATACAAGAAAAATACACTGAAGCTAGTAAGAAGAGAAGTGTTAATGATAAATATTTTCTTTTCCTATTTCTTAGAGATTTTTGTTTTTCTGTATTTTAATTTTTTAATTTACTAACTCTGATTTTGATGTTAACAGTGGAGGATAAACTTAGTTTTTAAAATTCCTGTTTGCGTATTTGAATGTATTTTTAAGATAACTTAGAATATAGGAAATGCCTCACATAATAGGGCAAATGCCTTTCTTTATGTCTGCCTACCTGGCAAGTAACACTACCAAACTTATTATATTGAAAAACTGCTGGAGTGACTTGTACATGTTAATCTTCCTTTCAGAGTTTGTTGCAAATAAACTTTTAGTTCAATGCCCACTGCACCACTACATGGATACGAGAATAACTATTTTAAACTGGGACCCTTATTTTTTAATGTATTATTTTAAATGAGCACTATATGGAATTTTCCTTGTATGCTTTTTCATTAATCCAGTTGGCTTTAAAATACTGTTTGTTGTGTCTTAAGTGGATATGAATAAGTTCAGTCTGTAACATCTATATAACAAAAACATTCTGTGTAACCATTATTTTCCATTCTAACCAATTATTTTATTTAAATTAAATATCTCCTGATATATTCTTAGCATTATTTTCCAATTCCTTAGCAAGTTGAGACATACCTAATTGTGAAGCTGTAACTGGCCCTGATAACCACCCTGAATGGTTGTTTTTATGGGAACTGCTGCTGGTTTTTCTTATTCAAGCTATAGAAGACAAATCTAAATTGAATGATGAAAAAAAAAATCTCCGATGCTGCGTAGTAGCATTCAAGCAGAGAACCGTCTTGCTGTGTTCACCTCTCTTTCTCATTTTAAAAGAAAATTAGTGAACTATAACAACCAGAACCCCAGGGAACAATAAGCAGGCTCTTGGTCTATAGAGTTTTAGTGTCTTTTAAAATAATTCTTCCAGGTAGAACTAACAGACAAGAAGGAGAAATAGGCAGTTAAGGAACTCATTTTATGGGAACTTATTTTAAAGTATTTAAATATCAGGGACATTGATTAAGAACAATAAAATTCAATACTATCCTATGTAAAATACAGTTTTATACATACAATCCCTTGAATAATCTAATAAAAATGATACATGCCTACTTTATTCATTTAAATCTTTTTAAAATTTATGGTGACATTCATATGGGTAGAATAAAATAAAGATCTAGGTCCTAGATAATAATTATTGTCTATTACAGAATTTAAAATGATAATGTCTACTAAACAAAAGTATAAATTCTAGTAAAAAACTTCATCTTCAGAAGTTTTGTTACCAATGTATATAAGAGTGGAGAAATGCATTATGTGTATTTTTTCCCTCATACCCAGACACTCTTTTTCTGGAGCGATTAGTTAAAATTCATCAGACTTGGAGATCTTCCTATTTATCTGGCATAGTTTATTGTTTTAGTTTTCCCCAGGCTATCTCCCCTAAGGGTCTTTCAACTCTAAGTTCAACATTCCATCATCTGCAATAAGCTAATCACTGGTACAATGAATATTTTGAATCTCATCTTTTCTCTCCATCCGGATCCTCTGTTCCCCCACCTGCCCACACTGTCCTGATTACCCCGTCCCTACCACGCATACTAAAAGCCCTGGGCATCCAGCTCCCAAACTTATGGACAGGAGGCCTGATTTGGAATTGATCCTCATGCTGAAGACAGGGCACACGGCGTGCTTGGCAGAATGCGGGTCCTGATAATGGGGAGAGCTGACAAGACCACATTCAGCTACAGCCCTCCCAGCTTACTTTGTTTACTAACCCATAGCCTGGAAGTCTGCTTGCCACCCTAGTCTGTGGGATATGCAGTCTCTGTCAGTCCTGTTTGAAAGTACTGTACGTGATCCTAGTAGCTTCAGTATACTTAGTTCAGACAATATCCTTCATGCATTGGGAGCTGGGAGCATGGTTTTCAAGCAACTCAAATTTTTCACCATTCTGTTCATGTCCACAAATAACAACAGTACAGTTGAGTATTGATTTGCAGAGGTGAATTCATAAATATGGGATCCATAAATAATGAGACTCGGCTGCACTAACATCTTCAGCTTCTTTGTCCCTTAGTCATCGCTGAGTCACTCGCTGATCCACTGTGAGGTCTTGACCTGTAAGTCCCTAAGGTCCAGTGGCACTGACCTGTTTTACCACATAATATTGCCTGTCAATCATGTGGTAAAATTCCTAACTGCCATAGAGGAAGCACTCTATCAATGTTTGTTAAGTAAATCAAACCAGTCTGGCTGACCCTAAAGGGAACTTCAGTCATTCCTTCCTGAAATCAGTGTTATAAAAGAATTTTAGATTATTTACAATACCCAAAGTACCAAACAGAAGCATTAATCTAAAAGAATGGCAGCCTAAAATGAAGAAATAGTGTATCCCTGATGAAAGAGAATGACATCTGATCTGCCTGTAACTCCTCGATTCACCCTGTATCTTCTGGAACATTCACACACACAACTAAGAAATGCCCACCATTACCCAAGACACAAAGGCGGGGAAGGTGTACCGTCAACAAGATGTGAAACCAGAGCCAAGCAAAAGCGGCCCAAGGTCCAGGTCCCCAGCACAGGGACAGCAAACGCAGCAGTGGCGAAGCAATGCTTTGCTGGGGCAGCGCTGCTCCAAATATGCTGCAGAGGAGCATGCAGATTCCACATTCTACAGCAGACCAAATGAAACAGAATCTCCAAGGGTGGATCCAGAAAGCTCAGCTCTTAACAAGTCCCTGTTGTTGCTTATGCAAACCTAGGTCTTGAGTCACTGCTCCATCCAGAGAGTGGGTGAAGTGAGAAGGTGCAGGTCCTGGCTGAGAGAAAGCTGGGTGTAGAGATCCAACCCACTTACTAGCCAGGCAACACTGAATCTGAGCCTACATTGTCTCACCTTTAAATATGAGGACAATACAACACTTAGTTCTCAGGTTTGCCTTATCATGACACTACTGACATTTGGGGCTGGATAACAGAAAGCAGTAAAATGTTTGTGTTCTGTTACATTAACACTTGTTAAGTGAACACAGGGTACCAGATAGTACTCTGAAGTTCAACAACAGACTGCAAAAGAAATAAACAAGCTTATTACACACAGGTCCTGGAGTAAGTATCCAGCAGACCTCAAGGGGCTACAGTGGGAGGTCAAAGCAGATACAGAGAGAGACATATGCCTTAATTATGAGTGGAGTGCTTTGGGGTTCCTGGGCTGAGGCTGTATTAGCTATGTAAGCAAAAGAATGGGGTTTTGTTAAGCCCCACAGGGTCTCATCTAAGAGGTCCACAAGAAGGCACTGGGAGGCAGAAGAGGCTGCTGAGGATTCATAGTAGGAATTCACACTTGCTTGTGACTCAGTAGGCTGTTATCTATGAACTTATATGAGGTTCTAGTGTCAATTTAAGGCTTCTACAGGCCAAATGGGAATGCTGAGGCAGCAACACCATGGAGTAGCTTAGCAAAAATCTTGACACTTTTCTGGAAAGGGATCAGTATGATGGCCACACCAGTAGAAAGACCAGTAAGCTATCCCTTGGAGGATCCTAAAAATACATGGTTGAAATACAATGTCTTGATAAAGATATTCAACAAACTAGGAATAGATATGAATATCCTCAACCTGGTAAAGAACTGTGAAAAACCCAGAGCTAGCATCTCCTTCAAAATGGTGAAATACTAATACTTTCTCCTAAGATCAGGAAACAGACAAGGATGTCTAGTGTACCTACTCTATTCAACACTGCACTAGGGGTTCTAGGCAGGGAAGTGAAGGAAGGAAATGAAGGGAGGGAGGGAAGGAGGGATGAAGGGATGAAGGAAGAAAGAGAGTCATCTGGACTGGAACACATAAAGTAAAATTAGAAAGATTAACAGAAAACATGACTTTTATTAAAAAATCCTAAGGAATCAACTAATAACTTGAGGACTAATAAACAAGTTCAGCAAGATTTCAGCATACAAGGTCTCTATACAAAAATTAATTGTTACTTTTATACATCTGAATCATTAAAAAATGAAATTAAAACATAATTATATTCACAATAACATTAAAAAGGATAAAATACTTAGGAATACAGTTAGCTAAAATAGTGCAAATCTGACAATGTGAAAACTATAAAACATTATGAAAAAAGTAAGTACTATAGAATCTAAATAAATGGAAAGCAACCCTATGTTCAAGAATGACATTTAACATTGTTAAAAGGGAAGTAAATCCCCTAATTGAACTAGAGATTCAGTGCAATACCTATCAGAATCCCAGATAACATGACCATTAAAATTGACAAGCTGAATGCTGATGGACAGTGACTGTAAGGGGGTTTGTGGGGGGGACCTGGTATAGGGGAAAGCCTAGTAAACCTAATGTTCTTCATATAATTGTAGACTAATGATAACAAAAAAAAAAAGGAAGAAAAGAGGGATTACTCCCTGATAGGACAAAACTAACTGCAAATCACTGATTAATGCACGCTTTAAATATCCTTAATTTTGATCTTTTAAAGAGTGTCAGATGATCAGATATGGAAGTACATTTTTCTGATAATATTCCTTTCTCTTAAAAAAAAAAAGCAGTTCCTGTGTGGTGATCTCCAATAGGTTCCTCACAATGGTATATAGGTCATATCAAAGTGTGGGCAAAGGGTTTGTTTGTGTTTATACAGAGTATCAAAGCCTAATTTGGCTACCCAGGAAACAAATTAAGATATGATATGAAGAAGAACTTCCAACATCAACATCCTCTGCAAGAGTCATTCCAGAAGATGATCATCAAAAAACTTCGACAAAGATCCTGGCACTGTTGCAGTTGTAGCTGCATTCATCCCACCGGTTCCTGGACTTGCCATTGGAATGAAGAAGGAGATATCTAAGCAGGCCTGTGCATACAGTAAAACAACAAATTTGACTGGATCTATACTGTCGCAACTCAACCAAGAAGTAGGAGAAGCGCAATTTGCAGTGCTCCAAAATCATGCAACTATAGACTATCTACTGTTAAAAGAACATATGGGATGTGAACAGTTCCCAGGAATGTGTTTTAATTTGTCTGATTTTTCTCAAAATATTCAAATTCAGTTAGACAATATCCATCACATCATTGATAAGTTTTCACAAATGCCTAGGGTGCCTAACTGGTTTTCTTGGTTTCACTGGATATGGCTGATAATTGTAGGTCTGCTTTGGTTATGCAGCTGTATTCCTATTATGTTAATGTGTGCATGCAATTTAATTAGTAATTTAAAACCTATACACGCTTATGTTACACTACAAGAAGATATGTCAAAGAAATAATCAATCTTCCCATGTTTTCTTCCGTCTGCTACTTCTATAGCTTCTCTTCCTCCTTCATAATTAGAACCCTTAAGTAGAATTCGCGCCTCATATCGAAATTACCGAGTATCATAATTCTTCCAAGTGGTAAAGATACGTCAAGACAAATGCTGGGCATAGAAGCCACAGGGCATAAATCTTCAAAGAAGTAAAAAGCTAACCTTTTCAAACAATATTGCTTCTCTCTCACTTACCAACTTTACATTTCCCTGTCTGGCCCTGGAAGATGACTGTTTAGCCAGAGATGGGTAAGATTCGTCAAGGGAAGAACAACCTAAGACAGGCACAGTCGCAAGGGGCCCATCAGGTGAGAAATTGTGGATCAACAGAGGAGAGGCTTAGAACCTCACCCCCACCCCTGTTTTGAGAGAAATCTTCTGCATCTGTGGATGTCTTGTTGCCCTTGTGTAGCTTGGATTAATACTTAGTCTATAGGCACACACCTGATCATCTACATTTGCCCTCTTACAGCACTAAACTATGTTTTCTACCTTTATCTTGCATCTACCTACCACTTCAGCATTTTATTAAAAATAATAATAATAATAATAATAAGGGAGAAATGTGGGATTCACATATAAATCAAGTATAAAAATCAAATGAATAATCATATTTGACCTGATTGTTTATTTCATGATGCATGATCAAAACCGAAAGTTTCTGTGATATGACAGCCCTTGCACTGTTCACCACGTAAGAATTTATTCACTATGTAAGAATTTGTTCACCATGTAAGAACTTGTTCTGTGATATGACTGCCCTTGCACTGTTCACCATGTAAGAACTTATTCACTATATAAGAACTTGTTCACCATGTAAGAACTTGTTCTGTGATATGACTGCCCTTGCCCTGTTCACCATGTAAGAACTTACTCACTATGTAAGAACTTGTTCACCATGTAAGAACTTGTTCATTATGCTTCAGAAGATTGGAGACTGTTGAGAATTAGGCTTGGGGTTGATTAATGATTGTGCATTGAGTCCCCTATACAGAATTTTATTGTTGTTAACAACCATATGATCAATAAATATGAGAGATGCCCTCTCAAAAAAAAAAACAACAAAAATTGACAAGCGGATTCTAAAATTCATATGGAATAGCAAAGAACTCTGTTTAGAAAAAACAATCCTGAAAAAGAAGAATACAGGCGGGTACATACTTTCCAAGTTCAAAACTTTCTAACAGCAATAGTAGCCAAGGCTGTGGCACTGGCATGAAGATACACATCAATTCCACAGAGATCAATGGAATAGAATGGAAAGTCCAGAAATAAACCGATACAACTATTTCTTTTATATAAATTAGTTTAAATAAACCAATACAACTAATAAATTCATGGTCAACTAATTTTGGTAAGTGTTCCAAGACCATTCAATGGGGGAATGAATTATCTTTTGAACAAATGATGTTAGAATAATAGTCACATGCAAAAGAATGAAGTTGGACCCTTACCTCACATCATATATAAAAAAACCACACACAAAAGAAATAAAATTGGAAAAAATAGATAAATTACTCATAAATAGTAAAAACATTAATGTTTCAAAGAAAACCACTAAGAAAGTATTAAGACAACTCCAGAATGGGAGAAAATATTTGAAAATCACATATCTGATAGGGGTGTAGTATCTAGAGTACATAAAAACTCACACAATTCAATCATCAAAGAAAAAAAAAAACCTAATTTAAAAAATGGGAAAACCATCTGAATATTCTTCCTTATTCAAAGAAAATTATACAAATGGTCAATATGCACATAAAAGGATGCTCAATATTATTAGCCATCAAGGAAATGCAAATCAAAACCACAATGAAATAGCACTGCATACCCTCTAGGATGGCTAGAATAAAAACACTGGATAACAAGTACTGGGGAGGATGTGGAGAATTTGTAACCCTCAGTACACTGCTATCAGGAATGTAAAATGATGCAGCCACTTTGGAAAACAATTTAGCAGTTTAATAAAAACTCTAGAGTTACCATCAAATATAGAATTTCCATTGCCACATACACAAGAGATATCAACACATGTCCACCAGCACTCTTTTATTTTTTATTTATTTATTTATTTTTATTTTTTATTTTTGAGAGGGCATCTCTCATATTTTGTTTATTTTCTCAAAGAACCAGCTCTTGGTTTCATTGATTTTTTCTATTGTTTTGTTCTTCTCAATTTTTTTCATTTCTTCTCTGATCTTTATTATATCCCTCCTTCTGCTGACTTTAGGCCTCATTTGTTCTTCTTTATCCAGTTTCGATAATTGTGATGTTAGACTATTCATTTGGGATTGTTCTTCCTCCTTTAAGTGTGCCTGGATCGCTATATACTTTCCTCTTAAGACTGCTTTTGCTGCGTCCCACAGAAATTGGGGCTTTGTGTTGTTGTTGTCATTTGTTTCCATATATTCCTTGATCTCTATTTTAATTTTTTCTTTGATCCATTGATTATTTAGGAGCATGTTGTTAAGCCTCCATGCGTTTGTGAGCCTTTTTGTTTTCTTTGTAGAATTTATTTCTAGTTTTATACCTTTGAGGTCTGAAAAGTTGGTTGGTAGAATTTCAATCTTTTGGAATTTACTGAGGCTCTTTTTGTGAGCTAGTATGTGGTCTATTCTGGAGAATGTTCCATGTGCACTTGAGAAGAATATATGTCCTGTTGCTTTTGGATGTAGAGTTCTATAGATGTCTACTAGGTCCATCTGTTCTAGTGTGTTGTTTAGTGTCTCCGTGTCCTTACTTATTTTCTGCCCGGTGGATCTATCCTTTGGGGTGAGTGGTGTGTTGAAGTGTCCTAAAATGAATGCATTGCAGTCTATTTCCACCTTAGTTTTGTTAGTATTTTTTTTCACATATGCTGGTGCTCCTGTGTTGGGTGCATATATATTTAGAATGGTTATATCCTCTTGTTAGACTGAGCCCTTTCATTATGTAATATCCTTCTTTATCTCTTATTACTTTATTTTTTTGAAGTCTATTTTGTCTGATACTAGTACTGCAACCCCTGCTTTCTTTTCACTGTTGTTTGCCTGAAATACGGTTTTCCATCCCTTGACTTTTAGTCTGTGCATGTCTTTGGGTTTGAGGTGAGTTTCTTGTAAGCAGCATATAGATGGGTCTGGCTTTTTTATCCATTCTATTACTCTGTGTCTTTTGATTGGTGCATTAAGTCCATTTACATTTAGGGTGACTATTGAAAGATATGTACTTATTGCCATTGCAGGCTTTAGATTCGTGGTTACCAAAGGTTCAAGGTTAGCTTCTTTAGTATCTTACTGCCTAACTTAGCTTGCTTATTGAGCTATTATATACACTGTCTGGAGATACTTTTCTTCTCTCCCTTCTTATCCTCCTCCTCCATTCTTTATATGTTGGTTGTTTTATTCTGTGCTCTTTCGTGTTTACTTTAACTGCTTTTAGTGGGTAGTTGATTTTATTTTTTGCCTTTAGTTAGTATTTGGTTGATCTGCTTTCTTTGCTGTGATTTTATTTTCTCTGGTGACATCTGTTTAGTCTTAGGAGTGCTCCCATCTAGAACAGTCCCTCTAAAATACCCTGTAGAAGTGGTTTGTGGGAGTCAAATCCCCTCAACTATTGCTTGTCTGGAAATTGTTTAATCTCTCCTTCATATTTAAATGATAATTGTGCTGAATACAGTATCCTTGGTTCAAGGCCCTTCTGTTTCATTGCATTAAATATATCATGCCATTCTCTTCTGGCCTGTAAGGTTTCTGTTGAGAAGTCTGATGATAGCCTGATGGGTTTTCCTTTATAGGTGACCTTTTTCTCTCTAGCTGCCTTCAAAATTCTTTCCTTGTCCTTGACCTTTGCCATTTTAATAATTATGTGTCTTGGTGTGGTCCTCCTTGGGTCCTTTCTGTTGGGAGTTCTGTGTATTTCCGTGGTCTGTTCGATTATTTCCTCGCCCAGTTATGGAAGTTTTCAGCAATTATTTCTTCAAAAACACTTTCTCTCCCTTTTTCTCTCTCTTCTTCTTCTGGTACCCCTATAATACGGATATTTTTCCTTTTGGATTGGTCACACAGTTCTCTTAATATTGTTTTATTTTTGGAGATCCTTTTATCTCTCTCTGTGTCAGCTTCTATGCATTCCTGTTCTCTGGTTTCTATTCCATCAATGGCCTCTTGCATCTTATCCATTCTGCTTATAAATCCTTCCAGAGTTTGTTTCACTTCTGTAATCTCCTTTTGGATGTCTGTAATCTCCCTCCGATGTCTGTAATCTCCCTCCAGACATCTGTAATCTCCCTTCGGACTTTGTCCCTTAGCTCTTGTATATTTCTCTGCATCTCCCTCAGCATGTTTATGATTTTTATTTTGAATTCTTTTTCAGGAAGACTGGTTTAGGTATGTCTCCTTCTCAAGTTTTGTCTCTGTTATCTTGGTCTGCCTAAAATTTTGCCTTTTCATGGTGATAGAGATAGTTTGCAGAGCTGGCATGAGTGACAGCTGGAAGAACTTCCCTTCTTGTTGGTTAGTGGCCTTCCTCTCCTGGGAGAACAGCGACCTCTAGTGTCTTGTGCTGGGCAGCTGCATGCAGACAGGGTTTCTGATGCTTGCCTGGCTGCCATGGAGTTTATCCCCGCTGCCACTGTGGGCGTCACCTGCCTCGGGCTGCCGCTCCAATATGGTGGAGCTGCGTTGGAGGGGGAATGGCCGGGAGGCTACTTATCTCCATGAGGGGCCTCTGTGCTCTCTGCTGCCCAGGGGATTAGAGTGCCCAGAGTTCCCCAGATTCCCTGCTTGACTAAGTGTCCCAGGATGCTTCCATCTGGTTAATGGGGTCCCTGTCCCTTTAACACTTCCAAAAAGCACTCGCTTTTCTTTGTCCCCAGGGTGCACCAGCACTCTTTTAATCCCTTACCCTGACATCATTTTTAAATCTTAAAACCAGTTATTCACCATCAGACACAGATAAATATTTATTATTTGTCCCTATATACTAAAAGCTTAGTACTGGATGAGTGAGAAGACTTGTTTGGTTCAAATATAGTCCCAACACCTAGTAGAGTGTTTGGCACAGAGCAAATGCTAAAATAATATTTATTCAGTAAATGGAGATGTTATCTTTTTCAACCCCAGAAATAAACAAGTTACAAATAATTTCACAGTATATGTCATAGCCTAGATTACACTTGGGATTTGTAGTTTGTTGTTTTTAATAAGATGTATTTCTACTTTTACCTTTATATGAAATATTAAAATGTTAGTTTATAGTGTTTTATTTAACATTATATTATTTTTAGTATATGAAATCATATTAAATATTAAATTTTAATATTAAATTTTATCCCTATATATAAAATATTAATTTCTAATCTTATCCCTATGTATAAAACATTAACTTTTTATCTCAAATATTAAATTCAAATAATCATTTGTGTCTGATTCCTGAGAAAAACTTTCAAGGTAAACAATTTGCATTAATTTTTTCAAATTCTAATCGAAAGGGAGACAAGTGACTTAAATTACTAATATATTTATTCAATAAGTATTTACTTGGTGCCTAGTCTCTGCCAGACATTATGTTAAATTCTTAATGAAAAAGGTATGTGTGTTGGATGGTGGAGGTGAGACGGGTGTTTAAAAAGTATCTGAGAACTCATGAATCTCACATGGAGCTGGCTACAATTTTGAAAACCCCTTTTTAAAGCCCATTATTTTGGTTTGGGATATTTTTTAAAAATGTATCCTCTCTTCAATGTTTATTTAAAGCTAGAGTTTTGCGGGTAAACAAAAATACTGATTTTTCACTCACAATTAGTATAATAGGTAGTCCAGTTCTATTGGATATAACTGAATTAAAAATGATTAGGCCTGCTCCTTGGCCTCAAATTCCCACCATCTTTATGCTTCCTTAGCAGTAAAGATGTCAAAGGTTTTGTTATGTAATAGATTAAAACAAACATTTCATTATTATTTAATTTGTATTTCTTTGGATGATGACTGTGCTATTATAAGTTTATTAACCATTTTTATTATTTTATATGATTGTCTTTTTAGCTTAAGTGGTCATTTTTATACATTTTTAATTTATGACTAAGTACTCTTTACATTTAACAGTTCATTCTACTAAGATCCTTACAGTGGTTGTCTTGGGGTTCTGGACAATGCAATTGAACAATATACTGAAGATAGTGCAACACAAGACAGTAAGCATCTAGACAATAAAATATAGTTAGACAATACAAAGAAGGTGAGAAACCATATTAGTAGTTATAGATTGAAACCCTCTACATTTTTTAGATTTATTTTATTATTGGTGTTTTTTAAAATTAAGGTCATACAATAAAATGCACAAATCTTAGTGTACAGAGCAATGAATTTTCATGTATATACACTCATGTAAACATCACCCAGAATAAGATATGAAACATTCTCACTAATTTATTTTCTCCTCTTCACCTGTTTTACTCATTCCTCTGCCCACCTCAAAGCTAGCATTCATGCCTAGCACATCACTGCTAATTTTCCTAGTGGAACCATTTCTTTGGCAGCCTAACAAACAAATGAGTTCTGTTCTTCTTTCAAACAATCCCATGTAGTTTATATGAATCTCTATATCCAGTCCGTTTATGACTTTGCAATTCTAGCTAAATGTTGCCAGTCCATAAATCTCATTTTCCCTTGGGTGATATTGTTGCTTCAAATCCCCAAGGAATTTGGGCATATGCAGATTCTCTAAGTTTTATGAGGACACCCGCTGGTGACCTGCGTGCCTCTTTTATTTCTTATCCAGGTACAAATAATTACTCCTTCCCTTGCTATTACGTAGCTATCACAGTGTATCTTTACTTAAACCTTAACGTGTATATTTTTTTATTATCTCACATAATAATTGCCCTGTAGTACTCAACATTCTAAAAGTGGTACAGTTTAACATCAGTAACTTTTTACACATTTCATCTTTTCCCTCTAAATATAAAACTTAAAACACACTGTATAAATTTTAACTTTCACCTCACATACCCATATTTTATTTTTGTATCTGGACTTTCTTTCTTATAACCCTTATATTTTCCTATATGATTTGCATATCATACCTACGTCAGTCATTTATGTTACATTGGTTTCTTTGTGGAGATTATACCTTTCATATTTCACAGTGCACTTATAAAAAACAAATTTTAGGCATGATTATTACACATCAGAATCTCCTCTAAACATATCCCATGTATTATTTGAACACTTGCAACACCCCATTTTTGCATGTGTGTGTGTATATGTATGTATGTATATATATACACATACATGCTTGCTATTATTATCCCATTTTGAAGGGAGGTTTAAAAAATTCCCAACATCATATGGTTTGTAAGTAACAGAGCTGAGATAATCCCAACATATCTTACTCTGGAGGCTATGCTACAACCCATAACTTAAGTATTCTACTACTAATTGTCTCCTCCTTCAAACTCTTTTACCATTTTCTTAGGTTTGCTATCTACAAAGTGGAAATGAATGGTATTCTGACTGCCACAAAAAAGCAGTATCCAAGACAGAGTGGTATTCTGGCCGACCAGTTGATATTGATAATGAACTTGAATTCTGAGCAAGGTTTACTGACAGCATTGAATGAGTCACATATATACACAAACATATATATATTATATATTATATATGTATATATTATATAGAGAGATTTTTAGATGAATGGCATTACTATATTTTTTAGTAGACCTATAGATAAAATACTAATTATTTTTCATAAACAAGTTCTATCAATTTAATAGTTACTTTAATAAACCCATCAATCAGGCCTAGTTTTTGCTTTTATTGCCCATTTTCTACTGTGTGTATGTATATTCATTAACTATTGTGAGTGGGGGTTGAATGATGCTTTACCATTAAATTGCAGGTAATGGTGCTCTAAAATATTACTTTTATGTGACTAGGTGTTGGTATGTTTGGCTATATTTTATTCAGCATTCTTTGTGATTTCCATGTTTATGAAACTTTATTTTTCCTTAGTTTGGCCATTTCACAGAACTACCTCTTTGAATGTTGTTTGCTCACTCATCTCCGTCTTCTCTTCAGGTGCTTTAATTACAATTATGTGACAGACAGGTTTTTATTTCTCATCCTGCTTTCCATATTTCTTTATATGTCTTTCCTTTTTTTCTTCTCCTTGACACTTAATATGTAATATTTAGGTATTTTTTCCAGTTTGCTTATTTTCTCAACCATTTGTTATATTCTCTTTGACATAATGTTTTTAACAGTAACACCCTTGAATAATGTTTTAAAATTATCTTCATTTATAAACATTATTTTTTTAAATCTGCCTATTTATTTTTATAACTTTCAGATAACTTCTTGATTATGACTTAGTGTATAATTTACATAGTAATATTATATTCTGAATCACATAATATATACAAAGTCTCTGGGAGTCAATATCTACATGTAGTTGCCTCTGATCATTTGTACTCATAGTTGCATTTTTGTTCAGGTGCGATTGGAAATTTTATATTTAAGTTCATGTTTCTTATATTTAATTACTTTTGGTATGTAGCAATCTTTACATGTTGAATAAGGTGTGCTCTTCTCCAGGTATGAATTGCTTGGATGAGAGTCATTGAGCAGTATCACTCCTGGATTTTCTAGCCTTCTTTTCTATCAAATTTGTAGCTCATCTTGAAGGTCCCAGATTTCTTGGAAGTTCAAATTCAGTCACTTTACATGCCACAAAGCTTAGTTTAGCTTAGACTAATTCACTAAGGATGGTATTGCTGTGTGAATGAACGCAAACGTAACTTTTGCTTCTCTTTTCTACACACAGTTCAGATGTCAACTTACTGTTTCACAGAACCTCTTTTTTAAAAAATCTTGTTTTAAAATATTCCTCTAAATGGATAAACTGTAGTACATCCAGACAATGAAATATTATTCAGCACTAAAAGAAATGAGCTATCAAGCAATAAAAAGAAATGGAGGAAACTTAGATGCATATTAATAAGAAAAGATGCCAGTATGAAAAGGCTACATGCTGTATGAGTCCAACTCTATGGCATTCTGAAAAGACAAAACTATGGAGACAATAAAATCTCCATAGTTCAGTGGTTACCAGAGGTTGGAGAAGAAGGTAAAAGATGAACATATGTGGGTAAAATTGCAGTATTTCCAGAATCTCTCACCTGGCTTTAGTACATCTCCGTATCAATAGGTGATTACATGGGTGCGGGGAACAAGGGTATGTCTGGACCAGAGAGATTTGGTGGGTCACTTTTTACAGCTGGGTTGCAGGAGACAAGGGCCAACAGAGGTGGATGACTGCTTGTAAGGAATAAATGTGTTTCTCCCAGTTTATTTCTCCCTTTGACTGATTTCAGCTTCAAAGGTAATTTGCCCCGGGCTGGGAACTTATTTCCCCCCCCTGAGTTACACCAATATAAAGTGGGTGTTTTAAGTATCTTAAACCTATTTTTAAATTTCTTATTGTTCAATAAGAGTCAAATGTCTTGATAATTATAGCCTCTTGACTGCCTCTACATTGTAATGGTCAAATGTAACCTTAAGTATGGTCTTGATCACTTACTTAAAAGGAACATTGCAGTAAAAAAATCAACCAAGAGAAAAAATAAGAAACAGAAAAGGGAAAGCAAAATCAGATTATCTATACAAACCAAATCTAATGGTAATTTTTCATTTCTCATGAAGCATATATTTTTATATGAGCTATATATATAAAATATACTTTCAAATTGAATTTAGACTCTCATCAAAGGGGAAAATGCAATAAAAATACTGAGAACAGCAAAACAAAAAAATTAAGTTGCATTTTTAGTCAATGAATTAGAAGCAGGTGTTAAAACACAGAGTTCTTCTTTCCATATGTGTCTTCGAGTTAAGAACTCTGAGAATAAAAGGAGTAACAATAAATTCATAAAGATAACTATAATTACTTCTATCGACATCTATTAGGGGAAAACAACGACAACATCAACACTAAGATTAAAATTGACTTTGTAGTGCCATTTTTTGTTTCTATGAAATAAATTCAAAATTGAAGCCAAGAATAATTTGAACATTTACAGAATACGTCAATAATACATCATTACCCAGATCTTCCTCCATTCAGTGATTTTAATTTTCTGTTGAACAAGTGGGGTTTATCAGAGAGCTTAGCATCTGAATATAAAAGTAGAAATTGTAAAATGCTATCTTTAAATTTGCATGTCTTTGGCTCCTGAATAGCCATCAAAGTAATTGTTTCTTAAATGTTATGCAAATCTTTTCTCCTGTGTTGACTCTAATCAAAGCAATTAATTCCGTAATAAAGTCTTTCTTTATAGACACCATTTTATTATTATCTTAGTCTAAATTAATAACATGATAATAATTAGTAGATTTGAAATCATCTCTTTCTTTCTTACAGCATGTGGACTCCTTATAAAAGAGCAACAGTGATGGAAATTAGAGTAAAACATGGCAGCTGCTTTGATTAGTGTGCCCCCAAACCCCCCAACCTTAGCATCTGCCACATAGGCCTTATTTCAATGTGAATGTGATGTGGTTTAATTCTCTTTCCCTCACCAGATTCAACTACCAAGTATAAGTATATATGTTATATATTAGATACAGCTTCTATGTACTGTATTATGTAATAGTATATATAACTATATATAACTGTATTACATGATATGATATACATATAATAGTGTATATGTAACTGTGCAGCTACACAATACAAATATATATATCCCATATATATTTTATATGTATCTGTTCTGTGGTTATTAGAAGCATCCCAGTATCTTTTTTTTTTTTACCATGGCTTGATTTATCACAGAAGTTCATACATAATTATATAGTTTATATATTCATTACAAAGTTATAATTAATATGACCCTAGCTGATCATAAAACATTTCAAACAATTCCATTTACATGGATCTTTAGTGTTGATGCAAAAATGTGCATGAGGTAGATTTCTAGACACTTTATCTGATATCTTTGAAATAAGTTTTCCTCGTTGAGTTGTTTTACTATGAAGAAATTTCCTGATATCTTTATAGTTGGTACACAGGAGTCCAGGAATCGTACTCAGATTTTCTGTCTAATCTTATGTGATTTGTTATCTTGGCAGTTTTCTCCATGAAAGGATTTCATTTTGTGAGTATTTCTACTGAAATCCTATCAGAAACAGTTTTCCATTTGTGCACCAATATTTGAAGGTGCATCATTTAATTTATTGCAATCTCATTCTCTTTGATTATTTATATATATATAATCATCTAATTCCATACAAACAAATTACTACTGCAATTATTTTGGACATATCATCACAATATTCCACATATTTTCAATATTGTACCACTGTAGGTAAAACAGAGAAATATTGGACCATTTAGGAATATTTCCCACCCTTTATGATATAATCACAATATGTATAATAATTTTTACAAGATGTTATAATATTGCTTTAATCTATAAACATACTTTAGAGACAATAGAAACTATTTGACATTTATCAAAGTTTTAGCCTTTCTGGCTTCCTTCTTACCTTCCTGAAAATACTCTGTTTTTTTTGCAGCCTAAAATAATTTCTTTAGCATTTCTTGTTACATTATGGTAACAATAAATTTTATCTGAAAATGTGTTTATTTCATTTATATTCTTCAAAGAAATTTTTGCAGAATATAATATTTTGAGTCGACAGATTTTTTCCTCTCAACATTTTAAAGACTTTATTCCACTGTTTTCTGGCATCCATAGATTTTGTTCTGACAATACATATTGCCCTTTAAAATGTATCATATTACACTGGCTTCAAGATTTTTCTTAATTTTGGTTTGTAGTAACTTGTCTATGATATTCCTAGGTATGTGTTTCCTATATGTAATATGCTTTGAGTCCACTAAACTTTTTGAAATTCTACATTTATAGTTTTCACCAAATCAGAGAAATTTTTATCCAATATTTCCTTGAGTCCTTTTTTTTTTTTTTGCTCTTCTCCTCAAAGTACTATAATAACAAATATTTTAAACATTTTTATATTGGTTCAGAGGTCTCTGAGCCAGTATTAGTATTTTTTAGTCTTTTTCTTCCCTGTTCTTTATATTGGACAATTTCCATTTTGTTGTTAAGACCAATCAGTGAAATTATTTATATATATATATATATTTCAGTTGGGCTCTTTCTATTTTGGTTATTTGTATTGTTTCTAACTCTGTGCTAATATTACATACTATTAATTCATTACAAAAATATTTTTCTTCATATTAATGAGCATAGTTATTATAGGGACATTAAAGTCTATCTCTGGTGATTGCCACATCTGAGTGTCTCAGGGAACATCTCTGTTGATTGTGTTCTATTTTTGAGAATGGATTACATTTTCCTGGTTCTTCAGATGTTAATTAATTTGGTTTATATTTGGAAATAATATTGTGGATACTAAGGATTCTCCTATATTCCTTTAAAGGACATTGTTATGTTTGCTTAACAGCAAATTAACCTGAATGGATTAAAATCTCATTTCAGTGTTTTCATCCATAGTTTGGCTGCTTGCAGTCCACCCCATGCATAAGGTGCTTCAGCTATCAGCTATATCTGAGACAGTTTTTTACATAGAGTGTGGGCATCTCCTCTCCTGCTCACCTCCTTTTGAAATTCACTCTATATTTCTCTGTGGCTATGATTGTGCCAGACTCTGTCCTTGAGGTCTTCACACCATAAAGATGATTTTTTTAAACCTATTTTGCCTAACCCTCTTCCCTTCTGGTAACTCCCAGTTTGTTCTCTGTATTTATGAGTCTGTTTCTAGGGGTGTGTTTGTTCTGTTTTTTAGATCCCACATATAAGTGAAATCGTATGGTATTTGTCTTTTGCTGTCTGACTTACTCTATTTACTATAATGTCTAGGTCCATCAGTGTTGTTGCAAATGGCAGGATTTCTTTTTTATGGCTGAATAATATTCCACACTGTAAATATACCACACACAGTTATGTTGCTTCCATATCTTGGGTATTGTAAATAATGCTGCAATAAACATAGGATTGCATATATCTTTTAGAATTAGTGTTTCTGTTTTCCTCCAGTAAATACCCAGAAATAGAATAATTGAGTCATATGTTAATTCCATGTTTAATTTTTGAGGAGCCTCCATACTGTTTTCATAGTGGCCACACCAGTTTACATTCCCACCAATAGTGCACGAGCACTTCCTTTCTTCACATCCGCACCAACACTTGTCATTTATTTTTTTGATACTAGCCATTCTGACTGGTATGAAGTGCTATCTCACTGGGTTTGCATTTCCCTGATGACTAGTGATGTTGAGCATCTTTTAGTGTGTCTGTGAGCCATCTGTGCCTTCTTCAGAAAAATGTTCATTTTTCTCTACCCATGTTTTAATTGGGTTTGTGTTTTTTTGGTTTTGAGTTATATGAGTTCTTTATATGTTTTGGATAGTAACCCTTTATCAGATGTATCATTTGCAAATATATTCTCCCACTTAGTAGGTTGCCTTTTCATTTTATTGGTTTCCTTTGCTGTGCAGGATCTTTTTAATTTGATGTCATCCCACTTATTTGTTTTTGCTTTTGTTTCCCTTGCCTTGGGAGACAATCCAGAAAAAAATTGCTAAGGCTTAGGTCCAAGAGTTTACTGCTTGTTTTCTTCTAGGAGTTTCATGGTTTCAGATCTTAAATTTAGGCCTTTAATCCATTTCAAGTTCATTTTTGTGTATGGTGTAAGAAAGTGGTCTTGTTTCTTTCTTTTGAATGCAGTTCTCCAGTCTTCCCACTACAATTTTTTGAAGAAACTGTCTTTTCCTTAGTGTATATTCTTACCTCCTTTGTCATAGATTAACTGGCCTTATAAGTATGGGTTTATTTCTGGATTCTATTCTGTTGATCTATGTGTCTATTTTTGTGCTAGTAGATGATTTTTTTTTTTCTATCGAAATTCTAAATGTCCTACACAGAGCTGTATGTAGCCTTCCCTCTGGCTAAAAGCAATAATAGAAAATCCACCAATGTTGTTAGTCTTCTATGTGGCAGCTGATCTTCAAAATTGACCTGTCTTTGTTCATGTTCCAGAGCATTTGAGTGGTTTTTTTTTGGTTTTCCAGGTTTGGTATTATCTAAGTTTAAAATGATTGCTGCAGGAGAATCATCCTATTAGGAATTTACTTACATACATATTGTATGCAGAATTTCTAATACATTTTTAAAGACCATATTACAGCTTTTTCTCTAGTAAGTATGTAGGCTTGGCTTTCTTTGCTTATGCCCTGGTGATATTCATGGAGCTTTATGAATCTCTAAATTTATGTTATTATTATCAGGTATGCTTGGTGTCCATAAAGTTTTTATTTTACTGATAAGATAGTTTGTATATGCAAATTTTTTCTTTCTAAAAATTATCAATGACTTCATTTAGAAATAATGTGGCCTCAGAAATATGTGGTTTTAATAGAGAATATTATAATGATTAGTATCAATGAATGGTTTACGTAAAAAGTTTAAGATTTAGGGATAAAATAACATTGAGGTTATTATGGCAAATATCACCATTGTCCTTTCAGAGATGAAGAAATGCAACTGAAAGGTTAAATAATTGGTTCAAGTTTGCAGAGCTAGGAAAAGTGGGGAGAGGCAGTACTTTAATTCAAGTGAGGTTTACTAATTCTACTGCTTTGACCATAAGACTTCTAGATTCAAAACAATTTCTACATCTCTTTCAATGACTTCTAAATGGTAGAGTAAATCCAAAGCTGGTTAAAAATTTATATATGAAACAGATTTAATGCCAAAACTCATAGTCTTGTTGTAAATATCACTGCATTGCTGTGGAGCAGCCCACATCTACTCCTTATTATACCTATAGCTATAAACCACTCTACAGGCAAGTTGGCCAGATTTGAGCTTTAAATATTATACAACAGCTACTTTAAAATTTATTGTGGATTTGGAAACAAACTCTGAGGAGCACAGAGGTCAATGCAATCAAATGTTTATTGAGAATGCTGTTATTTTATCTATATTAAAATGAACATGTACACTTCTTCATTTGGGAAGACAGAGATGCACTTTTCCTTATTGCTTTAGCAAGCACAACCAACTAAACCCTGGACATCATTAAAACAAACTTAAGACTCTGAAAGATGGAGAAGATACAGTAAACTGGTTAATGACCTTGGGATCTTAGAAATGACATGGAAGTGAGTTCCCTCGGTTTTCTTTGGGCCTCATATGTCCTAGATTTGGAGCTAAAGAAGCTGGGTACCTAGAAATGCTAACAGCACAGAGAAAAACAAAGAACAAACAAAAGCCAATATTCTCTAGTCAAAAGACAGACAGGTTTAATAGATATAGAACTTTTAGGATGCAACTACTCTATTCCAAACACCACAGAGAAAACTTCCCACCCCTGCTCACTCCAGCTGAGGTTGAGTGGGGGACATAGATGGCTAGCCTCACAAAACTGCGGTGAAACACCTGCTATGATGGTATCCAAAAAGGCAGAGTAAACGGATCACACTTTCATCCCTCTGGCCCGTCGTTACCACACTCCCCTCCGCCCGCTTCAGTGAAGAATATGCAGCAAGCCTGCAATTTGACTGTGTGCATGCTAGTCTGAATATTATTGTGTCACAGTTCACGATTGCTATTTATTCCCAGTCTTTCATCTCTTTTTGTATTTGACTTAAGATGGTTTCTCTCTATTTAAGTTCCATAATCTTTTCTTCTGAGCTTTCTATTCAGTCATTATTAAGTGCAGTACCCTTGTAATTTTGCATGTATCATTTTTAATCTCTAGGGATTCTCCTCTTTTATACATCTTCCTTTTCTCTCTTTGTCAGTCATGTGTTTCTTCTAACTTATTGAAGATTTTAAGCATATAATATCCCTATTTTCTCTTTCCATCGTCTCTTGTGATTTCTGTGTTGATTCTAATTGAATGATGTTTCTCTTGATTATGGGTTACATTTTCCTGCTACTTGCTTGCTTTTTTTTTGGCTGGTCTTTGCAGATTTTAAACTCTTGGTTGCTGGATTTTGGTAGATCCCTATAATAATGTTTTGATTTTTTTTATCTATGCTTAGATAATTTTCTTGGAATTAGTTTAATGCTTTCTAAGATTGTTTTTCTATTTTGTTTGCACAGAGTGAGAGTAGTTTTAGTGAAGAGGTAACTCAGTCTTACTACTAAATCTTTATAATTCTGCAGATTCTGTCCATGTATTATTTGGTCTTTCCACTCTGACTTAATTCTGCAGATTCTGTCCATGTATTATTTGGTCTTTCCACTCTGACTTTTATAAATACAAACTATTCCCAGCCCTGTGTGAGCTTCAATAATTGTTCTACTTGCTTCTTTGGGCTTTGAGTGAGATCTGGGATTGTTTAAGCTTATGGCTTCCTGTTCTTTCACTGAAAATTATTCTGTATCTGACTTTATGAAATTGTATTCTATACTTGTGAAGATTTATATTCATTAAAAAAATCCAAGAAACTCCTGTGAATACATCTTGGAACTTTTACTGATAGTCATAATACTCAGCCACCAAAATCTCAACTGCTTTGTTTTATATTTCAATTTCTGTTTTCCAACCTCAGAGTGATATAAGACCAACTTTGCTTTGAAAACCTTTTCCCTGCTTTGGAGTCCAAGGAGTTTTTTTGCACCATACTTGAAGTTGGAAAGCTGTGAGATCATAGGGCTCACCCTGCTTGACTCTACTGCCTCAGGGATCACAGCCCTGTACTACATTTCTTCTACTTTTTGAAGATAATTGTATCATGCAATTTTATTCAGTTTTATAGCATCTATGGAAATTGGTGCTGGCTTTTGGCCCAGCAAGCTGGCTAAAACTTCTTTCAAAAGCACTAAGCAAGTGAGAGCAAACCTTAATGCACAAGCATTCTTCGAGCTTCTGAGGCCATTTTTGCTAATATCTTATCAGTCTAATAAATTACATGGTAAAGCCCAGAATTAAAGAATGATGGGATTAAATAAAGAAATGGATAGAGAGGGATGATTTATTAGGAGTCATTACTACAATGACCAATCACACCAAATTTAGGAGCAATTACAATAGCTGAATAGCAAGTACCAAGGGCTGTATTGATTTACAATACAGTAAAGAGATCACATCTGGAGCAACAGCTGTAGTGGAAGACACCACCTGGTCTAATGTATGCTAATCCACTGTCTTCTTTCAAGACCCACCTCTCTTTGCAGACCCTGAAAAGGTAAGTTAGATTAGGGTGTAATGGAAATCCCCATCCCAGCACTTTCATATTTTTGAGGGTGGCAGTGATCTCTGCAATACCACAAGGGATGTAGTTTTGCATTTGGCTTATGATTTTTATAAAAGAAGAAACTCCAAAGTCTGTCAATATTTATTTCTACTACAACCCTCACTTCAAATATCAGGGAGCAATGTAGAGATTCTTGCATTTGCTGAGTATAACTACTCTAAACATACATTAAGAAACTGGAAGATAAGACAACATGGGTCTGTGGAGCCAGTAGTTCCATTGTACCACAGCCTTGGGTAAAAACATACTTACCACTTACTTTCAGTGAGGATCCATTTTGAGCACTAAGTGGGTTACGGTGGCTGTGTGTATTCAAAGAATCAACATTTGATTGATGAGCCATTAGAGATGACTAGGAGGAAGAGTTGTGGCTCACGTTTATGATTTTATCATATGGTTCTTCCTCAAGCTACATGGACTACCTTTTACATCAGGAACTCTGAGTCTCCAAATAGGCCCAGATTTTGGAATGCTGTGGCCGCAATGACTTTAGTACAATGGCTCAAGGGAGATCAATTTTCAATAGAACTAGATTTTTTTGGGTGTTGTGGCAAAATATTCATAACCTAAAGCTTACCATTTTATCCTCTTTTAAGTGTAGTATTGAATGGCATTAAGTACAGTCACATTTTTCTGCCACCATTCCCACCATCCACCTCCAGAACTTTTTCATCTTCCCAGGCTTCCACGCTCATTACACAATAAATCTTCACTCTTCCCTGCCCACAGCCTTTATCAGCTACCATTCTATTTTCAGTCCCTGTGGATTTAACTACTCCAGGTGCCTCAGGAAAGGGAAGGCTCAAGATCTTCTCAGGAGTGTTTTATGTATGATTCTTCTTGGGCCCATTCAGGTGCTTTTCTTCCTGATTGTACCATATGTAGCTGATTTTAAATGTCTTAATTTCCTTAAGAGTCTCATCCCCTGCTTTTTCTCAGGGCCTTAGCTGCTTGGTTTCTTGAAGTTGGTATCTGTGTTCCAGACATCTGTAGCTCCATATTCCCCACGCAGTGCCAGTTGCTTTCCAGAGCTTTTCTTAGCCTGAGGTCTGAGCTGCCCCGCTTTTGACCATCTCAACTCTGAGTGATGTGACGTGGAGTCCAGTCCCACATGTTATATAACTCTGAAACGTCTGTCTGCACTGCTGTCTCTGGTTTCTGGGAGGGAACTGGGGACAAGGCCACTGCTTCCCCCAAACCCTGCTGCACTTGGTGGGGATTGGAGGGGAGGGGTAAGTGTAAGTGAAAACATCACAAAATGCCCTGTCGTTGTGAAGGAGGCTTTTTCTTGACTGGCATTCGTTTGGTTGTTCTAGGTCTTCGACTGCTTTTCAGAACTCCTATAAAGTTGTTGTAGTCACTTTCTAGTTGTTTATCAGTGAGCCCATGGGGGAAAGGTGGGCTTGGAGCTTCCTTGTCTGCCATCTTGCTGATGTCATTCTTCCCAGACTCAAGTTTTAAGTTATTACTGTAGGTGTTTATTAGATCAAATAGAATTGATTGGCCTTCCTTTCTATATCAGTCCTAGAGACCCTGTTATCAGTCAGCCCACTTAAAAAATTCTCAATTTAATTTTATCAACTACTTCTCCAAACTTCTGCTTATCACAGGAAGCTCTGGCATCTTCTCCCCAACAGTTAATGCTGCTACAGTCTCCCTACAGTCACTTAATGCCCCGTCTTCTACCGTCATTGCTAAGCTGCAGAGGGCAGCCACTGCAGTTGTTCGAAGACTGCATGCTCTCCTTTCACTAACATGTTTCTCAATACCTTGACCAAGGGAATGTCTTCAACCCTCACTGGGAAAATATTTAGAAGATAATAAAATAAATCCACCAAACATTGTTTTCTTTATTTAGCTTCAAATCCTGTACTCTACAGTATATCAAGGACTTTCTGGCATTACAACCTAATTTTGTGTCATCCATGGTGGTAGAATTTAAGATTAGTCAGCTGCTTCAGTTAGCACATTGCACCCAGAATATCTAGACTGTCACGTGACCTACACTTTAGTCTGAATTATTATAAAACTATTTTCACTGAATATAGGCACCTTTGGAATCTATCCCACAAGCTCATCCCAGCATTTGCCTACGTAAATTTGTAAAAGTACTTCCTTAATTTTGATCTTATAATCGTTACTTAATAAAGTCTCTTGGACACTTGTATGAGAGAAAAATTAAACATGTTTTATTAATTCATAGTTGTGTTGATATCTGTCACTCTCAGACAAATCTAATACAATTTACATGAAAATTCCTATATAAAACATACTTGCAACTCTTTGTATCGATTCCTTACGTTATTACACTAAATTTTGAAAATCATTTGTAACTTTTAAACATTGTTAAAGAAATAAACTAAATTACTTTAAAATATATTTAATATGACTGATTCTTTTAATTCTTGAAGTATAAAAACATAGGTAAAAACTGTTATAATAAACATTAAAAAATATACACTACTCTGTGACTTAAACCTATTCTGAAATTCAACACCATGAAATTAACTAATTATGCTTATTTTTAATCTTGTTAATATATTCTTATATTCATAATCATAAATATTTTGGTATTCTCTTAGAGGGTTATAATATTATTTCAATAATTTTATAGGGTTGCAGGAAAATAAAAGATGACTCTCAGGCTAACCTGAGGGTTACTAGACTTCAGCTGTCATGATTTTTTCATTAGGGACAAGGAACCCAAAGTGAAGCAAAACTATAAAAGGTGTATAACTTATACAGATTTTATAATTGTAAAACTATAAAATACAAACTGTAGGATCTTAACTCTAAACACATTTACATGAAGATTCTTTGTATACATTATTATCCTTGACACACACACACAGCTCATGTACACATAATGCTTACACACCTATAGTTAGAATCTGTGTGTGTGTACATGTATACCGGGGAGTAGATATGGGAAACACCTTTTGTCATTTATGCTGCACTTAAATAAATCAAATTTTTTCTTTGTATTGTAAGTATTTATCTTGTCCCCTACCCAATTTCTAGGTAAACTCTTAGAGGACAGAATCTATGTTTCATTCACTTTTCTTGCTGAAATGTCATACACAAAATCTAGCCTTAGATAGACATTCAGTAACATTTAATAGAAAGATTCTGAGTGTCTTCTAATGGGCTTTTAATGATGATATACTTAATTATCAGTTAGACCTGCAATCATATTTTCCCTGTGTTAGAAAGGACTTTATATTTGTAATGCTAGTATCCCTTCTACAATATATCTTACTACGATTTGTCTTACCCAAATGCTGAGTTATGAACAGTGAGGACAAAATAAGCAATTAATGACTGTTCCATAGACTGCTCTCTGCTGATACAACATCAAGTGTAGGTTAATTCCTCCGTTCTTAGTGACCTATGCAAAAAAAAAAAAAAATTACAGAACTTATGACCAGTTATCTAATAAAAAAATTTCACTATTTACAAACATAGATTGTTAGAAAATTTATCCTTTTGCTTATAAAAAGTGACTCACTGTATTTTCCAAAGAAAGATTTTGTAAGTTTCAAGACACAGAGAACATTCAAGTTCTTTCAATAACATTTGACAGACATTTCAAACTTTTTAAATCTATGCCCACTTTCAATGAGCAAGAACAACAAATCTTCTGAATCATTTTATTAACATCTTGAATTTCATAATATGACTAAAAAATTTCCAGTTTGAAAGTATTTGTAGCCTGTTTCTAGATTTTAAAAACATTCCTAGAGGAATGTATGCTTCCTCCTCCAGTCTCAGGATTACTGTCTTGAAATGTTGGAAGGTTGTTGTCATATCTCTGGAAATCTTTTCTTCTTCAGGATAATATCCACTATTCTTTTAGCCATTCTCAAATGTTTTAAGTCTCACTCTTGTCCTAAGATTTAAATATACACTGCAAATACACTATTTTTCCTGTCTTGTGACAGAGGGAACAAAGATACAGTTTGTCTTCAAGTTTACTCTGAAATCAGTCACAAAGACCAAATATAAACACTTAAAGCCTGAGTACTATGCAAGAGCAGGGCTGTTGGATAAGTGCAACTGTTATGGCTATGTGAATGAATGCTCTGTCTTTTAAAAACATAGAATGAAACAAGAAAGCTGAGAACTGGGCCCTAAAGAACTGTTAGAGAAGCCTGAGAGAATTCTGAACGACAGAGTGAAGTGGGAGCATGTTGTATAAACAAAGTTGGAGCTTACATGTCAAACAGGACGGTGTGCTCAGCCAAGCTCAATGTTCTGATATGGATGCAAATACACTTCCAATCTGAAAATTATTTCTTAAAACAGGACATATTTCAGAAACATAGCTATGCATCTTTAGGTGTGCTAGTAATGTTGGCATTTGTTGCCAAATTGCCGATAAGTTAGACATCAAAAAGTAGAAAGAAAGAAGAAAGAGACAGAAGAGAAAATCAGGATGCCTCTCCTTCTCTTCCTGGTAGACCTTATTCCTCCATCCACCCTAGCCCAGATGATCTCTATTTTACTGTCTTTTTTTTTTTGCTCCTTGACTAAATATTGTGCCCCTACATCCATTTTTAAATATTTAATGATTGGATGGAGGCTTTCCTATTACCCTATTTTTAATAGAAAAATGATATTCAGATTTTCTACTAATAATTCATGGACCATGAGCATTTCAATAATTTATTAGAAAACAAGGAAAAACCTACTATACAGGCACTCCTGAGTTCTGCTTTATGACACTTTGCTGATATTGTGGTTTTTACAAATTGAAGGTCTGTGGCTACCTGGCACCATGTTTCCCAATGGTGTTCAATCACTTCATGTCTCTGTTTCACATTTTGGTAATTCTCATAATATTCCAGACTTTTCATTATTGTTATATTTGTTATAGCGACCTGTGGTCAGTGATTATGACTTGCTGAAATCTCAGATAATGGTTCACACTTTTTAGCCATAAAGTATTTTTAAAGCACTATGTACATCATTTTTTTATACATAATGCTATTGCAAACTTAAAAGACTACAGCATAGCATAAACATAACTTTTGTGCACTAGGAAGCCAAAAAAATCTTTGACTCATTTTATTGTGATATTCACTTTATTGCAGTGGTTTGTAATTGAACCTGAAATATTTCTGAGGTATGCCTGTAAATAGGTTCTGAGCCAGAAATGCTCATGACTTCATTTACGGAATAAGTACTGAGTTTATTTAAATGTTTAGAATTTTTAGACTGCAACACCCATATGCTTTTGCAATTAGAATTTTAACAAAGAGTTCTTCATTCAATATTAAAGAGGAATGTCAAAATGGGACCCTTGATTTTCCCATAGTTAAAAACTTCATTAAATTTTGGGGGACATTAGTTCATGATTAATAATAATAGCATACTACAGATAGGTCTAGCTGAATGGCTTTTAAAAACAAGTTACTTACACTGACTTATAGAACTTTAGCTTCAAAAGCAACCATGGAGATCATTAAGTCTAAGCACTTTATTTTCTAGAAATAAATAAGAAAAATAAGAACATAGATAATATAATGTGCAGTACCTTTTGGTAATGAAGTCCTAAACTGGGCTTCAGCATTGCTCATTAGACTTGAAATTGTGTTATTTTCACTGCAACACTGACACTAATATTATAAGTGTCTCTTTTTGTTACTACAGAAATGTTCGTTTGATGACTCGGCAAAACCCTAATTGGCCCCTCCTCCTTCCCCATTTTAGAGATGGACAAATTGAGATTTACAGAAAAGAAGTTAACAGTAAAAAATTTATGTAACAATAAAGTAGCATTAAAAATGCATAAGGATTTGCCTTCATTTTCTACAGCACTTTTCATGGACAAAATGTTTTTGATTATAGATGAGCAAATTTGAAAGAATGGGAGAATTTAAGTGATGCACTTGTTTCCTGTTTTTTTTTTTGACACCTGCTAACAGGTGCTAAAATCCATTTGAATTCTCTGAATGGAGGTTTCTGTAGCCAAAGTCTCATTACCATAAAACCCAAGATCAAAAAGACTGTGAAATATTGAGGCTGATTTAGTTTTCAAATGCAAAGCAGCAGCTGGATTAAAGCACAGGGCTACTGGGAAAACCTGGAGAGAAACAACTGACATCTTTAGTCTTCGGGTGTGCTCTCAGACAATGAACAGACTGATTGGCTGGACGAAAATGGGAAAACTCATCATGTTCTTATTCTAATAAGTTTCATCTCAGGAAACTGATGCATGGCAAGGTGCAGCAGGTCATTCTTTTACTCCACAATGAAAAAAGAGGTGATTGGGACTGGGAGGGCACAGGTAGAAATAAATTGCGTTTGCTAAGATTATATTTACTTTTTAAATGACATCATTTATAAAAATTTTAGTCTAGTTTTTCTACAACATCTGTATGTGCATATATGTATAAAAATATGAATGCATGTGTATTTATTTATAGGGAAGAAGGAAGGAAGGAAGGAAAGGAATCCAGACAAAGCCAATCATGGATATATAACGATAATATAAATTTAGTTTTTATTTCATCTGCATTTTTGCTTTGTAGATGAATGGAAATTCAAAAGAAGGCCTAATTTTACACATCCACAAACATGTAAATTTATGAGGCAGCAAAGACAACTCTGAACTGTTTCTGAAAACATAAATCACCAAAGTAAATCAAACATGAAATGTTTTAAAAATTAAGAGGGATATACTCTCAGCTTTGATTGAGAGTCCAATGTAAGAAAAAACTCTTCAAGGATTATTTCATTGTGTGTCAAAGGAGTATGCTAAAGGCATTCTCTGTTACCACCTGACGGCCCTTATCTAATTATAATAAATTAATTTATTGCTAGCAGGATTCTTTTTCCCTCTAAATAAGAGTAATTCTTATTTAGTTATCTTATCAAGTTATGGGATGTCTTAGGAAACAAACTACAC
Source organism: Manis javanica (assembly GCF_040802235.1). Lineage (NCBI taxonomy): Eukaryota > Metazoa > Chordata > Mammalia > Pholidota > Manidae > Manis > Manis javanica. Next base: position 122,051,956 of record NC_133160.1, on the reverse strand, counting down.
ACAGTTAATTAAGAAAAAGAAAAAGGAAAGCCAAGAAAGCTGCAGATTCTGGTCCTGTTGTTCTGTTCTGTTTGGGTTCTTCCCATCCAAAAATGAAAGCCAAAAACAGCATAGTCAGTATAACTCTAAGGAAGGAGCATAAATAAAATATATGAGAAATATTATGATAGTATTATAGAGAAAGGAGGAAAAAGACTGCCCTCAGAGAACAACGAGAATTTTAGTAGGTATATAGGTATATATGAGAGCAGGATGAATATTAATTATTATTAACCTTGATTCAAAACCTGGAGACAAGACATTTAATCTCACTCAACTTCATCTGTAAAATGACAAGTTACATTTTTAAACAATGAATGCATATCATAATACCTAGAAAAAAAAACTGGAGACTAGAATAAAAGAGATTAGTTTGTAGGCTATTCCAAAATTTATAGACATATGATTGTTTTCTCTTCAGCTGATGTCATTATGCTCCTAATATTACTTAGTAATTGTTTTGTTTCACGTATTTACAAAATCTATTTTTTAAATATAAAACAATATGCCATTTTTGCAGAAACATGGGAAAATGCCAGAAAGTGCAGTTTTTAAAAAGTCACTAATTGTTTTACCCCAGCTAGATTATCACTGTTAAGGTGTGTTGCATAACTCTCCAGCTATTACTTCCATTTTTTCTCTCACTTAAGCAATGATTCCAAGTCCAAGTACTGAATAATCTGTAGTCCTCTGCTTCCCCATTTTAAAGTAGAGTTGAAAAGTTGCCTTCATCATCAACTTGAAAAGATAAAATGTAAAAATCTTTGGTGCAGTGACTGGCCTTAACTAGTGTGCTCTGATCAAACAATGAATATTTCTTTAAGGTCTGTTATGTCTCAGCTATTGCTAAAGACCAGCGCTATCCAAGAGAAACACAACTGTGAAGACATCTATCTTAAAAAAGAAGAATGATATAAGAAGAAAGTAAGTAATCTAACTTTACATCTCAAGGAACTGGAAAAAAGAGCAAACTAAGCCCAAAGCTACCAGATGGAAGGGAATAATAAAGAATAGGGCAGAAATAAATAAAATCAAGAACAGAAAAATAGAAAAAAATCAAAGAACTAAGAATTGTTTTTTTTAAAAATGGTAAAAATTGCAAGTCATAAAGTAGAATAGGGGAAAAAGAGAGATGAGAAAAAAAAAGGAAACATTACAAATAATGCCACAGAAATTAAAAGTGTCATAGGAAACTGTTATGAACAAGTGTATGTCAACAAATTATATAACAGAAGGCATAAATTCTTACAAACAAACCACCTACCAGAACTGACTCAAGAAAAAATAGAAACCCTGAACAGACCAATAACAAATAAGGTGGTTGAAGAAGCAATCAAAAACTTCTCAACAATGTCCAATACCAGATGGCTTCACAAGTGAATTTTACCAAACATTTAAAGAATTAACAATGATACTTTTTAAACTCTACCAAAAAAAAAGAAGAAATGGTAACATTTCTGAAATGATTTTATTAAGCCAGCATCACCCTGATACCAAAGCCAGACAAAGACATTTTCAGAAAAAAAGCCAATATCCTTGAAGAATGTAAAGGCAAAAATCCACAATGAAATATTAGCAAACCAAATTCAACAGCACAGTAAAAGGATCATATACCATGACCATGTGGATGCAAGGATGCTTCAATATACACAATCAATGTGAAAAACCACACTAACATAATGAAAGGATAAAAATTACATGACCATCTCAAATGATATAGAAAAAAATGTTTGCCAATATTTAAACATGTTTTCATGATACACACTCTCAACAAATCAGGTATAGAAGGAAATTACCTCAACACAGTCTAAGTCACATACGAAAAGCCCATACTTAATATGATACTGAAGAGGGGAAAACTGAAAGCTTTTCATCTGAGATCTAGGATAAGTCAAAATGCCTACTCTTGCCACTTCTGTTCAACATGTACTGGAAGTCCTACCCAGAAAAATTAGGCAAGAAAAATAAGCAAAATGTGTCCAAATTGGAAAAGAAAAAGTAACATTCTCTCTGTTTACAGGTAGCATGATCTTATATGGAGAAAACCCTAATGATTCCACAAAAACACTGTTAGAACTGTATATCAAATTCAGTAAAATTGTAGGATACAAAACAAAAAGTCAGTTGCATTTCTATATACTAACAATGAACTATCCAAAAAAGAAATTTAAAAAAATCACATTTATAATTGCACCAAAAGAATAAAATTTTTAGGTACATGTGTAAACAAAGAAATGGAAGACATACACTGAAAACTATAAAACTCTGATAAAAGACATTAAAGCAGACACTAATAAATGGAAAGACATTCCATGTTCATAGAGTGGAAGAAGTAATATTGTTAAAATGTCATATTACCCACAGTGATTACAGATTCAATGTAATCTCTATCAACATTTCACTGGCATTTTTTTTTACAGAAATAGAAAAAAAATCATATGGAACTTGAAAGACCCCGAATAACCAAAGCAATCTTGAGAAACAAGAGCAATGTTGGAAGCATCACACTAGAGCAATCAAAGAAATATGGTATTGGAATGAAAACAGACAAATAGACTAAAGGAACAGATTAAAGGGCCCATAAAAATCCCACACATATATGGCCAACCAATGTTTTCCAAGGTTACCAAGAACACACAATGTGGAAAGGATATTCTCTTCAGTAAATGGGGTTAACAAAACTACATATACATGCAGAAGAATGAAATTGGACTCCAGTCTTACACCATGCACAAAAATCAACCCAAAATGGATTAAAATAAATTTAAGACTTGAAGCTATAACACTCCTATAAGAAAACAAGGAGGAATAGATTCTTGACATTGATATTTCCAGTGATTTCTTAGATGACGTCTAAAGCACAGGGATTAAAGCAAGAACAGACAAGTGGGATTACATTAAAATAAAATACTTCTGCACAACAAAGGAAACAAACAAGAAAATGAAAAAGCCAGCTGTGAGAAAATACTTGCCAACTATACCTGATGAAGAACTAACATCCATAATACATAAGGAACTTCTACCACTCAATAGCAGAAAACAAAATAAAACAAAAAAAATTACAAAAATGAACAAAGGAATTCAATAGACATTTCTCCAAAGACATACAAATGATCAACCTGTGTATGAAAACATGCTCAACATCACAGATATGCTAATCAAAACCACAATGAGTTATCCTCTTACACAAGTTAGAATGCTTATTATCAAAAAAAAAAAAAGATCACAAGTGTCAGCAAAGTTGTTGAGAAAGAAAACCATTATACACTATTACTGGAAATGTAAACTGGTGCAGTCACTATGGAAAACAGTATGGAGGTCTCTCTGAAAATTGAAAGTACCATATGATCCAGCAATCTCATATTTCACAGAAGTAAAATTAGAATCTCAAAGAGATGTCTGTACTCCTATGTTCATTGCAGCACTATTCACAATAGCCAAGAGATTAAATGTCTGTCTTCAGATGAATGGATAAAGAAAATAAATTGTGTGTATTGTGTGTGTGTGTGTGTGTGTGTGTGTGTGTGTGTGTGTGTATATATATATATATATATATAAACACACAAAATAAGGTGTGTGTATATATGCACACACACGCACTGGAATATTGTTTGGCCTTTTAAAAGAAGGAAATCCTACCATGTGTGATAACATGGGTGAACCCGGAAGATAGGATGCTAAGGTAAATAAGCCAGACACAGAAGGACAAATATTACATGATACCATTTATGTGAGATACCATTTACCTATTTCAGGGAAAAAAAAGAAGGCACTCCCATAGAAGCACAAAATAGAATGGCAGTTGTCAGGAACTGTGGGGGAAGAGGAGATGGGAAGATACAAGTCAGTTATATAAGATGAATAAGCCCTAGAGATCTACTGTACAGCACAGTGCCCACAGTTAACAATACTATATTAAATACTTAAAACTTTACTAAGAGGGTAGATCTTATGTTAAGTGTTATAACTATACACACACAATAATAATAATAATAAGTAAAGAGGGTGGGGAGAAACTTCTGGAGGTCATAGATAATATTTACAGAATAGATTTCAGTCATAGTTTCATGGGTGTATACTTTTTCCCAAACTCATCAAGTTGTGTATGTTAAATTTGCATAGATTTATATGTCAATCATACTTCAATAAAGTGCTTTATAAACAAGAAATATAGTATTAGCTACTTTTATAATTTTAACTTTTTTATTAGCCACATTAAAAATGTAAAATGAATCGGGTAAAAATAAGCAGAGCAATATATCTCATTTAAACAATTATATCAACAAATTATCATTTTAACATCTGGTCAATATAACAATTTTTAGATATCTGACATACTTTTATACCAAGCATTCAAGATTTGGTGTGTATTTTACACTAACAGCATAAGCACTCCCAATAGGGAGTGGCCACATTTTTAGGTGCTGAATAGGCTCCTGTGGATAATGGGTATAGTTTGGGGTAGCACAGTTCTAGCCACTGATGAGAAGGCGCAAAATAAACAGATACAGTCACTGTCTCCAAAGTGGTTGACAAAGAAAAAAAACAAATTCACATGAAGAAACTAAATAGGATAACATGGTAGACAAAAGCACAACAGAGACAGATAATTCTTTAGCTTAAACAAGGAATCTTTGACAAGGTGGCTAGCACCTACATGGAAAGGTGAATAATGAAAAAGTGTCTGTAAAAAAAATTTGGGAGAAAAAGACCCAATCAAATACAAATTTAGTGATGCTCCTAAGGGGGGGGGGGGGAACACGCAAAAAAATTAGTACTTTGAAAAACAAGGGGGGAAACCAAACAGGCTGCAATGTCCTGGATGAAATGGAAAGTAAATGAGATGAGGAAAATACTAAAGGCCAGCTCAACAGGGCTCCAGCCCTCAAGGTAAAATATTTGAATTTTACTCAGTTTGCCATGAGACTCACCAGATGGGCCTAGGCTGGAGGGTGCCATTATCTGCTCTGTGATTTAGGAAAAATATGCTGGCGGCTGAACAATGTTTAGGCTACAGTGTGGGGTGTGGGTGGGTGGTCTGAACAATAGAAACTGATTTTCTCACAATTCTGGAGGCTAGAAGTCTAACATCAAGATTTCGGCAGGCTGTTCTTGAGGGTGTCTTTCCTTGACTTGTAGATGGCTGTCTCTCTCTGGTGTCTTCACACGGTCTTCCTTATTTGTCTAGGCTCTAAAGTCCTCTTCTTATAAGGATATGAGTCATTCTAGAGTACAGACCTCTCATATGACCTCATTTTATTCAATTAATTCTTCAAAGGTCCTTTCTCAAAATACAGCCATGTTCTTAGGTACTGGGGGTTAGGACTTCAATAGATGGATTTGCAGGAAGGCACAGTTCAGTTCCTAAGAAGCATCAGTCAATATTTCAAAGGTCTTCTGCAGATTACATTTGGGTATTTTGAGAAGAAGAGATGTGACCCTGACTTTGCAATCAAGTTGTCCCATTAACCATGTCCCAAAGATACCGTCTGTCTACTCACATACACTACTCCCTGTTCATCAATTACCAAATTCCACCCATCATCAAGGACCAACTCCTGTTATGTGTCTTCTTAACAAGATTTGGGTTGAAACTTAAAATGTTACAGAAAAAACTTATCAAAACCCATGGCACCTTGCATCTTCTCTCCCATTGCTTCCCTTTTCTTTCTCTCCTTTATTTCTTCCTATTTTTATCTCCTCCCTTTCAATCTCTTCCCTCCTTCTTTCCCCTCTCACATTCATTTTCTCCTCTTCACTATTTTCCTGAGTTCATATACACCACTCATCTACAATAATGTCTGCAATGAAGAGTTACTACCTGTGACTCAATTTCTTGACAAGTTTCTACTGCTTAACAAGCGATTAGGAGCTCCCTAAGAAAAATACTTAAGATGATTCTTCTCTCTCATGCAGTAATTTGTTCAATTTAGGGGTAACAATTATATTTTTATGGAAATACTCTTTAAAACAATTGCTTTAGTGATGCTAATGACAGCAATAGCAATTTTTCAGAATTTTTTCTCCATAAGATGTAGTATTACGCCATCGGGACAGTGCATTCATTGAAATTCTGGTTCAGAGTCCAAGAATGAATCATGCAGCAAGTTTCCTCACCCTCAGTTTCTGTGTTGGTCAGAGTTCTATGGAAACCAAAGCCCACATACTGTCCCAGCAACACAGTTTTCTTTAAACCCTGACTTCCTGTAAACCACAGCAAGTTGAGCCATAATTATTGCATTTGTCATATGTTGATCTTCATAATACCTACCTTAGCTCCTCTCCAAATTCTTTATTTCTTTAGGATACATACTACTTATCTCCTTTCCAAGACTGAAAGGTCTTGAGGATGTGATCTGAATCTTGTGTATCTTTATACCCATTATTGTAAGAAATATTAATCGTTAAATGAATAGATAGAAAATATTGGCAACTGAACTTTTTCTATCTTCATACTGACCTGTGCTTTGTTACAAGGATTGCCTCATAACAGCTCATAAAAGGATATAGGTTTGATGTAACCGTCAAGGAAAGTTTCTACCTTGTTTGTTTAGTATAATGATAAGGAGAGGAACAGGATTGTAATGTATATAGTTGACAATAATATATGTCGACAATAAGTGACAATTACATATCAGGCAGGTATCTGACTGGATCAGAGCATGGAGCTGCAAGTCAACTGAAAATAATTTATCAGCTCAGCTACTGAATCCTTAACAGTTGACACACAAGTGAAATGAAAGAACAGTTATGGAGGTTATTAAAACTATGGAGGATTTTTTTTAAAGTGATGCCTGAAGGGGAGGTTAACCAGGTCAGAGAATGCAACTGATTGATGTATTAATGGACTGAATGACTCATTCATTTACTCATTCAAAAATATTTAATGATAAAAGTCTGTGAGCTAGAAACTTGAGATAGAACAGGGAACAGAAAGATAGGATTTTACCTTTATGGAATTTATATTTCATTGGGGCTTATAGATAATTAATGAATAAGAATGTTGAAATTAAAAGTAATATTAATTATTATGAAGAAAATAAGCAAAAGTTGATTATATTGCCAAAAAGGGATTAGAGACACTCTAGACAGTGTGTCAGAAAGTGCTGAGATAGTGACATCTGTTTGACTTCAAGGACCAAAACAGCAAGTTTCATAAAGATTTTGAAGAAGAGAACTGATTGAACAATTATGTAGATACTGCTTCTATATGACTGTGGAACAGATAAGCCTCCATGTGAAGAAAGAAAGTTTCTCTATTAAACTTGATCACAGTATGCAATGCAACAAAAAAGCCATAAAATCTCAGCAGCATTCAATAATAAGCTTCTGCTTAGCTCAGAAACCTGTGCCAGTCAGGAGCCAATGGATGTACGCTGGGCTGTGAGAGGAGGTAGGCTCTGCCTCACATATCTCTCATCCTCCTGGGACCAGCAAGGTAGGCTAAGCACATTCTTACGATGATAGGAGCAAGTGAGTAAACAAACACTTAAAAGCACGTTTCAAGCTTAGCCTAATCATATTGATGATATCCAGTTGTCCAAAGTCACTCACACTCTTGAGCTCAATGTCCAGGATCAAGAAAATGCAGTCCTCGGGAGGTGAAGGAGCCAGGTGAATATTTCTGAATAATAATCTACCACATAAGTGAGAATAAAGATAAAACTTGAGAGCATCCTTTAGCACTAGAAAGCAGTACCTACATGCCTTTCATCCTGCCTTTACTATTTTTTATAGTTATTTTGCCACACAATATAAATGCATGCAGGTACTGTCCTCACAAGAAACAGGGAATACCCCATGAAGCCATAGGCATCTTTGTGGCTTGTACCCAAGTTTGGGTACCTAGGACTTGCCCTACAATACTATCCCTTATTCATAGTCCTGAACAGAGTGCAAGACCACCATATTTTTCCTCCACTAATGTGAGAATTGACTTTAGCCAAATTCACCCTTCTAGCATCCTCAAAATTTCAAATTTGTAACAAGTTTTAAGTTGACACAAAAATGTCTTTATTTTGGCTTAGTTATTATCCATCATCTATTTAGTAGTAATAAACTAACACTTATTTGACAAATATTCTTAAGTATCACTGGATTTGAACAGAGGAATGGTGACAATGTGATATCTTCACATTACATAAAGTTTGTGATTTAATTTGACATTTGTAACAGTTAATAGAATCAGTAATTGTTAATATTAAGTATTTTTTTTGTAGTCGTGAGGCTACTAGTATGAAGAATAAATTGTAAAGTTTAATGCAGAATACATTCATGGTTTTAAAATGAAGAGTTAATATGTTAGTGAAGGCAATGGACAACTTAAATATTGAATGATTATTAGTGTTTCATTTTTTAAACCTACACAGCTCAAAGGAGGTGTTTGTGGTCCAATCTTACTAAAGATACAGGACTCAAGTTCAATTATCCTCAAAGGAGGTGTTTGTAGTCCAATCTTACTAAAGATACAGGACTCAAGTTCAATTATCTTCAAAGTAAGGCTACGTTACAAGTTTGTAGGGATGCAAAAGTTACACGGTTGTACCAGTTTAAGCCACAAGAGGGTAGCCTTCCTACAGGAAATTTTTATTATATTTTTGCTTGCCTTCTATCAGCATTACATTATTAAAATTCAAATGTTAGAATTTATGACCTACAATTTTAATAACCACAAGTATTTACAGCTTTTTTGCTATGGGATAATATAGATAAAAAGAAATAAGTAAGATCAACTGTGATACATAGTAATCACAACATACTATTTTAGTAGTTAGGATCTCTTCTGTAAGTAAATAAGTAAAATTTTCCCAAATACATCCAGTGGGCAAAGAATGGTATGTTTGTTGAATATATGAAGAAAAAAACCAGATCTCAAATTATATGTGGATTTTATTAGTTAGGGTAAAATATCCCCTTCAATCTTTAGCATAAATGTATAAATTTTCTTTCATTTTCCTTCTAATTTACTGCATGATTGGTTTTTCTTTTTATTCCACTGAATTGCTTGGCTGAAAATATTTACTGAGATTTGTACCAAAAGAAAATCTTTATTCCTGTTTTCCTTAAATTTAGGCAATCGAGTGTATTAAAATTCAATTGCAATATAAAATGAGATGTGAAATCTCATCTCAGATCTATTACTAATTAACCAAGCAGTATAATTTGTGGAAACCAACGTATTGTCACAGATTCCCTTAGTTGTTTCATCTGTAAAATGAAGAGCTTGAATATCTATACTTGGAGATGCTTCCTTGACTTCTCTTTTCCCATTCTTTCCTATAACATTGATATATCCTTTAAACACTGTGAATAAAATCATTAAGAGCAAGAGTTAACTTATGCTGTATCTGAATACATTCTATTCTAGTATTGGTTTGATTAGGATATTTTTCTCTGTGGAGTAGATTTCAGTACCAACTGGTTTCAAAGCAATAATGTTTAAAAACCCTTTGGTTTATCTTATTTTTTTCACTGAAAAAGCTCCTCAAAATTCCCACTGAAATCATGAAAGGGCATAGGAATCAGGACTTCAGATCAGAAGTAAAATGAGCGTTTAATAATTGCCTTCTTCTAAGCTCAAAAACTCATCCCAAGATTGGTATGTGGTAAGAAGAGTGGAGCAAATAATGTTATAATCTATAATGCCAGCCCCCTTCGTGCTCCAGATGTACTCGAATTCTACAGTTAACACAGTAAGCAATGAATTTATCTTTTTGAAAAAGTTGGGTAAGGGGACTGTATGTGGGGAATATCTCATTATGACATCCAACGCCCCGTACTTGCTGAGGATCAAGGTAGCAGTTTGGGGCCTATCCTCTCCTCCTGTAGGTGTGATAGCAACCAGAGATGACGAGAAAACGACCTCTCCAGCTCCAGGGACATGATTCTTCAGTCAGGGCCTCTCGACTGGAGCTTCAAAACAGTATGTCAAACTCAGTTCTAATTAGCAATAAAAGAGCTATTTACCTGGAAATTATGCTATTACACAGGAGTGTTGTGGCTGGAAAAGCCATTCCACTACTCAGCTCAACAATGTGCATATGTTCATCTTGTTTGACTTGGTTTATGATTAGATGCAGTAGTGCTGCCAAATAAACTGTTTTCAAAATGTTAACTACCTTATGCAGAAGATTGGTTTGCTGTCTTTTTAGTACATGGCTTTGCTTCATTCACTAGATCATTTCTGTCCTCTAAGTTTTCCCAAAGACAAAACTGAACGGAATCATAATCCCTTACTCCCTGTGAGGACAGCGAGTGATGAATCTGAGCATCAAAATGGATCGGAGGGACCCAATTCAACAAGATAGAATTTAGCTTCTCTGTTCTCCTCATTCCTCTTATTACTGAAGACTAAGGAGGCAGGGAAGAAGTGAACAGAAGGAATATAGGGATGTGGCGCATCAGGCAGGTGGCTCAAGCAATTCTAAGATACTCTGCAGATTTACAGAAACAGAAATAGATGCTAATGACCAGAGATTTACATAGCTTTACCTCATTGACAGTAACAAAAGCAAACTATTGCAATAGCTTTCAGCTGTTTCCCTCACCAACAGGCTGCGTACTAGATAAACCATTCAAGGAATGAAGGTAATATTTACCTGATTTTCATTATGCAAGGTGCCCTGTCTGAGGCTCTAAACAACCACGAATAGTAGATGCCTTCTTCCCCATTGTTCAGATGAGGAAACAAAGATTTAGAGAACTTGAATAAATTGTCAAAGTTCACACATCTCCTTTGTGCCAGAGCATACATTTCAACCCAGGCATGCGTTATTCAGAGACCAGGTATCCAACATAGTTTTTCAAGAGCTCTAAGTTGCTTCTCAAAAATAAAGAACCAACCAACTCTTGCTGGCCTATTCTCATCTTTTCTGTAGCACGTTTCTCTGTCTGGAAGCCTTTGTTAAAAGGTATGTTTCTTTTGTTACTGAAGAACAATAACAAACCTCCTTGTTGGTGAAGTAGGTCCCTGAATCAGGCCACTAGTTTCAAAAGTTCTCTTCCTCTCTCTCTGTGTCCCTGTGTGTCTCTTCTCCTTGCCAGGCTTCATGAATATTCAGAGAGAGATTTTGATAGCCACTATCACTCACCTATAAGGCAATATTGTATGAAAAGAAGGTCTTTCAGCATTCTGAAAATAACTAAAAGGTGGAACTACAATTCAAAAGACAACTAATTCACTAAATTGGTATCGGATTTAGAATGTGTCCTTTAAATGTACTCTGATTTAAGTAGTGGCTGTGGAGGCTATTACTTCTGCTTTGCAAAAATTCATGAGGAAGAAGAGTCAACACTGTAAGTTAAAACTAAGATCAAGACATTATCCTTTAGCACCTCCCAAAGCAGTAGGAGAACAGGCTCAGGATTTCCAACAGACCCAAAGGACCGAACTCTGGCTGTTACAATCTAATGCCATTATAGACATTTTTCTGGGGATTTTTAAATGGCAAGAATTTCCACAGTAATGCCATTTTTCTTAATATCTCAATTTCTTAATGTCTATAATATATGGACAGAATTTAAAAAGAAAATGAATATATTATTAAGTAATGGGTGGTATGGGTCTGTTGTTATGAGTGTGTGTGTCAGGGTGTAAATGTGTACATATATACATATATATATAACTTTATTTTATTTGCTTTATGTTTATAATACATGTGTGTGTAAATAAAACTGTGTATGTATGTATACAACTGTATTAATATACATATATAATTGACTGATATACCAGGAATTTTCACTTGTTATATGTTTATTCATATTATGCAAATGTAGAAATGAAGAAATCAACTTAAAAATATTTACATTGTTTAATGTCACTTAGCCAATAAGGAGAAGTCAGAATATTTGCTCAGAACTCCAGTTACAGTTTCACTGTAGTATTCATAGTTTCTTATTTGAAGATTTGTAAAGGGAAACGACTTAAAATATATTTTATCAAGAATATGTCAAATCTTTCATTGACAGGCAATGGACATATATGTAATTTTACTATATGCCATCCAAACATATTCCAATTTCAAAGAGATAAATACCGATGAACAGAATAATAATTTTACACTTAATCCTATTGGCATAAAGGAATATTCACAAGCAAGAAAATAGTTTAAACTCTCATGAGGTGTGTATATATATATATATATATATATATATATATATATATATATATGGCATTTCTATTGCATTAGCAAGGGTTTTATTCTTTATAGTAGATATACAAAATTAAATCAACCAAGGATTCTTTCCCTTTCTGCAGAAAAGCTTATGCTACTATATTAATGATACCTCATATTGGCAAATGATATATGGAGCCTAATGACTTTTTAAGAAAAAGATTACATGTATTTTTCTTAAGTGCTATGTTTGCAACTTGGTGTTATGTTTGTTCCTCTTAATGAAAAAAAAATGTTGAAAAACAGAGCAAAGAAGCCAAGGATTGGTGAAGGAGCTACTATCTAAAATGTATTTTCTAGTAGTGGTAAAGCACCTTTTCGGATAAAATATTATTCTACAAGTGGGAAAAAAACTAATATGACATTGATAGCTTGGAAATTGTGGCTTATTATCTTATAAATACTAGAGAATTACAAATAAATGTCTATAATACTAATGTACTGGGGTGACTGATGTAAGTGTGTGTTTCAAGTTACTTAGAAACAGTTTTCCTTGCAGAAAGTGTACCCTCAGTACATCTGTAGAGAAGTAAACCGATTTGGGAGGAAACATCTTAATGGTAGCATCCTTAAAAAAAAATCTGCTTATTGCACCATACCCATAATGTTCATACCCATAATCTCATTATCAGAATGTTTGATACATAATTCAATGTAAAGTGTAGAATATTTATATCTAAATCCAGCACCGAGCAACTACATATCTTAGAAAACCTTTCCTGTTTCATAGTTACCTACCTAACTTACCCTTTCACATATTCATGAAGCAAGTCTAGCCGGGCCTCAGCGATGAGACACACCAGGCAAGGGGGATCTTTAGGCAGAGATTAGAGATCTGGTAATTGCACTGCTGATTTCATTAGGGCAGACAGTCAGGCTGTCTTCTTAAAATCCACAGAAATATAGCCTCAAATCCTTTACAAATTATTATGTGTTGGAAAATTATTTTAAAAAATTTGTGAATAAACTTCAAAAGCTTACTGCTGACCCTATTGAACAAAATACGGCAAGATTTTAATAAATTCTGTACAATTTTCTATAATCATCCTATTTTTCTTTTCATTATTAACTGCTGGCTTAGGTAAGATATGATAACCTGAACACATTATAGTGCATTCAGTTGAATCAAATCTGGCATACACATTCATATACATATGTTTGATATGCAAAGCCTTAGGATTAAATCTCTTCAAATGTTAGAGTATTGGTGGTAGATTCAGAACACTGTATATCCTTTAGTCATGATGAATAACAAAGAATATAATTTTGATGTCTGATTGCTTGCATTTCTTTCTAACATACCCTATTATTTCTCAAAAGAGATAAGGCAAACAAAGTGAGGAAAATAGGATAGTAATAACATTTTACATGAAGAAAATTAATCAATCAATAACAAGAATAAAAGGTTTCATAGTACCTATTAGGTCATCCTGTCAACCCTGAAGGCTGGTGTAGGATTGTCACTTGATATCTCCTTTCTGGTTCTTTATCAAAAGTAGTTCCAAAAGTGTCAAATAGAAGATGTATTAATGCTCAGTGCTCAGAATAAATGCTATTAATATTCATTGTAGCAGAACTCTCCTTGTTATCATGGTCAGAGATCATTTGAAAATGTAAGACTTTTTGTAAGACTGCTAATAAAGAAATCAGTAGTAGTTCTAAAGGCATTTATTAGTTGGGTAAAAATTCCTCATTTTTAAAAAACAACAGTTTGTTAGAATACATCTTTTGTTTGTTTATTCGTTTGTTTAAAGACACATTTCAAACCCTGCAAGTTTCATTCTACCCAGAGCCTTGAAAAAAATCACTAACTATAAATATCAACTTTAAAAATACAAAAATGAAAAATACAAAACTGAAAATCTGTGGCAAAAGAGTAAGTCTTTAAAGGACAAATAAGGTCATAGCGAAAAAGGGGGAATAAAACTTGAGACCAAAGGCCTAAAGCTCTCAAATAAAGGTTTTCTGACTTGACCTCAGATCAGTGTCATGTAATGTTATATTAGACAGACACTTATATTGGCTCAGACAGGAAACTCCTATGTTGTATGACTATGCTCGCCAGAACGTGTGACCATCTCATTTTCCTCTTACTAAGTATGATATGGTTCCTGAGTACTACTATGATTCACTTGTGAACCTTTTAACTTTCTTTTAAAAATTCCCCTTACACCATATGTCATACTTTACTTGCAGCTTAAGATGAGATAATTTCATGTTAATTTCAAGTATCTGTTTCATCTTAATATAACTACTGTAATTTTGCTGATTTTTTAAAACCACACGATTTCCATATTCATGTGAATTTTTAACTGATGTATACTTTAATTAGTATAAGTGTTCTTTCAAGGTAATATCTGAATAAAGTTATGACTGTGTGTCATTTATCATATCATAAAGTTATACAGATAGCCACAGAGTAAAATAGTCATGGATGGTATCAATTGATTACCTATAAAGTAATATTGAAAATTTTAGATTTCATTATTCAGTTTTAGATTTTTTGTAAAACATCAGCCATAACACAGGCACAATGTTGTGGATGAAGTAGAACATGGAACTAGGTAACTGTGGTCCAGCTGCTCTTCATACAGATGATGAGATATAGACCAGTGTGTGGCTCCATGGCTCCTGCCCAAGGTAATGACATGCCAGGCAGGTTCCCTACAGCCCTGGGCCTTTCTGGCTTGGTGCATCTTCCAGCTGGGCTACACAACAATGAAACTGGAGACTTGCTTGCTAAAGGAATAAGGTGGCATTGGGAAGCTGCTACCACTCAATTACATGTGATTTTATCTGTTATAGCAATAGCCTGAAAATAGTTCTCTAAATTTTTTTTTTCTTTAAGCCTAAATAGTTGCAAACAGAAGTGGATTCCATTTTGTGGGTCACAGATCACACAGTTTTGTGACATCTTTTTAAGAGAAACAATACAAAGCATAAAGGCAACTTAGAGATGAAAGAATATATAGAATAAGAAATCACAACAGATTATAAATTTTAAAAAACTGACAATATAAATATCAAAATATCCAGAAAAAAACATTTTTATTCACTTACTGCCTGTACTCATCTATAAGATGTTTTTTGATCCCACTGTTGTTGGTAGCATATAATGATGATTTTGTAATATTATCTACAAAGAAAAGAAAGACTATCTCTCAACAGTTGGTTGAGATTTATCTTCTATTCTTTTGGTTGTGATTCACAATACATATAACTTTACAAAGATATGCACTTACTCTTTGTAGTACTGTCAGCTTGTATCCTCCACACCCCAAAATCCTAAATTTCTATTTTATGCAATTCCCATGGAAAAACAATAAAGATGCTATGGTGTATTTCTAATTGCTAAAACTATTCTGTCATGTTTTACAAGTTTTTACAAGTTTTACCAGTTTTTACTACATTTTCAGGTTAAACTCCTGGGAAGAGAGAAATTCTTTTTAAAACAGGCCCTCATAAAAATTATCTTCTAACAATTGTATACATCTAATGACTGGAAGAATTTTCCTCAGATGAGTTTCTGGCTCTTTACTTCTCAAAACTTGTTTGTCGGCCATTATCCACATACTTCGAATGATGGATGCCACCTGGTGGGCACATATCACATATGACCTCTGACCTTGTCATGATAATGATGAGTTATCACAGCAGGTATGAATGTACCTGGAAGCCATTTTAACACTAGAACAGCTAGCAATGATAGTTCTACACAAAGTCAGTCTGCACTGTATACCCAAACTAAATGTATCACACCCTCAGTTTCCTCTTTGGATTGCAAAATTACCAAGGCCTCTCTAAAATCATGTACTGAAGGGATGTGATGGAGGGTAAGTCAGATTGGAATGTGACAGAGGTCTTAACCAACTGCAGTTAAAGGAACTTGTTTTTGAAAATTTAATATGAACATACGGCCTATCAAACATGTTGTTAAAGCCTCTCTGAGGCTTGGAAAAAGCCTGTGCAAATAAGGGCCCTAAATTTAAGTTTCATTAGCTTTACAGTAAACTCTGCCTCTAATTGCAATTATGGTTTTAGCATACTGTATATATTGACATTTTTAAACAGAAATTTAGCATCTCTTTTAAATGTATCCAAGTATGTAAATATCATGATAAATATCACACTACCATATTTATTTATTTATTTTTAGCCAATTTTATTTTATTGAAGTAGAGTTGATATACAATCTTAGTTTTAAGTATGCAACACAGTGGTTCACCTATTACCCACATTATTCAACCCTCACCCCAACTAGTGTAGTTACTACCTGTCAACATGGGAAGACATTATTAATGTCATTTATTTTAAAATATATGAACAAGCTCTTCTTTAAGAGATTACATTTTTATTTTTCTCCTTGAGCTACTATTTTTTCTTTTTTCTGAAGATAATTTTATCCTAAAGAAATATTTAATGTTAGATATTATTTTATTGAGCATTCAAATACTTCTCAAACAAGGAAAATGTAGGCAAGAATTTTTATTTATATTTAAATTTTGTTTTTAATTTTGTTTCAGTAAGTTGGTGTAGAAAATATTATGAAAGTTTTTCCTAAAGTGAATAATTATTGTAATTATTATTTGTATATGATTGATCAAAACAAATATATTACCTGTTTTGATAAATACTAATTTTTATAAACGCACCTTTTAATGAGATGGATTTTTCATGAATCAGTAAATGAAAATCACTTGTTTTTAGAAGGGTGGCATGGTTCAGTTTCCAATCAATTTCTACTTTTCCTTTTTATAGATGTAAACACTCTGAAATCATAATGAAAGTAAAGATGAGAACAGGAGTTGGTTGTAGCATGTCAATTACTGACCTTTTTCTGAATCATATACTACGTATCACACAGTGATCTATTATTGAATTGTTTTATATATTTCATCAAGTTCTCTTTCCATTTCACTAAAAGCATCCTAAGTTGAAAGAGAATTTGTTTTTCAGCCATTCAAAGCACATAACTTCTCAGTTTCTGGTTTCTGCCTTAATAAACAAACAACAAAGAAGTTTTCTCATGACTTTCAATGATTATTCCTACTCTATTATTTGCTCTATTAAAGGCAACTGTTTATGAAACTAAAATTATTAACATTACTTACATAAAATAGGAAATGACATATTTTAGTAATTTTAGGATGTATATATATATTTTTTTACTACTTAGGGATTAAAAAGAAGGATGGGTCATTAAGGCAAAATTGTCATCATTCTCCCCACCCCTTTCTATAATACATCTGAAATATAATACCTAAAATGATCCTGTTTCAAATTTCAGGTTTTTCTGTTTACAGAAATGCATTTAAGAATTGGGAAGGTATTAAACCTTACTCCTAGTTTAGTGTAACTTCACTAAACGGGGGTCTTCTCAGATACTGAATTTTGTATATTATTTTATGCCCTTGACCTTATTCCCATGGTATAAGATTTTGGATAGTTGAGAAATATGTCTGTCTTGTGTTTGTTTTGTTTTCTTTTTAAAGTCAATCCTAAAAAGTTAGGTAGGAAAGGAGAACTGGTATGAATCCAAATTGGAAGTATATTCTCAAGCAAAACAATTTTACGAAAGAGTACACATCAAAATTGCAGATCTAGGATAGAAACTGTTTCCGTGCTCCTTTTGAAGTTCCTTCTCACCCATTTCGAACACTCATATCTTATTTCCTTTGCACTGCTTATTTAGATGATAAGCTGAGGTCAATGAAATTCTGAACTCTGAAGTCATCACTCTCCCAAATCTTCAAATCCAGACAATTCATTTGGATTTGGCCTTGCTAAACATATATGTATGAGTATAACTTACTAATGCAATATATTACTGGGGAAAAGAAACACTTTTATAAGAGAATTAGTTTAGTATTCATTTTTGATCATTGTAAAAATGTTTATAAACATATGACCATTTGTTCAACCAAACTACTAGATCAGGGCTTCTCAACCTTCAATGCATATAAATCACAAGAGTCCTGTTAAAATTTAGATTCTGATCCATTAATCTGTGGTGGAATCTTAGATCCTGCAATTCTAAGAAACAGCCACGTAGTGCTGATGCACTACTAGTCTACAGATTAAACTGCATTACTAGTAATAAGACACAAGGCCACATCTAAACATGAGATTATATATGCATATCTGCTGCTAGGGAGTCTGGGTGCACAAATACACTGGGAAATACAAAGAACTATTATTTCATTTTGACACTCTTCAACCTATCACAGAGATAATAAGGCAGACTTTAGTGTTATAATCTAAGATCTAATAACAAGAGGGTTAAAATGACAAAAAGATCTGTTTATTCCTCTTCTTCATCTAGACACATTTCTAACAGTGGGTTCTCTTTCATCTTCATACCAAATCAATTTCCATACAGAGTCAATCTCCTTAACGGTTTTTGCAAACTAAGTTATATTTTAAAGCTAATTTTGTAGATAAAACAATGATTCTCAATCCTGTGGGATCCAACATTCCTATTTTTATAACAAGCATGTTATACTGTTCCTTTTCCTAACTGGCAAAAAAAAAAAAAAAAAAAAAAAAAGGAAAGGATAATAAGGTCTATCCTCAGACATAATTGAAATAATAAAATGTCCTAATGTAAATAACTGAAGTTTTGTAAGTGTATATATGTATATGTATATGTGCACTTTCAGATTGTAAATGCTCGAGCATGTTGACACTAAATGCTGTAATGAAGTCAGCAGCTATTTACATCTATATGTGTGATCATCTCAAATAATGGGACAGCTACTGATGGTCTGTTGTATCATTAGACCAAATAAAATGGGCAAGGAGCATTGCTTTTGGTGATAATGATTCCAGGGAATGTATACAAATTTTGATTTTTAAAACAAGATACAATTTTATCTTGGTTTACATGGGAGTTACATTTCTGGAAAAGAAAATTCTATATATCCCCAAACTATTTTTGTTAAAATAGTTTATAGAGTAGTTATTTTAGTCAAATATAAAAAGTAAAAAACTATTGGAGTTTAGCTCATATAAATACAAACATAATTCTTTACTTACTTGAATATAAGAGGAACATTTGAAAGTATTCAATTCAGAACTAAGCATTTTTGCTATTGTAAGAATTATAGCATCCTTGGCCTCTAACCAATGAATGTCAGTATCACCTGTCATTATTTTATGAAGATATGGAAAAATAGACACCCCAGTCTTCTAAATCACTCTGTGGGGTGATACCATTCACTGACCAACTGCATGAGAATATTTTTGAATGACATATAGTAAGAATTTAATCATGGCCCTATATGACATTTCAGTTAGTTTTGCATACTTTTTCACTCACCATGAACTCTGGTTTCTATGCTGTGTTAGTTTTCAGTTGTTTTATATCAAATTTAGTGGCTTAAAATCATATCCATTTTTATCTCACAGTTCTGTAGATCAGAAGCCTAGCCTCATATGATAGTTCTCTGCTCACGGTCTTACAAGGCTGAAGTCAGGGTGTCAGTTAGTCGTGTTCTCACCTCCAGATTTGACTAAGGAAGAGTCCATTTCCAACTCCATTCAGATAATGACAGTATGCAGTTCCTTCTGGCTACAGGACTGAAGTCCCACGACAATCAGGGCCTACTCTCATCTAGAAGTGTCCAGCTTATTCAATGCCAAAGCCAATAACACAAAAGATCATTGTCTAAAATTCATATGGAACCACAAAAGATCTCGAATAGCCAAAGCAATTCTGAGAAGGAAGAATAAAACTGGAGACATTACGCTTCCTGACTTCAAGCTCTACTACAAAGCCACAGTAATCAAGACAATTTGGTACTGGCACAAGAACAGGCCCATAGACCAATGGAACAGACAAGAGCCCTGATATAAACCCAACCATATATGGTCAATTAATATACGATAAAGGAGCCATGGACATACAATGGGAAAATGACAGCCTCTTTAACAGCTGGTGTTGGCAAAACTGGACAGCTACATGCAAGAGAATGAAACTGGATTATTGTTTAACCCCACACACAAAAGTAAACTCAAAATCAATCAAAGACTTGAATTAAGTCATGAAACCATAAAACTCTTAGAAGACAACATAGGCAAACATCTCCTAAATATAAGCATGAGCAACTCCTTCCTGAATGCATCTCCTCGAGCAAGGGAAAAAAAAGCAAAAATGAACTCATGGGACTACATCAAACTAAAATGTTTCTGTACAGCAAAGGACACGATCAACAGAACAAAAAAGTCATCCTACAGTATGGGAGAATATATTTGTAAATGACATATCTGACAAGGAGTTAACATCCAAAATATATAAAGAACTTACACACCTCAACACCCAAAAAGCAAATAAACCAATTAAAAAATGGGCAGAGGATATGAAGAGGCAGTTCTCCAAAGAAGAAATTCAGATGGCCAACAGACACATGAAAAGATGCTCCTCATCACTAATCATTAGGGAAATGCAAATTAAAACCACAATGAGATATCACCTCACACCAGTAAGGATGGTCAGCATCGAAAAAACTGAGAACAACAAATGCTGGCAAGGATGCAGAGAAAGGGGAACCCTCCTGCACTGCTGGTGAGAATGTAAGCTAGTTCAACCATTGTGGAAAGCAATATGGAGGTTCCTCAAAAAACTAAAAATAAAAATACCATTTGACCCCAGAATCCCACTCCTTGGAATTTACTCAAAGAATACAACTTCTCAGATTCAAAAAGACATATGCACCCCTATGGTTATTGCAGCACTTTTTACAATAGCCAAGATAAGGAAGTAATCTAAGTGTTCATCAGTTGATGAATGGATTAAGAAGATGTGGTACATATACACAAGGAATACTATTCAGTCATAAGAAAGATACAAATCCTACAAATTGCAACAACATGGGTGGAGCTGTAGTACATTATGCTCAGTGAAATAAGCCAGGTGGAGAAAGACAAATGCCAAATGATTTCCCTCATTTGTGGAGTATAACAATGAAGCAAAACTAGAGGAACAAAATGGCAGCAGACTCAGAGACTCCTAGAAGGGACTAGTGGTTACCAAAGGGGAGGGTTGTGGGAGGGCGGGGTGGGGGGGGAGAGAGAAAGGGATTGAGGGGTATTATGTTTAGTACACACGGTGTGGGGGATCACGGGGAGAACAGTGTAGCAAAGGGAAGGCACATAGTGGATCTGTGGCATCTTGCTGCACTGATGGACAGTGACTGCATTGGGGTATGGGTGGGGACTTGGTAATATGGGGAAATGTAGTAACCACATTGTTTTTTCATGTGAAACCTTCATAAGAGTGTATATAAATCATACTTTAATAAAAAATTATAAAAAAATCATTGAATCCTTGTGTTTTGAAACTTTGACTTTTCTTCTGCAACCACTTGGAGAAAACCTACTGGTTTTAAAGGGCTCAGATGATTAGGTTAGAACCACTCCGATAATCTCTGTTTCCAAAAATCACCTCTACATATAAAATAACCTAGTCATGAGATTCTTAGAATCCTGCCTATCACATATTCATGAATTTACTGATGTCATTAAAGACCTTTCTATTTCTAAATTCGAAGTTCTCTTTTTTGAAAACATTTTTGTTTAATGATTTTTATACCATCTTTATTGAATCTCTTTCCTCTCAACTGTACAATAGTTCCTTTCTAAAAAAATTATTGTTATTTTTATTTAGCCTCAGTCATTCTTTTTCACTTTTTCACTGGATCTTTATTTTCACCTGTCTACTCTATGAAGATTGGTCTTTCTAATATGTTCAAGAATTCTCTCTCCTCTTCACATTTAGAGTCATGCATTTGAGACCTAGATTTGAAAATTGTTATCCCATCAGTGCTACTAGATATTATTCCCTGGATGTTAGCACTTTACAGCCTTGTGAGAATTGACTCAATCAACAGTCTCTACCTGAATTTTCTTTTTATCTGAATTATTTTTTCTACCTATTCATTTCCCCTGGTTCTCTTTGAATACAATCTCCTCAAGATTCCCTCTTCAATGCGTTAATAACACTTTGTTTCTGTTTTTATAACATTTATCATATTTTATAACTATTTGCATGGACATCCATCTTTTTAGAAAGAATGTGAAATCACTCACAGGAATATTATGTTTTCTTGCAGAGTTACAGCATGACGTTTAGAATATAGTGGACCATTAACGAGCATAGTGAATATTTTTTCAGTTTTTAGAACAGCAGCATATAATCTCATAAACTGAGTGATTTACTGGCCCATGTCCTACTAGTGTTTGGGAGATGAGAAGGTATTTAGAAAAATATAATATGTGAAGTACACAGGAGGTCCTCACAAAAATTCCACCTGTTCATGTTTTCTACAAATTAGAAAGTATTTTACAGTTGAATTCCCAAATATTTTTCTAATATAAATAAACAGGGAAAAAGAGATTTGCTAGTGGATTGTAGTTATTATGATTGGATTTTTGGCCTGTTTTGCTTTGCTTATTTGAACCAATAAATGGAAGTGAGAACTGAATAGAAGCAGAGAAAAAAAAGAAAAGAAAAAAAAAGGCTTTCTCTGCTTGTGCATTTTAGGGGACTATTTTGGCAAAACTAGGTAAAGCCTAGCCTAAAGTTCTAGGAAGGGCAATTGAGATGACAGGTTTCTGCTCTGCTCTTTGTGTCTCACACCCCTTAAGTGCACCCAATAAAGATATGTCATTGATTAAACTGATGTTAGAGAGATGATTGAGACAAGTTTAACATGCACTCATCTAGGAATGATTTTTTTAAAAACTAATTCCTTTTGGAAATTGAACTTTTAAAATTATTAGCACATTTGTTATCTCCTAAGGCAAGTCAATTTTGTAAGAAAGCATTGTGAGGCACAATTATAAATAGTATCATTTCTGTTAAAGAAATGTATAAATATAGTTTTCTCAGTTTCTCATGTTAGAAAGTGCTCCACAGTGGATAGGGACAATTCCCACTGTTTGTTCCTAAATCATGCCACAAAATAATGTTGTAAAAAGCTTTTAAGAGCAGATGTAAACATATGATCACCAATTTAGACCCCATTTCAAAAGACAACTTCACTAGAGCCCTATTTTAACTCCTTATTACATATGTTAGAAAAAAAAGTTTTCTTTTATGAACTGAACAACATCTTTAAAAAGTAGATCTTCAACTCCAGAACATGTGACACAGCAACAAAGACTAAAGAGTCCTCTCCTTTCCTGACGACCACGCTAGCAATTTCTTTCAAGGTGATTTCAAAAATAATATCCTTATATTTTTTCTTAACAATTTTAATCCAAATAAATGGAAGTAGCTCCTCTAGACAACATACATATATAACTAAAAGGCAATACTGTTGATGGAAATAAGTGAAAACATGGTTAGATAGTCATTCTAGCAATAAAAGATTGTCAGTTATTTGCTTCATAATTAGAATGACCTTTTTTAAGAGAAAATGGAGCTATAATATTGTAAGCATATTTATAATATTAAATCTGGACTTTCTGTGATAATTCATGATGCACGGATATCATACATTTTAGTAGATGACAAAATGAAAGGGAAAAATATTTATTATGAGACTAAAGAAAATTCTATCTTCTTGTTTTTGCAAGTTATTTGCATAGATTATGAAAATAAATCTGTACGAACAATGATTGATTTTAGGTTATTTATACCATATTAATTTACACAATTAGTTTAGCAAATAAAAATTCCCTGCTCCTCCCTTTACAATCCAGTAAGGTTTACCTCAAGTCTCATTCCCATTTGTTGTCTGTGTCCTTGAAATATAGCTTTCAAACTGCTTCCTGCAGTTGCTACAACTTGGATATCCCAGACGGAACTTACATTAGCCTGCCAGGGCCTAATTCATAAAATATTTCTAATGCCACAGATTAGTTCTGAGCCATTTTACAGCTCTGAAAAGTCTATACCATATAGAATGCTCCCTTTCATTCCAAAGCCATTTGCATTTTATTTGTGCCTCAAAGGAGGAACAATCCAAACTGATTAGAATCCACAGACACTGTGCATAATGAAAAATTAATTGCATCAATCTTTTCACTGTAGTGGTCTTAACAACTCATTTTCAACTGGTCATTTTTCCACCTGCTCACCAAGGCCCAGGCAGCTGAGGCAAGCATATCTCTGACATTTGCAGAATACCAATGAAGCTAAGGTCACCAGTACATCATGCAAGTGGGAGCTGCGAATCCTGAAAGAGATGTAAGCTGCTTGGATGAGCTAGAACTATTATATGACAGTGGAGGGCAAATGCATTCTATGACAGCTCATCTAGGCATGATTTGAATTAACAAAATAGAAATGAAAAGAGAAAATCTAAATCACCAATAGAAAAGGTTAGTGCAGTGCTACCTCATTGGAGATTGAGCACTACATGCTGCTGACAGTGGTGATAAATCAATAATTGCATGCTAGCATCATTGTAGGCAATTTGATATGGCAGGTGGCAACAGCAGTCCAATTCATATACATCAAAATGGGACTTTTGCTTTGAAATAGGGCTGTAATTCACTATACTTTGTAAAGTACACATTTCAGTTATTTTTGGACAGTACTCTATATATTCTTATTGATAGTTATACATCAAATCCCTCCTCAAGAAACATGTAAGGTTTTATATTTTAAGAAAATTCTTACACCTACTGGCTTTTAATAATTTTCCAACAAGTATCTTACAGTTTTCTGTGCCTTCATGCCAAAATAAATACTGTGTTTTCTGGATATTCTTGTTTTTAACATCTAAATAAACATAGCAGACAAGTAAGCAAACTTAGAACAGCATCCAAGATCAGATTAATTGCTATGTTCACTGTGGTTCCATAGGACCTTACTATTCGAAGCATTGTCCACAGACCAATGACCCAAGAGCTAATTAGAAATGAGGTATCTCAGGCCCAGCCTCAGATTTACTGAATGACAATTTACAGTTTAACAAGACCTTCAGGTGTGTTAAAGCAGTGCTTCTCAAACTTTAATGTGATAGTGTGTAACTGGAGGGTCTGCTAAAACCCAGATTCCTGGATCCATCTCCAGACATTATGACTCAATAGGTCTAGGACTGACTCAAGAATTTGCTAATCTAACAACAACCTGTAAGATGATGCTGATGTGCAGGTCTACAGAACATGCTGTAACTTACACTTCCATAAGAAAAGCTATGAACAAAAATAATGAAAGTCTCATTTTGTGTATTTTCCTTCATTGTTCAGAATATGTTACAGAAATAGCATTTCACTGGTCAAAATATGTCCTAAAAATAAAAGAAACAGAGCTTTCTTTACCCTTCTCAGTAATCTTTAGGGTTTCAGTGGGAATCTAATGTGGAAAAACATCACAGAAGAATTTTAAATAATATGGAAAAGTTTCCTGATCTTAACTCTTAGGGCTTCACGATAATAAGGATAGAGAAATGTCTTCCCTATCAACTACATCACTCTGATGTGGTGGGACAATGGAAGAAAATCTCAGTGAAAGGGATTCCTCCCCTGTGCCCACTATAGTCCTGAATAGTTCTTCAAGGAAAAGCTTGCAGGAAAATGGGATATAGACTTATAAAATGCAGGACTTTAACTTCGATGGAGGAAGATTATAGTTGTTATGAAAAACTTGACAAATAAGACTAACCTAAAGAGCCATACTATTTTGAGAAATATAGTCCTTCCATGTGGTAGTCAGATGATAAAGCATCAAACTTAGAAGATGAAGATATAAATGTGTGGTTATTTCAAAAATACCTAGACCAGTGCCTGGATAAAATTGTCTCTCCCTAAATAGCTAATCAACTGGTATGGAAGAGATTTTGCAGAGCTTAAAAATCTGTTAGGTAGAAGGATACACATGAGCAGCTGGGGAAGAAGAAGATAAGTTTGAAGGAAAAAGCTTCCTGAACTCTTCCCAGGTAGGGGGTCCCATGTAAAGACAACAAATGCTTTGCTGGGAGATAACTTCCTTGCCTTTTGGCACCAGGTCAAACCGGTCACAACCACCTCCCAACCTGGGCACAACTGAACAAAACTAGGAACTGCCCAAAGCACACCTCATCCTAGGAAAGGACATGCGCGCTGAGAGGGATGGCTGTAAGGATGGACCCGTCAATCAATGGCCTCGCCTTGTTAACCAAAGAGGAGCCTTCAAGTCAGAATGGGATAGAAAGGCCGCCCGCCCAGCAGATCAGGCCTTTTGTCAGCCTCGAGTCTGGCCCGCTCCTCCCTTGGAGTGAACTCACTTAAAACCTTCACTCTCCTTTGCTATTGTGTCTCTGCCTTTCAGTTCTTTGTTTCAGTGGGGACAAGGACCGAAGAGAGCAAACAGCCTGGTAACAATTTCAAAGTCTTCCACAACATTTCCTAAAAATGCTAAGTAACAAATACAGAGAAAAAATATTGGTTTTTCCTAACAATTAGATTCCACATAACCATAGAACTAAAATTTATATGTAATAGATTCAAAGGAAAAAACATTTTTTTTTAAATAGACACTTTAGGCAGGACAATCTATTATAAGAATAAACCTTAATATCTAATGGTGATTCATTTCTTGAGAACATAGTTTCTTTTTCTAGACTGGAAATAAACTCCTTGATGATGATAAATGTGAATAAATAACAGATCTTTACAACAACTGTGGAGAAAATGGAAATCTCTGGCCAGGATTCCCACCTGGCTTTCATAATACCCATTGTATACACGTAAGAGCCTGTCTGAACACCTATGGAATGTTTACCAGGGCAGAGTGGCTGGTACCAGCCCAGAGGAGGGGTGGAGAGGAAACATGCATTCTGTCCTCTCCTCAGTTCCTGGTATGTAATTGGTTGGGCATCTGCCAGTCACCATTGAGGCCTGCCCACAGAGTTCCTCCTGCTGTTAGGGGCAGGGAAGTAGAGAGTTGGGAGAGCTGGGAGAGAGAGTGCACATGTGGGTGCACAGAGCTTGGGCAGTGGAGAAGGGAAGCTTGGAGGAAGGACTTGGAGAGAACAGAGGCTGGCAGAGGGAAGCTGGAAGAGACTGGAGCCTGGCAAAGTGGAGCCCCGGTGCTAGGAGAGAATTAAGTCTGTGTTAGGGAACAGGAGGCAGTATTGCTGGAGCCAGGAGAGACCGAGACTTACTGCCATGAGAATAAATGTGGTACCCCTTTTAAAGCCCCCAACTTCTTGCCCTTGCCTTTATTCGGTCTTAACAAATTTATAGGGAACTTGCCCAGCACAGAGAATGCCCTCCTCCTGGAGTGACACAACTTAATAGGAAATAGCTAGTTGGAATATACCTATAGGTATTGTAGGGACCGTGAGCAGGCTGCCCCAAGAGGTGCCATTGTGACATGCAGATTATTTCATAGTTGAGCAATATCAAGGACCAAAATACTCAGAAAGTTTGACAACCCTGCCCCCTTACCCACACACAACTGCATAAAATAATTTAGATAAAGGACATGCTCCAGGAGGAGAGCTATCACTGTAGATAACTATATCATAATGTGACCTAGGTGTGGTAGACAGGGAGGGATGTAGCTAAGTCTGTTAAAGTTCCTCTTTTGCCCCCTCATTGTTTCTGTCTGGCCATCTGGTATTTTGTTTACTCCTTTCATATTCCTGCAAATTGCTTCCCTTTTCCATTAAAGTCTCAGACCCCTACCCCCTTCTCATTGGTTCAGGATGCATATATACCTCATTCTCTCTGTCTTGGGAGCCCATGTCTATGGCCCTCCTCTAGGTAGGTAACTAAACTGGTTTTTCCCCTGTTAATCTGTTTCATGTCAATTTGATTCTTAGACCTGCAAGAATAACCTCAAGGGTACAGGAAATTTCTTCCTCCCAAACGGTATCATATAAATTTTTGAGAAAAAACTTTTATGTATCCATTTGCAAAAGACAAGATATGCTGATACTATTTATTTCTTTATGAGGTTCCAAATATAGCTTTTTACTAATCATAGCCCTTTTCCATTCATTTTAGGAACAAAACTAAAATAGTAATACCACAAAATAGAAATCCGTCTACTTATGTTAATTAACAGTTCAAGTCCTCAGTTTTTTTTTTTTTTGGCGTTTGTGTGGGGCAGGAAAGAAGCAAGCAAGATTCCTTTCTTTTCCTCCTCATGGGCAGAAGCCTGCTATAAGACTATGCATATGCATGTCCTCACCTACACACCCTTCTGACTGACCTGGCCTGTGGAAGAGAGTGAATCAGGGTCAGGTGACAGAAAGTAGAGGTTTTGTTTATCTTTTTCCTATTCATTAGGTCACATAAAACAGGTGAAATCATTGCATAATGACCACTGTTATTCCTCCCCCACTGCCCTGAAATTCAATAATCTGTATAGGTAGCATATGCAAATCTGTTTCCATTTCTAAGCCTTAAATACTTAATTTGAATAAACAAAAAAAATGAGGGCCCTGGGAACTAAAAGACGGCCTTTTAAAGCACATACTCTTAAGCATGAGTATTTCTACATGGTTATATTAATTCATTCTTTCTTTCTTCTTTGAAATACTTTGTAGCATAATACATGGGGGTAGCTATGGAGTATTGTCTCCCAAAACCCAGAAGGGATGGGATTCAGAGCTGCTGGTGGAGAAATTGACCTTAGACAGAAAACACTTCTTTTGTGATAGGAAACCAGGTCAGGGTTGATGCTGCATGTACATTGTAAGTTTGCTAACAAAAAGCCTAGAGAATTCCCATTTGGAGGTTTATGTTTTTTTCTGAGAAGTGAGATACATTGTCCTTGTTTAAAACAAAAGAGGTGAGAATAGCTTAGGAGCAAAAGGTGTGTGGCTGTAGCCCTCCCTACGAATTTCCTCACATCACCCTTCAAAAGTGCGTTTTCCAAAGACACACATTTGGGTTGTTCAATAGACAAGAAAGTCTCAGTACATGTGAAAAATACTTGAACAGCCATTCTTGTCAGGCATATGAAAAGAGTTATTATTTTATATTTAATTAGAGCCTTCTATATTTCTCTCTGTATTTCATGATCACTCTGGCCTCTTCTATGCCTTATACACATGTAAATTAAAACAAAACAAAACACAATAAAAGAACCAAAACTCCCTTGCCAAATACTTTGGTAAGAGAGGCACAGAATTGATGAGTTTAACTGAAGTTTGTCTCTCACTCTTTTCATGAAAAAATAATCAGTAACTTGACAGAAAAAGCCTTTTAAATATTATATATGCTATTTCCATCAAATTTGGAAATGTCAATCATGGCTAAAATCTCAGGATTTAGGGATGTGTGGAGCTTGAAAAAGTCTTACAAATGATTACAAATTACAGTTTTATCCTTCCTTTCTGGTCACAGTTGATCCTGTTACACTCCTTCTCCTGATCATCTTTTAAGAACTGTTCTAAATCTAAAATATATTTTGAAGGCCAATTAAATTAAGACACTGTGGTCTTAATTATTAAGTTATTTAAAGAACACGTGTATGTCCAGATCTTTTGTTGTGTTGTGGTCACTGTTGTTAGATACACATAATTAGGTTCTTGAGGAATTTCATGAAGACTTTCATGTCCTGACTTTATAATGTAGCTGCCAACTGGATGTTCAATAGATTCCATAATAAACTCCCACAGTTTTTCCTGCCTTAGGCCACAATGCCTGAAAGTCTCTCTTGATTCCTTATTTGCTTCTATTTCTTGCAGCTGACCTGCTAGAGAGTCCTGTCCCACTGTCTCCCCACACATGGGTCCATCCTCTTTTGCTCTTTGCCATTGCAGACCCAGCCACCATCACCTCCCACTGCCTTGGGCTGAACAAATTCTTATATTATTTTTATCTTGTTTTCTACTTAGCTAGGAAATTGATCTCTTTGATCCCACTGACCCCATCTTTGATCCATTGAATTTTCAATAGCAATCTACATTTGTCTACCCAGCCAAAACACTCTGCTTGAATGACCCCTGCCTACTATATTTCAAATTGCTTGAAATAAATGAAACATATGTTTTAAGCCCTTGTAATTGCACTCATTACCTGAACCTCTTGAAAAAACAACAACAGGACTTCCAGAATTGCATGAGCTTTGAGCCCTATCAGACCTTCTCTACCATTTAGTCTCAACTCAGTGTTTACCTTTTTGGGAAGAGGTAATTCTCTACTTCGTATTTCATTCATATGAATGAAATTTCATATTTCAAATTGAATTCTCCATTTCAATTTCTCCAATACCCCTTCCTTTCACATCTTCATATAAGTAAAAATAGTCTATAATTATTTAATTGTTAACATTTATATTTTCTGGTTTGCTCATTAAATTACAAGTTCTGTGACACTTGTCTGCTTTTTCCATTACTCTTGCTCTATCACCTAAAATACAACAATCTGTAAATTTTGCTAAATGAATTAATGACTGAAAAGATAAATATACATAGGCCTTTGTATTTGAGACTGAGTTTGTAACAAGTGTTCCTCACTCTTTTATCCTTCTGGATCTTTACAGAAGGTAAGAAAAGAAATAAGTAACTTAAAGCCATTAGTTAGTGTTTGAAGACTTTTATCATCTATATGCAGATTAAGCAAGCAAATGAGACATTTGCCTACTTTTAATCAAATCATTCAATATTCTAAAAACATGGTTGCTTGGAGTTGGTCCAAATAGTATCTTAAGTAGTGGTCCAAACAGCTTACATGCTTCCACTAATTCACGGTTCTTTAATAGAATACCATCCTATCTGGTGTGCTCAATTGGCAAAATCAGCATATGTGATTGTAACATCTATGAACATATAGCTGAGGAGATACCAAAGAGCAGAGAAGAAGCTGTTCCTACCTGACACATCTTTGGCTCATTGTAGGTCCTCAGTAATTAATTCAGCTGCTCTTAGAGATCACAGTGTAAGGAACCTTAACAGTGAATGTTCTTTCATACTATGCCCGATGTTAGTCAGCTTAAACTCAGTGGTCCAAATAGTATCTCAAGTAGTGCAAGAACAAATTAAGGCATGCCGGAGAAGGCACTTAACCAAACACCAAAACTGCAGTGGAATAGGCATATATTTCACCCACAAATAGCTGTGTAAGAAGTGTGATCTTTTTCTTCTCTGTGTCTGAACATAGATTCAAATTTGAGGTCTGATTCTACTCTGTGAGAATCTCAATAATTTCAAGTTCCTTCTTTTCTCTCAAGTTGGAGTATATGCCAAGGTGTTATGCAGTATACTTGCTTTTGGGGGCTATCTGGTCATCTGTCCATGCTGGTATCTTTGAGCAGAATACCATCCTATCTGGTTTTATCTACACACCCATCTGGCTTTTGGGTCAATGTCTGAGGTCACAGCTGCATTTCTTTCTCCTCTTCACCAGATTTTTCAGGTTTGGCTCTATTTGAGTAGTACCATGCTTCACTTAAGCACAAGGAAAAATTCTGACCACTCCCCTTTGGTTTAATATTGGATATGTCTAACATAGTTTTCAACTGTTACTCTGCACACAGGTCGTGATGGTAAATGTGACCAATCCCTTTACAATCCTACAGCTATTTCTTATAGTCTTCCTTCCTACTCTTTGAAGGAGAACTATAGAAATCTATTGGACAAGTTTTACTGTTCTCAAATCCTCAAATCCTATGGGATTCTGCTGCAGAAAACACAGTTGAATCAATCATTGCTGTCCCTTTGCTTGCCCCTTCTGCAAGTCCAGGAAAATTTTTCTTGTCTTTGAGTGGAGTATTATTTAGTTACTGATTGCATATCTCTGTATCCCCTGGGGAAATACTTCAAGAAAGTGAAATATAGGTGTTCATAGATAGTAAAAACGTTATGAATTTGAAATAACAAAGGCCAATATTTAGCTCTCTTTTGTAGCTCAGCATTAATTCTGAAGCATCGCTATTCTGAGGCATGAAAACATTAAGTCTAATTACCCAAGTAAGCAAAGCAGTACCAAGCCATATCAAAAGGGGAATAATGGATAATATGTGGCCTGCTACAAAAATTACTTCCAACTTCTTGGAAAAAATCAATCTAACTGTTTGTATGTGTGTCTGTGCTAACAGCAGAGTGGGTCCTTTCTCCCCATCCCTGCCTTCACTCTCCCTCCCTTCCTTCCTCTCTCTGTCTCTCTAACTGCACAAGATACCTAGCAAGACACTCCTAATGCAAATGGACCAGTACCTCCTATAGCAGGTATTAAAACAAGTCTTAAAGATTCTTTGAGCGCCAGGATTCTGAAAAGATACAATTTTAGTTCTAAGCCTTGCAAATCTAAATTTAATTCATTTTCTTCTGGAATAATTTATTTTATTCCAGAACATTTAAAATCTCAGTTCCATGGCCAAGTCTAACTGGTAAACTAGAATTAATATATTAGAGAAAGCCACCGAGTAGAAATGACTTTATGTTTCACATGCATTAACAGTGTGGAAATAGGCCAGACTGGTGTGAAGAAAGATTACATCAGTTTCTCAAGCTATCCATTCATCCACAACTTGGAATGCTGCTTCTCTCAGCTATAGTGATTATTTTTGCTTCCAAACTTTCCTGATATCCAAGGTCTTGGTCCTTTACTTCTTTTTTCTTCCCATCTAAACAGTTACTTGTATTAAGAAAAATCACTATTTCTGATCTGAAAACTTCATTTTGGGGAAATTTCATTGTATACTTATTTATTAGCTACACATTAAATTTTACATGGTAAAACAGCTTCTTCCCCCAAATTTTATCATTTTTAAGAAAAAAGCTGAGCATTCACATCAAGGATTGTAAGAGTGAGTCAAAGGAACAAGAGATATGCCAGCTTCCCAAACTGGAATTTTGCAGCTGTGTGCCATGTATCAATTGAAATAGGTCAATTACATGAATTAAAATAGGGCATGAAAGAAGAAGAGAGACAAAATATGGCTAAGCAGAGAAGAGCTGTCTAACCAGTGAAAATCTGTCTGAACGGAAAAACCCATTTAAGAAGCGAGACCAATAATGACTGGAATCAAATAATTTGTCATGATCTTATGTTGGTCTTACTCAATTGATTTTTTTCAGCCTACATCCATACATTTGGAAACATACAAATATCAGGTCTTAAAGCATAATTCATTAAAGGGCTATGGATATAAATTATGTATCTTCAAAATTATAATCTTAGAATTCATTATCAATTTTTCCCAAATGGATTAATATATAAACTTTATCCCAAAGAAGATTTAGTCAAAGCAATGAATAACTTTGATTATTTGATTTTCCTATAAATTATTTACATTCTTAATTTGGAAAAATGTATAACAAAATCTTTATTAATGTTGACTTATTGACCAACACATCAGCTTTCCAAGGATAAAACACTGACAGCATGCATTCTAAATTAAATATTTGGCCACTCCTTCACATTTAAAGTAAGATCTTATGGAAATAAAAAGAGGAGGAAAAGAAACTAATGGTAATTAAATAGTAAATTATCTCTCTGATTAGGTCTTTTATGTTTGACAATTCTTTATAACCAATTTATTCACATAGACTATTTCTAGTTCTATTTCCACAGGTCACTTGCATACTGTAAATTCAGATTAATGTACACTTAACATAAGAAATTTGGCTTGCTTTTTAGATGTACAAACCACAAAGAAATAAGGTAAAGATTATCAATTTACAATCAGAAA
Organism: Manis javanica; assembly: GCF_040802235.1. NCBI lineage: Eukaryota > Metazoa > Chordata > Mammalia > Pholidota > Manidae > Manis > Manis javanica. The sequence continues at coordinate 122,018,167 of NC_133160.1, read as the reverse complement.
TAACGTGAGAGTTCCAAAATGTGGATGTATATGATATACAATATTGAAAAAAGAATTTTGCTTTTACAACAACAAAAATTCATTAAAATCTTCATAAAACTGTCCCACTCACAACAGCAATAAACTTATAAGGTACATAAAAAGAGTCAACAAGAAATATGTGAGGCTATAGTAAGAGAAAAATCAACTTTACTGAAGAATATTAAAATAATTGGAATGGTTATAAACTTCTAGTTATCAAATCAATAAGTCACAACAAACAGCATGGTGACACTAGTTAATAATAATGTATTGCATATTTGAAAGTTGCTAAGAGTAGATCAAAAAAGTTCTCATTGCGAGAAAAAAATGTAATGATGTGTGTTATGGATGTCAACTAGATTTATTGTGGTAATTGCTTCATAATATATACAAATATCAGATCATTATGTTGTATACTTGAAACTAATATAATGATATATATTAATTATATTTCAATAAAAATATTATAAAAAGAAAAGACTTGATATAAGAGAAAAATATCTGTTCATGGATTGGAAGGTTTAATATTTGAAAGATGCTTCTTTTCCAAAAATTAGTCTATTAATTCAGTAATATCCTGATTGAGATCCCAATATAAGTTTGTTATGGAAAATTATTCTTGGCTTTAAAACTCATGAGGAAAAATAAGTGCACATTTAAAAAAGAAATAAGATGTAAAATTTTCCCTACTAGATAGGAATGTGTATTTGTTATTTATGTTAACTGAACTAGTTTTGCTTTGGTATAGATAGATAATGAGTCAGTGGAAAGGAAAAGAGAATCCAGAGATAGACCCATGGATACAAGGTCCTCAGTAAGCCTCATGTTCTATTATGGATGACCTTGCATAGTTTCCTACCAAATTAGATAGTGGTGAACTCAGTAACCTATATGAAATAAAGGAAATGTGTGCCTTTTGAGGAGAAGTCATAAAAGACTTTGAAGCTTACCATGTGGTCTCTCTTGGATCAGTCTGGAGGAAGCCACAGTCATCTCTTACAGACACATAGGTAGCCTTATGGGAAAGTTCACCTGGTGAGGAACTGAGGGTTTGTGCCAACAGCCAGCCCTAGTTGACAGAAAAGTGAACAAACCATCTTGGAAGCAGATACTCTAGTCCCAGTCAAGCCTTTGGATGACTGCAGCCCCAGCCGACATCTTGACTGCAACCTTATGGAAGACTCCAAGCTAGAGCCACCCAACGATGCTCACAAATTTATGGCCCACAAAACTGCAAGATAATAAATGTTTATGGCTGTTAAAGCTACTAAGTTTTGAGATAATTTGTTACACAGCAATCAATAACTAGTACAGTTTTCTGTACCTGAAAATAGGGTAGTTCCATAACAAAAATTAATGTGTAACAAAGTACTCAGTGTCAGATATCACATAATTTCTGTGATTACCACAATATCCTATTGGAAACAGGGGTCAAATGTATTCATTATAAAGGGAGAGTATACAGATGTATGAATACCAGAGAAAGAGGCTCATTAGGGACAATCTTATATGTTGGTTACTACAAGCCCTTTTGTTTTGAAATTAGATACATAATATAGAATTGATCACAACCTTTAACTGTTGGGACACTAATTTAAGCCATTCTTGGCCACTTGTGTGTCTGTGTGTGTGTGTGTACATGCATGGGTATGTGACTCTGTGTGACTTAATTACATTTTTAAAGTCCATATCCCATTTCTTTTCCTTCTAAAAGGCTTCCACTTTTATATAGTGTATTTACACTTACACACACATGTACACACACAACACTCTGTATACTTGTTTTCTTCACACACAGGCTCAAGGGTATGGATTTAAGATATGCTCATTTATATTTGTATATTTTTACTGTCTAATCTTTATATTTGTGTTTATATATTTGTCTTAAATATGAACATATCTCATTCCATCCACGTTGTAAGTATGCTACATGTTATTTATTTTCCTTGATTAATGGGAATTTGTTTTGTTTTCAAATATTTACCACAATAAACAATGCAATGATACAAATCCATATGCAAATATCTTTTTATGTACCTGTAAGAGATCTTCCCTGGTATATATACTTAAAAGTGGAGTTGTGGGATTTCTGGGTTATTTACATAGACAAGGTGTTCCCTACATATTGTTTACATTCTATGCAGAATGTCTGTACTTTAATTTACTTCCACTAGTAGTGTGGAGAGCTTCCTGCTGCCCCACATCCTTGCCAATAATTATTATCAGAATTACACTTTTTGTTTTGCCAGTCATATGTATAGAATAGTATCTTATCATTATTTAATTTTTAAATATTTATTACTATAAAGCTGAGCATATCATGCTTTTTGATATTTTGGGTTATGCTTTATTAATTTATTAATTTTTTATTTGCTCATATTTCTATTAGGTGTTCTCTACATTTATCAAATGCTCATTGTTCGCTGTATTAACTTTTAACTTTAACCATTCACACCTGGCACATTTTAAAACCAATTTGTGAATAAAAACATACATTACAAAACTCGAAACATGTGGTGAATTGATGTGAATGATGCTCCTAGTTAGTGATTTCCATTTGTCCATGCTCTTTCCCAACAAATATGTGATGACTTCTCCCTCTGACTTTGTTTATGGCTATCTGCGACTCTTTTCAGCAAGTGGAATGTTAGCTGATTTGATTCTCAAAAGACTTTGAAGAGTGCTTGAGCTTTCCTATGTCCTCTCTTGCTCGTCTGCCCTAAGAGAACATGCCTAGGTCAGTTTTCCAAAATCCTACCACTACCACAAGCTAACGCTCGGTCTAGCATGCTATAGGATGAAAGACGTGAGCAGAGCTGAGTTGTTCTGGTTGTGGCCTTTCAGACCAGCCAGCGCCTTGCCCCACAATTTCCAGTTAGCACAGGTGAATTGGTCATAACCCAGATCAGGAGAATTGCCCAGATGACCCATTTCTGATACCTAAAAAGTAATAAAAGGTTCTAAGCCACTTAGTTTTGGGGAGTTTGTTCCACAGCATAGGAAGTGTGTGAATCAGTGTTCAGTGAGGGAGGAAAAACCACCATGAACTATGGAATTAGGAACTATTAAAGACATTGACCTTTCTTAACTGCCACAGGAGCTAGAGATGAAAGTGCTAGGAAGGAAGTTGGATGACAGGAGGAGTCCAGAAGCCAGATGACCTTAAAACCCTAGCACATTTGACCTTGGAAACTATTAAGGAAAGACTTTTGGAGCGCTCTCTGTGAGAAGCCACATCTGTGACATCAGTGCCGAGGATACAGAATCAATGTTAGTCAATATATTGAGCAGTTAGTAAGCAGAGCAGAGGAATGTGAAGATAAGCTGGAACTTGCTGGTAACTGTTCAGTCTGTATGTTGACACACTAAAGCATGATGACCTTTAGAGAAGTAGTAGCTACTGCTTCACATCCACCTTCTAAAACTCACCAAAAGTTTTCTTTTGGTCAATTCTAACCTCAATTTGACAAACTTCCAAAAAGTATTGTTCGCTCTAACCAACATGATTTTCATAAACACCTCTTTTAACTAAACTTAATGCTTAGATAAAAACAATTAACAAAATAGCATGATCATGCTCCTACCTAACATGAAGTTACCAGCTCTCACACAGCTGGAAGTACAGAAGCCACATCAAAAAATGGTACAAAACCATGCTCCACTCTGTCTTTTGCTAATGGCTTATTTTTCTCCCAGATGAGTGGCATTCCCTTTCTTATATCCTATAATTTAAGTAGGAGCTACCTTATGTTTGATAGTAGTGGAATAAGAGATGGGGGTGAGGAGTGGTAGGGGAGAAAGAGAAAACATAGCTGGTTAACATCAAAATAAAGAAGAAATGCTGATGTGTCTCAAAGATCTCATTTCTCTAGCTATCACTTGGCCATAGGTGAAGTTCTATTTATAATTTCTTACATTTATTCCATATTCCTCTGTCTTTCAGCAGTTGCTTCAGTTGGTCACAGTCCCTTGCCTAGTGTGATAAACCCTACCTACCATCATTTCTGGGACGTCTGTGGCATTTGTAGTCTGAACTGTTTTTCAATTTTGAATGGTCAACCAACTTTTATCACACAAGTTGGTTATACCAAGGAGCACCCCAGAACCATTGTTAAGATGAATCTTAAGTTAATACTCCATTAATTCTTCTGACCTCCTTAAGAATCTAGTCTGACTGGTGGATCACAATGGTGTTTTGGGTCACCAAGAATGAGAGTCACATCAAAACCAGTGTCCAGTAACCCCTCCAAAGTTACTTTTACTTTTCAAAGACAGAGTTATCCTGGTAAGTTACAAGTCATTTTAGGAAAGGATGTAAGAAAGATTTAAGTTTGCCAGTATATCAAGATCTTTTCTTAGAGGAACCTGTCTCCTCCTTAATTAAAGAGACAATTGGTCGGTTAATTGGCTCAATTCTGAGAATTCTTTACCTAGTGACTCTATTGTGATTCAAATCAGACTTCTGTTAAAGCCCTGAGGTTGAACAGTTTCTACTTGTATAAACAAAAGAAATTTTAGTAGGCTGCCCACCTATTGCTGTCCAGGTACATCATGATCTATTGGCCAATGCAAATGATCCCTATGAACTCATGGTAATCGCATGTACCTTGTCTCTAGTAACTAACTGCTACCACTTGGCCTTTGCCCATTTCAGTGGCAGCATTTCTCACTATTATTCCTGATCTGCAGAGAGTGACCATTATGGGGCTATTAAAGGATATCATTTCCAATATGTTTCTCAAAGGCTTTGTTAAGGGACTCTGACTATTCTATTCAACTTCCTAAAGGATAAAATTAGGAACAGAATAATCAAATCTTATAAATCCATTCCAGCTTTCAGTCTCACTTTGTCTTTGAATATCTTCCTCTACAGTATACCAAGACTTTCTGGCATTTCAGAATTTAATGTGTAGGCGACCTTCACATAAACAGAATTTAAATGCAGAGGTCACCTTCACATTCTGGTTTCAGTCAGCAAAAAACAACCAATAAGAGCCTTTTCTAGCCAGTTAAACCAATACATTGAATCCAGAATCTCTGCCAAGTGCACCCGTAAGGGAATAGAAGGTCCACAGCTAAGTCCATGGGAAGCTGACAGGTGGACCCACCGCCAAGAATCAGGTGGCAAGTCTGGGCCACAGCTGGTGTCCTAGGTGGTCAGCAATCGGGAAGGAGAGCTGGATGTGAAGCAAAGTTAGGCCAACTTGAAAATTGCCAGGACTTCAGTATTTCCTTCTCCACATCTAACCACACTAATCTTCAGAAAGTAAAAACTACTGCTTCACTTATAACTTCCAACTTTTAAACTTACTCTTGCCTCATCCAACTCTAACTTGGAGCTACATAGGGAGATGCATTTTGGGGAACACTGTTCCAGCCTATCGAGCTGAGAGCATACAAACTGCCACAGAAGGCAGCTTCCATGACCTCAAAAGTTCAGATAAAATAAATCCAGGCCAGACAGCATATTCAACAGAGATACATTACAAGTATTCCCTTTGATATTGAAAAGGGAAAGAAGATCAAAACCACTACCATTATTCAACATAAAAACCCTGATATATGCAAACAAATGAAAGAGAGAAATGCCATATAAGAAATGGGCAAGACAAAAAATCTTAGCAAATTATCATTTATGTAGAAAGCCTTAGAGATGAATGTGATCATTAATATTCTTGATGGATTCCAGGTCAAGATATATAAATCAAGGACCTTTTTTTTTATCTCTACAGTAGCCAATTAAAAATATAACAGAAAAATCTATACTATTTGACACTGTGAAAAAAACTATACAGAACCTAGACATGAATCTAACCAAAACACATGTAACATTGGCTAATGTAAGTGATCACTACAGACTTCATGTTTCATGTGTGGATGAAGTAATGTCATATTACAAAGGTATCAGTTTCCCTTCATCTATGCCATTCTGCAATTCAAATCAAAACCTAAGCTAAATAAAATATTTTTAAAAAATTTTGCAAAGTGATTCTAAAATGTATACAGAAAAATAAAAAATCCACAAATATCTAGGAAAATTAATAAAAAGATTCACAGTTCAGAGAATGCTGCTGTACAGATAATAAGATAACACTGCAAATGCATGATAGTTGAAATGGTATGCTGTTAGTGAAAATGGAATAAATTAAATCAGTGGAACAGAACAAATAATAGAGAGTTAAGCATATGCAATAGTTGTTATTTGATAGAAATGTTAACAAAGCTGTTAAAAATAATGGACTTCTCAATTGTCTTGTATAAACTGGCACAGTATATGGATAAAAGTAAAATTAAAATTCTAACTTATTTCATACTAAAATATTATTTCCAGAAGTGTTGAAGACCTAACCATGAAGAATTATGACCTGGGAAAGAAAATGAAGAGGGAGAATTTTTGACATTAGAATAGAAAAGGATTTCTTTTTTTTTTTTAATTTTGGTATCATTAAGATTAATGTAGATTAATCAATTACATGTAGAATAGGAAAATATTTCTTAAAGACCCAAAAATAACATCCCATAGGAGAAATTTGATGAGTTTGGTTATATCACAATCAAAGATATCTCTTTAATGATGCATACATATATTTATATTAAAATGATATACATGTATATGTGTTTAGCATACAGAAGAATATTTCGAAGGATAAATAAACTTTTAACAGATAGAATTGGTTTTCAGAGAGTATTTTTTTGGTGGAAATTTCAATTCCTTTTGCAATAATACTTGAATTTCTTTTATGGAATATTTATATATTACTTGTTTAGCTGACAATACATAAAATTAAAGCAATTATCAAAAAAAATCAAAAAATTGGAAGATGTATCCATTTTTTGTGGATGTCAGATTTATGGACTAATTTTATGTTCTTCTTCATACTTTCGCTCATTTTTCATATTTCCACAATGAATAGGCATTATTTTATAGCAAAAAATAAAAATTCATTTAATTTTAGTAGAAAAGAATGCCTAGTTTTTCTTCTTCATTGTCTCATTTACTAGAAAATAAATACACAGGTAATTTTTGTAGTTATAGAAATTAATAGAATTTTCTGGTAGATCATGGCTGACCTGTTTAAAATCATCTCTGATCTATTGTAAAATGTCAACCAAACTTTATATCTTAATCTTTTTTAGGGACAAGGTATGCAGAACATAAGAGTATTCTACAAAGGAAAAATTTCCAGGAAACCACTGACACCTTATTTTATGTTACTTTCAGCCAATGAATCACAATTTCATTATATAAACACAAATGGGACTTTATGATATATACACCATATCGTGTATCAATTTCCATTACAACAGGAGAATTGTAGAGTTGAACAGGAAACCTCTCAGTAGGAAAATTACATAAAATTCATTTTGCATTAATAAGAACAATAATAATCTATTGTTCTGAATAAAGTCCCAGGTTTTTTTTTATTCAGGCATATACAATAAAATGTACCAATCTCAGTGTACAGTTTAATGAACTTTGACATGTGTATATAGTCATATAACTATTACCAAGATCAAGATACCAAACACTTCCACTTTTTTTTCCCCTTCACCTACTTCTCCTATCCCCTCACTCTTTTCCTCTATGGCAACTGCCAGTCTGTTCTGTGTGTTAATGAGTGTTTTATTTATTTGTTTGTTTTATTTTTTGAATTCCACATATAAGTGAAATCTATGGCATTTGTCTTTCTCTGACTTATTTTACTCAACATAATTCCACCCATGTTGTTAAAAATGGCAAGTCCATCCATGTTGTTACAAATGGCAAGATTTCATTTATTTTTATGGCTGAATAATATGTATGCATTATATATATTTTTGACATTTTATGTCTTCCTCTCTCTCTCTATACATATATATATATACATATATATACATATATATATGTATATATATATATAATCTCTCCTTGTCTTCCATATGATTCATTAGTCACATCTCCAGGTTTTAGCCATCTGTTCTTTGTATCAGTATGACCATGCCCAGTAAAGAACTATGGCAGAAATTGTGTGTGTGTGTGTGATCACTACTGTGGTGGGATTGAAAGGACATTGAAAATTCCACTAGCTCAGCTATTTCTTTGCCATTAGGGCACATGGTGTTTCAAATGCCATCTTTGGACTCATTCCTTCAGAATAAAAGTAAGAGATGTTCAGTATTCATATTTAGTTGTAAATGCCTGTATATAATTTATAAAATAGTATTCACAGGATTTTTATTCTCTAAGAGGTTACATGAGAAATTCACATGGACTTAAGTAATGTTAAAGCTAGAATGTGAGTTCATTCTCATCTGGTACAATCTGTTCATTTTATAGATGGGAAACAGGGTCAGAGATAAAGCTTGGCTCGAGGTCATAAAGCTAGAGAGTAGTCTGACTAGTGGAATTTTCAACTAACTTCTGGTAAGGAACCGTTTTCATTCTTATCACAGTACTTCCCTTCTCCACATTAATTATACATTTTAGAAATGCAGGTTCTGAACTTTTGCAACCGTTGTGCCTTTTTTGGGTTATTTGAAACTCACCAGAGAACAAACATGACTATTTGACAATTCCACCACTGAGGAAGGTGATGTTTTTCATGACAATATAGATTTGCTTCTTTTCAAACCACAGAAACCAGACCTATGACTGTGCAGAGCCCAATAAGTGAAAGACTGCTGACAAAATGATTTAATACAGACTGTGTAAAGTGTCAGTTATTAAATGTTTCATACTTAGTGATAAGAGACAAGGGGAGATAAATAACCACTTCGGTGACACATTAAAAAATATGCTCAGTAGAGATGAGGCACCTAAATTGTCAAGTTAGGAATGACCCCATTAGAAAAGTAAGAATCATGGGAAAAGAAAGCAAAAGCAAAAGCCATGCTTTACACTGAATAACAATATGAGAAGTTATCCTGAATTTTCCTGACAGCTTCAGTAAACACAAGGCTCATTCTCCAGCAAAATCTGGGCCCTATAGTGTTATTTCTCTTTGAGGTTATTTTTTTTTATTGCCAGTATACTTAATATTGATTCTTAATGGCATTCAAACTAAGTCTATAACTTTTCAAATTTGAAATGAAGATAGCAAATAATTATAATCTCAATAATTCATATATTCAATAATTAATACTATTCAGCATATAATAAATAATCTTATCTGTATTCAGCATTTTTAATAATTCCCATATTTTTATTTATATGCCAGTATTTTATAAAGTGTGATATAAAGTAAACTATTCCAACTTGCTTTTTTTCCCCTCTTGTTCCATGTTAATGTACACAAACATTAGCATGCATAAGGGTATGGTAGATCTCTATAGTTAATTTTGTTACATGATATATTTGTTACTTTCATTAAGAAAGTTCTGTATTCCTATGCTCTAGGGTAGTGCTTCTCAAACTCTAATGCACACATCCATCATCTGGGAATCTTGTTAAATTCAAATTCTGTAGGTCTGGGCTGAGGCTGAGCTTACGTATTTCCCATAATCTCCCCTGTGAAACTGAAGTTTGCTGTTCTGCAGACTGAACTGAGTATTGAGTTGAGCCAGGGTTTCCAGAGCAGCGACAGTAGTGGTGCATGGGAGGCTGTATGGAGGGCAAACCATTGGCTACCCCAGCACTTGCTCCATACCGGTCTCCAGACGGATCCAGGAACCCTAGGACTCACTGTCAAATGCTACTTGTTCTTTCAGTTTTTTTTTTTCTTTCTTTCTTTCTTCTCCTTTTTTAGTTTCTTTTCTTTGCTCTACTGCAAATAGGCCGGAAACAAGAACTGTATATAATGCATATATGTATTAAATATACTTGGTACTTTGCTTAAAAACCTTGAAAAGTTTCAGGTTAGTGACAGTTCTTCTTTTATAATTAATAGGTGTGGACTCAATTTGAAATGAAATTCAAAAGTGGAAAACTGTAGAACAGGAAATTGATTAAAATAATTTAATTTTTTAGTATAAATTCAGGCTTCTCCTTTTTCTAGTATAAATTCCCCATAAAGAATAAAGTATACCAATTGTATGAAATCCTACTGAATATCAATAGTATATTTATAATATATTAGGTATTAATCATGGCTTAATAAACTTCCTGGTTTCTACAAAGTTCTGCCAAATTCACTATCTTTTTAAAACTCTTTTAACTAACGCTACTTTGAATCAGGTCATATCTTTCTATGCAATTAAGACAAAGCTTTACTTCATTTATTTTATGAAGAGTTTCACTGAAGCTTTATGCACAATGCATAACCAAAACTTTCTGATGTATCTGATATTCTGATGAAAATTCTGATTTTATATATAAATGTGTGTATACTGTTAGATATTAAGCATTGTATAATTAGCCAGGCCCTATTTGTCTGGAATTTGATTATTTTCTTCTAATATCTAGAGGAAGAGGAAAATGAAGAAATTAGTATAAATGTCACAATAAAATAAAATACTTAATATCTTAAACTTATCTTTAAACTTTGACTGGCATGAATGCTGGATATTATAAACTAAAACATTCCTCTTTCTCTAGAAGAGTTTGTGTAACAATTATATAAGCGTGTACTATTCTTGCTAGAGTTGTTTTATCGATACTACAAAGGGCAAGCTGGGTGCTATCATTTTGAAGGCCTCAATCTACTTAACATCACCTATATGCAAATGTATCCATATTTTTCCTAAAAATTTTCCTTTTAAAACATTTTGGAAGAATTTTTTTAATTTTGCTTTTAAAATGATATAGCCAAAGATAGCTAACCTAATGGCAATTGCTCATTTTTATGACAATTAATATCTATCCTAGAAATTCTTGTGAATGAAGAAAACTTTCAAATTTTAAAAAGTATATCATCTTTCTTTAAAAACAAAAATGTACTCTTATCATTACCATGAGCAGTATATTTCTTGGTATTTACCTAAAGGAATTGAAAACTTAATGTCCACGCAAAAACCTGCTCTCAACAACTTTATTCTTAGCTGCCCAAACCTGACAGTAACCAAGATGCCCTTCTGTAAGTGAAAGCATACATATACAAAGGTACATCCATACAATGGAATATTATTCAGTGCCAAAAAGAAATGAGCAGTCAAGCCATGAAAAGACATGGAGGAAAACAAAAGGCATATTACTAAGTGGAAAATGCCAATCTGAAAAGTCTACATACTATATGACATTCTGGAAAGGGTAAAACTATGCAAACAGTAAACAAATCCATGGTTGTGATGGCCTAGTGGGGAGGTAGGTAGGGATGACTAATCAATGCACAGATATTTAGGACAGTGAAAATACTCTGTATGGCCCACAAAAATGGATATATGTCATTATACATTTGCCCTAACCCACAGAATATACAATACCCAGGTGAACCCTGATGTAAAATACGGACTTTGAGTGGTAATGATGTGTTAATGTAGATGCGTGGACTGCAGCTAATGGACCACTCAGATGCAGGATGCTCCAAGCGGAAGAGGCTGTGCGTATGTGGGGTCAGGGAGCAGGTGGGAACTCTCTGTAATGTCTACTTAATTTTGCTGTGAACCTAAAATTGTCCTAAAAAGTAAAGTTTTTAATAAAAAAATATAGTTGAAGGCATATGAACACAGAATTTTACAACTAATGAAGTTAACATATTTTTATATATATCCAGTTAAACTTTGTAGTTTTCAATAAACTTTTTATTGAAGTTTAAAATATATATAAAAATACACATTATAGTGTACACCTTGCTAAAATTTTATGATATGAACAAGTCAAAGTGTAATACATAGAATGTATACTATCAGCTGTATTTCACTTTCATATTTAAGGGTTTCTCTCCAACATTCCTGCTGCTGGCTTCCTGCGGGAAAAAAGTTATATCATGCTCATCTATGAATTCCTAGGGCCTGTATTTACAGGCATATAGTAATCTATTGAAAATATATGAATGAATAAACAATAAATAAACATGTTAATTATGAAAATCTCTTCTTAGACTATTGTCCTATATAAGCCAGTATTAAGGCTCATTTGTTGTTCATAAATCTTCAGATTTTCAGTGGAATATCAAAGAAAAAAAGGGGTATGTTAAAAAATATTTTGTCATTGGAATTATTTAGAATTGCTATGTGGTAATAATGAAAAACACACCAATCTTTATTTTTTGTTATTATTGAACTTAAATTCTCTAGAGGCCACACACTCTCTTATCACCTGAAATGGGATAACCACATCCACTGTAGAGAGCCACAACAACTTGTACCCTATTGTATGTTCTCATTCCATAACATACATACTTCCACACTCTGGTTCAATTGTTGCAACATGATTACTGTTAATTAAAGCTTTCTTCAAGCCAACCTCAATGTAAATTGAGAAAAATTAAGTTAGTGTAAAGAAAGATCAGAATTTTAAGTCATTTTGACTTAAAAAAGTAGTGATTGTGATATTATAGTACTGTTGCTAGTCTTTCAGATAAAAGTAAGCATTTATTTCTCTTGCTCTCTTTCTTCTTCCCGCTCTCCTCTCAATACAGTTTAAAAATATTCTAAAGTATAAGCCTGGACATGCAACTGGATATACAATGTTCCACCACTTACAAAAAAATATCTTTTGCAATATTGGGTATGAAACCAATAAAGATCAATGATATCTGTTATCAAGCTCATCCTGATATGTTCTGTGTGTACTTTTGTTTGATATTAAAATCTAACTTTTAAAATTAAAAAGTTATTCATTTGATAATAACACATAATCTTTACTACACTTTGTTGTAGGATATTTAAGGGATAAACTTGAAATGTAGATTTGACCAAGGGACATATTTGTAGGCAATCTAGCTGAAATCACCTTTCATACAACAATGCTTCTATTTTCTATTAAGAATGATTTTTCATGGCTCTCATGGCTGAAGTGCTCTGCATATGAAAAACTTCCCTGTCATCCTAGCACCTTTAATCAATCATTTAATTTTGTTATTTATAGGTTTATAAAGCTCACAGCCATGGTTCTTTGTTCTTCCTTTGAAGAAACTGAAAGACTCAAGGTGCTATCAATAAAGTACTTAGACTAGTGAAGGTAATCAGATATAATTCTGGTTATTTCACTTACTAACTAGTGTTAGTACACTAGTACTAGTATATATTACACTTCAGGATTATTTTAAGAATTAGAAAAGCTCATATTTGTAAGATGCTTGTTTTAACATCTCGTACATAAAAAGCATTCTGTCAGTGTTCATTATTAGGTATGTACTTTTTACTGATACTATTCGTCATTTTGACAGCGTGCAAAGAAGGAAGTTAAACAGCTGATTCAAGGGAGTGCAAAGGAGAATGGCCTAAAAGTTATGTTTTTCAGCTAGCACTGCATAGGGGGAAGACCAAAGGCTGCCATTCCCTAACCGGTGTCTTAAGTTCATTACTAAACAGTCTATTCAAATCAAACAAACGAAGACCAAAGACTCATAAAATCCTCCCTACAAATTACAACCAAGCACAACTGTAACAATAAGCCTTCCTTTTCCTACAAAATTCTAGTGAAGTTATATTAACCTTCACTTCAATTTTAATTTTATCTTTTACCTTAATTAAGACTTAAAAAGAAACATTGAAAAAGGTTTTTGTCTCTGCTGACTTAGCACAGTCTCATCATTCAGCAACAATTTAAATAAATTAGGTAATTGGAACTGGGTAATAAGATGGTAGTCCTTTCAACTTCCACTTATATATATATATATATATATATATATATATATATATTTTCTTACTGTCTTTTTGGCTCCATGTTTGAAGCATCTTTTTAAAAAGCGCTTCCAACTTGGAAGCAGAAATGACAACATGTTGTGTTGGCAGCGATTGATGCTTGTCGGGAGAGCACAGTGAAGCCTGAGTACCTTCAGTGTCACCCAGGCAAGCATTAATCAGTACTTCGGCACAGCCTGAAGGGACTTTTTGTGATAATAAAAAAGGAATTTTTCCCCAAAATGTATGTCAAAAATGTGTGTTGCAAGGATTTCTCTGGAAAGAAACCATTTTTGATGAAAGCATTTTCCTTTTATATGAAATGAAACATTTTCTGATTTGACACACAGCATGTCAGTTCTGGGGTGGTTAGGGAAATATACCACTTATAACTTAAAAAATGACTGACAGTTGTAAATTATATCAAAGCCTATTAAATAAAAAGAATGCTCTTCAAGGTGAGGTAATACCTCATATATACATAAGGGTTATCAAAAACCCATTAAATGCGACCCTTTTAAGTTTTCCAGCTGAGATTAATTTCCCAGCATAACATCCCCCTTTTATAGAAAACCTTCTCCTCTTGGAAACTCTTGTTCTCATGGGGCCTTTCCACCATTTCCATGATAGCCAGGGGCTAACCAGCAACCCTTCACAATCTCGTAAGGCATTTCATTTAAATTTATATTGAGAAATTTATAGTCTTATTAAGTTGTCGTCCCCTGAGATTCATTTTGCCATGTTTCATTGGTATGTCATTTTAAATAGGTGCCATTTAAAAGCTTGCCCCATATTTTTAGGGGCCATACTACAATCAAATGAGGTTAAATCAAAATTTGAATGTTTCCATGTGGGTAACCAAAGAAGTTATTTTTCAATACTTTGGTTTTGCATTACTTATTCATATGTGCTGCCTAAAGCTTCTGAAATCTCTCAGTATAGATGTTTTGTTTTCACTGAATCTTCCTGGGTCATCAGGAAAGTAATGTTAGTAGGCTGTATGTGAATAAAGAAACAACTTATAGGAAATAATTGGTGTAGCCCAAAGATTTGCTAACTTAGAAATAAAAGACGAAATAAATTTTGACATCAAGGAGCTATGTAATATTGAGCACACCAGTTTATTAAGTTGGGACTCATTCAGTTTTCTCATTTATAAAGTTTAAAAAAAAGATTATTCAACTATGAGTTCTATGATGCATGTATACTTCTAGAAGACATGAAGGAAATTTCAGCCGAAAAATAATGTTTATTTAAAAATTGCTAGTAATGTCATTAAGCCCATTTAATAAATTTCATATGCATGTTCTTAAGTGATTATCTGTTCTATTTTGGACCCAAAAACATATATCAAAATGAAAATTGGAAGATAGAACTCAGTAAACTGTAAAGAGTGGTGATCCTTAAACATCTTGAAGCACTCATAAATTAATGTTAGAGGATAATTCATTTATTGTAGACATATTATTATTCTAATAAGTAGTTTTGAATGTCTATAATCATTTGAGAATTCTAAGTTAATTTTTACATAATTTAAAGGTTTTTTAATGAATTTTTGAAAAGGAAATCAGTTTCCCCAATGTATTTGATACCAATATTTACAATTGTTTGAGTAAATATGGATGTAAGAAAAGCTTTCACAGAACCATGTAATCGATTAAGGGAGCATATTTATTGAGGGCCTACTACATAGCAGGCTTTCTGTTAGAGCATTTGCATGAGCAATTTTATTTAGCTTTTACCAAAGCGCCATATGTGGTATGTGATTATTCCCAATATATAGGTGGAGAAACTGAGGCTTAAAGAGTTAAGTATTTAAGAAAATTACATAGTTTTTAAAAGATGAAAGTGAACTACAAAGTTTTGTGTATCTGAATCAAACTTAATGTTGTTTCTTGCCCTCAGGCCATTTGTAATGTCCTTTGTGAAAATCATATATGTAAAAAAGTTACTATCTTTCAGTTTCCTCCAAGTTATAATGCCA
The DNA here is from genome assembly GCF_040802235.1 of Manis javanica. NCBI lineage: Eukaryota > Metazoa > Chordata > Mammalia > Pholidota > Manidae > Manis > Manis javanica. The sequence continues at coordinate 122,002,461 of NC_133160.1, read as the reverse complement.
CCATCTGAATCCAAGTTACCATCCCCTTTATATAAATTGTCATAATAGGCTGCTAAGCAGTATTTTCTGATCAACTCATGTTCCCCCCAATCCATTCCTTATAGAACAGCCACAGTGATATTTCAAAAAATAGAAGTATGATCATTGCAGTCCCTTGTTTTAAAATCCTGTAATGACTGATCAGTGCTGTTAGAATGCAATCCTAAGAATGAAGTCCTGCATGATATGACCTGGGCTTCCTCTCCAAACTCGTGGTCTACATCTCACTCATATCACTTATGCTGCAGGAACTTTTCTGTAGAGCTTAGTGCTCTTACATGTGCTGTTTTTTCACCTGGACAGCTCATTGCAGATTAACTTCTATATATCTTCCAGTACTCAGTTTAAAGGTCATTTGTGCAGACTAGGTTATTCTTTTCCTTTTCAACGGTTCTAATTCTAGGTTGATTCTGTGTTTAATATTTACTTCTCTCCCTAAATAGTAATCCCCTGAATAGAAAACCCAGGAACTGTTTCTGCTTTGTTCACTGCAGTACCCACTGTACTTGGAATAGAGCTGATGCTCATTCATTCATCAAATTTTTGTTGAATGTCTCCTCAGTGCCAGGCATAAATTTAGATAATGGGAATATATTAGGGAGAAAAATAAACAAAAATTCTGTCACTCACAAGCTTTCATCATAGTGTACAGAAGAAAGATAGTATAAATGTAACAACTGCATAAATGTGTGGTATTTTAGAAGTTGATGAGTGTTATAAAAAAATAGATAATGGGAATGGTGAATATAAGGGAAGGACTAAAATGTTAAATGGGTGGTCAAATGGTCCTCACTGGTAAGGAAAAATGTGCTCAATAAATATTTTTCAAAAGAATGCATGAAACTTAAGATAGAATGGTTTAACAAATGCCCCAAAAGATGCACAATAATGTCCTAAGAATTTGTGGAAAAAATACATGTCAATAAGGGATAAACTAGGAATAGTTTTATAAAGGAAGTGATATTAAAACTAGGTTTTGCAAAAATGTGTAAGTTTGAAAGACCGACCTTAAACATGAGTTTAGAAAAATAAAAATAAATGTAACAAGCAAATATAAGAAAGTACAGATACTCAAGGACTGGTAAGTCTGACTGGTGGCATATGAGTGAGTACAGGCCCATACTCATTATAGTGGTTGAAAAGATTCATTAATACTTGATTGTTCAAAGCCTAAAGGTTATAAAAAGACAAAGTTCAGTACTATAAGCTGTGAGAATAATTAGGCAATTATTTGAGAGTTTATTTGTATGGTGTGTCTATAAAAACTGGAGGCCCTAGTACCATTTAATAAACTAAACAAACCAACAAAAAGGTAATAATAGTTTACATCAAGGTAATGGTAACTTAACAGAAATTGGAATTTACTGTTTTTGGCAACTATTAGGATAAGTGCTGTGACAAACTTAAAAAGTAAGATATGACTTCTAAATACTAATTTTGAGTGATAATAATAAAGGAGATACCAGTTACTAAGATGGAGTTGAGATAAAGAGCTCATTTCTGGAAAAATGATGAATTTTATGTGACATGCCTTTGAATATTCAGTTATTACCTTCAGCATTCAATAGAATTAACTCATAAGATTTGAGAAAAGGATTGTGATATATACATTGTTCATAACCTTCAACTATTATCTCTGTGCAACTGAGACTGATGAGATATCTCAAAGAAAATGTAATGAGAACCCTAAAGAACACATACTGGGCTAGAAAGAGAATGCTGTAACAAGGAGGAGGGGATGTCAAGGAGATAAGAAAACATAGTCAAGAAAAATAAAACTAGAAACATATAAAGTATTAAAGCCAAGGAATGAACTAATGATAAAAATAAGAGATCATTTAGCTACTACAGAAAAAGATAAGAACTAAAAAAATGGTCATTGATAATCTGGAGATAATAAGAAAAATAAAACAATAGAGTTCATCCACTGATGTTGATATTTAAGAGCCAGCAGAAGTTTTAAACCTGAAGGAAGCAGTTCATAAAGTAGAAAAGATGGAAATAGGAAATAGTAAGGAAATAAAATTTCTAGAGTCAAAGATCTTGGTGGCAGAAATCCTCTATGATCTGTTCCAAGGTAATCATTTACTCCACTATTAAATACCAGGCATTCTTCTATATGCATATGGTATAGAGCAATGTACAAAACAGACATTCGCTATACTCATGGAGGTTGAATTATAATGTGGAAAGACAGATGAGAAACACTTAGTATAGAGATCAGATGATGAAGAGTTACAAAGAAAAATACTGCAGACTGAGAGTTAAGGAGTCAGCCTCGAGCAGGGAGGGTTTCAAGCTGAGTGGACCGAGGAAGCCTTGCTGACGTGGGGTAAAAGGAGCAATACGCAAAGGGGAAGATAAACTGTTCTTAGAGAGAAATGCTTCAGAGAGAGAAGTACATTCCAAAGCTGAAGCAGGACCTTACTTGGTATGTTCTAGGAGCTGGACTAGAGTAAGTTAGAGGGACCGAGGTGGGAAAGCAGTTCAGAGAGCAGAGGGCTAGACCCTAAGAGGCCTTGCCAGCCACTTAAGCCTAGTGCTGCTTTGCCCAGCAGAATCTCTGCACACTGCAATGTTCCGAGAAGGCTGAAATGACCTGACTCTCACCTGGGATGTGCTGTTGCTTTGATGCAAAGGAGTAAGGGTGTAAGAAGGGAAGTCAGCGAGAAAGTTATTATAATAATCTAGGTGAAAGATGGTAGTGTTCTGGACAATGATGGGTATGGTAAGAAATCAGATGACAATTTGAAGCTTGAGCAAAATAGATTTGCTGGTGGATTTTACTGAGTTTGAGAGAAAGAGTAGTTAAGGATAACTCCATGGTTTTGGGGTGAGCATCTGAAGGAAAGCAATATCCACATACTGAGTTATTCAGAATTAAAACTCTAATCCCAGATTTTATTCTGAAAGTTCCATGTGGATCAGGAACTTTCATATTTAATTATCATCATTTTAGTTAAATTTCAGGAGGTAGTAGAGATAAACAGCATGTTCGATCCTCTCTGTTTAATGAAGACTCCAATAATTCATTCTCTACTTACTCTCTACCTGGGACATGTATGGAATTTGTTCATTTGTTTGTTTATTAAATTAATGAAAACAGTAAAATTAATGATGCAAAATTTTCCAAAAAAACAACTTAATACTGAGTTTTATTCCAGTTACTTTAATCATCCCTTTCTAGTTATATCTTACGATGTTGAAAGTCATGTTTCCAAGTTACCTTTTTAAAATTTATCTGTTTTTTTTTGCTGAACTTTTACCTGTAAAGTACACTGGAGAGAGAGCAGAGGAGGAAGAAAGAACAAGTTAATAAATAAGTAAACAAGAGTTTAAGAAGGACTGAGGACATACCCTTAGCATACCTATTTAAGTGTATTTAGTGGCAGTTCTCATATAGTATCTGACCCACTATTCATAGGGCCACTTTTATATAAAAGAATATAAGGAAACTGCAGCTCGAACTATGTGTCCTACAATGATGGATGACTATGTGTGCTCCAGTACTTCAGGGATGGATTAAGCTATTGAAAAATCTCTCAACATTGGCTAAAGAACAGTAATATATGTGAAATTCTACAGTTAATGCATCATTAAATAATTTGCGGCAACTGATTTATAGATGCAATATACTACGCTGTGTCAAACAGTGCAAAATAATAAATGGTATCAAAAAATATACTCCCAAAACTTTTGTTATAATGAGTCTTTTGAGTTTAGCTTAGCACTTAGATCTGAGTACTGAAGGCAAGCTATTTTCCCCTTGATAATATCCACAGTCTTATAGCTTTTGGCTATTGGCCTATATCTGCTAAATGCAACATTTGTAGTCTCAAGAAAATTATCTGATTTACAATAAAGGACTAAGAAAAATATACAGTTCCACTGATGGCAATAGCAACCGGTCGACTTTTCCTAGTTGGAATACTAGAAAAGGGATCTGACTTTCATTGCAGGATTCCTAACTTCTAAGGTAATTGATCTTAAACTTGAGAATTTTTACTGATTACCTGGCAATTAGCTTTTGCTGCCCTAACAAACCACCCAAATCATTGTGGCTTGTTTAATTAAAGATTCTACAGGTTAGCAATTTGAAGTGTGCTCAACTGAGCAATACTCTGCTTGTGAAAGTGTTGTGGATGTTGGCTGGCTGTTGTATGGGGGAAATGGTCTGGCAGGTGGGGGCAGATGGGGTTGCTTAGCCATATGTCTCTCATCAGCAGCAAGCTAGCCCAGGGCTATTCATTAGCTGAAGCCAGTCACGGGAGGGCACAAAGTTCTATGGCAATGCGGTCTGGTTATAAGGAAGGTGTATGGTTTTGTGAGAACTTTCATAACAAAGTACCACAGACTGAGTGGCTGAAACAACAGAAATTTTTTTCCTCGCAGTTCTGAAGTCTAGAAATCTAAGATTAAGGTGTCAGTGGTTTCCTCTGATGCCCTCTCTCATTGGCTAATCATGGCCATTTTCGTGAGTGTCTTCACATGTATTTCCTCTGTGTATTCCTGTGTGTCTTAATCTGTTAAAGGGACACCAGTACCATCAGAATAGGGCCCACCCATATGACCTCATTTTACCTTAAGTACCTATGAAAGGGCTTTTCTCCAAATACAGTCACATTCTGAGGTACTGGGAATTAAGACTTCAACATATCCATTTTGGGGGCATTATAGAAGGAAAGGACATGTCGCAGTTTTTTTCCAGTTTATTTTTATCCCTCACTAATTGATCCAGGACAACCTTATATGTGTAGCAGGTAACTGTTTATGAGGATCTCAGGTCTCTGACCTGAAAGTGTCCCTTTAATAACAGAATTTTTCCAAAGTTAGAGATTACATTTTAGGTGAAGGCAAGGATTCTCAATCTCTGCACACCTGACAATTTGACCGAATCATTCTTTGCTGTTCTAGGCAGTGCAGGATGTTTACCAGTATCCCTGGCCTCTGCTCACTAGATGCCAGTAGCTCCCTTTCACCAGTCATAACAATCAAAATGTCTCCAGATACCAGCATTCTCAGTGGAGTAAAGATTTCCTGTAGTGGAGAATTACTGGGTTAAGAGGTAAATTCTAAGGAGAGGAAGAGTCCTTTCTTCAACTGATATTTAACTTAATAGGAAGAAGTAAGACATGAACTTTTAGCATCTTCTACTGTATTTTTCTAAAACTAAATTGATTTATCAGATTTTATATTTTCTACCTTCAAGAACAGAATCACGTGTGCATGAGACTGAGAACATACCAATTGTGAATAGTGAGCCAGTCAGAACTCACTTGCTTAAGACGACAGGTTAGAGTGCCACAGTGAAATTTCCTTAGAGCACTGACCCTACTGCAAAGATTAGCTTCAGTCTTCTAAGAAGTTTATTTTTTTTCCTATTCAGGAAAATAAAAAAATTATAAATAAAACATTGATATGAAAACATTTTTAAAATAAGCAAATGAAAATACACAAAAACACTTTGACAACCAGTTTTATGAATTGGTCTTCTCTTAGTAAAAAGAAAATAGTTTCATTTAAAATAGGAAGTGAGTTCTAATGATATGAGGCTCACAATAACACATCTACATCTATATATCATAGAAGACGTGCAAAATATATCATGCAAATACAAACAAAAATGGAGGAGGCACTACTAATTTCAGGCATAATTGATTTCAAAATAAATAGCTGATCATATAACAAAGTGATTTAACATAAAAATTTAAATTAAGATAAAAACAGATTTATATAAACTCACATGTAAAATTACATGACAAAATGTTCAAGTCAATCACTGTATAATATATAAAAACTTTACTTTGAGCTATTGTCATATCACTAGAAATCAATGACAGATAAGTACATGAAAATTTATCAAGTTCAGAATATTTGGATAATGTAAATAATATGGTTATATGTATATAAATCAAAATTTGGTTATAGATATCTAAAAGTTAGATAATATTTTGCATCCTAAAATTAATGTGCCTTTTCTAATGCCTATAAAATATTACAAATTTATCCTGTAATAGATGAAGATGATACAGGCTTTAGTCTCTGACCACAGTTTAATGGGTTTAGGAACTCATTACTAAAGAGTGTTCAAAAAAAGCAACAAGAATCTTCCACTTAGTGTAGTGTAGTATCAGCCTCATGAAGACTTGATGAGAAAAATAACTTTACAATAGCTCTGACAATGATAAGCCAAAAGTAAATAAATTAATAAAACTTTGGGAAGCATATCAGCTAAATATAATATAAATGCATCTGGAATGAGAAATACTTTACCTCTGATCTTGCTAAGTATCATGCTACAAAAAGTTGTATACGTTTTCACTTCTATAAATATGAGAATCTTTTACCTACACCCTTTGTGTTCAACTGTTAAGCACATACATGTGACTGTGAATTTTTTCCATGACTTTTAACTCTTTCCTATACATTTGGCTGTAACTTTACTAAAAAATTTTATCTCTTGCCTTCTATTTGTGATGGCAAAATATTTAAAAATACTAACCACAATATTATCCTCTGCCTTTGTATTTATCAAATGCCCTCACCTGGCACTTAAGGTGTTAAGATTCCTCAACTTGATTTCCCAATCAAACTAGCTAGACATGAATTATTCACTTCTCTGTAGGGAAAAGCTAATCATGAAGCAGGAAAGAGGGAAAGAAGTTCTTGGTAATTAAAATTTTAAAGATGTTCACCAAAGTATTGGACTAAAGATCTGTATGCATACTTGATCAAAACTTTTTTCACTCTGTTTAGACTTCACTGACCAGAGGAGGGAGGTAAAAAAAGGACCACACAATGGGAGTGATACATTCAAGAGGACATGGGATGCCTTACAAACAAACACAGTCTTTTGCCAGCACCCAAGAATCTCACGAAATCAGTCTTCACCGTCTCTTTCTCCATTAAGGATCAACATTCAACAGCAACTAGCGTGTTGCCTTTTAATTTCAATCTCTGGTGTCATAGTTTGGATAGATAACCTAAGATGTTTGAAATCATCTGAGAACTAAATTTTGGAGCTATAGATCTAGAGAGATTTTGGTGGCTTGGAAAAGCTTCTGTACCTACAGTTTACTAAATGGAATATAGCCAGACAAAACAGTGGAACACACTTCCACTAAGTATGTTAGTCTCTGCAGGGAATGCATAAATTCCCTGCAGTTTACCTGTACATTAATTAAACCACCTTTCTTATCAGAAGACACTTTAATTCAAATTTAACTAGATGGATACCTCACTGAGTTTGAACACCAAGTATCTCCATACTAAGGATATTACATGAGATTTATAATATTTAGACAATAGCCACAAGTTAATCTAAGCTGGTTATTTAACTGGCAGTCTGAGAATAATTCTAAATTCTTGGCCCAGGAATGAATTAGACTACTTATTATGGGTATGTAACAAGGGATTGTGCATAAATCAGCAGTTCCTGCACCACAACAAACACCTATTGTGAAACTGAAAGGAATTGAAATAAAAAGTACCTAGAACACTAGCAAATACTTGTAAGTTATTACTATTATTATCAATTCTAATTAGCAATAAAGGAGCATATGTCAAGTGTGATGATAATATCAACTAATTATGCTAGTAGAGAATAACAAAATAATAGTGGCATGATTGCAAAAATCAAAAATCACTAGTAAATAATGCAGAAAGAATGAAATAGTTTCTCTCCTAGTTAGTAGTATGAGTTATCAAGGGTTGAAATGTCCCACACAGTTCCAACTGGGTATTTAAGGACACACAGAGCCACTCTTGACTCTCATAGACTGTTGGTGTGTTTACCAGTCTTTCATTGGAAAGAAGACTGAAATCAGCCTGTTGCTCCTACCTCTTGTGATAGGCCAGTATGTGATTTGATATCATTGTTTAAGTTTTCATTTTCCTCTTCATAAACCCCTCACACAAAATTTAGCCCCTTTCTCCTCCGTGTTTGCAGAAAGCTTGCAGCCTCTGAGTTTCTAACTTTCTGATAACTCTTTACTTCAAAAATAGTCCAAAGAACTAACATCCTGACATAAACACTTAAAACTCACAAGAAAAGAGGGCAGAACCAACATGGCGGCATGAGTAGGACAGTGGGAATCTCCTCCCAAAAACATATATATTTTTGAAAATACAACAAATACAACTAATCCTAAAAGAGAGACCAGAAGACACAGGACAACAGCCAGACCACATCCACACCTGCGAAAACCCAGCGCCTGGTGAAAGGGGTAAGATACAAGCCCCGGCCCGGCGGGACCCGAGCACACCTCCCCCCAGCTCCCAGCGGGAGGAGAGGACTCAGAGCAGAGAGGGAGAGGGAGACCAAGACTGCTAAACACCCAGTCCCAGCAATCCGCAACAGAGCGCAGACACAGTGCATGCGTGGGGTCCTGGATACTAGGGAAACAGGGCAGCAGGACTGGTGAGCAGGTCCCGAAGCTGATGCCTCTGTGACAAAGAAAAGCGAGTGCTTTCTGAAAGTCTTAAAGGGACAGGGATGCAACAGCTGGACGGAAACAACACAGGACACAATCCAGTAGCTGGAAATTACAGGGAAAACCGGGCGCACTAAACCCCTGGGCAACAGCTCTGAGACCCCTCATGGAGATAAACAGACAAACAGTCCTCCGTCGATTACCCCTCCAAGGCACGGCGAAAGCAGAGAAGCAGCCTAAGGCTGGTCAGGCCCTCAAAAAGGGAGCTTCCTCCATACCAGCTGGACAAGACACAAAGACTCAGTCTACACGCAATTACCCAACACAAGCCACTAGGGGTCGCAGTTGTGCCAGTAAAGAAAGGCCAGTAGCAAGTGGAAAGTTTGGTCCCCCCAGCTGACAGTCAATAGCAACTATCAACATGAAAAGGCAAAAATATATGATCCAGACAAGACTAACCCAGACAGCTTCGGCATGTGCTACATCATCCACTGAGAAGGAACCTGGGGAGATAGATTTAACCAGTCTTCCTGAAAAAAATTCAAAACAAAACTCATAACCATCCTGATGGACTTGCAGAGAAATATGCAAGAACTAAGGAAGGAGAATACAGAAATAAAACAAGCTCTGGAAGGACTTCAAAGCAGAATGGACGAGATGCAAGAGACCATTAATGGACTAGAAAACAGAACAGGAATGCAGAGAAGCTGATGCAGAGAGAGATAAAAGGATCGCCAGGAATGAAAGAATTCTAAGAGAGCTGAGTGACCAATCAAAACAGAACAATATCTGCATTATAGGGGTACCAGAATAAGAAGAGAGAGGAAAAGGGATAGAAAGTGTCTTTGAAGAAATAATTGCTGAAAACTTCCCAAAACTAGGGGAGGAAATGGCCTCTCAGACCACAGAGGTACACAGAACTCCCATGACAAGGGATCCAAGGAGGGTAACAACAAGACACATAATAATTAAAATGGCAAAGATCAAAGACAAGGACAAAGTATTAAAGGCAGCCAAAGAGAAAAAAAAGGTTACCTACAAAGGAAAACCCATCAGGCTATCATCAGACTTCTCAACAGAAACCCTACAGGCCAGAAGAGAATGGCATGATATACTTAATGCAATGAAACAGAAGGGCCTCGAACCAAGACTACTGTATCCAGCACGATTATCATTTAAATATGAAGGAGGGATTAAACAATTCCCAGACAAGCAAAAGTTGAGGGTATTTGCCTCCCACAAACCACCTATACAGGGCATGTTAGAGGGACTGCTCTAGATGGGAGCACTCCTAAAAAGAGCACAGAAAAAATACCCAACATATGAAGAAGGGAGGAGGAGAAATAAGAAGGGAGAGAAATGAAGAATCATCAGACCGTGTATATAATAGCTCAATAAGCAAGTTAAGTTATACAGTAAGATAGTAAAGAAGCTCACCCTGAACCTTTGGTAACCACAAACTTAAAGCCTGCAATGGCAAAAAGTACACACCTTTCAATAATCACCCTAAATGTAAATGGACTGAATGCACCAATCAAAAGACACAGAGTAATAGAATGGATAAAATAGCAAGATCCATCCATATGCTGCTTACAAGAGACTCACCTTAAACCCAAAGACATGCACAGACTTAAAGTCAAGGGATGGAAAAAGATATTTCATGCAAACAACAGAGAGAAAAAAGCAGGTGTTGCAATTCTAGTATCAGACAAAACAGACTTCAAAATAAAGGAAGTAATAAAAGATAAAGAAGGACATTACATAATGATAAAGGGCTCAGCCCAACAAGAAGATATAACCATTATAAATATATATGCACCCAATACAGGAGCAGCAACATATCTGCAACAAATACTAACAGAACTAAAGGAGGAAATAGAATGCAATGCATTCATTCTGGGAGACTTCAACGCACCACTCACTCCAAAGGAAAGATCCACCAGACAGAAAATAAGTAAGGACACAGAGGCACTGAACAACACACTAGAACAGATGGACCTAATAGACATCTACAGAACTCTACATCCAAAAGCAACAGGATACACATTCTTCTCCAGTGCACATGGAACATTCTCCAGAATAGACCACATACTAGGCCACAAAAAGAGCCTCAGTAACTTCCAAAAGATTGAAATCCTACCAACCAACTTTTCAGACCACAAAGGCATAAAACTAGAAATAAACTGTACAAAGAAAGCAAAAAGGCTCACAAACACATGAAGGCGTAACAACATGCTTCTAAATAATCAATGGATCAATGACCAAATCAAAATGGAGATCCAGCAATATATGGAAACAAACGACAACAACAACACAAAGCCCCAACTTCTGTGGGACACAGCAAAAGCAGTCTTAAGAGGAAAGTATAAAGCAATCCAGGCATATTTAAAGAAGGAAGAACAATCCCAAATGAATGGTCTAATGTCACAATTATTGAAATTGGAAAAAGAACAAATGAGGCCTAAGGTCAGCAGAAGGAGGGACATAATAAAGATGAGAGAAGAAATAAATAAAATTGAGAAGAATAAAACAATAGCAAAAATCAATGAAACCAAGAGCTGGTTCTTCGAGAAAATAAACAAAATAGATAAGCCTCTAGACAGACTTATTAAGAGGAAAAGATAGTCAACACAAATCAACAGTATCAGAAACGAGACAGGAAAAATCACGATGGACCCCACAGATATACAAAGAATTATTAGAGAGTACTATGAAAACCAATATGCTAACAAGCTGGGAAACCTAGGGGAAATGGACAACTTCCTAGAAAAATACAACCTTCCAAGATTGACCCAGAAAGAAACAGAAAATCTAAACAGACCAATTACCAGCAACGAAATTGAAGCAGTAATCAAGAAACTTCCAAAGAACAAAACCCCTGGGCCAGATGGATTTACATCGGAATATTATCAGACATACAGAGAAGACATAATACCCATTCTCCTTAAAGTTTTCCAAAAAATAGAAGAGGAGGTAATACTCTCAAACTCATTCTATGAAGCCAACATCACCCTAATACCAAAACCAGGCAAAGACCCCACCAAAAAAGAAAACTACAGACCAATATCCCTAATGAACGTAGATGCAAAAATACTCAACAAAATATTAGCAAACCGAATTCAAAAATACATCAAAAGGATCGTATACCATGACCAACCGGGATTCATCCCAGGGATGCAAGGATGGTACAACATTCGAAAATCCATCAACATAATCCACCACATAAACAAAAAGAAAGACAAAAACCACATGATCATCTCCATAGATGCTGAAAAAGCATTTGACAAAATTCAACATCCATTCATGATAAAAACTCTCAGCAAAATGGGAATAGAGGGCAAGTACCTCAACATAATAAAGGCCATTTATGATAAACCCACCGCCAACATTATACTAAACAGCGAGATGCTGAAAGCTTTTCCTCTGAGATCAGGAACAAGAGAGGGATGCCCACTCTCCCCGCTGTTATTTAACATAGTACTGGAGGTACTAGCCACGGCAATCAGACAAAACAAAGAAATACAAGGAATCCAGATTGGTAAAGAAGAAGTTAAACTGTCACTATTTGCAGATGGCATGATATTGTACATAAAAAACCCTAAAGACTCCACCCCAAAACTACTAGAACTGATATTGGAATACAGCAAAGTTGCAGGATACAAAATTAACACACAGAAATCGGCAGCTTTCCTATACACTAACAATGAACCAATAGAAAGAGAAATCAGGAAAACAATTCCATTCACAATTGCATCAAAAAGAATAAAATATCTAGGAATAAATCTAACCAAAGAAGTGAATGAGCTATACTCTGAAAACTACAAGTCACTCTTAAGGGAAATTAAAGGGGACACTAAAAAAGGGAAACTCATCCCATGCTCATGGCTAGGAAGAATTAATATCATCAAAATGGGTATCCAGCCCAAAGCAATATACAGATTTGATGCAATCCCTATCAAACTACCAGCAACATTCTTCAATGAACTGGAACAAATAATTCAAAAATTCATATGGAAACACCAAACACCCCGAATAGCCAAAGCAATCCTGAAAAAGAAGAATAAAGTAGAGGGGATCTCACTCTCCAACTTCAATCTCTACTATAAAGCCATAGTAATCAAGACAATTTGGTACTGGCACAAGAACAGAGCCACAGACCAGTGGAACAGACTAGAGACTCCAGACATTAACCCAGACATATGTGGTCAATTAATATTTGATAAAGGAGCCATGGACATACAATGGCGAAATGACAGTCTCTTCAACAGATGGTGCTGGCAAAACTGGACAGCTACATGTAGGAGAATGAAACTGGACCATTGTCTAACCCCATATACAAAAGTAAACTCAAAATGGATCAAAGACCTGAATGTAAGTCATGAAACCATTAAACTCTTGGAAAGAAACATAGGCAAAAACCTCTTAGACATAAACATGAGTGACCTCTTCTTGAACATATCTCCTTGGGCAAGGAAAACAACAGCAAAAATGAACAAGTGGGACTATATCAAACTGAAAAGTTTCTATACAGCAAAAGATACCATCAATAGAACAAAAAGGAACCCGACAGTATGGGAGAATATATTTGTAAATAACAGATCCGATAAAGGCTTGACATCCAAAATATATAAAGAGCTCACATGCTTCAACAAACAAAAAACAAATAACCCAATTAAAAAATGGGCAGAGGAACTGAACAGACAGTTCTCCAAAAAAGAAATACAGATGGCCAACAGACACATGAAAAGATGCTCCACATCTCTAATTATCAGAGAAATGCAAATTAAAACTAGAATGAGGTATCACCTCACACCAGTAAGGATGGCTGCCATCCAAAAGGCAAACAACAACAAGTGTTCATGAGGCTGTGGAGAAAGGAGAACCCTCCTACACTGCTGGTGGGAATGGAAATTAGTTCAACCATTGTGGAAAGCAGTATGAAGGTATATCAAAATGCTCAAAACAGACTTACCATTTGACCCAGGAATTCCACTCCTAGGAATTTACCCTAAGAACGCAGCAATCAAATTTGAGAAAGACAGATGCACCCCTATGTTTATCACAGCACTATTTACAATAGCCAAGAATTGGAAGCAACCTAAATGTCCATTGATAGATGAATGGATAAAGAAGAAGTGGTACATATACACAATGGAAAACTACTCAGCCATAAGAAGAGGGTAAAAATCCTACCATTTGCAGCAACATGGATGGAGCTGGAGGGTATTATGCTCACTGAAATAAGCCAAGTGGAGAAAGAGAAATACCAAGTGATTTCACTCATCTGTAGATTATAAGAACAAAGGAAAAACTGAAGGAACAAAACAGCAGCAGAATCACAGAATCCAAGAATGGACTAACAGGTACCAAAGGGAAAGGGACTGGGGAGGATGGGTGGGTAGGGAGGGATAAGGGGGGGAAGAAGAAGGGGGATATTAAGATTAGCATGCATGGGGGGGAGGGAGAAAGGGGAGGGCTGTACAACACAGAGAAGACAAGTAGTGATTCTACAACATTTTGCTATGCTGATGGACAGTGACTGTAAAGGGGTTTATAGGGGGGACCTGGTATAGGGGAGAGCCTAGTAAACATAATATTCTTCATGTAAGTGTAGATTAATGATAACAAAAAAAAAAGAAAGAAAGAAAAGTGGGATTACTCCCTGATAGGATAAAACTAACTGTAAATCAATGATTAATGCATGCTTTAAATATCCTTAATTTTGATCACTTAAAGGGTGTCAGATGATCGGCTATGGAGGTACATTTTTCTGATAATATTCCTTTCTCTCTAAAAAAAAAAGCAGTTCTTGTGTGGTGACCTCCAATGAGTTCTACATAATGGTATAAAGGGCATATCAAAGTGTGGGCAAAGGGTCTGTTTGTGTTTATACAGAGGATCAAAGCCTAATTTGGCTACCCAGAAAATGAACTAAGATACGATATGAAGAACTTCCAACACCAGCACTCTCTGGAAGACTCATACCAGAAGATGATCATCAAAAAACCTCCACAAAGATATAGATGCTGCTACAGCTGTAGCTGCATTCATCCCACTTGTTCCTGGACTTGCCATGGGAATGAAGAAGGAGATATCTAAGCTGGCCTATGCATACAGTAAAACAACAAATTTGACTGGACCTATACTGTTGGAACTCAATGAAGAATTAGGAGAAGTGCAAGTTGTAGTGCTCCAAATTTTACAACTACAGACTATCTACTGTTAAAAGAACATATGGGATGTGAACAGTTCGCAGGAATGGGTTGTTTTAATTTGTCTGATTTCTCTCAGACTGTTCAAGTACAGTTGGATAATATCCATCATATCATAGATAAATTTTCACAAATGCCTAGGATGCCTAACTGGTTTTCTTGGTTTCACTGGAGATGGCTGGTAATTATAGATCTGCTTTGGTTATGTAACTGTACTCCTATTATGTTAATGTGTGTGTGCAGTTTAATTAGTAGTTCAAGACCTATACATGCTTAAGTTACTCTACAAGAAGTTATGTCAAAGAAATATTCAATCTTCCCATGTTTTCTTCCGCCTGCTACTTCTATAGCTTTTCTTTTTCCTTCCTAATTACAACCCTTAAATAGAATTCGTGCCTCATATCGAATTTACCGAGTGTCATAATTCCTCCAAGTGGTAAAGATACCGCAAGACAAATGCTGGGCATAGAAGCCACAGGGCATAAATCTGCAAAGAAGTAAAGCGCTAACCTTTTCAAACAATATGGCCTCTCTCTCACTTACAAACTTTACATTTCCCTGTATGGCCCCGCCAAATGACTGGTTAGCCAGGGACGGGTAAGATTCCTCAAGGGAGGAACAACCTAAGACAGGCACAGTCACAGGGGGACCATCAGGTGAGAAATTGGGGATCAACAGAGGTGAGGCTTAGAACCTCACCCCCCGTTTTGAGAGAAATCTTCTGCATCCGTGGATGTTTTATTGCCTTTGTCTAGCTTGGATTAACACATAGTCTACAGGCACACACCTGATCATCTACATTTGCTCTCTTACAACACTGAACTATGTTTTCTACCTTTATCTTGCATCTACCTACCACTTCAGCATTTTATTAAAAATAATAATAATAATAAAGGGAGAAATGTGGGGTCCACATATAAATTAAGTATAAGAATCAAAGGAATATTCATATTTGACCTGATTGTTTATAGTTCATAATGCATGATCAAAACTGAAAGTTTCTGTGATGACTGCCCTTGTACTGTTCACCATGTAAGAACTTATTCACTATGTAAGAATTTGTTCACCATGTAAGAACTTGTTCGTTATGCTTCAGAAGATTAGAGACTGACGAAAATTAGGCTTCGGGTGGATTAATGATTGTGCATTGAGCATTGACTCCCCTATACAGAATTTTATTGTTGTTAACCACCATTTGATCAATAAATATGAGAGATGCCCTCTCAGAAAAAAAAAAAAAAAAAGAAAAACTCACAGGAAAAATATCTCAAAATTTTGAAAAGCAAATGGACAGACAGAACACATTAAAATAACCACATATGGCATATAATTTTCCATAATTGAAGAAATACACAAATTTTAAAATAATAAGCCTAAAATAATAAAATATGCAGTACTTTAATAATAATAAATGTTACAGTTTTTCACCTATCAAATTGGTGAAAGCAAAGATTAAAAGGGCCATAACACTCAGATTTGAACATGTAGGGGAAAAAAATACCCACATGTTGAAGATAGGATTTTTTTTTAGTAGAATAATTTGGCCATTTCTATCAAAAGAATATGTGTGATGGCATTTCAGTTTTGGAATACATCCTACAAATATACTTACGAATAAACAAAAGTATATGTAAATTATGTGATTTGTGACATTGTATGTACAGAGAGAAAAATAACAGAAGCTAAGGTAAATTTGGTTTGAAAGGGGGCAGATGAAAGAATCAATAGTATATCCACAAAACTGAGTTATATGAAGGTCTAAAGAGAATGAGGTATAATTCATTATATTGATATAGGTATGTACCCAAAAAAGTTAAAAGAATGTTCAGTGCAGGTGTCCTGATCACCTTGAAATATCACTAAGAAAAAAGAGCAAGTGGGGGAGTGTGGTTGGGTCTTTTTCAATACATTCTTCTTCTCAATTTTTGAAAGTTATCATACTGTTTTTTACTTGTATAACAATAAAATTTAGTAAAGTAACAATTACATCTGTGTTGATAAATATAGTATTACTCATTTACTTAATATTCTATGACTCTATAAAACAACACTTAGATGAAAAGCTTCCTCATGTATCAAAGCAGTTGAGTAGATATCATACTCTTAAAAATATTTTGCAATCTGATATGTATATTATAAAAATATTCTTGACACTGAAGAACTATATTTTTAGATAAGAGCATAAAAGAGGATGCGCCTTCTTCAAAGGCTTATAGTCTAAGGAAAAATGAGCCTTCAGATGAGGTTAGTGTGGTTTAAACCATTGTATTAACCAAAAAATGTAGCAAACGTGCATACAATTTCCTAGGAAATCTTTAAAAATCCAGGTTCTGGGACCCACCCCAGACCTATTGAATAATAGGTGAGATTAAGGAAATTATATTTGTAATAGCACCACGGTAAAGAATAAATGTGATCTACACTCCATAGACCTGAAGACTATGGAAGGGAGGGAATGGAGAAGACTCATAGGCCTTCAAAATTATTATACAATTCTAAAAAATAATAACTGGGAGAAATACGAAATATTATTTCTTTACTGACTCTTGGCATTTGTTAACATTAAAAATAAGGCCAGTGGCTTCTTTTAGTTATAAGCAATGATTTACCTTAAGTACTTGTATTTCAAATTAAACCAATTACAATAAAAGTCGGCACCAAAAGTCTTTGTCAAATACACTAATTTTAGTGAGATTTCTTTAAGCACAATATTCTTGGTTGTGGCATAATAGAGGTCTTAGACTTCTTGTTCATATCATAGAATTCTTCGATTTCCTGATGGAGAGTACTGTGTATAAACATACTTAATATGGATGTCACGATTCCATCATCATTGGTTGGTAAAAGCTTTATGCATTTAAATGTTCTTTTACATTAGGCTCAGTGATTTTCATCATTCATTGTTTCTTTTATTTCCTACACCGTTCTCTGTGATTCTGTTGTACACTGATCAGTTTACAAATCATGTCTAAAACTAACAATAATTGATAAAAGTGATGAATCCATAGTTATTTTTCATGTAATCCCATTTGGAATTATGTTTTCCACACTCTTTCTTGTTAGTTCTCATGTGTTATCCAGCTTTGGGATCTTTAGCCTATTAGACTTTCAGTCTTAAAAGTAACTCAAGGAATTTATTTTTGCCAACATAAAAGGTTTTGGTCCAATTTACCAATTTTGCATAATTTTATTGAGAAGCTGTTCTCCAATTCTGCCAATCTCCATCACTTTTGTTTAAAGCATCTGGTGTAACAGCTGTTGAAGTCTGTCTTCCTTGCCTCCTCCTTCTCCTTCCTTACTCCCTCTGCTTCAATCATATCCCTGATCATCCTGCCTCGCTATCTTATCTTTTATCCTAAAATTACTCTTCTAAAACACTCTTGAGTACTATTACTACTTGAAGCAGATTGTTGAGTTTTTTTCTTGAAGAAATGATCATGCTTCAATCACCATGTTAAACAGTTATGGTCTACCACTCAAAAGGATTATATATGCACATATACATGTAGATACAATGATACATATATTTATATAAAATGTATGAAATACACTTTGTACAAAAATACAACTAATAAAAATATGAAATCCAAAGCAGGTTAATTAAATGTTAAGTCACCTATTCTTTTAGACAGGTGTCATGGAATTTTGGCTGTGTTCCTAAGAATTTTGAAATATCATATTTTTTCTTTATCCTCAACTCCCTCCCCATTTTGCAATTTAATATTAAAAATATTATGAGGGTTATTGTGAGTTGGATGTAACGTATTCATTCTATTCAAGGACTTCTGAGTACTGTTTGAGGATGATTAATAATATATACAGCTTGAGCTGGATTGTTATCACTTTCCTCATCTCGTTATATTATTCGCATAAATTCAGCTAATAAAAATAATGATTTTAGAGAAAAATGATTTGTTTTAAGTTTTCTCTTTTTTTTTTTTTGTTAGACCATTTTTATTGGTCTTTGCATCTCTTGCCTACAGCCACTAAATCAACATTCAGGTAGTTGCCAATGGCAAAAATGTGATGGCTAAATTTGTGCTTTTAATATCAAAGATATTTGATTCCTTTCTATTGCTCCGCTTTATTCTGTCAATAATTTATAACTGATAAAACCTGGGTCTTGTTGCTTTTACCAGTGGTTAAATATTTGGGTTTCAAATAATTCATCAGCTATACAGAGTAGTAAACAGCATCAGCTTTACATACAAGTGATAGCATATGATGCAGCTGGTGCAGCAGGAACCACATGTGTGTATGTGTGTGTGTGTGTGTGTGTGTGTGTGTGTGTGTTTGTGTGTGTGTTATGTTGGCAGAGAAATAATTTCTTTCTCACAAGGCAGGACTGATATTTACTTGTTCTAATTATCCATAGAAATTGTTACTGCACAATATACCACATCTAACACTTCTCATGAACATGTGAAAATCAAAGCATGCAGAGGTTTCAACATATTAGAGATATGACAACTTGACAGGAAACACTGGAATGCTGGAAGCCAGTGGAAAACATGCTACAGCTTCCACAAATACACCGCCCTTAACAAAAGCATTGCCTGCAAATGTAGCAAATAATTAGCAGCTGGCTTTTCAAAAGGCAGGAGCCAGGCAGTAGGGCTCTTGAGCACACAAGCAGACAGCCCATAGGTAGCTCCATTTTATCAGGTTAATTGACAAAATTGTTTCTAATTAAATTAATCAAAGATGGGTTGGATTCCCCCCAAGGTGTGTGTACAAAAGGATTGAATATGCTGTTCAAGGCAGTTACTTGAACTCATGTTCATGTTTAGTGGAGTTAAATTCCTGTTTTCAATAGCTAGCTTGAAATAAAATATAAATTTGGGGATGCTTATTATTATTTGTTTCTTTTCCTTTTTTTCAATAACTTAGTTCATTCTAGGACTAGGACTTGTCTCTACATAAAACTGAAAATTAAAATTTACATATTAACACACATGAATAGTTTGCATATGTCAATTAAAGTAGGTCTATGGCATTTGTGAGTTTGATGTCTATAAACTGGACTACCCAGGAGCAATCCTGACGGACTGTGGCATGATTTTACATGTGACATGATCATACGTTAGAGATGATGACTTGAACAAGTCATTTAGCTAATGTACAGAGCCAAATAAATTACCCATGATGCATTTACTCTACCCATTACATGCAAGCAGCATGTATGTAAGAAGGAAAATGATGAGCAGAAATTGGTGTCTTCTCAGCTTTCAAGACTTCTCTGGCTAGAGGAAATCATCCTCATTGTATCTATCTCTGCTATCATTTTGCATGCATTACCATTATGTAAAATATGCTTTAAAAAGAAGGCTTCTTGTTAGTGGGAGTGATGGAAATGAAGAAATTTCCCTGTAAACAGTGATATACTTGGAAGTCTTGGAATGTATTCTTAGTAACTATTAGTGCTGTTTTGTATTACTATTATTCCACTTAATTATCAATTTATTGGTGTGGTTTGGTTGAAACGAGATTGTCAGTGGTTGGGGGACAGAGGGAGGGAAAAGTTGAGAAAATTTTGAAAATAACTCAACTTTTGGTCTGGAAGAATTCTAGAGAGTGTGCAGATTTCTAAGGAGGCTTTTGACACCATGTCCAAACTAGCTTACCTAGGTTGGCTTGTATGTATGTTTTACACTGTATCTATCTATCTACACACATGCACACACACACACATGCATGCATGCATGCATCCAATTTTCCCCTATAATCACTATGGTGTGTGTTACATCTCCAGATCTTAATAATTTATTAATAAGAATTTATTAATCCTACCCAATTTGCTAAATATGTCTATCATGGTATCACAGATTATAAACCAATATGGAAGAGCTAGTTGGATGGGTTAAAGCAGGTACAGAGAGCCAGCAATCTAACCTTTGTGCTTCTAATTTGTCTTCCCAAATTATCCCCTGGGTTCTGCTGAACATAGATGGGGAATCATTGGTTTTAAAAACTCATTGGAATGAGACTAAAGAACCTACCTTTCCCAGTTTCTCCTGTGTATCATGATTCTTCATGTTTAATGTAATCCACTCTTTTTTGTTTTGATCCATGGTTCTGGTATCTCCTTCACATGTAACCACAAGCAATATTACTATTAACATATTTGTGCCCGTACTTTCTTTGATTAGTTCTGATGTTCTATTCTGAACCACACCATTTTCTGACACCAGGCAAACTCTTCATTCTTCTTTCTCTAAAACATAGTTCTATTTCTGCATATCCTACCCACACAAAACAATGATTAGGAATACCAGAATCCTCTTATCATTAATTAAAAAGAGCTATGTTATAGGGCTTTCATGAAATTAGATTACAATTTGATATTAAATTTTTATTTAGAAATATTTGCCAAGAGGAAATTAAGAATTGTTGCAATGATATATGATTTTAAGGGATCTTTCACTATGCTTTTTTCCTAGACATAGAAATGGTGTGTGTCATTCGGGCTGGAAGACAAAGAAAAGTTGAGAGAGTATATAAAATCATTTTACCTCTTATCTATGTATACTCTTTTCTGTTGGACATACCATGGCTTAGAAGAAAGCAGAGTCTCAGAAATCTTTACAATGTCTTCAAATTCACTCTTTAATTTATTTGAGAGTATTTGTTGAGTATATCATACATTAGGAAAATATCAGTCAAAAATTGTCTTTAAGTGCTTTGAGTTTAATGGAGCAGACAGTCAATAAACAATAAATAAAAAACAGCAAATTATATATCTCTAACACTACTTTCAAAAAAAATTGGCATATGGAGTAAGGAGGTTTTGGAGGGCTTATATACCAAGGAGCCACCTGCTGCACTACACAGGGTGATTATGTAGGTTTTACTGAGATTGAAAAGATATGTTATTAGATTGTAATTTTGGTCTTGTATATCTGTATAAAATAATGAAGAAAAGGTAGAATATGTAACATTGTTTTCTAATCTAACATTAATGGAGCTATTACACAATTCAGTAGGTTTTTCTATACCATGTTTAAAGTCATGTGGTTTTGGAGGAGCCTTCTATATAATATTGCTTGTTATCTATCTTTCTATATTACTGGAGACGGTCCTTAGTCTGGAGAAAGAATTCAAGACCTAAGACAAATGCAGTTGAGCTTTAGGAATTTATTGGAAAATACGAGTTCAGAGCGAAGCGAAAGTACACACCCAAGAGTTGAGTGTGGTCAGACCAAGAGCCGGTTGCCTTGACTAACTACTAGGGAGCCTTTTTATGCAAAGGGAGATGAGTATTCACTAAGTGGGGGCAGGAGGACCTTCTCAGAGTCTGGGCTTGCTCCACTCTCACATAGGGCAGGGGAGTTTTTGGCTATATGTGGTTCTCATCAGAACTGCTCTGGCATGGGGAGGCATGATTTTTACTATGTTAATAGCAGAGGGAAGAGATTTTTTACTATGTTAAAGAGGGTATAATATATTTTGGGGTAAAGTTTGGGTCAACTTCTCCTCCATATTGAAAGCAACCATTTTTGACCACTCTTATCTATACTCTCACTCCACACACCCCCTGAGAACAGCTTACACAGAATGTGTAGAATGTAAACAGTCAGCTGAAGTTCCCTTCCCCTGCTCTGCTTATGTCTGGTTATCTACCTTCTCAAACATATCTGCCATCTATCATCTGTCTTAAAGCTGGATGAAGGTCAAATAGTTTTCTGTACAAGTGGAATATATTCAGCGCCCCATGAAGGACAATGCTTTTCAACTAAGATGTAAGTAGTCAGTCAATGCAACCATGTGTGTACATAGAAAAATTTGTGTTGGGCAAAAGGGCATTCCCTAAATAAAGATTTAAAAGCCTAAAATATAACACATCAGACCAGGAAGATAACAACAGCTCAGATCCTACTTTAAGCTGTCTTTTTTTTTCCCTGAAAGACAGATAACCCTAGTTTATTGTTTTTCTTTTTGAAATCATTTTTTCTATATGTGTAGTCAAATTCAGGCACTAGATTGCCTTATAAATATTAATTCATAGTTAATTAGTCTTTTTATTTGAAGGAGAGCTGCAAATGTCTGGTCCATCAAAGTATGCATACTAATTATAAGTAAATGTACCTTTACAATCTTCATAAGGAAATGATAGTTTAATCTTAGATTGTCACTTCTCATTGGGATGGATGATGCCTGGCAGCCCCATGTCAAAATGAGTTGTCAGAAGGGAATACTTCCAAGTCTCTTAGGTTCTTACTTGACAAAACAATAAAGCAGAGACAATCCACAGTTCAATGAATAGCTCCATTCCAACACTTTATTCTACACAGTTAGTAACTTTACACTTGAATAGAGGAAATCCTAAATTATGGGCCAGGATTTGAATCCAACCTCAGAAGTTCCTAAAGGCACATGCTTACATTTGAATTGTTTTTATTACCTTGTAGCTGGAAACTACAGTTTATTCACAATGTTTTTTGTTTCATTCTAGTGGATCTTGTCCTTCATAGTGTTGTAAAATATTTAGAAAATTATCTGTTAGATAAAAGTGTATCTGCTCCATTTTGAATATTACCTTACACTCCTGGGCACAGCCTAGGTGGAGATCTTCTGTCCTTGAATTATTACTAAATTTCTGAAAGTTACTAGGTAGACTTTTGGAGAAAAATTAAGAAAAATATTTTAGTCTATTAACTAATAATGTCTTTAGACTTAGGAGGCTAACACTATAATGTGCTAAGCATTACAATATTGTTTTTTATACATAATAACTCATTCAATCCTAGCAGAAACATTGTAAGGAATGTACTATTATTATTCTTAACATTTAGAAGATAAAACTGCTGCTTAGAAAACTTACATGAATTGGTTTAAATCACACAAAATGAAAGTAGAAACTACAGATTTCAATAAGTCAAGTTATGACAGGGAGCAGTCTTAAAGTGCAACAATGATTATTAATGTTATATTATGTATCGTTCTTTTTAGAGGACTTCTGGCTTTCTACATAAAAGCTACTAAATTCTGGGAATTCCTTAAATGAAAAGTGAGCTTTTATATGTAAAACATAAAATTAATAAGGATGTTTAGAAATTTCATAAGTCAATAACTATATATACACATGTACTTTCAAACTGACATTTCAAACTCACTCCTTGATGGGATATGCTTGCCTTCTGCTACGTTTTTCTCCCTCCTACCACTCTTCCTCTCACACAGTTTGCTTGTCATACTGGTCTATTTATATTTCCTGGAAAAGACAGGCATGTTTTTAACTTAGGACCTAGACTGGAGGCCCATCTGATCCTCTCTTTATGTCTCTGCACCTTTCTCTGTGCTAAGTCCCTGTGCCCTCTGTTTCTGGGGAGATTGATCAGTGGGCCTCATCAAGAGAGGATCAGGAGGAGGGGAGAGGTCCACATGTTTTGACCCTGTGGAATAGCTGCAAGTGGGCTGTGCTCCTCAATCAAAGGCATCCAGAGCTCCCGTGAGGCTGTGATCTCTCTACATTGCTTGCTTTGTCTCCCTTAACTTCCTCATCCCTTCATTCTGCTGCTAGCCTTGGGATCCTACACTCTTTCTTAGAGCTTCCCTAAACCCTATCTAGACCCTATCCACTTGTAAATAGTCCCTTTATTAAACTCTACTCTACTTGCCCATTTTGAAGGAACTATCTACTCTCTGCTAGAACTGTGAATGATACAGGGCATGTGTGCTTACTATTCTTTGCCAGGAGCACCCTTCTCCCAGATACCCTCCTAGCTGATCATTCATTCCCTTCAAATTGTGGTTCAAATGCCACTTTTCAATGAGGTCTGGCCTGACCTTGTTATTTAAAATTACAATCCCTATTCCAGCACCCAGATTCTCCTTACCTAAGTCTGATGCTTTATAGAAATCATCACCTTACGATAATCTACCTAATTTATGTACTTACTATGCATTTTGGCCTTGCTTATCATTAGCATTTAAGCACTATGAGATAAATAATATTTGTTTATTTAGTTAATGTATGTATCCCAAGGTCTAGCACAATACCTGGCATATAGTAAGCAATCAATAAGTATTCATTGAATGGATTAAAAACGTTAAAGCAATAGAAGTAAGTTTGACAAAGGAGGCTGCATGGTATAGTGCTAAGAACATAGTCTTTGAAATCAGGTATACCAGCTTCTTTGAAATCACAGCTCAGCCCTTTGCTAGCTCTCTGAAGTTAATTTAATCCTGCTGAAATTCTATCTTCTTATCTCTAATATAGGCTAATAACACCTTGTAGAGCTGTTTTGAGGTTACAGGATGCCTTGGTGTTCTATACCCATAAATATCACTTTTCCACTATGCCTTATTTAGTGACATTGTATTCTATCCATATTATATTAAATCTAAAGACTTGGGTCATATAATTGAAATATAAATAAGATGACTAAAAATGTTTATAACACTCTACTTCTACTCACCCTGCTCATCTTCACTCTCCTCTTCATGCTGTGGGCCTTCCATGCATTAGAGAAATCATTGATCGCCGAGTGGGCTCCACAACCAATGGAGAAATATTGTAAGGCACGCTTATGAGATTTGCCTCTCCAAAACGGATAGAGTGTCTTCTATAAAACGTCATATCATAGGAAATACCCTGATGAACTATGGATCTACTAATTCACTCAGTTTTTACTGAAATAAAGGAGGGGAGGTAAAGGAATTAGAAATCAGATGAGAATTAAAAACAAAAATTGATGTGTTTTGATAAAATTAAGGAAAACCTTACTGAGGAGCTTATTTCACTAATGTTTTTCCCATTTTGTTTATTAGTCTCTGACATGTAAATTCAAATCCTATTCTTGTCAAATAGAAGCTTTATTTTATACAATAATATTTTACTTCCCTGACTAATGCAAACAAACTTGAATTTTGATAGACAATTGTTATTTTTTTGTTCTTATTCAAATGTATCCCCAGCCTAAATCTTTTTTTGTGAACCAGGCAAATCTACAATATCAAATGGACATCTCCAATCTCATGTGCTGTTAGCACCTCAAACTGAAAATATCCCAAATTGAATTCAACTTCCTGTTCCACAGACCTACTCATCCTCCTATATTGTTTAACTAGTCAAACAGTTGCTGAAGCCCTGTCTCCTCTTTTGCTGGGTCAATCATCTACACTGATTCATATATCCATTAGCAAATATTTATCAAGTACCTCCTAGAACATAATATTCCTGTCCTCATAAGACTTACATTTTAGTTAAGAAAGAGCTCATAAACATATAAATCATTCAAAAAGCAAAATAATTTCATGTGACAATAACTTCAAGGAAAAAATAAGAGTGCTGTGATAGAGTGTGAATGGAGGGTGGGTGAAGAATCACTGAGAAAGATCTTCCTGAGAAGATGACATCTAAAATGAAATTATCATTGTCAGGTTTAGCTGGCCATGCAAAGATCAGGGAAGAAAGCCTATTCCAGGAAGAGGAAAGAGCTAATGTATGTCTATACATGCCTGGGTACTTTGATAGGACAGCTGATAAATTACCATGAGAGATGGAGAATACATTAGATGAACCTGATATATTAGTAGGTGGATTACAGATTTTGTAAATTATGTCAATACCTTAGCTTTTATTCTCAGTGTGATAAATATTGAAAAAGCCAGTGATTTATGAGATCTCTGCAAATCTCTTCATATCTCTTGAACTTATTTTCCTCTTACTTCAACTCATGGCCAGCTTATCCTCTGGTTTAGGCCATGCTTAATTCAGTCATTAGTTGAATGAATTCACTATTTATCCTTTATCCATACCCCCTCTGGTCTTTCTACCCTCTAAATCTTTTCTCCACAATAAAGCCAGATTTAGTTGCTTATTAAGACTTATTTTCTTAGTTTTAAGTTCACAGGAAAACTGAGAGAAAGGCACAGAGATTTCCTATGTATCTCTGGAGATATACACCTGGGGGTCAGGCTTGTTGCTCTTTGTTTTGCTTTAGTAAATTTTATTTCCCATATACTCCCTGCCCCCCCACAGCTATAGTGCCCCCTCACCCCCCAACATTTCCCCACCACTGGTGCATTTGGTACAATCAGGGAACCTACACTGACACATCATTACCCTGGAGAGTCCACTGTTTACTTTAGGGCTCACTCCTTTTGTACATTCTATGGGTTTGGACAAATGTATAATCACATGTATCCACCATTAGAGCATCATACAGAGTATTTTCACATCCCTAAAAATCTCATTGCTCTCCCTGTTCATCCTCCCTCCCTCCACCTCTGTGCTTCCAACCCCTGGCGACCACTGATTATTTCATTGCCTCCATAGTATACAAACCAATTAACTCTAAACTATGTTACAATGTAAAGCAGCTTAACAAAATGATGACCAGTGGATGGAGACCTGAGAAAAGAGTCTTAAACCTGGAGAAGACACAAAAGTAAATAAAGCACATCCAAGCAAATATTTAGAGAAACAAAATTTGTGAAACAAATTAAGTGATAAAAGCTCCTGATTTTAGCTCAGAGCTTGTTTTATTATTTGTAGGTTGACATTTTGCTTGTTGCCTTTGGGAATCATGGATTTAGTGAATTAATTTCCTTATACATAGACATGTGAGTTTAATGATGAATCTTTGGTCAACTCAATGCAGTAAATTTAAATATTATTTTATTCCTTCTGAGATAATAAGTAAATAAACATTGTGTGTCCTGCTTGTTTAAGCATATGTCATCAAACTTTAAGTCAGTCTGTTCTCTGGATTATGCTACTCTCTAAAGATGTATCTAAAATGTATCTAAATTTGTTCAAATTTAAATTCATCTTGGACACCTGGAGAATCTATGTGTCTCCATATAAGGGCCACTGGTAAACGAATAGTCTGGAACTGGGGGTGTGGGAGACACAGTGTTCTGATTTTGAATTTTAGACCTATTTGTTTAAACAGAGTTAACAGGTTTGTTTTGTTTTGTTTCTAAGACTGCTGTGAGACCTTAACATGTTAATAGGCATTGTGAATTTTTAGGAGACAGATGTAATATACAGTTTTCCCCATCTTTATTTAGTCAAAAGGTGAAACACTTTTTCCTACATGTACTTATTAACATCTAAAACCAGTCAATCTAACTTTCTCATTTTACACAAGAGGAAAGTGAGGGTAAATGTTAATTAATTAATTCATAATTGTGTGCTAAACACGTCCTGCTGACCAGCCCTGGAGTTCTGTTCTCTTGACACCACAGTGAACATGACAGGTGTAGCTCTTGCCTTCATAGGACTTACTGTGGTCAAGAAGTACAGGGGGCTCATTACATATTGCATCAAATAGACAGCAACTTGGAAGTGTAACACAAATATCCCTGCTTAACTTTTATGTATACCTGATCCTAAAATATGTTGCATTAAAAAGTATTTATATGTCCTGTGGTAGAGAATGGACACACACTTAGAACACTTTAATAATAGTTCCTCATTGGAATTAGCTTTAATATAAAACATTTTAAGGTCCAAAATAGAATTTTAAATCATTGGTAGAAAATAACTTATGTTCCTTTTTGTCTTTCTTCCTTTGGCATGTGAACTAAAGTCATCAAAATAAAATAAAACAAAATATAAAAATAAAAGAGAATTAGGACATTTCACAGATGTAACTGAGTAAATCAGTACATTTCTATTTGTTTGATATAGCAGACAATTACATTATTACACTTCATAGGATAAACCTAGTTAACAAATTGTGCACATTGTTCTCTTATTTCTATTCAGAGGATCAGTTAGACTATACTCTTTGATAAGTATTTCCATTTGCAGACTCAGAAATCAGAATTATATTTCTCTTCTGTTCATTTCTCTCCCCTCCCTAATGCTATTTAGATTAATAAGATAAACACCATTCTAAGTCATTTGCACTTGGCCAAGGGAAGTACGTGGAATGAAATTTTATTCTTTCCATCCAATACAGTTCTCACTGCAAAAAAAAAATGAGTAAAATGTAGAAATAGGAGAAAATAGATATATTAAGATGCTATTCTGATTCATACTCCAATATACTAGAAAAACCAATGTTTGTGATGTTGTCTCATACTGTAAACCCTATTTTATTTTGCAAATGTTCTGAATTTCTTCCCACTCATATAAATACCATTTGCAGATTAATTTGATTTTTAAACCTGAAGGTCTACAAATGTTTTTGTCTCAATAGGCCATATAATATATTTATTTATTTATATGTTTCATTTACTTAGGGTGTTTTTTCAAGCTTTAGTCTTGTCTTGTAACGAAAGCAGATTACTGTCAATGCACTAGTACTGTCATCTGTAACATTTGCCAACCCAGCTAGCAGCCAAACAGAAAAAAACAAATAAAATGTATAACATATGAACTACCCATATATTCTATTATTGTGGTGTGAGTGAAATGAACTGGACTGATCAAAAAAACATTGAGTCTAATGTAAAGAAGTTTAGAGTGGGCGGAACTAAGTTTGATTACTGGCTCTACCACTTATCACCAGTGCTATGCCCTTGACAAAGTAATCCTTCTTAAGTTCAGTTCAGAATACATAAATAAGGAAGGGTAGTTTATATAATAATAAATTGAAAAACAATATGAAACGTGTTGGGGATAAAATCAAGAATTTTAATTTGTGTGCTTTTCTCTTCCCCTTTGAGTGGTCTTGTCTCACTCTTTAAAAAAGTTGTACTTCATAGACCTCTTGTTTTTTACTCTGTTTAACTGCATGACTAACTAGATTTGAGCCATCTACTTCAGTCCAATGCAGATACATGGGCTGTGGATTCTCCCCTAATAAAGATTCATTCATGTTTTTAAGAAGGTGTTTCTCAGAAGCAAAAATTAGATACATGTTTATTTGGGAAAATAATAGAAAAGAAGGAGATGGAATGCCAGTGCCTTGGAAATTAAAATTCTTTGAAACAGTAGAGAAAAACTGAGTCCTTTAACTTGGTGAGCAAGATGGGTGGAAAATCAGATGTGGATGGTAGGTCAGAATATCATGAATCTGTGTGGAAAAAAACTCAGGGCCGATACGTATATTTTTTACTATCCTCTGGCCAGCACCCAGCCTTCTCCTCACTGATTGTTTGGCTTAGAACAATATATGTCTCATCGTATCTGAGAGAATTAGTTTAGTGTGTTAATAATTTAATGACTCCTCAATGGAACAGAGTTTGAGAGGACTTAGACATCCTTTTGTGTAATGGTGCAAAGGGAAAACTTGGCCCCCAAAGACAGGAACAAGGAAGAATCCATTTGAACTTGAATCTACGCTGCAGTGGAATAGAGATGTGCTGCTCAAATGATCTGTAATGAAGACCAGTTTTCTTCTTCCAATATATTATAAACTGAAAATTTTGTAAAATAGCATAAAAACCAACTGCAGTTATGCCTGCCGGCTTCCCCCTGCCTCTGACCCACAGATTTGGAAGGAACATGACAAAATGCTGAAGATCTGAAAGGACCAGCCAGGGGACTCAAGGCATAGCAGCACAAGAGTAGTGCCGAAAAGGCACTTCTCATATTTATTAAGCAAGTGAACTTAACATCTAAAGAATTCTGTGTAGGGGGTTCAACACACAATCAGCACTCAATCATTATCTGACCTTGCGTCTAGCCCTAGAGTGTGACGCTCCTCAAAAATACCAAAACCACATCACAGGACCTGTTTTGGCTCTAGTAGTTCTGTTTTTGATCATGCATCAAGAGCTGTAGGAAAAATAATCAAGTCATATGTATTTGTACATTTGATTTCTATGCTACTTGATTTATGTGTTAATCCCATTAATCCCACATATGCTCTATAGCCAAAAGTAGAAGTTATTGTAGGTTTTCAAGTATCAAGATACTTATTATTCCCACTGAGGTGTTTAAAATATATATATTAAAAGTAAAAAACCATGTATTTATCTGAAAGGATGACATAAATATTTTTTATCAATTTGTTAACAAAAAGAAATCAAACTAGTAAAATCTGGTATTATTTTCTTGAGAGCATTCTGGTGCCATCAGTTATGTTGTAATTAATTATCAAGGAACTTTATCATGTAATTTCCAGGGATAGTGCACTATATTATTCAGGCCCAAGACATACTGTACAGACTTTGAAAGAGATTTTTACAACTGAAGAACTAGTTGAAAGATATATAAAGTTAATTTTTAGCCTCAGAAAAAGTAGCATAAAATTAGGGAGTTTAAATTCCCCATGGTAATAAGAGTTATGAATGGTTTTTCTTACCAAAAATTCGAAGTGGATTTTAGAAAGGAAAAACTTTCCAATATATGACTTCAGAGGAAATAGCTTTCAAATAGATAGGAGAGCTTAATCTACCTTCTCATTGTATTAAGCAGATTTGCAGGTACACACGATTTTTCTCATATCATGTCATGGGAAGGTGATTCATAGCCACAGTTGATACAATGACATTTCCTCAGTTTAGATCAATTTGGCAGGGTACATTTTTAGTTTATTTCAAGGTTATCACTTGCGTAAATGAAAACATCTTGCCAGCTTATTCATCCTCCTACTTTATGTGTTTTCCTTGAAAAAGTAATTCTATGTAGTTTGTTCCTTATTAAATCACAGTTGCCTTGCTGGATTGTAAAGGAGCTTGCAACAGTTCATGATTTGTGAAGTACACTTAAATTAACAAATGTCTGCTTTTATTGAGGGATGTGCTTGGGTGTTTTTATCAGTGAAGGTTTAGAAATATTAGAGGAAAGACTGTTTTAGAAACATAGCTTATTGTCAGGTAGCAACAGAAGTTTATTATTACTAGGACTTAGAACTCATGAGTACATAGCTGTATTTACTAAGCAGAGTAAGATAAATTGTAGAAACATCAATACCGAGTCTGACATGCTGAATGTTTTGATACTTTTCTGGGGTTTTTTAGCAGTTCATACCTGAAGCAAAGTCAACAGAAATATCAGGTAAATTACACCGTTATTTCTTCATGAAGTTCCTTGAGGAAATCTTTTTGCTCTTACTGTTACGGACTAAGTGGCACAGCCCTATTTAAGAATGGAAAAGAATATGCTCTTAAACATTAGATTTTAGTCTCCTAGTAAGTCTTATAAATGGCACTAAATTTGTTGTTCTTTATTGACACTCCTAAACTAAGAAGGAGGAGCTAATTTTTAGAACTAACTCTGAGACAGAGATATTCTACTATGCTTTTCACTCTCATTTAGCCAGAAAAACGCGTACATTTGATCTGAATGTGACTTAATGTGATTTTTTTTCCCTAGGGATGTTCTTCCTTCTAGCAGTTTTAAACCTTTGAGACAGACTAGAAGAAATGGCTAATTTCTAGGAACATATAACCTACAAAATTGAGTCATGAAAAACAGAAAATCTGAACAGGCTGATTACTCGTAAGGAGATTGAATCAATAATCCAAAACCTCCCCACAAACAAAAATCCAGGACCAGACAGCCTCCCTGGTGAATTCTACCAAATGTTCAAAGAAGAATTAATGCCAATGATTCTCAAATCCTTCCAGTAAATAGAAGAAGAAGGAATAGTTTCAAACTCATTCTATGAAGCCAGCACTTCCCTGATACCAAAACCAGACAAGGGGAAAAAAAAACAAGTCAATATCCCTGAAAAATATGTATGACAAAACTATCAACAAAATATTAGCAAACAAAGTTCAGTAATACATTAAGGATCACACATTGTGATCAAGTGGGCTGTATTCTAAAGATGCAATGATGCCTCAATATCTGCAACTCAATGCAATACACCACATAAACAAAATGAAGGATAAAAATATGTGATCATCTCAATAGATGCAGGAAAAGCATTTGACAAGATTCAACATCCATTTATGATAAAACTCTCAAAAAAGTGGGCAAGGTGGGAATGCACCCCAACATAATAAAGGCCAAATATGACAAGCCCCATAGCTAAGACCATATTCAATGCTGAAAAGCTAAAAGCTTTTCCTCTAAGATCAGGAACAAGGAAAGGATTACTACTCTTACCCTTTTGTTCAACATAGTATTGGAAGTCTTAGCCAAATTGATCAGGCAAGGAAAAGATATAAAAAGCACCCAAATTATAAAGGAAAAAATAAAACTCACTATTTGCAAATGCCATCATATTATATATAGAAAATCCTGGAGACTCCATCAAAAAACTCTTACAAGTAATAAAGAAACTCAATAAGTTACAGGGAAAAAAGTCAATATACAAAAATTTATTGAATTTGTATACATTAACAATGAACTATTAGAAAGAGAAATTAAGAAAACAATCTTATTTATAGTTGCATCAAAAAATTATAATAGCTATGACTAAATTTAACCACAGAGATCAAAGACAGACACTGGTAACTGTAAGATTCTGATGAAATAAATTAGAGATGATACAAATAAATGGAACAGTATTCTATGTCCATGAATTGGAAGAACTGATATTGTTAAAATGTCCAATTACTGAAAGCAATCAACAGATTTGATGCAACCATTATCAAAATTCTTTTTTCACAGAAATATAATAGTCCCCAAATTTGTATGGAACTACAAAAGACCACTAATAGCCAAAAGATTCCTAGGAAAGAGAGCAAAGGTGGAAGTATCATGCTCCCTGATTTCAAATTATATTATGAAGATGCAGTAATCAAAACAGTATGGTATTGGCATTAAAACAGACACACAGAACTGTGGAATGGAATAGAAAGCCCAGAAATAAACTCTCCCATATATGGCCAATTAGTTTACAACAAAGGAAGCAAAAACATACAATGGGGAAAGCATGATCTCTTCAATAAATGATGCTGGGAAAACTAGGCAGCCATATACAAAGAATGAAAATGAACTACTATCTCACACAACCAACAAAAATTAATTCAAAATGGATTACAGACTTGAATGTAAGACCTGAAACAATAAAACTCCCAGAAAAAAGATAAGTGGTAAGCTCCCTGACATAGATATTGGCAGTATTTTTTTTTTTATTTGGCACCAAAAGCAAAGGCAACAAAAATAAAAATAAACAAGCTGGACTACATTAAACTAAAAAGCTTCTGCAAGCAAAGGAGACCATCAACAAAAATGAAGAGGCAACGTACTGACTAGTAGAAAATATTTGAAAACAGTGTATCTGATAAGGGGCTGATATCTAAAATATATAAAGAACTCATGTAACTCAATAACACAAATATCAGTGTGATTAAATAATTGGCAGAGGATCTGAATAGCCATTTATCCAAAGAAGACATACAGATGGCCAAGAGGTACATGAAAAGATGCTCAACATCACCAATTATCAGGGAAATGCAAGTTAAATCCACAATAAGATAGCAAATCACACTTGTTAGAATGGCTATTATCAAGATGGGAAGAAATAACAAATGTTGGTGGGGATAAGGAGAAAAAAGAACTTTTGTGCACTGTTGGTAGGAATATATACTGGTACAAACAATAAGGAAAACAGTATGGAAGTTTTAAAAAAAATTAAAAATAGAACTACCATATGACCCAGCAATCCCACTTCTGAATATTCAAAAATATCAAATTCAAAAAAATATCCTCGTTTATAGCAGCATTATTTATAATAGGCGAGATATGGGAACAGCCTAAGTGTCCACCAACCAAAGATGTATGGATAAAGAAGATGTGGTACATATACACACATACACACATAAATACATATATACAGAATGGAATATTATTCAGCCATAAACGAAGGAAATCTTGCCATTTGTGGCAACATGGATAGACTTTTGTGGGCATTATGCTAAGTGAAATGAGTCAGATAGAGAAAGACAAATACTATAGGATCTCATTAATATGTGGACTCTAAAAAACAATAAACGAGCTCAGAGATACAGAAAACAGAATGGTGTGTGTGCAGTGAGGGGAAAATGGGTGAAAGCTGTCAAAAGGTATGAATTTTCAGTTATAAAGTAAATAAGGCATTGGGCATGTAATGTATAGCACAGTGACAGTATTGTATACTTCAAAGTTGCTAATATAGTAGATCTTACAAGTTCTTATCACAAGAAAAAAGACCATAACTACATATGGGTTGATATTAACTAGACTTATTGAGGTGATTATTTTACAATATATAGAAACCTTGAATCATAATGCTGTGTACCTGAAAGTAATATGTTATATATAAATTATGCCACCATTAAAAAATGGAAAAAATACACTTTGAAAAAATTTATGATTTTTTTAAGTTTCAAAATAAATGTACCCAATATTTAATATTTAATTATTGGCCATGGATCACTTACATGCTTGTTAAATGAATATGCATACATTGTGGTACATATTTCAAATTTTTTACAAAGGGGTGCATAAGCAAGCAAATCTGGAGAAAGCAGCAGGAAAGAGCTGGAGACAGCTCAGTGTGCTTTGTGCAGCTGCAGCCTTGTGGCTGTGCAGTGGAGGAAGGCCACAAGACAGGGCGTGGAAAAGGGCTGGCATGGTGCTGAGCAGGACAGGGCATGCAGGCCTTCCTGAATAGGTAGGTGGAGGAACAGGCACTAAGCTGAGAGAACGTCAGAGGGGCAAAGAAAACTGGGAGCTGCCCGACTCACCCAGACCCATCCCTGAATGGAGCACAGGCCACTCCAAAGACTTGAGGCAAAAGGGGGCATCTGTGCCCCACGTTCAGTCCTAGGTTAGGGCACCGGCAAGTCCTGTGCGCCTGCTCCCGCCTCCGCCCACCCTCCTGCCTATGAGCAGCAATTCTTTTAACTTTCTTTGTTGGGAGAAAAAGCAATTAACACCATTTTCCAAGTTGTTAATTTTAGGTTACGGCATCAAAAATGAATAGGCCTGTACTCTCTGCCTCCCCACGCCCACTCCAGGGAGCCAGGGAGGCTCAGCTGCAAAGGTGGGGAGCCTGGGCAGACACGTGCCCAGGGCAGGGTTGGGGAATGGAGGCAGGAACGCCTTTCCTTACCTACTCGGGGCTCCTGGCAAGTTCCCCTCTCTGGGCCTCCTTCTCTGCACTTCAGCAGGAGTGGCACCTACTTCTGCATCCGCCCAGCCAGGGCCTGGTGGGTTGGCCCGTTCCTCCTCTCCTTCCGGAGACAGTCTCCAGCGGGATGTCCGTCAGGAAAAGCACTCTCTGCTGCAGCTCAACAACGAACCTGGAAAGGTCCTCTGGGGTCCTAATCCACTCCTAGGGACAGCTGCTCCTCCAAATACTTACTCCTTTGCTCTCAATTCTGTCTGGCCTAGTGTTCCCGAATCTTCTGATTAGCTTACAGTCTCCTCGCCACTCCTAACCACCTTAAGTCCAGCTGCTCCTTAGACTCCACGCACTTCACGGGCATCTCTGGTTCAGTGCACAATTCCCAGATCCGCGCCTTTCACACCTGCTTCCGCCGGGCTTCCGCTGGGTGGTGCTCCTATTCAGCTGGCTTCCTGCTGCCTGCATCCAGGCTCTGCTTTCTCATCTGCCTGCTGCCCTCCTGCTGCACCTTCATTTTTCTCCTCTTCCTGGGCCTCCAGCTCCTGAAGCTGTGGAAGGCCAGTCGGGAGCTCCTGGTTGCGGTCCACCACGCACTTACGGAGCCTATACTGGCGCAGGCCACTAACTCTAGCTCCACTCCAGCACTGCTAGAGCTCCACCTGCATCGTTTCTCGCTGCATTGGAATGAGGTGAGACTTCTCAAGATCTACTGTGCTCTTCCTCCAACTGCATGCTCTGCTGGTACTGCATCTGCAGAGAACATTGGACAGAGGTGGAAACATCCAGGCCGGATCCTCCTTCTATTCCATTCTTTACACTGAGCAATGAAGTGTTCAAAGACGTCAGGGTCGATAGGATGGTACTGTTTTGTCCCAAATCTGATGTGGCCGCTTGACTTCTCTCTACCTCAGCCCCTCCATTTCCTCCCTTCCTCTCCCCCTCCTTACCTTCCGTCTTTTCCTCCTTTCATTTTTCTCCTACAACTAAGGTAACATCATCACACTGATTTTATTTTGGTTCTTCCTTTCATTAGTCCCACTGATGCTGGTGTTCTTGTTCACAGAGTGGAAATTCAGTGCTCAAGGTAGACAAACAGGAAGAAAAGGCTTTTTATGTAGAGAAAGTGGTAGTACAGAACTCCCAGTGCACAGCTGGGATGGGCCAAGAGTGTCCATGTCTGGGTTGTGTCTAGGTGTATATATCTCAGACTTAGCTGAGTTGTCTAATTTCTGCTGGTTCCTGCTAGAATGCTGTTCCTTGTTTTGACCAATCTTATTGAAAGTTGTCAACATTTCCAAACATGGCATGCTGGTGCAACCCTTACTGCTAGCAAAACAAACAAGGGCATTCCCGCCACAGGCACCCTGTTCTTGCATATTCCTGAGGCCCTTAGTAAGCTTCCTGCCTTTGTTCTTTCTGAGGTCCCTTATCCTGTTCTAACTAGCCAGGGGCTGCCTCAGTCTTTTCCCTCACTCCCACCTCTGTAGATGGAGACCCTAACCGCTGTTAGGGTAATGGGCGATGGCCACTCTGACTGCTTCATGCTGAAAGGGGGCAATGTGAACGGGTGCAGTCAGGTCTCCATCACTGGTTGGTCAAGAGAGCCTTGGAAAATGGCCAGCTCCATCTCAAGTTCCATTCCCATTCCCATCTGTAACTTTGTGGATTCTAGGTGAGACAGAACAAATCAGATTACAAGATTAAGCAAGTAGGGGCCAAACACTAGAATGAGAAGGATAGTGATTCCAGTGAACAAGAGAGATGTCCACCAAGAAGATTTTGAAAACCATTCCCATCTTGCAGTGGTCCAAGGAACGTTAGAGGTGGGCATAGCCTGAACCTGTCTTTGGAGATCTTGGAGAGAATCAGACATTTCATGAATAGTCTAGAACATATACACAACATTCAGCTTTAATTATGGCACATGTACCTCGTTGTGTTGCTACCCTGTTCTGTATAATTGCGTGTCACATCAACCTGACTTCAGTGTGAAGGAGAGAAATTCCTTGGCTGGTGTCATTTAAGGCTCTCTGGGTGAAGTTAGGGATTCAAAATGCCAGATTACATGTTGCTAAGAGAGGAGTCACTAAGAAGGAGGTTACCAATAGTAATAATGGCAAGTTTGTGGCCACTGATTTACTTTAAACAGGGACAGAAATACTCCCAGCCAGTGGGAGGTGGGTCTCAATAACACAGGGCAAGGAGAATGACAAGTTGCACTTCTACAATGGTGTTAAAGAGGACCTAAAACCCGCAAGTCATGGGGTGCTTATCTTAGGTGTTTGTCCTTTGAAAATATGCTTCAGATCTTCTACTGGCTCACAGGAACAGTGAGGTAGACAGTCCTCCTGCTTTCTTTGAGAAGGACAGCCCATATAGCATTTCAAAAGGACTGACACCTAAAGTCTTTGGTGTATTTCTGAGTCTTAACAGAGCCAGGAGGAGCAGTGTTGTCGAAGGTCCGTGTGTTTCTTGTAGTACTTTGCATAACTGTTTCTTACGGGTCTTGTTTGTTTTCTCTACTTTCCCTGACATTTGGGGTCTCCAAGCACAGTGTAGATGATATTCAATCCGTAGAGCCCAAGAGATTCCCTGTGTCACTGCTGCCCTAAAGGCAGGCACATTGTCCCTCTGGATTCCTTGTGACAAACTGAAACAAGGAATAATTTCTTGCGCCAGTGCCTTGACAACTTCCTTAGTCTGCTCAGCCCTACAGGGTAAGGCTTCTACCCACCTGGAAAAGGCCTCTACCCACACAAGAAGGTACTGCAGTCCCTTGATTTTTAGGCATATGGGTGAAATCTACCTGCCAATCTTCCCCAGCATATTGCCCTTCCCGCTGTAACACTGAGGGGCATTCCTATGGTTGAGGGGGTTATTTTGCTGCCATAGCTCACATCCCTTAACAACTTGCATTGTTGTCTTCTTTACTCTCTTGACTGTGAAAAGGCCCTTAGCTAACTGATAAGTATTCCCCAGTGAAAAATTTGATGGAGCGTTTTGAGGACCTTCCCCTGGGCTCCCAGGTAGGATGTTTACCTTCTTCAGTTTGGAACCACTCAGAGGGGAGAAGGTTGCTTGCCTGAGAGAAAGTCTTTTGTAGCTCCTCTGGGCTATAGTGGTGCCTCACATCCTTGGGGGTCCCAGTCTACAAGAGAGGGACTTGAACCTCAGAATCCCCTGTCTGTTGGGCTGCCAGCTTGGCTTGTTGATCAGCCCTTCTGTCTCCTTCTATTTCATTGATACCTTTTTGGTGTCCTTTACAATGAATAACTGCTACTTCCTTGGGCTTGTTGACAGCTTGTAATAAGCATTCTATGTCCTGGTGGTATTTTATAAGGCCTCCTTCTGAAGTTGTGAAATTCCTTTCCTTACAGATGGCAGCATGCATGTGGATGACCAAGTATGCGTATTTAAAGTCAGGGTGTATGTTGACTCTTTGCTGCTCCTGACTCTAGTGGTCGGCTAAGAGTGTTCTTGTCCAGGGTGGGAGAGACTGACTCTCTAAAATGCTAAAAGGAGAGACTATGGCATTCCCACCTGAAATGATCTTCCTTGTCACAGAGGAAGCAGACCCCTGGCCTCACTCTCCTCTTTCCAGCTTCTGGAACCCCACAGGCTTACTCCTGAAGGGTCATAGCGAGAGTCTCTGCCTTTCGCCCTTTCTCCTGTTTCCTTTCTCTCCTCACTGTGGTTGTAAAAGACCAAAGTATCAGTTTTCAGGAGGCTTTCTAAATCCTGTTCAGGGTCAAATGCCAATTTGTGTGACTTCCTCCTGCTATCTGGTGCCAATTAGGTAATAAATTTGTCTTAAGAATGACTTGGCCCTCCACTGACTCTGGGACTAACAGGTGCGTGTATCTTTAATGCTTCCTTTAGCCTTTCCAGGAATGCCGAAGGGCTTTCCTTATCTCCCTGAATTACATTGGACAGCTTGGTGCTCTCTCTCCTCAGACCTTCCACAATGCATGTGATGAAGTGATTTCTGTTCCAGTTATCTGCATCGTCCATGTCTGGGGATCACTTAGGATCACTCACAGGCATGATCTGACACCCCATAGGGTATCTAGCCAGTTCCTCTTCTGATTTGCCCTGGTCATTTACTGCATATCATTCATTTCCCCATTCCTGTGCGCTTTTAATCACTCTGTCCTTCTCTCTTCCTGTCAGGGTTTGGTTCAACAGGAGTGTTAATATCCCTCCAGGTGAACTGAGTTAGGCCCAAGAAAACTTCTTGGTATTTATCAGGGTCATCTGCAAACTTTTTCCAAGATCAACCTTTATGTCTCAGGTCCTGAAGGGAGAAGGGGACATGCACCCTCACCAGTCCCCATTCTCTGTTAGCTGCCTGCTGGAGAGGAAGTATGGGTGGGGGTGGACATTGGTTTCCTGCATGGGGTGCACTCAAGGGGTTGGGGTGTGAGTCTGGCAACCACAGGGGGTCTTCTGGCCCTTTTCCAGGGTTCCAGGATGGTGGGGGTAAAATGCGATCAAGGGTTTTGAGACCATTGTTGATGTCCCCTGGGTGGGGGTGAGCCCACAGGACTTACACACGCCTGGCCTGTCTCTGAGTGCAAAGAATGCCTAGACTTGTGACCATTTGCCCTCCTTAGGGCAGAAAAGATCTAATTGTAGAATAGTGTTGTAGTTTATACTTCCCTTTGGCAGCCCTGCCTCCACATTAGGTATTTTGTACTTGAGCCATGCCTGAGTGCAAAAAAAGGTAAGACTCTTCATTTTCAAGGTTTTGGGATCAAATATCCCTAGTTCATCAAAATACATGCTAACAGTATGCCTGGTTTCAGGCTGAAGAGGAAGGTCTAGAAGAGAAAGAAAGATGGGTGTCCAGCCTCTGGTTGGCCTTTCCCTCTGTGAGGTTCGCATCTGGAACCTGGGTGATAGTGGCTGATCACCCTCTCTGTCAGGCCTGCTGGACTCAACCACTCTTTACCAGCGTGGCCCCAAATCATTCACTGCTCCCCTCTTCAGCGGTAGAGGGTGCTGGTGGGGAAGACCAGACTAACAGGCCTTTCTGGTGGTTCCCAGCTGAAGGAAGAGCAACTCAGGTTTCTAGGTACCTATTCTGCTGACGGCCCATGGGGTGATGTAAATAGAAGTACAATTCCAGCACTAGTTGTTGGAAGAGCGCCATGGTACATAATTGGGTTAAGGTCCAGACGGCCCTGGCCCAGACGAAAACGGGGCTAATGAAGGCTTCAGACTGAAAGGACTGTGTGTATCCAGGTGGCTGGAAATGGGGGAGGGCACACAATAACCACCATTCAAGTCTGAGGTGCTAAGATTTGCAGTTTGGCCGGGCCTCTCGCCTCTATTCAATATGATTCCCGGTGTGGAGCTGGCGGAGGGCATAGGGTCCTAGGCTCAGGCCTGCCATCTAACACTCCCTTCTCTCCCTCATTCCGGGGCCTTAAACTTCTTCACAGAGGGTATGAAGGAGAGGAAGTGGTGCAACCCTTAAGCAATGTATCATACGGTCCTCAGTGAGAGGGGCCAGAGAGACCTCCTGTGGGCACCGGGTGCATGGGTCTCTGGGAGCACCCACCACCCCATGAGAGGTGAGGTGGCCTCTCTCAGAGCTCGGCTGACCGCTTCCTGCAGGCAGCCGTGGGTCAGGGCCGTGGCACCCAGAGGCCGGTGCTGTCATCACTATCACTGCCCTTGGGGCCACACAGGCAAGGACGTAGGAAGAGGAAGGTGCAGAAGAGGAGCGGCATTTCCGCCCCAGGGTGGGGGGACCGTGGTCGGCCTGGGTCTGCGAGGAAGGCCAGAGGACTAGCCCCGCAGCGCAGTGGGGCATCTGCTGCCCGCCTGGTGGCGGTGAGCATCGGATCCCGGGGTTCCCACGCTTGGTTGGCGGGAGAGGAAGATCCACAAAGGGAAGAACGCACCTCACGAGGGCCAGGGAAGCCGGAGAAGCGGCCTGACGGAAAAGGGAAGCGACTCCTTGGGTGTGCCTGACCGGCGGCGGGCCTGAGCGCTGACAAGGAGACCCTTGGGGGCCCACGCGGGGTGGCCTCCGCCTGGTTCTCGTGGCTGTCTGCCTGCTCGCCTCAGTCCGTCGCACCCAAGGCCCCCACTCTGCGGACATTCCCGGCTGCCGAGGGAGACGGGGGATCTGGATCTGCAGCCGGGTGGGTCCCATTGACACGGCTGGCGAGCGCCCCATGTTTCGCACCGTAGAAGGTGTCTTAGAATGAGGACAGTGACAGCAGAGGGAGTCCGGATGCCCATACTCCCTTCCGAAGGAGATCCGGGCAGAGCCCCCGAAAGATGATGCTGGGGTTCTTGTTCACGGAGTCAAAGAATGAACATCACAAACACTCAAGATAGGCAAGCAGGGAAAGAAAAGGCTTTTTATTCAGAGAAAGTGACAGGGCAGAACACCCAGCGCACAGCCGAGAGGGGGCAGGAGTGCCCGTGTCTGGGGGTCTATATCTCAGACCTAAGTGGGTTGTTTAATTCCTGTTGGTTCCCTCTGTAATGCTGTTCCTTATTTTGACCAATTTTATTGAAAGTTGTCTCTATTTCCAAACTTGACCTTACTGCTAGCAAAAAACACAAAAAACAAGGGCTTTCCCACCACAGGCATCCTGTTCTTGTATATTCCTGAGGCCCTCAGTAAACTTCCTGCTTTTGTTCTTCCCAGGGCCCCTTATCCTGTTCTACCTAGACAAGGGCTGCCTCTGTCTTTTCCATGTCTCACAGTGAAGAGGATTCTATTGTGCAGCTTACTTTCTGTTTCATAATCTGGATGCTGCCTGTATTTGTGAAAATTCATGAAAATGAAGAATTATCATTTGTAAATTCTCTGTGTAAAATCTCAAATATTTTTTAAATGGGCTACAATTTATCTCTATTAAATGTCCAAACTTGACCTACTTTTGATATTAATTGTAAAATTCCCTCCCTAATTCTTTATAACACATCTGTTATTTCTGAAGGCCAAGCTCATGTTTTCTCATTCAGTTCAATTACCAGATTCTCAAAGGTTATCG
The DNA here is from genome assembly GCF_040802235.1 of Manis javanica. Lineage (NCBI taxonomy): Eukaryota > Metazoa > Chordata > Mammalia > Pholidota > Manidae > Manis > Manis javanica. The sequence continues at coordinate 121,959,856 of NC_133160.1, read as the reverse complement.
TTTTTACACTCCCACTATTGATTTTGTTGTTGACATTGCTGTCGTTGATATTAACAACAATCCTTTATTAACAGGTGTTACAGTTTAACATATGAAACTAAGTTTTAAAGTTATATTGCAAATTTAAAGTGAAGTTCTCAGCAAATTGCTATTTATTCAACCTGACTGTATGTGAGAACATGCGAAAATCTTTAAAGATACTTAAAAAACTCCAGATGTAAGAAAAAATATTATCAAAAGGAGACATTATGATATAAATACACCAACAAAACTCCTGCTACATCGATAATGCAGGCATTATTCTAATTAGCTTATAATTTTTTTTCTTTCTTTCTTTCAAAATACAGGAACTGGAATCAGATTCAGGTTAGATATTTTTGTAAATAATGTTTCATAGGTTGTTTGTGTACTTCCGTGAGGAAGTATAAATTATCTAGTCTGTTGTTGGTTATCATTGCCTAAATTCAGGATTTCATTAGTAGTTTAAAAAAAGGTATGTTTCTGTGTTTTTTTAATTTTTATTAGCTGCAATTATTTCCATAGAGAGAAACAATAAGTATTTGATAAGTATTACTTAACCTAAATAAGTATTTGATTATCTGTGATATAGCTGTCAAGATAAGTGTCTGATTGTTCTCTTTCACTCACCAGGTTTCAAACAGCAAGATAGTTCTAGATATCTTCCAGAAGAGACCAATGGGAATTTAAAAAATTATTTTTGTATCTTGATAAACTCATGGAATTGGATATAAAATATTTCAATACACTGCAGTAGTTATTGTTGCTGCTGAAATTTTTCTGCCTTTGATCCATGGGAGCCTTTGTTTCAAGGGATTTTATGACATGACTCCAGCATCTTTGATAGCGTCCTTGTTTTCATATATGGTGACATATACTGTGCATTTCCTAGATTCACAAATTGTTAACATTTTGTGACTTGTGTTTTATCTATCGATTGATCTACATATCTAGATTGATATATATGTATATGTACATATATATATTATTGTATTTACTAGTATTATTTTGCTAAAACATTTGAGAGTGAATTGAAGAAATCATGACTCTTTATACTCTAAGTACATAATCATGTATCACTCAAGAACAAGGATACTGTCTTATATAACCACACTAGAAATATCAAATTTAAAATAATGATAAAGTACATTCCCCTAAAAATAGATCCCATATTTGAAATTTGCCAATTCAACAATTCTTATTTATCCTGTATGGCAATATTTTTCCAATCTGGTGTTCATCTAGAATTCAGCTGTTCTATCTAAGAAATATGACATTTTGAAGATATGCATCATGAGTTCAAACCAATATTTCCAATTCAAAGTGAGGATTTTGGCATTGTTAGTGTTTGTTTCCAACTAATATCTTAAATCTTTTATCTGTACTGTCTGTCTCCTAGGTAGAAAATTTGGTTCCCAAGGATAAAAAGAATTTGTTATTTGTACTCACTTTTTTGTTTTGATGGCAAGTTATTTTAATTTTCTTATTTTTGTCATTTTTTAATTTTTATTTACTAATATTTTAAGATTTCTCAAACCAACTGAAAAATTTCAAAGATAGTAGCTGTAAGATAAATTCCAGCTGAAATAAGCAGGCGAAGAGAGGCAACAAAGGGCCAGGTAGTTTATTTTAATGCAATTCCGGGCGAAGTTCACCAGCCTGTACAGACACAGGCTAGGGAAGTGGCACTCAGCAGGGCAGGCAGCCAGTTTTTAAAGAAGGTACGGGGAGGCAAGCTTAAATTTACTGCGGTGTGAGGATTGGCTAGCCTAAGGCACATTTTTCAGGTTGGGAGGGGGCAGCAGCCGGGGACTTCGGCACATCAGCAGTGTGACATGCTCACCCCTCCCCCTAGTGCCTTCAACCTTACAGAAGCCTTCACAAATTTATTTGTTTCAAATATATTCTACTACCTGATATCTTTCTGTTGCCTTAGTTCAATTTATTGCTGTAATTTCATGTCAATTACTTCTAGCTAAATAACAAAACTGGATGAGGTTACATTTGTTAAAGTAACATTAGTCAGTAACCTCTTGCACAGCCTCAGAGCAGACGTGGTGGATCTGATATTAATTTTCTTTGCTCTCTTGTGAATTAACGCAGTCCTTCTTAAACCTGACATGTATATGTATTATCTAGGAATCTTGTTAAAACACAGATTCTGATTTAGTAGGTCTGAGTTGGGACGTGAGTGTCATGCATCTCTAACAAGAAGATGTTGATGCTGGTCCCTGAAATGCAGTTCTAGTAGCAAGACTTGAGGGCTTTCTGAGCTGAGATTTTTTTTTCCATGATTGGTGTGCTACCTTTCTTTTTGTCATCTTATAATTTAGAGTTATCTGGATTATCTGTGTAGGTAACTGAAGATGCAGCAGTATCAACATTGAGGTGACTGTTTTCCCTGGGTTTCATTTTCTCAATTTTCCTGATCCTTTTTATGATGGCCTGCCTAGACTATCATGGGTGGGGAGGTTCCTTGCTGCCCTGGTGCACAGTGTGTTGCTGGCCCACTTCCTTCACGTGCACCATGGCTGTCGGCACTCTGTCACTGCCCAAGGCAGCTTTAGTAAATCAAGATTGGAGGGCACTGTGACTTCACATGTGGTGAGGTGACAATCACCACCATTTGTAGTAAGGATGGCGTTACTGGGTTGCCTTCCAGGAGCAGTCCTTGAATTCACCTTATCCTATTCTCACTATGTTGGGGTGCTGCTGGTAATTTAGGGTGGTTAATATCCACAATATTTGTGACCAGCTGCATATTTACTGCCTTGAACTGGAACAGTATCTGTGATGCAGATGTGCCCTTGCACCTAATCCCTTTCAACATCATCCACTACATAGTTTCTCCACAAAGTTGCTTCCTGATTTATCTTCTTTATGGCAGTCTTCTGCCCAAAAATACCTTCACACTGTCATTCGTTTGATTATATCCTAAATATTTTTATAATAGCTGCTGCAGGAAGATGTCATGAATATGAGGTCTCTGAACAGCAAGTGATCTCTGCCTGTTATGTCAACGCAGTTTTCTGAAACTGGGGGACACCCAGTAGTGAGTGACAGCTGGGTCCCTCGCTTGTGGCTCTGCCACTGAGTTGATGGCTAAGACTGTTTGCTATGCCTGCAGCTCTTCTTTAGGGTCATGTTTGCCAGGCCAGCAATAGTGGTTCTGCTAAGGGCTTTCTTGGACTCACTCTTCACTTCCATGACCAGACTCAGCCTTAGTTTTCTTACCTGCAAAAACAAGGTATTCACACTTATTTTACAGGAGAAGTAAATAAAATATATGCAAAGCACATAACATAAAGCAAACACTCTAAATATTTGACAAAAAAAAGATGATTTAAAAAAATATTTACAGAAAATTCTCATTGAATTCAGACAGGAAAGGTTGTGACCTTAAGTAAGTTACTTAATACCTAGTGATCACTTTTGTTCTCTGTAAAATAGTCAAAAAACAATTCATGTTTTGCAGAATAAAGCTGATGCTAGCACTATTACGCTCCCTAGACATAGGAAGGTAACTTTATAAAGACAGAGATCATTATGACTTGCATCTCTCCGGAGACTATTTTCCTCTACAGAAGAAAGAGATCACAAAAGTGCCTTTCTTTACAAGTCCATTGCAAATGGAAACATAGATATTTTAATATCTTTCTCCAGTATAGTATTTCACTATCTTGTCCCCAATTCAATTGTCTTTCATATATCACAAAGTTTCACATGTCTGTAGAGAGGGCTGGAGAACGTTATTTTGTGAGAGACAAAGAATGTGCCACAATTGCCCCATGATTTGGAAGCATTTGTCCTGGAAGTCACCCTTCCTTTTTCTCATTTTTTAGATCCAAGTGCCTTGTGATATTTAAAACCCTTCCTTCCACAAGTCCAATAGAAAGACATCTGTTCTAATGGAGATGAATTGAAGCAGATGAAGATGAATGGAAATGAGGGAAGTTGACATTGGATGGTGAGACATTTGTAAGACTTCTTGTGCTCATTTTCCTCTATGTTCTCTGATGATAGTGGAATATAAAGTCATCTCTGGAAAACGAGATGTCAGACTCTAGGGAAGCTTTCAAGACAATGTATATTCACTTTTGGATGTACAGAGGGAGGCTGCATAAACAATCGGTGGCATTTAACACACTGAAGCTTGTTTGATAATACTTGCAGAAGCAATTGCTGTGGAAACATCTGACAGGTGCAAATATCTCCAGTGAGAAGGTTTCAGCCACTCCTATAGTAAAGTTCATTCTATAGTAATGTAGTAATAGGTTTGGAAAAGTATTTCCCCGATGTTTATGATAAAGGTGAGTTGAAAAGTTTAAAATAAATCAGCAACATGAAAGCAGCTGGTATAAAAAAAAGTTCAGATCTAGGCTGTACTCCATGATAGAGGTGGTTTCAAAAATAATTAGTGTGTTCCATTAAAGGTGTCCTAGCTCTGTGGTCTCTGTGAGGTGAATGTTCATGTTGCTATGCTCATGTTCCTACCATTAGAAAAGATATGCCTGAAAAAAGAAGTTTCTAAAAGTGATCATAGAGAAGTACATTTTTCTTCCTTCAAAGCATTATTTGAGGTGTTCTTTTTTGGTATCAAATGATGCTGCTTTCAGTAGAGGTGCCCCCCTGTGGTCTTCCAAGCTTTGTCTCCTAGTTTTCAGAACTAGTATTTCAGCAAAAGTGCTGGATTCCATTCTTGCCCTGTTAGGTTCACCATGGCAGATGATTTCCTTGGGCCAATTTATTTTTTATTGAAATATAGTTGATATACAATGTTATATTAGTTTCAAGTATATAACACAGTGGTTCGCCAGTTACCCGCATTATTAAATCCTCACCCCAGCTGGTGCAGTTACTATCTATCAACATAGGAAGATGTTACAAATCATTAGCTATATATTAGCTATATTCTCCGTACTGTACTACCATCCCTGTGACCAACTTATGTTATGATTGAGATTTTTGTGCCTCTTCATTTCCCTCACCCACCCCACCCACCCACTCCAACTCCTCCCCCATGGTAAATCACCAGTCATTTCTCAGGGTCTATTAGTCTACTGCTGTTTTGTTTTTTTCATTTTGTTTTTTTTTTAGGTTCCACAAATAGTATTTGGTATTTGTCTTTTACCACCTGGCTTATTTCACTTAGCATAATACCCTCTAGGTCCATCCATATTGTCGCAAATGGCAGAATATTTTTCCTTTTCTATGGCCAAATAATATTCTATTGTGTGTATGTATCACATCTTCTTCATTCACTTATCTATTGATGAACATTTTAGCTGCTTCCATATCTTGGCAATTATAAATAATGTGGCAATAAACATAGGGGTGCATATATCTTTTCAAATCAGGGATTTTGTTCTTCAGGTAATTCCTAAAAGTCAATTACTAGTTGTATGGTATTTCTATTTGTAGTTTTGTGGTGTTAAGTCATATGAGTTCTTGATATATTTTGGATGTTAACCTCTTATCGGATATGTCATTTATGAATATATATTCCCATACTGTAGGATGCCTTTTTGTTCTACTGATGGTGTCTTTTGCTGTACAGAAGCTTTTTAGTTTGATGTAGTCCCATTTGTTCATTTTTTATTTTGTTTCCCTTACCTGGGGAGATGTGTTCAGAAAAAAATTGCTAATGCTTTTGTTCAAGAAATTTTTCCTATGTTTTCTTCTAAGAGTTTTATGGTTTCATGTCTTACATTTAGGTCTTTAATCCATTTCAAGTTTACTTTTGTGTATGGAGTTAGACAATAATCCAGTTTCATTCTCTTGCATGTAGCTGTGCAGTTTCCCTTGGGCCAGTTTTTATACTTAGTACCTTAGATTACAGGTAGTTTCTGCTTTCATTTGACAGTCTTTCAAAATACAGCTTACTGTTACTTGTACAAATTCTGCCAGCATTATTGTGCTGTTTATCGCATCATAAATAAAATGGAAAACTTTCTTCTATCTCTTTCACCTTGATTATGTTTGGTCTCCTATGAATTATAATAGAAAAACTCATACTTATCCAATCTGACATACTTTCTTTTTTCTGTTTTTTTTTTGGAGAGAGGTTGGGAGCAAATTCAGTTTGAAGGAATTTTGGGAAAAGAAAAATACTCATCTTCTTGTTTGCTCTGTTGCATTAGCCTTTGTATTCATCTCCATGATTTTAGCAACCTCTTCTTCCCATTTGTCTATCAAAGTGATCTTTGCAGTATGCATATTTGACCATGGTAGTCTCCAGATAAACAAACAAATGAACAAACAAACACAGCATATTTTAATGGTTCTGCACTATCCACGAATGGAGTCCATAATATTCAGAATCCTTCCCTATTGATTCTTCCTTTTTTCTTACCACTCTTTCCTAAATTCTTCCCTTTGGCAACATACAAGTTATTCTCCCAACATATTATGTATTCATTTTTAATGAAAATTTTAATGAAATTGTTCATTCTGCCACACTTGCAGAAATGCCTTTTTATACTTTTACAATACACACAGATTAGCAAACTGTGGCCCTGTCCTTAAACCAGTCAGGCAAATTCATCTTCTGTCACATATAGTTGTATTTTTTAAACTATTTTATTACAAATGGTGCTATATAGTATTCAGTGCCTGTTTTTACCTCTAATTAGACTGTGTGCTTTTTAAGGGCAGAAATTGTGGCCTAGTTATGACTGTGTATCTAAAAGACTTAAGAATTATTTTGTTTGAAGAATTGGGAAAAACTATGGCCCGTCTGTTCAATTTTACTAAAAGTTCAGTCAGCTAAATTTTTTTCTGCCTTTCTGCAAACATCCAATAGACTTCTATGACCATATTTACTGATATGAAAATTGTTCTCTTTTCCCTGAGAAACCCCTTTGCAATTCAGTGTTCATTTAACCTTCTTTAAATATTTACTTCTAGAAAGTAGGAAAGTCAAATATTATTCTCATTCTTATTTTAAAAGTTATTTTTCAGAATCACAGTCAATAATCTATAGCTGCTGCTTTTCATCTCATGTTTTGCATGATAAAAAAGAGATAATTCACAGATACCTCAAGAAAAGTTATATACTTCATAAAAATTGATCACATGGACAGCTAAGGGTGTTGGGTGAGTTAGAGATCCTGTACTTCATTTGTTCTGGCCAGTTTAATTTTACAGACATCACTAGGAATTCACTTACGCATTTTGAATATTTAGCAATTGCTTGATAAAATAGCACACAAGTGGGGAGACTGAAGACATGGACAAATTTCAAGTGGCTAACTAGAGAGCCAAGGCTTACATTCTCCAAATACTCATTATCCCCGAACTTGAAAATAAATCAATGAATTGAGATGATGCATGAGTGGAAACGAATAATACTGGGACTGCCACCACAGCTTCCTTTGTAAAAGAAAAAGAAAAGACTAAACAGCCATGTATAGTAGCACTGACAACATTAGAATTTCCGTCTTTTGTCACTTCTAAGTATATTTATTGGGGTTTGGTTTGGCTCCAGTCCTCCTCTGCTTGTTTTTACTTTGAATTAGGTCCAGGCTTTTTAGCTCCAGGGAAGCCAGTTGCGGTATTGAAATTGCACTTTCATTTAAACAGTGCTAATTGCAGCCACGATCACTAGTTCATAGACCATGGAAATTAATGATTGAAAAGACCTGTTAGATCATCTCTCCCATCTGATTCTGACAATAGAGGATTATTTTTTACATTATGTCCTGGAGTATTCTGCCTGGCTAATTTTAAGTGACTGAAATAATAGGGCTTTCACCATTTCCCTTGGGAGAGAGTAGTGTAGCCTAACAAACTTAGGACATCGATCTGGAGATCGGCCTAGATTTTCTTTTTACTTCATTTCATGCCATTAGTCCTAGTTATACACCCTTGGGTCACCCTAAACAATTCCTTTCCCTTCTCCATTCAGTATGACACATTTCCTGACTGCTATCCTACAAAGAATACCAAAGATGGTGTTATTTGCATTTATGGAGAAGGATATGGTCTTGGTTAATGGTGATGCAAAAATGCAGCTATTCATTATTTCATGAATCATTCTTGTCCAAAAAGAGGCAAGTAAAGGTTTATTTAAAAAAAAATTTTTTAAACCATGAGAATGTGACCGCTTGCATTATATGTGTATTCTGTCAGCTTTAAATGTATATTAAAAGTAAAATTCTGTCAAAATGTTTCCCATGACTTTTAGATATATCACTTCTATTCAGATTATCAACTTCATGAAATGACAGTGTAATCTGTTTTTGGACTCTGTTTTTCTCCTCCATTACAATGTTCACTTGTTCTCTAAATATAACCTAATTTTTAATTATTCATTCAAACTACACTAGAACATGTTATTTTTTGTAAGTATTGTTTTCTCATTGTTATATATAAGTGGAGTACAACTGATTCTATATCATAAAGTGACAAAGTAGTCAATAATGCGCTATCATTTAGATTTATGATTGAGGGGAATATATTTGGTCTCTATAAGTGGCAGATAATGAAAACACATTATTACTATAAATGATAGGCAGTAACAGGAAAATATTGCTGTTATGGCAGATTTATTAGCAGAGTTAATAGATTCTGGGGTTTGGAAGAAAGCATATTTTAAAATATTTTAACAAATTTCCTTACATGCATTTCATATAGCACTGATTCTAAATGAGTTATGAGCTAGTTATACACTATTTACATTGTAATAGGCAATAAGAATAATAATCATCATTATTTTTGCAACTTGAACTTATTTAAAATAATACAGTCCATGAAAGTAAGTTACTCACCCCTGTTAAGTAAAATAAATGGTTCTGTTTACACCAAAGTGAGGCAATAGAGTGATTTATTAAAATCAATCTTCTCATGGGATTTTGGCTTAGAGAGTTTCAGCGTATTTTACTGATAGGTAAGATTTTAAAGAAATTTTAAAAGATTCACATGTAATTCCTATTCTTAAATAATGTCCTCAAGGGAAAAATCCAGAGTAATTAAGGAAGTTCCTAAATGTTCTGCTGATAAACAATTTTCTTGTATCTTTTTATTTTCAAAGTCAGTGAGATGTCATTCTGACTCTTTTAAGGCTGGATCCAGTAAAGAAAGGCAGAGATAAGACAATCTTTGTTTCTTTTTAATGTCTATCCATGTTTTATTTTCCTGTTTAACACAGTTTTCTGCTTCATAAGATGTCTAGGCATTTTCATAAATTTTAATGACTTCAGGTGGGAGTCAAGTTAGACTGTCTTTACCAGACTGCCAAAACAAATTTTAAAGCAGGCACTAGGTGCAGAGCTAGGAATTCCCACACACTCTCTTCATTCCAAATCTTAGTGGGGAAACTATATTTTTCATGATTAGTTTCAACAGAAACTCAGTTTTGCTTTTGTTACTTTGAAAATAAGCCTATTTATCTCACTTAAAATATTATGTCAAGACATAAACTAAAACCTATAGTATATGTTTAGAGAAGCATGACTTTATTTTACATAGTTTAAAAGTAAAAAATGTTTGCCCACTTTCATTGATGAAAAGGAAATATAAAAGCACTCACTCTCGTGTGCATTGTTTTGCTTCTTAATATGGGAACTCAAATGCTTTATTTGATGTATTCAGGCACTCAGTGGACATTAAAAAATTTGTCTTTACAATATGACTGATAAATTTGCATAGTAATTTGCATTCTCCCTTTAATATAAAGTGAATAGTAAGGAAGATTGGTAGAGAAAGAAAAGAAAATGAGAAGAGGTTAGCAATTTGATGTATAAGAGGCAGAAGAAAGAGGAAGTGTGACTAGTGATATGTCCTTTCAGAAGTATAAAAGGTCGTATTTGAAATGCCAAGTGGCTTGACAGTCCTGAGTCACTAAGGTTTATATAAATATATATACTTGTATCTATAATAAAAAGTAAACTACCCATTCAGTGTAAATATATGCCTATTTTAGTTAAATATTCTCTCAAAAAATCTTTATTTAATTGTTTCTCTGTTCCTAATTAAATTTATGCACATTTTAAGATTTGACCAGAGTTTTCCAAGGATCTCATCCCTTTTGGCATGGGATGCTCTAGTCTCAGACCTATGGAGAGTAGTGGCTGGTCTAAGATTCCTGGTTACCCGTCAGGTTGCCATTTTGATAGGGCTCAGCTTTAAATGCCTCCCTCACTGCCTTCCATTGTCCCAATCTTATTCAAGTCCAAGTCTATTATAATCCTAATTTTAATAAATTATAAAGAATAATTTCTATCTAAAGGCAGAACTCTGAAAGTAACTGTGTAGCTAAAGTAATTGTAGAATTCCAAAGTTGTTATAAAATTGCCAGGAGTATTGTCAAGTTAATATTCTTGCAGTAAACAAACCTCTTTCCTCAAGAAGCAGTGTGTATAATTGATATGTAGAGGTCATGGTAGTGAATGTACTGAATAATCAGAGGATAGTAAACTGTGTATGAATGAGTCTGGATGTGGCTAGGAAGGGCTGTACCTTTAAGACACAAAGAATATGAATAATTCTTTTAGCATATGTTATATGTATTTTATATCAACTGTTGGTGTTTCCTGAGGAAATTAAGGATAACCATAGAATACAGCTTAAACTCTCTTACAGTCCATTCAGGGGGAAAAAAAAGAGAAAATAAATAACGTGCTTTGTTGAATACTCCTGAAGCTATTGATCTAGCTCTGTTGCACAAATACTGACTTCTATTTTTAGGTACTGTAAGAAATAAGACAAGACGGTAGGTCTTCAGAGACTCATTAGGACCATTAGAAAAATGCGTCTAGCATCTCCTATCAAAACAGCAGAAATAAATAAACTTTGTTCCTGGTACATGGATTCTCCGTTTCTGCAGCCCCATTTTCAGATGATGTACTACAGTCATTATCGTCACCTCTGTAGGACACTGTGTTCACAAAGTGTGAGAGCCTCACCTCACAGTTCAGGGTATTTCCTGATGTATGAACCATTTGTTCTTGTCAGATTGTCCAAGGTGAAAGAATAAACTTTAAATATGAACCACTTTAGGCAACACAAATATAAGAAAAGAAAATATTTTGTCTTACTTTCTTAGCCACAAAGTAAAAAAAAAAACTGTAAGAGAAAATGTAGTAAATGAAAAAAATGCCTTAAAAAGAAATATTGCTTGTTTCATTTTTTAAAGATTACTATTTAATTGAGACATCTCATAAAATCAAAATGCTCAAAGATGCTCTTTGCAGGAAGTTGTGTTTAATAATTAAGAAAAATGTTCTAGAGATTTATATCAGAAAGGACCAACCGTCTGTGTCCATGGTAGAAAAAGCTGAAGAAGTGTCACATATCTTTCTTCATGCAGTGTAGTATTACCTGTGGGGCTTAAATAAGTTTATGAATGTTTGCTAATGAAGGGATAGTATTGGACTTTTTTTGAGGAATTCCAGGAAATTCTGCAGAACTGAATATAGTACAGTATTTTGGGTTGCCTTTTACTACTTACATGTAAAGTATAAGATTGTTTACATTTAAAAAACAAGTTAGTAACTGAATTTTTGTAGTGAATTTTTTATTCACCCTTCTAGTTGTCACTGAGGCATCTGTGACTGTATCAACTCAGGTGTTTCTGTTGCAGAACAGTAGCCCTGATGTAACACAAAAAGGCATTATTGCATATTTTTATTATTCTCATGAATCCCTTTTTATTTATTTTGCATAACTTTTTGGAGTAAATAATATTAATATAATACATTCATTATTCTAGATTGTCATTTGACTTGTTCATCATGAAAGAATGGAAGTGGTGTAAGTCAGTGTCCAGCAAGGAAACCGAAATAGTACTAATTCAGTAAAGGGCATTTAGGGAAAGGATTTAGGTACAAATATGCTTAGAAATGCTAGAAGTGCAAACAGTAGCTAGTGAGGCAATTCAGAGATTAGCAAACAGGAAGCAGGAATGATTCTGAGGAATGGAAGGACAAAGGGAGGGGACAAGGTGACCCATGTAGGGGCTCACTGGGCACTCAGCAGAGATGCAGGGAATGAGGAAAAAACACTGCTCAAGCTGCCACTAATGCAGAGAGAGGAAGGGGCAGAGCTGATCTGTTTTCTCCCCAACTTCACATTTCCCCATCTTTTGCCAGTGCCTCTCCATGGCAGAAATCGGGTCCATTGACAAGAAGGGTGAGAAAGTCTAGTCTGGGGGAGTCACACTCTAATAGCGCAAGGAGAAGGAAGATGGTGGATCGGACAGCAAATAGGAAAATACCCAGCACAATAGCACACTCCAGGACTCTTCATTAACTATATGGCACATTAATGCACAGCCAGCATGAAGAATTTACATTTCCAGAAAACTAAACCAGATCAGGCCGTAAGTATTCCATTTGATGAATTTTGATTGTGAGCAAAAATTAATCTTACTACAGTGAAAAGATGGGGTGCTTGTATGAAAAGATAGAGTTAAAGTAGGCTTTGCCATCAAATTGATCAATATTAATACAATGCACATACAGGTGTACACATGCACACTAACAAACATATATGCACATACACACAACCATGCTTTGCTATATTATCAGTCTGCTGCTTTATAAGGCTTTTAAGACTAGCAACTATATTTATGAAATATTATTTGGATTTGCTACATTGAAGAACTTTTTCATTTCCTTAGAAAAGTGCTGCTACTTTTTTTTGGAAGCATTCACAATTTGGCAGGATTGTAGGGGGACTTTCTACATAATGGAAAGTAGTTTGGACTAAATATTAATAAGCTGCCTTGTAACTCGGGATTCTTGAAGTGAGAATATCTACAATATTGGTAATAGTTATATTCCTCACCATTAAAGTAATTTAGAAGTTTTAAAGACATGCCTGTGACATGAGTGCAGTGTGTGAATTTAGGAACATAAATCATCACTAGTGTTAATTCATGGGGATATTGAGGTAAATCAAAAGTATTGAATTTTCTTTTGCTTCTGAAATAGTATTCAAAACACATTTTCCTTTTTCCTTTATCTTGAGTCTATCCAATTTAGAGATCCTGTTTTTTCTTGAGTGTGTGTGTGTGTTTGTCAAAATATTTGTCTTTGTCCATATGGACCATGATGAGCTATTTGTTACAAAGAAATGGTGACTTGCTGCCATTAGCATTTCAGAGCTAACTTTGGAAATTCTGTTTCTAAGGTTTGTTCTTCTAAAGCCATTTATTAAGACATTTTAGGGCAAAATAGTTTGGAGTACCCATTGACATGAGAGGCAAAACATTCAAGAATGAGAAAAGATAACTAAGAATAGGCACTTATTTAGCAGCCCTTAAAATAACTCTAGATAGCTATTCCATGAGTTTTGTCACATGAACCAACTGGTTACAGAAACTAACCTTTCACAAGTGTTGACTTGAAAGTAAATCAGACTGGCTTAATTTGAATTAATCAACCATTATCGTTTAAAACGTTCCACATATTTCATATACCTATATAATAATTAGACTATAAATTTACTCAAAATGCTTTCATCCTATCAAATAGTTTACTTGCAATGTATACTTTATTTCATCAGTAGTGAAAGAATAAATGAGCTAAATGAACTAGTATATATGAAATAGGAAATTAAAACAAAACTGAATGCAGGTATATATAATATAGATGTAAATAAAATATGTTAAGGCTATATATTGGTCTATGTAGCATCAGATTCTCATAGATAGTCCACTACAAAGGGAACCATGGTTAAATAAAATAATAATAAATGTTCATGCTCTTATTCTATGAAAATTGGTATGAGGCCAGATTACTTAATATCCCACATAATAATTTCTTCTCAGAATTATGCATCACAAATATTTTGCATCTTTTATATATTGGTCAGTGAAAGTTATGTTACTTATTTTCTATTTTCCCAGACTTCCTGGAAGCTCAGAGCTATATTTGAGATTTGGTTGTAGTAAATATGTTTAGCTATCTGTAGATAAAATCCCAGCAGTCTCCTCTACAGGGTGTATTTTTTATTCCTTATTCCAAAGTGATTATAGATGACATAGTACAGGAAAAAAAATTTAAAAAGGAATATAATTAATGTGCTTAAGATGGTCAGTACTGATATTTCATAAGAAGCACTCATAATTTTAATTAGTCCTTTAATACCTTTCTCTTAACTATCACTCCATACTATGTGCCACATCCATTATTGTAATTATTTGTACACCTTAGCACAATAACAGTGATATTCTATCCTCTTTTGATATCAAAGAAGGAAAAATTTTTTATTAATTTTGTGAAAGATGTAACTTAAAATCAATAACAGAAATATACTGAGAGGTTAATAACAATTATAAAAAATAATAGAACTTGTTTCTTTCTTAATATAAATTTCAGTACTTCCCTTCTCTTCATCCTAAAGACTATAATGGAGCAAATCAAAGAGTCCTTTTTGCACCATATCTGACACAGACAGTGACACGTTTTAATTTGTCACCATTTTTGTCAAATCAGATGTGAATTCTTGTCTTGGAATATCTTCTCCAGGGTGTAATGACCTCAACCTCATCTGTAACCTATCCTCATCTTCCAAACACCCTTAAACTACATTCTCTAAAATAGTTCTATAGGTTGACAAAAGTTGTCACTTTAATTTTATTTTGAGAGTAAATACAACTATTTGGGTACAGAAGAACCTGATATAACCTGTTCTAAGCAAGCCTGCTTTGGTTCCAATAGCACAACAGGAGGTTATTGGAAATGCCCCCATCCCATCCCTGTGCAGAATAATTAAGCTGAGATTGGTTTGAATTCTTTTATAATTATCCCTCTCACCATGCAGTTGGGCTTGAGAAGTTAATCACAACCATTTTCATCCCTCTAATGCAGAAATGATCTCTTCGTTATGTACAGATTTGACAAGTTTTTAGAAGGATGTTAGATGATGGTTCCTGGCTATATAGATCCCCTCCCCTTAAAAGAAGCTAAATGTCTGTGAGACACTTTTCAATGTTTTAGAAAGTCTTTCAGTAATTTCAATATGCACAGAGGAGAAACAGGTGAAACAATACAAAGACTAGAGTTTCACAACAAAGATGCTTAACCTAAGAAGTCTAGAAGTCTTTTATTTATTCATTTTTTTGTTAAAGACTTTGCAAGAAGTCTATTCAGGTTGTCATAGGTGTTATTACTGAATGTACAGCAATTTTCTGTTTGTAACATCTGTATTTGGTTTATTTCAAAATGCAGGAAAATTCATTTTAGTAACTTTCTTCTCCCTAGAAAGTTGCATTAAAATTTACTGCAAGAAAATCTAGTTTCAGAAATGAACAAAAATTCCCTAAAATTCTCTAGAATTTATGTTGCAAAAATAAAGATGAAAATGATTTAATAGTACTTATTTAAAATCTGTATTGTTTTCAGGAAAGAAAAGAAATAATTTTAATGTGTTTTTCCTGAAAAGGACTGCTATGTTATAATGTGCTAGCCTACATTATGTTTGACTAATGTTATTTAATTCTGACAATGATTTTTATTTAGCATACTATATGTAAGAAGTTGTACAATTTATATAGTTTGGAAATTGAACAGAATGGGTTAAGCTTAAAGTATGGCTTACCCATTTATATAGTTTTAAATATTACTGCAATAAAATTATCAGTTTTAAAGTCTCCCTCCAAGCCTCGAGAATGTGTATTTACATTATCACAAACCCCAAGACTAAGGATATATAATGGTATTAGTGTTTTTTCAGGGTCATTATTTTGTTCAATTTATTTCTTTTGAATAGTGGTAAGTACTTAATTTATAGCTTTGTAACTGTATCAAAATTCTCCTTAGCATAAATGATATGTTTATATGATGCTTCTAGGAAGAACCTCAATTATCTAGAAGTGCCCAGAAAATAAATTTTCAATTTAAACTTTTGACCAGACATTTTATGGTTACTTTGAAGTGTTCATGATGTCAATTTAATTTTGTCATAATGAATATAGAGAAATGGATGATCACCATTCAAAATACAAGAGTGATGTATTTCAAGGGTTGTATTTAGGCCACACCTTAACTCCATTTTATCCAAAGAGTGTAACTGCAATTTTTTCAAAACCAATTCAGTAATAATTTTTCTTAATAACCAACTATCTCAGAATCATGAAGACTTACCAAGTGAACCATGTGTCAACAAAATTGTGATGATCAGCTGTCTAAAATACTTGGGCAGTGGACTGGTTGATAGTGCTTATACTTTAATTGAAGTGGGGTGCCAGACCTAAAAAAAGCAAAAATTCGCAAGGAAGGTAGTTCTTATGTAGTAGTAGAAACAGTAGTCACAGTGGTAGCACTGTGATGATAGTACTAGTTCAAAAAGGGGGAAATGAAAAACCTGTAGCCATCATTGCTTCATAGCATTTCTGAGATACACCCAGGCCTGCCTCTAAGTCTCTGCTTAAAGAGAGTAAATTGCAGGTAGAGTAGTACAAGGTCCAGGACTTGTTAGGCCATTCTCTGCTCTGTTATCTGAGTTCTTAGCTCTACCCTCGAGTCAATGCTGCCCTGAAGTAATTTCTTACTTTGAGAACATGTTGCCAGCCGAGATGTTGAAAAAAGTGTTTTTGTTTCCAACCAAACAAGTCCTTGGGTAAAGATATTTCCTCTAAATTTTCCTTGAAACTGGAAAGTTCCCTCTTCAATACATTTTTCTCTTCTGGAATTTTATCATATACCATTAAAAGAGACATCTGGCACTTCCTGCATTCTGACTAGAAATCTTCCTAGCCACTTGCACAAGTTCAGAAGGTGGATTTCCTAATTGCCCACATTACCACAGGCACAACAGTGTTACCAAACATCCTGCCACTTTATAATATGTGTCGCCTTGTCTCAGTGTTCAATAATTTCCTCCCTGCCTTTTAAGCTTCCAACAACAGTGTCCTTACTGCTGTTGGGCCTTTTCCATCTTCCTGTGTAAAAAAAAAATACAACAATAGAAACACCACTTCATCCTATGACTTTCATTCACGTCTGCACATAGCCTGTAGCAAAAAATAAGTATACATTTTGTTGAAAGATTGCATTTGCCTTAAATTCTCTAACCAGTAATTTAATTTTAGCTAGAAACTCTCCAGCCTCTGGCTAGTACTGACTTGTAACATTTTCTATTATTGTCAGAAGCAAGCTTAATTTTTATCTTTAAAATCTTTCCCAAAACATGGATTAAGGGGGAATGGGGTAAAAGGAAATAAGAATAAACACAAGAGGAATATTTTCAGGCTATGAATATTTAAAGACACCATACCAATATTCATATAGATATTCCCATTCTATTTGACTATAGCTTAGGTTATTATGTGGCAATGTTTTGTGTCATTGCTTATTCAAGTCAGAATTCTTTTATATGTCGAACCTACTGTGTATCAAAGCACTAGCTAAGGTGAGATTGGCCTGGCCATTACTTGCAAATTTCCTCTATCAACACATTAAACTCTAAGAATCCATGTCTAATTACAAATTTTCACCCTTCCTCCAGTCCCTGAAACTACTTTGTAATCCCACTAATTGATGATACATTTTATCCTAGCCTAACAACACCATCATGCCATCATGATATTACTTTTCTTTCTTATCATGATTAAATGTCACAACTGTTTTTTTTCAAATGAAACAATCATCTAAATTTCCTCTTCTCTTTCCATTTTTGTGATAGAATTTGAAGAAACCCCACATTATAATGTTTTAATTTAATTACCTGTTTGTAAGACTTAAAATATTTAATACATCACAGTAAATGAGAGACATTGCCTAATGTTATTTCTTCCCTTACATTCTTCCACTTGTTGCAACTTGAATTTTAAACTGAATAGGTTTTGATCCAAACTCCCATTGAGCCTCACAGTAATGTTTCCAATTCTAAAACCTATATCTTTAATGCTATGTGAAATACAACAGTAAAAGAGAGAACGAAAATATTTTTTCAGTAGATGATGGATAGCCTTCATTTTATAGTCTCTGCAAAGTGTCTCTGTTATTGCTATCATCTAGGTCAAACATTTGGAATCCTCTTTAAATTTAAAGTCTAACTCTTTTGATATTGACTCCACATCAAATTAAGCCTTGCCAAATCCTTCAAATAGCATTCATTAAATTTCATGCATTAATAAGTAATTACTACAATTATCATTACTATATTTAAATCAACACAGGCTCATGATAAAAAATTTATGGGTCACTGAAAAATATAACACACATAAAGACGTAAGTCCCAACTCCTTCAAGCCTACTATTCAGTAATCAACATTGATAACTCTGTTGGTATGTCCTTTCAAAATATTTCTATTATATCATACATGCATATTTGCAATGATATGTATAAATAAATATAATACAAGAGGAGGAATTTAGCATACTCGGCAATTTTCTCTTTTCATGGTATTTGTAATTTATTTTTGGTGCATTTCCAAAAATTGGTATGACATACTTTAGCCCTAAGTGATAAATGTCTCAATATTTCCAGTGTTTATGATAAACAGTGATCAACCAAGATCTTTGTAAAAACATTTTTGTGGACATATGTAACTCTTTATATTAAAATTCTAGAAGGAACACTGCTGATGATACATCTGAAAGTGAGTCCAGGCAGTACTAATTTGTCTTCTGAACAGGGATTACTTCACACTGTGAAAACAGTGCATAGGAGTATCTCTCAGTATGGGCTGTCACAGAAATCTTTACTGCTTGATAATAAAAAAATGGAGTTTTGATTCAATTTTCATTTCTTAATGAAGGAAGGTGAGATTCTTTGGTTCTTTGGCATGGTGGTTATCCATGAATATTTCCTTTGCTGTGAACCATATTTTCATGTCTTCAGTTCAAATGTTTCAATCACATTTTAGGCTATTTCTTACTGATTTATAAAGTTCATTGTATATTAAGGAAATTAGCTCATTGTTATAAATAATTTATGGTTCATTCTCTATTTTTCTATTCTGTAACTTCTTCATTCCATGATAATTATAAAATACCTGTTTATCACTTTCTTTGACTTTGGTTCAGAGCTGTTATGATCATTTTTAACATTTAAATCTGGATTAAACCTAAGTATATTTTTATATAACTAGTGAGGTAAAGAATATGTTTTATTTTTTTGACAAAAATCGATAGGCAGATATACTAATGCCACTTATTAGATAATCTATTACAGTAATTTACAATATTACATTATACATTGATTTTTCAAAGGAGAACAGAAGAATGAGAAAGAGAAAGGGAAAAAGCTAAAGATCGTGATTGCCAAAAATTGTTTGAAGTCCCAAGACAATGATTTCAGGAAGGATGTAAAGTAAAATAAAATAAATTAAAATGGAAGAAATCAGAAATTCAACATTCTAAAATCAATTAATATAATCCATCACATCAACTTACTGAAGAATAAAATCACATGAACGTATCAGTAGACGAAGAAAAAGCATTTGACAAAGTCCATACCCATTCATGAAAAACCTCCCAGTAAACTAGGAATAGAGTGGGATATCTCAATTTGGTAAACACTATCTTCAAAAAAACTACAAATAACCTAATACTTAATGACAAGAAACTCAAAGCCTTCCTGCTAAGTTCAGGAACAAGTTAAGGATGTGTCCTCTCAACAGTCATTTTCAACATCATACTGGAAATCCATAATGTAATATTTTAAATTAGTGTAATAGGTTACCTAATAAAAGGTATTTGTATATCTGCCTATCAATTTTGTCAAAAAAATAAAACATATTCTTCACTTCACTAGTTTTATAAAAATACATTTAGGTTTAATCCAGATTTAAATGTTAAAAATGATCATAACAGCTCTGGGCCAGTCAAAGAAAATGATGAACAGGTATTTTATAATTATCATGGAATGAAGAAATTATGGAGTGGAAAATAAATAATAAACCATAAATAATGTTAAAGTAATATAAGATTTTCATTATTTATAATAAAGAGCTACTTTTCTTAATGTACAATAAATATTGCCATATTCTTTCTTATTTGAGTTATGAATAACCATGTTTTGTATTGAGTCTCGTTCTCATATTCCTTAAAGGAAATATTTGTGTTAGAGTTTATCTAGTGTCATCCATTCTGGATTACCGCTTGTTTTGCCCTGAACCATGTTGGCCACAAAACCAAATTTTTCGGAACTTGTTAGATCCAATTACATGGGCATGCAACTTATGCTCAGAAAGACCTCACGTTTGGTTTAATGTTCCACTGTTACTGTCTTGAGGTTCTTAATTTTGAATAAGAGACCCAGAATTTTCAATTGAGGGGCTAAATACCTCAATTATAATTAGAGCTGTGCTTATCTGGTTGAATTCCTCTGTTGTTCTCTGAACTAAGTGATTCTTGTTCCATCTATGAAGGGGTGTAGTGTCAGAACCCAGCTCCTTCTCACTGGGTTGTCTCCTTGCAAACAAATATTTAAGCATTGCTTATACCTATAGGAAACATTCTTTGACAATTAATCAGCACAGGATAGCAGGAAACATTCTATAATCGTTTTCTTCTGTGGTTTTTGTTAAAACAAATGTTCAAATACATATTTCATTGTGCTATACTTAAACTCATATTACTTACATCTAAAATCTTATAATTTCCCTATGCAATTAATGTTACATAAATGTTGTTTTGAGTCTCTGGTATAACTTAAGTGACCTATGATTTGATCTTTAAGATTTGCTTATTATCAGTCTACATATAGTTATACATGCTTGAGTGCAATGTAATATTTTCTTTATGTCAATTTACTATGTATTGATTATATAATTAATCATTTGGTTTAAAAGTCACTTTTATCAGAAACCTCTGGCTGATCCTACACAATCATCTAGATTAAAGGAAATGTAATGCTGAAATATATCATAAATACAAATTAAGTATGAAGATAAATGATTGCATATCCCTTTTTATTTATTTGTTCTTTCTGACAAATGTTTGCTTTTTGTAACAAATGTATGTATGAAAGTAACCTAAAAATAATTAGAAATATATTTTGAATGTCCACTATTTTGGGTATCAGCAAACCCTTAAAATAAGGAAAGGACTATATTGCAACAGGATCTCAAAATTGTAAGTTACATACTAACTAATCTTTGAATTACTTGATAATATCAAGTATAATTATCAAGTAATTTGTAGGAACATGTAATTCCCTTGTAATTACAGAGCTATTACAGATGCCTACAAAATAGGATGTTAGTCCAGCCTCACCAATCTAGGATCATTGCCTTCTTTTAACATTCACTGACTATGATATTCATGAACGAAACATCTGACTTCTAAGTGAAAAGCTCCAGATGCATTATATACAATAGACATTCTTTCAATCAAAAGTATGGTTTATTCTCATGAGCTGTGAAAAGAGATCCCTCCCATCACTGACTATAAAAACATTCTGAATTGCTATTCTTCATGTGTAATTATATGAAAAATGGCATAAATATACAAAAATGGTTTACAGTCTTATATTTAGTCTTAACTTTTTCAAACAAACTCTGCTTTGTGTACATTTTCACAATAATTCTCTCTAAAAACTATTTGAAACTGAATGATCAGAATTTTGGCAGAAATCTGCAAATAAATGAATATATGTTCAATAAGAGCTTTCAATAAAGTGACAATAATATAAACATGAAGTAAAACAGTAAATTATAGCATTTTGAAATTCTTTTTTAAAAAGAATATATAAGGTTTCTGTCTATAAGATTTATTTGTGTGTGTGTAACCTTTGCACTGAGAGCATAGCCTATCCTAGTTTCTGACATTAGGCAGAGCACACAGCATTCACCCTCACTTCATGTGGCCCCATGTCTCATCCTTCATTTCTTTGTCTGGGCAGTATAACTAAGGGACTGTTTTTATTGAGGCTGGAAGCCACCAGAACCACCAAACATAACTGTAATGACAACTCATGTTCTCGTTCTGATTCTCAATTCTCTCTTCTTTGGTCAATGGGGATATTACTTATTTTTCAGTGCATTCAAGCTATATATTTCAGAGGTGATTCTGGTTGAATCTGTCACATGGGTAGAAATAGAAGCTTCTATACTGATCCTCTACATTTAAATGGAATACAAAAACAAGTACATGAATTATAGTTAATAAATTCCTCAAATCCAATTATTTCCCTGACCCAGACTTTTTAAACTTTTCCCAGATAGTCATTATTTTACCATAATATAGGGCATCTGATAAAAGTTTATTTCTTTCCCACAATTACATTTTATTTCAGAATCTTTGCTAGATTTCTTTTCCATTGATAATGAGTTTTAATTTTTTATTGAAATGTATTTGAAATATAACATGTATATTGAAGGTATACAAAATGTTGATTTGATACAAATATATATTGTAAAGTGATGGCCATTATAGGGATACTTAGAACCTCTATCATGTCATATAATTTTCATTTCTTTTTGTGGTGGGAATAATTAAGATCTAGTCTCTTAGCAAGGTTTGATGATTATAAAACAATATTGTTGTCTATATTTACTATACTGTGCATTAGATCTCTAGGACTTACATGTTCCATAGTTATGTTTGTACCCTTGAACAATATTTTTGCTATGTTTTGAAGATCTGTTTCTAAAAATAAACAAGGAAGAACTGTTATTTATCTTGAAGAGTCAAGCAATTAGTGAATATACTTTTAATAGTCCTTAATTAAATTTTAGTGACATAAAAAGTTTATTTGTGGCCTGCAATCATTTAAGTAATAGCAAGTTATTTGAGTTATTTTATTTTATTTTTCAATAAACACTCTTAAGTATTATTGTTGTCACCTTTGAATTTCAGTTTATGTTATAAGATCAGTGAAGTAAACCACAAGACCTGACATTTTTCGTAGTAAAATATAATCATAAACATGGAATTTAGAAGCAGATAAAACAGTAACAAAAATATGTCATTTGTCCCTGTTCCACAAAATTAAAGATGATGAGGACTAATGAATTGTTTAGTTACATGGGTCAATGGCAATGCTTAATATTGTATATGGGTCTTCTAACTCCCATTCATATTTCTTTCTACTAAATCAAGCAGATTCTAACTTTCAGCTTTATTTAAAGTTAGCTTCTAGATTATTTATGAAAACAGATATGGAATGAGAAGATTTTGAAGTAGAGGACACAAACACTCTGGGATGATACTTTACCCAATTCTGAATAAATTATTGTCCATGTTCTAGCTAGCTATTTTTATTTTGCCTAATATTTAGAATTCATTAAAATTAATTTTACTTACAAAAGTGTTGGAATTTATTTACCTTTGCACCATTAGGAAGAGTAAGACTATACATCCAATATACAAAATTAGATCAGATATTTTCCAAATGAAAGAAATGCAGAATTTTGTGTTTGACCCTCATCACTTTATACTAGTTCTTTCTCAATTGCACTAAAATATAAAATGGCCAATTATATTTAATGTAATTTATAGTATTTGTAAAGAATTGTTTAAAATATATGTACAAATTATTTATATTTTATTTAATGTTATCAGAGTTCACATGTTTTCATATAAAGTTGATATAACATTGTCACATTTTCAAATTATCAGCCTAATGAAGTAGAGGGTGTGTTACAATGAATATAAAGATGCCTGGGTTCTAGCTCTAGTTAGTTCTGAAACTAAGTATGCATGTGAATTTTGAGTAGCTATTTAACTTAGTCTTTCTCTCAGTTCTGAAGAATAACTCCCATGCTTACTTCAAACCACTTGAAAAATGATAAAATTGGACTAAATGACCTATAAGGTCCTAAGTCTAATATGCTATGATTTTAATGCATGTGCATATTAATATATTTCTACACAGCTAAGATACATTGGTATTCAGTGTGTTACAATGTTTCCAATTCTTATTTATAAGACATAGATTCAGGGAAATGTACCGTGGCAGGAAATACATAATAAATACATGAATGAATAATGCAGAGTCCTTGATCCTTAACCCTTGCCAACATCTCTCATTAATTGAATGGCTAATTTTGAAGTAAGCAACAATACAATACCTGGTTCATTCAATTTAACTTTTAAATTAAGCGACTCCTACTGAGAACTGAAAATATAACAATTTATTATCTGAAACAAAGCATTATGTCCACAACCTTCAAATCTTACCTTTTTTTTTAATCCTTCTGTGTTATTTAGGGGAAATTCTATACCATATTTGTGTTCTATTCCAGCCTAGAGTTTACCACCTATTCCGCCCCATTGCACAAACCGTGAACAGAATATGAGGGTATGTTTATTAGTGAAATAAATAAATGACTTTCCAAAGTAGAGTGAGAAAGAAGGTAAAGTAAATTTATAGAGAGTATTTGAGATTGAAAGTTAAGAAAAATGCTTTGATTTAAGAAAAAGTTTAGTAAAAAACAATGATTTTTGACTTAAGAATAAGTTTAATTGGTAAAAAGCACTGACAAATGCCTTAATATTGTTTATCTACAGATTATGCAATTCAGTCAGACTATAAAATTTAAATCCTTAGCTGGGCCTCATGAGTTAATGTCTTCACCTTTTATTTCTTCCTCTATTTCATCCACTTAAATATAATCTATAAAGCAAAGCCACATCATTTTAAAGGGAAAGTAGTCAATGTGTATCCCAAGACTTAGCATCTCTGGTTAGCTGTGAGTTTCTTTTAGTATGTCAGCATTATCATTAGAGGACAGGCGTGATTATTTACTTTGATTTCCCCACCCAAATATTCATCCAGATAAAAAAAAATCAATTGAAATAGTTCCCCGGAAATAACCTAAGAAAATAACTTTTCCCCATTTAAAACTTTTGTATTTTATTGTTGAAATGTGAGAATCTTATATATCTAAATAGAAGCCCTTTATTAGATAAATATTTTATGGATTTTGTTTCATAGTCTGTGGCTTGTCTACCCATTTCCTCCCTTTTTTTTTCTTTACAAACTTTTCATCTTAGAACAGTTCTAGATTTGTACAAAAACCCAGTTTCACCTATCATTAACATTTTATATTTGTATGGTTAATTGCTGCAATTAGTGAACCAGCATTATTATTAAGTAGAGTCCATACTTTATTCAGATTTCATTAGTTTTTGCCTAGGATCTTTTTCTGTTTAAAGATCCCATCAGCCATACCAAGTTGCATTTAATTGCCATGTCTCAAATCCAAGTCTTCTCTGGACTGATGGCTCTTGTTTTGGATGACTTCATAGTTTTGATGAACACTCGTCAGGGGTTTTGTAGAACATACCTCGATTGGGATTTGTCTAATGGTTTTCTCATGATTTTCCTTGTCAAGATTTTTGGAAGTAAGACCATAGCAGAAAAGTACCATTCCTATTACTTCATATCCAGAGTATACGCTATCAGTATGGCTTATCCCTATGGATATTGACCTTGATAACCTGATCGAGGTGGTGTTTGTCAGGTATCTCCACTGTAGTTACTCTTTCTCCCTCCTTCACCTACTGTATCCTTTGGAAGTCACTCTGTATAGCTCACACTACAGAGTAGACACTAATGATGGCATATCTTCTATATATTTAGAATTTTTCTCCACTGAAGATTTGTCTCTTCCTCCCATTCATTTTTTTTATTGTGATAAAATATATGAAACATACATTTTATCATTTTTAAATGTACAGTTGAGTGGCATTAAATATATTGGCTGTGCAACCATCTCTACCATTCATCTATGGAACTTACCCCATTAGATGGTGTTGGCACTCTTACTGAAAATCAGTTGGCCATATATGTGATGGTTTATTTCTGGGCTCTCTATACTATTTCCTTGGTCTGTATGTTTGTTTTGATGCCAGTACCACACTGCTTTGGTTAGTGTACCTGTGTTGTAAACTTGAAATCAGGAAGTGTAATTTCTACTTTGTTCATTTTTATTTAAAGTTTTGGATTTTGAGGGTTCCTTGAGATTTCATATGAATTTTAGTATGGATTTTTCTATTTCTTCAAAAAAAGTGTTAATAGTTTCATAAAGGTTGAATTGAATCTGTAGATCACATTGGGTAGTATTGACATCTTATTAACAATGTTAAGTCTAAACGGTTCATAAACACTAAACGGCTTTCCATTGTGCGTTTTCTTTAATTTCTTTAACAATGTTTTGTAGATTTCCATGTGCATTTATTTCTTTTACCTCCTTGGTTGTTCATTCTTGAGTGGTTTTTTTTTTTGATGATATTGTAAATAAGACTGTTTTTTAATTTCCTTTTTTGGCATGTTAGTGTAGAAAAATGCAACTGATTTTTGCCTGTTGAATTTGTATCCTGAAATTTTGCTGAATTTGTTTATTCTAACAGTGGAATCTTAGTGTTTTTTATATATATGATCATGTCATTGTGAACAGACATAATTTTACTACTTTTCCAGTTTGGATGCCTAGGTTCTCTTTTTATTATTATTATTTTACAGAAGAAAAATTGAAGTTCAAAAGTGTTTAGTGACTTGCTGAACCCTCCCACTAACAAGTGCCAGTCCCCAAAGCCATTGGAATGGAGATGTTACACTGTACTGAGCTTTTTCCTACCACCTCCATCCCCTGGTCATTTCCGTATGATAGCTGAAACAAGGCAGACTTTGTTTGACCTCATCTTGGCACTTGCACATCTGATGACTCAAAATTTTCCAAGGTTTCTGAGAATTACTGCAAAAGCACCATGAGCATTGATTTGGAGGTTACAAGTAAATTCTGGAGAGTTGACAAATTCATAGATCTTTGACTAATGAGACTCAAGTATATATATCTAATTTGAAAAAAATGGTATGTGCAACTAAAAAGAAAAATCCATGTAGCCAATAGTACCACACTCATTTTTTAAAACAAATATTCACTGAATTCTTATATGAATCAGGCTGTCTCCTAGGTTTTGGAGAGAGAGAAATGAAGAAGTTATGTCTTCTGATCTCTGGTAGTTCATGATTTAATATGGGAGAAATGCATATATATAAAGAGTAACCACAAACTGACATGTGAGTACATGCTCTAGTTAAAATGATTTCAGTTAAAAATACTTAAAACCCAGCTCAAGTTGATTTGAACAATAAAGGAATTTATTGTTTTACATTTTGAAAATGTCCTCAGAAATCTTAATTTTAAAATGTAGCTCCATCATCTCCTTGCCTCCATTTCTTATCTACCTTCTGTTGTGTCTCAGCTCATTCATAAGGATAGATTCCCTTTTGGTAGCAAAGTTCCTAGGGCAATTGAAGTCTCACATCTGTACACCGATGTACAAAGCAAGAATAAGAATACTTTTTTCCTCATCTTTTAGAACTAAAACAGCCTTGAGCTGCAATTTGATGATTTCACCTCAGTCGTTGCTGTGACCAGAGTATTGAGATTGTTCTGAGTGAATTATGTAAATCAGGATCCTTCCTAGGGGGTAAGGATGGGGTTAATCACATCCAATTCAATAGTATAACACACCATGTCAGTGTAGTCATGCTAAGTGCAGTCACCAAGTGCACACTAGTATTATACTATATAAATAGGTATGAAATAATTTGGAAGGACAGAGAGGTACAAATAATTGTGTTTTGAAATCTTTACATTTTTCATGTAAAAATGTTGAGATGACAGCGAGAATGTCACCTACAAGATTAATACTATCAAATAGAAGAGAAAACAGGAATTGCAAATAGGAAGAAACTTAGTGATGGTCCCTGTTGTACTTGTATTATTATAATATTATGTGAAAATAAAATAATAGAAACCTTCATACATTATCCAGGTAGCTGTCTATAAAGGTAGCAGAAACATTGAAGTGATTTAAAAATTTCTACATTAAGTATTTTGTTCAATTCTAGCTTTGATTTGTTTCTTATTAAGTTCAGATATCTTACTAAAGATAATGCACTGTGTTTCAGTAAAATGCAATGTGCATGTTAGGATGAACTTTAAGAGAGGATATAAGAAAATGAGAATATGCCTAAAATGTTGTCATATCTACCTCATTTTGCCATTCATCTTGTTGCTTGGATGAAATATAGATTAAAAGATGATGAAAATGAATACATTTAAAGGAGTTATAAAATTTTAAACAGAAAGAATAGAGACAATATAAGGGCATAATCATGAAATATAACCAGATTCCAATAGACTATTTCTAGACAATGAGAACATTATAGACTATAATAAGCCTAATAGAACTTTTTATTTCATTCTTTCTAGTTCATTTTCTTTATTGAGTTCATAATCTTATAGGCAACTACGTTTTTTTAATTAACTAATGGATCCATTTGGCATTTTATGCTAGTATAATCTACCCCAAGATTAAAAATAGACTGTTGCTTTAAGACCAGCAAATTTTAACTACTTAGCAATCTATAGTGGCAGTTTTAAACCAAAGTAATGGGAACAGAAGATGTTCATTTACTGTTATAGATAATGTACAGTATCTTGACTTTTCTCAGAATATTTTTAAGATAACTAAGAGACCAATAGGAAATTTTTTAACATAAAATTTTCAAAAAGCCTTTCTTGAGGAAACTTTATTGAAATCAATAGTTCAGCTTTAAAATCACAGTACAAATTGAATGTTTGTTGTAATGTTCCAGGTTTTAATATTTCAAATATTTTATTAGGAAAACTTTTAAACACACAAATTGAAAGAATTTTATACTGAATACTCATGTACTCATCATCTAGAGTCAAGCATTAACATTTTACTAGACTTGTTTTATACACAGATCAATCCACTTGTCTATTATTGCTATTTCTATCCATTATTCTATTTTCCTTTTGAAGCATTTCAAAGTAAGCTGCAGATATTAATGCGGGTTACCCTGAAAATTCAGCATACACACCATTAAGTAGGTTTTGCTATTTGTTTAAAATCATTTCTAGGTGAAATTTATGTACAATAAAATGCATAAATAACTAGTGTATCATTTGATACATTTTGACAAATGAATACATCAAACCCTTATCAAGGTGTAGAACAATACCATTAAACCAAACCCTTATCACAGTATAGAGCAATACCACTAAACCAGAACAAGCTTTCATGTTCCTTCCTTAAAATGAGCAAAGGGTAAAGGTACATGGGACAAATACCAGGAGAAACCAGGCACAAACTTCCAGGTATTCTTTCCCAGTGGAGTCACCTGGATGTGCTTAATTGTCTCAGCAGTGTGATGTGTGCCAACACATATATAGTGTTGCCAGTCGGTTAAGCTCACCCAAGCTTTGGTATCCAGGGGATCAGTCTTGAAAGCATAAAGTAGACAAAGACAGGAAGCACTTGCATGACTTATCTCAGCTATTCAGACTCCAGACCCTTAGAACAAAGATATGCATACACCATGCATCATGTTATAAGAATAAATTAATCAAATTTGTACCACATGTTTTAAAGTGACTGGCAAACAAAAACTCTCTTCTCAGGCAGAACATTCAAGGGCTCAGAGATCATTTCCCAACAGCCAACCAAGCGCAAGTCCTGAATATAGGCATTTGTAAAGAACGTGCAGAGTTTGAGCAACCCAGGACTGTAAATTAAACCTTTCCCCTACACGTTCCCATAGATTGCTTTGGTGTCTTGTAAACAAAAGGACTCATATGAATGTGGGTCTATTTCTGGATGTCATATTCCATTTTCTTGCTCTGTTTGCCAATACCACTTTATTTTGATTTCTGTAGCTTTATAGGAAGTCCTGAAATCAGTTGCTGTAATTCAACCATGCTGTTAGTTTTCAAGATTGCTTTGAATATTATAGAACTTTGCTCCATACAAATTTGAAAATCACTTCATAAATTTCTCCACATAGTCATTTTTTCTTGGTTTCTATGTCTCTTTTGTGATTCCCTAACTTCTCATTCATTCCAAACATCTTTTCTTACATATTCCTTTAAAATACGTATGCTTATTCCAACATCTGAGTTATCTTTGTGTTAGTCTCTGTTGATTATTCTCTTAAGAATGAAAAACATTCTTGTTTCTTCATATTTTGTCATAATTTAGGATAAACACTGGAGACTGTGAATGTCATGTTTTAGAGATTATGGATTTTGTAGAGATAGTTACATATAGAGATATGCAGTTTACTTGGTTGAAATCACACTGAGAAATCTGTGAATGGCAGTTTAAGTCGTGGTTGAGTTACTTCATTCTTGGAGGAAATGCTTGGCACATGGCCCCACAAAGTCATTGTTCTAGAGATCCAGACCTAGTTTATAACCTCAAGTTGGGGATCTTCTCCCTTTCTTGCCTTTTCTTGTACAGTATGCACCTTCACTAGCACCTGTGGGTGCCTCAAACTCTTCTCTCTGGACTATTTTTCAAATCAGAAACACTATGCATTTTCTATTGGATTTTTGACCACCATGCATGGCACAGTCCTGAACTGCCTTCAGTCTAAAAGCCATGGTAAATAAGAGACTCTATCTATGTCATTCCATTCTTCTAGTTAGCCTACCCTCCAGAATCTACCCATTTTGAATCATTTTCAATGCCTTCAGGTGGTCTTTTTTTACTTTTCTACATTTTATCCAGTGTTTATATTTATTTTACATAGAGAATCATTCAGATAGGAACTAACTTGGCCATTAAGAGAAACAGAACCTCCTTTGGAATTTAGGATCACAGATGGTGAAAAAACTGTTTAAATGCTTATTTTTTAACAAAAAGTCTTTGTAGATGTCTTGGAAGTAATATTGCATAATCTGTATTACTGAGATTTGAAATATATTACAGTAAATCTTGTCCTCAATAAAAAGATAATTTCCTGGGTTTTATATGCACTGAATGTCCAGTCCCATTGAAAACCATACTAAAAGAGAAAGTAAATGATTAAATTATATAATCATGCACAAATACAAAGAGAAAGGGAAAGAGCACTAGACTATTTGCAACACAGTTTTGAGAAATAGAAAACTGATAGTTTAAAGACAAAAGATGCCACATATTAGGATATTAACCAAGAAAATTAATTGAGGTAGCTCAAAACTTTCAGATATTGTAGATTCCACATAACTGGAAGTATGAGCCAGTGGTGTAACTGAAAGGAAAAGGTTACTTGGAACTTTTTATGGAGTTAAGTTTGATAATTATCATCTCCCTTATTAATCCAGCTAACCTGATACTTTCCAAGACAGGAAAGAGGCTTAATTTCTGGGGGAAAAAAATGAGCAGAAGAGTTTCTAAGCACCAGGATATCAGACACAATGTACATAAGGAACAGGTGTCATAATGAAAAGAAAAGAAAAGAAGAGAAGAAGAGAGAGAAGAGAAGAGAAGAAGAGAAGAGAAGAGAAGAGAAGAGAAGAGAAGAGAAGAGAAGAGAAGAGAAGAGAAGAGAAGAGAAGAGAAGAGAAGAGAAGAGAAGAAGAGAAAAGAAAAGAAAAGTTAGACTGAGCAAGAGCCTACAGCCTAAAAGGAAAGAATATCATCTTTCTTACCATACTTACCTCTTAGAACGCTAGAAGCCAGGTGAGTTAACACACTGAATCAGATTGTCAAATTACACTCATACATATAATAGATCTTTTCTAACATCAAGATTTACTAAATATAAATTATAAAAGCAACATAAATGCTCAGACAAGGTAGTGGGATGTCTGAGATATCAAGAGTAGCAATTCAAATCCTTCCCATTTTGTCCATGACACCCAGGTCCAGAAGAGAGGAGAACATTACATTAGATTCACAGGCTCACCTGCAAAGGAGGAACACTGAAATTATCATAAATCCCAAACATTTAATCCATGTGACATCTTTCAGAAAGCAATGCTTCATAGAACCTCAGTTATTATTTACTATAGATAATCTTTAGCTAGGGACATCTTGCTAAGGAGATTTCATAGTTAAGGTCTCTTACTCTTGGCCAATGTCATTAGTCTGTTTGCTCAGACTTCAGATGGATAAGATTAGACCAGGTCACTTGTTTCTTTTCTTTCTCCAGAGACATCCCTTCAGTAAAATAAGTTAATAGGTTGTGGCCTATTGCTTTTATGCTGTTTTCTCAATGACTTGGCAAGTCATCTCCTCTATAGGGGAGCCATGAGCGCATAAGTCCAACCATACTCCCATGAGTTTCTAACCGGAATTCAAAGAGTTTTATCTTAAATCTGAATGGAGTTTCCAGATCATTGGACATTTGAGAAAAGTCTCTAACACAAGACACCCTCAAAAATAAAAATTGAACTGAATGTAAACAGAGGCCATTAAGGCAGACAGAAAAAAAAGGTTTAAAAAAATCCTGAGATAAGTGGAGACACTTCAGCTGAGAAACAACACTGGGATGCCAATAATAAATAAATATGTAGAAAATAAGAAGTATCTCTTAAAATAGAAATGTGTCTGTAATTTAAAAAATCAGTGGAATAATTAGAAGTTATTGTTTCAGAAATTGTTCAAAAGACAGAATAAAAAGGAAAAGGATTGGAAAATATCACAGACTCTGATGCAATTCAGTAAGATACTCAGAAATTAAGAACTTAGGAAAAAATGGGAAGGTAATAAATAACATAAGATTTTCCCAAAAGATAAAAATATAAATCACCCTACAGCCAAGAAAATGAATGAAAGGAATCCTTAATCATGATTCCTTAAGCAATTTTCTTAAACCTTTAAAATACTAGGATTAATGAATAGATCATAAAAGCTTCCCAAGGGATGAAGATAGGATAAATATAAAGGATCAGTGTTGTAAATCAGAGCGTTAATAACATTAAATAGAATAATAGCACTTTCAGATACTAAAAGCACTTTAGACAAAAAAAGCATAAAAAACTAAATTTATATTAAGAGGGTACATAACTAGAATACATAAGAGAAGGCATCAGCCAAAACAGTTAAAAAATATTGAATCCAGAACTTTTGTGTCCAATTAGAACAGATGAAGGATTTCCGAGGATGATGCTGAAGGAAGTCACAGAGTGAAAATGAGTAGTAAGCCTAGAAACACTAGTGCAGATTGAAGTAATACGATTAGAGATCTCAAGGGGTTCGGGCTGGCCTGTGGAGATCTGTGGAAATGACCCTATGAGGAGCAGCTGGGTGAGGAATAATGATAAGTGGGTGGAAAGCAAGAATGCAAAGAGAAAAGTATCAAACAACTTCAGAAGAAACAATGTTGTAAAAGGATGAAATAAAAGCATAGTTAGTATATTATGTAGCCATTGTTTGCATTGGTATTTACATAGCTATACATTTTATTAAAATGTCCATTTTGCTCACAATGTTGTCTAAACCAAAACTGAAATATAATTTGTGTAGTATTTGAAGTTGAAAGGAATGTGTGTCTGTGTGGTGTATGTGTGTGTTGTGTCACCCCCCTCTCAATTCATATACTTGTTTTAGTTGTTTCTTCACGTATGTATAATTGTCTTCATCATGGTTCTTTTAGCAGCAGTTATTACACCATATTGTAGTTACATATTCATATATATATATATATATGTATTTATATATGTATATATATGTATGTCTACCTCCCTCGGTAAATTGTAAGGCCCTTAGAGGGTATAACTTGTTAATAATCTTTGCATGTGCGATCTGTGCCAGATTATCTTTCATATGATGGACCTGTATAAATACCCAAAGAATGTGTCAATCAATAACTATATTAATATTTTCTGATGTTGTTTGCCTCTTACATTCTTAAGCTTAATATATTGTCTACAGTGAAATATATGTAATTAATATTCATGCTGATAGTGTAGAGAATTTGTACATGCTCAAAAATAACTGACTTGGGCAATTTAAAAAATCTTTAGTAAAACAGACTTTGAAATTATAAAAAAGGTTTCTCTAGTATTTTTCTTTTAAAAAGGTTATAATACTATCTTGCCCCCCACCAGAAAGTTGCATAAATAAACAAGAGATAGATGATTACAGATAGGTAGATAGAGAAAAACAGTAGAGCCAATTTGGTAAGGTTGGAAAGTACATTACTTCTCACTCTTGTTCATAGCTCTATTGCAACACATCCCCATTCTGATCTCATTCTCTCATTTTTACTGAGAAAATGAATTGATAAAGTGGAGACAGTCAATGAGCTGTTCAGGAAGACATATTATTAATTTTCTTAAATGAAGCTGCTAAACCTAATAAGATCAATCATTTTATATAAAGTAACTTTATGCTTTCTCTAAGTCATTAAAATTGTATCAGGGAAGAAAAATGGAATAGGCTAAATTAATAGAACAAATATTGCTTAGAAGACAATGCTATAAAATGAATTTTCTCTGATTTACATATAGCATATTGTCACAAATTGGATTTTCTAGAAGCAGATGCTGAGGTAGTGTGTGTGCAAAAATTTTTATTGCATTCAAATCCTGTGAAAGGAAGTAAGGAAAAGTATGAGAAAAATAAATAATAACATCACTCAAAAGCAAAATGAAGAAAATAATTTAAAATTTGAATTATGGCAAAAAAATTATATTTGATCTATTTTATTTGGTCCATGATGTTATCTGTATTCTTTTTTGAAAGCATGTAGTTGTGAAGTTAAGTAGCAAAATATTTTGTGAGAATTTAATTTAGTGTTAAATATTAACTAGTTACTTAATTAAAAATAATTAAATACATAATATTCATTACTATGGAATGCATTGTTTATAGCTTAGGCTAACCATTCCCTAACTTAATTTTAGTCATTATAATTTATAACACTTAAACTAGTTGAGAGGTTTAATAAATTATAAATCTATTTTAAATAGGAATTTCTTAATATATGTATCAAAACATAAATTGTTTTATGTCATATGTGAAAATAATAAATGGATTTGAGTTCAGTTGATGCATGCAATTAGAAAAACAACAATAAAAAACCTCTGAGGAACACCATAATTTTTTCTGGTAATATAATTAAACTTTTTAGTGTAAAAATAGAAGCTCAGATTTTTCGATTACGCTCACAGATAATTTACTTCCTACATTGTGTCAGTGTTTTACTTTAGGACCTGAGGGCTGTGACTAATTCTTGTTAATACATAAGAAGCAGCACACAAAAGACACCTCTGAACTCATCTTTGCATAAGTTATACTTTGGTTGGCTTGGTTCCCTGAATTTTTTTTTTTCTGTTTCTGAAATGTCTTCCTTTGCTCCTGGGTGATTTCCAACTGTTCTGCAGCTGTTGGTTCAATTCATGATAAACAATTGATTACACAGATCATAGAACAAGTTAATCAGTCTGGGACTTTAATAACGAAAAATAAAGCTCCAGCAAGTTAATATAACAGTATTAAGTAGAGAAGGTATCTCAAACTAATTAAACACTGGTCTCAGTGACTGTGATTTAAGCTCTACTCCTGAAACCTTTATACTCCCTAGAACCACAGTTTTCATAATGGTTAGTGTTAAATTACAATTTCATCTTCTGAATCAGTATAACTGAGCATGATGAGATATACTGCCTTATAAAAGTGACCTTGAAATCAAAGTTTATAAGTAGAGAATATCATATAAAGATCTATATTATCTGTCAATACTTCCATTTGTCTTGGGGTAGCTAATTACTAATGAATAATTTCCCTTGGGAAAATAAGTTCTAGGAGATATTCAGCCGAGTTGTAGGGAATGTTCAGTACCAATTCTCTCAGTCTTTATGAAGAAAACTAAATTTTCATAGAAGCCCAAGTAGGTTTAGACTTCTATAATGTATAACTTCCAGGAAAGCTGGGAGGTGAATATGTAACTTTCCCTATAGTAGAGGCAGACAAGGAAGAAAGAGCTTGGGAATTTGTATTAACTAGATATTACTGTCAGCTACTCGCAGAATTAATTCTGTAGTAAGTTGTTTTAAGACACCTACACCTGACTTAAGCACTATATAGTAGATACAGGGAATCCAAAGTTATAAATTCAATTCAAACTAAACCTTGAAGCCAAGCCATGGAAAGTCTTTCAATATATTATTTCTGCTCTAATTTGATTTACTTTCATTCTGCTTCATGCATTTTATATTTTTCTACGCTTCCTCCTATAGGGCAGGCCAAGTAATGATCACTTTATAGTTACTAAGATACATGGAAATAGTGAATATCTCACAAATTTTAAATATGGAAGAAATAGAATCTGAAAAATCCATTGTAAATCAAAATGTTTATCTATGGTCCTTCAGCTGTGGCTAGTGTCAAGAAAATATGCTAACTTGGCTGTTTGGGCTACAAACATATTAGATTTGGGGTTATTTTCCTGCATTGAGGTTTACTGCACCCCTGTTTCTTCTAAGTTCAGAATCAATTGATATATCAAACAGTGGAGTCAAAGAGAGGATATTAAAGCATTGCTATTAATATCAGTAAATTAATACTAATAAAGACTGAGCTGGAAATTGTGGATTAGATATTAGGCCATAGTTAAGTATTCTTATAATCTCCATAAATGATTAAATGATTAAACTTTGGGCAATCCAACCAAAGGTGTTGCATTTACAGAGAAGATATACTCAACTTAGATTCATTATCTTCCATCCTTAGATTCTAATTACTCAAAACAGAAAGAAAAATGGGCTTCCAGATTTACCTCAGGAAGGGGATAGACTCAGATAAGGCCAATTTAGACTGGTTAAGGCCAGTGTTCTTGATTGTCAAGAGTCTATGTAAGTCATGGGAAGAAGGACTGTACAGAAAATAACAGTTCAGTTTTCAAAGCATTGGTGAAGGGAGGACAGCTTCTTTGTTAACTGATAGGATATAAGTCAGGAAACAGTTTTACTCTTATTGACAGGTCAAAGAGCATTGTTCCACTGAAATAAAGGTTGTATAGCACAATGAGTGATAGGTTGAAAACAAAACATTTTGGCAATGTGTTTAAAATAATACATGTTTGAAGTCAGGAAGTTATGATGACCAAAAGTGAAAGGGTAGCTTTAAGAGACAGAAAGAAGAAATTAAAAAGCAAATATAATGCTATATGAATCTAAGATTCAAAAACAAGAACTTTAATACCTACAAAATCCTCCAGAGAATATCTTCAAAATAACATTTGCTAATACTAATCATTTTTAATTTGCTTATTTCTAGGAAGTTATTGAGATAATTACTGAACTTTTCAGGGCTTTTACGTTTCTAGGAAACCTATACTTAATATATTAAAACTGGAAATTTTAGGACATTTGAACTTGAGGACAGTGGACATATTTCAAAAATAGAAGGAAGGAGGGGAAGAGTTTTTCCTTGGAAATCATTTGGACATGAATGAATGAATAATTATTTGAACAAGAACTAGGATCAATCATGTCACATTCATCTAGTGACTGTCAATCTGCATTAAGAATGTCTCCAATATAGTTTGTTATCTTGAGTGTTGATTCAGCATTTATATGTAGTCCTGATCCCAAATCAATTTTGTTAAGGCAGAATTGATTTTGGATTTGCTTTTGTATAAAAGAAACATGAGATTAGTTTCAGTGAATAATCCTGCTTTTCCACATGTCACCCTGAGCTCAAGGTAGGTCTCTTATTAAAACCATGCAAATCTTAGAGGAGTCAATTTTTTATTTTTAAGGCTTACTTTAATCAAAGTTGAAAATTAGTTTTTTTGTTTAAAGATGTATTTATTTGTTTGATTATTACCTAACTATAACATAGTTATGAAATTTTTCAGGCAAAGATTGAATTCATTTAATCTTTTCTTACATTCACCCTCTAGTGTTTAAATTGTTCATTCAGGATTATGCCTGAAGAAATGCAAATTTACCCAGTAGCTGGATAAAGTGTGTTTTCAGTTCTATCATCCCCTAAACACCCCAGTAATACAATATATTAACTTAAAATAAAATGATAAACTGGAAAAAATGCAACATATGTTACAAAGAAGAATGATTTTAACATATATACCAAATTAATAAAGTAATAAAAAGAAAAACCACTGAAAATTGGAAAAAGGGACCAAACAGAGAAATCACTAGAGAAAAAATACTTGCAGCTAAAATACTGAGTTCTTGCTATGGGACAGCTCTGCCAATCACTTAACCTGAATTGTCTCATATAATCCTCAAATAATTTATTATTACTACTAGAATAATATATGATAAATCATTATTGGTATTGTTACCATTGCTAATACTCAGTATAACTTATAAAAAATAAAAATAGGTCATATATTTCAATCCTAACAAGGTAATTAAAACACACACACACACACACACACACACACGTTTTAAAATAAGGTTCTATTTTTTTTCACACATCCAATTGACAAAACACAAAAATAACCAAACCTCATTTAGTGGTAAATTCTGCATATGAGGAAAATACTCTTTCATATTCATTGTTTCTGGAAATATACAAACTTTCTGGAGTCAAATTTTAGTAGTAAAGGTGGACAGAGTAATACTCGTAAAATATTTGTCAAAGCAACTGGAGGTAAAAATACACAACCCAAGAAAATGTTAGGGCTGAGATATTTGCATATTTTTAAGAAGGAAAATGTGAGATTTGAGATATCTTCCAGTTAGTAGAATCTTCCTGAGTTTACCAAGTATGTCATTGTCTATATAGAGAATATTTTATAGATTAAAACATCATAATCTACCAAAAAGAGTCAATTAGCCATAAAATAAAAGTTTGAGGAATATTGCTGCCAATTTTACAAAGAAATAAGTAGAGCATATAATAGGCTAGTAAAATTTAAGTGACCAACAATAATAATTAGACCGTACTTGAAAAAAAGCATTTTTCAGAAAAATAACTGTAACACAGTATTAAAGACATCTATGGCTAGGGAAATGGTTAAAATACATGACTGTGTGCCAAGAATAACTATTTGGATTATACTTTTTGAAGATTAGAAAATAAATATGAAAAATTATAAAATTTGATGTCATATAAACATGGATATATGATATCAGTTTTTTTAAAAAAATTTAGTTTTTAAAAATAGTTTGGGTAGAAATATTATATAAGTATACCGGAACAAACTAATAATTGGTAACTGAGATACATATTTTTAAAATATAATTTTTATTATTTTTAATGCTATCTTTCACTATCAGAATTATCCTGGACTAGATGATTAATTATATGGTATATAATTTCACCCAATAATAGTGATATGTTCATGGAAGTCTGGAATGAATTAGAATTGGGTTGATGCATGCTATGTGGCATGAGTATGAAATGAACCATTGAAAAATTATATAAATAACTGTGATAGTTCTTTTACAAATGTGTTTAAAACATGTTCATATGTAACCTAGTTATTGGATAACACACTTCTAAAATGTTTTATTTATTTATTTATTTATTTAGAATCATCCTAGGCTAGGAGAGCAATACAAGTTCCTTGGTCAATAGAAAATATTAATTATTCAGGTATATAAATTATATAGATTATCCTAGAACTAGACTGAGGTCAGGTATGCTATGTAACAATAATAACTTGTATCTATAGGATATTTACCAATGTATATATTTCACCTTCACACTTCTTGATTTTAGTCCCACAATTCTTTAGAAAGCAGAGCATGTTTGACTCATGTTCATTTACAGAATTGGAAATTGAGATGGAATTTAAATCACTTAGTGAAGATCAACCTTAAGTTGTATTTTAGCTGAGGTCTTTTTCCAAATTCACTGGCTATGTCTTTACAACACATAATTTCTCATTGTTCCCTAACATTTAAATTGAAGAAGTTTTCAAAATTTCTAACACCTGAGTTACAGTTTTTGAACTTGTGATTGATGGTTTCATCATGCAGGCAGTAATTTCCCATTAAAACATGGATGGGCAACACCTGCAATTAAGATTCTTTTTCTCGTCTCTTGAGATTCCCTAGGTGTCTCCTTTATTAGCATATTTACAGCTGCTCAAAAAACTTACAACAATGGAATCTTTTGAGAATTCTGTCATTGGGATTGATATAATAAAAATGTTTTCAAGTTTGACATTTATAATATGATTTATTTGATGACATTACCATTCTATGTAAAAATAAAGGAATGAATGGCACAACTATTATCATCAAGACCAAGTCTTGCTTCCCTTTCTATATCCTCTTCCATCTTTACAGAAACATGAGTTACACTTGCAGGGTCAGCCCATTCATGGTCTCTAGGAACAATTCGATCATCTGCAGAAGAGATTTAGCAATGTCCAACATTCTGGAATTTTAAATATTATTTCTAGCATCATATAGGCCTACTTATAGTTTGCCTTGAATTGTGTGACTTAGGTCTGATCATATGGTTTTCCTTTATTTGCCTCTGTTGGATCTAGTCATTGTTTTTGTTGATTTTTCCTCTTTGTAATCTGTCTAATTTTCAGAATCCCCTTGACTTTCCAAGTTACTCTGCCAGAAGGTTATATTTAAGTTCTGGGAGACATATATATCTGTAAAGGAATAAACCTTATATGTGTGTGCTGGTGTGAAATATGTGTCATGTAAACAATCCTAATGATAAAGATAATGGCATAAGCCTACATTCCAATGATGAGAGCAGCAAAAATTGTCCATCACCTGACTTGCTGTCTGTGTTTGATTTTAAAATAATATTTACATGCCAGGTTTTATTCTATGTGCTTTCACACAGTAGGTATTTTAGTATTCACAGTAACCTGACAAAAGTTAAGTGCAATTATTTTAAAGATAATGAAGGCATAAAAGGTTAACTATATCAGCAATGTTACATTTCTAATAAGTTGCAGAGTTGTGATTTGGAGCTAAGCAGTCTGGCTCCAGTGTCAGTGGGTCTCTTGGTCCCTAAACTATATAAATTCTAACCTGAAAACCACTACTTCTCTGTGAATTGTTTCCTATCCATAAGGATCAAAATTAATACTCATTACCGTGGAGCCTAGTTGTGACCACACAATTTTCTTTAGGTCATCCTTCCCTTTTCTTAATCAGAAGATTATTCATTCATTAATTTATTAATTTGAATATTTCTCTAACTGAAGCCTATAATTAATCAGACCTGCTTTCTTTTTTTTAATATTGTTAAGTTTGCATTTATGACATGATGTTTCTTCTAAAAAGTACCACTCCTTTTATCAATACAATCTAAGTTACACGTAACAAAGCCACTTGATAAACCAATTAGGAATTAATCTGCACATGCATCCTTATTCAGCTTTCAGTGTAAATTATGAGTATTTCCCCTTTATTGATGTTTAAATAACATTGTTTTACAAATTTATAAGTACATTCTATCATATTATATAATGAATAACTCTTCATACATCTTCGCATTTTTTTCTGGCTTCTATCAAGACTACATTGAATGATGATTTATGAACATTGAAGAGATCTACACCATGCATACAGAAGTCGTGCTCCCTCCTTAGCATATCATTGCAATCTATAATTACTCATTATGATACTTTCTTTATCCAACATAACTTCAGTGGAGAGTGTTGTGTTGTGGATACTTGATCTCCCTGGTTGATTCTGAAGATCAGTCTCCTTTGTTTTTGATAGAGAAGTTTTTAACTTGTATTAGAAAGCTTACTGTACTTAATTTTACTTTTCTTTGATAACTAAGAATTGACAATAGTAGTTTCTGGTATTACCCATGATGCTGTGCTGTGATATCTTCAGAGGCTCTTCAGTGGCTCTGGGCTCAGTTCTCATTTCGTTCACAGCCTTAGTAGGCTATCTGAGC
The DNA here is from genome assembly GCF_040802235.1 of Manis javanica. Lineage (NCBI taxonomy): Eukaryota > Metazoa > Chordata > Mammalia > Pholidota > Manidae > Manis > Manis javanica. The sequence continues at coordinate 121,918,334 of NC_133160.1, read as the reverse complement.
TCCTTTAACTGAGGTTTCTCCTCAGCATTTGTTGAGATCTCTAGCCTTTCTGCCACTGCTCCGTGTCATCACTCCATCTGCTGTCAAGAGCCCCAGCTGTCTGGCAGCTTTGCTTTTTATTCTCTAGAATTCTCTTTTTTGCTCTAGTTTTCTATTTCCTTCTTTTATTAAATTTGTATTTGTTGTACAAACTTTGAGTTTGTGCCTCTAACTCAACATTTCATATTGTTAGAATGATGAGCAGGTGAAGAAGTCCCAGGGCTGTGAGCTCTAAGAAATCACCAAGTCGGTGATCCAGCTGCCTTCCCGGCTGCACATCGCCCTTCTCAGTTCGCTACAGATCACAGACCCACCAGTCACTGATTTGATTTGAAAACTCTCTTGTTCATGACTCCATATCACTGGTTTTGCTCTGTAAGTATGGAGACAGCAGACTGTAGTGGTTAGATTCATAAACTCTGGAGCAAATCATGAGTTTGAAGCCCAGTTTTGTCATTCATCGTGTTGACATTCAGAAAACTTCCTTTGTCTTAGTTTCTCAAACCTATAAACTGGGGATGATGATCAGGATATGTTAGCTAACTTATATTGTTGTTTTGACTATAGTAAGGACTTAGAAAAATCACACACAGTAAGGACTATGTAAATAGGTATTATTGATAAATCCATATTCATTCCTCAGACTTCTTTGCAGCATATCCTCTGTTCTCCATCTAAATATTTGTAATTTTACAGAGCTTTATGGGTGGACTCTCTCTCTACACTCTTCCCTACAGGATGTCAGTAAGTCCCATGAGTTTAAGTAACTCCTATGTGTTTATGGCTCTCAGTGTTATTTTTTAATACCTTTACCAGTGCTTATATGAGATTCTCTTTTGTTCAGAACCCTCTTCCTTCTCCACCCCATTCCCTGCCCCCAACAAAAGGCAGCCATACAATTATGTATTTCATGCATTTTATAAATTGTTTATGTACATGTAGTTCTAAGTTAATTATCTTTTGTTATACTTCTCATTGTTTCTTACTTTTTTCCCTTTCTTTCTACTTCATATTATGCTTTTAAAGCTATCTGTATTGCTTTGTATACATCTATATTTTTTTACTTCTAATTGCTCCAATGTTTGTATCTATCCTTACATTTGCACAGTTTTACCTTTCATCTCCCAGTGATGAACACCTACAGCACCCCCAACTCATTGATTCCCTGCATAAATTTCAATGAACATGCATGCATATGTCTCTTTATGGGTCTCTGAAATAATTTATTTGGAAAATGTAGAAGAATAATTGCTGAGACATTGCTCTGCAAATACGACTCTATCATTTACACTCCTAAGATCAATGTTGTGGATGGCATCTGGCAATATATAGCTTTTCAACTTTTGCCAGTCTAATGGTTTTCAAATGACTTTTAGCCTTAATTTACATTTTCTGGTTGTTAAAGAGTTCAAGAATCTCTACGTATGCATCTATGTCTTTTAAGGTGTAATTAAAGTGTTAAAATATAAACTATCTACTTAAAGACACTGAAATATTCTAGCCTAATAGGTTACTTGAACTTTGGCACTGAACATTTAATAATATCTTAAGTGCATAAGTGTAATACTAGTTGTAAAAAAGTCTACAAGTCTGTCATTCTTACGAAGTACTAACACAAAGACCCCATAGTTGCAGGTCTCAGTTATGTATAGGAAACTGTGACTATTTCAATGCAGATGGATGAGATGGATGTATGTCTAGACAATCCCTGTGACTTAACTTCCATTACTCTTACTACTCTTTTCCTCCTATCCAGTTCTATAGTGCAAGTATAGAAGCATATATTTCATCCAATTTAATAAGCTAGAAAATACATCTTTTACTGAAAATTCATTTCCTAATATCTCTTTTCATTCCTGAAAATTACAGAAAGAAAAGAAAATCATAAACACTGTTCATCTTCACATATAAATATTTAATGTTATTGGCAAAAAAACTATGATATGAAAGAAACTAAGCACTTGAGGTATTCACTTAGAAGCAAATGAGTAGATAAATAAAAGATAATGTGGGACCTATAAATTCCTTCCTTTTCTCCCCCTTACCACCTGTTATTCACTAATTCTTATTTTTTTTCAATTTTATTTTCCAGCTCTTTGAAATAGTTCCCATTCTATGCCATGAGGCTTAGCAGTAAGAGAAATGTAGGAAATAAAATTAACTTTCAAATCAAATTCAAGTGTATGAGCAAATACATTTTTTCTAAAAGTGTATTATTAATCCTTGTAAACTTGTAACACATTCAGTGCTTTCTCAATGCACAGATTAACAAAAAATTCTTATCTCTTGTCAATTTTAATTCCCCAGGTTAATTTATGGAAGCTTCATAATTTTATATGTCATCCATATACTGAAAAATCCCAAATTTATATCTTTAGTCCCAGTGGGTTCCCAGACTTTCAGGCTCATATATTCGATTGCTAATTCCACATACTCACTTTCATACATATCTGGCTTCTCAACTTTAAAACATAAAAGAGAAGCCTTGGTTCCCTCCCTGTAACCCTGAAGAACCTCCACTCTTCAGCATTTCAGGAACTGGCACTTTCATTATCAATTTGCTCAGGGAAAAATTCTGGAAGTCATTCACGACTTTCACTGTTCTCTCACCCACTTCATCCTATCTTCAGGGAGATTATCCTCCAAGGTCAAATCATACAAAGATTCCAGAAAGAGCAAGTGCTTAGGCAAGGATTTTTTTTTTAATGTTTTATTTACCAACATTTAGCATCATACCTGTGAACAGTATGCAAACAGTAAACAACTGTTGAATGAATACATTAGTTGATCAGTCAAAGTTTGAAAACAGTTTCTTAGCCCATTTAAAACTAAACCTTTGAAGAATGCTTGCTTTTGTGGCTAAAACATCTTCAAAAATTAATTTGGTGATGAGCTTAGCTCTGGTGTAGGACATAACAGGTGCTTTCTAGTTGCACTATGTAAATATACTTGGGCTTCTTCCTGACAACAACTGAGTGTCACTCATTTTACTTTATACTCAGGAGGGAAAAATCTGCCATTAACATATTATATGTTCAATAGATATTTACTGAATGAATTAATGAACCAATCAATTACAATTAGGTTTTATTATAAAGCCTTTGTTCACAGTTATGCTTTTGTTTCAATTATAGTTTTATTTGTATAAGTAATTATAAGAAATAGAAAGAATCATGGAATTAAAGATCAGAAAAGGATTTTAGGACTGTATAATTCAACTACCTCACTTTAAAGTTGAGAAAATAGAGTTTCATGGGATTTGTTTCTTTCCCAAGGTTTCATATTTAGTTATTGTTAGACTAGAAGAAAAGTGAGGGCTTCTAAATTCTAGACAAGAGTTCTTGCAAATATTTTATCAATTTTTTCCCCAAAGTTAAAAACAAAGATAAGGACTATTCAGGAATCTTTTCAGAATATTTGAAAATAAAGACCCAATGGTAACATGCAAACTGCAGTGGGGGGGATTTGTTTGAAACTGCTAAGAGATGCTAATTGTCTGAAATTATTATTGCCTGTATTCATTACATTGAAATTGAATGCAGAAGGTAAAAATGGATATAAAATTGAGCATATGGAAGGATAGTAATGAATGCTAGGCAGCTGAAAATAAATGACTGCTTCAGTGACTGAAATGATTCATTTTCATGGTGTGTACTAAAATATGTAATATTAACAGTTAAAGAGTATGGTCATAACCAATATGTAACAAAAGAGTCAAATGGTTAAATGTAGGAAGCGTTAGAATGTAGGATGTAGTTTTTACAATTTATCACTGTTTTTCATGCCTATAGCTGTAGGAATGGGAACAAGAAGAAGCTATAGAAGAGAACCATAGTATATTCAAAAGGGTAGTCTTCCCATCAGACTTTTCCCTATAAGTTATTCCTTCCAGAATTGCATCTATTTTTCCTTCTCAAAACAATGGTCCCAATATATACAGTACCACCCCTAGTGCTAATGAAAAACAATATTTCTGGACTACAGCAGTTGAGACAGACATAAACCTATGACTATCAAAATGGGGAAACCTATTCAGTGTTACATGGGGCCTTGGCTAGTCATGGTGGTCCTGAAAGTGATATTTCCCACTCAAAGCAATATTTGGGGCTGAGGTTGAGATGATTGGGAATTTGGATCATCACCATAGAAACATAAAATGAAAAGCTATTAATAATACTAAGGTTCCAATATACTATAAAAGATTGTGTATAAGGCAGTATGGTCAAAAGATAGGCTTTGTAGAGAATAAAAGAGAGCAAGGGTTTTCCAAATTGCCTTAAACAAATATCAAGGCAGGAGAGAGTAAATAATAGCATTTTTGATAGACAGATGATAGACAGATAGATAGATAGGTAAACAGATAGATTGATGATGGAGATAGATAAATATATAGATGATAGATAGGTAGGTAGATGAATGATAGAGAGAGATAGCAGATAGATAGATAGATAGATAGATAGATAGATAGATAGATAGATAGATAGATAGATAGACAGACAGACAGACAGAAAGATAGAAAAGAAAGTAAGACCAACAGAGAGACAGATATACTATTTTGGCATATGAATGATCTAAAGTTGAAACACAAAGCTTGACCCACCCGTTCCTAGTGCATTGTGGGGAAAAGAGTTGGGAGCAGCGGCATGAAGTCAGTTAGGTTCTGATCTCCCCTTTGGGCCTTCAGCTGATAAGAGGAAGATGTGTTGCGTAGGTTAAGCATAACCCAGAAATAAAGTGTTCTTGCTCGTATCTGCATGTAGATTCTTCAGTGAGGTGACCTCACAGGCTGCTCCTACCCCAACCTCGGGCAGTGACCATGCCAAAGTCAATAAAGAAGTACATCATGGTTGGTCAAAGAGCAAGCCAGGATTTCACTTTCCAGACCCTAATTGGGGTTTGGAGGGTACCTAAGTTGAGTTAATAGGCTTGCCATAGGCTCCGTGTAGAAAGGAATGAAGTAGATCTGTAGCAGAGGCATGGAAAACCAACCAGACCAGGGGATCAGTGCACAGTATGGAAAATTCTCAAATGACCTAAAATACTGTTAAGACCCACGCTGAGGCGAACTGGACAGTGATACCCATTACTCCTATTGGATAATTTTCCATGATGTTTCTACATATCTTGTAACAGGTTTTGTCCTATACTTTTTTTTTCCAGGGATGTTTGCATAGCAAACAGCTTTGGAGGCTACAATAGTGTCTCTTTCTGTGGCATATAGTAAATTTGTTTCTTAACCAGCATAACAATCTTGGAGAAAATCTCCTGCCTCCCTTGCTTATATTCCAGGGTTATGAAAGATACCACTATTTGAAGGGGAGGACAAATTTGCTAGCAATTACAAGTTTGGAGATTTTATAATCTCAGCAATCATCATCTGTGGAACAGACCCTCATGTGCACACATACAACAGGGACCGCCTCTACATCACCCCCATGAGACCTGGGGAAAGAGAGATACAAACATGGAGCTCATGCTGGTTACTGTGCTTTGAGTAATAAACTGTCTAAACCCATTTTAGTCCATTCTTTATGGACTGAAACTATTGAAGTGTAGTGAGTAGACCTGGAAACTACCTTCTCTTGGGGATTACTTAACAGCTTTGACACAAGCCTAAGACCAAAATTGAAAACATGCAAGCGGCAAAACTTACCTACAAATGTGAATACAACAGTAGCAATTATGCAGACATGAGATATGATCATGGAGATAGTGGAGTCTGCAGAATGTTTACATATTTGAGAACCCTTTTTTCTGCTACTATTGTTTTCTTAAGTGATGCTGATACTACATAGTTCAGTAAGAGGTTGTTGAAAGAGCATGAATTGTTAAGTCTGAGAGACTTGGATTAAAAAGGTCAGTTCTGGACACTAATTAGTTGATTATTATGGGCAAGTTGCCTGATCCCTTGGAGATTCACTTTTCTCATCTCTAAAATGAAGTTAAATAACATAGAATCATCATAATAGAGTAAAATAGTAGACAGCTCTGGTACTTGACTAGTAACTTTAGAGATATTTTTTAAAATATGTTTGAATTAAAAATGAAATGATTTAAATTCTATTTGTAAATTCTTAACCTTTTGTTAACTCTGCCACTGTTCTGTTTGTGCTAAACTAAGTAGAAGCAATTTTCAAAGTCATACCACTGGTTTTCACAATAATCCAATGAGGTGGGTGTTTTTAACTCCCACTTTGTAGATAAAAATATTGAATCCCTAAGAGGTTAAAAATTTGTCAAATATTATCCAGCTAATACCCTTCAGAATTGAGTTTAAACACAGGTTTCTTGCGTGTTGCAAAATCTATGCTTTTTCCAGTATTATGGAAAACAGTATTGGGAAAATAAGAAAAGAAAGTTTACCCAGAATCTCACCAATCACAATAATCATTATCCTTTTGGCAAATACATGTGAATTTCAATTATTGTAAAAACTTTTTTACTGCTTTTAGTCATAAAAATATTTATACAGCTGGAAATGTATTGAATTGTATAATTTTTATTTATGGAATTCTTATTTAATACTATATTTAACTTCAAAAATGTTATTCATTTAAAAATTTTTCCACTATGGAAGACATTATTTTTTGGTATCTAGTCAGGATAATTTAACTTTGATTTACCAATTAAAATAAATTTGAAAATTTATCTACAATGAGTATTTAACTTTTCTTTATTACTTTAAGGAGATAAGAAATAAGTTATGTGCCATTTTAAACTAGAGAAAAATATGTAACTGTACAATACAAATAGCAAAACAGGATGAAGAGAAGGTAATTAGTCCATTGTAAATGGCTTTAATTTGCTAAGGGATCAATCTTTAGCACTATTATCCAGACTGAATGTACAAGATGCTTTCATGTTACTTAGGTGTCTGGGGGAGAAAAATAGCATGAGACTTTTTACATTTATTTTCTAACTCTATAGCTCTGGTGTTTTACGTTTCTTTTAAAACAATTACAAATGACTAAATTGATGTCAATACAAGAACAACATACCATATGTTCAATTTGGACAACTGTGGACATAAAAGCTGCTGAATTGCATAGAAATGTGACTGAGTTAATAAGACCTTTCTCCTGACTTCATATTAATATTACTAGTCAAGCTGTTTTCTTTCATCTGGCTCATACTACATTCTATAGATAACAGAGTATCACATATGTTGCCCTGAACTCCTACACTATTAATTATGTTCCTTCAATAATTAAGTTAGACAAGATTTTCAGGATTAGCCTTAGAAAGTGGATGGAAGCTTCCCTCTTTGCAGAAGGGAGAAGTGTAGAATGCTCAGAAACCAATTTACCCTGGTATCCCCAACTATTAAAGCCATTCCTAGCACGCAGGGGATCCTCAAATATATAAGGGAAAATATTTGAAAAGAAGAATGGGCAGGAAGAGTGAATAAATGATTGAGTGACTAACAAAGTTTAATGGGATTTTCTCTTCATTCAAAGTAGTTTGCCTGCAATGTAATGTAAATATTTCACAGTTGGTGATAGAAATATACAAATGATAACCACAAATCATCTTGTTTTGATCAAAATTTTATGTATCATTATTTGGTTTCAGCAGTTTAAGCCCAGGTATCAGCTAAGTCAGTTGATTGCTAATCGGTAAATAACAATTTCTAATCAACCAATAATTGTTTTTATTAAAGTAATTAAAATGAGAATCAACATAAACCCAGCATACCCTAGGCAGATAGAAGCATATAGGAGAGACTCCAACATGCTCTAAGAGGTCATAAAATTCTTCTTGGATGAGGTGATCCTCACACTGAATCTCATTGTCAGTGTAATCATATTTTTTAAAAATCTGTTCTTACCAGAATAAATGATCTAGTCTAAAAGTATGGGTAAATATATGACACATGGATTCTAACTACTTGCTTCCTTTAAGCTTTGCCCAAATGTCAACTTATTACTCTGTCCTATTTTATCACTCTTTAAAATTGTCTTCTATTCTCCCTGAATTTGGATTCCCTTTATCCTGCTCTTCTTTCTCTCCTTCCTATGTACCCACAACTCCTGTACACTAAATAATTTACTCACGTGTTTGTTGTTTATTGCCTGTCATCTTCAACAAATGTAATCATAAGGCTGAGCATTTGTCTCTTTTTTCACTGTCTTCCATCTTCCTAGAATATAATAAGGATTACTTTATTGAATGGATAAATGAGTGGAGAGCAATCCAATAAATTTTGTTGAAATAATAGATGAATGAAAATTAACAATAGAATAGGAGGTTAAGGAATGTAATACATTTAATTAGATAGTTAAGATTTATGATTTGCTTACACTGTGACAAGTACTATACAGTGTGCTTTACAAGTGTTACATAAATTTTACAACTCCATGAAATAGATGGTGTATTCATCTTCGTTTTAAAGATAACAGACAGAGAGAGACATTGAGAGAGACAGAAGAGACAATCATTATATGTACTGGAATGGAGCCCTAAGTAACTGAACAACTTTTTAGATATTTTGTGCTTTGAGATAATGAAATTTTAGAATTAGAAGAGAACTTTAAAACAATTTTTTCTGTTTTAGTTTTTCAGTGAGAAAATCAAGGCCAAGTACAGTAAGGATTTTAATATATATATATATATATATATATATATATATATATATATAAGTGGGTAAAATAAAAACCAGACAAAGATTTGAATTTTTCTCTGAGTAAAGTGGGTAAAAAATATATATCTAGGAAATTTATGTGATATGAATTTATTTATATATTTTGTATTTATTATATTGCATGAAATATTAAAATGTTTCTAATATATTTAACCATAATAGCTTATCAGCTATAAAATAAAGGTATATTTTTACATAATTGTTGTAGATGGGAATATCACATAAAACCACATATAAAATCTTATACAGATCTTCAATAGCAAATGAAGAAATGCAAAACTGAATGACACAGAAAATCCATTTTTTAGAAATATATAATTTCTAGACATGGTTTAATTAGCACTTACTATATGCAGCACAAATATTGCTAAACAGTAGGAATGAAGAAATGATACATTTTCTGTCATTAAAAAAAAACCTTTACTCTAATAAGTTAAAATAGGTTCATTATTAAAAATTTTTTAAAGCAAGTCATCTTAAGGAAAAGAATAAAGCCTGCTTTCTGGAGAATTTTTAAAAATCAATCCCCAAAGTTATGAGGCTCAAAATATAAACCAAATCAAATGCTCCCAATTCGTGTCAAAAATCAGAACAAACATTTTGAAAAGAATGATTTCACACATTGAATAGAACCTTCAAAGTGCAAGGTATATTGGTGAAAATTAGTTTATTGAACTTCTTGTTATGACAGATATTATATAAAATTATTCCCAACATGTTAGCATTTAAAGGTAGCTAAACCTCACAGTCTGAAGATTTGAGGCTGAGTACAGGCCATCTCAGGAAAACATTAAAACAAAGAGGCTAATTTGTAAAGGACATTGGTTTCCACAGGCCATGGTATAAGAAAAATTATCAACATAGCTATTGAATTTGATTTATACAAAAAAAAGGATTTGGAGGAAAAAAGGAGTTTTTGAAGCTTTCACATTAAAGATGTTTCTTATTATTATAATTATTTATATATTAATATAGATGCTATTTTTACTTTATATTTCTATCCCGGACAGTTTTATAGGGATTTTAGCATTAAGACTGATAAAATGTCTCCCAACAACAAATAAATGAATAATACATCAGGGAATGAGAAGTCCTGCAGAGAAAAATAAGGCCAAGAAAGAGAGAAGTGTTGATGTTGTCTTATATATTATGATCAGGAAGGCCCAGATGATAATAAACATGTAAACAGAGATCTGAAAAAGTTATATGAAAAATCAAGCAGAAAGTAACTTCAGAAGAGAAGATTGTTTTAAATGTTAAGGTGAGAACAGAGAGAGTGTAGGGGAAGTGTTTACATCATGTAAGCATTGTAAACCATATAAAGATTTGGATTTTTCTCTGAGTAAAGTGGGTAAAATATGTTCCTACCTATATTTTAAAAGGATCACCTTATCTGTTTTGTAAAACAGACTCTGAAGCAAAGGACTTGATTTTGGGAAACCAATCAGCAATTCTGTTGGGATAAGATGTTTTCTTGAACCAAGAGGATATTGACATTGAAGACAATAGATTACTAGTTGATTTCCTGTGGGGCATTGTGAGTAGACACAATGTAAGGAATTTGAGACAATAGTAGGGATAAAAAATGGAGAATAGTTGAGGTTATGGAAGATTTTATTCATTACTTGCTTAAAACAAGAGATATCAGAAACTACTTGTATGCTCTTGGGAATGATCCAGTATAGAAGGGGGAAAAAATGATGATTCAGAAAAAAAGGGTGACAGTTGATGGGATAATATCCTTGTGGAGGGAAGATGGGACAGAATTCAGGGCAAGACTGTAGAAGTGATCTAATACAGGAACAGGGACAGTCCATCCAGAGTGAAGCATATGGATTCAGAGGCAGGTAGGATGGTAGTCGTAGTATGAGTTTACGGATGATTTTTCTAACACCTTCTATTTTCAAAAAGAAGAAGCACATTATTAGCTGAAGTAAATGATAGATGTTTTGTTGGAAGTGTGATGAGAAGAAAGGTGTGAAATAGTCAAATAGAGAAAGGAAATTTAACAGCTAAGGAAATGGGGTTTAACTGTTAGGCAGCACTAACATTCTGCTTACAATTACTGATTATGATTTAAGTGAGATGAGTTGGCATCATTGCAAGTTCTTCTCCACTTACATTTAGCTTTAAAGTTAAGGAGAAAAAGCACATAGAGAAATAGGGATTTGTTTACTAAGTGTGAGAGAAGGACGAAGGATATGGGCATAAAATTATCCATAAGGAAGCAAGTGTACTAGTGGGCTGTAGAATCTAAGTCAAGTAAACATGAATGTGAATGTGAGGGAGTGAGAAGCATTAAAATGTTGTTAGGTCAATGGTTGGAAGGTCCCAACAGAGCCAAAGAAGAGCTGGAGTTGAAGGCCAAGGAGAAGGTAAAAAATACCAAGGGTGTTTCAAGAATGAAGTACTTACAAATGAGATTACAAAGAGGGTGCCAGTGTTAGTAAACACAAGGTTATTGTAGTCTACATGGAAACTGAAATTATTAATAATTATGACAGGAATAGTATTAGAGAGGTTTTGAAATAGCCAGAGACAGAGACTATGTGCCTTTAGAAGCTTGTGGTGTTTTGACTAAGCGATGTTATCTCATAACCTGTGCTTCAAGGCTGATATTTTCTTAGATGAGAGAAGAGTTTTCTAGTTATATCAAAAAGTGGCAGTGGAAGAAAATGTTTAGAAAGGAAGTTAGAGATGCAGAAGATTTTATTTGTGTCAGTCCATGAGTTCCATAGGACAGTTAGGAAGGTTTTGTGGACCCAGGAGACGGCTTTGATAGGGCATGTCAGTCTGGTGGAGCAGAGAGCCTTGCTGGTGAGTACTGAGTAGATGGTGCAAGTTTTCTTTTGAAGACTGACGGAAAAGCGAATGACGGTCATGATGAAATTCATCCTGAGCGTCTCTAGGGAAAATAGTGATGCTGAGGTTCTGAGTGTTGTGGAGAAGGAATCAGTGGGAAGCTTTCCAGCAGCCTGAGCACTCTGAGGCCGTATTCGCTCTTGCCCAAGAGCAACATTTACAGCTCTTGTTAGATACATTGTAGTTAGCAGGCATTGACCTGTTCTGTTAAACTAGACAACTCCTTGAAGACAGGAACCTAAGTCTTATATTTCTTTTACATGTCCCCACTGCACTAACTCCAGCAGTCTCGGTACATAACTTGGTATTGATGCATGCATGGGACATGGTAGATTATTTCAGTGGCAGTATGTTTTCTTTATTCTAAGATACAATGCTTTGGAGCTGCTATATATACTGCATCAAGCAGAATATTGATGACCTACATAAACTGAAAACAAGTAGTTAAATAGAGAAAGGAAATTTAACAGCTAAGGAAATGGGGTTAAATTGTAATCCATCATGTAATCATTATCAGAGGAGCCATATCTTTTGAACATATTGCAGGTGGTCCTGGACTTAGAATGGTTTGACTTATTTTTCAACTTTAGGATGGTGCAAAAGCTATACACACTCAATGAAACCGTACTTCAAATTTTGTATTTTAATCTTTTCCCAGGTTGGTGATAGAGTGCTCTCATGGTGCTGGGCAGTGGCAGCGAGCCACAGCTCCCAGCCAGCCAGGCCCTCACAAGGGTGAACAACTAATACAATTACAACCATTGTGGTTTTCACTTTCATACAGTATTCAATAAATTCCATGATGTAATCAACACTTTATTATAAAATAGTCTTTGTGGTAGATGATTTTGCCCAAGTGCAGGCTTATGTAAGTGTTCTGAGCACATTTAAGGGAGGTTAAGCCAAGCTATGATGTTCAGTAGGCTAAGTGTGTTAAATCTGTTTTGTCTTATGATAACTTTTATTTGTGATGGATTTATCATGACTTTCAAAGAAGTCAAGGAAGATCTGTATAAGAACAACATAATTTCTCCAAAATGAAAAAAATAAATAAAGCCAAAGTAAAATATTATATCTAAATAAAGTACTATCAGTCTCTTCCAGGAATGACCTAACTTCTGGATTGTATAAAAAATATATATTACAAAGAAAATTTACTTTTTACCTATTGTACAGTGACGCCTCCCATCCAAAGGAAGAACTTTCAGTCTCTACATTCATGCTTGTAGCACCATATATCTTCCATAGCTTTTTCCTGAACAGAGAAGATATAAAAGAGCTGCAAGGTGAATCTTTGGAAGATGAAGAGCAGGGCTTGAGTGCTGCTCTTAAAGAGAATGGGAAAAGAGAGGATGGAATAGAGAAATGCACATCTATATGTAAGTAAAGTAAGAGTGACAGTAGCCAGTTTAATGACTACAAGGACAAGAGCAAATAAATGTCCACTAACTCAGCATTGCCCATAACCCATCTGGCCATGAAACTTCTTTTTCACTTTATGTAATTTGAAGGTTGGTGTACAAAAAATAATACAAGAGAGTATCCGTGCATACAAATCAAATTTAATTGCTTTATTATATTAGATACAACTGCTTCTTTCATTTGACAATATGAATATATGACAAAAAAAACCCAAAGGTAAATAAAATGAAGAGCACTATCTATATGAAAATATATCAATTATTGCTCAATTTCCCTGTTTCTTTTAAATAAGTAAGGTACCAGCTAGCAGCCTCCCAGCATTGCTGACCTCCCTTCTAACTGACCTCTAATTGCCAACTTCTAATTGATCCTCTGTCCAGAGGACTTTATTGATAATGAAGTTATAGATCCATAGAAAGTATGTTTGTGTTTCTTGTTAAGTAAACAAACACATCTGTGAATTATTCTAAATCAATTAAACTTTACAGTTGCCAGTAAAGGTAGAAAAGGTCAAGCTTTTTAAAATTAAACCTAATTGACACTTTCTTATTTGGATAAAGGGGTTGCCGAAGGTTAAAATTAATGTCCCTAAACAGTAGGGTGAATAACTATGAGCATTATCAGTTGTTTTACTTGGGAAATTTACATGGGAAGATTTCAGTCAACATCTCTCTTCTATTAGTAGAGGAGGGAGTGGAAGGAAGAATCAGTAAGAGTATTTTTGGAGAGCAAAAAAAAAAATATTTTGAAATACATGAAACTAAACAATCAGAAACAGTCAAAGCCCTTCGTAATATTTATTCCATATATAGGACAACCATAGCTATATCAGGTATTAACCTTGTGAAGATAAATTTCAGGTGACAAGATTTGATATACACAAGGTTATGTAAAAATAAGCCTAAAAATTGTGTTCTCTGAATAGAAAAAAAAGCATTGATCTACTTAGTGAAATTGAAGATTTGAATTGGTTATGAGTCTTAATCAAAGAAGTTTAAAAATGTATCTTTCAGGTAATTAGTAATCTAACATTCTCATTAATTATTATCTAATAAAAGCTTGAATCAGTAGATAGGGAAAGCTCTGATGATTACGACGGTTGCCTTTGTAAATAGTTGACTCTAAAATGCTTGAAACTTCTCAGCAAATTTTAATCCCAGTCCTAATCTTATAGTGTTGAATATATACTATTTTTTAGCTGACTCTTACTCAAATTCTTTGTAAAAATGTATTCTCAGGCAGTGAGAATAAGCTAGGCGAGCCTTCCTTGTTTCATGACTCTTGGGTTAAAATTGCTGTTGTTAATGTCACACTAACAACAGCAATTTTAACCCAATTATACCCTATGATCTTTGCTCCTCTCTTCCACTTTCTGGGCATTCTCTTCCCTTTGCTTCTTAAAAGGCGAGTATTTTTGCTACAAAGTTAGCTGTGTAAAGGCTTTGTTTCTGTGTAGTTACATATAGATTCTATTCAGCAGATCTTCCTTGTCGGAGGACTGGGTCTTGGAAGAAAGCTTCAGTTGTTTAATTTTTGAATGTTCAGTGGACTATTTCCATAGTTATTTTATACTAGTGAATTCTTCAGTTTGTGACTTAGTGCTTTTGAAACCTTGATTTATCGGTTCTCAGCTACCTCAAACTCATCAGAAGTTTCCTCTCACAGAGCTGGTGATTTTTTTCAGTACTAGTAAACATGCCTGTTCCTAGTTGGGTGCCCATGGAGATTTTGTATCACTTAATTTTGCTGTGGATGTGTTTTGTCTTTTTTTCCCTATGTTGTTTGCTGCGTGTGGCAGATTCTATTTTTTCAAAAATGATCACAATAATATCTACCATCCCACATATACTTCCAGAACCTTCTCATTTACTCTCAAAAGGTAGAGTCTATTCTATTCCCTTTCCTCCCATTGAACTGCAGTAAGGTGTTGTAACTGCCTTAATTAATGGCATGGAATCTAAGTGATGTTGTGTGACTTCCAAGTCAAGATCATAAAAGGCAACATTCTTCCTTGTTCCTCTTTTCTCTCTCCCTCCCTGTCCCTGTCACTATTGGTCCTTGGAAGATAGCCAGCATATTGTGAGAACCCGCATGTGGAAGAGTATAGGCGAGGGCACCTGTAGATGTTATGACTGAGACTCCCAGCTGAAGTCACAGCTGAGGACCAACAACTGCTAACCAGGGAGTAAAGTGAGCAAATTTACAGACGATTCTGACCGACAGTGTTTGAGCCACCCCCGTAGGCACTGAGGAGCAGGAATGAGTTTTCCTTGCCAATTCCTGACCAGACTGCAGATCTTTGAGAAAAAGCCACTAAGTCCTGGGGATGTTTGTTACACAGTACTAGATAACTGAATTTATTGGTGTTGTGAGTGGTATAATTGGGGAAATTAAAAATTACCCCAGTAACCACAGAAGTGCTTATGTTAATGTAGTCCAATTAGAGGTTTTATTTAATAGTAATTTTTGTGTCTTGTTTAACTTTCATGCACTCTGGTTAATGAGCTAATGCTGGAAGAACCATTGCATTTGGTTATGAAGTTTAAACAAAGTATTAGTGTAAACAGAAGCACAGGGTACAAAATATCAAATATATGTCATTTTTAAACCCTCAAAATAAATAAGTGGATACACAGTAACAAAATTTACCAGCTTAGATATAGTGACATATTCTCAGTGATATCTGACTATATCACTAATATACAAGTTTTACTATATTCAGCTCTTAAAGTTCCAAACAAATGATTTAGAAATTCAGATTTGAAACATGATATAAATTATTAGTGAATGGATAAATTTGCCAGATTCCCATATAAATTGAATCAGATCAGGCTGAGAATATAAGAAGAGGATAATTTTATACTGCTATTTCCATGTTGGCAATAATATAACTAAAAAGAAAATTTTTGTAAAAGTCATGTGTAAGAGTGCAATGCATTTATATGACCTTCTGGGAAATTAGAAAAATATTTCTTCAATCAGAAAAGAATGTAATAAAGGATAATGGTTTGGAATTTAAATAAAAATGTTGCTTAGTTTCCTTTAACTTAACAAGTAGAAAATACTTTTCATTAGATTTTTGAGAGTGTGTTCAATTTTTTTTGGTATGATTCATAGAAAAATTCATTGAAAGAAAAATAGTGGAGAAATTTTAAAAATCAGGTGGTATTAGTTATGTTAAGTCATATGTCTTTTTACTATTGTTTCTAGTGTTCTTAACAGAGAAAAGATGCAATTCAAGGGAGAGAGGACAACAGAGAGAGAGAGAGAGAGCCTAAAAGGCAAAAAAGAAAGTCATTTATTTTGAACAGACCAAACAAATGTAAACAGCATTACAAGAACATAGGAAAACAAAAGAAAGAAGTTCCTTTTTTCTGAAAAGAGCTTTATTTTTTAGATCCGAAGAAGGAAATTTAAAGGAGGAAATATGTGAGGACAACAGACACATTAAGAAACCAAAAAGCTGATGCCTGCTCTGGCTGAGAGGCTGAGGAAAGGGTCTTTCGAACGGCCATGGAGTTTGTAACGTCATCGTTTGCTTTTAACTTTGCATTAACTCATCCAAGTGACTTTCAAGATTTTCCTTCCTCTGTGGTATTATTTTGAGGTCCATGTGGGTCTCACATAAACTTGAAGAAATATGTACCCAAGTTTGAATCTGTCATATTCTATGTTATGCCAACTTTCAGAAAAAGCAATTTCCAAATATCTAATACCAGAAAGTAAAATCCATTAAAAATGTTTCATTTGAAATTTTAAGTATATTTTAACTTTTGCCATTTCTGTTAGCCAAAATTCTCTAGAAAAGAAAAGCCCGATGCAAAGGCTTACTGTGGATACTTCCTTGCAGTATAATACCAAGGAAGCAGGAAGGATAGAAAGGATGTGAGGCAAAGAAAGGGGAAAAAATAGAAAGGAATGCATTTGTGAGCTGGCCACAGCTTCTTAACAAATGCAATTACTTATTCTATCTGTGTCTTCCGAGAAGCCAAAGGATTTATTGCTTGAGGAAGGAGAAAAAAATGATCAACTGACTTTAATTCAATCTCCTACTTACTGGTCAGGACCCACCCCATGGACCTTAGTTGCCCACACTTCTGGGTTATGATCCTAGGACAGTGCATGGACATACTAGATCATCTCTCAGCTGCAGTTGTTACCACATGTGGGGCTCCTAGACTGTAGCGACTTGGCACTACAAACAGGAACAACATTAGCTGCTCGTATCTCAGGATGATACTTAGTGTTAACACCCTTTATCTTACCAAGTGAAACACATTTGGTCACACGCAAGTGAAACACTTGTTCACACATACACACACACACACACACATACACATGAAATAATAATTAAAACAAAGAAATATGGTGATGAAAGTGAAATGCTTTATCTATTTCTTTCACTTAAAGGAGTAAATTCCAAATGTAACTATTTCCAACTTTTTCATGATATCCACTTTATCTTCTCCCAAATAAGTTCATCAGGAATATTTTTTAAGAAATTCCCCTTTGGTTACAAAGTAATACAAGCTCAAGACATAAAACTTACGATGTTGTATGGCAAATAATAAAATTTAAAAAGGGTTAGCATGGAACAGCCATCACATTCTGCTTCCTAGAGACTTCAAGCTCCTCCTTCTTGAAAGTTAAGGTAGATGCTGTCATTCTTCATGATCAGTAACATGGGCTTCCAAGGTACTATTTGCAGATTTCATGTCATTTTTAAAATTGATAATTCATGTATTATCCCTGTATTTCAAATTTCTTTATTTATAAAACTAAATTCTTCCTTTCTGAATGGCAGGTTAAGTTTGGTTTATGACTGTAAGGAATATTCTCTCAATAGCTCATTATACCATTTGTGACATTTAAATAAAGAAAATAAGAGCTATAAACTCTTAGAAACTAATTCTGTCCATTTATATGTAAGATTTTTTTTGTTGAAATTTTTTGAGTTTGTAATATTTTCTTATAGAAATAATGTCATTAGTGGTTAATCTGTCTTTGAGTCCAACCTTATTCCACTCACTGTGTAGCAGGCCAATAAGTGGAGAGACAAAATGGGGGTTAGGGAGCAGAAAAAGGACTTTATTCAGAAAGCCAGCAGACCAAGACAATGCTGGACTAGTGTCCCAAAGTACCATCTTAATTCACGGTTGATTTCAAGATTTTTTATGCTAAAGATTGGGGAGCAGGTGGGACAGCAGGAGAGATGCTAGGGTTAGAAGGTGACGGATAGCTGCAGATATCTGGACACCACAACGGTCTGAGGAGAGTTGTGAAACTTCACGTCCTTGTTTAGTTAACTGTTGTCAACCTAGGTCTGAACAGGATGCTCCTTATAAATCTCTGATAAGGCAATTGTTATTTTCATACATATTTCCCCATCTCCTCAGGGGAGGCAAGCTTCGGGTAAGGAGCTATTTGCAGAAATCTCAAGCTGCAAGCAAAATTTCTTTTGATGATTAACAAGCCTATGTGCAGGGCTGCAGGGCTGAGCAGAAGTTATCTGACCCAAAGATGAAGGAAGGAAAGGGGACGGATAAAATATGAAAGCAGAAATGCCAAACTCTTTTCCATTCTGTTATGCATCCTCAAACTAGCTGAAGACTTAAGCTAATGGAGAAGTATATACTACATACATATATCTAAAACTTACTATTGTTGTCAGTTCTTCCCAAACTGCCAGGTGCCATCGCATGAGGGAAAAACAGAACCTTGAGGGAGCTGGCACTTTCCTTCTGGCCTCTGGTTACACTGCTGAGGTACCTGAATGAAGTCTTGACTGTTACATTTAGTTTGGTTTGTGGCCCTAACTGACCAACTGGACATTTGACCATTCTTTCTGCCTTTGTCTTTTCCTCACTCTCGCTCTCTCAGCTCTTGACAAAACATAATTTAATATAAATTCTGCAATACAACTAGAAATTAGAAATATTTTAGATGTATAAACCAAATGTTTGAATGTAGAAACATGGTTTAACTTTTTTTTTCTTCATAAAAGTTCCCATAGTCCTTCTGATAGTATCATGGTAATAGGAATGGGAGTAATAGTCATTCAAATACTTTCTTAAAGTGTATTTTTCAATGGTTAGAATTACCTCCAATTTAAAGATATTATAAACCAGAAAAATGAGTTTCTTTTTTCATAAATAGAAAAAGTACCTTATAAAAAGTGAATGTGGATAGATTAGACTACGCCTGCCCCAGCCATGTTTGTCAGGAAATACAAATATATTTTTGTTATTACTCATCTTAATCTTATTCTAGGGCTTTTTAAACATTTCTCCCGAATGAGTTAAAAGTTTATTATATTCCTTATTTAAATTCTTCTCCATAATTGCATAAAAAGCATTTAGCATATAGGGGTTTTAACCATCCCCTTTCTATAGATAACTTAGATATTTTAAAAGAAATCATTACTATTAATTGTTTGAACATTCTAACCTATTTAGAAGTATGTGACTAAGAAAAGAATCAAAATATAACTATTAGAATTATTCTTTTTTAATTGAAAGGTCACAAAAATTCCTGCTGATACTGAAACAGCTACTGATGATCAGCAATTTTCTCAAATTGCCAAATATTATTAGAAGTGATTCATACTGTGACAACTACTTTGTATTAAGAAGTTCTTTAAAGAAAACAAGAAAATAGGGTGCAAATTCATAGATTTCTATTCATCCAGCCATGTTGCTTTAAAAAAGAACTGTAATAACAGATTAAGTAGTTAAATATCCAATAAATTTGAGCCAAGGAAAAATCTTGTAAGTTATGGATATTACATATTTTCAGATAGAATGCTTTTAAAAGACTCAGCACTATTTTAATTTCTCTGAGAACCACTAAGAAAAAAAGTCTCTTTAATGCTTGAAAATGGAAGATGAAAACTGTCTCATCAATATTATAGTTCCATATTTCTAATGGATTTGTTGTCCACTGGCTTTTTTACTCTTAGCAGCAATTCTAATATTTATTTTCTGTTTAAATTCTGACTTTAGAAATGATTTACACAGATTTAATGTAATAATAAGGCACATTAGGGTTTTGCAAATGTTCAAAATCTTCCCATTCATTGGAAAATTTGTCAGTTAACACCTCAAGCAAAATTTTAAGAATTGTATAATTGAAAAATATCTGATTACTCAATGAAATAATGCTGTCAAATTGTTCAAATTGTTGAAAGCCACATTTATTAAGAGAACATGGAAAAATGCATTGGTTTGCATTGAGACTAAAATGTTGTTTGAGATTAGCTGTATGGCTGTGTTTCATATGCACATGTTTGAAACAATTTTTAAATGTGTCAGTCTTACCTGACAGCTCTGAGGAAGCTGAGGAAATTTAGAAGCAAGATATTATTATCTAATAATTAAAACCATAAGATAACACCAAGTAACCAGAATGAGAAGCGGTCTTGAGAGCAAAAGCTCTGAGGATCATGTGTAATAGTGACTGGAGCAGTTGGTGGGGTCCTGCCTTGTGTTTTGACTAGAGCAGAGCATTGAGACAGATTTGGAGAGCGAGTTGATTCTCTACTGCTGTTGTATAAAGAGTTGTACTTCAGTAATAGAGGTTTAATTGTAATCAATCATGAGACTTAAAGCATACACTGTGGTGGTGAATTAAAGTAGGCTGTTCATAATTCACATACTTTCTAAAAATTCATGGGTATGTTTTTGTAAAATCCGTTCATGTCCGATTATCAAACACAACTTGTACTGTAGACTTTATATAAACAAATATCTAAAAGAGAAAACTTTGAGTCAATAGAAGTAGCCAAATATAAATATGCAGGACTTCATTTTATGTATAGAATTCAATGGAAAAAGACCTAGAGTTTTCCTTTTTTGTGTATATTATTTCTTCAATTTTTAAACAGGTGACCTTGTTCTTCACCTACGTATTCCTCAGGTGGTTTTTGTATATTTTTATTTTTTTCCCCATGTAACTAGTCAAGGGAATAAATACAGTGATCCTCACAGTAGCTATATTTTATCTCTCAAAAAATTTCTAGGCAAAAAAAAATGTGTAAGAAAAAAAGTGATTTATCTGTCAACTATTTTAATCCCATCACTTAATTTCCATAACAGGGACACTTACAGTACTAATCATTATTGAGTATCTTTCAAATTCAATAAGCACATCAATATGCAACCTGGATTGTAGAATCAGTACTTTTTCATCTATGGACCTGTTCTCTAATTCCAATTCTAAATTTATTACTTAGGTAATTTGTGATTGAATTCCTTAGTAAATGAGGGTCTTTACCATGTCTTTTAAGTTTTATTCTAGATCTAAAATTCTGAGTGGTACAATACCAATGATCCTAAAAATCACCTATGTAATATATAGTTAAGATAACTTATCTCAAGGCAATTCCTTGGATTACATGGACAACAAACATTCTTCCATTCGTACCAACAAACCTATAAAACTATATTAAATAGTTTTTCTGCAAGTAGATTTTAACCCTAAATCTCAACATTGTCATATAAACTCTCTCTCACAGGTTTTTCAATGTTACATTATCAAATCTATTTGATTGCTTCTTTGTTGAGAAGACAATACTTCAAACACTTTTTTTGCATATTATTTAAATATGTTCTAAGAGAATAAGCGGGAGAGACACTATGAGCTGAATCTCAGTGGAGATTCCCAATGTGCCCTTGGTTTTGGTGACAGTCTCAAGTAAGGCTTGAGTAATATGTATTAAAGTAATGCAAAAAATGAATGGCATCAACACTCCAGCTCTGAGTTTTTAGCTCATAGGGAAGGTCAGACTTATCAAAAATGATAGGCATGTACCTCTGTCAAGATAGATAGCCAAATTTGATAAAACCCAGTTAGTAAAATAATGTTTCTTAACATGGCATGCATAGTAGTGTCTAGAATATAAACTTACCAAAGGAGCTTTAGAATTTAACTTTTGCTTTGACAAAAGAAGGTTTTACCTGAGCACCTATTATCTTATGGGCTATCAGAATAACAAATTTAGTAGACATGTTTACATCTGTATCCAGTATTCAAAACCCAGCAAGAATTCACCTGGATAATAAATATATATTTAAGTCAATAAGCTTTTATTTTATACAAATACACAGCAGAAGACATGTCACTTGATGGAATGTACAGTACAGTATTATTATTTAATGAACTACTGAAGGTTTCATTTACAGTTACTATTATTATAAGCATAGAAACTTAACTAACTTGGCAAATAGATCTTAAACACTCAAGAATAAAGTTTTCACAAAATTATTCTGTCAAATTGAAAATAGTTTTTCAATGAGTGATATAAACATATCAGGGCATACCCAAGTCAAGAGAGGGATCAGAATGTAAGATCTCTGTAACCAATCTTGCTGTAAGGCTATGCACTCTTTCTTCCCTCAAAGTGGAGTAAAATTTTTCTTCCTGACTTACACACACACACACACACACACACACACACACACACATCTTGATTCAAGATCCAGTGACACTTTGAAAATTAAAAGTCTAGCAGAAACGTGGTAGAAAAAAAGGGAAGACCTATTCAACATAGGAAACATAAATAAGGATAGAGATAGCAGCAGAAGCAGGAACACAGACACAGAGGTAACTAGGTTCTCTGGCAGGGTGCTAAATTTTCTACCAAATGTTGTGTGTGTGCACCAAAAAAAAAAGGAGTCCAGCTGGAGAATTAGATTACATAAACTATTTTAAGTGGAAAAGAGTATCATGCACACATACACATAAGCACACACACATACACACACATCTTTATGCAAAGTATAATCCATATTTTTTTTTGCATCAAAAAGCATACAGACCCTTGTGCCATCTGAATTACGTAACATTGTGGGAGCCAGTTTAAAATTTTCAGAACTTTTGCCATCTGGTTCCTAAATTAAGCTATTTTTAAAGTTAACTATGTAAATTGCCAGCAAAATAAATTGTAGTGAAAACAAAAATAATAAAATATCAAAAGTAGTAAGTTCTTAATTGTCATACTATATCTTACTGTTACATAAGCTCTTTAAGTTAATTGTATCTACAATATTTGTATGATTTGCATGCTAAAAAATGTATGCTACTGTACATGTCTTCTGAAATCTGTATGAAGTGGTACCACATTTGTGGCTTGAAATTGGCCATAGTAGGATTATTTAAAAAAATAGAAACAAACACTAAATATTAGGAATTTTTTTTGAGACTGTTAAACATTCCTACTGCATTAATGTGTGACACTTTAAAATTAAATTTAAAATGGGGTAATTTTCAACATAAGAATACTGTAGTTGTTTTTTAAGTTAACTAATTAAAATTAAATCAGATTTTAATGTTTAGTTTCCTTATTTTGGACTTATTCATCTCCCTGATAATAATATTAGAAATCAATATGATAATTCTTAAATGTTTACTTTATACCTAATAATAACCCCACATAACTGATTTGTATCCACTTGGCATCCATGTCTATGACTGTAGATGCGCGATTTCTGTCCTGTAGTAGAAAAGTCACAATTTAATGACACATTAGTAATAAAAATCTATACTATATTTATATATTCCTATAAAAGAAACTGGTTCCATATCCATTGCATATGAACAGTACTCATAAGTGTCTGAGAGTATAGGTATAATGTTGAATTGTGAAAAAGGGAAACTTCTCAAATTTTCAATCAGCTAAATCTTTCCAGGATAATTGTTCATAAACTTTAATATGAAGAAGAATTTCTATTAATTTTATTAAAAATATTGATGGCTAATTTTACCTCAAAGATTCTCCTTCAGTAGGTGCATGTTAAGCCAGTACCCTAGGTGATATAGGTGATCCATGAACCATACATTCAGATACATTTTTTTCTAGGAGGTACTAATATTTAATTTCTATTGAAGAAATGAATACAGTGGACATCACATTTTACATATACTAGTTAGGAATTTCCTGTAGAATACATCTCCAAATTGCTTGATATCTTTAGTCAGAAATTAAAATAAATTTTGATTTAAGTAAGTATTAAAGAACTTGAAATGTTTATGTTTACATTCTGATAATGATTTGCACATTACTTTTTCTAAAAGTCTTTTCCCCAATTTTACCAATCTAAAAAGACCTGTTAAGTGGAGATAAAAAATCCTAGTAAAGATGGTTTCAATATTAAAGCTGTCAGGGAAACATAAGGGCAGTCAGAGAACTTGATTAATTAATACTTGCAACTGGAATCAAATCGTGTGGGTCAGCTTCTCCAAATATTTCAGGGTTGATGAGAAATTAGGACCACTAATAAATGAAGAGTGAGTGACATTAAATTAATGATGCCTTTAAAGGTGCTGGGGTACTGAAGTCATCAGTTGAGTTTATCCTTAGTAAGAAAAACAGCAAAGAGGAATCCATGCAATTAGAAGCAGCATGCTTGTAATAAAACCAACTATTGGCAAAAACAGGTGTAGGATATTTTATTTGAATTTAGGCATATGTTAGATAAGTAGAGGAATCACAATCTGAAAAACAGAGATAAATTAGTATGGCAAGTTTACAAAAAAGGTGTATCTTAAATATTTTAGTAATCTTCACAATAGCTCCTGGCTATTAGTAAAGCACCAGAAATCATTTGGAAACAAAGTACACATGAAACAAAAGGAGGCATTTATTAATAATTTGATTAAAGAGAACAGTGGACTAAATAAAAGCTAACAGGATTGCTAAGGATAAGAATTATGATTGAATCTATATGCTGGAGAGTCATTTCATGATCTGATGACATCCTCCCAAAACAGGCACATTTCTCTCCATGTTCCTTCTGTTGTCCCCGTCTTCCATTCACATTGTGCTCCAGGATGTCTAGTCAATCAGTTCCCCAAACCGGTTTATATTACGTGATCATTTCCCCCTTTCTTTTCCTTTCATCTAACTAAATCCTTAGTTTAGATAACATGTCTTCGGAGAAGAATTTCCTGAATATCTTTCTGGGTTAAATATTTCTCTGTGCTTCCATACCACTATTTATGCCCCATTGTAGTCCTTATCACCTGTGTGAGCTGTCTATCCCACTAGAGTCTTTAAGGTAATGAACGTGTCTTTCTTGTGTACCATTTCATCTCCAGCATCTGGCAGAGTTTTCAGCAAACCTTTACTGAGTGCATGAATGGACTCAGTAGTCTAATAGTTTCCTTGATTGAGATACTATGAAATTTTATATAGGAACTGAGAGTGGAACAACTCATAGGCAGATTACTGGTATGCACTCTTATTCTTTAGTACCTGTAGCAGAGCATTTTCACAAAGCAAAGCCTATGGACTATCAACATCAAAATCATCTGAGACATTGTTAAAATATCTCAATCCTTGGATCCCAACCAATAACTTTTGGAATAGAATTCTGGAAATAGAATCATGAGATTTCTAAGCACATTAAAATCAAGGAAACCAGATGAAGAGAAAGGATATCAAAGATGAGGTTTTATTGATTCTTGGACACAGAATTTCATCAACACCATTATATTACAAAAAATAGGATATGTAAAATTCTTAACTCATAGACCTATAGTAGAGTTTTCTACAGAAAAAAATGTAAATGTAAATACTTTGCATGTATTATATAAATATAATGTAAAGATACTTAATAAATTAACCAACAGATTCTGTCAAGTTGGATAAATTAATATTTCAGAAGGTAAAGAAATAGCAGCATAGAGCATATGGATAGATATACTAATCCACACAGATCTTGATTGCATTGCCAGGTATAATTTGCATACTTTTATAGCAATCTGGAAGTTAATGGAAAGACATATTCTTCTAGTGTGCTAGTCAGAAAGGATAAACTTAATATTAGCTTCAGACCCAGTTGTTACAGGATGCTATGATGAAACATTATTGTGTGTGAAACAAGATCAAGATCAAGACCAAAGTCCAAGCTTGACACATGTAACAGTATCTTTCTCATTGGCATATCCTCACTCTAAATACACAGGTTCTTCTCTAATTCTTCTTAGATTTTCTTTAAATAGCACCTCATTTAAACTGTGTGATATAATATCAATACTTGCTATTATTCAAGAGTCTTAACTGCTTACTCAAGCACGTTACTGGAGGGATATAATAACTAATAAATATCTTTATAATGAGGGTGTCTGTCTGTATACACTAGTTGTGCCTAGCATAGTCGGATTAAATCCTGCATTCCTATGTAATTACTAACAGTGCCTCTTTCATTCTCACAAAAAAGTGCCCAAGTTTTCACAATAAATTGTATGACATCCAAATCTTTAATATCATTGGTAAGTGTTATGAACCCTGTAAAGTTCTTGGAAAGAAATGTAATTTTTTCAGTGGTAAACTTCTTGGTTTGTATCAAAATTATTTTGAAACAAAATCATTATATTACTAAATTACGAACAAGCTATTTTTGAACAATTATAATCTCTAAGGACATCTGGAAATAATCACAAAAGCAAGAACCAGAAAATTTATAATATCCTATGTCAAGCTGGTGATCAGTCTCATTCAAAATCGCTCGACATGCCTTTTGTCAGCTCTGTTTCTTACTCCCCTTAATCATGCAGATCGTAGCTAGAGCAGTATATAGACTATTAGATTAAGTAGCAAACTTCTAACTTGTGCCCTTGTTGAAATGAAATTACTTTTCACCTCAGGTTTTAATACTAAGGAAAATTTAATAGTGAGAAAAGAAAACAAAACAAAGAAAAATATAATTCCAAGTAATGAAAGAAATTTCCAGGTAATGCTTAATCCAGTTGCCTTTTCCTAGCTAAGGCTAGGGAGAACTATGAAGGTCCTCTCATGGTAACTTAAGAAGATAGTTCTTAGAAGTTGTTTGCTAATATTTTGAAGATTTCACTTGCACTTTCAGCTAGCATTCAAGGAGAGTCCCTCCTTAAGCATTTGCACAGGCTTATAGATTGGGAGGCAACTTCAATAATCTCTTATGAAAGTTAGATTCTAGACTGTGCCAGATGAAGTTAGGGATTTAAGAGCTTCATTTGCAATACATTTCTTTTTTTAAAATAACAGGATACAGGTAACTTGCTCCTAAATGCAACTGTATATAAATACTGAAAATTGAAATTAATCATCTAGCAGTTGTACAGCAGTTGGCATTGGCCTAATAATAGTCAAACTCTTGTCATCTGACTTATTTATTGTCAAATGTGCAATTTCAAATACTACTTCTAAATATATTGTCTAAGAAATTTGATACTAAAACATAACATCGAGTGTTACTAATTTCCACCTTCATATATATATATAAACAGACAAACAACTAATAATTTTTTAATCCTTTTGATGTGTTTGGAATTTTTTTAAGTACTGTACAGGCACTATCTCATTTAATCCTCTAAAACACTAAGAAGTAAACATTATTATAGTCCCATTTTAGAGACATGCAAACTGAGATATAGAGAGATTATTTGATTGTTCCCATTCAGTCTAACTATATTTGAGCTAGAATTCTGACACCAAAGCCTATATTAGATTGCTTTCTGTTGATGTTTCTTTAACAAATGGTCAGTCAGTTTACACTCTTCACTGATTACGCCCCTGTTGAATGAACACATTTTGGCATCTTGAGGTCCAAGAATTATAGATTAGCTAAAATCTATAATGTTTTGTGCTGGGATTAGGATATGTATGATCACTTGAGTTGAATTAGCATGACTGTGAAATAAGGAGACTTCCATCTTTATAAATAAAAGACATTACTATAAACCTTTATCCACTGCACCTTACTCCCACTCCATCACTATAAAAACTACCTTATATTTTTCTTCTAAAGAGTATAAATCCTGGCCAGAAAGAAGACATATGGGATATATCTGCTTAATATATTAGAAAGCTAAGCACCAGAATTCATCTCAAGAAGAAATATCTGTAGTAGGGATTCCAAACCCAAGTGATGTCTAAGACCAAGAAACATAATAGTCATTATGTTCCTAGTTGTAGGCTGATAAATTTCAGTGGGTATTTTAGCTTTAGTGACCAGGAGACAATAGGGAATTGTGGGAAATGTGTCAAATCAGAAAATGTATGTCCTGTCTACAGAGACAAGCATGATTAATGCAAGGACAAACGTTTATTTCTAAAGGAAAATAGATAACCAGGTTATTACATGAAAAGTAATTTTTAAATGTTGATAATATATGTTGTTGAAAAACATTTACAAGCCAAACAAACCTAAACCATCCTAAACTGAAAATATCTTTAAATCAAAATGCATTTAATACACCTAACCTACCAAACATCGTAGTTTAAACAAGCCTGTCTTAAACATGCTCAGAACCCCTACACTAGCCTGCAGTTGGGCAAAATCATCTAACACAAAGCATATTTTATTATGTGTTGATTCTCTCATGTAACTTATTGAATACCATACTGAAAGTGCAAAACATTGAGGGGACAGAATGCTTTAGGTGTGCTGGCTCTTTACCCTGTAATCATGTGGCTGACCTGGAGCTGTGGCTTACTGCTGCTACCCAGCATCACGAGAGTATCACAATGATTATTGCTAGCTTGGGGAAAGATCAAAATTCAAAATTCAAAGTATAGTTTCTACTGAATGTGTATCATTTTCACACCACTGTAAAGTCAAAAAACCATAAGTTAGACTTTTTTAAGTTGGGGACCATCAGTACCATAAACAGATAGGGAGAAAAATGAAAGCAGATGCAATGCTACATGGCTCTTTTTCTGCTCTTGGTTATACACCCTTCAGTATATGTACAGGTGGAACACTAGTGGTCACTAAGCAGATACACAATGAATGCCTATTCAAATGTATCATGCATTGGGAAAGGTACTGGTGATTCAAAAATTCTAGATATATATTCTGACCTATAATACTAAAAATCTAAACAGAAAAACAGAAACACAAGCAAATAATTACAGTTTGGGGTACATACTTCTTTTATAACACTTATTAGAGTGCTGGGGGAACAAAAAGGAAGAAGTGACTGATTATCAGAAGGCAATGTTTGAGTCTTGTTTGAATCAGTAGGAGTAAGACAGAGAAGATGGATAGGAATAAAATTATTAACTGAAAGAATTAATTTGCAGTGATAATATGATTTAAAGTGTCTGGAATCTTGAAACCTAGCCATTTATTTTTCAATGAGATTGTGGAACAATCAGAGAGATGTCCACATACAAAACTAAATATTAGAACCAAATCTACTTCAGAGAATTTTAATTACTGATTTACTTTAAACCATTAGACATAAATACTAATTCTCCTCCTATTAAACTTGCATAATTACCATAAGCTCATGTAAAGGTTATCATGATAAAGTCTAGAAAAAGGATTAGTAAAATCTGATTGTCATGAAGAGCCTTATTGTTCATCTGGTTTAAACCCCATCCAGTGCAGAGATTTCTTCTATAGTCACTAAAGAGTTTCTGGATATATTTACACACTTGCAATAAAGAAAAGCTGCAGGTCTACAAATTATTTTGGATAACTCTAATTTCCACAAAACTTGACATTGCATTGAGTCCAAATCTTGCCTCCATAGAAACACTACTTACTTATCTTAAGGTCTTTCTTCCAGAGTAACAGAAAATAATTTTTCAAATTTTCACATGATAATTCTTAAAGTGTTTGAAGACATAGCATTTTTTCCTTATACAATCTATCATAGGCTATATATAGTCAGCACATTAAAATATTATTTATTTATTATGGTTTCCAGAATTCCATGGATCAGTTATTTTTACTGAATCCCATTGCCCCAAGTAGAACCTCCATCTCTTATTAATATCTGTGGCATGATCATGAATGGAAAAAGATAAGAAAATGTGAATGCATCATTGCTTGGGCTGGAAAAATAATACAAAACATATGCCCTCATATTAGAGCTCAAGGATGTCATAAGTGTACTCATCTACATATTTGGTTTAGAGTTGGAATGTATATCTAGAAAAATCTGGTATTTCCATGGCCCTTCCATCCAATATATGCTGCAGAGTGCTTATCTTCATGAAAGTTTCTATGAAAATAAAAAAATAAATAACCATTCTTAAAGTCTTACCAATTTGGAGTAGTCCAGGATTGGGTCACTCTTTCTGGAATCTAATGTTGTTACCCTGTTTATGATAATATGTGCTTTATTAAAGCAACCTTCCTGCCTTATTCTTAAAGTTTTTCTTTACTTTCATTGTTTTGCATTTCAAGCTATTCTTAATCCAGGCAAAATGGTACTGCTCAATTTTGTGATACTTATGTTCTTAAAAGTGACTGAGGAAAACACTGTGCCAGAGGGATTACATCAAAGTGAAATCTAATAGATTATATTTGAATGAAATTATGAAGCATTTTGTTAAATCTCTCACATTTAATCATAACAGTATTAGCAGGTTTAAAACTCTAGAAATAATAAGGAAGAAATCATCATAAGTATTGGGTGAGAAAAATCACTCTAATTAGATAGGACTTTTGCTTATTGTGGAAAGGAGAGCCACCATAAATGTAAAAATGAACAATTATCCATGATTTGGATACAATCTGCTGATGCCAGAGAAACCTGGCTAAATTCTGAAAATTAGGAGCAGACATAGCCTGGATATAGTTGATAAAGTGCATATAATCAATGGAATATTTTTCAACAAAATGTTATTAAGAAATAGAAAACATTTAAGGAAAAAATAGCATCAAAGAAAGAAAGAAGTTTAGAAAGAATGCGGGAGTTTCAGGACTCTAAAAAATAACAACCCTCTTCCTCATCCAAATTCAAAACCTGGTGAGAGAGAGACAAACATGTCAAGTAGAATGTGGATGACTGATAATTCCCATGAAAAACACATCTTAGTATTCACACCTGTGTGTGATCTCCACCCACACTGACCTCAGACTTAGTAATAGACTTGCTCTGAACTCGCACTGAGTTACACGAGTGACCTTAGCTAAATCATATGCAGCAGCACTACCAAACTGAGCCCAGTCAATCCAAGAATCGTGAGAGAAAATTAATGTTTGTTTGAAGCCACTAAATTTTGGGCTTATTTCTTATACAATAGTAAGTAATTGGAGCCACTGACATAAATCAAATGACAGCTGTTGGAGAACATGGCTTAGGCATATAGGTTAAGGGGCTTCCTATAACTGATCCCCAAAATTAGATAGTCATATCCACCCATTCATGAAATATGCCTGGCAACTCAAAGTCCCTTCCCATAGGTGTTAAATTTGTCTTGTGTAAAATTTGCTGGATGAAGTTGTAGAGTTGAACATGCCCTGTGCAGGCAGGCACATTCTAAATAGGAAAAGGAGACAAATGTGGCCATGCAAACTCAGTTTTATATTTCTAACTTAATCAAATAACTTCCTCCTTTTTGCCAGGATATTTAGGGAGCAGAGAGTAAAGGAGGAAATAGGGACAGGAATGTCATCTTTATTGTTGCCTCTCCACTTGATAACATAGAGTAGCTGGAAGGGATAGTCCCAATCCCCAACCCCACTGTTATGACCAACAAAGGCTGTTTTCTCCTGTATACAAATACTCTATCAGGAGATCTCATCTTATGACCTGAATTTCTGATGAAAGTTCATGATCCCTTAGGTTCTGGATGTGTTTTATATATGTTGTTTCTCCCTCAGAGCTCAGCTCAATGCCTGACATAGGGTAGACATGTTGGATTGAAGAATGAATAAAAGCACACAACATTTCTAGCAAAAGTTATACTAATTGAATTCACTCAGAATTATTTTAAGTATGAAGAAAATTCTCTACTGTGAATTTATATGTATTTTAACTTGTATAGATAAATTAACTAGCAAAAATGCATGTGAAGTGTTTATGATTTCTGCTTAAGTCCTAGATAAATTTATTTTTAAAATCACCACCAACCTCTTTGCTCTGTGATGGGATGTTTAGAATTTAATTACTATTAATTACTGTTATTATTTCCTGATGTTCCTTATCAGAATATTTCATTTTTATGCCAATTAGAGTACAATTATTAGGATAATGGACTCTACAAAAAAACCAATTATGCAGTGAGACTACATGGGATTTGTCTCTAGTAATTGAGTCTCACAATTTAAGATCAAAATAAGTGAATCAAAATGAAAATGTAGAATCATTAATCCCCCAGGCATCAACAATAAGGTTGAATTTTCTCTTCTATCTGAATTAAATTGATATTTCACAATGTCACATCATTGATATATAGGCCCAGTTCAGCATGAAACTATGTTTGTCCACTTACAATTAGCCTCAGGCCACAGGTCTTCCACAAAACTCTTTTTTATCAGAGTTTTACATTTGATCCAGAACAACCATGTAAATATGTGGTAAATTCTCAGTTACAAAGTTTACTTGCAACTTTTTTAGATATCTTTGGAAGACCCATAATACACAGCATACATTTCCTTTCAAGTAAACCAGAACAGACAGCCACTAATTTGATACTAGAGTGCTGTGCTGAGAACACACCCAGTCCTGGTCTTCAGAAGAAACGATGGTAAAGCCTAGGTTGTAGAGATGCTTTGCTTTAGCTAAATTCACTCTAAATACCTGATACAGCAACACTTTAAACATTATCTTTGAAAAAGATCTGATATTTAGTATCATATATATAAATGACAGAGAGGGGACATTAATTACATATATATATATATATATATATATATATATATATATATAGAGAGAGAGAGAGAGAGAGAGAGAGAGAGAGAGAGAACATTAATTTTATACATACACGTGTTTCTTTGGAAAACAGATTTTGATACTTAGAGTGGCTCTAGAAGAACAGAATCTTAAGGATGTGTTTTCTAAACTGGTTCTAAGCTTTTTGGAATTTGTTCTCTTATCACTTTTGGAGGCACAGATAACTATTTCCAGCAGTAAAGAGAGCACAGATAGTTCATGGTGTGACACAGACTAGAAATAGGCAAAATATCACCTTTGGATGCTTCTAATCAAATACTCACAAGAAGCAAGTTCTGGGTGGCCATATATTTCTTAACTTAGAATGTTTTTATCAAACTAACAAGTATGATGAAAATGGCTAGTTGCTCTTAATTGCACTTGATAAATGAGGGAAGAAAAAGATGAGCTCAAGGTTTCCAATTCCCTTCTCAAGCATCACATAAATGACATAAAAGTTTCTGTCTTCTCTGAAAAAAAAAAAAACAAAGCAAAACAAAACCTTACCTTCTGTCGTCACAGAGATGAGACCGCTAAAACCCAAATGTAGAGCCTCCAACTGCAAGTGGCCTGCTGCAGTGCAGATTTAATTATTGACCTTGCAGGGTGTCTACTACTAAAGTGGGGGCCTTGATGGGGAGGGAATAGGATCCTGTAAATTGGATGGGAACATACAAGAAGATCTTGTTGAAGCTGGGGACACTGAACCCCCTAAATTCTGGTGAGCCTCTTGTAAGAGGAGAGGCAGTCTTCCCACCCATGTCTGACCAGGTTAACCCTACTTTGCCTGAGTAACCAGTGTAACCCTGCTTTATACTCTCATGGCTACCCCTGAGGAATGTCCTGGCAGGATCCTGCTGATTTTTCTCAGAATCCACTCCAGCACCTTACTTTGCTTCCAGACCTATAACTAGACTCAAGTCCCAGCAGGCTTTGAAAAGTGAGGCAAATGTGGACATATATTCCAAAAGTTCGACATGATTTTTCCAATTTACACTGGCACAAATCTGGGCGATGTGTGTGTGTGAATGGATAATAAGGTTGTGGGATAATAGGGGGAGAGGCATAAAGTTGCATCAGGTCAAAATCATTGCTTTTGTCCCATTAAACAGAGATTCTGTGTGTAGCTCAGAAGTAGACAGCATCCAAAGGCTTGAAGGGACCAGAAAGTGAGAGTGGCCTTATATAAGACTTTATCACTCACCCTGGTGAACAGCCAGTACTCTACTATATTCTTATATCATCGTGTAAGTGGTAGAGCACCAGATGAGTGGATAGAACTCTAATTTGAATCACAGAAATATAGAGTAAATATCATAGAAAAATCAAAGAAAGAGAATAAAAGGGAGGCAGGGGCCCTTGAGGAGGGACTCTGCTACTCTGAGGAAAGTTGACACTGTCAGTCTTTCTTCCAGACATCCCCAAAGGGACCTGCATTCTTTTAGCAGAATGTGCATTGAGGAAAAAAGAAATAAAAATATGTTTCAGGAGCCAAGATGGCAGCGTGAGTAGAGCAGTGGAAATCTCCTCCCAAAACCACATATATCTATGAAAATATAACAAAGACAACTCTTTCTAAAATAGAGACCAGAGGACACAGGACAACATCCAGACCACATCCACACCTGTGAGAACCCAGCACCTCGCAAAGGGGGTAAGATAGAAGCCCCAGCCCCGCGGGACCTGAGTGCCCCTCCCCCCAACTCCCGAGGGGAGGAGAGAGGTCTGAGAGGGAGGGAGAAGGAGCCCAGGACTGCTGAAAACACAGCCCCAGCCACCTGCACCAGAGCATAGGCACAGTGCATGTGTGGGGTCCTGGACACTAGGGAAAAAGGGCAGCAGGACCGGTGAGCAGGTGCATGAGGCCGATGCGGGAAAACAAAGACATGGGAGTGATTATTTTCTTTTTTCTTCTTTGATTTTTATTTGGCGAGTGCTTTTTGGAAGTCTTAAAGGGACAGGGACCCCAATACTAGGGAAACAGGGCAGCAAGACCGGTGAGCGGGTGCCTGAGGCTGGTGCCTGAAGACAAAGAAAATCGCGCATTTTTCTTTTTTTCCTTGTTGTTGTGGCTTTGGTTTGGCGAGTGCTTTTTGGAAGTCTTAAAGGGGCAGGGCGGGACACTTAGTCCAGAGGCAGGGAATCTGGGGATCTCTGGGCACTCTAACCCCCTGGGCAGCAGGGAGCACGGAGGCCCCTTATGGAGATAAATAGCCTCCCAGCTGCTCCCCCTCCAACAGGTCTCCACCATTTTGGAGCAGCAGGCTGATCCAGGCCACGCCCACAGCAACAGCAGAGATAAACTCCATTGCAGCCGGGAAGGAAGCAGAAGACCTGTCTGCATGCAGCTGCCCAGAACAAGCCACTAGAGGTCGCTGTTCTCCCAGGAGTGGAAGGCAACAAACCAACAAGAAGGAAAGCTCTTGCAGCCATCACTCGTACCAGCTATGCAAACTATCTCTAACACCATGAAAAGGCAAAACTACAGGCAGACAAAGATCACAAAGTCAGCACCTGAGAAGGAGACAGACCTAACCAGTCTTCCTGAAAAAGAATTCAAAATAAAAATCATAAACATGCTGACGGAGATGCAGAGAAAAATGCAAGAGCAATGGGATGAAGTCTGGAGGGAGATCACAGATGCCAGGAAGGAGATTACAGAAGTGAAAGAAACCCTGGAAGGATTTATAAGCAGAATGGATAAGATGCAAGAGGCCATTAAAGGAATAGAAACCAGAGAACAGGAACGTATAGAAGCTGACATAGAGAGAGATAAAAGGATCTCCAGGAACAAAACAATACTAAGAGAACTGTGTGACCAATCCAAAATGAACAATATCCATATTGTAGGAGTACCAGAAGAAGAAGAGAGAGGAAAAGGGATACAAAGCGTCTTTAAAGAAATAATTGCTGAAAACTTCCCCAAACTGGGGGAGGAAATAATAGAACAGACCACGGAAATACATAGAACTCCCAAACAGAAAGGATCCAAGGTGGACAACAAGACACATAATAATTAAAATGGCAAGGATCAAGGACAAGGAAAGAGTTTTAAAGGCAGCTAGAGAGAAAAAGGTCACCTATAAAGGAAAACCCATCAGGCTATCATCAGACTTCTTGACAGAAACCCTACAGGCCAGAGGAGAATGGCATGATATATTTAATACAATGAAACAGGAGGGTCTTAAACCAAGGATACTGTGCCCAGCACGACTACCATTTAAATATGATGGTGGGATTAAACAATTCCCAGACAAGCAAAAGCTGAGAGAATTTGCTTCCCACAAACCACCTCTCAGGGCATCTTACAGGGACTGCTCTAGATGGGAGCACTCCTAGAAAGAGCACAGAACAAAACACACAACATATGAAGAAAGGAGGAGGAGGAATAAGAAGGGAGAGAAGAAAAGAATCTCCAGACAGTGTATATAACAGCTCAATAAGCAAGCTAAGTTAGGCAGTAAGATACTAAAGAGGCTAACCTTGAACCTGTGGTAACCACGAATTTAAAGCCTGCAATGGCAATAAGTACATATCTCTCAATAGTCACCCTGAATGTAAATGGACTTAATGCACCAATCAAAAGACACAGAGTAATAGAATGGACTTAATGCACCAATCAAAAGACACAGAGTAATAGAATGGATAAAAAAGCAAGACCCATCCATATGCTGCTTACAAGAAACTCACCTCAAACCCAAAGACATGCACAGACTAAAAGTCAATGATGGAAAAACATATTTCAGGCAAACAACAGAGAGAAGAAAGCAGGGTTTGCAGTACTAATATCAGACAAAATAGACTTCAAAACAAAGAAAGTAACAAGAGATAAAGAAGGACACTACATAATAATAAAGGGCTCAGTCCAACAAAAGGATATAACCATTCTAAATATATATACACCCAACACAAGAGCAACAGCATATGTGAAACAAATACTGACAGAACTAAAGGGGGAAATAGACTGCAGTGCATTCATTTTAGGAGACTTCAACACACCACTCACCCCAAAGGATAGATCCACTGGGCAGAAAATAAGTAAGGACACACAGGCACTGAACAACACAGTAGAACAGATGGACCTAATAGACATCTATAGAACTCTATATCCAAAAGCAACAGGATATACATTCTTCTCAAGTGCACATGGAACATTCTCCAGAATAGACCACACACTAGCTCACAAAAAGAGCCTCAGTAAATTCCAAAATATTGAAATTCTACCAACCAATTTTTCAGAACACAAAGGTATAAAACTAGAAATAAATTCTACAAAGAAAACAAAAAGGCTCACAAACACATGGAGGCTTAACAATATGCTTCTAAATAATCAATGGATCAATGAGGAAATCAAAATAGAGTTCAAGGAATATATAGAAACAAATGAGAACAACAACACAAAGCCCCAACTTCTGTGGGACACAGTGAAAGCAGTCTTAAGAGGAAAGTATATAGCAATCCAGGCACACTTAAAGAAGGAAGAACAATCCAAATGAATAGTCTAACATCACAATTATCGAAACTGGAAAAAGAAGAACAAATGAGGCCTAAAGTCAGCAGAAGGAGGGACATAATAAAGATCAGAGAAGAAATAAATAAAATTGAGAAGAATAAAACAATAGCAAAAATCAATGAAACCAAGAGCTGGTTTCTTGAAAAAATAAACAAAATAGATAATCCTCTAGCCAAACTTATTAAGAGAAAAAGAGAATCAACACAAATCAACAGAACCAGAAATGAAAATGGAACAGACTCCACAGAAATACAAAGAATTATTAAAGACTACTATGAAAACCTATATACCACCAAGCTGGAAAACCTAGAAGAAATGGACAACTTCCTAGAAAAATGCAACCTTCCATGACTGACCAAGGAAGAAACACAAAAGTTAAACAAATCAATTACAAGCAAAGAAATTGAAATGGTAATCAAAAAATTACCCAAGAACAAAACACCCGGGCCGGACGGATTTACCTTGGAATTTTATCAGACACACAGAGAAGACATAATACCCATTCTCCTTAAACTGTTCCAAAAAATAGAAGAGGAGAGAATACTGCCAAACTCATTCTATGAAGCCAACATCACCCTAATACCAAAACCAGGCAAAGACCCCACCAAAAAAGAAAACTACAGACCAATATCCCTGATGAACGTAGATGCAAAAATATTCAACAAAATATTAGCAAACTAAATTCAAAAATACATCAAAAGGATCACACACCATGACTAAGTGAGATTCATCCAAGGGATGCAAGGATGGTTCAACATTCGAAAATCCATCAACATCATCCATGACATCAACAAAGAGAAGGACAAAAACCACATGATCATCTCGATACATGCTGATAAAGCATTCGACAAAACTCAACATCCATTCATGATAAAAACTCTCAACAAAATGGGCATAAAGGGCAAGTACCTCAACATAATAAAGGCCATACATGATAAACCC
Source organism: Manis javanica (assembly GCF_040802235.1). Lineage (NCBI taxonomy): Eukaryota > Metazoa > Chordata > Mammalia > Pholidota > Manidae > Manis > Manis javanica. The sequence goes on along the minus strand of NC_133160.1, from coordinate 121,880,265 downwards.
ACAGCCAACATTATACTGAACAGCAAGAAGCTGAAAGCTTTTCCTCTGAGATCGGGAACTAGACAGGGATGCCCACTCTCCACACTGTTATTTAACATAGTACTGGAGGTCCTAGCTATGGCAATCAGACAAAAAAAAGAAATACAAGGAATCCAAATTGGTAAAGAAGAAGTTAAACTGTCACTATTTGCAGCTGATATGATATTGTACATGAAAAACCCTAAAGACTCCACTGCAAAACTACGAGAACTGATATCAGAATACAGCAGAGTTGCAGGATACAAAATTAACACACAGAAATCTGTAGCTTTCCTATACACTAACAATGAGCCATAGAAAGAGAAATCAGGAAAACGTTCCATTCACAATTGCATCAAAAAGAATAAAATAACTAGGAATAAACCTAACCAAGGAAGTGAAAGACCTATACCCTGAAAACTACAAGTCACTCTTAAGAGAAATTAAGTGGGACACTAACAAATGGAAACTCATTCCATGCTCATGGCTAGGAAGAATTAATATTGACAAAATGGCCATCCTGCCCAAAGCAATATACAGATTTGATGCAATCCCTATCAAATTACCAGCAACATTCTTCAATGAGCTGGAACAAATAATTCAAAAATTCGTATGGAAACACCAAAGACCCCGAAGAGCCAAAGCAATCCTGAGAAAGAAGAATAAAGTAGGGGAGATCTCACTCCCCAACTTCAAGCTCTACTACAAAGCCATAGAAATAAAGACAATTTGGTACTGGCACAAGAACAGAGCCACAGACCAGTGGAACAGATTAGAGACTCCAGACATTAACCCAAACATATATGGTCAATTAGTATTTGAAAAAGGAGCCGTGGACATACAATGGCTAAATGACAGCCTCTTTAACAGATGGTGCTGGCAAAACTGGACAGCTACATGTAGGAGAATGAAACTGGACCATTGTCTAACCCCATATACAAAGGTAAACTCAAAATGGATCAAAGACCTAAATGTAAGTCATGAAACCATTAAACTCTTGGAAAAAAACATAGGCAAAAACCTTTTAGACATAAACATGAGTGACCTCTTCTTGAACATATCTCCCCGGGCAAGGAAAACAACAGCAAAAATGAGCAAGTGGGACTATATTAAGCTTAAAAGCTTCTGTACAGCAAAAGACACCATCAATAGAACAAAAAGGAACCCGACAGTATGGGAGAATATATTTGAAAATGACAGATCCGATAAAGGCTTGACGTCCAAAATATATAAAGAGCTCACCCACCTCAACAAACAAAAAACAAATAATCCAATTACAAAATGGGCAGAGGAACTGAACAGACAGTTCTCCAAAAAAGAAATACAGATGGCCAACAGACACATGAAAAGATGCTCCACATCTCTAATTATCAGAGAAATGCAAATTAAAACTACACTGAGGTATCATCTCACACCAGTCAGGATGGCTGCCATCCAAAAGACAAACAACAACAAATGTTGGCAAGGCTGTGGAGAAAGGGGAACCCTCCTACACTGCTGGTGGGAATGTAAATTAGTTCAACCATTGTGGAAAGCAGTATGGAGGTTCATCAAAATGCTCAAAACAGACTTACCATTTGACCCAGGAATTCCACTCCTAGGAATTTACCCTAAGAATGCTGCAATCAAGTTTGAGAAAGACAGATGCACCCCTATGTTTATCACAGCACTATTTACAATAGCCAAGAATTGGAAGCAACCTTAATGTCCATTGGTAGATGAATGGATAAAGAAGATGTTGTACATATACACAATGGAATACTACTCAGCCGTAAAAAGAGGGCAAATCCTACCATTTGCAGCAACATGGATGGAGCTGGAGGGTATTATGCTCAGTGAAATAAGCCAAGCGGAGAAAGAGAAATACCAAATGATTTCACTCATCTGTGGAGTATAAGAACAAAGAAAAAACTGAAGAAACAACACAGCAGCGGAATCACAGAACCCAAGAAATGACTAACAGGTACCAATGGGAAAGGGACTGGGGAGGATGGGTGGGTAGGGAGGGATAGTGGGGGGAGAAAATGGGGGATATTAAGATTAGCATGGATGGGGGGAGGGAGAAAGGGGAGGTCTGTACAACACAGAGAAGACAAGTAGTGATTCTACAACATTTTGCTATGCTGATGGACAGTGACTGTAAAGTGGTTTATAGGGGGACCTGGTATAGGGGAGAGCCTAGTAAACATAATATTCTTCATGTAAGTGTAGATCAATGATAACAAAAAAATAAAAAAGAAAGAAAGAAAAGGGGGATTACTCCCTGATAAGATAAAAGTATACTGTAAATCAACAATTAATGCATGCTTTAAATATCCCTAATTTTGATCACTTTAAGGGTGTCAGATCATTGGCTATGGGGGTATATTTTTCTGATAATACTCCTTTCTCTTAAACAAAAGAACAACAAAAAAGCAGTTCCTGTGTGGTGACCTCCAATGAGTTCTAGACAATGGTATAAAGGGCATATCAAAGTGTGGGCAAAGGGTCTGTTTGTGTTTATACAGAGGATCAAAGCCTAATTTGGTTACCCAGAAAGTGAATTAAGATACGATATGAAGAACTTCCAACATCAGCACTCTCTGGAAGAGTCATACCAGAAGATGATCATCAAAAAACCTCCACAAAGATCCAGGCGATGCTGCAGTTGTAGCTGCACTCATCCCACCGGTTCCTGGACTTGCCATGGGAATGAAGACGGAGATATCTAAGCTGCCCTGTGCATTCAGTAAAACAACAAATTTGACTGGATCTACACTGTTGGAACGCAACCAAGAATTAGGAAAAGTGGAAGTTGTAGAGCTCCAAAATCTTATGACTACAGACTATCTACTGTTAAAAGAACATATGGGATGTGAACAGTTCCCAGGAATGGGTTGTTTTAATTTGTCTGATTTCTCTCAGACAGTTTGAGTTCAGTTGGACAATATCCACCATATCATAGACAAGTTTTCACAAATGCCTAGGGTGCCTAACTGGTTTTCATTTTCTTGGTTTCACTGGAGATGGCTGGTAATTATAGGTCTGCTTTGGTTATGTAACTGTATTCCTATTATGTTAACGTGTATACGCAATTTAATTAGTAGTTTAAAACATATACATGCTTAAGTTACTCTATAAGAAGATATGTCAAAGAAATAATCAATCTTCCCATGTTATCTTCCATTTGCTAATCCTGTAGCTTTTCTTCTTCCTTCCTAATTACAACCCTTAAATAGAATTCATGCCTCATATCGAATTTACCGAGTATCATAATTCTTCCAAGTGGTAACAATACCTCAAGACAAATACTGGGCATAAAAGCCACAGGGCATAAATATGCAAAGAAGTAAAAAGCTAACCTTTTCAAACAATATGGCCTCTCTCTCACTTACAAACTTTACATTTCCCTGTATGGCCCCGGAAGATGATGGTTAGCCAGAGACAGGTAAGGTTCCTCAAGGGAGGAACAACCTAAGACAGGCACAGTCACAGAGGGGCCATCAGGTGAGAAATTGGGGATCAACAGAGGTGAGGCTTAGAACCTCACCCCCCCAGTTTTGAGAGAAATCTTCTGCATCCATGGATGTTTTATTGCCCTTGTCTAGCTTGGATTAATACTTAGTCTACAGGCACACACCTGATCATCTACATGTGCTCTCTTACAAAACTAAACTATGTTTTCTACCTTTATCTTGCATCTACCTACCACTTCAGCATTTTATTAAAAGTAATAATAATAAAGGGAGAAATGTGGGATCCACATATAAATCAAGTATAAAAATCAAATGAATATTCATATTTGAACTGATTGTTTATAGTTCATAATATGTGATCAAAACTGAAAGTTTCTGTGATGACTGCCCTTGTACTGTTCACCACGTAAGAACTTACTCACTATCTAAGAACTTGTTCAGCATGTAAGAACTTGTTCGTTATGCTTCAGAAGGTTGGAGACTGACGAGAATTAGGCTTGGGGTGGATTAATGATTGTGCATTGAGCATTGAGTCCCCTATACAGAATTTTATTGTTGTTAACAACCATTTGATCAATAAATATGAGAGATACCCTCTCAAAAAAAAAAAAGAAAGAAAAAAAAGCTATAAATAAAGAGAAAATGAAATACAAAAAAAATACTTTTCAGAGATTATTAGACACTCAGTTTCAACTGACACTAATTCCAGGAGACTGAAAATATTACTATGGTCCCCTAGTCATAGTAGTGACTTATGGAACTCAGGTGATCAATGTAACTTTAGCTCAAGTCCATCTCACAGCAGGTCCAGTGGGTCTCCAAACCCTGGGCTCCAGAGGGTCTCACCTCTGGGTTATTTCCCCAGTTCTGGAATGTATAATTGAAATAAACATAATCAGTAACTGGCAGAATCCCCAGCTACTTCCCTCATCTGTGGACTGAGGGCTATTATGGTAGGAAAGTTCAAGTAGAGGCCACTAGAACTGCTTCTACCTAGGAAAAGAGTAAACCAAAAGCAATACAGCATGCCTGGAGGCTTCACAGAGAATAAGTGCCATCATCAAGGATTTACAGAAAGATGATTCCCACCACACATTTATTCAGCTCGCCTATTTGGTTTATGCAGCAAACACATCTTGTAGAATGACAATGGATTATCGTCAACACAACTATGTGGTGACCCTAATTGCAGGTACCTTACCAGATGCGGTTTTATTGCTTGAGAAAATTAATACATATTTTAGTATGTGGTATGCAGCAATTATCTGGAAAATAAGTTTATCTTGATATCTGACAGTAAAACCATCAGAAGCAGTGTGCTTTCAGCTTGCAAAACTAGCAAAAGTGATATATCAGGAATATAACAACTCTCCAGCCCTATGTCATAATTTAGTTCACAGGAACCTTAATTGCCTTTCCCTTCCACAGACATCTCACTGATCCATAATGTTGCATTAATGACACTATATTGATTGGAACTAGTGAGCAAGAAGTAGCAACTACTCTAGTCTTACTGGTAGGACATTTATATATTAAAGGATGGGAAGTAAATCTGAAAAAATTTCTGGTGCCTTCCCACCCAGTGAAATTTTCAGGGTTTGAACAGTGTGATGCATGTTGAGATATCCCTTCTAAGAAGAAGTATTAGTTGTTGCATGGTCCTACTTACAACCAAATAAGAGTCCCAGAACCTAGAGGGCCTCTTTGGATTTTGGAGGCAATATATTCTTCATTTGGTTGTATTACCCTGGGTACTAAGGGACTCAGAAAGCTGTTTTTAGTAGGGCTGAAAACAAGAGAAGGCTTTGCAGCAGGTCCAGTGGGTCCCCAAACCCTGGGCTCCAGAGGGTCCCACCTCTGTGGTTATTTGCCTGGTCCACTCTGGTCACATTATTCAGCAGATCCCACAGTGTGTAAAGTATTGGTGGCAGAGAGAAATGCTGTTTTTAGCTCTTGGCATGCTCTTGCGTGGGAATACAATAAATGCAACTCCTTAGGACTTTGAAGCAAAGCCCTGCCATCCTCTGCATAGGGCTACTGTACTTTGAGGAAACAACCTGTCGCTTGCTACTGGGCCTTAGTAGTAAGTGAATGTTTAACCATGAGCCCCCGCGTTACCGTGTGGCCTGAGCTGCCCACCGTGAACCGGATGCTGTCTGACCCTCCAGCGTAGAACTGGATGTGCACACAGCACTCCACCACCAATGGGAGCCGCACACATGTGCGCAGGCTCGAGCAGCCCCCAAGAAACCCCTCGCTTACTGGGGGGATTTCTATTCTCCACGGCCCTTCTGGGTGTCCCAGGAAGGGGCTGCCTGCTGTGGTACTCTACTTTTAGGTGGTGCCTGTATGCTGTACAGAACTATGTGTAAACTCAGCCCATTTTCTCCTTGGTCAGCTGATTGTAGAAAGCTCCCTCATGAAGCCGTGGGTGCAGGCTGGGAGAGAGAAGGGGAAGTAGCAGGAGGGAACCCGCAGCAAATGGCCCAAATGGCTAGGGCCTCACTCCTTCTGGGAAGGACAGTGATGAATAGAAATCCCCCCAGGGGGTGGAAATTTGAGCAGTGCATCTGGTTGTTCGCTTAGAGCAGAAAGCAGCCAGAGGTTGTGACACAATCCATGGGAAGTAGCCGGTGGTACGGTTGGATGGTTAGGTTCTTGGCCTGAAGACTAGACCAGCTCAAGTCTTCCAGTTGATAACCAAGAAGCAGTACTGGACTGAAGCAAAAGTCAAAAGGAAAAAAATCACTGAAACAGGGAAAACAAAAACAAAACATAAAAACAGCAATAAAACATCTATGATTATTTTATAAACATATGTTACATACTTAATATATGCTGGACACCTTGCTAATTTCTTTATTTGCCTTAACTCAAAACACTCACACAGTTCTGTGAGCTGACCCACTATTGTATCTTCTGAAATAGCAGAAGGTCTATATGTTGTTTTTAATTGTAGGAAGACAAGCCTCATAAATCATCTGGTTTCCTCACAGATGGATAAAACCTGCTTACATATCAAAATGTTTTATGCTTTCTCCCAGCTATCCTGCCTCCAAATCACATATTACAAATGTTCACATGGTAGAAAGGCCAACTAATTATGTTGGTCCTCACACTCCATCAAAAACCACTCATAAGCAAAGGGAAGGAGAACTGTGATGATATAAATCTACGGGGATTCTCATTTCTTCTCTTTCTCTAAACAAAAACCCTGTTTGTAGCTGAGCCTATGGTGATTACTGATACCCACTCAGTTTCACACTGGGTGCAATTAAGTGATAGCAGAGAGTTAAAAAGCGAGAAAGAAAGAGATCTACTTAAAGATAGATTAATGGTCAACTTTAGTAGGGACAACTGTGTAAATTTAAAATTTCAGAATTAGAATATAGGAAGATAAAAAAAAATTCCTGTAATTAAAATACTCTTCCATGATACTGTGCCATGAAATGCTTGAATACATACACAGCTCTTCCATCTATGGTACTTCTTCCTTCTAAGGGAATACAAATTCCAGTGCCATAATAATCATATAAATTTAAGTTAGAAAGTGAATTTTGTCACTCTCCATAGGAAATAAACTGCACTTTTTGATAGTTATACTACAGATAATCATATCTTAGGATTTCATTTTCAGTTGCCTCCCAACATTGCCATATGAAGTGATAAAAATTTATTGAATTTCATTATCAGTATCCAACTATACTTTTAAAAAAATTTGTACTTTCAAATTTTTTGAATAATCCATTCAACAATATTATTTTTTATTTACTATGTTCCAGAGTTGAAAAAAAAGGGATTATAAGCACTAAAGAAATATTAGCTATTCCAATTTTGTATAAGAAAGGATAAATATGAATATATACTCATATTTGCATGTATAAAGAAACAGTGTAAGAATGAAAAGAAAAACTAATAAGAATATCTACATGCAGAGAAAGTAAAAGTGAAACTTTTGATGATAAATTTTTATATAGTTTAGAATATACATCTCTGTGGGAGTCCCTGGTGAATGTCTTGTCCTGATGTTACTAAACCTGGTTTTTTTCTCTTTGAAACAGCATGCTACATCTTTCCTAATCTAGGCAAAGTTTCACATAAACTATTGAGTTTCATGTGTAAAGCCTGTTAGAGTAAAAAGTGTTTAATAGAAAGGTAAATATTAAAGTCATGGGATGCATATAGTTCTAAACAATAAGTAATGAACACAGAATGTAGAAATAAATAAGTCTAGTCAACAACACTGGAAATAATATGAAATTTATAGTTCATTAAAAGTTCAGTAATTCTTAGCAAAATCATATTATTAAGTGGAAAAGACCAAACCACGACAAGTCACTGGGAGATATTAAAAAGGAATTTTACAAGTAGGAACAGGCAAAATAAAGCCACTGTACTCTGATATTAAAGATTCATATCTATATTACTATTATGTTGTATCTAGTCCTTCCCATTAGGTTGCTTTATTCAAAAACTGTGGAAGAAATCTTCAATGGCAGTGAAAAATAGCAAACAACTTGAATAGCTAAATTCTTCTGTAAAATAAGATCTTGATTTTCATGAGAATTAAGGAACCTGGTAGGTGGCTAAATAACAAACAAATAACAATAAAAAGTAATCATAATCATAGTAATGAAATTGACCTCACAAATCTCTGATATGACCACATGCAATCACAAATTTATTCAAGATAGCTGAATCACCAACGTGTTTTAGAGCTACAGATCCCGTCATATAATCTTCAAGGTTTATATTGACTGCTATTTTATGATCCAAAATTAATAACAAATAGCAAATCGATCCAGTATTCCAACACTGCTCTTGTATTTCTCTCTCTCACACACACACATATCTGCTATGTAAGGTTATGTTGCAATGTTTTAGTTAGACTTCTGTACACATTTTTCCTATTGACATCATTTGTCCAATTAATTTGAGCCATTTATTATACATATATTATGTTACAATAAAAATGAAATACCATTATAAAAATCAAATTTGAGAATTAGACACTTTTCTTTCCACCATTTATAGTCTAAAATTCTTATGTGTATATGATTAGTTTTTAAAGGATGAGTTTATTATAATTCTTCAACCAAAAATAAAATCATAGTATCCAACTTCATGAAGTTCTAACTGCTCTCATTTTTTAAGGCACAGCCTACTTAGGATATTCTCTAATATTTATTTTTCAGTATGATTAGCATTGTTTAGCTAAACTTCTCTATTTTGGTCTTCTAGATCTAACCTAACTTTATTTTGAATCTACAACATACTAAAAGGTCTAAGCTCTGTATGTCACCTTATTTATATGCAACTTCTGAGGTCTTGAATCATCTTAAATTAACTTTAAGGCATATATTTTTAATTTAGTTTAAAAATATTCTGCAAATCAAAATGAAAACTTATAAGCTTCATTCTCCAGTCAAGTGAAGTGTTATAATAATGAACCCCTAAACACTCTCATAGACATAAAAATCAGCTGTAGTGTACTTTCCTTACTCATTAAACCAGACAGAACTCTGACAGCTAAATGATCACGTTACTCCTATATTTAGTTTTCTTTTATTCCTGCCATACCTCTGCTTGCTAGTAGCAATTACCAGCAAAAAAATTAATAAATAAGACTAGCAAAATGATATTCCTGTCAAAACAGTTTCAGGAAATTACTATAAAACAATAAGGCAATCTTTTAAAATGTACCCACTTCCTCTACCTTCTCATTCTCCAAACAATCTGCTGACAATTTGATTTTAATAAATATACCATCAGATCAACAATGAACCTATTAAGATACACATGACCTATGAGGTAGACTTTTTTTCTTTCTGAAGTGATGTTCGACATCCAAATTTGTGTTTGGATGGAAGAACATGAGAAATAGAAGCCAAGAATAAAGGCAATACTGATTAAAAAGTCTCATTTTACCCTCCAAGCTACAGTATAACATTTGCTCTGGTTTGTTTTTACCCACTTGATCACAGAAAAATTGATTTTATGTTTACTTTTTATGAATATTTCTACTTTACCAATAGTTTTTCTCATTGTTTACCATGCTGCCACATTTTACAACTTCAGGAGACACATTTTGTTGCATTGTATTCTATGCTGTGCAATACATGTTGTGCTTAAAAGGAGTAATTCTGATAGATAATTTTCTTCTAAATAGCATGCTATTGTACTGACAGTGCCATATGTTCTTATTAGTCAAAATCCTCAACTGCCAACTATATAAATGCATTCAATTTGGGAAAACAATGCTTGGAGAAGTTTTAGCAACATGACAAACATAGGTGATGCACACAGTACCCTTATTCCATTACAACAAATGGAAATGCTAGATAAATTATAACAATTAAAATAAAAGCCTAATTCAAAGGAAATGGATAGCCTCTAGTACCAAATAAACAGGTCAAATTCAGCCAAAAATTTAAGGCAAAGGTGACCTTGTGGTCCCTTATAAGGGATTCAGGTGAAAACAGGATCTAGGAGTAGGGATCTGCATTTCCAATGCTCACTGTAAGAGATAAAACCTGTTAGGGTGTCCACATGAGGTGCATTATCAAAAACCATGCAAAATAGTGCTCTGCTAACACAGGGTCCAAAACAAAAAACATCTCTTAACAGTATGGATTAAATGTAAGGAAGCTGCAGTGTGACTGGGATTTCAGATGAAAAGTGTAAGAAATCAAGGCTCCCATGACTGAAGTTGAAGGGCTGAGTCCAAACTTGCATGGTGAGCAGTGTGATGATATTTCTAGTAAAAGAGAGCTAGAAGCAAATTGGAAGTACATCTCTAGGAGGATATCTAAATAACGTTTATTATACATGTTCTTTAGTGCACTAGCTTACAAAGAAAAACTGGTTAGCATTAGAGAAACATGGGTAAATATTAAAATACACTTTAATTGAAAGTCAAGAAGCTAAGTGAAATTTACAACATGATGCCACTTATAAAAATAACAACTAAAGCATTCAAAATATTGCATATAGATTTTATAAGGTTGAGTACATGTAAAGGCCATGTAGTAAATCTATTAACATGGTTGCTTATGGTAGGGAAGAAATGTGCGTTTGGATATGGAACAATAGGGGGAAATAGAATGATATAAATGGTCCCCAAATAAGTAAGGGTCCAATTATGAGACTGCTGTGAAGGAGGACAACAAAATTCTCAACTCTATAAAACTAGTGCCCATGAAATAATACAAGAAAAAAAAATAGGCTTCTAAGAAATTTATGGGGTAAGAATGAATAATGTAGCAATTACAAAGATATTTATATAATTAACAGCTAGAACATTATATAGAAGACTTGTGGGATTCTACCTAAAAGCTAATAGAGCAGGAGTTCTACTTCTAGTATTACAGCATGAGGAGCTCTGCAGACCTCCCATCCACCCCCCAGCAAAACTGTTGAAACATAATCTTAAAAACAGATTTAAAGTATCTGAAAATGGTTCTAACAGAATACTTCAAATGAAGAAACATTTATTTTTAAAAAATCTAATAAAATGATTTAATAAAATCAAGAGTCTGTGTTCTTTGAATCCACTCCAGCTCAGTGAGATGGAAACTCCACTCCAGGTTGTGTAGTCAACAATCAGTTAAAACTCTACCTTTCTGAAAGGAGCAAGGTGTCAGCATTTTTCATCCTGCCCCCAGCTACCTGTTGTTGAAGATAAGTTTCAAGTAGGAATAACCAAGCAGTGAGGACTCCCTTTCACCCAGACACCACTGCTCAAGAGAGACAGTGCTGCTGACAGTATGGAGGCATTGATCATCTTTGCCCCAACCCCTTGAGGTAGAATATTCTATACCAGGAGAGGAAAACCAAGGGAACTTGAGCTGCTGCCCCTTTTTACTAAGTATTAGCTACTAAACTAAGGGTGTCATTCAAAGAGAAGTTCACTTTTTTCCCTGTCCTCAACATTAGAGCCATTGATGAGATTTTGCCCTGGGGAGGAACAGGCCATAGAACAGACAGCTCCAAATCTTTTTCCTTAAAATTGCTTCATTTGCTGCTAAGTGTTAAATTCAAGTTTTCAAAAATAGTAGAGACTGTGAGAAAAGGCTATTGGGAGGAGATTGGTACATTCATTGGAGAAACATAATCTGAATAGTTTGCTAGAGATAACTGGGAAAAGAGTCAAATGGAAGGAGAACTTCTGGAGCCAGAAAAAATTTCAAACATTAACCTAGGAAACTAGCCTCTCCAAAGAGCTGAATTTGATTGGATCAGTCTGTGGAACAATTTCTGGCTCAGGGTATTGTTGAAAACAATAAAGCCCTCAGCCAACTATTAGTGATGCTTAACAATTGAATGTGGTCAGGGAGAGAGACAAAGAGGACATGCTAAAACCACTGACATTCAGGTTAATATGGATATATTCACTGCTCTGCACCCTGAGGAGCTTTATACCATCCATCAGTAAAGGATTGATAAGATAATGTTGGTTAATATAGTCACACAAGGAAATATTTGACAGTTAAAACAAATGAACTGGATTTGCATTTATCAATACAAATCAATCTCTATAGCTCCAGGCCAGAGGGGATTCCCAACTCCAAGCAAGTTTACTCTAGATTCAGTGAGAGTAAAAAATGACAACAGGATGTTTGGAAGTAAAAGGGTTTATACCATGCTTTAGTCTCATGATAGCCAGTTGAACACTAGAATTGTGTCCACCTCCAGCAAGTCTGCATGTAACAAGCCTGTCTCCATCTCTGCCTCTGCTCCACACTCTCCTCTGAGCATTTGGCTTAACTCTTTAAATAGCTACACAGGCAATAATGGCTTATTGTCAATGGGTGTGTAAGCATTAGCATATGCAGTTGGCCAATTACATCATCAAAAAGATTAGGGTCAGGTGAGGATCCTGGCCATAGGAACTTCCATTTTCCCTACAATCTCAAAAATATAATGTTGAGTGAAAAAGGATATGCACAGTTAAGGAGGAGTATAACAAGGTATCAACTCTATGAGTAACATTTTACTACCTTAGAAAGATGGCATAAGTAAAGGATGAAAATTTTTTAATAAAATGTTTTATTTCTATTTATTATTTATTAATTTACATTATAGATGTATATTCTTTCATTATTTTCTGCACCTCCCTTTATATTTGAAATGTTGCATAATTAAAATACAGACTTAAACCATTTCAGTACCATGCATTTACTGAGTATAAAAACAACTATAGAGAAACATGTTCACTATTTTAAGTTAAAAGCAACAAATGAAAATCAGGGCATAAATACTTATGACAGTTATTGAAGTAAATGAACAGTGTTTCCAAAATAAATACAATAACCTTACTGAAAATTATAAATTTATAAAACTAATAAAAAAGTGTCTAAGAAATCCAAACACATTGTATAAATTGACTCATTAATTTTATACCCACTGAAACTCTTATGGAATACTGATTGGAATGTAACTCATACTTTTGACAGAAACTTGGCAATACGTAGTGTTGGGGAGGAAAAAGATTTTTCTACCCCTCAAGGTTCTTCTAGCTAGACTAAGAATCTAAGAATCAAACTGACTTGAGACGGATTAACAGCAGAAAAATAGAAAGTTTATTTACATGCATAAGGGGAAGCCATAGACATAGATTCCAAAGACAGTTGAAGAATGAGGTATATGTGTCATCCTAAACCAAGGAGAAGTGGGTGGGGGGGATCAAGACTTCCAAGGAAATGGGATACAATTCACAGGAATTTTAAAGACTAAATGTTTGGTAAACAAATGTTTGCTGGGCTACAGAAACAATGGGGCACAAAAAAGGATTTTACCAGACTTTTTCATAGTCCTTCCTGTCTACCACCCCTAGTTCACATTATAATACAGTTATCTATGGTGAGAGTTCTCTTCTTGGATCAGTTCTTCTATCTAAATTCTTTTTATGCAGTTGTGGGGTGGGAGAAGTCAAAATTTCTCTGTGAGTCTTTGGGCCATTGATTGTTTTCAACTCGGAAATGATCTGTGAGTCACAACGGCACACATTAACATGCATGCACCCAACAGTCTAGCAATTCCACACATCAGTGTAAACCCCAGAAAAATCTCCTCCATATGTGCAAAGCAGTCATGTATATGACCGCAATATAACAGTTCTTGTGATAGCATAATGGAAACTTTCCAGATGTTCTCCAAAAGTAAAGTGATTAAACTGCAATTACGCTTGTAAGTTTTTCAAGGGAGCTAGAATTTCATATGTTAATATGAATAAATGTTAAAAGTAAATAAAACTCATACTCTCAAACAAAAATAAGAATTTACAGATGATATATATAATAGAGATCACTGTAGATAAGATCCTAAAAGATTAAAGAAACTTTATATAGTTTATAAATTCATACATTTTTAATGCAAGTATAAAAATATGAGAATAAGAAGCAAAGAATTTCAAATAATAGTTTCTTTGGTGTAAAATGGCATCGAATCATATTGGCAACTATGCAGGTGTCTCCAACTATATTTTAAATGTTTATTTCTTTAAGAACAAATTTGGAGAAAATCACAATAACCAGTAAAATTCTAAAAGACTAGGAATCAGAAAGCTTGCCTTAGATATAATTTAATGGATGTTGGTTTTCTTTTATTCTGTTATACTTAATTTTAGCAGTGAATTGTAAAGCAAATGTTGAGACAATACCTAGAATGAGAAAATGGTATCATTTCTCCCACCCATTGCTTAGCATAATATATTTATTAAATAGATGCTTAAATATACACCTATAACAGTCACTAATTAAAATGAATGCCTACAAATAATGAATTGATGACACTTTATTACTACATTTCTTTAAATCACCATTCCAGTATGTCTGTGGGAAAAAAAAGTTTTTTTAAGAATATTTTGCTTTTTTATTGTCAGAAATATTCTAACACTTTAAATTTTCTAAAAACATGAAATATTTCACTTTCATGAAAATTGAATACAAAAAATGTGGAAATCTGTATTAACCTGCTTCCAGCTGATTTTATTGCTATTGGAAATGGTTGAATGTATCCATTGACTTTGACACTGTCAGTCAGAAGTGTAAATACTGATAGTAACAAAGCTTCTGTGGGTCAGTCAGTCTCTATAGTGATTTCAAAAATGTCGATTTGGTCTGAAGATTAAAAGTATATTTTGGATATTACATAGCAACTTCTACATCAATGATCACATCCTCTTCCCAGCCTTCACCCATCTGGCATACTTCCTTGGCAACAGACCAGAAAATCTGGAGTTCATTGAAAATTTCAAGAATAAACAATCAATAGAATTCGCAGCACTAACAGAGTTGGATAGTAGCGGATGAGGTGATAATGAGTACGTATAAATCTCAGTGGGGTGACAAGGCAGGAATGGAAGAATCTTCTCATGATATTAAAATTCTCAGTAGACCCTGGGATACATTTTGTGAGTAAACATTAGGATGCATTAATTAGGATTTTGATTGACAAAGAATTTAAGAGAAGCGTATACTTTTTAAAATAAATCTCTTTATAAAGAAATTGGTTATATTTGGCTAAATCTTTGTAAGGAATTCACTTATAAGTGATATCGACTGTTACCAAAATATACCCATTTATGTAGTTATAAATTACCTATGTAACAGCTTTTACCTGAATCCTCAAGAGACTTGTTTGAGCCCTAAGGCTGGCAACTGGCCAGTGATGTTTATTTAACTGGTTTTCATCCAGTCAGTCCACAAGGTGGCAGTGTAGCATTATTACAAATAATACCCCCGCCATACATATTTGTGAAAAATAAATGAGGATTTTTTTTTCTCACACACATTGGTGAATTGTTTTGCCTTTTTCCCCTAGTATGAGATATCTTGAGGTTAAGCAAATTCTGAGAGAGTATTAGACTTCATAAATTGTACAAACAAGACAAAATGAGTTTGTTTTAGATGCCCGAATGATGTGGACTATCCAAGATTTATTAAATAATATGTCCATATCTTGAAGAGAAATCTAACTTTACTGAAATAGAAAGGCAACATGATGTATTCAGGATCGGGGCACTTAGTGGAATTTATTTCTTATTATCCTACAAAAGCACCCTATGTTGAAAGTTGATTTAGTAGAATCTATACTGGGTCAAACCAAGCTAGTAATCTGATTTTAAATTTTAATTCCAGATTTGTCCATATACTTTTACTTATTGTAGGCAGGCAGAGTCACTCACATTGATTGAAAATATAAACTGATATCACCAATGGATGTTATATTTTTAACTATAATCTTTTAAATAAGGACCACTAGAGTCATACAAAATCAGTAATTGGAAGGGTTTTTTGAAGTTTGTTTTGTTTGTTTTATCTTCCAAGAATAATTTTGAGTTACAAGATTCAACCAATCTAAGTCTCAAATAGGATTCTGTGTGGGAAGCCAGTCTACATACATACCTAAAGTGGATCACAACACTTGTGGTCTGTAGTAGTTTCTACAAAGTGAATGTGGTCATGTTCAAGAGACCATGATATTCAAAAGATCATGATATTCAAAAGATTTGCCATTAAGTGGAAATGAGAAAGAAAGAGACAAGCTATGAAACTTCATCACAGAAAGGCCATGATTTTTGTCAGAGAATTCATGATGCTTTATTGTGTAATACTTCTTGTTTCTCTTAAGTTGAAGTATGTTTGAAGTTATATGTAGTACAGCAAGAAAATATCTATAGAGAAACAACTTTATGTTGCATGTTTAGAGTAGTTTCCAGCCTAAATAATACATAAAATAATAACAATTCTGTTAGGCATCTTCTTTCTTTGCTTCCCTCTTTTTCTAAGTCTCATTTTCTGCCGTATTTGGTTATTTCTACTTCCTCCTAAATGTAGTTCTGTCTTTCCAGATTATTTTCACTTTATAAAGATAACCCTCCTTTCTTTGAAAAAAATATTTCTGCCACACTCAAATCATATTTTTTTGAAAGACTTCTAGTCATAATACTCTGACAATCTAGCTAATGGTTGGGCCAGTAGTCCAGACCTAGTCAACCATATCACCTCATAATTATCATCAGAAAAATTAGTTTATGGATAGAATCATGACCCAATCCAGGCCAGCCCTTCCCTGGAATGTGGTGTATTACAGGTTGGAGAGACAGAGAGAGAAAAGTCCAACTGCAGTAGGAAAGGATTTGGCTAAACAGAGTTAAGAAGAGAAAGATTGGTGAGAGGTCAACTATATTTTAGATATGATTTTAACCTAATAAAGGATTGTGTTTTTCTTAATTCCATTTTCAACACCACATTCACCTCTTCCATACCCCATTCTTTCCCCACCAAAACATATATGCAGGGGGGAAAAAATGAGTAAGTGAAGAACTTCACTTCAAAAGGTTCGAAAGGAAGAAAGATGTTCAGTGGTAGAGACTTGAAAAATTAAAATGAGAAGCTTGGTAGAGATGGTCATCAGGGAAACATCAAGGAAATGTCAGATTCTGTTCACATGTAAAGTTAAAAAGAATAATTAAGTCAATGACCATGGATCAGAAAAAGAAATGCATTAAAATCCCACTGTGGAATATAAGAAATGACATTGAAAGGGATTCTAAGGTCCGAACCAGTAGAGATAAGCAAATTATGGAACTATGAGAGTTTGTGAAAGAAATTTAGATATTGTAACAGTTACATGGATGACAACTTTGGCTGAGTAGCATTTTGGTTTGTCATTATTCAGCATTGCTTTTATTTGTTGCAGTCTTTGTTTTGTTTATTCTTAAGGGTCAAAGTGCATCTATTTGATGACATTTGAGGATTGAAGTGTCACCAATTAAGGAAGCAAATGAAAAAAGGTATAACAAGGTTTACTTGATAATTTAGTAACCAAATTGTACATTGTCTCTTACATCTAAAATTCTGATAATAGTATGTAAAGTTAGTTTAAAGCAGCATCTTTCTCTTGTAATAAAAAAATTGGCAAAACTATTAAATGATGATTTTGAATATTATAGAAATGAAATGAAAGTTACTTCTATATTTTGAATTAGGAATTTGGTGCTATTGATAAAAAAACAACCAAACAAAATCGATGTCAGTGCTGTGGTTATTAATTTTTCAAGAGAAACTTTGGATCAGAAAAATAATGTCAGAGAAATAGGACAAAACTTCATCAAAGGATAACATTGGACTGGTGTTCAATCCTGCATTTTCAGTGCTTCACTGCCAATTAAGGGAAAGCAAAGAGATAAAAATTCCATCAAACTATGAGAGATTAGTTTTGTCACCTGTGTGGAAGATAAATAATTTTAGGCCATATTGATGGGCATTCATAACGAGGGAAAAACAATACTTCAACTTTTTCCCCCAATTTATTCCCTCTTTTTTCATTAAACAAATTTACTGAGTCAGAAAATCTAGTTGATTTCTGCCTGATACATGTTCTACATAATGAATTTCAACTGTAATTATTCAGAAAACCTCAATTCTCTATTGGTGTTTCTCTTTTACTTTCAATTCAAGCCATTATCAAGTTTCCTATTCTTTGCATTCTCTTTAGAGTTTATGACTGTTAATGATATTTTGTGATTCAGTAGCGTATGCTTTGAAAACGCTTTATCTGGAAAAGTTAAAAACCAAATAAATGCAAGTTTTTGTTGTATTTTGTTTTGGTAATGTGATAATGTACCTAAAAGAACATAATACATTTTTTTTTCTGTAACTAGAGTAACTTTTTACTTTGAATAAAATAGAAAACAATGAAGCTATTCTCAAGAAGGCTTACAGTATCCTATTCAGGTCACCACACTAAATAAAATAAAAAATAAAATAAAATAAAATACAGACCTTTAAGAAGAATTGCTATTGTCAAATGTGTGTTTAACAGTGCGGGTACAGGTTGTGGCAGATAACCAAAGCAGCATAGAAATATTTCTGAGTATTAGGAGGGTGGGGTAGAGGTGAAAGAAATTATTTTTATTCAGGCAACAATCAGCACAGATATCTTTTTCCAGTCACAGCCAGAAAGAGGAAATACAAAGTCTTTCCTAATTAGCCTCAGAAAGCATTTTATAGAAGAGATTCACTTGCAGAGCATTTCAATACATCCCATTGAAGAAAATTATAATTTTAGTAGTATTTTTATTTTTTTGCACAGATTATGTAATTGTCATTAGAATTAGAATTAAGTATGATTATGGAAAAACATTTGAAAGACTATTTTTAGTAATTTTTATGGAGATTGAAGTGTGTACATCAGCCTAAACACCAGAGAGGAATTGTATTTGTTACTATATTTCACCATGAAATATGAAATATTACAGGATATATCAGGGGAAGTAAACCTGAACCATTTCCCTGATGACTTCCAATTAAGAATTTATATGATCTTCTTATTAAATAATGATATTGGTCATATAAACATATAATAGCTGTAAATGTATATTCTCTGAACTCATTTTAATAATATAATGTAACATAGTAAATATTAAATAAAATAATTACTATATAGGAAAGTGTATGTAGTATATGTCTTTTCTATAAACTATGTTTTTTTCAGCAAATTATGTTATTGTAACGCTATACCTAATTAAAACTTCCATGCAGATATTATTAAGAAACAGCACCTAAATTCAGTAAACCCAGTAATCATAGAAGGTGACTTGAATGTGGCCTTACATTTTTTAAATACTTAAGAATTATATTTAAGGCTGATTTTAGTTTACTATTGATTAAGTAAAACTCTTTTAGGATATTGACAGCTTTAACTGTGGAACTGTTTTAAAATAATTGACTAAAGTAACAACAGAGTGCTTTATCTTGGACTCCATGAGTTGTCTTACTGAAAAGATTGGCATTATCTAAAATTAATTAGTGTACAATATATAATTATTTAGATGAGCTTTATAAAAATGGAAGACTTTTAGAGAACTTAATATTGGTGTCTTTTTTAGAGGAATTAAGTGTTTGTCAATTTTTTATACTTTGTTACATACCATAGCTTTAAAAGCTATTTCATTCATGGTGTGAAATTTAAAACTATGTACTACATGATTAAGTTTTCATAAATTGGGAAATACTGAAATTGGTACAAAGATTTTACTATGCTAACATGTCAGAAAATCTCAAAACAAAAAGGGGGAAGTGATAGTTTAAATGGCTTAAATTTCTAAAATATCCACTTTTTTAAGTTAGAAAATTAATGTATTCATGTGCATTTCCTGTATGTGAACTTAAAACTATATATTTATTAGAGATCTCAACGTTTTAGAGCAGCATATCTTGAAACCATACATAATTAAATCATGGGACTCCCAATAGAGCCATAAATAGAAATGCTACTCAATAACTATTTTTAGGTTCCTATGTTTAAGAAGATACCGAATTGGACTGTAGGTGATTTCAGCGACAGCCTTAGATGTCAAAGGCTACACTCTTTTCTGAGGGTCTGTAGCTGTCATGGTGCAGGTTCTGAGTAGCATTTCCAAGAGTAACCAGGAAGGAGCATCCATAGCTCAAAGACACATGTGGGTCAATGAATAAGGCACAAAAGGCCTACCACACAGCTCAAGGCACCTCTTTTTGGGGAAATGATGATGAATTTCCTGTGAGCGTGCTCAAACAGCTTAGGAAATGACTGCAGGGTACTTGATATTCCAAGATTCAAGTGTCTGGTGTTCAAATAAACCCAATTTAACTGTGCCCTAGTTCTACAAATTTGTTGTCAAAACAATTTACACTAAGGAGTATAGTCATGTACTTATTCCAGGACAAAAACTGTCCACTAATCTAATTACCAAATGGGTTCTAAGAAAAAGAAAATTAAATTAAGAAAAATTGTTTTGCATAGCAGTGATTTATAGCCTGCTCTACTTTCCAAACTTGTGAGAAGTGTGAAATCCAACACTTCCAGAATATACTTTTAGTAAATACAAATTCCATTATTTTTCAAGTATAACAGACTATTTCAGTTTCCCTTTCATGGTGGAATATAATTTTAACTTTTTGTTTATACACAATATTTGTATATTGATGATGTGATTTTTCCCTATTACGTCTTCATTTCCAAGTCCTGATTATTTAAACTCCTCCATGCTTCCTACTCCATGAAATTAGTCTTTGATACTTGAATCAGAATAGAATGTTCCCTCATATATCTCAACTAAATTAGGTCGGGTTATCTCATCATAACACTGCATGCTAAGCTATAACTATATTAAATACATAAATCAAAAAATGATTAACTGTAAGTTGCAACATTTTCAGGCTTAAAGCATATTAGAGAAACTGCTGGAGTTAGAGTTTTACATATTTTCCACAGAAGAGATTTTAAAAGAAAAAGTCCTTCTTGCAAAATGTTAGACCAATAAATGATTTCATAATGGAATAAGTAATTAAATTATTTTTCTTACTCTATTAAGGTGTCAATCTAAATCAGTCCTTCCTTTCTCCCTTCTTCCTTCCTCCTTCCTTTGTTCTCTCCAAATCTAATATCCAGAAATCTTATTTCCTTGTAAAGTGGTCATAGGATCAGTTACCCCAGCCAAGTGCAACCCTACCTTCTAAAGTATGTCTTTTGGTCAATAATCTCTGTGATGATCTGATGAAAACTATATAGACCCTACATAGAAAAAAAGCATACGAACATAAGATTTTTCTTACAGTTTTATAGAAAAAAGATTGCTCACCCAAGCCCAAACATGGACACCATAGTGACTTACTCATGAAACTTATGTTTAAAAAGAGCACTTAAGTATAAGTACATTTTAAATAAAGTGAACTTAACTTCTCAAAGCAAAAGGGATCTCGCTGTACTCTATAGGAGATAAAGAGACTCCAGATTTCTTTTAGAAATTAATGTAGAAATGAATCATCTAAAAATTGTTTCTGAACAATTGCTGTGGAATAGGCATTGTTTCCTACATAGGGAGTACTGTTATTTTTTAAAAAGGTAAAGCATCTATTTGCATAAAGAGTTCAATCCCATGCAATCATTTCATCTCTTTTTTATACAGTTATAACAAGTAACATGAGGGTATTGCTCTCTCCCCACAGAATATCCCAAGAATGGTAATAATTATAGATATTAGTTTTTGAGCACTATGTATCCATCCATCATCACACTGAATTCTTAACATGAATCACCTCGTTTAATTATATTAAATAAAAAAGTATGAAATGAATACCAGAATGAAATAGTAATAATAATGTAATGAAAAATACATAATAAAGAAGTAAAAATAAATTTGACAACTTTTCTACAGGAAAAAAAGCCTATGACCTGAGGAGGAGTACACTTTATCTCTGTAAGGCTTGGGGGTATAAAGTGAAATAGCCCATTGTGAATGGCAGTCTTCTTTAACTCTGATGTTTTATCATTTAAATAAATCACAAGAATGTATTATATCCCAAAATATTTTTAATATGAAAAAAGTGTTAAGTTGCCAGGTAAATTAACGTTTTTATATCAAATACTTGAAAAAAATCAAGTAACTCTCCAAGAAAATTTTTTCTTTTTATTACAACCCTTCACAAAATCCTGACACTTCATCAAGTACCCCAGAAAATGAATGTGTTCTGAAGTTGACCAGTCTGGAATCTCTGGGAATAGTCTTTATCCCGCTTGGAATATTCATCTTCCCCTGACTCCAGATGTACTTGTGGGCACATGCACACACATACACACACACATGCCCACGTACCTGCACACCCACACACACACATAACACTTCTGGTGAGAAGCAAGACAGAAACTTGCCAAGGCAAAGGGAAGCAGAAAACAAGAAGGCTCAGGTAAGTCCCCAGAACCAGTAAACTTCTCTCCTGCTTCTCATTCATGATTCTTGACACAAAAATTTATCGCATAGGCAATGCGCTCAGGACCTATTCCATATCTTCACTTCCAGTTCCCAAGAAGTAGATGGTTTCTCGAATCTCATTGCAGAAATTACAGAACAGCTTATGAAGTGAAGGATTTAGAGACAGGTTATTCAGATATGAATCCTGCTCGGGTCCTTGGTGACAGTATCAAACTTGCCCCAGGTAAGGACGATGATTCTGATTTCCTTTTTCCTTGAATTAAATGAGTAAATATAAAAACACTTTGTATTTTATAAATTGCTATAAAGATACTAGTTGTAAACATGAAATTTTTGTGTTATCTAGACCAGTGCTGAGACATGTATGAAAACTTAGTGAAATACTTGTTTTTAGTCTGTAATATAGTCAAACATCTACCATTATCATCCACATATCCCTTATTTTCTCATACACAGTCTGGAGGATGTAGAGAAAGAAGTAGGCCATTAAAACAATCCACATGCATTAAAATTATTATGTACATATGATTTCAAATGTTGGGTTATTGTCACATGCACATAATTATTGTTAATGCATATATTTGTTTTTTTTTAAGTCTCCTTTTTCCTATGTCCTGTAGATGGCAGAAACAAAGTATTTTCCATGGACGACCAGGAAAAGAAATAAAAATGCACTCAAATTAAAATGTTGGAGCACAGGGGACTAGGAAACAATATATGGATTACACTTAGAAAAAAAGCGGATATGAAAGCAAGTTGGTCTGCAGAAAAATAATATCCATGAGGAGAGTATAAGTAGGCTATTTTGATAGCACCTCCTGCTTCCCCACACCACCTGAGAAGTGTCCAAATTTCCTAGCTTCACTTTCAAGGGATCCTACCTACACTGTCACACCTTGTTTCTCGGGTCATCCCTGCACAAACCTGTAATCAGGTAAAATTCTTCCTGTAATCTATATACATGGGGCGTTTGTATTCCTTCACTGTGTGCTTATGCTAGGGCTCTGTTAGAGCGCTGCTGTCCTAGCTCGGTGATACTCAGTGCTGTAACAAATTACCAGGAATTCAGGCTTACACAATGCAAATTTAATATCGTACTGTTCAGAAGGTCAGAAGTTTGAAATGGGTTTCAGTGGCCTAAAAAAATATGTCCCCAAGGCTGTGTTCCTTCTGGAGGGTCTTCACCATCTGCTTTACCTGCCCCTGGAGACTGCCTGCATCCTTGGCTGGTGGTCCTTCTCTCCATCTGAAAAGCCAGTACTGTAGGGTCTTCAAATTTCTCTCTGATTCTGATTCCACAATTACACTTTAAATGACCTTTGTGATTACATTGCATCCACTTGGATAATCCAAAATAATCTCCTTACTTTACAGTTATCTGATCAGCAACCTTAATTCTCCCTTGCTAGATAACATAGAATTCTTACTGGTTTAGGATGGTTTAGGATTAGAACTTGGACAGTTTGAGGTGACAACCATTCTTCCTACCATGATCTGAATCCAAACTTACCTCACACATTTCTAAACTCAGGGCAATATTTTCAGTAGCAATTGCTTATTATCTAACCATGAATTATTTTGTAGTATTACTTTCATTGTTCTTTCTGGATGGAAGTCTTAATGTGTTAAGTATCTTCATCTTCTTTTCAGAGTTTGACACAACGAGGGGCAGGTTTAGCACCCCAAACCCAATGACTTTCATTTTCTGCCTAAAGATTTCTTTCAAATATCTAAAATAATGACATTTACATTAACGAATGGATATGGCACCTCAGGGAACTGGTATCGGATGTTCCTTAGTATTCCATGTGCGTTCTTTGATGCCTCATCAGGAATTGTTAACAATCCAGAGGACCAGTGCTGATACAGTGGCCACAGGCAGACATAATTTATTCGGAAGCTTTATTTTTCAGAACTTGGTGGCAAAGTAAGGCAGGTTCTTTGCAAAGTATCCAGGCACTAGGCAGCAAGTGAGAAGGGAAATTGCTGATACCCACTTTTGCTCCTGCTGGCTCTCTTATTGCCCAAGTGCTCTTGCAGAGATTGTCCCTAATTTCAGTAGTTGAATTAAGAAGCAGACCTATGAGTGCATGGAGATAGTCCATCTGGAGGAAAACCTGAATGTGGAACTAAACCTGTTCCAGAGTAAATGTTGCATCTAAATGGTCCTCCTCACATGACTGCTACTGCTGAGACGGGCCCAGCCACACACTGAGCTAGATTGACAGAGAATGCAAATTACCCTTGTCGGTTTGTTAATTAGGAATGGCATGTTCATGTGTAGCCAGCTTATGATGACATTTCCTACTTCACTTTCCCTGGAGAATCTACATGCTCATGTATATTTAAAATTAAAAACAACCATATTTTTCAGTTTTAATCTGTGATTTTTCACTTTTTGAAGGATTTAAAAGTTCAGAAATACAAATTAAATATTAAATTTAGGCAGCCAATGTTGATTTTTTTTTCTTTCTTCCCTTTGTCCCTCACATGTGTTGTCTCTTCTAGATACTTCGAACATTTTGCAACTAATGAACTTAAACTTCCGCTGTGAAAACATAAAATACTAAGCATTTTGTTACTACAAATTATGAGATTCTAAACCCTTATTCATGTCATTGTGTCTTGGTAACCACTGACTCCATAGGTGAGATATTGCTAATTAGACATATCTAAAAGGAAATATAAAAATGAGTTCATTCCACTTGGTTCATTCTTTAAAGAAATGACATGAATATCCTAGACAACATAAAAAGACCAGATTGGACACCACTTATTTTACCTGTATTAAAAAACACTACCTTTACATAATTGTTTTTGATAATATTTTTCTTTTGTTCAATAAGGGAGGATGTACAAAGTAAAGTCAAAAATACACTTTGATTTTTATGCTGTTTGCCAGTCAATGTCAACAACATTCAGTTCTTTGAAAGTTTATATTGTTTTTACTTATTTGTTAATATATGTATTTATTTGATAAATGCAATTCCTTCATCCCTAGTCAAGTGAAAGCTGCTTCAACTAAGACTTTATTATCAGCTTGAGGAGTTTACTTGAGGTTCAGAATAACAGGACTAGGCACCATGCATTTTTTAATGCAATCTTGTATTTGCCTTTCTTATGCTGTTATGAATACGTTTATAGATAAATATTAAAGATAAATATGCCTGTATGAATTTTTTGAAATGCTGGAGGCTCAGAATTTCATTTCATAATTGAGTTATTTTTTTATTGTGTAGATGCCCTGTTACATCAGTGGTGGCCCTGGTCTAATGTCTAGGTGCTGAGAGGCAATGACAGAGCAACAGATATCCAAAATTCTGTCATGTAGAATGAAGTATAAGTTTTTTCCTCTAAACCTTATTATGTACTTCCTACCCTAGGCATGGTTCTTGGGCAACATGTACCATATGTTACTTAAGTCTAACTTTAAAAATGTGTGGGCACTGTATTAATTTCCTCTTGCCATTGTAACAAATTACTACAACCTTATTAACTTAAAACAACACTGATTTGTTTGTTTACAGTTCTGGAGATAAGAAATTCAAAATCTGTTTCCCTACATTTTCCGGCTTCTCGTGGCTGCCTGTGCACATTCCTTGGCTTGTGGCCCCTTCCTCTTTCATCAAAGAACATCACTCCAATTTCTGCTTCTGCCATCATACTTCCTTCTCATCTTCTGTGGTCAAAGGTTCCTCTGTCTCCCTTTTATAAGGACACTTCTGATCACATTTAGAGTCCTCAATAATAATACAGGGTAATTTCCCCTGTAAGATCTTGACTTATTAACTTAATCACATCAACAAGTCACCTTTGCTATGGAAGGTGACATTAACAGAGTATTGTATGTCTTCTCTCTCTCCTCACCTTAAGTACTGTATATATCTCTGGTTTCCATAGTGGCTTTTTGTGATATTTACATAATTAAATCAGCCTGCCTGCAAAGGGTAAAGTTAACTAATTAGTTAATTAATTAACACAATTCAATCTATCACACTGTTTGGTTTCATGTTATTGACAAATATCCTCTAATGAATTTTCCCTGTAAAATGGTGGGTAACTAAAATACTAGTACTCTGTACTTAAATATCATCCTACTTTGCTTCACAAGTTTGGACTACAAGATATTGGATAGGGAAGAAATATTCATCATTTTGTGATTTCAAGTACCACTTATTATATATTGAATATGTAATGGCAGCTTTTATTTGTTTTCAATATTAATCATATAAAATTATGACCTGTCAAAAAACTGGCCTCTCGCTGGCCCATGTCATTAAAAATAGTTATTTATATTTGCTCTGAGAAGAAATAATGTCTTAAACAGCTGTTCCATCAGACCACAAATCTTGAAATAACTTTTGCCAAGTGAGTTTGCTGAATAAATGGTCATTTTCTAACTAAGTTAATTTTACAGTCGTCCATGACCTCAAAGAAAGCAGAGTGGCATATCAACTACTTGCTATGCATCTGAAAAAAACTATGGCAACAAGTTCACCATATTTGTAATTAGCACTCTGAAAAAGATTTCAAATGATTTCTTATAAATAGAAAGCTGTGACATTTTCAGACCAATGTCACAGGCATTATTTGATATATTGTTAAGAAAAAGTCTCTAAACTTAAATGTGTTTGGCTGATAAGCTGCCATAAGCCTATCCATGTAGGAAATGAAGAAATAAAAGGAGAAAGGTTCTTTTTGAGGTCGCAGAAATACAGCATTACCAATATCCCTCGCTTCATCAGTGAAGTAGAGATGATGAAATAGAGGTCCCAGAAAAACCTTACAGACTGCAATCTAAATTTATGTCTAATGTTTCACAAATATATAATGACAAAGCCAAACATGCATTCTTTATGCTTTTCTTGTCTTGATCTGAATTCCATTTCCCTTTAAATGTGTCCTTCTATACTGTAAAAACATAAGCACGTTTGCCAAGCCAATATTATACAGTTCTCAAAAAATCCACTATTTCTTTTCTGCTTCCATTCAGAGATCAGATTTGGTAACAAAGATAAGTAGGAGAAAGAAGCAGAAAATTCAAACACCATTATCCTCAAGGCCAACAGTGGATCAGAAAAGCACAAAGTGCCTCAAATTTAATTCCACTCGAGTCAATCCTTCCCAACTTCGTGCAAAGAAAAGTGTGAACTTTTTCTTCCTATCCTCCCAAGACCACATTTGGTTGTTCATATTAATGAAACAAATGTAAATGCACGTAGATTATATAAAGAAGCTGCACCTAAAAGTTTACATAAATCAATTAAGAAAATTACATGTTGCAATGATTTATATAACCTTAAAAGAAATAGAGCTCTGACTTCTCATCCAAATAACAATATCCATTAACAGTCTCCTGTCTCACTAAATCCCCTGACACAGCCAACCTTTCAGTGGTCTGAGACCAAAAGTGCAGGGAATACACATATTTTACATATCTAGTTTTCATTACTATGGAGCCAATCAGTATATTAAGTACTGATTACATTTATCTACCCTCTTTTTTCTAAGTCAAAAAACAATGTGTTTCCCTAGATAAGTTCCTAATTGACCTAGCTCAATATCTTTATCTATAAAATGGAGAAAACATCCAAATATCAGCATTTTTAAGAGGAAGGTCAAACACAGTACCTCGAAAAAGATAAACACTGGATAAAAATTGTCCCTAGTTAAAAATCTAAGTAGTGTACAACAACTAAATCAAAGCAAGAATCATAGTGACCTCATATTCACACCCTATTGACTTCTGCCACCGATACTACCCTCCCCAGTTTACTGCAGTTTTAGAAAATTTATTTGTGTACTTTATTAAAGACTTCATATTTATTATGTAACTATTTCATATTACAGTGGAAGAAAGTTTTGGCTTCCTTACTTTTACCTCCCTAAACCATTGTCCAGGGAAGAGGAATGACTAATATGATAGTTTATGTTTAGAAAACATTGATTAGCTTTTGATTATTAATGGACAGGGTTATCATTCTTTAAAGGGTTATCTGCATGTATCTAGTTTTCTTTCATCTAATTCCACATGGCTAGTTTTCAGAGAGGTCAACAAAATAAAATATTGGACTATGGTAATTTTTCTGGCTATTTATATTTGTGTGTACAAGTGATGGCCATTGTGTGTGTGTGTGTGTGTGTATATATGTATTGTATATCATGAAGCCATACAAAGCATGATAAAAAGACTTAGATTTAAGATAAGCAGAAGAACATTCATCTATTCCTGACATAAACCAGGTGTTTCTGGGGAGCTTTACCCTTCTGGAGTAGGGTTTTTTAGGCTCTGTCTCAAATGACTTAATTACCTCCTGTTAGTCATGCACATCTCCCTCAGGATCTAAAAGCTGAGAGTGGGAGCATGAATGCTGAAGAGAGGTAAAGATGACTGAAAAGGAAAAATTTGGATAAAATGCCATCAAAATAGAGTTCCAGACCTACTCTTACTTTTAACATGTATGTATGGCTTATGTCCAGATATTGTATTGGTTAAGGTTTGATGGTAGATGACAGGAGCTAGGTTTCTTAGTTAATGTGAAAGGGATTTAGTTCTGAAAATTGGATTCTTGCTGAACAGTTCTAAGGTACGGAGAATCAGGTTCCAGACTAGTCTTCCAGAAATAATGCTTAGAATAATCCACAGGACTGATTCACAAGTTGTAATTTCTGTCATTAGCAGAAGTTGAGGACTCAGGAACTGTCTCTTTGAAACTCTGTGTGTAAAGCACAACACCATCCCTTCCATAATCCAGGAATCAGGAATTCAAACTTCAAAATATCGGCCCTAGGTGCCCACTGCTTTAGCCATAATCCATGATAGCATAAGGGGTGCCCAGCCCCTCTATCTACCACCCATGTAATCTATCAAGACTGGAATCTCTTGCCACCACTGATGGAAAAACAGACAAACATCACAACAAAGAAACTATTTTTTCTGTGATAAAGCTTGCTAGCAAAAACATTGCCTCTCTTCTTCACCTAGTAGCATGCACAGGACATTAGTGACTATACTACTTTCAGGTCACCAGGTCCAAAAATTATCATGTCATCGATTTATTGTACTAGCATAAATTGTCCTGGGGTAGTGAGATCATCAAAGTTTCTCCAGACTAAAGTATGTCATCAGGTGAGATAGACATTGTATTTGAGAAAAGATGGTGAAAATATACTGCTTCACTGTCAGCTGCAAACAAATTCTCAGGCAGAGTAGCAGCATGCAGAAAAAAATGCACTGATACCATCTATAGCCATGTACACGATGTGACTGCTAGTGAAAAGACCATGTCTGCAAAAGAGCAGCTGCCTTTGGTGTCACCAGATCACATTTCCCATGCTCTCTATTTCATTTTCTAGGTTCCACTTGTCCTGTGTTTGACAAACAGGTAATTTACAGGAGGGTGTGTCAGAGAGTCAGCACCCCTGCATCTTTCAGGTCTCTGAGAGCAACATTTATCTGTCTCATAGCCCTGGAGGTTTTGCTTTTACTTTATTATTTCTGTAGGGAAAAGAAACTTCAGGGGCTTTTTTTGGCCCCCTCCTTCTATAATAGGCCTCTTTCAGTGAATAAGAGAAACAGTGTGATGGTGCTGCCCATGCTAAATGTATAAATGCCAACTGGACACCCAGGAATATAGGGTATGGATAGAACTACTGTCCTCACCACATTTTGAGAATGGCTCAGATACAAATTCTTTTTATCTCCGGATCTCCATAAGCCCCCCTTCAAACGAATGGGCCACACTGGCATTATGGAATTTAGAGATTACTGTCAACCTAATGCCAGTGTCTATGGACACCTAAAAGGTCTTGTGTGGATGTTTCCCTAGCACAAATACTTCCTTTAAAATGACTGCAGGACTCTTTGGGAAAGGCTAGGAGGAAGATGCATGCTTGTGAGTTAATTGATAGTCCTTTCTTATATGTACCCAGACTCTCTTCCTTGCAAGGTCTCAGGTATGTGAACTGACTAATGTCTTGGAACCTGAAGAGAAGCTATGAATCTTCAATGGAGATTTACACCAAGACTCAGCTCATTAGACCTAGTGTTATTTTTTTCTATATAACTCAACTTTTATCTTAAGGACTGCCGATCTATTTTATGGACAAAGTCTCTGATTAATTAACCCCTTCCAAAGATCCACTGTGGGTCAAACTATTATGATACGTACTTTGGCCTGATGCCTATTACATGAGCATTCCTACTTTGCCATGGGGTTTAAGTACTACTACTTGTCTACTCAAGCACTTTGCATATTAATTTGTTCACCTGGAAAACAAAAACATATTATTATCCTTATTTTTAATTAAAGATATGTGTATATGCATGAGTAACTCTGATAGTGAGCTTATATAAACAGACAATAGTGCTGTTTAGACCGTGGAAGAGGTACACAAGAGTCCGTAAGAGGTACATGCTTCAAAAAGAGGGGATACCTAGAGGATCCTGGTGAAATCATTTACATGCAAGGTGTACAAATGAATGCCAAGCATACTCCAGTTCTAAAGTCAAGTGAGATAAAACTTTAAAACAAACTAATGAAGCAAACCTGCACCTCACTAAGGAGACATCTTTCAGACTAATGCTGATGCTGCAGGAAATACACAAAGGTCTTAGTTTCTGTAATTAGTCTTCATGCAGTAGTAAACAGGATGTTGATGTTTTAGAAGCTAGAGTAGTGGCAATGATCATAGAAATAATGAATGTCTTGCAAGTCACAAACTTCTGGAAATTGACCAAGTGCCCTTTAGTGACAGCCAGAACAGTATGCTGTCTACACCAAGAAAACTTGTGACCTCCTCCCGTAATGCACTTATTTTCAAAGACTTTCATCTCTAGAAACTTCAAAGCGTGCTGTTCAGTGTTCATTGGAGCTTGTAATTATGTTACCTTGTCACCTTTACTTTGCCAGACCCTGACTTACGTAACTGCTAAACGGGAGCTTGTTAAAATAGGAGGTTTTGATATATCTGAACACAGTAGGCAGCAATTGAGAAAAATCTAGTAAAGGGTAAAAAACACATGGTCCATCTTGTGTATTAATAAAGATCATTTTAGCAGAGTGTAGCAGGAAGGGTTCCTGGTGGACACAAAAGGACTGAGCAGTTGGAATTACTTAAAAGCTAATGAGGATAATGTAAGTAAGGAATTAAGTCCTAAGGCAGGAAGCTATGTGAATTTCAATACACTTGAAAAATACTTAATTTAATGAGTGATTGAAATGGTGACATTTTGAAAAGAGAAGGACTAGAATGATTACCAGTTTGCCCTTAATTTTAAGTAACTGGGATGATGGTGGTAACATTTGTGAAGATTGGTAATATAATTAGAATACAAAGAAACACCCCTCCTTAATTTGTTCTTTCCCACCTCTGCAACCTCCACTGGGTGTTTGTTTCCATTCATGTACACAGATTTCTTCATTGACTGGGAAACCGGGAGGAGCTCTGCTGAGGGAGAATCTAAGTCATAAGGCATTTGAATATAGAGGATAAATCACTTTTGTCACTTGGAATAGTTTTTAGCCACCTGGAGAAAGAGTATGACAATGGACCCAGGGAAATCTGTAAGCTTTGAACACAGGAAGAGAGGATTCATGGCCCCTGGTAGCCTAGTGGAGGCAGGTGGATGGGAGAGGACGACCCATATCACCACACCTCAACATTTATACCAAGAGGACTGAAACATTTGGTATCACTGGAGAAAGGATCATAGTAACTATACTGCCAAGCTCATAGTGGGCAGGGGAAACTGTGATTCTCCAAACAGCACTACAGGCATTTCACAAGAAGAATGATTGTATACGCCTCATCTCAGGGCAGCTGCAAGAGGAAGGATAATTTGTAGACATTTACAGTCACCGGGTCTGCTTCCAGGAAATGCATATGGAATGCATACGAATTTGGAAAAAATAAAGTCTACGGGAAGATGAGTTTGGATTTGACATGTAATACTAAGTTAACAGAAGATTATCTGAGTGGACACTTTTAATTTTTATGAGACCATATGGATCTGGATTTTAAGATACTGGTTTGGGTAACAGCATAGAATCAGAAACTCTGGGAAATGATAATAGTTGGAACTCCATGTGAAGGTCAGTTGAATAGGGAATATGTAGGAAGAAATAAAAACAGATTCAAGGAGCATTGACATCACAATTTCTAAAAGCAGATTTTTTAAATTTATATTTTTATGGATGATTTTAATAGCATTGAGAATTTCCTAATTATTTGAAGCATTATTTCTTTATAAACATCACTTAAATTTTCAACTACACTGTGTTTGTATCTTTTAATAATGTGTGAGATTAGTTTATAGAAACTCTCCAAATATATCTCAGAAAGTATTTCTGGGGCCTAGGAAAAGAGAGATTTAGTGTCTCCTTGGAAGTCTAGATCTAGGAAGGTCCTCATTTAAAATAGAAATGGGGGTGGGAATCATGCATTGGGCACTCTCTTTCCTCATATATTTGTCCTCCCATCGCCTGTCATCCTCACCCGTCACGCCTCGTCACACCTTCCTCCCTGCACATGTGCAGGAATGCTCATTACACTGAGTCTCTCCTGTTGAGCAATTTAGAGAATTTGAGGAACGTATACTGGCTGTATATGCGTAATTCTCAAATTATAGGAAAGGCCTCACCACACCAGTTTAGATCGATAAAATTACTTTAGCATGAGACAAAAGGGTTTTTTTTCAAGTAGGGATAGGCTCTGAACAAATACATCTGAGGTGGGACCACATGATTTAACCATGTAGTTACATGCAAAGATGGCTAGTAGAATGCAGATTTGACCAAGGCAGCTTACCAAAGAATTAGCCCAGAAACCATTTTGACGTACTTCAGAATTACACAGTTTTTTCCAGATAGGTTAAACTCATCAGCACTCTCGAGGGATATTAGAATCTCCTCTGAGAAAGATAATTAGATTGACCATCTTTTATAAAGGCTACTGAAAGTTTAGAACTATCCTGAATGTTAGGCAAAAGTTTAGTATGCAGGGTGAAGCAGCTTATTTAAGTTTAAGTCCTGAGGAATATTTGAGCAACTAGTGTAGCACCCCTGAGGAATATTTTGGAGAAAATCTTCAACCTAAATAATACTTTGAAATGCAGAAATTTGAGTTTCCTTTAGTGGGAGCCAAACATACCTGTATATTTGGAGAAATCTTTATCTAATTTCACATTCAAAAATGTAAGCTTTAAAAATGACCAGTCTCCTCAGATGTGTTTCCTTTCTGCTCTGATGCAGTTAAGAAGTCAGTCCCTGGAGTCAGATGGACCACAGTTGAATCCTGGCTTCATCAATTATTAGAAGGATAAGTTTGGGAAAGCTGCCTAACCTTTCTAAACCTCAATTTCTTAACCTGTAAGATGGGGGAGAAAACTTGTTTCTTAAATAGCTATAGTGAAGTTTGAAACAGATGAAATAGTCAAATTATTGGAACATATGAAGCATTCATTAAGTATTTACCATTATTGTCAACAATACTTCATATTCTGCTTTTATTTTCTATGTTCACAACTTGCTTTAAAAGGGCATTTTAACAGGTGGCATGACAGTTAATCTGAGTACAGGGAAAAAGAAAAACAATCTCTAAACAGAATGGAAGCCCTCTGAGGAAAATGTTAACAGAAAAGTGTGGCAATAGATGAATATATGTTACTTGCAAAAAAAGTCATTTTCTTTTATTGTAATTTAGGCACACTTGGAATTATCCACACTATAACTTCCACCAAAGTATGGAAATAGTCAAGGGTGTCAGGAAACTAACTCTTGGAAAGCTGTGATATCAAGATGTAATTATACTGTAAAATGCTTCATTATTCATATATGTTAATATGAAGCTCTTATACCAGTGTACTTCTTTTTCCATATGCATGTTAAATTTCTACTGTTTGAGAAAGAAATAATGCAACCTATTCTGTTTATATTTTGATATCTTTGGTCTAATTTCAAGACCTATAGTGATAGTGGAGAGCTTTAAGATTCAGATAGACAATTATTCCTTTCTTGTTTCTACTTTTGGGTCAACAAAAGTGCATATTTGTAGTACATTATATTTGCAGGACAATGGTAGTTCTAGCATACAGTTTCAAGATAAAGGTAGTTTGAAATAATTCTGTTTTTTTTAATATTCTGTGGTCCTTGGACACAGTTGGGCATAATCTGTGTGAAGTAGTCACCATGCGTCCTTCATCAAATCGGCATGCTCTATGCAAATAGTTTATAACATGAGTCTGAAACAAATCCTTTGGTAGGAATTGTCACATTCTAGAAGGAATCTAGCATAGAGGGAAGCTGTATTCTCCTTTACCTGCAACTTAATACCCAGGATCTTCTGTATCCATTACCACCGTTCTATTTTCCCTTCCTGGCAGCTTGCCAATCAGGCATGCCTCACAGAAAATTCTCATGCAGTTTCATTTTCTGTGGGGAGGCACTATAAAATCTTTATCTTCTGCAACTAACTTCTTTTCAAAAGCTTGAATTATTTCCTTTTTCCTTTCTTTAGTTGTGCTCCTTGAACACTGTCTCGGTAAGAGCAGTCAAACCAATCATAAAGCACTTTGTGTATGCCCATCAAAATACACAATCCACAAGAAGTCATAACCTTGGCAAGTCTGCTCCTTTTTCCTTCTGCATTGTGTCTTCAACTCAGGTTTTATTTTTCACCCTAAGGACCTACCATGATTTACCATTTTTTTATTTTTTTTTATTTTCCAATATTTAGAACTTGGTTACCATGGCTTTGCTGTTGGACCTGCAGCATGTACATGGCATTTTGCTTATTCTTGGAGGGTAAGTGCAGACAACACTCATCCCCTGTTTAAGAGCTCCAAGGTAGTGAAAACTCAGTAACTTCTGCTGTTGTTTACATGGTTTCTATCCAGGATTTCATGTTTTGTTGGCATTATTTTACTCTCAATTTTCAGTGTCTTTGCTCTGTGATAACTAACTTATTTTATTAACCTGTCTGATCCTGCCAATTTGAGAATGTTTTGTTTGTACCACTGGAAGTGATGACCTTATTATCTGATTATGTAATGATTCTTCTATGTTTATCTTGCCTGTCATACTCTTCTTTCCTTCCCAGTCACTGCCATCATCTGCTTCCCTTACACATAGTATCCTCATATAAGCAATAATGCTGCTACAACTGTTTCTTTCTTGGCTTTGCAGTAGCATTGTCACTGCGGCAACTTTCTCTGGAAGAATAATCAACAGGAAGCAAGATTTTTAAGACATGCTGTTAAAATCAATTTAGTAAAAGCAAGGTTATGGTTCTAATAATTTTTTTCAATATCTTGCTTATTTCTCAGCTTGGCAGCTCTGTATAAAACACAAGAATCTATATTTTATGAGAGAAGCAATATTGACTTTGTGGTAACTTAACAACTGACTTAATTTCTTTCTGCCCCTGATTTAATGTCTCCCAAATGGCATAATGTAAGGCTGCTTAGGGAACAAACTGAAATTAATTTAAATTCAGTTCTGTAAAAAATTTGGGAGAGTTTAGACACTAATTGAGCTGATCTGTTTCTTTGATCTGAAGAGAAATTTCTAGAAACTAGCCAAAGTAAACACTTTACTGAAACCTCTTATTAGATCAATATTGTTTACCATTAATGAACTACTGCTTAAATGTACCAAGTTATAGTATACTCTACAAGTAACATTTGTTCTTTCTCAAGTTTGGTACAAGATAAATTACCTCACTTGTCAATTGAAAAGAGTTTAGATCCTTAATTTTAATGATGATTATTATGTTAAAGTATAGAAAAAAATGGGGAAATCTATAAAAATAGTTTTCCATTTCCTTGCCTTTAACTATGTAACAACCTCAGTAATAACTTACTGCATATTTATTTTATTTTAATTATAAAGTTTGATTTTAATGTACAAACTATGAAGGAAACTGAAAAGCATTTGCATTCTCCCCAAATGCCACTGAATATTTATGACAGGAAATTAGAAGTTACATTAATTTCTCTCTCTATGCTGATGCTATCTGCAGCAATAACTTGAATAATGCTTTTGAACTGAATGCTTTTATTAACTCTTACAATAATGACTAAAAATAACTGGCTCAATTGGAGTTTTTCATTAAGCTGCATACTTGTTTGTTTTTTTTCATTCATTCATTTATTCATTTACCAGTTACTTATTGAACTATGACCTTAAGCCAAACATTGAGGTAGTAAACAGGAATAGGAAAATATGTGGATGCTGTTCCTCCATAAAAATCACCCATATTCTGGGTGAACACAAAGTTGTGCAAAAATCGTACTATGATCAATGTTCTAATACCACCATGCTAGAAATATTATAATACATCTGAAAGAAGGAGTGTTATCATAGAGAAGTTGTTATTTGTCCTGGACTCTATTAAATAAGTTGAGTTTTACCAGACATAAAAGAGTAATATCACAAGCCAAAGTAATAGCACAGGTGTCTATAAGGACATGGTAGATTTGACTGCTGTATAGTATTGGCACCCACAACATGCCTGATGTGGTTTAAGTAGAGAATGAAGTTGGAAAAGAAGCTTGAGATATAACTCAAGAAATTGACAAGCATGTTTAAAATATTTAGATCATATTGCTGAAAATAATTCTATAAGATATTGTCCAAATTCTCAGAAGAGCATGCAATGCAGTCAAGATTTCACTCCTGACAATCTCTTCAACCTAATTGCCTAGATTCACCAATAAGCAATTTCTATTTTAGGCATCTTTAGCTGATTACAGTTCTCCAACACATCTGCGGCTTTACATATCCTGATTACTGTGGTTGGAACACAGTCCTCTCTCTGGCCCTCCTTCACTTGGCTAGTTCTTACTCTTTCTTGAAATCTCATCTTACACATTAACCTCTTCAAGAAAAGTTGACTGATTTTAGTAGTAGTTTGTTTGGTTTTTCCATTTGAGTACTTTAACAATAATCATATCTCTATCAAATTCATTATGTATTGTATTTGTGATTTTTTCCTCTTCTGTCAGTGGGTTAAGTTGAGGACAAGGAACATGACTACACTCAAAAACTCCCCACATAGAAGAGAAACCTGAGATATCATGTTCACCAAATTGTCAAGGTTAACCTGATTAATATCATGGCACACTGGCATCATGTACTCCGTGATAGGATAAACTGAGACACATCACTTCTCAGTACTGTCGCAGAAATGCATTACCTAACCTAATCACAAGAAACCATTATGCAAATCCTAATTAAGAGATGTCCTGCAAAATATCTGGTCTTAAAATGTCAAGGTCATGAAAAACAAGGAAAGACTGAGGAGTTTTCACAGATTGGAGAAAACTAGTGAGACATCAAAACCACATGCAGTGTGGATTCCTGGGTTGAACTATGAAACAAAAAAATATTGTATTAGTGAGAGAACTGGTGAAATCTGAATATAGTCTGTTTTTGGTAATAGTATTGTAGCAAAGTTAATTCTTAGTTATGACAATTGTATTATGACTATGTAAGATAATAATAGTGGTGAAAGCTGGTTGATGGGTGTACAAGAACTCTAGTA
The DNA here is from genome assembly GCF_040802235.1 of Manis javanica. NCBI lineage: Eukaryota > Metazoa > Chordata > Mammalia > Pholidota > Manidae > Manis > Manis javanica. Next base: position 121,842,489 of record NC_133160.1, on the reverse strand, counting down.
TTTCTGCAACTTTTCTGCAAGTATAAAGTTATATAAAAATGAAAAGATAAAATAAGCTTCTTAAATATTTCTTAAATGAATAAGTTAATGAGGAATGGTGTTTTAGACTAGAAACCACTATTTCTTGCTTGATATTTCTAAATAATATTTATTGAATGCTTAGTCTATGACTTACACTAGGTTAGGCACTGGGAAATCTCTTAATAACAGATGAATAACAACCACTAAAACTATACTTCAGTGTGCTAGTTTGAAAAAATCATTTTTAATTAAATACAGTTTAACAGTATATTACAACTGTTACTAGTTATAGTAACAGTTATTACTATCATATGTATCTATGTCTATATAATCTATTTGCACATATTTTTAATTTCCCAATGAGTTTTTGTTTCCAAGTGCTACATATGTAGTATTAGTTTAGTAATTTTACTAATATCAAATTAATAAATGTTGCATAATACTAGGTAGCAATGAAGGAGCCATAATACCATGAAAAGATTCCATTTTCATAGAAGGATTTGTAGTGGGTAGCTTTTGGAGATCAAAGGATAAATTTTTTTCATGAATGTCAGTACTGAAAGTTCTCAACAAACAATTCAGTACAATCAAACCATTGTACAGGAAGCAAACCAAAAACATAATTTTGACCTTCAAGACATTATTCTTTAAAGCAATAATTCAAAATATACTGTAGGGACACAGGGTTTTTGAAAATTATCCTTGAGGGGAACCAAAAACAGTATTTTGTGATATGCAGTAAATCAAAACTTCAGATTAAGAATGTACTTGTAAAATCTCTGTAAACATGGTAAGGTTTAGATTTATTATGGATTATCCCTTATCCTAGAGTACTTGGATATTCTTAGATGTTATAGCTATAACATGCATGACCAAGTTTGTGGAAGCTAAAGGTCACTCTCTATGTTGTTTCATTTTCACAGACTTGCTGACAAATAAAAAATTGTAACAGATTTAAATATTCCATTAGATGTGACAGAAAAAAAGGTTAACAGAAGCATTTTAGAAGTGAAAAGAAGATGAAATTACCAAGATTCTTTTCCTATATGTCATAAATTGTGAAGGCCAACGTATAAGCCCACTTTCACTTCTGCTTCTCTTAAGGTTTTAAATGTTTCTTGTTTATTTTGTAAACTATACCATTCACTTAGAATCTGGTATTTGTCTGCAATCTAAAATGTACTCATATTAAGATCCATTTGACTTATGGGGGACAGAAATTGAAAGACAGAGCTTTCCATGTGCACTCCCTTTCTCAGTACGTGACTTATTGTGAAAAGAAAAGGGCCTAATGCTTCTAGAAGCAACCTTTCAGAGTAAACTGTGCTGTTTCCAGGAATATCATACCTTCTTCTCATATAATTATTTGAGTACCACAATTTTTATTTCTCTTCATATGTCCCTAATTCCCTTTTCAAAATTTGATTTTATTATGGTTAAAATACTTAATAGGAAATCTACCCTCTTAACAAATGTTTAAATGTATGATAGATTATTGTTGATTAGGTACAGTGTCATACAGCAGATCTCTGGAGATTATTCACCTTGCTTAACTAAAACTTTATGCTTGTTGATTAGTAATAATATTTTCCTCTCCTCCCAGCCCCTGAGAATCACCATTCCACTCTTTGATTCTATGAATTTGACTATTTTAGATGCCTCATATAAGTGGAATCATGCAGTATTTATCTTTCTAAGACTAGCTTATTTCGCTTAGCATAAGGTCCTCAAGGCTCATCCATGCTGTCACATTTTGCAGATTTTCCTTCTTTTTTCAGGCTAAATGGTATTCTACTATTTGTCTATAGCACATTTACAATATTCATTCATTCATCAGTCAATGGATGTTTGAGTTGTTTCTGCATCCTGGCTGTTCAGAAAAGTGCTGCACTGAAAATAGGTGTACTAATGTCTCTTCAAGATCCTGACTTCAATTCTTCTGGAAAAATATCCAGAAGTGAGATTGCTAGGTCACATAGGAGTTCCATTTTTAATTATTTGAGGAATCTCCATTCTGTTTTCCACAGTGGATGCACCGGTTTGCATCCCTACCAACCATGTGCAAGGGTTCTAATTTCTTTATCATCTCACCAACACTTGTCCTTTGTTTTGTTGTTTGTGTTTGATAATAGTTTTCCTGACAAGTATGAGTTGTTACCTCATTGTGTTTTGACTTTCATTTCCCGATGGGTAGTGACATTGAGCATTTTTTTCATAAATGTCCTCTTTCCTATCCATTAATTGGTTCAGCTTAGATAAATTCATGTTTATATTTCATTTAATACGTTCCATGTTTTGTTTTCCTAAACACTGATTTATTTCAAGTCAAATTTTTGAGACATACTGAAGTCTCAGTACTTTGAAACCACCATTATCAGGCATCACACATTTGTGTTTATTCTTTATCTGTAAGTGCTGTAATATTATCTTTTAAATCAATTAAGTTTGGACAAATAACATGTTTATTTTGCTATAACCACCCACAATCATTATTAATACTTGTAAACCTTGGAAAGAGGTTCAGCAGAAAATAAGTTAAAAGGCCCCTAGTTAGCACATATTTCTTAAAATATAGGATTTTTTAAAATTCTTCACTAACAAGCATTCTTGATACTTTTTTCCCCAAATTGATTATAAATATGGCCATTTAATCTATTCTGAATTGAGACAAATAATTGATGTGTAATTTTAAAATCAGAAATACATCATTAAAATTTGGGTTATCATTTTTTTAGATTCTTTATTAAGAATATATACTTGTATCTTTATAATTTTTATCACATCGTATCATCAGTCATGTTTTGTCCAGAATGATTATAATTTATCATTATTTTTAGAAACAAATTAAAGTAAATACATTTCCTAATTTTTAGTAGCAGAAGTTATCTGTTCTATAACTTGAAAATAAAATTGAGAAAGTAGAATACTGGCTCATATGTTTTCAGCAATTCAGTTCAGTATTATTTGGCCATAGTCCACTACATCAAAGAATAAATTTTCTTAAAAACTGGTACAAAATTCTAGCTTCAATTATTTTGTAACTACTTTACTAAGCATAATGATGTTTATCTAATATGAGTATTTGATATAAAATAATCCCATTCTATGGCATATGACTTCCTAAAATAATGAATAACTATAGAAATATTGGTACTATAAGATTTTTTAGTTGTGTTTCCTCCCAATTTTCTTGGTTGTTGGTTTAATTTAAGTGTATAAAGGCTCATTGTAAATATATATTTTATTTTATACTAATTAAGAAGTTACTGAAATCTTGTACTAAAATGGATTTAAATAAGTAAGTAAATAGCATACTTAAATGTACTGATAAAATATTAGACAAAGCCAAAATTCAATTGCTACCTGGCCTTCTCTGAATAATTTCTTAGATTAATATTCTAATACACAATTTTCCACAAGAGAGAAATAACAGTCCCTTTATACTCTTAATTCATACATAAGCAAATCCTCTTTTATCAAAATGCAAAAATGTCATTGACAAAGGACAGCCTCTCTTAACTACAAAATAAGAAAAACACCTCAATTTGATTGGGAAGAAAACTTTCAAGTATTGAAGAGCTAAGGACCACTTCAGGGGTGGTTTATTCTATTCAACAGCACAAGTTTTTCCAAGGCCACAACTCTCTTGTAACATAATAACACATTCTTTGTACAATGAAGCTTCTGTCTCCCTGTGCTTCCTGCCTGTTTCACATTCCGTGGTGGGGGCACACAGGTGGCAATATATCAAATTTAAAAAATTGCCTAATTTCTAAATTTTCTAATTATCTAAGCTGAAAGTGAAGAAGTGTGTGTGCTGTTATTGGAGGGAAGCTTTGGTTTTCAGTAGTCGGGGTGACTGTGATAAACGTGGAAGACTTGAAGAAACAACCTGGTAATTCTCAACGCACAGAGAAAAAATGGGCCTGATATGACAAAGCTCCATGTTACAGAAGTTATCCTCAATTACCACTTTCTATTCCTTTCCCTTCAGGGTACATTTCGGAAAATACGTGTTTTTAGCATCTACTTGATATTATGGAAGGCACTAAAAGTTTAGAACATTGTAACTATGTTTATTTTACTATTATGCTGCTGTTTCTTTATATCTTTTTTTTAATCTTCTAATAAGCTGATTAAAAACTATGAATGAGAGTACTTTGGGAGCTACAAATACAAAAAAAGAGAAAATTTAAAAGCCTAATTTACAAGTATATTGTTAATTTCTAAATAATACTTTTTATTTAAGGCAAATACCTTAGCGAAAAGCAGAAGAAAACACATTTATACACTTAATATATTTTGCTTCCTAAAGTAAATGCGTTAGAATTGTTTAAGTGTGCTAAATATTGTGTATGTTTCCATTAGCAAAAAAGAGATTTTAGAGGTAAAAAGTTAACACACACAAACACACACACACACACACACACACACACACACTTATACACACTGACCATGGCTTCAATATCTGGAATGTTTACATCTCTTTATCTTCAAATTATTTGTCTATCTTTCTAGCTGAATGAGATAGAAATTCATCCAGAACACTTAATGTAAATAACCCTCTCTCTGCCTCTTTTTCTGTTTTTCCATAGAAGTTAACCTTCCATATCTGATATCTTACATATGAAAAGCATACCAACTTTTACAAAGTGGAAGAGAAAAATATTGTCCAAAGCCTTAACTCCTCAGCGAGCTGCTGCAGGTTTTGACAGCTGTTACTGGCTGCAGCTCTGCTGTGCGCATAGGGCTGCCCCTCTCTCCTGATGCCAAGTAGCAGAGCAGCGGGGTGCTGATGGCAGTTAGCGCTGTGACAGTCGGCCAGCTTGGTACATTTCCCCAGTTGGAAGGCTACTGTCTTCAAAAGTTAGCTTTGGTGCTGCTTTCTCTTATGTTTACAAGCAAACCACAGCCAAATGCCCTGCCTGTCCATCTGTGCCACATTAGACATCTGGACAAACTTGGCCCTTATATGCACATCAATGTGAGGGTTTGTAGATTTGTTTTGTCAGTTTTCATATACCGCTCATCAAGATTTGATTCTCAAAGAAAACTCTCTTTACCTATATTTCTGGGAAGCCTTTTGACTTTGGATATATGACTCACAAATTGGGTAAATTACAAGTGCTTAAGCAGCAGGTTTACAGTGTGGAGTTTTTAGAAAGTCTGTTTATCCTAAAAATTCCCTTGGTTTTTCAATTCACCAATACTTAAGTATCTTCTCTTTGATACCACTAATTGTTGTAAACAGTATCTCATTGTGCTAATTTTCTGTCATTGTTTACAAATTGTACATTTCAGGCAGAAATTCTTGAGGATGAGATGTCCACCCCTACGCCATTTTTTGAAATCCTATCAAGAAGCATTTTAAAAAGAAAACATATATAAATATTTTACATAAATACTTTCACTTCAATTCTGTCTTGTCCCCTATGTTTTCTATCCACAGACTGTTTCTTTAGCCCTCTTCTGGCACCAGCCGCCACTGCCGTTATCACCTCATGACAACTTCTCAGCTACAGGTCAGCGATGACCTCCCACTTGCCAGGGCTCATCTGACTCACAAGTCCGTGACATGGTTGACCACACCTTCTTTTTTTGCAACAGTTTTTTTCTATCAGTACCAATAATATTTGAAATAGCTGATTCATATCTTACGTTGCCCAGTCGTTTTAGCCTATTTTTCTAGCTGCTTTCCTCCCTTCACACTTAGAAGTTAGCATTTTCAAAATTCTGTCTCCCTCTTCTTTGCTATCTTACTCTATTCCTGGCTTTATCTTGCACTTGTCATAGGATGGATTTCCCACATTGCATAATTTATCTCCAGTCCTTACCCATCCTAAACTCAGGTAACAATGAACTACTTATGGAACATGTCATATAATAGATGTACCATGGCTTCCTCATTGTTTAAAAATATTTTTGTGCAATATTTTAGCATGCCTGTATGTATTGTTAATGTTTAGTTCTCTTATTCCTTTCTGTGTTAGTTTACTATTGCTGCTGAAACAAATTACTGCAAATTCAGCCATTTAAAATGACCTAATGTTATTATCTTAACAGTTCTTGAGTCCAGAAGTCTGAAGTGGGCATCAGTGGACTGAACTGAAGTTTTAGCAGGGCTCTATTCCTTTCTGGAGGCTCTCTGGGAGAATTCATTGCTCACAATTTTCAGATTCCAGAGACCACATGCATTCCTTAGTTTGTAGCCATTTTCCTCCATCTTCAAGGTGAGCAACAACAGGTTAAGTTCTTGTGACATGTCACTCTCACCTCCTCTCCTGACTCCCTCTGTCATGTTTAAGAACCTGTGATGACACCGGGCCCACTTAGATAGCCAGGATAATTTCCCACTTGAAGGTCATCTGGTGGCAACCCTAATTCTCTCTGCAACACCTTTCCCCTTTGCCGTGTGACCTAACATATTCACAGGTGCTAGGGTTAAGACATAGACATCTTAGTGGTGGTATTATTCTGCCTACCACAATTTATCATCCTTTTTGCCTAGACTATTACTTCAGCATAACATATTCTTGGTCTAATTCTTCTAAATTAAGTATAAGACTATCTGGAACTTCATCTCTAAACCTTGGGATTGCAAAGAGTTTTGGTGGCAGGGAAATTTCAGGTTTTGAGGTACTTTTGAATCTTTATCTTTGTGTGTGTGGCATTATTGCTGGTAATGAGTATAAAATGATGAGTTACTGTATCAAGGAAACATACTGGTAATGATCCTGAAATGAGCTAGATACTGTATGAAGAGAACAAAAGATGGAAAAAAAAAAGTTTCTGACTTTGGTGGGACATTTCATAATACATATAGGCTCTTCCTCATAATTTTGATGCTGAACATAATCATCTACTCACAGCTTTAAGATATTAGATGTTATAGTGACACTGTATTCATTAGATGTATATATTATGTATTTTTGTGAGAGAAGATGATATTCCTTCAGTGCAAAAAAGAATTTCATTTGGATCTTACTCCATTTAAAGCTTGCTAACAATTTCAAAGGATGCCGAGATGATAACACAGCCACTGCTCTGCCCTCCAGAGAGAAGGGATACAGGCAGAACAAGGGAATCCCACTGGAGCAAATGAGGAGAGCAGCTGCTCTGCAAAGGTAACACTCCTCTTAGAAGAGTAAAATACATGACAGTGCTTTCTGCCTTTAATCTGCTCAAGCCTCCCACAGGAAGAGAAATGGAAGGACTACTGCATGAATAGTTTAGACTCTTATCATCTGGTTTATTTTGCTCTTATTTCCTTTCTTACCTTGTATTCTAATTCTGTTATCCAGGATCTTCCTTGGCATTGGGATTAAGGTTCCACACTGCTTTTTTTAAATTTTGAGGTGAGAATTAAGCCCTTAAATTCTAGTCTTCATAATTTTTCACTCCACCATTCATAGCTTGTCTGCAGGAATATTACGCCCTAGAGGAGTATATACTGTTGGGCCTTTCAGACATTTGACTGCTAAGAGTTTGTGTATATTTTGTTACTGACCTCTCCCAATCTCTGCCTTAGCCTAGTGAGATTGTTTTCATTCCTAAGTATCAGTCATTTCTCCTGGAAAAGCCCTTGTTCTGACAGGGGATATTCCTAGTGCATTCTTTGTTTATTTTCTCTACAGAACTCATCTTTTCATATTAAGAAGATTCTCGTATACCAGAAATTCACATAATAACTTTAATATTATTGTAAATGATAGAAAATGTTAGTAGACACAAAAAATTCTAGCTCCACACTTTTTGTCTTTCCTCCCTATGACATCATCTACCCAGTTTAGTTATTGTATTAGTCAAGGTTCTCTGGAGAAACAGAACCAATAGAAGATTGATTGATTGATTGATTGATTGATTAATGACCTAACTCATGGGATTATGGAGCCTGAGAACCTGAGAGCTAGGGAAATAGATAGTGCAATTCAGTCCAAGTCTGAAGACCTGAGAGCCAGGGGAGCTGATGGTGTAAGTGTGAGTCCAAAGCCCCAAGAATTTGGGAGCCTATGGTGTAAGTCCTGCTTTGAGTCCAGTGGTCCAAGAACCAGGAGCAAAGATGTTGGAGAGCAGGAGAAAATGGATATCTTCACCAAAGCAGAGAGAGAATTCACCTTTTACCTTTTTGTTTTATTCAGACACTCAAAGGATTGGATACTGCCCACCAGTGTTGGGGAGGGCCATCTTCTTTACTCAGTCTACAGATACAAATGCTAATCTCTTATGGAGAGATCCTCCTAGACACACCCAGAAATAATGTTTTACCAGCTAGATGGGCAGCCCTTAGCCCATTTAAACTGACACATAAAATTACCATCAAAGGTAGATGTGTTAGATTTATTCTTGACTTCTCAGCCATAAAGTTAATAAAATCTGTGCAAGAAGCTATGTGGTAGTACAGATTGTAGCTCATTGTTAGACACCCACAGACTCTATTTCCTATTGAGGTACTGTTATGTTTATTTCCTTCTCATTTTACCAAAACTTCTGAAATGAGTTTTCATGATTCAATGTTTCCCTTCCCATTCGGTCTTGAACCCATTTCTGTTGGAGTTTGAAACCCATCATTCTTCTGAAACTTACTGTATTTCTTTTCATAGTCACCTTCCTAGATCTAAAAGCCAATTATCAGATCTTATTTTATTTCACCCACTAACAGTGTTTGATATAATCAATTACTACTTCATCTTTTACACATTTTTCTTTATTTGACATTTAAAACACAACACAATCTTGGTCCCATAATACCTCAATGGCTGCTTTTTCTTTTTGTCTTTTGATGAGTATTCCTCTTTATCTCAACCTCAAAGCACTGGAATTTTCTATTCTCATTTGCTTTATTGTATGCTACCCCTAGGTTAACAATTCCAAAATTGATGTCTCCTTGCTGTACCTTTCTCCAAAATTCAAACAAAGTCCCATAAGAATGCATATAGCCATTTCACATTTAACACACACAGACAAAATTGAGCTCTTGATCTCTGGTGCACAGTCCTCTCCCTTCTTCAGTCTTTCTCATTTCAGTTAATGTCAGAGTTCTCAAAACTGCCCAATCTAAAAGAACTTGAAGCCATTCTTGATTCTCCTCTTTTTCTGTTATACTACATCTAATGCATCACTAAATCCTTTTACTATATCTCATCACCTCTATTGCTGTTATCTTCATCTAGGTTAGATTCTTCTCTTATCTGGATTATTGAATATCCTCTTAACTGATCTTACCACTTCTGCCCTTGCCCTTTAGTCTATTTTTAATACAGCATCTAAAAATAGTCACATTTTTTGTGATAAAAAATAAGTCGTATTTTTATCATTCCTTTTTTTGAACCCTCCAGTAGTTTTTATCACATTAAAAGTAAAAGTGTAAATATTAATAATGGTTTATGAGGCCTTACAAGATCTGGGTCCTGTTTGCTGTCTTATCCCATGCCCTGCACTCTCTCTCCACTCACTCTGTTCCAAGTGCACTTATTCCCTACTGCTCTTTGAAACCACTGAGCTTCTTCCTCTGCAGGACCTTTCCATTTGTTCTTTTCTCTTCCTGGAATTCCCCATTGCCTTTCAAATACCAACATGGCTCTTTCCATTGTTTTTCTTTATGAGCCTTTATATCTAAAAAAAGAAGGATGAAGCTTAGACTAATTTTATTTAATTAAAAAAATAATTTTTCATTATCTTAAAATGAATGTTATCTAACAGTGCAAATGTGGTTTTAGTAAGTTGCACTATTTATCATGTCTCACTTCTTACTTTGTTTCTATTTAGTGTGATAAAGAAGTAAACTTGAATAATGGTGAAGAACATGGGTGCTGAGGTAAGACTCCCTGAGTCTGACTTCTTGATCTTTACAGGTTCCTAGTTGTGGTACCTTGATTCAGGATATTTTTACTCTCTGTACTTCAGTTTCCTCAGCTGAAAAATTAGGGTAATAAAATATCTCATTACTGAAGAAGTAGATGAGTTAAAACATATAAACAACTTACAGCAATGGCTGGCAGTTCAGTAGGTATTAAGTGTGGGTCTGTACCCACGAAACATTTTGACTTTTTGAAGGAACCATATTCATGTGTCAAGTTTGGATTATAACTCAAATTTTGTTGTTTTATATCTATGTGACCCCAGGTTGATTTCTTCAATTCTGTAAGCCTCCTTTTTCACATCCACATGTACAGGTAGAGTTGTTCTATCTGCTTTCTTTCTGAAGTGATTATGAACAGTAATGTCATGAGAAAGCTTTGAATTCCTATAGCTACCCTTTGCTATTAAAGCAATCATCAATCCTACTTTTGTGTGTATATATTTTCTTATTTATATAAGAATAAAAATGATTACTATGAAACCATTAGTTACTGTAGTCAAATGTAGTATTAAGTGTGCAAACGTTTGTTGAATATGAGATGTTAAGACATGGCAGTCCTGACCTCAAGGAATCTACAGTCTAAATGAGTTATGAGGCATATCCACAAGAAAAGAATAACAATCCAGGGTACAAACAATAAGTACCTGTTGGGATATTGCTTTAAGAATTTCTAGGAAAAAGGCACATTTTATTCACTGATCCTAAACACAATGCCTGCCACAATTTATCCTTTACTTTTATGTGAATGAATAAACTAACAAATAACTGAGTAGATTTTAAAACTAAATGTCAAAGTCAGTCCAAGAAGGGAAAAATCATTTCTCATTTAATTTTCAGGAAAGGTTTATGTTAGACATTCAGTTTGATCTACACCATAGAGGATAGGATTTATTAAGTTGAAAATAAATTATCAGAAGGGGACAAGTGTGAACCAAAGAAGGGTGAGGAAAGAATAAAGCTTATTAAGAAGTTAAGCAAATTAAATGGAAAGGTAGTGAATAAAAACGAGCGCACTGTGCAGTGGTGTCAGTAGACCATGTTTTTGTCCTTGTTCTGCATATTGGGTCAACTTGAGCAAGTGGTGTGACTTCTGAGATACATATATGAAGTTGGCAAATAGCCTATGATCCCTAATTCATACAACTAATGTGAAGTGTGAGTAAAATACTATATAAAAGAGAGAGTGAACTGTGAAGCTGAAAATTTTAATATTGGCAAAAAATAAATTCCCCTTAAAAGTAAGTATATAGAATTATGACATAAAAATGAAATGATTAATTTGGACCAGATTTAATCAGTTTAGATTATAAATATTTGGGAAGTTTTTTAATGCAAATATGCCTGAACTAATTGTGTTATTGTTTTTAAGAAGAATTCATCTAAATGAAGATCCTGGAAGAATTGAGTGAGATAAAAATATTTGAATAAAATATTTCAATTAAATAGTCCTTGAAGTAATCCTGGTGTTAGATGATGAATAGCTGTGGTATTACTAGGCATGATGAATTTATGAAATATAGAAAGGATAAAAGTATATCATATTTCAATATTTTTTGTATATAAGGGTTAAGGAAGCTGAATATTATTATACAATGGTAATTTGACATGTAAGTGATTGAGAAAGTAAGAAAAATTAGGGTGAAGATATTTTGAGATAAGGAAAAAGTCAAATGAGATGATTTATTAGTTTTTGAAAATTTAAGTTGAGATGACAGAAAACTTCAAAAGAAAGTAATAAATAGTTTCGAAAGCAAGAGAAGGTCACACTTAAAAACTATCCCAATAAAATACTGAGGTTGTTGGTCAAAATATAACTTTAGGCTGAAGTTCATCTAGAAGGAGCTGTACTCAGCTATGTGTATGCCTCATCATGACCCTTGTTATTTCTCCTTATGAAACTACTCTTTTCTCTCTATAATGACAGTATCAGATCCATTTTCTGTATTTCCCATGAGGCACTTTATATTTTGTCACAGGTCCTATGAGCAAACCTGATAAGCATAATTACAGGAATTCAGAATTTTGGAGTACTATTTTATCTCTACCAAAAGAAATAGCAACAAAGGATCGAGACACCCAGTGTACAGTTGAATGAATCAAATTAGTTAAGTACATCACAGAGTAAAATCAACAGCAGAAGTCTCTTTGTCAAGTAACACCATAAGCTATAAGATTACAATTCACAAAATGATCAGAGCATACTGTATAATCAACCAAGTATTCTAATATTACTATCAAAATACACATCATGTCATAAACAAGTATAAGACATATTCAAATTAAACTCAGCAATCTCCGATGATTATTTGTCCATTTTTTTCTTTTCAGTTTTTAAATATTTACTCCCACATTTGTTTTTCAGATTGATAATATGGATTGCAAATGTGTAAAAACATTAGTTGTTATTGAAAAACAAAAATAAACAAACAATGACAATAAAAAACTTCAAGTCCTTAGTAAGTTTCAAGTGTTTATAAAACTGAAACTTCAGGTCTTTCTGGATTTGCGTTTATAGCTGTTTTCTTCACAGTCACCTGCAAGGTCAACTTCCAAAATATTCCCAATTGAAATCTTGACATTATTATGAGAGCTTAACCTGAAATTTTTACAGAAAATCACTGCTCCAAATTCTTAGAGTTATTAATAGAATAGGCAAAAAATTGAGTCTTTAGGCAAAAGAGAAAAAAATTAGGTGCCTTTTTATCTTTATAATTGAAACCTTAATAAAGGTGATGATAATTATAAAATGATGGTGATTAAAATACTCATTTGAGCTAGAACTTACAAGAATAAAACAGAGCAAAAAATACTTTTATCGTGGTATTTTCAGAATATTCAAATCAAGGGTTATAAAACTTCTCAAAGTAATGTTTTTAATAAATTTATTTAGTCCATTAAATAATAAGGTAGTTTACATTCACTACACAGGCTTTTGAAAAGAATTTGAGCATTTTACTATCTGTCACATGGTGGTTCCCCAGAAAGCAAGTCAGACAAAGTTTAGGGTGGGAAAGGCTTATTGCGGAGTGCCTCAGGATCAGCAGCTGAGCAAGAAGGGCAGAGAGGGAAGCAGGGTGCAGAGCCAGGGGACAAGTCGGGCTGCAATGAAGTATGAGGAACAACTTCAGGTCATCTGTGGTCTGTAACTGGGATGGTCCTTAGGAGTTTTTCTTAATTGAGCTAAGGGTTGAGACCTTTTCTATCCTGAGTCCAATAGTCATTGAATGTGGGCTTTTCTGGAAAGGGGGAATGACCCTCAGCAATGTGGATCTCTTCTAAGGCAATTGAAGGAGGCTGACAGCTGGGCACTCTCTCCTGGCAGCACTCACAGCCGCTGGGGATGTTTTCATCGTGAAGGGGATAAGGGAAGCGCATCCCAGCTTCACTGAAGCTACACATCTATATGAGCTCTGGAAACCGCTCCTCCCAGCAGGTCTGCGGACCCTCTCCCTGGGGGAAGCTGGGGAGAGGAAGTGGGAGTGTACCTCCAACTCTGCTGCTACAGCGGGTCTGCTCGTTACTTCCACCTCTTTCCATTCAATACTCCCTCACTCAGCACTCTTGGAGTGTTAGCGGTCTGCCTCGGGTATTAGCAAGGAGGAATCACAACCTATTTAAAGGAAAGAAAGGAAGTACATTAGTCTAAATGAAAAGTGAGAGAAGTTGGCAAGTTGATGCAGTCTCAGCGACAGCCTCAGCTGTCCTGTAAGAGAGCTCTGAATCTAGAATGGGCCTTCAGATTTGTCCTGCTTTGCAATGAGCTCTTTATATCCCATGCTGAACATTCACTGGACACAAGTCTTCTTGGAAAGAAGACTTTAGGTGACATGGCTCTTGTCAGCCAAGATAATTTCACAGAGGGTTAAGAACTGATGTTATTTGCTACCAGCATTCCAATAGTGCAGTAGTAGGTCTCAGCGTCCTGAAGGGAGATGTGCAAACTACATTCTAACGCAAATAGATGGTTCAGACTCCCATTGTCACTACCCTCCTCCATTAAGATTAATCACACACGTTGGAATCATCAGAGTATGATCAAGTTACCTTCTTTCTTTGTTTTCCCTCCTTACAGGAGGGTCCTTTTCTCCTTAACCCATTAAATGTGGTTTCTGCTCCAAATATTTTCCCTGACCTATTTCTTCATAAGATGGTTGAAATGATTTAATAATGTGTGTTGAAAATTAAGTTGAAATTTTGAAAATGATGTGTGGAATAAAATATATATTATTGCCTCATATCTCTAATTGTATCTGTTGATATTCTGTGATTTGCTTCATTTTCTCTTACAACATATTAGGTGGCTAATCTAATAAAGAGCATGCCCTCATCTATGTAATTTTAGTTAGTTTGGAAGAGCCTTTGATGATGTAGAATTAATTCTTCCACGTGAAGTATAAAAAATATAAATATAATTGCAATAATTTCCTTTTCATTCTGATAATTCCTAACAATGAAAGCTTACTTCCACATGCATGAACCACTTTTGTCTTTGATTGGAAAACTGATCTCTCTGACCTCATACAAATTACCAAAAGTGATATAGTTAGCATATTTGACACCTAGCACAGATAATTTCTTAACAACATAGTTCTCTACATGACAAAATGATTTTTAGCAATAACCATGACATAAAATGAATAATAATAATAGAACAGAAAGGCTAACAGAGAAAACATATTGTCATTGAGCTTTAATATATAATTATTACATTAAAAATAAAACTACAATACAAATATGAGTTCTTTTCAATTATATTAATGTACTTTTAAAAGCAGGAGAAAATATATACCTACATGTTGGTTTGTCATAATAATGAATAATGACTACAGTTTCTGTCTTTGAGCTGTAACGTCTGGAAATTTTTCAATAAATTCATCAAATATGATAAAATACGATCTTCACAAAATTATTCTCAGTAGTCAGTATAGCCAGATAAAGTCATTATTCATTACTATGACAAACCAACATGTAGGTATACATTTTCTCCTGTTTTTAAAAGTACATTAACATAATTGAAAAGAACTACTCATAATTGTTTTGTATTGTAGTTTTATTTTAAATGTAATCATTCTACATATAAAGTTCAATGACATTATGTTTTCCCTGTTAGCCTTTCTGCTCTATTATTATTATTCATTTTATGTCATGGTTATTACTAAAAATCATTTTGTCATATAGAGAAGTATGGTGTTCAGAAATGATCTAGCTTTACTGAGGAATGCTTTTTATTCATTTTCATTTCAAAAAGTTTCTCTCACATGAAGAAATAGATACACAAATAGTTTGTAAATGTCTTAGACAAGTTTGGCAGAAATTTACAAAATCCCATTTCACAATGAATTTTAGAAATGGCATTTCTTTTCCTTCAGGATCAACTATACATATATATATACATATATATATATGCACACACATATACTATGTATATCATTTATAAATATCAAATACATATTACATATATTTAATACAGAGAGAGAGAGAGAGAGAGAGAAGGGAAAGAGCAAAAGAAGAAAAAAAGAAAAAAAATAAACAAAAACTCCAGGTGGTCACATTGAATAACAAAATAGAATTAATTCTGTTCTTTTATATTTCTTTTAAAATCACTGTGGCATCATTGTTTATTTTGAATTGACGGTTTAATACCTAAACTACACAGCATCAGAACAATTGAAGACATGCTTTATTCCAGAAATGAACTCAAATAATCCTAAATCTTTATGAATTTAGTTTCAAAGTAAATACATTTTGTTGAGTCCATGTGTGTCAAGGGAAAACAGCAAAATTTGCCAATTTGATTAAAAATGTGCTAGGTTGAAAATTGCATGCATATGTGTATGTATATATATATATATATATACACACACACACACACACATATATATATATATATATATATATATATATATATATATATATATATATATATAGAGAGAGAGAGAGAGAGAGAGAGAGAGAACTTAATAGTAACTCTAGGAGTTGCTTAGAGGAGTATTTTATCACTGACATAGTTTAGAATTGCCAGCACATGTAAGAGTAGCCAGTTTTAGTTTTATTGCTCCTAAACTTCTCAGTTTATTGGTATCACTGGAGCAGATCACTCATGTTACCCACCCTTGCATTCCACTGACTACATTACTCCTTCAACATTTGGGTAACGTTGCTGCTGGTATCCTCAGGAGTGAGAACATCAGCAGTAAAGCTAAAAATGCAAAAGTGTTTCCTTAGCTGATTTCTTTTTATTCACATAAATACACAAAAACAAAATACTAGCTACTTACAAGAGACCACGAATTTCCTAATGATTCTAAAAATGCGTTTCAGATCATGTGAATAAAATAATCTGTGGTCTGAGGCTCTCTTTGCAGATATTTTGAATTAGAATTTCTGAGGTGGCATCTGAAATTCTAATTTAAAGAGAGAAGAGAAAGAAAAGAGAGAGTAAAGGCTATGTAATTCCTGTAGCATCTGCAGTCTGTTCTTGAAGACTTCCACATCTGGAATTTAGCTCATCTTTCCATCTTGAGACAATTTCTCCACTTAGTTTCTGTTATTTCTCTCTCCCTTTTTTCTCCCTAGTCAATGACCTGTCTTTCTAGACTCTTCTATCTGCTTCTCCTCTACCAATCTATTTAGTGCTGGGATGCTTGAAGGCTCAGTATTGGAACATCTCTTCTCTCCCTACAATAGCCCTTAAAAACCTAGTACAAGCATACCTTGTTTTATTGTGCTGCACAGATACTGAGTTTTTACACATTGAACATTTGTGGCAACCCTGTGTCAGCAAGTCAAATAGCATTTGCTCACTTCATGTTTCTGTCATGCTTCAGTAATTCTTGCCATACTTTAAATTTTTTCATTATTATATTGGTTATGGTGATCTGTGATAAGATTGGCTAATTTAAAGCTCAAATTTGGGTTAGCATTTTTTAACAATACAGTATTTCTAAATTAATATATATACAGATTGTGTATATAAATCTAAATTGTGTATATAAATTAATGTTTATACATTTTTAGACATAATGCTATTGTACATTTAATAGACTATAGTATAGTACTAACATAACTTTTATATGAAACCAAAAAATTCATTTGACTCACCTTTCCACTCAAACATGTTTTATCCTCAGTCTTCCCACTTCCATAAATGACACCATCCAATATTGCTTATGGCCTAGAAATTAATTATTACCCTTTATTTCTTCCTTTGTCTTACCTCTGATGATCAATCCTCAATCAAATTCTGTTTTCCCCACCTAAATATTTTCTAAATCACTAATTCTCCTCCTATATTTATTGTCATTCCACTTTAAGCTATCTCTTTCTTGGATTTTCTACAATAGTTATTACTTTCTGTCAATCTATATAACATACAGAATCCAGAGTGCTCTTTAAAAATATAAACCTGCTGTATGAAACTTCTAAAATCTTCCATTTGTATCATCAGATTGCCGTAGAAAACCACCTACTCACTATTTACCATGGACTCTGAGACACCTCCTGATCTAGTCCTGTCCATCTCCCCCCATCGTTCTGTGTAACATTCCCCCTCTCTCTCTGAGCTCTAGCTGTATGGGTTTTTCTGTACTCCCAATGTGCAAACTCATTCCATTCTTAGATGTAGTAGTTCTCCTTATCCATGGTTTCGCTTTCCTTGGTTCCAATTATCTGTGGTAACTGGAGTTTCCTCAGTCTGGAAACAGATGATCTTCCTTCTGACATATGGTCAGAGGGTCAGTAGGGTCAGTCATGCCTAACACTAAGTCACGATGCCTATGTCTTTCACCTCACTTCATCTCATCACATAGGCATTTTATCATCTCACTGTGGCCAGTAAAAATGCCCTTTCTGGTTAAAGATCATATCAAGAGTGTCTGTGGCACATCTTTGTTGAGATCTTTGAGAAATTCAAGGCTAAACAAAAAGATGTTTGTTAAAAGTCACAAGGATGTTCTCCCCTGATATGTGACTTATAACCCAAAGTGAAGAGAAGCTTACCACAAGGAGAAATATGTGATAGCTTTTATCTAAAGGAGTGAATTGTGATAGAAAAATGCCTCAAAGAATTTAAATAACTTGTCCACTTTGAACTAAAAGGACTGGAAAGAGACCCAACAAATACAGATTTCTGAGCCCCAGATTCTATATGCAAGAAGTCAACTGAAAAAGCCCTTCAATTGCAAGCCTGGGTCATTTCTTAATGAAAAAGAAGGAAGACTTGCTTGGACTAAGGCAGTGGGGGATCAAAATCATGGAGGGAGGGCCTGAGAGCCATTTCCAGGAAATCTTAACCAGGGCCTCGGATGCCATGGGCTCAGCTACGGACCGGCACGTCTCATTTATTTTCTTTTCAAATGAGAGCATCAATTCTATGAATCCCATTCTTCTTTCACCAAAGGATGCTGAGTGTTTGGGGGACAATTTAGAAATCTTCAATTAAAGAAGAGCCACACCTAAGGAGCTTCATTTGCATTTAGTTATAATGCAGATGATGAAATTCTGAACTTGAAGTTGGTGATATAAAGGTTTGAAACTTTGGGGGAAGAGGTGAATGTCCTTGTTCGTGGGGCAGGCATGAATTGTTGTGACCACGGGGTGGACTGTATTGAATTGTCTTAAAAATGGATCACCAGTAATTTCTGTCACTCCTGTGTGTACATGACACTTTGTACATCTAAAGGTAGAGTGTATTCTACGTCTCCTTAAATCTGTGATAGCCTGTGAATGGCTTTGACCAGCAGAAATCCATTGCAGTGATGTTTTGAGACTTTTGAACTACAGCTGTAAGGGGTGTCAAGCTTAAGTATGTGATGCTATATAAGCCAAACCCCATTCTTTTTATATTTTTAACTCCCTTCAGAAGAAGAATTCTTAAATTTATGTTGGTTGTCCACAGGTCTTTAATAATCTCTCCCTACTATGTGGTCTCAAGCCTTTAGTCCCCTTACAGCTATAGTCCAAAAGTCTCAAAACATCACTGCTGCAGATTTCTGCTCTACCCACCTGCTGTGGCTCCTGGCCCCCTTCAAACCAGAAGGTCTGGAGGGAACTCTTTGGGGCGGTATGACTAGTGGTGCTCGATCCGCGAGAAGGGCAGGCAGAGACAATAGTTTGCAGAGCAAGGCCAGAGGACTTGTTTGGCCATGGAATTGAGGCGTGGGTTGGCTTAAGACACCAAAGAGCTTTACTGGCTTTAGACCTGCTTCTCCCACTGCTCCCAGGCAGGGAAGCTAATTCACAGCCACTCATTACTGAATACAGCCTACAGCCTGCCAAACCAGGGAACCTCACCAGAGCACCGGGAAGCTGTGAAGCCCATTTGACAGCCCTGCTTATAGTGGCATTTGAACAGAGAGCACAGTCTATGTCTTTCCCCATCTTCAGAGAGAAACCAATGGCCCTAATCTGGGGAAGGAAATAGATACTCAGGTAATTAAAGTGCAGAAAATCTTTAATAAAAGTACCCTTGGAAGACAACATCAAGGCATACAATATTTAAAATGAAAAAGATTAATGATAAGGAGAGAATACTGAAAGCAGTCAGAGAAAGAGAAAAGATTACTTATAAAGTAAACCCCATCAGTCTATCAGCAGACTTCTCAGCAGAAAGTTTATAAGCCAGAGGGAGTGGCATGAAATATTTAATGTATTAAAACAGAGGGATATTCTACCAAGAATTCTCTACCCAGCAAGATTATCATTCAAATTTGAAGGAGAGATTAAACATTTCCCAGATAAATGAAGAGTGTAGGAATTTATAACCACTAACTTAGCATTACAGGATATGTTAAATGACTGCTGTAGATGGAAATGTTCCTAAGCCTAGTTTTCACTAGTGAAAATAAACCCATAGTAAAGATAGTAGACCAATTATTACAAAGCAAGTATGAAAATAAACAAACAAAAAAAGATAGTAAAACCAACAATACACAAAATCAGTAGTGGGATATACAAAAAGTGTAGTAATGACATGTAATACATAAACTAAGGAGGAGGAAGAAAAAGAAGAAAAAATTTGGATTGTGTTTGAAAAATAACAATCATCAACTTAATATAGATGGATATATAGTTAGGGAGCTATCCTGGAACCTTATAATAACCACAAACCTAAAGACTATAATAGATACACACAAAATGAAAAGAGAGATTTCCAATCACAACACTAAAGAAAACCATCAAATAACAAGAGAAGAGCATGAGGTGGGGTGGGGGAGGGAGAAATGAACTGAGAGGAGCAATCAAGACAACCAGAAAACAATAAAATGGTAATCAGTACATGCCTATTAATAATTACCTCAAATGTTATGGACTGAATGCACCAGTCAGAAGACACAGAGTTACACAATGAATATAAAAACACAACCTACTTATATGCTGCCTACAAGAGACTCATTTCAGACCCAAAGACATACACACAGTAGAAGTGAAGGGATGGAAAAAGATATTCCATGCAAATAATAGAGAGAAAAAAACATTAGCAGTACTTATATAAGACAAAATACATTTCAAAACAAAGAAAGTAATAAGAGACAAAGGTCATCACATAATGATAAAAGGGTCAGTCCAACAAGATGATATAACCATTAAAAATATATATGCACCCAATATAGGAACACCTAAATATGTAAAATAATCACTAAGAGAATTAAAAGGGAAATAGACTGCAACACACTCATTTTAGGAGACTATAACACACCACTCACATGAATAGACAAATCAATCAGACAGAAAATAAAGAAAGAAACAGAGACACCAAACAATACATCAGATCATATGGATGGAACAGATATCTATGGAACATTCTACCCAAAAGCAGCAGATACACATTTTTCTCAAGAGGACATGGAACATTCTCTAGAATAGATCACATACTATCCCACAAAAAGATCTCAATAAATTACAAAAGATTGAAATTGTATCAAGTAACTTCTCAGATCACAGCGATATGGAAGTAGAAATAAATTACACAAAACAAAAAAGCCTACAAATAGATGGAGGCTAAACAACATGTTTCTAAATAATCAATGGATCAATGATTAAATTAAAATAGACATCAAGGAATACAAAGAAACAAATGAAAACAAAAATTCAACAGTCCAAAATGTGTGGGATGCTGCAAAAGTGGCTCTAAGAGGAAAGTACATTGCAATATAGGCTTACCTCAAGAAACAAGAAAAATCAAAAATGAACAGTCTAAACTCACAATCAAATAAACTAGAAAAAGGAGTACAAATGAAGCCCAAAGTTAATAGAAGGAGGGGCACAATAAAGATCAGAGCAGCAATAAATAAAATAGAGAAGAATAAAATAATAGAAAAAAATGATTAAATCAAATGCTGCTTCTCTGGGGAAAAAAAAAATAAACCTCTAGCCAGATGTTTCAAGAAAAAAAGAGTACACTAGTAACAAAATCAGAAATGAAAAAGGAATAGTCACAATGGATAACACAGATATACAAAGAATTATTAGAGATTACTATGAAAAATTATATACCAATGTTTTGGACAATCTAGAAGAAATGGACAAATACCTAGAAAAGGACAATCTTCCAAGACTGACCAGGGAAGAAACAGAAAATCTGAACAGACCAATTACCAGCAATAAAATTGAATTGGTAATCAAAAAACTCCCAACCAACAAAATTCCAGAACCAGATACTTTACAGCTGAATTCTACCAAACATATAAAGAGCTGATACCCACCCTTCTTGAAGTATACCAAAAATTAAAAGAAGAGGGAATACTTCCAAACTCATTCTATGAAGCCAGCATCACCCCAATACCAAAACTAGACAGATAACACACAAAAAAGAAAATTATAGACCAATATCCCTGATGAATATAGACACAGAAATCCTCAAGAAAATATTAACAAACCAAATTCAAAAATACATCAAAAGATCATCCAACACAGCCAAGTGAGATTTATTCCATCGATGCAAGGATGATATAATGTTCATAAATCAGTCTATATCATACACTGATATTAATACACTGCATTAACAAAAAGAAGGATAAAAACCACTAGATCATCTCAATAGATGCTGAAAAAGCATTTAGCAAAATTCAACATCCATTCATGATAAAAACTCTTAACCAAAATGAGATAGAGTGTATGTATCTCAACATAATAAAGGCCATATACAACAGATCCACAGTCAACATAATACTTAATGGTGAAAAGGTGAAAGGTTTTCCTCTAAGATCAGGAACAAGACAAGGATGTCCACTCTTACTATTTTATTCAACATAGTACTGAGGACTGGAAGTCCTAGCCATAGCAATCATACAATACAGAGGTAAAAGGCATCCAAATTTGTAAGGAAAAATTTAAACTGGCACTATTTGCAGATGACATACATAGAAAACCCTAAGGAATCCTCCAAAAATATATTATAACTAGTAACTAATAGATTAGCAAAGTTGCAAGATACAAAACTAATACACAGAAATATGTTGCATTTTTTATATACTAACAACAAACTAGCAGGAAGAAAAATCAGGAAAACAATTCCATTTACAATTGCATCAGAAAGATTTAAATACTGAGGAAGAAACCTAACCAAGTCAGTGAAAGATCTGTACTCTGTAAAGTATATGACACCCAGGAGATAAATTAAAGAAGATACAAATAAATGAAAATCTATCCCATGCTCATGAAAAAGATGAATTAATATTGTCAAAATCTCCATCCTGCCCCAAGCAATTTACAGATTCAATGCAATCCATATCAAAATAGAATTTTTCAATGAACTAGAACAAATAGTTATAAAATTCATATGGAACCACAAAAGACCCTAAATAGGCAAAAACATCCTGAAAAAAAACAAGAAAGTTGGGGGTGTTATGCTCCCTGACTTCAAGCTATACTACAAAGCTATGGTAATCCAAAAGTATGGTACTGTCACAAGAACAGATCCATAAGTCAATGGAATAGAGACCTACATATATGGTCAATTAATATATGATAAAGAAGGCAGGAATATACAGTAGGGAAAAGACAACCTTTTCATTAACTGGTGTTGGGGAAACTGGACAGCTACATTCAAGAGAATGAAACTGGATTACTGTCTAACTCCATACACAAAAGTAAACTGAAAATGGTTAAAGACCATAAAACTCTTAGCTTCAGCAGAACAAAAAGGCAACCAATAGCATGGGATAATATATTCATAAAAGGCTCATCTGATAAGACATTAAGATCCAAAATATATAAAGAGCTCATATACCTCAAAACCAAAAAAAATAAACTAATTTAAAAATGGGCAGAGAACTTGAACAGACATTTCTCCAAAGAAATACAGATGGCCAACCAGCACATGAAAAGATGCTCCACATTGTTAATCATCAGGGAAATGAAAATTAAAACCACAATGACATGTCACCTCACACCAGTTAGAATGGCCACTATTCAAAGGACAAGAAATAACAAGTTTTGGCGAGCATGTGGAGAAACGGGAACCTCCTACAGTGTTAGTGGGAATGTAAATTGTTACACTGTGGAAAGCTGTATAGAGGTTCCTTAAAACACTCAAAATATAAATAATATTTGACTCAGTAATACCACTTTCAGGAATTTACCTGAATTAAACAAAATCTTACATCTCATCCTCTATTCTCCCTCTGGTTTCTACTATGCCTTGCTCCTTCCTTTCTCTGCAAGGCCCCTGGAGTTGGAATGGGAATGGAGAGAGTACAACTTCTGTTACTACATCCTTCTTTTGCAAGTACTTACTCATTTTTCTTTTCCAGTAAGAGCTCATATTTCCTCTTCTGATACTCTGTCCAAATGTATACACCAAGGCCCCAAGAACTTAACATTTTCTGTTGTCATAACTATCTCTACACCAAATATAAAAATTCTTAGGAGTAGCAACACTTACTTATATTAATATCTCTCCTACCCCACATTTAGCCCAGTCATTCCTACAAGGTGACCACCAAGCAAATAGTTTGAAAACAAAGATTTTATTAAAATCTATTTTTTCTGAATGCATATTATATTATTATGTTTGCAGGTACCGAATTTTCACAAATTGGACACATCTTTGTGATCAGCAACCAGATGGAGAGACAGAACACTGCCAACATACCAGACGCTCTCTCATTCTACCTTCTAGCCATAGATTTACCTCTCCATGAATAACAATTATCCTGACTTTCAGCAGCACAGGTTAGTTTCAGTAAGCTTTGTATCTTATAAAAATAGAAATACATTGTTTGTACTCTTTTATATCTGACTTGTTTCACTCAATGTTTGTGAAATTCATTCACATTGTTGCTTTTAGTTACAAATCATCCATGTCTCAATATATCCCAAAATATTTATCTAGTTAACTATTGGTAGACACTTAGGCATTTTCTAGTTTGAGGCACTAAAGAATAGTGCTATTATAAACATTTTGGTATGTGACTTTTGGTATACATATATATTTATTCTGGTTTTATACCTAGAAGAGGAATTATTGGGTCACAGTTTGTGCATATATTCAGCTTTAATAGACAAAGCCAAATATCTCCCAAACTGGTTATAACATAGAAATTACAATATACATTCTTGATATATTAGAGTATATTACACAGTGCTTTTACCATTTCCCCAATACCTTTAGAGTTAAAAGATTTTAAACTCTATTTACCCATTTCACATATTTCAATCTGCTGTTAAACTCACTCATTATTTCAGACGTTATATATTTTTTTAGTTCTATAAGTTCCAGTTGATTTTATTTCAATTATTTGCTGAAATTACTATTTTTATCTTGCTATTTTCCTAAATATACTAACAAATGTTATATTAAAGTAGTTGTCTACTAATTCAAATATCTAGATAAAATGGGAGGTCTACTTCTGCCTGTTTTGTTTATTAATTGAAGGTCACATCTGCTACCTTTTCTCATATCAGGTAATTTTGAATTTTATTCTAGCAATGTGAAGAAAAAAAGAATTGCAGGGGCTTTTTTAGTAAAAGCTTCCTTTTTCTTCTTTTAGTTGTATTGGTTGAGGACTGACCCCTTAGCTATCAGAAATTAATCTGGATGGAAACTGGGTGCAGTTTTAGTAAGACTAGGTCTGTCTGTGGTACCCTCCTGTTCTTAGTGTGTGGCCATCCCAGCCTTCTGACTGACAATTTATGCTGTCTCCACAGAAATGAAAGACTATGGGATATTCAAACCTGCCCATCACAGTTGTGTGTCCAGATTCCAGTCCATGTCTTCAGCCTGATATCCCAAGACAGCAGTGCCAGGTAGCTTGCAATCTGGCAAACATCTGGAGATAGGCAACTACAGTTAGTTTGAGGCATGCTCCCATCATGGCTGCTCTCTGCCTCCTAAACACAGGGAGACTGTGGAAGTTTTCATTTTACTTTATTTTATTTTTTATAAACATTGTTGCAGTGTTAAGCCCCACTTGCCAGCCATTTGCAAGCACCATCATCAGTAGATACTCCAGGAAAAAATGACTGGCACCATTGGTTTCTGTTAAATAATTCTTTGTTTCTGAAATTTTGGTTCCTTTAGTATTTATTTCTTCTTGACTGTTCTGGATGATTTTCAAATGTAATTCCTATAATTTTTATAATTTATAATTTTTATAATTTATCATTACAGTGGCTGTAGGACTACTGGTATACTATAAGTTAGTACATCCTCCTCAGGAATCAAAAATTTAATTTAAATTTGACAGACAAAATTTCTGAAGCTGTATCCTTTATTACTATAATGTCGGGGGATGAGAAAATTGCCTTATATTTTACCTATCATTATTAATAGATTTTCAGCTTTTAGTTATTCATTATGGGATATTGTCATCTTGCCAACTTTAAAAGTTAACGAGACTCCAAGGCAATTTAGGAAAAGATGCTGAATAGGGTTAAAGAGAGTCTAAAATGAAAATGAGCAAGTAGTAGAGATCTTGTGATGTACTTTGTAAGAAAACGTTCTTTTCATATTACACATTTTTCCCACACTGGGATATTTCAGTATCTGCTTGCCAAAATTCTTTGTACTTTATATAAACTTTAGAGTCCTGAGCTCTGTATTTTATGTTCTATTATTCCAGGAACTGTGGATTTATTATTACTTTTGTCCATGTCAAACAGTGGGTCTGAGGTATTCTTTATACAAGTAGTAGCTGTATAAATCAAAGCATTAATCTAAAACTTCATATTCTTCCAAAATATTTTATGAAAATAGTGGTGTTAGCATCTGTATCCAATAGAAAGTGGTTAAGAGCTTGTGCTCTGGACTGAGGGGTTATAATCTCTTCTCTACATTTTCCTAGGTACCTGGTTATAGGAAAATCAGCTCATTGATCTTTCTATGCCTCAGTGTCTTCTTCTAGACAATAGGAATAATAATATTTATATCATATTTTTCTTTGTGCATTCAAGACTCAATATAAAAATATGAAAAGGACTTCGGACAGTGTCTGGCACACAGGCCTTTTTATTTTGATGTATGTAATTTTTCACAAAGCCTAATTTGTAGATACATACTCATAATTGTTAGCACAATCTACTTTTGCCTTCTGACCTGAAAGCTGTAAAAAACACAAGTCCTGATTAAAGTTAAAAGTAAGTGATATCTTATTTTATAAGATATTATCAAATCCTGTGATGAATTATTTCTGGTTTGCTTATTTTCACATTCTCTTCATTAAGAAAATTTTCATTTTATTCAAATAGAAGAAATGTAGCTGATGTTTATCAGAAAAAAATTTAAAAGCCTACATTTCCCAGTATCTCACAGAGTTCTAAGCAGGTAAAGGACATAAGTCACTAGGTAGAGCTACCTGGAAACCTTTTAACGGAATGCAGTCAAGGTGGTAGTGTTTACTTTTTTCCTGAGGAAGCCTAGCAATTTTGCAACCACCAACTGAAGGTCATGAGAACAAAAATATGTTCAAAAGATGTCTTGGTTGGGAAAGTGCCTAAAATCCTCTTGGCAATTATGGAGTTACTGTGGTAGTCCTGACTGTCTACACCTTCATATTGCTTGTGATAAAAATAGAATTGTTATTTGGTTAAAGTATTATAACCCTGGTTTTCCTGTTATATTCCAACAGAAATTGGAGGAAAGAAAGTAGCAGGAATTTGGAAGCTAGTCTAAAGAAGCTTAGAATGCTGAATACAAAAATGAATCCTATAGAAGAAGAAAGGCATTATCGGTGACAAATTTTGTCTTTTTAATTCCATTTCTTCTCTTGTCCTTCACAGGCTCCAATATTTCTATCAAAAGTCTTCTAATATTAGAAACCTTGTAGTTGTTAAAATGGATCCAATCATTGTACATACACCTGAGGTATTATTTTGTTTGATTCTCCTCAGAGATATATTTAAAGAAACCTTGATTGTTCCCCCAGATGACAAATTTAGAGTATAGTTTTTCAGTTATAAATTCATGTTAATTACTTTTAGGTTTT
Organism: Manis javanica; assembly: GCF_040802235.1. Taxonomy (NCBI): domain Eukaryota; kingdom Metazoa; phylum Chordata; class Mammalia; order Pholidota; family Manidae; genus Manis; species Manis javanica. Next base: position 121,815,186 of record NC_133160.1, on the reverse strand, counting down.
CTTAAGCTCACCAAAAATACCTTTGTATATCTTGTAAGGTCTACTTGAGGGTAAGAAAATTAACAATTTACACTAACTTTTATCACTGATCAATGAATGTACATGTTCTTGTTCTAGTATATCAGAATTTTTCATACATGCTCCCTAGTGTTGAATATATGGACCTTAAAGCTATGTTGCTATCTCCTTGACCTTGGTTGTCTGAATTGAGGAATATTATAGCATAATTTTATTTTTCCTTCACTGATCCATTCTCCTATATCCCCAAATTTAATTTCTCTCCTTTATACTTTCTCCACCTTCAATAAACATCTGTACAATTTATGCACATTAAAACTCATTAGTGTTCTAAGTGTAAATATTGTAACAACACAGGAGCTAATCCAATAGAGTAAATTTTGTTTCCAGTTTTATTACAGATGATACCCAACATTTTCCTGGTCTTTTTGTTTTCAGCACTTCACAGTACCATGTTCCTTAGGACAAAAAATTCAGAGTGAGTTACACATATACATTTATGAAAAATATATCACAAAGATTATAATGTAGTGCTTTTATTCTTAAATGAATTATCTTGCATTATTTCATCCTTAGTTTTATTAAATATCCCTTGCAAATTTTCTGTCCCCTTATCCCTCATATTAACAGGAGTTTGAATATCCACTATTTTTTGAAATAAGTAAATAATATACATCAACTATGCTGAATTAAAGTAAGCATTATAGGCATTTGAAACAAACTTTACATTTCTAACATAAATCTTCTGTTCTGGAATGTCACTTTATAGTTTTAATTGTTGGACTTGCCAAAGGTCGCCATTCCAAAATTTTGATTTGAAAATAAAAAGAAAAAACTGTAATACCTTTGTTAACAAGACTCACAGCACTATTTAAACTATTGAATAAATGTTAAACATTCTTTGGATAGCAAATTCTGATGCTATAGTCTCAATTTGAATCAAATATAAGATACATAAAATGGTAAAAAGAAAATCAGTGGATGCATTATTAAAGTTAAACCACACATGACTTTAAATTCCAACAACCATTTTATTTCACTTTTAAAGAAATTTAAATCCCCCTACAAATATTTCTATTCTACCCATATTGGAAGCTCAGACTTGAAGGGATTAATATTTTCACAACATTTTTCATTTCCTAATTTTTACCTTCTTTTCGATTGTGCTGACATTATAGTATTACATTTAAATTAAGAAACCCACAGCTTTTGCCAAGAGTGTCAAAACATGGCATATTAAGCATGCATTAGCCATAAATTTATTTTTGGTCTTTTGGAGGTGGCTAATATTTTACAATTGAAATATACATTGCATTTTCTAGAATTCCAATTGTTTTTAGATAAATGTATCTGTATTTATCATCTTGATTTAGTTTGTTGGGGAAAATATACATAGTTTGTAACAAAATAAACAAAGGAGTTGAAAACTTTAAAACGTCATTCAAATCTACCTAAGGATGTCTACATGATTGGTAAATTTTTTAAAGTGAAGTTTTGTGAATAGTTGTGAAAAAATGCATGTTATTTTTTAAAATTAAAAACAAGAACACTGGTTGGCAAAATGTATCAAGATGCAGGCACTTCCAGACAAATTATTATGTACCATGCATGTAATCATGTCTATGATATAAGCCATTTGACTATGTGTAGTTTTTCTTCAATCATATGCAGCTAAAGGAGTTCAAAACAGTCATAAGATCTGTTTCCCTCCCTCCTTCCATGGCCATCCATGCTTAATTCGCTCCCCCTTACAGCTTGCAGATGTCAGAATCTAAGGAAGTGGAGCAGTGAGGGAGAAACAAGATAGTTGGAGGCATCAAAGGCAGGGTGCCATAAGAGAAAGCCAGTTAGTGGAGGTGGAGCAATATAACTTCCATTCATGAGATAATCAATCCTCTAAGTTATTCTTATATAGTACTAGGAGATTTAGCTAAGATAGAATCTTGTCATTTAACAATAATAACAGAGATTGTCATTTATTAAAGGTCTGTATTTGTAGTAGGTGCTTAAATTATTTAATAGAATATTCATATAACCTTGAAGAATGGAGAGGAATGTAAGTTGAGATTTCATGAGCAACTACTGTGTCAGCCAGTATTCAGGCAATTTAAATATGTTTCTTCACTTAATACTCATGTGAATATGTTTGAGAGATAAAGAAATTGAATCTGAGTTCCACATCACTAGTAAAATCATTGTGAGAAACTGAACTGATATGTGATTACACAATTCATGTTTATTTAATCATATGTTGAGTATAACAGTATAATATTCATTCATAAATTAAATGACACATCAATCTTGTCTGTCAAAAAGTAGTCTATTTAGTCTAAAATATCACTACCTTCTGATGACAAAATAATTTTTAAGTTGTGTGAAGTTTAAAAAATATTTAATCTATGATTACTGTTTTTTCTTTTTACTGCCAAGATTATTACAGAGATAAGAGAGAAACAGTATCATTAATACTAGGTATTTTAAGTGCTTAAGAGTGAAGGCAGTAAATTCTCTAGGATTTAAATACAAGGGATATTTTTCTCATTGTTGTGGAGAAAGGGGTGTTTGATCGGGGCTTATAGATAATCTGTTTCTCAATATCATTTAGTTTAAAGCAAATTTCAAAATCTAGAAACACTAGGAAAGTTTCTTACAGTCTAGTAATCCAAAAACAAGTCAGGGCCCTCAGTTAGGACTTCTCAGCTTTAAAGCAACACTGATAGCTACAGATGAAGGCACTACTTTCCCATTGATTAACAGGTCACTTGTTCAAAGTTCATAATCGTATATTTGACTTTCTAGTGTTTCAGTCACCCGTCATTCTTGGAGTTTTCTAATTTTTCTTCCCTTCAGTTGTTCAGCTCTTTTATTAATGCAAAACATATTTAAACTTGTAGTACAAATTGTTACTAATTATAATTCACAATGGGCTGTTAGCATTAGGCAACAGATTCTGAGATTTGCATGTGGGACATTTTGGTGGGTAGTGTCTCAAGAATAACTTCAAGTGAAGGAGGATCAGACAGAGGGAGAAGAACTGTACTGCATTCTCAGGAAAGGTCTCAGTCTGGTCCAAGAGCTCTCTGAAGCTGGGCTGGTCGTCCGGGCGGAACCCGAGTCACAGTTCTCCATGACTAGTGTGATGAGCGTCTTAATCCTTAAAAATAGATCTGAGTATCTCACCACATAATTTCCACTACAGTTGTGAATGGCTTTAATCTAATATATGAATTTCTAAGGAACACTTAAAATTTAATTTTGTCAACCCTCAATAAATACTGTATTTCCTCAATACTGTGATTTCTTGATATTTTAATGTTTTTGAAATTAGGATATATCTTATAATCAACGGGTACCTTCAGTTTCTTTTCTGAAAAGATCTGAAACTAGTTTATCCTTTACAAGAAACCTCATTGCAAAATGGAGAAAATAGACTATGCATTAAGTGGTGAAATTTTAGGTAATATCTCCCACCCATAGAAATACATCTGGCTTAAGAGTCTCTTCCTGATGCCTTAGAAGTAGATCAAATATGTGACTAACATTCTACCTATGTGTCCATGGGAGATCTTCTGCTAGGGTTTTGGTCTTTGGGGCCCTTCTGCATATCCCAGGAAACTGAATCTGAGTCATGTTGATTCAAATCCTATTACGATGACCAGGGATCACTGTATATATTTTGTAGAATATATATATTGTAGACTATTACCATCTGTAAGTCTCCATAACCTTCTATATTTTCTCACTGCACATTTTGTATCATTTTTGCTTCACTTCAGTTACCAAACGCAATCAGGTCCCTTTGGAATTCCCCAGGCTATTACATTGCTGCTCTGAGAGGTAATTTATTTAATTGAGAGTAATGTCTTGATATAGAGGAAGTAGGGTTAATAATTTATAAGATTCATAAGATAATCACTGTATAATCATGTTGGCTAACCAGTGAAATCTCCTTAAAGCCACGAAATGGCACTTGCAAAATATTTGTAGGAATGTTCTTCAGTGAATGCGGCAATATATTTCTCACATGGAATCAGACTAAAATTGTGTGGTACATCTGGGATCAGCACCTGTTTTCTTAAGTTTAATTTTTAAAACTTTCAGGCAGCCTATTTCTAGGATCCTAATTTTTTTTTCTCTATAAACCAGCTTGTAGGGAACAAAAGGATCTCTACACACCCCTGCTCCAACTATATACTATTAGATGCTTACATAAGGAGTAACAGCATGAAGATCTCAGTGATGGTAACTTCACATATATAATCTATAAAAGGACAAGCTTTATTTCCTTTCACAGAAAGCAATGACTAAATTGATTAACAAAAATACTAATGGCATAATACTTCACACTCTTTTTCAAGTTCTACATTTTCAACATCAATACCCAAAACAAAGATTACTTGTATACATTTAAAAAAATGTTTCTAGATATTTATCTAGTCCTCACTGTAAATCAAATGTTTCTTTTTTGTTTTTTTCGCCCGTGTTAAACAAACAAAAACACAGTTGAAATCACCTGTGGTCAATCTGATTGATCTCACTATGCAGAAGTCTATGGAGAATGATTGAGTCAATGCAAGACGTTAAGTGGTTGATTTTAGGGGACTGAGGAAAGATTTGCATATGCTTTTGAGTCAATCCACGTTAGAAGAAGCTTTCAGTTCCAGGGTTCACATCTGCCTGTGGACCCCCGGTATGTAACAGTAAGTTATAGTTGATCTGGATGTTATACCCGGCTAGTGGCTCACTGTATAACCTCATCTGCTGGAAAGCACATAAGCAGCAAGGGTGAACTTTGAGGCTCTGAGAAATAGCAAGAAAAGTAATTTCTGGGGAGGGAGGAAAAATGGAAGTTAAAAAAAAATTTCATGAAATATTTATGGGTTTTGCACATATCATTCTAATAAGAATGCAAATATTGTGAATGCTTTCTACTCATACAGTACTGACATTTACCAAATAGAATTCTGTTATTTGACCTCCCTCTGTAAACATTGACACTGCGCTCACATTTATAATAGATTTCTGTCTGTTTTACCGCAGTAGAATGTTTCCACAGGGAATGTTATTAGTTATTCCGGCTGCAAACGCACCTGCACGGGCTGTGCTGCTGAGCGTGCAGAAGGCACCAGCCCAAACCCCGGAGTCTCTTAACAGACCTTAGCTGCATTACTGCCATGGATCCAACATCCATCCTGAACAGCAGGGTAGAAAACTTCTTCCAACACTTCATTTCCATAGAAATGAGGATCTAACTTCTACTCTTGCATTTTCTCGTAGCAGTACCTACTGTCCCCTTCCTCGCATCCTAATCTTTATCCTTTATCCATTAGCTGTAGAGAGTCTCGGATCGCTTTAATAAAAACTATTGGGAAAAGAGGATGAACATAGGAATATAGAAATGTTAAGAAAAAGATCAATACCAACAAGTTCATTTAATGAGAATGGGGGAAGGCAAGAACTTAGTCTATTTTTTCAAACGATTGAACATTAACACAAATTGCATTACTGAGATACTGTCTTAGATCAGAAATATTTTCCAAGTAAATTTCCTATTGATCAAGTTCTTTAGTAGTTATATTTTTGTAATGTTGTGTATGGTGGAGATGGAGACAGGATTCAGGCCAAATTAGTAAAAATGTTAAGAACAGTCTATGCAATAGCTTAAACTGGAAGCAACTGGTAAAACACCAGCCCAAATATGAATTAAAATTCCATCATAAATACTGTCATTCTGAATCAGTAAGGATATTTATAGACAACAACAGGATTTTATTATAATATCATCTGGCTTGACTAATTTCAAGTAATTCATAGAGGTGATTTTTAATGCTATGCACCCGGTAGTCAGTTTTATTTTATGTACCTATTTTGAGCTAGTTGCTTTGAAGACATCTCTCAATCTCATGTGATAGGCCCGGTCTTGACTTTGCTGACCCTTTTGTGGTTCAGGTTAAAAATCAGTCTATGATTCTGATGATTTTGTTGTTATTTGCTTAAGGAAGTTGTCAGAGGACATGACTGTCAGTCAACCCTCGAGCTGTTCCCAGGCAATTGGATGCTCATAACCCACCCCCTGTCCTTAGAATGTCCTTCTCCACACCAGAAGCTTCTCAAGGACACAATGTTGAGATAGGAATGGGTTGTTGAGATCCTCTGAATGGTATACATGATTGAATTCAGTTAAGGCTTCTATATAAACTATTAAGATTCTGGCCACTGGGTACAGAGATCTGTTAATCTTGCAGCCATCCAAGACAAGCCTCCTATTTAATTTCCTTTGCTCATCAAATCCACCACCTACCAATCTGGAATGGTCTGCCTCTTTCTTCAGTCTCTCTTTGCCCTCTGTATGGGGGCCAGTTTCAGATTTCATCTGAAAATTCCCAAGTTTGTGAACCAACATTACTCCTGCTCACAAAATTGTAATTTTTTCTCATTTGGCTCTGTTTGTGTTACCTACAAACTATATTCATGACTACTTGAAAACCAGCAGCAATAATAATAAATGTTAGTTTTCAGTCAAAAGCTTAGTTAGATAATATTATTTAAATTCAACCTCTAAATGTTAGGCTGAAGGAAGGAAAAAGAAGAACATGCAAACAGAACAGAGAGATGCCATAGGGGGAGAACAGACCAGACCCCAAGGTCCATGCCTTATGTGGAAAGGGGGCAGCTCTTCCTGAATTCCATCCTTCTGATGTGCCAACTAAGACCCGGATGTCAGCCTCCTCTCTCTTGGAAGGAAAAAAGTTTCTAGTTGTCTATTATGTCACCTTTAGCCAATCATACCTCTCCACACCCCCTAGGATAACTTGTCCACTCCTCCCCCTCCTAATGTCTTATAAGTCCCCACCTCCCTGACTGGGTGTGACTTCCCCGGCCTGTAATACCCAGGCTGTGGAACATCACCCGGGTGTGCATTCAAATAAACTACCTGACTCTTTGTTGCCTCTCTTCACCTGCTTATTTCAGCTAAAATTTATCTTACATTTGGTGCTGAAAAACCCGGAAAGGAGTGTGAATGCAGGGCCCCAACTGGCCACCGGTGGCTCTGCCTCCTCCTTCTCTGACCCAGGACCTCAGCCTGCTCTCTGCTGCATGGACTATTTTCCGATGAGTCCCTCAGTTTCCCCTGGTCTGTTTCCCTCCCTAATTCCATTTCACCTTGTTCATTAGAAATCATACATATGTCCAGGTGGCCCACCCTCTGCAGGCATCCAGCCTACTCCTGGCCCTGCAGTGGGGGAGACGTCCCTACCCCAGGCTTCCAGGCCGTCTCCCCTGACTTGGCGTGCTTGGGACGCTGGGCACTCCTCTCAGCGGGATTAGTTGGGAAGTGGTACAGACATGGGGAACCAGCCGTCAAAAGCAGAGGCTCCGACCCTGTTGCAGTGTCTCATTTCTAATTTGGCTACTCTATATTTGTCTCTGGAAGTTTGCAAATAGAAGCTTGTCTTTCTTTGCTCTGAGGCCAGGCCTCAGTATCCCTTGGACAACCAATCTCTCTGGCCCCCTGAGGGAACTTCCAATTTTAGCCTCCTCACCACCTTGATTAATTATTGCCACTGGAGCGGAGAATAGAGTGAAATCCCATATGTGCAGGTTTTCTGGACTTGACACTCCTGTCCAGACCTTAATGTTGTGTTCAATGACTCACGTTCTCCTGACCTGATCTCCAGTTAAAGATTGTCAGCCTCTTACTCTGCTCAGTCCTTCCTTTTCAGATCTGCCAGAAGACCTCAGTCGCCTGCCTCCCTCAGCTCGCGATCCCCTCCCCTTCTCTCCACCACCATCTTTAAGTCCTTTGTCTTCACACGTGTTGCCACCATCATAAAGTTCTGCATTCTCAACCATGCCATTGTCCTGCTCTCCTCTTCCAGTGGCTGCACCACACCCCTCCCCCTCTCCTTCTACCTTCACTGCCCTCTTCCCCCACTGGAACACGCTCCTCCTGCACTCTGGTTCCAGAAGCCGCAGACTAGAAGCTGAGGAGAGGGAAGGCAATTGGATATCAGTGACTCAAGTCTTCATATCGGTTTGTCTGTCTGTGTATATGTTTTTGTGTGGGAGGTGTTGTTGACTGTAGTCGTTGTATCTCAGTTTGTACATTTGTGTGTCTAGGTGTATAGATGAAAAATATTTTATTTAAAAACAAATGCTTGTGAAAATTGGGCATTCTAAAACTTCCATAAAATCTGATAAAAATGTTAAGCATTAATGCTAATTTGGATTTGGCTGAGGCAGGCATGTCTTTGTTGTTATCAGCTGCCTAAGTTTACCTAAGGTCATTTCAGTTGATGTTACCTCTAAATCTTTTAAGAATAAAATGCTTAAAGGCTTGGTTTTGTCTAATATTCAGTAAAGGTTTTGTAAGTAATCTAGCATAGTTGCTAAATATAAGTAAACAAGCCTTGCAAATAAATATCTTAATAATAATATTGTATCAATGTGTAACAGTGTATATATATGCAAACAGCCTGAGAATTTTTGTAGTAACCAAAATTCTTAAAGTTTGCTAAGTTATATAGACATATTTTGTGCCTAATAAGATATTGTGCTATAAAGCACATTTCCAAAAATGATAATATGCATTCATAGATGTATCAATCTGAAGAATGCTAGTGTAACAGTTTACAGTAGCCTATTTTTTAGTGTTCACTGAAAGTTAAAGTAATAGTTTTAAGTTCTAATCAAAACTACTTAAAGTAGTAAGGAAAACATTTCTGCATGCTCAAAAATATGTCTTTTAATAAAAGAAAGTAACTGTTCTAAAGTACAGCTGTTTATTTAGAAGGATAAATCTAAATGTAAAAAGAAAGTTGTAAAAAGTTTGTAGAAGAATTTAATATGGTCATGCTATATAAAATTAAAGCAAATGAGTCTCAGTATCAAGTACACAGAAAAATTAGAATTTTGTTTTCAGTTAAAAAGACAGTTTTCTTAACTGTTAGTCTGCTCTTAATATTGAAAGATTGTAGAGAGTTCTTCTAATTGTTTTATCAAAGCAGTTTCTTATGCTTAAAGTCTCAGTGAGTTGTCAGAGTCTTTAAGAAAATGAGATCTTAATATTAAAAGGACTAAAAGCTAAACTTTGCTAACAACTGTGTAACCTTCTTTATTTGCCTTTGAAGTACTTTGTTGTCATTCTAGTTAATTGGATAAGTATTGCTTCATGGCAACCTATAATCCTATTTAGGCAAGTGCCAAAAAAACTTTCTTCTGACAACTTCCCAAAATCAAATTCAAAAAGGTGCTTTTACCTCTAGTTAACTCTGATATTTTCCAGAAGGCCCCTGGAACATGTCAGAAGAACTTTTTATCATTGGAGAAAGTATTTAGCTAATTTATCTTATTTATCTGATATATAATTACCTGCTTAATTATCTAGAAAGCACTGTCAAAAAGAAGAATGCTAAACTTTATTACTAAATGTTTTGTGTTACAAAAATATCAGAATTTCTTTATGTCAACTGTCTTACAGTAAGCAATCATCAAATCTTTAACCATTGTCATTTGTAAGTCTTTTATTATTTATAGTCACTGTTTTATTACTCTTAAGCTAGTAAAGAACTAGATTTCAGCAGAACAGATATTAGTTATATAGGATTAAGTAAACTAAGGAAGATGATTTTGTAGCTTTTTGTTTCAAATGTTGTTGATAAAGTGTTTTAAGCTTTTTTCTCTTAAGCTGACAGCAGTTTAGTAAATGACTGCCTTTATAAGCAGAATTAAAACTTTATCTTTCTCTTTACCTTTCTCTCAGTGACTATTTTTATATTTCATGGCAGTATGTTTATTTGCACAAGTTCAATAAGAATCTGCTTTCCTTGTAAAAGGACCAATTAAAAACACTGGTTATATTACCAAGGCTTTGACTGGAACATCATACCTGAGAGACACGTGTGTAAACTCAGATATGAACAGACAGCTTTAAGGAACTAAGATTGACTTTATAAAGCCAACAAAGCCCCTTAAAAGAACTGACCTGGTACCTTGCTTACAGAGTTCCCAGCAGCCTTACCAGGTAAGTAAAGAAGGTCACTGCCTGGCAAGTGCAGAAACCTCAGGAATGTTTTATGAACCTCAGAGAAGAGAAGAATTCACCCAAATGTACAGGCACTGCAGGCACAACCTGAGGGCAAGTCTAGCTTGGCTTTCTGGCCTCAAGAAGCCTTTAAAAGTCCAATCTGAAATTCCTTATAAAAAGTTCCAGCAAAGCATATTTAAAAGAGCCTATATAATCAATTGCTTTTCTTGCTGCACTTATGCAAATAATCAGCCAATCGTTAATTATTTTCTTAATCTGACTACTTCTAATAAAAATAAGGGTGATTTTAGAGAAAAGTATTGTTTCAATAATGCAGTCTTATCTATATACTAAATCCCAATACTAGTCATTGAGATGTAAACTCGATTCAGAATTCCAATTCCCCATAATAGCCTGGCTAATGCCCCTACTGGGCCCCTTAATAACAGTTTGTAGTTTACTCTTAGTTACCCCTTGTGTCCTCAGGTTCCTCCAACAGCAGCTAACCCAGATGATCCAGGTTGCCACCAACCAGATGTTACTTCACTGTTATGCACCTCTTCCCATTAAACCCTCTCATTCGGCCTAATACCAGCCTCAAACCCCCACGATGTCCCTTGTCAGCTGGAAGTAGCCAGATCAAGTCGTCTCCCATTATGACCAAAAGGCTGGAATGTTAGGCTGGAGGAAGGAAAAACAAGGACATGCAAACAGAACAGAGAGATGCCATAGAGGGAGAAGAGACCAGACCCCAAGGTCCATGCCTTATATGGAAAGGGGAGAGCTCTTCCTGAATTCCATCCTTCTGATGTGCCAACTAAGACCCGGATGTCAGCCTCCTCCCTCTTAGAAGGAAAAAAGTTTCTAGTTATCTATTATGTCACCTTTAGCCAATCATACCTCTCCACACCCCCTAGGATAACTTGCCCACTCCTCCCCCTCCTAATCCCTTATAAGCCCCCACCTCCCTGACCGGGTGTGACTTCCCTGGCCTGTAATACCCAGGCCGTGGAACATCACCCGGGTGTGCATTCAAATAAACTACCTGACTCTTTGTTGCCTCTCTTTGCCTGCTTATTTATGCTAAAATTTATCTTACACTAAATACTCTTTAATCCAGCTAACATGTGTTAACCACTATGCTTAGGGATTATACTAGGCAATGGGGGAATAATCCCTGCTCTTAAGAAATTCCAAATGTAGTAGAGATGATGGATAAGTAAAAATATATTTCCAAATCACTCTGATACATGTTAAAGTGTAGAGTATTTTTTGTTTGTTAGCTGAAGGTCTGTGATTAAAGAGAATGAAATAGCATGTACAATATTAGCAGAAATAGCATGTACAAAATCCCAGGTATAGATTGTAGCTAAAAAACATTATAATAGTGACTATTATAAAAATATTTTATATTAAGTCTTACAACATATTTTCTATACTACATAATAACTTCACATCTAAATTTTGAGTTTTGCAAAAATATGAGGATAAAAAATATGAAAAGTGATTATTCTAAATGAGAATAATGTGTGTGTATACATGAACACAAATGAATGTGTGTTTTATCTGATGGTGCTTTATAAAATGCAAACAAAATCTGTAATTTGTTTACCTAAAATCATCTGAGACACCCTTTTACAATAGCAGAAAAAAAAAAATCAGGGGCAAGTGATTCCTCTCTCCTCTGGACATTTTTAACACTAGAAACTTTTACATGCCCTAATGTTTCTGCTTCTCTTAGTCAAAGATTGTATTTGAAAGAAGAATCATGTTACCATAAAAACAGCACCTGCTCTAGAGTCGGGCAGGAATGGGTCACATTACGCCCAGGCACTAATTATTTGTGTAACTCCAAATTTAATTAAAACTCTTAACTTCATTTTTTTTTTTTTGTAAAAGGAGAATGATACTGCCATACATAGTGGAAAAAATTAAGGATGTTGTAAAATGGTTTTCAAACATAGGAATGTACGAATTCATTATCATGATGCTTATTTGCCTTGATTTAACTTTGATAAAAAAAATTTTGAATGAAGGCATTGGACAACCTAATGTAGTTTGCATGAGGATATAGACCCCACTTGGATAGTCCTTATGCATCATATTCCTTTTTGTTTTCTCCTTTGGACTTTTTTATAAAGTAATGGAATTATGAAACTGCAGTATTATTATGTACTAAATGCATATTCATTTGAGATATAAAAATAAATATAGTAAAAACAAAAGATAAAAACTAGGTATAATATTCCTGTGATCAACAAATGCAAAACCCAAGTAAATTTCTATTAAATACAGAAAAAAAAAATAGAACAAAAGAAAAATAGCTTAACTATCTTCATCAATTAATTTCTTGATCAAATACTAAGCAAATTTCAATGCATTTCTCTAGGTTAGGTTCTTATAAGGGAAAACGTGAAGAATGAGAAATATATTATGATAACTCCAGTTTTTGACAGAGGTAGAACTTCATGTATTTCTGGGTATGTAACAAGAATTAAGTGTATAAATATAATTCAACAAAATGTAGTTGCAATTAAAATTCTGCCAACTATTGTGGTCTTGGGAAAAGCAACTGATCATTGAGTAAGAATTTAATTATTCTTAGATCGTTTTATGTAGGGCACAGCAGTTGCTGCACTCACCTTATTAATCAGTGCAAAGGACCATTCTGATTACCTAGGAACTACTGTGGGTAATAAGTCCCATGCTGCTCATAGCAGTAGAGGAAAAAATTAGTAGAAAATAATGATACCAGGTCTGGATGGCTAAGGTTGTTGATAAATATCTTATATGGTATGTTTAGTTATTTTTTTAAAAATATTTTAATAAATAATTGATGCAATTAACAGCTGAATTGGATCCCTGCTCCAGAAAGAAAAAAATTCAAAACGTCCAAAAGTTAGTCTAAATAAAATAAATGCCTAGTACCAATTTTCTTTTTCTTTTCCTCATAATGGTTATTTTATAAGGCTAGACCAGATATTAGGAAAGGCTATTCTTAGGGACAGCTCAGATCTTATTTCCACAAACTCCAGTGGAAATTCCTATTCTCGATCCTAAGAATATTGTCTAGAACTACGTCTTTAATAAGTTCTGCAACTGGTTTTCTTTCAGAAGGATTTTAATTGCAATTTCAATGGAATTATAAATACCCTTATTTTGTGTTGAAAACTAATAGTCCACTAAATAAAATTACAACATAGTTTTGCTATAACATTAATTTTCAAATTAGCTTATCAGTGAAAATATCTTATGCCGGCTCATTTGCTGTTACAGTCACAACAATAAGTTATGACAGCTGTCTTGTTTGGAGCACTTATACTCTGAGCCAAATATTATACAAAGCCTCATAAAATCTCAAATTTTACTTAATGCCCACAAGAATCTTGAAGTACATATAATTACTACCTACATATAGTAAATGAGAAGAGTGAAGTTTTAAGAAGTCATCTACTCTAGGCCACAGTTATTAGGTGATGAAGTGAGAATTCAAACTCACATCTGTATTGAATAAAGTACACAGAATTTAGTTCAGGAGGAAAGAACAATATAGAAAGTATCTGGTAACCTATACTTTAATTTTCCATTAATTAAAATGATATGTTTTATTAAAAAACTGAGAGACTGCACAATATATTAAAATCAGTTTACCTAGTTTAAGACAACACAAAAATGAACTCAAATCTGAACAGCATCCTAAAATACAGATTCTAAATCTATCCTTAGTGGTACATTATTAGAGGAAACATCACCGTAAAATATCCAGGGCTCTGTTTTTCTCATTTATGAAATGCAAGGATTAGATTAGTTGATATCTAAGGTTGTCCTAGATCTAAGATCTTATGTCTAATTATTTTCTCAGAATTGTCAAAGAAAGAACCACCAATATGGCCGTGAGAGAGGGGCTGGGTGAGCTGGTCTTTGTAAGCCATGTGATGGGGAATGGTGGGAGGATTTTCTCTAAATAATAACATAGTTATTAATATCAATACTAGTAATGATATTAGTTGTTATTAATATCATTAATAACATAATATTATTAAAATATAGATCTGGATGGGGAGTATAAGTGGCAGATATAGAACTGGCAAGACATGATTTTTGAATGATACAGAACGTGAGGAAAGGGGAGTGCCCAGGTGGGAACATTTGGGTGAACAGAAGTAACATGTACAGAAATGGTGAGCATCGAAAGGGGCTGGTGAGTTTGGGAAGGACAAACTTGAGTTTTGTTTGGGGCATGTGTTCTTTGATGAGATGTGTTAAGTACTGGATAGGTTTGAATTATGCAATACTTTGAGGTAATGAATAATATTTTTAAAGCTTTAACATATTTGGTGTCTTTAAAGAGTTTGTACAGTTATCATGTCCAATGGCACTGTACAAAAGTGCCTTTTTTTCGACACTATTTCTAGGTGCTAATATTTAATACATACAAATATCTTTGATGATCTTATAGGATAAAACAAGATGACTCATTTCAGGGAAGAAGTATTATAGAAGACAGCTTTAGAAAGCTTAATCTGCATTGCATATTGTATTTGAAGAAGTCATAACTGCCTATAAAAGGGTGAAACAGTTAATAGAAATTAAAAATCATGAGGCTAACAAATTTTTGTTTGGGTGGCAGGACAGGACATAGAATTCTCAATTTCAGATTTGGTGAATTTGAGGGGATTGTGAAATTAAAATTACCTATCTATTTGGTGACTTGATGTATTAGTTATCAATTACTGCATAACAAATTACCAAACGCTTTAGACATTTGTTATCTCACAAAATCCATAAGTCAGGAATCTGAGCATGGCTTGACTGGATCTTAGGCTCAAGATCTACAAGGACTGCAATCACACAAGTCAGCCAGGCTGTGATCTTCCTGGAGCTCGGTGCCCTCTTTCAAGCTCACACATTTGTTGGTGGAATTCATTTTCTCACAGTTGAAGGATCAAGTTCCTCATTTTTTTTCTCTGACTGTCAGCCAGAGGTGCACTCAGCAACCAGGAGCTACCTTTAGTTCTTTGCTAGGTGGCCCTGTCACAGCACTTCTTGGGAAAGCTAGCTTACCACATATTCAGGCTTATAAAATAAGTTGCCATAGGCAAAACCATTTAAAAAGTTCATTCTGAAATTATTTCTTTTACCTACAGTGAAATAATTGTTAACTGACTAGTCTTTCTGGACCCTGTTGGATTCTAGGCATTCCTGAAAAACTGAAAGTGCCTAAGTTTAATGATAAAATTGTTGTTCTATTATAAAAAATATGTTTTTGTATAAACAAAACTTCTTCAAGGCCAGTAATAGAATCTCACTCTTGTCTGCTAAAACAGAGTCTTATGTGATGTAACCTGTCTAGAGAATGTTTATTCCCTCACCTTCCCATATACTTAGTGGTTAGAAGCAATGTACACATTTTGCCCACAGTTAAGGGGAGGAGATTATACAAAACATAATTCATTAAGGTTATTCCAGGGTAAATCCATCCAATCTAGCTTTCAGGTTAGCAAAATGTATTGTTTTTGAAGTGAAAATAGACTCACTTTTATGTTTTGGTTAGGGTATGCATAGCCACAAGTATCAGAATTCCTTTCTAAAAATAAATAAAAATTAGGGGGTTATTACCTCACAATGTAAGAGTAGAGGTAGCGCAGTTCCAACACTGATGTTGCAGTTTAATGAATTAGCTAATGATGGTAATGGTTACCAGCTCTCCCCCAGGCCATTCACAGCTCGCATGCTGTCACTCTCCTCATGTTCACAAATTGGATTCAGTCAGTTCCACACTTCATGTACAGACTTCAAACAATGAAGAGACAGAATGTCTCTCATTCACTTTTCATAAGGAAGGAAATTTCCCAGAATTTTCAGATCCCATTGGCTAATACTAGACTACACAACGAACTCTAGCAGCAAGGATGTCTAGGAATGCAGTGGCATTCTCATATTCTAGAGTTTTGGGAAGAAGTCTTCCATCAAAGATTCAGCATGAAAGAATGGTTCTTGGATGTAAGAATAGGCACCATCTTCCTTATTATTAAAAAATGTGTTTTTTAAAAAATAACACTTATCTAAAGCCCACATATATACATTTAGTATATCCAGAACTTGTAGAAAAAAATAGTCTTCTTAAAAGACTCACAATTTCATCCTGTCTGTAAGAAGCATCTATTTTATTTTAGTTTCAACTTTCACTCTAGCTGAGAAATCTGTTTCTGATCTTTTACATAATGGTTCCTTTGAGAGAAAAGAAATACCAATGAGATATTTCCCACCCTTCTTACCCCAAACTCACTGGAAACAGGCTGCTGTCCTCAAGACTTCAAAGAACCTCACAATTAAAAGCCTTGATAAACAACTGTGTTTTACATCCCCTTTCAATATACTCCATACAATGTGTCCATTTCAGTTTCCCATCTAAGGATGGCTTTGCGTGCAAGATGACAGCAGTGCTTGTTTAAAATGATGTGCTGGCTCAGGTCAAACAGAACTCACTCCTATTATTCCTACTTAAAAAAAAAATGTCATTTGAAATCCCAAGATAAGACAACAAATTGGCCATAATTCAACAGTATCTATAGTTTCATATGACATTTGGCACATTTGAAATCCTCAAACAAAATTGGAGTTTCAAATTGCTTGACTATCTTCCTGCATCATGAAAATTGCTTCAAAAGACTTTCAGGCACTAATATATTTAGGATCCAATTATGGGCTTTCTGTAAACAAGTAATTTCCCTAAGTAGCTAATAAAGTTTTGTGTCTTCATTTATTGTACTATTCCTGATAGATGGCAAAGAAAATACAAGTGTGTGAAAGGATTTTTTTTTTCTGGTAATTCAGTGTTTCAGAAATTCTGTTCTTTCTTTCATAGTATGCCTTGCAAACTACTCTTGCTAGTTTTCATTGACAAAAAAAAGAATTTGTTTCCCAGATGTTAAAACTAAAACTAAAAAATATTTAGAAAACTGGATTTAGATAACTAAGTAACTGAAATAACAAAATTTAAAATAATAGCAGGTGGTAAGTAGGATAAATGTTGCACAAACCTAACACATGTTTTACACGCCAAGTGGAGGAGGTACATTTTTATTAATCAACATACATTTATAGCCTTAATATTTATTCCAGCCTTCTCAGAAATTGCTGGTGTTGCTTTTGTTGTGGTTATTGTTATTTTAATCTAAAATGACCCTGAATGTTTCCAGATAACAACTCTTATAATGGAAAAATATCTTTGCTGAATTTCAAGTTAATTTGCTTGAAGTACCTATTTAGATAACAACCTAAAAAACTATTAAATGTAAAATTGAATTCATGTAACAAGATAAATTCTAACACACACTCTATTTTTGGATGTACAAGTCATATCAATTCTTCAATATCTACAACAACTGTGGCATCTTCCATGCCACTGCTTGGAACATTCCAGCCAGCTAGTTTCTCATTCACTTCAAGAACCAAAAGTACCTTAGCTATGCCCTTCTACTGACAGCATTCTTTTTTTTAAACAAAGGTATCATTGATATACAATATTAGGAAGATATCACACGAGCAACATTGTGGTTTCAACATTCACCCATATTATAAAGTATCCCCCCACACACCCCTGCAGTCACTGTCCATCAGGGTAGTGAGATGACATAGAGACATACTTGTCTTCTCTGTGCTATGCTGCCTTCCCTGTGACCCCCCTACATGATGTGTGCTAATCATAATACCCCTTAATCCCCTTCACCCTCCCTCCCTACAGACCCTCCACAACCCATTTCCATTTGGTAACTGCTAGTCCCTTCTTGGATTCTGTGAGTCTGCTGCTGTTTGTTTCCATCAGTTACACTTTGTTGCTAGATTTCACAAGTGAGTGAAATCCTTTGGTACTTTTATTTCTCTGCCTGGCTTATTTCACTGAGCATAATACCCTCTAGCTCCATCCATGTTGTTGAAAATGGTAGGATTTGTTTTCTTCCTATGGCTGAATAGTATTCCACTGTGTATATGTACCACCTCTTCTTTATCCATTCATCTACTGATGGACACTTAGGTTTGTTTCATATCTTGGCTATTGTAAATAGTGCGGCGATAAACACAGGAATGCTTATGTCTTTTTGAATCAGGGATCTTGTTTTCTTCAGGTTCAATTCCTAGAAGTGGAATTCCTGGGTGAAATGGTATTCCTAGTTTTACTTTTTTGAGGAACCTCCATACTGCTTTCCACAATGGTTGAACTAATTTACATTCCCACCAAGAGTGTAGGAAGGGACCCTTTTCTACGCATACTTGCCAACATTTGTTGTTTCTTGTCTTTTGGATGTTGACCATCCTAACTGGTGTGAGGTGATATCTCATTGTGTCTTTAATTTACATTTCTCTGCATCTTTTCATGTGCCTGTTGGCCATCTGAATTTCTACTTTGGAGAAGTGTCTTTTCAGGTCCTTTGACCATATTTTAATTGGGTTATGTATTTTTAGGGTGTTGAGGCATATGAGCTCATTACATATTTTGGATGTTAACTCCTAATTGGGGAGTCATTTATGAATATATTCTCCCATACTGTAGGATGCCTTTTTGTCCTGCTAATGGTGTCCTTTGCTGTACAGATGCTTTTTAGTTTAATGAAGTCTCATTTGTTCATGCTCATTTTTGTTTCCTTTGCCCAAGATGATGTGTTCAGGAAAAAGGTACTCATGTTTATATTCAAGAGATTTTTGCCTTTGTTTTCTTCTATGAGTTTTATAGTTTCATGAGTTACATTCAGGGCATTGATCCATTTTGAGTTTACTTTTGTATGGAGTTAGACAATAATCTTGTTTCAGTCTCTTACATGTAGCTTTCCAGTTTTGCCAACACCAGTTGTTGAAGAGGCTATCATTTTTCCATGGTATATCCATGGCTCCTTTATCATATATTAATTGGCCATATATGTGTAGGTTTATATCTGGGCTCTCTAGTCTGTCCCATTGACCTATGGGTCTGTTCGTGTGCCAGTACAAAATTGTTTTGATTACTGTGGCTTTGTAGTAGAGGTTGAAGTAGGGAACATAATCCTTCAATTTTGTCCCTCCTTCCTAGGATTGCTGTGGCTATTTGGGATTTTTGTGTCTCCATATGAATTTTAGAATTATTTGTTCTAGTTTGTTGAATAATACTGTTGGTATTTTGATAGGAATTTCATTGAATTTGTAAAGCTTTAGGCAGAATGGCCATTTTGACAATATTAATTCTTCCTATCCATGAGCATGGGATATATTTCCATTTATTGGTGTCTTCTTTAATTTCTCTCATGAGTGTCTTGTAATTTTCAGGTTGTAGGACTTTCTCTTCCTTGGTTAGGTTTATTCCTAGGTATTTTATTCTTTTTGATGTAATTGTAAAAAAAGTTGTTTTCCTGATTTTTCTTTCTGCTAGTTCATTGTTAGTATATAGGAATGCAACAGGTTTCTGTGTATTGATTTTGTGTCCTGCAACTTTGCTTAATTCAGTTATTAGTTCTACTAGTTTTGGGGTGAATTCTTTAGGGTTTTTTACATACAATATCATGTCATATGCAAACAGAGACAGCCTTACCAATATGGATGCCTTTTATTTCTCTGTGTTGTCTGATTACCATGGCTAGTACCTCCAATACTATGTTGAAAGCAAGTGGTGAGATTAGGTATCCTTGTCTTGTTCCTGATCTGATCTTAGAGGGAAAGCTTTCAGCTTTTCACTGTTAAGTATGGTCTTGCCAGTGGGTTTGTCATATATGGCCTTTATTATGTTGAGGTACTTGCCCTCTATACCCATTTTATTGAGAGTTTCAATCATGAATGGATATTGAATTTTGTCAAATGCTTTTTCAGCATCTATGGAGATGATTATGTGGTTTCTGCCCTTATTTTTATTGTTGTGGTATGTGATGTTGATGGATTTTCAAATATTGTACCATCCTTGCATCCCTGGAATAAATCCCACTTGATCATGATGGATCATCTTTTTGATGTATCTTTAAATTCAGTTGGCTAATATTTTGTTGAGTATTTTTGCATCTATGTTCATCAGGGATATTGGTCTGTAATTGTCCTCTTTTGGAGTGTCTTTGTCTGGTTTTGGTATTAGAGTGATGCTGGCCTCATAGAATGATTTTGGAAGTACTCCCTCCTCTTCCACTTTTTCAAAAATTTTAAGGAAGGTGGATATTATGTCTTCTCTAAATGTTTGATAGAATTCAGCAGTGAAGCCATCTGGTCAAGGAGTTTTGTTCTTAGGTAGTTTTATGATTACTAATTCAATTTTATTGCTAGTAATTGGTCTGTTCAGATTTTCTGTTTCTTCCTTTGTCAGTCTTGGAAATTTGTATTTTTCTAGAAAGTTGTCCATTTCCTCTAGATTATCCAATTTATTAGCATATATTTTTTCTTAGTATTGTCTAAGAAATCTTTGTATTTCTGTGGTATCATTAGTGATTTTTTTCTTTCTCATTTCTGATTCTGTTTATGTGTGTACACTCTCTTTCTTCCTTGATAAATCTGGCTCAGGATTTATCTATTTTGTGTATTTTCTTGAAGAATCAGCTCCTTCTTTCATTGATTCTTTCTATTGTTTTATCCTTCTCAATTTTATTTATTTATGCTCTACTCTTTATTATGTCCCTCCTTCTACTTACTCTGGGCCTCATTTGTTCTTTTTCTAGTTTCATTAATTGTGAGTTTAGATTGTTCATTTGTGATTGTTCTTCTCTTTCGAGGTAAGTATATTGCAATATACTTTCCTTTTTAGACTTGCCTTCACAGCATCCCACAGATTGTGTGGTATTGAGTTGTTGTTTTCATTTGTCTCCATATATTGCTTGATTTCTGTTTTTATTTGGTTATTGATCCACTGACTATTTAGAAGCATCTTTTAAAGCCTCTATGTGTTTGTGGGCTTTTTGTTTTCTTTGCATAATTTATTTCTAGTTTCATACCTTTGTGATCTGAGAACCTGGTTGGCACAATTTCAATCTTTCTTAATTTACTGAGGATCTTTTGTGGCCTCAGTAAACAGTATGTGAACTATTCTGGAAAATGTTCCATATACACTTGAGAATAATGTGTATCCTGCTGCTTTTGGGTGGAATGTTCAATGATGTCTGTTAGGTCCATCTGTTCCAATGTGTTGCTGTTCAGTGCCTCTGTCTCCTTACTTATTTTCTGTCTGGTTAATCTCTTTTGTCATGAACAGTGTCTTGAAGTCTCCTAAAATGAATTCACTGCATTCTCATTCCCCCTTTAATTATGTTAATATTTGTTTCATATATTGTGGTGCTCCTATGTTGGGTGCAGGATATTTATAAAGGATATTTATATCTTCTTTTTGGACTGACCACTTTATCATTATGTAATATTCTTCTTTGTCTCTTGTTACTTTATTTTGAAATATATATTTTTCTGAAACAAGTACTTCTACTCCTGCTTTTTTTCCCCTATAATTTGCATGAGATATCTTTTTCCATCTCTTCACTTTTAGTCTGTGTATGTCTTTGGGTTTGAAGTGAGTCTCTTGTAGGCAGCATATAGATGGGTCTTGTTTTTCTATACATTCTGTCACTCTATATCTTTTATTTGGTGCATTCAGTCCATTTATATTTAGGTTAATTATTGAAAGATATGTACTGATTGTCAAAGCAGGCTTTAGAATTCATGGTTACCAAAGGTACAAGAGCAGCTTCTTTACTATCTGTCAACTCACTTATTACACTATTACAAACACAATCTAAAGGTTCTTTTTTTCTCCCTTCTTTTTCTTCCTTCTCCAGTCTTTATATATTTGGTGTCATATTCCGTACTGTTGGTGTATCCCCTTGACTGACTTTGTGGGTAGTTGATTTAAGTTATATTTGCTTAGCAGTTAGTTGGTCTCCTTCCTTTACTGTTGTTTTACTTTCTCTGGTGACAGCTATTTAACCGTAGTAGCACTTCCATCTATAGCAGTCCCTTTAAAATACACTGTGGAGACAGTTTGTAGTGGGTGAATTCCTTTAACTTTTGCTCATCTGGAAATTATTTGATCCCTGCTTCAGATTTAAATGATAATCTTGCCAGGTGAAGTATTCTTGGTTCAAGGCCCTTCTGTTTCATTGCATTAAATATATCATGCCACTCCCTTCTGGCCTGTAAGGTTTTTCCTGAGAAGTCTAAGGATAGCCTGATGGTTTTTCTTTGTATGTGATCTTTTTTCTCTCTCTGATTGCCTTTAATACTCTGTTATTTTCCTTGATCTTTGCCATTGTAAGTATTATATGTATTGATGTTGTCTTCCTAGGGTCCCTTGTGTTGGGAGATCTCTGCACTTCCATGGCCTGAGAGACTATTTTCTTCTCAGGATTGGGGAAGTTTTCAGCAATTATTTCCTCAAAGAGTTTCTATCCCTTTTTCTCTCTTCTTCTTCTTCTGGTACCCCTATAATGCAAATATTGTCTTGTTTGGAATGGTCACACAGTACTTTTAATATTCTTTCATTCCTAAAGATCCTTTTCTCTGTCTGTGCCTCAGCTTCTTTGTATTCCTGTTCTCTAATTTCTATTTCATTTACTGTCTCCTCTACCCCAATGTAATCTATTTATAAATCCCTCCATTGTATCTTTCATTTCCAATATTGTATTTTTCAAAGTTTCTATCTCTTTCTCAAAGTCCCTGAAGTCCTGAATATTTTTCTGTAGCTCTGTTAGCATGTTTATGATTTTTATTTTGAAATCTTTATCAGGAAGATTGGTGACTTCAGTTTTGCTTAGCCCTCTTTGTGGTGTTTGAGGGATTTTAGCTTATACCATGTTCTTTTGCCATTTCATATTCTTAATGATTACTATCGCATAATAACTTTGTATAGGTCATGCCTTCTGGTGTCCAGAGGCTCTACTTTCTGAAGCTGCCAAGCTCCTGGAGCAATGGTGGGGTCATAGGCTAGACACACCTGCTGGGAAGAAAGAGCTCTTTCCTGCTTCCCAGATGTAGCACCTGCACTGCCAGTGGGCCAAGCACACAGGGAGGAGCCTCTGCATTATGCCCCTGTAGCTGATGTAGTTGTGGTCACCCTCCAACTGTCCTGGCATGATGGCGGTTTCAGCAGGTGATTGGACCAGTACCTGCCAGGAGGAAGGAGTGGGAAACCTCAGGTCAGCATTGCTAGCCAGGGCAATGGAGCATCTGAAGCTCCTGAAAGTTCCCAACCTACTGTGCTGATTGTTCTTGGAAAATTTTGTCCCCCTGTCCTTTCTCCTGAAGATTAAGCTCTGTGTAATCTTTTCTCTTTTAGCACCCTGCTTGGTTGCAAAGTCTTTCAAAGTGCCCACCTTTCTTTTGTCCCAGAGCAGCCAGTTCTGCATACCTGTTCTCCACAAGTAGCTGGAATATCTGTCTTTCCAAGTATTCTGCCTCTCTTTGCTTGCCAACCCCATTAATCTCCAGAGCACATGTAATGTGTGTTTATGCTCCAGGAGCAGATCTCTAGGGGCAGGTGTTTAGCAGTCATGGGCTTCTACTTTATCCCTGCTCTGTTTCTCTTCCTCCCACCTATGAGCTGTGGTGGGGGCTGGGCTTGGGTCCCCATAAATCATGGCTTTGCTACTTTACCCTTTTCTGTGAGGTCTTTTCTTTTCCCCAGTTGTAGTTAGTCTGTTATTCAGTCTTCAGGTCACTCTTTCAGGATTAATTGTATTTGCTATATTTTTGTGTTTTATGTGATTTTGGGAGAAGGTTTCTGCCTCACTTCTCATGCTACCATCTTCCCCACACACACACACACCATTTTTTATATTATATCACATTTGCATTCCTGCCCTATCTATCCCTAAGCAACTTGAGGATAAGATATACGCCTCTCTGTCTCCTAAACTGTCTGTAAAATCATTAATGCTAAGAGAGGTTTGATGATTATATGATTATTAAGTGATATTTTGAATATATTGTAAATATTTTCCTATGAGTTATGCTTTCCTTATATTAAACACAACTTATAGTTAAATGATGAACCTCAACTATTAGGATAGTTATTGAATATATGTTATGCTGATATCCATGCTTCTGGAAAAATACTTGACAGAAAGTAAATATATGAAACTTTACAAAATAGTTATACATGGTCTAATAGCTGTTTTATTATAATACTGTATCTTCAGATGATACTAGTTACATGGGTTTCTAAGAATGAATGTTGGTCAAGATAAAAGGAATGATGCATATTTAACTAACATTGGATGCATACTGCATGTTAGAAACCCTCTACATACTATCTTAATCAGCAAAATAATCATACTTAGGTGTTATTTCTGTCTTCATTTTACAGATGATGAAACCTGCCCAAGTTCACATAGCCAGTAAGCAATAAGA
Source organism: Manis javanica (assembly GCF_040802235.1). Taxonomy (NCBI): domain Eukaryota; kingdom Metazoa; phylum Chordata; class Mammalia; order Pholidota; family Manidae; genus Manis; species Manis javanica. Next base: position 121,790,801 of record NC_133160.1, on the reverse strand, counting down.
AAGGAATTCAAAGCCAGGTCTCTTAGTAGCAGACACACCATACTGAACCACAATTTAATTTGGAAAATTTATAGAAAGATAACCAAAAAAGGAGTAGGAAATAGGAAATTTAGAGCAGAAATAAAACTCCTACACTAATTCCTCAAATCCAAGGTTTGTAGCAAATCCAGTTTTAGGATGTCAGTTGAGGTCCCAAGAGAACTTAGAAGCATTAGAGGGAGCTTACTTAGAATATCTGATTCAGCTCCTGTTTTCCTAAATTAAGAGAAAGTAAAGATGGGCTTTTTCAGGGTTATGTAAGGGTCAAATAGATAATAATTTAATATATATCAAATAGATAATAACTTACCTATATCTTTCAAATTATAAACTGGACACAGAAATACTTTTATGAAAATTTTATATTTATTATTATAAATAGGAAGTAGAGGTCATGGCTTTTGATCTGTGAACAAAGGGCTTACTATTACTGCTACTGAAATGCATAGCTTACCTCCCTCTGCTCCCCCTTCAGTTGGACACCACAAGTTCTGTGTCAAGGGGTCTCAGCCAATCACTCTAGCTTATCTCAGAGCAAAGAGCAAACTAGATTGCACTCTCTGGGCAGGTGAGCAGATTCAAAAAGGCACAGAGAAAGCTGTGTCAGTGAGCTGAAGTCCTTCCTAATTAACCTAACAGACAAGTCAGTCCAACTTTGAGGAAGAGTGAGTGACAGAGAGAAGGTAGGGTTATTCTGGATGAATTTCCTCAAGATGGTAAAATGAAATACAAGGTTCCCCTTGAAGAATCATATCTCTGGAATGGGACTGGTGGAGAGGTAGAGGGACCAAACAGACTAGAGCAGGCTAACAGGAATCTAGATAACATAATTCCAGTTATTTAAAAGACTGGAATGAAAGCAGATGGGTTAAGAATGCTATGCAGAATGGTTAAATTTGGAATAGGATGAGTAAGAGTTGAATTTGAAAGAAACTCCAGGAAAACGGCTCTCAAGAAGATGGAAAACAATGAAAAATAAAAAGAAAATCAACTAAAACAAACTAAAAGGATAAGTTAAAGCTAAAACTTTACTGTCTGAAAGCATGAAGGGCATATTCCCTAAAAAAGTTTTTCTAAGTCAAATCAAAATCAAGGACATTGTTTATATTGAGAAACTTATTCTTTGAAATGAAAGACTTTGAGAAATGTTGATAATTGAATTCATACCAGGACAAAAAGATCACAAAATATCTTTAACTTGGGACAAATCAGAATTTTGAAAGAGCCTTGCTTAGAAGTAAGAGTCTATTAGAATCTTTTCCTGCCACCCTTAGAGCCAATCAGAATATATCACTAATTCTTTAAGAACCAATCAAAACACATACTTACATAATATATATACACATATATATAACATGTGCCTACATGGTATGATATATATAACATGCTTAGACACTATTCATATTCAGAGATTTCTTCTCAATATAGGTTTTCTTGCCTTGCTTAGCAAATTTTATAATTTAAGCTTTGTAATCTGGTTGATTTTTTATGTTATCATCAGATTACTTAGGAGACTCTAGTGAGATGAGTTTTATTTGTAATTACAAAAGTAATTGATAATCATTGTAAAAGTAATTAGAATTACAAAAATTTACCTCTTTTTGAGTGCTTATCCTATAAAAAATTCTTCTAAGTGTTTTACATATATTAACTATTTTCATCTATATTAATACTTATGTTTTAGTTATTTTTATTTTATGTAGAACAACTGAAGTGCATACTATTACTATTACCATTTTTAATGGAGAAAATGAGCCATAGAGATTCACATATCTTATAATTTGTGAAGCCAGAATTTTGAAGTCAGAGACTTTACCTCTGAATCTCTAATAAAAGCTCTGAAAAGCTAATACTGTCATAAATTTTACAGTACAGATAAAACCCTTGTTAAGAGTTTGTTGTGATTCTTTGCAGAATTTTTTTCCAATATAAGTATATACATACACATATATGCAGTTTTTTATAAAATGGAATTATAGTACAATATTGTTTTATAATCTTTGTTCATACTTATATCATCATCAGTATTTTTCCATGTCATTATAGATTTGAGTCATAATTTTAAGTTCAAATTTTGAATTTATCTTAACTATTTAACCAAGATATTTGGCATTTAGTTTGTTTTCCATTTTTTTACTCTTATATAAAATACACAAATTAACAATCTGTGCATACATTGTTAAAGAGATAAGTAATCATTTATTTAAGACACATTTCTTACACATTTTTAATGCATTTTGACATATTTAATGACAATTCACCAAAGAAAAAATTTTTTCAATTTATAAGAAGTAGACAATAATATTCCGTTTCTCCACATTAATTTTATTACTGATATATTAGGATTGTTGAAATATATTACAATGTAATGATGAATTTTTATGATTTTGTCATTTATTTATTACATAGTTTAATGTATATCTTGATTGGATCTGTTTATTTTCTAGTAAAGTGCTTAATAAGATAATTGACTTTTTTACCATGTGCTATGTCTTTATATGTATTTATGGTTTTATTTGATATTTAAGAGCTATTTATATAATATGAATATTTTAAAGGTCTAATATACAAATCAAATAATATTCCCAATTCATTAATGGCATTTCAAAATAATTTACTTTGCTATTTCAATGATTAAAAATTATTTTAGGAAAAGATAGTCATGATTTGTTTACAGTTTTTATGACATATTAGGATAAAGACTGTAGAGCTGCCCTCTAGAAAATGCCATTCACATATTGTTCATGGAAGGGGACACCAATCACTTAATGTTCTAGGTAAAAGGTTTCCTGAAGTTTGAACAACACCATGACCCATCTTAGGGCTTTCCTATCTCCAAGATTACTTAATTAGCTACAAACATTTTCTCCTGGTGTTTTTATGGTAATTTTTTCAGAAAATATGGTAATTAAAATTTTAATCCACCTGGAAAATATTTGTATTTGAAATATGGGATTTATTTTGATACTATAAATAAACATTTAAGATCTTTCATGAAAAAAATGAGTTGCTCTAACATATTTTCCATAATGCATTCTTTTATCTTTGCTATAAAATAGTACAATTTTTGTAACTAAAATTTGACATATACTAAATAGTATTAGGTATGTTAGATCCATTCATCTCCTTTTTACAGTAATTTATCTTTGCAGAAATATCACACTGTTTTAATTATGGAGACTTTCTAATATTCATTTTTATTAAATATGGTGATACTCCCCTTTCCCCATATTTTCCCCATCCAGACATTCTTCTGAAAAGAAATAAATAACTCTTTCTTTAAGTTTTGCAGAGTTAATCTGAAGAAATAAGATAGAATCCTTTAATAAAGTATGAAGTATATGGTTTCATGTTCAATTTTTAGTTAATCAATCAGTCATTTAGTAAGTAGCTATCAATAACCTTCTCTTTTCTAGAAGAGAATGGAAAATTATATATGGGCCATTCCTTAATGGAATTTCCAGGCTGGTAGGGATGTCATACCTTCAGCCAATCATGACAAGTATGATATGCTAAAAATGAAATATGAGGGATGTTGTTCCCACATAAGACAGGAAGTAACAATTTGCAGGGTCAGGGCAAGTGTCCGTGAGGAGTTTTTTTCCATGACTGACATTTAAGCTCTCACATAGAATTCAGCCCATCTTAGTTAGTAAGGTAATAAAAGAAGCAAATTTAGTAAAATATATTTTTGTTTCTATATTTTTGCAATTTAGTGTGTAAGCTCCCCCAGGGCAGTCTCTGTTTCATTCCTTAATGTATGATTGGCACAAAAGGAGAAAGAGGAAGAAGCAGAGGAAGAGGAGGAGGGGAAGGAGGAGCAGGGAAATGTCATGTCTGAAAGACTGAAGACAGGTGAGACTGTTTTTGTAGAATCTGAAGGTCTATTGTGTCTGGAGCACAAGGTGCAAGAAGAGAGGCAGCTTATGAAAGATTTTAAAGGCCGTCTTAAAGAATGAATTTAATTTGAATAGCACTGAGAACATATTGAGAAGTTTTGAGAAAGGAATTGATATTTAGGGGTTTTCTCTTTAAAAGATCATTCTGTTTGTAGTCCTGAGTATGGATTTAATGGACAGGGAGTGACAAAATGGGAATAACTTAATTGGAATAGAACAGTAGCAGTAAGAGCAAGAAGTGGACAGATTAAGAGTTTATACAGGCAGTAGAAAGGCAGGATTTATTTCCAAGTTTCATGGCTTGAGAAATGGGGATAAAATGAGAAATGAAGAAGTTGATAGGTAAGTTGTTGGACATATACAATTGGAGTATCTATGACATATGTAGGTAGATGTTATCAAGAAAGCAGTTAAACCTGTATCTACTTGAATTTAAATTAAGAGGACATCTTGGTAGATTATTAAGGAACTCTCTGATTGTTCTTGTTAAATATTATTTTTTTATTAGTGGCTATAAATCTGGGGAGGGGAAATCACAGGCAAAATACCTAGCTGAAACCGAAATCAGTCAAAGAGAGAAATAAAGTTTAAACCCGTTTATTTCTTACAAACAGCCATTTGGCATCTCTCTCTCTCTCTCTCTGTCTCTCTCTGTCTCTCTCTCTCTCTCTTTCTCTCTCTTTATCTCTCCTTCTGTGGCAGAAGTGAGCAAAGATTCCCCCAACCTCTCTGCTCCAGATAAGCCAGGCAAGAGATTCTGGAAATACTGCAATTTTACCCGCAGTGGTTTACAAGATTAACTAAAATAGGCTTGCCAAATTTTCAGGTGACAAAAATCTGAGACCAGTTAATTACAAACAAAATGAAAATAGTAATAGTATATTTTGCATATGACTGCTACAAGTATTAGATGAGGTAACTGCTTAGCACTGTGTGAATTAGTAAACACTCAATAAATATCAGGTTTTAAATAGCATGATTCAGAATCAAAATAATAGTTTCAGGAGGAAAAGATCTGATAGACCGAAGAGATGTAATAGAAATAACTATACATGTGCAGTTGTTTCAAAAGCTAATTCATCAGTAGAATGAAGTCTTGGAATTCATGAGCAAAAGTTCCAGGCATGCCATTTAACTAATAGGCCAATCCAAGTCCACAATTCATAGTATGGAAGAAGCTTATGGTGAGAGAGAACTCTGTGCCCTGCAATTGACACATGATATCTGATATATTGTCTTCACATATTAGTACCACACACAGAATTGCCTCCAGAAAATAACCAAGATGATGAAAGTTTCAGACACATTTCTTACGAGAAAAGTTCGAAAGAACTAATTGTTTTGTTTGGAAAGTAATTCTAGAGAAATAAGAGAAACATGATAAATAGTGATAAAATTAATCTGCTTTACCAGAAAACAAAATAATGACTGTGTGCAACTTTAAAGAAACAGATTTTTAAGGAAATCACTTGCTCAGTATAAAAATTAAATTCATAAAGTGTCACCAAGTAGTAAACTTTCAATTAGTGTGATTATGTGAATGATTCCTTTTTTTGAAATGTGGTCAGAAACTGATGAATATCTAAGACTTACTTCATTATCAACAAAATTTACAAAAACATATCAATGATATGCAAAATGAATATATATTAAACTGTAATTCCACAGTTGTCAGTTAGTATGTGGTGAGCTGCATATATGTTTTATAGGCTTATTGTAACATTGGGTATTCTGCTCAAGGTGAGTGCTAGAAGTTAGTTTAGTATATGAAAGTTACATTTACTTTAGTGCATTATACAGTATACTTTATTTAATAAAAAAATCATATTGAATCTCTCACTACTTGTTTAAAGCATATCTGTAACACTGGAGTGGTTGTATATCTAAGAATCTGAGATCAAAATAATAGATATTAATTCACATTATTATTTGAAGTTCTGGGATCAGACTATCTTGAATTCTGTCTTATTACTCAGATTCTGCATTTTATAATTTAAGGGCTTCCTGCTTTGAACCCTCAAAATAAATAACCAAGAAGAAAGATTTTAAGATGCAAAAGACCTTCAGCCTCTATGTGCTCTGTTTCTTTTTTGTAGGAAGGGAAGACAAATCTCCAGGAAATAAATAACAAAAATATGTACCCCATCAATTGCATTATGATGAAATAGTTTTAATAATACTGTTAAAAGTAGCTCGACTTTTAATCCTCAAGCATATATTATCACTGGATGAAGTTCTACATTTGAACTACCTCACATAACATGACAGTGACTCTGTGGTGCAGGATGAAGAAACTGAAACCCAGAAATCCTGAGTCACTAGTTCAAGGTCACACAGTAAGTGCCTCAGCCAGGATTTGACCTCAGTCAACATGGTCATAGATCTTTATTTTTAAAATATTCTTTAATTATTTTCAAGAATTAAAATTGCACATGTCAAATTGTGAGGGGCAAAATAGTAAATTTAAAAGATAATGCTATTGAATAGCTCCACAAACAATGAAAGAAAAATGGGACCAAAAATATGACCATAATAAAAGAAAAACTTCAGTTGTTTTTTTAAAGACTTTGGTGATAAAGAGAATCTTGCCCTAAATGTTCCTTAGGATTTTCTTGAAAGGATTTTAAGGGGAAGTTTGAAATAATTGCAAAACGTAGGCCTTCCCCCATCTCCTGGAGCATGATTCTTAAGGAAACCTTCTCTCATCTAAAGTTGGATGCATCTCACAAAATGTAGCTATTTGATAACATTATATAATTGCCATTTTCCTTGACCTTCCACCAGATGGAAAACATCAGCTACAATGATTTTGCCTTGGAAATCCTAATGTTTGTTGTTTTGTTAAAAAGGAAATAGCATATTGTTACATCTTCTCCAACAGTGTCCTTATTATTAAATCAATGATGCCATTTTCCCTAAAAAGGGTTCCATGAGAACATAACAATCTCATAAATGGAACAGGCCCAGCTCATCTGGTGAACTGTTTCTTACACATCAGTACCAGATGCTTTAAGGTACTGGTACTGGGCCACAATGTTATTTTGACCAGATATTTATATCATATTCTTTCATCCAGTTCTTTTCCTGGATAAATATCATTATTTTGTTAGCTTTAGCACAATTAAAAAGGCTTCTGGTAATTTAATAATAATTATTCCAAAAGGAAGTTAAATACTCAAATCAGATCCATATCACAGAAACAGACCAGGGCCACCTAGAAGTAATGAGATTCTCTTCATCTTGTCAGACTTGACAGTATGACTCATTATAAAGCAATAAATTGCTCTTGGTGCCTTAAGAAAGGTAAGACACTACTTTTAGAGAAGTATGGATTTTATTTTTTTTTAAATTAAATTCAAGAGTTGGTAACTCTTGGGACAGATACTGCTGCTCATAATATAAAGGTTCAATTTTCAACAAGCCAGTGTGAGAAGATATCCATGGATATGGGATTATTTACTTTTATTGATGTCAGATTAAGAAAGAGAGACAGGTTCAGTGTATACAACATACACAGACACACACAGATACATACATTACCACCGCCATCACCATGGCTTTTAAAAAGTTATGTTGGATTCTTCCAAGTTAAAAACAGACTAACCATATAATCATAAGGGAGATAATTTTGTTAGCATTTTTAAGAGACATGTTTAGGATTTATAACACTTGTCTATATTTGATCTTAAACACTTTAAAAATATATAACACATGTTCCCAGTTAAAATGATAAAATTGTAAGCACTGAAGTATCAAGTGACCCAAACACTGTTAAATAAATAGATCTACATTTGTTAATGAAATCTTCTTTTATCCTTTGCATTGTGTAACTTTAGCTCAATCAAAATTACTTTATTTAGCAGGAATATATTCATCCTTATAAAATTTCACTCAATTAGTTTTATACACAAAATTTAAAAAGTGATCAAATTACAAGCATTTCTCTGAGTAGTTCAAGCAATAACAAATATCAAACCAAGAATACGAGTTAATAACTATTATTAGCTCATATTTAGTGAGTACTTACAAGCTAAGAATTTTGCTTAGTATTTTATGTTAATATGTGATGTAATCTTACCAAATAGGATGATTATTTTATGAATTTTACTATTGGTTACCACAGTACTAAGTTGTGGAAAAAGAAAACAAGAGACATGAAGTATGTTTCTAGAGCTTAAAAGTTCTTTATTTTTGTTAAGAGATATAAAACTAATGATGCCAAAATATCAGAACATGATTGAAGTTTTCAGTGGTGTAGCAACAGTTACTGGCTAAAAATATTTGAAGATTAATATAGACTAGAACAAAACATTTTGAATTTGTAGGCTTTACATGAGCTGATATAGCATACTAGGTAGAATCTGTATAATTGAAAGAATAAAAAGAATTCCTTCCAAACATGGGGCCAAGTGTAACAAAGCACAGACTATCACCCAAGTTCAGTGTAGCAAAAGGAAATTCCAAAAAGGGATGAAGAGATTGCAACAGGTAATACTGAGAAATAGGATTAAATAGATAGAAGAGAAAATTAATACCATGCCTTAGAAACCTAAGAACTTGGACTTTAGATATGACATAAAAGACAATTGAGAATAGTTACATAACAAAAGTGTTACCAGCCTTGATCTAATCAACTAAAAATTTGCATTATATTCATATATTGAAAATCCCTTGTGTGGTAAAACACAAATATTTCATTATAGTTATTCTGCTATCTGACTACATATGGTTACTTGTTAGAAAATATTTTTGCCAGAACTACAAGAGGGATTGGGAGTGGAACTGAATTGAGATTGGACTATGGAAACAGTTGCCTTGTGTATGAAAATATGTATTAGTGATAGAAGAAGAAATTGAGGGTATAGTGTAAGCCAAGATAGGAAAGCACTGAGATCAAAACAGGACAAAAGGAAATATTTCAGAAGTTTGTGGGTGATACAACTATGTGAATATTCTAGGTTACTCTCAGAGAGGACCTACAGTAACAAATCTACAGTATACTTCAAGACCTCTGGAATCAATATACTATAGAGACAAACTCCAAGTTGGTAGAAGTGGCAAGGGATAGAGGAAGAATATCTCTGTTCAGATAGCAGGTAGACTGTGTTTAAGATTCATGCATCTTTAATAAACAAAGAAAACCACAGTCTTCTCAACTGAAACTAAAGAAAAATAAAATGGAAAACTGTGTATAGACCAATTCAAGATTAGTAAATAAATTTTCAACCTTTATTTTGATTTCAAAGATATCATCCCTAGCATGCAAGGTAAAGAGGCTGAGATTAAGGCCTTAAATAAAGCCTTAAAGATAAAGCCTTAAATAAAGAGAAGTACTTAGGTAACTCCAAACATCTTCCTTCACTATTTAAACATATTTAAATTCAATATAAATTTTCAAGGAAACACTAAATAATATTTGATTGGTCCATTCTTTAAACATCATCCAACTTTCCTATAGATACTGCTTGTGAAAACTAAAACACATTTCACAATATTTTTTGTCTTCTCCATCTAATTTTTAAATACCTATTTGAACCAGATATTCATGCAAAGAGCAATGTGAATGTTTTAAATTATAACTGTCAAGCTTATAGCATTTTCAAAGGCTTTTGCAGTTGGAGAACATCTTATACTCATTTGGTCTGGAAGAATATTTAGGGTTACTTTGACCCCAATATGTGTGATCAAATTTAAATGTATTGGCTACCATTAGCCTTAAGAATATGTCATATGATGAATTTTTGCATGTTATTTTCCCAAGGTATTCTCAATCCATAATTTTTCATACATGATTATCAGAAAGCTTATAAATTGACATAACTTGGAAGAAAAGCTTTACTTAATAAAATAATTTATTTCTCTTTTTAAATTTTGATTTTCTCATTCTTGATTATCTTTAATGAGCAAGGGATATATACATAAAAATTGTTTTCAGGAAGCCAAGATGGCGGCGTGAGTAGAGCAGTGGAAATCTCCTCCCAAAAACACATAGAGCTATGAAAATATAACAAAGAAAAATCTTCCTAAAATAGAGACCACAGGACACAGGACAACATCCAGACCACATCCACACCTGCAAGAACCCAGCGCCTTGTGAAGGGGGTAAGATACAAGCCCCAGCCCGGCGGGACCCGAGCGCCCCTCCCCCCGGCTCCCGGCGCGTGGAGAGAAACCGGAGCGGTTCGTTTTTTTTTTTTTTTTTTGGCGAGCGCTTTTTTGAAGCCTTAGAGGGACGGGCCCCCGTTGCTGGGGAGGCAGGGTGGCGGGACCGGTGAGGAGGTGCCTGGGAACGGCGCCGGAGGACAAAGAATATCCCGCGTTTCTCCCTGCGAGACCTGGGGGCGGGTGCCTGAGACCAGTGCCTGAGGACGGAGGAGGTCGCGCGTTTTTCCCCTTTTTTTTTTTTTCTTCTCTTTTTGGCGAGCGCTTTTTGGAAGCCTTGAAGGGACGGGGACCCCAGTAATATCCCCCGTTTTTCCCTGCGGGACCGGTGGGCGGGTGCCTGAGACCGGCACTTGAGGGCAGAGGAAATCGCGCGTTTTTCCCCTTTTTTTTTTTCTCTTTTCTGCGAGTGCTTTTTGGAAGCCTAAAAGGGACAGGGACCCCGGTGCTAGGGAGGCAGGGCGGCGGGACTGGTGAGCGGGTGCCTGGGACTGGCACCTGAGGACAAAGAATATCCCGCATTTTTCCCTGTGGGACCGGTGGGTGGGTGCCTGAGACCAGCACCTGAGGACGGAAGAAATCGCGCGTTTTTCCCCTTTTTTTTCTCTCTTTTTGCCGAGTGCTTTTTGGAAGCCTTGAAGGGACAGGGACCCCGGTGCTAGGGAGGCAGGGCGGCGGGACTGGTGAGCGGGTGCGTGGGACCAGTGCCTGAGGACAAAGAATATTGAGCGTTCCTTCCCTGCGGGACCGGTGGGTGGGTGCTTTTTGGAAGCCTTGAAAGGACAGGGACCCTGGTGCTAGGGAGACAGGGCAGCAGGACCAGTGAGCGGGTGCCTGGGACCGGCACCTGAGGACAAAAAAAAAAAAAAAAAAAAAATCGCTTGTTTTTTCCTTTTTTTTCCTTTTTTTTTTTCTCTTTGTTTCTGTTCCCTCTCTCATTGTTGCTGCTGTTGTTTTGGTTTGGAGAGTGCTTTTTGGAAATCTTAAAGGGGCAGGACAGGTCACTTAGACCAGAAGCAGGGAATCTGGGGATCTCTGGGCACTCTAACCCCCTGGGCAGCAGGGAGCACAGAGGCCCCTTACGGAGATAAATAGTCTCCTGGCTGCTCCCCCTCCAACGGGGCTCCACCATTTTGGAGGAACAGCCCCAGCCAGGCCAAGCCCACAGCAACAGCGGAGATAAACCCCAAAGCAACTGGGCAGGAAGCAGAAGCCCTGTCTGTGCACAGCTGCCCAGCACAAGCCACTAGAGGTCGCTATTCTCCCAGGAAAAGGCTACAAACCAACAAGAAGGGAAGCTCTTCCAGCGGTCACTTGTACCAGCTCTGCAAACTATCTCTATCACCATGAAAAGGCAAAACTACAGGCAGACAAAGATCACAGAGACAACACCTGAGAAGGAGACAGACCTAACTAGTCTTCCTGAAAAAGAATTCAAAATAAAAATCATGAACATGCTGACAGAGATGCAGAAAAAAATGCAAGAGCAATGGGATGAGATGCAGAGAAAAATGCAAGAGCAGTGGGATGAAGTCCGGAAGGAGATCACAGATGTCAGGAAAGAGATCACAGAAGTGAAACAATCCCTGGAAGGATTTATAAGCAGAATGGATAAGATGCAAGAGGCCATTGAAGGAATAGAAGCCAGAGAACAGGAACGTATAGAAGCTGACATAGAGAGAGATAAAAGGATCTCCAGGAATGAAACAACACTAAGAGAAATATGTGACCAATACAAAAGGAAAAACATTCGTATTATAGGGATACCAGAAGAGGAAGAAAGAGGAAAAGGGATAGAAAGTGTCTTTGAAGAAATAATTGCTGAAAACTTCCCCAAACTGGGGGAGGAAATAATCGAACAGACCATGGAATTATACAGAACCCCCAACAGAAAGGATCCAAGGAGGACAACACCAAGACACATAATAATTAAAATGGCAAGGATCAAGGACAAGGAAAGAGTTTTAAAGGCAGCTAGAGAGAAAAAGGTCACCTATAAAGGAAAACCAATCAGGCTAACATCAGACTTCTCAACAGAAACCCTACAGGCCAGAAGAGAATGGCATGATATACTTAATGCAATGAAACAGAAGGGCCTTGAACCAAGGATATTGTATCCAGCACGACTATCATTTAAATATGATGGTGGGATCAAATAATTCCCAGACAAGCAAAAGCTGAGGGAATTTGCTTCCCACAAACCACCTCTACAGGGCATCCTACAGGGACTGCTCTAGATGGGAGCACCCCTAAAAAGAGCACAGAACAAAACACACAACATATGAAGAATGGAGGAGGAGGAATAAGAAGGGAGAGAAGAAAAGACTCTCCAGACAGTGTATATAACAGCTCAATAAGCGAGCTAAGTTAGGCAGTAAGATACTAAAGAAGCTAACCTTGAACCTTTGGTAACCACGAATCTAAAGCCTGCAATGGCAATAAGTACATATCTTTCAATAGTCACCCTAAATGTAAATGGACTTAATGCACCAATCAAAAGACATAGAGTAATAGAATGGATAAAAAAGCAAGACCCATCTATATGCTGCTTACAAGAAACTCACCTTAAACCCAAAGATAAGCATAGACTAAAAGTCAAGGGATGGAAAAACATATTTCAGGCAAACAACAGTGAGAAGAAAGCAGGGGTTGCAGTACTAATATCAGACAAAATAGACTTCAAAACAAAGAAAGTAACAAGAGATAAAGAAGGCCACTACATAATGATAAAGGGCTTAGTCCAACAAGAGGATATAACCATTCTAAATATATATGCACCCAATACAGGAGCTCCAGCATATGTGAAGCAAATACTAACAGAACTAAAGAGGGAAATAGACTGCAATGCATTCATTGTAGGAGACTTCAACACACCACTCACCCCAAAGGATAGATCCACCGGGCAGAAAATAAGTAAAGACACACAGGCACTGAACAACACACTAGAACAGATGGACCTAATAGACATCTATAGAACTTTACATCCAAAAGCAACAGGATATACATTCTTCTCAAGTGCACATGGAACATTCTCCAGAATAGACCACATACTAGCTCACAAAAAGAGCCTCAGTAAATTCCACAATATTGAAATTCTACCAACCAATTTTTCAGACCACAAAGGTATGAAAGTAGAAATAAATTCTACAAAGAAAACAAAAAGGCTCACAAACACATGGAGGCTTAACAACATGCTACTAAATAATCAATGGATCAATGAACAAATCAAAATAGAGATCAAGGAATATATAGAAACAAATGACAACAACAACACTAAGCCCCAACTTCTGTGGGATGCAGCGAAAGCAGTCTTAAGAGGAAAGTATATAGCAATCCAGGCACACTTGAAGAAGGAAGAACAATCCCAAATGAATAGTCTAACATCACAACTATTAAAACTGGAAAAAGAAGAACAAATGAGGCCTAAAGTCAGCAGAAGGAGGGACATAATAAAGATCAGAGAAGAAATAAACAAAATTGAGAAGAATAAAACAATAGCAAAAATCAACGAAACCAAGAGCTGGTTCTTTGAGAAAATAAACAAAATAGATAAGCCTCTAGCCCAACTTATTAAGAGAAAAAGAGAGTCAACACAAATCAACATAATCAGAAATGAGAATGGAAAAATCACGACAGACTCCACAGAAATACAAAGAATTATTAAAGACTACTATGAAAACCTATATGCCAACAAGCTGGAAAACCTAGAAGAAATGGACAACTTCCTAGAAAAATACAACCTCCCAAGACTGACCAAGGAAGAAACACAAAAGTTAAACAAACCAATTACAAGCAAAGAAATTGAAACAGTAATCAAAAAACTACCCAAGAACAAAACCCCGGGGCCGGACGGATTTACCTCGGAATTTTATCAGACACACAGAGAAGACATAATACCCATTCTCCTTAAAGTGTTCCACAAAATAGAAGAAGAGGGAATACTCCCAAACTCATTCTATGAAGCCAACATCACCCTAATACCAAAACCAGGAAAAGACCCCACCAAAAAAGAAAATTACAGACCAATATCCCTGATGAATGTAGATGCAAAAATACTCAATAAAATATTAGCAAACAGAATTCAACAGTATATCAAAAGGATCATACACCATGACCAAGTGGGGTTCATCCCAGGGATGCAAGGATGGTACAACATTCGAAAATCCATCAACATCATCCACCACATCAACAAAAAGAAAGACAAAAACCACATGATCATCTCCATAGATGCTGAAAAAGCATTTGACAAAATTCAACATCCATTCATGATAAAAACTCTCAGCAAAATGGGAATAGAGGGCAAGTACCTCAACATAATAAAGGCCATATATGATAAACCCACAGCCAGCATTATACTGAACAGCGAGAAGCTGAAAGCATTTCCACTGAGATCGGGAACCAGACAGGGATGCCCACTCTCCCCACTGTTATTTAACATAGTACTGGAGGTCCTAGCCACGGCAATCAGACAAAACAAAGAAATACAAGGAATCCAGATTGGTAAAGAAGAAGTTAAACTGTCACTATTTGCAGATGATATGATACTGTACATAAAAAACCCTAAAGACTCCACTCCAAAACTACTAGAACTGATATCAGAATACAGCAAAGTTGCAGGATACAAAATCAACACACAGAAATCTGTAGCTTTCCTATACACTAACAACGAATCAATAGAAAGAGAAATCAGGAAAACAATTCCATTCACCATTGCATCAAAAAGAATAAAATACCTAGGAATAAACCTAACCAAGGAAGTGAAAGACTTATACTCTGAAAACTACAAGTCACTCTTAAGAGAAATTAAAGGGGACACTAATAAATGGAAACTCATCCCATGCTCATGGCTAGGAAGAATTAATATCGTCAAAATGGCCATCCTGCCGAAAGCAATATACAAATTTGATGCAATCCCTCTCAAATTACCAGCAACATTCTTCAATGAATTGGAACAAATAATTCAAAAATTCATATGGAAACACCAAAGACCCCGAATAGCCAAAGCAATCCTGAAAAAGAAGAATAAAGTAGGGGGGATCTCACTCCCCAACTTCAAGCTCTACTACAAAGCCATAGTAATCAAGACAATTTGGTACTGGCACAAGAACAGAGCCACAGACCAGTGGAACAGATTAGAGACCCCAGAAATTAACCCAAACATATATGGTCAATTAATATTTGATAAAGGAGCCATGGACATACAATGGCAAAATGACAGTCTCTTCAACAGATGGTGCTGGCAAAACTGGACAGCTACATGTAGGAGAATGAAACTGGACCATTGTCTAACCCCATATACAAAGGTAAACTCAAAATGGATCAAAGACCTGAATGTAAGTCACGAAACCATTAAACTCTTGGAAAAAAACATAGGCAAAAACCTCTTAGATATAAACATGAGTGATCTCTTCTTGAACATATCTCCCCGGGCAAGGAAAACAACAGCAAAAATGAGCAAGTGGGACTACATTAAGCTGAAAAGCTTCTGTACAGCGAAAGACACCATCAATAGAACAAAAAGGAACCCTACAGTATGGGAGAATATATTTGAAAATGACAGATCTGATAAAGGCTTGACGTCCAGAATATATAAAGAGCTCACATGCCTCAACAAACAAAAAACAAATAACCCAATTAAAAAATGGGCAGAGGAACTGAACAGACAGTTCTCCAAAAAAGAAATACAGATGGCCAAGAGACACATGAAAAGATGCTCCACATCGCTAATTATCAGAGAAATGCAAATTAAAACTACAATGAGGTATCACCTCACACCAGTAAGGATAGCTGCCATCCAAAAGACAAACAACAACAAATGTTGGCGAGGCTGTGGAGAAAGGGGAACCCTCCTACACTGCTGGTGGGAATGTAAATTAGTTCAACCATTGTGGAAAGCAGTATGGAGGTGCATCAAAATGCTCAAAACAGACCTACCATTTGACCCAGGAATTCCACTCCTAGGAATTTACCCTAAGAACGCAGCAATCAAGTTTGAGAAAGACAGATGCACTCCTATGTTTATCGCAGCACTATTTACAATAGCCAAGAATTGGAAGCAACCTAAATGTCCATCTGTAGATGAATGGATAAAGAAGATGTGGTACATATACACAATGGAATACTACTCAGCCATAAGAAGTGGAAAAATCCAACCATTTGCAGCAACATGGATGGAGCTGGAGAGTATTATGCTCAGTGAAATAAGCCAAGCGGAGAAAGAGAAATACCAAATGATTTCACTCATCTGAGGAGTATAGGAACAAAGGAAAAACTGAAGGAACAAAACAGCAGCAGAATTACAGAACCCAAAAATGGACTAACAGGTACCAAAGGGAAAGGAACTGGGGAGGATGGGTGGGCAGGGAGGGATAAGGGGGGGGAAGAAGAAGGGGGGTATTAAGATTAGCATGCATGGGGGGGAGGGAGAAAGGGGAGGGTGGGCTGCACAACACAGAGAGGACAAGTAGTGACTCTACCACATTTTGCTAAGCTGATGGACAGTAACCGTAATGTGGTTGTTAGGGGGGACCTGATATAGGGGAGAGCATAGTAAACATAGTATTCTTCAGGTAAGTGTAGATTAAAAATTTAAAAAAAAAAAAGAAAGAAAGAAAGAAAAGGGGGATTACTCCTTAACAGGATAAAACTATTGGTAAATCAAAGATCAACGCATGCTTTAAATATCCTTAATGTTGATCACTTAAAGGATGTCAGATGATCAGCTATGGAGGTACTCTTTTCTGATAATATTCCTTTCTCTTAATTAAAAAAAAAAAAAAGAAAGCAGTTACTGTGTGCTGACCTCCAATGAGTTCTGCACAGTGGTATAGAGGGCATGTCAAAGTGTGGGCAAAGGGTCTGTTTGTTTCTACGCAGAAGATCAAGGCCTAGCTTGGATACCCAGAAAATGAACTAAGATACGATATGAGGAGGAGCTTCCGGCATCAGCACTCTCTGGAGGACTCGTGCCAGGGGATGATCATCAAAAAGCCTCCACAGGGATCCAGACGATGCTGCGGTTGTGGCTGCATCCAGCCCACCGTCTCCTGGACTTGCCATAAGAAGGAGGAGGGAGATGTCTAGGCTGGCATGTGCATACAGTGAGACAACGAATTTGACTGGATCTGTACTGTTGGAACTCAACCAGGAGTTGGGAGGGGTGCAAGTTGTAGCACCCCAAAATCTCATGACTATAGACTATCTATGGTTAAAAGAACATATGGGATGTGAACAGATCCCAGAAATGGGCTGCTTTAATTTGTCTGATGGTTCAAGTACAGTTGGACAATATCCATCATATCATAGATAAATTTTCACAAATGCCTAGGGTGCCTAAATGGTTTTCTTGGCTTCACTGGAGATGGCTGGTAATTATAGATTTGCTTTGTTTATGTCACCGTATTCCTATTATGTTAATATGTGTGTGCAAATTAGTTAGTAGTTTAAAACCTATACATACTTAAGGTACTATACAAGAAGATATGTCAAAGAAATAATCAATCCTCCCAAGTTTCCTTCATATGCTACATCTATAGCTTTTCTTCTTCCTTCCTAATTACAAACCTTAAATAGAATTCGTGCCTCATATCGAATTTACCGAGTATCATAATTCCTCCAGGTGGTAAAGATACCTCGAGACAAGTGCTGGGCATAGAAGCCACAGGGCATAAATCTGCAAAGAAGTAAAAAGCTAACCTTTGCAAACAATATGGCTTCTCTCTCACTTACCAACTTTACATTTCCCTGTATGGCCCCGGAAGATGACTGGTTAGCCAGAGACGGGTAAGATTCCTCAAGGGAGGAACAACCTAAGACAGGCACAGTCGCAGGGGGGCCATCAGGTGAGAATTTGGGGATCAACAGAGGTGAGGCTCAGAACCTCACCCCCCCTGCTTTGAGAGAAATCTTCTGCATCCGTGGATGTCTTGCTGCCCTTGTCTAGCCTGGATTAATACTTAGTCCATAGGCACACACCTGATCATCTGATCATCTATATTTGCCTTCTTACAGCACTAAACTATGTTTTCTACCTTTATCTTGCATCTACCTACCACTTCAGCATTTTATTAAAAATAAAAATAATAATAATAATAGGAGAAATGTGGGATCAACATATAAATCAAGTACAAAAATCAAATGAATATTCATATTTGACCTGATGGTTTATAGGTCATATTGCATGATCAAAACCGAAAGTTTCTGTGATGAATGCCCTTGTACTGTTCACCATGTAAGAATTTATTCACTCTGTAAGAATTCGTTCACCATGTAAGAACTTGTTCGTTATGCTTCAGAAGATTGGAGACTGACGAGAATTAGGCTTGAGATGGATTAATGATTGTACATTGAGCATTGACCCCCCTATACTGAATTTTATTGTTGTTAACAACCATTTGATCAATAAATATGAGAGATGCCCTCTCAAAAAAAAAAAAAAAAAAAATTGTTTTCAGAATGAATTAATTTTCTAAGCTATGCATGTGGTTTGGGTGCATATTAAACTTATTAAGTTGAATAATGTTTACAAATTGATTTTCTTCTGAACTCATTTTGTTTCAATGAAATAATAGTTTAATAAAGTTATCATTTGTCAGTAGATGACATTGTATTTGTTCATATTGGAGTATACATGCTCAATATCTTTACAGAAAACTACTTTTGTAAAGATGATAAATGTTTCAGCTAATGAATTAAATTGTATAAAATAAATAATATATAGCATTATTGATGAGTGTGATTACATTGTTCTTTGTTTATTATTATTTACTAAACTTTAGTCTTTAGCTTGGTTAACTACTCTTTCAGTGTGTCACTTTCCAATAATTCCAGGTTTCCAATAATATCTATTGAAAAAAAATGTTGCAGTTGTGTGGAAATGCAGATAAAGTGTATGCCAATAATACTAAATAGTTGATTCATTATTTTTTAAAGAGAGGAATAGAAATCAGGAGAATAAGATAAAATTTGTCCTATTTCATTATTGTAGATTTCTCTATCCTAATGGTGCTGCATATTATTTGACTTTAATTCCATATTTTCTATTTCTTGGCATAGAAAAAATGTTTCTTTTCTTCCTTCCTACTAGCTTCTAATAACAAATTTTAATTATCTAAAATGAGAAAAAAACTGATGTATAGTAGAAGAGCACCAATAAACTCAACAATATTAGCTCTTAGCACATACTAGCATAATTCTAACATCTCTGTGACTCAGTTTCTTAAGTTTATAAAATGGAAAATCAGTTTATAAAATGCAAATAATATTTAAATTATAGAGTAACTATGAGATCATTCTGAGTACATCAACTTTTGTTATCATATTAGATTTCTATGCTAAATGATAAATTGCAAATTTAACTCATTAAAATAAATTGTATTTACTATCTGTTTCAATGGGTAAAGAGTCTGGGAATGGCTTCTCTGGGTCCACTACTCAGAGTTTCACCAGGGTCCAGTTAGTTGTGGACAAGTTGGCTGGAGCTAGGTTGTCTTCCAAGCTGGTATGGTTGTTCACAGAATTCATTTCCTTGCAGCAATAGAACACACAGAAGCTTGGTTCTTCAAAGCCAACAGCTGATTCTCTTCAGGAAGGACCTGGGATCTCTATCTCTTTCATATGCTTTCACTAATAAAGTAACTGCTTGCCCAGGTGAACCTCCTTTTTGATTACCTCAAATTCAACTGATTTGGCACCCTAATTCGATCTTCAAAATCCCTTTACCTTGTAATATAACTTAATCGCAGGTGTGAGTCATATTCACAGGTCCTGCTTACATTCAAAGCAAGGGGGTTATACAGGATGTGTACACCAGGGGATGGGAATCTTAGAGCCTTGTTAGAATTCTGCCTACCAGTTATGTACCAACAACCAGATATTTTGGTTTATCTATTTATCTGGTAAGATTGTGCCTTTCTGCCTTTTTGAAGTTCGGTGTAACTATTTTATTTTCTTTAACCAATGAAATGGGAGTAGAAGTGATAGGTGTCATATACATGGAGAAGCTTTAATAGTCAATGGAAGCATGGTGGTAAAGAAACACCTCTCAGGCTGTGTCCTCAAGTGACTGTAATACGCTCACCCAAGAAAGACAGTTAATGTTACTAAGAAACTGTTATCATTCTAAGCCACTGAAATTTGCAGGTTCTTTGTTACTGCAGCATACCTGTTTTTCCAGGCCATGTAAGTCCCTCTCGACATCTGACACATAGTAAGCACTTTCATATTATATACTCTTCAAATATAGGTAGAGTTAACACACATTCAGAGACTGATTTCTAATTTATCATATATTTCTTAAAATGACATTAATAATGCATTTATTCTTAAAGAATTATTAATTATAAGAAATACAGAGTAAGTAAGTATAGCAAAGGTAAAAGAACAAAAGCTAACCAATACTGATAGGGAAATAATTAGTTAAAAGTCAATTATACTAGAGAAACTTACTCTATGTCTATATCTACCACTATCTATACCTTTATATCCTGATTAGCAGCCCTTTGAATTGCTTCCTTACTTTATTATGTATTCTCTCTACTCTGAAGGCCAAGCCATGTGGAGAGTTCCAGCCCTCAACCAGCAAGCTGGGGATGAGGGGAACTAATTAGTAGCTGTATGAACCAAATAGAGAACATGTAACAGATGTCATCAATGGCTGCATTGTATGGTGTGGATGTTAAAGGTGTTCAGAGATGGCAGAGGCAGTATAATATGGTTTTGGAAAGGGAGGCTTCATGGAGAAATGAGCATCTAGAAGGAAGTAGAAATAGACATTAGCAGGGATGAAAGGGACTATTCCTGGAGGTCATTAGTAAGGCATGTTTGAGCCAGAAACCATCCCAATTACAATAAAGGTTCTTGTTAGATTTCACCATATCTTTTTTCTCAGATTTACATGTATATGTTCAATTGCTAATCATCTCATGTTTATTTATTTTTGAAATTACAAACTTGCAGTGTGTGGAAAAGATGTAGTGAGTGTAATTGCTTTTGAGGAATTACACAATATTTGTTTAAATAATCACTTATAAAGTTAGAACCTAAGCACTTAAATGCATCTACATTGTAGGTGTACAAATCTGACAATTTTCGCAAAATGAACACAATTTATACCCATCATCCAGATAAGGATATAAGCTTCACTGAGCTCCCCACTTGTTATTAGCTTCTTTGCCAGGGTAACAATTATCCTCACTTCCAAAATTAAGATTAACTTTACTTGATTTTAAACTTTTTATAAACCAAATCAGTATTTTTCTTCAGTGCCTCTTCTGCTCAATGCTAAGTTTGTAAAATGCAAGTATATTATTTCATGTAGCATACTTTAACCTTTTTATTGCTGTATAGTACTCATTGTATGAATATACCATAATATGGTTACCAATTATACTATTGTTGAATTGGGGCTCTTTCCAGTCGTTGGTTGTTGAGAATATGAACATTCTTACATATGTCTTTTATTGTAGATCTGTACTTATTTCTGTTGGGAGTATGATTATCAGTGAAATAGCTAGAACATTGGGCCTCCATATATGGTCAGTTTTAGTAGGCAGGGTCAGTTCTCCTAAGAGTTTGCACCCATTTTAACTCTCACAGCTACATTTCAGAGTTCTAGTCTTTCAATATCCTGGTCAATAAGTGGTACTATCAGTCTTTTTGAATTTCATCCTTTATTTTGAATCTATACTGTTATCACATTGTTGTTACAGATGCATTTCTGTGATGCCTACTATGTTTCAGATTTTTTTATTGAGATATAATCGACATATAACATTGGGTAAGTTTAAGTTGTACAATGTGTTCATTTGATACTTTTATATGTTGTAATATGATTGCCACTGCAGTGCTAGCTAACACTTCCATAATGTCCCATAATTACCATGTCTTTTTTTGTGGTGAGAACACTTAAGGCCTGGTTTATTAGCAAGTTTGAAGTATATAATATAGTATTCTTAACTACAACCACAATGTTGTGCATTAGTTTTCCAGAACTTATTCATCTTTTAACTGCAAGCTTGTACTCTTTTAATAGATTATGTTTGTACATTTAGATATCCTATTTTGTAAAGTTCCTATTCAAGCTCTTCATTCATTTTTTAAAAATTGGGTTGTCCATATATTTCTGTTGTTGGCTTGTAAAAGTTCTATGTACATTCTCAACATGAGTCCATTTTTGGATTTATGTGCTGCAAATGTATTTTCCCACCCTGAGACTTGTGTTCTCACTCCTTAATGGTTATTTTTTTTAATGAACAGAAGTTTTTAATTATAATGATATATAGTATATTCATCCTTTCATTTATGGTTATTGTATCCTTACTAAGAAACTTACCAATAAGTACCATCTGAGCCATGCAGTGCCAACATACAGTAAAGTTCATTGGGAAAAAAGCAGAGTAGCAGTCTTTTTGCCCTTTATCACCCATAGCTCAAGTTGTGCATAGACAATGTTTACCATGATTGACAATCCAGGAAAGAGGAACAATGTCCCCATAATCTTTAACATATTTTAATGACAGGGTATTAAAACATTTAGATAATGAAATAACAAGAGAAGCTTCCAGGTTTGGGAACTGGCACTGTTACAAAACAAGCCCATCTAGAGTATTAGCTTCTGATATCGGGTGGAATGCCATCTTCCTCTGAGAAAACTCAGTCGGTAGAGTCACCATTCCATAAATCTTCCAAAAAGAGAAAATAAATAAACCACAACGTTTAACTCTCTTCAGTCCACCCCAGCTCTCAGAGGCATATCAAATATTATAGCTCCACCTTGGTATTAGGGAAATTGCCATTGCATGTTCTAGGAAAGTGTATCCGTATCAAATGGAAGACATACATCCAGCATTATATGGACTTCTCATTATGAGCCACTACCTGGGTCAGGTTTTGAAGGCCACCATATAGATCATAGGAAAACATAATATCGTTATATCCTACCTCAGTCTTCAATATGTTCACAATCAACAATTTGAGGTCCTGGTCTCTCCACAGTGATAAGCCAGATTGCCTAACTCTGAAATAATAACTTCCACAGGAATCCAGAAGTTTTTACTTTGTCATCAGAAGTAATCTCTGGGAGCAGAGGAGAATGGTAGGTATAGAACCACAGGGGCAAAACCAACATCTATGTTGATGATAAATGCATTCCAGGTATCCCTGAATATAGCAACAGGAACTTTCCATACATTTGCTGAAGTCAAAGCAGGATTGAGAAGAAAAGGAGTATACTACTTTTCTTCAAAAAGAGGAAAGGATATACCTTTCCTTCAAATTTTCCTCCTTCTCTACCCTAGACTTCCAAATAACTGGAAGCTCAGACAAAGCAGAGGTGGATACGGCCACATACAGTCTGTTAACTATCTGAAGATAGCAAGACAGAAAATTGATAGATGTTGGAAATGCTGATATAACTAGTAAATAACTACAGTCTTTGCAGGTAACAGCAGCCTCTACATGAGTCAAAAAATTGTCATTGGGATCTCAGTCCTTTATGATAATTCTATCAGCATGATACACTTAAGCATATATCCATAAGACTCTAGTAAAGATGATAGTTACACATGCTTAATCATATTTGTCAGCTCAAATACTTTTGTTTAGATCAGAGTTTGGAAAATTACAACCAGAAGGCCAAATCCCTCTTGGTTTTGTATAGCTGGCAAGCTAAGATTATATACATTTTTAAATGATTCCATTTTAAATGGTTGTATAAGTGCCTATGTAATATCCTCTATTGTACATCATGGCCCATAAAGTCTAAAACATTTACTATCTGGCCCTTAAAAAAAAAAGCCATGGCACTTCTTTAGAATGCCATGAATTCTTTAGAATTGAACGTTGTCAATTCCAATGGTCATGTACGCATGTGACATAAAGACTAAGTTTGTGAATAAGGTCCTACATTTTTTTCCATAGGAGGATGTTCCATATGGTGATACCTTTATGTGTGCAGGTCATTAGATTTAGCCCATCAGTCTGCACAAAGGGATATTTTAGTCAATTACAGGAATGTTTGTTCTATGTCCAGGAGCACCACAGGACCAGTAGCCATTTGCACATTCTCCAACGCTTTGGGCAGGCAGCAACTCATTGTCTTCTGATAATGGCAGTAGCATTCCTTTGGATATGCATACCTCAAAGGCAAGCTGTTCTATTAAAGAAGCAAACTGTCCTTTCAGGTGCAAAATCCCACAGATGCCCTCAGTGAGCAGCCATCTCTCTGCCTCAGGGGTGAGTAGCCATCAGTTGTAAAGGTGGCTGGTATCTCTCGAGCCAGGCTGTTTATTTAACTGGAAATGTTGGAAATTACTGAGGCTTGTCATACCTTATTGAAGTAATTGAAATAAGACATCTTTTAAGATCAGAATATCAGGCTGGAGAATCATGTCTATTATTTCAGTGAAAAAGTCTTGTTTTCAGTAGGGACCAGTAACATACCAGAAGTTGCTCCTTGAGTTGAAAAGCTTAAAAACAGAAAAGCACAGGTAGAATCTGAGAGGAGAGCCTCATTGCTAAAGCCTCCCTGTAGGCTGTGAATCATTGCAGACTCCTGTGACTTCACAGAGTCTGAAGGAGAGAGAAGACTGTAAGCTGGGGCCTTGTTCATCACTGAAGACAGAGCTGTTTTCATGGCTTCTTGCTATGGAAGCCACAACCCAAATGTGTTTGCTTTTCTAGTGACCTGAAGTATAAGGTGTACGGAAATTCCCAGGAATGGAGTGTACTTCCCCTAACATCAAAGAGGCCGGGTAGTTGCTGGGCCTCCTCTTTTGTAGTTGATATCTTCGAGGTAAGCAGTTTGCACTTAATAGGTTCTGATTAAATTATATCCTAGCTAGGATGAGTAGTTTCAAGATGGGGCCATGAATTTTGTATTTATTAAGAGCCCGCTGATAATTATCTTAACGCTCCTTAGATGGCATTAAATACAATGCAACCAGCTGTTTTCAGTGGTGGCCATTTTTAAAATGTCATCATTGCAACAGAACACCTGCATATCCATCAAGATTTTCCATTGTGCAAAGTTTGCCAAACCAACCGATAACATATAAAAAGAAAATATATGAAAACTTTGGGACAATGAAGGTGGAGCACATAATCTTCAAAGTAAAGGCAGGTAGACTTTTTTTCTTTCTAGAGTATCAACCACATCCAAGAGAGCATTAGCTGAGTCCAAAGTGGTATGTACACCGAATGTCTGAAGTGGAAGCAATCTGTTCACTCACTGTTGTGAGGTCAGGTACTGTGGAAACAACGGTAGCCTCTTTTGGTTTAAACTCTGGTAATCCACAATAAGAGTCCAAGTAGAAAAACATACTAACAGTAGATTAGATATGGCCCATGAGTCAGTATTGCAGATATCAGTTATGTATTTTTGCTAAATGTTCTCTGCTTTTCCATGTGCTCCACTGTCTTTTCCATGTAAAGACTTTTCCATTTCATCACCATGTTATGTACTTCTAGACCTGGTTCTCTGAATCAGCGTTTTCACAAAGTGCAAGTACTTCTCCTCTGTGGTTGGCACCCAGTGCAGGCTGCTGTGAATTGCCTCCTAATGTCTGAATGCCAGCTGTGAGCTGGCCTTTTACTGATTAATCAGTAAATAAAGCCTTTTGACAATGGGCAGCAGAGCCTTGGTGTGAACATTTCTTCCCCTCCTTTCATTTTTTTCTTGAAGCATTCAACTTTCTCTCTTTGACAAGATATCATAGATCTAACCAAGAACATCACTTGTGGCCTTGATGCCACATATGTAAATGACTGCCGTTAGGCACTGAGATCACTTAATGCATTTCTTTACAGAGGCAGCTAGCTGTCCTGGGAAGGGCCGACAGGAATCAGGCAGCGATGCCTCTCTCTCTAGGAGGCCCTCTTTTCAAAGGGCTCAGAGCAGTCATCTTAGCTCTCATCTTGACCAGACTGGGCTTCACCTTCCTGACCTTTTTTTAATAGACCACTTTGCTCTTGATTCTGCTCATCACTTGTTCTTTGTCACTCAAATATGCTTATATTCCATGCTCCAAGATAAAACAGACACCATGAAAGGCTCTTCATATACGGGCCCAGAAAGGGCTGTTTGCTGAGAAGCTGAGAAGCACTCGCAACGCTATGTACGGCCCAATCTCAGGATTTACTGACTTCTTTGGAAGCTTGGCCAGATGGGTCAGACAATACTAAGTTCTAAAGAGTTTCACTATTATGGACTAGTATGTTAGGACAAATTTTCTTGGGACTCATAGGCATATTTGCCCAACAGTGTTCCTCCATTTTCTCCCTGTTAGATGTTGCTATAGTTTTCCTTTTACTTCCCCATTTTCTCTTAGATCTTCTGATGAATCACAAGTATTTCTGTCTTGATTCAAATAGGATATCACTCCCTCCAAAGAACAAACCGAATCACTGTTTTCTTCCAGAATCTGACTTCTTCATGCTGAACATGACAAGTTTATTGGGTGTTGTTTTGGTGATTAGCACGTAAAAGTCAACTTGGATTTCTGTACAGATTTTGCTCTCTTTTGTTTGGTGTATGACTGTAAATTTTTTGTTGTTAGACTGTTTAGTCATTCACCATATCACCTTTCAAGAGTTTTGTGATTGTTTCTATGGATCTATTTTGCATGCAGATATACTGATATGAATCTTCATAAACTTTTCATTTTACTCATGAGGCACTTTGATGTGATCAAAATGTGTCCTTCATGCCAATTTCCAAACTGAATTCCAAGGGATCAGCTTGGTTTAACAGTTTCATTTCTTAAATGAAGTAAGAAATTTCACTTGAGTGTTTTATTTTTGTAGCCAATCTACCTATCTTTTAAATAAATGACTTTTGGGAGACTTTCTGGCTGATAGATCTTTCTGCTGCCAACATTCTCCTTTTAAAGGCCTCAGGAAATAGATCGAACAACTCTGGAGCCTTGTTGGGTGTGGCGCTAGCAAATTAGATGGCTACTTGATACTTTTCTTGGCAAAACAACTCCTTTAGAGGTTGGAGCAGACATCTCAGCAGTCTCTGTAGAGGAAGGTGCTAGCTGATTCCACAGTCAGCCCATCTACTCAAGGTGAGCAGAAGGTGACCTGTCACCAAAATTAGGAGAAATAGTACCAGCCCTGAATGGACCAGTTAAACTCTTTTCCCAAAACTCATAGTGTCTGGAACAGTGGAGTATGTTCTTCATGACCAACCATTGTCTTAAAAAAAGAGTTGTAGACAAAAAAATCATAGCACCATAAAAGTAATGGTATAAAATGGAGTGTATTGGGGAAATCTTAAAAACAGAGAAGGAATATAGTGACCAGAATCTCTTATTATTCAATCCAATGGCTTCCACTTGGCATAAATGGACTGCATGCACTCTGGCTAACACTTCAGGAGAGAGGAGGGCTGTCTCAGTAATGCTCTATCCCTATAGGGATAACAAAGCAGGGAAACTATATGAGACTACATAAGAGTGGAACCTTCTCGGTTTGGCAAGTGACTGTCAGAAAGGACATTTATCTAAAACCCACTTACTAATACCACACTCTTCTGCCATTCTGCTAACTCGGATATGCTGAACCAATTATCGAGCAAGCTACCAACTGGGAAGAAATAAGCTACCATCACCTTACAAATCTGCCTTTCTTCAGTGATGTTTAAAGTTTAAAGTTCTAGTCATAAAAGTATTCTTTCCTTGTTGTGTTCTAGAAATGCTTTTTTTACATCTCTCATATTTAAACCTACTATCCTTCTTAAACTGCTTCTGTGCATAGAGAACAAGGTAGAAGTCAATGTGTATGTACTTGTGGTTTGTGTATTATTTAGATACATATATGTATTTTTGAATATATGTACATATCTATGTCTAAAACATGAACATTTATCGTGATGTTTTAAGTAAGTTAAAGCAAGTCTAGTATATAATATGTGTATATAGATACACACACATATGTGTGCATATCTGTACATACACACATATACACATATGTACTTGAACATATGGATAACTAATTAACACAGAACAATTTATTGTAAAGGCCATCTTTCCTGAGAACACTACAGTGACACAACTGTAAAAGAATTATATATATAAGTTTGCTTCTTGACTCTGTTCCTTGTTTTAACTATTCTTCCAATATCAGTCTGTCTCACTTATTGTCACTTTATAATAATTCTTGGTATTGCTACAAGACAATTCTCCAGGTGTCTCAAATTTCTGCATGTTTTGCATGTGTTGACTCCCAGTGCTCTGGTTTAACTTTTCACAGTTGTTTGTAAAGCATATAGTCTTACAAGATAAGAGATAGTGTCTTTTTCCAGAGCAAAGGGAAACTTGGCATATCTCCTCCAAAGGTAGAGGTGATGTCTACCTCCAGAGCAAAGAACAAGAAAACTCATTGTGGGTTATAAAAGATTCAGGTTCTGTAAGCTCAGCATTCATCTCCTGTAATGCAGCTTTCTGCATGTGTTGGTGTCATCTGACCCTTTCTGCATCATCTTGTGGGAATTAGGGCTTATGAATGGACACAAATATGCTGGTGTTCTGGACGTTCCATTGCTATGAAAAATAAGGTTTTGACCCAAGGGTAGATTCATGTGTGATTTTGTTAAGAGAGTGGTATGGGCCTAAAATGTGAGTTTCCTTCCTTCATTTGGCTGGATCATAACTCCAGACCAAAGGTAAAGTTTAAGATTGCAAAGCCATACTGACTTTAAAAGAAGTACATAGAAGCAAACCATAAAGAACCAACAAAATAAAGTTCAAATTGAATACAACCACACATGTTGAGTAGGGATTATATGCTATGTCCAAACATACATTTTGTGGTGGTGTTTTAAGGAAGTGAAGCAAGTCTGTTATCACAGATCTTGTATGTTCGATTCATCAGTTTTTTTAAATCAGCACAATGATTATCACAATAATATTAAAAAACGGTATCTCAGTATTTCATTTTCAAAATAATAAAGTAACTCTGATACAATTTTGTGGAATTATAAGGATTAGAAGGATAAAATTTAGACTTGTTAAATCTATGCACTGTTAACACTATGCAGTTCTTTCTGGTAACTTCACTGTTTCTTCTTTTTCCATAGTTGGAGAATGTCTTATCTATATTGTCTAGATAAAAAGTATCCACAGGTTCTAACAGCTGAAGAATGCCAGGATTTAGCATTAAATATAAAAGTCAAAATGTTTCAAAGCAATTAAAGTTGGCTTCATGTCAGATAAAAATGCCATATAATAATATCCTTAGAACCTGATACAAAAATCTAAGAGTTAAAGCAGTTCATTCTAGGCCTACTTTCCTGTTGATTTAATTTGTAGAGAGACAAGGGGTTAGTATTCACCCTTCCAACCCTACCCCCACACACTGCTAAACCAAAGTGTTCTTCAATTTTTCATTTCATACCAGATCTTGACATCCTTTTGAATTTATTTTACATACTTGGAGAACATGAATACAACTTCATGCTTTCATCCTTTTAGAAGACATTCATTATGTGCATTAACTGACAGCTGTGAAATTATCTGCCACTTGTCTCAAATAAAAGCAAGAAAATTCAAAATAGATGCATTCTGTACTTAGGCAAATTTCACAGAATCTTCTTTAATTCAAATTTTTCTAGACACTTCTTTTAATATAGGCTTTAAGTACAGTGAATACATTCAGTCATTACTACATATTGAGTGTCTGATGGTTTTTGAAAGCTCAGGAGGCAGTCTACATTTTTCTCACTTGTTTTTAGTGTAACTAGGTTTGGCAGCTACATATGAGTTTTTGCATTAAAAAAAATCCTCCATCTCTATTGAATTTCATTGTATATTAATGTTGTTCTTCAAATGTTTTTAATATTCATTTTGCCATTTAAGTCAAAGTTGTTCCAAAAGAAAGCACGAGTGAGACAATATTTGCAGCCATTGAACCTGGTGACACTTTTTAAAGATCCTTTTGTGGCAAAATATGGAAAAATAGTTAGTGGGAATATGTTTTATTTGGGGAAGACAGTCTAGGAATATATAAATGGTCATTTTTGGAATACATATTGTTCTGCTTTTCCAAAAGATAAAAAAGATTGGATTAGATTAGAAGACAAAAACACAGATTTAAGGAAAACAAAAGTGTTCAAAATTAGCATAGGTGGAAAGCCCTACCCTGGAAATTCAATTGTGGAGACTCCCTCCCTCTTTTCACTATTATTTTGGTTCTTAAAGCAATAAATTTCAGTAAACACAGTAACAGCTGCTCTGTGGAGTAAAGGAATACTCAACTCTTAGTTTCAATTACTTGGGTAAAAACTTCCTTTGGAACAGGCTCCTGTGCTTTACAAAGTTAATATGCACTTTCATACTGAAGATAGAAATATGAGATACATGGATAAATAGATACACAATGGAAGTGTGCCTCAGTAACTCAATCAGCATAAAAATGAAATGTGGCAGATTGCTTTTTGATTTGAGATCTTTTATTTTGATTGGTTGTCTTGTATTTACCTAAATTAAAATTTAGGTGACAAGCTAATCATACTATTTAACATTTTGTGCTTCAAAGATTGTCTTCGCAGTTGTAGGTCTGTTCTAGGTATTCTGTCTGCTAAGATGGTGACTTAAGTCAATACAAGATACTGCTTCACTTCAGGATTTCCTCAGTTTGTGTAGTTTGTGTGTGTTGACAGTATTAGTGGTTATGTTATTCTTGTTTTATTTATATTATTATTACTATTATATTATTACTGTTATTATTATTGGGGAAAAGACATGGACAGATGATCCCAGAGACAAATATAAAATGCAACTATAGTAAGTGCAAGAAAGCAGAGGTATAGTTCTTCAAGATAATATAATAATGGGATATAACTTTGGAGAAATCATGGATTGTTTTCAAGTGGAAGAATCTATTTAAATGACATCTGAAAGATGAGTAAGGTGTTAATTAGGTTAGGATTTGCAATTCCAATAAAAACTCTATCAGTATTATTCATGAGGTTTGGCAAGCTGCTTCTATATTTTATTTGGAAAAACAAGTGCCAGAGCCATGTCAATTTTGAAAAAGAAGAGGAGTATATTAGAGGAATTTATTCTACCAGATACCAAGTATAATAATTAAAATCTGGTACTAGCCAATGAAGAGATAACAAGAACAATATAATGGAGTAGAGAACCTAGAAATGAACCCATGCTTGAGGAAATGTAGTCTGATACAGGGATCATTGCATATCAATGTGAAAAGATGTAGTACACATCTAATGTTTCTGGCATAATTTATTATCTTTATGGGAAAAACGTGGATCCATACCTGACATTATATATATAGAAAGCCTTCATTTTAATGATCAATTTTAAACTGGGGAAGAAAATAGACTATCTTTTATAAAATTAGAGATTTTTTAAGTTAGGCTTAAAAAACAAAACTTTAAAGAAAAATACTGCTTAATATGATTCCATTGTAATTTATAATAATTTATATTCATAGAAAGACCTCAAAAAGCTGAAAGATAACCTCAGGTTCAGAGATACTTATGAGAGTTTGTATCCATAAAATTTTTTTCAATTAATGAGAAAAAGTACAATAACAAGAAAAATATTTAATTGGACAATTCATAGAGGAGACTAGTAAACATATAAAATGAGTTCAAATTTTCTACTATCAGGAGAATGTGACTAAAAACCTAGTAAGAGAATTTCACAATAAAGGATAAAGATCAGAAAAATAACATATCTTTTCTTCTGCTAAGGAAATAGGAACTGGTACAATCACTTCAAAGAGTAATATGACAATTCCTAGAAAAACTGAAGATGTGCATACAATGTATGTTACCCAGCCATGCATACATACCCAAGAGAAATATACTGCATTGTTCATACTAGTATTTGTTTTTAACACTCAAGAAAAGAAAGGATGGTGGGCAGAAAAAAGGATGGAGAAAAGGAAAGAAAGAAGAAAGGGACGGAGGGTAGAGAAAGAAAGGGAGGAAAGAAGGAAATTAAAACTGTAAGTGTGATCTTCAGAAGAATGTTGAACAAATCATGTGTAGTCAAACATGAAATATGAAGAAGCAATGAAAATGGATAAGCCAGCTCTTCCTAATAAATATGGATGTACTACACAAGTATTATTGGGTGTAAAAATAGTAAATTGCACAAGAATATAAACCATTATATTTGATGATATATACTATGGTCCTATTTATATAGTTTTAAAACATCTAAAACAATGATTTACTGCTTAAAAGTTCTTAAGTAACAAATCATTGTTTTACATATATATATATATATATGTGTAGCATAAACTATTTGTTAACTATGTGGGATTGATAAACCTTCAAATTAGAGCATTAGTTACCTGGGGTTGAGAGCAGGGGAGCACGTCGGTACAACTGGCTTGCACAGGGTTTCATCTCTCTTGGCATTGTTTTATATCTTAAGCTGAGTGACATAAACATGATTGTTGGTTATAGTCTCTACCCTTTATGTTTTGCATGTCTGACAGGACTTAAAATGGGAGGAAAAGACTTTCTGGACAGAGGGATTGATGTGTATAGATACATAGGCCTTGTGGCAAGAAGAGGTATGGGACTAAAAGAAGGCCGGAGTGCTCAGATGAAGTGTTTGAGATGAGACACTAGTAGGTAGGTAGGAAGATCATGCAGAGCTTTGCCAGCTGTGCTGAGAGATTTGTTCTCAAAGCTTTGGGGGAATTTTGAAGCAATTTAAGTAAAAAAGTGATGTGATCCTATATATCCCCAATTTTACTGTTTAATAGTATTTTTATATCATGCATATAATCTAAATTTAATCAAATATATATGTGACAATATATACTATGTGTAATATATGCTATTATATATATAAAATCTAGATAAAAATATAACCTAACTTTGTACTGTTTGCAAAAGTTGGAAACCTACAGAAATATAAGGTGTGCTTGCTGCTTCACTGGGGATTTTCTGGCTTATGAGCTATTCCTGGGACTGAAATTTCTAGAAGGTACTAGACTATTCACATTAGACTATTCATGCACACCATGACACAAATTTCTTTCAAGAGTTAATGTACTAAACACTTTCCTGTAAAGTCACATATTGAACAAAATTATTGTTTTCTCAGTGCCACTTTAGTATTAGTACATATTTTGATTCCAAAATATGAGAAAGGGTAGTTTATGGATCACCTCTTAAAACAAGATTTTCACATGTGATTTATTTTTATAAATTTGAATAAAGGTAACTTCCTTAATTAGACTGAATGTTTTTCACAGGCAAGAACTAGGTTTTTTTTGTATGTTTTTCCTTAAAAACGACCATGTAGAATATTCTGCATAAATAAGTAGGTGCTAAAGGTATTGCACATTGATCAAAATTTCTTATGCTTAGAAGAAATGCTTTAGTCCTCAAGTCACTTGTGCATTATTTTGGGGAATGACACTGCCTCATTTGCTTCATTTAACAGTGTTCCTAACTCCTGCTTTAGCTTCCCCATCAGAGAAATAAATGCACTATAGACTTCTTAATGACTGAGATACTTTTCCAATCGAGCTGAACCCACTTTGTTTTCCAAGGCTCATTCTTCTTCAGCAAGTGAAGAAACTCTGAGGAATACAGCAAAACTTAGCATTCATGATGAATTATCCCATACATCGTTAGAACTGTCACACTGCCTTAGTGTTCATACCATAGATCTTTGGTGCAAAGGCACCATCGTGAAATATTACTCAAAAGGTAGGTTCTTCTGAGCAGTGGATTCAGCTTAATAAGAATCTTGCCAATTGTTTGGAAACATAAATTTTCAAAGTGACACTTTATGGCAGACCCAATGCCACCTTCTAGACAGTAAACAAATAAATGAACTACCTGTTATATAAAGTGTATGAAAACACACTTTGAAATGCTACATACAAATATGTCAGAGTGAATAATTGTACAATTTCAGAGCTTAAATTTAATGAATCTATATATCTAATGACATTTAAATTAATAAGAGAACAGTCATCTTAATTTAAATGCTTTTGGTCTTTTCTACTAAATTCATTTGCTCATTCATATACAGGATATTTCAAAGTAACTAAGAAATATAGCAAAAACACTTCTAAAATATAATGTTGTAAATATTATACAACAATTTTTTCAATATATGCTATTTACTTTTCTGTCCTTTGAATCTCAGCTCCATTTTATGTACAGTTTTTCCTCAACTTACAATGGGGTTATGTCCTCATATAAACACACAGTAAGTTGAAGACATCCTAAGTGGAAAATACAGTTAACCTACCAAGCATCATAGCTTAACCTAGCCTACTTTAATGTTCAGAACACTTATATGAACATACAGTTAGGCAAAATCACCTTAAAACAAAGCCTATTTTATAATAAAGTGTTGAATGTTATGTAATTTGTTGAATCCTGTACTGAAAGTGAAAACCAGACCGGTTCTGTTTTGGCCGTTTACCGTCCGATGGCGTGGCCGACAGAGCCGCGCCTGCTGCCACCACCCCGCATCACAGGAGTATCAATACTGCATACTTCTGGACCAGAAAAAGACCGAAATTCAGAATGCAAAATATGGATCCTACTGAAAGCATATTGCTTCTGCACCATCCCAAAGTCAAAAAATAAGTCAAACCGTCTTACATTGGGGACTGTTTGTAATTCATTACTTTATCTTGATAGACCATAAAATATTGATTCTCCAAGGTTTTCATGAAATTAAAACCTGTTACATATTGTTATTTTACCAGACAGGCTACACTAGCAAATTGAAATAATCCACAGTATATGTGATTAATTATCAATCTTACCCATTAGAATACATGTATTAAAGGAATATAATTAGTATTTTTCCTAGTAGATGTTATGACACTATTATTAAATGGATGCTATTGAAAACAATTACCAGTTTTTCCTGTAAACTCTTGATATTCTTATTTCTATACATGGAGTTTAATTAGGTCCAAGCCACTTCTTTCACCTTTATTTAGTTACTAATTATAATTGCAAATAGTGCTGTAATGAACATGGGGGTGTATATTTCTATTTGAGTTAGTGTTTTCATTTTCTTAAGATGAATATCTAGAAGTAGAATTGCTGGATCATCTGGTGGCTCTATTTTTAATTTTTTCGGAACCTCTGTGTTGTTTTCCATAATGGCCACACCAATTTACATTCCCACTGTGAACAGTGATTCCCTTTTCTTACACACTCTTGCCAACACTTACTATTTCTTGTCTTTTTGGTCATAGCCACTCTAACATGTGTGAGGTGATATCTCATTCTAGTTTTGACTTACATTTCCTTGACAACTAATGATGCTGAGCATCTTTTCATGCGCTATTGGCCATTTGTATATCTTCTTTGGAAAAATGTTTATTCAGATATTCTGCGCATTTTTTAATTGGATTGTTTTTTTTTCTTTTGCTATTGAGTGGTATGCATTATTATATATTTTGGATATGAACTCTTTTACAGATATATGATTTTCAAATACTTTTCCCATGCCTTTTCATTTTGTTGATGGCTTTCTTTGCTATGCTGAAACTTTTTAGTTTGTAGTCCCACTTACTTGTTTTTGCTTTTGTTGCTTTTTACTTTACACGTCAGATTCAAAAATCATCACCAAAACCTATGTCAAGTACCTGACTGCCTATGTTTTCTTCTAGAAGTTTTATAGTTTTGGGTCATTTATCCATTTTAAGTCAATTTTTTTTTGTATTATATAATGGTCAAGTTTCATTCTTTTGCATGTGGCTGTCCAGTTTTCCCAACACTATTCATTAGAGAGTGTCCTTCCCCATTATATGTTCTTCGCTCCTTTGTCATAAATTAATTGACCACATGTATGTGGGTTTATTTCTGGGCTCTCTTTTCTGTTCCATTGATTTATGTGTCTGGTTTTAGGCCAATACCATACAGTGTAGTTACTATAGCTTTATGATATAGTTTGAAATCAGGAAGCATGAAACCTTTGGCTTTGTTCTTTCTCAAGATTGCTTTGGATCTTTGAGGTATTTTGTGGTTTCAAACAAATTTTGGAATTGTTTGTTCTATTCTGTGAAAAACACCATTGGAATTTTGATAGGTGTTACATTGAGTTTGTAGATTGCTTAGGGAAATATGGACATTTTAACAGTATTAATTCTTTCAATCCATGAGCGTGGAATATCTTTCCACAACTACCCCATCCTTCAGCAACTACCATGCTGATCAGTCAGCAGCCTTTGAGGCCAGATCCTCCACCAGCAAAAATATTATGATTCACTGAAAACTCAGATGATGGTTAGCATTTTTAGCAATAAAGTATGTTTAATTAAGGTATGTGCATTGTTTTTTAGACACAATGCTATTGCACACTTATAGACCACAGTATAGTATAAATATAACTTTCACTTCCTCTGAGAAACAAAAAATACACTTGACTCACTGTATTGTCATATTTGCTTTATTGTGGTAGTGTGGAACTGAATCTGCAGTATTTCCAAGGTATGCCTGTATTGGCTCATTTAATTCTTACTAGTAGTAAGAAGCTACTTTTGTGGAAGAAGAAAGTGAGTAACAGAGTTTAAGTAACTCGTGCAAGGTCAAACAGTAGCAATTCACTTAGAAAGAATTAAATTCAGGTACATGGTTATGGACACCATACATGGAGACCTACCCTAGAATTATTCTCATTTTTATTAATTAGTTCAGAGTTAAATTTTAGACTGACGGCATACACCCTAAATGGACAACTTTCATTGCAGAATGAAAGAAATTAATTGTGCACAGAAAGAAATGGATAATCACTCTAAATCATTATAAAAACAGGGTTAGAGCTCAGAAGATAATAGTTCTTTCTGGAAACATTTGTGATAAGAGGAACTTAAATGTCATTGTGAATACAAATATATGCTATGTAAATTATGATCACATTATAAAAACATACACTTTTGACCTTGATATGCAATGTGACAATAAGCATCATTGTAGTAGGAGAATTCATGAACCTAATCAACTGAGAATAAATATATATTAGTGTTTCATTGTATATGACCTTATTATTTAAAAGCCTTAATTGACTTTATTAAATATTTTCATTCATTCATTCTGTGAACAAATATATATGCATCATTTATAATGTTCAGGTGCTATTCTAAGTACCACTGTTACATTGATGAAGCACTGAGCTTTTCCTCTCATGGTGTTTATACTGTTTTGGTGTTTGGAGTGTAGGAATAAACAATTAACATAAAATCACACGGAGAACTAGGCAATTTTGTGTGATGATAAGTCCTTTGGAGAAAATGAAATGAAATAACTGGAGAGAAAGGATTTAACTTATATTGGGTGGCCAGAGGCTTTATTGAGAAGATGATATTTAATTAGAGACAGAAAAGTTAAGAAAGATCCAGCTATATAGAGTTTGGGGGCCAGCGTGTTCTAGGCAAAGGCATCCACAGAGCAAAGATCATGAATGAGAAATGAGTTTGGAATGCTTTAAATTCTGGCAGAAGACCAGGATGGAATGAAGAGAGAAAGGCAGAAAGAGATAGGCAATGAGTCAGAAAGGTGAACTGGAGCAGAAAATGTACAGCCTCATGAGTGAGGATAAGATTTATTATTGTTTTTAAAAAGTCCCTGGGTAGTTCGTGGAAGTGAATAAACTATGGAATTTTTATTTTAAAAAATCATCTAATTCTATTTGTTTGTAGAGACTCAGAGAGAGATGGGGACAGGATTAAGGAGACAAGTTAGTAGGCTGCTGCCACAGTGATGGTAAGTGCTTCAGATGATATGTTCATGTCTGATGCTGTCAGAAATTACCACATATTTAGTAGTTTAAAACAGTGGAAATGTATTATCACACACTCCTTGAAGTTAGAGTCCTAAAAGAGGCATCACTGGGACCAAAACCAAGGTGTCCTCTGAGTAGCATTCCCCCCTAGGCCCTAAGGAAGACTCTTTCCCATGCCTTTCACAATTTTTAGAGGTCACCCACACTTCTGTTTATGGCCCTTTGCTCCATCTTCAACACCTGTGATGTTGCTCAGGTCTTTCTCATACTGCATCTTCCTGGTTCTCTATCTCCTGCCTTCCACTTTCCTGTATAAGGACCCTTGTGATTACACTGGGCCCAGCCAGATAATCCAGGATAAACTCCCCCTGCTGATTAGCAATTTTACCAATTAGCAGTCTACTGATTAGCAATCTTATTCTATCCAGCAACTTAATTCCTCTGGCCATGCAACCTAACCTAATATTTACAGGTTCCAGGGATCAGGACATAGAGATCTTTGGTGGTCCACTGTTCTGCCTACCACTGATGGTAACAATTCCAGTGAAAGACAATCAGATAATAATCTGACAGTAGAATCAGCAGGATTTATGGGTGCATTGGATGGGGAGCTGAAAGGAACAACATTAAGGGAAGACAGTTAAATTTGTGGTCTCAGCGAATGCTAGTACCATTTACTCAGAGTTGGCAGTTCAATATAAAAGGCTTGATTTCAAGGAAGGATAAAGACTGGAGATAAACACTGTGGAGAATTCAGGCTTACATTTTAATTTTTTCTTAAACATGTTTCATTCAGCCCTCTACTTTGCATGCAACAGCACTGGTAAATGAAGCATTCTTTACTCATTTACTTGATTTTCTAATAGTTGTTTTATGTGTGTCTTCTTATGTAAATTTTAATTATTTGGTTCTAAACAAAAGAGTAATTTAATTTGGAAAAGAGACATCGCCATCCATCACTCATGTGTTTGACAATGTAGTGAGAAATCTCTTATTTGATTTGCTGTCTCAACTCTTTAGTAATACAGAGCACCCAGCATAGTCCTGCTAGAAGGACTGCATTAATCCAAGGAACAGATCATTACTCCTTTTACTTTAAAAGAAAAATTTTAATTCATTCCATAAAAAAGAAATTGAATTCTCATAAATGAAACCTGTAGTTCTTCTGAAACTGAAATTATATGTACAAAGAGATCACTGCTCTGAGATTTTTCAAATAATTAACCCAGTATGTTAAAAACTATGTAATCATAAATGGTAGGTAAGCAACTTATCTTACACAAATTTCTTCACTTTCTAGAAGCACGTCTAATGAAGTGGAAGGGCTTTTTATGGCTCTCTGAAACATCAGAGGAGATGAAAGGCAGATGTGCTACAAATAATCTATTTCTTGTGACTCACGCGTTCACCAAGTGACTTGACAGATTCAATAGCAGTAGAAATAGATGTAGTAGTTTCCATAAAGGATTTTGATAGCAATCATGGGAATTCCACAGGGACTGAAAGACCATTAATCTGGGTCTCTCAAAGATGACAGTAGAGGAGGGGTACAAGCAGTGGAATACCTTTGTAATTTAAGGAGTACTTTTTAAAATGACTAGTGATGCAAATCCTTTAGTACAGAAGATTGCTGTGCTTATCAGTATAAAAGCTAAACCACCAACATTATCATGGATATTGGCCATGTCTATAGGTTTAAAGTCATTTGACTACTTTGATTAACTGAGGTGCTTTTTTTCTCCAAAGGCAATAACATTTTGTTTTTATAGGCTGGGCTGTGGATGTTTTATCTTCGTAAGTCCAACTGTTTCAAAGGACATACTATTAATTTTATTAAAATATTTTTATTTGAATCAATTTAGAAAATCAATTTAGAAAAATCAGTGGTAACTCCATTTTGGACAGTTTTTGTGAGGAAAATATACTTTAAATTATCTCAGTAATTGAAGCTACTTTACCTGAGTTACTAGAGAAAGGGCAGTTTATACATAGTGCTCTCATTACTTTCCATTTGACCAAATAACAGAATGTTTATATTAAATATTGACATACTTCAATTATACACATATGCTGTCACACACAACTAGTTTTACTAATAATGCCATTGGTTGCCATGTCTGCCTATCATTTATTGAGTACATCAGTCAGATTCTCAGTGACTTCACCTGTGACACTGTGTCTGTCTCCCACACAGAACTGTGCTGGTCTGGTGCCTCTTTAGGGCAGCTCCGTCCACACAGTGACTCGGAGATCCTGGCTGCCTTCTTCTCATGACTCTACAGTCTCACCAAAGAGCCTTTATGGTCACGGCAGTGGGGCAGGAGCATTGGCTCTTCTTCCTCAGCCAAGAACTAATGCTTCATTTCCTTG
Organism: Manis javanica; assembly: GCF_040802235.1. NCBI lineage: Eukaryota > Metazoa > Chordata > Mammalia > Pholidota > Manidae > Manis > Manis javanica. The sequence continues at coordinate 121,750,588 of NC_133160.1, read as the reverse complement.
TGCAGATACAATTCCTTTAACCTAAATGCAAAGGAAATGTACTTTTCCCCTGTGCTCAGGAGGAGAAAAACCAAAAGGGATTTGGTGATCCTATAACTTGTTCTACTGATTGCCATGTGCCAGGCAATCTGTTAAGTGCTTTTCAAACATTATTTCATTTAATTTTTCTCCAAGCACTAAGCAGTAGGACATTTTTGTTTACTCTTTTCAGGTAATAAGATCAAAGATTATACTCACAATTAATAGCTCCTCAATTAAGTGGACAGCTTTTATTTAAATCTAATGCTATCAGAATTTTAATATAAGATTTAATGCTTTGGAATATAAACCTTAATAAAGGATATAATTTGTGTAATTAAATAACTGTGCTGTGTATGTTGGGTTGTGAATACTTATTCATTATTGAGAGCATTGTTTTTTTAATTTGCAAATTTTGCTCTGACTACAATTATATAAAAATTGATATCCCAACAGTTATTTTACAAACTTGAGCAGCATTTATGTACTAGCATGGTTAGGATGCACAGATGGGCAATCGGTCAACTATGTACAATCTCAATTTTAATTAACTTGGTGTAACTATCCTACTGCAAAGAGAAAAATTGGTTAAAATATTGATTTAAAAAATTTTTCAGAAAAACTAAGTGTTTCCAAATGTTTTAATCGATCAGAATGGAGAATCAAAATAATCTTACAATCTGACTACAGAAATATCAAATTGTTCACCTAGTACCAGAAAGAACTGATAAAAACAGCAAGACCTTCTAAGTTGGTATGGTAGAATTTTGATGCTAGTGTTTCTATACGCATCTGTAGCTCCTAAACCCTAGATATGTTAGATTAAGTTCTGTATTAAGAAAAGCAATGAACTCTGTAAAATGTTTATCAAGAGTGTCAGAGAGTCAATGGGTGCTAATTCCACAAATAATTAAATTTAGCAATTGATCTCTTGAGTATGGCTTCTTACATGGTATTTACTCAAAACACATTTTCAATGCCTCTTTAAGTAAGATATCCAAGAAAAATTAGTTTTAATTATATCATTCAAAAATGCCAAAACAAGTTGGAAAAATAAAAAATATCAATCATTCTGCTGTTGTTAATCAAGCTGATTGACTAATAAAGAAAAATGCATGTTCTTATAATTTTTTTTAAATTTTAGCTGAAGTCATTTATATATTACATTTAATCATATTTGTTTCTATATAAATATTTTTACTTAAATTCCTCAGATATTATAGAATACAAAATAGTAAATGCTGAAATTAATAATTTATTTACATAATATTTAATGATTTAATTTTCAGTGTCAGTTTAAGAAATGCTGTTTTCTGTATAAAACTCACTTTACAGCATGAAATTAATAAATGTAGTTGCTATTGATTAAATGAATAAAGAAAATGATTATGATGTTCAAGTGAATTAAGAATTTAACCATGTAATTCATTGGTAGGAATGGAAGGAGAGTAGAACCAACAGCTACCTAGATAATTTGGAAAAGTTGTTGGTGAGATGATCGTGTACTCAGAGATCTGGTTTTGTTTTTATTGTGCTAGCCAGGGTTGCATGTGTGTAATGAAATGCTTCGTGGCCTCAAAGGATTTTTCAAAGAATTCTTCAGTAAATCCGGCTCTCATTTGATGTAAAGCTGGCTTTTTAGGAGCTGAGGAGAAATCAAGCAAACCTTGAAAAGATCTCTGACTATGCTTTGCCTCAGGATGGCATCCTCCCTCTGGGAGGCCAGGACACTTGAAGAGACCACTTTCCTCTAACCTATTTTAGTACCGTACAAATTCCCATCCCTCTCGGGTCCAGCACCTCTTAGGGCTCTCTCCCTTATAAAAATATATTTTGTATGAATTAAAGACATAGGGCCAGAATTCTCATCGTTTGTAACTCCAGGGGAATACCTCCTCATCAGAGCTACTTACGCTCTATTTCCCTAGAGTTTGGAGAATGAGATTCTGGCTTGTAGTAGTTTATTCTCTTGCCTGAGAGTGCCCCAACCTTTTCTGGGACTTTGTACTTTGAAAATCTTATTGTCACAATTTGCTCTTCTTCTAACGCATTTCTGCCAAAGTCTGAGTCTTATCACTTCGTTTGATTTAACTTTCATCCCTGATTCCTTTGGCACTTACCTTCTCTACAGTATTACCGATGCTTTGAGATGTAGGGTTTTTTTGTTTTGTTTTGTTTTTCTATTTTATCTATATGCTGAGATGAACAGGAGTAACAAGTAAAAGGAAATACTTTGACTTGCTTTTTTTCCAGTGAACAGATTGTTGATCGGATTGTTGAAAGAAAGAAAAGCAGTGTCAGAAATCTGTTTATCTCTACTATAGACTCTTTTTCACTTTGGCTTCAGACAAACATAGTTTTTATTTATTTAAAATACATTCATACACATATGTGAAGCATATGATAGGAATTCAATTATTATTTGGTGAAAGTTGAACTGAAAAGAGGAAAAATTGTAGCAACTCATTGAAAAAACAGTAATCAATCTCTTCAATATTTTTACTATCTTGGCATCTTCATATCATCTCTGATCTAGCTAATTGATCCGGGTGTGGAAAATGCCATTATGACATATAAAAATATTATTTATTTTTGTCTGTTTTTCAATTTGAATTTCTTGTCCTCAAAATGTGTTACTAGCTTTATGCAGCCACACCTTTCTATAGATCAATTAACAGGTTATTAACAAAATCAATTAAATCACTGCTGAATGGCTGGTGCTCTTACTGTTCAAATCAGTTGGGATGTATCAGTAGAATAGAAAAGATATTCTCCTTCATGGAGCTTACAGGAGAGAGGAGATGGGATTAAAAAAATACAAAGGAGAAAATCATATGACATGACACTAGTTAAGAAGTACAATGGACAAACAAAAACAGAGAAGAGTAAGGGCAAGTGAAGTACAATTTTAAATAGGAAGATCAGAAGTAGATTTGTTGGAAAAGTGATATTTGAGTAATGACTTACATCAGTAAGGAAGTGATGCTTGCAGCTTTGTGGAGAAAAGCATTATAGGCAGAAATAGAAAGCCAGGGTGAGGATCCCAAAGCAGGAGCATTCTCAACATGCATTAAGAATATTGAGGAGGACAATGTGGCTACAAAGAATTAGCAGGAAGAGATAATTAGGAGCTAAGGTTTGCAGTGGATGAAGGCACAGATCACATTGGACATTGGAGGCACTATATGTATTTTGGCATTTTCTTGTGAAATAAAGATTTATCACAGGGTCTTTAACACTGGAGTGACATGATCTGACATATCTTTTAAAAGATTCGCTGTGGCTGCTGTGTTGAGCATAGACTATAGGATGCAAAGATTGTATCCATGTGGCCACTTAGGAATGATTATAGTAACCCCAACAAGAGATTAGAGGTGATTTGGTGCTGGGCTCTAGGAATGGGATTAGGGAAAGTGGTCAGATTCTGGTAATATTCTGAGAGTACAGCCATAGGATATGGATTGAGATTGGTTTGGGAATGTGAAAGGAAGCATTCAACTTGGATAAACACTGCAGTGGAGAGCTGAGCTACAGGGCAAGTTACCAGGCTCTCAGGAACTCCTGAACATTTTTTGCTGCATTTTCCTATTTACAGCTCATTCTAAAAATAAGGCCCTGCTTCATGTTCACCTGCCATTCCCAGTCCTCAGTCCTCTCTGCCTCCACCTCCTGCCTCTCGTCCCCTCAGTCACTCTGTTTCACATTCCTAAACCTCAGACTTTTTGCTCTTGAAGCATTCTTTGCCTAGAATATTCTTACCCCCAGGTTCCATGTGACTCCCTCCCTCCTTTCCCTCAGGCTGTTACTCAAAGTGTCATTAAGGCCTTTCCTGGACAGAGCCTACCTGAAATCATGACTGCCTTCTCCTTTCCACCATGGAAAAATACGAAGGTAGAAACAGAAACAGATCAGAGTAGGTAACACTGTGCAAGACAGAGAAAGTGCACAAAGAATATAAAATATAAAATAAAAATAGCATAGTGACTAGCTAGATAGAATAAATAAATTTTATGTATTCATATATATGAGTTTAGGTAGATTAGAGAGAGAGATAGAAAGGGAGAGGGGTGGGGTAGGTATCAAAGCCTTTACACTGAAATTGGAAACCAGACTTTCTTTTCAAATCCTTAGGGCGCATATATAAAGATCTCCTGTATATTAGACCAAAAAGGAAATCTTAGCAAATCCATTCCCCCTGACAGATTCCGTGCACCAAATAGATTGCAGAGGAGTGGGTACCAGGTACCAGTTACCAGGAGTGGGGCCGAGGAGGCAGCCCCTTGGAACAGCAACCACAGCTGTTCCCTTGTTACTGCAAATTGAGAGGATAGCAAACCTCAGCAGGCTTCTGTGTGTTCTTCTTGCAGCTCCATATTCCCCAGCCTCCCAGGCCAGCAGACGAATGGCTTCCACAGTGAAAAGGAAGCCTTCATAAACTGTTGAAATCCTTTTCTTTTTGGATTATATTAATTAGTGATGGATGCCAGAAAGTATTTGCTTTTCATTTCTGTTTTTTTGCTGCTCTAGACTTGAAATTCTGAACTAGAAATGCTAACAAAACAGAAATTTAGTTAATAAGCACTGTCTTTGCAATTTTAGGTGATTTCCCCTTGTCAACTTTGGACAAAATTACTGACAGAGTTCTGACCACTCACTGCTTCCTTAGTACCCTTCAAAAGCCTGATCTATTACCTTAATGACTTTTTAAAGGATAATAAAAGATTAGTAAAAAACACATTTTGGTAAGCCAAGATATTTGCAAATTTGCACCTTACACACCACCAAAGGGAGAAATTTGTCATAATTCGCATTGCTACTCATCAAATACATGACAAGTTAAGGAAAAGCTGGTATCTAGAGGGATAACAATTCCAAACTCCTTACCACATACAGCTTCTGTTGAAAGCACAAAGCTTCCCTTAAAGTTAATATTAATAGGCATATTAGTGGCTCAGGAAATGGTCAAATTATTTTATTCTTACATAGTATGTGATTTGTATATAAAGACACTAATGCTTTCTAATACCTTTGCATTTTTTTTATGCTGAAGATTTGCTTCTTTCCATTACTGAAGAGACCATGTGATAAGCAAGTTACCACATTTTAAGGCCACATTGCCAGATGGTAGCCAGGTTTTTTTTTTTCCCTTGAGTCTTCATTATTTTGGTCCTTTAATTTATCATCAGTTTTACCCAGCATCTTTTTGTCCATCTCCTTAGGTAATAAGCTAACCACGTAATTAGACATTTTAACGAAGGATCAAATTTATAGGGAGCTAAAATCACATTGCCACTATTATCTAACCCATAATGGTCTAGGTTAAGAGAGAGTTGTTATTCAGCTTTTGGAATTTGTCAATTTTATTTTATTTTTAAAAAAGTGATTTAGAAAGTTAAATCATAGTACACTTATGGGCACAATGATATAATTTTGCCTGTTCCTTAGTGATTTTAAGTGTATTTTAGTAAGGAAAGAACATTGAGCTTTTTTTCTTTCCTAAGATAATGTACAGCTCATCTCATTTTGTATTGAAAAATATGAATGGCATAAAGGAAATTGTTTGGATAATAATTTCATATTGAGTGATAATTCTCAGAAGGAATTGAGCCTATGTCTATTAATTTTTAAATCAATAAAACTTACGGGTTCTTTCAATTTAGGAAAACACAACTGTTGTAGTTAATTCATACTTTATAAGAAATTCTAATTCTCACAATATTAAAAATGAGATGACTGAGTTCCTTAAGCTCTGATTAAATGCCAGGCACTATTTTGGGTGCTAGGGAGTGAAGAGCAATAGAATCCCAGCCCTCATGCGGATTATATTCAGGTGTCAGAAACAGAAAATAAATAGGCCAACAAAAAATATGTAAAAACATATTAAAAATTGCTATGAGGAAGATTAAATGGGAGATATAGCAGTGGTTACTGGGAGCTGCCCTTACAGAGAACTGATTTCAACTAAGGTGAGGGGAGAGGGGATTATGGGAATTATATTTGAATTCCTACCTCAATAATGGGAAGCAGGCAAGATGAAAAGATCTGTGAGAAATGTATTTCAAAAACAAAAAGAAGGGTAAACCTTAATTAGTGTAAATTTCCAGAGACTTGAGTCAGAACCCTTAAGTAAGGACTGGATGCTACCTGAAGTGGAACATTGAAACCGTAAGCTGATGACATTTACCTGTTTTACTCCTAAAGAAATAATCACTCACTATCTGGCAAGTATTTTTCACACTACAGGCTTTAGAGCCATAAGAGCCCTATGGTTTCTAAGAGGCAAAGATAAAGTACACCCTGGGGAGCTATAAAAGGAATGGAATCAAGGGGTCTCAAAGCAGCCTAAACACAGGACTGAGTTTAACAAATTTAAAGTACCTAGGAAAGTTTAAAAAAAAGAAAAAGAAAAAGAAAATAAGAGCTGGGAATTAGAGACAGGGAAAGGATAAATGTGAACTATACCTTTTCAAGAGTCAAGCAATTATAACCAAATTTGCAATATTCCTGGGATCAAAAAATAGCTAAATCTGGAGAATAATAACCTTTATCTTTGCAGATCTGATTCAGGTTAGAGGTTATTTTCCATCAAACAGTAAATAAAATATTGTCCTTTGAGATTTGAAGCTCTTCACATTATGAAGTAAGGCTATTCTGGGTTTCTTGTTTTGAAAGAGATAAAGGTAATTGTTGCACAGAGAAGAAAAATAATCAGGACAAAAGACTATATAAAAGTAACGAAACTGGGGGTGGTGGTGAACTCAACTAAGTAGACATAGACAAGAAGACTAAACATCAGAGTAGTTAACATTGTTGCTTCCAATTCTGAAGCCGAAGTAGGAAAAAAAAAGTTTAAAATACAATTAGTTCCATGGTGCATTTTTCAGAAAGGCAGGAGAACTATGTTTTTTTGGAAGGGCAAAATTTTCCAAGCACCAACGTTTGAAAGAAATTCTTCATTTCAGAAAATTTCTTGAGTGATACTACAATGCACAATACAATCAACAACATTCATTTAACAAAAAATGTGAAGCATTTTATATGATTTTTCTTATGACGTCCTATTTTGTATGGTTCTTTGTCTAATACTCTGATGAAAGGCAAGGACATTATATATAAGTGTAATACAATGAAGAGATATTTTGTAAAGATAAAATATTATTCCTAAAAATATTTGGTTTTCTAGTTATCAGGCTTTATTCTAGGATAGTGTGAAGAGTATAAGGATAACATATCTTTCAGAAAATTTCCCTAATTTCCTTTCTCAGCAGAATTTTGGATAGGAACTTGAGAAAAAAAATAGTTTATTCTTGTTAGAAAGGACTTCAGTTGCTAGTATTTTGAGGTGCAGGTTGAAGTTGCAGACATATGCTATATAAATATATAAACACAATAAAATAGACATTCTTCTGTAAAAAGTTAGGAGCTTAATCAAAATTCCCAGTTAATGATATGTAGTAATTAGATGTTTAAATATTTATTCCTAATGGCTTTCCTTTCTATATTTAAATCAGTAAACATCAGAATTTTTTGGGGTGCATGATATAAGGTAGGCTTTTAATAGAAAACATTTGATAATTCCTCTTAGAACAAAATGGTGATAAGCTTGGCATATCTTTATGACTAACATGCTTTCAAATCCAGTATTTCTAATCCTTATTTATGTAAGTCATAGATTGTACTGATCTTTGTGGAATCTTCACTTCACCTTCTTTTAGAACTGTTCTTTCTTGTTTTTCTGTTGTACATGGTGTATCATCCATATGATTTCAGCCACATTTTCGTTGTTTTGCTTTATTTGAAAACAATGGTTGTTCTTTGTCTTAATGTCAGTGATTTGTTCCTTGGGCATCCAGGCATCTTTCTGTCCCTGCTCTCTGAAGGTAGGTAGCAAAGGCTGGTACGGGCCAGACTGAGAGGAGATCCACGGATGATGCAGGATACTGGAAAAATCCATCTGAGCACAGTAGAGAAAACCGTGGGCAGATGTCAAATGTGACGCCTTAAAAGGGCTAGAAAAATGGCAGCCAAGAAGAATTAAAATGTTTGAAATAAAAATAGCTGCCATACTATGTAGACATATGAAGCAGAGTCTTCTATGGATCCTTTTTGAAAGGCAAAAAGTTTGAACAGACTTTTCTTCAAGTGTTGGGCAGCCTTTCCAAAAGGACTTTAAATGGATATTTTACAATCTTTTATGAGAAGTGAAAAGTAAGTTTGGGGATATGCTAAGTTAAATAAAGTTAAATGGATTACTTTATAGAAAGACCAGTCTTTAAACTGATAATACACTGTTGACATCTCCAACAGGAGAAATACAAAATATGGCTTTTCCCAAATGGAATACTTCTTTCTCATGTGACATCTATTAATCTCATAGAACTTTATTGTTTCATGGAATGCAGTTTGAGGAACTTTGCCTTAAAATGTCAGTTATCTTTCTTCTGGCTTTTACTCTTATGTCAACAAGTATGTTAGTAACTCCCAGAATCCAGAGAGGTTTTCCATGCAGCTGTTTGTCATTCAGTTGACTGAATGAAGAAATTGAGTTCTTTTTTGTGTATATAAAGGCTTGTTTGAATATCATGAAGTAGTTTCAATAGCCACAGTTTTATCTTGTTATTCTAAAACTTGATTTTAACTCTACCTCCCATTTTGCATCTTTCTAATTCAAAAGAATGTTTATTGCATAATAGATGAGGCTCAATTCATAGCAATAGCTGCACATTGCTTTACATATTTTTCTTCTAGATTGCCATATTCCTGTCATGTGTTGCATGTAGAAATGTGATTAATTCTGCCACACTTTTTATTGCATTAATGAAGCTGTTTAAAATCTATCATTTACTTCAACTTCAAGTCATCCTGTATGTGTAAGTAAACACCTTCTTCCAATATATGTAGCATTTTGTATTTTTAAATATATTGAAATATTTCATATTTACATTTTAAAACAACATATTTTATATTATATGTAATACTTATATTTGTATCTTCTCTATTTTGTGCTATTTTAAACTGATATATTCTGATGAACTAAAACGATGAAAAATACGGGTAATTGGATGTTTCCTGAAGTTTTTTTCTTCCAACTACTTACAGATTTACATAATTTAGTATTTTCTCTAGAATTCTAAACTACAAATCTTTTATATCCAGAGTAAAAGACACAGAGTCACTTCCACTTTTAATTGACAGTTCTTAAGAAATGCTTGATTCATTAATACATAAGCTTTTCAGGAAGTACAATTTTATTTCAAACAAACCTTCTGAGATGTTTCAATCAAATCCTCCTGAAACAGAACATATGTACACCCTGTCCCATTTTCTTGGTGATTATATTACAATCCATAGATTTATTTCCTTCCAAACTGGCTAGCATGTTTTACAAATAGCTTTGTACAAATAGAATGTTTCAATAGTTATATAATAAAAAGTATTACAAATATGTACATAAGTGTTGAAATTACACTTTAAGAATCCCTTAAAAATATATAGTGTTCGCTAAAGTGGGGCAGAATCTCATTTTCAGAAATTAGTTGGTATCCAAACACATTTGAAACAAGTATTGTTCTCACTTGAAGCCATAGCTTGAATTGGTAAAATTCTGGAACTAAAAAGAACTGAAAATCAAGGGTAGTAAATGATCATAAATACCCAATGAACATGTCAAATGAATGAACTTATGACTAATGAGTATCTGATCTCAAGTCATATATCAAGTTTATTATTTTTGTATTGCCTTCATAACCTAGTTCAGTACTAAATGCTTATTGAGTGAATGATCAAATAAATGCTTAGTAATAAATGCATATTGGTGAAATGATTAAATAAATGAATAGATGAATACATTAAAATATATGACCTCTGTGTTTCTACATATACACACACACACACACACACACACAGCTATTACTGTTATTGTATGTTTATTTCTATAGAGGAGAGATAGAATTTATATATGTATGCATACACTTTTAGACACACATGCACACATATATGTACCTATATGTAAATATATATATATAACACCTGGGTGATAACATATATACATATTTATGCACATATAGGGAGAGAGAATATCATATTATTGAAAATGAGATCAACTTGAAAAATCAGCATGAAAAACAATCCAGATTTATCCATTCATTTATTCAAAAATATGTATTGAAAAAATACTGAAAATCTATACATGAAATGTAGGTAGGCTTAGTACACACAAGTTGCATAAAACTGATATCTGTGCTTACTGTATTCCCAATCTAGTTTCACAGAATCCAGAAGAAACACACAAACACACACACTCTCCTACTTTCTTACATGGAAATGTCTCTTCTAGAAGAATATATTGATAGGAAGCTGAAGAATCTATTCTGTCCTTAGGCTAAGTGACAATAAGCCAATAATCTGACAACTCCCAAAAATGCAAAGTGAATAAAAGATTTCACTCTCAACCAGTGTTGAAATAAAAGCTTTTAGGGTCCTTGTGATGCTTAAAAGTATGTGTGCAGCCATGCACCAATCTGTCTCTCAGAATGTTAGCAAAATTTGTGACTACTGCTGCTCTCTGCTGAATATAAATCCAGACCAGACTCCCGCTGGCAAGCCAGGTCTAAAGCAATACTGGAGATGCATTAAGTCCCCAAAGCTGTCACTCCTCACTGCCAACATCCTCAAAATTCCTGTTGGGAACTGCTGAGGATAGTTTCTGTTCAAGTTCACCTTAGTGATTTTTACACTTATCAGCGTTACTGCCAAAGGCTGCATAGAAATCCCTTTTGATTGATTTATTATCAGATAATAATGCTTTTTCATGAATTTTACAGAATCTAGATAATATTTATTCCCTCTCAATAGTGTTTTCAATGCAAGTACTGAAGGCACCATGACATATTGGTTAAAGGCATAGTAGAAAAAGGTCATATGATGACCAGTGTCTCTGACAGTTTTTGAAATGTTAACACGAGTAACTGTCTGATAGCAAGGCTGACATCTGACAGCTGCTATGATGAGGAAGGCCAAAATCTGGATAAAGATATGCAACTTCTCTCCATTGGCATTCAGGCATAATAGCTTTACACAGCCTTGTATGACAGTTTCTAATGGACTGTTTATATGTAATTTATACTTAGGGTGCTGGATTTTAAGTGTTGATAGCTTGTATAAAGCAATAGTTGCATTTTACTCAATGCAGCTTCCAAAATATGATTATGCCTTCTTCTAATAACAAGGCATTATAAAAATATGTATATGTATTTTTTGCACACTTAGATTAGTATAAATTGAGTATAAATAATAGAAGTGAAATGTCTGGGTTAAATTAAAAGTACATTTAACATTTTGATAAATAGTAACCTATTTCCCACCTAGACAATTGACAAGGATTCACAAAGTTCACAAGAATGTCCAAAAAGATTTTTTCAAATACCTTTGCCAGAAGAGCATTGGATCAAACTCTTTAAATATTTTCCAAACTACTAGGTGAAAAAAGATGCTATGTATATTTTTAAATTTTTATCTCAAGATAAATGTGAGAATATTTTTTCATATTTTATTGGACATTTATAACTATGTTTCTCTAAACAGCCTTTTAATGCCATTTGTATATTTTTCTGTTAGATTACTAATTTTTTTTGTAACAGCAAACTAGAAAGCAATACTGGAGATACATTAAGTCCCCAAATCTGTCCCTACTCACTGTCAACATCCTCAAAATTCCTGTTGGGAATTGCTGAGGATAGTTTCTGTTCAAGTTCACCTTAGTGATTTTTACACTTATCAGCGTTACTGCCAAAGGTTGCATAGAAATCCCTTTTGATTGATTTCTTATCAGATAATAATGCTTTTTCATGAATTTTACAGAATCTAGATAATATTTATTCCCTCCATATGAATACTATCTGCTGAAGAGATAAGAAATAAAGTCTTCACCACCACCAACACACACATACACACAGACGACTCTTCCAACTTTTCTTTTGGTGGGAACTAAGGAGCATAACGGTGTGAGATTCCTACCTCAGGAGTAAAGTACTAAAGGGAATAAATAAATAGAATACTTGTAGGAATACTGGGATATGCTAGTAGTAGTATTTTTTTGTTCATGAACTCTTATCAGTGAAGAGTTTCAGATAATTATACACAGACAGGTGTAAATAATTCTTTTACTCAGTGACCTGCACAGTGTGTACAGTTGAAGGATTCTAGAGATCTGACTGGACACTGTGTCCTGTTCTCCACGTACAGGTCTGAAAAAATTGAGTACTTGACAAATATCCTATCTTTAAAAAGTTAAGGGAAATTAATATCTTGCAATAGGTAAATAATGAGTCATGATAAATATTTTCAAATGGACATATGAGAAAAAACATATGTGCCTGGGTAGAGTGGTGTCATCCCTAATCCCTCCATTGCTCAAAGGTCAACTGTATTATGTTTATAATAACAAATATATTTAGGAAAATGTTTTAAGAAAATTCCACTCACAAAAGCCCATTAAAGGGAGAATGCAATTAAATTTGAGCTCTGTAGGTTGACTTGTGCACCAATAGGAGCCTCCAATTCCCATTGATGGTGGGAATTTAGGTGGGCCAGGGAGGACCTCTGGAATCTCAGAAACTTGTGAAACAAAGGGCAGGCTTGGGGAACAAGGACCTTGTTTATATTCACTGATAACTAACTCCATTCTAAATTAAAAGCTTGAAAAAATACTTTTTACAAAGGAAAATCAATGTATTTTTTTTAAACGTGGTTTTAAAATGTTATGAAAGAGGGCTATAATACCTTGGGACACTAAAAGTAAGAGAAGAATCAAAGTTTTGCTAATAAGGCACTGGAATAGTGAGTGAGAGGCAATTTCAAAACTGAAATGATTATATCTTTTCACACACTTGTCATAGTTTCACCACCAGGAAAACTGTCATATTTTCACAGAAGCCGCTAATTTGAAAAGAGTTCCTGCCAATTTCCTTCATTTTGTTTTATTTCATCAGACAAAAGTATTTACCTCGTGTGGTAGGAAGAGTTTCACGTTAATAATTAAGAAAATCCAATGAACAGAGGTTGGTGGCAAAACACTTTATTATTGATTTTTTGGTCATGTCTTCATGTGGTATATACAGTTTATAATCTCAGATTATTATTGGAATTTAGAAATTGAATAGGATTTCTAAAAATATAGTAATATTTAGTATATAATTTTTTTAAACAGCATTAGTTGTATTTTTCTATGAAAGCCATTCCTTACTTGTAGAAATCCCAAACCTGAATTCAGTGTATTAAGTATAATGAAATGCACTTTCCTTTGAGTCATTGCCCTGCTTCCTTCAAATTAATTACATTTTTGTTACCTATTATTTTGCCTTTAAATATATATCATAGCTTATATTTCCATGACAGTGCTGTCACTAAACAGAAATGGGAAAAATGGGAATATGTTTTTTATAGTAAATAGTAGCCAAACTGAAGCCATCAATCATTGATGAGACATGTACTGATGATATGAGACATAAACCAGATAATAACAGAAAACTTGAATTTAATAAAAACAATATAAATCTTAACAAATTTATCTGAGCATTTTATCAAATCAGTTACATTTTGGAAGATTACTCAGTTGAAAAGCATGCTATTTAACCTTGTTAGATTGAGATATCTTGATGTTCATTGTACAGTGAGGTTGTGGGATATTAATAAACATTACAGGTTAAAAAATGTTTCATGGATGAAAATATTTGGAAATGCTTATTTAAATTATGTTAACCATTACTGACAGAAAAATTCGGAGAACAATGTCATGAATTGTGATGGTCTGGTCTTTGACTTCACTTCCAAGGTAAGAAAGAAGTCAGTCTGCTGTGGCTTCCTGGATGCTGGCAGAAGGTATGAAATTCCTGGCCCAGAGACAAATGACTTATTGCTCATGGTGCAGCATGCAGCAAGCACCAGCCTGTTTGTTTCAGTGCCCCTTGCCCTTACAGAGCAATGTGGAAGGAGCTTAGAGACAAGGTGGACGGGCCCAGAGGAAGCCTGCATATGCCGTGAGGTGGATTACAATAGAGGAACCCTGAGTTGAAGAATTCAAATTTGTTATAGTGGCCTGTAGACATCCTTCTTTTTTGTTCCTATCTTCTGAGGCTATTCACTATACAAATACACTTGAAAAGGTAGTCTGGGTTAAAAGACATCTTGTGCCCTCACCCCACCTCACCCCAAGAAAACATTGAGAAAATCAATATCCCATTGAGAAACGTCTCCTAACAATTCTTTAAAATGCTTATTTGCATTGTAAATCTTCAGGATGTACTAAGATTTCCCAAATCTAATCTGAATATGAAAATTGTGTGTCTGTATGTGTGTGTATAAAAGCTTCTCTTAGTTAGAGGATGTAGAAACCAAGAAAAATTGAAACAAATGTTTTCCATCTCATATGCTGGCTAATATTTCCAACCAACCTACATGCTCTTCTCATTGCTGTTTTTAACTATTTTAAGGTATAATGGGAAATGGAACCCTTTCAGGGCCTGTGAAGGTATAATGGCCTGTGCTTGAATTTCAGCTCCAACACTTATTGTTTAAATGTAGGGGAAAAAAGGAGAAAATTCTCAGGACTTCAGGGTTTTATCTGCAGAATTTTACCTTATGAAATCATTTCTTTGACTGAATGAAATAATGCATATAAACATCAGTTTTGCTAGTAAGTAGCTATTTTGACTGAATGAAATAATGCATATAATCATCAGTGTTTTGCCTAGTAAGTAGTATATATATTAAGATATATAATATTATGTATTGTATTTTATAAAATACTATAATTATAAATGACTATTATAAATTTAAAATTACATTAATATTGAAGTGCTAAAGGATCAAACGAAAACTGAAATAAGCCATGTATATACAGATGATACACGTACACATAAAAGACAACATTAGTTAGAAAGTGATAAACATCAAAACCAAACAAATTTTAATTTCAAAGGCCTAATACAAGATAGAAATGTCAAAAATAAGGAATCTAAAGCCATTTAATTTTAAATACTTTCACATTTTTAAAAAAATTATCTGTCTAAGTATGATAGAAAGCAAAGTTGTTAACTGGCCCATCATACTTATGGTCTGGATGCAAAAATAGGGATATTATATTCCACTTGAAAAATGTAATGACACCTCTAGGGAAGGAGGTTGATCACATGTCTCCTTTCTGGTCTAAATAGTTGCATTTTACACACATAACATTGGTCCTTTTTCCATTAGTTCATATTCTCAAGAGTGTATGAAAATAACGCGAACAGTCAAGTTTCAAATCTTTTTATTTAGTAAGAATAATATATTAATTCATAGGAGCCATAATCATATTAAACATTAACTGATTAGAAATATGTTGAAATAGTGTATGTTAGAAAAAAGTATTTTGCCTTTATTAAAACCTAAGCACACAAACATAGTGTTTCAATGAAATTCCTTTTAAGATACAAGGGGCTTAGATTAAAATAGACTTTAATGGTATCAGAATAACAGCATCCAAGAATAAAATTCAGACTTAATGTGTTCATTACTTGTGTTGCGTTCAATCATTTTATTGTTGTTTTTATTTGTGTATAGTAGTTGATTAATACCAAAAAGAGAGGTATTTTCCAGTTTTTACTGTTGATTGTCTCTGCTTACTTATTCTAATGAATTAGCCAGAGTAAAATATATTTTTCCAATAACCTATTTTCAAAAAAAATTCATATAAAGAAATTGAACTAGAAATTGTTTAAACTATCAAAGTTCAAACATACCTTGCAAGTCTTGCCTTTGTTAATGAGCTTGGCATAAAGATTCTCAAGAAAAGATATCAAATTAAGGTGTTTTCTTTGAAGTCAAGCATTCTTAGTTATACTCTTTCCAGATGGCCTTACCTAGGCCATCATTTTTCAACTGTGCATGAAACAAATGCTAGGCCATTTATTTGTTTGGTAATTACTTTGCCAGAACCATTAATCCCATTTTGAGGGTAGCAATGTTGAAATTCTGTAAAAAGTTTGAACCATGTTCAGAGATATTAATGAATAGTTGAACAGGTAAAATGGCTTAAAATGGGGAGTGTCTATGAATGCAGGAAAAGTAATTTCTCAAACAAAGCTTATTTTCCTGGCTACATGCAGTTAGTTTAGCGAGGTGCAACTTCTGTAGTTTCTTGAGTATTTGTTTAACAAAAGAAAAAGCAAGTGTATAGTTTTCAGTCAAAATTATGTTGGAGCATATGTGGATACTTTAAAGCAGTATCAGAAATAAAACAAGAATAAAACATAAAACAGCGGTAAAAAAAATCCAAAACAGTGATTCTATTTCTAAAGATGTGTGCATTTGGCTATTTAAAAAAAATTTTTTTTGTACTGAGTGCAGACAATGGATCTTGAAAAGCAATTTTTTAACAAGCACATGACTTTCAGCTCTAAAGATAAAGTAATCAGGTGGTTAGATATTTGGAGACAGAATTTTTTAAATGTAATAGGGTTTCTATGTATTTTCTTAAATATCTTTTAGACTGTGTATCTGTATCTATAGCTATCTATTTGTCCATGTTTGTGTGTATACTATGTGCTCTGTCATTCACCCTTTCTCCAACTTCATTTTCTTAGAACCTGAGTTAACCAAGCGCTCTGAAATAATTATTTGTGTTAAATATCATGAGGATCTTAATTTTGCTCTTGTGTATTTATAAAAAATTAATATGGCAATTTTTATGTAGACACAGTTGCATACCACATCAAAGTTGATGCAACAAGTTTAGGTTCTTTTTTTAGGAAGTAATTTCCTTAATCATTAACATCTTTAAATAACCTAGCTAAAGTGATAAACCAAATACAGTTAATTTCAAGGAAACTGCTCATACACAAGAAAAGCATCCATTTTTTTCACCATCATTTGATATTAACTATTACCAGTCAAATGCAAAAATATAAAAATTCAGAAAAAGGCTTATCTGGTGATAATAAACAGAATGAAAAAAATAACTCCAGGCATAAACTCTAGCAAATCAAAACATGAATCAAAATAGTACAAACATAGATTAAATTGTGTGTAATGGAGATATTAGGTTCTGAAGTTAGGACACTAAAATTGCTCATATTATGAGTGTGTGCATTATCAGTTCATCCATTCATTCAACAAAATCTATTGAATACCTATAATTGGTTAGGAACTACACTAGGCATTAGTGAGTCAGTGGTGAGCAAAACACTAGACAAATAGGGCCCCCTGTTTTTATGGCTAGAGTAGCAGGAAAAACAAGGAAATTAATATTAAACAAACATAAAAATTCAACCATGAAATATACTACAATGGAAAGGTAGATGGTTTTATAAAACTATACGCTAAGGAACGTGGTGATGGTGAGGTCTTCCTTGAAGAGCTGACAAATAAGTTAAGATCTTAGGAATGACCAGGAGGAACCAGACAAAAGAAAGAAAGAGCAATCCAGGAGAGAAGAATATGTCCCTGCTCTATAGTAGGAAGTATTTGTAGTGCCCATGAGAAAGGGAAAGAAATCCATTGTGACTGAAATGGAAGTTGAGGACAGTCATGAAGAGAAGAAGAGAAAGGTAGGTGAGGGGCCACCATGAAGTGCCCTGCATGACATTAAGGACTTCTGTTTTCTGTCATAAGAGCAGTTGAAAGCTATCAGAGGCTTTCATCAGGGTGGCAAGATGTGGCATAATCATATCAATCATATTTTAGTTCTGTAAAATATATTCCTAGTTATATTCTAAAAACCATATTGGGAGAAGGAAGTGAGACAAGTCAAAATTTGGGACATTAGAAAACTCTTACAGCAGTCCAAATATGAAGCATGTGTTTATGATGAATATGGAGCAATAGGAAGATTTAAAATATATTTAGTGAGTAGAAAGAGAATATTTGGTGAAGAATTGAATCAGAGGGGCATGAGACAGATGTGAGGGATGAAGTCTGGGTTCTAGTTTTTACAATTAGCCAAATGGTGATGCTGTTCTCTGAAAGAGAGAGCTACGGCTCGAACATCTGGGGGGTGATGTGGAGGATGACGGGTTCAATCTCAGAAGTGCTGAATTTGAGGTGTCTCTCAAATATCCAAGAGGAACTCAGAAAATTAAACAAATATATAAATATGGTATCTGAAGGTGAGGTCTTGATGGACATTTAAATTTGGAAGTTATCTGAACATAGTTTGTAATTAAAACTGTGAATAACGATGAGATTCCCCTGAGGAAGTATAGGGGAAAATGTATAGCACTTGAGGAACTCAAGAAGTCTGAGGGGAAGAGACTGACACATGTGATCTAAGAAGTAGGAGAAAACCAGGGTAAGACAGTGTTGTAGAAAGGAAGTGAATTGGAGAATGTAGTCAGTGTTGAAGTTAGAATATAATAAGGCATGCAAATAACCTTTAGAATTTAATGACACAGAGACCATAATTAGCGTAGTGATTCTGAAACGGTAGAGAGGTGGGGATGAGGGCTACACTTACCTGAAGTGTTATTATAGGTATGTTAATATGAACATTATGCTCAGAGAATTAATACATTTACTATATAATATGAAGTATAATGTAAGTGGGAACATTTTCTGTCTCATCTGCCAGAGAAATGTTCTTTGAATATGTGTACTATTTAAAATTGTTAATTCTCAAATATTTCAGGCACATAATTTTACATGGGAAGTAGTGAAGGATGGTGATAAGAACCTTGGCCCTGGAGTTATAAAACATTGAGTCAAAGCTAAACTTCACACGTTATCAGAAGTATGCATCTTTTGTAAACCTTAGTATCTTTCTTTGTAACAGGTTTAATGGCAATAACTAACTTACACTTCAGGATTGTTTTGAAGATTCAGAACTGAAAAGAGGAAATGTGTAGGATAATGTTCTTTAACGGATAATGTTGTAAGTAAATAAATTATATGAGACATGAATTGATCTGTATGTAATAATAATGTCCTAAATGGTATCTCTGCCTCTAGTCTTGCCTCCTAGGATTCCATCCTCTAAACTCTGCCTTTTACCCCCACTGTTCTCCCCACTGACTTTAAGTACTGAATGAAATGTCTCTGTGCTATTTATCTTTTTGTGTTAGATAAATTTACTGTCTATTACATGTTCAGATATACCTAAAGAGCTCTGCTTCAGTACCGCCATGCCTTATTGTGCTCACACAGTAATTATTTCTTCTACTGGCTTTTAAAAATTGTAATTAATTGAAGTAAGTAGTTTCAAAGCCAGTTAGTCAATATTGACAGTTGCATCCTCTAAACCATATAGAATCAGTGTCATCTATGCATTTATCTGAAGTCAAAATGCTGACAAAATGCTATTAAATACACTGTTCTCTTTTAAAAACACAATTGTATTTTCTCTTCTTTCCTAGATGCTTTGTTTTCTCCACTGCCTCCACCTTGAGTCAGTTAAGGATGGCCATGTTTCACTCAGTGTTAACAGATATACACACACGTAGCTTAATAAACACCAAGTTGAAACCTGACAGGAATCAGCTGTGCCCCTCTGCAGATTGATGGGCCCTTTCCAGGAAGCTTTAATGTGCACATAAAATGTCAACTCTCTGAAATAATTTGCAGAAGATTAGTTCCATAGTGATTCAATTTGATAAGAATGGGTATTAAGAACTACCTCAGTGGACTTATTTGTACTGGTCTGGCTTATTGGTCATTTCCATAAAGATCACTGAAGTGTAGATGATAAACTAGTGGGAGAAATAGCTCTCAACTCACCAGCCCCCAACCATCCCAGTCTGCCAACACTCTGGTTGCTGACTGTTTTCAGTTTGCTTAATGTATTTCTCTGTTACATTTATGACCCAGGATTCATATATACAGCCATCACTGCCAGCCTTTGGCCTCAAATTACAACACCTGAATTCCAATGATCTTTATCATATTTGATTTGTTTTTAAATGAGAGACCCTGTACTACTGTTTGTCATCTTAAAAGTAATAAGCTGGAGGGAAGTGTCAAAATAGAAAATATTTTTTCTTGTGAATGGTGGAATCATGGATAATGTTTCTATTTTTCTTCTTTTTGTTAAATTTTCTTTACTTTTCAAATTGTTTGGTCATCAGGAAAAAATATCAAGTGAAATATATTAACAATGATGAATGAATGCTTGTACATCAGCTGCACAGGTCATTTAAAATACCCAGAAATGCTGATACAAGGAATGCTCTCAAACCTAAAAAAGATTCACTATTGTTTTAGTTGAGACCATGAGTGTCATCTAACTATCAAACTTACTATATAAGAAAAGTGTTAGGTGAGCAGACCCATAAAGAACTATAATGCATAAGTAAAGATACATAAAGAATATTTATCACAGTGTAGTAGCTTGTACTGATAGAATCAAAGGGTATTCTTTTCAAATAACACAATGATTATTTTCTAGAGCTGAGTTTATTGTGAATCATTTGTTTTCACTTCCTAGAGTCTCTGAAATGAGGTTCGTATTCATCCATTTTATTCTTTTTTTTAACCACATTATTTCTTCCCTTTGAGCTTAAAAAGGCTAGTCTATAGTCTTAAGAAATTTTCTTCTTATTTATTTTCAGTCTACTCTCTTCACATGTTTTCCTGCTTACATTTTAGGGAATATATTGAAATAGAAATTCTACAAAATCAGGTCTTTACTATATGAGTATCCAGTACTTGGGTGATAACACTAAAACAAGTTGGAAAATTGTTTTTTAATACTAAACTTAAAAAAGGATATCATGGCCACTTACATAAACCTGATGGTAATGAGTATGGTGATGATGCTCTTAGATGAAGGTATCACATAGCTGTATATCCACATACCCATGCAGCTGAAAGCTACATGAAGGAAGGAGCCCTGTTTTGAATCTATGTCTGTACAGGAGAGTGAATTCCCAAGTGTTTTGGATTTTCCCCACTAGACCTCTTATAGGAGAAGTCCAACTTCCCTAAGTGGTGCTTGAACTCCAACCCTATTCCACCCACACAGTTTCAGGGAAGAGCCGACGCTGTTTCATACCAGCACTAGAGGCCCTGGGGCACGCTGCTGCTGATGGAGGCACGGCATCTGTCCATGGTCACCAGCTCTTCACTAGCTCCTCTTGGGCCTCACAGGGCTTCGCTCCTCAGTGTACTAGAGATGGGGCCAGAAGCTACTGATTATCTATCTTTTCTTTTATACTTTGATAAGCTACTTTGACTAACCCTCACCCCAGTTCTACCAAATTTTTGGTGAAACCATTGTTGTAAATTTAAATTACAGATTCCTTTTTCCTTAGTAACTAATCATGAGTTCATGAGATGGGCTGGCGAGGGGTCTGAAAGACAAGCCACATGGTACTAAAATAATTTCTTCTCTCCAAATCTGGTGCTTTCTTATGGAGTAAAGTTTGATTCCACTAAATTCATCTTTACTTCAAAACATTTATAAAGCTCTTAGTTTGTGCCAAGCTTTGTTCTAAATACTTTGTCAACATTAAACCATTTAATTCTCACCAAAATTCTAACAGTCAGGTACTGTTATTTCCCTCAAATTACAGATGAGGAAACTGCAGCAGAGAAGGGTTAAGGTACTTGCTCAAGGTCACACAACTAATAAAGGGAAGCCAGGCTGCAAACCCAGGCACAGGGGCTCCAACTCTGGGCTCTTAACTGCTCTATTGAGGCAGGCTGCCTTTCTCCTGAAAGGCAACTCAGTATCTCCTGAGTAAACACATGCTAAACCTGATCTACCAGTTCACCATACACTCCAGGTTAGTCTGAGACCTCAGCCCATGACACAGACATTGCAACCTTAAGTGGGCTTCAGTCACAGAAATTGACTACATGTGTTCATCAGTCCTTACCCTTTTGTTTCAAAGTTGAGGCAATTGCTCAGATGCATGTGCATTCTATTTCCTTACCTTTTTAAACTTTCCTCCTCTAGTCATGTTATCTTGTTTTTGCACAATGCTAGGCAAGTAGCAAAGAAGAGAATTTAAAATCATGGATTTTGCAGCTGGACTGCCTAAGAATGAATCCAGACTGCCACTTACTGTGTGACCTTGGGCAAGTTACTTACTGTCTTTGTGACTCAGTTTTCTCATGGGTAAAATCAGGATAATAATGGAACTTACTTTATAGTGTTGATATAGGAATTAAATTAGTTTAAGTGTGTAAAGCATCTAAAAAGTGCCTAGCATGTAGTAAGCACTATGCCAGTGCATAGGTTATATAAAATTTGTATTGTATGCTATCATATTTTATGTTATTCATTTGACTTTTGCAATTATTATTTATTTATTTTATTAATTCAAGAGGTACACAAAGAGCTTGTTCCATAAGTATATAAGTATAGTAAAAAACCCAAATTACTTATTAAACTCACTTAACCTTATTGTTAACCAGTTAAAAAGTAGCTTAAAAGTTGGAATATAGCACAAATTAATTTGGGATGAATATAACTGGCTCTGTGTAATTCCATACAGACTTTAGATCTTCTTCTAATTGTATGGGAACATACCCACTTAATTACAAACATTTCAAGTATGAAATACTGATAAAACATTGGAAATTTTATTGGATTTTTTAACCTTGTGGCTAATGCACACATAGAATCAAACATATGCTCCATACTTCCATACGTTTTAACCACTTAGTTTATAATAGGTTAACTTTTGAAATAACAGGCAAAGAATTTTTATATATTTTTTCCTTAGCATATGTAAACATAGGTATAGAACATTTCATTTTTCATGGAAATGTTATTATTGAGTGGTATTTCAAAACTGATAAAGTAATAGGATTTGATCACATGTGATTACTAACATCCTCACAAACTGAGGTCAAATATAAGATGATTAGTCAAGTTATATCTAATATTGTTATAATCCTGTGCTATTTAGAAATGTCAACTGAGCAGTAACTTTAAAAAATTGACACTCCATTTTCTTATCTTTCTTTTAAATGTCATACCGAAGAGGAAAATAGATGTGGGCCAGAGGGTATTTTGAGCTGTTTTCAGACTAAGGTTTTTATATATTGAAGTCAGTATGTTTTTGACCTCATTTATATGACAACATATCACCATATTTCAATGAAACATAGAATGCAAACAAATTGACACAGCATAAAGGAAAACGATCTAAAGTGGGGGCAGGGAAAGAGAGAGAGCTTGAAGCCTCCAAATCAGCATGATGGGCTTCTCAAGATCCTATGCCAGTTCTCCAGCATACATTCAGCCAGACACACTGGTAGAGGAACTGGCCTTTTCTGTGTCTTTTTTTTTTTTCCTATGTTTATCACAGTATCAGACTGAAGATTAAGATTCAAATTCTGGCTCTGGAAGCTTCTGACATACCTTTACCACATTCCCGTGGAGTAATGGAACTCTTACTTTACATAACATTAATTCCTTGATATGTTAATATGTGATAGACTCTGCTGGGCTCTGAGACAATCTCCACTAAAGAAATGTTTATGGATCACTGTGGAAAATACACAAATTCACAGTCACAGTTATTATGAGAACTTTATGTCAGAAATATCTAGAATACGTGATGGAAGCTCATGGTACCCGGTTCAGGGAGGACACTTAGAGAAGGAACCTAGAAAAGGAGAGACAAGCCATCTGAGGTTTGAAGCACTGGCAAGAATTAGCTGAGAGTCTAAAGAATGCAATAGTGACCAACACAAGCCTTGAAGTAATTGAACCTCAGTTCCGGGAATAGCAGGTTGTGTAACCTCGGCAGGGATACCATAAGATTGTTCAGGGTGTTCAATGTATAATTAAGGGAGCAAGTCACAGTAAAAACCAGACAGGGCTCTACTTAGTAACCTATGGGTTGTGGAAAGAGCTACACCACATTTTTCTAATTCACAGGCACAGTAGGAGCTAAAGGTAAATCTGACATTGTATTATGTACTTAATCTCATTAGCCCTCAGATACTTAAAATGAAGGTTATAATGGTAGCTATTTCATAATGTTGTGAGAATTACATGAAATGATCCTACAGTTCACTTTTTATACACTATAAATATATTTGTCATCCCTAGAAAAGATGAAAGGGGGAAGATAAACGTGGATAAAAGTGGTTACCAACACCAATATCCTTCCAGGTTGAAGTCTTACAGAATGAAAAAAATAATAGAAGAAAATATTTTGAGATGTGGGACAAATCCAGACATGAACTATATCTGGCATCCTGAATGTAGAATAAGTTACTTTTCAGTAGATGAAAGTTTTGCTTTACTTCATCTATTTTTTTTACCTTCTATCTACATTTTATTTATTCTTTTCACTTTCTCTATCTCCCCCTTTCTCCTTCACATCCAGACTATAGCAGTGAATTGCTCAACTTCTACTAGCCACTAAAAAGTTTCAAAGCCCCAAAACATCTACATGGTTAGCCACTAAAGTTCTGAAACACACACACACACACACACAAACACACACACATAAAGGGCCTTGAATCTGCTGATAGATAAATTAAACTTCATTTTAATTTTTCAACAAAATACAGAGAGAATGATATTTCAAATATCATACTTTGCCCTTACTGATTCTATTTCTTCCTCCTGATCTACTCAGACTAGTACCACTGCCAAGGAAATGACTCCTTTTGATTAGAAAATAAATGGAATTGAAGATCCATTGCAACGTATCCAGTAGAATTGCACAAAGCAAAATAATTCTTCAACTTTGGGATGAAAGGATGAGCTCCCTCTGTGATTATCACTTCCCAGGACTGAGGAGTTCATGGGTGTGTGGTTTGAAATTAAATTGAGTTCAAAAGTGTGAAATAATTTTTTTTCTTTTTTTTTTCTGCTGTTTATTTCCTGGGGGGCGGAAATCCAAAAGGACCATACCAATGGGATATTTGGATTACTATGCAGCAGAACTCACTATTAGCAGACTAAATAAACAAATGATAGTGGTTATTAATAATTTCTTATATCATTATATTACTCAGGAGCCTATAAAATTAAAACAGAGACAAATTCATGATTTTAGCCTATATATTTTGTTCTTTAGTTTTCTTTTCTATCATTATTATGTTCATGCTACTGTACATATATGAAAACCTGCTAAATGTATTATTAGAAACTGTGACAGCAATTCTGGCTAGTTTCTACATAATGTTAAGTAAAAATAGCAGGGAACATGGAAACATCTTCATAGTAAATTAAATGGTGGGTGAAAAAAGAACATTTTTTAGGAAACATCAATAATTAATTCTGAGATAGGAAAACAAGATATATTATTAAACAAAAACATATCATGTCAGGAGTAGGAGATTACATGTATCTCCTCCAAATTTCTGCAGTGGAAAATAGATATTAGTATGAAACTTAATAAAATAATGATAGCACAGAGATTCCAATAGTAAATTATGTCTTTACACCAGTGAAAATTTTTCATCAAATTAAGAGCTAAATTATTATATATATATATATGATTATATATATAATCATATATATATAAATAATTACACAGAAATTACTATAAAAGAATAGAACATAAGTTCTTAATTTTGGTCTACAACTTTCTCACTCACCTTCAGTCATTCATTGTTTTAGTCGTGATTTTTTATGGCTATATTTTGAATAGGCATTTATCCAAATAATGTGCTGATTATTAATCTTTTATTTCCCAAATCTAATACTTTTTCTTTCCTTCCTCCATTTCCTTTACTAGCTTATAGAGGGATCATTGGTTAATTTTACAGTGTTGCCTTTAGGTTGCACGATACTCAGATGGGATTGTTCCTCAACAAGAAGAGAAAGAACATGAATATGTGATGGAGGCCAAGATGTGGATACCATGCCTCTTGGGAATCTATATCTACTCTCTTTGGAGGGAGGGTGAGAAAGACTTAATTTATGCTAAGGACAGTTAGGTTTTGCTAGGCAGAAGCATATTGTTTGTATTCATCGTATCAACTCAATATAGTTATAGAACGATGTATGCCAATGCTGAGTAGCCAAAAGAATATGTTGATTACTTAACCAGTTTTCTCCCAGCTCCAGACAGATGGCAAGGGCAAAAGCCTGCAATGCAGCAAGAAGAGAGAAGCTTGTCTTTCTAACTCTTTGGTGGCTGTTCCTAATTCTATTGCCCAGTGGTAGCTGTTTCCTTGAATGTAGTATCAACCCTAAGTTTACTTTAAAATATTACAGTTCAAGTTACCTCAAAATTGAATTTGGAGAGCTGGTATTTGGATGTGTGATGGATTTAACTTTTTGTTACTCACAAATTTGGAAGTGAATACTAATTTATTGTGAATTATCTGAAAATTATCCTGTTTATTTGAAATAGTTTGGAGAAAATAAAGTGGTGGAGAAATCACTTGTTAAGATATTTCAACCCTAGAAAATACTTTTTGAAACAAAAATGCAACTTAAGTCTATGAATGAAGTAATTTGGAGAGCTACTAGAAGACAGAGCAAAAATAAAAGAGAAAAATATTTACAGTTACATGTCTATTAGTGGATTCTTTAAAAAGTTAATAAATCCAAATATAAGAAATGGAATAATGAACCCTGAGGTGATGCCAGTTGTCATGACACAATGTTCCCTGAAGCATTTCACTAATGTACAGTGAGAAAACTAATGGTCAAAATATCACAATATGTTAAAAGTAACAGAAATGCATGCAATGCTATCATAATTAAAGAGAGATTCTTGTATCTCATTAACAGCAAAGAGACAAGTGGTACCAGCTTATACAGGGTTATGAAAAATGTATTCGCAAAAACAAGCAAACAAAAAGTGTTGATTTAAAAGAAAGTATACAGCTCTGCTTGTAATAATGACAGTGTAAAAAGTAACACGGAAGGACTTCTAGCCATGGTAGAGGAGGGACATGGTCACATTAAACTATTTTCAGGTAATAATTCTAAACATGTGATACAATTTTTAAAGTATTGTATAAAGTGTTACAAAAGCAGACCAAAGCAGTAGGAGTTAATTTCAAAAACTCCAACTGAAAAAAGTTAAAGAATTATAAGATTGTTTCTTCCATTTGGAAACTTGGCAGAAAGTACAGTCACATTGGTTCACAAGCAGCAAGTGATTAGGAGACAATGGTATTTACAGTTTATAAATTTGGCCCCTTCTCTGTATTATTGTACTTACTACCCTTTATTTTATTTTATTTATTTAATTTTTTAAATTATTAAAAAATTTTTTTTTTACTTTTGGTATCATTAATCTACAATTACATGAAGAACATTATGTTTACTAGGCTCATCCCTTCACCAAGTTCCCCCCACATACCCCTTCACAGTCACTGTCCATCTGAGAGTAAGATGCTGTAAAATCACTACTTGTCTTCTCTGTGTTGCACAGCCCTCCCCGTGCCCCCCACACACTATACATGCTAATCGTAATGCCCTCTTTCTTTTTCCCCACCCTTATCCCCCCCTTCCCTCCCATCCTCCCCAGTCCCTTTCCCTTTGGTAACTATTAGTCCATTCTTGGGTTCTATGATTCTGCTGCTGTTTTGTTTCTTCAGTTTTCCTTTGTTCTTATACTCCACATATGAGTGAAATCATTTGGTACTTGTCTTTCTCTGCCTGGCTTATTTCACTGAGCATAATACCCTCTAGCACCATCCATGTTGTTGCAAATGATAGGATCTGTTTTTTTCTTATGGCTGAGTAATATTCCATTGTGTATATGTACCACATCTTCTTTATCTATTCATCTACTGATGGACATTTAGGTTGCTTCGATATCTTGGCTATTGTAAATAGTGCAGCGGTAAACATAGGGGTGCATCTGTCTTTTTCAAACTGGAGTGCTCCATTCTTAGGGTAAATTCCTAGAAGTGGAATTCCTGGGTCAAATGGTATTTCTATTTTGAGCATTCTGAGGAACCTCCATACTGCTTTCCACAATGGTTGAACTAATTTACATTCCCACCAGCAGTGTAGGAGGGTTCCCCTTTCTCCGCAACCTCGCCAACATTTGTTGTTTTTTGTCTTTTCCATGATGGTGATCCTTACTGGTGTGAGGTGATATCTCATTGTGGTTTTAATTTGCATTTCTCTGATGATTAGCGATGTGGAGCATCTTTTCATGTGCCTGTTGGCCATCTGGATTTCTTCTTTAGAGAACTGTCTATTCAGCTCCTCTGCCCATTTTTTAATTGGATTATTTGCTTTTTGTTTGTTGAGGCATGTGAGCTCTTTATATATTTTGGATGTCAATCCTTTATCAGATCTGTCATTTATGAATATGTTCTCCCATACTGTAGGATACCTTTTTGTTCTATTGATGGTGTCCTTTGCTGTACAGAAGCTTTTTACCTTGATATAGTCCCACTTGTTCATTTTTGCCTTTGTTTCCCTTGCCTGGGGAGATATGTTCATGAAGAAGTCACTCATGTTTATGTCCATGAGATTTTTGCGTATGTTTTTTTCTAAGAGTTTTATGGTTTCATGACTTACATTCAGGTCTTTGATCCATTTGGAGTTTACTTTTGTGTATGGGGTTAGACAGTGATCCAGTTTCATTCTCTTACATGTAGCTGTCCAGTTTTGCTAGCACCATCTGTTGAAGAGACTGTCACTCCTCATTTTATGTCCATGGCTCCTTTATCATATATTAATTGGCCATATATGTTTGGGTTAATGTCTGGAGTCTCTATTCTTTTCCACTGGTCTGTGGCTCTGTTCCTGTGCCAGTACCAAATTGTCTTGATTACTGTGGCTTTGTAGTAGAGCTTAAAGTTGGGGAGCGAGATCCCCCCCACTTTATTCTTCCTTCTCAGGATTGCTTTGGCTATTTGGGGTCTTTGATGGTTCCATATGAATTTTTGAACTATTTGTTCCAGTTCATTGAAGAATGCTGTTGGTAATTTGATAGGGTTGCATTGAATCTGTATATTGCTTTAGGCAGGAGGGCCATTTTGACGATATTAATTCTTCCTAGCCAGGAGCATGGGATGAGTTTCCATTTGTTAGTGACCTCTTTAATTTCTCTTAAGAGTGTCTTGTAGTTTTCAGGGTATAGGCCTTTCACTTCCTTGGTTAGGTTTATTCCTAGGTATTTTATTCTTTTTGATGCTATTGTGAATGGAATTGTTTTCCTGATACCATTTTTATATCTGTATCTACTTTGTACATTTGTACATTTGATGATGCACTCTGCATTAAATATTTCTCAGAATAATTTAATACATAAATACATGACAAGTGTTCTAAATATCTCAGAAGAACTAGTGAAGTGAGTCTGTTCACATCAAAAAGAGGCAGAGGTCGTGCATGGGGTGGTATGCTTGTCATTACTAAGAACAGTCACTCTACCTCATTAAAATGATAGCTTGTCTGGCCTTTCCCTAGACAAGTAAATAAAGCCTCATCAATATCTCAGACTGAAATAGTTTTCTGAGTGTGTCAGCCTCTTCTTTCCCCTCTTGCATCATCGATAAAGGGTTTTCTCTACCGAATATCATGACTCCATTCTTTTAAACCATTCTTTCAGTCATTCATTTTATTCATCTGTTATCCACACTTTCTTTCAAATCCTGTATCCAGTGAATCTCCCTTGGGAATTTCTATTTCTCCATCTGTTTTTTCTTATTTATTTTAACAAAGAACTATTCATGTACTCAGCACCTTATGCCTTGAACTTTTTTTCCTAAAACACCAAGTTTTTTCTGTTTTAAAACTTAATGTCTTCCTTTAGAGTCCTCCCATGGTGGCCCAGTGCATATATATACTGCTATAAGATTAATTGTTAAAAGATTTGCTCTCTATAAACTATTGATGTTTTTGTTTTATCTATTGTATAATGCCTAATAATTTCAATCCCCTTATAAAGTTTTCCAAAATCTGGCCTGACTGTGTGAAGACAACTATAATCCTGCTTTTCCCAAGCCAAACCTATTTGTCCAGCCTGACCATTCTCACCCTGGCTCATTCCTTCCTGCTCCCAACAAAAAAGGGATATGTTCTCCAGGTTAGGGTTACACTTCTTGTTCCTCTATCTGTAGTAAAGCAAAATATTTTCTCAAAGACAAGCTAAATTCCCACCTTCTGTAGCATTCAAAATTAATTAATTATGATAAAGATCCCACTGAGTTTATTTTCTTTATTATATATTTGACTACTTCATTAAATGTGGATTTATAGTCTTACCACTTAATCACCTGTGTCTCATCTCTCTACCTTGGTGGAAGCTCTTAAGTGGACTTCTTGGAGGTAAAAACATTTATTATACTTACATATCCTTTCAGTAAATGTAAGGCCTAGCAAATATTATTTGCATGAACACAGTTCTTATACATTTAACCAAAGATATTTGGCAACAACTTAATTCAATTTGTTCAAGAACTCTTTAACTGTACTGATTTAAATGGACAATCAAATGAATTATTTGGAAAGACATTATTTTTTAAATCAAAATGATCAAATGAAAAGCCACAGCAAGAGGTCTTCCAAATGTACTTTTGGAAAAAAAAATTACCATATGGTTCTAACAACAACAAAATCCAATTCCAGAAAATTTTGTGTGCCTAACAGATTGGAGTTTATCACAAATATGTTGGCTAGCTAATGCATTCATTTGAGTATGATTAACTTCTGATTGTAGCAAACCTGTTTGCATATGAAATTATGGTTTGGAATGATCACTCGTTGGCTTGTGAATCAAATGATTTGGTTTGTATATAGAAAATCCAATGTGCATATGGCATGAATGCCAGTTGTAAGAATATAATTCATAGGAAACGGATAGTGTGAATTTGTGGTGAGTTTGTAAATTGGCTGACAACTTATTTTGTAATATATGCCAGAAAGAATGTTTTATGTAGCCTACAAAAAAGGGTTTTAAATCCTAAATCTTATTTTCTCCATAAATAGTAATCAAAAGGATATGAAATCTCCTTTGAATACTTTGCTCAAACCTTCATCATAATAAATTCAAAAAACTATGAAAAAGCGATTTGAAATATATTTTTACTAATCTGTGTTATATGTAGAATGTTTCTAATATCTGCATTACATGGATTTTAAGAAATGGAAGTAAAATTATGATAAATCTT
This sequence comes from Manis javanica, assembly GCF_040802235.1. Classification (NCBI taxonomy): domain Eukaryota; kingdom Metazoa; phylum Chordata; class Mammalia; order Pholidota; family Manidae; genus Manis; species Manis javanica. Next base: position 121,719,541 of record NC_133160.1, on the reverse strand, counting down.
CAGTGCTTTGAAATCTCTACAATTCTAGGTAAGATAAGGAAGGCTTTTAACTAATGTTTAGAAGTTTTTTTTTTTAAGAAGCATTTCCTTTTATTTCACCTAGAGAATGCCATTTTAGTTAGTTGATTAGACTATTTGTAAAGACTTGATTTCTGGAAATATAGAAAAAAAAAATCCTAAAAAATTCTAACCAAAATTACCATGAAATATTTTATTTGATGATTAGTTTTTAATATAAATATAAATCAACAATAAATATAGCATATTAATTATTGAACTCTATAACACAGAATTATATTTCACCATAAAAATATATGTGTTGCTCACCAACTACTATATACATTGACATAATCCTTTACCCCTCACACAGTGGTTTCTTCCTTTCCGTTCATGTGACAGTGAAGTGATTCTTCCGCAGTATCCAAGGTGTAATACATTTTTGTAAGAAAAATGTGATGAAGAGAAATTACTTCACCCCATTATAATGTAAAAAAGATGAAATAAATTTCAGTGCTATGATCTTATCCTCCTCACTATAAACCCTACCAACTAGCAAAACTCAGAAGAGCTAGAGGTAAATAATTCAGCAAAGAGTTATTGAGTCCTTATCATAAGCCAAAAAATCCCTTAAACTTTATTTACAGTGAAAAAGTACAAGGAAAGTTTACTTACATAATTTCCAAAGATAATAAATAACATTACCCCTTCTGGCTTCACATCTTTCCTGATTTGTTCCCAATGGTGTCAGCTATTAAAAAGAACTACACTCCATATCTACTATAAAGTCAGAGAATTACACACTGACTTTGTCAAAAATACAATGCCTGTTATCATAGAATGAGTTATAATATTTTGGAAATAATCTAATTTTAAATGCTAAGTTTCATCAAAACATACATAACATTTTCTATTTCATTTACTGCATGCCATTTAAATTAGTGGGCTCAGAATTTTGTTCTGACTTGAAAAATTTGGATAAAGGATGTCTGAATGTGCTCGAATATAATAACAGATGGCATAAAAAACAGAATGTTGCCTATCAGTCTGAATGATTACGAGAATGACTGTGGCATTAAAAAATGTATATTATTTGTTTGTATTTAAAGACTTTAATTTTTTACATCAAATTTAGATTCACAGAAAAATTAAAAGTAAGGTACAGAGATTTCCCACATATCCAGTGGGGGCCTCACAGACATACCACCTCCATCCCAACCCTAATCAGTATCTCCCAACAGTGATACGTTTGTTACAATTGATGAATCTCCACTGACACATCATAATCACCCGAAGTCCATAGTTTACATTGGAGTTCATTCCTGGTGTTGTACATTCTATAGGTGTGGACAAATATTTAATGACACATAGGTATCATTATAGTATGATACAGAGTATTTTTACTGCCCTAAAATCCTCTGTGTTTTACCTATTAGCCCCCTCTACTTCAACTTCTGGCAACCACAGATCTTACTGTCTCCACAGTTATGTCTTTCCAAAAGACCATATATTTGGAATCATACAGTATGTAGCCTTTCCAGATTGTCCTCTTTTCACTTAATAATATGCATTTAAGTTTCCTCCATGTTTTAGTATTTGTTTTTATATGCAATGTTCAAGGAAGGGCACATTTTCACTGAAATTTTTTAAATAATACAATAGAACAATTCACATATGTATTCATGAATTCTGATGATGCAGACAAAGGTATAATGGTTGGTAGGAAAATTATGCTAAATTTAACTTCGCTCTTTGAGTCATAGGCTGTCTTTTGCTTGGGTATCTAAAACGCACTCTCCCTGTGCCAGAAGGAATTCTTCAGCAGACTGCTTTCAGACTTCACGTGCATGATCAGTTCTCCTGGGTCTCCAGCCTGCCAGCCCAAACTGTAGATTTTGGACTAGCCAATTTCCATAATCAGATAAGTCAATTCTTTATAATAAACATCTTTCTCTAAATGTGCATATCCTATTAGTTCTATTTCTCTAGAGAACCCTAATAAACCTGTTCTCACTTTAATATACATTCCAAACCTGGGAGATATATATGTATATGAATGTGTGCATGTATATAAAAGAGACAGTGATACAGAGATATAGATGTAGATGAGATGTAAAAAAATCTAAATGTAGATAGAGGTAGACATAGATGATACCGAGATAGAGACAGGGACAAATTATATTGATAAAGATGTAGATTTAGCCAGGGATCTTTGAACAACCCTGCCTCTAGTGGTTTGGGAGACTTCAGGCCTTTTTCATGTGACAATACTTTTTCATCTATGAATATTTGGGATTGGTAAATTATCACAAAGAAAGCTGGATAGAACCAGGCTTAAGCCATTCTATTCCCATGAGGCAATTTCAGTCAGTTGTGACAAGGAAATGGAATGAAAGCACACAACATTCCTTTGTCTTTGTTTCCCACATTATGTCATGAGAAATTCTTTCGTGCTTGCCACGTTGATATCTCTGATGGTGAATAAGAGAAGCCAACCCCCTTAGTGATGCAAATGAGAATGAAAAAGTTGTAATTAGATGTCATCACAGTCAATCATTTTAGGCTTAAAGGAGAGGGGGAGGTTATCTCAAAGGGGAGAAGCAGTGTGTCTAGATTGGAAACACAACCTCTTTGTCTACCCCTTCTGACACCTAAATCAGAAACCAAAGCTGTCAAGGAAAAATACTTCATCGTCAAAAGACAAGGAAACAAGGGTTGGTGGTTATATTTATTATCCCATATTATCTTTGGTAGGAGAGAAAAAACCCACCTTGGCAACAAAGAAGAAAGGAAGGAAGGAAGAAAGAAAGGGGGGAAGAAAGAAAGGGGGGAAGGAAGAAGGGAGGGACAATTTATTAATAGAAACCTTGGCAGATTAAAAGACATATTCCCTAATATTGCCCCAAATTCTCTTAAAACAATATGCTTATCCTAATGCTAAAGATAAAACTTGTGAGTTTAAGGAATTAAACAACTTGCCCAAGGTCACCCACCTTCTCAATGGCCAGACTTTGATTTCTAAAGCCTGATTCCAAATCTTAGGCCTTTTGACTAAAGTACACTTTCACTAAGCCACCTTCTCTCTTTTCTCCCTGCTGGAACGTAAGTGTCACAAAGTAGAGAGTGTTATGCACACACACACACACACACACATATGTACATATGTGAGAAACACTACTCAAGTTAATAAATAGAACATTATCTGCATTTTTGGTTTTCTAATGTGCCTTATTTGTACTTTTCACCAGCAAATCAACTAGACAAGGAAACAAAAGAAATTTTAAACAAAATGATGTGCTTTGTAAAGTTGATGGTTGATTCAAGACTTGAATCCCTCCTCTATCAGTCTTGGGCACAGGCCACTGAGCAGAACAAATCTGAAAAGAATGTCATTTACTTTGGTCAACATTTAGTACTTAAGTATGTAAATATTTCATGTGAGATTTTATTGGTATTAGGCTACTTGAGAGAACTTCTTGGTGTTCCAAGTGAAGTCAATGACCCGTGATATTTGCTGTTAGAAAGATAAAAATAAAATCAATTAATTAAAAGAACGATAACTGGAATAATTCTAGTATCTTTCCTTCTAATCCAGTGTTAGAAATTTTTTCAGCAAGTTCATTCACTCATCAAAGGCCTCTTTAATCCAATACTATGGCATTTGTCTCTGTGAAAGAACTACATTTTGGTTTAAGAACATTATTAAACCTTGGATCTATGTATAAATGTCAACTTGAAATGCATTGCATTTCAGAAAATCAATAGGGTTTCAATTTACTTTTGGCAAATATATCTTTTATTGGAAGAAAAATAAGAAACTGTTGGAGAATCGATTGCCATGTGTTCACTAATATACTATTTCTTCTAATTTATGTAGAGCCCTATAAAAGAACACTCTGTTGTTCGGGGTCATTGTTTTGGATTTGTGTATGTATGTTTCCAAACTCTTGAGAATCAAGTAATTGTGACCTATTTTTTTTTTCATAATGGTTAGATTGTTGGCCCATTGTCTGTTTGATTGTTATTTATTTTATTTACTGAGGTCACATGAAACCTTATTTTCTGAACCAGGATAATATATCACACATATTTTTAAAAGTTCTTTTATCATTTAGAAATTATTTTATCATTTGAAAACATGTGACTTACTGTTTTTCTTTGTACAGTATTTGTTGGTGGTAGGACAGGAGTAACCTCTTCTGCACCCAGCAAGACTGGCTTTTTCTTTTCAGTTAAACAATACTGTTGTCTGATTTCAGTCTTTTCCAGCAGCAAAGAAATGTCAGCCTGTGGCTCAAGAGAGAGAGAGTTCCGGGATTTGTTTCTTCTTACAAACCTGCAATTGACTCTTTTGGTCTATTCTGAAAAAAATGGGTCAGATCGGTGGAATGTCACTTTTGTTATTTGTCTTTTGCAGTGTGTAAACTTGGAATTCTGCAGACGTTTAAGAGTCAAGAGCAATGCTGGCATGATCAGAAGGTCATCAGCACCTTAATACATGCCCCAAACAGGATGGTGGGTCTCAAAACAGTTGAAGTTCAGAGAAAAATATATCAAAAAGTTTGTGTGCCAAATTTTGACTGCAATAATTATGTGAAATTATTCTAACTAACCTAAACCATGTTCATTTGATGCTGCACTTCTATAGCTCCTGAGATCATCTCAAAATATGCAACAGCTGTCTAAATAGCAGATGTACTGTATGTATTAACTATATTTCAAGGATGTCAACACATGGTGTTCTCTGGGGAGCCTGAGGTGTGCGGAGGGTCTGGAGATGAAGCAGACTGCCACCAGCCCTGCCCCAAGCACAAGGTGTGTAACTAGTTTATATGGCCTTCACATTCTGTTAGGGATGCAATTCAACTGCCTAAAATTAGTTTTTAGAGCTTGTGATGCTCAAGCAAGTCTGTATAACTACCATCACCACCATCTTCATTATGACTAATTATTTTATTTCCTGGGAATGTTCTAAGGCCTTTAGCTATAATATGTCATTTCATCTTTACCCAAACCTTATGAGGTATGAATTATAATTATTCTCATTTTACAAATGAGGAAATAGAGATACAAGAAGCTGAGTCATTTGCTCAAGATCTAACAACTAATAAGTATGAAAGCAAGACTTGAATTCAAGAAGTCTGGTTCCAGTGATGAATGTTTCTAAATATGAACTTAACTGTAAATTAACTAAAAAGTATATTAGTCTTCCCAGGCTGACATAACAAAATACCACAAACTGGGTGGCTTATACAACAGAAATTTATTTTCTCAGTTTCAGAGGCTAGAAATCTAAGATTAAGGTACCAGTATGGTTGGTTTTTGATGGGGCCTCTTTTCTCAGCGTCCAGAGGGCACCCTCTCTCTGGGCCTCACATGACCTCTGTTCTGTGTACATGCAAATTGAGAGAGAGACTTCTCTCATGTCTTTTCCTCTTCTTTAAAGAAAACCAGTCCTAACTGATGAAGGTCCCCCATGTACAACTCTTTAAACTTCATTACTTCCTTAAAGGCCTTATCTCCAAATATAATCACATGGGGGTAAGCAATTCAACATATTAATTTGGGGAGGGGGGCAAAATTTAGTCCATGACAAAAAGTATACAAAACTTAATATTTAACACTTTCCAGAAATGGTTGCTGTAGAAATCTAAACATGATTTGCACAGGTTCAACATTTTTTGTTTCCAGCCAGATGAAAAAGATCTTACGACTCCATTCATACAGAATCTAAAAAAACCTTGCTTTGCTGACGTTTCTAACTAGAAAAGATAGTCAATTCCTAGACTGTAATTTAAAATACATGGACTAGATTTTAAAATGTAAACATGAGATTGAGTATGCAAGAAGGCGGAGTAAGGACTGACAAGGTGGTGCATTTTCTATTCTCATCCTTTTCAATATATTTCTCATTATCAACAGTTATACATGATTACAAAAATTTTGGTAGATTCACCACCAACTGAAAATGTGATTCTGTTTACAGAAGAGCTGTATTAGTAACTACTGCTTCATTTATGAACTTGTAAGACATGGAGAATACACACCATAGAGAAAATGGTAAGAAAACTGTAATATTTGATTTACCTAGGAAGTTCAAAATGATGCTAAATATAGATAAAATATGCCTTCAGCTGAAAGCGATGTATAGAAAGTAGAATTTGATATGGAACCAAGGTGTGGTCCAGGGACAAGCAGCGTCCACATCACTAGGGAGTCAAAGATTCAGTACCTCAGGCCCCACGCCAGCCTCCTGACAGAAGTTTCATTCTCTCAAGATCCTCAGGTGAACTGCATGAACCTTACTGCAGAAGGACTGCTAATATCAAGAATGTGTTCATGCAGTGATGAAAACATTCATGAATAGGTACAGTTCTTGGATTTTTATCTTATTCTGTTCAGTTGCTACAGAACATAGACCAAGTGATCTAAATGCAGAGATAACCCTAGAATTATATAATGCATCTTCTGTTTATTTTTGTTAGGATGATCAGAAAGGATCATAATGAAAACGTTTTAGAAAAGCTGCAATGATTATTCATATAAAAGATAAATTATCCTCATCTTTAGATAGAATCTGTTGCTTTTATTTAAAATTGGAATTTTGCTTCAACTAATTCACAATAATATTTAATTCAAAAAGTTGATCCATGGTATGGTGTAAATCTTGACAAAACCTTCAGAAAACTCTTTTAGCAGTCCATTAGTCAATAAATCTAAAACTGCTCTACAGATAAAAGTGGACTAGTGTAGAAATCAGAAAGAGCAGATTGCTGTTAAAATGAAATGGGCTACCAAACCTGATATAGAAGTGGATTATGGTAAACTCTAAATTCCTGGAGAGCAGGCATTCTTTAGAATACACTTTTTCATTCCCATTGCTCACTACAGTTCCTGGCTTATAAATGGTGAAAAATAATATCTGACCAAAGAATTACTGGATTTTTGATAGAAATTTTCCTAAAATGAAGAGACAGGCTCAAACTTTTATGTTTTTTTCAGTAAACCTCCAAGTCAAATGCTGTCTGGTTCCACATGCAGTAGAGGGCCCTTAAGTCAAACCGCCAGGACCCAGACAGTGAAACAGGTTCCTGCTCCTATAACATATCACCAGTTAGTACCTTAAAGCACAAGTTTGTTATTGCACATTTCTGGCAATCAGAAGTCTGACTTGGGTCTCAATGGGCAAAAATCAATGTGTTGGCAAGGCTAAATTCTGTTCTGGAGGCTCTAGGCAAGAATTCATTTTCTTACTTTTTCCAGGTTTCAGATGTTGTCTGCATTCCTTAGCAGGTAGCCCTATTCTACCACCAAAGCCAGCAGCAGCCAGTTGAGTTTGTCATAGCATATAGCACGCTGACACGCTCTCGCCCTAACGCCTTTGCCTCTGTGAATACATTGGGCCCGCCCAGATAACCCCTGACACTGTCCCTATGTTCAGGCAGCCCGATGTACTGCAACCTCCGTTCTGTCCCCTTCATCTCCCTCTGCAGGAAACATGACATATTCACAGATTTCAGCGTTTAGGGCATGGACCTCTTTGGAAAGCCATTATTCTGCCAGTCAAGGGTAGAAGTCACAATGGGGAAGGAAAGTCAATTGATATCATAGATGCAGCCTTTTGAGCCAATTTAATGCACTATTATTGTTGCCTTTATTCCTGAATGTATAATAGGAATTGTTGAGTTATATGCATGGATTTCCCCATGTTGTACATTCCCGAGTATGTTCTCTATTGGGAAGAGCTACATGTAAGGACAGCTATTACCTTTGTCTCACAACTCTAAAGGATACTTTAAACTATAAATCTTTGTGACTGATGATGGGATAACAAGAAATACACATTTAATCTTTGTCCCTGGGCCCTGAAATAGAGATTCTACAATCCCTGTGCTTCCTGGGTGATGGAGATGGTAGGAGGGCCTCTTGCTCCCAACTCAGAGCTCCCAAATCCCTTGGAATTTCCTGGGTGACAGGAGAGTATTTTATTCTAGTGAGGTGACTCTTGATAGGGTCCTGCATAGCCCCTAGACCAAGGACAGGGGTGGCTGCCAAAAAAGAAAAGGCCTGGATCAGAAGCCTGGAACTTTAAATCCCACTCTCATCAACTTCTGAGAATAGAGGGGCCAGAGATTAAGTTAATAACCAATCATGTCTATGTGATGAAGCATTCTTAATAGTGTCTAAATAATGAGGTTAGGAGAGCTTCCCAGTTGGTGAATGTATCCACAGGCCAAAAGAGTGTCACAGCCTGACTCCACAGGACAGAAGTTCTTGAACTCAGGACCCTTCTGGACCTCACCCTGTGTACCTCTTCATCTGGCTGTTTATTGCTATCTTTTATAATAAACCAGTAAGTGTAAGTAAAGTGCTTTCCTAAATTCTATGAGCCATTTAGAAAATTATCACATCTGAGGAAGGGGCTATGTGAACCCCCTGAATTTACAGGTGCTTGGTCAGAAGTCCCAGTAGTCTAGGACCTGCATCCAGCATGTCAGTGGGGGTAGTCTTGTGGGTCTGAGCCCTTAACTTGTAGGAGCTGATTCTAACTCCAGGTAGTTAGTGTCAGAAATGAATTAAATTGTAGACCCCCAGCTGGTGTCTGGAGACTTAGAGAATAATAGATCACTGGTATGAGGGAAAATTGCATGCATTTTGGGACATAGTATTATCAATAAAACAGTTAGTATTAATTATTTTACCAAATAGAACCTCAGGAAATAAAGGCATCCTCCACCTGGAAGAGCTTTGGGTTTCAGGCTAGTCACCTTCTTGATGTAGCTGCCTAGGAGCATCTCTTTTGAAAAGCAGCTATTATTTGGCTACCGAGCCCTGACAAAAACGAAGCAACCGACCCATGTAGATCTTGTGGCCTAATATTCCCATTTTGGGTCAATTTATACTCAACTACTAACAAGGTGGGAAAGCGTCATTTATCAAGTAGAAATTGCATAATCAATAAAGGAAAGAAGTGGTATTTTGGCCTTACATGAAATGCACAACTAATCTTTGGCTGCCTGGGTGGATTTTCTTGATAAAAGTCTTGTTTCACAGGTGTTCCCTAAGTGCCTGAGTCTTTTTCACTGATCATTTGCCTAAACTGAGACCCAGTGATATCCACTGGGCTGTTGGAGGTACTCAGCCTCACTGAAAGCTACGCATCACCAGAACAGACGTGATGTAGATGTTTTGTTTACTACTTTGATGACTAAGACTGACAGATTAAAAACTTCCCTCCTAAGGAATGTAAATTGTGGAAACAAATCATGGTTGCCAATTAAACTGTCTGGATAACTCATGTAGATGCCAGAGGAGAGCCCATTCTCTGATGAGCCTACTGAAATCAAGCTACAGGTTAAGTCTCAGCTACCCAGATAGCCATCCTTACTTCTCCGATCCATTATGATGCTAGGCATCACAACACACCCATCATTACAAACTGGGCAGAAAGAAATCTGGTTTTGAGGCAGACACCACTGTATGCCAGATACATGACTCCTGTAGGAAGCTGACTCTTTTGTATCATTGTAAAAGGGAACATATTTCATGGGGTGTGACCTCTAACCTCCTAGCAGATTAACTCCATTGGACCCTTGACCACCACCAGCTCTCAGAGCTGTTAGTGGCATTTCTTTGCTGCTGGCATGTTTTCAGGTGAAGGTGTTGCTATACCAGACTGATCAGCTCACTCTAGCCCTGTTGTGTTAGTTTCCTACTGCTGCTATAACAAATCTCAAACTCAGTGGCTTAAAACCACACAAATTTATTTTCTTTTGAGTTCTGGAGGTATAAAGTCTGAAATAAAAGTCTAAAATCAAGTTGTCAGCATGATTAGTTTCTTGTGGAAACTTCAAGAAAGAATTTGTTCTTCCTCTTCTGGATTCTAGAAGGTGCCAGCTCTCCTTGACTTCCTGGCTTACAGCTGCATCACTGTGATCTCTGCTTCCATTGTCACACTGTCTTCTCATTGTTTGCTGCCTCTGCCTCACGCTTATAAGGATTTTTGTGATTATACCATTGAGCCCACTTGGATAATCCAGGGTAATGGCATTTCAACATCCTTAACAATATTAAGTCCCTTTTGCCATACAATGTACCATATTCATAGGTTTTGGGGATTAGGACATAGGCATCATAGGGGAGACATTATTCTGACTACCACACCCACTATTTTGACCCTTAAAAGTAACCTGTATTATGTTTTTGGCTTTCTAGGTCTTTTGTAGTCTGACAATAGCATGCCTATTATTGCAAAAGCCACTCAACAAGGGGCTGAAAATTTAGAATTTAATGTAACCAGTGCCTGCTATCAACTACAGTGAACCTGGTATGGTTGAGTGTTGCATTAGCCTCTTTACAAATCCGCTCAAAAACATACCTGACCTTACTTCCCTCCCCTCTTCCTGAACCACACACCTTAGTAAAGCAGTTTGGTCATTGAATATGGTTATCCCTAGGAAAGGACCTTCTCTTCTCTGCTGTATTCTGAGTAATGATCAGTAGGAAAGAGGTGGGAGCTTATTTAAAAAGTCACAACTCTTCCCTGAACATTCCTGGGTATCACTTTTTTCATAACCCTAATGGCAAAGCAGACTGACCTGGTTCACATAGCAGTCAGTCTGAGGGGGTTCAACTTAATTCTGATTCAGCTATCTGCACTTTCTTTCCGGACTAACACAGTTCTAGATCATAAAGATAATGAATATTTGAGCACAATGATCACTGAATTCCCACACAGTGGTCCACCTTGTCCAAAGTAGGGAATGTAAGTAAGTAATTTAGTAAGTTTTGCAAAAAATACCCTTGTCTCTCTTACCCCTACTTCTTTGGACAAAAAGTCTACATTTAAATAGGATTAGAAAAAGAGATGAGGTTACTGTTTCTGGAGTAGAACGCAACGGTTTTGTAAAGTGCAAAATTTATGGTACCTGGAGAAAAAAATATCTTAGAGCCACTGAGGTATAGGGGAAAGAGAGATATTAATAATATCTTACTTTCAGAAATACCACTGGAGGCTTCAAGAAGGAAGACACCCTAGTTTGGTGCTCCCAAACTGTTACAGGTACATTAAATTTAACTGTTGACTGCCATTTCCTGCCAGATGCCCCTGACCATGATAGGTAATCCACTTAATCTTGCCTGAACTAAATTGGCAACAGCAGAGGATGATCCAGTTTCCTGTATCTCCTGTGGAAAATGTCTTCCAGAACCTCTGATGTCTGCCTCACCCCATTCCTGTAACTGTCACTCAGTCACTCCATGGGTGGACAAATGACATCCATTCAATGAAGAGAGAAATAGTACAGGTTGTATTGACTGTCTTTTGGCAGTTTTTCCAAAAGCATGTGCTAAATGTAACTATTCTAACTGAAATGGGAACTCTAAGGCTTACCGGCCACCCAAAGGCCATGTTGGAGATACCATCAACCCACACTCCCTGAAAGATGTAGGGCAGATGGGCAGATCCCCAACAATTGTCAATCCTTTCCTTCCAGGGTGTCACCTACATCCCCGGAACTGTACTTCTTGTTGGAAGCCAGGAATTAACTTACCTTCATCTCAGAAACATGGTTATTGCACCTTAGCGATGGTTTTGAGAGACCTTCAATTGATAAACACCAGAGTAGCTCATAAAGCCCTGAAATGACTATAGGGATATCTCAAAAAGGAAGCTATACTTGGTTATTTAGTTTAACAGTGGCCTCCAAAATATACATCCACATCCTAATCCTCAGAAACTGTGACTATTACCTAATTTGTAAAAAAGGTCTTTGCAATTGTAATTTAGTTAAGAATTTTGAGATGAGGAGGTCCTGGGTTATTTAGGTGGGCCTTAAATCCACTAACAAACATCCATGTAAGAGAAAGGCAGAGAGAGACTTGACAGAGTAGTACAAGGCAATGTGGTCACCACAGAGGCAGAGATTGGAGTAATTTAGCCACAAGAAAAAGAAATCCTGGTGCTACCAAAAGCCAGAAGAAGCAAGGAACAGACCCTTCCCTGGAGCCTGAGAAAGCTCCACTGGAGAGAGCCTGAACACTGCCCTGCCAGCGATGTGATTTTGGACTTCTGGCCTCCAGAACTGTAAAAATAAATTTTTGTTGTGTTAAGTGGCCAGATTTGTGATGACTTGTCACAGGAAGCCATAGAAAATTAATACATTCCATAAAGTTTCTCAGAGGTATAAATGACTCATTAATTTTGTATTTCTTGCAGGTATCACAAAGAAGGGAGTCATTTAATTAGAAGAATCATGTGAAGTTTGTACCTGACTTTAGTCAAAGTGACCAATGACACAACCCTGACCCATGGAGGTGCTTGGGTCACACTCAGCCCACTGGCCAGAGCCGTTATGGATAATAGAGGATGGATAAAGCAGAAGTGGTACATGTACACGATGGGATATTATTCAACCATAAGAAGAAAACAAATCCTACCATTTGCAACAACATGGTTGGATTTAGACAGTATTATGCTCTGTGAAATAAGCCAGGCAGAGGAAGACAAATACCAAATGATTTCACTTATTTGTGGAGTAAAAATGCAAAGCAAAACAGAAAGAACAAAACAGTAGTAGACTCATAGACACTAAGAAGTGACTGGTGGTTACCATGGAAGAGGGAATGGGGTGGGTGGGTGAGGAGGCTGAGGGGGACAAAGGAGAATAAAAATTCTCAATCATAATGTAAGTTGGTCATGGGGATAGAAGTGCAGCATGGAGAATATATCAGTGGTTCTGTAACATCTTCCTGTGTTGACAGATAGTAAACTGTACAAGTGGGGGTGAGGATTTAATAATATGGGTAACTGTTGAGCCACTATGTTGTATGCTTGAAACTAATGTAAGATTGTATATCAATGATATTGCATTAAAAAAAGAAGAAAACCCTAAAAAACGGAGGTAAAAAAAAAGATTTGCTCCAACTCCCTCCCTATGAACCAAGGCAGTGGTCGTATAATTGCTATTACATCATGCTGCACCTAGCAATACCTTCTCCCAAGAAGAAAGTTCAATTCATAAACCTAAAGAGAAAGCCAGATTAGATTCAGAGCTCTATAGTGCATGGCAAACTAGCTTCAACATACTGCTTAGCATCTTGTTGATCATAGTCTTAATTAAATACTGACTACATAAATTGAAAAGATTTAACCCTGGCCTTTGTTGTTCAGATTCAGTTTTTACTGGACAGCAAAAGGGTTGTACCCATGGGAAAAGTGAGTGAAGCCAAGACAGTATGCCGGCAAGGAGTGGGTATTGGTGAGAGATTATCCTCCAGGGCTCTCTCTAGTCTCTTACAAACATAGGCATTGAATATCCTTTTCCTGACAATATTTCCAAGAGCATTTATAGAACAAATAGTCTAAGAAGATATAGAATCTCCCTGCAGAATAGAGGGCAGGTTTCTTTTCCATCCAGTGTAATAAAGATAAAGTCAGCCCCTGGGAAATGGCTTACTGACATTATGAAATACTCACATTCTCGAAGTGGGGATTCCTGTCCTGTAACGCACCTCCCTGAGTGTGCAGGGATCACCTGGCCCTCTCTGCATTGTGCTATGGGGATTGTGGCTTAAAAACTGGAGTAAATGCTGCTGCTGTGAGTAAGAAAGTCTTTTGTTTGTGGTCCAGGGGTTCATTATGCCAGCACCCATGGAACTGTGACAGGCCAACCTGTCAGCTTGCAAGAGGATAAAACTGCAGAACTCGGACCCTTCACTGCTCTTGCTGTTTAGAACAACCAAAAAAGGGATGAATTTCATCTTACACATAATATAGCTCTCAAAAAGAGGACAAAGTGATTGAAAACCAAGGGGGCAACCTTTTATGTTTTGTTGTTTGCTTTTTTTAAATAAACATGGTTCTTTTTTCATAAAATATAAATCTCATCTGCTAGTTCACTTTAATATTAATCTTACTAAGTTTAGTCCTACTTTATGTATGAATGTCATCCTATCTTTAATAAGTTTACTCTGTTATACAGGGTACAGATGAACTTTGTTAAATTCCATTTAGGGTGATAAACATTATGGCCAAAATATAAAATAGGGTGCTTGCTCTAGAGTCATGTGTAAGTGACACGAGTGTGGATGTCAGTCAGGGGAGGTTTCCTGACTCTCATTACAAATGATTTTAGAAGTTGTGACACCAGGACGTCTGGAGATATGTAGTATCAAGTCAACTGTCATTTAAAAGTATATTAAAATTATGAGAATATTAAAAGAATTCATCATAAACTGGAATAACATTAGCTGAATCCAATCAAGTAGACCTATAGGAGGTCTGAGTGGTAGGTGGGCTGCAACCAGAATTATGGGGGTATTGGCTATAGATCTCCTCTTTTAGGACAGGAAGGCCCTACTGTTGTAGACATGGTGGATGAGGGCTTCGGGTAGCAGTCTGGGTATGGCTAAACTACAGCAGGTAATTGTTGCTTCAGTTTTCATAACCTGGCTTGAATTTCTGTTAAATATGCAAATACTCTGAGATGCTATTTTCAGAATTCACCTGTGACTTGTATTTTATATTGCTTCTGTAACATATTGTTAACAAACTTAATGGCTTAAACAGTGCAAATTTATTATCTTATAATTTAGCAGATTAGATCCCCCCACAGGTCTCACCAAACTGGAATCAAAGTTTTAACAGGTCTAGATCTCTTTTTAGAGACTTTCAAAAACAGTCAGCCTCCTTACTCATTCAGGTTGTTGCCAGAACTGTTTTTTGCAATTTTCAGTCTGGTTGTCAGCTGAGGAACATTCTTAATTTCTAGGGGTGACCTTGATTCTTTGGCTTGTGTCTGCTTTTCTTCTGTCATTAAAATCAGCAAGAGTGGATTCGTTCCTTCTCCCTTTGCATCTCTTTGCTCTTCTTCCATCATTGTATCGCTCTCTAGCCAGGCCAGGAAAAGTTCTTTTCTTTTAAGGATTTATGTGATTAGACTGAGTTCAAGCAGAAAATCCGGGAATATCTCTCCATCACCAGGTCCAGCCCTGAATCAATCTGCAAAATCACTTTTGTATGTAAGATAAATATTCAGTTTCTGGAGATTAGGGTCTAGACATCTGGAGGAGGAGGTCTTATTCTGCCTACCAGGGACTACATAATTGTTTCTTGGTGGGTTAGCATATTTTACCTACAGAAAAATTTAGAGTTTGGTGTAGATATTATAAAAGAACTTAAACACATAAAAGCTGTTTTTATGTTAAGGAATATGCTTGCATATTTGGTATTATCAGTATGTATAATGCTTGAGAGAATTTGACTTAATTGAGTAACACTTCTTCCCCAAATATTTTATGATAATAGAATATGTGTAATTATTTTTGTATGTTGAAATTTTACTCAGGTTATAAACGTTACTCTAACACTTAAATGAACTTAATGGTAAAGATATTTATAAGTTTAATTTATCAGATTCATGAGTATTATTTAAGTACTTGAGAAGATTTATTGGAGTACTTAATAAGAAAACCAAATGTATTAAATATGTAAATGCAATTTAAAATTTAAGCAAATTTATCTAAGTTGTATATTAGAACAGATTAATCAAAAGACCACTTAAGGTAATTGTTAAAATCTGCTGGTCTTATAAATAGGAGAGTAATATTTATAAGGTGTAAATAAGTTTTTAAGAAAAAATAAGAGTTTTGAGTTTAATAATTTGAATTAGTAGAATGAAATTTAATTTTAAATCCAAAGAAGCACCTGCACAGTATTTTCTGCATATAGGACACACAAACACATGCACACTCTGTTAACAAGTTAACCTCTATATCATTTGTCTTTGATGGATACCACAAAACATGAATTAGCCAAGCATAGGATAAGAAAGGGGAAAAAGAAGAATAGACGAGTAGTGGGTTAAATGGCAAGGAAAGAGAAAGGTTGACCACTTCAAGCCAACAAAACAGTTTGTGTAAAGACATCAACATATGAGAGCATGGAGCATTCTTTACCCTAAACTACTGGGATTTCTTGTTGGTTAGTTAATTCAAATGATCTATTATATTGAGAAATTATAAACATGCATACATTTAATGTTTCACTGTAACTCCAAATACATGCAAACCTGTTTATTTTGGACTTTCTATGAGTATGAGGGCCATGAATTAGAATTCCATGGAAATTTTTTTCTCATACCCCACATTCAGGATCTGTACTCTCTAATTTTGTTACTTTAGAATGGAGACCTAGAATGTAAAGACATTTGTACAGTAAAATATGTTCAGATTTTCCCCTGTATTTTAGTTGTCCATTTCCCATAATTTAACTCAGCTTCATTGTATCTTCCTAAAATATTTAACTTAGTTTTCATGGAAATGATTTTTTCCCATGCCTGTTTCATTCATTCACTCAAGAGTTATTCAAATTATAACAACATGCATAACTGCCTAAGAAGATTTGAAAACAAATATACTTCTGTCAAGGATCAAGCTCACTAGATAGGGACAGGAAAGTTGTTTTGTATGAGAAAGAATTCAGAGAATCATGGAGATCTATCAAGATGATTTAAAGCAGGAATGAAGAACCTTCATTAATCAGACAGAGGTAAAGTGGAGGTTGGTTATTTAAAAGTATTAAACTCTACTTTGTTATAAATGCAACACTGAGTTTGGTAGGGGAAAAGGAATTCCAAAATTAAAGAATCAGATAATTAAAGTCCTTATGTGCTATAATAAAAAGATTAAACTGAACAAAATCTCTCATGATTATGTTTTTATCTTTCATGATCTTACATATCTAGCTCAGTGTTTTGCGCAGAGTATGTACTTCATAAAGAGTTGCTATATTGCATATAAGTGAGCTACAATGAAGAAAGAGAACTTGAAAAGAGGACACATGCTTCTAAGAGACTTAAATTATACTAAGGAAATTTCAGTGACATTAAAAACAGCATGTGCTATTTTTCACAACTCACTAATTTGTACGCTATTTTTATCCCCTCAGACTCTCAATGTTATTAAAATAATCTCCCCTCAAGTGAAAGAAGAAATGGTGTGAAATCCACTAATTCCACCATTACCAATGCAATTGAAAGAACTGATTTTCTTTTAGAATGAATCTTAAAACTATCCAAATTAGCTTCTCTCCTATGATCTAACCCGATTCCATTCATAAGCCTGAAACTTCACTCAGTCTTGTTCACAGTGGAAGACTATCATATCCAGTTCTCATGAACTAAAAACAGGAGTGAGAAACTCACTTGTCTCTTTTGGAGTTAGTGAGGCTACAGGTATGTAATGAAGGATGTTCCCTAGAAGAATTGGCCCCTCAGGAAATAGCTTTCTGAGCAGATACCCATTTTCAAAAGTTATCTTTTATATTAAGACAAAACCTAAATCGTTGTGGCTTAATAACTTGCAAGGGCTTTTCATCCCATATATCTCACATGAAGTCTTACTGTTATAAAAATAAAACAACCATTCCATTGAAGTTTAAATATGTGAAAAGTCAGGGAGATATTAGACAGAAGAGGGTGGGAAAAAAAGAGAAATGAACAAAGAACAAATCTAAATGACCTCAAGCTAGATGAGGTTTTTAATTCTAGCTAGGATGTTATCTTATTAGCAAGGTGTCTTTAGGCCCTGAAGGTGTCTTCATTTTGCTTTCTTTTCTTTTCCATTGGAAACAAATTACTTAACTGGTCCTCTGGTTACACAGCTGCATCCCGGTTTGTGACAGGAGGACAGGAGGGCAGGAGGAAGGCTCAAACTCATCACAGGAGGGGTTTCATGCAGATTATTTCTAGGAATGCTGACCTCTCATTGCATGATAGAAGATTTTCTCTTTTTAGTTGCCATTTTTCGTCAAAATAATTTAAAAATATCGTATGTGTAATTTCAAATATGACCTTGAAAATAAACTGCTGATTATTTAAAGCCAAAATTATAGTCAGAGAAGTCTGTCCCCGTGAATATCACTAATTTGCAGAGTCAGTCCAGTGCTGAATAGAATGTCTGTGAAAAGAATATTCGTTTAATGTCAATGAATGGAAAACGTTTATGTTAGCGCTCTACTAATTTGTTATTTTTAATTGTACGTAAAGCTCCAAACACTCATAAATAGCACCATGTTTTAAATTTTCCTATTACTTAGAATAGGCAAAGTATTTTACTTTCTGATAAAATCACATAGAACCCTTTGTATGCCCTCCCACAGAATGCAGATCTCCAATTAAATGTCACAGAAGCTCTTGCCTGGCAGTGCTGCAGGTTGCCAAAATATCCCCCCGGGCACATGCAGCTGGTTGTACCACACAAAACACAAGCCATCCAGTTCCACAGAACTTTTAGAAATGGTTTTATATCCAGGATTTCCCTCTATTTTCTTCCCAAATTAATAGCATTTCTCAGATTCCACTCCTTCAAACATTCTAGGCATAATTTACATGCAAATAGCCTTCCTATTATAAACCTCCATCCTCCTCAGATGAAGCTTACAGAAGATTTTAAATGTACTTTTGGCTTGCTGACAACAAACATTTTTAGGAAAGAAAGACTGCAACTTACAAAAGCTTCCTTCCTTACAAAAGCCAAACTGATTTCAAGATCTCTGAACTTCTCAGATAGCATTAGCAGGGAGGAGTGGGAGATGATGGGTGAAGAATGTGTTAAGTGTTAAGAATATCACGGTGGTTGGCTTCCTCCCAGGGCCTGATAGCCTTGATCTGCTAATTACGAAACCTTTACCCTAACTCGTGTTCATTTGTTATTTAACCCCCAGGGGACATTTTCGCAGCTAAAAGTCACTTGTGTTAGAGTATGTAGAGTTATTTAGTTTGAAAACAAGAAGCTAGAAAGACATGAGAGGATAAGGGAAGACATTCCTTACACATAGTCTTTTTTGTTATTTTATGCCCTGTGAATGACGATCTTCAGAATGAAAAGTGACATTCGTGAGCATTATGTCAACTTTTGATCATTTGACATATAATGTGAATCATATGGCTGATTAAATCCATCTCTTATGTTAAGCATGCAGCTTAATTATATCAAAAATCACCCAAACCCTACTGGTTGCTGGGGCCTGACTGACAGGAACAGTATTTACTGTCAGGTTCTATTGAAACCTGGCCCTTCATGTCTTAGAGCTTTCATTTATCAGAGTGTGAATGTTAGACCCCATCTCTTGGGATGGGATTTCTCCAATAATAAAAGTGAAGCACTTTATCTAATGAATAACTTGTATTTTTTAAAGCTAACTACAATGAGCACCAGCATAGGAGTAAAAGCAATAGCCTGCTTGGAGGTCTGATCTTTGATTATTTCACTGAGAATCACAATTTTAAAGGAGGTGCTACTTTTCTGTGTTACATGCTTTTTATTTCTAGAAAAAAAAGGTCTTTCAAAAAATTTCGAAATTCAGAGGACTCTAGCTTATTAAACAGTTCCAAAAATAAAATACTTTATTCAATCATATTTAAAATATGTAGATTTTATTTCCCTTACATTTAAAAGGAAAATCACACAAAAATATTTTAAAATTCACTTTTAACCTTCAAAATATTAAAAATGAATTTTAGATCACTAAATGAATTCCAGGTTTGGATAATGAAAAGAAAAAGTCTATACAAATTGCTCACTTCTAATATATGAGGTGAAGGACGCCAGAATATGTCATCCCGGAATATACCTCTTTGATGTAAAAATTATTTTGAGCTAAAAGCAATTAAGAAGCAGTAAATGAAGAAAAAGCTCCCCCTTTCCTGCCTAAAGGCAGGAAATAAATTTTCCTTTTATTAGAGACAGACTCTTATTAGCCCGGAGATGGCACCAGAGGAATCTGTGAACAAACCTTTGTTAAACTAATCCTAACTTCCTCTTTAAGGAAGTTGAAGATCACCTTGCCTCAGTCTGATTATGCCCAAACCAACCCCCCTGTCTTGTCAATTCTCCACATACTGTTTCTTTGTCACAAAGGTGTAAAGCCTTTTTGGTCACATCTTTTGGCTTTTATTCTCTTATGAAGGCTCATATTTACATGTAAAATTTTAAAAAAATCAGTATGCTTTTCTCCTGTTAATCTGTCTTTGTCATTTCAATCTTCAGATCCAACTAGGAACTCTAAAAACAATGAGGTAAAGTTTTTCCTCTCCTACACAGGTATTGCTGTAAGCACTTATATGTATTAAATTATTTAATCCTCACAAGGCCCATCATGTGAGGTAGGTTTGTTACTATCTGTTATGCAAATTAGGAAATAAAGGCTCAGAAATTTTAAGTAAGTTGCCCAAAGTCATACATAAGTAGACATTAGGAATTCATTCCAAGTTTTCAGGCTTTAAAATATCTCTAAGACAGTATAACAGACATTGTATATAGTTATCATGATTATTCTTCCATGTGTCCATTGTATTTCCAAAGCTCTTTGAATCTATTTATTCGCAACTGATATAGTTCTTTCAGTTACTGCTCTAAGCATGAAACATGCCAGAAAATAATCAGCTTCAGCAGGTACTCCACCATTGAACACCACACCCTTCATCCTAAAGCTTGACACCATTGTGGCTAAGGGATCTATCTGAGTCCTCGGCAGTTCCCTCATCCTCTGCTTATTTGGAATGAAATTCAGAAACTAGGTGAGTACTCATTTTCTGAATAGGCAAACCTGATAATACATCAAAAAACTGGAAGCCTTAGAGAAATTTTTACTGAAATGTTAATTCAGACATTGATTTCACAGGTCTTTTTCAAATAAAATAATCCTTTTGTTGTCAGTGTAAGAATTAGAAAGCCAAGAAGATGTGCTGTATAATTAACAGGTTAAATTAATAAAGGTAAAATTTAAACATGAGAAGATCAGAATTTTAAAAATGATTGATTTAGGTCAGTCATTCTTTTCATTAACAAGTATTTATTGAATCTCTTGTTAGGAGAAGCCCCACCAAAATGGAGCTTTCACTCTAAAGGATGAAAAGGCTAATGAATGGACAAAGAAGTAAATACAGAAATTATCAAATGATAACAAGGACTGTGGGAAAACGAATGCTAAATCGGGAGTAGAGAGGATGGCTGGGAAAGGGAAGGCAGTTACCTAAGGTGGTTAGGGAATGATCCTCTGTGAAAGTGATATACCCCAAAGCATAAAGAGCACTCCATGTGAATAGAAGGGATGTGACCTACTGGGCAGAGAGAAAAGAAAGGACAAATGCTCTGATACAAGATCATGCTGGAGGTGTTCAAGGAAGGCCAAGGAGGTCAGTGGGGCTGGAGCAGGATGAGTGTAGGTGGGTTCAGGAAGTTAGCAGAGGGTCAGTTCATGCAGGCTCTTAAAACAACTTGGAAATTTACTCCTACTGAGATTTGAAGGATAGGGAATGACATGACCTTGTGAAAGGTGAAATTATCAGGGGTCATTTATGTCAAAGGGTTTGAAATGGAGCTGGGAGGCCATGAAGATGTGCCCAATGCACATCTTCACTGGAAGAGCCATGACCTTTTGAACTGGGCCAACCACAGATATTCCAAGAGCTCAACCCCAACACCTGTAACTTGCTCAGTAAGAGATTTTGCTTGGTGATAGCCTTGGCAACAATTATACTCAGTCAGGATTAACTTTTCTGACACCAACACCAATCAGAATTCTTTGTAAGGAATGTATACAGGCATTCCATTTTTGTTTTAAAAATTCCTGACTTTTACCCCCTTGTGTGACACTATTTGCGTTGCTATTAAAATCTGTATACCCTGAATTGCAATTCTTTAATTCCAAATAAATCCTTTTGATTAATTATTGTCTATTTACAATTTTAAGTTGACATCTCAATTACATTTTCAAAATATCAATCTATATGCTGGGTGAAAAAATAGACAAAATGGGACAACGTTGGAAAAGAAAGACCAGTTAGGAGTCTTTTAATTGAGGCTTACTTCAAGGAAGAAATAAATAGGTAGTAAAATGTGGCTGGATTCTGGGTCTATTTTGAACATAGATTTCAAAGACTCCTACTGATTCTATCAATACAAAATACCAGTGGAGTGGAGATGGGGAGTGAGAGAAAGAAGGAGGTCAATAATGGTCTTGGCCTGACCAGTGGGAAGAGTGATTTACAATTAACTGAGACGGGTAGAGTGTATGAGGAGCAGATTTGGGGGATGAACTAAAAATTCAGACTTGGACATACTTCTATTTGAGGTATCTATTAGACTTCAAGAGCAGATGTCTAATAATAAGTTGTTCTGCAAGTCTTCAATTAAGGGCAGAGGTCCAGACTGGAGAGATATATTTGGAATCATCTTCATATAATTAAGATCTTGAGATTGGATGAAATTACTGGAGGAAGACTAGAAATCTGAGGAATGATACCTAGAATGCTACAACATGTAGAGCTTAAAAAATCAATCAATCAATTAATAAGATAAATTTTATGATAGGCCATTAAGAAAAGAAGAAAAACACAGACCCTGGATTTAGCAGTGAAGGAGGTGCTATTCTTAACAAGAGATATTTTGGCACCTAGTAGGGGAAATGCTCAAATGAACAGGGTTCAAAAGGGAAAAGGATTAGAAGATTTAGAAATAGTGAATAATGTAAAACCATGTTGAAATTTTGCTGTAGAGCAAGGAAATATGGTAACAGCCAGACACAATCAGGGAAAATTTTCATTTTTTGATGGGCAATACTGCAGTATGTTTTCTATGCTTTTGAGAATGATCCAGCCAGTTCTTTCTGAAATAAGTGCAGAGTGCAAGAAAGAGCTAAGGCCAGTTGTTGAAGTGCTAGCTTTCAGAAGAGAAGGGAGCATGAAGTTCACTTTGCAGTTTTGGGCTTTGAAAGCAACATGACCTGGTAAACTATATGATGCTTCTGAATACCACCAGGACCACTACCTCTGCTCATAGAAAATATTTGATGGCTTGCTCTTTACCATGCAAAAATTATGTTTCTATAAAATACATCTTCACATTTTAATTTGAAAAGTATCAACATATGTCCATGCTGCAATCAAAATGAGAAATAAATATTTTGTAACAAAATAATAATTCTTTAGTTCAATTTCTTGAGCTTAATTGCAATGAAAACCTGGTGAAATAGTTAGATGACCACACTGACAAAGAGAAACCATGTTAATATAAAAAGCGCAAATACACCTGACACGTGGGTATTATTTAGACCCAAACTTATTTTTCAAAAATGGTGAATAGCTGTTGGTAAAATTTCTGAACAAATTCAAGTAAAATATTCCTTCAAGAATATACGCTAAGTGACATTCACTATAAATTCAGTGTGCTTTAAAGACAAGTCAATTTTTCTTTATGTTTACTTTCTAAATAGAATTATGAAGACACAGTTTATTATAAACAGATTTATGTGAATGCATGGCAAGACACTTAAAAATTGTAAGGGATAAAGGAAAACAATTTTTAAAGGGCATTACTATCCCACTTATGGCAGTTTTTATAGGGGTCTGGTCTCTTCCACCTAAAAGCTAGTATCACCCTTCCCCCCAGTCACTTCATAAATGAAAATAGGCCCAGGAATCTCTAGGAGGCACTGTGATTGATGCTGAGAATCTCTGATCTATGGTAACAAGAATAAAGGTAGAGGAAATAATGAGTAAAGGTGCAGGTTGGCTGGCTAAGGTGGAGGTGGGAGTGGAGTTAATTCTATTTCCTCAATGTGAGAATGGGGGAGGATGTATTGGAGGTTGAGAAGGAGAGAAAATCTATGAATAAGAGAGATAATGAGTTAAGGAAATATATATAGTAAGGCAAGAGTTCTGGGTTTAGATAATGCTGGTGTTTCGAAAGTGGAGATGAGGCATCACGGCTCTGTAACTTTCCTTGCCAAGCTAGCTGCACCCACTGGATGGAACCACACTTGGGTTTTTTTCCAGGTGAAAAGTGCTGGAGAGGAGTTTGTTGTAGATAATATAGAAACAAGGTAGAGTACAAAGGCATAACCTTAAAGCTGGAATTTTTAGGAATGGAAGAAAGGACAATAACCCTAAAGTGGCAATAAATAACCAAACCTGTAGCATACATAAATAGCTGGTAAATTGCCCTACTTTATGGGAGGAATGCAGGGTAGCAGCATCATCAAAGGAGAACTACTTTAAGTTTATACAAAAAGGTTCAGGAGGAATAGTTCAGATGATGACGACATAGAGACTTTTCTGAGATCAGACTGTAAGTTCTAGAGGGAACAGCAGAAGAATTTTGGGATTTGGGGTGTTTAGCCACAGCCTTGATGAGAAGCAGCTGGCATGGTCAGATTGGGCCCTCTGAATTTGAGAGGAGACAAGCTTAATGAAGGAACTTTCACAAAAGTCTGGGGAAGAGAATGACAGTAGGATACTCTTTCTTTGGCCAGACATGAAGGGGTAAGAGGAGGGACACAGGATGAGAAATGACTGCATGAAGAGGCCAGCTGATGGAGAATAAGACATTTGATCTAGAAAATGCTAACCCATAGTGATTCTAAAAGGAGAGAGTATGACAGTTAAATAATACCAACCTCACTCTTCTGTCTTATCTTCTGCAGTGATTTCCATTGGCTGAATCCAATCAGAAGCCAAAGTACCAGGAGAGTGTTTATGTAGCTCACTGGCTCAGCCCTCTGAGGCACAGCATTTAGTGCGGATGTCTGGCGAATGGCTCTGAAGGAGTTGTTGCTCTTCAGCAACAAGAAGGCGGGGGGGACAAGCAGGACCAGCCTGTTATCCCAGGGGCTGAGTGAGAGGGCAAGTGTCAGCGGCTTGGACACCCTCCCTTGAGATCCGGGGAAAAACAAAACCACACCAAGCCAGGAGATGTGTCAGCCTCAAGGGTGCAGCAAAACTCAGTTTTATTCCATCAGAGGCTTAGTTATATAGGGGAAGATGAGGAAGTAACAGAAGCCAATGGGAATTGATTATCTCATCTGTCACTAGGGTCTTAGGCAGGATTCGGGTTAGGTGGGGAGGTGGAGTTTGGGCCAGGAGCGCATGCGCGGGAAGCTAGTTAGGCCAGGAACGCGGAAGTAATGGGGGAGGATGGAAACTTCCAGTCTGCGGCGTCACAGGCCTAAAAGAGGCAAAAGGTCCCAACAGGAGTAGGCGACGGGATCAGGTTATGAGATTGTTATGGGTTAGGGTTTTTTTTCCTCCTTGGTCCTTGTTCCTGCCACAACAAGGAATTGGAAGGCAGAGACACAATAGTGAAGCAGAGGGAAAGTCTTATTTGAATCCACTCCAAGGGAGGAGTGGGCCAGAGTCAAGGTAGACAAAGGCCTCCATCTGTTAGGTGGGAGGCTTATATATTGCATTCTGGATAGGAGGCATCTCTTTGACAAGGTGGCATTATTTGATTTACAGGTCTTTCTACACAGTTATCCCTCTCAGTGAGCCTGTCCTTTCCCCAGGCTGAGCTGTGATCTGGGTGGTTATTAGTTCCCTTTGATTGTGCCCCCACTGGGATCTGTCTGGGAAGGAAGTTATCTCCCTGCAAAGTCTTTGTTGTCTTCTCATGGGATCCCCTACCTGAGCAGAGTTTGGGTGGCTTTTTCTTTGAGTCTATCTTCCTTCTTCCTTGCTGCTTATGTCTATCTTTCTACCTAACATTCCTAATAGAATGAGAGTCCTAGTTATGAGGGATGATTCAGGAGTCCTGGGATTTTTATGGGGCCTTTGTGAACAGGCGAAAGGGTATGATGGGACTATTTCTAGTGGCTTCTTGGTATACTGTCATGGGGTAGCTGTGAATGTTTGAGTTGCGTGGAGAATAGAGATAGTAAGATCTTAAGGAGCATATGGAGTTCTCTAGCCCTCCCTAAAATTAGTTATGCTTTGTATGATACTTTACATTGTTTAGTTCCATAAACATTTTTTGAGAAATTCCAAATGCAAAATTGCATTTAACACTTAACAAAGAGCATCTTGATAATGAAAAGAAAATCTGTACTTAGCACTTATTACGAGCTAGACCATTTTCCATGTACATTGTGTGAATTGATTTTTGATGACTCACACAAAACCTTATGACACGTGCAGTTGCTGTCATTCCCATTTTCCAACTGGAGAAACTGATGCAAAAAGAAATTAACCTGCCATGTTTACACAGGCAGTTAATAAGAGGGTCAGAATGCAAACCCACCTTGTACCTATTATAACAAACCTAAAAAAGCATGCAAGAAAACATAATATAATATTAATTCTCAAATATGAGAAGAACAAAACTAGCAAAGAAAAAATTCTGCATTAAAAATATTTTTAAAATGTTGTTGCAGAAATTGCACTTTAAAATTAAACCATTAGTAATCTGAAAGATAAAGAACTTCCTGTAATTTAATGAGGAAATTCATTAAAAATTTTTAACTCTACATGTAAAAGCCATAGAGTAAGTGGTAACATGCAAAACACAGAACTCTGTCTCTGAGGCCTTAGACAAGCTCCCTAACTTTCTGATGGGAATCTATGAAATGGGAATACTAATAGTATCAAACACATGGTATTGCTATGGAGGCAGAAATGAAAAATATAACACTCTTAAAAGACTGTCTAGCCCATCTGTAATGCTCCACACAGGCTGAGAAAATGGCATTGAGTCAGGAGTTCATGTTCTCAAGGACGGAGGGGTAACCACGATCACCTCATGAGTACACTCTCAACTTAGTAATCATTTCCTAAACCTATCAGTTTGAACATAGAATTGGTGTTTGAGAAAAATAGAATTTTCATGAAGATCAAGAATATCATTGTCTGAATTAGTGGGGTCTATTTAATGAAACTCATGAAATAAATGTAAGTTATCAAATATAACCAAATTGGATCATAATTCTGAGAAGGTTGTGCTGGGAAGTAGAGGACTCAGCTCGGTGTCGCAGGAAGTCAGATACAGTGAGACGAGGGACCAAAGTCAGGAAAGCAAAGTAAGTTTCAATACCCTCTGCACAGAGTAGCAGAGCGGGCCTGCCTAAAATAAGACAGGCAGGCATGGATGTTCATTCTGAAGCTTCTTTTATGTGGTTTTTGGCAGGGCAGAGAGTTCCTTGATTGACAGTTGTCAGCTCTCTAGGCTTGTTCTAATTGGTGAAATGGGGATGGGGTCTGTGCTGTGCCTGTGCCTCTAATATTTCTTATTTGGGGGGACCCTGGACATTTCCTGAGTCACTCTTGGACCCTATGGCTTCATCTGATTAACTCTCTGAGTGATTTCTGGCTTTCTGGTTCCACCTGATCAACTCCCTGAGTCATCTTTGGGAGGCCCTTTCTCCTTTCCATGCTGCTCATTTCTGTCTTTCTGCCTAACAATTGGAGTTTTAAAACAATTGTCAGAGAAAATCATCAGTGACTTAAAGGATACAAGCAGTTTATTTAAAAAATGGTTTAGAACTATTTCTAAAATTATATATATGTGTTTTTCGCAAAGCTGGAGACTTAGCCAGAAAAAATAAAACAAACTTCTTTAACAGTAAATTTGCCAGGAAATTGTTAAAGTTCTAAAAGAATGATAATTTCATTAAAACTATTAATAGGAAATCACATGTGAAATTTTCAGTTCATGTATTTATTGAACTTTCTATTGTATGTTTTCAGCTTCTTCCTGACATACACAAACCCTTTACCCCAGTGATGTTACTTGGCATTACATATCTGTGACTAGTCCTTTTTCAGTGAACTCTAGATCAGAGGCTTCCTGCTCAGTGGGTCCTTGGTTTCTCTAATTTCATCTCTCCTAGTGGTAAAGACTGTAAAGGCTTGAACATCATAGCTCCCTGATGTTTCAAGCGCCTGATAGCTTTTTATTTTAATTGTGATTTGAATCTACTTACAAGTGTAGAGAATGAATAATGAAAAGAGCTCAGTGGTCTAGGATAATGTCTTTTGTTCCAGGAACCTCTCTTATTAACATTCTGCCTTTTGTATTAACATCTGATTTTGCACTGCCATCTCAGTTCCCATTTTTATGTAAATAAAGGCTGACCTCTGACCCTAGATATGTTATTAAAAAAGCACACTTGGAAGCACATGTATTTACTAATTAGAACTTCTCAGAGGCTTTGCAAGAATATATTCATGATGGTTCAGTTTTCCCACTTTTTGCTGTAGCTTAAATTTTAAAATGTTATTTTTTGTCAACAGAACTCTTCCCTTGTTTAAAAATAATATTTTAAAAATCACTACTAAAGATGTTCAGCAAGTAATTTGATGAGATATTATTCAGGAGAGCTAAAAGATTCTGAAAGCTCAATAAATCTAATACAAATTTAAAAGCTAACATTTTGCTACTGAGTTTACATCTAGAAGAATTTGAGATTTTTTTGTTATTGTGTGGAAGGCTTAAATTTCATATTCATCATATACATTAATAGAAATTAATGTAATTTAAATATTTGTCTTCTCTCATCTGGTCAAATAGAATATGAACAGATAATTAAGTTCATTATAATCACTCTTAACATTTGGATATTTGTGTGTGTGTGTCTGGTGGTTTTAAAAATAAAAACAAATTTTTGTGGTTAAAATGTAATATTCTCAGGTTAAAAAAACAGAAAACACAAAAATATAAATTTTTAAGGGAAAGTTGCCCACAAACTAAATACCCAAAGGTAATTACTGTTAATAATTTGCTACCTACTCTCTAAGACTTCTGTATATGGGTATGTGTTAGGATACTACCTTAGCCCCAAAAACAATCCCACAATATTTTATAATTTGGTTGTTTAAAATTGACATCATATGGTAAATATTCATGGGTTAATAAAGAATTGTTATGAGCCTTATAATGGTTTCATAGCTTTATATTGTGTTGAGGTATCATAATTTATTTAAAAAAACTCTTCCCAACTGACATTTTAGTTGATGTTACTATTTTGATACCATAAATAATACTGTGAAAAGTATTTTTTGTACATTTTGCACTTTTTCAATTATTTTTCTTTGCATAAACCACTAGAGGTGAAATTGTTAGGTCAAAGAGTATGAACATTTTTAATTTTTCTGCATATTGCCTTTCAGAAAGGTCAAACAAATTTCCACACTCATCAATAGGGTATGATAGTGATTATTTCCACATACCCTCACCTATTAACATGGGTTAAAGTGCCAATCAGGTGAAATGGTATCTCTTTAACTTGCCTTTTTTTATTATTACTACTGATTGCAAGCATCTTTACATATGTAAAATGCAGCTTAATAAGACTTTAAAACATAATACTTATCTGCCATATATGTGGCAAATATTTCCTATCATTTTCTTCTCAATTTTTATAATGTAGGTGTTGTTACTATGTGAGTGAAGAAATTTGACATATTTATGAAATACTAGTTAAATTAATTAATGGAAGTTTTGAAGTACAGCTGAATGTGTTGAATGTTACTTCCATGGAATGAATTTTTACTTTTATTTATTACTCTAATGTGTGTTCAGAATTCAAGAGGGACTTCTCAAAACAATGCATTCTTTTATTTTCAGATAGTACTCACTAAAGCAAAGAGAATATGCTTGTCTGCTTATAAAACAATGACAGCTTCCTCAACATTTGTTCCCCAGGGCAGGAAATATCTTTTATCACTCTAATTGTCCTTTTTCTCCTCTTCCCATTCCCAAGATTTGTATATGTGTATGTAACTCCATGGGGAAAATCCCAGGGCAGAATTCCTCTAAAACCAAAATCAGTCAAAGGGAGAAATAAAGTTAAGAAGCCCATTTTTTTCTTACAAGCAGTCATCTCATCTCTCTCTCTTGACCAGGAGGCCGTAAAAGTGAGCTCCACTCAACCTCTCCAGTCCAGATAAACCCTCTCATGCCCTTGTAATTACTTATTGATATGTAGATGAACAAATCTCTCCACACCTTGGAAACACCCATTTATATGCAGATTCACTAAAACGAGGCGAGAGATTCGGGAAATATTACAATTTTACCCACAGCCCATCCCAACAGAAATCTCACCTCATAATCTACACATTCCCCTTCTTCCACAGTGGCCCCTGTGTGAGAAAACTGGAGGACTGTAACCAGGCTAATAACATAAAATACAACAGCAATAAAATCATGATAATCCTCAAGCCAGAGGCTTCAGCTATATTCAAAGTCCTAGGCAGATTAAGTTCAGAGCTCTCCCATTCAACAGGCAGTCAGTAGGTGAACAGGTAGGGAGTTCAGAGCAATTGTCACATGGCAGCTGCAGCCATGGTGTACATCCAGGACACAGGAACTGTAGAAGAAAATAACCTTGAGGGTGATAAGATACATGTTTTAATGATACCAGCATAGGTAAATCTTGTCCATCCAGTAAAATACATGCAAGAGTGTGGTCCTGTCATAGGACAGTGGCAAGAATGGGATCTCATCCTGGTCTAATATACCAGACTTCACCACCTTCCCTGTGGGAGTTACAGATGGGTCAATAAATAGGGCTATGGGAGGTATATGCACTGGCCATAAAGATTCCACCTGACGCCCTTTCATACCATATAGTATGAGGGCCTTGTAATTTGTGCCAAGTGTGGGATAAACACTCTCCAGTACCTGAAAGACCCCAAAATTCTTATAAGACTGACATAGTGGTAGGGATAGGGAATGCCTAAACCTTATCTATGACTCTTTCAGGAATAATTTTAGTTTTACCCAACCAGACAACCCCCAAGAATTTTATAGACAAACCAGGTCCCTGAACTTTGGTGCTGGTCACAGCCCATCCTTTCTCCTGTGGATGTTGCAGCAGTCTAGGAACTGCCCCTTCTAAATCTGCAAAATAATCAGATATGAGCCTAATATCATAAACGTAGTGATACAGCCACACTGTTTGTGGTTTCTTCCATGTGGCCAAGTCCTGGGCTACAAGTCCGTGACAGATGGTGGGACTGTGGAGGTATCCCTGTGGAAGCACAGTGAATATTCACTGCCAGCCTTCCCATGTGAAGGCAAACTATTCCTGACTTTCTTGTACTATGTCAGTAAGGAAGAAAGCATTAGCAAAGTCCACAACATAATGATATGCACCCAGTTCTTGACTTAGTGTGTTCATAAGGGCTGCTATTGAAGGGACAGCAGCATGCAAAGGGGGTGTGACTTTATTCAATTCCCTATAGTCCGCAGTCATACACCAAGAGCTGTCTGGCTTTCTCACTGGCCACACTGGGGAATTAAAAGGACAATGAGTGTGGTTTATGATGCCCACCTTTTCCAACTCCTGTAGAGTTACCCCTTGTGCCCCCCAGGCAATTTATACTGCTTAGTATTTGTCACTCACCTAGGTACAGGCAGAGCTACATGCTAGGAAGAACATGCTTAGAATTTTCCCTCAATACTGCGTTTGCCACACATACCCTCAGTCTGAACTCACCTACAGGGTTTTATAACCACAGGCCCTGCAGGATATCCACACCCAAAATATATTCAGGGATGGGAGAAATGTACACAGTGTACTCTTTTGGGGGCAAACACCCTATCCTCAATGGGATTTCAGCTTTCTTCACTCTAATTGCCTTGCCCCCATAGCCATCTATCACAGCAGGGGTCACAGAAAAATGCTCAGGATTGCCATAAATCAAAAAGCATTCAGCTCCTGTAACCACCAGTGCCAGGACACGTTGTACATTCACAAGGGACCAATGAATTGCTAATTCCACATGAGGCCTCCAATCCCCTCCCCCAAGTTGGGGACCCTGAGCCTTCCCTCAGTCAAACCACAATGCCCAATTGTCTTCCTGTGGGGTGAGGGCCCAAGTGGAGCCTGAGTACTGTCCCTTAGGAAGTCTTGCAGGAACACAGGCTGGACACAGGGCTTTGCCTCCAGCTTCTGTATCCTGGATCTCAGTGACTGGAACTGCTGCTCTGACTTTAATTGGTGCCACATTTCTAATAAGATCCTATTGGGCTGCCCATCAAGTTTTTCTTTCACTACGCTGGCTTTTATCAAATCAATCCACATCTGGGTCCTTGAGATCGTCACAGGGCCATTCGCAACTCTCCTTTCAGTCGTGGCCCATACTTCCCTCTGTGCCCTTATTGTTTCAACCTCCCCCAGATCTGATAAAGTATGAGTAGCCTCACTTGTGGGTTGCCCTATGTGGGGGGCAAGAATAGTCACTAGGGATCCAAAGAGAGATGTGGGAGCTGTATGGAGCACCAGATTTCTCATTCCTATGGTGAAAAACTCCTCATCAAGGTCCTGGGGGTCCATATTATAGATGGTATTTTTCATGCCTAATTCCTGCAACACCCACTGAATCTCTGCATATGTTTTCCAGCTACTGGGTAAGTATGGTAAATCACCCTGATTAGGCCAAACTGTCCTGATGGCTGCTGTCAGCCATTCCAGAATCAACTGATTCCCTGAGGCATTTTGCAACCACTGCTGGAGAGAAGGCTGAATTGTCAGGGAAGCTAGTCTACTCATTTCAGAACCCAACATAACAGTGTTTTCCACCCCCATATCCAAGAGATGCAAAAGCCATGTAGGCAGAGGTTCTAATGACTTGTGCTGATGGACGCTTCTGTCTACCAGCTCATCCTAGGTATAGGAGTGTAGTATTGAGTGCTCCACACCTGGGGAGAGGGCAGTTTCTCCCCCTCAGAAGTCCGCAGTTGTATTTTTTTACTTTCTTAATTAAAACAGGGTGGGCCTTTAATACAGAGAGGCTGATGCCAAAGCAGTGGCCTCAGCAACAGATCGGCTCTTGGCCCCAACCCCTCACCTTCTCCTGACACGTGCACCACTGTCTCTGGAGCTGAAGGCACTACTCTTGCCTCCCCCAACCATCACCTTCTGCAGGGTGGACTCTCCTGCTGCTCCCCTCTCACTACAGCTAAGGAATTTTCCAGGAGCATCACCTGTCCTCTCAATAACTGTCTCTGTTTCTAAAGGGCATCCCATAGGTCATCACTCAGCTCCTCCAAGCGATGCTGAAGTGTGTCTCTCTCCTACTGAAGTTTCTCTCTCTCCTCAAGAACCCTCTCTTTCCTCAAGAACCCTCTCTTTCCTCAAGAACCCTCTTTCTCTCCTCAATGACACTTCACTATCTCAACGAAAAGAGATGCTACAATGCCAGCTTCTACATGGCCATTCATATCCTCTAAGCAGTCTTCTATGTGACAGAGGACTAATTCTGCAGCTTGCAGAGTCTCTACTCTTTCCCAATTCTGGGGAAGGCCCCACCCCTCTAGGATCAATTCCCCACTAGGAGCTTCCCAATTGGAAGGTCCACATATAGGGGGTTCCAGAGTGAAGCTGCACCCTCTACTTCTGCAGCCATTGGGGCCTCCCCATCATCACTAGAGGCAGCTCACCCAAGGGTCACACCCATTTAGACAAATTTCAGGTTCAGAAGTCCTGCCGACTACTACCAGATGTAACTCCAGGGAGAAAATCCTGGGGCAAAACACCTCTAAAACTGAAATCAGTCAAAGGAGAAATAAAGTTAAGAAATCCGTTTATTTCTTACAAGCAGTCATCCTGTCTCTCTGTTTTGACCAGGCTGCAGCAGAAGAGAACTCCATACAACCTCTCCAGTTCAGATAAACCCTCTCACACCCTTGTAAATTACCTATTGATATGTAGATGACTACTCTCTCCACCCCTTAGAAACACCTAATGATATGCAGATGCACTAAAGCCAGGCAAGAGATTCTGGAAATATTACAATTTTACTCACAGTGTACCAGTTGGACATACATAGCTCCAATTCATGTATTTTCATAATTATATTATTGTGGGTAAAAATATAATTTTTAAGTGAGGGCTTATCTGGACCAGAGTGGTTGGGTGGAGTTCTCTTTTGCTGCAGCCTGGTCAAGAGAGAAAGATGGGATGATTGCTTGTCAAAAATAAATGGATTTCTCCCACTTTATTTCTCTCTTTGACTGATTTCAGTTTCAAGTATTTTGCCCTGGGATATTCCCCTTGAGAGTTACAATTTTGTATTTGTTGTGAAAGGATATTGTTGCCAGGCAGCTGTGTCTGCGAGGACTCTCCCTGCATACCAGGTGAAACCTCAACCTGGACAAGGGAGGGTTTTTGATTCAACCAGAAAGAATTCTCAAGCAGGTTGGAAGAGTATAGATAAGAAAGGAATTAATTAAAGTGAGAGTAGAAATGAATGGCAGAGGACTTGCAGGCAGCTAAGAGTAGGAAAATGCAGAGAGAAGTTTGCTAAACATTTTCTTGGTATATGGCAGATTCCCTTGCCAACTCTTAAAGCCAGGGTCACTTGGTATCCCATATCTGCTTTGATCTGCACTGTGTGGTGATTAGACCCTACTACCCCAGGATTTGGGGAGCCTTGGAGCACAGGATGGAATGAGATTATATTCTAAGGAATTCCAAATGAAGGGAGGTTTTCAGGTAGGTTCCTGCAGCTGTAGTTCCATCTGAGTCACCCAGGAGATGGGAACTTGCAGGCTCAAATCTGAGCTCTCAGCAGCCCTTCCCTACTTATCAGGGATGAAATGGAGACTTGGAAATAGAATGAAATAGCAAAAATACAAAACACAGTAAGCTGAGCATTGAGAAAGCTTTATTTAAAGGTACACACTTAGAGAAAAAGTACAGGCATCCTCAGAGAGGAGGTGTGCTAAAAGGTTGGGGGTTCTTTCTTTTAAGGATTTTTAAAAGGGCCAGTGGGTATAGGCTTGTAAAGTGGTCTCAAAATGCTTATCTCTGGTGAGAAACATTAAATCTCATCGATTATCAGTGTTCCAGGCAATTCTGTAAAATTGACTTAATATAAGAAATTGGTCAGTTCCTCTCCAGGATAGAAGTTTCCCCTCTGGAAACATATCAATCAAGACCACTCTCCCTGCCCCCAAAGTAGGTTGAGTTATCATCTGTTTGCTAAAGAATATGTTAGGAATCTTACCTCCTAACTTCCTGGTTTTTAAAATGGAATCTTAGCCTTAAGATGGAATCCTTCCTGTTCTTACTATACTGTTTATATTTTAGCATTTTTCATCATAGGAAAAGTTAACCATGATGCTTGTCCCAGGTCCCTGCCCTATACCAATATTATGTTGAGACTGTGTGCCAGTATCAACAAAGAAGTTTTAAACCTTTGTTTCTAAGAATGCTTTATGGTAGGTATCCTGGTAGAACTTTTTTCCTTAAATAAATAATTAAAACAAGCATAATACTATTAATGTATCTATACCCCAGCTTTTAATGATTTAAAAACTGAAAAACAGATAAGACATTTCCTTTTACCTAAAAGAGGTGAATGCTGTGGTCTAAAGACAAGACTTTTTAAATAAAATAAGCGTTATTTTCAATTTATTAGTACAATTTTTGAAAGGAAATTTACTGTATGTAAATTTATAAAGTGAACTGTATCAAGGAACAGAAAGATTTTTTCAGAAAGGAAACATTGATTTTATCTGAATAATTCTGCAGAAAACTTTTATAAAGGAAGAAAGTATGAAATAAGAGACCATATCATTTGGACAATCATTGGTAATTTAATTGGAATCATATAATTCTTATATTTCTGATTTCTCCTGATCAGAAGAGGACCCAATGGAGAAGTTCTAAGGTGATGGACATGTAGCAGGCCCAGAGAGCAGCCATACCCACATGGAGCAGGAGGAAGAGGCTTTGCAAGGGGAAACCAAATGAAATTCATAGGTGCTTAGAGACATTACTGTCTTAAAAACACTATATATTTGAGGGAGCATGTAGAAAAACAGTAATGGCAAGTATATGGACAATTGAACATTTGAAAAAAAACAAAGCAACCAATAACTTCTGGAAAAATATAGATATATAAGAAAGGGAATGTAAATGTATATTTAGTATTTTGGTTGTTTAGTAAATTTTTTTTCATATAATAATAAAAATCATCATAATCATCATAATAAACCCTAATTGTTGGTTTAAATTAAATGGCAATATAATTTTTACAGAGGGATGAGAAAATGAGAAAGTCAGGGTATGTGGGTGGGGACTTTGACTATTGTTTACATTCAGCTGGTTGTTACATTCTACACATTCTCTGTAAGCTGTTTTTGTAGGTTGTGTTAAGTGAGGGTATAGATAACAGACTGACCACAACTCGCTGCTTTCAGTATGGAGAAGTTGACTCAAACTTTATCCCAAAATACATTTTACAATCATTGGCATAGTAAAAATCATGTCTCTTGATCCATGACAATTCCAGTGGGGACCAAACATACTAAAAAAATCCCTCCACCCATCATGAAGGTGTGGCAAGTCCAAACACCTCCATTTGTCTCCTTTGAAACCTAATTCCACTTAGTGAATAATCATCTCCCTTTACATAAAGAAACACCTTATTGTTTCCTTGGGCAACCCCCTCTGGGTCTGTCTGCACCTCACTCTAGGGAATGTACACTTGCTCTTCTGTAAATGCTTATTCTCCAAATAAATCCTAAAGCTCAATTGCTTTTGTGTCCATTCTCTAATTATTTCTAACAATGAGACCAAGGACCTGCTGCCAGTAACACCTTGACCCATCATAAATGTTAAATAGAAGAATATACAATTGACAAAACAAAAAATAGCAGTAGAGCACAATATTTAGGAATATAAGATAAATAACAGAAGAAACACCTGGAAATACCCCAAAATAGTTGCCTGTGAGGAACAGAAAATGCACAAGGAATGGATCAGAGCATGACTCTTGCTCATATGAATCTTTCTGTAGTGTCTGATTTTTTAAAATTTAAGTATATGCTTTACCTTGATAAAAGATAATTAATTTAAAATAATTTTTCAAAAGGAAATATTTCAAACTTTACCTTTATACTAAAAATATCACAATGAATCTTGAAGTCTCAAGGGTGAAGTCTATCCCTGACATTAAGTGGCAGTTCCTCTACTCAGTAAAGGATTAGTCTAGAACTATTTTAATGCTAAATGCATGTATCTGTGAGAAAATGTTCCACTGGCATGAAAATTTGATTAACACAGTGGTTTTTTTTAATGTATAAAATGAGTATTTTCTGAAATTTTTTCCTGTCAGTATTTAAACCTCAGTTCCCATAACTGACAGTTTATTAGTTCATTTTTTCCCCATTATTTAATCTTAAGGCAGTGTGGAAGGTAATGTGATTTTAAGCCTCTAGAAAAACTAATTATAGAAAAGATGGCATGACTTCAAAAAATGTTGCACAGCACCCACGTCACCAAACCAGCTTTGTTTTCTTTGGCACACACAGCTATTATTATAATCCTTTTTTCCCCTATTTTGACTGTCTTTGGCTTTTTTTCTTTTCGAACTGTATAAATCCAAGTCAAGATACTCACACTTGCTCTACTAAACCCTATGATAAGACATTTAAAAACAGTAATTATTTGCAATCCTGGGAAGCACATCAATCAAGGAGTTGTGCTCAGAAAGAGAAAACAATCTAATTGGACTTTGGTTCTATTACCTCTATTGTTGAAAAATTAAAAATAAGTCATCTCATTTTCCTTTTATTTCTACTTTGTTTTAATACATTAATATTAAAAAGTTTTATCTTGCAATGTAATATTAAATCATATTTTATAGAAATTAAGAAAAAACAAATTAGTTACATTCTTTGCAAAAAGGAACAAAATAGATCTCAGTGATTTTTGTGTGAAATATAATAAGGCTTTGCTGATGCCAGTTGTAAATCAAGACATTAAAACTTCAACTAATAAAATAGCTGTATTGGTGAAGAGTATGTTTAAAAAAGTATATGGCAGATCAAGTATGGTCATCTTAGATTTCTAATACTGTGACAGTATGTATTGGATAGCTTGTGTAGAGTGACAAGTGGCTTCTTGAATCCCTTTATAGGTTTATGATTATAAAGCAGTTTGAGCACAGATAGTTGAGCTGATGCAATAGCTGCATAAAATGAGCTCCTGGCTTTTGTGATTTTTGAACTTAATATTTTCCTATATAAATAAGATTTATTGATGATGTATTAAAGCATAGCAGCATGGCTGCTTTAAAGTAAATTATGCAATATTTACTGTAGAAAATGATGTCCTGTAAACCTTATAGTCTGCACTATTAACCTAAATTTAATCATTAATCAGCCTCAATACTGACTTTCTGATGGTCTCTAGGAATATTTAGAATTACTTCTTTTACAGAAATTGAAGTGCAAAATTTCTCCCACTATGAGTCTTAATTTTAAGAATTTTTAAATAATTGTGACTTCAAACATCACACATTTTAAGCCAGTGAAAATGAAATATTTCATGGAGAGAACATGTGTGCTAATCAAGGCTTTTAAAAATAAGTATAGATTCAATTATTCTATGTGAATGATCAACCAGCTTGCACTGTGATTTTTTGGTCCACCTCTCTATTTGGGTCACTTTAAATATTTACTGAATATTTTGATGCATAATTATCTTGCCAATTCATAACTTCTGGATTAATCTTTCTTTTCTATGTCCTGATTTCTAAAACTACCCAAGATCCTATTAACCTATTTTTTATGTTAATGTTCTTGCCTTCAACATCTTCATGATTTTCTCTATTCTGCTAATCACCACTGTTAATTACCTTATTAAAGAAAAATCCTGATTATGTCACATGCGATGGTAAATTATATGTGTAGGCATAGCTGGGCCACAATGCCCAGATACTTGGTGAAACATTATTCTAGATGTTTCTGTGAAGGTGTTTTTTTCCGATGATGTTAACATTTAAATTACTGGACTTTGAGTAAAGCAGATTACCTTCCATAATGAGGGTGGTCCTCATCTGATTAGTTGGGTCTTAATAGATCAGACCTCTTCTGTGCAAGAAGGAATTTTTGCAGGCAGCTTCCTCAGACTCAAAGTCTCCAGGCTGTGCTTCAAGCTGCTCTGCTACTTGGACCACATGATATAACAGATCTAATCCTTGAAATGTTAGTGGCAATTAGGGATGTTGCTTGGAGCTCCTATCAGTGAATCACAGTGTAAGCTCTTAGGATTTAGGAGCAAACTTCTGCTATCCTCTGTGGATGAAACTACTCTCCCTTCAAGAAGCTTTTGTCTGCCACTAGGCCTTATAGAGACTGAATGCTTAATCACAGGCCACCAAGTTACCATATGATTTGAGTTGTCCATCATGAACTGGGCATCATCTGACCCACCAAACCCTGAAGTTGAGCTTCTACAGAAGCTACTCCTTCATGAAATAGAAGTGGTATATATGATATCCAGGCTCTGGGGACATGAAAAAATTATGTGGGAAAGTGGCCTGAATGTTCATGGTTTCCACTCCTGCTACACTGTCTCTCTCCCAGCCCACACCCATGGCTTCATGGGGAGCTCCCCAGGATCAGTTGATAGAGGAAAAGAAAACTCAGGCCAGGTTTATAGATGGTTCTTCATGATATGCAGGCACCCACTGAAGTGACAGCTAGCTGCAACCCTATAGCTCTTTTCTAGAACAAAGTACAAATCAATTTGTCAAAAGGTGGACTTATTACGGTTAATTTTATGTGTCAACTTGGCTGGGCCACAAGACCCAACCAAGTTGGATTTGGTCAAATATTATTCTGGGTGTTTCTGTAAAGGTGTCTATTTAATTTGTGAGATTAATATTAAATATATATATATATACTATCATCATTCTTTAAATATATTTTGTGTTTCTAACTTCCATGTCTCTGCCAGAATTTTGCCCTTCCTTACTCCATCCTAGCATATAAAATATGAATCTATTTTTCAATGCCAAACTAAAATGCTGCATATTTCCAGTTTTAAGGTAGAGTCAGGCAGGCTAAGGAACTGTGTACTTCAAACTGTATTTCTAGTTTAAAGGTGAAGCACCAAGCATTGCTAAAGAAACCCCCCAAAAAACATAGGAAAGTTTTACAAATACATAATCGAATTTCAAACAGAGCTCAAAACAAGAAAGGGAGCTATCTGTGAGTCAAAGACTGGCCTAGAGATGATGCAGACCAAAAACTGTAGTGCTTGCTGCATCTGAGAACCTCAGCTGTTACCTTGAACTGCTCCAAACAGGATGCTTCCTGAATGATGTTTCAGCCTAGGAACCAATGTAACTGGACCTGGAAGCCTTGCAAATTCAGCCCCAGGAAAGATGGGGTAATTGTGATGCAGAACATGACCCACAACTTGGTAAAAACAGACCCCAGGAAATAACCCAAAATATCAACAAAGATAGGAACATAAATGATTAAACTGATTAATAGAGAAATCAGCTAATAGCTTCAAAATAAAAATGTGTGTGGGGGTCTCTGAGAAATACTGAAAGGAATTGCATCTATGAGGGAAAGGCAAGAAGACACTGAAATGAAAATACAGTGTTATATTTAGGTCTTGGAGAGAAAAAATATCATTTTTAGTGGAGAATATGGACACAAAAAACAAATGAGGAAGCTGGAAAATCAATCTGAAGAATTATCCTATTTAAGAAAAAAATGTTACCACAACTAAATTATCCCACTTCAAAAAATTAAGATATATGGAAACAGATTGAGAAGTTTGGGAATTCATTTAATATGAAACCCAGTAGGAAGAAATAAAGGCAACACCGAAAAGCAATGCTTGATGAGATAACAGCTGTTACTTTCTCAGAACTGCAAAGTAAAACCTAAATTTCACTACTTCTAATCATTCTGAATCTGAGGATTGCAGTAGATAAGGCAGATCCCAGCAAGCATTGTTCCTTTAGTTGGGGAAAAGCACATGTGAAAGGTAGACTTGCACAGTATATTAAATCCAAAAATTGTCATCTACTATCAACATCCTTTTTTAGGCTCTGCTCTCACTTTTTATGTACATAGAACCTATTCTCCAGATCTAACTCACTTTCCTTTGCTCCTCCCATTATTATTCTCATGCTAAGAAATCTATTTTTCATAAATTCTCAACAACTGCTTGTAAGCAATCAATAAAATGATTAATTCAAGAATAAATATGAGACAAGGAGTAAATAGAACACTTGGGAAGCCTGTTAAAAGAAATAGAAAGTATTTTAGAAAGAAAATGAATACAGAGGCTGAAGAGAAGATGTAAGGTTTCCAAGAAACAATAGAAATCCCATTGGGTCATCTCACATTCTAAATTATGCATAACAGTCTAGATTGAACTGGTAATGATGTATATACATATAGCCCAGTTATAATTGTGTAATTCGTCATAATACTGAAAACTATATCTATTCAGATGTTCCAAGATCCATTGATGTGCTCTAAGCATTTATTTTTTTAAATTCTCATTGTATTTATGTTTATGTAAAGCAAATCATTTTTATTTCATTATAGAGGGATATAATACCAAGTTTGAAGAGTCTTTAGAAGGATTTATCCACTCATTCTCCTATATTCATCAGGAAGGAAAATTAGGTTACCCTTTTGATAACTGCATATTTCTTATGAAGGTAATACGCGCTTGGTGACTAACAGAGAAGCCAGCAGCGAACTAGGACTAGGTATATTATCATGACAGACCTCCAGATTCTTGGACAGATAAGAAATGGATGATAAAAACCAGATGCATCTTTTCTCTCTTTATATTTTTTAAAGCTCTAAGAATGGGAAAGCAGAGATAGTCTACTCTTTCAAGGTAATACTCAGATTCTTTATCGATTGGGGTCAATATTATACATGACCTTCTAGTTGTCATGACATGGTATTCTAAGGCTAAACACGAATGTAAAATACTGGAAGCCATTTTTAGGACTTTTATTCTCTCATCCATCTTTTTCATATATATTTAGAATTTAATATATGTAGTTCATAGGGATTCAAAGATGAATGGAATAACTCTCTTACCTTTATGTTGTCATGGCCTATAGTGTGAATCAGATTTGAGCAATTGTATGTTATATGGAAATGTGTACTGGAGTTTCAGAGGGGGAACTCATAGACATATAAGTTTGTAGTAAGGAGAGTTTGAAATTAGGCTGGGCTTCACAGTGCATACCTTTGATAGAGAGTTTATAAGACTGGAAAAGAAGAGCACAGGTGGATTTTGCATGCCAACCAAAATGAGAAAGTAAAGAATGCAGAGGCAAGAAAGATAATAGAGGAGTTCCAAAAATTGCAAGCGTTTAATATATCTAGAGAGCCATATTTACATGCAATTGTGACATAACTGGGGTGTGTCCAGGTTGCCATGGGCCTTGTGTTCCAGGGGTTTGGATTTTATTTCAGAGACTTATTATACTATTGATGTATTCAAGCAGCAAGATCATCTAATTCATCTTTTAGTAATAGCAGTATGGTGGTACTATTGAGCCATGGTTTCCTATTGTGTTTTTTATGACAATCTTTTTCCCTATTAGAATATATTATTATAATGTTTCAGTGTCTCAGAGTTGAAAACTTGTTTCATGAAGGATGGTCTGAAAAAAG
Organism: Manis javanica; assembly: GCF_040802235.1. NCBI lineage: Eukaryota > Metazoa > Chordata > Mammalia > Pholidota > Manidae > Manis > Manis javanica. Next base: position 121,677,310 of record NC_133160.1, on the reverse strand, counting down.
TAATGAAGCCATTTAAAGCAGTGATTCTCAAACTTTAATGTGCATATAGATCACCTGGCCATTTTGTTAAATGCAAACCATGGTTCTTTAGGTCTGGAGAAGAGCTGGAGATGCTGCATTTCTCAAAAACTCTCCTGATTGTATTGAATAGGAGTACATTGCTCTTTGAACACCAAGTTAGAAGGGCCAGTCACTGGTTATAATAACTGTTCTCCTATTCTGGGTAGAGTTTTTGGTGTTTCTCAGGTTAAAAAAAACTGTAGATATCCTGTATAATAAAGATAAAAATGCTAATGCCTAAATCTTATGGAATGGCTTTTTCAAGTCTGAATTTTCAAGTAATTTCTGCCTGAATTTTTTTTGAACATGATGACCTGGAATTCAAGCACCTTAAATGTATACTCCTGAGAGAAATTTTGAGTGATTTTAGCCCTCAGAATGCTTAGAAAATTTTAAAAATTTGTGTGCATTTTACTTTCTCACCTGTATTGTATAGCTTTAATGAGACTTTCAGGATAATCTGTCTTAATCCCTCATATCTTTCTGCTTTTATCTCTCAAGCTGAGTCAAAAGGAACATCTAACTTTGTTATTTATATTGATGTGTAAATACAGTCATGAATATTTTATAAAGACATGTAAATGACTCAGCTGAAGCAGATTCACCTGTTTATCCCCTGGATACATGTGTGTACCCTTCTTAACAGCACAACAATTGAAGAGGCCTGCTTAGCATAAGTAGCTTATTAAAATGCAGTAAGGAGAAGAATACCTCTGTGAGCAATTTTCTTATAGTATTAATAACCTTGATGGAAAAACAACAGAACACAGATACGGGCCTTTTCACCAGTGAACTGTCTAGACTTTTTCAGTCTGAATTAATACAAAGGGCTTAGTGGTTTCTGGGAGGCTAATGCCCAATGAAAGGGTTCACATTACCAGAAAGAGCAAATAATGAGGTAGAATGAAAGATTTCTCTTTGACTTGAAAATAAAATCCATGGAAAACAACATGGAGTTCTCATTTGGGATGTAATTGAATGTTGGTAACTAATAATATAACTTGAAGAAAACTAAACTAAAATAAAATCCAGATTTATCTCACTGGACTCTGATCAAAAAAGAATTAGTGGAACTAAACCAAAAACTGATTTCTAAGTAAGCTCAGATCTTATACTCTGTACTGACAGTTTAATTGGGACTTAAATTAGTGTTTTCAGAATTTGGGGATATCAAAATAAGTGTGATGACAAGAGTGACTGTGGCTTTTCTATATAACCTTAAATAATGTTAAAGAACTGTAATAATTATTATTATTTTACATTGAAAATTACTGCCAGTAATCACAAAAACCAAGAGCTTTTTTAACATACATTTTAATTATAATTATAGTATCTATTTATATCAACATATATATATATGCACACACATATGTTTTTTTCCTTTCAGCATGTATATAAGCAGATAAGTACAGAAAGATCTTCAAAGAAAGTTCCAGTCAAGAAATTTCTTTCTTTTTGCGGCAAATGTAGAATAGGTTAGATGGAGTTTTATTTTGATAACTGCACATTTGTTTGGATATTAAAAATCAGGGAATATTGGGCTTTTTGATATTCTTGTCATGTTCCATGCTGTTTGTAATCTGCCATCTCTGTAGAACATGATTGTGTTGGAAAGCTTTTGAAGTAAGTAAATGATCTGTTCTATGGAATACTAGTAAATACTTGAGGGCAATCTGGTTCTATAGGGGTTTATGCCTTTCATTATCTTTACTAATCTGTCATGCAACTCTGTACAGATAAAAATTAACTGTGGAATCAAAACTGGAGAGCTACATGCAAGGGAATGAAACTACATTATTGTCTAACCTCATACACAAAAGTAAAATCAAAATGGATCTGAATTTAAGTCATGAAACCATAAAACTCTTAGACAAAAACCTCTTGAATATAACTGTGAGCAACTTTTTCCTGCACCCATCTCCTCAGGCAAGGAAAACAAAATAAAAAATGAACAAATGGGACTACATCAAGCTAAAAAGCTTCTGTACAGCAAAAGACACTATCAGCAGAAGAAAAAGGCATCCTACAGGATGGGAGAATATATTTGTAAATGACATATCTGACAAGAGGTTAACATACAAAATATCTAAAGAACTCACATGTCTCAACACCCAAAAAGCAAATAATCTAATTAAAAAATGGGTGGAGGATGTGAACAGACACTTCTCCAAAGAAGAAATTCAGATGGCCAACAGGCACATGAAAAGATGCTCCACATGGCTAATAATCAGAGAAATGCAAATTAAAACCACAATGAGATATCACTTCACACCAGTTAGGATGGCCAACATTGAAAAGACTAGGAACAACAAATGCTGGCAAGGATGCAGAGAAAGGGGAACCCTCTTATGCTGCTGGTGGGAATGTAAACTAGTTCAACTACTGTGGAAAGCAATATGGAGGTTCTTCAAAAAACTGAAAATAGAAATGCCACTTGACCTGGGAATTCCACTTCTAGGAATTTACACAAAGAAAACAACTTCTCAGATTCAAAAAGACAGATGTACCCTTATGTTTATTGCAGCACTATTTGCAATAGCCAAGATATGGAAGCAACCTAAGTGTCCATTAGTAGGTGAATGGATAAAGAAGAGGTATTATGTATACACAATGGAATACTGTTCAGCCATAAGAAAGAAACAAATCCTATCATTTGCAACAACATGGACGGAGCTACAGGATATTATGCTCAGTGAAATAGGTCAGGCAGAGAAAGACAAATGCAAAATGGTTTTCCTCATTTGTGGAGTATAACAACAAAAGCAAAACTGAAGGAACAAAATAGCAGCAGACTCACAGACTCCAAGGAGGGACTAGTGGTTACCAAAGGGGAAGGGTGGGGTAGGCGGGTGGGGAGGGAAGGAGAAGGGGATTGTGGGGTATCATGATTGGTGCACATAGTGTGTGTGCGGTCATGGGGAAGATAGTGTAGCTGAGAGAAGGCAAATAGTGACTCTGTGGCATCTTACTACACTAATGGACAGTGACTGCAATGGGGTATTGGGGGTACTCATTAATAAGGGTGAAAAAAACCATGTTGTTTTTCTTGTGAAATCTTCATGAGAGTGTATACCAATGATACCTTAATAAAAAATAATTAACTGTGGAAGGATGACGGTGATGAAAATTATTCCTGTTTACAGAGATGATAATTAATTATGTCTGGTGGAGATGCAATTAATTTCTCTCATTCCAACCCACCAGCATGGAATAAATCATTCCAAACATTACATTTTATTTTCTTTTTGATATTGACCAGTTTTAGCAAATATATTAGCAATTTTATTTTAGCATTCATGAGGGCCTATAAACATGTCTTAGAAATCTCTTGAATAAGGTTCAGCATCTCACTGGTTCCCTTATCAATTACAGAATAAAAAACATCCTTGACATATGGTTATGTTGAATTTATATTGAGTTATGATTTTACCTTTAAAAGAATACATAGCCTTTAGCACTTGTTGGTGTAAAGATAGAACAACTTATCCTTAGACATCGTTTATCATCCAGTTGTGGTCTGGATGAAAATATACTATATATTATTTCCTCCTTGCATGTTTTCAAGTTCATGTGAGAGTTTCATGCAAGTGAAGACAATTCTTTGACTATGAAAGTCATTGAATTATTAAGTAAAATAGTTCTTAAAGTATCTGGGAAAGGCAATTTGGCAAATTACAATAATCTCATTTTTTTCACACTACCCATCAAATGCTACATCTATTTTTTTATGTTCAGAAAATTCTGTGTCAATATTTGCCTTTTAATTATATGCCAGCATTTCATTTGCTTACTATGCCACATAATTATTCATTTATTCTGTGTGATGAATAGTCCCCTCCAATTTAAAAATATGCTATATGCCTCTTTAATTTTCCTTTTAATTAACAGAAATCATCATCTGCATCATTTATATAAACTAAAGTACTTAGAAAATTTAATCTATGATTCAAGAAAGCTAGAATCATAAACCAGCATAGATGCAGAGGTTTGTAACCTTTATATGAGAATTGGGTTACATTTTTAGTGGTGATATAATGATGCAATAGACAAGGAAAAAAATTAAGACTCAAACTAGAAAGAGGATAACTCTAATGCAAAGACCTTGACAAAGTGAAAAAGGAATAGGTTCTTTAGCATGGGGAAGAATTGGATTGGGATAAGAGCCTGAATACCACATTTAAAGACCCAAATGGAAAAAAGAAAATATAGATTGGCAAATATGACAATGGTTAGCCCTTAAATAATTGCATCAGTTTTCTTGCAGTGTGAGGTAAGGTCATCAGATGAGATTGAGGCATTATTACTCCAGCTTTAGAAATGAGAAGATGATACTCAGAAGCAAAGGGAATAATATGAACAGGTGGAAATACACACAAAATTATTCAGGCAACTATGAACTATAGTAAAAAAGCTAAAAAATTTGTTTCTAATTATGATGGGTGTAAAGTGGTTTCCATTTGTATTTCCCTCATAATTAATGAGGTTGTTTTCACGTGCTTCCCATTATTTGCATATCTTCTTTGGAAAAATATCTATGCAAATCCTTTGCCTTTTTTTAAAAAATTATTTTAATTTTTTTATTTTGGTTTGGTCTCTTGGTGTCATATGTAATAAACCATTGTCTAACCCCGGGTCACAAAATAAAATAAAAAGCTAAAAATATATATTACAAGTGTGAAGAAGGGGGAAATAGCGACAACTGAAGTCAAATAGCAAAAGTCTAAAATGTTATTTTTTGTTTAGGGATTTATTTGTAGATAATAAGGAATTGTTAAACTTTTTGATTAGTTGAGTAACATCACGAGAGCAATGTTTAAAGGTTTATTCATTAGCTAAGTGAGAAGCAACTGGAAATAGAAGAGATTTAAGACAAATAAATTGGTGAAGAAGCTTTTGTAATAGTACATGTTCCAGGCCATAAGGACTGAATTAAAGTACTGTCAATAGAAAAAGAAAGACGGAAAAATGGGAAAAAATATCACAGAAAACTGAGGATAGCTTTTTAAGATCCTCAGAATGACAAAACTTGTGTATAATGGTTTATTCAAAGAAATATGTGTGTTATGGGGTAAGTTGTAACCCACAATATAGTAAATGAAAGTAGTTTCCACTCCTTTTACTAAAGATCTATTGCTAGGATGTAATTTCACCAATGCTACCTAATTTCCATCATTTTATCACATTATTTCCAATATGTTCCATAAGCATATACTTAAATAATGAAGGGATTTCTAGAAAAATAGTTATTATACTTTGTGCAAAAATAAATTTACTGTAAATACATGATAAACTAAATATAAATAATACAGAGGCAAAATGTACTGCACTGTGTTTGACACTCACATTATATATTTTCTAGCTGGAAAGAACCTTAGCAATCATTATTTCTTTATTTTACATAAAGGGAAAATGTAAAAAAAATATTGAAAACCAAACTGAATGAAAACAACTTGTATAAGGCTACTTAGAGTCAGTGATTAAGTTATTTATGTCTTTGTTTTTGTCTTTTACAAAGTCTTCTTTATTTTTCACTTGGAGGCTTGTGAGAGTCACAATTTTAAAAAATCCCACCTAAGTCAGGATTCATGGTTTGCTCTCAAGGATTGATTTGCTGTATTGGTATATAAAAATAAAAAAAATTTTTTCTCTGTAAATGTATAGCCACTTTGCTGGTTGTTTTTTCAAAGCACTTGTTATATGCCCTCTTCTAGGCTCCATTTCAAGCGTTCTGAGACCAATTCTTTGGAGAGATTTTGAAGTGTCCTTCTCACTTTCATTTCCCTCAGGTCCACGGCAGCACAGCAAGAGTCCACAGCTGTGAGAGGATGTAGGAGACATATATGCCGTTGGCAGCCTCACTCACTGTACAGAAATGTGAAGACATTTTGATTCAAAACAGAATCTATAAATGCATAATTAACTAATCAAGCTTCTTTGAAAATTGTGTTTATAACTAGCTTAAGCATTTAAGATTCAGCCTTCAATAGGTGTGTAATATTCACATTATTAGTTTCTTATAAGAATTTGTTTCTAGGATTTCTTTTGATCTCTCAGGATATATCAGAAAAAGAAAACACCTTAAAGATATAAATAAAAGTAAGAACTGAGCTGAATATTTTTGTAAGGGTTTGAAGTAAAAAATACTATGAAGAAGTACACATAATATCAATAAAAACTAAAAGCCAAAATAATGCCAAGAGCAAGGCTTAAGAGACAGTGCTAGCAGTTTCTTAGGTCAGATTCCAAAGGAATGAAAAGGTGGGGATGAGTGAGCAGGTACCGCGTAAGAATCTGGGACACCTGTACACTAGCTCTGCCCTCCATTCCTTGACACCTGTCCGTGGGGACATAAATTCTTCTCTATTCTTACATGTTTTTCTGTATTTTGTTAAATAAGAACAAGGTCTATGGAACATTGATTTCCTTCTTCCTTTATATAAACTTAAAGAATAATTTTAATGGAACAACTACTTTATTTTCCTTCAAGAATGTGCATTGCTAGATTTCTTCTTCCACTTAGTATCCTTAGTCCTCATATTGTTCACATTCATTTGAAAACCCTGTCTCTACTTGCTTCAAAATCAGAAGTACATTTTATAGTAATTTTTTGAAAAGTATGTCTTTTTTCTAGCACCATTTTATAAAAATGTTTGATAATATAGAGACGAAAACAAAAAAGAAAATGGAAGAGATGCTTGTAGCTGAAAAGGGAACAGTAGAAATCATGAAGTCACTCACCTCTCCTTTTACAGTTGGTGTGGTAGCCGGACAATTACAACACAGGGCAATCACTGTGCTGAAAGTAAAATACATCTACCCCACTATCGAGGAGAAAACTTTAACTTCTTTAGTTTCAATAATTCACCACTGTGAAAACAAAATATATTCCTTGGTATTACATTAAAAAATCATGAAGAAAAATGAGTAGGGTTTTAAAAGCTTTTTTAATCTGGTTTCCGTGCTTATTCTATTAGTGCATTCCAGTAAGTAAGACTTGAATATCTCATCTTCTGTGACTATTTTTTTTAATGCAGAGACAGAAAAATAGATTATATTATGGATCACCCTCCACAGAAAGTTCCTTTTGATTGAGTTTTCTCTTTTTAGTGTTGTTAGACTAAAGGAGAATAGCAATTAGAGGAATGTGGGCTAGGCTAACTAAAACTATGTATTTTTAAATGACATCAGTTTCTTCTGTTTTACTCTTATTGATGATGGGATATCTTAACATAATAGCCAAAGTACCAAAGCAATTTAATTGTATCATTCCAGAGTTATAACTATGCATTTGATTGAAAAGCCCTATTTAAAAAATATACATGATGACATTTAGCCATATTATCCAAAAATTGCCCAGAAGTATAATCTGTTTCTGGATATCTTATTAAATTGTCGTATGAGGTTGTATGATGTTAAGGATGAAGGACTTATATTTTATCTTGCTCTACCAATTCTTCAAAGAAATCTAATGGTAGCGGGAATTGCCAGTGAGCTAAAGCTGTAACCCAATAATTATGGTGTAAATTAGGTAGCAATTAAAAGTGCTTTCCTAAACACTGATGGAAGTGTATAGTATAATATTTAGGTAATAAGGTCTCCATTTCCTAATCATAATATGAAAATATGAGAACAAGAAGATGTGGAAAGCTACAGAAAGATTAACTATTGGCTCAAATGCATGCACTGTCTTACTGGGGCCCCTGAAAACCCAGATTAACTATTCCATTAAATAAAAACAGATTATAAGGTCATATTAATACATCAAATAAAATTGAGTGTGATTTTCAATGTTAAAAAATATAAAAAAGCAATAACAATTTATAGAAAGGAACTAAGATGAGGCAAAACAATAGGACTAATATATACTCCTATAGAATATTTTGGGGAGATGAGAATGGGGAAAAAATGAAGTTTCTTGTGAGTAATATCTCTTGAGTTTAAAATGAACAATCAAACACAAATGGTTATTGTTACCTATACCTTATTTGCAAATATGATTGCAAGACATGTATGCTTCCTCTGAATAATAGTTCTGTTTGCACCCTATTTTCAGTTATTTTAATAACCTACTAGTTCTCCTGTAGGTAAAAAATTAACCTATTATAGGAAGCATAATTAAGGAATGTGAAATATTAGTTGTGGTCAAATAAAAATAATAAGAATTTAAAATAATCCCACACCATGTACTACCTAACATGAACTGTGATTGTTTTCATATTGGCATTTAGTTTTCAGGGCTAGGAAGTTCAGTAAATTTGGGCCAGAAACTAGGTTAGTCAACTAAGACGCAATAGCATACAAGACACAATATGGTATTATGTTGCTACGTAGATGCAACTAGGAGAGTCCTCTCAGTCACAATTCTTTGCTCATGGGATTAGAACCTGGTAGGAGATGTAGCTATGAACCTAATGAAATCAAACTAATATATACCTTCAAGCTCAGGACAGTACTTTAATACAGTCCTTATGAAACTGATATGTACACAAACCCCCATGTAACTTGTTAAAATATAAATAAAGTCAGCAGACCCAGAGTGAACGCTGCATCTATAGCTTTGTGGTGCTGATGTCGCTCATCCTTGGAGCAGAGTGGAGTCGTGTATCAGTCAGAATTCTCCACGAAAACAGAACCAATAGTACAGGTAGACTGATAGACATCGATAAACAGATAGATAGGCAAATAGCTATTGATCACTTCTATCTGTCTATCATCTATTTAGGTGTGAGATTTTAAGTATGTTATGAGATGAAGATCATCTCATAGTGTACTTTTATTTCCTTTCTGGTTGGAAGTTTCCCATGAGCTGAGAGACTGAGGGGCAGGCAAACATGCAGGTCCGCTGGAAAAGCATGCCATCGAGGTGAGAGACCAGCTAGCCCCCTTAATATGGATATTTGTAGTTCTGTTTTTCTCTCTCTGTGGTTGCTTGGACAGATAGCTGTGTGTTCCAGGAATTACTTAACTCTTACAGAGCTTGCCTGGAGTCTACTGGAGTTGTTATTTGGCCAATTTTTTTAAAAATCTTGGGCTCTGAATCATTGAAGATAGGGAACCAGACTAAGTTTTATATTTTTAATGAGTTTTCCTCCTTAAAGATATTAAAATAAGAATAATATTAGCCTCTTAGACATGAATATCATAGTCTATGAGCAATAATCTAGATTTTGCTATTTTTAATCCTTAAGACCATAGATTCCATTGAGTAATTATTTCATAATCCCTTTACACTATCTGTGTTTTTGAATAAATACTTGATTCTGTGTTACATAATTAAAATGCCCCAAATGGCTTTAAATAAAAAGAAAAGAAAAACATCATAAGAAACTCAAAAACCAAAAGGAAAATAAATAGGAAGATGGACAGCAGCTCAGTGTGTGACTCTCTCTCCTGCTCCTGCTCATTTGAATAGTCATTTGGTCCTTTGGAGAAATTGGATGAATTAAATGAAGATATGGTAGGAAGAAAAAAAGTCTCCACTTAAGAAAATTGAATATGGTGGGGGAAAAGAAGTAAATAAGTGCAAGCACGATTGGACCTTATAAAAAGAGCTCATAAATGATAGGTTTGGGAACCAGACTGATTAGATTTAAATACTAGCTCCACCACTCTGTTTTGTGATCTTGGGCAAAGTCCTTAACTTCTCTTTTTTTTTTTATCATACATAACAAAAGTAACTGATTCAAACACCTGTTATGTAATCTACTCTAAGTGCTAAAAAAAACACCTAATACTTAATAACACACGAATGTATTTTTTACAATTATTACCCTCTGGTGATTTAAAAGCAAGAATATTAAAAAATAATGACTATCATATCTCCATCTTAAGCAACTCTTAGTTTGTATCATCTCTAAAATTTACAATAATAATGGCATTTCGTTAGAAAATTTTATGTTTATAATTAGAATAATATCAATGAGTCTATCTTGCAGATAACCCCCAAATACCCCTGCCTTAAACTAACTTCTGTTTCCAATTGAAAAAATAAAAGGTATAAATACATGTAATACAAGCTGTAGTAACCAATTATAGTTTAAAAATCCAAAGTCCTGTAACATTTGTTTAATTTTATATACAACAGATGAGCTTTATATGCTACAAGGAAGAGGTAACTGTATTTGTCACTGAATCATGCAAATATCCTACTGTTATGCTCTTTGCTTTTTTTCTCTACTCTTTATAGCTCATCCAAGTTTAATTTCTCTGATTTCATTTCACGTTATTTATCACACAACATCTCAGTGTCTTCCCTGTATTATAGGCAGAAATGAATTTTGGAAACAGTTATCAATAAGCTCTTCATTATAACAATATTTCCATTCCAGATTCATATTATAACATTTATTTTATTATCCTCTCTATGTGTGGGGGGAGTGGATGTAAAGTATTAGAATAAGTCTCCATTTTTCTTTTCAGTTTAGGCCATCAGTAGGTTATGGCACTTTAAAATTTATTAAGATCACTTTCTTTATTAAAAAATATAAAATATAGGCTACTTTCATTTTTTTAATATGGAAGTCACTTACAAAGTTATTTGCCTTTTACTACAAAGAAAATTTATTTCCAAAAGTATCTCCTTCTTTATTAAAGTACAGAATGGTGAAAAAAACATATTTTTTTCAGTTTGTATTACTAAGGTTGAGTAGCTCTTGTCTAACGAAGTCAGTTTTAACAAACTTCATATAAGTAATTATTTTTCTACCAAATTCAAAAGCCAGAGGATATTTTGTTATTAAAAAAATCAGTTTTGTAGATGGAATACAATTACATGCTAGCAAATTTTCTGAAATAACATCCAAAAGATAATAACTTTCAAAGAATTAGACAATTTCAAGAAAAAGGCAATAACTTTCTAATAAAATATTAACCATAATGTAATACTGAACACATTCAAACCATTAACAGCTTTCACTATTATAAAAAGTTACAAAATAAAAATACAAAAAAAATATAGTATGGGACACAAACTTTATCAGAAAACTGTGCTCCAAATATGCAAGTTTCAGTATTTAAGCAAGTGCAATTTGAACAATACTTTTAATTTTTCTCCAATTTTGTAAACAACTGTTTTTAAACCAATGTATTTTTATGGCTACTTGTTTTTAACAAAATGAATGAAACAACACACATCTTTCATTATGTAAGTCTTTTTCCAGTTTCTATCACCTCTTAATAATTAGTGATATAGCATTTAGTGACAGTACATAGTGATAACACTTAACACCAGAGAAGAAGAGAGATGTGAAAGGGAACGAGGAAGAAGGGGAGTGTGCGATAGTGCAGGGAAGCTGAAGGGAAGGGAAGCCACAGAGAGCAAGTGTGTTGTTTCATGTAACCATTCACTGACTGCACAATGACAGATTTTGCTGGATTTTAGTCTGGTACTGGAGGAGCATTACAGTTGGGGACATCATTCAGGTAGATGGAGGACAACAACGCAAAGCTGTTTCACATCTTTGTATTCTATAAATAGCTTGTCTTTTTTTTTTCTATTCTGTTTTCCTTCCTATGGTGAACATGAGACTGCATTCTTCATTTCAAACTTCTGACTGAATTTCTGGAAGCTGTTGTTTCTAATAGAAAAGTTTGTTTCATTTGCTCACACACGTAAGTATGCAAAACAACACAGATCAATTTTTACTACTGCGCTAATCATGTTCTTGAAGTATTGAGTAATGCATAAAGCATTTATCTCTCTACATCAGTGGATGGTCAGGAAACACAGTTTATTCTTTTGTCCATTATCAGTTCTGTTGCAATAAAAAGCATTTTAGAGTATGCTCATAATACTTATCACATTGTAATTCAAAGTTCCTTACACCCACCACCTGATTCAGTTTTTTCTTTGTTCTATGATAGACTTGCAAATAATTCTGACATCATTATAGTGTTTGTTTATGGGAAATGACACAATTTTCTCCAAACAAAAAGTTTGTCTATTTCACCAGAAGTATTTATTTTCCACAGAGCAATGAATGCTCTAACAGGGACTACTGTATAGTTAAGCTTCACTGAGTAATTTTCCTGGATATATACTAATGGCCACACTTGCCTCCTAAACTCAAGTCCTAGGGCTTTTTTTAATCCATTCATTCAACAAGTTTTTCTAGGGCAGCTGATCTTTCCTTTAGGAAGAGTGTTATGCAACTGAGATGCAGTAGTCAGCACAAGTATCATTTGGTGCTCTCTGGACATTATAATCTAGCAAGATAAATAAGATAATTAAGTATGTAATTCAGTAAAGTCTGGTAAATGTGGTAAATACTGTCATTCCTCTTACTGCATTGCCTCCTCATTCTTTAATAGAGATTCAAACTTGCATTTTTGTGTATAATGCAATATCAGCTGAATCATCCTTTTTCCCAAATGATGACTTATTAATCAATTTGTTCTCTCATTGAGCACTTGTGTTTCAGTTACATATCTAGACACTGAAATAATAGTAATAAGCAAAGTAGATATCATCTTTGTTTTAAGATTGCATTCCAGTAGGTGAAACAGACAAAAGGTACAAAAACAATACATGAATTCAGATGGTAATGAATTCTAATGATAAATAAAACAGCTAAAATATAAAGAATTGTGTGGAGCTTGGAGGGAAGGTTTGAGCAGATACCTATGAAGAAAGGAGAATCATGGAAATATCTATGGAGAAGAGCGGTCAAAGAAGCGAGGATAGAGAGCAGTGAAAACAACATGGCATACCTGAGATACTGCAATAAGACCAGGGCAAAACGTGACCAGGATTAAATGAAGGAGATAAAAAACAACAACATGAAAACAAAAAAATTAGTAAATAGGGTCAGAGAGTTATTTCATATACACTCTAATTAGAATTCTGTCATTCATGTTTAAAAATTAGATTTTGGAATATGAAACTATTGTAGAGTTTGAGCACTAGGGTAACATGATACAATTTAATTTTGAAAGGTAATTTTGGTCACTTTATGAAGAATTTGTTTAGGGGAATAACAGAAGCAAGATCAGTTAGATGATATCATGTGCAATAGAAATGGAGGTGATGAGAAATTATTGTATTTGGAATGTATTTTGATTGTAGTGGCCATGGAACTTGCTAAAAAGATGTATATAAGATTTGGGTACAGAGAACAGTAATGACTTCTAGAGTTTCAGCATGAGTAACTGAATCTATAGGAGATGGGGAAGAGTAAGGGGGAAGCAGGCTTTGGAGTTCAAGGATTAAGAGTTCTATTTCAGATCTGTCAAATTCATGTTGCCTTCATACATCCAAATGGAGATGTCAGAGAGACAGCTGAGTACATGTCTGTAACCTGAAAGAGTGTCAATTCTGGAGAAGAAAAATTTTTTGGAGGTAATGGCATAGGTGATGTAGGAATTATTTACAGTTATGAACCTGGATGTGGACTGAGTGTAGATTGGCCATGGATAAAGAAGGATACAAAAGAAACCCAGGATACTTAAAGAGTTGAGTCTACTCTACAGGCTAAAGAAATAAGGTGTTTCAGGAGGGAGAGTTTGATGTCTCAGAGGTTAAGTAAGAGGAAGACTAAGATGGACTATTGCATTTCTACATATATATCACAATTTCATCCATTGGTTGTTTCCACGTCTTGGCTACTGTAAACAATGGTGCTATGAATGTGGTGGTGCAGAAATCTTTTCAAGTTAGTTTTTGTTTCCTTCAGATATATTCCCCATATAGAATTTCTGGATCACATGATAGTTTTATTTTTAATTTTTTGAGCATCCTCTGTGCTGTTTTCCATAGTGGTTGCACAAGGATTCCCTTTTCTCCACATCCCTACCAGCATTTGTTATCTCTTGTTTTTTTTACTGATGGCCACTCCAGCAGGCACGAGGTGATATTTCACTAAGGTTTTACTTTGTATTTCTTAATGACTAGTGATGTTGAACATCCTTTCATGTGCCTGTTGACATTTCACATATCTTCTTTGGATAAATGTCTATTTCAGGTCCTTAGCCCATTTGTAAAATTGGGTTATTTGGTCTTTTGCAATTAAGTCATATGATTTTCTGCATTTTGGCTATTAACCCCTTACCAGATATATGGTTTGCAAATGTTTTATCCCATTCCACAGGTTGTCTTTTTTACTTTAGTGATGGTTTCTTTTGCTGTACAGAGAATTTTAGTTCGATGTAGTCCCAATTTTTTTTATTTTGTTATTTATGCTTTAGTTGTCATATCCAAAAAATAATCTCCAAGTCCCATGTCAAGGAGCTTTGTTTTCATCTAAGAGTTTCATGGTTTCAAGTCTTATACTTAAGTTTTGAATCCATTCCGAGTTAATTTTTGTGAGTGGTATAAGGTAAGGGTCCAGTTTGATTCTTTTATAGGTGACTATCCAACTATCCTAGTACTATTTATTGAAGAGACTATCCTTTCTTCATGGAATATTCTTAGCTCTCTTGTCAAATACTACCTACTACTCTTTTTGATGTGGTTCTGTGCAAACCTCCCTGTCAGTCTTTCTCATTCATTGACAATTTTAAGACCCTAACAAGGGAGGCAAAGATGGTTCAACATAAAATAAACCCAACATTCACAATAGACATTGGTCTATTTCTGTGTTTAAGGGTCCTCTGTGGTTCCATATAAATTTTAGGAGTGCTTTCTCTACTTATTAAAATATGCCATTGGAATCGTGACAGGGATTACTTTGAATCTATTGGTATCTTTTGGTAATATTGACATTTTAACAATATTGAATCTTCTAATCCATGAACATGAGATAACTTTCCATTTATTATGTCTTTGATTTCTTTCATGAATGTCTTGTAATTTTCAGAATAGAGATCTTTTACTCTTAGTTAAATTATTCCAAACATTTTATTATTTTTGATGCTATTATAAATGAGATTGATTTATTTTTTAGAAAATTCATTGTTAGTGCATAAAAATGCTACATACTGATTTTTGCATGTTAGTTTTGTATTCTACAACTGGACTGAAATTCATTGATTAGACCTAACAATTTTTTGGTTGAGTCTTTAGGATTTTCTATATGTATAATAATGTCACCTGCAATTAGAGACAATTTTACTTCTTTGTTTCCAATTCTGATACCTTTATTTCTTTTTCTTGCTTGATTGCTCCAGGCAGGACTTCCGGTATTATATTGAATAGGAGTGGTGAGAGTGGGTGCCCTAGTTTTGCTCCTGATCTTAGAGGGAAACTTACAGCCTTTTACCATTGAGTATGATGCTAGCTGTGGGCTTGCCATAAATGTTCTTTATTGTGTTGAGATATGTTCCTTCCATGCCTGATTTGTTAAGAGTTTTTTTTTATCATAACTGCATGTTGAATTTTGTCAAATACATTTTCTGCCTCTATTGAAGTGATTGCATGTACTTGTTTTTTCATCCTATTAATATGATGTATGCATTGATTGATTTGTGTGTGTTGAGCCATCCTTGTATCCATTGTTAGGGTATTGAAACTGTCAATGAATGAGAAGGATTGACAGGAAGGTTTGCACATGACCATACCAAAAAGGTAATAGATAATATACACCATTGGCATATGCTTCAAACGGATTGAGATTTTTGCATTAAGAGGAGGAAAAAGCAATGGCCTGGAAGCAACTATGAGGAGTGAGGAAGATACCTCTCTGGTTACAGGTCCCTGTGGATGTAAAACTCATTCTCCACTTGACAGGACTACCATAAAAGTCATATTAATATATCAACAGATTTCAATGAGATGAAGGAAGTTTTTTTTTAAGAGCACAATTTGTATCCTGCCCTTACCACTTACTGTGTTTTATCCCCCAGTTACTTTCATTTTTTGTGTATCAACTTCTTCACCTGTGGAAATTATAAAGTAACATGGAAATATTAAATTGTCAGATTGTTGTGAAGGTTTAAAAAGATAATATGCAAAAAGGATATAAAACATTTCCTAACACATAGCAAAACACTTGCTAATGTTAAACAAGGAGGCAGAGCTGGACTGTGGGGACGTCAGGAATCAAACCCTGATTTGTAACATTTGCTGATTTTCATGGTATAAATATTCCCACTATGGCCAATGTCAAGCTACAGCATAATGTGCTGAATACATTTCTGGGAAGACATACACAGTAGCACTCCATTATATTAGTATTTTACTATACAGATAATAGAAAAATAATCACATGAGGGTAGATAATAGAAAATAATTAGGACAAAATGGATTTTGAATGTTACTTTTATTTTTCATATAATTCATTTAATTATAAATTTATAGAATTTAATTTTCAATGATGGCTCTTTTTTACAACAGAGTCTCAAAAAGATTCCTGAAAGATTTTTGCCACAGGATAATCTGTAAAGCCTTGGCCTATTTCAGAGCCGTAACAGACTGCCCCTTCCCACACCTCTGCAGCCTGAGAAAATGAAGGAGTTAACACCCCAAGGGGCAAGTCTCTGCAAATATTGATAAGGACTATCAAATAGGTGCCTGAGTGTCCCATGCCTCAAATAGGCAATTATAAAGGGGAATTTTTTATGCTTCTTGGTGAATCCAGGTAAAACCCCAGTAAAGCACTCACTCTGATGTTTTCCTTTTTATGTCTCATTTCTCTGCTTACCAACTCCTGATTTCTAGGCATCTTATCAATAAATGGCCTGCAACCATGAATTTGACCAGGTTATACCTTGTAGAAAACATAAAAAATCTAAGAAGTTAACATCAGAGGCATTTTTAGGAAGCAAGAGTTCAGAATGATATTCTGGAACTAGGGCATTGTATAAAATTAAGTTATCTTAAAGCAGAAATACTTATCTGTCTTATCCATGAGGATACCTGGATATCTGATACTGAGTCTAGGCCAAGATAACAAGAAGATAGGGTAGCTAGTAGTTTATGATTAGCTATTTAATGTTTAAAACTCCTGCAGCACCCCAGCCACCTTGTCTATGTTTAGGGATGTGTAGATTGATGATTTACACCTGGTGAAAACAATTAACACTGGCTTGGATATGTGTCTAATGGGGCATAAAAGACCCTACTGGTATCTTTTGCCCTAGTCCTCCTGAAATCAAGATTTCTTAAATATGTTTTGGTAGGTCACAATCTGGAGTTAAAGAGCATCTTGTATGACTAAGAAAGGACTCTGGAGAGCTGTGCCTAGAAATTTCTTGGGTCTCCTACTGCTCTGTACAAAATGTTTAGCTTCATTGAAGCCTTATGTGAGTATGACTCTATGGAGTTTAGTGAGTCCTTTCAATGACACAACCTGTGTAATTCTTGAAGCCTCTCATCATCAGAATGTGACGTGGTTCCCATTGCCGGTAGTAAGGGTCCTGTTGCATCATCACAACACACTTCTCATCTGAGCTGAGTTGGGATACGTTACAGGCAAAGTGGAAATACTGGGTTATGGGGCTATTCTAGCATTCAATTGGTGTGATGTACTTCTGGGCAGTAGGAGTGTGTTAATAAGTGACTTTATGACTGAATAGAGCTTCTGGGTCTTATCACTCCTGTAATTTGTAAAGTCCAGTGTGTGTGGCAGCAATCCATCATAGAGTGGAAAAGGTACATTATGGATTGAGCTGAAAATCCAGTGGCCCTAAGTCAGTTTCAGAAAATGGTGGCAAATTCTCCCATTTTACTTACTTGTGTTTGACTGACATCTCTCAGCTCACAGCTCTCTGAGTCTAAGGGGTTGGATCTCCATGACTAGCTGATGACTGATGAATGAAAACTGGGGTGTTTCATAAAATGTTTACTTCTTGTGTTGGTGTTAGCTAAATATAGACTGTTGCTGCATTGAGCAGAACTGTGAAAAGTACACTTGGATGTGTGCTTTGAAATATACTCCTAGTCCAGATAGTGGTAAATATCTTGGTAGGTTGGCTTAGAGGTCTGAAAGGACAAATTGGAACATTAGTGCCAAGGACATCTGGAGAAAGCAATAATCTGAATCTGTGGGAATGAGAACACAGTGAGAGGATTTTTGTGTTTTACAGCAATGGCCATCATAGAGAATCCAATGAGAAGAAACACTCAAAGCCCAGGTGCACATGATGCTTCCCAGACAGATGTCAGCTGGTCCTATCTTGGGCTCCCCCAGTGCTTGCGCAACAGGCTTCTGAGTGGAGTAGTCATGGTGACACAGAGCCCAATAGCACTGCCCCCTTTGCAAGGCCAACTGAGCTACTGCTTTTGTGACAGTGAATGCTTGATACCAAACCATACTTGGTGACAGTCCCATCAGACACCTTCTATCCTTTCATACCCATACTAGATGTGGGTTTACCTACCCTGATTACAGGATCTCTGCCAGAACAATTAGGAAAGTGTTATAGTTTGCCTGGATTTCTGACATGGGATATCACATAACAGAACCCTTATCAAGGATCCATTTCACAGAGAAGAATTTGTGACTCTAAGTGTATGATCATAGAAGGCACTAATCACGTTACATACACGTTACTCTGAAGTAGTCAGCCAAATAGAACCCTGGAATGCCTTCATCGAAGGCATCAGATGGGAAATGAAACACAGCAGAGTTATGGTGCTGTCCTCTTGGATGCAATATTTATGATAATTCAGGAACTGAGTAATTCAGGAGTGATAATTCATGCTGCTTTATCACCAATAGCTAGAATATCTGGGTCCAGAGAAAGTTGAAAGTAAGTCTTATCATCAGACTTAATGACTGTTGCCGACTAAATGTGCACTACCCTGCCCCCAAATCATGTGCTGAAGTCTTATATCCCAGTATCTTAGAATGAGATTATATTTTGAGATAAAGTCTTTAAAGAGATAATTAGGTTAAAATGAGACCATTAGAGTGGTGTCTAATCCAATACTAACTGGTGTCCTTATAAGAAGAGGATTTTCACTTACAAAACAGAACATCAAAGATAACATTTTTAAGAATTTCAAGACTACCACTGAAAAAAAAATTTAAGTGCTAATGTTCACTGAACACAGAACTCACACACATTGCACTGGTCATAGGCCAATAAGGCTGGTTCTGTATGGAACAGTGAAATTGATATGAAGCCTGAGTGGAGCAGTACAAGAGTTGGACTGCAGCCAAACATTTATGGTGTCCTGGGTCACATTCCTTGGCCTGACTCTGATTTTATTTTCAGCTGGTAGAAAGTTCTGACTTGTGGTAAAAACTCCCACCTTGCCTCTATGCTATATAACCCTACGTTTCTGCTTCAGGGCCATTGCCAAAGCACAAGGAACTCACAAGCCTTTGCAAGTGCAGCATGAAAAGTTGTGGCTGTAAAAGCACTTGAGGGCAACTCGTGTCAATGTGGGACGGGAGCTGGAGGACAAAAGCACAGTCCTTTAATTCCCACTTCTGAGAGGCAATGTCAGAGCTTCCCTGAGATCCTCACAGAGATGCAGTCCTGGGCCTCTGCAGCCCTGTGATTTTGCCAATGCTGTATCCTTTTGCTCCTTTCCCTTTCCTGACTCTTGATTTCTGGCGCCACCTCCCAAATCAGTCTCCTGCACCAAAGTCACTTCCTCAGGCGCTTCTTTCTGGGAAGGCAAATTTATTTGTGGATGGGAGAAAAGAACAGTTGGTACCACTGCTTTCTTTCCCCCAGCACCCCTCAATCATTCTCTAGGGTGGTAGCAATAATTCCTAGCAACCTGATTATGTGAATTGTCTTAAATAAAACTCCCAAGGTGTTGATGGGTCAACTAGAAGCTAGAAAAATAATAGCTTTATTTCAAAGCTACAGTTTCCTGTCTTCCAAAAAGTGGACATCTCAACTTCTCCAATCCATCCCCCTTACCCCCCGCCCACCTCACACACACCTTTTTAAGCATAGTTTTTCTCTTTTATTCTGGTAGTCTGGGAGAGTCTCAAGATTTATCCCTTTAATTCCAGATGTACACAGGAAATAACAAAACACTGGGATGAAATCTTTGAGTTAATAATGAAGTTCTCAACTTCTAAGCTTGATGTCTTTTTGATAATGTAGATTGATTTCTATACCTTTTTGAGTCAGAGCTTTGTTAATAAAAATTGTGTTGCTCCTTTGGGAAGATTTTTATATTTCAGATGAAGGTTATAACTGCACTGTGCAACATGCTGATGCTTATTTGGAGAGGAATGTTTTCATATTTGAGCAGTCACTGAGGCCAGAACTGAGATCCAGAGACCTGAAGATAAGATATGAAGGCTTGATTTCTGTTTTTGGTCAGATAAATACCATTAAAGGAAGTAAGCTGGATTTGTTGAAGCTCACACTGATCTACAGGATAAAATGTTCTATATTCTAATCATGGTAAGCAGCCACTTGGCAACCCAAATCAGACATCTAAGACTCTTCCTTCTCTTTTCTTAATCAATGGCATCAGACCCTCTGTGTGTCCTAACTCATTCCAACTCTTTAATATATTTTATTAGTTACTTCCTATCAGCCTCACCACCACTACTATGTCCTTGCTTTACATATTTCTCATCTGTCTTGTCTACTATATTTCTAACCTAGTTGGTTTTCTTTGTTCTCTTCTTACCCGCTCTACCACATCCCTCACCCAGAGTAACATATAAGACTGTCGGTTTCCTAGACTGGGGCAGTCCAGCAGCACCTTCTGCAATGATAGGTGTCTTCTGTATCTCCAGTGTCTAAAAAGATGGCGAACAGCCACATGTGAGCACTTGAAATATGACTAGTGAGATTGGAAAATTAAAATTTTAATTTTAATTAATTCAAACTTAAAATGAAATAGCCACATTTAGCTATGGGCCACCATATTGGACAGTAAACTTCTAGAATGTAAACTTCATGAAGAGGCTTTACCTTAGTCCTCAGAGATCAACTATTCTTTGTTACTTCTTAAAACCTCATGTGTGCATGATACTTTATTGAATTTACTTATTGGTATATCTACCCTGATCAGTTGCAGCTTCTTGAAGTTAGAGATAATATTCTGAAAATCCCAATAAAAATAACAACCTCAATATCAATGATTGGAGATAATTAACAACTTCTCTCCCTATGGTCCTGCTTTAACTCAGAAATTATTCCATAAGTAATTCCATTTTCTTGGAAGAGTCATTGAAAAACACCCTTTTCACTTCCTCTACCATTTATTTGCTCTTCTTTATTGGGGAAAAATTACAGAATACAAATACAGAAAGCCCGTTGGGCCATATAGTGTGAATTAGTAAGGGGAGCTACTGTACATCAAAACTGATAACAAAGAAACACATCTTGACCAGGCTTTGCAACCTCCTAGAAAAAGGCTTGGTGATTCAGGTACTGTCTATAATTTTTTCTACTTTCTACTATGTCAGAAACTGAATCTATGATGTAGGCCAAAATCTTCGATATGAAGGGTGTATAAGTGTATTTGAAATCAACTTCGCAACTGATTTCACCAACAGGGGGCTTAAAAGTCTTGTCTGGAAAGGGGGAAGATAAAGTTTCAATTTTCTCTCATATTCGAAGCAAATTCTTCAATTCATTGGTACCAGGGAGCCTTATATATGAGGACCTATAAGGGCTTCATCTAATAATGATTCAACTCCCTTTGGTTTCTTATATCTTGTCTCAATTGATTAAAACCTAAAGGGAAGATTTGACTAGCATTTACTAGGATTAATAATTTCTAGCACTTATTTGGGTCTTATTCTGCACCACAAAGTGATGAATACTTCATTCCTAATTTCATTCAGACCTATGATGTTCTAAGAATGGTGCTGGGTGGTGGGGACACAGCAGTCAGCAAAAAAGGCCTGGCTTTTGCTTTTAACAAGTTTACATTCCATAGGGAAATAATAAACAATAAAATACATACACAAACACATATTTGTAAGGTTCTCTGAAGGAAATAAACAAAGTGCCATGATGAAAAAAGATGGGCAATGGTGTAATACTTTCAGACAAGCTAAGTGACACTGGCAAACATTTAATCAGAGGCCTTAAGAATAAGAACAAGACATAGAGTTTCTGGCAGCGGTGTGTGTGTGTGTGGGTTTTCCTGGTATAGGAAACAGGACAACAACGATCCTGAGGTAGGTGGGAGCTTGGAAACCTTTTTGACAAGATCATAGAGAGTATGGGATGAGGGAAGCACTCATAGTAAATTTATTATTGTTCATCTTGCAGATTAAAAGACTAAGGGATAGAGATATAAGCAAACTTACCCCAAATCACACAGTTAGTAAGTGATAGAGTCAGAATTTGAACCATGACTGCAGAGACCGTGTCAGGACCTTGAGTACCTAACATAATAAGTGCTTAAACAAATGAGTAAATGAATAAGTAAATGTTGGAAAAGGGATCTATATAAACTATTGAAACTCATCTAAAGAGTCAAAATGTCAACGCTAATCTAACAACAGAAGTGTTACTTAAGTTAAAGTCATGTTAATGACAGCAACTGAATTAATGTAGGCATATAATACATCAGTTGGGGATAAGCTTTTAGTTTAGGTTTAACACAATAAAACGTGCTAGAAATGCTGTTGTGAAACAAACATACTAGATTCACATTCATATAATTTAGTATTTAGGTGACTTCTTCCTATTTTTCAAGGAAAAAAGATTTTTAAGGTTGTTTTTTCTGATTGTATCATTATTTTAGCTACATAGAAGAATTTTTTTCATGTTTAGTATAGTTTTCTACTTGGTTCATTAAAAATTAGAAATCAGATTATGTTATCTCTAAGTCCCACTATGCTGTGAAGCTATTACTGTCAATATCTTTTATCTACTGGTCATGAGAAGTTAATATCCTAGGAGAAATTCTCAAAACAACTCCTTAGTACTTAAATTACACTTTAGAAAAATAAGTGTAAAGAATAGGAGAGTCCCATTGCAAATTGTTTGCTTACAGATACAAGATATCACTGGTTAAATTCAACGATTACTTCAAGTCATGATTTTTTAAATATTTTGAGGTCAGTTAACCTGGACTATTTAATGTCTATGAGTACTGTCTTCGAAAATATACATAGAAAAATTCTAAAGTTTTACAGGGTTCCCAGTTCCTTAAAGCTATCATCTACAAGCATAAATAACATTTATAAAGGTTAATAATTTCTGTTTTAGGAACATCAGTTTTGGATCACTTACCCAAAAATATCTTTGTAAAATTTCTACATGTATTTCCTTTATTTCATTTTCTCCTTGATTTTTCTGAGTGTTATATATTCAGGTTTTCTCCACTACCTGGAAGTAGAGCATGCCTCCAAAACCTTCTGAAAGCTGAAAGGGTGTAAAACCAAGCCTATCTTCCTGCGCAGCGCTTTCTTGAGTCTCAGTCTTGTTTCTGGAGCCCAGTCTTTGTTCTCAGCCCCTTAGGGTTGCTGAGTTGTGCTGATGCTCTCATTTCTACTGAGGTGCTTGTTCGATCAACAGCTGCTTGTTACACATCTCCTTTCTCTCAGACAAGCTCTGTTCCCCAAGGTTACTGCCTTCCTTAGCTTAGAATATTTGATGCCTATAACTTTTAATATCAAATGACACACTTGCCAGGGTAATAAAAGTAATGACCAAGGTCATGGTTCAGTTTTTGTCTTAACATTTTATTCAGTAAGCTTTTATGTTAAGGGCATATCCTAGGAGCCAGAAACTAAGGAAATACAATACATATTTCAAAGAGAGTGAATTGGAGTGATTAGTTTCTATGTTTTAGAGACCAACCAACTCCACCCACCTGCATCACAATGGCTCTACTGCAGTGGTCTCCAGGGAAAGTAGGTGTGGGCATGGGAGACCACTGTGCAGATACATTACACAGATACAGATACAACTCAAGAGTGGTTATCTTATCAGTGCTTCCCGAGAGTAACGCTGATTGGGAAAATGCAACAATCTTTTAGTTAACTTGAGAAGTGTTCATTTGGATGACAGTCCACTCTGAGAAATGCCATGTAGTGGTAGTAATGACTCCTACTAGCTAACCAGTCTCATGGTCAATTGAACTGAATTGAATTACTGAACTGAACTTAGGTGAGCCTCTGTATTTCTAGAATGTTTTGTGAAACGCCAGTAGAGGATAATATAACCCATGTTTTCAAAGCCTATATGACCTTTGGCCCAATTTTTTCATAAAAGATAAGGAGTAATTATTTTTTGGAAGCTTGTTTCTCTAGTATGGACATTCTGGACCATGCACTTTCACAGGACATGAAGGGTGAGCTCATGATTAACCATGGGGGACATTCAGAAAACCATGAGAAAGACTTCTGTTTCACCATGAAAATTAGATCATAATTCCTGGCCCTCTCTTCAGCTTTTGCAAAGCAAAGGACTGAGAAGTTGGTGATATACTTACCCTAAAAACACACTTAGGCTACACATTGCTTAAATATTTTATTTGATATTAATATTCATTACAGTTGCATTTTATATATTTGTAGGGAATAGAAGGATAATTGAAAAACATTTGTGGTTTGGTCTGACTTCCATACCTGACATGGTTAGGGCTGTTACCACTCCAGGGAGCATGAAATTACTCATTTTAAATGGTTTATCCTTATAACAGAGTGGAAAACCTTCAAGGATTATCTTTTCAAATGACTATGACTACATTTTTACTATCTTAAAATTTTTTTCAGCATAATCCAAGTGAGTTTATTTCTGACACAGTTCAGGGCACCTTCTCTCTGGGGATATGTATTTATACAAAGGAAAAGTCAACAGCAACATCATGTCTTCCAATTTTTCCTTTCATGATCCAAAATTATACTAGCCAGAAATTTTGGTTAAAAATGTGCTGTTTAATGTTTATAACTGATTGCTCAGTGGCATGCATGAGGTTCCTATTGAATTCCCATCATAGAAATGCATAAAATAGAATAACCAGTAAGAGTGACTTTTCAGTTCTTAGTGATAAATTTAGTTTTCTAGGCTATGTTTTCTACTCAGTTACTTTTGACCTCTTCTTATTTTTCTATATTTGATAGTAATATATCTGAGAAACAGATTCAGTGTGAAATTGATAAAATTTTACAAGTTTTACATAGAGCTGAGAGCAAATGAAATTTAAAATATAAATTTTGAATAGTTACCTTTGTTACTTAATATAAGGTAGTATCTTCTACTGGGAATATGGGAGAAGACATACATTGTATTGAAGGCAAGGAGGTCAGTTAGGGATATAGTGATTTTCAAATGCATACATTATAGCCAGTTGGAGATCTTCAGTAAAAATGTATACACATGGAGCTACACTTAGGAAAAAAGTTAGCAGTGGAAATTCAACATGGAATGCCATTTCCGTGTGTGTTAAAATTGAAGACTTATGAATTGATGCAATTTCCAAGGGTAAACATAAAGCATGAGATGTGTCATACTAATGACAGAATCCTGAAATTTGTTATTTAAAAGGAAGGCAGAATAATAAAAGATACTGGAAATGACAGAATAAATGTTCAGAAATGTAAGCAAAACATAAAAGATTGAGTTCTTGGATGCCAAGAATGGAGGCATACTTAAAATGGGCATAATATTAAAAGGAACTTCTTAAAGCTATTCAGACATTAGTCAAGATAAGAATAGGGAAACTGAGGAAAGAAGGCCAATAAAATATGACATCAGGTCCAGTGCCCAGAGGGTACATTTGATCACTTTTAAATAATAACAGAAATGTAACACCAATCAACTGTTCTGCTTGGTCTATACAAACTCTATCTCACAGTCACTAAATAGTTGATGAAGGGAAATTAGTCTTCATAAAAGTAGTGTGACAATTAAATGAAGAAAGAAAGATGAAAATTACAACTTTGAAATTATTAATGAGTAATGATTTGGTAATGATCATCAATTACTGTTAACATCACAGGAAGATAGCTTGTCTCTATTATTCACTGATGAAAGTACATAAAACTACTTATGATGTATTCATAAAAAAACCAAATCTTAATCTAACTTACCTGAATCTGTGAGTACAACTGCCAGTTTACAGTAAATAAAGGAACCATTTGGATATTGTAAAAGGAACTGTAAAAAAATGTATGATAACAATAATACTGATCAGATTTTTGAAAATATTTTAACAGATAGTGAATTTTTAAGTAGTGTAATAGTATTATGATTATACTAAAAGCAATCCTATTTTTGAGATACAGACTGAAATATTTATGAAATGATAAAATATCTGGACTTTTTTTAGTATGGGAGAGAGTTGGAGGAGTTATGTACAAAACAAGTTTGGCATTGAGTTGATAATTGTGAAAGCTGGCTTATATGTAAAAGAGAATTTATTAAAATTTTATCAAATTGTCTGTTAGAAAGTTTTGATAACACTGAGTTAAAACAAAGAAAGGGAGGAAAGGTTGCAGTGAAATGAATGAGCAGAAGAAATATGAAAGTTAAGGTAATTATTTTATATGTTTTGCCAGTGAAGAAATGGTAAAGTAAAGTAGGCTAGTAAAGATAAGCAACGTCTACTGATGAATCATTATACGGTGGGCACTATTTTCATTTGCTCTCTATGTAATCTTAAATTATCATAACAGTTGTATTATTTTCTCATTTAATACTGAATGCAGGGTGATTAAATGGCTTCCCTGAGTTCACACAACTACTAAGTGACCGAACAAGATTTGCCATGTTAGATGCAGACACCAGTGCTGTGTGTTTCCTCATGTGGATGGGGAGGATGAGGTGCAGGGAGCACAGAGGCTGTGAACTAAGAATATTCAAGTCCAGGAACAATTGACCAAATAAATCCCAAAGCAGGCAGGAAAGCTTCATCTGGAACTCAGAGGCAGGAGGGTTAACTTTAAAAGAGAGAAGAGATATATTACTGAGCTACGTGACCTGAGGAAAGTCACTTAGCTTTTCATAGTCTTCATTTTTAACTCTGTTCCAAAACAAATAAATAAGTAGAACAGAATAAATGTCTGACTCACAGGACTGCTACAAAGATTGAATAAAAGCTTTTACTTTCTGGAAACTTAAGACCACTAAGAAACTTCAAATTGAAATTAATAACCTCAACATATTATTTTTCATAATAAACTTAAAAAAATTAGAGGGATGATTTAAGAACTAATAATTCTAGTTGTGAAAACACATTTATCTGTAGTTCAATATTTCTGCCAGCTTCATTCTAATTCATTATTTTTTTTGCCTGCCAAATTCAAGTAGAATTAGATATAAAATTTCATATAAAACGTTATTTGAATGGCTACTCTGTATTTTCTAAGTATCAACTTATTTTACTTTTGGTAACTATTTGGTAGTAAATCACAGGTAGACTTCAAAGTTTCATAAATGTAGTTCAAATATTATATCTGGAAATAAATACTAATTATTGATCGCAATTTTCTGCATTTATAGTTGAGAAAACTGACATATGTTAGAAAGATATTGAATTAGATTATGCTGCTACTAAGTGAAAGGATTGCAAATGAGGAAGATTATTTTTAACCCTGAAGTTTGGCTTATTTTAAAACCAAATATGTTAGAAATATAATCAGTCAGACTCTGTTTCCCACCCACTTTTACACTTTGCTTTCTGAAAATGTGTGCATCATTTTTTCTCATTAACGTTCAGTCCCGGCATCTATTAAATTCGAAGTCTGACCTGAATGATTCCATTATGTAGACAGCAGGGTCAGCTGTGGAGTGAGAGCAGTGTACAGGCCTACCTTGTTTTGTTCTGCTTCTCTTCATTGCACAATGCAGATGTCTTGTTTTTTATAAACTGAAGGTTTGTGGCAACCCTGTGTTGAGCAAGTCTATAGATACCATTTTCCCAACAGCTTTTGTTCACTTTGTGTCTCTGTTTCACGTTTTGGTGATTCTCACTAATTTCACACTTGCTTATCTTTAATACCTCTTGTGGTGAACTGTGATCTTGATCTCTGATTTTACTTTTGTAAATGTTTTGTGGTGCTACAAACCACACCCACAAAAGACCCTAGTTGAGAAATGCGTGTGTTCTGACTGCTCTGCTGACTGGCCATTACCTCAACTCAGGCCTCCCTGTGTCCTGAGGTACAACAATATTGAAATTAGGCCGATGAATAACCCTAAAGCGGCCTCTAAAAGTTCAAGTGAAGGGATGAGTCACAAATCTCTCCCTTTAAATGGAAAACTAGAAATAACTAAGCTTAGTGAGGAAGGCATGTTGAAAGCCAAGACAGGCCTAAAGCTGGGCCTCTCGTGTCAGTTCACCAAGCTGAGGGTGCAAAGGGAAAGTTCTTGAAGGCAGTTAAGAGTGCTGCTAGTCCAGTGAACACACAAATGATGAAATGGAACAGCCTTATTTCTGATAAGGAGAAATTCTGAGTGGTCTGGATAGATCAAACCAGCCACAATACTCCCTTCAGCCAAAGCCTAATCCAGAGCAAGGCCCTCACTCTCTTTAAGTTTGAAGGCTGAGAGAGCTGAGGAAGCTGCAGAAGAAAAGTCTGAAGCTAGCAGAGTCTGGTTCATGAAGTTTAATGAAAGAAGCCATCTCCATAATGTTAAAGTGCAGGTGAGGCAGCATGTGCTGATGCAGAAGCTACAGCAAGGTATCCAGATGATCAGGCTAAGCTAATGAATGAAGGTGGATGCACTCAATAGATTTTCAGTGTAGGCAAACCACCCTCATACACACTTAAATTGGGAAAAAATGCCATCTAGGACTTTCACAGTGAGAGAGGAGAAATCAATGCCTGGGTTCAAAGCTTCAAAGGACAGGCTGACCCTCTTGTTGGTGTCTAATGCCATTTGTAACTCAGTGGAAGCCAATGTTCATTTCCAAGTTTGAAAATTCTAGGGCCTTGAAGAATTATGCTAAATCTATTCTGCTGGTGCTCTATACATGGGACAAAGCCTGAATGACAGCACAAGTTTACAACATGATTTAGTGAATATTTTAAGCTCACTGTTGAGACCCATACCTCAGAAAAATGATTCCTTTCAAAATAATACTGTTCATTAACAATGCACTTGGTCACCCAAGAGCTCTGCTGGGGATGTAGAGTGAGACTAATACTGTTTTCATGCCTATTAATACCACATCCATTCCAAAGCCCATGGACCAAGGAGTAATTCTGATTTTCAAATCTTATTATTTAAAAAATACATTTCATTGCTATGATAGTGATTCCACTGATGGATCTGGGCAAAGTAAACTGAAAATTTTCTGGAAAGGATTCACCAGTCAGATGCCATTAAGAACATTCGTGATTCCTGGGAAGAGGTCAAAATATCAACATTCACAGGAGTTTGAAAGAAGTTGATCTCAATCCTCATAGATGACTTTGCGGGGCTCCAGACTTCAGTAGAGGAAGTCACTGCAGCTGTGGCGGAAACAGCACGAGAACTAGAATTGGAGGTGGAGCCTGAAGAAGTGACTGAATTGGGGCATCTGATTATGACTTGAATGGAGGAGGACTTGCTTCTTGTGGATGAACAAGGAAAGTGGTTTCTTGGGGTGGAACCTACTCCTGATGAAGATTGAAGACTGATTGATGACAAAAGATTTAGAACATGACATAAACTCAGAAAGGTTTGAGAGGATTGACTCCAATTCTGAAATACATCCTGCTGTGTATAAAATACTATCAAACAGCATCACATGCTACAGAGAAATGAAAGGAAGAATCAGTAGATGCAGAAAATTCCATTGTTATCTTATTTTAAGAAGTTGCCACAGCCACCCCAACCTTCAGCAACCAGCCCTCTAATCAGTCAACAGCCTTCAACACCGAGGCAACTGAAAGCTGCAAATATGATTCACTGAAAGTTCAGATAATGATTAGCATTTTTTAGCAATAAAGTATTTTAATTAAGGTATGTACATTGGTTTTCCTGACAATAATGCTCCTGCCTACTTAATAGCCTGCAGTATAGTATAAACATAACATAACATTTTCTGCACACTGAGAAACCAAAAAGTTCATTTGACTTGCTTTATTATAATGGTCACCTTATTGGTGGTCTGGAACTGAAACATTAATGTCTCTGATGTATGCCTATAGTGGTTTGATCTGAAATAAACTATATAATGTATCTCAAATGTAAGAGTGAAAAATTGTAATACAGAATAGTGCACTCTTATTAAATGTTGAATTTTGAACCACCACTCATTTCTCCCTCCTACCTTGTCAAGAGTGCCTAAAGAATTGGGGGGAAAATTCCTTTTACATAGAATCTTTACCTCCATGGCAAAGCAAGGGTAAGAACAGTCTACTCAGGGCCAAACAACTCAGCGTCTCCACTAAATATTAAATGATATCCCTTGTAATAGTGATTTTATGCATAAGTAAAGGAGTTATGGATTATTTCCCTACACATGGTGATGTCAGTAAGGTGAACATGAAAAAATACAAATATGATGCACTGCCTTAAATACAGCAGGTTGTTTTGTGTGCTCTTTATAAAAGGAGACCCATATGATACAATGTGCACAGAAGAGGGGCACTTGTGCTTAATGACATTCTTTTAAGAATGCAACTCCTCTACCAGACTTTTGAGGGAGGGTCAAACATGACAACTGGATTAACTGTATTCCAAAGGTTTTTTTATTTTCTGAAAAAATATAAAATTTCATATCTTACACTACAAAAACAAGTACACGAGCCAAATGCACATAGAGATTCAAATGGAGGAAAAATACATAAATGCTAATGTTTCCTTGAATTAATGCTGAGTTTACTATTATATTGTGTTTACTATTATATTTACTAATAACAGTTTACTATTATACTTGGCATTCTTCTCAGTTTTATAAAGAACACAATGAGGAAAATGATATTATTCTACTACACAATATCATAATACATGTAGTATATTTTTGACATCTGACTCAAAAAGCACTCCATAAGATGATGCTTGGCAGTGAGAAGATGACCAGCTAATACCAGTCGTCAAAAAGTATTTTTTTGCATATGGTAGAGTTTTCAAGTAATCAAGTAATGTATTACACTGTCACAAACCAGTTCTAATTAGGTCCCACATAATTATGCTCATGTCCTATAATCTGTGTCAAACTCTAGTTGCAAAAATATTCCAATGCAAAGATTCATGAATATGTTTTTGAGGAAAATGGTTGATTAAAATGCTGATTGCATTTTAATATTTAGCATAGGAAACCAAACATTTTTATTAGAACTAACTGAAATCATTATACAAAACCTTTAAGTTTAAAGACTTTTGAGAGAGGGTCAAACATGACAATTAGATTAACTGTATACCAAGAGTTTTTTTATTTTCTGAAAAAATATAAAATTTCATATCTTACACTACAAAAACATGTACACGAGCCAAATGCACATAGAGCTTCAAATGGGGGAAAAATACATAAATGCTAATGTTTCCTCAAATTAATGTTGAGGCAGGGACTTGAGATACCCTAAAGCCTAGCATAGAATAAGATATGCAACACAGGTGCTTCTGACCTGCCTGAAACTAAGAAATTTTAATAAGCATATTAATAAACGACTGAGTCTAACTTTTATTCTGATGGTTATATATGAAATTTACACACTTTTAAATAATTGTAAAACTAAACCAGTTTAAAGATTCACAAATATGTTGACCACTAAAATTTATGCTGTTAATATAGCCCAGCCTGAATAAAATGATATATTTGCCACCTTAAGTTTTTTTCATTTACACTTAGAAGAAACAAATGACATTTGATTCTGATTATTATAAATAGACTTTTGAAAAAAAATCATTGTCTCTCCTAAGTAATAATTACATGGTCATTCTGAACAAGAGCATTCATTCATTTATATGTAAGAAGACTTTTTCATAAATCAACAAGAAATGAAAAGAAAGTTCTTATGTATTTCTCCTTTGATACATTACTATGTAATTAACAGCATAATAGAGAAAAATATTCAATGAAACCAGCTGTGTTACAGAGTTGAAAAAATGATGACTTATTCTAGCTATTAATTTCAAATAAAACCAGCGTTTTGATTGTTTATTCACTATCATCATCATCATCTTATTGTACCTACTTTTTCTTTTTACTTTGACGTTAAACATCTGGCAGGACATAAGCAAAGACAGTTTACTATTGTACTTGCATTCTTCTCATTTTTAGAAAGAACACAATGAGGAAAGGATGTTATTCTACTATGCAATATCATACATCCAGTAAATTTCTGACATCTGACTCAAAAAGCATTCACCATCCATTGCACAATTACAGCAAAAATGTCTCTCACTGGTAAATAACTCTACTTGTGCTTCTGAGAATCCACTTTTAATGGGAGAAACAATGGTGTTAAAAATCTTTGACTTTCCCATAAAATTAAATGGCAGACATGTTGATACCCAAGTGTTCAACTGATATTAATTTTTCATTTTAATCTTGAGATGTGAAACTCTTCACTATTGTGCACTGGTTAAAACTCTCAAAGACTGAATGAAGTATATTTTGTATTGTTTAGGCAACTCTGAAATGAGTCATGCTAGCTACATTTAAGTTTGAATAGAATATTGGAATATAATTTTTATCGTAATCCTACAACTTCAGAACACTACCTTGGGGTGATTAAAAAACAAGAAATAAAAGACCATGCATATTAACTTTGTTTTTTTTCTAAATGGGAAAATCAATATTTTTACATTTTTACATACAATTCATACATTTCAGTGGCCAAGAACAACTGACTTTATGTCATTTTCACATGTGAGCAAATGGAAAGATTAGGAAACAGATTATTATTGATAAAAGTAGCAAATTGAGTGACTTCAAAAGGTATCAGAAAGTTGCAATTTACTCCGTGCTTGTACCTATTTTTCAAAGTTCAACGATGAGAAAGATTCATGCCCTTAAGGTATTGCTACTAATCGTTACGATAACATTAGGTATTATTTGATAAATCTATCTTATGTGCTGAAATTATTGAAACTACGGTTCACTTTTGGTTGTCTGGTGGGTGAAAAAGGCAGCCAAAAGCGTAAGAAATCACACAATCAAGATTTGTCAATTGCCCTGGGTTATTGCCTCAGTGCGTTTTACAAAAGCTGCTGCCTCTCCTTGTTCCACTTTTCACATTTATAGATAAGATTGGCACTTCGAAATTGGTGACATATCCAGTGGTGAGCAAATATTTAGAAAGGAATTCTTTCCTCTTTTGTGGTGGAGTTGGGAGCTGCATCTTATTTGCAAGTCTTTTATATCTTCTAAAATCATGTTGACATTCCTTAGAAATTCTCAGCGAAAGTGAGATATGGATGACATCTATGTGTGTATTTAATTTTGATCTCAATTTACTTTCCAAAACGAACACCAAGATCACAAAGGAAACAAATAAAATTGATACACATTAATTTATAATGTTCTGTGAAAAAGAGGAAATCTACGTTGTAACCTCAAAGGCTTATCACTTAGCTGTACTCTATCATGATCTCCCAATTATCTTTGAACATATACAGTGGAAGACAATTCAGAAAATATCTTTGTTATGTGTAAGTAATTTGGCTCGTTCCATCAGCTCTAAAATTTATGGTAATTTCTCTTCTAAATAAATGCCTTTTCTTAATTTGAAGTTTCTCAATTGTTACTTTATCATTTAGATTCAGTTATTTTTACAAAATTCAATAAAATGCAACACATTCAAATTATCTTGTACAAAAGGAATTAGTTTAATTTTTAATTTAATGTTTCTTAAAATTAACAAATTAGTTTTGGTGTTGCCTGTTTGTGATTTTATCAAGACAATGTTAAACCCATCTTGCTCTTTTTCTCAGGCAATTTCACTAACATAACAGAGTATACTTGAAGCACAGTTTGTGTGGACTCATGGTACCCAATAAGGTATTACAGCCCTAACTGGACACAACTCAAAATACCATTTGAAAATTATTTAGAACTTTTTCTTTTCCTTCTTTCTTTTCTTTTTCTTTTTTTGCTATGTTCTTTAGCAAAGAGTAACTTTACTGCTTTAGTGAAAGGTGGGCACAGTAGAAAGAATTTATTTCTCGAAATTATTCTTGTATGTCTTAACATTCAACTAAAACAGGTGCTTGGGAAAGACAGAGAGAGTACCATTAATATAGTGCAGGTATATTTCCTATGGATTTCATTAATCCAGGCTTCTCCAATATACTGCTGCCATTGATAATTATGAGTAGACTATATTTTGTTTAAATGCCGTGCTCCTTTGAATAATTGCATGTCATTCCATGATTTTTACTAAGTGTAATCCTAAAAAAATTGGTATTTTACCCAGGAGCTCAGTTTTGGTCAAGTTCTAATAAATTGAATAATTTGTACCATAAATGTCAGTCGTCACCAAGTGTGTTGTATATCTACCAAGGGTAAGGGAGAGGAGAGGTGCTGGCTTGCCTTTGCTCCCTAGCCTCCTGTGGTTCAAGATTCCTGTCCCAAGGTCTTCTCCCTTCTGTGCACCCTGCCCTAAATGCTTTCTGGAACAATAGCCCCTCTGGGCGCAGCGGGAGGAAGCCAAAAAAGAAAGAAAAAAACCAACTAAGTGTGATATATATATTATATTCCTTAATAAGGCCAATTAAATAATACTTCCAACTGGTTTATCAAAACAAATTCAATTCAATGTAACTGAATACAAGATAAAAGTGCCAAATGAATGAACGGCCTTCAACAAACAAAACTTAAGTCTTGAAATAGAGAAAATTCTGAAGGAAACAAATACATATTCGTCATCATTCCATTACTGCCTTAGTATCAAAATTTCTGGAGCTGACCCACAAGGGAAATAGTTACAAAGGATTAACACTTAGGGGTAATGCTTAGTGCTATGTGCCTGGATTTAACAACATTAACAGAAGCCTGCCCAGTTAAATCCTTCTACATCCTGCTGAAAATGTGCCCTTCGGTGTCAGCCTCGCTTGACAAGATATTTTCTGGGACTCAGAAAGGTGACATTTCTTACAGGGGTGCAAGATTAATGGCTAGAAGAACTGTATTGCCATAGATACCACAAAGTGTTTTTAAAAAGCCAAAGGGGATTTAACCGTATAGACATTTCCTCCTAGTGAATAAAGAGATTTAGAAGCTTTTGGACACAGAGAGGAAAAAAGGACACAAGCTTTGTTAAATTTTGTTTTACTGCTTCTCTATTTCTCCTATTCATATTACACTCTGGAACACTTGCTCCGGTATGTTGCTAAAATTAAAGCACCATTAAAAATGCAAGCAGAATGGTAATATACACATGTGCAAACACACACCCACAAAACTCCAACTTAAATTGATTCCTGGGTATATAGCAAATTATACAATATATACACAATTATTACCTAATAGCTTCTGGAAGAGCAGCTAAAAGTAAATTTTATAACAAAGAAAAGTAAATATACACCCTGTATTGTACCTGTCCTCAATCAAGCAACATGTCTATACACTAGTTTCTATAACTTAATGCTGTGTAACAGCATTTTAAAATTACAAAAGAAGATATCCATTAAGAAATTATCTAACCATATTGCTCTTCAATACACTTATGTAGACAATTAAGACTTGAAGTAAACTTCAGTAAATTGCAGCTTTTATTAGCTCACAAATGGCTATAAAATGTTTCCTTTCAAGTAGATTCTTGGAAGTTTTGAAAGGGGCTGCCTTAAATCAGTCTATAAAGGTGCAATATATAGCTATATATTTCATTTATAAAATTTTGTAGAAGTGGTAGGAAAGATTTTGTTGTTGTACATAATGTTTAACCTCATGTTCTTATTCCATGCAGGTTATATTTGTTTCATGAAAAATGAAGACACTGGGAGGAAGATAAGGAGGTTTTAGTAAAACACTGATTACAAATTCTGTGGCTGAAACAAATGCTCTCCTAAGGTTTAGAGATTACTGTGTTCCCTTTTTCCTTTTTTTTTTTTTTGTTAAAATAAATCTCAGGGCTTGTTTACAAAGTGCAGAATCATTCACTTGACGAAATGACATTAAAATGATGTTATAAGGGCACCATCCCATTTACCAGCTGCACCTTCACTTCCTGAAGGCTGTTCATGATCTTCTTCTGGTGACCGACAAGAGTCACTCCAAGCCGTCTCAAATCCCTGCATGAAGAAAGCACACATTGGGTGTATGTATTGATTCAATTGGTATCACACCTCAATATTTCAGGCTGGCAAAGAGGCAAACATTTTGCAGGAACTAATAGATTACAGTCCCATTTAGACATGTTGGGTCCAATTTTCAAAGTCAGGCTCCAAAATTGTACCTTGAAAACATGTTTGCAGTCAAAGCAATATTTATAATGAGGAATGATATAATATATATTTGCCCCCTTTTTTGGATATCATTATTTTTGTGGCACAGAGTGGTAAATAACCAATTTGCACATGCTTGTGAATAAAGATTTAAATTAAAGGTACAATTTAATTGACCAGTTTTGAAAATGTGAACCTACAATATGAACAAGCAGTTTTTTTTTTTTTTTTGGCCAAAAGAAGTAAGCATAAAACATACTTGCAAAATTTCAAAGCTAAGCAGTAGATTACCAAACTCTTCAAATGACTTGTGAGTACAATACTTTTATATAACGGATATCTTTTAGGATATAATCATCACTCCATAGATCTGATAACACTTCTACATATTTTACTTCTTACTTGTAACCCTAACTACCAGAACATTGTTGCTTTAGCAAATAACATCTTGGCTCTATTGGCATTTAAAGCATTCTGAAGATTACACACTACCAGGGAGTATTTTCAACCCAGGTGTATTCATATTGTTTCTTTTAAACAAACTTATTATTCAAAAGAAAATTATAAATGTTTAGATTTCTAAACTAACAGCATATAATGAAGCTGAAGGCCAGTGCCCCAGGTTTGTAAATGTTATTTCATAGGATATTCAAGAATTCTATTCCCCCTATTATTTGTATTTGTCAAAAAAAATGATTCAGGCATGTTTGGCAAATGATAGCATTAAGTATAACAACAACAACAAAAAAGAATAATTAAGATTTTTAAATGACAAAGCTGTTAAATTTCATTATATAATAATTTTATTGTATACATTATGCTAAATTAATATTTTTGTATTCAGTAAATATATTTCAGACTTAACAGTTTTATAGAACTGGTTACAATCATTATATATGAAATTGAATGGTTTTGAAAACTAAAATCTTAATTATCAGAAGACAGAAATTAAATAAATGGATATTTAGGCTCTATATATTAGTACTGGAAATAATTATTTAAACAATATCTTAGGTTTCTGTTCCTCTTTTTTTTATTTCTTAGGCAATTTTTAGCAAATAGCAAATAACTAAAAAAGAAGCAACTGATATTTATGGTGGAAACATTTCATTTTTAGAATGTGAATATTCAACATTAAACTTAGAAATTATTATAGCTGCAAGATACCAGTGTACAATATAAAAATAATAATAATGGTAGGTGTGGAAGACGATCGTGAGTAAAACATAGAAATCAATAAAAGTTCACTTTGAAACAAAATCACCATTGTTAGTTATGAAATAATCTATAAAATAGCTAGTTACAAGCTAACATAGGAATACAGGAGGCTTGAGTTTAATCTTGTCTCTGTTCACCTAAATCAGTTTCCCAGCCTGGCCCCTGTTCACATTATGGATTGGGTAAACCTTTGGTGTAGGTGTCATCCTGCGCGCCAGTAGGGCAGCCAGCCGCACCGCCGCCCTCCACCCACTGAATGCCAGCCGTTGCACCACCAATGGCCCCTCCTCGTGACAAGACAAAATGTCTCCAGACACTGCCAAATGTCCCCTGAGTGGCAAAACCTCCCGTGGTTGAGAACCATTGCATTTAACATTAAACAGAGTACGTGACAATTTATGTGGTCTCCCCCTAGATGCTAGGAAAATATATAACCCTAGGATACAGATTTTTTTTCGTCTCCTTTATGGATGAGGAAACATAGTCTTAGACGATTTAAATCACTTAGCTACATAACACAGCAGGTGGGTAGCAGAGATAGGACTTAAACCTGGAACCTGACACCAAAGTCCATACTCTTAATTTTTCATCACTCTGAGATAGGATTTTAAGTAAAGTACTTCAAATTACATGCAATCATTTATTGATCTCTCTGTAAAATGGGAACTCTGTAGATAGAACATCAAATATTCAAAATTCTAAAAGAAGGAAACAGAACACATCTTTGAGGCTATGGTAGCTCAACTTATAATATTTCATGGCAAATTCAGTTATGGACTAACAAATATCCTCATATTTCCACATGTAATTTATGAATCGTGAAGAATTGTGTAGGTTTGGGCATTAAGGAGTACACAGTACCATACCTTGGACCTAAGTCAAGAGAAAAGGAACCAAAATGTTTTAACCTGAAAATAACCAATTTCTACTAGAGAATTTAAATAATTAGTAATTGAAATGAAGTTTAAAAAGATGTTTTATCATATGCTTTATAAACCTACAGGTGATTCTGACATATCCAGTTTGAAAGTACTGATGAAATATATATATATATGTACTTGCATAATTCATATGGCCAATCCAATTAATAGGAATGAGCTTTTGAATATAATCATCATAGTAGATTCTGAAATATCTGGAAAAAAATAGAATTTATGGGTTTTCCCATTCAAACAACATGGACTTTGAATATGTAATACCAAAGCCTTAATTTGAAGTGTGTTTGTACATGTGTGTGAGTCTGTGTGTGTGTTCCATATTCTAACTCGTTATTTTGTCTAGCAGATATAAGATATTTTACTTAACTTTTTAAATTTTTAAATTTTCACTGTCTTAACTTATTGTTAAATTAATTCTCTGAAAATAACTTGACCACAAGACAGACTCTGGTTCAATGTTTGGGAATTAAAATTTTTCATGACATCTATGTCATGCTAAAGAATGAATACTTTGAGGATTTCTATTAATTAACAAATGTAGTTATAGAGTTTGTGTTTATAGCCAAATAAAATCTGTCTTCAGAAAATTCCTACATCTAGATTTTAATTTAAATTCGTTTAAATTTTCCCAGTGAACTAAGCATATAATTTTATTTTAAGGTCAACTTGTGATCTGATTATCTGCTAAGATGCATACAGAAGGTCAGACCACTCAAATTCTCTCTCCTTCTAACCTCCCACTTTACTCTCCTCTTTCCATGGGAGAAATGGTGTTATAAAAACACAGCATTGCATTTTACGTAATTGCATAAATTGTATGTCTTTAATGGAGTGTTGTTGTTTTAAAAATCTGACCTGTCATTTCAAAAAATGGTCAAATTAATGTGCAGAAATTTAGAAAATAGCATGATTGTAATGTATGCAAATGTACATATACCTTTATACAATGTAATTTTTAGTGAAAAGTGGGGAAGAAATTTATGCAAGTTGAAATTGTTCTCAGCAACAAACTAGGTTATTTTCTAATGATATTACAAATTTTCTAATGATACACAAATGATATAAATGAATTAAAACGGTATTAGAGAAATGTTTTTATTAAGGCTTAAATAACTTTATTCCAATATTGGTAGATGCATTAAAGTATTTTAAATAGTTTTAACTCACATTTGTCATTTCTAACAATTCCCATTTTACTCCTTAAAGTATTTATTAAATTTTCAATTTAGCAGTGATAATGAGAGATATTTGATAAAAATTAATGTATTTTACATTTAATGATGAGGCTGCTGCTCTATTTATAATGATTTTGAAAAAAATTGGAAATAATACAAGACATGCTTTTTTACTCATTTCATTTTTCTATGTAGAAAATTTTATAGTTAGGCAAAGATTTAGGTGTGCCCCATTTATAAATATTATACTAATTGTACCATGACGACATCTAATATTAAGTAATACCCAAGGCCAATTCTAATGATGAAAACTGTTTTTTTAGTATAGACTTATGAATTTAAACATGATGAGCATAGCATTGTTACATAAAAAATATTTTGGATTTTTGTCAACAAAGCATGATTAGTTTTAGAAAAACTACAAAAAAAATGGATTACCATTGTTGCATTTACATTCCAGCATTTTTTCAAATGCTCTTCTACCATATTAAACAATGGAAAGAACTGATAGTATGAGACTAAAATGGCAGAATGAAAAATAGGGAACAAGAGGTGTCTAGTTGATGTTGGAGCAACTCTTGGTTATTCAGGATTTAATTCATCCCTTTGTGGATGAGTCATTCCCTACTCATTCTTCTCCCTTCTGCTTTACATGCCTTTTAACCACATTGCTGGTACCCAGCCCACCAGCATTGGCTGGATAGGAGAAGGGAGAAGAGAGATATATTAATAGTCACTAAATTTCAGTGTTTATTCTTTATGTCTTAGTTTGATTATACAGTTGTATGTTTGGAAATTTTTGGTTCATTTAGAGGAATCTTGATAATCA
The DNA here is from genome assembly GCF_040802235.1 of Manis javanica. Lineage (NCBI taxonomy): Eukaryota > Metazoa > Chordata > Mammalia > Pholidota > Manidae > Manis > Manis javanica. The sequence goes on along the minus strand of NC_133160.1, from coordinate 121,637,012 downwards.
TTTATATGTCTACTATGGAGGATAAATATATTTACATTTGGCAAGAGAAGACGAACCGTGGCTGGATCATGATTTTCAATGGGTAAGACATTTTGAGGGTCAGACAAGAAGCTTTAGCTTAGCGCTGAAGAACACAGAGGCTAGTAAATATCTTTTAAGTGTATAATAAATTATGCATAATGACTTTATTAAGAAATCTATTTGAATTAGTGTGCACAAATTTTGGCCCTAGATTTGTGATATTTTCATTTTAGTAGTTAAGACCCTATTTTAATAAATGATACTAATGGGAACCTCTTCAGCTTACATGTAATTGGTATAATAATCAAATTCATTGAATTTTGGTCATTTTCTGAATAATCAAAAGTTGACAGTATTGCTCTGCCAAGAACTTTAAAGAGTAGCCATAATACTGCCCTTCATGCAAATCTTTGGATTCAATTTTTACTCACCTCAAGCACATACTCTTCCCTGCTGACCATAACCCATTGCACTTACACACCATAGGACAAATTGCACTCTAATATGAGGACTGTACACATAATAGCAATATTTAGGCACAGAGGACATACAAAAATGTCTAAGGTTGAAAGCCACTTTCATTGAACATGTTTTAACTCTAAGATCTCTAAGCTTTTCATTTCCTTTCCACATTAGGCCATAGATGCATGTGCTGGCATAAAACCCATAAACAAATAAAATCAAATCTTTAATGAAGGACATTTTTACTGAAGTGTGTGGCTCCAAAAAATTGTAAATTTTTACTCTTCCTTTTTCTAAACCCACTATGAGAACAAATTTGATGGTACAAATTGTACCATATTTTTCTAATTTAAGTGTATAGCAGTTGAATCTTTTGCTTTGTACTGATTTTAAACTTTCGCCTCTAAGCACTTATTATATGAATGTATTTTTCCAGTTCTCAGTTTCTATTATGCCTTGGCATTAACACTGATGATAATAGTTTATTATTGTATTATACAGGCTCCATCAAATTAGTATTCAGATATTGAGTAAAGACCGTGTGTAAAAATCATCATGTAAGTGTTTTAAGAGCTTGTGTTTGCCTTTGTGAACATCCCAGCTCCTTTGCTGTATGGCCTTAATAATGACTGACTTTTTATGGTGAAGGACAAGTAAAATGCACATAATAATCATTTTCTTATATTCCTGACCAAAAAGTAACTGATTGCTTACTGCTTTGTGAGTTATTTAAACAGTATTTTGAAAAATATGTTCTTACTAAATTGAAAAAATGTGGTCAAAAGCACAATAAACAAGAGGAGGACATATATTTAAAGGTGCTGGACTCTTTACAAAATCAGCTTCACTTGAGTTAAGGTTTTCTGACTCAGCTCCTAGTAAGGAATGTGTACTTGACCCAGGAATCTGAAGCAATTGACCAATGGAGACCAACATCTCTGAACAGGAAGATATTGATAAGCTTTCTAATTTTACCCTGTTCTGCTGGTAAGAAGAATGAATTAAAAGGCAAAATACCTGAAAGGAGGCAGTAAGAAATAAGCAACAAGCTTCCAAGGTAGTAGAGACAGAGAGAAGAAAGTGAACTGAAAAGATAAAAATTGGCCCCACAAAAATTACTGGAGACTAGAGACGAAGTGGAGAACCATAATAAGAAGATAGAAGAAAGCTACCAGGGATTGAAAGAAAACATACAAAATGAAGAGTTTGGGGGAAAAAAGGCATATAAGAAAAGAAAAAGAGTTAGAACAAATAAGAAAAAGTAAAACCATATTGCTAAAATATTCAACATACTTGTGGTGTTTTGAGGCCCCAAAGAGATTAAGTAGAACTGAAGTAGTTAATGCAAAAAACCATTATGTGATTATAACTATTATGTGAGGGGGAGAAGCAAAAAGGTAGTGGATGTAAATATATATATATATATATGCATGTATATGTGCTATTTTAATAAAAAAAGAGACATTGTTTAATGCAAATAATTTTATTATATATTTACAAGTAATCTGACATTGGGTAGAAATACCTACAGTATCATTTTAATATAAAATGACAAATGACTTTAATAAATTAAAATGACCATTTTTACTGAAAAATTAAATAGCAATCATGTAAAAATAGTTTTAAATTATCAATAAAATTTTGTTTCCTATTTTAAATATAGCACAAATTAGTTCTTTGAATGTCCAAAGAAATAATGGGTAAAGTATAAGTGTCATCAAATACACATGATTTGGTGGTGATGGTGAAAATGAGATTCAATAAATTAAGAGAGCAAGCAGAGGGTGATTTTTTATTTATAAATATGAGGGAAGAGAAATGCTGAGAATGTGACATTAACTGGTGATAAATGATGGTACCCTGTTACCTTTTGTGTGTATGGGCAGTGAATTCAATGAATCAAGAATGTCAGAATAATAGAAATAGTGAGAGAGAAAAGTTCAGTGTTCATATTATGGAAAGTAATGGAATAAAGACTGTGGTTTAGTGCTTTAAAATGTTATTCTATGTTCTAATCCTTACAACAATATTTTAACCTTTGAATTTGTAGGTAAGTTGAAGCAAGTTATCACTCTATTCACAGGTTAAAACATCATTCATGTTAATGTAATTGAGATGGAACCACCAGAACGACAGTTAATTTTCACAAATAACAAATATTAGGCTAAAATAATCACACATACAGAGTATATAATAAAATACAAACAACTTACAATCTTAAATATCTTAATATTTAACTCTAATGATTTTTATTTAATAAAATCTGATAAATTTTACCTTAAACGTGCAAACAGAAAAGGGCACAATTGGTTCCACTGAGATTGTACCAAAGAACGAATCAGAGGCAGGATCTGATATATCCTTGGACTACAAGAATATAAGCTGAACCATGTAGAGATTCAGTGAGATTCCTGCCTGGGAAGCTTTGTTTAAGTTGCCGTTACTCAGATATTCATCACAGCCAAAATTTAGGAATATGTTTTATTATTATGTAGGACTAGTCACACCAATTGTGCTTACAGTTTGTTTTGGAATTACATTCATATAACATAGGTACCAGTATAAAAACTTTGTCAAGAAAACATCTCTTCCACAACACAAAATACCAGTATTTTGCCAAAGATCTGTTATTCTAATTATTCAAATATTTAAATGCTATTTGAAACAAAGAAGCAAACATACTGGCCACAAGTTGCATAACCATGCAGTTGTTAACAATACAGGCTAAAAAAGAAGTGCTTCTTTGAAAGCTGCCACACTGGACAAAGGTTAAATGATTTCCCTTGACCTTATCCAGACAGGGTAAAAAAAAAAAATTTTTTTTGCCCCAGCAATTATGTAAAAATTATCAGAAAAATTACTCACTCCAAGGTCACCTGAGCCACAGCGTCCATTGAACTGTATCCATTTTCCATGAAAATCTCTGTATACCGGCCCATTTTGATTGTTTCTAGCCATTCACCAACTGATCTGTAGGCTCCAGAGCCCAGTGAGCCATGCTCTGCCAATAAGTTAGATACTCTAAAATAAAGAAAATACACATATTAAAACATTTTAACTCTTTTATAAGGAATTGTATTGTAATGTTAGCTCATAGTCAATGGATCTTTGGGTAATAAGTAAGTTTATAGGGGAAATATATATTAATGCTAACACTGAAGAAAATAACTCAAAGTACAATACACAAAACAAGTCTATTCAGATTTTTTTCTATCTATATATAGTTCATAGCTTCTTAATGACTCTTAATGGCTTAATAAGTAAATTTACTGTAACACAACATATCAGCTAAAAGTTTCAAGTAGAGATTTAGGTGTATTTACTTCCTGGTATTGTTTATTGTTTGTAAACATAATAGAGAAAATGTCACTAAATATAGATAGGTGTGATAATTTGTGTAAAGCCAGTTGCTCCTGGACTTTGTTAGAGAAACTCATACTCATTTAAGCTAACTTCCAGAGAAGTCCAGAAGTTATTTATTGTTTATTTTATGCTCTTATGGAGGGGTATGTGTTAATAAACCTATGAGTAGCAGAACTTAGAAAACAAAATGTAACCCCAAATACATATGAAAACTGGAGTCGATCAAACCATGCGATGTTCTAAACCATAATAAACTCATACTTGTTGACCAACAGTAATAATAGTGATATGATGATGATGATAATTATTTCTGAAAATGTATCCTCAGGAAATAATATGGAAAAATGACAAAAAGTACATGAACACAATAAGACTAAACAATTTAAATGTCTGTCAGTGGGGATTTATAAGTAAATTTCCACCATAAGATATAAGACAAATACCTTTCTTTCTAATCATGTTCTCTTCACTGTCTCAAGTCCCACTTACACTTCAACCTGCTCCACTATAATTTATTCTAAACCAATTGTATAAAAATTGCTCTGGTTGAGGTGAGCAATGACTTCTATTTTCCCAAAATTTGTGAACGTTTTCCAGTCTGTAAGATGACTGACCTCTCAGAAACATTGCACAACCACCACTACCTCCTCCCTCTTGAAATCCTGTCTTATCCCAGTCTCTTCTGAATCGCTAAAATTCTCTCTTTCCTGGCTATCGTGACATTGAATGTACCTTGTCCTCACTCTGCTTTGCCTCTTACTCCTTCTTTTCCTGACTTTAAAATTTGGAGGGAACCAGGACTTGGTCCTATACCTTCTCTGCTCAAGCTATAATGCCATACCACTCTAGGCAATTTTACCCAATTTCATGCTTCAAAAGGCATTTATTTTTCTTCATTTATTATTTCCAGCCTAGGTCTCTCATATATTCATATGCCTACTTCATGACTTCATAATTCTCATAAGAATATCAGTCCAACATGTCAAAACCACACTCCTCACGTCTCACATTTAATTCCTTCTAAAGTCCTCTCCATTATGGTATATGGCACATCAGTATATGCCCTCCCAATCCTTAGTCTCCTCATAATCTATCATTGTGTATACCACCTACTTCTAGATACTATGTATTAATATATATATGTATATATATGTGTGTGTATGTGTATATATTTATATATATACTTCCAATATATTCCACATCTGATCACTTATCTCTCATCAACAACACTTTTCAAGACACTGTTATTTCTTACATGCACAAATTATCTAGCTTTCTGTGTATCCTCCTAAATTCTACTCCCATTCTTCACTCCAAAACCAAAGTGTTCTTCTAATGTTTTTGTTTTGTCCAATATATCTCTCTTTCAATAGTGTGTTGTTCAATGCTCTATACTCAGCACCTAACCCACAACATGACACAGAATAGACACATGAGTATTTGTTGTATTAATCAATGGGTATCTTATAGTGATTTGTAGTGGTCAAAGATTTGTTGTAGACAGAAATACAGGAGGAAACAGTTGGAGAATGGGTTCCTGAAATTGAAATTATGGAAGAGTTGAAATTTTTGAAAATAGAAAAGTCTAGAATATCATGATGAGGAGAGTCCACTGTAGGTTAAAGCCCAAAATCATTGAAGGAGAAAATTCCAAGGTATAGGGACATATTTGAACATCATGTACATGGTTACTGAAATCATCAAGTTTTGAGACGTGAGTAGGAAGAGAGAGAAAGAGACAATGATCAGAAACTAATACCTATAATCAGGATTTTTAGATGACTGAATAAAGGTGGGTAGTGGGCAGTATAGTCTTAAGGCAAATTTGTTTAAACAAAACTTAGCAAGCTGATTCTACATACTGCACATAAGGAAATATGAAAATTCTCTGGAGGTTTTCAACTGCTCTCAAGCTATAATAATGATGACGTTACACATTTTGTTATAACACAATTTAGAACCTAAAAATGTCTTTTTATGATTTCCTTTCCTACGTTCACTTGTGACAAATTAATATAATTCAGACAGTAGGTGAGAGAAATGATTAATATTTTGCATGATGGTAAACAACTTAAAAGCAGATATTTTGGGGATAACATAAGGAATAATCACTGAGAAGATGCACTATCCAGTTGCTACCACAGAAAGTTAATGATGCTTGAACAGAGTTTGAAGTTTCATTTCTCATTTGTACTTAAAAATGGCTTTTCACCTAGTGAACAAATGTTATGTTAGAATCATAGAACTGATTGTAACTTTATCAACAAATTGTTTCTCATTTAGCTTCTACTAATATGGGGCCAATTCAGTTACTGACATAATGCTTTTTCTTGTAAAAATAGACAATTGCCTCAGATACCGTGAAAACAACAATTTGATGAATTTTCTCAGAAACAACTGATTTATTTTTTGAGAGGATAATTCTTTAATATTTCAGGTTAAGGAGAAAAGTGCATTTTATAAATGTGCAACATTGTTTAAATGCATTCATATGCATTCAGAAAAGTAAAAAATAATGCTCATTTGCTCACACAAATTTTTCCATAGAATTACTCATTTATCAGTTTTAAGTTTTGTTCAGACTATGCTTTGAATGATTAGCCAAATATCTGTGTACAACTGTATAGAGCAAAGAATCCCTAAAGGATCTGTCAATGTTCATAAAATATAACAGGTCCTAAAAATCTATTCTAAAGAAATCAAAGAATAATTATTGCTCCATATCTCTGGTTCAAGATACATGAGTGCTTAACTGGTTTTCCTTTATGATCTTGTCACTTTTTTTCCCCATTTGCACCTATGTGGGATCCAAACCACATGAAAATGCATATATGTATTTGAGTGGGTTATTTTTGTGTTGTCTGAATTTGGCTACAATTAACACTTTTCTGAAAGTAACGTGTTTTCCTATTAGATTAGATACAAGTGACTTAAAACATAATTTAATCATTTACACTTTGTTGTAAGAGAGTAGCATTATGCAAAAACTATACTCAAATACGTTAGTGTCATGTAGATCCATAGTTTAACATGTGTACAAAGATGATTTAATTGATTTGGTATTTTTAATACAAATCTGAATTAGCTACATTCAGGAAAATCCCTCAGGTCTGGCCTGTACCTGCTTGACGCATTAACCAGGGTTTTCAAGCTACTTGGGTTACGAATCAGCTTGTCCAACATGTTGACTATTTCATCAAACTTGGGCCTGCTATTTCGGTCTTTCTGCCAGCAATCCAGCATTAATTGGTAGAGAGCAGCAGGACAGTCCATGGGGCTTGGCAGACGGTAGCCTTCCTCTACTGCTTTAATCACCTGGGTAAAGCAAAACAGAACCATTCCCAACACCACAAATTTAGTATAGAATAGCTTCAGTCATTTCCCACTATCCAACTTTCATTCTTTCTTATTCTTACTCATGACATAATAAATAGCACCATCATGTCTACAATCTATGTTTAGTTGCATTTGCAGCAAAGTAAAACAACATAAAGAAATAAAAATGCTATCACAATATAGACAGGCTTTCTTCACATATTATAAAATAAGTACTAATCATTTTTACCTAAAATCTTAATGAAGAGTGATTTGTAAAATTAATTGTCACAAAAATAAACAGTTCATGTTTTATTTATCCTTGCATCCTGGAATCAAATAGAGATTAAATTTTCTAGTGATTTCTCTGAAAAGTTAATGTCTTTTTAATGAAAAATTATGTGCAGAACCACATTTCTTAAAGTAATAGAATTGCAATTTTACTTCAAAAGAGATTTTTGGATGCTAAATGATGGATAAGTCAAATGCTAAATTAGCATAACTGTCTCATGTATCATTTAATAATGACAAGGGTTGGCTGTTTATTATCATCTACTGATTTCTGCCAGAAATTTGGAATGACTGTCTAGTAGCTCAGGCATTACAAACATCACTGATTTTAAATATAACCACACATATGAGTATCAGTCTAATTGTGAGATTGCTTTATGAACAACAATCATAATGTTACTGCTGCTATCAAAATGTCTAAATCCAGGAAAGATTTGTTTGTGCTACTGAACATGATACACTCTCTGTCCAATTATTAAAACTCAAATATGTAAGTAATACCAAAAACCAATATTAATGAACATATTTCTCAAAATTCTATTATGAATACTTCCTTAACAGTTAAATTTAATTGCATCTTTTTGACATACACTTTAAATCTGGTTTGACAAATGGAAACAATATATATATTGATTAGAATAGGTAATTTTACAAAGCTAATTTCAAAAGTTTGGAAACAAACCAGTCTCTCAATAAAGGAAATGGCATCTGAACAAAAGCAGTGGCAGATGGAAAAATGAGATTGTAGATTTAAGGGACATTTATGACATGGAGTAGAGGAGAGAGGAGAGAAAGTATTTGAGATGAACCAAATTTAAGCCTATCACACTGGATGGTTATTGCTGTTAACTTTAGGTAAGAACATCTATGGGGGTAGAAATGTTGGCAGGCACCATCTGGGGCTTGTTTTATTTGAGGTGAGTGGAGAAAACCCAGATGGCAATTTGCAGGAATCTGGCTAAGGCATAGGAGATATTTATGCTGATAATATAAATGTGGGGGTCATCAGCACTTGATCACAGCTTGAAGTCAAGTGTAGCTTCCTGAGAAGCACCAATAGTTAAATACAGGCAGAGAGATAACAAGAACTCAAGGACTCTAAAAATAAATGGTCAGATATGTGAGTAACTATGAGCAAGATACCTGAGAGTGACCTACGACCTTAGTTAACTAAAAAATAGTATTAAAAAATTAAAACAAAAATGACAATAGAAAAATATTACAGTAAGCATAACATATGGTTAACCTAATCTATCAAAAATTCATGCATACTGAGAAATAAGACAACAGATAAATTAGGACTAGATACTAATGAAAAATTTACAAAAGAAAAAAATGTTAAATTAATTTTGAGAAAATATTTATCCTCATTGGTGGTCAAATAAATAGTAAAAGAATGAAAAGTACCATCTGGACTCATTTATTAATGGAAGTTCATAACATAAGACTCCCCATTGCTGATGATAGTGTTATTATCTTTAATAACATGTACCAAAATATAATGTTCTACTATAGTTTAAATAATGAAATATTTCACTATGCATTGAGAATAGGGATTCCTATTTGCTTAAAACCTGATTTATTTCATAGGGAAGTTTTTCCCAAAACTGCTACCAATTAGCTCTATTTTTTTCCTTAGTTCCTTTTAAAAAATATTCTTTCTTCTGCTGAGAAGCTAGTCTTATAAGTGACTCTGAAATGAGTAAATTAAACCAACTCTTTAGTTTTAAGAGAACTTTATAAGGTATTTTATCTTATAAGTTATTTCCAGAATATGTTGCTTAATCAGTTTTATTTTCAGATAAATTTACATATAGAAATATAATACACTGTCTCTAGGTCTACTTAGGACATAGCCCAGGAAATTAGGCTATTGAATTTAATTTTGAATTTATCTTTAGAATTTATCTTTAAAATATATTTAAACTATAACTTTAGATTTTATATTTAGATACATTGAAATTTTTTTTCACTTTTAACTACTGTTTCCTTCATAGTTTTGGGGAGAAAATAATGGCATTAGTATTCTAGTGATTTGTGAAATGTTGGAGATCTATCAAAGTGCAACATAGGCTGTTCATTTTATTATTCAATTTATAATGTATAACCAAACAAATCATAATCTCGACTGACTTTCTTATTACTGATACATTTGTGAATGTAGATGTTTGAGATGCAAAAAAGAAAAGAAAAAAAGAAAAAGACAACTAGAGTTTTTCCAGACAGTCTGACATCAGTTCAGATGTGCTACATCTGAAATATTATTAGAAGCTGTGCATTTTCTTGGGTGTCATTCACTTTTGCTGCCCACAAAGTCTCAACCAGCATTATAAGCTTTGGGATGCTGGATCTGCAAACTTGGAATTCCACATATCCCCCAACCAGAGTATCCACTTCATAGTGAAGAATGTTGTGAATGTGTCACATACTCAGTCAAGTGCAGGTAAATATTTAACAACTGGCTCTCCTTGTGAATAAAACATACTGGAACTTTTTCTCATTGGTGTAGATACTCCATCCATGTCAACTGCAAGCCACCAATACAATCTCATTCAAGCAGAAATATCTGAAAATTCACCATATACATGCAAACAAGCTGGTTCCAGTCCCACTATACATAGTTCACCATCCAGAAGCAACAAGCCTCATGGAATATACCCAAAGACTTTAAAGGCCCAGCTGAAGCATGAACTCGGAGGCAACACTCTGAAAGCGGTGCCATTCTTCAGGATGCAGTGCACGTATTAAATCAGGGACTTCTGTGTTGTGCTTTGTTCCTAAGGACTCCTACCAGGGAATACAGCACGGGTTTGAAATAATAGTTATGGCTGCCACTAAGGCACTGGACTACTTGTGCCCAGGTACAAGCAGAAGAGAAGAAGGGTCATCATAACAGAAAAGGTGGGTTTATACTGAGCAGCAAGAGGCATCTGAGCTGCTTTCACACAGCTGGGCCAGAGGAAAATACGTGTGGAACCCAGGGGATACACTTAAGGTCTTATTTCTCATTTATAACAACCGTTGCCTGAAAATGCTTACCACCAAAAATGTAGGCTTGGTTCAGGCCACCACTTAAACCACCATTACCTGCCAAGTTGATTGATGAGGGGAATTCAGAATCGACAGTGGGAAGGGGAAATAGCTAAGGACCAGGCAAGGTTCTGAGATCAGGTGAAGCTAGAGAGGCTGCACTGCAACTCAAACTGCCTTTCTGAGTTGCCCTCAGGAAGAAAAGCCCACAGAACCATGGAACAGGTGGTCCCTGAATCTGTGTGGGGGAGTAGGTCTGTGCTGCAGAAGGGCTGGAACCCGGAAATTTGTCTCTCATATCTTTACCTGCTGGGATGGTAATTGACCAAAAACTCTGAATCCTTAACCCTCTGAAACCACACTAAGGCCATGCTTTGCACATGTTGCTCCCAGTCAATTATTGGACATAAAGCAGTGACCATAAGATAGGCTCACTCCTAGCATATGCCTGTGACAGGCAACATTGTCTTGAGGACTCCCTGGCAGCTGTGTCAGCCTCTCTCAGAACTGCGTTGCATTCTCAGGTGCACCAATCACACTTCCTTCATCTTTACTGTACCTGGAGTCACACCCATATGATTTCTTACAAATATTTCCCTTTAACGATACTAATGTGTATCTAATCCCCTTTTGGCACAGGTTTCTTAAAGGACCTAGACAAGCATAGGCATTATGTGATAGACACTATGAGGCAAACTGAACATTTATTATCTACATTCATTTTTCACCATATATTTGCAAAACAAGAATTTATACACATTTTACAGATAAAACACTCAAAATTCCAGAAGGTTAAGTAATCACCTGCATTTACAAAGCAAGAAGTAACAGTGGTAAGACCCACATTTAAGTGTCTCTGGCAAGCAAACCTGTGATCTTCCCTCTCCTGGTGTTGAGTCACACTGGTGGAATTAGAAATAGTTTCCTCCCAAGAAAATAAGATGGGAGAGATATGGATTGTATCCCACAGAATCAGACTTTTTACATCATAAAAAATCAGTGTCTGGAATTACAACGAGCTCTTCTGGAAGAGAGTGCATCCTGCATCGGAGATGTGAAAACGTAGGCTGGAAAACTGGGCAGCAGGAAGTTTGTTGAAGAACCTGAGCATCAGCTGTGCTTTTTGTTGCATGAAGTCCTAGCTGTGGTGGGAGTGACCGTGTCGCTAAGTATATCCGAATCTCACGTATATGCTCTTTTGTTCCCATGACCTAGGAAGCTCCCCTGAAGTGACTAGAGTTTATGAGTATATTTCTGGAAATAATCTCAGATACCATAGAAATAGCTCCAGATAAACCAATTATCTTGTGGTTCTTTCTATGATGACAAAGGCAATCCTTTTACTAGGATTTCTTTCCTGTTTCCAATAGTTACTAAAGATACGTTATTTCTTTTCCTTAGTCTACCAATCGTAGATCAGTAGAGTTTCAGAGATTAAAGAAATCTTAGAAATCCTCTATTCAAGTCCATTCTCTTTATAATCATTGAAACGGACTGAGAGTCTAGAATTCAAGACTACTGGCCTTTAGTTCAAGACTTTTGTTTTTGCTGTTGTTGTTTTTAAATAGGAAGGAATAGGAGTTTTGAACTGAAGTATTCATATTTCTTTATATATCACTTTTTCAAAGGGTAAGAATTACCACAAGTTACCAGTCCCTAAAATAATTACTTCCACCCAAGAGCAGTATTATCTTTAGAAAGCCAATATTTGTTTTACCAATGTACTCACTTTAGACATTATCACACTGAGGCTGAGATGTTGAATAATTTACTCGCTTTTGAATCTTGGTAATTTGCAGTATTGGGATGAGAAATAAATTCCTAATAGTTAATTACAAATGCTATCTGTTACCTTAAAATAGTCTATTGTTTATCACAAAATATTACAGCAGTATTTTTATATGTATTATATATGTATATATGTATCTGTCCCATCATAATAGAAACAAAGAACAAAGAATAGAAAGAGAGTCACACCCAGTACAAAGTGGTTTGAAATCCTTTGGGAATCAAATATTCTGCTACCTTATAAGTAAGATCTAAACCAACAGAAAAAGTAACAGAAAAGTAGCTGCCTAAGAAAATGGATAAAAATAATTATAAGATGAGAAAATTGAAAAATGGATAACTTAAATGAGTTTTAAAGTGTTTTACTATCTACATGCTCTGTATAATCTATGTATTCATGTTTCCCAGTAAGTATAAGAGAAAGACACTGCCACTAAATATAGAAGTGTAGTGCAATGAAATCATCTTTTCTTTGGGTTTTTAAGTTCTGAAAAATGTTGACATTTATAATGTTTGTTGTCAATAAAAAACCTTCTACTGACTACAGGATATTATCTTAGATTCCCGAGCTTGAATCAGAGTTCATGGTCTGATATTTACCTAAAATCATTTTAATCATTCTAGTTTATTTTATTACGTGTTGTTGTGGTTCTTTCTGTGATGACAAAGGTAATCCTAAATCAAAAGAAATGGGAGCATTCTGCTCTTTCCTCTGAAAGATTCAGGTTATTCTGCATGTCTTGGTAATGTGATATTTTCATGGTGGCAGAGCCCTTTTAGAATTATATAGCATCTGGAATGCAAAGATTATAGGAGATATCATTTGAAGCTGCCAAATCAGCACATCTACTTTGCTATCTGCTAATTCTTTCCAAAGAGATACTCAGCAATCATGATTTTCAGATACAGTAGATCTGTCATGTTTCTTGGATATCAGAATGGATAGAAATTGAGGCATCAAACTTAACTAGCAACAAATACTGCTAATGATTGTGAACTTGCTGAGGAAATACAGAGCATGTATTGGATGTTATATTAAAGGCAGAACATTTAGAAAGATAAGTACTCAAATAATACTTTTCTGTAAACCTTATTTAGATTCTTGGAAAACCCAGTCAAAGTTAAAACATTAGATTTTAGTTTTACAACTTGCTGAGAATATTTTACCACCATTCCTTTGAATTTTTCTAAATAATTTGAAATAAAGTTATCTGGAAGAGTAGCAAGACTCAAACGGCTGAACACAGAAAACAGTGTGTCCCAAATCTTTCTCATTTCCTTGTTTCTGTGTCCCCTGCCCTCTAACTTTATATTGTCCACTCACGAGGAGTGTGACTGGGCCATCCTCAATCATGGGGTTGGCCAGTGAGGTGCAGCTGGGCCCATTCTTGCCCTCCAGTCACTTGGCAAATGAGTCCACTCTCAGCTTGCCTCTGGTCTCCGAGGAAGATGAAGGCCACGTGGAAGGGAGCCAGGGTGTCCCAGTATAGATGAGCCAAGCCCCAGGAGCATGGGTAAGCTCAGTCAAGATCAGCAGGAACACTCATAGACATTCACCTGGCATCACGGCCCACTTGGCTAATAATTCTATTTTTGACACATACAGCTCTCTGAGGTATAATTGCCAATAGCATGGATGATAATATATATGTATATCATACACCTACTTGGAAAGGACTAATAATTTTGAGTGATGGAATTAGAACTCAAAATATCTCAAATGTCAGAAGGAGCTATCTAGGCAAAGAAGGGACAAATGTTTCCTTGATTGAAGGGGACCAGGCTTGCTGTCATGACAGAATAAAATGCTTTCAGAAAAATTAAAGAAAAGAATGGCATTAAAATGATCCTCAAGAGAACTTAGAAGCCAAACTGAAGTGTTCTACAGCTAAGTTAGTGTTTGGCATTTACCTGAAGAATAGAAAGTGGCAAATAGGTCTGATTTCTGTTTAGACCAGATAAATCCAGAGAAGTCATTACATATTGAGTTGAACAGTTTATATTCGATTAGAAGGCTGATCTAGGATCATTGGTTGAAAATGAAAGGGGGAAAGTAGATATTGATTCAGTTGGAGGCATGTGGTGGTTAGGAAAATAATTATAGAGAATCAGGCTGAAATTTCTGGTATAACTTTGGTTAGTTTTGTGATCTTAAGAAAGTAATTTCATCTCCCCAAGGCTCATTTTCTTAATTGCAAAACAGGAATAATAACACCTCTCTTAGTGGATTGTTAAAAATATAACAAGAGTTTAATGATACTTTCACCATTGTACTGCCCCTAAAATCATTAAGTTGAAGACTAATAGATACTATGTGCTCCCAAAATTAGATAAATACCAGTCAGCAACTCCTTCCTAAGCCAAGCGAGTGAGGCACAAAGAAAACCACCTGTAGTGATTTTAGAATGCTATGAAATAATTCTTGGGAAAGCCCAAGTATGGCCCTGGCTTCTCACTTGGGGAAGTGTGAAGGCATGCTGGCTGGGGCAGCTTGCAGCAGAAGTCCCAGAGAGGGAGCACTGGCAGAGCATCCAGCATAAAAGGGTTTCTCTCACGTGAAGCAGAAATGTGTAAAGTGCAGTGAGGGACTGTGAAGTGGGGAGCAGTTGGCACTTAAGAGACATTGGGAGAAGTCAGTTGGAGTACATCCTTCTCCTCTGGGGACCTTCCATAAGGAGGCCTTCAAGGGCTTTTGGAAAGGCTGACATAAACCTCACAAGGACTGCTTGGATTTCTGTCCCTTTGGAGACATCAACAAACCAACATTATAAAAACCATCATGCCCCCTTCTTTTCTATACTTCCATCAAGGACAATCCTGAGAAATCCAGATACAGACTTCAGCAGAGGAAGAGGAAGAGCAAAAATCTGACCGTTCTTCCTTCTCAGTCTAGCTACTGAATGTCAGGCTGGCCCTGAGGATCTGGAAAACACTTTGAATGTTTAACAAAAGGTGGCCGGAGAGCTGTAGAATCTAACAACCCACAAAGCATGGGAGGGGGGAGATTTTACAGAGAATGCATGAAAGAAATAATTGGAGAAATAGAATAAATGTTTTAAACTAGTATGCTATTGAGTTAAGACTGTTCAGTACACTTGCTTTATAAAGAAGCAATGAGACATTAGTTGGTAAAATGCTTCAGATAGTGTATGGCACCTAGTAATGGATCAATAAATGCTAACTGCTTTTATGGTTGTTATTTGAAGAGAAGATATCAAATTTCAACGTGATCCAAAATGGAAGGGACTGTATTCAATAGTAACAATGGACAATCACAAAAGCAAAAACTGAAGAGCTACATGTCAGGCAGCATATAATAAATATTCTGAACTTGATTAGAAGATTTCTTCATGGTTCCTTTGATTTTAGGATTCTATTATTTGAAGCATGAATTATTTTTCCATGTGGGAAAAAATCAGTGTTTTCCCAAATAAATAGGCGATCCAACTCTCCTTACATTTCTTTATTTAAAGAAACACAGATTATTCCATTTTATCCTCTAGGAGAATACACTGTTAAATCAATATTCATCCTTATGTCCTGGAGTATTAGCTGGTTTTATCAAATGCAAATCATAAATCTTGCCTGTCAGTACTCATTCTTTGGTGGCTCTTCATCTTTGAAAATGATACTAACTAAATGAATGAACCATCACCACAATATAGTTAGAACTGTCTGGCAAGGGACTGAGCTTTTATATTAACAGTAGCTTACTTTCCTTTGTACTAACTTATTTTGAGCTTCTGCATAAAGGATATTTCAACGACAAAACAGACGGTAAGCAAATATTTCATTTTCTTTAGCAACTGCCATTTTTTAGAAATGAAAAATCTCATGTCTCCTGACTCAGAGAGCAAAACGTTTCATTCCAAACTAGCTGGGGAGTAATTCCATACTTACATCTTGATTGGTCATCTCCCAATAGGGTCTCTCCCCATAAGACACAACCTCCCACATCACGATTCCATAGCTCCAGACATCACTGGCAGAGGTAAACTTTCGGAAAGCTATCGCTTCTGGGGCGGTCCATCTGATTGGAATTTTGCCTCCCTACAATTGAAACAGAATAAAAATATTCCCACATACTTCAATGTATCTACAGATATTGTTACCTCACAAACAAAAATCTAGAGAGAGATGTAGCATTTTTAAGTGAATCTGTTTGACAGCATGCAGTCTCTTTACACATATCTCAGTCCATAAGCACTTGTAGACTGACTACTAACTGGTTGTCCATAAGGCTTCTAGTTTAGATCCTGTTTGACCACTGCAACACACAGCACCACATCAATTACAGCACCAGGGTGGCAACCCTAAGTGGGGGTAAGCAGGCATTCAAGCAGATCAAATCAATAAGGAAGACTTTTGTGACTTTCTAGCAGGGAGTGAAGGACTCAAATTCATGTGTTTTTTTTTTTTTTGCTTTAACACAGGAATTATAAATGTAAAATCTTGGTTGTTAAATGTAACCCTGATAAGTTTAGCAGTGAATAAGACAAGCATGAATATCAGATCTATTAAAAACTTAATTATACTTTCCCCTGACATGCAATTTCTTTTAGGCTTGATTTTTCTTATTATCCATTGGTATGCTTTTGTATTTGTTCAGCTAGACTGATATATAGATATATAGCCTAAGAGATAGGTATTAAAAAAATTAAAACATTCCTTGAAATTAAATTATGGTAAAAAATGTAATTATCAAGTTTGGAATTTTTTACATAGTAAAGAAATTGAGGTAGGTTTTTTTTTAGTTCACAAAATAAACACTTTTATATCCTACCCCTGTTAGGGTAAAGTTTTTTTCTCTTAATTTTGAAAAACAGGCAGACCCAGGAAATCATATTTTCATTTACAAGTAAAAGAAATATTGAGGGAAAGATATGAGAGTGTAGCTTTTGAATATTTTCTTGTAAAAAGACTAACTTATGCCTTCTCATTTTGCAAAGAGGGAATAATTTAATTCATGTACTAGGAAATATGGGACTTAAATTGCTCTTTATGAACCAAAGTTTCAAGACATATGAGGAAATAACTTTCATGTAGAGCTTGAAATTGCTCTGTGAGTTGAAGTTAATTTGAATTATTCAAACTAAATTTGAGTTATTTACTACTTGGATATATGGTAACACCATTTTAAGATTTTCCTAAAGCATAGTTTTGTTAATTAAATATTCATAGGTAAGATTACATTATCAGGCCCAGCTATATGTGGTATTCTATAATACATTTTAATTCTTCTTCTTAAAATTATGGTTTGTTGATTACATTAAACTTCAGCCTATAATTTTTTTCCTGGTCCTCTGACCATATTTGACATCAATATAATCTGAAAGTTCCCTTACCTTCTCATCTCTCAGTATATGGATTTTCCATAAACTGCCACCATGTACTATTTCAGAGGAGTAAGTATTGAGAGTCTCAGAATCTCTGCCTCCTCTCTTTCTTACCCGGTCCCCTCCCTATTACCCCCTTCCCCCAGCAGGGCATACTGACACAGACATTGACAAGTCTTTATGCATCTAACTAAGACATCAACCAATTACACTGAGAATGGATTTTTCTATAACCTCATTTTTGCTTAGGCCAAGTTTATGAAGTGCAACTTAATCCCAGGAGCATTTTTAATTGAGGCTTCATTTCATGCAAATAATGGCAATGATAATTAGGTCAGAAGAAGAGGGATATACCATCATTAGTTTATTGATTTATTAAGCTGACCATTAAAGGCTTTGTTTGCTTAGGTAAATTACTCTGGATAGTCAGCACAGTATAATCCCTAAATATCCAAGAGTCACAAAGCAACAATGAGGAAAAAAAACAGCATTATAATCTATGAAAAGAGTTTCTTGTCAGACTATGAGTAAAAGTAATTTTTAGAAGTTGAATTAAGAAAGTCTGTAACACATCTACCTAAGAATGTGAGATGACGAGCATTCTATATTGAAACAAAAGTTAACAAATTGTATATCGAAAAAGACACTGACAGATTTATGTATTCACAAGGAGTTTAAACATTTAATTAAAAAATTGAACATGGAAATATCTAACTTCATGTTTTCTTGACATTGAAAAGATTTAGAATTAAACAAATGTAATTTATCATAAGGGATTCAAATTCAAGAAGTGCAATACATAGGCTGCCCAGAAAATTCTGTTGCACCAATATCCAGTTTTCCACAGAAAGAATTGCCTGTTATATACCATATTAATACAGGAAGAATTATACTGGTGTAAAAGTGTTGATTTATGCTAAGTATGACAGTACAAGTTAGTGAACAATTTTCCATAGATGTGGGCTTCACAGTTTACATAGTATACCAGAAAAGCAATTAGGCATTAAAATATCTCCAGCAAATCAAAACTGTTTGAAGGAATAGTTATTTTCTTCCCTAACATGTGCATCCTCAAAAAGGTAGGTTTAAATATTTCTGTATTTGTTTTGTGAATGAAGATACTACAGTGAGAGAGTTTAAGCTACCTAATGAAGATACTACAGTGAGAGAGTTATGCTATCCTTATTTATATATTCATATATATATTATACTGATTTTTTATAATGGAGGAAATTGTCTCTTTTTTTATATATTTAAAACTTTGTATGATTTTTATATTGTATTCACTCTGAACTCAAACATTTTATTTTCAGAATCTGTAAGAAAAAATGAATTTTTGAGATTCATAAGGTGAATACGTTGTTTATCAGAGTTTAATATTTGAATTTGCTGCTATTAACACAAAGAATTATCTGGAATTTTTTGTCCTTCCCCGTTTTTCCTCTCTCTTTGTATGTTGGACAAATGTCCTTTTTTGCTATGCCCGTTAAAAACTTTAAAAATTAAATGTCTCTAGTCTCGTGTTCCATAAATGCATTGTGTTAGATCTTACCCTCGTGGTATAGGCTGCCTCAGGATCATCTTCCAGTATCCTGGAAAGTCCAAAGTCAGACACTTTGCACACAAGGTTACTGTTGATTAAGATGTTTCTGGCAGCAAGGTCTCTATGCACGTAGCCCATGTCAGAAAGGTACTTCATTCCTGCAGCAATGCCTCTCAGCATGCCAACAAGCTGGATCACAGTGAATTGCCCATCGTTTTTCTGTAAAAACAATGTAGGAATACTAGCCAACAAAACAAGTCACTGGGGGAAACTATGAAAGGGTCTTCCTTCAATCCCCAAATTAATACTATCAACAAATTCATATACAATTTCTATCTGAAGAAGAATGGACAAATATAGGAAATGTATATTTGTGTTGTTTACCAGTCCTCTATTTGGTCAAAGCACATAGAGGTGTTGAATGCCCTTGTCAAAGATCTCATTCAGTTGTCCTTTTCTGCATTGTAATTCCTTTATTCTGAATCATCAGAGGAGAGTGTTCATCACGGCAGCCTAGTGTCTGCCTTAGTTAACGTTGCACATTTTTGAAGCGCTTGAAAAGAAGCCAGCTGGATAGGCATATTGGGGTAAAGAAGTGGCCCCAGGAAATAAGGGAGATGGTGCAATAGCAGTTGGGGGCAATGACAGAGCAACGACCGGACACACTTAGTATTTCGTGGAATTTTCCTGTCTTTATTCAGGGCACTGAACTTACCGTAGGTACATAGAATAAGGTTCAACTGATGATTATTTTAAAACAAAAGCATGATGTGACCTTAGGAGACTGGAGCCTTGAAGATCTGTGTAAGAAATTTGGCAACAGGATCTGGTAGAGGCTGGAGATCAGAAGGGAACTTTGCCTTCTCAGGAGGCTGCTGTCTGATTCCATGCACAGGCCCCTCAGCATCCTTGGGAATGCTGGTGTCCGATAGTGTCACTTGCTGTACTCAATGTGAAAAACTGCCAGCCTGCAGGTTATCATCAGGCCTACAAACATGTTTACATTGTCTAGCACAAGCTATTTACTAATAAAATGTGTTGCTGATATTTAAGATTTGGAGACTGGCACATAAAAAATATTCTCTTCCTAAAACCCTAAAGATCTGACAAGATTGGTAACATTGTCTATAACCACTATTGAAAACTTCACAGGCACACACTGTGGCTGGCGCTCAGATGGGGAGTAAGTCTGTTTGACCCCATCCTTGATACAGATGATCAGCAAGGACCTTGCAGATATTTTTTGCTTGCTCTGTCTGATACTCTGTACTCTGAGAAACTTAGGTACTTGCAAAAGCACCTTTTTCTCTTGCCTTTTCTTTCTTTTCTCTGTTCTTCTTCCTTTTTTACTTCCTTCTGCTTTTTTTCCATTTTTTAGGAATGTTAATTTGCCATTTTTAGGGCAAATTAACATATACATAATATACATAAATAAAACTGTAGGGACATATAATTTGGATTTGTGTAAATTAGCTAGAAAGGACAATTTTCAAACCAAAGTTCATTTTTGGAGTGTAATTATTCTGACGCCAGAATTTTCTATGTGTGTAAACATTTAGCTTTAAAGTGGTTCAATTTCAAGTTCAACACCACAGTCAATATATAAATAACACTTTGAAGAACTAAATTTGTCTGATATCTTACCTTTAAAAATGTATCTAAAGAGCCATTTTCCATATACTCCGTCACTATCATCACTGGTTTACCTGAAAAGAAAATGGGTATGAATTGCAGCTTTCAAATGTTGCATTTGTATCCAGAAAAAGTTTACCTGGAGATTGTTACTACTATTCGATG
This sequence comes from Manis javanica, assembly GCF_040802235.1. Taxonomy (NCBI): domain Eukaryota; kingdom Metazoa; phylum Chordata; class Mammalia; order Pholidota; family Manidae; genus Manis; species Manis javanica. The sequence goes on along the minus strand of NC_133160.1, from coordinate 121,616,066 downwards.
CTGCGTGTTGAATCCAATCACTTACATTCTTTAAAAAAAAAGGTTTTCTTTGAGTAGGCAGTAAATTCTTGACATGAAGATATCTTAGTATGATTGGGTGCGGTCAGTGAAAATAAGGTATCCTAAGAATAATAACAGACTGACATTTAAGATGTGCAAAAATGTGTAATTTTCAATATCAGGATTGATTTATGCACAAAATAAGTTTAAGGATGAATTTTGTTTTACTAAGATGATTAGGTAACTTGCCAAATAATGGTATCTCCAAAAGCACTGTGAATACATAAATCTTTCTCACAATTCTAAATAAAAAACTCATATATGGTTTAACTACCCTGTTTATGATCCTATGATTTTACGTTGTGTTTTTCTAACTTTATTTCTATGTCCTTGCTATTTCTTTCCTCAAGGCTACCTCCTGTCCCCTTTCTGCCACACACTTACATCTCAATCAATCCAAATTTTTTCATTCTTTAAAACCATGTTCTAATTTCTCTTGTTATCTGGAAACTTCCCTTGCAGTCCTCACTTCTGAAAGAAAGTGTCCTCTTCCTTTAATGTTTGGTTTAGAAGTGCAGCCTGGAGGTTAGCTGGACAGACCCTGAAGCCACACTGCTGCACGCTGAATCCAGTCACTTACTAATAAAGTGATCTTGGGAAAACCAATTATTGTCTCTATGCCTCCGTTTTCTCACCTATAAAATGAGGCTATTAATGACATCTGCCTCATAGGGTTATCATGATTATCTTCCTCTTCATATGGTTATCCATAGTGCCTACCAGTTGGAATGTGCTGTTTTCTTATTTTATAAACTTAATCAAATTTGTGGATTAACTTCCTTGCTAGATGTAGTTGACTAAGAGAATAAATCATATTTTATTCCCCATAACATTATGGTACTTTACAGAAAAGATGTCTGTGACACAAGGTGAACAATACATAATCAAAAATCCTTGTAATATGAGAAAATATCTTAGTTTTGTCATGCTACACTAACCTTACTACACTGTGAAACATATCCTTTTACTCTTTAATAAAAGCATACTACATAAAATTTGGGTTAATTAAAACTATTTTGAGGTAAGTAAAAGGAGACCTCTGACAGCAAAATTGCTATCTTATATGTCTATTAATTAACTTTTTATATTATGAAAGGAAACAAGGTCTCCATAATCAGGAAATGCATTATAATTAAATTAGTGGCATTCTCCAGAAGGACATCTCTATTTTACTTAAGAAGTGATTAATTAAATTCATAGAATTAAAACTCACATATCTATTCATATATTATCTAGAAGTATAAATAGATATGTAGAAAGTTAGATAATTACATATGAAAGAGAATTTTTCATTTCAAGATCACTTAAACCTCACTATTTAGAATAGTAAGGTAGGACAATCTAATTTCTCAGTCAGATAATCATCTTCTTTTAAAATATTTAGAATCAATATGCTTTTAATGGAATATGAGAAGTATATTACAAAGGCAGACACATTTCTCTTCTCCTTTTTAAAGTTATAAAGTTATAAAAGAATTTGTCTAAAATCATTCCTGTGGCCTATGAAACTTCACATAGGCAGAGAATATGCACTGGAAATGGCATTTGATCTGCACCTTGAAGACTGAAGGGTCACTGGTATAATGAGAGGTGACATATTCCAGGAAGAAGAGGTGGCATGTGCCAAGGCACCTTGTCATAAATGAACCCATCAAGTTCAAATATGACTTGAGCCCTGGATTTCTGCTTTGTAAATCAGGAAGTGACAGGAGATGAGCTGGGGAATACTGATTTTAATACTGACTGGAAATACAATACCATGGTTAAAAAAAAAAAGAAAAAAGAAAAGATTCATATTGCATTTGTAAATGGCTGTGACAGTAAACAGCATAAAGGATGATATTTTTTTCTCCTTAGGATAATTGTAATCTAAGTTCATGAATAGAGAATGCTTCCAATTTAACTTTATTCTAACGATATTGCCACACCCATGTTATTGGACCTCAGATGAACTCTAAAAAAGATAAGATTCTGTTTTGGGCCCTTGTGGCCCCATTCTCATATCTCAGAGCACTCATATTTTATTAGTGTTAAAGCCCCTCCCTTCCCCACTTTTTTCCCAAAGTCTAGAACCAATATATTTCCCCAAGGGTAATAACCAAAATATTTGAACACTGCTTTGGCACAGGTACCTATACTCCAGTAGTCACACCAGCCATAATACTGGGGTAGCTTGGAAAGTCTTGCTCTACCAGATATCACCCCTTCATTTGCCTGATTTCGGGGATTGAAAAGCACCCAGGGATGAAGCTGAGTGGGCATACAAAGAGGACACATGGGTAACCTTGGCATCAGCATTTTATCGGTGTAGTATAGAAGTATTTCAATAAATTTAGAGTTAATGGAGCCAAAAGGGCATGAACGTGCTGAACACCAGTCCTGGTCAAATTAGAAGAAGACCTATATTTTCTGGAATCAGCCTGGGATTTCAGGAAATCCTTCCATGTGTAGCTCTTTTACTCTGACCCAGATTTTCACTTACAGAAATCCATTGAGGGAGTTGTCATAGTATAATTGGAATTAAAAGAACTAAATCCCAAGTGGATGCAGTACAACAGCCAGGATACATCTACATCTGTGAGAACTCAAAATCACATGAAGGGGGTAAGATAAAAGCCGTGGCCAGGCAGGACTCGAACTCTCCTCCACCCCAGAACCCGGTGGGAAGAAAGGAGTCGAAACGGGGAGGGAGTGAAAGCTCAGGACTGCTAAACAACCAGCTCTAGAAATCTGCACCCAGAGTGCAGACACAAGGTGCATGGGGTGCTGAATATTAGAGAAACGGAAAAGCAAAACCTGTGGGTAGGTCCCCGCAAGCAGTGCCCCTGAGACAAAAGAAAAGCGAGTGCTTTCTGCAAGTCTTAAAGAGACAGGGACCCCATAGCTGGACAAAGTCATCTTGGCACACTTACCCAGCAGCTGGGAATCCCGGGGAACCTTAAGCGCCCTAAACCCCAGGGAGACAGAGCAGCTCTGAAGCCCCTCACAGCACTAAGAAGCCTGCCAGTCGTTCCTCCAGCTGGCGCAGACACTGACACACAGGCCCAGTAGCAGGACAGTGGCAGGGTGTGCTGGGGGCATCACTGCCAGAAGGGACCAGGAGCAGATTGCATGTGCCAATGGCTCCAGAGGGGACCAGAAGAGGCTTGTGTGAGCCTGCAGTGGTGACGACTGAATAGCCCGGGTGCAGCTTACAGGCACCGGTGGCAGTGGAGCCAGAGAAGCATGGTAGAGGCCCGCACAGGAGAGCCCTGCGCACACCTGCAGCAGAGCCAGAGGGAGCAGGAGCACTCCCAGCAGCTGACCAGAATCCCAGTCCAAAGTACAGCCGCCCATGCCAGACCCAATGGCCGCTGCTGATAAACAGCTGCCCGGCAGGGACGCCGCTATCACGGAGGAGCACACCTGGCATGCCTGCCACTCCCCGCAGGGATCTGCACTGTTCTGACAGAGAACCCCCCCACAGCAGCTTAGGGGACTGACCCAGTGGCTGGTCCAGGAGTGCAGGTAATCAACACAAGCATCAAAGAAGGGCAAGGCATCCAGCAAGCAGGAAAGAACTTTCTTCTTCCAGCTGACACACCCACAGCCACAGCTATCACCATGAAAAGGCAAAAAAATTTAGTCTAGTCCAAGATAGTTCAGACAACACCTGAGAGAGGATCTGCAGGGACAGACCTAACCAGTCTCCCTGAAGAAGAATTCAAAATAAAAATAATAAACATGCTGACAGAGCTGCAGAGAAATATGCAAGAGCTAAGGGATGAAGTCCAGAGGGTAATTACAGAAGTGAAACAAACCCTGGAAGGATTTATAAGTAGAATGGACAACATGCAAGAGGCCATGGATGGAATAAAAACCAGAGAACAGGAACACATAGAAGCTGATGTAGAGAGAGATAAAAGGATCTCCAGGAATGAAACAATATTAAGAGAACTGTGTGACCAATCCAAAAGGAACAATATCTGCATTATAGGGGTAGCAGAAGAAGAAGAGAGAGAAAAAGGGATAGAAAGTGTCTTTGAAGAGATAATTGCTAAGAACTTCCCCAAACTGGGGTAGGAAATAGTTGCTCAGACTATGGAGGCACACAGAACTCCCAAGAGATGGGACCCAAAGAGGACAACACCAAGACACATAATAATTAAAATGGCAAAGATCAAGGACAAGGAAAGAGTATTAAAGGCAACGAGAGAAAAATGGTCACCTACAAAGGAAAACCCATCAGGCTATCATCAGACTTCTCAACAGAAACCTTACAGGCCAGAAGAGAATGGCATGATATATTTAATGCAATGAAACAGAAGGGCCTTGAACCAAGGATACTGTATCCAGCATGATTATCATTTAAATATGAAGGAGGGATTAAACAATTGCCAGATAAGCAAAAGTTGAGGAAATTTGCATACCACAAACCACCTCTACAGGTTGTCTTAGAGGGACTGCTCTAGATGGGAGCACTCCTAAAAAGAGCACAGAATAAAACACCCAACATATGAAGAATGAAGGAGGAGGAATAAGAAGGGAGAGAAATAATCATCAGACTGTGTTTATAATAGCTCACTAAGCGAATGAAGTTAGACAGTAAGGTAGTAAACAAGCTAACCTTGAACCTTTGGTAACCACGAATCTAAAGCCTGCAATGGCAATAAGTACATATCTTTCAATAATCACCCTAAATGTAAAAGGACTGAATGCACCAATCAAAAGACACAGAGTAATAGAATGGATAAAAAAGCAAGACCCATCTATATGCTGCTTACAAGAGACTCACGTCAAACCCAAAGACATGCACAGATTAAAAGTCAAGGGATGGAAAAAGATATTTCATGCAAACAACAGAGAGAGAAAAGCAGGTGTTGCAATATCAGTATCAGACAAAATATACTTCAAAACAAAGAAAGTAACAAGAGATAAAGAAGGACATTACATAATGATAAAGGGCTCAGTCCAACAAGAGGATATAACCATTATAAACATATATGCACCCAGTACAGGAACACCAATATATATGAAACAAATACTAACAGAATTAAAGGAGGAAATAGAATGCAGTGCATTCATTTTGGGAGACTTTAACACACCACTCACTCCAAAGGGTAGACCCACCAGACAAAAAATAAGTAAGGACACAGAGGCACTGAACAACACACTAGAACAGATAGACCTAATAGACATATACAGAACTCTACATCCAAAAGCAACAGGATACACATTCTTCTCAAGTGTGCGTGGAATATTCTCCAGAATAGACCACATACTGGCCACAGAAAGAGCCTCAGTAAATTCCAAAAGATTGAAATTCTACCAACCAACTTTTCAGACCACAAAGGTATAAAACTAGAAATAAATTGTACAAAGAAAGCAAAAAGGCTGACAAGCACATTGAGGCTTAACAATAATCAATGGATCAATGGCCAAATCAAAATGGAGATCCAGCAATATATGGAAACAAATGACAACAACAACACAAAGATGCAACTTCTGTGGGATGCAGCAAAAACAGTCTTAAGAAGAAAGTATATAGCAATCCAGGCATATTTAAAGAAGGAAGAACAATCCCAAATGAACAGTCTAATGTCACAATTATCAAAATTGCAAAAAGAAGAATAAATGAGGTGTAAGGTCATCAGACGGAGGGACATAACCAAGATCAGAGAAGAAATAAATAAAATTGAGAAGAATAAAACAATAGCAAAAATCAATGAAACCAAGAGCTGGTTCTTTGAGAAAATAAACAAAATAGATAAGCCTCTAGCCAGACTTATTAAGAGGAAAAGAGACTCAACACACATCAACAGAATCAGACACGAGAAAGGAAAAATCATGATGGACCCCACAGAAATACAAAGAATAATTAGAGAGTACTATCAAAACTTACATGCTAACAGGCTGGGAAACCTAGGAGAAATGGACAACTTTTTAGAAAAATACAACCTTCCAAGACTGAACCAGAAAGAAATGGAAAATCTATAAAGACCAATTACCAGCAATGAAATTAAAGTGGTAATCAAAAAACTACCCAAAAACAAAACCTCCGGGCCACATGGATTTACCACGGAATTTTATCAGACATACAGAGAAGATAGTACCCATTCTCCTTAAAGTTTTCCAAAAAATAGAAGAGGAGGGAATACTCCCAAACTCTTTCTATGAAACCAACATCACCCTAATACCAAAACCAGGCAAAGACCCCACCTAAAAAGAAAACTACATACTGATATCCCTGATGAACGTAGATGCAAAAAACTCAACAAAATATTAGCAAACCGAATTCAAAAATACATCAAGAGGATCAGACACCATGACCAAGTGGGATTCATCCAAGGGATGCAAGGATGGTACAACATTCGAAAATGCATCAACATCATCCACCACATCAACAAAAAGGACAAAAACCACATGATCATCTCCAGAGATGCTGAAAAAGCATTCGACAAAATTCAAAATCCATTCATGATAAACACTCTCAACAAAATGGGCATTAGTGGGCAAGTACCTCAACATAATATGATAAACCCACAGCTAACATCATACTGAACAGTGAGAGGCTGAAAGCTTTTCCTCTGAGATCAGGAACTAGACAGGGATGCCCACTCTCCCCACTGTTATTCAACCTGATACTGGAGGTCCTAGCCCTGGCAATCAGACAAAACAAAGAAATACAAGGAATCCAGATTGGTAAAGAAGAAGTCAAACTGTCACTATTTGCAGATGACATGATATTGTACATAAAAAACCCTAAAGACTCCACTGCAAAACTACTAGAACTAATATCGGAATTCAGCATGGTTGCAGGATACAAAATTAACACACAGAAATCTGTAGCTTTCCTATACACTAACAATGAACTAATAGAAAGAGAAATCAGGAAACCAATTCCGTTCACAATAGCATCAAAAAGAATAAAATACCTAGGAATAAACCTAACCAAGGAAGTGAAAGACCTATACCCTGTAAACTACAAGACACTCTTAAGAGAAATTAAAGTGGTCACTAACAAATGGAAACTTATCCCATGCTCTTGGCTAGGAAGAATTAATATCATCAAAATGGCCATCCTGCCCAAAGCAATATACTGATTCGATGCAATTCCTATCAAATTACCAACAACATTCTTCAACAAACTGGAACAAATAGTTCAAAAATTTAAATGGAAACACCAAAGACCCCAAATAGCTAAAGCAATCCTGAGAAGGAAGAATAAAGTGGGGGGATGGGGGGGATCTTGCTCCCCAACTTCAAGCTCTACTACAAAGCCACAGTAATCAAGACAATTTGGTACTGGCACAAGAACAAAGCCACAGACCAGTGGAACAGAATAGAGACTCCAGACATTAACCCAAACATATATGGCCAATTAATATATGATAAAGGAGCCATGGAGATACAATGGGGAAATGACAGTCTCTTCAACAGATGATGCTGGCAAAACTGGACAGCTACAAGTAAGAGAATGAAACTGGATCACTGTCTAATCCCATACACAAAAGTAAATTCAGAATGGATCAAAGACCTGAATGTAAGTCATGAAACCATAAAACTCTTAGAAAAAAACATAGGCAAAAATCTCATGGACATAAACATGAGTGACTTCTTCATGAACATATCTCCCTGGGCAAGGGAAACAAAGGGAAAAATGAATGAGTGGGACTATATCAAGCTAAAAAGCTTCTGTACAGCAAAGGACACCATCAATAGAACAAAAAGATATCCTACAGTATAGGAGAATGTATTCATAAATGACAGATCCGATAAAGGGCTGACATCCAAAATATATAAAGAGCTCATGCACCTCAACAAACAAAAATCAAATAATCCAATTAAAAAATGGGCAGAGGAGCTGAATAGACAGTTCTCTAAAGAAGAAATCCAGATGGCCAACAGGCACATGAAAAGATGCTCCACATCTCTCGTCATCAGAAAAATGCAAATTAAAACCACAATGAGATATCATCTCTCACCAGTAAGGATTGCCATCATTGAAAAGACAAACAACAACAAATGTTGGCAAGGCTGTGGAGAAAGGGGAACCCTCCTACACTGCTGGTAGGAATGTAAATTAGTTCAACCATTATGGAAAGCAGTATGCAGGTTCCTCAGAATGATCAAAACAGAAATACCATTTGACCCAGGCATTCCACTTCTAGGAATTTACCCTAAGAATGGAGCACTCCAGTTTGAAAAAGATGCACCCCTATGTTTATTGCTGCACTATTTACAATAGCCAAGATATGGAAGCAACCTAAATGTCCATCCATAGATGAATGGATAAAGAAGATGTGGTACATATACACAGTGGAATATTACTCAGCCATAAGAAAAAAACAGATCCTACCATTTGCAACAACATGAATGGAGCTAGAGGGTATTATGCTCAGTGAAATAAGCCAGGCAGAGAAAGACAAGTACCAAATGTTTTCAATCATCTGTGGAGTATAAGAACAAAGAAAAATGGAAGGAACAAAACAGCAGCAGAATCAGAGAACCCAAGAATGGACTAATGGTTACCAAAGGGAAAGGGACTGGGCAGGATGGGTGGGAAGGGAGGGATAAGGGCAGGGAAAAAGAAAGAGGGCTTTATGATTATCATGTATAGTGCGTGCGGGGCACGGGGAGGGCTGTCCAAAACAGAGAAGACAAGTAGTGATTTTACAGCATCTTACTACGCAGATGGACAGTCACTGTGAAGGGATATGTGGGGAGCACTTGGTGAAGGGGGGGTGCCTAGTAAACATAATGTTCTTCATGTAATTGTTGATTAATGATACCAAAATAAAAAACAAAAAAAAAGAACTGAATTCCAGCGTATATCCAGTAAACAGCCTTAGCTTTCCCTCATTGGCACTTACAAGCTCATACAACATGAGCAGATGTCTTCTTCCTAAAAGGGAAACCCTAATCTATATCTACCCTTATCTACTCTACCCTAAATACTTTTTAATTGCAGCACCTTGCTTATGTTTCTACTTACAAAACTTTGTTTCCTTCTGCTCTGTTTTTCTAAAAGTTCTTCTTTCTGTCTACTCTAATTTTGGGAGCTCTCTTCCTATAGTTATAGGTTAGTGGTAAATATTTACTATTGTTTGCCCAAGATTGACTCCGTAGGAATTGGATAGAATTCCCATGTAAAAACATCTTTTTCTAGAGTATATTTGTTTCTTAAGTTCAATCCAAATTCACTAAACTTAAAAGAAAGAAATTATACTCTAAAGAGAATGAACTGGTCAGAAAACTTACTTACATTGAATAATATACATTTGGAGAGAAAAATGATTATTTTTAGGGAAATGGGCACTGGGTATTCATCCTGTAAGATTTTTTTTTACCTTTCGTCACCTAGTTTAAAAGTCAGATTAATTATTCATGACAGTGAAGGTTGTAATGTCAATAACAAAAACATTATCTGAGTAATATTATAGGGCCATAAAAACACCCCTCATGTTTCAGGAAATGGGGGGAAAACAATTACAATGAATGTTTGCAAACATGCATGATCTTCTTTTGTTGACAAGAATAAGACACTTGAGGACCCATTTGATTATTTTCATGCTTGAATCATTTTAATGCTAATTATATTTAGTTTGGCTTATGTTTTGTCTCAGCTCCTGCTAGCCTGTAAAAATGACATAGCAATAATTAATGTGGCCTCTCTAACCCTTGTAAATTCAATAAAACTGTATAAATCATTTTCCATTATCCAGCTTGAAGTACAAAGAGTAGATATGCCAATAATTTTGAAAGCATATTATCAACAATCTATATAAAAAGAGCTCATAAAGCATGTCAAAACATGACTTTAATCAGAGACTAGAGTTTTTATATTACTTTATATTATTTACTGAGAACCTAGCCCAGGCAGAGTCTAAGTAGTAATGGAAACACATTATTTGTGGAATTCAACAAACTCATATTCTATTATTTGGTATTGATAATCATAAAGAGCTACAATTTATTGAGTGTCTACTTTTTACAAGGCATGATGTTATTTTTAATCCTTATTAAAATTCTACAGCCGTGATATTACCAAAGACATTTTTCAACGAAAGAAAAGTGAGGCTTAAAAGATTCAATATATCACTTGGATTGACTAGTGCAAGTCATATAAGAAGCCAAGTTGGGAATCAAATTTATGTCCAACTGACTATAAAAGCTGTTTTCCTTCTCCATACTATCATGCTTATAATTGCAAAACACGTATTTTAGATTTTAAACTTTAAAACTCCCACAAATATTTACTCTTTTCTGTTAATACAGGCTTGGTATGTGACTTTGCCATGGCAAACTATTCAACCACAGAAGGCAGATATGGTATGAATTCAGCTTCTCTAAACACATAATGTATTCTTCCATATGACTATTACTTATATATGCTCCAAGCATGCTGAAGTGTTCTACAGTGAAATGCCCTTGGATGCAACTTATATGGTGTTTCTGAAGTAGTCAATCCTATAGAAACAGAAAACAGAAAGGTGGTTGCAAGTGGCAGGGGTGAGGGAAAAAGGAGGAGTTGCTGTTTAATGGGTTTAGATTTCAGTTATGCAGGATGAAAAAGTTCTACAGATCAGCTATATGACATTGTGCTTATAATTAATTAAGAATACTATATCATAATATGTGGAGGGTTTTTTTTCTGTCACAGTAAAAAAAAAAAGTTTTTTTCCTTACTATGTGATTTTTTGGTGCTACTGTCCATCACAAAATCCAAGAGATGAGAGAATATGGCATTCCTGGGAATGCAGTCCTTTCCATAAGATATCTCAAAGTTTGGTGAAACCAAGTTTTGGGGAATGTTGATCTAGCCTTTGCTTTTCAGAGCATGGTCCTTGACAAGCAGCAGAAACATCATCTCCTGGGAACTTGTTAGAAATGCAGAATCGCAGTGCCCAGATAGATCTATTGAAACAGATTTTGACTTTCAGCAGCATCCTCAGAGGCAGGTTACATTTTTGAGAAAGACAGAACCACATCATAGGGGATGCAACTAATTCTGGGATTATTATTTTTATTTGCATCAATACCACTTGCTTTTCTGAAAACATGAGCTCATCAATAAACACACGATACCATTTAGGACTGTAAAGGAACATTTGATTTCCAAGCATCATAAATCACTGAAGAACAGTTGGCACTGGGCTTCTCTTAAAAACATTTATAAGACTTGTAAATAATTAAAAGTAGGTCTGTGCTTATACTTATATACTTAACAGCTTTATTTCACTATACCATTTTATTTGGGTTGTGTTCCACTTAGTATACTAACATTTCCAGCTATTTGAAATTAATATTATTTTTACTCCAAGAGAAACTTGGGACAACCCAAACATCATGATTCAATTATTAATGGTTAATGGTCAACCAGAAAATGGGATCTTGCACTTGATGTAGGAATAGATAATGCTTACTAAAGGGGGATGGGGGAGAACAAAATAGGGGGCAACTAGAACTTAAAAGGGTAGTCAGATATTTTGATTCCATTATGGTCCTTATATGTTGGTTAACACTTTAGGAAAAATCATTTATGAAATTATATAATTTTGATTTGGGGAAAGATGGTAAAATCAAAAGCCTATATGGTTACCTGAGAAAGGAGCATGAACACCACAAATGTCTCTATAAGTAGAAATTCCAGACTTTTCATAACATCTTTTATTGTAGATTATTTACATTCCTATAAACTTTTTCATCAGATGTTCATTTCTCAAATTTAAAACAAATTAGAATTAGTCTGGCATTAGTGAAGGTGGACAGTTACTTATGGAACCAGAAATTACGGACTTTTCAGAGGAGGTAGGGAGTCTAAGAATTAAGGAATTTAACAGCTTTGTTTTATTAATAATCAAAGTAACTTTAAAAACATAATGCTTAATTTACACATAGTCAATCTGTAGGCCAATAAATCTCTGTTTCTATAAATATATATATATTTTTTTCAGATGAGTAGGGCTTAGATTTTGTCAGGAAGAGCACCTGTAAATATCTAATAATTATTTTATGTTGTATTTATTAAACCTCTCTCTGTGTACTAACAAAGAAAACCAAGTACCAAATTAATGAGTTGACTTACATTTCTACCTCAGTTTTAAATTTGTTTATTTCTATCATGGTTTATCACTGGCTTATAGAATTAGTTTCCTCTTGTGAAATGAAAGATGTAAAATTCAAGCATACTCATACTTCAAACACTTTCAGTTATACTTCTTTGGACTAAGAGTCAATCCAACTTCACACACTTTTGTAAGTGGACACATATAGGACTCAAATGTAACTTATCCACTGATTAGCAACCAGTCTTGCTCCTCCCTAGACTTTTCCTCATAAAAGACAATTCTTTCCTTCAGAGTACTCAGGATAAATAATTTACAATTGTCATTGACTCTTCTCCTTTTCTCACATTCCGCACTGACCTCTCAAAAAGTCTTACTGTGATAATCCTCAAAATATATATAGAATTCAACTACCTTTTTCCTTCTTGTTATGACACAACCCTGGTCTAATCAGTAATGAGATGAGAATAATGTTGATAGCTTCCTTACTGCATCCTGCTTAAACATTGGCTCCTACCATCCGTACGCAAAAAGGCAGCTTGACTGACGCTATGAATGTAGGAGTCAGATTTCATTACATCTAGGCTCCAAAGGCTCCAAAGTTCAGTTTAAGGGATGGTTGTCGTAGGTACCAAAGTTAATTTACTATCTATCCTCCTACTATATCTTCAAGTTAAGCTGTACCAGACTCCTCTCATTTATTGCATTGAAGCAATGCTGGCAGTTTTGCTATTTCTTGAGGATTTCACACAAGTTTCAGTTGAGTCTTGATGGTCTTTCTATAAAACTGTGCCCCCAGATATCTGTAAGGCCTATTCAAGCCTTACAGAGAGGCTTTTCTGTAAGTAAAATAGAAACCACCAACTCTCAAAAGAAGCAATCTCTAGTCTCTTCACCTAGCTTTATTCTATTTAATATATTTAAAATGTATTTGTTCATTTAGTTTCTGTCTCCTTCACTCAACGGTTAGCTCCACAAAGGCAGGAACTCAGTCATATAATCTCTGCTGTATCCCATGGACTAGTAGGGTCAGGCATATATTAGGTGATCAATTAATACATTTTGAATAAATGTCAACTGTATACTGAATGAGGAAATATGAGGTTAGTAATGTACAGTGTTAAAGAGCTTGGGTTTCGGAGTCATACAGAACTGTATTAAAAGCTGACATTATCCTATGCTAGTTTTATGATATTGGATACAGTACTTAACCTCTTTAAAGTTAATTTTTCCTTTGTGTAAAATGAGAACAAATACTAATGTCTACAGGATAGCATTACTGTGCATATTAAAGGAGAAAATATATAAAGAGCATTAAGCTTAATAAGTTCTTAAAGAAATGTTAATGATTATTAGTAGTAATAACTGTTATATGCAAGATCCTATGACAAGATTCTCAGGTAATATCCTTCCCTTCCTAAGAATTTTCATTTTTCTCCTAAAAAACCCATGGTTTTATAGAATAAAATTTTTAATGGGGTATCTCAGACAAGCAGAACAAGAACTAGGTAGAGTTTTCTAGAAAGGAAATAGTAGAATATGGAGATATGGCCAAATTACATAAGGTTGGAGATCACATTTTAATTTTTAAAGAGAAAAATAACATATATCACTCTAATTTAAAATGTTCATATAACTACAACTTAGTGATTTGCTTATTAATATCATTCATGTGTTTAGTTTTTTTTAATTAGTGAATGTGCTGACCTGTGATGGACACCAGAGGGGCTATAAACATATCTCAATTTCAAGAAGCTCATTGTATAGTAGGGCTGATAAAACAGGTAGCGATGACCATGATATAATATATAGCATTGGCAAACTAGAGAGAAATGTCTCTGGAGTTTTTCAGACTGTCTCTGGCTGAGAATTCATTCACCCAACAAATGTATGAAATGCTACATACACATGCTGAGCATGTGTAGCATTTCATATATTGATCTGGGAACAAACAGGTGGGCAGAACAAAATGCTCTTTGGAGCTTTTATTCTAATGAAGAACTAGGAAGCTTTCCTTTGCTCAGCTCTTTAACATTACTGTGCACGTGCCTATTCAATGCAAGGCAGATACTGAGGCTAGAAGGAAAAATAAAGATAAATGACACTGATGTCATGGAGAAAGTCACATTTGAATTAAACGTAAAGGTCTAGTAGCACTGAGGAAAGTTGGGGAGGACATTCTAGGGCTGCATGAAGTATCTTAAAGGAGCAGAACAAGAACTAGGTAGAGTTTTCTGGAAAGGAAATGGAATATGGAGATGTGGCCAAATTCTATCAGGTTAGAGATCAGAATATATGTATTTTGCTTGCTTTGTTTGCTTGTTTGGTGATGAAGTGTGAGAAGAAAGCAGTGATTTAATGAAATCTACCTGAGGACATCATACGTATGCAGTAGGCACAGGTGGGAAAAATACCAAAATGAGAAAGCTAGTTTGAAGATTGTTAGAATAGCCCTGAGTAAAAAATAATTAAGGCCTGTAGAATGAAAGTGACTTCATAAAATAGAATGAAATATTATTTTTGAATGATACTGAAAAATGTACATAAGTGAATTATCTGACAATTTAATAATCGTCATTGTGCTATCTTTTGAGACATAGAAAGAAAAGAAATATCATGAGATTCAGCTAATGTTCCTCTAATATTTTTGCTTAAATTTATTAAGTTTACAGGAGAACTAAGTTTATTTGTAAATGATCTTAGATTAAGAAATGTAACTATGAACAGTTCTGAAACTCCATAGAAATACTCCTTTAGTTTGTTTTGATAGTAATTTCCATCAGTGGGAAAAAATTAAACCTTAAAGAACTAAGAATGCTGTAGTGGGGAAATTATAATTTTCCCCTTTTTATTTTATTTCTGAATCTCTCTAGAGTAAAAGCTGGCATTGTGTATATTACATTAAAGCATCTTAGACTATGAATGAGTCAATTAAGCTGGGACCTGTGGGTTTTTTTACATCATTTTTCAGGAAACCCCTCTAGAATATATAACTATTTATGATGTGTCCTGTTTAACAACAAATCACAAACAGAATCTGAATGAGGGCCCACGTTCCTGGCCTGCAGGGCAGAGATACAGGAAAGATGAAGGTTCATGATGGCACCAGCCACAGACATGCTCCTTCAGACTCCGACCTCAGCTTCAATCAGAAAAATCACAAGATTGAGTTGCACTTATGTCTCATTATCTGTGTGCTGCAGGTTGAGAATAATTGCTGAATAAATTAACATCAGATCAGAAAGCATGAAATTAAGGACACAAATAAAGTGAGTTGCAACATGGTAAATTAAAAACAAGGTGAAGACTTTCCGAGTTGAACATCAAGAGTTACATTTACTAAGGGGAAATACAGTTTCAATTCACACACGACAAGAAATAAGACAAAGCAATATTTTAGATATTTACAGTCTGCTTTACTTATATGTGTAGTTTCATGGCAACAACATCAAAAATAATGTTTGATTAGATAAGAAATAAATTTAGTTGTCTGAGTATAAGAAGTTTGCGTTAGTTTGTTTCAGTCAGGACCCATTCATAGAAAACAACTTCTATGATATAGCAGGGGTCTATAAAAGCAGGTGAATATTCTAATAATTTTGAGGTGGTGTCCACTAGTATCTGATGTCTTCATTTAATCAGATTAAAATAAGTAATTTTTTCACTACTATAATTACCTGAAATTTTGTTCAAAACACACACTCAAATATACACAAATATATCTTAATATAATCAGCATAACAATATTATGATGAAGGTATGATTTGCCCCATGTTTGTGTGAAAGTCAGGCTTGAAGTGTTCAAGTAAGATGACCATGAATTAGTTTAGGTTTGGTGTAATAGGTTTACATAAATATACATCATCTGTGTCTTCAAGAGCAAGTTTTTTTTTTCTAGCTACGGAGCTAAAAAGTATATGCAAAAGAGACAAAATTAAATGGAAGATTTGAGTAAGAGTTTTGGAAAAATGAAGGATCACTACAGACAGTTGCAAAAATCCTTACATATGCACAGCAATCAAAAGAAAGATTACCTCAGAGCAAAATGCTGAGGGATTGTTTCATGGAAGTATTGGAATTTGATTTGAGTTTTGAAGGAATTGAAAAGGAAGTGAATATGAGGGTACACATTTCAGAGAAAGAGGCAATGGTGCAGGACAAAATATCAACTACATTAAAATGGACTAAAATGAAATGGATATGGTAGTGTTCAGAGTACAGGAAGACAGATAAATGGTAGAATAACTATATATCAAGTACCTACTGTGTCATGCCCATTCTAAATTTTACTTGTATTCATTCATGACACCTTTACAACATCACCATGAAGTATTCTTACCCATATTACTGATGAGAAAGCTACAGTTCTGAATATTTAACTAACTGTACAAAGTCACGTAGTTAATGGCAGAACCAAAATTAAAGTAGGGTGGCTAGATCCATGGTCCATAGTCTTGACAATTATACAATAGTGTCTTCTCTGATAATATTAGTGATCTGGTACTGTTCTAAACATTACATCTTACTCCATTATGGAGGGTAGACTGGCTGCCTATGGAGCTTTAAATTATCCTGGGTAATGGGAGGTCTTGGTCAGAGTTTATTTGAGGAAGTTAAATTTCACAGTCATACTAAAGATGAGATGCAGACATGAAATTAATTGTATATTTGCATACTACTATTACTATGACTACTGTTAAGAATTACATTTTTATATTAGATAATACCATTCTTGCAGAGGAAATAATTTTACTCACCCATTATTATGATTCTTGTTCCTATAAAATCTAGCACCACATGTTATCAATGATGTCCTTTCAAGGTCCTTCCCTTCAGATGGAATATAGTCACCTTCAAATTCTGATTTCATTTTACAGTACTGGTGGCCATGTTCTTCACATTATATTCTTATTTCAAATAACCCTGCCCATTTATCATAGGGTATTATTTTTGTAAAATATTTTAATTCCTTTTATTCTGTTCAGAAAAACATTTTTTTCTTGTCCCCCATATGGCTGTCTCTTGTCCCTGACCCCCACAGTTCTTTAGGAACTCAGTTGTTCTGATAAAACTTCAGAATGCCATCTTTGCTCCAGCAGTATCCTCTTTGGGTGCTGTCAAGGTGTGATACCATGTGGGCATGTACTCAACTGGAGGAAGAAACACATCTAAGCTTTGAAATAATCTATGTGCCTGCAGGTTATTTTATTTCTATGCTACATTTTCCTATGAGCATTCTTACTGGAGATGTGTGTCTATTTGAGATATGGAGAAAAAACAATCTCCCTGTAATACAGGCTGATTCAAAAGTTCAGCCAATCATAAAAATTGTTTTGCTGGAGTCTGTTTCTAGGGCTGGAGAGGGGCTTTTCCATTCTCATCTGTAATCAATTAAGAATGAATCATCAGTTGGGAGTTAACTTGTGGGGTAAATATTTTTATTTGTTTTTTTTTTGTCCCTATTGTGAAAAAGTTGTGTTTTTATTGTTGCTGTTGTTTTGTTTTTTATATTTAAAAGAAAAGTGGTATACATGGCTATGCAATCAACTGACATTACTTAGTGATTTGAGGGTATTTATTGAATACATATCGGTGGTATGCACATTTATCATATATAATTTAAAACTTGATTAGTAGCAACTGGAAGTTGAGCAAATGCTAGAAAGAAAGTCTAAGAAAATTTTTTTGCCAAAGTTTTTAGATAATTTAGTATGTGATATGTAAAGAAGAGGGATAAAGAAAGGAATGAGAATACATGGGAATAGCAAAGAAAAAAAATTTTTTTTAAATCCTCAGTTATGTGCCACAAAAAATCCTTTATCTGGTGACTGAAAAATTATTTGAAATCCTTACACTGAGAAGCTTTAATACAAATTTAAAAGAGATGTGAAATTCTAGATATTTCTGAATAAAAGTTAGATTTACTTTGACAAAACAATCAGTCTCAAAGAGTTTTCTGGTCTTCTGAGTCTGTTGCTGTCCCTAGAACTATTAAAATATGGCACTAAAAAATGAATAAAAGGAATACATCTGGCTATAAAAATTGCTTAGAAGGTGGCAGGGCACCTATGGCTAGAGTAATCCTATTAAATGTTAAACTTCAATGCCTCAATCAGAACTTTGAAGTTAATATTTCATTAGGATAAAAGGTGAAAGAAGAGCCAGGAAAAAAAAATAGTGATGCTTCTTTTTTTCTGTATACATTTTCTCTGGCACTGAAGTCATAGTATAAGTTAATACATATGCTTGAAATAATATATAAAAATTGAAGTCCATTGAATATCAGCTTTGACATGAAGCTACTAAAATACAGGACAATTATTATTAATATAGGGAAATTATTAATAATACTACTATGGCTAGTTTTCTCTCTGTCCTGAAATTAGTAACCTACAGAAGAAACTCAGGTATTCATGCCGTACACACATGCATGAGGAATTTACCATTGTACTTACTTTTGGTCACGACGCCTTCTAAGTGAATGATGTTAGGATGATCAAACTGCCCCATGATACTTGCTTCACCCAGGAAATCTCTGCGTTGCTTGTCAGTATAGCCTACTTTCAGGGTTTTGATGGCCACAGGTAATTCTCTTTTTCCTGGAAGTTTCAAACGTCCACTGCAAACTTCACCAAATTCACCTTGTGATAAAGATGGAAAACACACACACTCATTTCAAACCCTTATCTAATATACACTAAAACTTACTAGGATATTAAGATTTAAACAAAACTGTGTTAAATAGGAAATCCAAACTTCATTATGAATGTTGATAGAAATAAATGGTTTATCAGGAAAAATCATCTATAGGTGATCATAAAATACTTTGGGGGTTATTAGTTTCAGCTAGCTCACCTACAAAAACTTTAACAGAATGTAAAAAAGAAATTAAAGCAACTGGCTGACAATCACTTCTTTTTTCCTTTTCTTTCTACTTTAGTAGTACCATTAATGCGATGAGAAAGGAGAAAGCTTATAGCAGGACAAAGGGGAAACAACTTAAGGATGAGATGATCTATGAATAGAGCAATTGAGTGCTGGAACTGGGTAAGTACTTTGTGGCATTACAAATGTATATATATATACACACACACACACACACATATACACACACACACATGGAACATATGATAAATAGCAGTTGATTAAATACTATGTTTGAACATATATATACATATATATATATATTCTTTCCTGGTTTATTTTTATATTTTATAAGCCAGACATTTGCTGGTTTAAGTATGAGTTACACTGAGGGTAGCATTAAAATATGATCAATTATAACCACTCTGAAAGCAAGTCAATTATGAAAGATTAAAAGCATTTTGAGTTAGATTAGAATATTGACATATTACATTCTATAATACGAACACAAGTTAAAAGTCTGAGTTAAACACACTGTCATACCTGCTCCAATAACTCTTTCAATGGTGATGCATGAAGCTTCTATCTCCTTGGCAAATTCATGGACTGCTTGATTGGGATCCTCGTAGGTGTGTGGATCAATATAAGTTCTTACTCCTGGCAGTTTAACTGTAAAAATAAATGTACATCAAAACAGAAGTCCTTGTGATAAAGGAGTTAAATTATAAACGTTATTAACATGCAACTGTAGCTTAAATCCCCATTTCCTAAAGGTGGCCAAGACCCTCTCCTGAGTTATAGGAGTCATTTCTACAGCTAGCCATCTCATTTTTATAATTTTAGAAGTAAGGACTGTGGCATGTACAAGAAATGCATGTGTGACAACATGTTGGAGTAGATACATTTTTCAACAATAATATTCAGAGCCACTCTCAGAGAAAAAACAAGACAATTTCATTTACTGAGCGGGATGATGAAATTCTAGTGGTTTACACATTGGTTTGTTATTCTGTATGTCACTTAAAATGTCATGACAGATTATTAATTTTGGTGTTATGAATATAATTTAAAATAAATTTCCTGGTGCTTTGGTCCAGTAAGACTGACAGAGAAGTCAAAAGAAATAGAAGTTCTACTTCTCACTCTTCCTCTGCTATGGAATGGCTTTGCACAGGATTCTGATATTCTTTGAGCCTTAATTTCATCACAATTAAAGGCTACCAATATCACAGTGATTTCTGGAGGATAAAACACATTAAACAAGAGAATAAGAAAATGGACTCGGTGCTTTGCCACATGAATTATGGACTTAATGATTTTGACTTTTATGGTGATGACAGAGTAGTAAAAGCAAAAGAAACTCTTCCAACCATGTACGTGGCAGATCAAATCATTGTGTACTATTTATGGACAAATGAACACATTGAAATACCACGATTAGAATTCACTTAAGCTAATTGATAAAGTTGTTTGTTATTAACTTGATTTTCTGTATCTCTCAAAGAGGTAGTCTTTCTCAAGTCATTCGAACTAATGCTGCTGCTAGAGCATCTGCTCAGAGAAATTCCTTCTATAAGCTAGGAAAAGAAGAAAAAAATACTGAGAAGTTTTATTTATTTAATCTTGTGGTGTTATTTAATGATATATACTGATTGTGTTGCTAGAATTAGAATTGGCCAAGAAATATGGTTTGAGATGTAACAATTTTTTATATAAGCAAAAAAGTTTTATTTTAGTGATTATAATGAATGGATGCTTTAAAGAATTAAATAAGCCATTCAGCAATTGCCTGCAGTCAGTCGACAATGCCTCGAGCTCATATACTTTATGGGAATGTAACAGAACACTTCTGTTTTCTAACATGAGAGTTTGGGTCAGTTACTACAAATCTTCTCATCTGAAAAGTAACAAAAATAACAATAAAACCTCCTGAATTTTGTTCTCATTTGATTTTTTACAATTTGCTTACTATGCCCATTATGAAAGTGCATCTTTTCCTCTTCTGGATCTTGTTTTGCCTTGCTGTAACCACACCTCCTGGAACAGAGTAAAAGCTACAATTAGTTACATCTCCTCATGTTGAATCACATCAAGCCCAGAAGCATTAAAGCCGGTTGAAATGATTGCAGCCCTGACTACTTGTCACACTGGTAGTGTGAAATAACACCAGTACCCCTTTTGGATGAATCATATTTCCCTAGCCAGGATCCCCCAACCCTGCCCAGAGATCACTGAGAGGTCTGAAGCCACCCAAACCTGATTTTTAACTTCTCCCCACCAACAGTATACTCCAGACAGTTTTTCTCCTCTTTTACTATTTTTTGCTACCTCCAAGGCCTCTTTCCAAAATGAACTGCCCCAAATATGTCTCTTACCATAGCATCTTATTCTACCCTTTTGTTTTATTTTATTGTTTTGAAGTCTTCAGTCGTTCCCCTGGCTCCTTCCCTGCCATGTCCACTCAGATCACTGCCAAATTCACTGCAACCTGCAGCTCTCCTAATCCCACCTCCACACCCCAAGTTTTCGTCCCTCTTGTTTTTTTCCCAGCTACTTAATAATTAATAAGTCCTTGCAACCTACAATTATTACTGACAAAAATTTCTCATTTAAGGTTCATTAATGACATATTCACCACATGACTTTATCTTAGTATTAAATCATTGATGATGAACTGAAATCCCTAAGCACTGTTTTTCTGAGGCTGCTTGCTCCTCCTTTTGTTTCCATGGACATTTCCACAGGTTCTCTCCATGAACCTCTCTGGTTCCCTACCACCAATCTCTCCATATCCATCAATTTAATTAATGCCTCTATCCCTCTGGGTTAATTCTTTTGTGACTTATACTCTTATTCCTCACAGATTTATTTTATCGGGGCATTCTACTAGCTTTCAAACTCAATAGAACTGAAAAATAAATTGGTATATTCCCCTTACTTCAATGCTGATCTATTGTCTTCTTTTCCTGTGCTGCTATGGCACTGGTCCCTTAAGATTAAAGCCTTTTTTCTTGTGTATATATCACAGGAAATTGTTGCCAGATCCCAAGCATTATATAACATAAAACTCTAGTTATTCTTTTTCTTTTCATTAAGTCTTCCACTTCACTAATTAAGGCTTTGTTCTCTTTCATTTGGATTATTATAAGGACTCTGAACTGTTGCCCTTGGCATTCTATGACTGCTTTTCCAAACTCCACTAGACATGGCTGTAGCTAAAGTACTGTAAAGAAGGTACTTTTCTTTTGTGTTAGCTTTCCTCTGCAGTCTTCAATAAAATAATCTAATGATTACTAAACACAGCCCTAATGCAAATTTCTTATATCATGTCCAACTGTTACCTTCAAGTGTACAAAACTTATTCTCAGATCTCCAAGATATTTCTCCAGGCTTCCACACATTTTCATATAGTGTTTCCTGCACCTAGGATGTTCTTCATAACAATTTCCAGTGATCAAAGTCCAGTTCACTTTTTGTCTTCTTCATGTTTTTTTTTCTCAGATATTACAACTTAATACCATTTTTTCCCCTTTGAACCCAATAGCTTTCTATACCCTTCTCATGGTGAGATTTCCTTTATATAATGCAACATGGTCATTTGAATATTTTTTGGTTTATTTACAACCTGTCAATTTCTTGAGTGTCAGAAACTAGCGTTCATCTATAAATTTATGCAGTGACCTGCACTTGGCTCAGAGTTGGCACCATAAGCATTTGTCACATTGATGAATGAATCAATTAATGAATGAATGATATTTTGATTGTGTCTACACAATGACAGATAGTTGGAAAGGGAATATGCTGATGAATACTAAGTTGATGGGCACATGATTACTCATATCACATTGAAACAAATGACTGAAGTGAAAACATTCAAATTATTTTTAGTGAAACTTTAAAGGAAATGAATTTACTATTTATACTATTCTTATAATAAAATTGGATCTATTCAAACAATTTAAAATTTTCAATTTATTTCTGAAAAAAGAAAATAAAGCCAAAATGGAAGATTGACAATATACTTTTACTATAAAGTTGGTTGAGAACTACTATGTGATGTGAATGAAGTCTCCAATTGACATATACTAACTAGGACTGTTACTTGATTATATATTCTAAGATGTTTCTTAAACATGTATATATCTTCATGTAAAGATGAAGCCTATTTTATTCTATATCATTTCCTAGTACATAATTACATATTAGTTATGGAAAATAGATAACATAACCCACGCTTGTGACTTCTTTAAAAAAAATACAAGTATCTTCTTTTTTATCATGTTAAAGAACTGCCTTTTATTAGTAATGTATAGCTAGTAAAAATTGAGTAAACTTGAAGTAATATACTTAGTATGTAAAATGTTATTGAATGACAAAAAATAGACAATGGGGATTTGGTGGCTTTTCATATTTTATTCATAACTCTTAGATGCATTTGTCATTCAAGAGCCCTTAAAACATCTTGAGTCACCTCATCACAGTGAAATGGAGAGAGAAAACAAACACATAAAATCATATTAAAATTATACTTGGCCCATTCAAGCTGACATTTAAGCTATTTTAAAACACCATTCATAATTTTTCTAGTATTATATTATTCTTTAATCCTTAGTGTGTGTGTGTCTCTAGAGAGAAGTCATTGATACTTTTTTTAAAAACCAATGTTTTAAGTACAATTGTGTGAAATCATCCTAGATTTATGTTATTTAAATAACACTGACAAAAAAACTTTGTTAGAGGAACTCTAAAGAGACCTAAAAAGTATACAGGTTCTTGCAGTTTACATTAGAAAATAAACACCCATTCCACTTCAACTCTCCTAACTTCAGAAAAATAAATGATCTTTCAAACTAGTATCCTCAAATAGTCTTTATGATTAAATAAGCCTCATGGATATTTAAATTGCATGCAAATTCCTCACATGAAAATGGAAATGAAACTTTGGATCTCATCTAAAAAATGATTTGGGAATACCTTGGTGAGGAGCGGTTAACATTTTAATACCTAGGGTGAGAGTCAGGAGGGCAATAGAAAGGAGTTATTTTTGACTATGGGCATCTCTGGAGCTCTATAACATATACGGCTGCATATCACATTAACATATAAAATTAAGTTCTGGAACCCCCCAAAGCATCATTAAAACAAGCCTCAACAAGATACAGCAAGTAAAAGTGCAGCTGGCAGAGACTAGCACTCAGCAGTGTTCAGCCTCACTAAGGAAACATTGCAGAAAGCCTGTTCATTCATTCAGTACCATCTTCCATACCTCCTGCACGTGCATTATTTTAACCCATCAGACATACAGTCAATAAATACACCATTCTGTTCATAGATTACACCTCTACCTTCTAAAACCAACTTCTTTTTTTCCAAATGGAAAAGGAACAGTTTCTTCATTTTGCTTCAAATCACAATTTTAATGAGTTTTGATATCATTGTATTAAAAATATCTGTAGTGTTTATAATTAGAGGAATCATCCTCTAGTCATTTATACTTATTATCTTTTGGAAAACAATGTTGTTTTACCTTTTAGTAGTAGGAGTGGGCATGAGAAATCATATTAAATGTAAGCATAACTCATATTCATTAATATTTATTAAAAAGTCCTATGGAAATGCTTAATATATAAATACAACAATGACTTTATGGGTAATTTAAAAATCAACCTATTTTCTCCCTTACTTATCCTAAGAATCTGGGTCACAAATCCTTGGTGGTATTAATGTTAATCTTAAAAATTTAGCCCCAGACATAACATTAAATTTGCATATTTGAAATTTGCATAATACATGAAATAGTAAACAATCTTTATGAATGGATGGACATGCCAATAAGAAAGTTAGCTCTTGTATATAAATTAAGGATTTGATGATAAATTTTAAGTATGAGTGTCAAGTCCGCCAGAGTACCAAGCAATGCACAGAATCAGTCATCTGCTAAATGGCTAGTGAGGAAAGATGAATGAATGGATGCCAGAGGAGATTATAGATCCTGGCTCAAAAATAGCCTCCACAGAATCAGATTTTTCCGTCGTTTTATCCTTCAGAAATAAACACCGAATAAGCAGTTTTTTCGCCTTAACTCTAAATAAGGTGGGGAGGATTGTACTGGTGGAAGGAGTGGCTTTGCATTTTGATTTCTTAAGAAAACCAAGTTTATGCAGTCCCTAACTCAGAAATGGAGACTCCTTTATTTTTCCTCTATTTTCCAGGTTGATTAAGAAATATCTTACCTGTATTATAAAGCAATAATATTCAAAAGGTGACAAATTGCAGCAATCATGTTTTGCTTATAGAAAATAAAAGCTCTCTGTAATTTTAGCCTCATCTAGAACCACATTTCTCCAAAACGCACACTCACTTATAATGATGTCAACCACTCCATAATGCTGTTTTGAAGAATTTTACTGCTGGAATCTTGAAAAAAATAAGTTACAACTCCTTGGGAAATAATTTGACTTTTCCACTTCAGGATTCTCTCCAACTGAATGAAAGTAGCTTTAATAAAAGCTCAACTTACTCAGCCTCATAAAATAAATAAGCATATGAACACTAGCTTATCAATATATCTAATGAATGCTGGAAATAGATTAAGTTTAGGACAATATTGTTCAATAAGAATGTGATTGAAAACAGTAAAATGGGACATTGTATATTTAGACCATCTTGCTTGCAGGACCTTAAGACCATAGACTCCCATTCATACATTCCTCCTTTGTACACTAAGGGTACTGGGATTTTGAGTTCTTTATGGATTTGTTACATAAAAAATGCAACTGATCTATTAATAGTTTACCGAAAATTCTCAAACATATTTCTCAAAGGAAGTGTACTTATGTTGGAAAGCACATTTCCTTTCCTTGGATATGGCAATGGAATGATGATTCTACTACACAAATGAGGCCACAGCCTACTAAGTCCCCATCTTACATTCTATCAAGGATACTAACCACCCTATGATTAATGGCAGTGTGAGAATTTAACTTATTTTATGCCTTATATACCATTTTTTAATTTCCATATTCTAAAAGACAAAGGAAAACAAACCTTAGAAATAACAGCTTCCAAAGTAGTATAGTACATATTAGTTTGCAAATTTTTCATTAATATATTCTTCAAAACCTTTCAGAATAAACTATAGGAAGATGAACCATTTCATATATTCCAAAAACTCAAAGATGAGTTATAGACTTTTTGATATTGAGTTAAAATTTTAATTGACTTAGAATTTTGGTATAAAAACACACTTCACAAAGTATGACATTTGAGGATTAAGTCTCCTGGTCTTCAATAAATTTTGTTCTAATGCTAGAGTAGGCAACTTTCTATTCATTTTAAAACAATTCCCTGGATGTGACCATTGGATTTTTCAATTAGAGGAGGCCCACTTAATATCTCCTGTACTCAGAAATTCTATAGGCATTATAAAGAGGGATTTTAAAGTGGTTCATAGTTATATTTTACACAGCAAGCCTTCAATTAAAATGTTATATATATACACACACATATACATATGTATGTGTGTGTGTATATATATATATATATATATGTTTTTGAAGACAAGATTCACATATACCTGCCATAAGCATTTTAAATGAGGATTCAAAGGGATGATTTTATATACTATGTCTCTTTCCTAACTCTACAAAATGGAATAGTGTTTCCACATACCTCTCCAGCAGAAATCTTGTGAAAATGAAAGAAATAATCTCTGTTAAGTGAACATGAAAATAAAATTTTGCTTACTTCAAATTTCAAGAAACCTTCAGTTAATAAAAAATAGTTAATTAAAAAATTAAGATAATGGCTATAATAGTTAATGTTTCAATGTAAGTCATGATCCTTTTGGTCAGAGAAATTTGGTTTTGTTTTGCTTTTGATCTCTGAATGATGAGAGAAGCTGTAGTTTATCCCTTGTGTGTCTCAGACAAAAAATATTTTAAAAATTAAAAAAATAATTTCTAACAAAAATAGAGTTGATTTCCTAAAAAATCACAGAATAGGTAAATGTGCAAATTAAGAATTTGATATCTCTACTTTCAGAAAAATGAACTCCATTTCCCTTGCCATTTGAATCCCACAGAAGTAGTTTATATGAAAACACTAGAAAGCATGAAACCTAATGAATGAAGAAAATATTCTGACATATGTTTGACTTTAAGAAATGCAAGAAAAAGCTATTTTGGGACTATGGGATATTTCTGATGGACTTAAATATTATGCTATAAATATATAATGGTTCTTGTAAGCATAACCACAAATGAATATCAAAGGATAAATGGTAATGTTATTTTAGAAATTATATACATTAATATCCTATGTACATTAAAAAGAGATTAACAATGGATATTTGTAAAATAAACTATTTTAAGAAGTGAAACAATTAGTCTTAAGACAGTAGTGATGAAATAAAGTCAAAGATCACTGATGAAAAAATATCCATTAAAAATATAGGTATTCTTGAGGATAGGGTACCTAAAATCTAGGCATCTGGGTTTCACTCAGAAATATTACAAAAATACCTTTCATCACTGGGTAGATTTTAGTCACAGCAACAATAATGTTTGAAATATTAACATTACGTACATGTGTACAGATTTCACAATAAAATGGGTAACTAAAATGACAAAGGATAATTTGAGATCAAAGGCAATAACATGTAATTCCAATTTCATCTTATAAATGGTACACCATGCATTTGAAAACAAGTGGGCATAGTTCTCTGCTGGGAAATATGGTAGAGTAAAACTCAGAACTCCAGACACTTGTAGAAGCTTTAATATAACAGTTGAATTGCAGAACCAAAGGCCTAGATCAATTGTTTTGAAATTATACTTTCCAGATTCTGAGATTTCCACAAGGTATATATCAAGGTACTTTTGAAAGCCGGTATATCTACAGTGGGGCAATTTTAATGCATATGCTTTGCATTATATTAAGGTCAAAACTAACCACAAATATATGTATGAGTAGTCTTTTAAGAAATGAAAAGCAGTGATATTCCAAAATCTCAAAATGCCTAATAATCTCCACTCTGTAATTGTAAATATGTCTGTTCACAAGTGATAATGATATAATGTTCCTTGGAAATTATTTTAGAAGTAATTGACAATGCTGGTATGATTATACATACAAAATTAGGTGACAAATTTCAGGTCAAGATGTCAGTATTTTACTGACTTTACTAGTAAAATTATTCTTCTCAGCCTTTAATTTCCACTAGCTAAGATAGTTTTCCCTCAAAGCTTTATTTTAAACAAACAGTATCTTTAACTGAAACATCTCAGTTGAGTTGAAATTATAAAATGGAGGTTCAGGAAGCATAGCAATAAAAACATTTATGGCTTCCATCTTCCCCAGTAATAATTTGGACACCTTTCTTATTAATTTATGTAAGCTCAATTAAAGTTTTTCTTTTGCTTTATTTTGTTTTGTTTTACTAAGAATGCATTAAAGAAAATTCTGGCTCTTCCATAAATCCATGACAACTGTTAGCATTTCATTGAAAATTAAAGCACATCGGTAGCAAAATCATTTTTTTTGTGGCACACACACACATATACATACACAAACACAAACACACTCACTGTCTCCACAATTACTAACATTATTTGAAGAAAGATATTGGGAGAAACTGTTTGTTGTATTAGGTTTCCTGATCTGTTCTTTGTGAAAGAAGCTTCCACCTTCCCACTTTTCCTCTTTCATTTGTTCATTTTGTAAACTCCCTGCAATCCACTACGCAGTAGAAAAATATACTATTTTAAAAATCAAGCACTTCAAGTCCAGTTAAAGGTAGTTTTTTGCCAATACTTTCTAAGTCATGGCTTCATAAATGTATTCGTACTAAGATATCTTTGAGATTTAGGTCAAGGTAGGCCTGGATGTCAATCTTCTTTTATTCCAAAATGTAAATTCTGCCTATTCTGCTTCCATGAGGATTTATAACAACTATACCTGAGACTCAAGTAGAATGAGTAATTCAGCAACCACTTGGTAGATTTTCAAATACAAACATTTCAAAAGATTGAGAAAAAGATATATGGATTTTATCAACCTGTGTTTCTTGACTCTCTCTTGTCTCAGAAGCTCACTGATACCACTCTGCCACTTCTCACATCTACACATGCATGCACACTCACTCATGCCATAATTTTTCAAATAAAAAAATGAATTTATACCTAGAGAATTCAAGTAACAATTTTAACTGCCTCCAGGAACCCTATTATTCTTTAAAATGCATTTCAGAATATCTTTTCTTGGCAAAGTTTTGACTACATGTAACAGCTAATACAGTAATACAGAATTTAAACTCCTTAAACTAGAAAGAAATTATCTGGAGTGTTTCATTTTTTTACAAGGTACCACTATTGTGTAGAAGTCCTTTTAACTCTGTGAACAGAGTTCTTTGATCTTATTATCTAGCCTGTAGTTTTACAACTATATACATATATTAAGGATTTGCATTGGTATAGCTATATATATATATGAATGTTTAGAATTTGCATTTATAAATAATCAGGACTATCCCATTTAAACACTGATCCCAAAAATGTGCATATATTTTACTTCACTGGTATCAAGTTAGGAATATCATTTCTAAATCTGAAATAATTCAAGCTTAAATCTATTAAGTAAACCATTTAAAATTATATGTTGTTCTCTTCTCCAATGACACATATCCCCACAGTGATCATGAAAATAGACGATTCCATTATGTTATGGTCATTCATGGTTCTGGGAGACAGAAAAGGTGGTTTCACCTTGACAGAAGTATCATTCTACTTTCATGTATGATATGACTTTAGCCTTAATGGAACAACAAAAACAATGACATATTAAATGTAAAACAGATTTAAACTTCCTGGTTTAAATCAGGGCCACAGTAAAAGTTGTGGAAGAGAAGTATGGATGCTTGACATAAGGATGATGTGCATTTGAACTTATCCACTGTGAAATCTCTTGGTATGATTCCCCTTTGGGAATCAGTTTCATTCTCCTCTTCTGTTAAGGCGTAGCTGGTGTACTGTTAGAATGTACACAGATGGAAAAAAAGAAAAGGAATGCTGACGGTAATACATAGAGGTGGGACATCACATAGGAGTGAAAGTGGGAGGGAACACTAACCATATTAGGCTTGGATGGGCAACAGCGCACAGGGAAGAAGCCCTTCCACAGCCACATTCGCAGCAACTGAAAAGCAAACAAGAGAGCCCAAGATAAGGAAGAGATCCCACTCCCTTGATACAGCATAAAGACACTGAATTCAGACAGGTGTCTGCTTTGCTTTTCAAAAGCAAAAATCCCTAAGTGCACACCATTCAATTTCTCCACAATGACTTTTAAATTAGAAAACATTTTATGGATTTAAGAAATACAGAGCTGTATTAAATAGTTATTTTTATTTTACTTAAAACATTTATCTGTAGGAAATAGATTCTGAGCCAATGTTTTTAATTATGCAATTAATATAGAAATACAAATAAAGAAGCAAGCCCCTTTAATATATCTTTCCTCAGAAATTCCTGCAAAATTTATATTCAAAAGACATTCTAAGTAACCTTTCAAATACATGTTTTGCATAGAGCCTACAAATTTAGGGGGGAGAATAATGCCTCGCTCATCTGACCCACTGGCTTCTTATGCCAGTGGCATTATTTACACCGCCTATTGGAAATACTATGTTTACATGATTTCTCCAGTCACTTATGGAAACTACCAAGTTAAATTTACATTTTCATATATTAAAAATGCATCTCCAAATAAAAATTTTCAGAGTTATTGCTATATTTATAAAAGCAAACTATATATAATATATATACTTTTCTGGATATCACAGCACTCAAAATTTTTTAAACTGTCCACATATTAATTATAAAAAATCCAGAAAATACCAAGTGAATTGTTTAACAAAGTGCCCTTTATTGTTAGAAACCACATAAACTGATGGCAGAATAGAACAGAGGTTATTTAGTACTTCAATGCCTTCACTTTCCAGTATGTTTTATGAATGTCATTTCCAGGGATTTTGAGAGAACGGTGGGTGAGTTCAGCAATGGTACCATATACCAACTGGTCTAAGCTTTTGTGTAAAATCTATCTATTTTAAACTTTAATTACTTGAAATGTATTTACTTCATTTTAAGTAAAATGAAGGAAATAAAATACAAACATCCAAGAAATTTGGAAAAGCTAATAAATTCCAGTGGATCATTTCAAAGGAAAAGAATGTGATGTTTCATGTATTTTCTCTGGAGCATTGATGATGCATTAATATTTTGGTACTACTAAGTGTCTGAGAATTTGGGTGTGGCTAAAATAAAATCATAGCAAATAAAAATGGTTATTATGACATTTATTTCCATTTTGACTCCTTATTGTATTTTAAAGAGTATGATTTTAAAAAGTAATTAATTACACTATGGAGATACTGAAATTCAAAATTATAGTATATCAAAATTCTAAAATATTTAAATAGTAAGTAAAACACGTTTTTAGCACTTTGGCAGATCTTCATTTATTTCTTTATAATTACATTTATTTCATGAAAGTCTTAAACAATTACTGATATCTTATGAAACTTAATTTTTCTATTGTTTCTGTTGGTATCAGCACTCAGATTAGGGGTTGGCAAACTAGGGTTCATGGATCAAATCTAGCCTCCATTTATTTTCATAAAAATACAGTGTTGTTGGAAAGCAGCCACACTTAGCTCTTGTTTAGGCTTCTTTGGTGCTGTTACGACAGAGTTGAGTAGCTGCAATGGAGACTGTAGTGTCTACAGTGCCTAAAACATTTGCTAACTGGGCCTTAAGGAAAGTTTGCCTACTTCTTTGCTTAGACTGTGAGATTCTTGAGAGGAGGATGATTCATTGATTTTTTTTTTTCCACAGTGTAAACACAGTGACTGATACTTGTCATTAGTGTTTTACTGTAAAGGGTATTAACCCATGACACAACTACCTCAAGTCACTGATAATTATTAATGTGGACAGTCTGCATTTAAATGTGTAATTTCAAACATCACAGTTCCAACACAGTAAATATTAAATAATAATTTTGATTGTTGACAAATGTTTCTGCTTGTTCTTTAGTGATTAGGAAAAAAAGGCAATCTTAATCAAGTATAAACATACTTCCAATTGAGTGTGCAAAGTTTATAAACTCATGTTGAATTGTGCTTAGGAAGGCAGTAACTGCACTGTGATTGGCCATCACCTAATAGGATTTGTTTAATACTTGGTCAGTGTTCCAAGACTCAAAAAACATACTAATTTTAGAATTAATATTTTATTCAGGTTCACTTAATCAGAAAAATTGTAGTATGGTTTTTGCTTTACAAATTAGGACACACATACACACATGCACACACATACATGCAATTCACTATAGCACCCAATCTAAACATTTTAGTCCTAAACAATGTAAATCACCTTACTCATTGTAACTCTAATTTCTAGTTTTAATTAAGTTTAATACAAAATCTGAAATCATGTAAAATCCAACACATTCTTTTTCCTAAGTTATTGCTTTAGATTTTGTATTGATACTTGAACTTGTTTTAAGATGGCATTTAAAAAATCACCTTGGATAAATTAGTTAACCTCTTTGTGTTTCAGTTGACAGTTATAAGACGGGGATAATAATGGATCCTGTCTCATAGGTTTTGTAAAAATAAAGTGAGAAGAAAACGTATATTCACTTAGATGAGTATCTGTCACATCATACAGTTGGGTAGAATGAGGGAGCTGCTAGTAGTATCATAATCAAAGTGATAGAATAGGTTCTCATCTCAGAGGAGCTATTTTTTTTCATGATTCATATAATATTCCCAGACTAAGTATTTCCATTTATAACATAACTAAATAAACTAATTACCTTCAAGCCAATTCATATAATACAGAATGGCTAGCATAATTAAAAATCAGTTCCACAAAGTACATTTTCTAAGGATTTAGTGATCAGAGTATACTGTGCATTTATGTATTATTAAGAAAATTAAAACTGAAGCTCTTTTTCTATGAATATCTGAAGTGGAATAGTAACCCCCCAAATAACCTTTTTTAAATAAACTCTGAGGATGCTGTCACAGTAACACCTCAGCACCAGATGGTATAAAGAACATGTTCTTTCCTTAATCAATACTCAGGGAAGTACAGACTGAAAGTGCTTACAAGCCTCAGAGATAATTTAGAAATGGAAACTAAAATGTGCTAGAAATAGCAGCCAATCTAATTTATGTGAGCTATAGTTCAGCACAGGGTACATCTGCATTCCCATCAGTTTTTAGCACCTGAAAGTCTGTAAGTAACTGCATGTAGTTATAACAAGATCATTATTACTCACATTTAAAATAGTTTAGCCCTTCCAGGCTTATAATAAAAAACTGTTGGTCTTTCTTTTAACAAGATATTTCAATTTGTCCTTTACAAGATCAAAATATGATAACACAAGCTTTCCAGAGCCAAAGAAGATTCAAATAAAATTAGTTTAGCCAAGCCTTACATAGAGTTGATCAATATATGTATGAAGTGTGTCAATGTAAGTAAGATAACCTCCCTCCTACAGAAGCATGGTGATTATAACTGTAGGGAAGAAATTCTCAAAGATACTGAATCAGAGAAGCAAGACTGCAGGCTGTGGATAAATGATGACTTAAATTCTTAGTGAGATCATACAAGTGGATAAGAAAAACACTAAGATCCTAACAGATAAATGAGATAAAGACAGGAAGAATAATTTACAAAACAAGTACTTTAGATTTTTTTTTGGTTGCAGAAAGGAGGAAGAACACTAAAAGCTTCCATAATTCACCCATTTTAAATAAAACAACAGCAAGAAGATGGTAATGCACAGGGCTGGAGGAAACAGTGGAGCTTACATCCCCATAGGAGATAGGCCACAGGGAAAAGGGGCCTCAGTCCTTTCGAAACCACCCTCAAAACTTATCAAAGAGTGATAAAAGTGTTCTAGCCTTTTGATACCAGTGCATAGCAAAATAACTAAGATCATGGAGTTCGTAGTCAAACTAGGAGCAGTTCTGCATGTATCCCTTTTAAACAGAGTAACGTAAAATGTAAGGTAGTAAGGCAATGAATCATTATAGTAAAAGCTTAGGGAAACTAGTCATTGATGTAATGAAATAATAGAAACCATACCTCATAGGGTTGCTTTGAAGCAAGAATTTGGTAATGCAATGTAAAGCTCTTTGCACTCTCTAAGGCTCACACTCAGCATTTAAAAAATTTTAATTGATATTATTATAATAATCTGATTTTAGGGCAAAGAGTGGGACACACATAATGTGCATGAGGCTGGAAGTAGATTTTAAAGGAACTAAGTAACTAATGAATATTTTGCAGTAAACAAAATATGTTTGTAGGGTCTATGATGCAATGAAAATCAATACAATATGATATATTTTTTTAATTGGGTAAAACTTAGTGCCCAGAGAAATAAAATGATGGCAGAAGAGTATATCAATCCTGTAAAAGTCATTGTGTTGGAGTGTTTCATTAATTAGTATTATAGGACAATTTCAGTGTTCTCTGATTTCAATATTTTTGTGGTTATTTCACTTTATAATTTTTAAGAAAATAAAGAATTTAAACAATTCTGATTATGATGCTTATCACAAAATATTGTCATTTACACCCTCTCAGTGTTCAGATAACAAAAAGAATTTAAGTGTGTAATAAATATTTACAACAAAACAAGCTGAGGAATTGTTCACTGATATTGTTAACTGACAATGTTAACTGTACTATGTATTTCTCAAAATATTTCACAGTGCAATACGTTTTGTATCTGTCTTAATTCACTGCCATTGTTTTAAGATATAGTACTGGTTTCCTGAAAAAGCCAGGCTAAAATTCTGCAGAAATCTTTTGCAAAAACTAGGAAAGGGATAAAAAGCATAAACCTTGTAGCAAGTAGATACCCAGACATGAGCACAGAGTGAGTGGGGAGGGGTTCCTCAGTCAGATGCTTGCTTATATTTTACACATCTGTGCAAGATATTCCTGCAAAATGTGGAGTGAAAATATGGACAACAGACTAGCCAAAACTGGCTGGTTCCAACATGGAGGAGAAATTGACCCAAACTTAACCCCAGAATACATTATACATTCATTAACATAGTAAAAATTCACACCTTCCTGCTCCATTATTTGTTCCTATGGGAACCAAATACTGTCAAAAATCCCTCTGTGGGACATGAAGGTGGAGTAACCCCAAACTCCAAAAGAAACTCCCTCTGTCTCTTTTGAAACCTAATTTCACTTGGTGAATATTCATTCCTTTTATATAAAAAAGGTTCCCTATTGTTCCTTGGGGCAACCCCTCTGAGCCTGCCCCTGCCACAACTCTTGGGCACATACTCTTGCCTTTCTCTGACCTTTTATCATCCAAATAAACTTTTAAAGCCCAATCTCTTATCATTCTTGAATTTCTTCTTGAAGTGAGACCAAGGACTCATCTCCAGGAACACAATGAGAACAGATGTGGATCCCAAACTCTACTTTTCATTCCCTATACTTGAGACACAAAGGTATAAAATTATTCTATCCTAAAAAGGAGGTATTGCAATATGGTTAGAAAGAGATTTTTATTTTATTTTTAAGTATGTTTTCTTAGTAACTCTGAGGGGAATGCCACATCTACAACACATGCTACTTATATGAGCAATCTACTCACTATTCCCAAGTTGAAATCAAGGCAAATTGGAATAGAATATAGTTATATGCAGTAATTTTTAAATCATCTTTTCTAGTTATCTGCTTCCTTCTCATATACAGCTTCTTTTCTTTTCCCTCACCAACCTTTATAGGTGTCTCCCTATTACCACCTAGGACCCTTAACCAAAAACTGTCCTCTCTGAGCACAAGTACCTGGGAGATGGGTCTTGAAACATCAGTGGGTCTCTTAGCCTTACCTAATTAAGTTCCAAGCCTGACACTCTCATATCTTGCTATGAAATGATAAGAAATATATATATTAGACTCTGCTCCTAGCTTCTGAACTTCTAAAACCCTCATAAATAAGGGTGGTAAGAGAGCTTTTTGTTTGGACATTTAGTATGAGACTCCAGTTCCTGATGCAAAGTTCTTGAAGCCCTTATAATGTCCCATGTAGTGAGAATACAAGGAACATCTCTTCTAATATTAACACTTTGACCCTGGATATTGACATAAAACTCCTAAATCTCTTGGAATTTCCTGGGTGATTGGAGTGTCTTTTGTTCTAATGAGGTGACTCTTTGTGGGCTCCTAGATGGAGACCGATCACTAGAAAAACCAAGTCATGATTAGAAGCTTGGAATTTTCAGGACTACCCCTGGTTGTCCAGAGAGGGGAGAGAGACTAGAAATGAAGTTAATGATTAATCACATGTGCATTATAAAGCCTTCATAATAACCCAAAAAGCTTCTGGGTTGGTAGACACATTCATGTACCAGGAGGGCAAGGACCCAAACTCCATGGGGCAGAAGATCCTGCACTGGGGACCTTTCCAGACCTTGCCCTAGGGATCTCTTCATCTGGCCAGTCATCTATATCCTTTATCATATGATAAACTGGTAATATAAGTTTTTCCCAGAAGTCATAGGAACCTCAGATTTGTAGTCACATCAGACAGAAGTTGTGGGTAACTTGGGGACCTACTACTTACAATTGATGGCTGAAGTAAGGAGCAGTCTCAGGACTGCATCCCTAAGTGTGGCTCTAACTCTAATTAATGTCAGAATTGAGTTGAATAGCAGGATACCCAGTTGATGTCTCAGAGAGAATTGCTTGTTGTGGAAAAAAACCCTCACATATCTGATATCAGGAACGTTGTGGGGGTGCTAATAGTGTGAGAGTAAGGGAGAAACTGCAGAAGGAGTGTGTCTTCCCAACACGTTTTTCCTCCTGTGTTTCCTGTTTCAAGGCTCTCATATATAATAATTATTTTATTATATATCATTATAATGCTATAATAAAAATCATCAAAGAGCTAAGAATGCTGGGATTGAGAGACAGGAAGCAGCTTTCCCAAGATGGGTCTGATATCAAGCTGTACCTCATTCTGTAAGGAAGCATCAGTTCTTCTGAATCTTCAAGTTATTTCACTCCCACCCACTTTACCAAGGTCATCTCCCCTTCTTCCTGTTGAAAATTTTGAAAATTTAAGTTGTTTTCATGGAGAAACCTGCTGTGGACCTTTCTTTCTTCCTTCATTAATAGTATGTTACCAGTTTTTAAAAAATGATAAATTAATTCACAAAAAATTACATACAGCATTTAAATATAAGTCTAGCCTTTATATGTCTTATGTAAATCTAGCCCTTCATGAGCAAAATATACCAAAGTTTGAAAGTTTCAAAAGATAGATGATATAAAATTACTCAATAACCTAAACTCTACTATATTCAAATGCATGTATAAAATAGAGATCACATCATATAAGTGACTAAATAAATTATACAGTTTGCAAGGATTTCTAAAACAAAACTCAGAACTCTACAAATCAGTGTTCCATGGGCAGCCATCCCTTTGTCTTAAGGACAAAGTTAGAAAAATAAGCAAACAAAACAAAACAAAACGAATTCACTTAACTTTGGAATCAGGAACTACCCTTATTTCTCACTGGAATACAGTTCTTGGGACCTAGGGATATCAACTACATGAAAGCAGAAAGAAAACTTGAAATGTTTGAGACTAGTATTTAGATTACATTTCAACTGGGATATTTTCCCCCAAGCTATACTTAATATTGATTCACTGTTCTTTTAATCATTGTAATGGTCCAGAGATCATTACAAAACATGTTCTTCTTCCATGAATGCCATACTTAAAGGTGTTGATTCAAGGAGCCAATGTTACTAAACATGTTAGATTCCGTTTGCTTATTCCAGTATATATTTGGAAACTCAAAAAAAATTTCACCAAATATCAACCACATTTTTTATAAGCTTTTTGCAGCAATAGTAGATACAATCATTCTCATTATTAGCAAACATTACTGAGAATCTATATGCTATGCTTTAACTATAAGAAATTATATAAAAGCAACTTTCTACTTGTATTATTCAATGCTTCTAAAACTGGCCCCAGATTAGAATCAACATAGGAGATTTAAACAAACAAACTATATATAGGCCTTATGCCAGAACCATTAAATCAGAATACCTTGTTTTTGGAACCCAGGCATCATTATTTTTCAAAAGCCATTAGTTGACTCTAAATATCCTCCAGGTTGAGGGCTACTGATCCAATAGGTACTTAATAAATACTGGTAATTTGAATGATGTGTCCTATAATAGTCTTGGGGAATTTACTTAATGAATACAAAGGAAAAGGTTTATATTAGCATATTAATGGTCTGCATGTTAATAAAAACTTCTAAGTACCTTGAGGTGCTTAAAAACAATTTGTTCACTGCTAAGTACTTTAAATAATTCTCCTGCAATTTGTTTGTAATGTTAATTTATATTATCTACAGATGAAGACTCATTTGTTAACTAACTGTAAATTCCATCCTATCTTCTGCTTTTTTAAACCACAAGTTTTTTTCCTAACATTAATCTTTACAGATATTTTTAATGCAAGTGTAATGTTTAACAACAGACTTCTGTACACTTCTACATTTCAATACTAGTTAGTTGGATTATCTAGGAGTCATAATCTCAAACGAAAGAACAAAACTAATATGACCTGTATTGCATGTCCCCATTTTGACCTTCTGAGCTATCAGACAACAGACTTACATAAAGATATGTGAAAGCAAAGCTCAGTTTCGCCACATGAGTGTCAGGAGAACCTTCAAAATTGATGGATATTTTGATATAAAGGATTTTCTCTTTGAACTATTATTCATTTAAACTAGAACTACACACACACACACACACACACACACATTTATTGTATTTGTATATAGAGAAAGCTCTTGCCATTGTCATTAATGAGGCAGGAAGGAATGGAGATGAGGCTGGGGAGGGTCACAGGCAGAGGCCATGGAAGGCCTTGTAGACTGGTCTAACTCACAGTCAATTAGACATCCCATGTGCATTTACGCCCCCATGCTTTCTGCCTCACATACTGTCAACCCACTTGTAAAATTTCTTTTCATTCTCCAAATCCAAGTTAAATCTACCATATCTGTAACAATATTTCTGTACTCATTAAGGCAAAAACCATCTTATCTATTCTCTTCTTATACCAATTTGTTAAACTATAATTGTGCCCCAATGAAATTTCCTGCTTGCATGACTGTCTCACTTAGACTGTCCATGCTGTCAAAGTAAGAAGCGTATCAGAGTCAAATCTTATAAAAAACGCAAATTCTACAGGTCACCAAGTCAGGAAAACATCTACTTTAGTGAGCCTGTAACAAAAGAGAGGCTACATCGTTCATTAAGTACTTGAGTGAGAAGCAGCTGCAGTGTTATATTTTGAACAAAAAATTAGATTGTTTCACCTTTTCATACAGTACTTAAATTTTTACAGTATTCAAATTTACCCTTTTCATCTTCCTGTGAATTGCTTTCCTTTGTTTTGAAGTCCTAGTTTCCTACCTATGTCCTTGTCCTTATTTCAGAATGACATATTCCTCATTTTGTCTGACTGATTTTGGAATCTTAAGTCTGTGTGGATTCCATGTTCTTCTGAAATTAAATTAGATTTTCCACTTTTAATCTGTCTCATGTCAATTTGATTCTTAGACTAGCTGGAGAACCTTGAAGAGTAGAAGAAAAATTTTCCTCCCCCCCACTTCCCTGACCAATCGCCCAGGATGCCCTACTTGTAGTTGGCCCACCTCCAGGGTCTCCATGCCACCAGCCTCCAGTTGGGGTCAATGGGAGGCCTTCCCCTTTTTTCACTCTGAAGCTTTTACTCTCCACTGTCTGTCTGTCTTGGGTTTTCTGCCAAATGCAAGTGATAGTGGCTAATTCCCTTGCTATCACCAGCTCTTAACAGTCTCTCTTTGTTCTCATTTTGGTGTTTTTTTGTATGTTCCCACTGAAGAGATAATCTTTACTAGTTCAAACTAGGGCATTACATAGATTCATCTTTGCAATCAACTACCATCTTATTATGATATGGTATAATAATAGCATTGATATACAAAATATAAAATCATGTGTTTCTTTCTCTATAGGACAATGCCTTTACTAAGCAAATCTCAAGTACCTCCATTTCTAGAAGCCTGAGGTTACTATCAGCTCCTTCCGCTGAACTTTTTCCTCCCAGTCATTTCACAGCTGAAACAGATCTATCAGTAAAGCCTTTATAGAGGAGCATATGACTGGCATGACTAGCCTGCTTGTGCTTAGCTATTTTAGGTCTTAATTTATTTTGAGAGAAGTAGAGAGGAAAAAGTAAGGAAAAAGTATTTTTCAGATAAAGTAGCAAAAAAGTAATGCTAATTTTACCAGCTTAAAAAAAAAAAAACAGAGCTCTAATAGTAATGTTTATTTTACACACTCATTTACCTTAATGAAAGAATAATATTAATTAAAAATATGAGATGGTCAAAAAAAGGGAAGAGATTAGTCAAAAGAATAAGCTAAATATGTTAAGTTCTGATTTATTTAGCTTCCTCCATTATAGCTGTTGACTATTTTTCCAAAAAGTCAGAAATTAGGACAATCACCTTAACCACACCAACTATGTAACATGCTATGTAAAAAGTACACTAAAATGTATGGGAAAGGTTAGCAGCAAAATGCCTCAGTAATGTTAAAATATCAGGATGTTTATCCAAGGAAACTGCCATTAATCTGAAGTCCAAAGATAACTGGAAACTACCACTTATGTCTTCCATGTACAATTCATCATATTAAGGAGCTTCTTGTTATCAGGTGGGTCTGGGCCAGTTTTCCTGAAAATACAGCAGTCTAAAAATGTGAATATTTGAGTCTAAGGAGATACAATGCAATGGGTGGGCAGATGGAAGCAAGAGTGATAGTGATTTTCACTTTAGGACATATGATATACTAAGATGTTCCCTTGATAGACTGCCAGGCTGGGTTATTTAAGAGTGCTCTTGGCAGGGGGAACGTTTCGAAAGGTTGCAGACACAGGTGCAGGATGCAGTCTCCCTGGCTTGGGAAATGATGGGAACAAATGGGCCAAATTGCATAGGTTCCAATCAGGTAGTAGAAATGTACAGAAGAACTATCCATTTTTATTTCTTGAATGAAGACTTAGAAGACTAGGAGCTTGGACAGAAATAAAGTGGGTAGTAAAATAGACATCTACAAGAAATTCAAAGTAGCTGTTTTCCAATTGGGGATGGAGAGTGACAGCACACACTAAAACAAGTTTAATTATAAATTTCTAGGGTTCCAGAAGTCTAGCTTTATCCTGGTCTTCTGCATTCCAATGGACTAGAAAAGAGGTGAATTCAGCAGACCTCTATATGAACATTTGAGTAGGACTAGGTCAGAAAAAGTCATATTATCAAAACCAGAATAAATCAGCAAGAGGTCCTTATGTATTAGCAAACATGAAAGCCATAAATGAAGACTTCTGGTTTATCTGGTTTATTGTCTCATCAAAATTTATATGTAAACAATGTTCAACATCACTTATCACATCAATACTGAATTTATGGTGATATGATGATAGCTTCTTAGATTCTACATCATCTTTGGCATGATGAAATAGAAATTAGTAATTTCTATTTCATCTTAAATTTCATCTTAAAAGTTGTCTGAGGAAGATTGGACCTGTAGATTGGCGTTTTCCTGGTAATTTTACTTATAGAAATTTAAGTAAATCAGAATAATTCCACAGATTTAGTATCTACACTACATAAATAGTTATGCTGAACTTATTACTCTTAAAAAAGGAGCATTGTGTTGCTGGCATATACGAAGATCTCACAAATAACTTCAGCTGTGAAGATTTGTGGTAAGATGCCAGTGTATCTAGGAAAACTTAATATTAAAATAGAAAATGTTCCACTTAGTTTTATATTCCTACATATTTTTAAAGATGTTTGTTCAAGTCTTGCTCTGTAATTATGTACTATAGTTATATTTTACATCATTATGTGTACTATTTCTCCATATTTTGAAACAAGTATCTCTTTCCATTAGTGAAAATATTAAAAAACAAAGTATTAAACAAAGTTAGATAATATTAATTGAAACTCAATATAAGTAATAGATTTTTAAAAAAATGTTGGCAAGATGTATATAGCATCTATGGATAGAATTAATTAAACCAATGCCTACTAAGTTTGCTACAGGAAAATCAAATGAAATAGGCATAAGAATGTCAAAGCAGTGCTAGGAATTCCCAGGGTCAGAGGTATGGAAAGCTCTTCTAGATGGATAAGAGGTATTTGTGAGATACATGGAGGTATTTTAATCCTATGAAATACACAGTCTGGAAGTACACTGAGGAGGAATTATAAAGTTGGTCTAAGAACAGCCTACGGGAAAGAGAGAGGCTTTCCTCTACTAATCACCGCAAGGAGGTCCCAATTTGCCAACTTGAGGGTATGTTGCTTCTCAGGATTTGGGGTAGTGTGAAGAGGAGGCAAAAACAAAACAAAACACACTGCTACCACACTCCCAGCCATCTTTCTTGCCTTTCAATCT
This sequence comes from Manis javanica, assembly GCF_040802235.1. Lineage (NCBI taxonomy): Eukaryota > Metazoa > Chordata > Mammalia > Pholidota > Manidae > Manis > Manis javanica. Next base: position 121,573,508 of record NC_133160.1, on the reverse strand, counting down.
ACCCTGACTCAAGAAAACTCAACAATGACCGGCATAAAGATACAGAACCCAACATCAGATCATAAGAACAGGAGGAAAAAAGGAAAGGTTACTAAAAAAGTTAATCAGTGATTTAAAGAAAGAAACCACAAGTAATAATTAAAACCCACTGACATTATTATCTGCAATACTGATGGCTACAAGAGAGTAGAACAATGCCTATGGACTACTGAGAACAAATGCATGACAAAGATCTAATACAGCAAAGTATGTCATTTTTCTGTGAGATTAAAAAGTCAGGGGAGTAAGAAATAATGAGAGAGAAGCAAAGAGTAAGTGATAGTAAGAGAATTTTGATAAGCAAGACACTTGGGATACAATATGTTTTGTGACACTAAAGCTATCACAGACATCAGATATGTCTGCAATCCCTCCCTCCATGCCAGGAGAAAGAATTCAGCCACTTCAGACTGAGTTGCTAATCTATTAGAAATATTTTTTTCTTTCCAGGTTCATGCAAATTTTAAAAAGAGCACAGATCTTGAACAAATGTGGCTTTTAAGTGATGTTTAAAATCATTTGGAACATTTTATTGTTCACTTGCTTCATTTCTCAGCAATGAGTATACTCCTAGACATGGCTCAGAAAATGAACTGATATTTTTGTTAAATAGATGGTCTACGTTTTGGTATAGGACAGTGCTATTGATTTCCCTGTAGAGCTGGATGTGAGGTTCTTGTGAGAGGCTGTGCTATTGTGACTCTGGGAGAACTGGTTAAATTCCCATAAACCTTGCAGTCTTCCACCTGAGCCCAACATCTCTTTAGGCATGGCAGCATGCTTACTCTGTCAGGTGGGGATCACATTCTTACAGATATGGAGCTTCCAGCAAATGGAGCTTCAGACAAAAACTCTATTTTGCTCTGTGGTTAGGCTTCTGGCCTCCTTTGTGCTTCATACTTGATGAAATCTGAGAGTCTCTAGATTCTTTGCTAAAATAATTTTCATCTTTGCAAATCAGTGGTACTAACTTGTCTCCAATACCGTAAACACAGTTTTTTCCTTTCAAATGTTTGCCTCAATGTAACTGAGACTTGCCATGATGTTTATGTGTTTGAGCTGTAAGAAGTTGCAGGTGTAATATTCAATAATGTTGAGCAATTGAGCCAGTAACCCTCTTGGGATCAGTTTCCTAGGATGATTTACTTCCCACAGTGGGCAATTAGTCGTTGCTATGTTCCTGGCCTTTCTGGCACTACTTTGTCCTGATCCCCATTTGTCAGTTATTAATAAATTATGATCTGCTCTCTAATTATCTGTGATTCAGAGCCTTTGAAGGAAAAACATGTAATCATGAGAAGAATAGAAAGGATAACAACTCTCAGATATTAAATCAATACACATGCCTGGATTTATTACAGTTTTATAAAGTTGTATCTATTGCTAATTCATGAACCACTGAGATTTGTTTTTAATGAGCTCTTTCCTAAAATCATTGATTGCATGTGTAATTACAAATATTTGTTTATCATTATTTTAAAATAAAATACTATTAGATAAGATTTTTTCATAGAATACTTTTCTTACAAAACTTAATCAAGTTCTGAAACTATATAATCCTAGTTTTGTTAGAAATGTCAAATATATCAACATATCCATGATGCCCCAAACCTGAAGAGAAATACAAACATGCTAACCAACCTTATAAAAGCTACTACTGCTTGATGTCACCAGGTGCATCACCACACTGCATCAGAATGTGCAGGTATCAAATAAATAATATGAATTACTGAAGATTTCTTGACTCCTAGGCAATACTTCTTTGAAATCATTGCCTTTATTTTGTGATGGCACCAAAAATGTCATTACTCAGCAAGAAAGCACATTTATGGGCTAGGTATTCCATTATGCTTGTGTTACACTTTTTGTTTTCCTAACTATCAACACTAATAAGGAAAAATGAGACAAAGAACTACAAATGGTGATTGATGCACAGTTATTCCTTAATTCAATAATTTATGTGGTATTCATTCAATGAAGTTATATGAGAGAGCCACAGAGTCTTTATCCTCCAAATATTTACTGGTGGGTGGAAGAGAGTAGATATTTATTCAATGTATTATAATTTGTGGTTGAAACTGTTATATTTCATGAGAAATACTGATATATAGTTCTGAGGGGTCAGTGGAAGGAAAGAATCCTTTGGTTAAGGGAATCTAGAAAGGTTTTGTGATAGAATGGTTGATGTGGGTCTCGACATATGGGTTAGGTTTAAATATTGGGAGACGAAATGGAGAATAAGAAAAAAGGCACAGAGTGACATCCTTTTTCCTCATTCTCGGTTCATGTGCTTTGTATGAAAGTGACCCTATCTTCAGATTCAGGTGTGATATCCTGCTGTGCTGGGCCAGGCAGTGTAACTTTTCCATCTTCTTCTTAGGGCTGATCTCAGTGCTACTGGAAAACACTCTGCGGTGCTGGGTATAAGGTTCTTATCAGATCCTGTGCCATATGAGCTCTGTAAGTGCTTTAAATCTCTGGAACTTTTCATAAACATGGTCTATAATTCTCCTTTAAAATAAACTACTTTGAATTTGGTTTCTGTCATAAGCAACCAAAGAAGTCTGGGAAAATAGTATAATGCTGGAAAGGTAGTTTGAAGCATATTTTTAAGAGTCTTGGACTCCAGCTTCACTACTCTAGTAGTACGGTCATCGTACGTTTATGGAGAAATGTACCCTATAATCAGAGTATTCAAGATGACAATACATCTATCACAGGAAACATATATAAAATGATGAACTAACCTTGGTTCAGTTGGTAAAAAAAATTTTGAGGGAACACACTTCACAAAATCAGGAATCGTCATGGAGTTGGTGACATTTGATGTGTGTGATTTTACAGTAAATGCAATATACCAGGTACAATATCCCAACAAAGGATAGAGGGAGGAACCTGCCTAGAGTCAGACCTGGGCTCAAGTCCCAGGCCGTCACTAACTAGCTGTACACAGTAGTTCATGTTCTAGATATTTTCCCAGTTGGGGAGGGGGTCACAGATTAAAAGATTTTTTTATCTTGGACTTGACATTCTGGTAAGGGAGCAGATAAAAAAGAAAAGAAAAAATATATATAGTTATACCACATACATATATTTATATATAGCATATAATGGCAATAAGCATGATGAAAATACAAATCCAGGTAAAGGTGATCTGATGTGCAGTGGAAGAAATCACGGGTCATCATTTTAACCTCAACTAAGAGCATGTGATCAAGCAAAGACTTGAAAGGAGGAGGACACCATGTGGTTCTCTGGGGTAAGGGAGATTTAGGCAGCCGGCCTTAAGACTGGACTATTACTACATTGTTGCCTTAAGACTGGACTATTATTACATTGTTGCCCTAAGACTGGACTATTATTACATTGTTGCCCTAAGACTGGACTATTATTACATTGTTCAAGAAACAGCAAGAAGATGATTTTATCAAGTATAAATTGTTGCTAGAACTAATACTGAGACATACTGTTGTGAAAGATACTATGTAAAACTCCTGGGTCAGTGCCTCCTGGTGGGCAGAATGTAATTCATGCTAGGTAGTATTGAACTCATTATCAATACTATTACTGTGTTACCTCCATTGGGCAAAGAGACTTCTCTGAAGGTTTGAGAATACTTCATACACTTTAAAAAGTACTCACTTAAGAAGCTTTGATATTACATGCAGGCAGAACTTTGGTACTTGTCTGAATTAAATAGTTGCATTCATAATTATTTCATTTGGCTGCAAAGGAGCTTGAAGAAAAGTTTCTAAGTCCACTGGATTTTCCCATTAAGCCATTCTTTTTCCTAATATAAGAACTGTAACAGGCATGCAATATGAATGCAAATATTTCTTGAATTAATGAATGAGGCCATCATTTTGGACCAAAGGAAAAAAATTACCTTGAAGGGAGTGGGGTCCATTCATATTCAAGGCTAAGCACCTTAAAGGAATCTTTCCACTACTTCAGGAGCTATAGATATTTTGGTTTTATTTTTCAAGTTTTTAAATTAGCAGATAGCTTTACCTTCCTTGTGTTTATATGCAAGAATGTGCAAATGAGCATGGGAGCGCATGTGTGCAATGGGGGTGTGTCTTTAACCTCAGAGTACATATGGAATTACTTGAATTAAAAAAGCAAAGCTCAGAAATATTTTAATTAAATTCATGGAAATGTAATAAATGAGGTATCAGAAACAAAGCATTAAAAAATATTGTTTAGGCAGAGCCAAGATGGCGGCATGAGTAGGACAGTGGGACTCCCCTCCCAAAAACATATATATTTTTGAAAATACAACAAATACAACTAATCCTAAAAGAGAGACCAGAAGACACAAGACAACAGCCAGATTACATCCACACCTGGGAGAACCGAACACTTTGCAAAGGGGGTAAGATACAAGCCGCAGCCCGGCGGTACTGAAGCCCCTCACCCCAGCTCCCGGTGGGAGGAGAGGGAACCCAGGACTGCTAAATACCCAGCCCCAGCCATCAGCACCAGAGGCACACACAGTGTATGCATGGGGTCCTGGATACTAGGAAAACAGGACAGTAAGACCTTTGAGTGGGTTCCGAAGCCGGTGCCCCTGTGACAAAGAAAAGCGAGTGCTTTTTGAAAGTCTTAAAGGGACAGGGATCCCACTGCTGGAAGGAAGCATCCCGGGTCACAGTCCAGCAGCTGGAAATTCCAGGGAACTCCGGGCACACTAACCCCCTGGGCAACAGCTCTGAGACCACTCACGGAGGTAAACAGCCCCTGGTCCATTACACCTCCAGGGCCCCGCCATCGCAGAGCTACAGCCTGAGGTTGGCCACACCCACAGCAAGGGAGCTTCATCCATACCCGCCAGGCAAGATACAGAGACCCAGTCTATACGCAATTGTCCAACACAAGCCACTAGGGGTCACAGTTGTCCCAGTAAAGAAAGGCCAGGAGCAAGTGGAAAGTCTTGGCTCTCCCAGCTGACAGATGAGTCAATAGCTCACCATTGCACCTTTCAACATGAAAAGGCAAAAAAAATTTGATCCAGACAAGATGAACCCAGACAGCTTTGACATCTTCTACATCTTTCCCTGAGAAGGAACCTGGGTAGATATATTTAACCAGTCTTCCTGGAAAAGAATTCAAAACAAAAGTCATAACCATGCTGATGGACTTGCAGAGAAATATGCAAGAACTAAGGAGGGAGAATACAGAAATAAAACAAGCTCTGAAAGGATTTCAAAAGAGAATAGATGAAATGCAAGAGACCATTAATGGACTAGAAAACAGAGAACAGGAATGCAGAGAAGCTGATGCAGAGAGAGATAAAAGGATCTCCAGGAATGAAAGAATTTTAAGAGAACTGTGAGACCAATCAAAACGGAACAATATCTGCATTATAGGGGTACCAGAAGAAGAAGAGAGAGAAAAAGGGATAGAAAGCATCTTTGAAGAAATAATTGCTGAAAACTCCCCCAAACTAGGGGAGGAAATGGCCTGTCAGACCACAGAGGTACACAGAACTCCCATGACAAGGGATCCAAGGAGGGCAATACCAAGACACATAATAAATAAAATGGCAAAAATCAAAGACAAGGACAAAGTATTAAAGGCATCCAGAGAGAAAAAAAAGGTCACCTACAAAGGAAAACTCATCAGGCTATCGTCAGACTTTTCAACAGAAACCCTACAGGCCAGAAGAGAATGGCATGATATACTTAATGCAATGAAACACAAGGGCCTCGAACCAAGAATACTGTATTCAGCACGATTATCATTTAAATATGAAGGAGGGATTAAACAATTCCCAGACAAGCAAAAATTGAGGGAATTTGCCTCCCACAAACCACCTCTACAGGGCATCTTACAGGGACTGCTCTAGATGGGAGCACTCCTAAAAAGAGCACAGAAAAAATAAACGACATATGAAGAAGGGAGGAGGAGGAATAAGAAGGGAGAGAAATGAAGAATCATCAGACTGTGTTTATAATAGCTTAATAATCTAGTTAAGTTAGAAAGTAAGATAGTAAAGAAGCTAACCTTGAACCTTTGGTAACCACAAACTTAAAGCCTACAATGGGAATAAGTACATACCTTTCAATAATCACCCTAAATGTAAATGGACTGAATGCACCAATCAAAAGACACAGAGTAATAGAATGGATAAAAAAGCAAGACCCATCTATATGCTGCTTACAAGAGACTCACCTCAAACCCAAAGACATGCACAGATTTAAAGTCAAGGGATGGAAAAAGATATTTCATGCAAACCACAGAGAGAAAAAAGCAGGTGTTGCAGTACCAATATCAGACAAAATAGACTTCAAAATAAAGAAAGTAATAAAAGATAAAGAAGGACATTACATAATGATAAAGGGCTCAGTCCAACAAGAGGATATAACCATTATAAATATATGCACCCAATACAGAAGCACCAACATATGTGAAAATATACTAAGAGAATTAAAGGAGGAAATAGAATGCAATGCATTCATTTTGGGAGACTTCAACACATCACTCACTCCAAAGGACAGATCCACCAGGCTGAAAATAAGTAAGGACACAAAGGCACTGAACAACACACTAGAACAGATGGACCTAATAGACATCTACAGAACTCTACATCCAAAAGCAACAGGATACACATTCTTCTCAAGTGCACATGGAACATTCTCCAGAATAGACCACATACTAGGCCACAAAAAGAGCCTCAGTAAATTCCAAAAGACTGAAATCCTACTAACCAAATTTTCAGACCACAAAGGCATAAAACTAGAAATAAATTGTACAAAGAAAGCAAAAAGGCTCACAAACACATGGAGGCTTAACTACATGCTCCTAAATAATCAATGGGGCAATGACCAAATAAAAATGGAGATCCAGCAATATATGGAAACAAACTACAACAACAACACAAAGCCCCAACTACTGTGGGATACAGCAAAAGCAGTCTTAAGAGGAAAGTATATAGCAATCCAGGCATATTTAAAGAAGGAAGAACAATCCCAAATGAATGGTCTAATGTCACAATTATCAAAATTGGAAAAAGAAGAACAAATGAGGGCTAAGGTCATCAAACTGAGGGACATAATAAAGATCAGAGAAGAAATAAACAAAATTGAGAAGAATAAAACAATAGCAAAACTCAATGAAACCAAGAGCTGGTTCTTCGAGAAAATAAACAAAGTAGATAAGCCTCCAGCCAGACTTATTAAGAGGAAAAGAGACTCAACACACATCAACAGAATCAGAAACAAGAAAGGAAAAATCACAATGGACCCCACAGAAATACAAAGAATTATTAGAGAATACTATGAAAACTTATATGCTAACAAGCTGGGAAACCTAGGAGAAATGGACAACTTCCTAGAAAAATACAACCTTCCAAGACTGACTCATAAAGAAACAGAAAATATAAACAGACCAATTACCAGCAACGAAATTGAAGCGGTAATCAAAAAACTACCAAACAACAAAACTCCCGGGCCACATGGATTTACCTTGGAATTTTATCAGACTTATAGAGAAGACATAACACCCATTCTCCATAAAGTTTTCCAAAAAATAGAAGAGGAGGGAACACTGCCAAACTCATTCTATGAAGCCAACATCAGCCTAATACCAAAACCAGGCAAAGACCCCACCTAAAAAGAAAACTACAGACCAATATCACTGATGAACGTAGATGCAAGAATACTCAACAAAATATTAGCAAACCGAATTCAAAAATACATCAGAAGGATCATACACCATGACCAAGTGTGATTCATCCCAGGGATGCAAGGATGGTACAACATTCGAAAATCCATCAACATCATCCACCACATCAACAAAAAGAAAAGACAAAAACCACATGATCATCTCCGTAGATGCTGAAAAAGCATTTGACAAATTCAACATCCATTCATGATAAAAACTCTCAACAAAATGGGTATAGAGGGCAAGTACCTCAACATAATAAAGGCCATATATGATAAACCCACAGCCAACATCATACTGAACAGCGAGAAGCTGAAAGCTTTTCCTCTGAGATCGGGAACAAGACAGGGATGCCCACTCTCCCACTGTCATTCAACATAGTACTGGAGGTCCTAGTCACGTCAATTAGACTAAACAAAGAAATACAAGGAATCCAGATTGGTAAAGAAGAAATCAAACTGTCACTATTTGCAGATGACATGATATTGTACATAAAAAATCCTAAAGACTCCACTCCAAAACTACTAGAACTAATATTGGAATTCAGCAAAGTTGCAGGATACAAAATTAACACACAGAAATCTGTGGCTTTCCTATACACTAACAATAAACCAATAGAAAGAGAAATCAGGAAGAGAATTCCATTCACAGTAGCACCAAAGAGAATAAAATACCTAGGAATAAACCTAACCAAGGAAGTGAAAGACCTACACCCTGAAAACTATAAGACACTCTTAAGAGAAATTAAAGAGGTCACTAACAAATGGAAACTCATCCCATGCTCCTGGCTAGGAAGAATTAATATCATCAAAATGGCCATCCTGCCCAAAGCAATATACAGATTCGATGTAATCCCTATCAAACTATGAACAGTATTCTTCAATGAACTGAAACAAATAGTTAAAAAATTCATATGAAAACACTAAAGATCCTGAATAGCTAAATCAATCCTTAGAAGGAAGAATTAAGTGAGGGGGATCTCACTCCCCAACTTCCAGTTCTACTACAAAGCCACAGTAATCAAGACAATTTGGTACTGGCACAAGAACAGAGCCCAGACCAATGGAACAGAATAGAGACTCCAAACATTAACCCAAACATATATGGTCAACTAATATTCAATAAAAGGGCCATGGACATACAATGGGGAAATGACAGTCTCTTCAACAGATGGTACTGGAAAAACTGGACAGCTACATGTAAGAGAATGAAACTGGATCACTGTCTAACCCCATACACAAAAGCAAATTCGAAATGGATCAAAGACCTGAATGTAAGTCATGAAACCATAAAACTCTTAGAAAAAAACATAGACAAAAATCTCATGGACATAAACATGAGCGACTTCTTCATGAACATATCTCCCCGAGCAAGGGAAACAAAAGCAAAAATGAACAAGTGGACTATATCAAGCTAGAAAGCTTCTGTACAGCAAAGAACACCATCCATAGAACAAAAAGGTATCCTACAGTATGGGAGAATATATATGTCAATGACAGACCCGATAAAGGCTTGACATCCAAAATATATAAAGAGCTCACCCACCTCAACAAACAAAAAGCAAATAATCCAAATAAGAAATGGGCAGAGGAGATAGACAGTTCTCTAAAGAAGAAATTCAGATGGCCAACAGACACATGAAAATATGCTCCACATCTCTTGTCATCAGAGAAATGCAAATTAAAACCACAATGAGATATCACCTCACACCATCATCGAAAAGACAAATAACAACAAATGTTGGTGAGGTTGTTGAGAAAGGGGAACCCTTCTACACTTCTGGTGGGAATGTAAATTAGTTCAACCATTGTGGAAAGCAGTATGGAGGTTCCTCAAAATGCTCAAAATAGAAGTACCATTTGACCCAGGAATTCCACTTCTAGTAATTTACCCCAAGAATGCAGCACTCCAGTTTGAAAAAGACAGATGCACCCCTATGTTTATCACTGCACTGTTTACAATAGTCAAGATATGGAAGCAACCTAAATGTCCATCAGTAGATGAATGGATAAAGAAGATGTGGTACATATACACAGTGGAATATTACTCATCCATAAGAAAAATACAAATCCTACCATTCGCAACAACATGGATGGAGCTAGAGGGTATTATGCTCAGGGAAATAAGCCAGGCAGAGAAAGACAAGTACCTAATGATTTCACTTATATGTGGAGTATAAGAACAAATGAAAACTGAAGGAACAAAACAGCAGCAGAAGCACAGCACCCAAGAATGGACTAACAGTTACCAAAGGGAAAGGGACTGGGGAGGCCGGGTGGGAAGGAAGGGATAACGGTGGGAAAAAAGAAAGGGGGCATTACAATTAGCATGTATAGTATGAGGGGGGCACGGGGAAGGCTGTGCAACACAGAGAAGACAAGTAGTGATTTTACAGCATCTTACTATGTTGATGGACAGTGACTGTGAACGGGGATGTGGGGGGGACTTGGTGAAGGGGGAAGCCTAGTAAACATAATGTCCTTCATGTAATTGTAGATTAATGATACCAAAATAAAATTTAAAAAAATAAAAATAAAAAAATAAAAATTATGCATATTAATTAAAAAAATATTGTTCAATATCATGATGTCTATATTGAGCAAGGTTCAAAGAAGAAATAGTTTCTGTCACTGAAAGACATTTGTTTACCTTCGTATTTTCTAGATCACTAAATCCTTGTAACTTAAGCTTTATATCAGACTGAGAAGTGTCCAGTAATAAACAATTAGACTGCAGGTTTCAAACGGGATCAGAGAGAAAAAAGTTAACTTAATAATATTAATGATCATCTTCAAAGGAAAGAAAAAGAGAGGGAGGACACTGTAAATAGCTTTCTCAAACATGTAACTGTAATAGTGTAGAGATGACAATCATTGGGGAAAGTTTGGTTGATTAATTTGTATCCATTAAATAGCATATATGAGAAAAAACAACAAAATTAAGATATAGTAAGAAAGTTATCAATGTGCAATGTCATTATAGATGAAAGAGAAAGATTAAAAAACAATTACAACGTGCTGTGCATATCACCAGAATTAATTCATATCCATCTTAGGAAATTAGCTCCTAGTTTGATGAGGTCACATCAATTGTTACATAGTTTGATAAAAAAAAAAGTAAATTAATGGGAAAGAAAGTAAAAAGGAGAGTCTGAACCATGCAGAATATGTTCGATGGAATATTTAGCACCTTTGCATAGGAAGATCCTAAGATGTGATAATTCCTTGTAATTTTTTAAATAGGATTTTCCCTTCAAGATCAAACTTGTCCACATTATTTTAAACTCTATCTAGGTAGGAAGATTCCAAGAGATTTCTGCATAATCAATTATAGCCTAAAAAGATTAGAAAATCTCTGATTTACTTTTCATTTTTCAATGTACTTTAGAATTAATAAATTGTTTTTTTTACCCATAGTATTATAATTCTCAATTTTTTTTCAGTCTGAAAACAAATACAAATTGTCAGTGAATATGTATAGTTAAGATGTATTTTCTCCTAGGCACAAATGATGCTATAAATTGTCAATAAATAGTACACAAAAGTGATATTAATATTTTTGTAATGTCAAAATTAATTTATATCTACACTGAGGAGTCAAGGTATTTGCAATTAAAAAGACATTTTACTTAAAAGCAAATATTTGACGTATAATATATTCAAAAAGTCCAAAAGTGAAAAAAGAGTGTAAGTTCAAAGTGAGAGGGCCATCTAAATATCATATTTTTGTGTGTGTTTATCAATCATATTTGCACACAGAGAGGAGAGGAAACATATAATTCAATGTCCTTTGACCATTGCTGGAACATAATTTTTTCAATAATTTGTTAGTACTTAAAAATTATCTCCCAAATTTGTGTTAGGTTTTGGCCACATTTCTTTATTCATTTTCATTTTATTTGACAAATCTTCACTGAGCTAATTCAGGATACTTAAGGTTGTATAAGGTAAGTAAGATTTTCTTAGTCAAGACAAAAATTGCAGAGTTCATTGCCTTGAATGAGATAGGAATAGTCCTTCAAGAATCATACCATTTAGCTTTTGAATAAGTATATTTATATAATACAAACATAAAAGAACTTGTCTATGAAAAAGTAAAATAAAATGGCCAAAGGTATTTCTATTATAAGACAAATCACCCCTGAAATTTTATAATGTACATTCAACAAAATGAGGTAATAAAAATTTCATGCAAAGAAATTCACTTGTTAAAAGGTATAAATCTCAGATTGCTTTTTGGTAAAATTCATTTTCTTTTAAACTGCAAATGCCATCTTAGCATCATAAGCAGAGTTATGAAATTAAATTAAGAAAAAAATATAATATGAATAAACAATGAAGAAAGTCATAAGGTATCGCTGTTTTTTTTTAAGTAACACAGTCCTGTAAGACAATGCATCTAAACATTTATCTTACCATCTCTTGGATTCAGTCATGCTGGTAATTAAGCTTTGTCTCTTGGGTGTAGATGTGATTTCAGTATAACTGATAAATTATACTAAAACTTAGTCGTTCTTTTACAGTAAATTCAGGTACATATAGAATTCATGTGTGTGTGTGAGTGTGTGCGTGCACTAAAGCTATACTGTCCTTCAGTACCAAATAATAGGTAGATTGAACTTTCATTTAGTCTAATGCTATAGATGTAACAAAGCAAACTGTTTTTAAGTTAGTTTTATATACATATAATAGGGAATAACATTTTTGAGAATAAGGGTTTCATTCATATACAGGTAAACAATAATCTATAGCTGAATGTCAGTAACTTCACATTAACAACTTAGGTTAAATCAATACAGGGTGCTAAATATACCATAAAGTACTTCCTATATTTGATTTGTTCTTTAATAAACCTTCAAACAAATTTATTGGATTCTAGACTTTGGCTCTTTCCTCCATTTGTATTCATTTCTCCTAAGTTGTACCAACAAATACAGTATCTCCTTCTGATCCCCGTGTCCCTAAATTTAACTAATGTTTCTGGGTTTATTGTAAAGAAAGAAGCCAACGTACATATCAGCCAGGAGTAAAGAAAAGATATTACGAACCAGCTCTGCAAAAGTATTCTAATCTACCGTTTTGGAGTAGAAAAATTATCACATGGTGGTTTTCTTAATAGTTACAATGAATTCAGCTTGATTATCTCATTTGCTCAAACTCTGAGCAAAATTTTTATGACAAGAATGGTGGAATTATGTTATCTTCTGGACAGCAAGGACATAGGAAGCACATTCTTCCTAGGTGACTTCATGGAGAAGAGGTCAGTGGTGCCCTCAGACATCCAGAACTTCTAGGTGCACAGGGCTGGATGTCCTCAGCAGAACACAGACTGCTTCCCAGTTAGAAATTCTAAAAATGTATCACTGCTATTCTAAAATTAAAATGAAGCAATATATTTTTAAATATATATTCTAAAGGAAACTTTGAACATTCTTAAATGAACAAGAAATAACAGAATTTTCAGATGCAAAGAGAAAGGATATTTAAAGGAAGTAACAATGTTGTATGAAAATAAATAGTTACTATTATAAGGATATAGTCATATATCTTCAGAATATAATAATGTAGTATATTGAAAAGTATCTAATTCTGTCTATTTATGAGTGGAATTTGTGCTGAAGAGTCAAAAATAAATGAGTATAACAGTAACAAAATCAATATGAATATTGATTTCCTGACATCTTTTTGAACTTTATAGAATATTTTCACATATTTGCACAGGTTTAAATATTTTTATGAAGAATTGCATCAAGTTTTCTATAATAGTTTAACACCAGAACATTTTCAAGCGGACAGCTCTCATTACTACATATCCCTCTGAACAATGGCCTGGATGAAAAACGAAAATATATTTGTTGTAGGAATAGAACACACACATGCTTTTGTTTGTTTATTTTTAGGAAAGTTCATTATACTTAGCTTAAGTTAAGGAAATACCTTCTACAAAAGCTCTTGTTGGGCCTCTATCTCTTTTATTTTTGTTCAAAATGAAAAATGTGGATATGTAATACATATATAATGTATCTACATTCACTAAAATTCACATATATCATTATACACTATAACTGATGTATGCAGGTTGTAATCACTCCCAAGCTGAAAATAAAAACAGTCATAAGAAAAGGGTTGGTTATTTTTCAAAATGCTTGCTGGCTAACTACAATTATTAGTCTTGTTTCTCTAAATCCATCAGGCACAGACACAAGACCTTCTCAAACACTAAAAGTGAAGCAGGCAACCATAAATACTTTTGGGAGAAAAAAAAATTCTGATTAAAAAAAAACCATATCAGAAAAAGATGTGATTATATTAATGACAGACTAAAGAACAAGTTATTAATACATTCTTGTAAAGAGCGCATACCTAAAAAAGAAAGAGTGTGCTTAAACGTTATCACTAGCATGGATGAGGTAAGGCTTAAGAAATCCATCATACATTGTGAGGATCTACTGATCCATTGCTTGCCTGATTCATTTTGGGATGTGCTTGACAGCCAAATGGTTAGATCAAGGGAAGGAAGAGATCAGCTGCAAAAGTTAAGAATCACAGCTTCCTCTCTTACCTGCCACTGAGGAGGAAGCCGATAACCACTGCCAACAAAATGACTCCCACTGTCACAGACACAGCAATTATAGGAATCTGGCTTTGATCGCTGGATGCAGCAACTGCTGATAGAAGACACAGAAAATGGAGCCTGTGGTTAAAGTGATCATATGCATTCAAATAAGAAACTGCTTAATAGTTAGTAATCAATGAATGCATGGTTTAAGCAATGCACCCATACTTGGCTGAGATTTCCCCCCTAATATCTCTTCTTGATGGTGTGTAATTGAAAAGACATCTTTAGGAGAAAATATTTACTCTCCAAATGGTAAGTCAAAGGAATCACTAAGCCACTGATTATTTCCTAGCCATCATAACAAAATGCATATAATTGTTTATACATCATTCTTCTAGAGATCTTGGGTTTGCAGCATAAAATGGAATTCAGACCTTGATTCCAAACCCCTTAATCTAAATAGGAGGTGCTAAGCACATGAGATTAGACACTTCTAGAGTTTGCACGTGACTGTTCTCCAGAAAGAAAATCTCATTATCTTAGATAGGATTTTTTTCCACAGACTTAGGTTGAAGTCCAAAATGATATGGCTGTGACCACAGCAAAGATAAGTACAATATCACTAATCTGAATATGCTTTCTAAAACTATAATTTCAAGTAAAATACAATCAGTGAGTATACTTTGTAAGCAGGACAACTTTTTGAAAAGTATCAGAAGTCTGCAGTAAAATTCAATTCATTTACATCATTTTTTTAACATACATGGATTTAGATGAAATATTTTATAGTTATAATATAATTACCAGGATAGAGAAACATGGAAATGATTAAATAGTTGCATTTGAAAAAGCAAGGGTAGTTTTTTTGTGTGTGTTGATAGGTAAACCTGATTAAAATAAGACACCTACAGAGCAAAATAAATTTTACTAATGTTCTCAAGAAACCCTCAATAGGTTACCAAGCAGGCTTATGTTTAATGACAAAAAGTTTTGATATGTTCAGAGTGGTATTAGTTCACCTCCATAATAACAAATTTTAAGTCAGCAAAACCATTAACAGCCATACTTTTCATGTTTTGTTTTTTACAACCCCTTACTAGATCTTGGCCCCATAAAAAGTTTTGACATCGAAACCCTTCCCTTTCTATTCTTGTCACCTCTCCCTTGATTCTTTCTCACCAAAACTAACTGACTCTCTAACCATCTTCTTGTGCCTGATACACTCTTTCATTCCTTTCAGATAATTGTTCAAAGCCCAATATCAACAGCTTGTTCATGGACAAGAAACACTATTATTTGCAATATAAATCTATGCTCTTACTCTCCCTCTTCTTGGATGATAAGAGTTACAATTCAATGGTCCTTTACCCTGATGCTAGCCTTCCCCAAGACTTGCTTTATTAATCTCTAAACTTAGATTAGTTATATCATTGTTTTTTTTCCTCAGTTCTTTAACTTTCTTTTTGGCAGGCGGCCCTGTTTCTATAGATAATCATGCAGAGGTGGGCCTTATAAATTCAGTGTTACTGTGATGGGGCTCCAATTGCTGATACGATGCTTTTGATGCTCTAATTTATTTCCTAGCAAAATCAGCCCCATGATGGGTCTTTCTCATTTTCTTAGTACACTAATCCATTCCCACTTCTCATGTTTTAGAAATGTTAAGCTTTATAGGTAAAGGAGTATGAATTATCTGCTTAAATATATCTGCATAACCTTTTCATCCCTTACTTAATCCTCTGTAGAATTCTCCTGTTTCTTCTGAGCCCTGCTCCTTCAGAGATCTCCCTCCAGGAGAGATTTTCATTCCCCTACAGGCTCCTTCTCTACTATTGACAAGCCTGAACAGATCATTCCTCCTTGAAGAAACAAATCCTTATACTTGAATTTATTGTTAGTTCAACTTGACTTTGAAAACAGGTCCAGCATTTACTAGACATATGGACAGAAGCAAATTCTTTAACCTTGTAAAGTCTCATTTTATTTATCTCTAAACAGGGATAATTTCCCTGAATCATATTTCTGTTTAGAGATAACACAGCCTAGTGCTTCAACTATTGCCAGCCTTAATTAAATATAAATATGACTTCTACATATTGTCTCCTGCTATATTTATACCCTAGTCTTCCCATTGTTCAGCTTCTTGACCAAGTTTCCTAGAAACAGCCTTATCTTCTGATTGACAGAATTAAATTCTCTCTTAAAATTCTTTTCTCTACTTCTGCCTTTGAGTTCTATATGTGACATATCTGCTAAATAAGGTATTTAACTTTGTTGAACATACATTTTATCCTTAAAACTCTACGCTTCTGGGTATCTGTGACATCAGACAAGTTGTTTTCTCTTACCTACTCTAGAACACTGCTTTGTCAGTGTTCCAAATTCTTGACCCAGATCTTACGTGTGAGCAATTCCTGGTGAAAGCAGGCTCTTAAACATCCACACTTCTCTCCTCTTTCTCTGTCTTTCTTCCTTCCTTCCTCTTTTTTTCCTTATTTCTCCTAGATACTTTGCAATGGCATCAGTTAACTATAAGCTGAAGAGTTTCTCTTCAAAGCATCACTCTATTTTTTTAAAAAAGTAGACTGTTTTCCCTTAATGTGGATTTTATTTTCAAATAAATAAAAATGTTTAAAATCAACCCTTTTCTACTCCCAAGGGCATTAACAAAAACATCAATAAATAAACATACCATAAATCGAACCAACAAGCTTTTTTCTGGTTTCTTTTAACTATCACTGAATTTTTCTTAACCCCTACTCATCCATTAATTATCAAATATTTTTGTATTTCTATTATATTTTTGCCCACATATTACTTTTTCTTCCAACACTCACTGTTTGATTCAAATCTGCTGCAACACGGTCCATTGGTGTTTTAAGTGCTCTCTTTGCCTTCTATGTACTCACATGAAATATCCAAAAATATCACTTTGATCATGTTTCTTTGATCAAAAAGTTAATAGATATCTATGACAGATGGGGAAAAAAATCCCAAATGATCCATCAAGCATCCAAAGGCCCTTCTAATCTGACTCAGAATCTTTCTGGTCTCAGTTTGGGAGCTCTCACAGATGTGGCTTTGGAGGAATGTGGCATGATTAATCAGAGGTCAGGATAAAAATTTCAGGCTAACGAAAGCATTAATTATGAGAAAAAATACAGGTGCTTAGTAGTGTCAAATGCTTCATTTTTAATAATTACTGAGATCTAATTTAACATTGTGCTAAAATATGCACCTATGTATGATATTATATCTCATACTAAAATAATGACATACCAGAATTTTTCAAATGTTTAAATTAATACATGCTGTGAAATATTTTGTAAGTAATGTCAAATCACATTCATATTTATGTATTTTTATGTATTGGCCATTCACATTTTCTGAATAATAGGCAACTAAACCAAGGATCTGTGAGGAAGAATTTAAAGAATACATTTCATTTCATTTTATTTTTTAATTTGCAGCATTTTCTAAGTTAGTGATGGATTATAATTATTAATACTTCATAGGCACTGATTAATTTGTGAGCTATTTCTAATTGGAAATAATTCATCAAGATTTTTACTGTTTATTCCCTTGTTTGCCCTGACAACATCAAAAACCAATATTATATAAGCCAAGTTGAAAATATATAGAATTTATAGGGGCTGTCAGATTCCTCACACTTGTTCATTCTTTGGCCACAGAAAAAAATTTGAAAACCCAGTATGATCCTTGATTATTTTAATGTATTGTTTAATTTTTTAATCTTTAAAGATATGAACCTCTAATCACTCACATTTCCTGTCTTCTTATATATGTTTGTTAAGAATTAGTTGATTTATGATATAGTTTTGGAAGAATAGCTAAGGAATTTTAAGAATAAAAACAAATTTGGAGCAATGTAACACACTACTATTAAAAGGATATCAGTTATGGAAGTGAATATTCTTCAGTAAATAATAATGCTTCTTTTACAATCTATAAATTTACATAATTTCATGGACACATATGCTGAGAAATCCACATTGTTTCCCTTATTGCTTCCTATGCTCTTGGTTGCAAACCCATATTATACATATGTTCTCTAGATTTTAGATACATATTTTAATAGTTAATTGTTGAGACTGAAGAGATTTGTTAGAGCAAGATTATAAGGTGTATTATAAAAGGCTGAGAAGTTGGGATCTTTTTCCCACAGCAATAATTATAATACATACACAACGTCTATGCACACACGTACAAAGGAGCACAAGGAAATGTGAATAAGATATGTAGATTGCATCAAGGTCCAGATCCTGATTTATGATATTATAATACAGTTTTGCACAATGTTAGCATAGGAGGAAACAGCCAAGTGCACAAAAACTTTCTCTGTATTGTTGCTCACAATTGCAGGTAAATCTAAAATTATTTCAATGAAAATTTTATTTTAAAAAAAGAATATCATTATTCCAGCAGCTGAGTTACAGTTTGAATGAAATAGGTAATAGTCAGATGAAAGAAAGTGATGCATTGGGGAAAAAAAATCATAAAAGAAACACAAATATGTTTGGTAAATCTTGGATGAGTAGTAGTTAGGAAAGATTTGGCGATAGTTCATGTTAAAAGAAACCAGAAAGAGAGCTAACTAGGTTGGTTTTTCATTATTCTAAGTTTATTTGTTGGTATGTTATTATTGCTGTCGGGAATAGGGATAATATTGAAAGTCAATTTTAAGTACATTATTTGTATGCCAAACAGATTAAAATGAAGTGTATAATAGTCAGTTATAAAACATACGTTAAAGCTTGAGAGAGGGTAGAATAGTTGGAGATTTTTCATCCCAATCCTCAAGTTAAATTAGGTTTTCTGAAATAAATATTTTTGCATTTCTGTTTTTTGCTGCTGTTTCCATTTGGTTTTAGGGCTACATTTTTGAAGTGCAAGATTATGTAGGTGAAAAAGGAAAGCCCTTCATAACACTTTTATGATTGAAGTATAATATAAATTGATAATAAGCACATTTTAAAAATTAAGCAAATCAATGCATCGATGTATCATTATTATAAATTGAATAACCAATTAGAAATTCTTTTAAAAATGTATTTTCAAGGTAATGATTTTCAGATAATTTCCTCTCCTAACATATTTGAAAGAAAGACTTTCCTCAGTAATGGTGGTTCATTAAAACCAGTATTCTGAACTGTCACCCACCAAATGAAAATTCCTATTAACTTTAATAGGAAAAATTCAAATACATTTAAAATACCACAATTCTTGCACTTAACTATTTGTGACCTGTTTTGTGGAAATAATACATTCATATGAAGAATCAAATTATGATATTAAATAAATAATTGCTCAGTAAATTAATTAAAGTGATTTCACAAAATACTAAATAATTGTCAAATGAATGGCATATAAAACAAATGCTACAAGATTTCTGAAAAAGAAGTGTTATTTTAATTATCAAAGTGTATCTTCTTTAACTGCTATTACCCTATACACCTTAAGAAAGGAGAGATTGTGCCTTAAAGTTATTTGAGTTATCCACAGTACATAGAGTGAAAAATCTTTTGATGTGTAGGGAGTAAATAAAATAATTTTTTAATTAATTTATCCCAAAAATACTATTCTAAAAATGGGCCTTGGAATAAATAGAGTATATTCTTATTCTCTGGAGAGAAGTTTCCATGTGTTACTCATGTTGATTTCTCCAAAGGCTAACAAAACCCAACAGAGAATAAGTGCTCAGTCTATTTTTGTTGAATTGTATACAGAAAAGTTCCTACATAAAGGTCAAAGTATGTTGGCACATAATAAGTACTTGGTACAAAGGAAAAATCATCTTTAAATTGCTTGCAAGTCCATGTATGCACACTCAAGTAAAAACAAAATCTCACACTATTATCTAGGAGGCAGTACAGACCTAAAATATTTTCACTACCTATTAATAATAACACTAAAATCTACTTCTGTAGAAAAAAAACCATATGTGATACTTCTTTTCCTCTAGAAATTATGTAGGAAAAATTTAAATAGTAGATGTCCCAAGTGAAGCTTTGTGAAAGTGTACAGGAAATGATCTTGCATTAGTTCTCTCAGTGATCAGACTGATAAATTTTGCTTTGCCCAAAAGTTACTACTTAATAAAGTGAGGGAACAAATATCGAAAAATCTGAGGAAAAACTAGTTGCTGAACGTGCCAACATCCTAAAACTGAGTGGAGCTTTGAAATCTCTTGAAATGGGATTTTCCATTTGGATAGTTATCCAAGCACTCAAGCATATGGTGAGATTTCTCTATGACTTTGTTCTCAGACTTGGAGAACCACATAAGCAGTATACATTCCTAATGGTCCCTGGACAGAAACAAGTCCTAGTAGAGTGGCCACTCACATGACAAGACTTTCACCATAAATCCTGTTCAGTATTCAAGTGTGGGATTCAATAATTAATCTATTGACAATATTATGGGAATTTTCTGACTAATAACATCTATTCTTATCAAATTTATTAAATAATTCTTAAAAATAGTATGAAATCTTAGTAGTTTCAATTAAACCTCAGACATGGAGTTTTCCTTGCATAGAAAGGAAATAATTTATCATTTTTCACCATGGTTCCCTAATCTGCATAAAATCAAGTAAAGTAGCACTTTCCTATTTTTTAGGTAATAAAAATTATATTTTATTACCAGATAATTCAGTTAAATATGCTTTAAATAAATGTACATCTTGATTTTCTAAAGACCTATAAGTTTAAAGAAATCTTAATATAACAATTCTTCTAATTGTTCCAAAGTAAATGTGACAACTAAACTGTCTGTTGGTTTCAAAGGGAGGAAATATACATTTTTTTTCTTCATTTTAAAATCAGTAAACCTAATATGACCTGGATTTTTAAAGTATATAACAGTATATATAATTATATAAGCTAATGCAGATGAAAAAGGAAAGTCCTTCATTATGATTTTATGAGTGAAGTATAATATAAATTAATAAACACATTTTTAAAATTAAGCAAATCAATGTATCATTGTGTTATCATGCATCATTGTTATGAATTGAGTAACCAATCAGAAAATTCTTTTTAAAATATACATACATATGTACACATAGATGCATACACATATTTCATATTTTATACTTCTCCTATGTGCTTTCTTCATAACAAACCTTTAATAGTGTCAATTCTTTCAGCTTAGAGGAGGGCAAGTTATTATCTTCCCCTAACCCTGTTTATAATGTATGTTTAAGACAAGCAAGTAATCTAAATATTTTGTTTGATATTAAAGAGGAAAAAGTTTTATGAAAAATAAAATGGTATGAGAAGGCTTCCCAGAAATTTCCAGACTCTGCACTCAGAAATACTGCCAGAGGTTTTATTTTTAAAAAAATCAGACTGGTTCCTGAAAGCACCATTGTCTTGCCAAACTTAATACTAATGAGACCTCCCTGTGGGATTTTCATAGAAAGAGTAAGCCTGGTAGCCTTGTTCAATAAAACAAATAAAAAGTAAATGGCAATAATTCAATAAAGTATGGCAGCAGTGGAAAGAAAGTCTTTCAAAGCAAGGTTTAAACATTTCTTAAGGCTCTCCTGACGTTTCATCTCCCAGTGGACTAAATGTGATGAGGAGCAGGGACCAATGTGTTAACCCGCTAACCTACCGTAATGGCTGACAGATGCTTCCCACCTGAAGGGGTCATGAGTGGGAGAGAGAGAAGGAATGGAGACTGACAGAATGCCCAGGGAGAGTATTGATCCACTGACTCTTTCCTGGTAACCATTACAGAGACATGAGTTGACAGTAATTAAAATGACTTACACACTGGGATGGTTTCAAACTCAAATCTTCGACTGAAGACACCGTAGCCTGCTGCTGTGCGTGCTCGAATTTGGAAGATATACACTGAAGCTGGTTTCAAGCCCTCTGCAGTAATAGTTGTCTCCTTAGATTTGATAATTGTATAGCTGGTCTCTTGGTCCTTGGATTATATGTACACATAAAATTAAAAAAAGTCAACATATGAATTACTAATGACAGCAAAACTTAGAATAATAGATCAGAAAAATTATCAGAAACGAATAGACTTGCTGTTAGTACAAATATGGTGTTTTGGAAAAAAAAAGTGTACATCCTATGTGTGCTATTTATGTAGAACTTTAAAGTGTTTTCTAGAAATCAAAGATGGGTGATATGTTCTCCACCTGTCCAGCATACTTGCCTTTGTCAGAAATACATTTGTAAACTTAAAATTCTATTTGCAGGAAAAATATCCTGCCATTTGCAACACCATGGATGGATCTAGAGGGTACTAGAGGATCTAGAGGATCTAAGTGCAACAAGCCAGGCAGAGAAAGACAAACACCATATGATTTCACTTATTTGTGGAATATAAAACCAAAACAAAAGAGCAGAAGACTTCATGGGCACCAAGAGGTGACATGCAGGAGGGGTTGGAGTGGGTGGGTCACCAGAGGGAGATAGGAGCACAAAAATTCTCAATCATAATAGAAGTTGGTCACAGGAATGCTAGTACAGCATGGAGAATATAACCACTGTTTCTGTAACATCTTCCAGTGTCGACAGATTGTAGCTTCACTAGTGAGGGTGAGGATTTAATAATATGGGTAACTATTAAGCCACTGTGTTGTATATTTGAAACCAATATAAGATTGTATAGCAACTATAGTTCAATTTAAAAAAAATAGAACACAAAGTAAAAGAAAAAAACTATTTGCAGGAGATAAATCATTTTAAAGACTTTATTTTAATGTTGCATGCTTGTTTTTCTCATAAATGTTTTATTGGCGCACATCTAACATACTGCCTGTTCATGGAAAAAGGTGACAATGTTTCATATTCTGCTAGGTATATCTTTAGTGAATTTGATTTCTAATTATGTTTACAGGTTGGGAGAAGGAATGAGAACTTTAAAGTTCACTGGAGAACTGTGATTTCAATTCACTACATCTAAACTGAGTATTTAAGAAAATAATGTAAATAAGCAAAATGCTTTTTTTTTTCCTTTTTAAAAACATATTTTTTCACTGTTAGGTTTTTGGGCTGGGTGAGTAGTGAATGAAGACAGAGTGGGGGAAAAATTACTGGAAAGATAGTTTTGGAAACTGAAACAGAGAGGAACTTCCTATTTTTGACTAACTACTAACTAAAGTCAAGACAAAGCATTTGAGATAGTAAGTCCTCATTATCTCTGAAGTGATGCTGAATATAAAATCTCAGACCCATAAAGATTTAAAACACACAAAGTCCTGTTCTGAACTTTCTCTTCCCTTCTGTTTTCTGTGTGAATTCTTGGCTAAATGTGTTTTTTTCCTATCTAATAGACATTAAGAGACAAACCAAAGAGAGGTAACACAGATTTCCCCGCCCCCCTGTTTTTTTAAAGAATTGTTCTTTATTTACAGTAGATCAATGACTGTAAACCATTGTTTTCTAAATATTTCAGGGAAATTTGTCTCTATGAATAGAAACATGTATTAATTTTCTTTAAAGAATCTATTGGGAGTAACATGTAAGGGATTTTTTTTTCCTAAATGACAAAAAAATTGAAGCCAAGAATATAATGTTTACTTCTCAAGCAGTCCAATAAAGGAGAATGGTTATTATTTAATCTTCATAATGCTATGAAAATGCAAAACTAATGGACTCCACTCTCCTTCTCCCTTGAAGTAGACAATTAACAGCATACCATACTATGATTTTAGCATGGACGCTCAAAGCAAATTGCTAAAATACAGCAAATGCTTTTGTACTTTATCCTTAGTTTCCTTACCTATGAAACTGGGTTAGAAATTGGTGTTTGAATATTCTCACATGTGTTGTAAGAATGAAAGAGGTAATGCATGAGGAAACACTGAATAAACTGTAAAGTACAGGTTTTATTGTCAATTATAATTTTAATTTTTTTCTAATTAGACATCAACTTCTAACCACATTGTATACTGCCACCAATCTAAAATATACAACCTTATAAACATTCTTCTTTTAAAACAGTTTTTCCATTCCTCATTTAATATGTTTAAACATGGAAAATAACCTACAGTTAAGTATATCCAAATTTCTCTCTAAACAGCTATTGTCTAATATCTAATCCAAATAGGTTTTCTGATACATTCTATACAAATGATTGATCTTTATTTTTTTAATGCATGGATTAGTTTAAGTACCTAATCTTTAAGGTGATTAGGAAATTTTGTTGGGTTTGCAAAGGATTTAAGGTAGATAATTAAATCCTATACAATTTTACCTAGTCATGTCAGTCATTTTCAGCATTCACAAACATTGATCTTCTGCCACTGTACTATCTCTTCTATATGCTAGGGGTACAACAGTACAAAAGAACACAATTTCTTGATGCATTTCTCTTAAAAGGGGTAATTTCTATATATATACTACTGTAGTTACTGACCTCAGTATGTTCAAGTTTATGACTGAATGTACAAGACATTCATAGTAATGTTATACTTTTTGGTTTGGCTGTAGCTGAAGCAGTAAACAGTGATAAAAAAAATCGGTTCATTATCATCTTCATTTTGCTTAAAGAGAATTTATGTTGGTGAAAAAAATGTAGACAGAACTGAAGTTAACATTCTGATATATTTGACATGATTATTTTTACATAAAATATTAACATTTATAACATAAAGTAAGAAGTTTTTTTAAAATAAAACAGCTCAGAAATATCAAGGTTGGAATTCAAGGCATGTTATTAACTAAGTGTGTAAATGTGCATATGCAACTCAAATTCAATTTTTTCTTTTTTAAAATGTGATGAAATTTTTTATCAAGAGCACTGTGACGTAGAGGTAGAGATAATATACATAGAACTCAGCACAGTCTCCACAACGTAACAGTTGGTTGTGGGTAAACTGACCTTGGAGAACGATGGCAAATGCTTCTACTGAAACAAAAACAAATTCTTAAAGCTTATATGGCTTTAACTCCTAACTATCGAAGTCACAATTTAGTCATTAAAAAAACAAATCAGAACTTGATACTTTTGCCAAAAAACATTACAAGGAAACTGGAATGCTGCTCCTTGACATAATGCATGATAAAATATAACTGAGCAAAATGACACAACATTCTGATTTACATATTAACATTAGGCACATCTCAGGGGTTCAATTGTACTCTTTCTGAGTTAGTTAAAGACTATACTGTTGAAGGGACTTAGCAAAGCATTTATGGGATCAAATTCCATAAATTCACATTTTGAATTATTTAAGTACCTTTCAAAATTTGCTTCTGTTCCACTCCTTTGAATCACTGTCCTATTAAAATTTCCTTCATATCAGAAAACCCTGTGTACATATCTTCAACAGCCACAACCCCACAGCTGACAAGTCCTTGGTCAGGGCAGTGCCTTTCGTTGCCTTGGTGCCCCTGCTGAGCAAATGAGCTACATTCCCCAGCTGCTTAGCAAACACGGTTCACATGCAGCGAGGGGAGGGCCTCAGCAGACGGAGCCAGCTGGCAAACACCCTGCCAAGGGGCAGCTTCCCTTTGCCTTGGCCTTTAATTAAGAGATGGCAGTGGGCCCATCACCATGCAGGAGCAGAGAGGCCCAGTGACCTCTATTAGAGCAGGGCAATCACAGGCAGGAGTGCCAGCTGGCAAATGCATGAGCCCTGGAAAGCTCTACCACCTGGGTCTGGCCAAGAGCCACCCAATAAAATAGCGCATCTTTCTCAAGGTTCAAAATGACTGGAAACTGATGAGGATGCCCATTTCAATACATGGTATAAAAGCTTATTACCCCTTTTTTTCTTCTGTAAGTGTTAAAAAAAACTTTGAGTATTTTATTGGAATACTCAATAATTTTGCTTGGCAAAATGTGTGGAATTACTACCTTCACTGTAAAAAGGACAACACTGGCCAAAAGAAGTTAATAAGTTCCCCAAAGTAATATATAAAGGTTTTACTGCTTTTAAAGCATTTAAGTGGGCAACTTGTTCTTCATTTATGGAGTCTATGTATAGAATTTTTTTTAACCAAATCATCTTTCTTTCTTTGAGTTATGCAGATAATAGAATGTATTAATACAGAATTTTAAGTTCAAAATATTAAATATAAAGTCAAATCCTACTTAAATAAATATAACTTAAAAATAAACCCTAAAGAAAATAATTCTATATGAATCAAATTTATCTGAAAGCATATCAGTAGAAAAGGTCTTCACCACACCACTTGTGGAGCAACTGTTTTAACAGATATAGCAGCTTAAAGAAAAAAAAAGGAATAAATCCTTCCTCCTACCGAATATCATGTATAGGAGATTCACGCGTATGCTGGGAAGTAATAGTAAAAACAAAGATTACTCAAAAGGGGGAAAAATACAGTAACTTCCTTAAAGACAAAAAAGAAAACCAGACATCCATCCAGCTAGTTGATTGCTCAGGGATAAGGAAGAAAAACTATGCAGGGAAATAAGTACTTGTAAACTTTTAGTCTTTCTGCTGTCGAACTTTATTTTGTCTAAGATATGTATGTTCAAAAATATATTTTTGTGTGTATACTTATTTTTAAAGACCATTATACATTAAACTTCTTACCAAATCAACTTTAATTACAATAAAATTTGGAAATGGGATATTTACAAAAGAACTCAGACTGTGTTTATATAGTTTTGTATTAGTATACAGTATAGTATACAGTAATAAAGTTTACAAAAACTTGAAGAATATAAACCTTAATTTAACAAATTATTTTTGGATATAGCATGTGTTTAAATTGAAGCCCTCTAGCATTTGTAATTCAGTTTGGACTACTATTCCCAGAGAAACAGGAATCAGTGAGAAATATTAATGTCACATCATATTAGTTGATTTATCCTCATTTTTTTAGAATAAACACTATAAACCGAATCCCAATATAACTTTGTGTTAGAGGTATTCTCTTTGAACATCCTTGGTTAATAATATATTTGGATAATACATTTTTTGTGAAATATAAATTCTTCATTTGTGTTCTCTATGATCCAGTAATCACTTGTAATGCTAACAGTGCATCATTCCTAGAAAGACAACTATTTCAAAAGTAATAATTGACTATCTACAAAATCCACATATAGACATTACACAGATATCCAAAGCCTAAAAAGAATATGCAGATAGCCCCACTCTCCCTACTGTCCACTCTACTGTCTTATTCTCTGTGCTACCTTTATACAGGTTAATTGTTGAATCAATGAATGAAAGAAGCAAATTTTTAAAAATCTTCATAATTTTATGAATTTGTTCAATGTATTTTAACGTATTTACCTTTTATCTATGCATATATACCAAATGCTGAATTTTAATTAATTTTCATTAAATATTTTTCCTGAAATTTTTGCATTAGCTTAAGGACCATTTATTCCCTCTCTCTTTTCCAATGTCTTATATTGGACAATTTCTAAAGTATTGTGAATTAAATTTTTCAACTTCCTCTGCTCTCTTCATTCATACGTGAGAGGAATTTGGGAGAAACAATTGAGTGAGTGTGGCTGAGTCCTCCCCTTCTCTTTCAGGATCTGCTTCTCTGCCTTATGCTGCAAGCTTTCCTACTCCTATTCCATGGGGCACACTCACATTAGGGTCAGGGTCTCCTACCCACCTCTTAAAGGCAGATTTGGGCGCTCATCTATCTTTATTTCTTCAATTAGAAATCAGGATGTTCTAAGCAATGCATGTCATTCAGATCCAGACTGTACAAAAATCATAGTAAAATGAGGGTGGGAGTTGTAGGAAAACTCATGATGGCTACATACCTAAGACACATACTCCAGTCCCCTTTAGAAATTTAAGCTCATTTTATTTTCCATCTGTATTATTCTTATCAATTGCTCACTTGATGTGGATTTAGAAAAGAAGAAGAGGGGTGATTATTGCCTTTAGACCTCAACAACTAGTATGGAAAAAACATGTAAGATGGACCTAAGGGACAACTCAAGGTAGAAAATACAGGGAATGTGAGGCACACAATCTGACTTTATGCCTTCAAGTTATAAAATAGAGTTTATAATACAGTGTTCATTTTTTTATCAATATTTAAAAATTATACCTTATATTCACATCTTGTCTGCCCATAATTCCTTAACAGTGTAGGTATTGTGCAGGGTTTATGTGTTTTCCCTTGTAGTACACTGCAGCCACTACTGAAGATCAACAACTTAAGTGTTTGTGGCACTTTCAAAATGCCCTATGACTACATCTGTTAGTGCTGTGAAGCCTCGCTAAGCTAATGTTAGACTATATGGCAGTGTTCTGGCAGCATCAAGTCTTTGGCAGCAGAAGAACATAATAGAGTGTTCCCTGTACACTTCTAGCTTCCCTAATCATGACTGCAGAATCAATTGTCATTGATTTACACATAAAGTTGCAACATGCTTTTCTACAAATTGGATAATTGCAATTGCTAAAATGAAAAAAAAAGGAAGAAATGACATTTTTTATTCTATTAGCCCCACCTTTTCAAAATATTTGATTTCATACTCCAGGATGATTCCGTTGGGGCGATCTGGTTCTTGCCAAGACAAAGAGATGCTGTTTTTTGCAATCTTCCCCTTTTTCACATTGGTAACTGGAGAGGGGGCTGCAAAATAGTACAAATAAAGAGTAGCATGATTAACAGAACCCTGAAATTACAACTGGGTATACTATATATTGGTATTCTTGGAATGTAGACTAGTAAAAATCCCAAACAAATTTTCTCTTAATCTGGAAACAATTTTACTTTCTCTATATAAAACAAGTTTGTAGATTGTAAAGTGTTTTGAAAATATAGATCAACTAAATATACTGAGAATTTTCTAAATAAAACTATTCACATATAATTTTAGGTACACATTTTCTCTATAAAACTTGTAAACACAAATAAATGATCTTACTTTTCTAAAGTATAAAGATGTTTTCAATGACTATCTCCTATGTTTCTAAAATTTAAGGACTCTGTGATATATTCCATTATGTTTATGTATACATGATTATATTAATACATTTTCATTACATCAAGGCACTTTTTAACAAATTATTATTTTTGAAGTCATGTGAGTCTTATAATCATTAGTAAATTCCTATATTAAAGTAGTTCGTGTTTCCTTCAAAATGTGTTATTAAATATGTTGTATATCTTCAAAATAATGTAAATGAAAGAAACATTTTTCTAAGCTGAAGTGTTTTTCTTTAAGATCACAAGAAAACTAGCCTTCTCTCATCACTTTTATTTTACATAGTATTGGAATTCCTACCCACAACAGTTAAGCAGGAAAAAGATAAAAGGCATCCAAATGGGTACTAAAACTGTCACTATTTGCAGATGACATGATATTATATATAGAAATTCTTGAAGACTCCACCAAAAAACTATTAAAACTAATAAATGAATTCAGTAAAGTTTCAGGATACAAAATCAATATACAGAAATCTGTTGCATTTCTATCATTAAAATGAATTATCAGACATAGAAATTAGGAGTGCACCTCCTTTTACAATTGCATCAAAAGAATAAAATACCTAGGAATAAATTTAACCAAGGAGGCAAAGACCTGTATTCTGAAAACTATAAAAAAATTGACAAAAGAACTTGAAGAAGACATAAGTAAATGGAAAGATATATTGTGCTCATAGATTACAAAATTAATATTATTAAAATGTATATCCTAACCAAAGAAGTCTACAGATTTGAGGCACTCCCTATCAAAATACCAACGGCGTATTTCACAGAACTAGAACAAATAAAATTTGTATGGAACCACACACACACACACAAATAGCCAAAGCAATCTTGAGAAAGAAGAACAAAGGCAGAGACATCATACTGCCTGGTTTCAAACTATACTATAAAGCTACAGTGATCAACACAATATGGTACTGGCACAAAAACAGACATGTAGGTCAATGGAACAGTATGGAGAGCCCAGAAATAAAACCACACTTATGTGGTCAATTCTTCTATAACAAAGGAGACAAGAACATTCAATGGGAAAAGACAGTCTCTTCAATAAATGGTATTGGGAAAACTAGATAGCTTCATGAAAAATCTGCTATCTTAGACCATATAAAAAATAAACTAAAAATGGAAAAAAAGAGACTTAAATGAAAGACCTGAAATCATAAAACTCCAAGAAAAAAAACAAGTAAGCTCTTTGACATTAGTCTTAGCAAATTTTTCCAGATATGTCTCCTCAGGCAAGAGCAACAAAGGCAAAAATAAACAAATGGGACTATATCGAACTAAAAAGATTTTGCCCAATGAAGAAAAACCTTGACAAATGAAAAGGCAACCTACTGAATGAGAGAAGATTTTTTGCAAACAATATATACAAGCAGGATTTGATATCCAAAATATATATAGAACCCATAAAACTCAATAACAACAAGCCCAAAAAGCCTGATAAAAAATGGGCAGAGAACCTAAAGAGATATTTTCTCAAAGAAGACATACAAATGGCCAACAGGCACATAAAAAGATGCTAAACATCACTAATCCTCAGTGAAATGCAAATCAAAAATACAATGAGATACCATCTCACATCTGTCAGGTTAGCTATTATCAAAAAGACAAGAAATGATAAGTGTTAGTGAAGAAGTTGTGAAAAAAGAACCCCAGTGCACTGTTGACGGGAAGGTAAATTGGTGCAGTCACTATGGAAATTAGTATGGTGGTGCCTCAGAGAATTAAAAATATAACTACCATATAACATAGCAATTCTACTTCTGGGTAATTACCCAAAGAAAATGAAAACATTAACTTGAAAGGATATATGCACCCCTATGATCACTGCAGCATTATTTATAATAGCTAAGAGATTGAAGCAACCTAGGTGTCCACTGATATGGATAAAGAAGATGAATGGATAAAGAAGATGCAGTATATATATACAATGAAATATTACTCAGCCATAAAAAAGAAATCTTGTCAATTGTGACCACATGGATGGACTTAGAGGGCATTATGTTAAGTGAAATAAGTCAGGAAGAGAAAGACAAGTATTACATTATTTAATTTATATGTGTAATCTAAAAAACAAACCAAACAAAACAGAAACAGACTAATAATACAGAGAATAAAGTGTTGATTGCCAAAGGAAAGAGGGTATGGGGGGATGTTGAAATAGGTGAAGGGGTTTAAGAGGGACAGACTTCTGGTTGTGAAATAAATAAGTTGTGGGAATGTAATGTACAGTATAGGGTGTTTATACAATAATACTGTAGTAACTTTGTATGGTGACAGATGATGACAGACCTATTGTGATCATTTCATAATGTATAAAAATATCAAATCACTATCTGGTATACCTGAAACTAATATTGCCTTGACTGTTAATTATAATTCAATTAAAAAAGAGACAATTTCTTTTATTTTCATTTCCCCCAAATTTCATTAGAAGTCACAGTCACTTATGCTATTTATTGCTATATGCCAGCACCTATTAAATGCCTACTTTCTGATTAAAATAACAAAAGTAAGTGCTATTTCAGATGCCATTCATATTTTGAATTCCCAAACATACAGATATTTGATTCAACAGCAATTTATGTCTATTAGCTGTGACTTGTTTTGACTCTGCATTTAATACCACAAAGAAGTGTTGACTAATATTATTTCTGATGCATATGGCCTTTATTTTTGCAATTTGTGGCTGCTATAAGAGACACAGGAAAGATCATTATGGCCTAATAAATGGTATGTGTGTGTCTAGGCAGAAATAACATATAATATATATCATATGCAAGTATATTATATATATAAAATGTACATACAATAAAATGGAAAATATGCCACCCATAGTGAATAGTGAATAACCAGTCATAGCCCATCTGAACAGTATCAAACATCAGTTGAGGTTAAGTTATATACATAATTCATAAAATTATATACTATGTATTAAATATACAATTTATATAATACATATTTATATAAAAATACATTTATATTAACATTTATAATACATATTTATGTAAGAAAATAAATTATTTACTCATTCAGAGTAATACACAAATTCAGAATTACCCACAAGGTTCAATGCCAGCCATCTGGAGCCCTGCATCTTTTTCCTACCTCACTCCTACTATTTTTCAGCAGCTCTGCCCAGGCTTTCTATTCCTAGGACACTTCAGATACAGTCCTGCCTACGGAATTTTGTACTCGGCATTGCATCGTTCAGAGATGCTTCTTGCCCAGACTACTTCAGGCCCTCTTCCTCTCCTGTGAATTTCTCATGGACTTTCCTTGTCTACTCTGTGACTTGAAAAACCAACTCTCATCCTAATCTCTTCACACCTCGCCATGCCCTACGCTCCTTCACTATTTTATTTTTCTCTGTAGCTCTTGCACTTGCACCATCTGATATATATATATTAATTACATAATGTAATTTTTATAAGGGCAGGGGTATTGCTTATTTCATTCACTGCTGAGTCCTTAGGTCTAGAATAGTGCCTTGGACAAAGGAGTGTCTGATATGTATTATGAAGTGAATGATTGGTGGTAAAAAATGGAAATAATATCTATGAAACCTTTATTTCTTATTATTTTATTATTTCAATAAACTCAACAATGAAACTCAAAGGTGAACTATGTGTTTCAACAAAATTAGATACAGTTATAATCTGTAGAGAGCAAAATTAGCTAACCGTTTAGTGTTTTATACACCCATAATAGGGTGATAATGACTTTGGTACTTCAACATGTACTTCTACTCTTTTAATCATAGAGCTTTATGATATTCAGGTTCAGAGGATGCATATTTTCAGAATATCTGGTTTTCTTAAACGTGTCCAGTTCAGGTTTTCTGGAATACTACAGAACACAGAGTATGCATATGAAGCCAAAAGTGTCTAAAAGAAGTTTTGATATTGCAGTTTGTTTACTTCCATGGAAAGTGTAATTGACTGGTAGTTCTCACAGTCACAATTGGCATAGGTTCAAAGTTCCTATTGATCTCCTAGTGAAAGCAAAGTCATGCTATATGGGGCACTGCTGACAAAGGATTCACAAGAAAGAGTAGCTATGGGACCCTAGCTCATCATAGTGTTTATAGCAAAGTAGCAAATTTACTGAAGTAGAAACAGTGCCAGAGGATTAAGGAAGACAGTAGATTCTTTTTAATGCACTTTATTCAGTAGCAAATATTTTTGTGAATTATCTTGAATCATGAATTATACTCATTTTCCCATTATCACTACATATTTTGCTGCATTATACATTAGTAAAGAACAGGCAAAGACTTCAAAGTTTCTCACTCACATTGTGAACCTCCTCATTTTGATTGACATATATCTTATAGGTACCTATCAGTTTTCATCTAATAAACTGATGGTGTTTCCATTTTTCTATTCATGAATTGCATTTAACATGTATGCTCCACGAAGGCAAGGATTAATTTGGTTTAGTTCATTGCTATATTTCCAGAACCAAAAAATTAGTTGGCATATAAAGATTTAATAAATACCTATTGAATGGATGCATAAAATGGGAAATACATTCAGCATCATGTGTCATTCAAAACTGAAGTTTATTTAATCTTAGGTACATATACTAGGATCTTATTACTTGTGGATTTGTGCTTTATTTCAAAACTTAATAAATTATTTAATAAAATAATCAACCATTTCAAAGTGAAGTTATCAAATAAATAGCAACACAAATGTATCAGCCTGAAGTGGAACTCACTGTTATTTATTTACATCTATCAAAGTTAAAACATAAATTGTGTAGCTTTCAAAAACTGCTTAATTTCATAAATAGCCATTGTTTTCCAAACCTGGTTTTCTCAAAGGCTAAATAGTGCTCTTTTAAACATGGGTCAGCACTGGGGAGGAAAGATCACTTCTCAGTTCAGAGTAGTTCAGGGATAATGTCTTCTGTGACCGATCATTTTTGCATTATTAGGGTAATGCTGATCAAAGTGGGGACACCGACAGCTCCTGGGGATGTCAGGATAATGTACCAATTGTGAGTGGCAGCACTTCACTACTGTAAAGTATTTTCTAGGTACTATGCACATTAAAACAACTGTAACCAGATTTATCAGCATCAAGGGCATATTTAATTTATGTTACGTGTCTTCCTTGCCAATAACTTTTGCTCTTCTTTCTCCACTCACCCTTTTACTAAGTAAGCCTCCAACAGAATAAGAGTGATGACTTGGAGCATTTCTCCTGTAAAATTTCATTAAATGATGTTAAATCATGAAACGATTACTGTCAGTATAAGGAGAACAAAAGAACTAAATATATCAAGTTATGAATAAAACAAAATAATTTATATAACTTCTGACTTCCACATTTGGATATGTATAAACATGCCAAATCATTTCTGTTTGTACTTCTATCCTGGAGGTGATCTTTAAGTACCTATAATCAGCAATATCCTTTAGTCTTGTAACAGTTCCCTATTAAAAAATTATGGATTAATTTTTTGTCTCTTTGATTTAAAAAAAGAACTTTTAAATTTAGAATAGCTTTATATTTACTGTTGACCCTTGATATAATGAGGAAGCTAAGGGTGCCAACACTCTGCACAACTAAAGATCCACGTATACCTATGACTCCCCCAAAACTTTACTCAGAGCCTACTATTGACTGGAAGACGTACTGATAACAGAAACAGTCGATTCACACGTATTTTGTATGTAATACTATGTATTATATACTATATACTTGCAAAAAAGTAAGCTAGAGAAAATAAAATGTTTGATTACATTGTTGAAAACGTCCAAAACATTTTCCAATATATTTATTGAAAAATGATCTGCTTATAAGTGGATGCATGCAATTCAAAGCCATATTGTTCAAGGGTCAGCTGTATAGAAAGATTACGAGGGTAGCACAGAGTTTCCATAGACCTCACACCCAGTGTCCCCTATTAGGAATATCTTACAATACCACAGAACATCTGCCACAATTAATGAACTGATATTGATATGTATTATTAACTAAGTCTGTATTTAATTCAGATTTCCTTAGTTTTTACTTAATTTCCTTTTCCTGTCCAGGATCCCAATATTATACATAGTCATCATGTCTCTTGGCTATCATGGTCTCTTAGACTTTGCTTGATTTGATGACTTTGACAGTTTTGAAACATACTGCTTGGGTATTAGACTGTCAGTTGGGGTTGATTTGATGGGGTTTTCTCATGATCAGACGGGTTATGAATTTGCTGGGAGAAGACTGCAGAGGTAAAGTGCTGTTTTCCTAACATTACATCAAGGGTACATACTATCAACATAACTTATCTCTGTTAGGTTAACCTTGGCCAACTGACTGAAGGAATGGTAATCAGGTTTCTCCAGTGTAAAGTTTTCTTCTTATCAGTTTTGCACATTGTTCTCTTTGTTACTACGTGCAGCCTTCACTTAAGGAATGGGGAATTATGGTCAACTTCTGTGAGGCTGGAGTATCTGCATAAATAATTTGGAGTTCTTCTGCACAGATTTGACTATTTTTCCTTATTTATTTATTCAATCAGTTATTTATATCAATATGGGATGTGAATCTTTTTATGCTCTGGTTCACAATCTAATACCATCCTTGGTTACTCACTTTCTTAAAGTTTGGCCATTGATTACACAAAAATATTCATCATCTTTTTGTAAGGTTGAATTTTGATTCTTTATGTACACTAGCATGTATATAGGATGGGTGCCAAATAAACACTGTTTGTACAAATGTAAGTTGTAAAATATCAGACAATTTTTTAAGAAGATTCAATAATGGCTTCTCCATAACTACTTAACCCTTTCAACCTACATCAATCAAAACGATTTGTGGCCTCTTCTCTGAAGCTGGCACTGTTCCAAATGTTGGGCGAAATCAAAAGGCTAAGTACCCACATTGTAAGACTTAAAATTTTCTACATCCAGTGGATTTCACAACTCCACATAAATAAATAATTGTATGTACACTGCCTTGATTATATAGATTTTTTGAAGAACTAAAAGTATTACACTTTTAAGTGTTAATTAAATGTTCATTTTCTATAGAATAATGTCTGCCACATTCTTTAAATGAGAACGAACATGATGAGAACAAGAACCTGAAGTGTGTTGAATGGAACAAGGAAACTCCAATCATCAGCCCTTGCACCCAGTGCTATTTGTGTAGACAAAAACAAGTTACGGAATCAAGTATTAGCTACTTGTATTTAAAAAACAAATAATACATATCCATGAATTTGAGTTACCTCCCTATATTCCCTATATTTTGATTCTAAAGCTTGAGAAAGGTAAATAAGACAACACTGAAATCTTTTCAGTCTGTGACAGCTTATGAATGTGGTAAAACTTCTTCATATGGCCCTTCTTTTACCTTCCTACAAAAGTCCCTCCACATGAGTAATGTATTAGCTTACTTACACACCAGTTTTAAAAAATATATGCATCTTGTATTTGATTCCATAGGTCAAAATTTGGCTAAATGGATTGACAATATCTGCAGCTAGAATCTACCACTGATCTCTGCCATGCACTATGTGTCCTATTAAGGTGATTCTTAAGATATCCTATTATCCTATTAAGGTCCTATTAAGATACAGATGGGTCTGGGCCAATTTTTCCTAAAAGTACAGATTATTAGGCTTCTCTCCAGAAAATTCTGATTCAGGAGTTCAGAGTGGAGCCAAGGATTCTGTGTTTTTAATAAAGGCTCTAAGTGAATCCCTTTACTAATATATTTGGGAAATACTGAAGGCAAATTATACTGGGATTAGTTCTTCTTTTAATAAAATTATATAAACATAGAAACCTGAGGCTAGAAACTGGATTAGTGTTGATGTTTTGTGAGCAGCTGCTATCTTAAACCTCTGACTTACTATTATTGCCAGTTATATCCTGATCCAGCTTTTCTCTATTTGGAGATTATTTCTTCTTGTATTTGATATTTACCTGTTCCTTTAGTACTTTGGGTAAACTGATTTGTTTGTTCAATCATACATAATCTAGTTTAGTCCAACCAGACTATAACCTCCATAAAATTTGAAAACTCTTGTGTCTTTTCCATTATTACTTGCTTAGTCATTAGAATACTTTCTGGATGATATTAGACACATTCAAAAAACTTTGATGAGTAAAGTAATGAATGAACAATTATCTCCTCTCTATTATGGTAGATTTGTTTGCATTTTCTGGAGTGTTATATAGAGGAACTCATATAGAATGTATTCTTTTTTGATTGGATTACCAAGGGACCAGAGGAAACTGTTGGGAGAAATGGCTACAGTTACTATCTTGTTAGTGGTGATGTTTCACAGATGTATACAAATGCTAAAATGTAAATTGTACACTTCATGTGCAATTATTGTATATGATTGTACATCAATAAAAGTTGCAAAAGTGTATGTGTGTGTGTGCATGCACATCTGTGTATGTTTGAAAAGGCAACTTTTTATAACATAACTGTTTTTATCCTTGTTGAAGACACCATGACCTCTCTCCTTTCTCCTAATTGGACTCTCTTTAAAAACTTCCATGCCTTCAGTGTTTTTTTCTAAGGAACAGCCATAATTTGTTAGAAAAGTGTAATAAAACAATATTGAAGTTTTTAATTTTGGGAAAAAATTGAATTTATTTTTATAAGCTAGCTGTAAACCAAACTTAGTAGCTTTAATAAAAATTTTATATCGGTAAGTATTTCTTTGTTCCTTATGTAAACTGAAATGAATATCATAAAAATTAACAACTATGATCTTTCCCTATGGCCTTGATATTTTTGCCTTTCTACTGTACCATACTTGATGGCACAATATAAATGAATGCTTCAAATGTATAGCAGACTGTAAGAGATGCTATTATAAAATAGACTTAGAGTATAAAATGAATTTTAATAAGAAAAGATGGCAAATGTTTCAATAAATTCATGAGGAAGAATGAAAGTAAAATAAACTGAAAAGTAGTGTCACCAAAATTACGTATCCTAGGTGTCTAATCTAGGACACCTGACAAACTGACATTATATCATCTTCTATCCTCATATCATGAGCAAGTATTTGGAATGATATGTTTAAGTGAAATTTAAGTGCATTTTCAGCTTATTAGGTGTGGGAGAAAGCATATTTTAATACCACTATTTGCAAAATTTCCCCATTTTTATAAGGTAGAATCACCTGAATACATTCTGAGTTTACATTATCATAACTTCGTTACTTTACATGATTTTAGGTACACCTTTTGCAAATTTCTACCAAGGTAAAAGGCAAAAAATGATTGATCTCCTATTTTATTTAAATGGTAGTGTGCTTAGGGAGGGCAGAGGCAGTTCCTTAATTGTATGTTTTCCTTTGCTACATCCTATCTCTGTTGAGTGAAGAGTGTCCAGTGAAATGGGCTGACTTATGTGGAAGCAATCTACAAAAGGAATTATAAAAAATGTCTATACATAAACCAGGTATCTGTTGAGCTCAATTCTTCCTGAAGTTAAGCAAACTGAAGTTATTAAACATTCCCGTTTGACCCTCTTTTGCATTGGCGCCACCTTTTGGACAGCACTTTCCCCTTGGCTGGTCACTTTGTGTCATTTCTGCTTTCATTCTAGTGGGGAAACCACAAACGTGCTTAGAGCTCTCCCTGAAATACCAAATGCAATCAGTGAAACTGAGCCTTCAGAGCATGTGAGATTATATTTGATTATTTCTAAGAACAATGACTGCAAAGAACAGGAATTATTTCAGTTTTAGTTAATGTTGTTATTATTATTTGAACATACAATCTGTGAAAGTAATTTGTCAGTAATTCTTTATATGTTGAGCCAAAGTGTGGATCAAATTTTACCATATTCTGCGCATACAATGTGCATGTGTGTATAGGTGTGGGTGTATGTAGCTTAACGTAATGAAGATGTAGGTAAATCATATCTATCTGGATGTTGCTGTATCTGTATCTATAGCTCTCTCTTGCCAGTTAAATGTAGATATAGGTACACTGTCATGTACATCTTTAACAGCTTGTTTAATGAAGCTACATATAATGATAATTTTGCTGAGTACCTATCTATCATTTGAAAGTAAGAAAATGAATAACTAGATTCCCTAAAGTAAATGAGAAATACAGTTGCTGAATTAAATTATAAACATATCTAATATTGTTAAAATGGAAAAATGGGGTAGGTATTTTAAAATATATACACGCCCACTAAATATTATGTTTTATATGCTGTATTATATATAGTATATGTTACATATATTTATAATACACACAACTTATTCTATTCTTAGTGCACTTATTACTATGTTATCATTTGATACCACTGGACCAAGAAAAATAACTACGGTGCGTTTTCAATACACTTGCTATCCACAGACTCTTCTAAAGAAAAAAGGCATTTTAGAGCTTTCTTTCTCAAAAGTTCAATATGCTCATTCAGACAAAACCTATAATCACTCCATCTTAAGAGCCTGAAACTAGATCTTTGATATATGATCTCAGTGATGTTTCAAAAAAACCATTCCACAAATACCTGACTTTAAATGTCAGTAGTTCTAGAATGATAATATACTTTTTAACAAAAAGAACCTATGACCTGAAATGTCCTATAGGTATACTCTGCTTTTCTCAAAGAGTTGAAAGTCGTAAGATATTGAAAATTGTTTTCAGTAGGAAATAAAAAAAATCAACTTAATTGCAAAAGTCATTTTTTATATGATCAGCCATAATAATATTAAACCATGCTTCAAAAATCATTTTGAAGTTATATTCGAAATGATGTTAATTAGAAAAGAAAATGGTTTTAATAAAAAAAGAACTGTATCACTGGCATTTGTAGTCACTATTTTCCAAAACAATCATGCAAATTATAAAAACTAGTATTAAATGTAACAATATGTAAAATGATAACATGCCTCGTTCTGGATAACAAAATTAATCCCACACCAAATAAATTACCATAAAATTTGTTTTGTATTAGTTGCTTCTTATTATCTTATAA
Organism: Manis javanica; assembly: GCF_040802235.1. NCBI lineage: Eukaryota > Metazoa > Chordata > Mammalia > Pholidota > Manidae > Manis > Manis javanica. The sequence goes on along the minus strand of NC_133160.1, from coordinate 121,533,346 downwards.
TAGAATTTTTAGTATACAAAGTGGCTTTAGGGTCAATGATTATTTAATATTGAAAGCAACAGCATCCATTTTATGAGAAACAAAGTTTAAACACTTTTTACAGTATTCTCTTAAAATAAAATGAAGTTATATTTAGCAAGTAACATGGCACAGTTGGAAAATTTTTAAACAGCATGGTATCCTTCAGTTACATTATATTCAAGGGAACATAGTTCCATATATAATTTTCAATATTGTTTATCAATATTAATCTTCAATTAAGGGTATGGTAATTAGTTTTACAGGTGGAAATACTAATTAGATCAACAAGCACACTCTCATAATTCATTTTCTCTTCTTCTTAAGAAAAACAATCTCTCATTAATCCACAGTGTATAAGGTTATGTTACCACAGCATATGCCTCTGACAGTAACAAAGCCATAAAGAGGAAACTTTAATTCACTTCTTAATTGCTTCAAGATTTTCACAATCTAATCTGATCTAACATTTAAAAAGCAAAATAAGCGCATCATAAATATAAGCAACTGCTTTTTCTTTCTCATTTCCCATTGCCTTAATCTAATAGGAATTACTTAATTCAGCAGGAACTATGATCATAAGTTATTGTTTATCTACTGACTGTTTAAGGAGCCAGATTAGATTCCTAGTATATCATTAAAGTTCAAGGCCATCACATCTTCTCTCCCTAAATATATTCTCTCTGAGTCCACCTGCCAAGATTCCTTGAAAATATGAAGTTGTGCCAATAGAAACAAAAAATTAAACTTTAATGGTACAAAATAACCAGAGAAACCTAAGTGTTTATTAGCTGATCTCATAAACAAGCTAATCACAATATCTTTAAATAGCATAATGTCTAGCAGCAACATGACAGCCTGTAACTTTGAAGAAATAGAAGTTTAATGATGACAGCTAGTCAAATGTTTTAAAGTCCAGAAAGCTAAATCAAGATATTCTGTTCCAAATTAGTAATATTATTAGATAATTAATTCCTCAGCTTTTGCCATGGGACTAATTTTAGTGAATCCAACCACATATTCTCAAGTTGTTGGAAATCTCAACCAATATTCAAGCTGCATGTAAAGCCATTTTCTATTTAGAGTGATCACAGAGAGAAATTTCTAAGGCCAATAAAATATAGTACTATACATTTGTCATCAGAAGCACAAATGGCATAAAGTCCATATTTCTATTCATTGGAGTGGTAGTTTATGTTCATATCTACCAAAACAAGAAAATAAAAGTACAAAATTTTGGCTGTAAAATGCTCAAGATGACAACATTTTGCAAAATTTCAGTTTATGGTCAGAAAGAACTAAGGCAATTTTACTTTGAGAAATTTTTAACAAGTGTTGGCTAAACAAGTGAACAAATACTTTTATAGATGAATAGGTGGAATGTAGGGGTTATTTTAGTTGTGATGATAATATATTGTACTTACAGTAAACATGTGCTAGGCACTTAATAGTCTAAGCACTTTGTACACACTAACTCATTCAATCTTTCTAAAATCCCTAGGAAATGGGGACTATTCCCATCCCCTTCTGAAGCACAGAAAAATTGAGTAATTCATTCAATCAGCCCACCAGGAATCAGCAGACTTAAACAGTCTTGCTTCAGAGTTTGTATTCTTAAGAATTACACCATAAAATAATAAAATAATCCTTCAAAGTAGAGATGTTTCACTTAATAGTGACTTGCACATCCGATCATGCTAAAGACTACACAGTTGATCTAATTTTTTCTTTACATAGCCTAACCACTTAATTTTTATTTGATTCCTTTTATTTCTTCCAAAGCTGATTATAGAAAACAAAATGTAAACAACCCATGTCTAATAAAATATTAGGCAACTCTTTATTATCCTATAAACTCCAAAAATTCTGTGATATATAATTGTGTCTAGTCTGGATTGTATAACCTAAAGCGATGGTTCACAATCATTTTATCTACCATAACACACCTAAAATATAGCATTTTAATGTATGAAAACTCCCTGCATACACTTCTGTACTGATGAGATCTGAACGTTGTCTTCTGGAAGTAAAGCCCAAGATAAAGCACAACCCTCACAACCATTAGCAGTGCCCAGGTAATAACTGCTCTCCCTGTGCTGCAGCACAGATAACATCAGTTACGGATTTTGAGCAGTTCCCTGCATTCTAGCAATTCAGTCTTCTCTACCACTCAAAATGTACATGTAACTCTTCAATGCAAATGTTCTCATACAGAGAGCGATGAACATCGTCTAATTTCATATATTTAAAAATACGTATTTCACAAAGTTTGGTACTTATAGATAATAAACAATAACCTGCAAGGAGTTAACAATAGAACCTGCAATGTTTGCCCTATGGAGTAATAGCAGATGTGGAGGACTCACGCCATCTCCTCCATTCGTCTCAGCACATTCCTTTCCCAACAATCCTAAACCACCTCTTTATCACGACATGGTATCAGAAACCCTCCCTTCCTCCTTTTCTAGAATTACTGAAAAATAAATATGTATCAGAGACTAGGGGCTTGAAATTGGGTTGTTGAAATCAAAACATGTCCTGGCAAGTGATCATAAACTGGGAATGTTAAATATAAATTTTGGGGCAAATATCAGGCACCACAGATATAGAACATTAGACCATTCCTTTTAGAATCTATTTATCTGCTTCCCAGGCTGCACAGCTCGGGAGAACAGTGAGTGGCCCACTTATCTTGGAGCCTCTGTAACCAGAAAAAGGACAAGCACATGGTGGGTGCCCAATAAAAAAAATGACCCAATCAATCAAAAAAGCCAACAAAACAAGAAAGCTACAAGATATTTTTGACCAGTAGTGAAGAGGTAATATCATCATTAAAAACATAATGCAATCTTGGCTTTTAAAAATCTATGGGTAAAATTTACAAATGCCATTTTATTTGTATGTGAACTTTCATTTAAAAGCCAAAAGGGGATATACTTGCAAAGAGCCTTCATGAGATGATATTACAAGTTTGATTCTATCTTACAAATGAAAATGAAACAAAAATAACCAATTCTTGTGAATATAGGAGGCATTGGGGCAGGTGAAAATTACTAAGCATTGCAATAAATATCATTTTAATGCACTTTTCAAAGAAATGGTTATATGTAACTGAATGTTATAACATCAGTGTTTTTAAATGCAGAAAATTACCAGAAATACAAAAGTGAAACAAGTCAGAGCAGTTTGTGATGCAAAAAATCACTCAAAAATACTGGAAGCTAAGTTTATCTGCATTTTACTGTGAGTGTCTACAGTTAATTAATGGAAGCAAAAGTCAGAATATTTTGTGTACCCTGGCTGAGAATCATCTTCGCTAGCTGTAGATTCCTGTGTTGAGTTCTTGTTTCAGCTGAACTTTTCATCATTTTTCTTTATCCTTTGCCATCAGTCTATTAGTTATCACTTCCTGCTACTGCTGTTACATCTGCCTGGAGCATATTGCATGTTATTTTTTGAGAAAATAGGTACAAATTGCTATATGAGTTTATGTATATAATAAATACATAATGCACTAATACAAATATATTTAATGCCTTTATGTTTTAAGGACCAATAGCTCATAAGTAGTGGAGTTAGGATTTAAATCCAGATATGTCTGATTTTAAAGGTAATTCACCTGTTATTTCCATATATAATGATACACATATATAAGCCTTACATCTTTCTTTGGAAGAGGTAAGGTTTATTATTGCATTTCATCTTTCTTTGAATTAATTTTACTAAACACCTCATCATATATATATATATACACACACATATTATACATACAGATTATTATATATACTAATACAATTTGTATAAGTGTGTGTACATAAACATATACATGTATCTGTACATATATATATACACATATATAATATTTTCATTCCCTAATTTCAAAACATTAGGGAATGAAATGATTTAAAAATAAAGAACTATTAGGTACAAATTAAAGCAAATAGATTCTTCTTAGCTTACTAAAACACTGCATGGTATTTATTTTTAATGTATTTCTATACTTTGGTGACCTTAAAAGTGACTTCAATAATATAAACACATTTCTTATTATGTAAAAACAGAATCCAGACATAATCAAGGTAAAATTTAGTGAAAGCTCCATATTGAAAAGTACATACATATATGCAACAAAATAGTCTAAAGCCCAGTCTAATAATTAGACCTGTATTTGGTGAAACCAGGTCCTAAGACATACCAATATCTTTGATATTTTCTTAGAATGAATTATGATAAACATTGGCCAGTATATAAACATGTAATTCTTGATGCCATTCATTCTGACACATTTACACACAGCCCTGCTACAGCACCCTATAATATTCATTTCCTGTTGTTGCTGTAACTAATTACTGCATGCTTAGTGGCTTAAAAAACTGCAAATTTATTCTCGTACAGAGGTCAAAAGTCTAAAATCAAGGCGTCAGAGGAGTCATGTTCCTTCTAAAGGCTTCAGAGGAGGAGCACACATACTGACCTTCACAGTTTCTAGAGGCTGCTGGCATTCCTTGGCTCCAGTCCCCTCCTCTACCTTCCAACACACCACCCCAGCCTCTGGTTCCATAGCCATGTCACATCTGTTTGTCTAGTTCTCACTCTACCCCTCCTTTTTATAGTTCTACTGGCCCACACTAGTAAATCAGGTAATCATTCAATCTTAAAATCATTAAATTAATCACATCCACAAAGTCTCTTTTGCCATGTAAAGTGGCATATTCAGAGATTTCAAGGATTCAGATGTAGACACTTTTGTTGAGCCATTATTCAGCTTATCACATATATGCATATCCTGATTCTCACCTCATCTGCTGTATTTAAACTGCATCACTTTACAGGCATTGCCTCTCCACATAATACTAGATTAACTCAATGTATTTATGATATTATCTCTATTGCAGAATTGTTAAATGCTCCTATCAAATTATATTCTATGTACATATTTTCAACCTGTTTCCATTAGGTTACTTTAAAAAAGCACATTAATATCTAATTTATATTCATTCATGCAGAGTATTTTCTTGGAAACTCATCTAATTCTATCTGAAACACCACCAAGTATTTTTTCAATGCATCCTTTTCCTATGCTCCACCTCCAAGTAACTTTTCCATTCATCACAAGCCTTCTACAGAAGTTACTGCAATCTTCCATCAGCCACTGAAATTCCAATGGAATAAGCAGAAAATTCGCCCTTGAATCAAATTGTTATGTTAAAACCAAAATGATTACTAGTTTTTATAAGACCATGAAGTATCCATTCCAGGGCATGCTTTGTTTAGGAAGAATTTATGTGAGTTATTTTTCTAATTCGTTCCAAAAAATGCTCCAGCAAAACAATGTATCATCGGTATTGTAATTAAAGTGAAGTGTATAAATGAGGCAACACAAAAAATACAGGTTCCTAAAATTTCCCCACTGTCCTCCTTGCATGCCACTTGTGGTATATGTAGGCAAAGGAATTTACCATAAACAGCCAACATTACATACAATAACCACATAAAAGAAAGGGCAAATATCCTATAATACCCAAATCCTAACACCTGGTAATGAACTACACACCCTGGGTGAGTTCATGAGTGTTTTATTACCACACATTAAATACTAACTTACTGTCATTGAGAATTTAAGATTTGTGTAATAGGTGTTTGGGATGAATACACAATTTGTACCCACTGTTGAAGGTTTCTTGGCCCAGAATGGAAGCAGTTGCATTGATTAGACCACAATATGGGCCAAGGATAAAATCTGCAACATTTAGATGAAGAAGTATGCTTGAAGTTCATAAATGAGTAGTCATAATAGCATTTATTGGTCTTTTCATCTTCAAAGCATTTTTCTAAGTATAGAAGAAACAAAAATATCAGAGTATTACAGACCTTGCTTCAGATTCACATGGCCATACCGTAAGGAGAGAGCTGGGGTGTTCACCTAGATTGACAGATTCTAGAAATACTCACAAGCATTTTTCTAGATGTGGGCTGTTTACTACTTCCTACTCCTTGTTCTCTGAAAAACTCTTGTGGTTGGTTCTTGAATACCTCAAATCTGGGAATAAAGAGAACTTTCAATCTAGCTCTGCCACTATCTTAGCATTAGAGGCAAATGACTGGGCATTTTTATGTGTAAACTTAAGGCACTACAGCAGAAAATTAGTTACTCTCTCTGACACACACACACACACACACACACACACACACACACACACACACACACACACACACACACACACACACACACACACACACACACACACACACAAATTCTCCAAACACAGAAATGAAGCATCAGAAGGGGAAAAAAGTCCATCTGGAATTGATCAGAGAAGCCCTGGTCTTGTAGTGTGTGTTGACCATCAGTCTAACTAAATAATACATTGATGAAAATCAATTAACTTAAACAAATTTAAATGTGATTTTTACTTTCCAATTCTTGGGCCCTATTTATTATAATGTTCCAATTTAATTAAAAACATTTCTTCACCTGACAATTAAAAACATTGTGAGTATATTCTCAATGGACAAAGACAACAATAGCTAATGATGATGAAATAACTTTATACAAAAAATTATGTTTGGTGTGGTGGAATAGGCTGTTTTAGGTGAGAACTCTTTCATCGGACACATGTTTACAGGAGGTAGGTCATTCTGGGCAGTTTCACCTTTTGAGACAGAGTAGTGCTGATGAAGTAGAACTTGGGCAATCTGTAGCCTCTATTTAAATCATTTTAATGGAATGATTTATATTCTTCAGACAGTATTCAATACTTGGGAGAAATGTTTCTACATTTTCTGATTAGTTATTTAATGTCCACTTGAAGTAGCACTACAAAAAATGCATCAAAAAGTGTAACTAAACATTAATGATGCACAGTTTCCTCAGAACACTTTCCTGTTAAATCTATATAATTTCCCTTTGTTCTCAGATGATCCAGTGATTATATCTCCTGATGACTAAATCATCCCCACATAAGAAGATGGAAATATTTATGGGGCATCCAAAGAGTCTGGTAAAACAAAGATGACATGGCACAGCATGTGTATTAAAAGTCGACTAATTTGAGACTCAGTTTTCTCTTTTTCATTTCTGAATATAGACAAAAATACAGTGAAATATTCTTAGGTTCAGCAGCACTGTACAAATTTTTAGATGTACATATTTTAAACAGTCAAATCAGCATGAGATCATATGAATACAAGAATTACCACAACCATAATTAACTTTGGCTATTTAGACATGAGATTCTCTATCCGCAACTAACTTGCACCTACTTGGGGTTGGAGAGTCTAATGACTTTGTGATCAATTTTATAATGCCAAAGGTTGGTTTCTTTTCCCCATAATTTAGTACACATTTTTCTTTTCTTTTTATCCTCTCAGGAGTAAATGGTACCAGGCCTTTGATCTGTGTATTTCCATCACAATAACATGGTAGGGGAGGAAAGGAATCTCTTTTTACAGTGTTCACTGCCAGGAATTTATAAATGATGTGCTAATTTTTGTTAAGTGTGCCTAAATGCAGTGAAAGGGGCATTTCATGAATAAGTAAACAACATAAAAACATAACAAACAATATTTTCTAATAGAAAAAAACTGCTACCACTGTTATAATTTCTCTTATTTCCACTTTTCTTCTTTACCCATGCATTATAAAGGCATTTTTCTCAAACTTATTCCAGAATCTCAGCTCACAATATTCCTGCAGAAAAGGCAAACAGAGTTGTCATACTGGGTTTATACGTTCTCAGAAAGAACTTCGGGCTTTCTTCCAATCAGACCTGATTTCTTATTGTACTCAGCAGCTATCCTTCTTAACAAGTCCTGGGAAACCTTTCCAAGAGGGCTTTGAGAGTGTCTATCAACCAACATTAAGGTTAGACATTTGCTTCTTAAATTGTTTATTCTTCAATTCATTAGGAAAGATACAACAAATTTTTGACAGCCCATAAATAGTAATCAAAGTCTTTTCATTTTTATTAGATATTGAAATATAATTGATTATATCTTAGTAGAAGTACCAAGAAAGAATACAGTTTTCTGAAATCCATAATAATTGGGAAATGGCCTAAATTTCTGATGCATAGGCAAATTGCCAATTCCACTAACTACAAAGTCATTCATAGAATTTCAACTTTGCTGTTTCCAGTTATGAAAGTGGATTCCATATTGGATCCTAGAGTAAATCCTGGATCCAGTTTAAGTTTTGCCAAAATGCAGTAAATTAGGAATCCTACCAGTGCCTCAGTATATTTATTTGTTAAACTTGGATTACAACTTACCTAGGTTTCACCTAACTTACAAGGTCACAGAGAATTGATGCTATACTAAATGTAAAATAACAATATCTCTGTATTTAAAAAAATACATCATGACTTACAGAGTTAAAATTTAAGCATACATTTCCTTTTTTTCTCCTGTGGAGTCTTATCAAATCTCAAAGTATTCATACTGTGTCCTTTTAAAAATGTGTTACCAATGAAATCCTCTGGTTTCAGAGTTGAAAACAGTATTTATCTGTTCATAAAACAACATGGTAGGATCATTTGTCCATTTAATTAAATACATGCAGAGAGGCAACCATGTGCCAGGCACTATTGTAATTGCTGGGAAAACGGTAGTGAACAACATAATCAAGTTCTGTTTTTTCTTGAAGGTTACATTCAAAATTCTACTGATTATCTATAAACCCATTAATTTAATGGTCAAGGGGCTACCAAAAGTAATCAGATCAATCTCTCAAAATGTTCTATTAAACTTAGATTATTGCAAAGTCTCACATTCATCTTTTGAACCTATTCTTCTGTATGTGAATTCCCCACATCAGTTAATCAGATAACCAAGTCCATTCACTTCTTGGAATTGTAGACATAAATATGAGTATTAATGTAGATGTGAATATATATATTCATATTTTTTCTTCTCATTTTGAATGCTCTCCTACATATACCTTCTGAAATAAGAGCTGAAGGCTATGGAAAAAAAAGAAGGCAGTGAGTAACCACATGTGGTTGAGGAGCATTATGAAAGGGTCTAAATAAGGAAATATGTGGGCTAATGATTAAAACTGAAATTTTCCCATTGACAAGAGGAGGAAGGACCCTGTGGACAAATGGGGTGTAAGTACAATGACTACAAGTTATGAAAAAGTTAGATTATACTCAGTGATGTTTGCTGCTCTAAAGGATATATGTGGTGGGCAAAAGCAGGAAAAGAAGCTGGAGTAACAGTTAAAAAACACATTAATATTGTATCACTGATTTTTTAGCTAGGATAGTTTGTGTTGTTGATGTTTCATTTTTGGTGTAAATCCAGTGCCTTCAAATAGATTATGCGCTCTTGAAGACAGTGACCAGACTTTTACAACCTTATGCCCCCAAATCTCAATGCAAGCAACTGTACGAAGGAATCTCTCAATATGGGTTTGTGATTACTTCTGCTAACACTGCTCTTGTTGGTGCTGACGTGCATGGTAAACATAATTTTGTTTAATAACAATGAGTAAATCTATAAAAATCATAGCAAAGTAACATTATAATGGCTGGGTAGAGATTGCTTTCAGTGGACTTGAATGATAGGAAATGAATAGGTAGAAAATAAGAAAGGGATTTCTACCAAAACAAATGTTCAAAGATCCAAATATGCAAAATAGCAAAATGTAGTACAACTGTAGAACATTAAAGGCATTGTCCTCTTTGGATTGAAGGGCTTGCAATAAGTTTTTGGATAATAAATTTAAATAATTATGCTAGGTCCAAAGTAACAAGGATTTTGTAAATCAGACTGAGATTAGATTGTATGGCAGGGAAGAAGATACTCACACCCACACACACATATACACACACAGTCTCTTTACTTAGATATCACGAAAATGGCATAGTAGAAAGATATCTCTACCAAAGTGTGGAGGACATCTGGGATGGGAGGGAGGGTAGTAGATTATATGAGATGGTGGGAAGCCATAAAATCATGGCTTTTCATAGGAAAAAAAGGAGAGCAAAACGGGCTGTGACAAATTGTTTTGCAATTTTTAAAATAAGCTTTGTTCCTTTCCCAATGGAAATAATGCTAAAACTGCTCAAACTCAAGCCCTACAATTACTACTCCCTAATATCCCTCATTTATGTTATGAAAGCAAACGCTCACTCAGTTGAAAACCTCAAGGATATCATGTTCTCTGTTCTGACACATTAAATTGATGACAAATTATGCTAATCACAAATTAAATTGATCATAAATATCCACTGATTCATTTCTAATATATTTTTTAAATCATTCCTCATCTCTCTTACGATGCCTTGCAATCTTACTGAACAATTTATAAACTGCCTCTAAATGGTGAAGTGTTGCTATCACCTGTAAAATGTAAGCCACTTAGCCTGGCAAACAAAGATCTTAATATTTTCCAAGCCTGTGCTTTTGGTGTCACCTGTTTTCACTACTCTGTCAGATGCATTTCACGCCAGTCATCCAGGTTTCCCAGTTCAACATTGACTGAATACATTTCAAAAGTCTGGAGGCCAAGAGTAGAGACAAATTCTGTAGATAAAGCAAGCAGGCTGGGTCATGCTTGTAGTTAGCTATTAGATGGCTACTTCTTTTAAATGAAAAAAGAAAAGAAGGCAAGAATATCAGCTCAAAATGAGTAAAGAATAAAATTAAAGGTTAAGTGGTAGTACAAGAGATTACAATAATGTGTAATTATGGGAAAGGAGTGAGGACTCAGCACTCAAGTTGAGGAGGAAGAGGCAAATAAAAGAGAAGGTTTGAGATAGTTTATATTCTAGCCAGAACGGCTAACAGTCGTAAAAAGTTTGTATACCTTTCACAATGAACTCATTAACATATACTAACCCTCACATGTACTGTTACAAAACTTACAGCAATCCTGAGGTAGATGCAGTCATTATCCCATTTACAGATGGGAACAGTGAGGCTACAAATAATGTTGGGGTGTATCAAACCCAGAGAATCTGGGTTCAGAGTAAACAGGCTTAACCATTGACACTATTATTCTATATTGTAGCAGTTGTGTCTAGAAGAGGCAGGGAAACTGGGAGTACTTGAAGACATTCAGATATGTAAAAGCTGCTTTATATTTCTTAAAGAAATGAGAGATACTTGTCATTGTAGCATTGTTAGGTTTATTGTACAAGTTAGATGAGTCAATGCGTGTTCTATTTGTGTCTTAATTCCTAAGATAAATGGTACACTTTCTCTGTTCAACATAGAAAAGTTATTTTCCCATGGGACACCATGTATCTGTATCAATCACTTTAACATTCCCGATAGTCTTAGAGTTCTTACTTGCAAGTGCTCATGGAAGACTCTTTCCTAAGTCTGAGCAGAATTACAAGATGCTGACATTAAGTGACATAAAAGCATTTGAGTTAGGAAGAAAATGTATGTGAATCAATGATTAAGTAACCATAAGACAGATAGCAGGGTATTTTAACTTGTCTTCTTAGCAGTTTCAACTGATTATTTAAGATCTTTTTCAAAAACTATTCTGATTTATTTTAATAATTTCAGTAGTATCATTTACTGTGTATACAACACAATCTATTTTCTTTTATGTTTGCATTTACTGAAAGGAAAGCCAAATGCTTGGGATTAATTGTATTTAATTGGTTTAGGTAAAATAAGTGCCTTTAATATTTTTAAAAAGTAAAAGCTCTGCTTACATTATGATAGTTTCTGACATGCATGTAGCTCTGGCATTAATGATACTCTCATCTATGTTTCTGCAATGCTTATAGGTTGCACTATTGCTCATTTCCTAGTTACCAAAAAACAAATGTTATCTCTCTTCGGAAATACTTGCCACTACTATCATGAGATGTTCCGACATGGAGTCTTTGTTAATGTTAATGAGCATTTGTTTATACAAAATAGAGTTGGATAGGAAAAAGAAAATATTTAAAACAAAATAGGGTTTTCTCTCCTAATAATTATTTCAATAGTTATTTGAAAATAATTATTTCTAACTTCAGAATTGTTACCATTAAACAGCATGATACATTTATACATACTCAAGATGAACATTACTGAAAATGTTTTAAATAGATATTATCAAATAAAATAAAGGTACTCTCTGGCTTATTAATTTATTAAAAAGTCTAATAAATATGAGGAACACACTAAGAAGGGAGCATTGTGATAAGTGAGATTCCAGAGGAGAGTCTGAAATCTAGATAAATATTAAACTCTAGGACTATGACTACAAAATTTTAGTAGTAATTATGCAGAAAGAATAGAATTATGGAAAATATATGACTCCATTGTTTTATACAATTTCTTCATATTTTTCCTAAATCTTAACAATGAAAAATAAACATAGAGCAGACTTCTCTGTCCTTGTCAGAAGGGATATAACTTTAGTTTCTTTGGTTTATGTTACAGAAATATTCTTCAATTAAGTGAGCTATTTCTGTGATAGATCAATACACATGTCCAATATTATTTTTCAAGGTACATTAATGTTGAAGTCCAACCCTGCCCACTTCCACGTCTACAGATCCCTCCTTTCTGAAGCTATTGAATGTCAGAACATATCACACCAAACCTGACAATCACAACTCAAAGGACCATTACTTACCCATACACATGCGAAGTGAGGGTGGCTTTGGGGGATAGAAGGGTGCCACCAGGAGGAAGGTTTGAACATCTGGGAGGGGAATAGAGAGGAAGAGGGAAAACCCAGCCTCAGGAGCCCTTTTTCATGGCTCACCTACCTGTGGATGTGTTGGGGGTGGTAGCTTAGAGGGAAAGACCAGAGAAATTGGGTGGGTTGCTTTGTGTGCAACTTACTAGGTGTAGTGTAAGTAGGGCTGGATTTCAGTCTATTATTTGCCCAGGCCAGTGTTAACTGTTCATCCAAATGTCACTTAGCTATGAATGACTTATTGCTTCTAAACTTGTTTCTTCATGATTAAAGTAACAGAAATACATTCACTGTATAATACACAAAAAATTAACAATTTCAAAATTGGTAATGCTTATCAATAATATATGCTTATTGATTTTCTAATAACTTGAAGTTATATATTATTTATACCATCAGCACACTTTAATACTGATAAAAATAAATGACAGAGTATTTAACTGAAGAAAAATGCAAAATGACCAATTAACATGAAAAAATGTGATTCATGTGAATGAAAGCATCACTCATCCAACTGGCAAAATTAAATATAATCTAAAATCATCTTTTATTATTAAACATGTAAGAAAGCCAATGCTTCCACACTTTAGTCATTAAACCACAAGCTTTTTGGAAAGTAAGTTCATGGTATTTACTTAAATTTAAAGTGTGCATACCTAGAGAAATTCATTTACCACTAGATAAACATATGTGTAAACTAGTGCTTACTCTTGCATTATTTATAAGAGGGAAATAAAGAGATAAGAGGGTAGGAAGGGAGGGAGGCAGGAAGGGAAAAAGAGAGGAACCAAGGTCGGAGGAGAAAAAGAGCAATCTGAATATTGTGGAAGAATAATGATAGCATATACATCCTATGGAGTACATTACAACTGTTAAAAAGCTTAATGTAGGTTATGTATACATATTGATTTGGAAGGTTCTGCAAAAAATATTAAGAAAAAAGTGGTCTGGAACATTTGGAAAAATCAAGCTGCCCAGAGTGAGAAAATGTCAATCAGAAGTACGATTTCGGCTAAAAAGAGTGATCATCAGGGAAACCTACCAGGTCACCAGCTCAGCTGAACTTGATTGTATCTTTATTGCAATGTAAGTGCAGATCTATGATCTTTTTAATCTAACATACAGCTCTCGTGTCAGGACTGCATAGACAATACTATTTGTAGTACCTCATGTAATATTTCATATAATTGCATTAACTAGATACTATTATTATCCCCCATGTAATATATAGGTAAATAGACTAATTAAAAATTCCTAAGTAAAGTGTCCAATGCCATTCAACTTGCAAGAAGTTCCATGCATTCTGACTACAGAGATTTACTCTTTGCCTCTGCCATATTAACTGCACAAATTCTTAAATGAGCACTGCTCTGTATACTGGTGTGCACATGTATATAGGAATGGAGCATATAAATATGCAAATTATCACACAATCTTATATATTTAAATAATAATAATTATTAGATACTCTGCATAAATACATTTTAAAATCCTGAGTTCTAGAAGCAATAAAGAATAAAGTTGAATATGTCTCACACAACCATATTTTTGCTCAGAGATGGCAACTAAAATTTTGTAGTCACCTTGTGTTGCCTAGAATATCATGCTTATTTGGCAATGCCCTGGCAGGTGAGAAGAACTGAGACACAGGGGAGGGTAAGTGACTTGTCTGTAGTCGCACAGTCACTGCCTAACACTCGGGGTGACAACTCTCAAGTCTCAGATCTCTGCTGAGTTCACCAGATCACGAACATTTATACAGTGAACTTCAGAGGTTCAAAACCCTTTTAAGTCCCTATTTGAACAAGGTGTATTTTCCAACAGTTCTTTTTCAAAGAATAATACTAGAAACCTCAAACACCCCAGTGACTTGCTTTTTAGAAGAGCAAATCTGAAATGTCAGGGATAGTGGATAAGAAGGTCCTGCTGCAGTATCCTGGAGTTTGTCCTAGTTATTTTCAACTTGTCTAGACTGGGATGTTGTACTTCACCGTTGTGTCTGCTTTTCATTAATTTTTTTTTTCAAAGAGTGTTCATAGAGAAATCTTTCCTACCCAAATTACATAAAACTGACCAGGTTTATCTAAAAAATAATCTGCATAAAACTATCATAAGTATATTAGCTGGGGTCCAATTAAAAAAACAGAATCCATACTAACTACTTCAACAGTGGTAATTTAATGTAAGGAATTCTTTACCCCAGACTTGTAATATTGATTTAGATAAAAAGGAAATATTGAGGAGATCCAGTTACAAGAACTACAAAAAGTGGCCACTATCACTACTTGAAAGAAAGGGACATTGGGGAATATCAGAACCAAGAAGTCTGGCTACTCTGGTGCCTTGGGGCTTGTAGGAGGGCCTCCGTAGGGTGTGGGGCTGGTTTGGGGACTCACTACAGGAGTTGGAGGCTGGAAACAACTGTTGCGGTGGAGACAAGGATCAGTTACTAGGCAGGTGGTGCCTGGAACAGCAAGCAAATAGGAGGGTGATGCCTGTCTCGGCTCCACCTGCCCTCCACTCTCTGTCTAGTGCCTCCAGTTGGTGGACGCTGACAGGAAGCCATAAGCAAAGGGAATACACCTCGCTGGGCCTCAGCCCTGGCATGGCAAAACCAACTATACTAGGGAATTCCACTTGAGACACAAAAGTTTAGCAGTTTATTTTCTCCTTTAGAAAAGTCTATATTTTTATGCTTTTGGTGTGTGTGAGGGGTGGGAAGCAGGGGAGGGCCCAGAGATGCATATGCATGTGTGCAGGCTTTTCTGTAGCTTGGATTTGTGCTGACAGTCTCTTAGTAACTGGTTGTTAACTGTTGTTTGAAAGCCTTTCATGGTTCACCTGTGTGTTGAACAATAATTTACTAATGTTGCCACCAAGTACAGCTGTATATCATAGCAGAAAGAGTTTCAGCTTTGGAATAGTGGGAACAAGCTAAAATACCAATTCTGCCACTTTCTGGCTGAGTGTTTTATGCAAAAATTACTTACCCATTCTGAACTTATTTTTATCACTTAAAAAATCAAGATAATATCTATTTTTAAGTTTTTATAAAGATTAAGAGTATCATATTTATAAAATTTGGTCAGTGCTTATTGTACAGTAATGCCCAGTTTAACATTACTATAATACTAGACATTTTGATTTGAATGATCTTATTTAGTCTTCACAAAATCTCAGAAGAAAGGAAGAAATTCAAGCTCTACAGAACCCACAACACACTGACTGAAGACTTATAGAGATGATCTCTTTCATACCTAGGTGATACATGTATTATCTTGTTTTTCCAAATGAGACTAATTAAGTTTAGACAGGTGACATGCCAACTCAGTTCTGCACAGTTAGCATGCAAAGCCAAGGTATTTTATTTGTTATCACTGTGTTTTCTGGTTGCTTCTATCACAAGCCTAGAAATAATACACAGACTAACTTAATTCCCATGAGTTTAGCTAAAATGGATAGTACACAACTAGTAGATGGGTCAGGAACACATTTTCTTTGGTCTGTTTTTCTTGTTCCTATTGCCAATATTTACCTTCTTTCTCAGTAATTCTGGTGTATTGCCTCTCTGGCCACCTTATCACTATTGAAAAAGAAAACACAACTCCAATTTCTGATACATTTTCCTTAGTTGCTTTTAGGAGTATTTGTATTATTTTTTCTAAAAGTTTAAAATTCTCTGCCCTTAGATATTTCTTTTGCCCACCAGTAATTTCAAAAATAGGCCTTTAATGTCAATTTTTGTTTAGATTAGCCACCAAACACATAATATTTTGTTGAACCAATACAGAAAAACAAACAAACTGTAATGGGTTTTACAAGTTTGTGCACAGCTCTGGATTTTACAGTGTTTTACCATTTATTCTACCCTCCTAATAAATTAAATAGTTCATCTGAGTTCTTTTTCTACTTTGCAAGTGTTTCTTATTTTCCTTGTCTATGTCTGGGGTATATATATTTATTCAATATCAATATACCCAGGCCTGTGGTAACTTTAAATCAATATCTTTTAAAAAATCCTTTGGGGTTTAGTGTTTTAAGATTTAGATTGTGGTATATATACACATTAAACTTTCAAAAAAATTATTGAAATTAATGTAAGGAATTAACAAATGGACAAATACATTAACATTTAAAACAATATGTTATTCAGTCAATTTAATTATCAGTGTGGAAGAATGTTGATAATCACAGATGGAAGTCATTTTAAAACACTTAATGATTAGCAAGAGACTTCAGCTATTGCTGTTTTATGAGAAAACATAATTGATCACACACCTTCCTGGGCAGCGAATATACCCAGGTTGAGAGCATTCTTGAGGAAGCTTGTCACTAAGAAAGCTAACTACATCTGAAACTGCTGTTTTGCAGACAAACGTTTTATCTGTTCCATAGAGAATTAGCCATAAAAATGGAATATTAGTACATGAAAAGTAGAGGCTCATCATTTTCTGTTAGAAGTAGTTTTCACTTCACCATACTAAATAGAATATGTGTATTCCAGCCTTAACCTGCAGGCATGAGAGAAGTTAGCTGTGTCACCCAAAGATTTAGCACTTTTTTTCCCCTATAGATTGGTGGGCAAGTCAGATACTGACTGAACTTCTCCTTGCCAGAGTACACTTACTGCATTCATCATTCAAACTAACAACAGAATTAATGTTCTTGTACAGAAATAATCTTAGTTCAAATAACTGTGCTTTAAATCCACTACTTAGAATCCAAATAGGGAACAGCTATAAGGAGCAAAGCTAGCAGTCTCTTTCTTTATCTCTTTTAGTAGCTCAAGGAGTGGAAATGATCAAAACCCTATTAAATACTGAGTCCATGCTGAACTCAACATTCAAAACATACTACCTTCTTTGCTACATTGTCATACAGGCTTAAATAATTTCTCCTGTATTGTGCAGTGACATCCTAACCAATTCCTTTCTTCCATGCTAGCCACATAGCTATTAGCTACCAAGCTGACAAACTGATCTTTGTGAAATAAAATTCAGATCATATCAATCCTGTTTAACATACTCATGATATTTTTAATAAAACAACAAACCTCTAACATGGCTTATAAGGCCTTAGATGAATAAAGATTTTATTCATCTTTATTTAAATTGCATCAGATTTTTATTTGTTACTTTTAAAATATATTACTACTGTCAGCATTATTGTCTTAGTATGAATTTCCTCATAACTATTAGTGTGAGGCCAACAAATCTCTATTTGGGATAAAATGATATAATAGTCATTTAGATAACTTACCTGTTTATTCACTCATTCATTCACTTATTTAATAAATACTTATTTAATAAATACATATTTCCCTACATTTTACTAGGAATGTTGATGAGTACTAGAGTACCACAGCAATAAACAAGAGGCACAATCATTGACCTCACAAACTTAGATTTTAGTGAGGGATAAAAACAAGTGAAAGAAGCTGTTAGAATGTAGCTCTGTGGAGAGTGACTGCCCTGGCAGGATAGTGTGCTGTGGGAACACATAAGTAGAGCCCCTCTTTCTGACTTGGCGAATCAGGTGAGTTTTACCAAAGAAAAGGTCTTAAAAATCAAGATATGAACAACATCCAGAAATTAGCCATTTAAAGGATCTATAGGGAAGTATGTTATGGAGGAGGAACATTGTAAGAGTGTGTGATATGATGTTGCCATGTGGCTGCAACTCTAATTGTGAAACAGGAGAATAAGATATGAGGCTGATGAGGTAATAGGCACAAATGCTATAGAGATAATAAATTGTATCAAGGACTTTAAATTTATTAAAGACCAACTGGGGGTATTTGTAGATATAATTAAAGAGTGGTACCACCAACCTACATTATTAAAAGCTTATCTTGCTTACCTTGCAAACAATGGCTTAAAAGTATGTATCAGGGTCAATGAACCAGTTAGGATATGACAATAGTCTCTGCTCAGATATTTACTGCTGGGTAGAGACTTTGATACTAATTCAGATATTCCAAATACTTCTACATGTAAATAAATAAATTAAATAAATAAATAAATAAATACCACAGCATTCAACGTATTGCGGCCACCATTATGGTTAATGTCTAATAAATTTATGTTTCCTTTTGTGCCAGCTGATACTCTGAAAAGGGGGAAGTGATTTGAATGAAATACTTAGGCTATACATAGACAGACAGAAATAGAAATACTATATATATATATATATATATATATATATATATATATATATATATATATACACTTTAGTTCTGAAGGCTGGAGTTGAGACTGACAAAATTTTATGTTTTATCTTCAAGCAGAATTTGAGAAAGGCTAGGAGACTGCTGTATCTTTTTAAATATTATTTTTGTTTTGACAACCATAAATAAAAAATGTGCATTCATAAATCACTCCTTACCAACAAAGACAGTTGAAAACATTGTAGCCTTTTGTACACATGACCACATTGAATTGTGAGAAGTGCAGATTGGGCAGGAAGTGAATTAAACAGTTATTGGGAATTTCTGGTATTCTTTGAATAAACTTATGCTTGTCTGTCAAAGTAAAGACAGACAAAGATTTAGAAGATGGAGCTGATAAAATCACAACAAAATTACAAGTATTCTAAAATGACCTCATAAGAAGGAACAGATATGAGATAGTATGAGAAAAATCAACATTTATGTAATAGACTGTGTCCTTATACACAGGGAGAAGGCCTTGTGGAGGTTTGAGTTATACTGCCCCAAGCCTATCAACTACCAGAAGCTAGGAGAAAAGCCTAGAAGAGTTCCTTCCATAGTGCTTTCAGAGAGTGTGTCCCTGTCAACAATTACATCTTGGAAGTCTACCCTTCGGAGCCATGAGACAACAGGTTTCTGCTGTTAAAGTCATTCAAGTTGTGGTACTTTGTTAGGTCAGCCTTAGCAAACTGATACAGGTATCAATGTAGGCAAGTCTTATAAGCATTTAGAAAGCAGGATGTCAGCATGTACAACATCAAGAGTGAGCCCTAATGTAAACAATGCCCATTGGGTGAGTATGATGAGCTACTGCAAGTTCATCAATTAAGAAAAGGGCAAGTGTAAATGAGGGATGTTGGTAATAGGGGAGACTGTGCGTGTGTGGGAATAGGGGCTGTATGAGAAATCTCTATAACTTCCTTTCAGTTTTACTGTGAACCTGAACCTACTCTAAAAATAACGTTTTTAAAAATGACAAAATATCTTGGTATATAAAATTTTAAAGTATGTGTGTTTTTATTAATGTCTACATTTGCAGAAAGCACATGAGAACAACATATACACTTGAGGATCATGGTTTTTTCTAGGAAGAGATTGATGGAGAAGGACTGAGAGTCAATTTAACTATAGAAATTTCAGTATCCTTTCTTAGAAAATGAAAGGGAATTTAAGCTGAGGGGAAATATTTCTACATATTTCAGTCTATTGGTAAGTACATTATATCGTTTCATGTATATAAGTTTGTTTCTTTGAATTGTTTCACCATCACAAATTGTTAGAATTGAAAGCGAAACACAAAACATTACATTACTCTATATATTTTTATGTCCAGTGGACCCAAAACCATAAGCCAGTATTCCACATGCAAAGCCACTGTCAGCATTACAGGGACGGGCATATGTGCAGACCAATGTACAAATTGAGTCGTCACTAGTTTCACTTGCACATTCAAAGTAGAATGGAAAATGTGTAATCATGTGAAATATTAGAAACAACATCTTTTCTCCTCATCATTAAATTTGGAGATAATGATCAAAATCCTGGTCCAGTGTTTGGATTAAAAACTAAAAGTGACTGACTAACAAATCTGTCCACTTTTTCTCAACAGAATAAAGCTACCTACATATTGATTTCTCCATTTAATTTCTGAAACAATTCACTTGTCCACTTTCTAATCTCAGAACTGAGTTAATAAGACCCCTTAAGAACCTCAAAATAATTGTGGCAAAGACTTCATCAGTCCAAGTCCTGAACCGCTTTCTCCTTCTCTGTCCTCTGTGTTAAAACAGAAACACAACTAGTGCTTTGCCTCTTTAAGTATAACTTTATACAACCTGTAAAAGTTATTCATGCATGAGAGAAAATGCCTCTTCCTTTTGACTAATGCCTGGAGCAAGAACAGTGAAACCATATTCCTCACTGCAGACTATCTAATGATACTTCAAAAACTTACAAAGCACCCTTGAGGCTGTTCCATGAGAAAGCCCAGCTAAGAGAACAGGTGGCTTCAGTCACTTTCGTATGCATCCTGTGCATTGACTATCCCAAAAGGAATAGTAGCTTTAAATTTTTTTGGAAGAATAATTGAAGAAGGAAAGGGAAAAAACATATTTGTTCTCAAAATATATTCTCAAGTATCTTCAAAAATCATTATTCCTTTTTCCTCCCTAAGGAAGAAAACACAATTTGTGGCAAATTTCTGGAAAAAAAATTACCATTCCATTGCATCTTAACAAAATTTAAATCTCAAATACCTACCAAAGTAAGCACTTTCATTTTTGCTAGCCATTATTCATGGCAGATCCCAGGTGTATTGATTCAAAATTATATAGCAATATATTTAAGGAACATAATTTGGCACCTAAATATGACAATCAAAAGATAGAATGACACTAATATAACAACAGAGTTCATAGTTAAACAAACCAATACAAAATAAGAACAAACTGTTTTATCAAAAGTACCATTAAAATTATAGCAACTTTTGAAACCACAATGTTGCTCATATGAAATTCTTCATAAGATTGTATATCAATGATACCTTAAAAAAAATTATAGCAACTTTCCATAACTATAATCAAGAGCTCTTAACACTGGATACTTTCCCCTATATAAATGCATTAACATAACAAGATTTCTGTAATAATGAAAGTAGGCCTGAAACTGTGGTCAGGTCCATATAAATAAGCTTTGTCAAATGTTTATGACTGTGTTCTACTGCCAATTAAGAGAAAGGATCAATGTGACTAAGAATGGGAGTCTGAAAACTTATAGGAGGAAGCAGGCATGGGATATTCAAAAAAAACACTGCAAGGAGGTCCTTTTTCTCCTTAGCGTAATTGTTATCATTTTCTCCTGTAAATTTCCAACAAACTCATATTATTTTTTAAATGTCATATTTTCCCAGCTTTATTGAAGTGTGATTGATAGATACAAATTGTACATATACAAAGTGTATATGTGATGTCTCAATATTTGAATATATTGTGATCACCACAGCCAAACTAATTAACATGTCCGTCACATAATATCATTTTGATAAAGTTCATATTTCATATGTTCATAATTTTTTTATAGATGAAGGTGAGATTTGAGTAGGTAGGAAAATCTATCCACTGAAACATTTTAGAATCACTAGGAGAATGGACTATAGAGGAAAAAAATAAATTCCAGTGAAAAGTTCCATGTACTTTGAGCTTTTATTCAAAATGCTGTTGATAATACCTATATAAATTTACTGGTGAGGTTTTTTACCTAGTTCAGTGACTGCTGCTTACTGCATAGCAGGCATTAAAATTTATAATCTATTGCTATACAATTCTTCAAAGAGATTAATAAATATTCATCATGAGATACTTAAATGTTATAATAAATATCAAATAGTTGAGTATGTCTACACTTAAAATAAGTGAAAGTATAATTCATATAAATTTTTTAATGCCAAGGTATTTCAAAAAATTATTCTGTAGTATTCTTTAATTCACACACACACACACACACACACACACACACACACAGAGGCACAAGACGGAGTGGGAGTAGCTATTTTAAGTAAACTGTAATAGAGACAAGTCACTGTTTAAAACAAAGTATATTAGCTAGCTCAACTAAAACACAAAATAAAAGAAAACAACTAAGAAATATTCCATGGCTGTGGAGATTCCTAAATTGATAATCAGATAGGAAAATTTTAATGTCTACACATTCAGTGAAACAACAGTGTCATTTTCTTTGAAAGCAAGCAACGGAAGTAAAATGAGTAATATTTGTATTTAGAAGTTCAAAAGATTTACAACTCAAAACAATGTTTGTATTAATTCTGTATTCTGTTTAACATTGATACATTTTTTTGGTTATATAACAAATATTTTTAAAGGAAAATAAGATAAAATTTCCTCCAAAAAAGAAGAAAGTTGTGCTGAGCTGGTTAGAATTAGTTTTCTCTCCTATGTTTTCCATTTTCATTGAGCAATAGTTTTTACGAATTTCTTTTTTCCCATCTTTGTCCATATAAACAATGGTTCTTGTAACTTAAAAATACCTAAAGGAGAAAGTTTGTGGTAATAAATGAGCTTAATTTTTTGAACTACAATGAAAAAAACGTTTTCCTTTCAAATGTCTTTGCCTTTCATACAACTATTGTAAATTAAATGCACACAAGTTTGCAATATTATGTTCCATGATTAATCATTTCCTAATACTCATGATGTAAGCTATTTTTCTCTCTAATTTAATTATATCAGTACACATGAAAAATTATACTTATTTAAAAATCCTAATTAAAAGAGTGGAGAAACATAATTTGTCATTGTTTATGTGTAGAAATTATAGGGCAAAATTATGGGAGTAAAAATCTACATAAACATTAAATATTCCACTGAGTAATGAGATTTTTAAACATGTTTCTTTTATCTGTTGTCTACCTTTCTCTCCAAAATATGTGAAAATGAATGAATGTTGAGATTTTTAATTCTCTACAAATTCTTTAGATCAATGAAACTTCCACAGTAAAGCACAGAATGCTTAAAAAATAACCACAAATTGGAGGATGAATATTTATTAAATTTACTGAGTGAATATTACTTAAATTCAGATTACTTTGCACAGTATATTTGCATCACAAAAACAGCACTGCTTTCCCTAGGCCCATCAATTCCTAAAATGCTCTAGATTCGGTAAACAGCCAAGTGCATAAGATGTATTTGCAAAGCAAAACTTAGCCAAAGTGAGTTAAATTTTTCTGAGATTTGAGAAAAGTTCAACTGAAATTTGCATGTAGAGATGAGCGATCATTTAAGTCAAAGGCTTTGGGTTGTTAATCATTGCACATGTTTCCTGGACATTTGCTTAGTTATGAAATATTTCAAGAACATTTTTAATCTCATGTATTTAATTACAAAGATATGGCAGCAATGGAAGTGCTGGCAAGAAAATATATATGTTACGGAAAAGGAGATTAAAAAGCTAATGATGATCAGAAGGAAAATATACATTCATACGTATTGAAATAACTGGATACTGAATAGTAAGACAACTTTTGAAGGGCAAAAAGCAAATTCTGCAACATAAGAAAAGTATCGGTCCTATGAAATGTTTAATGGGCCCTCAGCAAATGTGGAAGAAAAGTAATCCATCAAAAGGAAAATTTCTCCATTATGTGTTCAGAAGTTCAGATCAATGTCCGATGCCCTAAACAACTGTTAAGGCAGGAAAAGGCTAGGGCATTTCTACTTAAAAGCCAAGGATGATAAAAGTCTGCACATCTTTATGGTGATGAACTGAATTTGGAAAGATTTCTTTCCCTCTTCAAGAAAGGATCAGATTTCAGAGCCATTCACAAGTACACTATTTTTCCCACTTGACTGCATAGTAAAGTCTGCCAAAGGGAAGGTAGGAGGAGAGAGAACCTTGCTGAAAGGAAAACCATGAATCAGTATGAATAACTACTATGCAAATTTCTTTGAAAATAGGGGCAATCAGAGTGAATGCCTGAACAGAGCTCTGCCAGGCTGGCACTGAAAAAGACTGCTCAGAAGACAGCAAAGGGAATTTCCATAGTAGAGGCAGGTCTTCGCCGCTTTCCCTTCTGTGGCTGATTTCAGAGCGTTCATTTCTGTGGTTCAGTTTCTGAACCCTTCTTTACCCTGTTTTTCAATTTTCTTTTCCTTCATGGGAATGGAAGAAATGGGAATAGTAATAGAAAATACCCTATGATTCTAAACATGCTGTGGTAGCTGTTCTGTTTTTACCAACTTGTTATAGACTAATAAAAAAGGAGAAACATGCACTTGGTTTTAGAATTATTGATGAAACGTTAATGCTGATTAGCGTGTCACAAGAAGACTGTATTTTTAACTAATCACGTATGCTACTCGATTTAGGATGGGAGAGCTTGAAAGGGAGTCAAGTAATTAATGGGTCTTGGAAATGTTTAATTAAAATTTTAATCAACATAAAAGGTGCATAAAACACAATTATTTTAGTCAAATATGATCCTATCAAAGTATATCAGCTATGAAAAGAAAGAGCTTCAAAATAAACACACACACACTCCTATCATTGATTTATAATATGTCACCTATCCACTTTCTCAAACTTGATTAGTAATAAATGAAAATTTTCTTTCCATTTCAAATCATGGAAGCATGTTGATATACATGAAGTCATTACTTTCTTCCATTCAATCTGATTAAATTGCTCAGGACATGAAAATGCATAACCACAAGAGTTTATTTGCTATCTCGTTGCAGCAATAAATAGCATGCACACTATAAATATCATTGTTTTATTAGGGCATAATGTAAACGAGCGTAACCAACAAAGAGTAGGTAGAGATGATAACCTTAAAACAGACATCCCGCTACACAATTATTATTCTTAGAGGTAGAAAAAAAATGGACATTTTGTTAGGCTACAACTACCTTCATTTCTGAAGTGAAATAAACATATCACATTAATTTCTCCAATAAGAATGGAAAGGGGAGGAACACGCTGGGCTTTACATGAAGATATCGCACCCTGTTTTGGTTAATGGAATGGAGTCTGGTATCAGCTTGCCTGGCTTGTATAATGGATCTTCTGCTTATAAATTCTGTGATTAAGGCAACTTGCTGAAACTCAGTGCTCTCATCTGTTAAATGGTGAAAACACTATACCTATATTATAGGGTCACTATAAGATTTGAATGATTTATTTTATGAAAACAATTTAGTAAGCTTTGTGTAAGTAATACATTTATTGTATGTTCCACTAGCATTTCAAAAACCAGGTCCTTTGATATGATAGATATAGTGCCAGTCAAAGTATCTACATTTTTAATAATTATACCTATTAGTTAATTCTGATGCAATATGTGCTGAGCTATGCTTAGAAAGCCACTACTTTGGGCTACAAGACTCCTCATTGATCAGAAAAACAATAACGCATATAGGAAAAAACATACTGATTTGATGCTTATCAAGGAGAAAACATTCAGAAAAGACTTTCAAGAATCAATAATGATTTATTTTCCCTCCTTATACTGTTAAGATAGATTTTTTTGATTTGAGAATATATCCTATTTTTGTAAATTAATATTTGCTAAGAATCATTTTAAAATGCATATCTGAGAAGAGGAGTCAAGAACTCGTAATTTCAAGTCAGTATGTTTTTTCCTATATGCGTTATTGTTTTTCTGGTCAATGAGGATTCTTGTAGCCCAAAGTAGTGGTTTTCTAAGCATAGCTCAGCACATATTGATTGTATCAGAATTAATAGGTATAATTATTAAAAATGTAGATAATTTGACGGACACTATATTTATCATATCAAGGGACCTGGTTTTGAAATGCTAGAGGAACATAAAAATAAATGTATGCCAGTTAGATTCATTTTTAAGAAGGGTTGCTTAATAGTAACCTTCTTGAACAAGGTCCATATAATATAATAAATGACTATATAAACTTCCATTGTAAGGAATTTTTTCACAGTGAAAGTTGTTTCTTTTCTATTATTTTATCTTAAAAAAGGTTCATACTAAGAAACATCATGGCTCTTCAATGCTAAATTAATTAAAATACTTACATTCTGGTACTAAAGTATTGCAAAATACTGCATCAGCATAACTTTCCTAACACACATGCCCACTGTCTCACATGCAGCACCATAAAACAATCCATTATGTATTCTTGATATGCCTCTTTGATAGTATATACTTCTCTGCTTTTTCTCAGTGTATTTCTACAGCCCAAATCCTACATACATGTCCAAATTCTATATACATTTCATTACCTTATTCAAATACTCTTTCATTAAACCTTTTGATTCTCTCATCTAGAAAAAGAAACTATTGCTTCTGATTGTCCACATTAATTTATTAATCTCCTTAATAGACCTACTTATAACTTAATATTCTAGTTATTTGTGTGCACATACGATTTCTCTTATCAAATTCTATACTCACTGAAGGCAGGAATTATTATTCATTTCTGTATTTCAAATATTACCTAGAACAGTGTTTCTCTAACAGTATTTATAATTATTATTATAGACTACAGGTACCAATAGAAATAAAACTAATTTAAATATTATATATACTTAAATTTTTCAGCCATTTATTTAATTAGCCATTCCCTGATAAGATTTATTTATGCCCATTTTACTCTATTTGGGACATGAGATTAATATCACCATCAAGTGAGTTAATGTATTCATTAATGTATTCATTAATGTATGAATTTGAATATGAATTTGTTCTTCCCAATATTAAAAAAGTCTCTCTCATTTATTTTAAGTGCTTATGCCCTACGATGAAGATGCATGTAAATTTTCACACCTTGTTTTCCAAGAGACTAGGACTCAGTCACATTTTCACATCTGAATATCTGCAAACAAGGTAAGGAAGGAGAGTATAATCAGAAATCTGAATTACTGTAGGTCTTGCACCTGGAGATTACACAGGGACCAATTATGTACTACATACATCCAAGGACATGATAATGTTCAATACCTATTTTAGTTCCTCTTCCAAATTGGATCTAGAAACAAAATAAGAGATATAATACATTTACTAATGGGCTTCAATTCAAATTTTCTAATATAATGCTCACAAATTATCTAACCCATCACTAGAATGAAAACTAAAGGAAAAGCAAGACAGCAATTTTAAAAATTAAGCCAGATCTATGGAAAACTAAATTTTCCTCAATTATGACATATAATGCACAAATCATTGCTCTCTGGGGATTTCTAGTTATTTAAAAATTTTAATCGATATTCCCATTTTACCAATTAAACAATGGAGGTATGAATGATTAGCTAGAGAAAAGGTTATCCTTTCTAATAAGGGTATCAAATCAGTGATCCTAACTGTACCTAATTATATATGGGTGATTTACTTCTAAGGCATGATTATTTTCAAATTTTGTAACTTCTCACATGCAGAATATTATAAAAAGGAATCTACAGCATATTAATGCACATTGTTTATAGAGGTTATTTGCCACTATAAAATGTTCCAAGCATAGAAAAAAATAAAATAAAAACCCAATTTTACCTGTGTACTCATTTTCAGTCTCTATTTTGTTAGAATGGGAAGGAAAGAAACAGAAGCCCCTAAATCCAATGATTGAGTACCTTGGACAACTACTTCATTTGTAGTGTCCTGTAAATATAAATCCATTCAGATGTTGTCTAAGAGTCATTGGCTATAATATGGATCATATACGAATCTTTATGGAATTTTCTCTTGTCATTTACTTACGTATTTTGCACAAACATATTTCTTTTGACATGGGTAACAATTATGTTTGGTATTTAATATTTTGCCAGACAGTGGGTTCTCATATGTGCAGAGATCCTGAGAGAGAATTAAAAAAAAAAAAAACAGTATGGCCACAACTCTCAAATGTAAATCAAAGATGAATTAGTAAATTAGGGGAAAATGTCTCCTGACTCTTAAATTTAAAATCTATGTATACATTTAATTTTTCACTTATCAAGGTTAAGCAACTGATTTCTTTTGCTGTTTCCCTACACTAAAATAAATAAATAAATAAACCCACACCAGTAAGATTATGACATTGTGTAATGTAATTTTACTTAGAGACCGTATAAAGCTTTGCCTTTCCCTTGTTCTAAGAATAAAACTGTAGGTGCAGAATATCATGAAAAATATGAAAGATACTCCAGATATATACTACATAAAGCAATAACTTCTTATAAATGTACAGTGTAGGAGTTGTGCAGATGTGCATTGATTGGGACTCAATTTTATTCATTGTAAATAAGTTTCAAAAGTCATCAGTCTTCCTAAATGTAGGTTATTTTCTACAAATACATTTTTCTCTTCAGAACCAATTTTAAATGATTGGCATGCCTAAAAATTGAAAAACAAAAAGAAGTACATATTTGAAATCTGCCTACAGTAACTGAGATTTTAAGAACTTTTTATTTTAAGATACTCAATTAACCCAAACTAAATAGATAATAATTTCCAGTCTTACAAAGAACTGAAAAACCAAAAATTGTGATAGTTTTACCTGAAAATAATTTTGATGTGTAACCACTTGTGAAATAATTAAATCGTAAGTTTTAATAATGTACACATGAAATAGAATAGTACTTTAGGTATTCTATGAGGAAATCATGCAAGATTATTTATAAGTATAAATTACAACCAAGGGGGAATGTTGGCAAAATTAGGGTAATTCCATCTGAAAAACAAAATTTCTTTTGGGTGTTCTGAAGAGTCAAGAGGAATTGGTATTAGTATTTAGAGGACATTATTTTTCTATTAATAAAATTACATTTGAAAAAAATTCCTGATTTTGAAAATTAATAACATTTCAATAAATGGCATTCATTTACTTAATCATTGAAAAGATTCATGAACACTTGTTATACGTTACAACCATACTAGTCAGTAAGGATTCAGTAATGAATAAAACATGAATAATCTCTGCCCTCAAGGAGTTTATAGCATAATAGGAAAGCTAAATAAGAAAGCAAATTACAACATACTTGAATGAGAGAGATGGAAGTTACAGAACACTGAAGTGAGGCACCCATCTCAGATTTAATGATTCAAAGAAAGCTTCCTGAAAGAAATCATTTTAGCTGGGAAACATAAAGATCGTGTAGGAGCTAATCAAACAAAAGTAGAGGTAATAGGAGGCTAGGATTATGCCTCCCATGGGGGGTCCCATGCTGTCAGATTATGTAATGGCATCTTTTAATGTGAGATAAATGATTTCAGAATTAGGAAGAGTAACTATTTTTTTTTTGGTAAAACAATATAACTTGGAATTTTCTAAGGCAAATGTCTATTTGTAAAAAGGTATGTTTTAATAATTTCAGTAATTCATTCATTCACTCATACTTCCAACAAATAGTTATCGATTTTTTCTATGCACAGGTACATTTCTTGGTAAGAAATTCTGCACTAATGGAACTTATGTTCTTTGGGTAAGATGAAAAAACACGAAGTAAATAAATTATACAGTGCTGAAAAATGATATGTGCTGTGGAATAATAAAACAAATAAGTGGGATAAGAAAAGCCAGGGGAGTGTGTGTGTGTCTGTGTGTATTTAAGTACATGTGCATACAATTCTAAATAGGGTGGTCAGGAAACAGTTCTCAAAAGACATTTGAGCAAAAGGCATTTATGATGCCAAAGTTGGGAGACATATGGATATTTGGGGAAGATGGTTCTAGGCTGAAATAATAGCAAATATCAATGTCCCGAGTCTGGAACATACCGGAAAGTCCAGTGATTAACAAAGAGACAAGTGCATCTGGCAAATGAATGAGTGAGAAAGTATCGGGAAATGAGAGGAGCCAGAAAAGTGATAAAGGCCCACATCCCGTAGATCTATGTCTTTTATCCTGAGCAGGATTGGGATTCAGTAGAGGCTTTTGAGCAGGTAAGTGATATAACCTGACATATTTGAAAGAGATCCGTGTGGTTGTTATGTGGAAAATAAACTGTAGAGGTCCAAATGGGAAAACAAGGGGATTATCTAGCAGACCATTGCAGTAATTCAGTTATGAACTTAAGGTAGTATGGATCAAAGTGTTAGCAACAGAATGGGTGACAAGTAACTAAATTATAGATTCATTTAGACATAGAAGAGTTAGGATTTAATGATGGTTAGATGTGGATGTGAGGAGAGGAAAGCATCAAAAAGCGCTCCAAGATTATGGCGACTCTCAAACATTACCTGGAAATATCTGATTATAAACATAGTTTCTTTATATAGGTTTCTTCTTTTTCTACAGTTTTTATGGGCCAACAATCCTGTTATCCAAGTCAGATAATTTGTCTGGATGGCAGCATCCTTTTTGTCTGACTCCCCTTGCCTTCTAGAAACGTGACCCAGCATATCTGGTCTTACAGCTGTCCACAATGATTCCCTACATCTTTCCCAGATCCAGGAACAGAAAGAAGAAATGAGACACATAAAAGCAATAGCCTCTTGATCAATAAAGGGACAAACAAGATAGTTATTTAAAAATACATGAGATGACAATAAAGCAGAGTGAAACTTGACTCTCTTGTTTGTTAATGGACCACATCCATAACAAACCAAAGTAAAAATATTAGTATGTCTTCCACTCAATGGAATAAGCAAGGCAAAGAAGGTAGGATGACAGTCGGTCAGAGCAACACATATGTAGGTCAGAAAGCAAAAGAGAGTTTACACAGTCAGGGAATGAACCAGAGTTGTGGTGATGATTGCAGCGTTCACACCGGGATTGGCCTTCTTGACTGTTCTCAGACAGTAGAAAGTAATGTATGGGATGATGTGCTATTTCTCTTGGAAACCTGAATTCAACAAGGAGTCAAGCTTCAGACTGAGTAGACCATATAGAGAAAAGCCCAGTTATCCCAAACAATGGGGAATTATCCAAATGGTTTATTTCGAATCCCTCATGCAGTGATGTCCTCAGTGATACGCACTCGCTCAAAATGGTCCCTGTGAACGAGGTCTCGGACTCTTAGTTGATAAATGGAGGGAGAGATATTTTCTTTTCTTCTGGTATAATGTACTATTCATATATGAGGTCTGGAATTACTACAGCTATTTTGCTACTGGAAAAAATTCCCTCTTGAGTCAAAGTAGACCCAGAAAAGGGTCTAGCTATGAAAATCTCAGAGAACTGGATCCAGATCCATGATAAAACTGTTCCTGAAAGTGTTTCCTTTTGATGATAAAGTAAATTCTCTACATCATTTAAGTACATTCTAGTTGAATTTTGGTTACCTGAAGCTGTACTGTCAGACAACAACTATGGATTTAATCTCTGGTCTGTTAATTACGTGCAAAATAGGGATATAGTTTACATACTTTAGTGAGTTACTGTGGAGAGTAAGCAAGATAATGGGTGATCCCTTTTGAAGTTTATATTTTTTAGTTGTTATATAAGAAAAAAGTGACTCATATATAGGATAATTTTTTTAAGTCATGGTTGGATTAGATAAAATCTGAGGTACCTTCAGTTTCTTAGAACTGAATGCCAGGATGGGATACAATGAAGAATGCAGGGCTATTTGGTAACTATTTGGGAAGTGGACCAGATTCATAGATAAATGGCAAATTCCATCTCTAATTGCAATTTCACCAAGACTATTCTAGGTATTTTGTTAATAAATTTAGTTAACATATCTCTATAAAACTAGAACAATTTGACACATAGTGATATATGTTTTTGCTATGATCATCATTATCATTAATGTCAGCTACTTTAAAATAAATTTAAAGAGTATTTTCATCAATAATATTAAGATGAATTCTGACTAAATATGAAAAACCTATTCACATTACTAAAACAAAAAGCAAATGAGAAAATCCAGGGAGGGCTACTGTTGTTAAATCAGTCTAGTTGTGATTTTGATGTGATAGGAACAAAATAAGCAATATAAATGATAGTTTTTTTCAAGACAGTCATGATTAGTCTTTATAAAAGTTCATACAATTTTGAGGCCAAAAACCTCATCTCATGTAGAATAACTGAGGAGACTGTGGAGAGTTTTCTAAACATAATAGCAGAACATTTATTTTCTTTGCTGTCTTATAATAACCAAGTTTGTGAATATGGTCTCTCTCTGTTAAAGGCAACACAGTGATGTGTGGGATTGGATTTTCTTCTTTAAAGGAGACAAATTAATGTCAGGGCTAGACATAAAAAGTAGAGAAAAAGTCAGACTACATGACATTAAGGTCCCTTACCAATTATGTAAGCATGTGATTTACGCTTTAGGGGCAAGCCACTCATGTTTCCAGTCCTAATCCCTAGAAAAACAGATGTAAATTCCATGAACATTCTATTTTTAATAAGTATAACTGTATATACTGACTAAGTGGATTTGAATGAATGCCTCTATGGGCATGTACATGTGATAAAGGAGGCAAAATAGGAAAAACATAATGTGAAGTCAACAAGTTAACCCATATAGTCATTCCATGATAATGAACTTGATTCTATTGCTGCTGAACTTAGTGCCCAAATTGTCATTAATTCCTTTCTAATTGTTTTCATTTATTAGCTTCTCTCTAAAATTAACAGTGTCTAGCTTCTCTCTAAAAGTAACAGTGTCAGCATCATATTGAGATGTGTTAAAAATTATTCATTCAATCTTTGAGTTCTTTTATTCTCATACACAAATTTTAATTGTCTAAAGTGTACCAAAACAAACATTATTTACCACTCAACTAGTTCTGCCACTCCCATCACTACCAGTAATAACTAAAAGCATGAATTATTTCTTTAGAAACGACGACATTTTTTCTAAAGTGGAAGTATTTCCTTCATATCAATAGCATGTCAAGGGTTAATTAAATACAAATAATAAGGAAGCCTTATTAATATGAGTAGTTTATTGATGACAGAAATTATAACCTGAAAGATTAATAATTCATAGGATGAGGGTTTTCCTATTCTAATGTCATTTCTGTTTTCTTACAGAAAATATAAAGATTATTTTAAAAATCTAGACTCTCTAAATTCATACTTTAAATAGGTAGACATAACTAAAGCAGAGAAACTGCACTGTTGGACTAATACTGTATTTGTATTTGGTTAAAACCATAAATCTAAAGGAAATCCTTATTTGAGTCCTAATTTAAGCATCAGTTTGCAATATAGGTGATATCCTCAAGCCTTCCAGGCTTGAAGATTAAACCAGCTAGCCTCTCTTTTATTACTAATGGAGGAAAATTTGTAGAAAGCAAGATAAAAAAGCCAGCATTCAAGGTATATTTTGTTTAATGGAAAGTATTCACATCTTCAGAAAATTTCCTCAAGCTACATGCTTGTCTTGATTAAAAAGATATTGGCATCTTTGTGCCAACCTACAAAATAGGTAATTTACTCTAACTTATTCCAAAAATATATCAAATGGACTGTTAATTATTAATAAAATTAGACAAAAAAGAATAAATGATGTTAGATATAATAGAATACGTAGTTAAATAATCTTAAAACATTTCCTTTCTCACTTCATGTTGTATTAATGTATCATTCAACAGCGGATCATTAAGAGTAAAGATTGATTATTACAGTATTGATGTTTATCAAACAAGGCATGACAATTTAAATAGACATAAGGGTATTTATAAAATGGCTTATCATCTATTTTTAATAAGTATATCTGTATATACCAAGTGGATTTGAATGAATGCCTCTATGGGCATGTACATTTGATAAAGGAGGCAAAACAGGAAAAACATAATGTGAAGTCAACAAGTTAACCCACATAGTCATTCTATGATAATGAACTTGATTCTATTGCTGCTCAGCTTAATGCCCAAATTGTCATTAATTCCTTTCTAATTGTTTTCATTTATTAGACTTTATTTTTCAAATCTTTAATTCCTCAGTGGGAAAATAAAATCCTGTAAGAATAGGGAATGCCTTCAACTACTTCTGTATCTTTCAGAATGCTCACTGGAGTCTAATGAATGCAGGAGGTGCTGAATAAAATCTTGATATATGAATGCATGACAATCAGCTTCAGGAAAACCACAGGAACACGTCATTTCAATACACTGTACCAGAAAACGTTTTGGTATTCTAAGTAAACTTTGTTTAGAACCTAATAGAGGACTCATGCATATGCTCGATTTAACCAGGATTTTGCATTTGTGGTTTCACTATTGCACTACACCTAAGATCACACTAAGATTTGCATGATGTCAGGCCATTGGGAATGCTTTCAGAACTTTGTTCTCAAGGACTCTCAATAAAGGGCAATGGCACTTCAGAGTGAGATTTTAAACAAATTGATATTCTGTGCATATCAATTTACAATATTCATCTTTATACAAATATATATCTTTAAACAGTTCATAGCAGATATGCCAATGAGACGATTGAATAGTTCAAATGCTAAGCTGCTCTGATTCTGAGCTGAGCCACAAGAATGCTTGATAGTTCACAAAGGAAATGGATCTTTGCCCATGTTTCTGTTGAACAGGGAATCAGCTTACAACCAGAACTGACACAAAAAAGCAGAGTTTAAACTGGCTTCTAGGTGAGCAGTGAGAAGAATAGAGTGCCCAGATTAAAGAGGAAGATAAGAGTATTAGCAAAATCATGGCAACTGTCAGCAGGTATTTTGTAGAGAGCTTTCGGGAAAAGCATAAAGCAAACTCAGTGAAGGGTTGCCACGATTTCCCTAAACAGGAGGCATAGGAAACAATTGTCAGAACCTCCAGCAAGCATAATTTTTCTCAAAATATGGACCAAAAACACCCTCCAACAGAGTCACTGCATGTGTTTGTGTGTGAGATAAAATATACAGTCCTGGGTCTTCCTTTGGATATATGGAATCATAAATGCAAGGTAGGCAATTCTTAAACACATTAAAGATAGAAAACACTGTGCACTGCCCTTAAGTAGCACAGTAATCATCGTACAAAATTCCTCTCTAGAATGGGTTCAGTCATTTTCAGTGAATTCTTTTGTCAAGATTAGAGTGTCTGAAGACGAGAGATTTAAAAAGCAGGCAGGCCAGCCAAGTAGTGGACCTTAAAAAAAAATACTAACATCTTATTTCAGAATTCTGGAAAACATACACTTATGAATTATAATTAGGGCTGTGTGTCTGAATCCTTAATTTTAAAAGAGAGAGA
Source organism: Manis javanica (assembly GCF_040802235.1). Lineage (NCBI taxonomy): Eukaryota > Metazoa > Chordata > Mammalia > Pholidota > Manidae > Manis > Manis javanica. Next base: position 121,497,853 of record NC_133160.1, on the reverse strand, counting down.
GAGAGACTGAACATAAGTAAACAAAAATCATTGACACAGAATGATTTGAAAAATTCGAAACATCTTTAAAACACATTATATATCAATATTGCTACCAATAACTGGAATTACAATACTGATTTGAATAATAGAGAAACCATCTATCTTATTCATTTATGGATTATTTTAACAAACCCAGGTGCTAGGCATTGCTGTGAATATCAAAGGAAGATCTCAGAAAAACAGACAAGAGAGCAAGTAGTTAAAAAAGCCTTGTGTCCCAGATTATGTTAGAGAGGCATGCCCAGACTGAAGAGCAGGAAAAGTTTTCTCAAGGAAGCAACAGTTTAAGCAGATCTGAAGACTGGTTTTTCTATGACAGCATATAAGAAATAGGCTTCAAATGCGACTACATCAAGCTAAAAAGCTTGTGTACAGCAAAGGACACCATCAGCAGAACAAAAAGACATCCTATAGTATGGGAGAATATATTTGTAATGACATATCTGACAAAGGGTTAACATCCAGAGTAGATAAAGAATTCATATGCAAATAATCCAATTAAAAAATGGGCAGAGGTATGAACAGATAATTCTCCAAAGAAGAAATTCAGATGGCCAAGAGGCAAATGAAAAGATGGTCCACATCGCTAATTTTCAGGGAAATACAAATTAAAACCACAGTGAGATAACACCTCACACCAGTTAGGATGACCAACATTGAAAAGACTAGGAATAACAAATGCTGGTGAGGATGCAGAGAAAGGGGAACTCTCCTACACTGCTGGTGAGATTGTAAATTAGTTCAACCATTGTGGAAGGCAATATGAAGGTTCCTCAAAAAACTAAAAATAAAAATGCCATTTGAGCTGGGAATTCCACTCCTAGGAATTTACCCAAACAAAACAAGTTCTTAGAATCAAAAAGACATATGCACCCCTATGTTTATTGCAGCACTATTTACAATAGCCAAGATATGGAAGCAATCTAAGTGTCCATCAGTAGATGATGGATAAAGAAGAGGTGGTACATATACACAATGGAATACTATTCAGCCATAAGAAGAAAACCAATCCTACTATTTGCAACAACATGGATAGAGCTAGAGGGTATTATGCTCAGTAAAATAAGCCAGGCGGAGAAAGACAAGTACCAAATGATTTCCCTCACTTGTGGAGTATAACGATGAAGCAAAACTGATGGAACAAAACAGCAGCAGACTCACCGACTCCAAAAGGGACTAGCGGTTACCACAGGGAAAGGGTAGGGAAGGGTGGGGGAAGGTGGTTGGATAGGGAGGGAGAAGGGAATTGAGGGTATCATGATTAGTACACACGGTGTGTGTGGGGATCATGGGGAAGACAGTGTAGCACAGAGAAGACAAGTAGTGACTCTGTGGCATCTCACTGCACCGATGGACAGTGACTGCAATGGGGTATGGGAGGTACTTGATAATAGGGGTGAATGTAGTAACCACATTGTTTTTCACGTGAAATCCTCATAAGAGTGTGTATCAATGATACCTTAATTAAAAAAAATAAAAAAGGAAAAGGCTTCAGGTAAAGAAAATAGCATGTGCAATATTTACTAGTGATTCAGAGGAGAATGGCTCTAGAAGAACTTCTTGGTTTAGATTCCTATTCCCTCACTTACTAGATTGAGACCTTAGGCAACTCACTTCACATCTTTAACTTCAGTTCTTCATCCTAAAAAATGGGAATAATAATAATATAGTATTATGAGGATATTGCTAAGATCAAATTAGAAAATGTAGTTCTTCACTTGGCAATGTGCACGTGGTAAGTGCTGAAACATGCTGCCTCTCATTGTGTCTGTGTTACCACAATAGGCAGAAGGGGGAAAGAGAAGGAACAGAAGATCCTAAAGTGCCTTTTTAGACACTAGATGAGCCTCCAGGAAGATTCTAAAGTCAGTGAACCAAACGGGAATCTTGATGGCTTCTAAAAATATTCCACCCCATCTACTAATCCTTATTAAATAAACCAGAGAAGAATCATAGACAAATCCATCACATTAGAATCTCATCTTTGAGCTGTGTTTTCAAAACAGCAAATAGGCATAGGAATGAACACAGAAGTTGCTTCTCATTGAAGCCAAATTTCAATGGAGATGGGCAGCTTCAGCTGGCAAAATTAAAGCTTTTGAAGGCAGCCATTGATCAGAACACTGATCTCGTCACTGAAGCATCAGCATGAGGCCATGTAGAGATTTCATGATATTCAATTAAATGTAACATTCGTCTCTATTTTCCTTAGTAACTTCATAACTGACCAAAATTAATATCCATCCACACTCATAAATGTAGTTAACAAAATTTTTATCTCCCCAAATAAATTTTTATGAAAATGAAATTTATGTCTCACTTTTTTGTACAAGATATTCCCTCCCTTTTTGCTCTTAACTCTGAGGCTGTTATACTCTCCCCCTTTTTTATGTTATTGCTCTGAATATTTTATCAAAATTAGAAAAATTTCAATGCTAATATAAACTCAGTGTTTTAAGAAATCAATGAAGATAAAATCACTGTCAGAAAATGAAGTTTCTTGGTTTACTTCTCCAAGTTTTAAGTGGTTACTTTTGTTACCTGTAATATCAGTGGTTCTATACCATTAGTTTTGCTTTTTAATCATTTTTCTCTTTCCATTTTACTTTACCAATGGGTTTGTCTATATAATACCCATAAAATCTAAAACCTATTTACCTTATAGTTTCTCCCATGGGCTGCCAGTATTTGGAATATTATTGAAAAGTTTCTTAAATACTAGTATAGTAACATGTATTAAAACATCATTACAATCTAGGCAATACACTCATTGTTTTATAGATGTTAACTCATTTCATCCTCACAACTATCCCATGTCATAGATATTATTTTTTTTTCCATTTTACAAGTGGAAAAAATGAGGTCCTATGACGTTTAGTATCTCACCCAAGTCACACAGCTAGGAAGTGACAGAGACAGTACAGAAATGAGAAAGTCTGGTTCCACAGTCTAGAAATTTAACCAATAGACTAATCTGCTTCTCTATTATAACAGAGTTAAAAATAGAAAAGTTTTTATTCCATTCATCTCATTTTGAAGACAATAAAATTATATGAGTTATACTATGCTAGAAAAATGGAGAAAAAAATGAAAATGTGGTCTACTAATTTTATTGTTTCCCTATTTTTCTTTCCTTCTTTTTGTAAAATAATATTTGTGTATATTGAATGAAAATCACTATTTTAGAGCTTTAAAATGAATGAAAAATTCCCACTAGCTGGGTGGTCAGAGAATCTGGGTCCCCATTACTGGGTAAGTGGATATGTAAAGTATAGTGGATATATGATGGCATAAGTGGCACATAAGACGCTAGAAGGTAACATGACTGAATCTATAAAACATTTTCATTATGGTGAAATTAGACAGAATGACATTTTTAATGTATCCATTATATTAATTTAAAAACATAGGCATGTGATATTAAACAAGCATTTAATAAGAGTACTTATGAATAAAAAGAAACAACATAAAATAGTCTGCTCTTTAGTGCAAGGAAATGGCAAATGAATTTGGGATAAAAGTGGTACATAAGAAAATGTATAAACCAGGTGAGGGTCTTACATAGTCCAAAATGGTAATGTCCTATGAGTAAAGGCATATTAGTAACTCAACTCTCAACACTAAAAATAAATAAAATGCATAGTAGAATGAAGAAAAGAACAAAGGAAGGGAGGAAGGAAGGAAGCAAAGAAGAAAAAGAGAGAAGAACCCAGTATCTTGGAAGTTAATTATCTAGTCAATACTGGAGACAAGAAGCTTCTTGAGAGAGAGAAAGAGAAAGAGAGTGGACAAATCAAAATATTAGAGACAACTTGTTTAACAATTATACAGAAAAACTTCTATTCAAATTTGAAAAATATTATTATATCATAGTTTGAAGGTCATCTTATGTGATTATAAAGCCTAGGTGATGAATTTTGTCTCTCCAACTTGGTGAATATAGCCACCAAACATGAACATTTTGCTGGAGGCAACACTGATTTTTCAGAAGCTTCAAATCCAAGATTCTGAAGTAGCAATGTGACTAGTGGCAGGAGCAATTGCAGTGAAGTCAAGTGCCTGCCATTTATTGCTTGACAGCTCAATGATTGTATGAGTCACTTAATATCCTTTATTAAAGGCCTTTTCTGTTTAAACTAGCTAGAGTAGACTTTGTTTGCAACTGAGACAAAAATGTTCCAAAAAGAGAAATGTTGTACCTAGGGTCATCTCAAAGTGCTTTTTTTTTTTTTTTTATTGAGAGGGCATCTCTCATAAAATTCTGTACAGGGGACTCAATGCACAATCATTAATCAACCCCAAGCCTAATTCTCAACAGTCTCCAATCTTCTGAAGCATAATGAACAAGTTCTTACATGTTGAACAAGTTCTTACATAGTGAATAAGTTCTTACATGGTGAACAGTGCAAGGACAGTCATACCACAGAAACTTTCGGTTTTGATCATGCATCATGAACTATAAACAATCAAGTCAGATATGATGATTCATTTGATTTTTATACTTGATTTATATATGAGTCCCACAGTTCTCCCTTATTATTATTATTATTATTATTATTTTTTAATAAAATGCTGAAGTGGTAGGTAGATGCAAGATAAAGGTAGAAAACATAATTTAGTGCTGTAAGAGGGCAAATGTAGATGATCAGGTCTGTGCCTATAGACTAAGTATTAATCCAAGCTAGACAAGGGCAACAAAACATCCACGGATGCAGAAGATTTCTCTCAAAACGGGGTGGGGGTGAGGTTCTAAGCCTCACTTCTGTTGATCCCCAATTTCTCACCTGATGGCCCCCCTGCGACTGTGCCTGTCTTAGGTTGTTCCTCCCTTGAGGAATCTTACCCGTCTCTGGCTAACCAGTCATCTTCTGGGGCTATACAGGGAAATGTAAAGTTGGTAAGTGAGAGAGAAGCAATATTGTTTGAAAAGGTTAGCTTTTTACTTCTTTGCAGATTTATGCCCTGTGGCTTCTATGCCCAGCATTTGTCTTGAGGTATCTTTACCACTTGGAAGAATTATGATACTTGGTAATTTTCTATATGAGGCACTAATTCTACTAAAGGGTTGTAATTAGGAAGGAAGAAGAAAAGCTATAGAAGTAGCAGATGGAAGAAAACATGGGAAGATTGATTATTTCTTTGACATATCTTCTCGTAGAGTAACATAAGCATGTATAGGTTTTAAACTACTAATTAAATTGTGTACACACATTAACATAATAGGAATACAGCTACATAACAAAAGCAGCCCTACAGTTACCAGCCATATCCAGTGAAACCAAGAAAACCAGTTAGGTACCCTAGGCATTTGTGAAAATTTATCAACGATATGATGGATATTGTCTAACTGAATTTGAATAGTTTGAGAAAAATCAGACAAATTAAAACAACACATTCCTGGGAACTGTTCACATCCCATATGTTCTTTTAACAGTAGATAGTCTATAGTCAGATGATTTTGGAGCATCAAAGTGCTTTTTGAAGATAATATTTTTGGCGACCTAAGTACACCTGTTTTAGTACTGTAAATTCCACCTGTTTAGTACTTTAGTGTGAGAAAAACAATAAATATGAGAAGCATTGGCTACATCTAACTGGACTATTTATTTAAAGAAATAAAGTAAGTAGCTCCAAGTTTAAATTCTCAGCTCAAGTCATACTAAGATGATTAGAGAGCCTCCACACCATAAATACCTCCTCTTACAGTAAAAAGGAAGACAAAGCCATACATCAAAATTGAAGTCTTAATCCATAGAATTCTGGAATTACAAAGATGATTAAATTTATTTCCTTGTTTTATGAGAATATAAGGTCTTTGATTGGGAAAACAGTGAAATCTTGGGCATTTGAATGCAGATATGTGAGAGAATTCAGATGACTCAAAATATTCTCACTTTCTAAAACTGCTGAGTCTCTCTTGCCCTGACTCAGCTGTTTCACAGCTGACTGAGGGTGCTATCCCTTTATGTCTTCAGTGCCAAGTCCAAACTTTACTGAAGATCATTATTAACTGATAGAATGATGAAAATCTATTCTTGTCCAAATCTATTATTCCATCTGAACTCAGGATCCCAACATCTTCTTGGAGGCCAATTACCTAGTCAATATTGGGAACAAGAAGCTTCCTGAATATAAGCCTCACAAGATTCTGGAAATTAAGTTTGTAAAGCATAAGGGATATGCATGAAGATGGATTTCATCGTGTTTCAAGAAAATTAATTAAAGCTGGTACAAGTGCATGAATAGAGATTCTGCATTCAATGTGCTTCTTCAAGTAGCTGGGACAAGTGCTAAATTCAATTAACTGGCCAAAATCTGGAGCAAAGGTGTCCCAAGTTAAGTAAAGTTCAGATACTGGGGATTCCTTATTTCCTTGCAGAAGAAGAAATGAAGTGACCTACTGAAATAGGAATGCTAAAATGGATTTATTTCTCAAGACCTATGAAGCTACACACTACTTACATCTGGGCTCAGAAAGAGCCCAGAAGACATTTTCTTCACTGTAATGATGAGACATAAATTGACGAGGACAGTACCACCCTTATAAACAAAATCTCTGTAATCTGTTTTTGTACTTGAGGGCACAGACATTGAAACTGCTGTGAAATGGTTTCTTGATTTCTGTAGGATTCCGGTGTGGCAGAAACCAAATAGGAGCACTTGTCCACTGGAAAGGTGTGCATGGGGAGCAGGATTTGAATGGTATATGTCAGTAGTCTGGCATTCAGAGTACGGAATGGTAAAAACTAGTACTCTGGCACTCAGAGACTGAAATAATGCATCATTTGATCTGTTTCATCAGTGATAACAATATCTGAGAAATACAAATCAAAATTTAGTGACATAGTTAGCCATGATCTCTCACCAACTCCCAGACCTGAGTTAATTTACAGGTAGTCCCTGACTTACAATGGTTCAATTTATGATTTTTCAGCTTTATGAGGTGTGACACTGATATGCATTCAACAGAAACCACACTTCAGATTTTGAGTTTTGTTTTTTTCCTGGGCTAGCAATATGCAGCATGACCCTCGCTCATGGTGCTGGGCAGTAGTGAGGAGCTGCTCCCAGTCAGCCACGCAGTCACGATGGTAAAGCACCAATTCACTTACAACCATTCTGCTTTTCACCTTCAGTACAGTATTCAATAAATTACATGAGATATGCGATTATATAAATTAGACTTCGTGTTTCATGATTTTGCCCTACTGTGAACTAATGTAACTGTCTTGAGCATGTTTAAGGTAGACTAAGGTAAGCTATGATGTTCAGTAGATTAAGGTGCATTAAATGTATTTTTTGCCTTATGGTGTTTTCAGCTTATGATGGGTACACTAGGACATAACCCGGTTGTAAACTGAAGAAGAACTGTATTACCCCAGTACCCCTCGAATGAAGAGAAAGGTGATTGTCCTTAAAGAAGGACTTGCAGTAGCAGCGTATGTTAACATTGTACATATTCCCCTTAGCTTTTCTGAAAGGTGTCTCTGCCATTTCTAAATAAATGGGGGGGGGGGATGGTAAATGCCCAGACCTTTCATATGCTATTGTATATTGCTTCTGAGCTAACACTAATCCCTGTGGATACAGAATACCACTAAGGAACATTAGTCCAACTGAAGGCTGTGGAGGTAATATGACAAACGAGATCTTGTCCTGAGCCCATATTACAATTGACACAGTGATGCCTCCATTCTATCCTTTATTTCACCAAATCATTGGTATATATTTGGAAGATTTACCCTGAAACTGGCAGAAATCTCTTTTTGTCTTTGAGACCTAAAAGCTATAAAACTGTAAAAATGGCCAAATCTCCCTCCTACCAAAAGAGTAAATACAAATCTTTATTATATCCATGGGGGAATGCAGCAATTAGTGCCACCATAAAAAATATGAAAGATTTAAAAAGAGGGGGTTAACACACATGCAGATTAAAATTACCTGTTCAGTTTGTATAAACACAAACTAGTCGTGGCAAGTGATAGTACATTTTATCAGGTGGTTATTACAAACATAACCAATATGGTCTCTCTACTGGAGAATATCAAAAAAGGCCCTCACAATTGTTATAATAATGGTCTAAGAAGTGGCAATGAACTTTTTTTGGTAACATCTCAATAAACAGAGACCATTAGCAAACGTTTTTTTGCCCCTCGGGAAAAACAATGTACCTTCACTGTCTTGTTCAGTATTCTCTTCAGTTTCCAAATCTACAGCATAATTTAGTCTTCAGAAACCCTGATCATTTCAATATCCTATGAGACATCATACTGGTTGACAACATGAATGGCATCAAACTAAAAGTGTCTGATTAATGGTGTTATCAAGTCCCCAAACACCTTTCCAAGAACCAAAAAATTAAATCCATTAAAATAGAGAGAACACCTTCTTAAGTAATATTTCTGAAAGCCTGGGACAGTTTGGGACATCCCCTCCGAAGTGTTTGCTGTGCTTTGCAACTCTTATTAGGTCAACCTAGCCCAAGATTCTAAGAGTCTAAGACTACCAAAACAATTAAAATTTTGTCTATTGCAGCTTTGAAGTAGGACTCCATACCTTTGCATATTAAAATATTAATAATATGTAGGGAGGGGTTAGAATGAGCTTTTTTTGGCGGGGGACAAAATATACATTTGTATATATTAAAAGAGTTTTAAACCAGCTCTTGATACAGTATGCCTATTATAAAATTATTTTGAAATAAAAACTTAATATGTTTATAGAAAAATACGATTAAATGTGCACTCTTGTTAGCAGATACTGAAATGTTTAAAGTATTTGCTTTCGATGGAATTTTTTATGCTATATGTTGCTCTCTCTCTTTGTCCACCTATCATCTATCTATATATAGCCATTCATCTAGTTCATCGATCTAGAAGATATATATTTAAGATGCCCTAAAAGAATAAAACAGAACAAGTGTTTTCATGTAAATAACCTAGATACTTTTTTTCAATGAAAGATTATTATGTGTAAGTTAAATTTTTGAAAGAATGTGTTAGGTATGGTAGATGTAAACTGTCTGGAAAACTAGAGAAAATCAATGAATTTTATTCCCTAAGCCATCATTCTACCCATTTTGCAATTTGACTATTTATTAAGAATTCTTTAAATAATTTACATGTTCACATTGTATTTTCCTACCATTTCCCCCTTCCTGACAGACAACATTTCTTTACATCCGTGTAAAATATTTTTCTCTTGTTTTTTCTTCTCACTGTCTTCATTTTCTTGACCTTGAAAATCCTCACAATTTTGCACTTCTTTCCTTCAATCTCAGTACTATTTGCTGCACTTTACAAGGACTGTAAGTTTCAACTAATTCTAGTATTTAGCTTTTTTTTAAAGTTTTATATTTTGACTCAACCATTAAATCACATGCAAAAAAGTATCATTTGAATACAGACAACTTCTCACAAAAGCATGAGGCTAGACTCTGTAATGATATAATGGCTGGGAAAATGTTTTAAATATTGTATAAACATCCATCAGTTACCTATTAATCACTATATTCACCAATAAATCATTATTTCTTTTTACAGACTCATCAGCCAAGATTACCTAAACAATTTCAGTTCCTAGTTAATGCAAGATTCTCATCTTGAAAAAATTACTATTTTCTCTTCCTGTACTCTGAATATAATTTTGAATCTTGACAGTTCATACATTGCACTGATGCCACATAAAATAAATCAAACGGAAAATGCCTGAACAGATTACTAATTTCAATCAAATCACTTATGAAAGAAATGTATTTTTCAAAAAACACTCCTTAGAGGAGATTGACACTAACACTGAAATCTGTAGAAAGAAGTTTTATATAAAACACAGACATGGTACAGATAACTTCTTACAATTTAATGTTTAAAAAATATTTAGGCATTAAAAACTAACTCCTACAGCCCACATCTATGGTGTTGGTACTTAATAAATATCCAGTAACTATGGTATTAAATCTAAGAATTTTTAGGAGCTACTTGAAGTTAATATTTTTGGAAATTGAGACTTGGTCTTCAGTGTCAGATACTGAGAAAAATCTCCGTATTTTGATTTTTTGGTAGGCTGACAAGGAATTACAGTATGTATATACTGAGAATTTGGAAAAAGGCAGCAACCAAAAGCCAACAAACTGCCCACTCTGAATACTGAGGTTTGTTCTACATGATAGCCATGCCTTGGACAACTGGAAGAATTGATTCCTTCTTGGCATTTAAGGTATTTAGAGTTCAAAGAACGTGCTTTGCAATCTGAACAGGCCACTATGTCAAAGACAATTAGAGCAAATGTTTATTAAGCACACCATCTTAAAAATAAGCAGTAATTTCCCACATCTAATTCATCAGATAAATACCTTTCAAAGAAGTTACAGTTATGAAAGCTAGAAATGTTCTCTCAAAGGAATACAATGATTACGGATTTAGTATGCGTCCAGGATGTTAAAAGAAGATCCTCACATAGAACCAAGTAAAGTTGAAAGATGTTGTATAAGAAGCCTGAAATCACATGTTAAAAGCCAGGATTTTGAAGATATGGTAAGACAGTTCACATTTACTCAACACTTGTGACATCTAAATATTCTGTGAAAAATCAGCGTCTCCCAGTATTGCCAGGAGCTGAGTCTATACTGAAGGGGAACTTAATTTTTACTATTCCTGTCCAATTTTTTAGCACTTTCATTAATTTCACCTTAGGTAGGGAGTAAATGGAGGAACATATAAAGTGTTCAGTGGCACTGTCATATATGTGTGCAATGTTTTCTCTCATGGAATAAAAACCATGCTGTGGACATGTGTTTAACATACATTGGAACATCTAGGGTGTTTAGAATGATTCTCAGTGAATTATTCAAATATCTTCATATCATTGGGCTACTCTTAAATGTTTACCTCTCTTTTATCAATCAGAAACAACTATGAGCTCAACTGTATGCATTTTCTTACTCTCAAAAGATAACTTGATTTACCTGACACATACAACAATTCAAATTATTTTGGCCAAGACATGATTACCAACAGCTTTCTCTTGTCAACCCAGTCATTCCACAACCCACAAAAACTTACACCAAGGTTATATGAACTAAGTCCTGTTCGATTCAGTCAAGCACATCCTATTTCACGGTGAGTATTGCTGGCTGGCAATGATGTCTTCACCAACCAATGTGTACTAGTGAGGTGACAAGCTTATGCCCTCGGACTGAGAGCTGTGGCCAGGGAATAGAGGGAGCTTACATATAATGACTCTTCTGGTCAGATACTTGTAGACAAAAAGTTTATAAATTATTCATAGGCTTTGAATGATTCTTGTCACATAATAGGTTGAATTATTAATTCATTTATTGTTTATATTTGGTTTTTATTTTACCAGAAAAGAACCCCTCTAGATTGATTTACTTAAAATTGAATGTCTGAGGGGAAAATATAGGGCAATTAGTAGCTCAAGCAAAACTGTACTCCCCACTCCCTAATAATTTCTCCCTAATATTCCAAGGTCTTCAAATAGATATAGATGTTTGTATGTGGTTGTACAGTATTTTATAGTTATTCTAATTTTGATAAATGAATTTATCAAAGAAAAATTGACTTTTTCTTTGCATTTTTATTAAAATAAGAATAAAAGCCTACTTAATTCTATAAAGAAAATTCAGCTATGCTGCCAAACAAGCAAACAAGCAAATAAAACCTGACTGATTACATGCTATATTAATGAATTAAACAAAAAATTTTAAGTGAACAAAACAACAAAAAAATGTTAATTTGGGCTATAATTGCATGGTGTGATATATGAGACAGAAAATTTTTCTGCAAATGGATTTGAGCCAAAAAGCAATTTTTAATAAAAATATTCATTTTAAACTTATCTTTTTTTTCTGTTCCTGGATGTGTCTCCTAAGAAGGCCTTAACTCTTTTCATTTGTTTAAAACTAATAAAAGCATTTTGAGATGGATTCTATTTTGTCCTAACCCTCTGGTGCTTGGGAAGTTTTGTCACAGAGCTCAGGCAACTTAGCCCTCGTCTGCGGAGATGACTGACCGAGTTCGGCCTAAGGTATATAATGTGAGCAGTCATCACACTTACCTGCTTGATTTGTGGTTACATTTACAGACACATACTGCCGGACTCCTGGGCTCAAGTCGGACACTCCATTCACTGCCTCAATCTCAAAGGTATAGTTTGTGTGAGCGAGCAGATCCACCATCATGACAGAGGTGTTTTTCAGGCCGGTTTGCTGGGGGAGGTACCTGACATGACCGCCACACCCGTCACACACACCTGCTGGGGAGTTGCACTTCTTGCATGCAATATAATATGACACATCTTTCCTTCCACCAGTGTCAGCAGGAGGAATCCATTCCAGAAAGACACTAGTTTCATTAACATTTGAGATGGCATTCCGAGGAGCTGAGGGGGGTCCTGGTTTGCAAAGTAAAGTGAGAAAGACATATTTTAAGATGATAAAATTATGCATCATTTACTACACAAATCCCTGGTCTGAAGGGAAAAAAATTGGTTTGTAATCAATCTTGTAATAGGGAGAATGCAAGAGTTATCCATTTGTGATAACCTGAAAAATCTTGTTATAGTTTTGTAGGGATGATAACGGGGTTTATACTGTATAGAAATGATTTATCTTGCTGTTGTTATGACATCAGTTAAAGCAGATGTTTTCCTTAGTGTATATGTAAAGAATTACAGAGTAAAACTATGTATGCAAAATTAACGTTAGATAAAATTATACATTCTAAAAGTGGCAAGTCCTTTGGCAAATCCAAGGAAAAATTCTCCTTGGGGATCGTTGAACTGTTTACTTTCTCACTGGTACTTGTCCCTGAAACCAGGAAAGCAATAAGCTCAGGTAAAAACAGATTTTTTCAGTGTGGCTCTTGACTACAGATTTTGCCGCAAGGGAAAAAATAGCCTTAGTTTATCTCAAAATAAATTGCATTAGCTACTTGTAAATCACCAACAGAATTAGGAACCTCCCTCAAATGTCAAGAAAAAACTAGAATTTAAGTAGTTGGTCAACATTAGAATCCATAGTAACATTTTGCTTACTTTGATATTGTTTTAATATCATGGCTCTGCAAATTGTGACTTTACCTAATTGGAAAAAAAAATTTATTTTAAAAACAACTAAAAAAAACACTACAAGAGGAAGAATGGAAGTGTTCAGATCTTGAAGAAATGGTGGAACAAATTTATATATTAATAATATACATATGAATGTTACTTTATTTTTAAAACTAGTAATTTGCACACTAAAGAGAACTAAAACTGATTGCATATTAATTGTATCAAATGGTGGGAGATGTTGATAATGGAGAAAGCTACGTATTTGTGCTGGCAGAGGATATATAAGAAATCTCTGTGCTCTTCTCTGAATTTTGTTGTGAACCTAAGACTGCTCTAAAAAAAATTAATTGCATAATATATGACTCGGTAGTTGATTTTCAGATATTTAGAATTACAATCCAGTCAAATATTAATGTTATGTGATCAGAGTTTCTCAAAGAAAAAGTACATGTATATTTGTCTCAGACGTCATTAGTAAAGATTTTCTGAAAGAATAGAATGGGCTGGGTGGTAGATGAATGGTTCATAAGCACAAATTAAGCTACCAAGGATGACATAGCTTAGTTATGTTAATATTCATTGTATGTTCTAAATATAGAGATTAATATAAATTTCTACCTAATGTTTATGAAGCTATGATTGATGAGGACTAAATTTATAAGTGATAGTAAAGCTACCTAGTATTTAAGATGTCATTTCAATTAACTTAAGAATTGCCTTTTTTGACAAAACAATCCACATCTTAGCTATAATTATGGTTGAATCCTTTGAATTTCACCATATGTACAACCTCACACACTTAAAAAAAAAAGTGACTTTTAAGTTGAAACAATTACTGAAGATGGAAATACAAGAATCCTTTTATTATAACCTTTAACTTATTTAACAGTTTAAAGTTACTGAGAAAATGTAATTTTTCGAGAAAAAGGTAAAATATACCCGATATATGTCTGGTTTGGAAAGATATACAACTTTGTTTTTTGTTTTCCCACCAACTGAAATATACCCCCATTTAACACCTTTCCTCTAAATCTGTAAAAATACATCAGAGTCTGACTCGTCCTGTTTTGACTCTGCTATTAACAGCCCCTTAACATTTCGGCAGAGGCACGTGTGCCTCTTGAAATAATGAAACTTAAATTCAAGAGACACCCTAAAGCAGAGGTAAAAAGTAGAGGCCCAAACTGACATTCATCTAAAAAATAATGTAATGAAATTCCATTGTCCCGCTCATAGTGACGTATGAACCAAAGTAGAGCTGTAAGAAGTACCCTTGTATTAGGCAGATTCATTAGAATATTTATTTGTGTTTGATTTTCTTTTCTGGTAAGTTTACAACATTCCGTTTTTCATATATATATATGTATATGTCCAGAAAAATTTTAAAAGGCATTGGAACCATAAATTTAATTCCAAAAAGCCAAAGGAAAAGCAAAATTCAAGATTGTCGTCTGAACATCAATCAAGCCATCTGTTTGAGGGGATCAGATGCAGTATTTGTGGTACTATGAATGCAACTAAAAACAGAACACACACACTCACAGATTACATATTAGAAAGATCTTCTACAGGAGCCCAAATAGTCTTTTTGAGAGATGCATACAAATTAGCGTTCTTTCGAGACACAGTGTTAGAAATTTACACACCTGGAGACAGAGAAAATATGAAGCCTCAGGTCCTGCTAGAGAGTTTAACAGTCCTTGCCATCAGAGCAGAGGCTCTCTCTTACCCCAAATCTAACAAATTTACAGGAAACGAGACTTGCATTTATGCTAAGAAAGAGAAAGATCATGGCTAGACCACTTAAAATAATAATTAGAAAATGAAATTTAATTTTCTGCCTCAAAAAAAACCAAGACAAGGTTTTTTCTCCCTAATTTGCCACATTATTGTCTAACCACATTTCCCCCTACTATCTGGGCATTATTTTGCTCTGAGTAATCAAAATAATATCCACTGCAACCAAACCACATCATATTCAATTATAGCTTATATAGCCTCTCTTCAAACATACCCTCCCAAGAGTATAAATAAGAATGCCATTTATTCATTTGACAAGCATTTGTTTACACTTAGAAATCATCTAGCCCATAAAATTATCAGTCTTGTAGTAAAAGAATGAGCTTTAGCAATGTAAAACTAATTAATATCATTTGAGGAATTATAAAAATGTTTCACTGACTAGGAAATTCAGACACTGAAATTCAATCAGAATTTGTGATTATTTGATTAAAGAAATTATATGTGTTTTTATATTTAATACTAACAAGTAGTAAATTAAAAAATTTTTTGTCATCATCTTTGAGAGCAACTACCACTTACTGGTATCTAAAATACTGAAACAGGACAAGTTGTAGAAATTAAATATTAAGAGGAGAAAGGGCTCACTTTTCTTCCCTTTCATTTGCTGTGTTTGTTTGATTTGCCATAGAGATTGTGAATGTTGCAAAGCTATGGAAATATTTTCATTGACCAAACAAATACAAAAATTTATTTCCCTCCCAGAAACATGTGGAACACTAAAAAAAAAAAAAAAAGCACCAAGAACATTAATGAATGTGGATGCATCCACTGTAAATGTTGGAATTAAATGCATGATATTCATCAGTATATGATTATCTGATCATGGAGTTAGTAATAGTTAAGGACACTCACTAACAAGAAACATGATGACTGCTTGAAAATCCTAGCTAAAGATTGGTTTTATATGTGACTCTTGAATCTGATTTGCAATGCCTAGAACTCCATGTTCTTGCAGTGTTTCCTGTCTTCTTTTATGAATGAATTTCTCTTTGGCCTTTACAGGTGAGTGGGGCAGGTTAGAAAAAGAAGACAATTGTGCCATTTTCTGCTTGTTTATGTGATCAGAAACTTGGGTTGAAATCAGAAAGAAAAGAAAAAAGGTTTACTATGAACAAGGAAAGGGATTTATCAAAATTATACTTGGTTATTACGACCACTCAAAGAAATCACAAAATAGAACAAAAAATTCTATGTGTGTGTCTAAGATGTTGAATTTGAAAGTAAAGGAAATGGATGCTTCTAACAGTGAGTGATAAAAGAGACTTAAGCTTTTCAATGCTTACTCAAGAACACTGCAATTGGGTGAAAAGCGGTACTGGCAGTAAAACATTATGCCTGTTTAGGAGAAATGGTAAGAGAATGCAACAGGCTCCATCATGCTCTTTCTTCAAGCTGGTGAAAGTTAGCCTCACCAAATATCCATGAGTTTCCTTACTTGTGCATGCCATTGTGGGTGGATCAGACTCCCTCCTGAAATAATCCTTTTCACAGACACAAGAGGTTGAAGCTTCCTCATGGGTGTAACTGTGAGGTGGGCATTTGCTGCAGCTCTGGCTGTGAGGTGAGGCTTTGAAGAACCCAGGTCTGCACACTGTCAAAAGAAACAAGAGACTAAGCTTTTCCCTGGAACAGATGCAGTGTTTGTTTTGTGAATAATGTCATTCTTTTGACTAGTATACACATATTACATATGACACAATCTTTGCATTAATTTAAAATTTTTTTCATAAGCTTCTGGATCATAAATACCAGGCTATTTATTCAGATTATCAAATATTTAATTATTGAAATTAAACATGTTTGCAATGTATATATTTTTAATGATGTTTATGCTACAGGAGCTTACAAGAAATTATGTTAAAAGTTAAATACTTGTATGTATTTAAAACTGAAGCAGTATCTTGAGTATAATTTCAATTTACTCTTATTAATAACACAACGTAAATTGAAGAAATGCAAATTTTCCACTACACTTATAGAATGGTATGGTACACAGTAGGTGCTCAAAATTTTGTTATTGAATTAATTTTAAAAATTGGTAGGTGCTAAGAGTTTCAGAAATTCTACTAGATGGGAAGAATGAATGAGTGAGCTGGTGTACCATACACATGACACTGACTTCAAGAGAAGTTGGATTTTAAGTTATTTTTTTGTTTACTCCATTTTAGAACTTTGATTCAACAAGCATCTATTCTGATGTCAGTCACACTACACTACACCAACTGTAATGATATATAATAGGTAGAAAGTGTGTCTTATTCAATTTTGCATTCACAATACTTATCAGTGTTAGACCACAAGAGGTGGTCATAAATTGTTATGTAATGCATAAATGACTGGCATGTCATGAAAATTGTAACTGAACTATTTAGGATCACATAAAGAAAATGTTCTCTGGATATTTTTGTTAACATTTCAGTTGGTGGTCAAGTAAGTGCTAATAAAGTAAATCTTTTTATTTTGTGCATGCTCTATACTTTTGTATCTTTCTTCCCCAGTGGTTTAGAAACACAAATTTTTATTCCAGTTGCCCAATGTGGGCCAATCGAAGACCACCAAACTGATGGTTTGATTACTTTTTAGAGCTTAGTTTATGTAAAGCTATTCAACCATCTATACATTCTTTCCTATTTTCAAAATTTACTACATATACTTAAAAGCATTTATTCAAGCATCAATGAACATGTGCTAAAGCTCACAGAACTTGTATTTCAACTGAAATTTTTGATAGACATAACAAATTAGGGGTAATTTTCATGTCCTATAAATGATCTGGGCTTTCAGTAATCCATGCTAAGGCTTTCTGCCATCACCATGAATAATCAGGAATTGACAAAAATGAGAAGGTACTTTCTCAGTAGATCTAATTATAGTGATAGTAAAGCCTTAATGCTCTTATAAATTCAGAGAAAATGTGAAGGTATTTGAAAGATAAGAAGAGCTTTTAGATAGTATTAGGGACATTCTTATAGTTAAATGATTAGGAGAAGAGTTAAAATATTATTTTTCTTATAATAGGATTTCTGTAGCAGGCAAAAGACCAGAATTGGATACTATTCTTAGCTAAGTTATCCAATTTTTCTTCTTTTATCCTTTTCAATAAAAACGTTCTCAATTTAAAAACTATTTGCTTTCAAAGACAAATGTCAATCCACACAATCTGTATATTTGGAATTCATTTATCATTCACGAAACAAAAGCCATTTCTTTTCTTTTCAATGAGTGCCTTTTAACTTAAAAACTGTATATGGTATCATTCACACTGTTGTTCAATCTTCCATGGGAAGTTTGGAAACAGGAAATAATGTAAATATTAAATAAAAAGTAGATAATGTATCTTTCTTCAGTAGTTTAACAAAACGCTTTCAGCAGGTGTGGTAAGCCAGAAATTTTGCTTGGTACTAGGTTACAGAGGTAAGCAAAATAGATATGACCCTGCCTTTATGAATCTTAAAAGTTTTGTATGAGTAATTATAAATATAATTATGATAGGAAAAAGAAAGTGAGAGGAGTCAATATCGACACCTATTTAGTCTGGAATGTCAAAGGAGACTCCCTTCAGGAGTCTGCTGAGTTATAGAAGATTAGGAAAATTAGTCATTTTGCATCAGCCTATTGCAGTGCAATAGGGGAAAAAATCTTGGCAAAGAGCCAAAAAAGGTAGGAGATGGAGGAAAAAAAGCATTGATTAGGGAGATCGTAGGAATAAAGTGGCAGAGATGTTAGACAAGAAGAGAATACCAGATCACAAACATCTTATGCTTATTATTTGGGACTTTAATTTATGGGTAAGGTGAGTTTACTATAAAGTTTTAAGGAGGGAAATAATGATCAAAGTGGTGTTTAAGAGATCATTTTATCACAGCATGGGTAATTGACTGGAGAGGAACATAGATGGACACAATTGGTCCTTTCTTTTCTGTTGCCCTGGTCCAGAGAGAGACTCTGCTGCTTACCGCAAGTGGTTGCAATTGTGAGAGGTGAGAGTAGGTAAATTTGGGAGATGAGTGTGAGGCAAAATCAAGATGTGATGATATACCTTTGGGTCAGATGAGTGAGTGGAAAATCCTACGAATGGCTCCAAACTGTTTGGCTTAAACTTCACAGGAAATCCTGGTGCCGTTTTCTCAATTAGAAAACACTAGATATGAAATGTGTTTGGGGGACTGTGATATAATGAGTTTTAAGAAATACATATTTAGTCTCTCATATGACCAAATCTATATTTCCCAGGGATATTTGGTCTCATCCACAGTTCCTGAAAACTGCAGAGCCTTAAAGGTGACACAGGTGTCTTGTCATTTTAATGAGAGACTTTTGGACCCCCACCCAAGGGCAGGGCTGGAGGCTGACTCAGTCAATGGCCAATTGTTCAGTCAGTCTGACTATCCCATAAAGCCCTCACAAAACCCATGAGAACAGTTTGCTCACTCTCTGCTGTGCCTGCTCCACTCGGTTGGATCCCACTTTTTGGTCAGAAAGAGCTTCTATGGAGGCGGAGCCAAGATGGCGGCATAAGTAGGACAGTGGGAATCTCCTCCCAAAAACATATATATTTTTGAAAGTACAACAAATACAATTAATCCTAAAAGAGAGACCAGAAGACACAGGACAACAGCCAGACTACATCCACACCTGCAAGAAGCCAGCACCTGGTGAAAGGGGTAAGATACAAGCCCCGTCCCGGCGGGACCCGAGCACCCCTCACCCCAGCTCCCATTGGGAGGAGAGGAGTCAGAGCGGGGAGGGAGAGGGAGCCCAGGACTGCTAAACACCCAGCCCTAGCCATCTGGACCAGAGCACAGACACAGTGCATGCGTGGGGTGCTGGAAACTAGGGAAACAGGGCAGCAAGATCTTTGAGCGGGTCCTGAAGCCAGTGCCCCTGTGACAAAGAAAAGCAAGTGCTTTTTGAAAGTCTTAAAGGGACAGGGACGCCACAGCTGGAAGGAAGCATCCCGAGTCACAGTCCAGCAGCTGGAAATTCCAGGGAACTCCAGGCACACTAACCTCCTGGGCAACAGCTCTGAGATCCCTCACAGAGGTAAACAGCCAAACAGCCCCCCGTCCATTACCCCTCCGGGGCCCCACCATAGCAGAGCAGCAGCCTGAGGCTGGCCATGCCCACAGCAAGGGAGCTTCCTCCATACCAGCCAGACAAGATACAGAGACCCAGTCTACATGCAATTGCCCAACACGAGCCACTAGGGGTTGCAGTTGTCCCAGTAAAGAAAGGCCAGGAGCAAGTGGAAAGCCTTGGCTCTCCCAGCTGACAGAAAGTCAATAGCTCACCATTGCACCTATCAACATGAAAAGGCAAAAAAATTTGATCCAGACAAGACTAACCCAGACAGCTTCAACATCTTCTACATCTTCCCCCTGAGAAGGAACCTGGGGAGATAGACTTAACCAATCTTCCTGAAAAAGAATTCAAAACAAAAGTCATAACCATGCTGATGGACTTGTAGAGAAATACGCAAGAACTAAGGAGCGAGAATACAGAAATAAAACAATCTCTGGAAGGACTTCAAAGCAGAATGGACGACATGCAAGAGACCATTAACGGACTAGAAAACAGAGAACAGGAATGCAGAGAAGCTGATGCAGAGAGAGATAAAAAAGAAAGAGCTTCTATGTTTGGGGAGCCAGAAGGCCTCCACCTGCCACTGAGTCAGGCCCCAAGTCCCACGAGGATAGAAGTTCCTTTATTTGGGACCTTGCCCTGAGTCTGTCTCTCTTCACCTGGCTGTTACCTTGTATCCTTTATAGTATCATTTATTAAACTGGTAAAATTAAGTGTTTTCCTGAGTTCTGTGAGCTGCTCTAGGAAACTAATTGAACCTAAAGGGGAGGTCAAGGGAACCTCTAATCTGTAGCCAGTAGGTCAGAATGGAGGTAGATCAGTGTGGAAGGAGGCTGCATTTGAAGGGTTTCTTACATATTGTGTGAAAACTTGTAGGTTATGTTAGCATTTTGTAATAAAATTAACTGATTCCTGGGGCTTCCCACCGGCATCTGGAGTTGGGGGTGGAGAGCAGTCTTGTAGGACAGAGCCCTTAGCCTAGGAATCTGGTGCTGTCTCTGGGCAGACCGCATCAGAATCGAGTTGAGTTCTCCAACACTCTGCTGGTGTTGGAGAATTGCTTGGTATAAGTATGTGTGGGAAGACCACTCCCACATACTTACAGACATTGGAATTGGGTCCAGGTACCTGAATGAAGTTATACTCTTATTACTACTGTGTTATTGTTATACATATATGTAGGGAAAAAATGCACCATTGAATTTGGTATCAGAAGAGTGGGAATCTCAGGGAGGATAATGACTATGTTTAAAGCATTATTTAATTAGAGGTGGCTAAAGAAATGCAAAGAGAGGTATAGAGAGGAAAACTGAGGGGTTGAATATTGTCTAAGAAAAATATTACAAAACCGCAAGTATGAACTGCCTTCAAACCATGGCCC
This sequence comes from Manis javanica, assembly GCF_040802235.1. Lineage (NCBI taxonomy): Eukaryota > Metazoa > Chordata > Mammalia > Pholidota > Manidae > Manis > Manis javanica. The sequence goes on along the minus strand of NC_133160.1, from coordinate 121,476,474 downwards.
CAAATCCAAATGGAACATAGACTGCTGCTAGGCAATCTCAGTAGGATTCCCTTCGTTAACGTCAGTGCCCAGCATCAACAGGATTATTTGGTTGCTCCTCTTTCTTCTAACTGGTGACGACCTCTGTTCCTCCCTGGTACATTCGTCCATGTGCCAAGGAAATAGAAATCATTACAGAGGAACATTCTTATTTTCCTACTACCAATTCTCCAAACGTATATGCACTTGAACCCACTCTCTCTACCTTTCTTCCTGTTAAAATGAAAATATGTCCTTGCTCCTCTCAAAGAAAAATACCGGCATTTGAATGAGGAATCCCATCTCTACCCTCAGAGTAATCTTTCAGATGTTTGCTGTACCTTTTACATATTCAGTCCCAATCTCTGCCTTTTTCTCTCTCTTACCTAGTCATTCACAAGAGCCTGAACTTTTCAGTGGACACAAAGGGAAGCAAAATAAAACCACTACCAAGCTATTAGCCTCACTCAATCTCAATTTTTAGCTACCAAAGAGGTTTTTTCTCCTCAGAACACAATTTCTTAAATTCTTTTTCCATATACACATCTCTGTTTCCTCATTAAACCCACACATGGACATGATGCCCTGCATTGAAACTGCTTTTGTTAACATCATAGTCATCTTGTCCCATAATTCTCAACAGCGTTTGATTATGTCCTCTTTTGGAGGAATCAGATAATTTTACTACAAAACGCTAACATACCTACAAGTTTTCACACAGTTAAGAAATCCTTCAAATGCAGCCTCCTTTCCCACTCACTGTCTCCATCCATACAAAACTAGTCATAATTTCCTGCACTTGAGGAACCCCTCTATCTGCCTCTGAATATTTCACGAAAATCATTCCAGGCCAAATGATAAGAAGTGTAAATTAAGAAAAACAGATTATCATCCATGATAAAAGATTTGGATTTAATCTAAATGCATTTTGCAGATGCATTTTTCTTTTTTTTCAATCCTTAAATAAAAAATAAAAGCATTTATTAAGTATCCACTTGTCTTTCCACTGTGGCACAATTCATTCTGTGGGTATTATTTATTTTGGGGAGACACTCTTTCCATCAAGCAAGGAATATTTGTCCTGTGGTAAGAAAATAAACATTTAACTCCACACCCTGAATCTATAACATATTTGGGGAGACAGAAATTAAAAGAAATAATCAAAAGAAGTAAAATTGACTTTGTATATTTCAATCATGTCAATATTCAACAAATAATCTTAAGTAGCAAAATTTCTCTAAAATCCAACTTGATGTATTTCATTCAAAAATAAAAGGAAGCCTCTGGAGCGATGCTGTTTTTTGTGACAGTTGCACATCACCTAAATATTATTTGGAAAATGCTATGCAAGCTCACCTCACTTGAGTTCAACAAGGAGTAGGAAACAAAAAACATGCATGCTATGTTGACATGTTTCATGAGACAATGTTGTCAGTACTCTGGAATGAAGGAAACTATTTTTAATAATTCCTCTTCTGTTCATGCTTCAAAGATAATTTCAAGTGCTACCTTTTCCATGATGTTTGTGATGCTCTCCATGATTACAGGTTATTTCCTTATACATCCTATAGACCTGTGAACTATTCATTTAACATCTCTCTTATGGCAGGCAGCAATTTTTTGTCATAATTTTATGCGAATGAATTCTTATCTGCACCCAACTAGTATAAGCATTTTGAAGAATGGAAACTGCTCACTTGATTCTCAACATATGTGGCATAGTTCTGTCCTACGTACATATTCATCAGTATTTATTGGTGTAAATAGTACATATAAATGACATAGCTGGAACTTAATCAAAGCTGGCTGACCTGAACTGTTTAAATATTAAGTCCAGACAAGCAAAAAATAATATGTATTACATTTACATTCAATACCTTAGATATTTAGCACAAACTACTACCACTCTAGCACTCATATTTATCACTTGTAAAAACAAGGATGTTAATGACATCTATTAAAATAAGGTTTTAAAATCTAAGCAGAAAAAGCATGTTATCAATATTCATATGAAGAGATGGTTTCTTTTCTTAAAATTTTGGAAAAGTGCTGCCAAATCTGATTAGGAATTTTTAAAATATTCCCCAAATTACTATAAATGGTTATATTAACAATTCAGGATTTTTCCCATGTATTTATTATCAATTAAATTATTTTACATGTTTGCAAAATATTTTAGCCCTAAAGGTTCGATCACTCTTGAAATACTTACGAGAATTCATTTTGTAATTCAAGTCCAGGAGCATGGTCACCAAGAAAAGAAAACATTTTTTAAAGTAATGTAAAAAATACTGCTTTAATAATTTAAAACACTGTAATTCTCCCCATTAGAATTAAAGTAAAAAGATCATTTATATATATATGAAAATAGGAACAAGAGGGTATAGACCATATGTTAAAGATATAATTAACCTTCAAAATTGTTACTGGACTTAATCCAATTGTGCTTTATTTACAATGACAGAAAATCAGTATGAACAAGATTTTTACTAAGGTTCGATCTTATGTGAACTATCAGAGGATATAAGCTAAGTCACATTTTCTCTTTTAAATTGATTTTACAAAATAAGATGCCCACAAGATAGGTTAGCCCAATTTTGAAAAGTGTGTTTATTAAAAAAAAAACAAGATTACTTAAATATTATGTCCTGACAAGTAAAAAATTATATGTACTACATCTATACTTGCTACTTTAGATATTTAACAGAAACTGGCACCACTCTAATTATCATATTTATCACTTGTAAGAACAAAGATGTTAATGATATTTTAAAATAAGGTGGTAAAATCTAAACAGAATAAGCTTGTCATCAATATTCAAATGAAGAGATACTTTCATTTGTTAAAATTGTAGAAAAGTACTAACAGAAGGCTATAAGGAAATTACACCTCAAAATATATCCAATAATATATATACTAAAATTTAACAATGATAGCAGATTTATCCTGGTACTTTAAATATATACTCTGCATAAAAAGTAGGTATCGTGTTAAACATTGACACAGTAGAATATATTGTAAACTAGGAACTCTGAATTTCGATGACACCTTTTGAATGCTTACAAGCAGAAACAGGAGAAAGGTCATAATTAAGGATCTGAAACTGCTAGCTAATTAGAATATAAGTTTAAATGATTGAAAGCAATAAGATTAATTTGAATATTAGAAAATATATTAGAGAAGAACAAGATTTCTATTTATAAATATACTAATTCTTCCTCTCTGTATATACATACATATATATATATATATATACACACATTTAATTTAATTAAGACTCACCAAATATTTACAGATCAAAGAAGTGATATGACATTTATAAGTGAAGAGTAAAAATTGTTACATATACTTTACGTATTCCTTCACCTAATATATATAAAATGAAGCAAGCTTATGCATCATGAACTATACTGGACACTTGATATGTAAATATAATTAAACCTATTCATTGCCATTATGCCATTAATTAACACAGTCATGTGTGGCAATTGTCTATATGTTGTCTGGTACCAATTTAGCTATTCATTAATTATTTACTGGTGTTTACTATCAACACACACATTTTTAAAGGGCACTCAAAATGGCAATTTTAAATTAACATCCATTGTATTTGTGTGTGTGTGTTTATAGAGACAAAAAATTGTGGTCCCTCAGTAAAAGACTTTATATATATGTATATATATGAGCTGTATTACATATATATAATATGATTTCAACCAATTATAAGTAGAATATTGATGTGTGACTTTAAAGATGTTTAGGATTATTACTTTCATGTTTTTATGTTTTTAAATATATAACTTTTATAGAAGTGCTATACCACATAGTGTCAATCATCAGTTCTAATACTGGCCTTCCTCCCATAGTTCAGAGTAAGAAATTGTCACTTCCACTAGAATTCAGAAAAGAGCAGACTATCCTTAAATTTAGTAAAGATGTATTATGTACCAATATCACTTCTACTGTGTTTCTAAGATTAGAGCTTATGTACTTCATAACTAGTAGCTAGCAGAGTTAGAAAATATCTAACATTTAAAGTACTGCAGAAAATATGTACAGATGTAACTGATTTACCAATGAAACCAGGATGGAATGTTTGTCATGCTCAAATCAAGCATGCTGATTCATTTATTATTTAGTTCAAAATTACTTCTCGACAAATGATATGATTTCCCACCAAAAATAAAGCAGTTAAGCTAAATTAATTTCATTTCTGCAAGTCTAAAAACCAAGAGTCCTGCAGAGTATTCGTGAAACATTCTGCAGTGATATGATGATATATCTCTCTACCATGACAACATGGACATGTCTAAATAAGTCTAAACCAGAAGGCTTCTTGTGATTTGGAATGGATGCACACACAGCCCATAAACTGTGGACAGTTGTAAATTACAATATTCCAATTTTATATTTATCTAAGTGAAGCTCTGTTAAAAGCCATATAATTTCAGTAATCAGAGTTCTACAACCAATCTATATAAGGATAAATATTTATTGAAAATAATAGAATCCATGGTATCTCTCCAAGCAGTTATTTTTCCCCTTAATTACTGATTGATTAGAGTCCTCTATGATAATATATTACTGGGGACAATTTTAAAATTTATTTTAATTATCAATTTTACTGTATATTTTTCATATATCTATAAATTCAGTAGCTACTAAGATGTTGAGCAGTTTTGCTTTCCCAAACAAATAAATCAATTCAGATATCAGAGTGCTCCAGTAATAGTGTGTGTAAGATAGGTATAAAAGTTTAGGTATTTGTACAAAACATTTTTAATATTTAGTTGCATATTTTTCACTTCATAAAAAAAATTGATTTAGATAAGGATTTTGGATTTAACAAGAAGTATTTCTGTTGTTAAAATGAACAGACTTGAAAATAATACTTTGCAAGATAGGAAAAGGTACCTATAAAATATGTTTGAATTTAGCATTTTACCTTCTCTACTCTCAAACATTATCCTTACTTTTGCATAGATACAAACAAAAGGTATCTATCTGAACAAGAGTTAACCTTAATTATCAACAAATACTACAAGTAGTTATTTAATTATGTCATTTTGGTTTTATGAACAAATGATGTTTTTGAACAATCACAATTTAAAATCTTCATAAGGAAGCATCAGCTATCAAATATGTTTGATGAGTCCAATTCGCAGTCAATCTGTACTTTAGAAAAGCAGAAACACAGACATTAAATTAAATCTAATTCAATAACTTTTTAATATTAACTGGTAAATCTTCTGGGACTTTCTTTTGTTGTACTTTTAACTGGAGAAGGCATTAAAGTAAAAAAATCCAGGGGTTGACTGGATTATAAAACATTGAGAAAATGAAATTTTTCATAATTCTTTTTAGAACACTTAAACTTAGCACTATGCTTTGCAAATATTTTCAACATATTTTCTTGGAGTAATTGGCTATCTAAAGTGAAAAATTATTTTATATCTTCACATGCAAAATTAATGTTTGCCATTATTTTGTAAGTTTAGAGAAAAGCTATGTTTTGAGAATGAATTTACTATGAAAAATTGAATGAAGAGGGAAATCCTGGGTGAATGCTGTCTCACTAAAAGCTATGACACAAAATTTAGCATTTGTTTATAATACATATATTATTAGATGTATGTAAAATGTATGTAAACATAAATAAAACATATGTTATTTCTCTTAAGTTAAAAGATATCCATGTACCCCACTTAGGGTTTCTCTCATCATAGGTACAAATAATTTTTCTGTACAAGTTGATTAAATCTGACATTTAGGACTTTTCACTTTGTTTCATACTGAATATGATGAAAAATTCAATATTGACAAAATACCATGAAATAATCTTGGACAGGCCTTTAGTACCTTTCTTCATTATTGAATGATTCAAGTCATGTGTTCTTGTGAAAATTATTCGTGATAATATGAATGTTGATTGCCTTGATAGGAAGAATGCACAGTTTAAGTATTAAGCTGGATGATTTATCCAGTAATTGAAAGAAGAGCTTGGGTCTGTGATGTGATTTGAAGTTTCCATTTTTTCTAGAATCAAGTAGTGAAACCTGGTTTGTTTACCTCAGGTCTGTATGGTCATAAAATGAGCCAGTTATGAATCGTGAAGTAAATATGTTCTAGTTAATGAAAAAAAAATTCCTATGGAGGGACAAAAACATCCAACACAACATTTGTTATGAAAATAAATGCAAGGTTGGCTCAGGGTCTTGGCCTTGACAGCTAAGGTAAAAATAGTGTTTTCTGTTATAAGCATTTCTGCTTGTACCATTGGGCATTACATCTTAGCTCACTAACTCAGAAGACAACAGTATCTATGTAACAAATTTATTTCTCCTGTGATATAATGAAAAAGTACAGACTAAATATGTCATGTTTTGGAATAAATATTAAACCATTATATATAATATAAATGCATTTGTGGTTACAATTTCTCTTTAAAAATGAAACAACTAGAAGAGGAAAATTATTTCTCAGTCTAGTAAGATAATTACTGTCAGATTGACTATAATTTGAGTTTAACAGAAGCATTGACGGCGCAGTTCTTTAAAATGCATAGAAAGATATAGGAAGATTAACTGTAACAAGGTTGGAAAACTGCAATTTGCCTTAAAACAAAAAGAAATATTTTGTAATTTGCCCTGATTATTTCTGAAAAAGTGTACTTGGCTTATATTGTGTAGCCCATTTGTAACTGTGAATATAAATACAATGAAGGAAGCTTATATACAGAACACATGGGACATGCAGTTGTTCTAAACCAGTTTTCCCTAAATTGTAAACTGAAAATTGAAAGTGAATCAAGCCATTTCTGTACTGTTCAATCCATATCCATGAAATGGTGTTCTTTTAAATAGAAAATCTGTGAATTAGCAAAAGCAACTGGCTAGGGCAGCTCATTTGGCAAAAGCAGTCATCTATCTGCCCCTAATTTTCAGTGTGCAAGTGTCCTACTGGGTCTCAAATTAAACAATTTCAGATGTCAGCATTAGGGGCAGGATGCCTTATTCACAGCATAGGAAATGCATGCCCAAAGTAACTTGGTAAAGATTATACTTCAATAATATGCTTTATCCCCAAAATATTCACCTACACAAACTCTCAAATATAGTTCATAGCATCATATATTACATTGCTTTTATTTGTCTATGTTTAGCCCACCTTTTTAATATGATCTGTAGAATTACTCAGTCATTCCCAGAGTTTATTTTTCTGTCCTAGCTATCTGGCAAACTCAATTTCAAAACCAGAATGGGTGTTGGCTTTTTTCAGAAGCCAGAGCAGGAAAAAAAAGGAGCCAGAAAAATAATAACTCTGAATGGTTTATTTCAGGGATAGTTACAAAGCCAGTTTCTTCTTTTATAATATGAAAATTTAGACTTTAAGGTTATAATCTTAACCCAAATTAAATTATATTTTAAAGCATATTCCTTGTCCATTGTCACTTTATTATTACCATCTCACCAAATTTCTATCTTTTATAACCACAAGACACAAGGATAATAGTTACAATAGCTATACTAATAAAACAAACTGACATATATTCAGCATGTTCATCGGTCAGTCAGTGAGTGGAACTCTACACTGATCTAGATCATGTAATTTGTACAATAATAACATTAATTCAATTTCCTATTAATCCCTTACAAATATCTGTGAAGGAGCTACTGTCTTTCAGATAAAGAAGTTTAGTCTCAAATTTGTAAAGTGTCCTCTCAATGTTCATATAGATACAATGTGAAATTGCATTAATATTTAAATTTTACTGCTAAAAGGTTTAGCCATGTGTCTAAATTCTTTCAACCAGCCAGTAAGTGGAGAATCTGGGAGCCCACCAGGAAACAGCACTAAATTTTCTCACCATTGTTCTGGTGAGAGAAGGCCTAGAGGCACCAGTCCTTTTTGTTCCTGAGTTAAGAGTCACTCTATACCTAATTAACCAATCTCAAGAGTTGAGGCTTGTGGAGAATATTTTGAGTGTATTCTACATAATCTCAGGTAATCCAGACTGCTATTAATGAGGACTTTAGCACACTGTTCTTTTCTTCATTGCTGTGTTGTCCACAGTGCCTATTCTTAATTCTTTCAGCCCATGTGATCACATACTGTCTCCTCTTTGTTTAGAAGAACATGAACTTTAAGGTCACAGAGACTGGGTTTCAAATCTCAGCAATTTCACATTGTATCTATATGAACCTTGAGAGGACACTTCACAAGTTTGAGACTAAATGTCTTTATCTGAAAGACAGTAGCTCCTTCACAGATATTTGTAAGGGATTGATAGGAATGCCTACACATATGAAATGTAATACACAACCCCCAATACATGTATAGCAAAGTGCTTGGCAGAGAATAAGCAGTCAATAAATGATAGTTCTGTAAAACATGTATGATGAACACTATGACTAGTATGTCAGTGGCAATCAAGCGTTAGTTACTGCTGGGTCTATCCACTTCAGTTCAAAGAGATTTATCTCACAATCACAGGACTGTATGCCTGGAAAAGAAAGACCTTAGACATGACTGTCACACGGTCGTATGCAGGACAGAATCTGTGCACACACTAGGCTTGTAGATAACTCCTCACCTCCCTTTGTTTTTCCATTGAAGGAGCTGCACTAATACTTGAGTGAGAGTAAAAGACAAGGCTTCATAAAAACAATCTAAAATCTAAATTAAGAAAGACATTTCAGGGCTTTTAACTATATAACCAAGACACAAGATTAAATAACCTGCCCAAAATTTTATAGAAATTTAGCACTAGAGTTTTGTTTCTGAATTCCAATGCTACACCTTTTAAAGTATATTATTAAACTATTCTCAGAAGGATATAATAACTCACTTTCAAGATAAAAATAAACCTCATAAAACTACATGCAATGGAAAGCATTTTGGTGGTGGTGGTGGTCTTTACATCTTCCACAGCTTCTGTTGCCTGGAATATTTCACAATTACTTCAGTTAATATCATCATTCCAGACTTTAGTGGTACCATACTACAGTCAAGTCTGAAAATAGTCTGGAACTGGTATAAACAAATTTGAAATGTTCACATCATTAGAATTTAAAACTTTAAGAGATTACCAACATTTATAAGGTTCATCTTTGTAGTACAATTAGGCATAAACTTCTATAAGGTTAAAATTTAACCCATGATAATTTTCCTTCCTCAAGCATAAAAAAAATCTCAAAAGTTAGATAAGCTTGTCTTTGTGGGCTTCTAGAGATGTAGAATATGTTGATTTTCTTATGATTTCGAGGCATAATATCACACTTTTAGAGACACACTTTCTTCTAAGATACTATAATTTGAATGTTAATGATTAGCCCCAAAAATTACAGGTGTTAAAGGCTGAAGAAAGCATGTGTGAGGGTATTATAGACCTCGTTTTATGTTTCTTTTTTCTTCTTTTTTTTTTTACATTTTTACATCATGAACCTACTGACCTATATTTTTATAGCATGAAACCTAAAACATTAATATTGAAATGAGGGCATTTGTTATGGACTAAATGTTTGTGTCCTCTAAACTTTTTATGTTGAAGCCTTAATCTCTAATACAATGGTATTAGGAAGTTGGGCTCTTTAGGAGGTAATTAGTACAGATGAGATCATGAGGGTGAGGCTCACATAATAGAATTAGTGGCCTTGTAAGAAGAGGAAGAGAAAAATATCCTCCTCTCTCTCTCTGAGAGCATGTAGCAAGACAAGGCGAAAGCACAGGTTAGGAGGTAGTGAGAAGGTGACTATGTACAAGTCAGGAAGAGAGCTCTCAATAGGAACCAAATCAGCCAGCACCTTGATTTTGGATTTCCAAGTCTCCAGAACTATCAGAAATAAATTTCTTTTGTATCAGTCACAAGTCTATAGTATTTTGTTAGGGCAACTTGAGCCAACCAATATAGTATTATTCAAAAAAATGTGCGTACATGCGTGTGTGTGTGTGTGTGTGTGTGTGTGTGTGTGTGTGTGTGTGTGTGTGTATGTGTGTTGAAGGGGTTTATTGTTTGTTTTTTTGGTGATACTGGTTAAATTATATCTTTTTTAAGAATTATCTTTTTGAGAGATCTTTGATGTCTCAATACAGACCTCAAGAACATTCCTCAAGAAAGAGGTGCTTTTATGTGATGAGCATCTGTAATGATCAATTTTTATCTTAAAGATACCTGTATAGTAATGGTACGATTTTGTCAATGAGACTACATCAAATTATTTTTGTAAAATACTAACTTGTGAAAATTCCAATTTATCATCTTATAAAATAATGTGTGTGTGACTCAATAAAACATTATCATTTAATAAGTTTCCACTCTATATCTGCAAGTCTATTGAAACTTACAATCTTTTAAGACAATGAAATCAAGAGTAACTTAATTTCAAATGCCAAAAGAAAACTTTTGTAACTCTCAGCTGACATGGTGACAGCTTACATGACATTTTTCAGACTACTAGTTATTATGTTCACATAGATCATCATTCCCTAGGATTTCAGGCTAATATATTGTTTTTTAAGTATTGCATGTCATACAAAAAAAATTTTGCATAAGGCATTTATTCCGCAAATCCTACAAAAAATAATCCAATTTTGCCAACTAATTGTCACACATTTTCTTTTCTCTGTTGCTTCTTTCTACTCTCTGATTCTCTGTACATTGCACATAGTGTGGGGTTCTATGTGCATATGTACACCTAGATTAATTTATTATGCCAAAGTTTCTGAGTGCAATGTGTCAGTCCTCTATTATTCAGAGTTCTGAATAAAGATAAAAAAGACAGAAGTTTGATAAGGGCTACAATAGGGCTTTATGGGAACAAAACATAAGGAAAATACTTAATGGTAGGAGGTAGAAGGGTATCATGGTAGCTGCATGAATGAAATGATGCCAATGTTTCAATATGAATAAAAAGTCACTTATCAGATGAATTATGGACAGCTTAGCTTTCATTGAGAAGATGACTGAGTAAAGATTTTAAAGAGGTAAAATGAAGTTATCCAAGTGTGTATCTTAGAGAAAGCATGACTCTAATGAGGTATAATGCCTGGTATTTCATGGAACAAAAAGGAAGCCAGGGAGGCTGGAGTAGAGTTTGCAAAACAAAGTGTATTAGGGAATGTGGCCAAAGGGGTAATGGCTAACAGATCGCTAAGGGCTTTGAAAGCCACTAAAACTTTCATTTTTACTCAAAGATGTGATGTAATATAATTTTAAAGGATCACTGTGGTTTCTGTCTTGATAACTGACTTAAGTGAATAAAGAGGGAAAGCAAGGAGAATAGTTAACAGACTACTATTGTAATCCACCAGAAACATGGGGCTGATTTGGTTGAGGGTTGTATTAGTGAAAGCAGTGAAACCATTATATGTTGCATGTAATTGAAGGTAGAGACAATAGCAGTTGCTGACCCATCTAGTGTGGGAGAGCAGGTGAAGAGAGGAGTATGACATGAATTGAGAAAATAAGTATAAGTAATTAATATGTCATGAACTAACTATAAAAATGTTAATAAACACTTTAAAAGACATTTTAAATATGAGAGCTGTAGTGTTTTATAAGATTTTACAATGAATCAAACATCAACCAAAATCATGAACACAGAACATAAATGAATACACCTAACTTTTTCAAAATCTTACCTGTATGCAAACACTAAAAATTAATCTACTGGCAAAATTTGGGGGGTAGGGGGGAAATGGACTTTTAAAAGTCATGTGTGTGGTGATTTACTGAAACTCAGAGTCTTTAGTCTTATGATCAAGCATGTCACATAGATTTGGCACTGAGCCTATAGAGAAAGAGGGATTCTCAAATTATGATGTGGTTTGGACAACTGCAGTAATTTGTGGTTAGGAAATACGACTTTTGGGAAAAGTTATTTTGATGTTTTATGTCATATGTGTTTGCTCAACCCACATTTTAGGACTCTCGTCTAAAGTAATGTTACAAATATTCTTAAAAAGCTGCTAAATATTCTTGATAGAGTTTCATGTATGTGAGCACATAAATAGTAGGAAGTTTTCATTTACTATAAACTATTCCTCAGACATATTGAGTATTTAATTTAAAGTTGAAATGGAATCATTCTAAATCTGACAAATCATATTTTATGGTGGAGTATTTCACCTGAATGAAGATTTCCGAGCACTCCCAAATCTTTCACATTTTACGGGTGTGTTTTCTTTAAGGTAACTCCATAATTATTCATTGTCTATACTTTTAAATCATTTTAACATGTATTATGATTCTGATCAAAAGAACTCAGTGGGAAACCACTTTTTGTATTTATCTATATAATAAAAATCAATACTTCCCATTATTGAGTGCCTCCTATATATGCCAGGTCCTGTCATAAGAGCTTTATGTATATCATAAAGCTCTGCCTACCTTTTTGTCCCTTACCTCATGAATCATCCTCTCTTAAGTAACTCTGTATATTCACCTTTTACTGATTTCATGGGCCCTCATTTCCGTAACTCCTGGAAACCTACTGTCAACAATTTTCAGTCTATGTCAAAACATCAGCTGTATTTTGCTGATATGCTCTGTATCCTCAGTCCCTTTTCAGATTCCCTTGATCTGTTAGCTCTCACAAACACATGATTCTCTTGCAATGACACTGACAGTCCAACGGTAGTGTTTTTTCTCTCTCATGCCCTCCTACCAATGGGCTTCTCCTTGGGGCAAGTGTCCCCTTGCTCTTCATTGTGCTTTCCAGACCATTCTCCCTGTGGCAGATCTTCTTTTTCACAGTGGTTGCTGAAAAATCTCCTGTGGCATCTTTTTTTGAACCTCCTTTTTGTGGTGAGAACATTGAAGTTCTACTCCCTTTGCAAAGCTGTTGCACGAGATAGTGTTATCCACTACAGGCACTAAGTGATCTTTGAGAGTAAAAGTAAAAGATGAGATCTGAAATGGGTAAGTTTTTGTTTCATATTCTACTGTCCACTCTTTTTTCTTCCAACATTTACATTTATTATTTTTTTGTGTGACTAAGTTGCTACCAAAATTGAAGAAAACTGAGCGTGTGAAGTAAGCTTTTTATAAATGCCAAACTAAACTCTTCTGGTCCTCATCATTTGAGAGTCATGGTGGTTTAGGTTTGCCCAATAGGGTAGCAAAGATAAGCATTTCCTTTCTTCTTCTTCACAGAGCCCAGCTGCCATTCCCCCAGATGAAGCCATTCCCCACTGCCTGCAGTGAACATGTTATAAAGCACTGGCCCACTGCCTGGCTTCTCAGCTTTGGAGCTGACAGAGCTTGACTTGTGAAGCTCTGATTCTGAAAATCATTATGTAATTTAACTTTTCCCTTCATTTTAAATTTCATAGTCCATCTAAAAATTCTTTTTAGCTAACAAATAGCTGTGACTCTCACAACATTTATCTTTGGTACTAAAACTAAGAGAAAAAGGCTTAAGATCTCACTCACTAACTGATTTAAATGTGTGAGGGGTGCTGAGAAATCTGAGGTCTGTCCTGGCACTGCTTCTAACATGCTCTGTATCTTCCAAGAAGGCTCTAGTTCTTTCATGTCCCAGTTCTTTGAGAATATTACAGAGTGGGGATTTTCTGCTTCTTCCCTGGTTTGCTGAGTTCTTCTAAGTAATTGGTAATTGTAAATGAACTACATGAATATACATATTATCAACAATTGCCCTTGTTTTACTGAAAGTCAACATCCTCTTGTATTTTCCTCATCATTTTCATCTATCTTTTACACTGGTAAGCAAAAGACTTCTCTGTATTTAGATATAATTAAAAGATCAATCTTGACCCTTCTCCACATCTACTCTGCCATGGAATTAGCCATCCAGAGTACTGAGACTTGCAAGTTGATTGTTTAGTAACATATGATCTGGACTTTGCGGTTAGTGGACCACAGGTTTAAAGTGTTATCCAGTTCATCTGATATTTACATTACAGAAACCTCTGTGCTTCCTTAATACAAATATACGAATGACATATTTTTAGTTGGTGTAACAGAACAGCAGAGGGGCTTGTTTAAGTCATGATTGACTGATCACTGTTCATATCACACTGCCGTCATCTAACCCTGAGGCTTTTCTCACACGGATTGTGTGAGCTGTCCTTCATTAACTCCTTGCTTCTATATCCTATCCATCCAATTTCATTGCAGTTGAAATTCAATATAATCTATACAACAGTCTAAATAAGGTGCCTTCATATTACACATTTTATTTAAATCATTTACTGTAAGTGATATCCTGGGTATTGAGGGCATATCAAGGGAGTCTAAAAAGCATTAGCAACAAAAAAGAGACCAAGATATAAAGAAAAGCATCATCAGGTGGCTGCTAATTTAGATCAGTTATTGGATTTAATTTTTTTCATATTCTATCTTCTTCATTCTGAATATTTAATCATAGAGTATTGCTATTTTGAATAAGACAATATATATACAATTGAAATGTATATTAATATGGTATATGATGTAGTATGCAGTATAACATATAAATATAAGAGGTTATATTATATATTGCCAGGAATCCACAAATTAATAAATATTACAGAAAACAACTTTGAATATTTTTCTTTTGTCACATTTATGTTTTCCTTGAGCTGTGAAGCAGCAAAGTATGAAAACAAAGATGAGTGGTACTCTTTTGCTCAGCCTGATATTTCTTCTCTTTGGTATTGTAATGAATGGGACCTGGTTACTTTTCCTATGGTTCTTCAGTTGTCAGCTTTTGTAAATGCTATGTGACAAGATGTCCAGCTAGCTGGGATGAAAGACCTGTTTTTAGAGAAACAAAGTTGTGTTTCCAAATGATGTGATGTGATAAAACCAAATGTACAAATAGGAAAGTAGTTTTAAGTTGAGTTTACAAATCTGATGCTTTATAACGTTTTCCTTTTTGATTGTTTGGATATCAGAAACCAGGAGCTATCAAGGTGAAACTGAGGTTTTACATAGGTAACAAAAAAGTATGTTCCAAATAGCTATGGTGAATTTTCAGATTTCTCTTGATTTCTTTTTTTAGTTCCTTCTAGTACCTCCAGAGAAAAAGAAAACTACTTACTAAAATATTTGAGTACACTGGATGCCTACAGGCAAGATTTCAGGTTCAGAGGAGTCTTTTTCCTGATGTAGAATAAAGAAGGGGGACATAGTGGGTGCTCTGGGCATTTGTATCACAGGAGTGAAGGTTATTAAACCAGCACCAGGAGGACTCTCTTGAAAGTTTAGGTGTAAATATCAAACCACGAAATGCCAAGAAATAATTAAATACAACTGACTAGAGGAACAACTTGGTCTCCCTTTCCAAGTAAAGTTGTAAACGTGTAAAAATCTTACTACTGTCCACATTGCTTTCTATATTTTTTCTTACACTATTTTTTTTCTTTCTCTGTATTTTTAATTGGCTACAGTACCAAAAGGAGTCGATCGAACAATAGGAGTGGGATTTTTACAGAGAATTTAAAATAGTGAAATTGAAATATGTATGGATAACAACATTTTTAAAAGATAAAATATTTTGAAGTGATTGAGTCAAAGGAGAATGGAGTCTAGAGAGCAAAATGGATATGGTTCCTTTTCTACCTAGCCAGACACAACTACGTAGACAAAGGTGTGATTTTTCCAAATTATTAACACATAAAATCCTTTATTGTTGCCTTATCCTTTTGTGCTCTAACAAGCATGTATTCCTATGTTATTTATAGTCTGTATATTTACAGACCACCTATCTGTCACATTGCTCAGTTTTTTAATTAATTAGCTATGTATGTACTTTCTCTCCAAACTATAAATTTCTAGAAGATCAAAGCTGTGTTTCATATATTTTAGCATACCTATTTGGAACCAATCAAATTGAGTATTATAAAATAGCCTCTAGATAAAGGAAGTTAAATATTTGCATGTGCATTCAAAGCACACCTTATGATTTTTATAAGCTGTGCAATTTCAATGTGTTTAATTTTGAATAAAATCCTGTTAATTTTCTATATCAATGAAGAAATTTTTCGTGTGCTCACATGAATATTTTCCCCAGAAAAAGAACAGATTGCTTGGCAGCTGGAATACCAAGTATATAAGTAAATATGACAGAACCCTAGCTGTTCCTATAAAACAAAGGAGGAGTTCCTGAATTTTGTGTTTGAAAGTATCTAATCCTTCAAAGAAAGATCTGTTCAACTCCACAATGATGCGTATCATCAAACAGTTATATCTTTTTTTGTGAGGCACTGTCTATTTTTTTCCTTTCTTAAAATATCTGCCATACCTTGTCACATCACAAGTTCCAAGTTTACTACTACACCATGTATCCTGCGCCTTAAGGAACACTGTATTTGAAGGCACCAAATTTTTTAAAGATTATAATTATGCAATGTTCTATCCACTAAGACTGTTAGCTAGATATTCATTGGACTACTGAATTAATAGAGTGGCATTTGGTAGGTGACGCTATGACTTGTTTTGAAAAATTGCCTTATAACTGTGGTTGTAGAAGTGAAACAATTTAGTATAATTTCATTCATTCACAAATCAGATTATTTTGTCACAGGGCTATGAAATTATGATCATACAATTAGAGAAGACAGACTTAAATTTTGTCATGAACCCAATATGTAGTTTTTCATATTTAAACTGGAACATTTTCATATTTTTTTTCCTATCTACAGCAGTTATCAGTCTGTTTGCTCCAAGTCTCCTCCTGTTCTTAAACTATAGAGATACACATTGCAGCCCACCTAAGTAACCTACTACACCCTTTGGAACCATTGAAAAGTTTTATTTACTATACTCTAAAGAGCAGTGATTTCTGCCTTAAAGTGTTCACATTTAAAAGTACAGACTTCCTTAAATGAAAACATAAATAAAAACACAATGACCTTACTAAAACACATAGACTCATCATTTTCTCAAAGAGAAGGCCCCTGGCATGAATAAACCACGAACGTACCAACGTAGGAATAGTATAAGAATGATCAAAGTGATAGTATATCAATTTCTTCAACTCTTCATTTCAAACAGGCACCATGAATTTTTCAGAATATGTTCTTCTATATCTTTCTCTCAGTTGCCAAAGATGTTTTGAAAATCTCTTGGTAGCTGGCTACTATCTTAGGCACTGAGGTTACAGATATGAGCAAGACTTCCTTTAACTTGATCTGCCATTATTGGGCAAATTACTCTCTCCCTCTGAATTCCAATTTCCTTATATAAAATGTAGTATAATGCTACTATCTATCTCATTTTATTGTAATGAATCATGCCAGAATTTAGCCCAGTACTTGGCACATGGTAGCTCTTTCATTGATGATAGGTATTATTTTTCATTTATAAAAAGTTATCTGACAACTTGTCAGAACTGAGACAATCTTAGCATGAAAAATATTACACAGATTTAAAAAAAGGAATGAACTGTTATTGTCTCAAACACCCAGGACATATGGCCACATTATGGGACTGTTTTAAGCACCAAAGTTATGAAGAGCAACAAGATGGAGTGCCCACTCTCAAGTAGTTTGGGATTTAGTCTCTACACTGGCTACAGTCAAATAGCAACAGGGGCAAAAATATCAAAACAGCCTGTCTATTGTAATTCTAATTTAATTTACAGAATTATAATGCATCAAAAATAATTTTATTTCTTGTGTTTTATTAGAGGTTTATGCTTATAGAGACTGATAGCTTATAAAGTCTAAAAGAAGACAATTGCAAACCAATTCTTTCCTTAGTGAATTTCCATTGTTTGTTAGAATAAATATCTACATTAGTTCAAAATCAGTTAGGAAGGTAGTTAGTGGGATCTATGACACCAAGTTAAGGTCCCCAAAATGCAGGAAAGGCCCATTTTGTGTATTCGTAGATCATATCACCTACCTACCGAATGGATGCCCTCATTTTCTTTCTTTCTATTCTTATTCTTTAACTTCAATTAAAAAAGCAAATGATCTAGATAATCAGTTTACAAAATAGAGTAACAAGAATTTCAGAGAAGAAACCTCTACTGTTATGAAACATGAAAAAGATGTTTTACTCTTCCATGTCATTGGGGAAATGTAAATTTGAGCCAACAATTCACAGACATCAGACTACAGACTATTTAAAATATTGATATTATCAACAGTCAGTTAGAAAATGGTAAAAGTAGAATTTGAGTGATAAGGACAAGCACACTTGAGAAATTTGGCAGTATCTGCCTAAATTCCACCTTTGTGTATATCTATGAGATATCAAGAGATTGGTGTCTATCTCTTGTGTATATCTATGAGATAGGTGTCAAGAACCACGGATTAAGATGTTTATTGTGCTACTGCTTGTAATGGAGAAAAAATGAGAGCCAATCTATAGTGGAAAATCATAGTGCAATGAAATTGAATAAAGTAGAGCTTTAGAATCAGTCATTGGATTTAATTATTTTCATATTCTATCTTCTTCATTCTGAATATTTCATCACAGAGTATTGCTATTTTGAATAAGACAATATATATACAATTGAAATGTATATAAATCATGAAAAAAAATGCTCGGAAACATAGTTGCAAAATTATACATAAAACATTTCCCAATTACCTAAA
Organism: Manis javanica; assembly: GCF_040802235.1. Lineage (NCBI taxonomy): Eukaryota > Metazoa > Chordata > Mammalia > Pholidota > Manidae > Manis > Manis javanica. The sequence continues at coordinate 121,457,907 of NC_133160.1, read as the reverse complement.
TTTTGTGATACTAACAGAACATTATTATATACTGGATTGGAGATACACACACAACACACAATGTATACATTACAAAAAGGCATAACTTCAAGTAGTGTTTACCTTTGGAAAGGCTTAGGACTCAGAATAAGGAGTGGATCTTCAGCTTTATTTTTTTTTTTAATAAAAGAATAACCACACACACATACACACAAACCTAAACCTTTTTTTTTAAATCATATGTATATATTTCAACCAATAACCCATATGGTTTGGTATCAACTTCTGAGAGTGGTAGTTCTACTAAAGCGACAACAAACTGGGAAGTAAAGTTCTGGGCATCCTTCCTTTTTTTTTTTAAATACTTTATTTTATTTTATTTTTTATTTTGGTATCATTAATCTACAATTACATGAAGAACATTATATTTACTAGGCTCCCCCCTTCACCAAGTCCCCCCCACATTCCCCTTCACATTCACTGTTCATCAGCATAGTAAGATGTTGTAAAATCACTACTTGTCTTCTCTGTGTTGTACAACCCTCCCCATGCCCCCCTCGCACTATACATGCTAATCATAGTGCCCCCTTTCTTTTTCCCCACCCTTGTCCCTCCCTTCCCACCCATCCTCCCCAGTCCCTTTCCCTTTGGTAACTATTAGTCCATTCTTGGGTTCTGTGGTTCTGCTGCTGTTTTGTTCCTTGAGTTTTCCTTTGTCCTTATACTCCAAATATGAGTGAAATCATTTGGTACTTGTCTTTCTCTACCTGGATTATTTCACTGAGCATAATACCCTCTAGCTCCATCCATGTTGTTGCGAATGGTAGGATCTGTTTTTTTCTTATGGCTGAGTAATATTCCATTGTGTATATGTACCACATCTTCTTTATCCATTCATCTACTGATGGACATTTAGGTTGCTTCCATATCATGGCTATTGTAAATAGTGCAGTGATAAACATAGCGGTGCATCTGTCTTTTTCAAACTGGAGTGCTGCATTCTTAGGGTAAATTCCGAGAAGTGGAATTCCTGGGTCAAATGCTATTTCTATTTTGAGCATTTTGAGGAACCTCCAAACTGCTTTCCACAATGGTTGAACTAATTTACATTCCCACCAGCAGTGTAGGAGGGTTCCCCTTTCCCCACAATCTCGCCAACATTTGCTGTTGTTTGTCTTTTCGGTGATGGCAGCCATCCTTACTGGTGTGAGGTGATATCTCATTGTGGTTTTAATTTGCATTTCTCTGATGACAAGCAATGTGAAGCATCTTTTCATGTGTCTGTTGGCCATCTGAATTTCTTCTTTACAGAACTGTCTTTTCAGGTCCTCTGCCCATTTTTTAATTGGATTATTTGCTTTCTGTTTGTTGAGGTGTGTGAGCTCTTTATATATTTTGGGTGTCCAACCTTTATCAGATCTGTCATTTATGAATATATTCCCCGATACTGTAGGATACCTTTTTGTTCTATTGATAGTCTCCTTTGCTGTACAGAAGCTTTTCAGCTTGACATAGTCCCACTTGTTCACTTTTGCTTTTGTTTCCCTTGCCCGGGGAGATACGTTCATGAAGAAGTCACTCATGTTTATGTCCATGAGATTGTTGCTTATGTTTTTTTCTAAGAGTTTTATGGTTTCATGACTTACATTCAGGTCTTTGATCCATTTTGAATTTACTTTTGTGTATGGGGTTAGACAGTGATACAGTTTCATTCTCTTACATGTAGCTGTCTAATTTTGCCAGCACCATCTGTTGAAGAGACTGTCATTTTGCCATTGTATGTCCATGGCTCCTTTATCATATTTTAATTGGCCATATATGTTTGGATTAATGTTTGGAGTCTCTATTCTGTTCCACTGGTCTGTGGCTCTGTTCTTGTGCCACTACCAAATTGTCTTGATTACTGTGGCTTTGTAGTAGAGTTTGAAGTTGGGGAGCGAGAATCCCCCCACTTTAGTCTTCCATTTCAGGATTGCTTTGGCTATTTGGGGTCTTTGATGGTTCCATATGAATTTTTGAATTATTTGTTCCAGTTCATTGAAGAATGCTGTTGGTAATTTGATAGGGATTGCATCAAAACTGTATATTGCTTTGAGCAGGATGGCCATTTTGATTATATTAATTCTTCCTAGCCAAGAGCATGGGATGAATTTCCATTTGTTACTGTCCTCTTTAATTTCTTTTAAGAGTTTCTTACAGTTTTCAGGGTATAGGTCTTTCACTTCCTTGGTTAGGTTTATTCCTACGTATTTTATTATTTTCTGATGCTATTGTGAATGGAATTGTTTTCCTGATTCCTCTTTCTATTAGTTCATTGTTGGTGTATAGGAAAGCCACAGATTTCTGTGTGTTAATTTTGTATCCTGCAACTTTGCTGAATTCTGATATTAGTTCTAGAAGTTTTGGAGTGGAGTCTTTAGGGTTTTTTATGTACAATGTCATGTCATCTGCAAATAGTGACAGTTTGACTTCTTCATAGCAATCTGGATTCCTTGTATTTCTTTGTTTTGTCTAATTGCCGTGCCTAGGACCTACAGTACTATGTTAAATAACAGTGGGGAGAGTGGGCATCTCTGTCTTGTTTCTGATCTCAGAGGAAAAGCTTTCAGCCTCTCACTGTTCAGTATGATGTTTAGCTGTGGGTTTATCATATATGTCCTTTATTATGTTGAGGTACTTGCCCTCTATGCCCATTTTGTTGAGAGTTTTTATCATGAATGGATGTTGAATTTTGTTGAATGCTTTATCAGCATCTATGGAGATGATCATGTGGTTTTTGTCCTTCTCTTTGTTGATGTGGTGGATGACGTTGATGGATTTTCAAATGTTGAACCATCCTTGCATCCCTGGGATGAATCCCACTTAGTCATGGTGTGTGATCCTTTTGATGTATTTTTTAATTTAGTTTGCTAATATTTTGTTGAGTACTTTTACATCTACGTTCATCAGGGATATTGGTCTGTAGTTTTCTTTTTTGGTGGGGTCTTTGCCTGGTTTTGGTATTAGGGTGATGTTGGCTTCATAGAATGAGTTTGGAAGTATTCTGTCCTCTTCTATTTTTTGGAAAACTTTAAGGAGAATAGGTATTATGTCTTCTCTGTATGTCTGATAAAATTCCGAAGTAAATCCATCTGGCCCGGGGGTTTTGTTTTTGGGTAGTTTTTTTATTACTACTTCAATTTTGTTGCCTGTAATTGGTCTGTTTAGATTTTTTGTTTCTTTCTGGGTCATTCTTGGAAGGTTGTATTTTTCTAGGAAGTTGTCCATTTCTTCTAGGTTTTCCAGCTTCTTAGCATATAGGTTTTCAGAGTAGTCTCTAATAATTCTTTGTATTTCTGTGGGATCCATCATGATTTTTCCTTTCTCGTTTCTGATTTTGTTGATGTGTGTTTACTCTCTTTTTCTCTTAATAAGAGGCTTATCTATTTTGTTAATTTTCTTGAAGAACTAGCTCTTTTGTTTCAGTGATTTTTTTCTATGTTTTATTCTTCTCAATTTTATTTATTTCTTCTCTGATCTTTATTATGTCCCTCCTTCTGCTGACCTTATGCCTAATTTGTTCTTCTTTTTCCAATTTTGATAATCATGACCATAAACTATTCATTTGGGATTGTTCTTCCTTCTTTAAATATGCCTGCATTGTTATATACTTTCCTCTTAAGATTCCTTTTGCTGCGTCCCACAGAAGTTGGGGCTTTGTGTTATTGTCATTTCTTTCCATATATTGCTAGATCTCCATTTTAATTTGGTCGTTGGTCCATTGATTATTTAGGAGCATGTTGTTAAGCCTCCATGTGTTTGTGAGCCTTTTTTTTGTTTTCTTTGTACAATTTATTTCTAGTTTTATACCTTTGTGGTCTGAAAAGTTGGTTGGTAAGATTTCAATCTTTTGAAATTTACTGAGGCTCTTTTTGTGGCCTAGTATATGGTCTATTCTGGAGAATGTTCCATGTGCACTTGAGAAGAATGTGAATCCTGTTGCTTTTGGATGTAGAGTTCTGTAGATGTCTATTAGGTCCATCTGTTCTAGTGTGTTTTTCAGTGCCTCTGTGTCCTTACTTACTTTCAGCCTGGTGGATCTGTCCTTTGGAGTGAGTGGTGTGTTGAAGTCTCCCAAAATGAATGCATTGCAGTCTATTTCCTCCTTTAATTCTGTTAGTATTTGTTTCACATATATTGGTGCTCCTTTATTGGGTGCATATATGTTTATAATGGTTATATCCTCTTGTTGGACTGAGCCCTTTATCATTACGTAGTGTCCTTCTTTATCTCTTGTTACTTTCTTTATTTTGAAGTCTATTTTGTCTGATACTGGTATTGCAACACATGCTTTTTTCTCTCTGTTGTTTGCCTGCAATATCTTTTTCCATCCCTTGACTTTAAGTCTGTGCATGTTTTTGGGTTTGAGGTGAGTCTCTTATAAGCAGCATATAGATGGGTCTTGCTTTTTTATCCATTCTATTACTCTGTGTCTTTTGATTGGTGCATTCAGTCCATTTACATTTAGGGTGATTATTGAAAGATATGTACTTACTGATATTGCAGGCTTTAGATTCGTGATTACCAAAGGTTCAAGGTGTGCTTCTTTACTACTTTACTGTCTAACTTAACTCACTTACTGAGTTATTATAAATGCAGCCTGATGATTATTTCTCTCCTTTTTTATTCCTCCTCCTCCATTCTTCATATGTTGGGTGTTTTGTTCTGTGCTCTTTTTAGGAGTGCTCCCATTTAGAGCAGTCCCTCTAAAAAACCCTGTAGAGGTGGTTTGTGGGAGGCAAATTCCCTCAACTTTTGCTTGTCTGTGAATTGTTTAATCCCTCCTTCATATTTAAATGATAATCATGCTGGATACAGTATCATTGGTTCAAGGCCCTTCTGTTTCATTGCATTAAATATATCATGCCATTCTCTTCTGGCCTGTAAAATTTCTGTTGAGAAGTCTGATGATAGCCTGATGGGTTGTCCTTTGCAGGTGACATTTTTTCTCTCTCTTGCTGCCTTTAATACTCTGTCCTTGTCCTTGGTCTTTGCCATTTTAATTATTATGTGTCTTGGTTTTGTCCTCTTTGGGTCTTTTCTGTTGAGAGTTCTGTGTACTTCCATAGTCTGAGCAATTACTTCCTCCCCCAGCAATTACTTCCTTCTCAGCAATTATTTCTTCAAAGATACCTTCTATCCCTTTTTCTCTCTCTTCTTCTTCTGGTACCCCTTTAACCCAGATATTGTTCCTTTTGGATTGGTCACACAGTTCTTTTAATATTCTTTCATTCCTGGAAATCCTTTTATCTCTTTCTGCATCAACTTCTATGCATTCCTGTTCTGTGGTTTCTATTCCATCAATGGCCTCTTACATCTTATCCATTCTGCTTATAAATGCTTCCAGAGATTGTTTAACTTCTGTAATCTCCCTCCAGACATCATCCCTTAGCTCTTGTATATTTCTCTGAATCTCCATCAGCATGTTTATGATTTTTATTTTGAATTCTTTTTCAGGAAGACTGGTTAGGTCTATCTCCTTCTCATGTGCTGCCTCTGTGATTTTTGTCTGTCTCAGATTCTGCCTTTTCATGGCGATAGAGATACTTTGCAGAGCTGGGGCGAGTGACAGCTGGGAGAACGTCCCTTCTTTTTGGTTTGTGGCATTCCTCTCCTGGGAGAACAGCGACCTCTAGCGGCTTGTGCTGGGCATCTGTGCGTAGATGGGACTTCTGATTCTTGCCCAGCCACTATGGAGTTTACCTCCACAGTTGCTGTGGGCGTGACATTCCTCGGGCCGTTGCTCCGATATGGCGAAGCTGCATTGGAAGGGACACAGCCAGGAGGCTGGTTCCCTCTGTAAGGCCTTTGAGCCACCCTGGTGCACAGGGAGTTAGAGTGTCCAGAGTTCCCTGGGATTCCCAGCCTTTGGGCTAAGTCTCCCAGGACGCTTCCGTCCAGCTGTGGGGTCCCTGTCCTTTTAAGACTTTCAAAAAGCACTCACTTTTCTTTGTCCCTGGGATGCCAACTGCAGGGACCCTCTCACAGGTCTTACTGTCCTGTTTCCCTAGTTCCCAGCACCCCACACACTCACTGTATCTGTGCTCTGGTGTGGATGGCTGGGGCTGGGTGTTTAGCAGTCCTGGGCTCCCTCTCCCTCCCTGCTCCAACTCCTCTCCTCCGGCTGGGAGTTGGGGTGAGGCGTGCTCAGGTCCCACTGGGCCAGGGCTTATATCTTACCCACTTCACGAGGCGCTGGGTTCTCACAGGTGTGGATGTAGTCTGGCTGTCGTCCTGTGTCTTCTGGTTCTCTCTTTTAGGGAGAGTTGTATTTGTTGTATTTTCAAAAATATATGTGGTTTTGGGAGGAGATTTCCACTGCTTTACTCACAGCACCATCTTGGCTCCGCCCTCTTGCATCCTTATTTTTAAACATTTTATTTAGTCAAATGTTCAAACATTTTGTATTGTGTGCTCATTTGTGTTGGTGGAAGTTTAAGTTACAGGCCACTTGAAAGGAAATTATTTGAACAGTAAAAAGAGGATACAAAGTGTTTCCTAAGCCATTTTTTACCTAATGAGCGATAACCTTGCTGTGGATGTTTGTAAATACAATTATAAAGGGGGATGAAGGTAGGTAATGGATGTGGATAAAATATTTGGTGCTGTGAGCCAAGACACCACAGAAAGAATGAGGGAAGCCTTATTCACCCAATGGATAAAAAAAATGCAATTGTACTTTCATTTTGGCACTAATTTTTTTTGTTTGTTTGTTTGGGAGGGCATCTCTCATATTTATTGATCAAATGTTTGTTAACAACAATAAAATTCTGTATAGGGGGGTCAATGCTCAATGCACAATCATTAATCCATCTCAAGCCTAATTCTTGTCAGTCTCCAATCTTCTGAAGCATAACGAACAAGTTCTTACATGGTGAACAAGTTCTTACATAGTGAATAAGTTCTTACATTGTGAACAGTACAAGAGCATTCATCACAGAAACTTTCGGTTTTGATCATGCATTATGGACTATAAACAATCAGGTCAAATATGAATATTTGTTTGATTTTTATACTTGATTTATATGTGGATCCCACATTTCTCCCTTTATTATTATTATTATTATTTTTAATAAAATGCTGAAGTGGTAGGTAGATGCAAGATAAAGGTAGAAAACATAGTTTAGTGTTGTAAGAGAGCAATTGTAGATGATCATGTGTGTGCCTGTAGACTATGTGCTAATCCGAGCTAGACAAGGGCAATAAAACATCCACGGGTGCAGAAGCTTTCTCTCAAAACAGGGGGGGGGTAATGTTCTAAGCTTCACCACTGTTGTTCCCCGATTTCTCACCTGATGGCCCCCCTACGACTATGCCTGTCTTAGGTTGTTCCTCCCTTGAGGAATCTTACCCGTCTCTGGCTAACCAGTCATCTTCCGGGGCCATACAGGGAGATGTAAAGTTGGTAAGTGAGAGAGAGGCAATATTGTTTGAAAAGGTTAGCTTTTTACTTCTTTGCAGATTTATGCCCTGTGGCTTCTATGCCCAGCACTTGTCTCGAGGTATCTTTACCACCTGGAGGAATTATGATACTCGGTAAATTCGATATGAGGCACGAATTCTATTTAAGGGTTGTAATTAGAAAGGAAGAAGAAAAGCTATAGAGGTAGCATATGGAAGAAAATATGGGAGGATTGATTATTTCTTTGACATATCTTCTTGTAGAGTACCTTAAGCATGTATAGGTTTTAAACTACTAACTAACTGTGCACACATATTAACATAATAGGAATACGGTGACATAAACAAAGCAAATCTATAATTACCAGCCATCTCCAGTGAAGCCAAGAAAACCAGTTAGGCACCCTAGGCATTTGTGAAAATTTGTCTATGATATGTTGGATATTGTCCAACTGTACTTGAACAGTCTGAGAGAAATCAGACAAATTAAAGCAACCCATTTCTGGGATCTGTTCACATCCCATATGTTCTTTTAACCATAGATAGTCTATAGTCGTAAGATTTTGGAGCGCTACAACTTGCACCCCTCCCAAATCCTGGTTGATTTCCAACAGTACAGGTCCAGTCAAATTCGTTGTCTCACTGTATGCACATGATTTTGGCACTAATTTTTGAAAAGATTTTCAAAAAGTGATTATTTCTTAATTTAAGGAGTCTATTCTCTAGTTCACTTTATGCACTCTTAAGAAATGTGGTTAAGTCACTTCCTCTTCTAGCTTCCTTTCATCCTGAAGGAAAAAAATGTTTTTGGTTTCCCTTTTGCTTAAAAAATATGCAGAGAATTCAATCTGTACAGGTACTCATTCATTAAATCATTAAAATCCATCCTTTAGTGTTTACCTCAAGTATTCCCAACAGGGAAATCAGTAGTTTCAGGATACCCAGTGATTCACATACTACATACTTGTCAACAAACATGCAGGGCAGGGAATTGCGTTCACTTCCTTTTGTTTCATGCTATGTTTTCCATCTTTGGATGCATCTGAATTTTAATTCTGTTCACATTCTGCTGCCTGAAGCAGACAGCAACTGGAGAGCACTAAATCGAGCACGTAAATCACTCCTTCCCCCATTCCATAGCCGATTTAAAGAGCATCCTGGCACTAATGCTCGGAAATAATATACTGTTGAGCCCGACACAGCAGAGGGACTCTACTTCAAATTATAGGATAGTCCAGGTGACCCGGCAATTACAATTAACCTCTTGCCCACAGTGTCAGTGATAAACAGTCATGCGAGTGATGGGGCTGGGAAAGTACTCAGGGAATGTAAGTGTTTTCTGAGGTTTTATCTTTAAAAAACTGTTTTCGATTAAAACATATCACAACTTCAAAAATTGGTTTCCTGGTGAATGTAATTGTTTTTTCCTATTAGAACAGCTATATCATATGACATATGACATAACAAAAGCAACCTGACACATAAGAGGCACATGGTAGACATGCACATTTTATATATATATATATATATATATATATATATATAAAACTGTGGTAGATACCATGATTCAATAAATCTCTGTTGAAAAATTTACAAACTTTCAATCACACAGTATGCTTGCATATAGAACTGGAACTACAATATGGGCATACATAATCCTTGCTCCAATAATAAAGACTTAGCTGGAACTGAATTAATTAAATTGAAATAATGGTGGTAATTAAAATAAACATTTTCCAGGAACTCACTGTTCTATTCTTACAAAGTTCTGGTTGCTGTTATTGATGAACTAAAGTCTAAAATTAGAAAACGCTATTTTCTAATTCAAAATGACATTATAGTCACACAAATTTGGAAACATTGATACCGAAGGTCAACCCATTCATATATACATATGTAAAATAATTAAGAAAACAATGAAAACATCAACAATTAAAAAATAATATTATAAAGTCTTTACTCTGGTGCCAGGTTAATACAAAAGTAGTATAATAAAATGACTGTGGTTTCAAATTTCTTACATTCTAGCTGAAAATCAAATTATCACAGTTTTTAAAAATAAACTTAATACAATTAGTACAAACTATCATGAGGATGGAACTCAAGAATAATTTGCACAGTTAGAGAAAAATTGTGGAGCCATTAGGATTAGAGCTATGCTTGGTGAGAGAAAAAAAGAAATAATAATCTTAAAACAGGTTTTAACAACACAATAACAAATTATACATTTAATGGCCCTTACTGCAAAAAGTTGATCCTAATTATGATAATAAAGGCCCTTGAAAATATGACAAAGAAATTTGAAATTCAATTGGTGTAAAATCAGAGCCATTGTTTATGTGTGTGTAAACATGTGTGTATTTGTATGTGTGTGTAAACATGTCTGTATTTGTATGTGTGTATGTGTGTGTGCTTGTGTAGGAATGTGAAGGTGTAATGTAGTCAGCAGAGAAAGAGCTAAGGATTCTTTGGATGGATGGCCAGTTAGAAACCCAGCATAAACTGTAGAAATACAGAATAACTTGTGAGGCTGTATTAGGATAATAGCTTATCTTGATAGAGAAATGAAATGGATATAAGGAAATATCTAAGTAACAGACATCCAACAATTTTCTTGGGTATTTGACTTAATATAAGTAGCCTAACCTTTATAAGGCTTGGTTTTCTGGCATGTATTATTAATTGCAATGCATAGTAATACTATGGTGAAGACAACCGTCTTTCTACTCACTAAATCATTTTCCTTTTATTCTAGGAAAATAATCTATATATTGGATGGGACAGTGTTCTCATCTCTAAAGCCACTTTTATCAGTTCTCCTCATAGAATTGAGGTGGAGAGAATTCAATGAGATGAAAGATGTGAACGGCTTCCAGGAAGGGACTTTCAAGTGTTTTGACTTAACTGGAAGGCATACCTTTTCTTTTTGCCCTTTCCTCCTGCCTACCTAGGATGTGGATTTGATGGTTGGTAATCCAGAGGTCATCTAAGTCTAGTCCAGGAGGTTCTTTCAGAATGAAATTTATACACACCGGATGGAGTGACAAGAATCTAGGTACCTGATAATAATGTCAGTTCTGGGCTGAGTAACCCGGGCTCCTTTTCTCTAAGAGCAAAATAATTTCACTTATTCAGGCAATGAAACTTTTTCAGGCCTTTGGATTTTCACTTAGGCCTGTCTCATAGGATTATTGTCTTAAATGAAGCCAAGTCTACAGGGGCTCTATATAGGGTAAATAAATATTTCACATTTGAGATCTGACCTTAAATATCATCTCTTCAGAGAGACTTTCCTAGGCCACTCAATGTGAGAAATTCCTCCTGTTTCCCTTTCCTTTATAGCACTTATCACAATTCACAAATACATCTGTACTGGTTTTCTTTTCTAGTCTTTCTCTTCATTGTACTCTATGAAACAGGAGAAAAGTAAATACACTTGAGTAATTAGCATGGAGGGCATAAAAATCTAATGTGGTTATTTTTATCTCCATGAAGTGATGCAAGATCCTCAAAGACATTGAAACCATCATCATTCCTTATTTAGAAGAACGTTATATTAAATTTTTTTAAGGTAATGATATTTTAGTAATATAATCATCTTCAATTTAGATAAAATTCAGTTACCAGGTTTTCTTAAATAGGAAATTTTCAATATGGCAATAGACTAATCTAAGTAGCTGTACACTATTTTGAAGTTTAATACTTTCCATTTGCTCCATCATTTTGAAATTCCTTTCATTCTCTTGTCTCCTGGATTTTGTTTTTCCCCTCCAGGATCATCAATGAATTCTAATATCTTTTTCCTTTATACCTCCTCATTAGCTTTGCATCTGTCATTAGACCCATTTCCTTCTCTCTTTTACACTCCTCATTTAATAATTTAATTTAGTTCATAAAGCAAATGTAACCTCAATATACATGATTTCCAAATTCATACTTTTAGCACTAGGCTCTTTTCCAGCTATAGGCATGCTTTTGTAATGGACCCTTCACAAGTCACATTTTATTGACTTCATTGTCATCATCTATATTGCCACTGATCAGAAACAGTTCATTCTCTTCAATTCTCAACCATCTTTTCCTTCTGTTTACCTTACTTTGATCAATAGCACAATCATGCTACCATTTCTCTAAGCTAAAAAAGAAAAGAAAAAAGTGCATGTGATCCTTCCTTATCTCAGTAGTCGGGTTCCTCATTAATATTTCTTGTGTGAGTAACATTATCCCCTTCCTACTTTGATTTCAATTATTCTAATCAGGTTCTCATTCTACATACTGAATAAATGTTGAAACAAACGATTTTCTAAAAGCAACTAAGATCGGATAACTCCTATGCTCTCTATCCTTGGTAAACCTGCTGACTGAGGCTTAACAAATGTTAAAAGTCAATTTCCTTATGATTGTTTTTCCATTTGAAAGATTCTCTACATTAGTGTCACTTGAAATTATTAATTTTGGAATTTATGAAACTACTTCATTGTACCATGACCAAATAAGCTAGGCAGGATGAATAGCGTTATCCTTCGTGTTAGTATTTGGAAACTCAGGGTTGGCATGGTCAAAGGAATTGCTCTAAGTGACATACATGTAAGTACCTGAATTAGAACTCTTGTTTGTATCATTTCTGGACTATATTCTGATAAGACTGTATGCATTATCTACTGTTTTATTTTATTATTTGATGAGGGACAGAGTATTATACCTGAAACTGCGAATATCAACTCTGAAATTAAACTATCAAGAGTTTTTCCACCAGGCAACAGAAAGTTTAGCTGAATAAGTGCTTCTCATCAAACACCCTGCATTACTGTGTTTTAAGGGTGTCCAGTTACATTCCCACAATAGTGTACAAGGGTTCTAAAAGGGCACTCTTTTACCTTTTTGAAATACTTTTCAAATTTAAAAAGAAAATTCAAATCTTTAAACTCTTTTCCCTTCTGATGCTTTCAGATTGTTCCCATATCCTACAGTAATCAAGCAATCATTGATTGCTATTTATTTAATAGCAATAAAATCCAAAGTAGAAATATCAATGCTATTCCATATACATGCATATTATTTACTTTATGGATAATTTTCTGCCAAGAATCTGAAACATGATGTCAGATAAATCACACAGGTTGACTCAGAGTATGAGAGATGTTTCTACTATAGATACAATATTAATATCTTTGAATCAAGATTTTTCTAGATGAGAGAATATACAATCATAATAAAATAAAGTTTATGAATATGCAAAATCCCTGGAAAAGTGGCCATTATGGATGATAACCTGCTAATATGAATTCTAATGTATGTAGTTTTTCCTTTGTTATATTTTTTCTTTCAGTGGAAACAGCTACACAGGCAAAATCTCTGACCATATTTCTTGTGATGTATTTTGAAAATTTTCAGTATTCTGAACTTATTCACATACATTTCTTTGTTCAGTGTCACGAAATAGCAGGCCCTTCCTGTTGGACAGAGCTCACATGCTACAAATAGTTTCACGTTAAATCACCCTATTAAGCATAAATTTCTATTTGTAAACTAAAATCAAATAGTGGATTTGTTTTATTTTATCTTTCTTTATTAGTTGCCATAGGCTGTCTCTATCATCTATTAATGTCATTTAATTGCTAATGAGATCACTGGAATGGTAAATAGCTTGCTTTGCTCCCCTTGTCATGATTAAAGATCTTCAATGTCCTTAAGGTCTATGATATGATAGAAAATATTAAACTGCAGGACACAGGTGGATGTAGTAGCAAGGTGAAAGTCACTTATAGAATAGAAAGGTGGCTGTTTTTCTACAGTTGAACAATTTTGAAGACATGTACGCACCAGAATTAATCTCCAAGTAAACTCAATTTCTGACTACTGGGGAACAGATGGATTAATTTATTGTCTTTACATTCTTAGAATGTATAGATATTAAACATTTGTAGTTATTAAAAAATATATATATTATATGTTAAAATAAGATATATATATACATACATTCAGTTTCTTAGTCCATTGAAACTAGTATTATAAATTTCTTAAACCAATTTATTACTCTTAATTATTGTGTAATTGTTCAAACTACTAAAATTCTGTTTTCAAAATTGTTGATTTAGTACATGTAAAATGTCAAAAATGTGTTAAGGATTCCATCGTATAATATTGAGTTGAGGGTGTTAAACAATACTGACAATACCACAGTGTCAAAATGTATGTGGTATATTAGAGAGCAAAAATTATATGTCCAATGAAAGGAAAAAGTTGCAGCTAATTTAGGAAAAATGTCAGTAAAACCTGGTCTATAACTAGAGTCAGAAGACAGCATATAGCATCTTGATGAGAAAAATTAATCTAACTGAACTGATTGGCATGTTTTGATTTTAAATATACATATAATAAAACAGCTGGTGCAGAAAATTATTAAAAATATGAAAATATCCACAAAAGGCGAAGTACAAACCCAATGACAAAGACTATGTTAACCACAAAGTAAGTCATCAGTATTTCTAAGAACTGATCAAGAATAATCTTAATTATTGAACATATTGCAAGCACTGTCCTAATATTATAAATATACTTATAAATAGACATATTTATAATCTCATTCTTGTGCACATATTACCTTCTATATATGTGTTTATATATCATGCCAAATAAGCTCTCTTCCATAAACCTTACCGAAGAAAAATATTTAGAATTTCTAATTTTCAAGACCTTTATAAGCAAAACTATGAGAACTCTAAATCCACATAAGCAATTCTCCATCACCAATTACCTACAAAGAGAGCTTTTTAAAAATCAAAACAGCAATTTTGAAATTACAGTTTTTGAAATATGTGTAATCAATTGACCTAATAAATTATAAGTGGAGATCTAACTTTAACAGGTGATCTCACATGGATATAATTTAATTAGCAAAATTCTAATAAATATTAGTATTTATCTGGTGTTTAAAGCTACCAATTTAGGTATTATGTTTTTACAATAAAACATTTTTAAAGGAAAATCTCTTTGTCCTTGAAAATTTTTAAGAAGTACATTGAAAGTTTATAGAGTAACATGTTCTATAAGAATGTTTTATCACTATTAATGAGTAGTGTTATTTGAAATAGCAATAAAATATCAAACTATTTCATGGTTTTAATGCACTTTATACTCGGTTGATACATCAGTATATGTATTATTTGCAGTTTGTGCCTCTGCTGAGTAACATACTATACTTCCTATTACTTAGAAAAGGTGGATCTATATCTCTCCCACAGTCCTTTGGGGCAGACACTTGTCCTCTCCTAGTCTCCTTTGAAGCAAACAGATAACAGTTTATTACTGTGATCCAAATTATTTCACTTCATTTAACTTCCCTCAAGTACGACAGGCATCAAAATCCCTTGTAGTCTCTTTTCTGATTGGCAAGAAAATCACTCCACCTGACCAGGTCTTACAGGAAAACAAATTCCCAGTTCCATAATGTAAAGATTCTGCTCCTACTGACTTACTGTATTAGTGAAGCCATATATGTTTTACCAATTGCCTCAGATAAAACACAATTTTCTCACACTCACTGAAAGATTAAACCAGCAGCTTTTTGAGCAATTGATTTTACTGTACTCCTTGAGACAGAAATTCTCCTTAGAAACTTGCAAGGTCATTGAATTCTAGATATATATTTTAAAGATATTGTTGAAATAAATGATATTTCATTTTTGAATCAAATTGCAAATAACAGTTCCAAAGTGCATAAGGTTATAATAATTCAAAATTTCATCCACATAAAATTAGACATTTGTTCTCTTTCAATTTGAGTAAAATGAAATCTGAACAAAAAGACTTAAATTCTTTGCTCACATAGGAGACATTTTGGAAGGATTAGTTTATAAACATTTTTGCATTTAGATATCAGTTCAACAGCAATTCATGGCACCCCAAGGAAAATGAAACTGAAATTAATGAAGTTTGTTTTCAAATACTCTATAATTGATTTATCATGATACATAAAATTGGTGATATCTTGGAATGGTGTTACTGTGATGACAACCCAGTTTTA
Source organism: Manis javanica (assembly GCF_040802235.1). Taxonomy (NCBI): domain Eukaryota; kingdom Metazoa; phylum Chordata; class Mammalia; order Pholidota; family Manidae; genus Manis; species Manis javanica. The sequence goes on along the minus strand of NC_133160.1, from coordinate 121,442,462 downwards.
CATCCTTTAAATGGCAAGTGAATTAATCATTTTCGTATTCTAATTGGGTCAGACTATGACTTAAAGGGACAAAATTTTCATAAAACCCTTGGGATTAAAAAATTAGAGCATATTTCTCACATGAGAGAGTGACTGTCTGTTTTTTTTTTTCCCCTGTGGTAGAAGGAAGGGAAGGTATGGAACCAAATTCATTTTCAATTATAGGAAATTAGGATATGGACCACTTATTTTCCAATCGATTCTGTATAACATGTAACTCAACAGAGCATGTGCTTATAACTAAATTGGAACATTACTATAGTAAAGCTAAGGAATAAAACTAATGTGCATTAGTAAGTATTGTAGTTTCTTCATAACTATGTGATGAATAGTAGATACTTTGTGAAAATATGTTTTTCAGATAGCAAAGTTAAGTTGCATCTTGCTATTGTGGTACTAGCTCCCTGCAGCAATAGCAATGTCTACAAAAAAATGTTTACCTGTCTTATAAATTCCCAAAGCAAATGCCCAGAAATAAGTGTCTACAAAACAGGTTCAGGTTCAGAGTCTTCATAGGGGCTCAGTTCTTCTTTTCGTTTAGAACCATTTATTATTTGTATCTTATTAAAAATGGACTTTTCAACATATTTGGTATACTTATGAACCCCAAAGTAATTACAGCCTCAATCAGCAAAAGACAATTCTGAATCTTACACAAAAGTGATGAGAATTTCTATATTGAGAGTTCTGAGTCTTGTCAGCTGATTTCTTACTTAATATAGTTTGTTTTTAATATGTTCATTAAATAGTTAAATTGATGACAGTTTAAATATAGAGTTCAATTCTTAAGAAACAGAAAAAAACCATAAAATATCTAGGGAAAACTGAAGATAAGTATGCTGGCCCAATTTCTGTTAAACAATATATATAATGGGAATGGAAGAGTGAGAGATTTCAAGATTTCTTTCTTTCACCTTTTTTTTTAAATCTATTATACACATTTGGAGACTGAAAATAATCATCATAAAAGAACTTTAAACATGAGCAAATCATACAAAAAGAAGTTATATCTACAAATACATTCACGCATATTGGGATGCCTTGTTAAATACTTCTCTCATTTTATAGTTTTCTCAATTTAAAAAAAATTAAATAACATCCCCAAAAGAAGAGGAGTTTTATCTGTCAGACGATCTGACCCTAATCACTGTTGCTCAACTGGGCACTTGGTTTCCCCATTTCTAAACAAACAAAAACCTGCAAGATAGTAAGTGGAACAAAGAAGGAAATAACAAGGGAGGTCTTAGGGATAAATATATATATATATATAATTGCCAAAGGGCTTAATTGTATATTTTTGAAAGTTACAAAACTTCAGTCCAGCTTCCTAGTTTAAACAAAACTTAGATAATTTAAATACAAACTCACAAAATTAGTTCTGGTAGCACCAACTACAGAAAAGTTTAGGAAGTACAGAGAGGTTTAGGGTTAGAACTGAGAATATCACACCACTTTGAGCCATATCCAGCTAGTAGAGACTTAACTCATTAAAAAAGATTAATTACATCAATAGACAATTCTGATTATAGATCCATATTTAATAAACAATTTATCTTTATTCACTCCTTAACACAGTCTGTAGCTCTGGATATAGAAATATTTGTAATATTAACAACCTTGGTTCTTAACTTATTTCTATGGGAAATTACTTAATATGATGAAGCTAATCCAATGGCTAGTCTTTAGATACACTCTTTAGAATTTGTAAAGGAAAGAAAAAAGAGAAAAACAGATTGACAGTTGGAGTCAAGAGCAGAGACAGACAACTGACCTACGGATCTATACTGTTCTCCATTCTTAATCTTAGGACGTCCTGAATTTTAGTTGGGCTTATAGCTACCCAGCTGGACACAGCATTTGTCAGTATGACCTTCAGGTAAATGTGATCACACAACCACATTCGGGCAGACTGGGGGTGAAAGGAAATGACCTTTCTGACTTCCTAGATCTGTCTAGAAAGCTGAAGACACTGCTCTGGACTTCTTTTTTCTCCTTGTCGGTGGTTGAAAGAATGATGAGGAAATTAACAACTACTTTAGATCCAGTGATTAGCCTCCTGTGTTGAGGATTGTAGAGACTTTTCTGCCAGCCAGTATCTCTTTATGATCTCATGAAGTGTAACCTGATTACCCACACTGGACTGGATAGAAGTAAGTTCTCCTGTTTAAGCTGTTGTGCTTTATGTTTCTTTGTAGTTTAGCCCACACCCTATCGAATACAGAGGTTAAGTGACATTAACTTACTGCCAGGATTAAAAAGTAAATCAACTGGATGCAGAGAGGCATTATAATGGAGTGGCAGGAAAAAGAAGTTCTGAGTCTAAATACAAATTGACTGGATTGGAACCTGGTTATTCCATTTACCCGCTGGGGAATCTTAAACAAATTAACCTCTCCTTATCTAAAATTCTATAGTTCTAAGTGAGGATATCAGTATGTTTCTCCCAGGATTTGATAAGATTTAAGAAATTGTGCATAGTAAAATAGAGTGTGGTCTGTCAAGAAATAGGTGCTCAAAACATGTTAGCAATTACTAAGACTGGCTGAGAAAAGTGAAGTTCCCTAAACGTCTGCTACTGAGGCTCCCTATCTCTCTCTCCCTAAGACCAGGTTCCTTCACTTTTGTTTGAATTCTAGTGGTTCAAATCCACATCTTAAATCCCTTTTTACTCCAGCAAGCATAAGGCATTCTGTTCCTTGCAAGACATGGCAGATGAACAGAGGCAAATCCTGCTTCTGGATAATTTACTTTTAAACAAATTCAGACCTTGTAGAGAATATTTATCCCAAGAGATGATACAGGTTAAACATACAGATAGTAATTTCAGAAAAAGTTTAATTAAACATATTACCAATAGGCAGTTTTTCTAAGGGCAAATATTAGGTTATAGGAACATGGATCAAAAATAACTGAGCTGATACTACTGAACAAATGGCATCAAGTGTGCAAATGGTTTCATGAACCACGAGAGCAGTTTTTGTCACTCTTACCAGATGCTTGGCTGACGTATTAGTGGGTCTAAAGTCAGATGAAAATTTTCTCCCTTCTTAGGAGAAAAAAACAAGACTACAGTTGTGATAGGTATAATTATGTATGATCTTACATAGTTCCTTCTATTTCGCTATTATTCTATCCAAAATGGTCCAAATACGTCATACCAGAATAAGTTTCTTTAAAATACAAAAATCTTAGAAGATGAACAACAATAAAAAAAAAACAGAAAACGAAGAAAGGAGGAAATGAAGCATATGAAAGACCAAGAAAAGCATTTGTTCAAATATAATTTAATAAGGGAATGATGATAGACCTTTGATGTGTCATTTGTCATAAAGAAGACACAATTGTTAGGATATGACAAAAATGATCCTTCTTTAATTGTTTTTGAGCAGATGTGAAATAGAAATAAAGTCATAATTTGATTTGCTTCTATAATCATGTTCACTAGTAGTTTGTTAAAATTAAACTGCAAACAGATGAAAGGAATAGCACGTTCTGATTGCTGTTTCAAGAGGTTGAAAACAGCTGTAATTTGATCACTAGAGATGCTACAATCTCACTGGAAAACACTTTCCAATTAAATAATACCAGAGAGGAAGAGTTTTTGGAGAAATAACAAGGCTTTAAATTAGACTTTTAAACTTTTTAAGGAAGTTTCTTGAAAGCATAGTGTTTTCAAAACCTGACTAATTCTGCTAATACCACACTCTTTGGCACTGTTATCGCTGTTATTATGAATCATACCGGTGATGGTATCACCTTTTGTTATCTTTTATAATCATACAATAAGCTTAATAATCTAAGTATTGCTGAACCTTACATTACAATAATATTTGCATGAGCCTACTATAGATTTTCTCAGTAAATGCTTTTGAAAGGCTACTCTATTCTGAGAGCATTCCTTCAACTTAAAATTTACAAAAAATAGGCAATTATGTACTGTGATTCTTCTACAAGGGTGTTCTGTGACAGGAAGAAGATAATTACAAAGACAGCACCATGAATGAAATTAACCACACAGAAACAAATGCCAGGAATATACAGACACTTATCATGACTGTCATAAATGGACAAGTAGTGACAAGAAATGTGTCAATACTATAATTCATTGTACAGTAATCCCATCTTTTCTGCAGTTTTGCATTCCATGGTTTCAATTACCGCAGTCAGCTGTAATCTGAATCAGATGATCCTCCTCATGAACGTGTTGTCAGAAGGTCAATAGCAGTCTAACACTGCATCACTCCCCTCACTTCATCTCATCACGCGGACATTTTATCACCTCACATCATCATAAGACAAACAAGGAAGAGTCCAGTACAATACTTTCAGAGACCACATTCACATAATTTTCATTACTATGTATTGTTATAATTCTATTTTATTATTAGTTATTTTTGTTAATCTCTTGCTGTACCTAATTTATAAATTAAGCCTTATCATAGGTACATATGTACAAGAATAACATGGTATATATAGGGTTCAGTACCATTCGTGGTTTCAGGAAACCACTGGGGGTCTTGTAATGTATCCCCAGCAGACAAAGGGGGACTACTGAGTAGAACAAATATTATATTCTTAAAGCCAGAAGAGTATTCTGAAAGGTATAATTTCCAAATGGAAGACATATGAGCATGAAAGCTTATTTTTTTCAGAAGAATCAAGTTGTCTCTTGCATTGCATGCTTTACATGAACAATGGGGTCCAACACCAGTCTAACTTTGTCACTGGCAATGCTATAGTTCAATAAGCAATCATTTTTTCTCTGTTTATTCTCCCCTGATTTTGGTGCCCAGAGAACATCTTTTCAGTGAGTGTTTTGAAAATAACTTATATATTGAAAATCTGAAATATTATAGTAAAACAAAAAATCAAAAGAGCAGGTGCAATTTTTTTATAGTGCAGAAGAGAAACATTTCAAAAGAATTCTGCAAACAAGAATTTAAGATGGCAGGCTTCTCTCTTATACACTAATCATACAATAATTAAAATGCTGTAGGTATGTAACACCTGGATGGTATCACCTAGGTTCTTAGATTGCCGTGTTGCAGAACTGAAAGTCAAGTGTGCTTAACCCAGTTTTTCCTCTTGAATGCCTTTTTCTCCTTATTCCTTTTGTCTCTGTAATGTTTTGATTTTTAGGTCCCAATCCCAACACTCGCAATCCCTACACCACTAGGATAACACAATCACTTTTTTATTAAAAATCCCTTTCAAGTGTTAGTCACTGAACATGTTGAAGTGTTAGTCAGGTTTGGCTGCTGACTTCTGTTTAAAAGGAGAAAAAAACACTTTTCAACAAAGGAAAGACCTTGAATGACTTAAGCCTGAAATGTGAAAGTACACCTGCATGCCTATAAGCTTTTCTCTCTCTTTTTCTGTCTTTTTCTCTCTCCCCACTCCTCCTTCCAATTCTTTCCTTTTCCCTCCCTCTCTCCTCCCCTCCTTCCCTCTCTCCCTCACTCTTCTCTTCCTCTCTTTATTATTTTCTACTTATAAGGGAAAAAAAAGATGTCATTTAAGTTTTGTTTTCCCCCCTAAGTCTCCAATCTGTGTTCCTTCTCTACGCTATATTTAAACAGACAAGGATAGAAAGTTCAATCATGATGGAAAAAACTCCTTTGTGATGATAAAACTATGCAGATATTATTGTTCTTGTTAATGTCTGTTATCGAAGAAGCAAAATTTTATCCAGGCTTAATTTTCTTTTCCCCAGTAATGTTGATACTGCTCACTCAAAGTAATGTGATGCACAGAGTCAGTATTTCTGAGCCTCTAATGAGTGTGTTCCTGCTATCTTCTCTTCACTCAGTTTGTCCCATTTCTCTCCCCCTGCTTGTACAGTCTGGACGGCATTGCACATGGGGTCACTTTTCAAGCAGGAAAGCAGTGCTGATGGATCTGGTAATTCCCAGACAGATGGGATCCCTATTTTCCAGAGTAATCCAGCCCTCCTGATCAGATAACTGCAAACATCATGATCTTGACTAATGTCTCAAAAGCAAAAAGATGGAATCAATACATGATGCCAAGACTTCAACAGTGATTATCAAGAATAAAGGAAACTGTTCAGTCGTGTCTTAGCCTTGAAGTCTGGACTGGAGAAAAGGTTTATAGAACTTAACTACTAGCACAAAAGTTTGACATATGGGATATGGATGAAATAGAAAATACAAAACAAGTAATTCTAGACCACACAGAAGTTAACACCAATAGAGAACAAATGAAAATGGAAAGAGCAAAATATTTTGAACACTGGTGATTTTCTATGCGATAAAAGATGTTATGTGTACAACCCATGTGAACTAACACTCGTTTTAGTGGTAGAAGCTTGAGTATGAGGTCAGTGATTTCAATTGCTAGGATCAACACACATGGTCTGAAACAAAAACCTTTGGCAACAGTAGATCAGTGGTCTAATGACAACAAACTGTAAGTGACGATTAGACACATCTCCTGCAGGAGTCAAGTAAAGCAAGATTGGAAGGTAAAGTGCCACACTGACCACACTCAGAGGTATCCTAAAGCAGGGGGGTGTAAGGGCCAGATATGAACATTTATAGCTTCATGAGCCATAAAGTTTCTATCACAGACACTCAACTCTGAGGTGTAGCTTGAAAATAAGAATGGACAGTATCTAAATAAACGAGATATATGTGGAGTTTGACCCTGCATTTGATAACCCTTGTTCCCCTCAAAAAAAACCCCACACTTTAGTAAGCATTTTAAATTGTTTTATTATTTTTCAATTTTTATTTTATGAGTACATGGAGAGGTAGTCAGAGTTTGGTAGTCATATAACAAACAGTGTTCATGGTGGAGGCCTTTAAAGAATGTAATAATTAATAAGATGCAGCTATACTGGATAGTAACTTAAACAAATATTTGTGTGTCCCAGCATTTAATATCCTTATATTATGGAAATAATAAAAAATATCAAGAAAAGCTATGTTGAAATTGAGAGTTGTGGTAAAAATGGGGATTTGCTCAGTTTTGCTTACAAAGCAATACAGCTCATTGCACATGTGCATATACATCTTTTATTCTGAATTTAAATAAACAATATATTTTTCCAACTGTCCTATTTTCAAATACTTAGCTTTTTCTGTACTTCCATATCTCCTAAGACTGGCAGATATTTTAGTTACTGTTCACTGATTCTCAAAAGTGATTTATAATGCCACTTTCAGGTAGCAACTAAATTCTAACTCTCTGACACTAATGTCACCTGAAAATTCATTGACTTTCTTAATCTTTTTAGGATATAAAGAACAGATTACAGTGTCTATGAACTTCATGATCTCTAAAGTCTAATTCTACAAAAAAATGTTAATATTACTACTGTAAATAACTATCAAGTTCTTATCAATCACCAAAAAGGATGTTATTTTTAGGAAGTAACACTTCTAAAATATTTTTACTGTTCAAAATAACTTTGCCCAACTTGTAAAGTAACCTGTATGCATAATACGTTTATTGAACATTTCAACCTCTTCCCTAACAGAATAATCATTCCTAAGTCCCCATGTGACTGGAAGCAACAGTTCTGTAATGGAAATGTCACTGCAACCTTAAATATAGCATTCACCACCAAAAACTGCAATAACAGATGCTCACAAATGCCTGCTGTGATGAATCAATGCAGAGGAAGAAGGAGAGCGAGAGGTCTGTGTAGGTGTTTGTGTGGCATTGGAAGACAAGAGTGCCTCACAAACACAGGAGTAAACAGATGGCAATGAGGGAAGCATGCTGGGATAAATTTGACTTTTTACACCCTGGGACTTCTTTGCTACCTGCAGTTACCTTTATGTCAATTGGACAAAATAATGAAGATTCAAAGGCAAGTAGAAAAAAAAGAAAGAAACAAGAGTGACTTTCTTACTTTCACTTTGGTGATGAGAACAAAAGAGAGTAGGTCTTAAAAAAAGAGCCGATGAGACAGGGAAGCTGTTTTTAAAAAGGTCATCAATATACTTTGACAGAACTCTCTGACGTATTCCATGACCTAAAATGGTTCATAATCTATTAACTTTTTAATTTTTTTAATCTCCTGTTGTATTGAATACAATGTTCTGGGAGAGAGAAAACCAGATTTTAAAAGCAATCTTGGACTTTCTCTTTTTGTCGTGATGAAATAGGTAATTCAGGCTGATTTTCCTTCTTAGAAAAAATAAGAAAAACAGAACAAAACACTGAAAAATATCTCTGATATTTGGAGACACTTTCCCTAGCAATGGTTTTCATCTCCAAACTGAAAGTTAAGCAGCCCTTTGACAGTCCCATAGAGTTAGGTGAAGAGAGATTGGAATCTAGAGCCACCTAGAGACAGGGGTTTAGGTGATGAAATAGGTAATTCAGGCTGATTTTCCTTCTTAGAAAAAATAAGAAAAACAGAACAAAACACTGAAAAATATCTCTGGTATTTGGAGACACTTTCCCTAGCAATGGTTTTCATCTCCAAACTGAAAGTTAAGCAGCCCTTTGACAGTCCCATAGAGTTAGGTGAAGAGAGATTGGAATCTAGAGCCACCTAGAGACAGGGGTTTAGGGATCCCAGGCAAATATCACTGCACTGGAAAGTGCCCCTGAAAGGCTGAAAGGCTGCAGTCTACATAAACAGAGGCAATCTTATAGAATTCTGCTCAGTTTCTGATTATTTCATTCATAGAAATGGGTTGAGATGATCTGAGATTACTAGTAACACAAATTCTGGGTCAAAAGCAAACATTCTCTGTAAAGGAAAATATATCATCCTTCTAGTCAAACAATAACACAGTTTTGCAAATTAAAAACACAATACACAATGAAAACTAACCAGGACCACAAGATAGGAAAATATGAATAGAAGCCAGTATGCCCAAAATAGCCAGTAATATCAACTGATCCATGGGAACTACAGTATTGACATTAACAGACATGGATATTAAATAACTATAAATATAACTATTTTGAAATAGCTATAGAAAATAATATATGTTCAATGAGAAAATGCAAGACTAAGATATTAGGAAAATGTATCTAAAATTGGGGAAGTATAATAAAGTTAGGGACTCAATAGATGGGATAACAGCAAATCAGGCAAAGCAGAAGAAAGTTACTGAAACTTGAGTAAGAGGAAAAACTTCCAGACTGAAAGAAAGAAGAATGGAAAATGTAGAAGACGATAAGGATAATATGCTGAGAAGTGCTAACATATCTCTAATTGAAACCTGGGAAAAGGAAGAGAGGTAAAATGAGTCAGAAGTAATGTGTAATAATAGCTAAGAAATTTGCAAACATGATGTAAGGTATATAACCACAAATTAAAGAAAATCTATTAATCCCAAGCAAAAAAATATATAAAGTAAAACATATGGGGATATTACCACCTCTGTTTCATGTTTCTGCATGTCTTATAAGCAGAGGCACTGACTGACTTTGTTCTAGACTGAGATTCATCTGGGTGTCTGTATAGCAAACAACCTTGAATAATAATTAATGCCTCACTTGGGAGCAAAGAGATTTCTGTGGATTCTCATGTTCCCTCAACTCAAGTGTCTTACCTGAGATGCAGCACATTGAGTGTGCCTGTGTCACCTGGCCCTTCACATCTCTCTCTACCTGGGAACTGAGCTCAGGGAACTGGCACATTGTCAATGGTCTTGCTAGTAGTAATGTCATGCGTAATAAGTTCCTTTGTTTCTGAACTAGGCGTATCCTGTGTTCTGCCAGTATCTGTGAAATTGTGGCAAGGTAAGTTAGGATGAAATTAGAGTAAAGCAAGAAAGTCTTTCACGGGTCTTGACATGTTTACCCAATAGAAATGCAGAGCCAAGATAAAAAGAAATCTGAGTATCAGCCAAATTGTCAGACTACATTCAAATGGGAAAAGTACACTAATAACTGAGTTTTCAGTAGAAATCATGCAAGTCAGAAGATAATGGAATGATGTCATCTAGTCCTGGAAGACATTTCTGGCATTCTATAATTCTGTTTTCAGCAAAAACATACTCAATGTTCAAGGTGATTTTCAGAAAAACAAACTGAGAAAATTTTTCATCAGTTTTAATCCAGAGTTAAAGGACTCTAAAAAGTATTCTTCTGGCAGCAGGAATATAATTATAGGTAAAAGAATTCAGATGCAGGAATGATGATAAACAGCAAAATATGTTAATATATGGCAAATTTAAAATTAATGTTTATACAACAATGATAATGTGTGTTTGAAATATAGAGTTAATTAAACAGCAAAGGCAATTTGGAAAAGTGTTGGTGGTACTCAATGTTCTAGTGTGATCTTTTTTCTGGAAAGAAAGTTAAAGTAATACCTTTTTTTAAGTATGAAGGGCATGCATGCTGTAATCTCTAGGACAAACCTGATATTTACTTACAAGAGAAAAGAGAAAACAAAAAAATTTAAATTAAATTTCCTATTTAAAATATGTATTGCCACAGAAAAGACAAAGACAGACCAACTAGATCAGAGCTAAGGTATATATATATATATATATACATATATTTTTTCATCTATACATAGAATGATTAGCATTAACGTTTAAATACATTATATATGCACAAACTTTGATACATAGGATTTCCTTTAGATAAATAAAAATTAAAATAAGTCCCTGTTTTGTTAGGATCAGTTATAATCCCCTAAGGTATCTTTGAACTGTGCTCCCAGAAGTCCCCAAAGCTCACTTTACACTTACTTACAAAAAGGAATATATTACATAATTTAAAACTGTATATATGACTACCTAGTGATATTATTATCACATAAATGTCACAAGTTTAAAACATGGTATTGAAAACAAACACACAGAAGTCCTAGAAACTTTTCTCAAAGCTTAACAAAGGTGATTAACATTTTATAAATAGTAATTATTATTACCAAATTATTTTTCTCTAGTAAACTGAATCAACCATAAGGAAAGAAAAATAATAAAAATAAGTAAAACTTAATTTCAGGTACAAGCTGCTAATTCTTCAAAACTTTTGTTTCATGGTTAGGTGAGGGTTCATATTTCTCTTGAAATTAATGTTAAAATATGTTAAAGTGTAAGAAATTGCTGATATTCATCCATTCTGACATGTGAAAATGGATATTTCATTTGATTAATATTTTAATAACATTTCAAAAATGTTTTGAGGCCCTGAGCAGATGTTATATGAACTAAAATGATCAAAAATTTTTTTTGACAACTATGCCTGGTTAACTTTTAAATTGCTATTGAAAGGAACGACTACTAAAAACTCTCCAGAGCACAGCATGAATGAATCAATGCCAAAAGTATAAGTCATAAAGACAACAAGATTTGAAGGTCCCTGCTAAAATTACAGGACACATTATATTTACTCTCAGGAAATGCAACTACTATGTGTACGTGCATGGTTTGTATACATGTGTGAGATGAGCATATAATTTATTATTCAAACCAACTCACTTTTAAAGTCAAAAGAATCACTTTTAACAATTACTCTGAGGCAACAGTGAAACCAGAGCAGTTCTGAGAAAATGGGATCTAAGTTTATCTATATAAATGTCCATTGATTTCCCTAAATCAAAGGAGAATATGGTCTGAAAAAGAAAAAGATAAGTAACATATTCTTTTCTTCATAACTTACTACTTATGAGAGCCTATTTATAGTGAATTATAACCACTTAACTACTGACTATGTGCATATCATCTACACAGTTACATTTTTATTATAGTATGTCAAACGTGTCATGACATATTTCATAAGTAGCATTCAAATGTAAGTTTGAAAATTGTGTGATATATTAATTGAACACACTAGGTAAATAGTCAATACCAAAGACATCTTCCTCATTTTTGCTCATTTTGGTTATACTACTCAGTCATGTTTATAGCAAGTAATGTTGGTTAATCCTGATTTTAATTTCAGAGTTCCAAGAACACAGATATTCCCATGCAGGTAGCACAGTTATTCTGACCACCAGAAGCTAGTGGTTAATAAACTACATAAAAAATTAGTAATAAAATATTTATACAGTTTTTACTTGTAAATATATTTTGTCAATTTTCTTCTCTCCTACAAACTGGTAGAACTGCAAAACAAAACACTGTAAATTATGTTCATCTTAAACAAGCTGAGCAATGGTTGAGGCCTCAGTACATCTCTACCTGTCTCCTCAGTGACACGTGTTTTCATTCAGAGCAAGAGAAAAACAAGACATGAGCCTCACTAATGAAGCTGTTGGGCCCTGTGGCCAGAGGCCAGTACCGCAGATGCTGACTCCATCGGTATTTAAGCTACGGGAGCGGAGCATACAGTGCTTTCTAGCTGAGCATTGTTCCAGTTCTTTGAACCGACTGCCATGGATTCCTGGAGCTTGACCACATTACAATTTTCACACTTAGCAACTGTAAAATTGTTAAAGCGATATCTTTCCACACGGTTTATCCATTATTACTGCTAAGTTTGGCATACCACCTTAGTTACAGGCTTTAAATGCCACCTTCATCACTTCCCAGGGTAACCTTGGCCATGAAATCGGAAAATCAGATGATTTTCTGGTCCGTTTTCTCCTTTTTCTTTGGATGAGATTAGATTCTGCTGCGCTTGACTGACAAATCTCATTTAAGATTCAAGGAGAGGACTGGGTCCTGACCTCTTTAAGAAGTGGGAGGTGAGATATCTTAGGCAGTGATGAGGAAGAAAGGACCAATTTCAACTCATCACACAAAGGCAATTAGTGATTAATTCACACTGTGTGACAAAAATACTTGTAAAAGTACAAAGAGTCTCTTACTGTCAGGTCACAACAGTTTTTAAGATTCTTAAAAAATACCAATCATGTTTAAGGGTTTTTTACTGCATGTTTTGCTTTTCTTTCAGATTATATGTCTAGGTCTGTTAAATAGGAAAGCATAGACCAAAATCATTTTTACCTGTTAAATCTCTTCCACAATTAACAGGAAAAAAATCATATTTTATTTTAAGAAAAACCAACATGAATCCAAAATAGATACATTTTTCTATGACTTATTAACTAGAAGTCAACTGCTTTATTATGCAGGGATGGAATGCGTAGGCAACTAAGTTGTACAGTTTCCTGATATTACCTGCTTCAGGGACATTTATTCCAGCTGTAGATGGGGTGAAAACGTATAGTTGGAGAAAGGGTGAAAATTATAACTGGTATATGCCTGAAATTTAATATTATATATTCTAGACTTTTGTCTCTAAGTACAGAAGTTTTAAAACCTCAATCATGAATTTTGAAATGAGTTGGCATTTTAAAATCTATATCCCACTACACAAATTTACATTAAACAAGAGTGTCAACTAGATATATTATCCTGAGAATCTGAATAAGTAATTGGATCAGTGGGACATTCAAGCCATCTTCTTGCCTTTGGAGACCTGTTCAGCATGGAAGACCATTTGATTTAAATATGCAAACTTGGAAGAAGAATGACATGCTGAAAAGATTAGCTTAAAATGATTGTTACTTTATGTTGATTTCTACACTTACTCTTCTGTTTCTTTCTAAACTTTTTTCCGAATAGTTGTATTTTCAGGAATTACTATTTGCACCACGTTTTACATCATTGAGAGTCTAGTTACTTCAAAAAGAACGTTTATTTGTCCTCAATTTATGTTTAGATATGTAGTTTCTAATGTGTTTCCAATCAATCTGGGGCTCTAGTCAAAGCCCTGGTAAAAGAATAAGCTGAAATTCATTTCTAAAATGTTATGTGGGAAGAAATGTGGATTACACTAGCTTGCATAGAGTGCTAAATAAATATATTTGAAAGATTAGGTCATCTCCCTTAATCTCTCTGGCTGTATATAAATACTGTAGTGCAATATCAAATGTTCTGATATAGGACCCCAAATGTTTTGAAACTAACTATGTATGAAGAAATTCACAGATGCCTAAAAATTTGTGTAACTTATTTTTCCCTTGAAAGGAAAAATCTTTCAATTATACACCATCCTAATAGAAAACTCTACTGAAGTTTGATCTTATTTTATGTATTAGGTACATTTCTGAGAAGCTGTGCAAGGCAAGAATATATATACAAAAAAGAAAAACATTCTCAGTGAATTTCATTTCACTTTTGGTAAGGATATCTCTTAGGAAAAGATACTCTCCTTGGTACACAACAAGAATTATTATTACCTAACAATTTTAATGTTCATTTCAAAAAGTACTCCTCTTTTATCCCTGTGCTTCTAATATATACTCTTTGAAGATGCCAGTCAGTAAGAAAAAAAAATCTGAAATTTGCACTTCTGCAAATCTCAAAGATACACATCCATACTTGAAATTTCATATATGTGTATGTTAAGATATAATATTTATATGATTTACATTTTAATTTTTTTCATTAATTTTAAGAGATTTTATTAACTGGTTGGCTGTCATTTTGATTGTACTGTTTATGAGAACAATATTCAGCTCTATTTTATTCACCAAATGATTTTTTAATCAAATATGTGCAAATTAATTTTTATTCAAAGTTAATGCATGCTATAAGAGATACAAGTGAGAAATAAGATAGTCTTTGACCAAAATCTGATAGCAGGGCAAGGAAAAAAAGGTAAAACAAATATATAGATAATTATACTGAAAGTATACTATAAATTTCTCCTCAAATTCTATTCTAGTTTTCCAGACTTAGTCTACATTTCATTAATAAACTGTTTCACTATGTGTGGCCAGTGGATTTCTCAATAATTAAATGCATTTCCATGTTGGATTTTCTTTTTACTCTATAAAAAGTTCTTTTATTCTGAAGACAAATATGAATTACTTCATTTGTCATAAAGCCAATACTCACCGAGAAAATAACCTATGTAAATGATTACTCTGTTAACAATTGTTTTAAGGTTACATAACTGATAGGTAGGCATCCGGGTCCCTGGACTCCCAGGATTAAATATTTATTACAACTTATTTTAATTTTAATTAAATATTTCTGTTCTTCCACACAGCAAAATGTTTCAGAGACAGGGAGAATCCACTTCCAGGTATAGGATGCAAGCACTTTCTGCTACACAACAAAGAATAGATTCTTTACATTGTTTTACCCATTTCAGAGAAGTTCTATTTTTTATATGGTTGGTTTCAGGCTTTGTCTATTTGTGTCTCAACATGAATTCACTCCCATTAATCCAAAGGTGTCTATTTTATTAGTACCCTCCAGTCCTTCTAAAATGCTGAACATACTTTGCAACCCAACCTTTTTACCCTTTTACATGGAATGAATAAAGAAACTACGAGAGCTTGGAATCCACTGGAAAGGGATGTCCAAAGGCTGTATTTAAACAAATCGCCATGATTCAAAGACTTGATGCAAAAGTAGCATTTTAAATCTATTCTTTGATCCTACCTTCTAAATTAACCTTGAAAAAAAAATGCCCACCTATCCATCTATGGCTATCAGCTCAAAGCAAAGAACTGAGTGAAATTTGCTTAATTTTGGATTTCACATATTTCACTATTCTGACACACTGTTCAAAGCTGGGCTTCTTCATCAAGCTCTTAAGAGATCATTCAAATATTCTGACAACTGACAGTAATTGATTACTTAGTATGGATGTTTATACTCAAAACCGTAAAGCTACACTAACACTACAAAGAGATATATGCTATATTCAGACAGTCAAGGAGTACTAGGGTAACCTCCAGGAGCAAATTAAAATATTTTTAATTCTGCACTTTTCATTCTGTACCCATTTAGAAACTTTTTTATATTTTTTACAGGTTGTTATCAAACAATCTATAAGGAAAAGAAGCTATGGAAAATATGTACCAGCTTTCTAACTTTTCAGGACTTTATTTTCCAAATCGCAGTAATTCCTAACCCCCAACTACCTCTTTAAAAAATGAAACTATAGGAATACTGTAATGCTGATGAATGTGTACAGACTTCACCAAATTCTACTAATATTTTACAATGTCAGAAAACCCTGTACCCTAGGTATCAGCTGCCATTTCTCATACAGAAAACACATCTTTCTACTGACATATCAGTTTTGAAAAAGCATAAAACCAATTTGATGGCTAGTGTGGATATGTGTTACTTCACCACCAGTCAGATTAAATGGAACAGCCTCAAGAGATCCTGCAAGAACTATTATGAAGTCAATAAAATGTTCCATGAGTGGCAGGGACAATTTGCCCTCGCACTAGTGGAAGTCCCAGCGCATGCCAAGAACACTTAGAGGAGTACTCGGCAAGATCAGAAACAGCCTCAGCATGACCAACATAATTTCTCCTCTCCACAAAAATAAGCATGTAACAGGTGTGGACCAAAAAAAAAAAACCCACTGAATTAGAAGGATTAAGCTGTATGCTGTATTTCTCTCACTACCAATATATTTGTGTTAAGTAGAAATAATTTATCCAACAGTATTATGTACATGGTGAGCAAAGTCATATGGGAAACAATACCATAGAATTTAAAGGATTCAAGGACTTTAGACATTAATGTAATAGTATTACTTGAAATTAGTTTTATTTCTAGTGTTATTTGCAGGATATGGGTAAAATTTAGCAAATAGACCATTAGCTTCAGCAATTAGCTAGATTCTATTTTAACTGTGAACAACTGCTATAATATGTTATAGTCCAGGAAAAGAACTGACCCCATTTTTGCTCTTTTGCATGGGCTAAAACCTGAGTAAATATTTATTAAGAGCTAACACAACCACTAAGTTTAATAATAATAGCATTTTGTAGTCTGAAAAACAGTCTATGTTGTTTTCCAGTTCCACAAGGAGTGAGTTTTCCTTCGTTTTCTCTATCAAAAAATTTTGACTAATATAATTACTGGGTTTTTTTGTCTTTATTTGGGTAAATGTAGATCTCATTTTCTCTACTTTCAGATCTGGTGAGGTGTGATAAAGCTTAGAAATAGACTGGAAAGATAGGACTGGTATATAAATTCATTAACATTTACATGGAATATTCTAGGCTTGACTCATAGGGGTAAAATGAATACAGACTTGTGGGAGAGGTGGTAATAGAGATTTAAACACAGAGATTGTGGGGAACATATACATCATTTATACTGTGGTATATAGATGAAGTATTTTTCTCTCACAAATTTAGTTATGAATGGAGACAGATACACTAGAGATCATTATGAAGCACAAACGATCACCTATAACTAATACCACTGAAAAATTAAAGTTGGGTAAATACTTTTATCAATCTGTAATTATTTACTAAATACTACATTTATAATTATAATCACCATTCATTCAGCAAATATTTTTAGAGTATTTATGATGTGGCAGCCTTTGGTTTAGGCACCAATGAAACAAGAGTAAAAGTAATGGAAAAATAATAAAATCACAAAAACAAATTCATGGAGATAATCTCACTAAGTCATTAATCCTAGAGACCAGACAGAGAGATAGAGAAATGTGTATGTGGATTCAGGTAAAAAACCAGGGATATCTGTAAAAAAGCAAAAAGTTCGGATGAGGAGGTAGAAGGCAGAGCCAGCCAAGCACATTTTAAGGAGAAAGAAGGCATAGATGCAGCAGCATTCTAAAAACCTGGGGCTTCAGAGGTGAATAAAAAGGGAGCAGAAAGGTCTGGGTAATGTGAGTTAAAAAAAAAAAAAAAGAACAAGAAACTGTAGCAATGTTCCTACATCATTGATTGATTACTGAAACGATTGTAAAAATTCCAAGCAAAATTCTTCTTAAACTGCACTCCGCAGAAAATTTATTATTTCCGTCATTCTCCATTAGGTGTATGTAAGCATAGTTACATGTGCATTTACTGATATTGATAAAAGATCACACCACACCTGCATCAAGTTCCAATTGATGGGTGTTTAAATGTCCCACAATTCATTGATAAAAATGAAATCTAAAATGCACACTGGAGTTTGGCAAAACTAAAACATAGCATCATTAGAATATTTCAAATTTATATCATGTCTTCCAGCTGATCCTTTTATTGGTCTTCATTTCAGGGGCGTGTGTGTGTGTGTGTGTGTGTGTGTATGTGTGTGTGCATGTGTATATGTGTAGTATTTACTAAATGCTTTTATACACTAAACACAGTATGACAGAATTTATTGCAAATGTATTTATTTTGGGAATATATTCTAATTTCCTTTTTGCAAGAAAAGAAAATAATTGTATAGAGGGTTTATTGTTACTTCTAAACCCAGGTTTTCTGCCTGGAGACCTTAACTTGCTCAAAGCAAATCTCCCCATTAGAAATTCTTAAAAACAAAAGAAAACAATTATTTTTAAAATGGGTAATAATTATCTGACAGGAATTTCTTTTGTCTTTTACCAAAATATTCTCTAAGATAAAACATTTTATTGTGAATTTTACCATTTCTCATTATCTTTGTTCAATTACCTGTGATTCATGAATTTATTTATTTATGAACAACTGTTCGAAACTTACAATCTGTTGCATTACCACAGATACGTATTCATAAAGGTATCTAAGCACACCCAAAACATAGAGACCTTTTTCATAAACTTGGAAATCATTTCAAAGTAAATCTGCAAGGATGTGAATGAAAGCACTAAAATTGTCTATTCCCACAGCTGTCACACCAGCAGTGAGCAGTGACGTTCCCCATCCACAGTGCAGTAGGCAAGTCAGCCGGTTCCTCTTGGGAAGGAAATCATTTGTTCCAGGAAGAGTTCATATAATCCCTTCTCTCAACAGCAACCTTGAAGTTTCTCTGTGGACTTTCCCCAAAACGGTATTTTCACAGCGATTTCACAGGCTCTTCATTTTTAATAAATATTAGCCGGCAGAGCTCTCTGGGCAGGTTTGCAGTGTCGCAAGCCTGTGCAAGGGCGTGTGGGCTTACACGAAAACCCCTGTGGTTATGTGGATGTGCTGAGAGCTTTAGAATGCCTTTCAAGAAAAAGAAATGCTACTTGCAATTTCAGTGATTCTAGGCTGAATTTATTCATGCCGTAAAGCTGCAAAATAACAATTTTGAACTGACTTTGTAATTGCTGGCAGTTTTATTTTGCATGGTTGATTTCTAATACGATGAAATGTCTTGATCACTAAAATAGTTTCTCTTTTATGTGAGCATGTTGGTTTTTAAATTTTGTGTGTATATTCACAAAAGTAAACATCTGGGCAGTTCTAGTGCTTCCACAAGCGTATTACCTAATTCCATAAACAACTGATGGGATAATGTCCAAATATAACCACCTATTCACAAATAAGCATTTGGCAAGTCAGTAGAGAGGTCCATTTGTTTATCTGTGACACACTAGGGAAGTGTGAAGTATTATAATTTATTGAACCCTAGAACTTGCAGTTTATTTTTTTGAGTCAAATTGATTGTTTCTATCAAGTACCAAAAAGCCTTCAGAGAATGCAAGATTATTTGACCATTGCCATAGCCACACAAGTCTTTTCAAAGAAGGTATCTCTAAAGGAAAATTGACATATTTATCCAGATACCTGTTTTGCATTTCTATAGGCTTTTTTCGGTGCCCAGTTTAATAATGCAATTATCTTAAACCTGGATTCCCTGTACAAAAGAATACCTAGTTATTGCTTGAATCACAACTTAATTTTCACCCAATAGGAATAAAGATTTTTTTCTTTCCCTGTATTATTCTGAAGTTCTTTTCAAATAACTTTGTTTTCAAAATTATAACATCTTTACCCAATGATGTGAATAGTGAAATCGTTAACTACAAGTATTTATCACCATTATAATTAACATCCTTATCCTTATTCTCCATTTGTTCAGCCCACTTTGGGAGATAAGAAGCCAATGGTATTTCTTTTGATTTCAATTCCCTGTCAGTTTTCTGTGTCCTCCTGCAAGTACAAAGCTGTATTTTACGTGGGGAGCTGCTGAAGTCACTGGAAACCTACTTTGTGAAAAAGGGTAATGAATGATAAAGGTAATACAATCCCTAGCTTAACCTTGAATCTCTGTGATCATGTGAGTATCCTACACTAATACGCCCTGTCAAGTGACTTAAAAGATATTCTGAGGGTAAATGAACTAATATCAGAATATAGATTATATGCTTTCAGTGCTCTGAATAAAAATGTTTCTAAGTAAACTGCAGTGCTCTGATTATGGCTAAATGGCTCCATGTTGATTGTTCAAGTAACCTCTTGAGGATATTTTGTGCATTCATGTATAGTCCTTCAAATCACCAGTTCATAAACTCTTGATTAGAATACAAGTCTCATATTGAGGAAAATGTATCTTCATTTCAATTTCATTAGTTGGTACAGTTTACTAGGAATTCAAACTATTTTTACCCAGGATTTTTAGAACTTCAGATTATGGACAAAGAGGCAACTCAATTTCCCTGTTCATGAAAACAAATGAGTTTTAAATGTATTCTTGATCTAACAAGGGGGGAAACTCAGATGCCTATGCCCACAAAGGCAGCATTGTTGACATGCCAAACACTTTGTTAGGCAATCTGTCAGCAGCAAGTTAAAATACCAATGCCACAGTCATAGGCATGTGGGGGACACAGGGCAGTGTCCTGTCATCCCTCTGTTCAGATGCATCACTCACAAGCAAGGGCAGGCCGGGTTCAGACTGAGCACAATGTGCTGCGGCATGGCATGACGTCACTGGCAGGTGTGTTCCTGAATTTAGACTGTTCACAGTGGTCTACTGATCACGTGGTCAATCCTAATTTCTCACAAGTACATAAATACATGGATTGAATAAAAGTAGAAAGTGAAAGCACCAGGAGCATTAGGCCACTGAAATTAAGACACTTTGTATTGATTTAAACTCTTTCAATGCCTCAACTAATCACCAAGTCTACGCACCTCCATTATGCTAAAAGCTAAACACATGTATTGATCTGTGGTATACTTCTTGGAAACCATAGGGTAGAATGAACCACAAAAGGTTGGGGGTAAAAACCATTCTAGGAAATAATTTTTAAGCAAGATTGATATATCAGCAAATTGAAAATAAACATAAGTGTCTAGAAAGAATTGCTTTCAGTTCTTTGAAAGAATTGCTGCTCTCAAACCTATCATATTTCTCTGGTTTCCCACTAGAATGTAATATCACAAGACATTTCTGATGACCATCCAGAACATTTGATAATATTCATAATTAGCTTAATCAATATCTGCAATCTAGTTAACTGTGGTTATAACAAAGGCAGCACCTTCAACAGAATACAACATAGTTCTTGATTCTTCTGACTGTCTGGAATTTTGTGTCAAGTTTGAAGGTCATTGGCCATCATTCCTTGAAAGAACCAGACTTGCTAGGTATTGAAATTATGCTATTGACACAATACTATGGCATTTCTCAACTATGAACCAAATAAACTTTTTGGACTTTGACTTTGAGGTCCATAATTTCTACTGTATTTGTGTGTGTGTGTGTGTGTGTGTGTGTGTGTGTGTGTGTGGTTTTATTTCAATAATAATTTAGAGAAATTAATATAATTCAGTTCTAAATTTCCTACTACTACTGAGAGAGTGCCACTTTCACATTTGTGTTTAGGATTTTATTGGCACTAAGTGGCCAGAGTTTATATTTTAGCTTTTAAAGCCATGTTTCTCAATTGCTTTTCTTGCACATTTTGGAGATCTTTAGGGTTTTTCAACATAACCTTGAATGTTTGTGAATGTTTGTAGGCCTTTAGAGTATACTTAAATCCCCTCAAGTTTAAGGGGAAAGATGTAATTAGCTCTTCTTGAAAGTAGATTTTATATTAAGAAAAAACCCTTTAGATACTTTGGGTTGTTTTCATAGGCGGGCATATAAAAAATTCATGAGGGAATTTTGCAGCTGCATATACATGCATGGTTAAGACGTATGGTTCATTATGCAAGCAGGTCACAGAGAATATGCACACCAAAACATACTTGGCCAACTGAAGGTTGATTATTTTTCCTTCTATGTTACATTGTCAAAAGTCATGCTTATTATATAATAGTGCTCTTTCACACTTTAAAGAAAATCTCTAATTAGATATACTATACAGAAAACTATTGTTTTAGTTAAAGCATTGTGATCATGGTAAAATACACTTTCAAGAAGATTTAAATTGACTTCTTTACTCTTTTCTCCCTCCTTCTATATCCACATTTTTTTTAGTTGCACAGGGTTTGCATGGAACTTTCGCCTGTCCTTGAGATCGGGCTCATTTGGCAGAGCTCTCCATGTCCAAAACTTATGGTTTTGTTTCTTAAGTGTTGCTAAAGTGTTGATGGCAGATGAAAACTAAACTGATTACACTTATCAGAAAATATTTACAGGAGTGATCTTTAAGAGTGGTCTTCAGTTCCTGCATCAAAATGAGAAATGGAGCATTCAGAATTTTTTTGGAGGCACAAAAGCATTCCACATTCCTTAAGATAGTACACAACAAGCTTTTCATTCTGACAGAGGGGAATATAGTTCTTTTTCTAAAAGAGCAGTTAACAAGTTATATTATGGTTAAGTTCCAGGAACTAGAACTATAAAACAGAACTACTATATCTGCTGAATTCTTAGCAAATTTCTCAAGATACCACTCTTATGGGAAAATAAGGAGGCATAAAACCTCCAGTCTGTGAAGCAGAAAACACCAAAACCACATGTCCTCTTCTTGGTGTGAAAACTGTAAGACTTGAGGCAAGCACTTTTGGATAAAAATATTTAGAAATTAGCACATGAAAACATGGTTAGTTTTTAATTGGAGGAAAATAAAGCTATTTCCCCCATTTATGTCCTATTGAAATGTTCCATGTGAGTAATGAGTGATTTTTATATACAAAGTTGAAAGAAGTAAATGACTTTAATAGCATGTCTTCAGAACTCATCTGTTTAGAAAAATCCAAGGCAGCTAATAAACTAAAACAAGTAACATAATGTAGCATTACATATTCCACAATTACTAGAATTTTTCCACTTGAACTATTTTTTTGTTCCAGATCCCTTGTAAACTACCATCAAGGGTTGAATTAACTTATTATGTTATTCTGCCTACTCACTCTTTGCTGTCCTTGATACGTATTTTTTAAAAAAGGAAAAGATTTCTTTCAGGCCAGATTTTATCTTTACATGCATATTTCAACTTGTGAGTTCACCATCACAAATAATTTAAGAGAAATGTTTTTCTTACATGTTAAGTGAAGTTGCTCTTGGAAATAAAGCACAGATACCAAACAGCCTCAAAATCAAAGTACTCAAAGAAGTTTTTCAACCTAAGAGAGAAGCTTTATCTAAAATGTTAGAATCACTTTAAGTAACCTTTCTAAATTACAGGTCTTATTCATTTGTGGGTAATTGTTGGAGTTCTAGTTGCTGGAAGTTCAAATATTAAACAAAAAGATTATCAACAGTATTCATTCCTTTTCTCCCTCATTTGCATGTATTTTTGAACTTTCTGTGAATCCACAGATTGCTTCTATACATTTTTCTTTCATAGACTTGGCCATATGTACATATATACATTTGTTTTTTATTATAACCTTTTAAAAGAATGACACCATCATTCAACCCTATTTATGCCAGTCTTATTTCTATAAACTTTATATTCTTAGCTACATGTACCAAGTTACCCAGATGAGTAGGTGTTTTTCTTCTGAAATTTATAAGTATTTTAAGAAGTTGTTGAACTTACAAGATAGATTAACATCTGCTTTAACAGAAAAAATGAAGTATGAACAAGATTAAACAACATATTTGTATTTAGGTTGATATACATACACACATAGAAATAAACAATGGAAGGATAGCATCACTCATCAGCTGCTATTTCCCATTATTGGTATTTCTAATACACAGTGTTCTCTATTGAACTTGATCTGAAACACATTCATGGTTAACTTATAATACTATTTCACACAGTTGCATCCAGAAACAAATCTTTTGATTTTCTATAATTTTTTTATTATACAGAATATGTCATCAAATATTATATAGCTAAGTAAGAATATCAGATGGAAGCCTGAAGTATATAAATATTTTATAAAGAGCAACTCAACATTTTTTCATATACAATTGCAATATACTTATACCTCACAGGGTTCCTTAAGAAGTCACTCAAAGAAACTAAGATCTTTCCAAAACACCTTTCTATAAGAAAGTTTCCCAGGAAATAAACTGCAATGTCAGTGAAGATCCAGTTGTTAAATGGATCAGAGTTAAGAGAACTTTAGCCAGCTAAAGTTTCTATCATTAAGCAATCTTGGGAAAAGAACACTTTAAATTGGGTGTCTAGTATACTCAAACCGGTTTCACTTGAATAACTCTCTTTTTAAGCCATCACAAAGTATTTAATTTCTGAACTTGTACTGTTGTATAAGAAAGAGACTCATAAACTTTCATGTTTCAGAAAATTTTAATAAGAGATTTTTACTATGGCCTTCAGTAATTTTCAATTTTCTCAGATTCCAATTTATCATATCCTGTCTCAGTGTTTTTGGTCATTCTCTATTTCTGAGTATATAATAGGAATCTGTTATTTATGTTATGATCATAACTAACACTTTAAATAATATTCTGATTTCATCAAGTTTAGGAACCTTGCACATATGTAAGGCAAAATAAATAGTAGCAGAAAACAATAACTTTTAAAAGAACAAGATCATCTTTAAAGTTAAGAGAATTCTAAATTATGGCTAATACACATATACAATAAATAAATACTTGATAGTGAAAATACAGCCAAAAATATTCTAAAAAAGATCAATTTATATTCAAAATGAAAGTGTAACATATTATAACATTAATTCAAATAGTAGTCTGTGAGCTTATAGTTTTAAATAAATTATGAAAAACCTTCTTGTGCTTTGCAAACATAACTACAAGACTGTTTCTACCTCTTGATTTTTTGCCCTGATCATGATTTGTTCTTCAAATTTGGCATGACAAAAATGGTGTGATGTTTCATTTAGTCAGTTCTTGGGTTGCAACCCTGAATTCTTCATTGTCTTCAAAATACCCTTTCAAACTTGTCTTTCATAATTTCACTCTCCTTTGCATTACAAAAAGACCTCTGTAGGGGCCCTACTTTTACTACATGGAAATATGGTAATTAAGAGCTTTCTGCCCCTATTTTCTCAGGACTGTGTAATGTGGAAAACAATGGGGTCTCCTCTTTCTGTTTAGCAGTTCCATTCATGCAACAAAGATATTCAGTTTACATGTCACAATATAATAACAGTCTAAAAGGATTAAATTACAGTGTGTATTAAACACAAAATTCTCTCCAGCAGATACATATATAGGTATTATGCAGGGTGGCACTTAACTGTCTTCATATTCTTGTAATACACAAAGCACCAACTCACAAGGTTCCATAAAAATCCACTCCAAGAAACTGACTCTTCTGAAACACCTTTTTATAGTAAACTTTTTCCAGAATTAAGGCTGCCATGTCATTGGTGAACCGTTTACTAAATCAATTTCACACCCTTTCTTCAATTCCACCCACCCACCTAACCTTCCTTTTTCTTTTTTTTTTTGGTCTCTCTTTAATTTTTTTGATGGCAATCCAGACAGGCAGCATAGTTCCACCCCAATTCAATTCACAGTAGTGGCACCGAGTGTATGGGTCCTAAAGCTCTGAGGTAGCTAGAAATACCTGCCAGTTAGCAGTGCCTGTTCCTGTGAGTGGCACGGCTAGTCTGTCTTGTACCAGTCATATCTTTAACAGGAATAAAATGCACTTGACAACACATCGACTATTATAAATTTTTCCTACCAAAGCTGTAACATCATTAGAAAACCCTTATAATATATAGTGGTTAATGTGAAAAACACACACTTTAAATATTTATTTTTTGCATTTTTTTAAAGTAGGTTTTCGAAGGGGAATTTCAGGAAGGCATAGTCATCCTCTTATGGGTCTCATATACTTAATATAAAAGAATCACACACTGACTATACCCACCTTCCCCCACACACTAACTCCACTTTTATATCTGTGCATTCATCAGTTGTGGCAATTAACAGAAGCTAGAAAATATTTATTTCACACATGCTATAAAAGCAAAAGGAAAACTTTTTTTTTTTTGCTTTTTATACATCAATATAATTGAAGAATTTTTTGTTTCTTGAAAAGTGTTGGCTCTTAAAGTATTTCACTATATGAGGCATTATTGGATGAACTTGGGAGAGTGTGTACCACCAGAGCTGAACTTCATAGTGACCCCTTACTTCCCTCAGTGAACAAAGCTGCATCAGAACCCTGATGATATTTGCTATGTTTCAGAACCTGGTCTTGGTGTGGCCATAATACATCAAACCAACCTTCCCCACTATTTTAAACAGATCTATTTTAAACAGAGATTTCAAACAGATGACATATTACCATGTGTAAGCTAATATCAAAAACATGAGAGTTTAGGCTCTCTGTGACAGAAGAGACAGCCTAGAGAGCAGAACTTTGACAATGAGTAAATGGCCAAGTCCAAGTGGTGATAGCCTAACTCTGTCAGTGTATGACATGCTGAGATTGAAAATTGGACAGAATGAAAATGCAACATTCTTTAAAATTACTCATACAGAAATGCAGAGTACAGCATCTCAATGTATGTCTAAAAGAATATTTTGCAAGGAATATTAAGTATAGATTATTTCTGTACATTAATCAAAGAGCTCAGCTTACCCATAATGAAACCCAAACATGGATCAGTGGATGTTTCTTTGTTGGTGTGGATGAGGAACTTTTATAATTTATGTTCTTCTTTTCATTGACATTGTCCTATACTTTCAGATTTGTATTCATCCTTTGTTTTTATTCTCCTGTTTTAGACTCTGCCGACTGCTAAACTGATCCTCCTCTCTGTTTTTCACACATATATTTTTACAAAATTTCATAGTAATTCATCATATAATGAATTATTGGCCAATTTTCATACTTACTGTCTTGGTGCAGGAACAATGGAAATCTCACATTCATGAATAATTAACATCGAAAAGCATTTCTATTTTAACTCACAACATGTTTTACTTCATGAAAGACTCTCTTTTGTCATGGGAAAATTCTGTGGTCCGGATTCCACCTGTTTTTATCTGCTCTAGAGAAAAATATGCCTTTATACTTCAGATGGCAAGTGTCCTTTCAAAACAACTTTCAGTTTTTGCTGAGGGTAGGTATCTTATTGGGGAAGTAAAGAAGCCTTTCTGATGTGATTCCAGCAGCAGTTGTTAAAGGAGAAGCATGGGGACAGACAACTTATTTTGCTTGAATACAAGTATAAGAACTAAGTGTATAGCACTTTTTAGACACCTAGCACAATTATATCTAACAAAATATTGTTCTGTTTGATTCAATAATCCCTGATCATGGAAACTCCATGTGATATGAAAGATTAACTTACTCATGCTTTGTCATAAATAGTCAATAATCATATGCTATATTTGGACCCAATTCTATTTTGAATACTGACTATAAACAATAGCACATTCATATATGAAATATTTTTATTAATGATTAGCACTAAATCTACCTATGTTTATTTAATATCCAGTATTCTTTCTTCAATTGTGTTTTGTTCACCTTAAGGAAAATACTAGCAGAATTTGTGAAATGACTATCATTCAATTTATAAGGAGAAATTCTTTCAGGAAAGTACTTGTACTGAAAAGCAGAAATATTACATCACTAGGAATAATGTTCTAGAAAACATATTTACGCTTTTATAAAGATATCAGTTTCTTATAAATAATGAAAAAAAATAAACTTATGTTCAATTGTTTATTTTTATTAATAGTGTATTTTTTCTAAGATCAAGAGCAGGGTTCTTCTAGTGATCTTTGGCTTCAATCTATTTTAATCAAGAATAAGCATAAATTATAACACTAAATATGACTACTTTCCTTTATGATGATGTACATTTAAAAACTTTTGCTTAATTTTTCTAAGCATAGTAGTAAAAAATGTTCAAGTATTTGAAAAGCAATATTCAAAAAACCGATTTAATTTCAGAGAATGAAGTACTTATCTGTGCAACCATATTAACTGTCATAAATGTATATCATCAACATATACTTTGAAGATAAATAGCCAGTGAGCCTATCACAGTATTATCACAATATTAAAAGGAGAAAGGCAAAAAAAAATTTAGGTTAGGCTCATTATATTTAAATATATCCTTTTAAAAATATTTTAACCCCCAAAACATATTTACAATGCCAAATGCAGTAAACAATGCTTCGTAAAGGTTTTATATGAAATAGCCCAACTATATTCCAAGTGTCCTTTTAAAAGAGTGATTTAAAATCAAGAGGGAAAAATGTAGCTGTGTGAAATAGGTAATACTATTAAGAGTCATATAAGGGAGAAATCAACGCGTTAATAGAATAAAACTTACAGATACTTCCCCTCATCCCAAGTTATAAAAGAAATGTATTTGTGGTCTCATATTCAATTCCCTAGAGGATGTGAGTATTTCTGGGATAACTTTAATTAGGGCCAGGTAAATTAAGAGCAATTAAAACAAGATGGTTTTGCTGATTAAAGATATACACTATATTCTTTTATTCAAAACATACATGAAAAATGGGAATATAGTTCACACATGAAAGAAAAAATATGAATGTTACCATACATCATTAATTTATTATGGGAATATACAAGTATATCAAAATGTTTTAAATGTTTTCATATTTAATAAAGGGAGAAGTTTTGCCATTTTACTTCAAAATCAAGTAATTAAGTATTTGTTTTTATATTTTTTATTTTATTAAAATATAGTAGATATTACAATACTATATTGGTTTCAAGTATACAATACAGTGGTTCAACAGTTACACACATTAAATCCTCACCCCAACTGTTAGTTACTATCCATCAACATAGAAAGATGTTACAGAACCATTGACTATCTTCTCCATGCTACACTTCCACCCCCAATTTATATTATGATGCAGACGTTTGTGCCTCTTTATCCCCCTCATCCGCTCCACCCACCCACTCTAATCCCTCTCCCATGGTAACCACCAGTTATTTATCAGTGTCTATTAATCTGTTGTTTTGTTAATTTTGTTTTTAGATTCCACATGTAAGTGAAATCATATGGTATTTGTCCTTATCCACCTGGCTTATTTCATTTATCATATTAATGCCTTCTAGATCCATCCATGTTGTCCCCAATGGCAGGATTTCTTTCTCTTTAATGACTGAATAATAGAATAATATTCCAGTGTGTATATGTACCTCCTCTTCTTTGTCCATTCATCTATTGATGGCCACTTTGGTTGCCTCTGTATCTTGGCTATTGTAAATAATGAAGTAGCAAACATAGATGTGCATATATCTTTTTGAATCAGAAATTTTGGTTTCTTCAGATAAATTCCTAGAAGTGAAATAACTGGGCTGTATAGTATTTCTATTTTAAGTTCTTTGAGGAAACTCCGTACTGCTTTTCGTAGTGGCTGCACCAGTTTACATTCCCACCAACAGCGTAGGAGGGTTCCTTTTTCTCCACATCCTTGCCAGTACTCATTATTTCTTGTCTTTTGGATGGTGGCCATTCTAACTGGTGTGAAGTGAAATCTCACTGTGGTTTTGATTTGCATTTCCCTGATGACTAGTGATGTGGAGCATCTTTGCATCTTTTCATATGTCTGTTGGCCATCTTCATTTCTTCTTCAGAAAAATGTCTGTTCAGGTCCTCTGCCCATTTTTTAACTGGGTTGTTTGTTTTTTTGGTGTTGTGTTGTATGAGTTCTTTATATATTTTGGATGTTAACCCCTTATCAGATAAATTATTTACAAATATATTCTCCTGTACTGTAGGCTACCTTTTTGGTTTGTTGGTGGTGTTCTTTGCTGTACAGAAGCTTTTTAGTTTAATGTAGTCTCACTTTTCAGTTTTGCTTTTGGAAGTTAAGTAAATGCATAATACCTAAAACAATGATTCCCAATCCTGGTTTGGCACACATTTATCCTCCAGTCATGGAGATTAAATAATCTAGGGTTTAATAATAATAATAAACAAAACAAAACAAGAGTTCAATCAAACATTTGGCAGAATTTCAGAATCTCCTTGTTCTAGATGACCTCTCTAACAAAAAATATATACAGCCCCAAATCACCAAATTGGCAACAAAACATTTACTAAATGTATCTGTGTGTGTGTGTGTGTGTGTGTGTGTGTTTAATCTCCAGTCAATATGAGGGAAGGCCTATTGGTATATATTATAACAGAAAGGAAGCTAGACCATTGGGCAACTGGGTAGCTTAAATGCTCCATGAGTTCAGAGTTCTTTCCCACTCCAAGATATGCTTCATTCACTAACAGAAGATGGTAAAAATGGAATCTCTGCATATATCCTTTATTTCATACGACATCAGGGTCAGTACCTTAGGCAACTCATGAAATATTGTGATCCAGAAAGCTTTAAAATTGGAAATAGCTGACTATTTTATTCAACCTCAGTGCAGTACTAATGAAGTTAAGGAGTCACTGCAAGTCAAGAGGCAGCGTTTGGCTTTCTGAACCTTGTCACATAGTCTTAATTTTTGCTGTATTTGTTTCCAACTCTCCAGAGTGATGGCCTTGGACTGTTTAGGCCAACTCCTGCCATGCTACCCTCAACACACATGCACACATGAATGTTCCATTCTCCCTTTTCTAAGCCTTGAAACAGATTAATACCTCAGTCATCCCTTTCCACCCCTCCACACCCCACAGTCATCTATATTTCATAGCTCTAGGATTAAAAAAAGAGGTCATTATTTAAAGATAAAGATCAGCTAAAGAAAAGACATTGTTGCATCTTCTCATACATTGTATTTCTTCTCAGGTAGAAGAAATAACTAATTATAAGTATTCTCTAATATTCATTTCTGAGAAAAAGCATGTATTCCAAGCAGCATTTCATCATCTACATATATTTTAAACCATTAGTATGATTTCTACTTTCAATTTGTGACTAAACCATAGTTTATTCAGTTGAAACGAATAAAAAGAAAATTCTTAATATTCAATTACTTTATCATATTTTAATAATAATTTTTAAGTTATGATATACATTTAGGAGAAGGCAGTGGACATGAAAGAAACAACGAGTGATAGAATGTCATGGTTTCAGGAAAGCTGGATACAGTATCACCATGAGAAACAAGAAAGACCCTAACACTGACTGGCTCCGTTCTCTCCTCTGCCCTCCCCCATTTTCCTCCTCTTTCTTTGCTTCCTTTTATGGCCTTCTTTTCCTCTTCCCTTTCTTCTATCTTTTTTCTTCTTGTCCTACTCCATGGCTGCTCTTAACTTTGTCAATAGACAATTCTTTTCTAAAACCATTTCTTCATGAGACAAAGTGGTAAGGAAGAAATGGAGCAATAAGAAAAAAGCCTTATTTGAATAGTGGAATACAGAAAATGTAAGGAGATTTTACCTTAACATACCTTAAAAATGAAACTTAAGTGATTAAAATTCACAATGAGACCCACTGAGAAAATAAAATACAAGTATGGCTCACAAGTAAAAACTAATTCAAAAATTTACATTTTCTAAATGCTTTTAAATCAATAGGTTTAAAGTAAATTTAGTGGAGTGTCACAGAATTTACAATAGGACTTCTTATAATGTTTTGGAGATTACGCATGAAACTGTCTGTTTGAGAACATGAACAACATGGTTTATACACCAATTCAACATTTTCTGATTAAGTACCAAGGCTTAATAATATGAGGAACCAAAACTTCCTGTTACTCACCAGACACACTTATTTCCTGCTATGGACTGTCATTTACTTTATAATTCTATCCACTTGGGAGGTCTCTCATCCCAGATACATGCAAAAAGCTTGTGAAGGTAGGACAGGCAAGCATTTGGAGTAGGACTGCTGGGAGTTCAGGCCTTGATTTCATCCTTGACACAAATACTCAGTCTCTTGCCACCTCACTCCATGTCTGTCAGTTTGAATGACATACTCTCTCCACACAGAAAGAGATGAGTTTTGTACACCACAGACACAGGGAAAGAAATCCTATTTATCTTGAACACATATACATCGTTCTAATACTGTTGCTGATACAATGTTTGCATGTGCATTTTCCTTCCCACCAAAGAAAGAAGCTTTTACTAAAATTATATCTGAAGGTAAGGCTTGTTTTTATAATTGTTATTATTTTATTCTCTGAACACACAGACATAGGTTTAATTTGCTATCACTGTAATATTAATTTATTTACTTAAGATTAAATTTTATATTGACTGAATATATATTGTTCTTCAATATATCTATGAGAATTCCATTTTTAAAAGATGATTTTAATATATTGGATCTCAGTACTTATAAGGTATCTTCTTTAATTAATACCTTTAGCTATTGTTCATTCATGTGACCATTAGGACATTCATTTCAAAGCCTCTTATAAATCAGGGACTACATCATTTTTATAAGATTAAAAAATCTGCTACATCATGTGTATATGACTGCATATGAAGTAAATTACTATGCATTTATTGAGGCTCAGAAGTGATTGATGTTGTTTAGAGACTAACAGGAAAAGCCCTTCTGTGACCAGTTAATTTACATACATATGATCTAAACCCAATTTATTATTCCTCTGCCTAAAAGTTTTAAGGCATATACATATTTTGCATATACATCATTACTCATATTTTAATTTGAGATAGACTATTTATAATTGAGGCTCCATTTTAGACAAAACATTACAATATACATGGAGAATAACAGGTAACTACCTGGAATCTAAAATATCTGTAGAAATTCAGACACAATCTTGGGAAGTCAGTTTAAGGAAAAAAGGTCAAATGGAAAGTATGTGTTAAGCATCAAAATTGAAGTACATTTACAAAATCCTGCGCATTTCTCTCAGACCATGTTACCAGAGTAGAAATAGTAAACATGAACTCAGGTACTTTTTGTTCCCTGCTCATCTTGTGCTCCTAGTAGTAGAATAGCTACCACTTGTCATCAACTAATATTTAATGAAAAATTTAATATAATTAAATTATAATTTTAATGAAAAAGTGGGTAATTTCATTGGATATCTCTATATATCACAATACTTATATTTGTACTTAATTTTTCTCTCTTTTTCTATATCTCATCTCCATGCCCTTCCCAAACGCACAGTTGAAGTCCTGTTGGATTATCTACTGAGTTACTCCCGTAACACCCTCCCAGCTGATTTTGTAATACATGCATACCTCATATAACAGGCATCCTTGCTACTTCCAAACTTTTACACTCAGAATAATGATGGCTGTGGTTTTTTCCTCTTCTTTCTCTCCCATGTAAGGGTCAGTAACAGACACCACGGGTGGAGGAGGAGACTGGAAAGGCACAGCACACATAAGCCAGGGACTCAGTGCTCAGCCTCTCCACTGCCATCCTCTGGGCAAGAGCAGGACGGCTGCAGTTCATCTTTAAGGAACCAGGGAACGGTGGGCCTGGACAGTCCCCGTAGGACATACAGGTCATGTGACTGTCCCACCCACACAATTTCTGTATTTTGAACCATTCGTGCATATTCAGTGCAGTATGTTGACAGTCATGAATGTCATGCAAACTTGCAAAGACTATATAAAGGATGTATGTAAATTGAAGTTTTATGTAGGTGAAGATTTTACTAGGTGCAATTAAAACTGTGTGTGTTTTTTTGTTTTTTATAAAAGGGGAGACAGAAAGGACACATTACAAAACAAATCTTTGGGTTTTATCAACAAATACATGGACTATATCTAGTATCAAGATTTAGGCAATAACTTGGCACCAAACTAAAGAAAATGAGAGAAAGACTACACAAAAGTGCTCTTAATGCTGCCTTTTACTCATTCTAGTATGTTTCCAGAGCCTATAATTATAGCTTCCCGATGTAGAGAATTCCATACTGGTATAACAAGCTAAAGCTTACTATTAAAAACAATGAGCATACTTTTGGAAATAATAAAATACTATACTAACTTGATTTCAATTAGATATTAAACTGGAAAATGCAGCTGAATGTGGGAAATTATTATTTTATTTGGTGATTTGAAATGTTAAACTTTTGAAATGTATAATCTTCATATAGAAATGGCTGTATGAAGCATGGTATTTTCTTTGGATTTAAATTTTTTTAAGATTATTCAAAAGCTTAATGGGAATTCCTTTTTCTTTAAGTATAACTAAATAAGGAGTTTGACATAAGAATGGGGATTTTCTATTGCTTCATGGTATTAATTATGTTGTCAGTGGTGTTCTTCCTAGACATAACTAAACAAATAGAAGACAGAAAAGAAGTATTTGTGTGTAGAACTGTAGGACATATCGATATATATATATATATTTAAATATATATATATATTTATATTTATATGTAAATTAAACTGCCACCTGCCAATTCAGGGTTGTCTCACTATAGCTTAAGTAAAGTTTCATTGTGAGATATACTGATATTGCAAAAATGAATTTAATTACATTTAGAATGTTTTGCCATATATAATTGGTGCTTTATAACATTTAAAAATATTTCTTAATTATAAAATTAGGAATATAATTTCTCTTATTATTCATATTGTTTTTCCCATATTTGACATCATAGTTTCTTCAGCTTTATTGGATCATATATCAGTGCCCACTAGTTCCAGTCACTGTGATTCAAACCTGACCATTTCCATTTTTCAAATAATTTATTTCCAACCAGTCATGTATCAATTAAGAAAACTGAAATGATAAATTCTGTTTTTTCTGAGTATAGTAATTTCAAACCGACAATAATGGGACTTCTTAGGTTAGCCCATCAATAGACACACACACCTCAAAATGCTAAAAATAATTCTTCAGTGATTCTCATTTAAAGAGCAAGTAACTTAAACAAGTGCAAACTGTGTAACAAGATTAGAAGATTGGTTCTATCATTTAAATATTTAATTCCCCTATTAATATTTGAGAAGATACCCTAAGTAGTACATACTTGATAGTAAATGTGCATAAACTAAAGTATCAAGCCTGATAATAATCCGATGATTTTATTTTTAGGAAGAGATAATTTTCAAACGGAGTTCTAAAACTTGGATAACATTCAGTCACTTTTCAAAAGAAAAAAAATCAATTTCTCAGTATTTGCTTAATTTAAAAAATTCTATTACCTTACTTAACGTATACGTATCTTCCTTAACTTAATGGGGTTATGTCATGATAAACCTATCCTAAATTGAAAATATAAGTTGAAAATGCATTTCATATACCTAACTTACATAGCACCATAGCTTAGCCTAGTATGCCTTAAATGTCCACATGAGCCTACAGTGGGGCAAAATCTGCTATCATAAAGCCTATTTTATAATAACGTATTGAGTGTCTCACGTAATTTATTGAATACTCTACTGAACATGAAAAACAGAATGCTCGTACAGGTACAGAACGGTTGTAAGCATATCAGTAATTCACCCGTGTGATCACGTGTCTGACTAGGAGCTGAGATTGGCTGCCACTGCCTACCATCAGGACATAGTGTCATACTGTATGTCACTAGCCCAGGAAAAGACCAAAATTCAAAACTGGAAGTGCGGTTTCTACTGAATGTGTATAACTTTAGCACCATGGTAAGGTAAAAAATCATGAAGTTGAACCA
Source organism: Manis javanica (assembly GCF_040802235.1). NCBI lineage: Eukaryota > Metazoa > Chordata > Mammalia > Pholidota > Manidae > Manis > Manis javanica. Next base: position 121,406,930 of record NC_133160.1, on the reverse strand, counting down.
TTGTAAGTTGGGAACTGTCTGTAGAAATATAAGGCTAAAAATAAAATATTACCTGATAATTGCTATAACTATGAAACAAAATAATCTTATAAAGTCAATATAAACAAAACTACAGAAACAATAAAACCCAAATTAACAATACTAATTAATGTGACAGGTGACAGAGTATACTATTTAGCTGAAACTAAAATGCTACATTCAGCTACACTGTCTGTCAATTCATGGGGCACTCTTGAGTTTAACACAAAGTGATGATTCTAACCTTTTGAAGCTATTCTATATTTAAAGACTGAAATTTTTATCCATATGATGAACATTATTTGCACTTGAATTTCACTTGTTCATGCATCATTACATGTACCTGGCTCCATTTTTTTACCTTTACTCTGAATAATTAATATATATGTAAATTGTATCTATGACTGTAAAACTAAAATTTAAAAATAAATAAATTGAATCTAAATAAAGAGTTACTTTGAAACTATCCAAGCGCAGACCTAAATAAAATGCATATTCTGCCATACTCATATTTAGAATGTACCTATATTACTTTGTGCTATGGTTTGAATGTTTGTGCCCTGGGCCCTGTCAGTTTGTATGTTGAAATCCTAACCCCCCCAAAGGTGATGGTATAAGTAGATAGGGCCTTTGAAAGGTGCTTAAAGTCATAAGGGTGGATCCCTCATGAATGGAATTAATGCCATAATACAAGAGGCTCTTAAGGGATCCCTAGTCCTTTTTGACACATGAGGACATAGTGAAAAAATCTACCATTTGCACCCAGAAATGGGCTTTCATCAACCAAATCTGGTAGTATAATCATCCTGACTTCCCAGCCTCCAGAATTCTGATTAATAAAGATTTGTTGTTTATAAGCCACTAAGTTTCTGTTATTTTCTTATAGAAGTTTAAAAGGATCAAGATGGTTTTTTAGATTTTTCAGGAAATTAAACATAAAACACAAGTATCCTAATAAAAATTTTTAGGGATAAGAAGCCTATATCCAGGAAACCCATTCTGAAAAGCATCTTACTAAGCCAATCTATCATTTCAAAGACTGCACTCAGGCTTTAGCAGGTTGAGTAACTTACCCAGAGTTACGTGTTTCTGGCAGAGATGGTTTTTGAAGCATCATTAGGGACCTATTCCTATATTCATCAATTTGGGTTCTTTGAAATTTAAACTTATCTTTCATTCCACAGGTATTTTTTTAGATTATGTTGACAAGAGGTAATGAGTTAAATATATCAGCCATAGGAACATTTTAAATTGTTGTTCATCAGATTTTGGGTTAGAAATGTCTTCAGTGCATTTTACTTCCTTAAATGAAATGTAAGCCAGAAATAACTACTTCATTGACACAGTAACGACTTCATACCAATTTATGGAAGGTTTCTAAAGGGGCTTTGTATTGTACACTGAAGTCATGAGATAAATGTTCAGCAGCTTTAACAATGTTTTGTTTATAATTTTTTACATGTAGACATATAAAATGGTAACAAAATAATCTAAGTAACAAAGACTAACTGGAAAGGTGGAAAGTATTCATGGTATGTAGGAGTGTATGTAGATAAGAATGTATGATCACATTTCAAAACTTTTTTTTTCCAGTAAAAGGCCTTCCTCCTCCTTCCAGGATCTGGGTTGTACTAAACATTTCCAAATTAGTTTAGAAAAAAAAAATAACAAACAAATCCTCAATGTGTTCTAAAGGAAAGAATGATTTAATAGATTGAAACCAACATTGCTTATTTGGCAACTTACATATGTGTAGAAGTTTCCATGAGATAAACAATTTATGACTAACTTTCCGGATGTCACAATTCTATTCTTAGGCTAAGGCAGAGGAGTGGGTATTTTTAACTATACCTTGTATAACTTTCCATTTTAAATTTCAGACTCAAACTAAATTAGATGGAAAACTACACGTTAGACAAACAAAGCAGGGTATTCCTTATGCATAAAATATTTTCTCATTTTTCTTGTCTCTGGAGGGCAAAGACTAAATCATTGTTGTTGGATATCAGAAGTGACAAGCATTTGGGAAAAAATAAAAAAAGAAAACAATCTCAAAGATATTCCTAACCATATCCTATGAGAAAAAAAAAGAGAATTTGTGGACAAATTATCAAAAAGCAATACAGTGAAGTGCCTCACTGCAGTTAAAATTTTCTGATAAGTGGTCTCCAGATAAGTGAAGGTTACAGAGCTATCTAAAGTAACTTGTGTAGTCCTCTGGGGAAAGAGGATAAGTTGAAATTGCATTCTAACATCTCTTGCAACTGGCTGTGGCAGTGCTGTTTAGGGGTAATCTTAATGATCTGCCTTCTGAAAAACAGAGGAGAAGGGGACATTTTTCAGTCTACCTGTATTTACTGGAAATTCAGTCCTCTGTAGTGTAGAATGAGGAAAAATGAAGATTGGAATTTGTGCTAGAGGATTATCTTATGTTTCTACAACTGGGGGTTACTGAGGAGATAACCTCTGTTGCTTTTGCCCTTACCTGCATTCTACCTTCTTCCTGTCTCGGTCTCCTTTATGTAAGAGGATGGAAACATAGGAACTAGAATTGAGACAAGATGTTCCTTCCTTGTTTTTAATTTTACAATGAAAGTTCTATTAAACTGTTAGTCAACAGGCTTATATTCATATTAGCAAATGCAAAACATATTCATTAAATTCATTTAAATATATTTTTAAGGTATAGGCCAGTTATTGTACTATGTGTTACTGATATACCAAGTCATTGGTCTCAGGTAGTTTATACTCTGCTAAAAGAGAGGAAATTAAATAATAATTTAATAAAATATGAGGAAAATGTATTTTAAAAATAAATATTCAAAGAGAAACCTTTGCCACTAAATGTGGTATTAATGGTTTCACTATAGATTACAGAGAAAATTAGTTAAAAGTAAAAAAAAAACCTACTGTAAGCAACAATAATTTATGTTCATTGTCTTAAAAGTTTATGTCCTCCTGCAAAAGAGAACATTAGCCTTTAATCTTACTATTTTTCCAGATGGGAATGGCATCTTCAGAATATTTAAAGTACATGAGTTAATGTATATATAGCCAGTATAATTCAGTAAAATTAAATATGACAATAGTTTATCAAGGTTTCGTTATGAAAAGAGCAACAATTTGCAGTCGTTAAAAACCCAGCAGAATAAAAGCCTGATTGCAATGATGAATAATGCATATTGCCTATGGTCCTAATTAACCTTGTGCTCCAGTAAGATATTATAGAACAATAAGGCTAATTTGAATGTGGTCCAGCACTATTCTCTATGGTTTGTGGTTATCACCTTCCAGAGCATGTAAAATTTTATTTTGTTAAGAAAGATATATTTGGTATTGTTTTCCACATAAAATGATACATGAAATTATATTTTAATACTTTGCATTTTTCAAAAAGGTAGATTAAATATATATATAATATAATGTATGTGCTATATAGTACACTTTTAATAAATATGTAGTGTTTATATAAGTAAATGGTATAACAATATATATTAATTATATAAGTAAATTGTATAACATATTAACAATACATATTAATTTGACAAAAGGTCAGCTAAAATACCAATATACGACGAATACAACTAGATAGAGTAATTCCTATAGTTTATATCCATTCCCTCTATATGTATAACTAAGAATTTTCCTCTTCCTCTTAAAATAATAAAATGAATTAAATGGACAGGTTTAACTAAAATCTGTAATATTTTCTTTAACTGTAAACGCCCATCAATTTACTCAAAATATGTAATGCTTTTCTCTTTTATGACTAAATCACTGTTGTATGGACATTCATAATGATGCCTGAGAAGAGAGAGATTATCTTCCATTGAAAATGCCAGCCTTTGATGTTTTACTTATACTATTTAAGCTATTATTTAGATATATTTTTAAATTTAAAAAGTAACATTTCAAATCTGAATTTCAAAAAATACATTGCAAAAGCTTGATGATAAAGACCTTTTTAAATTTTGGGGTGGCATGACACAACACCCCCCCACTCCAAAAAATGCTCAGTTGTGACAATGCATGCCTATACCCATGAGCCTTTTCTCTTTTGCATGTTTGATGGGAGCAGAAGAAAAAGGAGAGCTGAGTGTGAGGGAAAACTGAGTATCTAGTAGAAAAGTGCTTCTACTACCTTTACTACTAATAGAGTTTTAAACGAAAATATTGCTGTCTTAGTTCAATACAATTTTTGTTTATTTTTATACAGTTCGCATATATATAAATGTCATTCTTTATGGAAATTTGTTGTATTTAAATTATTCACTTTATGAGGAAAGAAGTATCAATCGCCTGAACATTGTTGAGATTTTTATTTAAAAGAACATCATATGAATATATTGTTATTTAAATAATAGTCTATTTAAATAATGGTTTCTCATATAATGGTTATATACATGGTCTTTTCTATTTTAAACTGTTATCCCTGAATGGGAAAATCAAGCAAATGCCTGGAGAGAAGGTAAAATCAATGTTTATAAAATACAGTATGTGGTCTCTCCATTTCCAGTGTAGTGTCATAGTTATAAGCAGAGACTCAAAATGAATGGCCTAGGGTTGTCTCCAACTTCACCACTCACTCTTACCCTTGTTATATAAACTCAGTGCCTGTTTTTCTGTAAAACTTAAAATTTGTGCCTGATTCAGAGAGTTTGTATGTGTGTATTTGTGTGAGGGTCAAATTGTATAACAAATATGCAGTGGTTACAAGACTGTGTGGCATGTGGAACTTGCTATCGAAGTGTTGGGTGTCATCATTATTATAATCATTAATAACATCATCAATATCTTTACCATCAATATTTCTAATGATGGAACATAAGGAATGGATTAATAGTCCTGAAAAATTCCTACACATATTGAACAAATATTTATGAGTCAAGCTATATCTTTACATATCACAACAGTAACTTTCTCTGTCCTTTGATTCTAAGTTTACAGAACCAAGTGTGGTGTCCTCTTTAGGAAGAAAAAGTCATAAGAAATAATCACCGAAAGAGCTTTCTCTTAAGGAATCAACTTCAGGTGGCCTCAAACAGTAAAGGCATTTAAATTAAGGGACTGAATTTATAATAGATAAAATTCTTAATAGAGAGGGAAACAAAGGAAACCAAGACAGGGGGTAAGTAAAGTAATCAAAACAATACAATACCAAAGTGGCCTTAGAAAAAAATAATTAAAATTGAAGAAAAGAAAAAATACATATAACCTTGTTTGGGAGACATGCCTCAGAATTTTTCAAGGTCAAATACCACTTCAGTTGGGAAAAATATGTGCCAAGTGTGTTTTAATTAACCATAAGAGCTAAAGTAGTCAGTACTTTACTGAGGTTATACATGATGTATCATTTTAATAGTAGAGAAGCAGAGAGGACAGAATACAAATAAAAGAGGCAAATGTTTTTGTCTCCAGGACCAAATCAAATATGACTTCTTTGGAAAGAATAGGGAAATGGAAAGAAGAGGATTAATGGAGACCACAGTTACATTTAGCTTTTATCTATCATTCCTATACAGAAAATACGAAACATATTTTCTAATCAGTGGTTATAAATCTAAAAGCTCTAGAAAGCATTTAAAAACTATGTTATGAATAAGAAGCTGATTGGACAAAATAGAAAAAGGAACATATTTTTTCTATAGCAGCCAGGAGCATACATCCTCTCCTTTTCTGACTTCACTATGTAAAACTAATAATATTTTTAACTTTAAAACTGAAAAAAAAATAAAAGATCTCTTGCATTTCTTTTTGCTTAAAATACACTGAAAAAAATATGAGTTATTACCTTTGGACTGATGAAAACAGCATTTCCCAAAAACAAAGAGAAAAGAAAAGAGGGAAGAGGAGAGAGGAGGAGGGGGAGAAAAGGGGAGTGAGGGAGAAGGGAGAGAGGAAAGGGAAGACAAGAGAGAAAGAGTATTTTTAAGCAATTTGAGTTTCCAGTTATGTTTTCCTTGATTGCTGGATATTGTCATGATATACACAATGAAGAAGGATCACTGACTACTAATAGTGCTTGATTGCAGATATATTACTTTGGATCATATCAAACTACCATCTTTTGTGCTTCCAAAGTGTCACAAATTAGCAATTTGTATAACTGTACCCAATTTAATATAACATTTTTCTACTACAAGTTACATAGTTGCTTTATTTGTTCCATCCCCCTGCCCCTACATTAGTCTTCCTTTACAGCCACCTGAAATTGCCTTTCTACTTCCTCAGTGTGAGTGTAAACATAGGGGAGAAACCTCCCCTAGATAACTCTGGTGGCTCCCTGGTCTTCCTGGGGTGCCTCTACGTCTGATGGGCAATAGAACGTAGCTCACATAGACAACAGATCAAGCAAACATGTGATTTGAGTCAGGGTGACAAAATTAAGCTCAAATGCATTTTAATGGAGAATATATAATATAGAGGGAAAATACAGACTTTGAAATAAACACACTGTGTTGAAATGTCAGTGTACCACTCACTAGTTTTAGTCTGAGTCATCTTATAAAATTAACTTCTCTGAGCTTTGGCTGCCCCGGAAACAATGGTTCACAGTACATTGTCAAGCTTAGGAGAGAGACTGTGAATAAAACATTTTAACACCGGAACAAAGCAGATCTTTGCAAACATGTCAACCCTTTCTTTTCTTGCCTCATCATCCCATGTAAGACATCTTAAAAATTCTGGTGTTCAGAATCTTAGGTCGTATTTCTTGGGACCCCTATTATTTCTAGTTCTAGCTTTATACACTCACTTAAAATTCAAACTACTTCTCTTGGCCCACTCTTATATTTTCTAGGAACAAGTCCCTTTTTTTCTCAGCTTTAATTCCATTTTCTTCTAACTTCAAATGAAAATAACTTAAATTCTCCTGAAATTCAATCATGAGAGCACTCGAGCCAGGCTTCCCATTAATGATGCATGTTGTCCTCGATTAGAATTTTCACCTTCATCAGATTCTCAAAAATTCATATATTTGCTCACTTCTGTACTTCCTGAATGTCTAATTTCTTCTCTATTCAGTCCCTGACCAAGGTTTGTTATCTGGGGACTTTCCATTCCCATAGTATAGTTACTTGCAACATGTCCAATTGATGCAGTTTATTTCCTTCTTACATTGAGATAAACATTTTCACACTTTTCCTCATCAAACTCACACTCAGGAAACTCCCTAGCCTTTCCAGGCCCTGACATGAGTAGCTGGCCTGGGGCAGACTTGACTGGACAAAGGGTGCTGCCCCCCTTCAGTGTCCACATGTCTGAGGAAGGAAGGTCAGCATCCCAGGGCAATGGCAGCAACACCAAAAATGTCAGTGCAAAAAAACAAAAAAAAACACATTTTTTTTGTTTCTTGCACTATGTCTAGGGTTGTCTCTCATTGAAATTGCTTTCAACTTCAAAAGTTAAATACCGTGTATTGAGAAATTTCTTGGTGCCAAGTACTACGCTTCATGAGCCTCCAATCTTTAAAATCTAATCCAGGTTTTGAAATCATAAACAATACTTTTATTGGGGAACGCAGTGGGAACAAATTTTTCCTATGGATTAGTTTCTAGTGTTATGTACCAAGAGCAATAATATCTCGGGGTCTGGCAATAAAGCATATAAGAAATCAAACTATAAAAATAAAGTGCTATTCCTGAGTATTTTTTGAAGAAATTGCTAACAGATGTTTTCCTCTTGTCCATGGTAGAGAAAAAGTTCCTGTTTTGGATTTAACTTAATTTTCCCCTAAAGAGTGAAGTTCCCTCAAGTTTGAGACCAATTATCTGTTGCTGTTTGTGTGGGCCTGAACAGGATGGACTTGACTTAGTCTGGGAGCAGCATGCTTGAAAGGGAACTGCCTAGTTCTAAGTAAAGTATGGAAGACATGTTGACATATTAAATCATGCTTGAACCAAGAGAGCAAAAACAGATGATATACAAAACCTTCCAAAGATAACTGTAAATAAATAAATAATGCAGTTCAGTCTGGGTCTAAAAAAAGAAGCTTTTAGCATCGGCAAATATTGGGAAGAGGTGAATATCAGGAAGTCCTTCAAAGGAGATAGTGATTGCTGCTTTTTGATAGTGAAGTGCAAAACCAAAGTTAGTGTGGGAAGGGGCAGCAAGAGCAGAACGCTGGGAAATCCTGGTAAAATCACGTCACAGAACTTTCCAATCCAGAAAATGGAAAATAAAATTTTGATAGTGCCATCCTTTATTTACGAAATGTCCTAACGGAATCCTTTCAAAGAGCTCTGCGTTCATCGGAGGAGAAGCCCTGACGCATGCGGAGTGGTGTATCATTATTCTCCTTCACAGTCGCACAGCAGGGACTTTGGGGCATTCATTCTCCAAGTCTGATTCCTGCTAACAATTCCATCAAAGGAATGGAGTTATCCATCAGTCAAATTATCATTTGCTCTAATTGTTACTTACCCCAAACTGTGGCTATTCTTTCTTCCCTTCCTTTTTCTCATTTTAACTACACTGTAACAGTACTCCAATGAGCAAGGTATCTACAAGCTCAGAAAAGATGAAAGCCTATTAACAAATCGCTTCAGTTCTTAAAGATGAATCCCTACTGGTCAGCTTTAAATGTAGACAAAACATTTAAACACCAAAGAGAATCAAATACTAGAAGATAGGATGTGATCCACATCCATGACCAGAAATAATAAAAGGATGCAATAACATTTTCACGTAATGAAAACCACTTAGGAGGTCATGGACCTCCTATTTGTATTGTACAAATTCATATTTGTATTGTTACCATTAATGAATGATGATACACTTTCCAAAAAGAATTGTACCAGGGCTAGTGTTCCCACTTTTTTGCTTTGTAATAATTGGCATGTCATTTTATACTAATGGATGAGTTAAAATGAAAGGCAGTAAATTGCAATTCAGGTAAACAGCATTCTTACCTTTTATCCTGTGAGTAGCATAAACTAGATATATAACTAAATTGATACCTACAAATTAAGTTAAGCTTCTGCTTAGTTACTTAGATAGTGAGCATTGGTATAACCCTCAAAAGTGGTTAAGCAGATTTTTCAAGGCTAATCCACACAGGAGTGTACTAAATACACTTATAAAGTTAGAGCACAAAACATGTAATGTATTAATTATAACAGAAATATGGCCCTAAAAAGAATCAGTGCTTTTAATTCAGGATTATTATCGAAGCTATATGAGTACTAACCCATCATTGTGTTTATATACTATACGAAGTATCGAAGTAAACTGCAGAATCTGAAGTTAAGTATATAATTCTAATACAAAACCTTAAAAATCTAAGAAAACTTAAAAATGCTCCAGCTGTAAACACCTAGAAATTATAAATTAAATAGAACAAGGTTTGGGACTCATTTTGTTATGTTTTGTTTTAATGAAGAGAAATCACAAGGAAAGTAATAAATTTTTTAAATGTCTGGGAAGAGCAGTCCACAAGAGGGGCAGAAACAGAGACCTTGCTCTGCAGGCCAGGTCTGGTGAGGCGGGCTGTAGGAAAAGCAGGAGACTTGGGTGTTAATACCCCAAGAGATAGGCAATAGCCTTTGCCAAACAGGAAGTCCTTCAGAGAGCCTGAGACCTTGAGGAGCCACCTGTACCCTCAGGAGAGCACTGGGCTCAGCGGTTTGCCCATGGGTACAAGGTCAGCCAAAAGAGGCTTGTGTTGGGGGCAGAAATCACAGTCTTCAAGAATCAGAATCTGTGGCCTTCCCTAGGTAAGGTTCCAGGCTGTAAATTTACACTAGCCACCAAAGGCCTCCAAACTGTCACTATAAATATTACAATACTTCTCAGTCCTGCCTGCTCAATACAATCACCTGGGGAGTTTAACAAACTCCTGATGCCCCCGCCAGCACTACACAATGGAATCAGAATTTCTTGGAAGGGTGTCCAGGCAAATGGTTTACAACTAGTGTGCTGCATTGTAAATGTTGAGAATAGCAAAATTAGATAAAACTCGGTACCAATAACACCTCCTGAGTAGGAGGAAATGCTAAATCTCATGAGGAACTACTCTAAGTCAATGAAAAAAGGCAAACATCCCAAAAATGAACAGGCAATCATAAACTGCAGTGTTTAGGACATGAGTGCCATTTGTATTTTTTTATTTACTTTGCTGTGGTTTGATCTCTCCCCTAATTTGCTAATAATGTCTATTTACGGTAAGTATAGAAAGAACTGATGGAAAACATGGCATTCCTAAATTAAAATGCAATTAGCAGAAATAAAAAAAGATAAAATATCATTAGGTCTAATATTATCAAAAGCTATGTAATTATAATCTATATCTAAAAACCATATTAAGGGATATCTGGAGGAGAAGATAAATATATAATTTACAGATAATAGTTTTGAAACAATATGAATACTGCAATATTGACATATATTCAAAGGAATTAGGAAAAAGATTTCTGTTCTTGCCCTTACATAGTTATATGGTCCTAATTTATGTGTACCTCAGTTTCCTAATTTGTAAAACAATGAAGAAAAGAGAATTCACTCCTTTATATCAATGCTTCTCTAACTTGAATGTGCATATAAAAAAACATCAAGGGATCTTGCTAAAATGTAGACTCAGATGCAGTTTTTCTTGGGTAGTGCGTGAGATTCAGCATTTCTACAATGTTTTCAGGTCATGCTAATGACATTGGCTGGTTCATTACCCCTAAGGTAGGCAGACTTTGCAGGTGAGCATTGTGTTACTTGACATTTCACATGGGAGGAAAGTTGGACTCAATCTGGTTTTGGGTTTGGCCACATTCACACATCTACCAAATGGATGGGTGAAATTTGAACTAAGAGTTGTATTGCCTTAAAGCCCAGTAATACCTTTAAATCACCACACACAAAAACCTCTTGGTGATTCACAGATCAATTTAAGGTTTTAAGTTTACTTAATGGTTTTATGCAAGTATTGGACTTTGTTTCTTATCATTTGCATTCACTTTTTTAAAACTTCTTCCTCTTAAGAATCTGAGAACAAACACTGAGATGCTGAAACACACTCAGTGATTCTTCAATTTCTTCAACGTTAAATTTCCCTGTACACACAACTTTCCCTGTGAGAGCTATTCTGGTTTACGTTATCAGACTTTGTGCAAGTCTTGCTGTCTCAATAATAAGAAAAGAAGCAAACAATAAAAAAAAAAAAGACTGTGCTTTGGTTTCCTAGTATATTTACATGTCATGGCTTTTAAATCAGTCCTGATTACATCAACTGAGATATGACCTTTGTAAGACCTAATCATTAAACATTTTTCTAATAATTTTCTTTATATGAATTTACTATAATAAGCAGGACTTATCCAGTGTATATCTCCTTTTAATAAATGTTTATTGTAAGATGCATTTTGTACAATATGAGCCACTTGAACATGAATAAAATCATTCATTCCCCATCCATATGATCATGATGGGGCTCAAGTTCATTAATGATAAATTCATTTTCACAGTGATAATATGGAATGTGCCATCATCATAATAAAACATCCTAGAGATCTACCCAAAGTAATATTTAAAGTATTTATTATTATTACTGTAAATATGATCTATAACATGTATCGATTACATTTATTCTAAATAGAGATAGAAGGCGGAAGGTGTGGAGGAGAGAAATTCAAGACTATAGTAGTACGAGTGAGAAAGTAGGAGTACAAATCAAGATTAAAAGTTTGTCTAGGAGACAAACAGATCAGTTTGTTACAGAGTGCTTACAGGTTTTTCTATTTCCATTATTTCATTGTCAAGTCTTCTTTTATTATGCACATATAGAAGAAGATTCACAAGTTACTAACAATGAAACATTAAGTTCTTACAAAGAGAAGACTTTCATTCTTTCAATGGGTGTATAATTTACAAGTAGCCTTACACCAATATTACTTATAACTAACTGAATTGTTTCATGTTTGATATGCATGTATTTGACCATATATATTATTTGGAATTCTTTATCCTTAAGGCAGCATTGTATGTATATGCTTAGTTTTCTCCCCGATATCTATGTTAAACATCACCTTTCCAGAAAACAGTTTCTTACCACCTGTGCAAACTTGCATACTCTCACTGCTATTAGCAACTCTCATACATTGTAACTGAAGACATGAGTCCACCTGCATGTCTGTATTCCTAATATACAAGAAATGTATTGGTGGAACATACTGCCTAATACAATGTAACTTAAAGAATGAGTGATAATATCTAACTACAGAGCAAATCTTTATAAAGGAGTTTCTAATATAGTTTTGATTACCCATAAATAAAAATGTAGGTTTATTCTTTGATAAATGATACTAGTCAAAAACATACTACCCAGATTGAGAAAACTAGAGTATTTTCTAACCTGAAGCTACGCTGAATTTTACAAGAGACAGAAACATAGTCCTATAAATATATTTTATTTTTAATGAGATATAAACAGCAGCTAACACTCATTGAATAAATATACTGTTCTAAGCATTATTCTGAGTATTTTCATATAATGTCTCAAAGTAGTGCTATGAGGTGGTTAAAAATAAGGAAAGTAAACAGATTGAAAACTTGCACAGGGATATAGAACTAATAAATGGCAGAAGTAGGACTGGAATCCAGGCATTCTGGCTCCGCACCAAAGTGCTTAAACTACTAGAGTATGCTGCCTCTCACAAGCAGGATGTTTCCTATTATATCCAAGTTAAGTTAGTCACTTCAAAAATATATACATCTCTTTCATTGTAACAAATATTAAGAAAAATGTTAACTTTTGCAAAGGTAGCTAGTCTATAAACATACTTAGCTTGGGCAGCATATCAGCTCATATAGGCAGAAGGAGTATGTTTCAATCAGTGATTCCCACTGTAGAGTGATTTTGCCCCCTGAGGACATTTGGTAATATATGGAAGCATTTTTGACTATCAAACCAGAGGCCAGGAAAGCTGCTAAATGGCCTATAAGGAAGAGAACCACCCCCGCCTTCAATAAAAAGTATCCGACCCCAAACGCCCATAGCATTGGTGATGAAAAATCTTGATTTAGGAAAGTGAAAAGCAAAAACAAAAACAAATGCAGAATATGCTCTAAAGCTTTCATAGAACTAACCCTATACTATTCAAGGAAGTAGTTTAAACATAAAAAAAATCAATTTTATTATTTTCATGTGTAATACTTGCTAAGGGATGAAATACCTTAAATACTTAATTGTCTTGGTGGTGATTCGCCAGCAGTGGGACACACCCATGTACACACATGTACACCATTGATAATCTTTACTTCCGTAATCACTATCTTTTGAAATTAAAATTAGTTTTCTTTGTTGCATAAAAGAGCATACCAAATAGAAATAAAAGTTCAACCTCTGATGTTTTTGGTAATATGCTTAATTAAAAATAACTAGGCTCCCCAATGTATAATTACACAAACACCTAACACACAATATTTCCAGCCAATCTTGTTTCAAACATAAATATACACCAGAAGTATGAATGATGGACATACTATTCCCTGCAGTATCTGTACTGTTTCCGAACCAAGGCTCTTTTTTGAGCTCAGTATTTTCACATTTTCCTTGCTGTGCAATCATCTCCCAGTTGGACAATTAATAAGTGCTTTTCTCCATAGCCCTTGGCATGTATCCCCCCTTACCCTGTATTTTAGTATGCACTATATACCTTCTTCACTCTGACTGGTTTTGGCAGTGACCCACAATCTAAATCTCTTTCCTCCATTTGATATAAGTGAAACTATAATTATCTAGGGGTAATTTCAAATTACCACTTCATTCCACTAGCAACTGATGAAGATTAGTGGTCTTGCCTTGCATCTTAGTAAGTCAGCAACATAATCACAAGAGAACTCAGCAGGCAACATTTGATTCATGTGAACTCAATTACTGCTGTCAAACACATTCACTTCAATAAAAAGCAGAAACTTCCAAAATGGATTTTTGCTAATAATTTCGTACTCAAAAAAAATTTCATATGACTCTTAAGGGAAAAAAATAGCATGCATTTCATCAGAAATAATAATAAATAACAAGTAGGGAAACATACTAGTATAAATGGATTTAATACATTATTAGTTTCTGAAAATAAAAAACATTTCAAAGAAATAAATTTGTATACATAAAGCAATTTATTATAGAAAATTCAGGCATATGAGCAAGCCTTAGAAAAATAAAGGCACTCTCTATTTTAAGTTAATGCAAAAGAAATGAGAATATTTTGTTACCTAATTAAAACTAGATTATTCCTGGGTAGCCAATTTCTCTTAAAGGAAGTAAAACCAGGGGCCATGCAGATGATAAATCATGAATTGCTAAATGGACAGAGAATCCTGAATCATTTCTTGATTGTCTTATGGGTTGAAGCCGTATGTTAATGAGCCACCTAGCATTCTGAATCCTGAAGCCTTGGTCTCTAAAGCCCTTGGGTCTACTTCATTATGCCCTGTATGTATATCAGTTCACATGAACAGATCTGACAGCAGCTACCTGGTCAGCTCCTAGTAGAGAATTTGTAAACATTGATATGTAATACTACAACAGATTTTCTTAAACTTCAGCTTCTTGATATGGTTATATCCTTAATTAAATCCCAATATATTTTGATTAGCAAAGAGACTGAGTAATGAAATGTAAATACTAAGGCTACAAAAATCACTAAGATGGCCTTTATAATAGTTAATACATCATATGTCAATCATATGTGATTCAATATTTGGAACTTGAAATGTTGGCATGAGACTCTTAGGACTAAGAAAGTATTAACTTAAAAGACATATTTGTCAATGAAGCAATGACTTTCTAGAGAGAAATACAAAGGTAAAATAACTCAGTATAGTACCCTCCTCACTCAGTGGTTTTGCTTTCCTCTGTTTCAGTAACCATGACCAACTACAGTCCAGAAGCAGATTCTCCTTCTGACTTATCCTCAAAAGGTCAGTAGTAGCCTAACACTACATAACAATGCCTACATCATTAGCCTCACTTCATCTCATCATGTAGGCATTTCACCACCTCACATCACAAGAAGAAAGGTGAGTACAATATAATAAGATTTTATAGAGAGGGAGCACATTCACATAACTTTTATTATAGTATATTGGTATAACTATTCTATTTTATTATTTGTTATTGTTGTTAATCTCTTTCTGTTCTAATTTACAAATTAAACTCTATCATAGGCCTGTAACCACAGGATAAGATGTAGCATATACAGGGTTCAGTATGATCTGTGTACTCAGGCATCTCCTGGAGATCTCGGAATGTATCTTCCACAGATAAGGGGGAACTACTGTAATTTTAAGCACAGTATTCTTTTATGATTTTGTCCATTCTACTTCCTCTTTTAAATTAATTTTCCCTACCTCTTGCCTTTTGATGTTTTTATCATTCTTTAAAATAATATACACCATCCTTGTCAACCAGGAATATGTAGTTAGTTGGGGTAGGGAGAGTCATTAATCAAATAATAAATTAACAAAAGGTACAAAATCTTAACTCTAAATGTCTGTGAAGAAGACATGTATGAGTAAATAACGTAAAGGGCTGAACTAGTCTTTGGGGCCAGGGAAGCTTCTCTGAGGAGGAGGTGTTGGAGCACAGATCTGAAGGATGAGTATTAGTCAGCCAGGTATAAAGTAGGTAGAAGAGTACTTTAGGACAAGAGAAGAGAATCACAGAAGAGCAAGCAGTGAAAAGGAGCAAATTGCCTTCAATAAAGTGAAAGAAAGCCAGTGTGGCTGGTGAACAGGAAAGGGGAGGAATCGTGCTTTAAGATATGTCCAGAGCAAAACCACTCAGGGTCTTAGGCTGCTTTATCTTAAATGAAATGATTGAAGTGTTTAAAATGTACATGCTAGATGTAGTGGGCTATGGAGGATGGATGTGGACAATGATTAGATTTGCTTTTTTGCAGAGGTGATACATTCACAGTGCTCAAAAATCAAAACTACATATATAAACTCATTCATTATATTTGAAAATAAAGTTCCAACAAGATATATGTGTGTATGTGCGTGTGTGTGTGTGTGTGTGTGTAAGGAAATAGAAGTGAATGATTTTAATAGATAGTTGGGTAGTAATTACTATAAATAGTTTGTGATGGATAGGAATCAGGGAGTACACAGGAAGGATAAGTCAAAAATGATTTAGATTTCTGACCTATCAAGGACAGTTACAAAACAAGATCCACACTTGAGTGTTTGGAGAAGTGTATTAAGGTCATGGAATGAGTTAGAGTTATGGTGGAATTTTATATGACATGCACATGTATACATTTACATTTGCATATTCATATTAAGTAGAGATCTAAATGCTTCAAGAATATCTGTGATGCCTTAATTTATTTCAACATTTATTTATTCATTCAATGAGGTAAGGTAAGTTATTTATAGAATAAGCATTTGAAATTCCTTATAGAGTGGCCACACACCATTTGTGCACAGGACAAACACCCACAGGCACTCTGCATATAGACTACATTGTGTAGAACACCCTTTGTGCTGTGTAGTGCACAGCCTCCATGACCCCAGAGCCTTTGTTCCTACAACCAAGGCTGGGTAATAAACTCATTAATTAAGACAGAGTCCAGTTCAGTGAAGTTTTCTACAATATACTCTCTCCAGTTCATCCCACTGTCCTCAGTTAGGTCTCTCCTCCTCAATTATTAAAAGAAGAGTATGAGAGAAGATAGGCATCAAATGCCTGCCCTAAGAAACATCCTTTCAGATACTACTTCACCATGACATCTTTGTGATAAACATCTGCATAATGTTTTAATTCCGGCAACAATCAAAAACCAGCAGAGGTTTTTTATACCCTCTATCACTCTGGATGAAGACAAAGGTCACTGTGTTTTCAACTAAAGTAACTACATACCATTCTTAAAATGACATAAAGAAATGATCAAGTAGAGCATGTTACTTTATGATACTAGAAAACACAGTTTTAGAAATAATATTTACATTGTGACTATATTTAGAGAAAAGAATGAAATATATTCAATGGATTACATTTAACTCCTTCTGGTTCTACAATTACATACATTCTCGCCTTACACCAAGAAGATTGTTCAAAAAGAAAAGTTAAGATAATATTGGTTAGGAATATCCTTTACATCCAATCCTGAATAAAATGATTCACATCCCTGACAATAGTAAAAGTATTTCCAAACCATAATTTTAATTTAATGTACTTCATACATGATAAATTTATACCTGTAATATATATACAATAAACTTACAATTTTAGTCAACTATATATACATATATATGTATCAAGAGTTGTAGATTACATGGAAAAACAACCCTACACTTAATTGGAGATGGTACTGTAGGGATATGAAATATGAGCTGATGTTGAAAAAGAAAATTTAAATATAGTGCAATGTGTTCCTAGAGAGAAATAAGCAGTCACTATGATTTACGGGTAATTTCCTTAGTTTTGTTTCCCTGTACCTATAATCAATTAACAGTCAGGCCTGAACAAACCCGAAAAACTCTGATCCACATTTTATAGTGGATGGGGGAAAATGCACCTGAAGCTACCAGATAGGATTAAAAGACTTCTCAGCATTTAGTTTTCTTCTCATTTAACACACATTAATTCTCATTACCTATTTAACATGTACACAACACTGGGAAAATAAGTTCAGGCTCATAGGATGAATGTTTTTTTTTTAAGTTTTTCTTTCTCCCTCATAAGCAGTTCTTCCCTTTGACATAAATTACTAGCCTGTTCCAAAATGCCACTGATAAATACCCAAGTTTACAAGGGCAACTCACCACACTGTGCGCAAATGAGGGTATTTTCAAATAAACAAGGAAGTGGTCATGATCAAGGTTGAATTTAAAAGGAAAACAATACAAAAAAGTCCTTAAGTGCAAACTGCTTTGAAATGACCTTTTTTGTATTGGCTCTACCTCCAAGCAGTTATTTTCTTGGGCAGTACTTATTATGCATTTAATATTGACCTGTAAATTCTTTAAGGCAAGCATGCAATAGCAATTGTATGTAAACAATACAGGAAACTAAGTCCTGTCAGCTTACAAATATTTTCCTATGGAGTTCGTATGGCTGAACTAATTTCTAAGGAAATTTTTAAAGGCAGTTAGTTCAAAGCATACCAAAATAACTCTCACCTAGGATTTGCATTTGAATTTTATATGGCAAGCAAAGAGTACTAGTGGAGAGAAAATAGCAGTAAAATAGCAGAGAATAACCATACAAAGAAATAATCCCCTGGTTTGAATCATTTAAAAATAAAAATTTTGAGAGTAAAATGAATATGAAATATTACACTGCAAGAAAGACACTCTCTGAGTATTAATTATGTATATCCAAAAAACACTACAATATTTTATTGTTGCCAGAAATTTTTAAATTCTGAGAGAAATAAAATTTGAAGAGGAATAATCTCTATAAAAAGCAAAGTATAAGGCCATTTGCTCATAATCATTGGAGGAAATTCACACCCATGATCTGACCACAGCAGACAGATAGACCCAGTAGATCCACACGCAAACTCTTACCTTGACAGGTGCCATTTTTCTCTTCATATCCTGCCTCGCACATGCATTTCCCGATGGGCACCAGCCACTCCCCTTCAGCGCTGCAGTGCATTTTGGGTGGTTCATCTGTCACAGAATGGTTGACACAAGAGCCTGATACTTCGAGCAACTGTGAAGAATCAGCTCCAGTGATTGTGTCAGGGAAGACAGCCAAGTGTCGTACCACAGATGGGCACTTTTTATAGTACACTCGCACAGAGACCAGAGCAATGCAAGCACCCACATCTTGAAAAGCAAGATAAAATCCCTTTTTGCTTAGAGGTCCTACATCTCTGACCTCTGTATTCAGTTTCATGACACGGTCACCAAGATCAAGTTCTGTAAAGCTTTCATCAGCAGCAATAGTATCAATTTTGATGTACTGGTTTTCCTTGATGTTTCTCCCATCTTCTTGATCTGACTCAAAATAATACATGTTAAAAGTTTCCTTACAGGTCCCCAGTCCTCCAGGAAGGCTGTTGCAGTCCCGGAGAGTGAACTTGAGTTCTATGAAGATTCTGGAAGCACCTTCATTGGAGATCCAACTGGTCAAAAGCCAGTTATTCTGATTTTGTTCCATAACTTTGCATACTTGGTATGTGTGGATAGGGGCATAATTTTCATCAACTTCACCAATTTCTTCCCACTGTATAATATAAAAGAAGAAGGCAAATTTTTTTAATTAGAATATAACCAGCAAAAGTAGTCAAAGAAACAAATTCAGATGTAGAAATTTCTGTAGCCTTGAAAGAAAATTCATTTGTTTGAAATTAATAATAGATGTTTATTTCAATGAATGAATTTGTTTAGAACTCCTATAAATTGGATAGCCAAATGTTTATTCATGGATTTAGCCACAAATATAAACCTAGAGACAGATATAAAATAGAGATAAAAATTATAGATTAGAGAGGGCAGAGCCAAGATGGTGGCATGAGTAGAGCAAAGGAAATCTCCTCCCAAAACCACACATATCTATGAAAATATAACAAAGACAACTCTTCCTAGAATGAAGACCAGAGGACACAGGACAACATCCAGACCACATCCACACCTGCGAGAACCCAGCGCCTCACGAAGGGGGTAAGATACAAGCCCCGGCCTGGCAGGACCCGAGCGCCCCTCCACACAGCTCTCTGAAGGAGGAGAGGAGTCTGAGTGGAGAGGGAGAGGGAGCCCAGGACTGCTTAACACCCAGCCCCAGTCATCCGGACCAGAGCGCAGACACAGTGCATGCATGGGGTCTTGGATAGGAGGGAAACAGGGAAGCAGGACCAGAGAGCGGGTACAGGAGGCTGGAACTGGAGGACAAAAGAAAAGCAAGCGGCCGTTTTTTTTGTTGTTGTTGTTGTTGATATTTTGTTTTGGCGAGTGTTCTTTGGAAGTCTTAAAGGGACAGGGACCCCAATAATAGGGAAACAGGGCAGCAAGACCAGTGAGCGGATATTGAAGTCCGGCACCAGAGAACAAAAGAAAAGCGAGCGGCCATCTTTTTTTTTTTTATGGTGGTTTTGTTTTGGTGAGTGCCCTTTGGAAGTCTTAAAGGGACAGAGACCCCAACACTAGGGAAACAGGGCAGCAAGACTGGTGAGTGGGTGCCAGAGGCTGGTGCCGAAGAACAAAAGAAAAGCAAGCAGCATTTTTTTTGTTGTTGTTGTTGTTGTTGTTTTGTTTTGGCGAGTGCATTTTGGAAGTCTGAAAGGGGCAGGGCAGGACACTTAGGCCAGAGGTAGGGAAACCGGGGACCTCTGGGCACTCTAACCTACTGGGCAGCAGGGAGCACAGAGGCCCCTTAAGGAGGTAAATAGCCTTCCGGGCAACTCCACCATTTTGGAGCAGCAGCCTGAGCCAGGCTACACCCACAGCAACAGAGGAGATAAACTCCATAGCAGCCGGGCAGGAGGCAGAAGCCCTGTCTGCACACAGCTACACAACACAAGCCACTAGAGATTGCTGTTCTCCCAGGAGAGGAAGGCCACAAACCAACAAGAAGGGAAGTTCTTCCAGCAGTCCCTCATCCCAGCTCTGCAAACTATTTCTATTACCAAGAAAAGGCAAAATTACAGGCAAACCAAGATCACAAAGACAACACCAGAGGAGGAGACAGACCTAACCAGTCTTCCTGAAAAAGAATTCAAAATAAAAATCATAAACATGCTGATGGAGATGCAGACAAATATGCAATAGAAATGGGATGAAGTCTGGAAGGATATCACAGATGCCAGGAAGGAGATTACAGACATGAAAAAAACTCTGGAAGGATTTACAAGCAGAATGGATAAGATGCAAGAGGCCATTGATGGAATAGAAACCAGAGAACAGGAACACAGAGAAGCTGACATAGAGAGAGATAAAAGGATCTCCAGGAATGAAACAATACTAAGAGAACGGCGTGAACAATCCAAAAGGAACAATATACTTATTATAGGGGTACCAAAAGAAGAAGAGAGAGGAAAAAGGATGGGAAGTATCTTGGAAGAAATAATTGCTGAAAACTTCCCCAAACTGGGGGAGGAAATAATCGAACAGACCACGGAAATACACAGAACCCCCAACAGAAAGGATCCAAAGAGGACAACACCAAGACACATAATAATTAAAATGGCAAAGATCAAGGACACGGAAAGAGTTTTAAAGGCAGCTAGAGAGAAAAAGGTCACCTATGAAGGAAAACCCATCAGGCTATCATCAGACTTCTCGACAGAAACCTTACATGCCAGAAGAGAATGGCCTGATATACTTAATGCAATGAAACAGAAGGGCCTTGAACCAAGATACTGCATCCAGCATGACTATCATTTAAATATGAAGGAGGGATTAAACAATTCCCAGACAAGCAAAAGCTGAGGGAATTTACTTCCCACAAACCACCCCTACAGGGCATCTTACAGGGACTGCTCTAGATGGGAGCACTCCTAAAAAAAGCACAGTCAAAACACCCAAAATATGAAGAATGGAGGAGGAGGAATAAGAAGGGAGAGAAGAAAAGAATCTCCAGACAGTACATATAACAGCTCAATAAGCAAGCTAAGTTAGGCAGTAAGATACTAAAGAGGCTAACCTTGAACCTTTGGTAACCACGAATTTAAAGCCTGCAATGGCAATAAGTACATATCTTTCAAGAGTCATCCTAAATGTAAACGGACTGAATGCACCAATCAAAAGACACAGAGTAATAGAATGGATAAAAAAGCAAAACCCATCTATATGCTGCTTACAGGAAACTCACCTCAAACCCAAAGACATGTACAGACTAAAAGTCAAGGGATGGAAAAACATATTTCAGGCAACAGAAAAAAGAAAGCAGGAGTTGCAGTACTAATAACAGACAAAATAGACTTCAAAGCAATGAAAGTAACAAGAGATAAAGAAGGACACTACATAATGATAAAGGGCTCAGTCCAACAAGAGGATATAACCATTCTAAATATATATGCACCCAACACAGGAACACCAGCATATGTGAAACAAATACTAACAGAACTAAAGGGGGAAATAGTCTGCAATGAATTCATTTTAGGAGACTTCAACACACCACTCACCCCAAAGGATAGATCCACCGGGCAGAAATAAGTAAGGACATGGAAGCACTGAACAACACAGTAGAACAGATGGACCTAAGGGACATCTATAGAACTCTACATCCAAAAGGAACAGGATATACATTCTTCTCAAGAGCACATGGAACATTCTCCAGAATAGACCACATATTAGCCAACAAAAAGAGCCTCAGTAAATCCAAAATATTGAAATTCTAACAACCAATTTTTCAGACCACAATGGTATAAAACTAGAAATAAATTCTACAAAGAAAACAAAAAGGCTCACAAACACATGGAGGCTTAACAACATGGTCCTAAATAATCAATGGACCAACAAACAAATTAAAATAGAGATCAAGGTATATATAGAAACAAATTACAACAACACAAAGCCCCAACTTCTGTGCGACGCAGCAAAACCAGTCTTAAGAGGAAAGTATATAGCGATCCAGGCACACTTGAAGAAGGAAGAACAATCCCAAATGAAGAGTCTAACATCACAGTTATCGAAACTGGAAAAAGAAGAACAAATGAGGCCTAAAGTCAGTAGAGGGAGGGACATAATAAAGATCAGAGAAGAAATAAACAAAAATGAGAAGAATAAAACAATAGCAAAAATCAACAAAACCAAGAGCTGGTTCTTTGAGAAAATAAACAAAACCGATAAGCCTCTAGCCAAACTTATTAAGAGAAAAAGGAATCAACACTCATCAACAGAATCAGAAATGAGAACGGAAAAATCATGACAGACTCCACAGAAATACAAAGAATTATTAAAGACTACTATGAAAACCTATATACCAACAAGCTGGAAAACATAGAAGAAATGGACAACTTCCTAGAAAAATACAACCTTCTAAGACTGACCAAGGAAGAAGCACAAAAGTTAAACAAACCAATTATGAGCAAAGAAATTGACACGGTAATCAAAAAACTACCCAAGAACAAAACCCCCACCCCAGTTTTTACCTAGGAATTTTATGAGACACACAGAGAAGACATAATAAACATCTCCTTAAAGTTTTCCAAAAAATAGAAGAAGAGGGAATACTCCTAAACTCATTCTATGAAGCCAACATCACCCTAATACCAAAAGCAGGCAAAGACCCCACCAAAAAAGAAAATTACAGACAAATATCCCTGATGAATGTAGATGCAAAAATACTTAATAAAATATTAGCAAACTGAATTCAAAAGTATATCAAAAGGATCGTACACCATGACCAAGTGGAATTCATCCCAGGGATGCAAGGATGGTACAACATTTGAAAATCCATCAACATCATCCACCACATCAACAAAAAGAAAGACAAAAACCACATGATCATCTCCATAGATGCTGAAAGAGCATTTGACAAAATTCAACATCCATTCATGATAAAAACTCTCAGCAAAATGGGAATAGAGGGCAAGTACCTCAACATAATAAACGCCATATATCATAAACCCACAGACAACATTATACTGAACAGCGAGAAGCTGAAAGCTTTTCCACTGAGATCTGGAACTAGACAGGGATGCCCACTCTCCCTACTGCTATTTAAAATAGTACTGGAGGTCCTAGCCATGGCAATCAGACAAAACAAAGAAATACAAGGAATCCAGATTGGTAAAGAAGAAGTCAAACTGTCACTATTTGCAGATGAGATGATATTGTACATAAAAAACCCTAAAGACCCTAAAGACTCCACTCCAAAACTACTAGAACTGATATCGGAATACAGCAAAGTTGCAGGATACAAAATTAACACACAGAAATCTGTAGCTTTCCTATATACTAACAATGAACCAATAGAAAGAGAAATCAGGAAAACAATTCCATTCACAATTGCATAAAAAAGAATAAAATATATAGGAATAAACCTAACCAAGGAAGTGAAAGACCTATACCCTGAAAACTATGAGTCACTGTTAAGAGAAATTAAAGGGGACACTAACAAACGGAAACTCATCCCATGCTCGTGGCTAGGAAGAATTAATATCATCAAAATGGCCATCCTGCCCAAAGCAATATACAGATTTGATGCAATCCCTCTCAAATTATCAGCAACATTCTTCAATGAATTGGAACTAATAATTCAAAAATTCATATGGAAACACCAAAGAGCCCGAATACCCGAAGCAATTCTGAGAAAGAAGAATTAAGTAGGGGGGATCTCACTCCCCAACTTCAAGCTCTACTATAAAGCCATAGTAATCAAGACAATTTGGTACTGGCACAAGAACAGAGCCACAGACCAGTGGAACAGGCTAGAGACCTCAGACATTAATCCAAACATATATGGTCAATTAATATTTGATAAAGGAGCCATGGACATACAATGGCGAAATGACAGTCTCTTCAACAGATGGTGCTGGCAAAACTGGACAGCTACATGTAGGAGAATGAAACTGGACCATTGTCTAACCCCATATACAAAAGTAAATTCATAATGGATCAAAGACCTGAATGTAAGCCATGAAACCATTAAACTCGTGGTAAAATATAGGCAAAAACCTCTTAGACATAAACATGAGTGACCTCTTCTAGAACATATCTCCCCAGGCAAGGAAAACAACAGCAAAAATGAACAAGTTGGACTAAATCAAGCTTCAAAGCTTCTGTACAGCAAAAGACACCATCAATAGAACAAAAAGGAACCCTACAGTATGGGAGAATATATTTGTAAATGACAGATCCAATAAACGCTTTATGTCCAAAATATATAAAGAGCTCCCATGCCTCAACAAACAAAAAACAAATAATCCAATTAAAAAATGGTCAGAGGAACTGAACAGACAGTTCTCCAAAAAAGAAATACAGATGGACAACAGGCACCTGAAAAGATGCTCCACATCGCTAATTATCAGAGAAATGCAAATTAAAACTACACTGAGGAATCACCTCACACCAGTAAGGATAGCTGCCATCAAAAAGACAAACAACAACAAATTTTGGCAAGGCTGTGGAGAAAGGGGAAACCTCCTACACTGCCGGTGGGAATGTAAATTAGTTCAACCATTGTGGAAAGCAGTATGGAGGTTCATCAAAATGCTCAAAACAGACTTACTATTTTACCCAGGTATTTCACTCCTAGGAATTTACCCTAACAATGCAGCAATCAAGTTTGAGAAAGACAGATGCACCCCTATGTTTATCGCAGCACTATTTGCAATAGCCAGGAATTGGAAGCAACCTAAATGTCCATCGGTAGATGAATGGATAAAGAAAATGCGGTACATATACACAATCGAATACTACTCAGCCATAAGAAGAGGGAAAATCCCACCATTTGCAGCAACATGGATGGAGCTGGAGGGTATTATGCTCAGTGAAATAAGCCAAATGGAGAAATAGAAATACCAAATGATTTCACTCATCTGTGGAGTATAAGAACAAAGGATAAACTGAAGGAACAAAATAGCATCGGTATCACAGAACCCAAGAATGGACTAACAGGTACCAAAGGGAAAGGGATAGGGGAGGATGGGTGTGTAGGGAGGGATAAGGGCGGGGGAAGAAGAAGCGGGGTATTAAGATTAGCATGCATGGGGGTGGGAGAAAGGGGAGGTCTGTACAACACAGAGAAGACAAGTAGTGACTCTACAACATTTTGGTATGCTGATGGACAGTGACTGTAAAGTGGTTTCTAGGGGGGACCTGGTATAGGGGAGAGCCTAGTAAACATAAAATTCTTCATGTAAGTATAGATTAATGATAACAAAAAAAAAAGAAAGAAAAGGGGGATTACTCTCTGATATGATAAAACTAACTGTAAATCAACGATTAATGCATGCTTTAAGTATCCTTAACTTTGATTAGTTAAAGGGTGTGAGATGATCGGCTATGGAGGTACATTTTTCTGATAATATTCCTTTCTCTTAAAAGAAAAAATGAAAGCAGTTCCTTTGTGGTGACCTCCAATGAGTTCTACACAATGGTATAAAGGGCATATCAAAGTGTGGGCAAAGGGTCTGTTTGTCTTTATACAGAGGATCAAAGCCTAATTTGGCTACCCAGAAAATGAACTAAGATACGATATGAAGAAGAACTTCCAAAATCAGCACTCTCTGGAAGAGTCATACCAGAAGATGATCATCAAAAAACCTCAACAAAGATCCAGGCAATGCTGCAGTTGTAGCTGCATTCATCCCACCGGTTCCTGGACTTGCCATTGGAATGAAGAAGGAGACATCTAAGCTGGCCTGTGCATACAGTAAAATAACAAATTTGACTGGATCTATACTGTTGCAACTCAACCAAGAATTAGGAGAAGTGCAAGTTGTAGCACTCCAAAATCTTATGACTATGGACTATCTACTGTTAAAAGAACATAAGGAATGTGAACTGTCCCCAGGAATGGGTTGTTTTAATTTGTCTGGTTTTTCTCAGACTGTTCAAGTTCAGTTGGACAATATCCACCATATCATAGATAAGTTTTCACAAATGCCTAGGGTGCCTAACTGGTTTTCTTGGTTTCACTGGGCATGGCTGGTAATTATAGGTCTGCTTTGGTTATGTAACTGTATTCCTATTATGTTAATGTGTGTATGCAATATAATTAGTAGTTTAAAACCTATACATGGTTAAGTTACTCTACAAGAAGACATGTCAAAGAAATAATCAATTTTTCCATGTTATCTTCCATCTGCTACTCCTATAGCTTTTCTTCTTCCTTCCTAATTACATCCCTTAAATAGAATTAGTGCCTCATATCGAATTTACCGAGTATCACAATTCTTCCAAGTGGTAAAGATACCTCAAGACAAATGCTGGGCATAAAAGCCAAAGGGCATAAATCTTCAAAGAAGTAAAAAGCTAACCTTTTCAAACAATATTGCCTCTCTCTCACTTACCAACTTTACATTTCCCTGTATGGCCCCAGAAGATGACTGGTTAGCCAGAGACAGGTGAGATTACTCAAGGGAGGAACAAGCTAAGACAGGCACAGTCACAGGGGGGCCATCAGGTGAGAAATTGGGGATCAACAGAGGTGAGGCTTAGAACCTCACCTCCCCCCCCACCCCCTGTTTTGAGAGAAATCTTCTTCATCCATGGATGTTTTATTGCCCTTGTCTAGCTTGGATTAACACTTAGTCTACAGGCACACACCTGATCATCTACATTTGCTCTCTTAGAGCACTAAAGTATGTTTTCTACCTTTATCTTGCATCTACCTACCACTTCAGCATTTTATTAAAAAAAAATAATAGAAATAATAATAAGGGAGAAATGTGGCATTCACATATAAATCAAGAATAAAAATCAAACAAATATTCATATTTGACCTGATTGTTTATAGTTCATAATGCGTGATCAAAACCGAAAGTTTCTGTGATGACTGCCCTTGCACTGCTCACCATCTAAGAACTTATTCACTATGTAAGAACTTGTTCACCATTTAAGAACTTGTTCGTTATGCTTCAGAAGATTGGAGACTGATGAGAATTAGGCTGGGGGTGGATTAATGATTGTGCATTGAGCACTGAGTCCCGTATACAGAATTTTATTGTTGTTAATAACCATTTGATCAATAAATATGAGAGATGCCCTCTCAAAAAAAAAAATCTAAACTACCTATATTAAACCTACAAGGCTGGTTCCTCAGAAATAATTAACAACCTATGCGCTGACTTAAGGAATAGACTTAAGAATATACCAATGTTTCCAACTTATGATGGGTATGTTCAATACCACCTTTCTATTTCCAAACTTTAATAAAAGCCTTAGATACATTTCAAAAAAAAATTATAGATTAATACTATAGAGAGCCTTGACATTTTGAATACTGACTTCCTGTTTTACCCTGGGAACACATTAATTTCTTGCCACTACATTATCGTATGAGTTCTGAATTTATATATAGGGTGTAGAAAAATATTAACTATGATTTACATAGCTTCCAAAATATTATTTGGTCAAAGAAAATATCCAAACTTCTCTCTTTACTAGTAAAAAATCCAGTTTTGAGAACCATAATCACTTCCTGAAGATTATAGAACCAAATTTTTATTCTTCATAGATGTCATTATAATTTTAAAAATTTCTTAAACCTGTATAGAATCTGTGTGTACAAAACTATGTAAAATTTTGTTTTAAATCTTTAAAAAAGGACCCTGAAACACGCAGAGCAATGGCACCTAACTAGACTTTCAATAAATCCACAATGTGATTTCAGGCATTGAGTATTATAGATAATAAACTTCATAGAACCTTATGTATTTAGACATACAATTAAATAGAGCATTATTTCTTTATTCTGTTCAACTGAAAAGGTGTTAAAAATGTGGAGGCACAAGGAATGGACATAAATCATATACCTCAGATGGCCCCTCTCAAAATTCTAGCTGCCATCAGACAGACATAAAGTAGAGGTGCTAATGAGGGAAAACTGCTGAGCTCCTATTTCACTAGAGAGAGACATCAAGATTTTATCTTGCTTAACAACTTTCATGTTTTGGTGTTATGTGAAGTCTTAGTTCTTTCACTTAACATCATTTTTGTTCTCTCTCAAAATGTATATTAACTCTGCTTAGCCTCTGATTTTTCTAAACCAGCTATTTCAGCATGTTATCATTAAACTATTTACCTTATTTTCCTGAAGTGATCCAGGTATCCATCTCTTTATTACAAATGGTTACTGAATGCTATGATTAATCTTTCATGCAAAAGAGCAGCTCAACTTATCAAATGAAAATAGATATGATCAACCTACTGTAACAAGACTAATTAAATATGTATTCTCTAAATTAGTAAAGTGGAAAACAGCATCAAAAAAGTTTTTCTCTGGAAAAAATAAAAATGCTACATTATCTGTTTTTTCTTTTACTTTATAATAGTTTTTCAATAAAAAATATAAATGGATTTCAGATTCTCAGCCTTAAAATACTTATGGAAGACCTATACCTGCATCATATTTTCCAACAGGACCTCACTAACAAGTAAAAGGAATTGAAATAGAGCTCCTCTGATATTATAAGGCAAGCAATTCAGTCTTTGTCTCTACAAAGTCCAAAGAACCACAAATATTAAAAGTGCAAGCCAAGCAGCACTTGACAAGACAGCTTAATAGTTACTGCTTCAGGTGATAATTTCAAAGTCTGTGCATAAGCATCTTGCTTCTCTGAATATTCTCAATTAAGAAGAGAAAAACTGTAATTTTCTTTGATGATAGAATCTATCATGGTGGGATTTTATTTATTTTTCTTTTCAAATGTCTAAAGTACAAATGAAGCCTCACATTTTCTCTTCCTAATGAATGAATAGAAAAACTTTAATTTAGATAATTATGGCCACAATCCATTCAGAGACTCAAATAGGTAATATATACACATTTCCCATAGATATCTGCTCCTCTTTCAACAAATGCACTAAGAAACAGACTAAAGTATTTTATTTATTTTGGATTGCCTAGCTGAAATAAAGCTGAATTCTTCCATTTTTTATCCCTTTTAATACAAAATGGAGATCTTGCTGTCCTCAGCAAAAAAACATAAAGAAGAAATGAGATACTGAAGAAAAAGAAACATTCATCAAGAACTTAAGAATGTGGCAGGATATTCCTAGACACTTTTACAAACGTCATGTCAAGGAGATTACAGTAGTTTAATGAAGGGCACAAATATAAAAATAATATATTAATTTCAATTTGGGGGGGTTTCCCAGCATCTCATGGTTTAATAAAAGTATTTGCTGGTCCTTTGATTACTACAAATAACTTGCCTGGACATTTCAGAAGGAAGGTTACTTAATGGAACATAGTGGCTGTGCCTCTGTACTTCAAGTCTAACAACTAGTCATGAGCACATGCTTGTGTCTGTATTTGTTTACTCCTTATTCCTATTTCTTTGCTTTAAGATGAAATAATAGGTTTCACACAATTATCCTGGGCTAGCTCATTTTCTCTGCCAGATCCTTGGGCTTGCTTCTTTTCCCGCTGGGTACTGAATATTCCAAGTTAGTTGCATTCTAACCCAATTTCTCACCAGGCATCACACATCAACTACATTCATCAAAGCAGTGGAAAAGAAAAAGGACTTATTTTCATACCCATATGTGTATCATGGGGTTACCCACTTTTCCTACCCAAGCCATTAAGAACAACTTCCTCTCTGCCTGCCCCTCATTGCCGAGTTAAGTTTCTTGCACCAAGCTCCTATTGTCTCATACCTTGATAGCACTGTTCTCACTTCCAGTCCCCTAGCCTATGCATCACTCCCTTTGCGTTCAGAATTTGAAAATACTGACTCAGGACACATAGACTCCCTAGAACCTCCCCTTATATTGTGTCCCTGAATACATAGTAGGAATCATCCTGTGAACAGAGTCCATCCTGACCTTTCCAGTTATCAGGGGGGTCTACTGTTCAGTTCTATTTTCATTGTTGTGTTTCCATGTATCTTGTTTCTTCAGTGAGATTAATATATTGATATTAAAGTACAGTGGTAAGAAACTTTGTAGTAGAGGCCTGAATACAAATATTTGATTGGCCTTGTACAGAGGAGAGATTCTCAGCCTGAAACCCTAGCTTAGTCCCAGTTTTCACAATGTCTAGATGGATAAACTGAGACCCAACCACACTGGCCCCATAATCTAGAGTGAAAATGAAAACTTTTCCCAACATCTAATACCCAATATAAAACATCATAAGGGGCCTTAAAAGATCTGGTCCTAGTGTTCATTTCAGAAATGAGGAAATTGAATACCAGGCAAACAGAAAGAATTTTCCCAAGTTCACAGAGGACCACCCTGACCATCTGAGCATTCCCTCGGCCTGTGTCTTCTACCTGTCTTTTTGTCCATATCTCCGTCTTGATGTGTGAATTTTTATGTGGGATTCCTTGATTCACAGTATTGATTGCTACCCTACTCTGTCAAAACTAAATTCACATTTTTTTAGACATCATAACTATATATTTTTTTCCTTGCTTCTTTCTTTCTTTCTCTTCCTTCCTTCCTTTTTCTATATATCTCAATATTCTGAAATACCAACATGAGGGTAAACACATGATCATCTTATTCTCCACTATCTTTGAGTCTGACAGTATTTACCAAAGAAGAACACTTGATAAATATTTTATAATGAATGGATCTCAAACATGTACATATACCTCTTTTGTCCAGAAATCTGCTAATTTGAAATGTGAGATAATCCAAACATAGTAAATAAGTGATTGAATGATTTACCTTGAATTTTATAATCAAATAAGAAGAAAAGTATATGAATTCATATTTTTCAAAATTAGACTTCAATAAAATGCTTTAAGCAGTTTAAGACATTTTCTTATCCCAATAATTTATGAAATAATTTTGAATGTGTTTTGCATGTTAACCTATAAAACTATTTTTCATTAGCATTAAATTTTACCAATTATAACTTACAGCTTAGTTTAGATATGTTATTTTTTGAGCATGGTATGTTCTAAAATTTTCAGTTTTTATTTTTTTTACTCACTAATTTTTTTCACCATTCAGATTAAAACCCCAGGATACTAGATATCAGTTAGTGGCACTATACCTTATTTCATATTTCAGTGACATGATATTAAGGTTGTTAAAGTATTTTCATTCTGAAAGTAATGTAAAAATATGGGTTGGAATCAAATTCTTCCAGCTTTCCTCTGATATAGCATAACTTTATAGCAAGACATTGTTTACTGTATGAATGATTCTTTGAATATAGGCATAACTGACCATTATTCTTTAACATCACAATAGTTTGTAAAATACCTTCTGAAAATAAATAATAAATGAGTTCTAGGAGTCCCATTTTTTTCACAACATTTTTAGGTGCCACTTAGGAAGTTGTGTGTGTGCAGTAGTAGTTTGCTAATTTTACTGAAGATATCTTGATCTCAAATTATTAGTTAAATGCTATTTTTAAAAGAGCAGTACCTTTCCATGGTCTTAGAAAAAGCCTGGGAAATAGTTTGAATCTGTTCTCAAATTTATAAGTCAGGCACTTTACCCATTTTACCCAGTAAGTAATACATTCCAATTGCTACCTCATATGTTTACCTAAAGTCTAAAATTTCTAGAAGTTTCCTGCTGTTGAAAAAATCAGATGAAATGAAATATTAAAAAATGAGAAACATCAAACACACCCAAAGTTCTTCTGTTTTATTACAGTAATTTATATTATTATCAGATTTTTAGCTCCATGATTTCATTTTTTTTCCATTTTTCTAAACTGATTAAAATTTAATGAAATATACTCAAGTAAAGACCTAGATGATTTGCTTATTTTCTTGTTTTTTCCAAGTGCATAATAAATTACTAATATTTTCTTCATAACATTTTATAAGACTTACTATACTTACATAAAATCATTATGTTTTTCCTCCCTAATGTACATACAACTGAACTCACTTGTCTGTGTGTGCATGCAGAAGTCAGCCGTTATCTAACATTCAATCCAGGGTATTTCCTCTGAGAGAAACTGGGTCAGAAAATCCTCAAAGAGTCAGTAACTTAGGTACATACTTAATGGCAGAAAAGGTGAAGAATCCTATTATTACTGGGACACACTTGTTTGCTCTGTCTGTTACACTATCTTTGATGTGTGACTGTCAACTAGAAGTTGCTTCTCATTAGGAAGAAATACTGTATTATTAAGACCAGAGCATGTTGGGTTCAAATATGAGTCTCTAGCACACCTGTGCAGTGGCAGCCCCACTGCTTAAACAGTGAGAGTCAAATAAAAGATCAAACGGCATTCTAGGTCATAATACTTTGAAAGATATTTTGTTGTAATTCAAAGGTGATCCTGGAAGGTGTGAAAACCTGAAAGCTAATGCTGTACGGGAAGAACAGTTTAGAGCTACAGGAAGTCAACCGGCATTTCAGATTTGTTTTCTCATTAAACACTATGTGCATGACATAATCATTAGGAACACAACCATATCATTTTGCAGATGAGTAAACTGAGGCCAGAGCAATTGACACACTAATCAGTGACAAAATAATATCTCTAATCAGCACTCTGTGATATTACTTGTTTCCTCCTTTGAAGGATTAAAATTATAATGCATAAAATATAGTGGCACATGAGGTCATTTTAACCAAGAAAAACAAATTTTTCATTACCCAATAAACTAGGTATTTATGTTTTCAAAATATAAAATTGTGGGTTTTTGTTGTAGAATTACAGCATACATCCTTCCTTGATCAGTTTCCTGACTTTGGGATCAAGACCATGCACAGTTCATTGAGCGACAGAAACATCTCAGTTTTTATGCACAACCACCAGGACAAAATGGTTTCAAAATGAATAAAATACGTAGGATAGAGTTTCAGTTTTAGAAATTAAACCCAATAGCTGTGGTTATTTAGTAAAATAAATATGACAAAATGTATCAGCTTTCAACAAAAATCATTTGAATCAACAATCTTGTTATATTTTCTCAATAATATATTAGAGGGGAAAAAAGATTGCATCAAATAGGAATTAGAGTTGTTTAAAACATCTTTTAAATTCAAATAAGTATAATGTGGTAGTATTACTAGAAATGACTCAATTCATTTTCTATGTATGAAATAAAGTTAAAGTAGACAACTTTATTGCCTATGGGACAGAACAAATATTTATGGGCTCAAATTCAATTCATGAATCAAAATCATTTGAGGAAGAAATTAAAACTTATAATCTTATGTGAATATTTCACAGGGAAATACATAGACACTTGGACATCTATGTACAACACTAAATATGAATGGCAAAAGGGATTTTTTTGCTTAGGAACACAACTGACAGTGTTTATTTCCTTTTAATGTTATAGTCAGTAATTATTAAAAAAATAAAAGGTCATAAATTCTTTCTTCATTTATTCTTTAAAAAAAATTGAAAAAATATCCAAGTCCAGAATATACAAATTGGAGACTGAAAAAGTCAAAAGGACCATATCGGATAAAATATGCACAGAAAAGTTTATGAACACAACCATATCATTTTGCAAAATGCATATCATCGGCAAGAAAGTATTTCTTAGTAAAATACTGAAATGAGTATAATCTAAAAACAAAAAGAAAATGCATATATCATGACTGCTTATTATTTGTTATTCCACTTTTAAGAAGGCATATATTAAATAGTTTCACATTATATAAAATGATAAAATACATCATGAATACATCAAGTTTTAAAGTCTGTATTTTTTTCCTTAAAAAATACTTAGGAAAACAAATTCAGACTTATTAACTGGTCAATAATTTTAAAAGGTAGAATGAGTTAAGTGGATAAGAATAATTGAAGTTAACAATTTAATAAAGTGAATTAAAATCTTAAATAATCTCATTAGCATTTTGTCCAAAAACAGTCCCATGTGGTACATCTAGTTTGTCAGAAATATTGTGCCACGAGTTATAATTTTAAAAGCAGCTATAAATAAATAAATTAATAAATCACTGATCTAGTTTAGTTCTGTTTTAATTACAGTATATATTGGGACACCTCCATGCTTAAGCTACAGTAGCTTACCACTATGTATTTTCTATTATGTTATACCAAAGGTGGTCAGTCCAACATTTAATAATATATAAAACTGTGGTAATATAATCTTTTGTGCATTACTATAAAAGTTTACATAGTTCTTGAGTTTATATCTTTCTAAAGAGATGATTGTGATCTCAATTACATACTGTTTTTTTTATACATACTTATATATAAACACATATACCATGGAGATTTTGAGATCTAAGGAGTCATGTATCTCCTGTGCTGCAGGATTTCATAGTGGGCACACACCATGAAGAATTACTTCATAATAGTCATGAGATGTTACAGATGGTCTCCATAACAGTTAAAATTGTAGAGAGACATTACTACTTTCTTTATATATATACTGCCCTATTATATAGATAGCTACAAATTCTGTGGGTGGAGAAACTTTCTTTTCAAAGCAATATAAACATTTCAGTAAATGAGAAAAAAGTGATTTCACTTGGGATTCAATTTAATAAAAATAAAGTAGATTAACCTCTGGTGCGCTTAATGTTTCAGGCAAAATAGATACAATCATACCCTTGCTGTTCTGGAAAAAAAAGTTTCAGTAAACCATTTGCAACTCTGGATTATTTATCCAGCCTCTAAAATAGATCAGAAAATATAATGTCTGTGCCCTCTGGTCTTTATTCTGCCCTCATTTTTCAATAGGTAATATTATACTTGTGATGTAGGCCTTGAAAACAGCACTCATAAATCAATTCTTTATCTCCCATTAATCATGTTCTTGTAATCAGTGGTTATTCAACATGAATTTCCATCTCATTTTTTTGTTGGGAAATGGCCAGATTAGGGCTTTGCACTTATGCAAGTTCTATTGTCATGATATGAACTAATGTGCCCTGTATCAACTTGCCACAGCCATATTAAGGATATGCTATAGCATTAGAGGCTTTCTATAGTTAGTGTGTTGTACACTCAGGAGCTGGAACTTCCACAGGGAAGTTTTATTTTTCAGAATTCCAGCACATCTCTCTTTGATATATAAGTAATACAAGGAACAACCATGGATCCTTTGCAAATTCTTCCTCTTGCATTTGTTGAGATGTGTCTGGCACAAAAACTGGTCTCAACAAAAAGTTACTCTTTGAATAAAAGTTTCTATTTGCTAGCAAAAACTTAAAATAGAAGTTTACCGTGCTTATTCTAAAATGACAATTCTATATTTCTAGTGTTTATTTTTACATGGTTGGATCAAATTTAATTTTGACCTATATTAGACTGCAGAATTTTATAATAAGACCGCAGTATCTGAGGACAGTGATTGGTTAGTATTTTAGAAACTTTTTTGCCTATCAATTCAACCTGAATATTTTATTTGATTAAATTAATCTTTTGTTTGAGAATTACTGTGAAAATGGCTTTTTCTAAGAATTCTAGGCATAAAGTCTTTATAGCATTAGTGGAACTGCAACACTAGGAAACAGAAAACTTAACGTTTGCTCTTTCTGTTTCTGACCATATTTTTTCCTTATCTTTCCATACTGTCTTTAATCATTAAGAAGCCTTTTTCTTTGGTTAATAAACACAAGTGGGAATAGTGATATTGTTTTTGCAATTTGATTTTAATCTTAAAATTAAAATTAAAACAAGTTACTAACTGTCTTTTCCTCTGCTTATCAACACAATCCCTTTCATCAATTTATTCTAGGAAACATAAAACAAGCAAATGCAGATAACAGCTAAGTCTAGTTATGGTACAGAGATATAAAATTTTTCAGCCTAAGGAAACTTAGATAGTGTCTGATACTCTATAATTTATTTGTAGGAGAACAAACAGGACCCTTTATTTGATAAAGGATATAGCAGTAATTTTAAAAAGTAATTGTCCCTTACTTGTATTTATTGGTCTGTTTGCTATACAATTAATAGTTTTACTGTTATATAATTAATAGTCCTTAGAAAAGAATGGTCCAGTGGGCTATTGGACATCTCAAACTCTTTGATAACATTTCTTTATTCCACTTTTGGCTGTTTATACTGAATATAGGGCAATTCTTCATCCAATGTGTGTTTATTAGGAGAAAAATAGGCAGATATGGAATCAAGTTTTAGAAAGGTTGTAGGAAACAGAGACTTTTCTATTCTGCCACAGGGAATATATGATGGTAACTAAATTTGGACAGCTGTTTGGCAATACATGGTAAATTAAAAAGTATTTTAAACTAGGATTTTCACGTGTGACTGGATACATATGCCAAGATGATACTTCCAACATTGTAATGATCAAACATTAGAAACCACTTATATGACCATCAATAGGAATGAATAAAATGTGTTATATTCATACTATATACCTCACCATATAAGAGTTAACATTAATTCATTTATATAAAAATTGCAAATACATACTGATAAGGGTAAAATACTAAACTTTAAAGGCATCAAACCATTTAGCTGTATTTAAAAAATCATTAAAATAATACTATAAATTATATTTTATTACATCCATGTAATCATATGGTGGTAAAATTACAAATAACAGCAAAAATTATACTAAATTCATGAGGATAGATAAATAAAAAAGATCCAATCTAAAAAAAAAAGATTGAATAAAAAAATGGACAGGGCCTCAAAGACATCTAGAATTAAAAAAGAACATATCGACATATGTGTAATGAGCATCCCAAAAGAGGAGATGAGAGGAAAAAAACAACTGGCAAAATATTTGAATGAATATCAGTGTTTTCCCAAATTTGAAGGAAAACATTAATGTACAAACCCACATGCCCACTGAACCCAATCAATGTACATACAAAGATCCATGCCCAGACAAACTGCAGTAACACTGCTGAAAGCCAAAACATTAAAATAATTTTTGAAAGCACAGAGTGGAAAACTGCTCCTCAAGTAGAGAAGCACAAGAACAAAATAATTAGCTGACTCCTCAGCAAAATCAGTGCAGGCCAGAAGAGAGTGGGATGATGTATTTGAAATGCTGAAAGAAAAAAAATTGTCAACCAAGAATTCTATATCTGGCAAGATAAACTTTCAAAAATTAAGATAAACTCAAGTTTCACTAGTAAAAACTAGAAAATCCACTTAGAAAATGGACAAAATACATGAATAGACATATTACTGCAGAGGACATTCAGATGGCAGGTAAACATATGAAAAGACTTTGAATGTCATTAACCATCAGGGAAATTCAAACTAAAACTAAAGTCACAATGAGATATCACTACCTGCCTATCTGAAATGATTCAAAAAATATTTTAATAGTGACAACACCAAACAACGATGAGGATGTGGAGAAATGGGATTGCTCAAACATTACTGGTGAGAATGTAAAATGGTACAGCACCTTGGAAAATAGGCAGTTCTATATAAAACTAGACATGTAATTATTATATAGTGCAGTCACTCTTCAACATTAATCTCAGTAAATGGAAAATGGAAACTTATTTTCACACAAATACCTATACATACATGTTCACGGCAGTTTTATTTTTAAAAGCCCTGATATAAGAATCTGCCCAGATAACCTTCAAAGGGTGAGTGGTTAAACAAACTTCAGTACAAATGTACCATGGGATACTGCTCAGCAGTATAAATAAACAAACTACTGATATAAGTAACAACTGGATCTCCAAGGAATTATGTTGAGTGAGAAAAATCAATCTAAAAATGTTCAATGCAGTATGAGCTAATTTATGTAATACTGTTGAAATAACAAAATTTTAGAAATGAAGAGGAGCTGAGTGGTTGCCAGAGGTTAGGGATAGGAGAATGTGGGAGCAGGAGAAATTTGCATATGGTCTTAAAAGGGCTGAGAGATCCTTGTGCTACTGTTTTTGTTTGGTATTGCAAAGATGGTGAACATACAGACTTACAAAGGTGATGTATTTGTATAGAAGTTAATATACACACACACTGAAAAGAAAAGGAGAGAATTGAGAGATACAGAGAGGAAGACTAAGAGAAATTGTTACACAATTAATGAACATCAACAAAAATTGGACTTCAATTGTATCTGACTTTAAAGCTCATGTTTCAATTCATTTAATTTAAAGCTTAATTCACTTAAATTTACTTAAATTAATTTAATTCATTTAAAGCTCATGTTTAATTCATGATGCTTCCCAAAGTAAGACAAAGAGTTTATGGTAAACAGTCATTCCTAGGCACACTAATGAATGGAGTAAAGGAAATTAATCCTGAATATTCTTCCCAGTATATTTTATTCCAAAAATTCTACTTTGTAGTTTATTTTGTTTAACCTTGGATTGAAACTGAAGTTGTTAATTAAAGTAATGTCACTCAAAGCACTTTCTATGAGCTAGAATCCCGGTAAATATTTCATGGAAAACAAGTGTTCTTTAGTGAGACAACTATGGAGCTTTCCTAGTGTATCTCTTTTTAAGATAGTAACATTGAAAGTGTTGAGAACTTGCACATCTGTAAATTTTATGTAACCTATACAGTAAATCACTATAGCATACACTATTGTATAGTAAAACTTTGCAATAAAATATTCTATTTAGTATATATTGTACTATTTTCCACACTTGTAGAGCCAGAGAACTCTTTTATTCACAACACATATGAGCAGTTTGCTTAGCATTCCACAGAACATATTTTGAGAAATATTAGGTTATGACATTGATTGATCATTGCTTAGGTGTAACCAATTACGGGGCTATCATATAATAATGACTTAAATTCTCACTACTCCCCTGTTGCGCATTTTTCATAGTACTTGATTTATATTCTGCTGTTGGTTTACAAATCTGTATCCTCCAATAAATTCATTCCATGTCAAAGGAACCTATTGTCAATTGTGTATCCTCAATGTTTAGAATTATGTCTGGAGGGCTGTACAAATTAAATATCTATTGAGTGTATGTATGTAAGCATGAAAGAATGAGCAAATGAAGGCATGAATGAGTGAATGAAAAATACCAAGAGCCATTTGATTTACTGCTTTACTTGGTGGTATTCTGGGATCTAAAGCAAGGAAACAGAAAGAACCTTTGAATGAGTTATTTCTCTCTTTTTCTAGAAGCAATTTAGTCAAAGAACACTTGGCATGTCAACCCAGAAATGTTGCCAGGCTTTTGCTCTGGCCACTGTTCTTTTCTTCTCAATAATAACTCCCACCAGAAGTATGAAAAGGAAACAAAGAGAAGGTTAAACTCTATTCTGTCAAATGTTGTTAACAGTTGGCAGCTCCAAGAAAGGTTTTACCGTGAAGAGAATTAAACCTAGTAGATGAGGGAGCCACCTGAATCACT
Organism: Manis javanica; assembly: GCF_040802235.1. Lineage (NCBI taxonomy): Eukaryota > Metazoa > Chordata > Mammalia > Pholidota > Manidae > Manis > Manis javanica. Next base: position 121,367,138 of record NC_133160.1, on the reverse strand, counting down.
GTGGATTCATTCATCCGTGTGTCTCTGTCCCTAATGATCACTGGTGACAGTTGCCAAGGCTATGGAGGTCACAGAAGACTGTAAAATTTTACTAAGTGGTCAAAACAGAACATTTAAATATTCATGTGAATAAAAGCACAATTTGTTTTGTGTGATGTTGAGGCTTGTTTGTATCAGTTTCCTTTCTTTTCACATAAAATAGGATCTTAAATTTATATATTTGTACCTGAAATTTCTATCTTGACAAGATCTAATTAGATGGGCTAAATGAAAAGTTCAAACATTTGGATATAGATCCTCTTTTATTTAGCCCTCCTGTAGAAGATTATGAGACCTAATGACTCTTGGTCACACACTCCAGTTCACTTGGCCAAATGAAGAAGCTAGTTACAAGAAATAGAAATTTTCTTTGATATATAACCTGAAGAGCGTTGAAGAAACAAAGAGAGTTTCTTTGATATATAACCTGAAGGGTGTTAATAATTATTTGATTCTATTTAATTATAACCTTTGAAAAAGTACATATCAAAAGAAAAATGTTAGAAATGTAATTATCTCAAAATAACAAAGCAAATACTTATTGAAATTTTTAAAAAGCAAAAAGTTTTATAGATCTCAATATTCATGATTGCATTTTGCTTTAATTGAAGATCTCAGTGAACCTTTAATTCATTAATTTCATAAGAACTGTCATATTTTAGAGGTGACCACTTTGTAGCATCATCTAGGCAGAAATATTCTTGACCATCTTTATCCAAGCAGTGTATGGTTTCATAAAATCTAACTGCTGCCGCATATTTCTGCAATTTTTACAGAGCAACTAATATGTCCCACGTGTGCTCAAATACGTCTTTCTCATATTCAGTGACAAAGTATACTTATATTCATGAGAAGATGATTGCATTTATGATTCTGATAAATTCGCATATTGAAAGTTCCATTCATAACTAAACAGAGTTAATATATGAGTAAAATACATACTTGTCCTAGTCACAAGTTTTCTACAAATGGGCCAACTTGCCAGCTCTTTGCATATGTACATTCACTGATAATGCCTTACACAGAGGCATTTATACAAATCCATTATAAACAGTTTAGTGTATTCAATATAACTGAAAAACAATGTATTTAATGACTACAAGTTATATTTGAGAAGTGAAGGGTCTTCAGATTTTCATAAACCATTATCAGATCAATATACATATATGCATGTTTAAGCAGTTTTAAAAAATATAGACTATCTTTGTTAGCAGAAAGACATCAAAAAATGAGCCTTGGTATTTAATAATAGAATAAAAATTCTATCTAACAGAATCAGTATCTATAAAGAATATATAACTATAAAAACTGCATATTAGTATTAAATAATTGAATTTGATTTATGCAACCTGTTTTTGCAAATGTACTTATAAATGAAAAATGAATAATAACTGAGATAACATTTTTTTCTATTTAAACTACCTTAATTCATTTTTTTCTCTTTAACTAAAATACCTTAAAGCTAACAGAATTAAACATTCAGCAAAAGATGCACTGAGTCTCATTAATGTGTGTGTGTGACACATACAGGTCAGGTTTTTCCAGGTAAGTATATCTGTGCACAGAATTCTCATTATTTAATCAGGTCATGATTATAAAAGAAAAAAATATATATGTATGTATATGAAAACCACAGCTTTATATTTACATATGTAAAACCGAGTTTTTTATTTTTATTTCTTTCTAAAATATTTATTTATACTAGTATCTCTTTTTTTTCTATTTCAATTGGTAATACTGTTGCAAAGCTCCTACATTCTTTTATTCTTGACTTAGTCTGGATGACCTTCAAACATTTTTCAAATACTGATTTAATCATCAATTGTATCATAACTACCTTTGCTGGTTATTAAAAATGCAGATTATTGGCACTATACATGACTTACAGAATTCTGTGGCCCAGGAATATGTATTTTTATAATACATGATAACAATTGTTTAAAATTTATTGAAAACTTAAAATATCCTAGAACATTCCTAAATGATTTAACACAGGTTATCCTGACCATAGTACAATGAGGAAACTACTATTTAGATGAGAAAATTAGGAAATTTAATGAGTTATGGAACTAGGATTCTGGCAATATCACCTCAGAATCCTGGCTCTTGACCACTTGCCACATACACATCCTCTCTTGGTTGAGTCTAATGTCTAGCCAGGTTTCTATAAGAATGTCTAATAAATTTGGATGAATATAGACACTGAATCATAGATACTTATAGTGTGCCTGTTTCTCAGACTAAACAAAAAGTTCCTTGAGAGAAGGAACACTATTCATATTTTGGATCCTTCAGCAAAATTTGTGTTTTTGGTACATATTTGTTGAATTGATTCTTTTTTTGAGTCCACCAAGTAGAAATTCACCAAAACCATCTGCACTAACGAAATACTATATACCAAACCTTCCTTTCATGATACAACTTATTCTTCTATCATTGACTTAAATACTTATAACCAATCCCCTTCTTAAGAGTCTTAACTCAGTTTTTATGAGGATCAACTTTTATCACCATTAATTATGTTATTATTTTTTTAATTTAGTATTTTGAACATGTTTAAATTCTTAAATTTACTATTTGTAATTGCCTCTGGCTGATGTTCTAGAAAGCTAAATGAAATGGCCAAAACTATACTTTGTTTTCAAAGCATAAGGCCAAGGTTTCAGGTCTGAAAATACAAAGAAAGAAACTTAGCTGGATCAAAAAGAATTTGTGCACCCTCCCTCAAGTTACAATCTATATGCACACTGTTCTTTTAAATATATCAAATTAATGTGATATTGCTTCATGATACTTGAATCTCATTTTTTTCTGTGGACAAATGACTATCATTCTTTTAGCTGTGTACAGAAACACAGGTTGCATTTTTTTAAATTATACCTTTTTTGTATTTTGTTTATGGCAGTTACACAGAATGGACAATCATTCAAAATCTATCTATAGGCTGATATAACCACTTTTTACCCCAAGAATCAAAGTCAAATAGTATTTCAGCTCTTGAATGGCTATACAAATATTGCCATGAAATGAAAGCAGCCCCTGATATTGGTTGTAGTCTTGTTTAGCTGAAGGTATGCTAAAACAGAAAAGAAATCAATAATTTCTTAAAACAAAGAAAATTTTAAAGAAATGCTCAGAACATGATTCAGAGAACATGAAAGTCAGGTAATGACACTTATAAACTTATAAAGGCCTCACTGCCTTCCCCAGATGTAAGGAAAAAGTAGAAAAGCCACAAGGCAATATGGTTTCCATCTAACAAATAGGTGGGGAAAAGAGCAGAAGTGAGGAACGAATATTAAGGCTGTAGCATGCTTCAGCTGTGTATCATCAGACATTCATATATATATTTCTATGAACCAAGTCACCATTTTTTCCATGATATATTGAAACTCATTAGGAAAAGCAAAGGAGTAATTGCTAACTTGAGAATTCGTCTTGGAAAATGATTCTCCCTTTAATCAGAATATAGCCTTGTTTGAATAATGAACACTGTAGCCATATTTATTGAAGTTAAACAAGAACAGAATAAATAAAAACACCGTAAACATCACTTTTTCTATACAAATTGCTTCCTTCTTCACATATGCTGGCTATAACAATATGCACCAGCCTGGAAGACATCTAGAGCCAGAAGCAGTAAATATTATGGTGGCCAAAGGCAGAATGGAGCCAACAAAAGTATTGGCATAGTGACTCTAGATTTTAAACCTTTTGAAGGTAGAGATAAAATATGCATATTTGATTATTCAGTGCCAAATACTGGCACATAAGTGGGTTATAATGTTTATGAATTAATATTTACAACTTGTTTTCTTCATTAGACTCTGAGCAGCATGAAGTCTGTCTTTCATGTCTCCGTTTACAAGATAAACCCTACTAGTACAAAACTGATTTACAACGAATGTTATTTCTTTTAACAAATGAATTAAGGAACCAACAGAAAGTTGAGGAGGGTTCAGAAATCATAATCTATAAGAAAAATTAAGATTCAGGACAAGAAATAAAATCAAATGCTCTGGAACAAGAATTTGGTTGAAATATTGGGTTATTGTAGGAAACTCTTCCATAGGGTTTAGCATATGTTAGGACTTCTAGCATATTGATGTATTTAATCCTGGGCATCTCCTGAGTGTTCTTCTGTATCCAGTGCTAGGTTGTGTGTGTGTGTGTGTGTGTGTGTGTGTAGTGTCTGTATGTGGATGTGTTTCTGAGTGTGTTAAAGATTTGGAAACACAAAGAGTGGGTGCATTGGCATGAACATTACCATCACTGCTCTGAGTTCAAACGAGAAGCTGTAGTCCATTAAATTCTCACATTAAAGTTTCACTTAGATTCTGTTTTGCTAAAGCCTAAAGAGTATGATTGAACCTTAGATGGGAGTCTTAAGGTTAAAATTATTCAGTCAGGCCCAACTTGCTCTAGGCATCATTATTTTAGTCCTGTAATAATTGCATTCTGTTCAGATTGCTTTATTCTACAGAAAAGTAACTTTTTGTTTAGAATCAACTCTAAACAGTGTTCTGTTTGGTACACTCTTAAAAGATGAACTATAAACTTATTGCAATATTTGATTAAATCTACCAAGAAGGGTTTGGATAGACATGCTGAATTAGAAATTATGATAAATGCCATAACAATGTAAAGGTTTTCTAGAAAAATGCTTACAGCTTCATTTAGTTTATTTGTTCATCTATGGACCTGGATGAGTTTACCAAAGTGTGTTCAAGGAAGAGGGAACATGGCATATTTAAAAACCACCCTGGACAGGAAGTGTTCCTTTCTATAAATGAAGATACCAGTTTTATATCATTCCCAAATGCTAGCCAATAGACCATGATGAAGTCTTCACTAATTCTTAAGTAAATGAGAAAAATGTAGTAGGTATTTCATAGACCAAATTTGTTTGATTTAATGGATTATTCTTTACTTTGGGATTATATGTGTCTTATTATTTTAGTATTAGAATTCTCTTTTTTGATGAAATGATAGTGATAATAGAGGGGAGCTTATAGGTTTGGACTTAGGAAGTGCTTCGAGTTTTATTTTAATCACCAACTGATGAACAGTATAACAACCCTACAATTCTAGGAGATGCTTTTAAGGTTTTTGCCTGTGAAGAAGGAGGAATGAATGATGACTCCAAGAATAAATGTGATCTGGCTTTTGAGGTAAACTGTACATAGTATTCAAGCTTCAACTTCATGAATTTCAATTCTTAACAAGAGCAGAGTGGCTGGTGCATTATGTAAAGATTTAGCAGGGCTAAGAACTGTCAAATTATGTATTAAAATTTAACTTTAAGGGTATATACTCATTATATTACAATTTATTATCAGCTGATTTGGATAAGTAGGTTTTGGCAATTTGATTTATGAAATGGTAGCACTTCATATTACTGATAACTAACCTATCTGAATTTTGGAAATCATATTCTCATAACAAAACATTTTTATTAAAAGAAGTTGGGTTCTTAAGCCATAGGTCTCACAAAAGACTAGCAACATATGTAACATATAATTAGTGTATATGATATAGTGTCTGTGAACACATTCAAAATTACTGTTAAGGATATCTGGTGTTCATAGTTCTGTTATAACAATTCCAATGGTCTGAATCCATATTCCTGTAAATGAGGAAAATTTCCTTTCCAACCACCTATTCATTTACTTATTCATTCATTCAACAGTTATACTGATCACCTAATATGTTCACAATAATGAAATGGGACTCATAATAAAAAAGAAAGACAATTGTGTATTTCTTAAACCTATTCTTCACTTGGTGTTATAAGAGGCATATGATAATAAGATCAATATAACAATATAATATAACGTTGGTTTTTGATAAATACTAGAAAGGAAATATTAAGCCTCTCTTACAGCTTTCCAAGATGGATATAGTGGCAGGAGGCTCCAGAGTTTAGAATTCTAAACATATTCAGAAGAGCCACTCCTTGGAGACTGAGGCATAAAAATCTTGGGATCAGTGGCTTCGTAATGACTGCCTGAATAGGAATACTTTTGCCTTACCATATAAGGGTAATATATCATATCTATTATTATGAGTATCATGGAACACTATAAAAATTCTTAATGAAGTCACAGGAAAGACTGTGATACATAGTATCTTCTTCTTAGAAATAAATGCGCAATTAACAACCATGTGCTTTGATAGTACTATGGCAGCTTTATTATTAGCAATTAAAGTTTAAAGTTTAACTTGACAAAATTATTAAATTCCAGGTAAAACTTTAGACAAATACAAAAAATGTATATATTCACATCATCAGTAGCCAATGACAGTGGATAAAACTTAAGATAAAACACATCACCTAACAGCTAGCTTCATATTTCACTATTACCAAATACAATACAGGTCAGAAGTGAGGAAAACAGAATTCGATTGAATAGCCTGAAGAGATTTATGATAACGGAGGTAAAATTAAAGTGGAAAGAATTGTTATACTTCAAGAGAAGTTAAATAGGAGCAGATGAAACAGTTTTGGTGACATTTCAAAACCAAATATTGAACCCTTTCAGATGTAATTGTCAGTATTCAGTGCCTTTCACATTAATGATTCACAAATCCACTGCTGAGAGTGGTTGCCACATTCAAGGATATGCAACTTGCTGACTGACAACAGACTGAAACAAGAATGTCCATTTACTACCATCAAAAACTACATTTCTGAGGTGGAGCCAAGATGGCGGCATGAGTAGAGCAGCGGAAATCTCCTCCCAAAATGACATATATTTACAAAAATATAACAAAGACAACTCTTTCTAGAATAGAGACCAGAGGACACAGGACAACATCCAGACCACATCCACACCTGCGAGAACCCAGCGCCTCACGAAGGGGGTAAGATACAAGCCCCAGCCCTGTAGGACCTGAGCACCCCTTCCCCAAGCTCCAGCAGGAGGAGAGGAGTCAGAGCGGGGAGGGAGAGGGAGCCCAGGACTGCTGAACACCCAGCCCAGGCCATCCACACCAGAGCACAGACACAGTGCATGAGCGGGGTCCTGGATACAAGGGAAACAGGGCAGTAAGACCGGTAAGCGGGTCCCTGAGGCCAGCGCCAGAGAACAAACAAAAGCGAGCAGCTTTTTTTTTTTTAATATTTATTTACTTATTTTATTAATTTTTTTGTTGTTTTGTTTTGGCAAGTGCTTTTGGAAGTCTGAAAGAGACAGGGCGGGACACTTAGTACAGAGGCAGGGAATCTGGGGATCTCTAGGCACTCTAACCACCTGGGCAGCAGGGAGAACGGAGGCACCTCACAGAGATAAATAGCCTCCTGGACGCTCCCCTCCAACATGGCTCCACCATTATGGAGCAACAGCCTGAGACAGGCCACACCCACAGCTACAGCGGAGATAAACTCCATAGCAGCACGGCAGGAAGCAGAAGCCCTGTCTGTGCGCAGCTGCCCAGCACAAGCCACTAGAGGTCACTGTTCTCCAAGCATAGGCAGGCCACAAACAAACAAGAAGGGAAGTTCTTCCAGCCATCACTCGTGCCAGCTCTGCAAACTATTTCTATCACCATGAAAAGGCAAAATTACAGGCAAACCAAGATCACAGAAACAACACCAGAGGAGGAAACATACCTAACCAGGCTTCCTGAGAAAGAATTCAAAATAAAAATCATAAACATGCTGATGGAGATGCAGAGAAATATGCAAGAGCAATAGGATGAAGTCTGGAGAAGGATCACAGATGCCAGGAAGGAGATCACAGAAGTGAAACAAACTCTGGAAAGATTTACAAGCAGAATGGATAAGATGCAAGAGGCCATTGATGGAATAGAAACCAGAGAACAGGAACGCATAGAAGCTGACATAGAGAGAGGTAAAAGGATCTCCAGGAATGAAACAATATTAAGAGAAATGTGTGACCAATCCAAAAGGAACAATATCCGTACTACAGGGGTACCAGAAAAAGAAGAGAGAGGAAAAGGGATAGTAAGTGTCTTTGAAGAAATAATTGCTGAAAACTTCCCCAAACTGGGGGAGGAAATAATCGAACAGACCACGGAAATACACAGAACCCCCAACAGAAAGGATCCAAGGAGGACAACACCAAGACACATAATAATCAAAATGGCAAAGATCAAGGACAAGGAAAGAGTTTTAAAGGCAGCTAGAGAGAAAAAGGCCACCTATAAAGGAAAACCCATCAGGCTATCATCAGACTTCTCAACAGAAACCTTACATGCCAGAAGAGAATGGCATGATATATTTAATGCAATGAAACAGAAGGGCCTTAAACCAAGGATACTGTATCCAGAACGATTATCACTTAAATGTGATGGAGGGATTAAACAATTTCCAGACAAGCAAAAGCTGAGGGAATTTGCCTCCCACAAACCACCTCTACAGGGCATCTTACAGAGACTGCTCTAGATGGGAGCACTCCTAAAAAGAGCACAGAACAAAACACCCAACATATGAAGAATGGAGGAGGAGGAAAAAGAAGGGAGAGAAGAAAAGAATCTCCAGACAGTGTATATAACAGTTCAACAAGCGAGCTAAGTTAGGCTGTAAGATACTAAAGAGTCTAACCTTGAACCTTTGGTAACCACAAATTTAAAGCCTGCAATGGCAATAAGTACATATCTTTCAATAGTCAACCTAAATGTAAATGGACTGAATGCACCAATCAAAGACACAGAGTAACAGAATGGATAAAAAAGCAAGACCCATCTATATACTGCCTACAAGAAACTCACCTCAAACCCAAAGACATGCACAGACTAAAAGTCAAGGGATGGAAAAACATATTTCAGGCAAACAACAGAGAGAAGAAAGCAGGGGTTGCAGTACTAATATCAGACAAAATTAACTTCAAAACGAAGAAAGTAACAAGAGATAAAGAAGGGAACTACATAATGATAAAGAGCTCAGTCCAACAAGAGGATATAACCATTCTAAAAATATATGCACCCAACACAGGAGCACCAGCATATGTGAAACAAATACTAACAGAACTAAAGGGGGAAATAGAATGCAATGCATTCATTTTAGGAGATTTCAACATGCCACACACCCCAAACAAAGATCCACTGGGCTGAAAATAAGTAAGGACATGCAGGCACTGAACAACACACTAGAACAGATGGACCTGATAGACATCTATAGAACTCTACATACAAAAGAAATAGGATATATATTCTTCTCAAGTGCACAGGGAACATTCTTCAGAATAGACCACATACTAGCTCACAAAAAGAGCCTCAGTAAATTCCAAAAGACTCAAATCTTACCAACCAACTTTTCAGACCACAAAGGTATAAAACTAGAAATAAATTGTAGAAAGAAAGCAAAAATGCTCACAAACATATGGAGGCTTAAAAACATGCTCCTAAATAATCAATGGATCAACGAACAAAATAAAATAGATGTCAAGGAATATATGGAAACAAATGACAACAACAACACAAAGCTCCAACTTCTATGGGACGCAGCAAAACCAGTCTTAAGAGGAAAGTATATAGTGATCCAGGCACACTTAAAGAAGGAAGAACAATCCCAAATGAATGGTCTAACATCACAATTATCGAAACTGGAAAAAGAAAAACAAATGAGGCCTAAATTCAGCAGAAGGAGGGACATAATAAAGATCAGAGAAGAAATAAACAAAATTGAGAAGAATAAAACAATAGAAAAAATCAATGAAACAAAGAACTGGTTCTTTGAGAAAATAAACAAAACCGATAAGCCTCTATACAAACTTATTAAGGGAAAAGGAGAAGCAACACATCAACAGAATCAGAAATGAGAATGGAAAAATCATGACAGACTCCACAGAAATACAAGAAATTATTAAAGACTACTATGAAAACCTATATGCCAACAAGCTGGAAAACCTAGAAGAAATGGACAACTTCCTAGAAAAATACAACCTTCCAAGACTGACCAAGGAAGAAACACAAAAGTTAAACAAACCAATTATGAGCAAAGAAATTGACATGGTAATCAAAAAAATACCCAAGAACAAAACGCCCGGGCCGGACGGATTTACCTTGGAATTTTAACAGTCACACACAGAAGAAATAATACCTATTCTCCTTAAAGTTTTCCAAAAAATAGAAGAGGAGGGAATACTCCTAAACTCATTCTATGAAGCCAACATCACCCTAATACCAAAAGCAGGCAAAGACCCCACCAAAAAAGAAAATTACAGACCAATATCACTGATGAATGTAGATGCAAAAACACTCAATAAAATATTAGCAAACAGAATTCAACAGTATATCAAAAGGATCATACACCATGACCAAGTGGGATTCATCCCAGGGATGAAAGGATGGTACAACATTCGAAAATCCATCAACATCATCCACCACATCAACAAAAAGAAAGACAAAAACCACATGATCATCTCCATAGATGCTGAAAAAGCATTTGACAAAATTCAACATCCATTCATGATAAAAACTCTCAGCAAAATGGGTAGAGACGGCAAATACCTCAACATAATAAAGGCCATATGTGATAAACCCACAGCCAACATTATACTGAACAGCGAGAAGCTGAAAGCTTTTCCTCTGAGATCGGGAACAAGACAGGGATGCCCACTCTCCCCACTGTTATTTAACATAGTACTGGAGGTCCTAGCCATGGCAATCAGACAAAACAAAGAAATACAAGGAATCCAGATTGGTAAAGAAGAAGTTAAACTGTCACTATTTGCAGATGACATGATATTGTACATAAAAAACCCTAAAGACTCCACTCTAAAACTACTAGAACTGATATTGGAATACAGCAAAGTTGCAGGATACAAAATTAACACACAGAAATCTGTAGCTTTCCTATATACTAACAATGAACCAATAGAAAGAGAAATCAGGAAAACAATTCCATTCACAATTGCATCAAAAAGAATAAAATACCTAGGAATAAACCTAACCAAAGAAGTGAAAGACCTATACCCTGAAAACTATGAGTCACTGTTAAGAGAAATTAAAGGGGACACTAACAAATGGAAACTCATCCCATGCTCGTGGCTAGGAAGAATTAATATCGTCAAAATGGCCATCATGCCCAAAGCAATACACAGATTTGATGCAATCCCTATCACATTACCAGCAACATTCTTAACTTAACTGAAACAAATAATTCAATAATTCATATGGAAACACCAAAGACCCCGAATACCCAAAGCAATCCTGAGAAAGAAGAATTAAGTAGGTGGGATCTCTCTCCCCTACTTCAAGCTCTACCACAAAGCCATAGTAATCAAGACAATTTGGTACTGGCACAAGAACAGAGCCACAGACCACTGGAACAGATTAGAGACTCCAGACATTAACCCAAACATATATGGTCAATTAATATTTCATAAATGAGCCATGGACATACAATGGCAAAATGACAGTCTCTTCAACAGATGGTACTGGCAAAACTGGACAGCTACATGTAGGAGAATGAAACTGGAGCATTGCCTAACCCCATTCACAAAAGTAAATTCAAACTGGATCAAAAACCTGAATGTAAGTCATGAAACCATAAAACTCTTAGAAAAAAACATAGGCAAAAACCTCTTAGACATAAACATGAGTGACCTCTTCTTGAACATATCTCCCTGGGCAAGGAAAACAAAAGCAAAAATGAACAAGTGGGACTATATCAAGCTGAAAAGCTTCTGCGCAGCAAAAGACACCATCAATAGAACAAAAAGGAACCCTACAGTATGGGAGAATATATTTGTAAATGACAGATCCAATAAAGGCTTGACGTCCAAAATATATAAAGAGCTCACACACCTCAACAAACAAAAAACAAATAATCCAATTAAAAAATGGGCAGAGGAACTGAACAGTTTTCCATAAAAGAAATACAGATGGCCAACAGACACATGAAAAGATGCTCCACATCACTAATTATCAGACAAATGCATATTAAAACCACAATGAGGTATTACCTCACACCAGTAAGGATGCCTGCCATCCAAAAGAAAAACAATGTTGGGGAGGTTGTGGAGAAAGGGGAACCATCCTTCACTGCTGGTGGGAATGTAAATTACTTTAACCATTGTGGAAAGCTGTATGGATGTTCATCAAAATGCTCAAAATAGACTTACCATTTGACCCAGGAATACCACTCCTAGGAATTTACCCTAAGAACGCAGCACTTAAGTTTGTAAAAGATAGATGCACCCTTATGTTTATTGCAGCACTATTTACAATAGGCAAGAATTGGAAGCAACCTAAGTGTCCATCAGTAGATGAATGGATAAAGAAGATGTGGTACATATACACAATGGAATATTACTCAGCCATAAGAAGAAAGCAAATCCTACCATTTGCAACAACATGGATGGAGCTAGAAGGTATTATGCTTAGTGAAATAAGCCAAGCGGAGAAAGAGAAATACCAAATGATTTCACTCTTCTGTGGAGTATAAGAACAAAGGAAAACCTGAAGGAAAAAAAACAGCAGCAGAATCACAGAACCCAAGAATGGACTAACAGGTACCAAAGGGAAAGGGACTGGGGAGGATGGGTGGGTAGGGAGGGATAAGGGGGGGAAGAAGAAAGGGAGTATTATGAATTGCATGCATAATGGGGGCGTGGGAGAAAGGAGAGGGCTGTACAACACAGAGAAGACAAGTACACAAGTAGTGATTCTACAACATTTTGCTATGCTGATGGACAGTGACTGTAAAGGGGTTTGTGGGGGGGCCCTGGTATAGGGGAGAGCCTAATAAACATAATATTCTTCATGTAATTGTATATTAATGATAACAAAAAAAAAAGGAAAGAAAAGGGGATTATTCCCTGATAGGATAAAACTAACTGTAAATCAACAATTAAAGCATGCTTTAAATATCCTTAATTTTGATCACTTAAAGGGTGTCAGATGATCGGCCATGGAAGTACATTTTTTTGATAATATTCCTTTCTCCTAAAAAAAAAAGAAAAAGCAGTTCCTGTGTGGTGATCTCCATTAAGTTCTTCACAATGATATAAAGGGTATATGAAAGTGTGGGCAAAGGGTTTGTGTTTATACAGAGGATCAAAGCCTAATTTGGCTACCCAGAAAACGAATTAAGATACAACATGAAGAAGAACTTCCAACATCAACATTCCCTGGAAGAGTCATTCCAGAAGATGAACATCAAAAAAATTCAACAAAGATCCTGGCGCTGTTGCAGTTATAGCTGCATTCATCCCACCGGTTCCTGGACTTGCCATTGGAATGAAGAAGGAGATATCTAAGCTGGCCTGTGCATACAGTAAAACAACAAATTTGACTGGATCTATACTGTTGGAACTCAACCAAGAATTAGGAGAAGTGCAAGTTGCAGTGCTCCAAAATCTTGCGATTGCAGACTTTCTACTGTTAAAAGAACATATAGGATGTGAACAGTTTCCAGGAATGGGTTGTTTTAATTTGTCTGATTTTTCTCAAACTATTCAAATTCAGTTAGACAATATCCATCATATCATTGATAAGTTTTCACAAATACCTAGGGTGCCTAACTTTTTTTTTTGGTTTCACTGGAGATGGCTGGTAATTGTAGGTCTGCTTTGGTTATGTAGCTGTATGCCTATTATGTTAATGTTTGTACAAAATTTTATTAGTAGTTTAAAACCTATACATGCTTATGTTACTCTACAAGAAGATATGTCAAAGAAATAATCAATCTTCCCATGTTTTCTTCCGTCTGCTACTTCTATGGCTTTTCTTCTTCCTTCCTAATTACAACCCTTAAATAGAATTTGTGCCTCATATCGAATTTACTGAGTATCATAATGCCTCCAAGTGGTAAAGATACCTCAAGACAAATGCTGGGCATAGAAGCCACAGGGCATAAATCTGCAAAGAAGTAAAAAGCTAATCTTTTAAAACAATATGGCTTCTCTCTCACTTACCAACTTTACATTTCCCTGTATGGCCCCGGAAGATGACTGGTTAGCCAGAGACGGGTAAGATTCCTCAAGGGAGGAACAACCTAAGACAGGCACAGTCACAGGGGGGCCATCAGGTGAGAAATTGGGGATCAACAGAGGTGAGGCTTAGAACCTCGCCCCACACCCCCCTGTTTTGAGAGAAATCTTCTGCATCTGTGGATGTTTCGTTGCCCTTGTCTAGCTTGGATTAATACTTAGTCTTTAGGCACAGACCTGATCATCTACATTTGCCCTCTTACAGCACTAAATTATGTTTTCTACCTTCATCTTGCATCTACCTACCACTTCAGCATTTTATTAAAAAAAAAAAATAATAATAATAATAAGGGAGAAATGTGGGATTCACATATAAATCAAGTATAAATATCAAATGAATATTCATATTTGACCTGATTGTTTATAGTTCATAATGTGCGGTCAAAACTGAAAGTTTCTGTGATGACTGCCCTTGTACTGTTCACCATGTAAGAACTTATTCACTATGTAAGAATTTGTTCACCATGTAAGAACTTATTCATTATGCTTCAGAAGATTGGAGACTGTTGAGAACTAGGCTTGGGGTTGATTAATGATTGTGCATTGAGTCCCCTATACAGAATTTTTTTGTTGTTAACAACCATTTGATCAATAAGTATGAGAGATGCCCTCTCAAAAAAATAAAAAAATAAAAAAATACTACATTTCTTTAAAAAATTATAACAAAATAAACCCCCATATTATTTCTCTTAATATTTTAATAAATTTAGAGGTAGATCTTTTTAAAGACACAAACTATTGAAAATAACTTCATCCATAAAGAAACTGAACAAATTCAATAAACAGAATTGGCATTTAAAAACAACTGCTGTAGAAAAAAAATAGTCATTGCCATAGAAAAAATGATCACCTCGGATTTCAATGTTTATTGCACATAATTGTTCTCATTAACTATAGCACTAATAATATTTAAGATTTAGATAACTAAGAAAACCGGGTTTTCCCTTAATGTAGAACATACTCAGTTTTGTAGTATGTGCTCTCCTGTATATATCATTGAATATGAAATTTATAAAGCTATGTTGTAAGAGAAAATCTACTAAATGTTATAATAGGCTGAGATATAACAGAAGAGAAAGTCATGTAAAGAGAATAATTGTGCCTTGTGGATCAATTTTTTTTCTAAAATTGCCAAATTATCATATAAAATATATAAATGATTACTTGACTTTTTACATCAGTATATAGAAAACACGTATCTATGAAGGGTTTTCTCATGTTACAAATACACCTCTTTTACGCACAGATGCAATCATGCAGTATGTAATACAGAAGGTAAACTGTTATCTTCTTCAGTCACCAAGTGCTGCCTCCTATGACTTTCAGGAATATATACAGATATCAAGCACTTACACAGTGTTTAATATTTCTCTCCCAGTTCTCCTGTAAGATGAGTCAATATTCTCATCTCTAGAAAGATTTAGTAATTGACCTACTTGACCTAATTCACAAAAGGAAGCCTTTGCAAAAATGAGCTAAATTAAAAAATCTCCTGGCACTGGTTGCAGCAATTTGATAAATTGTTCACAATATAATAACTGATTTAATTTATGGTTAAAAAGAAGTAAAACAAGGGAGTTCTCTTGTCCCCTCCTGGCGTGAGCCAGGAGCTCTGTCGACTCACTTTTTCTCTAAATAAAAATCTCTACCTTGTTCTCCTAAAGAAAAATAATTAAAAAAAAAATAGTAAAATAAACTTTGGCATCACCAAATGTCACAGCCAACATCCAGATTCCAGTATCTTGGTTGTTAGTATTTATTTAAAAATGAATTTCAGTAAATATTAACTGGAAGTCATAGGTAAGTCACATTTGAGTAACAATTTTACATTTTGAAAAGGGGCATTAGCTAAAACATGGTTTGATATCTAAATTTGTCAATGACAGTGGAGGAATAACACTTTAATTTACTACAATAGTGAAAAATACTTTTGAACTCCCTATGTTTTATAAATACTGCAGTAAAAGCCTAACATACTGTTGAATATAAGAATTGCTTCCTTTGTTTCCCAGAGCACATTGAAAATACCACTATTAGGTACTTCTTTATTTTGATAGAGTATTTAAATGTTACTTATCTGAATTTGGAGTTCAAAATTTCATTGTTAAAAACCTCTACAGGATTTCAACTGCTCTTATGTTTAACTATATAAAATCTGAATAATATATATAATAAGAAATGATATATAAATATATAGATATAGATATAATATAGATTAGACATAATCTCCAGTCCTGGCATTTGTAAAGAAAAAAAAAAAAGTCATTGAATGGCTGTTGCATCTTTGTATCCTGAATGCCTCTTATAATTCTAGCACATGGTTTTGTTGGATAAACATTTGTTGGACAAATTGATGAACAAATAAATATTTGATTTCAAGAAATTAAGTTCAAAGGCAAGATTCAAGGTTATATACAAACTCATATAATTTCAAATCAAAGTTTTATTTAGAAATCTACTTGAGTATGTATGATACATATAGTAGATTTAGAGAAAAAATACATGGTTTCTTTCTACAAGGTATTAGTTCAATATAACTTTTTGTGGGATTTACATGGATTCTTCATCTATCTGACTAAGGGTCAATAGATAAAATTATGTAGATGGCTATTTAGAGCAACAACTAAATAAATTATATAGTTTTTCATTTATGTAAATGAAAAGGGAATTTCTCTAATTGACCCTTGGAAAAAATAGATCTGAAGTCTTCAACTAGAGCTGCAAGTCTAACTCATTACATCTCTATAATACAAATGAAGAATAAGCCTGATGTAGTCCATCTAACATATTAAACACTAGATATGAGCTGTAATTTCCAAAGGCAGACTAGCTAGTTGTTATTATGGTGCCACAGACAAAATTTTCAGGCATGTGTAGGATAATGGTTCTATGGGGCTGTTCTATACGTCATTAAGATAAAGGAGAAAAAATATTCCTTTACTCATATTTGTATTTCATTACTCATATTATCACTGAATTTAGGTAGGTTTTAAAAGGATAACAAGTTCTTTGTTTGAATAAAATGTTTCATAAACTATGTTCTGTTGAACATTCTTATGAAGAGGCTCATAAGCACAGTGGGTAAAATGTTTCCTGATCAAATAATCTGAGAGAGCCTGCATGGTCATTAATATAATAAAGGCATAGGATAATGCAGCAGGTAGAGAAATCAGTTTAATTCTATTAATTTAATATTTTCCACACTTACTTTAGAATAAAATCTCTTTGGGCTAACCCATTTATTTGTTTCAGACAATCTTTAGTAAAACAATCTTTATTTTGAGAAATACTGGACATAAGGAATTTTTTAGCCTTCCTTAAGTTATTAGCATCCTAAAAGTTTATTTTATTCAGTAGATACATATTCATTTATATAATGTGTAATTTGAGTAGTAAAGGGAGATCTCCCATATTCTCATTGCCTTTTCTGTGTCTGTCCACATTATACTTTATTACTCCTTTAGAAAAAATGGAAATTGGCACCTATCTTAGTTCAGGTTGCTACAGCAAATACCATAAACTAGGTGTCTTAAACAATGAATATTTATTTCTCACGGTTCTGGCGGCTGGACATCCAAGAGCAAAGGACCATCAGGTCTGGTGTCTGGTGAGAACCTACCTCTTGGCTTGTAAGTGGACAACTGCTTGCTATATCCCCACATGGCAGAAAGAGAGAGAGGAAGCAAACTCTCCCCTGCCTTTTTAAACAGCCCTAATATCATCGTGAGGACTCTACTCTCTTAATTACCTCTTGAAGGCCCCAGCTTCGAATATCATGGCATTAGGGTTTCAGCATATGAATTGGAGGGGGACACAAACATTCAGTCCCTAGCAGTGCCTAAATTGTCGAACTTCATCAAATTCACACCTCATTTCTCACACTTGACCATCCCACCTGGAACCAGAGAAGTGATTTCTTTGTCAGATTTATACAGATTCCAAGAACTAATTCTAGTGTTAATACTTTTGTATATATTGTAATTGCTTATTCTGTCCGATTTCAAATCAAAGTCAGAACCATAAAAGTATAACATGTGTGCATTAAAAGAATCTTAACTACCAACAACTGTTTTTTTAATAGATGAATAAACAGAAAATTAAATTTTGGAACAACTCACAAATTTAACTCAGTATGAACTCATGTTGTTAATTGTTTTTGCTATATTAATGTTGCTATTTTTTTGGTGGTGGTTTCCATAGTTTTATACTATCTAAGTTCAGTTTAACAAAAAAATTGGAAATATTGGAAATATTGACTAGTATTGCCTAATAATATGAAAACCCCAACTATAAAATCCTATGGTACATTCATTATTTTTCAGTTATGTCTTAAATTTTCCATCTGAAGATATGGAGAGGATAGAGAAGAGAATGTTCATTTCAATAATTTATTGATGAGGTATATGACATTGCATCTTCATTCTCATTTCTACTTTCAAAGAACAAACATAGCATATATGTAGGTGTCAGGATTGAATTTCAGTGTACTGATGAATAACGCTACCCTGGAAATCACTGAAGATTGGCTAGCTGGAAAGCAGCACTGTCAACATCTGAAGGCATGATAATTGCCTTTTACCTTTCAGATTAATGACATTCCAACAGCACTTTTTGGAACCACATTAATTTTCCTGATATTCGCATTGAAATCATATACATCATTTTTAATCATAATAACATTAATGTACATATATTAAGAATGTAAAAAGAATTAAAAAATTGTAAGGTGATATAAGTGCAATATACTATCACAACTGTTACTTACCTTTTAAATCCTATTATTCTATGTGCCATCAAATAAAGGACATAGTAAACAAGAGAAGCTTGCTTAATGAAATGACTTCATCTCTCAGGAATATATTCATCATCGTGCCTTTAATTGTATAGAATGGAAGGATTGGCAGCACAAACTGAAAAATATCACATTACTTGAATAATCTGTAATCTCAGCCTAATTTGGGATGCACTGACTTTTACATATTTGCTTATTCTAATCAACTAAGGGTCCACACATTCACAACTATACGAAACTCTGTTTAAAATTAAACTTCTTCAAAGGCCATGGCAGCTCTTCTTTTCTGATATATATAATGCAGAGTGGAATATATGAAGGATTTAGTTAGACATTCATGACACATGTGCATACCATTTCCATTATCTGTGTCCTAGATCAAGTGTTAAGAATAAAGCTGAATTGGAATATGTTTTCTGAATAACTTCAGATTCATTATCTGTGGCATTAAATACTCATAATAGCATTTGGGAAGTGTTGAAATCATCTAAGGAAATTCCGAGTAAGAAAAGAAGTATTAATCAAGAGTAAAGATTGCTTTCCTCTTCTGTTTCTTTATTTTGTTTCTATACTGGCTTCTAAGCAAGAGACTTGGCTTTAGATGCTGCAAAGGGACTTTCAGAAACAGGTCAGTAATCACAAGGGTGGTTTTCTCGGGCTCTAAGGAAACAGTGAGCTAATAGGAGGTTATTAGTTTTATTCCTACTCATAATAACTAGATATAGACAGGAATATTCAGCCTAAGTAGCATGGAGGCACAGGGAAATTAGTGTTACAGAGAAGACTAATGATAACCAAAAATGTAGAATCGATGACTATTGTGACTACAATGAAGTCCAAAATATAAGAATAGTGGGACAAGAAATACTGGGATTTTAAATAAATCAAATAGACCAACTACAGGTGTTTATCAAATAGAATTTAAATAAGTAGATGACTCAAAATTATTGAATGCTGGGTAAAATTTATATGCATTATAGAATCAGGCTTCACAGATATGATTGAAATTATGTGCTGACATAACAAGCTGCAGTGCAAATTTGCAGAATAAAACATTTCAAATTAATAGGTATTTTATACCCAATTTTATATAAGAAAACAACTTTATACTTATGGAAATCCCTCCTCATCAGAGTTCCTGAGACACTAATTTGGATTAAGCCTTGTACTTTAATTTTAAAACTGCTCTCCTTATAGCAGAGATGGTCACCTACATATATAGCTACACTTACAGCATAATTTTATCCTCCTCCTCATCCCAGCTTGAGACTTTTGCATCAGTGATGGATAGCTGAACAAAGGGGAACCCATCAAAATATTTCTATGTGGAATTTGGAGCATTTCTAGTCACTCTGAGCTGGTCTTTTTAATAGAGGAGATCAAATTTGGAATTGTGAGAAAGTCATGTGCAAAGTAAAGAAATCTGGTTTGAAGGGAGAAGAATGACGAAATGACTGGTCAGAAGCAGGAACCAGAGAAAGGGCAACCATTGCTGGTTCACTGGAGCATGCCCATGCCCTTGGTTTCACTGTTTCATGAATTTGATTGACCTTGGGTTCTTTCAGTAAACCGTAAGTCCCTTTCTTTCTCTTAAACTAGCTGAAATCAGTTTATGTTACTTGAAACCAAATGAAATTTGATTGACAGAATAAATAACTAAATTACTTTCAGTTATCTGTACAACATAACAAAGTTAGAATGCCTCTTAGAATTTACCCTTGTAAGCATAATACTTTATTTTAAAATTTTTTGAATGAAATATTTCCCCCATACCCTAATGAAGAGAAAAAGCAGAACAATATTTAATTAGTTTTGAAGATAAAGATTATTTAATATATGCCCATAACTGTACCCCTGCTCTGGGACAGAGTAAAAAGATACATGCAAAAAGGTTTTCAGAGTGTTCAGTTTTCACAGGTTTATTGAAGCTCACTCTAAGTCTGTTTGGACTGCTATTATAAAATATGATAAATGGGGTAGCTTATAAACAACAGAAATTTATTTCTTACAGTTCTGAGGGCTGAGAGTCCGTAATCAGGGGCCAGAATCATTGGGTTTGAGGTCTTTCTTCTCTTCCAGGTCTCAGACTTACTACCACTTCACATAGCAGAAGACGACTAGCTGGCCCTCTGGTGCCTCTTTTAAAAGGGCACTAACCCATTCCTCGGGGCTCTGCTCTCGTGACCTCAGCACCTCCCAAAGGCCCCACCTCACATACCATCACACTGGGTACTAAGATTCAATATATTGTTTCTTTCTTATAGCTGAATAGTATTCTATTGTGTATATGTACCACCTCTTCTTTATCCATTCGTCTATTGATGGACACTTAAGTTGCTACCATATCTCGGCTATTGTAAATAGTGCTGCAATAAACATAGGGGTGCATATGTCTTTTTGAATCTGAGAACTTGTATTCTTTGGGTAAATTCCTAGGAGTGGAATTTCCAGGTCAAATAGTATTTCTATTTTTAGTTTTTTGAGGAACCTTCATATTGCTTTCCACAATGGTTGAACTAGTTTACATTCCCACCAGTAGGGTAGGAGGGTTTCCCTTTCTTTGCATCCCCACCAGCATTTGTTGTTCTTAGTCTTTTCAATGAGGGCCATTCTAACAGGTGTAAGGTGATACCTCATTGTGGTTTTTATTTGCATTTCCCTGCTAATTAGTGATGTGGAACATCTTTTCATGTGCCTCTTAGCCATCTGTATGATTAGCACACATGGTGTTGGGGGGAATCATGGGGAAGACAGGGTAGCACAGAGAAGACAAGTAGTGACTCTGTGGCACCTTATTACACTGATGGACAGTGACTGCAACGGGGTATGGAGGGGACTGGATAATATGGATGAGTGTAGTAACCACATTGTTTTTCATGTAAAACCTTTGTAACAGTGTATATCAATAAGACAATAAAAAAATCAAAAGATTCAACATATGAATTTTGATGGGGACATTCAGACTAATCACCCACCAAGTTACAAAAACTACAATTTATTCTCCTTGTAACAATCATTTTCTTCCTTCACTGTGAATTTTTGCTTTTTGCTGCAGTTAGTTTGGATTCCTCTTTTGATTTGTGAAATGGAACTGTTCATCAGTGGAAAAACAAGTGTTTTAGAAAACTTTATATATGTGCCACAAAATAAAGTGTCAGGTCTTTTGGTAAAACCTCTCAAGTCTTTGTTAATAAAAAATCTAAGTGCTTTATTTAACAAGTAAATATACTTTTTCATCTTCAAGTTTTAGCTAAATTTTGTTCAAATGTACTGAAGAGAATAATAGTCAAAACACAATGATCTTATAATTCTATGTACCTCTTGGGGAGAATAAAAATAAAAACAAAAATCAAGAACAAAAACCAAGGTAAAAAATAATAGCAACACTGCACATTGTTTAATACAGGCCAGGCATTGTGCTAAACATTGCATCAGGGTCTCAGTCTAATTCCTTTCAGAATGTACAGCAGTGGAAGTACTCGTATACATAACTTACAAATGAGCAAACAGAGATTCAGAAAGATTAACTAACTTGCTACACATTAGGTAGTAAAGGGTGGAGCCAGATTCTGAATCTAGCTGATTTCAACATCTCCATGTTAACCACATGACTCTAAGGAGGCAAATATTTATATGTATAAGTAACGCGCATTGAGCTCAACAGAAACGAGACCCCAGAGTCCTGTATACATCTGTGCAGGTTGCATATTTCACAAGTCCAGAGGACTTGATTCAAACTTATCTATTTGAGTGGTTGAGGGGAGGAACTGAGTCCCGTTTATCAAAATGTAATCTCAGGGCTTGGCACATGATAATCTTTTGGTAAAATAAGTTACATAATTAAGTATTCTTTGTTCAGGCTTGCATGACACTAAATAAATAAGAACCCCTAAATTCAAATTTTGATGTGTCTTTTGCTACTCTATTTTTAGCCAAAAGCGTGCTGTATTTTGTGTACAAACAACCACTACCACCTAAAGATTCAGATGCCTACTTATGTACTAATCATTAACAAATATTGTGAATGTGAAGGTATATTTGAGGCCTCGGACAACATGCTAAAGGTAAAGACAAAAAGGTCTTTCTTTGCATGAGATAAGCTTACAGCAGTCACACAAACAATAGGCAACACTATAAATATCTAATTTTTAGTGTGTTCAATACACTGAATTTGCTATATTGATTCGGCCTTTGAAGTGGTCACCCTTCTGGTGGTAATGAAAGGTTTCATGTTGTATAAAGTAAGCAGGATCTTGAAAAAAAAATTAATAACATTAAGATGCGTTGTATGGAGGATGGAGGTGGAGAATTTCAAGTAAATTGTGCAAAACACTAGAGGTAGAAATTTATAAAAATACTTTGAGGAGTTAAGAAGAGAGAAATCCGTTTTTTTTAGGGGAAAGTGTGATGGAATATAAGATCACAAAGACAGCAGAGGCTAGGCTCCAGAGGACAGAAATTCCAGGCTAAGCAGTTTGGAACGTCATTTTCTGCATTAGTGCAAGCACTGAATAGCATAAAAGAAAGGAGAAAGGGAGAGAGAATAAGGCAATGAATAGCAAAAACCTCAAAAAAACTTCAAACACGAGAGGAGTCTTGAGCATTCTCTCTCCCCCTGCTGCCTTTAATGGAAATAATCAACAGGAATGCTGGATGATTACAGTATATTTTTTCTCTGTGGGAGAGGGAGATTATGTACTCAGAACCATAAAGCATTTTGCTTGCAAAATTAATTCAAATTGACTTGTATGGGAGCATTGTCACATGAATTGAAAGCAGCTGAAGAATGGCTGGGGAAAAAAATCATGATAAACAGCAATCAAACCACATGGAAAAATACCTGATGTTTGGACCCTGAGACCTCTGCAAGGTCCAGTTTTATTTAACATCTTCATTAATGAATGGGAAAATGGGAGTAAAAAATCATTATCTTCACATATGGAAATTGGTGCAAATATCAATGAAAGCAGAGAATTCTTTTCAAAAGGAAAAGGATTTTAGTCCTAGATTTTACAAGGACTGCAATATTTGGCAGAAAAAAATCTAGTCAGAGACCTAGGAATCTCCTTCCATATAGTAAGGAAGAGGAAAATACGAGGACCTAATCTGAAGCAGAAGGAAATTATATTGACAAATGGCTATTTGGTGCAATTGTGTGCACAGGTGTCTCACATCACAGATGAGGTGACAGTAACTTGTATATGACTCTTTAGAGATGACCTGAAACTATTTACATTTATGTTTCCTGCTTATTATAGAGACCAATGGAAAAAGCCATCATAAACAGGAATAAATTAGAAGAATCAAGTATTTGGGTAGGAAGTTAGACAAGGTGATGAGAATGGATAACATAGCTGTATACATTGCAGTCTGGAGGGAAAAATAAATAGAGGTTGGGATGGAGAGAAGAAAAAGGATTTCCCAACATGATCTGCTAACAGAAGGGAACAGAGTTAATCTTGGAACCATACTTTCCTGAAGAAGTAGGACTTAACACTGCCGTCTTCAGAATGAAGCCTTTAGCTAGCCAAAGACATTTAGGTCAAGGAGAAACGTTTAACAAGAGGATATTATAAATAAAGGTCACTTCCCAGTTAATATTTGTGAGTTGCCCTATAATGTGAGAAAGCATTTTAAAGGTCATTTCCCAGTTAATATTTGTGAGTTTCCCTATAATGTGAGAAAGCATTTTGAGAGTCTCTAAAGCAGCAAATATTTGCACTATTTAATAGTGACTTTAAATATATAAACCAAGTGAAACTTAAAAAACAGTACATGCATGTCTCAATTTTACTTTACAGGAAAGTACTGTGACTATTGCCAATTCATTCAATATAATCGCATATATCAAAAACTAAATACATTTGTCTCATATGCCAAAGCAGAGCTGGTTAAGTAACTTTCTTCATAACTGCTAAGTTTCCACGTGGGAAATCTAAATGCAAAATTGTGCTTCCCCTAAACTTCAGTGTATGCTTAATGACTATCTTGAATTTCTTAAATTATTTATCTTAATTACCTTACGGGTTGGGTGTGCTTTTTGTTTTTCTAAAAAATAATGAATACAAAGCTACTTTGGAACATGATTGTTCTTCATTATACTGGCATTTGCATTATATAGTGTAACATCCATTCCCTTTAGAATTATTTTCTATCACTGTCCAAATAAAGAGCTTTCCTATATTCACTAATGTGTTCTTTTTTACCCACTTCAGCATTACTTGAATCTTTATGAGCCTCTCCATGCTCAGTGTGGGCCTCAACTTTGTCATTATCTTCCCTTTCCTTCAGTGAAAAGCAAAGTCAAAATAAGGTTCTGACAAAAACTCACCCTGATCATAACCAAAATGTGAAAGATTAGCAGTGTTCAAATATTTCCCCTCATTCTTTATCTTAATTTAGGGGAGAGAGAATTACACACAAAACCTTCATACACACTTTTGTCAAAATGTGAGTATCAGAATAGAAAATCCAGTTTAAGTTTTTCTTGATTCAAGAGAACCCATAAAAGACACTAACAAAGTATTCACAGTCCATTTTAGGTAATCTAAACCTGGGTTATTTTCAACTTCAAAGGTAAATATACAGGTTCTCTATTTTAAAGAAATAAAAAATAAACAAAGGAGACTAAAACAAGAAAAGCCATTGAAGTGTTTTGAAGTGTTTTCTATGTAGGATTAGGTTTGTTCTTTCTCCTCCCAGGCAGAGAGCAGGTTACTGTCTCCATTTTAGTACAAATATGATTTGTCAATATTTTGCAATCTCTCTCAAATGAATAAATTATCATGAATTGTCCTAATATCCCCAAAGAACAGCATAACAAAAAATTTCAAAATAACATTTATACCCTTTGACTGGAATAGAGACAGCAAAAATGAAAGCAGAACTCGTGGCACAATTCAGAAGGGATGCCCAGGGGAACGTGATAGGTTGCCCATTGTGTGTCACAGGAAGTACAGAGAAGTCAGTGGGGAAAAGGCAGCTTTCACCAAAGCAAAGGAGGCAGATGTGTCTTGTGATCATTTGTAACAACAACATGGAAAAAAAGAGCAATAGTGGAATAACTAAGATGTAAGAACATAATCTGCTCTAAACAAATACCATAACCATTAATTTTATTCTCTTAAGAATAAGCCTGGAAAATACTTCTAAAAATTTTCCAGGGAACAATGCTGTTTATACCCAAGCATAGACTATAAACATTAATCAATATAAAATGTTCCAGAAGGTGACTGAAACAGCCAATGCAATTAGAAGGAAGTAAAACGCATCTTCTGGTTGTGTACAAATAGGCTGGTAAAGCTATGGATATGAAATTGAAAGTTTAAGGGAAGAAAAAAAAAGAGAAAGGAAAGCCTTAAAATGAGAAAATATTTATTTTAGGAAGAGTCTACTGGGTTTACTGTTATTCAGCCAAATGATTCAATCAGAAAATTAGCACAAATGTATAGCTATGAGGTTTGCTCATCTATTCTAAATACTTCCATAATTTTAACTGAAATGAGATTCATAGACAACATGAATTTTAATTTTAAAAGAAAAATGCATGTCCTTAAAGGCTTTGCTCATATTTATCTAAAGTCTAGATGTGGAATTTGCTGCCATCCATTTGTCATGGAAAACTGGAGACTTGCAAAAGGAGTTCTTATGGTTATGGGACAATATCAATTCCACATATCCCAAAACTGGGTATTAAAAAAAGTGGGGTATATTCTATGAAAAAAATTTATGTACTATCAAACCACAAAAATATATGGAGGAACTTTAAATGCATGTTGCTAAGTGAAGGAAGCAACTCTGAAAAGACTAATACTGTGTGATTCCAACTACCTGTCATTCTGGAAAAGGCAAAACTATGGCAACAATAAAAAGATCACTGTTTGCCAGCAGTTAGGAAGGAAGGGGGGAGGAAGGGATGCGTAGGTGGAGCACAGGGGGTAGTTAGGGCAGTGAAATTGTTCTATATAATACCGTAAAGGCAGATACATGTCATTGTATATTTGTCAAAACCCACAGAATGTACAACAGAAAAAGGGAATTCTAATGTAAACCATGACCTTTGGTTAATAATATTGTATCGATATTGGCTCATCAGTTGTTAACAAATGTGCCACATTAATGCAAGGTGCTAATAACAGTGGAAACAGGGTGAAGAGGATACTGAGGTGGTGTATAGGAGCACTCCATACTTTCTGCTCATTTTCTTGTAATCCTGAAACGTCTTTAATAAATAAACTATTAATTTTAAAATTAATCAAATGGTTATAAAATTTACAAATATTTTAAAATAAATTCTTATGAAAACACACATACAAAAATAGAGAAGCGACAATAGTGTCCATCATGAAATCAATGAATTATCAAGGCCACTTCCTTCTTCCTGGGCCCCATTCATAAGAATCTCAGTTACTGTTAGAACACATCCTAAAGGATTGAGGCTGGAAAAGTTTCAGAACGTCAATTAAAATATTAACAAAATGTGCTCTAGAGGAAAATAGAATTACATAAATAAGCACTGAAATTTAGAATTGAGGGTAACTATGCATATTTTACATCAGTTAAGCCAGAAGTCAGTCTGTGTTTTGACCATTTGTTTTTGTTTCTGTTTACAATAAAAAACCAGTTCTGGAAAAA
Organism: Manis javanica; assembly: GCF_040802235.1. Lineage (NCBI taxonomy): Eukaryota > Metazoa > Chordata > Mammalia > Pholidota > Manidae > Manis > Manis javanica. The sequence goes on along the minus strand of NC_133160.1, from coordinate 121,339,715 downwards.
TTTTTAAGTTTATAACCTCTCTCTTTAATTTTATTCCAAGCAAAGTTAGAATACTGAGTCCCACATTTGGATTCTGATATTTGAAAATTCTTATAGTCTTCTTACTTCACTGAATTGTCATATCCCCAAGAGATAGTTGACTGGTTGCAGCTTTTAAATACCAAAATTTTTCCTTCTGACTATATTTGAAAGCAACAGTATAGAAGCAGCTTTTTAACCAACCATCACCTTCTCTGTTTTTTCCATGGTTTAGGAGTCACCTGGTACATTCAAATACATTGTCTTATTTTATCTCCAAAATGATACTGCAAGATGGATGATATAATAGCCACTCTCCCCCACTTAACAGATAGGAAAGCTGAGATACATAGAAGTCCCCACAATAACATGGTGCATTACAGACATTACCTAAGTATATATACCATATGCACACAAAATAATAACAAATGTAACATATATTTGAGCACCCATGTGCTATATATTTTTAAATACTTATGGTCTAACGAAACAGAATGTGACCTACTCTCACCTATTTATAACTCTTTGAGGTGAATTTCCTCTCCAGTACCAATTTCTCTTTTGTATAAACTAGTCTTGGCACCACCCAGAACCCAGTCATGTCTCTGGAGACCTAACCATTTGGCAGAGCTCACCTCTAGTTTAAAATACCCAATCTCCTGGAAGACTTGGGCTTGAAATAGGCTTAGTCTCTTACCAACTGCATAACTTTGTGCCATTTACCTTTACTGAGTCTCATTTTTCTCATCTACAAAAAGAATACTAAGTATCTCTTGTTATGCCATCATTCTTAGCAATAAGTGAATTTATGTAAATGAAAGAGCAGTTTTCCTGGAAAGACAATTAGAAATGGTGATATGACACCACATGTACCAATATACACCTGTTCTTCCCAGTTGTGGCACAAACTATTTGAGTGACCTTGAATAAATGTTGTCACCTGTCTGCCACTTTTGTACAGCTGTAGAAAGAAAAGTTAGGACTATAAAGCATTTCATCTACATTGTTCTAACACTCTTTCATTATTCAGCCTAAAAATAATAATACTACTTCAAGCTCCAAGATATTAGGGATTTTAGTTTGTTTTCTTCACCGCAATACCCCCAGTGCCTGGAAGAGTGGCTGGCACACACTAAGTGCCCAGTTACATATCTGTTAAAAGAATGAACCCAGCAAATTTGCATAAAAGCAAACTTTGCTGTAACATAGTACTTCAAGATATGTCCAGAATAAAAAATAAAGGAAAAGTTCAAATTACTGCCATGAGGCATGCACACACATGCACACACACACACACACACACACACACACACACACACTCATACACTATCATGCAGTCTATCTCATATACATGACTAAAAAGCACATACTGAAGTCCAAATGCTGTGCCCTAGTTAAGGTGAAGTACTCAAACAAAACCTAGGAAGTAAAAATCTCAGCAGGTAATAACATACTTTTTTTAAAATAAAGACTCTTCCTGAGACAAAAGAAAATCCTGATGCTTGTGCAATATTAAAAGTAACTCTACAATAGTGTCAACATTAGACTGGTGACTTAAATGAGTGAGGAGTATCAGGTGGGAACTGAGCCAAAAGGAATATTTGCTTACTTTCTTAAAACAGCAGTCTTTACTCAGCTTTGGGCTGTTAAGGTGATAGGAAGCTTTTAGCTCCAGATTTCTGAAACTTCCAACTAAAGCTGAAAATTCAGATTTTATATGAAGTCTCCCAAACTTTAAGTGGTGACAGTGAATTCACCTGGAGATACTTATATGCAAACAAACAAACAAACAAAATACCTGATGCATTGGTGGATATCTTAGCATGAGGAGAACAGAAATGCAATAAAAGGTCAAAGGAAGAATGTTTAATTCTACTCTCAGTCTCACTTAATACAAAACTATGCCTCACTTTATAAGTTAAAAAATCAATAAAATAAGTTAGCCTTCAAATAAATATTTACTGAAGTTCTGTTATATAGCAAGACTTAAACCAAGTTTCAGAAACACTGGGTGGTGGTCAATATTAGATAGCTAAGAGAAGTCTAGAAGCTTACATGCATGGAAAAAGTATTATAAGAGCAATGATGATTCAAAGAAGGGTAAGGAACGTATGCATACTGACAAGGGATGAATAGCAGTGTGCTCCTAAGCACTTGCCCAATTCTTAGACATAGATTTGGGGGAGTGTTTTTGATCAGTTTAATAAATAAAATAAAACAACTTCATTCCTAAGGCCTGACAGTCAGGAACATGTTCTGAAAATAAATATTCTTCCTTACTTAGAATAATAAAGGCTTTTGGCCTGGGAGCACACCAAGTCAGATCAAATCAAGATGTCCTTACAACAGCAGTCTTTGGGAGCTATCAGATCAAATAATGACAATTCTGTGGGATCAAGTTTTTGAAGAATGCCCTACCCCATTCTGCCCCTCTGGTACCTGCCAGCCTGCTGATTTTCACCATGGCAGGTGTTTCATTTTTTCAAGGCTACCTCAAAGCTGCAAAAGTGGGAAAGGACAAAGGTCACCTTAAAACGCTGCAAGTTTGCTGTTCTAACAATATTCAGAAATTTTTCCTGAATAAATGTTCCCTGGACAGCTCCAAGATGTCGGTTAATTTTCAGAGTTCTGAAAAGTTAATTCTAACAATGTTTGCCAGTCTCTCATGGCTTTTGTGGAAGAGAAAATTTTCAGAGGCCCTGATTCCATAATTTTTGCTGACAACACTCTGATGATCTATTTTCATCTAGAATTAGATTGCTTATTTAATCATAGGTGACAAAGCCTAACAATATATTCAAAGTATATATCCTTATTGCTTATACTTTAAACAGTCATTTTCTTTAAAATATAATTTAAAAATTTCCTTAATTTTTGTATTTGACTGGCATAATACAAAATATAACACCTGTGTGTTACCTTGAAGAAGGGGCTGGGGTGGGTGGGTGAGAAGAGTGAGTGGGATAAAAGGGCACAAAAATTCTCAATCATAATATAAATTGGTCACAGGGATGGTAGTACAGCATGGAGAACATAGCCAATTTTCTGTAACATCTTACTGTGTTGACAGATAGTAACCACACAAGTTGGGGTGATGATTTAATAATGTGGGTATCTGTTGAACCACTGTGTTGTATACTTGAAACCAATATAAGATTGTATGCCAACTATACTGCAATTGAAAAAAAAGATAAATATAGTATCTTAACTAAAAGTCTATATTAAAGACATTTATCTGATTAAATACAGGGAAGTAAAATATGTGTGTGTGTGTGTGTGTATACATATATGTATATAACACCTGTATTCCACACATAATCCTCATTCTTGGACAAGTGCACATTCACCAAGTTCCTCTAAATTAATTTCCTTTTCTTAACATTAACATTAGGCATAACTATTACAGAGGAAACATGGCTCAAAAAATGACAAAAATTTTGAAAAAAATTTCATTGAAACATTGAACAAAATCAACACTATGTTAACATTATAATAAGAGTAAAAAAGCATGTTGTTAGAATTTTTGTAAAGCACTCATTCCTGATACAAAGGGATTATGTTTTTATGAGAAAATCAACTATACTTTTTATAGAAATCATATACAGAATTAGTGATTTCCCCTTAAATTTCTAACTGCAAGAGCAACTACAGAATCAGATTTACCCTTGCAGATACACTCTGTCTTTTCTGAATAACTTCTGAATAAAAATAGAAGAAACACAGAAAATATATCAGTCATGGGGATGAAACGTGCAGCAATAAGGAACAGAGCCAGTAATACTGTAACAACTTTTTGTATGTTAGCAGATGGTAACTATATTTATTGTGGTAAGCATTTTGCAAAGTATATAATTGTTAAATCACTATGTTGTCCACCTTAAATCAATATAATATTGTTTGTCAACTGTAGTTCAATAAAAAAGGGGGGGAAACAAAACTAAATTCAAGGAAAAATGACATATTTTCTCAGCTTTTTAATAAAACTAATTTTAAACCAACATGTCAGCCATCTTCTCCAAAAGTCCATTTAAAATATTTATGTAAAAAATAAATTTTAGTGTGTGAAAAAAAGTAGAGTACAAAATCTATCTATAGGTTCCCACAGATGTGTATTAACCATTTATCTATTTGTACAGGGGTGATGATAGATGAAAGAAAGAAAAGAAAAAGGTGTGGGGTGAGGGGAGGAAAAAGAAAGAAAGGAGGAAGAAAGAGCCTAAGAAAGAGAGAAGAGAGACCAGCTAAAGGAATATATGCCATTTTGTTGGCACTGGTGTGTTCTAATACCTTAAAAATCTACTACTACTACTTATAGCTCTAAATACAACCATAGTTGTTAACAACCAGAAATACCAAGTGAAGGAAAGAAGAGCCAGCACATTAAGATTAGGAACATTAACATGTAAACTGTTACAAATTAGAATGACTGAAGCTACTTCTTTTACTTCCATAGTAACATTCCTAGTAAAGGACTAATTAACACAACTTGTTTTCTCATCAATTTGAAAAAAAGTCAAGTTTCAGCTATTCTGGTTGTTATAATATTTGAATTAAGATGAAAATGATCTTCAAAGTCATATGAAAAATTATGTGCATAATTTTCTAAATTAACTGCATATGTACACTGTATTATAAACTTTCAAGAATTCAAATCATTTAATTTTTTTTCTTAAAATGGAGAATTGAAAAATATTATTTGTCTTTGTCACAGAGGATTCTATGATGAATTTGGGTAGTTTTAGCTTGAAAATTATAAAACTGCTTACACTTGTTAGACAGCAATTACTAAAAGTTACTAGATAAAAATCTCTCAAAATCTGAGTACTTTTTAATATAACAGACATGCAATATAGTTAATATTTTCTGTGTAAAATAAATATTTTATGCCATAATATTTAAGTTCTCATTTTCCTTCTGATAATATGGATGTGTGCTTTTAATTAAGCAGAAAGTAATGGAATACTTTTAAATATCTAATATATTAAGATTGTTAGATTATAAATACTTTACTACACACATTGTTACAAAAGTAGCTTACCTAGTTTTCACCCAGAAGACTTCATTTTTAATGTGCCCCAGTAAAATAATTTTCTAATGAAAACAATAGTTGATAATAAATATCTTCCAGGGAAGCACCTTTCCTGAAAGTTTTCAATTAAGAAAAATTCAGGAATTGAATTTTTGAATGATGACTGATCTGACAGTCTTAGAATCTGTGAACCTCAAGGAATTTAAAGGAATTTCTTATCATCTTTTCATCCCTAGTGTAGTGAATGAAATGTAAAATAAATCAATCCCAGTGTTTGAATCAACACTGACATGTCAACTATTATTTCCTACTCAATAGAACCAGGATAATGATAAATTAGCAACAAATCAAATACATTTTTTATTTAAACTTATAAACCAACTCTAAAAGGTTGTTGGTGGCTTCCATCTGAAATTCTCCTGCGTACTGCAGGAAGCTTCACATTTCCTTATGGAGAAACACCAAGGAGGAAAGTAATTGTTACTCAGTCATCAAAATCCCTTCCCTATTTGTCTTCTTTCCCTGGTCAGAGCTAATCAGTAGTCTCCTCCCTCCTCCCACTCCCCACCCTTCCCACCCTCCCCACCTTAACCACAAATATGTCCAGTGAATTTTCAATCATACATGCCATTTAACACGGTGTCAACTAAAGTAGCTTAAGTTGTAGGGACAAGTTTATAGAAGCTTACCCCATTTTTTGGAAAAGCAATCCATCCCAGGTCCCCCATGACAGTACGTGAATCCAATAAATTTACTGAAAGAGAAAGAACACAAAACTAAGTCAAACATACAGAAATTCACCACTATTTTCATAATGATGTTAAAAGTGCACATTGCTTACATAACTGAAATCAAACTTTCATGATGATGAATGTTTAATTCACCATTAATTAATTCAACATTAATTCATCATTAAGAAATTATAAAAATTTTATAATTTTAAGAAATACTGTTTGGATGCAAGAGGATAAGTGATTTTGAATAAACATCTGGAGAAAAATTACAGTAAAACTATATAAACAAGTCATTACCTTAAGTGTTTTGGGTTATTTTTGCTCAAACAAGAATAAAGGAAAAGAATAAATAAGAGAAAGAAAAAAGTGAAAGATCCATAGAAAACTGTAAAGGCCATGCTGCTTCTACATAGGCTCTAGGTCTTGGAATTAAGCTACAATGATAAAATTGTGGCTAAAGGTATTTTCTTCTGGAAAGCTATTATGAAGCAATGAACAAATAACTTACATTAAACAGCAATAAACTATTCCCAAGCTTGTAACATTTTTTTGTGATATTAACTGAAATCTGTAATCCAAATTGCAAGTTTAATTAAGAAATAAATCTATACACCCTTAACCAAGCCAAGGACATTGTAGCAGCTCTCAGGGTCGTTGCTATAGTTAAGTGTCCATTGCATTCTCAAATATACCTTCTACTTATACATAACCTAGTCTAAAATGTGCTTCTCAAAGAATGATCAGCTACATTTTTGAAAGGCAGTCCTCAATTATGGCTGGATATCCTAGAACATTTGGAGCTCACAGGATTGGAGTTTGAATATCACCATTGTGAAGGAAGCCATAAAAGAATATGTACACAGGTCTGCACTCACACTCACACACTCACACATGCATACATACATACACATGGTGTTGACATTTCAACACATTCACCTACTGTTCTCCCCCAATTTAACTACTTTTAAGGGTCCTGTGTAGTCAAAATACTTTAGACCTACATCATAGTTCTTTTCAGCCTATTATGCCTAACCCAAATGGACCTACCTGGCCCACTGTGCAACTGAACCACTGTGAGTACAGCATATGGACCCAAAAGGGAAACTGGATTGTCCCTAGGCAGAGTTACTGAAGCTTCCTTAAACCACACTCAGGAGCCAGTGCCTTGAGATGGCAGCAATTTAAAAGGATGATTCTAACTACAAGTATAAGCCTGGGGTACCACAGGAATACAAGTTGATAGGCTAAGAAATGTGTTATAACACTTCTTTGAGAGAACAAAAGATAAATTATGATCCAGGAAATCAGGATCACAATTGAAACAAATTTTTTTCTTTTTTTTATATCTTATTTATAGTTGCAAACACATATCTGAGATAATCTATAGTATCAGTAATATAAATTAAAAACTTGAAAGTTTTAGAAAACTCAATATGATATGTGTGTGTGTGAATATACACTTAGCCTATTTCCTCCTTAAGTTCTAAGCTCTTTAAATGTAAAAATGCACACCTATAAAATATGTGCATCATCTTCAGCCTACACACATCATATTGGTTTTTGGGATAACAAATAATTTGTAGAATTATTTTTTTAGAGAAATTAACCTACCTGAAAAACTATTATTTAACATAGTAAAAACAAAAACCAACCAAAAAGTGACCCACTACCCACTGACCTTGCAAATCTGCCAGTCACCCCATTAAATCTAATTTTTCAGCTAGACCCATACTCTTTTTCTTTTTACTCTATTGTTGGCTTTTCTGATCTCCATGGGAATAAGGCTATATTAAACTTAAATGTCCTTGTCCTCATTTTAGTCTTTTTCTGGGACACTAGGGCTGTGTCTAGACATGACTAAATACCAGGGGAGTATAGAACCTAAATCATTATGTTTGTTCATCTTTATGATTCATTTGGTTCACCTTTGATATTGAACAGCAGCTTATCTGTGTAGACTAGATAAAGTAGAGCAAATTAGTAAAGTAAAGACTTTCTGCTATGATGACAGTCAAACTGAACTTAATCCTGTGGAAACAAACTGATGTGCATAGGAGTTGTAGAAATTCATAACTAGCTTGCCATGAGAAGCACAGCTTTACTGTAGATCTCTTATTTATGTGGATCTTGAAATATTTATTATTACCAATAAGAATCTTTTTAAAATTTAGTAACCCTCACTAGAATTAACTTTAAATTACTATTTTTACGCTTTTCTGGTTTAAATATATATGTGTGTGAAAGCAACACACAAATAGTAGTTTGGCTATTAATATAATTTATTGGGGATTTTCAATACTGGAATACATTACTAAATGCAGGAAAATAACCACAATAGGAATGTAAGCTATTTTTTTAATGATTTGTTCAAAAGGTTTTCTTCAGATAAATAGATTAGAAGTTTATAGGAAATACAGGTATGTCACTACCGGCTAAAATTGCTTTCCTCTTGGAAACAGAATATTTCATAAAATTCACAATGCAAATGAGATATTTATGTAACATTACTAAGTTGGCATTTGAGAAAAAACAAAATGAGATGTTTTAGGCAATTACAGATTGCTATATTATAATTTTCTTAATATAATGCATAGAAAATTGAGATTGATGCCTCAGGAAAAAAATATATATATATGTGGATCTAGACAGATAGAGAGGGAAAGAGAAAGAGCTAGTTTTCTTACAATTTCATGTTTTAGACATGCTGCTCTAGCTGTCTCAAATGTCCTTTCCTCTTTCTGAACTATTAACCCTTCATTTGCCCCAGAGAACATATTTCAAGAACTGCTTTCTCCAGGAAGCCATCTCTGATTCTCCCTTTCCTAAATCTAGGTAAGGTATTATTAATGAATAAAATATTAGCATCCAATTCTTATCTCAAAAATGCTGAATATACATAATTGTGTTGTCTCTTCAAGAGAAAACCGTATTTGACATGCCAATGAAACTAGCCTGTGCTCAGAAGAGTTAAAGAGCTTTCTGTCTTACGAATGAATCATTTGGTCAAGGGACAGATCAGGAGGGTGTCTGAATCAACATACACCAGTGGTTCTCAACATGGACACGAGCAATATCTAGAGACATTTTTGACTGTCAAAACTGGAGGACGGGCGATCTGGCACTGGCATCTCATGGGAAGAAGCCAGGCGTGCAGCTAAGCATCCCTCAGTGTCCAGCAAACAATCCCACTCCATCCCCTCCCACCCACAAGCTACCCCAGGAAACAATTACCTGGCTCAAATTTCACTAGTGCCAAAGTTAAGAAACCTTGGTATTCACGTATGATGCTACCAGAAAATGTCTGTTTTCACAGTCTTTGTAAGTACATTAGTAGTAGCATGATCTTCATTAAAAGAACTGAGCATCTTTGGAGGCATTCCTTATTACTCAAAGTACTATTCCTATAAGAAAATAAAAGTAGTAAAAACTGAAGTCTCATTTAGGGGAAAAAATATAGTGTTCTTATTACCCAACACCCTTATTTTTTCACATGACCAATATTATGCATATTCTTATTTATGCTCCAATAATCTCTCAACATTTATGCTGGCATAAATGAAAAAGCACTATGTCACTAATATTATTAATGCTTCCATTTCCCCCTCTACTTAGGTTGGTTACATAAAAAAACAGAAGTTTAGAAATAGGGTGTATATAAATGTGAATGGTCAGAAGTTCATTTGCTAATTTTATGACTGAATTTATTAAAAGGGAGATTGACAGTAATGGAGCACAGTCACTAAGTTCTTCTGTGCAACAATTACAGTAATTAAATTGTTCTAAACAGTATATATGCTTGGTGTAAGTTGCAATGAATACACAATGAGTATTGATCTTCATTGTACAACTTAATTAAAACTTGTCTGGGAGAAGCCACTAATGAATATAATTAGAGGAAATGTTTGATACCACAGTTACTCTGGAAGACATTAATTAGGTATCAGAAATTTTATGGAAAATGTTTTTATTCTATTATTTATATTTTAAAAGAAAGCTGCACTATTAAACTGAGAGACAGCTTTCAAGGTCATTTTCCCTCAGCTATTGTATAATTACAGTGAAGATGGGCATATTGGTTGGTATTCTAATCAGTAATTAAGAAGACTGATTCTCTAGGAGAAATAACTCTACAGAGGTCATGTAGTCTATTACACATTCCTCAAGTTAATAAAGGGAAAAAGAGACACACTAATACAGGAACTTTTTAATAAGTAAAAATAATTTAACTGTCTGCCAACCAAATAATAGATTATAAGAAAAACTAATTCAAACTAATTTTAAGTATGCTTTAATTTTATTACTACATACTAATAATTGTAATGTTTTCTTGAACAAACAGAGAAAAGCTTTTAAAGAAAAGCCAGAGGTGCTAACTCACTCTTTCTTGTTGGGATTCAAGGTGGGGCAGCAAAAGGACAGAATGTATAAAATGGAATATGCATAAGAAGACTTCAAGTCTCAACTTCACACATTCTAACAACAAAAGATTAATTGGCATTAATAATTTAAATATGTTCTTCAATGATTTTAACTTTCAAATATTCATAACTTTCTATATATCACTTTGACTCCATTGCCTACTCTTCAACATCTTGCTAGCAAAAAGCAGGAAAAAATTATTTGATTTCACAAGGAAAATGATATACTGGGATGAACGTATCTGAGACTTTGAAAAGTCAAAAGATGTCTCAAGGACACTTGATCCCACCACCATCACTGGGCAGGACCTTAAGAGAATAATCCTTGATGACACGAAGGTGAAGTAGAGAGCTGGAAGACATATCCTTACTCTATTGTTTCTGTTTTTCCCCATTATTATCACATTAACAAACACACACAATTGTCCTAGTAGTTGGACCTCTACCACAGTAGGAAGAGAGAATAATTTGGATTAGCAGCAGATAGAATAGCATTCTCTTTCTCTAAAGGCTCAGAATAGTCTCACTGCATACAGTAGAATTTTGAGGGATGTGTGCTTATTGATTTCCATTTAACAATATCAGGAAAGCTACTGGATTCGATTACAGCACACATTTTACTAATCTGTGGAAACAAACCTCAGATGTACAACTGTCCCCTGACTCCCTTCATGGTCTCATTCAGCACAGATGTGATTTCTGCTTCCAGGCTAAATTTTATAATTTGACAACTGCTTCAGGGAACAAAGAATGGTTGACAAAATGAGTGCAGAGAACAAGTACATGTGTGTCCTACTGGAAAACCAAATTTGTATGTTTGGTAAAAATTGTGTTATAGGTTTGGGGCATTATGTAGATTTCTGACATATCTGTACTTGAAGACAAGAATCTATAACCAACAGTATTTCTACAATGAATGGAAGAGTATTAATTTCTTTCATAAGTCTGAGCAACCCATGTGCACGGCATTTTTTAGAAAAATCAAGAAAATATGGGGAAAGGAATTTATTCAGTGTGTTCTATGCATCAGGTGCTCCACTAGACAACTTATATATGTTCTTTCATTTAAACATCTCAATAAACCTGTACACTCAAAAAGAACACTGACAGTTTACAGTCCCACTCAGACTCCTGGCAGGTAAATTAAGAAAAGAAGAAAAGCATGAAGCATTAGCTGAGGCCTTTCTGAGCCCTACTTATGGCTTCCACAGTCAATTCCCCTACCCAGAGCCTGGACATAAGATACCTTGATTATAGCCCGCTGTCTCCCTGGACATCCAAAAGCAATGAACTAAATCTTAATTATGAATAGAATCTACTTGATTTATACATGAATCATGATTGCTGAACAATGCTTAAGAAAAATCTCATAGTCAAGGAAATTGCTTCCATTATGAATTAACAGTGACCTCAAATGAGCCAACATTACCTGACAAATATGCTGTCATTGGAATGCCAGCATTCTCACACATTAGCAACAAAGCATTGTGTAAAATTTTAGTTAACTATGTGAAAAATAAGCCTCCTCCAGCTAATGCCCTCTTCTAAACTCAAATTATTGAATTTGTCAACACCTCTACCTATTTCTTCATATCTTCCACATTCTTCCCCTAACCCATTGCATTATGGCTTCCAACCTACTATTTTAGTGTAATTTCTGTTAACAAGTTCACTTGTGATAATCATGCAACTGTCAGTTCCTAATTTACCTTATCTTTTGGCAGTATTTGGCCATGACCTCCATGGACAAACACTCTCATCTTTTATCTTCAATGAAAATATATTTCTGTGATTTCTTCTATTTCTCTGGCGACCTGTTTCCATTACAAGCCATTCTTCCTGTACCAACACTTCAAACCTTAGCTTTGATTAATGCTTTATTTTTGTAGACTGTCTTCACTTCTCATTCTACCCCAATGATTCTTGACTAATACTTAACATAGGAATTAAAAAAGCTTTTTGAAAGAGCAAATGTCTTGGCATGAGTCCATATGTACTAAATCCAACTATTTAGGATGAAGAATGATGAGTAAATTTGCTTTCTGTTGGTTGGTCCCTATATAAATACCTCTGTAGAGGAGCTATGAATTTCCACTTCTTCAGTTATATATGTTAATGGCCTCCCAAATCCATTTCTCTATAAAAAGAAATATCAATTTATAAAACCACTTACTGATTATTAACACATTCATGACATGCAGTCACTGCAGATTCAGCCTGCCTCAAAGTGAAATAAGTGTCTTCTCTGTACAAAAAAAAAAATCCCTCCTCCTAAGTTCCCTATTTCAGTGAATGCAGTGCCATAGAACTAGTTGTTCGGTGTAGAAACGAGTGAGTCACCTTTGTCTTCATTCACCTTCATTCCCACACTTAATCAGCATTCAAATCCCACCAATTCTAACAATATCTTATATCTCTTAAAATCATGTGCTCTGTTTTCATTTCATATCATAACCATTGTAGTCAAACATTTGCCACAATTTTTCACCTGAAAAATCTCCTAACTGGTAGAGAGACATGATCCCTGACAATTTATGCAAAATACTGTATCAAGAAAGCGCTTTCTAAGCCACCAATATGATCATGTCACTCCCCTACTTCAAACCTTACACTTGTGTCACACTGCTTTGGCAGTAAGTCCTTCAAGAATTGGTCTCTATTTTATTCTCAGTTTCATTTGGGCTTTTTCCTCTTCTCTCTCCATGATTTAGCAATATTGAAGTTATTTCAGTTATAATTGTGGTCTCACTAGTGATTCAGTTCTGTCCAATGAGCTGTGAATGTGATCTGAAGGGAGGGGAGTTTCTGAGAAGAAAACATTATAAAAGGAAACTCCTGGCTGCCTGGAAAGTTGCTGGGTATGGGTATATTTCCTGGACCTGATGCAAATACCCAGAGAAAATAAGAAAAATCAGCAGGAGAGCAAAGCCTACAGATTAAGGTTGGCAAAATGAAGGGATAGGAAGTATCAGGTTCCAAATAATATCATAAAGTTGCTAGCTCATCTAAATTTAAAACTTGCTTCTATTAGGACATTCTGTTATGTGGGAAAAAAATTAATTTTGTTCTCTAATCCAGTGGGAAAGTGATTTGCTTTTACTTGCAGAGGAAGACATCCTGATGGAACTGCTCATGGCAGAAGTTGAAGGCAATCTCCATCTTTCTTATCCCAGAGCCTATTCAGCTTCCATTATGTCTTGATAGTAAGACAGATGATTTTTGTTGTTCCTTTCAATCTTAATGCATCATGCTTAATCGTTGACTATGAGCAACAACCTTTGCCTTTAATTGTTTTAAAATACTTTCATCTCTACTCATTTTGTTTTGTTTGTTCACTTTGTTTCACAATATTTTTCATTATCATAAAGAAGTTTTAGCCACTGCTCTTTGAAAATTAAGCAGCAGAATATAAGACTGAAGGAAACAAACATCAACCAGAAATGTATACATTTTGAACTGTTAATATACTGTAACAGTATAAACTCAGGGAGACAGCAAAAAGCAATTCAGAGTTAGTACCCACTGGTTAGTCCATACAGTATCCAGGCAAAGGTAACACTGAAATCCACTGACAGCTAGATTATGACTAATGATCAGTCTGCTGCATTCACAGGATGCAGGGCATGAAAAAGACAAAAATATGGTTTTCAGTGTCTACCTTGTCAGGTACAGTAACTTGTCAAATCTTACATGTGGTTTTTATTCTAAAGAGAAAAGTCAACATTAGATGATATAACAGGTTTGGAAATTTTCACATCACAGAATATACTCATTTAATACCTGCTCAGTTGCACACCACAATGTATATGGATAATATATGAAGCTATTCATTTGAAGATAGTGTAAATCCTCAACATTTAAAATAAATGTGCTCATGCACAATTCACTCTGAGAGAGGTTCACTGCACAGAGAATATTCGTTAGTCTTATGGTTCTGGTTTGCTATTTGAGCTTTTACTTTGAGGGCTTCAGTTCCTGTATCTGTACTATCCGTAATTGAAACTAATAAAATTATGTGTCTGTACTTGATATACGTTTTATCTCTTAGTCCTAACAATGATCCTTTGGAATGCTGTTTTTCCCATTTTACAGAAAAGGAAATTGACATTGGGAAAGTTAAATAGGGCAGTGGTCCAAGGTCCCAGAGCTAATCAGCACATAGCTGGAATCTTAATCCAAGTCTATTTAACTCCAAAGCCCTTTCTCTTGCTTCTAGATCACACTTGCCCCAACATACTGGACTTGCTGAATTCCAAGATTCACTCCTTTGAAACTCTTAACCCCAATATATCAATGAGTTTTATTAAATTAATAAACTGTGAATAGTATGCTATGGAAGCCAGCATCCACCATGATGTTCTAGTAGTATTGTACATAAGATAAAAACCTTCAGTTATATTAATCTAAACAGAGACATTCATTTTTCCTAGGAAAAATCACAGGTTAGCATCATATTTCTAAAAGGACTCAAGTAAATTACAAGTTTAATAGCAAATTTCCAACAATATTCAAATAAGTTACAAGATTCCTAAAGCAAGTGGGCAAGCCACAAAGTAATAATAGGCCCTCTTTTCTTCATTTTATTTTTTGTTAGTCATTATATTTAAGCATGTTATTTGGGGCAAAACAGAGTATACATTTGTCCAAACGTACTGTGTTCTTAGATGTCAAAAAGAACATAAAGATAGAATTGGAAAATGTATGTGAAGCTAATTTTTTGTTTTGAATGAATCTTTAACCCAGTCCCTAATTACCCCTAATGCTTGATTGAAATATACCAAACTGCAAAACAATCTATATAATCATTAGCTTTCCAGGCTTCAGGGTAGGATAAATGATGATTAGATCTGAGTGGGCACTAAAACAGACAGAAACTTGCAAAAATTCAAAGCCTATATTTTAAGTTGATGGCATTTCCAAACATGAATAAACAACTGGGTAGCCTGGTAGCTCATTTCTGTAAAATGGGAAGTAACCCCAATTTTTAAAAATATTTTTATTGAAGTATAGTTGATATGCAAGATTATATTCAACTATACAACATAGCAATTGGACAGTTATATGTATTATTAAATGCTCACCCCAACTAGCATAGTTACTGTCAACATAGATATTACAGAACTATTGACTATATTCTCTATTCTGTACTTTCATCCCCATGACTAATTTATATAACAGTTGAGATTTTGTGCCTCTTAATCCCCTACACCTATTTCACCCACTCGTCCCAGCTCCTCCCCGATGATAACCAACAATCAGAAGTGACACAAATTTTTGCTGGCAACTTGAATCATTATCTTCATGTCAATCTTGTAGCTTAATTAAAATTTAATTCTGATGTAACCCTATATAACAATTTTTGGTATCTAAAAAAGAAAAGATATATATTACTAGAAATCTTCAGATAACAATCTGTCCTTTAAAAACTACTCAAAATATAGAACAATACAGATGGAAGTATGAACAAATATTGTGCAGAATAATTTTAGGTGGCTACACATAAACATTTCAGTATCCAGCTCTAATTATTCATCTCAAAATAGCTAGCAGCATTGATGAGAGCAGAAAAATAATTTTTAAGCCAGTCTACTAAAACACAACAAATTACATATCTTAACAGGTGATAAGAGTTTGATGATCTAGTAGCAATCATTTTTGCCTAATTCACCTGGTGCCTAAAATGTATTTTTGCTTAAAATGTAACCTCATTATTTGCTTATTTCTCCTTTCATAAAGTGTAAAAGTGGAAAAAAGGAAAATCCAAGTACTTTCTCTTTTCTGTGTAATTGTCACAGGTTCTATTTTATGCCTATTTATTCACATTTTTTTCTCCTTCCTTGGTATCAGAATCCCACTTGTGTTTGGAGTGGCAATGTGTCCAACCCCAGACAATGGATCATGACTGGCCTTGGCAAAAAATGATAATAATCATGTGTCTACTACCTTAGCTTCCATTAAATCTGGTGGCCTTGTTACATAGCTCTAGCCAATGAGATATAAACAGAAATTTCTTCTCTAGTTTCTGGAAAAGTATTATTGTCCTAGTTGAAGGGATAATACAGCTGACATGACTCATGGCTCCTCCCTTTCTCCTCTTCTTATTCTGAACTGGAAGTGATGCTTGGAATGTATCAGACTTTCTGCAGCCATGAGGCAATAAACTCAAGAGTAAAGCCAAAAAAATTACAATGATACAATGATTCCTGTCCTGACATCATAAGCCACTGAACCCAAACCAGCAGACTTATACCCTGAAACTTCTTTTACAAACTTTTTTCAAAGAGCCCTCTACATTTTAAGTTACTGATGAACAGTTTTTCAATTATCTGCAATCTAATGCAATCCTATATAAAACATATAATATATAAAAAATGAAGGAAAAAACAGAGCTCACTGTCTTAACTTCTATTCAAGTTCTCTGCAATATGGCACCTGCAATGAATGAGGGTTCATTCATTCAACAAGTATTTCTTAAAAATCTACTTAAGTACCAAGAACTATTCTAGGACCAAGGAATGACTCAGTGAATAAAACAGGAAGTACCTTGCTGATTGTTCAGCCTTCCAATTGGTTGGCCCTGAGAGTAGACACCTGTTTGAATTTATATTACCAGTAGAATAATCCTTCTAATTTCCTAAGTCAAGCTCTCTTAGGGTATAATTATCTGAATTAACATTTGGCACTTAGGGATATATATGAACACATTCAAAAGGAATGTAATATTACTTAGAAATGGAAAGGTAAAATATTAATCAAAGTATACATCTTGAGGATCAGTCCTGATATCTCTATGATACAGACATTAATATAGAATATTTTTTCTTTTGCATTTTGATGTTTGCTTTTACAACTCTCTAACATCTTGTATTTCCTTATAGTGTTGTCTGATAATAATATACATCACCTTTAACCAAAGACCTGAATGTAACTTATGAAACCATAAAACTCCTAGGAGAAAACATAGGAAAGAATCTCTTGAATATAAACATGAGCAACTTTTTCCTGAACGCATCTCCTCAGGCAAGCGAAACAAAAGCATAAATGAACAAATGGGACTACATCAAACTAAAAAGCTTCTGTACAGCAAAAGACACCATCAGCAGAACAAAAAGGCATCGTACAGTTTGGGAGAATATATTCGTAACTGACCTATCTGATAAGGGGTTAACATCCAAAATATATAAAGAACTCATATACTTCAACACCCATAAAGCAAATAGCCTGATTAAAAAATGGGCAGAGGATCTGAACAGACACTTCTCTAAAGAAGAAATTCAGATGGCCACATGAAAAGATGCTCCAAATCGCTAGTCATCAGAGAAATGCAAATTAAAATCACAGTGAGATATCACCTCACACCTGTTAGGATGTCCAATATTCAAAAGACAAGCAACAACAAATGCTGGCAAGGATGTGGAGAAAGGGGAACCCTCCTACACTACTGGTGGGAATGTAAACTAGTTCAACTATTGTGGAAGATAGTATGGAGGTTCCTCAGAAAACTCAAAATAGAAATACCACTTGCCCAAGAATTCCACTCCTAGGAATTTACCCTAAGAATGCACGGAGCCCAGTTTGAAAAAGACATATGCACCCCTATGTTTATCGCAGCACTATTGACAATAGCCAAGAAATGAAGCAACTTAAGTGGCCATCAGTAGATGAATGGATAAAGAAGATGTGGAACATATACACAATGAAATATTCAGCCATAAGAAGAAAACAAATCCTACCATTTGCTAAAACATGGATAGAGCTAGAGGGTATTTGCTTAATGAAATAAGCCAGACAGAGAAAGACAAGTACCAAATGATTTCCCTCATTTGTGGAGTATAACAACAAAGCAAAACTAAAGGAATAAAACAGCAGCAGACTCACAGACTTGTCTGACCAATGGGTTTCAGCCCAGGACAAGTTCACAATGGATTCAATGAGACCAAAGAAATGGCAGTGAAACGTTCTTGGGGTGAAAGCATTTACATCCAACTTTATTCCCATGGTGGCAGGTCAATCACTAGCATCCTGTCCACTCAAAGCAAGTCTGCAAGCAGCAAGCCAGTCTCTGCCTCTGGGCCTCTCTGTCCCCTCAGCCATCTCAGTTTCTGTTCTCAGTGCTGCCACCACTCTAGAAAGTGCCCACCACTCAAGTGATTCTCATCCTCACTTAATCTGAGTCAGAACTGGGCTGGGCCCTGCTAGAGAGATGACTTTGCCTGTGGCATGGTGAGGTGGTTGTGGTGATGTCCCACTGCAGTGACTCTGGAAAAGCTGACTCTTAACCTTTGCAGAAACGCCCAAGTCCATACCACATGTGGATAAAATGAAAGTTCCTGTGGCCAGGATTCTCACCTGACCCTGGTTGGCTAGCTTACCACACACATGTGGGCAATACGTTGCTACTGACTCTATACAAGGAGCTCCTCCCAGTGCTCTGGGTGACACAGTGGCATGGCTGCAAGGCTGCAGGAGAGCAGAGCAGAGGCTGGAGTGGTGGCAGCATGGAGGACAGAGGCCCAGAAGACGGCTGTGCAGCACGACTTTGCAGGCAGAGAGGCCCAGAGGATGGCTGTGTGGACAGAGAGGCCCTGAGGCAGAAACTGGCTTGCTGCATGCAGACTCGCTCTGAGTGAAGGGGATTTTAGTGATTGACCTGCAACCGTGGGAATAAAGTTGGGTATAACCCTGTCACCCCAAGAATGTTTGACTGCCATTCCTTCCGTCACACTGAATCCATGGTGAACTTGCCTGGGAGTGAAACCCATCAGCAAGACACCACAGATCCCACTCTAAGTCTGTGTTCTCTAACAGTGACAGAGGTCAGAATTATCTATGGGTGCTCTAAAACTAGAGATACCCAGGTTCTAAACTTACATTTCCACAGAACTTACTTCAGTGAATTTTAATTCCATGAGTCTAGAACTGTCCAGACATGGTATATTTAAAAATGTTTCGAGGTTGGCTCTGATGAGTGTCTCTGGGTTAGGAACCACTGGTTCAAAGAAAACTTTACTACATATTAATTTTCATTTTTTAGCTAGATGGTTAGAAAGCTACAAGTCAGGATCATAGCACACTGATCTTCCATACAACATTCCTTTTATATTTTAACACAGTGGTTTTCACACTGAGCTCACAATGGCCCCTGTGGTTCTAAAGAGATGTCTCAGAGGCACAAGCAGATGATGGGAGAGGGGAGGTAAAAACACAGCTGGGAAACCCAGTATCTCTGTTGTTATCTGCTTCATGTATTAGGTTCCACAGTGATTTCTTTTGAATGAGAGTTTCTGCTGCTTTCAAAAAAAGAGTTTGAAAACCAATTCTAATATTATGTCCTTGGCTTTCAACAATGACTTATATTAGAACCTATTAGATGCAAATCAGTTCTGCATACTTGTAAAACTGTTAAGAATATTACCCATGGCATTGTTCAATACCCCAAACACAAATACCACTACGAACAGCTTCTTTTAAACCTCAGAGTCAGGAAAAAATATTTTCTGATGAACTGACAGGTTTTCTACCTAGAAATGAAAACTTCGTGACTGAAAGCTTATACTTAAGTTTTTCCTCCAATTGCTTTAGTGCTGATGGTAGTGAGATTTTCTTGATAAATGTTTTCCATGTCTCTGTATATGTTGCTTATATTTGTATTATTCTTATATTAATTATTTTCTTGTAGAACATGATTTTGTAATAAAACATGATTCCTTCCTTGAAAGATCGTATGCATAAATAAAATCCAATCACAATACTAAATACCTTTTAGATAAGTGTAATCTGTAGCATAGTGGGTGCAACCAAGAGTTTCAGCATCAAACACACCTGTTTTCTATCCTGTTTATTTATTTTTTGTGTGACCCAGTGCAAGCTACTTAATTTCTCCCAAACCCAATCTCCCACCAGTAAACTGAAATAATAATATCCATTTCACAGGATTTTTTTGAGAAGTACATGGCATTATGTAGATGGTCTTCCTAGTAGTTATCATTATTGCTCCTCTCATCCAAAGAGAAGTTCACCTCAAAGAATTATTAGCTCAGTAAAATATAGTATTAACCCGCTGATATTTCTGATATGTCTTAGAATTTTTAGTCAATAAAAATATGTTCAAGAGGGATAGTTAATTAAATATATTCACCAGACACTGACTAAACACACTAAACAGACTAAAAATCATTAACCAAAATATACTTTAAAAGCCATTTATCATTATAATTTAAACTTTCTCCTTTATAAACTGGTTTTCAATGCTATTCTACCAAAATATACTTTAAAAGCCATTTATCATTATAATTTAAACTTTCTCCTTTATAAACTGGTTTTCAATGCTATTCTATTTACATGGTTAATGGTATACATTTTCCTGCTGATTTCCCTACAATATTAAGAATTCCTACCAAGTTGTAAATCTCAAGTGCTTCATAAAGTAAATGACAGCCTAAATAATCCAGAAAATCTAGGACAAATGAAAGAGTAAATCCATCCCTCCCAAGAAATTTAAACCATTAAGAAACAATGTTTGATATTGTTTTTCTAAAGGTAAAATTAAGTCATGCTTAAAGCAGAAAAAACTATTTTATGTTGCCGATAGTAGTTCAGGTCATAAGAATTGTAAGAATTTATAATAAGAAGGTGGGGGGAAAAGAAAGTAGGAGTTGATTAAATTGCAGTTTGTGGCCACAGCATATCTACTAATTATTTCTAGTGGTTTGCTAATCTCAGTAGAACTTCCTTCTCACTGATACTTTTGATAAATCAAAAATAAAGTATTTGTCTTGTGAATGGGTTTCAGCCCCGGGAAAGTTCACTATGGACTCAGTGTGATCAAAGAAATGACAGTAGAACGTTCTTGGAGTGAAAGGGTTATACCCAACTTTATTTCCACAGTGGCAGGTCAATCACTAAAATCCCATCCACTCAGAGCGAGTCTGCATGCAGCAAGCCAGTCTCTGCCTCTGGGCCCCTCTGCCCGCACAGCCATCCTCTGGGCTTTTCTGCCTGCACAGTTGTCCCACACAGCCATCCTCTGGGCCTCTGGCCTTGACGCTGCCACCACCCAGGCCTCTGCTCTGCTCTCCTGCAGCCTTGCAGCCATGCCACCATGTCGCACAGAGCACTGGGCAGGGCTCTTTTTATAGAGTCAATAGCAACGTATTGCCCACACCTGTGTAGTGACCTAGCCAACCAGGGCCAGGTGAGAATCCTGGCCACAGGAAGTTTCATTTTATCTACAGTCTTCTACTGATTTATTTCTTGGTATTAACTTGTTTGAGTTGGCAAATCATACAATTTTTTAGTTGGTGACCTCTTAATTCAGAGGATACCCTATATTAGTTATGAATTAGGAAAAGAGCTGCATTAGCTCTATCAGCAAAACAATAAAGTGAAAATGGTTGTGGTCAAAAGCAGTGTCTTTAAAGAAGCAAAGAGGTTACTTAATAACACCTATTCATTAAACATAAATTTATAGAGTATAACATAGTTCACTGATACTCCATACTGAGCATCAGACAAAGCTTTCCTCATATTGATGGATTTGGTAAATGCAAAGAAAGAAAGAAAAAACTCTACCACCAGTTTTCTTGGAATTAACTTGTTTTGGTCAGCAAATTATACTGTCTCAGTCACTAGGAAATTTTCAGTTCAGAAGAGAATTTTTCTCTGATTAACCTTTACTTTTTACAGTAATTCTTATTCTGATCAAATATCAGAAATGTACAAACAAGGAAAAATTCAACTCCAGCTCAGTATGATGTACTAACATGGACTAAGAATTGGCACACAATCTTGGGGAAACTGAGGAGGGGTCTTGCTGTAGAGGCCTGGGCATAAAGACCCAGTTACATGGGTGAAGGAAGGAGCTGAGTGTTTCCTCCTGAGCCCCCAGAATCCAAATGCTTGGACAGCACATCTCCCTGACAGGAACCTTGGACTGGAAAGACAGGAGGGAAATGGCAAATAGGTGGCCCAGAAGCAAAGCTCTGAGAGCTGTGTACTCAGCTCAAGGAGTTTAGAATTCATCTTGAGGGCACTGGAGAGCTATTGAAAAGTCTACCCAGGGAGTAAATAAGGGCTGCTTCAGCAATTGAACTGAAGTCAAGTGCTTTTCTTCTGGTATTTCTATTTAAATAAATACTAGCAACACTGACTAATGTAGAAAATTAGAATGTGCTAAATGTTAGAGTGCCAACCCACATTATATATTTTTTTAGCACATGTAACTAACACTAACGTAATACTTAATTATGTACCAGAACTTTTACAAAACACATTGATGTGAACTTCATTTTTATAAGTCTAAACCATCTTAATATTCCCATTTTTCAGACAAGGAGGTCTGCCAGCCTGTCTATAGTCATGCAACTCAAAAGGGTCCAGCCAGGCCAGAGCCGGTGCCCTAACCACTCTGTCCTGCCACCTCCTGAAGTACAGCACTGGTTCTCATGTCATCATGTTGGCTTGAAACCAGTTCTGAGTTTTGAATACATCAAACATTTGTGTTTCAGTTCCTTTGTTTATAGCAGTGATTCATCAAATTTACACTACAGGTTTTTTATAAGATGTTCATGGAATAATACAAGTCAGCACATTTGGTGAACTATAGACTGCTTTAATAATATAAACTACATAAAACTGATTATAAAATCTCATACAAGCTTGTATATAAAAAGAAAAAGACACTCAAAAAGGGTTGGAGTTGGATCGGAGACAAAGGTGAATATGTTTTCCACTGAAACTTTCAGTCCCCTCACTTGCTAACAATTAGGATAGCCTAAAAAACATAGTATCACAAGTTCAGGTCAATCTGTATTTTCAAAACTGCCATCTATTCCTAATAAAGTAGAGCAAGGAAAAGTGATCAGCAATAGAGATTACTTTGAGGGAAGAGTTTTTATTTTAAGAGTATTCATTTTTTCCCAGTTGCATTGAGAAATAATTGACATATGTCACTATACAAACATACCTAGCTTTACTGTGCCTTATTTTTTTTTGTACTTCACAAATAGTGGTTTTTGTTGTTTTTTACAAATTGAAGGTTTGTGGCTACTTTATATCAAGAAAGTCTATTGGTGCCATTTTTCCAACAGTATTTGCTTAGTTTGTGTCTTTGTGTCACAATAATTCTCTCAATACTTCAAACTTTTTCATTATTTTTATATTTGTTATGGTAATCTGTGATGAGGGATCTTTGTTGTTAGTACTGAAATTGTTTTGAGGCACCAGAAACTGTGCCTGTATAAAATGGCAAACTTAATTGATCAATGTTGTGTTTGTTTTGACTGTTTCACTTACTGGCTACTCCCCCTTCTTTCTCCCTCTCCTTGGGCATCCCTACTCTGTGAAACACAACAATGTTGAAATTAGGCCAGTTAATAACCCGGAAGTGGCCTCTAGGTATTCAACTGAAGTTACATATATCTCACTTTAAATCAAAAGTAGTAGTCATTAAGCTTAGTGGGGAAGGCATGTGGAAAGCAAAGACAGGCCAAAAGCCAGACCTCTTGTGCCAAAAAGCAAAACTGTTAATGCAAAGGAAAAGTTCTTGAAGGAAATTAGAAGAGCTACTCCAGAGAACATATTAGAAAACAAGAGAGACTTTTTGCTCATAGGGAGAAAGTTTGAGTGGTCTGGATAGAAGATCAAACCATCCACAATTTTCCTTTAAACCAAAGCCCAATCTGAGCAAGTCCCTAACTCTCTTCAGTTTTGTGAAGGCGAGAGGTATGGAAGCTGTAGAAGAAAGTTTGAAACTGGCAGAAAGGGTTTTACGTAGTTTAAGGAGAGAAGCCATCTCCATAACATCAAAGTATAAGGTTAAAGAGAAAGTGCTGATGTTGAAGCCATAGCAAGTTATCAAGAATATCTAGCTGAGATAATGAATGAAGGTGGCTACACCAAACATTAGATGTCAGTGTGGAGAAAATAGCAGCTATAGCTGCCATACATAGTGGTTTCTCTGATGGATATAGGCATTGCAAATTGAAAGCCTCCTGGAAAGGATTCACCATTCTAAAGGCCAAAGAACAGTCATGTTTCATGGGAAGAATGAATCAAAGTCAAAATATCAACATTCACATGAGTTTGGAGGAAGTTGATTCCAACCTTCATGGAAGACTTTGAAGGGTTCAAGACTTCAGTAGAGCAAGTAACTGCAGATGTGGTGAAAGTAGCAAGAGAACTAGAATTGGAGGTGGAGTCTGAAGATGTGACTGAATTGCTGCATCTCACAATACAACTTGAATAGATGAGGACTCGCTTCTTCTGGACAAATGAGGAAACTGGTTTCTTGAGATGGAACCTATTCCTAGTGAAGATCTGTAAAGATTGTTTAATGACAACAAAGGATTTAGAATATTACATAAACTTAGTTGATAAAGCAGCAAAAGGATTTGAAAGGACTGACTCCAATTCTGAAATAAGTCTTACTGTGGATAAAATACTATCAAACAGCATCACATGTTACAGAGAAGCAATTTGTGAAGGGAAGAGTCAGTCAGTATGGCAAACTATATTGCTGTCTTATTTTAAGAAATTGCCACAGTCACCTCATCCTTCAGCATCCACCACCCTGATCAGTCAGTAACACACAGAGGCAAAACAGAGGCAAGGCCCTCCACCAGCAAAAATTTATGACTCACTGAAAGCTCAGGTGATCATTAGCATTTTTTAAGAATAAAGTATATTTAACTAAGACATGCATTTTTTTAGACATAATGCTTAATAGACTAGTTCAAACACAACCTTTATATACACTAGAAAATTAGAAAATGCAACCGATTTACTTTATTGTAATATTCACTTTATTATGGTAGTCTGGAGCCAAATCTGCAATGTCTCTGATATAAGCTTGTATTATTAGGTAAAGACGTACCATTGCCATTTTGTTATTTGTGTTCTGGATGTTTTATAGATCCAGTGTTTCTTGTTTCTCATCTTGCTCTCTTTTTTTTGTGTTCTAATGTCTTTTGGTACTAGTATGCTTTCACTTTTTTTATCTTGTTCTTTTGGGAAATTACCACAGGATTTTCACTTGTAGTTACCATGAAGTTTACAGAAAATATCTTGAACTTATAGTACTCTATTTAAAACTAATAACTTAACTCAATAGATTTCTTAAGCTTTATATTTCCTCCCCCTCACATAGGCTATTACTGTTAAAATTTACATTTTTTTTATACTCTGTAACTAATATCATAACTGTAGTCCTGGTCATTTTTACTATGTTTCTTTTTAACTTTTAAAGTAGAGATGTAAGTATATTATGCACCACCATTACTATATTGAAAAAGCTAATATGACTGTATATTTACCATTCCAGTGATATTTACACCTCCTTTTTATGTATTTATGTTGATTACTATCATCCTTTTCCTTATACTCAGAGAACTCCCTATAGCATTCTTGTAAGGCTGGTCTGGTTGTAATAAATTCCCTCAGCTTTTGCTTGGAAAATTCTTTATCCCCTTTTTGTTTCTGAAGGTAAGATTTGCTAGGTATAGAATTCTTGGTTGATAGTTATTTTCTTTCAATACTGTGTATGTCATCCCATTCTCTCCTGGCCTGAAAAGTTTCTGTTGAGAAAACTGCATATAGCATGTGGGAATTTGCTTGCATGTAACTTCTTTTTTTTGCTGTTCTTACATTTATCTTCGACTTTTGACAACTTTATTATAATGTGTTTCAGTGTACCCCTATTAGGTTCAACCTATTTGGGAACTTTTGGGCTTCATGGATCTAGATGTCATTTTTCTTCCCAGGTTTAGGAATTTTCAGTCATTAGTTCTTTAAATATACTTTATATTCCTTATGTAATTCCCATAATGTGAATATTGTTTCTTTTCATTACATCCTATTATTTCTGCAGTTTTCTTCACTCTTTTTCATTTTGCTCCTCTCACTAGGTAATCTCCAATGTGCTAACCTCCAGGTCCATGATTCTTTCTCCTGCATGGTCAAAAAACTCTGCATGCTTATGAAATTCTCTATTGAATTTCTCGGTTCAATTATTGTATTTTTCAACTCTATGATTTGGGTGCTTTTTAATTCCTGATGGTTGCTATTTCCTTGTCAAATGTATTGTTTTGTTCATGCATTGTTTTCCCAATTTGTTCAGTTGTCTGTGTTTTCTTGTAGTTCACCTAATTTCCTTAAGAGGATAATTCTGAATTCTTTTGAGTTCACAGATCTCGATTTCTTTAGGGTCAGTTATTGGAGCTTTGTTTTCCTTTATATTCCTTTAGTGGTGTCATGTACATCTGCTTCTGTGGTCCTGGATTCCTTATGTTGGCATCTGTGTAACTGGACTCCTCTTTCAGACTTTACAAGTTTGCTTCACCAGGGAAAATTCTTCACTTGTCGGCTCAACCTGAATTTCTGTGTATGCCTGCTGATAATATCCTTGGGCAGGTTGGGCCTGCTATTATGATCTATTTTCAGGTGAGGCAAGTGTTCAAGCTCTGAGGACAGGGGTGGGATGGGAGTGTGTGTCAGTGTCTGAGGACAGTTGGGTAGGACTGCAGACTTAGTACTATACCCATGAGGTTGTTGGATGGGTTCCATGGTTGCCTGGATTCTATGGTCAGATTTACTAGATGCTCAGGACTGGATATCATGAATTAGCTTTCCTGATCTGTCACGGCACCAGGATAAGATCTAGGATCTGTACAGCTTATTGTTTGCTGACCTGAATTGGATCTGTGCTGAATTTCCTGGTCAGGTGAGGCCACTGGTTTTGCTCTGCAAATGGGGGAAGCCATAGGCTATGCTCTCTGCTCAAGTGTCTCTGCATATAGGGCTGTTAAATGGGCTATGCAGCTCTCTGTGTGCTGTGATTAGGTTCCCTTGTCAGACTGGCTGAAGGCTATATTCAGCAATGATCATGGCTACAAATTAGATTCCTGCCCAAGTGCAGTAGGAGAAACAGCTCTAAAGCTGGTAAAATTCTTTATTGTATTAACTCAAGCCAACCCACACCCCAAGTTCCTTGACCTACAGAGCTACTGGCTTTGCTCTGCAGACTGTCGGCTCTGCTTTCCCACATCTCAGCTTGAGTGCTCCTGGGCCATACAGCATCCAGGAGTTGTCTCCAGCCTTTCTGGTTGGATGGGGCTGGTAGATACTCTACAGAAGGAGGTGGGGGTTATGTCTCAGGTCCCTTGCCTGGGCAGGAGGGAGGGGACTGTTCCAGGCTACTCTCAATTTGATAGGGGCCAGGAGATATCCTCAGGCTTGGCTATGATTTAATCCCCATGCCTGTATGTAGCATGGGAACACTCCATGCCCAACCCTGGCTTTGCTCTGAGGTTATCAGCTGTGTCCACCTATCTCAGCTCAAGCAATGTTAGGCCACACAACTTTCAGGAGTTGCTACCAGATGGTAAATTTTTGGCCAGACAGGGCCAGAAGACACTCTCCATAGTGGTGAGGTAGAGGTATGGGGTGACTGTAATTCAGTTCTTTATCTGGGTATAGCCAAACCAGGCTCTTGCACCAGCAAAACTCCTTCTTTGAGGATTGGAACCAGGCAGATATGCACACTGCTGAATTCCCTGGTCAGAATGTGCCCCTGACTTGGTTCTGCAAATGAGCAAACTGTATGCTGGCTATTTCAAGCCCATCCCTGTTCTCTGTCACAGTCAGATTTCCAGTGGCGGGACACCCAAAATCTCTATGTTCTGAAATCAAATTAGGGCCTCCTGAAAAGTGACCCACAATGCTGGAGCAGGGGTAGTTGTCTCCCTGGGTTCTCTGTTCCCACTGGAGGAAGCAGAGGCTCAGGGGAGATTTCTTCACTTGCACTGGCCTGGGGGCGGGGCAAAGTTGCCAATGTGGAGTCACTTCTCTTACCCTTCTAATGCAGTCTGTCTTGGTCTCTGGGGTGCACAGGGTGCTTCAGCCTCACCCCCATGTACTAGAATTATCTCAGTAGTTCCTTGTTCTTGAATAGATGTTAAGTGTTCTCATAAGAGGGAGTGAAGACTTCTCTGTGAGAGTATCTTAATGGGATTTGGAGTATACAAAGCTATGTCTAACTTGTAGCCTTGGCTAGGGATTGAGAACTGGGTTGCTTATACGCCAAAGTAAAAGAAAACAACTTAAAAGGGAAAGAATAGATGCCCTGAAATGGAAAGGAAGTAATGTGTGGGAAGAGAGCTTGCCCTGTACTATTAGGGTTCTGGGAAATGAAGAGGGGAGTTTTCAACATGGGATAAATGAGTGTGTGAGAGACGGAGGACAAGCAGCTGATCAAGTATATAGTAAGAGGGAAAAACATTGGACCTACAAGTAATTATGAAAGCAAATATCACCTGGACTCCACATGAAGTTTTGTATACACTTTTACTGTACTTCCCACTGTCTGTGGAATGACTCATTGTTTGGACAGTGGCTGTGAATATCTGGAAGAGTTCATTCAACAGTCTCTTCTACTATAGAAGGGTTGGTAAGAGCAATGCCAGAGTCAGAACACCTGGATTTGAATGCAGATTTCCACCACATTCAGATCTGTAACTGTGGGCAAGTTATCTAACCACTCTTTGCCTCACATTCCTCATGTATAAAATACTAATATTTATTTCCTGTTTGAGGAAATTAAATCAACATATATGTAAAATACAATAGTGTCTGGCACACTGTATGTCAATAATGAATGGTAGCTATAATTATTGTATACAGGTTCATGTACTCATGAGCACACAAATAAACAAATACATTTCATAAGCAGAGTTAAATACAGTATATTCTAACTTCCTTGTACCTGTTTCATGTTCATGTAAAAAAGATAAACCCTCACAGAATTACATTAAAAGATTTCTGAAAATATAAAAACCCAAGGATATTTCCAATATTTCAAATTCTAATATAATTGACTAGACCATAAAATTGTATCTTTCAGACTAAAACAGTGGTGTCAGATTATAGTGTCATATCTGTTTCAGGAAACTTCTAAGGATTTAATTCTTTCAACTATCCACTTTCAGCAGCATCTTATAGATCATTTTAATGACTATATAAACACAAAGGGTAAAACTGATAACATACTGTCCTAGGATTAAATACTTAAACTATCTGAAGATATCTCTAGGCATGTTTTGTGGCTAATAAGCAACATCTAACCTTGACCTGGGGACTAATGAGGTAAAATGCAACATTTACAACTTGTGATCTTTATTCTGATGGCTTTTCCTTTAATTTTTAATCAAATCCCAGCTGTCAATACTAAATCATGAGGAAACCAGCAGAAAATTAGATAAACATTATGTTGGTGATTTTTACCTTAGATAGCTTCATGGAAAATTTTTATATGCAACTCTTTTTGTTAAATTGTTCTTCTGTTTCCAGACTCCCTTCATTCATCCCATGCAAGGAAGATTATAATCCTGATTTCAAAAACTTATCTCAAATAGCCCATATTTAGTAGTGGGGAAAATATAGAGACTAACATTTGCCAGACTAACACCTGCTTTGCCCTAGGAATTTTACTGGGCAATATACATACATTATTATCTTATTTTCACAACAACCTCATGAGTGTGCATTAACATTTCATTGTAATTATGTGGAATCTGAGGTGCGTGGTTCAAGAATGATTAGTGGCATGACCATTGATGTGTGGCAGAGTTCATTTCATGCACTTTACATCTCCCCATTCTGCACTACCCACCTAGTGAGAGGCACAATTATTGTGAAGTTAATTAAAATTAACCTACAAGGCCCCCAATCACATGGGTTACTTCCACACAACTGAGGCACTAGCAAAGTATTCACTAAATCCATGTTTTTGCTACATTTGCATAAGATATTTTTGTTTTCCTTTCCTTAAGGAAGTTTCCTCAAATAAGATAAGTTTAAATCCACAGAACTGCCTCACCCAGTGCTGTCATATGCCCTGATCATCACTCGGCAAGTGGTTCTTCTACATCCATGGACTGTGCTGGGCTGTCAACGGCTTCAGCCCCACCACTTACATTTGCGCGACGCTTACAAATTTGAAAGTGGTTTCATTTTGTTTGCTCTCCACACCAATTATGTAAAGTAGGTAGTGCCAAATTTTAAAAAAATATATGAACTTAATTTAATAAAAAAACAACTAAATGACTGTTCATAGGACTTAGACCTATGGACTTATTTGATGGAGATAAGCCAAAACAAAGCAAGCTAGCTTGTTCTTGAATTTCAAAGTTGGAGTTTTTGTTTGTCTGTTTATTTTTCTGTAGTTGCATAGTACTTAATCCTTTCTCTACTTTGTTTCACAGACTTAAATTAAAAAAATGTGACTGCACATATGCAAGATTAAATGATTCTGTCATTGGCTGCCACCCCCTCCCACTTCCAGAAAAATCAATATGATAGTTTGAAACTAGACATCGTTAAAATTCTTCAGGCACAGCAGTTTCCAAGTTCTTACTACATTTCTCAGAAGGCTGATTGCAACCCTTGTAGGAGACTGACTGCACTGCCTAGAGTGAAACCTTGAGAGAGAAGAGTCCACTGTCACCCCCCACAGGACAGGCGGTCTGCCTCACCTGTCCAGCCAACACACAAGATGAGGGGGCTCTGCGTGAAAGCTGAACTTGGCTCACAAAGAGCTTCTGCTGGGCACTGCTGGGCTGGGCTGCTGCCAGCCAGATCTGCCTACTGAGTTTGTCTTTCCACAGAGAAGACATTAACAAGTATCCTGGAACAGGAAAGTACCAACACTGCAGAGTAAATAAGTGACTGTCTTACAAGAAATGAAAAACTGACAGACACCTTAAACTCTTGTACTTCTGATCTGTGAATTAAGTAAAAAAATAAGTATGGCTTAGTTTCATACAATCTACTCTTTATCTTTACAGACTGGGTCCCATGATTTAACAGAAGACTACAGTGTCTTTTCACCCAATCTGAAATCCCAACTTCCTTGGGAGTGTTGGAACATAACAGGCTGGGCTCTTATCTTACTTTGTCTTGACTTTGTATGAAGGAGTGTCTGAGAGGAGAGGTGGGAGGGGAAAAGTAAAAAGAAGGAAGTGAAGGAGGGAGAAATTAAGAGAAGGAAGGGGACTGGGAAGGGAGATGTGACAGATGAAAATAAGAGTGTGAAATTATTATAGGAGAAAATGACACTACCCTTCCCTGAGTAAAAGAACAGACTCTATTTTCTCTAAATCATCCAATACTTAGCCCAAAACATGTTTCCAAGTAGGAACATTTCTCACCAAGCATATGTAAAATATTTCAACTCTCAGGTTTTGGCTCTGATTATTATTATGAGAATCATTTACTCAACAGAGTTGTGGGCCCAGTTTAGTTAGAACTGAAGATGTGTGATGGATGGAGAAGAGAGCCTGGGCAATAGTCCAGCAACTAAAACAGAATTAGAATCATCACAGGCACTTAAATCCCAATTATTTAATCTGAAGGGTGTCTAATGCCACAAGTACTTGGCATGTATAAACAAAACAGTGAGATTTACAGAGAAATAGAAGAAAGAAAAAAATCCTAAATGGATGATATAAAAGGAACTAAAGAGTTACTCATTCTTTAGGCTGGGATTTACTTCTTCAGAGTCACATAAAACAAACTTCAAATTATAATTTGTATGTATGTATGTAGGTATGGTATTTTTAAAATATAATATAAGAAATAAAACCCAAGCAATTTTATTAATATCAAGTTTTAATGATGTCACCTTGATATGGCTCCCCTCTTTCTTCCAGCCTCACAATGACCTTTCCACTTACCCCAAAACATGTGCACATAACACCAACTTACTGTGCTCTGCTTAGTAAATGCACCACAGGTTAAAGCTGTATAAACTGGGCGCTGGGAGACAGAGGAAAGAATGTACGACCTAGGGGCGATTTTTGATAAAAAAGTTTTGTATGTTTTCCAATAGTGTAAGAAACTATTTGAATGATATTAATAAAGTAACACATAAGCTGATCAAAGACTAAAGGCTGTGGGGCCTATAAGAAATATAGGATAAAGATTAATTATGAATAGAACCTACTAATTTTTTTTTAAATAAGAATACATCATAAATGGTAAAAACTAAAGGCAAGGCTCACAGGCATTTTTTATTTTAGGGGATTTCCTGACAATTTTTAAATAGTAGAAATGACTCATGGTTTCTTTAAGTCACTGATAAAAATTCATTCAAAAAATCACTAACATTAATTGGCAGCTAATAAACATCATCATATTAACCACAGTTTTCAAAACCTATGACTCCTACAAAATAAGTTTTATGACTTTGTAACACCACAGATTCTTATTAGAGTTACTAGATGGAAAATCTGCACTTTTGGATAACAACAAAAAAGAGCAAGACCACAAAATTATCACACATTTCCCCAGACATAATTCAAAATCTTAAGTACTTTATTGGACTTTTTCTTTTTCTTTATTTATTTTCTGCTTTGCACTAACAGATAATACCAGGTAAGAATAAAGATGGTAATGAAATAAGCTAAAAGAAAAATTTTAAATATCTATATCTAATAAAACTCACTAATTAAAATCACATTTTAAATCATTAAGTGTTTGTAATTGTTATTGTAATATGAATTTCAAATTAGAGCCACCTTGATTTTATGTGATAGGAATACATGGAATGAATAAGTTCATTCATTTAAGGATTATATATTAAATCTGTATAGTGTCAGAAACCTATGTCAGAAGAAAGATGTAAATTTCAGTAAAGTTTTAATACTCAATAATAGCTCTAGCATTACTTATAAGTTGATTTATAAAGAGCTATTTCATAGCATAATTAATGGCATTGTTTCTACTACTGTTTCTGTGGCAAATTCTTCATTATGATGCTTTGCATATGTTAAAAAATGAATTCTCAAAGATAAGCTGTTGTCCAAAATCTGAATTTAAAAATTTCACTTTCTTTCTTAAAAATAAAATTTTGTCTTGTTTAAACACTTTAAAATCTATTTCATTACCTCTAAATAAACAAATGTCTGGGAAGTCAGAAACTAAAAAGGGAAAAATAAATATGTAAAAAAAGGAGACTCCCCTCAGTACTCATGTAATTGTTTTGGAAGTTCAAAACCAAATAGTTAAAATGGATCATTTACATTTTGATTTAAACATTTTCAATGGAACCAATAATCCAGACAAGATTTTCATGTAAATAACTGTTAAATCTCCCAGTTTTCTAATTTCTATGTAATGTTTTAAAAATTATTATGACTACATCAGAGATTCTCCTGTTATTTAACTATTTCTTATAACAAACACATCTCACCCAAAAAAATTTTTGTTTATTACTTTAAGGATATTTAGTATTAAGCTTTTTGTAAAGAATATGAATTATTTTAATATTTGTTTACAAAGCCTGTAGAACTCATTTTAATTTTTCACTACCTTTATATACATCCATAGAAATATGAGTGTACCACTTAGTCTGGAATAGAGCACATGATAAATTTTTTATGTCAGTTAAAAATACCATTAGGTATATTTATACATACTGTAGATTAGAAAATTCCTTTGGAGAAATCACTACCACCTAACCAAATAATTATATCATTTTAGATAAAATAACTAAATATGTATTTACCCAGTAAAGCAGTTCAGTAAGAGCTATTCTAGGTCTATAGATACATACTCACGAGAGACATTAGAATAGCAAAATCATCTGAGTCTGTAATATAAATTGTTACCTTATATGTATATATAAAAGCTCTTATATTGCTTTTATAGTCAAAATTCACTCTTTCTGAAGAGAAAAATGGGACAAATACGGCAATTGATTTTTTAACGATTTATAAGCAAGGATGGACATTCAAATTTTAGTAAATTTTGATGCTTTATGAAAACAACTAAAACAATTTTAAGATTGTTAAAAATGCCATAACTATCTTTGAATAATTAGGTATCTCTCTAACTTATATTCAAACAGTCCATTAGAAAATGGAATATATCTGCTAATTTAGATTGAAAAAATGAAGTAAAGAGTTAGCAATACTTTTTGCAATAATTATTTCATCAAGATATTAACAGCACATTTTTCTTTCTAACAAAGAAGAGTAAGTTTGACTCACAAGAGGAAAAATAGCTATAGTTAGTTAATATAATCATGAGCTCTATTTTTACAAAGGTAGAAAGGTTTTTCCCAAATGCAAGAGAAATTACTCATTCAAGCAAATCACTCCAAACAAGTAGATTTAGTAGTTGAGTCAATTACCAAAATATAATGACAATAACTAAACCATAGCCATTTGTCAACAGTAGTGATAATGAATAGTCTAATATTTGATAAGTTAGTGGATGTTTGTTTATATAAAGCAATATCATCTCATTTTGACATTTTATTCAGAAATACTCTAAATGGTCACATTTTGTAGAGTAGAGAATTAATCATATGAGTAACGGTAAGTAATACATTTCTAAGTATAAAAAAATGAACTCTTTTCTCATGCCCATTATATCCAGTGTGGACTAAAATAAAAATAGTATTTACTATTTAAATTGATAAGTATTTACAAGTGGCAATATTACAAGAATATTTTTAATCAAAGGAAAAATTTCCATTGTAAATGCAGGAATTGTCCACTCTCTTCTCTGTTTTTATGTGAGGAAATGAAATCCTCTTAACTGTTACCCTGTCACCCAAGATCTTCCTGGACTTCAAAAAAAAAAGAAAATAAAATCTTAAAATTTCAAGACTCAACCCTGTGCCCTGCTTTCATGGTTTATAAAGCAAAAGCCAAAATTCTTCATAGTCTCTTGTATTTCCAGCAATGTATGGTTCAAATAGGGTAATGATTCTTTTTTTCTTTTTTTCAGTAGTGTCCTGGTGAGGGAATGATTTCACTGTCCCTGTTCTGTGGGGTCTTGGTCTTTATCTAAAAGGAAATGAATTACAACAGGATGACAAGGACACAAAACAAAGCCATTTAGTTTTACAAATCCATTATGTCCTCCAATCTGTTTTATGGTACTGGTCCTACTATAAACCAAGAAAACCCCTAAAACAAACTTTCCTCCTTTTCTTTCTTTCCACTGACATTATCTACCATTTTATGACTTTTTCAAATAGTTTAGCCCCCAAGTTTTTCCCCTTATGGGGCTGTGTTTTCTCCCCGGGTCCCTCCTCCCATATTCTCAAACGTACAAAACATTCAAAGAAACTGGACTTTTCAAATACAAGCTGCTGAGAACTGTCAGAAGCACTTTACTGGGACATTACTGACTGTAGCTTCAATGAATTAAGCTTGATTCACTGTGGGTGAATCATTTTCAATGCAGAGCTGTTCAAGCAGTAATTGGCCAAGAATCCCTGCTGCGAAAAGCACTTGTCAAATAATGCTTGTTTACAAATATATCTCCAGACAGCAAAAAGTGGCAGTTACTGAATAAGTTCAGGGCCACCTCCAATATTCATAACAGCGGACATGCTCCCTTTACTTATTAGATCTGTTAAAATGTTCACTTGTTGATACATCTGCTTATATTTGTCCTGCTTGATCAATCTTAGATAAGTTTCTTGTTAAATGTGCCACATTCTACAATAAAAAAGTCATATATATATATACTATAGTTCAGAGGTTTTTTCCACATGTAATGTATCCCTAATATATGTAATAAGACAACTAAAGATATATTTATCTTACCTAAAAATTCAGGCTAAAGAGTAAATTTTGCTGCTGCTATCTTTTATCCAACATATTCTGCCATTCATTTCATATCAGTGCAGGATTCTAGATACATATTTAACTTTTTCTGTTCAATTTTGCTTATTTATGTCTACCAACAGTACATTTTAAAACTGACTAGAGTATCAGTCAGTTATCAATGTAAACTATCATTTATTTCTATGTACCCTGAAGTTATTTCTCACATAATGGGAGAATTCACATTATACACATTTATAACACATATATACACTACAGCCTGAAAAATCACTCAGCATCTATATGTTGCAGAAAGCAAAGTATATGAAAACAAGTTCTTTAAGGATTCAGTGCATAGATCAAATCTTTCTGTCCCTCATCTTCCAAAGCCTCTCCACAAATAAGCAATCACCAACATTAAAAACTCATATATAAATCTTTAAACAAACTCTGCTGTTATAATTATCTTAATATATTCTTATTGTTCAACTTATAGTAACACATCATGGAGAAAGAAAAAGAAGAGAAGAACATAAATTTAACAGAGCAGAAATGAAGGTATGGGATGAGACCAATAGTAAGATGTAAACCTGTGTTGGGCAGAGGTGGGATGAATGAGATGAAGTCATACATACACATGTATAATAGCGACATGTTACGAAATGTGTCCCCAAACAGGAGACACGCTTTTGTTTTTAGTGTCTTCAGAGTACAACTCATTTTTGGCTAGATCCCTACAACTTTTGTCTCATGGTTAACTGCAAGTTTTGCTGTGTGTTCGACTAGCTGGGGTAAGGACAATACAGCCTGTGGGGGTTAACTTTGTAATATCAGCCTGTCTACATTCCACAAGATTCGAACTCTGCTTCCAACTCCTTAGGAGACCAGCACTTTTTCCTTGCTTCCTTCCATTTCCTTCAGCCTCTTCCTCTTTGCAAGGTCTAGACTCTTGTTCACATACAGCATCACCCTCCCTGAGACTTCATTTCTTCCCATTCTCTAACCAAAAGTTACATCCCTTTCATCTCTACATAAACCGCTTCCCCCATTGCACCTGGGGAAAACAAAAACAAAAACCTGAACCATAATGGGGACACGAAAGGATGAATGGCATTACTATTATTATTACTAATATTCTTTAAATCCAAAGCAGGATGCCCCTTCTGGTGAAATAAGACAGTTAATAAAAGACCTCCTAACGCTGTCATAATCCTCCGGACTTCTAATATAATGAATTTAACATGAGATGTCAATAAAAGGACTAGGACTTCAGTAAACACTTTTTCAACTTTATCGGGAAGGGAAAAAATTCAGAGCGCGGGGGTTAAGCATGGGAGATTGCAGATGAATGGATGATTGCTAGGGCGAGTTACATGTCATCCTCAAATCAGATTTTTAAAAAATAAATCCAGGCGTTAAAGCGAAGTTCTGGGGTGGGATGGGTCGTCCGGATCTGCCCTGCTTTCACATGGCTCCTACCGAGCTGGCAGCGCTCCGAAACCAGCTCAGCGCCTTCCACCTCCACACAGCCCAGGCAAATCACGAGGACACACACGACTCCGCCGCTGCGGCCTCATCCTTCCCTTCCAGCGTCCCCTGCCCCAGGAGTGGAAGGAATATTTTAAGGTTCCGCGCCTCACTCGTGCCATCCGGAGCCCCAAACGGAAACCCCAGCCTTGCAGCCAAAGGGGTAGGGTTTTCCAGGTTTTCGTGGTGGGGCTGCCCGCCTCTGGACCTGAGACGCGGCCGCCACCCTAGAGGGATGCGCTGCGCAGCGCGGGTGTGTGAGAGGGGCGAGCGCGGCCGGGGCGGGCCGGAGGCCGAGGCTGAACCAGCGGGGCCGGCCTGGCGGCGGAGTCCCGCTCCGGGAGGGCGGGTGCCGAGCAGGTGCTGCTCGCGTGGCGGCCCTGCTCTCCCGGGGCGGGCGCGGACAGTATTCTGGGGCCGGGGCGCAGGATTGGGGGGTGGGGAGGGGGCTGGGGACTCCCAGATCCGGTGGGGGGGCCCTCGCGGGGCTTTTCCCTCACCGAGGCACAGACACGCCCGCGTGTGCTCCAGCGGCAACATCCTGGCAGCGAAACTCCCCCCACAACCTCCCCCACGCCGCCTCCCGCGGTATCCCACCTCCCGCCCCCTTCCACTTTCGCCTCAGTGTGATTATGAGCTCCCAAGAGGGAAGGGCACCCCACAGTGTGGGGCGCCTTCGGTACTTTGCCATCCCCCTCCCTGGAGAAATGACAGCTCTTGCCACCCACCCCAGAATAGCAGCTGGTGATGCTCTAAATAACAGCTCCCAGAAGGCACTTTCCCCCAAAATAAAAGCATCCAACTACCCCCGCAACGTTTCCCTTGAGCAGCCTCAAATAACGGTTTCTAAAACCCCCACTGCTCTCGACTTCCTTGTCGCTGCGCTCCAAACAGTTCCCACTCCTTCAAGCCCGACATGTCACTTCTCCACGCGCCTCAAGTGAGACCCAGCCGCACCCAGCCTTCCGGCGCGGGTCTCAGACCCCTCGCTCTCGCTGGCTTCCCACTGCCCAGGGAGTCCCCCTCACCCCCAGCCGCCTCTGTCCACGAGCAGGTTCCCCGCCCCGCACTCCGCAGCTAATGTCAAACAATGCAACCAGGGACAGCTGAGAGCGAGCGGAAAGGCTAGCGAAAGCGCACCACCAACGTCCATCCGAGACGGAGTGAGCTTGGTCCGCGGCAGCAGCGTTCAGCGCGCCCGGCGCCGCACTCACAGGCCCCGCCTCGCCCCCCGCCCCGGGTCGCCGGCCCCCACGCCCACCGCTCTACCTTCGTTGCTGGGGCTGGCCAGCAGGGTCCGGAGCGCGGCGCACAGGAGCAGGCATATCCAGAGGGGCGCCCTGCGAGGTGCGGAATAGCAGCCGGCCAGAGACGCAGGGGCAATGGGGGGCTCGCCGCCACCGCCCGGGGGCCGCCGGCGTCCCGCACCAGGGGGCCGCGAGCCCCGCATCTTTTTCTGCCGCCTCCGCCGCCGCTGTCCTGCGCGGCTCAGTCCGCGGCTCCGACCTCGCGCGGGGGGCAAGGGAAGCTCGCGGCCCCGCTGGGTCCCCGTGGGGTCCTCTGCCTTGGGGCGCGCGACTGCTCCAGATGCGGGGACCACGGATCCTCTGAGAAGGCTGAAGTTTGTTTCCGGCTCCTGCGTCCTTTCCCGTGGGGTTAAATGAAATACTAGTTATGGTGGTAGTGCAGTTCCGGACTGCACTCCCGGGTGTCCAGAAGGTCCCGCGTCCTTTTCCTTTGCTTAAGACTTCCAAGGACTGCGGTCTTTTAAATGCCACTGGGGGGAAGAGAAGGGTCCCTTTTCAGTCTTCAGGGCTGCAATCGACGAGGGTAAGAAGACAAGTCATTGTAAGTCAAGAAGAAATCCTCAAAAAAAGGAGAAAAAAAGCAGGGTGCCTAAGTATAAAGGAAGAGGAGTGAAAATACAGCTAGAGGGAACACTAGAGAGGCGAGCGGAGAAGATTCCGAGAGTTCAAAGAGGCCGGCAGAAGGAAATAGCTGCGGCTGAGCGCCGACGCGGAGAGGTCCTGGCGGCGGCGGCCGGGAGCCGCTGCGGTTCCCGCTGCTCGCGGAGGAGGCGGCGCGCGCGGCGGCGAAGGCGCGGCGGAGACTGCACGGCCACGGCGCGCTCCTGCTGTGTCTGGGGCTCCGTCGCCTCCTCCGCCCCCGCGCTCTGCGCCTCCCACCCCGCCCTCCTCCTCTCCGCGGCTCCCCCGCCCTCCGCCGCTCGCCCTCGCCGGTGAGAATCTACTGTAAGTGCGAGTTGCTTAGACCAAGTCGCACAACCACGGAGGGAAGTAATCCGGAGGCTGCCGTGGTGAGTGTTGCCTAGCGGTCTCCGGGAAGGCGCGCCTTCCTCCCCGGATAATTAGGGCGAAGAATCCTCCTGACGACTCCTGAGAGGACCGGGACTCCCGGGAGGCGGAAGGGAAATCGGCCCAAGGCTCAGCCGGCAGCCTTCAGAAAGCTGGTCCCTGGGCTTGGCGTACTGCCTACTGCCCATCACAGGCTTGTGGAGCCAACAGCCTTGTCACATAACCACACATTCGCAGGCTGCGCTCATCCATGGCTAGTTTCTTAAACACCCAGATCGCTCACTGCTGTGCTTTCTATTCTTCCAATACCTGGGTGGCTGGAATGGGATAATTAGTCAACATATTCTTCAGAAGTAAATTGTAGAATTTCTAAATAGACAGTAGCTATGACTGAGATTTCAAGGAGTCAACGATTTTGGCTTATTGAGATTTGTAGTGTGCCAGTTACTTTAAGATGTGATAAATGAATTCAATGATAGAATGTTTTTTTATTATTTTAGAAATTACATGGTATACAGATATGTGCCACTAATTCCAGTGGAATTAGCCTGTGTCAAATAATTTCAGGGTTTTACAAAATTAATTATTTTAATTTCTTGTGTTCTGCATTGAAACATAAATAATTAAGAAAAACAGTTTAAGACAATTAACTTTCTGTACTTTACCTGTATTATGTCTGCTTAATTTAGTACTTTTCTTCAATTTCCTCATTCATTCTTTTAGAGATAAAGTATACTAGCTAGTATGCAATTTTTCAGAGACATGTTCTTTCAAAGAGATAATGTGTACTAGTATACAATTTTCGTATACTAGCATTTTTTAAAAGACTGCAAATAAAGCATCTACAAAAAAGTGTGATTTAGAAAGAAGGTATCTTCTTTAATTTGGTTATAGTAACTACTATGAACAGTGGGTTTGCACTCACACCTAATAAAGGTGAGTTGGCTAACCAGCTTGGACATCTAGAGTCTTTTTGTTTCATGATAAATTTTTCATTATCTTTAGCTGGTGACATTTGTTTTTTTTTGTTTAAATATTTGCAATAAAGATGAAAGAATAAGGCAGCAGTGATGCAATTTTGTAAAGAGGTAGAAGCTTATATTTGATTTTTGTTTTTCCTGAAATGTTTTGGCACCAGAAATCTAAAAGCAGCTTCTCTCTATTATAAGGTGCTCGAAATGTATGAAGCAAATTAAGAGGAATGACTGTGAATAGGTCTTTGCAGTTTGGCAAGAAGCCTCACAGTGAAATGCAAAGTTAAAATTTATGTTTCTATTTGAAGATCATTCAAAATGTAAGCTCTTTCCCCCAAATTTTAAGTTGAGTTAATTAAAATATCTAAATAGAGTATCAACTAAGTTGTCTAAAGCATAGGAATACATAATAATGCTGATATGAGACATAGGCAGTTTAATGAGGCTTTGAGCTTTTATTGCTTTACTTTTATGGGCCTCAGTATCCTCATCAGTAAAATGAAAGATTTGGAGAAGATTTTAAAGTTACCTTCTTTTCCATATACTTTGCATTTCTGTTACTTCCCTATTTATCTAGTTTCAGTTATTTGCTATTTACTACAAAATAACTAATTTCTTTAGCCTAGCATTGGAAGCCTTCTACAAAGGGCTTAACCAAATTTTTTAAATTTAATTTTACACAAAAATTTTAAATTCAGTCTTCCTTAAATTGCTTCAAACCTCTATGTTTTTATGTCTGTCTCTCCATTGTACAGAAGTCTCACCCCCTAAAAATATTTAACACTACTCTACCCTCCACACACACATCTCCAATCTAAAATCCTACCCAGTGTCCAAGGAGAGTCAGGCTTCAAGACTGATCTTGTCTTTTCCCAAGAAAGTGATTTGGTTTTCCTTCTAAAGGTATCCATAGCTTACGATTTATATCAGTCAACACCATGGCAGTATTTTCTGAATGAAAAAAATAGCACAAATTATTTTACAACTCTAAGTATACATATTGGGATAAAGGGACACTATTTAAACTAGTTATGTCAAAGAAAACCTAGGACACTTCACTGTGGTCGGTAATTATGTAACCTCCTACCCAAGATAGCTAATTCCTTGTTTTAAATGACTGAGAATGCAGAATGCAAAATTCTTTGTATTCATCACCTTAAATAGCAGCCATCTTTCTCATGGTTGTTTAATAGTATTTATTACATATCTTTGAAGGAATGAACAGCTATAAAATGAAGCCCCAGTGACAACAATCAAAGTCATGTTTTGGTCTAATGAGGATTAATCAAAGAAGACAAAGAGGGTCATTTGGCCTGGGCCTCAGTCTCAAAGGAGATCTTATATTTGGCCATGTGTTGATTTCTTGGCACATAAATACTTTTAGCATGCTTACATTGGATCATGGCATTGCATGAAAACTAGATTTGTTTTTTTCCTTCAAACGTACTGCTTTGACAAGAAAAGCCTTTATCAATAGTGGAGTGGATGTCCTGTTATTTGCCTTTCTCATTTGGAATAACTGGTATGGCCTCAAAAGGTGAAAGTGGCTGGTGTCTCCCTAGATCTCTGCTTGCATCTGATGTTGTTACTAAGGATTCATAAAGGAAAGATATTCAGAATCACCTTGATAAGATACCCTGAAAGGTTACTACCCCATAAAGGGTATTATAGTTAAGTTCAATGTATTAGTAAGCCTGATATATCTTCACTGCATTCAAAATAGAACAAAAGCAATCATAATAAACAGACTTGCAAGTATTTAAGATTTGCTATGTGTGAAGCACTATGTGCTATTTTACATTGTTTTACTTAATGCTGACCCTCCAGTCATGATATGTCCCTGTAATTATTAGCCCCATGTTAATGAGGAGAAGAGTGGGCAAATGAGGTTAGGGGACCTGAGTAGTCTCACAACTGGTAAGAGGTGGGAATTTTAACCCATGGTGCTGACTCTATTTGAGAAAATTTAATTTAACAGAAGTAAAGAATACATTTGATAACCAGTTCAGAAAAAAAAAGACTACCCAAAAATTCTGTATTAATGGGAACAATTAATGTATAAACATTTTCTAATTTTCAGGTTCACTTAAATCCAAAAGCAATTAGCACAATAATATAATTCAGGTAAGATAAATGAACAGGAAAAAACAAGAAAGGAGAGATCCTAAATAAGCATTACTTGGAGAAAAAGAGCATGTCATGTACATGGAAACATGCACACAATTTGTGTACAATGGAGAGGCAGTGGACCAAATCAAGAAAATAAGGAGAGTGTGGTGTGTGGATAGATAATATTAGCACAAGCAGATGGCAGGAAACTCAGACAAACCATGGGAGAAAACAGAAGCAAGTCTTTACAAAAGTAATCTAAATAAAACTCCATAAACCAAAGAACTTTTTCCCTAAAATATTATGTAATCCTAAATTTTACAAAATTGTGTTAAATGTTTTAGTAACTTAGCTACACTCTTTGGGAGAATTTTGTGGAAAAAAAGCAAAAAGCAAGTTTAACCCATGAAAGATTTTAGTTATGAAATTATAAGATACTCTAATGAAGTTAATTTTTCAGGTCCATGATTTCCTGAAGAGGACACATATATGATGATGCCAATTATTTTTATCCCAAAGGTAGATTGACTTAAAATACATTTAAACAATCAGTTGCTCTTGAGGTTCACAACCGAGATGATGCTAAAATATTCATCATTTTAAATGTCACATTTTAACATAAGACAAAAATATTTTGTTATTTTGTTTTTAAAGAATTTTTCTGAAGTCCTAGAATCCCTTTTCCCTACTAATGACCCACACTTTACCTATTAGTGTTAAATTTAATTTAATTTAAATTTATTTTCAATTAACCAGGAAATTTCCAAAGTCATTTTCTTAAGTAAACCTTATTCCCACAAATTCTCAACAATCATAACTCAGAAAACTTTCATCAAGGTCTTTCCCTATTGCTACTGGCTCAAAAATAGACCTGGCTTCTGAAATAACACTTTTTCCTTGTTTTTCCCATATTACTTTTATAAATGTTTGATAGAAATGTGAAGCTATATGGAGAGGCTAAATATATATCATTAACTTTTAAAGTGCTACAGGACATAAGGTAAATATGAAAATATTAGTGATGGTTTGTAGTAAAGTAGGGCATTTCATTAAAGATACTATCAGGAAGTTTTGGCTGGGAATTGAAAACAGATTTAACTGTCCATACTGATGGCCTCAAAGGAAGAATATGACAACAAAGGACTAAGCATGAACATAAGTCAAAAATCAAAATT
The DNA here is from genome assembly GCF_040802235.1 of Manis javanica. Lineage (NCBI taxonomy): Eukaryota > Metazoa > Chordata > Mammalia > Pholidota > Manidae > Manis > Manis javanica. Next base: position 121,295,803 of record NC_133160.1, on the reverse strand, counting down.
GTTTAGAATCCACCAATATTTATTGTTAAGCCTGAAGTTACTTACTAATTGAAATTAATAAAAATCTGAAAATAAATGTTTCTTTCATAAATGTGTATTTTAAGTATTAAACAAATAATTTTTCCAGAGAACAAAAAGTCTAGGAAAAAAATCTTACCTTTATATTTACAAAATATATTCCCACTATTATTGTTTCCTAGAATTAGATTCCATTCCAGGTTTACACAGAATGAAAAATAAAAAAGAAATGCCCCACAAGGCAGAATGGAAAATACCCCTTTAGTATTTAAAAGAAAAGACTTCCAAGCTCTTGTTCATGGGTGTGTGTGTGTGTGTGTGAAGCCCTTCTGCAGACTTAACCAGTGGTCCCTCTGAGGACAATGGCTTCTGTAGACCTCCCAAAGGGAGGTGAATAGAAGTGAACCTTCAAAATGTGATAGGGTCCTAGAATGCAAACTTTTACAACATTATATTTTCTCTTAAAGTTTTGTTTGTAAAAATTATTTTACTACAAGTGAGCTTTTGTCAACATTTCACTTGGAAATTATAGATTTACAGGATATTGCAAAGAAATGTACAATGAAGTCCTGTGTACTCTTCTCAAAATCCCTAAACCTCCCTCAATTTTTTTTACCATTTTATTTTTTATTTACCATATTATTTATTTTATTAAGATATATTTAATATACAACACTATATTGGTTTCAGGTATACAACATAGTTGTTGGAAATTATATACATTACAAAATGCTCACTACTATAAGCATAGCTATCATCTGTCACCATGTATTATTAGAGTATTATTAAATATATTCCCTATTCTGTAATTTTCATCTCTGTGACTTATTTATTTTATAACTTGAAGTTTATATCTCTTTATCCCCTTCACCTATTTCACATAGTCCCCCATGTTGACATAATAATACATTTATAATGTAAAAGTGAAATCAAGATGTTAACCCTGGTACAATTTATAGTTATTCACATTGCAAGTTATACATGTACTCATGTGTGTGTGTATGTGAGTGTATGTCTATGCAATTTTATTACATGTGTATGTAGTCTTGTGTAATCTCCAGGAAAATCCAAATACTCATAGTGGAACTAAAATATTCCCTCATGTTACCTCTTTATAGCCACACATAACCCTCTACTGCTTGCCCCTGGAAATCACTGATAAGTTTTCCATTTATGTTGTTATGCTGTTTCTCAATGTTACATACATGGAATAATGCAATATGTACCCTTTTGAGACTGTTTTTTTTTTCATTCAGCGTAATTTCCTTTAGGTTTATACAAGTTGTTGGTATATCAAGAACTCACTCCTTTTTATTGCCTTGTAGTATTCCATGGTATTGATGTACCATTGTCTGTTAACAATTCACTCATTAAAGGACATGTGGGTGATTTTCAGCTTTGGCGTATTACAAATAAAGCTGCTATGAACATTCCTGTACAAGTTCCTTTGTGAAAAGATGTTTCGTATCTTTGAAGTAAATGCCCAAATGCAACAATTGGGCTGTATGGTAAGTCAACTTTCATCATTAATTTTTAATGATATGTGGTTTATTGTCACTCCCATTACACCTTTAATTTATCTAACAAAAAAACCGAATGAATCAGATCCAATTATATAATAAATCTATTTAAAAAGAAAATACTAGGACACACAAAAGTATTCAGCATGAACACAAAACAGCAAGTGGAATAGCCAATGAAATATTGAAAAAATAAAAAAATATTTGAAGGGGAAATTTAAGAAAAAATATATGGATAATATAAGTCATTTCTGTATTTATGTTTTTATGTTTTAAGTATATTAAAAGTACATAACTATCTTAGTTAAATAATTGCCACACAAAGTTTGACTTTTTTAATTTACTCAAAATATACACTTCAACCTCATTCTCTCTCCTTAAAATTTTTTTTTAGGTCTTAACACTTATATTCTGATACCCGAATGAGTAACTCATATCACTTCGTCCCAAACTGACATTTCAAAAGATGGGCTGAAATAAATTTGCAGAGATATTTTTGAGTTCATTCAAGCTGAGCAGTACTTCTTATCTTTTGAAATGTCAGGCAGCTGATCTGAGGGAAATGGAAACACATCTCTTTTTAAACATCATCACTCACGTGAGGATAGAATTATGACTTGGTTTTTCCAAGCACACTGTGGGAAAAATATGGTATTTATTTGTGTGTAAAGGTTCTTCTTCTCAAAAAAAAAAAGCACTCAAAAAGCAAAAATCAACCATCTTAAGCAATTTAATTTGGGTTTTACTTGAAGTCCCTTTTATTTACCTTCCCATTTTAGATTTTTCTAATCTTGTGAGTTAAAATTTTTATCATGGAGTAATGTAGTACTATGAAAATCCAAGAACTCTATGATGTAGACCATATATATATTTTTTTTTGAGAGGGCATCTCTCATATTTATTGATCAAATGGTTGTTGACAACAATAAAATTCTGTATAGGGGAGTCAATGCTCAATGCACAATCATTAATCCACCCCAAGCCTAATTCTCATCAGTCTCCAATTTTCTGAAGCATAACGAACAAGTTCTTACATGGTGTACAAATTCTTACATAGTGAATAAGTTCTTACATGGTGAACAGTACAAGGGCAGTCATCACAGAAACCTTCGGTTTTGATCACGCATTATGAACTACAAACAATCAGGTCAAATATGAATATTCATTTGATTTTTTTTTTAGATAATTATTTTTTATTGAAGGGTAGTTGACACACAGTATTACATTAGTTTCAGGTGTACAACACAGTGATTGAACATTTATATACATAATAATTCTAGGTACCAGCTTATCACCATACAAAGTTCTTACAATATTTTGACTATATTCCTTATGCTATACATTACATCCCGGTTACTTATTTATTTTACAATTGGAAGTGTGTACCTTTTTTTTTTTTTCTGAGGGCATCTCTCCTATTTATTGATCAAATGGTTGATAACAACAATAAAATTCTGTATAGGGCACTCAATGGTCAATGTACAATCATTAATCCACCCGAAGCCTAATTTTCGTCAGTCTCCAATCTTCTGAAGCATAACGAACAAGTTCTTAGATGGAGAACAAATTCTTACATAGTGAATAAGTTCTTACATGGTGAACAGTACAAGGGCAGTCATCACAGAAACTTTCGGTTTTGATCACGCATTATGAGCTACAAACAGGTCAAATATGAATATTTGATTTTTATACTTGATTTATATGTGGATCCCACATTTCTCCCTTTATTATTATTATTATTATAATTTTTAATAAAATGCTGAAGTGGTAGGTAGGTGCAAGACAAAGGTAGAAAACATAGTTTAATGTTGTAAGAGAGCAAATGTAGATGATCAGGTGTGTGCCTGTAGACTATGTGTTAATCCAAGCTAGACAAGGGCAATGAAACATCCACAGATGCAGAAGAATTCTCTCAAAACGGGGGGTCAGGTTCTAAGCCTCACCTCTGTTGATCCCCAATTTTTCACCTGATGGCCCCCCTGCGACTGTGCCTGTCTTAGGTTGTTCCTCCCTTGAAGAATCTTACCCGTCTCTGGCTAACCAGTCATCTTCCAGGGCCATACAGGGAAATGAAAAGTTGGTGAGAGAGAAGCCATATTGTTTGAAAAGGTTAGTTTTTTACTTCTTTGCAGATTTATGCTCTGTGGCTTCTATGCCCAGCATTTGTCTTGAGGTATATTTACCACGTGGAGGAATTATGATACTCGGTAAATTCGATATAAGGCATGAATTCTACTAAAGGGTTGTAATTAAGAAGGAAGAAGAAAAGCTATAGAAGTAGCAAAAGGAAGAAAACATGGGAAGATTGATTATTTCTTTGACATATCTTCTTGTAGAGTAACTTAACCATGTATAGGTTTTAAACTACTAATTAAGTTGTGCACACACATTAACATAATAGGAATACAGTTACATAACCAAAGCAGATCTATAATTACCAGCCATCTCCAGTGAAGCCAAGAAAACCAGTTAGGCACCCCAGGCATTTGTGAAAATTTGTCTATGATATGATGGATATTGTCCAACTGTACTTGAACAGTCTGAGAGAAATCAGACAAAGTAAAACAACCCATTCCTGGGAACTGTTCGAATCCCATATGTTCTTTTAACAGTAGATAGCCTGTAGTTGTAAGATTTTGGAGTGCTACAACTTGCACTTCTCCTAATTCTTGGTTGAGTTCCAGCAGTATAGATCCAGTCAAATTTGTTTTTTTACTGCATGCACAGGCCAGCTTAGATATCTCCTTCTTCATTCCAATGGCAAGTCCAGGAACCAGTGGGATGAATGTAGCCACAACTGTAGCATTGCCTGGATCCCTGTTGAGGTTTTTTGATGATAATCTTCTGGTATGACTCTTCCACAGAGTGCTGATGTTGGAAGTTCTTCTTCATATTGTATCTTAGTTCATTTTCTGGGTAGCCAAATTAGGCTTTGATCCTCTGTATAAACACAAACAAACCCTTTGCCCACACTTTGATATACCCTTTATACCATTGTGTAGAACTCACTGGAGGTCACCACAAAGGAACTGCTTTTTTTCTTTTTTAAGAGAAAGGAATATTTTCAGAAAAATGTACCTCCATAGCCGATTATCTGACACTCTTTAAGTGATCAAAATTAAGGATATTTAAGGCATGCATTAATCGTTGATTTACAGTTAGTTTTATCCTATCAGGGAGTAATCCCCCTTTTCTTTCTTTTTTTTCTTTTGTTATATTTAGTCTACACTTACATGAAGAATATTATGTTTACTAGGCTCTCCCCTATACCAGGTCCCCGCTATAAACAGCTTTACTGTCACTGTCCATCAGCATAGCAAAATGTTGTAGAATCACTACTTGTCTTCTCTGTGATGTACAGCCCTCCCCTTTCTCCCACCCCTCCATGCATACTAATCTTAATACCCGCCTTCTTCTTCCCACCCCTTATCCCTTCCTACCCACCCATCCTCCCCACCCCTTTTCCCTTTGGTACCTGTTATTCCATTCTTGGGTTCTGTGATACCGCTGCTGTTTTGTTCCTTCAGTTTTTCCTTTGTTCTTATACTGCACAGATGAGTGAAATTATTTGGTATTTCTCTTTCTCTGCTTGGCTTATTTCACTGAGCATAATACCCTCCAGCTCCATCCATGTTGCTGCAAATGGTAAGATTTTCCCTCTTCTTATGGCTGAGCAGTATTCCATTGTGTATATGTACCACTTCTTCTTTATCCATTCATCTACCAATGGGCATTTAGGTTTTTTCCAATTCTTGGCTATTGTAAATAGTGCTGTGATAAACAGGGGTGCATCTGTCTTTCTCAAACTTGATCGTTCCATTCGTACAGTCAATTCCTAGGAGTATAATTCCTAGGTCAAATGGTAAGTCTGTTTTGAGCATTTTGATGAACCATGAACCCCCCTACTACTTTCCACAATGGTTGAACAAATTTACATTCCCACCAGCAGTGTAGGAGAGTTCCCCTTTCCCCACAACCTTGCCAACATTTGTTGTTGTTTGTCTTTTGGATGGCAGCCATCCTTACTGGTGTGAGGTGATACCTCATTGAAGTTTATTTTGCATTTCTCTGATAATTAGTGATGTGGAGCATCTTTGCATCTTTTCATGTGTCTTTTGGCCATCTTTATTTCTTTTTTGGATAACTATTCAGTTCCTCACCCCATTTTTTAATTGGATTCTTTAATTTTTGTTTGTTGAGGTGTGTGAGCTCTTTATATATTTTGGGTGTCAAGCCTTTATCGGATCTGTCATTTACAAATATATTCTCCCATGCTGTAGGGTTCCTTTTTGTTGTATTGATGGTGTCCTTTGCGGTACAGAAGCTTTTCAGCTTAATATAGTCCCACTTGTTCATTTTTGCTGTTGTTTTCCTTGCCCAGGTAGATATGTTCCAGAAGAGGTCACTCATGTTTATGGCTAAGAGGTTTTTGACTATGTTTTTTTCCACAAGTTTAATGGTTTCATGACTTACATTCAGGTCTTTGATCCATTATGAATTTACTTTTGTATATGGGGTTAGACAATGGTCCAATTTCATTCTCCTACATGTAGCTCTCCAGTTTTGCCAGCACCATCTGCTGAAGAGACTGTCATTTCACCATTGTATGTCCATGGCACTTTTATGAAATATTAATTGACCATATATGTTTGGGTTAATGTCTGGAGTCTCTAGTCTGTTCCACTGGTCTGTGGCTTTGTTCTTGTGCCAGTACCAAATTGTCTTGATTACTATGGCTTTATAGTAGAGCTTGAAGTTGGGGAGTGAGATTCCACCCTACTTTATTCTTCTTTCTCAGAATTGCTTTGGCTATTCAGGGTCTTTGGTGTTTCCATATGAATTTTGAATTATTTTCTCCAGTTCATTGAAGAATGTTGCTGGTAATTTGAGAGGGATTGCATCAAATCTGTATATTGCTTTGGGCAGGATGGCCATTTTGACGATATTCATTCTTCCTAGCCACGAGCATGGGATGAGTTTCCATTTGTTAGTGTTCTCTCTAATTTCTCTTAACAGTGACTCATAGTTTTCAGGGTATAGGTCTTTCACTTCTTTGGTTAGGTTTATTCCTAGGTATTTTATTCTTTTTGATGCAATTGTGAATGGAATTGTTTTCCTGATTTCTCTTTCTATTGGTTCATTGTTAGTATATAGGAAAGCCACAGATTTCTGTGTGTTAATTTTGTATCCTGCAACTTTGCTGTATTCCAATATCAGTTCTAGTAGTTTTGGAGTGGAGTCTTTAGGGTTTTTTATGTACAATATCATGTCATCTGCAAATAGTGACAGTTTAACTTCTTCTTTACCAATCTGGATTCCTTGTATTTCTTTGTTTTGTCTGATTGCCATGGCTAGGACCTCCAGTACTATGTTAAATAACAGTGGGGAGAGTGGGCATCCCTGTCTTGTTCCCGATCTCAGAGGAAAAGCTTTCAGCTTCTCGCTGTTCAGTATAATGTTGGCTGTGGGTTTATCACATATGGCCTTTATTATGTTGAGGTACTTGCCGTCTCTACCCATTTTGCTGAGAGTTTTTATCATGAATGGATGTTGAATTTTGTCGAATGCTTTTTCAGCATCTATGGAGATGATCATGTGGTTTTTGTCTTTCTTTTTGTTGATGTGGTGGATGATGTTGATGGATTTTCGAATGTTGTACCATCCTTGCATCCCTGGGATGAATCCCACTTGGTCATGGTGTATGATCCTTTTGATATATTTTTGAATTTGGTTTGCTAATATTTTATTGAGTGTTTTTGCATCTACATTCATCAGTGATATTGGTCTGTAATTTTCTTTTTTGGTGGGGTCTTTGCCTGCTTTTGGTATTAGGGTGATGTTGGCTTCATAGAATGAGTTTAGGAGTATTCCCTCCTCTTCTATTTTTTGGAAAACTTTAAGGAGAATAGGTATTATTTCTTCTGTGTGTGACTGTTAAAATTCCAAGGTAAATCCGTCCGGCCCGGGCGTTTTGTTCTTGGGTAGTTTTTTGATTACCATGTCAATTTCTTTGCTCATAATTGGTTTGTTTAACTTTTGTGTTTCTTCCTTGGTCAGTCTTGGGAGGTTGTATTTTTCTAGGAAGTTGTCCATTTCTTCTAGGTTTTCTAGCTTGTTGGCATATAGGTTTTCATAGTAGTCTTTAATAATTCTTTGTATTTCTGTGGAGTCTGTCATGATTTTTCCGTTCTCATTTCTGATTCTGTTGATTTGTGTTGATTCTCTTTTTCTCTTAATAAGTTTGGCTAGAGGCTTATCTATTTTGTTTATTTTCTCAAAGTACCAGCTCTTGGTTTCATTGATTTTTTTCTATTGTTTTATTCTTCTCAATTTTGTTTATTTCTTCTGTGATCTTTATTATGTCCCTCCTTCTGCTGACCTTAGGCCTCATTTCTTCTTCTTTTTCCAATTTCGATAATTGTGATGTTAGACTATTCATTTGTGATTGTTCTACCTTCTTCAAGAGTCCCTGGATCGCTATATACTTTCCTCTTAGGACTGCTTTCGCTGCGTCCCACAGAAGTTGGGGCTTTGTGTTATTTTTGTCATTTGTTTCTATATATATCTTGATCTCTATTTTAATTTGTTCATTGATTCATTGATTATTTAGGAGCATGTTGTTAAGCCTCCATGTATTTGTGAGCCTTTTCGTTTTCTTTGTAGAATTTATTTCTTGTTTTATACCTTTGTGGTCTCAAAAATTGGTTGCTGGAATTTTGAATACTTTGGATTTTCCTGAGGCTCTTTCTGTGGCCTGGTATGTGGTCTATTATGGAGAATGTTCCATGTGCACTTGAGAAGAATGTGTATCCTGTTCCTTTTGGATGTAGAGTTCTATAGATGTCTATTAGGTCCATCTGTTCTGCTGTGTTGTTCAGTGATTCCGTGTCCTTACTTATTTCCTGCCCGGTGGATCTATCCTTTGGGGTGAGTGGTGTGTTGATGTCTCCTAAAATGAATGCATTGCAGTCTATTTCCCTCTTTAGTTCTGTTAGTATTTTTTTCACATATGCTGGTACTCCTGTGTTGGGTGCATATATATTTACAATGGTTATATCCTCTTGTTGGACTGAGCCCTTTATCATTATGTAGTGTCCTCCTTTATCTCTTGTTACTTTTTTGTTTTGAAGTCAATTTTGTCTGATATTAGTACTGCAACCCCTGCTTTCTTCTCACTGATGTTTGCCGGAAATATGTTTTTCCGTCCCTTGACTTTTAGTCTGTGCATGTCTTTGGGTTTGAGGTGAGTTTCTTGTAGGCAGCATATAGATGGGTCTTGCTTTTTTATCTATTCTATTACTCTGTTTCTTTTGATTGGTGCATTCAGTCCATTTACATTTAGGGTGACTATTGAAAGATATGTACTTTTTGCCATTGCAGGCTTTAAATTCGTGGTTACCAAAGGTTCAAGGTTTGCCTCTTTAGTATCTTACTGCCTAACTTAGCTCGCTTATTGAGCTGTTATATACACTGGAGATTCTTTTCTTCTCTCCCTTCTTATTCCTCCTCCTCCATTCTTCATATGTTGGGTGTTTTGTTCTGTGCTCTTTTTAGGAGGGCTCCCATCTAGAGCAGTCCCTGTAAGATGCCCTGTAGTGGTGGTTTGTGGGAAGCAAATTCCCTCAACTTTTGCTTTTCTGGGATTTGTTTAATCCCGCCATCATATTTCAATGATAGTCGTGCTGAATACAGTATCCTTGGTTCAAGTCCTTTCTGTTTCATTGCATTAAATATATCATGCCATTCTCTTCTGGCCTGTAGGGTTTCTGTCTGAAGTCTGATGATAGCCTGATGGGTTTTCCTTTATAGGTGATCTTTTTCTCTCTAGCTGCCTTTAAAACTCTTTCCTTGTCCTTGATCTTTGCCATTTTAATTATTAAGTGTCTTGGTGTTATCCTCCTTGGATCCTTTCTGTTGGGAGTTCTGTGTATTTCCATGGTCTGTTCGATTATTTCCTCCCCCAGTTTGGGGAAATTTTCAGCAATTATTTCTTCCAAGATACTTTCCATCCCTTTTCCTCTCTCTTCTCCTTCTGGTACCCCTATAATAAGGATATTTTTCCTTTTGGATTGATCACACAGTTCTCTTAATATTGTTTCATTCCTAGAGATCCTTTTATCTCTCTCTATGTCAGCTTCTGTACGTTGCTTTTCTCTGGTTTCTATTCCTTCAATGGCCTCTTGCATCTTGTCCATTCTGCTTATAAATCCTTTCAGAGTTTGTTTCATTTCTGTAATCTCCTTTCTGGCATCTGTGATCTCCCTCCAGACTTCATCCCATTTCTCTTGCATATTTCTCTGCATCTCTGTCAGCATGTTTATGATTTTTATTTTGAATTCTTTGTCAGGAAGACTGGTTAGGTCTGTCTCCTTCTCTGGTGTCTCTGTGATCTTGGTTTGCCTGTATTTTGTCTTTTCATGGTGATAGGAATAGTTTGCAGAGCTGGGACGAGTGACACCTGGAAGAATTTCCCTTCTTGTTGGTTCGTGGCCTTCCTCTTCCCCTTTGCGAGGTGCTGGGTTCTCGCAGGTGTGGATGTGGCCTCGATGTTGTCCTGTGTCCTCTGGTCTTTATTCTAGGAATAGTTGTCTTTGTTATATTTTCATAGATATATGTGGTTTTGGGAGGAGATTTCCACTACTCTACTCATGCTGCCATCTTGGCTCCACCCTGTAGACTATATAATTTTAATAGGGTTTTGAAGCCTAAACTTGATTTAAATTTTTTTAACTGCAAAAATCATGTAAAATATTCATGTACTCTTAACCCCACATGAATAAATGTTTACAGCTCCCATATTTGCTTAAAATAATTAAAAATACTAATGAATCTGCACATTGTATTAGACAGTTGATTGAGCACATGTATCCACATTAGACTGCCCTGAAACTCTTCTAAAATTACTAATAAAGGGATTTTAAAAATACCAAGTCATAAGGAGCAAGAGAACAGGAAAAAAAAACAATGAAAATGTATTTTGGAAGATGAACTTCAAATGGATAAGTGATAAGTAATCTAAGAGTACCAAGAGAGTTGAGTCCTAAATCAACAGGTGGAAAAACCAATTAGGCACCTGATTTTTACTTGGAGGTCCCAAGAAGGATCTGAAATATGTGGCATTAGGTAACTCTCTTAATGGAATAATGGAATAGAAACATGAGTTTTGGTTGAAAGTGTGTTTTAGATGGAATTGGATTTCCAGATCCTAGTCCCCAATTCTTGCATTTTAGGATTTTAGGCCTATTACCCTTTTCCTTACCCAACTCCAATCTGGAATTTTATTGTCTGAATAAAAGTTCAAAACCTCTCTGTTCTAGTTTACATCAGACAGAATGAAGATAAAAAGAGTATCCTGCATTTATATATTAGTTTTCAATTGCTGTGAAACAACTTACCCCAACACTCAGTTGCTTGAAACAATATTGAGCACCTCATAGTTTCTGTAGATCTGGGAAATGGACACAGCTTAGCTGGATTCTGTGGTTCATGGTCCCTCAGATGTTGAAATCAAAATGTTGGGAGGAATTATAGATTTCAATGCTGAACTGGTGAGGGATCTATTTTCAATCTCACTCAGTTTGTTGTTGGAAGGACTTGGTTCTTGAGGCCAACCCCAGTTCCTTGCCTTGGGAGTCTCTTCAGAATTACATAGTGCTTCATAAAAGTAAGAAAGTCAGGAACATGAAATATTGTTCAAACAAGACAAGAGATAATCTTTTACAATTTATTTTTATATCCAAAATTGTATTCTACCACCTTTGCCCATTTGATTCATATGAATCAAGTCATTAGGCCAGCCCACACTGAAGAGGAGAGGATTATACAATATGTGAATATTAGGAGGTGATGTCACAGGGGATATGTCAGGAATTTTGCCCACCATGCATGATTTTTATGTGTGGAACTCCAGAACTGCCAACCTTCCTTGCTCACTCAGCTTTGAATCCATGAAATAGAAGCAAGACATAAAAATGGAACAGTACAAATAAAGAGCTTTTGAAAATTAAATATATCTAATTAAAATGAAAAGCTTAATAAAATGGTTGATTATGTAGTGAAGAAAATGTAGCAAGAGTCAAAAACCTAGGATACAGCTGTGTGAATTTAAGAAAAACAGAGAACTTGTCAGGTCAAATGTTCTAAAATAATTCCAAAAAGACAGAAAATAAGGAAAATCATCAAGAAAATAATTAAAATAAAAATTATAAAATTGAAGGATACAGGGTTGCATACTGTAAGCCTGTACCCCATACCAACTCAGTAAAATGGACAAAAAAAAAAGGCTCATGTAAAGTATGCTGGTATGACATTGATGATGAAACATCAGAACAATGATGAAAAAGTGATATCTATTAACTTCTAAAGAGAGAGAAAAATGTTACAGAAAAGTACACAGAGTCAGCAATCAGAATCACTTTAAATGTATAAACAACACTGAATAATAGAATGCAATGAAACAATGTTTTCAAAGTTTGACAAAAACATATTTCCAACTTTGAATTTTATATCCAGTTGAATTATCAATATGTGTGAGGATGAATAAATTTATATTCTTTAGTACTTTCCATTCAACCTTTCTTAGGAAGACAGTGGATGATATACTATACCAAATAAAGGTATAAGTCAGGAAGTAATGAAACTTGGTTTCAGAAAATATGCCTCCAGCACTGAGACAAAAGAGAACAGAATTATGAGAATATAATCAAAGATGATCCCAAGATGAGATCTATGTCCCAAGAACAGACGCCAAAACAGGCCTGATTGGAGTGCTCAGGCAGTTATTGGAAAGATTTCTTCCCTAAGATAAAATTGATAGAGTGCCTGATGCATATGAACACAAGAAGAGTAATATAATTAGCAAATAATTTGGGTTTATTTTTGTGTTATATGTAATAAGACAGGAAAAACACAGTTTTAAGAAAGACAACTAATCATATGTCTGTTGATCTGTTGATAGTATTTGCATAGTAATAATAATGCAATGGTGAATATAGGACTAATGAAAATTTTGATAAATAGGAGTGATGGGAGGATGTGGTGGAATGATTATGTAGGGGAATGCTGAAAAGGAAACAATTCCTTATCTTCCTTATTTCAAAATGAATAGCAATGAATAAACCTAAAAAGAAATGAAATGCTGAAGTGTGCATGTTATTTAGAGATAGTGTGATATACAAAAACAATCATTTAAAAGGGCCATAATGGTTGATTTTAGAGATAGGGATGTCAGGAGCAGAGACACTGAACCACTGTTTTATTAATAAACTTTGTAAAACTATATGAGCCATTAAAATATGCTCATGTATAACAATGATTAAAATAAAACTAATATAAAAATAATATACTTTTTGTGGTCTTAAATATTTCACAAATATGCTTAACATAATGTGTATCATTCTTCAATTTGAATCTTCTGTCAGCATATTTTTTAATCTTATACATCAATAAATATGCATCTCTTTCAGTTAGTTGTGCTGTGGTTTTACAGTATTCTAACATATGAGTTAATGCCCAAATTAATTATCAATTTTTTAACACTGCTGACAGTGTAATGAAGACTCTTACACATGCTTTGTAAGACTTTATCTAAACTTAATTAGAAATGGAATTGAAGGACTGTAAGTATAGGATTAAGATTTTAATTTTAACTGCATATTACCAACTTGTTCTCTATAATGTCTGTAAAATTTTTCAGTAGAAATATTCCAAATTTGGCAAGAGATGAATATTGCCTTACGATTGTCCAAAAAAGAGGAAGTAGTTCTACTTTGATAACTGATTTTTCTATAAACTGTTCATTTACTTTATTGTTAAATTTCTATAGTGATTTTTCTCTAAGGTGTTCATGGGGTTTATTTTTTTCATTTTTTTCTATGCGATAAATGCAGGACAGTGAAACAAAGTCAGTAGAGTTTTAATAGAAAAATGACTGTGATTCAAAACTGTTGTGCCCAACAAGTATATTGTTTATGTGTGAAGTAAACATTCAGAGGCCTGTATAGCTTCAAAAGAATAACAAATATATTTTTCTCAAAAAGTTTCCAGAAGAATTTTTCCATATCACTGAGAGGAACAAAATATGAGCTAAGAAATGGCTATGAACATTCCACACTAAAAACCAAGGTAAATGTATAAAATTACTAAAATCTATGGGAAGGCGTAGGATTTAATGCATGTAAATAACTATTGTAATCATAACTCCAAGAAAGAATGTTTAAGTCTAAAAAAATCTTGAAAGATAAATTTATTTCCTTAAATATGGGGTTTGTGACCTCAAGATAAAGTAAATATGAACTGGTAGAACTTCTGGGGAATAATGTAAGAAGAATGGGTAAGAGTATCTAAAAATAAAGTTTAATTTTAATATTAATATAAATGTAGTTTTTTTAAGCAAATATCAAAATCTTTAAGTCTGTGAATTGAAATGAGCACCCTAATTTTTAAATCACTGCAGAAATTAGTAAAATAAAGATGGAATGCAAAGGAACTACCCAGAAAAGCATAAAATAAAGTTTAAAGTTATGCATTGGACCAAATATAATGTTATGGAAATAAATATGAGCAGCTAAAATTAATTAATTAAACGTTGAGACTTAAACTGAATAACAGGAAAAACTACTGTTGGTTATGGATGATCTCTTATAGAAAATACCCTTTCAAGCAAAACCTGAGGGATAAGAAAATTTGAAAATGACATCAGAATATTTTAATTATGGAAATAAAAGAAAATTAGAAATGAGAAAAAATGCAGATAATAACAATGAGATTGAATGCATTTTTCATTTTGACTTCTCTGCCTGTAGAATTCCTTCTCATTCTATAATGATATGCTAAAACACCACTCGTTATTCAGGTGTTTACCAATAGGCTACAACCTTAAAGAATGAATGAATATCTCCCCTTTGCATTTTGCAGTCCTTCCAAGACTGCATTTAGACACAGTAATACAAATGACCCTTTCTTGTCCTATGTCAATTGTTTGGTGGCAGAAAACATGCACTATTAATTCTTGTTGCCAATGTCTAGAATATTCTAAGATGCATGTATGTTAAAATCATGTTTACAAATTAAGTTGATTTTTTTAATGTTCTCAGCCTCCTTATTCATATGTAAGTTCCTTATAAAAATGATCACACTTTGTAATTTTGTGGTAATTACCATTAGAAATATGTCTAATTCATACATCCTTGAATGTGTGAAGAATTTTTTCAAACTCTAACATCATGGTATATTTACTTGCAAAATCCTGAAAATATAATGCTCATTTTTAAGTATCTTTGCATTTAGAAGACGTTATTAAAATAACAGATTTTACAAATACTCAATAAATACACAATGCATTTTTCCACTATTCTTTACTTTTTTGTACCTTATTAAACAGTCTTTAATGGGTTATACTTTGGATTAGTAGCAAAACTGGGAAGACAATTTAAGGCAAATTACCTTACAGATTTTAGCATTACCTTAAGGAAATCACAAAACTGTGATATCAAAGATTAAATCTAGATTAGTACTTGGACCCAGGTTTATGTTGAGCTTTATTTATTTCTTTTTCTGAGCAAAATATGTTTTTCCTACAAGCTTAATGAAAAAATTTTCATGGTATCTTGAGTATCGATTTTAAGTAGATGTCTAAATTAAAAAGTGTAAGAAAAAAATAACTCTTGAGTACTGAAATCAGTTTCACTGTTTTATTTTAGTAAAAAAACCAGTTAGCTTTTAGTTAATAACATAGTTCAGAAGGATATCCATTAAGTTCTAATTAAACTATGTGCATTGTATAATTACTATTCAAATTTGTACACTACTACAGGTAAAATTGCTATACTTGTGTTTGCTGACTGTGGCCGGAAAATGTCTAATGAAGAGCCATTTTCACAATTTTTACAATTCTTTCCTATGGCCATTTCTAGAACTGGACTTTCTTCATTTATTTCAAGTTAGTTTCAGCCTCAGTCTTATAGCCAGTCTGTTCATTTACACACTGCCTTGAGAATTACTAATTAGTGCAAATTCATTTATTCATCTTGGTTCTTTCTCAGGCGTTCAGGTGTTCTGAATTGTGTGAATTTTCCTTTGAGTTGTATGGCACTTTGTGTTCATTCTGTCTGTATTGTAGTTCTCAGATCTAAAATAAGGAATTTGATTGGGATAAATTTCAGGTACCCATCAATGATTTTAAAATACAGTGGGCATTTCAAGTCATGCATCTTCTAGAAATCAAGTATCTATAATTTAGTCATCAGCAAAATGAAAATATTAATTGTTCCATGTTTCTTAACCAGAAAAATATAAATTAATGGTAATGATTATCACTAAATTGAACACCTACCCAAAACTATAGGAGATAGACACAAAAAGTCTTAAATGCAGTCTGTTTCTGTGAAGGAATTGTTGGTCAGCTGGTAGAATCCGTAAAGATTTGTTTGCTTCTGCAGAGGCCTCTGCTTCTCCATGGTAGGAGTGCCAGCTTCAAAGATGTGTTCAGCTCATGACTCAAATATTTTGGAAGTTCTATTGGAGTTCACATTGACTAAGAATATTGCTGGGAAATGACTAAGAATTTCTGTAAGACATCCTTAAAGAAAATTGTATCTAATTACATACCGTTCCCAATCTTTATATTCTGCTTTTCAAAAATTTTAATAAAACATTGTCATTAATTATTTTGTATAAATTACCTGAAAATCATAATATCATTTACACTATTTATACATGTAGAGGACCATAATTATGTTCTTCTGTATTTGCCATTTAGTGCAAAATATAGAAAGGAAATATTACTGACAAAAACTACTGAGCTACTGTTCTTTCTGTCACATGTTAACACTAGCACTTTTCCT
Source organism: Manis javanica (assembly GCF_040802235.1). Lineage (NCBI taxonomy): Eukaryota > Metazoa > Chordata > Mammalia > Pholidota > Manidae > Manis > Manis javanica. The sequence continues at coordinate 121,279,422 of NC_133160.1, read as the reverse complement.
TGACAGTGGTCCCCAAAGTTTTTTGATAACACATCCCATCATTAAAATATTTTTGGCCAAAAGTCCCAAAACATGTCTATTTATTTATAAATCATGTATGCATACTTCTTTACTAATGCATTATGCACACTGTAAACCATCATATAGTACAAAGGCTGATTTGGTTAATTACATATGTATATTTATACTTCAAATTGTCTTTTGATGACTTAGAAATTTTTTGCCAGCCTCTTGTCCTGTCAGTTTAGAACATCATTGTTTTTTTTTTTACAGTGTGGCCTACCAGAAGACTGAACTTATAGCATCACTTCTGCCATTTTCTAATATGTGCTCATGTGTAGCATAAACCATATATTTTATTGTTTATTTGGCAGAAATCTTTGTAGGTCATGTCCATTTTGTGAGTATTGTATTAATTAAAACTATAAAACATATAAGGTGTAAGGTCATTCAACTGTGCATGTGTAAATTCCAGTAAGTTAGAAATGTTGAGGCAATTAGATTAAGTGTGACACTGTCAATCTCTCCAGGATGTGGAACTTCTACTCTTTACCCAGGACACATCATATGCCATCTGTGACATGTGACTCTAGAAAAAGGGGCTAAGCAAGGAAGCAGTGCCAGTCTGCATATTCAAACTCTGCAAGTGACTGCCCTGTTTACAGACAGTCTCCTGGCCCAGTCTTCCAGTGTGGGTATACATAGCCTGGGGTTATAAGATGCAAGCACGGATGGTTTTAAGGAAATTAATTTCCTGAATCTCACTTCCATATGGATTCTTTCCTAAGACTGATAAGGTTCCTGAGTCAAGCAGCTTATTTCCTACATCTTTCTCTAGTACACTTATCTAGACTTTATATTAAAAAGGAACACTTTTCATCATCCTGACATTAATTATAGTATATTGTTTCAGGATGTAAAACACACACACATACACACTCAATCACTCAAACACACACACATACACAGAGGATAAACTAGGTTTTAGTTTTAGAGTTGAGAAAATGCATGACTCTAAAGACTGGAAAACAAATGTTTTTTCTGGTGGCTTCCAATTCAAACTTTCAACAGAATTGGACAACCCAATTCAGTTGTCAGATGACAGATTATTAAGTATTTTTTTAATGGGAAATCAGCATGTGATTTTTGGCACAAAACTCAGAAGGGGTTCAAATGATTGAGTTATATGCTTATAACAAGTCTGTTCAAATCTGTACACTTATATGAAGAAATTTTCTTCATGTTCAGACATATTTTTTTTAATAAAAGAAAGGAATAGATGTTGAACTCTGAATTATTCTCACAATAAATAATACTCATTCATGGATACCTGATAGAAGATCTTTAATAAACTGTTCATTAAATTTGTATGTGATTGTAAAGATATGTTAATATAAAGTGTTTTTTAAAAACTTGCTATCTTAAATCAATAGGAAAATTTAAAAAATTTTAAATTTAATAAATATATTTTATAGAAATAATAAGAGGCTTTCAACAAATGACTTAAGTGTATTATATACATTGCAATAAAATTCTGTAGAGGAATTGGGATTAACTATACAAAGAAATAAAAAATGTGCAATATTAGCCTTGTTCATCTATTTCTTTTAAATTAGTGATGTATATCAAATCACTATGATATTTAGATCTGTTTGTATGTAATCAAAGGACAGATATAAACTGTCCATTTTAAAATGCCAATATTTAATGAGGCAAAATTTCAAAATTTTTAGCTATTTTAAACTATTACAATTTGTCAACCTGGAAACTTCCTTGAAAATACTAGTTTTATTCTAAATTTCTACAGGGGATATAAGAGGAAAAATACTTGTAAAAAAAAAAACACTAGACAAGCACTATAATTATAGCATCAGCCTATATCAAAAGATAGTATGTTCTGAATGATAAAAGCCAGGCAGATTTTAGGGAGAAAGAACAAATATGAAAGAATGATAGGAGGTTTTTAGATCTAATGTAAAACCAGTGCACAGTTATTTCACACATACAGGTCTAATTACTGCTACACCTGAATACAGTCAACAATTCTGTGTAGTGTCTCATAATTTATATCAAAGTGAATTTTTTAAAAATGTATTTGTTTTATTATAATTATTATTACTAATATTACTGTTATGCAGAAAGATACAAATGAGGAGGATGGAAAGGAGAAAGGGCCCTCCCAAAGATGACTCAGAGAGTGCATCAAATAGATCCAGAAAGTCAGAAATGACTCAGAGAGTTAATCAGATAAAGCCACAGGGTCCAAGAGTGACTCAGGAAATGTCAAGGGTCCCCCCAGATAAGAAGCATGAGAAGCACAGGCACAGGACAGGCCCTGTCCCCATTTCACCAATCAGAACAAGCCTAGAGAGCTGACAGCTGTCAATCAAGGACCCCTCTGCCCTGCCAAAACCACTTAAAAAAGCCTCAGAATCACTTTGGATTAAAGATGGCAGTGTGAGAGGAGAGATAGAGGCTTCCTCCTAAAACTGGATACAATTAGAAAATTTAATTGGTGCAACTAATCCTGAGAGAGCAATAGGAAAGAGGATGGCATCAGACTGCACATACCTGGAGAAAAGACCAGACCTCAGCGAACGGGGTAAGTATCACAGCTGTGGCTCCGTGGGACCTGAGCCCCTCTCCCATCCCAGCTCACCAGCGGGAGGAAGACAAAACAGAGCAGGGAGGGAGTGGAAGGCTTGGAACTACTGAATACCTAGCTACAGAGATCTGCTCTGGTAGCACAAGCCTACATTTCATGTTGCTTTCATGAGACTCGAATGACTACTGGGTTGGAAAGTAAATACAGGCAGAGGTCCTGTGGAGACTGGGATTCTGGCTGCTTGTGGAAAGCAGGGATCCATATCCGGCTGCTCTGGGACAAAAACATACCTGTGTGACCGACCCACTGGTGCAGGCAGTGGAGACAGGCACAGCAGCCAGGAGGCGTGCAACAGCTCTTTCCTACCCCCAGGCACCAGTACCGCTCCCCTGCAACCCCCAACATTGCTTCAGGGGCTCAGCAGCTCGAGAATAGAGTTTCTGGACACTAGAGGGCGACATATACAAACATGAAATGCCAAAGGAACATTGTCCAGAGTAAAATTGTTAATACAACTCCCGAGAAAGATTTAAATGATATGGACCTCATGACTCTTCCTGAAAGGGAGTTCAGAATAAAAATCATCAACATCCTAAAAGAGGTATAGAAAGACATCCAAGAACTCAGGAATGAATTCAGGTCAGAGATCCAATCGTTAAAGAACATGATGGAGGGTATTAAAAGCAGGTTGGAATACAGTGGAGGAGACAATAAATGAAATAGGAACTAGAGAAGAGTAAGACAAAGAAGCTGAGGCACAGAGAGAAAAAAGGATCTCTAAAAATGAAAGAATATTGAGAGAACTGTGTGACCAATCCGAGCGGAACAATATTCGCATTATAGAGATACCAGAAGAAGAAGAAGAGAGAGAAAGGGACAGAAAGTGTCTTTGAGGAGGTAGTTGCTGAAAACTTCCCCAATGTGGGGAAGGAGATAGTCTCTCAGGCCATGGAGATCCACAGATCCCCCAACACAAGGGAACCAAGGAAGACAACAGCAAGACACATAGTAATTAAAATGGGAAAGATCAAGGATAAGGACAGACTGTTAAAAGCAACCAGAGGCAGAAATAAGATCACATACAAAGGAAAGCCCATCAGGCTAACATCAGACTTAGCAGAAACCTTACAGGCCAGAAGGGAGTGGCATGATGTATTTAATGCCATGAAGCAGAAGGGCCTGGAAACAAGATTACTTTATCCAGCAAGATTATCATTTAAATTTGAAGGAGGGATTAAAGAATTTCCAGATACGCAAAAGCTGAGAGAGTTTACCACCTACAAACCATCTCTGCAGTCTATTTTGGAGGAACTGCTATAGATGGAAGTGTTCCTAGGGTTGGATAGCTGTCACCAGAGGAAGTAAAATCATGTTAGGGAGGGTGCAGCAGCTGATTGCAAGGCAAATGCAAAAATAAATTGACTATCCCGAAAGCCAATCAAGGGATAGAGGAAAAGTATAGAATCTGATACCTAATATATAAAGAATGAAGGAGGAAGAAAAAGGAAGAGAAATAGAAAAAAAACTTTACATTGTGTTTGTAACAGCATACTAAGTGAGTTAAATTAGACTCTTACATAGTAAGGAAAATAACCAGGAACCTTTGGTAACCACGAACCTAAAGCCTGAAATGGCATTAAGTACATACCTATTGATAATCACCCTAAATGTAAATGGACTGCATGCACCAATCAAAAGATATAGAGTCACTGAATGGATAAAAAAACAAGACCCATCCATATGCTGCTTACAAGAGACTCACCTAAAACCCTAAGACATGCACAGACTAAAAGTCAAGGGATGGAAAAAGATATTTCATGCAAACAATAGGGAGAAAAAAGCAGTACTAGTATCAGACAAAATAGACTTCAAAACAAAGAAAGTAACAAGAGATAAAGAAGGACATTACATAATGATAAACGGCTCAGTCCAACAAGAGGATATAACTATTATAAACATATATATGCACCCAACACAGGAGCATCAGCATATGTGGAACATACTAACAGAACTAAAGGAGGAAATAAACTACAATGCATTCATTTTAGGAGAGTTCAACACACCATTCACTCCAAAGCACAGATACACCGGACAAAATAAGTAAGGAGACAGAGGCACTGAACAACACACTAGAATAGATGGCTCTAATAGAAATCTATAGAACTCTACACCCAAAAGCAATAGGATACACATTCTTCTCAAGTGCACATGGAACATTCTCCAGAATAGACCACATACGAGGCCACAGAAAGAGCCTCAGTAAATTCCAAAAGATTGAAATCCTACCAACCAACATTTCAGACCACAAAGGTATAAAACTAGAAATGCATTGTACCAAGAAAACAAAAAGGCTCACAAACACATGTAGGCTTAACAACATGCTTCTAAATAGTCAATGGGTCAATGACCAATAAAAATGGAGATCCAGCAATATATGGAAATAAATGACAACAACAACACAAAGCCCCAACTTCTGTGGGACGCAGCGAAAGCAGTCTTAAGAGGAAAGTATATAGCAATCCAGGCATATTTAAAGAAGGAAGAACAGTCCCAAAGGAATGGTCTAATGTCACAATTATCAGAATTGGAAAAAGAAGAACAAATGAGGCCAAGGTCAGCAGAAGGAGGGACATAATAAACATCAGAGAAGAAATAAATAAAATTGAGAAGAATAAAACAATAGCAAAAATCAATGAAACTAAGAGCTGGTTCTTCAAGAAAATAAACAAAATAGATAAACCTCTAGCCAGACTTACTAAGAGGAAAAGAGAGTCAACACACATCAACAGAATCAGAAATGAGAAAGGAAACATCACGATGGACCCAATAGAAATACAAAGAATTATTAGAGACTACTATGAAAACCTATATGCTAACAAGCTGGAAAACCTAGAAGAAATGGACAAGTTCCTAGAAAAATACAACCTTCCAAAACTGATCAAGGAAGAAACACAAAATCTAAACAAACCAACTACCAGCAAAGAAGTTGAAGCAGTAATCAAAAAACTACCCAAGAAAAAAACACCCGGGTCAGATGGATTTACCTCAGAATTTTATCAGACATACAGAGAAGATATAATACCCATTCTCCTTAAAGTTTTCCAAAAAATAGAAGAGGAGGGAATACTCCCAAACTCATTCTATGAAGCCAACATCACCCTAATATCAAAATCAGGCAAAGACCCTGCCAAAAAAGAAAATTACAGACCAATATCCCTGATGAACGTAGATGCAAAAATACACAACAAAATATTAGCAAACCAAATTCAAAAATACATCAAAAGGATCATACACCATGACCAAGAGGGATTCATCCCAGGGATGCAAGGAAGGTACAACATTCAAAAATCCATCAACATCATCCACCACATCAACAAAAAGAAAGACAAAAACCACATGATCATCTCCATAGATGCTGAAAAAGCATTCGACAAAATTCAACATCCATTCATGATAAAAACTCTCAGCAAAATGGGAATAGAGGGCAAGTACCTCAACATAATAAAGGCCATATAGAATAAACGCTCAGCCAAAACATCATACTTAACAGCGAGAATCTGAAAGCTTTCCTCTGAGATTGGGAACAAGACAGGGATGCCCACTCTCCCCACTGTAATTTAACATAGTACTGGAGGTCCTAGCCATGGCAATTAGACAAAACAAAGAAATACAAGGAATCCAGATTGGTAAAGAAGAAGTTAAACTGTCACTATTTGCAGATGACATGATATTGTACATAAAAAAACCCTAAAGACTCCACTCCAAATCTACCAGAACTGATATCGGAATATAGCAAAGTTGCAGGATACAAAATTAACACACAGAAATCTGTAGCTTTCCTATACACTAACAATGAGCTAATAGGAAGAGAAATCAGCAAAACTATTCCATTAACAATTGCAGCAAAAAGAATAAACTACCTGGGAATAAACTTAACCAAAGAAGTGAAAGACCTGTACCCTGAAAACTATAAGACACTCTTAAGAGAAATTAAAGGGGACACTAACAAATGGAAACTCATCCCATGCTCTTGGCTTGGAAGAATTAATATTGTCAAAATGGCCATCCTGCCCAAAGCAATATACAGATTTGATGCAATCCCTCTCAAATTACCAACAACAATCTTCAACGAACTGGAAGAAATAGTTAAAAAATTCATATAGAAACACCAAAGACACCGAATAGCCAAAGCAATCCTGAGAAAGAAGAATAAATTAGGGCAGGGGGGAATGTCACTACTTAACTTCTCACTCTACTACAAAGCCATTATAATCAAGACAATTTGGTACTGGCACAAGAACAGAGCCACAGACCAGTGGAACAGATTAGAGACTCCAGACATTAACTCAAACATACATGGTCAATTAATATTCGATAAAGGAGCCATAGGCATACAATGGCAAAATGACAGTCTCTTCAACAGATGGTGCTGGCAAAACTGGACAGCTACATGTAAGAGAATGAAACTGGATCACTGTCTAACCCCATACACAAAAGTAAATTCAAAATGGATCAAAGACCTGAATGTAAGTCATGAAAACATAAAACTCTTAGAAAAAAACATAGGCAAAAATCTCTTGGACATAAACACGAGTGACTTCTTCATGAATATATCTCCATGGGCAAGGAAAACAACAGCAAAAATGAACAAGTGGGACTATATCAAGCTGAAAATCTTCTGTACAGCAAAGGACACCATCAATAGAACGAAAAGGTACCCTACAGTATGGGAAAATATATTCCAAATGACAGATCCGATAAAGGCTTGACATCCAAAATGTATAAAGAGCTCACGCACCTGAACAAACAAAAAGCAAATAATCCAATTGGAAAATTGGCAGAGGAGCTGAACAGACAGTTCTCCAAAGAAGAAATTCAGATGGCCAGCAGGCACATGAAAAGATGCTTCACATCACTAGTTATCAGAGAAATGCAAATTAAATCCACAATGAGATATCACCTCACACCAGTAAGGATGGCTACCATCCAAAAGACAAACAACAGCAAATGTTGGCGAGGTTGTGGAGAAAGGGGAACCCTCCTACACTGCTGGTGGGAATGTAAATTAGTTCAACCATTGTGGAAATCAATATGGAGGTTCCTCTAAATGCTCAAAATAGACTTATCATTTGACCCAGGAATTCCATTTCTAGGAATTTACCCTAAGGATGCAGCAATCCAGTCTGAAAAAGACAGATGCACCCCTATGTTTATCACAACACTATTTACAATAGCCAAGAAATGGAAGCAACCTAAATGTCCATCAGTAGATGAATGGATAAAGAAGATGTAGTACATATACACAATGGAATATTACTCAGCCATAAGAAGAAAACAAATCCTACCATTTGCAACAACATGGATGGAGCTAGAGGATATTATGCTCAGTGTAATAAGACAAGCAGAGAAAGACAAATACCAAATAATTTCACTCATCTGTGGAGTATAAGAACAAAAGAAAAACTGAAGGAACAAAACAGCAGCAGAATCACAGAACCCAAGAATGGACTAACAGTTACCAAAGGGAAAGAGACTGTGGAGAGTGGGAGGGTAGGGAGGGATAAGAGCAGGGAAGAAGAAAGGGGGTATTATAATTAGTATGTATAATGTGGGGGTTGGGGAAAGGGGAGGGCTTTGCAACACTGGGAAGACAAGTAGTGATTCTACAACATCTTACTATGCTGATGGACAGTGACTATAATGGGGTTTGTCGGGGGGACTTGGGGTAGGGGAAAGCCTAGTAAACATAATGTTCTTCATGTAATTGTATATTAATGATAGCAAAGTAAAAAGAAATAAAAGGACAAAAAAAAAAGAAGCCTCAAAATCAGCACCCGGACTTGTCTTATCTTAGGCAGGCTCGCTCTGTTACTCTACGCAGAGTGTATTAAAACTTACTCTGCTTTCTTGACTTGGTTTCTTGTCTCACTTTATGTGGCTTCCCTGCGACACTGAGCTGAGTCCTTTCCTTCCTAACTACTATTTCCTAACTTCCTAATTACTACTACTGCTACCACTTAGATGTTTAGGGCTTTGAAAAATTGACCCAATTTTTCATGAGTCATTATAAGCCACAGTCCATAGGTCAAATTTGTAAGGTCATATGTAATTTTAACATCTATTCTGGATGTTCTGACTATTTCATTAGTGTTAAAGAATATTAACTCAAATTTAAAAATTCCTGCTTTCAATGATGATTCCAAATAATTCCAGGTACCAAGTTTTTATTTTTATGATGCTTCAAAATAATTCCAGGTACCAAGTTGTTATTTTCATAAAACCTCTACCTTAAATTAAGAGGGAAACCTCATTTTTAGCTCTGTGTCTAATTTCAATAAGCAAAAATCACACAGATGCACACACATATTGTAGTTTAAAATGAGGACATAATGAAACAGCATTATTCACTTAGGGAACATGGAAAAAAATAAAAGATTAAAAATAATTCTATTATCCAAATACCATGGTCCACACAGATGTACTCTATGAGTGGGTAGGAAACCGAGAAAAATGAAATTCTTTTAAAAGATAGTATTTTAATAAAAGGAAATACTTTATCATGAAGACTGTATCTTAGTGATGTTTACAAAAAAGCTCTTTAATAATGGTGACAAGTTTTCAAATTTATTTTAATTAAAACATTAAAATAGGAAAAGCATCTTTGATATCAGACATTTTATGTATTCTTTGTGATATTTTATATATGCTGTTATTCTTTCTAGCATGTTCTTTTCAACCACATTTCTTTTGTGCTACATATTTATACCGAATATATCTATTTTTGACTATATTTCTATTTTTTCTTTCTAACTGCATATCTGGACTATACTTTCTAGGCTTCTTTTCAGTGCTGTGTGGCCACTTGACGTAGGTCCAGCTTCAGCTTATTGAGTATGAAGTAATCAGTTTTCTTCCTGGAGCAGACAATAAAGTCCCCAATGGTCAGGCTATGCTCTTCCCATTAGTTGGATGAATGGATAGAAATTCAAGGATTTATCTACAACTGAAGCCACAATCTGGAAGGATCCTGTACTCTGGATGACTGTGCAGATTAGCACCTTTATGAGGGTTTGTTTCCTCTGTGATGCAGGCAAGAAATAAACTGTGTAAAACCAGTGGTATTAAGTGGTTTGTTTGTTAAATCAGCCTACTCTCATACATCTTGGGAGTGCCTTGACCCACAGAATAATGAACTCACCCATACTTTAGATGCCCATCATTTCAAATCATCCTTCTTATCATGCCAGGATAATTTTTATACCAAACAGCTCTTTAATGGCTTCTTATTTCTAGAGTATGGCTTTGGTTCACTAGCCTTATCATGGCTTCTGTTATGACCCCAATTCCTTCAATATTTTAATGTTTGCTTTACTCACTTCCTTTCTCACGGGTTTCCCTCATCATGGAGTCCCTCCCCTTTCCTCTCTAAAATTTCAGCTTCCCTTCCAGGCCCTGCTAAAGCTCTGTACTCTCTCTAAGCCTTTTCTGACTATCCACATCCTCTTCTCACATTAGTCCCATCTAGTCCCATCTCCTGCCATACTGCTCTCACTCACATTATCCTCCCTGCTTGTTTTCCAATACACTGAGTGAATTTCCACTAGTGCTTCTCCATTTATTTACCCATTTCCCTGAAACTCTCTTGCCCTAAAAGCCTTCATAGTCCTCAGCCTTATTTTATTCAGATCTCTTATAATATGACCTCTCTCAGAAAGGATTTCCCCAATTGTCTTGTTTAAAATAGCTCACCCAAAGGTTGTCACTCTGCATCCTCTTATTTTGCCTTACTTTTTCCTACTACTTAACAATGTTATCTGATATTTAATGTCTATTTATTTTTTCATTTATTGTTATCTCCCCTAGGATGTAAGCTTGCCCAGAGCAGGGGACTGGTCTATTCTGTGCTATCTGTTCAGCACCTAGAACAATGCTTGCCATATAATTGGGGCTCAATAAACATCTGTTCAATTAAGAGATCAATTAATCAGTGAATCTACTCTTCCAGATTCACTTGTTAACTGGTGATTAAAACCAAAACTACTTTGGTACCTTTCAAATGCAGTGCTTCATTTGAGCCTCTCTTTCTCTTTCTCTGCCTTCCTATCTCTCTTTTACATATTTAGAGATACATACAATGAAACTCAAAATTACTCCATTATGAAATTGCTGCAGCAGAGTAGGGCTCCACACATTTTGACTCCAGAAGCTGTATGATTACCACAACAATATGCATAAACATCAGACAGCATACAGAGTCAGTCTTAAATATAATACCTATTTATTACCTTGACAAATCAGAAACTCTAAGAGACTGAGAGATCTGTAGAATAAAATGTTTATTGAACTCTTACAAATACCAGCCAGTCCTAGGAGAGGAAGTTTCTGCTTCGCTAACAGCAAGGCCAGTTACACAAACAAATTTTCTGCCAACCTCAAGAAATGGAGAATATTCATGAGGGGCCTCAAGGAAGGTAAGTTGTTTAAATTCACATTGGTTACAGATAAGGAAAGCAAGCTAATGTGAAGCAAAGTTCAACGATAGGTGGTAGGTCCATAGACAAGGCTTGTGGATTGGTGGTTTATTATAGATAGTCAGGAAAAATTCACATGTTAGAGTGATTCAGTGGTGCCCTGGCCTCCCAGATAATTGTTGAAATGACTTCATTCATTCAGGAACTTGTAGTCTCTAGTTGCCTACAGCCTGCAGCTATTGATTGATTAACTTATCTTGCTAATTCCCTCATTCTCTACCCCTTACATCACTTAATTTTAGGACATCTCTGAATTTTTCCTTATCTATCTATTTAATATTTCCTCCTTATTTTTTATGTACTATCATTTTAACTAAATTTTAGGCTTGTTGAAGAAACAATAAAATCTTAACATTATAGTAAGAGGTTGCATTTTTGCTTAAATATTTTCATTTATTTATTCACTTGCTGATTTATTCAGAAAACAGTCTTCATAGCTTTACACAGTATTATTTTAAAGTTTTACTTTAAATATAACATGATTCCCTGATTATATACATATATGTTCCCCACATTAAGACCTATTTTTTAGCTTTTGTATCAAGTACACACATAATGAAATAATGGCAGAGTTTTATGTATGTCCAGTGAAAGGTAATAAAAACCTAAAACTCTTACTTCTTCTATGGCATATTTACTTTGTCTGAAGTGAAAACTGTTTAAATACATTAATTGAATAAATACATGACTAAATAGAATTTTGTCATGTTTTCCTTTCTTTGAGCGACACACCATGTGCCACAAAATGCTGCTACCTTTCACACATTGCGTGGCCTTCATTTATATTTGGACATATTTTTTCTCATGCAAAGTGTTCTCAAACAGTTGTAAAGCAGTAAGAAGAATAATTTAAAATCATGTAATAATTTATGCTGCACTTCTTTTTAAACAAAGAAAAAGCAATCTTTCCTCCATGAAGTCTTTCCTCCATGAATCTTTCCTCCATGAAGTGTAACCGAAGTATAGGGTTTGCATCAAAATACAATGCTTGCATTAAAACACAATAGAAAGCTCTCCTGGGGATTGGCTTGTTTGCGATTTTCTTACATACTTTAAACTCTGCTTTTGGATTGCAGAACCATGTTCATTTTGGTTCTTCACAATGGTTTCTCTAACTAGCTTTTCCCACAATGCACTAATAACTTTTAACCATTCCAAATGTTTTCTAATCACCTTTTCTAAAAAGAATAAGTGACTATGTATTTCCTTAATCTTTGATTTCAATTATTAACTTCACTTGAAATATTTTCCACTGAATCAGAAACTTATTCCCAGGTCACTTTTTCTAAAATAACACTGTCTTTTGCAACTTTTATCCCCATGTTCTCTTTTATTGACTCTCACAGCACTTATACCATCTAATATATACTATAGGTTTTATTTTCTTATTCCCTGCCCTTCTTTTCTGGAATGATAAGCTCCATAACCAGGTACTGCTTTTTTAAAAATTATTTTATCCCTATGTTCTGGTACATAGTATGATCAATCAACATTTTTTGAATGAATGGCTGAATAGATAACTGAACTCCTATTTCAGTGCTGATTCACTGTGTCCCAGAAGAAGTATTTGACACAGAAAATTAAATAAGCTGAATCTACTTTCAAAAGATTTATCACACTTTCATACTATTTTTTAATAGACTTACAATCCAAAATGAAAACTATTTTATATGTTAGAAAAAAGTGATAGAAAAATGGAACATAATCCTGTCCTCCAATTACTTAACTGTATAATCTCAATATTCAAATATAAATGAAATAATTAACTCATTTTTATATTCCTTAAAGTAACAAGTTATAGTTTACTCCTATTCTGTCACTTACATTTCTGGCAAAGATGATTTGAGTTCTCATTTAAAAACACTGGCAACTTACTTTAAAATAGTCTATTTGTTCCTCTCTAGTAAGAAGTGTGAGACACCGAAATAGAACATTGTGTGACAGAACAGATGCTGTCGCAATGGTGAGTTTATATGAGGATGCTGATAGCAGATGCAACCTTACAGCATTAGCCAATAAAAAAGTATGAGTATTACTACTTACAATTACTCAAAATGAGCTGGATTATGGGCAACCCTGAAAGTACAACCTCACCCTCGTGTACTGTAAGTGATCCTGTACTTATGGATATAATAAATTTCCAAAGTTAATTTAAAAGGAAATAAATACAAATTTATTATAAGGTAGAAAGTGTGAATCACCTCAGTTAGGTTTTATTCTTAGGGAAGAACTTCATTCTCTACAGCAAGAAGAAAGAAACTGAAGACAAAATTTCTCCACAACAGAAGCCATGAAAGACAGCAAAGTAACTTTGAAGATAAACCCAAGTACAAATTTTTCAATGTGGAAGATACTAGTTGTAAAGTGATAAGAATATTTACTAGGTCTATTTCCTTTTTTAACAACAAATAAGAGCAGTTTAAATCTTGCTAAAAGAGAAAAACCCCAGTTATCTTATTATTGTGGAATTATGTTCTAATCTACATCACTAAAATGTGTGCAGTTCAGTTAAATGTTTTTATGTAGATAGTTTTAATATAGTGGTACCTATAGGAAACTTTAGATATGCATATGTAAAATAATTAAATTAAAAATCAGAAAGTATATTTTGATCATTTTATTGTCCTGTATGAATTCAATTTCACCAGGTTTTTCTCTATTATTTCAACAACAAAGGTAATGCTAATGAACAACTTACATTTGCCTTTTTCCACTGTGCATAAAATTGTAATGTTTCCAGAATCTCTACCCTGGCTTTAGTGTACCTCCATATCAACAGGTGTTCCTCAGGGGTGCAGAATAGTAATTCATCTCCATATCAGTGGGTAATGACCTGGGTAATCGAAGGCTTATCTGAACCTGAGAGGCTGCGGGGAGGTTTTTGCTTGCTTCTGCTGGAGTGGGAAAGAGATGGCCGCCCCTGGACAACACTTTGTAGGCAATAAATGGGTTTTACACTCGATTTCTCCCTTTGATTCTGGTTTTAGAGGTATTTTGCCCCTGGATTTCCTCTTCCTGGAGTTACATCCGGGGGTAGTCGGCAGGACCTCTGAACCCAAAATCAGTCTAAAAGGGTGCAACTTTTGGGAGGGCTACCCTTAGAGATGGTGGGGAGATGTCTGGAACCCTCCTTGTGGATAGTGGGGAGGCCCCAGTGGATGCAGTGGCAGAGGGTGCAACTTCACCTCTTATTGTCCTGCTATCTGTGGGGCTTCAAATTTGGGATCCTCTAGTGGAGAACTGGTCTCGGATAAAGCACCTCTTAGAGTGGTGGGGCCTTCCCCAGAACTGGAGAAGGGTGGAGACCCTGGACGCTGAAGAATTAGTTCTCCATGAGATAGAAGACTGCTTAGAGGCCCTGAGCAGCTGTGTAGCAGCTGGCATTGTAGGGTCCCTTTTCCTTTAGATAGTGGAAAATGTTATCGAGGAGAGAAAGAAGGCTACCAAGGAGAAAGAGAGGATTATCAAGAGGGTTAGCAAGGAGAGAGAGGGACTTAGGTGGGAGAGTGACACATTTCAGCATCACTTGGAGGAGCTGGGCAATAAAATATGGGATATATTTAAGGAAGAGAGACAGTTATTGAAAAGACAGGTCACACTCCTGGAAGATTCCTTAACAGCGACAGGGGAGATGGCAGGAAAGGCCACACTGTAAGAGGCTGTGGGGGAGGGGGAGGAAAGAGTGGCGCCTTCAGTCCCAGAGATGGTGGGGGAGCCCGAGGGAGGAGAGGAGGAGGCAGGGCCATGGGCTGATCTGCTGCTGAGGCAACTGCCCAGGTAGCAGCCTCTCCTGTATTAAGGCCCACCTGGGTGTAATTAAGAAAATCAAAATGTAACAACCACAGGCTCCCCAGGGGGAGGAACTGCCCCCTCCCCAGGTTGTGGAGCACTCCATGCTCTGCCCCTATACCCAGGATTAGCTGGTGGACATGAGCATCTGGTATAGGCAGAAGCCATCAGAATCTCTGCCTACATAGCTTTTACATCTCTGAGATATGGGGGTAGAAAATATTGTTCAGTACTGAAATGAGTAGACTGGCTTCTCTGACGACTCATCCTTCCCTTTGGCAGTGGTTGCAAAGTGCCCATCATGCCTCAGGCAATCAGCCACTTCTGGAATGGCTCACAGCCACCATAAGGGCAGTTTGACCTAATCAGGGTAATTTACCATATTTACCCACTAGTTGGAAAATGTATGTAGAGCTCCAACAAGTATTTCAGGAATTGAGTATGAAAAATATTGTCTATAATATGGACCCCAAGAGCCTTGATGAGGAGTTTTTCACTGTAGGAATGAGAAATCTGATGCTGCATACAGCACCCCCATCTCTCTTTGGGTCCCTAGTGACTACTCTTGTCTCCCACATAGGGCAACCCATAAGTGAGAATACTCATATTTTAGCAGAATTGGGGGAAGTTGAAACTAAGAGAATGGAAGGAGGTACAGGCTACGACTGATAGGAGAGGTGCAAAGGCCCCAAGAAGGTCTCAAGGACCCAGATGTGGGTTAATTTGATAAAGGCCAGGGTAATGGAAGAAAAACTTGATGAGCAGGCCAATAGAATCTTCTTAGAACTGTGGCACCAATTAAAGCCAGAGCAGCAGCTCTAGCTGCTGAGGTCCAGGACACAGAAACTGCAGTAAAGGGTTCATGCCTGGCCTGTGTCCCTGCAAAACTTCCTGGGGGACAGTACTCAGGATTCTCCTGAGACCTCACCCCCACAGGAGCACTATTGGGCATCATGGTTCAATTGAGGGGGTTCAAGGTCCCCATCTTGGGGAACGTGATGGGGACGAGAGGTCACATGTAGAATTCACAATTCATTGGTCCCCTGTGGATGTACAATGTGTCCTGGTGCTGGTGGATACAAGAGCTGAGTGTTCTCTGATTTATGACAACCCTGAGCATTTTTCTCGGACCCCTCCTATGATAGATGGCTATGGGGGAAGGCAATTAGAGTGAAAAGAGCTCAAATCCCATCAGGGATAGGGCTTTTACCCCCAAAGGAGTGTACTGTGTACATTTCTCCCATCCCTGAATATATTTTGGGGATAGATATTCTGCAGGGCTTGTCGTTACAGATCACTGCAGGTGAGTTCAGACTGAGGGTACATGTGGTAAAGGCAGTTCTGAGAAGGGACATGCTAAGCACCCACCTGTAGCTCTGCCTGTACCTTGGTGGGTGACAAATACTAAGCAGTGTAAATTGCTTGGGGGCACAAGGCAATTGGAGAAACTCTACAGGAGTTGGAGAAGGTGGGCATCATAAAGCCCACTCATAGTCCTTTTAATTCCCCAATGTGGCCAGTGAAAAAGCCAGATGGTGCATGGCATGTGACCATGGGCTACACGGAATTGAATGAGTCACACCCCCTTTGCATGCTGCTGTCTCCTTTATAGCAGCCATTCTGGACACCCTCAGCCATGAGCTGGGGATGTATCATTATGTAGTAGGCCTTGCTAATGCTTTCTTCTCTATTGATAAAGCACAAGAAAGACAGGAAAAGTTTGCCTTCACATGGGAAGGCCGGCAGTAGACATTCACTGTCCTTCCAAAGAGATACCTCCACAGTCCAACCATCTGTCATGGACTTGTGGCCCAGGACTTGGCCAAATGGAAGAAACCACAGATAGTGTGCTTGTATCACTACATTGATAATATTATGCTCACATCAATTCTCTTTCATATTTAGAAGGGGCAGTTCCTAGACTGCTGCAACATCTACAAGAGAAAGGATGGGCTGTGAATGGCACCAAGGTTCAGGGACCTTGTTTGTTTGTAAAATTCTTAAGGGTTTCTGGTTGGATAAAATTAAAGTATTTCCTGAAGAAGTCATAGACAAGGTGCTGGCTTTCCCTACCCCTACCACTGTGGCAGTATTACAAGAGTTTTTGGGTCTTTGGTCTACCGGAGAGTGTTTATTCTGCACTTGGCACAAATTCTGAAGCCCTTATTCCAGCTGGTACAAAAGGGTATCAGGTGGGACTGGGATGAGACATGTGCAGCTGCTTTTACTGCTGCTAAGCAGGTAGTTAAGGTTGTATAGGCCTTGAGTGTAATGGACTTATCAAGGACCTGTGAGCTAGATGTTCATGTAACCGGGTCTTTGGCAGTGGCTTGAATGGACACACCAACCTATTGGTTTCTAGTCCTAACTATGGAAAGGAGCAAAGGTCCAGTACACCTTGACAGAGAAGCAACTGGCTGCTGTGTACCATGCCTTGCTGGGTATGGAGCCCATCAGAACAGTTCTGACCAAGGTAATGACCACTTATCCCATCGTGGGGTGGGTACAAGACTGGACTCAAAGGCCATGGAGTGGTGTGATACAGATGCCTACACTGGCCAAACGGGGTGCATATTTACAGAAGCATAGTGCCCTCTTTACTAGCCTCTTAAGTGGAAAACTTCAACACTTTTTGAGGCCAGCGACCTACCTATACCAGAGGAAAGCAGGAAGAACTTGCTTTTGAGCTATTGGTAGCTGAGAATCCTTATCAGGAGGGAAAATCCCCTATACCTGAATATGCTTGGTATACAGACAGCTCCAGTAATGGGAAGCACCCAAAGTGGAGGACTGTGGCTTCCATACCAAGACTGAGACAATATGGATGGAGGATGGAGAGGGGAAGAGCAGCCCATGGCCTGAGTTGTGGGCAGTATGGCTCATGATCACCCAGGAGCCTTCCCCCATAGTTGTCTGCACTGACAGCTGGGCTGTCTATCAGGGCTTGACCCTGTGTTATTGACATGGTAGCATGCCAACTGGATGGTTGGTCACCAGCCCCTTTGGGGGCAAGAGTTGTGGCAAGATCTATGGGCCTCTGGTAAGACTAAGACTGTTACCATATATCATGTGACTGGTCATTTACCTGGCATCCCCAGGGAATTATGAAGCAGACACATTGGCACAGGTGTACTGCATAGAGGGAAAGCTTGTCTCTGAGGTAGCCCAATAGATACATCAGCGTTTCTTGCATGCAGGGCAAAGGACAATGTGGGATGTAGCCTGTTGGTGGGGCTTGCCATTGACCTTTGAATAAGTCAACTGAGCCTGGAAGGAGTGCCTTGTGTGCTCTAAGAGGGACTTATAGCAAGTCCCATAGCAACATGGGACAATAGAAAAGGGGCCGATACTCCTTGTCAGGTCGCAGATAGACTCTGCCCTTATAAGGAAATCAGTATGCCACGACGTGTGTGAACACAACTACTGGACTATTGGTTGCTTTTCCTGCATGTCATGAAGATCAGTGAACCACCAGGAGGGGCCTAGAGCATCTCTTTGCAGCCTATGGCCAGCCACAGGTGATTGAGAGCAATCAATGCACCCACTTTACTGGACATGTGTTACAAGGGTGGGTACAGCAATTAGGAATAAAGTAGAAGTTTCACATACCATATAAGCCTACCAGGGCAGGTGTGACAAAGAGGTACAATGGTTTGTTGAAATCTGGCCTGAAGTTGGACACCAATAGTCTACAGAACTGGTCAGTTTGCTCATGGACAGTGCTACAGCATTTGAATGAGAAGCCCTGTAAAAGGAGCCTTCAGCCATGTGGATATGCTAACACACATTGCTGCCTCTCCTATCCAGCTGTATGTGCAAACCAAAGAAGAGTTATTGAAGCCAGGATATGGCCAGCAAATCAGCATCCTGCTGCCAGCTCCAACTGCATTAAACTCTGGAGACACTGTTGAGTGGTCGTGGCCCTGGACATTTTGACATATGCACCAGTGATGGCTAGCCTTTCTGGCAACTTGGGGAAAAGGCTTAGAAGCTGGCCTTGTGTGTATTCCTGGAGGAACAGCAGAGTGGCCCTCAAAGATCATGGTAGTGTACCCAAAATGTCCAGCAGGTAAGAGCATCTTACTGGGAAGTTATGTTTTATCTTTATGACCAGTGCATGTACCTTCCATAGCTCTATATATTGACGCATCTGTAACTCCTACAGGGAGGGGGTTGAAAGGCTGGTATACTAGACCAGGATGAAGTCCCATTCCTGCCGCTGTTCTATCACAGGACCACTCTCTTGCATGTATTCTAGCTGATGGACAATATTTGCCTGTGCTGGTGTCATTAAAAAATGTATCTTATTGCCCTTACAGTTATTTTATTTTACAGTCCTTGTGGCCTGGATATGCCCCCTGGCAGCAGCTCCCAGGTGATGATTGCCCTGAACCCTCTACCTCTTTAGCTACTGCCTGCTGGAGAGGGTGAGCTATGGACTTCATCTGCATAAGACTTTGAACCTATCTGTGTCCTCCAGCTTGAGGATTATCATGGTTTTATTGCTGTTGCTATTGTATGTCATTAGTCTGGTCACAGTACTCCAGTTTTCTCACCCAGGGACCATTGAGGAAGAGGGGGAATGAGTAAATTGTAAGGTGAGATTTCTGGAGGGGTGGCCTGTGTGTAAAATTATAGTATTTCCAGAATCTCTCACCTGGGTTTAGTGCATCTCCATATCAACAGGTGTTCCTCAGGGATAGAGAACAGTAGTTCTTATCATTGGGTAATCACCTGAGTAATTGAGTGGTCATCTGAACCTGAGAGGTTGGAGGGAGGTTTTTGCTTGCTTCTGCTGGAGCAGGAAAAAGATGGCCCCTGGACTGCAGTTTATAAGCAATCAATGGGTTTTAAACTTAATTTCTCTCTTTGACTGATTTTGGTTTTAGAGGTATTTTGCCCTGGGCTTTCCTCTCTCTGGAGTTACATCCACTATGCCAGGTTTGAGTGGCTCTAAACACAGACTCAGATATAAGAACTTCGTAACAGGAATATATGTAGGAGATGATCCCAGTAAGTACAAGTAAGAGATTGTGAGGCAAGGAAGAGAAGCTTGTGTTAATGGTAGGAGTGCCATAGGCTGCTGATCCCCAGGCTTCTGAAGGACCCTCTGGGAGACTATGTGGAACATGCTTCATAATAATCCCTCCAGAAGCAAGATTTTGCATTTATTCTTGACCACCCCATTCCCCATTGCCTGAGGGTTAACTGAGGAACATTAACTCCCTAAAACTTACATGTTGTCATGTTGTCTCTCACTGCCTCCAAACAAGTTCTCAGAGGCCATGAAGTCCTCAACAATATAGTACTAGATCCTTAACATGTACTTACAGGGTAGATCTTACAATTAGTGTTCTTACTGAACACAAAAAATAATCACCATCATGAAAATAATCCAGGGGATGGGAGGAAACTTAGGGAGGCAATGGATATGTCTATGGCCTTGATAGTGATGATTGTTTCATGGGTGTAAATGGATCCCCAAACTCAAAGAGTTGTATGTATTAAATATGTACAGCTTTTTACATGTCAATCATCCCTCAAGCAAATGGTTAAAAAAAAGTCCTCAGGAGACAAGAAGAAAGAAGAACTTAAATAGAAATCTGAGGGTAGGCTGGAAACTGTCAACTAAAACTGCTGGTGAACTCAACTGGGGCAAGAATATATTAGATGGGACAAAAAAGAATTTTATCTTTTTGTGTCAATAAGGTTAATAACTGTGTGTGTGTATGTGTGTTATACAGTCTGTTTGCTTGTGTATACTTTAATTTTCCTTCAATATAAACATTTGTTGAAAACTTGAAACTCATTGTTAGTAAAGTTTCCAGAAATTAGTGAGTTCAACACAAATGGTAGTGTTTGAAAGTAATATGTTAATTTTGTGACTATTAAATTTTCTTCTTCTTATGGAAGCACAATACTTGCATAGGAAGGTATCTTAAAAAAGTTATTAGAAACATCATTACTGAATATAAAGGATGTTTTCATTTCAAATGTTTTGTCTTGGTGCTCCCTAAATATTCTCTCTCAAAATCATCATGAAGAATTTCCTCTTTATAAAATGAACAGGATTAAATTCACATTAACTTAATTGCTTTATATCTTAGTATCAGAAATGAGATTTTTAACTACCAATATAGAATTTGGAATCTATTGCTAGTTTCCTATTTTACCTTGAGACAATTCATTTCTTTTCCTTTTCTCTTTCTTTCTCTCTCTCTCTCTTTTTTTTTCGGTTAAGGCAGGAGTAAGGGAGACAAAGAGAAAAAAATTACTTGCTACATTTCTTTGGAGCTAAAATGAATCAGTACCACTTGAACTGTGTCCAGACCTTCTTTTTGCCATCTCTAGAATACTTGCTGTATAAGCTCATATAAATGCCACCAAGTGACAGGAAAAGGTCAGGAAAAGCTTGCTGCTGCCAGGTCACGCGAATCTATGTACAGGCCTATCCCTTGAGGCCTCAAGCTCTTCTTTAAAATTCTCTGCTTCAGTTTCATTCATTTTTAGTGAAATAATATTTTCTAAAACTCTGGGATAGATTGAAGGTCAGAGGTAAAGCTAAACAGGTAATGCTACTGGGTCTTTTCCAATAAGAGATGCAAATTTATCATGAGCCATATCCCTTTCCTCATGCAGTTTTTCTTTGTTTTAGATCAATAATATAAGGAAAAAAGTAATTACACTCTTTCTATGCTCCTCACTATCAGTAGGATAATAATTTTTTGGTAAAACTTCCAATCAAATGACCAAAGTGTATAAAATTATGAAAAATTATGTGGTTCCTAAAAGCATGTTAGAGGTATGAGTTTCTGTTACAGATGTTAAGTGCATGTCCAGATGATCTCTTTCCTATTGTTGCCAGTACATAAGGGGTGTTATATTATTTTTAGAACACCTTTTGTATCCAAAGCATATATACAAGGGATTGGAAGAGATGTGAATGTAATGCCAGACAAGTAATCTGAAAGTCATAATTAGACTTTGAAGAGTTAGATATTCTACCTAAAACAAATAACTGCTAAAGAGCTGAGTATGACCACAGTTCTGAGGGTCAAAGTTACAGAATTAGAGGACAAAAAGAAAATCGTCCAGGATGTAGTAGGTGCAAAAAGGATAAAATTAGGAAATAATTGGAATACACCAGGATTAAATGAAGTGATTTACAGAAAGGATTTACAGAATTTATCACATGCTTTGTTTCAGTTATTGGACATGCTGATGCATTACCTTAGTTTAAAGTGGTCAGAGAATTGAGGTGGAAAGCTTGGGAAATTCCAAATAACTCATGAAAGAATGTGGGGATTTTAGGAGCTTGATATCATTTCATAATCCAATGAATGAACTGAAACAAAGATTTGGCATAATTAAGGAGTCTCTATCTCAGGCATACTATTCTTTTTCTACTTTTCTAGAAGCTTACATTGGCCATTTTAGATGTACATCTTTTAAAGATCTGACTGGAGATGAAGACTGAGTGAGATTTTGCACCTTTCTGATACTCAAAATTCTAGGACCAAGTGTTCTTACTTGAAAATAGGGTTCAGTCAAATAGTTTTCTGCAGTACAATGGCTCTTTTACTCTCATGGAAGAACACAATTTCTGCCCATAGCTTTACCATAATACTGTTTTTAAGCTCTAACAGTGTGCATATAGGGCCAGCAAAGAGAGCCATCAACAAGGAATACCTTTGGGTTAAAATTTGAAGACATTAACCTATGGCCATTATAATTCCTATAGAATCTAGTTAAAAAAATAACATACTGTACTTCTTAATAAATATTAAGCATATCATTGAGGAATGGGCAAATAGAAATAGTTTAATGAATCTATAAACAACACAATAAAGAACAAAAAAATTAATGAACTTCAGCATGGATATCTACTCCAATGAGAAAAACCAGTTAGACTCACTGGGGAAGTCACAAGCGTGAAGCATAGCATTCTGAAAACATACAAATGAAATAGAAATTCAACACATGATTTGCACATCACTAGGACAGTTAATTTTATGTCAGTTTGGCTAGGCTATTGTGCACAGAGTGATGTCAAACATCAGCATATGTATTTCTGTGAAGTTATTTTTTAATGTTTAACATTTAAATCAGTAAGCTTTGAGAGTAAAGCAATTTACCCTCTATAATACTGGTGGATATCATGCAATCATTGGAAGGCTTTAAGAGAAAAAGATGAGGTCCTTGGGTGAAAAGGAATTCTGTCTCTAGAATTCCTTCAGCCTTGAGACAACATCAACTCACTGCTAGGTCTCTAGTCTGCTGCTTGCCCTGCAGATTTCATACTTGCCATTCATCACCAAATCACCAGTTGCCTGAAACAAGTCCTTAAAATCTCTCTATCTTCCCCTCCCCTACCACTCACCTACTGTCTCTCTCTCTACACACACACACATTGGTTCTCTTTTCTCTGGAGAATCCAGACTAATACGATCATGATTATGAAATCATAACAGGAAAATAAAGGAGACTAGAACTTCAGAGAGGCGCTGTGGTACCATGTTCAGTAGGGAAAGATCCAGCAGACTTGAATTTAAATTCTGCACATATTTTACCATCCATGTGCAGGGATGGTTCCTTCTAAAGTTTCCAAGGAAGCTCCTGCTCCTGGCCTCTTCTAGCTTCTAGAGGTTGCTTACTTCCTTGGCTTCTGGCTGCATCACTCTGCTCTGCTTCCTCGCTGCACTGCCTTTCTTTTCTGCAGTCATATCTGACTCTGCCTCCTTGTGTAGGATACTTGTGATTATACCTGGCCCACCCAGATAATCTGAAATAATCCCCACATCTCAAGGTCCTTAACCACCATCACATCTGCAAAGTTCCCTTCACCATGTGAGGTAACATATTCTTAGGTTCAGGGGATTCACATGTTGATACCTTGGGGAGACTATTATTCAGCCTACAACATACATTAAAAGACAAACTCATGACCTGAGTGTTCTTTATAAAGACTGATAAAGAGCCATAGAAGTAACAAAAAAGAAAAGTGAAAAAAAGAAAAGGAAGAGAAGAAATGACATGTAAACTAAAAGTGGTAACTTCACAATAGAGCATTTCCATGCCATTGCAATTAGACCTTGTAAATACAGTTTCTGATTAACAATCCATCACTTGTTGCAAAATTCCTTTATTTAGAGTAAGTGAAGATTTTTCTTATACACCAACATTTCTAACCAGAATTTATAGGCTTTCCTTAGTTTCCCCTATACATACTCTGTTTTGGAGACTTGCCTATATTCCTGAGACATAGATCTTAGTACATGTTCCAGGTTTTACTAGACTATTCAAGCATAGGCAATGATGGTCCAATGAGACCAGATGCATCCACATAAGTTACTATAGATAGCATTATATTTAATCATTTTACTAATGATTAGTGAATGGCTAAGTATACCAGTAAGTGCCAAGTATACCAGAGACACAATATTCACTCGAAGTTTACATTCTATAGGAACTTGACCAGAACAGTGGAACAACACACACACACACACACACACACACACACACACACACACACACACAATCAATTCTAAGAGGCCATTGAGTGTAAGACACTTTATATAACGCAACAAAATTTAAGATTTTATTATCAAAACATGCCGTAACAGTGAAGTACCACTCCATTCATAGTAAGATGCGTCTCCAATTTTGAAATATTATGGGAAATAAATATTTCCTGAAATTGATAACATGTGGTGATTCAATATATTGTGCATTGTTGTTTTAACACAGAAGAGTTCCCAAATTAATTGAAGTCAGGAGATTAGTGAGGTTTAACAGGACAGGAGATTGTCTATGTAAATGGCTACGAGTTAACTGGCTCTGACCAGAATGGGTAGCTGTTGCTTCTCTGTTCTGCCCTCTTGGCTACCACTTTATGGAGATATCAGACCCAGGAGAAGAGAAGGCCAAAATTAGATCTGTATTTGATTTGAATCTAAACTCCAGATTTTAGAGCTGGAAAATGAGAAGATGTAGCAAAATAAAAATGGGCAAAGAGAGTCAATGAAGAGTCAATATTACTTCTTATGTTTTGTTTGATTAGATTCTCTGGGCTCTGCACTGGCTCTCACATAGGTTGAGCTGGCTAGACAATATTGCTTCAGTACTGGCTTAAATAGTGAGAAAATGGAGGAGGAAACTTAAAGAAAACAATAAAAAAATGCATGGAAATATGAAAGAAATGGCCCTCCTGGAAATTTTTGATATTTTGGTGTTGTTGACACATATGGGCATATTACTGGGGGAGTCTGAGAATGATATTAGGCAATTAGAGTCAGATCATGAAGGAAATTGTATGCATACTAAAGAATTGTACTTTAATCAGTGTGTGGTTATTGGTAGGCAAGAAGAGATCAATCACATCCATTTTTGGAAAGAACAGCTTTATGTGATTATAAAAATAATATATTCACAATAAAAATAATACATTTTCAATGGAAAAGTATAAAGAAAAATTAAAACTATCCCACATATATAACTTAGGTTAAACTACTGTTAATAATTTGAGAAATATCCTCAGTATTTTTGAGTTAACAACATACACACATATACAAACAGATGCTCTTTTTCCTACTTAATTTCATAGTTTCCTTCTCATACAAAAATGTAAATATTATATTTTATTTGTATGTTATATATTATGTATATTGAGGTAAATACTTTACATGTACACTTTATATGCATAATACACAGTACATATTACATATAATGTAAATACTATGTTACCTTACATGATTTACATGTAATCTAGCCAAATGTGGTATGTAGGAAACACATACTATAAGTAACAGTCTGCAATCCATTACTCTTAATGCTTTATTTCTTATACCAAGAAGAATGACAAATGTATGCTATTTTACCTGAGCATTTTTCTTTGCTTTATCTTTTAAATTTTTTTCTTTATGAATTTTATTTTGATAGCCACATTGTTATATTTTAAAACTTTTACACCCTGCTAGAACATCTAATTACAAGGTCAGTACTATTTAGAAGTAGACTTGTCTTTTTGCAATTCCTACTAAAATACAGTATTTTTGGAAAGATTTTATAAAATGTGTATGAAACTTCAGAGATACTTATTGAACTAAACTTGGTCACTTTTGGGGGTAGTTCATGAAAATAGAGTACAATTTGTTTATCAAAAACCAAGATACAAAGTGATCAGCATTTCAAAAGGACTTACCAGCTCTACCTAAGCACTAATGACAGTAAAGATGTAAGGTTCCAAGCATGGAGAGAACAATCTTATTACCGGGTTCATACATATAACACCTATCATGTACTAGGCCCTGTGGCAGTGTTCAGTATTAATGATGATACTAATTGTGAAAATTGCATAATGATAATTTATATCTTTTGAAATGTCATATATACCTATACCTACATGAAATATATATGTGTGTATTTAAAATAGTAAATCATAGTCTTCAAATAAACTTTGTAAAATGTAAAATAGAAGCTGTTTAGCCTCATTACAGTTAGTGTTGATCTTATAGAAAATGTCCAATTTATATTGAACTTATTTTAGTAATTTACAATATCAGAATGCAATATGATAATTTATTTACAGAGGGTTGAAGTGGAGTTGGAAATTATTCTTATTGGTTTCTAACACCTGAGCTCTTAATATGTGAATTATCTGATGAAAATTTCAGAATCTTTACTTTCAAATCAACTCTGTTTAGGAAAAAAAGCAAAAATCAAACCCAGTTAGAAAAAGTAACAAAAAACATAAGGTTATTTCTGTTAGAGGATTTATCTATCTAACATTAGTAATTAATTCACTTTGATGGTCTCTGTTCCACAGAGAAGAAATGGAAAGAGAGAGTATGAAAAACAGTATTCCCTCTTGTACGTCTCACTATGATTATCATTATCATGCCTGTGAGTATCTATTAGGAAACATTTACACAGTGAACAACAAGAAAGCATTAAATGTTATGTGTCAGGTAAGCTTGCCTGGGAGATATGCTAGAACTACAGAAAGACATTGGGCAGAAAGAACAAAGAATGTTTAGAAGTATAGTAAAAATGCTAATCCACTTGTCAGAAAGTTTATGTCTACAGTCAACAACTCTGCAAATAGAAGCTTTAAAGCAAGGCTCAGCAAACTTTTCTGCGAAGAGCAGACAATAAATATTCCCAGTTTTGGGGTCCATATGGTCTGCACTGCAACAACTCAAGTCTGCCATTATAGCATGAAAACAGCCATAGACTTTATATGAATTAATGAGCATGGCTGTGTTCCAAAACTCTATTTACAAAAACAAGGGAAAGGTCAGATTAGGACCTCAAACCATAGTTCACCCATCTTTGCTTTAAATGATTAAGATGAATATGAGCTATATTCAAAATAGAAGAGCCAGAAAGGTGAGCAAGTCATTGTAGTAAGATGAGCTAATAAATACCTAGGTAGATGCTATACTCAGGATCAGAAAGATCTACACATCTTAATTCTGGGTGAACTATCATATTTGGTCAAGCAGGTTTTCTGAATCCTGGATGAAAAGGAAAGGTGGAAACTTAGGGTCAGACTCTAACCCTAGTGGGGCAAAACCAAGCAAATAATAAGTCCATGTCAAGGAAAGATAAAGAAGACAGTGAGCTCACTAGAATTCACTGAGCACAGTGGATCCTAACAGCAAAGGAGGTGCACTATGCTAAATGCAGTTGAGTTTAACTCAGATTCCAGTCCCTGCTAGCACCATATACTAATCAAACATGCCTGCTCAGTTACTGGTTCAAGACCTAGAGGAACTGAGACTTTGCAACTTCTTGAAAAACAGCACATCATTGTTGTTGTATCCTGAGAATACATAAAACTGTTCCTGGTACAGGATAGGCATTTAATGACTATTTGTTGTGCCTAGCCCCTGGAAATTCTTAAAAGATCTTTCCAAGTTAGTAAGTTAATACCACAGTTTTCTTAGCAATTATTCTGTAATATCATATATAAAATTTTGTAGCTAGACTATATCTTGTAGGTACTCTTGCATCCTCAGTCACTTTAACATCATGGTTTTATATTTACAAATTTAATTCTGATTAAGGACTATAGTCATAAAAAATATCCAAGATGATGAAGGATATGGAACACTTAGTTGGTCTACTGGATAAACATAACAGAACAGTGGTGAGCATCAAAATTTACTTTTATCTCCTTCTGTCACTCCCTCTTAAGACATCTTAGGGTCACCTTCGATAAAGTAGTAGATCGATTAAGTTTTACTTTACATAGGCCTTGACTCAGAGTAGAAATCATCAGCCTTTTTGAAGAACTCTTGAGCAGGAAAAAAAAAATCCCAGGACATTAGAGAGCAATTGAGTATTTAAAGAATCATTCAAAGGAGAACCCTCAGTAAGCATTAGAGTAAGCAATTTTATCTATATTAAAAAAAAATGAAGAGCTGAGTCAACTCAGGCAGGAATTGAATATGTCATTTTATAGAGTCTCAATATAAGAAAATTAAACATGTGTCACTAATCCACCTTGCCAGCTTATACAGCTTTTGAGAGTGAAAGGCTCTCAGTAATAACATTAATTATTATTAAATATTACCAGCGTAGTGTTGAGAGAATATAAACAGCAATATTTACAATTACTTGGTAAAATGTGCTTTAATACTTTTAGGACATTGTAGAGATGGCTATTAATTTCTCACATGACATATTGTAGAATTGCCATTTAATAATTTTTAGAACTAGCTAGTGCAAGTCATTTTTTTGTAAGTGGCACAAGTTCCATTTTCTGTCTTTTCTTCATCTTTACCACCTGCTAGCAGTGTTTCAGGCAACAAAACAGCAGTGTTCTCAGCAGACAGACAGCACAGCTACCTCCAAAATGGTAGTAATTCAGATGGTTCAGAATAAGACAAAACTTTTAAGACTATGACAAATGCTCTTCCATTTGTTGTTTTTTTGACTATTCTTTTCTTCTTTAATGTTTAAACACCAGATTATAAAGCGCGATTAAAAATTATATTTGGGGTTTATATATATACATACAGGAATATAGATTTTTTTAAAGTCATGTTAAAATATCTCAGTCTATCTTTAATAATATATATGTGTTGAAACAGTTCTCTGCCATCCAGAACTCAACTATTCTTTGGCCTTATTTTTCTGTGTATGGCTTTCTAATTATTTTTTTCTCCTGTAAACAAGTGTTCTTTCTCACCATGTTGAAAGTGTCTTAGTCTATTCAGACTGTTCCAACAAAATACCATGGACCTGGTAGCCAATAAATAACAGATATTTATTTCTCACAGTTCTGGAAAGTGAGAAGTCCAAGATCTGGTATTTCGTGAGGGTCCCCTTCCTGGTTCACAGTCAGCCATCTTTTTGCCGTGTCCTCCGATGACACTGGCGTCAAGAGATCCCTCTGGGGCCTCTTTTGTAATGGTGCTAATACCATTTAAGAGAGATCTGCTATCATGACCTAATCAACTCCCAAAGTTTGCACCTGTTGATACCATCACCTTGGGAGTTCGGGTTTCAACATTTGAATTTGGGGAGATACATACATTCAGTCTATAGCAAAAAGTGATCGTCAATTATATATTTTCCTTTACATGAAAATCTTTGACCAGTTTTAAAAAATTTGGTGACATGAAAAAATTTTGGAAGGAGTAAAAGAAACAAATACCGAATAATTTTATTCAACACTGTTTTCTTGAACACTTCAAAGACCCTGTTTAAGCAGAACATGTAGAATGCATTGTTGGTAGAAAAATGTATCCATGATTTGCTAAATTATCAATGTCTTGTATACGTTGCTTATTTTGCATTTCCAAAGAAAATAAAATTCTTGGTTAATTTTAAGAATTTTAATTTTAATCAAAGTACAAAATAAGATAAAATATTTTAAATTGATCCCAATACTAGTAAGGGAATAAATGAAATTAACAGTTGGTTTTTAAGCACTAAACAGATATGAATGTCCATTTATCTTCAGGGAATAAACATGACTACAGATTGGGCTGAGTAGGATGTTATTCACTTACAATTTAAAAAATAAAACTGTGTGGGTAGTTTTCATTATTTTATAACAATTCCTTGAGAATAAAGACTTGAATGAGCTAAGAGTATAAAAATTATATTATAGTGCTTCAGTGTTTTGAGATGAAGACTAGTCGAAAGAAAGATAATTACAAGGCAACCCTGAAAGTGTTAAAATATTCATTTTCCCCTCAATATACAAAAGGAGAAATCACAAAACAGATGATACTATTCTACATACTAAAATATGTAATTAAACTGAATATTTTAATTCAGTTTAATTAATTTATATAAGTACCTATTTTGAAAGATAATTTACTAAGCGATAGGTATATAAATGATTCAATGCCTGACCTTGAAGAATTCAGTCTGTTAGAAAACAGACAAGTTAAACCAACTTTTACATTGCACTGTGATAAATTTCTGAAAAGTGGAGGAAACATCCTAAAAGCCCACAGAAGATGTAGCCCAAACTCAGGTTTTGATAGAACTGGGACAGTATGGGAAAAGATTCTTAGAGAAGGTCAACTGAAAAAATGTTAAGACTAAAGACATCAATGTAGAACATAGCCAATGATTCTGTAACATTTCTATGTTGACAGATAGTAACTGCATCAAATGGTGTGGAATTTAATAATGTGGGTAACTGGTGAACCACTGTGTTGTATATCTGAAATCAATAAAAGATTGTATATCAAATATACTTCAATTTAAAAAAAGATTAAATGACATTCATTCAGGCAGACAGTTGGGGCAAAATGTTTCCATTCTGTATGAAAAGAAAATAGTCTCCAATTACATGCAGATACATTTATATGGATTTATAAAATCACATATGTAATGTGGTTTTTTTTTTTTCCAGGACAAAAGGTTGACAGACAGGCATATTTTCTTTCAATTGATTTTGGAAATGTTCTATGATAAAGAGCACTGATTTGGAGTCTTACAGAATGAGAGGCACTCAACAGATTCAGGAGATAAGGAAATGACTATGGGAGATTAGTGACAAATTAGGATACTTATTTCTCTTTACCCTGATTACTTCACAAAATTATGTATGATGTCTGTATGCAAATATATATCTTAAAAGGTTAATGGAGTTCAAATTTTTGTCATATAGTTGGACTAACACTCCTACAGATAATAATAAAAGGAGAAAAAAAAATAATTTGAAGGCAATGTAGAATAACCAAGTTAGCAGAAATTGGAGGGAAGTCTGTCTTAAGTAGAAACCGAGACAAGTGAATTTGTGAGTTTGCAAATTTTTGTCTAAAGG
The DNA here is from genome assembly GCF_040802235.1 of Manis javanica. Taxonomy (NCBI): domain Eukaryota; kingdom Metazoa; phylum Chordata; class Mammalia; order Pholidota; family Manidae; genus Manis; species Manis javanica. Next base: position 121,248,206 of record NC_133160.1, on the reverse strand, counting down.
CATCCTCCAACTGAGTAATCCTCCTGCAGGAAAAAACTAGTGCCTTACTGTAAGGGTTCACGTGACAGAGTTTGGGACTCGGAAAGTATTTGGAAATTTATGGAGGAACTCTGGGAAAAAAGGAGTTGAATAGGAGATAAAAATGGAAAAAAATGTTTGAATAGTGCACAAATCTTGATAAAACACTGATCTTTTAATGCATGACAGAGAATACAGAGACCTGAAAAAAAGGTAACAGTTTAAACTGCAGAGTTCTGAGGGGATATTTCAGTTGCTGCAAATGCAGGGACACAGAGTTTGAATTTAGCAAAGGAAAATGCCTGTTTGAATATAATCAACTCTCTGAAGAAAATTATAACAAAATCTGGTCTCTACAATGAATAATATATATTGTCCTGTCAAAAACTACCAGAATGAAAATAAACATTAAAATAGGACATTTGTACAGAGAAAAAAATACAGTCACTAGAAAATCTTCCTGAAATTGTCAAGATATTGCAAATAGCAATCTATAAGTCTAAAATAGCCATTAAAATATGCTTAATGACTTACAGGAAAATATACTCAAAAGTAGAAACAGAAGCATAGTATCAACAGAGAAAAAGAGCTATAGAAAAGAACCAGCAATGCTGTGAAGCCAGGAGTATGATCATTGAAATGAAAATTTCATTGCATAAAATTGATAAGAAATAGGAGGCATCAAAGAAAATATCAGTGAACTTGAAGATAGAGCAATTGAAAAGATCAAATATGAATTACAGAAATATTAAGTATTCCAAGGTATATGTAATTGGAGTTCCATAGGAGAGATAGAGGGAATGGGATAGATAACTATTTGACTATATACTGTGACCAAACTGCACAAATTTGGAGATAAGGCATCAAACTAGAGATTCAAGAATTTCAAGAAATCATATCATTGTGAAACAGAAGATATCAAAAGATAAAGAAAAATACCTGAAGTAAAATAGAGATAAATGACACATTACAAACATAAGAACAAGAAAAAGATTAGTGGCTGACTTCTCATTAGAAAAAAATTGATGTGAGACTACAACAGAACAACATGTCTAATGTACTGAAGGAAAAGATACTGTCAACCTGGGATGCTATATTTAGAAAAATAAGCCTTCAAAACTTAAGGTAAAAAGAGACATTTTGAGTAAACCTAAACAAAATAATTCACTGCATTCAGATTCCCATAGAAAAAAAATGCCAAAGGAAGTAATTCAGGATGGAGGAAAATAACACCAGATGATAACCTGACTATGCATGAAGCAGTAGAGATGTTCAAAGAGAGTAAATTAAAAGACAAATTTGTTTCCAGCCAAGATGAAGCACAAAGGACCAGATTTACCTTCCTACCTAAAACAACAAAAAAATATAGACAAAATAAATGAAACAGTGAATCATATCCAGTAACACAAAAGTAATCTCTGAGAGATGGGAAAGAAATGAGATGAACCTGATAATCGCCTCAGCTTACTCCCTAGAGAAAATTACAGGCATATCTTAGCTCTCTTTTTGGGTAGAAGAGATGGATCTGGGAGCCCTGGGAATTTAAGGCAGCTAAAGTTCACAGTGCAGAACGTATGAGAAGAGAAAGGTGAGAGAAGACAGACAGAGGAGAGAAAGAGATTCAGAGTTCTGCATAGTAGCAGCATAATACTGATCAAGAATGCATGTGTGGAAAATATCTTAGACAAGAAAAGTAACCACCCAACTCATTAGAAATAAAAATATGCAAAGCTCAAAGGAAATGAAAAATATTACTTATTCCCATAAGCCTTAGTGGAAAAACCTCATAATTCATGAAGTAACAGGTGGAGTACTAAAAAGGTTTTTCCTCAGTTGTTTGTAAAATTAACACCAGACTAACCATTGCTCTGCTTCCATCTAATGAAGTTTAAAGACAATATCCACAAGGCTGAAAAGGCTTGTAAGTAACTTCATAATGCCATGAAGAAAGAATAATTATAGTAATAAAAAATATCCATCATCCAATAAGGAAAAATCCATCATCTAATCAAAAATTACCATGCACTCCAGAGGTAGACTATAATGCTCATAATGAAAAGGAAAAGAAAAATTATCAAGATAGTCCTAGATATGACACAGATGATAGAGTTAGTAGATAAGGACACTAAAAATACAGTAATAGAACAAATCCAAAAATGAAATACAGAATAAATAAAGGACAGAAAAACTTAAATAAAACATCAATAAGGATGATACAAGTTTTAGTATCTTAATATATTATGTATTTTCTGAGATCTAGAGGATGACTTCATAAAAATGAAGTGTAAATTACTCAGGAGCATATAAAAATCCTAAATGTCTTCACTTCTAATAGAAACTCAAAATTAATAAAGAAAATTCTACCAAGAGAAATACAGTTAAAGATTTTAATAATTGTCTCAATAATTTCTCAATAACTATCTGAATAATTTATAAAACAATTACAAGATCAGTAGATAGAAAACATTATCAATAATCTGACCTAATGTACACGTATAAATACTCTACCTTACTACAGCATAACACAGATTCTTTCCAACTGTGTCTGGATCATTTACAAAGACAAACCATATTCTTTGTCAGAAAAGATACATCAATAAATGGAAAAATGATTCAAGACATACAAAATAAGTTGTCTGACCATACTTGATTTAAATACTAAACAAATAAAAATGAGATATTTGGAAAATCCCAGATATTTTTAAAGTAAACACATTTCTAAATAATCTATGGTACAAAGAAATTCAAGTGTATATTAGCAAGTATTTTGAAATGAATGGGAATGTAAACACGACATATGAAAATTTGTGGATTGTTGCTAAAGAAGTAATTGGAGGGAATTCTCACATTATAAAAGAAAAAACTTCTCAAATCAAAAATTTCAGCTTCCACCTTTACAAACTAGGAAAAAAAGAGCAATTGAAAACCTCAGTTTGCAAAAGAAAGAAAATAAGGAATATCAGAGCAGAAATAAAAGAATTAGAAAATAGAAAAAATAGTCAACAAAATCAAAAGCTAATTGCATGAGAAGATAAACACAATTTTTTAATTCTCTATCGAGGACTGATCAGCAAAAAAATTAAGAAAATACAAATTAACATATCAGGAATGAAAGAAAGGCAATCACATCGAATTCTACACATATTAAACAGAAAATAAGGAAGTATTATGATCAACTTTATGCCAATAAATGTACAGCTTAGTCAAAATGGAGAAATTCTTTTAAAAACATAAACAACAGCTTCCTCAAGAAGAAACCTGTATCTATTAAATAAATTGAATTTGTAGTTAAAAACTTTTCCACAAGAAAACTCAAGAGCTAGAAGTCTTTATTGGGGGAAATCTAACAAATATTTAAAAAACAACTATCAGTTCTATAAGTAATCATCCAAAAATTAACAGAAATGAATATAGCTCATGCTTTTCTATAAGGCCAGCATTTCTCTGATACAAAAACTAGAAAAATACATTATAAGATAAACTAATATCAATATCACTATGGATCTAGATACAAAAACTCTTAAAACATACCTTAGCAAACAGTGGAATATAACAAGGATAACACATTTGACTAAGTGGGATATATCCCGAGAAAGTAAGGTTGGTTTAATAGTTGAAGTTTGAACACTTTATTTCACCATTTTAATGGACAAAAGAGCAACAGCAACATATAATCATTTTAATAAACGGAGAAAAGCTTTGATGAAATTCAACCGCATTCCTGACAAAGAAAAACTCTTATCAAACTAGGAGTAGGAAGAAACATCATTAATCTGATAGAGTGTCCCTACCAATATCCTAAGCTAACTTCACACCTAATGGTGGAAGGCTGAATGTTTTCCAGTACAATAAGAAATACACAAAAATATGCAGTTACCACTTATACTGACATTGTACTGGAGAGTTTAGACAGTGTAATATGACAAGAAGAAAACATAAAAAGCATTCATGTTAGAAAGGAAGAATTAAAACTATCTTCATTTTCAGGTGACATAATCATCTACAGAGATAATCTTATGAAACTTACAAAAAATAATATATTAGTTATCAAGGTTGCAGAATACAGATCAAAACAAAAAAGTGAATTATATTTCCGAATACTGTGAATAAATAATCAAATAAAGAAAAAGATTAATAGCATCAAAATATAAAAAATTAAGGATAAAAGTGACAAAATACTTTCAAAATTTGTATACTGAGAATTTCAAAATATTACTGACAGAACTTAAAGGTCTAAGTAACTGGATAGATATACTATGTCCATAAATCTGAAGACTCAATATTATTAAGATGTTATTTTTCCCCAAATAGAGGTATGAAGTCACCATCATCCAAATTCAAATACTAGTCAGAGATTGCTGTTAATACTAATAGGCTGAGTCTAAAATTCATATGGAAGGTTACTAGAACTGAAAAAACAACACTGAGAAAGAACAGAATTGGAAGACTTATGTTATTTGACTTTTAGGTTTACAATAAATCTGTTAACCAAGACAGTATAGTGTTGGCAGTAAGAAACAAAGACATCAACTGAATAGAAGAGAGTGTCCAGAAATTGACCCTAATATACACATTCAATTGATTATCAACAAAAGCGCCAAGACAATCAGGTAAAGAAATGTAACATTTCAACAAACAATGCTCTAAAAATTGGATATTCATATGCAAACTGTGCTCCCAAATTTTGATTTTTATAAACCATGTACAAAAATTAACTCAAAATGGGACATGACCTAACTGTAAACTATAAAACTATAAAAATTCTAGAAGAAAACTTTCTGGGAAAAATTTACATGCTCATGGGTTAGTCAAATATTTTCAGGAACCTGAATCTAGACTAGACTTATAGAATAATAAAATAAAATAATAAATTGTACTTCATCAAAATTGAGAAATTCTGCTCTTTGAAATGCACTGAGGATGAAACAGCAAAACAGATTGTGTGAAAATATTTTCAAATCATATATCTGATAAAACTTTACCATTTATATAAAGTATTCTCAAAATTCAATAAATCAAACAAAAAACAGATATTTTAAAAATGGGCAAAAGACTTCAACAGACACTTCACCAATGAATTTAACTGATAGCAAATAAACACGTGAAAAAATTCTCAACACCATGTCATTAAGGAAATACAAAACCATAATACAATACAATTGCTCAACTATTAGAATGTCTAAAATTGAAAAAAGAGACTGAACCAAACAATGGTAGTGAAGATGCAGAGCACCTGAATCTCTCATGTACTGCTGAAAGGAATACAAAGTGGTACAACCATTTAGGAAAACAGCTAGGCATTTTCTCAATGTGTTAAATATACAGCTATGATATGATCCAGCTATTCCACTCCTATGTGGACAAGAGAAAATACATGTCCACACAAAGAATTCTACATACGTTTTCATATCATCATTATTTGTAATAGCCAAACATTTGAAATAACTCAAATGTCTGTCAAAAATGGAATGGTTAAACAATTTATGAAATATCCATATGACAGAATGCTACTGAGTAATGAGTTAGTGATATATAGAAAAACATGGATGTATATCCAAATAATTATGTTCAATAAGAAGCCAGACAACATAGCATGAATCTTGATGAATTCTCTATGAATTCTGAATGAATCGTGTATGAATCCATTTGTAACTCTGGGGGAAAAATATTCTCCCAGCTCAGGGCAAAATACCAAAATCAGTCAAAGGGAGAAATAAAGTGAGAGAAAGCTGTTTATTACTTACAAGCAGTTGTCCACTTCTGCATGCCCGTGTCTCTTGCAACCCAGCTGAAAAAAGGGACCCCACCCAACCTCTCTGGTCCAGATATGCCCTGGCTCCCCCTTGTAATTACCTATTGACATGGAGGTGGACTACTTCTCTCCACCCCTTGGAAATACCTGTTGAAATGGAGATACACTAAGCCTAGTTAAGAGATTCTGGAAATGTTGCAATTTTACCCACACCATTTATACAAAATTTAAAAAATGCACACTGTTTTACAGTGTCATGAAACAGATCAATGATTGCCTGTTTTGATATGTCAGCAAGTGTGAGGGGACAATTACTAAGGGGGAAAAGCAAACTTATAGTTATCAGGTATGTTTATTATCTTCACTGCCTTAATGATTTAATGAGGATATACATAAGTCAAAACTTATGAGGTTGTACACTTTCAATACATGCAGTTTATTGTATTGGCTTGAAGAAATGTGGTAAAACAGAAGACCAAAAATATGTATTTTTAAATCCCTTTAATATTTATTTTAAAAGCATATATATAGTTGTTTAAAGCAAAAAGGAATGAATGAATGAATGATTAAATAAGTACGATTATCTTGGAATTCCCAACATAAGTAGACATGTCATATATGATATAAATTGGACAATAGAAGGAACAAGAGAATTAGACTGTTGCAAGTTTCCTTTATGTCACTCCCTAAACAAGTAAAAAGTATATCACGTGGTATGGTGAAAAAGCCAAGAGAAGAAAGTGTGACATTGGCTTAAGCACAGACTGTGAAGCCAATAATAGTGATTTGAGAAACCAGAAATATACCTATATTACCTGAGTCTTTTTAACAAATGATACTGGTTTTACTGGATATACACATATGGAAACATAATCAACTTTAACACTTGTACACAATACACAGAAATTAATTCAAGATGAATAATAGACCTAACTACAATTAAACCAAAATAATAAAGCTTTTAGAGTAAAAGCCACAAGAATATCTTTACAATTTAGTATCATTAGTCATAAGAGAAATGTAAGTTAAAACCATAATGAGCTACTACTAGACACCTACCAGAGAGGCTGGATTTATAAAGGCTGATGACAATCAAATGTCTGATGAGGTGGAGCCACCAGAAAGAGCATTTACCTAGTGCTGATGGGAATGTAAGTGGTACAATCACTTTGGAAAGAAGGTTTGGAAATTCTTACAAAGTGAACATTTTGTCCAGCAGCCCCATTATCCCATGTCCAGGTATCTAACAGCAATGAAAGAACATGTTTGTCCACAGAAAGACTTGTACCCAAATGCTCACAGTAGCTTCATTCATAAACTATCACTTCATAAACCATTCATAAACTATCTCAGCCAATAAGTATAAGTAATCCAAATGCCAATAATCAGGACAATGGTCAGTGATATGTGGTATATTCATATCATGGACCAATATTACATAAAAAATTTAATACACAGAACATAGAGGTATTATGGTGAGTCAAAGAATCCAGACAAAACTAATACATAGATATTATTCAATATATGTGAAATTCTAGAATAGACAAAACTAATTCATGCTGAAAAAAATCATGGTTGTCTCTGGAGTCATGAGCAAGGAAAATAAAGAAATAGCTGGACTGATGGAAATATTCTATACTTTATAGGAAATATGTGCTATATGTACCTATACATTGAAACTACATATTTCATACTTGTACACTTTAATTTATACAACTGAGTATCTGAAAAATTGAATGAGAGTATGAGGAGTAGGTGGAGACATACATTAAACAATTATATTGATCATAAATATACTGATGCTTTTTGGAGCCTGGTGATGGATGCATGAGGATTCATTAAATTTGAAATTCTTCAGGTTAAAATATTTGAAAAGATTAAAGCATATGGTTCCATAATGGAAAGCATGTGTGTTTATGTGGGGAAATGGTGGCAGTGATGATTGGTGCAGACAGGGCTAAGAAATGTAAATTTATGGAGAATAAAACTGGAAACCTTAAGAAAAAAGACAATACCACATTATTAGCTCTTCTTTAACACAGCATGCTAAACAGGAAGAGTAGCAATGTGTGTGGAAGAAGCAGAGTGATTTATGTATGAAGGAGACTCAGGTTTGCATTTTTGTTCTTTATTAGCTTTGTTACTTTGTGCAAAGCAATTAACCTTTCTGAGCTTCATTTTATTCAAATCTAAAATGAGATTAATTATCTCTAACTCAAAAGGTGGCAATGAGAATTTAGCAACCTTAACATATTGTAAGCATTTAGTACATTGCATGAAACTAGGTACATATTAAAGTAAATTTTGTTTTCCTAATTATTCATCCCACCCTTTATTGCCACCCCAAGCTTTCTTAAAGAAGATACAAGAAGTTAGGATTTACATTAAATTATTTGAGGTAATCTATGTAAGCTTCTAGTCCTAGAAACAAAGGTCAAAGATAGAAAATAATAATATGATACAAACAAAATGGGATTTACAGTTAGAGTGGACTGTTTTAGTCACTACTAGCTGTGCAAACTTTAAGACTTTTTCAATGGATATAATAACTGAATTTCAGGATAAATAAAATACTGTAATAAAATTCTTTGAGCAATGTTGTTTTGTATGTATGTCACTAAAATTGAAGCTGCTTTTATTAGCTTCAAATAAGTGCTACAGAAAGGCTTATTTTGTTGTTCACTTACTTATAATCTAGCCAAAGTCTAGAGTGGAAGTGAAGTTTCAAATACTAACTTGTTTGTGTGAAGAATTAATTGAGAAATTGAGTCCTGGAGTTTTGTGAGAACCAAGAATATATATATCTGTAATTTTGAATAAAAGGAGCTTTTCTTCACTAATGTGTAGGACCAAATATCCTTTATGTCAGTTCTTGAAGCACTAAATCTGAGGACTTAAAATAAATCATTTTGCAAGCCTAGTGGCTCACAGAGTTTAACTAAAGCAGAAGCATCCAAGCTACCTATAATTTAAGGAGATTTATATGATCGAGCATATTTAGCAAAACTAGAGTCCAGGAGTGAAGAAATTTGTTCTGATGCCGAAGGCTGTAATTCTGAAGAGCTGAGTAATATTATCAAAGCAGCCCACAAAGAAGATGGCTTCTGAGCTATCATTTAGGATTAACTTGGGAAGAACTTTTAAATTTGTGAGGAGAATATTACAGCACATGTGTCATTTGTTGAGACACCTTGCAACATCGTAAATAAACTCTTTTTTGTCTTTTGTAATAAATATGTGATAGTACTGGATTTCTGATTTAGCCGTAACTTTTCATGACTGAGCATTTTTGAAACTCAAATGTCTGAAACATTTTTTGGCTTATCCATCCTTAAAAAAGATATTATTTAGTTCTCACAGTATGAAAAATAAGTGTTATAGCATGAAACTATAATGACTTGAGTGACATACTTACATTTCTTTGGGGATGTCTATCAGATATATAGTGAAAATGGGACTCCATAAAATAATGAGTAAGTTATTTAAAGGATTAACAAATAGAAGAATACCACAGTTGAGAACAGAAGACTTATATGGAATATCTTGCAGTATGGAAGAGAATCTCTAGGTGTTGTTACCTCTTTACATTCATAAGAAAAGTAGGAGATATAAATCCATTTAAAGCTTATATTTAGACACTGAAACATGCACAATACACACAACATAACAATACACAGACATTAAAAAGTGCGATTCCTGTGTTGCACATTATCAAACTAGAAGTTGGGATGAGGATAATGTAATAGTTGTTTTTTGTAAGTTTTAATTCAATTAAAATGAACTCCTTCATAATTGTCTTCAATGTACTTTTAGACACTCACTTTTACTTACTCTTAACTCCAACATAAACTGGTTTATTCATCATTCTAGAAACACTATGAATTACTTTTTAAGGCCTTGATTTTTTGCTAACCTTTCAGTTAATAAAAGCATGATATTGATGATTTGGAGGATTTAAATATGAAAAGATATCATCTGTAAGCTCAAATTGCTTACAATTTATAACAACTAATTAAAAATTATCTCCACAAGGATATTACCAGACCCAGATGGTTTCACTGATGAATTTTCTCAAATATATAAGAGAAATAAAACAAGTCCTTCATAAACTATTGAGGAAGAGGGAATACTTTCAAACTACTTCTATGAGGTCAATTTAATCTCTGCACAAAAGCCAGACAAGGCGAAAACTGAAAGACAGAATGACAGAAAGGAGGGAAAGGAAAGCCAGATCAATGTCTGTCATGAATATAGATGTGAATATTCTTAACACAGTAATAGCATATCAAATCTAGTGATATATAAAAAATGTTATTAACCATTACTAAGTGGGACTTATTCTAGGAATGCAAGGTTGTTTTAATTTTCAAATATAATTTAATGTAATACACCATGTGATTTCCTCAACAGACTCAGGAAAAGCATTTGACAAGATCCAACATCTGTTCACAACAGCTCAATAAATTAGAAATAGAAGGTAATTTCATTGATGTCATAAAGAGTATATAAACCTAGAGCTAATATCATCCTCAATGGTGAAAGACTGCTTCCCTAAAAGACCAGATAAAAGAGTAGATGTTTGCTTTTGATTATTTTTAACACTGTCCAAGAAGCTTTATAATCATTGAATTACATACTTATGTCCAGTTAAATTTATGGGATATAAATTTTTCCTCAAAAAATCTAAAAATGTTTATAATAAGGAATAGAATTAATTACCCCTTTCTTCTCACTTTATTTATATCTCCTGTAGAGTTAAAGAAATATAAAGAATAATTGTTTTTCTGTATATTGTTTATAGTACATATACTGTATAACTTTTCAAGATTTGTTATTTTGGATCATGAGATGATTCAAAGTCGAGGAACTTAAATATCACATAGAATTGAGAAAACAGAAGTTCAAATTATCACAGATGCTGTAGATTTAAGGATAATTATTGGTCATTATTGTAACTACTCATTAAAATTCACTCTATTTTTTGATCAAAATTATTTGCATCTCCTGATAGTAGGCTTGTATCAATAAATCAATCCATTCAAACTGCAAACTAATTTATTATATATAAAGAATTTTCATTTTTAAATGCCATATTACATACCTAGATAAATAAAAATAAACTTATTTTCTGATATTGATTTTAAAATACACCTCTACATCCACTGGATTTAAAATTCAGCACCATCCATTATAGACATTTTTATATAGTTAACTGGACATACTTATCGCATTTTATTACAATGATATCTCTAAGCTATTATTTAAATAGGAGGGCATAAAATGATATTTAACAATAAAGGAAATGCAAAATAAATCATATGGATAGTTCATGGTCCATAATCCTTTAAAAGTAATACAACTGATTTACATATATTACTATTATGCATTTGCAAGATCCAGGCTTTGGGTGGGAAAAGAAAATGGGAAGGTTTATTATTGGTAGTTGTCTTACCAATGGGTTTCAGCCCCAGGCAAGTTCACTATGGATTCAGTGAGACCAAGGAATGACAATGAAATGTTCTTGGGGTAAAAGGATTTATTATCTGGCTTGTTCTCCCAGTGATAGGTTGAACACTAGAATTACACCTGCAGCCAACAGTCTACAGGTCTGAAATCCTCCTTCATCTCTGCCTCTCTGCCCAGAGCACTGGGGAGAGCTCTTTATACAATGACTCAGTCAATAATAGCCTTATTGCCTACTGGTATGGAAGCATTAGCCTAGCAGTAGGCCAATTACATCATCAAGTAAGTAGTTTAGGATCAGATGAGGATCCTGGTCATAGGAACTTCCATTTTCCTTTTACTCCAATAGGGAGTTAAAAAAAAAAAGAGCAGGTAATGAATTACGATAATTAGTGCTTTGAAGTGCATTTGGGAATTTTTTATCTAAGTTTAAAAAGTCTAATTTGTTTTGTTGCAAATCCCACTTACTAACATTCCTCATAAATCAAATTCTAAATTCACTGATTACTAATGTAATCTACTTGAAGGCAGGCTGTGATTCTTATACTATTTTATACTAATAACTCATGCCTTCATATATTAATGGATTTCAATAGCTATTATTATTGGGATAGTATATGCTCAAAGTGTATTTAGAAATGCATATAATTAAATTCTCAAAAGTGTAGTCATTTGAAAAATAGGCTTATTTTTAGCAATATTTGCCAAAAAATTTCCTATGAACTGTTCAACCTCTGAATCTCTGTTAAATACAGCTTTTGGTAGAGAACAACAGCTCACTAACAAGCTATTCAAAAATGTAGCTGTATGTGGGATTCTGAAAAGAGACACACAGACACATAAAGAATGATTTTATGTGCATACCATCAAGTAGTCTTGGCTTGTGAATTACCCATTTAACAGTGAATTAATAGAGACATCTGAAAGTTGTGGTCCACTGGTTTAATGAATATTAGTGATTTGGGTACTAACTACAGTCAAAGAAACAACATCAAACTTTGGTAAAGCAATTTAATTTTTTTGTATCATATGCAGCTCAGGGTAAAATAATGAAAAAATATTCATCTTTCCATTCACATGTTGACTTTATGTTTTCAACATGTGAATGGAAAGATGAAGATTGCAAGGCAGTTTAAAATCTTTGGGAAAATAATGATACAATAAAAAATGTTTTCCTATTAAAATAAAATTAAAGGCATATACTACACTCTCACTCAGCAGAGACATGTTTAAGCTTGCTCTTTATCTAATAAAACTTGATATAGTTAAGTTATATCAAGAAATGATGTGTCAAGAATGTAAAGAATTAAGCTAAACTTAAAGAATAATTTTTAATGAAAATCTTAGCTAAAGACAAACCCGTCAATTCAAATTCATAAGGTCTCCAAGAGGGAAACTACACAGAATATCCTGCCATCACCTTAAACACTAATGGGTGAATATAAATGGTGATATTCATCAATTTCTGGTAGATACATGAGCTGCTCTTTGTACTGGGGCCACTTTTACTCAATCTCATTGTTGATATAAACTTACACTACTCTCTCAGGAAATGCATCCCCCTTCCATATGGGTAGGGCCTGGTCACTGCTCTGGTAAATGACACTATGCTCTGACTGAGAATAACTGGACTCAGCACATCCACCTGGACCAATTCAGAACAGACTGCTTGTGAACTTATTGGGTCTAAGGAAACTCCTTTGCCCCTCAGGGAGAGGTAGGGAGAGAGGGTGGGGGAGGAGGAGGAGAAGGGAGTGTATGAGGTGATGGAGAGGGAGGCAAGGAAGGAGAGAGGCAGAGGAAGCATGGTGAACAAATAGGACACAAGAAATAAGACTAAAGGTACTGCCTGGATTCTCTTACCTTTCCATTTTCAGTTACTGCTGTTCCCTAGGAGAATGGTTACATTCTCTTTTTTGGATTCAGTGTTATATTCTTGTGTCCTTATAATTAATTCACTGGATTTCTTTTGTTTGACTTTTGTTTGTTGGTTTATTTTCTAATGATGTGATTGTTATCATTTTGAGAAATTATAAGGAATGGATGAGGGCCATGACAGTGATACTACAGCTAGGAAACAAGGAGATTAATTTGAGAAATACTTTGAGGTAGAATTGACAAAATTAAATCCGAGAATATGTAAATGTGTAACTAAATCTTTGAGAAGAAAGAGAGTAAAAAGGTATGGAAAACCTATCTCATAGACTAGTGCTAAAACTAAGCTAATAAATACAAATTGTTTACCTAAGTTTTGGGGTTACTCAGTGCTAGAAATTGAAAAGGCAACCTTAATGTATTTATCAAACACATATTATTTTATTATAATATCACAGCTGTTTCAATTTAGACAGGAACTTTGAGATCATATACTTTAGATGTGTTCACCTTAATTTTGAAGAATTGAAGTTTTTGTGTATCTTTTTTGTATCTTAATGTATACTTCTGTGATTGAGTTTCCCTTGATAATTGAAATCTACATGGTAAAAATTTCCCATAGCATTGTATTATTAAGATAGCAGAAAATATAAAACCTTAAAATTTGCATCTTTTTGGTTATTTCTGTATGCATAATGATTTTTCTGGATAAAAACTGTGAGGGTTAATTTTACTTTCTCTTTGAAAATGGGAAAAGGCAGAGAAGCACATGATAGTTCTGGATTTTGAACTTTATTGCATAATTCACTAAAATCGTATTTAGAACAAAGACATATAACCTCCTTTGAAGTTATTCAGTAATATAGTTTTCTTTCTGAACTTACTTTTTTTCAAGCACGTCTGATAGATTAGATTCCAGAATAGCACTGGGACATTTTTATGTGGTGACATGAAGTGCTTCTATTTCCTTTTGTTCCACAAGGATTATGTGCCTATTGTTTGCCAATAGTATTATATTATCTGGTCTCTGTCCAAATACAAAATGGAGAGTTCACCTTGTTATATTTTACATTGTCAATTCGTTAACACATTGCCAAGAAATGAACAAAAGCTCTGTAAACACCTCAGGTATTATGATTGACCATTTACAATGTGCTAGGTTCTCTATTAAGGGGATTACAAGTATTTTCACATTTAATGCTCAGAAGAACTCACTGGGATAGTATTTTACCTTAGTTTTGTAAGTGAAGAAATTGATACTAAGGTTTCCATACTGGCTTAATGTCACACAAGTAGCAGTGACTGAAGCGTCATTGAAACCTATCTCTGTTGGATGACAAATGCATACTTCTACCACTACTTAACTCTCAGCTCCTTCAAAGCAAATTAAATCTGAATATATAATACATTTCTTAATTTTCGTGAGAAATATCAGAACTTCATCTTATAAACCAAAAAAATATAACATTTTGGAAGTCCATATTTTCTAGGAGGTGAGGTAAAAAATGAGGGCTGGAGTGACCAGTTTGTTTCCTAAACTACTCTTTCTCTCACATGCACGCTCTCTCTCTCTTTAAAAAAAATCTGTAATAGCTTTGAGAGTAAAGAAAGGCTATTTCAGTTGAAAATACCAATAATACAAATTTGTGCACCACAAATTCAGGAAATCACTGATATATTTTATCCATGACCTATAAAGAATAATCATTAGCTTCAAGTAGCCAATCTCTCAGTGCAAGTAATTGAAATGTACTTAATGAGATGACAGTAACAACAAAGGGTTACAAATGCTTCATGTGTATTATATATTATTTTAAGGGCTTCACAAATAAAAATTTATGTAATCCTTATAATAATCCTGTGAGATAGGTACCATCCATCATCTGTCTCCATTTTTCAGATGAGGAAACTGATCCACAGAGTGATTAATTAGCTTAAGGTCACACAGAGCTAAGTAGTGATATTTTTACAAAACCTACCTGATTCCAGAGTCCATGGTCTTAACTATTATTCTATACCTAATCTCAGAGGAAATGACAGATCTCTCAATAACTTCTCAGCCCAACCCCATGGCCTACAGCTTTCTCAGGCATCACACAGAATTGATCATCCCTTTAGTTTTCTTAGTCTGCTACTTTTTCCAATTTACTAGATCTTTCCTAATGGTACTTAGATGTGCTCAAGCCTCCCAAATCTTAAAAATATAACTGCCCCATCTCACTTACTCTTAAACTAAGCAACTGTCATATTCTATTCATCCTCTTTAAAGCCAAACCTGTTAAGAAAATTTCTTGTACTTATCTTATTCCTTTAGTTATTTATTCCACACATCCTAATCTGTAAAATGTAGCTAAAGCTCCTCCAAAAGATTTTACTTCTAAGTCCATTATTGTCCTTTTGTCACTGAACATGATGGAATTTTTTAAAAATCCTTTCTTTTTTGCATCTCTAGTAGTTTTTAAAAACTGTAATGTATTTTGTTTTCTTGGCTAAACTGGTTTCCTTGTCCACTTCCTAACAACAACTCTTCTGTCGTCTTTGCTGGCTTATCACTCTAAACTCAGTTGGAAAATTTAGACTTATGTGCATTTTGGTATTGTGATTGTTAAATTTAACTGCCATTTAAAAATATTTAAAAAAATGATAATGCCTTATCAGTAAAACAAAATGGACATTGTGAGTGCAGAAATGCCTGACATTAACAATGTGGCATGAGTTTGGCACTGCAACAAGTATCGGTCAGTGGAGGAATCACTGCATTTTCACATTTACTTGCAAAGTAACAATGAATTTCTTTATGGTAACTAACAAAAAAAGATACCAACAATAGATGAAGATAGATTATATTTTTTTACTAAATTCTGTGCACAAAGATCGTCTGTAACATGCTAAGCTGAGAACTACAGGCACCAAAACTGCAGAATGTTCATTGACTTGGAAGAAATTTTTGGATGCAAAAATCAAGTGCATTGTAAGAAATCCTATAGTATTAACATTTCTGGTAACACAGAGAATGATAATGTGTGCATGTGTGTACATGTGTATGACGGATGACAGCAGTACCATTGAGGGGAACTTGATGGAAATAGAAAACATTTCTGGAAAACATTATCCAGTTGATTTCACTTTTATATACTTTTCAATGCATGACCAAGAGTAATAGATGATGAAATCTTTTCAAATAAATCTTTAAAAATATAAAATACAAAAAATCTAAATGATAAAAATGCTTTGCATTGCAATTATCAGCTTTTATTTCTTTCTTAATGAAACAAAATAGCACCTCCTACAACTGACAGCATTTCAGATGTGATGAAATACAGTATGTACACATACATATATGATGTGTATGATGATTGGTTACTCTCCATCTTCTCTTCTAGTTTTTAGACTCCAGGAGGATATGGACTTTGCTGTTCACCATTCTGTATTAGAGCCTGCAACAATGTTTGGCACACACACACACACACACACAAATGCATGAATATCTTATCATTCAAAAACATATATAAAGATGGATTTCAGTTATTTCATCATTTTAATGCTTAACTTTAAATCTCCTTCAGGTTAAAAAAAACACTTCCACCTCAAGAAAGTGATTTTGCTTTCTTCAGCCAGGTGGTCCTGAAGTTTCTATAGATCAGAGGCCCCTAACTCTGGTACAGTATGGGGCTGTTACTCTTGTTATTTATGAACACTTTAAGTCCCATATAACTATTATAAACATTAAAATTATGTCTGATTGGATTCTGGATAGTTTTTACAAGCTGGTTTTGTCTGGCTCTATAATTATAATCTTGAAAAAATGTTAATGATATATTACAAAGCACAACTTGCTAAAGTTAAATCAGAAGTTGTGACTATCACATGCATAAAAATCAGTTAACTTCCAAATCTTACAGAATATTTATATAGGAACTAGCAATGTCACACTAACTAAACCTACCTTTGTTTCCAGAAGTTTCACTGCAAATAAAGAATTACTCTGGCACCTTACCCCTAGAGCAGGTGGGAGAAAGTGAGTGCTCAACAAAGGCCCCTGCTTGCATTTTCCGAGAGTGTCTCACATTTCCTTGCAAACAAGTCGGCTCCCACCAACTGCCAGCAGCCTTTCTGCGGTCCCTCTCTGGCCATTGACACTTACTCATCTTTATGGTCTCCACTGGGGCCTCTACGGAATGCAATTGTGTTTACTGGGCAGTATAATCTCTGGCCACAAACTACTGTCACTCTGCCAATGCCTCTGCTTATTTACCAAAGCCTTAGTGCCAAATTCACAGGGTGGTTTGGAGGCAACAGTGTGTAATCCTCTGAGTTACACTGTGTCAGGGTGGAGAGGAAGCCCTGCTATAAATCTTTAAGTCAAATAGCTTTTGCCCTTTTAACTTATTATCTGTGTCTTCATAGGACTCCTAGGCACTGGGATGGATGATTCATCAGAAAGGGTAATATTCCAAAATCACCAGGTTGCAGTTTCTTATAAAATGAAACATACTCTTACCATATAATCCAATGATCACACACTTTGGTATTTACTCAAGGGGGTTGAAACATTATGTCCATTCAACAACCTGGACACTAGCTGCATATGGCAGCTTTACTCATAACTGCCAAAACTTGGAAGCAACCAAGATGTCCTTCAGTAGGTGGATGGATAAAAAATTCTAGTCTATCCAGACAAAGGAATATTTTTCAGTCCTACAAAGAAGTGAGCTATCAAGCCCTGAGAAGATGTGGAGGAAACTTGAATGCATATTCCTAAGTGAAAGAAACCAATTGAAAAGGCTACACGCTGCTGTATGATTCTAATTATATGATATTCTGGAAAAAGCAAAACCATGGACACAGGGAAGGATAAGTGGTTGCCAGGGGTTGGAGTGGAGTGAAGTGCACAGAAGATTTAGGGCAGTGAAATTCCTCTGTATGATGATGGCTACACACCATACATTTGTCCAACTCCATAGAATGTGCAACACCAAGAGTGAGCCCTAATGCAAACTGTGTACTCTGGGTGATAATAATGTGGTAATGTAGGTTCCCCAATTTTAATAAAAGTACCACTCTGCTGCGGGATGTTGGCAAGGGGAAGGCTATGCATGTGTGGAGACAGGGGCTGTAAGGGGAATCTTGGCACCTTCTCTCCATATGCTGTGAACCTAAAAGTGTTCCAAAAAAAAAAAGCGTTTTAAAAAGTGAAAAAAAATTCCTGGTTTTAAAAATAGATACACAAGGGTGGAGCCATGATGGCAGCATGAGTAGGACAGTGGGAATCTCCTCCAAAAAACATATATATTTTTGAAAGTACACCAAATACAACTATCCCTAAAAGAGAGAACAGAAGACACAGGACAACAGACAGACTACATCCACACCTGCGAGAACCCAGCACCTGGTGAAAGGGGTAAGATACAAGCCGCATCCCAGCGGGATCCGAGGCCTCTCACCGCAGCTCCCGGCGGGAGGAGAAGAGTTGGAGTGGGGAGGGAGAGGGAGCCAAGACTGCTAAACACCCAGCCCCAGCCATTAACACCAGAGCATAGACACACAGTGCATGCGTGGGGTGCTGGAAACTAGGGAAGCAGTACAGTAAGACCTGTGAGTGGGTCCTGAAGCCGGCTCCCCTGTAACAAAGAAAAATGAGTGCTCTTTGAAAGTCTTAAAGGGACAGGAAACCCACAGCTGGACGGAAGCATCCCGGGTCACAGTCCAGCAGCTGGAAATTCCAGGGAACTCCGAGCGTACTAACCCCCTGGGCAACAGCTCTGAGACCATTCATGGAGGTAAACAGCCAAATAGCTCCCCGTCCATTACGCCACCGGGGCCCCACCATAGCAGAGCAGAAGCCTGAGGCTGACTACACCCACAGCAAGGGAGCTTCCTCGATAATGGCCAGGCAAGATACAGAGGCCCAATCTACAGGCAATTGCCCAATACAAGCCACCAGGGGTCGCAGTTGTCCCAGTAAAGAAAGGCCAGGAGCGAAGTGGAAAGAGTCTTGATTCTCCCAGCTGACAGACGTGTCAATAGCACACCACTGCATCTATCAACATGAAAAGGCAAAAAAATTTGATCCAGACAAGACTAACCCAGACAGCTTCAACATCTTCTACATCTTCCCCTGAGAAGGAACCTGGGGAGATAGACTTAAACAATCTTCCTGAAAAAGAATTCAAAACAAAAGTCATAACCATGCTGATGGACTTGCAGAGAAATATGCAAGAACTAGGGAGGGAGAATACAGAAATAAAACAATCTCTGGAAGGACTTCAAAGCAGAATGGACGAGATGCAAGAGACCATTAATGGACTAGAAAACAGAGAACAGGAACACAGAGAAGCTGATGAAGAGAGAGATAGAAGGATCTCCAGGAATGAAAGAATTTTAAGAGAACTGTGAGACCAATTGAAACGGAACAATATCTGCATTATAGGGGTACCAGAAGAGGAAGAGAGAGAAAAAGGGATAGAAAGTGTCTTTGAAGAAATAATTGCTGAAAACTTCCCCAAACTAAGGGAGGAAATGGCCTGTCAGACCACAGAGGCACACAGAACTCCCATGACAAGGGATCCAAGGAGGGCAACACCAAGACACATAATAATTATAATGGCAAAGATAAAAGACAAGGACAAAGTATTAAAGGCAGCCAGAGAGAGAAAAAAGGTCACCTACAAAGGAAAACTCATCAGGCTATCATCAGACTTTTCAACAGAAACCCTACAGGCCAGAAGAGAATGGCATGATATACTTAATGCAATGAGACAGAAGGACCTTGAACCAAGAATACTGTATCCAGCCCGACTATCACTTAAATATGAAGGAGGGTTGAAACAATTCCCAGACAAGCAAAAGTTGAGGGAATTTGCCTCCCACAAACCACCTCTACAGGGCATCTTACAGGGACTGCTCTAGATGGGAGCACTCCTAAAAAGAGCACAGAACAAAACACACAACATATGAAGAATGGAGGAGAAGGAATAAGAAGGGAGAGAAATAAAGAATCATCAGACTGTGTTTATAATAGCTTAATAAGCTAGTTAAGTTAGAAAGTAAGATAGTAAAGAAGCTAACCTTGAACCTTTGGTAACCACAAACTTAAAGCCTGCAATGGCAATAAGTACATACCTTTCAATAATCACCCTAAATGTAAATGGACTGAATGCACCAATCAAAAGACACAGAGTAATAAAATGGATAAAAAAGCAAGACCCATCTATATGCTTCTTACAAGAGACTCACCTCAAACCCAAAGACATGCACAGACTTAAAGTCAAGGGATGAAAAAGGATATTTCATGCAAACAACAGAGAGAAAAAAGCAGGTGTTGCAATACTAGTATCAGACAAATAGACTTCAAACCAAAGAAAGTAACAAGAGATAAAGAAGGACATGGCATAATGATTAAGGGCTCAGTCTAACAAGGGTATATAACCATTATAAATATATATGCACCCAACACAGGAGCATCAGCATATGTGAAACAAATACTAAGAGAACTAAAGGAGGAAATAGACTGCAATGCATTCATTTTAGGAGAGTTCAACACACCACTCACCCCAAAGGATAGATCCACCAGACAGAAAATAAGTAAGGACACAGAGGCACTGAACAACACACTAGAACAGATGGACCTAATAGACACCTACAGAACTCTACACCCAAAAGCAACAGGATACACATTCTTCTCAAGTGCATATGGAACATTCTCCAGAATAGACCACATATTAGGCCACAAAAAGAGCCTCAGTAAATTCCAAAAGATTGAAATCCTACCAACCATCTTTTCAGACCACAAAGGTATAAAACTAGAAATAAATTGTACCAAGAAAGCAAAAAGGCTCATAAACACATGGAGGCTTAACAACATGCTTATAAATAGTCAATGGATCAACGAACAAATTAAAATGGAGATCCAGTAATATATGGAAATAAATGACAACAACAACACAAAGCCCCAACCTCTGTGGGATGCAGCGAAAGCAGTCTTAAGAGGAAAGTATATAGCAATCCAGGCATATTTAAAGAAGGAAGAACAGTCCCAAAGGAATGGTCTAATGTCACAATTATTGAAATTGGAAAAAGAAGAAAAAATGAGGCCTAAAGTCAGCAGAAGGACGGACATAATAAAGATCAGAGAAGAAATAAATAAAATTGAGAAGAATAAAACAATAGCAAAAATCAATGAAACCAAGAGCTGGTTCTTCAAGAAAATAAACAAAATAGGCAAGCCTCTAGCCAGACTTATTAAGAGGAAAAGCGAGTCAACACACATCAACAGAATCAGAAACAAGAAAGGAAAAATCATGAAGGACCCCACAAAAATACAAAGAATTATTAGAGAGTACTATGAAAACCTATATGCTAACAAGCTGGGAAAACTAGGAGAAATGGACAACTTCCTAGAAAAATACAACCTTACAAGACTGACCCAGAAAGAAACATAAGAGAAATTAAAGAGGTCACTAAGAAATGGAAACTCATCCCATGCTCATGGCTAGGAAGAATTAATATCGTCAAAATGGCCATCCTACCCAAAGCAATATACAGATTTGATGCAATCCCTATCAAACTACCAACAGCATTCCTCAATGAACTGGAACAAATAGTTCAAAATTCATATGGAAACACCAAAGACCCTGAATAGCTAAAGCAATCCTGAGAAGGAAGAATAAAGTGGGGGGGGGATCTCACTCCCCAACTTCAAGCTCTACTACAACACCACAGTAATCAAGACAATTTGGTACTGGCACATGAACAGAGCCACAGACCAATGGAACAGAATAGAGACTCCAAACATTAACCCAAACATATATGGTCACGTAATATTCGATAAAGGGGCCATGGACATACAATGGAGAAATGACAGTCTCTTCAACAGATGGTGCTGGCAAAACTGGACAACTACATGTAAGAGAATGAAACTGGATCACTGTCTAACCCCATACACAAAAGTAAATTCGAAATGGATCAAAGACTTGAATGTAAGTCATGAAACCATAAAACTCTTAGAAAAAATCATCGGCGAAAATCTCTTGACATAAACATGAGTGACCTCTTCTTGAACGTATCTCCCTGGGCAAGGGAAACAAATGCAAAAATGAACAAATGGGACTATATCAAGCTGAAAAGCTTCTGTACAGCAAAGGACACAATCAATAGAACAAAAAGGTATCCTACAGTATGGGAGAATATATTCATAAATGACAGATCCGATAAAGGACTGACATCCAAAATATATAAAGAGCTCACACACCTCAACAAACAGAAAGCAAACAACCCAATTAGAAAATGGGCAGAGGAGCTGAATTGACAGTTCTCTAAAGAAGAAATTCAGATGGCCAACAGACACATGAAAAGATGTTCCACATCGCTTGTCATCAGAGAAATGCAAATTAAAACCACAATGAGATATCACCTCACACCAGTAAGGATGGCTACCATCCAAAAGACAAACAACAACAAATGTTGGCGAGGTTGTGGAGAAAGGGGAACCCTCCTACACTGCTGGTGGGAATGTAAACTAGTTCAACCATTGTGGAAAGCAGTATGGAGGTTCCTCAAAATGCTCAAAATAGAAGTACCATTTGACCCAGGAATTCCACTTCTAGGAATTTACCCCCAAGAATGCAGCACTCCAGTTTGAAAAAGACAGATGCACCCCTATGTTTATCGCTGCACTATTTACAATAGCCAAGATATGGAAGCAACCTAAATGTCCATCAGTATATGAATGGATAAAGAAGATGTGGTACATATCGACAATGGAATATTACTCAGCTATAAGAAAAAAAACAGATCCTACCATTTGCAACAACATGGATGTAGCTAGAGGGTATTATGCTCAGTGAAATAAGCCAGGCGGAGAAAGACATGTACCAAGTGATTTTAGTCATATGTGGAGTATAAGAACAAAAGAAAACTGAAGGAACAAAACAGCAGCAGAAGCACAGAACCCAAGAATGGACTAACAGTTACCAAAGGGAAAGGTACTGGGGAGGACGGGTGGGAAGGGAGGGATTAGGGTGGGAAAAAAGAAAGGGGGCATTACAATTAACATGTATAGTGTGTGTGGGGGCACGGGGAGGGCTGTGCAACACAGAGAAGACAAGTAGTGATTTTACAGCATCTTACTATGTTGATGGACAGTGTCTGTGGACGGGTATGTGGGGGGGACTTGGTGAAGGAGGGAGCCTAGTAAACATAATGTCCTTCATGTAATTGTAGATTAATGATACCAAAATAAAACCAGTAAAAAGAAATAGACACACAAATTCTTAAACTATGTATAATAAAATATACCTTCTTTTCAAGTAGCTTACAGTCACTTAGGCAAGAGAAGAAATACGTATAATGTAAGTAGAAAATAATATAATTTAGGACATGATTATACATATATATATACACATACATACGTGCAGATGCAAAATATTATGGGAGCTAAAACAGTAAAATAATATTTCTGCCAGAGATTTCAGGGAAGTGAGTGGTTTTAAGATGATTTTAAAATTAAGCCTGAAATGACTGATAAAGTTCTTTAAAATATGACAAAAGATAACCATGAAAGTATAGGTAAAATGTTTATCTATTTAAACCTGTATAAAGCATTCATTCTACTTGCATTTTTAACATACTGCACATATGTGAGGTTTCACTGGGATGTTGGTCTAACACAGTGATGAAAACTGATTTAGGGAAGACATGATGGGTTTAATCCTAAAAATCTTAAGGAAGCTGAACATTTCTACTCCTTTTATTTGGCAAGATGGTAAAATGATTACTTTTATATTTGAGTTTCTTTGTTTTCTCTTTAATAGCTTATTCTTTCTTTTTGGTGCTTTCTTATATTTCAAGGGCCCTCAGCAACTTCTCTACCAGTTTAATTTCTCTCTCTAAATAGTTCTAGTCCTTCCAGATCAATAGCCAAACAGCCCATATTTTCATCCATTATTTCATAGTATATATCACATGCTAAATACCTACTATATGCCAGATGTGTTACATGGTAGCTTTATGACAATTTCAACCAAGTTGCTAGGTTAACGTTATAAACAAACATGCCAAACCCAATCCGCGGGGAGGGCTTCCGCGTCAGTCGTCAGGCGGCTGCTCTCCTCACTGTACGTGCTCAGCTTGCTCTCTCAGTGCATGTGGGTCAGAATTCCTCTGACCGCACTATTTAAATTAATTCCTCTCCTTACTTTCCAACACTCTCTATATACTTCCCCAGGTATATTTTGTACATTTTAACATTTATCACTGTCTCACAAGTTCTTACATATGCACATAGTATATATAACCTTATATACCTATGTATCCATTTATACTTTTATTTTTGTCTATCTACACTCCTACTCCAAAATATAAGCTGTATGATGGCAAATGTTTAAGCTGTTTTGGTCTCCCCAGTATCTACAGAATCAAGCCAGGACCTGGAACATAGTAAATTTCAGTAAGTATTTGTTGAGTGGCCAAATGAATGACAAATTCTCTAACTACAGCTCAAAAACATTAGTTAGCTGAAGTTGGTACTTCACAAGGCCATAACGGAAAGTCCATTAATTTTTCTCACGTAATAACAGGGCAAACAATAATAACAATAAGAATCATTCAAAGAAAAACAGGAAAGACATTTGAGTGATTTCTCTGGACCAGCCATTATAAAATGACCTGCCTCTCTCTCTCTCATGGTCTACGTCTGTGTCTTTCTTCCTCTCTCAGTATCTCATGCAATTGAATGTCCCCAACATTCCTATGCGTATCATTATACAGATGAGAAAACTGAGGACAAAAGTGAAATTTCCTTACATCTATAGCTACTGGGTGATATCTGTGGTTGAATGGAGACAAGCTGATCCAAGATTTTGACACTAAGATTTAAGAAGCTAAGTCAAGGCAATTATTTATTTTGTCTAGACTTGAAGTGTTTCTAGTTTCATGCAAATCCATTTTTATCTTAGATGAGGAATTCTTTAATTATCTAGTTACATGAAGCAATGAGAGAGAGAGAAAGTGGGAGAGAGGCAGAGTTTGATAGATTTTCTAAGTTAAAATAATACTCTGCTCATCATAGTCCCAAAAGAATAATGGTTAATTATTTTCTTTAAGGAAAATAAATTGTAGTTTTAAAGTATCTGAAGAGCCCAGGTAGTAGCTGATGTATATTAAAATCAAGTCTACTAATTTTATAATAAACTTCTTTTGACTGAGTAAAAATGAACTCTACTTGTTCCAAAATTCCACATTTCCAATATGATGTAATTTTATTTTTCAATTTCTATGAAATTATTCTGATGAAAAAATAGCTTTGATTATAATTTTCCATTGTTATGGCAGAAGATCCAGCTCTCCTCCGAATAGATGGATTTTCTGTGAAGAATTTTAGCAAAGATCTTTTAACACTCTTGCAAACCTGCCTATATATAGATGCATTTTCTATAGGCAAGAATAAAATATTTAATGATATATCTGTCTCCTTTATTTTATGACAAATATTCTTTAATGACCCAAACTATAGAAATGACATTATTTGGGGACTGATAACCAAAAGTGTGTTTTTTTTCTATTATTCTACTATAGGGCAAATATACCAGAGGTTCATTTTTGATATTGTTTTACACATAGATTAGGATTTAAAATTGGTTTTGTAATTAATGTACTTGGAATGTACCTGCTTCTTTAGGGATTTTGTTTTTTCCTCAATATAAGCTCATCATTTTGTTATTAGAAGTAGATAATGGCTTTCTTGGGAAACAAATATTTGCATTAGAGCTTGGGAGGACAAAATCATTAAACCTGACAAGTAACTTAACTTTGAGGTCTTCATGCACATATATTTGTACTACTTTCTCCACTTGTATGAGAGAAAAACACATTAAAAATATCATAGAAATTGGACTTCAATATTCAACTTACTTAATTATTATTTAGTTGATAAAATTTATGACATGAGCCATGGGTTCTTACAGTTTCTTTAATTTCATGGTATTAATTTATTTTGTGTTAAAATTGAATGATATTTAGTTGTTGACTAATCAATTTGGTTGAGAAAATATACATTTTTAGTATTATGATGTATAAGACACAGATGGGAAAAGAAAACTGGAAAAGATAGTTCTTTCTGTAACAGAGGTTCATATTATAATGAAGAAAATAAACACATATAAATAGGATACCTCAGTCAATATGGTAAACTGAGATGAGGTAGGTTCTCTAAATAATCAGAACCTTAAGCTTCAGCTGGATATAGGTGCTATTTCAAAACTGATACTACCCGCATGGGATTGACACACTTAAAAAAAGTCTGCTTTTAGTGAGACTCCATCAGAATCAAACATAAAACTGCCCCCACAATATGCTTCTACAACCCATAGTCTGTGGTATTTCCATGAAATGAACAACTGCTGAGGACCAACTCATTATTAAAAGAATAGAAAACAATAGAGGGAAAAAATTGCAAAGACATAAAGAGTTCATGTATGCAACAAACAGAGACTAGACCTTAAAAAATGCCTACCAAGTTAAAAAAAACAATTAAACAAAAGTAATGTTTCCTGGAAAAAAAAAAACATGCAGATTTGGAAGAAAAAACTCATATTGAAATTCTCGAAATTAGGCAGTAAAAGATTGAACTATTTTTTCAGAAACAAAGGCTTAGTTAGTGTTCATAAAGATTCCTCAGGGAAATTACCAGAATACAACATAGGAAGGTAAGGGATCTATTAAGACAAGCTCCAACCTGCATTTTTTTTTTTCTTGTAGACAATTATTTTTTATTGAGGGGTAGTTGACACACAGTATTACATTAGTTTCAGGTGTACAACACAGTGATTCAACATTTATATACATGATAATTCTAGCTACCAGCTATCACCACACAAAGTTCTTACAATATTTTGACTATATTCCTTATGCTATACATTACATCCCGGTTATTATTTATTTTACAATTGGAAGTCTGTAATTTTTTTTTTGAGAGGGCATCTCTCATATTTATTGAACAAATGGTTGTTAACAACAATAAAATTCTTTATAGAGCAGTCAATGCTCAATGCACAATTATTAATCCATCTCAAGCCTAATTCTTGTCAGTCTCCAATATTCTGAAGCATAACGAGCAAGTTCTTAGATGGTGAACAAATTCTTACATAGTGAATAAGATCTTACATGGTGAACAGGACAAGGGCAGTCATCACAGAAACTTTCGGTTTTGATCACACATTATGAACTATAAACAATCAGGTCAAATATGAATATTCGTTTGATTTTTATACTTGATTTATATGTGGATCCCACATTTCTCCCTTTATTATTATTACTATTATTATTTTTAATAAAATGCTGAAGTGGTAGGTAGATGCAAGATAAAGGTAGAAAACATAGTTTAGTGTTTTAAGAGAGCAATTGTAGATGATCAGGTGTGTGCCTGTAGCCTATGTGCTAATCCAAGCAAGACAAGGGCATTAAAACATACACGGATGCAGAAGATTTCTCTCAAAACAGGGGGGGTGAGGTTCTAAGCCTCAGTACTGCTGATCCCCAATTTCTCACCTTATGGCCCCCCTGTGACTGTGCCTGTCTTAGGTTCCTCCCTTGAGGAATCTTACCCGTCTCTGGCTAACCAGTCATCTTCCAGGGCCATACAGGGAGATGTGAAGTTGGTAAGTGAGAGAGAAGCCATATTGTTTTAAAATATTAGCTTTTTACTTCTTTGCAGATTTATGCCCTGTGGCTACTGTGCCCAGCATTTGTCTTGAGGTATATTTACCACTTGGAGGCATTATGATACTCAGTAAATTCGATATGAGGCACAAATTCTATTTAAGGGTTGTAATTAGGAAGGAAGAAGAAAAGCTATAGAGGTAGCAGATGGAAGAAAACATGGGAAGATTGATTATTTCTTTGACATATCTTCTTGTAGAGTAACTTAAGCATGTGTAGGTTTAAAACTACTAATTAAATTGCGCACAGACATTAACATAATAAGAATACAGTTACATAACCAAAGCAGATCTATAATTACCAGCCATCTCCAGTGAAGCCAAGAAAACCAGTTAGGCACCCTAGGCATTTGTGAAAATTTGTCTATGCTATGGTGGATATTGTCCAACTGTACTTGAACAGTCTGAGAGAAATCAGACAAATTAAAACAACCCATTCCTGGGAACTGTTCACATCCCATATGTTCTTTTAACTGTAGATAGTCTGTAGTCATAAGATTTTGGAGTGCTACAACTTGCACTTCTCCTAATTCTTGGTTGAGTTCCAACAGTATAGATCCAGTCAAATTTGTTGTTTTACTGTATGCACAGGCCAGCTTAGATATCTCCTTCTTCATTCCAATGGCAAGTCCAGGAACCGGTGGGATGGATGCAGCTACAACTGCAGCATCACCTGGATCTTTGTTGAGGTTTTTGATGATCATCTAATGGTATGACTCTTCCAGAGAGTGCTGATGTTGGAAGTTCTTCTTCATATCATATCTTAGTTCATTTTCTGGGTAGCCAAATTAGGATTTGATCCTCTGTATAAAAACAACCAGACCCTTTGCCCACACTTTGATATTGCCTTTATACCATTGTGTAGAACTCATTGGAGGTCACCACACAGGAACTGCTTTTTTTTTAAGAGAAAGGAATATTATCAGAAAAATGTACCTCCATAGCCAATCATCTGACACCCTTTAAGTGATCAAAATAAGGATATTTAAAGCATGTGTTAATCGTTGATTTACCATTAGTTTTATCCAATCATGGAGTAATCCCCCTTTTCTTTCTTTCTCTCTTATATTTTTATTCTTTAATCTACACTTAGATGTAGAATATTATGTTTACTAGGCTCTCCCATATACCAGGTCCCCCCTATAAACCACTTTACAGTCACTGTCCGTCAGCATAGCAAAATGTTGTCAAATCACTACTTGTCTTCTCTGTGTTGTACAGCCCTCCCCTTTCTCCCTCCCCCCATGCATGCTGATCTTAATACTCCATTTCTTCTTCCCCCCCCTTATCTCTCCCTACCCACCCATCCTCCCCACTCCCTTTCTCTTTGGTACCTGTTAGTCCATTTTTGGGTTCTGTAATTCCGCTGCTGTTTTGTTCCTTCAGTTTTTCCTTTGTTCTTATACTCCACAATTGAGTGAAATCATTTAGTAGTTCTCTTTCTCCACTTGGCTTATTTCACTGAGCATAATACCCTCCAGCTCCATCCATGTTGCTGCAAATGGTAGGATTTGCCCTCTTCTTATGGCTGAGGAGTAGTCCATTGTGTATATGTATTACATCTTCTTTATCCATTCATCTACCGATGGACATTTAGGTTGCTTCCAATTCTTGGCTTTTGGAAATAGTGCTGCGATAAACATAGGGGTGCATTTGTCTTTCTCAAACTTGATTGCTGTATTCTTAGGGTAAATTCCTAGGAGTGGAATTCCTGGGTCAAATGGTAGGTCTGTTTTGAGCATTTTGAGGAACCTCCATACTGTTTTCCACAATGGTTGAACTAATTTACATTCCCACCAGCAGTGTAGGAGGGTTCCCCTTTCTCCACAGCCTCGCCAACATTTGTTGTTGTTTGTCTTTTGGATGGCAGCCATCCTTACTGGTGTGAGGTGATACCTCATTGTAGTTTTAATTTGCATTTCTCTGATAATTAGCGATGTAGAGCATCTTTTCATGTGTCTGTTGGCCATCTGTATTTCTTTTTTGGAGAACTGTTCAGTTCCTCTGCCCATTTTTTAATTGGATTATTTGTTTTTGGTTTGTTGAGGCATGTGAGCTCTTTATATATTTTGGATGTCAAGCCTTTATCGGATCTGTCATTTACAAATGTATTTTCCATACTGTAGGGTTCCTTTTTGTTCTATTGATGGTGTCTTTTGCTGTACAGAGGCTTTTCAGCGTAATATAGTCCCACTTGTTCATTTTTGCTGTTGTTTCCTTGCCCAAGGAGATATGTTCAAGAAGAGGTCACTCATGTTTATGTCTAAAATGTTTTTGCCTATGTTTTTTTCTAAGAGTTTCATGGTTCCATGACTTACATTCAGGTCTTTGATCCATTTTGAATTTACTTCTGTGTATGGGGTTAGACAATGGTCCAGTTTCATTCTCTTACATGTAGCTGTCCAGTTTTGCCAGCACCATCTGTTGAAGAGACTGTCATTTTGCCATTGTATGCCTATGGCTCCTTATCAAATATTAATTGACCATATATGTTTGGGTTAATGTCTGGAGTCTCTAATCTGTTCCAGTGGTCTGTGGCTCTGTTCTTGTGCCAGTACCAAATTGTCTTGATTACTGTGGCTTTGTAGTAGAGCTTAATGTTGGGGAGTGAGATCCCCCCTACTTTATTCTTCTTTTTCAGGATTGCTTTGCCTATTCGGGGTCTTATGGTGTTTCCATATGAATTTTGAATTATTTGTTCCAGTTCATTGAAGAATGTTGCTGGTAATTTGATAGAGATTGCATCAAATCTGTATATTGCTTTGGGCAGGATGGCCATTTTGACGATATTAATTCTTCCTAGCCATGAGCATGGG
Organism: Manis javanica; assembly: GCF_040802235.1. Lineage (NCBI taxonomy): Eukaryota > Metazoa > Chordata > Mammalia > Pholidota > Manidae > Manis > Manis javanica. The sequence continues at coordinate 121,217,568 of NC_133160.1, read as the reverse complement.
ATGAGTTTCCATTTGTTAGTGTCCTCTTTAATTTCTCTTAACAGTGACTCATAGTTTTCAGGGTATAGGTCTTTCACTTCTTTGGTTAGGTTTATTCCTAGGTATTTTATTCTTTTTGATGCAATTGTGAATGCAATTGTTTTCCTGATTCCTCTTTCTATTGGTTCATTGTTAATGTATAGGAAAGCTACAGATTGCTGTGTGTTAATTTTATATCCTGCAACTTTGCTGTATTCTGATATCAGTTCTAGTAGTTTTGGAGTGGAGTCTTTAGGGTTTTTTATGTACAGTATCATATCATCTGCAAATAGTGACAGATTAACTTCTTCTTTACCAATCTGGATTCCTTGTATTTCTTTGTTTTGTCTGATTGCTGTGGCTAGGACCTCCAGTACTATGTTAAATAACAGTGGGGAGAGTGGGCATCCCTGTATAGTTCCCGATCTCAGAGGAAATGCTTTCAGCTTCTCACTGTTCAGTATAATGTTGGCTGTGGGTTTATCATAAATGGCCTTTATTATGTTGAGGTACTTGCCCTCTATTCCCATTTTGCTGAGAGTTTTTATCATGAATGGATGTTGAATTTTGTTAAATGCTTTTTCAGCATCTATGGAGATGATCATGTGGTTTTTGTCTCTCTTTTTGTTGATGTGGTGGATGATGTTGATGGATTTTCTAATGTTGTACCATCCTTGCATCCCTGGGATGAATCCCACTTGGTCATGGTGTATGATCCTTTTGATATGCTGTTGAATTCTGTTTGCTAATATTTTATTGAGTATTTTTACATCTACATTCATCAGGGATATTGGTCTGTAATTTTCTTTTTTGGTGGGGTCTTTGTCTGGTTTTGGTATTAGGGTGATGTTGGCTTCATAGAATGAGTTTGGGAGTATTCCCTCCTCTTCTATTTTTTGGAACACTTTAAGGAGAATGGGTATTATGTCTTCTCTGTGTGTCTGATAAAATTCCGAGGTAAATCTGTCTGGCCCCGGGGTTTTGTTCTTGGGTAGTTTTTTGATTACCATGTCAATTTCTTTGCTCTTAATAGGTTTGTTTAACTTTTGTGTTTCTTCCTTGGTCAGACCTGGGAGGTTGTATTTTTCTAGGAAGTTGTCCATTTCTTCTAGGTTTTCCAGTTTGTTGGCATATAGGTTTTCATAGTTGTCTTCAATAATTCTTTGTATTTTTGTGGAGTCTGTCGTGATTTTTCCATTCTCATTTCTGATTCTGTTGATTTGTGTTGATTCTCTTTTTCTCTTAATAAGTTTGGCTAGAGGCTTATCTATTTTGTTTATTTTCTCAAAGAACCATCTCTTGGTTTCATTGATTTTTGCTATTGTTTTATTCTTCTCAATTTTGTTTATTTCTTCTCTGATCTTTATTATGTCCCTCCTTCTGCTGACTTTAGACCTCATTTGTTCTTCTTTTTCCAGTTTTGATAATCGTGATGTTAGAGTATTCATTTGGGATTGTTCTTCCTTCTTCAAGTGTGCCTGGATTGCTATATACTTTCCTCTTAAGACTGCTTTTGCTGCTCCCACAGTTGTTTGGGCTTTGTGTTGTTGTGGTCTTTTGTTTCTTTATATTCCTTGCTCTCTATTTTGATTTGTTCATTGATCCATTGATTATTTAGAAACATGTTGTTAAGCCTCCATGTGTTTGTGAGCCTGTTTGTTTTCTTTGTAGAATTTATTTCTAGTTTAATACCTTTGTGGTCTGAAAAGTTGGTTGGTAGAATTTCTATATTTTGGAATTTACTGAGGCTCTTTTTGTGTGCTAGTATGTGGTCTATTCTGGAGAATGTTCCATGTGCACATGAGAAGAATGTGTATCTTGTTGCTTTTGGATGTAGAGTTCTATAGATGTCTATTAGGTCCATCTGTTCTAGTGTGTTGTTCAGTGCCTCTGTGTCCTTACTTATTTTCTGCCCAGTGGATCTATCCTTTGGAGTGAGTGGCATGTTGAAATCTCCTAAAATGAATGCATTGCATTCTATTTACCTCTTTAGTCCTGTTATTATTTGTTTCACATATGCTGGTGTTCCTGTGTTGGGTACATATATATTTAGAATGGTTATATCCTCTTGTTGGACTGAGCCCTTTATCATTATGTAGTGTCCTTCTTTATGTCTTGTTACTTTTTTGTTTTGAAGTCAATTTTGTCTGATATTAGTACTGCAACCCCTGCTTTCTTCTCACTGATGTTTGCCTGAAATATGTTTTTCCATCCCTTGACTTTTAGTCTGTGCATGTCTTTGGGTTTGAGGTGAGTTTCTTGTAAGCAGCATATAGATGGGTCTTGCTTTTTTATCCATTCTATTACTCTGTTTCTTTTGATTGGTGCATTAAGTCCATTTACATTTAGGGTGACTATTGAAGGATATGTACTTATTGCCCATTGCAGGCTTTAAATTCGTGGTTACCAAAGGTTCAATGTTAGCCTTTTTAGTATCTTACTGCCTAACTTAGCTAGCTTATTGAGCTGTTATATACACTGGAGATTCTTTTCTTCTCTCCCTTCTTATTCCTCCTCCTCCATTCTTCATATGTTGTGTGTTTTGTTCTGTGCTCTTTCTAGGAGGGCTCCCATCTAGAGCAGTCCCTTTAAGATGCCCTGTAGAGGTGGTTTGTGGGAGGCAAATTCCCTAAGCTTTTGCTTTTCTGGGAATTGTTTAATCCTGCCATCATATTTCAATGATAGTCATGCTGGTTACAGTATCCTTGGTTCAAGGCCCTTCTGTTTCATTGCATTAAATATATCATGCCATTCTCTTCTGGCCTGTAGGGTTTCTGTTGAGAAGTCTGATGATAGTCTGATGGGTTTTCCTTCATAGGTGACCTTTTTCTCTCTAGCTGCCTTTTAAACTCTTTCCTTGTCCTTGATCCTTGCCATTTTAATTATTATGTGGCTTGGTGTAGTCCTCCTTGGATCCTTTCCGTTGGTGGTTCTGTGTATTTCCATGGTCTGTTCGATTATTTCCTCCCCCAGTTTGGGGAAGTTTTCAACAGTTATTTCTTCAAAGAGTCTTTCTCTCCCTTGTCCTCTCTCTTCTTCTTCTGGTACCCCTATAATACGGTTATTGTTCCTTTTGGATTGGTCACATAGTTCTCTTACTATTGTTTCATTCCTAGAGATCCTTTTATCTCTCTCTATGTCAGCTTCTATACATTCCTGTTCTCTGGTTTCTATTCCTTCAGAGGCCTCTTGCATCTTACCCATTCTGCTTATAAATTCTTCCAGGGTTTGTTTCACTTCTGTGATCTCCTTCCTGGCATCTGTGATCTCCCTCCAGACTTCCTCCCTTAGCTCTTATATATTTCTCTGCATCTCTGTCAGCATTTTCATGATTTTTATTTTGAATTCTTTTTCAGGACGACTGGTTAGGTCTGTCTCCTTCTCAGGTGTTGTCTCTGTGATCTTTGTCTGCCTGTAGTTTTGCCTTTTCATGGTGATAGAGATAGTTTGCAGAGCTGGTACAAGTGTCAGCTGGAAGAGCTTTCCTTCTTGTTGGTATGTGGCCTTCCTCTCCTGGGAGAATAGCGACCTCTAGTTTCTTGTGTTGGGCAGCTGTGCGCAGACAGGGCTTCTGCTTCCTGCCCGGGTGCTATGGAGTTTATCTCCACTGTTGCTGTGGTCGTAGCCTGGCTCAGGCTGCTGCTCCAAAATGGTGGAGCCCCATTGGAGTGGGAGCTGCCGCGAGGCTATTTATCTCCGTAAGGGGCCTCTGTGCTCCCTGCTGCCCAGGGGGTTAGAGTGCCCAGAGATCCCCAGATTCCCTGCCTCTGGACTAAGTGTCCTTCCCTGCCCCTTTAAGACTTCTAAAAAGCACTCTCCAAGCCAAAACAACAACAGCAACAACAAAAGAAAAAAAAAACTTAAATAAATTATTTTAAAAAAAAAGAAAGAAAAGTAGAAAAACGCACGATTTTCTTTGTCCTCAGGTGCCGGTCTCAGGCACCTGCTCACCAGTCTTGCTTCCCTGTTTCCCTAGTATTGGGGTCCCTGTCTCTTTAAGACTTCCAAAGAGCACTCACCAAAAAAATAAAAAAATAAAAAAATGGCTCCTCCTGTTTCTTTGTTCTCCGGCGTCGGCCTCAGGCACCCAGTCACTGGTCCTGCCACCCTGTTACCCTAGTATCCAGGACCCCACGCATGCACTGTGTCTGTGCTCTGGTCCGGATGTCTGGGGCTGGGTGTTCAGCATTCCTGGGCTCCCTCTCCCTCCCCCTTCCTGGTGACTCTTCTCCTCCCGCTGGGAGCTGGGGGGAGGGGCACTCGGGTCCCGCCAGGCAGGGGCTTGTGTCTTACCCCCTTCACGAGGTGCTGGGTTCCGCAGGTGTGGATGTGGTCTGGATGTTGTTCTGTGTCCTCTCATCTGTATTTTAGAAGAGTTGTCTTTGTTATATTTTCATAGATATATGTGGTTTTGGGAGGAGATTGCTGCTGCTCTACTCATGCCACCATCTTGGCTTCACCCCCCAACCTGCATTTTATACTAGTCCTAGAAAGAGGGAAAATAAATGGGGAAGAGGCACAATTGAAAAATGTAATTGCTGAAATCATTTTATAATAGAAAAAAGACAAACTCTCTGATTGAAAAATCACATCTAATCCTAATTATGGGAAATGAAACCAAACACATACTAGTAAGCCTTCATAGTATCAAAGCTACACATACATTTTATTTTACTTATAAGGAAGAAACACAGAGTCCCTAAAATGAGAAATCTCTGACTGGCTGTAGGCTTATTATGAGCAACAAAGGCTAGAGGTGTCTGAATATATAATGAGTCAACCCAGAGTTCTGTAATAAACTGAGCTTATATTGACAAGATGGGTAATTTTTCAGATTTCCAAAGACTAATAGAGTTTATTACTCTCAGATCCTATCTGAAAAAACCACTAAAGATATATGTGAGCAAGAAGAAAATTTAAGACAAAAAGAAGGACCAATGCACAAAAAGCCAGGGTAAACAAATAAGGAAAGTATTTGGTGAATGTAATTTTGACAAAGATTTTTAATAGTAGTGTTATTATTATAAATATTTTAGAACAAAAGTAATTATATCTAAATTAATAATCAACAATGTCCTGGAGAACACAGGAATGTCTACAATATTCTTGTTCTGGAAAAGAATAGAAATATTAGCTAATTTTGAATATTATTCAGCTAAGTATGTATGCTAAAATGTTTATATTCCATCAAATAAATAGAATAAAAGGCATGCAATTTTGAAACCAATGAAGGACACACACACACACACACACACACATACACACATACTAACACATACACATACATATACACACAGAAAGAAAACAGAAACAATCAAATAGAAGGTAAGAATTCTGAAAAGTATTGCCAAATTTCTTTTTGATAAGTAGAAGCTACAAAGCAAAATTAAATAAAAATTTATCCTTAATAGCAATTGGTGCATATGGATTAATATACTTTCTTATACTATAACCTACATTGATATTAATGTAATATATATTGCATGTAATTTATATGCAACATGCCAAAGCCTAAGGAGGGGAAGTCATTATGGGATGATTTAATCTAGGATGTGGGATTTTATCCTAGCTTTGAAAGTAAGAGCAGAATTTATCTGGGTTATATTTGGGATATGTACTTGAAATGGATATTCTAAGCCAGTGTTTGGTAACATCCTGGAGGGCAAAGTGTAAAACATATTTGTTGTATTGTGGGAGAGGTTAGAAACACGTAAGTGTGTTTGAAGCTAAACTGTATGTGATGGAGTCATAAACAGGATTCTCTTTCTGGAAGAATTTGCATTAGAAGACTGGAATCAGTGGTGGCAATGAGCTGTGAAGCCAAGTTTAGTTTGTATGCTGAATAAATGTGTAGACTTTTATAAGTTAAGGAAGTAATCTAATCTACAGTCCATTCATATGGAAAATGAGGAAAATAATATACACTTCATAGATGTATTTTGAGTATTAAGTTGGATAATTTTTGTTAAGAGCTTAGGTTATTATCTGGCAACCGTTAGGATCATAGAAAATGTTGACACTCATTATTTTTGTCATGTCACTTTCTTCTATTATGTAGTACTTGAAGCTCTCCACATTTTTTCCTTTGTTGGGGAGTGGAATGGTGTTTTCTGACAGCAGATAGAGGGCTGGTTGAGAGTGAGATCCATAGATCTGAGGGTCAGGAATTAACTCAGGTCACTCTGCCTGAAATTGATCGAACCCCTAGACTCAGTGCTCCATGAAGAAACCTAGTTCACTTGTGTGTCTTCAATTTACTGTAATGCCACCATATAGTAAGTGGTTAATGGGTATTTTTTATTATAAACAAGCATATAGAAGTCAAAAGAGAGGATATCCTTTAATATGTAATAGTTACCCTCAAGATATGTTTAATATTAAACTGCATTATGATAGGTAAGATATCAAATTATGTGAATGTTACTCTAGAGTCTACTAGTGGTGGTAAGTACATGAGCACATTCACTTGTGTATTGAAAAACCACAAATTCTTTCTGAGGCTGTTATATGAGATGGAAAAGCTTATATAATGTTAATATATAACTATTCTGTCTCCTAGAATCTCTTGTTTTGTAGGCGGAAAGGATAAAGATGTGCACTTAAAGTGGTGGTCTTCAAACTCTGTAGACACAAACCTCTGATTTCCAGGAAGTGTATGGACATAAATCATTTATAAAGAATAATTATCCAGATCCTCCACTTGATGTACTCTTTCCTAAAAGTAACCTACTTCTGTCCCCACTTTCCTTTCCAAACTCTCCTTTCACAGTAACCCGTTTCCTCCTGTTTTATAATAAAAACGAGTACCTTTCATCCATTAGTGAAGCATTGCCATAGAGGAGAAAACACCAGAAACCTCTAAAAAAGGAAACACAGACAATTCAAAAAGCCTGAGCCATTGAGGAGAGCCCTATGATCATAAAGTACCTATAAGATACTAAAATGAGTACATCATGACAATTTATGGTCAGATTTCTGGCATGATCACAAAACTGTACATTTCATATATATGTATGTATGCATGTTTTTATCTTATCACCTATCACCTATTAACTATCTTGATATTCAGAAGTACAGAGTGAAACAGTAAATATATTAATGTATTTACTTGAATTGATTAGAAAAGAGATTTTCTGACAGGAAGTTGAGCCTGCCTTGGTTGATTGTTTTAATAATGAAAGTTTCCTCTATTGTTAAGTCTAATGGTGCATGTTTTCATATATTGGATGACTTGGATCAGCAACCCAAAATGCTTTCATGAAAATATATGCAAAGTACATCTGCAATACCAATGTACAATATGTCAGAAATACATACTTTGCAAATATTAAACTTACACATTTTAAATGTAGCATTCAGAGTTTGGTCAGGAAAACAGACATCACTACATGTATTTCAAACAGGAATGAGATGATATAGAAAATTAGGAGTTTACAAAAACCCTTAAAAAGGATGGATTATGAAAAGGTCAGGAAAACCAAGTCAGCTTTCAGATTCACTCATAGTTTTCAAAGAATTAAGAAATTGCAAGAATCACAGGAAACTATACCAATAATTATAGTTGACTACAGCATTAAGGGGCTTGACTTGGCAGGAAATGTCTGGAGCTTATGGCAAAACTGTGGCTATTGCATCCTAAACCTCTGCTAGATAAACAGTAATATGGCTTTGTTCTTCTTACTTACACTTTCTAAGTTTCCTACAAATTGATTTCCCTGGAAGACTGTGCCTCAAGACTCTGCTGACCAGTATTGTTTTAAAAAATGCAGTTCCAAGGCTTCCAGCCTCTGTGATGGAGCAAAGAGAATGAGAGGGGGTCAGGAATGGTGCTTATTTTCCAACAGGCAATCTGGCAAAAACGTTAAATTTAAAAATGTAAGTTATGTACTTCTTTATCCAAAAATTCTTTGTAAGGATTAAGCAAACAAGAATTTTGAACACTAGTGTTCTAGTGTCTTAACCAGCTCAGGCTGTGATAAAAAAATGTCATAAACTGCCATAGCTTACACAACAGATATTTATTTCTTACAATTCTGGAGGTTGGAGAGTCGAAGGTCACAGGGCAGTCAGTGTGGTTCCTGGTGGGAGCCCTCTTCCTGACACAGACGACTGCCTCCTCGCGGTGTGCGCACGAGCAGGAGAGAGAACTGGCCTCTCTTCTTCCTGTAAGGACACCAATCCATCACGGGGACCTGTTCTCTTGACCTCATCTAAACCTAGTTACCTCTCAAAGGCTGCACCTTCAAATACTATCAGTGTTGTGTGTTAGGGCTTCAATATGTGACTATTGGAGGGATACAAACATTCAGCCCATTAGAGTATTCTCCATTTTCATCGCCCACCACATTTCTGGTTTCTGCTATGCCCTCTCAGCCACTGTTTCAAGTTGACCATTTTCCTTGTGTTTTTATATCTGGCTCCCTGACATGACCTCCTGCTAAACCCTTTAATGTCTAGAAAGTTGTCTGAAAATTCACTCCTATCAAAGTTATGTGCTTGGCCCTCAGCTGTCTGAGTTGCTACAGCTTGTCAAGGCATAGTTTGCCATTTATGTCCAGAAATTTTACCTCAAAGAGTTACCAATGGATGATAGCATACTTGGTGATATAATTTTTCGATTTTTAATGCTATTTTAAAAAATAAGTTAAAATGGACTTTGTACAGTATAGTCTAAGAGATTTACTGAGGGTGAAATATATGTAACATAAAATTAACCCTTTTAATTCAGTGCCATTTAGTACACTGAAAATGTTGTGCAGCCATTCCCACTGAGACAGGGACCATGGGCTTAGACAGAGTAGGGCGAGGGCCTCTGGAAAAAACAAAAGCAAGATAATTCATTGTGGGATTTGGTTTGGCCTACTGAGGGGGGCCCAGCTTATTTTTCTGACTTTACCCAAGTGCTGTTTTTCTTACTCCAGCCCTAAACAAATGATCTGTTGCAACTTAGGCAATGTAGCAAGCAAGCCCAAAACAGCATAGTAAAAACAGGAAGGATTCCATCTTGAACCCCAATTAGTTAAAAAAAGTTTTTTTAACAAACAGACAATAACTCAGCCCACTTTGGGAGCAAAGCAGGCAGACTTGAGTGATATGGTCCCAGACCAGGAAGCTGCTCTCCTGGGAGGAAATCAGAGCAGTAAAAATCCTGTAAATAACCAGGAAGACTAATTAGAAACTTAGTGTTTCTTCAAAAGTATTTGAGACCACTTAGCAGGTGTACATCCCTAGCCCTTTGTCTCTCAACTGCCTTTAAAACCCCTAGACAACGCACCACCCCAGGGCTCTCTTGCCCCCTTCTGGCCTGAGCCAGGAGCTCTGTCCTCTCACTTTCTCTCTAAATAAAAGCCTCAACCTTGCTCTCCTAACTTGAGTGTTTGTAAAATTCATTCCTCGGCTCCGTGAACAAGAACTCTGGCATCACCACTGTCTACTTTCAAAACATTTCATTACCCTGAATGGAAACCCCATACCCGTTAAACAGTCATTCCTCATTCCCTTTCCCCAAGTCCCTGGCAACTGCTAATCTGCTTTCTCTCTGTGGATTTACCTATTTGGGATGCTTCATGTAAATGGAATTATATAATAGGTGACATTTTGTCTGGCTTCTTTTGCTTAGCACAGTGTTTTCAAGTTTCATCCACATTTTAGTATATATCAATAATCCATTCCTTTCTAGGGCTACGTATTTCATTGTATGTACAGCTATACCAGAGTTGGTTAGTTCATTCTGTGTTGGACATTTGGGTTGTTTCACCCTTTGGCTGTGAGAACAGTGCTGCTATGAACATTCGTATATCTGATGTATTTTCATATTAGGAGAACTGCCTGCTGTGACTGCAACTCTCTGTAATTCTGCAGTGGATGCAGAAGCTGCTGAGAGGTCCTTCTTTTATAGATTTTAAAAATGAAATTTTTATAGATATGAATAAAACTACAAACCAGAGTCAAAACTGACAAATAATATTGGCTATTGCATTATATCTGATCATCTTGAAATTATAAATAAATTGTCTTAAGAACAGCATTTTATACCGAAACTTTTAGTAAGTTAGCAAATAAGTAATAATAACAGCAATAAAAATAACACTAATTGAATGCTTAATATAAACCCAGTACAACACCAGGCACTTTGAATCACTTATTCTTCACAATAAACTATTATTACCCTAACTTCATAGATGAAGTCACTAAAGTGGAGAAAATTTAAATAAAATTTAAATAACCTACCCAAATGTCACAGCTAGTGAATGGTGAGTTCAAAACACAAATCCAGGGGAGATAGTTCCAGAGACCAGTTTCTTAAACATTGTATTTCTTTTTTTCCCCTTTCACTGAATTTCTTATATTCTCTGAATATAATTATTCAATCCTGTTATAAAGCAGGGCTGCTTTGAGCTCATTTGGTCATTAGCTCTTTACTTCTTCCACAGATTTTAGCTTCATCTCACTAACATCAAACACAAAATTTTCTGCTGTGGTCTCGGAACTTATGATCTGGCCCTCTAACTGCCTCATTCACTCTTCCCATCACACATTCTACTCCTTAGACCTTTGCATTTTCAGTTTCCTCTGCCTAGAGGAATGTTACTTTAAGCCCTGTTAAACTGTTACTTCCTCACAAAGGCATCCCAGGTCAACTTCACCTAATCACAAATCACTATCTTTTCACCCTGTTTTTATAGTAATCATCATTACCTGATTAAATATATTTGTACATACACACATATGTGTGTGTGTGTATGTGTGTGTGTGTGTATATATATATATATATAATCATTGTTGGGGGAGGTCATTGAGAAGATGTAACTGCCAGTTGACCTGTGAGCTGGACCTTAGAAATCGGAGGCTCCTCCCCTCCTCCCCTATCCTTGGAATGTGGGCTCTGCTTGCCTCCTCAGCTCACAGAGGCTGCCCCCAGGACATGGTCTTGAGATAGTGTTGTGGTGTTGAGACATCTGAACAATATGCCACACAGAACCCAGTTAAGGTCTCTATATAAAATTTTAAGCTTTAGTGGGTGGGGATGGAGAGCTACTCGTCTTGCAGCTGCCCAGGACAAGGAAAGCCTCCTATGTAAGTCCTCTTGCTTCTTAAACTTGCCTCTTACCAGTCTGGAGTGGTCTGCCTCTTTCTTTGGTCTCTGCCTGCCCTGGGTTTACAGGGCCCATTTCAGATGACACCTGGGAAGGTCCCAAGGAGCTTGCAAACCAGCAGTCATATGTGCCCACCTTGTAAGTAAGCTCTATCAAGGTAGGGACTTTGTTTTATTTGCTGATGCATTTCTAGTCTCTACTATCATACCTGCCACATGTAGGATATGCAGTAAAGATCTGATGAATAAAGAGCTTCAATGAATGAATTCCATGGGAGCTCCCCTGGATGTTTCTGACTCCACAATATACTTAACGTACTTAAGGTACTCAATGTACCTTCTCCTGCATTAAACTACTATCTTGTTTCAACCTTCTAAGCCTTGACTACCTCTTCTATTTGGTGACGTTTTGTCCATGAAAGACATTGTATAATGCAGCTGGGGACCTGACTCACAGACCCTCCATTATACCTAAACTTATTTGATTACAGGACAAACAGAGCTTAGGCACAAGTTAAGATTCTGTTTGATCAAGCTGAGGTAGATCCAGAAAAACTGATGCTGATTTTTTCATACTGTTTGAAAATTTTCCTTTGAAATTGCTTTAGAGAACTAGTAATGTGCTAGTCTGGTTCACTTAAAACTGGTTTTAAGGGGAGTACATTATCTGCTTCCTGAACTTGACTTATGACCAGTGGTGCACACAATTTTTCCTTCTTGCCACTGGCTTCTCATTTTAATTATGTGAATCCTTCTTTTGTTATTTATTGTTTTATTTCATTTATTTTTCCTATCTCTCTATTCATATTTATTTTGATTGATTTCTTTTCAAGAAGGAGGTGCAGATGGCCATTTTCTTCTGTGTTATTTCTCTGAGTAACTTTTCTCCTTTCTCTATTAAGGTAATCTTAGAAACTTGGTCCTTAGAATAGGATGAGGAACCTACACATTCTATTTATCTTGCTTGAAGGGAGAACCTGCACATTCTATCTATTTTGCTTGAAAGGTCAAAAAAATATATTCTTTGAAGATATATTATCTTCAGGTTTAAGTTTTTTTTTCTAAGTTATATCTGTAGATCCATTGCACCAGAATAACTAGAGGTACTTGTTGCTGAGCTCTGTTACAGACTTAGTAAATCACTAACTCTGGGAATAGACCCAAAAATTTAACAAACTTCCTTGGTATTTCTCTATGACACTCAACTTGGGAATTACTGATACATAGGCATGTTACTATGATAAGACTTTAAACATATTTTTTGGGGGGATTTTACAAATGTGCAACATGGTTTGCAAATACTTCATTATTTTCACCTGAGAGTATTTCAAAAATAAATTTAGTTGGTATTTGAAGAAATCTACCTACCAAAATGCAAGGTTTTTAAAATATTTGTACTTTGAACTCAAAATGCTCTATTTTTTAGTTGATACATTGGATTGAAACTACATAGACTCCATGATATATAATATTCCTCATCAAACTATTGCTATTTTCATCTTTACTGTGTGAGGATATAGGCATGTATTGTATTGTTTCAGGCTATCAAACATACTTCCTGTGGAAGAATAAATCGCTAGGCATCAATCATTATTCATTATAGAAAATTTAATATATCAATCAAGAAGATGATGTTCTTGTTTGGATGGTATAGACAGATTCCAGGAATAATATTCCCTCATTTATCATGATGTTGAGAAAAATATTGCAAACCCATATCTCTTATCCCATCTATAATATGGAGCCATGTAAAATATATCTTCAATTTATTTGGATGCCTTGATATGTCAGATGTTTTTATATATTGAGCTAATATCCTCTTTTTTATTCATAAATTTATGGCTTTGGGGATTTTTGTTAAGTATATTTGCTTTTTCTACAGAATGAATTTCATTCAGCCTCTTTTAATATGAGACTGACATTACTGGAACTCTCCCTCTTTGTCAACATTCGTTGATGTATTAAAATTACCAAATGATGAACATAAAATTATAACAAAAGCCATTTCTGAAACTATTGCTGATAAAAATATTTCTAACATTTTAAATATTAATGGTCATTGGCTTGTGGTTTACTAAATATATTAGGAATATGCTCATTGGTATGGCTTCAGAGAGCTTGTGACTTAACAATCTAATTCCTTTAGAACTAATGCGGTGTTTTTCAGGCTCAGATACTTAGAGAAATAATGGGTATATCATGGCCTGGTAATGTCAGATAGACAAAGACTGTAGAATTATTTTTTTAACTACCTGTGAGCTATAATAGAAACTATTTTTTTTTACCTAAAAAGCAAGTAATTCTTTTTCTTTTAGCAATTATAAAAATTGAGCACAAGCTACTCCCAACTATCTAGCTATTATTCTCTATTTTTTTCACAGAGACAGAAAGGTTCATCAGCTCCCTAGACTCCCAGAGAGAGATTTAAGGACTCCATGCTATTCTCTGTTACTCTGCATTTCTACTTTTCTGGAAAGATTTTCTTTCCCAGGTGTAGGAATACTATTCTACAAATAGTTTGAGTTATAACTGCTAAAATTAAATTACATTATACTGCATTATAACATATTTGTTATATGATATATTATGAATAATTTACCACTGTATCAAACAAGATCTTAATACAGTTTTGATATATGTAAGAGGGTCCTATGTTAAGAGTCAGCAGGCTCTGATGCTAATTTCATTTCTTTAGGAAAACACTTTGACACAAGGCCAATGTCCCTTATGAACATAGATGCAAAAATCATCAAACAATATTAGCAAACCAAATCTGACAACACAGTAAAAGGATCATTCCCCATATCAAAATTGACAGGAATCTACAAATTAATTGCTAAAGAGTGAATTTAGCAAGGTTGCAGGACACAGGAAAATACAAAATATCCTGTATTTTTTTTAGAGCATCACATCAGGGAATACCTGCCCTGTCCATCTTTCAAGACTTTGGTGAGTTTCAAAATAAGAGTATTTTATAGAACTATATCAAACTTAAGAATTATGTAATTTATAATAATATTATGCTATAATTTACTAATTGAACATTTGTATTGATTTTTAAGTTATTTCATCAGTAGTGTTGAAACATCTTGAATTCTCTTGAAAACTAGCTAGAATTGCATTTGGTTATTATGGACAGACATAGCACAATTCACTTAGAGTTTGAATACTTACAGACTTAACAGTCCAGTGCTGTTTTATGAAGTGAATTTCCTTGTGTATTTATGATTCAGTCAATTTCAAGGATCCTAAAAGTGCTATTATTATTTTACATGAAGCATTTGAGTAAGACACACAATTTAAGAGCGTTAGCTCACATGAATCAAATGTAGTCTGTAAAGAACCATCTCTGAGATTAATTTCCTGTCTTCTTTATGCTAATAAGCTCAAAGGAAAAAATAAAAGATGTTCCCACTTCATAGTAATATCACCCATACTGAAGTAGTGCTGTGATAACTACTTAAAAGTGAGTCTTCAGGCTATGACAAGATAAGCGATATTTATGGTTAATTGTGACCATACTTGAAATTATTTGAAGAAAGGATATTTATAAGCTTGCTACCTATTGTGCTACTTGGAATAAGATGTCTATTTCATAATTGTAATTTTGAACTTCAATGAAACAACAAGGATGTTTAATATGTAGAACACTAAAGTTAGATAGTTAGGTGTTGACACAAGCAGAAGAGATGTAGAGAGCCCTGGAGAATACAAAACAAATAAGTTAGAGAGAAATTTGTACCTGTAACACCAGAGTAGGGAGGGGGAGATGGAAAAAGCCTCATTAGGTGAAACACATAAAATATGGTAATGCACACACTCAGTTACCCTAATGTACCTTATCTTGGAACTTTTCTCTCTTGTCTTTCCCAGGAAAGCTACCGTAGGAGACACAGAACAGCTAGGTCACTCTAGAGGAAAAACAAAAAGGTCCAGAGTAAGTCTCAGGTATATATGAAATCCTTGACATTATTTAGTCAGACAAGCAGCAATAATTCAGGGACATGTCTCAAGATTATTTCTTTCATGCATAAAACAGATAACTTTGTGCATCAAAGTAAAAACAAATTTTAATTATTATAATAAAATTAGGAAGTTATTGGTTCCCAACCTCGGAAGTTCCAAGGTGAAATTCAAAACTCGTCCTGTATGTGGAGTGCAAGGCTGTAGAAGCAGACCACATTATATTGGCCGGTGGCAGTTTTAATAAGCAAGATATCTTTCATATGAGGCTTGTCTTGGGTGGTGACAAAATGAATAGATCGCCACAACCACCCACCAGAATCTTAAGACTTTATATAGATGACTTACTGAGGTTCAGTCACATATTCAGTCCAGTTGGTCTCAGTAACACATTACTCTCTGAAGGCTGTGTACTTCAAGTGGCTCCCAGTAGGAGAATGGTGGGCAGAACGTACATCCCAATGACAGAGTGAGGTGGGGTTGGCAAGGGAGGTAAAGTGCCTCTGATTGCTGGGGTCTAGCTTGTGCATCAAGCATCAGTCATGCCCTCTAGATGACCTCCTCCAACAGAAGTACAAGTAAATGCAAACAAAATTTGAATAAGAGGTATAAATTGTTTAATTAAATTCTTTTTCTTTATTTTACATTAGATACATTATACTCACAGTGTGTTCACAATGCCTGCTTCTTTAAGTACTTAATAATATTTGCTAAATTGGTGAATTTGTAAATATGAAAGGTAAAAGATATAGAAAACCTTGAGAAAATAGCATTTTCAGTGTGATAATTATGAAGGGCAGCTATTATAAGGTCAAACCCAACACTTCTCAAGTACTTGTCCATAATAATCTCTCACCAAACATTCTCTGCATCAATGGGGATGGCTACCTTGCTATGTCACTGATGATAGAGATTCATTCATTTATTCATTGTAGAATGAACCACTCTGATCCCTTTTGAACTCTTTAGAGTATATTAGTGAATGTCAATCTCACACACCTCTTACGTATTTTCTTCACCAGTTTGAAACATCACCTAATATAGGAAACTCCCTTAAATAAATATGCATACATAAAAAGGAAATGTGTTGTCTTAAGGATCATCTTTGTTGAAAGTGGTCAATTTAAACAATTAGTAATTACTTTCTGTTCACTTTGTGCCTGATTTTTCTACTTAACTGTGAGATACAAAGATAGTCTGTAGAAGCACACTCAACGAACAAATTCTAACAAAACTGTTACCTAGAAGAACTACTCTTAACAGAAGAACAATATGTGGGACTAATCTTTTTTTTTTTTCATTCTATTTCATTCATAAATTCCCTAGGACGATTTGCCTGTTATCCACAGGCAGTTAGGAGGGTCTTTACTGAAAAACGTTGAAAAGGAATGTTAAATGTTTTTGTTTTCATTTAAATTATTAGAGTTTGAATATACTGCATAGGTTGACAAACTTCTGTAATGCTAAAAGTAGTAAATAAATACTTTAGGTTCTGCAGGACATTTGGTCTGTGTTACGACTACTAAACTTTGTCACTGAAGCACAAGAGCAGTCATAAACAGAAGGCAAGTGCTTACGACTGTGTTTCAATGTAACTTTTACAAAAACAGGTGGAGGGCTATATTTGGCTTGTGAGCTATAGTTTATTGGTCCCTGACACACAGAGTATTTAAGTTTATAATATGAAAAACATCTGTATTACTATTTGTCAAGTTTAAATTTATAGAAGAGTTCTCTAAGTCTTAGAAGTATCATCTGTTTGACTGTTTCTCCAGTAGACTATGAATTCCACGAGGGTAAGGACCCTGTGCATATGTGTGTGTTTTATTTATGTATATATAAAACTTGGATAAGAGTTTCCATTTCATTGGAAAACATTTTCCATTTTAGAAGTTTCATTTCTCTTTTCTCTTCCCATGGCATCTCAAAGACTAAAGATTCTTAACAATTTGAATAATGAAGCATGGGTTACATAACTGAAGAAACTCCAATTTTTTCTCATGATTTTAAATAAATATGTATGTTTACCAAATTTCTCTACAAGATATATCATATTAAGCTTTTTCTAAACCCAACTTTTAATTTATTACTTTCACCATAGTTAAGATTAATCTTCTGTAGATTCAAGACTTCTAGCTCCTGCCACACAACACACAAACTTTAGGTTCCACAAATTATTTTGCTGTTGGTATGGTCTTGTGTACACTTCTGATATTAGAACTTAGGGAGTGAACTATCTCTGTGGAATCTGATTCTTAATTTTCCTAGTTAAGCCTTTTCCTGGTGACCTGCCATCACGAACTTGAACAACTACTTCTCCCTTTTATCAGTTATGCTCCCAAGTGTTGAAGTCTCCACCTATACCAGTATTGTTAAATGGCACCTTACTACCCTTTTATAGGATGTCCAGTTTAAGAAACTTGAGTTACCCTGTCAAGATGCATTAATGTTGAGCTTTATGCATCTACTAGGATTTTTTTCTATTTTGCAGTAATTTCTTATAACTAACTTATTTGTTCTTATGTCATCTGAAAATCCCTCCCCCACCGCCAACACACTTTTTTTTTTTGGTCACATCTCCTCCCATTTCAAGCAACAGAAACCAGTTTAACTGTGGAGTATTTGATTCTATTGGATCACTCTAGTGACTTCTTGCTAAATCTTTATTCAGTTATAATTAGGTAGGGTTTCTTTGTGTCTCTCAAGGTATAACAATTTTGGCATTATAAGAAATAGAATTTTATATTACCTTAATTTCCTACAACTTTATGGTACAACTCTTTTTTCCTATTAATTGAAAGTTCGAATCATCTGACATACCTGCAATTAATGAACCTGATTTTTCTTAAAATTTTTTTAACCTACTTTAAATATCTTTTTCTTTCCTAAAACAGCAGCCAGTAGCATTTCACCAGTTATAAAAGTATTTAGTATACATTAAAACTAAAGATGAAAGGACAAATGCATTGTTTGTGACACTGGAAGAAAGGCACCTAGTCCCTTGCTCAAAAGAATTTCTTTATTTGTTACTATAAATCTGAAACAACTCATATTTTCAATGATACAAATAAAATCAAAACTTTGATTTTATTCATATATGCACTTATTTCATGGGGAATATTTGGGCTTAACTGAGATCAAGTAAAACATACAAGTATGATGAAACATGTTGCATTAAAGTTTAAGATTGGTAGCCCAAATGGAATCCAGACTACAAAAGCTCAGTTGACAGGATTAGGTTTCCAGAATGAATTAGCAGAAAAGCCATCTTGGTATTGGAACCATG
Source organism: Manis javanica (assembly GCF_040802235.1). NCBI lineage: Eukaryota > Metazoa > Chordata > Mammalia > Pholidota > Manidae > Manis > Manis javanica. The sequence goes on along the minus strand of NC_133160.1, from coordinate 121,199,206 downwards.
ATCTGGGGGACAAAATGCAATTAAATAAAACTTATCTTGAGTTTGAAATAGTGCTGAGTTATGTGGAAGGTTTGAGTCTGCTGTTTGATCAATTTAGATTATGTTATAATTTGACCATATTCTAAGTATATCAAATTTAGGGAAGTTTTTTTTTTTTCTCTTAACCTTCTCTAGGCCTCAGTGTCTTTATATAGAAATGGGCAAAAAAATAATAGAACATACATTCCAGTCTCTGAAACCTTACTGGACTAAGTATTGCCCTACTAAGTAAGATTCCTTGTTGCTGGGTTATTCACATGTGCTGGATTTTTTTGCTATTTTTACATGAAATTATTTATTGAGAACATAAGATGTTATGATTCTATGAGTGAATGAATGTATAACCCTTAGCAAAGTACCAGGATCATTGTAAATGTTAAATATTTAAAATTATTAAATATTATTATTACCACTCATTTTTCCTGTAGGGCTGGTTGAGCAAGTACAATAATCTATTTTGTAATGGATACTGTAATGTTTCTTGCAAAAATCCTCTTTAAAGACGTTTTTCCCAGTTTGCAGAAGTATCATGCATGAAAGTTTACTAAGATAGTTGTTTACTTAGTAAAGTACTTACATATTTAAGAAATTTCTTCAAGATAATGAATGTACACCAACACTTTGGAAAAGGAAAAAAAAACTTTTTTTATCTCCATCACCTGTTTCACTGACGAATCTCAATTCCTCTTCCAAGGTAATGAGCAGTCTCTTCTCAGTGTCTATTAGGCTATTGCTGTTTTGTTCATTTGTTTTGTTTTTATATTCCACACGTTAGTGAAATCATATGACACTTGTTTTTCTCTGCCTATCTTATGTCACTCAGTATAATATCCTCTAGGTTTATATACATGTTGCTGTAAATGGCAAGATTCTTTCTCTTTGATGGTTAACTAATATTCCATTGTGCATATATACCAAATCATCTTTATCCATTCATCTGTTGATGGACACTTAGGTTGCTTTTATATCTTGGCTATTGTAAATAACGTAGTAATATATATATTTGATTTGAATATATATATATATATATGATTTGAATCATAGAGTTTGTTTTCTTTGTGTAAATTCTTAGAAATGGAATTACTGGGTCCAATGGTATTTCTACTTTTATTTTTGTGAGGAACCTCCATACTGCTTTCCATAGTGGCTGCATAAGTTACATTCCTGCCAACAGTGTAGGAGAGTTTGCTTTTCTCCACATGATCATAAACACTTGTTATTTCTTGTCTTTTGGATAATGACCATTTAGACTGGTATGAGGTGATATCTCATTGCGGTTTTGATGCACATTTCCCTGATTAGTGATGTGGAGCATCTTTTCATGTGACTTGTTGTCCATCTGTATGTCTTCTTTGGAAAAATGTCTGTTCAGGTCCTCTGCCCATTTTTTAATTGGGTTATTATTTTTTTTGGTGTTGTGTTGCATGAGTTCTTTATATATTTTGGATATGAGCCCCTTATCAGTTATACTATTTGCAAATATATTCAGTAGGTTGACTTTTTGTTTTATTGAGAATTTCCTTTACTGTGTAGTAGCTTTTTGATTTGATATAGACCCACTTGTTTATTTTTGCCTTTTTTTTCTTGCCTGGGAGAACAGATAAAGAAAAAAATTACTCATGTTGATGTTCAAGAAATTCCTGCCTATGTTTTCTTCTGAGTTTTGTGGTTTCATATTTTATATTTAGGACTGTAATCCATTTTGAATTTGGTCTTGTGTGTGTAGTAATACATGATCTAGATCTAATTTCATTCTCTTGCATGTGGCTGTTTACTTTTCCCAACACCAGTTGTTGAAGAGGCTGTTTCCCCTGTGTATCCATGGCTTCTCTGTCCCATACTACTGGCCGTACAGTGTAGTTTATGTCTGGCTCCCCACTCTGCCCACTGATCTATCTGCTCTGTGCTGGGACCACAGTGCTGTGATACTGTGGTTTTGCATGACAGTTTGATGTTGGGTTCCCCCAGCTTCTGTTCTTTCTCAATGTTGGCTATTCGGGGTCTTTTTGGGTTCCACATGAATTTTAGGATTATTTTCTCTAGTTCATTGGAAATGGCATTGGTGTTTTGATAGGGATGCACTGAATTTGTAAATTGCTTTGGGCAGGATGACCATTTTGACAATATTAAGTATTCTTATCCATGAGCATGGGCTGGATTTCCATTATTGGTGTCTTTAATTTCCTCCATAAGTATCAGTGTCCTATAGTTTTCAGATTACAGGTCTTTCACCTCCTTGGTTATCACTTTTTTGATTTCTCTTTCTGGTAGTCCATTGTTAGTATACAGGAATGTAACAAATATCTGTGTCTTGATTTGTATCCTGTGACTGCTGAATCCAGTTATTAGCTCTAATCGTTTTTTGGTGGACTCTTTCAAATTTTCTATATATATAGTATCATGTCTTCTGCAAATAGTGACAGTTTAACTTCTTTTTTACCAATCTGGAAGCATTTTACCTCTTTGTGTTTGATTTTCATGGTAGAACCTCCAGTACTATGCTGAGTAAAAGTGGTGAGAGTGGGCATCCTTGTCTTACTTCTGATCTTAGAGGAAAAGCTTTTAGCTTGTTGCCATGGAGTATGGTGTTAGCTATGTGTTTGTTATATATGACCTTTATTATGTTGAGTTATGTTCCCTCTATACCCATTTTGTTGAGGAGGAAAAGAAAAACTTGGATTTCTTTAGCCATCTGAAGAAGAAATCACTCTAATAAATGTGTTAGTAATAGAATTACAGCATGTCCTAGATGATAGTCACTAAGAATCCCACTGATCATTACTCAAGTCATCATCAAGAAAGTATACTTTGTAAAGATATTATTTTAAGCATTTTTTCTAATTTATTATAATATGTATAGAAGAACAAATCTTAACAGAAAGTTCCTGCTGTACTCATTAAATTTCAAAAGAGAAGGAAAGATGTAGAAAAGAAGGAAAAGGAGAAATAGAAAGAGGAGGAATAAGAATGTAAACACTATTTCCAGTAGGAACAGAGAGGAAAAGAAACTTGTCAGTATAACTTAAGCAAATTTTAAGAGTCTATCCTGAATAATCATTATGAGTGTTCTCATTCTTTCTTACAACATCCCTATAATTGTTAATAAACTTTGACATTGTCTTAATAGTTGAACTAAGCTTCTGATATTAAATTGATTTCCTAAAAGAATGTTCCTAGAGACAAAATGTTGTCTTAATCAGTTTAAAATAATCTGACCTGACTTTTGATGTGTCAACTTTGCTAGGCTGTAGTCTCAGTTATGAGTCAAAAATAAGCTATGGTATTGCTGTGAAGGTACTTTGTATATGTGATTGTTAAACAATACATTTTAAATAGGTAGATTACCCTAAATAATCTGAATGTGTCAGAGTCAGTTAGTTGAAAGGCCTTAAACATTGGGCTGAAGAATCTCTAATGAAAAACAAATTCTGACTGTGTACAGCAGCTTTAGTCCATGTCCAAGTGTTTAGCTTACCGTTCCTGACGGCCTGGCCTTTGGAGATTGGAGTTACCCAGATAGGCTTCACAAGTGGGTTAAAGTCAGTTCCTTACAATAAATCTCTCAATTTATATCTCTTACTGGTTCTGTTTCTCTGGTTAAACACTGATTGATACACCTGTGTAGCATTTTCATTTTTATATTGTATAATGAATTAGCTGAGTGTGTAACAGTTTAGTTAGTTAAAAAACACATCCCAGAGGAATCATTTGAACTCACAAACCTCAATGCCCCCATAAAAACAGTGTTTCAAACTTAACATTTGTCTTTATCCCCTTTACTTACCTCATCTCATTTGTCTAATTATTTTACTGTAACAAGGCAAAGGCATGTTGGAACTCAAATATGTCCAAATACATGTAAGGTACAAACTTAGTATGTATTTCAAGTTCACTTCATTTAATAATAAGTCACTTAAACACAATATAGTAATAAGATATGTATATATGTGTGGGGGAGACAGAAAGTTAACTTTACTCTTCTCCACATACTATTCTATTTCTCTATTCCTATTTAGATCAAAAGGCCTTGCAATAGAAACTTTGTTTTCCACAATTACCCTTTTTCATATTTTTTGGACAATCTCCATCAGATTTCTGTGGCCAATATTCTACCAAAATTGCTGTTGCTAAGGATATGAATAGTCTCCACTGTTAACAAATCTAACAATTAATCCCAGCCCTCATTTTACTTCAATAATTGATGAAAAATGCAAGTTTCAATATAAAAGTAGTAAAGATATGAAAAATATGAGAACAAGTGGTCACCAAGTATTTGAATAAATAATCTGAGTCACAAAGAATTTAAAAAAGGCAATTATAAATACTAAAAAGCATGTTTTTATTCCTCATATTGACAAAATTTTTATTATTTTTAATGGTAACTCCCATTTTTCATACAATAAATATCATTGCTTGGCAGGATAAGTGAGTGAATGAATTTAATAGCAATGTATACTACAAGTGAACATGTAAATATTAGTTCATATTAAAAATAATCAAAGTATAAGATGAGAAATCTTATAATATTTAGAATTTGGAATTTTTACTTATGAGAAATCTTATAATATTTAGAATTCAGAATTTTTACTTAATCACAGAAATAACTACATACAAAATAATGTTTGCTGAAAAATTGTAAAAAGAAAAATAAATAAATAAATAACATTTCTAATATGGTCAGTGAAAGGTGGTATTAGGGAAAATAAATACGATGAGGAAGAATAGCAGTTCTCAGGTGGGAATGAACTTGCTCTGTTTCAGAAACTAAATGAAGGCCAGAGTAGTTGGGAAATAGCATTCAGTGGGAAGAGTATTATAAAATGAAACCAATCATGCAGGGTTTATAATCCATTTTTAAAGCACTGGAATTTAACCAAAGAGCAATGAGAAGCCATCGAAGAATTTTTAAGCTGGGGATTATGAAATAAAACTTTCTTTTTTAAAGTACCATTCTGATTCTTGTGAAGAAAACAAATTATAGATGAGGGAAGGGAGGCTGAATGGAATTCATAAAGAAACTGCTGTAGTTTTCCAGGTGTGTAGGCATCCTTTTTGTTCACTAGTATTTGTTTTCCATCTCCTGTGCCCATACATGGAAGACTGTTTTGTAGACTCTTGCAGATGACTATTTCTGGTCAATGTGGAGGTCCATATGTTCCTTCTAGGCAGATATATTTAATTTCTGATGTGAAATCAGCTACTGATCTTTTACTTACCATAGTGATTGAGGAAGAAGGCTGTATTAGGGTTTTCCAGAGAAACAGACCCAATAGGCTATAGAGGGAGTATATAGAAAGAGATTTATTGTGAAGGCTTGGCTCACACAATTGTGGAAGCTAAGACGTCCTATGACCTGCTGTCGGCAAGCTGGAGACCCCGGAGAGCTGGAGGTAGTTTTAGTCCAATCCTGAAGGTTTGAGAACCAGGAAGCCAGTGCTCTAAGTCCCTGCTTAAGTTTATCAGGCACGAGAATCGGGAGCACTGATGTCCAGAGGCAGGAGAGGATAGATGTCCTAACTCAGGCAGAGAGAGCAAATTTGCTCTTTCTCTGCCTTTTTGTTTTATTTGGGCTCTCAAAGTACTGGATGGTAACCACCCACACTGGTAAAAGGAGATCTTTACTTGACCTACTGATTCCAGTGCTAATCTCTTCCATAAGTACCCTCACAGACACATCTGTAAGTGTTTTACCAGCTATCTGAGCATCTCTTAACTTAGTCAAGTTGACACATACAATTAACCATCAAAAAAGTTAAGTATTAAGTTGGAGTAGGCACAAGACTGAAACATCCTAACCAGCAATTTTTGACATGGAGCAATTGCTTAGCAAGGTTATCTAAATCCAGAGCCTGTTTTGCATGAGTAAGAAATTAACTTTGCTACATCAAGCCACTGAACTTTGGGGGTTGTTTGATAATTTAATCTAACTTAAATACAAATTAGGTGGGAGAAGATGGTGGTTTCAATTCAGGTAGAGATGGAAAATCATGAGAATAAACATGGCAATCTAGCGAGAAAGCTAAGAGGGAGAAGAAGCGGGAGATTGGGACCCACCCCAAGGAATTCTTGTGGGAGGTACAAACTCAAACGCCAGAGCATCAGGCAGATAATGTGAATAAATGAAGGAGACAGTTTTAAGCGATGAAAATAAAGACATTCATTCATATTTGATACCTTTCCACATGCTCACATTTTTGCTGCATAGAAAAATGGGTCCAAGATTGACATTTTTGGGATTCTGATTTTTTACGGAAATACAAAAATACAGATATTTTTAAGTTTGAATTCTCTTAGTCTTTAAAAGTTGCTAAATTTATTTTATTAAAAATTGAAGAAAACCAAAAAAGTAAATATATTTTGTCAGACAAACATGGTGGCCTGACCAAATAAAGCCTGTAGACCACTGGTTCACATCAGCTCATCATGTGAATATATTCAAATTTTATATTTCCCAAATACACACACACACACACACATTCATGCACACATTATATTTTTTCTGTCTTAAGCCAATTCTGTTCTTTTGCATAAGCTGGCACAAAAGAGAGAAAATAGAGAGTGAAGGAGAGAGAAAGAAAATCAAAGCAAGCACTGATTACAGACAAGCTGGCAGAAAGAATTAATTTCCTTAAGAATATGCTGCTTTTTTACACAACCTAATCAGCAAGACAGAGAAGAGAGCAACCAGATACCAATAATGATAAATTCTCAACATTAAAGATGTGATAGCCTGCATTATATAATTGTTATGTGAATGTACTTTATCTGCTTAAAGGAGTTGGTATGTTCAGATTACTACAGAGTGGGTATGTGTGTAAATGTGTGTGTATGTAACTACTCCATCATGAGCAGGTAGTCATTTCACTGTGTATAATGGAGTCAGAGGACAATTAAGAGGCAGGACCTTATTATCAAGGGCAAGGTATTAGTTTTAAACAATATCTTCAATTGTTAAAAATGGTTGAAATATAAATAATTATTGAAATAAAAAATTTTGGCATTTCTTTTAGATATTTCTAAGTTCCTTATTGAGGAGAGGAATGCAATGGTGGAAGGTGGAACAAAAGGGTACTGCTAGACCAGCACAGAGACATGGAAAGTTCTAAAAGAATTTAGAAGTTAAGAATTTAGAAGTAAAAGAGAAGTTAAGAGGCATGAAGGATAAAATGGCAAAAACAAAAATCTTAAATAAGATTTCCGGAAATTGAAACTGCTGACAATTTTTCTAAAATAGAAGGCTCAAATTCAAATTATGACTCCCTACTGAATAAAATAGTATAATTAAGAAACCCACAGTTTAGTACAAGTTAATGGACATAAAAAAATCATTGCAAAGAAAGACAAAATCCTAAATGGCCCTAAGTTGGAAAAACAAAGTGCTGCACAAAGTATGGCAATGAGGTAACGAATGAATGAAGAAAAAGAGAAAAAGAATTATTTTAAATTGAGATAGACAGTTTAGAAATCAAGTAATTTATGCCAAAGCTATAAAATACATGGATCATTTGATGTCATTTCCCACCATTCCAATAGCAGACATTGCTAATCTGTCACAGTGAGCTTTCCCTGAGCTAAAATGTGTCCTGGGCACTTTTCCCAACACTGTGCTTGGCATTTGAGATGAGCCATAAATTCCATTCCAGAATGGCTAAAACAAGAGTATGGACGATGGCAGATTTTCAGGCAGTTGTGCAGAAAGGATTCCTGAACTCTGTCTGGCAGGCCACTCACATAGGATTCGTGGTCCAGTTTCTTGCAGGCAGGATTTCCAAGCCTCAGGGCAGCCTCACTCCGCTGTGACTCTGCACTCAGCCTGATTCTCCTCCGGAGTTACTGGGGTCAGTGCTTTTCATCCTTCTATTCTACATATGTTCTAGGTCATAAGATGATAAATAAAATGCCTCACCTTTATATTTCTTTCAATACTGTTAGCATTGTGTGTCTAACAGGTTTTCCTAGTTTAAAATCACAGATGCAGTATTACTCTAATATTTATACCATGCTCATTTTCACAAAAATGTAGGAATTAGAAGAAATGTTGCCATCTTCCTTGAAATTCTTCCCAATGTCAACTTTTAATATTCTTATACTACATGAGAATTTTCTGAAGGGCAATGTTGGGAGAAAATTTTACTACAAATCCTAAGACTACTGGGAATCTGGGATTATTACACTACAGTGCTTCTCAAATATTTCTATCAAAGTAGTTCTTGTAATAGGAGTGAAGAAATGCTTACCTCCTGTTTTCTGGAAGCATATCCTAATCAGCCTTGGCGAAAAACCCCTTTTTTGTTAAACGATAAGTTTTAGTATACAAAGCATGAAAACATTTACAAACAGATGCTATATCAATTGTAGTTTTAATATAAAAATATTTCAAAATCATCACTGACTAAACTTGACACTCCAAAAATAAACACTGAATTTATTTCTGAAAATATATGACCTAATTATTCTCTTCACACCACTGGTTAACTCTGCTCTGAAAAGTGTTATACATTAGTTGAAAACCCTCCCCTGTGACAATTATTAAATATGAAACATTTTTTTATTACAATGTCAGGTAAATTTTTCTTAAATGATAATAATAAAAATAATCTCAATTTTATGGAAAGACATGACCTTCATTTCAGAAAATGTCTGCAATTACAATAACCCAATTCAAAAATGGCAGAGGACCTGAACAGACATTTTTCCAAAGAAGACATACAGATGGCCAATAGACACATGAAAATAAGCTCCATATCACTAATTATCAGGATAATGCAAATCAAAACTACAATGAGATACCACTTCACCCCAGTACCAATGGCCACTATCCAAAAGATAAGAAATAGTAAGTGTTGGTGAGGATGTGGGATAAAAGGGAACCCTCTTACATTGTTGGTGGGAATGCAAGTTGGTGCAGCCATTATAGAAAGCAGTATGGAGGGTCTTCAAAAAACTTAAAATAGGAATAGTATATGACTCAGCAATTCCACTGCTAGGAATTTACCTGAAGAAATATGTCTATTCAGATCCTCTGTCCATTTTTGAATTGGGTTATTTGTTTTCTGGTGTTGAGTTGTGTAAGTTCTTTTAATGTTGTGGATATTAGCTCCTTATTGGGTATATTATTCACAAATATATTCTCCCATACAGTAGGTTGCCTTTTTGTTTTGTTGAGCGTTTCCTTTATTGTGCAATAGCTTTTTGGGTTGATGCAGTCCCACTTTTCATTTTTGCTTTTGTTTTCATGTTTGAGACATGTCCAGAAAAATATTACTCATGCTTATGTTAAATGATTTTTGCATATGTTTCCACTTAAGAGTTTTATGGCTTCATGTCTTATGTATAGATATTTAATCAATTTTGAGTTTACTTTTATGTATGGTGTTAGGGAGTATTCAGTTTCATTCTCTTGCATGGAGCTATCCAGTTTTCCAAACACCATTTGTTAAAGAGACTGTCTTTTCTCCTTTATATACTCTTGTCTACTCTGCCATATATTAATTGACCAAATATGTCTGGGTTCATTTCTGGGCTGTCTATTCTATTCCACTGATGTGTGAGTCTGTTCTTGTGTCAGTACAATACTGTTGTGATTACTATAGCTTTGTACTATAGCTTGAAGTGAGGGAATATGATAACACCAGCTTTGTTTTTCTTTCTCAAGATTGCTTTGGTTATTTGGGATCTTTTGGGGTTCCATATAAATTCTAAGATTATTTTATCTAGTTCATTGAAAAATGCCATTGGTATTTTGATAAAGATTGAATTGAATCTGCAAATTGCTTTGGACAGGATAGCCATTTAACAATACTAATTCTTCTTATGCATGAGCATGGGACAGATTTCCATTTATTTGTGTCTTCTTCAGTTTATTTCATCAGTTTCCTATAGTTTTCAGAGGACAGGTTTCAGCTCTTTGGTTAGGTTTATTACTAGGTATTTTATTCTTCTTGATGCAATTGTAAATGGCATTGTTTTCTTGATTCCTCTTTCTGCTAGTTCCTTGTTAGTATATAGGAATGTGACAGATTTCTGAATATTGATTTTGTATTCTGTGACTGCTGAATCCAGTTATTCTAATAATTTTTTTGTGGAGCCTTTTTGGGTTTTCTATATACAGTATCATGTCGTCTGCAAATAGAGTCAATTTTACTTCTTCTTTGCCAGTCTGGATGCCTTCTACCTCTTTTACTTGTCTGATTGCCATGGCTAGGACCTCCAGTATTATGTTGAATCAAAGTGATGAGAGTCAGCATCATTGTTTTGTTCTTGATCTTAGAGGAAAGCATTTAGCTTTTCATAATTGAGTATGGTTTAACAGTATGTTCGTTGTATATGGCTTTCATTACCTTGAGGTATGTTCCCTCTATACTCATTTTGTTGAGGGTTTTTATCTGAATGGATTTTGAATTTTGTCAAAGCTTTTTCAGCATCTATTGAGATGATCATATGGTTTTATCCTTCCCTTTGCTAATGTGGTATGTCATATTAATGGATTTATAAACATTGCACTACCCTTGCATCCTTGGAATAAATCCCACTTGGTGGTGATGGATGATCCTTTTGACATACTTTTGGATTTGGTTTGCTAATATTTTGTTGAGGAGTTTTGCATCTATTTTCATAAGGTCTGCAATTATCTTTTTGTGTATTGTCTTTGTTTCTAATTATAGAGTGATGCTGGCCTCATAAAAAGAGTTTGGAAGTATTTCCTCCTCTTCTATTTTTTGGAATACTTTAAGGATAGGATGGGTATTTATTCATGTTTAAACGTTTGGTAGAATACACCCATGAAGCTATCTGCTACTGGACTTTTGTGTGTTGGGAGTATTTTGATTACCAGTTCAATTTCATTCCTATTAATTTGTCTGTTCATATATTCTGTTTCTTCCTGGATTAGTCTTGGAAAATTGTATGTTTCTAGGATTTTATCGATTTCTTCCATGTTTTCCAATTTATTGGCATGTAATTTTTCATAGAATTTCCTAATTCTTTGAATTTTTATGGTGTTGGTTATAATTTCTCCTTTTTCATTTCTGATTTTATTTGTGTCCTTTCTCTTTTTTCTTGATAAATCTGGCTAAGGGTTTGTCTATTTTATTTCTTTTTTCAAAGAATCAGCTCTTGGATTCATTTTTTTTTTTCTGTTTTCATAATCTTTATTTTATTTGTTTTTACTCTGAGCTTTATTGTGTGCTTTCTTATACTAACTTTGGGCTTTGTTTGTTCTTCCTTTTCTAAATCCTTTAGTTGTAGTGTTAGATTCTTTATTTGAGATTGTTCTTGTTTCTTGAGGGAGGCCTATATTGCTATAAACTTCCCTCTTAGAACCACTTTTGCTGCACTCCAGATATTTTGAACTGTTGTATTTCTGTTTTCATTTGTCTCCATATATTGTTTTTCTTTTTGATCTGTTCCTTGGTCCATTGATTATTTAGAAGTATGTTCCTTAGCCTTCGCATGTTTGTGTTTTTTCCAGTTTTTTTTCTTGTAATTGATTTCTAGTTTCATACTATTGTGTTCTGGGAAGATGCTTGATACTATTTAAATCTTAAATTTGTTAAGACCTGTTTTGTGTCCTAATATGTGGTCTATTTTGGAGAATGTTGCATGTGCACTTGAGAAAAATGTGTAGTCTGTTCCTTTTGTGTAGAATATATCTGTTAAGTCCATGTGGTCTATTGTGGCCTTCAATGCCTCTGTTTCCTTTTTTATTTTGTGTCTTTATGATTTATCCATTGATGTAGGTGGATGTTAAAGCTCCCTGCTATTATTGTGTTGCTGTCCATTTCTCCTTTCAGGTCTGTTAGTAATTGGCTTATATACTTAGGTGCTCCTATGTTTATGATTGTTATATCCTCTTTTTGGACTGATTCCTTTATCATTATGTAATGTCCTTTGTCTCTTCTTACTCTCTTTGTTTTGAAGTCTATTTTTCTGAGATAAGTAATGCAACTCCAGCTTTTTTTTCATCCCTGTTTGCATGGTATACCTTTTTCCATCCCTTCAGTTTCAGTCTGTATGTGTCTTTAGGTCTGAAGCGAGTCTCTTGTAGGCAACAAATAGATGGGTGTTATTTTATTATCCACTCAGTCACTTTATGTCTTTTGATTGGAATATTTAGGTTATTTAGATTTAAAATAATTATTGATATGTATGTACATACTGCCATTTCTTAAGTGTTTCCTGATTCCTCTTACTTTTCTTCTCTAAACCTTTCTTCCTCTCTTGCTCACTTATCTTGTGTTTTATAACTTTCTTTGGTTATGGTTGGGTTCCCCTTTCTTTTTTGAGTAACTATTATATAGGTTTTTGATTTATGGTTACCATGGGATTCTTATATGACATCCTATAAATATAACAACCTGTATAAGCTGATGGTAACTTATATTTGAACACATTCTAGCAGTACTATATTTCTTACTCCTATCTCCATGTTTTATGTATATATTATTATCTTTTACAACTTTTCATTAAGTGATTCCCTTAATTTTTGTCTTCTTCTCCTTCATACTAGCTTTTAATAATTGATTTTCTATATCTCCTAATATTTACTTTACCAGAGTTTATTTTCCCTTGCTTAAATTTCTTGCTTCTATTTAGAGTCTCTTCTTTTCCTCTTAAAGGAGTCCCTTTATCATTTGTTGTAAGTTTGGTTTAGTAGTGGTAAACTACTTTAACTTTTGTTTACCTGTGAAGCTCTTTATCTTTCCATCAATTCTAAGTGATAACTTTGCTGTGTAGAGTGTTCTTGGTTGAAGGTTTTTTTTTCCATTCAGCACTTTGAATATATCATGTCATTCCCTTATGGCTGTGGAATTTCTGCAGAAAAATCAGCTGATAACCTTATGGGGTTTCCCCTGTGTGTAATTTGTTGCTTTTCTCTTATTGTTTTAAAGTTTGTCTTTGGTCTTTGATATTTTAAGTGCCATATGTCTTGATATGGACCCCCTTAGGTTCATTACATTTGGAGCTCTCTGTGCTTCCTGGGAGTGGTAGAGTGTTTCCTTCCCCATGTTAAGCATGTTTCCGTCTATTGTCACTTCAGATAAATTTTATACACCTTTATTTCTCTCATCTCCTGCTGGGACACCGATAATGCAAATTTTAGGATGTCTGATGCTGTCCCAGAGCTCTCTTACCTTCATTTCTTTTAATTCTTTCTCCTTTTTGCTGTTCAGTGTTAGTGCTCTATATACTCTATCTTCCAAGTTACTGATCCATTCTTCTGCATCCTCTATTCTGCTGTTCATTCCCTCCAGTGTATTTTTTATTTCAAGTACTGAATTTTTCATCTCTGATTGGTTCTTTTTTAGACTTTCTCTCTGTTGAGGTCTGCCTTGAGTTTTGCTATCATTTTCTCAAGCCCAGTGTATACCCTTATAACCACTGTTTTAAGCTCTTTACCAGATAGATTGGTTAACTCAGTTTCATTTAGAATTTTTTTCTTTCTTTTTTTTAATTCTTCTTCTGTCAGTTGAAGTGTATTCCTGTCTCCTCATTTTTTGTGACTTTCTGTGCTTGGTTCTATGAATTTGTTGAAAGAGCTCACTCTCCCAGGCCTGAGGGATTGGCCTTGGATGGAAGAGTGCCCTGTGTAGACTGCAAATGCTTTGTGGTTCAGGTAAGCTGGAGGCCGTATAAATGTGAGATGGGCTTTTCCTGATGCTGGTGCTCCCAGGCATGGTCCTGGGGGCATGGCCTTGGGGGAACTTTGGAGGGGCTCCTTGGTGGACATCTGTGTATTCTGTGCTGACAGAAGGAAGCCAATTACAGGTCAGGAGTGTGCTCTAGGTAATTCCCAGAATGGCAGCAGCTTAGTTCCCTGTACCTCTTTCCCCATTTCTCTAGGGAAGTCCTGCATCTGGCACCCACCAGGTTCAGATGGCAGCATGGAGTCTCAATGGATGACTCTTGTTGGTGGCATGGAGTCAGCTTGGTGCATGTTCCCTCTCTGCCCATGCATGCTCTGGGCTGCTCCAAGGAAGTCCCCTGTCAGCACCCACAGGTTCCACTGGTGACCAGGGTTCAGCCTTGCAGATATGTTTTCCCACAGTGCTTTGGGAGTTGTCTCAGAGCCCTCAGCCCCCAGATTTGTTCACCCTCACCCTCCATGTGAGCTAGGGAACTTCTTGATCCTACTGATGGGGGCCGGGTTGATAGATAACAGTGGGCGGCAAGGCATGACTGCTGGAAACCTGCAGGGCACCTGGGTATGGGCAGGGGTTCTGAAGGCCCTCTAGACCAAGTCTGAGATTACTGTGTGACCTTGGCTGCAAAGATGTATGGAAGGAGTGCAAACAATCACGCTGTCTGACTCCTCCAATCCCAGATTGCTTCCAATGGCTTCCTTGCCAAGTGGTGGATGTTTAGTTCTGAAGCTGAGGTTCCTTTACTATTGCTCTAGTTGCACTTGAAATGCAAGGCTTTTTTAAGGGCAGGGAGTCCATGCCTTCTCCTATTCCTCTGCCAGTTACTGTGCTGGGGGTGGGGTTTCCATAGTTCCCTGTCTTTGTCTTTCCTGCTGTTTTTTTTTTTCACGTGTTATTTCTGTTCCTTGTTGCTCAGAAGGTGTTCACTTTGGTGTCTGTTCTTCAGGGTGAAATGCTCTGTGTGTAGCTATAGATTCGATGTGTCAGTGCAAAAAGGTGGATTCAGACTCTCTCTACTCTGCCATCTTCCCAGATTCCTCAGGTGCCTTCTATTCTCAATTTTTATTTAGTGACAGCATTTGAAATTGGAAATATACGATCAATATATATATATGATTCATTCCCATGGACAGTAAAAAAAACTTCTTAAATGATGCTTTATTTATAAGCAGTTTTTGCACATTTTATATGATTTGTTCATTTAACTATTCATTCCATCTTTTGATTTCAAATCAGAATTATTTCAGAAAACAAAGCAATGCAATTAGCTAAAAGTTCTAACTTTGTTCTGCAATTTTTTGTTTTTGTTTTTAGCGATCCACATATAGAGTTTGAATCTTCGAAAGAGAGCGGAGGTCTGTAAGTTTAGTTTGTTATTGTTACAACTTCAGGGCTTGAAAAAAATTAAATTTGAGAGGAAGATGGGTGAAAAAAGAATACAGCTCTTCTAAGCTTGATCACTAGTAGTATAATTTCACATTGGATCTAAATTCTAACACTTACAATGTGATTAGAGATGAGCTTTGTTTCCCTTCTATTATTAAAGTTCTATTTGTTGGTACAATCACACTGTGGCACTGGCTATTTTCAGCAGCATGATGACTTGTAGTCGGTTGTTGTAAGGAATGAAAATCATCAAAATAATTTCACAAGACCATTTTTTGGGCACTTTCTACTGCTTATTAGTAATTTCTTGACAGCTGAGTTTATTAAAAGTTACAACTAACAATTAATTGTATTTTTCCTCACTACAAATTCAAAGAAAAATACTAACTACAACCAGCATTTAAGACCCCAGGAAACATCATTTTTCTTCAAAAGTCATAGAAATTGGATGTACCAAAGAAGCATGGGTTAATATCTTGTGTACACTTACAGGAACTTGTGATGATCCAGTCAGCCTGCACAATAATGCAGAGTTAAACAGATGTTGCACAGTTGAAGTCCTCAATGGGACTCTGAATCACTTTTTTATATAATTTAATAGCATGAAAAAACCTAAGCCTATTTAGTACCATTACAACTTTATTTCATTTACAACTTTGACAGATAATTTGGAAATTGACAGATAATTTAGAAATTTTAAGAAAACCATTTTCCAATCTATAAGATGTAAATAGGAATTTCTTCCAGTACATAATGATAGCACATTAGAACTTACACTTTGGTTTAGAATTCAATGATTAGACTTTGATGGTATAGGTTGATCTAGCATGCTGAAGTGGGTGCCCTCTATATGGAGCTTGTTATTGAAAGAACCAAAGATTCTGGATATATTTTAGGGTAACAGACTGCAGGTATTTTGCAGAGCCACATGCACTGAAACAAAATATCTGCTGATATATAATATTAGTAATATTCAACTTTACCTTGATTTAGAGAGTAGATTCAAAGACAAGGAAATTTGGGAATGATGCAGCAAGTAAAATTATACACAGTTTAAGAAAGCAAAAAGGAATACTACGATCTTATAAAATATAGTAACAATAATATTATCAGCTGTTAGAGTCTATGGATGGGATTGCAGAATAATAGATAAAAAGAAAATCTGGTTAAACCAAATGTTAATTTATCTGTCTCAGGTGGTTTCCTTCTTGTGGCATATAATTGTACTGAAAGATAGCAATTTATAAATGTAAATCTCCATTGTTTCCAAAACCCCTTGGACACAATGTCTTGATTTGATTTGTCTTCTTGGTCCCTCTCCTCTCTTTATGCACACATGCACACATCCTCACATACTCACTCACTCACGCATACACATATGCACACACAGAATGTTACAAACTAGCACGGATGGAGCCAACATATCCATCTCAACACAATCTTTCATTTCTGCATTTGTATCAGAAATGAAGCTTCAGTAAGAACAGATGAGAAAAATTCAGATTAAAAAAGAGACAAAACAATGGATAAGAAATACAAAGATTATAAATATTGAAGTAGTTTAGCCAAGTATACTTTATATTTTTCTATCCCCTTTTTAAACTCTAACATTTTTGTTGCTATAATGATTATTGATAGAAATAAAGATTCTCTTATATATCAATTATATCTCAATAAAGCTGTACTAAAAAGAAATAAAGACTCTAGTTTCCTTTGCTTCCTTTTAAAAAGTTGGGAAATGCAGACTTCTTAGAATTATATTTAGGAATTCTATTTTTTAGTAGTACTTAGAGAGGAGATCCGGTTCTCATTTGTTTATTTCTTAGAGTAGTGATTATATTCTATAATTACAAAAAAAGCTATAGAAGAAAGCAATAGATAAATACATTTCTGGGGTAAATACATAGTTATCCTTTGGTAAACATCACCACAAACATTTCTCTATGCATTTATATACACAGGACAGCTACTATACATGCCTGCATGCAGGGATAAATGAATGATGGATGGAGAACACAAAGACTGATAGGTTTTAAAATAAGACTATATTTCAAAAGGTATTCAAGATAAGAATAATTAAAAAGAAGCACTTAATTCATAAATAGCATTAGGCCTGAGTGTTGTATTCTAGTCAATTTTCTTTAAACTAAGCCATATGTCCCAAAAATACCTGGGCTACAGAAAGGCAGAGCTTGGTTTGGGTTGACTGTAGCTTCTGAAAAGTCCAGGGGGACACCCACATTATATTCTACAGAACTGACACCAAGGTTAGGCAATGCTAGAGCCATGCCAGCATTTCTGTACTACTTCTTCCTAGAGGCCATTAAGTATACACATTGGGGTTTATTCGATTCAGTCAGGGCTTGTTTTAGTTTCATGAGTATCTGCTCACTTTCCCAATTCCTTCACATGACTGAAAAATGAGATTCTGGTGCCTTCCCTGGTACCATTAGTAAGAAGCACTATTTACGTCCAGTGTTTTTGCCCTACTTATTCCACAGCTGTTTACTCATAATTCATCTATTTACATCCTAGTTAACTTTGATATGGGAAGGCATAGATAAGAATTCTTAGGATGAATTCCATTCACCTGTTTTTCTCAATGCTGTTTGGCTGGAGGAGGCCAAATAGTCTTGACAAAGAATCTTTTGTTTCTTTCCCTAATAGCTGCATTTTCCCTCCTTGACAGTTCATTTATTTTCCTCTTATTTATTTGATTCTCATACACATAGGGAATTTTTATGTTAATAATTTTTGTTAATTTTATAGTGTATTGGGAAAGGAAGCATTTATAATTCTGTTCTATTTTGTTTCACTCACTCTAGGTCCAGGTTTTAATAATATATTTGGATGCATGCAAGTGTGCATGTATGCACACATACACACCAATAGGAGATGTACACAAGTTAGCGATATAAAGTGCACTATTTGCTAAAATCCTATTTCAGACATTCATTAGAATAAAATTTTATTTTGTTCAAAATGAAAAATGCCCACCAAATCATAATTTATATATTTTATGAACTTGTATTGTATATCATTTCAGCTGGGTGTTGGCAAGTTAATCATAATCTCAACATGCTTCACTAACTTGAACATTATTTCTGAAATATTGTAAATTCTTCCCTTAATCCAGATCAGATCCTCTATCCCAGCTCCAAGAATAACATATAGCAAACCTTCGAGCATTCATTAAGTAAATGTTATTCAATGAATTATTTCTTAAACCTACAGTTTCATTATTATAAATAATTGCTGGATTCACTAAGTAAACAGAGAACAATAAAAGTCTATAAAATGTAATATTAAAATTAAATTAAAATTCTGTAATGAGTGCCAGCTGAAGGATAACAGTAGATTATATTACACTAACTAAGGCTGGCGGCAGTTAAGGAAATCATTTTTCAGTTTTAATATTTAAATGACATAGCAAGAGCTACATATGCCTTATGCCTATAACTATTTTATAGTGACATCATTAATCTACATCAAACATTTTGGCATTATAAAACTCTATCATATAAAATGATACTGTCATTGATTAAATTGAATTTATTTTTCTCCTTCTCCATTTTTCTTTTTTCCCTAAAATATAATGGTCAAACACTTGTCTGTGTGCAGACTATGATGCATCTGAAGTTCTGTACTCTATGCTCTTTACATCAAAATACTAGTGTCTATCTAATATTAAACATGTAAAACATGAATACCTGTTATATCATTAATTAAATAGGCTGGAGAAACACCGTCTGCTGAAATCCATGCTTGAATATTCACAACTGTCATTAGCATATTAAAAAGTGATAATAGGCCTGCATTAAGTGAAAAATATGTTTAATTTATTGAACTTGGTAGTTCTCAAACATTTTGGACTAGGTGATTTTGCATATTATAGAGCTAATCAGGAATGTTTACTTTATTGTTTTAAAGAAGTGGTCACGGAGGGATTTTCTGAGGACCTCTAAGGTGCTGGCATTAGCTAAGCAGATGCAGACAGAAATGAGAACTGTATAGGCAGTTGAGCTGTTAAACTGCTGCCTCCCCAACCACACTGGCACTGACCAGTCCAAGAATACCCATGCTGTTGCACTGGGCCTGAATGCTAGAAATCCTTCTGGCCTGGCATTAGCACCTTTCTTCCTAAATCATGGGACATTTTGAAGGCCAAGGGAAGATGTCAAAATAACTTAGGCAGCGAGAGTGGGGAGTTCAGGATCTTAGCACATGGATATTTAACAATAAGCATAGAAATATTTCAATATTTTAATAGAAGTACCAGTGGGTACCTGAATGTGAACCCTTTATGACTAATCTGGCTTAAAGGACAAATCTAAGAGAAGGAACAGAGATCATAGGAGATGCATTGCAATTTTTAGTAAACTTTCATTTAACAAGCTGAACTCTCCTGTTTTCCTGAAAATTCACTAAAAATCCCCTTATTAAGGCAGATAAAGAGAGAATATGGGCAGTCATTATATTTGAATTATGGTGTGACAAAATATTTTCTGATTCTATCAAGGTGTCACTCCCTGAAATTCTTTCAGGTCAAAGTTGTTAAATGAAGACTAAACAAATTACACTTATCTAGGATACAAAGTTAGAATTCTTAATTTGACCTCCTCCAGAAGCCAACTGCTGTGACATAGATTTCAGCACTAGTAATTCTGGGGACAGCACAGGGAGGACTGCAGGAGAGTGAGGAAGCGATACAGGGAAGAGAATGTTGTTAAAGTGTGTGTTATTAAGTCAGTCACCACAATATGAAAGTGCATCTTAATTCCTCTTAACATCTGATTCAGAATTATCTCTCTTAAGGGGTGAGTGCTGTGTGCTATTTATTTATAGGCCATCTTTGGGGGTCATTGATTAGGGGCTGTATCAGGGGAGAACAGTGCTGTTAATTCACTGGTACCTTTTGTCTCCCAAGAATATAGGCAGATCCTCCTCCTTCCATTTTTATGGAGAAAAAAAACAGTGCTCAGAGTCAGAAATGCAGAAACAAGCACCTGTTAAGGTCAGAGGTATATGGGTGGTCACTCCAGCTTCTGTTTCTTTAGGGCTACTAGTTTGGCTGGCCTAGGGTGACCGCAAATAAGTCTCAGTGGGAGAGACACAGGTAATCAGATAAACTGTAAAACATGTGGTGTAACCTAGCATAGGGTAGCAACCTAGGCTCTAAACTAGGAACGCAAGATCATGGCAGAGAAATGTTTCAACATAGCTTATAATTAATTCTGAAAGCCCTTCCAAAGTTATTCTTCTAACCCAGGTTTTGTGCTCTGGACAACATGCCTGAGAATGGGGCTAGGAAGGAAAGTCCTTGGTGGCCTGTGCATGGAGTTGGAGCAGTGAAGAACCACTGCAGAGTGGATATGATACTTGTGTGAATGCAGAATGCCAGCTTTCAACAGCAACATGTGTCAGCAGTGGACTGCTGAGCTATGAAGTGTGTTCTTTCCTTTTGAATATGATAGTTGAATAAATATCTGGCTTCATGGTCCTGGAATGCTTAATAATTATGAGTAAGTGAGACATCCAAAATGGTTAGGAGATTTCCCATTTATCTGGAATGTGTTTACTTGAACTAAACTTATTTTGAGTTGAAAATAAAGGTGAAAGACTTATAATCCAGAATATTGAAGTAACACTTAAAAAACAATGATAAAAAGACAGCCCATTATAAAAATGAGTGAGACTTGTTATGTTCTTCCCAAAGAAGATAATTCAGTGATCAAAACACATTAATTATGGCATTAGTATGTAGGGGAATGCAAAGTAAAAACACCATGATCACCATGAAGTATCTGTACTGCACCAGTTGAAAGGGTTAACATTCAAATTAATCACAATATTAAGTCTTGCTGAGGCTGCATAGAAATAGAAGTATTCATGCATTGGGTGACAAAAACATTTTGCTTCCCCTAATAAAATCCTGGCTAAAGCTAATTGCCCCCAAATATCTTTTAAAGGAGCCACTTTTCCATTTTCAAAAGTATCTTAGTTTGGACAATATTTATGGATAATTTATATGGATAAATTATCTGAACTGTTAGTTGGAGTAGAAATTAGCACAAACAATTTTTAAAAATTGTGCATTTTCTATTATATTGGAAATTATGCATAGCCTGCCATTTTTATTCTTTTTCCTTTCTTTCCCTCCTTTATCTTTTCTTTTTTGAAATTTTCTGTTAAAAGCCCTTAAGTGGGGCCAAGGAAAGTAGATGGCTGCAGATGAAGGGAGTATGTGGCCTAAAGTGGGATTAACAGTCCACACAGGGAGATGGGGAGCATCTGCCATGGGGTATTGAAGCTGGAAGAGTGTGAGAAGGTTTCCCTTTGTGTGTTGTACTCATGTGGAGTGTCAGAACAGGAGCAAGGTGATGAGGACATTTGGATAGGGTGGAGAGTATTACTGGTGGTAGAAGATTGGTTATATCAAAGAATTTTGATGATAAAAGCTGGTTGCAAAAGAGCAAGATGTCTCATTGTCAGAGAAGGGAGTTAAAATGCAGAAAGGGAAAAACATTAAAATAAATCTTATGGGGTTGGATTGGAATTGGACTGAACTCATGGTTTTCAAATATGGAAGAACTTGTGTCCATGTTGAATAGATAAACAAATTATGTTTTACTCATAAACAGTAAACTATTAAAAATAAGTATTTCACAGTTACATGCAAGAATACAAAAATTGAACAAACTGTGCCAGACACAAAAGAATATGTATAATGCAATTCTGTTTACATAACATTAAAAGTCAGGCAAAAGTAGTATTTAGGGATGCATATTCTGTTGGTAAAACATTTTTAAAAGCATGGAAGATATTAAAATTAAGTTCAGAATAGTGGTTACTTTTAGAGGGATGAGGTAATAATTGGAGGAAGGGGCATGAGAAGGGTTTCTGGATTTCTGAGAAAGTTTCCTAATCTGGGTAAAGGGTCCATGAGAGTGAGCATTCTGATAAATCACTGAGTTGCACAATTTTGTTCTTTGTACTCATCTTATACATGGTATATTTTTAACCAAAATAACAGTGATATGACCGTAGAATGGGGAAAATGCTTGTTAAAGTATATAAATAGTAAACTTACACTTGCCTAAAGTTTTACAGTGTTCATAGATCCTAACCTATTTATTATGTAAAGTAATATTCATGAAGAACTTACAGTTGGGTATCACTATTCCTGTAAGAGGAGAAAAAGAACTCTCAGAAAGATGAAGTTATTGTGGTTTTTCAGCTAGGAAGCAGCAGAACTGGGTATAAAATTCAGTTGCAAGATACACCTTCAATATTCTTTTTTACTATAATGTGCCCTGTAGTGTAGTGCCTGACATATAATGAGCATTGAATGGGAGTTGTGGAGGCAAAACATAAGACATGGATGTTTTTTTCTTCTGTACTACAGCAATGTTCTATTTTTCATCTATTTCTGTAACTATAGCATTCTATAATAAAAGAGCATTTATGTCTGTCTTTCCTGCTTCCCTGAGTTCTTTGGGATTAAGGACAGCATTTTATTAATCTTTGCATTACTGTTGCCTAGCATGCATGTCACACAATGAGTGTCCAATAAATAGTAGGTGAATTAATAAATGATCTATTTGTAAAACCACTGCTTACATGCTTGGAGACAAATTAAAGGAAATAATTGCTTAGCTTCATGATGTTTACTGTAAGTGCGCAAAAGTACATGGGTACTCTACAAAGCATTTCATTCTCCTTAAAAGCAATTCTCAAATAATTCCTTGCTCAAATCAAGGCTTGCTATCGAAATTTGAGGTTTAAACCTTTAAAGAAGGTGATGTGGTACTAGCTATATGCCAATAAACTCTCCTCTAACAAGTAAAATCTTACAATTGCTTTGTTTGCAAAATTCTGTAATTAAAAATCCATTTTTTTCTCATTTGAAAAAAAGGAGTGAAAGTGAATGTGAAATTATATTTTAAATAATTTTTTTGTTTTGTTTTGAACTGCCTGGCACATAGGAATTGTTCACTAAGCATTAAAGATCAGTGGATACATGATTGCAATAAAACATGG
Organism: Manis javanica; assembly: GCF_040802235.1. NCBI lineage: Eukaryota > Metazoa > Chordata > Mammalia > Pholidota > Manidae > Manis > Manis javanica. The sequence goes on along the minus strand of NC_133160.1, from coordinate 121,176,098 downwards.
AAAGTTATTAAAAGCTGCTAATGGCATACCTTCTGAGTGACTAGAAGAATGGGGATATCTTTAATAAACTGAAGAATTGGTGATAGAAAGGCTATTAGGAAGGGAGATTAGCAAGCTTACTATGAGATGGACAGTTTAACACAACTGAGTTTAGCACATAAATTCTAGAAGTACAAGTACTTCTAAACATTCCTATTCCTAGTACCTCCCACTTAGTAGCTTATAGTTCTGGGTATGTAGGTAATTGTGGGGAAGAATAAAGCAGATGTTCTCAGTTACAATTTTAGATTCTCTGACCAACTAGGTTCTAGGTCCCCAAATCAGAAGTGGTCTCATAGCTCATAAGAGAATTCACCTTCCAGGTTTGAATATTATAGGTCAGGGGCTTAGCTGAAAACAGATGACACACTCTAACAGGTTATGTAAGGCACCATAGAAAAGTGTCAGCGTGGTTAATGATAATCAATATAGGATGGTAAAACAATGGGGACTTGTGACCATGCATAGGCTCTCAGACGTAACAGGAAAGAGCAAATACCTGAATGCAGCTAAGCTGGCATTCAGTAGGGAGGATGCTAATGGAATTAAAACCTTCACTTCATTTCTCTATCAGCCATGATAAACTGCTGATACTGTCCATTGGTCAACCCAAACAGAAGCCAGAGGACAAGAGAACCTGTTTCTTTATTCTATTAAATTCTACCTCTTAAGAGACAGAAAAAAGTTAATTAGTATGAAGTTCCAATGTTTTGTCCTTATCATTATCCACAGATTTAGAAAAAATGCCTAGCACATAGTAATTGATCACTAAGCATTTTAGGAACAAGTGGATGAATAATTGCAAATAGGAAGTAATCAACAAAGGGAACTTATTTAAAGCTACTACAAGACAACATGTCATAGTGACTAAGAGAATGGTGACATCCAAGGGTATCTTAGAGGCAAATGGAAATAATCTATCATGACTTCTCTTCTATTAATTGTAACTAATTAAATAATATATCCCTGTAGCTACATCTTATAGAGTAGCTGCTATATACAGAGTATTCTAAACCCTGAGACAGGAAACTAAGGCATATGTGTGCATGTATGCAAGCACATACACGCACACACACACACACACACACACACACACACACACACACACACACACACACAAGGTATTATTTGCTAAAGGTTGCACAAATACCAATTGTTGGGCCTGGACCTTGAACTCAAACCTTTCCAATTCCAAAGTCAGTCACCTTAACAAAGAAATATTGCCTCCTTGTATCACATACCAACCATCTTTTTCTCCCTATAGTTATGAATTTCCAAATTATTTTCTCATCTCATTCTCCTTTTCTTATATAAAATGAAACATTTAGATGAAGAGATCTCTAAGATTAATGCTAATTCTGAGATTCTACATGTCTACATAGGTTATAAGTGTTTGAGTAATATTATAATGAAATGAACAACGGTTTTGAAGCAAACATGTAAAATACTAAGGGAACACAAAAGCAGTAATAATAATTTCTCCGTATAACCCAGATTCCTAAAGAAATAGTCAGGAATGAAAAAAAACCAAAGGATAAGTTAATAACATCTTTACGTCAGTGGAAATGATTACATTACAGTGGAGTTAATGTGTTCTCTGCGAGTTGAAACTGCTTCTTTACTGGGTGATTTATCATATATGCAATGAAGATACCTGATTAATAATGAAAGTGATACTGCCAAAAGATTCAAAATAATATGTTTAGTACTATTTCTATTAAACCTAAAAGAATTGAGCTAAAGGAATCTTTATGTTAAAGAAATTTGTCTTTCTTCTTCTCATATTGGTTCATAAATATTACATAATATTTATATAATATGTAAACTGATATTTACATAATCATGGCTATTTTAAGAAATTGCTTCTACTAATGTGAGGTAGAATGGGTTAGGCATAGGCAGAATGAAAAAAGTTCAAGGAGAGACTCTACAAAGAATGCTCAGCATTCCATTTGAATACATAAACTTCTGCTTTTTATGATAGAAATAATACCTTAAAATGTTAACACTTTATTTATGTATGTGAATGAAAATCCATTGGCTAATTTAATTATAAATAATTAAAATCATTAAAATTAAATAATTAACCAGAATATTATTTTATAACTTTAGTTTCTGTAAGAGAACTCACAAATGAACAAGTCATTTAATTACCAGTCTCAACCCTTTTTTAAAATTTATGAGAATAAAAATTATTCATTTTCTAATTGAACTTAGTAAGAAAAAGGAAATGCAATTATAGGCATAAACAATAGTTATTTACTAGACTTACATAAAAAGAAGATAGACAGTTATTGACTATTTTTTCTTTAATTTAATGACCCATATGGAATTATGAAACAGGGTCCTTAAAACTTACTAATTTTCTTTTAATCTGTGATTCTTTTCAACATTCTGTCATATTTTACCCTATGTAAAATAAACAAATCTGACATTTTAATTAAAAGAAAAACTGGAATAATATAATTTTTTCTAATTAATAGTTGAGTTAATTAAATATCTAGACATGTGAAGTCTAATTGTCTCAGAAAATTTAAGGATATTCGATGTAAAATACTAAGTAATGACCTGACCTGAGAATGAATTGGCTGAACATGCTATTTCCTCAACAAGCGAAAATGTAGGACTCTTAAAGAATACATTTTTGCTTTCTTGTCAATATGGTATCCTTTATATTTAACTGCCTCTGAATTAAATTTCCTTAAAATTTCAGATATGATGCTGCAGTGCAGACCTCCTGGTTGGACAAATGTAATACTTGGTGTTTCAATCTGCCATTGTCAAATACTCTCAGATACATTATTGAGTTATAGTACTTCTTAAGGAAACTTCCTCTGAAATGGTATATATGCCATAAAATTACCCATAGAGAAATCTTAATATCAAATGAGTTTTGAAGTATAAATTTTATCACACTAATTTGCACTTAGTAGTATGTCATTTATTTAATGCAGTGACAATGCTAAATAGTAAAAAAACACAAAATGTCAATGGTGCACAACAATATAAACACTGATTTAGTCACATATCTACATGGTATATATATCTAGTTCATGTCACTTATGAATCTGCAGCCATCTGCTGAGGGTCTTGTAGACAGATCTGTAGATACTGGCTCACACAGAAACCTGGGTGGTCCCTGGGCTGACTGTTGATAAATAGGATGATCCCAGCTGAGATGGCTTAAGATGCTTGGGTCAGCCATTTCTTTATCTCTAGCTTCAACATGCAAGCCCGGCAGAGTCACATATTAATTACAGAAGAGAGGGAACAAAAAGACAAGTTCAATCACTCAAGTGCTTCCAAATCTTTGTTTTGTCGTATTTACTAACACCCACTGGCTAAATCATATAACATAGCCATCCATCTGAGTGGGAGGGCACTGTGTGGTGAATTTTATTTTTTGCTTCTCAGAGTTCCCTTCAGGAATGAAGGACAAGCTGCCTCAGTTGAGGTGAATGCTGCGAGTGTCAGTTTAGTTTAGGAACTGCCTTAGCTAAAGAAAGCCATCTCACCAAGGACCATACCTTTTTCTTGGAACAGCTCATACTCAGTGACTGGTTGACACAAGAATGTTAAAACCTGACCCTTTTAACCCAGATAAAAACAGTTCTGAACAGTAATTCCATTTTCATATCTCCCTGAAGGGTCAGCTGACGCTTCCATAGAGACTGCATTGCAATTCAATTTCCCTTTCTGTACAATACTGCTTCCTTCCAATCCATTCTATTACTATTGAGCCCTAGGTAATTCCTAATTCACTTCCTGCCTCTAATCTTCACCTGCTGCATTCCAGGCAATCCAACCTTCATCACACTGCAAAATTACATAGGAAACTGTATGGCAAGGAAAAGGTGGGATGAAGTAGTGAATGCCATCAACTTAGTCAACTTTCCAGTACAAAAACCTAGCAGTGTGAAATTTGATCATCTTTAAAATAGTAATCACAGAAATTTTTCTCCTAATTATCTTATTTCAAATTCCCTTTTAGTGTTGTTCAATGTTGTTCAAATTCACTTAAAAATTTCTTTTTTATTTTGCTATCATTAATGTACAATTACATGAACATTATGGTTACTATATTCTCCCTATTATCAAGTCCCCACCACATACCCCTTTATAGTCACTGTCCATCACCATAGTAAGATGCTACAGAATCACTACTTGTCTTCTCTGTGTTATACTGCCTTCCCCATGTCCCCCCCACTACATTATACATGCTAATCGTAATAACCCTTTCTCCCCCTTATCTCTCCCTTCCCACCCATCCTCCCCAATCCCTTTCCCTTTGGTAACTGTTAGTCCATTCTTGGGTTCTGTGAGTCTGCTGCTGTTTTGTTCCTTCAGTTTTTCTTTGTTCTTATACTCCACAGATGAGTGAAATCATTTGATACTTATCGTTCTCTGCCTGACTTATTTCACTGAGCAATAGCCAAGAAATGGAAACAACCTAAGTGTACATCAGTATGCAAGAAGATGTGGTACATATACACACTGGAATATTATTCAGACATAAGAAGAAAACAAATCTTACCATTTGCAACAACATGGATGCAGCTAGAGGGTATTATGCTCAAATTCACTTTTAATGTTTCAGTAGCTCAATATTATAACTACCCTGTATTTGTATTTTCTTATTTTTTCTTCTTGGTCAATGTACTGCCTGTGTTAGAATGTCTTGCTAATATTGATATGTCTGTTAAAGTTTAACTGTTTATTAAAATTTGAATTCACATCTTACTTTCTACTTGTTACCTCTGCTAATTCCTCCCAGGTAGAACTGATTTAATCCCTCCCAGCATATTATATCTCACTTGAATTTACCATGTCATACTTGATCATTTATAATCCAGCTTCACTTCCTGATGAGATCTCCAAGGATAAATATTCTGTCATAGTCACTTTTTTTTCCCCCTTAGGTCATGTAGCTAGGTGGCTTAGCATAGTTTCTCTTCTAATGTAAAAGTCTGAATGATTCAAGAAAAGCCTTGTATTACCTACTATCTTCCATTAAGCTTTCTCATATGGCAACACATATCAACAAACACCACATTTAACAAGTCTTCAAAGAGTATGCATGATTTTGCACAGGACAAACACCTATCAAATGAAAACAATAAAGAAAGCTTAGAGCAGCACTTAGGATATACAAAACGAATGGATCATGTACTCCAAGCTACTCATCTCAATTTTGATCTCTTATTTACTGGCCTATAGAGTTATATGCAGACCACTGACGCATGTATAATATATATATACATATGTATATATATATTACATAATATATATATATATATATATATATGTGTGTGTGTATATATATAGTTTAAAGACACTCAAGACATTCTAATCAGTAAGTCATGCAGATACAGGTGCTGGGGCCCAGAGTCTATTCCTACTTGACCCTTGGGTGCTTAGGGAGGGGAGCAGTGATCCACAGTGTAGAAACCCAATAAAGAAGCTGCTTGGGATTATGAACTCTGGATTGGTTGGTTTACATACAGGCAACCTCCCCAAGTTGTTTACTATTCTAGGAATTGGCTTGTTCTAGGAGAGGCAGTACTTCCAGGGTTAGCAAAGCCCTTAGAGGTCAAAGTATTAAAAAAAAATAAGAAGAATAAAAAAAATAAGTTGTTAATCACACACACACACACACACACACACACACACACACACACACACACACAGTTTTTCATGTGTGTGTTCTTCTTTCCTTGACTGAAGGGGCCATATTTTTACAACCCCACCCCTGGGTTCATGCAGAGTCTGTCTCAAGAAATACCTTCATTATGTATTCTTTATTCAAACTGATGTAATAAAAATCTATGCAAGCTATTTATACTATCTGTCTTTCCCTTTGAAATTATTCTAGTCTAATCAAGAGGCTGTTTTCTTCATTAATAGCTGATATACATAAACTTGTTGACCTTTGGCTTATCTTGTTGATTTATTTATAATCAATTGTAGCCCACGAAATAACATACTTGCCAACTCAATAATTATAAAACAATTGTTTGATTTACTGTCACATCTCACAAAGTTTCCACACTCTTAACACAAGAGCAGATTTATGTATTTCTTTGAAACTCCAAAGTATATTTCATTATTTCAGTTACTCATCTGTTTTCAATTTCTCAGGAGTTTTACCAAGTAAACATGTCAATATTTTACAAATTCTTTTTATTAAAAAACAGTAAGACGATTGGCATCTAGCAACTATAAATCTTAACTTTTGTGCTCTTCCATGGGATGTTTTAAATTGGAAAGCATATGGTTCTTATGTTGAGATGGTAGAATATGTCAATCCCATCTTGCTACATTTTGATAGCATAGGCACTTTAAAATCATCAACATTAAAACCATAAATTTCTATTTCTATTAATGTATTAATGAAAATGAAATAGTAAAAGCCTCAAGAATTCTCTCCTCAGTAAAAACAATGGGAACTCTTGCAACATTCATCAGAATCACTACCATTTTCCAAACTCTGAAAATCAGTTTAATCTTAAATCTGGAGAGCATTAATGCAATAAAAACAGCTAAATCTTAGAAAAAACAAAAAGGCAACTTTATGGCATTGTGACTTGCTCTATTCCCATCCTACCAGATCCTTAGTAGACTTGAAAACTTATATCCCACAATGAATGTAAAATCCAGCAGCCTGGCAGTCACTGGAGGGGACAGAACGAATAGGAGCTCTTTAACAGCCCTGTTTCTAGAGCACTGTTATTATTTGACCCGTCTGCTGTTTTCCTGGAAGATTCCACTTGAAAAGGTGTATTTATTTGATCTGATCTTCCTTAAATTAGTAAACACAGAAAAGACTGTGATTGGAACTCATCAAGTGTGAACAGCCTTTAGTCCCAGGTCAAAACCAAATAACAATTGTTTAACTTAACAATTGCCAAGGCAGTGGTTGTAACTGGAGCAAACAACAGTTAAACCAAAAAGTTTAAAATGAAAAGCTGGAGAATGAGATAAACTGATATATTCCTAAGAATCTAGGAGGCCACCCAGATGTATAGATCTGTGTGCATGTCCTGAGCTGTACTAGTTACACCTCTGGCTGACCCTGAGGTTCTATATATTAACAAAATGAAGGTGAAAGCAGTTTTCAACTGCTTTGCTGAGTGTTCAAGGTATGCCTTAACTCATACTCAGAGATTCTCCCAAACACTGGACGGTTTATTGTTTCCAGGTGTCTATAGAAATCTCTGTCTTATCATTAGTGAACCACTAAGCTAACTGAACAGAAATTTAAGTGATCTCAAAGAACACACACTTTACATAATTGGTTCATAAAAGTAAGCATACAACAAGAAACCTTGCAGAAGTGGGATAATCTAATTTCCAAAGTTGATACATTCTCTTAACAAGTCCAGTTTTCAAGAAGAAAAAAATTATGAGATATGCAGAGAAATAAGAAAACATAGGAAAGTAAAAGGAAAAAAAATCAGTAAATTTCAGGAAGCCAACATATTGAACTTAGTAGGCAAAGACTTTTAATTAGCTATTTGAAATATGTTCCAAGAACTAAAGGAAATGAAGAAATGAAGAATTGTATGAGAATGATGTTTCATCAATTACAGAATATCAATAACTATATATGGAAATTATCTAAAAAAGAACCAAATAGAAATTATGGACCTGAAAAATACAATATATGAGACAAAAAATTCATTATGGAGCTCACCAGCAGATTTGTGCAAGTAGAATTAAAAATGTGCAAAATTAAAAATAGGTCAATTGAAATTATCTCAACTGAGTAACAGAAAATACAAAAAATGAAGATAAATAGAACCTCGGAGAAATGTGGGGAGCCATTATGTGTACCAATATATGCATAATATCCCACGAGAAGGGAGAAAATGGCAGAAAAAATACATGAGAAAATAATAGCCCAAAACTTGTCAAACTTGATGAAAAATAGTACTATGCACATCCAAAAAGCTCAACGTATTCCAAGCAGGATATACCCAAGCAGATTCACACCTAGACACGCCATAATCAAATTGTTGATCCCAAAAGAAATGGTGGCAAAAGAGGGAATCTTGACAGCAACATGAAATAAGTAGCTGTTATGTACAAGAGAACCTCAATAAGCTTAACAGTTGGTTTCTCAACAGAAAACCTGGAGTCCAGAAGGCAGTGGCTTGACACATTCAACGTGCTGAAAAAAAAATACTGACAACAAAGAATTCAATATCCATCAAAACTATCCTTCAAAACTGAATGAGAAATTATGACATTTAAGATTAAAATATGAAACAAAACTGACTGAATTTGTCACTAGAAGACAAATCCTAGCAAAGCCCTTTAAGAAATACTAAAGATAATCCCTAGGATTAAATGATGGAATGAAAGGATATATGAGTTACCATATAACCCAACAATTATGTCTCAGAGAACTAAAAAAAAAAAAAAAATTGTTCATCCAAAAACATGACCAAAATGTTCATGACAACATTATTCATAATAGCTAAAAAGTGGAAATAACTCAAATGTCCATCAACTATTAAATGGAAAAATAAAACATGGTACTCATATAATGGAAACATTATGTATATAACCCTGAAATCAAATTTATATACAAATCACCTCATTCATTTGTTTTAACATTTTTCTTGAGTTAAGAGTTGAATACAAGAACTCAGTATCATATTTTCTTACTAGGATTACAGAAGTCTTTATAGAGATAGAGATTATATAATCAGTGCACTTAAATTTCTATACATACTTCTGCTTTATTTGCCAGTGAGTATGCTTTCAAGTTTGTGAATTAAGCAAATACAGACATGTGTTTTTCATTTTGATTTATTTGAATAATGTACTGAGCAAGGTCATTATGGAAAAATTTGGTGTTCATTTGATAGATGTATATGGTTTTAAAAATAAACTACTACTCCAAGATTAATAAAAATTTCTTCCATGTCAATCTTGTTCCCCAGATTCGGACACTTGTACACTGTTTCCCTAAGTATCTACCACTAAATTTTTAACATTTATATGATTTCTTGACACCTAAAAGTTAGGATTACTGAATGACTTTCAACTATAAACAATGAAGTTTAGGTCTCATTTATTCACACCTATACTCACATATACTTTCTATACTCACACCCTCAAATATGGTTATATATCACATTTTTATTTAAATTAATATTTGTTTTACATCACTACATTTGTTAATATTTTTCATAGATGAACTGTTTACTGTTCTAAAATTTCCTTTTCATTCCTGGATAATTGATTTTGGAGCTGCTAATTGCCTTGTTTTCATATGTCTATGTTCTCAGCACCAAATTTACCCAAACAGAATTGTAAATCTCTTTAAAATGGTCAACCACATCAGGGAATCGATTATTCCATTTTATAATCTTGGAAATATCCCTCCAGGAGTCCTCTATCCTTCATACTGGTTGTTTTCCAGGCCTGCTAGGAACATGCTAGTTACACCACTGACATCCTATGATATTCCTTCAGCATCATTCTGGAAAATTATTTAACTCCTGTATTTGATCCCTATTTCTCTTGTATTAATCTATATAAGTGTGTGTAAGAAAGAGTGCATGAGAGATAAATACTTTGAGATCTTATAACTCTGAAAATGTTTATATTCTACTTACTCTTATTTGTTAATTTATCTGACTTCATAATTTGGGGTACCAAAATACCCCAAATTGAGTGGTTTAAATAAGATTAATTTATTGTCTCACAGTTATGAAAGCCAGAAGTCCAAGAAAAGTGTTGGCTGGGTTGGTTCCCTTTGAAGTCTGTGAAGAAGAATGCATTACGTGTCTCTCTCCTAGGTTTTGTGATTTGCTGACAATCTCTGGTGTGCCTTGGCTTATAGAAATATTTTTTTTGATCTCTGCCTTTATAGTCATATAGTATTCTCCCTGTGTCCAAATTTCCCTCTTATAAGAACATCAATCATATTATATTAGAGGCCCATCCTACTCCCAATTATGGCCTCACTTCAATGGAACTAATTACATCTTAACACTTTTTATAATTAAGGTCACATTCTGAGGTATCAGGATTTAGGATTTCAACATCTGAATTGGGGTGACCCAATTCAACCCATATCACAGACTGTGCAGTATTTTGTTTGTAAAAAACTTACCTCTGATAATTGAAGGCTTCTTTTTACCATATCGTATATTTTAGTATTGTTGTTGAAAAGTTTTATGTTATTTTTGGTTCCTAAGAACATATGTCAATACAGTTTTCCGTCTCCTTTTTTTCTGATTTTGTTCTTCTTTTTCCTGGTGTTCTAAAATTTTCCAGTGATGTATTGATGAAGGTGTTCATTTTTCTAGTAATGAAGTCTCTAAAATCAGCCCATTCAATCTGCATATCAGTTAAGGTTCAATGACAGAAGCAGAACTGTAGGAGGTATATGCATACAGACACACATACACATATATACACATATAAAGAGATTGTCTAAGATAATGGCTTTTAGGTAAAGTCCAACAGATTAGAGGTTTTATTTACATTTTCAAAATACCTTCATAATAACACCAAGATTAATGCTTAAATAACTGCTATTGACTGTGGCGTAGACAAACTGAATATCAAAAAAGGTATCACAGTCTGTAAACAGAACTCTTTTGGTTTTGAGGAATTTTTTAGAAAAATTCTACAAAGTTTTCATTAACATTTTTTATTCTATTTCTTCCCTTTTGGAACAACTATGAAACAGCTAATGAGAACACTTGATTTAATCTCTACTCTTCATAAATCCTATCTTCCATCTTTTGACTATGTTCTATTTTTTATATTAGTCTTTCTACTTCATATTTTACTCTCTAGGTAAATTTTTAAGTTTATTTTACTTTAATCCATAATATTTTAATTACTTGTTCTCTAAATTTTCTTATTGTTTTTGCTGAGGCGCTATACCTCATGTATTCACTCTAAGGTTATCCTGTGTAGATATATCAGTATTTATATTAATATATATGTATAATCTGTAATAATATATATACTTTTGTGATATGTGTAGGGATATATACATATTTATATTTATATTTATATCCATACCCATATGTAATTACATTATTCTGCTACCTGTATGGCCTCTTTTCTCACTGATTTTTTTTAAATATAGATTTTGTTCTTTGACTTCCATACTGGAGGATTTTGTTAATAATCTCAGGATGCATGGAGTTTGGCTAATATTTAAGGAGGACAGAAAATAGATTAAGAGGTTTGTATTTGTACCAAAAAGAACTTCTACTATTTAATCTCCATCACACCTAATAGCTAGGGATCCTACCATTTCATTGGCAGCCTCCTCTTCCATTGGTGTGTTTATTTCTAGTTTGTTTTTCCCTAGGCTAAGTTAATTTTCCTGGGAAAATTCTTCGATCTTCTTCTTGTAGGGATATTAGTGTGGTTAACAATAGTGGGCAGGAGGTCTCCATGTTCACTGTGTAGACTTCCATTTTGTTTGTTTTTATTATAGTGTCTTACTTTTGACCTCTAATATACCTGATGAAGTTCCTAATTTCTCTATTTCAAGGTTTCTAGAAATAAAGTCCCTACATTCTAGTGCAGATGGAAGAATTAACTCTTAATGTGGGGAGGGAGAGAGGACAGTAGTGTCTAACTTCCTTATCATCAGGATATTTAACCAATTCACCTCTTAGACGTTCACCCCTTCAGTCCCACTTTAAAAAGTACTTGGCTGTCTTCCTGGGACTCTGAGACTTGAATTTTTATAACATTCCTACCACTCCCAACTCTATACACCTAGATTTCAGCTTGTTTGCTTTGATAGATTTAGCACTGATAATCTGTTGCTTTCCTTTCTTAAAAAATGTTATTTATATTACTCATCTAGTTTTTCTTTCCTTAAATTCCCCTTAATCCTGAGTGTTTAGTGCTTTATCTTAATCGTATTTTTTCTGGATCTTTAAGCGCTGTTAGAAATAAACATTTATGTTTAGTTCTCCAAATTTATCCAGACAAGACATTTATTTGGTTGCATTTACTAATCCAATTTAATGAGATTAGTATTTTATCCAGGTATTTATTTTCCTAATTGTTCTGTGTGTGTCATTAGCACAAGACATGAAGTCATCTGCTGATAGAGACTGTGTAACTTGTTTACCATCTCTGCTGACTCCCTGTTCCCATTCAGTTAGACAGCTGTTCTAGGACAGCAGCAGAACAGTTCTGAGATAGTGTACAGCATTGTCTAATTCTTTTCCACATATTGATGTAACATGGGTGGTTGAATGGTGTAATTTCCACCATAGAGTTGCTATTGATCTCATCCAGTGAGTCAATGTGTGCTTGGTTTATTCTGAAATCATTTAGACAATTGAGGATGACCAAAGATTTCAGTTAAAGTCTATCTTTTGGTCTACTAGTAATGCACAAAAGAACAATGCTTAGCATTCTATAATTTCTTTATTTAATTGTCAAGAAAAGGCAATGGAGTTCTCTGATATGAATCATAAGTCAAAATAAATATTGGATGCTGTGCGGTATTCCTCAGTGCTATTCCTCATGCAGTCATGGAGAAGTTGCTAGGGATGAGCTCTCCCACCTGTAGTGTGTAGTACTGGGTCAGTCTCCTCATCTTTGGCTTCAATTTCATCTGTAGAATGCAAAAATAATAAAAATAATAATAATAATAATAATAATAATAATAACAACAACAACAACAGTATCTCCTTCCTGTTGATAAATGATAAAATAATTAAATTATGTATTTGGAACATGGTAAGTCTATTTTATTATTATTATTATTATTATTATTATTATTATTATTATTATTATAAAGAGAAAAGAGTTAAAAACTGATAGGTAGCTGTAGAAAATTTCAAGCCTGGCTGTCTCCTGTAGCATTCATTTTTCTGGAAGGACACTATATTTCTGTCTCTTTTGCTATGGCCTTGTGAAATCTTTCAAATTTCTGAACATTTACTCCACTAATATTGGAAATTCTTCACATAATATGCCAGAGATTACTTTTAGATGAGTTCTTCAAAGGAAGTAAATGTCTCTGGGGGCAGTGAAGGAAGGAAGGAAAGATAAAGGGGGAACAGTGGCAATCCCGGTGACTTCTATAGTAACTCCATTTTTTGTTATACTACAGTCCCTTTAAATTGTAGATGCAAAATTGAATGATAGGACATAAAGCATGAAATGTGCTAAGCCAGTTCATACCTCATGGAGCATGCAACCTATTACTCATGGTCTAGAGATCATCATACTTTGTATGTTGACCATATTCTCTATGCTTATGTTCTTGAAAGCTTTGTTTTATTATTAATGGAACTAGTGATTTGGTCCAGAAGAACTTAAGGCCAAGACAAGATGCATAATAAGCTTAATGTTTTAAAATGCTTCAGGGTTAAGCAAATGTTCTCAGATCTGATCTCAGTTTATTCTTAGTATTTTTTGGGGGGTGAGGGTGTATGGCATTTTACTCTCAGTACCTTCTGATGTGCTTATATCATTTTGTTCTGAGGAAAAAATATTCTGATAAAGCATATGTAGTAGATTTATACCCTCCCTACATCAAAAACGTCCATAGCTTAATCTGTGGAACCTGTGAGATGTTATCTTGTAAGGCAAAAGGAACTTTACAGATGTGATCAAGTTAGGATATCTAGATGGGATTATCCTGAATTACATGGGCAGACCCAACAAAAACAAAAGGGTCCTTATAAATGAAAGAAAAAGGCACAAGAGTCACTGTGAGAGTAAGGAAGTATGAGAAAGCCTTGACTGGCCACTGCTGGTTTTCAAGACGTAGGAAGGGGCCACGACCCCAGAAAAGCAGGCCGCCTGAAAAAATCAAGGGAACAAACTCTCCTCCAGAGCCTCCAGGAGGAATGGAGCCTGGCCAACACCTTGGTTTTAGCCCAGGGAATTCCACTTTAGGCGTCTTACCTCCAGAAAAGTCAGATTATAAAACTATATTGTTTTAGGCATTTAGTTTGTAGCAATTTGTTAGCACAAAAAGAAACTAATGTAGTAAACATTTTTTTTTTTAATTTAAACTTTACAGAGACAGGCAAGAAAAGCATTTCAAATGTATGGATTACCAAGGTAGCACTCTCATACTATAACACAATGTCTCTAAGTACAGTCTGGATTGGACAGTTTTATTTATTTATATATGAAAATACAGATTAATATAAATATTTTTCTTAAAAACTTACATATAGCAATGTATACTTAACTGGATTTATTCTATTTGTAAACACTTCTAACCTAGGATAGAATAATTAAATGATGTTATAGATTGTACACAGTATAACACATAGGGACATATAGAAACACAGCCCCCAATTAATGTAAGCCGTATTCATTGTTTACACATGATGGATTGTAGAAGCTGATTGACTCAGTGGACCTAGAAACTCTGTTTTCCCTCATTGCTACTGACTGATTACCTTCGCAGTCATTCTCTCCTTTGTTTTGGCAACCTCCATTTACTCTATGCTAGCTTTTCAATGAGGGCTGGTTTGAGGTAGGCTGTGTGTATAAAAAAAGTTGGTTGGGACAAATGGCCAGAATCAGTCCCTCAAGCACTCCGCCTGTCTGAGCTTCCCAACATCCAGAGCACCACACAATGTGGACCTCACACCACTTTTACTTGCTGTAAGTGAAAACAAACAGCAAATGGTGGAATTTTTAGCAAAGAAAGAAGCAAGTATATGTGCAGCTGATATGATGAAAAGCAATCGTAAAGAGGAAATGGAATCTAAAATTTCTTCTCAAAATTCTCTAAATCCTTCTCCAGGGGAGGAGAGTTCTGGAAAAGACTCTTCAAACAGGCTTTCCAACAAACCTGGCACTGATGATTCATGGCCTGTGTCAGATGATGAAGACTTAGAAGTTGATACCAAGGTTGAAGAAGAAAAGAAGCAGCACAGAAGTTGTGCATGAGAGGATTAGGAAACATACATGCTGCTGCTGCTGCTGCTGGGTGTACTCAACAAAGAAAAAGGGACAAAACTGATAAACAGCAATTTCCTCTTACGCAGAGTGAAGCTTCTGATGGTAGTATTCCTGGCTTGCATATGAAGGAAGTAAAGAAAAATGAAAATGACAAATGGACATTAGAAGAATCTGTGACTAAACCAATGTTTGCGAAGGCTAATTCACTAACTGATGGTCTACTACAAGTGAATGATGACAGCAGTTCAAGTGAAACAGGTCAGGATGAAGGAAGACCTGCAAAGAACATATCTGATGAAAATAAGGTCAAAAGCAAATTAATTCAATGGATGACTTTGATGACTTAATTCAGCCATCTGAAACAGCTTCAGTGGGCAAGTTGCCTTACTCTAATTATAAGAATTCCATGTTGCTCATTGAACAACTTGGCTTGGAGTGTAAAGATTCCGTGAGCTTACTGAAAATCTAGGATGCAGTTCTTTCATATGAAAGATTAATAGAACTTAAACAAGGTCACTGTGAACTACTTAAAAGAAAAGTAAAAAATATGGAACATAAGGTTAATGGACGACGAAAGGAGCTATAAGAAACAAAAGAGATGGCATTACAGTTAGAGCATCAAAAAGTGGAATGGGAACAAGAACTCTGCAGTTTGAGATTTACCTTAATACAAGAAAAAGCAAAGAGAAGAAATGCTGATATGTTGTATGAAAAAACTAGGATGCATTTGAGAAGAAAAGAGGAGCAACACAGTAAAGAAGTTGAAAAGAAACAGCAATTGGAATTAGCTCTTCGAACACCAGACATGGAATTGAGGACTGTAAGAATCACTCTGCATCAGTTTATAGAAGAGCGAAATGACACTCAGAGGCAACTTTCTTAAGAACAGAATGCCAGAATATTATAAGACAGGATTCTGACCAGTCACCTTTGCAAACAAAAGGAGACAGAAATGGTGCATACAAAAATGAATTCTGAGGTAGTTATGAGACAACCTCAACAAAAACTGGCTGATACTCTAGAAAAACAATCTATGTCAGAGGCTTCGCTGGAGGTTACATCACGTTACCGAATTAATTTAGAAGATGAAACACAGGATTCAAAGAATAAATCGAGGCAAATCAGAAGTCAATTGGAAGAAGCACAAGGTCAACATGTAGAGGCTACAGGATGTGCTAAGAGGACACAGGATCACTTGCAAAAGCTTGAAATCAAAAATGACAACTTAAAAGTAATCAAAAAGCAAGTGGACAAAATTGAACAGCTTCAGAAAAACCTTTTAAACACAAGTTTGTCTCAGGATGAAAAGGAACAGTTAAGGAAATTGACTGAGTTAAAACAATCTCTAGAACACAGTTTGGATCAAGAAGTGAAGAAAAATAGTGAATTAGAAAAAGATTTCTGGACTTAAGAAACCCTTAAAAATGACAAGAAATAAGTTAAATGAAAATAAAAATGGAGAGCTTAGTTTCCATGGAGATTTAAAACCCGATTAAATTGAAGCGGACATTCAGATAAATACACTAAAACATAAGATTGATGATCTTACAGCAAAATTGGAAACTTCATCTTCAAAATGCTTACATCTAGATGCAAGAAATCAAGTTCTTCAACAGGAGCTATTATCTATGAAAGCAATGCAAAAGAAATGTGAAAAACTAGAGAATAATAAAAAGAAGTTGAAACAGAAAGTAGTAAACCTCAGGACTCATACAGAAATGAATATGGTAGAACACAGCCAAGTAGAACTGTATAAGCGGGAGTTTGAAGAAAGAGCAAGACAGGAAATAGTAGAAAAATGAAAAGAAGTTGATCTGTTTTTACAGGCACAAGCAGCATCTCAAGAAAAGTTAGAGCAGTTGAGAGAAAATAATAATGCTTCAATAAGAAGCCACATGGAACTCAGAATTACAGACCTGGAATTTGAGCTCTCCAAAACAAAAACTTCTCAATATTCTAGTTAAAACAGAATTGGAAAAATACAAGCAACTTTACCTGAAAGAATTAAAAGTTAGAAATTCATTGAAAAACAAACTAAACATGACTAATGAGAGGCTAACAGAGACGAATGCCAAGCTTCTTGAGGAGAACCAGCAGAACAGAACTTTACTCAGCACTCTTACTATGAGGCCAGCGCTGGAAACACCTTGCTTTGGAAATCTTACTCCAAGAGAAAACTTAGTGATTCCTACCACAAACCTGTGGACTTATGATAACATTGAGATGTTCTTTGCCAAGATGCAGTAGGAATTGGAAGAGAATATAACTAGAGAACTTGAAGAAGCTGCTGCTGAATTTGAATCAATCCTGTAGAGTTCCTCCAGTAGGATCTACTGATGTGTCAAATCCAACTCAATATCTACTTTTGAAAACAGCACAAGAATATGCACAGATTTTGAGGAAAAATTATATGATCTGAAAGATAAATGTAAAAATGTATATACTGGTCTGTTTATATAAATTTTAATACTTTCCCATTAAACACAGGACATGTGAAAATCTTTATTTAAGGAAAATACTTTTGTATTGTGAAACAAAAAGTTCATTGGGTGAAGATTATATTAATCTTATGTGAACTTCTTAATTCACCTCCTTTCTACATCTATCTGCATCCTGCCTCTGCCTCTCAACTTTCATGAAGTCTCATAGAAATGAGCATCTCTTCTTGGCCAAGGTTAGCAGCTCCAACTTCACACTTGATCCAATTCTCCTTTAGGAACTGGCCATTAATCTCCCTGCTCCTTCTGCTGGCATCTTAATTTTCTCCTTCTTGTCTATTTTCTCTATTCTACTTTCAAATATGACATATTTCCCCACATCCCCACCATCAAAAAATAATTCTGTCACATTTTATGATGCTACCCTACAAATCTCTTCTTTTTATCATATACTTTTGAAAGAGTAATCTACAACCTCTTTTTCTATTAACATGTGTTTGTGTTTTCCATAGATATTACCCAGATTTGTTTTACAAATAAAGGGGATGCTGATTCAGTGACAAATTCACTCTTAAGCAGAACCTGAACTAACTATAAGGATGGTTTAGGTAAAATACACTGAACATAAGCACCTAAATACAAATTCAAAGGTTCCACTGTAGTCTTCACTCTGCTTGAAATATTGGCAGTATTTGACATTACTGATTACACATCATTACCACTTATAAACCTATTCTTTACCATCTAGACAATTGCTAAGCTAGAAGATTGTTGTGATCATTGACTTTTTCCTATTCCTAAAGCCAGTATTCAAGCAATCACCAGTCCTATTTTATCAGGAAAATAGAATACATTGTAAATATTTTAATGGAGAAAATTTAAAACAGAAATTGTCAAAAAAGGTTGAGGAAGGAAAAAAAAAGAAAGCAATTTCACTTGGATCAATAAAGCAGGAGCACAAAGGGAAATGGCTTTACAGCATCCAGGAACTCAGTGCAAGTGGTTGGAGTCTGTGCTCCAAGTCGCTTCTGATTCTGCCAACAGAAGCTGAGCAGTCTGTGGAAATCTGGAAGTCTGCACCACTGGCATCACAGTCTGCTCTAGAACTCAGAAGAGGGAAAGAGAGTCATTTCTCCCCTACTGTTTACATCTCCTGCCTGTCACTGGCAGAACAGAAACAGAAACCAGTTATCAAAAAGCTTGAAAAATGTAGTTTGTGGGATTCCTTGCTCCTTCCAATTTAAAAGAGCTCAAATCATTGGGAGGAGTTAGGGAAGCAGAGTCTATATTGCCTGGAAAAATTGGGGAAATAAAAGAAAGAAAGATACAGTCACTCAGATTGTTATGGAGAAAAGCATTACTTCTACAGCTTCACACTTTTCTTCTGCTGCTTCCTCACCACTCTCAGCCTTCACAGAACTGAAGGGAATTGGGGCCTCGCTCTGAATGAGGCTTTGGCTCACGAGAATGTTACTGCTCGTTTGATCTTCTAACCAGACCACTCAGAATTTCTCCATATCAGCCATGAGGGTGTTTTGCTTTCTTATCATTCATGTATTCATGGGAGCAGAACTTTTAATTTCCTATAAGAACTTTTTCACAACCTTGGTGACTGTTGAGCCCAACACGCCTAGCTTTTGGCCTTTCTAGGCTCTTGACATGCCTTCCTCACTGAGCTGATTTGTAGCTTTGGATTTAATGGGAGAAACGAGTGACTCTGTCTCTTTCACTTGAACATTTAGAGGCCATTGTAGGGTCATTAACTGGCCCGATTTCAATAGTCTTGTGTTTCAGGGGATAGGAAGGCCCGAGGAGAGGGAGAGAGATGGGGAATGGCCAGTGGGTGAGATAGTCAGAGCACACATGACATTTATCAATAAAGTTTGCCATTTTATATGGACATGGTTCATAGCTCCCCAAAACAATTACAATAGGAACATCAAAGATCACTGATTATAGACCACCATAACAAATATAATAATGAAAAAAGTTTGAAATATTATGAGAATTACCAAAATGTTACACAGAGACAAAAAGAGAGCAAATGCTGTTGGAAAACCAGTGGACTTGCTTGATACAGGGTTGCCACAAATTTTCAATTTGTAAAAAACACAATTGTCTGTGAAGTGCAATAAAGCAGAGCACAATAAAATGAGGTATGCCTGTATGCATATGTTCCCATTTCTGAATGGACCATGAAATCATACTTGCTATTTGTTACTTCATTCTTCCATTTTCTATTCATGTTACTTTTGCCTTCAGCCAGTAATACTTCATCTGGTTGGGGTATCTTCTGGTGGGTGACAAAACTTTCATTCATTCTGTGAGCCCTTAATGATCTTTGCATGGCAATGCAGGACTGTAAAAGTAACTATAAGCTGAAAATTAGAAAACAAAAATAAATGTTCTTTAAAGTTGAAAAAATTTCTTTTAAATTTCAAAGAAAATTTAAATTTAAAAACTGTCTTTAAAAAATTTAAATGAAAAAAAAGTAAAGGTCACAGACGGATGCAACAACTTGAAAAGATGATTATTCTGTGACCTTTAAATTTTTGTCTACATTGAAACTCTCTTATTATTGGTTATAACTGCACAGGCAACTGAAAACATAGTAAAACTAATATGGACTTAGTACACTGTTAATTAAAAACATTAGAAACACTGAAAATTAAAGTGTTTTTTTTTCTTTTTGTAAAATCTCACCAAGAATAGTTTGAATGGTGCTTGCTTTCTTTATGTCATACAACTTACAGCAGGAGTAAGCATCTTTTCTATACATTGGTGAATTGTCATATTTCTTTTTAAATGGTTTCAGCTTCCAAAATTTTAGCCTTTGCATTTTCAATTTCATGAAATATTATCTGTACAAGTTCCTTTAATGTGGAACTTCCCCAGGGACATCATCATCCTTTCTATCACTTTCTTCATTTCTATCAATGACTTCACCTTTGTTAGGTTCCACATATTTAGTTTCTCCAGTGGTCAACATTAGAGATTTCATCTATAAAATTCCATTTATGTCCCACTCAGATTTTACTTCCAGCAATATCACTTTTCATTACTTTGTTGAACATTAATCTTTGTTAAAAAATTCCCTCTTTTAATTACCTATTTTTGTCAATGGTCACATAGGTTTATCACTAGATATCAAGAGACAACATAACTACTTTCTTTCTAAGCATGAACCAAATAAAAGATGCCCAGTGACCCATCATCAGTGGACTTTGAACAAGAAGAGGAATGATTTGTCACTATCATGATGCACACATTATTTATATAGTGATTTGTGGTTTGCAGAGCTGGAAATGAAGACTGTATTTCATACAATTACTCAAAGTTAATACACCATGGTACTTGAAATTTGAGCTGTGTTGTTAGGAGACTGGTACTTAACTAAACCATACCAGCGAAAATTTGTGCATATTGGAACCACACAAAGTAAGAACTATTTGTACATATTGCTTCCACTTGATGATAGAATGCTGCTGCACATCCCATATTTATGGCTTTTCTGGATCAGATAATATCCAGTTCATAAAGAAGAGTCCCATTTGCAGAATTTAAATCCCCAGTCAGGACTAAATAGCAAGCCAAAATCTGTTTCTTAAAAGTAGAAGAGTTATTTGCAAAAGATTTGCAATTTTGTTTGAAACCCTAGAGCTCTAAGATACTGAGACTTGACAGAAGCTCTATACAAATCCCTAAAATTTTTCAATTTCCTTTCCTTCCGCAACTCCACAGGATGGCATTATTTGCATTTGCTGACAATCTTAGTTCTGAATTTCATGATTTTACATCTTGAGAAAATAGTCAGCTTCCTAAAAATGCTCTCTGCTTCCCATTTTTTCAACTGTCATGATTATGATATAGTGGTATTTATAAAATGAAAATCTGACCATGTGATTTGTCTGCTTAAAATCTGTCAATGTTTCCTGAAAACTTTTAGGACAAAGCCAAAACTCTTTAGCTCAGAAAGAGGGCTGTTCTTGATATAGCATTCATTCGATTTTCAGCCCTTTCTATTAGACACTATGTCCATTATAAACATTTGCAATTCTGAAGAACATTTCTTTCTCTGAAGAACCACAGATCACTAAAATGACTTTCTTATTCCTGTTCTTTCCACATGGTGCTCTCATCGCCTAAACCTCCAACTTTACCTCTACAACTTTTGGTTATGTAACACAACAATCCTAAAACAGATCTTTGGGCATGCCTTTTATGATCCATCTAATTGGAATAATTACTGTCTTCTGATTTTTTGCTACCACTGTTTTAAAATTTATGATATCAGGTTGTGCTTTATTTGTATTTTCTTGTGCCTTCCACTGCTTTTTGGTAACAAGAAATGTATTTATTTTGTCCCTAATTCTTAGTACAACAAAGCACATTCTTTTGTAATTATTTTTTTCCCCTTGTCTGTGACAATATACTCTCTTGGTCTCCTCTTTTGTATTTAGTTACTGTTATTCATCATTCTAAGTCTCTGGATCTTCTCTTGTCCATATCATTGTATTGGTTTTGCTCAAGATCTGGGCCAAAGATTTTCTATTTTTGTTTATTTTTATATTCTTTCCTAGTTATTCCATTAGAAAATACCACTCAAGCTAGGGAATGCTATCCAAAATATTTAACCACATCTTATATGCATTTTTTCTCTATTTCCAATTGGCACAATGGAAAGAAGTATATAGGGTGCAGTGAAACAAAACAAAACAAATAAACAAACAAAATGAGGCTCCAGCGCTAAGATCTTTAAAATTTTCCTTGAATTATGATGGATATATAGCAGGTTGGAAGGATCAGTGATTCTTTGTACACATTCACAGGGAGCTAGCGTAGTCAGGAAATTCCATCAGTTCTATCCTGTCACTTTGAGTTGTAGGTAAAACGTGGGTGCCTCATTAAAGACAGAGCAAGTCCTTACCCCAGAGCTGACACTTCTTCCACAGGGGTAGGGCCATCACAATTTGCTCCATAAGAACACTTGAAGGGGTACTATGAGAATTCTGGTATATCACGCAGTCACTGCTACTGTCCACTTCCCACTCATATATGGACTTTCCCTTCTACATGGCTGTACCAAAGACAGATTCTTTAGATGGTCTGAATTCTTATCTGTGACTTTTTTCCTGTCAGCAATCTTCACAAGCTGCTTTAACTGAAAAAGATGAGCAAGGGCCTCAGTGTTAGAGCAATCACAGGAACATTTTCCTTGAAGACTTCCATTCTCTAATGTTTCTCTTGACATCTTAGGTCATTTCTCTGAAGAACCATCAATCTCCACAAGTGCAGATTTCCGTGTCTACAATACTGATTTAACCAGAGCAGGGTAACTGCCTACATTAGATAGTTTTTCTTAACTTAATTTAAAATACTACATATTACTTACTACTTCAATCAAATTTCTTAGAATAATATACTTTCGCAGTTATCTTGCAAGAAACAGGAGCACAGAATTGTGCTCTATTATGCATCAACCAGCTCAGAAATAAATCAAGGAACTAATTAACATCTTGTCAGATTTGATTGTAGAATTTACATTCTTTACATTCATATTGGAAGAGCCATTCAACCTTAAATTTAGTAACTTCTTTTGGCTTTAAGTTAGTTCATTTACAGCTACAAACATAGTTTTATGAATAATTGTACAGGAGAATATATATTTCAACAGAACCAACTCATCAATTTAAGCAGGCCACTGATTTGACTGACATTTTCAGTGACCATTTGTTTTTTTTTAAGTTGATTAAATCTATAAAAAATTCTGTGACTATATTCTATGAATGTGAATTATAAGAAATAATGCAATGATACATTTCAGTATATGTTTAATCCATTTTTACTAGCAATAAACAATACTGTGAAGAGGATAGTGAATTAAAGAGTAAAAAAGGCAATAGATGAATGAAAAGAATAGTAAAGCTATCCTGATTATTTGAAAATAGACTAAAATTGTAGTCTTCCACAGATAATGTATAGTTTCTTGTGTCATTAATTCATTCTATTTATTTTAATCAGAGCCAAATACAAAAATGTTTCATGAGTGCCTAGTTCTTGCAAGAACTCTGTTGTGTATTATAGGGTATAAAGTTACTGATAAGAAATACAAAGCTATTTGGGAAAAGTTGTATTTTAGAGAATGTATAAAGTAATATGGTTATGTCCTATAAGCAAAGAAAAGATCTTTTTGCATTGGGCATTAAGAGATGACCCTTCTCTACCATTACTCCAGATCCTTCTTTTTCAAAGCTTCATTAACATAGGATAAAAATGTGCTAATTATTCCTAGGAGTCATAAACATATGTTCTTAGTATAAAAGTCCAGTTATAATATGCATCACGATTTAGGAGCACTTGATACAAATTACAACATTAGCACAGACAGTGACCTTGCATCTCTCTTATTCCTCACACTTACCTCTTTGCATGTAAGAGCTGAGTACAGTTGAAAGGGCCCCATCAATGTAGGTGAGAGAGAGAGAGAGGTGTTTGTGTGTGTGTGGGTATATGACAAAGAAACATCTTTTTAATACAGTTATCCTTTAGTTGAACATTCTTTCTCTCATACAAGGACCTTGAGTGGATTCACAATGCAATTAAACAATATTGATAAACAGATTTCTTAAGTAGACTTTCCTTTTTAATTCTTGTGCTTATTGTGCTCTCCCTTGAATTTCATGGATCACTCTATTTTACTCTTGTGGCACTCAATATACTGTGGAATACTTTAAAATGAAATCAATTAAATAAGAGCTATTAGCTATGTGTTTGATATAAAAATATTTGAGAAAAGTCCCAGGTGTTAGGTACCTAAGGTACTGCTAATCCACCTTCTAGATACCTGAGGTATATTCTTTCTAGCACTGAGTTACATTTGTTCACTGTTAATTCCTGGGATAATGGCTACAAATCTCTGTATAGTTCCATTCTTTGGGGAATTTGGATGAGATGTGATTAAGCCATGAGGATTTATCCTTTAGAATAAGACTGATATAAAAGTAAACAAATGATATTTCCCCATGACATACCCTGTCTAGAACTCACATTTCCATGTATCCATTTAGTGTTCTAAAAGGAGAGAAGGGAAGGAATCAGGCTATATGACCAAACATTCCAAAGCACACGCTGCTTCAAAATACCACTCAAGCCAAGCCAGAAGCACATTGCTCTCACTGAGCGCTTCAGGCCCAGTATCAGAGAATAATCCTCAGACCAGGATCCAAGTGAGAATTCTTTCTTTGTGGGAGTAGAGAAAAAACAGGAAGACTTGCATTCTTCCTTGAGGTTAGAATATTCACTCAAACTTGTCTACATGGAATTCTGGTATTGCATTTCAAGAACTGCACTTAGGACAAAAGCATAGCTTTCCCATGGAAGAGGAGTTCACATCTTCAGAAACCTTATGACCACATCTTCATAATATCATATTTCTTATCCTTGGCACTGTTTCTATGTTTCAACTTAGGATCAAGAGTATGGGCAACTCAGCACCTCAAGAATGCAGGTGATTGTCTTTTAGATGTGGCCCTAAAAACATCTGAGGTTTATCATGACATTTCTAAAATTAATATGTCCCAAGGACACATTAAATATTTGGCCAAGCACGTACATTATGGTTCAATTCCCTTCTCAAATTATGCACAGCTTATAGCCAGATTTGCCAGATGTTGTAATTTGCATCTTAAAATAAATTGATCTATAATATTCAGTTTCAGTAATACAAAATATGCAAAATTTGTCCTCATTATCTTAAATTCTAACAATATCAAGATAACTTAGTCTTTGAGAGAAAATTAAGTTCCTTTCCCTTATTTCTTCTTTTCTTGCTTATCCTGGCCAGATACCTTACTGGATGAAAAATTCATATTTTGAGACTCATATTTTTGATTCTCAAAATTGTCAAAGACATTAAAAGAAAGGAAAAATACAGGTCAATAAGCTGAATAAGCATTGATGCTAAACTCCCAAACAAATATTGCCACTGCAAATCAAGAATAGTGAGCATTAAGCAATGTATATATAATTGCTGAATCACTCTGTTGCACACTGGAAACCAACATAATATTGCATCATAAACTGTACTTTGATAAAAATATGTAAAATTGCCTTAGTATTGGAGAATGAATCAAGATCATTTGCCACATTAAAAAAATCAAAGTCATATGACTATTTTAATAGATGCACAAAAATTAATAGAAGTTAACACTTTTCATAATAAAAATAATATCAAAGTAGGAATGGAGAGGAGGAATTCCTTAACCTAGTAAAGGACCACTAAAAATAATGACAAGAGCAAAACAAATAAATATCACAATGAACTTCATGAGTTGAAGGATTTTCATTGAAATCAAGCTATTTTTCTGACTGTGGATTTCTGCTGACCTTCATATCCAGCCATTATAGTAAGATAAGATAAATAAATGGTACAAATATTGGAAAGATAGGCATAAATGTGTCATTATTCATAATTGACATGGTTTTCATATGCAGAGAACCCAAAAGAGAACACAGATTAATTGTAATTAATAAGTGAATCAAGTTTTCTAGAAATCATTATATTTATATATACATAAAGAATATTAAATTCACAAAAAATATAAAACTTAAAATATCACAAAAATTTAAACAAAACTAAAAAAGGAGTTCTATATATTTACATATACAACTACAAATCAATAAAAACAATTTCAAGTTTATCCTCTCAAAATGGAGGATTATGTCATGTTTTCAGACTGAAAGATTTGATACTGTAATTACATGAATTCTGTCCAAATTTTCTGGATATGTAACGCAATTCCAATCAAAATTCTAACAGATTTTTTTTGTGTGTAACTTGATAGAGTTACTTAAATTCATATGACAACACAGAGGTGAAAGACTAGCCAAGACAATCTTGGAGAAAAACAAATTTGGGGGGCTTACATTACTAGTTATCAAGCCTTAGAATAAGCTACATGAATTTTAGCAGTATTATTTCATTTTATCTCCACACTGATTATTATTTATTCCTGTATCCCCTAGGGTTTAAACTATAAATCTTCAATTACATCCCACCTTCAAATAATAAACTTCTTTATGCCTAGTACAGGACACTTACAATCTTACACTTTCAGTTCTGCTCTCACATTTTGTTTCATTGCTGTCATACAGTTTTATGTTACATATGCTATAAATGCTACAATATACTTTATACTTTCAGTATTTCTGCTTTATTCACTCATTTTAGAGTAACTAAGAAATATTTAAAAACTATTTTCCTTCATTTTCACCATTTCCAGTTTTTACTTCTTTTTGTAGATACAAGCCCCTGATGTCATACCCTTTTGTCTGAAGAATTTTAATATGTATTGTAGGGCATGTCCACTGGAAATGGATTCTTTCAGATTTTCTTCATTTCAAAAAATCTTTATTTTGTTATCTTAATTTTCAAAAGATATTTATGCTGACAGTTTCTAGTTTTTTTCCTGGTCCTTTAAAGATGTCAGCCTGTTGTCTTCTGTCTTCATCTGTACCTTGAGGAAAATAAGGTTTGCTGCCCCTCCTCAGCACCAGAAGACTTTTCTTTCATAGGATGATGGCTTTGGGTGGAGGCTCATCCCTTACTTGAATTATTGGCTCCATCCATCGTCCGCGGTGGCATCACACAGGGGAGCCTTCTCCAGTCTTCTCGTCTGTACCAATCTTTCATGAACTTAGAGGTCTGTGGAGGTTTTGCAAGTAAATATAAAATCTTTCTATGTCTGTAACCGCCATAGTTTCTATATTCTCATTCTAGCTCATGCTTAGCTAGAAGTAATTTATTTAAAAAAAAAAGGAAAAAGTAGCTGGGTTCTTTTCACTCTCTTACACTTGTGGCATGTTTTCTTCCTATGCGCTGCTACAGTCAGCCAGGGCTCAGGCCCTGTTTCTTCCCGCTCAGGACCTTAGATTTTAGATTACCTGGTTTTCCTGTGATCTCAGTGTCCTGATGGCTTTAGAGAGTTTTTTCCTGTTAGGTTTGGAGTGATGCTTTTCTTGCAATCTGCATCTTAGGCTAATCAATATTTTGTTTCATGAACAATACAAAGATCTTTTTTTATATACTCTGAATTCTTTATGCCTTACTCCCAGTTTATGACTATTATTTTACAGTTTGTTATATACATCTTTTCCTAAGTCCACATGTTAGAGATTTTTATTATTGCTATTTGAAATTTGTATTTAAATATCCTGAAAAGTAAGTCTACCATTTAATTTACTTGCTATTTTTTCTTCATAACAGACCATCTTTTTTGTTTCATTAAAGCACTTTTACAGGATGCACTCCTTTTCATGAGTTTGTAAATAGTAAATACAGGCTATATTTGAAATATTATCTATCCATCATTTTTAAAATACAGCTTCACTAGTACACAATTCAAAGTTCGCATTTATTTTCTCCCAAGCACTTTGAAGATATTCCACTGATTTCTGATTTCCATTGTTGAATAAAGAAGTTGGATATCAATCTAAATATTTTTGTTCTTTTTATGTATTTCTTTCTTCTCTGCAGTTTTACTACTGTATATCTAAATATGAATTTCTTGGTATTTATCCTGCTTGATATGAAAATCTGTATATAAAAAAACCATGCTTTTCAACAGTTCTGCAAATTGGGCTATTATTTCTTTGACTACTGCTTTATGTATTTGTGGCTACACTTTTAAATTTGCCAATTAGTTTTAGGACTTAACATTTATGAGAGAGAGGAAGTTCTTTGTAAATTTTAATTATTGTCATAGGCTGTATTCAAAATATACAGGGAGGGAGAAAAATCACATATTACAAAATAAAGATAGCCAAAGGGAGAGAAAAAAATGTACTTCAGTATTTACTTTTTTCAGGATGGTAAAGAACTTTCAGGCTATATTCTCCACAACCTGAGGGGATAAAAAGTCTCAGGAGTGGAGCTAAGTTGAGAGTCTTCCTTCCTCTGAGAGGGGTAGGAAAAATAATTTTAAGCTATACTGGGGAGAAGAGAACTCATTATTCTTAGCATAGCATCATACACCCTGTGGGCTTTCAGGAATGTAACTGATGATAATGCCGATGCAACAGACTTACATGTACTTCTCTTTAGTCCTTGACATTTTAGCTTTCATTATTCTGCCTAAATGTAACAAAGTAAACTACAAAGTCGGTCAATATAAACTGGAATTTCAAGAGGTGTAAAGATGTCCGATTTCAAAATAATAATTCTTTCTTTCTTCTGGATTCTTCCTTTATTCAAAACCACTTCCAGTGACAGCTTTTCTCTTTATTATTCCTTTACAGAAATCATCCCTGATTGCAATGAGCTCTGTCTCCAATTTTTGTGACAGGCATCTCAGAATTATGGCACTAGCATTTACCCTCTTGTTCACATTAAACTGTTCCTTCTGTTCTTGGAATAATTCAGAAGATATGATATTTGAGCAATGCAGGCTTAAAGGACACAGGCAATTTCTACTGATGTCAACGTTGTGACCTCTTGTTCTTAAAAGTCCTGACCCTTTAGACCATCTCTAAAGCCAATATGGATGGACTCTGCTTTCAAGGCAAACAGGAAGAGGATGATTCATAGAAACAAGGACATGATTTTATTTCAGCTCTTTCATTTTATATATTAGGAAACTTAAGTGTACAAGAAGTTCTAATTTGCTCAAAGCACACATTTTGTGTGATTGAAGTTCAATACAGAAAATATTACAATTAAAAGGTTGATTTTTTAAAATGGTAGAAAGATATGTTCTTCAGTTTATTACTGCCAACAGCCTAATTCATCCAGTGATGGGTATGAAGTAGTCTTGTACTCGTTGCACACATCTGCTCTTACCTATCCATTTTTCTCAGTGTTTTTCATGGATTTTTCCCCATCTAAATGGGACAGTAGACCATAGACCTTGGAAAATTATTTCTCACTCTTGTCAATTTGTCCACATGGGTTTTTGAAAGATAAACAAATCCTTGGCAAAACAATATACTTTTTTTGTTTGTTTTGTAATGTCAATCTTTTCATTTAGCACCATTATCTGTTTTCTCTATAATCCATGTTTAACAGTTGGTGGGTTCCTACATCTTATGGAGAAAAACAACCAGATAAACTCCTTCACATCAGCAACTAACAATTCATTATACTAATCTTAGTTTTGTTTGTATTTAAAAGGAAGACTAGATGAAAAAAATTTTATTTAAATGGTAAAACTTTAGATTTAGTATCAGAAGGCTAAAGGCTAATTTATTGATAGAATACAGAGTCACATGGGGTAGAAGGTTGTAAGCTTTGCCTCTTACCGCTATTTAATAGCCACCAAACTTTGAAAGTGATCATTGATTGCCACCTTGAAAATGTTGCCATGTTTCAGGTTTCTGATGTGTTACTACCAAGTTTGGGTGGCAAACAGCATTTGCTGGAGCAGATGCTAACATGCCCATTTCTCCCTCTCACCTTTTAAACTTAGCAACTAATTTAGATGTGAAAAAGTGCCAGGCACTTTTCCAAGTACTTTACAAATATTATCTGTGTAGTCCAAAACACATCTTTTGGGGTAGTCTTATTTTTAATTCCATCACATACATGAAGAAACTGAGGTTAAATAATGTGTCTGGTTAACAAATAGTCATGTAATTTATTTTTTAATGGTTAACAAGGATCATCCCTCAATAGATTCTGAAGGCATGTTAAGTTCAGATTTAAAGCAACTTTACAAAGAAAGGGAAAAAAAACTTCCTCATAACTTGAGAAGGAGATGAGAAATTTTTTAGCATATAATCCTCAATGGTTTTGTTATTCATTACACCAGGAAATGTGGAGTGAACAGTGGGATAACTGGAGTTTCAGACTGGTGGGATATTCTCTTTCCCAGGAACATAGAAATATTTGGATTTTATCTGAGACTAAAATTTTACTAGTCTTACTATATAATCCTTGAATATATGAAAATCTCATCACCTGGAGAATTTACATAGTTATTATTCTCTCATAACATAAGCAGACATAAAACCCAATGTCTGTTGACTCTTTTTGAGGAATGAAAATACTCACTCTAGTCCTGATGCAACTAATTTCTTTCACAGTCACATCTACTAGCTGGTGCCATGGAATCTACTTTTTTAAGAACATAATCCTGCTTTATCAAACTATCTACACTTTAAAATTTGAAAGTTTCATTATGAAAAAATAAAATGAAGATTATTGATTAGATTCTATTATTGGAGTTGTTCATTTATTTTAGTCATAGAGAAGTTATATCACTAACTACTTTAGCCTTTCTTAGATATATGAAAAGTATTAACTTCTCTTATCAGAAAATTTTAATTTAAAACATATTCTTATGTTTATGTTTTCAAATATTTTAAGAAATAATTTAAGAAGCTAATTATAGCACTTATGCAACATCCATGCAAATGGAATAAAAATAATATACTGACATTTGGCAGTATTTGCATTCTTGACATATAGAGATACAATTAATTTTACACAAAATTGCTTAAATAATTTGCCATCACTGTATATTCCTTTGTTTATATATATTTTTATTAAGGTATCACTGATATACACTCTTATGAAGGTTTCACAAGAAAAACAATGTGGTTATTACATTCACCCTTATTATCAAGCCCCCCTCCCATACCCCATTGCAGTCATTGTCCATCAGTTTAGTAAGATGCCACAGAGTCACTACTTGTCTTCTCTGAGCTACACTGTCTTCCCCTTGACCCCACACACACAATGTGCACCAGTCATGATACCCCACAACCCCCTTCTCCCTCCTTCCCCACCCACTCCTTTGCTTATATTTTAGCATGATTTTCCTTGTCTAATTCTTAAATTCTTTCTCCTTAATCTGCTATTAATAGTAATAATTTTTTAAACAGACTTCTGATAGCAGTAAGGAAATCCTTTATGCTTTTTACCTTTTCACTCGGTATTCACCTTTCCAAAATGGAAAAATGACACATTTATCTGATTTTTACATAATGGAGCTCATTCAATATTTATTGAAGGTACCATAACTATACCTTATCAGTAGTTAAGCACTGTTCTTACAAAGGGAATGAGAAAGATAAACAGGCTGCTTTGCTGTATATTATACAACTTGTTACTCATTGTCATTAGTGTTGAACTACAATAAAGTACCAAAAAAATGATGTGATGTATCTATAAATTCATTAGAAAAATAAAATAAACATTTACTATTTTGTATAATTTCTCTTTATCACTTTCTTTGTCTTTGTATATTTGTATATTTATTAATGTAAAATGCAACACATAAAACTAAAGCTCCAGCTTCTGCCCCTTCCAAAAGCCTCCATACCCAAAGTAAGTGGTGCCCTGAATTTGGATATATCCTTCATCTTTGTGTCTTTAAATATATAAAAATCCAATATTCTATTGTTTTATATGGATTTTAAAAATTTAAATAGTGGATATTATATAGTATTTAAATTTACAACTTTCCTATGTTTGCTCAACATTATGATTTTGAGATTTATCCACATTGGTTCCTATAAGCTTGTTTTTTTCCATGTAATCCTGTATACACAAAATTCCATTTTATTTTTAAATCATATCTTATTTAAGATTCTGAAGAACATATAGATTGTTTATTGATTAAAGACAACAAATTTTACTGCACTTAACTTCTTTAATCTTTACGTGTCTCCTTGTCAGAGCTATACTATAGGTAGGAGATGTAGGGTTATAATTTGGGAGGGTAAGGAAGAGATTTTTTACAAAACGCCATTAAGAGTAAAGAGTAACAAACCCTTTTAGGGTATAAATTGAAAAAAAAAATATATATATATATATTCCTTCCTCTCTACTTCCTTCCTTTCACAAATATTTGAGAGGTTATTATGTGTCAGGCAATCTTCTAGGCTCTTGGGATATAACAGTCAACAATGCAAGGGTCCCTGAACACCTGGACTTAAACCTAGCACTATTCTTGAGGTTTATCTCTTTTTGAGGCCTCTAAAACCCTTATATTTTGCTCTCCAGCTCTACTGGTCACTATCACTGTGCATTTTTACACTTTTAAGACATAAGAAGCTTTATCCATTTTTTCATAATAAAAGCATACAATTTTGAAATGTCTTGAAACATAAATCTATCCTGTAGTGTCTAGTTGTGGATAAAATTGCAATATTTCCAGAATCTCTCGCCTGGCTTTAGTACATCTCCATATCAATAGGTGTTTCCAAGGGGTGGAGAGAAGCAGTACATCTCCATATCAATAGGTAATTACATAGGGGAGGGAAGGCATATATGGACCAGAGAGGTTGAGTGGGGCCCTTTTGCAGCCCGGTTGCAAGACACACAGGTGAGCAGAAGTGGACGACTGCTTGTAAGCAATAAATGGGTTTCTCCCACTTTATTTCTCTCTTTGATTTCAGTTCAAAGGTATTTTACCCTGGGATTTTCCTCCTGGAGTTACATAGTAAAGAGGGCATTGTGGGTAGAGAAAATGGCAAGGTCAAGTGGCAAATGTGATTAAACACATGTGTTTGAAAATTGCTGTACTCCACAGGAAATATGCGTAGGATTCCAAAAAACAGAAGTCTGCAAAAGCAGATTGGGCCATATTGTAGATTGTTGCTTTGATGATCAGCTTTGAGTTAAGAACATTTCCTCTTCTAGGTTTAAATATTTTAATTAATTAGTGCTACATAAACTTCATTTACTTAATCTTTTTTTTCTGTGTGCAAACTGCAAAGGTAAATGTCCTTCTTATACAGTGGTAATTGCTGAAATTATGAATAAGGTTTTCATTAAAGAAGAGCCCTCAATTGTTTATTACAAAATGTGCGTTAAACCCACAAAGATTTATTCCACTTATTTTCACACTGATAAATTCCAAGTGTTCCTACACGTTATAGTAACTGGAAAAAGATAATACCACCAACTTCATGTAAAAAATAAAACCCTGATATTATAAAAATTTACCAAAGATTTTCATGAAATTTCTTTTTTCATACAGAATATGAAAAAAGAAACACAAAACATACTAATTATCATTTTGTTTTTGCTGTCCAAATCTTAATAGACACATTATATATTTTTCTTTTCCAAATCATTGCTGACTCTTTAAACCTAGTTGGGTAGGCAAGTGTTTATTTTTACATTGTCTAGGGTGGACAAGACAGGAACTATCTCAGCTATAATAATTAACTAGAAATTATTAGTGAATCATCATCATTCATAAGGCTTGTGAAGTATTAGAGCAGAGATGACATTCCTTAAGAGTGGTTCAACCAGAGGTCCATCTGAGTAGAAATAAAATTGTATTTGAAGTTCATTTAACTCAGCGTATCAGGGACAAGCAATTACCAGTATCTCTGGGCATAATGGGTATTAGTTTGCTAAGGATCCATTGTAACTTACTTTCTGATATTAAGGAAGCAGGCAGTACACATCTGTCTTAAGACTGTGCTTCTACTTTCTGTTGATAGCATTAAAATTTCTAGAGATATCTGTAGCAGAGAGGATTCAAGACAATGGCAAAACCAGGAGTCACGAAAAGATAATGATGTGGACATAGGATAGATACACTTGAAAAAAGCAGGTGAATTAGTAATGTAGGAAAGGTTCAAACTACTAATACTTAGTAAAAAAGAGTCACAAATTTGAAACAATCTCAACTCAATTAATTACATAGAAATTGTGAATAATTATTAACCTAACACTCCCTGTGAATTTGTGTATGTTTTGTTTTTGATTTTATTTGTTTGCTTTGTCTATTTTGATTTTCCTTTCATGAGTTTTCCCTTTGCATAAAAGATCCTGGTACATGTTTCTCTGCCATTCAAAAATAGCTTTATATAGAAGCTTTTCAGGGAAATCTAGTCTCTCTCAAAACAGGTAATTTTAATAACCTAATTAGATTGTCTGAGTGCTTCACTGTTACAATGATAGACAATATATAAATACTTGGGCTGTCACCTGAACATTCAGCATAGCCAAATTTGCATTTGAATAGTTGCCAGAATGTATTTTTTTGCTTTTGGATCCACTGCATCATGCCTTCTTTTAGTCTTTTGTAAAAGAAAAATCTGCAGCAAAATTGCAGAAAGCCTTGTTAATTCATTTTTTAATGAATAATGCCCTTTGGCATTCTCTTTGATAGTCATGGTTTGCTGGAATGAACAGCATACACTTCTCTTTTTGGATTACTACAGCCCTTTTCAAGCCTGAATATGCCTTGGGGGTAAAATAGAGGGTTATCCATTTGTACACAGGAGGGAAAGTACTTATATGAATACCAAAATAGAAGTATTGGGGTGCATAACAAATTTGCTTAGTGGAGATTGAGAGCTAAATGAGTTTGCCTGTGGAATAATATTTTAATAGGACATATATAGATCATGCCTTTTCTTTCTATATGAATTATGCCTTCTCATATAATATGAATTAAATAATTCAGGTACATTCTCAGCAATATAGCAAATAATAATTTTTAAACCATGTTTCTCTTTGTTATTTGTATACTATTAAGAGTCAAAGTTTAAGTTATTTTAATAAACATCCATTGAGTAGCTACAAAGGTACAGTTACTATGAGAAGAACTGAGGATATAGGCAAGCATGAAGTGAAATCTCAAACTTTAGGATTTATATTATATCAGAGGAGACAAATAGCTAACTATGATGTATTGTGATAAGTGGCATAACAGAGACACCACCAGTACAGTCGTAACTAAATGAAAAAAGCAATTCATTTTCATTGAGGGACATCTGGCCAGGTTTTACAAAACATGCAACATATGCATTGAGAATTGCAGCACTAGTTGACTTGTGACAGGTGCAAAGGGATGCCAAAGCATTTCAACAGGGGGAGCACTGCAGGTAAAAAAGTGGGTACCCTTAGGTAGTAGTGAGGATGAACATACAGGAGGAGGTCTGAAGGAATATTGGGAAATGGCAAGAGATGAGGCTGCGGAAATAAGATGTCAGGATCAGTTACTACTTAAATTTGCCATTATAGAAATAGCCCCACCAGGATCTGACAGTCTAGGGCCCTTGATAATTCCTGGAACAATTTATGTGTATTCATTAGTTGTTTTAAAACAGTTGCCATTGACTATGTGTATTTTGAGAATTTGGTATCAGAATATAGTTTTAAATTAGTTCATGGCCCTGGCACTACCTTTCTGTATTACTAATTGTGGTATATCCCAAGAGTAACATCAATAAAAGCAAAGAAGATATAAAATATGTAAATTTAATAGGGTTTTTAGGAGTACAGGTAAGGATTACAGTCCCATCAGAATGTTCAATCAAGGACAAAGGATGCCAAGGTCAATTAAGTTTGGAAGAATAATAACTGCCATTCGAATTGAGGTTCTGAAAATTCTGAAATAGGATATATATATATATAGTTTTTTCTTAACATAAAAATATATTAATGTTCTCTGGAACTTATTTACCAAAAGACATGTGGTTTGGAATAAACCACACTCTATAAATATTTTAAAAGTGAATGGCAGATATCAGAGATGCACCATTTATCAAGCACATATGTGAACTATTACCGAGTCCAAGCTTGTGCCACTCACCACATGATATGCCAGTATGTTGAGAGACAAGGTGATGAGGCAAGGAAAGGAACTTTATAAGGAAAGCCAGCAGGCCAAGAAGGTGGCAGACTCATGTCCTAAAGAACTTAACTCAGAGTTGACTGCAAGCTTCTTTTATGCTATGAAAAGGGAAGCAGGTTAGGGAGTGACTGAAGGCTGAAGACCTCTGGGGGCCAGCAAGGGTCTGAGGAGAGATGAAAAACCCTGTGTCTTTAGTTAGTTGACTCTTGCAAACTTAGGTCTGGTCACAATATTGCTAAAACTCTTTGACAGGGCAATCATTATTTTCATACATATTTCCCTATCTCCTGGAGGAGGCAAGCTTCACATAAGGAGCTATTTGCAGAAATATCAACTGTAAGTAAAATTCTTTTTGATGATTAACAAGCCTACGTGCAGGGCTGCAGCGTTGAGCAGAAGACCTTTTTCTTTTTTCTTTTTTCCCTTTGGCTGAAAGGTTAAGGCAGCAAAGAAGACAAATACAGTATCGAGGCAGAGATGTCAAGCTTTTTCTATTTGTTACAGAACGATGAACCAGTTCTTTGCGTGTTTTGTTTTCAAATCCATTCCTTGCCTCTCTGGTGCTGGACTTTGAATAATAGAGGCTGACATTTGGGCCACATTTTCCAAGTCTTATGGCAGCAGACTTGTGGCTGAGTTAAACCAATAGGAAGCAGTGGTGAGAGATTACAGAGTGGAAGTAAGGGAGAAACCCGGGTATTTCTCCTCCCTTCTCTTGCAGTTTCCATTCCCCTCCTCCACTCCAGCTCTGACAAAACAGACTCCAGGTGGTTCCACAGTCTTCTGCTCATCCATTCCCTAGGTGCCAGTGTCCCCTCCGCCTCAATTTATAATACACTTAGAGCTTGTTCTAATACACCCCTGCTGTTCTAATACTTCACTATCCTCAGTTTAACGTTACAGCTCTTCCATTCTCCCTGTGACAAGCTCCTTGTTTTTCAAACATTTTGAGAAAAATTTGTTTCCTTAGATTAACCTTGACTGATGAAACACCTTAAGAATTTCTTCATAGATATTAGACTTGCACAATAATTTTAAGGGTTTATTATTACTATACCTTTTTTACAAATGCAAAAAAAATGAGAATGTTACAGTCTTAATTCTACTGTTGTATTGAATCCGAAACCAATACTTACTCCACACTACAAAATGTGCTATTTTGCAAAAGCCCTCTCTACAGAAGCAAAGAGAAGAGGAATATGATAAAGGAGTGCTTGAACTCCTTCATTCATCTCCCTTGTTACCAAGATGCATAGTAATTCTCACTATAACTCAGGTTTGAGAATCTTACCTTTAAGGTCTTCTTCAACAGCATCCACAACTTCCTACCTCCATCCTGTAAGTCAGAATGGAAGGACATTTTCTCCTCCTAATCCAGGTTTTTAGGACGCCAATCCTCCCTATACCTTTGTTGAAAGTTATTTTAACCTATATGAACACATATTTTAAAACTCTGATAGATACAGCATTGGCACATAGCCCAATCTTTCTTCTTAAATACCTATGCTAAGAAACAAAGCTGCTCTTAGTGTTGTATGTATGTCTTCCAGTCTGTTAACAGAGGGCTCTTTTGTCATTTAGTGCTAATTCTATTGAGGCAACATTAAATAGTGACTGCCTTCTTTTGGAAATGAATACAATTTTTTTCCTCTTTTATCCTAAGTAAAAAATTTAAGCCATTAGGAAATGCTGAGAGAAGACTACTATAATTTGTTTTTTATCTAGGAATTTCATATAGTGTACTCTTTGATTGCATTTTCTCACTTGCTACTCAATGATATAATTAAAACATGAAAGATCACCTCTTCAGTATTAGACAATATTCTTGGCAAGTTAGACTTAATAGGAACAATATTATCAGTACTTAACTCCAAGTCTCTAATTCTTAATGTTTCTCTTCATGTTTTATAATAGTGATCCTATATTTTCTCTTTTCCTTTCCTCTTTTAGTTTAACAATTTGATAACAATGGTGGTATATATTTTCTTTCTTTTGGTGGATCAGTAGACAGAATGTTTTTCACTAACATCAAATCTTAAAACAGTGACTTCCAGGATATGTTTTGAACAGGAGATGCTGAGTAGAAAAATAGCTGTGTTTTAGATAACTGACTTTTACACAATCTTTGCTAGATTTTTTTTAAATATTCTTTTCAGGGAACAGTAAATTTTGAAAAACATGTCAGAAACCACTAAATTTTATTTGTAAGTTTCTTAGGATTTCAAGATGATATTTTATAGGACACTAGTTTTAAAATCTTCTTAGGTAATAATTAGTTTTCTCAACATTTACTGTATCCCAAACTCTGTT
This sequence comes from Manis javanica, assembly GCF_040802235.1. Lineage (NCBI taxonomy): Eukaryota > Metazoa > Chordata > Mammalia > Pholidota > Manidae > Manis > Manis javanica. The sequence continues at coordinate 121,137,787 of NC_133160.1, read as the reverse complement.
GTGAGAAGTAGGAGATGCACATATGAGATTAATCAACCACGAAGCAAAGATGTTAAGCATGCACAGGTATCATTCCAGTTTTAGTTAAGACAACTCCAAACATTGGCAAAGATGGAATATACAGCAGAAATGAAGGCCAGAAAAAAACATCTAGTTGAAATTTGAAAGAAGGAAAAGGTGTGTAAATTTAATATAATTTCAACATTTTGATTGAATTACCCTTTCAAGTATTCATTCCAACAGGTCATATGCAAATGAGAAAACAGAATGGGAAGCAAGCAGGCCACATGATTATAGAGAGCCAATCAAGCAAAATTATTCTTGAGGCCCTAATACCTTGTAGCCTAAAATCAAGAAAGTCTCATTTTAAACCCTTAAAAATTATTTTTTAAAAATATGTACACACATATGTTCATGTGTACATGTGATAGGGACAAACTGAAATCTAACAGACTACTTTGGTCTTTAGTGGGTATTAGGAAAATGTTTTTATTTAGTGGAAGCTGATGAGTTACAATTCCAATTGCAAGTACATTTTTATGCCTATATTTTGTATATACACCAAATTCTTCACGGATGTGTTTATATTGTATATTTTAGTCAATAACTTATTTGATGCAATTAAATAAAAATGAAAGTGACTTTCCAAATAGAGAGAAATCTAAACATCTAATGTTCAGCACAAGGTAATGAAAAGACCTCAAGTGGCATATACTGACTTCAGGTCTCAACTCTAGCATTTACTCTATATATTTTCTTGAAAATGTAGTTTATACTCTTTGAAAATGTTTCCATTTTTGGAGATTATCTAACGTTTCCATTTTGGAGGTCATCTTCCCCTTAACACCATAAGGATATTAAAGAAGGCAATATAAGTTATAGGACTCTAAAGACTGTAAAAAATGATAGTTCATTTTTAATTCTTTTTAATTCAAATTTTGCCTACTCAATACAGGTATTCTTTAATACACTGAAAAAAATGGATTTTGAGGCTTTGACAATTTAATTTCTTATGTATCGCTGAATCACAAGAAATTAAATACTATTATTAATGTTTATTTAGAAGCCATATTTAATCATAAAGCAATAATTATATGGTGATTTATTTCCTAAAGTCTACTTTTCAAAATAGTGTTGATCTTCTTCTTATAGTTTATCAAGTAAATATTTAATAACAAATATGTTCTTGATGTTAATATGGATATGAGTATTTCTTTTACAAAATAAATTGCAGAGTAATTTTGGATCACTCTTATTTATTTAGAAGCATGGATTTTATACATTTGTGTGAAAATAGAGCCTGGAAAAATAAGTGTTGGTAAGATTAGTGGAAGTACAATCAACTAGAAGGATTTTTTTTACAACTAAAACAGCCATGTTCTATGTGATTTGCAAGATCTCCAAGCTTAAACCAAGCTGGTTTAAATCTTGCATATACTCTAAAACTAACAAACAGAAATAAAAAATGTGGAGGTATTATGGGGACTCAAACAATATCTTTCAAATATTCTAATAACTAAAATAAGAACACTCTGTAACAATAATGAAAATTATCTCTCAGAATTCTCAGCCTCTTGGACTTAAAAAGCAATCAGAATAGCTATTCCTGTTGAATAAAATGTTCTATTATGTAAGTGTCATCTGAGAAGAGCCTCTTCTCAGACAAACTGAACTAAGTCAAACTATTCTAGATGTATATTCATATGCAGAATTATAATAGAGAAGAATGAGTACTTAAGAAATGTACATTATAGACATTAACTTTAAATCACACAGTGAAAATAGTTTATATTTTAACTCAGTAGATGAACAGATTAAGTCATGGGCTTATTAAAAACTTGTCCAAGCTCAAAAACATAAAAAAGTAGGTGAGAGAATTTAAACCTAGGCTGTCTAATACCAAATATTGCACAGTTAGTGACTTAAAGCTGTCTCTCTAGTTCATGGGTTAAGTTTAGCTTAATAGGTTTCTTATTGATTATTTTAATGTATAGAGATATAAGAAACTAACCTAAATAATATCTGTGTGGTGAAGGAAAGGAACAAAAGAGAAATAGTGAGCTCTGAGGATTTGTTTTATTGTAAGATGAAACAACTGTGTCTAAACAAATGCAATGATTAAGCAGAAAGAATACTGTTTTATACTATTTTCAGGCAAATCTACAAATATCAAATGCCTTCAATGTGTATAAAATTGCTGGATACACACTAACTCAAGTTAGTTTACGTGTCATTGTGTAGACTTACACATTTTCTTAAAAAGAAATAATATAAACAAGGATTCTATTACATTCAAAAAGGCATGATTAACTATATATAAACAGTCCAGAAATTTGGATTCATAGGACTGGGTGTTTTAGTATTTTGTAATTAAGTGCAAATTTTAAAGTTGATTCATGTCATGGTTTAGGCAATGAGTTTTCATTTCATCTACTGAGTAATCTCATGTTTGTTAACAGGTAGAGTTTTAGGTATTATTTAACTTATCCAAAAACCAGAAATAATTTTAGCAGTTTCTTATTTTAATGTAAGGAAACTGAAGCTCACACAAATTAAATTACTGTTATTTCAATCTTCTCAACACCAAAACTCATGATTTCTCAAACACTGCTGCCTAAAATGCTGACTCGGCTATTTCTTGATCAGTTTAGGTCACATAATTTTTCTATTCTAATAGAATTAGAAAACTCATGATAGAGATATTTGGTAGGAAGAGAAGAAATTAAGAGTTTGCATCATGCTCTCAGAGCAGTACAAATTTACCTCATGATTTCTGTGGATGATAAATCTAGGCACAGCATGGCTAGATTCTCTGTTCAGGTATCTGTTGGTTTAAAAAGTTGGGAGCTTCCCAGGTGGAATCTGAAACTAGTCCCTGTATAAGGAAAGACCAAAGAGGCAGATCACTCAAGACTGGTAGGTGGCAGTTTTAAGAAGCAAGAGAACTTATACACCAGGCTTGTCTCAGGTGGTGGCAAATCGAGCAGATCTCAGCTCTTCCTCCCAATACCAAAACGTTAAGTTTGTGTAGAGGCCCTGACTGCATTCAGTCAGGTATACCATCAGATGATCTCAACAACACAATGGTCTCTCAAGCTGCTTCCTTGAAAATGGCTCCCTCTGTGTGAATGGAGGCAGAACAGACATTCCAAGGATATAGCGGAGGGTGAAGAGCCTCCGACTGCATGGGGTTAGCTCACAGGTCAATCGATGGTCACCTCCTCTCAATGACCTTATCCAACGTGTCTTAGATGGAAATCAAGGTCAAGACTGTAGATAACACTTGGGGCCTGTGGACAATTTTGATTATTGCAGAATTAGATTCCTACACTTACTGGACTGGAGTTGCCATTTTCCTGCTAGCTATTAGCTGGAAATCACTCTCAGCATCTAGAAACCACCTTAAATTTTTTGCCATGTAAGCCCTTGCCATATGTTCACAATATGACTGTTAGTTTTCTCCCATGCCAGCCAGAGTACAGTTCTTCAACATCCTCTTCTATGACCAGCCAGAGAAAACTCTCTGCTTTTAAAGTGCTCATGGAACTAGGTTAGGCCTCTCAGGTAATCTCCCTATCTTAAGATCAACTGTTTTGGGGCATTAATTCTATTTACAAAAGTCTTTCAAAAAGACCTTCAAAAATGCTAATAGGAACTGGAAATCTTGAGGGGACATCTTAGAATGTTGCCTTCAACACTCACTAAAATAATAACAGCTCAGTAAAGTAAATAAAGAAGTTGAATAATCTTCGAAGTTTTCATTTTCTTCTAAGAAATAATCAGCCTATTAATCTTTACCCTATTTTAGAAAATTTTTAATCTTATCTCTTTCCAGCATTAGTAATGAGCTTTTTGAGGAGAGTCATTTTAGCTATTAAGTATCCTCAAGGGGCACAATGCCTAGCACATAAACGGTATTCAACATGAATTAATGGAAATCATACTTAATACAAATAATTTCAAAATAGCTAAAACACATACATCTCACTGTGGACACTATTCTTTTCTGAAGAGATGGTTTTATGGAAAGTGTGAACGTTAAGAGGGCAGTAATTTATACACAACATTCACCAATATTTTACATATTAAGAAAACCAGACCCTATATTCTTTGTATAGTTACTTACAAAGTGGCACTTCATGCTTTAATTTTAGAATAGATCTTCCTAAGAAAGCATTTGGATATGTTTTTTAAAATGTCAACAGTACAAGAGAAAATGTCATGTCTGTTTTTAATCTTTACCCCCACTTCATTCCTGATATCTAGAAAAGTCCCATAAAAGTAGGCAAAAGATAAAAGGGAGAGGTGGCTTTGAGCCAACACTGTTCTTTGTATTAACATGAGTCTGTCACTGCCACTGCTTCACTAAACATGTGTAAAAGTATTAATATATCAAGAGTTCTATCATCACTTGCCCTTAATCTTTACCTTTCCTTCACTAAGAGAAGCAGGCAAACTAGTGGAAAATGTAGGGGCATATAGACCAATACTTAATATCTTTATTCAAATAATTGATTACTGAGTCTGAATACAATTACAAAGAGAGCTAAATCATAATTTCTAGAGATTTGCTGACAAAGTAATACTGAAAACAAGAAAAATTAAGTGAATCTTTTAATATTCACATCACTTTCTTTTGATTTATTTTTAATTTCTGAACACATATTAACATGTCTTAATAAGAACTATATATGTTGTGTACGTATTTTTTTCTCCTTCTTTTCCAAAGGTTTAGTATAGCTTGTATTTTCACCCTCTGGAAATAAAAATTTGAATACAACATAGGATCTATAATCCACTCTAGCTGCTACTATGAAATCTCACCCCCAACTCATGTACAATCTTCAGTCTTAATTCAGTTTTAGGCTAACTATTAGATACAATGTTTTTTTAATTCATATTTTTCCTAAATTTGCTAGCAATTGTGTAGATTTTGCTCAGATAAATGAAAAAAAATAAATCTAAGTCTTTAATGTGAAACAAATTCTATAGATATTCAAGAAAACACTCTAAATTTTTAATTAGGATACAATATGCTGTTTCTATTGAACAGTACTAAATAACCTTTAAAAATTTTAGATCTAAATGCTTTATGATAAAAGTAAAACGTTGTTTATTTTTAGTAGTACATTTACTCTGTAGGGTGCAATGTTGTGTCTTCTTTATGATGTGGTTAAAGTAGAATAAATTAATTTTAGGATGAGGTCAAAGTATTTATAAAAAAAAATAGGAGTGAATTTGCTGAAAGATTAATATGACTTTATTTTGAAGTACAGAAACATCACAGCTTCCTTTGACTTGCATAATTATAAAGTCATATTAACAAGCCTTTTACAAAAATTAGTTTGAAAACAGACACCTTTCTATTCAGCATATATGGGAATAAACACTGTTGCTACTACATGCCAAAACCAAGGGGCCAAATAAAGCTGGAGGGCGGAAATAAGGAAGGACAGTAATTCCCCAAAATGACAGTACATAACAGTGATGTTTAATATTTTAAAAATTTGATAACTATATGCTGTAACAAATCAGATTCTACGCCACCTTTGGGCACCCTGAACTTGTTTTTCCAACATCCTCCTCAGGCAGCTAGTACTCTCTCACCTTGAATAGCCAGATTCCTTTCCATCTACAAAGCACAGTAGAGCTGCAAAGAATCTTCTCTCAGCTCAATGGACTTCATCCCTTATCTCTGGAAAAGATACGGATAGTAACCCATTCAAAGTTCTTCACTTTCATTACGTGGTGTCTTCTAACTTAGTTACGGAGGCAGAAAGTGAACGGGCAAACTGGAAAAATGTTAATCCCTTGTTAGGTCAAACTGTACCTACTGCGGCTGATCTGGTGTGCCAGATGTTTCTAGCTGTACCAGGTTTTACCCAGAAGCTTTTGGTTTGTACATATATAGTACACACACTGAACCAAGGGATAAATCAGGTCCTACACAAGTGAGCTCTTCATTATACTTAAATGCTTGGTTCAGTCAGCAACATAGGTGCTATCTATTACTTCCGGCACAATGTGAAATGATAGAGGGACAGCTGTCAAACTGACAAAATTTTCAGTTTTATAATATTCCTGGTTTACCTGACTTCTGCACACTGACAATTATTGGATGGTAGAAGAAAACATTCTTTAAAATGTAATAAAACTTAAATGGTCAAGCTCTTAAAAAAACAAAACAATGAAGTGATTTTTTAAATTGACATTTAAAAAATTAACTTCAAATTTCCATTCTTGACCCAGTTATTTGCTTTTCACATTCTTTTTAAGAAATACTGTTTAATTTTGTAACATTAAGATAATTTTTATAATGAATACTCCCTCCAAAAATTCTCTAATGTCCAATATCTCTCCTGTGTAGGTCCACTTCTATTTCCAATTAATGTCTAAACTAGTTTATTGTTTCCCTCCATCTTCCGAAACTTGCTGTTCTTTTTCCAGAGAAGATAGCCTCAGGCATTAGGCATTTAATAGTCTGTTGGGAGAAAAAGAGACCTAATAATGATAGTATAACTTTATAAGTGCTATGAGAAATAGAGGTAAGGGTAAATAAAAAGTACAATAGATACATTGAGGAAGGAACATTTAACTCATATTAATACAACTTGTGATTCCAGAATAAAATGGTTCTTGACTTCTACATTAATCACACACTTATATCTACTTTCTTTAGAATGACATCAACAATTATGTACTCTTTCCTCCACCAAGCAGGCCAGCATCATTTCCCATCAGTTTCCTTGCCTGTTCCCTCTTTATATGCCAATTACACTAATATGGTCATTCTTCCCAGAACATATCATGGCATCCATAACATTTTTAACACAGACATTATCATAGTTTACAAATGCTTTAAAATTAGACAAAGTTATTGAGTGCTAAAGTCTGTCATTTGCATACTATATAGCTTAATATAGAATGCATTGCTTTTCTAATACTTCACTAATCTTTATGTATCTTTTAACTACAAGTACTGCTTGCTTTTGGTAAAATATTTTTTGAAAAATGGAAGTAAATGTAAGTAGTGCACTCAAAAAGTTTTTTTTATTTAAATAATCAAAACACAACTTATTTTTGTCTCCTACTTGCCTTTTCAAGCTACTCAGTGAGGTAGATTTTCTGTTTCCACTGGATAAAAACTCTGGGATTGACCTTTTCTGGTTATTCTTAGGAAACAGAAAGTCAGACTTCTTGAAGTGGACAATATGATTCTCAATTCAGTCCTTAAGATCACCCATCTCCATATGTTAATCAACACTTCTGTTTTCATTCCAAGGCAAGCTTTCTCCTCTTCTCTTGTGTGTAAACCCTGCTCCTAGTAGGCTTCAACTTTGCATTTGGCAAAGAGCCTGTGTTTACTTCTCTCATTTAATCACCTCTTTTACTTTTGACTTAGCTCTACAAAACCATGAGGGAGAAGAATTCAGGGAATAATGAAGCTTTTCCCCCAATGGTAGGGTTCTTATTCTCAAGTTAGCTTTCCACCCTCTGGACCTGGTTGTGCCTGAATCAGATAGTTCTGAGCATTTGCTGAGTTCTGTATAGCCTCCCCAGCTGGAATCCCTAACTGTAATTTTCCAGAGACGCTGCTGGTTTTCAGCAGTTCACTCCACACAGAATCTATCCACTGAACTTTTGAAAAATGACCTCAGCCTGAGTGCAAGCTTCAAACACTTGCCTTTGGACACCTTGCTCTGGAATTTCATATTAACTGTGTCATGGTCCCACAGTGGAAAATTCCAATTAAATATTAATTTTTCATGAAATAGTCAAAATGAACAATGATTTCCAATGCCAAATGCCCAAAACAGAGATAAAAATTGTTAATAGAATGATGCATACTTACAAAACATTTTAGGTAGGTAGAGAATATCTGTATACACACATGCACATATACACTTATTAATATGTCTGTGTGCATGTGCATTTGTACATGTGTATGCATATGTATATACCCATGCATATTATATACTGTACATGTGTGTGTGAAGCACATGTGCACACACACATCCATAGAATTTAGTAACTTTCTTAAGTTATTTAGGATTTGTGGACATCTTTCCATGTCTATATATTAATTTCTTGGAGTGATGCAAAGTCTATTATATCCTTTTATTTCCTTTTATTACATTACTTTTCAACACCTAAAATGGGCAAATATTTGAAATCGACCATCTGTTTCTTGGCAAGCAATGAGTGACCTGCTTAACTAGGAAGCACCAGAGTCCAGGTAGACAGACTGCGGCAGTCGTGTTAACAAGCCCTAATGAATGAGTTTGGCTGTAACTGCCTGCAGCATGGAAAAGGACACAAAAATTAATACAATATCTATAGATACACTTTTAAGTGGGCTCCACTGATCAGAAAGGATACTGACAAACATTTTACATCTCTTTAAATTGCTCAATTGGCATTACATTGACATATTTTATTAAATGAAAATTTGGGGAATTTATATCTTAGAAAAATTGCAGAAAATCTCTCCTTTTTCCAGAACACATTACATATAATATCTTTTTGATTTTAAGAGCTCTTTCTCTGGTTGCAGAAATTTGAGAAAATATACAATTTGTAAATAAGACATCTAAAACTCATCATTTTTACTATCTGAGATATACTTATTAATATTTTGATATGTTTTCTTCTCATTGATCTGTCAATTTTACCTCAATTTAAAAAAATTATAAAATCCACTGTTACTTAAAAAAATTTAGGATCCTTTTGTTTTTGAAAATAGCACTGGTCTTTTAGGATTAGCATTACAAAGTATGTGAATATCTTCCTTGTACTATTTTGAACTTTGATATATTTTTCAGTCCTTTAAAAATGTACAACTGGGGCTCTCTTGTCCCCTCATGGCCTGAGCCAGGAGCTCTGTCCTTTTGCTTTCTCTCTAAATAAAAGCCTCTGCCTTGCTCTCCTAAAAAAAATAATAATAATGTACAACTAAGTAAATAAATTATTTTTGATTTAATTTTGACATTTTATTACAGTGGAATTTGAAGAAAAAAACTACATAATCCTTTTGTTTATTTATTTTGTGAATACTCTACTCTCTCTTACATAACTCCATAGCTAGAGATTTCTTATGTTTTATTCCCTACCTTTGTTTTCATCTCAGACTATTACCATTGTTTTTCTATTTGTATACTCTGTTTTTCTCTTGCATTAGTATTTCTTTATGGAGTTGTCACTTTCTGGATCTACTATCACCCTATCCAGGAAGAGAGCTTCTCTGGCCATTAGGCACAATACCATCCCTTCCCATAAGACAATCATTTGGTTTTCTCCAATTAGCACATAGAAAGACACACAATCCTTAGCCCCACTTTACATCCAGCCAGCTAGCCTATTCCACTCCAGCATTACTGACAAGGTTTTGTATTCCATTATTGCTAATACAAGTATGTTTTCTTTTCCCAAACCTCTGGACATTGAAGTGCCTTCTGCTACTCCATAACCAACAAAATTCCCCTTATTTTCATCATCTTCTTTGAACTATTGTTCACTTCCTTGCCTTACACTAATCTAGAATCTACTCTCAGGATACTAGCATTAACTCCCTCATGTTATGTTCTTAGGTATAGGGATTCCTCTCCATCATCATGGGTGATCCATCACTTACATGGGCAACTCACTAATAAATATAAGAGTTTCTCAATTTCCTGATTGACTCTTCTGGACCAAACTTATCTTCACCTCAGTTACTACTCCCAAAATCACACACTGGAGTGTTGTAATCTGATAGCACTAAAATCACTACAAGAAATATTTTACCTTATACCCACAGAATCCTATACTAATGACTTGCTTCAATTATTCCCCAAAAATTATTTTTACCGACTTATCTATATAAATTAAAGAGGGAGTAAAGCCCCCACTTTCCTCCATCTATTCATGAATTCATTCTATCCCACCTCCCTTCTATTAGAGCTCATGACTCTTCCAACTCAGCCATATGTGCTTTTGGATTCTATTGTACCCTGTTTTTCTTAGAAAACTTACTCTATTATCTTTCCTCTCTCTCACTCTTTCTTCCCTTTCCTTCTTCCTTCTCTCCTTTTCTCTTTTATATTTGTCCTTGTTTAATTGGATCATTTCCATTGCTTTTGCAAAATCTCTACCACTGAATGATAAAAGAAAAAGAATTAAAACATACACACACATTCCTCCCCCTTTTCAAGCCCTTAATTAGGTTATCCCTTTTTTCTCCCCAATTATTCTCTTTAAGATTTTTTTTCTAAGCTCATTCTCACTGTTCTGTAACTCCCATAACCCCATTTACTACGTGACTCACTCTAATTGGGTTTATTTTCTCATCAGTTTCCTCAAGTCACTGTTGCAAAATGCTTCAATAACTTCAATGTCATTAAGTTCAAAGGCCATTTTTAGTCCAAAAATTGTGTCCTTTTAAGAGCAATTTTGTTCATGAATTCCTACGTTTGAAATCTCTCTCTATAGATCCATGCACCATACTCTCACAGACTTTCTCTTACCTTTTTGACAAATACTTTTTCTTTTTTTCACTGTCCTCCTATACTCAGCCAGTAATTTTGGGCATTCTCAATAGCTATTCTCACACACTCTTAATTTCTCCTTTCATGTTTTTTCCTAGATTATCTCACCCCTTTCACAGTTTTAATTATCTCACAGTTTAATAGTGTATACTCTGATGATACACTAATTTATGCTGCTGGCCTCAACATTTCTTCTGAGCTCCACAACAGTAGTATCTAAAAGCCCACCTGACATTTGCACTTGAATGTCTTAAAGATGCTCAGAGTCCTTATTTCCTATAACAGATTAATGTTTTTTTTTTAAATATAAAATCTACTCCAGTGTTTTCTTCTACTATTCCCTCTAGCAGTAAGTGTTAACACCATTCATCCATTCATCCAAGACAGTAATCTCAGACTCACAGCAGTTATTTTACTCTCTTTTACCTACATCTAGTGAACCATAAATTCAGGTTGATTTGGTATCCTAAATATGTCTTATTCTTCCTGTTTCTCTCTAGCTTCATTGCTAATATCCTCATGCAGGCTCTTAAAATGACTGCCTGACTGGTGTCGCTGCTTCCACTGTAGTCCATCATCCATCCATCCACCATCCTTCCACCTGTTCTTATTGTGATCATTTAAAAATAAATCTCTGCATGCCTTTCCTGTATGTAAATGGCATCCTTTTGCCTATGGAATAATAAATAAAATTATTACTGTGTTCTTCAATATTAGACAAGATTTAGCCTTAACTGGTCATCTGACATTATGTCGTCTCCACTCTACCCCCGGATTCTCTGCACTCATCTCACTAGCCTATTTAGTTCCTTAAACTCTTCGTTCAAATCTTGCAATAGTGTCATTCTTCTTCACTTTTTACACATTATTCCTCTTAACTTCACCTCATTCATGTTTACATGTTTTCCTTACTGAATTATTGCTATCTCAGAGAAGCATTTCTTTTATCATACACATGCACTTTTAGTACTATCTGCTGATTAGTTTTCATTTTGTATTCATTTTTATGACAATTAGCTAATTGTTATTCTTCCTATATAAATCCCATGAAAACGTGAGCCCCAGTCTGTTTTTGTTCAATTCTGTAGCTGTATTCCCACCAATCAAAATAGAACTTTGGATATGCTGTAGGCATCCAGTAAATAATTGTGTGAAAAAACAGATGGATTTTACCTCATTTCACAGAGATCACATTTCTTTTATGTTAATGAGCATAGCACACTACTTAAAACCTATCTCAATCAATGATTTTCTGAAAGATCAGTAGAATTACATTCTGTTTCCTTTTGTCCATGGGTTTTGTTCCACTTTTCCAATAGACCTAAAGTTAGGGTATTTTCTTTTGTCTCTTTCTGGAATGAGGAAAGATACATGCAGTATTTAACTGTAAAGAGAGTATTTAACTGTATTTCATGCCTGGATTCATCTTCTTGATTATTTTCATTTGGTGTGTAACTGTAAACTTTAAATGCTGTTTGAATTAAAACTACATAACAAAATATGAGAAACAAAAAAGAGAGAAAGAAAATGGAAACTGTTACTTGTGCTGAAGAGATGCTTGGTTTCTCCTTTTTGTTTGTTTGGTTTAGATTTTTGGCATGCAGGTTATCTAAATCTGAGAGAGAAAGGGTGGAAGTCGGGGGACCTGGAGGGAACATGGTATCAGGCTGACAGGGCAGAATAAGTCACCAGTTGTAATTTTTAATTCGATTGTAGGTAGAGAATATACTGCTTAGATTTTTGTAATCAACTGGCTCTCTGAGTTTGCTTTGTTTTTAGTTTTTGACTCTTTTTTATAGGTGTTTCAGTACACATGTAGAGGAACAATTAGAAGTAACCAAACACCTTTTTAAATAAAAGTTGATAAATGTAATAAATTTAATGTTCTAAAATTAACAGAGTTTAGGCTGACAGCAGCTTAGCTAGCTATTATAGGCATCCTATGACCTAGTATAGTGAGGTATATATTCAGGACCAGGAAGCAAGAGGATGTTCTGTGTTGCAGTCCTCACATCACAGTTAGCCCTGGGCAGTGCACTTATATTTGTCTCTTGGTTTCCAAATTTGTAAAATGAAATAAAATGCCAGTTATATTTACTTTACTGAGATGACATTTTTGAAAAAAATGTAATGCACTCTACAGGAGCACAGAGATTACTAACAATGCAAACCCGTGTTCGTCAGGAAGAATAGCACTGGAAGCAAAGTACACCCATTTGTCATGTGGACATGACAGTAGCCCCATGAATGGGGTCCTTGATTCTAGTGCTGTCCTACAGGTCATTCTCCATACAATGATTTAATGACATTTTTTTTTAAAAAAACGAGTTACTACATATTACTTTTATGCTTATATAACTCCAATTGCTTCCTATGACATAAGTATGAATAAACACCATGATCTAGATGAACAAATACTATACCCCTTGCCTAACCCCTATTTCAGAGTATCTTCATTGTGCCCTATGATCAAGGCAGCTTATGTATACCAATTTCTTTTTCCGTGTCTTTCCTCTTTATACTCCCTGTAGCATTTTTTAACCTGGACATGTACATTGTTATTCATATCACATTATTTACTTCTGGTTGGATACTGTCTCTTCTATAACCACTCTACCAAAATAGTTTTGCACATCAGTCATTTTATATCTTTACTCTCAAACAATGTTACATATTTAAGTGCTTAGTTGCTAATTGACTGACTGATTCTACTAGCATATAAATTCCTTTTGGGCAGAGACTTTGTTTTCACTAATTCATCCCAGAGACTATAGCAGGCAAATAGTAGGTTCATTAAACATATTTGTTGAAGGAATAATCAGTGAGTACTTGAATGAATAAATGATATATGATATAAAAACTACCTAATTTCTGTATATTTCACAAACACAGATTTTCATTTTTTATTTTCATATCTAATTTATAAAGATATTTTTCTCATTTTAATAATCCATAATAAAGCTCTATAGAATTGCTGATTATTGATTTAGGCTTTAATTGAATTAAAAATATGTAAATGACATTCGCCATCTGATCTGCCCTCAAGACAGGTGAACTTTATTTACCTTTTCCTTAAAGCAATCTTTTTAAATATTAATATGGTCAGTTTGCAATTACTCTATTTGTCTTACTGATCATTTATTGCTGCAGCACAGTGAAATGAAATGATATACACAAGCTTCCTACACTAACACAGTCATGCAGGGACACACACTCTAGCATTTTCTAATGTCCATCTGTTGTGTTGTGTTAAGATAGCAGACACAGGGTACAGCAGTCCACCAGGCCACTGAAGGGTTTCTTTCATTTTCACTTAACAGCTTTATGTGGAAGCCTCAATGTCAGCATCTGGACAATATGTCTCCAAATGAGCTTAAGTGCTGCTTAATGCACCTGGCAGAAGTAAATTTGAACTTGGTGGTTTATTGTTTCCCCATTTGGTTTTAGTTGTTTTGAATTTTATATACATAGACATAAGTGTCACTCTTTATTCTACATGTAAATTAATTGGTTCTTATGTTTATTTAATTAAGAAATATAGAACTGAATAATAAAATTATAAACCATTGGTGAATTACAAGTATTTAATTAAGATAAGTGAAATACATTCAGCCAAGTGGCTATTTTGCTTTTTCTATGTTTCTTGTTTCTTTTTAATTTGCAGAAACTATAGGTTAAGAGTGAATAGGCTCTATTTCAGTTAGTCATGAGAACAAGCCCATGGAGTGAGTATGGTAGTCCTTATTTTATAGATGAGGTGAGTGAAATTGAATTTAGATAACTTTACCAAGTGCACACAGCTGCATAATGATACAGTCAGATTTCAAACCCATGCCCTAAAGCCCATAGGCTACTTGCTACCACCACTATATAATCTTGGAAAAATCACTTATTCTCTTTGAGCTCAGAGTTATGCATTTAATAAAATGCAGTATTCACACTATTCTTATGGATTCTGGATAAGGCTGGAGTATTGGAAAGCTTTGCCTAGCATTGGCTCTTTCCTTAGCATCTGACAATCTAATGAGGGATTAAGTCCTAATCTTATGCAATGTCCTGTTGCATTTTTCTTTTTATATGTTTGAGGACATAAAAAAAAAACTATCCCAATACTTGTTACTTAGGAAGGGGAGAGATTTGTTACATTTAATAGAAAGGATTCTCATGTAATTAAAAGAATGCAACATACATCAGCTAAAAGACAACATCACATTAAGTCATCTCAGTAGACCATGAGGCTGTCACCATTCACACCCTCCTCAACCCCTCTGCACAGTCCATGATGATCTGACTTTCTGCATATGAAGACGTAGAACCCAGGGATAAGTGCTCTGACGATGAAGTAACAGCAGATACATAGCTCCTAATGTGAGTGACTTCTTCATCTCATTTATTTCCCTCAGCATCAAAAGAACTAGAAAACTGCCAGTCAAAATGACCAATTACTCATTTGTCAAGTTAAATATGTTATACATAGAGGATTTTTATGTGGAAAATTCTTTGTAGATACTTGCAAACTGATTTTGAAATATATATGGGAAATTTTTCTTACAGTAGCCGAGACAATGCTGAAAAAGAAAAATAACTTGAAGGACTTATACTATCTTAACTTCAAGGCTTACTATAAAGCTTCAATAATCAAGGCAGTATTTGTGATAAAATAGACAAATAGGTTATTGAAAGGGTGAGAGTCCAACAATAGAACTGTACAAATAGAGTCAGCTGACCTTTGACAAAGGAGCAAAGGCAGTTCAGCAGAGAAAGGATAGTCTTTTTAACAAATGGTGTGGGACAACTAGACATTCAAATGCAAACAAATATATAGCCTAACATAGGTATAGATGGTTACATACAGAAATATTTGAAGATATGTATGTATGCACAGGTTAGTATCCACACATAAAATTCTTTGTTCAGTCAGCTGAGGGGGCTTATAAGCAATGAAATGCCAAGTACCCTAGATCTTGGTTTCTATTGTCATTATCCAACAAAAGAAGGACTCTGGAGACACGGCTGATTTGAGGGCTGGGATAGGAAATATTCAAGGTGAGCCTGTACCATCTTACAGTGACAGAAATTAAGGAAGTACTGAAACAAATAAACCAAACAAAAAACATTACAGTGATAGGGGTATGCCAGAGGGACCCAGGAGCCAGCAACCAAAGCTGCAACCAACTAAATAAATGATTGAATAAATAAATGTGGGATAGAGAAATATTCTGTGCAGAAGAATTCTAAATAATATGTGTAGATAACTAAGTGGAGCCTAACTCCTTATTCTTTAAAGGTGGACTGCACATAACGATTTCCTTCTAAAATGTTTAGGATGAAATGAGGAGTGGTGGTGGATAGAGTAACTCTGCAGTGGCAAAACCTGATAAAAACTAACTTCAGCCAGGTGATCCAAGTTAAAGTCAACAGTGATAAGTCATGTTGGTATCATGTACTCTTGATATAATGTAATGAAAATGGCACTGTATTTCTTTGATATTCCTCCCCAAAATCATATTCTCAGTTTAAGCATTAGAAAAACATTGGGTTAATCCCAACGTCCCAATGGGACACTCAATCAAAAAATACTAGTACCCCTCAAAACTTTCAGAATAAAGAAAGCCTTTATTCCCCAGCGTAAAGAAAACCTGAGAAAATGACAGAATCAACAGGAGTCTAAGGAGACATGATGAATAAATGTAATGTGATATCCTGGACAAGATCCTAGAAGAAAAAAAGGACATTATGCAAAAACTGAGAAAACCTCATTAAACTTCAGACTTCAGTTAACAATAATGCATCAATATTTATTCATTACCTGTGACAACTGTACCATACTAACAGTTTTAAAAGTCATCTGATGGTTCAATGTTAAAATTGTCCCACAGACCTCTGGAAAGGATCCCGGAATAATTTCTTAAGAATATTCCCAAATTAAGTAACCACAGAGTGATTCGTAATTACTTGGGACCCACCACTCCAGAAAATTCCTCACAAAGGAACAATGGAAATGCACAGAACACTCACTGAAACTTAGTTTACTGAAAACAGAAGGCTTGAACAGAAATATCCATCAGTAGGGCAATGAATAAATAAAGAGTGGTACATTCATATAATGGATCATTTAAAGATTTTAAAATGAATGGATAGACAGACATAAAGAAGTAAATCTCAAAACAGAGTCAAAATAAGCAAGACAGTGTATTTTTATGAAACATGGTAACAGTAAACAATATAAAAAAGTACTATATTTCCCAATACATACATTATATATAATATGAGAAATTAATGCAAATCATAAACACCATGTTCCAGATGTGGACACCACATCTCTAGTTCATTAACAAAGAAGAATTGGATAGATAGAATACATGGAGCTCAAAAGCTACTAATCATGTTTTCTTTAAAAAGATATAAAGTAAATATGGCAAATCATTAGCATTTTATGAATATATACAATAGTTTTATATTTTCATGTTTGTTCAGTTTATATAAAAATATAGTTTTATACCTACGTACTCATATTTGAACTATTTCATTAACTAATTAAATTAAGATAATAAAATTCCTTGTATGAACAATAGACACCAATAAAGCATATGTTCCATGATACTAATGATTTTGATCTTTTGTTACTCAGAACACTTTCACATCACTTTACTACTTTGTTCCCAAATATAACAACTTCATTAAATACATAGCTAATTAATCATGTTTAGTCTATAAGGTAGTTGTTAGTAGACTTGTACGAAAAAACAGCATTATAGAAGAGGATTTACCCATAGACCAAGAAACAATCAAAATCTTGTTATACATGTTTTTAGATTACAGAAAATGAGTTTCAGTGTTTAGAGGCAGGCTGGCTACACAACAAGAAGAAATGGAAAAGGAAATCTCCACCACCACACCAAGTGTTACCACAGAGAATTTTTCTCATGATTCAGGCATTTTGAACATAATATTATGCGTCTGTCTTTTCCTTCTCTACTTTGATATCCTTCAAGGCCAAACTTGGTTTCTTCATTTTTGTGACCCAGAAACTAGACCCCTGTCTAACACATACCAGTGACTCAACACATGTGTGAATTGAATTCATGTCAGACGCAGTAACAAGAAAAAAGACACAAAAAAGGTAACAATTCACAAAAGGATTCCATATTCCAATTTTTGGACAGCCTAATAAATGACCAAATGCTGGAACTTGAAATATCAATAAAGCAAAACACAAAACAAAAAATAACTATCTCATTGGCTTTCCAGGGACTGTTTTTACACTGATATTTGCACAGGATCACAACTGAGCACAGAAGAGCCTTCTGCTATTTAAAAAAATCCAGATTATCATTGTGTTTAAAAGTTATATTAAGGCTATCTTTCCTATATATTTCAATATACAATCCATATGCATGTGACATTGTTACTGTTTTCAAAGAAAATATATCTATGACTGGAACTGCAGTTAGAATTGTTAAGAAACTATAATCTCTTGTTAAAAGAAGGAAAATGGAGGCTAAGAACTTTATCCCATAGAAAGAAAATAACTAATGTTTTTGGGAATAACCTTTTTTTTAAAATTAAAAACATCACATCTCTATAAATTTTCTCAGTGCATAGAGATGCATGTCTAGTAATGTATTCAGAAAGTTTGTACACAGAATACTTAGTCGTACACACTTTATTCAAGGATAAATATACATGGGACTGTACGAGAAGGCAACTGAATGTCAGCTATTAAGACTAAAATTTGATGTTCTCGTAATGCAGGTATTGCAGCACTAAATTCTATTTACTTTTGATTATTCCTTTGCTTTCTCATGTCTACTAGGTAATGTGCTCTGTAAGGAAGTGGTTTTTTTCTCATCTGCCTCCAAAATGTTAACATCATCTGCAGCTCAGGTGTTTAATATTCTAAACCATTTCTAGCCAATAGTAGTAAAAAATAATGAATGTCATTTGAAAAGCTTAAAAATTACATTTTTCAGAATGATTCCCTGAAGGCATATCTTTATGCAATATGAAAGCAAAATCTAAAAATAGTTTTGATTATTTGGCATATTTGCTCCAAAAGTAGATTTATATTAGAGTGAATGTTTTTTTAAGCCTCAGCAATGTCTATATACATTTTGGCTGACTTCAATACCATAAGTTGTGTAATAAATATC
Source organism: Manis javanica (assembly GCF_040802235.1). NCBI lineage: Eukaryota > Metazoa > Chordata > Mammalia > Pholidota > Manidae > Manis > Manis javanica. Next base: position 121,119,111 of record NC_133160.1, on the reverse strand, counting down.
AGAGCAAATCAGGAAGAATCATAGCTACATCTAATGAAGGATTGCTGACACATTATCTCATCCTTTTAACAAGATGGGAAATAAAATGACCTTTTTCCCTAAAAGATATTAGATTGACTAGGAATGGTTTATATATGAAGAGTCTCCTGCTGATCTAAGATACTTCACTGATTTCCTTTTCTTTCAGTCTGTGTGTACTTGATCTTACTAGTAAGGCTTTACTAACAGGTCAATATTGGTTCAAAATGAGTAAATTTCTAATAATCCAAGGGCATTCATATTTTCTGTACAGATGCCAACACCAAATGTGCACTTTGTGTGTGTGTTTCCTAAAAAATACTGGTCTTTATAATTTCATTTCTTTCACAGAGGAGAACCTGATTACAGCTAATTCTTTAACATCTTGTGATACTGTTTGTCAAGTTGACTTGCTACATAGTAAAACCTAGGTCTATTAGAAAATTTCATTTCTATTTAATCCAAACTACATAATTAGGAGCAACTTGAGGATACTGTTTTGTTTTGTTTAAACTCTACAATACTACAGAGATAATGACTCACCATTGACACTACTCCATGAATAGGACATAAGATCATTTAAGTTTACAGTGTCTCAAAATGATTTTGGAACTTTAATACCTTTGCCTTTTTTGGTTAGGTTCCACATCAGACTTGTTTTCTGTCTAATGTTATTCTATATGTTATATAATTTAAATCAGTCATACAGACACACACACACACATACACAAATATCACCATGTTAGGAATAATTATTCAAAAACATTGTATAAAGAACTAACTATGTTGTATGTTTTCAAATGAAAGAACCACTTAAGGATATGTTCCTGCCAGAGAGAGAAATAAAATCTAAAAATAATTATCTAAGAGATAATCATATTTAATTTATTTGTAAATTTTTCCTTGTTGACTTTGTTATTCAAAGACACATAGGAATGGAGAGCATCAGAAGGTATCTGCATAATTAGGACTTTATTAACAATCAAAGCTTTTTAACATTTTGTCATTTTATTATGGTTAGCATTTTGAAGAGCTTGATGAGCAAATGATACTTAAAAGTATATGTGTACTTCTCATGTGGAAATTTTATTAAATTACAGTAATTTAAGTTTGCTATTTCTGTTTTGAGTCTACCAATAGACAGCAAGTTACTCACAGGTCATGAGTTGTTTGCAAATGTAATTAGAGTTTTCAAGGCATCATCTGCTTATGGATACAAAAGTCATATTAGCAACAGAACTCAATTCAACTGGCTTATTGCTTCTGCTTGTTAATTCAAAGGAGTCCCTACATATCTGAGGCAGTATCTGAAGGATCTTATGTATGCAGAAACTGCACCATGCCTGTATTGATCATCCCAGCAGGATCAATGTTCTGCTGCCCCAACAACAGCTCCCTCAGTTGCTGCCTCTGCTCTGTGCCTCTCTGCCAAGTATGAAGGTTCCTGCTATTATTACATTAAGGTACATTATTCTGCTCCTCTGTGTAGTTCTCTGCCAAGATCCACAAAAGGGAAAACAGCACTGGCCTAAAAAAGCCAGGAAATGATCCTTCTCATGTTATGTTAATGATGTGCTTTTCAGGCCATGTGGTTTTGCACATTTCAGTGACACATCTCTTTTGATTTAGGCCACAGCATGTCCAGGGCTAGAAACAGATAAATTATAGTGACCGAAATTTGTTTTAAAATACTTCAGTAGCCATTGTGTATCAGGTATTTTTCATCTATATCCTTTCAGTATCTATATCAAATTCAGAATTTCAGAATTTGAAATTCAGTATTTCAGTTCTCTTTAACTAACCAGGAGCTCACATTCTAGAAGGAGCTACAAAAGGGCTTCAGCAATCTTATTTCTAAGCAAAGGTTTTCCTAATTAGGATAATAGATGTTACAAATCATTTATATAGGTTTAAAGATTGATATTTGAAATGTAGATATCAGCTAGAACCATTTTTTTTTTGCATGAAAAGGAGATGGCTAATGCTCTTTGGATTGAGTCTCTTAAATTAGGATCCAATCCAATTCTGTACACAGATGCTGATCAGAGAATTCTGCTGCCTGACATTGGCTATTAAGTTTAGGTGCACTGCGCCTGAAGAATATTGATGTACTTGCCTGTAGTGAAACTTTCATTCTAGGCACTCTCAGAACACCTAAAAGGACAGGGAGTTGGGATTATAGGACTGGTTGTTTACCTGTTTGTCTGCATGCTTACTAATAGATGTTTGTATGTGTAGCGGAATTCAGTCTGTGGTTTGGTTCCATTCCACATAGCTGGAAAAGGTGAGGGAATAGGGAGAGTGTGTGTGTGTGTGTGTGTGTGTGTGTGTGTATATATATATATATATATATATATATAGCCTTTAGGTATCTCTTATTGTTCAAGGTTGACAATATTTTCCAGCAAGAATTCTAATAATCTTTACTGTTGGAAATGGCTCAGTGCTGTTTGCACAAGGTAACGGCCAAATAACCATTGCTCACAGTCTCTTGAGAGCTGTGTTGCTGGACCTCACCTCTTGTACTTACTTTCTTATCTCCTAGAATGAAATTTCTTGAAGGGAGTTCCACAATACTCCTGTAATTAAAGAGCTGGCCAACCCACAAATACATGCCCCCAGTGTGTACTCAGTTAGATCTGCATCTCTGACAGAACAAAGCTTTCTCTTTTCCCCAGCTCCCCTGTACACATTCAAACCATTTTGAAAGGGTCTTTTCCACTGGTTTTCCATGTAAGTCCAGGCATGCCTGAAACTCTAATAGCAGACTCAGCATAATTTACTGTCTCCACCATACAAGAAAAAAATATAAGCACTGTACTATGAGTAATATATAACTTGTGCTTTAGTATTTATTCAGTGTGAGACTGTGCTACACACATTTTAGGAGGATTGTTAGTTTTTAAAGAGAACCTATGTTGAATTACACTGCTGAGCAATATTCCCAGTTAGTTGTCAGAGTTGATATCTGAAGATTTAAGCAAATTTCACTTCACACTTTAATTTAAAATAAGGTTTTTTTGGTGTCCTTTCTTTTTATGGAGCATTTATATTAATTACAAAGAAACAAACAAAACATATTTTTCTTCTCAAGTTTCATTTCTTTCTTTTTGTGTATATATGAACACTGGAAAATGCTCCTCCCCACTTTTGAGTGTCAGATAATACAGGGTGCCAGATAAATCTTAATTCCAGATACACAACAAATGAGGACTTACTATAAGTATGTCCCATGCAACGTATGAGACATACTTACACTAAAAAAATATATTTTTCAGGAATTCAAATTTAAGTAGATGTCCCATATTCTTTGTTAAACCTAGTAACCCTAACCTATATACAACCAATAACAATTATACAAAGAATAGGGTAATATTACAGAGCTGATTTTTTTCAGTAGCGAGCTACCGTATATCATTCATATACATATACATATATCTCAATGATAGTTTCAGGCAATTTAGGCTTAAAAAAACTCATCCATATTGAAATAAGTGTCTTTTCTAATTTTTTCCATTCTATGTAATATGAGTACCTAATTCTTTTCCTGAAATATTTCCTAGTGTCCCAATTCTGAAGATAAATGGCACACATCTCTTTCCCAATCCCACATAACCTGCATTATTTTAGATTAAGAATCCTTTCACTTCAAAAGCCAATAAAAAGCCACAAATAAGTCCTTCTCCTGAGCACAACTGTAAACCAAAATTTAAGCTCACTGATTTGGAAGCCTCAGCTTCCCATCGACTAGCAAGTCTTTGCTTTCAGTTTCCTTCTTCCTTCACTTCCTCTGCACCATGTTCTAGGTGGGTCCTCTGCTCTGAGTCCTCTTTACTGAATTAGTTCACAAGAATGATTTCCTATTTTTCTTTTATAGATCTTATTATGATATTTCTGGGTCTAACTGCAAATATAGACTGTCCATAAAGAAAATGCTCTCTGCATTAGACTCCATTTTTCCAGTGCCTCTTTACTCTCCTTTGCAAATGTGAGATAACCTATATTCCCATCAGTCGTGTTAGGGACCAAAAGACCCTCAGTGCACTTGTTTTTAATATGCTGCATTCTAAGACTTTTCTTTAGGGAGCTCAGTGTACATTATTAACATTATCTAAATTAGTTCTCACAGCATCTGGGTGAAGCTTTGTTATCCTGTTCTTATACCTTCTGAATGGTAACATGGCCACAAGATCACACAGCAAGTTAATGAAAACTTCTCAAATTGTATAAATGGATTCATAAAACTCTTCATCATTCCTCCAACGCTCCTTTCACTAAAAACCCAGACGTGACTCTTTTTCTTATCATCTTGCCCAGGTTTCCCTTTTCCATTGTTCTAGTTCACACCATGCATTATTTATCTTTGAAATTTATACCTCTGGATGTTAAAGACTACACTTAATTGATAGTTTCAAACTACACTACCAGAAGCTCCTTTTCTACTATTGGCAAATTAGTCAAACATTTTGAGCCTGAATTTTTCAAATGTAAAAAAATATATTTTTTGCAGTTATTGTAAGTATTTAGAGTAGTGAGCATAAAACATTTGACACGTTGCCCAGCATTGAACAGACATTAGGTGGCCTTTGCTATTGTTAGAATAGATTGAGGCTGGGTAAACAGTTGCTGTATAGCAAGACTTAACAGAATTTGTAAATGGAAATTTAACATTAGACTCTCTTATTATTGCCTTAATATACAGCATAATTAGTTCATATTTCTCATGCTTTGGAAGATAAAAATAATAATGTCTAGATGAATGATCTAACATATTGGCACTTGCCAAGATATCAAATTGCTACATATAGAGGAAAGAACATGGGAGAATCAAAGAATTCTGGGTTTGGGATTTGCTGTATGATTTTGGGTTCATTATTTAATATCACTGAATCTTATTTTTTTCTCATCTATAAAATAATTGAGACAATAATCCATATTCTACAATCATAAAGAGATAAAATTCGAGGATGTGCCCAACATTCATTGGTATATGGGATGCAATAAACTGTTAGTGAAAATATTCAGGGGGAGAATATCTCTGGGAAATTTAAATGACAAGCGCTTAAAATCTCTTACTGATGTACAGGCCTACCTGCAGAATTTAAGGGTACTAATTAGGAAACACTAATTATAATTTTGTTTATTAATATTTTTTTATTTATATAATTTATGTATCTTTAAATGATTATCATTTATTACACAAAATTCAGTTCTCTGGAAAATCTTAAGCTCCTAAAATTTATGCCCTAATTCCACCATAAAGAAGTGGCAAATGAAGTGTGTTCATGCTTTCATTAAGGTTTCTGCAGTCTGTTTGGTCATTTGGAAACAAATCTGTGTGATCACCTAACACTCTGTACTTAGCACTAAGTAGAAGTTCAACAATATCATTTCCCCTGCTGACTGTAGGGGCATCTTTCAAATTTAATTTCCCCTGCTTATTCAGTTCACTACAAACTTTAAAGTACTCTGCCGTGCATATTTCATATAAAACCAATGGATACCACTTTCATTTTTATCTGTCATCTTAGAATTTGCATTTCAGTTTTAAAAATAAAAATCGATTTTCATGAGTGTTCTGAAGTAAAGGTTTATATACTGCTCTGAACTTATAATCCATGTTTTCATAGTTCACATGAGGGTGTGATGGTCAAACCACCAAACAAAAGCACAGAGTTCAACTTTAATGTGACAAAAATTAAAAGATGGTATGTTGTGTTTATTCTACTTTATGAAATTTTATTTGTTTTTCTGCTTTGTCTTTTAAAGTGGCATATATGAACTGAATATTGAAATGTAAACAAGTGGAATTAAATACTATAGACAGCTCACTCCTTAACATGGTTTCCCAGTCATTTCTAAACATCCTTACCACTCTGGATTTTTTCAGTATGATTTTTACACCTGATAAAATTTTATCAAAATATAAGTTTTATATGTGACTATCACCTGGCTTGCATTAGATTGACCCAATGAAGTGATTTTGCATCATAAGCATGAATGATAAGAAAAAACTTTTATTCAAGTTAAATATGCACAAGATGTTTAAATCAAACCCTTCACTGAAATAATTGGTAAACCTTACACTGAATCATACTAGAGATGAGAAAATGGGTTAAATTCTGCCCACAGATATTCACACATAAAGCATATGGAAATCAATTACAGTTTTAATAGTTTTGCATGATTTTTTAAGAGTAGAAATTGGCTTAACCCTGTTAAAATTACTCTAATCTCAGCATGGTATGTGATAGGAAAATTTATATCTTTACTGGAGAAGATAAAATGGAAAACTAGTCAAAAATGGAAAATCTTCCTATTTTTTACTACTCTCCTCCATCTTTCTGTTAACTACCTTGTGGAATACATAAATGACTTTCTTTTGTACTAACTTAAATTTGTAGTAAGCATCTTAATTGTAAATTTCTTCTGGTTTTGAACTCCTCTAAATTAAATATAATCTGCTGTAGGCCATAGACAGCCATTTGTAAGCCTCACGATACAGTATGAAATAGGAAGTATGTAAGTCTGGGTAGGCCTCTTTTCACATGGTATAAAAGTTAGTAAACCAATGTGTCTAGTTCCTTTAACCTGATAATTTCCTAATAATCACCACAGAACTCAAACTTCAGAGGATTCATGGAGTCAGAAATCCTTCACCTGATCTCTGCTACAGGACTGAGGTATCTGTTCTCCAGCTGCTGGGACTGCTGGCTGCACAGTGGTATCAGATCCTTCTCTGCACTGCCTTCAGAGGAAAGGAGCTGCTACCATGAAAGTCATGACTCCTTCTTGGGGCAGCTCCTGCCCAATGACTGGCTGATGAACGACGTGCAAATCCTGATACCCTTACCTCAGTTTGAGAAACTCTGTAGGTCATTCTAGTTAGAGCTCACCATGAAATCATCTGAGCTGACTACTGAAACACTTCACCTTTACCTTCTTCTGCTGCTTAACCTTACTTTATTTTAGGTGTAGATCCTGAGTGCATTCTCAAATAATCTGCCCGCATGCAACTCAACAAACTTCCTGGGCTCTTAGTCTTCAGGATATTCAAGCAACACAAGGTAGGGAGTACCTCTGTAAAGAACTGGGGAGGCACCAATGACCTGCACCCATTCTTTCACTGTGGCATTATCAGGAATATATTCTTTGAATTGCTTGATGGCTGATTTGGTAGTAAACCTATGGAAATAGAATTGAATCAGGTACAAATGAGTATTCTCGCTAATAAACAAACCCAAGCAAGCCCTTTCTAGTGTGGCCTCGTCCTTACTATTCATGGCCTGGTAATACTCATCTTGTTCTTTAAAAGCTCTAAAAAGTAAAATAGTCTGTCCCTTGTAGACAAAAGCAATCTAATTTTCTAGGCACTGTTCTAAATATTTATCAGATTTAACTCATTTATTCACACCAGGTATATACTTTTTCTATTCCCATTTAACAAGTGAGGAAAACAAACAAAGACTATATTAATTTACCCAAAACCACACAGCTAGGAATTAGAGGAGCTGAGGTTTCAACTCCAACTATTTTGCATTACAAGATGCAGGAAGGGGAAAAGAAAAAAAAGGGGGTTTTTCAGGGTTACTAAGGGAGAAATTAATGTTAAATCATGTGAAGTATATTCAAGCAACAAAATCTTCAACGATTCTACAGAGTATGCTTGGAAAAGTACATTGGTGGCAGATTACTAGGTTAAGGCATCTGTTTTTCATTCTATATAAATGCAGTCAACAACCAAATGTTGCTGAAAAGGAAAAATAAAATGTTTTTAAAAGAAAATGGAGACACAACAAGGTGTGTAAGTGTAACTCTGTGGGGAAAATACATTCCCACCCTGGGGCAAATAATCTTTGAAGTCGAAATCAGTAAAAGGGAGAAATAAAGTGGGGGAAATCCATTTATTGCCTACAAACAGTTGTCTACTGCTGCTCGCTGTGTCTCTCATGACCCCGCTGAAAAAGGGACCCCACCATACCTGTCTGGTTCAGATATGCCCTTGCTCCCCAACCCCTTGTAATCACCTATTGATAGGGAAATTGACTACTTCTCTCCACTCCTTGGAAACACCTGTTGATATTGAGATTCACCAAGGCCAGGCGAGAGATTCTGGAAATACTGCAATTTTACCCACAGTAAGAAAATAAGATTTAATTTTTTTTCATAGCCATTACTTCAGAAATTGACTCTACCTAGAAACTTATTGATCTAGTAAGTTTTTTGGGAGTGTGCTTAAACTCTTTTTCCTCTACCTTTAAAGTTTTTGGGTTAATGAGGGCTCCTCTTTAAATGGCGCAATGGTGACTCATCTGAACATTTTATTTGTATGAATTAATTATATTAATGGAGACAAATATACATTTCAGAATTGGAGAAATCAAGGCTGTTCTGAATTAAATAGCTTACTTGGAGATTTATTTACTTTTTAAATACAAACGTTAGGCTGGAAATTATCTGGATGAAAAGATAGCATGGGGGAAGCTGGTCCTCCAGAACAAAGGACTACCTAAGAATGAATGCTCCTGATAAGAATCAATTGAAAGAAACCTAACAGTAAGAAGAAGAAGAAAAAAAACACTTAGCAGAGAAGTATATTCAGGAAAGAAATCCACAGATTATGATTGAATTAGATCTTTTAATTTTCTATGGCAGAAATTTCTAACAAATGGCAAATAAAATGTACTTTTGCTGCACAAATCTGAGTGTATGCTGGGTGTAACCTAAGGGAAACTCATGAGAACCTTGTGAAATAAACATATTTTATGCAAATAGAATCTGTCATCTTATCATTTCTTTACTTTTCTTTTCATCTAAAAATGACAATTTGATGTCCAAAAGTGATTGATTCTAAAATTTAAACTAAACTCACAATTAAATAATAAAATTTATAACAATCAAATATTTGGTAAAAGATGAATAGGATTGATAAATTCTGCCCCTAAACTTACTTATTCCCTTTAATTATAGAGTACTATACAAAAGTGCAATTATTCTTTGATATAAGTATAAAACATTAAATAATTCACCCTTAACTGGATATTCTTCTGTAGCAAAGGATTTTAAAATAAATCATAAACATTGACTTATATCCTGCAGCTGGATACCTGGATTTGCACCAAATTCTGTCAGTTTTCATTAATGAATATGACATTATTTTCTGTTAATTATAATAATCTCTTTTCAATATACCATAGAATAATAGATCCAAGTATTTTTGACATAAGAAAATGCCTGATTCTATCTCTTTCTGACCATTCTTTGCTTTAACCCTATGTTTTAATCATTTCATTTTTATCACTGCAATGCGTCACATTCATTTTTTTTTTATAGCAGTTTGAAATACATTTACATAAGATTTTGTCTCTGGCTTTTGTTCCTCTACATAAGTCCTTTTATTGGTTCTAGATTGTCTTTCAACTTGAAATACTCATCCCCAGCTCCTTTCTACTACAGAATTGTTCATTGTGCTTCTTTTCCTCTTTGGTCTTCCAACTCAGTTAAAACTATATTGCTTCTCGGTCTCATTTGTTCACTTTTCCAATTCTCAGACCACAAATTTTTCCATAGTGTCCTAAACCAACCTCCTGATTCAATTTCTTCATCAAGACTCATTTATGCACTCCTTCGAGAAATAATCATGGAAAATGGCCCTAATAATGGAAAATTCTCCATAATTTAGGAAGAATATTTAGGTAATTACATTATACTATTAACTTACATTATACTATTAAATTTAGTATTTACTAAACAACCATCTTGTGGAAAACAGAGCATATGATCAAAATACATCCTGCCAAATTGGGAGATTGTCTCTTTTAATCTCAGTTTTAAAGCAAAATAGTTAGATTTAGCACTAGCATAGTTTATTTTGAAAATTTTAAAACTGACTGATTATCAATAAGTAAGCAATCCTAGATATTTAGTTCTTTTCCTTTCCATTTTAGTTTATTTTGTTTTGGCCTTTATGACAACATGCCAAAGAGACTTGACTGGAGATACTGTTGTAATCTATACACTTTTTCCCATGTAAAATTTAACAGGCTAAGGGGCACTGGTATTATTGGCACAAGCATTCAATGTTACCAAAACTCAAATATTAACATAAAATTTAAGCATTTCAGGTTAGTTGAAATATTTTAAAGTATCTTTTAGAAATGTGCTAGTTTTTATTCAATAAGGATGTTTTTATATATAATAATAACATTTATAGTGGATTCAGATAGCATCAGCTTCACTGTACATTAATTTTAAGATTGTGGATTTTTCTTGTACATATAAAGTCCATATGAACATCTAAAGAAAGTCAGATGTTATTAGAAACAATCTGAACAATTAAAATAGTATTTTTATTTTGGTTTTTCTTAAAAATTAAATTATACAGATTATTGCAAAGTTGATACTAAGGTCATCATTTTGGAGTGTTTTTATCAAAGGCAGGAAATTTCAGTTGTGAAACAACAAATTCCAAGCAATAAGAGATTTTCCAAAGTAAAAATTAAAACTTTTTTTTTACACTTAACAATATCCACCTTTTTCCATATTCAGATATGATATATCTAGCTAGTTAATAACATTTATATTTAATTATTGTATTTATTTAGATGTTTAACAAAGGTAAAGATGACATTAAGAACAAGATATGTGCTCTCTTGAAGACACTGAAATATGTATTTAAAACAAAATAGCTTCCCACAGAGCATGATTCAAATCAACAAAGCCAATGAATCAGTATTTTGATTTGAATAAGCAAATTAATGATGGTTTACATTTTTGAGTATTTTCTGTCTTTAAGGAAGTTGTGTAAGGTCCTTCTACATAAATCAATCTATCCCATCCATACAATAATTAAATGAGTTAGGTGCTATACTTATCTCCATTTTATAGTTGAGGAAACTGAGACACAGAAAGATAATGTACCCAAAGTCACAGAGAGTGACAGAGTCAGCATTTAACTATACAGATATAGATATACAGTTATTAGCTTTAAGGATATTATCTTTTATTCTGGATATTGCCCATGTTATATTCCAGTGGTCTATTTCCTGCACTTGATTCTGTTGTATTTGGAAGGAATTTAGACCTTTTCATTTTAAGAAGTACACGGCTATAGTTATTTTGTGTAATCATGAACATTACAATCCATACTACTGGAAGCAGGGACCTGACGTACATGGAGGACACGTAAGCACACGAGGTACTGTAATGGAGACTGTGCATATAAAAGATGTCCAACTCAAGAGTCCTATATCCACAAAGAAGAAAACCTTATTGTGTAATTCATGATTCTCAGTTAAGCAGATGTAAGAATAATCCTCTTTATAATTGGCCTTGCTGTAATAATCAGGGAAATTGATGAATCAATAATCAATGAATATCACTATTTAGGGCTAAGCACTGTTGCAGGCATTGGGTAAAATAGATAAATAAAATAGTTATTTCACAAAAGAAGCTCATTCTCTAGTGGGGACATACATACTTAAACAATACAATTACATCACCTTATAAACATTTTCTTCACTAGAAGAAGGCACTAATGCTATGAAAATACAAATATGATCTGTATGATCTGCCTGGGTGACTCTGGAAGGTTTTATTCTTTCCTTCTACAAATAATAGTGAAGATCTACTTAAATGATATGTACTGTAGTTGGCTTTTGGGGTACAGAGATAAATATTCTATCCCTCAATAACTCTGTCTAAAATTTGAGAGGAACAAGTATGTAGAAAAAGAAATGAGTGCTGTAATAATAGAAGGTCACATAAGGATTTTGGGGAACAAACATTAATATTAAAGAAGTTTGACAAAATAATGTGTAGAGTGACAGAAACAAGACATGTAATAAAACAAAGTATGAGAGAATGCAATACACAGGAATTGTTCCCAGTAGAGCATGCCTGTATGGATTACAAGGGGAAAACTGGAGACAGAGGCAAGACCAAATCAGGAAGGTCAGTAAAACAATTATTAAGAAATTTGTGTTTTTTCTTAGGTCCTAGACTTTTCTTTATATCATCAATTCTGAAACTTTCATTTACATTAAGCAGAAAATATTCTGATTATTAGGGTTCAAGTTAATAAATACCCTTCAGAAAAAAATTTCTAAGTGAGGGGAAGAACTGAAATTAGATTGTTATGGAAGCCAAGCTGATAAATGATAGAAACCTGAGCCATGATAGTGGGCAGGAGGATCAAAAACATGGAGTCATTTGATATAATCAATATTTAAAAATTTTAGTGTCTGATGAGCTGGTGAAGGAGAGAAGAAATAAAAATGCAAAATTTATTTTTAATCACCTGTCTACCATAGTCTTGTGCACTATATATGGTTGTGTTGATTTTCCTACCGGTCTATATGCATAGATAGCCTAAGTGTGAATCATAGCTTTGCTCTATTGTGTGACCCATGTTAGAGACTATTTTATGTGAAAAGATATGCTTGCTACATTTGTTAAGTTTTATTATAGTTTTGTCTTACATAGAAGGAACAAAGATTCCCCCATATTCTTGGCTTTGAGATTGGACAAAAACTTTGAAACATATTTGTAATATTTTTACCACATATTAACCGTACATAAGTCTATAGCTGACTGCTGAATTTGGGGTGTATCTCCAAATGTTATTTATGAAGCACTAGGTTAGGATCACACTCAATTATTATTATTACAGCACCACTAATGTTGATTACCCATTCAACTGAATTTACAGTGTCCATTAAGAATGTCCTGATACTTGGCTCTCCTTTCATCTCTTCATGTGTTTATACTCCCTCTCATTTATCTTTAGATAATCAGAAAAGACATCAGCTAGTCAAAGAAGATGGCCAATATCAAGACTATAGGATGGATGTAAATGAAAATAGAAATCTACATAAATTGTTTCACTCAATTCATTTAGTGTGTGTGTCAAGTTGCTTATTCTTTAACAAAATTAAGAATTTAAATGTTCTCCAATTGGGTCATTCTGTAGGAATTGGATGTGAATTTTACAGTTAATATTTTCCCTTACTGCTTGTTTCTGAGCATGTTACAGTCATTCATAGATTAAACAAGGAGAAAAAGTCAAAGCCTTCATGATTAAAAAAGAAAAGTTAAACTTGTGCCTTGGGGAAAAAAGTTTGAACTGGAGGTCTACAATTGAACTTTTCAATTAAATTGGTTCCTGTTTTCCTTGCTTCCATACGTTTGGTTTACATCAAAATATGACATTTTAATCATAGTCTGAGTGAACTCCAAATGAAATCTTTACTCAGTGTATCTAAGTGATACAAGCTGTGAAATAAGTCACATATTTTTCCTTCTAAAATTTCAAAAATTCATTAGGCACCATTTCCTGAATTTATAACTATTCAAATGAATTAGATCAGACTCACATACAATTTAAAATTATTTTAGCACTCATGTGTGATATGGTTTTAAGTAATATGCTTGTTTGGTTGCTTTATTTAATATTTTTTATTTTACTACATTCCAGTGGTGAAATAATTTCACTTATTATATTACCAGTGCTGAATGTCACAAAATAATTTCCTTAAGTCAACATATGTTCGTCAGTCAGGAATTTAAGCATTCATTATAACAACCCTAATAAATGCCTGAGCTTTTTTTCTCCTATGACTTCATAATGTGTAGCCTATACTCGAGCTAAATTTGACTTATTATTATTTCTTATGTGTGCCTGGAGCTTGCCTCCTTGTCTTCATTCATACTGTTTTACTGTTATGTCATCCTCTACTGCAATTTCTTCTTACTACCATGTTTTGGTGTCTCACCCAGATTTTTAAATGATTAATCATTCCCTTAACCAAAATTATCCTCTCCTTTCTTGAACTAATATGATATATATTGAAATTATATAGTCCTATAATGGTAAAGTTATTTAATGCACACCTGTCTTGAAGTTGTCTCATTTTCAGTTTCTTCTAATAGACTGTATGCTATGCCATGATGGTGATAATATGTTACTCTTCTTTTAACCTACTTTAGCAATTAACACAAGGGTGAGATGGGGTGATGATTCTGTAAATAAATATTGGAATTGAATTATTCTTCCCTGAAAATTTTATTTTGTTCTTTACTTTTTGTTCTGAGTCTCTTCTACTCTCCTTGAATATATTATTTACCACTTACTTAACTAGTTTTATATATTGTCATTTGTGAGCTTTCCAAAATCTGAAAATATATCAGATTTTGTATCACACATCATTGAGCATATTATAGATGATTAATAAAATGCATGGTTTGCTGGGTTTAATTCTCTTGATAATTATGGTTTTATTTAGAACATAAGAAAACCCATTTGATGCAGAACCAAAGTTCCATTTGGTATTTTTATAAGAATGCTACACTGTTGAGATCACAGGACATCAAAGAATGTATAGTGGAATGGTTAAAGGTAAAACCAAATAATGAATATAAATTATACAGATACTATAAACAAATTATTACTAACACAATGTATTTATCCCACAGGGATTAATTATCAAGCTTTAAAATATGCCTATTCAAGTTATATACAGTGAAATGTTGTACATACAGGAAAGAGTAAAAGCTAAGTAGGCATCATCCAAACAATATAAAATGTTAAATTGCTAACATTTTCTGATGGATTTTGACTTAAATTATAACTCAACTTTTTGACCACTCAACACTTTTTTTTTTAACTTTGGTAAAATAGAGTGAAAGAGACAATGTCATCAATTTAATTTTCTTGTGAGATCCAAGTAGCAAATAATTGAATATGAATAGTTTTTGAAAGCTTCAGGTTTACATATTTTCTTGCTGTGTGTTTGTCAATTTCTTTGTTTTTCAGCAGTATGTTTATGAACTAAAGCTTGCCAGCCTCAAAGCAAGTGCCCTTTCATTCTTTCTTAACCTGCAGTGGCCTTACTTCCACAGCATAATGACTTCATTCACCAGCAGGCTTGCTGTAAAACTACAATGAGTCCAACTTCCTGCTCAAAAAAGTGTGCTAAAGCAGGCTGAGCCTTCAGACATTTTAGAAACTCTTCTCCACATAAGAGAAAAAGCACCAAGTCACTATGCACTTGCATAAATATGTCAATTATCTAGAATCTGGGACTAAATTCATGTCACTTAGGGGAAAATATATGCTAAGAGATTGTAATTTCAAAATGGAAATTGCTATTTGTTTTTGTTTTGTTTTTCATGTATAAAGTTTGCAGTTTGATCCCTTAAAATGGTCAGGAGAAAAAAAGAAAGAAATATGCAAGTATGAAAAGCATTTACATAATATTAATGCTAAAGAAAGTTTAGGCACAGATTATAATCTCTTGAACAAGTGACTAATATAAAGATTTTATTTCAAAAATATTAATATCTGTGAATTTTTACAGTGATGGATGCATTTTTAGTACCATTTTATTCTTTGGTGGCACTTGTCATTTCGAATGGCTTGGGGGTGATTTTGCTAATTTAAGTAGAGAATGGGTATGTAGGTGGAGGATGGTGTAAGGAAGGTGAGGAAGACAGAGCAGGGGAAATCAGGGCAGATATGTTCTCCTGTGTGAAACGGTGGATGGGGAAATATTACTGACACCCTTGGTAACTAAAATTGAAGGTGATCACATCCTAATTTAGTTTTATGCATGAGGCACTTAACCCAACAGCTAACAAGTGTCCACCCCATGGAACTCCTCAACACTTGACTGCTACAGAATATTCCAGTTCCTTGTGCTTGTGTTGAGTTTTGTATCCGATTCCAAATTCAGAGCTCAACACGTTTATGAGAATGCAACTCATTGAGAGTCCTGAAGGATAAAGGCAGACAGCCCTGCTGATCAAATTCAGAGAAAAAGAAATGTTTCTTAGACATTTATATTAAACACAGGTAGCACGTAACGATCAAGATAGCTTTTCACATCTTTTTTGTGCAAATTAAAACTTCCTTAAAGAGCAAGCTTGTAAATTATTCAGTATTATAGATGGAAGAATGTACTTCTAAAGCTGAAATTTTAGACATTTTTCTGCAAACTACTCTGATTATATCCAATTTATCTAAGTTGCTAGACGGTGATGATTCATCTTTAGGTGTTTGTACTTAGCAAAGCTCCTAACTTGGTGATTTCAAAAGTAAGAATAAAAAACACTGCTTTAATAGCAAATTCTCAAGCTCTTTACATTAGCACACTGCATTAGAAATTTTCCAAAGCAAAATTTAATTCAAAGTTAGGTGCTCCTTATATACAATACACTGAGGAAGTTAATATGTCAACTGCTTCAAACTTTGTTTTTATAAACCACTCTAGAATCAAGCACACTTTTAAAAATTTTCCGTTATCTATCTTTGAAGTTCATTCATACTTTTTATCATTTTAATTAAATCAAGTGAGACAGATTACCATCACAAAATGATAAAAAATTAAAGAAAAATAAATATTAAAAAATAATTGAGTTGATATCATTTATTTGATCTGTTGTTGCTGAATGTGTTCTATAAATGCCTTTTTTCCCCTTCCTTTCCTGAAAGATAATTTTGTTGGGTACAGATTTCTCGATTTATTATATTATGCATTTAGCACTTGAAAAACATGTGCTTTTTCCTCTGGTTCTCATGGTTTTCAATGAAAAATCTACGTGAATTTTTGTTCTCCTACAGCTAAGTTATTCTCTCTCACAACTTTTATGATTTTTTTTCCTTCTTTCAATTACAAAATTGTTTTGTTGTTGTTGTTGTAATGTGTCTTCTTGTGGATATATTTGGATTAACTCTTATCAGAAGTGGTCAGATTCTTGAATCTCTAGGTTATGTTTTCTACAACGAAGTTTTCAGCATTATTTCTTCAAGTAGTTTTTTCAGATTCACTCTCATCCTATTTTCTTCTAGAATCCTAATGAAAAAAATGTTTTATTTTTGTCATAGTCCTTCAGGTCCTTGAGACTCCTATTCTTCCTTTCTCCCTTCATTTCTTCTATATACTTTCTCTCTGTTCAGATTACGCAATTTTTATTATTCTATTTTCAAATTCACTTATCTTTTCCTCCTTCTCCTTCATTCTACTATTGATATTATCCACTGAATTTTTATGTTTGTTATTGTATTTTTTGATTCTGAAATTTGTTTCTCCTTTATCTTTAGGTGGAAGAGGAGGTCTCGGTTCCCCACTGAGTCTCTGTTATCATTTGAGAATAAGAACTTCTTATAACTGCTGAGTGGGGTGGGATTTCTGAATGTCAACTAAGTGTCCAGTGATAGCACCCTGGCTGTGAACAGAGGAATGTTTAGGTACTCTTCTCCAGATCTGCACTGACATCCATGGGCTGAGGAGAAAAATAACTTCATTAATTCGGGGGGTGATGAAATTCGTTACTCTTCACTAGGCTTCCACTGACACTACTCCGGTGGGGAAGGATATAGTAATTGTTACTTTCTGGCAAGGTTGGAAGTTTAGGTTTCTCTGTGGTTTCTCCTGTATGACAAGTTGATGGAGGTACCTTGTTTCAATCTGTGTATGTGCAAGTCTGTGTTTCCCACTAGGTCTTCACTGGAAGGAGTGGGAGTTGGGCTCCAGTTTGTTTCTGTGGTGTTTGATTCACAAAGACCAGGTGTTTTCTAAATGTTCACACCTTTGCAAGGCTCCCCATTCCTGGACCTTTGTAGTTTTTTATGTTTATGCTTGTTAATACTTCAAATTTGTTGTCTTCTTCAGCTCCAGGTCCAGGATATATGAAGTAAAAATAAAAAACAGGGATCTCAGTCACCCTACTGTTTCTTGGTCCTCCAGGTCCCTATCCTGCCCTCTGCCTTCTTCTGACCATTCAGTCTTCTTATGTTGGTTTCATATACAATACATAGGGATTTTGATTCTATGTGGCTGAAGAAATGGGGAGAAATACATTTACTCCATTTTCCTGGAAGCAGAAGTCTGAAAAATTTTTGTTAGGTTTTTTCATAAATTCTTCTGAAAATGTAACAACACCCACAATAATTCCCTAGCAAAATATGAGACATACAAATAAGCACAATATTGCATAGAAGTCAACAGAACCAAAGACACCCAACAGTTCATCCATGGATTCCTTTCTCAGATAAAAGTTCCCTTTTAAAAAATTTTATCCTTGTTACAAAAAATTTTACTAATAAGAGCAAATATTTTCTTGTGTTAACTCTATCTGTTAATGTCTGTTATTTCATTAAATCAATAACAAATTTTAAGAAGTGATTACCTCCATTTTAGAAATAAAGAACTTGAGAGTTAAAAAAAGCAGTGTTTCTAAAGAACTTATAGTGCTTTAGGATTTAACTCTTAGAATAATATACTAACTGAGTTACACCTAGGCTAAACAGTCTATCACCATGGCCAAGACAATGTGCAGCTTTGGGGAGCCATTCTCATCTATGTCCATCATAGAAAAGAATGTACATGCTGCCTCTCAGAGGTACATAACAGACATCTCATGCATTTTTTAAAAAATTTTTATTTTGGTATCATTAATACACAATCACATGAGCAAGACTGGTTACTAGATTGCCCCCATTATCAAGTCCCCACCACATACCCCATTACAGTCACTGTTCATCAGCATAGTAAGATGCTATAGAGTCACTACTTGTCTTCTCTGTGCTATACTGCCTTCCCCGTGCCCACCCTCCCCACCCTACATTATGTGTGCTAATAGTAATGGCCCTATTCCCCTTCTCCCTCCCTTCCCACCCAACCTACTCAACTTACCCAGTCCCTTTCCCTTTGGTAACTGTCAGTCCATTCTTGGGTTCTGTGAGTCTGCTGCTGTTTTGTTCTTCCAGTTTCTTCTTTGTTCTTATACTCCACAGATGAGAGAAATAATTTGATATGTGTCTTTCTCTGCCTAGCTTATTTCACTGAGCATAATACACTCTAGCTCCATTCATGTTGTTGCAAATGGTAGGATTTGTTTTCTTCTTATGGCTGAATAATATTCCATTGTGTATATGTACCACATCTTCTTTATCCATACATCTACTCATGGAAACTTAGGTTGCTTCCATTTCTTAGCTATTGTAAATAGTGCTGTGATAAACTTAGGGGTTCATGTATCTTTTTGAAACTGGGCTTCTGAATTCTTAGGGTAAATTCCTAGGAGTGGAATTTCTGGGGCAAATGATATTTCTATTTTTAGTTTCTGAGGAACCTTCATACTTCTTTTCACAATGGTTGAATTATTTTACATTCCCACCAGCAGTGTAGGAGGGTTCCTCTTTCTCCACATCTTCGTCATCATTTGTTGTTCCTAGTCTTTTCTATACTGGCCATCCTAACTGGTATGAGATGATATCTCACTGTGGTTTTAATTTATATTTCCCTGACAGTCAGTGATATGGAGCATCTTTTCATGTGCTTATTGGCCATCTGAATTTCTTCTTTGGAAAAGTGTCTGTTCATATCCTCTGCCCACTTTTTAATAGGGTTATTTGATTTTTGGGTGTTGAGGTGTGTGAGTTCTTTATATATTTTGGATGTTAACCCCTTGTTGGATATGTCACTTATGAATATACTCTCCCATACTGCAGTATGCATTTTTGTTCTGCTGATGGTGTCATCTGCTGTACAGAAGCTTTTTAGCTTGTGTAGTCCCGTTTGTTCACTTTTTATTTTGTTTCCCTTGTCTGAGATGTGCACAGGAAAAAGTTTCTCATGTTTCTATTTAAGAGAATTTTGCCTATGTTTTCTTCTAAGGGTTTTATGGTTTCATGACTTACATTCAGGTCTTTGATCCATTTTGAGTTTACTTTTGTGTATGGGGTTAGACAATAATCTAATTTCATTCTCTGAATGTAGCTGTTCAGTTTTGCCAACATAGTTGTTGAGGAGACTGCCATTTCCCCATTCTATATCCACGGCTCCTTTATCATATATTAATTGACCATATATGCTTGGGTTTATATCAGGGCTTTCTAGTCTGTTCCATTGGTCTATGGGTCTGTTCTTGTGCCAGTATCAAATTGTCTTGATTACTGTGGCTTTGTAGTAGAGCTTCAAGTTGGGGTGCATAATCCCCTCTGCTTTATTCTTCCTTCTCAGGATTGCTTTGGCTATTTGGGGTGTTTTGTGGATCCATTTGAATTTTAGAACTAATTGTTCTAGTTCATTGAAGAATGTTCTTGGTATTTTGATAGGGATTGTAGTGAAATTGTAAATTGCTTTCGGCAGCATGGCTATTTTGACAATATTAATTTTTCCTATCCATGAGCATGCAATGTGCTTCCATTTATTGGTATCTTCTTTAATTTCTCTCATGAGAGTCTTGTAGTTTTCAGAGCATAGGTCTTTCACTTCCTTTATTAGGTTTATTTCTAGGTATTTTAGTCTTTTTGATGTAATTGTGAATGGAATTGTTTTCTTGATTTCTTTTTCTGCTAGTTCATCATTAGTGTATAGGAATGCAACAGATTTCTGTGTATTAATTTTGTATCCTGCAACTTTGTTGAATTCAGATATTATATCTAATAGTTTTGCAGTGGATTCTTCTGGGTTTCTTATGCACAATATCATGTCATCTGCAAACAGGGACAGTTTAACTTCTTCCTTGCCAATATGGATGCTTTTTATTTCTTTGTGTTGTCAGATTGCCATGGTTCAGACTTCCAGAAATATGTTGAATAAAGTGGAGAGAGTGGGCAACCTTGTCTTGTTCCCAGTCTTACAGGAAAAGCTTCAGCTTCTCACTGTTAAGTATGATGTTGGCTATGGGTTTGTCATATATGGCCTTTCTTATGTTGAGGTACTTGCCCTCTATATCCATTTTGTTGAGAGTTTTTATCATGAATGGATGTGGAATTTTGTTGAATGCTTTTTCAGCATCTATTGAGATAATCATGTGCTTTGTGTCCTTCCTTTTATTGATGTAGTGGATGATGCTGATGGATTTTCAAATGTGTACCATTCTTGCATCTCTGGGATGAATCCCACTTGGTCATGATGGATGATCCTTTTGATGTATTTTTGAATTCGGTTTGCTAATATTTTGTTGAGTATTTTTTCCTTGATGTTCATCAGGTATACTTGTACGTAATTTTCTTTTTTTGTGGTGTCTTTGCCTGGTTTCTGTATTAGAGTGATGCTGGCCTCATAGAATGATTTTGGTAGTATTCCCTCCTCTTTTACTTTTTGGAAAACTATCAGGAGGATGAGTATTAGGTCTTTAATAAATGTTTGATAAAGTTCAGTAGTGAAACCATCTGGTACAGGAGTTTTATTCTTGGTAGTTTTCTGATTACCACTTCAATTTCATTGCTGGTAATTGGTTTATTCATATTTTCTGTTTCTTCCTGGGTCAGCCTTGGAAGGTGGTATTTTTCTAAAAAGTTGTCCATTTCTTCTAGGTTGTCCAGTTTGTTAGCAGATAATTTTTCTAGTATTCTATCATAATTATTTGTATATCTGTGGTCCCCATAATGACTTTTCTTTCTTCATTTCTGATTCTGTTTCTGTGTGTACACTCTCTTTTTTTTCTTAATAAGTCTGGCTAGGGGTTTATCTATTTTGTTTATTTTCTCATAGAACCAGCTCCTGTTTTCATTGATTCTTTCTATTGTTTTATTTTCTCGATTTTATTTATTTATGCTCTAATCTTTATTATGTCCCTCCTTCTACTGACTTTGGGCCTCATTTGTTCTTTTGTTTCTAGTTTCATTAATTGTCAGTTTAGACTGTTCATTTGGGGGTACTCTTCTTTCCTGAGGTATGCCTGTATTGCAATATAATTCCCTCATAGCATGGCCTTTGCAGAATCCCACAGATTTTGCAGTGTTGTATTACTGTTGTCATTTGTCTCTGTATATTGCATGATCTCTCTTTTTATTTGGTCATTGATCCATTGATTATTTAGGAGCATGCCATTAAGCCTCCATGTGTTTGTGGGCTTTTTCCTTTTCTTTGTGTAATTTATTTCTAGTTTCATATCTTCCTGATATGAGAAGGTAGTTGGAACAATTTCAATCTTTTTGAATTTACTGAGGCTCTTTTTGTGGCCTAATATATGAATCCATTCTGAAATTGCTCCATGTGTACTTGAGAAGAACGTGTGTCCTGTTGCTTTTGGATGGAGCATTCTGTAGATGTCCATTAGTTCCATCTGTTCTAGTACATCATTCAGTGCCTCTGTCTCCTTACTTATTTTCTACCTGGATGATCTGTCCTTTGCAGTGATTGGTGTATTGAAGTCTCCTAAAATGAATGCATTGCATTCTATTTCTCCCTTTAATTCTATTAGTATTTGTTTCACATATGTAGGTGAACCTGTGTTGAGGGCATAGATATTTATAAGGGTTATATCCTCTTGTTCAACTAACCCCTTTATAATTATGTAATGTCCATCTTTGTCTCTTGTTACTTTCTGTGTTTTGAAATCTATTTTGTCTGATACAAGTACTGCAACTCCTCCTTTTTTCACCCTATTAGTTGCATGAAATATCTTTTTCTATCCTTTTACTTTCTCTCTGTGTGTGTCTTTGGGTTTGAAGTGAGTCTCTTATAGGCAGCATAAAGACAGGACTTGTTTTTTAATCTATTCAGTGACTCTATGTCTTTTGATTGGTACATTTAGACCATTTACATTTAGGGTGATTATTGATAGGTATGTACTTATTGCCATTGCAGGTGGTTACCAATGGTTTAAGGGTAATCCCTTACTACCTAAAAGTCTAATTTAATTCCCTTAGTGTGCTATTGCAAACACAACCTAAAGGTTTTGTGTTTTTTTCCCTTTTTCTTCCTCTTTCATTCTTTATATATTACATATCATATTCTGTGGGTTTTGTTTACCCCTTGATTGAATTTGGGGTTAGTCTATTTGATTCTGCATCTGCTTAGTAATTAACTGTTTTACTTTGCTGTGGTTTTATTTCCCCTGTTGACAGCAATTTAGCCTTAGGAATACTTCCTTCTATAGCAGCCCCTCCAAAATGCATTGTAGAGTTGGTTTGTGTCAGGTAAATTCTCTCAGCTTTTGCTTATCTGAAAATTATTTAATCTCTCCTTCAAATTTAAATGATAATTTTGCCAGATAGTATTCATGGTTTGAGGCCCTTCTGTTTCACTGCATTATATATATCATGCCACTCCCTTCTGGCCTGTAAGATTTCTGTTGAGAAGTCTGATGATAACCTGATGGGCTTTCCTTTCTTTGTGATCTTTTTTCTCTCTCTAGCTGCTTTTAAAAGTCTGTCCTTATCCTTGATCTTTGCCATTTTAATTATTATATGTCTTGCTGTTGTCTTCCTTGGGTCCATTGTGTTGGAAGATCTGTGCACCTCCATGGCCTGAGAGGCTATCTCCTCCCCCAGATTGGGGAAGTTTTTCTCAATTACTTCTGTTTGGATTAATCACACAGTTCTGTCAATGTCCTTTCATTCTTAGAGATCTTTTTTTTCTCTCTGTGCCTCAGCTTCTTTGTATTCCTCTAATTTCTATTCTACTTACTGTCTCTTCTACTGCATCTAATATGCTTATAAATCCCTCCAATGTATGTTTCATTTCAGATACGGAATTTCTTAATGATTGAATCTCTGTTCTAATTTCATCCCTGAGTTCTTGAGTATTTTTCTGTATCTCTGTAAGAAGCATGTTTGTGATTTTTATTTTGAACTCTTTTTCAGGAAAATTGGTGAGTTCTGTTTCATTTGGCCCTTTTTCTGGGATTTGAAAGATTTTGGTTTGAACCAGTTTCCTTTGATGTTTCATATTTGTATGTGGTGCCCTCTCATGCCCAGAAGCTCTAGTCTCTTAACCTGTTCAGCCCCTGGAGTGATGTTGTAAGGTCACAGGGGACCACTGCTGGTTCCTGGGGGTAGGAAAGAGGTGTTTCCTGCTTCCCAAATGCAGTGCCTGTCTCCATTATCAGAACCAGTGAGCCAGAACAGTTGTATGCCTCTGTGTTTTGTGTCTGTAGCTGCCATTGGCAGGGCCTTCCTCCAGCTATCCTGACGCCAGGGCAGGGACTGCTGGTTTGTGAGCTGGTCCCTGAAGGTCAGGAGGAAAGTGCAGCAAGCTGCATATCACAGTGAGTGATCTCTGAGCTGAGTAGCCAGCCATGGGGATGGAGCACCTGAAGCTTCTGAAAGATCCCAACATGCTGGGCAGTGTGCACTCAGACAACCTCCTCTACCTGTCCCTTCTCCTGCACAGCAAGCTCCATGCAAAGCTCACCCCTTCAGCAGCCCTCTCGTTGCTAGGAAACCTCTCAGATCACCCACTTTTCCTTTGTCCCAGAGCAACTGAGTGTGGATCCCTGTCCTCCACAAGTGGCTGGAATCTCAGTATCTCCAAGTATTCCACTTGTCTTAGCTTTCCAACCCCACTAATCTCCAGAGCAACATGCAATGTAGGTTTGTGCTCCCAAAGCAGATCTCCAGGGCTGGGTTCAGTAGTCCTAGGCTTCCACCCTCTACCCAGTCCCGCCAGTGAGTTGCGGTGGGGGAAGGCCTTGGGTCCTGCCAGATCAGGGCTTGGGTATGTTACCCTGTTTCGTGAGGTCTGCTCTGTTCTCCAGGTGTATGCAGTCTGGGGCAGCCTTCTTTCCTCTTGCTCTGTTAGGATTAGTTGTATTAACCATATTTTCATAATATATGTGGGTTTCGGGAGGTATTCTCTGTCTCACCTCAAGCCACCATCTTGAATCCCTTCTTCATGCATTTTTGACAAACTTAATTATTATATGATAAATAACACTCTTTTATGCTTAAACTCCTGAAACATTTTTGTCCAAAGCAGAACTGCCAATATACTTAAATGTAGACTTTTAAATTCTCATAGGAAAAGGAATAGATTATATATGCTAAGTGTTTTTTTAAGAGAAGGAACATTAAAATTACCACTAGAAGAAATAAAGATATAGTAACATGAATACTGCCTCTGAATACATTATCTCTGCTTATATCTATTAGGAATGCATTTTACATCTTTCATTTCCTTTCCGTTACCATACTCACAGTTTGTTGCATTCCTAGTGAAGTAGTCAGAATCCATGAAGAAAAGGGTAATATTCGTCTAGGTTCCAGTTATTATGATAATTTGACATGTTCCAGGCTCTTGATAGTTAATAAAGTTTAGATATTTAAACAATATTAAAATAGTTTAAATTCCTACTCTAACAATGAAACTGGTAGAACAATTTATTAGGAAGAAGTATTGTAGCATGCAAAAGCAGTGTGTTAAGAACCATATAGGTATGAGTTTGATAACTAGGTTTATATAATCCTACTTATGAGATAGGGCAGATTATTAAACAAACAGAAAACCCTCCAAATCTCTATTCTCATATTAACTCTTAGTTTTTATGTCATAGAATTCTCCTAAAGATTAAGTGGTAAAGCACTGACTGCTACAGTTTATGAAAATATAAACTCAATAAATCATATCTATTAGTAGCACAGTAACAACATAAACTTGGGCACTAACTTCTATCTATAAAATAAAACTCTCTTGCTTATGTATTGATAATTTGTTTTTTATTATCCATGGGAAAGGGAAAATTTTTTGCATCCATTTCATCCAAATACAACAAAAATGATGAAGAAGTAGGCAAAACATGTACAATGTCCAGAAAGCACCCCTATTTTATTGAACTAGAATTTTTAACTGCTCTGATAGAGAGCCCAGGGATCCTTACTCTAAGAAATGAAACCTCTAATATAAATTGATTCTCAACTCAGTTTATATCAAAATGCAGATTCCTGCCTCTCACCCCTGGAAAATTTGAATTTATTGATCCAGAGTACAATTTGGACATTGCAATTTTTAAAACATCCTTAGATGAATCTAATATGGTGCCCAGATTAAGAATCACTAGTCTAGATTACTGCTTCTCCAATTTACTGTGCAATCATATCACCTGGGGATCTTGTCAAAACACACAATCTGATTCAACTGGTCTGGGGTGGGGCCTAAGATTCTGCATTTCTATCCAGCTCCTCAATGTTTCTGATATCACTGGACCACACTTTCACCACCTTAGACTTAGGTGATCTCAGCCTACTGATTTTCATTAACTCTCCAAATTTTGTTCCAAAATTTGAAATCTTTTACTCATTAAAAACAACAAAATTAAAAGAAAAATATCACTAAATTTGAAAACAGGTTGAAATAAGTAAACCTAACTCTATTCCATATTTTAACATTTTTAGGTTGGGTTTCAGTGCAATGATTAATTATATGATTCTTTTCATGTTGGGTTATTTTATTGCTCAAATGCATATTTGGTCATTTTGTTTAGGCAAGACTAGAACTGCATTTAGTCTCAGACTGATTTTTGCCACTACTGAAGAATAATCCATATCCAACATTCTAGGGATAATAAGTATGTTCATTTTTCCTCTCTTTCTCTCTTTTTAATGGCTGCATTTAAAAGAACTATCTTTACTAGGAAAACTTCCCAGGAAGGAGGCAACTTTGTGCAGTAAAAAGGAAGCCTTCAAGAGGCATGAGTTCTCCAGATGGCTGGAGACAGGACCTTCTCAGCCCAGCCAGCCACCGAGGGAGTGTCTGGCAGACTCCTCATGAGAAATGGTGGGGCCATGAATCCACGGTGGGTAAAGGTCCAGGTGTGTCAGCAGTCCAGCAGCTCGCTCCCTGCCCCACCCCGCCTACCCCATGGGCAGCCCCTGCTCTCAGAAAGAAGGCATCTTGCTTGGGTTCTCAGCCCAGGAAGAGCTTTAGCATGACACTGGCATCTTGGGAGCTGTCAAGGCCTTAGAATTCAGCTTCTGTAGTCCATTCTGACCTTGCCAATCAGGATGCCCTCCTGCTTGAAGTGCATGTGGAACATGTCCATGGAGTACATCTCACTCCACATGTATATGCAGTACTGGGTATCATAGTGGCCCACCAGGTGGCTGAAGGCCAAGGGCATGTTGGTCCTTGGAGTGCCTGGGACCTCAAGGATCTCATGGCAGAGACTGGTGTGCTCCTTCGTTGGGTCTACAACCATCTGTGTGTGCAGTGCCTGGTTCACTTTGGCCAGGACAACTTGGTGCAGGTTGGAGAGACATGTGTTGGCCTATCAGGACTTGATGAGCTTCTCCAGAGGCTCCCGGGGGGATGTCACTGCCTGTTCTGAAGTGCTGTGACATCTGAAGCAGTAGCTCTTTCTCCCATACCCAGTTCTCCAGCATCAGTGACAATACCTCCACTAACTCCAGCTTCACTTGCCTCCTGCTTTACATGGTGAACTCTGCCTGACAACAGAGCTGGTGTATCATATACCCAAACTCATGAAAATAGGTCTCCACCTCACCCTGCTGCAACAGGGAGGGGCTGCCTAGGATGGGCTTGGTGGAGTTGGCCACTGTGGCTGCCATGGAGATATGGCAGCTCCTATTCTGCCACAGGCAGCCTAACTGCAGGACAAAGCAGGCTGCGTGTCTGCCCTTCTCTTCCTATGGGTACAGGTCCAGGTAGAACTTCCTGATGACCTTCCCTGAGGCTGAATCCCTCAGGGAGTACAGTGTCACATCATTGTGCCACATGGCAGCATGCTTCTTATGGTACAAGGTCAGCCTGAGAGGCTCCTGGTAGATGCTGAGCAGCCCCTTGTTGACCACCTGCATGAGGAAGTACTGCTTGAGCATCTGATACATGCTGTAGCATCTCCTTTACCTGGTTCTTGTAGTAGCTTATGTTCCAGGTGTTGATCCACCTGTAGAACTCCAGGCCCAGCTTCTTGCACCTGGTCTTCCTCAGCTCCAGGATCAATGCCTACTCCTGCTCCTGGAGCTGCTCCAGCTTCAGGACCAGCTTTCTATGAAAGTGGCCACCACTTGGCTGGTCTTAGCCATGTTCATCTACAGTACAGAGTTGGCATACCTGCCTAATCCCAGCTGTGGGGAAAACTGAAGTTTCTATGGCCAGAATCCTCATCTGAACCTAAACTACTTAATGAGGTAACTGGTCTGCTGCTGGCTACTGCTTTCACACCCATAGGCAATAAACTATTAGTGACTAAGTCACTATATAAAGAGCTCTGCCCAGTCCTCTGGGTGGAGGTAGAAATGAAGGAAGATTGCAGACATATTTCTAATACTCATCTACTGCTGGGAGAACAAGCTGGGTAATACACCCTTTTACCCCAAGAACATTTCATTGTCATACCTTTTTCTCACTGAATCCACAGCGAACTCTCTGAGGCTGAAACCCATTGGCAGGATACCAGCAAGCTAGATTTCTGGGCCTGGAGTGAGATCAGGAATATTCCCAGTCCTCTAAGAATTTGGAGTTTTCCCTGTAATTCCATGGGTAGTTTTTTCACTAGTCTCAGTTAATTTCTTCATACATTTTCTCTAGTTAGTATTTAGTTGAAATTTCAAAAGAGGTCCTGAGCAGATCTCCAAAGTTTGTTCTCTCTTTCTCATATGTCTTTCTTAATGTCTCACACAGCATTCTCTGTCTTCTACAAACTTCCAGCTTTGTCTCCTCAACTCAGGAAGACTACTAAGTTTTGTTCAGGTTCCCCTTTTTGTGCTACACTACAAAGAAACTCTCTCACGGTAGTAAGCCAGGGAAGTAGAGGGCACACACTTCATTTGTTTCCCTTTCAGTAATCACTGTCCTTTGTTGCCAGATGTCTCCTATCCTCAAAATCACCATTCCTGTGTTTGTCTTGATTTTTAGTTGTTTCAGGTGGGAGGCTAAATTCAGTCTATTATTCATCTTGCCCAGCTCCTCTGCATTTTATATTGGTTTCATTCCTATCATCTATATTTAATCCATTTCATTTCTTGTTGCCCTTTTTAAAAAACATAAGGATTTAATAATAACCATTATTGAACTGTTGAACCACTGTGTTGTATACCTGAAACCAATGTAGGATTGTGTATCAACTTCAATAAAAAAATACTACAATACTTAAATAAAAAAAGGACTTTAGTATTTCATAGCATTGGAACACTGTGTATTGAGTTAATCTGATTAAACAGGAAGCAATAAAGACAGAAATGACTTGGAGATTATATAAGGACAATAGAAGGAGTAAAACTAGTTTTTTAAAAATCGCCTAATGTATTCAGACCTCAAAAATAAGGAATTGAATTTTTTTTAATGAATGTGGGAAAGTGCTAAACATTGCATGACAATGTAATTTGAAAAAAATATTCAAATTAATTTTAAAAAGTAGGTATGTTACTCAGAAAAAATTCATTTCCTAAGAATATGTAATATGTTTTTAGTATATTGTTTAACATTAGGCTACTGTGATCCTTGCCAATAATTCCTGAAGGGCAATTCACTAATTTGTGTGGTCTAGTTTAAGAAATTTACAGGAGTTGACTTTTGAGGGTCAAGGTAGAATATTATTGGTGTTACACCACATGGAGAAATACCTTTTTTTTCCTCACATTGGAATTTGGCTATTATTTGCAATTATAAAGATACTTTATATTCACACAGGGTGTCAACATGTTAATAATTTTTGTCATACTATGCTCTTGAGTTTCAAAAAGATGGCCCATCACTGTGCTCCATATGTTGCCATTTCTAAGACATTCCCCACTCATTTCCTTTTTTAAAAATTTTTCAAGAAAGAGCTAGAAAAAAATAAAGATGCACAAATACATAACTTAAAAGATATGCACACACACAAAAGATATTCCTACTCAAATTCTGTACAGTGACGAGACATCCCTGCCAACTTCCAACAATAATATGCCATCATCATCCTACATTTTCAAACATTTAAAAATTATACAAATTAAAGAAGCCTGCTCTCACTTATTTTTTAAATGAACTATCTGTTTGTTCTGAAGGTCTTATTAATGAGAGAATACTTTAGATTCTAACCAGTGAAATTGTTCTGTGTACTAGTTTAAAGGCCTTTGAACTGACAATCCTTTGCGCAGTCAAATTCTCAATACTGAAACCAGTGGTAATACCCATGCTTAACTACACGGAGAACAAAGAGCAGATTATAACAAGGTTTCCTTTGTATAATAATTGAAAAGTAGAGGAAAAAATACTGTATTGGCAAGAGATTTAGGGCATGTTTATACTTTTATCTGTTGTAAAGCAAATCTATTAAAGAATGTTATATATGTGTAAACAAAATGGTTTTGTAATTATGTATGGGTGTTTTATTTGAAGATAACAAATTAAGAATGAAAAATATACTTTCTTTGTTAGCAGAAGAGGTGTTGATGAATTAAGTATCTCATTTATGTATGATAAAAAGTAGTATTTATTTAGAAACTGAATTTCTAGTGACTTTGTGTCTATAAGCTGCCTACATTTTTTTGTAAAGACATGATATCACATTTATGTTTTCAAATTATATCATTGCTTCATGTTGAATTATAATTTAAATTGTCATGATAAACAACCATTTTTTGAGATAACTAAAATCTATACCGCAACTTATACTTTTCACACAATAGTAATAAAAATATATTTACATTCACACAGGGTATCAACATATGTTTAATAATTTTTGTCATACTATGCTCTTGAGTTTCAAAAAGATGGCCTATCACTGTGCTCCATATGTTGCCATATATATTTAAAATCTTACTGATGCTAAATTTAACAGATAAGGGGAAATTCAACTCCTAGGTACTGTCAGAACCAGGAAAAATGTGTTCCTGAACAGTGGCCATCTGTCAAACAAAACTGTACTATAGTAGTGTGTGGTACCCACATGATAGGATCTCATTTACTGAAATTGCACTGAGAACACTGCATGCATTTCACATAAGGAAGGCT
This sequence comes from Manis javanica, assembly GCF_040802235.1. Taxonomy (NCBI): domain Eukaryota; kingdom Metazoa; phylum Chordata; class Mammalia; order Pholidota; family Manidae; genus Manis; species Manis javanica. The sequence goes on along the minus strand of NC_133160.1, from coordinate 121,088,410 downwards.
TTCAATTCGACCATGGAGAGACATATAAAAGAAAAAAATTCACTCTTCTTGCAGATACATTTCTTGTATTGTCCTCATTATCCTACCAAGATGTTTAAAAAAAAAAGAAGTAAAGGGATGCAGGGAATCATAAAAACAAGTATTCAGGCACATGAACATGTTTGTTTAATTTACATCAAGATCTTACTGAAATATTTTATATGGATAAGCTGGAAGAAACACAATGACTATAGTGACTATTAAGTGTTAGGTTCACTACAACACACACATTAAACTCAGCAATGTAAGAAATTCTTTGAAACCAATAGGACCACACTGAGTTTCCTCCCATTTTAATGGTACAATATATAGGCTGATTTTTACTTCAGTTTTTTTTCAGACTTTATCAGCTGCATGATTTAGATGTATTTTGTGTCCTCTATATGCCAAATCTATTTTGGTCCCTCTGCTACTTAACATGAGCATCCTGCAGAGAAAGTATTTGAAGCTTTGATACTTTTTCCATGTGCACACATAAAAAATAACATTTTATTTGTCTTTTATCCAAATATAGAGGTGGTTAAATAACTTTCTTCTTCCTAAATTAATTTTAGATAAATGCACTTATCAATATTGGTCATAGACCAAGACAACCAGAAGTAAATTAAAAAAAAATTACTTACTATAGCAACTATCTTACACTAATTTTCAGTGTATGCTGTATCTATTTAATGCAGCAACCCCAATGCTTTGCCTTATGTGTTGGTTTTTATTTAGAATTCATGACTGATGTTGTATTGCCAGAGGTTTTTTTGCAAAAGGATGAAATACTGTTTGATTTCATTCCTTTGACATTATGTTTTGACACCTGCATATACAAAGCCCACATATTCTTTAGAACTTCTGGTTGGATCACTGACATTTCCTTCAATTCCATATTTCTAAGGCTTTGGTAGTGTCTCCAGTTCATCAGAGTATTAATTTTATCACCATTCTTGATACCCATCCTAAACGGTACACATTCTCCATAAGAAAATGTGTTGCTTCTTCTTCGCCTACATTTCAACCCCGGTTCTGAGTGATGTGCTCCCACTCTTCAAAACAGTTCTTCCCTCAGGTAAAATTTAAAAGTCCTTAATATGCCTCACATCAACATGTCTACCTGGAAGGTGTCCAGTATCATGTTTGACACAATGTGAATGGCTAATGGATATCTGTTGAATTAATAGTCACAAATAAATGAATGGTAGTCCATTAAGTGAATTTTACCTTTTATTTGCAATTTAATAACCCAGCTCAGGAATGCCTCCTTCAGCTTACTACTGTTCATCTCAGCCTCCTGCTTCAGCTCGGATGAAGGACTGACTGGTCTTGCCTGCACTCCTGGTGACTGTACAGCTGTGACCTGCACGTTGGGTGCTGCACTGCCGATGCTGCCCACAGTGCTCTGTATTCTTACCCGCAGAAGGGTGGCCTACAAGTATGTAGCCCAAACATACACAATCCGAAAAGGGCAAGGAAGTTATAATACCAGGAGCTGAACTTTGTCCAATGTGATAGAGGAGCCAGTGGATAAATTATATCCCTCTCAATCCCTTACAGACAGTTGTAACATATAATTTAGAAGGCTCCTCAGGAGCATAGTCCCTAGACCCTAGATCAGACAATCAGTTGCCTTCATGGCAAAGGATAGCTTGCTAATGTATCTTTTCATGGACTGTCTCTCTTTTGTTTTGTTTTTCTTATACTTCAATCATGGGACCATATTTTCTGGTAAAACAATGCACATAAATTCCATGTCAATGGCTCTTCTTTTAGAGGAACTCAGACTAAATGAACCCATCTCAAACCAACCAACAACTTCTTTGTGCTCCTTGTCTTTTTAGGGCTTCGCTGTTATTAGGGACCTATTTATATTTCATACATACTATTTATTATATCAAAATGGTAATTATTACTTTATTAAGTAAAATTTTTATATGCTTTTCACATTATTAAGATACAGAAAGTATAAGATGAGAAGACCCATTGCAGTCTTAAAGTTTACAGTTTAGGGAGAAACAAAAAAAATATACAGAAATAAAAACAAGTATAGTATCTTACAGAACAATATATAAAGAGATAGAGTCTGAGCTACTCAGAGTCCTGCACCTATCAACAAGAGCTACTTTAAAATTCAAATAGAAGAACACCTATGTTAAATTTATCAGATTAATGTTCTTGGTCTCTCTACCCTTAGGCTTGGTGACTATATTTATAAAGGTTTCTGCCCACAGGGTAGTGGGAGCAGAAACTGGGCGCCCTGCCTCATTCTTCTCTTTAACTATTTACTGTCAGACAGAGTATTTATGTAGTAAGAAGAGAAGGGCAAAATGATTTCTGGATAGTAGAGGCCATAGTTTCCACTTGACCCGTGAATGTTGTGTAGACTGCATTAATGGGCCAATTCTTCATTTCTCCCTTCAACTCATCCTCTGCCATGCGACTATGTAGCTTTTTCAACAGAGGAAAAAGTATATTTCCTACTCCTTTGAGTCTGAGTTCAGCCAAGTGATGTGCTTTGACAAAAGGGATGCTAGCAGATGTGATCTATGTATAGGCTTGAAAAAGCATGTTTCCACTGTCTCATCCTCCATCATCATTATGATCACAGCAATGAGTTAGTATGTTCTAGGATGAGACATAGGTGGCCCAGAAGCCCAGTATCCCAGTTGACAAGTCTACAAAAATGCAGAAATGTTGATTCCAATTAAAGCCAGGAGAGCCACTAAGCCTGAATGTTGAACCATAGTGTCATGAGGTAAATAAGTGCTCATTGGTTTATGTTACTAATTCTTGGGGTGATTTGATGTGTAGCATTATTGTGGCACTAAATAACTGATGCAGAAATTAGTTCCAGTAATGGAGTACTGCCACAGAAACCTAAAATATGTGGCATTGGCTTGGGGCTGGATGACAGCAGAAAAGAGGCATTAATAGACCCTGGAAAACATAGTGAGGAAATTGTTACAGGACTCTGGAAAGAAACAACAAGGAAATTTCCAAGGCTATCTGAGAAAATGGCCACCTGCGCTATGTCTTTGTAATTATCTGGCAAAAATATTGCCTCAGATGACTTGTTATTGGTTTAATATTGCTAAAGAGATTTTGGATTTGGGAAGAGCTGTCAAAGCAAAATATTGAAAGCATATATTTATTTATTTGAGTTGCTTATGAAGAAATGCATGAAATGAAAAAATAGACATTTTGGAATTAAAGTAAGGGAGTATGGAGGTATCAGGACTTGCTATGTAAGAAAAAAAGCTATTTCTCATACCTAGCGAGCCATAGATTCTATAAGTAAGACACAGTGTCAGGATAAAGATCAAATAAATAGTGAGGTTATGAGATCCTTTATTAGGACTTCACAAAGAATTAAGGTGGGGCCCAGTAGATATTTTCAGCTAAACAAAAGTGGTTTTAAGGAACTCAATCATGAGCACTAAAAAGTCTGAAATATGGGCTAACCTGCTAGTGAGAAGCATTTACTAAAAACTTCTGTTTGTATGACTTTTGGAGCATGGAAAAATATGATCACATACATAGAAAGCCCACAAAAAGCTTAGGGGAATTGTATTTATAAAATTTTTCTGACTGACAGAATTCAAATAGTAAAATTATCTCTGAGCCTTCAACTTTCTTTTCATTTTTTAAAAAATTCATTTTGTTATAAATAATCTACAATTACATGAAGAACATTATGTTTCCTAGACTCCCCCCTTCACCAAGTCCCCCCACAAGCGTAGTAAGATGCTGAAGAATCACTACTTGTCTTCTCTGTGTTGCACATCCCTCCCTATGCCCACCCCCACATTATGCAAGCTAATCATAAGGCCCCCTTCCTTTTACTCCACCTTTATCCCTCCCTTCCCACCCATCCTCCCCAGTCTCTTTCCCTTTGGTAACTGTCAGTCCATTCTTGGGTTCTGTGAGTCTGCTGCTGTTTTGTTCCTTCAGTTTTTCTTTGTTCTTATACTCCACATATGAGTGAAATCATTTGGTACTTGTGTTTCTCTGCCTGGCTTATTTTACTGAGCATAATACCCTTTAGCTCCATCCATGTTTTGGTAAATGGTAGGATCTGTTTTCTTCTTATGGCTGAATAATATTCCATTGTGTATAGGTACCACCTCTTATTTATCCATTCATCTACTGATGGACATTTAGGTTGCTTCAATTTCTTGGCTATTGTAAATAGTGCTGCAATAAACATAGGGGTGCACCTGTCTTTTTCAAACTGGAGTGCTGCATTGTTAGGGAATATTCCTAGAAGTGGAATTCCTGGGTCAAATGGTATTTCTATTTTGAACTTTTTGAGGAACCTCCATACTGGTTTCCACAAAGGTTGAAATAAATTACATTCCCACCAGCAGTGTGGAGGGTTCCCCTTTCTCCACAACCTCGCCAACATTTGTTGTTGTTTGTCTTTTAGATGGCAGCCACCCTTACTGGTGTGAGGTGATATCTCATTGTGGTTTAAATTTGCATTTCTCTAATTACTAGCATCTTTTCATATGTCTGTTGGCCATCTGAATTTCTTCTTTGGAGAACTGTCTGTTCAGCTCCTCTGCACATTTTTTAATTGGATTATTTGCTTTTTGTTTGTTGACATGCATGAGCTCTTTATATATTTTGGATGTCAACCCTTTATTGGATCTGTCATTTATTAATATATTCTCCCATACTGTAGGATACCTTTTTGTTCTATTAATGGTATCCTTTGCTGTACAGAAGCTTTTCAGCTTGATATAGTCCACTTGTTCATTTTTGCTTTTGTTTTCCTTGCCCGGGGAGATATGTTCATGAAGAAGTCACTCATGTTTATGTCCAAGAGATTTTTGCCTATGCTTTTTTCTAAGAGTTTTATGGTTCCATGACTTACATTCAGGTCTTTGATCCATTTCAAATTTCCTTTTGTGTATGGGGTCAGACAGTGATCCAGTTTCATTCTTTTACATGGAGCTGTCCAGGTTTCCCACCACCATCTGTTGAAGAGACTGTCATTTCCCCACTGTATGTCCATGGCTCCTTTATCATGTATTAATTGACCATATATGTTTGGTTTAATGTTTGGAGTCTCTATTCTGTTCCACTGGTCTGTGGCTCTGTTCTTGTGCCAGTACCAAATTGTCTTGATTACTGTAGCTTTGTAGTAGAGCTTGAAGTTGGGGAGCGAGATCCCCCCCCACTTTATTCTTTCTTCTCAGTATTACTTTGGCTATTCGGGATCTTTGGTGTTTCCAAATGAATTTTTTAACTATTTTTTCCAGTTTGTTGAAGAATCCTGTAGGTAATTTTATAGGGATTGCATCGAATCTGTATATTGCCTTGGGTAGGATGGCCATTTTGACAATATTAACTCTTCTAGCCAAGAGCATGGGATGAGTTTCCATTTGTTAGTGTCCTCTTTAATTTCTCTTAAGAGTATCTTATAGTTTTCAGGGTATAGGTTTTTCACTTCCTCAGTTAGGTTTATTCCTAAGTATTTTATTCTTTTTGATGCAATTGTGAATGGAATTGTTTTCCTGGTTTCTCTTTCTGTTGGTTCATTGTTAGTGTATAGGAAAGCCATAGATTTCTGTGTGTTAATTTTGTATCCTGCAACTTTGCTGTATTCTGATATCAGTTCTAGTAGTTTTGGAGCAGAGTCTTTAGGGTTTTTTTTATGTACAATATCATGTCATCTGCAAATAGTGACAGTTTAACTTCTTCTTTACCAATCTGGATTCTTTGTATTTCCTTGTTTGGTCTAATTGCCATGGCTAGGACCTCCAGTAATATGTTGAATAACAGTGGGGAGAGTGGGCATCCCTGTCTTCTTCCCGATCTAAGTGGAAAAGCTTTCAGTCTCTCACTGTTCAGTATGATGTTGGCTGTGGGTTTTTCATATATGGCCTTTACTATGTTGAGGTACTTGCACTCTATACCCATTTTGTTGAGAGTTTTTATCATGAATGGATGTTGAATTTTGTCGAATGCTTTTTCAGCATCTATGGAGATGATCATATGGTTTTTGTCCTTCTTTTTGTTGATGTGGTGGATGATGTTGATGGATTTTCAAATGTTGTACCATCCTTGCATCCCTGGGATGAATCCCACTTGGTCATGGTGTGTGATCCTTTCGATGTATTTTTGAATTCAGTTTGCAAATGTTTTGTTGAGTACTTTTGCATCTACGTTCATCAGGGATATTGTTTTGTAGTTTCTTTTCTGGTGGGGTCTTTGCCTGGTTTTGGTATTAGGGTGATGTTGGCTTCATAGAATGAGTTTGGGAGTATTCCCTCCTCTTCTATTTTTTGGAAAAGTTTAAGGAGAATGAGTATTGTATCTTCTCTGTATGTCTGATAAAATTCTGAGGTAAATCCATCTGGCCCTGGGGTTTAGTGCTTGGGTATTTTTTTGATTACCACTTCAATTTCTTTGCTGGTAATTGGTTTGTTTAGATTTTATGTTTCTTCCTTGGTCAGTCATGGGAGGTTGTATTTTTCTAGGAAGTTATCCATTTCTTCTAGGTTTTGTAGCTTGTTAGCATATAGGTTTTCATAGTATTCCCTAATAATTCTTTGTATTTCTGTGGGGTCCATTGTGATTTTTCCTTTCTCATTTCTGATTCTGTTGATGTGTGTTGACTCTCTTTTTCTCTTAATAAGTCTGGCTAGAGACTTATCTATTTTGTTTATTTTCTCAAAGAATCAGCTCTTCATTTCATTGATATTTTCTATTGTTTTATTCTTCTCAATTTTATTTATTTCTTCTCTGATCTTTATTATTTCCCTCCATCTGCTGACCTTAGGCCTCATTTGTTCTTCTTTTTCCAATTTCGATAATTATGACATTAGACTATTCACTTGGGATTGTTCTTCCTTCTTTAAATATGCCTGGATTGCTATATACTTTCCTCTTACAACTACTTTTGCTGTGTCCCACAGAAGTTAAGGCTTTGTGTTATTGTTGTCATTTGTTTCCATATATTGCTTGATCTCTATTTTAATTTGGTCATTAATCCACTGATTATTTAGGAGCATGTTGTTAAGCCTCCATGTGTTTGTGGGCCTTTTTGCTTTCTTTGTACAATTTAGTTCTAGTTTTATACCTCTGTGGTCTGAAAAGTTGGTTGGTAGGATTTCAATCTTTTGGAATTTACTGAGGCTCTTTTTGTGGCCTAATATGTGGTCTATTCTGGAGAATGTTCCATGTGCCCTTGAGAAGAATGTGTATCCTGTTGCTTTTGGATGTGGAGTTCTATAGATGTCTATTAGGTCCATCTGTTCTAGTGTGTTGTTCAGTGCCTCTGTGTCCTTACTTAATTTCTGTCTAGTGGATCTGTCCTTTGGAGTGAATAGTGTGTTGAATTCTCCTAAAATTAATGTATTACATTCTATTTCCTCCTTTAGTTCTGTTAGTATTTGTTTCACATATGCTGATGCACCTGTGTTTGGTGCATATATATTTACAATGATTATGTCCTCTTGCTGGACTGACCCCTTTATCATTATGTAATGTACTTCTTTATCTCTTGTTACTTTCTTTGATTTGAAGTCTATTTTGTCTGATATTAGTACTGCAACACCTTATTTTGTCTCCCTATTGTTTGCATGAAATATCTTTTTCCATTCCTTCGTTTTTAGTCTATGCATGACTTTGGGTTTGAGGTGAGTCTCTTTTAAGCAGCATATAGATGGGTCTTGTTTTTTTATCCATTCAGTGACTCTGTGTCTTTTGATTGGTGCATTCAGTCCATTTACATTTAGGGTGATTATCTATAGGTATGTACTTATTGCCATTGCAGGCTTTAGATTCATGGTTACCAAAGGTTCAAGGTTAATTTCCTTACTATCTGAGAGTCTAACTTAACTCACTTAGTATGCTATTACAAGCACAATCTAAAGGTTCTTTTCTGTTTCTCCTCTTTTTTCTTCCTCTTCCATTCTTCATATATTAGGTATCATATTCTGTACTTTTTGTTTATCCCTTGATTGACTTTTGGGATAGTTAATTTAATTTTGTAGTTGCTTAGTAATCAGTTGTTCTACTTTCTTTACTGCAGTTTTATTACCTCTGGTGACAGCTATTCAACCTTAGGAACATTTCCATCTATAGCAGTCCTTCCAAATTAGACTGTATAGATGGTTTGTGGGAGGAAAATTCAGCTTTTGCTTATCTGGAAATTGTTTAATTCCTCCTTCAAATTTAAATGTTAATCTTGTCAGATAAAGTAATCTTGGTTCTAGGCCCTTCTGCTTCATGGCATTAAATACATCATGTCACTCCCTTCTGGCCTATAAGGTTTCTGCTGAGAAGTCTGATGTTAGCCTGATGGGCTTTCCTTTGTATGTGATCTTATTTCTGTCTCTGGCTGCTTTTAACTGTCTGTCCTTATCATTGATCTTTTCCATTTTAATTACTATGTGTCTTGGTGTTGTCTTCCTTGGGTCCTTTGTGTTGGGAGATCTGTGGATCTCCATGGCCTGAGAGACTATCTCTTTCCCCAGATTGGGAAAGTTTTCAGCAACTACCTCCTCAAAGACACTTTTTATCCCTTTCTCTCTCTCTTCTTCTTCTGGTGTCCCTATAATGCGAATATTGGTCCATTTGGATTGGTCACACAGTTCTTTCAATATTCTTTCATTCTTAGAGATCCTTTTTTCTCTTTGTGCCTCAGCTTCTTTGTATTTCTCTTCTCTAGTTTCTATTTCATTTATCATCTCCTCCACCATATCCAACCTGCTTTTAATACTCTCCATCTTGCTCTTCAACAATTGGATCTCTGACCTGAATTCATTCCTGAGGTCTTGGATGTCTTTCCATACCTCCATTAGCATGTTGATGATTTTTATTTTGAACTCCCTCTCAGGAAGAGTCACAAGGTCCATATTATTTAAATCTTTATCAGGAGTTGTATTAATAATTTTACTCTAGACCAGGTTTCTTTGGCATTTCATATTTGTATAGGGCACCCTCTAGTGTCCAGAAGCTCTATTCTGGAGCTGCTCTGCCCCTGAAGCAATGTCAGGTGTCACAGGGGAGCGGTATTGGTGCCTGGGTGGAGGAAAGAGCTGTTCCCCACTTCCCAGCTGCTTTGCCTGTCTTCACTCCCTCAACCAGTCGGCCAAGCACACAGATATAAGCTTTTGTCCCAGAGCAGCTGGATATGGATCCCTGCTTTCCAGAAGTGGCCAGAATCCAGCCTCTCCAGGAATTCCACCTGTCCCAGCTTTCCAACCCCATAATGAGAAGAATTTGATGAAACACCATGAAATGTAGGTTTGTGCTCCCAGCGCAGATCTCCAGAGCTTGGTATTCAGCAGTCCCAAGCCTTCCACTCCCTCTCTGCTCAGTTTTTCTTCCTCCTGCCAGTGAGCTGGTGTGGGGGAAAGGCTCATGTCCCACCAAGCCACAGCTCTGGTATGTTACCCCATTCGGTGAGGTCTGCTCTTTTCTGCAGGTGTATGCAGTCTGGTGCCATCCTCTTTCCTATTGCTCTCTCAGGATTAGTTGTGCCAACTATATTTTCTAATTGTACCCAGTTTTAGGAGGAAGCCTCTGTCTCTCCTCTCACGCCACCTTCTTTAATTGCTCTTTGAGCCCTCAACTTTCTATGGGACAACAAAATTAGAAAGTTGACTTAGGTAGACATTTTTCTTATTAAATTACTCTTCCACTTATATCTACCAGAAATGAAGACAACTTATCCAGTTTTTGTTTCTTAAAAATCCAGATTTGTTTCTTCTTCTTGTACTCTGATCATTTATTTAAAGTTTGTACCCTGGATTTACTGACTGTAAGTTTCACTAGCAATTTCAACAAAGGTTAAAACAGTTAAGGCTAACATTCTCATATCCAAGGAACAGATAAGTGCAGTGACTGATATCAGCATCAGGAAATGGTTCTGTTAAGAGTCACATATTAGATATTTTAGGCTTTGTGAGGCAAAGGTCTCTGACAACACCACTTAATTCTAGCAGTGTCACTAAACTTGTCATCAATGACATGTAAATTAACGAACATGCCTATGTTTGCATAAAACTTTATTGGCTTATGAACTGTAATTTTCTGACTTGTGATTTACTCAAAATAGAGAAATTAAAATAAAAGTACATTTGTCACATAACAGCATTCTTTTTGTAATGAAATGCTCATATAACTTGAATAAAGGTATGTACGGAATTTTTGAGGCACATTATATTTAATATCTATAGAATTCCTTTGTAAATTCTTAAGCTGATACAGATTGACAGTTGCAACTCATGACTCATGTTATAAGACCTATGTTGATTCACCTAGTGTGGTTATTGAATACTAAGAAAAATACTGTGAACCTAAATGCACTTGTATCAACATTCTTTCTGCAACATTTTACTTTGGAGATTTCTATCTCCCTAAATGGAATTTATCCTGAAGTGTACATCTATATACCACCAAGTTAAATTATGGGAATTGAAATCTCAAAATGCATGTTATTGAATATGCTGAGACAGAAATTCTTTGTTCATCTTAAGAAGCAAAACATGTATTAGAGAAAGCTAATCAGTTTTCAAGTGGGTAGTAATTCTAATTTCTTCCAAGCATAATTTATTATTTTTAAGGTAGGAAAACAAGCCATCTATCAAATGTTTCTCATAGTAATATCATTAATATTGTTATTAAAGGAGACTTAATTTAGATGTTGCATGAATAGTGATCACAGGCTTATTTTTTTGGTATATGAAAGTGAATTTCATTTTTTCTGGGTTTTCAGTGAAGGAGTTATGAAAAAAGATGAAAAATGGATTATAAGAAGGATGTTATTTTAGACTAAAAATTATCTTTGTGTTTTGGTTATAACAATATTTTATAAAAATTTTGTTTCATATTTTGTTATCCATGTATTTTAAAAATCTACTTAAAATCCTTCCACTCTTCATTTGGGCAAAAAAAAAGAAAAACTCCAAGATTTCTCAACAACCATTAATTCATTATTTGATACCAGTGAGGATTAGAAAAGAGATATTTGGAGACATATATATCCTATGATCAATTGACAATTTCCCTCTCATTTAGTTTTCTCTATCCATATTAGTTAGACATTCAATCATATAACTGAATATTACTTGAGAATTTACTATGTGCTATATATTGTGTTTTTGACAAGACAGATTACTTAAACTCAAAGAAGACAATCTACCAGTTGAGATAAATTTTAAACAAATAAATATAAATGTACATGGCATGAAGGAAAACATCATGTGTAATACAAACATAAGAATGGGAAACAGATTTTCTATGGCCAGCAAAGCAAAGCTCTACTAAGTTTTCTTCCTATATTTGAAGAATGAGCAGGATTTAGGCCACTGAAAGTTTGTGTGAACAGCATTTCCAGCAGAGAAAGAACACAATGCCAAGGACCTTAGAAAAATAAAACTTGGTATATATACTTCAGGTACTGAAAGAAGGCCGATATGGCTAGATCATGATAATTTTGAGCAAGAATATTATAAAGTAGAGCTATAAAGTAAAATAGCAGTTAATTACTGTGAGACCTAGCAAGTTTTAAGAATTTTAGTTTTCAACCAAAGAACATGACTCTCCATCAAAGGGTTTTAATCAGTAAAGGCATGTATCAGTTTCTTTTTAGTGCTGGATAATATTACTTTATCTGTATGTATCATATTTTATCCATTTACCTACTGAGGGCATCTTGGTTTCTTCCACGTTTTGGCAATTTATGAATAAAGTTGTTATAAATATCCACATGCAAGTTTTTGTGTGGACATAAATTTTCAATTTCTTTAGGTAAATACTAGAGTGTGATTGCTGTGCCATATAATAAGCTTTTATTTAGTTTAGCAAGAAATTGAGACTGTCTTCCAAAGTAGCTATATTTTGAATATATAGAATATATATTGAATATCAAAAGACTTCCCAGGTGAAATAAAGTTATGTCATATATTCTGTTAGTGCTAATGCAAATGAGAGAATTACATGTATCTGAGAAATATGTAAGCAATACAATTGACTAGAATTTGTGGTATGAGTGAAACACAGATGGGAGGGATAGGAAGATTGTTGATATGAGCCATAGCCAAATGCAATTTGCTGGAAAGGAAAAATTTAAATTCATGACAGTAAGGCAGGAGTCATTTCATTTCTCTGATAGTATAAAACTAAATGTCTTCTCTCTGTGGATTTTTCCTTTCACGTACACACGTTAACAGAGAATATGGTACTTTTTCTGTGGGTCTGTAGTACAGTGTCACTATAGTATGAAGGATCATCCCCATTCCACCAACCTGATGCTTCACAAAGAATGTTGTCATCAGTTGGAATTGGGTCCTCTAAGCCCTGGCACGGACAGGATGGTGACAAAGGCATTTTCTGGTTTCTTCTCTTCAGGCATTTTTTAATAACACAATCACTAAAGTTGTGCAGAATTTTTTTTCCTTGCTAACGAATACTGTGGAGACCAAAAATGACACTATGTGTGTGTCACTATATGTGTGAGAGATGGAGGAAAGAATGACATCCAGCACTTTAAAAATGCAGATTTATCTTTTCATGATATAAATGGACTTTTAAAGAAAGTATTTTCTAAATATGGAATACTTAGTGATTCACATTAGTGAATAAAGGGATAAAATAGCGCTGCTATAATGTTTACAACAAATTCTCAAGTAACGCTTTTAAATCGTTAAAAATAATTCTTCAAAGATGTAAAATAAAATGACAGAAGTCATGTTTAGAAAGAAAAATATTCATTTTATATGTTTGAATAACTTAAGAGTGAACATTTCTGTATAGGATGTTTTTAGACCAAAACATTAACTAACTTCTTTGCAATGCCTTTTGAGATTTTAAAAATCATTTATTGAACCCTTACTAGGCTCTGGTTAAGCATCTTACACGTATTAACTTACATAATGCTCATAAATTATGAAGTTGGCATGATTGGTATCACTATTGTACATGTTGGAAGCTGACACACTGAGACAGTGAGTCTATTTTACCAATGGATACAGAGACAGTAATTGGAGTTTGAATCAGAGCCCAGGCAACCTGAGTTAAGATCCCATTTATCCATTAAGCCATACACAGTGAGAAGCTCAGGTCTCATATTCATGATCAGAACAGATTTGATTTCTTTTTTTTAAAGAATCTTAAGTTTAATTACGTCAGTCCCTCTCAACCCATAGGGAAGGACTCAGGCACACTATAAATATTATCTCTAGAAATTGCTCCAGGATGCATATTCTGTTGTACTGGTTCTGACAACTGTCTTGCTTTGCTCATTTGTCTCTGAATGATTTCCCATTGCTCTTAACAAAGTTTTACTCTTCTGTGTGGTCTCTTTGAACGATGCTTGTCTCAGATTATGTTGCTAGTTCTGATACTACTGTCAGATTCAGTGATTCGGCAGAATTCATAGGATTCAGAAAAAGCTGCTATACTCATGGTTATGGTGTATTAAAACAAAACAATACAGATTCAAATTAGCAAAGGAAAAAGATGTAAAATGCTGAATCAATGAGAGACCATACACAAGCTTCTGTTTTTCTTTTTGCACTGTAGCTGCATGGACAGCACTTGATTCTCACCAAAGTGGAATGTGACAGCATGTATGGAGTCACCTGTGTGACTGCCCTTAGTTCTTCAGTATTGAGTGCCTCCAGAGATCAAGCTGATACTGCATGGCTAAAGATCCCAGCCACAAATCACATATTTAGGCTAAAGCATCCGGTGTGACCAAAAGCCTAGGTGTAGAAAATACTTTCTTCAGATAAGATATTAAAAGGACTTAGAGATTATCTCCCAGAAGCCAAACAAAGATCGTTGATTTGGAATGTACAGAGTTTGAATACCAAAAATGTGCAAAGTCAAGCTGTGCCTGAACAGAATGCCTTCTTCATTCTTGTCTACAAGCTTAATTCCTGGATACCTACAGAATGCCATGTCTCCTTCGATTCTATATTATATAATTTCATAAGATGGCCTCATCCTCACTCTTTTGCAGTTCTTGCTCAAAGTATTATACTAATTCTTTGTAGAAGGAGAATTGGTATATATAGAATAATTATACTGGCTAATTATTACTTTTTCACTTTTACGGCTGTGAAATAGAAAAAAATTAAGATAAAGGCAATTAATAAAAATAATTTAGTAATCTATCAATAATTTTAATAATTAAATAATTAAATTATATATAATCCATTAATATATTTAATTAACTAATTTAATTACACTGATTAAATTAAATGAATTAATATATATTAAACTATGTATAATTTAAAAATTAAATTATAAAATATAAATTTATAATTTATAATTAAAATTAATTTCTTAGTTATTCAAGAGAAACAAAATTTGTTCAAGAAGAGAAATGTGAAATAGAACATTACATAATTGAGATTACATACATTGAGTCTGTGTTGTGATGAGGATGGTGACTGGGGATATGGTTTTCATTGTGGAGAATTACAACAAAGTTAAATACTCAGCTTCTATTATAGGAAACTATATAAATGTTATGCAATTTAAAAAGCTTATTTGGTTTTGGTGTTTCAACATTTTTACAAAGTAACATATTAACAAATAATATATGACTAAAGAAAAGAGAATAACAGTTGTAATTAACATTGAGGATGAGTAATTAAGTGCCAGAAGGAAAGAAATAAAGCTAAAGGTAAAATTTTTTGAAGAACAGGAGTTAATAGTGGGGAACTGGGGACAGACTTTTTAATTAAGCATTGTAGAATTATTTGACATTTTAAAATATGTGCATGCATTGCTCTGATAAAAGTAACAATTTAATTTGGCATTAATATTCCATCATATTTTTCTGATTTACAAAATCTGAACAGGAGGTTTGTTATTTTGTTCTAGTGAGCTTGCCCACAAAAACAGGTCTGGCATTTGACCTTACTATTAAAAATGCTTTTAAACACTAAATTAAAATCACCGATGGTGGTAAGTCTGAGTTCCAGTTAAATAAAATCAGTAATACTATTTCAGCATTTGTACCTATATGTACAACTATTGGATTTACACACTTTACTGTGTATAGCAGTTTTTTAAAAATATTCTTAAATTGTATCCAAATATTATAAAGAATATTATAGCTTTCAATAGCCAAAATATTGTCATGTTGTCTCATTTAATATTATTTCAATATTTCTAATTTAGGTCATTCCTTAGAAGAAAAGAAAATGCTAAAATAGCAAGGATTGATTCCAGAAGAGATCTGCAATCCTAGAAGAAAGCTAATGAATTGTCTAGAGAGATATTACTTAATCGGATTATTTTTATTTTATAGTAAGTATATATTTAATTTTATGGAGTCCCACATATTTATATAGTATTAATTATTTTTCAGACCAGTTGTAACTCTTTTGTACAGATTCTATGGTCCTTTTTTTTTTCCTGATGAAGGATTTTAAGCAAAGTAAATAATACAGAAAAACCAGGTATATTCCTTTCATTTTCTAAAATTTTGGTATTTAATTACTATGGAGTTATTTGCAATATTTGCTATACAAAGTGACATTAAAATAATGATTCTCTGATCCAAGTATTTGTTAAGATGTCTGAATTAATACATGCAAGTGAAGACAGAAACACTACTATTGGTTAATTTTTGCAAAAAAACTAGAAATTATTGTGGAAATGTTGGAAACAGAGCTGTTCTTGATCTTCCTATTTAATGATTAACATGTCTTATTTTTATTAGCTTGACCCAGTAATTAAGGAAAGAGTATGATTAATAAATTTGTTCTCAAAGTCTTCAAAGGAACAACAATTTCTATATTCTTGTTGAACTGACCACAGAAAATTCAGTTTATATATTTACTAAATTTTTTTTCTTAAAAGCAAAGTAAATCACTGGCACAATCATAAGCAATTGCTCATTTCTAAGAGTTAATTCATCAGTGAAACATAGTCCCTATTTCTGTTATAACAATCTTTAAAGAAGAATCTGAAATACAAGATTCCTTTCTCATTAGCAGTTGGGGAGAAAGAAAATGAAGGTACTGAATGTTGGTTAACGGAGTGTGGTTGTTATCATATATATTCTAGAGCTAAGGAGTTGTTTTTAAGTTTATGGTGTGGATTTTCCCATAAGAAAAACTCTTTGGTAGGGATCCAACGTAACCAAGTTACGTCTATAGTTGGCATTACAAAATAGCATCTCTGACAGTAGGATGTATCTTAAGGGAGAAGAGTGAAAGGAAAGAGCTTCCTTCCCTTGAGAGAACTGAAAGGGATGGACACTACTACTATTACTACAACTATTGCTACTATTACTACTACTACTTCCTATCTGTTTGAAAGAATAGCCGGTCAATACAAGCTTTAATGGGTGGTTTGAGAACTGAAGTACATTTTTGTCATTCCCTCCTTAATTTTTCTAGCTAGTCAGAGACTCACTGCAGATTTCTACATCTTGTAACACTTGAACAGCCCAAGCTTTGAAAATTTTGAGTATTTCTAATACACTGCATTTCTTGAATACGAGAGAATTTGGAAAGGAGTGAACTTTGATCATAATTGATTTATCTATTTGTAACAGAGTACAGTATAAAAATTCTGTAAATCAAAATAATTTAGTATGAGAACATTTGGATTGCATATTGGCAAACAGTTGTTTAGCTTTATGAAGGATCATTAAGACTGTCAGGCATATCAAACTGTAAGGGTGAACCAAGGACAAAAATAAGATCTGCGGGCTGATGATCATAAAATTAAGGTGCTAGCCTTTCCAGAATAAATTGCAGCACCTATGTGTGTCAGTGGCTGAGAAATCAATACTTGTTAGCATTCTCAGTGGGGAAAAACGCTTTGCTATTATTCGTGTGTGAACACATATTGTACAATCATCAGTCATGGGACTGCATTCTAATACATGCATGCTGGAAGTTTAGCTCTGTATCTGCACTATTGAGTTAGTCACAGCATGACAGAAAGCAATCCCTGCAATTGGGGAGTAAGAAGCAAATAAATACAGGTAGGATGAACATTACTGGAGGAAAATAATATGTGTCTCTTCTCTCTACTGATGGAGAAAAACAACATCCAGCATTTTAAATACCTATGCACTTTGTAGTCATTCTTCCCTTTAAGATCCATTGGATGGTGTGGATGAGCAGCAGTACCTGCAACTACAGAGACATTCCAATCCCCAGAGCTGTCAGTAAGGCCTACACAAAATGTGTCCTGAAAGAGTGATTAATAGGTTTTGACAATATCATTGCATTGCATATTTAATCAGATTATACATCTGTTAGAAATGGTTTGCTTCTAACATCTGCAGTCAAAATCCACTATTGGTATTCAGATCATCACTTTAGAAGAAGCATGAAACTACTATGTCAGTCTTACTGTTGACAAGTTAAAGCTGTATGCCAGAAACAAATGAATCCTGACATTTTCTTGATTCGTGCAATGATCTTTTTCAAAATTTCCTAGAAATTTATGTGCCTAAATAGATATTCATTATGAAAGGAGATACATATATATAATTGTAAATTACACTCTCAAGAAACAGACGTACAGTGCTTTAATGCTATCCTAAAGTTGGGGCTACTTGGTTACAATCTCAAAAACATATTTCAAATGATAGTGCTAGGCTAAAAAAATAGATGTTGTGAGACAAATTTTCAGATTACAAAATTCAATATGACAACTTGTATTTTCATGGGATTAGGAATTATATAAAATGTTGATTAAAGAATTGTATTCAAAATTGCCAAAGTAAGATTTAAAATTACACCTTATTTTCTTAGATTTCCCTTATGTAGTTGAAAACCATTCCTTTTAAACAAGACACCCTTTCAACACTAGTCTTTTTCATTTTAATCCCGAGTAATCTTCCATAAAAAAGTGTATTCCTGTACCTTCCACAACCTTGTCTCCAGCATCTGACTGACCCCAAGGTACATACTCTTTCTATACATAATTATTAACATTTACTGTTCAAAACCTCTAATCTGCTTTGAGTGGACCAGTGTAATAAGACTTTTCATACTCAGTTTATCAATGACATCTACCTACAAACCCAAATGATTACTCTTAACTTGATTTCACTGTAGTATTCAGCAATGATACTTTATTCTTAAAACCCTTTACATTGTTCAATCTGTGTGATCTATGCATGCCCCATTTCCTTTCAAATTCTCTGGGTATTCCTTTATTTGCTCTGTATCATCCTCTTTCTTTGACATTTTAAATTATGGTTTCCAAGTACTTTCATTGATCATCTTTTCTGTTTTGATTAAAGCTGTTATAAATATTTCTATACACTTTTATGAGAACATTTTTACTTTTGTTGAATAAATGAGTAAGATTTGAATTGTTGATTCATGGTAATTATATATATATACACACACACATATACTATTTATTTACATAAATATAACACAATACTATATATAATTACATACATAAATATAAATATATATTGTAAAAAACTATTGAGCTGTTTTAAATAATAATCATAATTTTACATTCCCACCAGCCATGCATTAGATTTCCTATACTTCCACAATCTCACCAAAATTAGTGTTCTCAGGTTTTAAATTTGTAATTACAATCTTTCTAGTTGGTGTATAGAGGTAGATGGCGACAGACTTTTTCTTTTCTAATATAGGTATTTTAGGCTATAATTTTCCTTACAAGCACTGCTTTAACAGTGACCCCAATATTTGAATGTGATATTTTCTTATTTTTATTCAATACAAAATATTTCTAATGTCTCCTCAGAAAATTTAAACCATGTTTTATTCAAAAGTTTTTAAATCTCCTTGAATTTATGGATTTTATAATTTAATTCCATTTGTTCAGAGAAGATATTCTGCACTATCTCAGTCATTTTAAATATATTGAGACTTTTTAACTGGTGCACAATATTATTTACCTTGTTGAATGCTCCATTTGAACCTGAAAATATTGTCATTTTTTTGGTAGTTCTATAAATTTTATTTAGATACAATTTAAATCTCTACCTAAGTAGCTTTCTTTGTACTTTTCTTGATTAGTAGAGAGGAGTATTAAAAATGCCAATATAATTATAGATTTGTCTATTTTAATATTCAATTATCTCAGTTTTGTCTATTAAGTACATATATTTATTTATATAAATATAAAACAAATATTATATATAATTACATAGATAAATATAAATATATATTACAAGAAACTATTGAGCTGTTTTAAATAATAATCTTATTATTCTAAATTATCCCCTTTATCAATATGAAATACTTTTTTTAATCCTTGAAAACATTACTTTTCCTGAAATGTAAGTATTTTGATACTATTATAGTCATTTCAACCTATTAAAAAAACTTCTTTTTCAGAGTATATCTTTTCCCATTGTTTTCTTTGTACCTCCCTCTTTTTCATATTTAAAGTAGCCTTCCTATAGACAGAATCTAATTGTATCTCACTATTAATCCAATATGTTAAGGTTTCTCTTTTATTTGGCCTGTTTAGATAATTTCTATTTAATGTAATCATTTGAGAATAAATCCTCACCTCACTTTTTTTTTTAATATTACTAAATTATGTATTTTCCAGTTTGACTTTTTTTTAACATGTTTCTATTATTCAACTATGTATAACTTTGGTGTGTTCATTATCATCAATGTATGATATTCCAATATGTGGCTATATCATAACTTGTTTTACTTCAAATTTGCTGGTTCTTTCTTCAGATATGTCCTTTCTGCTGATGAGCTCATTGAAGGAATTCTCATCTCAAATATATCCAGCATTTTCATTTGACTTTTTCTTACTGTTTCCATTTTGTTGCTGAAATCCCCCATCTCTTCATACATTGTCCTTTTTTTCGACCAAATTCAGGTTCATAGTTATTTTAAAGTCTTTGTCTGATAGTTCCAAAACCCAGGTCATACCTGAGTCTGGATCTGTTGATTCTATTTGGTATCATTTTCTTTCCTCCTGAAGAACTTCCTTAAACATTCTTGTAGTGCAGATCTGCTGATGATGCACTTTCTGTTTTCATTACATCTGTTCTCTGTTCTTATAAGATTTTCCTCCTTGCCTGCCTTCTTTTAATGAAGTGCTTTTAGTATTCCAACTTCTCTTCCTTAGTTTATTTAGTATACTTTTATCATATGTTTTTAATGGATGATGTATGGTTTAAAAGATTCATCTTTCAGTTATCATTGTCTACCTTCAAATAATTTTTACAACTTCAAATGTAATTTATCATATTTACCAGAGTATACACAGTCAGCCAGTCAACTTTCCTCTCCCATCTTATTTTTGTCATACCTTCTTTTACATATAAACAACACAATAAATAGATTTTTACAATGTGAAAATATCTTTTATTTACTCATGTATTTTCCATTCTACTGTTCTTTAATTGTCTATGTAGATCAAGTTTCCACCTGGAAAATTCTTCCTGCATGAAAAACTGCCTTTAATATTATTTGTACTGAAAGTTTGGTGGCAACAAATTATCTCATATTCTAATTGCTGAAAAATACTTAGGCTCCCATTCATTTTTAAAAATGCATTTTTGCTGAATTTAGATTTCCAGTTCAACAGTTTTTATCTTAACATTTTAAAGTGGACATTTTGCCCTCTTTCTTGCTTTCTGTGTGACTAGAAGCACAAAGTTATTTCCTTTTGTTTGTTTCTTTGTGCATCTTCCCCTGACCCACATCTCACCCTGGCAACTCTGATGACTTTCTCTTCCAGCAATAGTTTACTAACTTGCCTTGATACGGTTTTCTTTGTGCTTATCCTACTTGAGGTTGGTTTAGTAAATTTATAATATTCATAACAGTTAATGCATTTTGAACATTATTTATTCAATGTTCTTTAATTTTCTCCCCTTAATGTCTCTCCTCTTTTTCTCTATAATTACGTAATGCTAGAATTTATATCTCAAGGTCATTGAAGTTCCTTACATTGGTTTCATTTCCTTTTTTCTGTTCCTTTCATTTTGAATAGTTTCTATTGCTGTTTTTAAGTTTAGTAATCCTTTCGCTTCCAGTGTTTACTGCTAATTCCATCAAGTGAAATTTTCAAATTTTACATTGTATTTTTAGAGTACTTTTATATTCACAGTTACATATTCACTAAATATATTTAGTACTCTACTCCACAAAACAAATCTACCACTTCCTTACCAAATCCTTTTCTCTAAACCCTCAAATCACCAGCATTAATTTGCTCTGTTTGAGATACCCCTACCTTGCACCAGAATTTAGAATATAAATCAGAAATTAATATGTCAGAAAGCCAGAAAATTGAAGAGTTCATATAATTTGTTTCTCTTGTCTTGTTTATCTTATATCTGAAGACAACTAACTTACATATTTTGTATAGTTTTCTACTTTTTTCCCAAATGAAGGTTAAATCAATTCTCATTTTATCCACTGTGGCTGGAGGGAGAAGTTCATCTCACTAGGTTTTTATTTATATTTCCATAAATTAGTTATGCAATTGAGCCCTATTTAATGTATTTATTGGTTACTTGGACATTCTTTATATGGAAGTTCCTATTCCTATTGTATATTGCTAGAGATTGTCCATCTTTCTAAGAGATATTTAGATAGCTAGATAAATGGATATAAATAAATATTCTTATCTTTTGATATGTGTAAGAGCACTTTGCCATATTCTTGTGTTGACACTTTCCTATTTTGCTTTCATATGATGTCTGATGGAAGGAGATTCTCAGTTCTAGTGTAGTACAATTTATCACGAGTTTTATTTACAATTTAGTGCCTCTGCTTTTAAGAAATTATTTCCTGTATCAGTACAATCCTGGTATAATCCTCTGTGATCTTCTCAAACTATAAATTACTATTTTTGCAACTTGCATTCAGATCCGTAGTCCACCTAGAACTCATCTTTGTGGATATTGTAGGGTCATGATTAATTCTATGTCCCTCAACTCATCACCATTAATTAAGATCAGTGATATGAAGTTCCATCTTTACTAGGTACCACATGTCCACAAAATTCAGACCTGCTGTTCCAGTGATTCATTTGTCTGTTCTTCTTTCAAAACAATGCAGTCTTACTACTAGGTTTTGTTAAGTGGTAATGTAAGACCTCCTACTTTGTCTTTTTTTCCAACATTATGTTATCAAGCTATATTTCTCTCTCTCTTTCTATATGCAGTTTTATAATTAGTTTTTATTTATATGCAGAAAATATTATAGTGCTTTGGTTGGGATTATATTGAATATATAGATTAATAGATTTTAGGACATTATATTTTTTAATTACTGAGTTTTCCAATTCATGTACACATTGTACTGCTCCATTTATCTGCATACTCGTTATACTCTCCCAATACTTATTTGGAAGATATATTTACAAACACTTTATATTTCTGGATTGTTACTGGAAAAAAACATGAGATGGGCTATAAAGCCTACAGGAAACAGTTGTCATCAATATTTCCTACTTAATGGTTGAGAGGCAGTGTTAAGCAGCTCATAGGTCTTCAAACTGTGCTCCTAGGTGCTTTTTCTAAAGGGAGAGGGAAATAATTTGAAGAGAAGTCATTGTGAGTTTTCCTTCCTTTCCTGTAATTAGAGCCTCCTGATTTTATTAGAGCAGGCTTTCACACATCAGGTTCCATATGAGATTTTGAAATGAAACTATTTTTAAAAATCCTCTATAGCATAAAGTTTATTAGCTCTGCAGGCTAGTAAGCCTGAATTTGAATACCAATTACTTTATTTCCTAGTATTGTGTTGCTCAGACATGCTCTTTACCCTTTCAAACTTAAGTTTGCTTATATATAAAATAAAGACAATAAAAATTCCTTGCAAGTTTATTATAAGTAGTAATTATGAAAGTATATAGCATGTGGTAATGTGAATGGTGGTTACTTTATTTTTATGATAAGGTATGTATAGTAGGAACTCTAGAAATCACCTGTTGTAGCATATTCACTCTATAGCTGAAAAAATAAAACTCCTTCATACACTTACTCAACAAGTATCTATGGTTACTTAGTTCATGCTAATGGAGATAAAGAGTGACAGGGAGTGAAGATGCTATTATAGAATAGTGTTCATGGAAGAATTTTAGAAAAAGGAAATATATTAACAGAGACTTCAATGAAATGATAAAGTGAGTCATGCAAATGGCTGAAGAAAGATTGGAAACAGAAGGAACCAAGCTTGTTGAGTTTAAGAACAGGCAAGAAGGCAAGAGGTGATGGAGTAAGCTATGCTATATGGACGGTAGTATGAAATGAGCTTAGAGACACATGTTGAGGCCCTATAGTGAAGTGGTATAGGTTAGAGAGGGAGAAACCACTGGAGAGTTTTGAGCAAAGAAGTAAAATAATTTGATTTAGAAGTTGTTTAGCGTTTAGTCAAATAGCTCTATAAGGTTCTCCTCTTCTTTTAAGTGCAATGTATAAAATTTATCAAGACAAAACATGTGGATTGTAATATTAACAATGTTATTAACCCAGAAACAGAACTTGAGTAAAATGATGTTCAGCCCACAGGAATAATCCTAAGACTTCCTAAAACCTGTCTTGTTAAGAAAGTACTAAATGATTCAGCTTGCTTGTAAAATTAGTATATTCTTTGTTGGTCTTATGATTAAAATTTATCTAATTTCTTATAATTTATGTGAAAAAGATTTTCATTATGTTTTATTTCTGCCTTAATTAATATTTTGTTATTGACATAATATTTTTCTTCCTATACATGTAAATTCCTATTCCCCTATCAGTACTTTCCATTTATCAAGTTTAATTCATTTTGCATAAAAATTATTTTTTAATTGAAATAAAATTATTTTAATGAATTTATACTGATGATATCCAGTAATCAAACTGATACAAATTCTATAATGGACTTACAACATTGTTAGTTTCTGTCTTAACTAAGTTGCTGACCAGTCTCACAAAAGATTACTTAACCTTTATGTTTTACAATACAATAGGTTAATGACAACATCAAGCTTCAAACATCAGATACCAATAATGTATCAGAAGTTACAATGGTAAAGTGTACTTTAAAACAGTAATCTAAAACACTTAATAGAGGCCAAATATTGAAGATAGAGCATATTCACAGCATGCTCTAGTTTTATAATTAATAATGAATCAAAATAAGCTATTAAGCTTCTGTGGCATTTCTATTCTTAACGAACCTCATGCTGCTTAATGTTCAAATTTCTATTGTCCTCTTAATATGTTTATAGATTTTTTTAGGATCAAACATAATAGTATGTTGGATCATTATTTTCATAAACATTTATAAAGAGTTATTTCAACATTTTCCTCTTCTCACACATTATAACTATGTAACTTTCTAAGTTCTCTGCATATTTTCAACAAAGTGAAATATTGTCTTCCAATCATGGAACAATTTCAATGTGTATCTTCCTTCCCAATATGCTGATCTATTTAACATATGTTCAAATTTCCCAGGTTTTTGTTCACAGGCATGTATGGTCAATGTTTAATTTTGGCAGACTTCATTAGTTTTTCATCGTATCGGCTCATTTTTTTTTTCTGTAAAGAACACATCTACATTAACAGGGCAAGCATTTTCAATCATGCAATGAAAATGCTGCTCTATTAATTTCATTCTAATGCTATGCTATTTAAATGCAAATGCTGACACCATCATAATGCAGTAAAAGTTTTTGCAAAGAAAATGATAGATACTAGAATAGAGTATTTGGTTAAAGTAGGTATACTCTAAGAGATAAAAAATGATTATGTCAATTTCCTTGTTCACTAAATTAGGGGAGAGAGAGTGATAACTCCAAATGTGTGTCATGCTGTGCTTAAATTGGCACAATCTTATACTGTTGGTGACTTTTAAAAACATTACAAAAGCAGTAAGACAAAAATGAAACTTTCATATATAACCATATAGGAAGACTTATCTTTTCACCCAGGAATTTATTCTCAATAAAAGAATAATTGAACCAAAGTCAAAATAAAAGAAAAATAGAAATAAAACTTGTACTCATAAAAATACATATGTGGCAATTTTTTTATTGATTAAAAAATTGGTAAAAGGGAGTATTTATTAAACTGTGATTCATGTGAGATGCCATTGAGCAGACATCAGAGTCTGTGATTATTTAGACTATACTGTAACAGAAATCTTTTAACAATATGTTACTGAAGGAAAAGTAATCAAAACAAAAAGAAAGCATGCATAATATGAGCTCAAATACTTTTAAATGAGTATGTGTATAGATTAACATTGAATAGCAATGTAGAAAACTAGAAATAGATGTTCTAAGTTGAAAGGATTATGGGTGTTTTAAATTATTTTAAGTATTTAAAATTTTAAATTAATACCATATCTAATATCTAATATTTTGATATGGTATTAATTTTAGTTAAGTAAAGTTTCCATGGCATGACTGACAACAATTCATACTGTGAATAATACATGTGATATATAATTTAACAAGGGAATTAAATAATTCTCATGTGGTAAATTAAATTGTCTTCATCACAGTAAGAATCATTACAAAATATTTAAATTAATACAATATTTGTTTTCTACTTCACCCATTCAACAAAAGATTTTAAATAAAATTAAAACAATTCAAAGTACAAAATCCATTTAAATAAATCAATGCTCTAACTACTGGCTGTAAAAATTTCAACGACCACCAATCCAAGTATCATGAACAGTGTGACCAGTACCATTAGCAACATTAATGTCCCATCTTCCCTGTGGCAGTTATGTACCAAGATCAGTACATGTAAAAGTTCTACAAAGTCTTGTCAGTTATGATGTATGTTAAGTATTATTTATTATGTTATCTCTATTTTCCAAATGGGAAAATGGAAACTCAAGGAAATCCCAAGTAACTGCTACAAAATCAATAATGAATAACATGGCACTGGGCACAATGAAGACTTTCAGATTCATGGAGACCCTTACCCTGAATAATGAAGCTAAGACTAAAACATGAATTGTCTATAGATCTGCTGGTTTGCTGTTACATGCTTATTCATATGTAAAGATTAACTATATTTGTTGAAGGTGAGATGAGCTGATAAGCATTCTAAATAAATAGATTTTCCCTGTTACTCTTTGTGGCCTCTTGCTTTTAATAAAGTATGATTAAGGGATAAGAAATATCAAAATATGGCACATTTACTATGTGGCATACACAAGAATAGTGTATCAGTCAAGTACAATTTTTGAGAATCCACTCTATTTTAAACAAAATGTTACCTATTATAACAGTTTTACATAGCTTGTAAAAATATTCGGATACAGTGAAGATAGACAGTCTAAGCTAATTATTCCAAGATAAATGCCCAAAGTCACACTGTAGTTTTGTGCTGCCAAGATGGTGACTGCCTCTAGAACTTCCAGGAAGTGAGAATCAGGAAATAATCGCTGCAGTAGCACGCTACCCCTGCCACTAACAGGAAGCCCTGTGCTAAACTGGAAATATGCTGAGACAGTTGACAGCTCCAGAACTATGCCTCTTCTGTCCTAATATGCACAATCAAGATAAATGCTCACACACTGCCTCCTAATACCCTTCAAACCGGGGAATGGGCACTAAGACCTCTGAAATAGCTGCTGGGCAGGACAAGGGTTGGGGTAAGGGAAGCAAATGATGTCACTGATACTACTGCCAGAGGAAATAACAAAAATAGCAGACGTTAGGCAGGCTTCTACCTCCCAGTGTTCTATTTCCGCTTTCCAAACATTTTACAGATGAATTTGATAGATGAAATTCCAAATGTGTCTGTAAACTGAGTCATAAATGTTCTAGCATCTGGCCTCTGTAGTGTGCATACTAGGAGGCATTTGCAATGGATGCTGAGTCAGCAACATGACAGTATCAGCCAACAGAACATTGCTGAGGAAGTTTGTTCATACTTGCTCTTGTGAAATGTGATGCTCTTGAGAGACTCTATTGGAATATAGTTGAAAATACTGTATTTGTATCAAGCATAGAAGACACCTAACTGGTTTCATCACCTAAGAATTCTTCTTCACTATATGAGACTCTTAGTGAACTATGACTAATGGTTAGTTTTGGTCCTCCAGAGATGACACATGTTGGCAAGTTTTACTTGTATGAAATCTTGAATGGAATATACTAAATGAATGTCACATATTGGGAACTATACTATTTAAACAATGCTAAACCAGTGGATGCATCCTTGGAGGATCCATAGTTCATTCATTACAAAAATATTATACACATAATTTCAGAATATCAAAAATTATATGGAAAAGAGAAAAAGAGTTATAGTATTCAAATCCTATATATTTGAATAAACACATTCCTTTACATCTCTTAAATTGATATGCATCTTAAATACATTTCATGCAAGCACCATTTATGATCTAGATGTTTTTGTCTCCATGTGTATAAAGTTAAAAATAGGTATTTAAACTATTATTTTCACCTCACCTGAGTTTTATGCACTACTACACTACTTGAATTTCTAAATTTACAAAGCGTTTAAAATGTCTTTCCACACTGTCTGGAAATCTGATAACACTGGAGATGCACACGTATTTTAGTTGTGAATATGGTATTGTCATTATTTTTGGTATTAAATATCTTTTACAGATATACATTGAACTATACATATATATTGAACTATAAATAAATTACATGATTTACTCTAAGTATTCAATGGAAAGAGGAGAGAAATGAGTGAGGGTATAAATGATTTCATAATTACTGAAGCTGGGTGAAAGGTACATTGAGATTCATTATACTTCTCTCTCTACCTTCATACATAGTCAATGTTTTCCACAATGCAACATTTAAAGTCTTCAAAATTTAGAAGCCTGTTTTGATATTAAAGCAAAATTTATGTTATTTGCAAAATAGAACAAAAATAATGGTAAAATTTGATGTCCATGTAATTATAAAAAAATGTCTAAATTAGTAAAGTGTCTTAAATTGGAAGCTTATAATATCAGAGTTTAGATTCATAAATTACCATTCCCCTACAATACATATGTATTACAGGGCACTAAGACCAAACTACACTCTCATTTAATAAATTAATACAGTGAGAATGGTTGATAAATTAATACAGTGAGAATGGTTGATAAATTAAAAAAAGGAAGTACAGTTATCCAGAAAGACACTAACCATTTGCATCCAACCATTGTCCAAGACAGTAGTGGCTCTTTTTCAAAGTGAATTTAATTCTTATACCCCTTTGGCAAGGCCACGCCATTGAGAAGCACTATGTGCCTTTAAACCTCCAGACTTTTTTCATAAACAATGTTTCTGTTTGTAAAATGTTTTCTTCTCTCTTCCCAAGTTTTCCCTACTAAGATCTGCCTTTGAAGATACATCTCTGAGACATTTTTCCTGATATCCCTTATCTGGCTTAGGTTCTCCTCTTAGGTTGTTCCACAATACCTCTATCTCTTCAATTAATACATTTATTAGATGTTAAAGTTGTCTACATATCTGTCTTTATTCCCCCATAACAGTTCACAAATTCAATAACCCTGTCTGCCTTCATCACCATTCTTTCCTTGCCATATGCCATTCCTACCATACAGATAGTGCCAGCTGAACAGCTGAATATTTGCTGAAAGAAAACTTTCTTTTAAACTTACAGCGGAAATATTATTTGACTTGCTTTTAAAAAGTGGTGACACCTGAAAGTAGAAGTAAAAGAGAGACAGGCCCAAATAGACTCTGCCAAGTCCCAAATGCCCGCCAGGGATCCATCAGTCCTATGAAGGTGGCAATAGTGCAACAGGAATATGGATTCACCCCACCTGCCCCCTTCCAACTCTAGCCACCCCATTAACATGGTTCTGAACAGTGTGCATGCCAGATACCCTCGGATTACACCCTTCCCTGCCAGCCACCTCATTGGCATGGCTCCAGACAGCAGCCTCGCAGGACACCCCCAAACTGCACCCCTTTTCCCTTTGTGCCAGGTAAATTACACTGATAAAAGCAAACATATAGCAAAGGTAGTAAATCAATCACTTAAAAGTTAGTATGAAGGGTAAAAGACAAAAATATTAAAATCAATTATTTCAAGAAGTTAGTTCAGGGAATCACTACGTAAGGTTTAAAACAAGACATCATATACCTAAAATGTGGGGGCCAGGGAGTAAAGAATGTAGTTCTATTAGAATATGTTTAAACTTAAGTAACCATCAACTTAACAGACTGCTATATATGTAAGATGTCATATATGAAGCCCATGGTAACCACAGACCAAAAACCAGTAATAGACACATAAAAAATAAAAAGTAAGCAATCCAACCATTCACTAAAGAAAGACAGTACACACAGGAAAGAGAGCAAAATAGAGGAATACAGAAGAACGACAAAAACAACTACAAAATGTTGAACAAAATGGTAATAAGTATATACTATGTTTTGTTACTTTAAATGTAAATGGACTAAATGCTCCAATCAACAGAGGGTGACTGAATGGATTAAAAAAAGAAAATAAGACCCATTTATACGTTACCAAGAAGACACTCACTTTAGACTTAGACACACAGCCCAAAAGTAAAGGGATGGAAAAAGCTATCTCATGCAAATAGAAATGAAGTAAAACTGAAGTAGCAGTATTTCTATCAGATAAAATATACTTTAAAACAAAGACCAAAACAAGTAACAAAGAAGGGCATTATGTAATGATAGAGGGCTCACTCAATCCAGTAAGAAGATTTAACAACTGTAAATATATACATACCTATCAGAGGAGCACTGTTATATGTAAAACAAATATTAACAGACAGAAAGGGAGAAATTGACAATGATGCAATACAACTAGGGGACTTTAACACACTGCTTACATAAATGGGTAGAACACCCAGACAAAAATCAATAAAGAAACAGTGGCTTTGAATGGCCCATTAGACCAAATGGACTTAACTGATAAATACAGAACATCACATTCAAAAACAGCTGAATACACATTTTTTTCAAGTACACATAAAACATCTCTAAGATAGATCACATGGCAGACCAGAAAACAATCTCAATAAATTTAAGAAGACTGAAATCATCCAACCATCTTTTTCAACAACAACAGCATGAAATGGAAATCAATTACAAAAAAAAAAAGCTGGAAAAAAACAAGAACATGTGAACATGTAGAGGCTAAACAACATACTACTAAACAACAAATGGGTCAATGAAGATATCAGAGAGAAAACAAAAAAATTACTTGGAGAATAATGAAAATAAAAACACAACAGCTCAAAATCTTTTGGTTGCAGAAAAGGCAGTTCTAAGAGGGAAGTTTATAGTGATACTGGCCTACTTCAAGAAACAGGAAAATCTCAAACAATCTGATTCTGCACCAAAAGAAGTAAGAAAAAGAAGAACAAACAAAGTACAAGGGTAGGAGAAGGAAGGAAATAATAAATATCAAAGCAAAAATAAAATAGAAACTAAAAGAACAGCATGAAAGATCAATGGAACTAAGAGCTCTTCTCTGTAAAGATAAAATTGATAAACTTTAGTTAGACTCATCAGGAAAAAAAAGAGGACTCAAATAGAATCAGAAACAAAAGAGGAGGTATTACAACTGACACCACAGGAATACAAAGAATTATCAGAAAATTCTATGAAGAATTATATGGCAACAAATTGGACAATCTAGAAGGAATGGATAAATTCCTAGAAACATGCAATTCTCCAAGACTGAACTAGGAGGAAATAGAAGATCTGAAGAGACTTATTTCTAGTAATGAAATCAAATCAAAAATTTTAAAAAACTACTTACAAACTAAATCCAGGACCACATGGCTCCACATGAGAATTCAACCAAACATTTAAGGGAGAGTTAATATCTATCTTTCTTAAACTACTCCAAAAACTGAAGAGGAAGGAAAGCTTCTAAATTCATTCTATGAGGACAGCATCCCTCTGATACCGAAACCAAAGATACTACAAAAGATGAAAATTATAGACCAATATCCCTGATGAACATAGATGCAAAAATTCTCAACAAAATATTGCAAACTAAATTCAAAAGCACATCAAAAAGATTATTTATCATGACTAAGACAGATTTATTCCAGTGATGCAAGGATGATACATACAATATCCACAAATAAATCAATGTACTACATTAACAAAAGGAAGGATAAAAAATAATGTGCTGTTCTCAAAAATGCTGAAAAAGCATTTGACAAAACTCAATATCCACTCATTATAAAAACTCTCAACAGAGTGGGTACAGAGGGACCATATCTAAACACAGCAAAGGTCATATATATGACAAACCCACAGCTAACATCATAATGGTTATAAGCTGAAAGCATTTCCTCTAAGATCAGGAGCAAGACAAGGATGCCCACTTTCTCACCATTTTTATTCCACATAGTACCAGAAGTATTAGCTACAATAATCAGTAAAGAAAAAGAAACAAAAGGCATCCAAATTGGAAAAAAGAAGTAAAATTGTCATATTTGTAGATAATATACCTGGAAAACCCTAAATACTAGATCCAAAAAAAATTAGAATGGATTCAGTGAAGTCATAGCATAAAAATATACAGAAATCTGTTGTTTCTGTATACAAATAATGAGCTAGCAGAAAGAGAAATTATGAGAACAATCCCACATACAATTGTATCAAAGAGAATAAAATACCTAGGAATAAATGTAACAAAAGAGGTAAAAGACCTGTATTCTGAAAACTACAAGACATTGATAAAAGACATTGAGGATACAAATAAATGGGAAGATATTCCATGCTCATGGACAGGAAGAATTAACATTGTTAAAATGGCCATACTACCTAAAGAAGTCTATAGATTTGATGGAATCCTTATAAATACAATGGCACTTCTCACAGAACTAGAACAAATATTCCAACATTTGTATGGAGCCACAGAAGACTCTAAATAATTAAAGCAATCTTGAGAAAGAAGAACAAAGCTGGGGTATCACTATCTGGGATTTCAAATTATACCACAAAGCTATACTAATGAATACAATATGGTACTGACACAAAAATAGATACACAGATCAATGGAACAGAAGAGAGAGCCAAGAAATAAACCCATGCTCATATGGTCATTTAATATATGCCAAAGGAGACAAGAATATACAATGGAGAATGGACCGACTTTTCAATACATTGTATTGGGAAACCTGGACAGCTATATGTAAAAGAATGACATTGGATCACTGCTTTCTACCATATACAAAAAATAAGTTCAAAATGGATTGAAGACCTAACCATAAGACTTGAAACCATAAAACTCTTAGAAGAAAACATAGGCAGTAAACTCTTGAACATTAGCATTAATAATTTTTTCTTGGTATGTCTCTGGGAAAGGAAAACAAAAGCAAAAACAGACAAGTGGGACTACTTCAATCTAAAAATCTTCATAGCAAAGGAAACCATTAATAAAACAAAAAGGCAACCTACTAATTGGGAGAATATATTTGCAAGTGATATATTCATAAGGGGCAAATATCCAAAATACTATAAAGAACTCATACGACTCACCACCAAAAATACAAATAATCCAATTTAAAAAATGGGAATAGGACCTCAATAGACATTTTTCCAAAGAAAACATATAGATGGTGTAATTCTGAAGGAGAAATCCCAGGGCAAAATACCTTTGAAACTAAAATGAGTTAAAGGAAGAAATAAAGTTAAGAAACCCATTTATTTCTTATAAGCAGTCATCCCATCTCTCTCTTGACCAGGCTACAGCAGAAGAGAAGAGAACTGCACCCAACCTCTCCAGTCCAGATATACCTTCTCATACCCTTGATATGCGTATGGACTAATACTCTCTGCCCCTTGGAAACACCTACTGATATGCAGATGCACTAAAACCAGGTAAGAGATTCTGGAAATATTGCAATTTTACCCACAGATGGCCAAAAGGCACATGAAAAAATGCTCAATATTACTGATCACGAGGGAAAAAGCACATCAAAACCACAGTGAAATATCAACTCATAACAGTCAGAATGGCCAATATCAACAAGCCAAGAATTAACAAGTGTTGGGGGAGCCAAGATGGCGGCATGAGTAGAGCAGCAGAAATCTCCTCCCAAAAACACATGTATCTATGAAAATATAACAAAGACAACTCTTCCTAAAATAGAGACCAGAGGACACAGGACAACATCCAGACCACATCCACACCTGTGAGAACCCACCACCTCACAAAGGGGGTAAGATACAAGCCCCGGCCCGGCAGGAACGGAGCACCCCTCTCCCCAGCTCCCAGCAGGAGGAGAGGAGTCAGCAAGGAGGGATAAGGAGCCCAGGACTGCTGAACACCCAGAACCAGCCATCCAGACCAGAGTGCAGACACAGTGCATGCGTGGGGTCCTGGATACTAGGGAAACAGGGTGGCAGGACTGGAGAGCGGGTGCCTGAGGCCAACACTGGAGAACAAATAAATGGGAGAGGCCATTTTTTTTTTTTTTTTTTGGTGAGTGCCTCTTTTTTTTTTTTAAATTATTTATTTAATTATTCTTTCATTTTTTTTTTTGTTGCTGTTGTGGTTTTGGTTTGGAGAGTGCTTTTTGGAAGTCTTAAAGGGGCAGGGCAGGACACTTACTCGAGAGGCAGGGAATCTGGGGATCTCTGGGCACTCTAACCCCCTGGGCAGCAGGGAGCACAGAGGCCCCTTACGGAGATAAATAGCCTCGCGGCAGCTCCCTCTCCAAGGGGGCTCTACCATTTTGGAGGAGCAGCCCAAGCCAGGCCAGACCCAAAGCAACAGTGGAGATAAACTCCATAGCAGCCGGGCAGGAAGCAGAAGCACTGTCTGCGCACAGCTACCCAGTACAAGCCACTAGAGGTCGCTTTTCTCCCAGGAGAGGAAGGCCACAAACCAACAAGAAGGAAAGCTCTTCCAGCTGTCACTCGTATCAGCTCTGCAAACTATCTCTATCACCATGAAAAGGCAAAATTAAAGGCAAACTAAAATCAGAGAGACAACACCAGAGAAGGAGACAGACCTAACCAGTCTTCCTGAAATTGAATTCAAAATAAAAATCATGAACATGCTGACTGAGATGCAGAGCAAAATGCAAGAGCAATGGGATGAAATCCGGAGGGAGATCACAGATGTCAGGAAGGAAATCACAGAAGTGAAACAAACCCTGGAAGGATTGATAAGCAGAATGGATAAGATGCAAGAGGCCTCTGAAGGAATAGAAACAAGAGAACAGGAATGTATAGAAGCTGACATAGAGAGAGATAAAAGGATCTCTAGGAATGAAACAATAGTAAGAGAACTATGTGACCAATACAAAAGGAACAATAACCATATTATAGGGGTACCAGAAGAAGAAGAGAGAGGACAAGGGAGAGAAAGACTCTTTGAAGAAATAACTGTTGAAAACTTCCCCAAACTGGGGGAGGAAATAATCGAACAGACCACGGAAATACAAAGAACCACCAATGGAAAGGATCCAAGGAGGACTACACCAAGCCACATAATAATTAAAATGGCAAGGATCAAGGACAAGGAAAGAGTTTAAAAGGCAGCTAGAGAGAAAAAGGTCACCTATGAAGGCATACCCATCAGACTATCATCAGACTTCTCAACAGAAACCCTACAGGCCAGAAGAGAATGGCATGATATATTTAATGCAATGAAACAGAAGGGCATTGAACCAAGGATACTGTAACCAGCATGACTATCATTGAAATATGATGGCAGGATTAAACAATTCCCAGAAAAGCAAAAGCTTAGGGAATTTGCCTCCCACAAACCACCTCTACAGGGCATCTTAAAGGGACTGCTCTAGATGGGAGCCCTCCTAGAAAGAGCACAGAACAAAACACACAACATATGAAGAATGGAGGAGGAGGAATAAGAAGGGAGAGAAGAAAAGAATCTCCAGTGTATATAACAGCTCAATAAGCTAGCTAAGTTAGGCAGTAAGATACTAAAAAGGCTAACATTGAACCTTTGGTAACCACGAATTTAAAGCCTGCAATGGGCAATAAGTACATATGCCTCAATAGTCACCCTAAATGTAAATGGACTTAATGCACCAATCAAAAGACACAGAGTAATAGAATGGATAAAAAAGCAAGACCCATCTATATGCTGCATACAAGAAACTCACCTCAAACACAAAGACATACACAGACTAAAAGTCAAGGGATGGAAAAACATATTTCAGGCAAACAACAGTGAGAAGAAAGCAGGGGTTGCAGTACTAATATAAGACAAAATAGACTTCAAAAGAAAGAACGTAACAAGAGATAAAGAAGGACACTATATAATGATGAAGGGCTCAGTCCAACAAGAGGATATAACCATTCTAAATATATATGCACCCAACACAGGGGCACCAGCATATGTGAAACAAATACTAACAGAACTAAAGAGGGAAATAGACTGCAATGCATTCATTTTAGGAGAATTCAACACACCACTCACAACAAAGGATAGATCCACTGGGCAGAAAATAAGTTAGGACACAGAGGCACTGAATAACACAGTACACAGATGGATCTAATAGACATATATAGGACTCTACATCCAAAAGCAACAGGATATACATTCTTCTCAAGTGCACATGGAACATTCTGCAGAATAGACCACATACTAGCTCACAAAAAGAGTCTCAGTAAATTCCAAAATATTGAAATTCTACCAACCAATTTTTCAGACCACAAAGGTATAAAACTGTAAATAAATTCTACAAAGAAAACAAAAAGGCTCACAAACACAAGGAGACCTAACAACATGCTCCTAAATAATCAATGGATAAATGAACAAATCAAAATAGAGATCAAGGAATATATAGAAACAAATGACAACAACAACACAAAGCCCCAACTTCTGTGGGATGCAGCGAAAGCAGTCTTAAGAGGAAAGTATATAGCGATACAGGCACACTTGAAGAAGGAAGAACAATCCCAAATGAATAGTCTAACATCACAATTATCGAAACTGGAAAAAGAAGAACAAATGAGGCCTAAAGTCAGCAGAAGGAGGGACATAATAAAGATCAGAGAAGAAATAAACAAAATTGAGAAGAATGAAACAATAGCAAAAATCAACGAAACCAAGAGCTGGTTCTTCGAGAAAATAAACAAAATAGATAAGCCTCTAGCCCAACTTATTAAGAGAAAAAGAGAATCAACACAAATCAACAGAATCAGAAATGAGAATGGAAAAATCATGACAGACTCCACAGAAATACAAAGAATTATTAAAGACTACTATGAAAACCTATATGCCAACAAGCTGGAAAACCTAGAAGAAATGCACAACTTCCTAGAAAAATACAACCTCCCAAGACTGACCAAGGAAAAAACAAAAAAGTTAAACAAACCATTTACGAGCAAAGAAATTGAAATGGTAATCAAAAAAATAGCAAGAACAAAACACCAGGGCTGGACGGATTTACCTCGGGATTTTATCAGACACACAGAGAAGACATAATACCCATTCTCCTTAAACTTTTCCAAAAAATAGAAGAGGAGAGAATACTACCAAACTCATTCTATGAAGCCAACATCACCCTAATAGCAAAACCAGGCAAAGACCACACCAAAAAAGAAAATTACAGACCACTATCCCTGATGAATGTAGATGCAAAAATACTCAATAAAATATTAGCAAACAGAATTCAACAGCATATCAAAAGGATCATACACCATGACCAGGTGGGATTCTTCCCAGGAATGCAAGGATGGTACAACATTCAAAAATCCACCAACATCATAAACCACATAAACAAAAAGAAAGACAAAAACCACATGATCATCTCCATAGATGCTGAAAAGCATTTGACAAAAGTCAACATCCATTCTGATAAAAACTTCCAGAAAAATGGGAATAGAGGGCAAGTTCCTCAACAAAATAAAGGCCATATATCATAAACCACAGCCAAAATTATACTGAACAGCGAGAAGCTGAAAGCATTTCCTCTGAGTTCGGGAACTAGACAGGGATGCCCACTCTCCCCACTGTCATTTAACATAGAACTAGAGGTCCTAGCCACGGCTATCAGACAAAACAAGAAATACAAGGAATCCAAATTGGTAAAGAAGAAGTTAAACTGTCACTATTTGCAGATGATATGATACTGGACGTAAAAAACCCTAAAGTCTCCACCCCAAAACTACTAGAACTGATATCGGAATACAGCAAAGTTGCAGGATAAAAATTAACACACAGAAATCTGTAGTTTTCCTATACACTAAGAATGAACCAATAGAAAGAGAAATCAGGAAAACAATTCCATTCACAATTGCATCAAAAAGAATAAAATACCTAGGAATAAGCCTAACCAAGGAAATGAAAGACCTATACCCTGAAAACTATAAAACACTCTTAAGAGAAATTAAAGAGGTCACTAACAAATGGAAATTCATCCCATGCTCATGGCTAGGAAGATTTAATATCGTAAAAAATGGCCAACCTGCCCAAAGGAATATACAGATTTGATACAATCCCTATCAAATTACCAGCAACATTCTTTAATGAACTGGAACAAATAATTCAAAAATTCATATTGAAACACCAAAGACCCCAAATAGCCAAAGCAATCCTGAGAAAGAAGAATAAAGTAGGGCGGATCTCATTCCCCAACTTCAAGCTCTACTACAAAGCCATAGTACTCAGGAAAATTTGGTACTGGCACAAGAACAGAGCCACCGACCAGTGGAACAGATTAGAGACTCCAGACATTAACCCAAACTTATATGGTCAATTAATATTTGATAAAGGAGCCATGGACATACAATGGGGAAATGACAGTCTCTTCAACAGATGGTGCTGGCAAAACTGGACAGCTACATGTAGGAGAATGAAACTGGACCATTGTCTAACCCCATACACAAAAGTAAATTCAAAATGGATCAAAGACCTGAATGTAAGTCATGAAACCATAAAACTCTTAGAAAAAAACATAGGCAAAAACCTTTTAGACATAAACATGAGTGACCTCTTCTTGAACATATCTCCCTGGGCAAGGAAAACAACAGCAAAAATGAACAAGTAGGACTATATTAAGCTGAAAAGCTTCTGTACAGCAAAAGACACCATCAATAGAACAAAAAGGAACCTTACAGTATGGGAGAATATATTTGTAAATGACAGATCTGATAAAAGCTTGACGTCCAAAATATATAAAGAGCTCGCACACCTCAACAAACAAAAAACAAACAACCCAATTAAAAAATGGCAGAGGAACTGAACAGACAGTTCTCCAAAAAAGAAATACAGATGGCAAACAGACACATGAAAAGATGCTCCACATCGCTAATTATCAGAGAAATGCAAATTAAAACTACAATGAGATATCACCTCACACCAGTAAGGATGGCTGCCATCCAAAAGACAAACAACAACAAATGTTGGCGAAGCTGTGGAGAAAGGGGAATCCTCCTACACTGCTGGTGGGAACGTAAATAGTTCAACCATTGTGGAAAGCAGTATGGAGGTTCATCAAAATGCTCAAAACAGACCTACCATATGACCCAGGAATTCCACTCCTAGTAATTTACCCTAAGAACGCAGCAATCAAGTTTGAAGAAGACAGATGCACCCCTATGTTTATCGCAGCACTATTTACAATAGCTAAGAATTGGAAGCAACCTAAGTGTCCAGCAGTAGATGAATGGATAAAGAAGATGTGGTACATATACACAATGGAATAATACTCAGCCATAAGAAGACAGCAAATCCTACCACTTGCAGCAACATCGATGGAGCTGGAGGGTATTATGCTCAGTGAAATAAGCCAAGCGGAGAAAGAGAAATACCAAATGATTTCATTCATCTGTGGAGTATAAGAAAAAAGGAAAGACTGAAGGAACAAAACAGCAGTGGAATTACAGAACCCAAAAATGGACTAACAGGTACCAAAGGGAAAGGGACTGGGGAGGATGGGTGGGTAGGGAGGGATAAGGGGGGGAAAGAAGAAGGGGGTATTAAGATTAGCATGCATTGG
Source organism: Manis javanica (assembly GCF_040802235.1). NCBI lineage: Eukaryota > Metazoa > Chordata > Mammalia > Pholidota > Manidae > Manis > Manis javanica. The sequence continues at coordinate 121,049,507 of NC_133160.1, read as the reverse complement.
GGGGGAGGGAAAAGGGGAGGGCTGTACAACACAGAGAAGACATGTAGTGATTCTACAACATTTTGCTATGCTGATGGACAGTGACCGTAACGTGGTTTTATAGGGGGACCTGGTATAGGGGAGAGCCTATTAAACATAATATTCTTCATGTAAGTGTAGACTAAAGATAACAAAATAAAAAGAAAGTAAGAAAAGTGGGATTACTCCTTGATAGGATAAAACTAACTGTAAATCAATGATTAATGCATGGTTTAAATATCCTTAATTTTGATCACTTATGGGGTGTCAGATGATCGGCTATGGAGGTACACTTTTCTGATAATATTCCTTTCTGTTAAAAAAAGAAAAAAGCAGTTCCTGTGTGGTGACCTCCAATGAGTTCTACCCCATGGTATAAAGGGCATATCAAAGTGTGGGCAAAGGGTCTGTTTGTGTTTATACAGAGAATCAAAGCCTAATTTGGCTACCCAGAAAATGAACTAAGATACAATATGAAGAAGAACTTCCAACATCAGCACTCACTGGAAGAGTCATACCAGAAGATGATCATCAAAAAACCTCAACAAAGATCCAGGCGATGCTGCAGTTGTAGCTGCATTCATCCCACCGTTTCCTGGACTTTCCATTGGAATGAAGAAGGAGATATCTAAGCTGGCCTATGCTTTCAGTAAAACAACAAATTTGACTGGATCTACACTGTTGGAACTCAACCAAGAATTAGGAGAAGTACAGGTTGTAGCGCTCCAAAATCTTACGACTACAGACTATCTACTGTTAAAAGAACATATGGGATGTGAACAGTTCCCAGGAATGGGTTGTTATAATTTGTCTGATTTCTCTCATACTGTTCAATTACAGTTGGACAATATCCATCATATCATAGACAAATTTTCACAAATGCCTAGGGTGCCTAACTGGTTTTCTTGGCTTCACTGGAGTTGGCTGGTAATTATAGATCTGCTTTGGTCATGTAACTGTATTCCTATTATGTTAATGGTTGTGTACAATTTAATTAGTAGTTTAAAACTATACATGCTTAAGTTATAGTACAAGAAGTTATGTCAAAGAAATAATCAGTCCTCCCATGTTTTCTTCCATCTGCTACCTCTATAGCTTTTCTTCTTCCTTCCTAATTACAACCCTTAAATAGAATTCATGCCTCATATCGAATTTACCAAGTATCATAATTCCTCCAAGTGGTAACGATACCTCAAGACAAGTGCTGGGCATAGAAGCCACAGGGCATAAATCTGCAAAGAAGTAAAAGGTCACCTTTTCAAACAATATGGCTTTTCTCTCACTTACCAACTTTACATCTCCCTGTATGACCCCACAAGATGATTGGTTAGCCAGAGACGGATAAGATTCCTCAAGGGAGGCACAACCTAAGACAGGCACAGCCACAGGGGGGCCATCAGGTGAGAAATTGGGGATCAACAGAGGTGAGGCTTAGAACCTCACCCCCCCTGTTTTGAGAGAAATCTTCTGCATCTGTGGATGTTTTAATGCCCTTGTCTAGCTTGGATTAACACATAGTCTACAGGCACACACCTGATCATCTACAATTGCTCTCTTACAACACTAAACTATGTTTTCTACCTTTATCTTGCATCTACCTACCACTTCAGCATTTTATTAAAAATAATAATAATAATAATAATAAAGGGAGAAATGTGGGATCCACATATAAATCAAGTGTAAAAATCCCTACAACACTAAACTATGTTTTCTACCTTTATCTTGCATCTACCTACCACTTCAGCATTTTATTAAAAATAAAAATAATAATAATAATAAAGGGAGAAATGTGGGATCAACATATAAATCAAGTATAAAAATCAAATGAATATTCATATTTGACCTGATTGTTTATAGTTCATAATGTGTGATCAAAACCGAAAGTTTCTGTGATGAATGCCCTTGTACTGTTCACCATGTAAGAACTTATTCACTGTGTAAGAATTTGTTCACCATGTAAGATCTTGTTCGTTATGCTTCAGAAGATTGGAGACTGACGAGAGTTAGGCATTGTACATTGAGCATTGACCCCCCTATACTGAACTTTATTGTTGTTAACAACCATTTGATCAATAAATATGAGAGATGCCCTCTCAAAAAAAAAAAAGTAAATAAATAAATAAATCTCTGCATCTCTCTCCCTCAAAAAAAAAATCAAATTAATATTCATATTTGACCTGATTATTTAGTTTATAATGCGTGATCAAAACCGAAAGTTTCTGTGATGACTGCCCTTGTAGTGTTCACCATGTAAGAACTTATTCACTGTGTAAGAACTTATTCACTGTGTAAGAATTTGTTCACCATGTAAGAACTTGTTTGTATTGCTTCAGAAGATTAGAGACTGACGAGAATTAGGCTTGAGATGGATTAATGATTGTGCATTGAGCATTGACTCCCCTATACAGAATTTTATTGTTGTTAACAACCATTTAATCAATAAATATGAGAGATGCCCTCTCTAAAAAAAAAAAAAAAATACAGCCAAGTCTGTATCAGGCCTTTACAATGGACAGAATGTGTGACAATAAATACTCAATTAAAAAGAAAAAAAGCTCAAAATGGAAATATCATTTGACCCAGGAATTCCACTTCTAGGAATTTACCCTAAGAATGCAGCAGCCCAGTTTGAAAAAGACATATGCACCCCTATGTTTATCACAGCACTATTTACAATAGCCACGATATGGAAGCAACCTAAGTGTCCATCAGTAGATGTATGGATAAAGAAGATATGGTACATATACACAATGGAATATTATTCAGCCATAAGAAGAAAATAAATTCTACCATTTGCAACAACATGGATGGAGCTAGAGGGTATTATGCTCAGTGAAATAAGCCAGACGGATAAAGAGAAGTACCAAATGATTTCACTCACATGTGGGGTATAAGAACAAAGCAAAAACTGAAGGAACAAAACAGCAGCAGAATCACAGAATCCAAGAGTGGACTAACGGTTACCAAAGGGAAAGGGACTGGGGAGGATGGGGGGAAGGGAGGGACAAGGGGTGGTGGGGCAAAGGGGCATTACGATTAGCATGTATAATGTGGTGGGGGGCACAAGGAGGGCTGTGCAACACAGAGAAGACAAGTAGTGATTCTACAGCATCTTACTACGCTGATGGACAGTGACTGTAATGGGGTTTGTGGGGGTACTTGGTTATGGGGAGAGTCTAGTAAACATAATGTTCCTCACGTAATTGTAGATTAATGATACCAAAATAAAATTAAAAAATAAGTAAATAAAAAAAAATAAGAATTAATAAGTGTTGGTGAGGATGTGCAGGAAAGGGGACACTCCTACACTGTTGGTAGCAATGTAAATTGGTGCAGGCACTATGCAAAGCAGTATGGACATTTCTCAAAAAACTAAAAACAGAGCAATGACCTAGTTCCACTTCTGGTAATTTACCAGAAAAAAAAAATCATGAATTTGAAAAGATATATGCACTCCTATGTTTAGTGCAACATTATTTACAATAGCCAAAATAAGCAACCCATGTGCCTATCAACAGATGAATGGCTAAAGATGTGGCATATAATATACCATGGAATATTACTAGTCCCAAAATAATGAAATCTGGAATTTGTGACTACATGTATAGACTTAGAGGATATTAAGGTAAATGTAATAAGCCAGAGAAAGATAAATACCATATGATTCCACTTATTGTGAACTCTAAAAAACAAAACAAATAAACAAACAAAACAGAATAAAAAATACAGAATAAACTGGTGGTGGCCATTGGGGTATGGGGAAAATAGGTGAAGGGGAAACAACTGGAGAGAAGATTTGACAGCTTTATCTTGGTGACAGTTACACGAGTACACATAGATCAAATTCATTAAGCAGTACACTAACATTTGTGCATTTTATGTTCCTCAATAAAAAATACATTGAAAAAAAAACTTAATGAGGCTTAAGAGACACAAGTATATGAAACTTGGTATTAGATAGTATTAAAAACTTCTCAGTAATTATTTTTAGATAACAATGATGATATTGGGGTTAAGAAGGAAAATATCCTTATTTAGAGATGTATACTGAAGTGGTTAAGAGTAAAATGTTATGAGTCCTGAAATTTTCTTTAAAAACAGAAAAAGAAAAAAGATGAAGTAAATATTGCAAAATGATAGAAACTGAAATCTAGATGATGGAAATAGAATCTCTATTTGGTCTATATTAGTTTCTATTTTCTTTGTTTTAACTTTTTAATAAGGCAATTTAAAAATGACTAGTTATTGTATAGAAAGAAACAAATATTCAAAAGTGAAAGCAATGTAGTAAGAGATTTTAAAGTAGTTCAGGAAATGTTTGATAAACCAGGGTGTTGTTCTGCAGGTGGAAAAAAGACATATTTAAAATATATTTTGGGTGTAAAATGAATAGGACTTAGAAATGGACTAGATGTGTGGGTAAAGTAAAAAATGGAGATTGATTCCTGAATGCTTGGCTCAAGCAACTAGTGAATGACAGTGGCACTTACTGAGATGGGAAAGACTGAAAGAGGGGCAGCTTGAGGAGTGAAAATTAAGAACCCTATTTTGTTTGAATTAAGTCACTAAATGAATGATCTGAATTAGTTTAAATTCTTCCCCTAAACATTACTGACTCCTGAAAATCATCTCCGTCTCTGGGTCTCAAGTTTTCTCATCTGAGTGTTACTTAACCTCCACTTGTATAAGATAGAGCTAGTAACAACAACATGGAAGTACCATATGATTCAGTAATATATACTTCTGGGTATATATTCAAAAGAATTCAGAGCAGGATCTGGAGAGATATTTCCACACTTACGTTCACTGCAGCATTATTCACAATAACCAAGAGGTGGAAACAACCTGAATGTCCATCACAGATGAGTGGATAAAGAAAATGTGATATATATACAGACAATGGAATGTTATTCTACCTTTAAAAAGGGGATACTGTCACATACTACAATGTGGATGAACCTATAGGACATTATGCTAGGTGAAATAAGCCAGTCATAAAAGAATAAATAATGTATGATTCTGCTTATATGAGGTATTTTAAATAGTCAAAATCAGAAGGAAAGTGGAAAGATGATTGCCAAGGGCTATGGGAAGGAGGAAGGGGAAATCTGTGTTTAATAAGTGTAGAGTTTCAGTTTTTCAAGATGGAAAAGTTCTCGAGATTAGCTATATAAGAACATGAATATATTTAACACTACTGAACTTTACACTTAAAATTTGTGTCTAAGATGGTAAATTTAATGTTGTCTGTGACCATAATTAGAAGTAATTTTCTTAAAGATGTCTATTGTGTGCCAGAAAGTATGCAGGCTGCCTTTGTATAACAGCCTATCCACCTACACTGAACAAAGAGGAAAATAGGTAATCCAAGCTTCCTGGTTCACTTACCCTGCAGCAGGTACTCCATCATATTAATGGTGGCTCCGTGACAAACATTATGGTGACTGGAGGTGTCTTCATGGTGTCTGATTAAATTGAAGGCAACAGAAATGGATTCAGAGTCCTCAGCCTAGTAAAGCACAAGATACACCTTGAAAAGAGAACACTTGTTAAAACCTCAGAAAGGTGGAGAGACAAGAGATATACTTGTGTCGTAGACCTGTACATCAACAGATTCATCCATCTATCCAAAGCTTTTTGAATAACTGTTAGAGGGCAGTGTCAGGAACTGATGACCCAGAAATACACAAAGGAGAACTGGGCGTGGAGTTACAGCAAAATCTTCTATTCTCAAGATTTGAGACCTCTAATAATAAAGTTTTCTGTTGTCAGACCTCACACTCTGGGACTTTAATGCCTTCCTTATAAAATGGGACAAATGATATTTAACCTCCAAAGCTTTGAGGCTCAGGTGACATAATGGACATGAAATAACATTAAGAACTGAAAGGTGACTTAAAGGGGGATTGTCTACTTTTCAATTTATAATACATAAGCCTATTTAGGTTCATAGACGGACCCAAGGAAACACACAAGCAAGTCGTGGCAGAGCCTGGAACAGACTAAATGTAGACGTTCCACCTCTCTGAAAACGACTTTTAAAGCAAGCCAAGCAGAAATGTTAAACTCTTTTAAAATGACGGTTAGGCCCTCCTAATCGAGCATTGAGGACATGTTCCCGCTTACCCCAGGAACACACGTCCACGCGCATTCTAGCCGCCTCTTGTAAAGGGGGATTTGATATCTACCTGAGAACCTCCAGCTTTCGCACTACACTTAGCCTCCAGCCTTAAGATAAAGCCCCCTAGATACGGCAATGTTTCTTCCTCCTCTGCCCACTTCCGGCAAGAAGCCGACGTTGCGCAAACATGGACGCCGCTGCCCAGCAACGTCAGGGTGCCCAGGGAACTGTCAGTCCTCTTGGCTTCCCGGGAGACAGAGACGCATGCGCAAGACGAGGTGCTGACGCACGGGAGACAGTGGTCTTCGCGACTGTTCTTGGAGGTACCAGGCCTTGACGTCATCGTCAGTCTTCTGGGAAAATATTTATTCTTTTAAGTTCTGTGATGTGAAGACATTTCCGCCTAGGAAATCTCTTGGAAAGGACAGGAGGAAAACAATGCCTGGAGAACGGAGCTTCAGAAGAAAAAAGAAAAGGGGACCCTTGCAAAACAGACTTCTTTTTGTTGAGTACCTAAAGGTGCAAAGGAAATTTGATAACCCTTTACTGCTTAGCATAAAGTTCTGAACAATTAGGGCCATCAGCAACTACATGAAATATTTATTTACTGTGTATATTTTATTTAATGAATGTTTATTGAAAGAAAAAAAGCGTCAGCAGTCTAATTCTAAAACGAGTTGCTAAAGAGTTAAATCTGTCATGTTAAGATAGGAATAGAATAAGTTTTCAATAAGGATTAGTTGTTAATAGTACTCAAATTTTTGCTGTCTTCTCAGTTCTACCATACCATTTTCAAAGTTGGCAGTAGAGTAATGTAATGTGATATCACTCATATTGTGAATCTAATGTTAGCGAAAGTTTTATGAATGATGATTTTTAATTTATCTTTTTCCTTCTCCCAAAAGCTTTTAAGGTATTTGAAGGCAGAGATGAATGCTATATTTTCTCTGTATACATGGTAGAAATTGGTAGAGTACCTTGAAGTTACCAACAATTTAACCTATAAATATTTAGCTTGTTATTAAGGGAAGAATCTTATAGTTAGGAAATTGGGATGAGGATTATTTTCACTAATTATGTGGAACAAATCAGTAAAAATTATTAAATACAATTATTAAATTAGTCCAATATTTGGAACATTTCAAAACAATTTCACTCATGTTCATGCCTTTGATTCAAGGGAGACATCTAATCTAAAGTCTTTTTCTGTTCCTCAAGTTATTTGTCCCTGTGCTGTCCTTGGCCTGGAGTCCACATCTCTCTGATCTTACAATGGCCTGTTTTTTCTCACCTAACAGGTAGGTGTCAGCTTAAATGTCTTATCAAATGAGGCCTTTTGAATGACCCTCTCTAAAGCAAGAGCACACCCATCCCACCCAGTCCCACTACCCTTTTCTATTACCCTGCTTAATTTTCATATAAAATTCACTATCTGAAATTTTTACTTTTTTCCACTTCTGGCTTTTTTGCCTTCCACTAGATTACTAACTTTGTAATAGCAGTTCTCTCTTATTCATATTTTTATACCAATATTAAAACAGCAACTGACACATAACTGGTACTTATAATATCTGTTGAAAAAGAATTAATGATTGATATGAAGTTTAAACATGTTTCTTTTTGGTGATATAAAGTAAAAGTCAAGGAAATTGTAACTCAATTTGGATTAAGATGATCTGTCCTAAACTACATATTTGAAGCTCAGAGGGATATAATATTATCCAGAGGCATAAATTGTCCCCATATATTTTATATTAAAAATATTGATATAAATAAAAATTTATCCAGAATATCAAGATGAGAAGTCATTTGAAAGGGGGAAAATTAGAAATATGTCCAAAAGATATCAAAATATAATAGTTATCTGATATGAACTTTAAAATAATTTTGATAAATATATTTTAAAAGTGTAACATAGGTTTCACCTTCTGTCCAAGACACATTAATTGACACTAAATTTACTCTTCCCCTTCACAGAAAAAATTATAAAACTACAAAGAAATACAAGGTAACAGTTTTCAGGTATTAAACAATAACTGGCAGCACAAGACTATGATCCTTAATACAAAAGAAATACTAATTCTACTTGACTCTTCCATAAATCAAAGGGAGAAAGAGTCCATAAAGATCATGGAGTCTTGAACTGAAGAGAGAGAGAGAATACAGTTTTTTGGCAATAAAAGAAGCTTGGATTTATGGGAAAGGATCCTGGAAAGAAAAAAAAGATGTGCAGAGTGGTATACTCAGAAGTTTGTAAGGGGAACTCCTAAGGGTTTTTGACTGGTAACTGGGCTGACCATATTCAGAGCAATACACCATTAAGTGGGCCTAGTATCAAGAAGCTGCTACAGTGGTACTCATAGATGAGTGATGTCAGAGTTGTAGCCAGGCTAAAAATGGAAGGATCTAGATAATCTTCTTAGGCAATCAACTGAGACCTAAGAATAGCAGCACATTTAGTTGTAAGGACCCAAACATAGGATAAGAGACATGCCTTGCAATGAAGGACTAAATATTTACAGAAGCTTTTCAGAATTAAAAGGAGCCATCTGCAATTTTTCTTTCCAAAATTAAAACAAACATCCTTTATAGGAATAAAATACTCCCAGACTCCTACAATACATCATTCTCAATATTCAGCATAGAAATAAAAATTTGCTATTCATGTGAAGGAGGGAAATAGCCACAATCAAGAAAAGACTTAACAATATAAACAGTCTTAAAATGACTGAGTTATTGATAATGAGAGACAAAGAATTTAAAACAGTATTTAAAATATATTCAAACATTGAAAAAAAAGAAAGTTTTTTTAGTTTGTTAGATCTATCATAACAAAGTATCATAAACTGAGTGGCTTAAACAATAGACATATATTGTTTCACATTCTGCAGGCTAGAAGTCCAACACTGATGTGTTTGTAGGACTGATCACTAAGGGATATGACAGTCTTTTTCACTGCCCTCACCTAACTTCTGGTAGTTCACTAGCAGTCTTTGATGTGCTTCGGTTTATAGATGCACATTCCCAATCTGCCTTCATTCTCATATGACGTTGTCCCTGTGAGCATGTCTTTTTGCCAAAATTTCCTCTTTTCATAAGGATAATAGTCATATTGGGTTATGGCCCACCCTAACGAATTCATCTTAGCCTAACTAATTATACCTGCAATATCCCTATTACCAAATATGGTCACATTCTGAGATACTAGGAGTTAGGATTTCAACATGAGAATTCTAGAGGAACATAATACAACTCGTAACAATAAGTAAAGAGATTTAAAATTTCAGCAAATAAATTAATATCATAAAAGATAAAATGAAAATAATGTTACAGCCCAAGAAATGAAATGGAACTTAAGTGGGTGAGTTTAAGGGCAGATTGGAGATTTAAGAAAAAATGCCAGTTAATCTGAATATAAACCAGTAAGTATCAATCTGAAGAATGAAGGAAAAAAATTTAAAAAATATGTAAACAGAACCTCAGTAACTTAGGGGGCAATATTATTTAATCTAACATGTATAAATTGAGGTCCAGAGAAAGAAGAGAGAAAAAAACTGAGCAAAATATATTTGATGTAATAGTGGCCCAAAATATTCCAAATCAGTGAAAAACAACAATCTATAAATGAAAGAATTTCAGCAAATCCTAAACTGAAGAAATAAAAAGGAAACTACACCTAAGCACATCATAAAAAATTACTGATAATCAAAGATAAAGAAAAATAATTAAAAATTGCCAAAATAAAAGACAGATTATATTCAAGAGAGCAACAGAGATTACAAAGCAAGAGAATATTAATTATCTTTTTATCAAAAATAATAGAGGCAGTTGAGGGTGGAATAACTCCAAGTATTAAAAGAAAAAAGTCTATCTGTAATTTTGCATCCAACTAAAATATCCTACCAAAAGAAAAGTGAAATAAGAACAATTAGACATGAGTAAAAACTGGTATTTGCCTACAGTTTAAATGCTAAAGGAAGTTCTTAATTCTGAAAAGAAATAACAGTAGATAGAAGGTTGGATACTCAGACAGGATTTAAGAGCACTTTATATGGTGCAAAAGAGTGAAGCAGGAAATACTGTTTTTTCTAAGGTAATGTGCACTTCATATAATGCAATGTAATAAAACAAGCTGCTTGAATTAAATATTACAAAATATATGCTAGTCCAAGTAATTTTGTAAAGTAACAAAAATACATAGAAATGAGTTACAGAATCTTAACAGCTCAGGAAACATGATAAACATTGGAAATACTATGTGCCTTTTAAAAAATAAAATACTCATACACATGCAGTAAAGTAAAAGAAATGGCAACAAATTGCATTGAGTTTTATAGGCTGATATTTGTATAGTAAGTCAGTTGGTTACTAGTCCCTTTATGCAATCCAGTAGAATTTTAATGTCCTCAGAACTTTAGAAAATAGTAGTAATTTTATATGATTCAAAGGATTATCATTTTTCAGATTTAAAATCTGAATGAGACATGATTCATGATACTGAAGTTAAACTGAATGTTTTATCAACATATACTATGATCAGTGAATGCACTTGCTGTGCTTTGAGGATTCTTGAAGGCTGGGTATTTGCAAGGTACATGGGAACACCAGCATTTGCTACTTCTAGTCCATCAAGTTGGGAGGTAGCAAAATGAAAAAAGATAATTGGTATAGAGGGATTGAAGACAGTAATTATCAACATCTTCGTCAAGGTATTTTGCTTTCAGAGGGAGTAAAGATGGTGAAATGGTAATTGACAGTCAAAGAGGGGTTAGGAGATGTTGGTCAAGGAAGTATCATGTGCACAGTTGTCTGTCCTCCTCTCAGCCACTTAAAAATAGGCCTTAGTTCTGGAACACATTCTTACCAACAAAGAGTCGACACAGACTGTATCTGGTTTATCACCTGTGTGGGGAATATCTTTCATGTTTCAGACTGAGTGAGCTTTTGTTTTGCTTGTGCTTGTATGTCAGTGGTCTTTAGGAATGCCCCTAGCTTTCAGTATTTCAGAATTCACAAGGAATGGGACACATCTTTCTGGAACATGGTAAGGTTGTGCATAAGCTGTTCGCTTAACACAGTGTGGGGGTTGGTACCCACTGGCCATGAGGGAACAACACACCCTATTGGAACTGATTTTGCTCCCTCTCGTATATGTGACTAAAGCACTGTTCCATCCAATACTTGAGTGCATTTTGTTTGTTTTGGTGCCTTTGATACTAAGATGCGGTGAGCATATGTGTTCAAAATCCTCCCCTGGAATTAGTAACCATTTCACAGTGTTATTCTCCCTGAAATGGATAACAGATGCATGATACTCTGCTGGAGGAGAAATGGTTTTGATGTTGAGAGAGAATTATAATGTTAAATTGCATAGAGTGCTGGTAAATCTGGGTGCATTGGTGTGCTCTGTTAAGATGATTGCCAAGCACTCAACTCATTTTACTTAAAACCATCATGTTCTTTCTTTTCTTCTAGGGAAGCTATTGCTTTAGCAGGGAAGCAAATATGATACAGTCTTTAATTCTCCAACAGCAGTGAAGGGAGGTTATCTGGCTCCAAAGCAGCCAATTCTTAGTCTAATTAGTAATTTATAAGGAGGCCTAATACAATTGGCCTTGAAATTTTATTAGAATTATTATTTATTGGGATTATTTATTAGTGATGGTTTCAAGTGGGATGATGTGATTCTCACTCAAAAATTTAGACTGAATAATATGGGATATACTGATTGAGAAGTTAGAAGAAAGTTTTAGATCCCAATAAATGAGAATGGCTATTTTTGGTCTTATTCCTCACATGAGTTCTGCATTTTCAGTCTTTTCTGGTTCCATTTTTAGAATTCATCACAATATTGATGAATCCTTGTTTTTCCCCTAAAATGTGAGCCTGGAACATAAAGAAATTGATACCAATAATGAATAGGTCTTTAGGTGGAACATAGAACATTTCAACATTGTTAGAATATAGTGAAAGAGTGATGGCCATGAGACTTCCTTTCAAGTGAAGAATTAAGTAACCTATTCCTTGTGGTCCATTAGAAACACAGATCATGTGCACATAAGATGAGGATATTTATTTGCATACATGGTAATATGTGAGACAGAAGCAATGGGCTAGATGATCGCCTACTCGGCCTGAAGTTGAGTGGAAAAGACACTCTGATACCGTATTTTCTAGTTCTGGCACATAAGCTGTGAAGCTATGATAACTTTATTGAAGGATGTCCTTTCAGTGGCCTAAGACTAATGAAAACCAGATCCCAAAACACATTGTTCTGGTCTTGAAATTCAACATCATATAAATTTCCATAGCTAAAGTTGAAGCTCTTATTATAAAAATTGTAACTCTGTCATTAGAAAAGAGCGTATCTGGGAAATCTAAGCAGCTCATCATCACAATCACTGTCTAACTCATCCCACTTATTGTATTCAATGTGCTTAGTTTCTGAAATTATAAAAGAGAGATAGATATTCTGCTCATTTTCACTATATCCTTAGCAGTGCTATTATCTACAGCAGCAAGAACCATCTCCAATACATGGCAAAACCTGAGGGACCATTGAATAGATACATAAGTGAAAGAATAGAAGGAAATCAAGTTGTTTCTGTAAAAATTACAAAACATATGTCCCATTGGAAGCACTGCTCACTGCTTTATTTGTTTGTTTTTTAAATGAACCAAATCTTTAAGGAGCTTGCCCCATCTCCAGTGAATAGGGTCTAAATATACCATGGCTGTGATGGAGCAATGAAAATCAATTTTCATTCAAAATTAAAAGAATTGCCTAGGTAATATTGACAAATTTCAGTAGGTATTATATCAATATGAATCTGTATTCAGAGCACATGATGTATAATTTTAATGCCTGCTATATTGGTCGCTTAGGGGACATTCCGTAAGTAATAATATGTTTAGAGAAAATATGGAGATAGCAGATTCTTCCTACAACAGTTAATTATGAGTAGGCTAAGGCAAATTTGGATTCAGCTAATCCATTCAAGCTGATATTATAGAATGCATAGAAAGTCATTCAAGGCTGTAGAAAAAAGAATTTAGTCAAGATCTATTTTGTGTCCCAATTTTGTCTCTTGATAATATTCTTCTCAGTACTTAAAAGCCCATCCCATTGTACACTGACTATTGGTTAGGAAGGCATACATATGATAAAATGGACAATACTAAACTTTCCTAAGAGATAAGGATCACAGGACAAGGGGAGAAGCTAAGACTGTTCTAACACAATTACCAGCTGGTTAAGGGTTCAAGATCCTGACAACACTCTACATAATTGATATCATCTGTCTTTACTTTTCTATAATGAATTTAGGTAAACAAACTGCAAAAATATCCCTCCATGACCATAATATGAATGTTAAGATTAATTAAATTGTTCAAAAGATTAATGTGTATTAATATTCCCTGGTATCTTAGGCCACCATTTCTACAAAGTATTACAATTGGCAAAGACATGTTAATGTTTAATCCACATTTACATTACCTTAAAAAATGAGATAATCAAAAGTTTAAGACACTCTATTAGTCATTGTTTCACCAGTATTCAACAAAGAGGACTTTCATGTTTGTGTTGAAGAGATTAGAGATGTAACTTGATTTGCTCTGATAATAGACTCCCTCAGATATATCCCTTTCAGTGCCTAAATTTAATAAGCAGAAATTTATTTCTGAATCCTAACTATTTCTTGTTCCCATATGGTTCTTTTTTCCAATGTAAATGCCTCTAAAATGGTACGTGTGCTACATTCCTTATGCTTCAGTGTACACTGACTCTTAGAGGTGATGCAAGTAAAATTGCACCATAATCAACAGGAGTGATTTAAAAGCTGTGCAGGATACAGGTCCCCCTGTCCAACTGTGTGTCTTGTACTTACTGTAATATTTATTTTTCCCTGGATAGATAAGAGGTCTAGAAAAACATGAGAAGAGCAGACATCTCAAAATAAGAGATGTTGATAGGAGGGGTAGGAGGAGGTCACGTGGAGTGATGTTGCAGAGTATTCACAAAAATTTGCCCAGTGCTGCAGTTTTGACTGGGTTGGAATTTGCCTTCAGACACAATTGAAAAGTACAGAAAACTGTTTATATATTTAGAAGTGAAGTGGGTTTGGAGAGAAGAGAAATGGGAAGAGAAAGTGTTAAAGATATAATGTATGTTTAAAAGGACATCATAAAACACCTTCTTAAATTACTTTTTAATGAAAATGTTGCCAGGTTTTTAACTACAAAAAATACCTGCATATTGGAGAAATCTCCTTTTGGTGGTAGGTCAGGGTGTAAAAGCCTCAAATATCAATGGTTTATTTTATAAGGACCAAAAGAGCTCAAATAAAATTTTTCTCCCAAATAGAGTACTTTTAATTATTTGCATGATCACTTTAATTATTAATGCCAATTAGAAATCACAATACATATTCATACCTGATTTGGAGATCAAACTAGCTCTTTTGGTGGAGTTCTTTGCTAACAGCTGACATATGCTTGAGATACGTAGTCTTGGCACACAGAATGTATTTTGTTTCATTACAACCTAAAATGAACCAGAATTTTACCTATAAAATTGATGGACAGTCCTGAAAAAGCAGTAGGTAAAATTTTATTTGAAAATCTGGATGTGTTCATAGGTCCATTTAAAATTCAGAAGATTATCATTACTATAACTTTACTTTCATTTGGTAATAAAACAAATAAAAATTAAAGGTGTGGAAATTATGATATGATTGGATATCATTTTCTCTGTTTAACATTTTGGTGTGATACTGTATTAGAATGTGTTCCCTGGAAACAAATTGTGTCTCATAGGTTGAGTTACATTTAGAGGTTTATAGGGGAGTTCTTTCAGGGGACGCTCTCTGGGAGAAGTGGAAACAGTATTGGGAAAAGGCAGAAGCTAATCCATTATGTAGTGGAAACAGCCTTCAGCCGACCCTAGGCTCTGTGGGATCAGGTTGCCATCAGCTCGTATCCACTCTGAAGAATGACAAGGAGGCATGCTTTTGCTAGTAAGGAAAATTGCCAGATGTCTTTTAGGGGTCCTAGTCTAAACAGTAAATAGGGATATGCAATAGCCATGGTCTGAGAAGGACATGGTAATCAGAAGGTTCTTGGTTTCTTGGTCTTCATCATCCCTTTGGAATTGATGGTGGACATGGGGATGAAGAATATCTGTTTTATTATTTAGGTAAACTGCAGCACAGAGACTTTTAATTCATTCCTTTAGCCTTTTACTTTTACATTTGTCTAAGAAACAAGAACATTCAACATCCTGGAGAAGCTGTAACAAGCAAGTGGATCTGGGCAATGAAGGAAGGAGAACAGATGACTTCAGTGAATTTTCTGGTGCTGCACTTAGACTCAGAATGAATATGGCTTCAGGATCACCTCTGAGCTTAACTTCTTGCATGAGATCAACTGGTTGGTGACTCTAACAAAAAGAGTTTGCTGCAACAATAGAAAGAACCTGCTAGTCTATTGACAGTGTAGCTGGAATTTTGTCATCACTTTGCTTTGGATTATAAAGTTCCAGTTCTTTCTTTTTTAAATTAATAATATGGTCATTATTCAAAATTCAGCTTTTAATTATGCTTCTTGTAGAAACCTGAACAAATTACATCAACATCACAAAGAAAACGAAAAATGTTGTTTTTTGTAATATATTAAATTCTGAGACACGACATGTAAAACTTCCAATATCTTCTCAATTCCTCATCCCGAATATTAAGTCAGACTTGCCCAGTGATATTTTTCTGCCTTTGCTTTCTTTGCTATCTCTGTTTTATAATTTCTGAAAATTTGTTGTGGTCCCTAAAAGCTGAGTTGCTGCAAGCAGCAGAGGACAAATTCACTCTTGTTTTTTCTGTGTCGAAACCTTTCTGCATAGGAGGCCGCCTTTGCAACACAAGGTTTACCAAATCATCCCCTTTGCTATTGTATTCTTTCAGTACTGTGCTTTGTTTCTTGAGTTTGAATAAAAGAAACTGGCTAATGATTTGTCAAGTTATGGATCTATGCTCCAATTTAGAGTTCAAGACTAAAATATCTTTAGTTCCTGCTTATCATTACAAAACACTATTATGAAAATATTACTTGGTTGATTCTTTGCTCAGCTAGTTAAGAAAATCCAAGGTAGTTTCATTGTCCAAGAAGAAAGTTCTGCTTACTCAGGATTCCAGAATCCTAAATCCCTGAATTCTTCATTGCTTAAGAGAAAAAAAAGGTGAAAATAGAGATTCAATGCCTGATTGTTTATCAGCTAGCAAAGGTGTCATTCTATGTCAGTGAGACAGAGAGAGACAGAAAATCTGAATGAGAGAAATATTTATGCCACTTTACAATTATAGTGAGGACAATTTCCGATTTTCCCATGTACTAATCTCTTGTATCACTTTTTGAGGTTCACATTTAGGCAGTAACACAAGGTGTTGATCCTCCAAAGGTAACTGCTTTGCCTATGCCTGTGCAGAAAGCATATTTTTCTCCTGAGGTTTTTGCGAATAAAAAGTTTCTCTTTGCTGGCAAAGTAACAGCTTTGATCATTTTTTTCTTTTAGCTTGTGTAAGAAATACTGATTAAAAAAAGGATGATTCACAGATGGAACATGAAACACACTGTTCCCCCTGGATATTAAAGGACAAACAAACAAGGTCTCTTCAGTCTTCAGTTTTCTGTCAGACTGATCAGAGAACGGTAACTGAATGGCATCCATTAGGGAAAATTCAAGGCCAAATACACCAATAGGTTTTGGTTACTGCCTGAGAGTATCTCATGGGGACTAGGAGACTCTGACAAAGCAGGGCTGTCTTCCTGTCATGTCAGGCATCTGAATGACGGCCTTTATTTAGGACTAACATTTGGGTAATTAACTATATTTTGAACTTTTGTACTTGTTTTTTTGTCATGTTCTCATTCTTAGTCAAAGAAGTAACACCTTGCCTCTTTGATGTGGTGTGCAGCATTTTAACATCTGTTCCAGACTTTCTTCTTCACTACACCTGACTCTAGGTGGTTTAACAGACTGGAAACTTTATCCAAATTCTGAGTTTTAGTGCTAATCAATTGCCTATACTTAATTACCACTATTTCTTTAAACCTTTCAAGTCTTTCTCTCCCTCTGCATCTCCTCTCTCCTTGTGTCTCCATCTCTCTCTCTCTCTCTCTCTCTCTCTCTCTCTCATTCTCTGTCTCTCTCTCATTTCCACTGAATTGTTTGGTCTAATCACATGTGATTTTAATTATGGCAAGAGCCTCCTATGTGGTCTCTCTGCCTCAGGTGTCCTCCCCTTCAAGATGCTTCCACATTAATCAAAGTGGTCACTCAGAATTTCAGCTTTGGTTGAATGACCTCAATGCTTGAAGACTTCAAAGACTTTGTATTATTTTTAATTTTAGACTTGACTGCTTAAAATGATGTAAAAATTATTTATCTTTTGGCCCAGGCTTGCATCTCCAGCTTTATCTGTCTTTAATCTCCTTGCTCTGTCTCTTGCCCTTCTTAATGACTTGCAATTCTACAAACAACGGAGCCTTTCTTACCACCCTCATTTACATAAGACAGTCCCTCTGAAATTCCTTTCTGCTTGGATGACCCTTATATATTAATTTTTGCATTTTATTTTCTTAGGGATTTTTTTCTTTTTTCCCCCCAAAAATGGAAGAGGCTTTCAAATGGCCACCCAAGCCTGTGTTCTGTTATAGTAGCGCTTACCAAACAGTCCTATAATTACTTGATTTCTTTCTATCTCATCTGCCATCCAACAAATTCCTTCAGAGTACAAGCCTAGAGTCATCTAATGCATATCTGACTTTTGATCAGTTAATAGATGCATAAGAAATATTTATTGGATAAGTAGATGAATAAAATTAACATTATTTTATTTATATATGTGTTGATATTCAACTTTCTAATAAATGCTTATTTTTCTTCCAGTGTTTGTAAGCAACTTTAAGAAGATGGGTGGGCAGGTAGGGAGCCCTGTAATAGACTTGAATAGTCAGAACAAGTTTTTACAATCCTGAAAGAATGAACTGTAATTTGGAAAATAAATTAAACTATAGGGAAAATTTAAGTGTCTTGCCCACAGAAGGAGAAAGCAAAAATAGATGGCAAAAATAATAAATGCCCTACCTGGTCTGTTTGGTTCATTTTTGACAGAATTCAGAAATGAGCATTTAATAATTTAATAATTCAACTTTCTGTGAAGGTATGAATCATTTCACAGACTATTTGTGTGGGGTATGTTAACAGTCAAGTATTTTAATAACATAGGAAGGCTTCCTTACCAACATTCCTACATGCTTAGAATTATCATAAATTGTGAATTTGGAAGGTAATGGGCAAATTGCCACATATATTTTTAGAGTTTCTACAGGCAAGCAGTTATGGAATCCTTTTGTAAAGTCTGTACCTGCAGTCACTGAGTTAATTCTTTCAGAAGAAATTACATCAGTTAGTTCTGAAGTCTGTACTTCTACATTTAGACCAGCCTCTAAGTTGGGTTTCCCTTTAAGAGAAGAGAAAAATATGACAAGAAATGGAAAGTTACTCCTGTGAATTATTTATCCTGTATTTAAAATATAAAAAAATGTGAAAATACTTAAAGAAAACCGAGTTTGGACTAGAAGCTTAATTTCCAGCACCAAATTTGCCATTTAGCTGTTACTCTTTAACTAAAGTTAAATCACAGAAAATAATTAACTAAAGATTGTGAAAACATTTTGATCATTGAGTTTAAAATATTAATTTAGTAGAATGAACAAAATAAAAAGATATAAAGGCAATTTAATAGTTAGCTCAGGTCCAAAAGCCCTCTCTTTGTTAGAAATTCCAGCAGAGATCAGAGGTTCTGTGGGGTAAGGGATTACTCCAAAACAATGGAGAACACTTGCTCAAATCTAAATTAGACATTATTGTTCAGAACTAAAACCTAAGGAATGTATATTGAAGTTTTACTCATTATCAAGTACTGAGGCCTGTGATACAGTCAGGGATTTAAAAATAAAAGAATGTTGCTGTCATTATGAAACTTACATGATAGCAGAAGCAGAAACTAAAATAAAAAGTAATGAATATATAATAAATCAGGTGATTATAAAAACTATAAAGAAAATATGGCATGGAAATGAGAATGATAAAAATGGGGATAGAGAGAATGACAGTAAAAAAAAGAAAGGTTGCAGTAAACATAAAGTATGCACAACTATAAGATGAAGACCAACAAGTTAGTGTGCTGGCGCTGAGTGATCCAAGAGACTGTGATAAGAAAGGGGGTCTGAGTGGTAGCAGGGGGTCAGGTAGGGCCTTGTGAGCTGTAGAAATGATTCCAGGTGATGTGGAAGCCATCAGAAGGTTTCTAGTAGGAGAGAGCTTGGATCAAGAGATGTCCATCTCAGAGTCAACAATGTATACTAGCAGTAAAAGCAGAATAAATGAAAAGAAAAATAAATGAATTTAGACAAATTGTGAGACCTTTCAGGTCATAGAATAAAGAAAAGGAAACACACAGGAAAGCAAACCGAACATTTGCAGAGAAGAAAAAACAACAACAAACAAAACAAATAAAACAAAATTGATATCTTAAAAGAAGTAAAATTTAGGTTGATACACAAATTTTCTTCAGTAATAGCAAATACTAAATGACATTAACTTATTTTCTATCATTAAACTACATTTGCTTTGCTAGAATAAACTCAGTTTGGTCATGTAATATTCGTTTAATATATTTTTGCTTTGAGTGTTCTAATATTCTGTTATACCTATGCTAATCAGTGGGATTGCTCTATAATTATCTTCTCTCTTGCTGTTATTGCTTATTAAATGTTAACATTATTCTTCTGTAATATAATGAAGTGGTGAGTGTTCTTTTTCTGGGGTCCAAAACAACTTGTGTTAAACTTCCTTATTACTTCCTTAAATGTTTAAATTTAAGGGATGCTTTCAACTCTTTCTGAATTGTTTTGTTAAGTGATATACTTAAATTATTTTATTTTGTCCATTATATTTAATTTTTAAATTTTATTAATATTAGTTCAACTTATCTCTTTAATGCCTATAGGACACATAGTAATGTGTCCTTATTGTTATTCTTGACACAGGTCACATTTTTTATGTCTCACCAGATGTCAATTTATTCTTTCTTTTTTCTTTTTCTTTTTTGACTCATTCCAAAGAACTATCTTTGGCTTTGTTAGTGCTCTTGCATGTTTATTGTATATTTCATTGTTGTATTAAGTTTATATTCTCTTTTACTTTGGGAAATAATTGTTCTTTCTCTCACTTTTTCATGTAGTGGCTTATCCCATTAATTTTCAGTCTTTCTTAGTGCTGTATATAAGGCTATAAATTTCCATTGAAGCATGCCATTGGTTGTACTTAATAGTTGAGTTATAGTGATTTTCTTATTGTTTAATTTAAAAATTTTCTGATTTTCACTAGACTTTCCTTTTTTTTTGGAACCACATGATTTATGTTATTTTGCAATGTCTTTCCTATATGTGTGATTGAAAATGTGAAGTTTATAGTTGTTGAATGTAGGGTTCTATCACATGGCAACAATTTCCTGTTAATGTTTTTTTGAAATGTAAGATGAAATTTTCTGTTTTTCCAAGTAATTATTGAAAGAAGAACATTGATTACTGCTATGATTACAAATTTGTCTATTTCTCTTATGATTATTTCAGTATTTTATTTATTTTTTTGAGGTCAGACTTTTAAGGGTATTGAACCCTGTATCATTTTTACGTGACTTAAATGCATTATATGATTTTTAGCAAAGTCCTTATAACTTTTAAAATATGCTATTTAGTTTTTCAAATTTGAAATAAGTCTGTATCAAAATTAATTTGAAACCAGTTTGCTGAACACTATTTCTGCAATTCCCATGATGACATTTTCTTTGTTCACATAGCCATTTTAGGCAGCATGTGCAGAAGGGTACTGGTTAAAAACCCCAGCTTGATGACAAGCCAACATTAGGCATTCCTTTTCATCAGAGGTCCTTCAAGCAGCCATATAGGTGACAGTTCAAGAACAAGGAGATATAATCCAAAATATTCTCTGGTTTAAAAGCTCCATGCTTCTCATGAACTAATAATGCATAGCAACTTCATAAACATGTAGGATCCCTATAGTGGTTCTGTCAGTTACAAAAGTCATTGTACTGAGGAAAGCCCAAAGTTCAGAGTCCCTCTGACAACCTGGAAGCAACTCATATATCAGATAAAAGTTTTCCCATATACTCTTGCTTAGTACTGTAATGGATATTTTACATTTCTCATGAGTCCCAGGGAACAATGCAGGAGTGTTAACCAAATGTTGAATACTCTTGCAGCACAGGCAAGGTTTTGTTAATCCCCATTTACTTGTGGGGAACTATTAGTTCATGTAGGACTAGGTCATGTAAAACTGCAGCCTCACATTGTTTGCGTCTTAAAGGCCCACAGCCAGTGGATGAAGAATATGTTATCTAGAGCTTTGAGAATTCCATTCACTCATTTAAAATAGCACTAATGAGAATCTGTGTTTGCTAAAACCTCTTGCTAGCTAAGGGGATAAGTCAGGAAAGAAATACTGCATTCTTGCAGAGAAAAAATGAGTGTTGAGAGAAAAAATAAGGTGGAATGAATGGAATAGATTATTTATACCTACTGATTAAGTACAGAGATAGTTTTATGTAGATTCTTAGAGGGAAGAATGTGAAACCAGATCATCACAGAAATTGAATGGTAAGAAAAATAGTAGAAGATCCCTTGAGCAAATGGGAGAATGGTCTGGTTACATAAGAGGTGCAAGTAGGGGCGCTTTTATATTCTGGTTCCTACTGTGAGATTTATGGCAGAACAATTCTGACTGAAGGGCCACAAAAAGGATAACAGATTTGCAAGTACCACTATAGAAGCCTAGATGCAAGCATGTTTCCTCAGCTACATATGAAACTTGATATAGTAAAACCGTCACATCCCAAGGAAAAGAGCATTTTCATTCTCCAAACATTTTTAATTATAACTTGTAAAGATACAAAATGTTTAAGAAAAACATTGATGAAAGAATCAATCCAAGAAAATATTTCTAAATATTTATAAACCCAACATAACACCTAAATATATAAAGCAAATATTAACACAGCAAGAGGGAGAAATAGCAACACAATAATACTAGGGGATGTTGATACCTCACTTGTATCAATGAATAAATTATTTGGACAAAATTCAATAAGGAAATATCATTCTGAAACAACACATTGGGCCAAGTGAACAAACAGATATTTATAGAACATTCAATCCAAAAGTAACAGAGCATACATATGTTCTTCTCATGTGTACAAGAGACACTTTCCAAAATAGGTCATATGATAGGTCACAAAACAAGTCTTAATAAATACAACAGGGTTGAAATCATGTCAAACATTTTCTGACCAATGGTATGAAAGTAGACATTAATTACATGAAGAAAAGTGAAAAAATTTCACAAATATGTGGAGATTAAACAGCATGCTACTGAACAACCAATATGTCACAGAAGAAAACAAAAGAGAACTTTTAAAAATCCTTGAAACAAATGAGGAGATTAAACAGCATGCTACTGAACAACCAATATGTCACAGAAGAAAACAAAAGAGAACTTTTAAAAATCCTTGAAACAAATGATAATGGAAATGTAACACCAAAATTTTATGGGATGTATCAAAAGCTGTTCTAAGAGGGACATTCATAGTAATAAATTTCTACCCCAAGAAAGTAGAAAAGTCTCAAATAAACAACCTGACTTCAGATCTCAAGGAACTAGGAAAAGAAATAAGAACCAAAGTTGGTAGAAGAAGGGAGGCAACAGAGTAGAGCAGAAAAAATAATAATAGTAAAAGAGACTCAAAAGCTAATAGAAAAGATAAAAGAAACTAAAAGACTTTTTAAAAAGATAAGCAAAATTGATAAAATTGTAGCTAGATACACCAATAAAAAAAGAAAAGACTCAAATAAATAAAAAGATAAGGTGTTACAACTGGTACCACAGAAATACAAAGGATTATAAAAGACTACTATGAACAATTTATGCTAACAAATTAGATGTCCTAGAGAAAATGGAAAATTCCTAGAAATTTACAACCTTCTAAAACTGAATCATGATGAAATAGAAAATCTGAAGAAACTGATTACTAGTAAGGATACTGAATCAGTAATCAAACTCCCAGTCATCCAAAATCCAAACCAGACAAGTTCACTGGTGAATTCTAACTAAACATTCAAATAATTAATACTTATCCTTAAACTCTTCCAAAAAAATAAAAGAGGAGGAAACTTTTCCAAACTTACTTCACTGACAATCATTACCCTGATATAAAATCCAGACAAGGATGCCACAAAAAAAGAAATTTACAGGCCAATATTCCTGATGAGCATAAATGCAAAAATCCTCAACAAAATATTCACAAACTGAATTCAGAAATAAATTAATAGTATCATATACCATCAAATGGAATGTAATCCAAGGGTACAAGGATGGTTCATCCATAAATCAGACAACGTGATACACCAAATTAACAAAAGGAGAATAAAAATCATGTGTTCATCTCAATAGATGCAGAAAAAGCATTTGACAGAATTCAACATCCATTTATGTTAAAAACACTCAAAAAAGTGGATATGAAAGGGACATACCTCATCATGAAAGAGACCATATATGACAAGCCCACAACTAACATCATATTCAACAGTGAAAAGCTCTCAACAAGATAGGTATACCACTCTCCCCACTTTTATTCAGCACAGTATTGGAAGCCCTTGCCAGAGCACTTAGGCAATAAAAAGAAAGAAAGGGCATCTGGATTGAAAAGAAAGTGGTAAATATTTCACTATTGGCAGATGACTTATTATATATAGAAAACCCTAAAGACTCTACAAATAACATATTTTCATCAAAAAAATAGTAAATAAAGTGAACTCTTTCTCCAATACTTTTGATTAACTTTATAGAAAAGTTATAAAAATAATGTATTCAAATGCTGGATTTAGTTATTTGCACTACTTAAATATACTACTTTTACTGGTATTTGTTATCACTGTACAACAAATTACACCTAAATTACACCTAAATTATAACAAAAATAAACTTCTATTATTGTATGCCAAAAAAAAACCCTAAAGACCCCATTCAAAAACCTGTTACAACTTATCAACAAATAAAGCTGTAGGATACAAAACCAATACACAAAAGTATTTTGTGTTATTATACAGTAATAACTATCAGAAAGAAATTAACAAAACTTTTACAGGTGTATCAAGAACAATCAAATAACTAGGAATGAAAAATTTAATGAAGGAAGTGAAAGACCTATATATTGAAAACTATGAGACATTAATGAAAGAAATTGAAGGAGAGACAAATAAATAGACATTTTATTCTCATGAATTACTAAGGTATTGTTAAAATTTCCATACTACCCAAAGCAATCTACAGATTTAATATAATTTCTATCAAAATTTCAATGGTATTTTTCACAGAAATAGAACAAAGAATCCTAATATTTGTATGGAATCGCAAAAGAACTTGAATAGCCAAAGCAATCTTGAGATAGAACAAAGCTAAAGACATCATGCCTCCTGATTTCAAACTTTATTACAAAGCTGTAGTAATTAAAATAGTATGGTATTGGAATTAAAACAGACACATGGAACAATGGAACAGACTACAGAGCCCAGAAATAAACCTGCATATACAAAGTCAATTAATTTATGACAAGAGCCAAGAATTTACAATGTGGAAGGAACAGTATCTTCAATTAATGGTGGTGTGAAAATTGGACAGCTACATGTAAAAGAAAGAAATTGGGCTACTCTCTTACACTGTACTCACACACACAAAAAAAACCCCTCAAAATTAAGACCTGATTGTAAGACCTGAAACCATAAAAATCCTAGAAGAAAACATAATGGTAAGCTCCTTACATAGTCCTTGGTGACAATTTTTTTAATGTGACACCAAAAGCAAAGCAACAAAAGCAAAAACAAGCAAGTGGGACTACATCAAACTACAAAGCTTCTGAACAGCACAGGAAACCATCAACAAAATGAAAAGTCAGCCTACTGAAATGGACAGAATATTTGCCAAATATATAAACCACTCATATAACCCAACAGCAGAGAAGCAAACATTTTGATAAAAAATAGACAGAAGATCTGAATAGACATTTTTCCAAAAAGACATACTGATGGCCAACAAAAATATGAAAAGTTGTTATATGATATGAATATGAATCAGGGATATGCAAATCAAAAACAGATATTTCCTCACAGCTGTTAAAATGACAATTATTTAAGAAAATGGAAATAAGTGTTGACAAGGATATAGAGAACAGGTACCCTTCTGTTGGTGGGAATTAAAATTGGTACAGCCACTATGGAAAAAAATATTGAGGCTCCTCAAAAAATTAAAAACAGAACTAAAATGACTCAGAATTTTAAGTGATCCAGCAATTTTAGTTCTGTGTACTTACAAAGAAGGCATTGACTAGAAAAGATATATGTGCCCCCATATTCACTGCAGCATTATTTACAATAACTTATACATGGAAACAACTTAAATGTCCATCAGCAAATAAATGAATAAAGATATTGTGGTATATATATATATATACATATGTGCATATGTATATGTGTGTGTATATCTCAAGCTCATAGGTACTAGAACAGATTGGTGTTTCTCAGAATCAGAGGTGGAAGAAATGGATGAACTGGTTTTTTTTAGCTTTAATTTAAAAAAAGGAAAATAATTTAAAACAAACACTTTTTCTGAGACAGCTTCTGAGTGATAGGGGAATCTTTCATAGAAAATTGAGGTTACATATAATATTTTCCTGTAAAACCTACTGTCATTAAATATACAGAAGGAATCCATAAATTTGAATTAATTCTAAGGCAGGCAGAAGAATTCTGAGAAAATATTTAATATCATTAAGACTATATATTCTAACATTGTCAAATTTTCATAGATTTCTATAAAAGAAACAGACATTCTATACCATTAGAAGGTCAAGAAAGTCTTTAAAATTGAGACAGAAAGCCTCTATATTTTAAAGGTTTAATGTCAGCCAATTTTATACACACAGATTGAGTTCTGCTATACTTATATCCTGAGCGATAGAGTTCAAAGCATGAACTGAATACTAAAAGACTTCATCTTCATTCTATAGGCCATAGACAACCACAGAATTTTATAAGCATATAGAGATGATCAGATTTGCATTTTGAAATATCACTCTGTCAGCAGTGAAAGAAAATCAGAGGAAATAATTCACAGACTAGAACACAATTCAGTATATGGAACAATCCATTGAGAAATGTTGAAAGTGATCTTGAGCTAAAATGTAAATTATCAGGATAGAATAATTTGGGGATATTAAAATATTAAAAATGTAAAATCAATAAGAGTTTCAAATGCAAGACTGCGTTATCATTTGGCTTTGGGAGGGGAACATGTTTGGAACCCAACAGTGAGGATCAAAGTAAGATTATTTTGGATTGTTTCAATTGGGAGTGTAGTTGAAGAATAAATACAATGGGCTAGAATGATGAAGCAACTGAAATGAAATTGTACCATTAGCTCTAAAAAGCATTAAAAATGAAAAGAGAAGAAAAACCAAAAGAGGAAGGGAAATTTTGGCTGAAGGTCCTACATCTGGAGGCTTGTGAGAGGTTGAAAAAAAGATGTTGACTAAGAGAATGAAGTATTTGGAAAGACTGAAGTAGGGATTAGAAGCTCAGATTACAAATTTTAATAACATAAAACAGCCCTTTGATTTATTTTAGGGGTAATAATGTCCTTTATATCCACAAGGAAATTATATATATATATATATATATAAATTTCATATGTATATGAAATATATACAGTTGACCCTTGAACAATACAGGTTTGAACCGTGTGGGTCCACTTACACCCAGATTTTTTTCATTAGATATAATGGAAAGTTTTTTGGAGTTCTTCAGCAATTTGAAGAAACATTCTCTTTGTGTTAACATACTTTATTATAAAAATATAGTATATAATACATATACAAAATATGTGTTAATAGGCTGTATATATTTTCAGTAAGGCTTCCAGTCAACAGTAGGCCATGAGTAGTTACATTTCGGGGGAATCAGAATTGTACATGGATTGACTATGTGGGGGGTTGGTGCTCCTAACAACCACATTTTTCAAGGGTTGACTATATCAAAAGTAGAAATACAAGCATACTTTTTGACCCTTGTGAGGGATTTACAAAGAGTAGTAGTAGGGACTGTGGTGAGCTTCACAGGTATGATGTATCTAAGGAAGCAAGAAGTACTTTTATCCTGTCTGCTGTCATCATGGAGAAGGGATCTCATGCAGAGATGAGAATATGAACTCTGCCTCCAAATGACATTTATGGATACCTATCTGGGTCCCTTTTTAGAACAGTGACCTCTAACAAATCACTGAGTCCCTTTGTAAAATGGAAATTTATATTATTTCCTACCTTATTGTGCTTTATTGCTATAAAATTTATTAATTCACTGTAAGCATTTAGAAATGAGCATGCCATATAGTGGATACTCATTAAAGGAATGCAGTTTTCTGGCAAATGAATTTTTTTCTTGAGAGCCAGAACTGAAGTACTGGTAGTAGTAGCTTGGATCATTGCATTGGGAAGGATTGGACATTAATTCAGGAGACCCAAAAGGGTGTTTGAAAACCATCATATAAGCTTTCAGAAGTTGCAGTTTTATGGGTGTAATATAGTTTACACTGTAGCCATTGGAATGATTTGTTCAAGTTAATTACAGGTAAAATTTCAAGGAATTTTGGAACTAAACTTGGTCTTCTCTTTGGTAGTAGAAGGTACTCATGGTAATGGGCTATCTTATCTATCAGCATGATTGCTTGTGTGGCATGTATAGTCCCTTATAGGGTAAAAAAAAAAGATGATCAAATAGAAAAAAATGGTTCTAATTTCCAGGATGATGCAAATTATTTTTAATTGAATTTTTAGACTATTTATTAAATAAGATTTAGAATTTCTTTTTTTCAGATTGTAAACTAGACTCCTGGGAGAAAGGAACACACATTCTTCAACTGTAACTCAAAACTAGAATACATACATACCATAGAAAGAATGACCTCTTGATATCAAACTAGTCGATATTGGAGTTGGAATTAAGAAAAAAGGAAAGCCATTAGTTTTCTTCCTTCTGATGTATGCACTGATCAACTATGATGACCAATGGTTATCATTGTCAATGTTCTTCCAAAAGATTTATTCCACCCAAGCAATAAATTGTTTTGCAATCATATTACAGAAATTCTGAAACAAATAAGTTGTTTAACTCAACAGGATATTACCTAAAATTCAACATATAGGCAGAGTTAAGAATTGTTAATGATTTTTTAAAATAGTTTTCACTTTCTCTGCATGTTAATACCTTTTGTAAATGAATTGCAGTAATTGCTAAGTATGATGTTTTCCTATTGCAATTATAAATTTCTAGAATCAAAAGTAATGTACAAAATAATTTTAATCTACTCAAAATGACATGATTATTTTCTTAATTGAATATTTTATTTTACTGAGCTAAAATATATTTTTTTCTTTTTTCCCTTTTTATTTTTATTTATTATTTATTTTTAAAATGTTTTATTAAGGTATTATTAATATATACTCTTATGAAGGTTTCACATGAAAAAACAATGTGGTTACTACATTTACCCGTATTATCAAGTCCCAACCCATACCCCAATGCAGTCACTGTCCATCAGTGTAGTAAGATGCCACAGATCACTATTTGCCTTCTCTGTGCTACACTGTTTTCCCCGTGACCCCCCACACTATGTACACTAAACATAATACCCCTCAATCCCCTTCTCCCTCCCTCCCGCCCCACCCTCCTACACCCCTCCCAAACTCCTCCCCTTTTGTAACCACTAGTTTTTCTTGGAGTCTGTGAGTCGGCTGCTATTTTGTTCCTTCAGTTTTGCTTCGTTGTTATACTCCAGAAATGAGGGAAATCATTTGGCACTTGTCTTTCTCCACCTGGTTTATTTCACTGAGCATGATATCCTCCAGCTCCATCCATGTTATTGCAAATGGTAGGATTTGTTTTCTTCTTATGGCTGAATAGTATTCCATTGTGTATATGTACTACCTCTTCTTTATCCATTCATCTACTGATGGACACAGGTTGCTTCCATATCTTGGCTATTGTAAAAAGTGCTGCGATAAACATAGGGGTGCATATGTCTTTTTGAATCTGAGAAGTTGTATTTTTTGGGTAAATTCTAAGGAGTGAGATTCCCGGGTCAAAAGGCATTTCTATTTTTAGTTTTTTTTGAGGAACCTCCATATTGCTTTCCACGAGGGTTGAACTAGCTTACATTCCCACCAGCAGTGTAGGAGGGTTCCACTTTCTCCGCCTCCTCACCAGCATTTGTTGTTCTTAGTCTTTTCAATGCTGGCCATCCTAACTGGTTTGAGGTGATACCACATTGTGGTTTTAATTTGCATTTCTACAATGATTAGTGGTGTGGAGCATCTTTTCATGTGTCTGTTGGCCATCTGAATTTCATCTTCAAAGAACTGTCTCTTCATATCCTATGCTCATTTTTCAATCATGTTATTTGCTTTTTGGGTGTTGAGGCATGCAAGTTCTTTATATATTTTGGGTGTTAACGCTTTGTTGGATATGTCATTTACAAATATATTATCCCATACTGTAGGATGCCTTTTTGTTCTGTTGATGGTGTCCTTTGCCATACAGAAACTTTTTAGTATGATGTAGTTCCACTTGTTCATTTTTGCTTTTGTTTGCCTTGCTTGAGGAGATGTGTTCAGGAAGAAGTTGCTCATGCTTATATTCAGGAGATATTTGCCTATGTTGCCTTCTAAGAGTTTTATGGTTTCATGACTTACATTCAGGTCTTTGATCCATTTTGAGTTTGCTTTTGTGTATGGGCTTAAACAATAATCCAGTTTTATTTTCTAGCATGTAGTTGTACAGTTTTGCCAACACCAGCTGTTGAAGAGGCTGTTGTTTCTCCATTGTATGTCCGTGGCTCTTTTATCATATTTTAATTGACCATACATGGTTGGATTTATGTCAGGGCCCTCTAGTCTGTTCAATTGGTCTATGGTTCTGTTCTTGTGCCAGTACCAAATTGTCTTGATTACTGTGGCTTTGTAGTAGAGCTCAAAGTTGGGGCGCATAATCCCCCCAGCTTTATTCTTCCTTCTCAGGATTGCTTTGGCAATTCAGGGTCTTTTGTGGTCCTGTATGAATTTTAGAATGATTTTCTCAAGTTCGTAGAAGAAAGCTGTTGGTATTTTGATAGGAATTGCATTGAATCTATAGATTGCTTTAGGCAAGATGGCCATTTTGTCAATATTAATTCTTCCTATCCCTGAGCATGGTATGTGTTTCCATTTGTTGGTATCTTCTTTAATTTATCTCATGAGTGTCTTGTACTTTTCAGAGTATAGGTCTTTCACTTCCTTAGTTAGGTTTATTCCTAGATATTTTATTCTTTTTGATGCACTTGTGAATGGAATTGTTTTCCTGATTTCTCTTTCTATTGGTTTTCCTGATTTCACTTTCTGCTAGTTCTTTGTTAGTGTATAGGAATGCCACACATTTCTGTGTATCAATTATGTATCCTGCAACTTTTCTGAATTCAGATATTGTATCTAGTAGTTTTGTAGTGGATTCTTCTGGGTTTCTTATACACAATATCATGTCATCTGCAAACAGGGACAGTTTAACTTCCTTCTTGCGAATATGGATGCCTTTTATTTCTTTGTGTTGTCAGATTTCCATGGCTAGGACCTCCAGTACTATGTTGAATAGAAGTGGGGAGAGTGGGCATCCTTGTCTTGTTCCTGATCTTAATAGAAAAGCTTTCAGCTTCTCGCTGTTAAGTATAATGTTGGCTGTGGGTTTGTCACATATAGCCTTTATTATGTGAGGAACTTGTCCTCGATACCCATTTTATTGAGAGTTTTTATCATGAATGGATGTTGAATTTTTGTCAAATGCTTTTTCAGCATCTATAGAGATGATTATGTGGTTTTTGTCCTTCTTTTTGCTGATATGGTGGATGATGTTGATGGATTTTCAAATGTTGTACCATCCTTGCATCCCTGGGATGAATCCCACTTAATCATGAAGGATGATCTTGATGTTTTTTTGAATTTGGTTTGTTAATATTTTGTTGAGTATTTTTGCATCTATGCTAATCACAGATATTGGGTGGTGATTTTCTTTTTTGTGTGTTGTCTTTCCCTGGTTTTGGTATTGCACTGATGCTGGCCTCAGAACAAGTTTGGAAGTATTCCCTCTTCTTTTACATTTTGGAAAACTTTAAGGAAGATTGGTATTAGGTCTTCACTAAATATTTGATAAAATTCAGCAGTGAACTCATCTGGTGCAGGGGTTTTGTTCTTAGGTAGTTTTTTGATTATGAGTTCAATTTCATTGCTGGGAATTGGTCTGTTCAGATTTTCTGTTTCTTTCTGGGCAGCCTTGGAAGGTTGTATTTTTCTAGAAAGTTGTCCATTTCTTCTAGGTTATCCAGTTTGTTAGCATACAATTTTTCATTGTATTCTCTAATAATCTTTATATTTCTGTGGTGTCCATGGTGATTTTTCCTTTCTCATTACTGATTCTGTTTGTGTGTAGACTCTCGTTTTTTCTTGGTAAGTCTGGCTAGGGGTTTATCTATTTTGTTTATTTTCTCGAAGAACCAGCTCTTGCTTTCATTGATTCTTTCAGTTGTCTTATTCTTCTTGATTTTATTTATTTCTGCTCTAATCTTTATTATGTCCTTCTTTCTACTGACTTTGGGTCTCATTTGTTCTTCTTTTTCTAGTTTTGTTAATTGTGAGTTTACACTGCTTATATGGGATTGTTCTTCTTTCCTGTGGTAGTGCAATATACTTTCCTCTTAGCACAGCCTTTGCTGCATCCCACAGATTTTTGTGGTGTTGAATTATTGTTGTCATTTGTCTCCATATATTGCTTGATCTCTGTTCTTATTTGGTCATTGATCCATTGGTTATTTAGGAGCATGTTGTGAGGCCTCCAGGTGTTTTGTGAGATTTTGCATTTTCTTTGTGTAACTTATTTCTAGTTTTGTACCTTTGTGGTCTGAGAAACTGGTTGATACAATTTAAATCTTTTTGAATTTACCAAGGCTCTTTTTGTGGCCTAGTATATGATCTATTCTTGAAAATGTTTCATGTGCACTTGAGAAGAATGTGTATTCTGCTTTTTTTGGGTGTAGAGTTCTGCAGATGTCTGTTAGGTTCAACTGTTCTAATGTGTTGTTCAGTGCCTCTGTCTCCTTACTTATATTCTGTCTGGATGATATGTCCTTGAGAGTAAGTGGATTTTTGAAGTTTCCTAGA
Organism: Manis javanica; assembly: GCF_040802235.1. Classification (NCBI taxonomy): domain Eukaryota; kingdom Metazoa; phylum Chordata; class Mammalia; order Pholidota; family Manidae; genus Manis; species Manis javanica. The sequence continues at coordinate 121,016,948 of NC_133160.1, read as the reverse complement.
ATGAATGCATTGCATTCTATTTCCCCTTTTAATTCTGTTAGTATTTGTTTAACATATGTAGGTGCTCCTGTGTTGGGCACATAGATACTTATAATGGTTATATCTTCTTGATGGATTGACCCTTTCATCATTATGTAATGTCCTTCTTTATCTCTTGTTACTTTCTTTGTTTTGAAGTCTGTTTTGTCTGTTACAAGTACTGGAATTCCTGCTTTTTCTCCCTATCAGATGAAATATATTTTTCCATACTTTCACTTTTAGTCTGTGTATGTCTTTGGGTTTAAAGTGAGTCTCTTGTAGGCAGTATATAGATGGGTCTTGTTTTTTTATCCATTCAGTGACTCTCTGTCTTTTGATTGGTGCATTTAGTCCATTATTTACATTTAGGGTGATTAGCGATAGGTATGTACTTATTGCCATTGTGGGCTTTAAATTTGTGGTTTCCAAAGGTTCAAGGTTAACTTCCTTAGTATGTAAGAGTCTAATTTAACTCACTTAATATGCTATTATAAACACAATCTAAAGGTTCTTCTTTTTCTGCTCCATTTTCTTCCTACTCCATTCTTTATATATTAGGTATCATATTCTGTACTCCTTGTGTATCCCTTGATTGACTTTGGGGCTAGTTAATTTAATTTTGCTTTTGTTTAGTAATTAGCTGTTCTACTTTCTTTACTGTGGTTTTATTACCTCTGGTGACAGCTATTAAACATAAGGAAAACTTCCATCTATAGCAGTCCCTCTTAAATACACTTTAGAGACCATTTGTAGAAGCTAAATTCTCTCAGCTTTTGCTCCCCTGTCACTTTGAGTTCATACAGTTGGATGGACTGCCTTCCTTGTTCATATTCTAGGGGTTAATACAGTCTAGACAATCAGCACATCAAGTTTCTCTCACACTGTTACTGGATCAAGGATGACCACATAAGCAATACTTCACTCATTATCTTACATTTTTTCTGTGTGTGTCATCTTTTCTGGTTTAATGTTCAACTAAGACTTTAGCAGTGTGAACAAAATAGATCTAATAAATTCAGTTAGGAGACATTGATCTAAAGTGTTGCACAAAGAATCTTTTCTTCACCATAATTCAACATGGGGATATGCAAGCTGGAAGCTGCTGGGTTAATCTAGGTAAAACAAAGCTTGCATGGGTCAAACCAATACCCAAAGTAGCCAGAGTATAGAGAATGAGTTTCTTGAACCATAACTGCTTACAGGGAAATTTCTAAAACAGATGATATCCTTTACATATCTCCAAATGATCACATGATAGCAGGCAGTGGAACCTGTGAGTTAGTGCTGGGTGCAGACATTTGAGTTATATTTGTCAGAATATGCTCAGATATGCAGGTGTAAAGGTTTATTCTACAGCCCCCAAGGCATCTCTCTTCTATGCTGTGACATAAGTATCCAGGCCAATTTCATCTACAGCTTTGCCACTTCAGACCATTTTCTGTAATCTAACCACACTGGTTCACAGTTCTCAGCTTGACGTCACATGTCATTTCTGTTTACATTTAATTGGCTAAACCTAGTAACATGGTTCATCCAGCTTAGAGGAGGATGAGAAGTCTGCATATCCTATATGCCTGAAAATGGAAGAGGGCAAGGTAAGGGTATAAAGTATTAGTTTCTCTAACAGTAATTAATGGCTTTCTGTTTACTCACTCTCACACTTGAAGAGGAGAGAATGATTCCAAAGTTTGTTCTGTGTTAAAGCAGTATAGAGTTCTTGTTATTCTAACATATAACCCTCCATAGTTGAGGTCAAGGCCAGAATTTTGCAAGTTGATTTTAAATACATAATAAAAGAGAAAATATATGGGAATAAGAAACAGAAATATGCCTGCTTTGGAATTCAATATATGAAAAAAATACATGTCCCATCAATGGGGGAAAGGCCTATTTAGTATTTCTGAAATGCCTTTAGTTTTACGGAAATATGTACGTTTTATATGAATTATGCTGCTTTTTCAGAAAAAATAACCAAGATTTAAAAATAACATGTGGTTTAATATTACTTTGGAAGAATTTTACATCTAAAAGTATGTCTGTTTCTTACATCTTTTTTCATCATGTACTGATGTGTTTATTTACAAAAACACATTTTTTAAAGTACAAATAATTGTATGCTTTAATGGAAAATGTTTTATATTTGGACACATTTTGTAGAGTATATAATCTGTAATTGGACTGATAATTTCCAGGAGAAAATTGGGCCACTTGAATTTCTATATTTGTTTTAAAATACATGCAGAATGGGTTACAAAGCAAATATATCTCTGTATGTATCAAAACAGATATGCATGAGTGTGTGCAATCACACAAACATAGGTTATTTCAATAATCCAGACTGTGCAGCATTTTTCCATACTTCACAATACAGTTATATTGATTGTAGATATAATATATATGCACACATGTATACATATGTGTTTTATGTATTATTGTGATACTACATATATATGTTAATACTCACTTTAGAACAACTTTAAAATATTTTTTAACCATTCATTTGGCATTTAGAAGATCATGAAATACATTTAACTTAATTTTCTGTTACCAAAAGTGCATAATATTGAAACTTGCTCACATGTTAAAATAGTGATAGAAACAGGAGGGAGATAGGGAAAAGCAGGTACACAAAAACAGATTGCACAAAATGAAGAAGGCTAATTAAGCATTTTCAAGGAACATTAGGATCTGATACTTATATTCATGGAAAATGAATTAGATTTTACTTTGTTTCTCTTCTTAATAATTCATATCCATTAACTTTTGTGTACATGGAAAGAGTTTTTTGCTTAGAGATAAAAAAAAACATGTAAACTGAATGCAGGATGCCTAATTACCTGATCTTAGGAACTGATTTTAGAAAGCTGCTACTAGTATTTCTAAGTATGCCTAGATGTAAATGAGCTCATATACAAAAGTTGTAGCTCACTACAAAGTGTATATTGTGATTGAATAAATAAAAATATATTTGCAATAGTGAGGATTACAGGAAAAAAATATTGAAATTATGGAGATAAAGGAAACCTTTCTTAGAATAGTAAGTCAATAAGTGGTACATGGAAATACATAAATGAATCCTGGGCACAAATTTCCAGAAATTAGAGTAATGTAAGTAAACGGATATCAGTAATACCTCTTAATATTTTAAAATTTCTGTTAAATTTATGAACAGAAAAAAATTAGCACAAACCTATGATGTATAACTAATTGCATGGAATTTGTAAATATTAGACTAAAATAATGTACTCAGTGTTACACAATTTTTAAAAATATACTATATATACATGTCTTTTGCCCATTGCTAAGTTATATTCTGAAATTTTACTTAAATCACTACCATAAAATATATTCATGATACAATAGTATTGCATATGCAGAAAACTACATCATTTAACATTATTGTTTCATCTCTGTTCATCACCAATTTAGTCTTTTATAAACTGAAGAGAAATAGGGTAATGGGGAGAAAGCTCTTAGGCCTCTCAGGATTAATTGCACTACCAAAGTTGTTAATCTCTCTCTGTTCAAAAGAATACAAAAAGAAAGCCCCTAAAACAAAATTACAGTAAAACATAGTCAAGGCTCCCCAAAATACTGCTAAAGTCCTAATAGTCACTCTTCAGGGACAATTTTTTAGCATTTAAACTTAAAGAGTATCCTGAGAGCAGGCTTTTTTGGAAGCAAACTATGGACCTCTGGAGTTAATGTTTTGCATTAAAGTGTTAGGTGAAGTGTGGGTAAATGTTAGCATCTCTTTTCTTTACAATGTTTTGGAACATTAGTATACAATACCCTGCAGAACAGGCAGATTCGTATAATTATGCCATAAAAACCCTTCCATTGCAGGCAACAGAGATTTTACACACACAGCGAGTGAAAGGCTGTATTTTCAGGGACTGTTTCTTCAGTGAGTAAAAAGAGTGGTGAAATAATAGGGTCTTTTATTTATTGAGTTCCTTAGTTCAAAGAGATCAAAGGAAGTGGCCGTCATGATCTCATTAATGAGCAAAGCAGCTCTGTAAGAAAACATAGAACCAATAATCATATTCCGCATATAGAGAAACTTGGACTTCGAAGTTGTGTGTGAGACCCAATTATCTTTACATCTATCTGTATGTGATGGAAATAGTGATGGGAATACAGCACTGTGAGACCTCCACTGTATAAAGCAAAACAATCAGCTACTCCCAAGCAACCTCCTGCAGTTGTCTTAATTATATAAGGAAGTTGTAGTTTGCCTCGGTTTCCTCCCTTGCCCACAAACCTGTGGAAGTTACTTTACTATGTGACATAATCATAATCATAATACATTTGCTAAAGGTGGTTTCATTACAGGCTTAAATGCGATCTTTCCATCAAAGGAATGTTTTAGTTTTATGTATTGCCTAAGATGAGTTGATGCCACAATTTCATCTGGGTCAACAAAATAGTATGAATATTTTGCTATGGTTATAATAAATCTCAGGATAAAAATCACATCTCTGAGAAAAAGAATTAGAAAAGCATTTTAAAAAGGGTGTAATATGTGCTTTCTTAAGAGCCCAGGTTCATTCACTTTCTGTGTACTTAGGAGAATAATTGTGAAATTCCACATTAGAGATTCGCATGAAGTTCTAAAAATAAACATCAAAGATGAAGAGTATTAATTGGCAATTACATTCCAATAGTCTTAAAGAAGAATAAAAAACTGCTTTCAGAGTAGATTAGGCTATGCTGAAATTTCCTGTTTCTTCATGTACATTCTCCTGAAATAATTTTTTAAAAGTAGCAGTGATTGGGTACTGTTCTTTCCACATTCATTTGCTGTGCTTCCTGTAGAATCCTGGAATCCATAACTGAGCATTCAAATGGCTAATTCTTAACATCTAACAATAATTTAATACATTTAAATAATTTTCTCTCTGTCATGTCATGGTAAGTGTGGTGTCTAGGTGGATAGCAGGAGCGTCTGATTCTTCATACTGATAATGTGTCAGCACGTGACCATCAACGGAACATTTAACCTCTGTGCTGGGTGTTCTGGCATCTGTCTAATGGCTTTCACGTAGAAGAGAAAGGGGTAAATCGACAAGTTCATTACTTAGGCAGAGTTTTAGCTGAATATCATTCAATTGATAAACTGAACTTCACTCACGTGATTGAAGAAAGTTACTCAAACATTTTCCTTCTCACTTTTTTTGTCAGCCACTGGGTAAGAAAATTACTTAAATCTTATGGCAAATAGAATCTAAAGCATTACCAAAGGTCTGAAATTACTTCCTGGATTCTCTTTCTTCTCCTTCATAGTTTTCAGAATATTCTTTTGCTTTTCAGATCAAAGTGTAAATAATTTAAGGTCTTTATTTACATGATGTAATCTGTTTACAGATCACTTTTGTGAGGTTACTATCCACAGGTACTCTTCTTTTTCCAGATAGGAAAACCTTATTGAATTTCTTACTGAGAAGCTCCATCAGTTGCTTCAATGTGTAAGAAAGCCCTGTTTCTCTTCTCATTCTATTAAGCCAAAGAATACCAATCTGAGAGAGAAAAAAACTGGGTAATACAAAGTGTCTTTTGAATTGAGACTTAAGTTTTTTTCAAAGGATGTTGTTAACATTAAGCAAAATGATATATAGGCCAAGTCTCTGAAACACAATGGATACCAATAAATGTTAAATTCCCTTCTCTCTTTTGGTATTTGTAAGGAAATACTGGTACTGTAAACAAAAGCCTGAATAGGTTCATCTTGAATATAAAAGCAAATAGATTATTATAACTTATTAAAGTGATAATCCTCATAAAATAAAAAGTTCTAATACTAAAATTCATTTGCATATATGACTTTTAACTGAAATCCAAGTTAATATGGATATTTAAAAAATTAGAATGAATCTATGACCTATGATTTCATATCAAATAAAAACTACTTTATACCATATGATTTCAAATGAAATGTACTTAAAATCTGTGCTACCCAAAATGATTATATTTTGTACTAAACTAAAATGGCTCAAAAATAAACAATGCACATATGCGTTTTACAAAATATTCCTGTAGGCTACTGGCCTTGGTTTTGAACAGCCACACCAAATACCTTCAGTATGCAACTATGTATACATAAAATATATCATATATGTACATATATGTTTATATACACATACACAATATATATAAATATAAATTCATGTGAATATTTTTTACATTGGTTATCTATTTCTCTGTAATTGCCACAGAACATTTAAAGCAACACATGCATATATTTATTATCTCATATTTTCCTTTCGTTTGTTAGGAATCTGGACAGTGCAACCTGGATCCTATGGTTTGCAGTCACTCACAAGGTTAACAATAAATCTGTGGGCCCAGAAACTGTGCACTCTTCTGTAGAGTCCAGTGGAAGAGAATGTGTTTCCAAACTCACTCAGTAGTTGCTGATAGCATTTAATTCCTCAGAATTCCATCCTGCTTGGACCTTTCCAAAGTAACGGTAAGAGAGTCTTCCAGCAAGATAGAAGTCATAATCTTTTGTAACCTAATCACAGAAGAGACATCCAGTTACGTTTCCTGTGTTCTGTTGACTAGATCTCGCTAGGTCCAGCCTACACAGGGAATTTCATAAGGGCGTGAATACCAGGAGTTGGGTGTCATTAAGAAATATATTTGATAACTGCCTTAGACAGTTCTTTAAAGTGATACTTTAAACATTTTCTTTGTATCCAAAAAATTAAGTAAAAACTTAGAAATTTGTTAAGTCTAAAAATTAATGTACAAATTAAAGCACAATCCAGAAAAAATGTGTCACTGAGATAAATGAGCAGCTAAGACATTTGTGACTTAATTTGGGCTCATATGAAGTGAAAACCATCCAAGTAAGTTTTATTGAAATGCTTGAGGATCTGTTGGAGTTTGCACATTGAGGGTTTTTTTTTTCAAGGAATATATGTTTTTTAAAATTGATTTTGGTTCTATTTTTTTCTGATTGTTGTAAATAAATCCATACATCTATCCTTATCTGAATGTGCATACCTTATTCAGTTCATATTTTGGCTTGTTTATCTACGAGTTATGCCTTAGACAAGTCATTTAATTTTCTTTGCCTTAGTTTCTTCATCATTAAGTTATAAGGATGTTTAAAACTTAGTGCACAAAATACATATTCAGTAAATGGTAACTGTTGTTAATATCTTTTTTCCCTGCTTCAGACAATTCTCATAGTACACAAACTAATTTACTTGTATATCCACCCAATTAATAGCAAATATTTATTAATTGCTGATATGGTATATTGGTTGCTTATATGTTGTTATATATTGTAGGTATTGAAGATGACATAATATTAACAATATGGTGATTGCCATTCTAGAAGCGGAAACAAGATGATATAAGAGCACAAAAAAGGCACCTTACTAATTCTGGGAGCTCAGTAAAGGTATACAAACTCCTAAATCATATCTAAAATGATGAGGAGACCAGTGAATGAGGGGAAAATTGTATCCCTGGTAGATAAAATGGCACATGAAAAGGTATCGGTGTATGGGAGTCATTTAGGAATGTACGATCCTTTTAAGAAAATTAAATTGCTTCTTATAACTGGTGAGTGAGTACTTGTGGAGACCCTATAACAAGTTAAGCTTGGAATCGTAGGAGGAATGGGACTCATGAAAGACTGTATGTGTTTATCAAGGAATTTTATATTTTATTTAAGAAAAGGAAAAATTACTGAGTTTTCTTTAAGAAGCAAGGAAATGTATGACTGTGTGTAATTCAGAGTAATCCCTAAAATATTATGAATAGTATGTTTAAAAATATATCTTTTCAATGCTAAAAGAAATATTAAACTACTCTGAATTTTACTTGATTCTAATTAGCCTGACTTCTCTGTTTCTCAAGTAGAAGTTTTAACTAAAATAAGAGATCAGTTTGTAAGATTGGCTATCGGAAGTTATTAATATTGTATACTCTCAACCTTCTGCAATTTTGAAATATATGTTCAGTTTATATTTAGTCTGTGGAAAAATGAAGAGTGGTAAATTGAAATAAAATAAATTTGTTTTAAAATTATTTCTAAATATTAAATAGCTTTATTATCAAACTAAATTAATAAGTGAATGAAAGAAAACATGAATCTTAGCCTTAGCAATGAATGATAAAGTAATATGAATTGGAAGAAAAGGGTTCTAGTTTATAGTTTAGCAAGAAATAAATGAACATATGAAAATTATTCCCTTTTGTAATAAAAGGTGAGAAAAAACTTCACAGTAAGTATAATCTCTGCATGATCAGGTGAAGGTATTCAGCAGTATGCAAGAATTCAGTAAATTAAATGCTCAAATTAGTAAATTTTATGGTATGTATATTATACCTCTATAAATGTTTGAAAATGTGTTAAATAAAACTTGTGCGCACCTATCTTCCCTCGACCGCAAAAAATGATTTAAAAATCAAGTGTTTTTATAAAGAAGCTGGAAACTTTTTAAAAAATGGGGGTTTTCCCAACCAAAAGAGATTATGGGAACTTTTGATCTTGGAAAACGAGGGAGAGAGAATTTAGAATTCTTCATTTACCTTTTTTTCGATACCAGTTTTAGTTCAGAAATGTGTATACCCTTAGGATTTTTCTTTCAACTATCCATTTTTAAGGGGGCTAAAAGTCTTCTAAGGTAATAATTCAACCTAAAATATATTTTTATAAGCAAATTTTGCTATTAATGAACAGAATATGTACATATAGAGTGTGATGTGTCACTGGGAACCTAGAAGATATAATATTGTGCAAACTGTTAAGTTAAACTCGTGATGAAATTGCTCTCTATTATGTTGTAGACACCTCATCAGAAAAGATTTATTCAGTGCTAAAGCAATAAAGTTATATATAAATTTGAAACACACTCTCCTCCCTGTGGAATTATTGTCTGAAGTCACAAACTAAACAAAGATGACTTAGGCAATACTGTGTCATTTTGTACTAGGATAAAGTCATGTTTTATACAAAGATCAATCAAACTAAAATGAGTAGATTTTTATTTTAAAAAGCTATTTGATGATAAAAAAAAAAGTTAAAAATATGGTCAATCTCCAGTTAATGTAGAGAATCCATTGCCATTCCCTGGCATAAAAAGCCAACATTTTAAAACTATTAAACATACTAGTGATCCATTATATCCACAGAGGTCTGCAGATGTTTGGCTACCAGCACTGATGGAATCACTGACTAACCAGGAGTAGAGCTAAGGCAATTAATGAAATAGGTGTGTTGTCTTCACTTAATCTATATACAACTGCTGAGATGATTTCAGAGTTTCTGAAGGGAGTAAGAAAAGAGATGAAATTCAAATATGAGCAATTAGTGTTAATCCTGTTGTTCCCTGAGTTGCATAATTATATAAAAAGGGAGGGAACAGATTCTGAGATTGTGGTTGTATGCTGTACACCCACTTTTTAGATCTGCTGCTAATGTGCTGCATGAGTGTCAGAAACCACAAGCTTCTATGCAGTTTGAACTCCTCAGGATAAATTCCTACTAACTTACCCCAGCACATTAATAGAAACACTGAATAAAGTGATTATGGAGCAAATGCAAATATTCATGTAAAATAGTAACCTAAATTTAGGCATGTGTTACAAGAAAAATACATTTCAAAGGGAAATTTAGCTTACATTCAACTTTCTTGAAGCTGTATAATGAGCTTTGAATTAAATGTTAAGTCCTAATTTCCTTAAGTAGAAAAGTTTTATGTAAAATCTATGTGAACTTTACAATAGAATGCTTTTATTATGCGGTCCTAGGCCAAACAGGACACAGGGGCTTATTTCTGGGTATATTTTACTGAATGCACTAAGAATAATAAGTTTCCACCATTAGACTTAGAAACCCACTAAGAGTCTCTTGATCAGAGGCCAAAGGAGTAGAAATCAAGTAATCCCAGTCACCACCCCCTAAGTAAACCTTGCAGTAAGTAGGAACCCATTATGACAGCATTTCATTGGCAATAAGACGGGCAGATGCAGGAAGTGCTTATAAACTTGTTCAGAATTTTAACCAGTACTTTGGGCAAAAATAATTTAATGCTCATTAGGGTATATTTTCCCATTTATGTTTAAATACTTAATTTTACATATTTAGGAAACACACTTAAAATACATTTATATACTACTGTCCCACAAAAATAATGTATTTTATGACATATTCAGTAAAATATTTGTATTAAATATGTTCTGCCAAGAGAAGTGCAGCATTCTTTGTCTTTAATTATAGCAGAAGGAACACTACAATACTTAATAAAAAATCTGAAAGCCTTTTTTTATCCTCACATTTTGCTAAACTCATATTGTTTATGTTGATCTCATCAATAGTATGTCTTTGCTGTTAATTCAGATGGTTTTAAAGGAAAATTTAAAATAAAAAAAACAATATTTAAAACTATATATTTGACTTAGCATTGGAATACTTATGTGGTGGACACTTATCTAGGCTTCCCTAGGGTCCCTTCCAGAAAGCATTCACAGCCCAGCTGCGAGTGAATGATGAGCTGACAGACTCAAAACTTCTATGCCTGCAGGATCTGCCTGGGTCTCCTAGGAGAGGTATCTCTTTTCTAGGAGGGCTCCCAGTCAGGTACTGAGTAGGTGATGGCACAAGGGCCTAGCCATTTTTGCCAAACATGGCATTCCTCTAATGAGCAATCTTTGCTTCAGAGCTCTCCTTTGGAATGGCATGTCTACATTGATTCCCTACAGATGGATAAAAAAATTTCTGATGACAATTAACAGGTAATTTAAACCCAGTGTAAGTCAGAGTCTCTTCAGTAGCTTATAGGAAACTCTCATCTTATGCAGTGGATAAGGGGAAAATGCTGAACATAAGCTTCAGGATTTAATAGTCAGAATGCTGAACTTAAAAGATGATTGAATGCTCAACCCAAACAAGTCAGTTATGTGAAGATTAGGTCTCTTCCTCAGAAAGCTTGAGTTCCTGAAATGTATGACAGGGATAATTCAAAGATTTAGGTTTCCCGTACTTTACACATTCTCTATGTGGAAAGACAATCAGTTTTTCTCCAGTAAGGTAACAGGTGCCCCTTTTATAACCTACTCCCACTTCTTGTGAACATCAGGCTTATAAACAATAGTTCATATTCTAAAAGAATCTAGATCATCCAGACATTACATGAAATGACACACTGATACACTATGTTGGTGGCATCATGCCAGTTGTACAGGAAGAGCAAGAGGTAGCTACGATCCTGGAAGACTTTTGAGACTCATCTGATCCAAAGAATGGTATTAAGTTCTACAGAGATTCAGTGACCTGATATTTTGATAAAATGTTTAGATATCTATTGGTCTTATAGACATTCTAGTTACCCCTTCCTATTAAAGGACAAATTGCACCATTTTACATCCTCTACTACAAAGAAATAGACACAATGCCTAATAGGCCCCTACATATAATGAAAGTAACATTTCACATACTGGGACTGCTGCTCTGGCCCATATAGCAGGCAACAGGGAAGACCCTGTGGTATGTCCAGGTTGTGATGCAAGCAGTATTGCTCCATGGCCCACATGCTCTATGGAGCATAGTATTGTGCTGTAGGGGTCATTATTGGAAAACTTGTGGTGTTATGGCAAGCCCTAGAGAAAGACTGAAAACACAGGCCTCTATAACAAGGCTCTGCAATCTGTGGCAGAGAATTATGTGTCTTGAAAACAGTCAACTGGAATATGACTTAGCACTGTTTGAGATGGAATACCTGATCATGGGACACAAGTGATCATGGAACTGGAACTGACCTCCATGAATTCTTTTGAACCCACCAAGTCACAAATCTGAGCTGACCCTGCAGCAATCCTTTGTAAGATACAAATGGAATGCTCAAGTCCAAGCACAAGCATAAGTGTCTCTTCCTCAGCTCACCTAAGGTATGGTTCTATTGGTGGTTCCATATGATAAGATACATTAAAAAACAAAACAAAGCTTTGTTTATACATGGATTTCTCAGTAAGTGGATGTAAACCCAAACTGGAGAATGGCTACATGATAGCATTGCACATAAGTGTCTTGAAAGATACTGATGGAATTAAAAGTATTTTTTCGATGTGCAAGCTTTGGAAGGTAAATTTGATCTTCCACATTGTATAGTAGGTAAAGTAGCCTGAAAAAAAACATATGGAAAGTAATATGGGCATTATTGAGTACCCTGACCAAACAGGAGCCTGAAAGGAACAATATTGAAAGAACAGGGGAAAGAACCCATGTTAGAAGCTTGTGAATAAACACATGGAAGTGGGCACAAAGCACGAAGATCTTTTAATGATATGTTAACACCCCTCAGAAAATACTACATGCAGGTAGACAAAAGGACTTCATCAGTTGATATTGACTGACATTTTCCAGTAATCATTCCACTGTTGACACATGGGCCCACAAAATAGCCATAGTTATAGTGATAGAGGCTGAACATAGGCCCTACAGCATGGGCTTTCACAGACCAAGCATGAATTAGCAACTGCTGCTTCTGGTTGTCTGGCAGAAGATTATTGTTTGCCTAAAATGGCAGTAGTCTGTGTAAAGACTAACTAGCTGGTAGAAAGGTAAATCCATTGGGATTCATCCACCATCATGGGTCACTGAATTATTCTCACATAAATGAATACATTTTCTTCATACTGGTTTGACTTTACTGCTTTCATGAACTCATCCAGTTCCACTCTCTTGGGATGTTCAGAGTGTTTGATCCATATGAGAGGAATCCCATGCAACATAGCATCTGATAAGATCAAACACTTTACAGAGAAGGAAGCCTGGCAGTAGATCCATTACTGTGAGATCTTCTGGTCCTGTCCCATAATACACCATCCAGTAACTGCTGACCTGATGGCCATTAGGATGATCCATTGAAGGTAAAGGTGAAGCTTCAGTTTGGAGTCAATACCCTTAGAAGATGGGATGCCATACTTCAGGGCATGTGCATACATTGAATCAGAGACCTGTATATGGTGTATGTCCCAAAGAAGTTAAGTCCAGGAAGCAAGGGGTAGAAGCATTAATCAGTACATGTACTGATTCTTATGATTCACCTAGGGACTTCGTGCCTTCTATCTGTGCAACCCTGGGCTCTGCATGGTTAGAGTTCCTGTTCTTCAAAGGATGCACACTCTTCTGGAGGTCACTGAACTGCTAGTATTAATTGCTATGTGGTAATTCTGAGCTTTTTATGTCCAGTCAACAGGAGGAGTCACCATCTTGTGAGGAATAATTGGTCATAACTGACAGGAAGGAGTAAGGCTTCCTTTTCATAGTGGAAGAGTGGAAAACTATTTGCAATATTGATCCATTTGGGTTCCTATTGGTGCTTCCAGACTAAATGCCAATGGACGAGAGAAACAACTCTGCCTGAGAAGTTGATGGATATAAGAAACTTGGACCTCAAGAAGAAAGTTTATTTTACACCACAAGACAAACCAACAAAGAGCATAGTTGAGGATGAGCAAAGTTTGAAATTACTAAGTAGAACATATAGATGATGAGTGCCATTTAAGATGTTGAGACTAGCTATAGTGATGAACACTGAAGTTTATGCTACTAACCATTTTCTAAATCTTCCTTTAGGAAAAATAGCTCACTCTGGAAGGGCTGCTTTTGAAATGATCACAGAAACATGGATCTATATTGTATAATTAAGGACTTCCTGTTTAGCTATAAAGAATGCTTAACTGAATTTCTATTTCTTAGTTCCATCAGCTCTGCTTCAATATTTAAGATGAGAGCATCCTCTTCTAGGAGCAACCTCTGGCCAATGGCTGACCAAGTCAGTGGCAGCCAAAGTCAGGCGTGCCTTAAGGTGGCACCCATACAGTGGCTGAGCACAGAGGTGGTGTGGTGGCAGAGCCATTCCACCTAACGCAGAGCTCCTCTAACAGGCTCTTTTCTGTGGTTGGGTTGGTAAAGACTGTTAGGTCTCTATCTTGGCACATGACCTAAATCTCTATCATGTTTCTCACCCTTTCTTCTTTCAGAAGTTACTACTCTTTAAACTTTTTCCCTTACTAACTTTGTCTCAGTGTTGGTTTCCCAAAACCCTAAACTCAGTGACCTACTATAATCAATTAAAACAATTTTTCATTATTTTTGCAGTGTTTTTATGATATTTTCATTCATTCATTCACTCATTTTTTTTCTATAACTGTCTATTTTTCTTAAGAATCCAAAACATGGAGCTTGTTTTGTCCAAGGTACTCTGATATGTATATTGGTTATTCCCACAAGAATCTTGCTGTTAAGAAATTAATAGAATAATATACATGATAAGACAGATTCATTAAAAGACATGGTGATTATTGTCATTAAACATTTTAGAAAAAATACAGTGAGCATTCTGTTGGTAAAGTCATTGTTTTCTGTTGGGAAATAAAAGCAAACATCATAAAGGCATGACCTGATATGGACCAGAAAGAAAGACTGAGATTTGATCTGTAGAAATTTACGACAGGATCAAGGTGGGAAGAAGACACAAGTGTGCTTTTTATCTTTTCACATATCTAAACCCACAAAATTAAATGTAATTGTTTGTGGTTTGATTGACTTAAAAATGTAGCATATAAATTATGTTTTTTAGTATGCCTAAAGTAATAATTTACTGTTCAAAGTAATAATAAATTTGAAGGTGTAGAGGACAGAGTGAAAACCTTACATGAATCAGACATAATTGGATTTGAAACTTGACTTCCTCACTTACATTGAACAATGTCCTCCTGTCTGGTCTCCATGATTCCAATGTGCTTCCTCCAATCCTTCTGCTGTAGGGATGCCAAACCTCTTTGATGTAACTTTTGAACATTTTATCATGTCACAGAAGGTCCATTCTGCCATCATGTACAACTATTTAATGTTCTTGACACAATATGAAGACTACATAACACTTCTTCTGGTTATTATATAACTGGTTTACAAGCACATAAAGTAAGAACTTAAACTCTTCTCCCGTTGCTCTGAAAAGAACTTGGACCATTCGTTATTTCAGAAGAAGCTATAATTGAATGCATCTGTGCCTGTGAATTTCAATTTCTTTTTGTTTTCCTTATATTCTTTTACTCTTTGTGGAAGGTTTTTAATAGTAGATTTGATTCCCTTAGGTAATGTCAGATTATTCTGATTTTTCATTTCTTCTGCCATCATCTTTAGTAAGTTGTATATATCTAGGAATTTTCGCATTTGACATTCTCTGCATTGTCAAATTTTTGCCATGTAATTGTTCATGTCTTCTCTAAATGTCTTTTTGATATCTGAAGATTTGGTGGTATTGTAGTAATATCACACCTGATATTAAATAATTTTCTTGTCTTTTTTAATTGAAATATGGTTGGTAGGCTATGTTATATTGGTTTCAGATGTACTTTATAATTATATAGTAGTGAGTTATTAATTATATACATTACTAAATGCTCAACATGGCTAAGTGTAGTTATTTCCTGCTACCATATCAAGATATTTTACTATTACTGGTTATATTCTTTATGATGTACTTCCATTCCTATGACTAATTTGTTTTATGATGGGAAGTTTGTACCTCTTTATCCCTTTCACTTCTTTTACTCTCCACTCCCCAACATTCTATTGTCAGTATTTATGGTATTTTTGTTTGTTTTGTATTTTAGATTCCACATGTAAGTGAAACTGCATGGTATTTGCCTTTGTCTGACTTATTTCACTTATGATACCCTCTTAGTCCATGTTGGGAAATGGCAAGATATCCTTCCTTTGTAGGGCTGAGTAATATTCCATTTTGTATATGTACCTCATCTTCTTTATGTATTCATCCATTGAAGGAATTGGGTTGCTTCTATACCTGAGCTATTGTAAATAATGTTGCAATAAATATAAGTGTACATATATCTTTTTGAAATCAGTGATTTTGTTTTCTTCAGATAAATTCCCAGAAGTGGAATTGTTGGGTTGTAAGGTATTTCTATTTTTAGTTTTTGAGGAACCTCCAAACTGTTTTCTACAGTGGCTGCACCAATTTACATTCCTATCAACAGTGTAGGAGGGTTCCCTTGACTCCACATCCTCACAAACACTTGTTAATTTCCTGTCTTATTGATATTAGACATTCTGACTGGGGTGAGGCAATATCTCATTGTGGTTTTGATTTGCATTTTCCTGATGATTAGTGATATGGAGCATCTTTTCATGTGTCTGTTGGCCATCTCTGTGTCTTCTTTGGAAAAATATCTATTCAGGTCTTCTGTCCATTTTTAATTGAGTTATTTGTATTTTTGGTATTGAATTGTATGACTTTATATATTTATGATATTGGCCCCTTATTAGATATATACCATTTGAAAAAATATATTCTCCCATACAGTAGGTTGCCTTCTTGTTTTGTTAATGGTTTCCTATATTGCAGAAACTATTTCAGACTTGTTTATTTTTGTTTTTGTTTCCCTTACCCAAGGAGATGTATCCAGAAAAATATTATTCATGTTCCTGTTCAAGAGATTCTTGCGTATGTTTTCTTCTAAGAGTTTTATGGTCTCACATCTTACATTTAGGTCTTTATTCCATTTTGAGTTTACTTTTGTGTAAACGAAACATTATCTAGTTTCATTCTCTTGTGTGTAACTGTTCTATTTTCCCAACACCATTTATTGAAGAGACTGTATTTCCCCCCTTGTATATCCTTGTGTCCTTTGTCATATATTTATAGACCATATATGCATGGGTTTATTTCTGGGCCATCTATTCTGTTCTGTTGATCTATAACAGTACCATACTGTTTTAATCACTGTAGGTTTATAGTATAGTTTTAAGTAAGAGAACATGATATCCCCAGCTTTGTTCTTTTTCAAGATTGCTTTGGTTATGCAGGGTCTTTTGTGGTTCCATGTACATCTTAGAATCATTTTCTCTAGTTCATTCAAAAATGCCATTGGTATTTTGATAGCGATTGTGCCGAGTCAATAAATTGCTTTGAGCAGTATAGACATTTGACAAGATTAATTCTTCCTATCCATGAGAATGAAATAGATTTACATTTATTTGTGTCTTCTTCAGTTTCTTTCATCAGTGCCTTATAGCTTTCAGAGTGCAGGACTTTTACCTCTTTGGTTAGGTTTATTCCTAGGTATTTTATCTTTTTTTTTTTTTTTGATGCAGTTGTAAATGGAATTGCTTTCTTGATTTCTCTTTCTGCTGGTGCATTATTACTATATGGAGATGCTACAGATTTCTATATTTTGATTTTGTATCCTGCAACTTTACTTCATTTGTTACTTCTAATAGTTTTTGTTTGGAGTCTTTATATACAGTTTTCTATGTATAGTAACATGTCCTGTGCAAATAGTGGCACTTCACTTCTTCCTTACCAATTTGGATGCCATTCATTTATTTTACTTGTCTGATTGCTATGGCTAGGACTTTCAATACTATATTGAATAAAAGTGGTGAGAGTGGACATCTTTGTCTCATTACTAATCTTAGAAGAAAAGCTTTTAGCTTTTCACCATTGAGTATGATGCTAGTTGTGGGTTTCTATGTGGCCTTTATTATGTGGAAGTGTGTTCTCTCTATACCCATTTTGTTGAGATTTTAGCATGAATGGATGTTGAATTTTTTAAATGTTTTTTTTTCAGCATCTATTGAGATGATCATGTGTTTTTTATCCTTCTCTTTCTTAACAGTGTATCACATTGACATACATTTGCAGATATTGTACCATCCTTGCATCCCTGAAATAAATCCCACTTGGTCATGAAGAATGATCTTTCTGATGTATTTTTGAAATTGGTTTGCTGACATTTTGTTGAAGATTTTTTCAACTACATTCATTGGGGATATTGGTCTCTAATTTCTTTTCTCGCAGTTTCTTTGGTTTTGGTAGTGGAGTAAGGTTGGCCTTGTAGAATGATTTTAGAAGTATTATCTCCTCTTCTACTTTTTGGAATACTTGAAGAATGAAAGGTATTAGCTTTTCCTTAAATGTTTGGTAGATTTCACCCACAAAGCCATCTGGCCCTGGAATTTTGTTTGTTGTGATCTTTTTTTTGATTACCAATTCAGTTTTGTTACTAGTAATCAGTGTATTCAGATTTTCTATATCTTCCTGTATCAGTATTGGAAGATTGTATTTTTCTAAGAATTTTTCTATTTCTTCCAAGTTGTCCAACTTATTGATACATAATTTTTGTAGAACTCTCATATAATTCTTTCAATTTCTATGGTTTCAGTGGTAAATTCTCTTATTTTTGTTTCTGATTTTATTTGTGTTTTCTATCATTTTTCTTGATAAGTCTGGCTAAGAGTTTGTCCATTTTGGTTATTTTTTGAAGAACCAGCTCTTTGTCTAATTGATTTCTTTTTTCCTATTTTCTTCTTAGTCTCTATTACATCTGTTTTTGTTCTGATCTTTATTATGTCACTCCTGCTAACTTTGGGTTTCATTTGTTGTTCTTTATCTTGTCCCTTTAGTTGTAAGGTTAAATTATTTACATGAGAATTTTCTTGTTTCTTGAGGTAGGTCTGTATTGCTATAAACTTCCCTGTTAGAATTTTTTTTGCATGCATCCCACATATTTGAACCACTGTTTCTGTTTCTATTTATCTCCAAGTATTGTTTGATCTCATCCTTAATATATTCATTGATCCATTGCTTATTTAGAAGCATTGCTGTTTAGCCTCCATGTTTGTATTTTTCCATTGTTTTCTTGTGATTGATTTCTAATTTCATAACATTGTGGTCTGAAAAGATGCTTGATACAATTTCAGTCTTCTTAAATTTGGCGAGACTTATTTTGTGTTCTAATATATGACCTGATCTCAGGAAAGTTTCATGTGCACTTGAAAAAAATGTGTATACTTTTGTTTTGTGGTAGAATGTTCTGTATATATTTGTTAAGTCCTTCTAGTCTAATGTGTGATTCAATGCCTCTGTTTTCTTACTTGTTTTCTGTCCAGATGGTCTATCCTTTATGTAAGTTTGGTGTTAAAGTTTCCTACTGTTATTGTGTTCTGTCAATTTCTCCCTTCAGGTATGTTAATATTTGATTGATTATTTGAGTGCTTCTATACTGGACACAAGATATTCACAGTTGTTATATCCTTTTGTTGGACTGATTCTTTTATCATTATGTAATGCCCTTCTTTGTCTCATGTTAATCTCTTTGCTTTGAAATTGATTTTGTCTGATATAATTATTGCTACTCCAGCCTTTTTTCATCTCTATTTTCATGGAATACTTTTTTCTATAAAATCAGTTTCAGTCTGTGTGTGCTTTTAGGTCTGAAGTATGTCTCTTGTAGCCAGCAAATAGATGGATCTCATTTTTTTATCCATACAGTCATCCTGTGTCTTCTGTTTGAAACATTTAGGCCATTAACATTTAAAGTAATCATTGATAGGTGTGTACTTATTGTCATTTTGTTAAATGTTTCCTGGCTGTTTTTGTCATTCTTCTCTGATCCTTTCTTCCTTTCTTGCTCTCTTCTCTTGTGCTTTATGACTTTCTCTAGTGTTACATTGGATTCACTTCTCTTTCTTTTCTTATGTATTATAAGTTTTTGGTTTGTGGTTACTATGGGGTTTTTAGTAAGAAAACCTTGAGTTCCTCCATTGTTTTCTCTTGTTGGTGAGCGTCTATATAATTGCTTTAAACTCTTTATCAGGGAAATTGGTAACTCTGTTTCATGTAGTATTTTTTTTAGAGGGAATGGTTCTTGTTCTCTGTCATTTGGAGCTTATTCCTGTCTCCTAAATTTATGAATTAGTTGAAGGGGCTCACTCTCCCAGTCTTGATAGAGTGTCCTTGTATGAAGGTCTCCTGGGTAGACAGCATGTGTCTTGTGGTTTTGGTGAGCTGGAAGCTGAATGAAAATGAGACAGGCTTTTCCGGGTATTTGGACTCTCAGAGTGTGGTCCTAGTAGTGAGATCTGGGGAGCCCATTCTAGGGGCTTCTGGTTGGACACCTCTGGGTTCTATACTGGGGGAGGGGAGAGTAGTGAGCTAGCAGTGATTTGGGGGCACGCTTCAAGTAATTTTTGGATTGGCACCAATTCCTACCCCATGTCCCCTTACTCATGGGCCTGTACATGCTGTGGGCCACTCAGGAATTCCAGGGTTAGTGCTGGTCCCAGCTAGTGGGATGGTGCTAGGCACTGTGCATGCTCAGCCTTGGGCCAGTGCTTGCTGTGTGCTACACAGGGGAATTCCAGAGTTAGTGCTGTCCTACAGTTTCATACATACTCCCTGTTAAGCCAGGTAACTTTCCGGTTGTGCTAACGGGGTGGGGCTGTTATATGGGATCAAGGAGCAATGGAGGACTGCTGGATCTCCTATAAGTGCATTTGGGTATGGATGGGAGACAGGAGGCCACCGAGACTATGTCTGAAATTAGTGTGTGTACCCGGATCCTGCTCTCAGCCTCACTAGGGTATGTGGGAGGAAATCGAACAGTGACACTAGACAGATCCTCTGATCCAGAATGCTTCTTGTGGTTACCCTGCCAAGTGGCAGACGTTTAATTCTGAAACTTGGGTTATTTCAGTATGGTCTAGTTGCACTTCAAATTGCATGGCATTTTTCTTGCCCCTTAGGGCATGGAGTCTGTGCCTGGCCCACCCAGCAATATCCCTCCCCCTCCCTTATGCTGGTCACTATGCTGGAGGTGGGATTCCTGCCCTTACTGTGTCTCTGTTTCTCCTGCCATTTTTTATTAGATCCTTCTATTCATCATTGTATTCATTTTGGTCTCCTTTAGGATGAAATTCTCTGTGTGTAAATGTAGGTTCAGTGTATAGGTAGGGGAAGGTGAATTCAGGCTCTCTCTACTCTGCCATCTTCCCAGAATCTTTTTTTTGTCTCATTGTATCAGTCTTGGTACATGTTTATCAATTATAATAATTTATATCAATCAAATTTTTGCTTCTTTCCCCTGAATTATGTCTATTTTTATTTTATTAATCTCTGCTTTATATATTTCAACTTAAGATTTTAGATTTTTGACTTTTATAAAAAGTAAAGATGAAATGCTTTTTTAATCTAATGAATATGCTAATATCTAAGTATTAAATTTGAGATCTACAAGAAAATAGAAGGGACAGAGATGAATATGTTTCTTCTTAATAACAACACATCCTTGAATTATCACATAAATTTCTGCTTATATCTCAGAGGCCAAATCTTAATTAAATGACCTCTCCTATGCAAGACAAATTACAAAATATGATCTTTATTCTTTTGAAAATAGGTCCAGCTAAGGATAAGCCAAAAGATGGTCAGAACACACATTAGGGTAAGCCACAATAGTCTACAGACATCAGAGTAACAATAAGGAGAAATAGTTCAAAAGGATTAGCTCTGGGTTGGAGAGTATATGGGTTGGAAGTAGTAGAAATTTACTTTTAATTACAACTTATAGAAAATGCTATAAGAGAACATAAAATAGCTGTTAAAATAATGTAGAATATATATGTATATATATAATAACATAAAACAACTTAGATAATACATAGACTAGAATGAAAGCAAAGTAATCATGACACATATTTAAAAGATATATATGTGTGAATGCATATAAATAAGCATACATTTAAGACTTGTAGAAGAAAATATATCAAATGTCTCCTTTGTTTCTTTGGGTTTTTGCTCATTTGTCCTAAAATATTGTACTGTTTACACATGAATTAAAAATTGTGTGTGTGTATATGTGTGTGTATATAAAACACAAGTTTATGTAATCTAGGCCAATCATTTGATAACCAAATGTTAATCTACACAATTTTACTTCACATGAAAGGATCCTGGGCTGGTATCATTGGAGGAATTCTCTCCTTTTCTACATAAAAGAATATTATATATTATATATCATGCAGAATATTACTCTTCTGCTTTATAAAAATAATATAGCAACTGAATCAAATATTTTTGAAGCAATAATAGTGACTTTAAACTTGTTAAAAAATATTATAAATAAAAACAATTTTAGTCTTTTTTTGCTTATTGCATCATTAACTCCACCATATCTAAATGGTAAGAAATTCAAATATAAAAAAAATGATTAATTACCTATGTTAGCTCTATGTGAAACACTGGTTGACTAGATAGACTAGAGAGGAATACAAAATGACCTGGTGAGAAACCATCTGCATTTCTGTCCAACTCTTTAAAAGCATTTCTCCTGCTGGTATTATTGCAGTGTTCAATAACAATGTAACAGAAGCTCTGTCACCGGGATATCATGGGTATATTTCATGCCCTTTTGACATGCATTGCCTGATAAAATATTTCAGGGGTAATTGTCTTTATTAGGCATATTTCCATATCTACTTGGAATCTACAACATGGATTTTTACAAATCTCTAAAAAGACATCAATATGTCAGACTAAAACTAAGTTATCTGCCAAAAAGCTAAAAGTGGAAAATATTAAAATGAATGTTGCTCTCAAAGTCAAATAAAAAATTCATCTAATTCTGTTTATAAAGTTTATTATTTGACTGATAGATGCTTTATATAAAATAATTGAATCATTTTGCTATATCCAGCCAATTCTATTTCAAAAGATTATTTATATATTTAGCATTTAGTATAATGAACCCTGTCAAGTAAGTGCTCTCCAGCTTTAATAATCAATGTTTTGCCAATTTTTTCTCTTTTATCTAATCAATTGTGAGGTTTAAATCATTATATACACACTCTTTGATGCTATCACTACTAGGAAATGTGTGTTAAAATATCACATGAAACTATAAAGATCTAATTCTGACAAGTTAAGCTTTACATATTGCAGGCTTCCTTATGAATAGTAGACAACTGTAGAATTGCTTGATCTCATTGGTGAATATTTTTCTTCTGTTACTGTGTAGAGATCATTTGTTTTAAATCTCAAATAATGCAAATATTTTATGGATAGAGAGATGGATATGTAGATGATAATATTAATACCGCTATAAATGAGCAATCTGGTATTCTCCTGGTAGTCTTTTCTTAATTTACTTAAATAACTTTTCCTGTCATTACTTTAAAAGTTTCTGAGAACTTATATTTTAGTTGTGCCATTGTCAACTGTTTATTTTTATTATTCTAATTTCTCTTCTTCACATCTATGCCTTCCAATTAGTGAAATTTGTTCATACTGTAATTAGTACAGTAAATGCTCTACCCTTAATTCACATTGTTATTATAAATGCCAATGTACTAAGATTTTTAAGCACATTTTTGTACTTTCCCTTTATTCAAATCAACCTTTTTTTTCAATTGACATTTTTCCTCTTTTCTACCTCTTTTTGCTTGGGGCAGAAATAATAAAAACTTTTAATTTTTAATTCTATCCTATCTACTGGTTTGGTAGTTATATATTTTATTTATATTTTTAAATGAATGCGTATTTGAAATATTTTCAATATAAAGTAGAAATACCTGAACACTAATATTGGATGCAATTAAATGAATGAATGAAATAATAGATGTTGAACACAATCAGCTAATAGGTATTTAGTATAACAATGATGCTTTTTGGGAGAAGAGAGGTATAACATTTTGTATTCTCTTTGATCCATGTAATAATTGAAATGTTTTGGTTTTCATCTCTTTGGTATTAATTTCTCCAGGAAAATTAACTTCATTAGTAAGCATACTATTTAGCTGGCCTACAACATTTGGGGAGAAAACGAGTAGAGATTTTTCAATTTATTGCTTCTAAGTCAGATATCCTATGTGATAATATAGGTGGTTATGTAAAAAAAGCAAAAGAGGACCCTCACATAAACCTACGTTATGGCTCAGTTTTAAAATTTAATACATAATATCAAGCTATTTTAAGTATACATGTATAAGCAATGGGGCTCTTAACCTATTTGTAATTTGCTTTCCTATGTTATATTTGGAACACATTATAAAACTTAGGAAAAGAAAAGGTAGTTTCTTTACTTTAAAAAAAATTCCTTTAAGAATGTAGTGGTTTTGAATTTAATTACAGAGAGCTGAGTATTTTCATGATGTTATATGTGGCAGAATGTACAGCTGGATTTCACAAAGTTCAAGAGGAAAGTACTATAAGGTTTTGTCATGTAATCAGTCAGGTGAAACAAATTTGCAGGTTTTTCAGAGACCAATAATCTAAGGTGTGTAGCAGAGTGAAGGAGCCTCTCTTCAATAATGTAATGAGTTTTCCTGATTAGCTGAAGGATGAACTTCCTATATCATTATTTATCTCATGTAGGAACAATATTACAGATAACTTTACTTTCAGACAATTAATTTTAATTTAAAGTTTTTGACACATAACTATTCTTAACGACTATTTCTGTGGGGCAAAATTGATGCAGCCAGGAGGCAAAAGTGTTCCTAAAGATTGAAAGGCTTCCCTTTAAGACATATAGGGAAAAATAACATTTACAACTCCTATTTACTAATTATTTAATTTCTTCTCAATACTGTGCTAATAAGCCTTTTACCTGAAGAACACAAAGCTAGTATAAATAAGAAACAGGAGGAATTAATTCCAAACCAAATTTCTCTTCATGCCAAAGGCAGTGCATGCTACAAAAGCATTAGTCTAGGCAACCTTAAATTACTTTCCCTGCCGCTTAAATATTATTTGTAAGTTCACATTATTTTTGTTTCCTTTCCAGTTTGTTTTAACTCATTTATTACCCAGTCTAATTCTCAGGCAGTCTTCCATGTCTATATTCATCCCCACCAATTTGGCTCATTTATGCTCCGTTATTCCTAAACCCACCCTGGTCATGTTTTTATTCCATGCTACCTTTACTTCTCTTTTGCTACTTGGCTAAAACACTACATTGATTTTGTCCATGTGTTGCTCAACTTTAGTATACCATAACTGGAATTTCTAGGTCATTAGTATTTGGAGAATGGGTTTCTCTTTCTGTGACTATTTTTAAAGTCCAAATTGTTGGCCTGAAATAGTATAAATTAATCTTGCACATACATTCAAGACCCTATATAAATTGTTCCTGATTTATGTTTTCATCTTTATCATCTTCCTCTTTGACCACTTTGATTCATAGGATAACATCTAGGTCTTTGCTCTTTTCTGCTTAAGCTTTTTATGTTATTAAGTTTGAATTAAATGACTCCTTTTTAGGGGTGATTATTGTATTTGTAAAGGATTTAGACATTTCCTATAAGCAAGGGTAGACTTTCAAATGTGCACAAGACAAAGTTTATGTCTGAGGCAATAAAATGGCTACAAAGTCTTCTTAAATGAGGAAAGGAATACAAAACCATTTTGTGAAAATTATTCTGAAAGCATGTATTCACAATGGGTTATTCTAGAAGAAAGAACAAGACAGAGGGATAGAATTTAAATCTACTTCAGTAAGCTGAATATATAATGTGGCTGAGTCCTGAACTAAATTTATAGCACTAGAAATTAAAAGACAAATAATTGTGGGTGATAATAAAAAGAGAATACTCTGGTTATGGTATCTTATTTGCTGAAGGAAATAAAGAAGAGGTAATGATTAAGGACTATTTAGCATTTTTGTCTAAGTGACTAAAATGTGTTGCATTTGAAATGTCAGAAGGACTGGTTAGTATGAGTTGGGAAATGAATGATGAGTTCCATTTTCAATATGTTGTACTTAAAGGTACCGGAAAAATGTTTATGTGGAAATAGCTTTGCAGCCAGTTGAAAATGAAGTGAAAATGTAGGTGAGATGTCAAATTTAAAGATATGTTTCAAAATTTATCCATGTATATGTAATAGTAAACTTTAAAAGTTTGATTCGATCTCTTAGAGAGAATAGTTGGACAGAATAATAAACCTGGAAAATGCTACATCCAGACAATGAGAGGCAAGAAGGATCAGAGTGAAGGCAATGCCTACCACAAAGAGCTGGTTTTGACTGTCTCTTAGTTCATGTAGAAACTTTCGGCACATTATTTAGAATCTTAAATAATAGATATGGATATGGCTGGCACATTGTCGTAGGTATTTAAGACATTTTTAAAATAAAATAAAGGTGCCTAATGACATTTAGAGATAGAAACAAGATAATGTGGATACAAGGGAAAAGAGTTCAATGAATGGAAGCCTACATTGCTAATTTCAGCTGGTTAAGGTGCTAAGAAAATTAACAGAAGATATTGAGTATGGCAGTTAGGATATCAGTCACTTTTAAGAACACAGCGTATACATATTCAAGTGCAGAAAAGTATTAGAAAATAGGATTTCTAGAATTTTTACATCTATAGCTCCAAAAACAACTCTGTGGTTTCTTAAATATTTTGATATAACATAAGTGTAATAAATCTTTTATACTCATTTGAATAATAGAGAAACTGAGGTAGGAAGTTAGGATACATGTTTTACAATTGTTGGATTAAAAGGTCAAAATTTTAAACTTGGCACTGTTCCTTGGATACTAAACTAAATGTTCTTTAATTGCGACGATGGCAATCACTTTTTCTTTATGATGTGAGCAGATCATGCATGTAGTTTAATGGTATATAAACAACAATCAATTCAAATTAAATCATTCCATTTATAGATGTAAAACCTACCAAGGCATCTTATACCACATAATTGTATAATTCTCTGTAATTACATAATTCCATATGGTGCTAAAATAATTGATAGGCTGACATTAGAGCAAAATGACTTAAACCTATCTTAATTTGAAATGCAAAGATCATATTACCAATAATAAGATTAGTCCTACATTTTGGAATTGTGTCCCCTGGGAAATAGTTGAGCTTTCCCTTAAACAACTTTAATGACATTCAGAGAGAACCCCAGGAGAAAATACATTAACAAAATGTCTATTTATTTGTCACATATTTTTATTAACTCCTGATTAAAATTTCTGTATATCCAGCCTATTGAGATTATAAATATGTTTGATCATAAATAGTAGCAATCTTTTTTATAATTAGCCTCATCTTTAGTGATATACTCAGTAATAAAAATAAGCCAGATTTTGGAACTTTGGTCATTTCTTAGAGAAGTGAAATTTGGCAGTACCAAAGGTTTGAGATTAAATAAAGAAAAAATACAAAATTCCTGCTATCCTGATGCTAAAAATATTTAGCATCCCCTAAATTAGCCTAATTTAGCTATAACCCTAAGACTTCAAGACAACAGTTACAACAATTTTTGGTAGCCTTTGATTCATTCAAAATAGGCCTTTAGTGAAAAGGGTCTTAAAGTATTATATTTTAAAGTACGGTCTTTATTTGAATAAAAATTCCCCACAAGACACATACCTGGAACTAAGCAGCCATCGTTTAAGATGTGCATGGCAGCTCTCTTCACTGAAGAAGTATGTGAGGGAGATCAGATAGACTGTAGTCCTTAAATTTGGGAAGCAATGTGCCAGCTAGGATTGAAACAAGCAGATAGGCAAGATTATCATCTAAGGAAACTACTAGAGTCATCCCACAACATTACGTCTACAAAAAGATTTTCATGTTTTTTGCAGAAAGAAACAAAAATATTTCATTTTAAGATTAAGTTTACATACTGATAAAGTTACTTAATTTGGTTTTCCTTACAGTATACCTCAAAACATTAATCATATTTGGACTCACCATTTTTATCACCAGTAAACCTGTTACCTTCAAAACTTTTCATTTCCTACAAATAGTTCAGTCTCCAAATCTTATTTTTCCCATTTTTTTCTTTTATTATGGAAAGTTTCATACACATAAATTAAAGGCACTACTATAATGAAGTATCCATGAAGGGTACATTTTAATTTGTATAGTCTAACATCAAAGCTCCCTATTTCTCCAACATCCTCAGGTTCTTCCCTGAATAAATTTCAGATGGCACATGATTTCACTCATAAATATTTAAGCGTACATATCTAAAAATGACTTAATTTTAAAAACAAAAACACATTAATAACTTTTAATTTATAAAATGTTCAGTTTTCAAATTAGCAGGATTTTCTCTTTTTTTAACCATTGTTTGTACAAATCAGGGACAAATTAAGGCTCATGCTTTATAATTTATTCATATTTATTTTAATTATTTGTTTAATCTGTAGTTTCTATTTCCATCCCTTTTTTCCCCTCCTGAAAATTATTTTCTCCTAACTAGGTGTTTGTCCTGTGGGATTTCCTCAAACCTAGATTTACTGTTTTCATCCCATTGGCTTTATTATTTAACCTTTTCTTTGATCTTTTCTAGTTTCTGTAAATTCATAATTAAATCTAGAAACTCAACCAGTTGTGAATTCAATATTGTAGACTTTATTTTGTAAGAATTACTGTGTGTTTCCATCAGTATGTGCAGAAGGATTAGTTTTGAGTATGTATTCATTTATTTAGTTATGAGATGAATTTTTAAATATATGAACTAAAGTCTCCTTCACCATAAAGGGAAAATATGTAACATTGGTTTTCAAACAATTTTGTCAGGAAATTTAGCCATATTTTTGTCTTGTAATGCCAAATTGAAAAATTGATTTCCAAATATGTGGCAAGAAAGTAATTTCAACCTGGCTCTCTTCTACGAACTATTTGTGTGGTTGTTTATTTCTCCTTCTATACCTTTGCAATCCTTTTTGAAAACTTTTAAACCATAATAAATCTAAGATTTATAGAAAGAAAGCAGAATGAGTTGAAAGTATGATGAAGCATTGATAATCTTAGCTTTTAATAATATATCTAGGATCACGCGAAGAAGGTGGTGTGAGTAGTTCAGAGGAAATCTCCTCCCCAAAACATATATATTTATGAAAATACAATAAATACAACTATTCCTAAAAGAGACACCAGTGGATGCAGTACAACAGCCAGGATACATCTACATCTGCGAGAATTCAGCATCTCACGAAGCGGGTAAGATACAAGCCACGCCCAGGCAGGACCCGAACGCTCCCCCACCCCAAAACCGGCAGGAAGAAAGGAGTCAGAACAGGGAGGGACTGAAAGCCCAAGACTGCTAAATAACCAGCTCTAGAAATCCACACCCAGAATGCAGACACAAGGAGCACGGGGTGCTGGATATTAGAGAAACGGAAAAGCAAAATCTGTGGGCAGGTCCCCCCAACCAGCGCCCCAGAGACAAAAGAAAAGCGAGTGCTTTCTGCAAGTCTTAAAGAGACAGGGAGCCCATAGCTGGACAAAGTTGTCCCGGCAGCTGGGACTACTGGGGAAACTTAGGTGTCCTAACGGAGGCAATGCAGCTCTGAAGGCCCTCACAAGACTAGGCAGCCTGCCAGTTGTTCCCCCAACTGACGCGGACCCCGGCACATGGGCCCAGTAGAAGGAGAGTGGGAGTGTGCACCAGGGGCAGAAGTGCTAGAAGAAACTGAGAGCAGATCCGAGCGCCGGAGGGCTAGCCCACAGCTGCACGACTGAACAGCCGGGGCACAGCTCTCATGCACCAGCGGCAATGAAGCCAGAGCCCAGTAGAAGCCTGTGTGGAAAAGCACCACACACACTGTCAGCAGAGCCAGAAGGAGCAGGTGTGCTCTCAGGAGCTGACCGGAATCCAAGCCCAATGCACAGCCAACCGGGACAGACCCAAAGGCCGCTACTGCCACACAGCTGCCCAGCAGGGTCGCCGCTAGCACAGAGGAGTGCACCTGGCGTGTGTGCCACTCCCCACAGAGCTCCATGCTGCTCTGATGGACACCCCGCACACAGCAGCATAGGAGATTAACCTGATGGCTGCTCCAGAAGTGCAGGTAGCTGTCACAGGCAGCGGAGAAAGGCAAGGCATTCAGCAAGCAGGAAAGGACTTTCTTCTCCCAGCTGACACACCCGCAACCTGCCTACAGCCACTGCAATCACCATGAAAAGGCAGAAAAATCTGGTCCAGACCAAAATAGTTACACCTGAGAAAGGATCTGCAGAGGCAGACCTAACCAGACTACCTGAAAAAGAATTCAAAATAAAACTCATAAACATGCTGACAGAGCTGCAGAGAAATATGCAAGAGCTAAGGGATGAAGTCTGGAGGGAGATTACAGACACCCAGAGGGACATCACAGATGTCCAGAGGGAGATTACAGAAGTGAAACAAACTCTGGAAGGATTTATAAGCAGAATGGATAAGATGCAAGAGGCCATTGATGGAATAGAAACCAGAGAACAGGAACGCATAGAAGCTGATGCACAGAGAGATAAAAGGAATTCCAGGAATGAAACAATATCAAGAGAACTGTGTGACCAATCCAAAAGGAACAATATCCATACTATAGGGGTACCTGAGGAAGAAGAGAGAGAAAAAGGGATAGAAAGTGTCTTTGAAAAAATAATTGCTGAGAACTACCCAAAGGGGGAGGAAATAGTTGCTCAGACTATGGAGGCACACAGAACTCCTGAGAGACTGGACCCAAAGAGAACAACACCAAGACACATAATAATTAAAATAGCAAAGATCAAGGAGAGGGATAGAGTATTAAAGGCAGCTAGAGAGACTAAAAAGGTTGCCTACAAAGGAAAACCCATCAGGCTATCATCAGATTCTCAACAGAAACCTTACAGGCCAGAAGAGAATGGCTTGATATATTTAATGCAATGAAACAGAAGCGCCTTGAACCAAGGATACTGTATCCAGCACGATTATCATTTAAATATGAAGGAGGGATTAAACAATACCCAGAAAAGCAAAAGTTGAGGGAATTTGCCTCCCACAAACCACGTCTACAGGGTATGTTAGAGGGACTGCTCTAGATGGGAGTACTCCTAAAAAGAGCACGGAACAAAACACACAAAATATGAAGAATGGAGGAGGAGGAAAAAGAAGGGAAAGAAGTAATCATCAGACTGTGTTTATAACAGCTCAATAAGCGAGTGAGGTAAGACAGTAAGGTAGTAAACAAGCTAACCTTGAACCTTTGGTAACCAAAAGTCTAAAGCCTGCAATGGCTATAAGTACATATCTTTCAATAATCAACCTAAATGTAAATGGACTGAAAGCACCAATCAAAAGACACAGAGTTATAGAATAAATAAAAGAGCAAGACCCATCAATATGCTGCTTACAAGAGACTCACCTCAAACCCAAAGACATGCACAGATTAAAGGTCAAGGGTTGGAGAAGTTATTTCATGCAAACAACAGAGAGAAAAAAGCAGGTGTTGCAATACTAGTATCAGACAAAAAAGACCTCAAAATAAAGAAAGTAACAAGAGATAAAGAAGGACATTACATAATGATAAAGGGCTCAGTCCAAAAAGAGGATATTACCATTATAAACATATATGCACCCAATACAGGAGCACCAATATATGTGAAACAAATACTAACAGAATTAAAGGAGGAAATAGAATGCAATGCATTCATTTTGGGAGACTTCAACACACCACTCACTCCAAAGGACAGATCCACCAGACAGAAAATAATTAAGGACACAGAGGCACTGAACAACATCCTAGAACAGATGGACCTAATAGACATCTATAGAACTCTACATACAAAAGCAACAGGATACACATTCTTCCCAAGTGCACATGGAACATTCTCCAGAATAGAACACATACTTGGCCACAAAAAGAACCTCAGTAAACTCCAAAAGATTGAAAGCCTACCAACCAAGTTTTCAGACCACAAAGGCATAAAACTAGAAATAAATTGTGCAAAGAAAGGAAAAAGGCTCACAAACACATGGAGGCTTAACAACATGCTCCTAAATAATCAATGGATCAATGACCAAATTAAAATGGAGATCCTGCAATATATGGAAACAAATGACAACAATAACACAATGCCCCAACTTCTGTGAAATGCAGCAAAAGCAGTCTTAAGAGGAAAGTATGTAGCAATCCAGGCATATTTAAAGAAGGAAGAACAATCCCAACTGAATAGTCTAATGGCACAATTATCGAAACTGGAAAAAGAATAACAAATGAGGCCTAAGGTCAGCAGAAGGAGGGACATAATAAAGATCACAGAAGAAATCAATAATAGTGAGAAGAATAAGACAATAGAAAAAAATTAATGAAACCAAGAGCTGGTTCTTCAAGAAAATAAACAAAATAGATAAGCCTCTAGCCAGACTTATTAAGAGAAACTGAGAGTCAACACACATCAACAGAATAGGAATGAGAAAGGAAAAAATCACGAGAGGCCCCAGAGAAATACAAAGAATACTATGAAAACCTATATGCTAACAAGCTGGGAAACCTACGAGAAATGGACAACGTCTTAGAAAAATACAACCTTCCAAGACTGCCCTAGCAAGAAACAGAAAATCTAAACAGACCAATTACCAGGAATGAAATTGAATCGGTAATCAAAAACCTACCCAAGAACAAAACCCCTGGGCCAGATGGATTTACCTCAGAATTTTATCAAACATACAGAGAAGACATAACACCCATTCTCCTTAAAGTTTTCCAAAAAGTAGAAGAGGAGGGAATACTCCCCAATTCATTCTATGAAGCCAACATCACCCTAATACCAAAACCAGGCAAATACCCCACCAAAAAAGAAAACTGTAGACCAATATCCCTGATGAACATAGGTGCAAAAATACTCAACAAAATATTAGCAAACCGAATTCAAAAACGCATCAAGAGGATCATACAACATGACCAAGTGGGATTCATCCCATGGATGCAAGGATGGTACAACATTGGAAAATCCATCAACACCATCCACCACATCAACAAAAAGAAGGACAAAAACCACATGATCATCTCCATAAATGCTGAAAAAGCATTTGACAAAATTTAACATCCATTCATGATAAAAACTCTCAACAAAATGGGCATAGAGGGCAAGTACCTGAACTTAATAAAGACCATATATGATAAACCCACAGCTAACATCATACTGAACAGCGAGAGGCTGAAAGCTTTTCCTCCGAGATTCGGAACAAGACAGGGATGTCCACACTGCCCACTGTTATTCAACGTGGTACTGGAGGTCCTAGCCATGGCAATCA
The DNA here is from genome assembly GCF_040802235.1 of Manis javanica. Lineage (NCBI taxonomy): Eukaryota > Metazoa > Chordata > Mammalia > Pholidota > Manidae > Manis > Manis javanica. Next base: position 120,984,084 of record NC_133160.1, on the reverse strand, counting down.
GACAAAACAAAGAAATGCAAGGAATCCAGATTGGTTAAAGAAGAAGTCAAACTGTCACTATTTGTAGATGACATGATATTGTACATAAAAAACCCTAAAGAGTCCACTGCAAAACTACTAGAACTAATATCGGAATTCAGCAAAGTTGCAGGATACAAAATTAACACAGAAATCTGTAGCTTTCCTATACGCTAACAATGAACTAATAGAAAGAGAAATCAGGAAAACAATTCCATTCACAATATCATCAAAAAGAATAAAATACCTAGGATAATCCCAACCAAGGAAGTGAAAGACCTATACCCTGAAAACTACAAGACACTCTTAAGAGAAATTAAAGAGGTCACTAATAAATGGAAACTCATCCCATGCTCCTGGCTAGGAAGAATCAATATCATCAAAATGGCCATTCTGCCCAAAGCAATATACAGATTCGATGCAATCCCTATCAAATTACCAACAGCATTCTTCAATGAACTGGATCAAATAGTTCAAAAATTCATATGGAACCGCCAAAGACCCCGAAAAGCCAAAGCAATCCTGAGAAGAAAGAATAAAGTGGGGGGGGGGATCTCATTCCCCAACTTTAAGCTCTACTACAAAGCCACAGTAATGAAGACAATCTGGTACTGGCACAAGAACACAGCCACAGACCAGTGGAACAGAATAGAGACTCCAGACATTAACCCAAACACATATGGTCAATTAATATTCGATAAAGGAGCCATGGACATTCAATGGGGAAATGACAGCCTCTTTTCAGCAGCGTGTGTTGGCAAAACTGGACAGCTACATGGAAGAGAATCAAACTGGATCACTGTCTAACCCCATATATAACAGTAAACTCCAAGTGGATCAAAGACGTGAATGTAAGTCATGAAACCATAAAACTCTTAGAAAAAAACATAGGCAAAAATCTCATTAACATAAACATCAGTGACTTCTTCATAAACATATCTCCCCGGGCAAGGGAAACAAAGGTAAAAATGAACAAGTGGGACTGTATCAAGCTAAAAAGCTTCTGTACAAGAAAGGACACCATCAATAGAACAAAAAGGTATCCTACAGTATGGGAGAACATATTCATAAATGACAGATCTGATAAAGGATTGACATCCAAAATATGTGAAGAGCTCATACACCTCAACAAACAAAAAGCAAATAATCCAATTAAAAAATGGGCAGAGGAGCTGAATAGACAGTTCTCTAAAGAAGAAATCCAGATGGCCAACAGGCACATGAAAAGTTGTTCCACATCCCTAATCATCAGAGAAATGCAAATTAAAACCACAATGAAATATCACCTCACACCAGTAAGGACTGCCACCATCCCAAAGACAGACAACAACAAATGTTGGTCAGGTTGTGGAGTAAGGGGAACCCTCCTACACTGCTGGTGGGAATGTAAACTAGTTCAACCATTGTGGAAAGCACTATGGAGGTTCCTCAGAATGCTCAAAATTGAAATACCATTTGACCCAGGAATTCCACTTCTAGGAATTTACCCTAAGAATGCATCACTCCAGTTTGAAAAAGACAGATGCGCCCCTATGTTTATGCTGCACTGTTTACAATAGCCAAGATATGGAAGCAACCTAAATTTCCATCAGTAGATGAATGGTTAAAGAAGATGTGGTACATATACACAATGGAATATTACGCAGCCATAAGAAAAAAACAGATCTTACCATTTGCAACAACCTGGATGGAGCTAGATGGTATTATGCTCAGTGAAATAACCCAGGCGGAGAAGGACAAGTACCAAATGATTTCACTCATATGTAGAGTATAAGGACAAAGGAAAAATGAAGGAACAAAACAGCAGGAGAATCACAGAACCCAAGAATGGACTAATAGTTACCAAAGGGAAAGGGACTGGGAACGATGGATGGGAAGGGAGGGATAAGGGCGGGGAAAAAGAAAGAGGACATTACGATTAGCATGTATAGTGCGTGGGGGGCATGGGGAGGGCTGCGCTGCACAGAGAAGACAAGTAGTGATTTTACAGCATCTTACTACGCAAATGGACAGTGACTGTGAAGGGGTATATGGGGGGAACTTGGTGAAGGGGGGAACCTAGTAAACATAATGTTGTTTCTGTAATTGTTGATTAATGATACGAAAATAAAATAAAATAAAGGTAAAATAATTTATCTTTATAAACTGTTAACTATATAATTTATAATCTATAAATTTAAATATAAATTATTTATCACAATACTTTATATAATCTCCATAATCATTCAATAAATAATATAATATTATTTTTTCTTATAAAACTTCATGGATTAGGAAGTTTTGATTAACACGGCTTTGTAAACTTTAGTTGGACTAAAATTTTTTACTGAATTCTGTGACAAAATATTTACTGTCTATTGGAGCCTCCCTTTGTATGGCATACATATCTAACTCACAATGTAATTCATTTACTGATTAAGAGGTAAGTCTATCCATAGTTAAACAGCTCAATGAATTACCAGCAATTCTGGAGTTATGTTTTCAACAATTGATGACATTGTTGGCACTGTTCCTAATATAGCTCAATAACTACACATGCTAAAACAAACTTCTGTTTTCATTGCAAAATTCAAACCTATTTTTGGAAATTGCCATTCTATTTCTTATGTGCATATTTTCCACCTACAGATTTTGCATTAATGTCATTCATAATTACCATGATGTTTTTATTTCCTGTAATTTATAAATACTTGTTAATGTGTAGCAGTGACCACTGTGCCGTGGGGAATCTTTGCACTTTACAAAAATAGAGAAAGTTCAATATTACTTCAGCTGCTACTTTTTAAATGGGAATGCAATGATTTGTCAGAAATGTCTAAAGCAAAGGGTCAAAATGATTATCTCCTAGAGCACTTATTTTACCCTGAGATTATGTCAAAACATTTCAGCTTTTATCCTCTTAAAAATCATCACAAGGATGGACATCTGAAATCATATAATATGGTCAGGCAATATTATATTTTATGTGGACATAAAATAATCTTTAGAAAATTCACATGATTCAGTTGACTGAAAATTTATGTATGTGGGTATGTATCTGTGTTATTTGAAAATTTAGAATCTGGTAATCTTAGCACACAGATACATTTGAAATAAGGAGGAGTAAGCTGGAAAATTGCAAGGAAAAGTTATTCTATTGTGGCTGTGTCTCTAACTGCCCATTCTTTGTCTAACCCATTATAACATCAAACTGTGCACTTTAATATATATCAAATATCAGGTTAAAGCAACTGATTAAAGCAACTGTTTAAACTGCTTCTGCAACATATAGTTGGATTAGAGCAAGTAATATAGCTATTTCATTGGTTGTGGCTATATTTAGAATAATATCTGTGAGGACAAGTAAATATCATAGTTTAATATTAAACTAACTGATGAGAACACTTCCAACCAGGTGTTCCATTTTAGTGCAAGCTGTTTTCTATAACAAGAATATGAAGATAGAAGAAAGACTGTTAGTTTCTTTGAGATGAAAAATCATAAAATCTGTAGTTATATTCATTCCATCAGCAGTTAACTAATGGAATGAATTTTGCTTGGAAAACATTTTTTAAGAACTATTTGTTTGAGAGACTGAGCTGTGACTGACAGGCCCTTTGACCTCACAGTCAGAAAATACACTTTTTGAGATTCCTATCAAAAGTGACATGAAAATATGCCCCATTCCAACTTTGGCATCATTCTGTGCATCTCTTCTTAGAAATTCTCGTGATATAGATGACAACAAAATAGTGAGATAAATATTTGTCATTTTGTCCACTTACTTGGAGAGCCTGGAGTATTTCTGAAACATTATGGCACCAATGTTATGAAATCTCCCAATTGTTGAAATTGACAGGCTATCACGTCTTAAAAATTAAAACCAAACATTTAAAATTTTTTGAAATGATGTAATAAAATTTTATCTAAAGCTAAAAAATGGAATTGTTTTTCTTGCCCTCAGACAATGGAAGCTGGCTCTCAGGCCTTTGGACTTGGACTGAACTATACCACCAGCTTTCCTCGTTCTCCAGCTGGTGTGACCCAATTCCTGTAATAAATTTTTATATTGATTCTGTTTCTCTGGAAAAGCCTAATGCAACCTTTTTTCTCCAAAATTTGTGCCATTCATTTGGCTTTCAGAAGCTTTTTCTGTGAAGTAGTAGTTAGTAAATAAGAATAATATATAATTCTAGAGCTCCTGTACTCTTTATTCTTTCAGTAATTAAGTAAATGAGAAATAATAAAGAACATTCATATTTTGGCTTGGAATTATTTTTTCTCAAGATTTGAATTATCTTCATGATTGCTTAAATTATTAAATACAAATAGCCAAAATATATTTTAGTAGCAACTGTTAGTTTGGAAAACATTAAAGGAAATTTTGCGATTATAGATTGTTATCTTTGGAAATTAGCAGAGACTTGATAGCATATTAGCTAAGCATAGTAGGTAAAAATACAAATGAGGAGAAACATTCAGGTCACCAGTGATCAGAATTGCAAAAATTACCAAGTGTCATCAATTTATTATCTAATCTCATTAAAACCATTGCCTAATTTTGCATATTTGAGAATTCTCTAACATCTATCTATCTATCTATCTATCTATCTATCTATCTATCTATCTATCTATCTATCTATCTATCTATCTATCTCTATCTATCTATCTCTCAGTCTCTCTCAACAGTAACAAACCAGGTTAAAAGTTGTAAAACTATTTTATGATATGGATGATTTTGAACTCTTGTCATATGAATTTACTAGATATTATGGTAAAACTATTATGCTTTACTCTGTGGTAATGATAGAGCTTAGAACACAAATACTTCAAATTTTTTTTTTGCCATTGATTTTGAACTTCTCTTTAGTCTAACTAATTAATGTTACCAGTGACAACAATTTAAAATTTCGTTTCTTGCTTTTCTTAAGCACTACTTTGTGAATAAGCTAAAATTATTGTTTGAAAGACTGACTACAGGATAGAAAATAAGAGGAATTTGTTTTGATATCATTTGTGATTGAATCTAAATAATTAAAAGTTGGTTTAGTAGTCAACAATTTATTTTTAGAGTAATAATTAAGAAGAAAGCTTTGTTTTTAGTATATATATTTAAAAAAGTTTATAATCAGAATAGAGTAGCATAATTCTTTAGCATCCAGAGATACATACTAAGCAAATATTCAAATTAAACTTTTAAAACATGAATTCAAAAGACAGCGGTACTCATGAAGATACTGCAGTTTGTTTCGATTTAGATCCATTGTTGGTGAAAATATTACTGACCCTTTTTCTGGTAAGTAAGCAAAGAAGGTGTTACATGAGGAATCAAAGGACTTTTTCCACCTTACAAATCTATTTACTAGCCAAGAAATACAAATCGCTTCTCTCCTTGTTTTGTGTGCCAGAATATCGGAAAAAGTACCCTTCTTATAAAGCTTCTAGGCAACTAAATATCACTAGAAACTGCATTTTAGATAAACGGGTTTTCCATTATTCTTCTGAAATTTGAAAGATCACAAAATAATTATCACTGTAGGAAATTAGTACTTTTATTTTGCTTTATACATTTTTCCTGATTGTTTTGCTTTAAATTAATGGCACTCTGCATATAAGAATTATAGAATCTAAAGATACTGAGTGTAGTGTTAAATTAATCTGTGTGATTTATTACAAATCTTATAATGACCCCTGCTCATGCAGGGTCTGAGAGCATAGCCATAGTGGTTTATGTGCCACTATGCAACTCACTGACCTTTCACCCTCTGGGTTTTAAAATCATTTTGTGGAACTCTGAGAACACTGTTAACCCCAACCAGCACTACATTCCTTGTCTTTGTATTTTATCTTCAGCTGCCTCTTTTCAAAATATCCACACAAATCATGATGTCTATTTTTGTAACAGTTCTTTTTTATTGAAATATAGTTGATACACAATGTTTTATTGGTTTTAAGGATATAACACAGTGGTTCTACAGTTACATACATTATTAAGTCCTCACCCCTCCTAGTTCAGTTACTGTCTCTCACCATGGAAAGGTGTTAACAGAACCATTGGCTATATTGTCCATGCTATACTACCACCCCTGTGACCAACTTATACTACAAGATTTTTGTGCCCCTTTATCACCCTCATCCTTGCCACCCACCCATTCCAACCCATCCCCAATGGTAACCACCAGTCACTTCTCGGTCTCTTTGAGTCTACTGCTGTTTTGTTCATTTTCTTTTGTTTTGTTTTTAGGTTCCACAAGTAAAGGAAATCATATATTTGTCTTTTTCTGCCTGGTTTATTTCAGTTAGCATAATACCCTCTAGACTCATCCATGTTGTTGACAAATGGCAGAATTTCTTTCTTTTTTATGGCTGAATAATATTCCATTGTGTATCTACCACCTCTTCTTTAACGATTTATCTATTGATGGACACTTTGGTTGCTCATATATCTCGGCCATAGTAAATTGCAGCAATAAACATAGGGGTTCATATATCTTTTCAAATCAGGGATTTTGTTTTCTTTGGGTAAATTCCTAGAAGTACAGTAACTGGGTGGTATGGTATTTCTATTCTAAGTTTTTTGAGGAACTTCCATACTGCTTTCCTCAGTGGCTGCACCAATTTATATTCTCATCAACAGTATAGGAGGGTTCCCTTTTCTCCACAGTCTCTCCAACACTATTTCTTGTCTTTTGGATAGTGGCCATTATAACTGGTGTGAGGTGACATCTCATTGTGGTTTTGATTTGCATTTCCCTTAGGCTTAGCAAGGTGGAGCATCTTTTCATGTGACAGATGGCCATCTGCATTTCTTCTCTGGAGAAATGTTCAGGTCCTCTACTCATTTTTTAATTGGAGTATTTGTTTCTTTGGCATCCTTTATATATTTTGGATGTTAACCTTCATCAGATAAATCATTTACAAATATGTTCTCTCATACTGTAGGCTGCCTTTATGTTCTGTTGATGGCCTCCTTTGCTGTGCAGAAGCTTTTTAGTTTGGTGTAGTCCCACTTGTTCATTTTTTGTTACCTTGCCTGGGGAGATGTGTCCAGAAAAAAAATGTTCATACTTGCGTACAAGAGATTTTTGCCTGTGTTTTCAACTAAGAGTTTTACGGCTTCATGTCTTATATTTAGATCTTTAATTGTTTGTGTTATGTGTATGGAGTCAGGTAGTACTCTAGCTTCATTCTCTTGCATGTAGCTCTCCAATTCTCCCAACATCACTTATTGATGAGACTGTCTTTCCCCATTATATATTCATAGCTCCTTTATCCTATGTTAATTGGTCATATATGTGTGGGTATTTCTAAGCTGTCTGTACTGTTCCATTGATGTATAGATCTGTTCTTGTGCCAATACCTACTGTTTTGATTACTGTAGCTTTGTAGTACAGTTTGAAGTAGAGCATGACAGACCCAGCATTATACCTTCTCAAGATTGCTTTGGCTATTCAGGGCCTTTTTGATTCCTTATGAATTTTAGGATTATTTTCTCCAGTTCATTGAAAAATGCCATTGGTGTTCTGTAGGGCTTGCACTCAGTCTGTACATTGTTTTGGGCAGGATGGCCATTTTGACAGTATTAATTTTCCCTATCTCTGAGTATGGGATATATTTCCATTTATTTGTATCTTTCTTAATGTATTTCATCAGTGTCTTACAGTTTTCAGAATACAGGTCTTTCACTTCATTGGTTAGGTGTAATCCTAAGTATTTTATTCTTTTTATGCAATTGTAAATGGAATTGTTTTTTTGATTTCACTTTCTACTAGTTCATTGTTAGTATATAGGAATACAGCAGATTTCTGTGTATTAATTTTGTATCCTGAAAATTTGCTGAATCCAGTTATTAGTTCTAATAGTTTTTTGATGGAGTCTTTAGGGTTTTCTATGTATAGCATCATGTTATATGCAAATAGTCACAGTTTTACTTCTTCCTTATCAGTTTGCTCTTTATCTCTTTGTCTTGTCTTGTCCTGGCTAGGACCTTCAGTACTATGTTGAATAAAAGTGGTACAAGTGGGTATCCTTGTCTTACTCCTGAACTTAGAGGAAAAGCTTCAGTTTTTCACAGGTTAGTATGATGTTAGCTGTGTGTTTGATATATAATGCTTTTATTATGTTCCCTCTGTTTTCTATCTTTTTTTCTTTTCTTTTCTTTTTTATTTTGGTATCACTAATCTACAATTACAGAAAGAGCATTATGTTTACTAGGTTCCCCCCTTCACCAAGTCCCCCCTACATACCCCTTCACAGTCACTGTCCATCTGTGTAGTAAGATGCTATAAAATCACTACTGGTCTTTTCTGTGTAGCACAGCCCTCCCCGTGTCCCCCACGCACTATACATGCTAACGCAATGCCCTCTTTCTTTTTCCCCACCCTTATCCCTCCCTTCCCACCCATCATCCCCAGTCCCTTTCCCTTTGGTATCTATTAGTCCATTTTTGGGTTCTGTGATTCTGCTGCTGTTTTGTTCCTTCATTTTTCCTTTGTCCTTATACTCCACATATGAGTGAAATCATTTGATACTTGTCCTTCTCCGCCTGGCTTATTTCACTGAGCATAATACCTTCTAGCTACATCCATGTTGTTGCGAATGGTAAGATCTGTTTTTTTCTTATGGCTGCGTAATATTCCATTGTGAATATGTACCACATTTTCTTTATCCATTCATATACTGAAGGACATTTAGGTTGCTTCCATATCTTGGCTATTGTAAACAGTGCAGCAATAAACATAGGGGTGTATCTGTCTTTTTAAAACTGGAGTGCTGCATTCTTAGGGTAAATTCCTAGAAGTGGAATTTCTGGGTCAAATGGTATTTCTATTTTGAGCATTCTGAGGAACCTCCATAGTGCTTTCCACAATGGTTGAACTAGTTTACATTCCCACCAGCAGTGTAGGAGGATTCCCCTTTCTCTGCAACCTCGCCGACATTTGTTGTTGCTTGTCTTTTCGATGATGGCAATCCTTACTGGTGTGAGGTGATATCTCATTGTGGTTTTAATTTGCATTTTTCTGATGATTAGTGATGTGGAGCATCTTTTCATGTGCCTGTTGGCCATCTGGATTTCTTCTTTAGAGAACTGTCTATACAGCTCCTCTGTCCATTTTTTAATTGGATTATTTGCTTTTTGTTTGTTGAGGTGTATGAGCTCTTCACATATTTTGATGTCAATCCTTTATCGGGTTTGTCATTTATGAATATGTTCTCCTATACAGTAGGATACCTTTTTGTTCTGTTGATGGTGTCCTTTACTATACAGAAGCTTTTTAGCTTGATATAGTCCCACTTCTTCATTTTTGCCTTTGTTTCCCTTGCCCGGGGAGATATGTTCATGAAGAAGTCACTGATGTTTATGTTAATGAGATTTTTGCCTATGTTTTTTTCTAAGAGTTTTATGGTTTCATGCCTTACATTCACGTCTTTGATCCACTTGGAGTTTACTGTTGCATATGGGGTTAGACAGTGATCCAGTTTGATTCTCTTCCATGTAGCTGTCCAGTTTTGCCAACACAAGCTGCTGAAAAGAGACTGTCATTTCCCCCATTGAATGTCCATGGCTCCTTTATCAAATATTAATTGACCATATATGTTTGGGTTAATGTCTGGAGTCTCTGTTCTGTTCCACTGGTCTGTGGCTGTGTTCTTGTGCCAGTACCAGATTGTCTTCATTACTGTGGCTTTGTAGTAGAGCTTAAAGTTGGGGAACGAGATCCCCCCCACTTTATTCTTCCTTCTCAGGATTGCTTTGGCTTTTCGGGGTCTTTGGTGGTTCCATATGAATTTTTGAACTATTTGATCCAGTTCATTGAAGAATACTGTTGGTAATTTGATAGGGATTGCATCGAATCTGTATACTGCTTTGGGCAGAATGGCCATTTTGACGATATTGATTCTTCCTAGCCAGGAGCATGGGATGAGCTTCCATTTATTAGGCACCTCTTTAATTTCTCTTAAGAGTGTCTTGTACTTTTCATCGTATAGGTCTTTCACTTCCTTGGTTGGGATTATCCTAGGTATTTTATTCTTTTTGATGCTATTGTGAATGGAATTGTTTTCCTGATTTCTCTTTCTATTAGTTCATTGTTAGTGTATAGGAAAGCTACAGATTTCTGTGTTAATTTTGTATCCTGCAACTTTGCTGAATTCCTATATTAGTTCTTGTAGTTTTGCAGTAGAGTCTTTAGGTTTTTTATGTACAATATCATGTCATCTGCAAATAGTGACAGTTGGACTTCTTCTTTACCAATCTGGATTCCTTGTATTTCTTTGTTTTGTCTGATTGCCATGGCTAGGACCTCCAGTACCACATTGAATAAAAGTGTGGAGAGTGGGCATCCTTGTCTTGTTCCCAATCTCAGAGGAAAAGCTTTCAGCCTCTCACTGTTCAGTATGATGTTAGCTGTGGGTTTATCATATATGGCCTTTAGTATGTTCAGGTACTTGCCCTCTGTGCCCATTTTGTTGATAGATTTATCATAAATGGATGTTAAATTTTGTCAAATGCTTTTTCAGCATCTTAGGAGATGATCATGTGGTTTTGTCCTTCTTTTTGTTGATGTGGTGGATGACGTTGATTCATTTTCCAATGTTGTACCATCCTTGCATCCATGGGATGAATCCCACTTGGTCATGTTGTATGATCCTCTTGATGTATTTTTGAATTCAGTTTGCTAATTTTTTATTGAGTATTTTTGCATCTACGTTCATCAGGGATATTGGTCTGTAGTTTCTCTTTTGGTGGGGTCTTTGCCTGGTTTTGGTATTAGGGTTATGTTGGCTTCATAGAATGAATTGGGGAGTATTCCCTCCTCTTCTACTTTTTGGAACACTTTAAGGAGAATGGGTGTTATGTCTTCTCTGTATGTTTGATAAAATTCTGAGGTAAATCCATCTGGCCCAGGGGTTTGGTTCTTGGGTAGTTTTTTGATTACTGCTTCAATTTCATTGCTGGTAATTGGTCTGTTTAGATTTTGTGTTTCTTTCTGGGTCAGTCTTGGAAGGGTGCATTTTTCTAAGAAGTTGTCCATTTCTCCTAGGTGTCCCAGCTTGTTAGCATATAGGTTTTCATAGTATTCTCTAATAATTCTTTGTATTTCTGTGGGGTCCATCATGATTTTTCCTTTCTCATTTCTAATTCTGTTGCTGTGTGTTGAGTCTCTGCTTCTCTTAATAAGTCTGGCTAGAGGCTTATCTATTTTGTTTATTTTCTTGAAAACCCAGCTCTTGGTTTCATTGATTTTTTTCTATTGTTTTATTCTTCTCATTTTTATTTATTTCTTCTCTGATCTTTATTAGGTCCCTCCATCTGCTGACCTTAGGCCTCATTTGTTCTTCTTTTTCCAATTTTGATAATTGTGACATTAGACTATTCATTTGGGATTTTTCTTCCTTCTTTAAGTACGCCTGGATTGCTATATACATTCCTCTTAAGACTGCTTTTGCTGCATCCCACAGAAGTTGGTGCATTGTGTTATTGTCATTTGTTTCCATATATTGCTGGACCTCCATTTTAAATTGGTCATTGATCCATTGATTATTTAGGAGTGTGTTGTTAAGCCTCCATGTGTTTGTGAGCCTTTTTGCTTTCTTTGTACAATTTATTTCTAGTTTTATGCCTTTGTGGTCTGAAAACTTGGTTGGTAGGCTTTCAATCTTTTGGAGTTTACTGTGGTTCTTTTTGTGGCCAAGTATGTGTTCTATTCTGGAGAATGTTCCATGTGCACTTGGGAAGAATGTGTATCCTGTTGCTTTTGTATGTAGAGTTCTATAGATGTCTATTAGGTCCATCTGTTCTAGCATGTTGTTCAGTGCCTCTGTGTCCTTAATTATTTTCTGTCTGGTGGATCTGTCCTTTGGAGTGAGTGGTGTGTTGAAGTCTCCCAAAATGAATGCATTGCATTCTATTTCCTCCTTTAATTCTGGTAGTATTTGTTTCACATAAGTTGGTGCTCCTGTATTGGGTGCATATATATTTATAATGGTTATATCCTCTTGTTGGACTTAGCCCTTTATCATTATGTAATGTCCTTCTTTATCTTTTGTTACTTTATTTTGAAGTCTATTTTGTCTGATACTAGTATTGCAACACCTGCTTTTTTCTCTCTGTTGTTTGCATGAAATATCTTTTTCCATCCCTTGACTTTAAGTCTGTGCATGTGTTTGGGTTTGAGGTGAGTCTCTTGTAAGGAGAATATGGATATGTCTTGCTTTTTTATCCATTCTATTACTCTGTGTCTTTTGATTGGTGCATTTAGTCCATTTACATTTAGGGTGATTATTGAAAGATATGTACTTATAGCCATTGCAGGCTTTAGATTTGTGGTTACCAAAGGTTCAAGGTTAGCTTGTTTACTACCTTACTGTCTGATCTCACTCACTTATCGAGCTGTTACAAACACAGTCTGATGATTATTTCTTTGCTTCTTTTTCCTCCTCCTCCATTCTTCATATGTTGGGTGTTTTGTTCTGTGCTCTTTTTAGGAGTGCTCCCATCTAGAGCAGTCCCTCTAAGATACCCTGTAAAGGTGGTTTGTGGGAGGCAAATTCCCTCAGCTTTTGCTTGTCTGGGAGTTGTTAAATCCCTCCTTCATATTTAAATGATAATCATGCTGGTTAAGGTATCCTTGGTTCAAGGCCCTTGTGTTTCATTGCATTAAATATATCATGCCATTCTCTTCTGGCCTGTAAGGTTTCTGTTGAGAAATCTGATGATAGCCTGATGGGTTTTCTTTGTAGGTGACCTTTTTACTCTCTCTGGGTGCCTTTAATACTCTGTCCCTGTCTTTTATCTTTGCTATTTTAATTATTATGTGTCTTGGTGTTGTCCTCTTTGGGTCCAGTGTCTCAGGAGTTCTGTGTACCTCCGTAGTCTGAGCAACTATTTCCTCCCCCTTTGGGTAGTTCTCAGCAATTATTCTTTCAAAGACACTTTCTATCCCTTTTTCTCTCTCTTCTTCCTCTGGTACCCCTATAATATGGATATTGTTCCTTTTGGATTGGTCACACAGTTCTCTTAATATTGTTTCATTCCTGGAGGTCCTTTTATCTCTCTGTGCATCAGCTTCTATGCGTTCCTGTTCTCTGGTTTCTATTCCATCAATGGCCTCTTGCATCTTATCCATCTGCTTTTAAATCCTTTCAGAGTTTGTTTCCCTTCTGTAATCTCCCTCCAGACATCTGTGATGTCCCTCTGGGTGTCTGTAATCTCCCTCCAGACTTCATCCCTTAGCTCTTGCATATTTCTCTGCAGCTCTGTCAGCATGTTTATGAGTTTTATTTTGAATTCTTTTTCAGGTAGTCTGGTTAGGTCTGCCTCTTCAGATCCTTTCTCAGGTGTAACTATCTTGGTCTTGACCAGTATTTATTGCCTTTCATGGTGATTGCAGTGTCTGTAGGCATGTTGCAGGTGTGTCAGCTGAGAGAATAAAGTCCTTTCCTGCTTGCTGAATGCCTTGCACTTCTCCGCTGCCTGTGATGGTTACCCGCACTCCTGGAGCTGCCACCGGGTTAATCTCCTAAGCTGCTGTGGGCAGGGTGTCCGTCAGAGCAGCATGGAGCCCTGCGGGGAGTGGCAGGCACCCCAGGTGTGCTCCTCCATGCTAGTGGCGACCCTGCTGGGCAGCTGTGTGGCAGCAGTGGTGTCTGGGTCTGTCCCGGGCGGTTGTGCATTGTGCTTGGTTTCCGGTCAGCTCCTGGGAGCATGCCTGCTCCCTCTGGCTCCGCTGCCAGTGTGCACTAGGCTTTTCCATGCAGGCTTCTACCGGGCTCTGGCTTCACTGCCACTGGTGCACGCGAGCTGCACCTGGGTTTTTTGGTCACACCGCTGTGGGCTAGGCCTGCGGCGCATGGATCTGCTCACAGTATCTTCTAGCGCTTCTGCCCTCGGCACACGCTCCCACTCTCCTGCTACTGGGCCCATGTGTCGGGGTCCACGCCAGCTGGAGGAATGACTGGCAGGCTGCCTAGTCCTGTGAGGGGCTTCAGAGCTGCACTGCCTCCGTTTGGGGCGCCTAAGTTTCCCTGGTACTCCCAGCTGCCGCGACAACTTTGTCCAGCTATGGGGTCCCTGTCTCTTTAAGACTTGCAGAAAGCACTTGCTTTTCTTTTGTCTCAGGGATGCCGTTTGGGGGGACCTGCCCACAGGTTTTGCTTTTCCATTTCTCTTATATCCAGCACCCTGTGCACCTTGTGTCTGCATTCCAGGTGTGGATTTCTAGAGCTGGTTGTTTAGCAGTCCTGGGCTTTCACTACCTCCCTGTTCTGATTCCTTTCTTCCCACCAGGTTTTGGGGTGGGGGAGCATTTGGGTCCTGCCTGGCCGCGGCTTGTATCTTACTCCCTTCGTGTGATGCTGAGTTCTCGCAGATGTAGATGTATCCTGGCTGTCGTACTGCATCCACTGGTGTTTCCTTTAGGAATAGTTGTATTTATTGTATTTTCATAAATATGTATGTTTCGGGGAGAAGATTTCCTCTGAACTACTCAGGCTGCCATCTTCCTGGGATCCTCCCCTGTTTTCTTGACAGTTTTTATCATGAATGGGTGCTAAATTTTGTCAAATGCTTTTTCAGCATTTATTGTTATGATCATTTGGTTTTAATTCTTCCTTTTGTTAATGTGGTATATCATTGAAAATAGCTGATGAATACACCCATTATCTGGGCTTCAGGTGAATAAAATATTTTACAATTTTAATGAAGATATTATATTTTAGTTGTTCAATAGATATAAACTTACAATTGTACAAAATAAGTAATTTCCAGAGATCTTTACAAGATAGTACCTATAGTTAACAGTAAGCTATTATCTACTTAAAATTTTGTTAAGAAGGCAAATCTCGTATTAAGTATTCCTATCACAAAAAATATAAACAAAACAAACTCAGATCTCCAAAACAAACCCAAAGACACAGGAAACCTAGAGGTGATAGATATGTTTATTACCTAGATTGTGGCGATCATATCCTGTGTGTATGTATATGTCCAAACTTACCAAATTGTATGTATTAATTATGTGCAGTTCTTTTTTTGTATACCAATTATACCTCAATAAATCTGGGGAAAAATAATGATACTTATAGCTAAGCTGTAACCTTTATTGCCTTTTCAGAAAAAAAGTAGGAGAAGGAAGAAGTGGAGAAGGAAGAAATGGCACAAATATTTACTATTTAGAAAGTATTTACTTCTCATCACAAGGAAAAAATTGTAACTACAGTGACAGATGTTAATTAGACTTACTATCATGATCATTTCTCAGTATATACAAATATCAATTCATTATATTGTATACTTGAAGCTAGTATAATATAATGTGCCAATTAAACCTAAATTAAAAAACAGAAATTTAGTATTTATTTACTATTATGACAAAGAAACTGAATATACTTAGTACCAAATAAATAGCTGTTAGTCAAACACAACCAACTGGAGCTGACAAACTAGTTATTTAACATCAGGTTCATTAGAAAAGTATTTGATGGGAGTTTTTGTATATGTCAGTGATCAAAAATCACCAAGAACGTACCTGTAGTTGAGCAAATTGGGCTTATTACTCATTGCAGTGAGAGAGAAAGCATGCCATGGGAAATCATGAGGCATCTCAGTAATTGGTTATTTAAATTGACTTATGGGATCTGGGCTTATGGTAGGAGATTTTGAGGAAGCTTTAAGGAAGCAAGGCTTCACTTTGTGTTGAATGTTGCTAGGAAATAGGGCCAATTCTAGATTATCTGAATAAATCATATCTAGAAAGATGGGAAACCAAAACCCACCTAAAATACCTGAGGATTCAATGAGAGGAGGGTAGCAGAGTGATTAACTATTTTACAAGCACAATATAATTTACTTACAATAATAAATATTGCTATTTTTGCTTAATTTATTATTATTATAGTGTTAAAAAAGACTTGGTCATTATATATGTCTCTATAATCTATACTTTTTTTGTTCCTACAGTCTGTCATTAAATGAATAAAATTTACTAATCCTTAATGATTTTATATCTCTAACTTGATTATCCTCAGAGTATGTTTTTCAGTTCTTATAGGAATAGCAGTATGTGAACCAATAAAAGTAATTTAAATTATCACTGCATTCTCTCTATAGGGTACTTTTTATGATACGTAATATAGCAAGGCATATGTCATTCTAGATGTGAAATAAATTTAGACCCTAAAGCATATCTCAAGAGAAGTTTGTGTAAATTATATCAATTGTCTTTTAGTGGTGAAAAGATGACTTTCAAGTTAACTAGTCCTGGAATTTCTAGCTCTGCCATTTATTAAGGTTGATCTTTATTAAGGCTGATATAAAAGGAATTATTTAACTCACTAAGCTTCATTTCCTGGCCTTTAAAAATGACACCTGTAACATTTATTTTATTGATGTTTCTAAAGGAATACATGAAATAATGTATGTGCCATGCTAGGAATACAGTACTTTTTTCATGATAACTATTATTTTACTAATAAATACTTTAAAATCAGCTATTTCATAAAGGAATGGTAATATAGGCAAAAGATGGGGGACAAGGTTGTGATTCTGTTTCTTGGTATGCAGATATTACTATTTTACATGTGCAGTGATTCTGTCTTGAACGAAAGGAGGAATATTTTCTCAGAGTTACACTCAAAGCACCATCAAATAAATAATGGCACAGCATTTTAGATTTAAGTTGTTTCATATTTCATCAGAACTGTAACTTGAAATAGAATCACAGAAAGAGTAATTTGATAGATCTCATAATGACTTTTAAGCTAAGAAAATCTTATTCATACAACAGCCTGGGAGAAGTAATTCAGTAATAAGCTTTTAAGTGTAATATTAATGACAAGTTTTCCATTCTGTTAGTAGAGTAGGGGAAGAACAAATAACAGATAAATTCACAAAGATGTTAGATTTTTGGTTTCAGATTAAAATCTGGAGTAAACAATTAGAAACACACTTATAAACAAAGCAATTCTCATTCCCTCTATACTTGCAGCATTTGTTCATTTATTCATGGTTGCATTCTACAAATATATTTGATACATATTATGTTATCTGAACAAAATAAAAATGAAACTCTCATGTGGCTATCACTTAGTAACCTGAAAACTTACTTAGCAGTATTGAAGAAAACCATTTTATGCCACAGTGGTTGACCTAGTCACAAAAGAAAAAAAGAATGGAATATAAAGAAATAAATCATAAAGATTTAGCTTTCATTTTTTTATGTTCTTGTTTTAACTAAAAGTATTTTAAAAGCAATATATTTTTTTAAATTACCAGCCTGATCTCTATGGGTTTTCTCTTTTTTTGTCCTGTAAATATACTGTACAGAGTTGCAGATATAGACCAGCAATATCAGTTGCATCTACTTAAACTTGTTATCAAAAGTTAACATCATTTTAAACACAAGGAGTACTTGAATTTGAAAAATTTTTAGGGCAATACAATTTCACAGACCTCTAGTTTTCATCTAGTAGTATTTGGGTTACCACAGCAATTTACTAATTGGTATCCCTGATACTCTTTGGGTTTATCCCTTTCCAATCAGTTATTTAGTGAAACAAAAGTCCAGTATCACTGAAGCAATCATGAATATGAAAGCTCTTGCACAAAATCCTATTGGACTTCTTTAAATCTTCTCAGCAAATCAAACTTTCCTACCTGTTGCTTATGCCTGTCATTTTGCCATTTCACTCCCTATGGTCCAAACCAACTCATCTACTCAGGAAACTCTAGATCTTGCTGTATTATTCTTATCTGACCCTCCACACCCAGCATTTGGTGCGATTAAATCCAATTAGCACATCTGACCCTATCTAGATTTAAGCTCTGCTGAGATTTCCCTACTTGCTACAAGTCTCCTCAACATGCTTTTTGCCACAGGCTAGGTTATGGGACTCCTGACCCTCCCATTCTTTCTCTCTCTCTAGTACTTGCCCTAGTTAAATGCCTGTCTGTCTATATATTGTTTTTTTCCGTGGCCTGTAAGTTTTTGAGGGCTATTTGTTTTAGTTCCTAGATCATTTATGTAGTTGATGTAAAATATGTATTTGTTGAATAAATGAATCAATGAATAAAAAGAAATACCACTGTACAATTCCACTACCACTGTACAGGCCCACAGTTCTTTATGTAAAACCTATGGAAGCAAAAATGTCTCAGAATTCACAACTGTTTAGAAAGGCAATCTGTTCATGTGGTGTAAATACTACAGATTATGCAACAACCTGTAGATTCAAGGACAACATTAAGTAATAAAATATGTTAATGTTTTTGTAGTCCTACATATGCATATTCTTACTAAGTTCAAAAAATAGCCTCCTAACAAATTGGGATAAATGAATATCAATAAACAAACCCATTCAAATTGAAGTCAGATTTTACTGTCAAAAAGAGTTTTAGTTGAATTAGGCTGTTTAGTGAGTTACCAAATTAAAAAATACAAATAAACTAAAAATTAAATAAATACCTAACTAAATAAATAAGTAGTAAAATACAAAAATCTTTAGTTTTTAGGCTTTTCTTGATTTCAGAATTGTAGACTAAGGATTGTGGGTCTTTGCAAGTATATGAATTTTGCCCCAACTCAGGAATTACTAGGTTTTATGCGTTTTAAATATATTTATTTTCTAGTTATAAAAATGTATTTCAAAGTTTCAGGCTTTGTATATTTTGCTAAGAGCTGCATTTTCCTTGTGAATTACAAGACAACCTGAATTTATTTTTCTCCTAGTTATCATGTATATATACATATGAACTTTTAATGTATATAGATGAACTTTCATTCAAATATGAGTTTTCTGTATATGATAGAAGTATTAACCAGTTTGCTTATTAGACAAAAAAGTACCTTAAGATATATTTTTTCATTATTTTATTACAAACTTGTGAAAATTATTTCATCTCAAAAATGTAATTCTTTTCAAGTTATTTGTTCAATATATGTATATAGATTATCTTTCTTTTTATTCTCATGGCAATATTTCAAAACCAGACCAAGAAATTTCTTGTGGAATAGATCCCAGTTTCTCCAAGGCATGTTACTCTTGCAATTGCTTCCTTACATTAATGTATTCACTCATTGTATGAAATGAAAGGTAATTTGTCAGAGAGACTGATGCTTCTGACATATGCCACTCACTTGGAGTAGTTCCTCTTTTGTGGTATATCCACACTGTAACTCTTAAGCAGTTTTCTCTATACTGACTGAAGTTGAATTTAGTCACCTTTTGGAAAGGATGGATTTTTTTTGTGTCTGTGACTTTGCAGGTTATTTCCCTGCCACTGTGACATAGTCTATAAAACTTTTTACTACAGCTAAAGATAGTAAACATTTAAATAAAATTAAGAGATTGCAGTCCATGTAACCCCTCTGAAAGGCGACTGAAGAAAAGGAATTAATCTGATTCTGCTGTCTCCCAGTATGTGGTTGCAGACCACCAGTCTAGTAGCTCAGCTTTGTATATACTGCAGTTTAATATAGTACTTGAAAAGCAGCCAGCTAATGAGAAATTGCAGTAATCAAGTTGTTGGGGGGAAAAAAATCAATGTACTGAACAGACTTTCAATCTTCTTATAATACCAACACAAGCAAAGACAGGTAATGGTCTTCCTCTGCTCACAGCAATGTAAATGGGAGGAGTGGGAAAAAAGAAAAGTGACTTCATAGCTCTACAGGAAGAGATATCATTTAAAAGGCCATAAGGGTGTAAATAAATCCTAAAATCATGGAATTGAAATTTGCCATTTCTGTCAAATGTAAAATGAAATGATTATTATCTATGAAGCCATGTGAGAGTAAATAGAATATAACTTTATTATGTTAATTACCTATTATTGTTTGTGTGAGTTGAATTATAAGAAATTTGATTATAACCATTGTTGTAAAGTTAAATATAATTCAGGAAAAGTAACATAGTATAGTAATATTTAAATATAGGTCATTGCTAGTGAGTTACCATACATGGCTCAGTTAAATAAACCTTTTCAAATATGAGTATCCAGAGTAGCTTATATATTGCAAATTAAACCAAACCAAATTTAGAATCTTTCTTTCATTCACTGCACACTTTTTTTCTAGGAGGAAAAAAGTAGCAGGAACTGGGTGAGAGAGAATCAGAAGAATAAAAGAAGGAAGAAGAGGTAAGAAGATTTATAAACAAAATGGTGTTGACTAGTCTCTGGAGGGCAGCTAAGGCTTAAATCAATCTGAGGCTGTTCTTGAAATGCAGGCATACGTTTCCAAGCATTATATTAAAATTTCATGATCAATAACGCTGAAAGCTGCAGAACATACAAGCAAAATAAGTGCTGACAATTCACCAGCATCTGAATTTAATAAAATGTCATTCTCCATCCTCAGCAATAGTGCCAGGAGGAGATGGCTGCCCTGATTAGAATCTGTCAAATGAATCTCCATTTGTCAGGTAATAATAAACCCAGAATAGTACCTTTTGTCCGAGGTTGTGTTTACTCTCCACAATACAGCAGTCAATTCATATTCTAATATAATTCTACTGTTTTCAACACTGAGTCAACAAATCAAACAAAGAACTTTGTTCCCCCTGGGCAGAAAATCCAATATTATTTACAGATTTTGATTCTATATGTAGATAACATCTAGATTTGAGGATTAGGCCTGTCTGTTAGGCAGGTTTTTGTTCCAAGGGCTCTGTATATGCATTCACACATCACTCATCTAATGTAGTTTCATCATTTTTGGAGTCTGACTTGTTGCTTGTTAAGGACATGGAAAATGTTGCCTTCCACACTTACTGAAAAAGTCAGTTCCTTTTCACTTAAGATGTTCGGCATGGAACCAGCCACTAAAAGGTAAATATTTAGAAAAATAACCAGTTTGGGCTTAAAGGAAACTTCTGTCCATTTAATATGATTCGTAATGTCAGGCTAAACCTAGAAAAGCATGGTGATCTAGAAACTATTAACAGTTGAGTGAATGGCCGAAGTATGATTTCTACTGTCCTTTTTGTTTCTGAATAAGTAGCTTGAGAAAGACTGAAGAAGAACTTAATGGGCTTTTTAAGGAGCATTTTCTTCACAAAAATGCTATATTGCTATTTGTTTTTTGCTATTGTTAAATATTCCTGGACTCTTATAATTACTGTTAACACAGGGTACAGGAATAGTTCTGATAGGTATCCTTAAGGCTACTCATTTGCTTTGAGTACTGCTAGTATATAATTGATTTTCATAATAATAATTATTATTATTTTAGTTTTAAGGATCTAGGTCCTTGTTTCTAATCCTCCATCTTTCCCTCATATAGTCATTTTCAGAGCATATGGCCAATCATTATTTTACCTGGCAACTGCAATGAACTGATAATAGGAGGCAGGTTAGACAAAAATCAGTGATTATGAAAGGATGATTAAAGTCATATGTTAAATGCTCAGCATTTTCATTTCAGTTACTGCATGTTCACTGCTGGTGTCATAATGACTATTATAAATTTGTCCAATCATAATTTTATGTGACAGAGTTCCAAGCACTGTCTCAGGGAAAATGACAAAGTTGTTTTTCTGTTTCTAACTGACCAGTGATTTCTTCAAACTATGAGGTAGGATTTCTGATTTTCAGTCCAGCATTGAAGAAGCTTAGAAGTCATCACTTCATCCTAACAAGTCAAAACCTGGACAAACTGAAAATGAACAGCCCTTTTAAGATCCATCAAGGAAGTGAAGTCACAGGGAAAATAGACAAATACAGATAATCACAACTTTATAGGACTAGAAATTCAGGAGCAGAAACCTCTATAGGAATCAGTGCCAAGGTAGGAAGACCAGGACTGCCAATGATGAATTGCTGGCAGCTCATGTGGATCAGTCTGAGACTTAAAAACTCGAGGACTCAGTGATAGGGAAATCTGCTGCACTTTTATCAATTTTATTCCCAGGAACCCAGCATATTCATAGCAAAGATCAGAGAGAAATGCTATCATACTTCTGTAGTAAGAGGGGAAAAATAGCCATTTGAAATATGCTCAGAACATTCTGTTCTTCTTAACAAAGGCCTGTCCTTGGGAGAAACTATTTTACCAGAGCATAACCAATGGGAAGAACTTCTGTCTTCTCTAGCTTTTCTTTTCCACCTAAAGGGAGGAAAAAAAACCAAATCACTTGTGAAAGGTCACATCCTAGGGACACAGGTTCTCTTTAAAAAACTGATACCTAGTCAGAGCACTATAGAACATTTCCTGTCCCTCATATCTTACCACAATATCACTAATGGCCTATTTATCCTGCTTCCTTTTACCCTGTATATCAAGGCCAACTTTCACCAGTAAAGTATAAGGTGTACTACAAAGCATGCAATGTAGTTTGAAGAGATAGAGTAAGCATCAGAATCACACTGAGATATAGTAGAGAGGCTGGAATTATCATATCAAGAATTTAAAATAACTATGGATTATCTGTAACGGCTTTAATGGAAAAAGCAGACACATTCAAGAATAGTGGATAGTGTAACCAGAGAAATGGAAATTCTAAAAATCAAGAAGAGATGTTAGAACCCAAAACACTGTAGCAGAAATGAACAGTACTTGATGGACTCCTTATAGACCAGAAATAGCTGTGGAGAGAATCACAACTTGAGGATATATCAATAGAAATCTCCAAAACTGAAAGCAAAGAGAAAAAAAATATTGGAGAAAGAAAAATAGAACAAAATATACAAAAACTGTTGAACAACACAAAAGGTATAGCATAGGCATAATGGGCATACAGGAGAAGGACAAAGAGAGAAAGGAAGACAAAAATTTTGAAATGATAATGACTAAGAATTTCCCCCAAATTAATGCCAGACTCCAAATAACAGATCCAGAAAGCTCCAAAAGTACAAAGCAGGATATATGCCAAAATATCTGCACCTAGGCATACCAAATTCAAGCTGCAGAAAATCAAAGATAGAGAAAAATCTTGAACAAAGCTGGGGAAATATATACCTTAGCTGTACTGGAGCAAAGATAAGAACATCAGACTTCTCTGTAGAAACCATGAATTTAAGAAGAGAGTGGAGTGAGATATTTCAAGTGTTGGTAGAAAAATGAAAAGCAAGATGCCAACCTAGAATTTTGTACCAAATAACTTTTCCCTCAAAAGTGAAAGAAAAAATCTTTCTCAGGGGAAAATAAGTTCAGGGAATTTGTTTCTAGAAACTTGACTTTCAAGAAATGTTAAAAAATAAGTTCTTCATAGATACAGAAAATGACACAGGTCAGAAACTTGGATCTACCTAAATAAAGAAAGACATTAGAGAAGAATAAGTGATGATAAAATAAAAGTCTAACCTATGTGGCTATCAGATTTATTTTATAAATTACCCATGTTGAGCAAGATTCTGAGGACAGGAACAGACTTGCAGTGTTAAGGAAGATCTTTCTACAATTTGTAAAGAGTTAAAACAAATGACTTAAGAAAATTGTATGTGTCAATTTTGTCAATTTGACTAGGCTGTAGTACAGTACCCTTTGTTCAAATATTACTTTAGATGTTTCTGTGAAGGAAAGTTTTAAATGGGATTAACATTTAAGACAGTAGACTTCGAGTAAAGACATTAACTCTCTGTAATGTGGGTGGATTTCATCCAATATATTGAAGGCCATAATAGAAAAAGACCCACCTCTCAGCAAGAAGAGGGAATTCTGTTGGGAGACTGCCTTCAGACTCTAACTGCAACATTCCTTGGGTCTTCAGCCTGCCAACCTACCTTGCAGATTTTGGACTTTCCATGCCTACACGATTGCATGAGCCAAATTTTTATACTGAATCTCTTTCTATATATAACATACATGCTGTTGGTTCTGATTTTCTAGAGAATTCTAATACACTAAGAAGCCTTCTTTGAGACAATTTGTCATTATCACTGTCCATTCTTCTCTAAATGCACATATCCTTAGATTAAAAAAAAACAATTAGGATAAAAATCCTGTAATTTTCCTGTAAATGCAAAACAATAAAACTAAAAAGGGAGAATGAATGTTAATTTTTCAGCATCGCTGAATATTATCTTTTATATGTATCTTTTCCTCTTATTTTAAAGCCCTTTACATATTCTTTACTTATTTTCTCTTTGGATATCCACATTTAAGATTTCTCACTAAACAGGGTGTAACAAAGATTCACTGAGTTTGTTCACAGAGAAAAAAACAAGTGTTCAAATTTAAGTTAAACTTAAAATTCTTTCAGCTTGACAATCAACATTTCTAGAAATACTGATTATGAAATTCTTTAGAAATACTCCCAATACTCCAGATTTATCCAATTCAAGTGGATAACTGCTTAAATTTTCCACCTGCATTTACATTTAAATTCTAGGATCTGGAATTTTATTTAAAAATGTGGTGCTTCCATATGTGTCCATTAATGGACAAACATATACGGATGCCTATGTTTAGTCAGAAATTTCTGGATTTTATGAGACAATATGAGTGTTAGCATATTAATACATTAATTTAAATATCTCACTATTTTACATATTTATTAAAGTGTTTAAGCATTTATTATTTATTTAGATATCATGCTAAGCACAAGAAATACGTTAGAAATTGAGAAAACAATATTCCTGTTTTCATTTAGCTTATATACAGGAAATACAGACAAGAAAGAAGGAACAGAATAGATGATGAGTAATATGAAGGATAAGTGCAGTGCCCTGTAGGAAACAATGAGGGTAACCCACCAGATCTTGGACAGCAGTCAGTGACTATTTCCACATGAAGGATATGATTCAGATATGCTACAGAGGAGAAATAGATATAAATAGAACAGAAGCACTGTATTATGACATTACATAGGCAAAGATTCAAAAAAAAAGAAAAACATAGCAAGTTCAGGTTTCTAAGAGAAGAAAGTCAGTAAGAGCAGTCTATAGAGATGAATTTGGAGATACCATCAAACCAAAGTCATGGGAATGGAATGACTGAATGGTGAAAGAATGTGTTGAACACGTTATACAAGCTAAATGTTATTAAAATTTTGTGTATTTAAAATGAATAAATTGAGGCTTATGTAACTCAGTAGATAGTGGAAAAGGTCAGGATTTTCATTAAGTACTATACAATTCAAAAGCCTAGTATGGACTACATGCAAATGAAGCACATCAACTGCAAAGTTACTTGGATGTGCAAATATTGGAAATTTTCCAAAGAGATTTCCAAACATTACTAATATGTCATTGTTATAGGATGCAGTACATTGCAATAGTCTTTATTATAGTCAAGTGGTTAAGAGGGTAGAAGTTTACCATAATAATTACACATATAGAGTTTCCATGGCCAACTGTGTGACTTTGGGCAATTTGCATAGATGTTCTGGACCTCAGATTCCTTTCAGTAAATAACAGTTGTGATAATAGTTACCACCTCATAAGGTTGCTAAGATACAACAGTTACTAAGATATGAGATCAGTTCCTGACACATTCTAAGCTTGTTAAGTCCTCAAAATATGTTTTTAATAGTGCAAGTATGTATGGTCATTTACCTGTGATCTTTTAAATTTTGACGGCTATTTTTGTTTTGTGTCTCAGTTTCTCGTTGATAAAGGATTTGTTTTACATATATACATACTAATCCACTAGAAACACCAAGAATATTTTCTCAAAGTACTAGTGTTAATACAATGCATTAAATTAAACATACACATTATATATATATATGACAGAATAATGTTCCCTCGAAGACATCCACATTCTAAACTGGAACCTGTGAATATGTCACCTTACATGGCAAAAGGGACTTTGCAGATGTAACTAAATGAATTATTTTAAGATGCAAAATTATCCTAGATTATCTGGGTGATCCCAGTGTCTGTAAACGTAAATAGGCAGGCAGAAACGGAGTAAGGGTGAGGCAATGCAAGAAAGGACTTTAGCTACCATCTCTGGCTTTAAGGGTGGTGGAAGGAGGTGACAAGCCAAAAAATGTTGGCATCCTCTCGAACCTGGAAAAAGCAAGAAAATGGGTTCTTTTTTAGAGCCTCCAAAAGTGGATGTAACCCTATGGATACCTTGAATTTAGCCCAGTGAGACTCTTGTTGGGCTTTGATTTACAGAAATTTAAGTTAATAAACTTGTTTTGTTTAAGCTGCTATGTTGTTGGTAACATGTTACAGTAGTCATAGGATACTAATACTATTTATATCAGGGCAAATATCAATCACTTATTGTTCTGTAGGTGGAAAATGGTGGAACTGATGATTATATTGTACTTTATATCTATTTTACTGACATTTTAACAAAGAAATGAATCAGCTGAATCTGATTAATTCATCTGAATCTCTTGATATGTTAATACTGTACAAATAATTCAAAAGTATGTATTTGAGGGAAATATCTAGGACTACTCTTAGGGATAGCAAGAGAAACCAGCATCTCAATTCAAGTTGAGAAGAAAACATTATACATGTAAATTCCTGCATATTTTAATTATGAATATAGGTAAATAAATATAATTAAGTATCATTCATTTGAAAACCACCAAAAAATTTAGTTATCAAATGTGTTTGAATAACTATATTCTATCTAATAATTGATTTTCCAAATGAATATATAGTATCTTCTATAAACTGTAATCTTTAAAGAACTTTGAAAGAGACACAGTTTGTTCCTTGGAAAAATATGAAATGGTTAAATCTGCAAAGCACTCTGTTTCTTCCTCTCTTATTTGGTGTCTCTTCTCCCGTCAGTCCCCATTGCAGACCCAGAGAGGAGGTGCCCCCACTGGGTCAACCCAGTTATTTAGTGTGTTAATATGGACTTCTCTATCTTCTACCTACTAAAAAAAACTTTATTCTTTAGAAAATTTTTCTTTCTAGACCTTTAAACTGTAAAATATTGATAAATACTTTCTCAAAAAGTGGTTAAAATTATTAGAAAAAAATTACCAAATTTCAAAGATGGAAAATTTCAATAATATTCACATAGAAATATATGCACACATCAAAAATATTAAAATATTGAAATGGAAATTTTAATTTATCCTTTTATTTTACTGTGTTCACATAGACTGGTTTTCAAGTAAGGAAAAGCGATTCAATATATTTGTGAAAACAAGAGATTGATTTGGAGCAACAACTTGGGACATAAATAAAGAAGTTAACCTTTTTAGTAAAAACATAGGCAACAACTATTGTAGATCAATCTTGTTTTCTAAATAGAAGGTCAGCTATACCAAAATTGAGTGCCAGGGAAGAAATACTTCATTTACATTTGAATGATGTGCAGCAAGCAAAGTAAATGAGGAAATAAGTCTCCAAATAATTCTGTGTGGTGTGTGGAGAGGTAGAAGGAGAGATATCTGAGGAAAGAAAGGAAACACAGGACAGAACTAGCTGAATGGTTGGCATTATTTAGATATCTTACTGTTTCTGAGGATTAAATTGAAGCAGGATAGCTATGCACATCCATTAGGTATGTTTATTTGAAATAGAATATTGAGATAAATGAGCATGTGGTTACCACTTCGTGGCAGTACCGTAGAAGAAAAGAGTGTAATTTACCAACACAAGAGACAACAATGAGCTATATCTATTTAACATTCTGTATCTTAATATGGTTCAAAGTTGATTTAATTAAAAATCTAAGGTATGATGTATAGATGATGTTATCTTCATATTATACCAAAGAAATAAACATATTATTTGCCCAGTTACTAACAGTGTACTAGAAAAGTTGATAAATGATAAATGATTGAAGGAAAATATTAAAAGATTGAGACACCTTGAATTTATTTAAGGAAAAAGTAGTATCAGCATAGCAAACAGTACTAAGGCTAAATAAATATCAATAGTGTGTGAATTAAGTGGAGGTAAATTGATCTGTACAGAGAAGTAGCTTGACATAAATCTGAAAAGAAATAAATCTTATAACTGTGTCATAATGGTCTACTAGAACATTCAAAACCACTCCTAATATGGTTGACAACTTCACACTGTACTAGTCAGCAAATTGCAATGGGTTCTGGGGTGGCTCTTTACTTTCAAGCTAAGGCATTTCAAAGGGTTGATTTACAAAATGAGTTAATAAGGTCTCCCTTGTCTTCTGATTAATGAGAATATTTCTCTGGGCCTCTAGGTGTGCTCAGCATACAGTCTCTGCTATATTTACTCAGACCTAATGCCTTTTTTTCCTCTCCATTAGCTATGGTAGTAATCAGTACTTAGCACATGCACTGTTTTGGCTTTCTCTTGTAATTGGAAGCTCAGTAGGAGCTCAAGGAAATACAGTCTTCAGTGGGCAGTAGAAGTTGTATTTCTCATTACCATGACTTTAGCTGGATAAAGGAATAATGGCAACTCAGGAACATTTATTCTGTCTTTCACTTGTTATTTATAAAGGCCACAATGATACTTCTATTTGTTATTTTAGTTTTAATTATTTGTTTTCAGAGTTAAACCATAAAGAAGACAAACCTAACATTTCTACTCACTTTTACATCATGATTACTATTATTATTAAATATCATTTATGTGTCCCCATTTTGTTCCTATGTATAACATAACCTACCTGAAAAGTTAATTTAATTCCTCCAATAACTTTATTAGTTAAACAATATTACTCTTATGTTATTATTACCAAAAGAGAAGCCAAGCATTTTTTTAACATGCTATGTGTCAGAAGCATTAAGTAGTAGAGCAAGAAATGAATCTAGCTTTGACTGATACATCTGAAAAAAAAAACAAAGCAGACTATCCTCTTAAAAATGAGAAAGGGGGTAGGAAATTAACAAAAATCAGGACTAAGACTACTTTTAAATTGATTTCTAATAAAAGGCTAGCCAAATTTTTAAAAATAGGTGTCCTAGAACTCTGAATACTGGATTCTGGGGTCAGACCAACTGGGCTCAAATCACGTTTGTGTCACTTCTAGTTGTGTGATTTAGGCAAAATATTTAACCTCTCCAAAAGCCAGTTTCATCATTTTCAGATTAGGTAGACTTTTGTAGAGTCACTGGGAGTTTTGTATGAGTTAACACATTTATTGCACACAGAACCGTGTGTGATCTACAGTGAGCTCTCAAATGAGCATTAGCCATTGTCATTATTATACGTACCACAGAAAGCAAGACATAATCTAGAGATTTTAAATATAAATGCCCTCAAACAGTTTAGCCAATGGACAAATTGACATTTTATCCTTAATTGCAATATAAACAATTTATGGAGGAGAAATGCTCTCCAGAAGTGATAAAGGAAATGTTTAAAACCTCTTGGAAACCTAAGGGCAACATTTAGCACCTTTATGTGTAATATAGGCACTCATTTTGTCTAAAATGTATGTATCTTATAAAAGACATACATACATATATACATATATATGATGGGGTCTAAACAAAACTTCAAAAAGCAGATATCCATCCAGCTACATGTAAAAGAATGAAACTGGACCACTGTCTAACCTCATATACAAAAGTAAATTCGAAATGGATCAAAGACCTGAATGTAAGTCATCAAACCATAAAACTCTTAGAAAAAAACATAGGCAAAAATCTCTTAGACGTAAACATGAGTGACCTCTTCTTGAACATATCTCCCTGGGCAAGGAAAACAAAAGCAAAAATGAATAAGTGGGACTATATTAAGCTGAAAAGCTTCGGTACAGCAAAAGACACCATCAATAGAACAAAAAGGTACACTACAGTATGGGAGAATATATTTGTAAATGACAGGTCCGATAAAGGCTTGACATCCAAAATATATAAAGAGCTCACCCACCTCAACAAACAAAAAACAAATAATCCAATTAAAAAATGGGCAGAGGAACTGAACAGACAGTTCTCCAAAAAAGAAATTCAGATGGCCAACAGATACATGGAAAGATGCTCCTCATTGCTAATTATCAGAGAAATGCAAATTAAAACCACAATGAGGTATCACCTCACACCAGTAAGGATGGCTACCATCCAAAAGACAAACAACAACAAATGTTGGCGAGGTTGCGGAGAAAGGGGAACCCTCCTACACTGCTGGTGTGAATGTAAACTAGTTCAACCATTGTGGAAAGCACTATGGAGGCTCCTCAGAATGCTCAAAATAGAAATACCATTTGACCCAGGAATTCCACTTCTAGGAATTTACCCTAAAAATGCAGCACTCCAGTTTGAAAAAGACAGATGCACCCCTATGTTTATCGCTGCACTATTTACAATAGCCAAGATATGGAAGCAACCTAAATGTCCATCAGTAGATGAATGGATAAAGAAGATATGGTACATATACACAATGGACTACTACTCAGCCATAAGAAGAGGGCAAATCCTACCATTTCCAGCAGCATGTATGGTGCTAGAGGGTATTATGCTCAGTGAAATAAGCCAAGTGGAGAAAGAGAAATACCAAATAATTTCACTCATCTGAGGAGTATAAGAACAAAGGAAAAACTGAAGGAACAAAACAGCAGCAGAATCACAGAACCCAAGAATGAACCAACAGGTACCAAAGGGAAAGGGACTGGGGAGGATGGATGGGTAAGGAGGGATAAGGGGGGGAAGAAGAAAGGGGGTATTATGATTAACATGCATAATGTGGGGGTTGGGAGAAAGCGGAGGGCTAGGCAACACAGAGAAGACAAGTAGTGATTCTACAACATTTTGCTATGCTGATGGACAGTGACTGTAATTGGGTTTGTGGGGGGGCTTGGTATAGGGGAGAGCCTAGTAAACATAATATTCTTCATGTAATTGTAGATTAATGATAAAAAAAAGAGAAAGAAAAGGGGAATTACTCCCTGATAGGAGAAAACTAACTGCAAATCAACGATTAATACATGCTTTACATATCCTTAATTTTGATCTTTCAAAGGGTGTCAGATGATCAGTTATGAAAGTACATTTTTCTGATAATATTCCTTTCTCTTAAAAAAAAAGAAAAGCAGTTCCTGTGTGGTGATCTCCAATAGGTTCTTCACAATGGCTGCAAAGGGTTTGTTTGTGTTTATACAGAGGATCAAAGCCTAATTTGGCTACACAGAAAACGAATTAAGATACGATATGAAGAAGAACTTCCAACATCAACATCCTCTGGAAGAGTCATTCCAGTAGATGAACATCAAAAAACTTCAACAAAGATCCTGGTGCTGCTGCAGTTGTAGCTGCAGTCATCCCACCGGTTCCTGGACTTGCCATTGGAATGAAGAAGGAGATATCTAAGCTGGCCTGTGCATACAGTAAAACAACAAATTTGACTGGATCTATACTGTCGGAACTCAACCAAGAATTAGGAGAAGTGCAAGTTGCAGTGCTCCAAAATCGTGCGACTATAGACTATCTACTGTTAAAACAACACATGGGACGTGAACAGTTCCCAGGAATGTGTTGTTTTAATTTGTCTGATTTTTCTCAAACTATTCAAATTTAGTTAGACATATCCATCATATCATTGATAAGTTTTCACAAATGCCTAGGGTACCTAACTGGTTTTCTTGGTTTCACTGGAAATGACTGGTAATTGAAAGTCTGCTTTTGTTATGTAGCTGTATTCCTATTATGTTAATGTATGTGAGCAATTTAATTAGTAGTTTAAAACCTATACATGCTTATGTTACTCTACAAGAAGATATGTCAAGGAAATAATCAATCTTCCCATGTTTTCTTCCGTCTACTACTTCTATAGCTTTCCTTCTTCCTTCCTAATTACGACTCTTTAGTAGAATTAGTACCTCATATCGAAAATTACCGAGTATCATAATTCTTCCAAGTGGTAAAGATACCTCAAGACAAATGCTGGGCATAGAAGCCACAGGGCATAAATCTGCAAAGAAGTAAAAAGTTAACCTTTTCAAATAATATTGCTTCTCTCTCACTTACCAACTTTACATTTCCCTGTCTGGCCCCAGAAGATGACTGGTTAGCCAGAGACAGGTAAGATTCCTCAAGGGAGGAACAACCTAAGACAGGCACAGTCGCAGGGGGGCCATCAGGAGAGAAATTGGGGACCAACAGAGGGGAGGCTTAGAACCTCACCCCGCCCTCTTTTGAGAGAAATCTTCTGCATCCGTGGATGTTTTGTTGCCCTTGTCTAGCTTGGATTAATACTTAGTCTATAGGCACAGACCTGATCATCTACGTTTGCCCTCTTACAGCACTAAATTATGTTTTCTACCTTTATTTTGCATCTACCTACCACTTCAGCATTTTATTTAAAAAAATAATAACAATAAGGGAGAAATGTGGGATTCACATATAAATCATGTATAAAAATCAAATGAATAATCATATCTGACTTGATTGTTTATAGTTCATGATGCGTGATCAAAACCAAAATTTTCTGTGATGTGACTGCCCTTGCACTGCTCACCATGTAAGAGCTTATTCACTATGTAAGACCTTGTTCACCATGTAAGAACTTGTTATGTTTCAGAAGATTGGAAACTGTTGAGATATAGTCTTGGGGTTGATTAATGACTGTGCATTGAGTCCGCTATACAGAATTTTATTGCTGTTAACAACCATTTCATCAATAAATATGAGAGATGCCTTCTCAAAAAAAAAAAAACAGTTGTCCATCACTTCTGATTCTGATATGAATGTCAAAGGCTACCCAAAGAATCTATTGGTCCTTTCAGAAGTATATCTGCACTCACTATCATTGAACAGGTATTTAAATTCCAGTTTACTTACTTTCTATGAATGGTTCATGAAAAAGAGTCTTTTACAATATGTTGCTCCCTCTACACTATTTGATAAATGAATATTGAACACTAATAATAAATTATTAACTTCTAGGCAATAAAGTATCTCAAATGATGTTGAATACTTACAAGCAGTGCTAAGTTCTATAAGATTGCTTAATCAGATCTCAGGGGATCATTGAGAAGTCCAATGAAATGGAAATTAACTATGTTTTATATCTTAATGCACAGTGGTTTCTCCTTAGTGTAGCCATTTCAGGCAGAGGTGATTTGTGACCATTAATTAGATAATTGAATACAAATTAGGCCCTTTTCCCTCACAGGAAAAGGCTTAATTTCCAGATATTCAATAGCTGTTGGGCATTTGTTGTATTTGTGGTTTGAGTTGAATTTCCCACCAATTAGCTATTTTATTCTTTGGTGAAACATTCATTCAGACAGAAAAAAAAAATCATCTAATCACTGTCTCTTAGAAAATCACAAAACCTTGAAGACTGAAGAGGGAAAAACAATGAAATCCTTAAGTAGTTAAAATTTACAACTCATGAGTTTTCCAAGGATCTCATAGACACCACATTAGTTTGTGTAGCCTAGTCTGTTGTAACAAAATAGACAGTTCAGTGGCTTAGTATAGAATATCTGTACAGGTCGCTGGGGTGGTTCTACTTAAAAATGTTTGTAGCATTCAGTTTGCTAAGTAAACTTTTTGCTGTCTTCAGCATTGGCTTCCAGGGTCAACCTGATCTTAGTTGCGTCGTCAAGCTGAAGTTGCCACAGTCAGTTGTCAGTGGGAGGAAGAGAAAAGAGGAAGGGTTCAGAGTGCATGGCAGGTTTTCATGTTCCACTGTGGAAATAGCATTTCTTCTCAAATGTATTTGCCTGAATTCAGTCACAAGACCACACCTGCAATTGAACCTAGAAAATACAGTATGGCTGTGCACCCTGGAAGAAAAGGGCATGGTTTTTTATGAAGCCTTAGAAATCATTGCTGGAGAATGTATTTACCTAACTATGCCCATTAAAGGAAGGGATTTAAATAGCATATTGATGAAAATGATAAAATGAATTCAAGTAAAAGATTGAACAGAACTAAACATTGTTAGAGGAAGATGAACTCACTGTCATCACCTGGATGCACTTCAGCTTCGCATGGTGTGCGTGTGTGTGTGTGTGTGTGTGTGTGTGTGTGTGTGTGTGTGTGTGTGTGTATCCATATATCTTAACCTGTATTGCTTTTCTTCTATTGCCAAGCTTTACTGAAGTGTGAAAACTAGTAAATGGAGAATAGGTGCTCAATTTGCCGTAAGTGCAACTATCTTCACTTTGAAGTTCTCTTTATGTTAGGCATAGATTCAGCTTAGAACCTCAACTTTATTCTATGGCCCATATCCCCCAAAATTAAAAGTAACAAATATTTAAGAAACATACCATGACTAAACTTGACTGAATACAGGTGTTCTGGAAATGCACTGACACCAAATTTTCATGTGAAAATCAAGCTAGACCAGACATTATCCATGGAAGGGTTCAAGAGACTCCTAATGGGAAAATAACTTTCATTATCAGTTATCTTGGGAAGATTTTCATACAGGATTAGGAGATGAAAATTTTCATGTTTTCTCTAGACAAATATGAGGTTAATAACTGATGGCTTGGAAGAACAATGCTCTATTCCTTGAAATCTTGGTAATAACAATGACAGTCCAAGACAGAGAATGCAGAGGAGCAGCCACTGGCAAGTGGTATTGTCGTTATAGTGGAAGAAATGAGGGGTGTCGAGATGTGATTCTGAGTGTATATGTGGGAGTCTCTCAGAAATATAAGGGATACAGTCAGGAAGAGGGAAATTTCTAGCAATAAGTTCAAGAGGATTTGTGCTATGGAAATTTGTGTCAAAGGAAAAATTTCTCAAGTATTTCTGCATGTAACTTAAGGAAATTTAATCACTGATTATTGATTATTTCCAAAAACATTATTTCAAATGAGAAAATAGAGCATCCTAGCATATTTTTAAACAAGTTGCAATTTTAAAAGTGATTTTGGTTTAACATTTTGAATTTGTTTTAATTTATTGCAAATTAATTGACCATCTAACTAACCTTTGTTCAGGGATTTTTTTTTCCCAAGAGGTAGATATATTTAGCCTGTGGTGAAAAAAATGAAAAAACAAATCACAACAACAAATATAGGATATCCAGAGTTTTAAGATGCCAAGGGGCTCTCAGAAATTAAATAGAAGTCTATGGTAAAAATAAGTTTTACAGTGTTATATAGTACTCAAGAAGACCTGTAAAATTTAGAAAGTGTTAATACTATGCTGTAGATTTATTTTTAAACGACACTTTAAATATGCTAATTATGAACAAATAATAATAGTATAAAATATCATCTAGGTCTAGTCTTATTAAATGTGGTACTAAATCACTTAATAATAATCACTCCTTAGTTTTTTGATATAGAACTCTGCAATTTAATTTTGTACAGGGCTCTACAAATTCTTTAAGTATAACCTGTTGATTTTTATAGTAACCTGGTATAATTATCAAGCTGGTATTACTATGAAAAACAGCTTCTTCATATCATGAAAACAGAGCCCACATGATAAATAAGCTGATCAGTGCTACATAAAAATAACTCAGAGAGTGAGACAGACACACAGACATCAAAAGCAAAAATAAATAAATAAAACAAATATGAATGGAGAACAAAGGATAAGAGCTACAATGCCAGGGACTGGGGACAAGGTTGGGCAGGAATTGGGAGAAGTTGGTAAAAGGGTATAAATGTTCAGTTGTAAGCTAATAAGGCATGAAGATCTCATGAGTATATTTGGTAGTACTGTAATATATAACTGAAATTTGCGAAGAGGAACTTAAGTGTTCAAAAAAAAACAAAAAAGACAAACAAGTTTCTGATATGCAGGTCAACAATCTTTTCATTAGATACTATTGAAGACACATTATCTGATGTATCTAAGTTAGAGCTAGTCTCCTGGATGCTTTACAGGAACTCAAAACTGAACTCCTTATTGAAGCTTTTTGCCTTCCTCTCCCTTTCATATTTCTTTCTTTCTTTTTTGTTGAAGTATAGTTGATATACAATCTTATACTGGTTTGAAGTATACAACACAGTGGTTCAACAGTTACCTACATTACTGAATCTTCACCCCAACTAGTGCAGTTACTAACTATCAACATACAAAGATATTACAGAATCAATGGCTATATTCTCCATATTGTACTACTATCCCCATGGCCAATTTCTATTATGATTGAAAATTTTTGTGACCCTTTATTCCCTTCACCCTCCCCACCTGCCCACCCCAAACTCTCCCCTCTGGTAACCACCAGTCACTTCTCAGTATTTATGAGTCTACTGCTATTTTTTTCATTTTGCTGTGTTTTGTTTTAGATTCTACAAGTAAGTGAAATGGTGTTTGTCTTTTTCTGCCAGGCTTATTTCACTCAGCATAATACCCTTTATTTTTATGGCTGAATAATATTTCATCCAAGATACCCATTTTGACCTAGCCTGCTACATCATTCTATCAGCCTTAAAGATATTGTCATTTTTACCTCTAAGGGGATTCTCAAGTGGACATTGTTGCAATATTATTACAATATTTGAAAAATAATGAACAAAGGCAATGAGGATAATGAGGAAGTGATGGATCCAATATATACTCTCACCCTCTGCAATTGTGTGATAGGTATACAAGAAAGAAAGACAAGAAAGAAAGAAAGAAAGAAAGAAAGAAAGAAAAAAAGAAAGAAAGAAAGAAAGAAAGAAAGAAAGAAAGAAAGAAAGAAAAAAAGAAAGAAAGAAAGAAAGAAAGAAAGAAAGAAAGAAAGAAGGAAGGAAGGAAGGAAGGAAGGAAGGAAGGAAGGAAGGAAGGAAGGAAGGGAAAGAAGAAAGAAAGAAAGAAAGAAAGAAAGAAAGAAAGAAAGAAAGAAAGAAAGAAAGAAAGAAAGAAAGAAAGAAAGAAAGAAAGAAAGAAAGAAAGAAAGAAAGAAAGAAGGAAAGAAAGAAAGAAAGAAAGAAGGAAAGAAAGAAGAAAGAAAGAAGGAAAGAAAGAAGAAAGAAAGAAAGAAACATGTTCAAAGTACCAAAGAAAAAAATGTAAAACCAATAATAATGTAGTTACCTGAAGGAAGCTTGTGTATGAAATTAGGGACTTGCACAGGGGCCCTGTATCTGCAAAATGACGCTACAACTGACCTATACCTGGGGCCATTGGAGGCAGAACTTCTAGTCAGACTTGAGCTAAGTTGCCTGATCCTAAAGTGATTGGAGCTGTGACATTGATACATTTGCTATCACCATGGGGTGGAAGTAAAATCCTTCAGTAAAACAAAAGAACATTTAGTCTGCATAATCACAATACATTAATATATAGGAGTAAGTAGGGGAAAAAGTTACGAAAATCCTAAAACATGTGAGGAAAGGTAATTAACAAAATCAGACAAAATAAAAATAATGGAACAATCTGAAAATGAGTAAATAAGAGTCAATATACAATTAGTTTCTAGTCACTGTTTCTATTATTATTCCTATATTCCATAATAACACTTTTGTGACTAGATGAGTTTTGAAAACTTTTGGGAAGGTTGGCATATGTTCATATGGGGACATTATTTGTTTTTGTCACATTGAGTATTCTTCTCGTTACACTGTGGAACAAGTCTTACATTGTTTTCCCAATCTAAATAGGTAACTTTCTTTGATATCAATTAAAGGTTTAAGTTCCATAGCAATGTCTAGAAATTTATTACTAAATATGTATTTCAGATTATTTGGATAGATTATCATAGGTGCCGCTAAATTTATTCAAGGAAAATTACTTTTTAATGATATTAAATGAAAATTGCAATCAGAGAAACAAACATTTTGAATGCCAGCTGCAACTTGGATTGGCAGTGTTAATCTACACTACATGTTACTTCCAGGAATAAAGGGATATTGAATAGAGAAGAATACATGTGTTTAAGTATTCAATAAACCTGATGTCAAATCTTAGTTTTTTAACTTAATCATGTGACTTTGAATAAATTGCTAAAGCTTCCTACATGTCACTTGAAAATAAATTTCCTAATTTACAAAATAGATGTGGGGATTGCATGCGATAACGTGTGTGAGATGATTTTTACACTGCTTGACATTTCCTGACTGTTTGATATATGGTAGTATTTATTGTGAATACTTTATTATTTTGAGGTTGCTTTCTTACCACCTGAGATATGTGTATAATTTCATCCTTGGTTTGTTTTTAATTTTAAATGGAAAAGTATCTTTAAAATATTTAGTAACCTGTATTCAGTGCATTGACACTATGTTAAGAAGTTCTAGATAAAGAGATTGACTGCCCTATAATTCAGTCCATCACTTTTGTTGGAGAAACAGTGTGTGGATATGTTTATTTTCTACAGAGAATCAGGCATTGGCCTTAAAATGCAAGGATTAGAGTTATTTGTCCACATGGTGGTTTTGTAAATACTGGATTTTTAAATGAACCAATTGAATATATATGCTTTAGATCTATGTAGCATACGAATTCATACCTACAAAGAGGACATGGATCTATGTAACAGCTAATATGGCTCATTATTAAGAAAACTTTTCACTATTAAGAAACATATATAAATTTTGCAACCACTTTTTCTAAAAATGTGTTATGTATCTTTAAAATTCATTTACCTCTTCACATCAGTCCAGAAATCTGTGCCCTGATTAATTAAATTTTATGGAAAGTTTTTATTTACTCAAAAACATTCCAGGGTTTATTCTGTATAGTAAACACTTGGTTACTTGGTAACAAAATACAGTGGTAACCATAAGCATTCATGGAGTTTACAGTCCAGACAGAAGACTTGCAAATATAAGGTCATGTGTTTCAAAGGTGAAATTCAGTGTGATATGGGACTAGTGCAGGAGAAGCTACATCAACTAGCACTGAAGAGAGTTTTCATGCTTTGTATGTAAAACTGACTGTTTTAAATTACATTTGACCTGAATTGGGGAGTTTGAAAGGTGGTGATTGGAAATACGGGTCTAAAATTGTTTGGACTTCAAGTTTTAACTGTTCCTTCTGTGTTACGTGCAAAAACCACTATTAACAAAAGGCAATAAAAACGAGTATTTTATTTATAATTGGAGGTGTGCAGCAGGTTACACTAGAATAACAGAAAAGTGAAATTCTGGTCACTTAAAGTATTTGCTTTTATTCTGTATTAATGTATGAATGGGATAAATAAGTACACATTAATTTATGTGGTAAATTGAGTACACATTAACTGAATCAAGATTTCTGTGTTCCAAATGCAAATGTGGGAAAGCCACATGTGAAAATATATATCAATAAAGACAAAAGTTTAATTTTTTCTTCTGCCAGTTCTACGTGAAAAAACAAATTCTTGCACCACCACCAATACAGATTCTGAAACTCTATTGCTATTCTTAACATATTCCATTCCTATCAAAGTAAATCCTTTCTTGGTTGACTCCTCATTCTTTTAGCAATTAACACAATTTATCAGGTCATGAATATGCAACAAAAATAACTCTTGACAGACTTTTCTCCATCCTGGTTATGAAGCTAGGCTTCATTTTTCCATATGGCACCCCAACTATTGGTACAATTGTTTTATTTGACTTGGCAATAACTTCCCTCTCACTGTCTTCCATAATCTTTCTTATGGTATCCAGATGAACTTTTCTGCCACTTAAAACAGAATCAATCAATCATTACCATTTTACAAATGACAAGAACTTCTGAGTAATTAGGTGAGTTTTTAACAAAGAGCTGAAACTAGATGTAGGCTGCATGCCAATCCAATCACATGAACTCATTATGAAAGTATCATACTACATTTAATGCCTAAAATATATAAACCCTTTTTATTGCTACAGCCTCTATCTTGCATTTATTAACATAAATAGTAAAGTTGAATGCAAAGAACAATTGCAAAAGGAGGTGTGAATTTGTTCTTGTCCTACTGAAAGCTAGCTAGCTCTCTAACCGTTCGAAGGCCACACAGCCCTTCTATATCTTAGTTTACATAGTGTTCAGTGAGTATGTGATGTCTGCTTTTCGTATACTTAAACCATCAGAATAGAAAAAACTGAGTGAAAATGGTGACGTGTTTCTGACTTCTTGGATATTTGGAATAGCAAAAGCCAATGCTGTAATTATTAGTTTGGTATTTTTTGAATACTAACTAGTGCTATTGCTTTTCACTTAGTTTACAATATGATTTTTTTAAAAAGCACAACTTTAAGAAAAGTACACCTTTTAGTAAAATAATTGAGAAACTCAGGTGTTATAATTCCCTATTAAACTATTTTAAAGCCAGTGAGTTTTTAAGGAGCATTTGCTATCTTGAGTTGGACAGATTGTTAAAAATTTTTAATTAAGTTTGTAATATTAATAATGTGTCTTGGCAACAAAATTACAAAAGAATATTATATGAACATTAGTTGTGAAAAATTAGACCAAAAAATCAATGGTGGTCTTAAAGCTCCATATGCATGACTTAAGTATTGGCAAAAGAAAAAGGTTTGAAAATATTATTGAAAGAGTGGCATAAACTTAAAACTGGAATATTCCTAGTAAGTCACTGTCTTTTGTAATACCTGCTGGGAATTACTGTTATTGGTAACCACACTTGTGCATAAAAATCTTGTTAGCTGCTCACTGAGCCCTATAGCCAGTGAAGATGTACAACTATTATCCAAAAGATGTGCACATCAACAGCAGAATTTAGCTAATATTAAATCTTAATGATAAACCACTGTTAGAAATCACTGTTTCTTCCACAGCACTGTAGTATTCCACAGTTACTGGACAGGATCTACATGCAGCTGAGCATCCCTATTATATCATCATGCTGCAAAACATGCCATATTCAACACTTGGTATCTGATGGTTCCAGAGGACACACAATCTTTCTAAGTAGTTTCAAATACTAGATTTTGTTTATACTTAATGTGGGGTTTTATTTTATTCGTGATGCCCTACCAATATGTGCCCTTTTGAGTAAAGATTGAATTTGAAAGGGAGATGAATAGAAAGGCTTATATTTAAAATGAACAACTTGACAACTTCATCTAAGAAAATGTTCTTTCTACCCTTTTCCTTCTCTGATTATAAAGTGCCTGATTATAAAGTGCCTAGGAAGTGTAAAGAATGTGAGAGATCAATGGCAAGTGCTTATTCTCTGGTTATACCTATTGATGGACTGTGGTTTCTTAAAATTCAGACTAGAAGCATCATATCCTCATCTAATTTAAATATTTCCTTCACATTCTCAAACAAAATTTCCACTAGCTAATTCTTAAATTGTCTTTAATTATTTCCTACTGGCAATAGTAATATAAAAAGAGAAAATGAAAATAGGAGGAATATATTAAGCAGATAATCAATTGACTCAAGATGTATTGCTTGACCAAATTCATAAGACTTTTGGTTCCCAATCTGAAATTTTGAATAGGATGGTGTCTATCAGGTTTAAGAATTAGAGTCTTCTTTTATTTACTTTTTTAAAGGAATCTATCTTAGTAGGACTTAGCAGCTATAAAATATTCAAATGAAATTCAGTAAAACAAACCAACAAACTGTGCAATGGTGTAATAAATAATAAACACATAACCCCAATGTAGTTACACTATTAGGGCAATCCATTTGGCATTAAATAATGTATCTAGTAGATGATTTTGAGAATAAGGTCTCCTGATGCCTATGTGACAGAAGGTGAGGTGAAAGTTAATCGGAGCCACTACAAGTATATCCATGCTTTATCTGAATTCATGAATCTAATTTGAAACTTCAGCATAGTTCCAATAAAGAGAGAAAATACCCTATTATCCCATGAAACATGGATTACATTACAGCACGTTTCATACCAAAGGGGAAATTTTTTCATTACTTAACACTAAAGTGCTGAAACCATTAGTATACCCTTTTAGACTTAAAATAAACATGTATATTATGTGCATGTATCTCCCAATGGAGAGCACAATGGTGTCACATCTCACTGTGGATCCATTAGTAACATAATGGTATCCGACCACAGGTCTTGCTAATGGTTTAAATTGGAAAGCAGGGTTTTTTTCCTTTATTTTTTTCCCTGTAATTCAAAAAAAAGAAGAAAGTTAAAATGAAAGAAATAAAGAAACAAGGAGAGGGAGAGGGGCAGAGAATGGGAAGGAGGGAAAGGAAGTTCTCTTCTTTCCTCTTTTTAAGTACTCACTCAATAAGCTTAAAACTGTGTTTCTGCTGAGTAATTAAGGATTCAACACTTTAAAAAATGAATGAATTAGGAGATCCAATGCTTTGAAAAAGTTGTCTAGCATGCAGGAATGAATAAATGGGATAGTCTATATAAACTCATTCAATAAGATGTTTTTCTCATGGGACGTAAGAGAAGTGTAACATTTTAAAATTGGGGAACGTGACCTAATTTGGGATAAATATCTCAGGACATGCTAAAGCTTATTTGCATAAATCATGTCCAGAAAAAGCTAATTGGCTCCTCAGTGTGACTTACAGTATCATCCTTATAGCAATATTGCTTTAATTACTAGAAAGAAAAGGGAAGTGGAAAACTTATAGTCATGAAAAATATGAACAATTCCATAATGGGAAAAATGGGAAAAAATAATTCTACAGTAAATTCTCAAGTATTGAAATAACATACTATGAACTCCCTTTTTTTTAACTGTGTTTGGGAGGATATGAAAAATAAAGAGACAGAACACTTGATTTAAATGTATCACATTGTAACTAAAGCATTGATTCCTCTGGCTGCTAATATGGCATATAGGTCACTTAAAAAGGAATTTATTGGGGTGATATCTTGCTCACAGGTATTGTTTCTTAAGGTAGAAGCCGGAGTTTATCCAAGAAGTCAAGCTGCATTCTTGGTTACTGAATGGTGTCCTGAGGCCACCAGGCTCCATTAAATCTCTGTTTTTTTAAAGACCCCTGCTGAGAATAGTGATTCTGATCATCATTTTCTTAGGAAAATATAGACATATGTTCACTCATTCTGCCATGTTGCACTTACGTGATTAAAAATTCATGTTCCAAGTAAGAAGCTGTTAAGTAGCTAATTATTTATTCTGTTTACAAGATATGCCCCAACTGGTTAGGGAAAATGGATGCTGGGGACTGAAGAAGGCATTAAATATCTGTAGGGTGGGAAGGCCAACCTTCCTCCTGGTTGGGTATATTACCAGTGGTACAAATTGCAAGAGTGCCCTAAAGCAAACAAACTACCCATTAAATAAATGGAGTATTCACTTTAGGGAGATGTAGAATATCTTTTACCTCTTAATAATCTCACATCCAAAATCTATTTGAAATTCATTGTCAGAAAAACTCAATTCATTATGTACCCCAAACTAGCTTGAATGGAAGAAAATTTTAAAATTGAATACATATCATAGAACTGAATTTTTCAAAAAAAGAATCATCAGGAAATATTGAAACAAGAGGTAGATTTAAAACTGGATAAGTATTTTATTTTTTAAAATTCTAAGCCAAAAACTTTAAGAAATATATTTTAGAATGAAATTGCAAATTGTCACTAAAAAAATTGCAAATTGCAAATTGTTGCTAAAAAACATTTTTGAAAGACTTTTTTCAAACCCTCAAAATTAGTAAGAAGGCTATAAATGGGATATCTGACATAAGCAATATGAGGAAACAAATTCATATTCTGTAAAATTAATTCAATTGCCATATTATTGTTTGCATAAAAGATATACAGATTGTGGAAATAATGATAGTAAAATGTATTGGGTAGTGCACATGAATATGTTGTGTAAAATCTATAACTGGGTTTTCAGAAAGTCTGTTCTAAAGATAAAAGTACCTGAATGGAAATTCGAATTAGAAAGGTAACCAAAGATTCTGGAAACACCTAAATGACCATTTTATGCCCTTTCAGTCTTTCTTGAAATTTATTTCAGAATGTTGAATGTCAGTGGTCTCAGATTTCTGCTCCTATAGTGTTAGGTATTTCGAAATAAATAAGTGATTAAATGTTTATTGAGAATATTTACTAAATAGATCATTTTCATTAATTAAATAAACCTAGTGAATAAATATCACATAATTAACAATTTTCATAGAGTTTGGTATAATAAAATATACTTAAATAAACCATTATAATAAAACCTAATCTTTAATGTGTATTTGACCAAAGAACATCATTTCAGGCCATAATTATGGGCATTTATTCTCATTGCAATTACATTATTTTTTCCAGTTAAAGGAGTAATACAAAATAAGCTTCATTCATCACATCTGGTTTTCTGTTAGATCATAGAGATTAAGCCTGCTGCCCTCTGTTATTTCTGATGATATAATGAGCCGTAGATAAACTAATGGCTATAAAAGCTGATCCAGGTCTTGTGACAGGTATCTCCATATTCTGGTCATTGTGTCATTTATAGGTTTATGACTTTTATTTCACAATGACCAGGCTATAACAACATATACATGTAAATGTATTAGTTAAAATCATAATTATAAATGTCTGGGTATAAAGTTTTTTGTCTTGTTTAACATTCAGTTTTTAGCTTTTTGGCTCTATAGCAATAATCTTTTTACCCTTTGTCCTTGCATATTTGGAATTTGTAAAAGATTTATTATAACACTGATTAAATGGTTATCTTTCATTAATGTACATTTTTTTGTAGTTAATCATTTTTTATTGAAGGGTAGTTGACACACAGTATTACATTAGTTTCAGGTGTACAACACAGTGATTCAACACTTATATACATGATAATTCTAGGTACCAGCTATCACCAT
This sequence comes from Manis javanica, assembly GCF_040802235.1. NCBI lineage: Eukaryota > Metazoa > Chordata > Mammalia > Pholidota > Manidae > Manis > Manis javanica. The sequence goes on along the minus strand of NC_133160.1, from coordinate 120,939,636 downwards.
ACCAAGTTGTTACAATATTTTGACTATATTCCTTATGCTATACATTCCGGTTACTTATTTATTTTACAATTGGAAGTGTGTACTTTTTTTTCTTGTTTTTTTCTTTTTGTGAGGGCATCTCTCCTATTTATTGATCAAATGGTTGTTAACAACAATAAAATTCTGTATAGGGGAGTCAATGCGCAATGCACAATCATTAATCCACCCCAAGAATAATTTTCATCAGTCTCCAATCTTCTGAAGCATAATGAACAAGTTCTTACATGGAGAAAAAATTCTTACATAGTGAATAAGTTACATAGTGAACAGTTAACAAGGGCAGTCATCACAGAAACTTTCAGTTTTGATCACACATTTTGAACTATAAACAATCAGTTCAAATATGAATATTCATTTGATTTTTATACTTGATTTATATGTGGATCCCATATTTCTCCCTTTATTATTATTATTATTATTATTATTATTATTATTTTTAATAAAATGCTGAAGTGGTAGGTAGATACAAGATAAAGGTAGAAAACATAGTTTAGTGTTGTAAGAGAGCAATTGTAGATGATCATGTGTGTGCCTGTAGACTATGTGTTAATCCAAGCTAGACAAGGGCAATAAAACATCCACGGATGCAGCAGATTTCTCTCAGAACAGGGGTGAGAGGTTCTAAGCCTCACCTCTGTTGATCCCCAATTTCTCACCTTACGGCCCCCCTGCGACTGTGCCTGTTTTAGATTGTTCCTCCCTTGAGGAATCTTACCCGTCTCTGGCTAACCAGTCATCTTCCGGGGCCATACAGGGAAATGTTAAGTTGGTAAGTGAGAAAGAAGCCTTATTGTTTGAAAGGTTAGTTTTTTACTTCTTTGCATATTTATGCCCTGTGGCTTCTATGCCCAGCATTTGTCTTGAGGTATCTTTACCACTTGGAAGAATTATGATACACAGTAAATTCAATATGAAGCATGAATTCTATTTAAGGGTTGTAATTAGGAAGGAAGAAGAAAAGCTATAGAAGTAGCATATGGAAGAAAACATGGGAAGATTGATTATTTCTTTGACATATCTTCTTGTAGAGTAACTTAAGCATGTATAGGTTTTAAACTACTAATTAAATTGCACACACACATTAACATAATAGAAATTCAGTTACATAACCGAGGCAGACGTATAATTACCAGCCATCTCCAGTGAAACCAGGAAAACCAGTTAGACACCCTAGGCATTTGTGAAAACTTATCTATGATATGATGGGTATTGTCCAACTGAACTTGAACAGTCTGAGAGAAATCCGACCAATTAACCCATTCCTGGGAACTGTTCACATCCCATATGTATTTTTAACAGTAGATAGTCTGTAGTCGTAAGATTTTGGAGTGCTACAACTTGCACTTCTCCTAATTCTTGGTTGAGTTCCGACAGTATAGATCCAGTCAAATTTGTTGTTTTACTGCATGCACAGGCCAGCTTAGATATCTCCTTCTACATTCCCATGGCAAGTACAGGAACCGGTGGGATGAGTGCATCTATACCTGTAGCAGCGCGTGAATCTTTGTTGGGGTTTTTTGATGATCATCTTCTGGCATGAGTCTTCCAGAGATTGCTGATGTTGGAAGTTCTTTTTCATATCATATCTTAGTTCATTTTCCGGGTAGCCAACTTAGGCTTTGATCCTCTGTATAACCAGGTCCCCCCTATAAACCCCTATACAGTCACTGTCCATGAGCATAGCAAAATGTTGTAGAATCACTACCTGTCTTCTCTGTGTTGTACAGCCCTCCCCTTTATCCCACCCGCCCCATGCATGCTAACCTTTATACCCCCCTTCTTCTTCCCTACCCCTTATCCCTCCCTACCCACCGATCCTCCCCAGTCCCTTTCTCTTTGGTACCTGTTAGTCCATTCTTGAGTTCTGTGATTCTGCTGCTGTTTTGTTCCTTCAGTTTTTCCTTTGTTCTTATACTCCACAGATGAGTGAAATCATTTGGTATTTCTCTTTCTCCGCTTGGCTTATTTCACTGAGCATAATACCCTCCAGCGCCATCCATGTTGCTGCAAATGGTAGGATTTGCCCTCTTCTTATGGCTGAGTAGTATTCCATTGTGTATATGTACCACATCTTCTTTATCCATTCATCTATCGATGGACATTTAGGTTGCTTCCAATTCTTGGCTATTGTAAATAGTGCAGCGATAAACATAGGGGTGCATCTGTCTTTCTCAAACTTGATTGCTGCATTCTTAGGGTAAATTCCTAGGAGTGTAATTCCTGGGTCTAATGGTAAGTCTGTTTTGAGCATTTTGATGTACCTCCATACTGCTTTCCACAATGGTTGAACTAATATACATTCCCACCAGCAGTGTAGGAGGGTACCCCTTTCTCCACAGCCTCACCAACATTTGTTGTTGTTTGGCTTTTGTATGGCAGCCATCCTTACTGGTGTGAGGTGATACCTCATTGTGGATTTAATTTGCATTTCTCTGATAATTAGCAATGTGGAGCATCTTTTCATGTGTCTGTTGGCCATCTGTATTTCTTTTATAGAGAACTGTCTGTTCAGTTCCTCTGCCCATTTTTAAATTGGATTATTTGTTTTTTGTTTGTTGAGGCATGTGAGCTCTTTATATATTCTGGACGTTAAGACTTTATTGGATCTGTCATTTTCAAATATATTCTCCCATACTGTAGGGTTCCTTTTTTTTTTATTGATGGTGTCTTTGCTGTACAGAATCTTTTCAGCTTAATATAGTCCCACTTGTTCATATTTGTTGTTGTTTTCCTTGCCCGGGGAGATAGGTTCAAGAAGAGGTCACTCATGTTTATGTCTAAGATGTTTTTGCCTATGTTTTTTCCAAGAGTTTAATGGTTTCATGACTTACATTTTGAGTTTACTTTTGTATATGGGGTTAGACAATGGTCCAGTTTCATTCTCCTACATGTAGCTGTCCAGTTTTGCCAGCACCATCTGTTGAAGAGACTGTCATTTCGCCATTGTATCTCCATGGCTCCTTTATCAAATATTAATTGACCATATATGTCTGGGTTAATGTCTGGATTCTCTAGTCTGTGCCATTGGTCTGTTGCTCTGTTCTTGTGCCAGTACCAAATTGTCTTGATTACTATGGCTTTATAGTAGAGCTTGAAGTTGGGGAGTGAGATTCCCCCCTACTTTATTCTTCTTTCTCAGGATTGCTTTGGCTATTCGGGGTCTTTGGTGTTTCCATATGAATTTTTGAATTATTTGTTCCAGTTCATTGAAGAATGTTGCTGGTAGTTTCATAGGGATTGCATCAAATCTGTATATTGCTTTGGGCAGGATGGCCATTTTGATGATATTAATTTTCCTAGCCACAAGCATGGGATGAGTTTCCATCTGTTAGTGTCCCCTTTAATTTCTCATAAGAGTGACTTGTAGTTTTCAGAGTATAAGTCTTTCACTTATTTGGTTAGGTTTATTCCTAGGTATTTTACTTTTTTTGATGCAATTGTGAATGGAGTTGTTTTCCTGATTTCTCTTTCTATTGGTTCATTGTTAGTGTATAGGAAAGCCACAGATTTCTGTGTGTTGATTTTGTATACTGCAACTTTGCTGTATTCCGATATCAGTTCTAGTAGTTTTGGGGTGGAGTCTTTAGGGTTTTTTATGTACAGTATCATGTCATGTGCAAATAGTGACAGTTTAACTTCTTCTTTACCAATCTGGATTCCTTGTATTTCTTTGTTTTGTCTAATTACCGTGGCTAGGACCGCCAGTACTATGTTAAATAACAGTGGGGAGAGTGGGCATCCCTGACTAGTTCCTGATCTCAGAGGAAAAGCTTTCAGCTTCTCGCTGTTCAATACAATATTGGCTGTGGGTTTATCATAGATGGCATTTATTATGTTAAGGTACTTGCCCTCTATTCCCATTTTTCTGGAAGTTATTATCATGAATGGATGTTGAACTTTGTCAAATGCGTTTTCAGCATCTATGGAGATGATCATGTGGCTTTTGTCTTTCTTTTTGTTGATGTGGTGGATTATGTTGATGGACCTCCGAATGTTGTACCATCCTAGCCTCGCTGGGATGAATCCCTGTTGGTCATGGTGTACAATCCTTTTTATGTATTTTTGAGTTCAGTTTGCTAATATTTTGTTGAGTAATTTTGCATCTACATTCATCAGGGATATTGGTCTGTAGTTTTCTTTTTCGTGGGGTCTTTGCCTGGTTTTGGTATTAGGGTGATGTTAGCTTCATAGAATGAGTTTGGGAGTCTCCCCTTCTCTTCTATTTTTTGGAACTCTTTAAGGAGAATGGGTATTATGTCTTCCCTGCATGTCTGATAAAATTACGAGGTCAATCCATCTGGCCCAGTGGTTTTGTTCTTAGGTGGTTTTTTGACTACTGCTTCAATTTCGTTGCTGGTAATTGGTCTGTTTAGATTTTCTGTTTCTTTCTGGGTCAATCTTGGAAGGTTGTATTTTTCTAGGAAGTTGTCCATTTCTCCTAGGTTTCCCAGCTTGTTAGCATATAGGTTTTCATAGTATTCTCTAATAATTCTTCGTATTTCTGTGGGGTCCGTCGTGATTTTTCCTTTCTCGTTTCTGATACTGTTGATTTGTGTTGACTCTTTTTTCCTCTTAATAAGTCTGGCTAGAGGCTTATCTATTTTGTTTATTTTCTCGAAGAACCAGCTCTTCGTTTCATTGATTTTTGCTATTGTATTATTCTTCTCAATTTTATTTATTTCTTCTCTGATCTTTATTATGTCCCTCCTTCTGCTGACATTAGGCCTCATTTGTTCTTCTTTTTCCAATTTCGATAATTGTGACATTAGACCATTTATTTGGGATTGATCTTCCTTTTTTAAATAAGCCTGGATTGCTATATACTTTCCTCTTAAGACTGCTTTTGCTGTGTCCCACAGTAGTTGGGGCTTAGTATTGTTGTTGTCATTTGTTTCCATATATTGCTGGATCTCCATTTTGATTTAGTCATTTATCCATTGATTATTTAGGAGCGTGTTGTTAGGCCTCCGTGTGTTTGTGAGCCTTTTTCGTTTCTTTGTACAATTTATTTCTAGTTTTATGCCTTTGTGGTCTGAAAAGTTGGTTGGTAGGATTTCAATCTTTTGGAATTTACTGAGGCTCTTTTTGTGGCCTAGTGTGTGGTCTATTCTGGAGAATGTTCCATGTGCACTTGAGAAGAATGTGTATCCTGTTGCTTTTGGATGTAGAGTTCTATAGATGTCTATTAGGTCCATCTGTTCTAGCATGTTGTTCAGTGCCTCTGTGTCCTTACTTATTTTCTGTCTGGTGGATCTGTCCTTTGGAGTGAATGGTGTGTTGAAGTCTCCCAGAATGAATGCATTGCATTCCATTTCCTCCTTTAGTTCTGTTAGTATTTGTTTCACATATGTTGGTTCTCCTGTATTGGGTGCATATATATTTATAATGGTTATACCCTCTTATTGGACTGAGCCCTTTATCATTATGTAAAATCCTTCTTTGTCTTTTGCTACTTTCTTTATTTTGAAGTCTATTTTGTCTGATACTAGTATTGCAACACCTGCTTTTTTCTCTCTGTTGTTTGCATGAAATATCTTTTTCCATCCCTTGACTTTAAGTCTGTGCATGTCTTTGGGTTTGAGGTGAGTCTCTTGTAAGCTGCATATGGATGGATCTTGCTTTTTAATACATTCTATTACTCTGTGTCTTTTGTTTGGTGCATTCAGTCCATTTACATTTAGGGTGATTATTGAGAGGTATGAACTTATTGCCATTGCAGGCTTTAAGTTTGTGGTTACCAAAGGTTCAGGGTTAGCTTCTTTACTATCTTACTGTCTAACTTAACTCGCTTGTTGAGCTATTATAAACACGGTCTGATGATTCTTTATTTCTCCCCCTTCTTACTCCTCCTTCTCCCTTCTTCATATGTTGGGTGTTTTGTTCTGTGCTCTTTTTAGGAGTGCTCCCATCTAGAGCAGTTCCTGTAGGATGTCCTGTAGAGGTGGTTTGTGGAGGCAAATTCCCTCAACTTTTGCTTGTCTGGGAATTGTTTATCCTTCCTACATATTTAAATGATATTCGTGCTGGATACAGTAGTCTTGGTTTGAGGCCCTTCTGTTTCATTGCATTAAGTATATCATGCCATTCTCTTCTGGCCTGTAGGGTTTCTGTTGAGAAGTCTGATGATAGCCTGATGGCTTTTCCTTTGTATGTAACCTTTTTTTTCTCTCTGGCTGTCTTTAATACTTTGTCCTTGTCATTGATCTTTGCCATTTTAATTATTATGTGTCTTGTTGTTGCCCTCCTTGGATCCCTTGTCATGGGAGTTCTGTGTAACTCTGTGGTCTGAGAGGCCATTTCTTCCCCTAGTTTGGAGAAGTTTTCGGCAACTATTTCTTCAAAGACAGTTTCTATCCCTTTTTCTCTCTCTTCTTCTGGTACCCCTATAATGCGGATATTGTTCCATTTTGATTGGTCACTCAGATCTCAGAATTCTTTCATTCCTGGAGCTCCTTTTATCTCTCTCTGCATCAGCTTCTCTGTGTTCTTGTTCTCTCTTTTCTAGTCCATTAATAGTCTCTTGCATCTCGTCCATTCTGTTTTGAAGTCCTTCCAGAGCTTGTTTTATTTCTGTATTCTCCTTCCTTAGTTCTTTCATATTTCTCTACAAGTCCATCAGCATGGTTATGACTTTTGTTTTGAATTCTTTTTCATTACGTCTGGTTAAATCTATCTCCCCAGGTTCCTTCTCAGGGGAAGATGTAGCAGATGCCGAAGCTGTCTGGGTTAGTCTTGTCTGTATCATATTTTTTTGCATTTCCATGTTGACAGGTGCTATTGACTGTCAGCTGGGATGGCCAAACTTTTCACTTGCTACTGGCCTTTCTTTACTGGGACAACTGCGGCCCCTAGTGGCTTGTGTTGGGTAATTGCATTTAGACTGGGTCTTTGTGTCTTGCCTGGCCGATACGGGGAAATTTCCATTTCTATGGGCATGGTCTGCCTTAGGCTGTTTTTCTGCTTTTGCAGTACCCAGAGGGGTAATGGACCAGGGGGCTGTTTGGCTGTTTACCTCCATGAGGGGTCTCAGAGCTGTTGCCCAGGGGGTTAGTGTGCCCGGTTTTCCCTGTAATTTCCAGCCACTGGGCTGTCACCTGTGTTGTATCTGTCTAGCTGTTATGTCCCTGTCCCTTTAAGACTTTCAAAAAGTACTCGCTTTTCTTTGTCACAGGGGCATCAGCTTTGGAAACTGCTCAGAGGTCTTGCTGCCCTATTTCCCTAGTTCCAGCCCTCCACGCATGCACTCTGTCTGCGCTCTGGTGTGGGTGGCTGGGGCTGGATGTTTAGCAGTCCTGTGCTCCCTCTCCCTCCCACCAGGAGCTGGGGGGAGGTGTGCTGGGGTCACGCCGGCCGGGGGTTGTATCTTACCCCTTTCACCAGGCGCTGGGCTCTTGCACGTGTGGATGTAGTCTGGCTGTTGTCCTGTGTCTTCTGGTCTCTCTTTTAGGATTAGTTGTATTTGTTGTATTTTCAAAAATATATATGTTTTTAGGAGGAGATTCCCACTGTCCTACTCATGCCGCTATGTTGGCTCCACCCCCTCTTCATTAATGTACATTGTATCCTCCCATATTTAAGTTCAGCCTGCCTGTAAAACTAATGTCATTGCTTAAGTAAATAAATATTTAAAACAAATAAAAATATCACAGTAATATATCCATTTTAATGATCTGCATGCTATATTGATTTCATCCTTAATCACCTAGAACAGTAATTGGCTAACTATAGCCTCAATATCAAAGTCACTCCATCTTCTGTTTTTGTAAATAAAGTTTTACTGAAACATTGTTTTATATGGGTCTCAAGCAACACTTAGTGAAAAAGAACATCCAGGCATAAAGCCTTCAAATATATACTCATATACTCAGGGCGATTTCATGCCTGCTAGGTCTGGCAATCACTGATATAATCTGATCATTTTAACTGTGTTTCTTGTTTGTTCTTAGTAGTTGCTATAGGAATTAGAATATATATCTTAACATCATCATCTATATCAGGTGTATACTAATTTAATTCCAGCGAGACATAGAAAATCTGCACTTTGTGCTATTCTTCATATATATGTAAATATGCATATTTACATATGTATTTGTACACACACTCTATATATGCTTTGGGACATATTCATATAGAAGTTATGTACATATGCATACATACAAAATTATGTGTAAATAATGACATACATAATTTTTATAGGAGTATCCACTCATATCCACATTCTTCCTAGTACAAGATGCTCTGGGACATACTTTTATGGAAAAGTGTGTTTGTTTATAATTTTTTTAATAAGAGTATGCCTCAAAGCATCTGGCACTGCAAAGTATGTGCATAGTAGAGATCAAATAGAGTTTGAAATTTACAAAGCCTGAAGCAAGTCTATAGAAATTTCTCCAGTATTCAAATATTCAAAGTTATGTGAAGAATTTTGGTACATATATATGTACATAACAATTTGGGTCTCACAAATAGGCTAGTTAAAAGGGAGGTTCTTTATTGTTAGAAATATACTTTATTATGCAGTATATATAATTATAAATATTTGATATACCAGTTTATCAATAGTGAATAATGCTAGAGCAATGATTGACTTATTTTGCCTTTCTCACTTTATAAAATTTTCCATTGAAAATTTAAATTTTACATCGTACAGTGTGCAACCAAAATTTATAAAATTGTGGTAAAGAAGTAGTGAACATAAGTTCAAAGTATAGGGGTAAGTGTTATACACATATGTCAGGAAGTTAATGTAAATACTGTGCCATTTTTCTGGATTTTGAGTTCATTGTATTGTCATATTTTTGGAAGAGAAGAAGTCGCCTCTGTGAGACTGGCAGAATAGAGAACTATCTGCATGGTGAGAATATTTGTTACTCTGTGCATCATGCAAAATAGTATTTTTCTTACTTGGGTGCTCCTGTTTCCAAAATGGACAATTTTTCATTTACTTTTTGGGTGATCCCTTTTCCAGTAGCTTTCATTAAGTAGCAAATTTCCCTGGAATTAAAAATATATATGTCATTCATAACTTGGTGTGAATTATTTTTTGAACCATTGATCTTTTTTTATTAAGATATCATTGATATACACTCTTATGAAGGTTTCACAAGAAAAACAGTGTGGTTACTACATTCACCCTTATTATTGAGTCCGCCAATACCACATTGCAGTGACTGTCCATCAGTGTAGTAAGATGCCACAGAGTCTCTATTTGTCTTCTCTGTGCTACACCTCTTTCCCTGTGACCCTACATACACTATGTGCACTAATCATGATATCCCACAATCCCCTTCTCCCTCTCCGGCCTCTCACCCTCCTCCACCCCTCCCCTTTGGTAACCACTATTCCCTTCTTGGAGTCTGTGAGTCTGCTGCTATTTTGTTCCTTCAGTTTTGCTTCATTGTTATACTCCACAAATGAGGGAAATCTTTTATCTTCCTCTGCCTGACTTTTTTCACTGAGCATAATACCCTCTAGCTCCATCCATGTTGTTGCAAATGGTAGCATTTGTTTCTTTCTTACAGCTAAATAGTGTTCCTTTGTGTATATGTACCACATCACATCTTCTTTATCCATTCATCTACTGATGGACACTTAGGTTGCTTCCATATCTTGGCTATTGTAAATAGTGCTGCAGTAAACATAGGTGTGCATATGTCTTTTTGAATCTGAGAAGTTGTTTTCACTGGGTAAATTCCTAGGAGTGGAATTCCTGGGTCAAGTGGTATTTCTATTTTTAGTTTTTTGAGGAACTTCCACATTGCTTTCCACAATGGTTGAACTAGTTTACATTCCCACCAGCAGCGTAAGAGGGTTCCCCTTTCTCCGCATCCTTGCCAGCATTTGTTGACAAACCATTGATTTTATTTATTCAGGTATTTAGATTGTTCCTTATGGAAGAAAAAGAGAATAGGCAAAGTAAGAAGAGAGGAGAGGGAAGGAATTGTTAGGAAATAGCGAACAGGCAGAGTGGAAGTTTCAACAAGGAGACATTTTACCTGCCATACCTGTGCCTAAATTCATCCTTAAGCTTTGAAATGCTGAAACCTCGTGACAATATTTTAAATTTGTAACATGGTGAACAGGGAATCTTTGCGTATTCTATGCAAAATAATAATATGCCTTGTCTATTTCTATGGTTGTTTCTAGGGAAATCAAATTAGGATTAACAATATTTATGTGAGTTTGGTGAGTTCTCACTTTTGTAAATGAAGGATTTGAGGCAGATTAAATATTTTACTCAGGTTCTCCTAGCAATCAGGGGGCAGAGCAAGGATAAGAGATGAAATCTTTCACTTTTGGTTCTGCGTTTGGGCCTAGGGCAGGGTCCTCAACTGTTCAGCTATTCTGAAGCTTAACCTCAGATATGTCATCATTGCTGTCTTCTTCCTTTTCCTAAATTGGCATAAATCCTCCACTAAAAGTTCCTTAACCAGTTGTTCCTTACGTGATAATAATACTGGAAGTCTTAGGTTATTTGCTCTAGCCTTATTTTTTAACTTTACAAAAGTGGAAACAGCAGTATAGATGAAAAGTTGATGAGTGTTACTATTTTGGATGTGGCCTTTTTTAAGGGTGAGAACTGCAGAGTATCTGAGCTCTCTGGAGACATAATAAAAATAGACAAAATTACACTTAAGTATTTTTCCGGACCCTCCAAGTTTCCTCAGGAGAACACTTTATCCTTATTAAAAACTTGTATTACTTCACAGTTTCCAGTTATTAAAGGAAAAATTTTGCTTTTTGGGTGAAACCACAGCATAGAAAATATTAAAGGGAAACCTAAAATTTTTGTTGAAGAGTAATTGAACATAGACACACACATTTAAATGTTTCTGTATAGCATATTATCAGGATGTCAAATATATGATTGTGGTACAAAACAATACTAATAAATTTATTTTAAGAAGTTGAATGGGGGTATAAAGTAACATAAATGTAAACCATGAGATGAATAATTTGAAATACATTCCAAAGTAAAATATATTAAATATTCTTATTTTTCAAAATATTCTGCTTGAAGACTATGTATTTATCCAAAACAATCTTGTCCTAGTTAAAAGTGTTTATAAAGTTCCTATGACAATTTTTTTCATTTCAGTAATCATTACAAATACTTTTGACCATCTTTGGCAATGAAAACTTTACATTTGTTGATAATGAATTAGTTTCAGAAGTCATTAAAAGATACCTAGAGTCAAGTCCAGTGAAACGTTTGCTTATTGAGTAGGCTGATACTATTCAGTGCTGAAACAGGATATTTAGCAAAAGGTCTCAAAGTGATTTATTAAAGAACCCACTTCCAATACCAAACTACAACTCATTAAGCAAGAATCAAAATGGATATGTAGCTTATAAAGTTACTACATTGAAGCAAGAGTCTATGTCAGCTTTGCTGAGATATAGAAAAAACTTGGTTATATTATAGGAAAATATATGAAAAAATGTTTATGACTCTTTCGTGGGTCTATTGTGCCAATAGATTTTGTTCATGCTGTTCACATTATGTGTTTTGTGTCTAGTGAATTCCTTTAATGGGAAAAATTAACTTAAAGACTATCAGAAGCAATGTCAGTGATATACACCAAGAATTTAGGTTATTTTCATCTGATGGATCAGATGCTAGATTACAGTCTTTTCTCTCATTTCTTCACATATTGATATATTTGGAAGCCCCTCTGAGTTTTTGCAGTGACTTGTGGCTATGAATATCTGCCATATCTGGTATCTTGTGATTTTTCTTCCACCTGGAGAATTTTCATCATCACAGTGATTAGTGAAAAGTTTTTAGGAAAGAGTTACAATTCCTATGTTAAAGAGTATGATGAAAAGCATTGATAATGATGGCAAGTTATATGCATTTCAAATAATTGTGAAAATTCCAAGAGTCTAATTGATTAAGGTTGCTCAATATTTTCTCCTATTGGAAAAGTCTGATACCTTGCATGGAAATCGTTGTACATACATGCATATTTTTGTTTATATGTGTGTGTGTGTGTGTGTGTGTGTGTGTGTGTGTGCATTTTGGTTATTATAAAATAGGCATTAATTAAGTACTAATTGATTTTTCCTTGGCTCTCATGCTCTATAAATGTCATTGCAAATGAGAGGTGCATGAATTTAATATTCCAACTAAATATCATTGGGCATGATATAGCCAAAACACTTTGTAGTTAAAAGTAGATACTTCCCTGGCTTGCATGTAGAAAGGAGATACATGCTTTATTGCAGATGGAGGACTGGGAGGTAGAGTAATGATTTCTTTCCAGAGAGATGTATTATTCAAGTGTTTTTATAGAAGCTTAGAACATTATTGCATGTACTAGACATATAATAATGATTATTCAGTATGACTAGATTTAAACATACAAAAAACCTATTTAGATCTTCTTTATTTCTCCATAAGCTGTATGATAACTAGCATTAAAAGAAATGTGAGAAAACAATAACTCAATCTTAGGAGCCTCTCTAAAGGAATAAATAATAAGTTTTCAGATAGATTTTCTTGGGTTGTTAATGCATACTGGTCTCATTAATTCATCATCAGACTTTCCCTAGTTGCTCCCACGTTAAAAAAGATTATAACAGTAGATAGAGGAAGAATGCAGTGAAATAAGTCAGGAAAAAGAAGTGACAAGGACATGTGCTTTTTGGGTTTATTTGTTTATTTTTTAACATAACCAACAATTTCAGGATTGCAACCACACATTGAGATATGGTACAGGTTCTTTTTTGCTAAGAAATATTACCTTAATAAACAATTCAGTTGCACGTTTTTGTATCTCCTATTTGCTTTTTTTCTTTATTTAAGTTGTTGCTTTAAATATTGCTCTGTGTGTGTGTGTGTATGTGTGTGTGTGTGTGTGTGTGTGTGTGTGTGTGTGTGTGTGTGTGTGAGAGAAAGAGAGAGAGAGAGAGAGAGAAAGGGAGGGGGAGGAAGGAAAGAGGATGTCGTTCTTTACCTTTTTCTTAATTAAGCATCCATCCTAATGATGTGACTTCAGGATGATATATAGCATTTTCTCTCTAGCAACTCATTTAGTACTTTCAGTCTTATATCATTTTTTTTGAGCACCAACAGTCTCACAGGTAAACTTGTAGGTATAGCCCACCTCCAGATGAAACCTTATTTCTTAAAAATGAAATAATAAACTCCTTAGCACACCTTGATTGCCAGTAGGCTAAACTAAATTTCAACTAAATTAAATAACTAATGCACTTTAGAATAGAAATAAGTTATAATCTATGCACTTTCTTTTAATTCCTGGTTATTATACATCTGGTTTTATATGGGAGAGAATAGAAAAAAGAGAGAAGCAAGCAAAAAAATTTTACAGCAAAATTACAATCTTGAATTGCTACTAAGGGTATACCACATGTTTAATGTTACAAAATTAGAATAGAAATGTGCAGGGTTGAGTATTTTGAACCAGTATACTACTTAGTTAAATTTGGTAACAGTGTTTATTACAAATACCAGTAAGACTTTTTAGAGTAACACATTGCCATTGTTGTTAAATGTATAACATGAATAGTAACATTTCAATACATAATTTCTATTTTCAAGGGTTCTACAGTCTAACTAAGAAGCATGTCCAGCCAAAAAAAAGTAAGAATTAAAGAAAAGGCTTTTTATAATGCTTTGTAAGAAACACTATTTAGAATGAAGGACAATACCTGTAGGAGAACAAGATGATTGCAGAGGACATGTGGTTCACTAAATGATGAGTGATTTCTCTGAGACTGCTACTGTATTCCAGTCTCTACATTTTCTCAGTGCCTTTCACATAACACATGATAAATAGAAAAAAGTTGAATTAATTGCTTAGGATGAATCCTATAATCAGAAGCTATATTGTGTAACTACTTATGTGATGACAGGTCTAAAATTGGATGCATATTCTATTTCAGTACAGACATGGAGAGCACCAATATCAAATTACAACATGAGTTGTAAACAGATTACTTTGGAGGTCCTGAAAAATAGTACTTACCCCAAAATTGTATACACCTTATCACCTAAATTAAAGTTATAAAAGACTTGTGATGCTTCATTTTATATATCAAATTTCTGGACCAAGAGATGTTCAGCTATTTCAACATTATTTTAGGGTATGTCTATGAAGGTGTTTCAGGAAAAGATTAGCATTTGAATTGGTGAACTGAATAAAGTGGTTGGCCCTCCCCAAAATGAATGGGCATATCATCCAATACAATGAGGGTCTGGATAAAGCAAAAAGGCTAAAGAAAGCTGATTCACTCTCTTAGTGATCGAGCCAGAACGTGCTCTTCTCCTGTCCTCAGGGCTCCTGGTCCTCCTGTCTTCAGGCCAAGACTAGAGTCTCCACCACTGGCTTTCTGGCTCTCAGCCCTTCTAACTATACCACTGGCTTTCTTGTATGTGGGTCTCCGGTATGTAGACTAAGATTGTGAAACTTCTGAACCCTCACTAATACAAGACTTAAAAGGAAATAGTTTGGAGGGGATTTTATGTTTCCATTCTTGTTCTTTGTTTTCTTTATTTTTTAGATAGAAATCTGTTTTATTACCTGTTAAAGGTAGTTTCTGATTAGTGGAAGAATATGTTATTTGTGCTTCCCTTCATCTCAAGCCTACAACATGGAGCTGAAAATAGCATTACTTGCAGAACTTAATATGAGTCCTTAGCAACTGGAGGGAAAGTAAGAGGAACATTTAATGAAGTTGTATCCTACTTTTGTCCGGAAGGAAAACCTACAGTTTAAAAAAGAGATGGTTCCATTGGGGAGCTGGAATTCCTGAAATTTCTTAGGCCAAAAGTGTATGTGGTTTTTCTAAGATTCAAACATCGACTATAGAGGCTGGAGAGGCAATGAACTGCAAAAGATAGTCTATGTGGAAGGTACCTAGAAGGAAATTGAAAGGTAATATATTTACCATTTAGTAGAGAGAGTACAAGAATTCTAAAAATTGGAATGCTTTAGGAATATACACACACAGCAGCCTACAAGAGAAAACTAGTTGTAAATACATAAATGGAAAATAGTGTGTAAGGACATTCTATAATGGTACCAGCTTCTAGGGGCCATCTGCTGTCCCTTGTCATGCAGGCTTCCCCAACATGATTATTCACCTCATTTAGCCAGCAAGGAGAACCTTCAGAGAAAACAGGCAAGAGGACAGTCTTATATAACATAACATAATCACAAAAGTGGTATATTATCTGCCACAGGTCTTGCTTATACTCAAAAGGATTACACAAGGTGTGAAGAACAGAGAGAATCACGGTGGAAACCTTAGAGTCTATCTGGTGCAATTATGATTCACCAGTAGAGACTATACTTATTATAAACACAAAGAATTTCTTTATGATCACAGTAAATAGCACATGGATATATATCATAATATTAACAATAGGGAATAGTTCGGACACTCATTATGTTTATTTAAACTTTGAACCAAAATCATTCAAATGTTCTAAACTTCTCACCAGAATTGCTAGTAAGTCATAAGACATGCATGTTTTTATTAAATTATGGTGAAATTACATATATAATTTGCCTCTTTAACCATTTTAATATATAATTTGGTGACATTAATTATATTCAATTCATTTCAATTCTGTGCAGCAATCACTGCTATTTCCAAAATATTTTAAGCACCCCAAATCAAAAGTCTGTAACTAATTTAAGCAATAACTCCCCATTTCTTCCTCCACCTAGTAACTTCTAATCTGTTGTCTGTATCTGAATTTGCCTGTGATTTGTAATTGTGGTTTTTATTTGCATTTCCCTAAAGACTGATGATGTGGAACTTCTTTTCATGTGCTTATTGGCAATTTATATTTCTTCTTTGGAGAAATGTTTATTGAAGTCATTTGCTCATTTTTTAAAAATTGAGTTTACCTTTTTTGTTGTTAAGGTATATGAATCTTTTACATATTCGGGACATAAAAACTTTATCAGATATTTGATTTGCAAGTAGTTCTGCATTTTGGGAGGCTATCTTTTCACTGTGTTAATAATGCCCTATGATACACATTTTAATTTGGAAGAATTCTAATTTATTCTATTAGTATATTTATTATGATTCTAATTTTAATTTATTTATTTTGTTGTTGCATGACATGCTTTTGATATCATAGCTAAGTATCCACTGACAAATACAAGTTCATGAAGATTTACACCTATTTTTTGCTGAGAATTTAATTGTTTTAGCTTCTATATTTATGCTGTTGAATAACTTTGAGGTAATTTTTATACATGTTGTGATGTAAAGTTCCAACTTCATTTTTTTGTATGTGAAAATTTAATTGTCCAGACAACATTTGTTGAAAAGACTCTTCTTTCCCCCACTGAATGGACTTAGTGTTATTGACAAAAGTTAATTGCCTGTAGATAATATGAGTTTATTTCTGAGTCCTCAATTCTATTCCCTTTTTTCCATGTCTCTGTCCATATGCTAGTGTCACGCTGTTTTGATTACTATGACTTTGTAGTAGTTTTGAAATAGGGATGTGTGAGTCCTCTAAGTTTGTTCTTTTTCAAGAGATATTTCTTAATTCTCATCTAGTTGATGTGGCTATCATTTCCAGTAAAATATTAAATGGCAGTGATAAAAGTGGGCATTATGTCTTGTTTTTTAATTATTTAAATTTTAATTCCAATTTATTTATTCTGTCTAAGGAAATGTTCTCCACCTTCATACAAAATGTCTGTCTCTTGATGTCTCAGATCTCTTGCAATGCATTTTTAAAATCACATTTATTGAAGACTTTGGCATTTTACTTTCAGTCTTTATCTATCTCAATATCAGATGTCACAGGTAATACCAAGGAACAGTCCAACAGTTAGCACAGAGAAGCTTGGCAAGTAGTGAGCCCTGAGATATTTGCTAAGTGAATATAAATATTCTTCAATTGGATGTAACATCTCAATTATAATAACCTTCACTACGTTTCTGCCCAGTCATTGCGATGCCAATTGTTCCTTCCTTATTACCTGGAATGATTCCATGCTGAAATCTTAAACTCCATTATCACAGTCTTTCACCACAACCTCCTAGTCTTATAGTTGTCTCAGCTGTTGATGTATATTGTACCTGTGTATAACCTTATTTGAGACTGTAAGTCTTGGAGTTTGTGCTTAAGCATTGACTCTATGTTGCAGCACTTTAACCACTATCTTACTAGCACACTCAATAAACATCACACCATTTTCTCTATTCCTAAAGTGTACTGATATCTTTAATTTTAGATTAATCCAGTTACCTTTTCTGATCTTAAAACTTTTTATTTTTAACACAGTAGGAGTAAATTACATAATCATGCTCAATGTTGACACAATTTTTCAACTTTTTTCCCTTTGATTTTTCCACTGTTCTCAGGTTTCATCGTATTTCATTTCTTTTACTTATATTGAGTTTGACTCTGTGTATTACTAGCTGCTTAAATCCTGTGTAGGTGACTGAGTTTTTATTTTTATTTTGGTATAAGCATTTAAAATTCTACATTTCCATCTAAGATTTGCATATATGCATCCAGTGAATTTTGATGTAGTCTGTTTTCATTTTCATTAAATTAAAAATAGAAAACACCGTGTTTGTGATATCATTCTTGATGTATGGTTTGTTTATTACTATGTTGCTTAATTTTTAGATATTAATATTTAATCTTTAATACCTTTAGTTTCAAAATTAATATTGAACTTTAATACCATTGTTATCAGAGAATATACTATTTTTTATATTAATTATCATTATTTTATGGCAGACTAAGTCTAATTCTTCGACTCATGGTTCTATTTAAAAACCTTCTATCTATTCTGGAAAATGGTCTATCATTTATTCCATTTCTCTTCTCTATGTTCAATTTAATGACTTCTGTGCCTTCTAGTGTTTCTTTCCCCACAGGCTACACACATACTATTATCTTTTCTAAATCAAAGCAAAATAAATAAATAAAAGCAATCTTCAATCACTGCCATATTGCTCCTTTTCATTTTTATGACTGGTCCCAAATAACAATTTACAGTCATCATTGTCACTTACTTCCCATCTATTCCCATACAAACTAAAGTCACAAAAAACTGCTTTGGCAAAGACCATCCAGGTCTTTCTACTTTATCTACTCAAAGGACTTCTCTGGATCTTGCCTTACTTTGACCTCTGAAGCTTTTAGAATTTACCATATATCCTCTTACAGTTTCTGTTCAGAGCTTTCTTTTTTCTTTTTTTTTCTTACAAAACAATTTTATTCTATTTTCTGGTGACAAAAGGAGATTGAAATAGGAAAACATGTGAAGTAAAAATAGTGTGAAGGAAATAAAAATAGCAGTATGATAGCTTTGGGGAAGTTTGGACTTAAAATAGTCATTGTTAAGGATGTATGATGGTATCAGAACTATTGTTGAATTGATAGATCACTGTTGGTGGAGATCAGTAACCAAAAACTGTCCAGCATATATATTATATGGAGAAAAAGTGTGTGTGTGTGTGTGTGTGTGTGTGTGTGTGTGTGTACATATATATATATATATATTTTTAATTATATTTATATTGGGTTTGACTCAGTTTTACTAGCTGCTTAAAATGCTTTGTAGATCACTGATTTTTGACCTTTATTTTATTTTTGTATAAGTATTTAAAATTCTATATTCCATCTAAAATTTGCATATACTGCATCTAAACATTTTTAATATATTGTTTTCATTTTCATTAAAACTAGGAAATACTGTTTTCTAATATATATAATATGACATATTATATATGTACACATATAAATATGTATATTTTTATAAGGTATTAATTAGGGTAAGAATACACTGCCTTTTTGAATGTAAGAGTTAGTTTCCTTTAACTTAAGACTAGTAGCAGTCTTAGAGTCTACTTTCTAGGTCTTTATAGTAATAAAATTATTCAATTTCCTATTTCTAACTTTTTCAGGTTTTTGTTGTCATAGTCTTGTAGATGCCAAACTCATGTCTCCAAGGTTCTCATCCACTGCAGTTTTGGTAGCCTTCTACCCAAACTGCCAAGTTACTGATGCAGGTTTTAATAGTATACCAAATGTTGAATCTGAAATGAATTGCTTTTCCAGTTAAAATAAAAACAAATATAAGGCTTTTTATAAAGAACACAGACTTCTTTTGATAAAATATTGGAATACTCAGAAAGTAATCTAATATTTAGTATAAAATAATAAATGTGTAAAGCAATCTAGAATATTTTGTGATCTTCTCTTAAATTATTCTAAGAATGGTAACAGTGTTTGTCCATGTAGACTAGGATACTGGTATTTGCTTACATTCTTAGATTAAAAAAAATTTAACTATATATATATATATATATATATATATATATATGTGTGTGTGTGTGTGTGTCTGTGTGTGTGTGTGTATGTTTCTAAATATCTAGCTAATTAAATAGAACAAAAATTATGAGAGAATGAAATTTTATTTTAGTGAACAACACTCAAATGTAAATTGAAAAATTTTCAGGTTACTGTGAAAGCAAATGTCATTTTTTTCAAATATTTTCCAATTAACAGTATCACCAAAATCTCACAGAGGACAATAGTCAGTCAGCAATAAAATCAAACTTGTTATTTCCCTGAAATTATCTAATTATTTGTGACTTCCCTAGGTAATGGCAACATACATCTCAATCAATTGTTAGGCTAGGAAGGGTCACAAGACTTATTCAAACTCTGGAATTCCATTGTTATAGTTGACAGAAGCATATACTAGTTCCTGCATGATGACATTAATCACAGTCTCACTTTTTTGCTGACTTCCCTGAGGACGGTGAGTGTCATAGACACATGTATGTCCACCACATCAGGATATACTTGCATTTCTGCACACTTTGTGAGTGGAGGCACTTAATAGCTTTGTTCAGACTATCTTTTCAAGGACGTTTATGCAGCAACATTCTTGGAAAATTATGGCATCTTATTTCAGTTCAAAGGACAGCTTTTCTTTATGCTCAGTATAATAAAGGTAATATCTCCATCAGGGCAAAGTTCAGGCAGAGTTACTGAGCATTATAAAGTCTTAGATTCCCTAAACTCATGGTTCCTCTCCTATAATTAAACCCACTGCTTGTAGGTTTTTTTCTTTAAAAAAATAAAGATGGTTTCTCTTACTTACCACCAAAAGTACTTCAGAATAGAACATGGCTTTATATTCAAAGAGATATGAAATTGCCAGGATTATTTTATCTGTTTTAGTCCTGTGAAAAGAGCTTCAAAAAAATTACCTATTTTTCTATTTTTCTAATTATAACATAGATGATTGGGGTCTTTTTTTTTTCAAACTATATATTTTTTTTTATTGAAGGGTAGTTGTCACGCAGTATTACATTAGTTTCAGGTGTACAACACAGTGATTTAACATTTATATACATGATAATTCTAGGTACCAGCTATCACCATACCAAGTTGTTACAATATTTTGACTATATTCCTTATGCTATACATTACATCCTGGTTACTTATTTATTTTACAATTGGAAGTGTGTACTTTTTCTTTTTTTGTGAGGGCATCTCTCATATTTATTGATCAAATGGTTGTTAACCACAATAAAATTCTGTATAGGGGGGTCAATGCTCAATGCACAATCATTAATCCACCCCAAGCCTAATTTTCATCAGTCTCCAATCTTCTGAAGCATAATGAACAAGTTCTTACATGGAGAACAAATTCTTACATAGTGAATAAGTTACATGGTGAACATTACAAGGGCAGTCATCACAGAGGCTTTTGGTTTTGATCATGCATTATGAACTATAAACAGTCAGTTCAAATAAGAATATTCATTTGATTTTTATACTTGATTTATATGTGGATCCCACATTTCTCCCTTTATTATTATTATTTTTAATAAAATGCTGAAGTGGTAGGTAGATACAAGATAAAGGTAGAAAACATAGTTTAGTATTGTAAGAGAGCAAATGTAGATGATCAGGTGTGTGCCTGAGACTATGTGTTAATCCAAGCTAGACAAGGGCAATAAAACATCCACATATGCAGAAGATTTCTCTCAGAACAGGGAGGGTGGAGGTTCTAAGCCTCACCTCTGTTGATCCCCATTTTCTCACCTGATGGCCCCCCTGCGACTGTGCCTGTCTTAGGTTGTTCCTCCCTTGAGGAATCTTACCCGTCTCTGGCTAACCAGTCATCTTCCGGGGCCATACAGGGAAATGTTAAGTTGGTCAGTGAGAGAGAAGCCTTATTTTTTGAAAAAGTTAGCTTTTTACTTCTTTGCATATTTTATGCCCTGTGGCTTCTATGCCCAGCATTTGTCTTGAGGTGTCTTTACCACTTGGAAGAATTATGATACTCGGTAAATTCGATATGAGGCACGAATTCTACTTAAGGGTTATAATAGGAAGGAAGAAGAAAAGCTATAGAAGTAGCAGGTGGAAGAAAACCTGGGAAGATTGATTATTTCTTTGACATACCTTCTTGCAGAGTAACTTCAGCATGTATAGGTTTTAAACTACTAATTAAATTGCACACATTAATTAACATAATAGGAGTACAGTTATGTAACCAAAGCATACCTATAATTACCAACCTTCTCCAGTGAAACCAAGAAAACCAGTTAGGCACCTTAGGCATTTGTGAAAACTTATATATAATATGGTGAATATTGTCCAACTGAACTTGAACAGTCTGAGAGAAATCAGACAAATTAAAACAACCCATTCCTAGGGACAGATGATTGGGGTCTTAAACAAGATATTTTACCTTGAAAACCCAGTACTTAAAACAAATACTGAATCTCATTTCAATAAATGGCACATACAAGAACTAGATAATTCAAGAGGTTAAAAAAATCCTTTTCATTTCAGTCATACAACTACTTAATTCTTAAGTTTTTGTGTGTAAAAATATAGTCGTTCCACACCTTTCACTTAGCCTCTAAAGGTGGTCTCTTATAAGAAAAATTAGGTTCTAGACATATAACACAAAATATTTTCCTTTTCACATAGATGTGACTGGATTAAAAAAGGACACTTACTAGGAAAAAAAGTATGCATCTAATTTTAATGTGTATATGGCTCCCAATATTTTAAAAGAGTTTCGGGTCATTTTTTAACATCACTGAGGGATAGTCTCCTTGAGAAGACTAAATACAAATCTTTTGCTATTGCCCTGATACAGGCATAAACTAATTCTTTACCCTGAAAAAAGATATCTGTCCCAGAAACTTCATATGGTTAGCATGAAGACATTGTGATAAATGACAACTTCTTTATTAGGTTACTCAAACCACTTGTTTGCATCTATTCAGGAAAACAAAGTTGCCAATAGCTCAGAATTACAAACCACTAGTTTCGAAAACAAATTTCACATGTCTACTAATTAATTTACTATTATTTTAGACTACTAGTAATGATAATACTATAGTTTTGGTTTATACTATAGCCAGGTTTCTACAATTACTCAAATGTATCCTTTTAATTACTCAATTTAAAGTTTACTACATGGTCAATTAAACGAGGATGAGAGAAAGATTTAAATAAATAATTGTTGAATAAGGTTCTTGTACCCCAGATCTTTCTAATAAAACCGAGGGATGAGTCACAGAACTTAAGGTTTAAAGTTCCTTCCATCCTGTGTAAGTTGGTGTTTTATGCACTTCTGGAGAAAGAAGTGAAAGAAGAAAGAGGGACTCAAGAGAAGTATTGACGCCAATTACCCATAAACTTTTGAAGAGAATGAGAAGGGAACCAGAGAAACTATGTGAACTTGGGTTTTTGTCTTTTAACAGCGTGATGATCTAGACACATCAACATCTGGGATTCTAAGAAAGCAGATTAGTATGTTTGTGAGAAGGAGAGGGAAAAAAAACATAATTTTCCCTGCAATAGTCAAATGGTAATAAACAGCTAATTATGAAAGAACATGACACAAATCAACTGGCATTTGACTCAGAATAAGTATGCCTTTCACACTTCCGTAGTGATGGTTAAGCCAGGAACAGTTTATGACACTAAGCTAATATTCTTTGAGGAATGTGCTGACCTGTATAAGAATTTTCTCTTTTGGTCAATAGTCTTCAGAGAAAGTCCACTTTATCAAGTAATGCTGCTCCTCCTTGCCTGCACCTTTGCCTTGGATTTACTCACGTAAAATCTATGTTGTCATAACTCTAATGCTAAACACACTTAAAAGACTGTGTTTTTTCCTTACCAAAAAGGAATGAGGTCTTTGCTTAACTCTTCTTCATAAGATGAAAATTACATTATAGTAGATACTGTTTCTGAATATGGCCTGAATATTTTCTTTCAATTACAGAGATACTGCTATGAAATAAAAATAGGAAATGCCCAGCCTAAAACCATATATTTAGGCCACAATAAACTTTGAGACTCTGAAACTTTTTAATTACTTTAAAAAACTCCTGGTCTTTCACATGGCCTGTCACCACAGAGGTGTTCATCAGAGCATTTTTTAGATTAGCCAAACTAGAAAAACAAAATGAAAGCTAATGGTAATGACTAAGAATACCAATTAATGTAATTTGTGGCTTATTCATAAAGAGAATTGTACAGTCATTTAAAATGTGTACAACATGTTAATAAAGAAATGTTTACATTCTCTGTTCAATGAAAAATTAAAATATCAAATTAATATGCAGAACACTCTCAGTCATGTAAAATACTGTATATAGAAAGTGAAATTTGCCAAAAGCCAATTAACTTTGGTGACTGAGTGTGTTTCTTTGGATGGATTTTATTTATTTTATATATTTTTCTGCATTTTATAAATATGCATATTTTACTCAGAATCAGGTCTTTCAAAACTGCTTATTTGAAGCATATTTTTCAAAGCAATTTAATACATTCTCAAAAAATTTACAAGTTAAAGGATTAAGCACTTGTCATTTAAAGAGATTGTACTGTATAATGTTCTGATAATTTTATCAAATTAAACTCCCTATTAGCAGAAAAGGGGTGAAAGTGCAGTAACTTTTGAAAGGACAACCTAAATTTCTACAAAAGTTTGTACTGTTCTAGCACTTATTCGAATCTTCCATTTTGATTAACATCTTTTTATCAGCTTTTCAGCTAATATAAAATGAATTGAAAAATACTATAGCCTTTTTTTAAATCTCACTTGATGTTTAGATTTGTGAGATGTAGAATTGCGTGTTTTAACTTTCTTGTTAACCATTCTGAAATCCATTGTATCTAGGAATTAGATTCAGTTAATGGTCTATTGATATCTAAAATAAAAGACAATCAATTCATATGCATGTCAAAATATGTTAAAACAAGTGAACAAAGAGTTTACTTTACAAAGCTTAATTAAATTACCTAGTGTATTTCAGAGGCATGGCTATATCTAAATGGTAATAAAAGTGTTTCTGTTTAAAAAACTGTTCAAGTTATCCCTGCTATATGTTATATTAAAGAATTTTCCTATGTTCTACAGCTATAGCATCAAATTTATACTTCTAAAATATTTATGTATATTTCTACTATATTCCACATATATTTAGGTTTAAATTCATGGTAAATTGAAACTCACAAATAACTGTAAAAGACCGCTTTTTACCAGGTACTCAACAAAATACATATGAACAAAGACATGAGCTTTGGTACTGACTGAATTCAACTTAGAAAGGTAGTTAATGCAATTTGATTCACTGGTGTTTCATGGCAACTATTATGCATATTCAGCATAATTAAGTTCCTGTTGCTTAGAGTAATCATGAAACAGCCAATGGAAAATTGAGGTGCATCAAATCTTTTGGTCAGCATTTAACTTTCATGTGCTAACCTATTAATCACTATTTATATAATGTATATTAACTGTGTGTATACTATATCCCATACTAGCAGCTGGAGAGATGATCTAAAGAACACAGTGGTCTTGTCCTCCCAGTGCATACCATTGAATGGCAATTAAAGTGAAGTAAAATAATTCTCAAACTTTGAATTAAATGAAATGGCAAGAAAACTACTCTACTGTACAGGTTCCTGTGTGAACACCTAAGAGATCTTTGCATAGACTTGTTGAAGATGGAAACACAACCCAAAGGAAATGATGTCTGCTTGTAATTATGGAGAATATGTACTATTATCTAGTGAGTATAGGACAGTTAAGCAATTACCAAAAAAATCTCTGTCATAGAGAAGATAAATAGATATATTGAGATAGCGATCAGTGTTTTATGAAACTGAAATAGGTAAAAATGGCAAAAACAAAGGATGAAAGGGAAATAGTAAGAATTGAATCATTGTTTTTCAATTATTGACTTCATTATATAAAATTGTACATATTTGATAATTTAATGTTTTAAAATTTGCAGTTATTTCCCAAATACAGCACTCATATTTCTTTCATGTTTTTATTATATACTAGGTAGATGCTATATTATTTCATTTGCTTATGAAATAATTGAAGGGCAGGGAAGGTAACCTCTCCCTTTACCTGTCATAGATAATTATGCCTAGTACGTATCATAAATAGCATCTGAAACCAGATCATATGACTAAACTTAGTTTTTGTTTCATTAAAATACCTTCTCTGTCTCAAAAACAAAACCAAGTATCACACACACACACACAAACACACACACAATTTGTATTCAAATTGAATGGGAACTCAGTATATTTGCATTAGGTGTAAATTACACATAGTCATAACACTGGAATGTGCAAACACATGACTCCCTTCATTGCTGTAACTAAATCCAACTTGACTTTTAAGGTTTCAGTTCTTTGAGAAGTTATAAATCTTATTCTTGCCAATTCAAGTTCCTTTCACTTCTAGTTTTAATCATAGTTCTCCTCGGTTAATATTGAGCTCCAAGTTTTACAAATTTATACTCCCCCATCTTCCATGGTAGACATCTAACCCCACAGTTACTTACTTATGCTGACATCTGGAACAATGTTTCAATACTATTTAGCACTACTCCCAGTGGCCTGCACTGTGGAACAGAGTCACACCTACTTTTTTTGTGTTTGTCAACTCTGACTTTGCTTGCATCCAAATTTCTACTCTGAGCTCTAATACCCTTTATCAGGGCTGGAAATCTTCTTTTGATACATTAAAAGATATACTGAGTTGTATTAAAAAGTTTAAAAGTTTATTTGAGCAAAAATTGATTCCAGTTGGTCAGTGCCAAACTGGAAGTGGTCAGGAGCACTCCTCTGACAAAAGCTGGGGGAAAGGTTTATGTAGAAAAGGTCCAGAAGCAAAAAAAGGAAATTATTTGGTTGGCTACAAGTTTAAACCTAATTGGCTGTTTGTGAGTAGTTGTCCTTAAGTTTTGATTTCATAATCTTGAGGCATTCAGACCAGATTTCTGTTTACTATACATAGGTCCCCATGACATTAGAGCCACCTCAGTCCTGGTTTAAGTAGTTTAACAGGTATCCCAGATCTTTTTTCTAAAGGTTTTAACATTTCCTCAGCATTTCTCAGATTGTGGGTTTCTAGAAAACTGTCCTCAAGCTTATATGTGTAGTCATTTCATTTATCCTCTATCACTGTGGTATCACAAAGGACATGAAAATCCAACTGGCTTGTTGTTTCTCCTACAACCTTGGAAATGGGCTAAATTTGTCTTGTACTTTGGGATCACCTCAGATTACCTATGAATCACAATCTGTTGTTTCTGACTCACTTTGGGGATAAAATCTGAGAGGACATAGGGATTGGAAATCCCTATCAGTGAATATGTTTTTTTTCCTCTGTTAAAATTCTAATCCCAAATCCAGAAATATTTCGCATTTATTCTCCAAATAGAGTTTTAAAAAACAAGCTCTTATGCAGCCATGAACACATCCTCAATCTGTGTGTTAACTGTGTTCTAAATTTCCTTTAAATCTAAAGGATATGAGATCTTGCTCTTGCAAATCAAGTTTTTAGATTTTAAACCTCTTTTTCTTTCCTAAGCATCTAACTCTTAAAATGTACTGTGTCTATGCAAGGCATCTAAAAAAGTCATTTATATACTCAAGTGACTTTGTTCCACATTTTATCTGACAAGATTCACAAAATGAATACTGTTGAATTAAGTATAAGGGTGAAGTCAATGGCAAAAACTTCAAGAATGAATAAAATACAGATTGTTAGCTGAAAATTGTCTTTACACACATGCTTCAAAATATGCTTAAAATATATTTGCAATACTACAAAGGTGGTGTTGGCAAAACTGGACAGCTACATGGAAGAGAATGAAACTGGATTATTGTCTAACCCCATACACAAAAGTAAACTGGAAATGGATCAAAGTCATGAATGTAAGTCATGAAACCATAAAACTCTTAGAAAAAAATATAGGCAAAAATCCTTGGACATAAACATGAGCAACTTCTTCATGAACATATCTCCCCAGGCAAGGGAAACAAAAGCAAAAATGGCCTAGTATGTGGTCTATTCTGAAGAATGTTCCATGTGCACTTGGGAAGAATGTGTATCCTGTTGCTTTTGGATGTAGATTTCTGTAGATGTCTATTAGGTCCATCTGTTCCAGTGTGTTGTTCAGTGCCTCTGTGTCTTTACTTATTTTCTGTCTGGTGGATCTGTCCTTTGGAGTGAGTGGTGTGTTGAAGTCTCCCAAAATGAGTGCATTGCATTCTATTTCTTCCTTTAATTCTGGTACTATTTGTTTCACATACGTTGGTGCTTCTGTATTGGGTGCATATATATTTATAATGGTTATATCCTCTTGTTGGACTTAGCCCTTTATCATTACATAATGTCCTTCTTTATCTTTTGTTACTTTATTTTGAAGTCTATTTTGTCTGATACTAGTATTGCAACACCTGCTTTTTTCTCTCTGTTGTTTTCATGAAATATCTTTTTCCATCCCTTGACTTTAAGTCTGTGCATGTCTTTGGGTTTGAGGTGAGTCTCTTGTAAGGAGAATATGGATATGTCTTGCTTTTTTATCCATTCTATTACTCTGTGTCTTTTGATTGGTGCAATCTGTCCATTTACATTTAGGGTAATTATTGAAAGGTACGTACTTATTGCCATTGCAGGCTTTAAGTTTGGGTGATTATTGAAATGTATGTACTTACTGCCATTGCAGGCTTTAAGTTTGTGGTTACCAAAGGTTCAATGTTAGCTTCTTTACTATCTTACTGTCTAACTTAACTCACTTATTGAGCTATTATAAACAGGGTCTGATGATTCTTTTTTTCTCTCCCTTCTTATTCCTCCTCCACCCGTCTTCATATGTTGGGTGTTTTGTTCTGTGCTCTTTTTAGGAGTGCTCCCATCAAGAGCAGTCCCTGTAAGATGCCCTGTAGAGGTGGTTTATGGGAGGCAAATTCCCTCAGCTTTTGCTTGTCTGGGAATTGTTTAATCCCTACTTCATATTTAAATGATAATCATGCTGGATACTGTATTCTTATTTTAAGGGCCCCTTCTGTTTCATTGCATTAAGTATATCATGCCATTCTTTTCTGGCCTGTAGGGTTTTTATTGAGAAGTCTGATGATAGCCTGATGGCTTTTCCTTTCTAGGTGACTTTTTTTTTCTCTCTGACTGCCTTTAATGCTTTGTCATTGTCTTTGATCTTTGCCGTTTTAATTATTATGTGTCTTGGTGTTGCCCTCCTTGGATCCCTTGTCATGGGAGTTCTGTGTACCTCTTTCTCCTGAGAGGCCATTTCCTCCCCTAGTTTCAGGAGGTTTTCAGCAGTCATTTCTTCAAAGATGCTTTCTGTCCCTTTTTCTCTCTCTTCTTCTTCTTGTTCCCCTATTATGTGGTTAGTGTTCCTTTTGGATTGGTCACACAACTCTCTTAAAATTCTTTATTTCCTGGACATCCTTTTATCTCTCTTTGCATAAGCTTCTCTGTGTTCCTGTTCTCTGTTTTCTAGTCCTTTAATGGTCTGTTGCATTTTGTCCATTCTGCTTTGAAGTCCTTCCAGAGATTGTTTTATTTCTGTATTCTCCCTCCTTAGTTCTTGCATATTTCTCTGCAAGTCCATCAGCATGGTTATGACTTTTGTTTTGAATTCTTTTTCATTACATCTGGTTAAATCTATCTCCCCAGGTTCCTTCTCAGGGGAAGATGTAGAAGATGTCAAAGCTGTCTGGGTTAGTCTTCTCTGGATCAAACTTTTTTGCCTTTTCATGTTGATAGGTGCAATGGTGTGCTATTGACTCATCTGTCAGCTGGGAGAGTCAAGACTCTTTCCACTTGGCTCCTGGCCTTTCTTTACTGGGAAAACTGCGACTCCTAGTGGCTTGTGTTGGGCAATTGCATGTAGATTGAGTCTCTTTATCTTGCCCGGCCAGTATGGAGGAAGCTCCCTTGCTATGGGTGTCGCCAGCCTCAGGCTGCTGCTCTGCTGTGGCGGGGCCCCAGAGTGGTAGCGCACTGGGGGCTGTTTGGCTGTTTACCTCCATGAGGGGTCTCAGAGCTGTTGTCCAAGGGGTTAGTGTGCCCAGAGTTCCCTGGAATTTCCAGCTGCTGGACTGTGACCTGGGATGCTTCTGTCCAGTTGTGAGGTCCCTGACCCTTTAAGACTCAAAATGCACTCGCTTTTCTTTGTCACAGGGTCGCCGGCTTTGGGACCTACTTACAGGTCTTACTGTCCTGCTTCCCTAGTTTCCAGCACCCCATGCATGCACTGTGTGTCTGCGCTCTGGTGCGGATGGCTGGGGCTGGGTGTTTAGCAGTCTTGGGCTCCCTCTCTCTCCCCAGTCTGACTCCTCTCCTCCCACTGGGAGCTGGGGTGAGGGGCACTTGGGTCCCACCAGGCTGCGGCTTGTATCTTACCCTTTTCATCAGGCGCTGGGCTCTCGCAGGTGTGGATGCAGTCTGACTGTTGTCCTGTGTCTTCTGGTCCCTCTTTTAGGGATAGTTGTATTTGGTGTATTTTCAAAAATATATATGTTTTTTGGAGGAGATTCCCATTGTCCTACTCACGCCACCATCTTGGCTCCGCCCTGAAACTTGGAAGTTCTTCAATTCAGGCAATGGACCATATTTGCCACCAAAATTTCCACTAGCATTAGCAAATTATATCATCATTTTAAACAAGCTTTCCAGTAACGTCAAGCTTTCCAGTAACATGAAGACAGTGCTTATTCACCATAGGAGGCATCATGCCTTCTGATGCCTTGTCTGTTACAACAGTGAATCCTGCAAGTAGTAACTGCTGTCCTTTGTGTATTGTGGTACAGGAATATGAAGTATTCCCTAAGTGTTATCATCAACAATTGCCATGCCACAACAAAAACTGAGTTCCCAGAGCTAAATTTCAAGTCTTCTACTTTTTTAGTTCTTAAACATATATGCATTTTCTTGATGCCACCTGAGTGCCTGGAGTTGAGAGGTGTCATACACAAGCTATGCTCAAAGAAAAACCTTTCCTAATTTGTGACACAAGTTATCCTTTGAACTTGTGTATCTCTTGTGGCACATTTCTATTCAGTGAAGTCCTCCACTTGGAGTCAGTTAGGGCCACTTCTGTTTATTAAACATGATTTCAAATTTCAAAAGTCAGAGATTGGTGTCTTGGTCACTTTAATTTTAACTGTAACAATGTTCCTTATGCACATTGACCCACATTCTCGCTAAGATATCATCTATTATTAATACAAACTGATGAAAGGTGATGGATAGGTGATAGTGAATTGACCCTTCATATGTACACAACCAGGAGCTAGGCCAGAGTACATATTCAGGCAGGAGGAAATGGTATATCCCTACTGGTTGTTAAATTATATCTTCATTGCTTGATGCTCTCACTATTATACCCTTGATCTCCTGAACAATTCTTCACCTTGCTACTGTCAAACATATAATGTATTTTCTCTTGACACAGCATAGATTCTCCAGGACCTAACTCCACTGCTGTGGCTGATAACATCTCTGATTGGTTTTTACCGTTACCTCTGTGGTTTTAAAACACTTAGAATATTACATTTGAATTGCTGGGGTCCATCCCAAGCCAAGAAATGATAGTTATGCCCTTATCTCAGAAAAATGAGTATGAATTAGCCTTCCATTTGTGTAACTGAAAGATGTGTTTTTTCCCATAAAAAATATAAGCTGTTTCTAGTTTCTTCTTCCAGGTACAAAAATATTACCAGGAATTTTAGAGTAAATATTATTATTTTCTAGCCTCCCAAACAGGGACCATGTTATGAAGTTATATATCTCATTGTTGAGATTATACCCAATTATTTTACCCAAAATATTACCTACTTATCTAATTGAAGGGTCAAAGATAGCATGATAATGTCTCTTAAATGACATTTTCCTAATAGTAAATGTTTATATATATAGGAAAAATATAACTAAGTAAATGTAATCATCATGTCTCTTAAATATTACTAATGTATCAAAACTTTAAATAAAAAAGTAAAATCCAGGCTAACTGGATTATACACTTCATGTTCTAATTTTATGAATTATCTATAACAAATATTTATACCCACTTAATATTTATTGAATTTTCTCCTGCTACCTTACTTATCATTTTATTTCTGCTTCTGTATTAATCCCTGAGTACTGAACTTAACATACTTATTTTTGCTTAAATCCATCAAAGATGCTTATAAATTAATTCTCAAGACCTCCTAGTCTTTATTTCCTTCTTAGTGATCCTTGACCTGGTTTACACCATTGTTAGAGTTAGAATTATACTACATGTGTACTACATACATAAAAATATAGTATATACTGCATTAAGTATCATTTAATCTCAGCCATTACCCAAACTCCAATCTATGTTAGAAGGAGGTCTTTGTAAGAAATGGATCTCTATTTTGCTGAGTTTTGTTTGCTGCAACAACTAGTTTAGTGGTTTATGCTCAGTAGGGTTTTTTATAAAATATTAATAAATTATATATTTAAATGCTTCAACTTTTACTTTTCACTGTATGTTTAGCAAACTAAGCAAAAGTTATAAATATCTTTAGTTCATTAACATCAAATTGTAGAAATTCTATGAATGGCCACTTACTTTTCATTGTATTCCAGTAGAAACCAGACTTTCAAAACTTATTTGGAGACTGTGATATAATATTAGTGAGTATATATAAATTTGGCATTGGCTCTTATTTCTGACTCATTTAAAGAAGTGTCAAATGAATTGAAGTGGAATTTTTTTGAATTCACATATTAATTTTCCACAGTAGAGATATGAGATTCTCTCTTTCATGTTCAATTAAAATTGAACTGAATCTATTAAATGTGGCAGCTTTCATGATTAAAATAAAACATTTAATTTATGACTGCTCAAAGCTTTAAACAAAGATGTAGGTACTGTAAACTGAATACATTTTTTTCCCTTAAGGATGAAGAAGCACTATACAATACAAGCCAGGAATACCTTGCAGGCTATATAGTAGGACTAGAAAGCAAAATTACTAAATTAAGACTGGGTAAATTAAACCCGTGTAGAAAAAAAGTGAAGATTAGATTCTATTGATAAGGAATCTGTTACAGCAATCCTAGGAAACTAATACATATGGTAATATGCTATCTTGACATTGGCTTTCCAAAGCCAAGCCACAGGATAGGCTACACGTAATAACTGCTTAATGCCTATATCAGCGATATCCCTGAAGGTCCTCTCACCGTGTTGGGTAAGGCCTCTGTTATACCTGCAGCACAGTTGCACTTCCTGCTCTTCCCAGTCCTACTACACTACCATCTTACTGGAATTGTTCCTGAGAACATTATTAAATATACGTTGTGTGTTCAAATCTTAGAGTCTGTTTCTCAGGGAGCCCAGTCTTTGGAGATTGGTAGAGGACCTATTTCTAGGAAGCAAGCCTAAAATTAAATTTGGAGCTAGATTATCTGCAGTCAGGCTAGAAATGAGGACTCCATCACCCATGGAAGGTAGGTATCATAGTCAATGGACCACAATTGCTAAAATGTTCAACAGTGATAAACCTGGGTAAGATTACTGTGGAAGAGATTGCACTGGAGAGTATATTATTTTAGGCTTTGAGAGGCAGATCATCACAAAGCTATTTCATGCTGACTGGTGGATAGTTCTACCAGTGGGTAAGAGCCTGAGAGAAAAAATATTTTAAAATGTAGAACATCACATCTGGTAAAGAGTCATGCAGACAGTGTAATGAGAGAGATGTGGCCTTTTATAGCTGTGTCCTTGCTAGGTTAGAATACACATGTCTAGAACCTAATGGCAGCCTTAGGGATTGCCTTTATTAGCCTCATTCCTAGTGACTTTTCTGAGTTATTTATGCTCCTCTACCCTGAAACTCTAATTTCTGCAATTCAAGAAGTTGCAGTTTTCAGAGACTGAACTCTTGTAGTAGTCTAACTAAATGTAATCTGCTGCTGCCTCATGGCCACTCTGGGCTGTTTGTGCTAAGATCTCTGCATGCAATTGAAAGAGGTACTATTCTGACAAAGATAATTGATCTTGACCATTAGGAGTAGACAGGTTTGTGCTGATAAAATGGAACCTGGGAAGATAGCATTTACCACTGTATTAATCCCTTAGGGCATCTATTTGACATTCCCTGCCCAATTTTAATGGTTAGCGAGCAAATACACCACCATGTAAGAAGGGCATGAAGATCTAAAGGCTCAGACCCCTAAAGTATGCAAATCTGAGTCACCTCAATAGGTAAGGTACCTAGACCAGAAGAGATTTTTAACCAACAGTAATGGAGATGGAGAACATACAGTGTAGTAAGTAGTTACAGCCGTGAGACTGGCTGTGGTGAAGGGACATTTTTGTTCCATTAGCCTTCCTCTGAGAAGTTGTCCAGAAAAGAAACCAGCCAGAATTTTGGAGTATATATTCCCAAATGAGGTAAAGTTGTTACAGAAAGCAAATATATCCTATTTAAGAACTGGGCCATATTGGATGTTGTAGATTTGTCACAGATCCACCTTTAAGAACAAAGCACTCAGTAGTCTGTGTGCACCAGTGGTTGCAGACAACTCAGATAAGACTCAAGGAATTACCCATAGTCAAAAGTAACAGGTTCTCTACAGTTACAGCTTCTCTGAGGGCAGCACATTTCCAAAACTGGTCTATGCAGAAGTACAAGGTCCAACTTTTTTGCCTCCTTTCAGGATGTCTCTACAGTACCATCAGCTAAGGCCTCTGATGTAACTGCACTGCAGTTCAAATTCTCCCTCTGCCTAATTCTGCTCCCCTCACTCATAAATGGGGTAGATAAACAGCAGGTTGGAAATTATGAAAGTATGCCTTTTGATCACAGATTCAGTGAAGATCTTCATATCCTCTAAATCTATTCTTTCCTGAATATCCCTTAGAAAAATCCTCATGTACTTCCAGCTGTACACATCTCTGTCAAATTTGAGGAGACTGATATATTTAATTCTGTTAAATTCTCTTTACATTTTCAATCCTCATTATAAATCATTTTGGGAAAAATAAAAGCACCAGTTAGAATTAATCCTAGAATACTTTTTTTACACTTCTTTTAAATAATTTATCAGATGCGATATTTACTTGCCTGTGTTTTCCATTAAATGTCAGACTGCATTTTATTGAAAGTTCATATCAAACTATCACAAAATCTGACCCCTAATAATAATTTAATATAAATTTAAAAATGAATATATGAAAAATGTGTGTATAAAATATATGCATACTGTTGAACTAGATGTCGTTTGAAATTATCAGTGAAAGAATAAAAGGTTATATGATTCAAGAAACCTATTTTTATAAACCAATTCCTTTGTTCTTGCTTTAGGGGAAAGAGTTGAAGTTTTTTCCAATGCAGGCAACAGGGTGATATTAGGTAAGACTGGAATTTCACTAGGCAAATGTGCAGTCACTGTAAATGCTGATAATGTTCTTTTTTAGTACAGAATGTTTATAATTTCTCATGTAATAAATGACAGCCTGTGACAGATTTCTTCCAAATAAAGGTCAAATTTTGCACTAGCCTGTCATAATTGATCTTTGCACAAAAATAGAAACAGTAAAGTCCCAATAATTTCTACAGAAATATCTTGTAAGACTCCCTTTCTTTTCTGCAGAATGTTTTTCACATACAGGTTAAGAATTTGGTGTTTTCTTATTCTTCCTACATTATAGCAAAACATTTTCAAAACAAGTAATATTTATGAGTAAATTTTGCATGGCTGTTTTATAACATAATTTAAATAAAGATGTCTAATGTTGCTGGAGAAATACCACACAATGACTTAAGCCAGCCAAGCCTGCAAGTAAAAGTCCTTGTTATCTTCAGAATTATAGTAAATAACTATAGATCACGTGGCACACTTGTTCTCACCTGGGAGCAATTCCTCAGAGGTCAGGGATCCTGCTAAATACCTCCAGTGTTCAGGAGACCTCCATAGAATAGAATATCCAGCCCAGAGTATCAATAGTCTCCTTACTGAGAAGCGCTAATTAGTGTGATCTCAATATTTTAGATACATGTTCAGGAGAATCATTTTAGTTTTCGGATGATTCAGATACAACAACTTTAGAAAATGGAGTTTCATTATATAGCCTCCTTAATGATTAGGAATTTGGGTGGTATGTACATTTTTTCATAATGTTTTAGAAAGGGATTTAAATTGGGATAAGTTTATGATTTCTGACTTATTTACATAAATTGGAAGAAAATAAACATAAATACAAATAATATAAATATATATACATGATCTAGCTAGTAATCTAAGGGACTGTTTTTGTTTTATAAACCCCTCATAATTTATGCAGATTTATAAAAAATGATCTGCCCAGATCTGTTCAACCTGAAAAAAGGGAAATATAGGATTCTTACAACTGACTTACCGCCTACCAATACTTCTCTTTCAAAAAAATACAAATATACTCTACTCTTCCTGTTTTCTTTCCTTAACATCCATCACCTTTCTATCTGTTTTTGGTGTTTGCTTTTTTTGAAAGGTGTACATATATGTAGTTTATTTTATAACCTTCATGTTACTGTTTTCTGTGGACCTACCTACTTTATATCCTTTTCTTGTCTTGCTTACCTTCATATTTTAAAGATATAATTTATAAAATAATTTCCTCTCTACTAACTCACTATCTCTACTTTTACTATTATTCTAAAGAATAAGATATTTAAATTTTACCTCTTACAGTTTGACATAAGTTGCTACTTTTTCTAATATTGCTAGATAGAGACTTTGAACATTTAATTCCATTTACTCCGTCCCATACTTTGAGTTTTTTTCTAAGAAGTTTTAAAGCCAGAAAACTACAACTGTTATTTTGTAACTTAATTTACTGTATTACTATTTATTGACTCTTTTCCTTTCCTTTTCTTTTTTTCCCCCTCTATCTCCTTCCTGTACTTCTGTGTTTCCATGTGGGAGCATTTTCCTTCAGTCTTAACAACTCACTTTCAAATATTTAGTCCAGGTTGTATGTTAACAAATGTTATCAGATTTTCATCTGAACCATTTTATTTTGCCTTAATTTTGAGAAATATTTAATGGGGTATGGAATTCTACATAGGTATTAATTTTCTTTTAGTATTAGAGAATGCCATTAGATTCTATCAGGTTTACATAATTTCTATTGAGATAGTTTTTGCCATCTTTATATTACTCCTTACAAGATAATGTACATTTTTCTCTGGCTGTTTGTAAAATATTCAATTTGTCCTTGATTTTCAACAGTCTTATTGTTATATGTCTGGAAGGGTAGTTTTCTTACTGTTTATTTTGCTTCGGGTTTGTAGAAATTCTTGGATATGTGGCTTGAGGTCTTTAATCAGTTTTTGAAATTTTTCAACCATTTTTCATTCTGCATTTCCATTATTTATGTCCGTATTCTTTTGTCCTCCTGGTACCTGAATTGAAAGTATATTAGACTTTTTTATAGTATCCCATCCATATTTAATGTTTTTTTTATATAGGTTCCATTTTTTTCCTTTTTTTCAGTGTGGTATATTTTATGGATACATTTTCTTGGCCTACTTTCAGTTTATTAATCCTAACCCCAACTGTGGCTAATATCTTATTAAGCACATTTAATAATTATTAATATTAAATATTTTATTTTTAAATTAAAAAAATGTCATTTTTATGGATCTTAAAATATGATGAAACTTCCCAGCTTTTATTTTTTTCCCATCTCCTTCTTTATCAATCCATTTATACAAATATCTCTGCCATATTCTTTTCTTGTTTCTATTTGTATTGTACATTCTTCAAATCTTGTTTTTCAGTTGTATGGCTCTACCTTTTCTTATGTCTACTAACTGTTTTATTGAATGCCAGAGATACTGTGTATTAGAAACATAGATATTCTTGTCATGTATTTTCTTCCACAGAATAGGGCAATGTAATAGTGTAGTTGCTACTTATCTTAATTTACTAACAGCTATGCTCATAGGTGCTAGATTGTGGATCTGGTAGAACTTACTCAACTTTTTATTTACCCTTGCACATCCTTTATTCCAACAGAGAGCCTGATAAATTCACAGCAGTTCTTCCACTTTGGTGGTGGGGGTAGCAGGTGGTCCCCACCTTTTATTTATTGCTTCCCAAACCTTAGTTAGCAAGCTATGTTCTGCTTTTAAGATATTTTAGCTCAGGTTTATAGGATTGCATTTTCCTCCATAAATTAAAGTAATATAGTGTTAGCTGATTATATTAATTAAATCAGAAACAACTGAGTAGAATTTGGTATGCAGCTCTTGAAAGACTCTCTAATACGTTGTTGCAGCAAATGCCAAATAGTGCAATTTCTATGGAGTGACATCTGGCAATACATGACAAAAATGGCATAGGCTATAACTTTTGACCTAGCAATGCCACTTCTAGGAATTTATCTTGAAGATAAACTTCGAACAACTCAAAATATATATATCCAGATGATTATTCATATGTAGGTGAGTAGTTTTTATAATAGAAAATATTAGAAAATACCTGAATTTCAGCATGAGAAATTGGTTAGTTTACTCAGCTTAGGGTATATACATGAAATGGACTACTACTCAGGTGTTAAAGAATGGGAAAGGTGTCCATGAACTGTTATGGTTTGATTCCAGGAGATACTTCTCAATGAAAAAAATGCATATTCAGAATATACTTTTTATATAGGAAAGAAGGAACATAAAAAGGACACATATCCTCACAAAAACACAGGAAGAAGTTGCCTACATACAATGAATTATAGGCAAAGGTGTAAAGGGTTATATCAGAGAAATACTCATCTGGTTTTTTTTTGTACAGTTTTTGACTTTGGGAAGTCAATATTTAAAATTCTAAAGACACAGTATACTGCAAAAACAGATTAAATCAGTGATGGGAGGAGGGAAACGAAACTTACAGAAGATGTGAAACTGAAACAAATAAACCAGAATTAATTTCAAATGAATAAAATAAGCAAATGAAATCCAAGAATAAAGAATTTGATTACATGCCCTCAGTCCTGAGTGGGATGCAAGAAATCCTAAACTCTTAGTGAGTTCATATTTGGTAGTGGTATGATTGAAGCAATTTTAAAATAAATTTGTGTTGTAGACTTAGAAAATGACTAAATGTAATGATATTTTTGGCAACCGTATTTCTCATTGTGGAATATGTGCTACACAAATATAGAATGGGAAATATGAGAAAAAAATATCAGCTTGATATCATTATTTCTAAAATATGTATATGAATATAAGTATGTGTATATATACACATACACTTGTATATGTATAAGCACAGAAATTTCCTAGCTCTATCCAAAAATGGACTCAAAAGCAAAGACAACTGAGTATCAGTGAGAACAACTAGTGTCAAGATCTTAGTTACTAATGTTAAAACTTACTCTCCACTAACAGAAACCAGAGCTCTTTGTCAAAACAGCCAATTCTAGGTCTGAGGCAGTGTAGATACAAAATGATCCTGAAACATCTTGTTATTACACAAAGTGAGCAAGTGCTCTAGAGGATAACATGGATAGTCACAAACCATAGGACTGAGCCTGAAGGAGCTCCGAAACTGGGACAATTTGAATGTCAACATAACGGTCAGTAAGGGAGCAAAGCCAGTGTAAAAGTGGAAACCCCAGATCCATACTGATATTAAAAAACAGCAAAGATAACAAATGGGGTGAAGGGAGAGCTCTTGTTTACAGCAGAATTTTATCAGAAAATTGGTTGAAAGAATTCTTCATATGGAAATTCATCACCCACCCACCCACTCCCCCATAGTAAAAATTGGCTAAGTCAAGAATCAATGGTTTATAAATATAAAAAGGGAATTTGATGAGCAGGATATCAGCATAGCTCAAAATTTATCTCTCTATATTCCTTATTTGCCAGAGAAAAAACAGCAACTATAGAGACAACACTGCTAAGTGATTAAAATTAACATCACCAATAAGGGGCAGATGGGTATTGTGGGTCTCCAGACACGATGCCCTGAGGACAATGATATCATGTATATTATATCCCTGCTTAGAATCCACAACTTGAATCTAATCATGAGGAAACATCAGAAAAAAATGTTTTATGAAAAAAAAAATGCTGTGGACGTGTACTCTAAAAATAGTCAATGAAATGACAGTGTGAAAATAGAAATATTTCAAGTCAAAGAAAACTAAAGAGAAAATACAACTAAATGCAATACTTGATCTTAGATTGAATTAAGCACATTGGTGTGGAAAACATGCATTAGCAATTTATTGTGTGGATTAGAATATGGATAAAATAAAAACATTATTAACAGTATCAATTACATAAAAGCATCATATTAATATTAAAATTGCTGAAGTTGATAAGTGTATGTGGTTATGCTGAGACTTTTTTTGGTTAATACTAGTGCCTTTTATTGAGATATAATTGACATACAACATGTGTAAGCTTAAGGTGTACAAGATGTTGTTTGATACTTTATACATTGCAGTGATTACCACTGTAGTGTTAGCTAATACCTCTGTTATGTCACATAATTATCATTTCCTTTTTTGTAATGAGAATGTTTAAGATCTTGTCTCTTAACAATTCTGAAACATATAGTACAATTGTTAATATAACTACAATCTTGTGCATTATATCTCCAGAACTTTTTTAACTGCAAATTTGTACACTTTGAACATAGCACCAGTTTCCCCACCCTGCAGCCCCTAGTAACCACCATCTATGCTCTCCTCATGAGTTTGGCTTTTTTAGATTTCACATGTAAATTACACAGTATTTCTCTTTCTTTTTGAAACTTAACTTGCTTAGCATAATCTCCTCAAGGGTTGTGTTTTTATATAGTATTTATACATTTAATATATATGTATAAATTATGTATAAATAAATTATATATATGGATGTTTCACACTGAAATAAATATTTTCTTAGCATTTTGATATTAGTATGGAAAAAGATATAAATGTCTATGAATCCAGGAAATCAAAGACCAAACTCAATCAAGGAAGTGAGCAAATAGAGTATTCCTTAAATATTTGAATTACAGAAATAAATTTAAAAAGTATTGTAACTGTTTTACTACATTAACTAATTACTATAATATACCAGTGAAGAATAATTTTTCAGTGGGGTAATTTTCTACCTTTCTATCCACGTATATTTCTCTATTTATGAGCTTACATATATTCAGTAAAGTTTGCTACTCTATTGGCAAATAAACCAGGCTCAACTATAACAGAAATTCAGACTTCTTAGACAAAACTTGTCCATTTAAAATATAGAGACAAATTGTACAATTTCTAAAGTGAATACCTGTAATCTATATGAACACTCTTGGACTTCCACACACTATAATTTATGATATTGCCTCCTTAGAGTAATGGCTTTTTTTTTTCCCTCCAGGAATTCAGTTGGTCCCAAACTTCCCATATCTTAGGGACATTTTTTGATGCTAGGCTCTTTTGAAGATAAAAATATAAGTATTTATAGCTCTTTACAATTTATTCTACCAGTAAATACTCATATCCTTTATCTTTTCAACTGTTTTTTTTTTCAAAAACCACACACTTGGTCAAACTTTATCAATTCATCCACTATCAGCTCACATAAATGCTTCCTTTAAGTAGTTTTTCCATTCAATTAAGAAAATCCTCATTTTCCATTCAATAAAAAAAATAAAAAGCAATAAAAACACGTTAGTCTTCATAAATCTGCTGAAACATAATAGTAATAAAGAAATGAAAAATTACAGCCCATATTCAATTACCAGTAAAGCTATACCTGCAAACAATGCTAATGGAAGGCTGAATAATAATTGGTGTCCAAGGGAAGTGGGAACACAAAGAAGAAAAATGATTTCAAGCTGGGTGACCAGGGAATGCTAAATGGATGGGCTAGTTTAAGTTAAGCATGTGGAATAAAAGGACTTTATCTCGTTGTATAGGAAAGCAAATGCCTTAGTTCATGTAGTTTCTCTAACTGCTTAATTTACACTATCTTCTAACTACTTATGGTAATTTCCAACTTTTGGGCAACAGCTGTACTATTACTGAACTGTTTTATAGATTAACAGTTTTTATAGTTTTTATATCATATAATTCAAAAGGCCATATTAAAATTAATAATATATAATACATATTTTTACTCCAGAAACAAAGACTGTTATTGTTTTACCAGATTCCTTTGTTTTTTCACAAATATTCATTAGCATCCAGTTCTGTTGTTTAATAAAGGATAGCAGTGTAATCAGCATTATGCCATTAGAATAGCAATGTATAGAATTCAATGCATTAGTATTAATAACTGATAACTGGTATTTTCTTGAGAAAAAGTTTTCTAGGAAACTTGTGAGAAGCATACCACTATTTTCAAAGTTAAAAAGAATATCATGTGTTGTACAAAGAAAGGAGAGGAGTAACAGCATACACATAACAAGCATGCACTGAGCCAGTGTTTGGTTAAGCA
The DNA here is from genome assembly GCF_040802235.1 of Manis javanica. Taxonomy (NCBI): domain Eukaryota; kingdom Metazoa; phylum Chordata; class Mammalia; order Pholidota; family Manidae; genus Manis; species Manis javanica. Next base: position 120,897,818 of record NC_133160.1, on the reverse strand, counting down.
TATTCGGTGCACCATTGCATTTCTGCCTCCAAGAAGAGACTCATTGGGCTCATTAATTTCTATTTCTATTCCACATTCAGTTTATGAAATAAAAGCCATTTAATTTTCTATCTAGATTACTTTAGATAATTTGTTCGAATGCTTCTATAAATAGTTAAACTGAAAACTTAATGAAGACATATTAAGGACATCTAACGGTAGAGTGAATTACTGGTCCCATTACTCTTGGTTGGTATGATTTTTTAAAAACTGTATTCTTAGAAATACTTTTCAGTCAAGCATAATTTAATAACAAGAAGATTCTCCCATGTCAATAACAAAACAGAAGCTTTCGGTGGTAGACTTTTTCATTTATACCAGAGGACATACTTGTTTTCTGGTTACTTCCAGGATCCCAAAGCCTTGTCCATTCCTGGAGACAAATAAAAGAAGAAAAATAGAAGGTCATTTTTGGGTCACTTCTATTCAGTTTGCTGGGCCAAGCTGAAAACCCAGGCCATTAAATATGAAAATCCACTCATTGTCTCAGACCTGATTGTATCCTGTCTCTCACATCAGACTCACCATAGTCATAGCAACCCTAATGGGCAGATGTGCACTGGACCACATCATTTTCAGGGTGTTTTTAACTGAGAAAGTTTTGTTGAAAATATGTGTGATTAATGCCTCAACTATTATCTCTAATTGAACAGACATGAAAGGAGGTCACTTTGTCACCCTAGATAAACTTATTGCACAGCTAATAAAGGCATATTCAGTCCTTGCTGAATTAATCCATTATTGCTTCGTGTCTTTAGTAACCATAACATGTTGTTGGAAGTCTGTGCAAAACCTGAGTAACTTGTTTGAAACACAGCTCCAGTAATCCTCTGACATGGGTATAAGAGAAGAGGGAAAAGCTGTTTAGTGCATAATTAAATGTGGTGTGCTGTATGAATTACTATTAAGCAATAGTACTTTATTTTAATACATTTGTATCAGTGATGTATCACCTTAACATCATCAGCTACTCAGCAGGATTCACTGAGTTCATCTATCCATAATATAACTAAAGTGGATCAACAGAGAGACTCAAACTGTGCTGCTGTGTGTGTGTGTGTGTGTGTGTGTGTGTGTGTGTGTGTGTGTGCGCGCGCGCGCGTGTGAGTGAGAGGGAGACCATCAAAGCTGCAAACAGCCACAAAGTTTCTCAGAGATGTGCAGCTGACATTAGGTCAGCATCTATGTACTTTATGTGGAATATGACTTAGGGTAAGTACAGATTTTGAGAAATAAATCCTTATCTATTGACCTATATAATTCTGAAAGAATAGTCTGTCTGGCAAAACTATGAATCCAGGAGGAACTTGGGCTATAATAAGATGGGAAAATAATGATTTTTTTGGAGACTTAAAATAAAGGTAGTGTGTCTAAATCAGGTCTTAACAAAAAGACTATGAATATGTGCTGTTATTTTGAATAGATAAGAGCAAATTCTATTTGGCAGTCAATGAGTCACTCAAAATTGTATTACATGAACAATGATATTTATGATAATTAACCTTTGCTGAGCAATATAAGGTATGAAGAAGTTAAATATAAGAAGTTAAAGTTGCAGGAGAAATAAGCCAATTTAAAAAAAATTTTAATGCATAATTTTATGTCACTTTTTAAAAGTAATTTGTTACCCTCTAATTGGCTTGCAACTCATAATAGATAGAATTAAATCTCCACATAACATTTGAACACATGTGAAGGTACATTACAAAATGATGAAGTACCAAGCATAAATAACCAAATACAAAGATATGGAAATAAATTTAATAGAGTCTTAAAAGTAATTCTGGAGTACAGTATATCCATGCTGAAGTAAAATATTGCCAGAAACTACATAAAATTTAAAATTCTGTTTAGTTTCCTAAAAAGAAATTAAGGAAAAATGAAAGCCTGCACAAAATTTTTGGTCACAGTATGTAAAGTATTCTAACAAATAGGACACTTGTTTTAATAGTGAAAAATTGTGAATAGTTATTCTTAAAAAAACTTCAAAATTCTTATTAATAATGAACTTTGTCTTTCTAAAGAGCAGAAATTTTTTTTAAAAATTAAAAAATACGACATCTTATTTTGCCCTACCAGAATAGCAAACTTTTAAAATTTACTTTATCTATTATTGACTACAATATGTTAGGAGCATTTTTATATATTCCTTTTGTCAAATTAGTTGAGCAATGCATTGGATAGGAACATTTGAGCATTGTTTGTCAAATTTAAAATATTTTTACTGATAAATACATTCAACATAAGAAAAATGTTCCATATAAATACAACTCTTTATTTCTTTTTAAAAATCACATACAGGTATATTCTAAGCAATTATCACTTGTAGTTCTGACCCAGTGGGAACAACTTAAAGTTCCACTGATGAAAGAAGAGTTTAATCACAGAAAAGTATGTATTTAACAAAGCTATGCAGCCATTCAAAAGAAGATATATTGAACTGAAAAGATTTCTGAGACACTGGAAAGAAAATAAAAGGAGTTGACAAAGGAATATGTGTATTATTGTTCAGTTTGTATAAAGACAAAAATTAGAATATCTTTGTTATATGAGCATATGTATACATGGACAGGGATCTGAAATACTCTAAAATGAATTGTAAACAGCTGCATGTGCATGTCATTATTTCTTTAATTCACAATTTCCTGTAGCTCTGTCACCTTCAGATCCTGGTTCTACATCTTCCTCTGTAATCTTGAGAAAATTTCTTAATACCCCCTAACTCAGTTACCTTCTCTTTCATTGCTAATGGTTTGACTTAAAACACTAATCTTGAGTCATGCAGATTTGCTACATTCATTTAATACTTCTAGAAGTTTTTATAGATTTCTTAGGATTTTCTGTATATACTATTGTGTCTTCATTGAGCAGGGAGCTCCTTAGTGTCATCCAGCTTCCACACTATGAATTTTATTTATTCTGTCCCTCATTGAACTGACAGGACCTACATTTAAAAAATACTGAATAGAAGAGGTGAGAGTGGATATCTACGTCTTGTTCTTGCCTTTTGATAGAAAGCATTCAGTTTTTATCATTAAGATATTAGCTGTAGATTTTTCATTCATATTTATCACCACATTAAGGATGTTATTTTTGCTTTCTAGTTTGTTAAAAATTTTAATCACAACTGAGTGTGTTCATCAGTGACATATTTTCAGATTTCTTTCCTCATAATCCTTTTGTCTGGGTTTGTTATAAGACTAGACTTATTAAATGAGTTAGGAAGTGTTTCTTCTCTATTTTCTGAAGGTTTTGATCTATTCCATAAAATCCCCCACTATGATTCTCTGAATATATTTTTTACCTCTAGTGATATCCCCTTTCTTTTTCATATTGGTAATTTTTGCCTTCTCTCTGTTTTATTTGGTTTGTGTGATTATTTTCTTGATTCGTTTAGCTATTTTTTCCCATTTAATTGGGCTTTTCACATCCTCAACTTCTGGTTGTATTGATTATCTTTATTAGTTGTTTTTAGTTTTATTTTCTACTCACCTTTCTTGTTTCCTTTTTTCATTTATCTTGGGTTTAATATGATCTTTTTGTAATTTCTTAAGCTTAGAAAATTGATTTATTCTTTTTAATATTAATATTATATATATACATGTATACATCCCTCCAAACATGTCTTGAACTTCATTCCACAAATTTTAATGTCTGTTTTAATGTCATTATGTTGAAATAGTTTATTTTCCATGTAATTTCTTCTTTAATCCATGAATAACTCAGAAATATGTGGTTTAATATTCATTTATTATTCCTTTGGTTTCTTTTTGATTTTTGTATCTAACTTAAATCTGGTGTGTTAAAGAGAACACATACTATATGATTGAATCTTTTAAAGTTATTGACAATTATTTTACTGTTCAGCATATGTTCCATTCTAGTGACTTTTCCATGTGCTCTCTCAAAGAATGTATATGGATGTAGTATTCTATAGTTGTTAATATATCCACATTGGTTGATAATGTTTTTCATGTCTTCTATATCCTTGCTGATTTTTATATCTATCCACATGTTTACTATTTATATTGCACTGTATTGCTTCCTATGGATCTGAGTTACCATATGCTCTCATTTTCCTTCAATTTAAAGAACTTCCTTTTTGCATCTCTTACAAGCACATCTCTATAACAATAGATTCTTTCAGTTTTTGTTTATGTAACCATGTCTTTATTCTGCCTTTAATTTGAGGGGTGATTTGCTGAGTATAGAACTATTGGGTAGTATTTATTGTTAGCACATTCAATATGCCATTCCATGTCTTTTAAAATCAATATTTTTGATAAAAAGATAACCATTAATTATATCATTGCATCCCTGTGATGTGTCATTTTTCTCCTGCTGCTTTCAAGATTTTCTCTTTATGTTGGTTTTCAGTAGTTTGGTATAATGTGAATTTCTTTGAATTGATCCTACTTGGGTTTCTGGCTCCCTGAAGTTGGACTTCTTTAGCATTGAGGCAATGCTTAATTTGGGTAAAGGTTATTCTCAAACACCTAAAGGCAGTAAGATGTTCACCCTCTGTTGCCTGAGCTGCATTCAGGAGCACAGCAAATTTGCAACTTTTTCTGGATTTGTATTTTAACTGGACTCTCTAGGGCCTCCTTATATACTTGTGTATTTTGTCAATAAGCTAATGTTGTGTGGCAGGTTAATATAACCATGTTTCTATGGCTCATTTCCAAAATCTCTGTATTACATTTCTGGGTGCTTTGTCACCTGCCTTCAACAAAGTTCATCATTTCTGGCAGGTAAAGCTGTGAGTTTGGGAACCCTTGAATGGGGAATGAAAGGGCCATCAGATAAGAAGTCCACAAACTCATGCATCTTACACAACACAGGAGCAGTTTTTTATGAGGAGATTAAGCCAATCCTCATTATTCATTCGTTCCATATTTGTGAATTTTCCCACTTACTAAAGTTTATTCATAATCCCCAAATCAATACTCATGGCCTTTGGCAGTCCTTCATAGACATGTGCAGAATGCTGAAAACTTCAAGTGGCACATGTTCCCAGATGAGGTCAAAGAAGGTAAATGCTCTGCCTTTGTGCTTAAGTTTCATACTATAAACAAGTGTATTTTTGCAATCTGTTTAGTGTCGCATTTGTTGCATTTTTGTGCTTATTTTGTTGTTGATTTTGCTTTAATGTACTCACTGGGCGCAGTGCTGAAGGAACGTCCAGTGTTCCTAAGTACAACAAGACTGTGATGTACCTTACCAAGAAAATATACTTTTAGTTAGAGAAGCCTCATTCAGGCCTTAGTCATACATCTGTGGGCCACACGTCATACATCTGTGGGCCACAAGTGTTAACTAATCAGTAATATATATTGAATAAGGTATTTTTAAACAACAACAAACACAAAATAAGGTTATATATTGATCTATTGATGAAAGTTGTGAGCAGAGGCTAGGAAGCACCTAAACCTATAATTTCCTTAAGGGCAATGCTTCACTTTCACCCAATTTAGTTTTCTGTGTCCATGATAACTTGATTCAGTCATATACTTCTTTTCTGTATAGTAGATTTCCTCAGCCTTCTCATGTTGTTAGTTCTGGAAGTAGAGTCTTATGCTTTCTTTTTCTTCTTTTTTCATATTAATATATTAGACATTATTTATTTTATAATATAATTCTTGTATGTTATATTATATTTTTTGCTATGAAAAATTGTGTTGAAAAGAATGACTATAGATATTATATACTCTCATTAATGCAGCATTTATATACAGGTTTTTTTTTCCTTTAGTTACTTGAAAAAAAGAAGTCTACAGTATTTGAAAGTTTCATATAAAATGCTAACTTTTACATAATTTTCTCTTTAAAATGTAATATACATATAATAAAAAAGTGACTGTAATATAGATTTCATGTGTAAAGTAGACAAAATGAATAATCTATTATGGCATGTGGAAAAATAATAGAACATAATCAGTAATACCTCACAAGCAATTCAAGTTCCTTCCCTTTATCATAAATGTGATCTTTCTCCCAGAGCTAACAGCTAGCTTGAATTTTGTGATAATCATTAATTATTGTTTATATTTCTCTAGTTTGAATTTGGTTTATGTATATATTCTGAAACAATATATTTTTAGGTTTACTTGTTTTTTGAAATTTATAAGAATGGACTCATACAGGATATATTTCTACATCTGGCTTTTTCTGTTCAAAATTATGTTTATAAAATTCCTCCAATTAGTTGTATATAAGTTTTGCTTACTCATTTTTATTGTCATATGATCTTCTATTGTATGAATATGCTATGTATTTGTTTAATCCATTTTCTTGTAAGCGGCCTTTTGGGTTATTTCCATTGTTTTGTCTCTCTCAAACTGTGTGGCTATGGATGTCTTTCGTTTTTTTTTTGTTGTTGTTGGGTGCACTTGACAGTTTATCTAAAATCTGTACACAGTGGGAGAATTGTTGAGTCAGAGGATGTGCAAATCTTATAACAATATGTTAGAAATGTCCTAAAGAATATGATAGTTTGTGATGCTCCACATCCTTGTTAACAATTAATATTTTCAACAATGACATTTTTTGAAGTTTTAATTCTCTTTGCTCTTATTACAAATTTGAATGTCTATAATCTCTAATATTCCCTATTTCCATTTCCTTTTAGAAAAGTCCCTTTACACATCTTTGGAAGATTTTTTTATTTGGGGTAATATATTTTTCTTACTGGCTGGAAACTCTCCTTTTCATACTTTATTTGGACATTAGTTCTTTGTTAGCTTTCTTCATTTTCAGTATTTTTTTCTGTTGTAACTGGCATTTATATTCTCTTTATGGTATATTCTCAATATAACTCTAAATTTTACTAGATTTTAATTTACTTTTACTTTTTTTTTCACTTTCTGCTCAATGTTTTATGTTTCTTGTTTAGTAATTCCTTGCAGCAGGCTCTTGAAAATACTCCTTTGTATTATGTTCTATCTTCATACTTTAAGATTTTGTTTATTTGAAATTGTTTTTTTAATATGGTAGGAGGAGAGGCTGTGCTTTTATTCTATTTCATATTCATACTCCATTGCCCTATTATCATTTATTTAAAAGGCTGATCTTTACCTATTGATTATTCATGTAATACCATCTTGCTCATATAATCCATACATCTATCACTTTTTTTCTAATTATTTATTCTATTTACCTGGATAATTTTCTACCCTTGAACCAATACAACATCATCTTAATTATCCTAAGTTTTAAGTTTAACATTGCCTTGCTATTTTCAGAGTAAATTCTTCTACCTGTCCTTTCACTAATGAATGTCTTGATTATTATTTTCCTTGTAGAATCAGCTCTTAATCATACATTAAAGCATAATAATCCTTTGGATATTTTAAGAAGAATTGTATCTAACCTATCATGAATCACGTGAAAATGTCATTTTTGTAATATTGAGTTTTCCAGTCTAATAACATATCTCCTTATTTATTTATTTATTATCTGAAATTTATGTAATTTTAACTGAGATTTTTGCCCAACCTTGAAACTTAGTTCTGTACTCTCCATGTGTTCAGATCAGATCAGTACACTTTACTTCTGCTTTAGTACCATCATGTTTGTATCTATATCTTGTCAATTTCTACACAAAATCAAAATTATTTTTTAATATGTGTTTGTCTCTCACACTGGATTTGTAGTAGTCTACTCAAGGACAGCAAATATGTCTCATTTATTTCTTAGCCTAACATAGTTTCTCATATTGGATACTCAGTAAACATATGTTTATTAAAATGTGACAAATATTCCACCATATGGGAATGATTATGATAATTATGGAAAAACCTTCAACATACTGTTTTATAAGAAATGATTATACAGATGGTCACATCAAGGAAAAGTATCAATAGCATTTTGAATTAAAAATTTGGAGTCATCCTCATCTTCCCTGCCTCTCACATCTGCCATCTATTCCATCAGTAGATAATGTTGTCTCCATTCTTAAACCACACATAGAATCCCACCATTTACCTCTACCCTCCGCACTATCACTGTAGACCAAGCTTATATCATTGCAGCAACCTCTTTTTACTTGCCTAGTCTATTTTATAGAGTTATCAAATAAATCATTCAAAAATACAAATCAAGTCAAAAGAATACTCTGCTCAGAAATGCTCCAAGTCACTTTTAACACCATTACAGACCTAAAGACAATCTGGCCTTGCCTTGTCTCCAAATGCATCACTTCTTTTAGCATCATTTACTATTTTTAATTTATACTGAGCCCCCAGATGTTCCTTGAACAGGTTTCTCTTTCAAATCTTTGTACTTATTCTTCACTCTAAATAGGACTCTTTCCAGATATTCAGATAGATTTATTCCTTGTCTCAAGTTTTTGCTTAAATGCCATATTTTCAGTGAGATTTCTGTGACAAGCCTATGAAAAATGGCATTGCACCATCTCCCTCCATGTTAACTTTAGTCTTTGTATCCATTTCCTATTCTACTTTTCTTCACAACCCTTATTACCATCAAATATCTAACATGTCTTACCATCCTACATGCAAAAGATTGTATAAGCCTTTTCCATATAATGGACTTATTTATATTATTTATTGTCTGTCTTCCCCTGCTCTAGAATCTAAGCTCCAATAGTAGAGAGCTTTTGTTTGCTTCAGTGTCCCTGGTGCCAAGAACAGTCATTTGGCACATGGTAAGAACTAAAAATTATGTTGATAATATAAGCAAAATTATACAAATAAATAATATTTGATAATTATTTTTAACTGGCTTAATATGAAATTTTAGAGAGGATGCTGCTGTGCTTCTAATAACATACTTGAGGTATGACAGTTTCTACCTCCATACTTATTATATGAGCTATTGCATGCAAATATAAGTATCTTAAAAAATTTGGATTACAAATAAATAATATAAATTATTGATACATAATAATATTATTAATAATGTGAATATTATGATGCCTGTATTTACATTTTAACAGATTTTAATAGGGTCATCAAACTGTACTCTTGAAGGAAAAAAACAAATAACATAAGCACTCAGTATACCCCCAGAAATTTCAGTTTGTTATTTGGAAATAGATTTTACATTGCTGCACATGCTTGAAAAGTGATTTCTCTTTAATGTCATCATACTTCAGATACACAGTGAGAAACCCATTAACTATGACCTTCTCAGAGAAGAAAACAGGAGAACAGTAGTTAGAATGATAGAATCTTTCCTTGGAAGTACACAGTTGGCAATGACACCAGATTTTCCTAGATCATCAATTACAAATTTCCCAGTGTTCCTTTAATTATTTTAAAATACGCTCTAATGGAAGAAAATTCAAAGGACTCCCTTTAAAATGTCAACAATTACTGGCATATAAACTAAAAATAAGTTATATAAAATTACAGCAAAACAATCCAGAATATTAATTAGTATTTCTAAATTTTAGTTAGATTGCTATTGATAGATCAACAACTATCCCAAACACTTTGGATTAAGCCTAATTTATTTTCTTCTCCCAATTCTGTTGTTCAGCCATTCCTTCTGTTGGTTGCACCTGGGCTCACTCATGTGCCTGCCTTCAGCTAGAGGATCAGCTGGCCTAGGAGGTTAAGTATGGCTTCACTCACCAAGGCGGAAGCTGAACGTGGCTGGCTGTCAGCTTAGGCGCCTCAGTACTTCACTTCTCTACAGGGCCTCCCAACTCACTACAGGTAAGAATGGACTTCTTTACACAATGGTCAGAACTGCAAGAGGATGAAGGTGGGAACTGCAAAACCTCACAGGATGAGCTCCAGAATTCACAAGTGTTATTTCTATTACCATTTTTTTTTCCAAGCAGGTAACAAGGTCTGCCAAGATTCAGAGGGTGGGGAAACAGGCTCCACTTCTAATGAAAGGACCTGCATACAATTGTGGCCATATTTCACTTATCATAGTACTGTAAGACCATTTTATTGAATTTTGTAATAAGGTCTAAGTCACAGAGGTGGCATTTAAGAGTTTATAGCAGCATGCAAATTTTATAAACAGCGGGTTACTGATTTAATGGAAGATCAAAAAATTGTCAACAGAAGAACCCAATGTGATGTCCAATTATATAGTTCATTTTTCTATAACCACTTGGTTTTATGACTTTCATTATAAAATGAAGCACAATTTAAACAGAACAGCTTGTCAAGTCAAAGTGAAGATACAACCAAAGTTGTCCACACCGTGAACATACAGGTATGACTCATCTTCACTGTGCTGGTTAATGAGTAGAATACAGTGCATGAAGCATAATCACTGCCACATAGATTTTCTAGTCTCTAAGGGGAGACAATATACAAATATAGCAAATGACTCAAATTCCCTTTTTAGATGAATAATGCCTGGGCATGCTATAGATAGTGTAGAAATTAGGGGATTGGTTATAGCATAAGCACGCTTGTCATAGCAGAGAAAATATACAAAGTGTAATGTGAAATCACCAAATTTGCACAGGATTAGATAAGCAACACCTGAGTTTTAAGGAAAGAGGGGTGAGAACCCAGGAGATGATTTGTAGGCTTATCAAATACTGGAGAACAAATTGAAAAAAAAGTCCCTGAGGTTGAAGTTCATGCCCTTTTGATGGTTTTTATTTCATGTCTGTGTCTATGGTTACTAGTTTACCCATGCCAAAATCAGTTAAAAGTTGCTGATATTGTGCAGAGACAGGAACACATATATACACACACAATTCATGTAAGGTCTAAATTGAGTGTTGAAGGCAGCCTGAAATAGTGTCCTACATCAATGATCCTCAAATTTTAGTGTCCACTGGAATCACCTGGAGAGCTTGCTAAAGCATAGACTTCAGGGTCCCACTCCCAGAGTGTTTTCTGGCTTGGTAGGTCCGGCCGGGGTGGTGCCTGAGAATTTGCATCTTTAATTTTCAGCTGATTCTGTTTCTGATGCAGGAAACACACTTTGGGAAAGTAGCCAGAATCAAACCATCAGCTTCAAATGTTATACCCAAAACTTTAGGTTACCCAGACCCAGGACACCACCTGCTGTCTTCAAATCTATAGGCTCTGGAATTTATCTTACAGGATGAATGGCAAGTTTAGTGTAGAAGGTTACATAGAAAACTATTTTAATAATGTAATATGAGTGTTCAGGGTATGAGGTAGGATGATGACATGAGAAATGGGCAGAATTTTGGAAAAGGAATATCATATAATTTGAAGGAAAATGATGGGTCTCTGACTAGATAATTTCAAGCAGTGAAATATTAGCTTTAAAGAAAATTGGAAGACTAGGAGTCTGTTTTTAAAAGACATAAATTGGTAGATCTTGTTTGAGGAAAAGATTTTTAAAATGTTTTGGACATAATTGTGTTTGCATAGATGGGAAAATAGTAGTTATTTTGAGATGTGATTCTGAAACATAGCAAGACAAGAGTTTTAGATAGAGATTGCAATGTCATTCCCCAAAGAGAAAAATTTTAAGAGCTTAACAAAAATGTAATAAAAGTTAACATCCAGAATTTTTTTATCAAGAAAAATGATAATTGATATTAATACCTTTAAGAAAAGCATATTCCCTCATTTTTCTGATTTCTTAGTAGTAAAGTTTTGGGCATCATGGATACCCCAAGGCAGAGCCTTACTGATTACCTGATCTCTTAAGTAAGGTTTATAAATAGTAAGGAATTAATAAATATCTTTGGAGTTATGTGGAGTATGTTTCATAAGACTTAGAAGTGAATATGTTATTGAGAGTATGAAGATTAATAGGAGGCTTCTTGTCCTCTGAATATTTACCACAGTTTGTGTTGCTTTTTAAACAAATAACTAGAACAGTACTCAATTCATATAGTAGGAAGTCAATTCTTAATAAATAATTGTTTATATATATGTAGTATATTTATATATATGTTTATATATATAGTATATATATATAAAATATATAATATGTGTATAGTCTTTTAACTGTGAATCAGTTGGTGATGTTACAATGCTAAATAGAGATCAAAGGCAAACCCAGATTTAATATTTGCTGAAGTTGCTGAAATGGAATGCTCATTAAGCTTCAGATAGTCCCAATCAGTGTGTAACTGTAGACTATTTGTTAAAAATATTTGATCAGAATTCAGAATGAGCTTGAATTGGTCTCTGCTTTTAGAAAACACACTCCTACTCAACACACTTGTACACTTGCAGACAGAACTACACACAGATGTATCTTCACATTCTCATTCCCCTGACTGCCTTCACTCAGCTGTCTAAACTCAGGATGATTTTCCAGAACGCAGCCTCTAGGACTGGCTCTGCCACTGAGTCTTTAAACTGGAGCGTCTCATTTGCTGACTTGACTTCCTGTTACCCCAGATCCCTAATGCCCTCATCTTAAACCACCTTTATTTTGACCTTACATAGATTGGCAAGCTTCCTTTTATCCCAAAATATCAATCTCTTACTTGTTTCACCATTTTTAAAAATATAATTTAGGCCCTAAGAAAAGTCCCTTCAGTCAATCTCTAATCAAATATCTCATAATTCACTTTCCCCTTTGTATTTTGTGTTATTCTACATAAGGAACATTAAACATTTATATAGCACTAACATATTGGAATTATAATTGTTGTTTTATGTGTTTCTTACTTCTATTTGTCTATGAGATCACTGAGGGCAGGGAGACTTTTCCTACTATTTGTCTCCAAGGACAAGTGACTAAAAAAGAGAACCAAATGTATTTCCATATTAATTTCAAGTTTTCAGAATTCCTAAGAGGTCAGACATTACCACATAATAAACAATTTAATTTTAAGTGTTCATAGTTCCAAAATATTTAGAATTCAGAAGATAAAATCAGTATATGTATAAATTTCAAATGCATGCATATACACTGAACCATAAAAAACAAAATATAATGTAGTCCACAATTAATATTCTAATAGTTGATAATTACTAAAAATAAAACACTGTTCAAAATTAAAGTAAGTATAAAATTAAAATTAATTTATACATCTGATTTTATATACATTAAATATGACAATTACCTTAGCAATTTCTTTTTTTAATGTGATTGTTAGAAACAAAGAGCATCTGTGCTTTTGACATTAGCTTTTGAGAACTTGGTGTGTATGTGTGTGTACTCACATGTGTGTACATAAACCCATCTACTGCAGAAATTTTTTCTGACTAGTGGGGGAAGTGTTGAGGTATAAGATATTTATGAGCTAATTTCAAGTACTGTCCTCAAAATTTCATCTTCAATTTCACTTTTGCTGACTAATTTGAAAAGAATATTTTCTTTCTAATGCAGGAATATAAATATTTTTACCCATAAACAGCTAAAACTGCTGTTTCCTATTTTTTCCAAACAACTTTATTTTCTTTAGTTTAGATAATCAAATTCATTAATATCTTCACATTCTACTTATGTGGAAAGTCTTATATTACAGATGAGTTTATTCTAGCCTGATAGTTTCCTCCCTTGTCTTTCCGTTTTTCTTTTATTTTCTTTCTCCTCCTCTTCCTTCTCCTCTGGCACTTACCAAAAGGGTACCGAAAAATCTACACACATTTACAAAAATAACACAGTTTCCTCCTGTTATAGTTTAGAAGAATGCATTAAAATATATGTAAGACCATGAAATTATCAAATACAACTTAATATATTCATCCTATTATATAAACATACTTTCGTCATTAATATACTAAGCATTCAAGGCTGTATCGGTAAAGAGAAGACAATGATTGGGAAAGGATTTACTTGCTTTTGTTACAATATGTTAAATAATTTTAGAATCATTTAAATATATAAGCCTTTGCATTTGTATATTTAAGAAACATAGTATTTACATATCATTCAGTCTTCAGTCACACATAGGTTATGCTTTATGTAATATAAATGAACAATTACTTTGTTTTCTATTTTTGAATTCTGAATTAAAACTCTCATAATGGATGGGAATTCATTATAAATTATTTAGTTCAATGTTTTGGCCTCCACATTCACATAAAATAAATAATTTTGGGGGGAAATTATTTCATTTTACATAGTCAATATCAGGGATAGTCTTTGAGTGACTAACTTATTTTTTTTCATATTCATAATTTGGTGAATTTTTCAATAATTGGAAAACTTACGACTCATTGATGAAGTCAAGAAAATGACTTTTTAACATGTAATTAACTTTGAAATCTTCAGATACTTGGGAAAATGTTCCAGAAGAAGGAACCGTCTTGCTCAGTACATGAGTTGGGAAAGGGTGAGGCAAGGATGGCACAGTGCCCGAAGGGTAGTGGAATTGGCCGGCTGATATTGTTACATTGATATCTTACTGAAAATGAAAAGCAGAACTGTTAATAAAACACTGAAAACTAAGTGCTAAGATTGGGGGTAGCCCTTGTGTGCTGCTGTGGGGGAGCAGGAAAATGTGAAGACTAAACTCAGGATTTAATAGTCCCTGAGCTTCAAAGATCCATTGAATGTATTGCTGATGAAGTGCTATTATCCTAAATTTAGGATCATGGTTCAAAAGCTCAGGTATTCTAACACACAGCATAAGGCATCTGAATGTATGATGCCCAATATTTTGGCTCTGCAGACTCTCTTAAACCCTGAGTTTACAGACATAGTCCACCTTTCCCTAATATGTACTGTCTCTTTTCTTGAGTAGAAAGCCACTGAAGAAGCATCTTTTTTGTAATAAGATCTGTCCCCTTAATATATTTTCCCAACTCTTTGTCTACTGTCAATTATAGAATAATCTAGCTAGGGATATGCTAACGAGGAAAGAGTTAATGCCCCAAAGGAGCTGCAAAAGTTAGCTCGCATATTTCATCAGGAGTTAGGAGAGTACTAGGGTGACTAAATTAAGAGGATGTTTGATAATGAAGGGAACTGAAATGTAAGACTGTAAAAGAAAGGGTTTGCATTTAAGGGTATTATTAAGATACAATATATAATACCTTGATATGGAACCCAAGGGAAGTTACCAACTAGCTGTTTGAATGACATCTAGAAACCAAGATAAAATGTAGGCCTGGTTGAGTGATATGAAAATATTTGAATTTTCATGTCAGATGGTAGTAGAAGGGATTAAAAGGCACAGGATATTGGGTATGGTGAAATGGATATATTACATGAGCCAGAAGAACTACCTTTCTATTCACCAAAGTCATCAAGAATGACCCAGTGAGTGGGGCTTTAACTTCACTAGGAAGCTCGGTGGTGCATGACTTTTCTCTGTGGCCAGGGCCAATAGCAGGAGAAGCTGTCACACAGCTTGGTTTGTCTGGGTAGGATGGTCCTCAGAGAAACAGACATCAAATGATCATGCTAAGCTAGATAGGTGGTCACAATTATAGTAATACCAGCAAGGTCAGAGTCACAGCTAGGGTAGCTGGACTCACATAAAATTATTTAAATTATTAGATTATGCCCTCCCTAAGGACAAAAAAATGGGTAGCCAGTAAGGATACTGCATAACATAAATCATCAAAAGGAAGGAAAAAGGATGAGTGGGAGTCCGAGGGTAGTTACCTCAATAAAACTGCAACGTCCCTCAACCAATTCCTGGGAATGAAACAGTGTTCCAACTTCAAACCGTTAAATGAAATGGTGACTGTTCCCAAGAGGAAAGACTCTTAGCCACAGAACTATTACATGCATGATGATTCCCCAGCCTGTCCTGTATAGACCTTAAAGCCATTTGCTCCTGTTTAATGTAGGCTGGGAAATGGGAATAACAGACACCATAACTACTGGTAACAACAAGAGTTGGAGATAACAACAATATCCAGATACTTAACACATCACCATAGTGCCTGGTTAGAATGGTGGCATAGGAGAGTAATGTCAAACATTAAGGCCTGGCTGAAGTCCAGCCTTAGTGGGTCCCAAGTATCCATAGACCCCCTTGTTGGTCACTTCCCAATTGAGACAGACACAGTTGGCAGTTGAAACAACCTTCAGGTTAGGTGTTTTGCCTCTGGAGTAAGAGCTACTATAGTGGGAAAGACCAATTTCAGCTTCTGAAACCACAATCCCTTGTCTAAGGTAGTAAATAAAAGACAGTATAATATTCCTGGGGAGTGGCAGGGGAATAAGGACCTTTAATGTCACCCTTAATTATCTCAATGATGTGGAATGATAGTCCTTTATACATCTCAGTTAGTTCACCAGTCTAGCCCCTGCAGTAACCAGTGAATTCTGGAGAATGCCTGTAGACTGCTGCAAGCTCAACCATGTCATAGCCCCAACTTCAACTGTCATTCTAGATTTGGTATCTTTCCTAGAGCAGTTTAACACTAAGTACATGGTATGTAGCCTTTGATTTAGCAAGCGTGTGTATGTGTGTGTGTAATTTCAACTAAGAAAGAGGAATGGAGACACTTCTCATTCTCAAGGCATTCATGGGCCCACAGATAGAGGGTCTGTGAAGTTAGAGATTAGAGGCTGTACATGCGCCCAGTAGCATGGATTCCTACTGGCAAAGGCTTATCTAATTATTGCCTCCTCTGAATGCCCAGCGTGCCACAACAGAAACATGATGAACCCTTGATGTAGCACCATTCCTCAAGAACCAACCAGCTACTTTGTTGTAAATTCACTTCCTTTCAGTTTAGAAGGCCTTGACATTTGTTTCTAAAAAAACAGGCATCTACTCTGGGTTTGTATTTTCTTGGTTCTCCATTTTCTAAGTTTCCCCTCAGGAAATGAGGCCCGCTAGAAGCCGACGGGAGCTCCTCTCCAAATATACATGGAGAACTGGGTCTGTGCATGGAGGCTGACCTGTGCAGCCCTGAAAGCACACTGTCAATTCTCCCTTCAGTAAAGAGCGTGCCTCCAGCCACTGCACCTTGAGCATCTGCTGCAGCTGTCTATAAGGCTGGGTTCTTTGCAGGGAAGCCCAGGCAGCGAGCGTGCACAGGAGTACGGAGGCATGGCCATTTCTTTGTAGCAAAGGACTCCTGTAACAGATTATTTTTCTTCTAGAGCTCCGTGTTTTGGGGCAGACACTTCATTAGATCTGCATCACAGCTGGAGGTGCCAGAGCAGTCTTGCTCTCTGAAGTGTTTCACTGAGAATTCCTGCTTCCTCCCCTTAATCATTCACAGGTGCTATCCCAAAGAAACCTCCTGCACTCCTAACTTCTCAGCTATTGTTGCCTAAATACTTTGAATTGATATATAGTTGTATGTACCCAATGTCTTTGTGGTGATTCAGTCTTTTATAAACTCATCTCAGAAATATTCTAGTGGTATAAATTTGCTTACCATAAGTGTTATTTCCCAGAGTTCAAGTCTAATCATGTGACTTTAGCTACACTTTTGTTACACAGAAATTCCAGCCTTACTACTGAAGGTGCTTACTTTCTACCCTACATGCCAGTAACCAAATCCCATCAAATGTTTTCTTATGCTTCTGAGTTTGTACTATTTTTCTTCTGCTTAGAATATTATTCCACACTAGGTCTTTATGGAAAAGTTCTTTTTCATGTCTGTGACTTGAACAAACTCAAGGACTAAATTAATAGTAGGAAATCTGCATGTTAACTGATTTGAGGCTGAGCAGGATCTCTAATGACAATCAACGTCTCTGAAATCTACATGACTGATGGGACTCAGACCGATTGCCACCACTGGAAGTATCTGTTAAGAAGAAAAGTGGGAAAAAGACCAACTTTAGAGTCAGTTTCCACTTAGTTTCCAGGTATTCTGAACAATAGGCCCTACTTCTCCAAAAGGTTAATGTTTTCTTTAATTCTTTTCTTGTCTGCTTTCATGGTTTCTGTTTCTAAGTGTGTGCACACAGTCGTGTGCGTGCATATACACGCATCTATATCTCTCAATCTCCATGTGTCTGTGTCTGTGCTTTTGAGTACGTCTGCATGTGTGTGTGTGTGTGTGTGTGTGTCTGTGTCTGTCACTTTGCTGCTGTCTCTGTTACTCTGTCTCTGTCCACCTGTCTCTGCCTGTCCTCATCTTATCTCTGTCTCTCTGCTTCTTTCAACCTCTCTCTCTCTGTCTTATATTTCTAACCTTATCTGGTCTATCTAATGTAAATCTCACTGAGTGAGTATGTATTTCTTTGTTACCATAATTGGTAACCCATTTTTATTTTTGTGGGCTGTGGGGAGGAGGAAGGAAGAAACCCTTGGAACTATGAAATAATTGAGGGTCTACATAGAAGGAGTTGGGAAATGAAATAGCCAGAGGAATGTCTAGACATAATATCATTTTGTTCTCTCTTCCTTTCATACTGTCATCACTTCATCCAGTAAAACCTCCTTGTTGACCTCCAGTCTTGTTAATTGTCCCTCATATTCTCGGTGGCATTTGTAGTCTGCCTTCTTCTAAACAATTATTAGTTGCTCATCTCACAGTAGGCATCTTGGGCAGCTTCATAGAGGGCAGAGACTTGTCTTACTTCCCTCTCCTTGGTGCTTAGAGTAGTGCTGCTTATTTAGTAGACATGCAGTAAATGTGTAATTGAATAAGAGAATCTGTTTTACTGTTTCAAAAATTAAATTGTTGCTACTATTTAAGAAAAGAAAAAAAATATATGAACCTTAAAAAACTAACTGAAGGCATACCAGACAATAAACTTGACACTGTCACCTGTATGAGAAAGCCATTAACCTATAACGAATAAAGAATTATATACTTTAAAGTTATTTTCACCTTAAGATTCATAGAACATTTAAAGTAAGAACTAAAAGTCATGTCCTATGTGTTTTGAGTATGTTTTTAAATATGAAAATTGTTTAAAGGGAACACAAGAGAAAGAGAAGTTACTATAAATAACAGACACATAAATCTTAACCATAAAATAAAGAGACTAACACAATTGTGGCAAACTTATTGTGACTTACTGCTTTGGATAGCAAACTTGGATATATCTAAATACTTAGTTTTAAGTCAAAATCCATTTCATTTTATTTGGTTTTCTTTTTCCTAGGGTAAACCAAGGTTTCTGTTATGAAATAGTGGAGAAGGGATATTGGGAAATGCCTGGAATGTATTCTCAATATAGTGATGATTTGCAGAACAGGGACTGGCTTCTCAGGTTGCTCCCTTTTCTAGTATTAAAAAAATGAAAAATACATAGGCAAATGAATACAAAACAGAGTGAAGGAGAAAGTGTTATTAAGTTGATTTTTAACAAATAGCTTTTTAAAGCATTTTGGAAAGAATGTGTTCATTATTGTCACATTCCATTTTGCATTTATGGTCATCCTTCTTTCAAAATGTATTTAAAGTTGAGAGATTAAAGGGGATATAATAATGACAGTTTACTGTAGTCTAAAGTAGTACATTGACTTTTTAATATATATGTGAACTCTCCCTGGTGGAAACCTATGAAAGAGAGCTCTTGGGTTTATGCAAATTGACAGGCTTGCTAAGCAATAGCATAAATGAAATTCGAGTCTATAAATCAAAGTTTTGAATTGAAGATCCTAGAATAGTTGGGTACTAATGAGGAATTCAAATTCCTAGTGTATTTTTCTTCACAGCATTCAGTATGGTAATTGATTTCTGGCTGTCTTATTTGAAACTGTCTTATCCATGCATGATATAAGAAGAGTTTTAACAGAATAGAATCTACTATGAAAGGTTAAGTCTCTTGTTGAAACTTTTGAGGTATGTCAATGAAAAATCTCAGTAATTAACTTTATACATGCAGAAAATCTACTGGTCTGAAAGGAAAATACATGCTAAAATCTACAACTGTTAACATTGAAATTTGTATTGGATGTTTCAGTATATTTTCTTCTACATAAGGCTTCAACAATCTAATAACTTATAGACTTTGAACTCATTGCAATTAAATTTTAGTTATTAAATAAGTTTGAGTCTCTATATGTATTATGTATATACAAGTGTGTGTGTGTGTGTGTGTGTGTGTGTGTGTGTGTGTGTGTGTGTGTAGTGTCATGGATAAAGAGGTCAGGATTTTTGTTACCTTTTTTTTTTGGTTCTGAGATCCAATACCTGAACCTATTTCATGAAGAGTAGCCATCCAGATTTCCAGTTGTAGCCTTTCCCTTTTGTGCTGCTTTGTCTCCCATGTTCATTTTATTTATGATCAGAATAGGTCAAGGGAAAAACATGCATTAAATAAATTGGAAAAAGGTAAAATCAATGAGAAAATAGAATTAATTTTCAAATTCTAGAGATTTGATGTGAAAGAGTGAGACTTTTTCATATAAATAAGTGCCATCAAGGTAGAAAGATTTCTTAAAGCATGTATAGGGATGTGAAAGCTAACACTTGGCAAATAGCAAATGTCCACTTCTAAATGCACCATAACTTACATTTATAATGTCTATTGAATGTTTTGTAGGGAATTCAGAGAAACAAGGCAGATTATTAATTCAGGGAGTTGACCCAACAGGATTAGAGGAGCATAGTTACATGAATAAAAATGGATACTGAACAACTGAACAGGTTTTTTATAAAGTTTTTATTGGGAAAATTACACAAGCTTTAGCAAATATTGTCAATTCTGCAGATGCTACTCAGCAAAATGCAAATTATAGCAAGCTACAGTGATTTTTGAAGGTTGCTGAAATCAATACTAGAGAGAGGTTAGGAGCCTTAGACTAAATCCAATATGTTGATAAACAAAAGCTTTGTAGCTTAGATATGGCAATTTTTGAGGGTAACTTGAGAGTACAAACTTGTAATCCCAGAGTTATGTATAAATGTACATATGTACGTATATATTTTCATTCAGGTGGTGACATGGATCCACCTTAAACATTTCTATTGTAATGGTATTCTAGAAATTTTTTCTGAATCTCTCATGTTTGTTAATTTTCAATTTCATTGGATTAGTAATATGTTAAGCTACCTTTTCAGTTAAGAGGTACATGCTTAAATTCTGTGTATGTGTGTGTCCTTCTCCCTTCATTCTTCCTTTTCTACATTATTCCTCAGGCCCACACCCTCCCTATCACTAATTGTTGTTGTTTGGGTAGCACAGCAACTGAGCCCACAAGACCGGCAGACAGTTTAGTTATCTCTCTGACTTGAATTCCAAGTAAATGTCAGTATAGATATGGAAAGAAGGAATTATCATACTAAACACCAAAAGTAAGTAAATTCTTTGAATATACACAAATATTTTATTCCCCAGGTAGGCAAAATGAACATAAATATATATTTGTGAAGGAAAATATTTGTTGCTGATTATGTGTTCTGTTTTTCTTTATTAAAAAAGTCAAAGCATAATATCATTTTAAAGCTCTACACATAGACATGGACTTTTACTGAATTACCTCAAGCCTCCAATATTGAAATACTTAAGAAGTACATAGATGTTTGCTTGGAAGACTTATGAAAGAGAAGCTTTGGTATGGGATTTAATTTCAAACAGTGGTGGTAGAAGGTACTTTGAAACATCAGTCTATTTTCACTCTTTAAAACACTTAAAAACAAAATGACAAACGATACACGATTATTTTAAGATACATTACGATTGATATTCTGAATTCAAATTAGAGCTGTTGGAAATCACATTAGGTATAGAAAGTTCAGTCCTTCTATCTCAGGCACCAAAAATGTCCTGTAGGCAAATAATAACAGTATTTTTCATTTACTATGAATTTATTATTTTTTAACAGAAGGATTACTTTGAACACAATATCTTTCAGCCAAATCAAATAATGTATAATTTTTATACTGGAAAAGTATAAAGGCACCACCTTATTACTATAATTTGTATAAAAATATAATCTTATGGATGGAAAGTTTACTTTTAAACCTGGAGATATATTCCTCCTGATGTTATTTTTAAACAAATGTTAAAATGGCTTAAAAGATATTAGTTGGCATGACTGTTAAGTACATCTTTTAATGTAGGTTATCTCCCAAAATTAATAATTTGCATTGTGTACATTGACTTATACAGTGAGATGTGTTGTGACAAATGTAGTTATAACTGGCTCTTTTTAAAAATTCAGTGGAGTCACTGTTATCCATAGTAGTAGTGATAGTAGTAGTATAATTCAAGATGGCTTACCTAACACCATCCATCACCTGGTCAGCACTAAGGACTTTTAAGGTGAAAAATCAATGTCAGGGGTACAGTATTTCTCTTTCTTCTCTTCCTTCCTCCGTTTCATTTCCTGCTTTTCCCTGTCCTCCCATTCTTGTTCCTTTCTCCCTCTGTCTCTCTCTTTCCAATCTCTCCCTTTTTCTCCTTCCTCCATTCTTTTCTTTCATAGGTTTTTTCTTTGAAAACTAAAGTTACTTTATGGTAAGTAAATCAGTAATGCATATCTCAATCACAGCAATCACAAGAAGCCATATCCACATTAAATATTGTGGTTTAACTCATTTTAAAAATTTAGTTTATGATAATATAATCAATGTATATGGTAAAGAAAACACAAAATATGCATAATAATTAAAAATTAAACTTTGGCGCCAGAGGGGCCTGGGAGTGGCCCATGTGAGCCCATGGTGGTGGTGGAGGAGTGGCCCAGGAGCAGCCACATCCCCAGCAGCCACCCATAATCTCAGCCCAGGGAACAGCTGCCCAATCCAGACCCAAAGGCTGCAGACAGCACACAACTACCTGGCAGAGGCACTGCTTTCGCATGAGTGAACACCTAGCCCACCTGCCACTCCTTGCAGGGCTCTGAGCTACTCTGACAGACATCCCACCTACAGCAGCTTAGAGGATTAACCCCGAGGCTGCTCCAGGAGTGCGGGTAACCGACACAGGCAGCAGAGAAGAACAAGGCGACCAGCAAGCAGGAAAGGACTTTGTTCTTCCAGCTGTCATATGCGCTACCTGCCTACAGCTACCTCTATCACCTTGAAAAGGCAGAAGAATTTGGTCCAGTCCAAAATTACCCAGACAACTACCAAGAGAGGGCCTGGGTAGATAGACTTCCCCAATCTCCCCAAAAAAGAATTCAAAATAAACATCATAACCATGCTGATGGATCTGCAGAGAAATATGCAAGAGCTAAAGGAGCAAGTACAGAGAGGGAGACTACAGAAATAAAACAATCTCTGGAAGGACTTAAGAGCAGACTGGATGAGGTGCAAGAAGCTGTTAATGGAATAGAAATCAGAGAACAAAAATTCAGAGAAGCTGATGCAGAGAGAGATAAAAGGATCTCTAGGAATGAAAGAATATTAAGAGAACTGTGTGACCAATCCAAACTGAACAATATTCGCATAGGGGTACCAGAAGAAGAGAGAGAGAAAGGGATAGAAAGTGTCTTTGAAGAAGTAATTGCTGAAAACTTGCCCAACTGGGGGAGGAAATAGCCTCTCATAGCACAGAAGCACACAGAACTCCCAATACAAGGGACGCAAGGAGGACAACACCAAGACACATAATAATTAAAATGGCAAAGATCAAACACAAGGACAGAATATTAAAGGCCACCAGAGAGAGAAAAAAGGTCACCTACAAAGGAAAACCCATCAGGCTATCATCAGACTTCTCAACAGAAACCCTACAGGCCAGAAGAGAATGGCATGATATATTTAAGGCAATAAAACAGAAGGGCCTTGAACCAAGGATACTGTATCCAGCACGATTATCATTTAAATATGAAGGAGGGATTAAACAATTCCCAGGCAAGTAAAAGTTGAGGGAATTTGCCTCCCACAAACCACCTCTACAGGGTATTTTAGAGGGACTGCTCTAGATGAAAGCACTCTGAAGGCTAAACAGATGTCACCAGAGAAAATAAAATTACAGCAAAGAAAGCGAAACAATCAAATACTAACTAAAGGCAAAAAATAAAATCAACTACCCACAAAAACAGGCAAAAGAAACACAAAAGAGCACACACACACAAAAAAAACACCTAACATATAAAGAATGGAGGAGGAGAAATAAGAAGGGAGGGAAAGAAACATCAGACTGTGCTTACAATAGCTTAATAAGTGAGTTAAGTCAGACAGTTAGATAGTAAAGAAGCGAACCTTGAACCTTTGGTAACCACAAATCTAAAGCCTGCAAAAATGGCAATAAGTACATATCTCTCAATAATCACCCTAAATATAAATGGACTGAATGCACCAATCAAAAGACATAGAGTAACAGAATGGATAAAAAAGCAAGACCTGTGGGATTCACATATAAATCAAGTATAAAAATCAAATGAATATTCATATTTGACCTGATTGTTTATAGTTCATAATGAGTGATCAAAACCGAAAGTTTTTGTGATGACTCCCCTTGTACTGTTCACCATGTAAGAACTTATTCACTATGTAAGAATTTGTTCACCATGTAAGAACTTGTTCATTCTGCTTTGGAAGATTGGAGACTGACGATAACTAGGCTGGGGGTGGATTAATGATTGTGCATTAAGTATTGACTCCCCTATACAGAATTTTATTGTTGTTAACAACCATTTGATCAATAAATATGAGAGTTGCCCTCTCAAAAAAAAAAAAAGGCAAGACCTATCTATATGCTGCTTACAAGAGACCTCAAACCCAAAGACACACACAGACTAAAAGTCAAGGGATGGAAAAAGATATTTCATGCAAACAATAGGGAGAAAAAAGCAGGTGTAGCAGTACTGGTATCAGAAAAAATAGACCTCAAAACAAAGAAAGTAACAAGAGATAAAGAAGGATATTATATAATGATAAAGGGGTCAGCCCAACTAGAAGATATAACTATTATAAATATATATGCACGCAAAATAGGAGCACCAGCATGTGAAACAAATACTAACAGAATTAAAGGAGGGAATAGAATGCAATGCATTTGTTCTAGGAGACTTCAACACACCATTCAATCCAAAGGACAGATCCACTAGACAAAAAATAAGTAAGGACACAGAGGCACTGAACAACACACTAGAACAGATGGACTTAACAGACATCTACAGAACCCTACACCCAATAGCAGAGGGATACACATTCTTCTCAAGTGCACATGGAACATTCTCCACAATAGATCACATACTAGTCCACAAAAAGAGCCTCAGTAAATTCAAAAAGATTGGCAGTCTACCAACCAACTTCTCATACCACAAAGGCATAAAACTAGAAATTAACTGCACAAAGAAGACAAAAAAGCTCAGAAACACATGGAGGCTTAACAACATGCTTCTAAATAACCAATGGATCAATGACAAAACTAAAACAGAGATCGAGCAATATATGCGGACAAATGACACTAACAGCATAAAGCCCCAACTTCTGTGGGGTGAAACAAAGGCAGTTCTAAGAGGAAAGTACACAGCAATCCAGGCCTATCTAAAGAAGGAAGAACTCTCCCAAACGAATAGTTTTAAGTCAAAATAATTGAAACTGGAAAAAGAAGACCAAATGAAGCCCAAAGTCAGCAGAAGGAGGAACATAATAAAGATCAGAGAAGAAATAAATAAAATTGAGAACAATAAAATAATAGAAAAAATAAATGAAACCAAGAGCTTTTTCTTTCTGAGAAAATAAACAAAATACATAACCCCCTAGCCAGACTTATTAAAAGGAAAAGAGAATCTACACATATCAACAGAATCAGAAATGAGAAAGGAAAAATCATGATGGACCCCACACAAATACAAAAAATTATTAGAGAATACTATGAAAATCTATATGCTAACAATCTGCAAAACCTAGAAGAAACAGACAACTTCCTAGAAAAATACAAGCTTCCAAGACTGACCAAGGAAGAAACAGAAAATCTAAAAAGACCAATTACCAGCAAAGAAATTGAAGCAGCAATAAAAAAACTACCCAAGAACAAAACCCCTGGGCAAGATATATTCACCGCTGAATTTTATCAGACATAATACTCTCTATAAAGTTTTCCAAAAATTAGAAGAGGAGAGAATACTTCCAAAACCAGGAAAAGACCAAACCAAACCAAAAAAGAAATCTACAGACCAATATCCCTGATGAACATAGATGCAAAAATATTCAACAAAATATTAGCAAACTTAATTGAAAAATACATCAAGAGGATCATACACTAACCATGATCAAGTGGGATTCATCTCAGGGATGCAAGGATGGTACAATATTCAAAAATCCATCAACATCATCCACCACATAAACAAAAAGGAAAAAAACCACATGATCATCTCCATAGATGCTAAAAAAGCATTGAACAAAATTCAGCATCCATTCATGACAAAAACCCTCAAAAAGGTATAGAGGGCAAGTACCTCAACATAATAAAAGCCATATATATGATAAACTCACAGCCAACATCATACTGAACAGTGAGAGGCTGAAAGATTTTCCTCTAAGATTGGGAACAAGACAGGGATGCCCACTCTCCCCAGTTATTCAACACAGTACTGGAGGTCCTAGCCATGCCAATTAGACGAAACAAAGAAATACAAGGAATCCAGGTTGGTAAAGAAGAAGTCAAACTGTCACTATTTGCAGATGACATATATTGTACATAAAAAACCCTAAAGATTCCACTCCAAAACTACTAGAACTAATATCAGAATTCAGCAAAGTTTCAGGATACAAAATGAATACACAGAAATCTGTGGCTTTCCTATACACTAAGAATGAATTAACAGAAAGAGAAATCAGGTAAACAATTTCATTTATAATTGTATCAAAAAGAATAAAAGACCTAGGAATAAGCTTAACCAAGGAAGTGAAAGCCCTATACCCTGAAAACTACAAGACACTCTTAAGAGAAATTAAAGAGGACACTAACAAATGGAAACTCATCCCATGCTCATGGCTAGGAAGAATGAATATAGTCAAAATGGCCATCCTTCCCAAGGCAATATACAGATTTGATGCAACCCCTATCAAATTACCAACAGCATTCTTCAATGAACTGGAGCAAATAGTTCAAAAATTCATATGGAACCACCAAAGACCCTGAATAGCCAAAGCAATCCTGAGAAGGAAGAATAAAGTGGGGGGGGGGGGGAATCTCGCTACCCAACTTCAAGCTCTACTACAAAGCCACAGTAATGTAGACAATTTGTTACTGGCACATGAACAGACCCACAGACCAGTGGAACAGAATAGAGACTCCAAACATTAACCCAAACATATATGGTCAATTAATATACGATAAAGGAGCCATGGACGTACAGTGCGGAAATGACAGACTCTTCAACAGTTGGTGTTGGCAAACTGGACAGCTACTTGTAAGAGAATGAAACTGGACCATTGTCTAACCCCATACACAAAAGCAAAATCGAAATGGATCAATGACCTGAATGTAAGTCATGAAACCATAAAACTCTTGGAAAAAAACATGGGCAAAATCTTTTGGACATAAACATGAGCGATTTCTTCATGAACATATCTCCGTGGCAAGGGAAACAAAAGCAAAAATGAACAAGTGGGACGATATCAAGCTGAAAAGCTTCTGTACAGCAAAGGACTCCATCAATAGAACAAAAAGGCATCCTACAGTGTGGGAGAATACATTCATAAATTACAGATCCAATAAAGAGTTGACATCCAAAATATATAAAGAGCTCATGCACCTCAACAAACAAAGAACAATTAATCCAATTAAAAAATGGGCAGAGGAGCTGAACAGATAGTTCTCCAAAGAAGAAATTCAGATGGGCTACCAGACACATGAAATGATGCTCCACATCACTAGTCATCAGAGACATGCAAACTAAAATCACAATGAGATATCACTTCACACCAGTAAGGATCACCACCATCTAAACATCCATCAGTAGATGAATGGATAAAGAAGATGTGGTATATATACACAATGGAGTATTATTCAGCCATAAGAAGAAAACAAATCCTACCATTTGCAACAACATGGATGGAGCTAGAGGGTATTATGCTCAGTGTAATAAGCCAGGCAGAGAAAGACAAATATCAAATGATTTCACTCATATCTGGAGTATAAAACAAAGAAAAAACTGAAGGAACAAAACAACAGCAGAAACATAGAACCCAAGAATGGACTAACAGTTACCAAAGGGAAAGGGACTGGGGAGGATGGGTGAGAAGGGAGGCACAAGGTATGGGGGGAAGAAAGGGGGCATTACGAATATCATTTATAGCATGTATAACGTGGAGGGGGCAGGGGGAGGATGTGCAACACAGAGAAGACAAGTAGTGATTCTACAGCACCTTACTACGCTGATGGACAGTGACTATAATGGGGTTTGTGGGGGGTACTTGGTGATGGGGGGAGTCTAGTAAACTTAATGTTCCTCATGTAACAGTAGATTAATTATACCAAAAAATAAAAAATTAATAAAAAAATAGTAAACTTCATGACCTTTTCAAGTACCCCCTTTTGCACCAATGTTATTTGGAAACTGTTATCAGTTTTATATGTGTCTTTCCCTACTATTTCTATGTATGTAACATCATATAAATATATTTAATTTATATTTATGATTTCACACTATTCACACTTTTCAGATCCTTTCTTTTATCATCTTATAAGTAACCTTTGTACTCTTTACAAATGAACACATGCAGAATGATTTTGCTTTCTAAGGAATAGAATTGACATTATGGATATGCTGTAATTATTGAAAGAATTCTGCTATGGTGGACATTTGGTTTTGTAAGGACATAATTTTGTGTGTCCCTAATTAAATCTTTCCCGACTAATAGAGATGTAGGTTGTTTCCAGTTTTCTCTAACTACAAATAATATTGAAATGAGTATGTTCATATATGTATTCTGCCACAATTTTGTGCATATTTGCATGGACAGATTTTTATACTGGAATAGCTTTGACAAGGTAATGAATATTTGTAAATTTGATAGATATTACTGTATATATACTGTATATATACTGTCCACATTTTTGCATGAAAATTCTCATCTCCTCTGATTAAAAGTATATTATTTCAAATTTTAAAATATTTTTGCAGTTCTCACAAATGAAAAATTCTTTATCATTGTTTCAATTTATATTTCTTCTGTGAATAGGGCTGAAGGTTATGAGCCAATTTTAATTTATTTTCTATGAAATATCATTCATAGCATTTTTTAATATTTTTTTATAAAAACATGCATTCTGGATGAAAAAAAATATAGCAGTGGAACAGGCAGCATAATTGAGTATAAAATACGTATGAACTAACATTAGGTTAGTTAGGTTAAAACTAACATTTTAGATGTCCTTGCAAGAGAATACTTTTAAAACCTGAAATATTATGAATTCAAAGGGAAGTCTCACTTTCCCATAGCCTAAGAATCACCAGGTTTTATTCCAAACAAAATAGTTATTTAAAAAATCCTTTAAATAAACAATCTCATATACATACATTTTCCTTTAAATGGGAGCATATCAAAATTACACAATTATTCCATTTTTTAAAATAAATTATTGCATGTCTTATTTTCCCCATTTCTAATAGTACAATCCATTCACAGAAAACTAGATCTTAACTAAAATAAATTCATTTTAGGTACTTTTATATTTTCATATATTAAGTATTCCATTTAGCATCAACATATAGTCATGTTGGACGGAAATTTAAATGAAATGTGTCTAGTGCAACATACAGAATGGAGGGAGGACTGGTATCTTGAAATTCTGTCTTCAACAGTCATGAACGTTATTTCGCTAAGGAAGCAATAACAAAACAAATTAGCCATTATTTCTTCTATTTACCCAATTTGGACATTTGGTGAATCCTAGGAAATTCAAAAATTAATGTGATAAAATTCAATTCTATACTGTACCTTTATAATATCACTCTTGGATTTATACTAGTGAAAACTGAATTTCATGGAGAATCTTAGGAAAAACATTAGATAGGATTCTAAGATGTTAGATCGGAAGGGCTCCAATGCTCTGGCAAAGAATTATGCTCTGGTAACAATAAAAAGTAGAAAATGAGGATAGATATGAAGGAGATTTTGTTCAGAAGTTTTCATTTTTTCTGTGAGGCAAATATCTGCTCATGGTCATGTAACATACTTGCTTTATAAAAATATTTAGATGTTGAGGGAGCCAAGATGGCGGCGTGAGTAGAGCAGTGGAAATCTCCTCCCAAAAACACATAGAGCTATGAAAATATAACAAAGAAAAATCTTCCTAAAATAGAGACCACAGGACACAGGACAACATCCAGACCACATCCACACCTGCAAGAACCCAGCGCCTTGTGAAGGGGGTAAGATACAAGCCCCAGCCCGGCGGGACCCGAGCGCCCCTCCCCCCGGCTCCCGGCGGGTGGAGAGAAACCGGAGCAGTTTTTTTTTTGGCGAGCGCTTTTTGGAAGCCTTAGAGGGACGGGCCCCCGTTGCTGGGGAGGCAGGGTGGTGGGACCAGTGAGGAGGTGCCTGGGAACAGCGCCGGAGGACAAAGAATATCCCGCGTTTCTCCCTGCGAGACCTGGGGGCGGGTGCCTGAGACCGGTGCCTGAGGACGGAGGAGGTCGCGCGTTTTTCCCCTTTTTTTTTTCTCTTTATGGCAAGCGCTTTTTGGAAGCCTTGAAGGGACGGGGACCCCAGTGCTAGGGAGGCACGGTGGCGGGACTGGTGAGCGGGTGGCTGGGACCGGCACCTGAGGACAAAGAATATCCCCCGTTTTTCCCTGCGGGACCGGTGGGCGGGTGCCTGAGACCGGCACTTGAGGACAGAGGAAATCGCGCGTTTTTCCCCTTTTTTTTTTTTCTCTTTTCTGCGAGTGCTTTTTGGAAGCCTAAAAGGGACAGGGACCCCGGTGCTAGGGAGGCAGGGCGGCGGGACTGGTGAGCGGGTGCCTGGGACCGGCACCTGAGGACAAAGAATATCCCGCATTTTTCCCTGTGGGACCGGTGGGTGGGTGCCTGAGACCGGCACTTGAGGACGGAAGAAATCGCGCGTTTTTCCCCTTTTTTTTCTCTCTTTTTGCCAAGTGCTTTTTGGAAGCCTTGAAGGGACAGGGACCCCGGTGCTAGGGAGGCAGGGCGGCAGGACTGGTGAGCGGGTGCGTGGGACCAGTGCCTGAGGACAAAGAATATTGAGCGTTCCTTCCCTGCGGGACCGGTGGGTGGGTGCTTTTTGGAAGCCTTGAAAGGACAGGGACCCTGGTGCTAGGGAGACAGGGCAGCAGGACCAGTGCGCGGGTGCCTGGGACCGGCACCTGAGGAAAAAAAAAAAAAAATCGCGTGTTTTTTCTTTTTTTTTCCTTTCTGTTCCCTCTCTCATTGTTGCTGTTGTTGTTTTGGTTTGGAGAGTGCTTTTTGGAAATCTTAAAGGGGCAGGACAGGTCACTTAGACCAGAAGCAGGGAATCTGGGGATCTCTGGGCACTCTAACCCCCTGGGCAGCAGGGAGCACAGAGGCCCCTTACGGAGATAAATAGTCTCCTGGCTGCTCCCCCTCTAACGGGGCTCCACCATTTTGGAGGAACAGCCCCAGCCAGGCCAAGCCCACAGCAACAGTGGAGATAACCCCCAAAGCAACTGGGCAGGAAGCAGAAGCCCTGTCTGCGCACAGCTGCCCAGCACAAGCCACTAGAGGTCGCTATTCTCCCAGGAAAAGGCTACAAACCAACAAGAAGGGAAGCTCTTCCAGCGGTCACTTGTACCAGCTCTGCAGACTATCTCTATCACCATGAAAAGGCAAAACTACAGGCAGACAAAGATCACAGAGACAACACCTGAGAAGGAGACAGACCTAACTAGTCCTCCTGAAAAAGAATTCAAAATAAAAATCATGAACATGCTGACAGAGATGCAGAAAAAAATGCAAGAGCAATGGGATGAGATGCAGAGAAAAATGCAAGAGCAGTGGGATGAGATGCAGAGAAAAATGCAAGAGCAGTGGGATGAAGTCCGGAAGGAGATCACAGATGTCAGGAAAGAGATCACAGAAGTGAAACAATCCCTGGAAGGATTTATAAGCAGAATGGATAAGATGCAAGAGGCCATTGAAGGAATAGAAGCCAGAGAACAGGAACGTATAGAAGCTGACATAGAGAGAGATAAAAGGATCTCCAGGAATGAAACAACACTAAGAGAAATATGTGACCAATACAAAAGGAAAAACATTCGTATTATAGGGATACCAGAAGAGGAAGAAAGAGGAAAAGGGATAGAAAGGGTCTTTGAAGAAATAATTGCTGAAAACTTCCCCAAACTGGGGGAGGAAATAATCGAACAGACCATGGAATTATACAGAACTCCCAACAGAAAGGATCCAAGGAGGACAACACCAAGACACATAATAATTAAAATGGCAAGGATCAAGGACAAGGAAAGAGTTTTAAAGGCAGCTAGAGAGAAAAAGGTCACCTATAAAGGAAAACCAATCAGGCTAACATCAGACTTCTCAACAGAAACCCTACAGGCCAGAAGAGAATGGCATGATATACTTAATGCAATGAAACAGAAGGGCCTTGAACCAAGGATACTGTATCCAGCACGACTATCATTTAAATATGATGGTGGGATCAAACAATTCCCAGACAAGCAAAAGCTGAGGGAATTTGCTTCCCACAAACCACCTCTACAGGGCATCCTACAGGGACTGCTCTAGATGGGAGCACCCCTAAAAAGAGCACAGAACAAAACACACAACATATGAAGAAGGGAGGAGGAGGAATAAGAAGGGAGAGAAGAAAAGACTCTCCAGACAGTGTATATAACAGCTCAATAAGCGAGCTAAGTTAGGCAGTAAGATACTAAAGAAGCTAACCTTGAACCTTTGGTAACCACGAATCTAAAGCCTGCAATGGCAATAAGTACATATCTTTCAATAGTCACCCTAAATGTAAATGGACTTAATGCACCAATCAAAAGACATAGAGTAATAGAATGGATAAAAAAGCAAGACCCATCTATATGCTGCTTACAAGAAACTCACCTTAAACCCAAAGATAAGCATAGACTAAAAGTCAAGGGATGGAAAAACATATTTCAGGCAAACAACAGTGAGAAGAAAGCAGGGGTTGCAGTACTAATATCAGACAAAATAGACTTCAAAACAAAGAAAGTAACAAGAGATAAAGAAGGCCACTACATAATGATAAAGGGCTTAGTCCAACAAGAGGATATAACCATTCTAAATATATATGCACCCAATACAGGAGCACCAGCATATGTGAAGCAAATACTAACAGAACTAAAGAGGGAAATAGACTGCAATGCATTCATTGTAGGAGACTTCAACACACCACTCACCCCAAAGGATAGATCCACCGGGCAGAAAATAAGTAAAGACACACAGGCACTGAACAACACACTAGAACAGATGGACCTAATAGACATCTATAGAACTTTACATCCAAAAGCAACAGGATATACATTCTTCTCAAGTGCACATGGAACATTCTCTAGAATAGACCACATACTAGCTCACAAAAAGAGCCTCAGTAAATTCCACAATATTGAAATTCTACCAACCAATTTTTCAGACCACAAAGGTATGAAAGTAGAAATAAATTCTACAAAGAAAACAAAAAGGCTCACAAACACATGGAGGCTTAACAACATGCTACTAAATAATCAATGGATCAATGAACAAATCAAAATAGAGATCAAGGAATATATAGAAACAAATGACAACAACAACACTAAGCCCCAACTTCTGTGGGATGCAGCGAAAGCAGTCTTAAGAGGAAAGTATATAGCAATCCAGGCACACTTGAAGAAGGAAGAACAATCCCAAATGAATAGTCTAACATCACAATTATTAAAACTGGAAAAAGAAGAACAAATGAGGCCTAAAGTCAGCAGAAGGAGGGACATAATAAAGATCAGAGAAGAAATAAACAAAATTGAGAAGAATAAAACAATAGCAAAAATCAACGAAACCAAGAGCTGGTTCTTTGAGAAAATAAACAAAATAGATAAGCCTCTAGCCCAACTTATTAAGAGAAAAAGAGAGTCAACACAAATCAACATAATCAGAAATGAGAATGGAAAAATCACGACAGACTCCACAGAAATACAAAGAATTATTAAAGACTACTATGAAAACCTATATGCCAACAAGCTGGAAAACCTAGAAGAAATGGACAACTTCCTAGAAAAATACAACCTCCCAAGACTGACCAAGGAAGAAACACAAAAGTTAAACAAACCAATTACAAGCAAAGAAATTGAAACAGTAATCAAAAAACTACCCAAGAACAAAACCCCGGGGCCGGACGGATTTACCTCGGAATTTTATCAGACACACAGAGAAGACATAATACCCATTCTCCTTAAAGTGTTCCACAAAATAGAAGAAGAGGGAATACTCCCAAACTCATTCTATGAAGCCAACATCACCCTAATACCAAAACCAGGCAAAGACCCCACCAAAAAAGAAAATTACAGACCAATATCCCTGATGAACGTAGATGCAAAAATACTCAATAAAATATTAGCAAACAGAATTCAACAGTATATCAAAAGGATCATACACCATGACCAAGTGGGGTTCATCCCAGGGATGCAAGGATGGTACAACATTCGAAAATCCATCAACATCATCCACCACATCAACAAAAAGAAAGACAAAAACCACATGATCATCTCCATAGATGCTGAAAAAGCATTTGACAAAATTCAACATCCATTCATGATAAAAACTCTCAGCAAAATGGGAATAGAGGGCAAGTACCTCAACATAATAAAGGCCATATATGATAAACCCACAGCCAGCATTATACTGAACAGCGAGAAGCTGAAAGCATTTCCACTGAGATCGGGAACCAGACAGGGATGCCCACTCTCCCCACTGTTATTTAACATAGTACTGGAGGTCCTAGCCACGGCAATCAGACAAAACAAAGAAATACAAGGAATCCAGATTGGTAAAGAAGAAGTTAAACTGTCACTATTTGCAGATGATATGATACTGTACATAAAAAACCCTAAAGACTCCACTCCAAAACTACTAGAACTGATATCGGAATACAGCAAAGTTGCAGGATACAAAATCAACACACAGAAATCTGTAGCTTTCCTATACACTAACAACGAATCAATAGAAAGAGAAATCAGGAAAACAATTCCATTCACCATTGCATCAAAAAGAATAAAATACCTAGGAATAAACCTAACCAAGGAAGTGAAAGACTTATACTCTGAAAACTACAAGTCACTCTTAAGAGAAATTAAAGGGGACACTAATAAATGGAAACTCATCCCATGCTCATGGCTAGGAAGAATTAATATCGTCAAAATGGCCATCCTGCCAAAAGCAATATACAAATTTGATGCAATCCCTCTCAAATTACCAGCAACATTCTTCAATGAATTGGAACAAATAATTCAAAAATTCATATGGAAACACCAAAGACCCCGAATAGCCAAAGCAATCCTGAAAAAGAAGAATAAAGTAGGGGGGATCTCACTCCCCAACTTCAAGCTCTACTACAAAGCCATAGTAATCAAGACAATTTGGTACTGGCACAAGAACAGAGCCACAGACCAGTGGAACAGATTAGAGACCCCAGAAATTAACCCAAACATATATGGTCAATTAATATTTGATAAAGGAGCCATGGACATACAATGGCAAAATGACAGTCTCTTCAACAGATGGTGCTGGCAAAACTGGACAGCTACATGTAGGAGAATGAAACTGGACCATTGTCTAACCCCATATACAAAGGTAAACTCAAAATGGATCAAAGACCTGAATGTAAGTCACGAAACCATTAAACTCTTGGAAAAAAACATAGGCAAAAACCTCTTAGACATAAACATGAGTGATCTCTTCTTGAACATATCTCCCCGGGCAAGGAAAACAACAGCAAAAATGAGCAAGTGGGACTACATTAAGCTGAAAAGCTTCTGTACAGCGAAAGACACCATCAATAGAACAAAAAGGAACCCTACAGTATGGGAGAATATATTTGAAAATGACAGATCTGATAAAGGCTTGACGTCCAGAATATATAAAGAGCTCACACGCCTCAACAAACAAAAAACAAATAACCCAATTAAAAAATGGGCAGAGGAACTGAACAGACAGTTCTCCAAAAAAGAAATACAGATGGCCAAGAGACACATGAAAAGATGCTCCACATCGCTAATTATCAGAGAAATGCAAATTAAAACTACAATGAGGTATCACCTCACACCAGTAAGGATAGCTGCCATCCAAAAGACAAACAACAACAAATGTTGGCGAGGCTGTGGAGAAAGGGGAACCCTCCTACACTGCTGGTGGGAATGTAAATTAGTTCAACCATTGTGGAAAGCAGTATGGAGGTGCATCAAAATGCTCAAAACAGACCTACCATTTGACCCAGGAATTCCACTCCTAGGAATTTACCCTAAGAACGCAGCAATCAAGTTTGAGAAAGACAGATGCACTCCTATGTTTATCGCAGCACTATTTACAATAGCCAAGAATTGGAAGCAACCTAAATGTCCATCTGTAGATGAATGGATAAAGAAGATGTGGTACATATACACAATGGAATACTACTCAGCCATAAGAAGTGGAAAAATCCAACCATTTGCAGCAACATGGATGGAGCTGGAGAGTATTATGCTCAGTGAAATAAGCCAAGCGGAGAAAGAGAAATACCAAATGATTTCACTCATCTGAGGAGTATAGGAACAAAGGAAAAACTGAAGGAACAAAACAGCAGCAGAATTACAGAACCCAAAAATGGACTAACAGGTACCAAAGGGAAAGGAACTGGGGAGGATGGGTGGACAGGGAGGGATAAGGGGGGGGAAGAAGAAGGGGGGTATTAAGATTAGCATGCATGGGGGGGAGGGAGAAAGGGGAGGGTGGGCTGCACAACACAGAGAGGACAAGTAGTGACTCTACAACATTTTGCTAAGCTGATGGACAGTAACCGTAATGTGGTTGTTAGGGGGGACCTGATATAGGGGAGAGCATAGTAAACATAGTATTCTTCAGGTAAGTGTAGATTAAAAATTTAAAAAAAAAAAAAAAGAAAGAAAGAAAGAAAAGGGGGATTACTCCTTAACAGGATAAAACTATTGGTAAATCAAAGATCAACGCATGCTTTAAATATCCTTAATGTTGATCACTTAAAGGGTGTCAGATGATCAGCTATGGAGGTACTCTTTTCTGATAATATTCCTTTCTCTTAATTAAAAAAAAAAAAAAAAAGCAGTTACTGTGTGCTGACCTCCAATGAGTTCTGCACAGTGGTATAGAGGGCATGTCAAAGTGTGGGCAAAGGGTCTGTTTGTTTCTACGCAGAAGATCAAGGCCTAGCTTGGATACCCAGAAAATGAACTAAGATACGATATGAGGAGGAGCTTCCGGCATCAGCACTCTCTGGAGGACTCGTGCCGGGGGATGATCATCAAAAAGCCTCCACAGGGATCCGGACGATGCTGCGGTTGTGGCTGCATCCAGCCCACCATCTCCTGGACTTGCCATGAGAAGGAGGAGGGAGATGTCTAGGCTGGCATGTGCATACAGTGAGACAACGAATTTGACTGGATCTGTACTGTTGGAACTCAACCAGGAGTTGGGAGGGGTGCAAGTTGTAGCACCCCAAAATCTCATGACTATAGACTATCTATGGTTAAAAGAACATATGGGATGTGAACAGATCCCAGAAATGGGCTGCTTTAATTTGTCTGATGGTTCAAGTACAGTTGGAAAATATCCATCATATCATAGATAAATTTTCACAAATGCCTAGGGTACCTAAATGGTTTTCTTGGCTTCACTGGAGATGGCTGGTAATTATAGATTTGCTTTGTTTATGTCACCGTATTCCTATTATGTCAATATGTGTGTGCAAATTAGTTAGTAGTTTAAAACCTATACATACTTAAGGTACTATACAAGAAGATATGTCAAAGAAATAATCAATCCTCCCAAGTTTCCTTCATATGCTACATCTATAGCTTTTCTTCTTCCTTCCTAATTACAAACTTTAAATAGAATTCGTGCCTCATATCGAATTTACCGAGTATCATAATTCCTCCAGGTGGTAAAGATACCTCGAGACAAGTGCTGGGCATAGAAGCCACAGGGCATAAATCTGCAAAGAAGTAAAAAGCTAACCTTTGCAAACAATATGGCTTCTCTCTCACTTACCAACTTTACATTTCCCTGTATGGCCCCGGAAGATGACTGGTTAGCCAGAGACGGGTAAGATTCCTCAAGGGAGGAACAACCTAAGACAGGCACAGTCGCAGGGGGGCCATCAGGTGAGAATTTGGGGATCAACAGAGGTGAGGCTCAGAACCTCACCCCCCCTGCTTTGAGAGAAATCTTCTGCATCCGTGGATGTTTTGCTGCCCTTGTCTAGCCTGGATTAATACTTAGTCCATAGGCACACACCTGATCATCTGATCATCTACATTTGCCTTCTTACAGCATTCTTTCATTTTATATTCTTTGATAGAATTTATCCCTGGGATGATCTAGTTTTAAAAGTTCAATTCCTATGGTTTTGAAGGGCAATTCCTTGCTAGCCTTCTGTATTTATTTTAATGAAATTATTTTATTTCAGTTTAGTATTTATATTA
The DNA here is from genome assembly GCF_040802235.1 of Manis javanica. NCBI lineage: Eukaryota > Metazoa > Chordata > Mammalia > Pholidota > Manidae > Manis > Manis javanica. The sequence continues at coordinate 120,859,475 of NC_133160.1, read as the reverse complement.
TGGTCAAAATGGAAAATTGCACTTTTTCAAGTAAATTATTTTTTCCTAGGTTTCCATGTGTTTGCCAAGATTTCTATAAAATAGATACTATTGGGATTTTTGTTTGTCTCTTCTTTTCTAATAGTTATTTCCTTCTTTGTCTTATGTTTTGTAGAAGTAAAGTTGATATACAATCTTATATTAGTTTCCAGTATGCAACACAGTGAGTTGCCAGTTACCCACGTCATTAAATAATCACCCCCACTAGTGCACTTATTATCTGTCAACATAGGCAGATGTTACAGAATCATTGGCTATATTCTCCATGCCTTACTACCATCCCTGTGACCATCTTCCATTATGATTGAGAATTTTTTGTGTCCCTATAACCCCCTTCCCACCCACCAATCCCAGCCCCTTCCCCATGGTAACCACCTGTCATTTCTTAGGGTGTATGAGTGTACCGCTATTTTGTTCATTTTGTTTTGTTTTTATATTCCACAAATAATTGAAATTATATGGTATTTTTCTTTTTCCTCCTGACTTATTTCACTCAGCTTAATACCCTCTAGGTCCACCCATGTTGTTGCCTAAGACACCTCAACAGAAGAAAAAGCAGCCTATAGTATGGGAGAATATATTTGCAAAAAATTTGTCTGCTAAGGAGTTAACAGCCAAAATATATAAAAAACTCATAGAACTCAACACCCAAAAAACCACAAGTAACCCAGGTAAAAAAATGTGCAGAGGACCTAAACAGCCATTTTTCCAAAGAAGAAATACAGATGGTCAATAGGCACATGAAACAGTGTTTCACATCCTTTGTCGTTTCTTATTTTGCATATCTGTGATTTCTACATTATACAATGAATTAAGTTAGTTGTGGGTTTCATTAATCTTGTTAAGTTTTTCCCAAGATCCAGGGTTATGATTTATTATTAGATCCATTCTTTTTTAATTCTATGTCATTAATCTCTTCTTTATTATTTTAGTCTTCATGCTTCTCAGACCATGGATGACAGTATCTGTAATGATCACCTAAGTGGTGAAGTTGTGGCATAAACTGACTTCATTGAGGTTTGAGGTCTTTGTGTCCAAGGTTATGGTCCTTATTAGCTCACATTTTGGATCCTGGTAATTAGAAAGGTCATATTGGAAAACAACTCGGAAAACTTATATTACTGAATTAATTTTGTTTAAAAATATAATTCCCACTGTGTCTCATCCCTTGGTATAATACACTTGTTGTCCCCATTATTATTCTATGAACAGGATATAAGGTATCATCAACCTTAAAGAAACCCTGATATAGTAAATACTAAGAATGCCAGGAGAAAATACAAATTGGGAGTCAGCATGATAAAGAATGACAAACTATAAAGTATCAAATGTCAGTAAATTAGCAGAAACATACCTAGTACAAAAAATGAGATGTACTTAATGGTATTCCCCAAAGTGTTAATAAAGGATCTTGAAATCTTGAATTTATAACTTTTTTTAATTGCAGGTTTTAGTATGACTACTGTTTCAATAGTTTTCCCCACTTTCAAAAATAGTCATACATTCCTTTCTCATTGGAGACTTCAGTTTGAATTTTACATCTTTGTCTTGCTATATCTACCTATGTATCCTTAAGGTTCTGTGACTAGAGAGAAAAAGAAAGCAGTAGTTTGAGAATGTTATTTATAACTTCTTTTATTTTGTTTTTTAGTTTAAAATTTCATCATATTGTATTGTTCTCCTTGAAAGATTCTAAAAAGGAATTTAAAAAACTGGCTGGACACCCACCCAACAATCAAATCCGCAAGGATCTTTACATGGCCTGTATAGAACAGATCACTTTTAATCAGTGTTAGTCTTTCTTATATTGAACAAATTCAAGTAAAATGAAATCAAAGACAACAACGAGCAGGCTTATTTTTTTTCTGTGCCATTAGGCTTTTTTTCCTACAAAGTTAGAATCTCTGATTCATTTAATCTTTATCATTTCAGCAGAATGATAATGGATGAAAACAAAACTCATATTAGTAAAATAACATCTGTAGATGTGTTTATTGCTATCCAATGTCAAAAAAGTTTACTGTACCTTTCCTCATCATCACATTTTCTACTCTAAAAGGAGACAAAGATTTCACATTTTTTTAGTAATGATTTACATTTAAAACAAATGATTTTTGTTTTCATAAACAGAAACCATTGTTTGAGTATTATTTAAATGATTATTATCTGCAAAACCTATTAGAGTTTCTAGAAGACCTCACCTTACCTAATACTCAATTATCACTTTTTTTTTTTAAACTAGAAGTAGGTTTTGATTCATAGAGGAGTTAATTAGCCTGCCTTGAGAAGGATTTCTCAGAGGCTGTATTTGGGACATTCATTTATATTTGCCAAAAATCTTTTGAGGAGCTAAAATATGCCATATATTAGATTTTTGTCAAAGTTAGAGGCAGATTAATAAAATAGCTTGCAATACATCAGAGTTTTGTGTTAACAAAAAATCATAATTCCTTCTGGAATTAGAAAAATTTCATGAAATAAAGTTTTAACTTGGTTCTGAAGTAGGGGATTACCAATGAATTAGAAATAAAGGTAAAGTCATTAGGCAGAAGAAACAAAAAATATAAAGGGATAAGTTACAAGCAAATGCAATATTAATAACCATAACAAGAACAATAATAAATTTAACACATGACAGTTAAAGAGGAGAATTTCAGTTAACCAAACAAGATAAATGAATGGCAAGAAATAAGGATGTCCATATAGCTTGAGACAGCATTAGAGAAGGCTTTAATTTTAAGAGAATGAGTAGAAAGTTTAAGTCAGAGTTAGTAACAAAACTTTCTCTTTGTCATAAAAAATACTTATTCATCCGATTTACTGTCATAAAAAATACTTATTCATCCAATTTACCAGAAGGGGAAAATCCTGTGGAGAAACCATTAGAAATCCTTTGCAACAATAAAAAAAGGCATCATAAAGGCTGAACTGAGGTGATATCACTGGAGGCAGTGAAGAGTGGCAGTAACTGAGATGCATTTCTAAGGTAGAATCAGCATTTTCTGTTGATTTACTAAAAGTCAACTTAATGTTGACATCAATATTTCTTATCATTAGACTGGGTGCTTGGTGATGTCACCATCTAGAGCTTAAAAGAATATGCAGAAAATACGTTGAGAAGGAAAAATGGTTGTTCTGCATATGTAAATTTAAAATACCTACAGAAAATTTAAAAGAATGTATTACAGAATTAAATATACCGTCTAGCTTGGGAAGATTCACAGGGCTAATGACAGATGTCATAGTAGAGAGGAGTAGAGAGGAGATCACAACAAAAAAAGAAAGGATTGAACCCTACTGGTTCTAGAAATTAAGAGATATTTGGAGTAGGGACTATCACTCTTAGACACAGCAAAACATCCATCAATTGCCATGAAGAACATTGTATAAACTCATAGAATTACATATCTTCCCTAAGGCTTTTTTTATTGTATACTTTTTATTAGACAGCATCAAATATTGAATAGAGTCTGCTAGAAGTGTTTTTATATTAGTATTTGTCAGTTCATAATCTGTCTATAGAAATAGAGTTTGAATCAAATTAAATTGGTGATACCACAACAGTTCTGACCCAGGAAAAAATGGCAATTTTATGTTTAGTAACCTTAAAGTATAAGACCCTAATTTAATTTATTGGTCTTAAATGGGGATTGTATATAGTTGGGTCTATTTTGGTATAAATTTTAAAAGAGCCTTGATCAAAGAAAATTTAAAAATTCTAAAATTCTTCTGTATGAAAGAACAGATTATTCAAATGTTATGGTTACTCACCATTCAAAATTTTATTAGTTCACAATTTCTCCAGATGGTAAATAACTACTTTGCACTGTATACATGGCTTGGAGCAGAACTGTGCTTTTATGTGGATATGTAGATTAAATAAAATCCATATTTATATTAATTGATATGTCATTATTTCCAGGAGTGTTAAAAACAATATATTGTAGAGCATGCCACTAGAATAATGTATTTATAGATGTTTATTTCCAAGTTAGAAAAAAAAGAAATTGACAGAATGCCACTGTATGACTCATCTGGGCAAAACCACTACAGATAAATCCCTAAGATCTCACTCATATTTTCTAAAGGCTGCTGCTATCAGGGATTTCAAGTGGTTAAAACTCTAATGTAAAAGAAAGATTGAATACAAATTTAGAATGAATAGTGTCACTCTAACTTCTGATTTTTCCCTACAGAAAACTTGAGAACCTCCTTTATACTGAAGTTATTGTCTTCAGGGGAATATTTAGTTTTTTGTAACTCTACAATCTCTTAAGAGATGCTGAGGAAATTGTTGTAAATTTAAGTACTCTATTGAGTTCTAACCTAGATAAACCTGTGAAAAAAAATACTTGAAACCCTATAGTATCAACAAACGATGGGAAAGGAGAGAAGACTAAGTTTAACACCCACTTGTGGTGGTGTCACTTCTCAAAAAAGAAGAAAAAAACATGTATTTGTAAGGCATTTAACTGTTTGAAACTAAGGAAGACAAGACAGATTGACAACAAGAATAGCCCCTAAATCCCAGCCACAAGCTTGTCGATGTTGGACTTCTGCATAAGCATTCTAGGTCATCTCTCTACTTCCAGTCTTACCTTCCATCTACTATAGACTATTCTTCACACACTTTAAGCCAAAGTTTAATATTTTAAAACATAAATCAAATTGTGAATCTTTTCTTATCAAAAACCTAAAAAGATTTTTTGTCACACCATGGATAAAATTTTAACTGTGAACCACGGTTTAAATAAAGATCTTGTGGGATCTGAAACTTACTAATGTTTATTAGGTGGTTAACTCATTCTTCAACCATTATCTGCCTTCTCTGCTCTCTCTGAGCCTACAAAACCAGAAAAGAAAAATTTTCTCTTTGGAAAGAAACTCTAAGAAATTATTTTAATGTTTGTATATAACATGAACCAAAACTTCAAGTGTTTAAAAGAGAGAAATGGAGTAAAAAACAGACACACTTAAAGGAGTAGAGAAGAGAGATAAGGAGGAAGAAATGGAAAAAGACACACACAGGAAGAGAGAGAGAGATACATAAAGACAAATAGGGGAATGTAGTAGAAGAGGACTCTTTCTTGAATCCATGCAAAACTTTGCCTGCCAGAACCATTTAGTGGAACTGCTAAACAACTTTGTTAAGGTGCTTATCCCCTAGACACAGTTCTGAGCTCTGGGTATCCAGTGGTATAGAAACAAATTCAGAGTATGCCAAGCACACAAGGCAAGGTTTCCTAGGCAGATAGGCAGACATGGTGTTGTAACTCATCTGCATACTCCTCCACCCTGCTTGGGGAGGAGGACAGGGGGACCATGAATACTGAGGATGTTAGCCCTGACAGTTTTATTACAAAGAAGGAGCCACTCAACTATTCCACATTCTGGTATCACTACTTGCAGGCATTCTAGATCTGCCCAACTAAGAGGGTACTTGGGTTTATTGCCAGTTTATTTCTCTCTATGGTACAAGGTGGAGAAAGATGAAAATGATGAAACAGATCTGACTATACTAAGTCACAAGTTCAATTTCATCAGTCTCTTGGCTACACACAACTATGGGAGATAAAGAGGTGGAGAGAGAAGAATGGATTTCTTTTTTCTACTCCATAACCATTATTGCTCCTTTTCAGTACACACATTATTACTGTTAGTGCTGTGGACCTTCCTCCTTTCATCTCTCTGTCTTGTCCTGTCTCCATTCCCGTTAGTGGGGGAAATTGTTAGACCATTGCCACTGTACTAAAAAAAAAAATTATATTGTATACTACCTGCCATTGTGTTCTCATAGTAGAAATAGGTATGTTGGTGTTTGGTTAAAGAATTTACCTAGACATTTTTTTTTTGTCTGAGTCAAAGTAGGACTAGGGAAAAGCAAACTGAGGACATTTGAGAAAACTGCAATTAATTATCATGAATTTTAAAACTCTGAAAAACACAAGCCTAAAAATTAGCAGAAATGTTTTTCCATTTTCAAATGTGTGTCAAGGATTTTATTTCCAGATTAGATTACTCTCTTTAGTGTTAGAACTATATGAGGTCTGGCTAAATCCATGTTCTGTTAATCAAAAGGAAGAATGTGGTAAGAAGTAGGCAACTGTGAGAATTAAAACGTTATTGAAAATAGAGTGGAAAATAGTACAGAATATTAATAGAAGAATGACATGCTCGGTTTTTTAAAAACATTCCCTGTGGCTCTGTTATAGGGACCAGTAGTGGGACCATCTACATAAAGTGATGATTGCAGTAATACAGCTAAATGATGTTGCTGGCTTAGACAAGAGTACCATAATGGAGTCCTCTAAAGTGGCCAGATTCTGGTCTGGGATAATTTGGGATAGAAAGATCAAGAATTTCTGATGGATTGATTTGGGGCTATGATACAGGGAGAAAAGAAAGAATATTATTATGAGATTCAGTGGTAATGTACATGTTATAACTATTTACTGACCAAAAATAGGCCAGAAAACAGACTGCAGATTGCTAAGTATCAAGGGGTCTTTAATGAATTTGTTAAGCTTAGATACATAGTAGACATTTAGCCCTCCACATCAGACATCTCCAGGATAAATAATTTAAGTGGTCTTCTATAACCCCAGAGGAAAATGTGTTCCCAGCCCAGGGCAAATAAGCCTTTGAAGCTGAAATCAGTCAAAGGAAGTAATAAAGTGGGAGAAACCCATTGATGGCTTACAAGCAGTCATCCACTCCACTCCTGCTCTCTGTGCCTTTTGCCACTTGGCTACAAAGACTCCACCAAACCTGTCTTGTCCAGGTGCATGCTCACTCCCCTCCCCGCGTGGAATCACTCATTGGTATGGAGATAGAATACTTCTCTTCACCCTTTGGAAGTACCTACTGATACAGAGATGCACTAAGGCCAGGTGAGAGATTCTGGAAATACTGCAATTTTACCCACATCTTCAATGAAGATATTTCACTTAGAAACAATCAAATGGACATCTTAAACTAGATAAACAAGCATGAAGTTGAAAATTGGAGAGTTTAAAAAATCTGCTAATGTATGTGTTTAAAGGCGTGTAACTATATGCTGTCAGCATAAAGGAGAAACAAGAAAAGGGAAGGAGGCTCAGGAGTAATTATTGTTGCACTTCAATATTTACTGTATGAGCCATTGATGGGAGCTAGCAAAATGACTGAGAAGTCACCAGGAGAAGATAGGAGGAAATCTGGAAAGTGAAGGAAGGAAGTGTTTCAAAGAAATAGTTGTGGAAACAGTCACTAATGTGGCTGGAAAGTCAAATAGTCGAGATGAGGACTTGACAGAAAGGAAGCCCATGGAAAGTCTTAAAAGAAAAATGTCCTTTAGTAGAAGGGAAAGAAAGTCAACCATAGTGGGTTGTGGAAAGAATGGGAAGCAGTCAAGAGAGAGAAGTCACTAGAGAAAACTGTTTTAAGAGTTTTCTGTAAAGGGAAGCTAAAAATTCAGCTTACGTTGGAGATAGCCACATGGTCAAGAGATTTTTGTGGTTGAGTTTGTGGATATCATTTTTTAATTGTTTAAATATGGGGCCTACTGAAATATTTATATACTCTTGGAAACAATCTAGGAAAAAGGAGATATGATTAAATGTAGAATATCTCTTTATATGGCTTGAGGGGCAGGATCCATGACACAGATGGAGAGTTTTGGCTTATGATGGATACATAAATAAGATATTCATTGTAACAGGAGGGAAGGATATAATGGAATATTAGTAGATATAAATGTGAGAATGTTGAATATTTCCTGATTATTTATAATTTTTCAATTAGTAGAAAACATCAGAGTTAGGTAAGAGAAACTGGGTTTTAAAATGAGATAATAGAGTGTGAAATATTTACTTTATAGAATGAGGAATTTTACATTTTAGGAAAATATAGCAGGGCAATGTTAAGTACCCATGTTGTTCTTTGTTGGCATTAATGTTAAGTGATAAAAGTGAATCTTTTGTGGTTTCCTGTTTTTCTTTTTTTACCCCTAGATATTTTCAGCTATTCAGTGAAGGTAAAGGATAGGCAGCTAGCTGGGGTTACTCAGGGACAGATATTTCAAGTTTGAGAGTCGTTAGGTCTATTATTAAATATTCCAACTTTCTCCCCTCTTAGGTACCTAAGAAATTGCACTTCCTTACCCCTTGAAAATAAGTGTTATTATGTGACTTCCTTTTTTTTCAGATATATTAGCAAATTTTCCATGTATTACTTCCAGAAGAAGCTCTGAGAGCCATAGCATAATTTCAGATCCCCAAAAGCTACCAGAGATTTTGCCAGTTTGAGTTCTGAAATAAAGAGACAGGGATCAGAATCCTAAGGGACTGGTGACAGAAATGTAATAGTTCTGGGGAATAAATCTTAGTTTATTTGGTTTTTTTATTATTATTTAAAGGTTGTTGTTGCTCGCATAATATCATTTACACTACTAATACAACAAGCCGATACAAAGAAAAGAGAAAGGATGAAGAGAGTTAGGGCTATTTATCAGAACTGCACAAATGATGTAACGTACCTGAGAAGAAAGGTAAATTAAGCAGAGTCCATAGATTGAATGTCTGAATAAAGTTGAAATGTATTTTTTAATTGGGAGAAATAGAATAAGTGACCTAAAAAGTGTAATTGTTAGAGAGCACAAAGCTTGAAATTGAATTTCAGAAGTAATTCAGTTGGGTATGGCATGGTCTAGGTTATTACTCTGCAAATATGCTGTTGAGGTGAGGCGGATGAAATGATTAGTAGAAGCAAAAAGGTACAAGATCTGAGAGGCCAGGATATGGATGGATGTCTCATAGGCATTGTGAATTTAACAAATCATACTTAACATAAAAGCATAAATTACCTGCCAAAATATACATGATAGATGTACAACCTCTAAGGCCTTATTTCCTACTAAGGCCCACCAAGTAGGAGGAGGAGGCCTATTTCTCCAGGTTCTACATTCTAATCACAGAAATATCCCCTTTTTCTAAATACATGGGGTTCTTCCTTGAACCTAGGCTTTTGTACATGTTTTTCTTGTACCAGAAAGTCTCCTTTGACTCATTATACTCGAACACAGTTTTGCCTCAGTTAAAGGCTTTATACTCTCTTTTAAAGTTTAAGACTCAACTTGAGCAACATTCCAAGGGAAATCTTTTTTCATCATCAAACGTACCTACTCCCCTCTCTAAAACTATGAAGATTGTTTTATTTATTGTTGTAGTACCATGTTATTTTTTTCCTGTCACATTAAATTCTAAGCACATACAAAATTTCCACCTGTCCTGCTAAACTGAGATCTTTTGGATGTCAGGAAATGTGTATTTGCTTGTATTGTACTTAGCAGTGAAGTTAAACAAACAAATCAAACACTATGATTTTGAAAGAATGAATTTATGAAGAACCTTTAACAAGTTCTTAGGCACGATGATGAGATTCCTAGTATTTTTACCTAAATATAAAACACCCTTCTTTAGAATAAAAATGCTAGGTTAGAAAAAATAGTGGTGGCTACCTTTTTGATAGTTTTCATCAGGGAATGACTAATCAAAGACTCAAATCCCTAGTTTAAATCTCATGACCTTGGCTTTCCTTTATCAATTAAAAATCATTTATTAACTTCTATCCCTCTTTCCGTTCCTCTTTTCCCAATCGCATATTTTTCTGTGCATTTAAAAAGGTGTTTGATGATCACCTATATCCTTGTTATATTTTGCTAACATTAATTGGCTTAGAGCAAATGTACTATTTGATTAACAATCGCAATACTTTTAGATAGTGGACATTGCATTTTATTTTCATTTTCTTTGAGCTCCTTTTAAAGGAAAAAAGGATCAAAAACATGGGGCAAAAGTGGAAGTTAGGTGAAAAACAATAATCAGAACATCCATCTCTAAGAAATAATTTTATTTTGTAGAAGCAAAACAAAATAGATTGGAAATAATAGTCCTGGGTTGTGTTGCCAGTTTTCTCAGGTCTTAATGCTCAAATTTTTATTTGTTACATCTATGCTCTAGCCAAACTATATGAAAAAACAGATTAAACTGTTCTGAGGATAAATAAGAAACACCCTAAATTGTTTATCAAGTTCTGCCAAAGCATTTTGAAATATGCATTATCCTTTTTTAATTAACTTTAAAAGAAGAAGAGAATTCCAAAATGAAACATAAAACAAAGGTCCCTACCTATGTAAACACATTAAGTTTGTCTTTTTTTATATTTATAACCACTTCAGAAGTATAGCGAGTAGACTTTTTGTTAAAGAAAGAGAAAAGTTTGGCTGAATAATGAAAAGGATTCTGTTCTATAGTGTTCTATTTCAAGCCACTTTAGGAAAATACCATGTAAACATACCCTATTGTGTTAACCCATAGGTAAGAAGTTATCATGAGACTAGACTGCCTGTTCAATTTCTATTTTTTCTTCTGAGTCATCTTTAAAAACACAAAAGAAGTTATAATCCCTTCTGTGATGGTCCATTTTATGTATCAACTTGATTAAGCTACTGTTCCAGTTAGGCAGTCAAACTGTTACTGTGAAGCTATTTTGTAGATGTGATGAAAGTTCATAATCAACTGACTTTAAGGAATATTGTCCTAGATAATCTAGGTGACTTTGATTCAGTGCATGGAAAGGCCTTAAAAACAGAGGTAAGGCTTCCCTGAATAAGAAGAAATTATGCATATAAATAGAAACTTTCATTTATCTCCCAGAATTCCAGTCTGCTTTTCCTGCTATCCTTTACTATGAGTTTGAGACTTGCCAGTTTCCCAAGTCATGTAAGACAATTGCTTTCAATAAATCCCTTATATAAATCTATTGTTTTTGTTTCTTTGGTTACACTTACCTAGAAGTGTCAAAGCAATCTTACATCCTCCTATACTTCATTTTTCTCTGAGGATCTTGGGATTATTAGACTTGACATGTATATTCTTGTCCAAGATTTTGCTGCTGACTGGGAATATTAGTAACCAAATGGTGAGTTATTATTGCTTAAGAAACAAACATTAACATTAACCAAAGATGAGTTTTAAAACAGAAAAGTATCTTTCTTGTGTAAGTTACAGTCTCCATGTCCAATGAAGTGGACTAGTTAGAGAAAACCACATGATAAAAAAGAAGACCTTCTATTAATAATCCAAGAAGTAAATACATCTTGTGTCTATAGGCAGGTTACAATGGTCAAATAAAGACTAGTTAATACATTGAGTTAAATACCTCCTTTGTAGTGTATTATTTTAAACAATAGATTTTTTAAGACTACCTTTTCAGAGAAGTTTCAGGTCCACAGCCAAATTGAGAAGAATATACAGAGGTTTCCTACATGACTTCCATCCTTACCCAGGCATAAGCTCCCCCACTATCAACATCCCCCACCAGAGTACTGCATTTGCTACAGTTTGATGAACCTACATTGACTCATAATCAACCAAGATTCACAGTTTACCTCAGGGTTCATTTGGGTATTTTACATTCTGTGGGCTTAGAGAAATTAATAATGACTTGTATCCATCATTATGGTATCATACATTTTGTTTTAACTGCCCTGGAAATCCTCTGTGCTACAACTGTTCATCTCCCCAACAACCCCTGGCAACAAAGATTCTTTATATTATTTCCAATAGTTTTGCCTTTTTCAGAGTGTCATACAGTTGGGATCATATAATATGTAACCTTTTCATATTGGTTTCTTTTACTTAGGAATGTTCATTTAAGCACCTCCATTTCTTTACATGCACTGATAGCTCAGTTCTTTTTTGGCACAGTTTATTTACCCATTCTAGATTTCTTTATTGCTTCCAAGTTTTGGCAATTAGGAATAAAGGTACTATAAATATCCATGTGCAAGTTTTTGTGTGAGCACATTTTTATCTCCTTTGGGTAAATTCCAAAGACCATGGTTGCTAGATCATATAAAAGTATATTTAGTTTTGTAAGAAACTGCTAAACTGTCTTCCAAAATGGACTATGCCATTTTGCATTCCCACCAGCAGTGGATGAGATGTCCTGTTATTCCGCATTCTCATCAGCTCTTGGTTTTGTCAGTGTTCCAGGTTTTGATCAACAGACGTATAGTGGTATCTTGTTTAAATTGGATTTTCCTGATAAAATATGATGTGGAGCATCTTTCATATACTTATTTACCATTTGTATATATTCTTTGGTGAGGTGCCTATTAATGTCTTTGGCCCATTTTTAATCAAGCTGTTAGTATTTTTAACTGTTGAATTTTGAATTTTTCACATAAATACGGATAGCAGTCCTTTGTTGGATGTGTCTTTTGCAAGTATTTTCTCCTAGCCTGTGGCTTGTCTTTTCATTCTCTTGATATTATCTTTTACAGACAGAAGTTTTCCATTTAATGAAGTCCAACTTACCTATTATTTCTTGTATGGATGTGCCTTTGCAGTTGTGTCTAAATATTATAATATCCAAGGTCATCCATATTATATGCTATTTTGTAGAAGTTTTATAATTTCAAATTTGCATTCAGGTATCAGATCCATTCTGTGTTAATTTTTGTGGAGGGTGTAAGATCTGTGTCTAGTTTCAAATTTTTTTTTGCTCGGAGATGTAGAATTATTCCAGAGCCCTTTGGTAAGAAGACTGTCTTTGCTCCATTGTATTGCCTTTGCTCCTTCATTAAATATCATTTGACTATATTTATAAAGGTCTGCTGCTGGGCCTTTCTCTTTCCACTTATCTATTTGTGTATTCATTCACAATAGCACACTGTCTTCATTAATATGAATTTATAGTAAGTTTTGAAATCAGGTAGTATCAGTCCTCCAACTTTATTCTTTTACTTCAGTATTATGTTGGCTGTTCTTGGCCTTTACCTCTCCATATAATTTTAGAATCAGTTTGTCATATTCACAAAATAACTTGCTGGCATTTGATTGGGATTTCATTGAATCTATAGATCAAGATGTACAATAGATGTTTTCCCTCAAATATGTATAGATAAAGCTTTTAAAATGTGAGTCATAACTTGAAAAGTTCTAGATCTGGGCTTTCTAAAAGAGCTTTCTGAAGCAATGAAAATGTCCTGTCCCAGAAGTGCTAGAACTGTGCTATCTACTAACCACATGTGTCTACTGAGCACTAGAAATGTGTTTGGTAGGATTCAGGAACTGAATTTTTTGTCCAATTTCAATTAAGTAAAATTTAAACATCAGCTACAGCTAGGTCTACCATATAAATAGTACAGCTCTAAAGCACAAAATCTTAAGATTAAATTAAAAGAGTAATTTCAGAAAAATGATCATACCTGACCTTGTACCTACACCAATTCAAAATTTTTAATTAGTTCTTTAAATGATATATATGTGCATAGCATTTATCAAACATTTGGTATTTGCATTTTATCAAACTGAGATAGTATGAAGTCACTATTCATAATTTTGTTGAATGTATTTCTATTAAAAATTAGAAATGTGAAGATCATATTCACATTTTAATAAACGTTCAAGATTTTTTTCCTAGCACCGATGTTTTTCTCTATCCTCTCTTCTTACCTTTAAATTTTTACCACTTCAATTTCTTAACAATACACATTATCCTTAGTTATCTGGGTAAACAAAGAGATGTCCCCATGAATTAAGAAATAAAAAATATTATTTTCATTATTTCAACTTAAAATATTCTCATCAAAATTAAAACCATTACTTTTCAAATATTCAGTTAATCTGAAAGATATTGCCAGTGCTGGTGCACATAGTCACAGTTTCTTACTCTTAGGTATTATGGAAAAATTGACCTACTTAATGTGTCCACATATAAATAGTTTCACGGGATGTTTTTTCTTTCTTGTGAATTTAAATCTCTACTTTCAACGAATATATTTTTGTGATCATAGAAAATGAGGTTAATGTTTTATACATGCCAATTCAGTAGATTCCAAAATGATTTATTTGACTTAAGAATCTAACAATAAACTCATATTATTTTTCTGGCTATCCTTTCTGGGCTAACATTCATTTGATTTTTGCTTTCCTTGATTGCAGATCAATGGATAAAAAACAACAGACAGGTAAGAAATATTGTGAGTAATTCACATGTTGAAAATTGCAAGACAATAATTGATTTTCTATCAATGTAACAATATTTTTAGGCTTTCCTTGGTTGGCCATGGTAAACTTTTACTTCAGAGTTTCAAGAAATTTCTATATTACTCAAAAGTTGGTTAAATAATGATTCAATTATTCTGGATTGCAAAACAACACTAGATGGACTATATTTCCAGCAATAGAGTGATGTAGTTCATCATCTTGTTTATTTATACTCTGCATGTACCTTAGGCCTTAATGGTAAAAATGTAATTATTTTTGGTAAATTCTTTAATAAAATACTGATTCATAATGATAAAACAATCATAAAGAGATTTGTAAGTAGCATCCTTTGTATTGCATATGGCTGTATTCATTTCACAAAATAAATTTCAATTAGAGATCGAGTTTAAATTTAAGTTAAAGCCAATACAAGATAAAAATATAAACACTAAGTTTTGGATTTTAAATTCTGCATTAACAGTGTATTAAAAACGCTAGCAAATACTAAAGCTGTAGAGCTGATTTAATGGTTTCCTCAGAATCAGTCATTTACCTCAACATTTAAACATGTTTCATAAATACTTCTTTTCCAAGCCTTATGATGGCCAGTAGTAAGGTAAAGACAAACTCTGTAATGAGGAATTTGTAAGTTAAATCAATCCTGAAATATTAATTTACTTATGCTATACTAGACATCGTGGAGTATACATCAGAAAATATGATGTCCTCAGAGCCTGAAATCACACACAGCTCATTTGTAAAATGTTTCTTGAATTCTGACAAACACCATTCAAGCAGTGATTGAGTGTCTGAGGATAAACCACACTGAGCTTATTTATATTGTTTCCTTTATTCTCACAAGTACCTTTTGTGCAAAGGTTGTTATGTCAGAAACTACTAATAAAAATGAAAGTAATTCATTTCTAGAGAACAAGGCTTAGTTGGAAAGAACTCTAATTATATTCTCAATTGAATGGCCACTTGACTGGAGAAAAAACAAAATAAATCAAGGAAATATGATATTAAAAATAACTCATTAAAAGTGTTGCTATAATGACCTATTGTTCAACAACTTTTTCCTTACTGAATAATGTTGATTATGAGTACACAATTTATGAATAAAAATAAAAGCTATTCTTACATTCTTTATATTAAGCTGGTTTACTCATTATATCATTCATTTGACATTTGTTGAATAAGCATTCACTATATTTAATTATTTTCTAATAATAGAAATAGGAACACTAAATTACATTTGTATTGTCTATAAAACTCTGGGACCACATTATCTAACTTGATACTTTTAATGACATTTTGAAATGAGTAGGTAAATTACTACCATGATTTGCTAACATTGTAGTTCAGGTTGGTTAACTGATTTTTTCCAGGTTGAGGAGCTAGTGACTGATAATATTAGACTTTTTACTAATGCTCTGAGTAAATGCTAGAAAAGAACCAGAAAGTGGAAGTGGAGAATGGAATTGTAAACAATTTTTATATGTCAAGGAGCCTTTTCACTCTTGAGAAGGAAATAACCTTTTCATGTATATACAAAATGAAAATAGAAAACCTAATGTGATAAGTGGAAGAATATGGAAGGTTTTATACACTAGACTGAAGTTACTATCTAACATTGGCCTCTTTAAAATAAATTTTATTTTTATTTTGTATTTAATAAACATTTTTTGGAATAATTGGAAGTTTCACATGCCATTGTGAGACTTGTGAGATATTACAGAGATTCCATGTACCCTCACCCCAATTTCTCCCAATGATAGCATCTTGAGAACTATAGTCCAGTATGTAAATTAAGAGACTGACATTTATGCAGATACAGAGTTTTCCCTCATTACAGGTATCCCTCATGTTGATCTTTAATAGTCAAACCCACTTCCCTCCTGCTACCGCTTATTATTAACCTCTGGCAATCACTAACCTGTTCTTTATTTAAACAAATCTCCCTTTTCAAGAATGTTTATATAAATGGAAACATAAATGGGATTAGTTTTTTTCACTCAGCATAATTATCAGGATATTCTTCCAAGTTCTTGCATACATAGATGATTTCTTTTTATTGTTTATTGTTACTACATGGTAAGGGTGTACAAAATGTTACTTAAACATTCACTTGTTGAAGAACATCTGAGTGGTTTACACTTGCGCTATTACAAACAAATATCTGTCATCCATGTACAAGGTTTGTGTGTGTGTGTGTGTGTGTCTGAATACAGACTTTATTTTTCTAGGACAAATGACCAGAAGAGCAATTGCTGTTCGTATCTAGTTGCTTATGTAGTTTTTAAAAGAAACTACCAAACTGTTTTCTGCAGTGGCTCTCCCATTTTACATACCCATCAGAAATATATGAGTGATCCATCTTCCCTTTTTCACGAGCATTTGGTGTTGTCACTATTTTTTTTACATTCGCAGTTCTGATGGATTTGTGGAGGCATTTAATTGTGGCTTTAACATGCATTTCTCCACTGGTTAATGATGTTGAACATCTTTTCATGTGTTTATTTTTTGTCTGTATCCTCGCCCGTGAAATGTCTATGTCTTTTGCCTATTTTTAAATTGGATTTTTTTTCAGTAGGAGAGTTTATTATATATTTCAGATACTAGTCTTTTCTTGGATATGTGGTTTGCAAATATTTTCTCCCATACTGTAGTTTGCAGTTTGTCTTTCATCCTCTTAAACTGGGCCTTTTGCATAGCATAATTAATTTTGATAAAGTCCAATTCATCAAGTTATTTGGCCTCAAAGAACTCTGCCTAACCGAAATCTCATTTTTTTTCTAAAATTTTTATACTTTTACTATTTTACATTAAATTTGTGACCCATACTGAGTATGTTCCATATGAAGTGTTGAGTTTAGGTCAGGCTCCTTTTCTGGCTTTGAATACCCAGTTTTTCCCATACCACATGCAGTAGCTATACTTTCTTTGTTGAATTGCTTTTGCACCTTTAAAAGAAAAATCACTTGGCCATATTTGTGTGGTCCTCTATTTTAATCCACTTATCTATGTGTCTAGATCTCTGCCAATACCATACAGCCTAGCTATATAATAAATCTTGAGATTGATTTCTACTTCAACAATTCTTGTTCAATTTCCTTCCATTTAAGTTTTAAAGTAATCTTATTTTGTCTCAAAAATATCTTTCTAGGGTTATATTCAGGTATTGTTTTAAACCCACATAACAATTTGATGGAAAACTGACGTCATTACTATATTCAGATTTCTGGAACATAAGTGCAATATGTCCTTCCATTTATTTAAATCTTTGATTTTCATAATTTTTTTCCAGTTTTTCATTTCTTTTTATTGTAATATTCCGTTTGTATGGAATATTTTATTTGCTCATTCATTGGTTGATGGACATTTGAATTGTTTCCACTTTTGGTTAGTATGAATAATCCATAGTTGTGTTTTTTTGGTATTATTAATATACAGTTACATGAACAACATTGTGATTACTAGATTGCCCCCATTATCAAGTTCCCACCACATACATACACATTATAGTCACTGTCCATCGGAATAGTAAGGTACTATAGAGCCACTACTTGTCTTCCCTGTGATATATTGCCTTCCCCATGCACCCGATATTTTATCTGTGCTAATAATAATACCCCATATTCTGCTTATCCCTCCCTTCCCACCCACCCTCCTCAGTCCTTTCCCTTTGGCAACTGTTAGTCAATTTTTGGGTTCTGTGAGTAGGCTGCTGTTTTATTCCTTCCGTTTTTGATTTGTTCTTGTGCTCCACAGGTGAGTGAAATCATTTGGTACTTGTCTTTCTCCACCTGGCTTATTACACTGAACATAATACCCTCTAGCTCTGTCCGTGTTATTTCAAATAGTAGGATTTGTTTTCCTATTATGGCTGAATAATATTCCATTGTGTATATGTACCACATCTTCTTTATCCATTCATCTACTGATGGACACTTAGGTTGCTTCCATTTCTTGGCTATTGTAAATAGTGCTGTGATAAACATAGGGGTGCACATGTCTTTTTGAAACTGGGATCCTGCATTCTTAGGGTAAATTCCTAGAAATGGAATTCCTGGGTCTAATGGTATTTCTATTTTTAGTTTTTTGAGGAACCTCCATGCTGCTTTCCACAATGGTTAAGCTACTTTATATTTCCACCAGCAGTGTAGGAGGGCTCCCCTTTCTCCGCATCCTCACCATCATTTTTTGTTCCTAGTCTTTTGGATGTTGGCCATCCTTAACTGGTGTGAGGTGATATCTCATTGTGTTTTAATTTGCATTTCCCTGATAATTAGTGATTTGGAGCATCTTTTCATGTGCCTGTTGTCCATCTGAACTTCTTCTTTGGAGAAGTGTCTGTTCATATCCTCCACCCATTCTTTAATTGGGTTATTTGATTTTTGGTATTGAGGCATGTGAGTTCTTATATATATTTTGGATGTTAACCCTTTGTCGCATATGTCATTTACAAATATATTCTCTCATACTGCAGGGTGCCTTTTTGTTCTGCTGATGGTCTCCTTTGCTGTACAGAAGCTTTTTCACATGATGTACTCCCATTTGTTTGTTTTTTATTTTGTTTTCCTTGTGTGAGGGTATGCATTCAGGAAAAAGTTGCTCTGGTTTATATTCAAGAGATTTTTGCCTATGTTTTCTTCTAAAAGTTTAATGGATTCATGAGTTACATTCAGGTCTTTGATCCATTTTGAGTTTACTTTTGTGTATGGGGTTAGACAACATTCCAGTTTCATTTTCTTGCATGTAGCTGTCCAGTTTTGCCAACACCAGCTGTTGAAGATGCTGTCATTTCCCTATTGTATATCCATGGCCCCTTAATCGTATATTAATTGACCATGTAAGCTTGAGTTTATATCAGCGCTCTCTAGTTTGTTCCATTGGTCTATGGGTATCTTGTGCCAGTACCAAATTGTCTTGATTACTGTGGCTTTGTAGTAAAGTCGGGGAAAGTAATCCACCCAGCTTTATTCTTCCTTGTCAGGATTGCTTTGGCTATTTGAGGTCTTTTATGGTTCCATATGAATTTTAGAATGATTTTCTCTGGTTTGTTGAAGAATGTTGTTGGTATTTTGATAAGGATTGTATTGAATCTGTAGATTGCTTTAAGCAGGATGGCCATTTTGACAATATTAATTCTTCCTACCCAAGAGCAAGGGATGAATTTCCATTTATTGGTATCTTCTTTAATTTCTCTCAAGAGTGTCTTGTAGTTTTCAGAGTATGGGTCTTTCACTTCCTTGGTTAGGTTTATTCCTAGGTATTTTATTCTTTTTGATGCAATTGTGAATGGAATTGTTTTCCTGATTTCTCTTTCTGCTAGTTCATCATTAGTGTATAGAAATGCAACAGATTTCTGTGTATTAATTTTGTATCCTGCAGTTTTGATAAATTCAGATATTTGATCTAGTAATTTTGGAGTGGATTCTTTAGGGTTTTTTATGTGCAATATCATATCATCTGCAAACAGAGACAGTTTAACTTCTTCCTTGCCAACCTGTATGCCTTTTATTTCTTTGTGTTGTCTGATTGCCATGGCTAGGACCTCCAGAACTAAGCTGAATAAAAGTGGGGAGAGTGAGCATACTTGTCTTGTTCCTGATCTTAAAGGAAAGGCTTTCAGCTTCTCACTGTTATGTATGATGTTGGCTGTGGATTCGTCATATATGGCCTTTATTCTGTTGAGGTACTTTCCCTCTGTACCCATTTTGTTGAGAGTTTTTATCATGAATGGATGTGGAATTTTGTCAAATGCTTTTTCAGAATCTATGGAGATGATCATATGGTTTTTGTCCTTTTTGTTAATGTGGTAGATGATGTTGATAGATTTCCAAATATTTTACCATACTTTTATCCCTGGAGTAAATCATACTTGATAATGATGTATTTTTTATGTATTTTTGAGTTCAGTCTGCTAATATTTTGTTGAGTATTCTTGCTTCTTTGTTCATCAGGGATATTGGTCTGTAATTTTCTTTTTTGGTGGGATCTTTGCCTGGTTTTGGTATTAGAGTGATGCTGGCTTCGTAGAATGAGTTTGGAAGTATTCCCTCCTCTTCTACTTTTTGGTAAACTTTAAGGAGGATAGCTATTAGGTCTTCATTAAATGTCTGATAAAATTCAGCAGTGAATCCATCTGGCCCAGGAGCTTTCCTCTTAGGTAGGTTTTTGATTACTAATTCAATTTCCCTGCTGTTATTCAGATTTTCTTTTTCTTCCTGGGTAAGCCTAGGAGACTTCAACACACCACTCACTCCAAAAGACAGATTAAGCAGACAGAAAATAATTAAGGACACAGAGGCCCTGAACAATGTATTAGAACAAATGGACCTAACAGACATCTACTGAACACTCTATGCAAAAGCAACAGGATACACATTCTTCTGAAGTGCTCATGGAACATTTTCATGAATAGATCATATACTAGGCCACAAAAAGAATGTCAGTCAATTCGACCTGGAAGGTTGTATTTTTCTAGAAAGTTGTTTATTATTCTAGGTTATCCAGTTTGTTTGTATATAATTTTTCATAGTATTCTCTAATAATTCTTTGTATTTCTGTGGTGTCCATGGTGATTTTTCCTTTCTCATTTCTGATTCTGTTTATGTGAGTAGACTCTCTTTTTTTCTTGATAAGTCTGGCTAGGAGTTTATCTGTATTGTTTATTTTCTCAAAGTACCAGCTTCTGCTTTCATTGATTCTTTCTATTGTTTTATTCTTCTTGAATTTATTTATTTCTGCTCTAATCTTTATTATGTAACTCCTTGTACTGACTTTGGGTGTCATTCGTTCTTCTTTTCTAGATACACTAATTGGGAGTTTAGATTGTTCATTTGGGATTTTTCTTCTTTCCTGAGGTACACCTGTATTGCAATATATTTCCCTCTTAACACGGCCTTCACTGTGTCCCACAGATTTTGCAGTGTTGAATTATTATTGTCATTTATCTCCATATATTGGTTAATCTCTGTTTTTATTTGGTCATTGATCCATTGATTATTTAGGAGTATGTTATTAAGCCTCCATGTGTTTGTAGGCTTTTTCATTTTCTTTGTGTAATTTATTTCTAGTTTCATACCTTTGGGATCTGAGAAGCTGGTTCATACAATTTCAATCTTTTTGAATTGACTGAGGTTCTTTTTGTGGCCTAGTGTATGATCTATTCTTGAAAATGTTCCATGTGCACTTCAGAAGAATGTGTATCCTGTTGTTTTTGGATAGTGTTTGGTAGATGTCTGTTAGGTCCATCTGTTCTAATACATTGTTTAGTGCCTCTGTGTCCTTATTTATTTTCTCTCTGGTTGATCAGTCCTTTGGAGTGAGTGGTGTGTTGAAGTCTCCTAGAATGAATGCATTGCCTTGTATTTCCCCTTTTAATTCTGCTAGTATTTGTTTCACATATGTAGGTGAACCTGTGTTGGGTGCATAGATATTTATAATAGTTATATCCTCTGTTGGACTGACCCTTTATCATTATCATTATATAATGTCCTTCTTTGTCTCTTGTTACTTTCTTTGTTTTGAAGTCTATTTGTCTGACACAAGTACTGCAACTCCTTATTTTTTCTCCTTATATTGCATGAAATATCTTTTTCCATCCCTTGTCTTCCAGTCTGTGTATGTCTTTGCGTTTGAAGTGAGTCTCCTGTAGGCAGCATATCCATGGGTCCTATCTCCCTGAGAGTTCAAAATAAGACTCATTCAGTGACTGAGTTTTTTTATCCATTCAATGACTCTATGTCTTTTAATTGCTGCACTCAGACCATTTATATTTAGGGTGATTATCAATAGGTATGTACTTATTGCCATTGCAGGCTTTAGATTCGTGATTACCAAAGGTTCAAGGGTAATTCTCTTACTATCTAACAGTCTAATTTAACTTACTTCATATTCTGTTACAAAAACAACCTAAAGGTTCTTTTTCCCCCTCTTTTTCTTACTCCTCCATTCTTTATATAAACGGTATCATATTCTGTACTCTTTGTCTATCCCTTGATTGACTTTGGGGGTAGATTTTTCATCTGTTTAGTAATTAATTGTTCTATTTTGCTATGGTTTTATTTCCCCTGATGAAAGCTATTTAACCTTAGGATACTTTCATCTATAGCAGTCCCTCCAAAAATGCACTGTAGAGATGGTTTGTGGGATGTAAGTTCTCTCAGGTTTTGCTTATCTGAAAATTGCTTAATCCCTCCTTCAAATTTAAATGACAATCTTACCTGGTACAGTATTCTTGTTTCAAGGCCCTTCTGCTTCATTGCATTAAATATATCATGTCACTCCCTTCTGGCCTGTAAGGTTTCTGTTGACAAATCTGATGATAGTCTGATAAGTTTTCCTTTGTATTTGACCTTTTCCCTCTTTCTAGCTGCTTTTAAAAGTCTGTTTTTATCCTTGATCCTTGCCATTTTAATTATTATATGTCTTGGTGTTGTCTTCCTTAGGTCCCTTGTGTTCGGTGATCTGTGCACCTCCATGGCCAGAGAGACTATCTCTTTCCCCAGATTATGGAAGTTTTCAGCAATTACCTCCCCAATGACACTTTCTATCCCTTTTTCCCTCTCTTCCTCTTCTGCTACCCCTATAATGCAAATATTGTTCTGTTTGGATTGCTCACACAGTTCTCTTAATATTCTTTCATTCTTAGAGATCCTTTTTTCTCTCTGTGCCTCAGCTACTTTGTATTCCTCTTCTCTAATTTCTATTCCATTTACCATATCTTCTGCTACATCCAATCTGCTTTTAAATCCCTCCATTGTATGTTGCATTTCAGATATAGAATTTCTTAATGATTAAATCTCCATTCTAACTTCGCCCCTGAATTCTGGAATATTTTTCTGTACCTCCATGAGCATGTTTATGATTTTTGTTTTGAACTCTCAGGGAGATTGGTAAGTTCTGTTTCATTGGCCATTTTTCTGGGGTTTGTGAGATTTTGGACTGAACCAGGTTACTTTAACATTTTATATTTGTATACGGCACCCTCTAGTGCCCAGAGGCTCTAGTCACTTGAGCTGCTCAGACCCTGGAATGAGGTCGGGTTCAAGGGGGTGCAGTGCTGGTGCCTTATGGGGGGAGGAAAGAGCTGTTTCCTCTTTCCCGGGTGAAGTGCCTGTCTGCACTGTCAGAGCCCACTGAGCACACATGTGTAAGCCTCTCTGCTTTTCGTCTGTATCTGTCGTAGGCTGGGCCTCCCTCTGGCTGGCCTGATGCAAGGGCAGTGACTGCCAGTATGTGTGCCAGTGCTGGCAACTCAGGAATAAGGTGCAGCAGGCTGTGTATCACAGTGGGGGGGCCTCAGAGCTGAGTAGCCAGCCAGGGGTTGGAGTACCTGAAGCTCCTGAAAGTTCCTCTGCTGGTCAGAGCACCCAGACAACCTTGTCTACCTATCCCTTCTCCCCCAGAGCAAGCTCCATGCAAACCCTGCCCCTTCAGCAGCCCTCTCATTGCTAGGAAGCCTCTCAGACAGCCCACCTTTCCTTTGTCCCAGAGCAGCTGGGTGTGGATCCCTGTCCTCCACAAATGCTTGGAATCTCAGTCTCTCGAAGTATTCTGCCTGTCTTAGCTTTCCAATCCCACTAATCTCCATAGCACAATGCAATTTATATTTGTGCTCCAAAGTTGAACTCCAGGACTGTGTGTTCAGCAATCCTAGGCTTCCACCCCCTCCATGAGCCATTTGTCTTTCTCCTGCCAGTGATCTGGGGTGGGGAAAGGGCTTGGGTCCCACCAGATAAAGGCTTTGGTATGTTACCCTGTTTCATGAGGTCTGCTCTGTTTTCCAGGTGTATGCAGTTTGGTGAAGCCTTCTTGCCTCTCAGACAGCCCACCTTTCCTTTGTCCCAGAGCAGCTGAGTGTGGATCCCTGTCCTCCACAAATGCTTGGAATCTCAGTCTCTCGAAGTATTCTGGCTGTCTTAGCTTTCCAATCCCACTAATCTCCATAGCACAATGCAATTTATATTTGTGCTCCAAAGTTGATCTCCAGGACTGTGTGTTCAGCAATCCTAGGCTTCCACCCCCTCCATGAGCCATTTGTCTTTCTCCTGCCAGTGATCTGGGGTGGGGAAAGGGCTTGGGTCCCACCAGATAAAGGCTTTGGTATGTTACCCTGTTTCATGAGGTCTGCTCTGTTTTCCAGGTGTATGCAGTTTGGTGAAGCCTTCTTTCCTGTTACTCTTTTAGGATTAGTTGTATTAACTATATTTTTGTATTATATGTGGTTTTGGGAAGAGTTATCTGTCTCACCTCTCACATTAGCATCTTGAATTGACTTTATCATCATTGTTTTCTAATTTTTTTTTTGAGAGGGCATCTCTCATATTTATTGATCAAATGGTTGTTAACAACAATAAAATTCTGTATAGCGGGGTCAATGCTCAATGCACAATCATTAATCCATCTAAAGCCTAATTCTCATCAGTCTCCAATCTTCTGAAGCATAATGAACAAGTTCTTACATGGTGAATGAATTCTTACATAGTGAATAAGTTTTTACATGGTGAACAGTACAAGGGCAGTAATCACAGAAACTTTCAGTTTTGATCACGCATTATGAATTATAAACAATCAGGTCAAATATGAATATTTGTTTGATTTTTATACTTGATTTATATGTGGATCCCACATTTCTCCCTTTATTATTATTATTTTTAATAAAGTGCTGAAGTGGTTGGTAGATGCAAGATAAAGGTAGAAAACATAGTTTAGTATTGTAAGAGAGCAAATGTAGATGATCAGGTGTGTGCCTGTAGACTATGTGCTAATCCAAGCTAGACAAGGGCCTTAAAACATCCCCGGATACAGAAGATTTCTCTCAAAACAGGGGGGCTGAGGTTCTAAGCCTCACCTCTGTTGATCCCCAATTTCTCACCTGATGGCCCCCCTGCGACCGTGCCTGTCTTAGGTTATTCCTCCCTTGAGGAATCTTACCCATCTCTGGCTAACCAGTCATTTTCTGGGGCCAAACAGGGAGATGTAAAGTTGGTGAGAGAGAAGCCATATTGTTTGAAAAAGTTAGCTTTTTACTTCTTTGCAGATTTATGCCCTGTGGCTTCTATGCCCAGCACTTGTCTCAGGGTATCTTTACCACCTGGAGGAATTATGAGGCTCGGTAAATTCGATATGAGGCACGAATTCTATTTAAGGGTTGTAATTAGGAAGGAAGAAGAAAAGCTATAGAGGTAGCATATGGAAGAAAACATGGGAGGATTGACTATTTCTTTGACATATCTTCTTGTAGAGTAACTTAAGCATGTATAAGTTTTAAACTACTAACTAACTTGCACACACATATTAACATAATAGGAATACAGTGACATAAACTAAGCAAATCTATAATTACCAGCCATCTCCAGTGAAGCCAAGAAAACCAGTTAGGCACCCTAGGCATTTGTGAGGATTTGTCTATGATATGATGGATATTGTCCAACTGTACTTGAACAGTCTGAGAGAAATCAGACAAATTAAAGCAACCCATTTTTGGGATCTGTTCACATCCCATATGTTCTTTTAACCATAGAGAGTCTATAGTCGTAAGATTTGGAGCGCTACAACTTGCACCCCTCCCAACTCCTGGTTGAGTTTCAACAGTACAGATCCAGTCAAATTCGTTGTCTCACTGTATGCACATGCCAGCCTAGACATCTCCCTCCTCCTTCTTATGGCAAGTCCAGGAGACGGTGGGCTGGATGCAGCCACAACCGCAGCATTGCCCAGATCCCTGTGGAGGCTTTTTGATGATCATCCTCTGGCACGAGTCCTCCAGGGAGTGCTGATGCCAGAAACTCCTCCTCATATCGTATCTTAG
Organism: Manis javanica; assembly: GCF_040802235.1. Lineage (NCBI taxonomy): Eukaryota > Metazoa > Chordata > Mammalia > Pholidota > Manidae > Manis > Manis javanica. Next base: position 120,833,582 of record NC_133160.1, on the reverse strand, counting down.
TTCATTTTCTGGGTAGCCAAGCTAGGCCTTGATCTTCTGCATAAACACAAACAGACCCTTTGCCCACACTTTGACATGCCCTCTATACCACTGTGTAGAACTCATTGGAGGTCAACACACAGGAACTGCGTTATTTTTAATTTTTTAAATTTTTTTATTTTTATTAAGAGAAAGGAATATTATCAGAAAAGAGTACCTCCATATCCAATCATCTGACACCCTTTAAGTGATCAAAATTAAGGATATTTAAAGCATGCATTAATTTTGATTAACCAATAGTTTTATCCTATCAAGGAGTAATCCCCCCTTTTCTTTCTTTCTTTCTTTTTTTCCCTTTTTTAATTTTATTTATTTATTTATTTATTTTTTTAATCTTTAGTCTACACTTACATGAAGAATACTATGCTTAATATGCTCTCCCCTATACCAAGTTCCCCCTAAAAACTACATTACAGTAACTGTCTATCAGCATAGCAAAATGTTGTAAAAACACTACTTGTCCTCTCTGTGTTGTACAGCCCTCCCTCTCCCCTCTATGCATGCTAAACTTAATACCGGCTTTCTTCTTCTCCAGCCTTGTAACACCCTGCCCACCCATCCTCCCCAGTCCCTTTCCCTTTGGTACCTGTAAGCCCATTTTTGGATTCTATAATTCTGCTGCTGTTTTGTTCCTTCAGTTTTTCCTTTGTTCTTATACTCCTCAGATGAGAGAAATCATTTGGTATTTCTCTTTCTCCACTTGGCTTATTTCACTGAGCATAATACTCTCCAGTTCAATCCATGTTGCTGCAAATGGTAGGATTTTCCCTCTTCTTATGGCTGAGTAGTATTCCATTGTGTATATGTACCACATCTTCTTTATCCATTCATCTACCGATGGACATTTAGGTTGCTTCCAATTTATGGCTATTGTAAATAGTGCTGCAATAAACATAGGGGTGAATCTGTCTTTCTCAAACTTGATTGCTGCATTCTTAGGGTAAATTCCTAGGAGTGGAATTCCTGGGTCAAATGGTAGGTCTGTTTTGAGCATTTTGATGAACCTCCATACTGCTTTCCACAATGGTTGAACTAATTTACATTCCCACCAGCAGTGTAGGAGGGTTCCCCTTTCTCCACAGCCTCGCCAACATTTGTTGTTGTTTGTCTTTTGGAAGGCAGCCATCCTTACTGGTGTGAGGTGATACCTCATTGTAGTTTTAATTTGCATTTCTCTGATAATTAGCGATGTGGAGCATCTTTTCATGTGTCTGTTGGCCATCTGTATTTCTTTTTTAGAGAACTGTCTGTTCAGTTCCTCTGCCCATTTTTTAATTGGGTTATTTGTTTTTTGTTTGTTGAGGCATGTGAGCTCTTTATATATTCTGGACGTCAAGCCTTTATCGGATCTGTCATTTTCAAATATATTGTCCCATACTGTAGGGTTCCTTTTTGTTCTATTGATGGTGTCTTTCACTGTACAGAAGCTTTTCAGCTTAATGTAGTCCCACTTGCTCATTTTCGCTGTTGTTTTCCTTGCCAAGGGAGATATGTTCAAGAAGAGGTCACTCATGTTTATGTCTAAGAGGTTTTTGCCTATGTTTTTTTCCAAGAGTTTAATGGTCTCATGACTTACACTCAAGTCTTTGATCCATTTTGAGTTTACCTTTGTATATGGGGTTAGACAATGGTCCAGTTTCATTCACCTACATGTAGCTGTCCAGTTTTGCCAGCACCATCTGTTGAAGAGACTGTCATTTTGCCATTGTATGTCCATGGCTCCTTTATCAAATATTAATTGGCCATATATGTTTGGGTTAATGTCTGGAGTCTCTAATCTGTTCCACTGGTCTGTGGCTCTGTTCTTGTGCCAGTACCAAATTGTCTTGACTACTGTGACTTTGTAGTAGAGCCTGAAATTGGGGTGTGAGATCCCCCCTACTTTATTCTTCTTTTTCAGGATTGCATTGGCTATTTGGGGTCTTTGGTGTTTCCATATGAATTTTTGAATTATTTGTTCCAGTTCATTGAAGAATGTTGCTGATAATTTGAGAGGGATTGCTTCAAATCTGTATATTGCTTTGGGCAGGATGGCCATTTTGACGATATTAATTCTTCCTAGCCATGAGCATGGGATGAGTTTCCATTTGTTAGTGTCCCCTTTAATTTCTCTTAAGAGTGACTTGTAGTGTTCAGGGTATAGGTCTTTCACTTCTTTGGTTAGGTTTATTCCTAGGTATTTTATTCTTTTTGATGCAATTGTGAATGGAATTGTTTTCCTGATTTCTCTTTCTATTGGTTCATTGTTAGTGTATAGGAAAGCTACAGATTTCTGTGTGTTAATTTTGTATCCTGCAACTTTGCTGTATTCCGTTATCAGTTCTAGTAGTTTTGGTGTGGAGTCTTTAGGGTTTTTTACGTACAGTATCATATCATCTGCAAATAGTGACAGTTTAACTTCTTCTTTACCAATCTGGATTTCTTGTATTTCTTTGTTTGTCTGATTGCCATGGCTAGGACCACCAGTACTATGTTAAATAACAGTGGGGAGAATGGGCATCCCTGTCTGGTTCCCGATCTCAGAGGAAATGCTTTCAGCTTCTCGCTGTTCAGTATAATGTTGGCTGTGGTTTTATCATATATGGCCTTTATTATGTTGAGGTACTTGCCCTCTATTCCCATTTTGCTGAGTTTTTATCATGAATGGATGTTGAATTTTGTCAAATGCTTTTTCAGCATCTATGGAGACGATCATGTGGTTTTTGTCTTTCTTTTTGTTGATGTGGTGGATGATGTTGATGGATTTTCGAATGTTGAACCATCCTTGCATCCCTGGGATGAATCTCACTTGGTCGTGGTGTATGATCCTTTTGATATACTGTTGAATTCTGTTTGCTAATATTTTATTGAGTATTTTTGCATCTACATTCATCAGGGATATTGGTCTGTAATTTTCTTTTTTGGTGGGGTCTTTGCCTGGTTTTGGTATTAGGGTGCTGTTGGCTTCATAGAATGAGTTGGGGAGTATTCCCTCTCCTTCTATTTTTTGGAACACTTTAAAGAGTATGGGTATTCTGTCTTCTCTGTGTGTCTGATAAAATTCCGAGGTAAATCCGTCCGGCCCCTGGGTTTTGTTCTTGGGTAGTTTTTTGATTACCGTTTCAATTTCTTCGCTTGTAATTGGTTTGTTTAACTTTTGTGTTTCTTCCTTGGTCAGTCTTGGGAGGTTGTATTTTTCTAGGAAGTTGTCCATTTCTTCTAGGTTTTCCAGCTTGTTGGAATATAGGTTTTCATAGTAGTCTTTTATAATTATTTGTATTTCTGTGGAGTCTGTCGTGATTTTTCCATTCTCATTTCTGATGCTGTTGATTTGTGTTGATTTTCTTTTTCTCTTAGTAAGTTTGGCTAGAGGCTTATCTATTTTGTTTATTTTATCAAAGAACCAGCTCTTGGTTTCATTGATTTTTGCTATTGTTTTATTCTACTCAATTTTGTTTATTTCTTCTCTGATCTTTATTATGTCCCTCCTTCTGCTGACTTTAGGCCTCATTTGTTCTTCTTTTTCCAGTTTCGATAATTGTGATGTTAGACTATTCATTTGGGATTGTTCTTCCTTCTTCAAGTGTGCCTGGATTGCTATATACTTTCCTCTTAAGACTGCTTTTGCTGCATCCCACAGAAGTTGGGGCTTTGTGTTGTTGTTGTCATTTGTTTCTATATATTCCTTGATCTCAATTTTGATTTGTTCATTGATCCATTGATTATTTAGAAGCATGTTGTTAAGCCTCCATGTGTTTGTGAGCCTTTTTGTTTTCTTTGTACAATTTATTTCTAGTTTTATACCTTTGTCGTCTGAAAAATTGGTTGGTAGTATTTTAATATTTTGGAATTTACTTAGGCTCTTTTTGTGAGCTAGTGTGTGGTCTATTCTGGAGAATGTTCCATGTGCACTTGAGAAGAATGTATATCCTGTTGCTTTTTGATGTAGAGTTCTATAGATGTCTATTAGGTCCGTCTCTTCTAGTGTGTTGTTCAGTGCCTGTGTGTCCTTACTTATTTTCTGCCCGGTGGATCTATCCTTTAGGGTGAGTGGTGTGTTTAAGTCTCCTAAAATGAATGCATTGCAGTCTGTTTCCCTCTTTAGTTCTGTTAGTATTTGTTTCACATATGTTGGTGCTCCTGTGTTGGGTGCATATATATTTACAATGGTTATATCCTCTTGTTGGACTGAGCCCTTTATCATTATGTAGTGTCCTTCTTTATCTTTTGTTACTTTCTTTGTTTTGAAGTCTATTTTGTCTGATATTAGTACTTCAACCCCTGCTTACTTTTCACTGTTGTTTGCTTGAAATACGTTTTTCCATCCCTTGACTTTTAGTCTGTGCCTGTCTTTGGGCTTGAGGTGAGTCTCTTGTAAGGAGAATATGGATATGTCTTGCTTTTTTTATCCATTCTATTACTGTGTATCTTTTGATTGGTGCATTAAGTCCCTTTACATTTAGGGTGACTATTGAGAGATATGTACTTATTGCCATTGCAGCCTTTAGATTCGTGGTTACCAAAGTTTCAAGGTTTGCTTCTTTAGTATCTTCCTGCCTAACTTAGCTCGCTTATTGAGCTGTTATATACACTGTCTGGAGATTCTTTTCTTCTCTCCCTTCTTATTCCTCCTCTTCCATTCTTCATATGTTGTGTGTTTTGTTCTGTGCTCTTTTTGGGAGTGCTCCCATCTAGAGCAGTCCCTGTAAGATGCCCTGTAGAGGTGGTTTGTGGGAAGAAAATTCCCTCAGCTTTTGCTTGTCTGGGAATTGTTTAATCCTGCCATCATATTTAAATGATAGTCGTGCTGGATACAGTATCCTTGGTTCATGGCCCTTCTGTTTCATTGCATTCAATATATCATGCCATTCTCTTCTGGCCTCTAGGGTTTCTGTCGAGAAGTCTGATGTTAGTCTGATCGGTTTTCCTTTATAGGTGACCTTTTTCTCTCTAGCTGCCTTTAAAACTCTTTCCTTGTCCTTGATCCTTGCCATTTTAATTATTATGTGTCTTGGTGTTGTCCTCCTTGTATCCTTTCTCTTGGGGGTTCTGTGTATTTCCGTGGTCTGTTCGATTATTTCCTCCCCCAGTTTGGGGAAGTTTGCAGCAATTATTTCTTCAAAGAGACTTTCTATCCCTTTTCCTCTTTCTTCTTCTTCTGGTACCCCTATAATACGAATATTATTCCTTTTGGATTGGTCACATAATTCTCTTAGTGTTGTTTCGTTCCTGGAGATCCTTTCATCTCTCTATGTCAGCCTCTATATGTTCCCGTTCTCTGATTTCTATTCCTTCAATGGCCTCTTGCATCTTATCCATTCTGCTTATAAATCCTTCCAGGGTTTGTTTCACTTTTGTGATCTCCTTCCTGACACCTGAGATCTCCCTCGGGACTTCATCCCATTGCTCTTGCATTTTTCTCTGCATCTCATCCCATTGCTCTTGCATTTTTCTCTGCATCTCTGTCAGCATGTTCATGATTTTTATTTTGAATTCTTTTTCAGAAAGACTGGTTAGGTCTGTCTCCTTCTCAGGTGTTGTCTCTGTGATCTTTGTCTGCCTGTAGTTTTGCCTTTTCATGGTGATAGAGATAGTTTGCAGAGCTGGTACGAGTGACAGCTGGGAGAGCTTTTCTTCTTGTTGGTTTGTGACCTTCCTCTCCTGGGATAATAGTGACCTCTAGTGGCTTATAGTTGTCAGCTGTGTGCAGACAGGGCTTCTGCTACCTGCCTGGTTGCTATGGAGTTTATCTCTGCTGTGGCTGTGGGCATGGCCTGGCTGGGGCTGCTCCTCCAAAATGGTGTAGCCCTGTTGGAGGGGGAGCAGCTCCCTGGCTATTTATCTCTGTAAGGGGTCTCTGTGCTCCCTGCTGCCCAGGGGGTTAGAGTGCCCAGAGATCCCCAGATTCCCTGCCTCTGGGCTAAGTGACCTGTCCTGCCCCTTTAAGAGTTCCAAAAAGCACTCTCCAAACCGAAACAACAACAGCAACAATGAAAGAGAAAAAAAAAACAAAAAAAGGGAAAAACGCACAATTTTCTTTGTCCTCACGTGCCGGTCTCAGGCACCCACTCACCAGTCTTGCTGCCCTGTTTCCTTAGTATTGGGGTTCCTGTCCCTTTAAGGCTTCCAAAAAGCATTCACCCAAAAAAAAGGGAAAAACGCGTGATTTTCTTTGTCCTCAGGCGCCGGTCTCAGGCACCTGCTCACCGCTCTTGCTGCCCTGTTTCCCTAGTATTGGGGTCCCTGTCCCTTTAAGGCTTCCAAAAAGCATTCACCCAAAAAAAAGGGAAAAACGTGCGATTTTCTTTGTCCTCAGGCGCCGGTCTCAGGCACCTGCTCACCGGTCTTGCTGCTCTGTTTCCCTAGTATTGGGGTCCCTGTCCCTTTAAGGCTTCCAAAAAGTACTCACCAAAAAAAAAAGCTCCTGTTTCTTTGTTCTCCAGCGTTAGCCTCAGGCACCTGCTCACCGGTCCTGCCACCCTGTTTCCCTTGTATCCAGGTTCCCACGCATGCACTGTGTCTGCACTCTGGTCTGGAATCCTGGGGCTGGGTGTTCAGCAGTCCTGGGCTCTCTTTCCCTCCTTGCTGACTTTTCTCCACCCATCAAGGGCCAGGGGGAGGGGTGCTCGGGTCCCGCCGGTCCGGGGCTTGTATCTTACCCCCTTCGCGAGGTGCTGGGTTCTCGCAGGTGTGGATGTGGTCTAGATGTTGTCCTGTGTCCTCTGGTCTCTATTTTAGGAAGAGTTGTCTTTGTTATATTTTCATAAATACATGTGGTTTTGGGAGGAGATTTCCACTGCTCTACTCACACCGCCATCCTGGCTCCGCCCCCTGTTTTCTAATTTTTAGCATATGAATTTCAATTGTTTTATCAGATTTATGCCAACTCTTTTATTTTTTAAATGATTTAATTTAAAATTTTTAAAATTATTTTAGGATATACAAATCTGAAAGTTTATTTTAAAATTTATTTTAAAAATATTAGAGCCATGTTTTTTTTCAAATGTTATACTATAGTCCTGAAAAATATTACTCAGCATGGTTACCTTCTAGAATACTCCTGCAATCAATCTGCCACAATCTGACATGATACTTAAAACTATAAACCTGAAAGACAAAGCTTTTTTGGTTGTCCCTCAGCTCTTTTTTCTTCCTCAGAGTTTTTTTTTTCTCTTTTTGCTCTTTAATATGTCTGAAACTTCCTTTTGGTCTCATATGAATTTCTGTGAATCTTAACTCCATTTTTTGAATAGTAATTTCTGTGCTCATGTACATATGGCAAAATCTCTGTCATGTATCAATTGATCTATATGTGACCTCTATCTCTTATGAGTACATGTCTACACAACATTGGACTGTTGTAATTATTATAGTTCTAAAATAAGCCCAGTAAGGTAAATTAAACACTCCAAATTTTTTATTTGTTGTATTTTTTTCCCATTTTTTGACTTTATTGAGGTATAATTGATGAAATTGTATATACAGTGTGATGATTTGATATACATGTAATTATGTGATGATTGCCAAAATGAAGCTAGAACATCTATCACCTCACATAGCTACTTTTTAATTATTTGTTTATGGATTGATTAATAAGAACACTGAATGTGTACTCTCAGCAAACTTCAACTATGTAATATAGTATTAAATACAGTCATGTGTTATACAGTATATATTCAAAACTCATTTATAACTGAAATGTTATACCATTTAGCTAATCTCTCCATTTCTTCACCCCTGGCAAACAACCATTCTACACTTTTTATAAAATTTGGCATTGTTTTTTAGATTCCACATATAAGTGATACCTAAGTATTTATCTTTTTTCTGGCTTATTTCACTTAGTGTAATGCCCTTCATGTTTATCCATATTTTCATAAAGAGAAAGATTTACTTCTTTTTTATGGCTGAATAATATTTCATTATTATATGTATATAGCGGTTTATCCATTCATAAAAGGACACATGGCTTGGTTCCACTTCTTGTCCATTGTGAATAATGCTGCAATGCATATAGAAGTGGTCGTATGTCCTCAAGATACTGATTTCATTTCCTTTATCTATCAGATAGAATTTGCTGGGTAGTATGTTTGGTCTATTTTTAATTTTTTGAGAGACTTCCATACTTTTTTCCATAACAACTGTACCAAGTTATACTCCCCCCAACAGTATAAAATAGTTCTTTTTTGTCCATATCATCACCAACATTTGTTATTTTGATTTTTTTATAATATATATCCTAACAGATTTGAGGTGATATTTCATTGTGGTTTTTATTTGTATTTCTGATGATTAGTAAAGTTGATCACCATTTCATATACCTGTTAGTTTTATGTCTTCTTTAGAAAAACATCTATTCAGGTCCTTTGCATATTTTTAAAATTGGGTTATTTGTGTTTTGCTAACAGGATGAAACAGTACTATTATATTTTAGCTGTGAATTTTTATTGGATATATGACTGGCAAAAATTTTTCTCCAGTTCTGTAGGTTACTTTATGTTTGTTAATTTTATCATTTTCTGTGCAGAAATTTTTAGTTTGATAAAGTCTCACTTGTTTATTTTTTCTTTTGTTACTTACCTATGCTTTTGGTGTCATATCCAAAAGATCATTGACAGGATTTTCCCCATATTTTCTTTAAGGAGTTTTATGGTTTCAGGTCCTATATTCAAGTCTGTAGTCCATTTGGAGTTGGTATTTTTTTTATGATGTGAGATAAGGATTAAATTTCTTTCTCTTGTATGTGGATATTGAATTTTCCCAGCACCATTTACTGGAGAGACTATCCATTCCTCATTATATATTCTTGGCTCCTTAGTTGTAAATCAATTGACCATATGTGCATGGGTTTATTTCTGTGTTTTCTATTTTATTCTACTGATCTGTATGTCTGTTTTTTATTCCAGTACCATACTATTTGACTATAGCTTTGAAATATACTTTGAAATCAGGAAGTGTGATGTCCCTACCTTTGTTCTTCTTTCTCAAGATTGCTTTAGCTGTTCAGGATGTTTCATGGTTTCATGCAATTTAAAGATTGTTCTATTTCTATAAAAAATACCATGGGAATTTTGATAGGGATTGTATTGAACCTGTAGGTTATTTTGGGTAGTATGGACTTCTATTAGTTCTTCTAATCTATTAGCACAGAATAACTTTCCTTTTATTTGTCTTCTTCAATTTCTTTCAGCAGTATTTGATAGTTTTAAGTGTACAGATTTTTGTCTCCTTGGCTAAGTTTATCCTTAACTGTTCTATTCTTTTTGGTGCTGCTATAAATGGGATTTTTTTCTTAATTCAGTTTTTGGTTAGTTCACATTAGTATATGGAAATACAAATAGTTTTGTAGCTGATTTTGCATTCCACAGCTTTATTCTATTTATTTACTAATTCTAACAATTTTTTGATGGACTCTATGGCTTTCTGTCTATAAGACCATGTCATCTAAAAACAGGGACAATTTTACTTTTTCCTTTCCTATATTATTGCATTTTATTGCTTTTTCTTCCCTAATTGTTCTGCTAGGACTTCCAATACTATGTTGATAGAAGTTGTAAGACTAGGCAATTTTACCTCATTCCTGATCTTAGAGGAAAAGCATTAAACTTTTAACCATTGAATGTGATGTTAGCTCTTGGCTTCTCAACTATGGCCATTAAGATGTTGAGATACAATCAATCCTGCTAAATATAATTTTTTCAAGAGTTTTTTATTATAAAAAGATGTTTAAACTTGTGAAATACTTTTTTAATCTTTTGAGATGATCATATGATTTTTATTCTTCATTTTAACATGGCATATCACAATTGATTTGCATGTGTTGAACCATTCTTGCACCCAGGGCTAAAACCCACTTGGTCATAATGTATAATCCTTCTACTGTATTGCTGAATTCAGGTTGCTAGTATTTTGTTGAGGATTTTTGCATCTATGTTCATCAGAGACAATGATCTCCTTTTAAGTCTTATTAATAGTTGCTTCACATCTTTTTCTGCTCTGTTTTTTTGGTGCTTACATATCTAGGATTATTATATCTTCTGGGTAGATTGTCCCTTTTATTATTATGCAGTTTCTTTCTCCATTTCTGATAATTTTCCATGATCTGAAGTAGACTTTATCTGTAATTAATGTAGTCACACCTGCTTTTCTTTATTTAATCTTTGCATAGTGTATTTTTCCATCCCTTTAATTTCAATATACTATATCTTAACATTTGAAGTGACTTTATAGCAGACATCATATAATTGATTGATGTTTTTTAATCCACTCAATATCTATCTTTTAATTTAAATATTTAAACCACTTATATTAAAATATTTTTTGATATGTTAGTTTTAAGTCTGCTATTTTATTTTTTGTTATTTTCTGTTTGTTCTCTTCCTTATTTCTCTGTTTACTTTTTCCTGTCAACTTGTAAGTTACTTGGTCATTTTTATAATTCTTTCTTGATTTATTTGCAGCACCTTTCAGTGTCCCTATTGAACTTTTAGTGGTTCCTCTAAGTATTATAATAAACATAAATTATCCCATCCTACTGGTATCATTTTACCATTTTGAATTAAGTTTAGAAATCCTATATAATTTTATTCCCAAGACCTCCCCACTCATAATTGTCTTAAGAATTATTTAGGAGCACATTTAGAACTACATGAGGCAGAGTAATAATTGTTGCTTTAACCATTATATGCAAACTAAAAAACTCAAGAATACAAGGCAATTAATTTACCTATTTTTTAGTTTTCCACTGTTTTTTTTCTTTTTGTATTTCCAAGATTCCTCCTTTTATTTTCTTTTCTATTTACAAAATGTAATCTATCCATTCTTTTAGGGAATGTCTACTGGTGACAAACTTGGTTATCCTTCATCTAAGAATGTCTTTTTCCCCTTCATTCTTAAGTATTTTTTTTGCTGAATATAAAATTCAGGATTGACAGCCCTTTTCTTCCAGCACTTAAAATATGATGTGTTATTTCTGCCCAGCTTCTATGGTTTATGAAGAGAAATCTTCTGTCAGCTGAATTGTTTTTCCCTTACAGGTAAAGTGTTGTTTCTCTCTTGCTGTGTCTAAGATATTTCTTTTGTTTTTAATTTTTTGAAATTTTTCTTGATGTAGATAACTGTGTTTATTGAATTTGGACCTCTGTCAGCTTTTAAATCTGCAGGTTTTTGTCTTTTGGCAAATATGGGAAGTTCTTGGCCAGTATTTGAGTACTTCTCCTGCCCTATTTTCTTCTTTCCATATGGAACTCAAAATGACACAAATATTAAATCTGACATGTCCCTTAGACTCTGTTTATTATTTCTTTCAGTCTGTTTTCTCTGTTGTTCAGACTGGATATTTCTATCATTCTATCTTTAATAATTCTTCAAGTTCACTGGATGACACCATCCCAGTGGGGAGTAGTGCTTTGGTACAAACACGTTGGGGGGTGACAATCTCTCCATGTTGTTTACAATAACACCACAATCAGGGAAGGTAGCAACTGTTACGTTCCTGTTGAGAAGAAAATCCTGGCTCCTTGTTCAGCCTCCTCTGATGCCAGCCTTGCTTTGTAGCACGTTGTCACAATCCAGAGAGTTCCCATCCAGGCTCCCCACTGGGTCTTTGCTGGCACAGTCTGGATGTCATCAGAGTTTCTCTGATGGTGCTTGGATGGAATAGAGCAGTTATTTTACAAGGTTTTCTTTCTTGCTAGCTGCCCTTTCCTTATCCTTTGGTAAGATAAAGCAGCCTTTTGTCCTTTTCTGACAATGCCTATTGACATTTTCAGACTTTGAGCTCTTTCACCATCAAGTCCAGGGATTTGAGACCCAAAAAAAAAAAAAAAAAAAAAAAAAAACCTAGGATTTCGCCACTCTGTGGTTCCTGGGTCCTAACTGGTCTTCCTTCTGTTCTCCAACTTTAAGAGTCTTCATCGGTTTGCTTTATATATGATGTCCGTGGTTTTCATTATATTTAGTAGGAGAGATAACCTAAAGCACATTTATGCTACCTTCTCAAAAGCAAAAGTCAAGACTATATCAGCTTTTTGAAAGTGTAGGTTTTGATATATATTGGTGAATCTTATGAAGTAAATATATGTGAAGGAGTTCGTTTATAATCAGGAGAAAAAAAGCAGTTCAATTTGAATATAAGAAAAATGAAAGGCACTCATATTTGAAAAAAATGTTTCTTAAGAATGTTTTGGTACTTTTTCTGTTATATATAAGGACTAGATGAAGAAATACAGTGAAATAGTGACAGAAATGTATTATAGCCACTAGTGTAAGATAGTGGAATTAGATCTATTCTGAAAATATGGATAGAAAAAAATTAAATAAGTTAACTATAACTTTTAAATATCCCAGCCTCCAAAAATTATTGTAATTAATAAAATAACTATAGCTGTTAAATTTTGACTGAGTTCTTTAATCTCTCCAAATTTTACTTTCTCTCAAAATTGTGTTTTGAAGATTATTGGAGATGATATAACCTGTTGAATGTATGTACTATGTATGAACACGGCAATGAGGATTTATTAAATACAGATTCTAGGGAATATAAGTAGGGACCACATCATTTCTATGGAATTTGGGTGGGTATTAGAATGCTCTAAATGAACTGGAGGTGTAAGCAATGTAGAAATTAGTCAGTCAGATTTCATGTGGAACCAAACAGGAGGGAGTGCCCTGTTGAAGTGCTAAGTTAGAAAAGTGAATGGCAGATAGAGTGGGAAAGAAATCCTTAAAATAAAAAAAGTTTAATATATTGACAAACTGAATATAACTCCAGGTCTGGAATTTTTAATAATTCTAATTTGGAACATTCCCCCTTTTGGAAAATTTTATACTAGGAATAATGTATCTTTTCTGACTCAGACACCCCGAGCTTTAGAAGCCTAATTGAAACTGTAGATAGGAAACTGATATGCATTGTTTGATGTAGTTTCTATTCTTTATGTATTCTCAATATATAATTTTCAATTTGGTGTAGTTCTTAAAAAGATTTAAATATACATAGTTTGATGACAAATCATTTCGCATTCTCTAATAACTGCTTTCTTAAGACAGAGTCAGGACTATCTTTACTTCAAGTTAATATGTTTTCATAATCTAAACTATTTCTCAGAAATTATAAGAGGTTGAATCTGTACCCTAAATTGTAACGTGCTTTCTTACCACAGAGAATAGTAGCCTATTAATGTACCACTTTCTGTGAATGAGTTGGGATTACAATAGAGAGATTTTGGTGACACTGAGAAATTTAAAAGTTATAGCCCAAACTAGGAAACACAAAATTATATGGAAAAAAAACTTCATTTACCAAGTTTAAAATAAAGGCATCAGGAAAAAAGCCACTTTGATTGTGTGACATTGGACAAATTACTCAACTATCTATACCTAAATTCCTAAATTCCACCTAGAACTGCTTTGAAAATTGTATTTTTTTAAAATGCATAGCATAGTACTTTGCATGCCTTAGGTACCTATTAATTGTTAGTTATCACTAGTCTCATATTTTTATTATATTGACAAAAATAAAGTCATAAGAAAAGAACTGGAACATTAGGTATGTGAATGGCCCACAGAGAAAGAGAAATCTCATTTACTTGGTTATGGCAATTGTGGGGGTTCTATATACTAACTGGAAACATGATCCTTAGATTTTTTTTAAATGCATAGGTTTTTCTTTGTTTAAACTAATGCTTCATTTCCACTAACCAGCATATAGTGCCTTCCCATTCCCCACCCTAGAGAAATTTCTTTCTGTGCACCCCTCCCTCCTTCCCAAGAACTCTGAGGTCAACATCAGTCAGGATTAAGCCACATTATGTCCATGATACCCTGTTAAAATGGATTCAATTGAACCAACAGAAAGTGTAAGATTATGATAGCTGCTCATTTTAGCAGGTCACAAGCTGTGTTTTGAAACTTTCAATAGCTCTGTGTTAAAATTCTAAAAGGCACATTCTAGAGGCTTTTAAATTTTGTCAGATAAGGATCAAAAGAGACCTAATGTATGATTATTAGAACTTTTCCCCTTGACATTATATCTTCTTTCAGGAAAAACCTTTTCTGGAGATGTCCAAATAAAGTAGCTTTGGGTTTATTCCCTCATTCCTTGTGCACACTTGCTGAATAGTCTGAATCTGTAGATGTAATTTGCTTTTTATTTTGCCTTAGCTGGTAGAAACCTATGTAAACAAATATTTCAAAAAATTAAATTTTATATATACATATATACAGATACATAATTATCACCATATTTATATGTCTACATTTAAGACACATTCTTTGAATAAACATTTATTGGGAACCTAACAAGGGCCAGGGTGCCTACAGTACAGTTTGTAGGGATATAGAGCTAAAACAGAGTTCCTGTTCTCAAATTCACAGGTAAATGGGTCAGTATAGGTATTTTATGCTTCTGTCACTATTTTCATAGCACACTATTTTCATGTTACACTTTCATAGGATGTGTCAAAAATTTGTCTAAGTCACTAACAAGGCAACCAGCAGAATGGCAAAGTTGGTTTAAAAAAGAATACGATAGAGCAATGTATATATAGCCAATAAACAAAAGATTGTTAAAATTAAATTGTAGAATTATAAAATAGTTCCAAAATTGATTATAAAACTATACTTGACATATTTGCTACCAAAGAGATATTATTAGCATTTCTAACAGACAGAAATTATTTTTCAAATGATCAATAATCAAGATAGCATCCAATATTACAGACATTGAGCTGTAATACAATCAATAGCAAACAAAAAAATGAAGTAACAGAGAAACCCTTCGACTTCAGATGACTTTAGTCAGGCTTTTTGGACAATGCTCTAGGATAGCTTTGTAAAGACAGTGATCCCCTGACATATTTCTAAGGCTGGATAATTTTTATGAACATTTATGTGAAGAAGACAGGTAACTAGGGATTTCAAACAATGTCTTGTAGTCATATAAGATTCAGAAAATACTCACCTGAGGTTTCCTTTACAAAAATGTGTCAGATGAAAAAATGAACTGAATAAAATAATTCTTAACATTGACTTTCATCATACAACCAATTTCTTAAAATTGCCATATTTGATTCTCTAAAGTTTGTTCTTTTGATCTTATATATTGTGGTGAATGCTTGATAATTTTCTTGACTACCCTGGTGGTCCTCAGTAATTAACTTTTATTTTCTTCATAGTCCATCATTTTAATCATCCTAAAGGCTATTTGGTAGGTTGCAGATACAGTTGCTGTCTTCCAAAGTCTTCAAATCTTGATGAGGCTGTACATCCCTTATTTAATCCACGTGAATAAGGAGATTTGCAGCTTCCATGGTTATTATCTCAGCCTGCACTACTTAGATTCAATCAGGAATCTCTAAAGTCAAGTCCTCTGCTGGACCATCTGTTAATACAAGACATTTTGAAATATTTGCATTCACTACATCACACAGGAAACCATAGAAGAATTCCCTCTTGGGCAAATCTGTGGCATAGATATTAGCATTGAATTTTTAAAGCCAACTTTTTTTTAAATAGGAGGTAATATAACACCCAATAAATCAATTGGAAATATATTTGAGCCCCCTATTCCCACACCAACTTGTCATTTCCATGAGCAGATGTTAATAAAAAAATAAAAGTCACAGTATGAAAATCACAAATCAGGACTTGAATTAGTGGGCAAGCATCTTCACACTGAAACACATCATTACCCTTTTACATTATGAGGCCCTTTGATGGCAGAGCCCAGAGAAAGATGGAAGGTTCATGTAGCTCCTTTAAAAACTTGGCTTTTCCATTCTAACTCTTTTCCAGCTTAGAACTTAAACAAAGAAGAAAAGATTTTAATAAAAATAACTAACCTGTGGTTATAGATATTTCCAAGGTTCTATTACTGAATCAAATCATTAAATATTCAAAATTCTTAAACTTTGAAAAGAAAAAACCTATTCTAGTGTTTAGAATGCTTAAAGATTTCCATGCTCCTGCTATATAACCCATAAAGAAACTAGGCCATTACTTTTATTTATTATAAAGTACCTCTGATTCCATATAAAGTGGCATACACTAAACCTCCCAAAGAGTATTTAATCACAGCTTAACTACTTTTGAGGGGAAAACACATCTAATGTCTGGTCCTTTAAAAATAAATGTGAGGAAATCAGATAAGGCAACATGTTGAAATTGGTTTTTGATGCTGTTGTCCTGATTATTTTATTACAGTCCAAATGGATATTTACTTTTAGGAATTTTTCTTTTTAAGATAATGAAATGCTTGTTAACTTGCAAAGTTTTATCTATCCTCAAATCCTTAACCAAGTCCCTGGCTGCTAATAATAATTATCATTACAAAAAAATCAAATTATTTTTGTAAAAGTAAATGTTCATTGGCAAACTGAATATATGAAAAGAAAAATAATTAATTACTTTCTACTACGAGGAAATAGCCATCATTATTAAAATTAGGTTAGTATCTTTCCAGATACCTTTTTTGCTTATAAAAAAATAGGAAAATCAAATTGATTAAAATACTTCTATAAAAATTTGTACTATACTATAGGTAGTAGTTTGAATATAGATTACTAAATTTAAATTAGTATAACAAAACAATTAAATTGAAAATGAAGGGAAAGCTAAATTTCACTTAATATCTGCAGCACAATGAATACTGCATCTTAAAATATTTCCTTAGCCATTAACAAAAAAAAATGAAAAAATTAATTGGAATCATCATTTTTCTTTCAAAAACATGTCTTGATTATAGGCAGATTTTTGCCTTGCTGCTGTGATGAAGTCATTAGCACTCACACATTTCCCTCCACTCCTCCGCTATGATTTTTTGTTACTCTCAGTATTTGTTTCACTCCCAACATTTAAACAACTCCTTAACAATGACTTGAATTATTATCTAGAAATTATTTTACATTTAAATATAATAACTGCTTACACTGGATTTTATCTATGGCTTCTTCATATTTAAGTCCTTTATTTTGATACGTATCTTAAATGGTTAGATTCCTAGATCAAGTTTCTCCCTTCTATCCTTCCTGTCACTTTTTAATGTTTATGTCAATGAGTAGTTTCTTTCCTTATTAGGTTGTTTGTAGAACTCCTTCCTTTCCTCATCCCTCCTCCATCTCTCCCTTCCTTACTTCCTTCTCTCCTCCTTACTTTTCTTTAATTCATTATATATTTTTAAAAATACATTGACAGAGATTTTATTGAGCATTTTCCCAAATACACTTCTGAAGCTTCATGCTTTCACATTTGTCATCTGTTTATTTTCTTAATTAATAATGGTATAAAATAGGGTTACTATGTAAATTTACTTTAATTTGAAATATGGAAGAAAGATCAATTTTTCAAATACAGGCTTAAAATTTTGAGTTCCTAGTACACAGGGAATTTCGATAATACCATATCCTTCAGAACAACAACACAGTCATATTACTATGTGTATTATTATCCCTTGGAGTTTAAAACTAAAATACAAGCCCCAAGTTAAATTTGAATGTCAGACATAAAATGAATATTTTATTTTTACTCTAAGCATGTCCCACGGAATAACTTACTAAAAAACAGAGAGAGAAAATTGCTTATCTGACATCCAGATTTGACTGGAGACTGTCTTTATTATTGGTTAAAATGGGCAACCATATACTTAAAAACACAAGAAAAATATGAAATGGAATAAGATAGGGAAATGATGCACTCAAACTCATGGAAATTGACAGTTTAATCTGTTATGGACTAAATATTCATGTCCCCAAAAATCTATTCAGAAGTCTTAACCCCTATGTGATAGAATATGATAGTATTAGGAAATGGGCTCAATGGGAAGTAAAATTAGTATGAGTGCCCAACTAGAATAGACTCACCCTCTTTACTCTTTTCCTCTTTCCCTCTCTGCCTCTCTCCATCTCATCCTGCCATATGAGAAACAGAGAAGAGGCTCTCACCAGAGTCTCACCTTGCTGGCACCCTTATCTTTCAGCCTCCAAATTGTGGGAAATAAATTTCTGTTCAAGCCACCCAGTCTATGGTATCTTGTTATAACAGTCTGAACTGAGACAGAATCAGATTTAACTGAAAATATTACTTTTTCTTTTTCCTTTCACTTCTATCATTACCAGTTCTCACTCACCTACTTTGATGTGAAATGAGATTAATTTTTCCAGTACCGTATTCACCTTTATATTAACTGAATGCCTTGAAAGATGATTAAGGATAGCTATACCATAGAATATTATACAGAAGTGGCAACAGACAAATTATAGCTACTAAAACAACATCAGTGAATATCACAGACCAAAATTTTGGGTAAAAATTTAGCCAGAAAATAAAAGAAAATTATATAATTCTAGATATATGATGTTCAAAAGTAGTACAAAAAAATTAATATTAATTATCAAGATACTAGTTATTTTGGGGAAAAGGCATGGTGGGGTGGTGTTTGGGAAGGGCATAAACAAGGTTTATGGCAGTATTCTATATTTAGGCTTGTAGCATAGAAACATTCATCTTTTGATAGTTTGTTAAGTATTACATATACTCAATGAGCAGTATATTTAAATTTTTTTAAGTCAATAAAAAATTATGAATTCTTTTCAATGTATATGACATTGTTTAAGCACTTCATATCATTTAAGAAACAAAAATATCAGGATGATCAAAATTATAATTTTTGCTTTTTTTATTTTTTATGTGCTGATTTAAAGAACTTATAATTCAGTATATATTATAAAGAAATAATGTATTCAGTTTATCTTAATCATTAAATTTTGTCCACTTAAAATTGAACTTATCCTTACTATTTCATAACATGATTTTCAAAATATAAAAAGCAATTAAAAAAAAGATTGTTGAAATTAAACAAGATGTCAGCATAAGAAGTGAAGCAGAAACCTCCTCCAAAAATAACATACAACATGAAAATACAATTGTAAGGCTGGAGGTACTGGAGGGAGGAAAAGTGAGGACAGTGCAGGTGGAGCAGAGACAGCACCAAGTAGCTCTGTGCCATATGGGGAAGGAACTAACAGCTCTTCCTGGATTCCAGTCCTATGACATGCCAACAAACCCTGGATGCAGACCCCCTCTATCCGTAAGGAGGAGACCTCTGGCTGTCCATCACACGACCCTGAGCCAATAAAAAATTCCCCCACATACCCCTGGCATGGCCCACTTCCCCCTCCCTTACCTGTTCTCTTAAAAACTCCCCACCTGCTCTGCTGGGCACGACTTCCCCAACCTTATTAGCGCAGACTGGTGAACCTCGCCTGGGATTGCACTCAAATAAACTGCCTGGCCTTTTGTTGCCTCTCGTCACCTGCTTATTTCGGTTAGAATTTATCTTACAACAATAAATACAACTAATCCTGAAAGAGAGACCCGAAAGAAGACTACAACAGATGACCTACATCTGGGGAAGAGAGAAGACCTCATGGAAAAGTGTAAACTGGCAAAGCTGTGTTCAGGCAGAAGCCAAGCTCTCCTCCAACCCTAACTAAATGATGGGAGGAAGATAAAAAGAGCAGGGAGGGAGTAGAAGCCCAGGAATGCTAAACACCCATGCCTGGAGATCTGCTGCAGGAGCACAAACCCACATTACATGGTGCTCTGGAGAGTAGAGGGGTTGGACTACAAAGACAGGTGAAATACTCAGAGAGACAGAGATTCCAGCCCCTAGTGGAGAACTGGTACCCACAACTGGCTGCACAGGGACAAGAGAAAGACAGGCATTTGGAAGACTTCCTAACACTGAGAGGGCTGCTAAAGGAGCAAGGATTACACAGAGCTTGATGCTCAGGAGAAAGGACAGGTGGACAAAATTTTCTGAACACACTCATCCCAGCAGGTTGAGAACTTTCAGTAACTTCAGATGCTCCATGCCCCTGGCTGGCAACACAGCACTGAGACCCCACATTGTTATATGCACCCTGCCGCTGTTTCCTCCCACTAGAACCAGTCTGAAAACCTGCTGCCACACCATGGTGCCAGGTCAGCTGGAGGGTGGCCCTGCCTACAGCAGCTACAGGGGCATAATGCAGAGGCTCCTCACTGTGAGCTCAGCCCACTGTCCTTGGCAATTGAGGTAGGCACTGTGGCCGGGAACCAGGAAAGAGCTCTTTCCTCCTGGCAGGCACTGGTGCCACACTCCTGCAACCCCTGCCATCACCTTAGGATCTGGGAAGCTCCAGAGAGTAGAACTTCTGAAAATTATAGGGCACTGCCTACACAAAGTTATTATTCATAGTAATCATTAGAAATATGAAATGGCAAAAGAATCTTGTACAAACCAAAATCCCTCAAATACCAGAAAGAGGGCTAGGTGAAATTGAAATCACCAATCTTGATAAAGATTACAAAATAAAAATCATAAACATGCTCACAGAGCTACAGAAAAATATTCAAGATCTCAGAGAGGACTTAAAAAAAGATAGAAACTTTTAAAAATAGAGTATCTGAAATGAAACACACAATGGAGGGATTTAAAGCAGGTTAGATGCGGTAGAGGAGATGGTAAATGGAATATAAATTAGAGAATAGGAATACAAAGAAGCTGAGACATAGAGTGAAAATAGGATCTCCATGAATGAAAGAATATTAAGAGAGCTGTGAGACCAATACAAATGGAACAATATTTGCATTATAGGGATACCAGAAGAAGAAGAGAAAAAAAGGGATACAAAGACTCTTTGAGGAAATAATTGGTGAAAACTTACTGACTCTGGGGAGGGAAATAGTCTGTCAGACCATGGAAGTGCACAGATCTCCCAACACAAGGGACCCAAAGAAGACAACAATAAGATATAATAATTAAAATGGAAAAGATCAAGGATGAGGACAGAGTATTAGAAGCAGCCAGAGAGAGAAAAGGATCACATACAAAGGAAAACCCATCAGGCTGTAATCAGACTTCTCAGCAGAAACCTTACAGGCCAAGGGAGTAGCATGATATATTTAATGCAATAAATCACAAGGGCCTTGAACCAAGAATATGTTCTCTGGCAAGAATGTCATTGAAATTTGAAGCAGGGATTAAACAACTTCCAGATAAGAAAAAAGTGATGCAATTTACCTCCCACAAACCATCTCTACAGTGAATTTTTGAGGTTGTGCTACAGATTAAAGTGCTCCTAAGGCTAAATAGCTGTCACCAGAGAAAATAGAACCACAGAAAAGGAAGTAGAACAATTAATTGCTAAGCAAATACAAAATTAAATCAACTACCCACAAAGTTACTCAAAGGATACACAAGAGTACAGAATATGATACCTAACATATATAGAGGGGAGAAGGAAGAAAAAGAGGGGAGAAAAAAAAACGACCTTTAGATTGTGTTTGAAATAGCATAATAAGTGAGTTATGTTAGATTGTTAGATAGTACAGAAGTTTCCCTTGAACCTTTGGTAATCATAACTCTAAAGCCTTCAATGGAAATAAGTACATATCTACCGATATCAACCTAAATGTAAATAGACTGAATGCACCAGTCAATAGACAAGAAGTTACAGAATGGATAAAAAAAAAAAAGACAATCTATATGCTGCCAACAAGAGACTCATTTCAAACCCAAACATATGTAGACTAAAAGTGAAGGGATAGAAAACAATATTTCATGCAAATAATAAGGGAAAAAAAGGAGTTGCAGTACTTGTATCCGATAAAATAGACTTCAAAACAAAGAAAGTAACAAGAAACAAAGAAGGACATTACATAATGATAAAGGGGTCAGTCCAACAAGAGGATATAACCATTATAAATATCTATGTACCAATATAGGATTACTTATATATGTGAAACACATTCTAACAGAATTAAAGGGAGAAATAAAATTAAAGGCAGTATATTCATTTTAGGAGACTTCACCACACCACTCACTCCAAAGGACAGATAATCCAGACAGAAAATAAGTAAGGAGGCAGAGGCACTAAACAACACATTAGAACAGATGGACCTAACAGACATCTACAGAACACTACAACCCAAAGCAGCAGAATACACATTTTTCTCAAGTGTATATGGAACATTTTCAAAAATAGATCATATACTAGGCCACAAAAGAGCCTCAGCGAATTTAAAAAGATTGAAATTGTACCAACCAGCTTCTCAGACCTCAAATGTATGAAACTAGAAATAAATTATGCAAAGAAAACAAAAAAGCCCAAAAACACATGGAAGCATAACAACATGTTCCTAAATAATCAATATAAATATATTTATTTATATAAATAAAAACAAAGATCAAGCAATATATGAAGACAAATAAAAACAAAACTCAACAGCACAAAGTCTGTGGGATGCAGCAAAGGTGGTTCTAACAGGGAAGTATACTACAATACCTCAAGAAAGAAGCACCTCAAGAAAGAAAAAGAATCCCAAATGAACAGTCTATACTCACAATTATAGAAACTAGAAATTAAGGAAACTAGAAAAAGAAGAAAAATGAAACCCATACTCAGTAGAAGGAGGGACATAATAAAGATCAGAGCAGAAATAAATAAAACTGAGAATAAAACAACAGAATCAGTGAAACCAAGAGCTGGCACTTTGATAAAATTAACAAAATAGATAAACACCTAGCCAGAAAAATCAAGAAAAAAAGATTCTACACACATAAACAGAATCAGAAATGAGAAAGAAAACATCACTACAGACACCACAGAAATACAAAGAATTATGAGAGAATACTATGAAAAATTATATGCTAACAAACTGGACAGCCTAGAAGAAATGGACAACTTTCTAGAAAAATAAAACCTTCCGAGGCTGACCTAGGAAGAAACAGAAATTGGCAGTGATTTTGAATTGGTAATCAAAGAACTACCTAGAACAAAATGCCTGGACAAAATGGCTTCAGTGCTGAATTTTATCAAACATTTAGAAAAGACCTACTACCCATCCTCCTTAAAGTTTTCCAAAAAGTAAAAGAGGAGGGAATACTTCCAAACTCATTCTATGAAGCGAGCATCACTGTAATACCAAAACCAGACAAAGACAGCACAAAAAAAGAAAATTACAGACCAACATCCCTGATGAATATAGATGCAAAAATATTCAACAAAATATTAGCAAACTGAATTCAAAAATACATCAAAAAGATCATCCATCATGATCAAGTAGGATTTATTCCAGGGATGCAAGGTTGGCACAATATTAGAAAATCCATCAACATCATACACCACATCAACAAAAAGGACAAAAATCAAATGATCATTTCCATAGAATCTGAAAAAGCATTTGACAAAATTCCACATCCATTCATGATAAAAACTCTCAACAAAATGGGTATAGAGGGCAAGTACCTCTACATAGCAAAGACCATGTATGACAAACTCACAGCCAACATCATACTTAACAGCAAAAAGGTGAAAGTTTTCCTCTAAGATCAGAAACTAGACAAGGATGCCCACTCTCCCCACTTTTATTCAGCAGTGTACTGGAGATCCTAGCTGTAGCAATGAGACAACACAAAGAAATAAAAGGCATCCAGATTGGTAAGGAAGAAGTTAAACTGTCCCTGTTTGCAGATAATATGATATTGTACCTAAAAATACCCTAAAGAATCCACTCCAAAACTACTAGAAATAATTTCTGAATTCAGCCAATTTTCAGGATACAATATTAATACACAGAAATCTGTTGCATTCCTATATACTACTGCTGATCTAGCAGGAAGAGAAATCAGGAAAACAATTCCATTCACAATTGCATCAAAAAGAATAAAATACCTAGGAATAAACCTAATCCTGGAGGTGAAAAACTTTTACCCTGAAAACTGCAAGACAGTCATGAAAGAAATTAAAGAAGATACCAATAAATGGAAACACATCCTGTGCTCATGGATAGGAAGAATTAATATTGTCAAAATGGCCATCCTGCTTAAAGCAATCTACAGATTCAATGCAACCCTTGTCAAAATACCAACAACATTCTTCAACAAACTAGAGAAAATCATTCTAAAATTCATATGGAATGACAAAAGGCCTCGAATAGCCAAAGCAATCCTGACAAGGAAGAATAAAGCTGGGGGCATTACTTTCCCTGACTTCAAGCCCTACTACAAAGTCACAGTAATCAAGACAATTTGGTACTGGCACAAGGACAGACCCATAGACCAATGGAACAGACTAGAGAGCCCTGATATAAACTCAAGCTTATGTGGTCAATTAATATACAATAAAGGGGCCATGGATATACAATGGAGAAATGACAGCGTCTTCAACAGCCGGTGTTGGTAAAACTGGGTAGCTACATGCAAGAGAATGAAACTGGATCATTTTCTAACTCCATACACAAAAGTGAACTTGAAATGGATCAAAGACTTGAATGTAAGTCATGAAACCATAAACTCTTAGCAGGAAACATAGGAAAAAAGTCTCTTGAATATAAATATGAGCATTTTTTTCCTGAACATACCACCTCATGCAAGGGAAACAAAAGCAAAAATGAACAAATGGGACTATATTAAACTGTAAAGCTACAGACAAGGACACCATTAGTAAAACAAAAAGGCATTCTACGTATGGGAGATGTAGATATGCAACAAGGAATTAACATCCAAACTGTATAAATAACTCACATGCCTCAACACCCAAAAAGCAAATAACCCAATTAAAAAATGGGGAGGATCTGACCAGACACTTCTCCAAAGAAGAAATTCAGATGAACAACAAATACATGAAAGATGCTCTGCCACACTAATTACCAGGGAAATACAAATTAAAACCACAATGAGATATCACCTCACACCAATTAGGATGGCCAACAAGATCAGGAACAACAAATACTGGTGAAGATGTGGAGAAAGGGGCACCCTTGTACACTGTTGATGGGCATGTAAATTAGCTCAACCACTGTGGAAAGCAATGTGGAGGTTCCTCAAAAAACTTAAAACAGAAATACCATTTGACTCAGGAATTCCACTCCTAGGAATTTCCCTGAAGAAAACAAGATTCCAGATTCCAAAAAGACATATGCACCCCTATGTTTGTCACAGTGCTATTTACAATGGCCAAAATATGGAAGCAACCTAAATATCCACCAGTAGATGAATGGATAAAGAAGATATGGTACATATACACAATGGAATATTATTCAGCCATAAGACAAAAACAAATCCTACCATTTGCAACAACATGGATGGAACTAGAGGGTATTATGCTCAGTGAAATAGCCAGGAAGAGAAAAACAATTACCAGATGATTTCACTCATATGTGGAGTATAACAACAAAGAAAAACTGAAGGAACAAAACAGCAGCAGAATCACAGAACCCAATAATGGACTAACAGTTACTAAAGAGAAAGTGACTGGGAGGATGGGTGGGAAGGGAGGGTTAAGGGCAGGGAAAAGAAAGGGGGCATTACAATTAGCATGTATAATGTGTGTGGGGGGGAACATGGGGAGGGCTGTACAACACAGAGAAGACAAGTAGTGATTCTACAGCATCTTACTATGCTGATGTACAGTGACTGTAATGGGGTGCAGGGGGACTTGGTGAAGGGGGGAGCCTAGTACATAATGTTCTGCATGTAATTGTATATTAATGATAAAAAAAGTGAGGAAAATTCCATAAAAAAGAACTTGTCCAAAGTCATACAGCTAATGCCATTACAAAACCACTTAGACTACCAATTCAGTTTGTTCAGATTTTGTTTCTTTCTGGATCACATAAACTAAAATCCAGTATAATGTGTGTGGGGGGGAACATGGGGAGGGCTGTACAACACAGAGAAGACAAGTAGTGATTCTACAGCATCTTACTATGCTGATGTACAGTGACTGTAATGGGGTGCAGGGGGACTTGGTGAAGGGGGGAGCCTAGTACATAATGTTCTGCATGTAATTGTATATTAATGATAAAAAAAGTGAGGAAAATTCCATAAAAAAGAACTTGTCCAAAGTCATACAGCTAATGAGAGTCTTAGAAGTTTGTATGTTTCTAGGAATTTATGCATTTCTTCTAGGTTGTCCAACTTTTTGGCATATAATTTTTGTAGAACTCTAGTATAATTTTTTGAATTTCTGTGGTGTCAGTTGTAACTTCTTTTTTTATTTCTGATTTTATGTCTTCTCTTTTCTTTCTTGATATGCCTGGCTAAATGTTTTTTTATTTTCAAACAGCTCTTGGTTTCACTGATGTTTTTCTATTGTCCTCTTTGTCTCTATTTTATTTATTTCTGCTCTAATCTTTATTATGTCCCTCCTGATACTGACTTTGGGCTTTGTTTGTTCTTCTTTTTCTGGGTCATTTAGTTGTAAGGTTAGATTATTTATTTCACATTGTTCTCTTGAGTTAGGCCTGTATTGCTATAAACATCCCTTGTAGAACTGCTTTTTCTGTGTTCCACATATTTTGAACCTGTGTGTTTCTATTTTCATTTGTTTCTATCTATTTTTTATTTCTTTTTGATTTGTTCATTAACTCATTGGTTGTCTATCAGGATGTTGCTTAGCCTCAACTTGTTTGTGTTGTTTCCAGTATTTTTTTCTTGTGATTGATTTCTAATTTCATACTATAGTGGTAGAAAAGATGCCTAATATGATTTTAATCTTTTTAAACCTACTGAGACTTGTTTTGTGGCCTAACAAGTCTATCCTAGGGATCTATCCTAGAGAGTGTTCTATGTGCACCCGAAAAGAATGTGTATTCTGTTGATTTTGTGGAATGTTCTGTATATGTTCTCTCACTATTACTTTCTTTAGTCCTATCATTTAAGCTGCTCCTTCAAGGGGATGAAAAGATGCTCTATCTTCTAAAACAGATTGGGTCTATACTAGTGTGTATTTCTATATACTAATAGGACAAATGACATTGCTTAGGAAGCTCAAATATCTTTATCAAGATATGTATCATTTTCTCTATGTCTGTATCTATATACCTACGTCTACCTGTACATCTATATCTATATTATATATGTGATACAGGCTGAGTGAAAAATTATTAGTGAGTAAAGACTGATATCACAAAGCAATCTTCTATTGAGAAAGTTATTTATTGATCCTACTTTCATGTATTTTTCAAAACTTACATGAAAAGCATTAAGCTAGTTACTGGGAATAATATTGAAATTTATTGTTTATATTAGACCACTCTATACTCCCTACAATGTCAATCACCTCTTCTACGTTTTCCTTTTTTTTGTAGCTTGTGGAATTCTAGACATACTATTTATTTTATTATTTTTTTATTTGTGTGTTCTTGCCCGAATATAAGTTCCACAAAGGCAGATATTTTTGCTTTGTTCACTGTTATATACTAAGCACCTAGAAGAATGCCTGGTACATATTGCACTCTCAATAAAAATATGTGGAAATAAATTGTATTTCTGTGATGTAATGCCTTTTATGAAAGGTTTTAGTATGGTTGGAAATCCAGGGAAGCTTATGAGAGAGACTTCAAAAAACTTAATCAGTTACTTCAAAAAAGAAAGTTTGGCCAACAATGTGAAGTGTTGTTGAAGGATCAAATAAAAGGTGCAGTAAAACAAGTTTCTGTTTTTAGGATCAGACCATTCGGACAAGTTAAAAAGGGGAGCAAAATCACGATGTTTACTTTTTCTGTTTTCACAATAGAAAGTATCATTGTTAAATTTTTTTATTAGGATTTTAAAAACAGCAGAGAGAAGTTCAGTTCAAATGAAGAATTAGTGTGAGATGGGTCATGTGAGAAATAGTATCTAACATTTGTTCAGCTTAAGTCCTTGAAACAAAAGGGTTTATGAAGATAGGGAAAGAGGAGGGAATGTGGCAGCACTAAGTGATATGTACTTTTGGACCACTCTTTTAATTCTTGAAAAGAGTACAATATATTTTCAAAGGACAAAGTTAGAGACTGATATTCTTCACCTAGGAGATAAGGATATTCCTACATACATTTAGTGGACTGAAATTTCAGTGTTTTTCAGACTGTACACAGTAGAAAAGAAAATTTAATGAGAAAAAACTAATCTGCAAAAATTTTTTAAATAGATAAACTTCATTTTCTTCAAATTCACTTCCTTCTCCACACAGGAAAGACTCTACACATAGTGGCTCTGCCAAGGTTTTAACATTCAGTAATATCCCACCAGTGCACACTAAAGAAAATGGAAAGCAAATGCCATGCCAAGATTAGACGTTTGTAGTTCTGTCTGCTTTTCCAACTCTCATCATACTCAGACACTAGGGACTGAAACAACATCATTTTAAACGTAAAAGTAAATTTTGTCATGTGAAAATTGCAGATGAAATAAATCCTAAATAAGCATGCCCTTTTCTCTTAGGACAAAAAATAAATAAACTGGATTATAAAGATCAAATTACCCCACTGTTTGAGACATGTTCAAATATTCAGTTCTGCACTATGCATTTGCAATTTATGCATTCTTTATTACACTTCTGTTTTTGTCATGTACTAATACTAGATAAACAGATTCGCTGCAAAATAAACTCTGTTTAAGTGATTTTAAGGTTAGGACACACACATATGAAAGCCAGCAAATGCAAATTGAAGCTGCTGCTTGGTGCTTAGACTGCCCTGTTGGGACAAGAAAACACATTCTCAAATGCACTGAAAGGGATCAAAATTAAAAGCATGTCCAGAAAACTGTCTTTATTTTTCTCATCTTTGCAAACATTAGAAACATTAAGTACAGTTCTTTGAATTTTTGTGAAAAAATAAAAGTCTAATTCTAAGAAGTACAAAAATCAGCGGAAGAGAAATAAATGAGTGTGTATATTTTACATGTTTAATTAAAAAATACTAAATAGCCAATATTTTTCTCTCTTTTGAAAGTGTTTATAATTCAAATAAATGACAAGGTGAAAATGATGGTAACTGCATACTGTTTTATGCCTATAGATCCCTAAGAATTATTAAGATGTGACTCATTCCATTTTTTTTGGTAGCAGGCTTATTGAAAATATAATACACAGACCATATAATTTACCTATTTAGAATATATAATATTCTTAGTACTAATTTAGTACTTACTTTAGTACTAAAATTTACTGTATTCATATACTAAATCTTGCAACCATCATCACAATGAATTTTAAGTGTTTTCATCACTACAATACCAAACACTATGCTATTTAATTATTACCTCTCAGCCCCCAGTAACTACTGATCTACTTTCTTCTGTCATTGTAGATTTTCCTGTTCTAGACAATTCATATAAGTTAAATGATATAACATCTAGTTTTTTGTGTCTGGCTTAATACTTTTTTTAAGGTTCATTCATTTTCTAGCATGTGTCAATTCTTTTTTTTTGCTGAGCAATATCCTAGTGTATGGATACATCAGACATTATTTATCCATTCATTAGTTGGTGAGTATTTGGGTTGTTTCCACCTTTTGTATAATGTGAATACAGTTGCTATGAACATTACTGTACAAATATTTGTATGGGCATAATATATTTATTCCTCTTGGCTATATACCTAGAATTGGAATTGCTGGGCCAAATGATAACTCAATATTTAATATTTTGAGGAACAGGAAGACTATTCTGTGAAGCACACTATTTGCATTCCCATCCTCAGTAGATGAGAATTCTAATCTTTGTACATACTCACCAATACTTCTTAAAATCTGTGTAAATTAATGGTTTCTGTGAAATTTCAGAAGTATTCAGCCATTATTTCTTTGAATATTTATTCTTCTCCGTTCGTTCTCTCTCTCTCTCTCTCTCTCTCTCTCTCTCTCTCTCTCTCTCTCTCTCTCTCTCTCTCTCCTCTTTCTGGCATTTCCTCTAAGTTGGTGCTCTTAATGGTGCCCTGCTTTTCTCTGAGGGTCTCTTCATTTTTCTTCATTCCTTTTCCTTTCTGTTCTTCGTATTACATAATATCTGTCAGTCTATCTTCACATTCATTAATTGTTTCTCCTACAAATTCAAATCTACTATTGAGCTCCTCTAGTGAATTATTTCATTTTACTTATATACCTTTCAACTCCAGTATTTCAATTTGGGTCTTCCCTTCCCTGCCCCCCAATACTTTCTGTCTCTTTATTGACATTCTCTATTTAGTGAGAAACTTTGTTATCAAGTCTTCCTTTATTTATTTAAACACATAAAATATGACTTATATTTGATAGAATATTGCTTATTAAAATGCAAAATAAAAAGTATTTACAACCTTTGAACCTATGTAGCCTCTGATTTGTTTCGAATAGTCTGATAAATGAGTACATTTTTAAAATTCATTGTCACAATTCATACATAAGGCATAGAATACATAGCTCATGAGGAAAAAAACTATTCAGAATCACTAAAAGCTAATGTTCTCTTTTCATCATGAAAAATATTTTAGTAGTTATCATTAATAGTACTTATATAAATTTAAGGTATCAGATTGTATTTACTCAAAGTGTTCATTTTATTTTTCATCATATTAACTTTGAAAAAATCAGTTACTAAACTTACTTTTGGTAATACATTGTTTTTTCTGCTTGTCTTTTCTGATTAAGAAATATTTCATGGAAGACTGCCAAGGGACAATAGAAAATCAGGATATAGCCAGTCTCCTCTGATTATATACACAAGCACGTTTCCATCTAATTCCTGAATACCATGTCATTTTAAAAATTACAATCAAATGACTATATTAAGCCAATTTTACCTTTTTATTAAATGTGGCATTAGTTTGGTCCTAATAGTACAATTTACAAAAGAAACCAATACCCTTTTTGCCCATAATTTGTCTCTTTCTTTGCCTTATCTAATACATGTGATTTATGTCATTTAAAGTTCATTATTTTTCTTTCTGTTTATTATCATGCCATCAACAAACATATATCAAGTACCTAAACACACACAGATCCTAGTTACCAAATTTTAAAAGGCTGTTAATGCCCCTTCCCAGCTAACAAAATCAAATAAAATCTATACTGACAAAACAGATCAAATTGATAGATAGCTGATATA
This sequence comes from Manis javanica, assembly GCF_040802235.1. NCBI lineage: Eukaryota > Metazoa > Chordata > Mammalia > Pholidota > Manidae > Manis > Manis javanica. The sequence continues at coordinate 120,802,672 of NC_133160.1, read as the reverse complement.
GTACAAATCCCCACAAGTGCATTAGTACTCATGCACACACATACACAAACACACATTTGCTCACAGTAGAGACAAGCATACATGGTGACAAAAATCCTACAATTTTAAAACCAAATTTGTATGCTAAGTATTCCAGAAAAGCAGGTTAAATAAGCATTGACTTCTTTTTATAGATTCCCCAATTTAAATAGCTACAATAAAGCCATCTGGGCATATCCACAGATGCACAGTTTGGCAGTAAGCACAGCAGTTTACAGAAGGTCATATGCTAGGTTTGGACATCCCAGCATTCCCTATACACTAAATTTTCAAAACCAGACTATGAAGAAAAAAGTTGTGAGTTTATTGCACATGTATAGTTAGCAATATTTTTGCATTTGACATATTTGAAATCAGTTGTGGTTTAAGGATGCAGTTATGTGCTTTCTAACCCTGTACTGAACACATCATGGGAAGTCATTTTAGAGTAACTACCTCATAAGCCATAGTTCTGCAAGTCAAGTCAGTTCCTTAAATGGGTAGTTCAGACTTGTACCTTGACTAATTTTATGATTCAGTCCCTAATTAGACTTAATTTCTCTTGTTTTTGAAAATATAATATTTCCTTAATGAATATACAGTTTTGAATAGAAATAAATTAAGACAAAAAGTTTTATTACATAGTTGCTTGACCAAGGGTGACTTTCTCCCCAGGGGACATTTGGAAATGTCTGGATGCATTTTTTTTAGTTGAAGTATACTTGATATACAGAATTGGTTTCAAGAATACAACATAATAATTTGACAGTTATATAAATTAGTAAATGTTCACTCCAATAAATGTAGTTTCTATTAATAAATAATTACAGTGTTTTAAACTATATTCTCTATGCTGTACTTTCACCATGATTAATTTATATTATAATTGAGATTTTGTTTTGACTGTCCTAACAGAAGCAAGGTTTGGTACAGGTACATGGCACATAGAGGCCAAGTGGGCCAGTGAACTTTCTGCAATGCACAGGATAGTCTTCTTGTTCTCCAGCAAAAAAATGTCAATAATCCTGAGGTTGAAAATCCTGTTATGTGTAATATTTGATGATGACATTTGTAAATACATGATGACGAGTTTGGTATGCTATGTGTAAGTACCAGGAGGCTTCACTGGGTAGGCCTAAAAGCAGACTGAAGATGGCAGAATAAAGAGCCAGTGAACCTGGAGTCTGATTGCTACAAAGTATTCAATCTGAATAAGATAAAAAGAGATGGATTAATAATAATAAATGGCACCTCAGTGTCATGTGAGACAATTTAAGGAGATCTCAAAGACAACAAACATGTAGTTGGAATTTCAGAGGGAGAGAATGAGTCAGAAAAAATAACTAAGACCAAAATGGTTAAACATTTTCCAAATTTAGTGATGAACATCAATCTAAAAATCTAACAAGTTCAGTGAATCTCAAGAAGGTTAAAAACAAAGGAAAAGCATAGTCAAGTCTTTAAAAGTAAAAGAAAGAGAAAAATCTTCAAGATAAGGAAAAAAACATGACTCTAATTAAAAGGAACCTAGTAAAAAGATGAACCTAGTTAAAAGGAAGAAAAGAAAAAAAATCCTGTTTTCCCAAAATTCTGTTTCAGAGAACATATCCTTCAAAATACAAGTGAAATTAAGACATTTTATGATATATAGAAACTGAATCTGTTGCTATCAAACTTCTCTACCAGGAATAAATGAGAAACTTAATCCAAAAACATCTGGAAAAAAACTAGATCTAAAAGAAGAAATTAAAAGCACCAAAAATATAAATAAGTGGTAAATTTAAAATGATACTTATTTTCTGTTATGTAATGTAAAAAAATTGTTATTTAAAACAGATAATGCCATCATTATTGAGGTTATATTATTTGTAAAATTAAAATAGCCAATGCATGGTGGATGATGATGTAATTTTATTGTTGTAGAGTTTAAAACTTCCAAAACTGTGAATATGAAATGATAGGATAATAACTTTAGGTACAGTGGTTTAAATAAAGTTAACTTTAAGATAAGTTAAAGATGCATTTCATAATTCCTAGAGCAACCACTAAAATATAATTAAAGTACATTTGGCTAAAAATCCAGTATCGATAATAAAGACCATCTACAAATGTTAGAAAAATCGAAAGGAAAGCAATAAAAAAAACAGAAACAAAGGGAGATGAAAAAACACACGAACAGCAAATATTTAGATGTAAATATATCAATTGCTATGCTAAACATAACAAACTGAACATTTCATTTAGAAGGTACAGATCATTTAACACAATAAAAAAAATAAGATCCAACTATCAATAGTCTGAAACAAATGCACTTTAAGTATAAAGAAACACATAAATAGAAGGTAAAGTGTGGGAAAAGATACATCATTCCAATAATAAACATAAGATAGGTAGTTCCGCAATGTTAATACAGGGAAAGTAGACTTCAAGATAAAGAGTATTATCAGAGATAAAAGAACATGTTGTATTTATAAAGGGTTCCTTTCAACAGGAAGACATAAAATTCCAAATGTATCTACATCTAATAACAGAACTTCAAAATACATGATGAAAAATTGACAGCACTAAAGGGAGAAAAAAGACAGATAATTTTCATAAGCTTTTGTTTTATCTTGTCTCTAGTTACCAACATATTTATCAGGCAGAACTAATATAGGCTCAGTGAATAACTTTTGTTATTGTACTAATGAAGCAGAACAGCAGAAATTTAAGAGATAATAATCTTAAAAATGACCTATTTCTACCTAGAATATTTAATTCAGTGGGTACATGTGTTTTAACCAGGAAATCCGACTCATATTATTTGAATCATTTTAAGCTATAAACAATATCAAGTGTATTGGCATTCTCTGAGCACTCAATGACTGATAGAGAAAAATTTGTCCTGACAAGTGGTAAACAGAGCCAACTTGGAATTCATTAATTTACTATGGATAAACAAAAAATCTTTATGGTAAACATAGAAATTTTTGTTAACTAAATTAGAGTGGTCACATAGACTTAAAGTAGAACAATCTGTGACTTTGCTGAGCTTTCAACCTCAGTAACAGCTCTTTGTTTTCAACACAAATTGATAGAAATATTGTGTTCCTGATCTATTATTTTTACAAGGTGAGCAACAATGTGTATCCCAGTGTCTTCCAAAAATGTTTGGACCATACCCCACATTAAATAACAAATTCTAGATTGCTACTCAAAACACACACACATGTACACACATTCACACTCATTCACTCATACAGAAACCTGAAATTTAAAAATGTTTCATGAGTAATATACCCCCTCACAATGCATAAATGGTTATCTGCTCTATTCTGTTCTATTCTGTTCTGTTCTATTCTATTCTATTCTATTCTATTCTATTCTATTCTATTCTATTCTATTATTTATTAATGCTGGGATTAAACCATTAAATTTATTCCATGATCCACTGATATGTCATGAACCCCAATTTTAAAATCAACATTTAGATTATAATGAGCATATTTGGTCAGATTAAGCCACCAAATGTACAATAAAAAGTGTTCTAAAATCACACTGCATTAAATTATTTAGATTATTACATTGTGAACAGAAGTTTTTAACTAGGTTCTATTTAATTAGAAAAAAATTAATAGCTTGATTCTTTTTATTTGCCTGACATAAGTGTGATTTGCAGTGGCTACTCAATATCTGTAACCCCTTCTCTTCTTGAATAAATGGGTTGTATGTACAAAAAGCATTTCTTTAATGAGTCTTGAGAAGTTGATATGTAATGAGATGTGTAAAATAAAGGAGAATTGGAAATATAGATGAAAAGAATTGGAGTAGAATAAGATCAAGAGAAAATCCTTCAGAGGAGTAAAAGAAAAAAATAAGTATAAAATATTTGACAAATCAAGAAAAAAGATAAGAAATGGGATGCTATCTCTGTGAAATGAGAAAAATGTCAATATCAGGAGCCTTTCAAGGGCAAAATTTACTAATAATGATATCATAAAAAGTAACAAGCACTTCTTACTTGTCAAGCAATTTTTAGGAACTGAACATGTACTAACTCAATTATTGTTTCATAACAACCCTAGAAGGAGGTGCAGTTATTATCTCCATTTCATAGAAGAGCAAACCAACGTAAGGCTTCAAAATCCTGCAGCCTGTAAGTGATGGAGCCATGATATAAGCACAAATTTTCTAGCCCCAAGGCCCACACTCTTAATTACCACCTCAGATTCCACAGTTACCACATTGTGAGCTGTATAAAATTATATCCATGTTGTGAATGAGGAGCTTTATTTAGGGTCACACAAGTCAGTAAATGACAGAACCATGCTTCAAACCCACATGAATGTAAGCTTAAAGCTTGTTTTCTTAAGAACCATTTTCCATACAGACTTACTATGACATTGACTGTGCCCCACACACTCTGGTACGTTCCATTTTGTGATAATACTTTTTAATTCTCACAAAGAGCTTATGGAAAGCTCCTACTATCAATTCCATACTGTGTATATATGGAGATATTCAGATGCAAATGGCTTAACAGCTTATATAAGGTCACACAGGTAGTAAAAAGTAGAAGAACCTGGATTCAAACCTAGGCCATCTGACTTGAGTGCATTTAACCAAAATGGTGTAAGGATCATCAGTAAGGATATTCCACAGGATATGGAAATACTTTCCAATGGAGAGAATTAAGGATCGTGGTAGAGGAAAAAGACCATATTTGCTGGAGGATATTTGTAGCTATTTTATTTACAGTGAAATAACTGTGAGATATTATTAGTTCCAGCAAGAATCTTACATAGATCTAAGGTTATGGAAAGTGCTTATGTAAGTACAATTAAGAACTGTGAACCTAGTTAGAAGAAGTCGATCTTTAACATATGAACAGAAAAGGGTCAGGACTGGTTACTGGGGACAGTGAAAACCCTCTACATTTCTTACTTCATATCAAAGACCAAGATAAATTCCTGATAGGTTAAGTATGAACAAAAAAATTTAAAAAAAAACAAAATATGAGTGAATTTGTATTATATCTAAGGTATTTTGGAGGCACAGAAAAGGTAAAAAAAAACTCATTAACAATCAATAAAAATGTGTATATTAAAAAAGAGCATCTTAATATAAGCAAGTATAATCAAGCAGGAAATCTACAAAAACTAAGAATTTGAAAATATGACCAAGCAAGTGTTGATAAGCTTAATCAACAAAATGCTCAAAAAAATTAACATGAAATACACTAAAATATGGTAGGAAAATAGACTGCAAAAGGAAAAGGAGAGACAGTGGTACTTTATGAGCAGAAAAAAAAAGCTTTAATCATTCATGGACATGGAAGGTTATAAAAGAATGGTTTCCTTTATGTGGCTTCAAAATAATTGAGACTTCAGTCTCTGAAAACTGACAGATGTGGGTTGGAATCCAGACTCACTTGACCTCCTAGTAGTTTTAGTTAGCTTTAAAAGTTCCTTCAGATATATAACTGCCTTCAACAATTACCCCATCTATTTAATTGCATTCTGTTTCTCTCTTGGGGAAGTTTTCAGTTACAATTTCTACATGGTTTTCTCACAGTACTTATCCTTGTGGACTTGCCTTATATATATTTCTTGTAAGTACTTTGCATCCCTCCTGTCTTCCTTCTATTCTCTTATCCATCTCTTCCTCTTTTATTGGCCTATCCTTATATCTTGAAGATTATTTAATGGAAGATACATAGAAAATTAGCATAATTAGTACATATGAAAGAGACAATATGAGCATGAGAGGTGAGTCAAAGGTGGAAATGTTTGGAGATAGTTCTAGGATGTAACATTGCCATATATAATATAACACTCAGTTAAATACTAATTTCTGACCCAATACTAATGGCTGACCCTTCCAAGTCAGGTATGACTTGGAAGATTTACTGCAAGGATGGGTCATCAGGGGAAACAGATTGGATTTATGATTATGTATCATCTAAAGAGATAGAAGTCTAGAAAAACATATTTATTTATTAATGGAACCAGTAGGATGATACAGTATGTGAAGTCAAAGGTATGCCAAACATATTAGATGAAATGGATGCAATTACACAGGCTGAAATTCTGTTAGGATAATGTAAACCACTTGGAAGAGTGGTTTAATCAACATTTTGTTGAAACCAGTGGTTGTATCAAGCTCTCTTGGTAGACACCAGAATATTTCTCCTAGAAAATTTTATGTGTAAAATCAATATGTAAAATAGACAGCAATGAAACTGCAATGGTGGAAGGAACTGAGGGGCTCAAAGTCTCAATAAGAACCAGATTAGAAATTTAGCAGCCTTAAACACTGAAATAATGATGGCTTGCCTCACTGCATAAACTCACACATACACCCACAAAATGTAAAATAATTTGATATCTCAAAATGTCAATTCCTAATTCTTCTTTTCAAATATGTTTAAAAATATTTCCCATCTTTTCAAATACTTGCTTTTTACTGGTAGTTTATACAAGACAAAGCATACATCCTGTATAATTCAGCAATGGTGAAGGCTGAGATGTCTCTTCTGAGTCCTCCAAAGGGTGTTCTAAAGAGCACGGAAGGATTTGATTAAGAATATATTTGAGGAGAAAAAAGATGGTGTCGTGAGAAGTGAGGCAGAAATCTCCTACCAAAATCACATATAATATGAAAATACAGCAAATACAACTACTCCCAAAAGAGTGACCAGAAACAAGATTGCACCAGTCAGTCTACATCTTGGAGAACAGAACATCTCATGGAAACGGGTAAAGTAATAAAGCCACGACCCAGCAGGATGCGAGCCCTCCCCACACCCCAGCTCACTGATGGGAGGAAGAGAATCAGAGTCCGGAGGGAGTAGAAGCCCAGGAATGCTGAATACCCAGCCTTAGAAATCTACTCTGGGAGCACAAACCCACATTTCATGGTGCTCTAGAGATTACAGGGGGTGCAAACCAAAGTCAGAGACTGAGACTGCAAACAGGTTCCCAAATTGCACTGCCCTGGGACAAAAGAAAGGTAGGTGCTTTGAAAGACTTTCCAACAGTGAGCGGGCTGCTAAAGGGACAAGGGTTCAGGAGAAAGAACAGGTGGACAAAATAATCCCAGCACACTCAGCCCAACAGGTTGAGAACATTCAGGAGCTTCAGATACTTCATCCCCATGGCTGGCAATGCAGCCCTGAGGCCCCCCACTGTGATAAGCACCCTGTCACTTCTTCCTCCAAGCCAGCACCTGATGTAAACCCTCTGTCCCCACTATTGCTCCAGACCAGCCAGAGGGGAGCCCTGCCTACAGCAACTACACAGCTTAACACAGAGGTTGCTCCTTGTGCATAGCTCATTGGCCCTGACAGTGGAGGCAGGCACTGCAGCTGGAAAGCAGGAAAGGACTCTGTCCTCCCAGAAGGCATCGGTGCCACTAGCCTGCAACCCGCCATCACTCCAGGCTAGCCAGAGGGCAGTCCCACCTACAACAGCTTAGGGCCTTAATACAGAGCCTGTTCCCTTCGGTGGCTCACTTGCCCTGACAGCGGAGGCAGGTACTGCAGCAGGTAAGCTGGAAAGGGTCTGCTCTTTAGGGTAGGCAACAGCCCGCTTGACTGCTATGACTGCCATCAGCCCCAGGAACTGGGCAGCTCCAAACAGCAGAGCTTCTGGGCACTAGAGGGCGCCACCTATACAAACCTAATATTTCTCACAATCCAATAGAATTACCAAAAGGCAGAAGAACTTTGTTCAATCCAAAATCCCTAAAACAGCAGAAAGAGGGCTCAGTAAGGCTGAAATAACCAATTTTCCTTAAAAAGAATTCAAAATAAAAGTAGTAAGCATGCTAATGGAGCTAAAGAAAAATATTCAAGAGCTAAGGGGCAAATTTAGGAAAGAAATAGACACCTTTAAAAATACATTAGCTGAAATGAAACATACAATGGAAGTATTTCAAAGCAGATTAGATGAGGTAGAGGAGAGAGTAAATGGAATAGAAATTAGAGAACAGGAATACAAAGAAGCTGAGGCACAGAGAGAAAAAAAGGATCTCTAGGAATGAAAGAATATTAAGAGAACTGTGACCAATCCAAACAGAACAATATTTGCATTATAAGGGTACCAGAAGAAGAGGAGAGAGCAAAAGGGTTACAAAGTGTCTTTGAAGAAATAATTACTGAAAAATTCCTCAATCTGGGAAAGGCAATAGCCTTTTAAGCCATTGAAGTACACAGATCTCCCAACACAAGGGACTCAAGGAAGACAACACCAAGGCATATAATAATTAAAATGACAAAGATCAAGGACAAAGACAGAGTATTAAAAGCAGCCAGACAAAGAAAAAAGATCACCTATAAGGAAAACCCATGAGGCTATTATCAGACTTCTCAACAGAAACCTTACAGGCCAGAAGGGAGTGGCATGATGTATTCAGTGCAATGAAACAGAAGAGCCTAGAACCAAGAATACTCTACCCAATAAGATCATTTAAATTTGAAGGACAGATTAAATAATACCCAGATAAGCAAAAGGTGATGGAATTTACCTCCCACAAACCATCTCTACAGTGTATTTTAAAGGAGCTTCTGTAGATGGAAGTGCTCCAGAGGCTAAATACCTGCCACCAGAGAAAATAAAACCAAAGTAAAGGAAGTAGCACAATTAATTACTAACCAGATGCAAAATTAAATCAGCTACCTACAAAGTCAGTCAAGGGATAAACAAAGAGTACAGACTATGACAGTTAATATGGAAAGAGTAGAGGAGGAAGAAAAAGAACGGAGAAAAAAAGAATCTTCAGATTGTGTGTATAATAGCATAATAAGCAAGTTAACTTAGATTGTTAGATAGAAAGAAGCTGCCCTTAAACCTTTGGTAACCACGAATCCAAAGTCTGCAATGGTTAATAAATACATATCTATTGATAATCATCCTAAATGTAAATGCACTGAATACACCAAGAGTTACAGAATGGATATAAAAGCAAGACCCATCTATATGCTGCCTACAAGAGACTCACTTCAAACACAAAGACATACATAGACTATAAGTGAAGGGACAGAAAAAGATGTTTCATGCAAACAATCAGAAGAAAAAAGCAGGAGTTGCAATAATTGTATCAAATAAAATAGTCTTTAAAACAAAGAAAGTAACAAAGACAAAGAATGACATATTATAATGAAAAAGGGGTCAGTCCAACAAAAGGATATAACTATTATAAATATCTATACACCTAACATAAGAAAACTCAAATATGGACAACAAATATTAAGAAAATTAAAGGGGAAATAGAATGCAATGCATTCATTTTTGGAGACTTCAACACATCACTCACTCCGATGGAAAGATCAACCAGAGAAAGAATAAGTAAGGAGACAGAGACACTGAACAACACATTGGAAGAGATGGACCTTACAGACATCTGTCAAACACTCCAATGAAAAGCAGCAGGATACATACTCTTCTCAAGTTTACATGGGACATTTTCCAGAATTGACCACATACTAGGCCACAAAAAGAACCTCAGCAAATTCAGAAAGGTTGAAATTGTACCAACCAACTTCTCAGATCACAAAGTATGAAACTAGAAATAAATTGTACAAAGAAAACAAAAAGGCTCATAAAAGCATGGAGGCTTAACCACATACTCCTAAATAATCAATGGATCAATCACCAAATTAAAACAGAGACCAAGCAATATATGGAGACAAACGAAAACAACAGCTAAATGCCACAACTTCTGTGGGACAGAGCAAAGTCAGTTCTAAGAGGAAAGTATGTAGCAATTCAGGTCTAGTTAAAGAAGGAAGAAAAATCCCAAATGAAGTCTAAATTCACAATTAATGAAACAAAAAAAAATAAACAAATGAGACCCAAAGTCAGTAGAAAGAGGGACATAATAAAGATCAGAGGAGAAATAAATAAAACTGAGAATAATAAAACAATAGAAAGAAACAATAAAAGCAGGAGTTGGTTCTTTGAGAAAATTTACAAAATACATAAACACCTAGTCAGATTTATCAAGAAAAGAAGAGAGTCTACACATATAAACAGAATCAGAATTGAGAAAGGAAAAATCACTATAGACACCACAAAAATACAAATAATTACTAGATAATACTATGAAAAATTTCTACTAACAAATTGGATAACCTAGAAGAAATAGAAAACTTTCTAGAAAAATACAAACTTTTAAGACTGACCCAAAAAGAAACAGAAAATTTTAACAGACCAATTGTCAATAATGAAATTGAACTGATAATCAGAAAAATACCCAAGAACAAAACTACCATACTAGATAGCTTCACTGTTGAATTTTATCAGACATTTAGAAAAGATCTAATACCCATCTTTCTTAAAGTTTTGCAAAAAGTAGAAGAGGAAGGAATACTTCCACACTCATTCTATGAGGCCAGCATCACACTAATACCATAATCAGATTAATTACAGACCAATATCCCTGATAACATAGATGCAAAAATACTCAACAAAATATTAGTAAACTGAATTCAAAAATATATCAAAAGAATCATCCTTCATGATCAAGTGGGATTCATTCCAGGGATGCAAAGATTGTAGAACATTTGAAAATCCATCAACATTATCCACCACATCAATAAAAAGAGGGACAAAAATCACATGATCATTTCCATGGAGATGCTGAAAAAGCATTTGACAAAATTGAACAACCATTCATGATAAAAACTTTCAGTGGAATGGGTATAAAGGCCAAGTGCCTCAACATTATAAAGGCTATGTATGACAAACCCACAGCCAACATCATACTTAACAGCGAGAAGCTGAAAGCTTTTCCTTTAAGATAAGGAACAAGACAAGGATGCTCACTCTCCCCACTTTTATTCAACATAGTTCTGGAGGTCCTAGCCATGGCAATCAGATAAAACAAAGAAATGAAAGGCATCCAGATTGGCATGGAAGAAGTTAAACTGTCACTGTTTGCAGATGACATGATATTGTACATAAAAACCCTAAAGAATCCATTCCAATTCTACTAGAACTAATATCGGAATTCAGCAAAGTTGCAGGATAAAAAATTAATACACAGAAATCTGTTGCCTTCCTGTGTACTAATGATGAACTAGCAGAAAGAGAAATTGGTAAAACAATTCCATTCACAACTGCATCAAAAAGAATAAAATATCTAGGAATAAAACTAACCAAGGAAGTGAAAGAGCTATACCCTGAAAACTACAAGACACTTGAAAGAAATTAAAGAGGACACCAATAAATGGAAATACATCCCATTCTCTTCTATAGGAAGAATTAATATTATCAAAATGGCCATCCACCTAAAACAATCTACAGATTCAATGCAATTCCTATCAGAATACTGACAGCATTCTTCAATGAATTGGACAAATAGTTCAAAAATTCATATGGAACCACAAAAGACCCTGAATAGACAAAGCAATCCTGAGAAGGAAGACTAAAGCAGGGGTATTATGCTCCCCAAATTCAAACTCTACTACAAAGCCATAGTAATCCAGACAATTTGGTACTGGCACTAAACAGAACCATAGATCAATGGAATAGAATAGAGAGCCCAGATATTAACCCACACATATATTGCTGATTAATGTGTGATAAATGAGCCATGGATATACAATGGAGATATGGCAGCCTCTTCAACAACTGGCATTGTTAAAACTGGGCAGCTATATGTAAGAGAACAAAAGTGGATTACTGTCTAACTCCATACACAAAAGTGAACTCGAAATGGATCAAAGACCTGAATTTAAGTCATGAGATGATAAACTTTTAGAAGAAGACATTGGCAAAAATCTCTTGAATAGAAACAAGCAATTTTTAAATGAAAACATCTCCTTGGGAAAGGGAAACAAAACCAAAAATGAACAAATGGGACTATGTCAAACTAAAAAGCTTCTGTAGAGCAAAGAACACCAATAGTAGAACAAAAAGACATCCTACAGTATGGGAGAATATATTCATATATGACATATCCGCTAAGGGGATAACAAACAAAATATATAAATAGCTAACATGCCTCAACACTCAAAAAACAAATAACCCTATTAAAAAATCGGTGGAGGATCTGAACAGATACTTCTCCAAAGAAGAAATTCAGATGGCCAACATGCACATGAAAAGATGCTCCACATCACTAATTACCAGGGAAATGCAAATTAAAAGCACAATGAGATATCACCTCATACCAACTAGGATGGCCAACATCCAAATGACAAGCAACACCAAATGCTGGGGAGGATACAGAGAAAGTGGAACTCTCCTACACTGCTGGTGGGAATGTAAGTTAGTTCAACCATTGTGGAAAGCAATATGGAGATTCCTCAAAAACTAAAAATAGAAATACCATTTGACCCAGGAATTTCACTCCCAGGAATTTACCCTAAGAATGCAGGAGCCCAGTTTGAAAAAGACATATACACCCCTATGTTTATCACAGCACTATTTACAATAGCCAAGAAATGAAGCAACCTAAGTGTCCATCAGTAGATGAACGGATAAAGAAGAGGTGGTACATATACACAATAAAATATTCAGCCATAAGAAGAAAACAAATCCTACCATTTGCAGCAACATGGATGGAGCTAGAGGGTATTATACTCAGTGAAATAAGCCAGGCAGAGAAAGACAAGTACCAAATGATTTCACTCATCTGTAGAGTATAACAACAAAGCAAAAACTGAGGGAATGAAACAGCAGCAGACTCACAGAATCCAAGAATGGACTAGCGGTTACCAAAGGGAAAGGTGTTAGGGAGAGTGGGTGTGAAGGGTAGGAAAAGGGGATTAAGGGGTATTATGATTAGCACACATAATATGGCTGGGGCACTGGGAAGGTAGTATAGTGCAGAGAAGGCAAGGAGTGACTGTATTGCATCTTACTATGCTGATGGACAGTGACTGTAATGGGCATGTGGTGGGGACTTGATTAATAGAGGGGAATGTAGTAACCAAAATGCTGCTTATGTGAAACCTGAGCATAAGATTGTGTATCAATCATACCTTAATAAAAAGAAAAGAATATATTTGAGGCAATGGTATGTAAGTTCAGTAAAATGACTTGATCTGTAAGCAAAAGGAATAAAGGCTGTTAAGTGTAGAATCAAACACATTGGCTTTCCTGATTCTGGTGGCATCAGAACTAAAAAACTTATTTTACAAAATATAGTAAAGTTACACAGAAATTATCTAATTTTTGTGGTAGAGGATGTTATTACAGAGGAGATTTTTTAAAAAGTAACAAGAGTCCCATTTCTATTTCAAAGTGGCAAAATATGGGTATAATTTAAAATAGAATATAAAGACATCTCTCACATAAAGGAAGTATAAGGCTATAGGATTTAAGGAACATACGTAGTAATTTCCAATTGCAAAATCATGCAAAAAAATTTCAAAGGCGGAGAGTAGAAATTGAAGAAACAGGAGGCAATAGAAATAATTAATCTTCACCTACATTGTATAAGCCTTTCTAGATATAGGTGAATTTTGTCAACTCACCACTAACTGTTCTATTCACTTTGCTGTGTTTGATAACACTCAATGATAATTACATTTAATATGTCATATATATTCCTTGGCAAATGTGCCTCCAGAAATTAAAGGAGGAATATTGTTTAAAGGAGGCTGAGCTCCTATCTTAAAAATCTCTTTGCTCTGAAAACATTCTTTTCACTTAAACTGAATGCTTAGTGTGGCTTTGAAGGAATTGAATAAGACTTATTCACTGCTTTTCCCAGTGTCTTAAGAAGTGCATACCTGAAATTGTTTATAGAGCTTTTAAAGAAGATAAATGCAGAAATGATGACTAGCAGTCATATGTGAAATTTTATTTATCTAGGCAATATGCAAGTTCAATCTCTGAGTTTAAATGCATTTAGGTATGCATTGTCAACTCTCCATATACTCAGATCCAAAAAATAAAGGCTGCCAAGTGTGGAGTCAAACACACTGAGGAACCTCCATACTACTTTCCACAGTGGTTGAACTAATTTACATTCCCACCAGCAGTGTAAGAGGGTTCCCTTTTCTCTGCATCCTTGCCAGCATTTGTTGTTGCTTGTCTTTTGGATTTTGGCTATCCCAACTGGTGTGAGGTAATATCTCATTGTGGTTTTAATTTGCATTCTCCAAACACTGATTGTCATTTAGACAAAAGCAAGTACTAGGCTCTTTACCTTTTTGTAAATGTGTGCAAATCATTGAAATTCCCTGAAAAATATGAGGTAAGTATTATTATGCCCAGTTTATAGATAAGAAAACTGATATTGAGAAGGGTTAATTAGTCCCAAATACAAACAGCTATAAAGATGATAAATCCAAGATTTGAGTTTTGTTGGTCTTGTGAGTTAAATTCTAATGCTTTTATTATTGTTGCTGTATTTTTCTTGTTGTTCATTTTTACTCAGACTTTCTTAGGTCCCATTAGAAAATCAAACTATGTTCCCAGGACTCTCCTAATCCACCATCTTTCCCTGCTGCCAAGCCCCTTCCAATTAAACAGATTGGGAATTTTAAAATAATATTTCAAAGCAAAAGCCAAAACAAACCCAGTTTAACTTCATGGCAGATGTTCTAGTTCTAGGATGAATTAGTCATCAAATCTGCTTCTCTTTTGTATGTTTTTATTGTTGTTGATTTTGGAGAATAACAACAAATTAATGAATTGCCTTTCAAATCCCCCATGAAAACATGCTTCCAGGCATGGTCAGTAGGCCCAGGTGTGGTAGCAGAGTTAATCAGAATGTGCACATTAGACACATCTCAGAAGGCTGTGTGTCCAATGCAAATTTTCAAGTGCTTAATGTTTGCTCAGATGTGTGTGTTGATCGCAACAGTACAGAGGACAAAGCTGTGCTGTGAGTTTATGAGCATGCATGGAGCTTTTTTTGTGAACTCTGGAAAAAAACTGAATGAGATGAGGTGGAAAAATCTTTTCCTGATTCCTTTGGAATTGATTCTTATTGCATTAGCTGGTAGGATGAATTTCTTGCATAATAATTACATTGCTAGAATAGAATATTTATTTTGGCTTGATTCAGTGCATGGCATTCAATATATGTTGATGTGTCTACTAGCTCCATTCAAAGTACCCACTGTCAAATAAAATTCTAGTGTCATATGACAAACATATCTAATATTTTTGTGTACCATCTAGTGACTATACCATATCTTTAAAATGTTCTATAGTATCTGTTGGGGTTTTATGAGTATGGGAAAAATTGCAATATTTCCAGAATCTCTAGCCTGGTCTTAGTGCATCTCCATACCAATAGGTGTTTCCAAGGGGTGGAGAGCAGTAGTTCATCTCCATTATCAATAGGTAATTACAATGGGGAGTGAGGGCATATCTAGAGGGAGAGGTTGGATGGGGTTCGTTTTTGCAGCCGGGTGGTAAGAAACACAGGCAAACAGAAGTGGATGACTGCTTGCAAGCAATAAACAGATTTCTCTCTACAAGGGGTGGAGAAAAAAAATCCATTCTCTCATCCCCTCCTTTCCTGGTATATAATTGGTCTGGCATTTGCCAGTCACCAAGGACCCGCCCATGGAGTTCCTGCCAGAAGGTGTGAGCAGGGAAGTGGAGCACTAGTAGCAATTTGGAGAAGGCAGCAATTTGAGCAAGCTGTGAGCAATAAAAATGGTTTCTCCCAACCTACCCTTCCCCTTGACTTACTTCGGTTTCACCGGATTCATAGGGGTATTTTCTCTGGGAGGGGGACTTCGTTTCCCCCAGAGCTACAGGTGCTTTAGATTTATGATGAAAAGTATTCATTGATTCTAGAATTAGATTTGAATTAGGAAGTCACAAGTAGCACTGGACAACCTCAGACTTCTGTCAGTAAGAGGCCCCAGTGCATAGCAGGGAAAGTGAAGAATGGATGCATTTTACTGTTAGGAGTTTCCAAAATGAGAATCAAATTAGAGCTTAGCCACACATACTTAGTTCTTCTCCCAAACTCATCAGTCAAGTAAACTGGTTATCATTTGAAGATGTCAAATTCTCTGTCCATGATAGAATAACATATTCCTTTGTTGAAACAAAAACAAGCCACACAAAATTTTAAAATATACTAATTTGAAAATTGAACAGTTATAAAAAAAAAGTTAGCCAAGATATATAGCCCCTCTGAAAGTCTCTCTGCCTTTGTATCTCCACTGTCTGTCTCTCCTTTAAAGAATGCACGTAAAATTGCCTGTCTATGCAGTTCAGGCCAACACACTGAAGTACTATAAGGATTTAGTTTTGGCTTTAAAAAACACTACAGTTTCCACTAGAGAAGGCCCAAGAGACTTAAAAATGGTGAGAAACATACTTTCATGGGCCTTCACATTTGAACCGAGGGTGACCCAAACTATGTCTTAAGCAGATGTTTATATTTTACTCTAATGTGTTAGTTTCCTATTGTGGCTGTAAGGAATACCACAAGCTTAGTTGCTTAAAACAACACGTTTGCTGTCTTATAGGTCCAAATGCTAGAAATAAGATGATTTTTACTGAGCTAAAATCAATGTCAATAGAGTTCCATTCCATGTAGAGGTTTAGGGGAGAATCTATCTGCTTTTTCCAACATCTAGAAGTCATCCACATTCATTAGCTCATGGCCCCTTCCTCCATCTTCAAAGCCAGTGGTGTAGCATCTTGCAACTTTCTCTCTATGGACCTTAAAGAAACTCTTCTGTAAGTATCTTCTATAAGAATTTATGATAAGAATTCCATGATGACTTTGGGACCATCCTAATAATCCTGACAGTCTCCTCATCTCAAGGTCCTCAAATTTAATCATACCTACAAGCTCCCTTTTGCCATTATTAAGGCAACAAATTCACAGGTGACAGTGATTGAAACATGAATGCTTTGTGGGGAATATTTTTTCTGTCCACCTCACCTAAACATTTCATATAGCCAGAGGATGTGACTTTTGCTCATGTTATTATCCACAATACTTGATTCTAAAAAATCAGAAGTAAAAGCAGCCCTATAGAGTCATAAATTTTAAATGAAATATTTATCTAAGGGTAAAAGACAGAACATCACATAATAATCTCAACAGATACAGAAAAATCCAATACCCATCTGTAATAAAAATAATAACAAACTAGAAATAGAAGTGCCAGTCTAGAAATACACCCTTACATTTATGTTCAATTGATTTTTGACAAAGGTACCAAGGTAATTCAATAGGGAAAAATAGTCTTTATAACAAATTGTGTTTAGACAGAAGAATATCCACATGCAAAATACAAAGTTGGAGGTCTACCATACAACATATGCAGAAATTAATGCAAAATTGCATCATGGACCTAAATGTAAAAGGTAAAACTATTAAACTCTTAGAAGAAAATGGAGGAGTAGGTCTTTATGTCCTTGGGTCAGTAATGGTTTCTTGTATGTGACACCAAAAGCACAAGAAACAAAAGACAAACTTGATAAACTGGACTTCATCAAAGTACAATCTTTTGTTCTTTAAATGACAACCATAAACAAAGTGAAAAGACAACCTGTAGATGAGAAGAAGACATTTCAAGTGATATATCTGGTATCCAAATACATAAAGAACTCTTACAACTCAATAATAAGAGTACAAATATCTCTTGAAGTTCCTCATGTTAAGAACTAAGAAGAGACCATGACTGAAAATATTTTATAAAACTTTATAAAATTAAGATCGATTAATTTAGCCTGTCTTTGAAGTACAATTGTATAAAAAGAATCATAACTTTACTCCTCTTCATCTCATTACATAGCTCAAATAATACTACTAGTTTTGATTATCCTCATTAAGACCAGTAAGTACAAAGTGGAAATATCAAAGTATTTGGATTCAGATGAATCTCTATTCTGATCGTGGTTAGGTACTTAAATACCTGTGTGACTGCTGACAAATAATTTTATTCTCAGAATCCTTGTTTTGTTCTTCTATGAACTTAAACTTAATTATTTAATTGATATATTCTATAAATAATTATCAACCAATTGCTATAGCATTTTACTGTTTTAAGCTCAGGAAAAATTGTTAGGTATATAGCATTTAATATATTTCAGTAAACAGGCAGGATTACAGGAAGGATTATCAAAATTACTTGCACTCATCTCCTTACCTATCAGATACATAGTGAGCCTACATAAAAAGGAGATACCATTTTTTCTTTACATGCTAGTAGTGACTCACCTTACATCTGTAATATTACATGATACCTACGTCAGTTCAGCTCTTTTTTTTTACCCTTGAAGTTTTGGTTAGTTAATATGTGTGTGTTGCATGCTTTGAATAGGTCATTAGTAAAATTGGCATGAATGGATTTCTCTAATTTGTTAGCAATATTTAAAATATTGAGCCTGGCTTTGGGAATTACTGACAAATATATGGATATCATTTGCCATTACATTATCTAAATTATTAACAAAAAATGTGTCCATCTCTGGCCATTGAGCTAAATTCTCTTTAGTTAGCCAACTCTTTCAGTGATTCTGAAACCAAATTTATAAAATAACTTGTGATTTCCTAGATTTTTCTTGAAGATATATCAAATAATGGCAAGGTTAGAAAACAATCTTAAAAATATCTGCTTTCTTTTTCTTTCCTCGGTAAAATATACCAGAGCATTTTAGGTGACTATCAGATGTGTTATGAACTATTACAGAATGTTGAACAACTCATTTTTTTCCATAATTGTTACTGAATTTTAGAGTGTTTTTGTCTAGAAGCCTTCCAAACCAGAAGAAAAAAAAAAGATTATATTGAGAACAAACAGTACTTGAAGTTAGCGAGTCAATGGGAAGCCTAAAGCCCTGTTTTAAATGTTTTCTCCACGTTGCTAGTGTTTCCCACAACTTTTGCTGACATTCAAAACCGAGCACTGATAGTAAGACAACAGAATACAAACAAAGCTAGAAACAATTTCTTAACATACCTGTAAAATAGGCTAATGGAATGCTTTCTCAACTCTGCTGAAATTAAAAAAACAATCTGTAAAAAGTACAGATTGCACAAGTAATAGTTGATTATTTAAGGAGGGAATGGGGCATAAATGTTGTAATTTCCATAAAGTCCACACTATTTATTATTTTATATAATTTCTAATGGAAATGTAATGATGTAAGCTTTCCCTTGGCATTTCTGTTTATTTTACAAAATTTTACTTTTTAAAACTGAAGTAAAGATTTTTTTACTAAAATCAGCACAGTTCATATGTGTACAGCTGAATCGAAGTAGCACTCAGATGAAGAATTAGAATGTCACCAACATCCTAGAAACCTCCTGCCGCCAGACTGGCTACAAGCCACTATCTACCTCTAATCCTGTCCCCAATTACCTACTACTATGATTTCTAATACTTTCAATTACTCATAGCCTTCTTGAAACGTTTATAAAACAGAACAGAATGATTTGTTTGTGAGATCCATCCAAGTTTTTTTGCATACATCAATCATCTGTTAATTTCACTGCTATAAATTATTTCACTGTATACATATAAAGTGAAGTGTGTCAGTTCTATTGTGATTGGATATTTCTGCTATTTTTTGTTGGGACAATGAAAATACTGCTTCAGTGAAAATCCTTATACATGCTTATGCATGCCTTATCCATGTCATTAAACCAAGCTGAAGAACTTACATAACCTGACACTAAGAATTACTATAAAGCTATTGTAGTTAAAGAAAAGTTGGAACTGGTGTAAGGTTAGACAAATATAGATCAGTGAAAAAGAATACAGTGTTCAGAAACAAAGACATATTTGCTCACTTGATTTATGACCTAGGCACCAGTGTGATTCAATGTGTGTAGAATGATCTGTTGAATGAAAGATGCTAGAACAATTCAATATACTTAAAAAAAACACACATAAAAATTCATGCTCACCAAAAGTATGATTGAGAAAGTATTAAAAATATCAGACTTGGAAAAGACATTCATATTACCTATATAAAGCAAAAGACTCATATACTGTATGTATGTATAAATATACATATATACATTATTAATATATAATATGAATATATATAACAAAAGTAAATTTTGTATTAATACAACCAAGTAAAATAATGAACAATCCATTTTATTTTCTTAAATTGGGTAAAAACTAGAACAGATGCTTCATAGAGAGGATATTGAAATGGCTGATAAATATTTCAAAAAACTGGACATCAATCATGAGAAATGCAATTTAAGATGAGATATTGCACATGCATCAGAATGACAAAAATTAAAAACATGACAAATATCGTGTTGATGAAGATGAAGGGCAACTTGAACTCTTATACTTTGTTCATAGGGAGGTAAAATGGTACACTTTGGAAAGGTAGTTGTTTCTGTGTTAAACGTATGATCATCACTTCTACTCCAAATTATATGCCCAACTTATCTCTCTCAATATTTTTTATCTTCAATAAAACATTGAAAAGAAGTGATGATTTTGGATATCCTCATGTCACTGAAGTCTTGGAAAAACCTTTCAGCACTTGATTATGATTGCTGCAACCTTTTTTTTAAGGGTATTATCTTCTAGTTTAAATTTGCTAAGATTCATATTTTTATCATGAATATGTGTAAAATCTTAGCAAATATTTTCTTCATCTACTATGAGGAGAATATAGTTTTTATCCCTTATTATTTTAATATAGTGAAGACTTTATCAGTTTTAATATGGCAGGCTTAACTGTGGTTTTCTTTGTATTTATCTTGTCTGTCATTTTTAAGGTTTCTTAAACTATCTTAATATATACCTATAAACAGATTTGGAAAATTCTTGCGTATTAGCCATTAAAATATTGTTTCTTCACCATTCTCACTCTTTGCTCACTATGGGAATCTAATAGCATGTATGTTACTAATTTAACTCTGTCATATGTCTTCTACACTTATCCAGATTTAGTATATTTTTTTCTCTTCATCTTTTAGTTCACTTATTCCTTCTTTTGATATACCCAATCTTCTGTTGAATTCACCTGAGTTCTGAATTTATAATAGTAGGTTTTTAAATCCGCTTATGATAGTTCTCCAAAGTTGTTCACCAGTGGGTCTGTTAATATTAACATTTTTTTCTCATAGGGTCTTTTTCTTGACACCCTTGGTAATTTTTGATAAAATGTCAAACATTTTAATTAGTTAAAGCTCTGTATGATTTTTTTTCTTCCTCTGGAGAGGTTTCTGTTTATTCTTTGTTAGGAAGAGTGAAGACAAGGTCTGAGTTCACTAGAACCTTGATTACAGCTTTGCAGAAAGTGTATACACTTGAAGTTTTGTAGGAAGTATGTTCACTCCTAATGGTATAAACCACATATACTTCCAACTGAAATCTGGGGTATTTTCTTGGACCTTTACTTTTTGGAAATTTCTGGCATTTTTTTTTTTTTTTACTTTAGTGCTATGAGACATTGGATGAATCAGTTCCACCAATCAGTGGCTCTTCTTTTAACTTCTTATCCTACTGTGCTGTGAATTCCAAGAATTTGGAATACTTAAGTGGGAAACTGGCAGCATAACAGTACCTTTTTCTGGGCTTCCCTTCTTACAAAGTGAAAGACCATCCCCTAATTTCCTGATTATCTTGACATCCCAAACTCAAATTTGTGTCTCTCCGCTCTTGAGAAACTGCCATAATTCTGCTTCTAAGCAAAAATAATTTACTTTTTAGATTCTTGGCCTTTCCATCAACCAATAACAGCAGAGGTACTAAGGAGGGAAGGGGTATAAAATATCACATCCGTTCCCTTCTCTCTGAGGCTTTGGTCCCTCAAGGCTTGTTTGACTCTGGAGTTCACTAGCTCCACAAAACAGATGTTTTAAAGAAAATGGTATCTGGCTTTCCTAGTTGTTTGTGGCAATATTGCTATTCTACAACAAAGTACTCCATTGGGGGCAGAAGTCATCTTACATGATTTTATTTATATTTTAAATTATTCTGTGACTATTCTTAGGCTAACTGTCAGACCCATAGTTGTATATACAACTCAGAAAGTCAAAATGAATAAATTGAAATTCTTTACCATTTTTCATGTTACTGAGTGATAAGTGTTTAATGGGTTGTGATAACATGGTAACCTGTTTATCAATAACATGCTGGAAGTAATCATTCTCTCTCAGGTCTGACACTGCTTCACCTGCTTCTCCATATTGTTTTATAAAACAAACCTAAATAAGAATTCTGTATGAAAAGCACAGCAGCATTGGTCCACCGTTCATAGTAGAGAAGGATACAGACTGAAGTTTTGTTGGTAATTATACAGTTCTAAGATTAGCATTGTATTTTCTGTTCTGAGTCAAATGGAAATTTGAAATGACAGATGAGTTATCCTACTTTTTCATGTAGTCTAACTACATTTTATTTTTTACATAAGGAGTGTTTTCATGTGAAAGTGTTGTCAAGATACTAGGATCATAAAATAGAAAAAGGTGCCTTTTTTATTCTCTGGGATTGTTTTGCAAGGATGATGATATTTCTTATTTGGGAGAATTCAGCAGTGAATCTAATTTGTCTTCTTAGAAGATAGTTAATTTAGGTTCAGTTAATTCAATAGACAGACTAATCAGATGTACTATGTCCTCTTGTTATGGTTTTAGTAGTTTTTACATTTAAATATATTTGTGCATTTCTTCTTTTTGTCTGGTTTCTTATGGTTCTTTCTATGTGATAATTCATTTTTTTTTTGAGAGGGCGTCTCTCATATTTATTGATCAAATGGTTGTTAACAACAATAAAATTCAATATAGGGGGGGTCAATGCTCAATGTACAATCATTAATCCATCTCAAGCCTAAATCTCGTCAGTCTCCAATCTTCTGAAGCATAACGAACAAGTTCTTACATGGTAAACGAATTCTTACATAGTGAATAAATTCTTACATGGTGAACAGTACAAGGGCATTCATCACAGAAACTTTCGGTTTTGATCACGCATTATGACCTATAAACAATCAGGTCAAATATGAATATTCATTTGATTTTTGTATTTGATTTATATGTTGATCCCACATTTCTCCCTCTATTATTATTATTTTTATTTTTAATAAAATGCTGAAGTGGTAGGTAGATGCAAGATAAAGGTAGAAAACATAGTTTAGTGCTGTAAGAGGGCAAATGTAGATGATCAGATGATCAGGTGTGTGCCTATGGACTAAGTATTAATCCAGGCTAGACAAGGGCAGCAAGACATCCACGGATGCAGAAGATTTCTCTCAAAGCAGGGGGGGTGAGGTTCTGAGCCTCACCTCTGTTGATCCCCAAATTCTCACCTGATGGCCCCCCTGCGACTGTGCCTGTCTTAGGTTGTTCCTCCCTTGAGGAATCTTACCCGTCTCTGGCTAACCAGTCATCTTCCGGGGCCATACAGGGAAATGTAAAAATGGTAAGTGAGAGAGAAGCCATATTGTTTGAAAAGGTTAGCTTTTTACTTCTTTGCAGATTTATGCCCTGTGGCTTCTATGCCCAGCACTTGTCTCGAGGTATCTTTACCACCTGGAGGAATTATGATACTCGGTAAATTCGATATGAGGCACGAATTCTATTTAAGGGTTGTAATTAGGAAGGAAGAAGAAAAGCTATAGAGGTAGCATATGGAAGAAAACATGGGAGGATTGATTATTTCTTTGACATATCTTCTTGTAGACTACCTTAAGTATGTATAGGTTTTAAACTACTAACTAATTTGCACACACATATTAACATAATAGGAATATGGTGACATAAACAAAGCAAATCTATAATTACCATATGTGATAATTCTTTAAAGTCCTTGTAGGAAAGTATTTTCATTTTCTTTGTTATGTTGTTCCCTAAATCATGAAAGTAGGTAAATTCCATTCTTCTTGGACATTTTAAATATGAGGGGACTTATTTGTCATGCTAGGAGGAAAAAACAAAGGAGTAAACATTTCTAACAAGGTTCTTAACAGTTGGACCCGTAACCCTTAAAACTGCAATATTCAATTACCATCGTATAATCAGAATAACATAAAACTCTTACATTTTTCTCTCAAAGATTTAATATAAATAAGCAAGTTTTAATATAAAGCCTACAAAAAGAATTGTGAGAACAAAGAACTGTCCCAAATAAGAAACATTTATGTCACAGTCCTGTGTATTTATAAAAACAATTCCATTTCCTACAACAGAGTACAAACATTTAAAATTTTAATATTAACCTATAGCCTTTCTTCAGCCAAAGAGGTTTTTCTATGTGTTTATAAGATAAGGAGTCAGTGTTCTTAAGGCAGTACACAAAGAAGGTGTCATGATAAGTATAAAATGTAAAATATGGCCTAGTCATTCATTATGGAAGAAATGTTTCTTAGAAATTGCTTGGATGCTGTCAGTGAAAAAGAAATAAGGAGGAAACCAAGATGCACTGTACAGAAGAGTTCCAAGCCTAAGGAAAGCTTAATGGAAATTTTTAGGTGGAATTACAATCAGTAGGACAAGAAGGAATTTGAATATATTTCCTGAGAGGAATGGAGAGAACAGCTAGGTGAAATGGAAAGCAAGTAATCGTGTTCAAATCAACATGGGGCAAATATGTAATACATCGCATGACCATGCCAGACAGCTTCTCATATTCAAATCCATAATTGTGTTCATTCTGATTTGCAGTTTACCAACTTGGTATGAAGTTTTACTCTTTTCATAACATTGTGTGTGCAATTTAATGTAATTATCAAGGCAGAAGAAATAGAATTGGAAATATTACAAAGTAGTAGCACGTCTCTAGGAGAAGTAAAATTTTTCAGTTTTTCATAGTGTCAGTCATTTCACTTCAAACATGCTCTTACTTGCTTTATGACTTATTGATGAGGAATTGGGGAAAATGGGAAGTAAGAAAGAATTCTTTAGTGATTTTGGTCCTTTTGTCTTGGCCTCTACCTATAATCCGGACAGTGGTTAACAGAGTTTATGCAAGGAAGATGCTCATGAATCCTCAAGCACCTGAAATACCTGCCCTGAATACTGCCACTGGATGTATTGACTTTCAGATGAAAGGCTTTTTGCAAGCCTTGCTAAGGGGAAAATACATGGTTCTAGGAATATCATAAGAAAGCATGTACCCAAGAAATTTTTTGTTTAGTTTTGTAGCTGTAGCATATCAGGTCTGTGTAAGGTTGAAGAGTTTATCTGAAATGAGCTTCTGAACCTTTCAAGGTTTGTAACATAGTTTTGGTACAAAACACATTTTCCTTTGTCACAATCTGGAATGTGAAAATACCCTCTCAGTGAATCAATATCAAATGTGCCAGTCAGTCTGGTATTAGCAAACATTTATTTTACTTTTTTCTAAAAAATCCATCAATCAAAGAAATGAAAGGGGATTTGATGGGCTATACCTATATGCCGGTGTGCTAATGGATTTTGTCAATAAGGAATAATAACAATCATGAGTCACTGTATGGTGTATATATGTGTTCTCTATTTTAAACGAAATTATTTAACTCTTTAATAAAGTCACTCCATATGTTTTTGATTCCATGTATTTCCCCCAATCACTTCAGAATGCCACTGCCCTTAGAGTGATAAAAGGATGTTACTCTATCATTGTCAAGTCAATTTCATGCTCAAATTACATGTTTCATCAGTAAATATGGGTGAAGATATCAAATTATGAAAAAAGAAAAATAAAAGTGATTAGAAAAATAGTACTCATATATTAGCTTATTTTAAACTGATCAATAACCATTTTATTTTGAAAACATTTAGATTACAGAAAATGCTGAAGATAATACATGCAGTTCCTATATGCCCTCTATTTAGCTTATTCTGATGTTAACATCTTACATAATTACAGTGCATGTATCAAAACTAAGACATGTTGTTGCAATACTAAACTGCAGATTTTATTTAAATACCAACAGTTTTCCCAGCAGTGTCCTTTTTCTGTTACTCAATCCAATCCAGGATGCTACATTACAATTTGTCATTACATCTCCTGAGTCACTTTCTTAAAACTTTATTGTTTTTATGATATTGACACTTTTGAAGAGTATTGGTCATGTATTTTGTGGGAAATACTAAAATAGGGTTTGTCTGATGTTTTTTCATGATTAGACTAGGGTTATAGGTTTAGGGATGAAGACCAACCATAGAAGCGAAGTGTCATTCTTCTTGTATCACATCAGGGAGTACATGATGCCACCACGACATTACTGGTGATATTAAACTTGCTTACTTGATTAAGGTAGTGTTTACCAGTCCTCTCTACTGTAAAGAAGTTACTATCTTTTTTTCCACACTATTTTCTTTGAATGACTCATTTCATCTATCCTATACTGGTGGAGGGAGGGAAGCTATTAAATAAATGTCACCTCCTGGAAGAGAGAATATCAGAATATAGTATTATAAATTCCTCTGTAAGGATAAGTTGTTTCTTATCCCCATTTATTTTTGTATTCAATATTTTTATATCAGTATGGATTCATATCTAGTCTATTCTTATTTGCTATTAAACAATTCTATTGCTATTTATTTTGTTGATCAAATTTCTCCAGGTTTGACCAGTAAGAAGTCTTTCATGTTGGCTCCTATGTCCTGTCCCCATGCCATTTACATATTTGTTTATTTTATTTTATTGAAATATGTTTGACATATAACATTGTGTAAATTTAAGGTATACAACATGTATTTTGATGCATTTATATAGTGTAATATGATTGCCATTGTAGCATTAACCAGCACCCCTCTCATGTCATACAATTATTTTTTGAGGTTGGAATAATTAAGTTATAGTCTCTTAGCAAGTTTGATGTTTATAATATGATATTGTTATCTATAATCACTAAACTGTGTGTTACATCTCAAGGAGTTCATCTTCTAGTTGCAAGTTTTGTACCTTTAAACATCCCTCCTATTCCCTCATCTCCCAGATCCTGGTAACTATCATTTTACTCCCCATATGAGTTCAGCTTTTTTAATGTTCTACATGTAAGTGATATCATATATATGTGAATTTTTCTTTATCTGACTTATCTCACTTAGCACAATGTCCTTAAGTTCTACCAGTATTTCTACAAATGGTAGGATTTCCCCTTTTTCTCATGGCTGAATAATAATCCACTATATACATATATATATATATATATACACAATGCCCCTCACATCTTCTTTTATCCGTTCATCCATTGATGGGCACATAGATTGTCTCTGTCTTGACTTTTGTGAATAATGCTGCAATAAACAGGAGAGTGCACATATATCTTCAGTATGCTGTTTTCATTTCCTTTGGATATATATCCCTATTCTATTTTTAATATTTTAGGAACTTCTGTACTTTTTTCCACAGTGGCTGTACCAATAAACATTCGTGACAATAGTGTACAGGGGTTCCTTATTTTCTTCATCCTCATCAATATTTACTATATCTCCTCTTTTTAATGATAGCCAAGGATAACAGGTGTGAGGTGATACCATACTGTGGTTTTTATTTGCATTTCCTTGACTATTAGCTATGCTGAGCACTTTTTCATGTATCTGTTGGTTAATTAGATTTGTTTCTTGTTTGTTCCTGCTTGTTTTTAATGTGATTGAGAGTATGAGTTCTTTATGTGTTTTGGTCGTTAACTCCTTAGCCAATACATGGTTTGCAAATATTTTCTTCCATTTGGTAGCTCGCCGTTTCATTTTGTTGATTGTTTTTGTTGCTGTGCAGAAGCTTTTTAGTTTGATACAGCTCCACATATTAATTTTTGCTTTTGTTGTTCTTGCTTTTGGTGAAAAAAAATTTCCAAAACTAATGTCAAGGTGCTTCCTACTTTATGTTTCAAGTTCATCTTGGATTTTCCTTGCTTCATGCCCTAGATCATTTTAATAGAGAACGGTATCTGGAAATTAAGATCTGGAGATGGTTGCGTTCATTGTGACTAGGGTGTCACTGCCTGTATGCTTTCTCAGTTGGCCAAGCAAACAAATATAAGTGTGTATACTAATGTATATACATACACACAGACATCTGTATCTACCTATATCTATCTATCTAAACCTACCTTTCCCCATCTTTCACCTATCACTTCATTCATCTATCATATCCACACTAAGACAAACATGGGTTCATGTGGATACTTCCATCCTGCATCATGGGCTTCATTCTAGCCTCCCCTTACTTTTTTTAACTTCTTTCTCTGACAGTGAAAAAACTAGCTCCCATTATCTATAATTTATATGCTTATTCAATTTAAGAATTGGTAACCCATACTCCATGTGGAAAAAATTATAAACTAGGCTAAGAGTTGGTCAATATTTTCTGTAAAGAGCTAGATTTGTATTTTGCATTTTAAAATATAAAACCTTTCTTAGTTTGCTGGCTATATAAGGTGGTGACCAAATTTTTTTTCACAAGTTGGTTAGCTAACACCTGGAAGAGAGTCACAGTATTTATGTATAATAGCTCTTATCTATTAAAAAACCACTACTGTAGTTCTTAGACCAGCTTCTTATCCCACCCTTTCAGTAAGATTATATCATACATTTGTGTTAATTTATTTTTAAGAGGTTCAATTAAACTTTCTAGTTTAACTTTGTACTTCAAGCTTAATCAACATCATAAAATTTATCTATTTTATGCTTCATATTTATAACTACAGTGTGTAATTTAATTTACTAAATAAAAAGGGTTAAAAAAGGTAGAATAGTTCCCTGTTTAAATGCAGGATGAGCTGACAATTAGATAAATGGAAATGGTTATCTCAATCAGAGATTTGCTAAAGGAATTGATAAAAAGACTAGGATCCCCTGTATTCTTGCCTGTATTCCTTCATACGGAGCCCTAAGGAAAATTAGAATGATAGCTGTGATTTGGAGAGCTCTGAAGTGTGGGCTCTTCTTCACCCTAAATCTTAACTCTAAAGTCAACTTTGGAGCTATTTGGTCAGGTCAGAAACTAGTTGATAGTAAACCCATTTTACAGTGAAATAAACATTAAAGACAAACTTTTTTAAAAGTATTTGTTTCTCACTATTAAGGTGGCAGTAAAAGGATTGCTACCCAGGGATGCCATTACAGTGGTGTCAATGATCATTTCAGGAAAAAAATGTTCACGCCTTACTTAGTGTTTATGTCTGAATCATGAAAAAAATGGCAGGAGTTATTTTGAGATATGAGAAATTGTTATTTTTTGTACCTTTATTTGACATATAATTGACATTAAAATTTTATAAATTTAAGGTGTCAACAGTGTTATTTACTAGGGGCTGGGGCTGGGGACTTTGGAGAGATGTTTAAGGATATAAATTTATAACCAGTAGAGAAACTGTCATTGTACATTGTGGTAGGCAGAATTCTAATGTGACCCTGAAGATTTCCCACCTCTGGTACATTACTTCTCTTGCAAATCTTACAGCTCCCTCCCTAGTATACTCTGCTCTAGCCATACTATCTTTCTGCTAGTCGTCTCTCTGTTAGCCATATACTCCCAATTTAGTGCCCTTGAATTTATTGTTTCCTTGGCCCAGATGATTTTCCTCATTTTCCATAGAGAAAAAAATATAAGGGTAAATTTACGTTTTTTCTGATTTTGTTCAAATGTCATCAAAAGGGAGTTCTCTGATTTCCCAACTTAAAATGGACTGAACTCTACCCTAGCATTCCATACTGCCTCTACTTCATTTATTTTTCTGTATAACATATATCATTATCTAAATAGCTTGTATGTATAAGATACATGTATATATACATATACTGCAATACATATATATATATGTATATATATGACACGTATCTCTTATTTATTTGAAATCAGCATCCCCAAATGAAAATGTATCTCCATAAAAGTAGGAGTTTTTTTTGGTTGGTTTGGACTTCCTAGAATTAAAAGCCATGCCTGATAACAAAGAGGAGCTCAATAAATATGTGAAGAACTAGTGAATGAGTATGATGAAACTATCAGCAGAGGAAAACTTCAGGGAATTCTATAAGAAACAGATCAAATGTAGATGAAGCTGCCTGGGATTCTAAAGATTTAAATCTTGTAATAAGCTTTTTATTGTTTTGAAAAACTGTAATAATATGAATCTGTTTTGAAGGTCTGGGTTCAAATACAGGTCTGTATTAATCGATTAGAGATAAAATGTACAGGCTTTACTTGGGAAGCTAAGTTTCCTTGCAGTTAAATCAGTTAATTATTCCTAATATGTTTTCTGACATTTTTATTAGATACAGCTCATGATTCAGCATAGGCATGGTTGGCTTTTTTGTTTGTTTTTGTTTTCTTATGTATGTTTTTCTTAAGCACATCAATAGACAACTCAACATGAAATCAGTATTTTTTGCCAGAATAAATGATCAAAAACTAAATCAAATTGTAACTTTTTAAGGTAAATATCAACACATCAAAAATATTTATGGGATTTTCTCAGTGCGTTCACCCTTAACCTTTATGAAAAGATTTTAATAATAGGTTATAATTTAAAAGAAAATTCTGCCTTAATCAGCAAGAGACCATTGATGTGCCAAGTGATTTTTAAAGCAGATGAACAATATGTACTCTGTATATACTAAATATGTGGTGGAAGATGTTATGTTATAAACTAATGTCTAAATTATAAACAATAATAGCAATAAGATCATTAATATCATTGGGCTATTTTGTTCATCAGTGATTTATACCCATAGGTTCTTGTATTTTATATAATTTTCTCCAATATCTTCATCAGCTTTCTTGATATGTGTTCCATTTCCATTTTGTAAATGAGAAAAAGAGATGCCAGATTTTATGTACTTGTCCAATATCACACGTGTAATTAGTTACAGTTAGGTATGGCTCTAAATCCATTGTTTTGGGTGCATCTTTACCATACAATTTGATATTTTCCAAATTTCTCTTAATTCCTACTTTTTTCTCTTTTCTCTTGCTACATTGTAATGCCTAAGCCACCTGACCCTCTTTTTTGAACAAAATGAAAAATAAATAAGTAGCAAAAAAAAAAATGCATTAGTGCATTAATGCCAGTATTAGATTGTCATTTAACAGAGAAAAATGTGAATATGAGAGTGAAGTCTTTTGAATAGGCTCACAGTAATTGTTAAATTTTATAAGCTAGACTTGTGAATAGATACGACTCCAAATTCAATTGTCTTCCTGTTTGTTCATATTCCCACTGTTACGATCAGGAAATTGTTTGCTTTAAATTTCAGAAATTATTTCTCAATTATTTAAATTCTATATGTACTTTTTGCTACCTCAGTGCTGTTAAGGGTTCCATCTCTTTATTGATTGTGACCATATTTTACTGAGTTTAAATTACCTATCATTGCTCCTTTAAAATCTTTTCTTGCTAGCTATCATATCTGTCCAATTTTATCCATCTTTGCAGTGTCTAAAGTCTATTTTCTCTTGGTTGGGTTACTATAGTAGCCCCCTGATTATTCTTTCTGATTCCATTTTCATTCACGCACAATACATTCTTCACAAAACAACTAGGATAATAACACTTTCTTATTTAAAATCCCTCAGTGGCATTCCATTGCATCTAACAATATCAAATGCATTATTTGGTCTACAGGGCCCTACCTTTTCTGTTATAAGCCTACCTCTCTTTGTCCCCATCTCCTGCAACTCTTTTCCTTTTAGAGTGGAAACCTGTCAACCTCATCAACACTTGGTTTCTTTCTTTACCTAGAACTCACAAAATATGTCCCATGTGTAGGGTTATTACACGAGCTGAAATCTCTGCCAGAAGCTGTCTTCATAAAGAAACATTCCATGATTCATTCCTTCTTGATCTTGAGGTATTAATGTAAATGTCCTGTTCTCCAAAGGCCTTCTTACTGTCTAATATTTCCTCATTTATTAGTCTATTTGTTTATGACTTCCACTAGTAGACTATAAGCTCCAAGGGAGGAGTGGACTTTCTCTTTTAACATTATTGTATCTGCAAAGGGTATAATTGTACTTGACATATATTGTAAACACTTGGTAAATAATTATTGAATAAGCAATGAATGAGAGAGCACCCCAATTAGTATAGGAAACCATGGATACCACTTAAGGGAAGAGACACTTCTAGAATTTCAAATAAGAAAGTTTGCCCCCATGTCCTGTGGACAACTTATGAGCTGAAAAAAAAAAAGTTCCCTGCCAAATATAACACAGTATGTGGGTGGTCACATTTATGAGGGAAAAAAAAGAGGTTGACTCAGTGATCCCAGGTGCAACCCATGAACCTAAATGTGCATGAAGTAACATTGTTTCTTAGCAAAGCTTGTTTTAAGACTGGAAGCCTCTTTCTAGTTGGTGCTGTAGCAATCTTCCTTTGAAAAATAATTCTGGGTATAAAATCATGAAGGAAAAAATAGATATAAGCCTTATGCAGAACAATGGAATAATCTGTGTATCGAGTATTCTCATCTAGCCAGGGAGTACTTGCTCCACTGGACAAGCATCTATTGCTGATGTGATCGATGTCCATTAACAATTCTTTATGACAGTGACCACATAACACTGAGACTAACTTTGTAGTTATCTCTCTGCCTGATATTTGAAAACATCAGTGAATATTTTGGGTTGAACAAGCTATGCTTAGATTTTTTAAATGGTTCCAGGCAAGGGTAGTCTCAAGAGAAACATAATGGATTTTCCCCTAATAAGGTCAGAAGGAGGTCAGTGTGATTAAGTGGAATCAGAAGACTCTATTTGCATCCTAAAGTACTCTGTTAGGTTTTTCCAGTTATATATAAGATGGAATAATATGCACATATTATAAAGCTTGTAAAAAGTATTTCATAAAATTGGAAAATATAAATGTGATGCTATGCAAAAATTTCGGATTTCAAAGTCTTAAAAATACTCTGAACACACACATACACATATAGTATACAAAATCATTAAAATTATACCTCTTTAGTTGATGGTGTATGATGTGATTGCAATTTTTCTATTTTCTATTTTCCTAAAGCATGCAATGTGAACATGTTAACCATAATCAGGTTAATAGTTTCAAAATGAAGAAAATGCTTATTTTGTGAAACTTATCTTTTTATATGTTGTAACTACCCAGACTTCCAATTATACCAACTCAGTTTTTATGAGAATTAAACAAAATAAACACATATCCCAATTTTACAAACACTGTCTAGTGACTTTTTTCAAATTTTACTGCATAGAAATAATTTTAAAAACTTGTTAAACACATCTGAGTATTTCAGTTCTTTGAAATTCACCTAGTGGTGTATTTTTATTTTGTTCCTTAATCACATGCAATTTGGAAATAAAACATTCTTCAAGTGTGTTTGCATGTGTTTGCTATCCAGTCAGTCTCATGAGGATAATTTTCCATAGGCCAGCAGGCATAATATGAAAGAAGCTTTCTGAATTATTGACATATGTAATAGTAGTTTATACAGTGTGTGTAGTTTTTTTTTCTCTGATTTATCTGATTCTCTTAATACACTCATAATTTGGGAAATGCTTTATAATTCAACAAATATTTATATCCATCTAACTTCTCTCAATGCTATCTTTCTATATTTTTGAAATTAAAAGGAGTTGTCTTTATCCCGGCCCCCATTTAAATCCACTTAATTTTGATTTAAACCCAGTATTAAATATTGTCTTAAAATTCATTGAATCATAACCTATAAAGCCTTAATATTATAAATTTTACTATTATAAGCATTCATAATGATCAGTAAACAAGTTCTCATACTTGACTGTAAACTCAATGAACAATTATCTTCTCAAAGCACAAGGGTTACAGTTGTTGTAAGAAAACAAAACATAACTTTGTTTGTTTGCCTAAGATTTTTATAATATTGGAAGAAGTATAAAAATTTTTATAATATTGGAAGAAGTATAAAAAGACTTTCTTTCTTTTGGATATAGAAGGTGCACATAGTGACCAAATGAAATAAGTATTTATGATATGAAAATATACAATATGTTTTTAGCATTGAGAGTGGTAACATTATGTTCTTATGAACATTTTATATATAAAAATAAATGTTTATTAACTCAGTGTATATACTATGAGACCGCACTAGTGGTTTGTTCAGCATAAAATGCTGTCCCAAAACTTAGTGATCTAAAATAATGATGATTTATCATTTCATGTCTGAGAGCTAGTAATGGTTCATCTAACCTAGGTTTGGCTCAGTTTTGACTTAGCTAGCCTCTGCATCTGAGGTTCATGCGTAGGCTCAATTCTCAGCTGAGCTTTTGCAGAAAAGCTTAGCTTGAACAGCTCTATTCTACATGTATCTTATTCCTCCTGAGATCTGTGAGTTAGCTCAGGTATGACCTTCACTTGCCTAATTTTTTTTTAAAAGCATTTTTAAGGCAGCTTATGTTGTATACACTAACATCCCATTGGCCAAAACAAACCACATGGTACTGCCAAGGAACAAAGAATTATGTCCTGCCCCCACAGGAAGGTACAACAAAGTTACATGGCAAAGAGAACAGACATAGGCTGGGATGCCATCTTCCAGAAAGGGTGTTGGTCTGTATGGTCCTTGGGAGCTTCCCAGGTGTAATCTCAAACCTGCCCCCTAACTGATGGACAGGGAAAGACCAAAGAAAGAGGGAGGCCACTCTAGGTTGGTAAGTGGAAGGTTTAGTAAACAAGGAGACTTACATACCAGGTTTGTCTTGGGTGGCTTCAAGATCAGATCTCCATACCCATCTGCCAAATCCTAAATTTCAGAGGCATTAACTGGTTCAGTCATGTATACTACCCAGGTGTTCTCAACACCACATCACCATCTTAAGGATGTGTCCTTGAAGCAATCTTTGGAATAGGGAAGGAAGCTAGAACCCATATTCCAAGGACAGGGGAAGGGAGGGGAGCCTCCAATTGTTGGGGTCCAGCTCATGGGTCAGCTGGAGGTTATGTCTTTTTGTGGACATTCCCCAATAGAGGGGAAAAAGAAATAATTACTTTGTTCTGTGTGAGTATAGAGAAAAATACCAATTGAAAATATTTTGCAATTTAAAAAGAAATTAAGATGTGACTAAACATACAACTCCAAAGAAAAATATTAAAGTGAGCAATATTAAAAAAAAAAAGAGAGACATTGGGCTTTAGTTGGACACAGATAGATGCTGTCTAGCTGGAAACACAGGTAAATGTTCCAACATGGGGAAGGGCATGGTGAATAGAAAGCATCACTTCTTAGTGAAAATATGGATTCGAATTGGGAGGTAATGGTAATAATGTTAAAGATATTGCATGTACTGAATTACAGAAACCAAGCAGAAAACATAAAATCATGGTAGGTAAAGATCTTATAGGTCAAAGAAGCAAGGTCAAAGAAACAAGAGTTGGAAAATTATCTAGAAATTGTTGCAGTGAAAACATATTAAGTGAAATTGAAGGTAAGAGAAAAAGTTAAACCATTAAAAAATAAAATTTTAGTAGGATTTATGGCTATCAAAATACAATAATTTATTCCAAGAGAATTTAAACACCTCAGAAGTACAAAATGCTACTTATAAAAGTTAATTAGTCCCAGTCTTTGCCTTTGGGAGTAAGGGGTTCATACTAGATACAAAATGAAAAAACGTAAAAAGAAGTTACCCTGTCCCTGTTAAAAGTGACATTGGCTGATGTATGTCTTATAGTCCCTGAGATTGCTGGATCCTCTGAAAACAATCTTTTTTTCTCTTAGTTGTTCCATATGACAATACTGCGAGTTGATTTATTTCCACGTTATAAATGAAAACAATCTATTTGGGTCAAGTTAGTGAATGTGGTAGTCAGCATTCAGCTAGTATTTACTGAGCATCTATTCAAGCACTGTCCTAGATTAATTCATAGACTATTGAAGACTATCATCTCACAGATGAATGGCATTAA
Organism: Manis javanica; assembly: GCF_040802235.1. Classification (NCBI taxonomy): domain Eukaryota; kingdom Metazoa; phylum Chordata; class Mammalia; order Pholidota; family Manidae; genus Manis; species Manis javanica. Next base: position 120,766,922 of record NC_133160.1, on the reverse strand, counting down.
ACAGATAATAACAGGTAAATAAATAAGCAATACTAAGCAGTCTGAGTACTGGGATATTACGACACCAAGAATAGAACCTGATTTTCTTGCTTTGTGCTCCAGAACTACTTACATAGCATAGCAGAGTGTGTCTCAAACTTCTTTTTTAAACAAAAAGATTCAAAAATGGTAGAGCAGTAGGAAATGTTACCACAAGTGCTTGTTGAGAATGTAGATTCCAGTTTTATTTTAAATGTTTGTTGAGATTCTTCATTGCCTTTGATGTTTATAAAAATATAAACATTGTAATTACAACTTGGAAAAATAGAAAGTTTTAATGCTGATTGGTTGGTGAGCATACTATTGCCACATGCTTCTCATTTTAAGAGAAAACAATGGGAAAAATTGAAGAGAACTGACTCAATATTGGTTTTACCATTTCAAAATATTGTTTTCTGACTTGGTGAAATAATAATTTAGAATGACAAACAAATAAATATAAATTAATACAAAAGAGCAGTTTTTAAAATTTCTGAATTATAAAAGGCAGATAATTCATTAGAGATATTTAGAATGATAGGAAAAAGTAAAAATTCAACATTTAAAAGAGATAGTGCTGAACATTTTGGTAAGCTTATTTTCTCATTGAGAGTAGAGGTTAGTCATATCATATTGCTTATCTTAACCATTTGTTTGCCTCTAAACAATGTTTTAAGTATAACTGATGTACAATATACCATCAGTGTCAGGTGTACACCATAGTAATTTGTTTCTTTTAGATTTTGTTGCCCTTGCCTGAGGAGACTGGTCTAAAAAAAATATTAGTAAGACCAATTTCAAAGAGTTTACTACTTATGTTTTCTTCTAGGATTTTTATAGTTGTAGGTCTGACATTCAAGTATTTAATCCATTTGGAATTTATTTTTGTTTAAGGTATAAAAATCATGGTCCAGTTTCATTCTTTTGCATGTAACTGTCCATTTTCCACAACACCACTTATTGAGGAGATTGTCTTTTCTTCAATGTATATTCTTGACTTCTTTGTCATAGATTAATTGACTATATATATGCATGAATTTATTTCTGGACTCTCTATTTTATTACCTTGGTCTATTTGTCTGTTATCATGCCAGTACAATACTGTTTGATTGTTATAGCTTTATAGTATCATTTGCAGTCAGGGTGTGTTCTTCTTTCTCAAGATTGTTAGGGCTTTTTGGGATCTTTTGTGGTTCCATACAAATTTTAGGATTATTTGTTCTAGTTCTGTGGAAAATGTCATTGGTATTTTGATAGTGATTGCACTAAATATGTAAATTGCCCTGGATATTATGGACATTTCAACAATATTAATTCTTCCTATCCATGAGTATGATATACCTTTCCATTTATTTATGTCATCTCTCTTTCTTTCATCAGTGCCTTAAGAGTTTTCAGAGTACAGATCTTTCACTTCCTTCATTAAATATATTTATTATTCCTAGGTATTTTTATGCAATTGTAAATGGGATTGAATATGCTTACCACTTTAAAACCCATGAAGCAGAAGCAAGTAATGGAATAGCATGACTTAAAAGTGTAATAGAAAATCTTAGAATTGCTTAATACGGAAAGTATTTTTTCTAAAATTTAAAAATGTAATGCTCTTTAACTTATATACTGAAATTATTTATTAAAATAAAATATTATATATGTAATTATGAACTGAAGTGGGAAGAATACATAAAAGGGAAAGATACTGGTTTAAGTGTCAGTTTCACTTTATAATTGAATTAGTTTGGAGATACAAAAATAATATACCTAGAGAATCACAGAGCTATAGTCTGAATGAAAAGCAGACATGTAATTGCAGCTGATCTGGCATGATGACAGTAGCGCTTTGTGTTTGTCCCTCAGCTGATTCCTGTACAACACACGATTAATATGGAACCAATACTTAGTTTCTGGGATGTGATACATTCTTTTAAAAAACATCTTATTAAAATTCTATGTTTGAACAGCTTTAAATTTACAAAAATATTGCAAGGACATGGCAGATGTACCATATAACCTGCACACAGTTTCTCCTATTGTTAACATTGCACTACAGCATGTTTGTCAAGCTAATAAACAGTCTTCATACAGTATCATTGTCTAAAATCCAAACTTGATTTGGATTTTTTTTTTACCTAATATCCTTTTACTCTTCCAGAACCTCATCCAAGATACCATATTATATTTAGTTATCTCCTAGGATCCTCTAGATTGTAGCAATTTCTCAGAATTTATTTTTGATGACTGGAAAATTCAAGTGCAGTGTTTTGTAGAGTGTTACTCAGTTATGGTTTGCCTGATGTTTTTTCTCATGGCAAGATGAGTTTTAGAAGGAATACCAGAGAAGTAAGTGCCATTTTCATCACATCATATAAAGGATACCTACATGACATCACTGATGATACAAATCTTAGCCTGGCTGAAGTAGCGTTTGTCACGTGGCTCTGCTGTAGTTTCCTCCCCTTTTCTCTTCCCCACTGTAATCATTACAAAGTGACTGTATGTAGACCAAAATTAAGGGATGGGGAGTAATGCTGTATCTCCTTGAGGAGTGAGTATCTATATCAGTAACGTGGAATCTTCTTGCTGGAGATTAGTTTATTCCCCCTCATTTATTCATTCCTTCATTGATTTATATCAATATGAATTCATAAATATTTCTTTTATATTTTAAATTTCCAATACTGTATCATTTCATTGGTTTCTGAAATTCCCCAAGATTAGGTTATTGGGAGTTCTTTCAGATGGATCATGTGTCCACCAGACAAACCCACATAATCTTGCTTTGTGAGTACTTCTTTACAGTTCTAGAATTAGCAATTTTTCCAAAAGGCCCTGCTACCATTTATTGGAAAAATAATATTAGAGATCAACAGCTGGGCATTTGGTGTGTTTCTTGCTACTGGGCATCATTTTCCAGGCCTTCTCAGAGGACAGAGCTAGGAAATACTTGTGAATATAATCCATGTGTATACACATAAGTGTATTCTATTTGTTTATCTCTCATCATCTATTATCTATTTTAAGCTAAACTTTAGTTCATACTGATACATCTTCAATTCTGATCCAGTACCACATGGTTCATTCCAACCTTCCCCCTTTGTGTAAATGTAACTTTCCACTGCAGGGAGAATCTTGGTTTGTACCATCCACCATTCATTTACTCATTTGTTCATTCCCCAGATATAGGTTATAGCAGTTCCAAAATTTTTAATTTGTATTCTCATGGAAAATAACTTTATGAACTAGAATACAAGATGTATATTTCCTTTAGTCTGTATGTAGCCTTACAGTTTCTATTTATTACCAAATTTACTTAGGTCAGCACATTTTACATCTTATTTAGTGAGGCTATATCAAAAAAATGTTATGTAGTTACAGTCTTTTGTCACTGTCTGCATTCCTTCCTGGAATTCTCCAGATCTCTCTCTCTTTTTTTTTTTAACATGCATACATTAAGTATAATTATTTGTACTTTAAGGTCTATAGGTTTTGAAAAATGCATAGTGTTGTGTATCCCTCACTGCAGTAGCATCCATAACAGCTTCACTATCCTAAAATATTTCTGTGCTTCATTGTTCAATTCTCACCCTGAACTCTGGCACCCCTGGAAACTACTGATATAGCAGGGTTTTTTTCCTTTTAACCAGTTGCTATTGAAGAACCATTAGCTGTTTCCAGTGTGTGGTGATTATGAATAAAGGTTTATAATATTCTCATGCAGGTTTTTGTGTAGACATAAATTTTTAAACCAATGTTTGTCTTTAGTTTTTTCTTTCTTATAATGTCTTTACCTGGTTTTGATGTCAGAGTAATACATGCCTCATAACATGACTTGGGAAGTTTTTTCTCTTCTATTTTCTGAAAGAGATTGTATAGAACTGGTATTATATCTTGCTTAAATCCTTGGTAGAATTCCTCAGTAATACCATCTGTATCTGATGTTTTCTCTTGTGGAAGGTTTATGACTTCTAATTTATTTTTTTAATAAGGGTTATTCAGGTTAATTATTTCTCCTTGAGTGAGTTTTGATAGATTATGTTTTTTAGGTATTTTTCCTTTTGATTCTTATAATTTCTTTCTCTCTGCTAATATTATCCATTTGATATTCCATACATTCTACTTTTTCCATTACAGCCCTTAACATATTATTCATAATTATTTCAAATTCTTTGTGATAATTCTAATGTCTGTGTTATATCTGAATCTGGTTCTAATGCTTTATGTCTTTGTATTCTGCTTTTTGTTTTTTTTTATTTTATTTGCCTTGAGATTTTGCACAATGCTCAATGTTTTCTTGATAGTCAGAAAGGGTATATTAGAAAATTGGTAGTGAGGTGAATAGGCCTTCAATGAGCTGATATATACTAATCTAGATATGAGTTAGCCTGTGTTTAATTATAGGTACAGAGGTTTCAAATTCCTCTAGCATCCTTATTTTTGTCTTCTCTAGGCTTTCTTCCTTCCCTTTGTAGTGCTACTCAGAGAAATTCTGTGTCTTGCAGCTCTTTCATCTCAAGTCCATCATTATAGGGCTGGGCTTGGTAGTGTGGTGGTAAGGTATGGGAGACAGAGAGGTTTCTACAATCTTTTGATTAAATTTTCATCTTTTAGTAGACCTGGGACTTGGAGGTATGATCTGATAAGTATTCCTCTCCTTCCAGAATAGATTTTATGTCCTCCTACCCCTCAGGCCTTTTACTGTCTGCAATAATCTCAATCTGTTTCCTCAAGGCCTTGTCCCCTGGTTGACTGTTGGTTTTCATTAGGTGATGCAAGAAGACTGGAGCAGCTAAAGTAATAGGGAAGAATTCATTTCTCTTGCTGGGAAAAGGTGTCATAATTGTCCTCTGGTAAATTCCTTGCCTCTAGAGATTCAGTCTTTGTTAGAAGAGTCTGGGAGGGTTTCATTATGGTTAAGCCAGGGTCCAGAAGGGAGAGTGGGGGGGGGGGCCTCACAATGACTGCAGCCTTTCTGGGAATTTCTCACCCTCATACTGTTCTGTACTTATTTCAGTAATTTAACATTATCATATGAGTATTCCTGTCAAATTTATGGCTGCCAGTTGCTTTTGCCCCTGGTAAGCAATTGTTCGGAGTTGTCTATCTCTGTATTACTTAGTCTCTCCAAGTGGAAGTTTGTTATGGTATCTCAGCCCTCTGATGGGTCTCAGAAAAGTGGTTGATTTTCAGTTTGTACAGCATTTTCTTGATGTAGGATAGGAATGAGGAGTTCTATGGTCTCCATATGTTGGAACTAAACCTAAATTCTTCACACATCCATTTTGGAGAAAATATGTGAGTAGGTATGAACTGACAAGACCTATGTCACTAAAGAATTGTAACCAATCATTACCCTGGCTTTTATGAATCACTGCAGGAAGGTACCACAACAGGGCATTCAGTGAGTAGAACAGTGCCAGGCTCAGGGGTGGCCAGGACCCAGGCACTGAACCTAGACAGCAGGATAGAGCAATGCAATGGGCGTCTTAGAAACCAGAAGGCAGAGCTGTCTGGGCTCAGCAGTCCAAAAGGTAGTACTGAGAAGCTCAGTGAGAAGAAGCAGAGTGTGGAAGCTAAAAATTCAGGTTAATACTCAGCAACAATTTTTAAACATTTAAAGAAATGTGTAGATTTAGGTCTGTCTATTTTTGAAATTTTTCCTTTAAATAGATATAGGCCACGAAATGTATCATTTGAAGGCCAGTATGGCTGGTTTCTCTCATTTCAAAGCATAATGCATAATGTTAAAGATAACAGTGTTTTATTTATTTATTAAAAATATTTATGTTATGGTATATGATATATGTGGTTTGTGTTTTAAATACAAACCTCGAGAAGTTCCTCTTTCTCTTTTTATAAGAGATGTTAAGCTAAATATACAAATGAGTTAATTCAGGAATATTGATTCTCACATACTTGCATGTTAACACCTTAAGGTCTTCAATATGCCTGTATGGGAGATTTATCATAGTTCTATAATTTGCCTGATTAGCTTCCTTAAAAATGCAAGACAGAAACAGCAAATAAATTCCTTCCTGAGGAGGAAAAGTATAAATCAGAAATATAAGTATCCCTTTCAGAAGAGATTCAGCTCTATTTAAGGAAAACTATTCATTAATACTTTAAAAAATGTAAATATTAGTATGGTAGTAGATACAAAATATATGTTATTCAGTATATAACATTGATTACATAATGTATTAACTATAGTATACAAAAAAATGCAAGATGTATAGTTCACTTAAATTCTATTTGTCTAATTCTTTTCCCAGATTTCTTCTGGTTTCAATTGCCCTAAGCTAAATAGTCACTAATATCGAACTGAAAGCAGTATAATTTGAAGCCAGCCATTTATAATGTATCTTCTGCATAAATGCACTTTGACAATCCTTTTGAAACTTGACTTGTTTGATTTTCAAACAAAAGAAATAATTTTCAGTGACTGAGAAATAATGAAAATATGGCTGAAGTTAGTAAGAATGTATGACTAGAAAGTATGACTAGTATTATATATCACTTTCCTACAGGACATAAAAGAACAAAAAACCTAACCAAGATTAAACTAATATGAAGAATATCAGTTTTTAAAAGCATACTAGGACTTTCTTCTGGATTCTATTTCTACCAGATAAAATAATTTCATAAATTACACATAGTTTTGTAGAGAAAATATAATTGGATGGTGACATATGTTTTGTATCTGTCTTTCACCAATCTTTTGTTATAGGCAAACTGATTTTGCATCATTCCTTAATCAATACCTACTATAGCAATCTTAATTGAAATACCTCCTGCCTTGTTCAGTCAGGTCTAAATCTCACCATTCTTTTGAGACCAATATAATCGCACCTTTTATAGGAAGACATCCAAGAGTCTTACACAACCTATAGCTATTTCTTACTCTGCTCAACTATGTAACTCTTAGAATATGCTACCTTTTAATAATATCTTATTTATATGCATATTAACATTTTTGTGATAAGTTTTTACTTTTTCTTTTATACATATCTAGAAATGCAACACATAAGTAGTGATTTTACAGCATCTTACTATGCTGATGCACAGTGACTGTGAAGGGGTATGTGGGGGGGGGACTTGGTGAAGGGGGGAGCCTAGTAAACATAATGTCCTTCATGTAATTCTAGATTGATAATACGAAATAAAAAAAAAAGGAATGAAGTCTTAGTAGTTACTGTATCTGTTAAGAACACAATTTAATATAGTAATGATCTTATAAAAGTAACAAATACATGGTGTTCTTCCAGTTTTCTTCCTTTTTGTTTGGAATTAAGCCCTACTTTATCTTCTTTACCTTCCATCAGGATAGCGATCATCCTCTTTTACTAGTTGTTACCATTTGAGTTATCAGGAAAATACTTTCAAATCAAAGAAGATTTTGGAGAGAAAATTTTTCTCACACTTTTGGTATAGGGTTTTGAATGAGTGTGTATACATCATTTCTTTATCCAGGGGGAAACGCATACCAGTGAGATCATTCCATTATTATCAATCCAGGTTTTTATAATAAAACTGAAAGTAAGTTCTGAATTTATGAAAGGGTATTTTATTCATAAAATTCTAAGTCTATATGTAAAATAGAAAGTAATCTGAATAAACAAAATTGAACTCTCATCCACTCTATCCATTCTACTAGTTTAAATACAGTCTTTAGATATGGGTCTTGTTCAAATAGTGAAATGTGTTTTCATTGGACATTGATTACTATTATTTTGGGGCTAGTTTGGATCAAATCTCACTTCCCACAACCCATTTCCTATCAGAGCTAATGGGTTTGCAGCTCATTTATAATGATCATATTGGCAGGGATTTAGCTGATGTTTTCAAATACTCAATAGGAGAGGTTTTTCCACTCATGAATGCCTCTCAGCTGCAGGTAAAAAAAATCTTACAGCTGGATGAGAGAGCTAATTAGAGACAATTATAGCTGAGTGACCAGCAGTGGCATTAAAATGTCTGGCAGAATCTACCTTGTCCTTCAACACAGAGGTTTTGAATCTCTACAAATACCTGTCTTGGAACATTAAACATTTTATAGAATTGCAGGTAATAAGCACTTAAATTTAATAATCAAAAGAGGCATTGCCAAATGAATCCTGAAAGTAGGACTTCACTAGACATGATTTTATGCTGACTGCCAAAGGCATCTCAAAATTAATAGTAAATTTCAGATATATAATGAGAATAATCAAGGTCCTACAACCAATTTGGACTTAATAAATCCATTGACCTGAATTTAATTCAGTATATACACTCATATTTTCTCATATGAGACATGTTGGCTCAGCATTTTGTAGTACTACTGGCACACTATCTTCATTATATTTTTATTTTCATTTTATTTTATTCACTTCATCCATTAGAAGACACAAATCCTTTAATAAGTGGGATTGTTTTTGTCCAACATCACCATTCCTATCTACTCTATTAATAAAGATGTAGGACTTCATCTGGCCCTTAAAAGTTAGGGAAGAGTTTATATAGGCAGAAATAGAGGGGGCAGAATCACTGTCAATTTGCTATCCTTTCATAGCTTTTGTTTTATGAAATGCTATGTTTGAGTAATAGAGAAAAGCAAATATACTTAGCATTAAATATTAATGCTTGGAGGAGACATTAAAGAAACATCGTTTTCAAAATGCAGTTGTGAAAAACTATTGTTTTATCTATCTAATCTTCCTGTCTATCCAACATACATCCATCTATCCATCCATCTGACATAAATATAGCTATTTATCTTGGAAAGAAATGATACCATGTTCTAAAATATTCAGATGTGCCAAACAATGTTTTTAGGTAAATATAATGAATATATTTTTTTAGAGTTTGTTTACAATTTATTAACTTTTTATTAAGGTATCATTGATATACACTCTTATGAAGGTTTCACATGAAAAACATTGTGGTTACTACATTCACCCATATTATCAAGTTCTCCCCATACCTCATTGAAGTCATTGTCTGTCAGTAAAGTAAGATACCACAGAGTCACTGCTTGTCTTCTCTGTGCTACACGGGCTTCCCTGTGACAGCACACACACCACAATGTGTACCAATCATAATACCCCTCAATCCCCCTCTCCCTCCCTCCCCATCTCTCCTCTACCCCTCCCCTTTGGTAGCTGCTAGTCCCTTCTTGGAGTCTGTGAATTTGCTGCTGTTTTGTTATACTACACAAATGTGGGAAATCATTTGGTTCCCTCCTCCTACTGACCTTGGGCCTCATTTCTTCTTTTTCTAGTTTCACTAATTGTGCATTTAGACTGTTCATGTGGGATTGTTCTTCTTTCCTGAGGTAAGGCTGTATTGCAATATACTTCTCTTTTAGCACAGCCTTCACTGTATCCCACAGATTTTGCGATGTTCATTTATTGTCATTTGTCTCCATATATTGCTTGATCTCTGTTTTTATTTGGTCATTGATCCATTGATTATTTAGGAGCATGTTGTTAAGCCTCCATGTATTGTGGGTTTTTCTGCTTTCTTTGTGTAATTTATTTCTAGTTTCACACCTTTGTGGTCTGAGAAGCTGGTTGGTACAATTCCATTCTTTCTGAATTTACTGAGGCTCTTTTTGTGGCCTAGTATATGATTTAAGAATAAATGTTCCATGTGCATTTGAGAAGAATGTGCATCCTGCTGCTTTTGGGTGGAGTGTTCTGTAGATGTCCATTTTCCATCTGTTCTAATGTTTTGCTCAGTGCCTGGGTGTCCTTACTTATTTTCTGTCTGGTTGATCTGTCCTTTAGAGTGAGTGGTGTGTTGAAGTCTCCTTAACTGAATGCATTGCATTCTATTTTCCCCTTTAATTATTTTAGTATCTGTTTCACATATGTAGGTGCTCCTGTGTTGGGAGCATAGATATTTATAATGGTTATATACTCTTGCTGGACTGACCCCTTTATCATTATGTTATGTTCTTCTTTGTCTCTTCTTATTTTCTTTATTTTTAAGTTTATTTTGTCTGATACAAGTAACCCCTGCTTTTTTCTCTCTATTAGTTGCATGAAATATCTTTTTCTATCCCTTCACTTTCAGTCTGTGTATGTCTTTGGATCTCAAGTGAGTCTCTTGTAGGCAACATATAGATGAGTCTTGCTTTTCTATCTATTCAGTGACTATGTCTTTTGACTGGTGCATTCAGACCATTTACATTTAGGGTGATTATCAATAGGTATGTACTTATTGCCATTGCAGGCTTAATTCGTAGTTACCAAAGGTTCAAGGGTAACTTCCCTACTATCAAAGAGTCTAACTTAACTCACTTAGTATGCTATTACAAACACAATCTAAAGGTTCTTTTATTTTCTTTTTTCTTCCTTCTCCATTCTTTATATATTAGGTATCATATTCTGTACTCTTTGTTTATCCCTTGACTGACTTTATGAGTAGTTGATTTGCTATTGCATATGCTTAGTAATTGATTGGTCTACTTTCTATACTGTGGTTTTATTTCCTCTGGTGACAGCTATTTAACCTTAAGACACTTCCATCTAAAGCCTTTCCTACAAAATACACTGTAGAGATGGTTTGTTGGAGGTAAATCCAGCTTTTGTTTATCTGGAAATTGTTTAATCCCTCCTTCAACTTTAAATGCTAACATTGCTAGGTAGGGTATTCTTGCTTCAAGGTCCTTCTGCTTCATTGCACTAAATATATCATGCCACTTCCTCTCTCCTTTAAGGTTTCCGTTGAGAAGTCTGATGATAGCCTAATGGGTTTTTCTTTGTATGTTATCTTTGTTCTCTCTCTGGTTGCTTTTAATAGTCTGTCCTTATCCTTGATCTTTGTCATTTTAATTATTATATGTATAGTTGTTGTCTTCCTTGGGTCCCTTGTGTTGTGAGATCTGTGCATCTCCATGGCCTGAGAGACTATCTCTTTCCCCAGGTTGGAATGTTCTCAGCAATTACCTCCTCAAAGACACTTTCTATCCCTTTTCCTCTCTTTTCTTCTTCTGGTAACACAATAATGCAAATATTGTTCCATTTGGATTGGTCACACAATTCTCTCAATATTCTTTCATTCCTAGAGATCCTTTTTTCTCTCTGTGCCTCAGCTTCTTTTTATTTCTTCTCTCTAATTTCTATTTCATTTGCCATCTCCTCTACTTCATATAATCTGCTTTTACATCCTTTCATTGTATGTTTCATTTCAGACACTGAATTCTTCAACATTTACATCTCATTCCTGAATTCCTCCCTGAGTTCTTGAATATTTTTCTGTAGCTCCATGAGCATGTTTATGATTTTTATTTTGAAATCTCTTTCAGGAAAATTAATGAGTTCAGTTTCACTTGGCCTTCTTTCTGGTATTTGTGGGATTTTGCTTTGAACCAGTTTCCTTTGACGTTTCATATTTGTAGGTGGCAACCTCTAGACTAGAGCCCAAAAATTCCAGCCTCCCAAGCTTCTCAGCCTCTGGAGCAGTGGTGGGGGTCACAGGTTAGTGGCGCTGGTGCCTGCTGGGAGAAAGGAGATCATTCTTGCTTCCCAGCTGCAGTGCCTGCCTCCACTGCCAGAAGCAGTGCATGGAGCATTTAGGGAGAAGCCTCTATGCTTTGCGCTTGTAGCTACCATAGGCAGGGCCACCCTCTGGCTGCCCTAGCACAGTGGCAGGAACAGCCAGTTTGAGAGCTGGTGCCAGCCAGGAGGAAGAAGCAGCAGGCAGCCTATTACAGTGGGGCCAGGGGTCCTTGTAGCTGTATAACCAGCCAGGGGGATGTAGCATCTGAAGCTCCTGAAAGTTCCCAACCTGCTGTGCAGAGTCCATCCAGATAAGTTTTTCCACCTGTCCTTTCTCCTGAACAGCAAACTGTGTGCAATCCTTGCCCCTTTAGCAGACCTCTAACTGTTAGGAAGTCTCTCACCCTGCACACCTTTCTTTTGTCCCAGAGCAGCCAGCTGTGGATACGTTTTTTTCTGCAAGCAGGTGGAATCTTAGTCTCTTCAAGTATTCCACCTGTCTTAGCTTTCCAAACCCACTAATCTCCAGGGCACCATGTAATGTAGTTTCTGGAGCAGATCTCCAGGGCTGGGTGTTCAGCAGTCTTAGACCTCCAACCCCTTCCTGCTCCATTTCTCTTTTTCCCTCCAGTGAACTGGGGTAGGGGAAGGGCTCAGGTCCCTCTGGATCACAGCTTTGGTACTTTACCCTTTTCCTTGAGGTCTACTATCTTCACCAGGTGTAGGCAATTTGCTACAGCCTTCTTTCCTTTTGCTCTTTCGGGATTAGATGTATTTGCTACATTTTCATATATGTGGTTTTGGGAGGAGGTTTCTGTCTCACCTCTCATGCCGCCATCTTTAATCCCAATCTCTTAAATATTTTTAAAAAGTTTGACTGAAAATATCATAAATGGCAAATACATAAAAATATTTCATTTATATGCTTTCTGGTTAAAAAGTAAATGTTAAATGTAGAAAATAATGTGGTATGTTTCCACTTCTTAAACTGCTTAATCATTTTTTAATTTAAAACACAAAACCTACATTTATTATTATTGTATGCATTTATAATGAATCACTTTCTGAAATTCAGCTACAGTAGGTACCCATAATTTAGAAGGAATTAATAAATTTATAATAGGATGAGCAAAACAAAATCAATTAGCATCTATATAAAAACAAAAATTGTTTTTCTGGTATGCATTTATAAATAGCTTTAAAAACCACATGGTGAAATGTGCTTCATGAAATTGTTTGTCCTGACTCAAATTCAATTCCAGTTATGACCCTGAGAGATGATTAGTAAATTCAGCTTTTTAATTAGCATTTTGCATAATTCATCAAAATTATAATGCACTCATGCTCTTGATTGTCAAGGTACAGATGTGCTAATATGAAGCTATAATTTTCTCATCTAAATAAGTCTTTTAGTATACCCTCTAATTTCTTACAATTCTTTTGTTTAGGATCTATTATTGTTCATTTTAAAAAATGAGTTCAGAAGTGGAATTTGAAGTCAGCTTGTATTGTTATAGTGGATTGTTTAGTAGAAATCAAAGGAAATGAACATTATTTCAAAGGTTATTTATTCTATTTTAGTGAAAGCTACTTGATCACAGTTAAAGCAACTTAAATGTAAAAACTGGCTTTCTATTTCCAATCACCACTAAATTATAGGCAAACAGAGCCAAATAGAACTTGTAAAATAAAAAAATAAAGGTTATTTTTTGCTTAATTGCACAGGAGCAGCACAGACACAAAAATCATAGAGCATTACCACAACATATTCAGGTGACATTGGTATTAAACCAAAATATGGGTATCTGATATTTGGTTTTATAATATGGCCCCTCATACTAGAAAGAAAATGAAAAAAATAATGTGTTGATAGCTCTGTTAAACAGATTCCCAAACTTCTCCCAAAGATATATCTGTTTATATTGAGGTTTTGAATTTGTTTCCCTGTAAATTGTGAGCTCCTATCAACTAGGCAATTCAGCATCAACTCTGAATTTTAAAAAAAGGAGTTAATTATGCAATGTGGTTTCTTAAAGGAAGAGAAGGGTGTACCATGCTTTATTTAAAAATGCAGTATAACTTTGTTTTTCTTTCTATACACCAGAGGGATTGTTAAAATCAAATAAATGTTTCCAAATGAGGTGAGAGAACTTGCAAGTTAGGATTTTTGGCCAATTCTCCTACTTACAAGTGAGGTAAACTGCTGAGAAACAAGCACCCACCCATGTGAATTGTAACTGCCTTCTTTGCCAATGTAGATTTCTGCTCTCTTGGGCTGAGAACATTAACCAGTAAAATTATTATTGCAGACATGTGGCAATGATGAATGAAATTCTATGGAATGACATGATAGAATGAGTATTAGTATTGGAGTGAAATGCTTCCTTAGGACATAGTATAAAAAGCACCTCCTACATTCCCAAACTCTGCTGTACATGATATTATTATTTCTCATTTTAATTTGAAGTTTTCTAAGGACATATGATATGCATCTTTTCATGTGCTTCTTTACCATCTGTGTATCTTGGTGTGGAGTCTGTTCAAGTATTTTGCTCATTTTTTGATAGGGTTTTCCATTTTCATGATGAGTTTTAAGGATTCTTCATATATTTGAGATAACAATCCTTTAGTATATCTGGTTTTTGCAAATATTTTCTCCCAGTCTGTACCACACCTTCTCATTCTTTTGACAGAGTGTTTTGCAGAACAGAAAATTTCCATATTAATGAAGTGAAGCTTTTTGGTTCCTTCTTTCATGGATTGTGCCTCTGGTGTTATATCTAAAATGTCATCACCACTTCCAAGGTCATCTAGTTGTTCTCTAATATCATCTTGTAGAAGTCTAAGAGTTTTGCATTTTGCTTTTAGGTCTATCATCCTTTTTGAGTTAATTTTTGTGAAAGCTGTAAGCTCTATGTCTAGATTTAATGTTTTGTGTGTGGATATCTAATTTTCTAGCACCATTTGTAGAAGACTATGTTTCTTCCGTTACATTGCCCTTCTCCTTTGTTGAAAAATCACCTGACTGTATTTACATGTATCAGTTGTATTTGATATTTTTCATTCCTAGGATATAATAAAGAACATCTTTTCCAAAGCTTTACATTTTTGTTACTGGTATATAAATATAATTTATTTTTGTTTATTTAATTTTTAGCCAGTGACTTTGCCAAAGTCCCTTAAAAAGTCTAATAGTTTTGCATGATTTGGGAATATTTTATACAATCATGTCATGCGTGAATAGTGCTGGTTAGTTTCTTCCTTTTCAAACCAAATTCTGCTTATGAATTTTCCTTACAGTGTTCCTCAAAATGTTCCCTATATTCCTGAATAGTAGTTGTGATAATAAACATAATTATTTTATTCCAGAACAGAGAAATCCTGTTATAATTCATCTTTAGGTATGATGCTTACTGTGTGTTAGTATTATTATATTAAAGATGATGATGATGATGATGATGATGATGATGATGATGATGATATGGTCACAGATTGCTAAGTGCTTCTATCATCAAGGCATTTCATCAATTACTTCTATCAAATTGAGATAATGTTTTTTCTTTTTCTCTTTAAATGTGATGAATAGTATTGATTCACTTCCAAATATTTAACTACTTTTGTAATCATTGGATAAACCCAATTGGTTATGAGATATAATCAGTTTTAATATCCCTGGATAATATTAGATAAATTCAAAAGGTTTTGAACTCTGCTAATGAGAATGATTACCCTATATACATTTTTTAATATCCTTGACAGTTTTTCTGTCAAGTTTCTGCTTGCCTGACATAAAAAAAGTGTTAAGACTTCCTTCACTTTGCTGAGAGAATTTGTGTAAGGCTATTTTTTATTAAATAAATACTTAGGAGAATTTATGGGCAATCCATGTGGTCCTGGAGATTTCTTTGAAGGGAAGATATTTAATCATGAATTTATTTGCTTTAATATAAATCGTATTACTGATATTTTTTATTTCTGCCAGCTTTATGAAAGTTTTTCCCATTGTATTTGTGCATTTTAGTTAAACTCAATTTTTTGGCAAAAATCTCTAATATTATTATCTCTAACTTAATACCTGAGAAGTTTACATTTATATCCCAATTTTCTGGTATTGATAATGTTTTCTCATATTTCTTCTTGATCTGTCTAAATATTAATTTTTAAATAATATTTAAACTTTGGGTCTGCTAATTTTTTCTTATACATTTATTTTCCATTTCATTGGCTTTTGCTATTATCTTTATTATTTTCTTTTAATTACTTTCTTTTAACAGAATGTGATTTTCTTTTTTCCAGTTTCTGGTTTATATTGATGAAATTTTGACCATATCTTATGTGTATAACCAATGTGAATTTTTGTTGTTCTATGGGTTATTCATAGGCACCTTGTATGATATTCTTTTGTTAATATTTCCTACCTTAATTTCACTGTGTCAGAAACATACTTTGTATCAGTGCACTCATGTAACAAATTTGGAAATATTCTATGTTCATCTGAAAAAATGTATTATCTCATACATATTTATATATGGTACTATATATATATATATACACACACACACACATATATATCAATTACATGAAGTTTGCTAATCATGAATTTAAAATCTATCTGTTCAAGCCCTATAATTACTGATATTTTTTGTTACAAATTGCAGTAGGCTTGTTAAAGTCTCACATTACAAATATAAATCTATATATAGTCAATTTTAGCTCTGCATATTGTGGAGCTTAGAGTATTTGACAAATAGAGATTTAGGATTCATATCTTCCTGTCGGACTGACACCTTACCAAAATGATGTATTTATCTTTGTTTCTAATATTTATAGCTTTAATGTGTCTAATTTTGGATAGCTACCTCACCTTCCTTTTGTTTTTTTTTGTTTTTTTTTGTATAACTTTTGTTTCCTACACGCAATAAAGCATGTGGGATTAATCATTTTTGTTACCCATTAAAATATAACTATATATTAGCATATTTGTTTTAGAGGTCCACCTTGGAGATATTGTAGGTTGTTTGGTATCAGAGTACTGAAATAAACTGAATATTTCAATAAAGTAAGTCAAATGATTTTTGGGGGGTTCCAGTGCATATAATATTTATCCTACACTATAGCATTATGTCTAAAAAGGCACTGTGCCTGCCCAATTAAAAAATACTTCATCCCTACAAAAGGCTAACCATCATCTAAGCTTTCAGCAAGTTGTAATCACTGATCACAGATTACCTTAACAAATAATATATGAACGAAGAATTTAAAATATCATGAGATTACCAAAATGTGACATAGAGATATGAAGTGAACAAATGCTGTTAGGGCACTGACACCAGTAGACTTGCATGACACAGTTACCCCAAACCTTCAATTTGTAAAAAATAATAATAACCTGCAAAGAAAAATAAAACAAAGTACAATACAATAAATAATGCCTGTACTTACTTATACATGCAGTTAACATTTCTGGTGTTATGCCTTATCTTGTGTTGATTCATATTTCCATTTGTTGTCATTTTCTTTCTGCCTTAAGAAATTTCTATAACATTTCTTTTAATATGTGTCTGTAAGTTGTGAATTATTTCAGCTTTAATATATCTGAAAAACTTTTTGATTCACCTTTGGTTTTGAACATATTTTCAGTGAGGTAGAATTTTAAGTAATAAATTATTTTCTAATACTTGAGATATTTTACTCCGCTCTCTTCTCATTTACATTGTTTCTGACAAAACATCTATCTTTTTTATTTTTGTTACTCTGTTTGTCAAATGTATTTTTTCCTCTGGATACCTTTAAGATGTCTTTCTTATCACTGGTTTTGAGCAATTTGATTATGGTGTGCCTTGATGTACTTTCTTAGGTTTGCTTTGATTGTGTTTTATGTTTCTTATTGTGGGTTATTGAAGCTGTGGGTTTATGAATTTTATCAAAGTTTGAAATATTTCAACCTTTTTCTTAGAAATATTTTCCTTACTCTGTTCCATTAGGAATTGCAATTGTATGTATATTAGATAGGACTAAGTTGTACCACAGATCATTAATGATATTTTTACTTTCTAAAATTCCTTTTTAAGTCTATTCTTAATATTAGTTTCCATTTCTATTCATTACAACTCACTCATATTTTCTTCTGAAATATTTAATTTACTCTTAGTATCACCCAGTATATCCTGGTGGATTCTGAAATTCACAATTTAAAAAATAGAAATAAACAGGAAGTTTAAGGAAATGGAGATCTTTATCTTTAAAATGGCTGTTAATAGGAAGAACATTTAGAGTACTTTTTATTTTTAGATATTAGAAAAGATTTATTTTTAAAATACTGTAAAAAGACACTTGAATCAGAAAATTCAATATGGAATGAATCATTTATAAAAGCTAATTTCTCATCATTGGAAGTTTTTAAGTTCCATCTGCTTAGATGTATGTAGAGTAGAAATTTGTTTTGTCTTTATTTTTATATCTATATTTCAAATTCCTATTTATATTCTTTATTCAAGGATACAAATTTTAAAACTTTTTACTTTGAGATCATTGTAGATTAACATGAAATTGCAATAAAAAATAGAGATACTGTATATACTTTACCCAGTTTTCTTCAAAGTTACTATCTTGCAGACAGTAACACAATATCTTACCATCAAAATATTGACATTGAGTAAATACACATCTCTTATTCAGATGTCTTCAGTTTTACTTATACGTATTTGCATTTGTGTGTATACTGCCATACACTTTTATCACACATGTAGGTGTATCGACCAGCGCAATGAAGATAAAGAATAGTTTCATCACCATAAGGATCCCTCATGTCGCGCCTTTATAACTACACCCTGTTCCTTCCCACCTGCCAACCTCATAGCCCTTGGCAGTCACTAATTTGTTCTTCATTTCCACAACCATTTTGCTCTTTACATATTTATGAGCTCTTTATATATTTTGGTAATTAACCCCAATATCAGATATATGATTTTCAAATATTTCCTCTCATTTTGTGGTTGCCTTTTCATTATCTGATGACTATTTTTGATGTGAAGCTTTGTAGTTTGGCCCCATTTGTTTATTTTTCTTTTGTTGCCTTTGTTTTTGGTGTCAAATCCAAAGAATTACCAAAATGATGTCAAGGATTTATAACCTGTTTTCTTTAGAAGTTTTATGGTTTCAGGTCTTACATTCAAGTCATTACACTATCTTGAGTTAGTTTTGTGCATAGTGGAAGATAGTGATAGTGGTCCAGTTTCATTATTTTATACTTGTCCAGTTTTCCCACCCCCATTTATTAAAGAGACTCTCCTTTCACAATATATTTTTGTCTCCTGCATCATAAAATAATTGTCCAAGTATCCACAGGTATATTTTCCTTACTCTGGGCTTTTATTCCCTCCATTGACCTATATGTCCATTTTTCATGCCAATAGCATACTATTTTAATTATGATAATTTGGTAATATAGTTTGAAATCAGGGATTGTGATACCTCCATCTTTGTTTTTTCTTACTGTGCTTTGCCTATTTGGGGTCTTTTTAGGTTCCATAAAAAATTTAGAATTATTGTATTTTTGTGAAAATTTTCATTGGAATTTTGATAGGAATTGCATTGTCTGTTAGATTGGTTTGGGTAGTATGGACATTTTAACAATACCAGTTCTTCAATCCATAAACAAGGACTATCTTTCCATTTAATTGTGTCTTCTTCAGTTTCTTTCATTAATATCTACAGGTTCTTTCATAACATCCACAGTTTTAAGGATACAGGTCTTTTACCTCCTTGTTAAACTTATTATTAGGTATTTTAAACTTTTCAGTGAAATGCAGTTGTAAATGGCATTGTTTTCTTAGTTTCTGTTTCTGACAGTTCATTATTGTGACTTAGAAATGCAATAGACTTTTGTATATTGATTTTGTGTCCTTCAACTCCATTGAATTCATTGATTAGTTCTAATAGTTTTTTGGATGTTCTATATATAGAATCAGATTATCTACAAATAGTGACAGTTTTACTTTTTCCTTTCCAATTTGGATGCCTTTTATTTCTTTTTCTTGCCTAATTTTGCTGGTTAGGACTTCCAATACTATGTTGAGTAAAAGTGATGAAAATGGGCATCCTTGTTTTTCCTAATATTATAAGAAAATATTTTAGCTTTTCACCATTGAGCATGGTATTAGCTGTTTTATGTGTGGTCTTGTCATCTACAGCCTTTATTACATTAAGGTATGTTCCTTCTATATTCAATCTGTTAATAGTTTTTTATCATGAAGTGGTTGAATTTTGTCAAATGCTCTTTCTGCATCTATTGATATGTTCATGTGGTTTTTATCCTTCCTTTTGTTAATGCAGTGTATCCCATTAATTGATTGTGGATCTTGAACCATCTTTGCATTACTGGAATAAATCTCATCTGATCGTAGTGAATGAATCTATAAATGCATTGTTGAATTTGGTTTGTTAATTTTTTGTTGAAGATTTTTGTAAATTTGTTTATCAGGGATACTGGCTTGTAATTTTTTTCCTGTATCATTCTTTTCTAGTTTTGGTACAGGATATTGTTGGCCTCATATAATGAGTTTGTAAGTGTTCCCTCCTTTTCTGTTTTGGAAGAGTTAAAGAGGATATATATTAATTCTTCTTTAAATGTTTCATAGAGTTCACCAATGGAGCCATATGGTTCTGTACTTTCATTTTTGGGGAAGACTGTGAAGAAATGTTAAAAGACACTAGCTGCTCTCTACATATGATAATTATCTAGAGATTAAGAGATGGTATGTCAGGCAGGACTGGAACATAAATTAACCTAAATGAATTTATACTAAGTGTCATCGTTGCAGCAAATTTCTTTGCTGGTGCCAGACAACATCAGAGAGAAAGCAAAGGTTTATCTGGTATCACCACTAGTAGGAGGAGGAGGAGGAGGAGAAAAAATGGGAATTAGTAAATTAGATTATCATGGATAGAAGATATTAGAAATACTAACAAAATATTATTTGATGTACTCTCTCTTGGATTTCCATGTATAAAAAAAATTAAAAATGAACTCAGGTGATAATAAGGTGTTGAGGTGGGGATGGGAGTTGGGTGTGAGGGAACAGGAAAAGTAAAAGACCTGGCATTTCTATCAGGAGGAAGGACAATAATTAGTGAAAGTAAGTAACAGAGATAGTTAAAAGTAGGTGGAACTCAATGGAAAGAAGTCAAAAGAGAGTATTAAGATATCAGAATTTTGTGATGAATAGGAGTCATTAGGGAATTTTCCATGGTAAATTTTTAGAATATTTGTCACATTCAAAATCATGTAGTTCAGTTAAGTATAGATTAAAACTAACTAAATTATAAAAGTGGGATTTTATAGAAGACAAATTTAATAAAATATGTATATTGAAATAGGATTAGAAATACCTAATTGGTTATAAATTATGAGAAAATGTATGTAAAACTTATAAACCGAATGTGTTGATAGGGAGCATGCCTCCCAAGTTTCCTGGAAGAATCTGGTATATGCCTGATTTTTAATAGCATGCTTTTTTCCTTCTCAATATTGTCATAATTTAAGTAATAATTTATAGGATCTCACTACATATAGGTTATATGAACTACCATGATAAAAAATTAGACAAAAATCAATGATTATTGTCATAGATATATTGAAGGTTAGTGCTCTTTTCTCATTTCTTATGAAAAGGAGACTGTACTTTGCTTATTAGGGGAGGAACTCGGAGTAAAACATACAGTCTTAAAGTTAGGTGAATAATGTTTGCACTATTCTATAATAGCACTCTGTAGAATTAAAAGATAATTGAGTATTTTGGGTGATGAAACCTGTTTTGGCATATTTGAGAAATATATGAATTTACCAATCATGTTTTAAATAATGAACATTTCATAAGTCTTAACATAATATACACAAAGTAAATACTTCAACATAACTTATAATAAATTCATAAATTAGTCAGATACAATATTCCACTATTGTCTTCCCTTGATTCTCAGATACATATAAACATTTTATGCAGGTAGGGAGGAGCACATTTCTAGATTTGAGACAAGAGGCTAAATATAAGATGGCAGAGATTCAGTTGCTTAAGTTCCATCCTTCACCTAAAGGTATCTGGAGATTCTCTACAATAATCTCACTGTCAGTCTCTTCACCGTGGCCAAGAATGAGTTTTACTCAACCTAAAATCTCCTGAGAAAAAAAGTAAGCAGTGTTTGACAATGATTAACTATATAGAATCTCTATATTGAGCAAATGGACAGAAGTGTATTGTAAGATATATATTCATAGTCTGTTAAATGATGAGTGAATAAATAAATAGATAAGATGTAATGCATGGTAGGGATTGTCTTAAAGCAGAAACTGCAGAGGATAAACTGGCATAAGATAATTAAGTCTATGAAAGAATGGAGAATAATCATTAAAAGACATATATGTGAACATGTGCATATTTTTTACTACCAATTCTTCTTGGTCAATGGGAAATAATTTAATCACTGTAAAAGATATCTGGAGGTTATTATTTCCTTTCCCTCACTGAAACAATAACCAACAACAGAGTTTTTTCCCTCCATGAATTTTATAAGATAATCTGAAGCAAAAGCACATTAAAGGGTACACACACACACATAAACATACAAACATATGTGTATATATTTATATATTTTCTCTATACTCATTCATAGATACATTTATTTTATATATTTATACATTTACTCACTTAGTCATTAAATAGCTCCTAGGGTATAATGATGAACAAGTATTGCCTTACAAAAAATGTACGAAGATCATTTATTGGAAAACAAGTTCTGAAAAAAATTTTTTTAACTATATCTCCATATTGTGTTTTGTATAATGTGCTGATAATAAATGCATACTGCCTTTAGAATGACTCTTAAATGTTCTCTAAGCATATGGAAACTAAAAAGGAAGTGAAGTTATTTGGACAATATTAATTTGGAGATGCTGATGAACAGACTGATGATATATATATACAAAGATGCTTTTAAGAAGATGTAGGTAAACATCTTAAGACATATTTTTAAGGAAACATTTGTAAAGGTAGAACAGGAAAACAGTCATGTAAATACTATTACAAGAGCTCAGTTATTTTTCTAATATTTATCTTCTCTTTCTGTGGTGTTATAACCTTACATAGACACAAGTGGATGTGGTGAGTCTTTCTTGGCAAAAGAAGAGCAAATCAGAATGTAAATGCTTCAGAAATTCTCTAAGGAAACAAATCAGGTTTCTTCTGCATGAATATTGAATTACTACCTACAGAGTAAAAGAGAATAGGAAGAAGAGGGACAAGATCTTGCACGTAATATTTGCTAAAATGTCATTATATAGATATGAGTTTTCAGTTTTCTCAGAAGATGTCATAACTCATTTTAAGTTCAAATACACTACTAAAGATTACAAGATTTTATGGCACTTATTACTAATAATCTAGATGTGCTAGCAGTCATAAGCAGATACTGCCATATTTTAAAGGCTGTATATTTCCGAGACTCCAAATGCTCTTTAAAGTATGCATACTGATCACTTTCTTGGATCTGACATGTTTTCAAGCATTACTACAAGGAAGAGGGGCTTCATTCTTGTTTCATAAACTTTGTACGGTCATGTAGCATTATGACTCATAAGTATTCTCAGAAATAATAAAAAAGTTTTCTAATTTGTCAAATACCTAGAGTAGGTAGGTTTGTGACTAGCCCGTCTTGTACTTATGGTACAAAAAAAACACGTTTTATTCAGTTGCATTGGATGTGAATGAGTTTTGTTCACTTTTATCAAGTCTTATTACCATACTTGATGAACAAATTTTGCTTACTAGAACATCTGGGGAAAGACTGCTTAGAGAAATTCTAGGAATAAAATTATTTAGAAGTATAGTTTTCATAAGTTTTCAGTAATAAATCTGTACAGCCTAAAAAATATTGGCCCACAATGGACCACTGAAATGAAAGTAAATTTATTTGGAGCAAGTTAGTTTGAAGAGGTCGAGTCCTCAAATTTTAATTGAATGTAAAGTGGTTAATTTATTATGCAAGGCACCATCATTTGAACAATCTTAAAAGAAGATTAAAGGAAGTCTCTCTGTTCAGGAAATAACATTCTGAAGCTGTGAATAGCATAGTTATGTCAGTAAGTGTCAGTATTATGTGTTTTAGCAGACCACCTTAGTGGGTTAGATGTATTATAATCAGCATATTTATCATATATAATTACTGAACAGAAGCTGTATGATATGGCCCTGACAAGCATGGGTCTGTATGTCTAGATTTATGTCTTTCTAGATTCCTGAGCAGAGCTTGTTATGTATAAACAGCAGAAGCATATGGACTGCTCTCCAGAGTACAACAGAACATGTAGAATTTTACAGGGGACTAAGTTTCCTCTAGCAAAACTACAGAAATACAGACAGCTAGAAAGACAAATCCCACAACTGACCAGAAAAAACTACTGGTCACACTTAAAATCTAATTGTTATATATCAAACCTGACAAGCACCATGCTTATGGGGGAAAAAAAGGAGAGAGAGAACTTCTCTTCTTTAAAGACTAGCATAAACGTGGCTGTATTGAAAAAAAATGAAAGTACAAACTCTAAAGCCACTCTTCAGTAGATGTGTAACTTCAAATAAATGTTTGCCTCTCTTGCATTTCCTCTTTCATTTCCTCTTCAACTGTACTGTCTATGGAGTAATTATAAGGATTACATGTGATGAGGATAAAATAGTGACCTCAATGCAATTGTTGCTGTAATTACTATTTTTATTTTATTGGTGAGAAAAATTCTGAAATTCTTAAGAGCCTTGCCCAGAATTGCCCAGCTAGTGACAAATCAAAAAGCAAGTAATAAGTATGTATATTATGTGCTGCCAAATAACAAATCACCCTAACATTTAGTGACTTAAAACAAGAACAGCGTCTAATTTCTCAGGATTCTGTTTGTTGACCTGGTAGTTCTGCTGGTCTCACTTGGGCTTACTTTGTAAATGCAGTTCCCTGGTAGGTCAGCTGAACAGCTGAGATACGAGGGCCTTTCTTCCCAATATTTTTGTCTATGTTTTTCTCAGGATTTCAAATCTTAAGCTACAAATCTACAAAGACCTTATCACACCTGTGTTTGTCTCACATTTATTGATGTCACACTGACCTAATCAAGTCACATGCGTAAGTCCATAATCAATATGGGAGAGGACTACCTAAGGGTGTAGACACCAGAAGGTGTGATTTATTAGAGGCCATCTGAGAAACAGTTATCTATATCTGTGCATCTAGAAATCAGATACATGATTTGCAGACCTATTTTATTCCATTTGGTAAGTGTTCCCTTTTCATTTTGCTTATGGTGTCCTTTGCTGTGCAGAAACTTTTCAGTTTGATGTAGTTACACTTGTTTCTTTTTTCTTTTGTGGACTTCACTTCTTTTGTCAAATCCAGAAATTGGCTGCTAAGATTTGTCTAAAGGAGCTTACAGCCTACGTTTTCTTCTAGGAGTTCTGGGGTTTTAGATCTTACATTAAGTTGTTAGTACTTTCTGCGTCACTTTTGTGTATGGTGTAAGATAGTGGTCCAGATTAATTCTTTGCATGGGGCTCTATAGTTTTCTCAACCACTGATTGAAAAGTCCTTTTTCTATTGTATATTCTTGCTCCTTTGTCAGAAATTAATTGGCCATATATGCATGGGTTTATTTCTGGCCTATCTATTCTATTACATTGACCTTTGTGTCTGTTTTCATGGCAATACTTTCATTTTTCTGGTGGTGTTACGGCAGTCTGGAATTGCAGAGTTCTGAATTATGTGACAGTAAGTGGCTTGTATTCTAACTATAACCAGACTGCATGCTTCATTCATGAGTGTGAAGCAGTATTCATTGCTAGGAATCACTTAGCTTGAAGGAATGGATAATGAGCAATGTTCCTGCTAGCTGTAAATAAAGTATGATTCCTTGTGTCAATAAAATATTTCTTTTCATACACCCTTCTCCTTACAGAATTTGAGAACTAGCCTTCACAGACTATGCATGTCTATAGTTTGTATTGTTGGAACAGTGGGTGATGGCTTCTCTTAGATATTCAGCCCCCTCTTCCATAACCTTCATCTTCTTGTTACTGCCAGCCATCCATTGTTCACCCAAAGATATATCCTCTTCCCTGCAAATCTCCATTCTTAGGCCTTTGAATCCAATCAGATCTTTAGAAAACATACATTGTTCCCATGAGTATGCCAAGTACTAAGGGGCCTGTAAAAACAGGAGAGATTTCAGTCATTCTTATCTTTAAAAATATAGGGCCATGGCAGAGTGCCTATTACCAACTACAGGGAGGAAAATATCAAGTTAAATTTGATAAACTTTCCATTTCACTTCTTCAATAGATTTAAACATGTCTATTTGAATATTAAGATCCCACTTGTGAATAAAAAACATGCCATGCTGCTCAACTGAGAAAATCCCTACCATCTTTTGAATTTCTTGCCAATGAACCACCAGTAGTTATTAATTTAACAGAGCAGAGAAGTCCAGACTTACTAAACATTATATCCAACTGATTATCTCATAGATTGTAGGAATAGCACAAATGAATTCTAATGTCAGATACCCAAAGAACATTGAATTAGTTATAGATACTCACTTAAAACAATAATCATCTCCTAATCTATAAAAATAGTGGAATAATTATAAAAAGAAAACCCCCTGTGGTTTCAGAGAATATCTGAAACTTAGCCTAGGTATATATTGAGGATTAATATAAACACAATGCACCTCACATTGTAAAAGGGGTTCCTCCTTGGAATGTGGAACAGCACAGCATGCTGGCAAACAAATTTGCTAACCATAACCATTAAGCAATTCAATAAACATTTTCACTTCTTCTCAAACATATATGACAGTAGAAACTATGAAATAAACTGACCCTAATGTGCAGTTGAGTATGATGCCACTGAGACAGGTCCAGCATGTGGGAAGAGACACTTATGCCTGGCAACTGCTATTCTAAAATACACTTCTATAAGAAAGAAGAATTCAGTATAAATGGAAGAGAGAAGGGTAAAAATCATCAAGAAAGAGAAAGCATGTCTAGCAGTCATATTTAGTTTTTTTTCTTTACACAGGCTTCGTTTTTTAAAATTTCTATAAGAAAAACAAATTTTGAAAAAGCAGAAGTGGTAGCAAATGGTACTCTGAATTTTAGTCTGAAGGCTTCTCTGATTGCAGCATCTCACAGGATGCTTACCTTGTAGGACAGTGAGGTTTCTTTTGTTGGTTTACCTTGATTCATCAAGAAACAAGAATAAATAGAATGTGAACAAAATGATCTTTTTCTCCCTTTTTCCCTGTATAATTCATTTTCTAACTGCTTTTTTATTATCCCTGAAAAAAAAAATACTGTGTATTCTACAAAACTAAAGCTTTGGTAACATTTTTAGTCCATTTCTAGAGTTAAAAAGTATTTATAACCTCTCACTTGTTCACCTGCTCATTTTGTGTGTGTTTCCTCCTCCCATGGATTTCAAACTCCATTGAGTGCTAAAACCTGTCTGATTTGGTCACTCTTCTGTTGACAGTGTCCAGACCCATCACAGAGACACAGATATTGAGTTCAGTAACTTTTAGTAGGTATGTGATTAGGACTTTACTTAAAATGGTATGGTACAAGTATTGATGTTGAATGAATGAGTTGCACAGTGCTCATATTGGAAAAAAAGGAAATTCTCCAAGTTTGTTGCACATTCAAGCTATAGTGAAAATACATAAAAATTAAAGGATTTTACTTCAAAATTTTATCTGGTTGTCAAAACACCTGTTTGATTTTTGCATCCTATAAGTTTTATCCTTCAGTAATATGATATTTTTCTTAATAGAGTGTTAACAAGATGAAGAGAGAATTTAAATATCACATGTATGGTTAGATTAGATGTGGTTCAGAGTCCCTTCTGAGGTTCAAGATTACTTTTATTTCTTAACAAACGAGAGACTTCAGAGGAGCTTAGCTAATCAGTAAATCCCTAGAACTAGATACTATAAAATTTGTTTTAGTAACAGGACACTGAAAAAGGTGCAATGAGATGCTTTTCATAATTAGAACAGGACAACTCTCATAAAGGATACTGTCCAGTGAAAACTGAGATTTTATTTCAGACTAACTAGAGTGATGGTGTAAAGATAGTCAATTACTGTCAACATAGAGAAAAAGCTGAAAAAACATTAAGGAGGGTGAAGATAAATATATTATACACATATATACAGAGATATGCTGAAAAAGCTGGGGTTCCAAAATATCTAGAAGGTCTGAACAGAACAAAGTGCTCTTCAGTAGCCAAACAATGGGCTAGTCGGAATACAGGGAGGAGAGACTGGCCTACTGATCATCCGACTCTTTGTATCTGTTTCATTAAAAGTATTTTACTGGTACACTTTTACCAAAGATTTCAGTATGTAAGTTTTAGGAAAATAACTCAGTGGAACTAGACATTATCATCACAGAACCAAGTTCACAGTGTTCAGACTTACCAAATGAAAAACTCCATTCAAAAACACTGACAGTCTAACAAAAACCTGGACAGATCAATACAAATTGATCCAGAACAAACAAATTTATGACCAAGATAGGATAATCCAAAAGTTTGGTTTTTGTGTCTGGATTTATTCTTCTATTCGCAAAAGAGTTCATTCCATTATACTTACTAAAGTAGCTCTGCTTTTTATCTTTGAAATGACTGTGGTTTGCATCTGGCCATTATTTATACATATATATTATACCATAATGCTCCCAAGTCTGACAATTGTTCCTAATAGAGCTGTAGTAATTTGCTTGATATTCCTGTAGTCTTTTCCATGAAATATTTGGAAGTACTTCTTCAGAATAAAAAGAACAGATAAACTCTTCCTTAAATGTGATAAAAAAAATGTGAATAACTTCAAGAATGGAATGAGAAGAGCAACCCTGAGGATTAAGGACTTTGGCTACTTCATGGGAATGTTCAATATAAAATAAGCAACTGCCACTGACTCTAGTGTGGATTGACCAGTTATGAGGTTAATATAACCGAGGATGATAACATCTTCTAGTCATGTCTTGATGCATCAGAGTGCAGAGATTCACTAAAAGATTAATCATTGTGATTGATTTCATTTATATGTATCTTCAAGTATTCTTATTTTGTTGTTATTTTTACCTGTTTCCATTTTTTATTGATGCATAATTGATATAGAGTCTTACATTAGTTTCAAGTATATAACACAGGTTTACCAGTTATCCACATTACTAAATCCTCACCACAACTAGTGCAATTACTGTCTGTCAACATAGGAAAATATTACAGAACCATTGGCTATATTTTCCATGCTGTACTACCATTCCCATAACCAACTTATATTGTGATTGAGAATTTTTGTGCCCATTTATTATCCCCCTCACCCTCTCCACCGATCTACCCCAACCACCCTCCCACGGTAACCACACAGTCATTTCTCAGTGTCTGTGAGTCTACTGCTATTTTTTTTGGTATCATTAATCTACAATTACATGAAGAACATTATGTTTACTAGGCTCCCCCCTTCACCAAGTCACCCCCACATACCCCTTCACAGTCACTGTCCATCAGCGTAGTAAGATGCTATAAAGTCACTACTTGTCTGCTCTGTGTTGCACAGCCCTCCCCGTGCCCCCTACACACTCCACATGCTAATCATAATGCCCCCTTTCTTTTTCCCCACCCTTGTCCCTCCTTTCCCACCCATCCTTTCCAGTCCCTTTCCCCTTGGTAACTATGCTATTTTACTCATTTTATTTTGTTTTGATTTAGATTCCACAAGTAAAATCATATGATATTTGTCTTTCTCCACCTGGTTTATTTCACTTAGCATAATACCGTCTAGGTTCATCCATGTTGTCACAAATGTCAGGATTTCTTTTTTATGGCCAAATAATATTCCATTGTATATATGTACCACTTCTTCTTTATTCATTTGTCTTCCGATGGAGACCTAGGTTGCTTCTATACCTTGGCTATTGTAAATAATGCAGCAATAAACAGAGGTGCATTTATCTTTTCAAATCAGGGATTTTGTTTTCTTTGGGAAAATTCCTAGAAGTAGAATTAAAGGGTCATATGATATTTCTCTTTTTAGTTTTTTGAGGAACCTCCATACTGCTTTCCACAGTAGCTTCACCAATTTACATTCCCACCAACAGTGACGAAAGGTTCCCATTTCTCCACATCCTTGCCAACACTTGTTAAATCTTTTCTTTTGTATAGTGGCCATTCTTACTGGTGTGAGGTGATATTTCATTGCGATTTTGATTTGCATTTCCTGATGCTTAGCTATGTGGAACATATTTTCATGTGTCTGTGGCCATCTGTGTTTCTTTGGAGAAATGTCTGTTCAGATCTTCCACTCATTTTTTAATTTGGTTATTTTTTTGGGGGGTGTTGGGGTGTATGAGTTCTTCATACATTTTGGATATCAAGTCCTTGTAAGATGAGTAATTTATGAATTTATTTTCTCATACTGTAGAATGCCTTTTTTTTATGCTGATGATGTCTTTTGCTATACAGAAGCTTTTTAGTTCAATGTAATCCCACTTTTTGATTTTTCATTTTATTTCCCTTGCCCCAGGAGATATGTCCAGGGAAAAAAATTGCTCATACTTATGTCTAAGAGATCTTTGCCTATGTTTTCTTCTAAGACTTTTATAGTTTCATGACTTACATTCAGGTCTTTGATCCATTTTGTGTTTGGCGTTACACAGTAATCCAGTTTCATCCTCTTGCCTGTAGCTGTGCAGTTTTGCCAACAGCAGTTGTTAAAGAAGGTGTGTTTTCCCCATTGTGTATTCATTCTATATTCAGATAAAGATAGTATGTTCATTGACCATATATGCATGGATTTATATCTGGGCTCTTTATTCTGTTCCATTTATCCATGTGTCTGTTCTTGTACCAGTACCAAACTACTTTGATTACTGTAGCTTTGTAGTAGAGCTTGAAGTCAGGTATAGCATAATCTCCCCCAGCTTTGTTCTTTCTCAGAGTTGGTTTTTGGGATATTTCGTGGTTCCATATGAATTTTAGAAATATTTGTTCTAGTTCATTAAAAAATGCTGTTGATATTTTGATAGGGATTGCACTGAATTTGTAAATTGCTTTGTGCAGGATGGCAAGTTTTACAATAATAATTCTTCCTGTTTCTGAGTATGGGATAGATTTCCATTTATTTGTGTCTTCCTTAATTTCTCTCTTGAGTATCTAATAGTTTCCAGAATACAGGTCTTTCACTCCCTTGGTTAGGTTGATTCCTAGATATTTTATTCTTTTCTTTTGATGCAATTATAAATTGAATTAATTCCATGATTTTTTTTTATCTGCAAGTTCATTGTCAGTGCATAGGAATGCAACAGATTTATGTGTATTTATTTTGTATTTTGCAACTCTGCTGAATTCAATTATTAGTTCTAATAGTTTTTTGTCAGACTCTTTAGGGTTTCCTATATATTTTATGTCATCTTCAAATTGTGACGGTTTTACTTATTCTTTAGGAATTTTCATGTGATTTGTCTGTTTATTTTGTCTTATTGCTGTGGCTAGGACATCCAGTATTGTGTTGAATAGACATGGTGAGAGTGAGCATCCTTGTCTTTTTCCTTATATTAGAGGAAAAGTTTTCAGGTTTTCACTGTGGGTTTATCATATATGACCTTTATTATGTTGAGGCACATTATTTCTGTACTCATTTTGTTGGGAGCTTTTAATCATGAATGTAGAATTTTGCCTAATACTTTCTCAGCATCTATTGAGATGATCACATGCTTTTTTGTGTGTGTCCTTTTTGTTAATGTGGTATATCAAATTGATTAATTTGCAGATATTGTACCATCCTTGCATCCTTGGAATAAATCACACTTTGCCATAATGGGTGGTCATTGCAATTTATTTTTTAATTGGTTTGCTAATATTTTGTTGAGAATTTTTGCATCTATGTTCATCAGGGATATTGGTCTATAATTTTCTTTTGTAGTGTCTTTGTCTGGTTTTGGCTTTAGAGTGATGATAGCCTCATAGAGAAGTATTCCTTACTCTTTTACTTTTTGAAATACTTTAAGAAGAATGGGTATTAGCTCTTCTTTAAATGTTACGTAGAATTCAGCTGTGATGTGAGTCCATCTGGTATTGGACTTTTGTTTGTTGGGAGTTCTGGTTACCAATTCAATTTCATTACTGTTAATAAGTCTGTTAAATTGTTCTTCTTCTTCCTGGGTCAGTCTTGGAAGGTTGTACTTCTATAGGAATTTGTCCCTTTCTTTGAGGTTGTCCAATTTATTGGCATATAATTTTTCATAGAATTCTCTAATAATTCTTTGTATTTTTGTGGTATCAGTTGTGACTATTCCTTTTTCATTTCTGATTTTGTTTATTGCATCCTCTCTTTTTGATAAAGTTTGTCTGTTTTGTTTATTTTCTCATAGAACCAGCTCTTAGTTTCATTGATTTTTTTTTTCTATTGTTTAATTTTTCTCTATTTTGTTATTTTGTTCTGAACTTTATTCTATCCCTCCTTCTACTAACTTTGGGTTTCATTTGTTCTTTTTCTAGTTTCTTTATTTGGAAATTTAGACTTTTTATTTGGGATTGGTCTTATTTCTTGTGGTAGGCCTGTATTGCTATGTTACTTCCCCCTTAGAACCTATTACATGATTTCTTTGATTTGTTCATTGATCAACTGATTATTTAGAAGCATATTGTTTAGCCTCCATGTGTTTTTTTTCTCAATGTAATTGATCTCTAGTTTATACCAGTCTGATCTGAAAAGATGCCTGAAAACAATGTCAATCTTTTTTCTTTATTGAGGCTCTTTTTATGTCCTAATGAGTGATCTGTTCTGGAGAATGTTCCATGTGTACTTGAGAAATATGTATCCTACTGCTTTTGGGTAGAGGTTCTATATATATATCTGTTAAGTCTATATGATCTAGTATGTTGTTCAGTCCCTCTGTTTCCTTTTTCTATCTTATTGATCTGTCCATTAAGTAAGTGGTATGTTAAAATCCCCTAATGTGATTGAGTTTCAGTCTATTTCTCCCTTTAGTTCTGTTAGTATTTGTTTTATATATTTAGTTTCTCCTATTTTGTATGCATAGACATTTATAATTTTTGTATTCTCTTGTAGGACTGACCCCTTTATCATTATGTAATGTTCTTCTTTGTCTCTTGTTACTTTGTTTTGAAATCTATTGTGTCTGATACAAGTACTGCTACTCCTGCTTTTTCCTCCCTTTAATTTGCATGAAATATATTTTTCCATCCCTTCACTGTCAGTCTATGAATGACTTTAAGTCTGAAATGAGTCTCTTCTAGGCAGCATATAGGTAGCTCTTGTTTATTTATTCATTTTTCTACCCTATGTCTTCTGATTGGTGCATTCAGTCCATTTACATTTAAGGTAGTTATTGATAGGTATGTAGTTATTGCCATTTCATTAAATTTTTTTCTGGTTGTTTTTGCAGTTCCCCTCTGATCCTTTCTTTCTCTCATGTACTCTTATTTGATGGTTTTCTTTAGTGGTTTCTTTTTCAAAAATTTTTATATACTTATTTTTGGCTTTAGGTTTAACATATCCTGTAAGGGTGGTTTAGTCATAATGAATTCTTTTAAGCTTCATTTATCTGGGAAACTTTTAATCTCTCCCTCAATTCTGAATGATAACCTTGCTGTGTAGAGGATTGTTGGTTGAAGATCATTCTATTTCAATACATTAAATATTTTATGCTACTCCCTTCTTGCTTGTACAGTTTCTGTTGAAAAACTTGCTAATAACCTGAGAAGGTTGCCCTTGTAAATCACTTTCTGCCTCTCTCTACTGCTTTCAGTACCGTTTCTTTATCCTTTATGTTTCTTATGTTTAATTATTATATGTCTTGGTGTTGTCTTCTTGGGATTCCTTTTGTTAGGGGCTCTCTGTACTACCAGGACCTGGGTGTCTATTTCCCTCCCCATATTGGGAAAGTTTTTAGCACTCATTTATTCAAAGATATTTTCTACACCTTTGTCTCTCTCTTCTCCTTCTGGTACCCCTATTATACAAATACTGTTTCATTTGAAGTTGTCACCCAGCTCCCTTAGCATTCTCTTGATTTTAGAGATTCTTTTTTCTCTCTGTTTCTCAGCTTTGTTGTTTTCCTGTTCTCTAATTTCCATATCACTGATTATATCCTCTACTACCAGCAATCTATTATTCCTTCCCTCTACTGTATTGTAAATTTCAGTGACCATATTCTTCAGCTCTGAGTGGCTCATTTTCAACTCCTCCTTTTGATGAGTTCTCCCTGAAGTTATCAACACTTTTCCACAGTAAGCATATTTATGACTGTCACTTTGAAATATTTATCAAGAAGATCAGTGATCTCTGTTTCATTTATCCCTCTTTCTGGGTTCTTCTCCTGTTCTTTTGTTTGGAACATATTCCTCTGCCTCCTCATTTTGTCTGAGTTTCTGTGGTTCTTCCTTTGTAGTAGATAGATCTGCCATGCCTCCTGGTCTAGCTAATAATGGCCTTATTAAGAAGGTTTCCTGTGGTGCCAGAATTTGTTCACTTGGGCCTGGATCTCTTTTGAGGTAGAGCTGAAGCTGCTGTTGATGGAATGTGATTGGGGGGGGGGGGCACCATTCTGCCTGTCTGCTGGAAGTGACTGATCTCATTCTGCCTAGGCTGGCAGCTTGCCTTTGCAGGCCCCTTGTGAGCTGTGTAGTGAAACTTCTGCTGCATTCATTGTGAGAATGCCACTCTCTGCCTGCCCTGCACTGATGGCAGAGCTGCTGGCCACTGGGATGGATGGAGAGATGAGTGAAGCACTGGGGCTGCACCACTAGTGAGGAGGATAGAGCATTTGAGGCTTTATCCCATTGGTATCCAAATAGTTGTGCTGAAGGATGAGTGGGGAAGCATTGTCTACCTGCTCTTTTATCTCTGGGGAGAGCTCTGTCCAACCCCCACCCCTCTGGCACACTTCCCACTGCTGGTAAATCTTTCAAACTGCCACCTCTGCTTTGCATCTTATTGAGACCAGTGGAGCATGTCTGTCCTCCACAAGCAGCAGAAATCATAGCCTCCCAGAGTTCTTCAACTCTCCCTGGTGTCCAGCCCCATTCATCACTTAAGTCCAATGCAATATGAACTCATGTTCCCAGAGCAGATCTCCAGGGCCAGGTTTGCAGAGTTCCTGAGTGCTAATTCTCTCCCTGCTCTGTTCCTCTACCTCCCACTTATGGGTTAGCCTGGGCAAATGGCTTGGGTCCAGATTGATAGCAGATCTGCCACTTTACCTCCTCTGTGTGGTCTTTCCTTCTTTACCATGTGTAGATGGTCTGTTTTGCAGTCTCCAGGTTACTTTCAAGGTTGTTTTTGCTGTAATTGCTTCCTTGGTATGTATGTGGGAGGTTCTCACCTTGACTCCATACTCCACCACGTTTTTTGCCATAATTCTCCCATCTGCAAGTGTTCTTAAGTGAATAAACAGGTCTTCTGAACAGTAAGTTTTGAAATGTTTTTACAGATATTTTACCATTTTCTTCTGTTCATGCTTGCTTTATACTCTTGTTTTAAGAGTGCCTACATTCAGTAATTAAAATACTAGTTTTATTATTTTTATGTAGCTCTTGATTTTGAGAGCAGAGTCTCTATATAGAAACAAAAATTTAAAATTTTTTTGGAAAAACATTGTATATCACAAGGGAAAAATTTCAGAATTATTGAAAACCTTATATCTGGATGACTATTGGTCATTTTTTCCCTTCTCCTTCAAGTGTTATCCAGATATACACTCTTAAGTTAAATACTTTAAATTATTTTTTAAAAAGCCTAAAAAGTTTAGAAAATTGAGTTACATTAACATCACTGATTTGGCTTATCTCTTTAAAGATCTTATAATGTATTTTTCTTTAAATTAGATGAAAAAGTTCATAATTGACCTATTTTATAAGATTATGTAAAATTACTAATAATGAAATTATTTTTATTACATTTATAACAAATTCAAAGAAACTTTTTCATTAAAAATCATGATCATTTAATTAATTTCATCAAATGTTTTTTCCTCATTTTTTTAAGATTAAAAACTCTCAGTAAGTTGGGGATAGAGGAAATATACATCAAAATATTCTAGACCACAGATAACATATCATATATAATGTAAAAAGCTGAAAGATTTTTCTCTGTGATGAGGAACAAGAAATATTGTTATTCAACATACTACTGGAAATCCTATCCAGAACAATTACTTCTTCCTTTCAGATTTCTCTGCCTTATATTTCCATTTTGTTAATGTCATATATCACATTGATTGATATGCACTTGTTGGACCATCTCTTCATAACTGGAGAAATTCCACTTCATCGTACTACACAATCCATATAATGTATTGTTGCATTTGGTTCATTAATATTTTGTTGAGGGCTTTTGCTTCTGTGTTCATCAGGGATATTGTCTTATGGCATCCTTGTCTGGTATTCATATCAGGGGAAGACTACCTCCATTAGTTTGGAAATGTTACCTCCTCTTCTCTTTTGTGGAAGAGTTTGAAAATATTTGATGTTAATTCACCAGTGAAGCTGTCTATTCCTAGATTTTTGGTTACTAGTTTGGAGATTAAATCATTCTATTCAGATTTTCTAATTCTTTATGATTCAGCATTGGTATGTTGTACTTCTAGGAGTGTATCCATTTCTTCTAGATTGTCCAATTTGTTGGTGTATAATTGCTCATAGTAGTTTCTTATGATCACTTTTATTTCTGTTGGGTAATTGTAATGTCTCCTTTCTCATTTCAAATTTTAATGAGTCCTCTCTTTTTTTCATAGAGAATTTGTAGCTGAAGATTTGTCAACATTGATCTTATGTATTGTCTTTTAGTCTTTCTTTCTTCATTTTTTTTGCCACCCTGATCTTTATTTCCTTCTTGCTATTATTTTAGGTATTAATTTTACTTTTTATGTCATAGACAAATTGAGGCATTTTTGACATTTGATCGCTATGAAAATTATATGATCATTTCATTGTTGCTATTTGCCCCTTTTTTGCCCCACATCAGGGCAATCTGATATGAAGCCTGAGTACTACCCTATTTTGTGTAGGTGGGAGATTCAGCCCATATTCACACCAACTTGAGAACCCTACCCTACTGTCCCCAGAAAAATCTCCATTATATAAATAATATGTCTTTTTATACCTACTTGCTGTGTATTTGTAGCATCATTAATCTCAACATCTGATACAAATTTGGGAAGGGGGCTTCCATCTTACTCTTTCAGGTAACTAAGACATGTAGATGAACTAGAGATTATCATCAATATTCTATAAAAATTATAGAAACAAATATTTCCCAAGAACTTTCACTGTATATGGAGTGATATGTCTCTGCTATGATCATTATCCCTTTTATTAGCTATTTTCCAGAATTTTTCCACCGGTTTTTGCTTCAGACTTCTCTTGCTAACATTCTCTTTAAAAAAAAAATCTAAACTTCCTGAGCAATATTTATTTTCCTAAGTGAATCCTTTATATCTCTTAAAGAGAATGCTGCTTCGGGTTCGCTTAAAATGGAACAATTTTATGTATGCTTTGAAGTCATAATACTCCACAGAGAGTTTTAGAATTTTAAGTAAATTAGAATTACTTTTTTAGAATTTTAAGTAAATTCTGTACTTCTCAATCATGTTCAATTTATGACCTATTTCTGATAAAGTTGGTTCCAGTTAGACTTTCACATATTACCAGCCATATGTAATATATTTTTCCTCAGTACCTATTTCCCTTGTTTTGTACCATTAAATTTCACTTAGCAATTTGATTCTGACATGTCATAGATGAGAAAACTGAGTGGTTAAGTAATTTCCAATAAGATGTTAATATTAATTGGAATGTAGCTTAGAAGATATGTGGATTTATTTACTGCTAAACATAATTAGTACATAATTTCATATGACAAAAATGTTTATTTGCTGTGATTTTTCTACACAGGAAACACAGAAATTGATATTGCCATAAGCTAGTGAAAATAGTTTTCCCTGAAATTTTGTCCATGGCATTTCTCTTGTACTTACACATGTGTTGAAAACTAAACAATCCCTGTTGTACCTTTCTGTAAATTTCCAAAGAAACCTGAGATCGCAATAAAAAGTAACAAGAAATTAAAACCTAGATTATTTGTTTTCAATCATAATATATAATATGAAATGATTGAGGAACTTTGGTTTATATGAGAGTTAGTTTGGAACAAGTTGAAATTATATACACATACCCTGCACAGACAGACAGAAAGATGAAGCACTGTCATTCAGTCTAAACCTGGCAGATTGAGTATATATATTAAATAGAACATATTAAGAAATTTTGTTATAATAAAAATCCTATCAACATCAGTCCATGAGTGTTGACATTAGGACTCACAACCCATGTCTTATTATTTTAAATGGGAAATACTCAAACCATTTATCACTTTTGATCCATGGCATTTTTCTTCACTTGCCCAGTAAGAGCAAAGATCTTATATAATTTAATCATCGCTGTTTCCTCAAGTAGGTATAGAACTGGGAAAAAAATAAGTTGGAAAAATGACCAGACCCTAACATGAGCCTATAAAATTATGTTATCATTGTATGTGTTGATTAAAATTTGTTGACTAAATTTGTTGATAATAAGGCAGCAGTACAAAGGAGAAGTAAATAAATGAAAGAAAGTAGACTGGGCAGATTGGAAAGCATCCACCAAAGACTGTGTAAGTGTCAGCATGTTGAAGGTCAGTGAGACTAGAAACATTGATCAAAAATTAAAACAATAGGATTGGACAACATGGGCTCAGAATTACAAGCAATTATCTTAGCAGAATACTAAGAGGTGTATCTTAAGCCAGAAATCAGTAAACTAGGACCGACGGGACAAAAAAGGACCATTGTTTGTATGAGCTGAAAGTTAGGATAGTTTTCACATTTTAAAATGGTTCAAAAAAGTTTGCTTCATGACATGTGAAAACTTACATGAGATTCAAATTTCACCATCTACAAGTAATACTTTTGTGGGAAACAGCCATGTTCATTTGTTTATGTATCGTCTATGGCTGATTTAAATGGTAAGAGTGAACTTGATTAGTTGATATAGAGAAAATGTGGCGTACAAAGCCTAAAGTATTTACTTTCCGGTCCTTTAAGGAAAGTTTGCTGACCTCTGTCTTAAGCCTGTTATACCAGAATAACAGTATTTATGTTTAGTTCTACCAGTAGAAGGTGCTAGATATAGCAAGATGTCTATCAGCTACAATGTGATTTCTGGCTAGAGTGAGAGAAGAGAGCAAGGCAATTTCAAACATGATTCTGTTATCCATAAGATATTAAAATTTCACATCATATTTCAAAAGAGTTTACCTTGTTTAAAGAGTCACAAATATGAAAAAAAAAATGTTACTGTCATACCATTAGGTAAAATCAGTCATATCGTCAGAATTTAGAAAACTAATATCAGTCTAAAAAATTATAACTCATTAAAATATTTTCCTTGTCTACTAAGACTTGTAAAATAGAAGAAATTATATATATTTCTAAAAGAGTCAGATAAAACGTACTGAGAAAAGATGCCTTCACGAACGCAACTGATGTAAGAGTGAATGGTTTAGACATCTCTTTTTCTAAGACTTATCAGACATCCAGACTCTAAATAATGGTTACTCTTTTAAGGTACTTTAAATCTCACAGAACAATAATGAAAAAAAATGTAATAGAAGTTCCAAAAAGTTTTTGTTTAGCAGTCTTCTGTGTTATGCAGTTTATCTGTGCATGTTTCCCCACAGCCTTTGCAGAAATGTTATTAACTTCAAAAAATTGTTTCTCCTCCTGCATGTTGAGAGAAAAAGCAATTTGAAATGTTTATTTAATGTTTGAAGTTTCCATTCATAAATAAAAGGTAAAAATATTATTGTTGACTTCAATTTGTAGTTCAAACCACCAGAAGTGCACATTCATGCAATGACTTAGTACAGTTTGGGTCTGTTAAATAAAAATAAGCTCACGTTTTCTTCATTCATTGATACAAATTGAAGTAAGAGGTACTATGCATTTCTATAAAAAAAAAGGAAGTCATTGTCATTTTTATTGTCCTCATGGGTTAGGTGAAATACCTTCTTCCTAGGTGAAGGTCAAGAGAGCTATTACACCTTAACAGAATGTAGTAAAGTTGAACTCTTGCTCATTCACACTAAATGAACTGAGACCATTGCTAATTACTAAATTTTGTGTACTGATACACAAACAAACTCTTCCATAAAGTAGTGGATACATTATCCTGTAAGTCATCTTATACACAGCTCAATGGACAACAGGCTTGAATGGGTAACAGTATGCACTTTAGTATGGTTTATTGGTTAATCAAGTTACACACACCTTATAAAGCCATTGGCTCTTTAAACTTTGATAAAATGCAAACCCAAATATTCTCCATAAGATAATAAGTAGACATTTCTACATAAGACCTCTATTGCCTCAGGAACTGTACTTCCTCTGTAATGGCTCATATGCCACAAACCTGATTAAACTTCTAATTATACTATATTGAATGTGTCTCTATAATGCTCACACAAAAACAAAATCACACCTTTCTGTAACTGCAGTTATTAGAATTGAAAAAAAATTTTTTCAGAATTCATATTAATATAAGTAGAAGTGGTTCATTATAAAAACAATGAACCTGGGTTCCAGTTCAAGATTATGCTGTAGGAAGACACAGAACTCACCTCACCCTGTCTGGACACACTATCTACCACTATATATGGAACAATTTTCTCTGAAAAACAAAAACCTAAAAACAAGCTGAGTGGCTCCATCACATTGAACAAATTAGAAAAAAATCTCATCAAAGCAGGTTAGGGAAGGCTAACACATAGTCTCACCATAAATCACACTCCCAGCATGGTGACCCACAATCAGGTAGGAAATGAAAACTTGAATCTTCTCCCTGAGGAGTGAAAGGCTTAAACACCATATCAGATGACCCAGTTTTTAAGACCTGCCCTTGGGATATCAACTTTAAAAACTTCTAGGCTTGAAAATCAACACAGATAACATCCAGAGGACCCACAGATCTATAGCAAACTGAAAAGTGGTTCTTAAAGGACTCACACACTACAGAGCCTAGCACAGAGGCAGCCAAATGACAGGTGTCCATACTTTAGGTGAAAGAGGCTGATTTGCTTATCTTCATGCATCAGACTGAGGGGCAAATATCTAATTTAACTGCTGGGGTAGTCTTTGGGGATGGTGGGCACTACCTTTGTGCTCTGTGCTCTCCTTCTGCTGCGTAACAGCTTGCCAACATCTCCTAAATGGAGTTTGTACCCTTCTCAGGTGGTCCAATTTTTGCAGCTGCTGTGAGGGGGACACCATTAGATCTTCTCACTGTTGTAGCAAGTGGGGCTTAAGCCATTTAGAACTGATGGGGAGAGAAAGAGATTTCCAGAAAAGCAAAAGTTAAAGGAGCTTGTCACCTTTAAACAAGATTTATGAAAAATGTTAAAGGGACTTCATTAATAAGAAAATGTGCTAATTAGTGACAGTATACTTCTGAAAGTATAAATCTTACTGAAAAAGGTAAATATATAGTAAATTTTAGAATAATCCACCATTTTTACAATGCAAATTTATAAAGCTACTGTGAAGGTTAAAAGACAAAAATAGCATTAAAAAACTACAATTACAATAATTAGTTAAGGGTTACAAAAGACATATGTTGAAACCTATGACATTAAGAACAAAAAGAATAAGAATGTAGAACTTTAGAATGCATTCGGACTTTTTATTAATTTAAAAAAGACTTTTATAAATATAACTTGTTATATGTAAACCTCATGGTAAAGACAAAGCTAAAAGCTATAGGAGATTCACAAATAATACAAAGAAATCAAAAGATACAACTGAAGAAAATTGACCAGTCATAAAGGAACAAGAGAAGAAAGGAACAGAGAGGAACTATAAAACATTTAGAAAACAACAAAATGGCAATAAGCGCATAACTATCAATAATTACTTTAAATATAAATGCACAAAATTCTTCAGTCAGATGTCAAAAGGGACTGAATGGATAAAAAACAAGACCCATTTATATGCTGTCTACAAGAGACTCACTTAAGATGTAAGAACACCCATGGACTGTTAAGTGAAAGGATGGAGATCAAAATATATCTGAGGTTGCTATACTTGTATCAGACAAAATAGATTTGAAGTCAAACACTATAGTAAGACACAAGGACATAACATAATGATACAAGGGGATAATCCAACAAAAGGATATAACATTTTCCTTTATCAGTTAAAGATGTAGGAGCATCTAAGTATATAAGGAAATGTTAACATACCTAAAAGGAAAATAAATGGCAATACAAAATAGTTGGAGGATTTAATATCCCATTTTCATTAATATATAAGTTATCCAGATAGAAAATCAATAAGGAAACATTAGAATTAGATGAAATGTAAGACCAGATGGATTTATCAGATATATGCAGAACATTTTATCCAAAAGCAAGAAACTACTCATTCTTCTCAAGATCATATGGAATATTCTCCAGGATAAATAGTATCTTAGGCCACAAAACATATATTAATAAGTTTAACAACAGTGCAATCATTTGCATCTTTTCTGACCACAATGTTATAAACTACATATCAGTTACAAAAAGAAAATTGGATATTTCACAAATGGATGAAGATTAAATAGGCCAGTGAAGAAATGACTCAAAGAAGAAATAAAAAATATCTCGACACAAATGAAAATGGAAATGTACCATATGAAAACTCATGGGATGCAAAGAGGAAAGTACATAGTGATGCGTACATACCTCCAAAAAGAAAAATCTCAAACTAAATTTGTAAATACATAGAAAAAGAAGAACAAACAAAGCCCAAAGCTAGTAGAAGGAAAGAAATAACAAAGATCACTGTGGAAAAATATGAAATAGAGACCAGAAGAAAATAGAAGAAACTAAGAGCCAGTTCTCTTAAAAGACAAATAAAATCAACATTTAGTTATATGCACAAAGAGAAAGTTAAAGAAAGGGGGCTCAAATAACAGAATGAAAGAGGAAGTTTTACAACTGATATCACAGAAATACAAAGAATCAAAAGATACTACTATGAACTATTATATACCAACAAATCGTATAACTCCCTAGAAACATATAACCTACCAAGACTGAATCATGAAGAAATAGAAAATCTGAGATGACAGAATACTACTAAGGAACTTGAATCACTAATCAAAAGCCTCCTGACAAACAAAAGTCTAGGACAGGATGGCTTCCCTAATGAATCCTACCAAACATTCAAATAAGAATTTTACTTTTCAAAGTCTTCCAAAAAAATAGGGAGGAGATATATTCCAAAATCATGTTATGAGAC
The DNA here is from genome assembly GCF_040802235.1 of Manis javanica. Classification (NCBI taxonomy): domain Eukaryota; kingdom Metazoa; phylum Chordata; class Mammalia; order Pholidota; family Manidae; genus Manis; species Manis javanica. The sequence goes on along the minus strand of NC_133160.1, from coordinate 120,723,991 downwards.
CAGCATTACCCTGATACAAAAATCAGACAGGGGCATCGCAAGAAAAACTACAGGCCAGTATCCCTGATGAACATAGGTGCAAAACTCATCAACAAAATATTAGTAAACCAAATACAACAATACGTGGGAAGGATTATACACCATGATCAAATGGGATTTATTCCCAGGATGCAAGGATGGTTCAACATCTGCCTATCAACCAATGTGATACACTATATTAATAAAACAAAGGAGAAAAATTATATTATCATCTCAATAGATGCAGAAAAAAAGCATTTAACAAAATCCAACAATAATTTAAGATAAAAATCTCTCAACAAAATAGAGGGAATATTCTTCAGCATAAATAAGGTTATATATGACAGGCACACAATGAACATCATACTCAATGGTGGAAAGCCAAAAACCTTTCCTCTGAAACAAGGAACAAGATAAGGATTCCCACTCTTGCTTCATTTGTTCAACATAATATTAAAAGTGCTAGACACAGCAATTACGCAAGAAAAGGACATAAAGGCATCTAAACTGGAAAGGGAGAAGAAAACTTGTCACTATTTACAAGGACAGGATATTACATATAAAAAAAACCTAAAGATTCCACCAAAAACTGTTAGAATTAATAAATTCATGAAGGTTGCAGGTTAAAAAATCAACATATAAAAACCTGTTACATTTCTATGTACTAATAACAAACTATCAGAAAGAGTAATTAAGAAAATCTCATCTACAATTTCATTAAAATGAATACCTAGGAATTAATTTAACTATGAGGGGAAAGACTTGTACACTGAAAACTGTAAGACAATGCGGAAAGAAATTAAAGAAGACACAAGTAAATGGGCAGATAATCTGTACTCATGGATTGGAATAATTAATATTGTTAAAATGCCTATAAAACCCAAAGCAGTCTCAGATTCAATGCAATCCCTATCAAAATTCTGAATGGAATTTTTCACTGAAATAGAAATCACAAAAGATACCAACTATGCAAAGTAATCTTGAGAAAGAAGAACAAAGTTGCAGGCATCATGATCCTTAATTTCAAATTATATTACAAAGCCATATCAATCAAAACAGTGTAATATTGGCATAAAAAGAGACACAGATATCAATGGAACTGAATAGAAAACTCAGAAATAAACCCATTCATATATAATCTATTTGTGACAGAGGAGCCAATTATACACAGTGGGGGAAGGACAGTCTCTTCAATAAATGGTGCTAGGAAAATAGGACAGCCATATGCAATAGAATAAAACTTGACCACCATGTTACACCATACACAAGAATTAACTCAAAAATGGATTAAATGCATGAGTATTATTACTATATAGACTTGCACATTAAGATCTGAAACTATTAAAACTTCTGGGAGAAAACAGGCTGGAAGCTACATGATTCAGTCTTGGGGCAATGATTTTTTTTTTTGGATTTGATACCAAATGCAGACAACAAAAACAAAAAGCAGAACTGAATCAGAGTATTATAAAGCTGCACAGCACACAAAACCATCAACAAAATGAAAGGACAACCTACTGAATGAGAAAATATTGGCAAATCATTCATCTAATGAGTGCATTTTCCAAAATACAAGAACTCATATAACTCCATAGCAAAAAACAAATTATCTGATTGAAAAATGGGCAAAGGGTATGAATAGACATCTTTCCACAGAAGACATACTGATGGACAGGAGGCACAGCCAATGGTTCTCAGTATCGCTAATCATCAAGTCAAAACCCCAATGACGTATCATCTCACACCTGTTAAAATGGCTCTTACCACAAAGACAAGGAAGATGTGAAGAAAAGAGAACCCTTGTACTCTGTTTCTGAGAATATAAATTTGTGAAGGTGCTATAGAATAAAGAATGGAGACTCCTTAAAAACTTAAGAATAGAAGTAGCACTTGATTCAGGAATTTCACTTCTGGGTATTTGTCCAAAGTAAATTAAAACACTAATTGAGAAAGAAACATGCACCCCTATGTTTATTAAGTATTTACAGTGGCCACGATAAAGATACAGCCCATCTTTCCCACTGCTAGATGATGGATAAAATGTTACTTATATACACAAACACACAAACACACACATGCAAGATGGAATATTATTCAGGCATGAGTAAGGAGGACATCTTGCCATTTGTGATAACATGAATGAACCTTGAAGGCATTATGGCAAAGGAAATAAGTCAAAGAATGATAAATACCACATGGTCTTAACTTATATGTGGAATCTAAAAATTTTTTAAACTCCTGAACTCATGAAGAGCAGACTGTTGGTTGTGAGAGGCAGAGGCTGGTGTGTAGGCAAATAGAAAAAAGGGGATGAAAGGGTACCAACTTCCAGTTATAAAATAAATAATTTCAGAATATAATGTACAACATGATGACTATAGTTTACTGTACTGCTTATTTGAAAATTACTAAGAGTAGACCTCAAAAGTTATCATCACTAGAACAGAAAGATTTGTAACTAAAATGTCAGGTCATTTCTATAATAAAACCACTAACCTGGTTTAAGAGAAAAAGTCTCCAATTTCTTTTTGTTCTCAAATGCGTAATCAAAGATGAAAAAAGCCAAAGATGACAAAATGTACCTAGCTAATAGATTTTGTTTTCACTTGTATCTTTGATGAGATTAGATTCTACATAGTATTTCTGTCAGTGAATGAAATATTCAGGAGAGGAAGCTCTGAAGTGTGTGCGTCTTGTGTTTCTGTTGGTTTGAGACACGATCTTCAAGGCAAATCCATGATCAGTGCAAGAAAATCAAGCCTGAAAAATAAACAAAATCCGCATATTCTTAATGCCACAAATGTGCTGATAGGTTTTAATATGCAGAGGTGATTAATATTAGAGGAGACGTAATATGATGTAAAGGATTTTTGTCTTGAATTACATCAAGTTGATTTATCAAGAAACACTTACTAAATATTTACCAAGCGCCAGCCTTTGTGTTAGATGGACAGATTCAGTTTTGAACAAAACTAAAATAATTCTTGAAATATACTATGGGAAAAAGAAACAATAAATCTATTTACCAATAAATGATCATTATAATTACATATTTTAAATATATATATATTATCTTTAGAGAAGTCTCATAAAGTACAATATGAAAACATAAGAATAGGACCTAATCTGATCTGATGATCATTGAATAATTTTCTAAGGATGTAATTTAACACTTATTCAATTGTCTGGTTGTAATTAAATCTTTTCTATAGCCTAAGAAAATAAAGATGAATCATAGCTTTTTTATTCAATGGATTCTCTACTTTTACCATCTCTGGGTGAGCCAATGATTCAATAAATATTTCTTCATTACTGTGATTGGTGCAAATGTTGGATATTATCAAGTGAAACATGCCTGATATTTCCTTCATATTGACACTAATCTATAAATGAACGTGGTCTAAGAAAGTTATATAAAATTACAAATTTAATTTTGTACTTAAAAATACAAATATGGATAGCCCTTTTTTAATTGAAGTATTGATATGCACTCTTATATTGGTTTCAAATATATAACACAGTGGTTCAACAGTTACCCCATATTATTGAATCCTCACCCCCTCTAGTGTGGTTACTATTTGTCAACATAGAAAGATGTTATAGAATCACTGGCCATATTCTCCATGCTGTACTACTATCCTCATGACCAATTTATATTATGATTGAGAATTACTGTGCCCCTTTATCCCCCTGGCCCACCCCACCCACCACTCCAGCCCCTCGCCTATGATAACCACCAGTTACTTCTTAGTGTCTATGAGTCTACTGCTGTTTTATTTTGTTTTGGCAAACCTGTTTTGTGTTATCTTTGTTTATAAGACCGAATGAAAGATCTATGAAAAGCACCTATGCTGAAATCCACATGGTAAATACATAGTATATCTATGACCTCCCAGTCTGGAAATTGTTCATCAAGAAAGTGAAATTTGCTGGGGGTGTGTTACTCTTATTGAACTTAAAATGTTTTTAGTGGTGGCATCTAACTCCACTTGGAATTTACAAATCACCTGTGTGTTAATTTGTCAAAAAAGTGCACTTAGCATTTTTATGATACCCATTCGCAGATAGTTTTAAAAATAGGCATTAGCTTATTTTTACCCTTTTTACATCAAATATTGTACTTTAGGCACTGTTACAGGCACTTAATAATATTAAACTTAATTAGCCTCAGTGACTACCCTGAAGGAATTGAGGCTTAAATCTTCTGATTTAATGGTAAAACCCAATTTCTCCTGTTGTACATCAGTGAATCATTAGATTTCAGACATGCCATTTTCATTGTTTTATTTCCATTATATTTACGTAGTCTCTGAGAGAGTTCATCAGCAACCAATATTCATCAAGTTGCCTCTACATTTTAGCACATTGCTTCATTGCTGAACAATTAATGATTCATTAGCAAATTATAAGAAAAACCAAGTTCAAAATTATGACAACTATTTTTTTAAATGAATTTTAAAACTTAGATAAGATTTTCATCCCATAGTTACCACTTATTAAGTGCCTACCATGTACTAGGCCCTGTATGGGGGTGTTATCTAGTCCTCACAATAACTCAACAAGGAGGATATCATTGTCCAGATTGAACAAATAGAGAGATTGAAGTTGAGAAGTGAGAAGTAACTATCGCAATGTCACACATCGGGTAACTGGTAGCATCATGTTTGACTCCATAGTTTATGTTCCTTCTGTTGCTTCAGTATCTCTAAAACTACTTTTCTTCCTGCCTGTTTTGGAGAACATTCCATGTGGTCTTTAGACAAACTACTTTTTAGAAGCAACAGAATATTTTGGAGTGGGTAATATAATGTGGTTAAAAGTATATGCTTGCATCAAAGAATGCCTGGCAAGAGGTGTATTTTATGAAAAAGGAACCATTACTATACTATTTCACTCACTGCAGTTGAAGATCTTAAATTATATCATAGTGGCCTGAAAGAACTAATACAGTTTCAAAATTTTCTACATGATTCCCATTGAGTAATTTATCTGTTGCAGAAATATACTGATGTCCAGATTGGAACTGCTAATGATGCTCAGATTTCATCTTTCCAACCACTGCAACTTAGATATTCTGGTCCTATTACTTGGACCTATGCTAACAAGCTGCAGAAAACTGAAACAAATAACTATAGATTACTTAACTCAGTTCTCTAAGTATTTAATAGGGATGATCTATAAGAGTTTTAAAATTATCAAGGTGAACTTGTACACACAAAAGTAATTCACTCAATTTTAATCTTTAGACGGTGTTTTTTTGGTAACTTTCCTCAACTTCAATAAGAAATGGTACTACATTAACAAAAACCTTTCTATTAGTTTAATTTATCCATAAATTTTCATTAATCCAGTAAGTACCTGCCACATTCTCTGATTTTTTAATGTCCATAATTGTTATTTTCATCTCTACAATTTTAAATTTTCCATAATTGTTCTCACCTTGCTGTATGAATTTTGATTGAACTGTTTATACATTTGTTTTTTTAATGAAGTTTTTTTTCCAGTACAGCTGGTATGTCACTGAGTACATGATAAATAATAATACCATATTTTAGAAATACTAAGTATGGTATGAGTAGAGATTCTATTTATATAATACATATTTACTGTCTTTTATAAGTTAGACATTCTGCTGTTATAAACAAGTCAGATGAGACCTCTATATTTACATAGCTTATATTCCAATTGAGGGAGACAGGAAAAAACTAACATAATAAAAAAAAACAGACAACAATGCATTTTAAAAAATGCCTATAATGTACACTATTGAGGAAATAAACAGGGGACTTGGAGAGTGAGTACAAAAGGGAAGAGTGTTCTACAGTATTTAGGAACTCATACTATCCCTTAAATGAAACAGATGCTTCTTGTTAAATATGGAAAGACCATGCATGCCTTGCTGTTCCATAGAAAATTTAATCTCTCAATTTCTTCAGCCATTGAATAAATTTTACTTTGTTTTCTTAATCAGCAATTATACCAGACACCTTTTAAAAAGGAACAGAAGGTTTTTCTTTCCCCCTACATTAGTTAAAGAGATAAGAGTTTTATTCTTGAATGAATGCTTACCTAGGAGTCTAGAATACTAAATGCTGTTTTGGTACCTGGTGTTTAGAAATAGTGATTTTGAACCAGTCACCAAACCCTCCAAGTATATCATTAATATCCTAAAATTCATTAGTTTCTCCTTTTTTTAAAATTTAATCAGAGTGATTGTATAATAGTATTTATTATATTTTAACTGAAACATGACAACAATGCTAGAAATTAGACTTAGGGAGTCAAAAGTACCTTTAAAAAATGCCTATCACTTTTAAGGCTTATTTCTTGCAAATTATTCTAGCCTCACCTATACATTTTAGTTTGGCTTACACAGCCATTTTTTTATGAAGTATAGTTGATATACAATCTTTTTTTTAAATTTTTTATTAAGGAGTTATTGATATACGCTCTTATGAAAGTTTCACATGTGGAAAAAACAATGTGGTTACTACATTTAGCCATATTATCAAGTCCCCACCCATGCCCCAATGCAGTCACTGTCCATCAGAGTAGTAATATGCCACAGATACACTGTTGCCTTCTCTGTGCTACAGTGTTTTCCCCGTGAACCCACACACACCATGTGTACTAAACATAATACTCCTCAATCCCCTTCTCCCTCCCTCACCACCCGCCCTCCCACACCCCTCCCCTTTGGTAACCAGAGTCCCTTCTTGAAGTCTGAGTCTGCTGCTATTTTGTTCCTTCAGTTTTGCTTCATTGTTATACCTCACAAATGAGGGAAATCATTTGACACTTGTCTTTCTCCACCTGTCTTATTTCACTGAGCATAATATCCTCCAGCTCCATCCATGTTGTTGCAAATGGTAGGATTTGCTCCTTTCTTCTGGCTGAATAGTATTCCATTGTATATATGTACCACCTCTTCTTTATCCATTAATCTATTGATGGACACTTAGGTGGGTTCCGAATCTTGGCTATTGTAAATACTGCTGCGATAAACATAGGGGTGCATATGTCTTTTTGAATCTGAGAACTTGTATTCTTTGGGTAAATTCCAAGGAGTGTGATTCCCAGGTCAAATGGTATTTCTATTTTTAGTATTTTGAGAAACCTCCATATTGCTTTCCACAGTGGGTGAACAAGCTTACATTACCACCAGCAGTGTAGGAGGGTTCCCCTTACTCCACATAATTGCCAGCATTTGTTGTTCTTAGTCTTTTCAATGCTGACCATCCCTACTGGTGAGAGGTGATATCTCACTGTGGTTTTAATTTGCATTTCTCTGATGATTAGTGATGTGGAGCATCTTTTCATGCATCTGTTGGCCATCTGAATTTCTTCTTTGGAGAACTGTCTCTTCATATCCTCTGCCCATTTTTTAATCGGGTTACTTGCTTTTTGGATGTTGAGGAGTGTGAGTTCTTTATATATTTTGGATGTTAACCCCTTGTTGGATATGTCATTTACAAAAGATTTGCCCATACTGTAGAATGACTTTTTGTTCTGTAGATGGTGTCCTTTGCCATACAGAAATCTTTGGTTTGATATAGTCCCATGTGTTCATTTCTGCTTTTGCTTCCCTTGCTTGAGGAGATGTGTTCAGGAAGAAGTTGCTCATGCTTATATTCAAGAGATTTTTGCCTATGTTGTCTTCTAAGAGTTTCTTGGTTTCATGACTTATATTCAGGTCTTTGATTCATTTCAAGTTTACTTTTGTATATGGGGTTAAACAATAATCCAGTTTCATTCTCCTGAATGTACTTGTCCACTTTTGCCAATGCCAGTTGCTGAACAGGCTGTCATTTCCCCATTGTATGTCCATGGCTCCTTTATCATATATTAATTGACCATATGTGGTTGGATTTATATCAGGACTCTCTAGTCTGTTTCATTGGTCTATGGTTCTCCTTTTGTGCCAGTACCAAATTGTCCTGATTATTGTGGCTTTGTAGTAGCGCTTGAAGTTGGGGAGCATAATCCCCCCCAGCTTTATTCTTCCTTATCAGGATTGCTTTGGCTATTTGGGGTCTTTTGTGATTCCATATGAATTTTAGAATGATTTTCTCTAGTTCATTGAAGAATGCTTTTGGTATTTTGATAGGGATTGCATTGAATCTGTAGACTGCTTTAACCAGGATGGCCATTTTGACAATATTAATTCTTCCTATCCATGAGCACGGGGTTTCCGTTTATTGGTCTCTTCTTTAATTTCTCTAATGAGTGTCTTGTTGTTTTCAGAGTATAGGTCTTTGACTTCCTTGGTTAGGTTTATTCCTAGGTATTTTATTCTTTTTTCTTTTTTTTTTTTTTTGAGTACTAGGGTATCTGTTTTATTATTACTTGCTAAACTATATGTACACATTATATATACTCATCATTTTACAAAGACAAAAGCATTTTTTAAAAGATAAAGGTAATTGTAAAGGGTTAATTGCATTACTAGGACATTCTAAGATAACTGTGAAACATATTTGCTAGCAAAAATTAAACACTTAGAATTTAACTGATTTCCACTTGTGTCAGTTTTTTAAAAAGAATAAAATCCACTTATAATTTTACTGACATATTTTCTTAGAAGATGTTGGCCTGCCTTTTAAAGAACATGCTCCTCCTCCTTCAATCAGAATCTCACCAGGTCAAAAATCCAATGACTGCTTGGAATGCAATCCTTCCAAAGGAATATCACCCATATGGTTCACTGGATATTGCCGGATTTTTTTCTGTGGTGTCTTCTCTTGATCAATTTCAAATTTTCCCTTTTTTTGAGAACTGGCTGGGTAAAAACCCTGAGATGTATTAAGGGCACTTCTTTCATTACTGCTGTACTCCTGATGGCTCTTGTTTGGATGGCACTCTTCTGGATAACTTGTATTAAAAGTAGAATTAGTAAAATTCAATCCTGGATCTGTAAAAATACTTTCAATGCATCCATCAGTGGAACTGCTTTTATCAGAACTAGTGATTGCACAAGTATCTCCCATACTGTCATAACCATACTTGTCAAAGGTATTTTTTATTCTCTGCTGATCTATGTTTAATAAACTGATCACATTTCCACTAATAAAAGAGTCACAATTCTCTGACAGAAGCCTGGGGGTTGGCTGGTTCACATCTTCAAAAAAATCTAAAGCCTTTTTTCTATTTTCTCCCCACATATGTTGTACTGATCGTTTTTCAGTAATGAAGTCTGACTGTCTTCTCTCATCCATCACTACTGCAGGTCTTCCAGTTGGGTAATTCCTATTTCCTGGACTGTTAAATCTTTCAAACAACATTCCAAATTGTGCTATTTTGTATGATGGACTGAGAGTATCTTCATTTTCATTAAATTTGGAAACCAAGGAATTAGAATAATTAACATTACTGAGCTGCTCATTCTGCTTTTCTTCATACGCAGCTTTCTGAGGACTAGGTGCTATTCTGGGAACGAAATTTTGTTCTGTAATATGTCTATTAGAAGATAATTCTGCTGAAAAAGATGATGGAGTGAAACTGCAGTTTTCTATTCTGTTGAACTGAGGTTCGAACATTCTGTGTGAGCCCATGACTTGTGACGACTGAACTGGGCCAGTCTTTCTTGCTGCCTAGTCTTTGATGATGTGTATTGTTTTCTGTATCATCAATGCAGAGGTTAGATGGTACACAATGAGGCGATACTGGAAGTTCTAAATCATGCTTCTCAGGGGCATTTTTATGTCTCTACTCATATTCACATGGGTTGGTTTTCTCACGGCTTCAGGTGTTTTCTTATGGCAAGATATCTGATTTACTATGTATAGATTGACAAGATCTAAACTGGCAGTGGAATTTTTGACAGGGGAAAAAACTCCCAGTGATTTCATTTTTGATTTTAACCTTTTCTTTTCAAAGTATTCCTTTTGCTTTCGCCTTTCCTGCTTGATCAGAACCCAGAAGCAGCCGCTGGCGAGCGCGGCACGGGCATGGGCGGAGGCTGCACAGGGCAGAGCGAGCGCCGCGGGAGGGCCTGGGCCACGCCCACCCCTGCGGGGAGACGGCGTGGGGCGTGGGGAAGCTGTCCGTTCAGGAACAGACACGGGGCCGCGGCTTCCCGGCCCGGGCAACCCCCGCAAGGCCCACTCCGGGCATGTTTGCTCCAGCGACGGCGGCGCCTCCACGCCAAGCGGAGGGCGGAGACACCACGGCGGGGACGGGTGTCCGGGATCTGGCTTCGCGACTCACCGGCAGCCCCTGACCCAATTCATCTTCCCCGACTCCTGGGCGGTAGGACACCGCGGTCCCGACGGCCCACTGGGTGCAGGAGCGCTGTCCCGGGCCGGGCCTCGGCCTCCGCGGCCTCAGGTGGCTTCTTCCCGCCCGCGGTCCAAGGCCCAGCCCCGGTATTTTATTCTTTTTGATCCATCTGAATAGAATTGTTTTCCTGATTTCTCTTTCTGGTAGTTCATTGTTAGTATATAGGAATGCAACAGATTTCTGTGTATTAATTTTGTATCCTGCAACTTTGCTGAATTCAGATATTAGATCTAGTAGTTTGGGAGTGGATTCTTTAGGGTTTTTATGCACAATATCATGTCATCTGCAAACAGGGACAGTTTACCTTCTTCCTTGCCAATCTGGATGCTTTTTATTTCTTTGTGTTGTCAGATTGCTATGGCTAGGACCTCCAGTACTATGTTGAATACAAGTGGGTAGAGTGGGCATTCTTATCTTGTTTCCGATCTTAAAGAAAAAGCTTTCAGCTTCTCACTGTTAAGTATGATGTTGGCTATGGATTTGTCATGTATGGCCTTTATTGTGTTGAGGTACTTGCCCTCTATACCCATTTTCTTGAGAGTTTTTATCATGAATGGATGTGGAAATTTGTCAAATGTTTTATCAACATCTATGGAGATGATCATGTGGTTTTTGTTCTTTTTGTTGATGTGGTGGATGATGTTGATAGATTTTTGAATGTTGTACCATCCTTGCATCCCTGGAATCAGTCCTATTTGATCATGAAGGATGATCTTTTTGATGTATTTTTTGAATTCGTCTTGCTAATATTTTGTTGAGTATTTTTGCATTTATGTTCATTAGGGATATTGGGCTGTAATTTTCTTTTTTTGTGGTGTCTTTCCCTGGCTTTGGTATTAGAGTGATGCTGGCCTCATAGAATGAGTTTGGAAATATTCCCTCTTCTTCTGCACTTTGGAAAACTTTAAGGAGGATGGATATTATGTCTTCACTAAATGTTTGATAAAATTCAGCGGTGAAGCCATCTGGATCCAGCTTTTTGTTCTGAGGTAGCTTTTGACTTACCAATTCAATTTCATTGCTGGTAGTTGGTTTGTTCAGATTTTCTGTTTCTTTCTGGGTCAGTCTTGGAAGGTTTTATTTTTCGAGAAAGCTCTCCATTTCTTCTAGGTTATCCAGTTTGTTAGCATATAATTTTTCATAGTATTCTCTAATGATTCTTTATATTTCTGTAGTCATTTTTCCTTTCTCATTTCTGATTCTTTTTATGTGTGTAGACTCTTTTTCCTTGATAAGTCTGGCTAGGGGTTTATCTATTTCATTAATTTTCTCGAATAACCAGCTCTTGCTTTCATTGCTTCTTTGTATTGTTTAATTCTCCTCAATTTTATTTATTTATGCTCTAACCTTTATTATGTCCCTCCTTCTACTGACTTACTGACTTGGGTCTCATTTCTTCTTCCTTTTCTAGTTTCATTAATTGTGAATTTAGACTGTTCATATCAGATTATGCTTCTTTCTTGAGACCTGTATTGTGATATACTTTCCTCTTAGTACAACCTTCACTGCATCCCACAGATTTTTTTGCAGTGTTAAATTATTGTTGTCATTTGTCTCCATATATTGCTTGACTCTGTTTTTATTTGGTCATTAATCCATTGATTATTTAGGAACATGTTGTGAAGCTTCCATGTGTTTGTGGGATTTTTCATTTTCTTTGCGTAATTTATTTCTAGTTTCAAACCTTCGTGGTATGAAATCTTTTTGAATTTACCAATGTTCTTCCTGTGGCTTAGTATATGATCTGTTCTTGAAAATGTTCCATGTGAACTTTAGAAGAATACATATTCTGCTGCTTTTGGGTGTAGAGTTCTGTAGATGTCTGTTTGGTCCATCTGTTCTAATGTGTTGTTCAGTGCCTCTGTCTCCTTATTTATTTTCTGTTTGGTTGATCTGTCCTTTGGAGTGAATGGAGTGTTGAAGTCTTATAGAATGAATACATTGCATTCTATTTCCCCTTTTAATTCTGTTAGTATTTGTTTCACATATGTAGGTGATCCTGTGTTGGGTGCATAGATATTTATAAAGGTTTTATCTTTTTGTTGGGTTGATCCCTTTATCATTCTGTAATGTCCTTCTTTGTCCCTTGTGACTTTCTTGGTTTTGAAGTCTAATTTGTGTGATTCAAGTACCACAACTCCTGCTTTTTTCTCCCTATTAGTTGCATGAAATATCTTTTTTCATCCCCTTACTTTCTGACTGTGTATGTCTTTGAGTTTAAAGTGAGTCTCTTGTAGGCAGCATATAGATGGGCCTTGTTTTTTTACCCATTCAGTGACTCTATGTCTTTTGATTGGTGCATTCAGTCCATTCACATTTATAGTTATTATCAATAGGTATGTACTTATTGCCATTCCAGGCTGTAGATTCATGGTTACCAAAGGTTCCAGGTTAACATCCTTATTATCTAAGAGTCTAACTTAACTCACTTAATATGCTATTACAAATATCCTCTACACGTTATTTTTTCTCCTCCTTTCCTTCCTCCTCCATTCTTTGTATATTAGGTATCATATTCTGTACTCTTTGTCTATCCCTTGATTGACTTTGGGGATAGTTGATTTAATTTTGCATTTCCTTAGTAATTAACTGTTCTACTTTCTTTACTATGGTTTTATTACCTTTGTTGACAGCTATTAAATGTTAGGGTCACTTCCATCTTATAGCAGTCCCTCCAAAATACACTATAGAGACATTTTGGGAGAGGTAAATTCTTCAGCTATTGCTTATCTGGAAATTGTTTAATCCCTCTTTCAAATTTAAATGATAATCTTGCTGGATAAAGTGTACTTTGTTTGAGGCCTGTCTTCTTCATTCCATTAAATACATCATGCCACTCCCTTCTTGCCTGTAAGATTTTTGCTGAGAAGTCTGATGATAGCCTGATGGGCTCTCCTTTGTATGTGATCTTATTTCCCTTTCTGGCTGCTTTTAATAGTCTGTCCTTATACTTGATCTTTGCCATTTTAATTACTATATGTCTTGGTGTTGTCTTCCTTGGGTCCCTTGTGTTGGGAGATCTGTGTATCTCCATGCCTGAGAGACTATCTCCTTCTACAGGTCATGGAAGTTTTCAGCAATTACCTCTTCAAAGACACTTTCTATCCCTTTTTGTCTCTCTTCTTCTTCTAGTACCCCTATAATGTGAATATTGTTCTGTTTGGATTGGTCATACAGTTCTCTCAATATTCTTTCATTCTTAGAGATCCTTTTTTTCTCTCTGTGCCTCAGCTTCTTTGTATTCTTCTTCTCTAATTTCTATTTCATTTATTGTCTCCTCCACCATATCTAATCTGCTTTTAAAACTTTCCATTGTATGTTTCATTTCTGGTAATGCGTTCCATAATGATTGGATCTCTGACCGGAATTCACTCCTGAGTTCTTGAATATTTTTCTGTACCTCCATGAGCATGTTAATGATTTTTATTTTGAAATCCCTTTCAGGAAGATTCATGAGGTCAATTTCATTTGAATCTTTCTCAGATTTTGTATTCATAATTTTACTTTGAATCAGGTTCCTTTGGTGTTTCATATTTGTGTATAGCACCCTCTAGTACCCAGAAGCTCTACTTTCTGGAGCTGCTCAGACCCTGAAGCAATGTTGGGGGTCACTGGGGAGTGATATTGGTGCCTAGGTGGAGGAAAGAGCTGTTTCCTCTTCCCGGCTGCTCTGCCTGTCTCCACTGCCAGAACCAGTGGGCCGAGCACACAGGTATAAACCTCTATGCTTTGAGTTTGTAGTTGCTGGAGATTGGGCTTCACCCTGGCTGGCTTAATGCCAGGGTAGTATTTGCTGGTTTGTGAGCCAGGTGAGGCTGGCTGGGAGAAAGGCACAATAGGCTGCATATCACAGAGGGGGTCCTTGGAGCTGTGTATCCAGCTAGGGAGCTGGAGCACCTGAAGATTGTGGAAGTTCCCAACCTTCTGGGCAGAGTGCACCCAGAAAATTTTGTCTACCTGTCCTTCCTTTCTCCTGAGTAGTAAGCTCTGTGCAGTTCTTGCCCCTTTAGCAGTCCTCTTGCTGTTATGAAGTTGCTCAGACTTCCTGCCTTTCTTTTGTCCCAGAGCAGCCGGATATGGATCCCCGCTTTCCACAAGGAGCCAGAATCTCAGTCTCTCCAGGAATTCTGCCTGTCTTAGTTTTCCAATCCCCTAATCATGAGAGTATCATGAAAACACCATGCAATGTAGGTTTGTGCTCCCAGAGCAGATCTCTGGAGTTAGGTATTCAGCAGTTCCAGGCCTTCACTCCTCCCTGTTCTGTTTCTCTTCCTCCTGCTGGTGAGTTGGAGTGGGGGAAGGGCTGGGTCCCACCTGGCCATGGCTTTGGTAGTGTTCTGTGAGGTTTATTCTTTTCTCCAGGTGTATGCAGTCTGGCGCAGTTCTCTTTCCTATTACTCTTTCAGGATTAGTTGTATTAATAATATTTTTGAATTATATGCAGTTTAGGAGGAATCCTCTGTCTCACCTCTCATGGCATCATTTTTAATCCTCTTCTCTCAACATACAATTTTATATTAGTTTGAAATATATAACACACTGGTTCAACAGTTACCGTATTTTTAAATTCTTACCCCAACTACTGCAGTTAATATCTGTCAACATAGAAAGAAGTTATAGAATCACCGGCTATATTCTTAATGCTCTACTACCATCCCCATGACCAACTTATATTATGATTGAAAACATTTTTGCTCCTTTTACCCTGATACTTAGGAGTAAGCAGTGCTAGCAATCCTCGTTCATAAGAAATGTTAAATAGGATTATCATTATTAATAAAGTGCGGAAACTGGGCTGGTTTGGGGAGGCAGTAACTTTGAGAAGGCTTCCATGGATAAACTTGAATTGGATAGAATGAACTGTGGTTGTTGATTATGATGTGGTTGCATCCTGATACCCTCTCTGTGTGTTCAGTTTCACCTTCAGGGTCATCTTAGTTCTCTTCACTTCCTGTCACTGACTTAACTTAAGTACCTAGTGTCTATATTGGATTTTTTAGCTCTGAATCTACCCTTCTATATTCTGCACAGAGTTGTTGGATCTAGAAATTATATTTCACAGACATATTTTGTCAACTAATTTACTGTTAATTTCTGCCAGCAGATGCCAGTGAGATTGGAAGTTAGGGTAAAGGAACAAGTGACTCCCTTCCTGCTTTTTTTTTTTCTGACAGTGTCGTTCTTTAGAGAGCAAGCAACTCCGGTTCCAGTCTCCATTCTTTAGGTCTCCTGCCACCAGGCACAGTGCAGTCCTTCTGAGGCACCACTGGCATCTTGACCTTGGTAGCTGGAGTTATAGTATAGGCACCCTGTCCTCTTAGTTTTGAAAGTTGAACACATGATATCTGCTCCACAGAGCCCCTTTCCATAGGTCCAAGCACTGATCCTATAGGATCCATCCTCTAATTCTCTAGGTTCTGGCATGTCTCCGCTTCCCTTTGGTTTCCCCAGACCTAGAGGTGGTAACCTCTTTCCACAGCCATTAATCTCTGAGTAATCTCACCATCCCCTTTACACTCATTGGGCTTTTCACTACCCAGGTAAACAGTTTCCTGTATGAAATCATTTTCTTTTAAAAAATAGCTTTTTTTTTTCTGATTAAACTTGGCCTGAAATATACATGTACCCCTTTGGTATGGGATCTTTGGTAACATTTACATGGTTCAACATACTAAAACATTATTTAATTTTTAACTAAAACTCTTCACTATGTGTTTGAATTTAAAGAAACATTCAATTTCAAGTTATTTAAGAAGAGAATACACACATTACCTGAAGTATATATGGTACACACACACATATACTCGTAACTAAAGAGGCACTTATGAGGGGTAGCTAAGATCATCTTTTTCACATTACAAACAGATTACATTATTGGAAATCAGAAAAGGGTGTTACCTCCAGGCCAGAATCATCAGAATCTTACCAAACCAGATAAGAGCGTGAAGAATGCAACATTGAGCTGATTATTGTCCTTGCTTGTTAGTACTCTGAGGGAATTATTAATCATTGCTCAGTTATCTAGCTCACTGAGCCAATTCCTTTCTAATACACTAGAAAGAGTTGATAGCAGCCCACTGATAACCAGAGAAGCTCCTGTAAGGCAAGCAGGATTTTTTAAGAGATCCACATCTAAGTAATTTCTGCTAATATTTCTGGTATTTCTGGATTTAAGAATAAAGTGAATATTTTATTAACTTATAAACAGAAAAATATAGCTGAGAAAACATTTCCTTTCTGCAATATTAACTTCTTGAAAATAAATACTCTTATCCACTCCAAAATACTCTTATCCACTCCAAAACTACTAGATATAATATCTGAATTCAGCAAAGTTGCAAGATATAAAATAATATACAGAAATCATTTGCATTCCTATACACTAATGATGAACTAGCAGAAAGAGAAATCAGGAAAACAAATCCATTCACAATTACATCAAAAAAGAATAAAATACCTAGGAATAAACCTAATAAAAGAAGTTAAAGATCTATGCCCTGAAAACTACAAGACACTCATGAGAGAAATTAAAGAAGATACCAATAATTGGAAACATCCTGTACTCCAGGATAGGAAGAATTAATATTGTCAAAATGGCCATCCTGCCTAAGGCAATCTACAGATTCAATGCAATCCCTATCAAAATAACAACAGCATTCTTCAACAAACTGGAACAAATAGTTCTAAAATTCATATGGAACCACGAAAGATCCCAAATAGCCAAAGCAATCCTGATAAGGAAGAATAAAGTTGGGGGGATTATGCTCTCCAACTTCAAGCTCTACTACAAAGCCACAATAATCAAGACAATTTGGTACTGGCACAAAAACAGACCCATCGACCAATGGAACAGACTAGAGAGCCCAGATATAAACCCAAGCATATATAGTCAATTAATATATGATAAAGGAGCCATGGATATACAATGGGGAAATGACAGCCTCTTCAATGACTGATATTGGCAAAACTGAACAACTACATGTAAGAGAATGAAACTGGATTACATGTAACTCCATACACAAATGTGGAATTGAAATGGATCAAAGACCTGAATTGAAGTCATAAAACCATAAAACTCTTAGAAGAAAATATAGGGAAAAAGCCTCTTGAATATAAACATGAGCAATTTTTTTCATGACCATATCTCCTCAGGCAAGGGAAACAAAAGCAAAAATAAAAGCTTCTGTACAGCAAAGGACACCATAAGTAGAACAAAAAGGTATCCTACAGTATCGAAGAATATATTCATAAATGAAATATCCAACAAGGGGTTAACATCCAAAATATATAAAGAACTCACATGCCTCAACACCCAAAAATCAAATAACCCAATTAAAAAATGGTCAGAGGATCTGAACAGACAATGCTCCAAAGAAGTAATTCAGATGGCCAACAGGCACATGAGAAGATGCTCCACATCAGTAATTATCAGGGAAATGCAAATTTAAAAAACCATAATGAGATATCACCTCACACCAGTTAGGATGGTCAACATCAAAAAGACTAAAAACAACAAATGCTGGTGACGATATGGAGAAAGGGGAACCCTCCTACACTGCTGGTGAGAATATATGATAGTTCAACCATTGCGGAAAGCAATATGGAGGTTCCTCAAAAAACTAAAAATAGAAATACCATTTGACCCAGGATTTCCACTCCTAGGAATTTACCCAAAGAAAACAAGTTCTCATATTCAAAAAGACATATGCACCCCTATGTTTATTGCAGCACTATTTACCATCACCAAGGTATGGATGCAACCTTAGTGTTCATCAGTAGATGAATGGATAAAGAAGTGGTGGTACATATACACAATGGAATGCTATTCAAGTGTAAGAAAGAAACAAATCCTACCATTTGCAACATGTATGGAGCTAGAGGGTATTATGCTCAGTGAAGTAAGTCCGGCAGAGAAAGACAAATACCAAATGATATCCCTCCTTTGTGTAGTATAATAATGAAGCAAAACTGAAGGAACAAAATAGTGGCAGACTCACAGACTCCAAGAAGAGACTAGTGGTTACCAAAGAGGGTCATGTGGGAGAGCGGGTGGGGAGGGAGGGAAAAAGGGAGTGACTGGTATTATGATTAGTTCATATGGTGTGGGGAGGTCATGGGGAAGACAGTGTAGCACAGAGAGGACAAGTAGTGACTTTGTGGCATCTTACTACACTGATGGACAGTGACTGCAATGGGGTATGGGTGGGGACTCAATAATATGAGTGAATATAGTAACCACATTGTTGTTCTTGTGAAACCTTCATTAAAGTGTATATCAATGATACCTTAATAAAAAAATAAATAAAAATAAAATAAAGATAATGCATATTCTTGAGTAGAGAACCAAAATATAAATGTGATAAACCTGTCAATATGTTTCATGAGTAAAGACATCTCAAAACTTGATTCTTATGTATACTATCCATATGACTTCTCTAAAACAGACTACTTGAAGGAGTAGCATAGCCTAAGGAACCACAAAAAAGTTGAGATATGCAGCCACAAAGATATGGGTTCAGTTTGAGGATTATTATTGTGAAAATGAGAAAAAATGGAATTGGGTGGGGGGGTGCATTCTAATGAACATACCACTTGCAGCCTGCATAACCAGGAGAATGAGGGAAGATAATTCTAGACAATGCAGGACACGTGTACCCTAGGAATTTTACCTCCTGCTTTTAAAAAGTAGGCAGATCTCTCCCTGCTCCAGCAACAACACATTAGCCACTTCTCACAGCCAATGAGAAACCTTCCAACTCTTGTTCTCCAATGAACTTCTGTTCAAAACAATCCTCTTAAAACATCCTAAAACCTAATAAAAGCTGACCTTCCCTTTGTTTCTTCAGACTTGTCTATGGTTTGGCATAGTTTGATTGTCGCAAACTGCAATTCCTCTGCTATTCCCAAATAAACTTATTTTGCTAGTGAAATAACTGGCTATTTAATTTTTAAGGTTGATGCTCTGATATAAATTTGTTTGGTAACATGTTGCCTTAAATTTACTTCCAAAGAAGCTAATTATCAGTACAAAGTACACAACTAGATAAGGATGCAAGTGGGTAAATCTAGATCCACACTGTCCATTTAAAGCACACCCGAATTCAAGGGTATTTTAGCTGCATTTTGGAGGGAAGTGTCTAGCAGGCCAGAGGTAGACTATTAAACTGAGTCTTGCTACCTTTTACCTCTCACTAATATACAAAGATAATTTATACTGGTTCTAAAGTAGTAAGTCTGCTGACTTTTAGATTTTGTATCTGTATTTGTCAGTACTTAAGGAATCTCTACTTATCTGCATCCATGTTTCAATATAAAACTCTTCAGCTTATGACTTTTTAAAGAGCCATGGCTAACCATGTGTTTCTTGAGACAGAGATAATATGCAGTAGAAGCAAGTGACTTATAAGGCCTTTAGAATCTGTATTACAATGCTTTGCTGTGATTTAATATAACAAGATGTTTGATAGCACAGAAGGTAAAGAAATATTCTATCCATTCAAATGCCAATTCTGACTCATAACAACTGAGTTATCTTGACAATCTACTATACTTCTCTTTTCCATATTTCCTTACATCTATAGAAAGGAGTTAATAATAGTATTTAGCTTATAGGATTACCATGAGAGTTAAATAAGTTATTGTATTATAATCAAGAAAGGACTTAATATGCTGAATTATAATAAATACAATAGCTTTTGACAAGCTTTTTATAGATCTATGTTTGATAATGTGATTTGTAATATACAGAGTAATTCTCAAAGGAATCAGAAGTGCAACGTTACAGTGACAATAGACATAACTTTTACTCTGGTGGTAGAAAAGTTAAGATATGCTAAAGATGTTTCCTTTTTATATAGGAGTACATCTAAGCACGTTATAGTTGAATTTTGATTTTGATTTTGAAATAGAAATTATTATTAGAACCACTAGTGGAATAAAAATAAATAAAACTTCCAATTCACTAGAAAAAAAGGAAATGAGAAATAAGATATAAATGAAACACATATTTCACCCTATAAAGATGTATTTCTTTCAAACATATAAAATACTATTAAAATTGATTATATAATCCTCCTCTCATGCATATACACACAGAGATCATTACTTCTCTAAGCACAAATCTAATTGTTTGGTTCATCTAACACAACTGTAAAAATTAATATTACCAAAACAAAATTAAAATTAAATGAACTTCTTCTAAAAACAAAATAACTTTTAGATCAATGAAGAAATGAAAGCATAAAATACAAATTATTTACAGACTCTAAAAAAACTAAGGAGACAGATTAAGCAGTACTCTGAGAAGCTTTTATATCCTTAAATTATGCTGAATACAAATAGATTACACTTTCAACTCAAGGATTTTGAAAAAAATAAATAATCTAAAGAAAAGAAATCATGATCTTAGCAGGAAAAATAACTAGCTTAGAAAATAAACTAGTACTATTATCAGATATAAATTCATATATTGTTTTTAAAAACATAGGGAGTAAAAACCACAGTCCTCTTTCGGGAGTAAAGAATATAAAGAGAAAACATAGATATATGCTCTTGCAATTAATAAAATCCAAAGAGTATACATCATATAAAGCAGATTATTATAATTTTGAATAAATTCTCTTGATAATAGCTATAAATGTTTTTTTTCTCCCTTGGAAGCAACTGGAAATTGCTAAAGTTTTCTCAGCAAGAGGTAGGAATCTAGACTAAGTTTTCTGAAGAAATTAAGCATTTTATCAATTCTGTGCATCAAAAAAACACTTAGTGGTCTTACAGATAAATTCTAGCATAATGCAAGAAGGTGTTTGTGTTCTACAGTGTATAAAAAAATTATTCTACATTCAGTTAGTGAGGTTGCATACAATTCATTAGGTTAGGGATAGTTTGAACTAAACTTAAGTAAACCAAATTGACAAATGATATCAAGAGAAAACAAAAAACCATAGACCTATATTACAAATACAAATCGTTCATTGTTAACAAAAAGATCATCCTTAACTAAAACAAACTAATGAAAATAGACCATGACCAATTAGGTTTCAATGTAGAAACAGAGAGATTATTCAACACTAAGATTTTTTTTTTATTTATACAGCTCAGTCCATTAATGCATTATGCTAAAAAGTATAATATTAGTAAATACTAGAAGGCATTAAATAATGTATAATTATCTATTGTAGTCTTTTGCTTTGGAAAAAAAAGACCTTCTTAAATGATGTTTGGAATGGATTAATTATATCAAAATTAAAAATAAAATTTATATGCAAACTGCAAAGGCCATACAAAACAACTTCACACAATTCTCAGTGAAGTTAAAAAGAAAACAAATTTCTCCCAACTATTTAAATTGCCTTGAAGATATTATCCAATATAAGAAAACAAAAATATTGAATAATACTTTTGGGGAAAAAAAATCACATAGGCGTTTGGATTAGTGCTAACAAAAAGCACATTATACTCACGGCCATCTTGGTCTTCAGTTCATCTTGGGAGAAATCTTCCACATAACCCAGTAACTGTCACGTTCTGCTCAGTAGGTACCACACATTTTTAGTGCTCTTTTAAACCTCCCTCTCTCACTGCTTTTGCGGGTAAACTTCAGTACATTCTATCAGAGAAGAAAAAATAATGATATAGAAACTACCTCAGCTCACTTCCCTTCCACACATTTACTTTTATCCCGAATCATCACTTTCTTCTTTTTTTCCATCGCAGTGGAAGAGATCTTATTTTTATATCCAACATTAATACATTTCTGGAATGGGGCTTGGTATCATTGTTTTAAGAGGAGAAAATAATTGAATGTGTTTATGCACCAGACAGGGAAAATCTGATTGACAGAATAAGGATGTATGAGATTGCTGGGGTGGGTGGACTACAGTGAAGGGACAGTTCTATTTAAGGCATTTCCTAGAAGCCACAAAAGTTGTCAACTTATGGCCATGTGCTTATTTTTGTCATATATCTAGTTATATTTACGCTAATTATATTTGTTAGTGTTTTACCTTTCTTGTCTATTTTATAATCTCCCTAAAAAGTAATGTTTATGTTAATAAGTTATTTTTAAAATAAATTCACATATTAATTGAACTCTTATCATGTGTCATGCACTCTCCTAAAGTTGAGATGAAGCAAAATAAATCACCTCTTTATTCCATAGGACAAAGGTATGAATTGATGTTAGTTAATTACTTATCTGAATAAATATAAATCTATCAAAGGTGTAGGCAGTGTAAAGGAAATGGCCAATGGTACATAATGTTTACAATTTATAATGGGAAGATTTGATTCAGCCTTGGAAGGTGGGAAATACTTCACAGAAGTGATATTTGAACTGAGATCTTAAGAATGAGTAGAATTTAATTGGACATATATAATAGGTACTCATGAGAGGTACTTATGGCTGATACTTTAGTGTTTATTAAACTTTAGATTGGAAAACCACATAGAGGTCTACAGTTCTTTGTTCTTAGGTACAACACTAAAGATATGATATATGTCATGACATTTATATGATGCAAAAACAACTTAAGCACCTAATTTTCAATATACCATATAAATGAATACATACTGACTTTTCCATTGTGTACCCATGTTGAGATTCAAATAAATATAAAAAGAATCAAAGCATCCACAACAATTTAATAAGCACTAAATTAATGCATGCCTTAAGAAAAAAAATATTTAGTATATTTTTAGAGAAATACAATTTCTCCAACTAATATGAAGGGAGCTGAATAAAGTGGAAACATTGAAGAGCCTCCAACCTGTGATGCATACCTACTTCTTTCTTTATGGTCTTCAAGTCACAGGCAAGGTTCAGATAGTGCCACTGCTCACATAGATAGAGAGCCTGTGTCTTCTCTCACTTGTCTTCTTGGCTTCAGCAGTTCCTGGAGTAAGGAGATCAATGTGGCCCTTGGCAGGAGCTGACTCCCCTCCTTGGAAGAGAAACTACATAAAGGACTCAAATTAAGTCTCACCTGAAAAAGAATTTTGTGATTTGTTAAGAATATGTATGTATTACATTTCATCAAAAAACTAAACATCCGTCAGATGTAAAATATAAGAGAGACTTGCTATTTACAATCATACATTACCTTTATGGTTACACTCAGCATATACTGTGCAATGGTGAGAAATGAGTTGTCACCACAGATCCTATTTAGATGATATAAAGCCTCTCTGTTAATTAGTCATAGTAGTACTCCACCCCACCTTCCCCCACCAACACTTACTCTATTATTCTTCAGAGACTAGAAGCAAGCTCTAACAAGATAGAGGCCAATAAAGAGGGAGCAAACTCATTCAGACTTTACTATTCCGTTAGGTCTTTAAACCCAGCCGATGAGGTACTTGGTGATTTTCATTTGCAATGGCTAATAAAAGAAGCAGCTGTACCTCTTATCTTGCTAGCAACAGTATCCTCACGACATAGTCACTGAAAATGCATCATGTTACTTCAAATTCATATTTTGTAGGTTAAAATTCATGCCTCTAATCCCCTCACTGGATCACTGCTTTATTGAAAAGTAGCATCGTTTACAATCCTGACAGCAGGGGATTGGGGTGGCAAGAACTGCAAATGTGTTGTCATGTAGCTTCAGCAATGGCTTAGGATTCCAACAAATAGTGCAATATGTTTTCAACAAGAAAAATGCCCTTAAAAAGATAAAAACAAAAAGCCAAACATGTAAGTGGAAGTAAAATATGTTCTAAGGCTTCTGCTAAACAGCTTTACAACTATTCTTTCATGTTCTTCTCTGATTATTTCACCAAACAAGATTTTAAGTGATTTTTCTCTCTCCATTCCAATAAATTTTTGCCAGAACTTTAATTGAAGTAACAGTCTTTAAGTATAAATTTATTATGCATTTTTGCATGAATTTAGTACCTTCAATTGTTTATTACTTATGGAGTTTAACAAATGATGATAATCTAATAAAGTGGTAGGAGATTCAGAAATCCAAACCTGCTATATTCTGCAAAGCTATACAGATAATATTAATGTATTAATTCATAGATTCTTACAAAAGTATCGATAGAAACATGAATTCTATACCTATTTCCAGTGTGCATAAGGATGAGAAAAGGCATTCACTTCTCTCTTTCCTTCACCCTCTTCTGTATCACTTTCCTCTAATCACACCAATTTGACAAGGAAAATAATTGACTGATTGTTCAGCTTCCTGAATACTGCAGACCTGTTCACTGTGGCCCAGCCAACTCCCGTTCTCTGAGGATTCCTGCCTTCCAAGTGTTCATGTGCACTGTGATGAGATTTAGGGTTTGTCTTGGGAAGAAAGGAGCCACATGCTCCAACTTACCAGAGGGTTTTTTAATTGACATTGCCTCCTTTTGACATTGTCTTGTGAGTTGATATTTGTGTGGGGAACAGTAGCAGTGACATGAAGCAGGAGCCAGGTATGTTTGTTTTGCACAGGAGCTGGGGGGCCCCACTGGTCCTTGGCTATCCATTGAGATATTCAAAGTCCTCTTCATGTGCCCACATTACCATTGACACACCTAAGTCTCCCTTGTCTAGTAATTTCCAGGGTATTTCTTTGCTACACATGAAGAGTTACTTTTATCACGTATTGGGGCTTGAGAATCTCCCTCCAAGGTTTTCTAATACTCTGTCTGCCTTGAGTCACCTGCACAGAAGTTTCTTTTCTGGGACCTTACTAATCTGTCCAGAAAGAAATATGTAGATCATCTTTCTCAAATAAGCCTCTGATCTCATATTTTTTACATCCCACCACCTGTTCCAAGACCAGGGGATTGCTAGTCTAAATAAGATGGTCTCTCATTCTTAAAATACACTTCTCCCATACATTTTGGTTATACCCTGAATCACCTTTGATTCCCTAAATGCTTAGTTATTTATAAACCTTTTACATTTCTTTTCTGAAAACAACCCTTTCAGAAATTCTTACTACTTAAATTAAAAGTGGGATGCATGGAAAGGAAAAGTAGAAGAACCTAAAGAGAGGGAAAATACTCAGTATTTAAAAATTGTCTTTCTGCACTGTCTGTTCATGTCTACCTCCATTTCAAGCTATAGTCAAACTCCTCAGAATGCTTGAAAAAGTTGTTAAGGTTGAAGGAGAGGAAGTCAGTACAATGTTTGCTAATTTTGTAAAAACAAATACTTGGCCTGTTCATTGTACCTATTTTCTTTTACCTAATTTATGTGACATGGGCTAGTTGTTCCTGAACACAGAATGTTATTTGATGTTTTCACCTGACCAACTTTATGTTAGAGAGGTTTAATCTGGGATCTATGAATGGAAGTCAGTCAGTCCATAAATTACAGTTGGGAAATATTAGCTACATGTATATTTTTACTAACCTTCAACTGAATATTAACATTCTTCAGCATTGTGAATATAGCTAATGGATTATAGTAGTAGTAATATCTGTGAATTTGTAAGCAGTATAAATTACAGATAAGTTTATGTAATATTATAATTATTTTTAATTAAGGTATCATTGATATATAATCTTATGAAGGTTTCACATGAGCAAGATTGTGGTTAAAACATTCACCCATATTATCAAGTCCCCCACTCCCCATTGCAGTCACTCATGGTCCATCAGCATAGTAAGACGCTATAGAGTCACTACTTGTCTTCTCTGTACTGTACTGCCTTCCCCATGACCTATCTGCATTGTGAGTGCTAATCATAATGATCCTTAATCCCCTTCTACCTCTCTCCCCCACACATCCTCACCAACACCTTCCCTTTGGTAACCGCTAGTCCCTTCTTGGAATCAGTGAGTCTGCTGCTGTTTTGTTCCATCAGTTTTGCTTCTTTGTTATACTCCATAAATGAGTGAAATCATTTGGTACTTGTCTTTCTCTTCCTGGGTTATTTCACTGAGCATAATACCCTCTAGCTCTATCCATCTTGTTGCAAATGGTAGGATTTGTTTTCTTCTTATGGCTGAATAATATTTCATTGTGTATATGTACCACATCTTCTTTATCCATTCATCTACTGATGGATACTTAGGTTGATTCCATTTCTTGGCTATTGTAAATAGGGCTGCCATAAACATAGGGGTGCATGTGTCTTTTTCAATCAGATATCTTGTTTTCTTTGGGTAAATTCCTACGAGTGGAATTCCTGGGTCAAATGGTATTTCTATTTTTAGTTTTTTGAGGGACCTCCATATTGCTTTCCACAATGGTTGAACTAATTCACATTCCCACCAGCAGTGTAGGAGGGTAGGGTTCCCCTTTCTCCGCATCCGTATCAGAATTTGTTGTTGCTTGTCTTTTGGATGTTAGCCATCCTAACTGGCATGAGGTGATATTTCATTGTGGGTTTTTTTTTCCTATTTAAAAAATTTTTACTATGTACCCATATCCCTTTTCTAAAAACATTTTTTTTTATTTTGTTATCATTAATCTACAATTACATGAAGAACATTATGATTACTAGGCTCCCCCCTTCACCAAGTCCCCCTTATATACCCCTTCACAGTTACTGTCTGTGTAGTAAGATGCTATAAAATCACTACTTGTCTTCTCCGTGTTGCACAGCCCTCCCTGTGCCCCCCACACACTATACATGCAACAACATGGATGGAGCTAGAGGGTATTATGCTCAGTGAAATAAGCCAGGTGGAGAAAGACAAGTACCAAATGATTTCACTCATTGTGGTTTTTTAAATTTGCATTTCCCTTATAATTAGTGATGTGGAGCATCTTTCATGTGATTGTTGGCCATCTGAATTACTTCTTTGGAGCATTGTCTGTTCACTTCCTCTGCCCATTTTTTAATTGGGTTATTTGTTTTTAGGGTGTTGAAACATATGAGCTCTTTATGTATTTTGGATGTTAATCCCTTGTCAGATATGTCATTTTCAAATTTATTCTCCCTTACTGTGGGATGCCTTTTTGTTCTGCTGATGGTGTCCTTTGCTATACAGAAACTTTTTAGTTTGATGTAGTCCATTTGTTCATTTTTTCTTTTATTTCCCTTGCCTGAGGAGATGTATTCAGGAAAAATTTCTCACATTTATATTCAAGAGATTTTCACCTATGTGTTCTTCTATGGTTTATGGTTTTATGACTTACATTCAGGTCTTTAATCCATTTTGAGTTTACTTTTGTATATGGAGTTAGACAGAAATTCAGTTTCATTCTCTTACATGTAGCTGTCCAGTTTTGCCAATATCAGTTGTTGAAGAGGTTGCCCTTTCCTCATTTTATGTCCATGGCTCCTATATTGTTTATTAATTATAATATTAAAATTATGAACAACTTTGAAATATATTTGCACTTACATAAAGTATAAGTTTGAAATGATTACTAGATCTTGTTATTCAGTCCATTAATAAAGGAGCAGCTATATTACTCTCAATTTTTATTTTAAGTATTTTGATAACTAAACTTCAGTATAACTAATTTCCTTTATGATTGCATACATTTTATTGCTTTCACTTAAAAAAACATTATTTGAAGGTGTACATAGCTTCACCAGACAGCCAAAGGGGTGCGTGGGGCACACACACACAGGTTTATGAACCCCATGGTGACTGTAGTTTCTGATGGAGCCAGACACATTTCTATCACCCACATCACTAGCAGAGCAGATTTATGAGGTCTTGCAGTTAGTAACTTGATGCTTTCTGATGCTTAATTTGAAATTTCCTTGTGTAGGAAATAGGATTTTTAAAAACAGAAAAGAAAAATAGTAACGTCATTGCTACTTTTATTCACTGGGCCAAAAAAAAGATAGAAATTATACTTCACTGAGTCAATGGTTGGAGTGACACTGGTGCCCTCATCAGGTCCACATATCTGACAGTCACTTACAATATGGAAGGATTCCTAAGGGGAAGCTGTGTGATTATAAAGGCTTGTAATGGTGGACTCATTGTTCTCTCACTAGCAGAACATTACAATATACTGCAGTTTTTATGAGATGTCCCTAACATGTTAAATATTTCTTTTGAAACAATTTTAAATAGTAAATTCTACAATAATTTGTAATAGGATTGAGTTTAAAGAGGGATCACTCATTTTCCATTTTTCCACTCATTTTTCTCATTTAACAAAGAGATGAGTAAAATTTTCAAATTTACTACCTTTTCCATAATGTCAGTAGTTTGCTACCAAGCAGATATATTCAAAATAAAGACACTTAATCCATCATTTCAATATAAAGGTGACATTTTAATATTAAGGGATTATTTAAAGCACTGCTATTCAAAGCAATGTTTCCCTATGGAGAGCACAATTTAAAAAGAGATATTTGCAATTTTTCCATCTTTATGTAGTTTTTTTTGCCAAAAATTATATGTGCCACATATATCTGACAGTTTCAAAACACTGAAATAAGATTTAAAAGCTGAAAGTCTTCTAAATTAAGATTATCAGTGGGTTTAACTTATTTGGTAAAAATTTTAAAATGTAGTAACATCTTAATTTGGAAGAAATCTTCAGGATCAGGAAAATTGAAATTTTCCATCTGTATTTCTATCTACATTATATCTTCATCAAAAACATGTATATAATTGGAAAATGAAATTGAGAAAATATAATGATTTAATAAGTATAATAAAATTATGCTTTTCTTCCATTCTTATATTGTGGATTTTTAAAGGTAATTTTCTCTTTCTTAACCTATGATTATCATTCAAAATATTATTAAAACATAAACTGAACTTTGTAAAAGATCCCTAAGTTTTTAAACCCATATTTTCAAAGATCATGAAGTAATCATTTGCCTTCAAAAAATATTAATTTTAATAAAACTAAATATTTGTATATTAATAAAGAACATCATTAAATATTTTGTCAGATATATCTTATCTCATTAATTTTCTATGTTTAATGTATTTTACAATACAATTATTAGTTTGGTGACATATACAACTTTTGAGCTTAAGAAACATACAGTGGGATACATAATCAAGAAACTTGGCATATGACTGGAATAAATATGCAAGAATTTCCATGAATTAATAATACTGATTTAATCTTTTGTCAAAAGATATTCTTTAAAATTTATTTACTGTTCTATTGATTCCTTTGCTTTTAATGTCCCAAGTGGTTATTTGAAAACCATTTCCTCTTGGAGGTCACTTGAAATGGCTTTCACTATCAAGGCTGTTTCATGTTTCAATTATTTCATGAGTTCTTGTAATTACAGCATATTTTGCAGGCTCCATGTTGCGTGACATGGCAGCTCTCTCGTGCATAAGTATGGTCTCCTAAGTCAGTATTTTAGCTACACATGGAGCGTTTATTAGCTTTTGCTGCTCTGTCTCATCTTCTCTGCAGTAAATGCCTTAGTCCAGACTGTTCAGATCCTGTGCTCAGTTTACTCCAAGAATCTCGTAAAAAGGCTCCCTATCCCTTGCTGTGTATCCTCTTCAGTGTTGCTGCCAGAATACTTCCAAAAAACCCCTTACTGGAAATGCTTCAATGGCCTCAAAATAACATCCAATTCCTGAGCCTTTTGACAAAGTTCCCACTTGATTGGGCCCTTATCACCTCAGTCTCTTTCAGATCAGTTGCACCACCAGAAGTGTGCCAACTTTTCACCACAATATTGCACATGCAGTTTTCTTTGCTGAAAATGCCAGTTTCTGACACTTCATACCTTCTTTCTTAATTCTGGCATATTCTCTCCTTATGTCTGATTTTCAACCCTCCTCTGTTCCATTTCACTTAGTTAAACAACCCTAGTCTGTACTTCCATTGCTTCCATATCAAGGTTTATGAATTAATTTTTCATATTTTGAAATAAGTTACATATTTGGTAAGAAGCCCTAGATGAGGTCTTTGACCAGAAATTCTAAAATGTGACAGTTCCCTGACTTTACCCACAGAATTATGTTGAAAGCCACAGTGAAATGATCTCAAAGAATGCTTTTATTTTCACTCTGAATTATACTCTCTATTAGGGTTAGTGGGGAGAAAAAGGTTTCTGAAAACTAGGAAAAAGCATAGGGTGGACATTACATAACTGAAGGATGTGCATGTATTGATAATATCCAAAAATTTTACCTTGCATGTTTTTAAAATAAGATACTTGACTGTTCTATCCCTAGATAAGAAACAAATACTCTTATTTTTAACTATGAAGACAATCATTAATCACCCTTATTAAATAGAGGAAGAGCTCCACAAATTAGATAAAGTAGTTTTAAAGGTAAAATTAAAAGAAAAAAAAAAGAAAATGCCCTTCATTTAAGAAGCTAAGTTCATACTCTCCATTTAAACGGCTTTAACAAATGCAAAATATAGCAGTTTTTAAAAATATGAGTGAAAAAAGAGAACAAGATTAATAAATTCATTTGATGCTACTTACAAACTAAAATTATTCTTAAAATATTGTCTGGTAATACTTAAAATACTTGCATTTCAGAGTAATGCTAGAAATATCTTCAAAACTTTCATTGATATATGATCCTGCTAAAGAAACTACTTCTAGACAATTTCAATTTCTAAGCATTTCTTTTTAAAATGGATTATAAGTGAAAATACTTTTTTTCTACTAAATGTTTAACTGTCATCACATAAAACTGACTATTTAATAAACATGCTTGGCCAGTGGGGCTTTTACTATGCATGTGGGTACATGTCCATATTTTTAACAAGTTAACATTCATGTGCTACAATAAAGATTTAATTATTTAATGGAAACAAAACACTTTTACTGTATGTTTTCAACTTTACTTTCTGTCATTGGTTGGAGCCAGGGATGTATGTATCACCTGCTCAGAATATTTACTGCACCTTCATTTGTCCCACTCTGACTGGACCCTTTCTTTCTGCTGGTTCCCTTTGTGTAGGAGGATTACTCTTTCTGATACACCAAGATAAGGTAGCTGCCTTGATTTGGCCAAATGAGAGTGAAGTGATGTGTGCTAATTCCTAGTAGGAGCTATAAAGCTCTTGAACAGTCCTGCCATAGTTCTTTTCCCCCTAGCATGAGGCCAGCAAGTCCCAGACAGGGCCTTCAACCTTATGCTCATGTTAAAATAAAGATTTGCAGCTACCCTACAAAGAACAAAGACTTGAGAAAAATCTCACCTTTGTTTGTGAAGGTCATGGAGCCCTTTTGTTTGTGAACTATGGAGCCCTTTGTTACTGCAACCTAACTTTGTAAACACTGATTAATTCAGGAGAATATACCTACTTACAGCAGATGTACCTTAAGAATGATATCTCCTTAGCATTCTGTTTTGGACAATTTTATCTGATAACTCAAGCATATTAGTCCACCAATTTATTAATCTATAATAAACTGGCTCCCTTTAATCATCTATAAATTACTTAAGGACAAGTTCTTTACTTTATTAATCTGTTTCCCTCATGTCTAGCTTGAATGTGGTTCATAGAAATGCTTAAAAGTGCTTAAGAAAGGTTTGTCAAATCAATGAATAATGAATCAAGTACAAAGTTATAGAAATGAAAAGGTGAAATGTTTTCTTGAGAAATGGAATAAAAGAAAGCATAGTGAACTTGATAAAGGAAGAAGAGATCTCAGTTAATAAACAAGTATGCTGAAATTGTAAATCCAGAGAGCTGTTCATATCAAGGCAAAGATATTTTCTTTTTAAATATATTTATCTACATATGTATGTATGTGTGTGTCTATATATGTGTGTATGTGTATGAATTAAATTAACATCTCATTTAATCCTCAACAATCATATGAGTTAGGTACTAATATGAAAGAACATAGGCACAAAGGTTTTTTGCAGCAACCCCAAATTGATACAGCTGGTAGAAGTAGGATTTATTCAAACTCTTAGCTTTGTTTTAAATCACCTAGTCATAGTGATTCCCTAAAGATATATATCTTAATGACAGTATTTCTATCTAGTTTGAGATGTACAACTAGTGCTATGGAGACTGAGGTAGAGATTAGTAGCTGAAGGACCTGATCTGTGTGAGTTTAAGGAAAAATATGAAAAAAAAGGAAGGAAGGAAGAAATGGTGGGAAGAAAGAAAAAGAAATGGTGAAGAAAGGATGGGGAGATAGCAGGGTGGGGAGAGGAGGGAGGCCAGGCTGGTGATCTTTCTAGTTTTGCTACTTCTCTCAGCTTAATTGGTGTCTACCTCTCTTCTCCCCATGCTGCCAAGGCCATCACCGTGGGTTCCCACAGCAAGACTGAGCCAGTAGAAGCCAGGTCTCTAGGCACGGAAGCACGGCACACTTCTGGGTCTTGGGCAGAGGAGGCTGAGTTCCTGTGTGTGTGAACTCCTCTCCAGTTCTCACTGATCACAGACTCTGAGCTTCAAGCTCTGGTTTCAGACCAGCTCCCACTGAGGCCCCAGGCCTCTACAGTTCAAGGAAAATATTCTCTTGGCACAAAATCTACTTCTTTACGTCACCTTTTGAACCTCATTTTCCTCAGTATTAAGGGGGACAGAAATAGTGCCAGACTTGTAGGGTTGCTACAAGATAGTAAACTTCACCTGAATGACAAAATTATAGTTGGTCAAATGGTCAAAATATTTTGGCTTAGGTCAAAATATAACTGGGGTGTAGGAGAAATTCATTTATTTATTCTCCCTGAGCAATAATTAAAATGTTTGTTATCTAATAACCTATGTATTCCTCTTAAATATTCTCTGAAAATACTGAAATCACTGTAAAAAAGCTCTTGAAAATTATTAGAGAAGATTTTTTTGTATTTCACAAACCAGACCAGGTAGTGGCAATTTATAAGAGACCCCTTTTCCTGTACTTTATAAAACACTATTCAGACAAATTACTTCATACATTTGAAAAAAATAAGTATTTTGGAACTTTTTACACATTGTTTCTTAAATTGTTTTTAAGAAGAGAAACAAAACTTGATATAAATTTAAAAATCAGTACCCAAACCTATCA
The DNA here is from genome assembly GCF_040802235.1 of Manis javanica. Lineage (NCBI taxonomy): Eukaryota > Metazoa > Chordata > Mammalia > Pholidota > Manidae > Manis > Manis javanica. The sequence goes on along the minus strand of NC_133160.1, from coordinate 120,690,830 downwards.
AAAGTAGATTAAAATATTCTTGTACTTTCTAACAACACATACAGGTAAGCAAGGATCATTCTTGTTGGAATAATAAAGACATTATTTATATCTCACTTTGATATTCACTTAAATATAACTAGTTATTTTCTTTGAAAGTGCCTATTCATGGCAAGTGTTAAAGGCTTTTCAATTAGGTTGTAATAATTGAAATATGTTTTAAGTCAGTTGATAAAAATATATCAATAAATATAATACAGATAATATAAGGATATGTCAAAAACACAGGAAATATTAAGAGAATAACTATAAATCAGAAAATACTGATGTATGAGATACAGATAATGATTAATATACTTTCTGGATTTACAAAATCTACTTTGCTAATATCTCCCTTCTAATTAATTCACTTTTTAGAACACATAATTATTTTCCTTACCCTCTATTCTCAGTTTTTAATCATAATTTTCTAATCTCTTCCTTTTCACCATGGAAATAAATATAAAATAAATATATATGTTTATGTCCCTATTTCTTCACAAACCACTTAGCTTGCAGAACCAACTATTTTAAAAATGGTGTCTCTATAATAAAGTTATGAATTGTGCTTGAAAAAGAAATATGGATTATCATTTAACCTTCTTCACTTTTTACATACTTATATCCTCAAGAAGAAAGTACAGCTTTTGCTAAGTCAAGCTTGTATTTCCTAATGCAAGGAACACTGGGCAAGAGTCTGCCTTGAATTCTAGTCCTGGCTTAGCTATTGACTCATGAATAAGTCAATCATCTACAAGGGTTATCAAATTCCCTTTCTTCAAAATGAGAAATAAATTTAATTGTCCCTAATATTCTTCTGAAATCTCTATTGGAAGGAGACCTGTCTTTTTAAAATATTGGTATTGCCTGATTTTATACAAATTCATTTTACAGTTTGGGGCATTTTTCAGTTCAGACCTCCTAACTGGTTTTCATCTTCCATTTCTGGCCCACAATATTTTTATCAAAAATTAGAGAAAAAGTTCATTAATAATCATGATATATCTCTGACTCTTGAGCCTCATATATTAAAATCCAAACCTTAATATGTTTTATGAATCGTTCTATCTTCCTTACTAAACTGGGTGTGTCTTAAAGGCATAATCCTTGATTAATTCATCTTCATGTTTTTATAGCACATAAAACAAACTGCCTTGTATATTGGGGTTTTAAAGAAAGGTTTCTTGAATAAGAGAAACCACACAAGTAATTTTGTGGATTTCTAGTACTGTTCACATTGAAAAGGCCAAATGTTTTTGGAATCCCCAATTCAGAAATACAGTTCAATTTCACAGTAGATACCAAAATTAAAACCAGAAAAAATAATTTTATACAACCAAATTTTAGGCTGATTTTCATCAGGGAAAGACAGACTTTACATTTAGAAAAGGAGATGGTAACATAAGAGAAAGGAGAAGGGGAGGTAGAGGTACAAGATGATATCATTGCTCTATATGAGATAGCAAACATTGCACTCAGCCATAAAAAAAATAATATTTAAAAGATTTAGCTTTTTACAATTATCTTAGGAGTTTCTCTTTCCTTTTCCTATAGCAAGTTATTGTTCATGGTAGGTGATTTCAGGCATCCTTTTAAAATCACAATCTGATAGTTCACTATGTAATAATTAAATAGTACCCCCTTTCTCTCTACTGCTTCTATTTGTTCTGAATGTGAGTGATGATGTTGGGAGACATCACAGCATCTTTGCCTCATGTAGTTTGTGTGCATGAAGCAGATGTGATCTCAGATGGTCAGGCATCTATTACTCCTATGAGGAAATATCTACAACAGGCAATTAATTGTGTTTCAGATCCTCCAGTTAGTCATTTATAGAAGATGTAACAGTACTCTTCATGGACATTCTATTGATCTGTATGTTTGGCTAATTTATCTTTCCTTCCCAGGGACTGAAGATAATGGAGTGTGTTTTTTTCTTTTTCTTTCTTTCAACAAATTTCCATGCACTAGATTTTCCTTCCCCTCCTTCCTTAAATTATTATTTGATTTATTATAAAGTCCACGATTTATATGTATGTGAACATCTTATTTTTGTCATCATATAAAGGCATTTATAAAAATACAGAAGTGTGAGTCTTATTTAATCAATAAGTAAAAGCAAGCCCCAGTGCTTGAAGTTCTCTCTTTAGTGCTCATAATACAGAGCACAGACACTTCAAAGATACACAGTTTTCCCTTTCTTTTTTCCTTAACATAAACCAACATGTATACAAAATTACTGTAGAGGCTTAACATTGTCCAATGCTGAAGAAAATATTGCCATTCTAGGATCTAACCCAGTCTAAGATTATTTTATGACCAATTAGAGCCACCAGAACAGGGAAAGAGAAGGGGACTCAAACAATTTATTACCTTTATTTTCAAACACACTGACTTCAGAAAATGACAGTCTCAAGTCCAGTGAAACTCAGTCATGAGTTTGCACAGATTCTATTAAGCTTTTTCTTCCAGTGTCAGTAGAGAGTAGTTGGAAAGAAACAGAGAAAAGATGCAGAGAGCAACATGATCTTCACTATCTAGGAATCATAGTTTGAGTTTTAACCAGCTTTTGGAAACATCCTCCAAAATGCATCTTTCTACTTTTTTCATGGGGAATTTATTTTACATTTACTATTTATTATATCAAGTTTAAAAAGTGCATACATATTCATGCTAAAAGCAGGAGAAGTAAAGAAGAAATCACAGCCGTGTCCCACTTAAATAATAACTTGAGTTTTTGGAGTTTCATTTCTTATTCCTCACTTTCCCTTATCTCAAATTACACCTCTTAGTATTCCAGAAGAACTTCCAAGATTTGCATATAAATCTAATTGTGTGTATTCATGCAAAACTTTTCAATTCATGACAAACTACCATAGATATTAAAAATAATTTGTGAGGAAAAAGCCATTGTGTTCAGAGAGAGAAAATGTCAAGCCTCCTGCTCCTCCACATTTTACTACCGCTTAGCCATCCACATCATGGACTTGTGAGTAGTACTAAGCATTGACCTTAAAAAAGAGGTACATGTCTGAGAAAGGTGTGTATATTAGGTTGGTCTTGTATATCTGTGTATTTTTGCATATGTCCTTATTGATTTCATTATTACTGAAGGCAAATGCAAGGTATATGTGTTGAGAGGAGATTGATCCAAATAAGAAGTCCCTTAAACCTTTGGACAATTGGTTGTTACTCTTGCATCACAGAGTAATCCACAAAGCTGTTTAGCAGTGGACTAGCTATTTATGTAATTACTCTGGGTCACAATTTCTCTGGCTCAAATCAAGAACATTAAGTTCTCATATTTTTTAATTAATTTTTTAACTAGGTTGAATTCAGTAGATGTAGTATTTTTTCAGCTGTATCTTATTTAATATAGTGCTTACTTTCCTGATGATGTAAGTTACAGGGCTCTCTATGAACTTTGTACATTAGAAGAGACAGAATGGGATATTTCCAGTAAATATAATGGACCTTAGTATTTTGACAGTGACTTCTCCATTTCCCACTAGCTGTATCTGATTGTGGAATTTCAAGGCTCAGTATTAACTTCTTGCTATCACACTCTTTCTGTAGTTGAACTTACAGGAAAAACAACAAATAAGTTTTGACAAAGTTTATCTACTAATGAAGATTGGGCGATAATACCAACATTATAAAAGGGAAGTTTACTACTAAGTGCATAGGAGAAGAAAACATAAAGGTTACCAATTCTTATATTTATAGCTTTCTCAAAGCCACTCTTTAGACTCATACATGTTATCTATCATGGGAGAAGAAGTTTAAGACTACAATCCTGTCCACAGCTTTAGAGTATAAGTGACATCCTGGATTGCACTTTATTTATGTATTTCCCATCTTACGGTCAGAGATTTTACAGACTATGGGCTTATGTCATCCACCATGCCCACACTGGTCATGCATGATTTTATACAGTGCAATGTAGCTGACATAATGCACATAGGGGATAAAGATGATGATGTATTTGGCCTAAAACTTCAAGTGAAAAATTTTAAAACAGTTGACTGTGGAGGGAGTCCCAATTGTTTGAAAACACTTGGTCTTGTCAATTCAAATAAGAAAACTCAAAATTTAGAAACTATTAACTAAAACTCAGAAATTCTGTATCTTGGCATTTCTCTCTCAAAGTGAGTAATGTAGGTACTTTTCAGTGAAACTAAATTCAAAATAATTATCTTTAATCAAATAATATTTGGATAATTTTGAAAAAGGCCCCAAGGGAGATATAACATTTGGTACCTATATAATAAGTATTGTTTTTCAAACTTGAAGAGGGACATAGAGGTCCTGGTTATTAACCAAAATGAAATTAATGGATGTTTATAGTAACATATTGGAAATTAAGTTTACTGTGCTTACTTCATTCAAACATCCTATTTTCTAGTTGGTAATAACAGAAATATCAAATGCTCATAAAAAATAGTTGATGGCCTAAAAACAATAGTTTATATATATCCATTCAAGAATAGAATTTCATTTTTGAAATTCAGGAGGAAAGCCACTTCTTAAATGCTACTGGTACAGAAAACCTCTTACTGTGACAGTTGCATTACAACTCAATTTTCTGCCCTTGAAGTCAATGAAAGTTCTCTTCCCAGAAATGTGACCACAAATTGACTTACTCTGATATTGTTGATTTTATTATTTAGTTATGAGGCCCCTCTCATGGGCATTAGGAGATGACTTGAGAGGTTTGGGATGGGAAAATAATTATTTCTCTAAATGTAATACATTGATTCCAAACTGTTTGCTTTCTAATTGATAATCTCATTATGAATATATTATCAAGATACCATGATAATTTGTTATCTTTCTAATGTTCTTAATTTGGAAATAAATAAGACTATATGCAAATCTAAATTCAAGTGGTTCAACAGTGATTCTATGATGTCTGGTGGGAACTTTATGTCTACACTAATGAGAATTGTATATAAAACCACACTTTATCTCAAGGGGAAAAGCATGAAATCTTTAATATGTAAGTCTGAGAAAGTATATGTATTTCAATACGTGTTGTATCATTTTCTCATGGCTTTTTAAAGCAATCAACTAGGAGAGGTTAAAGGATTATTATAACATACTCATGCAGTAAATAAATGAACGCTACTAGTCATTAGAATGACAAGTCACTAGATTATGTTCCCCTTGGATAGTCACATGATATTCAGAAACATTACTTACCTAAAAATTTAAAGGGTATTTAAGTTTATTTAAATATAATTAGATTACTCCTAAAATGATTTTTTTTTCTGAAACCAGCCAGATGTTCAATGATTAAGATTTCATATACATTTTCCAAAAGACTTACATAAAATACATTATGATACAATCAAGCTACAAAATTTTTAAAATGAAGTTTACCTGTTTGCTGAAACACACATGAAAAAACGTACACAAACTCACATATACAGAAAGAGGAAAGCAAAAACATAATTACACCACTGCTAAAATTGAATCCTTAAAGTCAAACTTAGAATAATGTTGCTTGATTTTAACTAGGTGGAAATTAATGCCAAGAGTTTATATAATTTAATTAGAGGAAGATATTGAGACTATTGCAATGTATTAAAACAACTATAACAAAGTTGGCTGGACTAGAATGAGTAGCATAATGTCTAATATTCAAGTCCTGCCCTTGGGGAATTCATAGCTTAGAAGTAAAAAAGACATACATAACCAACTGAAGGAGGTACAGCAATCGAAGGAATCATCTAGCACTAAGGGAAGAAAGAGAAAGGAGTAATTAATATACGAACAAGTGTGGTGAAACTCAGGAGTCTCCCATCCCTAGAAATTGGAGACACTACAAATGGATGATCATTTCCACAAGAAATCATTTTAAAGTTTTACTTTAGAGTTGTAATTACTATTTTGTTCTTGACAAAAGTAGCATTCTTGAGAAAGTAAAGAAAAAGTAGTTTTTCTGTGACACTAAAAGTGGAAATGAATCTGAAAGCTCAGAAAGTGACATATAACTGAGTGACTGACTATAGTACATTGAACGTTAAGTCTCAAGAAGTAGGTTGGTCCAGTTGTTTGCCTCTGAGGTAAGGAAATTGTATTAAATGACTTGACTTTTAATGTGTCAGCTTCTACAGCTGTTCAAGAGAAATGAGACTTCACCTGAGGAAACTTACAGTTAAATAAACAAGATGTAATTTTATTTATTTCTAAAAGAAATAAGAATTTTTAAAAGGGATAAGGACTGAATTCAGTATTATTTTTATTGAAACAGTTTCATATATAATAAAATGTAAAAACACAGTATTTCATTCAAAGGGATTTTTGTCCCTCAATTTATTTGTGGTAGAGGATAAGGCATATTAGGATGGATATGTCTAAAGACCTTAAATGGTAACTATGACATAAAAGTAGCAAAAAAAAAATCACAATTTGAGCAAAAGATAGGGATAAAATGTTTTATCACCATTTCTAACCTATTTTGTTGTCCTATTTATAGAACCATGGAATAAATGAGTTTACATCATAACAAGATTTAACCATTCTTTAACCAATTACTTTTAACAAAAATATGTATTCAAGAACCTGCCACGATGCTTTTTCTCTTCCATGGAGCAAAATCAAACAAAAAGAAACAAAGCATTTCACATGAAAGGGATTTGGCAATAAATATTTATTGCTAACATGTTCTTACAGTTTCTGAATTTCATACCTGTTTAGAAAGAAATAGAACATTTCCAGACACACATGGCAAATTCATCCAAGAAAGGCTCTGCAAGCTTGAGTTTTGTTGTTTTGTTTGTTTAGTCCACTGGCTGAACTGTAAGAGGCACAGGACACAAATTAATATTTTTTAGGACAAATGTGAACCATGATAATATGTACAATTGGATAATTCCTCTCATGACTTTGTTGGTATGCAAACAATTTAAGTGTCAGTATGATCATACAGAGCAAAGATTATTGAGATTTGGCTTTACTTTTTGACACTACTTCCCTATACTGCAATCCAAACATGATTTTTTTTAAAAGCCTCTATTAAGAGGACCAAACTCAAAGACGTGGAAATCAGCACAGCCATGTCTTATTCTTCTTCCCACTCACCTGGCTCAAATAAATACTGACAAAACTATTTTATTTGTTAGAGAAGTGGCTCAGATGAATGACTTCTTTGCATTGCTTTATCCATTCTGCACACATCACAATAAAAAATTTCTTCATATAACTTCTTGGAGTTCATTAGCTATCTGTAATTTCCCAAAGGAAGGCCTTATCTGTGGATTAGAATGTCATTATTTTTAGTCTCTACTGTGCCAGTAATCTTAAGAACCCAACTCTAGGGCAATTTTTTTTAATTCCAGATATATGCTCTCTTCAAGTGCTAAACAGTATTATTTTTCAAATTACCTAGTTAACAAGTATTTATTGCCTGAATATTTTAGATTCTAAAGAAAACAAATATTTTCACACATCTTCTCACATGTAAGGTAGCCAGCTCTTTGGTTATTACTACATAACTCTTAGTATTATATTTTCTATGGAATATTTGGTCATTTTTCAAATATGCTAGTTTAATTTCTTTCCTTTTAGGTGTGGTATAATGCAGTTTGAGAAACTATATTCAAGTGGTGACTATAATATTTATCCTGTGTACTTAAAAAGGTAAAAGAAAATATTAAAATTTCAATGCTGTAGTGGTTAAATGCTTTTTTAATGAGTTAAATTTGATTAATTCATTTGCACTATTAGAAACAGTTATATTGTAAGAAAATTCAGGGGAGACCATGTCTGTATTATCATAAACTGTATCATTCCCTACTGTTGTTCACTCTATGATATGTAAAGATCCTTAATCATGTGTATAATTAGGCATAATGAAGTAATTCAGAGCCTAAAAAGAATTGCTTCTATTGTATTGCTGCAAATGTATTACATGATGTTTTATTATTCTCCTTAATTTGAAACTCCCTTTTCAGCATATGGTTAATTTTCAGAATTTTCTTATGTTCCTCAGATCTTTGAATTTAAAATAGAAGATGCATAGAAAATATAAAAATCTTCTTTAACTTTGAGACTCTTCACTCTACTTATGAATAGATATTTATTTGCTCTATTTTATTTCCCAAGATAGATGGGTTATTCCTTATTTTCCTGTCTACTGTGCTAGATAGTATCGTAAAAATCAGTAGGAATTGCTTCACATTTTATGGCTACTGAACTTAGAATTTTGAAAGCTTCAGTACCTTTTGACAAAAGGTTGATTCAGATAAATGGCCGAAGAAAGTCATTTTTTCATTTACTGCATGGAAGACATCTTCTGTATAAAAAATACCAATTCTTTAATGACTTCCAGCTAAAATTTATTTTATAATTTAGTTCCTACAAGAGGTTTTATCCTTGAATAAATAGTAAGAGTTTCTCCCTCTCCCTCCCTCCCCTCTATTTGTTATACATATATATATATATATTTATACATATGTACATATTTTATAAATATATAATATTCAATGTTTAACATTATGCATTAAAAAATGTTTCCACCAGCAAGTACAATGTCACTTTAACACATACTTTTTATAAATCACATGATTTTTTTAAAAAGCTGTCTATATGCACATGAGCTGCTAATCTGTATCTTTTTGTACCTAAGACTCAAAAAAAAAGTATCAGAATACATTGTTCTTTTAAAAGCTCAACATACATTTTGTCAAATTAAATTCAGTCAATGCAAGCAAACTATTGGTGACCATTTTCATTTCACTGTCCTTCATTCCTTATGTATAATCTGCAAACAAATCTTTCTTTTTTTACCATTATTTTAATTAAAGGGTTTCCACTTTCCCATAAGTATTACATAATTGCAAGGCAGTTCTCTGTAAATATCTGACTGAAGGAACTCAATTTTTCTTGAATATGTTTGAACTCTCCTAGAATAAATAACAGTACTCTTTAATGAGTTTGAGAAGAGTGAAAATTTGCTAGATTTATTAAAAAATAGCATTTAGCTAGCTATTCTTTAAAAATGAATTTTATAAAAAAAAACAAAGATGTCAGGATTTAAAAGAAATAAATATTGAAGTCTGTTTTCCATTTGTTTTTGCTTTATATTGGTCTTCCACTGACTTTTTATGTCTACTATTAGCCAAGACCGAATGGAATTTTGTTGCTGCTTAGAATTTAATGAGAAATAAAACTTACGAAGTGAAAGCAAAGTTCGGATTTAGATGAGGGAAAGGGAGCTCTGATTTGAAAGATAAATATTAATAATGGTAGTTTAACATTCCTGGATGCTTGCTTGGCATCTGAAACTACTTCAAGTGCATTACATATTTTAACTCATTCAAACTTCTCTATGAAATGATAAGGTCTATGTTATAATTTAGGTCAAGATGCACAAGGAGGCTAAGGTATTTAAGGCAACATAGTTAGAAGTGGTGCAGCTGTGATAGGAATTTAGCCAGTTCTTATTCATTGCCCACCCTTGCAATGAACTATACTGTCCAGGATGAAATTTTATTATTTTTGAGATTAGTAAAAACAATATCTTAAAATAGGAAAGAGCTAACCATGGGAAGCCAAGCATTTGCTTACACTGTAAAAAGACTAGAATAAAGAATAAAAAGATATTAAGAAGTGGAAAGCTTATAGTTTCTAGAACAATATTGTAGTTTGAGTACACGTATTCATTGTCCCTACCTTCCTGTTCCCATTTAAATGTGTAATACACACACACACACACACACACACACACACACACACACACACACACACACACATATGAGTAAAACCATAACAGACCAAGGAGTATACCCATTGGAACCTTTGACAAAATCTTGGAATACAGAGAGCATATGGGGTGCAAGTGACAGAGAAGTAGAGAAAGACATAGGGACACAGGTATAAGGAAAGGCTGTGATAAAATTTGGGAGTTTTCTACAAAATGGGGCTCTGCAGGGCTTCCAAACTCATAATCATAGTCAAAAGCAAGAGTGGGATAGAAGGAAATATTCCAGGTTTTTAACTTAATGATCAACAGTTGAGTCCTACACAAACTCCTCATTTATAGAACACCTGCCAGTGGAGATTTTTATGATCATACCTAAAATTGAGAATAAATCCATTGGACTAACGAGAGCTTTAGTGTCAGGATTGGGGCACCAAATTAAAACCATTCATTTTCTGTCACACAGGATAAGTAGCTTAGTTTGTGTGCTCACATTGTGATCACTAATTCTAAAATGGAAAGTGTCAGTAGATATTCTAATATACTTTAAGCTCATAATTAGTTCAAGACAACACATATGAAAAGTAATCCATATAACTGAACTATTCATAAATATTAATAAAAAGTATAAAGCTGGTTGTCAACATATATTTAAGAAAAAAATTGCACAGGAGGGAAACATCACACTAAAATTAGACAAATTACACCAGAGGAAAGAGAGAGTTCAAAGAACACAAAGGCATTTTAAAATAATTGAGCTAGCAACTTTGGAGAACATACCAACGATTGCTTCAATAAATCAACTTAGGCTACTATAGGAAAATAGGACTGAGAGAACTAAGAAAACATTTTTAAAATTATGAATGCATGGAAAATGAAAAATTTAATAGAGGATTCTGAAGATAAAAAGTAGGAAAATTTGTAGGATGTTGAGTAAAATGTAAAAATAAGATATAATATTTAATAAGCATAGATTTATTTCTATTAAACACTATTTAAACCAAAAAGTTCACATTAACTCCTATTTTTACTTTCTCTATTGTTTGAAATATTTACCAAATTCATTAATTTTCTATAATTAAAAAAACTGAGGCATCTCTAGAAAGTGTGCTTTGTCAGAACAATGGACCAGAACACTTTAAATGAAGAATAATATCCACTGAATTAGCTTTCTCTTTTAACTAAAATTGCACTAATTAAAATATATACAAGTAAGTGTTAAAATTTGGCTTTTTATCTCTGTAGAACATTTAATAAATCTTCAAAATCATATATTTAGTATGTTGAATTGTTCACTGTTTAAGCTTAAAGTTAATTAAAATATTCCTTTTAGAAAAAATGGTAGGTTCTGGAATTTTTTAGTTCTCATTTCATTTTATGTTTCTGAGAAATACTAAACCATTGACCTAGTCAACAAGGTAGATGGTACATGTGAAAGGGCAAATATGGATACAGGAAAATTCATTTTCAAGAGCAAAAAAACTGTCAAGTTTCTGCTCTCAACATGACATCACACATTTTTATTTCCAACATGTAATACATTCCCTGACCTTCACCAGGTACCTTGATTTGTTATAAATGTTCTATGTCCTAGTGTTGCCTATTAATGTCATAGGCCTCCTAAGATCACCAAAAGCATATGTTTTAGGCTTAATTTATGTTAATCTGACACATGATAAAGGATGATGAGATATTTTGGTGCATGTGGGCTCTATAACAAAATCAAATAGGACAACTTTATACTGTTGTCACACTATTACTCATATATGTTTTTCAACTGTCTTTCTAGCTTAAGTCCTGTGATTTTTTTATGTCTGAATACAAACAATGTACAAAGGCCCTATGTTTAAGTCCAAAGGAGGACATTTTATTCAGTAAGAAATATCTGATAGCCACTTGATGTGTTTTACAAATGAGTTCTTATAAGAAATAAGATCTTCTAGTTAGGAAGAAAAATTGGCAATATGGCACTACTCTAATATCATTTTGGCAATAGCTGTATCAGTAATACATTATTTGTTTTACAGAAAGTGCTGCAAAAATATAGAAGTAAAAGACATAGTCATTTATTATCTTTCCTTTTAGCAAAGTAGACATATCTTTCAACATATTTCAGTCCTTTGGCATTTTTAGTTAACTCACCTAACACATTTCAGCTCAAAAGCAATGTCTACTTTATTGCTTTGTTATATGTTGAGATGTGAAATAATTACTATAACACTATCTCCTCTATTTCCTGTATAGTATATGATGTTAAAATTTACCTAAATTTGGACTATGTAGAGAAAACTAAGAAAAAAAGGTCCAAAAGTGTAATATTTAATTGATGCATATATTCATAGAGCCAAGCAATACGATTATCCATTCACTAACCAATCTGGAATCTAAGATTTCTGCAATCTTCAGTTGTGTAGAGGAATAAACAATAGACAGAAAATTATTGTAGCAAGCTGAACTCTTTGACACTAAACTCTAATAAGAAAATTAAGCATACCTAGTTTATGTATATACTCTGAAAATTGACATCCATTTATTCATTTAACTAATATGTATAGAACATATGCTCTATGTCAGGTGGTGTTACAGGCAAAACATACAAAAATCTCCACCCTTATGGAACTTACCTTCTAGTGGAGGGTAACAGATCATGTAGTTTATTAGAAGGTGCTAATTGCTTAAGGAAAAAAGGAAAACAGAGAAGGAGAATAGGGAGCACAGGATGGAGCTAAAGTGTATGAGGAGAAAGAAATACTGTGGATGATTTTAGAGGACTTTAGAAAGATCTTTAAGATTTTTACAAAAGGAATCTGACATGAATATGCTTGTTCTGGTTGTATTCAAGCTTGCCTTCATCCCCTTTAGATAGTTCCACAAATGTCACTTTCTTGGTATTCTTTTAAGATTCATGCCCTCCTTCTAATCTTTGCTCAAATTCTACTTTCTCAGTATGCTTTTTTTAACTTTCTTATTTAAAATTATAATTATCCACTCTTCCCTTTGATGCCACTCCCATACATTGTCTTGTGTTTAGTATTTTCATTATCTGAACAACTATATATTTACTTACTAATTATCTTATTGCCTGTCTTCTCCAATTAGGATACAGTTTTTGAAGGGAAGAATTTCTTTTATTTTTGGTTATACCTCTAACCCTTGAATAGCACTCAGATTTAATAGGCACTGAACAAATGTTTACTGAATATATCATTAATCAGGCTATCATCCTTAACACATCCATTCCCTTCACTTTTTATGTTCAATCAATTATTATATCTTGTTTATTTGTCCTCCTAAGTATCTCTTTAATCTGCATGTATCTTTCCATTTCCACCACCATCAGTGCACCCTCTTCTGGACTGCTACATCTCCCATTCATCTCAGTTTCCACCTTTGCCCTTTTCAAAGCCATTCTCTTCCTTTATCTGTAAAGAAAAAGCTAAAATTAATATCTGATAAATGCATTTCCATTTCAGAAATTCTTTAAGAGTCTCGTGGTTTCTAAAGTCCATAATCCAGGATAATGTGGTCATTCCATAATCTCCACTCTCATGTTTTATCATTTCCATTTCCCATTCTTACCTGATATCAGGGTCATACTGCCCCTTTTTCCATCTTTAATCAAACTCCCAATGTTTGTTTGTTTTTCCTTTAGAGTTTTACAAACAAGAAGCCCGCTTCTAGAATATGTGCTCATGTCTAATTCCCCTCATCTATCTACTGCTGTCAGGTCAATTTTTGCTTTGAAGCCTTTTTTCTAAACCCTAGAACTTTGGTTTGTAATATACAGTTTTCTAAACTTTTGAAGTCCTGACCTCAGTTTGTAAGTATATGTATTTGAAGGCTTGTTTTATTAATTTCTGTCTCCTATACTAGTTTGAATGCTCTGTGAGAATGGGCCTCGTTTCTGCTAAATTCACTATGGTGTTCCTGAAACTTTGCACACACAGTAGATGCTCAGAAATAAGCCATAAAATGAAAAGAAATGTATCAATAAAGATGAGATATTTTGGATTCCTCTCAAAAACAGTAACCTGTCATAGAGGGAACTCATGACCTAAGTGAGACTATCTTGAGGAAGAATATCCAGCTGAAGCAGTACTTTTGATGCTGTCTCAGTGTATTGATGTAGAGAGACTAGCTGAATAATGCTAAATACTGGGGCCATTTTAAATAAACCAGTAATAGTGTAAAACATATATTTCTAAACACAAAGAATATGTAAGTCCAATTGAAAATCTATGTATTTGTTATTTTTTTCCCTTTTTCCATAATGTTTGACATTTTTGAAACTGAGTTTTGTTACAGTTCATTAGCTTATTGCTACATGCTAGTAGGATGACATTGCAGTGAGATGCATAAAATAATATTTTAGCATGAAAATTGAAATTACAGGGTCTTAAAGAGAGAGTGTCTTGGAGATTGCATCAGTTTGGCCCAGATGCTGAGCTTGTGAGCAGGTAGCTTGTTGTGATAGAGTGAGATGAAATCGGTGCCCAATCATTGGAGAAAGTTGTAATGATGTATGAAATGAAAAATCCCTGTCCACCCAGTGCAAAGAGAATACAAGCCCTCCTTTGCAATCACTGCTATGCTATTTTCTGTACAATATCATGCAACTCCAGAGAATGGAAAGTCCGTGGCAGAGCCAAAACTTGCAGTTTATCAGAGAAAGTGAAAAATAAGATTTGTTGGGGGATTTGAGAATAAAGAATTTCATAACCTCCTAGTGTCAGCAAGATTCTTTTTAACCCTTATGGATACCCCAGCTTATACAAATAAGCTCCAATGTCCTTAACCCAACACCTGCTCACCTACATAAAAAACAAACTACCCAGGAAAATACTTTGAAAGCATGCAAATTAAAATCTCAATTCCATTAAATATTTTGAAGTAACTTGTATAATGTCCCCTTTCTAATGTTGTAATGTATGATAAGCAGATTAATTAACTCAGTGATTTACTGAAAATTTACTATATGTCATGCACAATACCAACATTGGGGATACGGAGCAAACAAAACACAAATATCTCTTCTTTACTTGAATTGACATTCTAAATCATCCAATAAAGAGAATAAATGAGGAAAGTATGCAACATGTTTGCATTAAGTGCTATGGAAAATAATAAAGTAGAGAGTGGACTCAAAACAGTAGAGAGAAGGTATCTGTTAAAACTAAGTTGGCCAAGAAGTCTCATTACAACATCCTTGAGAACAGTCCTGAAGAAAGCAAGCTATCCTATGACTTGGGGAAAGGACATTTCAAGCACAGGAAAAAACGAGGGATATCTGCAGGAGAGTGCCTGGACATTTAAGAAACATCAGTGGATCAATGTGGATATGCAGATTGAGTAAGAGAGACATTGGAAGAGGAAGCAGCTCACACAGTGACTCATAAACTATTGTAAACTCTGCTTTATTCCTAGTGAAATAGGAAACCATTGGAGGATGTGGAGCAAGGGAATTGCATAGTCTAGGATATTCGAACGGGATCACTTTGGCTGCTTTATGGAAAAACAAAGATTGGTCAAGATTTACTACCTGATCCAGGGGAGGTGGAATGATGACTTGTGCTAGGAAGGTAACAGAAGTTGGGTAATTAGAAAATTAAAAATAGGAGATAGAAAAATAAACCTAAAGCTACTTCAAATATGTAACGTAACCACACTGAGTGAGCAAAAGGAGGAAATGAGGAGAAGGAAAATGAGGGGAAGGGAAGTAGGAAATAAAAGGACCAATCCAGGTAACTTATGAGTTTTTTTAAATATACTCTCAAACTAATGACAAAAAGAACTTAGAATTATGAAACTTCAGTTACTAGGTTTAGTAATCTCTTCTCTGAATTAGGAATTCTGAGTCCACAATCTGTGTATTCCAGGAATGATGTAATTGGTAAACACATTGAATAGACTATAATAGGAGGCAGGTAAACGGAGTTACAAATAAAAGGGAGCAGGTCTAGAATAAAACTTCTGGTATTGGATTAGAATTGAATGTATCAGTATAAATTCAAAAATAAATATAGAAATAGACACACATAATCATACACACTTGATAACAGGGATCTTGTTTACCGAGTTAAAGAATGAACTTTGCAAATGCTCAAGGTAGGCAAGCAAGAAAGAGGCTCTTTATTTAGAAGTAAAGACACAGAACTCCCAGGCATATACTTGGAGGGACAAGACTGCCACTGATGGGCTCAGGTCTAGGGGTTTTATGCCTGTTGCATCTACTAGGGAGAGAAGTTGTTTGTTTTCTATAGGTTCCTGTCAAAATGCTAGCTGTATTTAAGCCAATTGTACTAAAGGTCATTTCTATTTTTACCTAGTTTGCCATGGTCAAGCATGAGCTATGACTTAGAGTCAGTAAAAAATGGTTCTTTATCATGGAGGTTCAGTGAGAACCTCCTCATACATTGTTGCATTGTTTCAGCTGCAAGTCTCCTGTTTTTCACATTACCCAGGCCCTTAGTGAGCATCTTGTTTGTCCTTCCCAGGGCCCTTATCTTGTTCTAACTGGACAGGGGCTGCCCCCTGTTTTTTCCCTGTCTCACACTCACCACATGCTAAACATATATTTTCTAGCTTTGGGATTTTTTTCCCCTTTGAGAAGACACAAAAACAATGACATCTCTGTATAAACACCCCTTATGCCTAAATGTTTGCATTTATATATCATTCTCCACTAAAAAGAATGAGGGTTCTAGGGATAAATGATTCCAGGGCTAAGCAATAAAAAGGAAGTGTTGAAGGACTGATGGGAACATATCAGAGGTGTTCCAACTGACCAAATCAGTTTGAACATCAGAATAAATAATGATAGTAAGGTATCATAACCAATAGAATAATGTAAGGATATTTTAGTGCAAAAAACATAATTAATTAATAGATGAAAAAGAAAAAAGCATTTCTTTACAGTAGTTTCCTATGAGTAAAACCAGGATTTAGTTAATTACCATTTGGCAACAATCAGTTATAACTGATTCAACCAGGAATCATCAATTGATACTAAAAATAGTAAGTGAAAGTTTGTTGAGGAGCAAGATGTATACATAGTCAACGTATTTCCCCACCAATGTAAAGGGGGAAGTAGTAACTGTGCAGTAGGGAAGCCTGAAGACACAGTCTCAAACCAGTGGTCACCACCATCACCAGTAATGGGACAAACCAACATTAGGCACCTCTGTGTATTATGCATTGTTAAGTTCATAACATCACATCACTTGAATAAAATTTGTAACAAAATGAATAAACTTGAATCTGAGGAAATATTGACAGAAATTCTACAAAATCACTACCCTGTACTCTGAAGATCAAAACCATGAAAAACAAAAAAAGACTAAAGAAATGTTCTGGTTTAAAAGATACTATAAAGTCTCCTCGCAAGGAAATACAATACTTTAATTTCCTGATTTTTAAGATTTATACTGCATTATGTCAACGAGTGCATCGTCCTTAGGAAATACACACTGAAGCATGTAGGATAAAAGGCCTAATGTCTGTAGCTTACTCTCAATTTGTTCACAGTTCTTAAAAATATACAGAAAGAAAATAAAGCAAATGGGGCAAATTTTCAAAATTGTTTATTCTGTGAAAAAGCTTACAGAAGTTCTGTTGTACTATTGTAACTTTTCAAAAGTTTGAAATTGAATCAAATAAAAGTTATGAAAACTTTATTGAAAATTTTTCTTTTAAGAAGAGATAACTTATGTGCAGTATTGAAGCTTCCAATGTAGTAAAAGTCTACTTAATCCCTTTTTCCCTTTAAACAAATTTTTCCTTTGTTACTCCATAAAGTTTTATAGTTTTCCAGAAAGAGATCTCGTCCATGACTTACAAAATTATTTTCTAGTTGTATTTAGTTGTTGATTCCTTTGTAATGAGTATTTTCTTTATCAAAAGCTGAGTTTTGATATCTATGTATTTCCTTGTATATTCAGCCAAAATTTCCTTCCTATTCAATTCAAATATGTCTTACTAGTTTTAATAGTTTGTCATTTAATATTTTTACTTCATGGGTATGTAATCATATTAACTGAATAAAAAAAAATTGCTGTATTTTTCTACTCTTCTAAATACATTAGCAAAAAGCATCCAAAGTAATCTATTACAAGGTAAAACTCATTATACTGGTGATCCTGAGGAAAATCTAATATTTATTATATTCACATATTCACAAATACCTAGTTTTTAAATAATGGGAGATGTAAGTAATTAAGAATTGGAATGTCATGAATTTTTACAGAACCATTCTTATGGTTTCTTCTCCTTAGAAGAAAAAAAATGATATGCTAAATATTCTACTTTCAATATTTAGTATATTTTCTTTTAAAATATACATGAATTTGAGTTAACTTTCGTTATTTTGCAGCAGTACTTGACAATGCAAATTTTTTAATTCATAAGCACTTAAAATTTTTGTTTTCCACAAGGTAAAGCAGTTGAGCTAGTAACTGTGAAGTTCTCTGCTGCTTTGAGGGGGTCTTAAGACTAAATAAGCCAAAGATGTAAGCAAAGCTCCTGTTGAGGCACCCATGGATAAGATGGCCTGGAAGGTTAACAACTCTTGTTCTGAGAACCCTTCTAAGCACAGGCCAAGGAATCACAGTGCCAGGGCCCAGACTCACCCCAGGGAGACCCTGGTGGGGTCAGACACCCTCCCTCTGGAGAGAGAACTATGAGGCCCAAACTATCCCTGTAACAAACGTGCTTGGGGTTTCCTGGCAAGATTTTGCTCCCTGATACAACATGTAAAAAGAAAGTTCCTTTAACCCCCTGACACCCTTCGTTTCTGCTTAGGACCCCATCTTGTGAGGCTATCTTGTTAGGAGCTGCTACAGCCATTATGGGTCACCAGATGAAAAGACAAGTCAACTTACCACCCTGACGCTCTTGTGTTCAACTACCTGCAGATTCTGAAGCGATATAACTGAGTCATCATTAGCCAGATATTCTACTAGAAATTGAATGCAACTTACCTAATACATACTTTTTTAAAATTTAAGTATCATTGATATACAATCTTATGTTGGTTTCAAATATACAACACAGCAGTTCAACAGTTACCCATATTATGAAATCTCCACCCACTCCAGTGTAGTCACTATCTATCAACCTAGTAAGATTTACATAATAATTAACTGTATTCTCCGTACTGTACTACCATCCCCATGACCAGTTTATATTGTGATTGTGAATTATTGTGCCCGTTTATCCCCCTTCCCCTCTGCCCACACCTTCCCAACCCCTCCCCACTGGTAACCACTAGTCCCCTTTCAGTGTCTATGAGTCTACTACTGTTTTGTTCCTTCTGTTTTGCTTTGTTTTTATATTACACATGTAAGTGAGATAATTTGGTATTTGTCTTTCTCTACCTGGCTTATTTAACTGAGCTTAATACCCTCTAGGTCCACCCATGTTGTTGCAAATACAAAGAAATGGACAGAGAACCTGATACATACTTTTAACAGTAAAGGTAACAGACCCAGAGCGGTGAAATCACAGTCAAATATAGTACTAACATGGCCGCTATATCCATCCTGGGTGGGAGAATAGTAAGATCATACAAATACCATTTGATGTCACAAACATGGAAATTGGAATACCAGGAAATTGATGCATTTTCTTATTTTAAAAAGTTTGCTTTGGTACACTCAATTAATATATCATTCTACATGTTTAAGTTCTGAGAGTAGAGGGTTCAAGACTGTTGTTATGAGTAAATAGATAAATAACATGCTGTCTTTGGTTAATTGCTCCAGCAATATTACAATTCATTGGCCACAGAGATTCAACTCCCTCACAGTTATTGGGAGAACCTGATACTACAAGGAAGAGAAAGGGCAACTTTAAGCAGAAATAAACAGTACATATATTTTGTTGACTATAAAACTACTGCAGTAATGCAAGCTTGGTTTAAGAAAACAGAAATAATTTTCAGCCTCTGCTTTTAATTATTAGATTGTTATTTAATACTGAAGCCATCTCTAATATCGACATTACTATTATCTTCTCACAGATGGGTGGACCCAAGGATTAAAGCAGTCATATGTTGCTCTAGGACACACAATTAACAAATGCTAGAATCAGGGCCAGGGGACATTATCTCCACAATATCATAGTCTGTACTCTCTGGCATGCTACAAACAATTCACATTATTTTGTTTTTACTGATACCTTGGAAGCCCACACA
Organism: Manis javanica; assembly: GCF_040802235.1. Classification (NCBI taxonomy): domain Eukaryota; kingdom Metazoa; phylum Chordata; class Mammalia; order Pholidota; family Manidae; genus Manis; species Manis javanica. Next base: position 120,670,917 of record NC_133160.1, on the reverse strand, counting down.
AAATGCCTTTCTTGCTTCAACTTTATGCAGCAGGATTGTCAAAGTAAAGAATTTTTTCTTTTGACAAAGTCTTTGAGCTGCCTTATTTAACAAATCTGTTTAAATTTTTCAAAAGTCTACTAATTCTCAGTTTTAGACTTAATGTCTATGGTTCAGTAATAAAGCCAGTTTATTAGGGCTGCAACAATTTGTTATTATTCTTTAGAAGGAACAGACAGTATTTATTCTGCTAAATTTTGTCTCTAGGCTTAAAATAATCACACACATATGTACGTAGATGTCCTGTTCCCACAGTGTTTGTAGTGCACACTCTTCATCTCAGCCATGCTTTCTTAGTTACTGCTCCAGCCTTTGGGCAAATGTTTCTGCTACATATGTTCTTCAAGGAGTGGCAGTGTTGTAGGGGGCAGTACACCCAGTTGCCCCAAATCACTTCCTCATTCTACCCCCTTTATATCGGCTCCAGGTCCTTCTCCTGATCCTCTTTGTACCATCTTCCTTTCTGCACAGTTTCAGCTTAGAGAGTTCTCTTCAATCTTCTGTCAACTTGCTTCCCTCACTGGGGGTTTCCTATAATTTCTGGGACTTTGAAAACATTCTTTTCACTTTTGGTATCTTTGTTTATTCCTCTAAAGTAACCTTATTGTCTTTCCTCATTTGTTTTAAGGTAAATTGTAATTGATTGATTTAATGACACCAGATTGTAAAGTAGATCTTCTCTCATTTATTTGTGCCTTTCAGGGCATCCCCAGTGCCTGATGCATAACAAATGGGTGGTAAATGTTCATGAAATTGAAGTGGAAGTTGTACAGGCAAACTCTGGCTGAGCATACAGCGGAGACATTACTGAATGGGTGTCTAATTTGTGAGAGGATTTAAATGTCTGCTTCCTGTGTTCTTTAAATGTTTAAGTCACTGATTTGAGTCATTCTGCATTTATCTGTACTGCTTGCAACTGTCAAGGTAACGTCCCCTTCTTGCTTTGTCTCTTTAAACCTCCTTGATAATTAAATATAAAGACGACGAACATAAATAAACGAATGTGCCCCTGGAACTTTTCATTATTAATGCTCTATGACTAAATTGGAAATTTGCTACTGTACCCCACGGGGGTGATTAATTTAGCAGACTAGGAGTTTTGATTAAAAAGGAATGAAATGTCTGACATGTAGTCTATTTATCAGTTAATCTTATATTAAAACACTCTAATCATTGTGGTGCCTAAATTAAGACTTCACAGACTGTCATTTCATTTTGCTTCTTTTGATTTGGTTATGTTTTATGGGGCTTATTATCTGTGAAGGTGTATGCATGTGTGTGAGTAACACATTGTCACTGATCTTTGAAGAAAAATAATGCAGCAAGAAAGCCTTTTGCCACAAGCTGTGTTGTCTGTTTCTCCATGTTTCAGGAAATTTGAGACACACACAAAAATTGTAATGTCTTAATTATCTGGTCATTTCCAAAATTCAAATGTGATTACATGATATATTCTATTGGTACCAAGGAGCCAAAAATTTCAGTTACTAGAATTTATAAGATTTTTTCCTATGAAATCTTATACTGGACCCAAATATTAAAATAAAAAAGTTATATCATTGATTTAAATATTACTTCTACTTTAGAAAAAACTTAGAAACAAAGAAAAAAGGCATATAGATTTTTCAGTGAATAGAGCTTTAATTATTTTAGTACTATAGCTTAAGATTTCAAGAACTAGTGAATGTACAAAATAAACAGTATAATCTTAAATGTTGATTCTTCTATTTATGAAAATGTTACCATATTTTAACCTCTCTTATCCCAGATAATTTCACCACCCTTTTCCATTTGGAGAATTAAGTCAAAAAATATTCCCTTCACATAATTATCTCTCCCTCTCTCTGTCACCTCTATTATTCCCCACCCCTAGCATGGAACTACAACCAGTCTTTTTTTATTGATTCCTAAGCAACTTTCAAAACAACCTAAATAAGAGTGTTTGACTGGGTTGGTCTTTTTTCAGTCTTATTTCTAGACCATTCTTTAAAGTGTCAAAAGGCTCAGACCTGAGACAAGTTACATTTGGAGGAATAGTGTTCTAGTTTTCTCCCTCTTTTCTACCCCAATTCATATTCAAAAATGATTTCATATCTTGAACTGAAGAAAGCAAGAAAGTAGTGTGATCACAGAATAGAAATAAAGTAAGTAGGGAAAGACCACTTACTCAGTCTAAAACCTTATCCAACTCGTTACTGACCCCAGCTTCCAAGATTAAATTCACTGAAAATCCCCAAACAAATAAAAAAGGAGAGAATACTCAAGCAGGTATTGATGGTATAGATGGGAAAATGCCCCAACTCTTAAAACTGCCATACAGAAAACAGAATCAGCACAAGATCTCCTAACAATCCACAGCAGAGATGGAAACCCCTTCCAGGTCCCTTCCCATCCCAGACAATAAAAATCATTTAGATTCACTTTTTAAGGTTGAATAATAGTCCACTGTATGTATATACCACATTTTTAAAAAATGCATTCATTCACTGGTAGACATTTAGGTTGTTTCTATATCTTGGCTCTTGTGAATAGATCTGCAATGAACATCAGAGATACCTCTCAGATATATATATATATTCTTTGGATATATATACCCAGAAGTGGGATTACTGAGTCATATTATAATTTTATTTTAAAGTTTTTTGAGGAAGCTCTATACTGCTTTCCACAATGGCTGTACCACTTTATAAACCCACCAACAATGCATAAGGGTCCAATTTCTCCATATCCTCACCAACACATCTTATCTTTCATGTTTTGATTATAGCCATCCTAACAGGTGTAAGGTAATTGCATTTCTCTGATGATTAGTGATGTTGAGCACCTTTTCTATACCTGTTGACTCTCTGTAGGACTACTTTGGAACAATGTTTATTCAAGTCCTGTACCCTGCGGAATGCAACATCATAGAGGCACCTGGAGGACATTAAACTAAGCAAAATAAACCAGTTATAGGACAAGTACTGAATGATTCCACTTAAAAGTGAGTAATCTACAGGAGTCAAATTCATAGAAACAAAGAGTAGAATGGTGATTGCCAGAGACTTGACAGAGGGGGAGGAAATTGGTCATTATTGTCCAATGGGTATAAAGTTTAAGTTATGCAAGACGAGTAAGTTCTAGAGAAATGTTTTACAACATTATGCTTACAGTTAACAATTCAGAATTGTACACTTAAAAGTTCTTTAAGAAGGTAGATCTTACATTTAGTGTTCCTAACACATGCAAAGTGAGGGGGGAGGAAACTTTTGAGGTGATGGATATGTTTATTACCTTAGTTGTGGTGATGTTTTCATAGATGTATGTACATCTCCAAACTCATCATAAATTTAATATGCCCAGTGTTTTTGTATATCAAAAATACTTCCAAAATGCTACTTAAAAAATGTTATTTGTAGCATGAGAAAATATTAACAACTACAATAATATAGTAATAATTAGTATTCATTAATGTCTCAGTATACTGTACCAGACACAATGATAAGTAATTTATATATATTTTATTACCAAATTTTATAAACATCTATAAAGTAGGTAATATCATTGTCTTTATTTTATAGCTTTTATTGCTCTTGATAAATAAGTTACCCAGGATCAGATACCTATTAAGTCAAAGAGATTGGTCTCCTATCACCAAAACCCAGGAACTTAATTGAAATAAAAGATGATATTCTGAGTACTAGCAGCTGCTAACTATATTTTTACACAGACTTCTCTCAAATATTTGTTCAGATTTAACTATTAATCTGGGATGGATCCATAACAAAAAAAAATCACAGACCACGTATCAGGCACCGAGAATCCAGCCTTGTAACAGATGTCTCACATCTGCCTTGCTTGTTTTCCCCATCCATTCAGTTTTTAAACTTGGACTCTAGACTAACACTGCATGTGAGTGATAAGAGAATAAACTTCAGTGCTCTAAAAACCTGCGGGTGAATCACTTCTGTGTCACAAACTAGCTGTGTGAGACTTCTACCAACCACTTAATCTTTCTTTGAATTTAGTGTCTTCTTATATTAAATGAGAACATAATGTAAATTGCCTTCTAAATGGATCTGTGAACATATAAGATAATGAATATAGGATGACTAGTGCTATGATTGACAAAGATAATCTAATCAAAATGAGAGATACATTACTAAGATCTCCAATTTCTGAGTGATTGATGAGAATATCAGCCACTTAACTTGCTCTGCTTCTTTAACTCTGATTCAAGCTGGAATTCTAATCTAGCTACATTTACATATATTTTCTCCTTTAATCTTCACAAGATGAGCATCATGTTACTTATATATGGAAGAAGGTGAGGCTCAGAGAACTTACATGATTAAATTGCATATTAAGAGCCCCTAATCCATTTCTTGTCTGGCAAGTTGTACTTCACAGTGCCTTCAGGTGCTCATTGAATTTATGCCATTCCCCTCCAGAAATAGTCCTCAGCATCCCAAGTCAATCCCAGAGAGAAGTTTAAAACTGAAGACCTGGACACTGAGTACATCAACAGCTCACTCCTCTTCCTGACATAAAGATGGAAAAGTCTTCAGTGGCCCAAGTAGGCCATTCACCCTTAATTCAGCATGTGTTAGATTTGCATTTAGCCCTGCCTCTAAATAACTTAAATGTGGTTATATAGCTCTGCCTGCCACATCAAGTGGATTTGCTTGAAATTAGTTGTTCCTATGTCTTTTTTTCCTCTCTTATTTCTTTAAATCTGTGGCAATTTCTAAGCAAAGTAAATAAAACTAAGTAGTTTAAAACACATACACGCACACATAGGAAACAGAGGGTGCTCAGAGACATTCAGTGTGACTAACAGATCCAGACCAAATAGAAAGAAGCAGTTTGGACAAGGTAAGGAGAAAAAAAGAAGCAGCCACATTACACATTGTTGTCAGAGTTTGGACTTAAAAAATAAGCCAAAGTGGCTCAACTTGGATGAGATACTTCTACATTTTTAGGCAAAGCTACAGAGAGCTTGTTAAAAGTAAACCAGAGCCCTTGGTCTCTCTTGACCTTGGGAGGAAGTGGGTGAAGTATGAGGGGTGAGGAAGAGGTAGTCTGTAAAGACTAGAATTTCTGTAAGAAGGGAACAACTCTGACTTGAGAATACCCCTCTGCCAGGAAAAGGCAGAGGCTGCCTGTTCTCCCAAAGTGGACTTTCTCTTTTAACGCTAAAATAATTATTTGCAGGGAATTTTGAAAAATACAGCTTCATTGTTGTCTCACCTCAATGGTCTCCTGGGTTCATTTCCATCATTAGTTGAAACTATAAAGCTAAGCCAATGAGTTCATGTATATTTGATTCTCTGAATAGCTAATAAAAAGGTCAGTTCCCCTCCTTGCCCTTTGTCTGTCCCCCTTAGGATCTGCAGTATGAGCAGGAATTGCTGGTGGTCCCCTTGCACAGCTTTGCTTGCTAGATCTAAACTTGGGATGAAGTCAAGAATGACAACAGCTTTGCATTGAAATGGAAGGGGAATTTAAATCCTACAAGTGTGTTGCCATTCCATGTTTATTTAATGCACAGAAAGTTTGGTGTACAAAGGTAGTATGGGAATAGTGTGAAAAGGATCATGCTAAAAAACACCAGTTCTTCCAGATACTAATATTCAAATGAGACACAAAACCACACCTACAATATTTATGAAGTTTCTGAGGCTATTTTGTTTTGTTGAGCTTTTTTCCTTCTTTTTCTTACCTCTTCCCTTTACTAAGAGCAATGTTTCAGGGAATAGGGGCATGGATATCCCCAAAATAAATTAGTGTACATATGACTGGAGATACAGTTGAATAAAATGAAAGTGAAGCGACTTATTGTGTGTGATTTGTAAGTCATGGGTGACACATGTAAGTATTATAATACTAATGGAAAAAGGAAAAAAGGATGTCAGTAATAATCAGAAAAGTTAAGTTGTTTCTGGTTGAAAAGTGAATTATGATTATTTGAGTATGCAAAGATAGAAATGATGTTGAATTGGACAGTGCTAATATTATGGCTCCTATTCTAAATCCATGGATAACAGCTTATACTATTTTGTAAACATGGTTTTTAGTTCCCCATGAAATAGACATGAGGAGTGATAATGCTATTGTGTCAGTTTTACTTTTACCATCATCATATTGCTTTTTATGAAGGGTTGTTTTTTTCCCCTGGGATGCCCTAGTGAGAGATTACAGTAATCTCTGTTCACTGGGGCAGCAGAAGACACCTGCAACTGTTGTTGTTTTTCCTTATTTCTTTTAAATTTGATGTTACTAGGTGAAAATCTATAGGCTTGGCAGTATATACTCCCTCACAAAATGATTGTTCAATTTTTATAAGTAAAGTGCTAGAGATAATTTTCAGCAGTTTCTGGATTTTGTGCCTTTTTCATACATTCTTAGTGTAAGCACAGGGCCAAACCAACTGTCTGTGCCTTCACTCAGAGGATGACCAGAGCTTTCATTTACATCACCATTTTGATCTCAGCATTCTAACATCATACATATCTGTATATTTTTGCAGGGTCTTCAAAAAAGCCTTTCACTGACTTTAGCAATAGCAAAGATTAAGGCAGTGGGTAAAGTCAGGAATAAATTTAATTCAGGTTTATGTAAACTTTTCCTTTGCCCCCTCAAAACTGGCAACCTGCTTGGTTATATTTTCATTGGATATTGCATATGTTATAAGATTCTTAATGAATAAGGGTTAGTTTATTTCAAGGGTTGTTTCATATACTTTTTATTTTATTTGTACTTCACTTAAATGCAATAAACAGAATAGATATTCTGGCAATTTCTATGGGATATTGAATTCTTATGTTGAAAAGAATATCAGCAAGCAATAATGAGCTTTGTCCCTGGCATATGAGTTAGACACAGACTCATAAAGCTTAGGGAAATGTGCATCTGTGGAAAGTTTTATGAAATAAATGTTTCCTATGCCATGATTCACAATGATGCTGTTAAATAGAAATACACATTTAGCTCAACTGTCAATACAGCTGCAACACTCTATATGGGATCTGATTTCAAGTGGAGATGAAATGGGTATAACAGACAGACTCCAAATGCATAACTACAGCCCCCACTCAGTTACTCCAAAACCATAAGTGACCCCGAAAACAATTTGAAATCTTCATGAATCTGTGCTTATTTTGCAAAGTATCCAAGTGGGTACATCTTCATTTGTACCAGGCTCTCAAATTTACAAGGGAGTTTTAGAGACACATGGAAGTAATGTCTGGGTTTTCCTCACAGCCAAAAAAGGGAAATAAATATTAAAAGTACTCATCACAAGATGTCTTTTCCATATACCTCACAACTCATTGGCATGTTTCTGAAGCCCAGGAAAGTTCTTCATAATTTTTTGTAGCCAAAATACAACCTATACATAGTAGGTATCAAACAAATAAGGGCTTTATATAAATATTTATTGATAAAAGGATTAGTATTAGAATTTGATAGGGGGAATTTTTTTCTGAGCCTTGGGGGTGTGCATTTGAACTTTTTTACTACATTCTTCATGTTGCTAATATCAAGGAAGATAGTCATACAGATACGTAGAAAAATAGATACAGAGATATATAGATACAGGACAAACATATACATATATAGATGATAGACAAACACAAAAATCAAAATACTTTATGCAGCTCTTTCCAGAACTTACTGAGAAATATGTATGTACTTAAGACTGCTCAATGGCCACAAACTGGAATAATTAGTAGTCCTTAAAGAGACCGTATCATTTTCTTTTTAATCAATAAAAAGGCGTCTTTAAGATTTCCCAGTCACACCCTTGTAACTGTTGCCTTAATTCTTCACTCAGAACTCACTACATTTGCTTGAGTGATGGGGTGCTCGCTCACCCCACCAGCTATTCAGTTTTTAAAAAGCTGCTTTAGTGATCTTTGATTACTCCTTAACAGTTTTTTTAATTCATTTGAAATTTTAAACTGTATGCTTTTTGTCCAGTGTATCCCTGTTTTTTTACTTTTGCTAGGCAAAGACAGTTCCTAACTTCTTATTTTAAATACACTCACATTAAGTTACAGAGGCCAGCTCAAACTAGATTTTAAGAGCAGGTCTTTCTGAGAAGGTGACTTCCCTATGACACTCCTACACTTTCTACTCTTCCTTTACCACCAGCTTTCTACAGTCTTGAGTTTTGCTCATAGGGAGTGGACTTTGATCAAATGACATACATATCTGTTCAAATATACTGTACGACAAGTATGTCCTATGTAAGCTTCAAATCATTTGTATTGTTCTGTACCAGAAGATCCTCCATATAATTTTTGATTAAGATAATTTAATTATTTCCCTAAATCCTTGAATAAAAAATGCTCATTAAAGGTACTTCACTTTCTTTTTGGTCTTTGTGTATATACATTTGTTTGTTCATCTCAAGAAACTCTTTTTATTTTTATTATAAGAACTCATCCACAACTTATACTGAGAAGTACTGAATGAATTACCGTTTCTTCACAATTATAATTTAGATTACTCAATTCATTCTAAACACTGCCTGAAAGTAGAGTTCCTGGAGGTTACTTAATTTAGAATAAGACCTAACTTCTGGTTTATTGCAGACCCACATTTAAGAACTTTTGAAAAATCAAAGAAGATAGAAATCAGTTTAGAATTATATTAGATGCCAGTATCCTGGGCTTGCCAGACCTCCAGTAACTGATCTACTTTCTGGACTAATCGGATGAAGACAGATAGACTAACAATGTCAACTGGAATCTAATCAGAAGTTTTAAATAGCCTAAGATACCTAATACATTAAAAAGTCTTATAATATCCAAAAGTTATTAAGAGCCCTAAACAGGGCTGTCTTTCCTTAATAAGGTATTGAAAAAAAAATGCTAAATTGTAAACATAAAAAATTATGAACGATATTAGGAGGTAATTTCAAGAGTGGACTACATTAAAGCTTTAAGTAATACCTGGATGTCAACCCAGCTACAGAAGTGAGGGTACAGAAGTGAGGGAGCCACACTCTGTCATTGGTCAAACATGAAAATGTTGATTTACATTAGCAGAATTTTACATCCACGGAACTACAATGAATTGACAAACCAGAACCCAAAATAACTTCTTTCCTTACTCTGAAGGTCAAACATTGGATCTTTGTAAACAAAAAAAAGAAGAAGAAAAGGAAAACTAAATTACAAAAGATCAATACTTTTCTTCCTAAAGCCAGTAGATTGACAAATATGCCTTTAGATAATCAAAGAAAGATATTAGGGGAAAAAATAACACAATGCCCAGCCCTGGAAAAAAGTGTTTCAAAGTAGAAATGCCATAGATAAACACAATGATGCCTTGAGAAATTCTGGGGATCCTCACAGCTCCCCATTTTATTTCTGGACCAGCACAAGGGAGTTGACTTAAATATAAATACCATTTTAGATAGATGTTATTGTCTAAAGCCTAAGTCCTATAACTTTATAATGTTTGTACATTGAAGTTTGCAAAATCACCAATATCATTGTAACTACTGACAAATACCAATCATTCTTCATATCTCCAGAGATATATTTCCTTTGGACCCCCTTACTGAAAAACATTCTTTTTTATGTGACACTTCCTGCAAATATAGTTGAAGAGACTTATTATGCAAAGGCCATTGCCAAATGAAATGTTTGAAAAACATCATTTTTGAAGTATTTATTTTTTCTCAATGTATAATTGAATTAGAGCTGATATTGCCAAAACTGTACAACTTGTGATGTCATTAAAGAAAACAGGGCTTGATTATTTAGTAGTCCCAAATACCCTCTGGACCAAAAATTCAATTTATTATAGGATGATTAGAGGGAATAGATCCAATTGAAGTTCAGACTGAAAGCTTTCTTTCTCTGATAGTCTACAATACATGCTAAAACTCAGAACCAAGACTGGCCATAAATGAATAATTGAAACATTAATCTACAAGGCCACACTTTTCACCATTCCTTCTATAATACCCATATTCTTCTAGTTAAAAGAAATAGACAAAATCAGAGGATTTAGATTTGAATAGGACTTAAGGACATTTTCAATATTAATACACATAAAATTTTCTGTAGAACCAATCACAAATATTATCTTCCCCACCATATTTCCTCATAATACATTTTATGCTATTATAGAACTCTGCTTATCTTTTTACATAGTATCTACTTGCAGTCACTTGGGAAAGTCAACAGCGTGCTTGGATATAATATTTCAGAAATTTAATTAAATCACTGCCATATATATTAACCATGACATAACAAAATTTCCATAGATTTCCCACATGATGCACTTTGATACGGTGTGCATATGAATTTTTTCCTTCTGACCAAAGATTTTGAAATTTATTTACCTTGTTTATTATGATTCTTACCTGAACAGGTTCATTACAATTTTACTCAACACACAGGATTTTACTTAACTCACAACATTGTATGTTGCAAGAACTGAAGCTAACCAAAACCTTTCCAGAGCTATCAGTTAAGATTTCTAGAATTAACAGGATATTATAAAAAAACAGGTCCCAGAATTATCAGGCCCTTCTAAACCTCCTCATGACCTAATCAGTTGATTGCTCCTTTATATACCAGTAGTTAAGCATCAATACTATTATAAATTCCTAGACTTACATGCACACAGAAAGAGAGAGCACACATGAGTAGTACTAGTGCAGCAACATGGTCACATCACACCAGAAAGCCATAGACTCCAAAGCCTTTCTTGGGACCCTGCACTACAGCATACCTTCCCTCTTTGACAGATGTTACTAAAAAAGAAAAGCAGCAGCAGCATTGAATGCAATTTTAGGTAAATTCTCTACTTGATAATTCTTCATATGGTATAATTTTTGATACTAATGTATCTATCATTTCTCTACTTATCATCTAACCAACCATGAAATGCTGCATTTCACATATAATTATCCATTACTGAAACACCACCCACTATACCAGCCTATTTATTCTGACTGGGAGAAAGAAAGCCTCAGGTTACCCAATAACTAGCTATTCCACTAACCAGCATCTTAGTTCTAGCACTTGACAATCCACATTTAATTCTGTTTATTGATGAGCCATTTTTAAAGACAGAGCTAGAAACTGTCAATGCTGAATATATTTTCTCACCAAAGTTCCAGACAGAATCCATCTCCTATGTTAAATCATTCAGGGAACAAAGGACATGCCAGAAAGTTCCAAATCATAAAGCTAACAATCAGACTAGTAGATATGCCTGTTATGTATTATAGGAAGTTTGAAATACTCTGAGAAAAAATATATGTGAACAAATTTCCCTATGAAAAGGTAACTAGTCTTTCTATTTGCCCTCTGGTTTCATCTCTGTTTAGTCCCATGCTATCCAAATGAAATGTGGTGCAAGTCATGAATGGGAGTCTCATACGTAATTTTAAACTTTCACTTTAAAAAATGAAAAGAAATGGATAAAGTAAAATATAACCACAGATTTTACTTAATCCAATGTATTTAAAATGTATTTTTATACATAATATAAAATTATTGGTGAGATAATTTTGCATTATTTCATTCCTTACTAAGCCTTCAAAATCTCGTGTATGTGTTACACTTCCTGAACATCTTTCTTAGAACTTGCCACATTTCAAGTGCTCAAATAGCCACTTGTGGCACTTGTAGCTAGCTAGTGGATACTGTATTCTGTGTTGCACAATTGCTTAATTTCTCCAAGTCACTTTCTACTAAGAATGTAACTAGCTGCTATACAAATGAACAAACATAGATGTACCATAATAATGTTAAACTTCCCTTCAATAAATAAAGACTGCCAGAGATTCAAGATGATGATGTGAGAGGTGATACATAGAATTCCTCCCAAAACCACATAGAGTACGAAAATATAGTTAATACAACTAACCCTAAAACAACAATCCTAGAAGGCTGCACCAGATTGCATATAGACCTCACCAACAGAGCAGATCTCACAAAACAGGGTAACATATGAAAGCCTTGGTTGGTGGAACTCAAGCCCTTCCCCCACCCCAGCTCACCAGCAGGAGAAAGAGAAACAAAGGAGGGAGGTTGTGGAAGCCTAAGACCGTTGAACACCTAGCCCTGGAGGTCTGCTATGTGAGCAGCAACCCACACAGTGTGGTGCTGTGGAGGTTGAGGAGCTGGGACAGGCAGAGTGCTTGAGAGACTTCAAGACACCACTCAGTCTAAAGGAAAGATCAACCAGACAGAAAATAAGTAAAGAGACAGAGGCACTGAACAATGTATTAGAACTGATGGACCTAACAAACATCTACCGAATATTCCATCTAAAAGCAACAGGATACACATTCTTCTCAAGTGCACATGGAACATATTCAAGAATAGATCATATACTAGGCCACAAAAAGAGCCTCAGTAAATTCAAAAAGATTAAAATTGTTCCAACCAGCTTCTCAGATCACAAAGACATGAAACTAGGAATACATTACACAAAGAAAATGAAAAAGCCTACAAAAACATGGAGGCTTAATAACATGCTCCTGAATAATCAATGGATCAATGTCCAAATAAAAACAGAGATCAAGCAATATATGGAGAAAATTGAGAACAATAATTCAACCCCACAAAATCTGTGGGATGCAGCGAAGGCTGTGCTAAGAGAGTAAGATATTTCAATACAGGCCTACATCAGGAAAGAAGAACAATCCCAAATGAACTCTCTAAACATACAATTAATGAAACTGGAAAAGGAAGAACAAATGAGGCCCAGAGTCAGTAGAAGGAGGGACAGAATAAAGATTAGAGCAGAAATAAATAAAATTGAGAAGAATAAAACAATATAAAGAATCAATGAAAGCCAGAGCTAGTTCTTTGAGAAAATAAACAAAATAGATAAACCCCTAGCTAGACTTATCAAGAAAAAAAGAGAGTCTACACATGTATTCTGAATCACAAATGAGAAAGGAAAAATCACTATGGACAACACAGAAATACAAAGAATTATGAGAGAATACTATAAAAATTATATGGTAAAAAACTGGATAAACTAGAAGAAACAGACAACTTTCTAGAAAAATAAAACCTTCCCAGGCTGACCCAGGAAGAAACAAATATGAATAGACCAATTACCAGCAAAGAAATTGAACTAGTAATCATAAAATCGCCTAAAAACAAATCTCTGTCCCAGATGGTTTCACTGCTGAATTTGATCAAAAATTTAGTGAAGACCTAATGCCCAACCTACTTAAAGTTTTACAAAAAGTAGAAGAGGAGGGAATACTCCAAAACTCATTCTATGAGGCTAACATCATTCTAATACCAACACCAGGCAGACACCATAGAAAAAGAAAATTATAGACCAATATTCCTGATGAATATAGATGCAAAAATACTCAACAAAATATTAGTAAACTGAATTAAAAAATACATCAAAAAGATAATCCATCATGATGAAGTGGGATTCATCCCAGGGATACAAGGATGGTACAACATACGAAAATCCATCAACATCATCCACTACATCAACAAAAAAAAGGACAAAACCACATGATTGTTTCCATAGATACTGATAAAGCATTCGACAAAATTCAACATCCATTCATGATAAAAACTCTCAACAAAATGGGAATAGAGGGCAAGTACCTCAACATAATAAATGCCATATATGACAAACCCTCAGTCAACATTATACTCAACAGTGAGAAGCTGAAAGATTTTCCTTTAAGATCAGGAATAAGACAAGGATGCCCACTCTCCCCACTTTTATTCAACATAGTTCTGGAGGTCCTAGCTATGGAAATCAGACAACACAAAGAAATAAAGGCATCCAGATTGGCAAAGAAGTCAAACTGTCCTGGTTGCAGACAACATGATCTTTTATATAAGAAACCCTAAAGAACCCACTCCAAAACTACAAGATCTAATATCTGAATTTAGCAAGTTGTGGGATATAAAATTAATACACAGAAATCTGTGGCATTCCTATAAACCAACAATGAACTAGTAGAGAGAAAAATCAGAAAAACAATTCCATTCACAGTTACATCAAAAAGAATAAAATACCTAGGAATAAACCTAACCAAGGAAATGAAAGACTTGTACCCTAAAACTACAAGATACTCATGTGAGAAATTAAAGAAGAAACGAGTAAATGGAAACACATCCTATGCTCATGGATAGGAAGAATTAATACTGTCAAAATGGCCATTCTGCCTAAAGCGATCTACAGATTCAATGCAATTCCTGTCAAAACACCAATAGCATTCTTCAACAAACTAGAGAAAATCGTTCTAAAATTCATATGAAATTACAAAAGACCCCAAATAGCCAAAGCAGTTCTGAGAAGGAAGAATAAAGCAGGGGGAATGATGCTCCCTGATTTCAGGCTCAACTACAAAACCACAGTAATCAAGACAATTTGGTTTTGGCACAGGAACAGACCCATAGACCAATGAAAAAGACTAGAAAACCGAGATATAAACCCAAGCATATATGGCCAATTAATATACAGTAAAGGAGCCATGGACATACAATGGGGAAATGACAGCCTCTTTAACAGCTGGTTTGGCAAAACTGGACAGTTACATGTAAGAGAATGAAACTGGATTATTGTCTAACCCCATATGCAAAAGTAAACTCAAAATATATGAAAGACCTAATGTAAGTCATGAAACCATAAAACTCTTAGAAAAAATAGGCAAAAATCTCTTGGACATAAACATGAGCAACTTCTTCATGAACATATCTCCCTGGGCAAGGGAAACAAAAGCAAAAATGAACAACTGGGACTATATCAAGCTGAAGAGCTTCTGTACAGCAAAGGACACCATCAATAGAACAAAAAGACATCCTACAGTATGGGAGAATATATTCATAAATGACAGATCCGATAAAGGGTTGACATCCAAAATATATAAACAGCCCATGCACCTCAACAAACAAAAAGCAAATAATCCAATTAAAAAATGGGCAGAGGATCTGAACAAACACTTCTCCAAAGAAGAAATTCAGATGGCCAACAGGCACATAAAAAGGTACTCCACATCGCTAATCAGAGAAGTGAAAATTAAAACCACAATGAGGTATCACCTCACACCAGTAAGGATTGCCACCATCCAAAAGACAAACAACAACAAATGTTGGCATGGATGTGGAGAAAGGGGAACCCTCCTATGCTGCTGGTGGGAATGTAAATTAGTTCAACCATTGTGGAAAGCACTATGGAGGTTCCTCAAAAAAACTCAAAATAGAAATATCATTTGACCCAGGAACTCCACTCCTAAGAATTTACCCTAAGAATGCAGCAGCCCAATTGGAAAGACATATGTACCCCTATGTTTATTGCAGCACTATTTACAATAGCCAAGAAATGGAAACAACCTAAGTATCCATCAGTAGATGAATGGATAAAGAAGAAGTGGTACATACACACAATGGAATATTATTCAGCCATAAGAAGAAAACAAATCCTATCATTTGCAGCAACATGGATGGAGCTAGAGGGTATTATGCTCAGTGAAATAAGCCAGGTGGAGAAAGACAAGTATCAAATGATTTCACTTATCTGTGGAGTATAAGAACAAAGAAAAAACTGAAGGAACAAAACAGCAGCAGACTCACAGAACCCAAGAATGGACTAACAGTTACCAAAGGAAAAGGGACTGGGGAGGATGGGTTGGAAGGGAGGGATAAGGGGGAAAAAGGGGCGTTACGATTAGCACACATAATGTAGCAGGGAGGGGAACACAGTAAAGGCAGTATAACACAGAGGAGACAAGTAATGATTTGGTAGCATCTTACTACGCTGATGGACAGTGACTGTAATGGGGTATGTGTTGGGGACCTGATAATAGGGGGAGTCTAGTAACCATAATGTTCAAGTAATTTTACATTAATGATACCAAAATTAAAAAAGGAGACTGCTAGAAATAATAGAACTATACTCTAAAACCATTATCATGTAATAAAATAAAAGAACTTTTTGATGGCATGAATTATAAGGGAAAAATTCAGTATTTTTTTCAGCAATTATTTGAGTTGTATGGGTTATAAAGAATTAATTTATTAAGGAAATATTTATTGAAGATCTATAAAGTGGAATATACTTTCCAGCTGTCAGAATTAAAGCAAAGAATATGAGAGATAAAATTCAGCCCAATAAAATTCTGGCAACATGAAGGTGGTTATGTCATGGAATTGCAAATGAAATAACACATTGTCCAAGCATGCAAAGAGTTTACTGCCTATTCAATGAAAAGTAAAACATGAAGGCCTACAATACACTGTGAAATGTTATAGTAAGAGCACAAGTGAATAAACAGATTGAAAATAAAATGTCAACTACATAATAGAAAAGTACAACAAAGGAAAAAAGTGGAAGACTTATTAGGTAATGATTTGGTTAGGGTGTATGACCTGCTATTTTTTTTTATAGAGTGATTGAGAGAGGCGATTTTGATAGAATTACATAAATGAAGTAAGGATGAGTCATGTGAGTATTTGAGGAAAGGACTTTCCAAGTCCAGGGAACTACAAATGTAAACTAATTCCCTGAGCAGAAAAAAATGCCACGTCTCTTCATATTTTAAAAATTTATTTTTGTCTTTACTTTCTGAGATAGAGTAAAAATACTGGAAACAGAAGTAAATTTGAAAAGGTAGCTGGGGACCAGATCATCAGGTATATCCTGGCAACAACTTTGGATTTTGTTCTTTTGTTTTTTCCCCAAATGCAATGGAAGCTGTTGGAGCATATTGATGAGTAAATAATGTGACCTCATATTTACTTGTGAAAATAGAAAATGTGAAAGAACATTGACAATAGGAACAGTTGTTTACAGTCTACTGTGGTTGTCCACACAAACAATTGCTTTTATAGTTGATGGCATGATGTAACAGTAAACATTAGGATACATTAAGAAAGGAGAAAAAAATAGGGGACTTTCTAATGGCTGGTTATGGTTTGCTCAATAAACAGGAAAGTAAAAGCAAAATAGATACAAAGAAAATACTAAGGAACCAAATCCCAGAAAGAGAAACACTTCAAAATCGAGCAAAGAGTCAAAGGAGCATCCATACCTAGAGATGAGTACCTCGTCTGGTTGATGGCAGAGGACTTGGTCTGACAGAGTTTACAGGGTAAGGAAGAAATTGAAAAACCCTTTGATGACAGTGTAAGTGAAAGAACAGACTAGAATTAGGAATAGTCTGAAATGCAGAATTACCTAATTCTATAAAACATCATTTTCCCACACCAAAATTTTATTGAACAAGAAGCAATGAGTTATTAAAAACAGAAAATTCATGACATCTGAATATTCGCACAGTGATTGCATTCTGATGCTGGGAGAATAGAAAGGCGATACCTGAAATTAAATACTCTCCTTGCTCAACAAGTTACTTGTCAAGAACCTCAGCTCTTTGTAATGATAATGCAAGAATTGGGAGCAGAATCATACAAAAATGATATCTTAACCTCATTAAATCCATAAGTCCTTCACCTAAAAGCTTTGATACAGAAGGAAGGGTATGTACTCACTGGAAAAAAAAAAGCAAAAACAGTTTACTTTCCATTGAAATCATATGTAAGAAATGTTCAGTGTATATATTTCTTTTATTTATATTATTTGTATATTATGAAAATAATATATATTATATAGATTATTTCACATATTTATTATGCATGCATGGAAAAAAATGAAGAGTCATACAAATTACCAGAAAATATAATATATAATCAAAGGACAGATAAATCAATAGACACATTGATGACCTTTATTATATACAGCAAACAAGGACCAAAAATATAAATTTTCATTATAAATATGAATTTAGGGGATAGAATTATATGGCACAGGAGAAATATTAATAAATGTAAGCCATTCAGTAAATTCAACAATTTAAATGAATATATAAATTATATGATGCAAGCGTAAGTCTGAGTTAATAGGTCCAAATGTGTCATTATTCAAGGTTGTTTTGATTATGGCCAATCATTTGAAATTCTACACAAATACAGAATCAGCATGGGATATTTACAAAATGCTGCTGACATCTGAATGGCAATTCCATTGAATTTACAGATCAATTGTAAGACAATTACAATTTAGGAACATTAGGCTCTCTAACTACACACATATCAGTCTATTCATTTAAGTGTTAATTCTTCCATATAGAATTTTTCAGCTTTTAGTATGTAGGTATTGCACATATTTTATAAAACATATTAATAATTATTTTGTTATTTTATGCTGTAGCACATTGTATTTATAAATGTCATTTTCTAATTATTATTTTTCAAACATGGAAATAAAATTGATTATATATGTATATAAACACATATATACACTTCCTCAATTCACTTTATAATTTTTAATTTTTTGAAGATACATTATAGTTTTCTACATATAAATGAAGTATCCTGCACATAATGCAAGTTTTAACTCTCCTTTCCAAACTTTATGCCTTTTATTTCCTTTCTTTCCTTATTACAGTGGCTGGGAACTCTAGAAAAAAAGTTTAATAGAGGTGGTAAGAGAGGATATGATTACCTTATTGACCTCTTCCAGATCCCAGGAAGATACTGTTCCATATTTCAGTAAATGTAATTTTTAGGTTTAGATTTTTTATAGATACTTTTCATATTGAGAAGTCTCTCCTATTCCTAATTTTCTGACTTTTTTTACATTAGGAATAATATTTAAATTTGTCAATAATTTTTCATTTATTGTGATGATCAGTTTTTCTTCTTCATTCTATTAATGAGTTATATTACATTAATTGATTTTCAAAAGTTAAACCAACCTGGCTTTTCTGAGATTAAATCCCTCTTGATCATAATACATAATCTTTTGTATATATTACTTCCATCTTGATCATATCATCTTTTGTACATATTACAGGATTCTATTTACTAACATCTTCTTAAAGGATTTTTAAGCTTTATTTATAAGATCTGCAGCAGATTCAGGCTGCTGTAAATATTAAGCTGACATCTGGGTCTCATGAGCTACCAGACAGAATATTATTTGAATTATTTGTAGCAGATAAGGTCGTTGAATGGGAAAGTTGACAGATTCCTAAAGGATAAGGACAGAACAGACCCTAAAGATATTAGATTAAAGTCATGCCACCTATTGGAGATAGCTATTCTTCATTGAAAAATGTTCTGGGTTGCTAATGAGTTCTAATAGAGAGTGACAATTTTAACATATTCCGGTAAATTATCATGTAGTATGAGCTGTCTACTCTTTGGTGTTATGTAACCCACAAGCCATAATTGTGGGCATTTGCAACAATACTCACCAAGTGAAATTCAATATGGAGATAGAATTGGGTTTGAGCAGGTCTTGAAGTCACAAATACTATGAAAAAATGGCTTAGTCTCATGAGCCTCTATTCCCTCTGAATTAGCCATTTCTCATTTAACCCAAACATGAAGTCACCTGATGAAATTATTTATAATGAGTTGATTATTGAAGACCAAATAAGGGAACAGTTTATGGAAAATTATTTATACCTGTATCATAAAATTTGAAACAACTGATCCTGATTATTAAGAGGAAACAGGGTTGATACTACACAACGATCATGCTGAAATGCAACAAGATTTTTTTATTTGCTAATTAGGAGTTCTTTGTTCTATGTATAATTTAATGGAAAGATAGAGGAACAAAATACTGTTTATATTACAAATCCTTCGGAAATAGAAGTTTGGACCACAGCTTCAAGTGAAAAGTTTCTTTAAAATAATTATGTTCTCTAAATCTGATTATAAATGCTCTAAGAAACTTAAAATTTATCAAACCCCTTTGTATCCTGGTGACTTTTTTTTTAGTACTTTCTTGGGAATGATGACCTCTCTTTTGACTCAGAGTAAGCACAAAAATCCTTTGAGTGGATAATAATAAAACAATGAAGATGGGAATAATTGTTTTTTTTAAAAAAACTGAGGACTGAAGGTTCAAGAGAGTGGCAAAGGAAGACCTTACAGTCACTTCCTACCAAGGACACAACAATCTACAACCACATTCAGAATAATTCCCACTGAAGGAGACCTACAAACCAAATAAACAGACACTCCAAAATAAGGGACAACACCAAGACAGGCAGAAAATGCAGAGGTATGTTCTCAGTGGGGAAAAAGCCACACCTCAGGCACAGCACTCCAGAATTGGGAGGAATCTCAAAAGTACAGAACTTTTTCCTGAGGAGAGAGAGATTTGGGCTCCACATCATACACCCAAATTTTTACACCCTTCATAGGAAGACAAGCTCCCAAAACATCTGGCTTTGAAAACTGACAGAGAGCACATCAAGAGAAAATATAGAACTATAGGGAAAGGAAAATCCACTCTTAAAGACCTTATATGCCAACTCAGTTGACCCAGAAAACAGTTGGAAAAAGCCATATCAAAAAGCACATAGACCATAGGTGAAGAGATGAATTTACTAATCTTGGAGTATCTTCCAGACAGGCAGGAGGCAACTGGAACCCTCCCCAGAGACTGAGACACTGGTGGCAGTCACTTTTGCTGTTTCATTCTCCAGTGCTGATTTCCACGCTTGTGTGTGTGATTTTGGAATCCTCCCTCTAGAAAGCTAATGCCAGGTGGCACACCCCACTGTGTGTCCTGGACATCCCTGCACTTTGGCCAGGCCTCCCAGTTAACAGGATGATAACCACACTCATCAAGACCATGAGACATAGCTGAACTACCTAATACATAGAAACAGACAGACAGTTGGGCAAAATGAAGAGACAGAGGAATATGCACCAAACAAAAGAGCAAGACAAAACATAGAAAAATACATAAATGAAACAGAGATAAGCAATCTGAGTGATAAAGAGTTCAAAGTAATGATCATAAAGATGTTTACCAAACTCGAGAGAAGAATGGAATAACAGAGAACACCAACACAGAGATAGAAAATATAAGAAAGTACCACCAGAGCTGAATAATAAAATGACAAAAATTTTAAATATGCTATAGGAAATAAACAGCAGATTAGATGATACAGAAGAACGGAACAGCAATGTGGAAGACAGGGTAGTGCAAATCTCTCAAATTGAAGAGCAAAAGAAATAAGATTTTTTTTTAAGAGTAGTCTAAGAGAAATTTGAGACAACACCAAGCATACTAACATTCACATTATAAGGGTCAAAAAAGAATATAGAGAGAAAGGGACAGAAAGCTTATTTGATGAAATAACAGCTGAAATCCTTCCTAACCTGGGGAAGAAAACAGACATCCAGGTACAAGAATTACAGAGTCCCAAACTAGATGACCCCAAAGAGATCCACAACAAGACACATTATAATTAAAACGTCAAAATTAAAGTTAAGGAGAGAATCTTGAAAGCAGCAAGAGAAAATAAATTAATTATGCCTAAGAGAACACTAACAAACTGTAAGCTGATTTTGAGTAGAAACTTTGTATACAAGAGGGAATGGCTTGATACATTCCTTGAAATGAAAAAAAAAAAAAACCTTACAACCAAGGATACTATACCTGGAAATGCTATCTTTCAGAATTGAAGGGGAGTAAAGAGTTTCCCAGATAAGCAAAAGCTAAAGGAGTCTGTCACCACTAAACCAACTTACCAAAAAATATTAAAGTGAATTCTGTAAGCAGAAAGAAAAAGCCATAATTAGAAATAAGTGAATATGTGAAGGATATGTTATCCTCTTGTAAAAGTAAATATAGGGTAGCAGATCAACTATGTATTAAGTTACTATGAAGGTTAAAAGATAAGAGCAGTAAAACCAATTAAATCTACAATTAGTTAAAGGATACACTAAATAAAAATATGCAAAATATGATATAACAAACATAAACCATGGTGGGGGTATAATAAAAATGCAGTTCTTTCAGAGTGGATTTGAACCTAAATGACCACCAACTTAAAGTAGACTGCTATATACATAGGTTGTTATATGTGAACCTGATGGTAGCCATAAGCCAAAATTTATTAAATACATAAAAATAAATAGAAAGGAATTCAAATGAACACTAAAAAAGGAAATCAAATCACAAGAGAGGACAGCAAGAACTACAAAATATCCATTAATAGATGAACGGATAAAGATGTGGTACATATACACAATGGAATATTATTCAACCACAAAAAAGAAGTCCTGCCATTTGCAACAAGGATGGACCTAAAGGTATTATGCAAGGTGAAATAAGTCAGACAGAGAAAGGAAGATACCGTATGACTTCACCTATATTTGGAATATGTAAAACAAAACAAATGAGCAAAAAAAACACAGACTTATTGATACAGAGATCAAACTATTGGTTACCAGAGAGAAAGGAATGGGTTGATGGACAAAATAGGTGAAGGGGATTAAAAAATGAAGTCTTTCAGTTTTAAAATAAATAAAACATAGGGATGTAATGTACAGAATAGGGAATATAGTCAATCATATTTTAAAACTTGATATGGTACCATGATAACTAGATTTATTGTGGTGACCATTTAATAATGTGTAGAAAATATCAAATCACTATGTTATACATCTGAAATTACAATATTGTATATAATTATTCTTCAATTTAAAGAAAGTAAAAATCTCCTGTAGGATATGTTGTGGAGCTCATTCATAATCTAGGAACTGACAAAGGGAAACCCACTTTTGGATCCTAAGAATTATAACAGTAGGTATCACCTAATATTCCCCAATATCCTCCCTGACATGGAGGGAAAAGCACCCTAATATCAAAAGAAAATATTCCAAATATACCCCCTATTATTATCAATAATTGATTAGTGTTATTTACTGATGGAAAATTTATTCCTTTGAATATTCCTTATTCTAGCATTCTTAAGACAAGAGAAAGAGAAAATTCTATGTACTAAATTAATATCATTTCTTTTAATTTTCTGGTATCTTTTTTTGTTAGATGCAGTAAGGAAGATTTTTATTTTCTAGTTTCACACTGTTTTGATGGGAAATTTATCTCAGTTTTATTTTCATAACTTCATACTTCTAAAATGCAAGGAAAAAAACAAATTTGAGTGGGAAGATTCTGTCACTATAGAAATATCTACTATTCATGCAGCCATCTGTTGTGAATGATTCAACTTTGAGACATGTAATAAAACATGAAATCTTAATCTTAGAAAGTGTGCATTGCTCCAGTAAGGATACTTCTTGTTTTGTTTTTGAACTTGCATAATCATTTGATAGATTGAAGGATAAAAATAGATTAGATTTCTGAGGCTATTGTTAGCTAGATTTATTCATTCTTTTTGTTCATTTTCAGTCTGTTTGTTTTTCATCATTTTCATTTGCTCAGATTTCTCTTCCAATTAGTATACTTTTAACATTGGTTAACAAGGGTAAAAAAATTATGTGAAACTTCTTAAGCAGCAATGCCCAATTTGAAGTATCTTAAAATTTAATTTATCCCCATTTTCAGGTGGGCATTTCTGTCAACTTTCTATTTATGAGACACTCAAGATTAGAAGTAGGAGAATCCAGAGAATTCTAATGTTGTGTAAGAGGAAATATGATGTGGTTGGGAAAAGACAAAAGTGGAATTAGGAAACCTGTCCCGACCTGCAGGACTATCAACAGGGGTCGACGACCTGGAGGAGAGAATTGAAAAAAAAATTTAAAATAAAAGAGGCAAGGGACACAAAGAACGACCAGCAAGACAGGATGTCTGATCAAGCTGGCAGTTTATTGTTTGCAGGCTCAATTTATACAAGTAGCAAGTAAGGGGTGGGTCAGGAGGTAATTGGACCTTAGGTGGCGCCGGCGGGGAGTTGTAGAGGGGTGATTGGGTCTTGGTTGGCGCCGGCGGGAACGGAGGACCCGGAAGAGAAGTGGGGAGTTCGCCATTTTGGGGGTGGGGGCCCTTGGGAGGGAGGTTTTAAGGGAGGGGCTTTCCCCTGTGGCAGAGGGTGTTTCTTGATTAACAAAGGACAGAAAAAGCACATGTTGCGAGGTAGCCTAACCACTAGCTCTAACCTAGAAAAGCACATGTTGCGAGGTAACCTAACCACTAGCTCTAACCTAGGAATTCACTAAATGCTTTTCTTGGTAATAGGGGAAAACTTGTTTCTAACGCGTGGATGGATTCATTGTTGCTGACTTTACAGGAAAGACTTTACTCAAACGTTGCTGTTGTCTTAAGGCTTTTGTGACCAAATCTGCCTAAAGGCCCACAGGTTTTGCTCCCAACAGAAACCTATGTTGTAGGATGGTGTGTTTTAATTTACTTTAGTTCTATGTACTACAGGTTTTAACAAACTGAGGAAATTAGAATATTCTTCATCTTCAGTCTTTTTCAACTCTGAATTTGTTATTGATTCTATCTCATGTAGTGGAGATAATCCAGGAATGCAGATATCCAGTGAGACACTACAGAGCAGCATTAAGTAAAGTTGGCACAAGAAAGAATGCCTAGGGTGATTGGCTCAAATTTCTAGCTACTTTACTTGTTAGGCCTTCAAGTAAATTATAGATATTTCAAATAAAAACAGTTATTTTCCTGAGAGCCCCAGCTAAAGGAATATAGATCTTTTTTAACCACAAATCTGTAAATATTAATAAGATCTGTATTTAGAAGGCCTGCCTGCTACATTTTCTCTGTTTGAGAAAATTTGCACTTTAGGATAGTGAAAGTTGGACGCTTTAAATATTGAATTCAGTTTATATTTAGAAACATCAGACATCTTAAATGAAGTCATTATTAAAGAAAAGAAAAACCCTTGGTGTTTGGGATTTTTAAAATAGTAAACAGGCCTAGTTCAGATTTTTTGTCAGTATCTATGCATGTACACACTTTGTGTACATACCCACATAGCTAAGGCAGAGGGGAAGTTATGTGGAAAAATGGACATCCCTTATGTAACAATACAAGTGGAAAATGAACATACCGACATAAACTAAGTGACTATGATGAGACAAAGATTACATAGCAAAAGCAAAAAAGCATTAGAAAAAGTATCTAGGAAAAGGATATGAATAGAGAATGGTTCAGTAATGGCAGTTCTTATTTTAATGTCATTAATTGTCTTTACCTTCCCCCACATTAAAAAAAAACCTGATGCTGTGCAGAGGAGTACCTGGACTTCCCACTTTTAGCTTTCTCCTTTAAATGTGGTTTGGGGTTTTATCTATTATTCATACAAAACAGGGCTCACGTGCATTAGCAGTCAGCTAAAGAGGATTATTTTGGAAATAGTTTATAATTATTACATACAACTTGTCTGTTTTTTCAAAGGACTTCATCTTCTTTGTGTATGTGTGTGCTTATGAATATACTAGAAAGAGACAGACAGAGAAACAGACTAACTAACCTTACTCTTCCCACTCTCTGTTCTCTCTTTTGTATAATTTTCAGGAGTTTTCTGGTACCATAAAGAAAGAGTTCCCTTCATAGATTTTTTTCCATTTTGTTCTAGAATCAAATTGGTGAAAGTCAGACTCTTAATACTGGGTTATGGCTGTTTGGAAGGTACTACAGAAGAAAATAAGCCATCTCTCAATGGAATTTGATCTACTATATTGTTTAAAAATTATATAATGTATATCATATAATGTACTTAGTGTCAATAATGGTTATCTTAGATACACTATCTTTTGAGGAATCATAGAAACACAACTGTATGGATTTGCAAGGACCTTAAGTATTATATAATAATTTAACAATACATCTGAAATTAGACATAAAAATCTCTGGCACTGGTTAGTCTGGAAAACATGTGCTGGCAAAATGTCATCTGCACGTGGAGTTACCAAGAACCGTTCTTACAATTTTCCTTGAACTTTAGAATTCTTTCCAGATTGTTGTCTTTTGCCTTCTAAACAACTACAGGCTACAGAAAGTGGGTATTGAGCTTTACAGTGTTGTTACTATACGAGAGTATGTTAAATACATCTGTTCTTTGACAGTTTTTTTTTTGCTCTCCCCCAATACGTCATGCAATACACATAATCAGAGAAATTTTAGGTAACTATTGATAAAAATAACATATCATTTTATTAATAGCAAATGCAACTAAACTAAAAATAACTGCTCACATGTGCATCATGACTGATTTTTGATAGAATTCATGTATTTTTCTATTTTTTCTGATATGCACATATCAGATCTGATTTTATCTCCCAAATTAAGTTGTTCTTTTGTCACAAATAAGTATATTTATAGTCTTCGCTTTAGATCTTTTATATCTTTAATGCCTGAATGCAGGTCTTACCATTAACGGTTACTGCTCTGATTGCCACTAATGTCTATGAAATGTTAGAAACACATTTTGCTTAACAGCAAAATCATTGGTATATTATCTTATGAAAAATTCTGCTGTTATAAAAGAATATTTGCAGGAAAACATCATGCTGCTCTGAAAAACATTCATCATTATACCAAAGAGCCAGCTAGAAAGTTAACTAATCAAGACAAATGATTATGACCATTAAAATAATCTGCATTCTAGGGAATTAATTAAAATGAAAGTAATGATATTATTAATAATTCCTCATAAGATTCCAAACCCTACCTCTATAATCAACCTATTACATACCATCATGGTTTTTCTTTCTAAGTGTCTACTGAATATTTATCAATGTTTCATTGACAGCCCTAATTGTTATGCTTATTAATATACACTTATCTCATAATATACACTTATTACAATACTTATTTTTGGAAAGAATTAAAAGACATTGCAATAATGCCATTCCCCTAGTTATTCTTTCCCCTCCTTAACAATGTTGGAGAACATAAAGTATATTTTAAAGGTAAAGGGGCATATAGGCATTTTACTAAGAAATTTAGAGGTGAAAATGCTAGGAGTGTGGAGAATAAGAATGTATATGGAAGGAGATGAGAAAGGGAGATTAAGAGTAGGATTTTATTGGGATATAAGAAAAGGCCACTACAGGACTAGAGATAGATATTCCTCCCTCCGCTTAATCAAGCAAGAGATTTAAGGTAACAATTTGGGTGGATTAATTAGTGTCTTTTGAAATGATGGGATCTCAGTGGCCTGGTATATGATTGCTCTCAGAAAAATAAAAGGGACAAGCAACTCAAAGATGGAAGTAAAGGAGTATTTGCTTCTAGGTAGGATCACCCAGCACACAGAGATTTTAGGGCAGAGAATGAAGAAAGAACTCTTCATAAAGAAACTGGACCTTGCATGCCGGATAGCTGACTGGAGGGACTCTAAAAACTAAGGAGAGAAAGCTTTTGTAATTGGACCCCAAGTACCAGAGACCAAAAGAGAAGTCTGAAGGATCTGTTGAGGAGAATTCATCACTTATCTCAGGTAGTTGTGGCCAGGGACAAAAATAACCCTCCAGAGAACTAGTAAAATTTCAACTTTCAAGACCAGAAAGTGCAGCACCGATTTTTGAAAGCATAAACCAAGAAGAAAATTTTATGCCCCTTAATTTGCTTCTGTCTCCTTCAAACTCCAACCCTGAAGGGTGAAAAATTGAGTGCAAATAGGAGTAAGAGGAGAAAAAAAAGAAAAGAACCTAAACAATTCACAAGAGATTAGCTAAGTAATTAATTTGGCTAGATTTATAACACTAAAGAGAAAATGAAGCAATTAGATTTAATAGATTGTTTTCAATTTCCAGTGGAAAACACACACACATTTGTATGCATAGATGATAAATTTTTAAGGGAAGAAAAAGCTTGATCATAGATTAGATAATGAATAGAGGAAGGTTGGATTTCACCAAAAAGAAGTCCTTTTTATGTGGCCAGTATATTATTTTTTCATATTCTTGACAAGTCATCACTTAAATATCATTATCTTCTTAACATGCCTCATGTTCCCTATGCCACTTTCACTCTCTATTACTATCCAATTAATAAAAATATCACTGCTTGTCTTTTTGTCCAGCCATTTTTAGTCAGGTAAAAATATCATAATTATATAGCTTAGAGGTTGTGGACTGAAGTACACTGATGTATTTGAAATTTCCATAAAACTAATGCCTATGCCACTCAAGATGAGAAGTTTTGTATTACCAAGAAAATTTATTTCTTCATCTGTATTTCTAATATAGTTGCGGTTATTTCACAAATAAGATCATAGACAAACATGATCAAGTGCTTTCTATTCACATACCAAATGAAGGACATAATTTATTTCCACAAACAACCATGTGAAAATAATACCACAACACATCACTGTTAACCATCACAAGCCCAGAGGCCTAAGCTCTTAAACTGAGTTGATACCCAGCTGCTCACTTGAAAATTCATTAAAAATATATAAATATAGATATAGATAGATATAAATGGAGATCTCAAAATATGGTTGGTTACCTCCATATTGTAGTCGCAGCGACTTTCCATTATCAAAGACATATTTGTTGAAACATGAATATAAAAGGATTTGTAATTGAAGTACGGCTTTGATATATTTAATAGGATTTAAAACTGCCATCCTATTTTAATAGGCAATGTTTTATGTGCATTAGCAGTAATATAATAATGCCTCTTCCGTGTGCTCTTGCCATTAGTACTTTTTTCCCTCCTTTTCTTTTAGTTAATCTTAAAACTTTAATGTAATCCAAACACATTAACATCTTTTTCTCCCCTCACTGTTCTTGAACAGAAGGGAGCTTTGACATGAACTTTCCTTAATTGAAAGGCAGTTAACTATACAACTTGATCGGTACTTTTCCTCCAATTCTACCTGCCTATTGATTCTTATATGTTCTTTCTAGCCTTGGAAATGCTTATGGTCACTGAAGTTGTTTGACTGGAATAATGAAGGCTATCAAAATGAGTTAGAATGCAGAAAATCAACAGGGAATGAATTTCATGTACTTCATTCTCTTATGTGCTCCTAGGCCAAGCCATTTCTGATGGCATTGAATTAAAATGAAAAAAAAAAAACAATGAACACACCATCATACGACCTAATAATGGCAGAGTTATTGGCATTATTACAAAAACTCTTCCGTATTATCTCATGTATTTTTTCTCATTTTCTCTGATTCACAAGATTCAGATCATTTTATTATGGTATTTCAGTATGACTTTTAACTTTGTCCTTGTAGAGTGTGGCATATAGGAACATGTCAAGAAAAGTTAATCAAGCTACTGGGAATTACCTGATTGAATTCCCCAAATGTAGTCTTACCTGGATTGCAGTTAAATATACAAACACACAGCTCTAAAAGAGCAATAGAGAAGGAACACCTTGCCTTCAAACAGCAGGAGAAATCTGTATGGTTTAGTGATCTCGGATTCTGAGCTTTAATAGACCACATCTGAAACAATACTTTCACATTCTTTCAGGAGTAGCTCTAGGTACTTATTTCATTATTTTCACGATCTGTAAACTGAACATACTGAACTCAGAGACCAGCTGGGTTGTTTCTCTTGTTCAAGCCACCTGAGCTCCATCAAAGCTCAGGTGGCTTGGGGTTTCTGGGACTAGGTAGGTTAATCTAAAATTCTTTTAGAAGTTAGACAACATACCAGGTCTCAGTATTGAGGCTGCTTTATATTGACCCAATAATTAAATTTTTATTATAATTATAATATACAAAAAATTATTATATCCTGGAAATAGCCCAGACACTTGAATGTTTTTGCTACTCTAAAAATTTTTTGTATCAGGAGCTTATTAAAGCCTAAAGGTTACATTTATACATAGTTGTTTACCACTTGAATTTTCTATTAACTTAAAGTTTCAGTTGTTTATATTAAACTAAGCTGCTAATCATTATCAACCAGAAATTTTCTTGATATAAAATTGAAAAGTTGTTAGCTATTTTATCTATATCTTATTATACCTGAGCTTTATGGAATGAATGTCAAATTTAATTCATTTATAAAATAAATTTTGGGTGTCCATTTGTGTAAAATGTATATATTTTTCACATCCACATTTCAGACAAATAGATATGCTTTAAAAAGCAGCTTTAATAAAGAGGATGTTGCAGGCTTGTTTCTTTTAAAGTATTGTGCACGAGACTAACATTGGCTTTTAATCAATAGAAACCTCTCCAATGTATTGACCTTTTTTCAGGGCTTAATTACTTAATTCACTTGTTTCAATATATAAGGAAATTACATATGTGAATTCTAATTCTTTCAGAATATATGCTATTTTTAGATAGGAGAAAGAGAGATTGACTTCCTGAAAAGATTGCTTACTGAAAGGTTGTAAAGAGAGTATTAGACACTATATTAAAACCATGACTTTATACACAGAAAATGTTTTTATAAAGACAAAACCAAAAACTTGTTTCAGAGAGTGGTATTTTGTTCCTTGTATCTTATAACCCAAGTATACTAGAAAAGATTTCCTGAAAAACTGATTCTTATAATTTTAAATTTTATATGTAAAGAAAAAATGGAATGTTAGAAAGGGTGAAAAATCATAAAATTTGTAATCTACAAATCAAAAATCACAATACATGATCACAAAAGGTTTATTTCAGCAATGCAGGTTTGGCTTAACATTCACTAATTAATTAAGATAATTCACCATGTTAAGTGATTAAAAAAAAACTTATGGTCATTTCACAGATGCAGACAAAAGCGCTTAATAAAATTCAGTACACACTCATTATAAAAGGTCTCACCAAACTAAATATTGAAGTAAACTTCCTCAGTCTGACAGGATGGAAGTACCGATAGCTAACATCCTCCTCCAGGGGTGCAAAGCTGGATGCTTTCTTCCTCAAATTTAGAATAAAGTATGTAAACTCACCTCAGATATAATAATTAAATATTATGCAGGAGATCAAAGGCACTACAACTAAATAAGCAAAATAAATAGCCTACAGGCTGGAAAACAAGAAGAAACACATAATCAAAAGTTTTAGATCACATAATCACCTTTGTAGAAAATCTTAAGGAATCCACAAGAACAGCCATGCAATTAAAAAATGAGTGGGGTAAGATCACAGAATACAAGATCCTTATATAAAAGTCCATTGTATTTCTACACATTGAACTAGAAGTTAAAAATTTTAAATATCAATAATAGTGTCAAAAATGAAATGATTAGTGATTAACTTTACAAAAGATGTATGAAACATGTATGCTACAAACACGGAGAGAAGGTAAGGAACACCTAAATAAAGGAAGAGATGCTATGTTCATGATCAAAAGGTATGATATAAAAGATACACATTTTTATTAAACTGATCTATAGGGCAAATGCAATCCCGATCAAAATCCAGTAAGGTTGTCATAAAAATTGACAAACTTTCTAAAATGTATATGCAAATGAAATATTATATGAATGTTAAAAAAAAATTTGGATGCTGGGCATAGAAGCCACAGGGCATAAATCTGCAATGAAGTAAAAAGCTAACCTTTTCAAACAATATTGCTTCTCTCTCACCAACTTTATATCTCCCTGTATGGCCCCGGAAGATGACTGGTTAGCCAGAGACGGGTAAGATTCCTCAAGGGAGGAACAACCTAAGACAGGCACAGTCGCAGGGGGGCCATCAGGTGAGAAATTGGGGATCAACAGAGGTGAGGCTTAGAACCTCACCCCCCTGTTTTGAGAGAAATCTTCTGTATCCGTGGATGTTTTGTTGCCCTTGTCTAGCTTGGATTAATACTTAGTCTATAGGCACAGACCTGATCATCTATATTTGCCCTCTTACAGCACTAAACTATGTTTTCTACCTTTATCTTGCATCTACCTACCACTTCAGCATTTTATTTAAAATAATAATAATAATAATAATAATAATAATAAGGGAGAAATGTGGGATTCACATATAAATCAAGTATAAAAATCAAACGAATAATCATAATTGACCTGATTGTTTATAGTTCATGATGCGTGATCAAAACCAAAAGTTTCTGTGATGACTGCCCTTGCACTGTTCACCATGTAAGAACTTATTCACTATCTAAGAACTTGTTCACCATGTAAAAACTTGTTCGTTATGCTTCAGAAGAGTGGAAACTGTTGAGAATTAGGCTTGGAGTTGATTAATGATTGTGCATTGAGTCCCCTATACAGAATTTTATTGTTGTTAGCAACCATATGATCAATAAATATGAGAGATGCCATCTCAAAAAAAAAATGAGATCAATGGATTATAAACTTTTGAATTAAATAAAAATTTTGGGGTCTACTAAATTAAAAATAAAAACTTGGAGGAATTACCCCACCTGATTCTAAGACTTAGGATACAGTTGTAGTATAAGCAGGTAAATATTGGCATTAACATAAATAGGTTGACCAACAGAATAGAAGAGAGTGTCTAGAAATAGAACTACACATCTACAGTCAAATAATTTTCGACATAATGCCAAAGTAATTCAATAAGGTATTTGTAATCTTTTCAACAAATCGTGCTAAAAATTGGCTATTTGTATTTTTAAAAGAGATCTGTATATTTACACCATAAGTAAAAATCAACATGAAATGAAACATAGACCTAAGAGTAAGTGGTTAAATTATAAAATTTCTATAAGAAATCATTTAAATATTCTGTATAACCTTGGCTTAAACAAATAGTTGATATGTCACGAAATGCATAAACCAAAAAAAAAAAAAGGATAAATTTAGACTCCATCAATACTATAACCATTTTTCTCTTCAACAACACTCCTAAGAAAATGAAAATGCAAGATACAGACTTGGAGGAATTATTTGGGAAACATCTATGTCATAAAGAGCCTGCATCCAGAATGTGTTTAGAACTTTATAACTCAAAAGAATACAGACCACCCTATGTAAACATAGGCAAAAGTTTTAAAAGACCATCAAGAAAGCACATTTAAAGATGATCATTAGTCATTGGAGAAATGCAAATTAAAACTCCATACCCCATGGAATCACTAAAATTAATAAGACTGTTACCAAGTGTTGACAAGGTTGTAGAATAAAAGGCACTCTCAAATATTGCTGGTAGAAACACGCAAACAGTATGGCTTCTTCGGAAAATAGCTTGGCAGTTTCTTACACAGTTAACATACACTTACAGTATAATCCAGCAATTTCAACCCTACATAATTACTCATGAGAGATGAATATATTTAAAGATTTTTACTTTGAAAGTTAATAGCAACTCTATTCATTGTAACTCCAACCTGAAAATAACCCAATGTTTGTCCACTGGTGAACGGGTAAACAAAATGTGGTATATTCATACAACGAAATACTACTTGGGAACAAAAAAGGAACAAACCAACAATAGATGCAAAGACATGCATGAATTTCAAGCACATTAGACCAAGGGAAAGAAGACACAAACGACTGCATTGTGTCATTCCCTTCATATGGCAGTTTGGAAAAGGCCAAACTGTAGTGACAGAGAGCAGGTTAGCGATGCCACAGAGTCAGGGTGTGGTGGGAGAGGATTGACAGCAGAAAAAAGTACAAGAAAAGGTTTGAATGATAGAAATATTCTGTGTCGCAATTGTGGTGGTGATGGAAACACTACTATATATAACTGTAAAGACTCATAGAAGTGTACAAGTAAAATAGATGAATTTTACTATATCTAAATTGCACCTCAATAAAATAGGCAGATAGAAAATTTGAATGTTAGTATATAGGTAATAGCCCTTCAAAAGTAGAAAGAACATCCCCAAATAAAGCATTTTACTTTAAATAAAGTTAGCTTTACTAAAAACTCACTGTATTACTCTTTTTTTTAAAAAAATAGTATTTTACAAGAACCACTAAAAACTTGATCACTAATGCATTTCTTGGGAGACGCCGCTCACATTAGTGCCTTCTGAGTTTTGCGCTCCTCTCAGGGACCATGCTCCCTCCTGTGCCCTTGGCTGCCCAGAATCTCTTTGGAATTCTGAGACCACTTAATCTTAGGCAGTAATATGAGACCTATTAACTCTAGTCTGAAATCAGTTTTCCTAATATTCTGTAAACATGAACCAGATTCACATAAAGACACCGATAACTCATAATAGATAAATGTCCCCAAGGGTTATATACATGCACAATTTTACATATTAAGTTACATTTACTTAATACAATAAGGTTTACAAAATACTTTCACCAAATATTAGCTCATTTGATCCTATTGTCCTGTGAAATAAATGGCAAGCCGTATCATTATCTTCATTTCAGAAATGACACGACAGAGACTCATACACTTTTTCGCTATGGAAATATTCTAGTTTATCTAAACTGATGATATTTCGGTAATTGTCTGGAACTCTTGTTAAGGACTGATATTTAGGGGCAACCTGTCAAATGGCTTTAAATCCCAGTTTGTAGATAAACACGCATATTATGTTTTTATACTTAAACCAGCTTCTTCATGTATTTAAGCAAACCTGAATAATGGATACATATTACTTGGCAGTCTTTAAGTCAAAGGTCTAATATTTGCAGGTATTAATAAAAATATTATAAATAGCATACTTGTATTAAAAATTATTAGGCTGTTATTTTCCCCATCTGTCTAAACTCACTATCATAACAGCAAGAAGTCATGAGATGTCTGTAAGCTTTAGCAGTTTAGAAAGTTATATGATATCTTTCAACTCATCAGAGTATGCTAATTTTATGACTGTGTTAATTTCCTAAGTGACAGACATTATGAAAGTGCTGAACAGAATAGATTGTGATTAGGACAACAATGATTTTAATGGAAAGAAGGTCCGCAGCTGCATAAATAGCACAAGGCAAGTGGAGAGAGTCACGCCAGAAGTGATACACCCTCTGACATGGGATTGATTGTCTAATGACAGGGCCAGACATCAGAAAGCAGGGTGCTCTGGCCCAGACCCTTCACTGACCTTCAGTATTACTATAAAGAAGGCAATATTCAACTGCCACACCACTTTAATGTTCAATGATAAAAATCAAGTAATTCATCTGACTAGAATATTGGTTCATGCTTGAATCACTATGAATTTTACAGTCATTTTGCCTTCCTTGAGACTCAGTACTCCTTCACTCAATCTGTAAATATGCAAACAAAGTTTAAAAATTGCTTCTCAATAACATCTAGCATTTTTTTTTCCTACAAAACATGTAGCCCGTTTTACAGAATTAATATGCAAATAGTCAAAGAACAGTTCTGTCTAGCCTCTGTCCATCTTTATGTAACACTAGAGGTTAATTGACTCTTGGTCATGGAATCCAATGACCTTCTCAGTAAACTAATTCTTTTTTTAGTTTCCCCTCAGTTATTTGATCACTATCAGCCTTGATTCTTGAAACTTTCTCCTCCCTTGATTTCTGGAACATTTTTACCTGCTAGACTTTCTTTCTCTTATAAAACTTCTGGGTGTCTTCTCTGGTGCCTCTGACTTCTCCAGCTCCCCAAATAAAGGTAAATTCAGAATCTCTTTCTCTTCTCTTCTTTTATATTTTATTCCCATCTCTTACTTCTATACTATACCTTGGAAGTATTCTTATTTCTGAAAGCATTGATTATCTCTCTTTGTACCTAATAATATATATCAATAACCCAGTCATAGTTTAATTCTATTCATACATTTTACCTGTAACTTTCCAGATGTCTCTATATCAGTAGCCTTCCAAATAGATAAAGTAACATCAAAAATAGAATTTGTTATTTTCCTTCCACATTTATCTATAAATCACTTCATCAAATTCCTAGTCATCCTGGCTCAAAACCTTGAATTGTGCCTCCCTTTACTTGCTACAGTCAATGAGGTGATACAGTGTCCGACTTCCTCTGTAACTGTGTCAATTGTACCATCTCTCCATTCTGACCATAGCTATTCTCTCATACTAATAAAAATCTCTCTCTCCAGTTTTGTTCAGAGTTGCTAAAATAATCCTCCTGAAACACAAATCTTCTTTATAATTCTGGTACATATGTATCTTTGATAGTCTATTGCCTACAGGATTCAGAATAAAGTACTCTCTCTAAACTATGACCATGGCTGATGATATTTTTGCCATTTGCTTACATAGCCTTTTGCTCAAACTAACTTTCAACATCCACTGGTCCTCTTGAATATTTCCTACTTCCCAATTTCCCTCACTTCTTTATGGTTCTCTTTGTCTTGTAGAATAACTCTCCATTTCCTTTCCCCAAGCACATACCCAATCTTGCTTTTCCCTCACAAATGCCATCATCACATTTTACATTGTTCTCAGATGGACCTAATCCCTTTGACTTCTAATATCACAAAGCATTTTATCCATGAATCACTTTTGGTGTGGTTGCCATTTTTTGATACTGTTGTAAACCTCTTGCCAGTCAAAATATGGCTCATCTTTCAGTGAGTTTCAGAAAAAGAACATAGTCATTTCTTGACTATGTGTAAACACAGAAAAATCTGATGTATGTCAGTAGCTATCAGTTGCACTGACGAACAAAACAGAACAAAACAAAGTCCAACAAACAAAAGCAGAAGGCAAAAGAAAAAGAATAAAACTAACAAAAGTCATCTCCCATTTCAAACCATTTAAAAAATTGCCAAGAGAAGTACTACATGTCTACTATCATCAGTTTTTGGTCTTTTGTTATTACAGAAATCTACTTCCTGTTGGAATCAGAATAAACAAAGATAGCAAACAGTGTAGCTCCTAGTTTAAGAGGGAGGCCTGAGCACAGGCGTTGCCCAGGCTAAGCTGTGTGAGCCCCACTGCTGTGACTTAAGAGTGCCTAGGATGTGAAGGAATGAGGACGTTAGCAGATGACACTGCAAAGTCAGGGAAGGGGGAGGGGGTGGGAGTGTTTGGGTGCATAATTCGAAAAGAAACAAAGAATACACAAATGAAAAGACAGTAGTTAGAGTGGGAGTCATTTTTCTGAGAGGAGTTTTGGAGAGAATTCAAATCCAGAAACCACAGGATCACAAGTTTGAAAAGGGAAGTGAAGGAAGAGCCATGTGAATAATTGAAGGGCAGCAAAAAAGAGAACATTTCCACTTATGCTACTCAGTCTTCTCCTTCACTGCCCGTATAAGCCTAAAACTGGCAGCTGTGGTGTTTTCCTCACAAGAAACTTGAAATAATTCAGAAAATGCAGTTTTAAAAAGATTTCATAGTTAAGGAGGAGAGAAAATTTTAGAGTCATTACAAAAAGATGTAAGCTTCCTGCCTTATTAAGAATTTATCAAAGGCTAATCGAAATTCTGGAAAAATAAAAATCTATCCTAGAAAACTCACTTACCGCATAATAGGTGCTTTTACTTTAATTACCTAAACTTTACATATGAACATATTACTAAAATTATGACCCATTGAAAGAAAAAAAAATCATGAAGGGAGGGAAGCACATAGAGAAATACATACACACTTCTTTTTAAAGAAGAAAAGTATGAAGAACTCTGGAAAAAGAACATTTGGAAATTAAAATTGAGAACACATTTCAGAAAGTTTATGTAAAAGTAAGAAAAAGTGAAGAAAACCAGAGGATTTCATTTATAAGCAGCCCTACATTTTAATAATAAAAGCTCCTGAAAGAGAAAAGCAAATAAAATTATAAGAGAAAAATTACAAAAGAAGCACAAAATCATTCCATGGATGTGGATAAAAACCTGTTTTAAGATTAACAGTATCTTCTGAGGGCTCAGCCTAATCAATTTTTTAAAAGTCTCATGCTGCGAGAGAATATGATGAAATTTTGTAGTACTAAGGATAGAAGAAAAGACTGTAAAATCTTCCAGAGGACAAAAATATACTCAAGTTTCATCAAAATATTAAGCATCAGGTGGCACTGGGCTCCTGAACTGCAGTACTCATGGCTACGATGGAACAAAGCACTGGAACACTGCCAAGAGATAGTTTTCAAAAAGCAATTCTGTGTCCAGTCAAAAAGTATGGGGATAAAAGAATTACAATTCTAACACGGAAGGTCGTAATGCCTTTGCCACTCATAAACCCATACTTAAAAAGCCAAAACTATATACATGTTTTAGAAAGTATGATAAAATGAAGGAAAATTGTGGCAGAATGTTAGGTGAACAACAAAATCTTGATTACATTTGAAAGCCAAAATACTAATCTAATACACATACTGTGGTTGTCTATTGCTTCATAACAAGATACTTCAAAACTCAGTGGCATAAAACAATTTTATTAGACTCATGGATTCTGAGGGCCACTAATCTGAATAAGGCACAGGCAGTGGGCTTGTCTCTGTTCTTTGCAATCTGGGGCCTCATCTACAAGACCCAACAGCAGGAAGCTATTAATTGTCTGGAAGAGTTTCACTCACATGTATAGTGTTTAATAGTGGCTTTCAGCTGAGACATCACCAAAGGCTGTTGCCAGGACATATACATGACAGTTCAATGCAGCCTGGGCTTCTCCTCAGCATAAAAACTAGGTCACAAGTGCAAATATACCAAAGGAACCAGGAAGACACTGAACTGTCTTTCTCAAAGTAGGTCTGGAACTTATAAGTGGCATTTCTGCTCTAATCACAAGCTTGTCCAGATTCACAGAGAGGGAACATCTATGCTGTTGATTGGTAACAGTGACCAATAATATGAAAGTGGATGCTTTACTGTGAATTTTTTAGGGAAGTTCCTTGGTTCATTGGGAAAAGGCCTTTATGTTATTCCTATTTTCTTGTTTTTCAAACCAGGACATGGATATGATTATTAGAATAATAGTAGCTGTTTTAGAATATTAGGCAATCTGAAGATGCATGTGGCATCTGCACTCAGTCATTTAACCAAAAAAAATGCAAGCACTTTTAATACACAAGCCATGAGCTTAGGCACCAGAGAGACACCAGGGAGTTGAGTAGAGGAGTGACTTGATATATTTTATTAAATGTTTTTTGCATTAGCTTTTGTATTTAAAATAGACTGTAGGATGTAAGAAAATGTAAAAGAAGGGAGAAGAGTTGATGATGTCTTTAGAACTGGAGTTGGTAGCAGAGGCAGCAAGAAGTGTGATTTTGTATATAGTTTTAAGGCAAAGCAAACAGAACTTGCTGAAACACTGAATGTGGAAGTAGGAAAGCAGAGAAAGATTTCAGGATGAATTCAAGATTTTTAATTTAAGCTACTAGGAATAATAGGCTTGCCTATTTTCTGTGATGGAGAAGATTGCAAGGAGAACAGTTTTGAGAGAGGAAATTTTCTAACAAGTTCTATATTAAATGTGAAATGCTTATTAGATTTCTAAGAGTAGAAATGTGGTCTTGGGTATATTAATCAGGATTCCAGAACTAGAGTTATAAATAAGGAATTCATCAGTTATATGTGTTATTTCCAGTTAAGAAAGATAATAAGTTATTAAGAGAGTGAATGTGGATAGGAGAGAGAGGATTCTAAATTATTCCAGAGTTTAGAAGTTGGGGAAATGAGAATTAACAAGCAAGGGAGACTGAAGAAGAAGAGCATGTGGAGTAGGAAATAAAAATTATTGTATCCTTGAAGCCAAGTGACGAATGTGTTTCAACAAGGGAGTAAGCAATAAACTTTGTCCAACACTGTGATTCCACAAGAAAGAGGAGGGATGAGAGTTTTCCATGGTGCTTGGTAATGTAAAAACATCATTACAGTCATTGACAAGAGAAGGTCCACTGAAGTGATAAGGGCAGAAGCCTGATAGGGAAAGAATCAAAAACTTGGCAACAAGTACAGAAAATTGTCATACTGAGAAAAGTACAGAAAAAGGTGGAATGATGAGGATTTTTCTATTATGAGAAATTATTGGTTGTTTATATGTTGCTAAAATGATCCAATAGAAAAATGAAGTGTGTAGGAGATAGTGCAATAGCTAGAGGGAGTTGACACAGTATGCATAAGGAAATTAGCAGAAGTGATGGGATTATGAAAAAGGAAAGTGGTCTGCCTTAAGAGCATAAAAAATTCATCCGCAGTAAGAGAAGGGAGGCAGGGAATATGTAAAGTATGCATGTTGGAGAGTAGGTGGTAGTATATACTGTGGAACTTCTCTTTGGAAAATAAAAAGTAATGTCATCAACTGTGAGGAAGGAGAAGGAAGTAGGGGAGGGATGAAAATAGGAAGCAAAGTATGAATTATCATCTAGAAGAACCAAGACATGCATGGAGCAGCAAAACATGATAGAATTAGTGTAGCCATCACACTCCCGTTTGAGGCTTGTGGTCATGATTTTTAAGTGACAAAGTCAGAGTGAGGGTTTCTTCATTCTTGTTCAGCAGCACGGCTGTCAGTTGAATTTAGCCAGAACTGGAGCTTTGCATGGTGAGCCGACAGAGTGAGGAGAAAGGCAGTGAGTCCAATATCGAGGTTGGCAAGGTGGATGGATGGACTTGCCCAATGTTTATGTCAACTTCCTCCTAAGGCGCCTCCTGATATTGATGTGGCTGTAAAGGTAAAAACTGCATTTCCCAGATGCCCTGGGATATAAGCCCAGATGCAAATTAGGATCTACAGTAAATCTATTACTGAGAGAGAGAGAGAAGCTTTCCTCCTGCTGCTTTTGTCTGTTTCCTGCTGGCAAATAAGGTTGTGGAGCTTGGGGATTCTCAGCAGCAACATTTTAGTGTTCAGTTAATATTGAGGGAAGTTTCAGCAGATGGTGGCCAGACTTAATGTTAATGCATCCATTTAACAAACATTATATGTGTTGAGAAACATTTGGAACAGCAGTTTTTCTGACCCTGAATTCCGAAACTTTTGTTCACAACCATAGATCATAGTTTATGCTCTTAAATATATAGTTCAGTGTTACCTCCTAATTCCTTTTTTATCCTAATTGTAGAAGAGTAGCTTTATAGTTAATCAATCGGTTGTAACTTTTTAGTATGCCACTGGCCAGTGTCTGTGCCCACTTAGGGTGACTTCATATACCAGCTGTCCTGAACAGTCCGGTGTTGTAGATTATTCTATTTATTATTAGTACTTGCTTTTACTTTCTAAAATGTTCCAATAAAAATGATAATATTTATAATCACTGTAACCCTTTTGAAGCCCAGCTCTAAAGAATGTGAATAGTCTTTTAATCAATGTCACAAGAAGAATTTGAAGATCCATTTTAGATATGAAGGGCTCAATGAAAATAAGATTGAAAACACTTTTTCTATACTTTCGCAGATTTTCTCATTGAATTTCATTTGTAAACCTCAAATAAAAAATAACGAACATATGTTCTATATAATTTCATGATTTATAAGATAATATTGACAATTGTTTGGGCACATAGCATATTTGAATACCTTTTCTAAAAGTAGGGTTTACTTTATTGTAGGAATCTTAGTGGAATACAGAAATCAAATCAAAAGTCAGATTCCTTTTTCAGACTCCCTTGTTGCTCAGCTGAGGTGAATTATCCAGGCTTCACAATCGGTGTATTTACCTAAGATCTTTGAATCTCAGTTGAGTAAAGCAAAAACCTGTGAAATCCATTCCAGGAGAATCGTAGCTGCTTCAAAGTTTTCCAGAAGTACTGGTGACATTCCACTGTGCTTGACTAGCTTTCAGGGATGATTCTGTCCATTTTAGAGTTTTAATATGTTTCTGTTAGCTTCAAGTAGTCAGAATTGTTTTCTATTTTAACAACAAAGAATGTCAATTTTATGACAACTACAGTAAATATCTATAGTGGTGTTTGATTTGTTTATTCATGTTGCCTAAAAATAAATGAGATAGTTTGAAAATGGACTGGGAAGGGAGAAGAAAATGCAGTCAATGTCAAATTTAAAATTTGGAAGCAAATTTTTAAAGAAAATAGCAAATCATACAAAGGGATCATATTCAGGCAGTAAATTGTAGTTTAGAGTGGTATATTTATTTATTACTTCTTGATAACATTACTTATCAGATGAGCTTTCCCAGCTCTAGATATTTGAAGAATAGCATTTGTTTATGTACTGATTATAACATCTTATAGAGCAAAGAAGATGTTTTAAAATCACATTTCCATATGAAACTCCTCCAGCAACTATGTTTTTCCAAAGAATCTGATTCTCTGAATTTATTTCCTTTTCTATTAAGTATTGTAATAATGCCCAACATAAAGAATTACTGAGATTAATTGAAGCATATTTAAATACTTTAGTATAGTACCTCATTTGTTAATCTCTCTTCCTCTTGCTTTTCTGTAAATTTGAAGCAATTTTAACAACAAATTTGATTTACTCTGCTATGACTTCAAATGCTAATAACATTTTGTATACAGAATTAACATATTAATAATTTATTTGTATGCTGCTAGTGTCAGCATGAGTCATTACCTCCATGTTTCATCTTCTCAGAATAAAGGTTAAATTTTTTAAATATGTGTAATATTTCAACTATATCATTTGCTAATTTGTTCATTTATCTTTAATCAAATGATATTTCTTGTTACTGCCCTTCACAAATAACTTCATATATTCTACCAACTTCACTAATACATTGACTAAGTATTCCAGTATTTGCTTTCCCCATATCAACTTCCTTTTTCTATTTTTGAATTTTGCATTTTTTCTTTCAAGTGTGTTTGAAGTCATTTTCAAAACCCAGCTTTTTGTCATGTCCGAAATCGTAGAAGGGTCATTTTCCAAATTAGCATTTTTTAATTACTATTTATTCTCAGGATCTTTTGCCTTTTCTGAGTTGGAAGGGTTTATTCCATTTTTCACTGGAATAAAGACATATTATAATATTAAGAACTGAGATATATCTAGGAGTTATATTTCCAGCTTTGCTTATTTCCCTTATAAATGAAAGTCCATATAAATATTGTCATGTGTACCAGTTCAAATGGTTAGAATTTTTTTCTGACTGAAACTTGTATTCATTTCAGAAACAGTACCTATTTTGTAATCCAGGCTTATAGCTCATGGTATTTGTATATGTTTTGTTTTGTTTTTTAATTTTCATATAATTTTAATTTATAGAAATGATCTCCCTTAAACCAAAATGCCCAAGATAGTTAGGATTCCTTTGTATGAGAGACAGAAAGTATTTAAGTTGAAAATGTGAACATTGTGTTAAAACCTGAACTGTTTTTCATAAGGTACATGAATGATTTGAGGAGTAAATTATACATTCTGGTTTTGAGAGATTTTAGTCATACAGCAGGAATCAGCAGTGATTGGACTGCAGTTGTACAAAAGTGTTAAGTGGAACTCTGGCAGTGTATTCCCAAAGCCCTCAGGAACCAAACCTGGAAGGGGTTATCTACCTGGTGAATGATGAGAGCTTTTTTATAAAAAAAACTATCTAATGACTACATGAAATGGGTTTGATGCTAAACACAGAATATGGACCGACCTGTCCCTATAGAGAGCAATTTGAGTTATCATCTTGTCTCTACCATCCTTTAAGAACCCCATGGAAATTATCTCCTCTGTCAGCTGTGACATTCATATATTCGTGGCTTGGAAGGCAACATGTTAGGAAGTAACTTTTCTCAAACATTGAGGATTTTTTTAATTATCTCAGGATCCTGTAAAATTGTAGATTCTGTTTCAGGTGAGTCTGGGTGGTCTTTAAAGGTCTGCATCTCACAAGCTCCCAGGCAACACTGACACAGCTAGTCCACAAGTAACTTGGTCCACAGATTGTTTGAGTATCAATCAAGAGTGAAAGGAATAAAGAAACACCAAAAGAAAAGAATACTGAGAAAAAGAAATACTTCATCATAACTTTCTCTGTAGCAGTTTCCTCATCTACAAATTGGGGATGATACTGTACTTCAATGAACTGAATACAATACTACACAAGACGTATCATTATGTACCAGAGATGGAAAATAGTTTTCAATTAAATTAATACATGACACATGAGCAACAGTACTAGATAACATGTAATTGTTGCTTTGAAGTTTCTTTCAAATATTCCAGGCATTTGGCACTTCTGCTTTTAGTAGCACTGCTTTGTCCATGACAGGGTTCCTTTTGTATGTTTCAGCAATCAAGTATTATACAGCCTCAAAGCAGTGAGTCTCAAATTTTAAGCATACAAACCACTTGGAGAGCTTGTTAAAAAAGCAGATTTTAATTTAGTAGGTCTGGAATGAGGCCTAAAACACTACATTTCTAACAAGCTGACAGCTACTTGCAAAAACACTGTGAGAAGAAAAGGCATAAAGCACTCAGTTGAGGCTTCCAAGGAAATACAGAATGTGTCATTTTTCAAACAGCCAAGATTTGCTTCACTTTCTGTTATTCACAAATTGTTCTATTTCTGTGCCTTTCTGGGTATAAAGAAATTTTCTCTTACAATGCTAAACCAGAGGTTATTGTTTATGAAGACACTTAAAACACATACAGTACCGGTAAGTACCAAGCTCACCTGAGATGGCAGCAGAGCGGAGGGCTATGACTGAAGTGGTGCATGGAATGACAATGTGGGACTAAACCTGAGCCTTGCTCTCCTTGAAAGCAGACACAGTTGAGAAGTCCCTGCACCATTTCGTGCCCCAAGAAATAGGCTGACGGCAAAAGACCACGCTGCCCTCTGATACTCCAATGCAAAACCTGCCTTCATTCTTCCTTGCCTCCCTTAGGCACCACGGCCTCTTCCTTCACGCTGAGGCTTTCCTCAGTAACGGATGTCTGCCCTATTGTCATAGCTGGAATGAAATCATCTGCTTAATTATTCGGTTTATACTGTCTTCCACAGCAGAGTGTTTTCAGAGTATAGCATAATGGATAAATGTGTGAAGCCTAGAGTCAGATTAATTAGTTTTTAGCCCCAGTTCTCCTGCTTATTAGCTGTGTAACCTTAGACAAGAGACTGAGCCTCCCTAAACCTCCATTTCAACATAACTGAAAGAAGGATAATGAAGTATTTTTTATCCAATGACATCTCTTTCCTGTTCAAAAACCTGAACGCTCCCATTTCCCTTAGGTGAGAATCAGAAGCCTCTTCCTAGGCTTCAGTGCCTCTTGAGACAGCCCCTGCTGCTGTTCCCCAGGATTTACACGGGCATTACCCTGGCTCCTTCTCAGCATTCTGGTCTCTGTTACAATGCTACATTCTCAGAAAGGTAGAATCCTTTCTCTGAAATCCTTCTCTGAAATACTCCTTCCCCTCATAACTATCTGTTCCCTTCTTATGTTATAACATTTCCATATCTGCCAATTTAATGGTTTGTTCACTGTCTTACCTCATGAGAATATAAG
This sequence comes from Manis javanica, assembly GCF_040802235.1. NCBI lineage: Eukaryota > Metazoa > Chordata > Mammalia > Pholidota > Manidae > Manis > Manis javanica. Next base: position 120,625,959 of record NC_133160.1, on the reverse strand, counting down.
CTCCAAATGGGGCAAACTACAAAATTTGCAGATTCCAGTGCAAAATGAAAATGTGACATTAGTTTGCTAAAAAACTGGTATTAAAATTTAAAGCTTTCTTCTTTTCTCTATTGTCTGTTTCAGCTTTTCATGGTATTTTTATTTGTAATTTGATGTAATTTTAAGTAAAGAAATGTCTTAATTTTAAAGTATTAGCAATGAATTTTACCATTCACCTTTCTATTATACAATGCCAGTTTAAATGAAAATATGAGAGAATTTAACTCATGAAAAAAATCACAGGAATTACACAGTTCATATATACTGTTCTAACCAGAAGAGTGGAAGCATTATACAAGTCCATTCTATTTATCTGACTTTCTGATTACATGCAAATTCTACTAATGCTCTCTACCTTAAGCTGAGTGATGAGGAGGGGGGACTGAAAGGAAAAGGAACTATGAGTTACACTATTTTCCTATTCCCTTCTAGGTCATCATTTTCTGCAAATGTAGTTAGTAGCTTCCATCACTTACTTATCTTGTATGTGCTTTGAATCCCACTGAATCTATACTTCAATGGTCCACAATCCTGTGGTCCTGGGGCATCATAAGTACTTCATGTGAATGGTGCAGGAAGAAAACATGCATGTTCCATGTACCTCTGCTGATTGTGCTCTTTCTCCATTCTCACATCAGCCTCACATACAAAACACAAGTTCAACAATAAAATTTAAATTTTAAAGATAGTAAAAGGAGATAGTAAAAGGGAAGAATTCTGAACATGCAGCACAGGCCACGTGCATATGAAGCCAGCTTGGCTCTCTGAGCTCAGAAACTCTAAGACTGGTTCATTTCTGTACTATAGATAATCTGAACAATATCTAGGCATGCAGAAAATGAAGGGCTATTTTTGAATAAATGAAATAATGCATATTTATAGTGAGCATAAGTCCTTTGGAAAGTACCTGATACATAATAAGTTATCTTTTAAATACTGCTATTATTACTATTATTACATGTCAATAATTTCTAATTTTTACTTCCGGAAAATGAATAATATTTCCTTGACCAAATTTCTACTTCTGCATTCACTCTAATCTTAGGATTAGTTGATGTGGATTAAATGAGGGAAAACACAAATGAATGAAAGAATTTGACTTCCTCCCACTGGCTTCTCAAGAAAAAATTCTGGTGAAATATTAGACTGAATTAAGCGGTAAAAATACTACATTTGGGTTAAATACAGTTCAATTACCTATAGGTACATTGTGCTCAATTATCATAAGTAAATGTCATAATTTATGTATATTTGGTTTCTGAAAAATGTTAGCACTTCAATTTTACTATGTAACTCCAAACTTATAATAGCAGGGGAAGCTTATTGTCAAGATCATCTTTCAACTGTTTCCAAATGTCTTGGTTATAAAGCAATATCTAAAAATCTTTTTTTATGGGAGATTTCCAAGGCTGAGTGCACTAGCACAGTTAATGTTAACATTGGATGGGGAGCAGTTAGGCTGACATCTTCCATTTTTAAATAACTCAAAAGCCTAGATCCTCTTTTTAAGTTTTTTTTACAGAAGGTAGAGTTATATCTCTTGATCTTTCTGGCCAGATGCTTTTCTGGAATAATGTCAAATAAACTTCTAAATAATCAATCCAGAAATACTTGGAGAATGTCTCTATGGATGAGTCAAAGAAATAGGAGTAAAAAGGGAATGAAGAATGTATCAGACATTTTACCTTCACTTACATGATTTTTTAAAAAAGATTTCAATGAGATATATCAAGGCTGTATATATTTAAAGACCAGTATATATTTAGCTTAACATTTGGCTACTATATCAAAGGATAAAGAATTAAAAAACATAAAGTACAGATACTTACAATGCCTGTATGTTTATATTTCTCTCACATGACAGTCAAGCATCACCATAGCATCACCATAATGATGTGGTAGCTGCATGAACTTGGGGACTGTAAGAGAAAATAGGAAAATGTGTTCCTGGAGAACTGTGTTGTGCATGGTGTATCCTTCAGAATTATCTAATACTGAATCTGTGGGAGCTATTTTACAACTTGATTAATTGTCAATAATTGTTAACAATGCAAAATAATTCTTCTTTATACATATACAAATGAATTTGGCGTCCAGAGACAATCTGTACTCCTCAACTTTTGCCTCTATTTTCACATCCACTGTAATATTCCAGATCCAAAAATGTTATGTTCTTCAGATTCTCCTTTGAACTGATGGTTGACACCTTACCAGTTGCCTTATTAATAACTTAAACTCTTTAATATATGTTAATTTTTATATCTGTAAGGAATCATAATTTTTACCTCTAAAAATATTATATTTTAACAGGACTCAGGATCCCTTTATTATTTCACTCTGCCATCCACAGCATGTAGCTTCCATGTCATAATCTAAGAAGTCTGTTCCAACTCCTACTGTCTATCCTGTCTGCCTTCCATCCAGCAGGGTTGAAAAGGGCAAAGGAGAGACCAAGCCTCTTTCCTTTCTGAAGGTATCATAATATATGTCCACTCACTTAAAGAATGTAAACATCTTTAAAGCCTGTTGCCTGATATATATAACCCAGAAATGTCTTTCTCAAGGACCTGGGAGCCGTCACTTTGAATGTAATCATTGAAGAAGAGAGAGCCACTGTGTATCCCAGTCTCTGTGGAAGGAGGGTAAGGGCCTTCAATGGGCCAGTGCCAAGAACAAAATCCAGATAGCTTAATCACAGAGAAAAATATTTGCAAACTCAGATATTATTCAATGGGATCAATACATCCTATTGATTAACCTCTCCCCTATCATCTTTTAGTACTTTTGCACAGCTTAACCGCTGCATTTTGCTTAATGGAGTTGAGCTAAGATTGTAGTCTCCCTCCTCTCTTCCAGCAGCCTTAAATAGTCTTTCTTCCTGTTTAATATTTTCAGTATAATTTTTGCTCTAACAGGGGATCTGGAGAGAACAAACAAGTACTAAAATTTTCTGAGAAGACATCTTCATGGAGAAGGGATTGATTTATGTCTTAAAAGATTAGTAGGATGGATAGAAAGATCCAGATTAAATGAAGTATGCAATCTATTAAAGAGAAAGTTTCTTCTGTCTTAAAGATTCAACTACATAAGATTCAACTAAACTCACATCAGGCAAGCTACTGAGTGAAGTAGCCCTGGCATAAAACAAATAGAGTGATAGGGACTATGAACTAGACAGTCATGCTCCTTCTGAAGAGGCAGCCCTGTTCAGCCCCATCTGGTTGCAAGTATCTGGTCAGATTTCTTAATTTTTCTAAATAAATTGGAATGTGGAATTTTGTCTATGTATAACCAAGTCAAAGTTAGAAAAACAACTGGGGCTACAACCAACCACTAGGCTACAGAGAATTTGCTTTACTTTTTGTCTTTTTAAGTAAAAAATATTTGAGGCATTAAATAGTAGAAAGAGAGGTATGCTTAATGAGAAGTGAATTACATCCTAATTTTGTCATCATGGCAAGTTAATTTTTCTGTATTGGTTCCCTTATCTGAAATCCAGATAATAACTGTTACATAGGAGTGGTTTGTTGATATTGAGACAATGTACATAAAAGTGTTTGAACAGTGGTAAATTTGATACACTGTGTGAGTTACAAAGAGCTTATAAGGTAGTAATTAAACATGGGAGCACAGTCCAATGACCTTTTAAAAGCCATACAATAACCTATTTGCAAAATGAATATAAAATACTGTTTATTTCATAGGCCTGTGCTGAAGATTAAACAAGATAACCTATATAAGGGTTTCAGCATGGTTCGTAATAAGTACATAATTAAAAGTCTGTGACTGTCAGTATGAATAACAGTAGAACATAGCATAAACCACGATCTCTCTCAGTCAGCCAGAAATAATGGCACCTTCTTAAAGGAGCTAAAGTGGGAGGAAAAAAAACAAACAAAAAAATCAAACCACAAAGGTTGGCAATTATTCTGTAGAATATTAATGCTCATTTTATGCTGATGTTGCTTTAATGTTAATTGGGAACCCAGAGCCTTCCCTTACTCACATAATGAATATTCTTTCATATGCTCTACTTATTCATCCCTGACAATTACTAAATTAATTACTTCAAATCTGAGCTCACACCAGTTTTTAACCCTTCAGGTTTGCGCTGTGGAATTTAAATTTGGTCCTCCAAAGTATTTTCACTCTTGATTTAAGTATGTAAATAAAATGCCAGTAAAATATGATTAAAAGTCCTTTGATCATTATGTAGCAGATATAGGAAGATATGAAAATGCAGGTCCTACAAAAAGTTTAGTTTGATCAAAAGCTATCAATGCAACTTACTTGATATTGACTCTCCTTGGCCTCTATATTTATATAACATGCAAACTTGAAAAAAATATTACTCAAGAATATGAAATCTATTTAACTAAAAATTAGTAAGAATCCATTAAGTTAATATAAAGATACAAAACAATATGCAGAATAATATATCTATTATGGCATTACTTAGTGACTTTCATCTTGGATAATAACTGAGCACAGAGATACATTTATGAACAAGCAAGTGGCTATTAAAGGAAAATACCAGGCCTTTTGATGCTTGATAAAATCATCAGGAAATTTGAATAACCTTGTAAAATAAAATCAAACATCTCCAAAGTAGTTTGGTTAATAAATTGAATTATTTTACTTTCCTACTATTTTGAATTACTTTACTTTCTTATTTCCTATTATATACCTGTGCATAAATAATAATGATTTTTTTTATCTTTTCTTGACTCGCAATGATTTCATTTATGTTTTGAAGCAAATCACTTTCTGATTTTATGCTTTGGTATGGGTTTACACTACGACAGATATACCTTTACTTGATGAATAGTAAATTCCTGTTTTTAATTTGCATGACTCTGAGATCACAATCACATGCATTCAAAACACATCACAAGAGAGTACTGTGCCACCGTAGTGCTAAACACAAACGTAGAAAAGAGGTTATTCACATTAAAAAACATATTCCATACAATCAATTATTATTTAGTCTTAAAATAGAAAAGAAAGCCTGACATATGCTATAACACAGATGAATCTTTAAGATATTAAGTGAGATAAGGTAGACATAATAGGAAAAAAAATGTATGATTCCACTTCCACATGGTAACTAAAGGAGCCAAATTCACAGAGACAGAATGTAGAATGGTGGTTGCCAGGAGCTGGGAGGAGAGGGAAATAAGGGATTGCTGTTTAATGGGTACAGAGTTTCAGTTTGGAAAGATGAAAAATGTCTGAAAATGGTTGGTGGTGATGAATACACAACAATGTTGAATGTACTTAATGCTACAGATATCTGTACCTCAAAAATGGTTAAAACAGTAAATTTTGTTATGTATGTTTTACTATACTCCACTATTTTTTTAGAATAAATGTTAGTGGTCAGTGATAGTGGGAAAAGATATGCACTTTGAAATTAGATCATTAAGCTAAAATTGAGAGTAGATAAAAGCATGACAAACCAAATTTTCTTATTCAAGGTTAGGACTTTGAATTTTCAAAGTTTCTGACTTTGGTTTTAATTTATATCTACTTTTGTTCTGAAATGCTTTTTTAAATGTCTCCATTTTTCATTCTTTCATATTGATCAAGGAATTGATCATAGAATAATATCCATATTTTCTGAGAAACCAAATAAACTGCCTAGCTTGAAACAATGTTTTAAAAATGGGAGAACTAAATAACTGCAAAAGCTGATACAAACTCCAGAAGGAACTTCAGCATTCACAGATTCTATTTAAATTTGGGGAAATAGGCAATAATGAAAGAAAAAAATTCCTTATGTGTTATCCATTTTATTTCCCCTTAGATTTTATAGAAGATTTGTTAATCAATGTAATGGTTTTCAAAGAGTCAAAGACTATCATCTGAAGTTTGTCACAATTCATTTTCAGAATAACCAGATTCTATAGTATTTATTCATGTAACATCTAGAAGAGAAGTATGCCAATTTCTGGTATTTTTCTTCTCATTATCAAAATTATACTAATTCAAAAATCACATAAATATGAACTACCAATACCCAGAGAACTTTAGTAACAGATATAAGGCTAGAACAAAAAACTTCCAACTTCCATCCTGTGTTTTCCTCATTAAAATACTAAATATGTTCTTAATTAGTTACCATTTCAGATCTATTTAGCATATATATTTTAAAATATCAAGAGACATATTTTAACCTAAATACAGATTTTTTAATCCCTCCCAAAATGGAAAAGCTTTTTCATACATCTATGTAGCTTCAGGGGGAAGGCTGTTCCCAGCTCGAGGCAATTTTGCTATGAATCTGGTGAAACTGAAGAACAAGGGGAAGGGCAGGTTGGGAGAAATTTTCATTTGCTCACAGCTGGCTTGAATTCGCTAGCCAGGCCCAGCTTCTGCTGTCCCACCCTGGCCGTGGCTCACACTCTTCTTCCCCAGCCCACCCCTTCTGGCAGGAATTCCATGGGCAGGTCCTTGGGGTCGTTGGTGACTGGTGAGTTCCAGACCAATAAGGTACCGGGAACAGAGGGGAGGAGAGAATGGCTGCTTTCTCTCTACCCCTTGCCTGGAATTGACTGAAGACTGTGCTACGATAAACATCCATTGGTATGAAAATGGAGTGAGACCAGGCAGGGAATTCTGGAAATTCTGAGTCAAAACTTCCATTTACCCCACAATTTACAATAAACATTTTGTTGCCAAACCCTGATCTAAAGTGAAAAAAGGATCTCTACTCCCACATGTTGAGAATATGCATATTTCCCACTGTATTAATATGAATGATTATGGGGTATTGTCTGAAATCCTGATGGAAGTGTTACATAATAAATGTATACACCATCTTATCTTTGTAAAAATAAATAAATAAAATTTGAAGTACATCTTATTCTCTGTGTTTTGATTAAAAGAAGCTGTGCCTCTACTAAAAGCAATTTCTAAATATTAGTGGTTAAAATAAAAACAATTATATTCACAGGAGGGGCACACAAGCTGTGACTGAGTATCTAAATCATTTGTTTTACCTTAGAGATGAAATTATGTTCCATTTACTTTAGAAACAATACATTATTTCCCGATTACTGTGCTGTTTAGTTAAGTACTTATTTTGTTCTTTTATTTTCTTAGTTCATTTCTTAGTTTCTATTCTCATGTGATCACCACATGTAATCCTGATATATGTAAATGCCATAAGTGAAGCCCATTTTAGAGGAAGGAAAAGGCCTACTTTGTTTTCCGAACTATAATAAAGGCAGATTAAAATAAAAAGTGTTATGAAAATATAGCATGATATTAACAAACACTCAAATAGTCCCCATTTTCTAATTGCTTCAATAAGAAAACAGGTGTTACTAAAGTTAATAGGGACATTATCCTAGAACAAAAACCTCTTAAAGTACATTCTCATGTTTTACATCTCCCCGAACAGTACCATCTTTACTATGTACCATGAGGAAATTGAAAAGGTAAATAAATGGAATAATGCGCTCAGCTTTACAGAATTATCCTGAGACCTCTTGGGAAAATGTGTGCTTGTAATAGATATCTCTCCTCTCATATAGACTCATGCCATCAATTCCCTAAAATTGATTAAAGAAGTGTGCTTTTTCATGATAATGAGTAGTGATATTTAAATAATAAAATATAATAAAGGAAAACTCAGATATATGTATTACAAATTTTTTTCACATTAAAGAAATAATAAAATGGGTAATATAGTAGTGATAATCTATTTGTATTTAAGAAAAGCTTTTGTTCTCTTACACAAAGCTATTGATCTGCAAGGACAGCACTAGGGTGGAAAGAGCAGAGACCTATTGAAATGGATGGGAAATAGGCTCAAGTGTGGAGACAGACATTGTCAATAAAAGGATTAAAAAACAGGCAAACAACACCCGTCCCCCCACCCCACCCACAACAGAAAAAAATCTTGACAGATCATTTAGCAGAAAACATCCAAGGAGAAGAGAAAGTTTTAGATAGGATCATCTTTGTTATTATTTGACTTGAGAAATACCTTTCAAAAAGAAAGGAATATGTTTAATAGATTAAATAAAAATAATGATTATATATATAATTATGTATAAATTACATATATTTTTTAATTTAGTCAATTTATCAGTTATAAGTAATTAGCTGGCAGACCTACATGTAAATTTTGTTTAGTACATTGAGATACTTTAAACAGAAATAATCAGAAAATCCCACTTCAAAATAGCTAAAACACCAAGAAAATTAATTTTTTTCACCTGAAGTTCCCAAATGTAGCATAGACACCCAGATATAATTTGAACAGCAATTCAATAATATCATCAAAGGCTTAGATCTTTTCCACATTCCTATTCTAACATTCTTATCATCGGCTTCTTTCTTTCCAAGACTGTTTTTCCTCATGGCTGCCCATTATCTGCCATTGTTTGGAGGTAACAGCCAGGCACTAGCAGAAGACAGCCTAATGATCAAGAAGCCGTCCACCCCTTCCTGTGTTTTTCTACAACTAATGAGAGTACCTTTCTGAAATATTTCACGTATTTTATGATCCTTTGGACAGAACTAGAATACATGTCCACTACTACCACAAACTGTGGCAAGAACAAGATTCATTTGACTGACTACTAATAGCCAGCTGAGACCACATGGATACTGGGAGGTCTGCCATCATAACCCCTATTAATGTTTTATATATAAACACAATTTTAGATAGTTTTAAAATATTGTACAGCAAATTTCAGATTATTTTGTATTGTTAGAGATATAAAATATTTGGTGATAAATTTGGTGGCATGTTCAGCTAAGATTGTAAATTTCAGAGTAAAAGCTTAAGACAGTGAAAAGGACTAAGCATTTCTAAATTGCATATAGTTTGAATGATTTTATACATGTGTAACAGTCATTTACTTTCCTGTTTATCATGGAAAAACTAAAATACTAAAATACTCTAGATCTCCGTTTTATTTGTTTATGTCCTACTCCAATTCATCAGAATTACTTACTTATTCTGTTTTTTTGTTTCAACTTTGTATCAACACTTAACTCTATAATAGTTACCATGAGTCACTGTGCTCAGTAAGCATTCCTTTGCTTCTGTTTTATTCTGCAATCCAATTTGACTTTTTTTTAATGTAATCCTAATTCTACTTTTCCTATTTTATGAAGCTTTTCCTATAAGGATTTTTTAAACCTATATCCCAAAAATAAAGCATTGAGTTCGAACAGAATTCTTTTAAAAAAACATCTTGTATGTATACCAAGAATAATGTACTTCAAAATGTAGCTATAGAGAATTTCAGAAAATAAAGATTTAGTATTATGATATTTCCCCTAATTACTCTTCATTCAATTTACTATTTCTAATCTTTTGGAGAAATAAAATACATCAAATGTATTTAGTTACTATCAATAATTACCAAAAGAAATTACACTTTCTCTTTTCTGTGTGCCTTTATGGTGTCCACTGATTTTTGCATTTGTTTTAAAAAAAATAAAGCTCTTGGGACCTCACATACCATACATTATACTCATCATATACTTTATATGCATTTATTAATAATCTAATATTTGCTTTAAGAAAAGTCAGGGTACCCCTATAAAAATAGAGAATCTGGAATTAACACTCGAATATTCCAGACATTCTAGATATACATTTCTGGGTCTGATATTTCAGTGATTATTGTGAAGTCAGTAAATCTACTATCCAATCTTATGTCCTTATTTAATGCACGGCTGATACAGGAAGGGGAACTACTAAACTGTAAAGTAGTGTACTAAGTAAAGGATCTATGAATCTTACTGAGGCCTGTCAAAATAGAGCAGCTAACAATCCCACAAATAGACTTGAAAGCATAGTTTATATGATCCCAGGGTAAAAAGCTTATCTTTATTACCTCTTTAAAAGTATCTATCTTGTTAGATTTGTACTAGTCAGATAACCCTGTGGCCACATGATCTATGATTAGGATAGAGAAAAAATAAGTAGGGCTTGTAAGACTATTTGTTGCTATTGACAAAACTAAACTACCCAACCAGTTTTTTAATGTAAATAAACACCACTTATTTTAATGTAAAGAGTATAGAAGTAGGAATTAATATACCTGAGTTTTTATAACCATCTTTTCCACTTTGTGACAGTGTTATGCATATTTTCTGTATATTACTTAATTGCAAAGAACAAAAACGCATGCAGATAAGCTTAGGTTAAAAGGATGAAAATAGGTTACTGGCGTAAACCAGATGTAGCCAAGTCTTCTAAACTATTTGATTGTTTCCCTGAATACCTATAGCCCCAGGTTCCTCCTGAAGTACAGTGGAAAGACCAACACGACGGCCATCCTTAGGACATAGGGGTTCTTTCGCCAAAGTTTCTTGTGTGGGCCTCATATTCTTTGTTGTCAAAGATGTTGTTCCTAGACAATTTCACATCCACTATCATAATAAAAGGGTCATATAGCTGTTATTAGTCATAATGACATAGTTTATTTGTAATGAATCAATAAAAGTCTTTTTGTTTCTGAGGTACCCTGATTTCAGGTATTTCATGTTACCCGTATCACTACTCCTGGTGCTCCTCCCTCTCTCAGGCCTTCCAGGGACACTGGCTCCCCCTGATGCCTCCAGAAGCTCTTAGCTTCACTGATGATGACCACAAAGGCAAGTCTTCCTCAGGGCATATGCAGAAAAATGTGAACAGTGATTTATTTTCTGGTCATCTTGAATTTTCAGTTTCAAATTTTATAGTGTAAACATAGAACAATGCATCTTTCAACTATGTTTCTCTTGAACTTTTTAAACTTGTCATATTTCTTTTTCAAAGCTTAAGCTCTTATCCTACCATTTAGTTGCCTGAATATAGACCAAGATGTTTTAAATTCATATTAACATGTAATTAAATATTCACAATAAAGAGAATAACAGTCTTTTAGTATGTGGTTAGCATGTTAATTACTTAAGAACTACCTCTAATTTAAGCCTCATGAGATAATACTCTATGATACAGGCATTTAATTCCCATTTTGCAAAGGAAAAACTGGGGCTCAGAGATGCTTAAGAAAAAATGTTATTAAATGAAGTAACTTGAATGTATCTGATAATGATTTAGGATAAAGTATATAATGTTGAATTAAAAATGTCTTGCACTATATAAAATATCAGATGCCTATATCTGTGAGTAAAAAATCTGCATATTTCACCACATTTATAATATTGAAGGTAGTTGAAAAGAAAAATGTAATATGTAATGATGTTATGAATTGAATTGTTTCTCCCCAAATTCAAATTTTAACTTCTGTTGTGACTGTATTTGAAGGTAGAACCTTAAAGGAAATCACTGAGGTGAAATTAACTCATAAGAGTGGGGCCCTAATATGGTAACACTAGCGCCCATATAAGAAGAGAAATAGCCACATGAGGACACACAGTAGGAAGGCAGGAGAAGTCTCACCGAAAACGAACCCTGCTAACACCTAGCCTTAGACTTTTAGCCTCCAGAACTGTGAACACACTTTTTGCTTATGCCACAGAGACTGATTGTGCTATGGCAGCCTGAGCTAATATAGATGATTAAATGACTGCAATGTTTCACATGTTTTGACATTTTATTTCGGAAGTTTCTAAGACTGTATGAAAATAAATGTAAAATTTCAAATATTAGTTAAATAATTTAAATTTTGTTCTTATAAATGAATTGATGTTCATAATAATAAGATATAACATACAAATAAAAATAGTATGCATAAAAAGAGATTAAGACAAAATGAGTATTTTTAATATCTTACCACATCCAGGTAAAAGCATGTCTTCTCTAATTTTACATTACAGTAATGGATTTGAAGTGTACTTGGAGATATCTGTTCAATCTAGTCAATAATATTTTTATATACCAAGGTCCAGAGAAGTTAAGTGACTTATTAAAGGTCAGAGTTAAATTCTGACAAATATGAGATTATAACCAGTCTACTATAACCAGTTAGTGTCCCTTTCTGCTGCTTTCTTTAAATTTTCTTCCATATAGAATGTGTTTTATGCAAGAACTGAGAATACTGAGTTGTTTCATGTAGATTCAAAAAGATGAGAAGAAATTATGGCTTCTAGATTTTTTTTAGTGAAATAACAACTAATATGGGAATATCAAATGCTGGTTCAATTTTTGTCTTACAATCTGCTGTACCATACATGCCATTTACCCACTTTCCTATTCCAAGCTATACATTTTTGTTTTAAAAATGACTGACCAACTCTAAAAAAGAAACAGTGATGCTAGCAGTCACAACAAACAAACCTAAAAATTTCAGTGTCTTAATGCATCAAAGATATATTTTTGCCTATACTAGTTGGTTGGAAACCAGGCAACTCTCCTCCAACTTGGAAGTACAACATTTGAACTCTGTGGCCTCTGAGGTCACCACAACAAGTAAGGCAAGAGATGAGAGAAAAATGATTCTTAATCACCTTGGCCCAGTCATCACTTTTGCACTCATTTTATTGGCAAGAACCAGTCACACAACTCCAACCTAATTGTAAGGGTGTCTGGGAAGTGTAGGGGTCCTATGAACTGAATTGTCTCCCCTGAAAATTCATATATTGAAGCCCTGAACCCCAACTGGACTGCATCTGGAGGCAGCATCTACAAGAAGTAATTAAGAATACATATCGCTAGTTCTGATAGGACTAAGGTCCTTATCAGAAGAGATGCCAGAGAACCCACTCTTTAAATTTCTCTCTACAGAAGCACAAAATAGGCACAGAGTGAGATGATGGACAACTACAAGCCAATAAAAGAGACGTCAGAATGAAGCCTAGTTGGTCGGCACTTAGCCCCTGTAACTGTGAAAAATAACTGCCTGTTGTTCAAGTCATCCCATCCGTGGTATTGTGTTATGACAACACAAGCTAAGATGGGAATAATAAATACTTGGTAAGTTGTCTCTCTCTTTTTAATATTTTTGTTATTGTTGTTATTATTTTAGTTTATAGTCTCATTCTCCATATTGGAAATCAGATGTAAAGCAGACCATACTCTGCTTAGAAGTTTCCTTTGTCAGCTTAGATGTTTCCTTTGTTAATTCCAGATTCTCTATTTTTATAGGGGTACCCTGACTTTTTTTAAGCAAATATTAGATTATTAATAAATGTATAAAGTACATAAAAAACAAAGAGCAAAACTGTCATAGATAACTACACTTTTGCATTTACAGAAAGCTTGCATCATATAAACATGAATTGGGTCAGGAAAGTCAATAGAGTTTATTGGTTAAAAGCATGGACTCTGAAAGCAATCTGGATTTGAATTATAGCTCTATCACCTTATAGATGAATGACCTTGGGAAGATCACCTTACTTTTGTTGCATCAGTTTTCTCATCTGAAGTATGAATAATAATTTACCTAATTATAGAGTTGTTAAGCAAGTAAAATGAGGTCATAGTTGACAAGTTCTTAGAAAAATGCCTGACACAAAATAAGTGTTAATTATGTGTTAGTTACTGAATAAAAATAAGTAATGTATTTGTTACAGAAGTTTAGAGTTGGAAAACTACTTTATAAATTGACAAAAAGTACAAAAGAAGCTCTATTTAGAGTCTTATTAAATTGATTTTTAATTTTGTATTTCTGAATGTTTATGACACCTTAGAGAACAGTGAAGTCCCATAACATACTCCACATGAAAAGGTGCTTGACAGCTAAGTAAATTTGAAGAATTCTGCATATTAAATCAATTGACAAAGTCACTCGGAAGAGAAACTTTAAATTTGTTTAGCCAAGAGATTTTACAACTTATTTTGAATACGGATCCATTTAGCAGCACATTTAAAATCCTAGGAAACCTATGTTCCATGGACGGCACTGTAGAAGATACTGTCATACAAAAATTCTATCATGCATTAGGAAATAAAATATGGCTCCTTTAACTGGAATGTCATGAGTAGACAGCAAGTTCCTAGGACTTGAAGCTAGACTATCAGCTGTGGCCAGAGTATGTGGAAAAGCCATAGGAAGAGCTCACTAGTGACAGATGCCATGAGGAGTCTCATTCTGTAACTTCTAACAGAAGCACATGGTCAGAAGTCAGACTAAGCAGAAAGAGGACTTGATACTGATTTGAAAGTTTGGGTTAATATATTTTAAATACTTCCTGCCAAAAGCAAGTATAGGCTGTAGGAATGACTAAATCCAATTCAGTCACTTTTTAAAGAGGAGGTAAGCTGATATGTGAGAACTATGTTCATGCTCACACCGTTAAGGGCTAAACTAAAAATGACCTTGAGAATGGAGTGAAAGGGATATTATCTGAAAAGGACACACTAGTTCCCATATGTATACATTTACTAGGATTTTCAGAGTACGGTAGTGCTAATTGGGAGAAACTTATCCCTTATGCAGAGTTGCTTATGGTGTAAAAAGTGCTCTTTAAATATCTCTTGGGACCACCAAAACACTTTCTTGAAATTCATATGGCTATTGTGCATCTTAATGGGCTTGACTGAAGAGTTAATTTAGATCCTATAGAAGTAATTGAAAAAGTGATTGATAATGCTAATAATATGTTGAAAGCACTAAAGATTAGGAGTAGCTATTTCTATATATATCGTGGGAGCTTGTAAGTAATTGTGACACTGGTTAGGTCTGCTCAAAGCTGAACATCTTGATGCAAAGTGAAACATTCAGTGAATTATTCTAAACTGTTCATGTTCAGGATGAACACATGAATGATTAGGTGGAATATTCGCTTTTTATTGAATTGGTAGTACCTATGGGTTACACTACAATAGAGGCCCTATTTTAGGGATGCAAATGAATCAATTCCCTGAGCTGCCTTTTGTGATATACATTAATCAGTTTTATTCTGAAAACTTAGTTTTATATTAGAAATGAAGATAAATAAAATACAGAATAGAAGTAACAACACTGAAAGAATAAATCAACAACTTGTTTGTATGCATTTCCCTGCTTGGTGTTTTCCAACTAACAACTCTGATCTAGGTAAACAAACAGTGCCAGTTGAAAACTGAGCTATAAAGTAGCTCCGGGAAGTACCCAAAATAAGGGGCAGAGGAAGAATTAATCTCAATTTTATGATTCCTAAATAGGCCATATTCTCTAATATTTGCACTTTTAGCATGGCTTACAAATGCATGAACTCATTATATTATCACTTAGCATTTTACAGACTTTTTTATATTGAGTGACTCAAGGTTACAGAGCTCATAAATGGCAGGTACAAAACTCAAACATAGGGTTTTCTAACCTTTATTCAAAATGTCATATCCTGTAAAATACATGAAGAAATTATGTGACAAAATTCCTGTGATTAACTAATATGTATTTAAATAGAGCTTTAAATTGAAAAGTAAAATAATGAAACCTTTCATAACAATTGATAAATTTAATAGCAGGCACCAGAAATGATGATTGAGTATAAAGACATTAGCTACATATGGCCTATAATTGGAGACTGTGAAAACACTATAAAATGTTAATTGTATGTAGATTACAATCAAATATATAACTTCCGATCAATTATACCAGCATTTATAGCTTCTAAATAATATAATCTTTTAAAATTGGTACTGTTACTTTATTCAGCTGGTTAGCTATAGAAACTATCCTTTTTGAGTTCAGAATCAGAATTTGGCAAAGCATCTAGCATAGTGTAGGTCTTTGTGTTCACTGAAGTCAAGGGTATCAAGTCATACAGGAAAATATGTAATTTTTTAAGGAGCATTGTTTTCTGTAGTTATAAAGTTATCACTTTTAGAGAGCAGACATTTTAAGCTAAATCCTCAATCTTACTTTACTCAATCCAAAGTGTTACCAAATTGGATTAACTAATGTATTAATCAGAAAACACCCAAATTTGATCAGTTCTTTAAAATAAAGTCTTTCTGCCCCAAACAACACTTTACCATCATCTAAGGAATGGGACTCTGGAAGCCCCAAAAATATATGACGTGACAATTATTCTAAAGTAGAGGAGAGAAAATAAAAACCCTGTTACTTACAGGAAGATCAAAAATTGTTGTAAAAATATCCGTACATCATGCATAGATGCACAGGCAATTAAAAGAGAAGAGAAGGCTATCCTTGAAAAGGATATATCAACTGCATAAACTCCACATTAAAAACTAATATGAAAAAAAGATGTCTTCATTTAGGATTTATTTATATTTGTTTTGATTGATAGGCTGATATTTGTGTGATTTTACTAATGTTTGTGTAACTTTTCAAATCACAGACACAAAGATTTACTTAAACATATGACTTAAAAAAAAGTGAGCATGGAATTAAAAAAATAAAAGAAATATATGTTAAAGGTATATCTTGTATAATCTGCTGTAATATTAAGAGCCATTTAATTTAGTTCTCAGGCCTTATCTTAAGTGACCTTTCAGCATCATTTGAGACTGGTGATCGCTCCGTTTTTACACATGTACTCTTTTCAGTTGGCTTCCAGGACATAATTTTCTCTTATTTTTTTTCTTTATGATCACTGATTGCTCCTAAGCAGTATCCTTGGCAGCCCCCTTTCTTCTCCTGGGACCTTTAATCGGGAAGTGCCCCCTGACTCAGTTCTTCTGTGAGCTTCTCTTCTTTTTGTCTTTATTCTCTTGATGATCTCATCCAATCCCCTCTCTTTACATACCATTAATATGGTGATACTACCAACTTTATTTCTCCAGCATACTTCTTCCCCAAATTCTTATTTGCGTATATCCAACTTCATCTAGTGGGCTTTATATTTATATTTCCACATTCCAAACTTGGACCATTAGTATTGCTCCCAACTTTTCCCTCCAATAGTCAACCTCTCCTCATGTGATACAACTTTATTTTTCTGTATGCCTAGTCTAAAAACTGTATAGCCATGCTTGATTTCTTTAATTATCCCACAGCTAATCTAATGCATCAGTAAACTCTATTGAATCTATTTTCCAAAATAGGTTCTAATCATTTCTTATCAATCTATAGCCACATTTTGTCCGAGCTAACATAATCCCTCACATAGGTTAATATTTTACCTTTCTAAAGCTTTTTTTACTTGATTTTCTGTCATTACAGTCAAATTTGGCAGCAACCAAAATGATATCTCAGATAGATGGAGTAAACAATGGCAAAGGATTTTTCTTCTTGGATGGCAAAGCAAAAAGTACATTTAAATGTTTCAATTTAATCCTGTTACATGTCATTAGCTGAGATTAATGATGAATAATAAGATATTGTGTTATAACCTATAGAAAAACACTTCTATATAAGAGAAAACATGTCAAGAAAAGTAAGTGTAAATCAAATTATGAATAAGACAAAATGGACTACCTTGGAAGAATCCCACTGACTCCCTAATATTAACTTGCTGTTATGGCAGGTTAATGTTGGTTTTATTGTGACTTTTTTTAAATCCTTAAAATTGAAGAATTAGAAAGAATGAGGCAATTTTTTATTTTTCTCTACTTTCCACCCCTCTTAAGGTGGGACACTTTATTAAGCAGCACTTTGGGTCCTAGAGAATTGGGGTTCCCTTTGCTGCCAGGGCAGAAATGACAGTCTTTCTTTCTTAAAAGAGAAGGACAATTTAAGTCCAAAAGAAAGGATTGGTGCTTTGAAACTTCATAGTCGGGAGTTTAATACTACCTGACTGGAGAAATTTCTCCAGGACTGAGGGCTGAGGTGATGTCAGCAGGTTCCTGGAATAGTAGGAAACAAGTCTTTAGTTCACTAAAAAATCCAGGGTTGGTGGCAGAAACTCCGGATATTAATTGCAAGTTTATATACCCAGGAAAAGACCCATCTTGGGAAACCCTGGGTTGCCACTGTGATACTGGAGCTCACAAGCAGAGGTGCACTCTTTTGGGGGAACTCTGAAGAATTTGATTAAAAAAAATACTAGTGCCTAATTAAATATTAAAATTTAAATTACCAGACACATGTGAAGTAGACACTCACGATAACTTAAATTTGTTTAAAAGAATAAAAGAAATATAACTTTTCCTGTACCTCAGTATTCTAGAATAACAATAATAACCTCTACAGTAGATCCAGTCCATGCAAAGCAGATTAAATCCACAGGACTAGATCAAATGTGTGCATGTGATATGGGACCCACTAAAAACAAAAAAAAATTTAAAGTAAGAATGTGCCCTTTATGTAAGAATTTGCTTTTCAGTGACTATCTCTGCAACCACAATATCAACAGTGATGGTGTAGTGCAAGTTGTAGAGGAAAAAGGTAAGAAAGAAAAGCAAGCAAATATTTATATCTATCAGGAAAAGATGGCACTAATTTTTAATTTGAGAATTGGTTATAGGAAAAAAAACTGAATTTTAATTATTGAGTATAATCTTTTTTGTAAAGATATATTTCATGGAAAATTCCATTGTGTATAGAACAATATTCAACTGATATAAAATTCAAGTTAAATGAAGTTAAATATCCATTTAAAATTACTTGATAGCCTTGGTGACAAAAAGATGTCATTTATCTGAATAGCTAAATGGGATTCAATTATAAAGAAATTAATTTAAAAATACATTTCCTCAGATTGAACAGTATCCTATGTGGTAATCCATGCATGTTGATCAAGTTTTTGTTTATGTGTCTTATAAAATTTTCTGGTATATAATGTAAATATTTATTACCAGAACTGGTAAATATTAATGGCTCTTTTTCCTTATGGAAGTTTGAATTATATGCCATGAGTCCAAATAAAAAATATTAATCTATTCCTATACTACTTAGCTTTCCAATCAGCCCAAAACTGTTATAAATGTAACAAATAGTACAAAAGGGCAATATTTTTTGTTATTAATAGATATAATTTTGGTGACATAGCAAGATAGCAGGATAGGAAACACTAGTCCTCATTCTCCCACAGACACACCTACTTAACAATATACAATCCAGAAAGAAAGCCTCTGTGAGAACCCAGAACCAGGTAAGAAGTTGCAGTCTACCAGGCAAGCTCAAAGCCCATCAGTGCATTGAAACAGGTAAGAAAAGCCGTTCCCTGATAACTGCAGTAGTCCTTCCTCCAAGAGAACACTGATTGATGCAAATGGAAAGAAAAGCCCCAGTCACAGCTTCTTCTTTGGGAGAGAACACGTTGAAGAGTGTAATGCACATCCATCATTCCAGTTTTTCAAGGGTTAGATTTTTGACAGTTTGACTAAAATATGTGACTAAAATGCCTGAGGGCCTGATTTCTATGCCTCCCAATTCAAATTACTGATGGGGAATTGGCATACTTTTGATGCCTGGGGGCCACTAAAAATAAAAGAGCTTGGCAGTTGGTTCAGTGCTAAAAAGCATTTAGTGCTATGGAAAGATGCCAGAAGGAGCAAAATATTACAAACCCTTTAAAAATACACAAGCAACCTCTCTAATTAGGAAATTACATGTGCAAACCCAAAGAAGATATATCCTCAAAAAAGGTCTGAAAGCCCCTGAGAATCTTTAGCTGGGCTTATTGGTAAACGTCAGAGCCAGTCTGTAAAGACTGAGGGATGGCTGTTTTTCAAATGCATGTATCATAGCAAAACATAACAAGACCCATGAAGAAACAGGAAACTACAGCCCCAAAATAAAAATATCTAGAAACTGACCTTAAATAAACGGAGATCTATGAAATACCTGACAAAGAATTCAAAATAATAGTCTTAAGTCCAGTGTACTACAAGAGAACACAGACAAGTAAATGAAATCAGGAAAATAATGCATGAACAAAATGAGAGAAACTGTGAAGAAGAAACAAATTCAAGAGCTTAAGAATACAACAAATGGATTGAAAAATTCTTTAGAGGGGTTCTTTAGCAGACTGTATTAAACAAAATAAAGAACTGGAGAATTCAAAGATAGGTCATTTGAAGTTATCCAGTCAGAGGAACAAAATTTTTTTTAAAAATGAAGAAAGTAAAGCAAGCATAAGGGACTTAAGCAATACCATCAAGCAGACCAGTAGTTACATTATGGGAGCCCGGAAGGAGAAAAAGGAAAGAAAAAGAGAAAAAGGCAGCGTTTATCTGAAGAATTAATGGCCCCAAAATTCTCTAATAACAGGAAGGAAATAGACCTACAGATTCAAGCAGTTCAAAAGATTCCAACTAATAACCCAAAGAGGCCCATACGGTCACACATTTTAGTCAAACTGTCAAAAATCTAAGACAAAGAGGGAATCTTGAAACCATCCAGAAAAAAAGCAACTTGTTACATACAAAAGAGCTCCCATAGGATTATCAATGCTTCTCATCAGAAACATTTCAGGTCAGAAAGTAGTGGGATGATATATTCAAAGTGCTAAATGAAAAAATTACCAAACAAGAATATTGTATCTGTGAAAGTATCCTCCAAATTGAAGGATACATTCACAGATAAACAGAAGTAGAGTGAGTTTGTCACTACTAAGCCTGCTTTACAAAAATAGCTAAAGGGAGTCCTTCCAGTTGAAGTGAAAGGATGTTAGACAGCAAAATGAAGCATATGAAAATATGAACCTCTCTGTTAAAGGTAAATAAATAAATAATCCTGAAATACTGTAATGGTGATGCATAAATCACCTATAATTATGGCATAAACTTCTAAAAATAGAAATAATTATAAAGCTATCTTAATGGATAGAAAATATTAAAGGTTTTGTGACAATAATGAAATAAAGTCAGTGGGGAGGTATAAAGGTGTAGAGTTTTTATATGCAATTGAAGATAAGTTGCTATCCGTTGAAAATAGATTATAGGAGAGTTACATCAGCAAGATGTCAGAGTAGGAGACCCCCAGCCTCCATTCTTCCAGGAAGAACAATTAGACATCTATCCACTAATGAAAGAGTTCTGGGAGAGTTTAAGAATCCATTTAAGAAGCTTCAGCCACACAGTGAAGCAAAAAGCCTGCAAATACCAGCACAAAAAGGGTAGGTAAAACAGTTTCATTTTGCTTCCATCATCTCATCCTCCAGGGCAGCACAGCTTACTGTCTAGAGGGACTTTGCCAGTTTAAGATTGTTCCCCTCACCAGGAAAAGGAGAGCTGGGTGAATGACTAGCTTCCCCAGTCATCCTTCAGGGACTCTGCATGAAAGCCCTGCCTCAGTTTCACTTCCCTCAGAGATGGGGGTTACTGAGGCATCTGGAGATGGCCAGGAAGGAAGAAGGGCAGGAGCTACCAGATCAGCCACACAGGAGTGCCTGGGCTTCCCAGGGGCCTGACCTGCAGAGGACTGCAGCAGCCTTCACACTGAGGACCTCTCTAGCCCTTGCAGACACTGCAGGACATCATCACAGAGGACCCTGTCATGGACCCCAGTGGACTGCTCCACAGGTTACAGATACCTTGGACCCCAGAGCCAGTGTGGCTACTGCACCTGAAGCCAGCCTCAGCCTCTGTGGCAGCGTGTGCTCAATAAACCAGGTCAGGCCCCCAAAGCTGACCCTATTGCTATGTGCATGCCTGCTGCTTGCCCCTGCAGGCACACAAGTATACACCAATAGCCTAGGTCCCTGCAGCTGTGCAGTCACCCAAAGACAGACTAAACTCCTGTCACTGGCCTGTACTGCTTTATGCATCCACAGCCAGCCCTGAAGCAATGCATCTTCACTCTACCAGCCCTGCCTCCCTTCACCAGCAACCAATACCATGGAGTTTCACAGATTTCCAGAAATGGAGATTCACAAGTTTCCTGACAAAAATCCAAAATAACTGTTCTAAAATAGATCAGTGATCTAAAGGAGAACACACATGAACAATTTAACAGAATCAGGAAAACATCTGGGAACAAAATGAGAAGTTCAACAAAGATTTAGAAAACATAAAAAATAACCAAACAAATTTTGGAGCTGAAGGATATAATGACTGAATTTAAAAATATAGTGGAGAGCTGCAACATCAGACTTGAACACTCATCCGACTTGAACAATCATACTGCTCTTTGAACAAATTCAAAGATAAGTAATCTGAAAGTATCCAGTAGGAGGAGAAAAGCTATTCTTCAGAACTGAAGGAAGATAAAAGACATTCCCAGACAAACAAAAGCTGAAGGAGCTCATCACCACTAGATCTGCCTTACAAGATATGCTAAAAAGATTTCTTCAAGCTGAAAAGAAAGGGCACTAAACTAGTAAAATTAACTCACTTGAAGAAATAAAACTCACTTATAAAGATAAATATATAACCAAATTCAAAATACTGTAATATTGTAATGGTATAGATATCACTTTTAACTTTAGTACAAAGGTCAAAACTCAAAATAGTTAAAAATACCCATACCCATAATAATTTGTTTATGGATATACAACATAAAAAGATGTAAAATATTGCATCAAAAACATAAACTGTGGCAGCGGTAGTAAAAGTTTTGAGCTTTTGTATGTGAACAAAGTTATCAACTTAAAAGAGACTGTTACAATGATGTTTCACATAAGCCTCATAATACTAACAAAGCAAAAACCTATAAAGATGCACAGAAGATATGAGGAAGGAATTAATGTATATCAATACAGAAAGTCATCAGTGAACAAAGGAAGACAGCAAGGAAAGAAGAGAGGAGCAAAGAATTTATAAAACATTCACAAAATAGGTAATGAAATAGTAATAATAAACTTACCTACCAATAATTACTTTAAATGTACTGCATTCACTAATCAAAAGACATTGAATGGTTGAATGGATTTAAAAAAATCAACCATGCAAGACCCAACTATATTCTGCCCTCAAGGAATTCAATGCAGCTTTAATGAGACACAATAGGCTGAAAGTGAAGGAGAAATAGAAAAACAGATCCCATACAAATGAAAACCAAGAGAGTAGAGGCAGCATACTATATCAGAAAAAAATAAACATTCATTCAAAAGCTGTAGCGAGAGAACAAGAAAGTCATAGAATGGTAAAGGTGTCAATTCATCAAGAAGAATGTCAGTAGTAAATAAATATGCATCCAACATTGAAGCACTTAAATATATAAAGCAAATATTAGCAGATATGAAGGGAGAAATAGACACAAGACAAGTAAGTGTAAGAGACTCCAGTACCCCACTTTCAACAATGGACAATCATCCAGGCAGAAAATCAGTAAGCAAATGTACTGCACCTGACCCACACTTCAGACTAGATGTGCCAACAGAACATTCTACCCACAGCAGCAGCAGCATACACATTCTTCCCAAGAACACACAGAACATTTTCCAGGAGAGATCATGTTGGGCCACAAAACAAGTCTTAAAAAATTTAAAGTTAAAATCATGTCAAGCATCTTTTCTACAATAGTATGAAACTGGAGAATTAAAAATATGTGGAGATTGAACAACATGTTCCTGAAAAACCAATGGCTCAAAGAAGAAACCAAAAGGGAAATAAAAAAGTATCTTGAAGAAACAAAAGTGGGAACACAACATACCGAAACTTGTGGGATGCAGGAAAAATCAGTTCTAAGAGGGATCAACATAGCAATAAATGCCTACATCTAGAAACAACCTTAAATAAGCAACCTATCTTTACACCTCAAGAAACTGAAAGAACAAATTAAGTCCAAACTTAATAGAAGGAAGGAAATAACAAAGATCAGAGTGGACATAAATGAAATAGAGGCTAAAAAGACAGTAGAAATGATTGATGAAACTAAGAGCTGTTTTGTTGTAAAGTTAAAATCCCAAATCTTTAGTTACTCTCACCAAGAAGAGACCAAAATAAGTAGAATCATAAATAAAAGAGGAAAAATTACAACTAATAACCGCAGAAATACAGAAGACCATAAGATTACCCTGAACAACTGCATACCAACAAATTGGATAACTTTGAAGAAATGGACAAAAACCAAGAAACATACAACCTAGCAATAAGAAATCACAAAAAAAATAAAAAATTTGGCAGGAAAATAAAGAAGGAAATCCAATCACTAATTGAAATCTTCTGAATTACAGGACTAAATCAACTCATCAGTGAATTCTGTCAAACACTGAAAGAAGAATTAATATAAATCCTTCTCAAACTCTTCCAAAAAATTCAGTAGGAGAAAAAATTTCACCCTAATTTACAAAGTCCACGTTACTCTGATACCCAAACCAGATAAGGAAACTACAAGAAAACCACAGCCCAACATTCCCCATGAATATTGATGCCAAAAATTCTCAACAAAATATTAGCAAATGAGTTTAATAACATCAAAATAATTATACACCATGACCAAGTGAGATTTATTTCTGGAATGCAAGGATGATTCAACATACAAAAATCCATCAATGTGATGCACCACATTAACAGAATGGAGAGAAGCCATACGATCATCTCATTTGTTACAAAAAAAGCCTTTGACAAAATTCAATACCCTTTCATGATAAAAATGCTCTACAAACTAAAAAAAAAGGAAATGATCTCAACATAACACAAGACAATGAGACAATAATCCTATTTACAATAGCATCAAAAAGAATACTCAGGAATAAATTAACAAAGAGATGTGTTGAGTTTAATTAACTAAACTACTGCATGATATTACTTTGTTAGCATCCATTTTTTGTGACTAAGTGGTCTTGCAGGGGCCTCAAACTGAAACTAACACTAAGTAATATGTGACCTAAATAACAGCCCACAGAGTCCAAGTAAATGTCAAGTTCTGACATAATTTTCTCAATGCCCCATATAATAGACAGTCTCTTCTTCCTCCCAGCTCCTTCCCTTCCCTGTCCATAATTCCCTTAATATGACCTACCATGGAGCTTACCAAAACCCACTCTTTTTTTAACTGACCAATCCAGCCTTAGTGCAGGAATCCCAAAGACATATGCCCCAGGTCCTGCTGCTTACTCTTTGCCTGTACCCTGCCTTGACCTCCCCTTGTGTCCCTCAAGGGATACTGTGTACCTGCCCTAGGACCTGCAATAAACTTCTCTATTTCACTTAACTCTGTGGTCTCTTTTTGAATAATGGCTCACCATCTGACCTTCTTCTGAAGTTCTACTTAAAAAATTTTAACAAAATTCACAAGACTTACACACTAAAAACTACAAAATGTTGCTAAAAGAAATTAAAGACACCCATAAATGGAAAGACACCAGTGTTCATGAATCAGAAAGCTTAACATTGTTAAAATGTTCTTCCTAAAGTGATTTAGAGATTCAATGCATTCCCTATCTAAATCTCAATGGCAGTTTTTTTTTTGCAGAAATAAAAATAAAATTCTAAAATTCATATGGAATCTCCAGTGATCCCATATCACAAAAAAAATCTTGAGAAAAAAAAAGTAAGATTTAGGTATCATACTTCCTGATTTCAAAATATATTATAAAACTAAATAATTAAAATATTAAGGCACTGTTATACAGACATGTAAACCAATCAAACAGAACAGAAAGCTCCAAAATATACCTTGACTTGTATGGTCAAATGATCTTTGAAAAAGTTGCCAATAATCGGTAGAGGATATTTTTTTAACCAAAAGGTGATGGAAAAACTGGATATTCACATGCAGTAGAAGGAAGGACCCTATGTTATACCATACACAAAAATAACTGAAATAGAATAAAAGCTAAACATAACAATTGAAACTATAAAATCCCTAGAAGAAAAACATCGGGGAAAAGCTCCAAGACATTGGATTTGGCAAAGTTTTCTTGGATATTACACAAAAAAGCACAGACAACAAAAGCCATCATACACTAGGGAGACCATATCAATCTTGAGAACATCTTTGAAGCAAAGGAAATAACACAAGGGCCACTTATGAAATGGGAAAAAATATTTGCAAGCCACATATTTGATAAAACCTTAATATCCAGAATATATAAAAATTTTTTACAACTCAACAACAAAAAATCTCATTTTAACATGGGCAAAGGACTTGAATAGACATTTTTCCAAGTAAGATACATAAATGGCAAGAAAGTATATGAAACATGTTCACGATGACTAAATATTTGGAAATGCAAATAAAAACCACAGTGAGATACCATCTCAGACATCTTAGAACAGCCATTATCACAAAAGATAGAAAATACAAGTGTTGCCAACAATGTGGAGAAATTGGAACCTTTGTGCACTATAGGTGGGCATGTAAGATGGTACAGCCTCTGTGGAAAACAGTTTGGAGGTTCCTCAAAAAGAAAATTAAAAGTATCATATGATCCACCAATCCCATTCTTGGCATATATTTAAAAGAACTGAAATCAATCTTGAAGAGAAATTTGCACTCCCATGTTCACTGAAGCATTATTTAAATAGTCAAGTCATGGAAGCAACCAAGTATCCACTGACAAAGAAAATGTGGTATATTCATAGTGTGGAATACTATTCAGCCTTAAAAATGAAGGAAATCCTGTCATACGGTACAACATAGATGAAACTTGATTACATAATATTAAGTGAAATAAGCCAATCACCAAAAGACAAACATGTGACTTCACATATGTGAGGTGTCTAAATTACTCCAGCTCCAGGAGGTAGCAGATGGTTGCCACAGGCTGGGGAAGGGAAGAGAAAGGGGAGTTTATCAATGTGTATGGAGTTTCGGTTTTGAAAGATAAAAAAGTTCTAGAGATCTGTTGTAGAACAAGATGCATATAGTTAACATTATTGTACACTTAAAAATGGTCAAGATGGTAAATTTTAATGTTATGTGTTTTTGTTTTTGTTTTTGCCACAAAGAACAAAGAATGAGAGAGTACTTCTATGTAGCCACATGGAAATTTTTCCAATATGTGTATTTTAAGTAAATGTGGCAAAAAGTAGAAACATGCTACCATTTGAATTAAAGATGGGAAAGAGACTATACATTGCTTTTATATGTATATACATTAAAAAATAATTCCCTATGTCTTACATAAAATTGCTACCTGTTATACTGGAGCTAAAAGATCTCAGTATATAAGACTGAAGCTCTCAAATACTGTGTCTGAGAAAGTGCAAAGAAATACAGGAAAGCTTTAGAAATGGTTTGCACTGGGTAAAGGAAAACAAATATTTTGGTAGAAATTATAAACCTCCTTATGCATGGGAATCAGACAATATTTCTTTTGCTCAAAAACACAAACTGAGAAAAGTAAAAA
This sequence comes from Manis javanica, assembly GCF_040802235.1. Taxonomy (NCBI): domain Eukaryota; kingdom Metazoa; phylum Chordata; class Mammalia; order Pholidota; family Manidae; genus Manis; species Manis javanica. The sequence goes on along the minus strand of NC_133160.1, from coordinate 120,598,935 downwards.
CTGGATCTAGAGATCATAGAAAATGAAACACTATCAATTATATGACTACAAAACAAGAAAGCATCCAAAATAACAACTGTTGAGATGAGTTATATTGTCTCCTTTAAAATGAGTTCTTTATTTGGCTCACCTTTTAGTCACAAATCCTGAAACCATCTATAATGCAGTTGGTAGTCATGACATTTTGAACAAAAAGCCTATGAAGGGGCATATCAAGCATACTTAGTATTCTTTGTATTTTTTTTCCTGGGAATACATCTCTCCAATAACAATTTATATAGAGCACTGAAAGCAATGCACAAAACAAATGGCTTGTCAAAATTTCTGGCTTTAGTTCTGGACAAAAATGGAAAGATCCAGTGGTCAGAAATCTGTGAATACAATTTGTGGAATAAATTTTCAAGTCACTGTGTTGAGGCAGACCAAACTGAAATGAGTCCATGTATATGTCTGTTTTACTCCATTTTATGTGAAAAGGGCCTGCCCTGGACAGGGTTCAGATTGACAGAAGAGAGTTTTAGGAGAGTGATATAAGTTTGAGATTTAGAGTGACCACCACTTCTATATAGATTGACCAGAGACAGTTAACTGATGTTTCCACAGGAAACTTATCAATACTAAAAAGATTCCCTTTAGAAGTTGATTGCAGACATAACTGGTAGAAGGATCTTTCATATTATCCAGCCTCCGGGCTTATGGAAAACACTAGTTTACATGAAATATAATTTTATTAGTTAACCTAATGACCTGGGTAATGGAAATTAATTCAATTTGATTGACAAGATCATTAAGATTGTGTAATTCATATTTATTTTATCTAGTGAGGTTATTACAAAAATATTTTCTTTTTGAGGGATATCATTGTATTTGTAAGAAAGTTTTTACACTAACCCAATCTTCTCTAAAGTAATGGTACATCTGTAGACCATAATCTCCAACAGAAAATGAAGGCCTACAATATTAATGTTACTTCCATGGAATAATTGATGCCATCATATTTCATGCTACATGCCTTTCCTCAAGCTGTCATTGTAATATCTTGCAGCTCTAAGTTTTTGTAAAATAGTATATGATTTTACAGAAGATTTATTTATGTTCTACTGAGATGGTAGTAAACATAAAATAACAATTCTTGAAATGTAAGCAGTATTACAGTTTTATATGTCCATAGATGATTACAATAGCCTCACCTAAGTGTGAGAACTTGCATTCACACTAGTTATGATCTTGAACAATCAATATTTTCATCTTGGAAGCTCTTCCTAACTATTTTACATTTCAGTGACTACAATTATGTTGATTTTTTTTCACTTCATAATGTACTTAGAATGTTAATTCAATTTTTAAGGTATAATAATGATAAATGGCAAATAAGATTCTATTTGTAAAAGAAAAAAAGGTCTTGATTCTAGTAAAATCATTACTCTGAATTTAATTCAGATACTGCTTCAGGCCATATAACACTAATATCCCTAGTATTTTGGACATGCTAGGTTTACTCACAATGTAAAACTATTGAACCTCTTATCAAAATATTTAGTATATTTTTGTTAATACAGAAGATTCAAAATATTTCTCTCCTTTTGGTTTACTAAAGACACTGAACTAGTATGTTTTCTTTCTTCTCCCCTATTTTCTACTTTCCTCTTTCTTTTCTTACTCCATAAAGCCATAACTTTCTCTTTTGGACTTGCATACCTGAAAGATTCACTCTCTTTCATAGCTTTCATTTTCTCCTCTCTCCTCATGAATTTGAAACTAATATTCCATGCCAAGACTGATTATTTTCACCAGTTGAGGAAATCTTGATGAAAATATAGGGAGTTATTTTACAACATTAAATATCATTAAAAGTAAAAGTTTAAGTGACCACATAATGTAAATGTTTTGATTCCGTAATCTGATTTAACACACTATGCAAATAATGCCAAACTATATTAGGTCTGTCCTTATAGGATTATTGTTAATTATATACAATATTGTAAAGTACCTGCATTGTTATTAACATGCTTAATTCAGGAATAATATTCAGTATTACGAACAAATAGATATTTTGGTAATTTAGGAAATAAGTGAAATTTGGTTACTATTGAAATCTTAGTATGGCTATCTTAGGATTCAGTCCAACTTTGAGAAATGTTGTTATCATATGATAGACCTAGCAATAAAAAATAGCATTTTAAATTTTCTCTGCATGCTGGTAATTATAAGACTCTTTTAGAAGAGAACAAAAACCAGTAAAGAAAATTAGGTTGGAAATAATTTGAGGTAATAGCTCTCTAAGCATAATGAAAATTTCTTACTTTTCTCAAGTGTTTGCCTATCTCCATTTGTAACTGAAAATAATGTATTAGTCACAACATGAGCATGCTTAATTTATCCCATGCATAGAGAGCAAAGTAAAATAAAGTCCTTGATCATTCTTGTTATGAAAGAATAATGAATTTAAAGCTCTTAATCTCTAAGGTAGAAAGGAATGATTTATTTAAATGAAGCATAAGAACATAATATGGGTTTTTGTAAACAAGAGTAGTAGTGATATTAGAAGTACTACAATGCTACAGAATGTTCAGGATATAAAAAGAGGAAAGAAGAATCTGGAAAGTTCCAAAAATATATATTTGATATCAACAATAAGAATTTTCAACTTATTTCATTCATAAATCCTAAAATTAAACAGATTTAAATAAAATTTTTTTGTATTTATGAATAACATGGTAAATTACAAGCTGACGTGTTAAAGGGAAATTATGTTTACATTTGGTTTGTGTGTGTGTGTGTGTGTGATTTATAGACAGCCAAATAACTAAGTGTTGGAAAGGTCTAACCTTAACAATTCAATATTTTTCTATGGCTATCAAAGAATTAGTATAGAAATTAAGCTGTACCTACAACTCAAAATTCAAATACAACATTAGATAAAAAACAGATCTTCAGCTAGCAATTAGTTTTCGTGTTCATTCATACCAAATCTTGTACAAATTTAAAATTCATCTGTTGCCTAGTATTCTAATTCTCTTTCTACATTTCAGGTTAAGGTGCTAATGAGCTACAAGAGGAATAGTTAGTACCAGAGAGAAGCCCATTAAGTATTTCAAATTAGAATAATTAGCAATCAAAGTCACTGAGATTTTATATAATAAAGAAGCAGGCTAACCCTATGTTATGAATACAAGCTGAGAAACAGAAGGAAAAAGTGTTCAAATCTTGACTTTGAAATGATTATCTATTAGAGATATAAATATTATTATTTATACTAAATAATCTTTTGGAAATTTTCTGAATTTTACAGGAGAACAAGTAGTTCAGAAAGAGATATTAATGCAGGTTTCTTTTCAACTAAATGAAATAATCTATGCAATGTGCCTAGCATAGGTCTAGTACATTGTAAGTATTCAAAAAAAATTATTTTTATTAGATGTACATATTATTGTTACTTTCATAGTTTGGAATCACTAAGCTCTTTACAATACAGTACCATTTACTAGTTTATAAAATCCCAAAACTTATTTTGCCTTCCCAGCACTTTATCTTATTTGTACTGCCTTTTATCTTAAAGTATCTTGAGGAGGAATAATCAATAATAGAAGGTGAATGAGTCATATTAGCAAACTAATTGACTTTCAATAGGACATTTTGATCTGGTGGATCAAATTACATGATTTCCTAATATGTCACAGGCACAACCTCAGCTTAAATCTCAGTCTGACATTCATTTTGAAATTTGCATTTATTAAATCATATCAGTGAAGACTATCACCTCATGATAGCTCTACACAGAATTTTTTTTAAGGCTAGTGTTAGAAAGAAACAATCTGGGGAGAACCAGAACCTTTACTTCTAATGTCCCAGCTTATTTAGTTTCTTTTCACACTCAGGTAAAGATATTTCTATATCCACCTATCATGTGATTTCAAATGTTTTAAATCAAAATAATCAGTGTAATGAACAGAAACATCTTTGTTGATAAAAAAAAGATAGGCAAAACATACTATAAACTTATCAATACTTAGAGTGAAAACCATTACATTTAAAAATAACAAATTCCAGGGACATTATTCATCATAATTTTAAGAGTGAATGTTTGTGTGCTATTTATTTTTAGATTTGTGCTATTTGTCTCAGTGGTATAACTTTGAATTTTAAATAAAATCATAAAGTCCATCATAAATGTGATATATAATTTACCCAAATTTGAATGAAAACTCCTTTCTACTATAAACTCCCTTCAGGGAAAAGAAAGTCCAAAAGAAATAAAGTCCAAACATCATCTTCTAAATCTTGTCCATCAAAATTAAAATTTTTTAAAAACATGAAATTTATCCTCCTCACATCTCACTCTGTTCAGTATTAGATGTAGAAGTCTCTTGATGGTTCTGAAATAGGTCTAGACAGTAAAAAAAAATAAAATAAACTTACATGAGTGTAGTTTTTCAGTCCCAATAGATTTCCAGTCATTCTAAACCAAATATATGTAAAAGAAAGCCACAACCTGTAGGTGGGGTACTTCTATTTGACTAAGGATCATCACATGCTATTTGTGCTACTTTCCTTTCCTTTCACACATACTATTATTTCAAATAAGGTCACAATCTGAGGTTCTGAGGTAAGAACTTGAACAAAGCTTGTTTGAGGGGATGCAATTCATCTCCTAACAATCACCTATCACAAGTAAAACTGAAATAGCACATGTAAAACTTGGACTATAGAGAACAGAACATAATGTATATAACATGTAATAGGTTAGTTCCTAAAGCAGAAAGTAGTAAGAGGCTGGGTTACACTGTACCTCCTGCAGAGTAGTGAGGATCGCGGCAGGATACCAAACGTGTTTCACTGATCTAAAACTTTTTCTCAGTGGAGCCAAGATGGCGGCATGAGTTGAGCAGTGGAAATCTCCTCCCAAAACCACATATATTTTTGAAAATACAACAAAGACAGCTCTTCCTAAAAGACAGACCAGAAGACACAGGACAACAGCCAGACCACATCCACACCTGCGAGAAACCAGCGCCTCGAAAAGTGGGTAAGATACAAGCCCCAGCCCGGTGGGACACAAGCGCCCCACACCCCAGCTCTGGGCGGGAGGAGAGGAATCAGAGCGGGGAGGGAGTGGGAGCCCAGGACTGCTAAATAGCCAGCCATACCCATCTGCACCAGATCGCAGACACAGTGCATGTGTGGGGTGCTGGAAACTTGGGAAACAGGACAGTAAGAACTGTGAGCGGGTCCCTGCAGCCGGTGCACCCAGGACACAGAAAAGTGAGTGCTTTTTGAAAGTCTTAAAGGGACAGGGACCCCAAACCTGGACAGAAGCATCCTGTGACACTTAGTCGAGCAGCAGGGAATCTGGGGAACTCTGGGCACTCTAATCCCCTGGGCAGCAGGGAGCACAGAGGCCCCTCACGGAGATAAATAGCCTTCTGGCCATTCCCCCCAAAATGTGGCTCCACCATATCAGAGCAGCAGCCTGAGGCAGGCCACACCCACTGAAACAGTGGAGATAAACTCCATAGAAGCCAGGCAAGAATCAGAAGCCCTTTCTGTGCACAGTTGCCCAGCACAAGCCACTAGAAGTCACTGTTCTCCCAGGAGAGGAAGGCCACAAACCAACAAGAAGGGAAGTTCCTCCAGCAGTCACTTGTGCCAGCTCTGCAAACTATCTCTATCACAATGAAAAGGCAAAATTACAGGCAGACAAAGATAACAGAGACAACACCTGAGAAGGAGACAGACCTAACCAGTCTTGCTGAAAAAGAATTCAAAATAAAAATCATAAACATACTGATGGAGATTCAGAGAAATACACAAGAGCTAAGGGATGAAGTCCGGAGGGAGATTACAGACATCTGGAGGGAGATCACAGAAGTGAAACAAACTCTAGAAGGACTTATAAGCAGAATGGATAAGAAGCAAGAGGCCATTGATGGAATAGAAAACAGAGAACAGGAACGCATAGAAGCTGACACAGAGAGAGACAAAAGGATCTCCAGGAATGAAACAATATTAAGAGAACTGTGTGACCAATCCAAAAGGAACAATATCCATATTATAGGGGTACCAGAAGAAAAAGAGAGAGAAAAACGGATAGAAAGTATCTTTGAAGAAATAACTACTGAAAACTTCACCAAACTGGGGGACAAAATAATCGAACAGACCATGGAAATACACAGAACTCCCAACAGAAAGGACACAAGGAGGACAAGACCAAGACACATAATAATTAATATGGCAAAGATCAAGGACAAGGAAAGAGTTTTAAAGGCAGCTAGAGAGGAAAAGTTCACCTATAAAGAAAAACCCATCAGGCTATCATCAGAATTCTCAACAGAAACCTCACAGGCCAGAGGAGAATGGCATGATATATTTAATGCAATGAAACAGAAGGGCCTTGAAGCAAGGATACAGTATCCAGCATGATTATGATTTAAATATGAAGGAGGGATTAAACAATTCCCAGACAAGCAAATGGTGAGGGAATTTGCTTCCCACAAACCACCTCTACAGGGTATCTTAGAGGGACTGTTCTAGACGAGAACACTCCTAAGACTAAACAGATGTCACCAGAGAAAATAAAATCACAGCAAAGAAAGCAGACCAACCAAATACTAACTAAAGGCAAAAAATAAAATCAACTACCCACTAAAAGCAGTTAAAGGAAACATGAAAGAACACAGAATAAAACAACCAACATATAAAGAATGGAGGATGAGGAATAAGAAGGGAGAGAAGAGAAACTCCAGACAGTGTATACAACAGCTCAAAAAGGGAGATAAGTTGGCAGTAATAATCTAAAGAAGCTAACCTTGAACCTTTGGTAACCACGAATCTAAAGCCTGCAATGGCAATAAGTACTTATCTTTCAATAGTCACCCTAAATGTAAATGGACTGACTGCACCAATCAAAAGACACAGAATAACAGAATGGATAAAAAAGCAAGACCCAACTATATGCTGCTTACAAGAAACTCACTTCAAACCCAAAGACATGCACAGACTAAAAGTCAAAGGATGGAAAAATATATTTCAGGCAAACAACAGAAAGAAGAAAGCAGGGGTTGCAGTACTAATATCAGACAAAATAGACCTCAAAACAAAGAAAGTAACAAGAGATAAAGAAGGACATTACATATTAATAAAGGGCTCAGTCCAACAAGAGAATATAACCATTCTAAATATATATGCACCCAACACAGGAACACCAGCATATGTGAAACAAATACTGACAGAACTAAAGGGGGAAGTAGAATGCAATGCATTCATTTTAGGAGACCTCAACATGCCACTCACCCCAAAGGAAAGATCCACTGGGCAGAAAATAAGTAAGGACACGAAGGCACTGAAAAGCACACTAGAACAGATGGACCTAATAGACATCTATAGAACTACACATCCAAAATAAACAGGATATACATTCTTCTCAAGTGCACATGGAGCATTATCCAGAATACACCACACAATAGCTCACAGAAAGAGCCTCAGTAAATTCCAAAAGATTGAAATTCTACCAACCAACTTTTCAGACCACAAAGGTATAAAACTAGAAATAAATTCTACAAAGGAAACAAAAAGGCTCACAAACACATGGAGGCTTAACAACATGCTCCTAAATAATCAATGGATCAATGAACAAATTACAATAGAGATCAAGGAATATATGGAAACAAATGACAACAACAACACACAGCCCCAACTTCTGTGGGACACAGTGAAAGCAGTTTTAAGAGGAAAGTATATAGCAATACAGGCACACTTAAAGAAGGAAGAACAATCCCAAATGAATAGTCTAACATCACAATTATAGAAACTGGAAAAAGAAGAACAAATGAGGCCTAAAGTCAGCAGAAGGAGGGACATAATGAAGATCACAGAATAAAGAAACAAAACTAAGAAGAATAAAACAATAGAAAAAATCAATGAAAGCAAGAGCTGCTTCTTTGAGAAAATAAACAAAATAGATAAGCCCCTCCAGCCAAACTTATTAAGAGAAAAAGAGAATCAACACACATCAACAGAATCAGAAATGAGAATGGAAAAATCACGACAGACCCAACAGAAATACAAAGAATTATTAGAGACTACTATGAAAACCTATATGCTAACAAGCTGGAAAACCTAGAAGAAATGGACAACTTTTTAGAAAATACAACTTTCCAAGACTGACCAAGGAAGAAACACAAAAGTTAAACAAACCAATTACGAGCAAAGAAATTGAAACGGTAATCAGAAAACTACCCAATAACAAAACCCCCGGGCCAGAATGATTTATCTCAGAATTTCATCAGACATACAGAGAAGACATAATACTTATTCTCCTTAAAGTTTTCCAAAAAATAGAAGAGGAAGGAATACTTCCAAACTCATTCTATGAAGCCAAAATCACCCTAATACCAGAAACAGGCAAAGACCCCACCAAAAAAGAAAATTACAGACCAATATCCCTGATGAATGTAGATGCAAAAATACTCAATAAAACATTAGCAAACCGAATTCAAAAATATATAAAAAGGATCATACACGATGATCAAGTGTGATTCATCCCATGGATGCAAGGATGGTACAACATTCGAAAATCCATTAACATCATCCACCACATCAACAAAAAGAAAGACAAAAACCACATGATCATCTCCATAGGTGATGAAAAAGCATTTGACAAAATTCAACATCCATTCATGATAAAAACTCTCAGCAAAATGGGAATAGAGGGCAAGTACCTCAACATAATAAAGGCCATTTATGATAAACCCACAGCCAGCATTATACTGAACAACGAGAAGCTGAAAGCATTTCCTCTGAGATCGGGAACCAGACAGGGATGCCCACTCTCCTCACTGTTATTTAACATAGTACTGGAGGTCCTAGCCACAGCAATCAGACAAAACAAAGAAACACAAGGAATCCAGATTGGTAAAGAAGAAGTTAAACTGTCACTATTTGCAGATGATATGATACTGTACATAAAAAACCCTAAAGACTCCACTCCAAAACTACTAGAACTGATATCAGAATATAAAAAAGTTGCAGGATACAAAATTAACACACAGAAATCTGTGGCTTTCCTATACACTAACAATGAACCAACAGAAAGAGAAATCAGGAAAACAATTCCATTCACCATTGCATCAAAAAGAATAAAATACCTAGGAATAAACCTAACCAAGGAAGTGAAAGAACTATACCCTGAAAACTATAAGACGCTCTCAAGAGAAATTAAAGCGGAAACCAACAAATGGAAACTCATCTGATGCTCTTGACTAGGAAGAATTAATATCATCAAAATGGCCATCTGCCCAAAGCAATATACAGATTTGATGCAATCCCTATCAATTTACCAGCAATATTCTTCACCAAACTGGAACAAATAGTTCAAAAATTCATATGGAAACACCAAAGACCCTGAATAGCAAAAGCAATCCTGAAGAAGAATAAAGTGGGGGGAATCTCACTCCCCAACTTCAAGCTCTACTACAAAGCCATAGTAATCAAGACAATTTGGTACTGGCACAAGAACAGAGCCACAGACCAGTGGAACAGACTAGAGACTCCAGACATTAACCCAAACATATATGGTCAATTAATATTTTATAAAGGAGTCATGGACATACAATGGGGAAATGACAGTCTCTTCAACAGATGGTGATGGCAAAACTGGACAGCTACATGTAAGAGAATGAAACTGGACCATTGTCTAACCCCATACACAAAAGTAAATTCAAAATGGATCAAAGACCTGAATGTAAGTCATGAAACCATAAAACTCTTAGAAAAAAACATAGGCAAAAATCTCTTAGACATAATCATGAGTGATCCCTTCTTGAACATATCTCCCTGGGCAAGGAAAACAAAAGCAAAAATGAACAAGTGGGACTATTTTAAGCTGAAAAGCTTCTGTACAGCAAAAGACACCATCAATAGAACAAAAAGGTACCCGACAGTATGGGAGAATATATTTGTAAATGACAGATCTGGTAAAGGCTTGACATCCAAAATATATAAAGAGCTCACATGCCTCAACAAATGAAAAACAAATAATCCAATTAAAAAATGGTCAGAGGAACTAAACAGACAGTTCTCCAAAAAAGAAATTCAGATGGCCAACAGACACATGAAAAGATGCTCCACATCGCTGTTCATCAGAGAAATGCAAATTAAAACCACAATGAGATATCACCTCACACCAGTAAGGATGGCTATCATCCAAAAGACAAACAACAACAAATGTTGACAAGGTTGTGGAAAAAGGGGAACCCTCCTACACTGCTGGTTGGAAGGTAAATTAGTTCAACCATTGTGGAACACAGTATGGAGGTTCCTCAAAATGCTAAAAATAGACTTACCATTTGACCCAGAAATTCCACTCCTAGGAATTTACCCTAAGAATGCAGCACTCAAGATTGAAAAAGACAGATGCACCCCTATGTTTATTGCAGCACTATTTACAATAGCCAAGTTTTGGAATCAACCTAATGTCTATCAGTAGATGAATGGGTAAAGAAGATGTGGTACATATACACAATGGAATATTATTCAGCCATAAGAAGAGAACAAATCCTATCATTTACAACAATATGGATGGAGCTAGAGGGTATTATGCTCAGTGAAATAAGCCAAGTGGAGAAAGAGAAATACCAAATGATTTCACTCATCTGTGGAATATAAGAACAAAGGAAAAACTGACAGAACAAAACAGCAGCAGAATCACAGAACCCAAGAATGGACTAATAGGTACCAAAGGGAAAGGGACTGGGGAGGATGGGTGGGTAGGGAGGTATAAGGGGGGGGGGAGAAGAAGGGGTGTATTATTATTAGCATATATAATATGGTGTGTGGGAGAAAGGGGAGGGTTGTGCAACACAAAGAAGACAAGGAGTGATTCTTCAACATCTTGCTATGCTGATGGACAGTGACTGTAATGGGGTTTGTTGGGGGGACTTGGTATAGGGGAGAGCCTAGTAAACATAATATTCTTCATGTAATTGTAGATTAATGATACAAAAAAAAAGAGAAAGAAAAGGGGGATTACTCCCTGATAGGATGAAACTAACTGCAAATCGAGTAATGCATGCTTTAAATACCCTTCATTTTGATCTTTTAAAGAGTGTCAGATGATCAGCTATGGAAGTACATTTTTCTGATAATATTCCTTTCTCTTAAAAAAAAAAGTTCCTGTGTGGTGATCTCCAATAGGTTCTTCACTATGGTATAAAGGTCATATCAAAGTGTGGGCAAAGGGTTTGTTTGTGTTTATACAGAGAATCAAAGCCTAATTTGGCTACACAGAAAACGAATTAAGATACGATATGAAGAAGAACTTCCAACATCAACATCCTCTGGAAGAGTTATTCCAGAAGATGATCATCAAAAAACTTTAACAGATCCTGGCGCTGCTGCAGTTGTAGCTGCATTCATCCCACCGGTTCCTGGACATGCCATTGGAGTGAAGAAGGAGATATCTAAGCTGGCCTGTGCATACAGTAAAACAACAAATTTGACTGGATCTATACTGTTGGAACTCAACCAAGAATTAGGAGAAGTGCAAATTGTAGCGCTCCAAAATCTTACAACTACAGACTATCTACTGTTAAAAGAACATATGGGATGTGAACAGTCCCCAGGAATGGGTTGTTTTAATTTGTCTGATTTCTCTCAGACTGTTCAAGTTCAGGTGGACAATATCCACCATATCATAGATAAGTTTTCACAAATGCCTAAGGTGCCTAACTGGTTTTCTTGGTTTCACTGGAGATGGCTGGTAATCATAGGTCTGCTTTGGTTATGTAACTGTACTCCTATTATGTTAATGTGTGTGCGCAATTTAATTAGTAGTTTAAAACATACATGCTGAAGTTACTCTAAAAGAAGTTATGTCCAATAAATTATCAATCTTCCCATGTTTTCTTCCATCTGCTACTTCTATAGCTTTTCTTCTTTCTTCCTAATTACAACCCTTTAGTAGAATTAGTGCCTCATACTGAAAAATACCGAGTATCATAATTCCTCCAAGTGGTAAAGATACCTCAAGACAAATGCTGGGCATAGAAGCCACAGGGCATAAATCTGCAATGAAGTAAAAAGCTAACCTTTTCAAAGAATATTGCTTCTCTCTCACTTACCAACTTTACATTCCCCTGTTTGGCCCCGGAAGATGACTGGTTAGCCAGAGACGGGTAAGATTCCTCAAGGGAGGAACAACCTAAGACAGGCACAGTCACAGGGGGGCCATCAGGTGAGAAATTGGGGATCACCAGAGGTGAGGCTTAGAACCTCACCCCCCCTGTTTTGAGAGAAATCTTCTGCATCCGTGGATGTTTTGTTGCCCTTGTCTAGCTTGGATTAATACTTAGTCTATAGGCACAGGCTTGATCATCTACATTTGCCCTCTTACAGCACTAAACTATGTTTTCTACCTTTATCCTGCATCTACCTACCACTTCAGCATTTTATTTAAAAAATAATAATAATAATAAGAGAGAAATGTAGGATTCACATATAAATCAACTATAACAATCAAACGAATAATCATATCTGACTTGATTGTTTATAGTTCATGATGCGTGATCAAAACCGAAAGTTTCTGTGATATGACTGCCCTTGCACTGTTCACCATGTAAGAACTTATTCACTGTGTAAGAACTTGTTCACCATGTAAGAACTTGTTCATTATGCTTCACAAGATTGGAGACTGTTGAGAAATTGGCTTGGGGTTGATTAATGACTGTGCATTAAGTCCCCTATACAGAATTTTATTGTTGTTAACAACCATTTGATCAATAAATATGAGAGATGCCCTCTCAAAAAAAAAAAAAACTTTTTCTATGGAAACCAATAGAGTGGAGCAGAATTATTACCCATTAACATCCTTATTACTACTTGAAAAGTTTTTTAGTTTACTTTTCTTATGTCTTTCTAAGCCACAAAATTATTGCAGATTGATTATCTGTCCTGTTTGCCATTGTTCTTCCAGTCTTTAGCATGAAACATATACTCCAAAAACATTTGTTAGTTACTGGATGAATCGTTATATCTAAATAATTGCATACTGACTAAAAATACTTGATATATTTTAGTATTTTTTATATTTTCATGGAAGATATAACACATAGTTAAATTATGGATATTTGTAGAAAGATGTATCCAAAATATTAAGCCATTAACACCTTCAATATGACATTTTATTCGGTATTAAATATTTACTATTTAAATGACATTCAAACCCTTTCACATAATTGTGGCTTTTTTCTCATGTGTAGTCTCAAGTGAAGGTTATCTCAGGTTAATATTTGGGTTCCCAAAGTATTTATAAGTACCCAATGCAGGGAGATATTTGTTTCCACATTTTTTAGCAGAATGTCAAATTCTGTTATCATTATCATGCGCTAGTTTTGTAAACTTCAGGAAACCACTAATCTTACTAATATTGTTTTCTGCTTATAGAAACAGTGATGGAAAGAGTAAGAGGCACATGGTAGATTTGCTGGGAAGATCCAATGAAATGACTTCTACCAAAAAATTTCACTAGCACACTACACATAGCAGTTAATATTTATTTCATCCGAGAGCTCTTTGTGAAGATTGTTGAAGTTTATTCATTTTTTAAAAATCACAGTGTTGCCAGTTAATACTTCTGGAAACTGGGCTGTGTGACATATACTTCCTTAACAGAAAAATATAATCTCTTCGTCATAAAGAGATTAAAAAAATCTTATTTTTTAAAATAAAATGTTCAGCTCGGGAAATCAAGTCCTCAAACTATTCATACATCTAAAATATTCCAAATATTAAAAATTACCGACAATTTTCTCCATTATTTTAGGAAAGAATGTAAAAGAGAGAGCTAATGTCATTCACCTGGGTCTATCACATGAAATAGTTCTCATTAATCTAAAACATTAAAGATCTTCAGAATTTAAAGTTTTGGCATGGCATCAAACCACAGAAGTTCTCCTGGAGTGTTTTTTAACTTTGCAGGTTTACTTGTCTCATAAAAAAGTAAGTGAGTATAGGTAGTCCAGGGGTGGTACAGTGGTTCATTAAGATATCTCTCTGTTCTGGATGACACTTCCAATCTCATAAACATATAAATATCTATGGGTGTGGTAGATTTAAGGACAAAGAAGAGGGAAGGGGTGAAGGGTAAAAAGCAAAAGGACTTTATTTAAGTGAATCTTTGTATTTTTATCAGAAAGGAACATAATTCTCTATGGATTTTAAAATGTTATTTTAAAAGAATATTGTCACATAGGCACAATTGGTCACAAAGGTTTTGGGACACTTTGATACAGAAGGAGTTAAAGGAAAGAGGTACTGGGAATGGAGATTGTGTCAGCCATCAGAGAATGTCAGCAATATGTTAAAGATTAATGATTAAACATAGAATTGATGTGTTCTCACAGTAGTTATGTTTCTGTGAGAAGACAGTTTTACTGTATAAAACAAGTGAAAAGAAATCCCTACCTTAAGACCTAAAGAGTGAAAGTATATACACCGAAGATAACAAGGTGATTTTTGAATTAGCCTGAGAAAAAGAAGGTCATTAAAAAAAAACAGCCATTGTTCAGCACCTGACTTTTCAATAACTTCTCTATAGCAACAAAAGAAACCTGAAAACAGTGGGATATATACTCAAAGTATTAAGAAAAATTTGTCCTACAAAGTGTACACACTAAGAAAATATTTCAAGTATTTGTGTAATATAAGAAAACTTTCAGACAAAGCAGAGTTTATAACTACTAAAATTCCTAATGAAAGTTGAAGGACAGCTCTCCCAGATGGAAATTCAGTGATACAACAGGAAATAATGAAAGCAATAAATATGAGAAAAAAATTAATGTAAGGGGAAAATGAAATGAAAAATAAATCTTTTCAAAAGAAGAAAAATGAAGGGGAGGGGAGGATGATATGATTTATATTACATAAGCAAATAAAGTTTTAGAAATTAATACAAATATGTCAGTGGTAATTGGTAATGATAAATGGAATTGATGTATATACTCTGGTCAAACAGTTAAACTGGATGAAATATGAAATCCAGCTTAATATTGCAATAAAAAAAGGACAAAAATGTAAGTAAACATAAGGAGTAAAGTAAAAGAGTGGTGAAGAATACCAAGTAAATTATAATAAAAGGAATCCTGGAATAGTTAATTTCAGACAAAAGAAAGAAGGTAGCTCCCTAATGATAATGACTTTCTTCATCAGAAGATGCAATAATTTCAATGATGCACACTGTCAGTAACAAATTTTAAATACACACACACACATACCCCATATTTATGAAGAGAAATAGTAAAATCCACATAATCTTGGGAGATTTTATAATATATCATCCCTAAAGTGATATCAGGCAAGTAAAAATTTTAATAAGCATACAGAATATTTGAACAAGCCAATGAATAAGCTTCATCTATTAGATATACTAGAGCACTCTATTGGCTGTCAGGTGGTATGGGTAAGGATTTCAGCTAGGGGTACAATAGAGATCTTTTATCTCTGCTCTAAAATGTCTGAGGCCTCATCTGGAAAATCTAAAGCTGGGGGCTGGAATTATCTGAATGCTCATTCATTTACAAATCCTGAAGTTGATTCTATCTATGGGCAAAGTTGGAGCTATCAGAGGGAACACCCACATGTGTCATTTCCATGTGCTTAGGGTTTCCTCAAAACATGGTGGCTGGGTTAAAGATCAACTCCCCAGAGATGTGGGGAGAGAGGGAGAGAGAGAGAAAGAGAGAGAGAGACAGACAGAGACAGAGACAGAGAGACAGAGAAGAGCAGAAACTGTAATGTCTTTTGTGCCCTAGCCTCAGCATTATTTCTGCCACATGCTGTTGGTCAAAGTTACAAAGCTTATTTAGATTAAGGAGATGAAACATAAACACAACTTTGATGGAATAATGTCAATATTGCATTATAAGACCATATGAGATGATCAGTGTGGTTGATAGCAAGGAACAAAATAAACAGAAAAAAAAACTAATAAAACCACATATATTTTGATATTAAGTAAAATAATTCCAAATACATCTTCATGGATTATAATCATTGTGAATATAAGAAAATTCATAGTTGACTGATAATATATTATCATCAAAATCAAGAATCTATGTTAATTTTGACTGAAACTTTTTTTAAGTATATGATTTTTCCTCCTACTGCTCTTTTCTATATGCATCTTATTTATATGGATTGTACAGATATCCACACAGGCAAACTTTCTTGTCTATATATTTTTAATCACATACTTCTCTATATGGAATATTATTCTCCACCATATCCATCTACTATATAGAGGACAATTATTTCCATCTTGCAATATCTATCTCAAATTCTACTTCCCCAATGCAATACTCTATGGTTCCTTCAAACCCCTAGGTAAAATTATTTTTTCTTTCTTGTTCACAATCAGGAATACATATTTTGAACAATTTCTTCAATAGCATATATCACTTCCTACCTTGTTTTATTGTTTTTGTCTTTGATGTCAGTGTTTCAAGGTCAGAGAACATGTGTCATTCAATTTATACTTTCCATATCATGTAGCATCCATTGGAAGTCCAAGTATGTAAGACAAGATCAATTAATATCTGTTACATTTATTTCACCTTTATATTCAATATGTACTCTCAGTTCCTATAAATAAAATCAGTGTTCTTCACAAAGTACAATTCAAACTTCTCTAACATGAGAATATACATTTCTTAGTTTGAGGTTTTCTTTAATTCTCCCCTTTCTTTTTTCCTCAATTATAAAACAATTTGAGAAATAACATAGTCACTGTTTGTCTTCTGACCAGTCACAAAAAGATCTGGTGTAACACCATGAGAGGAATGAGCAACATTGTCTAGCAGGAGTATATGTAACCTGACTGCTAGTTTATAGAAATATATGGTAAACTCTATAGGGTCAAAACCATCTCAGACACACAAAAACTTATTAGTATTACTGAAAGGATACAGGTTTAACCAGTTTAATTTCGAATTGGCACCTAAATAACCCACTCTTGCATACCTTTGAAACTGTTGCTGCTGGACTACTTCCTCCAGTGGTGTATGAACCTACATGGAATAAGTGACGAAGATTGTCAAACAATGCAAAAGTTTCAGCTGTATTCTTGGTAACATGTCCTCCAATATTCAGGTTTCCTCTAGGCAATAACAGCGTCATTTAGCCTTACACAGCCATCACAATGCTTTGCTCTTTGCTTGATACGGTCTTTCTCTTCAGGCACGAAAGACTGTGTGTCGTCTAGTAGGGGCTGTTAATTTCAGATGTTTTCAGTAGATTTACCACAATAACGAGAAGAAAGAAACCCATTTGCTTTCCATAGACATGGTCTAATCCCAGAGCTCTGTGATGTGAAACACTGGAGGGTGTTCAAGTAGGTTGAATGGACTGTAGCACTACATATATTTTTGTACGAATGTAGAGGACAATTATTCCCTCAGGTTACAAACTCTGTATTTTTGCCTTCATTGATTCACCATTAGTTGCTCAAATCAAAAGCAGGGTATCTGCCAGCCTCTGTTTTTGAAGCTATGCATCCTCTGTTTCCATTGTGCTGTTTAGAAGTTATTCTCTAGAGAGTTGTTTGTCTTTAAGGATGCACGAAAGATTTAACATAATACTCCACATTGGTACTGAATTACACTTACTACAATTATAGTTTCCTTGCTGAAGTTGAGAAGATCCCATTATTATTGTTATTATTATTATTCACAGTGTAAACAAGCACATTACACAATAGCCATTTTTGTCCAATATCAGTTTAGTAACTATTAAATGGGAAATAGAGAAGAAAGTGGTGACTGGGTCCACAATTTGGATGACAAAAATCTTCCATATTTCTTCTGACTGTAACATTTGGTTGAAGCAACTACTAATTAATCAATCAATAAACAAATAGAAATCATGTGCCTAAGTTGGAATACAAAATACACCTAAAACTTATTTTTTATCAAGTCCCCATTCTAAGCAATTTATACATCCTAATTCATTCATTGAAATGTTAAAATGTAAGGGCTGTCATCAATGTCACCATCATCATTTAGAGATGAGGAAATGAAGCTACAGAATTGCTGAATAATTTGCCCAAAATCATACATGTAATGAGTGTTAGCACCTAAGATGCAAACCCAGTTAGTCTGTCTCTGAGCTTGTGTTCTCGACCTCCGCATTCTGCTTAGTCCTGTTTCTCCTCACGCTGTCTGTTAGCTGTATAGTTGGGTATAAACCCTTTTCTATCATTCTCAGTGATGTCTCCATATGAAAAATTATAAACTGGTCGGTTTCACTGACCTGCAGATGGGAATTCTGTAACTTGGCTACATGGAGCAAAGAATTATTAGAGTAGAAATCTATTATATCTTTCAATGTACACTAAGTAAAGACTGAAATTTTATAGACTGACATATTATAAGATAGCTTTATTCAGTGAATCAAATTATTTATTTACCAATAATAAAAATTTAAAAAACTCTTGTGGTAAATAGTAATGTGCAGATCATAAAATATATATTAGAGTACTTGAATCTAACACTGGATAAATCTCTCTCATCCTTTTTGAAATGAGATTCTGCTATTATTCACAATTACTGTAAGATATATTCATACATATTCATATGGCATATATTTGTTTGCCAATGTTTTTATTGAAATAGATTTCATCCCATAGATTCTTAATTGATGATATACTATTAGGAAGGGCAAGGAATGGTAATGATAAGTTCAGCAATTAGGGTTAATATACAGTTTTTTTTTTGTAGTAAGAGTTTAGGAAATTACTCTGCAGCAGGAGGTTTTCCACTTTGTTGCTGGGGAACAGTCATTTCTGATTATTTCAAGGCATTGCCACCTGGAGTAGAAAATGCCTTTCTATGCCAAGGTGCTAGATTAGACAGATCACAACACTTCAAGTCCAAACATCTGCTGAGACAAGACTGAATATGCTGTGAAGTCCTATTGGCTGAATTTTTAAGAACATGTGTTTCAAAATTTCATGTGCCAATTAGTGCATAAAGTATTTATTGAATCTTTAATATATTCAGAACACTGCAATAGTCACTGTGGGCAAACAAAAGGTAATAGATAGTTTACAATCTACTTCTCTAAAGAGTTACGTATAATCTAAGGCTAGAAATAGTTTCAAACATAAAACAGATGTGACCTTGTCCCTAAGGAACATGCAGGATAGACATTTTTGAATCAGAAGCTGAGTGAAGTACAGAATCAAAGACATCTCACCCAATGCAGTTTGTTGTTCCTTCTACAATACATCAGCATCTAAATTCTGCTTGAATCAATCCGATAATACTAGTATCTATCTATGTATCTCTCTATCTAAGACAACCATCTTATTCCTTTGAGGAGGTCTCATTAAGAATTCTTTATATCATTTGTTCTTATGGGTCCAGCCATAACATTAAAGAAGAGATAACATCTCTTCAAACATCTGAATATCCCTCCTTCCTAAAAATGTGCCATTTATCTAGTCTCTAATAGCAATTTGTTACTTCCACCCAATCCTCTGAAATGATTTTTCAATATAGCATTATTTTAACTTTTTTCAAGCCTATAGGCTAATTAAAACTCAACCTATCCAACACATATCATGTTTTATTTTCAGACAATTATCTCTCTGGCTTTCTTATCTTAGTGAGACAAAATGCAAGATGTGTGAGTCAACTAGGATTCATTTTTTTCTCTAAGATGTATTTCCTGCGTGAGGAGAATTTATTCCTGGAGGAACACGGGAAGGTGTTACTCAATTCTCACAAAAAGGATTGAGAGCCACTAAGACTCTTAAAATAATTTGAAGCCAAATAATCCTTCACCACAGCAAAGATGTGGAGTGGAATAGAAGTTGGGCTTGAAAGGAAAGAAGTAACAAGACATGATCAAATCTGTGATGGTTTTGGGGGTAGTAGCTGTGGTTTGTGGTACTGCTTTGAAGAAGAGGCAGAGGAGTAGTGTGCTGGGTGAGACATGATGAAATTAATGGAAATACAATAACTCAGTTAATGCAGTTCAGACTATCTACTGCACCTTGTGTTATATATTAGAGCAGAGTGTAGAAAGAGTGGATGGCTACTGCAGTGCTGACCAGAAATGGCCCCAGAGAATCAGGCAGCTTGACTAGATAGGGTAGGAAGCTGCTCCTCTAACCTTCAGCGAACAAGTACAAACTCCAGGTGTCCTGATTAGATATTGTCTCAATGATAAATTACTTTGTGATGCAATTTGTTATTGCTCTGTACAAACAAGGTATGCCAAGAGGAAAAAGAAAAATGAGGCCTAGATCCATAACTTCAGTTTTTCTCTGATGAAATGCTTGATGTCTATTAGTGTGATTTTCACAGACCTATACATTCAACAAAATTTCAAGTGATTTCTTTTAATTTTGTTGAATGCTATAGCTTTTTATGTTTTATGCCATCTTTTAAGTTCTAAGATTGCAAAATACATTTTCTAAAAATCATGATTTTATCACCAAGTTCAAATTACAAATAGGTTTCCTATTTTCATGATAGTTTACTTTTGACACATTTTGTGATACAGTTTTCTACTTTTAAAAAGAATAAAAGATTGTTATCATCATAAGAATTCATTGAGTTGCTTATGGTTTCATTCTGCTAAGAACAATAGGAAAAAAGCCTCATGACACTGAAACAAAGAATATAATATTTTGATCCAAATCCACATCTGGAAGTCTGATACTGTTCATCTCTCTGAAAATCATGTTTTCTTCCTGAGAAAAGAGACTGACAGGGATATTTAATCTTTTATATTGGCCACAATGATAACTTTTAAATATTTCATATTGTTGTACTGATTAAGAACATATGACATTATGCAAAACTTGGCACACATATGATTCAGGAGAGTATCTGTTGAAAAATGAAACACTTGAGAGCCTGGAACTTAGCACATCGCAGTGCTCCTGAGAGGATGAGCCGACAGCTCAGGTGTTCAGTGACGTCACTATGGGCCTCTGTACCGATCCTCTGCCCGTGTGCTGAACCTGTGTGTCCCAGCAGCTGAGTGATCTCAGAGATGGGAAATCACCCACAAATCTGTCCTAAGGGTATTGCTCCAGTATAGCTGCTTAAGAGTTTCCCTTAGTCTCAGGACATCAAAGCAAAGTCAACTTTTAAATGTTTATCAAGCATTCTCCCAAGAACTCTAACATCATATTTATATTCTAGTAGACAGAACGCAATTGGAAAAAAAGTGATCTTGCTGTATAAATGTGATTTTCGCCAAAAACAAAATTACATTCTTTGAAATAAGGTTGATGTCCATAAGAGCATCACTTTAACCTGGAGACCCAATCATTACTTGATGACGATGATTCCTCGTGTGGAGGTGGCAAAAGTTAGTGACTGGAGTGTTGGTTTTAAAGTTAAAAATTACAGTCAAATATCCTTTAATAATCTGTGATTGTCTTCTTCTAAGAATTCTTTCTTAGAACCTTCTACTGGTTCTCTTTTCTGGAAAAATGACTCACTCTAAGGTGAGCTGACCTTTTCTGAGACAATATTCTTCTATCTATAAAAATGTAGTATTGAAGTTAACTTTTCCCTTAGAGATATTGGGGTAAGGATAGTCTAAATATTTAATTTGGTTGTGTTTTTTCTCAAGAAATTAGAAAATCTTACAATAAGGAGTACAAAAAATGTTGAACACAAGAATATGATAGATGGAATTGTGTTGAATAAGGAAAAAATATATGGAGAAAAGGCCATTACAATAATCAGAATTTAAAAAGATGGTGTGTTGAAATTTTAAAAAATGGATGGAACAACTTGATACCTATTAATTAAAGTTGAGATAGATTCTAGAGAGTGCCCATCTAAGAGGATTATACTTATTCAGGGATATTCTCAAAGTGGTGGGTAAAAGAAAGCTCCGGTCCTTTAAAGATTCACTTAGTGACGGATACACATGCACACACACACAAACACACACACACATACACACACACACACACACACACATACACACACAGAGGTTAAAGCCAAAATTTAGAATTTACTAAATAAAATAATTTTGTCCAGAAAAAATAATAACCAGTTAATGAAATAGGTTACTTTTATACTCAATAAAGCTTAGACTTTAGGGCACTGAATATATTGTTAGCTTCTCTATTGAATCCAGAATTACCTCACAGACCATGTGCTATGCAGTCAGACAGAGTTAGGTTCAAATTCAAGCCCTGCCTTTGAATAAGAGTACAATTTCACCTACTGGGAATTCAATTGAGTTACCTGAAGAATGAAAAAGATGATACAGAGGTAGTGTGTATGACAAATGTTTTTCCCCAAAGCACCCTATTTGGTGAAGCATGTGGCTATAAATGATCATCACTAAGTAACCATGAACTTTATAGTGTTTAACATTTCAACATGTTCTTCTGGCTATCAGCTTAGTCTCTTATATATACTAAAAAATGATGGAATTATATAATATATACACTCAGCATTTGTTCTGTGTATTTCTACTTCAATATCCAATATATGTAAGATAATTTTTTCATCATAGGCAAAGGATGAAGTAGTCACTCACAGTGATAGTATGTCAGAATTTAAAAAATGTATTAACTCCTCAGTTTTTCACAAAATGCCTTTCACAGCCTAAATTTATTGGAAATATATAAAATTGGTTTTAATAATAATATATATAATATAATCATCAACATTTTTCTTCTATAGAGTAGATGAATGAAATTAGCAACCCAAAATCTACTAAACCAAATCAACTAAACCCAGTGCTGGCCTTTAATCAATATTGGACTTGATAAATCTGTCTTTGGGAATACTGGAATTTAAGGAGGTATGCACATACACATTTACACATCAATGGATCTCTATTTCAATATATCTTGAATTCATTATAAATTTTAATAAAGGTTATTGATTTCAACCACCCAAACTGTATTTTAATCCCAAAAGTGTGGTTGATTTTATCTCTAAAGAGGTTAAAAAGCTATGATCTTATTATATGAGGGACAAATTTAGATCGAGTAAATACTCAATGAAATTATTATGAACCCAGAAGCTAAGAAAAAATTAATGAGGCTCATGCCTATAACACTCTGTTCTACAGGTTTATGTAAATGATCAACAATAAGCTCATAAAAAAATCGGTATGTGTAAAAATTGAGAGGGAGAAAGGAAAAAAATTACAGAGGTATGAATGCTGATGATGCTGGAAAACAAAAAGGATGTCCTGGGATTGAGACTCAGCCTGACAGATGTGAAAGAGAAGTGAAGACATAACCCAGCCAACTGCTCTTCTAGGACGTGAACTCGATAATAGGAAAATATTTTAGTTTTTTCTGCTTCAGGGAAAAGGACGAGAGCTAAACTGAATCTAACAGAAGAAAACAGAGTTCTAGGAAACAAAACAAAAGGAATTTCCAAGGGAAAAATCCCAAGATAAAAGACATGAGTTAGAGTTCTCCTCTTAAAATGATAGGAATGCAGGAAGTGAGAAATATTCTGGAACGACCACCAAAGAATATTTCCTTAATGCACAAGTTAGGTTTGAAGACAGAGGGGTGGGGAGACTGAGTACAGCAGCTAACTGAATTCAAGCAGTGACATTGGGGGTGCTCTAGGTCATTGTCTGTGATGTAAAGGGACATGCTATATAATATTGGGAAACTATATCACTAAGCAAATGTTCAAGGAAAGTGAGACCCACTAACTGGTGGTAGACAGGAAAATAATATCTAGATAAAGTTGAAGGATGCACCAAAACTTATGTTCTAGGTGACCATAGCCAACACTGGGTTAGCTGAGATGGCAAATGCTTGTCTGCACACAGAGAAGGAATTGTCTCTGTATTGCTGCCTATAAGGAGCCCGTGCAAGACAGTATCGAAACCAGACGTTGGATGATGAAAGGTCTAGTCCAGAAAGAAAAGGGAAAGGACAAAAAATATTGGTGTTCTGAAACTGCAAATAGGGGTAGTAGGAGGCATACTGGAATACGGAGGAGCTAACATCCCATGCAGGTTAAATTTGTTTTCCTTTTTTTTAACTTGCTTAAACTTTCCTAAAATGGGAAAGGAAACAATAAAGAGAAATGAAACACCTTGCTGAAGAAACATAGCAGAAAGAAGTACTTCTGTTCTCATTAAAGTAACACAAGTCCTTCAAGGGCTGGAACATTCAAATTTCTGGAAAGGTAAGAATGGATTTGAGGGAGGCCTACACAACAGAGGTATTAGTTAGATACCAGGCTTTGCTAGCATCAAAGCAGCTTCAGATCATGACAGACAGCTGCTAGTAAAGAATCTTTACCTGAGACAATCTCCTCTCCTCCCACTTTAGGGCCAAAAAAAAGAAATCTTTCCACTGGATGTGGGAATTTTTAGAGCAAAAGACTGTAGTCCCTATCTTTGTGATGCAATGCTCAAAGACCAGAATATTTGATGGACAACTGGAAAATTCATAGAGACTAACAACAACAACAACAAAAAAGGGACTGTGAATTAACATGTTTGAGGGGTGCCTGGTTTAACTGAAGGTTGTTATCAGTATTATACTTCTGTTGTTTTTTTAAATAACAGAGATGGTAGATTGTAAAACTTAAAAATTGAATTAATGCCTTTTTATTTCAAACCCACTGCTCCCTTCACTATATTGTTGTACATTTAGCAGTAAAAATGAACTGCTTACATAATTATATATTGAATTAAGTGACTGTCGACACTCTTCAAGGTATTACCAGTAATCATCCCGGAGAAGAGCAAATATAAGGTAGAGAGATATCATATTTTGTTTCTCACTATTATGTCTCATGTCTTCCATTCCCATGAAAAGGTAATTCGGTCTGATGATTTATTCTAAAGTAATTGTTCTAGTGACCACTTATCTGCAGGCCCAGTTACTCTTATGAGCTAAAACCCAATATGAGGAATTACCAATAAGACTTTTAGTTGTACCCTTGCCAAGATTCATTTCTGTCCATATGAAGGCTCAAATAAATGTATTTGCATCTTATTAAGAGCAGACTCAGGAACTAAACTGGATTCAAATCCCAGATTGATGAAGAGTTAGTTGGATAATCTTGGGCAAATTACTTAATCTGTCTACCATTCAATTTTTTAATCTAAACAAATAAGAATAAAAATTTTATCTATCTCAGAGACTTGCTGTGAGGACTGAGTGAGTTGAACATATGTAAAATGTTTGGAACACTGCTTCACACATTAAAAATATCACTAATGCAGTATTGCTATTATCACTATCTTCCTTGTTGATTTTACCTTATACTTCTTTAGCTATCCACATGTTGTATTTTTCTTATCAGTTTACACAAAGGACCTATTTGAGCTTTTATTATTCCTTTTTGAGACTAACTTTATCATCTTCTTAGAGTATCATTAACATTTAATAACCCAGCAAATATTTTTTGAGTGCCTTCCATGCACCATAATTTTCAACATTCCTGGTAAATATTACAGTGCTAACCCTCATGTTTAAGTAAGGAAGATGTTAGCAATCTGCAAGTTTAGGGAAATAGAAATCTGAATAACATAGATCAAGAGTTAGATGCAGGAAAGCTTAATTAGAGGTCAACTGCTTGGCATTCTTATGTAAATTCACTTTTTAAAAATTTGACACTTGATATTGCCTATATATTTTATAATAATTATTAGATGTGGTGATCATTCTGAATTTGGATTTTCTCAAAATTCTCATTATCAACAAGGATCTATTCTACTAAATTCTCTCCTTGCCTTCTGATTCTTTCATTGCTTCCAAAATTGCCACTGGTCAGTAAACACATGTTGAATAAATAAGTGGTTATTTTGCTTGTCTTATTAACATTGTGGAGCCTGCACTGAACACAGCAATTAGCTTGATTCACAGTGTTACAATGAATCTAAACCAATTTTCTCCATTGCAATTGTAGGTCCCAGGGTATGTAGGACACTCCTAAGGCACATCCCATATTCTGAAGAGTAAATAGTATTCACTTTCTCTTTGCTGCTCTGGTAGTAATAAACAACTCAGAAGTGAGGGAGAAAAAGCAAACAAAGGTACAGTGATATTTGTCTGAGGTGGTCATGTGTGATAAGCACAGAGGAATTGTCTTTAGTTACAAAAGTATCTTCTACATTTACAGTATTATAATAAAATATTAAAGCTACATGCTTAAGTAGCAACACAGTTTAATATAACTAGGATTATGTGTAAATCTATAATGCATACATCATATCTTTCCCTTGAAAATTCCATAGATACTCTAAAGAAGAATTTTTGAAAATCTTCTAGGAAACATCAGTAAAAGAAGAACTCTGAATATGAAATATTAATAATGTTAAGTTCAACAGGGCTGCTGGGTTGGGTAATGAAATCAGAGAGTTTATGAGGTCTACATAATAGATGTAATAACCAAGACTTTATTCAGCCACTTGGGGCTAATCTGGATGTTTCTTGGACATCATGACATCTATGAATAAGGTGATCTGTTCAGGTATGACTGAAAACGGATGCTGAATGCCAAACCCTACCCTCATCCGAAAATTCAGAGATGGAAAAGCAATTCATGACCATAGCATGACCATAGCATAAGTCAGAGAGTGACCAAGAAGTATCAAAAAATGAGGAATGGAAAAAGAAGTTATTGTCATGTAAATGTGAACATTCTATAGAAGCAGCACTGAAAAACCAAAAGTAAAGCCTT
Organism: Manis javanica; assembly: GCF_040802235.1. Lineage (NCBI taxonomy): Eukaryota > Metazoa > Chordata > Mammalia > Pholidota > Manidae > Manis > Manis javanica. Next base: position 120,572,239 of record NC_133160.1, on the reverse strand, counting down.
TACTCTAGAAACAGTACTGATGAAGAGGAAATTCACAGTCTGAACTTCCATCAGTTGTAAACTGACTGAACATTCCCAAACCTTGTAAAAGCCCAGAGACACAGAGGCAGTCCCTCTGACAGAGCAATTATAGCTAAGCCAGGCAGGGCACATACTGAAGTGGAAATGACTAGAACCACGAAAATAAAGGATTCAACTTAAGGAATATTTGTATATTTCAATTATTTATGTGATGGCCAACATAATAAAAAATTGAAAGTTTTAAATACATGTATTTTCACACGTATAAGACAAACATTCACTAACAGTATAGGTTCTTTAAGCTTTGTAATATTCTACACTTAATGCTTTTGAAGACTTCAACAACTATTCAACTTTAAAGGAGCTGACATTTGATCATTTCCAAATGAGTATTTATTTATATTTTATTTTCTATTTGTTAAAAGAAACGACAAGCCTCTTGCATTTTGTTTCCAATTTCTTTCATTGTTACCCAAAACACACACAGTAGTCATTATAAAATAATTGGAGAGAGGCCTTTATCAAAAAGTCCTTATGATTTCTCTCCATAGGAACTAATTAGCACTGCTGCATATACTTTAACTAGTTAATAGCTTCCTGGACATTTACTGTTTTACATCTTTATGTACCATGTCAAGGCCTATTCCAGGGGATGTGGCCAAGGAGAAGACATTCACATTAAGAAGTATAATTTATTTTATATACCCAATATATGATTTTATAAATGTTATAGTGTATGAAAGCTGCCCTTGTGAATATACGCTTAGAATATTCAAAGATGCCAGTTACACATCGTGTGACTTTTTTCCTGAACTAAGAAATCTTTTATAACCTTTTCTCAGCAAGTTAAATGTTGCTCATTTATACATCACTTAGTGTTACATGTACTAGAGTAGACTGAAATATTGATCTCAGTTCTTACACCTTACATCCATGCCGTGACCTTATCATGGGGAAAAGGGTCATTCCCTATCCCTTGACTTGAGCTTAGCCATGTGACCTGTTTTGACCAATGGGAAGTTGACGGACACGATGTGAACAGAGCTTTGAATTGAGACTGCATGGTGGATCTTGACTCCTTGAACTCCAGGAGTCCCATGTATGTACCACAGAAGCAGAGTGGTTTGTCGTGGAAGGGGCATCCCTCCCCTCAAAAAAGTCATTTATTGGGCCAAGTAAGGCTCCAAATAATTAGTATAGTTACAGTGAGCAAACCAGCACAGCAGACTGAGCTACATGGATTCATTTTGAGTAAATTCATAAATTCACAGGATCACTCAAACCTCACTTCAGAAGCAGTGTGGGCCTCCAACCCTCTTGCATTCCATATTCCTGCTTGTAATCAGTGAATTTTATAATAATAATGATAGTTTCACAGTGATTATAAAGATTTAGAAACAGAACTAGACTTACTTTACTTCTGCCATTGTTAAGTGGCCACTTAGAGTTTGTATGTATTCAAAAATTTTTAAGTGAAAAACAAATTTTGAGGGGTGAATGTTCTGCTTTGCAAATGCAAATTTTAGTGTTAATGTGAAATGTTTTCTTAAATTAGAATTTCCAATTTAATTTGTACTGTAAATCACTGATTATTACTGATTAATACACGATTATCTCAGGGTCGTTACTAAAAATTATTTTGTAATTTATGGGAAGGAGGATATCAATAAACAATCCTTTTGGGATGTCAACTTAGTAGTTAAGTTCTCGAGGAAAGGAATTCCCTACACAGAGCTCCTTCATCAGGGCCCCAGTTTGAAACACCTGTAAAACTGACTAAACCACGTAGCTGGAACACTTCTGGATGAAAGCACAGTCTGAAGGCGAAGGACAGTTGATTCACACACCAATGCATGTACGAATAGAGGTTTGCCTTTACAAGCCCGAAAGCTGTGGTGGTGTGTTGTTTAGGATTATCATGGTGTTAGTGTACTGAGACACATACTGTCTTTTCAGGCTTTCACTTATTTATTGCTCACGTTGTTTGATTCATTTCACCTTACACAATGTCTCAATCATAGTCAGGTCTCAGTGGTTATCTGTTGATTGATTGACACTTAGCTTTACACTGAAGGAATTTACAATCTCACTGAAAAGAAAAAAGCCCACAAGAAAAATTGTAACAATGTAGGATGCTATGTGATTATACAAATGGTGTGCACGGGATGAACACTGCAGGGAATGACAGGAGGAAAGAAAAGTGTTATTAGTGACTTCTGTGGAAGAAAATACAGAGGAATTGGTGAAGACAATTGAAAAAACAAGCTCTGGGCTGTATAAAAAAATTAAACATTGTTCAAAATTTAGCATGCTTGAAGAATGGGGGTATGTATGTGAGCAAACGAAGTGCATAGCAAGGGCATGCCTGTGCACAGCGTTCTTAGGAATAGGAATGGAGAGGGTATCTTGGAAAACAGACTGTGCTGGCTTCAAGTTTTGCCTCTTGCCCACTTGCGTAACTACAGAAAAATAGGTAACCATTTCAGAGTCTTTTTTCCTCTTTTCTGTAATTGACCTAAGTAACACTTTGTTAGTGGGATTATTCTGAGGATCAAGTGAGGTAGATTGCAAACCGGCAGGCATACTGTTCACATCAAAAATAATTCCCATCCCTCACTTTAGGTTTTTTTTATGCCCCCACTCATTTATTTTTGCTCTATTGTCTGGGTTCCATTTCTGTTCTTAAAACATACTTATATGTCTAATATTCACTTTAAGTTTGGGAGTATGAGAGAAATAGAGTCATAAGCTGAAAGATCGGTAAATATCATGAGATTCTAGTATTCTTTTGTTAAATTTAACCAATGTAGCCAATCACCACCATCTAAACAATGATACGGAGAGTCTGAATCTATGACTTTCCATGGTTTCTCAGATGTGAATGAATCAGGAGAGTAATCACTGGCAAGAAATAAAAAAAGCCGTTTTTATTTCAAAATGTTTCTTCTCCAGTAACTCAGCAAACCAAGATAACTGGAAGAAAAGCGCAACAGTGGAGTATAACAGAGATTTGGCAACAGATGCATGGGTGTACTGAATACTCCCTCGCACTAACACACTGGACCCTACCTCAAGATTTTCTGAGTTTTAATGGACTAGTGCTAAGACAGTTCGACACTGCACTGAGAAAATTCTGTTGCACCGAATGTGTCCTTAGAGACAAGCACACTTACTGCATGATTTCTAGGTCAAGAACAAATCCTTTGAAAGAAGACGCTTTATGCTATCATTTTTTTAATTTACTATGATTATTCTTATTAGGCTGGATCTTTATAAAACAATATAAAACAATATGTATTACCTCTGTAAAACATTTACATATAAAAATATATTTATATTTATAAAATCCATTAAGCTAATTTTCAAAAGAGCAAAGTATATAACTTGTATCTGACAGAAGCATTAATTTTCTTTGGAGAACCATCAATTCAAAAATTGAGGGTTGTATTGTATAAAACCAAAAATATCTAATAAAAATCGTTTTACTGAGATTATACTTCACATTTTTTAAGACAGATGGCTGTGAATTTGGGAAGCTCAGTTTTGAGCTTAGAAAAGCAAAGGAGTTAGAAAAGCCAATAAGGAGAGTGACGATATAAACAAGAAGCCAGAGAATAGGGTCTGGAAAGACTGTAGTGTCTTCCCTCAGAGCTGGAATCATCAGCGTGCTCTGTTGCAAAAGGAAATGGAAACTTGGGCTTAATTAAACTACTTCTTGGTAGCCAGAGGGTTCAGGGATATTATTGAGTGGCACACAGCAGTATATTGTAAGATATCAAGCAACAGAGTTACATGCAGAATTATTATATTTTCAGAATATGAAATAATATTCAATTTCTACCAAGCAGCTGGACTAAATTAGGTAAGGCATGAGCTTTTGGTTGGAAGGAGATATTAAAATAACCTTTTAGTCAAGATGTTTTGTATTGGAAAGACTATCTGAAGTGACTGCGAGAGCCAAGGATAACTGAGCTTTTTAGTGGGGAGTAAAGTTGCTTTTCCTACCTACACCTCACAGTCACCACCTCTGTGAGACCAAATAATCTAAGATTGGAATCACAGTTTGAGTTCCAGCAAGGAATTGTAGTTTGAGAGAAAAAAAACAGTGAACATGGTGGGAACTAGAAGAAGCCTACAGCATCATGTACATGGGCTGCCTACTAAGGTTTGCCTTGGGGACATTAGATCCTTCAGCAGCAGAAAATTCAAGGCTGCATCCATTCAAAGGTGGAGGCTGGAATTCTGCAATAGGATTGGTTTCTGTATTGGTCCAAATGAAGCACACAGATGAAAACATGAGCAGGGCTGTCTGAGGACTATTTTGGATGAGCACTAAGTGCAATTGTATCATATCTGATTTGGGGTCATCTTAAAAAGTAAGGTAAAAGCACAATAAAATTAAGGCAGGATTAAAAGTTAAAAACTATAAGCAGAAATCAATATATTAGTCATATTTTATTTCTTTTAAATTTACTAAAGGAACAAAAATATCCTTAATGTTAAAATGTCTTCTGTATTTGGGTTTTGCTTCTTTAAGAAATTTATGAATAGACGCTTAAATCTTGTCTCAAGGACTCATCTATTATATTGATGAGACATATTTTTGTCTGAGCTTATCTGGTGCCCTTGAAGCTTTCTCCGAATTTATGGGTGAAGTTATAGGCAAATAGCAAGCCTCTGATGCTGTATTCACACTCCTTAAAAGATTTTTGTAGGCTCTGCCTCTAGTCCTTTGCCATAAATCCAATTTGTTCCATTCTAGGTCTTTATTTCCTTTCCTGTTTTGTTTCTATTTCCTTCCCCTCAGATGTGATTTGACTTAGGTTATTTGCTTAGCTCTTGATTTGTATAGCACTGTCTTTGGGTTTGTCTTGATGACATCCAAACAGAGAACTTCTAAAATCCTGCCCCAATGCTAAACCCAGGGTCTTCAATCCCCTACCCTCATCCAGATCAGTGGCCCCCTGGCACCCATTTATCTAGAAGGGCAGTTTGAATACAAAAGTCACCATTTTAGGAAGATCCTAATTACTGAAAATACACTTTGGTTTAATTTTCCCCAAACACTCTAAAATCAGTTGTTGAAATTAAAATAAAAACTCTTCTAAGTCACTACACTAGGTGGAAAGCTCTCTGAAGACAAGGACTTGGGTTCAAAGCTCACCACACAGGTACACATACACCGAGCTTAACAAGTAGTTGACTGAATGACTGACTGACATAATGAATGAATGAAACCAAATACCTTCTAGGGTGTCTTAAATAACTGTGTGAAACACTGAGTTCAGAGCAAGGGTCATAGAAGTTTGGTGACAGAAATATAAACACCACTATGCTTCCCCAGAGAAGGCTTATGAAATCCAACTCTAGACTATGGTTTATTCTAGTTCTCTCCAATACAGGACTGTCTTTTAGCAATCAACCTCCATGGGTATTAAAGAATAACTGAAAACAGGTAATAACCCATATCCTCTAAATTTTAACTTTGCATTTCTCATAAGAGTTTCCATTTAAACTTAGCACTCTGCAAACTAGTTTTCTGGAGCTGCTAGTGCTGCGTTTTCCAATCTGTTCTCCCTGGAATTCTAACCATGGCATAAACAACCTTCATTTATCACTGACATCATCATTTATTATAAGCCTTCATCCTAACAATCCATTGCCTTTTAGTGTCCTCTCTTTTTTACTTATTTATTTTGATGGCCTGCCTAGCTCTCAGTTTGCCTTATACTCCCAGTTTGCCTTTCAGCCAAGTGGCTGGGCCGACTGAGAGGCTATCAGCATCCATCACCATCAGCAGGCTGCACATTAGTCATTGCATTTCAAATGGATGGTGCACTTCACTCTTCACATCCCTGATGCCTTTGGCCTCTCTGCCAATAATTCTTCTACTTTAATATTTAAGAAGCACCCAAAAAGTTTGGATCTTTGAGTCTCTGGCTTCAAAAATAAGCAGGGTGCAGCAAGAAGACAAATTCTCCCTAACTTCAAGTCTCTTATTCCCCTTTTGGAGGATGAATGCAGAGATGGACAGGAAATTCTTTGTTGTTTAGTGATGAATCACCAATCTTCTACTGATACTATCTCCTTAGTGTGGAAAATAGTGTTTTTTTACAAAGATTGAACATTTTACATCTTTCAGGTGAAGGGTGTTTTAGAGTTCCATTACTTTGTTCATTTATAGACAGCACATGTCAAATAGCTGAAATGCAAGTGGTTCTCACAATGTGCTCATATTCTGTATTTGGAAGAGAGTTCAGATTGTGAAATAAGCATTAAGTTTTTTAACGTATGGTGCTTTGTGTTCTATTCTGATTTTTGCTACAAAGACCTGAATCTGTGTTCACTGTTGCAATTCCAGTTGACACAGATAAATCCAAAGAGAAAAAAGTAGTAACTTTTGTATTTGGAACCCTAAAATGCTTATCTAGAAAAGTGTTTAAATCCTGAGAAAATACGCATTGAGTACCAGGAAGTCTAATTTAATTGATAAAGATGACTGTGTCATCTGTGCTTCCTCCTAGTTTCACGTGGCTAAATGAGAGTCAACAAAAAATTATTTTCAAATACCTTTCATATGCCACTTTTTAGACTTCTTTGTGCATAACCTCAGTAAATAAATTGTGCAATTTATTGTAAAACCACTTCAGGTAGTGGAAAGAGCACCACAAACAATAAAATTGCATTCATTTTTTAAATATTTACTTACTTGGTTAATTGATATTGGTAATATATGAAATAGCTCTATTCAGAATCTAATTAAAAAACTAAAATTTCTACTAAAGATTATATGAGTCCATGGGCAAAGGAAGAAATTTAAAATGTTCATATAAATTATCAGAATATATTATATATTATCTAAAACAAAAATTATTAGCATATTCAGATGCTTTAATTTCTCAGTCATAATTGTCTCTAACACTGTGTCAATTTTAAAAAAAAAGCTTCTGAAAAATTTAAGGTTTCTTTTGTGTAAGTGAGTTTTTATGGTTTTTTTGTTTTTTTTTTCAAAATGTGTTTACAGTCTTCTTCAAAGTTGCATATAATGGATAATCAGAAGTGTACAACTTCAATTAGCACTTCTCTGGAGATCATATCATTTTTAATTAGAAAATATTGCTTATTTAGGAGCTAAGATGCTAGATAAGCTCAGAGCAAAATAAATGAAATGGAGGGTTTTTTAAGTCTAATTTGTTTCAAATAAGATTTAAATATTTCATTCCATTCATGCAAGTTCTGCATTTTTATCTCCATTCCTTTGATAAATAATTTTACTGAAAAAGTCTCCAAAATGTTATCTTTATTTATGATTTCTTTAATGTTACATCAAATGTAGGTGTTGTCAAATCATAGGCTTTCTTAATTTATCACATTCCAATTTAGTAAAAGGATTTAATTGTGCCTCTGCAAAATGTGTATTTTTATATCACTGGGAAAAGAAAGACTTTTTGTTTAGATTTTAAGATATCTTAATTACTTTCATGTATTTTTATTCTAAATTAAATAGTAACTTAATTCACTAATTCCATTAGTGGATAAAAGATTTCACAAGGTTTTAAATGGTACCAATTTTATATCAGTTCATCAGTCTTGAGGTAGAAATTCAGCTATTAACAATTATGGTTAGATTTTTGTTTCCCTCATTCAATGCATGAACTCAAATTTCTGGAAGTTTGTTCCCAACCCCTCTATTTGTTTCACCAAAGTGGTGAAGGGACAGGCAGGAAACACTTGTGATTGGCATGGCCCAAGAACACAAGCCCACTAAAAGAATGAGATTCAATCACAAGAATATAGAACACTGTATCTTCTCTATACTTAACCACCACACCAAGATTCCAGTATAATAACAGTAGGGTGCAGTTGAAAGTGATGCAAGATATGGATATTCCTTGAGGAGGAATACTTAATGAAGTCTATGTCTATTTAAAAAATTGAATTGATAATAGCTTAGAAAAAAATAAAGCATCAAATTCAAACACTTTCACTAGTGAATTCTACCAACTTTTAAGAAGAAATAATACCAAGTCTCCATAGTCTTTCCTAGAAGTAGAAATAGAAAAAGATTTCCTAACTCTTCTATAGGTTAGCATTACCCTGAGACAAAATCTGATACATTACAGGAAGTGAAAATGGCAAACCAATATGTCTCCTGAACATAAAAGAAGAAATTGTTAACAAAATATTAGCAAAGCAATCCAACAATGTATAAAAGGAATTATACAGCATGACTAAGTACCAAGTGGGATTTATTCTAGGTATGTATGGGTGGCTCAACATTCAAAGAAATGGGTGGCTCAATATTGCAAAAAAATTAATGCAACACAATTTTGCCAATAGGGTAAAGAATACAAAGAATAAATAATTTTAAAAGATCATACCAACTGATTGAGAAAAGGTAGTTAACAAAACCTACCACCCATTTATGATAAGGACTCATCAAACTAGAAATTAAAGAGTACTTACTCATCTTGCTAAAGAATATCTGCAAAACCCTACAGCTAACGTCACACTTAGCCTTTTCTCTAAGAGTGGGAGCAAGGTAGGGATGTCCTTTCTTACCATTGCTGTTAAACATCATATCGTTCTTACTGCAAGAGGGAAAGAAAATAAATGCTATATACATCCAGAAGGAATAAATAATACTGTCTTAATTTGTGAGAGTCATGAACATCTATGCAGAAAACCCTAAAAAATCTACAAAAGAACTCATTGAATAAAGGAGCACAGCATGGTTGCAGGATACAAAGTTAACGTAGAAAAGTTAGTCACTTTACCATCAACAATAATAATTGGAATTGGAAATAAAAAATAGCATGTATGAGAGCACAAAAAGAGTGAAGTAATAGGATATAAATCTAACAAAAATATCTACAGGATCATTATGCAAAAATGTACAGAATATTGATGAAAGAAATAAAAGAGCTAGCTGAAAGGGGAGATTATCTTGTGTTCATGGTTTGGAAGACTTGATATTATTAGGATGTCATTTCTTCCAACTTGATCTATAGATTTAGTCAAAACCGCAGCATGCTTCTTTATACATATCAACAAACTGATTCTGAAATGTATATGGAAGGCAAAAAAAATCTAGGATAGCCAACATAATATGAAGGGCAAAGTTCTTCACAGTACCCGATTTCAAGGCTTATGATTAAGTTAAACTAATCAAGACAGCATGGTATTAGCAAAAGAAGAGATGCATATCAATGGAAGAAAATAAATGCTTAAAGATAGACTCACACAAATATGGTTAACTGATTTTTGACAAAGGTACAAACGCAGTTCAATGGAATAAAAAATTTTTCACCAAATGGTGATAGAATAATTTGTGTGTAACATGAACTTAGGCAAAGACTTTACACCCTATAACAAAAATCAACTACAAATAAATCATAGTTATAAATGTAAAATCCAAAACTATAAAACATTGAAAAGAAAATATGGGAGAAAATCTAAGTGATCTTGGGTTTGCTGATGAGTTTTTAGATAAGACACCAAGAGCATGATCCATGAAAGAAAAATCAATGGGTTGGACTTCATTACAATTACACATTCTCGGCATATAATAAATTATGAAAAGACAAGCACAGATTGGGAGGAAATATTTGCAAAGCACATCTAATTAAAAAAAAACTATATCCAAACTATGCAAAGAACTCTTCAAATTCAATAACAAAAAAAGTCCAATTAAAAGTGAGCAAAAGGGGGTGGGAGCCAGGATGGCGGTGTGAGTAGAGCAGTGGAAATCTCCTCCCAAAAACACATAAAGCTATGAAAATATAACAAAGAAAAATCTTCCTAAAATAGAGACCACAGGACACAGGACAACATCCAGACCACATCCACACCTGCAAGAACCCAGCGCCTTGCGAAGGGGGTAAGATACAAGCCCTGGCCCGGCGGGACCCGAGCGCCCCTCCCCCCGGCTCCCAGCGGGTGGAAAGAAACCGGAGCGGGTTTTTTTTGGCGAGTGCTTTTTGGAAGCCTTAAAGGGACGGGCCCCCGTTGCTAGGGAGGCAGGGTGGCGGGACCGGAGAGTAGGTGCCTGGGACCGGCGCCTGAGGACAAAGAATATCCCGCGTTTTTCCCTTTTTTTTTTTCTCTTTTTTGCGAGTGCTTTTTGAAAGCCTAAAAGGGACAGGGACCCCGGTGCTAGGGAGGCAGGGCGGTGGGACTGGTGAGCAGGTGCCTGGGACCGGCACCTGAGGACAAAGAATATCCCGCTTTTTTCCCTGTGGGACCGGTGGGCAGGTGCCTGAGACCGGCACCTGAGGACGGAGGAAATCGCGCGTTTTTTCCCTTTTTTTCTCTCTTTTTGGCAAGTGCTTTTTGGAAGCCTTAAAGGGACAGGGATCCCGGTGCAAGGGAGGCAGGGCGGCGGGACTGGTGAGCGGGTGCCTGGGACCAGCGCCTGAGGACAAAGAATATCGAGCGTTCTTTCCCTGCGGGACCGGTGGGTGGGTGCTTTTTGGAAGCCTTGAAAGGACAGGGACCCTGGTGCTAGGGAGACAGGGCAGCAGGACCAGTGAGCAGGTGCCTGGGACCGGCACCTGAGGACAAAAAAAAAAAATCATGTGTTTTTTCCTTTTTTTTTCTTTCTGTTCACTCTCTCATTGTTGCTATTGTTGTTTTGGTTTGGAGAGTGCTTTTTGGAAGTCTTAAAGGGGCAGGACAGGACACTTAGACCAGAGGCAGGGAATCTGGGGATCTCTGGGCACTCTAACCCCCTGGGCAGCAGGGATCACAGAGGCCCCTTACGGAGATAAATAGCCTCCCGGCCGCTCCCCCTCCAACGGGGCTCCACCATTTTGGAGGAACAGCCCCAGCCAGGCCAAGCCCACAACAACAACGGAGATAAACCCCATAGCAACTGGGCAGGAAGCAGAAGCCCTGTCTGCGCACAGCTGCCCAGCACAAGCCATTAGAGGTTGCTATTCTCCCAGGAGAAGGCCACAAACCAACAAGAAGGGAACCTCTTCCAGCAGTCACTTGTACCAGCTCTGCAAACTATCTCTATCACCATGAAAAGGTAAAACTACAGGCAGACAAAGATCACAGAGACAACACCTGAGAGGGAGACAGACCTAACTCGTCCTCCTGAAAAAGAACTCAAAATAAAAATCATGAACATGCTGACAGAGATGCAGAGAAAAATGCAAGAGCAATGGGATGAGATGCAGAGAAAAATGCAAGAGCAGTGGGATGAGATGCAGAGAAAAATGCAAGAGCAGTGGGATGAAGTCCAGAAGGAGAACACAGATGTCAGGAAGGAGATCACAGAAGTGAAACAATCCCTGGAAGGATTTATAAGCAGAATGGACAAGATGCAAGAGGCCATTGAAGGAATAGAAGCCAGAGAACAGGAACGTATAGAAGCTGACATAGAGAGAGATAAAAGGATCTACAGGAATGAAACAGCACTAAGAGAAATATGTGACCAAGCCAAAAGGAATAATATTCGTATTATAGGGATACCAGGAGAAGAAGAAAGAGGAAAAGGGATAGAAAGTCTCTTTGAAGAAATAATTGCTGAAACCTTCCCCAAACTGGGGGAGGAAATAATCGAACAGACAATGGAATTACACAGAATTCCCAACAGAAAGGATCCAAAGAGGACAACACCAAGACACATAGTAATTAAAATGGCAAGGATCAAGGACAAGGAAAGAGTTTTAAAGGCAGCTAGAGAGAAAAACGTCACCTATAAAGGAAAACCCATCAGGTTAACATCAGACTTCTTGACAGAAACCCTACAGGCCAGAAGAGAATGGCTTGATATACTTAATGCAATGAAACAGAAGGGCATTGAACCAAGGATACTGTATCCAGCATGACTATCATTTAAATATGATGGCGGGATTAAACAATTCCCAGACAAGCAAAAGCTGAGGGAATTTGCTTCCCACAAACCACCTCTACAGGGCATCCTACAGGGACTGCTCTAGATGGAAGCACCCCTAAAAAGAGCACAGAACAAAACACACAACATATGAAGAATGGAGGAGGAGGAATAAGAAGGGAGAGAAGAAAAGAATCTCCAGACAGTGTATATAACAGCTCAATAAGCGAGCTAAGTTAGGCAGTAAGATACTAAAGAAGCTAACCTTGAACCTTTGGTAACCACGAATCTAAAGCCTGCAATGGCAATAAGTACATATCTCTCAATAGTCACCCTAAATGTAAATGGACTTAATGCACCAATCAAAAGACATAGAGTAATAGAATGGATAAAAAAGCAAGACCCATCTATATGCTGCTTACAAGAAACTCACCTTAAACCCAAAGATAAGCATAGACTAAAAGTCAAGGGATGGAAAAACATATTTCAGGCAAACAACAGTGAGAAGAAAGCAGGGGTTGCAGTACTAATATCAGACAAAATAGACTTCAAAACAAAGAAAGTAACAAGAGATAAAGAAGGATACTACATAATGATAAAGGGCTCAGTCCAACAAGAGGATATAACCATTCTAAATATATATGCACCCAATACAGGAGCACCAGAATATGTGAAGCAAATACTAACAGAACTAAAGAGGGAAATAGACTGCAATGCATTCATTGTAGGAGACTTCAACACACCACTCACCCCAAAGGATAGATCCACCGGGCAGAAAATAAGTAAAGACACACAGGCACTGAACAACACACTAGAACAGATGGACCTAATAGACATCTATAGAACTCTACATCCAAAAGCAACAGGATATACATTCTTCTCAAGTGCACATGGAACATTCTCCAGAATAGACCACATACTAGCTCACAAAAAGAGCCTCAGTAAATTCCAAAATATTGAAATTCTACCAACCAATTTTTCAGACCACAAAAGTATGAAAGTAGAAACAAATTCTACAAAGAAAACAAAAAGGCTCACAAACACATGGAGGCTTAACAACATGCTACTAAATAATCAATGGATCAATGAACAAATCAAAATAGAGATCAAGGAATATATAGAAACAAATGACAACAACAACACTAAGCCCCAACTTCTGTGGGATGCAGCGAAAGCAGTCTTAAGAGGAAAGTATATAGCAATCCAGGCACACTTGAAGAAGGAAGAACAATCCCAAATGAATAGTCTAACATCACAATTATTAAAACTGGAAAAAGAAGAACAAATGAGGCCTCAAGTTAGCAGAAGGAGGGACATAATAAAGATCAGAGAGGAAATAAACAAAATTGAGAAGAATAAAAAAATAGCAAAAATCAACGAAACCAAGAGCTGGTTCTTCGAGAAAATGAACAAAATAGATAAGCCTCTAGCCCAACTTATTAAGAGAAAAAGAGAGTCAACACAAATCAACATAATCAGAAATGAGAATGGAAAAATCACGACAGACTCCACAGAAATACAAAGAATTATTAAAGACTACTTTGAAAACCTATATGCCAACAAGCTAGAAAACCTAGAAGAAATGGACAATTTCCTAGAAAAACACAACCTCCCAAGACTGAACAAGGAAGAAACACAAAAGTTAAACAAACCAATTACGAGCAAAGAAATTGAAACAGTAGTCAAAAAACTACCCAAGAACAAAATCCCGGGGCCGGACGGATTTACCTGGGAATTTTATCAGACACACAGAGAAGACATAATACCCATTCTCCTTAAAGTTTTCCACAAAATAGAAGAAGAGGGAATACTCCCAAACTCATTCTATGAGGCCAACATCACCCTAATACCAAAACCAGGCAAAGACCCTACCAAAAAAGAAAATTACAGACCAATATCCCTGATGAATGTAGATGAAAAAATACTCAATAAAATATTAGCAAACAGAATTCAACAGTATATCAAAAGGATCATACACCATGACCAAGTGGGGTTCATCCCAGGGATGCAAGGATGGTACAACATTCAAAAATCCATCAACATCATCCACCACATCAACAAAAAGAAAGACAAAAACCACATGATCATCTCCATAGATGCTGAAAAAGCATTTGACAAAATTCAACATCCATTCATGATAAAAACTCTCAGCAAAATGGGAATAGAGGGCAAGTACCTCAACATAATAAAGGCCATATATGATAAACCCACAGCCAGCATTATACTGAACAGCGAGAAGCTGAAAGCATTTCCACTGAGATCGGGAACCAGACAGGGATGCCCACTCTCCCCACTGTTATTTAACATAGTACTGGAGGTCCTAGCCACGGCAATCAGACAAAACAAAGAAATACAAGGAATCCAGATTGGTAAAGAAGAAATTAAACTGTCACTATTTGCAGATGATATGATACTGTACATAAAAAACACTAAAGACTCCACTCCAAAACTACTAGAACTGATATCGGAATACAGCAAAGTTGCAGGATACAAAATTAACACACAGAAATCTGTAGCTTTCCTATACACTAACAACGAATCAATAGAAAGAGAAATCAGGAAAACAATTTCATTCACCATTGCATCAAAAAGAATAAAATACCTAGGAATAAACCTAACCAAAGAAGTGAAAGACTTATACTCTGAAAACTACAAGTCACTCTTAAGAGAAATTAAAGGGGACACTAACAAATGGAAACTGATACCCTGCTCATGGCTAGGAAGAATTAATATCATCAAAATGGGCATCCTGCCCAAAGCAATATACAGATTTGATGCAATCCCTCTCAAATTACCAGCAACATTCTTCAATGAATTGTAACAAATAATTCAAAAATTCATATGGAAACACCAAAGACCCCGAATAGCCAAAGCAATCCTGAAAAAGAAGAATAAAGTAGGGGGGATCTCACTCCCCAACTTCAAGCTCTACTACAAAGCCATAATAATCAAGACAATTTGGTACTGGCACAAGAACAGAGCCACAGACCAGTGGAACAGATTAGAGACCTCAGAAATTAACCCAAGCATATATGGTCAATTAATATTTGATAAAGGAGCCATGGACATACAATGGCAAAATGACAGTCTCTTCAACAGATGGTGCTGGCAAAACTGGACAGCTACATGTAGGAGAATGAAACTGGACCATTGTCTAACCCCATATACAAAGGTAAACTCAAAATGGATCAAAGACCTGAATGTAAGTCATGAAACCATTAAACTCTTGGAAAAAAACATAGGCAAAAACCTCTTAGACATAAACATGAGTGACCTCTTCTTGAACATATCTCCCCGGGCAAGGAAAACAAAAGCAAAAATGAGCAAGTGGGACTACATTAAGCTGAAAAGCTTCTGTACAGCGAAAGACACCATCTTTTGTTATAGAACAAAAAGGAACCCTACAGTATGGGAGAATATATTTGAAAATGACAGATCCGATAAAGGCTTGACGTCCAGAATATATAAAGAGCTCACACGCCTCAACAAACAAAAAACAAATAACCCAATTAAAAAAATGGGCAGAGGAACTGAACAGACAGTTCTCCAAAAAAGAAATAAAGATGGCCAATAGACACATGAAAAGATGCTCCACATCACTAATTATCAGAGAAATGCAAATTAAAACTACAATGAGGTATCACTTCACACCAGTAAGGATGGCTGCCATCCAAAAGACAAACAACAACAAATGTTGGCGAGGCTGTGGAGAAAGGGGAACCCTCCTACACTGCTGGTGGGAATGTAAATTAGTTCAACCATTGTGGAAAGCAGTATGGAGGTTCATCAAAATGCTCAAAACAGACCTACCATTTGACCCAGGAATTCCACTCCTAGGAATTTACCCTAAGAACGCAGCAATCAAGTTTGAGAAAGACAGATGCACCCCTATGTTTATCGCAGCACTATTTACAATAGCCAAGAATTGGAAGCAACCTAAATGTCCATCGGTAGATGAATGGATAAAGAAGTAGTGGTACATATACACAATGAAATACTAGTCAGCCATAAGAAGTGGAAAAATCCAAGCATTTGCAGCAACATGGATGGAGCTGGAGAGTATTATGATCAGTGAAATAAGCCAAGCGGAGAAAGAGAAATACCAAATGATTTCACTCATCTGAGGAGTATAGGAACAAAGGAAAAACTGAAGGAACAAAACAGCAGTGGAATTACAGAACCCAAAAATGGACTAACAGGTACCAAAGGGAAAGGAACTGGGGAGGATGGGTGGGCAGGGAGGGATAAGCGGGGGGAAGAAGAAGGGGGCTATTAAGATTAGCATGCATGGGGGGGAGGGAGAAAGGGGAGGGTGGGCTGCACAACACAGAGAGGACAAGTAGTGACTCTACAACATTTTGCTAAGCTGATGGACAGTAACCCTAATGTGGTTGTTATGGGGGACCTGATATAGGGGAGAGCATAGTAAACATAGTATTCTTCATGTAAGTGTAGATTAAAAATTAAAAAAAAAAAAAAGAAAGAAAGAAAGAAAAGGGGGATTACTCCTTGACAGGATAAAACTATTGGTAAATCAAAGATCAACACATGCTTTAAATATCCTTAATGTTGATCACTTAAAGGGTGTCAGATGATCAGCTATGGAGGTACTCTTTTCTGATAATATTCCTTTCTCTTAATTAAAAAAAAAAGAAAAAAAGCAGTTACTGTGTGCTGACCTCCAATGAGTTCTGCACAGTGGTATAGAGGGCATGTCAAAGTGTGGGCAAAGGGTCTGTTTGTTTCTATGCAGAAGATCAAGGCCTAGCTTGGATACCCAGAAAATGAACTAAGATACGATATGAGGAGGAGCTTCCGGCATCAGCACTCTCTGGAGGACTTGTGCCGGGGGATGATCATCAAAAAGCCTCCACAGGGATCCGGACGATGCTGCGGTTGTGGCTGCATCCAGCCCACCGTCTCCTGGACTTGCCATAGGAATGAGGAGGGAGATGTCTAGGCTGGCATGTGCATACAGTGAGACAACGAATTTGACCGGATCTGTAATGTTGGAACTCAACCAGGAGGTGGGAGGGGAGCAAGTTGTAGTGCTCCAAAATCTTACAACTATAGACTATCTACGGTTAAAAGAACATATAGGATGTGAACAGATCCCAGAAATGGGCTGCTTTAATTTGTCTGATGGTTCAAGTACAGTTGGACAATATCCATCATACCATAGACAAATTTTCACAAATGCCTAGGGTGCCTAAATGGTTTTCTTGGCTTCACTGGAGATGGCTGGTAATTATAGATTTGCTTTGTTTATGTCACCGTATTCCTATTATGTTAATATGTGTGCACAAGTTAGTTAGTAGTTTAAAACCTATACAAGTTTAAGGTACTCTACAAGAAGATATGTCAAAGAAATAATCAATCCTCCCACGTTTTCTTCCATATGCTACCTCTATGCTTTTCTTCTTCCTTCCTAATTACAACCCTTAAATAGAATTCGTGCCTCATATCGAATTTACCGAGTATCATAATTCCTCCAGGTGGTAAAGATACCTCGAGACAAGTGCTGGGCATAGAAGCCACAGGGCATAAATCTGCAAAGAAGGAAAAAGCTGACCTTTGCAAACAATATGGCTTCTCTCTCACTTACCAACTTTACATTTCCCTGTATGGCCCCGGAAGATGACTGGTTAGCCAAAGACGGGTAAGATTCCTCAAGGGAGGAACAACCTAAGACAGGCACAGTCGCAGGGGGGCCATCAGGTGAGAATTTGGGGATGAACAGAGGTGAGGCTCAGAACCTCACCCCCCCTGCTTTGAGAGAAATCTTCTGCATCCGTGGATGTCTTGCTGCCCTTGTCTAGCCTGGATTAATACTTAGTCCATAGGCACACACCTGATCATCTGATCATCTACATTTGCCCTCTTACAGCACTAAACTATGTTTTCTACCTTTATCTTGCATCTACCTACCACTTCAGCATTTTATTAAAAATAAAAATAATAATAATAATAATAGGAGAAATGTGGGATCAACATATAAATCAAGTACAAAAATCAAATGAATATTCATATTTGACCTGATTGTTTATAGGTCATAATGCATGATCAAAACCGAAAGTTTCTGTGATGAATGCCCTTGTACTGTTCACCATGTAAGAATTTATTCACTATGTAAGAATTCGTTCACCATGTAAGAACTTGTTCGTTATGCTTCAGAAGATTGGAGACTGACGAGAATTAGGCTTGAGATGGATTAATGATTGTACATTGAGCGTTGACCCCCCTATACTGAATTTTATTGTTGTTAACAACCATTTGATCAATAAATATGAGAGATGCACTCTCAAAAAAAAAAAGTGAGCAAAATAAATCTGAAGAGACACCTCAACAAAAAGATATACAGATGGCAAATAAGCATATTAAAAACCTGCTCAGTAGCATTTGACATTGGGAAAATGAAAATTAAAACAATGTGATAGCATTATACACCTATTCAAGTGACTAAAAGCCAAAAATTTGACCATTCCAAGTGCTGCAGAGGATTCAGGGAAATATAAAATCTCATTTGTTGCTGATGGGACTGCAAAACTACATACACTTTGGAAAACAGTTTGGCAGTTTCTTACACAGGGCGATATTGTCTGACAATATGATCCAGCACTCACATTCCTACATATTTATCCAATTGATTTTAAAACTTATGTTAATACAGGAAAAAAAATTCTTGTGAGTGTTTACAGCATCTTTATTCATAGTCTCCAAAAATTGGAAGGGACCGAGATATTCTTTAATGGATAAGTGGAAAAACAAACTGTTGTTTCCCATGCAATGGAAAACTGTTCAGTGATAAAAAGGAATTGAGCTATCAAGCCATACAAAAAAGTGGGCACATCTTAAATGCATATTGCTGGTGAAAGAAGCCAGTTTAAAAAGGATACATGCTGACAAACGTAAACCTATAGAGACAATAAACAGATGAGTGGCTGCTAGGAGGTGGGAACTCCGTTGAATTGGTGAGGAACAGAGGATGTTTTAGGTCAATAAAACTTTCTGTATGATATTGTAATGGTATATATATGACACTATGCATGTGCTAAACCCATAGCACCTTCCAAAATAGAAAGAATGACCTTAATATATACTAATTTAAAAAAATTTTAGGAGGTCAGCATATCCCAGGATTGATTACAGAGTGAAAAAAGAATCTAACTGTATCACAGATATATGAAATGGTCTGACTGAAGGGATGGGGAACGAAGGTGCTAATCCAAGGAACTTTGGAAATGAGTGGAGTCTATGAGAATAAAGGCACAAGGAACTGCACAGAAGTGTACTCTGGCTGATGAAATTTTTCCCATGGAGGCGTGTGAGCTGATAATTTGGAAGCCACTGTATCCATATGCTGGAACTGAAAATGAAGTAAATGGATGGTGAATAGTGGGAAGCTGATTTTGTATTTCTGAGATGGAAAGTTAGACAATAAACAAGGATTTATGTGATTATGAATTAGAGTTGAAGACATCAGTGTGAGCTCATATTTAGCTAAACATAGAGATGGATGTATGATTTATAATATATATACTTATAGATATATGTACATAAGTTAGTTATACACACCTATTTTCTTTCTCTGTCCTCTGAGAAAGTCTAGAAGTAATGACACTGCAGAAGCAATGAACACACCCAACACTCTGATCTTGGTTTCCAGTACCATTTTCCAACATACAGAATCAGAGCCCTTTGGAGAAATATCTGATTCCAGCACTGGGTTAGGAAATATATAGGATGAGTCTAGAGTATTTTCTAGTGCCAGAAAGTAGGGAAACACTAAAAAATAAACATAATGATGAGGGGATGTTATAAGGATAAAGGAGTTCCCAATGGCCAAAGATAGAACAATTTGACAATCTAATAAAGTGCTGTTGGGCTAAAATCCAATATGTAAATTGAATATGTGTGAATCCCATCCTGTTATAAAACACTGACTAAATAATAGAGTGACTGGACTAATCTCCAATACAAAAGAATCCCTAAAATTGATACAGATACTCTGTCCTCAAGGTGATGGAACATAACTTTCCTCTTCTACATTGTGGGCTATACATAGTTACTTCCTTCCAAAAAGAACTGTATGGAAAGGGAGAATAAGAGAGAAAGTTGCAGTGGAAAAACCTGAATAGGCTCTCTTATACTCATGATTAGCATTAACCGGGAGAAGTCATGTTGACAGGATGTGTTCTTGATAGGATGCTATGAAAATGGCACTTTATAATCTTCCTCTCACAAACCCATAATCCCAGTCTAATATGAGGGTGTAAAAAATCAGACAAACCCCACTTAAGCATAATTATATGGAGTATTAGTACTTCGGAAAAACTATCAAGGCCATCAAAAGGAAAGAGCTTGAAAAACTGTGACATCAAGAGAAGCCCAAGGAGACGCGATGACTCAGTGTACGATGGTATCCCAGATGGGGTCGTGGAATAGGAAAAGGATATTATTTAAAAACTAAGGAAATCTGAAAGTATGGATGTTAGCTACAAATGATGTGTCAATATTGGTTCATTAACTGTAACAGTTGTCTCATACTAATAAAAGATTTTGGTAAAAGGGGAAACTGGGTTTGGGGTATCCACAAACTTTCTGTAGTACCTTTATAATTTTTCTGTAAATTTCTTACCAAAAATTAATATTTATTTTAAAAAGTAAAAAGAGAACCAAAAACAGGATAGTATTACCAAACAAGAAAATGAACAGTGTTGAGAATTTTCACCTTGCAAAAATTTGTAACAGTGTAACATAAGCATTTAAACCACATACTCCAGTTCAAGACTCCTTAGCCTCTATTTCATTCATCTGTTTTGTTCACTCCTAACATAATTGTCTGTGTTTCTACTGATCTGACGAGAAGCAGCCTCGTGGCCTGTGTATATTTCAGGCCTTCACACGTGGCATGGCTGACTTGTACTTCAAATGCTGACAGGGGCCACGGTGTCCTATTCCTAGTCAAGAATGGTTGCTCCAGTCAGACAGCATTTAGTTTACAGGTGAGCACCAGCACTCTAGATCTTGAAGGATAGGTTTCAATGACCTTGCCTCTAGGACTCTGGGAAGACAGGGAGACAGGCTATTGCTGGTTTTCTTTAGTATCTATCCATGTGATAAAAGTAAAAACTCTGTCCAGACCACGGACATCATATGCACTACCCGATGAGACCATGGCAAAAGCTATAATAGAGATCTACCACATCCATTCTCACTTACATAACTATCACTAATACTTCATCTAATTAAAACAAATCCAGGCAAAATGCTAAAGCAGATGGGACCCCAGGACAGAGACATAAGTGAAAACTGCTTGTAAAAAGCCAGGATTTGTGGTCATTTAATTTTATAAACTTCTCTAGAATTCTCAGTTGCAGAGGTTTTTGTTGCTATAGTTTTGAAATGTTTTCAAATGTTTTAGAATGTGAAATATTTTCACATTTTAAGAGTTTACAATGCAAAACAAATGCTTTGGGTCCTTTTTATTCATAACTAAAATTGCCAAATCAAGACAGGATGAGCCTTCAGCAGGTGATCACACCATTGTCATAATTTTACCAAAGACACACAAGCCAAGGCAGGCTCAGTGACACCAGGATCCCTTATGCCAAAGCTATAATTACAACCTGTCCTCAGACCTCAGGCTTGCTCCTTCATTTCGCTACCCTGATCCTTTATGCTGGAACTTTACTTTTGTCTTAATACTGAGGTCCCTTTGGTGCATTGTTCCAGAGCAGCTAGAATGGCATTCATGGAACTAAAGATGTTTATGGAATAATTATTAAAACATTTTTCATAACATTTAATCCATTCTTTCACAAGACTAACAAACTGAATATGAAATCAAAGGCACTCTTCAGTGTGATCACCCTCTTGTGAAATGATTCCAGTGATGTATGTAATAATTCCAATGATTAAATCAACATCTCTTTAGGGAACATCTACTCTTCCTAAACCAATATGTTATGTACAAGAATACAAGGATGGGATTGGAGCAGAATATATAATGTTTAGTCAGCTTATCTAACACGGAAGATTCACAAGTGAGTATATTCAGGGCAACATGTTTCATGTTATAGTGTAAGTTTATGGGAAATCCAACTGTAGTAATGTTAATTCTGATTTGGAGATTATGTAAAGAACCAGAAAAATGTGATATTTGATCTTTCAAGTTTGAACAATGAATAATGGGAGAAAGGAAAGATAGTAGATGCTAATGGTGACTGCAGAATGACAGGCATCCTTATTTGTCATTTGTTTAAGGCAATTTGTAACAATTTTATAGGAAGTTCTAGTAGAATCAAATCATCTCATTCCTACAAAAATCATTTAAGACGGGATACATGCGTATTGAATACCGTTTAACTACTCTGTAACAAAATACACAGTTGGAGAAATATGTTCTTAGAAGTGAGAAATATTCATTGACTTTTCTCCATGATGCTCTGTATCAAAGCTGCATAGATAAGTACTAGGAAGGCTGAAAGGAAATAAATTTCAGTATGATCACTGAAGGTTGCAAGTAAAAGCAAGCAATGGTGAACATTGGAAAGGTCCCACGCAGTAGAACAGAGTGGTAAAGGAAGCAACAGTAAGCACGTGCCGGGGAGCCATGGAAAGGCCCTCACATCAGCTGTGGGACTTCTCTGCTATTGCTTAGTTTTGCCACTCAGGCCTTCGCTGAGATGGTGGGGTCCTGCCTCCCTGAGGCCAACAAACTCTATTACCTAATAGAGGGTTTTGATTAAGACAACTTACTTGGTATACATTGACAGTAATATGTTTCATATGAACTGCAATTTACTTTAATATCTGTAAGATACATGAGAACTTTATTTCAAGGATAGTAACTTATTATAAGTATGCAATAGTGCATTAGGGTTTATGTGGCAGGGAAGAGGATTACAAAATCACTTATGATCCTGCAAAGCT
This sequence comes from Manis javanica, assembly GCF_040802235.1. Classification (NCBI taxonomy): domain Eukaryota; kingdom Metazoa; phylum Chordata; class Mammalia; order Pholidota; family Manidae; genus Manis; species Manis javanica. Next base: position 120,549,441 of record NC_133160.1, on the reverse strand, counting down.
TTGGTCCATACATATAGTTTTATTTTTATATATTAATGGTAATATCAATCTACACATAGCTTTTCAAGGCTTGCTATTTTCTAGAAATTACAAGAAATATTGAATCTATTCACCCAGCTATGCTATTCAATATACTGTTTTAAGTAGAGAAACTGCATAGAAGATAATTTCATTTCTTTTAAATGCAAATAACCACATTTTATTATTCAGTTATAGTAGTAAATTCTCAGAGTAAATCAGCAAAATAAAATTGGAATTAAAAGTGATTATAAAGCATGTAAACATAATGTAATTGTTTATAATATAGAAAAAATCTTGAATTATTTCAATAAATTAAAATTAATATAAACTTTCATATGATTTACCTTTGAAATGTATTAATTTAATATATTAAAATAAATTTATCTAAAAGTATTAATATAACATTACATGTAATACTGCAAAGTGTAATTTATAACAAATATTATAAATGGAGGATTCCACATGCACCAATTCTGGGAGAATATGTGACAGAATGTGACTACTGTTTTATTATTCTTAGAGAATGCAATTAATGGCAAGAGAAAAGTTTTACTTGCAACTAAATCTTGACTGCTAGTTTCAGGAGTATTTCCATAAAACTGACATTTTCAGGCATAACACAAGAATTAATTGTAATACCCAGGTATGTATAAAATTTTTGAAATTTTACATATTTTCAGGTGGAAAGCTACACAAGCTGCAGAGAATAAATAAGAAACTTGTACTTCTAGACCAAGGGCAGAAATTGTTCCTTATTATGTATGCGGTTCATCGATCAAGGATCAGATGAAAATTTAAGGAAATAGGTACTTGTCTTGCAATGCTCCCATGGCTTTTAAAACAGACAGATAAGCAAAAATATTGCATAAAGTATTTGCACATTCAATATGGTAAGGAAAAAAATAACTCCACAATGAGGAGTTCCATGATAACAAAGCTGTCACTCTCACAGTGAAAAAGCCCATTCTCACCTCACCAACAGCACATTATGTGCACACATGCCGGCACAACCCCTTAACCCCTAGCCCCCCACCCTACACACACCTACAGCAAAATCTGATCTCTCTACACAACTTGACAGCTTGTGAGCAGAGCCCTTTTGGACTGATGGCTGCATGACCAGGGAAATAACCTGTCTACTCTGGAAATTATCAGGTAGGCAGAGATTTTCTTGATCAGAAACTGCAGAAAGGAGTCATTCAGCAGGTAAAATCTGCCAACAGACTCTCTGCCTTCAGTTTTCTCTCAACTTAGCTCCAAAATTAGTTGACATTACAATTATTTTCTAACAGAGATGGATTTCTATAGTTGAATAAGCACAAATAAATTTTCTAGCTTTCTAGCTGACTTGTTAATAGCTTAATTTCTGCAGCTTTGCTTCTTTTCCCAAAAAAGGAGGATTATGTCTCTTTCTGAAATAGCTTATGTTTTTGAAGGGGCTGAATCTAGGAAATTAAGTTCTTGTTTTCCTTTTTTTCCCCAAAAAAGGAATAATGACTTTTAAAATTCATAGGCTTGTTTTGGGGGAGTCAATTTCTTAAGTAATTTTACTTTTCTCTTTTTTAATGTTTTCTACTATGATTAGTAAATGATATATATACATCTGCCAGTCTAGTGTATAATAAGGGTAGTTTTATATATTGGACTAGAAGACTCTTCTCACAAATAGAGTTTTTAATTTTTTTCAGGTTTCTATAAAGAGATTCTCTTTTCTGTTAGTTCCTGCTGTTATTTGACTTACTGGTTGAACTGAGCATCACTCTATTCTTGTCTAATTTATTTTCAAAAATGTTAAAGATTTTTATTCATACTAAAAATGTACTTTTCAGCAAGCAGAAAGTCACGTGTGTCTTTCTATTGACAAAGTAAGTTATGGCTGGATAATGTATAAATTCTAAGCCCTCAGCCCTACATATTTGCTCCTGTCAGTTCAGTTTTCCTGGGTTCTGTTTGGGGCAGCTAAAATCAATATAAAAATAAAAAATATAGACATACATATGTTCATGTTATCTGCTAAGCATACTTTCTACCTATTTTAATTATGATTTTATGTACTTATGTTTTTCAGATATTAATATTTCTGTTAAATAAGATTTATAAAACAATGTGGTACTTACAAGTTCATATTTTAAAAACAAAAGAAATGTGCAAAATAGTATATAAGTGTAAGAATCTATACTTTTAATAATAAAAAGATCATAAACAGAGAAATAAATTTGAGTAATATTAGAATATAGTCATTTTATTTCTGCTTAAAAATTTTTGTCATTAATTGCAAAAATTAAAGATTTAAGTTCACTATATTAGTGTTTTTACTTACTAAAAAGTCTTTTTTGGCAAAAATTATTCAACAATTTTTAAATTTTTGGTAAATTAGAGTTTAATTTATGGTAATTGATTTACTGTAAATTTAACTTCTAAGCAGAGAAATATTAGGAAAAATGGTCTGAATTCTAATTTCAACTCTACTTCCAAAACTGGAAATTTTCACAAATAAGCTAAACATGATCTCTAAGTCCTTTTCAGTTCTGATATAGAATTTAATACTATCTTATTTGTAAAACTGAATTTAATTATATATACACAAAGATCTCAATAAAAGAAAATGTGCAAAAAATGCAGATGGTACCTGAACTTGTTGCCTACTACCCAAACTATCTCCTTCTAAATTTACCCTCCGTAATATTTTTTATTCTTCCCAACATTTTATGTATTTATGTGCATAAATAATTTCTAAGCATTCATATTCAAATTTTATTTTATTTTACAGGAAATAAAGCTGTGCATTTAGAAAACTTAAAGAGGGTTTTTAATCATCAGAAGAGAAGAGTGGTAATTACATTGAACACCTACAGAAGTTGGGGGAAAGTGCATCAGTGCTTCTACAGCTAGTGTATTTTGCACTCATTTTAAAGGCCTCACTCTGGCACTTTCTCTGGGACTTGGTCTCTTAGAGAAGGTTATCTTTGTACTACAGTTGATAATGTCACAGCTGATGCCATCCAATCTAGTGTAATATTCTTCACTTTATGAGTGACTCAGAATTATGTGTTGGATATAATTTTAAACCACTTCTTCAAACACAAATGCCTTACATGCTTTTAAATATAAATGCAGAAATGAGCCTGTAACCCCAGAACTAGACTCTAAGATACTGCTAAGCCAAACACTGACTCTTGAAATGAATCTTAAAAAATTTCAAGACATCCCCATAACACTTTTCAGGTAGAATGCTGATATGTTTCTAGGATAAGCTAAGGTCAGGTTATTACCTCCATTTCAGAAATTGTTTATATGAGCAAAGATTCCCAGTGAATCCAAAGAACAGAAAGCCTTATTTCCCATTTCTGGCAGTGTTTCCATCTAAAAGGCACTAATAAATGCCGTAGAAAATTATGTATAGTTTCTAGCTCAACATTATCCAGGTGCCCAGAGGCAGAGTAAGGGGTCAGTATGATATCAAGCACAAGATCAAGCTAAAGATATGAAAAGGAATAGTAAAACTAATCTATGCAGCATCAGTGAACTTGGTCAATTTTTCTGACTTTTTAAAAACAGGCCACAGTATTTTTATCCACTTTTCTGGCACTTAGAAAGTATTAAAAATCAACTTTGATAAAATGTACAATCTAATATTTTGGGGTTGTGGTAAAATCATTTTATATTCCTGCATGCTGTTATGTTTTAAGTGGGTTTAAAATGCAATATTCTTGTACAAAAAGATACTTTGATTCTGCCTCTAAGCTCATATGACGGCAAGGCTATGTAATCAGTAAAATTTAATTCTACTTTCATAGGAAAGACGACTATACTTAAAACAGAGGAAGAAAACAGCATCTATTACTGGAAAACAATTCAGTAGATTTATTTTTCTGATGAAAAGACACAATACGTATATACGTTCACTCTCAGTATCTCCACGGTTCAGAAGATCAGGTTCTTGATTACAAAGAGTTGCTAAAGCTAAACACTGGGAGCATTAAGCAAATGGGCTAGTAAGGGACATAAGAAAAAAACGGAAGAGAGAAAAAAAGGAAAGAAAGGGAGAGAGGGAGGGAAGAATGACACCTCAGAGAATAAAAGACTTTATCAGCTTCTTACTTGGTAAACCTATTCAAGCCCAGAAATCATGCACAAAAATCCTTTAACAACAAAAAATGATCCACATTAGATCAGTTTTGTTTATGTATGGGGACAAACCTAAATTTGCTCATCCTGTCACTAATTTACTCATCTACTTAAAAATATTCATTTAGAATTCTCTATGTGTTAAATAATTTGAGAGGCCCTTGGGATATTTTGGACAAGAGAGAAATGAACCCTCCTTTTATGGAATTGTACTACAGTTTGTCAGGGCTAGAAATTTAGGATTTGATTAATCCCCAAATGATAACAGTTGATGTTTAAAGCATAAGTTTTTCTACATTACTGAATACATTTAATAAGAGCAACTAAGGAACAACAAAATCTCATTTCATATATAAAACCTGAAATTCCAACTTCGCAATCTAAGGTTTAGATTAATCAAGTTCTTTAGATACTAGTGTACTGTGTTCTTTCAAAGTACTTTCTAAGACAGAAATCTCTTAGAAAGATGTAAGTTAAGGATGGTATTTCACAGCAAGTAAAGATTCCTAAAAAGAGTGACTCAAACAAAATTAATGATGAATGCATCACAAATGATACATCTGGAGACAGACAATCAGGGCTGGTGAAGTCTCCAAGATTCTAATGCACTCCAACCTAATTTTGTCTTTCTGTTCTGCCATTTTCAGGGAATATTATGTAGCCTCATGATGCTGGCTGCAAGCACGGCAGCTGTCTTCCTCACAGGAGGAAGCAGAAATGTGAGAGACCAATAGTTACTGTTGCTCAGGTGTATTATTTCTTAAAGTGCCCCAGTAAACAACTTCATACTACAACTCACTGGTGAGGACAGTGTCATATGGTAACCTTAACTGCAAAGGAGGATAGCAGAGGCATTTCATTTTTTGAGCTGAGTAGATATCCTCCTTTCCTCAATAATATTTTATCTCTCTTGGCAATGAATGGATAATAAGTAATGGGAAAGAATTAGAATTTTCTTCATCACATAGAGAAATACATCTTAAATGGTTCCACCTGAGTGTTGATAGTTGGATGAGGGCAAGGAAACCATTTGCTGAAATATGGGAACCTGAAAGTGCATTTTTCTCAGGGACTCTGTAGGGCTGCCTGCATGTGCACACATGCAAACACACACACACACACACACACACACACACACGGCTAATGTATCCATTCACTCTGCAGGATATAGTTACCTCTCTCCTAAGGAGTCTGTGGAAAGTGCTACAGTGAATACAATAGGTGTTCCATTAACATCCTGATAACAGAAAGGAAAAAAGTGAAATATTTCCAGACCAACAGGATCTGTGACTTAAAGTTATACTTGGTTGTTTTTTGTTACCAAATCAAGTGTCGAGAAACAAAATGAGAAAGGTAAAAGGAAGAAATGTGGAGTGTAATTACTGTCTGAAGTAGTTGAAAATGATGAAGATTCATCATAGCTAATGCTTTGAACATCTTTATTGAACAAATTACTCATAAGTAATCCAACACTGTGTAATATGGGTTACTATCATTTTAGTTAAAAAATGCTAAAGTCTTATTAGACAACAGTGTATTTCTTGGTGTTTGCAGACTAGAGTCCCTAGAGACAACACCTAACATTTGTTCTCAGACAGAAGACCAAGAAGAAATAGTCATGACACATTTGAAAATATACTATGGATCTATGGCACAAATTCAATTACCTGAAGATAGAACAATAAAAAGCCCTAACTATATTCCTCTGAAATTTATTTTAATATTTATGGGAGAACAAAGACCACTAAGTTTATACTTCATTTTTGAACTTTATCTTTTTGTGTCTTTCAGTGGCCTTATTGTCTACTACAGAGTTCAATAAATAAGATCTCATTTTCTCACATTACACCATTTTGATGGGTACACATATGTTCCTAGTCAAATCTAATTTCTATGTTGCCATTAACCTAATTTTTAAACAACTGCAATGTTTAAAAGATTTCCAGGTGGGAACACAGCATCAGATTATTTTTCTTTCTTTCTAGAATCAAAGGTTCATTACTTACAAAAATGTAAGTGGCAGAACCTTGAAAAGGATATATTTACTTTTTGGTATTACAAAAGCTATTTTTAGTCACTGAAATTTTTTTAAGCTACAATTTTTATTTTCTAAACCTTCCAGAGTTAGCTGTGATTTGCAAGTGGCTTCTAACCCATAAAACTTTGTAATCATCCCTTTATTCTGGTGAAGGTAACAGTGTTGTGTAAAAATGCTCCCCTTGAGTAGTTGTTAAAACAGGGACAGCTTCAGAGTGAGGCTGAATGTCTCAGGAAGAACACGCTCGGGCTTCTATGTGCAGTAGGCATTTGTTTTGCTTTGATTTACTACAAATACAACCAGTTCCTAAATATACATTTTTCCTTTGACTTGTGTAATCCCCACTTAAAGGAGAAAACAATACTATTCCTACTCTTCATACAAGTCTGGTATTAGAAACATTTGGCTTCTGTTGATAAGCAGTAAAAATACTTGTAATAGAGAGATTAAGGAGCACTTTCTATGTCACAGGTACTGTTCTAATCCCTTTACATCTATTCTCTCATTTAAGCCCTCTATCAAGCCTACAAGGTAGGTATACTTATTGTAAAATTATTAGCTTCATGTCACAGTTGGGAAACTGAGGCACCAAGATATCAAGTGATTTATCTTCAGTCACACACAAGATGTGATGAAGCAAGGTAAGCTCTGAAACCTGAACGAGGCTACAGATTCCAGGTGTTTAGTAAATGTGCAACACTGCCTTCTTAAAATAAAATTTAGTAAAACATTCAGTAAGTTTTTAACGTGCAAAGCATTGCTCTATAGCATGCTGAGGCTTCAATACTGAGCTAGAGAATGCAGTCGCCACTGAAACTAACAATAGAAGGTGTAAGAAGATACACAATGATAAGATGCAAAAGTTGCTATGATGTAAGGTCCAGTGGTAAAGTATGTTGTAGCCAAATATCACTAAGGTGTACTGAATTTGCCAGAGCAGATTTTAAGAAACGATATTAGTTCTTGACAAGGATTCATAAGGTATGAGTTCAAATTTTACCTCTGTCATTTGTGATCTTGGGAATATTACTTATCTACTCTGAATCTTTTTTTTGTGTGAGATTTAGAAACAGTAAAATATGTTAGAATACTTTAGAGGGCATAATAAGGATTTAAAGTCTAATGCATGAATATTTTGTGCTGGGGAAAGGTTATTAAAATATATTAAAACTATATTTCAGGCATTTTTCTCATTATTTTATTTTCCAAAATGTGTGAGCGAAGTATTATATCTATTTTACATTTGAAGAATTGAATCTGAAAAAAGTGAATACAGACAGAATTCAAATCAATGTCTTTTTGATAACAAATTTCATGATTTATCCACTACCCAGGAAAGTTACAATAGGCATTGGCTCTACCACCAAATTTACATATTTTAAAAATTCTGTTTTTTCTTGAGTCTCAAGAAGATAATCATTGCACATACCCATAATACACTATGATTTTTCTACAATGAAATAGCCATTCAAAATGACATATAAGCCAATGTATTTGCCTATTCCTTTTAAATATGGTTTATTCACTAAAATACTATGCCTTTGAGAATGCTGACGTTTGGTTCTGCTACTACTTTTATGAATGCTTCCTTTATAAATTACAGTATAAAATAAGAGCTTTCATGAATCAAAGACCCAAATCTTGCCTTTTGAACAGAATTATAACATCCTATCGATTACAAAATTTTGAAGTGTGGAATGCTCACATTAAATAGCCACAGTTTGGAATTCAGCTGCGTTTTCTATTACTGCTGTATAAAACAAGTTGATTGAATTACAACAGTCAGTCATTCCTTTCATCACTGGAGAATTCAGGTCCTATACTTCTCAGTTGATGAGACTGGAAAGGCAAAGATGCTTAAACAAGATTTTTTCTAAATCTCTGAAAATTTTGTTAGGAACATTGGTTCATTAAGCAGCCTCAAAACATGAGATGCTCTAGCACTTTTGAAAACAGTAGTTACATCCCTGATCATGATAGCTGAGTGATTTTCCTTAAGACAGATTTGCCAATCTGGTTATTTCCACAGTGCTCCCAGTTTAACTGCCCCAAATAACAAATATGTGTTTTTTCTATTTGATTTACATGATCACACCTCACTATGACTAACAACCTTCCAGTTCTAAAAACAAAACAAAATATAACACATTTTTTCCCATTCAATAAGAAAAGCAGCAACACAAAACATATTTCATATTGTTGGCTCTTACTCTGGCAACTAGAAACAAATCTTCCTGTTAGCTAACTTTTAGGGTTTGTTCTTTAATATTATGTAGTGGGTTTGAAGTGAGATATGGAGTTTAAAAGGATCTCAGAACAGATTGGTTGAAATTGGGAAGAGAAGAGTCAGCTGGGGAAGAGAAAGAGTAAATGCGAAGGGATGAAAGAAAGGAGGAGAAAGGTGACTATCTGGAGAAGAGAGATAGGAAATAGTACCATGTCATCATGGGGGTGAATCCAAACAGAAAAATAAATAAGAAATATACTTTAATGGTATTGCTCAGTTTTATGGATGGCAATATCCCTTTCAAATTTGTAGAGACATACCATTTTTTCAGTTCATCAAAGTTATATTTTGGTATGCAAGACAATGAGATACATTACCTCTACATAAGGTAATAAAGAGCCCTGACTAAAACTTCTTCCAAAAAGAAAAAAAATTAGATTAAAAAAAGCTTCTAATAAATATCAGCATTGTCAAAATGATAAGAAAATATTTACCCCAGGAGTCAATACTTTGAAATTTGTAACAAATTATTTTTTCTCAAAGTCTTTTTTTCCCCTCTTTCTCTAAACATGGTACTCTACAAATACATTTAATGCTGTTTGTTTTTTGTAGATACTTAAATTATAAATCTCACTTCTATTTTGAAGAAAGCCTAAGCACAATTTAATAGGTGTGATATTTCTTCAGTTCATTTGAATTAAATTGTCTCTACAGGCCTCTTAATTGCCTTCCCCTTTATGTTCACTGCTCCTGAGAACCTCTGAGTGTTTGGCATCTGGGCCATCCCTCAGAAAAAGGATGGCTTGGCAATCAAACTTTGTGTTTCTATTCCCAGGTTCCTCATACGGTTTCTTTCCCATATGTAATCTTGCTTCTACCAGTTTAGGCACACAACCTACATATTTTCTTTCCTCAATCCTTGTAAGTCCCATCTGTAATTTTTTCATTCCCATATGTTGCAAAATCCATTCTACTAACACACATTAAAAACACATTTTGGTTCACCAATATGCTGTAGCCCTATTCCTCCTGGTCTTCATTCCTACAACTAAAAAAGCCAGGACATATCAGAACAAGCAAGGATAGGGACACTGAAACAAGGTGGAAAGATGTCAGACTGCCTAGGGGCCTCTGGGCTTGATGGGAGACGTAGCAGTGGGCTGCCTGGGATGTCTTACTGCTTCCTGTATCTGAGGGCACTGCAGAAACTGCCAGCCCAGAGCTGCCCACATGCACAGACCAAAAAAGCTCTGAGAAAATCCTGTTCTTCCTGGTAAAAAGACCAAAACAAGGTGGCTTAACAACAGAACATCTGTTTGTCAATACCTGCACTATTCCAGCTAAACACCCATGGAAAAAACTTATTATGGTTTTATAACATGTTCCCATTGCAGGAAACAAGGTAGAGGGTACTCAGGATCTCTCTATATTATTTCTTTGAACTGCATGTGAATCTACAATTATCTCCATACAAAATTTTAATTAAAAAAATATATTCTGTCCCAGGCTTTGTGCTATCTTCAGAGCAACACATTTTAACTTAGTACCTTTGTATTTTAACAGATACCTAGGTTTTAGAATAAAAGCTTAAAGTCCTCATAGAAGTTCCACTATCAACAAACAGATCAGAGAGAACCCTTTTTATACAGAGCCAAGTTACTTCTGACATCCTGTAATTCATTTGTGCATTCGTTGAACTTTTTATGAATTCATATTGTGTACCAGCCTCCAGGAGGACAGAAGTAACTATATGATGGTTCTAATCTGTTAACCACTCACAACCTTGTGGTGAATACACACCTAAACCAAAATTATATTGTGCAATGAAATGTAAGTGCAAGTGAGGAGATACAACATGGGAATGGAGCAAAGGAAGGAATGATGTAGGCAACAGCCAGTTCCCATATAAGGAAAAACTCTGTACCGAACTATGACCAAAAGCTATGTGTAGAACAACAGTTGATTCCATGTTTTAGCTCAAGTTTTCTGTGGAGTTTATGCCATACCCTAAGTATCTATTTAACAGAATTGATGCCTTTTGGCATTTTTAAAGATGCAGCTATCACTGCTGGCATGCATTAGCAGTTAATAGCCATGTTCCTGTCCATCTCACAGACTTTTTTTCAAAGTTTGCCTGGAAGTCTTTAAACTAAAAGTTGTCAATAGTCTTATAAAGATGTAGAAATAATTAGGAAGATACTAACATTGAAGATAATTATAGGAAAAACTAAAGTATAGTTTTCAGACAAATGAAATATCCATAAACTTGAGATCTAAAAAATGTTTGAGTCATGTATTTGTGTTTTGTGTTTTTGTTTGTTATAAGAGATAAAAATGAACAGCTAGATGAAGAGATACAGAGGGCAGGAACTGAGAGGGCACCAAGCACAGGAGTTTCTGCCCCCTTGAGTTTGTGGGGCACCACCCTCTTGGCATGTGGATGTGTTCACCAACCAGGAGCTCTCCAAACCCCATCATTTAAGGTTTTAATATATGTCCTATTATATAGGTATGATTGCTTAAATCACTGACCATTGGTGATAACTCAAAATCAATGCCCACCCCCACTGCCATCTTCCTGGAGGCTGAGGGGGGAAGGCAGTTCTGAAAGTTTCAATCCTGCAATCAGGGTTATTTCCTCTGGGACCCAGCCCCCTCCTGAGCTGTCTAGAGACCCCTCAGCCAAGAGTCATCTCAGTAGCATGCCGAAGACTCTCCTAACATTTGGGAGATTCCAGGGGTCTTTCCAGGAACTAGGCCAGAGACCAAATGAGTATTTCTTATATCACAACTACAGTCTTACATTAAAAAAATTAAAGCATTATATACACTTATCTTTCAAATGTCTTTTCATCTCCTGCTCCATTCCTTTTGTTTCCTTAAAGTTTATCAAAGGAGGGACAGTTTCCCTGTAAAATTTCATACAGTTTGGACTTTACTGATTGCATACTTACGGCATAGTTTAAAATGTTCCTCTGTCCACAAATACAGGTCCTGAAAATTTTGCAACTGGATCATATTCAGGTTAGATCCCTTTGATCAGACTATAGGAAGAGGCACTTAATAACTAGTTCCTTCTCTCTGTGTAAGTTTGCAGGCTTTGATGCTTAATGCCTGTATCTGTCAAGTTATTAGGGATATAAATAGTGATACAGACTTTTTTCAATATATTTAAACTAAAAGAAAAGCTCACCCATTTCTTACCCCACCTGCATTAAGTTAGAAAACCAATATAAAAAGCATTCTTCCTAACTTTTGTAGCATTCAGATACTTCCAGTTTTCGTCAACTTTGTACAGCCATTATGTTCAATCAATTTTTCCTTACTTAATTGACCTTTAAGTATTTTATATACTTTGTCCATATTATCCTATTTATTTCTCTAGTTTTTATTGGATGCTAGATATTGTGTATAATATTTTTCAGAGTATCTAGATGTTTTGTTTTCCATGAAAGAGTTTTGACTGTTATGCTGACCAGCAATTATTCTATCTGGGAACCATCTTGATCTACAGTTAGTGATGGTTTTAGCTTTGTTATGGCAGATCTAATGAAACCTTTACAGGGCAAGTTTAGCTCTCCGAGGCAGGAACTTTCTGGATCTCAATTGACTGCCTTCAGTTTTCAGTGAGGTCTCTCCGGTCTGACTCAATGAAATTCTAATTTATCTCCTAACCCCTGTCAGAGCTCTGTAAGTTTTTGTGATTTCCCCAATAGTTGCCATTTGTTAGAGTATAGATTATACACATATATGACCCAAGACTCCAGACTTTCCTCTGCAGATATATGGAAAATTTTCCCTGAGTAACTCCCTTTTACCCAGTACCCTATCCTAAAAAATTCATCTCTATCTCCCCAGACTCCTGTTTCCTCATATCAATAATATTCATATGTTCTTTGTGAATTTCCCCTTGCTGCATTGTGTTCCAGAAATTTTCTCCAAGCTATTATCCTATGCATACATAAAGCAAATATATTTCCTTTTTCATAAGGAATGCATTCCTATAATGCCAATTTTCCAATGTCTGAAAAATAGTTGCACCATATATTTTGTTTAGTTCTTCAATGTTTTACACAAGGAGATCTAAGCCTATACCAGTATCACTGTAATGGTCAGAGGCAGGAGTTCATTTTGAAGGGAGAGATGACATAATTTGCTTATGGATTGAATGTGAGAGGTGAAGAGAAGTAAAAAATGACTAAGACTTTAACCATGTTTATTTACAATGATAAAATTACCGTAAAAGGGACAGGTATCCCTGTGAGAGAAGCAGGCTTTTTTTTTGTTTGCTTTTATTATGGGGAGGAGTATGAATACCCAGGAAAAGGTATTTTAGGTTTGAGAAATGTTAGAATCCATATAGATATTCTATGTAGTTACAGTTATGTAAATAAGTCTAAATTTTAGGAAAGAGATGCAGTATAGTGATATAATTTGGGAGTTCTTAGTGTATAGAAGATAAAAAAAGGTCTTGAGACCAGCTAACATACCCTTAGGGATCAAAGGTATAGGTAGACCTCAGACTTTAGACCAACTTGGACCTTCTTTAATGGATAATGAGTTATTACTTGAATCATTTTTAAGGGAAAATTACTTTACTCCACTTCTTTACTCTTTAGACAGTATATAGTGTCTGTTAAAATACTTTTTCTTTTTGTTTTCCTTTGACATTGGTGTTTAAAAGGACATCAAGGCACAGAAATGGGGAAAAAGATACTGAGGGAGAAAAGACTGGAGAGAATTGAAAAGATTTAAATAGATGTTATTGAGAAAGTGTTATTTTTCACCTACCATACTAGATTATAAGCCTGTCAGGGGAAAAGGCATTTTGCTCTATTTGTTTTTCTGGATGCATGTCTGTGATTAGTATGGTAGAGTAAATAAGAACTAACCTTTACTGGACACACGTCAGCAGCTAGGTGCTTATTCTAAGTATACCGTATTTTATTACACTAACAAGACAGTTATTGTGAGATTCACTACAAAAGAAACACTGCCAATTAAACTGACATGTCATCAAATACAATGCATCTCAAATTAAAAACTGTAAATAGGTGAAAAAATGCTTCTTCACATTAATATAAAATTACATGTTTTTTAAACCTCTCATCACTTTATGAAAGAGAAGGAGGAAAAGAAGGAAGAGAAGGAGAAATGTATAAGGCAAAATACACATATGTTCGGAATAGTGCATGTGTTATATGAGGCACTAAACAAAATTTATTCGTTAATGGAACAAATCATTGTTTCATCCTCCTTCTATTTCTATCTGAAATAAGAGCTTATGAGAGAGACTTCCTAGAAAAATCCCAGGTGGGATTAGTTTAGTTTTGAGTTCAGTAAAGTAGAATTCTTGGAATACATCAAAAAAAAAAAATTCTCAGTTTCATTGCACTTGGCTCCATATTGGTTCCAAGTCACTTCATACCTTGGATAATGTTACTTTCAAGCCATGGACAAAAACGATTTTCTGTTTGGTTCCATACCAAACTAAAGTTCACATTTTAATAATTGAATTTCAAATTACTTTCTTTTGTTTACTGAAGCAGTAGTGGTTAGATCACAAGGCTGTAAATCACTTAGGCAGTAATAAATATGCTTCTACAGTATTATACAAGACCTACAGTAATATCTGTGACTTTTGTGAGAACAAAGCCCATTTAAATTTTTTATTCATAATAATTTATATGTAATCTTTGGAAGAAATATACTCTAAGCAGAATTTCTCTTAGTTAATGGCTGAATGTTTGTGTATTCCTCAAATTCATATGTTGAAGCCCTAACTTCCAATGTGATGCTATTTGTAAGTGGGGTCTTTGGAAGGTAATAAGGTTTATCTGAGGTCATGAGGGTGTATAGCACTCATGATGGGATTAATACCCTTTACAAGAAGAGTGGAGAGAGCCTGTTCTCTTTCTTTCCCCCCCCCTCCTATCTTCTCCACTCCCCAACACGTGAGGAAATACCAAGGAAGCAACCACCCGCATGCCAGGTTAAGAATCCTCACCACAGTCTACTATGCTAACACCCTGATCTCAGACCTCCAACCAGAAATAATTGTCTGTTGTTTAAGCCACCTACTCTGTGATATTTGGTTATAACAGCCTGAACTATGACATTGGTGTCATTTACATACTTTTCTTTTAATTAAACTTCTAATTATAGTAGATTTCTAAAGACCTTGATTTTTAAGTAAATCAAACTTTCTAAATTCCCTCCCATTAGACATTCCTATTAGGTATTAGATATGAGACTTAGGGAACAGTTTCTGAGTTGATATATAAAGCTGTGTTTTCCTGCTTAGTTATACTTATATAATCTGTGCTAGAGGTTGAGTAATAGCTTTCTAAAATAGTAAAGGTCATTCAGCAATTATTACTTTCTAATTTAAATATAAAAGAAATAAAATTAGTCAATAAATAAATCCTCTTAGCTATATCAATATGTTAAGTTTTACTACAAATTCAAATGCTACTATCAAGGAACCTTTGACATCAAAATGTCTTTTCTCCTCCAAAAAGTTTCATGTTACCATACATAGTGGTCATCTTGAGCCCCGTCCATTCATATAGGAATGATGAGATATTAGGTAGAGTATTAACAAACATTTAACAAAATGGCAATAAGTGCATACCTATCAATAATTCCTTTAAATGTAAATGGACTAAATGCTCAGTCAAAAGACAAGGTGACTGAATGGATAAAAAATAAGACCCATTTTTATGCTGCCTCACATCAGACCTAAAAACATGAACAGACTGAAAGTGAAGGCATGGAAAAAAGATGCTGTGCAAAGAGAAGTGGAAGAAAGAATAGCTGGGGTAACAACATTAATGTCAGGCAATATAGATGTCAAAGTAAACTGTAACAAGAAAAAAGAAGAGCATTACATGAGAAAGGGGTCATTCCAACAAAAGAGTATAATAATTGTAGATGTCTATACATTCAACATAAGAACACCAAAATATATAAAGCAAATATCAAAAGACATAAGAGAAGAAAATGATAGTGATACGATCATACTGGGGATTTTACCACTGCACTTACATCAATGAATAGATCATTCAGACAGAAAGTCAATAAGGAATCAATAAATTAAAAAAAAATAAAACATATCAATACCACAATGGTATAAAACTGGATATCAATTATAAGAAAAAAAATCTGAAAAGAAAAAACCCACAAGCAATTAGATGCTAAATAGCATGCTACTGAACAACCAATAGACCAGTGAACAAACTAAAGAGGAAATCAAAAAATATCTGGACATAAATGAAAATGGAAACAATGGATTTCAAAATCTTTTGAACATAGCAAAAAACAGTTCTAGGACTTTTAAGGCAATACAGTCTTCCTCAATAAAAGACAAAAATATCAAATAAGCAATATAACCTTACATCCAGCATAAATTGGGAAAAAAAGAACAGATAAAAACTAAAGTTAATAAAAGGAAAGAAATAAAGATAAAAATGGAAATAAATGAAATGGAAAAAAACAATAGAAAAGATCAATGAAACTAAGAGCTGTATCTCTGAAAAGATAAACAAAATTGATAAACCTTTCACTAGACTAATCAAGAAAAAAAGGGGATTCAAATAAATTACATTAGATATGAAAGAGAAGTTACAACTGACACCACAGATATATGAAGATTATAAGAGACTACTACAAAAAAGGATATGTCAACATATTGACAACCTAGAGAAATAGATATAGAAATAAATAAAACAATTCCTAGAAACACACACTTTTCCAGGACTGAACTGGTAAGAAAACAAGATCTGAATAGGTTGAATACTAGTAATGAAACTGAATTTTTAATAATAAAAAAAAATCTACTAACAGAGGGGTGTAGAAGATGGCAGTGTGAGTAGTTCAGTGGAAATCTCCTCCCAAAAACATATGTATTTATGAAAATACAATAAATACAACTATTCCTTAAAGAGACACCAGGGGATACAGTACAACAGCCAAGATACATCTACATTTGCGAGAACTTAACATCACATGAAGAGGGTAAGATACAAGCCGCAGCCAGGTGGGACCTGAACACCAACCAACCCCAGAGCCTGGCAGGAGGAAAGGAGTCAGAATGGGAAGGGAGTATAAGCCCAGGACTGCTAAACAACCAGCTCTAGAAATCCACACACACAGTGCAGACACAAGGTGCACAGGGTGTTTGATAATAGACAAACGGAAAAGCAAAACCTGGGGGCAGGTCCCTGCAACCAGCGCCCCTGAGACAAAAGAAAAGTGCCTGCTTTTTGCAAGTCTTACAAAGACAGGGACCCCACAGCAAGACGAAGTCATCCCGGCACATGTAGCCAGCTGCTGGGAATCCCAGGGAACTTCAGACGCCCTAACCCCCTGAGCAGCAGTGCAGCTCTGAAGCCCCTCATGGCACTAAGCAGCCTGCCAGTTATCCCTCAACTGGCGTGGACACTGACACACTGGCCCAGTAGCGGGATAGTGGCAGCATGCGCTAGGGGTGGTGCACCAGAGGGGACCGGGAGCTGCAAGTGCGAGCCTGCCATGGCGGCAACTGAGCAGCCTGGGAGTAGCCCGGGGGCATCGACGGCCGTGGCACCAGAGGGGCCCGGGAGAGGCCCGCGCAAGCCTGTGGCAGCAACGACTGAGCAGCCCAGGAGCAGCCCATGCGTGTCAGCAGCAGCAGTGCCAGAGGGGTATGGGAGAGGCCCATGCACACATGCTACAGTGTCAGAGGGAGCAGATGTGCTCCAAGCAGCCAACCAGAATTCCAGCCCAATGCACACCACCCGGGCCAGACCCAAAGGCCACTGCCAGCACACAGCTTCCCAAAAGGGGTGCTGCTATACCAGAGGAGCACACCTGGCATGCCTGCCACTCCCTGCAGGGCTCTTCACTGCTCAGATGGAGACCCTGCCCACAGCAGTTAAGGGATTAACCCGGTGGCTGCTTCAGGAGAGCAGGAAACCAACACAGGCAGTGGAGAAGGGCAAGGCATGCAGCAAGCAGGAAAGGACTTTTTTCTCCCAGCTGACACACCTGCAACCTGCCCACAGCCACAGCTATCACCGTGAAAAGGCAGAAAAATTTAGTCCAGTCCAAAATAGTCCAGACAACCTCTGAGAGAGGATCTGCAGAGACAGACCTAACCAGTCTCCCTGAAAAAGAATTCAAAATAAAAATAAAAAACATGCTGATGGATCTGCAGAAAGATATGCAAGAGCTAAAGGAGCAAGTACAGAGGGAGACCACAGAAATAAAACAATTTCTGGAATGACTTAAAGGCAGAAAGGATGGGATGCAAGAGGCCATTAATGGACTAGAAACCAGAGAACAGGAATGCATAGAAGCTGATACAGAGAGAGATAAAAGGATCTCCAGGAATGAAACAATATGAAGAGAACCGAGTGACCAATCCAAAAGGAACAATATTTACATTACAGGGGTACCAGAAGAAGAAGAGAGAGAAAAAGGGATATAAAGTGTATTTGAAGAAATAATTGCTGAAAACGTCCCCAAACTTGGGGAGGAAATAGTTGCTCAGACCACAGAAGCACACAGAACTCCCAACAGAAGGGACCCAAAGAGGACAACACCAAGACACATAATGATTAAAATGGCAAAGATCAAGGACAAGGACAGAGTATTAAAGGCATCCAGAGAGAGAAAAAAGGTCACCTACAAAGGAAAACCTATCAGGCTATCAGACTTCTCAACAGAAACCTTACAGGTGAGAAGAGAATGGCATGATATATTTAATGCAATGAAACAGAAGGGCCTTGAACCAAGGATACTGTATCCAGCACGATTATCATTTAAATATGAAGGAGGGATTAAACAATTCCCAGACAAGCAAAAGTTGAGAGAATTTGCCTCCCACAAACCACCTCCACAGGGTATCGTAGAGGGAATGTTCTAGATGGGAGCACTCCTACAAAGAGCACAGAACAAAACACCCAACATAAGAACAATGGAGGAGGAGGAATAAGAAGGGAGAGAAATAAAGAACCATCAGACTGTGTTTACAATAGCTCAATAAGCAAGTTAAGTTAGACAGTAAGATAGTAAAGAAACTAACCTTGAACCTTTGGTAACCATAAACTTAAAGCCTGCAATGTCAATAAGTACATATCTTTCAATAATCACCCTAAATGTAAATGGACTGAATGCACCAACCAAAAGACACAGAGTAACAGAATGGATAAAAAAGCAAGAAACATCTATATGCTGCTTACAAGAGACTCACCTCAAACCCAAAGACATGCACAGACTAAAAGTCAAGGGATGGAAAAGATATTTCATGCAAACAACAGGGAGAAAAAAGCAGGTGTTGCAGTACTAGAATCAGACAAAAGAGACTTCAAAACAAAGAAAGTAACAAGAGAAAAAGAAGGACATTACCTAATGATAAAGGGCTCAGTCCAACAAGAGGATATAACCATTATAAACATATATGTTGATACAGGAGCACCAACATATGTGAAACAAATACTTACAGAATTAAAGTAGGAAATAGAATGCAATCCATTCATTTTGGGAGACTTCAACACATCACTCACTCTAAAGGACAGATCCACCAGACAGAAAATAAGTAAAGACACAGAGGCATTGAACAACACACTAGAACAGATGGACCTAACAGACATCTACAGAACTCTACATCCAAAAACAACAGGATACAAATTTTTCTCAAGTGCACATGGAACATTCTCCAGAATAGACCACGTACTAGGCCACAAAAAGAGGCTCAATAAACTGCAAAAGGTTGAAATCCTCCCAACCAACTTTAGAGACAACAAAGGTATAAAACTAGAAATAAATTGTTCAAAGAAAGCAAAAAGGCTCACAAACACATGGAGGCTAAACAACATGCTCCTAAAAAATCAATGGATCAAAGACCAAATTAAAATGGAGAACCAGCAGTATATGGAAACAAATGACAACAACAACACAAAGCCCCAACTTCTGTGGGACACAGCAAAAGCAGTCTTAATAGGAAAGTGTATAGCAATCCAGGCATATTTAAAGAAGGAAGAACAATCCCAAATGAATAGTCTAATGTCACAATTATCGAAATTGGAAAAAGAAGAACAAATGAGGCCTAAGGTCAGCAGAAAGAGGGACATAATAAAGATCAGAAAATAAATAAATAAAATTGACAAGAATAAAACAATAGAAAAAATCAATGAAACCAAGAGCTGGTTCTTTGAGAAAATAAACAAAATAGATAAACCTCTAGCTAGACTTCTTAACAGAAAAAGAGAATAAACACACATTAACAGAATCAGAAACGAGAAAGGAAAAATCACAACAGACCCTACAGAAATACAAAGAATTATTAGAGAATACTATGAAAACCTATATGCTAAGAAGCTGGAAAACCTAGAAGAAATGGACAACTTCCTAGAAAAATACAACCTTCCAAGACTGACCCAGAAAGAAACCGAAAATCTAAACAGACCATCTACCAGCTATGAAATTCAAGTAGTAATAAAAAAACTACCAAAGAACAAAACCCCAGGGCCAGATGGATTCACCTCAGAATTTTAACAGACATACAGGGAAGACATAATACCCATTCTCCTTAAAGTTTTCCAAAAAATAGAAGAGAAGGGGATACTCCCAAACTCATTCTATGAAGCTAACATCACCCTAATACCAAAACCAGGCAAAGACCCCACCATAAAAGAAAACTGCAGACCCATATCCCTGATGAACGTAGATGCAAAAATACTCAACAAAATATTAGCAAACTGAATTAAAAAATACATCAAAAGGATCATACACCATGAACAAGTGGGATTCATCCCAGGGATGCAAGGATGGTACAACATTTGAAAATCCATCAACATCATCCGCCACATCAACAAAAAGAAGGACAAAAACCATATGATAATCTCCATAGATGCTGAAAAAGCATTCAACAAAATTCAACATCCATTCATGATAAAAACCCTCAACAAAATGGGCATAGAGGGCAAGTACCTCAACATAATAAAGGCCATATATGATAAACCAACAGCTTACATCATACTGAACAGCGAGAGGCTGAAAGCTTTTCCTCTGAGATTGGTAATAAGACAAGGATGCCCACTCTCCCCACTGTTATTCAATGTGGTGCTGGAGGCCCTAGCCACAGCAATCAGACAACAAAGAAATACAAGGAATCCAGATTGGTAAAGAGAAGTCAAGCTGTCGCTATTTGCAGATGACATGATATTGTACAAAAAAAATCCTAAAGATTCCACTCCAAAACTACTAGAACTAATATCAGAATTCAGAAAAGTGGCAGGATACAAAATTAACACACAGAAATCTGTGGCTTTCCTATACACTAACAATGAACTAATAAAAAGAGAAATCAGGAAAACAATTTCATTCACAATAGTATCAAAAAGAATAAAATACCTAGGAATAGACCTAACCAAAAAAGTGAAAGACCTATACCCTGAAAACTACAAGACACTCTTGAGAGAAATTAAAGAGGACACTAACAAATGGAAACTCATCCCATGCTCTTGGCTAGGAAGAATTAATATTGTCAAAATGGCCATCCTGCCCAAAGCAATATACAGACTCGATGCAATCCCTATCAGATTACTAACAACATTCCTCAATGAACTGGAACAAATAGTTCAAAAATTCATATGGAACCACCAAAGACCCTGAATAGCCAAACCAATCCTGAGAAGGAAGAATAAAGTAGGGGGGATCTCGCTCGCCAACTTCAATCTCTACTACAAAGCCACAGAAATCAAGACAATTTGGTACTGGCACAAGAACAGAGCCACAGACCAGTGGAACAGAATAGAGACTCCAAACATTAACCCAAACATGTATGGTCAATTAATATACAATAAAGGAGCCATGGTCATACAATGGGGAAATGACAGTCTCTTCAACAGATGGTGCTGGCAAAACTGGACAGCTACATGTAAGAGAATGAAACTGGATCACTGTCTAACCCCATGCATAAAAGTAAATTTGAAATGGATCAAAGACCTGAATGAAAGTCATGAAACCAACTCTTAGAAAAAAACATAGGCAAAAATCTCTTGGACATAAACATGAGTTATTTCTTCATGAACATATCTCCCTGGGCAAGGGAAACAAAAGTGAAAACAAACAGGTCAGACTATATCAAGCTGAAAAGCTTCTGTACAGCAAAGGACACCATCAATAGAACAAAAAGGTACCCTACAGTATGGGAGAATATATTCATAAATGACAGATCCAATAAAGGGTTGACATTCAAAATATATAAAGAGCTCACACACCTCAACAAACAAAAAAACAAATAATGCAGTAAAAAAATGGACAGAGGAGCTGAATAGACAGTTCTCTAAAGAAGAAATTCAGATGGCCAACAGACACATGAAAAGATGTTTCACATCACTTGTCACCAGAGAAATGCAAATTAAAACCACAATGAAATATCACCTCACATCAGTAAGAATCACCACCATCCAAAAGACAAACAACAAAAAATGTTGGTGAGGTTGCGGAGAAAGGGGAACCCTCCTACACTGTTGGTGGGAATGTAAATTAGTTCAACCATTGTGAAAATGACAGATGCACCCCTATGTTTATTGCAGCACTATTTACAATAGCCAATAAATGGAAGCAACCTTAATGTCTATCAGTAGATTAATGGATAAAGAAGATATGGTATATATACACAATGGAATATTATACAGCCATAAGAAGTAAACAAATCCTACCATTTGCAACAACATGGATGGAGCTAGAGGGTATTATGCTCAGTGAAATAAGCCAGGCTGAGAAAGACAAGTACCAAATGATTTCACTCATATGTGGAGTATAAGAACAAAGAAAAACTGAAGGAACAAAACAGCAGCAGAATCACAGAACCCACGAATGGACTACAGTTACCAAAGGGAAAGGGACTGGAGAGGATGGGTGGGAATGGAGGGATAAGGGCGGGAAAAAGAAAGGGGGCATTACAATTAGCATGTATAATGTGGGGGCATACAGGGTGGGCTCCACAACACAGAGAAGACAAGTAATGATTTTATAGCATCTTACTATGCTGATGGACAGTGACTGTGAAGGGGTATGTGGGGGCGGACTTGGTGAATTGGGGAGCCTAGTAAACATAATGTTCTTCATGTAATTATAGATTAATGATACCAAAATTTAAAAAGTCAAAAAACAGTAATAAAATAAAAAAGTAAAAATAAAAATTAATAAGACTGATAAAAAAAAGAAACACTTCTTACAAACAAAGGTTAGAACCAGACAGGTTCATAGGTAAGTTCTACCAAACTTTTAAAGAAGAGTAAATATCTATCTTTCTCAAACCATTCCAAAAAATAGAAGACAAATAAATGCTCCCAAATTCATTCTACTTTACCAATATTACCCTGATACTAAACCCAGAAAAAGACACTACGAAAAATTGAAAAATTACAGACCAATATCTCTGAGGCACATAGATACAAAAACCCTCAATAAAATATTAGCAAACTGAATTAAAAAAATCATTAAAAGAATCATTTAAGGATGATTTTATATCATGATCATGTGGGATATATTCCGGGGATGGAAGGATGATTCAATACCCACAAAAAAAAAAAAAATCAATGTAATACATCATATTAACAAAAGGAAGACTTAAAGTCTTATGAACATCTCATAGATACAGAAAAATCATTTGGAAAAAGTCAACATCCTTTCATGATAAATACTTCTAACAAAGTAGATACAGAGGGAACCTACCCCAACACAATTAAGGTCTTATATGACAAACACACAACTAACATCATACTTAATGGTGAAAGTCTGAAAGTTTGTCCATTAAGGTCAGGAATAAGACAAGAATGGCCACTCTCACCATTATTATTCAACCAAGTACTAGAAGCCCAACCCACAACAATCAGACTAGAGAAAGATAGAAAGGGCATCTAAATGGGTAAGGAAGAAGTAAAAGTGTTACTACTTGTGGATGACATGATACTATACCTAAAAAACTTGAAAGACGCCACTAAAAGACTTTTAGAAATAATGAATTCAGTAAAGTTGTGAGATACAAAATTAATATCCAAAAATCTGTTGCATTTCTACAGACTAATAGTGAACTAGCAGTAAAATTAAGAAACAATTCCATTTACACCTACATCAAAAATAAAATACTTAGGAATAAATTTAAGCAAGTCAGTGGAAGACCTATATTCTGAAAACTGTAAGAAATTGATTAAATAAATTGAAGGTAACACAAATAAATGGAAAGACATTCCATTTTCATGAATAGGGGGAATTAATATAGTTAAAATGTCCATACTACTCAAAGCAATTTACAAAGTAAATTCAATCCCCATCAAAAATACCAGATATATTTTTCCAGAACTCAAATAATCCTAAAATCTGAACAGAACCAGAAAGACCCTGAAATAATCTTGAAAAAGAACAAAACTGAAAGAATCACACTCCCAGATTTCAAACTATATTGCAAAGCTATAGTAATTAAAACACTGTGGTATTTGCAAAGAAACAGATACAGAGATCAATGGAAGAGAATAGAGAGCACAGAAATAAACCTATGCTTATATGGCCGATTAATCTATAACAAAGGAGGCAAAATTATATAAAGAGGATGTAATAATCTCCTCAATAGAGTTGGGAAAACTGGACAGCTGCATGCAAAAGAATGAAACTGGACCACTTTCTTACACCATACATAAAGTAAACTCAAAATGTATTAAAGACCTAAATGTAAGACCTGAAACCATAAACTTCTAAAAGAAAACATAGGTGGCAGATTCTTGGACATCAACCTTGGCAATATTTTTCAGGTTCTGTCTTCCCAGGCAAATGAAACAAGTGAGACTACACCAAACTAAAAAGGTCTTGTACAGTGAAGGAAGCAATCTACAAAATGAAAAGGCAAACTACTGAATGGGAGATGATATTGGCAAATGATATTATGATAAATGGTTAATACCTAAAATATATAAAGAACTCATTAAACTCAATACCAAGAGAATAATCCAATTAAAAAATGGACAGACAATCTAAATGGATATTTTTCCAAAGAGACCTACAGATGGCCAACACGTGGAAAACTGCTCACCACCACTAATCATTAGAGAAATGCATTATCAAAACTACAATGAGATATCATCTCACACCAGTCAAAGTATCAAAAAGACCAAAAATAAGTGTTGACAAGGAACCCTAATATACTGTTGATGAAAATGTAAATTGGTGTAGCCACTATGGAACACAGTGCACAGTTTCCTCAAAATACTAAAAAAATAAATGCCATATAAACCATAATTCCACTTCTGCATATTTATCTGAAGAAAACAAAAATACTAATTCAAAAAGAAATATGCACACCCAACTAAATATGTTTAGTGCAGGATTATTTACAATAGCCAAGATATGGAAAAACCCGTGTCCATCAATAGACGAATGGATAAAGAAGATGTGGGGTATGTGTGTGTGTGTGTGTGTAAATGGAATATTACCCTTCCATAAAAAAGAATGAGTTCTTGCCATTTGTAACAACATGGATGGATCTAGAGGATGTTATGCTAAGTGAAATAAGTCAGGCAGAGAAAGACAAATACCATGTGATTTAATTATATGTGGAACCTAAAAAACAAATGAACAAACAAATAAATAATGGAAATAGATGTAAATACAGTGAATAAACTGGTAGTTGACAGAGAGGAGGCAGGTGGAGAAATAGGCAAAATAGGTGAAGAGGATTAAGAGTTACAAAATACCAGTCATAAAATAAGTCACAGGGATGAAAAGTACAGCATAGGGAATATAGTTAATAATATTGTAATTACTTTGTGTGGTAATAGGTAGCAACTACATTTATGTTGTGCATTTCATAGTATATATAACTGTTGAACCATTGTGCTATACTCCTGAAACAAATATAATATTATATGTCAACTATACTTCAATTAAAAATAGAAATTCAAAAAAGTTGAAAATAGAACTACCATATGATTCAACAATTCCACTTCTGGCTATTTATCCAAAGGAAAAAAAACACCAATTCAAAGAGATATATGCACCCCTGTGTTCATCGCAACATTCATACAATAGCCAAGATATGGAAGCAACTAAATACCCATTGATAGATGAGTGGATAAAGAAGATATATATACATAATGGAATATTAGCCATAAAAAAGAATGAAATCTTAGTATTTACACCAAAATGGATGGACCTAGAGTGTATTATGCTAAGTGAAATCTGTCATGCAGAGAAAGATAAATACCATGTGATTTCACTTATATGTAGAATCTAAAAGATAAGAGCACAAAACGGAAACAGACACATAGATACATGAAATGAAGTGTTGGTCACCAGAGTCACGAGGAGTGGGAGGGGTGGGTGAAAAGAAAAAGGAAAGAGAGAGGGAGAAAGATTAATATTGTATTACTTAAGTGTAGAAATTTTTAAAAATTATAATAAATTCATAGAAAAAGAGATCAGATTTGTGGTTATGAGTTGGGAGGAGGAGAATTGGAGGAAGAAGGTCAAAAACAGTACAAATTTCTAATTATAAGATAAATAAGTACTAGGAATTTAATGTATAACATGATGACTGTAGTCAACACTACTGTATGGTACATATGAAAACTTGAAATTAAATGTTGAGTTCTCATTACAAGAAAAAGTAAAAAAATTTTCTCTTTTCACACATATTTGGGAAGACAGATATTAACCTAAACCTATTGTGGTTGTCATTTCATGATATATGTAAGTGAAATCATTATGCTGTACACCTTAAATTTATGCAGTTCTGTATGTAAATTATATCTCAATAAAACTGTGGGGGAAAAGACCCTCAAAGAATATTAGTGATGGATTTGATTACTGGATACATGAAGCACTTAAAGTACTAATGCATCACAGAAAAGCAGCAAGTTAGTAAGCAAGAAGCAGAGTTCAAACTAGGAAAATATTTTTTAAAAGACATAATTAGTGAAACATTAATCTAATTACATAAAGTTAATATAAATTAGTAAGAGACATTAAATTCTACATGAAATGGGAAGATGCATGAAGAGGCAATGTGGAGAACAAATTTGACCAATCAACTTAGAAATATATATAATTACAAATGAAACTAATGTACATTTTTAAAAGGATTTTGTTTATCACACTTGAAAAGTTATGAATATATCTTGAAATACGTTCTTCAGGAAGAAAGTATGCACAAACATAAAGTGGTACTATTTTTGCAAAATACATTTAGGTATTATTTAAATTTCTTTTTTCTTAGCCATATAGTTTGACCTAGAATTCACATATTCAGAAATCTATCTTAATGTATCTCCAAACCTGTGGGATGATTAGTGCATTCCATATGTTTTTTCAGCACTATTCATATACTAATTAGAAATTTATATTAAAAATATCAGATATTATAGCTACTTTTCTTTGATGATTACTAATTCTAATAGCCATTCTCCTTTTCCTTAATACTAATAGTGGTCACACTGTTAGACTATATTAGCAACATTCTTTTCAACTTGTCTAACTTTCAACAAGTTAGAACTTGTCTAACTTGTGTGCAGTAAGATAGGAGCAGAGATAATGAACACAACTTTATTACCATTCTTGGAAAGGAAAATGCTCACCATTCAAGTCTACTTTCTGACATTCAATCTGATTGAGATGTGGCATGGTGAAGTCACCATCTCAGGCGGTGGTAAAGAATATAGACGTTCCTTCTCACCCTGAAGGGCACCTGGAATTCCAGTTTTTGAAAGAGTATAACATTATCCTACTTAAGCCACTGCTGTCTATTTTCACTTGAAGTGTTTAGCCAACATTTTTACTAATGAAGTTGTTTTCTGTATTTACCAAAAATCTAAATCTGTAATGAATCTATTTATCTATCTATCTATCTATCTATCTATCTATCTATCTATCTATCTATCTATCTATCTATCTATCTATAGAGAGAGAGAGACAGAGAGAGAGAGAGAGAGAGAGAGAGAAACAATAAAATTTGAAATTTTAAAGGAGAAAGAAACCAAATATAAAAATGGACATACTTGATTGAACCAGTGTTTTACTGCTAAAAACTGATGGTCTTAACTTTTAACTTTTAGATATTTGGATACCTAAAAATTTCTTAAACATCACTATAAAAGATTATATTCTATGTAATATCATATTTAAAAGTTAAAAATATAAAAATTTTATAAAAAAATAGTGTACTACATGCAAATAATATACCTACTATCTTGACATTAAATGAAAGGTTGCCTAATCTAGTCACAGATATATGAATGTCATGGGATTGGGGAAAATGTAATATGGTATCCTTACTGGGTTAGCAAAGATCCTCTAAAATTACAAGGGGAAAAACAGATACAGTATTAGCACCATTTCTCTGACTGAAACCCTGAATTTTAGCATCTTTTTTAACAGACTTAGACATAGTCATAGAGTTTAATCGTACCCATAAATTTCAATTAACTTCTAAGTTACAATTCCTATGTAGAGACTTATCATTGTTAAGGCTCAGGATCTAGAGTTAGAGTAACTGAGTCGATACCTCAGTAAAATTACTTGAGCAAGCTTTTTAATATGTGCAAGCTTCACTCCATAATATGTAAAGTGAGCATAGTAATGCAATCTAATCAGGTTGGATGAGGATAAAAATAATTTAGCACTGTAACTGGCACACAGAGCTACAGAAAGATTAGTTTTTATTACAACAAGTCTAGTTTAGACATGGATAATAAGATTAAATGACAAAATAGAAAATCAATGCTTGGGTTTCTCTAAATGAGCTAAGGTTAGAAAGTTAATGTGGAATAATTGAAAAGGACTAGATAGTAGTTAATAAATTTTCACATGGTCACTTATTTCACTTACTCACAAATTACTTAGTAAGTCAAAGTTGGAGAAATACCTTGAAATAAAGATATAATG
Organism: Manis javanica; assembly: GCF_040802235.1. Classification (NCBI taxonomy): domain Eukaryota; kingdom Metazoa; phylum Chordata; class Mammalia; order Pholidota; family Manidae; genus Manis; species Manis javanica. Next base: position 120,521,104 of record NC_133160.1, on the reverse strand, counting down.
AAATGCATATTTTAAAATATTGAGCTATGTCAAATTATACTTAACATGTGTATTTAAAATTTATTGTGCTGTGACATTTTTATTGGCACATCTAATATTCTATAATGATGCTGTGAGGCAAGTTGTTAATATAGTGTATTTTATAGGCAGTATTTGGACTCAATAGGGAATAATTATTTTATTTCTAGAGTCATTATTAAGAGACGTATTAACAAATCAGATAGACTTAAATATGACAGCTGTCTGAGTGTCACTGCACATTCATACAGAATGTCTTCCAGAGTATGAAGATGCAGAAGATTGAGTTCTTCTTCTATACTCCTATGTGGGAATTTATATAATGTGTTTGACAGGTGGGGAGAGGGTTAGAAGTGGTTAAGGTAGAATATATATGTAAATTCAATAAGAATAATGTATAATAAACACACAGCCTAAATTATCCCAATACTCACTGTTTAGGAAACTATGTACATAATATTTTATGTTACTGAAAACCATAGATTTGCATAAATAAGCCCATTTTCTCTTTTCTACTAAGCAGGACTTTGAAGCCGTCTGATAATAGTCACACTATCATTATTTTCCCCTAATTTTCATTACCAATCTTTTTATAGGAATGTAAGCTCCTTAACAGAGGAATTTAAGTCGGTTTTGTTCAACATTTAACTCTTAACCTATAGCAAACTACCTTGCAGTAAGAACATCCTATTATTTCTGAAACTTATAAATAAAATGATTAATAAATACATATTTTAATGAAACAGAATAGGAAATATTAGAAAAAGGAAGAAACTTAGGTATCATCTAGTCTAACAATCTCAGTCTGTAAATAAGAAAATTGAGGCCCAGAGAGAGCAGATGGAATGCTCAAGATCATAGAGCAAATATTGGTAATTTTAGGTTTTTTTTTAAGCATTAATTATCCCAAAAGCCATTTTCTCTTTCTTCCTTTTAGTAATAGCACATTTCCCATTAATATTTCAAAACACTTTTCTCTTTGATAATAAAGAATAGTATCTTTAATGAAAATGATTCGTTGGTAAAATGGAGGAGCATAAGGTGAAGAGCAGCTTTCTTGTCATCATGTATGATACACCTGAAATGTGTAAGGGATAATATTTTTTAAAAATTTCATGTATGTTGATAACATTCTAAAATTTCTAGTTTTGGTTACAAAAAAAAAATGAAGCTCAGAAAATGTCATATCCAATAACCAATGTTGTTAAATGGTTGTGCTAGGACTTAATGTCAGGACTTTCTAGTTTAAATGTGCAATTTCCTTCTAAATTATTAGATAATTATATGTTAAGTTAGCATGGTTTCAGAATAATTAACAATACATAAGTATAGTAAATACTACTGATTATCTTTTCATTTCTATTTTTTTCTTCCATTAAGAAGTCCTACCTAGTGACAACATTTCATGATCTTTCTTGCAGTTTGGTATGGTCATATGACTATGTCCACATTTATGGGATATGCACAGGGATGGAATATGCAACTTTTGTCATATCATTGCATTACACTGCTCCTCCCAAACAAAAGGTTAGATTGTAGGCCTCGTATTTCTTTATCTTGGATAATGCAGATTGGACAACACCTTGGGGAATGGCACATCTATAAGAGATCTTGGTTCCTGAACGACTTTCTAGAACTAAGCCAACACAGCCTTAGATGTATGTGAAATATAATTAAGTATCTATCTGATATCTTTAGCTACTGAGTATCCAGGTCTCATTGTTCCATATACATTAGCATATACAGCCTATATGCAAACTAATATAGTAAGCCAAAAACCAAGAGATGCAAGGGATGTTAACTCTAACTCAACCAGTACATCAGAACTCAGACCCTGGAAGCAAAGAAAGCTAGGTAGCAAACAGAAGATAAAGAATTTCATAAAGGAAGTGAACTGAAAACACCTATGAGGTCTAGACACTGAGAGACACCACTGCTTATGGATACTCAGAACCCATCTTGGATATGGCTAAGAAAAGGAAATAGAGAATTTTAGAAGGCCTGCTCCTTCTCAGGTTAGTTCAGAGAAATCATAGCAGAAGTTAAAAACTAGTAAGAAAGAAAGTCTTAGATAAGCAAGTGAATGAGAAGCAGCAGGCTAAATGAACAATATACAGTGAGCAGAACTGATGTATATCTAGATGTGAAGAATTCTTTACAAAGAACCCCAAGGACTCTTTTCTTCCACAAGCTTTAAAAAGGTTGATTAAGTAGTAGGGTCTTGGCTTATATTGTCTTGGCTGAATTAAGTAATATTTCTGAATCTCAGCTTTATCACCTAAAAAGAGTGGTTTTAAGAATTTGATAAAATCATGATTAGAAGCAAATGGTACACAAAAGTATGATTATTTTTGTTGATACCATTGTTAAAGAAAATGAAGTGACTAATTCTCTGTAGGATCTGACATTATCAAAGTGGAATATGATAATTTACCTGTGCTTTAAAAAACAAGTAGGCATATTTCAGGCAGAGAGCAAGATTGGATTTTTCAAACTGAAGATAATACTTAAAGACAAAGAATCATGTAAGAACTGCATACATAAAGGAAATTAATAGAGATTCACTAAGCTCAGAACATGAGTCAGAAATAGGAAATAATTGACGAGGTAAGCAGGCACAAATTCTGAAAGATTTCCAAGTTAGAAATATTAGACATAATCCTGGATGTTAGGAAAGCATATTGTTTAAAGAGTGATATGAAAGATATGCTTTATACAAAAAAATTTAAGCTTCATATGGTAGATGGAAGAATAGAGAGGCCAGCTAAACAGAGATTAGACAAAAGGCTGTTGATAGTGATTAGGCAAGAGAAAACTAGTGACTGAGCCAAGACAGGAAGCAGATGTGCATTAAAAAAATGGTTGAAGAGATAATCCTGAACTAGAATCAGTATCACTTGGTAAGCCACTGGATGTGGGATCCTACATTTGCGGCTTGAGAAATTGATGATTCTAGTAATTAAAATTTCAAAAATGAGAAGGAATAGGTTTGTAGAAGAGAAATAAATGGAAAAAGTTTTGTAATAGCAAGGTATTGCCAAAAGTACAGGGATATATGTATGCCTTGGGTATATATCCTTAAGACAAAATGCTGCATTCGTAAGTAAGCTTCTCTTGTATTTTTGCTGTATCAGTCACCTCATATATCTTCATGCCTCTTCATAAGAAGTCTGTATATGCGACAGTTGTTCACTCCCAAGAGAGTATTTGAATTTGAGTGGGTAAGGGCTCATTACATAAGAAAAAAAAAAAGAGTGGCTTAGGTAATGTGCTACTTGCTAGGATAGAATTAGGAACACATTAGACTTGGTCCCTGCATTCATTAAACAGTTTTTAGTTGGGAAGCAGAAAACTGTGATGGCTAATTTTATGAGTCAATTTGACTAGGCAAAGGGGTACCCAGATTAAACACTATTTCTGGTGTGTCTGTAATGCTGTTTCTGGGTGATGTTAGTATTTGAATGAATGGACTCAGTAAAATAGAGACCTCCCCATGTGGGTGTGCATCATGCAATCCTTGAGGGCCTGAAAAGAACAAAAATGTAAATGAGGGAAGAATTCACCTATTTTTTTGTTTCCTTTCTGCCTGCTAGAGCTGTGATATTGGTCTTCTTCTGCCCTTGGATAGAGATTTACACCATCAGCACCCATAGTTTTTAGACCTCTGTAATTGGACTTTAATTATACCCCTGGCATCCCTGGGTCTCCATATTCCAGGTTAACATATCATGGAATTTTTCAGCCTCCATAAATGCTTGAGCCAGTTTCTCATAAAAATTATCTTCATATACATCTACCACTGGTTCTGTTTCTCCAGACAATCCCAACACATAAACTAGGTGGAATTTATCTATGAAGATACCATCATGATCAATGGTGAAAACAGGAGGGTAGAGTCTAGTTCATGAGGTTGCTGTCACATGGTAAATGAGATCAAATAACTATTTTGTTCAGCAAGGCTCACTGTTGAAAGGATTTCTGTCTCTAATAGAAATAAAGTGGCACCTTCCAGTAGAAACAACGAGTATCCATGAAGAAGAAAAGCAAAAAGCCACACATCCAATTTAGAAAGGTCTGGTGGAGAAACAGAGATAAAGAAAGAAAAAGACTGGCCTATACAGAGACCATTTCATCTGAAGACTTTTTATCTTCAATCCCCAGCGGCCTAATCCTGACAATTTCTGCACCAACTCAGGCTAAACCCAAATTGATATCCCATATAAAATCCTAAGATTAATATAAGAGTTAAATGGAAACTAAGAAATAATTTTTAAAAACCTTCACTCAACTTATAAATTAATAAAAAGGTTATCTGTAGGGACAGGAAAGAACACAATAAAGCAGCAGTGATGGAAAGCTGTCCTCTCAGAAAACACATGGTTACAAAGCTTTGGTTTAGAAAATATTTAAATCTTTTACATATTCAAAAAGGAAACTTAAATTTAGAGAAGCAAAGGCCCCTTCCAAAATTGAAAAGAAATTCAAAGAAACCTAAATGTGTAACAAGGTGGGAACATAGCCACATAGATAAATAAAGTGACTTTAAAATAAATTAGATGTGCAGAGAAATAAATATCATTTAGTACTCTGTCTTGATGTATAATTACTATTACAATTTTAAACTAATTTGCTGTATAAAATAATGTAAATAAGTAATTACATCCATGTTGTTACAAAACTAATTTTTCAGATACAGGAACAAGATCAAGATCAAATTAGTTAACTTTGAAACTTACAATATTAGTTTTAGAAATACTATTATGGACCCATAATTTTTCTTTCCAAAAATACATATTTCTGTATAAACAAACATCTGTATCTTCAAAAACACATCTATGTCATAAATGATAAGAGTAAGAAAGTAATCCAGATGAAGATTCATGAGAAATAATAAAGGCATTCATTGAAACCTAGATAGAGTATCTACTTCAATCCAATATGTAGAAATGCTTAAGCAAATTTAAATTTTAATGTTAAAAATTTTTAACATTAAATATTTTTGCAATATAAACCAATAAAATAATGCTGAAATCATAGAACATAGGCTTTTATGTCATATTAAATTTTGCAAACATAAAGCATTCTATGTCTTTAAAGTTAGTTCTTCTAAAATTTCCAGATATGTTTTATTTTTTGCAAGAGATTTAAATGAAGCAAGAGTTATTTCATTAAAAGGAGCAAAATTGAGTTAATTACTGAAGATTTATTCTCAAGTGCATTTTAGAGTTCAGGTTTAGTTTATTGTTTTTATTTTTTAAAGAAATAAATTACATTAATCTTTCTGGAAATAAAATGGACTTTGGAATCTATTTATATGGAGCCATTTCATATGTTACAATACACAGAAATGATGGGCATACTGTTAAATGTATTTGTCTTAATTTAGAAAGAACCTGTGTTCTTTACTTAACACATTTTTATCTTAGGGTTAAAGAAAGTAAGATTGCAGTTACAAAAATGGAATGGTTAAAGAAACAATGTTTTTCTACCAATGTGCTGCTTATATAATAACCGAACACCTCAGAAATACAGAGTGATATTTAAACTCAGCAGGAAGAATATGAGTATCAGAATTCCTCTCTGATTCAAACATCTGACAAGTTATTTATTTTTAATATACTAGCAAAAACATTTAATAGAACTCAGGGTGATTTTCAGTATGTCTCTCACAAAGTCAGTACTTCATGGAAACTGCAGGCATCTGTGAAGCAATCATTTTGCTTCCATTTTCCTCCCAATTCACTTTGTCTAACATGACTTGACACAACATAAATTTACTTTATATCACTTATACATATAAAAAGAAGCCTTTTTGTTTTATGAAATAGTTTCTTTTCTGATATATATCTTTCCAAAATGACAAAAATAATGTATATTTTGCTGATGTTAGTCCCACCTTCCTCTACATTTTTAGTCAGGTAAACAAAAAATCTGCATATTATAATTACTATGAATCTATAAAGGTCCTAATTTTTCAATGTATCATATGCTGGTCTTAAAAAGCAGTAATTTTGCTTTGTCTCATGTTCTCTCCCCAAAATCCTCCTTCCAAAAATTGTCCAAGTTCTGACTCCCCAAAATCAGGCAATTCCCAACTATACTAACACATTTAATGCATATAGTCATGTAAAAACTTGCCAATTTTAAATGAAAAAATAGTTTTTTTCTTCTTAGTATTGTTATACTAGCTTTAATTTTGTTTCTGTATCATCTTTGGAGATTTCTATTTGTCTTCCCATATCATATCCATGAATATAGTGTGTTGCAATACTACAAATCTATTTTTCTTATTTTACAAAAGTGCTTATAAAAACTCCCTAACTGTAACTAAAAATGTGTTAGATTATACAAAAACTGTGTCTTTTTTTAGCTATATTTATATTGCCATGAATGTGTTATAAGGCCTAGTGTTACATTTTCAGTCTACCAAACTAGTAGTGCTCTTCATGGTTAAAATATTTTAAACAGTTTTTTTCCCTTTATACTCCTAATCTCTAATAAATATTTAATGAATTTCAGCCTTTCTTTTCAATTAATAAAGTTATCTAAAATATTAATGGCATATTCCAGAACTTCCCCTTATGTTAAGCTTACTCTTTTGAGTTTATGTCAATTTTTATTTTGAGGTTTTGAGACAGATGTTTCTGTCTGACATTTGTTATGTGAAAGTATTGAGAGAATAAATAATTGATATTTCTTTTGCATTTCTTTTGGAAAAAACTTCCAGGAGATAATTAAAAGAACACTAAATCGAGTGTTAAGACACAAGTTTTTAGTACTATGCCAGAAAGTAATTTTGATATCACAAAAATCACAATTTCTCAACATGTCATTTTCCACAAATACAAAGTGAAAATTATACTAGATAATTTCTAAGTCCTTTGGAGTGTTAAAATTCTCAAAAATCTTAATTTTGTTGACATGACCTATCTATATTATGCTGAAGTAACAAAAACTGGATATCAATTAAAATATTACAATAATTATATATCAATTTATTTACTGACTTTTCAGACTCTTGTTGTGATTGTTGTACAAAGGGTTCAAAATGAAATGCTCCTGTTTTTTGAGTCAGGGCATCAAAAAGTATTGGGGCAAGTTTTTGTTATTTCTTTTTAAATAATTGGATATTACTCTCCCTTTTCTTGTTTGAGAGAGGCATTGGCTAATGTGATTTGGACAAGACTATATATTTTTAAGTACTGATCAGTAGGAAAACATTAGCACATCAATGGAATTTAAAGAAAAATAAAAATATAAGTAATACATTTCTGGCAATCTTCTCTTTTTAATGTTTAAGCTATTAATGTACATTCTTTATCTCCTCTAAGAAAAAGGAAGTGTCTGATTCATATCTTTAGGTTCCACAGCCCTCATGGTAGGTACTAAATGCATGTTTAATAAAAGACATAATTCATTAATATTGCTTTCTTCTCTTGCAGATTAAGTATTGAAAGGGAGAAGAAAAAGACTCACATAACATTAAACTCTACCTTTATTTTCAAGTTCAGTTATTTCTGAACTAGGAAAATGAAACAAAAAAAAAATATAACCCCCCTCACAGGACTGCCCTCCAATCTGACCTTCTCAATTTCCTTCCTATCTGCCATTAACACTGGTCTTGCCCAAGGCTCAGACCTTGCAGAACAAGCTAGCCAATGGTTCCAGAGTCCTCACTGTTGTGTCCTTCCCCAGTGGCATCCATCCTCAAGGAGGACGACCTGTGTTGCATCAAAGGTGCCGGCATTCATGCCATCATACACCATATTGTACTTTTCTCTCAAGGGCTATTATTTACATGTTAGTTCTATCATCCTCCTTGGGGAGGATTGTGTGAGACTGAGGAAAATACTAGAGCTCTCCAATAGAACTCTAGCTTAGTGGTTCACAACCCTGGTCTCACATTGTAATGACCTGGGGAACATTAAACACATATGACCACCAAACAGCACACACAAAATAGTCTGTTAAAATTAGTCTGGAAAGGGACATCAATATCCTCATTTCTAGCCAATTTGACTGTCACTGTCCAACTTGGATGCTATCTAGAAGAGCAGCTCAAAAAAAAAAACAAAAAAAATGACAAAATAATCTGAACATAGCAAGAACCATATCTAAAGCTCATTACCTCTGTCCTTGCCTTCTTGGAGTTTATGGGCATAATTTTATCTTTTCTGAATAAGCCATTGAATGGGTTTTACAGTTGTTATCTAATGATGTTGAAAGTTACAAATTTAAGCAGGAATAACTCCCCAAACCACTGCAAAAAGATTATAGCTGTTTGAAGGATGATATGTGTAGGTACAAGTACTATAATGAATGCATGTTTTATCCAATGAAAATGTATTTCACCTCAGAGTCCTTTCATCAAAGAGAACCTAGGAGAAATTAAAGGATTCTTCCCTATCATTACTTTATGGTTAAGAAAAAAGATTATAAGACATTGAAGAACATTGTCCTGTGGTTGGAAAAAACACATTTATCTAGTAAATACACAGAAATGACCTTTTGTCTTCCCTTATACATGTTTTAAGAAAACTGCATACACCTGGAGGAGGAGCCAAGATGGTGGCGTGAGTAGGGCAGCAGAAATCTCCTCCCAAGACCATATGCATTTTTGAAAATACAACAAATACAACTATTCCTAAAAGAGAGACCAGAAGATACAGTACAACAGCCAGACTACATTCACACATGCAAGAACCCAGTGCCTCGTGAAGGAGGAAAGATACAAACTGCAGCCCAGCGGGACCTGAGTGCTCCCCCCACCCCAGCTCCAGGTGGGAAGAAAAGAGTCAGAGCAGGAAGGGAGTGGGAGCCCAGGACTGCTAAATACCCAGCCCTAGTCATCCGCACCAGGACAGACACACATTGCATGGTGTGCTGGATATTAGGGAAATGGAACAGTAAAATCTGCGAGCGGGTCCCTGTAGCCGGCACCCCTGGGACAAAAGAAAAGCGAGTGCTTTTTGAAAGTCTTAAAGGGACAGGGGCCTCACAGCTGGACGGAAGCATTCTGGCACACTCAGCCCAACAGCTGGGAATCCCAGGGAACTCCGGGAACCCTAACCCCCTGGGAGGCAGTGCAGCTCTGGAGCATCTCACAGTGATAAACAGCCTCCCATCCATTCCCCCTCTGGTGCAGCCCCACCATAGCAGGGGAGCAGCCTGAGAGTGGCTGTCACACAGCAATAGCCTAGAACCTCCTCCTTAGATACCCAGGAGAGACTCAGAGGCCCTGCCAGCATGCAGTTGCCCAGCACAAGAAACTAGGGGTCACCATACTTGCAGGAGAGGAAGGCGACCAGCAAGCGGCAAGGGACTTTGTTCTCCCAACTGACACATGTACCAACTGCCCACAACTCCCTCTATCACCATGAAAAGGCAGAAGAATTTGATTTGGTTAAGAATAATCCAGATAAACAAGAGAGGGAGCCAGAGGAGATAGATTTAACCAATCTTCCTGAAAAAGAATTCAAAATAAAGGTCATAACCATGCTGATGGAACTGCAGAGAAATATGCAACAGCTAAAGGATAAAGTTGGGAGGGAGAAAACAGAAATAAAACAATCTCTGGAAGGGCTTTTTATGTACTGAATGACATGCAAGAGGCTGTTAATGGAATAGAAATCAGAGAACAGGAATACAGAAAAGCTGAGGCAGAGAGAGATAAAAGGATCTCCAGGAATGAAAGAATATTAAGAGAACTGTGGGACAAGTCCAAACAGAAAAATATCCACATTATATCCACATTATAGGGGTACCAGAAGAAGAAGAGAGAGAAAAGGGGTAGAAAGTATATTTGAAGAAATAATTGCTGAAAATTTCCCCAAACTGGGGGAGCAAATATTTGCTCAGACCACAGAAGCACACAGAACTCCCAATACAAAGGACGCAAGGAGGACAACACCAAGACACATAATAATTAAAATGGCAAAGATCAAGGACAAGGACAGGGTATTACAGGCAGCCAGAGAGAGCAAAGGAAAACTCATCAGGCTATCATCAGACTTCTCAACAGATACCTTACAGGACAGAAGAGAATGGTATGATATATTTAATGCAATGAAACAGAAGGGACTTGGACCAAGGATACTGTATCCAGCAAGATTATCATTTAAATATGAAGGAGGGATTAAACAATTCCCACACAAGCAAAAGTTGAGGGAATTTGCTCCCACAAACCACTTCTACAATTTAGTTTAGAAGGACTGCTTTAGATGGAAGTACTACTAAGGCTAAATAGATATCACCAGAGAGAATAAAATCACAGCTAAAAAAGCAGACCAACCAAATACTAACTAAAGGCAAAAAATAAAATCAACTATCCCCAAAAGCAGTCAAAGCAAACACAAAGAGCACAGAATGAAACACCTAACATATAAAGAAAGGAGGAGGAGGAATAAGAAGGGGAAGAAATAAAGAATCATCAGAATATGTTTATAATAGCTCAGTAAGTGAGTTAAGTTAGACAGACAGTAAAGAAGCTAACCTTGAAATTTTGGTAACCATAAATCTAAAGCCTGTAATGGAAATAAGTACATATCTTTCAATAATCAACCTAAATTTAAATGGACTGAATGCACCAATCAAAAGACACAGAGTAATAGAAAGGATAAAAAAGCAAGACCCATCTATATGCTGCTTACAAGAGACTCTCCTCAAACCCAAAGACATACATAGACTAAAAGTCAAGGGATGGAAAAAGATATTTCATGCAAACAACAGGGAGAAAAAAGCTGGTGTTGCAGTACTAGTATCAGACAAAATAGATGTCAAAACAAATAAAGTAACAAGAGATAAAGAAGGATATTACATAATGATAAGGGGTCCGTCCAACAAGAGGATATAACCATTATAAATATATATGCAGCCAATACAGTAGCACCAACATATGTGATACAAGTACTAACAGAATTAATGGAGGAAATAGAATGCAGTGCATTCACTTTAGGAGACTTCAACACACCACTCACACCAAAGATCCACCAGACAGAAAATAAGTAAGGAGACAGAGGCACTGAACAACACACTAGAACAGATGGACCTAATAGACATCTACAGAACTCTACACCCAAAAGCAGCAGGATACACATTCTCCTCTAGTGCACGTGGAACATTTTCCCTAATAGACCACATAAATAAATCAAGCCACGAAAAGAGCCTCAGTGAATTCAAAAAGATTGAAATTCTACCAACCAACTTCTCAGATCACAAAGGTATAAAACTAGAAATAAATTGTACAAAGAAAGCAAAAAGGCTCACAAACACATGGAGTCTTAACAACATGCTCCTAAATAATCAATGAATCAACAACCAAATTAAAATAGAGATCAAGCAGTACATGGAAACAAATGACAACAACAACACAAAGCCCCAACTTCTATGGGACACAGCGAAAGCAGTTCTAAGAGAAAAGTATACAGCAACCCAGGCACATTTAAAGAAGGAAGAACAATCCCAAATGAATAGCCTAAAGTCACAAATATTGAAATTGGGAAAAGAAGAACAAATGAAGCCTAAAGACAGCAGAAAGAGGGACATAGTAAAGATAAGAAAACAAATGAAAAAAATTGAGAAGAATAAAACAATAGAAAAAAATCAATGAAACCAAGAGCTGGTTCTTTGAGAAAATAAACAAAATAGATAAGCCTCTAGTCAGACTTATTAAAAGAAAAAGAGAATCAACACTCATCAACAGAATCAGAAACAAGAAAGGAAACATCACGACAGACCCAACAGAAATACAAAGAATTATTAGAGACTACTATGAAAACCTATATGCTAAGAAGCTGGAAAACCTAGAAAATATGGACAACTTCCTAGAAAAATACAACCTTCCAAGACTGACCAAGGAAGAAACAGAAAATCTAAACAGACCAATTACCATAAAAAAAAATTGAAGCGGTAATCAAAAAACCCAAGAGCAAAACCTCCAGGCCAAATGGATTTACAGTGGAATTTTATCAGACATACAGAGAAGACATAAAACCCATTCTCCTTAAAGTTTTCCAAAAAATAGAAGGGAGGGAATACTCCCAAACTCATTCTATGAAGCCAACATCACCCTAATACCAAAACCAAGCAAAGACCCCACCAAAAAGAAAATTACAGACCAATATCCCTGATGAATCTAGATGAAAAAATATTCAATGAAATACTAGTAAATCGAATTAAAAATACATCAAAAGGATCATACACCATGACCAAGTGGGATTCATCTCAGGGATGCAAGGATGGTACAACATCTGAAAATCCATCAGCATCATCCACCACATAAACAAAAAGAACAAAAACCACATGATCATCTCCATAGACACTAAAAAGCATTTGACAAAATTCAACATCCATTCATGATAAAAACTCTCAATAAAATGGGTATAGAGAGCAAGTACCTCAACATAATAAAGACTGTATATGAAAAACCACAGCCAACATCATACTGAACAGTGTGAATCTGAAAGCTTTTCCTCTGAGATCGGGAACCAGACAGGGATGCCCACTCTCCCCACTGTTATTCAACATAGTACCGGACATCCAGCTAGAGCAATTAGACAAAAGAAAGAAATAAAAGGAATCCAAATTGGTAAAGAAGAAGTCAAACTGTCACTATTTGCACTATTTGCAGATGACATGATATTGTACATAAAAAACCCTATAGACACCACTCCAAAACTACTAGAACTAATATTGGAATTCAGCAAAGTTGCAGGATACAAAATTAATACACAGAAATCTGTGGCTTTACTATACACTAACAATGAACTAACAGAAAGAGAAATCAGGAAAACAATTCCATTCACAATAGCATCAAAAAAATAAAATACCTAGGAATAAACCTAACCAAGGAAGTGAATAACCTATACCCTGAAAACTATAAGACACTCTTAAGAGAAATTAAAGAGGACACTAACAAATGGAAATTCATCCCATGCTCTTGGCTAGGAAGAATTAATATCATCAAAATGGCCATCCTGCCTAAAGCAATATACAGTTTTGATGCATTCCCTATCAAATTACCAACAGCATTCTTCAATGAACTGGAACAAATAATTCAAAAATTCATATGGAACCACCAAAGACCCCGAATATCCAAAGCAATCCTGAGAAGGAAGAATAAAGTAGAGGGGATCTCACTCCCCAACTTCAAGCTCTACTACAAAGCCACAGAAATCAAGACAATTTGGTACTGGCACAAGAACAGAGCCACAGACCAGTGGAACAGAATAGAGACTCCAGACATTAACCCAAACATATATGGTCAATTAATATATGATAAAGGAACCATGGACATACAATGGGGAAATGACAGCCTCTTCAACATTTGGTGTTGGCAAAACTGGACAGCTACATATAAGAGAATGAAACTGGATCATTGCCTAACCCCATACACAAAAGTAAATTCAAAATGGATCAAAGACCTGAATGTAAGTCATGAAACCATAAAACTCTTAGAAAAAAACATAGCCAAAAATCTCTTGGACATAAACATGAACAACTTCTTCATGAACATATCTCCCCTGACAAGGAAAACAAAAACAAAAATGCACAACTGGGACTATATCAAGCTGAAAAGCTTCTGTACAGCAAAGGACACCATCAATACAACAAAAAGGCATCCTACTGTATGGGATAATATATTCATACATGACAGATCTGATAAAGGGTTGACATCCAAAATATATAGAGAGCTCATGCACCTCAACAAACAAAAAGCAAATAATTCCATAAAAAAATGGGCTCAGGATCTGAACAGACACTTCTCCAAAGAAATTCAGATGGCCAACAGACACATGAAAAGATGCTCCACATCGCTAGTCATCAGAGAAATGCAAATTAAAACCACAATGGGATATCACCTCACACCAGTAAGGAGCGCCACCATCCAAAAGACAAACAACAGCAAATGTTGGCGAGGTTGCAGAAAAAGGGGAACCCTCCTATACTGCTGGTGGGAATGTAAATTAGTTCAACCATTGTGGAAAGCTGTATGGAGGTTCCTCAAAAAGCTCAAAATAGAAATACCATTTGACCCAGGAATTCCTCTTCTAGGAATTTACCCTAAGAATGCAACAGCCCAGTTTGAAAAAGACAAATGCACCCCTATGTTTATCGCAGCACTATTTAGAATAGCCAAGAAATGGAAACAACCTAAGTATCCATCAGTAGATGAATGGATTAAGAAGATGTGGTACATATACACAATGGAATATTATTCAGCTATAAGAAGAAAACAAATCCTACCATTTGCAACAACATGGTTGGAGCTGGAGCATGGATGGATGCTCAGTGAAATAAGCCAGCCCGAGAAAGACAAGTACCAAATGATTTCACTCATATGTGGAGTATAAGAACAAAGAAAAACTGAAGGAACAAAACAGAAGCAGAATCACAGAACCCAAGAATGGACTAACAGTTACCAAAGGGAAAGGGACTGGGGAGGATGGGTGGGAAGGGAGGGATAAGGGGGTTGGGGGGAGAAAAAAAGGGGCATCATGATTAGCATGTATAATGTGGGGGGGGCACGGGGAGGGCTGTGTAACACAGAGAAGACAAGTACTGGTTCTATAGCATCTTACTCTGCTGATGGACAGTGAGTGTAACAGGCTTTGTGGGAGGGGGGCTTGATGAACAGGGTAATCTAGTAAACATAATGTTCCTCATGTTAGTGTAGATTAATGATACAAAATTAAAAAAAAGATCCATCACCATGGTTTCATTAGTAAAACTTCCTTCTCAAAAAGTTGGAACAAAATGTTATATATTAACAGATTTATCACTAAAAACTAACAAAATTAAAGAGTTTCTAAGGGCACTGAGTTTGTGCATTGTCAATCAAGTAGTCAGTCAATAAATGTTAATTGAGTCCCAGACTCTGCATATGATTAGATTTAAGGCCAGACAAAATAACACAAAACAAAACATTCAGGAAGGCAGTAGTTAATTTCTACACCTATGGTAATGGTAAATTGTTAAACTTAAGTACTAATTAATTGAACATTTTAAACTAATAAATAATTCAAGCTCTCCCACCTATACTAAAAATCAAGTAAACAAACCCATATTTCTCCACAGTCATACATTTAACGATATTTGGTTTGACTATAAACTTGTCATGTAATATTTTTCCCTTTAATTTACATAGAGAAATGAGAGACCATCTCCCAGTACTGCTAACAGTCAAATCAGCTTTAGCATAAAAATCTTCCAAAATTATTTTCTGTTACCGAGTGTATATTGTATGAGCCACATACATCAAACTTTCAAGTCAAAACATAATGCCCAAATAGGTATTTCAAAAAAAAAAAGAATGTGTGTTCAGAAATACAAGATGATGACATCTGGAAAGCATGGAAGGAGTGAGAGAACTAGGTTTCAGTGTGTTGAGACTTAGAAAGGATGCCCACAGTACTGAGGTGAGTGTGGCAAAAAGTCCTCTCATTTCTAAGTATGGAAATAGAGAGCTTAACTTCTGAGCAAGAATGATTTTATTTCTGTAAATCAGTCTTTTATAAATACATTTTGGCTAAGGACAAGAGGTAAATTGGTAGATTATATAGGGCTTTCACATTTAGTTTCCTATTCTGCTTTAATTCCAGGAGATGCAGTTGAGAAAGTTGGCTTCAGACTAGAGGGACCATCTAATTTATCACCCAAACCAGACAATTTTGAGAACAAAAGAAGAACTATTGATCATTAAGCTGGACATACACAAAACTAGAACTCTCCTGTGCCTACCAGGACATATCATCTTACCTAATTGTAGGTAAAATTGTAGTATTTCAAAAATCTCTCACCTGATTTCAGTGTATCTCCATATCAACAGCAGTTCCTAAGGGATAGGGGGCAGTAGTTAATCTCCATATCAATGGGTAATTACATGGGCCACCTAGGGATTATCTGAACCTGAGAGGTTGGGAGGAGGCTTCACTTTTTTTCTGCCAGAGCAGGAGGGAGACCACCCTGGACCACAGTTTGTAAGTACTAACCCAGTTTTAAACTTTATTTCTCCCTTTGATTTCAGTTTAAGCTAGGTATTTTGCCCCAGGGATTTCTTCTCCCTGGAGTTACAACTAGCGGTAGTCAGTAGGAACTCTGAACCAGAAATCTGTCTAAATAAGTTCAACCTTTGGGAGAGCTGCCCTTAGAGATAGTGGGAATATGCCCAGAAGGCCCCCTCTGTGGATAGTGGGGAGGCCCCAGTGGATGCAGTGGCAGAGAGTGCAGCTTCACTTCTTATTGTCCCACTGTGGAGCTTCCAATTTGGAAGCCCCTAGTGGGGAACTGGTATAGGGTAAGGTACCTCTAGGTGGTTGGGGCCTTCCCCAGAACTAGGGAAGGGTGGAAATGCCAGAAGCTGCAGAATTAGCCCTCCCTGAGATAGAAAACTGCTTAGAGGCCCTGAGCGGCCATGTAGCAGCTGGCATTGTAGGGTCTCTTTTCCTCGAGATAGTGGAAATGTTATCAAGGAGAGAGACAGAGAGGGTTACACAGGAGAGAGAGAGAGAGAGAGGGCTTATTAAGGAGAAAGGATTATCGGAAGAGTTAGTGAGGAGAGAGAGGGAGGGACTTAGGTGGGAGAGAGACACACTTCAGCATCACTTGGAGTAGCTGGGCGATAACCTATGGGATGCTCTTGAGTAAGAGAGACAGTTATTGAAAAGACAGGTCACACTCGTGGAAGATTCCTTAGCAGCTGCGAGGGAAAAGGTAGCAGAAAAAGCCACATTGCAAAAGGCCATGGGGTACAGGGAGGAAAGAGTGGTGCCTTCAGTCCCGGAGATGGTGTGGGAGCCCGAGGGAGAAGAGGAGGTGGCGGGGCCATGGGATGAACTGCTGTAGAGGCCACCACAGGAGGTACCAGCCTCTCCTGTTTTTAAGGCCCACCCACCTGTAATTAAGAAAATAAAAACGTAGCAACAGTGGGCTCCTCAGGGGAAAGAGCCATCCCCTCCTGAGGTTGTGGAGCCCTCCAAGATCTGCCCCTATACTTAGGATGAGCTGGTGGACATGAGTGTCCCGTGTAAGCAGAAGCCATTGGGATCTCTGCCTACATGGCTGTTACTTCTCTGGGAATATGGGGGTGGAAAATATTGTTATATCAGGTACTGAAATGAGTAGACAGGCTTCCCTGATGACTCACCCTTCCCTCCAGCAGTGGTTGCAAAGTGCCCCGTCACGCCTTAGGGAATCAGCCACTTTTGGAATGGCTCACAGCTGCCATCAGGGCAGTTTGGCATAATCAGGGTGATTTACCATATTTACCCACTAGTTGGAAAATGTATGCAGAGCTTCAACAGGTATTGTGGGAATAGGGTATGAAAAATGACATCTGTGATATGGACCCCCAGGACCCCAATGAGGAGTTGTTCACTGTAGGAATGAGAAATCTGGTGCTGCATACAGCTCTCACATCTCTTTAGGTCCCTAGTGACTACTGTTGCTCTCCACCTAGGTCAACCCATAAGTGAGGCTACTTGTACTTTAGCAGATCTGGGGGAGGTTGAAACAATAAGGGCACTGAAGGAAGTACGGGCTACGACTGATAGAAGAAGTGCAAAAGGCCCTCTGAAGGTCTTGAGGACCCAGATGTGGGTTGATTTGATAAAGGCCAGGGTAGTGAAAGAAAACCTTGTTGGGCAGCCCAATAGGATCTTCTTAGAACTGTGGCACTAATTAAAGACAGAGCAGCAGTTCCAGCCACTGAGGTCCAGAACACAGAAGCTGGAGGCACAGCCCCATGCCTGGGCTGTGTCCCTGCAAGACTTCCTGGGGGACAGTACTCAGGCTCCACCTGGGCCCTCACCCCCACAGGATAATGATTGGGCATCATGGTTCAACTGAGTAGAGGGTCAAGGCCCCCACCTTGGGGAACGTGGTGGGGACTGGAGGTCACATGCAGGATTAACAATTCATTCCCCTATGAATGTACAATGTGTCCTGGTGCTGGTGGACACAGGAGCTGAATGTTCCCTGATTTATGGCAACCATTTTTTCCCAGGACTCCTGCTGTGACAGATGGCTATGGGGATAAGGCAATTAGAGTAAAGAAAGCCCAAATCCCATTGGGCATAGGGTGTTTACCCCCAAAGGAGTACACTGTGTACATTTCTCCTATTCTGAATGTATTTTGGGGGTAGATATCCTGCAGGGCCTGTGGTTACAAACCACTGCAGGTGAGTTCAGACTGAGGGTGCATGTGGTAAAGGCAATTCTGAGGGGACATGCTAAGCACCCAACTGTAGCTCTGCCAATACGTCAGCAGGTGACAAATACTAAACAGTAGAAATTGCCTAGGGGGCACAAGGAAATTGGAGAAATTCTACAGGAGTTGGAGAAGGTGGGCATCATAAAGCCCACTCATAGTCCTTTTAATTCCCCAGTATGTCCAGTGAAAAAGCCAGATGGATCCTGGTGTATGACCATGGACTACATGGAATTAAATAAAGTCACACCCATTTTACATGCTGCTGTCCTCTCTATAGCAGCCATTCTGGATACCCTCAGCCATGAGCTGGGAACATATCATTATGATACAGGCCTTGTGAATACTTTCTACTCTATTGGTATAGCACAGGAAAGTCAGGAGAAGTTTACCTTCATGTGGGAAGGCTGTCAGTGAACATTCACTGTGTTTCCACAGGGATATCTCCACAGTCCCACCATCTGTTGTGGACTTGTAGCCCAGGACAAGGCCACATGGCAGAAACCCCAAACAGTGCAGGTGTATCATTACATTGATGATAGTATGCTCACATCTGATTCTCCTTCAGATTTAGAAGGGGCAGTTCCTAGACTGCTGCAACATCTACAGGAGAAAGGATGGGCTGTGACCAGCACCAAGATTCAGGGACCTGGTTTGTCTGTAAAATTCTTAGGGGTTTCTGGTCAGGTAAAACTTAAATCTTTCCTAAGAAGTCACAGACAAGGTCCAGGCTTTCCCTACCCCTACCACTGTGGCAGTCTTACCAGAGTTTGGGTCTTTTGGGCTACCGGAGAGTGTTTATCCCACACTTGGCACAAATTCTGAAGCCCTTATACCACTTGATATGAAAGGACATCAGGTGGGACTGGGATGAGACATGTACAGCTACTTTTACTGCTGCTAAGTGGGCAGTCAAGGCCGTACAGGCCTTGAGTGTAATGGACTCATCAAGGCCCTGTGAGCTAGATGTTCATGTAACTGATGATGG
This sequence comes from Manis javanica, assembly GCF_040802235.1. Classification (NCBI taxonomy): domain Eukaryota; kingdom Metazoa; phylum Chordata; class Mammalia; order Pholidota; family Manidae; genus Manis; species Manis javanica. The sequence continues at coordinate 120,501,893 of NC_133160.1, read as the reverse complement.
TTATGGATGGGGTCTTTGGCAGTGGCTTGAATGGACACAGCAACCTATTGGATTCTAATCATAACTATGGAAAAGAGCAGAGGTCTGGCACACCTTGACAGGAAAGCAACTGGCTGCTGTGTACCATGTCTTGCTGGCTATGGAGCCCATCACCGGAACAGCTCCGACCAAGGTAATAACCACCTATCCCATTACAGAGTGGGTACAAGACTGGACTGAAAGGCCACGGAGTGGTGTGGCACAGTCACACTGGCCAAATGGGGTGCATATTTATAGCAGTGCAGCACCCTCTCTACTAACCCCTTAAGTAGAGAACTCCTATGCTTATTGGGGCCAGTGATGTATACCAGTGGAACACATGAAGAACTTGCTTTTCAGCCCTTGGTAGCTGAGACTCCTTATCAGGAGGAAATAGCCCCTATACCTGAGGATGCTTGGTACACAGATAGCTCCAGTCATGGGAAGCCTCCAAAGTGGAGGGCTGTGGCTTTCCATCCTAAGACTGAGACAATATGGATGGAGGATGGAGAGGGAAAGAGCAGTCAATGAGCTGAGCTGCAGGCAGTATGGCTCATGATCACCCTGGAGCCTTCCCCATAGTTGTCTGTACTGACAACTGAGCCATCTATCAGGGCTTGACCCTGTGGCTACTGACATGGTGTCATGCCAACTGGATGGTTGGTCACTGGCCCCTTTGGGGGCAAGAGTTGTGGCAAAACCTATGGGCCTCTGGTCAGAATAAGACTGTTACTGTGTATCATGTGACTGGCCATTTGCCTTTTGTATCCCCAGGGAATGATGAAGCAGGCACATTGGCCCAGGTGCACTGGCTAGAAGGAAAGCCTGCCTCTGATGTGGCACAATGGCTACATCAGCATTCGTTGCATGCAGGGCAAAAGACAGTGTGGATTGTAGCCCATCAGTGGGACTTGCCATTGACCTTTGAATAAGTCAGAAGAGCTCAGGAGTGCCTTGTGTACTCGAAGAGGGACTTACACCAAGTCTCACAGCAACATGGGACAATAATAAAGGGGCCAATAATCCTTGTCAGGTGACAGATAGACTCTATTGGGCCTCTGTCCATATTATAAGGATATCAGCATGCCCTGACTTGTGTGGACACAGCTACTGGACTATCGGTTGCTTTTCCTTCATGTCATGCAGATCAGCAAACCACCAAGAGGGTCCTAGAGCATCTCTTTGCAGCCTATGGTGAACCGCAGGTGATTGAGAGTGATCAAGGCACCTACTTTACTGGACATGTATTTCAAGGATGGGTGCAGCAATTAGGAATAAAGTGGAAGTTTCATGTACCATATAATCCTACCGGTGCAGGCATAATAGAGAGGTACAATGGTTTGTTGAAATCTGGCCTGAAGTCAGACACCAATAGTCTATAGGGCTGGTCAGTTTGCTTATGGACAGTGCTACGGCATTTGAGTGAGAAGCTCTGTAAAGGAGCATTGAGCCCTGCGGATACGCTAACACACCTTGCTGCCTCTCCTGTACAACAGTATGTGCAAACCAAAGAGGAGTTTTTGAAGACAGGATATGCCCAGCAGAGCAACATCCTGCAGCCAGCCCCAACTGCATTAAACCCTGGAAGAACTGTTAAGTGGACGTGGCCCTAGACATTTTGACACATGGGCCAGTGATTGCTGCCCCTTCTGGCACCTTGAGGAAAAGGCTTGGAAACTGGCCTTGTGTGTATTCCTGGAGTAACAGCAGAGTGGCCCTCGAAGATCATGGTAGTGTACTCAAAATGTCCATTAGGTAAGAGCATCTTACTGGGAAGTTATGTTTTGTCTTTATGGCCAGTGCACATACCTCCCATAGCTCTATATATTGAACCATCTGTAACTTCTACAGGGAGGAGGGTGAAAATTTGATATATAGACCAGGATGAGGTCCCATTCCTGCCACTGTTCTATCACAGGACCACTCTCTTGCATGCATCATACCTGATGGACAAAATTTGCCTGTGCTCGTGTCATTAAAACATGTATCTTATCGCCCTTAAGTTTATTTTCTTCTACAGTCCCTGTGGCCTGGATGCACCCCTCTGGCTGCAGCTTCTGTATGATGATTGCCCTGAACCCTCTACCTCTTCAGTTACTGCCTGCCTGCTAGAATGGGTGAACTATGGATTTAATCTGCACAGGGCTTTGAACCTAGCTGAATCCTCCAGCTTGAGGATTATCATGATTTAATTGCTGTTTCTATTGTATATCATTAGTCTGGTCATGATGCTCCATTTTTCTCACCCAAGGACCATTGTGGAAGAGGGTGAAGTAGATTGTAAGGTGAGATCTCTGGAGGGGTGGCCTGTGGGTAAAATTGTAATATTTCCAGAATCTCTCACCTGGCTTTAGTGCATCTCTATATCAACAGGTATTCCTAAACCAGGGAGAGAAGTAGTTCATCTCCATATCAATGGGTAATTACCTGGGTGACTGAGGTCTTATCTAAAACCTGAGAGGTTGCGGGGTTGCTTAACTTCCTTCTGCCAGAGCTGGAGGAAAGTGGCCCCGGACTGTAGTTTGTAAGCAATAAATGGATTTTAAACTTTATTTCTCCCTTTGACTGATTTCCATTTCAGCTAGGTATTTGCCTTGGGATTTCCTTTCCCCAGAGTTACATTAATTTTACCCACACTAATGCAGGCAGACCCAGAGGTCCAATCCAGGTTACCAGTTATAAGAATTTGTGGAATTTACAAATACATCTTTCATCTCAGTGTTCTCATTTATAAAAGATAAATTGCAATGCCTAGAATTAAACCAAGAAATACATGCAAGATGTCTGTCATATATTAATCATTCAAAACATGGTAGCTATCCAAGGAGATCTATTTTTTGGCATCTTTGATCTAAATTCTGTCAGGCATAAACTATTTCAAATTTTTATATTGCCAAAATGTTCCCATATATGTATCCCAGAATATCTTCACATGATACAAACATTTACCCCTCTCCCTCTTGCACGTCATCATTGCATGAGAGGAACAAGCATGTTAGCCCCAAGAGAAGGACAAGAGACATGTGGAGAAGAGTCATCCTAGCGAGCTCAAGCTATATCAGCCAACTTTTTAGTTCACAGGCTGGCTAGAGAACTTTCTTCCAGTAATGAAAATACAGTAAATATTTTCAATTTTGAGGCCATACCATCCCTGAGCCAACTATCAACTCTGCCGCTGTACCACAAAAACAGTCATAGGTAACATAAACCAATAGCCATGGCTGTATTCTGATAAAACTTTACTCCTGGAGACTGAAATTTTAATTTCATATTGTTTTCGTGTGTCACAAAATATTTTTTGGCTGATTTTTTTCAATCATTTAAAAGTGAAAAAGCCATTCTTAGCTTATAACATGTACAAAAATAGGTTGCAAGTCTATCTGGATATAGTTGTTTATCTATCCCTGTATTAGCTTATTGTTTTAAATACCACTGAGGTTCAATTTTTGTAATTTAGTGTTATTTTAATTACAGAAAAAGGACACAACCTCAATACAGAACAGCTGAAGATTATCATTGTACCCACAAAAAGAATATATACACAATTTCATAAGCCCATTATCTTTGCATTTTGTAGCACAATGCCAATTGGAGTTGATTTGGAAATTATGCTAAGCAAGAACTTTGAAAGCAGGTAGTATTCTGAAAAATTTCACCTGTCTCCCGGAAATTGAAAACAAACAGAACTATCTACTTTGTTGGCAGTAAGTGAACATAATATATATTACCTTGGGACCCAGAACTGCCAGACCTTACTTTCCTTCTGAAACAATAACAAGCAACTTTTAAGGTTGTGGCTGTTCAGTCAGCCTGAGTTCTTAAATCTTAGGTCTGAGATCCCTGTATCTGTCTGTTAATGGACATATAGCATGAAAGAGAAGTGTTAATTAAACAAGACTGAGGTAGCTTTAATGCCGTAGTAGCCTACGTCAGCAAACCAAAACCTCAGGGCTGTAAATACTTCAAGGCTAAGGAATGGAAATCTAAGGACCACCAATCACAAACAGTCAACTAGGCTCTTCCAAATAAGGGAAATATTTATGCCATAGCCAAGCATAATTCCTGACCTTGTTTCCGCATCTTCCCTGTGAAAGTCTTTGCTAGCTCCTATGCAGAGAGAGCTCCTTAACCACTTCCAGTTTGGCACTGATGAATTACAATACATTTTTGAGCAAATAAACTCTCAACATGTTTAATAAGTCTCAGTTTATCTTTTAACAGAATTAAACTTAAGTCATGTGGGTTTGGGATTGCTAACTGTCACCGTGTAACTTGTTATGATGTATGTATATATAAATTACCAAGATATGAATCCAGTGCTATATTTTAAAGATAAATATATATTGTAAAATAAAAATAAAAATTTTAAGAGTCAAAACTGTGATCTTCCTATTTAAGGTCAAATATCATTGAGTTATCATGACTAATTCATTGATCTTCAAATTCCATAGAGCCCAAAATATTCTTGACATGAAGTGAAATATAAAACCCCAGGAAATAAATACAAAAGTCAAATGTCATATTTAGGCAGATATGTTTGGTTGTCAGACCGAACTTTAAAATTACTAATGTGGACTGAAGCAATCCAATCACACACACTAAACTTCTAGCAGGAAGTCTAAAGCAGTTCAGTTATGGTCTGTAAAGAAATACCATAAATTGTTCCCTCATTTAAAAAAGAAGCAAATAAATGACACTTTGGGTGAATTTGTCTTATCTACAAGTAATTCTTATATTGCTCAAAAGGAGTTGAGTTCTGGTGCCTTGAAATAACGCAATTGTTAATGCATGAGTTGTTGGATCCTCCTGTGCCCTAAATTGTTGCTCAAAGGATATGAATATAAATTTTGCCTTGCAAGTATCCTCTCTTGATTTAAGGAAATGAAAGGGCAAACAAGTAACCACATACACTTTCCTTACCTTTTACCACACAATCAATTGCATTCAATCTGTTGCTAGAAATCCTCTAGTTCTGCTTAGCCCTAAATCAACGGTATTCAAAGGTTTATTGCTCATTCACACTCATTTGTCATTTGCAGGAAGTCTAATTGAGAGAATTTACAGTTGGTTGAGTGCTTCATTTAGACTGTACATGTTTAATAAAAGCCTTTTCAGTTACTAATCTCAGCTCGGGAAACAACAAAAGTGCTTGAGGGTTAAAGAATAAAATATAGCAGGTAAATGTTATGGTGTGACATTTCCATATAATGTTTCCAAGTAACCACATTTACTGGCTTTGAATTGTTTTTACACATCTAACATGCTTTGCTGGAAGAATTTAGCCTATTAGTTATACCATGTGACAGAAATGTGATGGTAGAATTACTCCTCAGTCAAAATGCTGTGGTTAGCTGAAAATAGTGTCAATAATTATTGCACTGTAGGAGAAAGACTAAAATAATATCACAAGTGAAATAATCTTGAGCATCTTCTCATAAAAATAAATCTAATTAAATGGTAGGAACTGACTTTAGTCAATGGTACTCAGCAGTCATTTTAAAATGTGATTCCGATTCTCAACTTGCGTTATTGAACCATACGCGTTGTTTATGGGATGATAGTTCACAGAGGGAACTCATTTTACACAAATAATCCTTGTTGCCATTTAGCTATATTTCAAAGAAAATGTGTAACATGAAAAAAAAGAGACCAAAACGTTAAGGTACAAAAATGTGGCAGGAATAAACCTCAAAGAACCCAGACACATCAGCATCTGAATTCTGCTCTCTGGCTTGATGTGCTGGAAATGTTTGCCATGAGACAATTTACACGATGCTAATGAATGATGCTTTAGGACAAAAACGGAATCTGTGGACCAGTTCTTATAGTAAAAAGTTGACAAGAACCTCCGTGCCTTCCCATTACTCAGCAAATGTTAGTGGCTTGCTATTTTCCTTTGCTTGGTGGACCAAATGCTAGCCCTACTGCTAACAACAGTTTTTTAAAATTCCACTGGTTTTAAATAAACTCTTCTTAAAGTATTAATTACTGTTACCACCTAGGTCATTTGGATGAGAATTTGAGTGAAAAAATAAACTCTTTGGAAACAGTGTTGATGATCAAGTAAGGCAGGAAACACATTAATGTATTATAGCAGAAGCATTTGTCCTTTTCTTAGAACTGAATTTACAGTGGATGAAATAAAGGAAAGCATTCTATAAACAGATGGCCAAAATTACTAGTATCAGAAAGATTAATGAAAATATTTCACTGATTAGAGTGTCGGACATTTCTCTAAATAAAAATGTTAATTGAGTTTTTATTTCAATTGAGTTTGATTCAGATTCACTTGTTTCATTTATATTTTGGAAGGCCGGAGAGGAATGCCGGAGGGAAGTGCTTTGGCAGCGTAGAGGAGAGCATCCCAAACAGGGATTGAGTGCTTGGGTTTTCCCGTTCATTCATTTAACTTACAAGTATTGAACACCTTATGTAATTTTCCAGGTACTGGACATAAAGAGGTATACAAACATGCTTCTTGTATTCATGAAGCATAATGCATAATACATTCAAGTGGGAGAAAGAGCAAATGAATTTTTTCTTTGTGAGTTTTATGGAGAAAAATTAAGCTTACAAGGCAAGCTCAGAAATGGGGAAACATGAAGAAAGGGGGTGGGTATTTTACACTTCCAAAGTGTCAGAAAGGTCTCACTGACTGTGATATTCGAACAGAAACTAAGGGGAAGTGGCAGAATGAACCATATGGTTCACCAGGAGAAAAAAATAATCCACATTTTAAAAGTCTCGTATATTAAGTCAAAACTAGTTAAGGCTATATAAATAGCAATGCATAGTGGAAATGCTTCTTGAGCCATTAATTCCTTGAAAACTTTATTCAATACAGCATAAAATTTGCAGTCTTTATTTTCATATACCATTCCCTTCACTTCTTTTCTTAACTGACTTCATCTCTCCCCTTGGCCTCATAACACTGCAATCTGCTAAGTGATGCACACATCACTTCACATGCACAAGTGCATTCTCATCCCTCCCTGTTTTTGTGTAACCATTTTAGGGTTAAAAGAGAAGTTCACCCACTTTCTCTGAAAATTGAATTGAACTGTTTTCCTCCTTATCCTACACTGGTATCTTCAATATTCATGTATTATCCTATGGTGCACTCATTTCTCCACTTTTTTCACATTATTCATATCAACTGTAAAAGAATACCTTATCCCAGTGATGGCACACTTGTGATTACTCCTGCTTAGGAAATAAGTGCTTAGTAGTTATCTACTGCTGCTGTAACAAATTAATACAAACTCAGTGACCTACAGCAACAGCAATTTATTATCTCACATTTTTTTGTGGGGCATAGTCCAGGCAAAGCAGACTCAGCTGGCTCCCTGTTTAGAGTCTCAGAGCTGAAATCAATGTGTCAGCAAGGCTGCATTCTTTTCCCAAGACACTGGAGGTGAGTTTGCTTCCAAGACCATTCAGGTTGCTGAGCATTCAGTTCCTTTGCTAGAGGAAAGAGGTCCCTATTTTATTGCTGACTATCAGCCAGGGGCCTATCTTTGCTCTTAGAGGTTGCCCCCATTTCTGGTCATGTTTTACATTCAGCCCCTGCCCCACAGCAGCAGCAGGTCTAGTCCACACAGACCAAATTTCTCTGCACCTGTCCTTCTCTTTTGCCCCACCATATATTGCATTTTTCTGACACCAAATAGAGAAACTTCTATACTCTAAAGGACTCCAGTGTTTAGACTAGGTCTATCCAGATTATTGAGGAAAATCTCTCTATTTTTAAGGTCAGCTGATTAGTAATTTTAATTCTAGCTGCAAAGTCCCTTCACAGTAGCACATAGATTAGTGTTTAATACCAGGGGACAGGAATCTTTGAAGAACATCTTTAGAATTTATTCTATCATAAGTGCTAACACCTGATGTCAGTACACACTGTCATAAAAAAAATAGCTGTTTAATCATCATGATTTTAGAAAACAGGGACTATTATTATCTCCATGTTTTAGATGGAGAAACTTCATGTGGTTTAAGTAACTTAACCAATGTTCTTTAAAGTCCAGTAACCAATAGGACAGGAATTATACATCTGTATAATTTCAGACCACATGCTCTTTCTCAAATAATGATATGAATTGCAGTATTACATGATATTACTCCTTGATGAGATGGAGTCCAGATGATGTTCTAAATTCACCTTTATTAAAATTTATGTTGAGGTTCAGTTTATGGATAAATTACCTGAAACACTTCTCTTCTGAACAGTAAATACTAGTCCTTCCACATGGAAATGCACTGCATTTGAAACTATTGTGGGCCTTTTTAAAAGTACAACATTCCTTTCTCTGTTTAGATAACCTAAAACAATCAATTCTGCATTTAAAATAGAATAACATATTTATATTAAGATATCAATGAAAAGGATTATTGAAACATTGATTAGCAGAAAAAAAGAGAATGTTTCCCAATATTAAAATTGTCATGATTCTTTAAGTGATATATATTATTTTAAGAAACAAATAATAATTAGAAAGACAGCCACTTTAATGATGCCAAGTAGTAATACAATTTTAAATCATTTTAGATCATGATGGTAGTCAATAAAGTAGTTTTAGGCAAATTGATATTTATTATAGTAACAATCATATATAATCAGTCAAACTTCAGCTTCTATATTTGTTTATTCTAGAAATTTTGATTAAATATAAGTAAATCAAAACACAGAATGAGGAGTATCGTAGATAAGAATCCCCAAAGCACAAACAAAAAGAGGGAGAGTTTGGCATTTAACATTCATAGTCACACTACAAAATTTGCTATGTGGCCAAACTAGATATTTCAAGACCAGAAAAACTTTATAACATTAATAGTAATTAAATTTCCTTTTTCTATGAGTCAAGGAATATATTAATACATTGAATGTTGGAGTTAGCATTCCCTGATTTGTATTATGGATTATAGATGTATAGACTAAAATAGTTCAAAATCCAGATTCCAACATTTCTCAAAGAAAACATAAAAATTCAACATGTGTAACTTCTAAAGTTAAGAGCTAAGTATATTTACACTTTACACCCATATCTATTATTATATTATAATCTCAAAAAAAGGAATGATGCAAGTTTATTCTCTGAAGAATCATAAAACCTAGTTAATATACAGAATCCATTGATCAGTGTGTTTATTGCCCTTATTTTCTGTTATATATATATGTATATATTCTGTATAGAATTTTATCCCTGTTCTTTTAAACTGTAGTCATCAAATTCAAGAAAAAGAATCTGCAATTATGGCAAATAATCTTTTAAAAAGAGATGACTGTTTATGTTAATAGAGATCGAACAAGGATTCCCCTTTTCATTGTTGATATTTTAATTTCTCTTAGTTTACAAGAAAGATATTCTTTGTATTTACTGGTATATTAGATACACAGAATAACCATGTTTTATCAATGTGGTGAGTTTATCCTAGTATTTTAGAAATTTAAAGAACTTAGCTTTTAACACTTGTTATAACTTTAAAGATATAGCATCATCTGTACTGAAAAAAAAAGTCACCAAAAGGAAAATAGAGTGGGACAAAGTTGAACTTGGACCAGAACCTCTCTCTCTACTCTAGCTGTGATTTTAACTTATTTCCTGGCCGCCCATCTAGTTTTATGGGTAGTGAGAGTTCTTTCCATTAGACTACAACTGGAAGAGGTGTTCAAAGAATCCCATAGTTCTGGGATTCCACTTGGCATGCACAGGGTTACTCAGAAAAGCAACAGTGCTTGTTTTCATAGCACAGCATAGAAATGGAGGTTTGCGTGTATCAAATCCTTGACCAATGTTCCAGCAGTTAAGTGAAACTTTGTTTATATAGCGTGCCTCTCAACAGAAATTAAGAACTGTGGAAACAATTCACGCAAGTGCTTGGCAATCTTCTCTCATTCTCTCTTAGTGAATATGACAAGCTCACCTGCTGTGGGAGGATGAAAATAAAGGACAATCTCACCACATTAATAAAACATGAGCCACAACTGAATCAGAGCCCAACTAAACCACCAGAGACCTAATGAGATGCCTAATTTTGTGGATGGTAGAAGTATTTTAGCCTGAGGTAACTTTCAAGGAGCCGGTATTTGCGTGCAAGCATTCACTTAAAGCACTACAGTTGGGCAGACTTAATGTTCATGGGAGTGTAAACTTACAAGAAAAGGCAGGAGTCACAGAAGATGCTACATCACTCAAGCTGGTCAACTTTGGCAGTGGCCTAATGTTTTATTGAAGTGCATTCCTCCTCACAGGAGATCTGAAAACTCACTTAGAGCCCTCTGAAAAGCATGTTTTGACTGCAAGGACTGGTTCCTAATCATAGAAAGATGAAAACATCAAAATAAGCTATTAGGGTTTTGCCATGAAATAGTCCCAAGAGAGCTAAAAGTAAAAGGGGGAGGTTTCTGCAGGATCTATTAAGTTCGAGGTCTAAGGAAGTTAAGGGAAGATGCTCCAGTAAAAAAATGAAGGGAGGAGACAGAGAGAACATACAAGAAAAAGGGGAAAGAAGAAGGAAAAAAGGAAAGGATTAAGACCCAGCAAATTGAATAAAACCATCCTTAAATATGGTATGTGAGACAGTCTTTACAAATGGTGGTCAGACACTGAAACAATTATGGTGATGGCTCATATGAAAAATATTCCTTGGAAAATCATTTTAAATAATGACTCATAAAGGAATGCCATCTGAGAAAAAATATTTGGTTAAAGATAATTTTTCCTTCTATCAGTTATACATTTTCAGGAAAAGATTTCAGAATTACATTTTCATTTTTTTTATACATGTTTCTTAAGAGTGAGAAAATCTGGTTTCCTTCATTAATGTAAAAATTTATATTCTCAACTAGGGAGTGTTTGAAAATGAGAATATGAAAACATAAAACTGTTGGTTATTGGAGACCCTGGGATTTATTGTTGCTCTGATTTTCAGTTATTTGTGGGATTTTAACCAAAGGCTTGTGGAAAGAAGTCTGTAAAGGAAATAGTACAAGTTACAGAAGAATTAATACTTCTCACTCACAGTTGGCTTCTGTTTGTCATGAGTAGACACTGTATTTTAGAAAGTGTTTTATCACCCTTTGTGTGACTGAAACATTTTATATCCAGTAACTCATAGAAATTCTTTCTGGGAGGAAATGGCACCCACTATCTGCTTCATAAATTTGTTACATACAACACTGATGTTTTTGGTAAAGGTATTAGAGCACAAATTTAGAATCATAGATTCTTACATTTATGAAAGCACCTCTCTGTTGTCAGTTCTATAGCAAGAAAAGGTCTTAAGGAAGGAATAGATTATATAAATGTGTGTCACCCTGACAATTCTTGTCTTCAATTGTATTAACTGTGAACCTAAGCCAAATACAGACTTTAGAAATGACCGTTATTGAGGTAAAAATTCCTACTTTCCTTTCAAAATCTAACAAAATGTTACCTTGGAGAGCAGTTGCAAAGCACTTCCTCCTCCAGCTGAATTCAGCCAGAGAATGCATTTCGCATGGCCCCAGACACATTTTTTTCAATTTTTAATCACTTGATCCAAATTTAAAGTGGAGATTTTTTTACAATCAAAGCCTGAATTCCAGCTCCTTTGAAAGCTAGATCTGTCCCTTCCAGACCCCTAGGATCAGTTGGCACCTATCAGCTGGCGCATTGCCAAGACTGGCCCCACATCCTGCCTTCTCCAACCCACCACTGTTTTTGTCTTCCCTGTGGTCTTATCAACAATAAGACAAATCTTCCTTGACATTTGTCACACTTGCCCTATTTAAAAAAATGTTTAATTATATTTTTCTGTATACTTCTCTGTCTCAAAAGTTGAAAAGTGTCCATAAAAAGAGTGCCTTAGAGGTCAAGACAACAGAATAGTTTATTTATTTGTGGACCTGAAGAATGTGCTTATGTTTAATATACATTGCATGATTATATCTTCCACCTAGATTACCCATTTACTTTACCTGTCTGTCTTCCATAGGCATTTACATTTTAACCCTTTTTTTCCTTGTTAAAGTGTTAACTCTCTCCTGTGAACCCCAAAGCAGTTCTCATGAAAACTAACTCTGTCTGCTTTGTACTTAGCAGTGTAGGCACCTGTCCCCTCTTAAAAGACTCCAGGATTTTTGAGGGCAAGTACTTCAGTTTTGTAGCCCCCAAACACTAGGCATAACAATGATAAACACTTAATATTTTTTCAGAATAAATGTGTGAAAATGAAACAAGTTAAGAAGCAATACATATTTAAATAGAAGCATGCATTAAAGGGTTATTATCAAAAAATTCTAAAATCTGGAAGAGACTGGTTTGCCTACAATTAGATTTAATAACCACATCTCTCCTTTTTAAAAAATAGAATAAAGCAGTGTTGTGTATGGTGTGTGTGTGTGTGTGTGTGTGTGTGTATATATATATATATTTACTATACTTTTGTCCACTATGACTTTTGCTCAGGACTGATTTGCCAAATATAGGTCATAAATTGAAAGTGGAATAAGATGAAGAATGACATTTCATTTTGTTCTATGCCCTTTCCACCTTGAGTGAAACATTTTATGACTATTGCATTGAATTTGTATTTTTTATACAAGTAGACTTACATCTTCCTGTATTTGAATTAGCAACTTAGTTGTTAATTGACCAGAGATATTTGGTAGAGTCAGTGTTTAATAGGTTATATCTAAGAATAATGTCTGATTAATTAGCTTCATTAATTAACACAGCTAATAACTAGGATTTCCCAAAATTCAAAGATAATCTTTAATAGCTAAACAAATAATGGCTATCATGATAGACCTGTTTAAGTGGCTCTCTAGGGAATACAGTTCATGCTATTATACACAATGTGTTAATATCCTAAACTTTTTTATTGGGTTCTTTGTACATGTTTATAAGGTTTAAAACAAAAATTAGAGAGATTTCTTATCTGCTAAGTGAATAGGGTGGTTGGAGGGGAATAAAGGGATTAAAGATGATGGCATGAGAGGTGAGACAGAGGCTTCCTCCTAAAACTGCATATAATACAAAAGTATAATTAATACAACAAATCCTGGGAGAGCAACAGGCAAGAGGACTGCACCAGACTGCATACACCTGGAGAAAAGAGCAGACGTCACAGAATAGGGTAACATACCAAACCTGTGGCTCATGGGGACTCAAGCTCTCCCCCCACCCCAGCTCACCAGCAGGAGGAAGAGAAATGGAGCAGGGAGGGAGTGGAAGGCTTGGGACTGCTGAATACCTAAGTCTGGAGATCTGCTCTGCAAGCACAAACCTACATTTCATGGTGCTTGCATGATACTCTCATGATTATGTAGTTGGAAAGCAAAGACAGGCAGAATTCCTGGAGAGACTGAGATGCCAGCTGCTGTGGAAAGCAGGGATCCATATCCAGCTGCTCTGGGACAAAAGAAAGGCAGGCAGTCTGAGAGACTTCCTAACAAGGAAGCCCTTAGTAAGAGGGCTGCTAAAGGGGTAAGGATTGCACAGAGCTTACTGCTCAGGTGAAAGGACAAGTAGACAAAATTGTCTGGGTGCACTCTTCCCAGCAGGTTGGGAGCTTTGCCATATAAACTCTCATATTTAAGGGGGGAAAAGAAATCTTCCTCCTTAGACGATCTTCAGGTGCTACATTTCACTGGATGACTACACAGTTCCAAGGACTCCTTCTGTGATAGGCAGCCTACTGCACCTTTCTTCTGGCCAGCCCCACCTGGCTCACCAACTGGCAGACCGTACCCTGGTGTTAGGCCAGCCAGAGGGAAGATCTGTCTACAGCAACTACAAACACAAAGCATAGAGGTTTATACCTGTGTGCTTGGCCCACTGGCTCTGGCAATGGAGACAGGCATAACAGCTGGGAAGCAGAAAACAGCTCTTTCCTCCCCTGAGGCACCAATACCACTTCCCTGTGACCCCCAACATTGCTTCAGAGTCTGAGAAGCTCCAGGGAGTAGAACTTCTTGGCACTAGAGGATGCCATATACAAATATGAAATGCCAAAGGAACCTGGTTCAGACTAAAATTATTAATAAAACTCCTGAGAAATATTTAAATGACATCAACCTCATGAGTCTTCCTGAAAGGGGGTTCAAAATAAAAATCATTGACATGCTTCTAGATGTATGGAAAGATATTCAAGAATTCAGGAATAAATTCTGCTGGGAGATGCAATTGTTGAAGAGCATGATGGAGGGTATTAAAAGCAGACTGGATATGGTGGAAGAGGCAATAAATGAAATAGAAACTAGAAAAGAGGAAAACAAAGAAGCTGAGTCACAGAGAGAAAAAAGGATCTCTAAGAATGAAAGAATATTGAGAGAACTGTGACAAATTCAAACAGAACAATATTCCCATTATAGGGGTACCAGAAGAAGAGGGAGAAAAAGGATCAAAAGTGCCTTTGAGGAGGTAATTGCTGAAAACTTCCCCAGTCTAGGAAAGGAGACAGTCTCTCAGACCACGGAGATCCAGAGATTTCCCAACACAAGGGACTCAAGGAAGACAACACCAAGACATACAGTAATTAAAATGGCAAAAGCCAAGGATAAGGACAGACTATTAAAAACATCCAGAGAGAGAAATAAGATCCCATACAAAGGAAAGCCCATCAGGCTATCATCAGACTTCTTAGCAGAAACCTTATAGGTCAGAAGGGAGTCAAGTGAGTTAAGTAAGACTCTTAGATAGTAAGAAAGCTAACCTTGAAACTTTGATAACCATGAACTGAAAGCCTGCAATGGCAATAAGTATACACCTATCAATAATCACCCTAAATGTAAAGGGACTGAATGGATCGATCAAAAGACACAGAGTCACTGAATGCATAAAAAAACAAAACCCATCTATATGCTGCCTACAAGAGACTCACTTTAAACCCAAAGGCATAAACATACTAAAAGTGAAGGATGGAAAAAGATATTTCATTCAACTAATAGGGAGAAAAAAGTGGGAGTTGCAGTACTTGTATCAGACAAGATAGACTTCAAAACAAAGCAAGTCACAAGAGACAAAGAAGGACATTACATAATGATAAAAGAGTCAATCCAAAAAGAAGACATAACCATTATAAATATCTATGCACCCAACACAGGAGCACCTACATATGTGAAACAAAGAATAACAGAATTAAAAGGAGAAATAGAATGCAATGCATTCATTCTAGGAGACTTCAACACTCCACTTACTCTGAAGGACAGATCAAACAGACAGAAAATAAGTCTACTCACATAAACAGAAGCAGAAATGTGAAAAGAAAAGTCACTATGGACACCACAGAAATACAAAGAATTATTAGAGAATACTATGAAAAATTATATGTTAACAAACTGGATAACCTATAAGAAATGGACAATTTTCTACAAAAATATAACCTTCCTAGGCTGACCCAGAAAGAAACAAAAAATCTGAACAGACCAATTACCAGCAACAAAATTGAACTGATAATCAAAAACCTACCTAAGAACAGAATTCCTGGACCTGATGGCTTCACTGCTGAATTTTATCAAAGATTTAGTGAAGACCAATACCCATTCTCCTTAAAGTTTTCCAAAGAGTAGAAGAGAAAAACTTCCAAACTCATTCTATGAGGCCAGCATTACTCTAATACCAAAACCAGGCAAAGACACCACAAAAAAAGAAAATTATAGACCAATATTCCTGAGGAACACAGATGAAAAATACTCAACAAAATATTAGCAAACTGAATTCAAAAATACATCAAAAACATCATCAATCATGATCAAGTAGGATTTATTCCAAGGATGCAAGAATGGCACAACATTTGAAAATCCATCAACATCATCCACTACATCAACAAAAAGAACAAAAACCACATGATCATCTCCATAGATACTGGAAAAGCATTTGACAAAATTCAACATCCATTCATGATAAAAACTCTCAACAAAATGGGTATAGAGGGCAAATACCTCAACATAATAAAGGCCATACATGACAAATCCACAGCCAACATTATACTTAACAGGAAGAAACTGAAAGCTTTTCCTTTAAAATTGGGAACAAGACAAGGACACCCACTCTCCCCATTTCTATCCAACACAGTGCTGGAGGTCCTAGGCACAGCAATCAGACAACCAAAGAAATAAAAGGCATCCAGATTGGCAAGGAAGAAGTTAAACTGTCCCTGTTTGCAGATGACATGATGTTGTATGTATAAAACCCTAAAGAATCTTCTCCAAAACTTATAGATATAATACCTGAATTCAGCAGAGTTGTGGGATACAAAATTAATACACAGAAATCTGTTGTTTTCCTACACACTAACAATGAACTAGCAGAGAGAGAAATCAGGAAAACAATTCCATTCACAGTTGAATCAAAAAGAAAACATACCTAGGAATAAACCTAACTAATAAAGTGAAAGACCTATACTCTGAAAACTACAAGACACTCATGAGAAAAATTAAAGAAGACACCAATAAATGGAAACACATCCCATGCTCATGGATAGGAAGAATTAATATTGTCAAAATGGCCATCCTGATTAAAGCAATCTACAGATTCAATGCAATTCCTATAAAAATACCAACAGCATTCTTCAATGAACTAGAGAAAATCTTTCTAAAATTCATATGGAACCACAAAAGACCCCAAAGAGCCAAAGCAATCCTGAGAGGGAAGAATAAAGCTGGGTGGATTATGCTCCCCAACTTCAAGCTCTTCTACAAAGTCACAGTAATCAAGACAATTTGGTACTTGCACAAGAACAGACCCATAGACCAATGGAACAGACTAGAGAGCCCCGATATAAACCCAACCATATATGGTAAATTAATATATGATAAAGAGCCATGGACATACAATGAGAAATGACAGCCTCTTCAATAGCTGGTATTGGCAAAACTGGACAGCTACATGCAAAAGAATGAAAATGGATTATTGTTTAACCCCATACACAGTAGTAAACTCAAAATGGATCAAGAACCTGAATGTAATTCATGAAACTATCAACTCTTAGAAGACAACATAGGTAAAAATCTCCTGAATATAAGCATGAGCAACTTCTTCCTGACTGCATCTCCTGGAGCAAGGGAAACAAGCAAAAATGAACACATGGAAGTACATCAAACTAAAAAATATCTGTATGGCAAAGGACACCATCAACAGAACAAAAAGGCATCCTACAGTATAGGAGAATATATTTGTAAACGACATATCCGACAGGGGGTTAACATCCAAAATATATAAAGAACTCACATGGCTCAACACCCAAAAAGCAAATAACCCAATTAAAAAATGGGCAGGGGATATGAAGAGACAGTTCTCCAAAGAAGAAATTCAGATGGCCAACAGACACATGAAAATATGCTCCACATCACTAATCATGAGGGAAATGCCAGTTAAAACCACAATGAGATATCACTTCATACCACTAAAGATGGCCAGCATCGAAAATACTAAGAACAACAAATGCTGGCAATTATGTGGAGTAAGGGGAACCCTCCTACACTGCTGGTGGGAATGTTAGGTGGAAAGCAATATGGAGGTTCCTCAAAAAACTAAAAATAGAAATACCATTTGACCTTGGAATCCCACTCCTGGAATTTACCCATAGAATACAACTTGTCAGACTCAAAAAGACTTATGCACCCCTATGTTTATTGCAGCACTTTTTACAATAGCCAAGATATGGAAGCACCCTAAGTGTCTGTCAGTAGATGAATGGATAATGAAGATGTGGTATATATACACAATGGAATACTATTCAGTGGTAAGAAAGAAACAAATCCTACCATTTGCAACAACATGGATGGAGCTGGAGGATATTATGCTCAGTGAAATAAGCCAGGTGGATAAGACAAGTGCCAAATGATTTCACTTATCTGTGGAGTATAACAATGAAGCGAAACTGAGGGAACAAAATAGCAGCAGACTCAGAGACTCCAAGAAGGACATAGTGGTTACCAAAGGGGAGGGTTGTGGGAGGGCAGGTGGTGAGGGAGGAAGAAGGGGATTGTGGGGTGTTATGTTTAGTACACATGGTGTGAAGGATCATGGGGAAAACAGTGTAGCACAGAGAAGGCTAATAGTGAATCTGTGGCATCTTACTACACTGATGGACAGTGACTGCATTGGGGTATGGATGGGGACTTGATAATATGGGTAAATGTAGTAACCACATTGTTTTTTCTTGTGAAACCTTCATAAGAGTGTATATCAATAATAACTTATTAAAAAATTAGGTATGGAATTATGTAATAATAACCTAGGCAGTAAAAAAATCACTGACAAATTCTTTTCTGTATGCCAGGTACTTCAACAAGATTTTATATGCATCTAGTGCTCTCAACAACCCTCATTGTACTGGTAAATTGAGAAACTTAGAGATTAAGTAATTTGTTCAAGGTCACCCTGCTAATAAGTGGCAGAGCTTGGTTTCCACTCAGCCTGGCTAGCTTCCAGGCCTGTGCTCTTAAGCATCATATAACATTGCCTCTATTTGCGGTTCTTCATGTGAGGTTAACATGAGTTTTGATAGTCAATTTTACCTGATTTTATAGATACATACTGGATATAAAGACTCATGAAGAGAACATAGCTTGTTAAGTTTCAATATAAATGGACTAGAAAGATTTTTAATCTGAAAAAAGAAAAATGACTCCTCATCCCTCTTTTATAAGTACCAGATTGGTTAAAGTACAAATTTAAACCAGGAATAATAAAATGCACTTATGCATTGTCATTTATGGACACAGATACACCTTTTAACATATTTATAAGGGCCATTTTATATACTTCGGCTCTACATGAAGCTCTTCCTTCTGTTCTTTGCAAAGCTGATCCCTTCTCAAATTTTAGGCCCATTTTAAATATTACCTCCCTTATTGTACCTTTTTACCTCACTTCGCACATATTTACATATCATTCTATTGATATCTCTCAAAGGATTTATCTGCTGTTGCTTACATGTTTTTGTATGTTTGTATTGTTTCTTTCTCAAATTAGAGCATCAACTTCAGGAAGATGATAGCCATGTGCATTGAATTCACCAGCATATTCATCACCTACTGCGAACTGGCATGAGGAAATGTACTGCATAAAAGATTTTCATGAATTGTAATTAGTTTGATATTAAAATATAGAGGGCTGACAGTTGAAAGTTGGTGAGAGCCCAACATGAGAAGAGTTGAAGAAAAAGCCAAAATGGATTTTGTAGAGTCTTTTATGCTATCAATAGCTTCAGCAATATCCTTCAGTGTTCCAAAACATTTTTCATATACATTTCAACTGATAGAACTTTATGAGCATACTTTCCCAACATAAAAATAGTCATTTAAAATATAATTTACCTCTACTTCTATAACCTTGGTCTCTCACTTAGACTCCAGAAAAAGTGTCTCAATTGGTTTTATTTCTATACTTACTCTCATCTCAGCATTGAAGCCAGAGTGAGTTAGATTATGTGACTTCTCTCATCAAATCCTGTAGCAGTTCCTCGATTCACTCAACAGAAGTCAAAGCCTTGACAACACTCTGCACAGCCCTAAGGATCTGGCTTCCAGTTAGGCCCCTGACTCCTATCCTACCTCACTCCACCTCCCTGCTCTCCTCCAACCATGCTGTCTACTCACTGTTCCTTGAAAAAGTGGACATACTCACACCTTAGGACTATTGCACAATGTCTACTCTTTTTAGTTTCCTATACTTTCAGGTAACCACTTGGAGAACTTCCTTAACTTCCTTAGATTAAATATTATTTCAGTGAGATCTATTCAGGCCACACTATTTAAATTGCAATTCAATCCCCCAAAACCCTCAAAACCTCTTCCCCTGCTCTACTTTAACTATAGAATTTATCACCTTTCTAATACATTTCCATGAATTACATTCTTATCAGGCTCTTTAAGGTAGAACATACCTCCCTAACAGCATCACTTGATTTGGTCAATGGTATGTGAATGGATCTGTTGTAAGCAGAGGCTTTGTACAAGCTTGGAAGGTTTGGCTTTTCTCTGGGGCTCTAGGAAAGGACATGTCTGAATAGCTGCAGGTCAAAGAAAATGAGGACACCTATGGAACAGAATCGAATCTGCAGCCCCGAGCTCATAGTCCAGGTCACCTCGTCTGAACCCACTCACAGACCCAGGAACCAGAAAGATGTTTATTGTGATAAGCCATGAGATCTTATGGCAACTTGTTATAAATCATTACTGTGGCAATAGATGATAAATGTACATAGAATTTATCTATTTTATTTCCTACATCTTTCCCCTGCTAGAGCATAGTTTCCATGAAAACAGGGGCTTTGATTTTTTTTTTTTTGTATCTCAAATGCTTAGAAAAAGGAATGGCACATAGTTAGCACTTAATAATACTGAATGAGTGAATATATACTAGCTTATTTCCAAAGTCACAATGTATATTAGGATGAGTCTTCATTCATATACATAGGACCCATATTTATATTTTGAAGGTATCTAAAATCCCAAGAGGAATTTTAATTCTATTTTATTATTTGAAGATGTGAATATGATTCTAAAATTGTTTAGAAGACTGAGACATAAGAATGAAAACCCAAACTGTTAAATAAGGTCAGGATGACTTATTTAACTGTTAAACCATATCATAAATACTATATTTGAAACACTTGCACTGGCATATAAATGGGAGAAAATTTCATAAAGAAAATACATAACTGAGGATCATAACATCACCAAGATGACGAAGTAGGAGTCCCCAGCCTCTGCTGCCCTCAACGATCAACAATTAGACAGCTATTGCCAACAAAAATATCTCTGAGAGCTCAGGAATCCACTTAGGAAACTTCAAAACAGAACAAAAACCCCAAGAAGTTACATTCAAAAGGAAAAGAAGAACAGCTTCATTTTGCTGGCATCATCCCACTACCCAAGAAAGAACAACCAGCTAGAAATAATTCTCACTGGAAAAGGGAGAGTGGGGTGAGCAAACAGTTTCCCTAACTTTTTAGGGTACTGCAGGAAAAAGACCTGATTAGGTTTCACTCTACTGAGAGATCAGCAAAGCTGAGATGTACAAAGATGGCTGGAAACAGAAGAGCAGCAGCTGCAAGTATCAACCATGCAGTAGAAGTAACCACAGTTCTCTGTGGCCAGCTCTAGAGAGAACCCCAGCATTCTTTGCTACTGAAGAAACCAACAACCAGCAGAGCTGCTCTGGAGCCTCTGCAGATTTCACCAGTTGAAGCCTCACAGGTATTCATATTTGCAGACATTACTCCTTCCTGGTCCCTACCCTAACCCCTTCCAAAGCCAGGGATCCACACCAGCAGCCTGTGCAGGCCTCTTCCACTGTACAAGTGCTAGACATCAGCCTAGACCCCAAGGGTTGACCTTGTACTGCCATATGCACACTTGGTGCTAGCCCTCCAGTTGTGCACCTGTGAATCCTGCCACTAGCCTCCACTGACATATACAAACCCAGGATTATATCCTACAGCCATGGAAGTACAGACAGTCAAGTCCACCACAGCTGCTTGTGGGCTTGAATTTGGTACTATTTCCAGTCATTGGACTGTAACACTGAGCTCGCCTGCAGCTAGCCCCTCTAACTGTGCACTGGCATAAATCCCCATACAGAGCTGTAAGATTTCTCAGCAACAACTTTGTAGAACAGGTGAATGAGATAACATATTCAAAGTGATGAGATATTTTTTTAAAAGCCCACCAAGAATACTTTCACCTATAAGTTGTGCTTCAGAAATGAAGGTGATATAACAACTTTCCCAAACATGTAAAAGTGGACTAGACCTGTCTTATAAAAAATGTTGAAAGGAGTTCTTCAAACTAAAATGAAAGTATGTTGATTATTACCATGAAAATATATTAATATACAACATATTGGTAAATGTGAGTATAAAGTCAGATTCAGAATACTCTAATAATGAAATATGGTGGTGTGTCAACCACTAAACTCCAGTATAAAGATTAAAGGACAAAAGTATCAAAAAGGTCTATACTTAAGAATTATGAATTCTGTTAATAAACTATAAAAAGATAATTTTTATATCAAAGACATAAATTGTTGGAGCTAGTAAAAGGGTATAGTTTTTGTATATGATAGAAGTTATTGTTAGTTTATATCTATAAGAAGTTTTAAGTAGACCTCAAGGATAATCAAAAAACAAAAACCTGTAGCAGGTACAGACAACAAAAACTGTAACAAGAGACCAAGAAGGTCATTATATTATGATAAAGGGGTCAATTCATTAAGAGGACATAACAATTATAAATATATATGTACCTGACTTTGGAGTACCTAAATATATTAAGCAAATAGTAACAGATGTGAGGGGATTAATAGATAACAAAATAGTAGGACACTTCAATATGCTACTTTCAAAAATAGATAGATCCTCCAGACAGAAAATCAACAGAAAACATTGGACTTGAAACATATTTTAGACCATAGGGAGATAATAGACATATACAGAAGACTCCATCTAATAGGTGCAGAATGTACATTTTTCTCATGTGCACATGAAACACCCTCTAGGAGAGATCATATGTTAGGTAACAAAACACATCTTAGCAAATTTAGTAAGTATCTATTCCAATGTATGAGACTGGGAATCAGTAACAGGAAGAGATCTGGAAAACTCAAAATTATGTGGAAATTAAACAACCAATGGGTCAAAGAAAAAGTCAATGGAAAACCAAAAAATATCTTAAGACAAACAAAAACGGAAACATAACATACCAAAACTTATGGAATGCAGCAGAAGCAGTGCTAAGAGGAAGTTCATTATGATAAATAACTATATTTAGGGAAAAAAACTCAGATGAACAATATAATTACATCTTAAAGAACTAGAAAAATATTAACTAAGTCCAGAGTTAGTAGAAGGAAGGAAATAAAGCTCAGAGAAGAAACAAATGAAAGAGGATTAAAAAATAGAAAAAAATTAATGAAGCAGGGGCTCTATTTTTGAAAACATAAACAAAATTGACAAACCTTTAGCTAGATGTACCAAAAAGAAAAGAAGTGGTACTCAAAATCAGAAATGAAAGATGTTACAACTGATACCACAAATACAAAAGGTCATACGAGACTACTATGAACAATGATATGCCAATAAATGGGACAACCTAGAAGAAATGGATAAATTCATAGAAATATACAATCTACCACATCTGAATCATGTGAAATAGAAATATGAGCAGACCAATTGAATCATCACTCAAAAATCTCCTAGGAAAGAAAATCTCAGGTCCAGACAGTTTCACTGGACAGTGAACTTTATTAAACATTTAAAGAAGAATTAATGCCAATCATTCTCAAAAGCTTCCAGAAACATTAAGAAGAGGGAATATTTTCAAACTAATTTATGAGGCTAGCATTACCATGGTAGCAAAGCCAGATAAGGAAACCAGAAGGAAATAAAACTACAGACCAATTTAGCTGATAAATACAGATGCTAAAATTCTTAACAAAATACTAACAAACTAAATTCAACAGCACATTAAAAAGATATGTCATGATCAAGTGGGATTTATCCCTGGGATGCAAGAAAAGTTCAACATGAACAAATCAAGAAATGTGATATACCACATTAATACAATGAAAGATTTTAAAAATATCATCATCTCAACAGATTCAGAAAAATCAGTTGACAAAATACATACTTTCACAATAAAAACTCAACAAATTGGGTACAGAAGGAACATACCTCAACATAACATCATACTTAATAATGATAGTTTGAAGGCTTTCTTTCCCTCTAAGATCAGGAAAAAAACAAGGATGCCCACTCTTGCCCCTTTTATTTAACATAGTACTGAAAGTACTAACTAGAGCAATTAGATAAGAAAAAGAAAAAAAAGGCATCCAAATTAGAAAATAAGAAAGTCTATGTTTGCTGATGCCATGATCTTGTATATACAAAATTCTAAAGACTCCACCAAAAAATTATAAAGTAATAAACTTAGTAATATTTCAGGATACAAAAATCAACATATGAAACTCAGTTGCTTTTCTAAACACTAATAATGAACTATCTGAAGAAAATATAAAGAAAATAATCCCCTGTACAATAGCATCAAAAACAATACAACACAATAGAGATGAATTTAACTGAGAAGGTAAAAGATCTCTAAAAACTACAAGACACTGATAAAAGAAATGGAAGAAACCACAACTAAATGAAAAGATATACTGTGTTCATGGATCAGTGTTAAAATTGTTAAAGAACCCATACTACCCAAAGCCATTTTAGATTCAGTGCAATCACTATCAAAATTCCAATAGCATTTTTCACAGAACTTGAAAAATGATACTAAAATTCATATGGAACTGCAAAGACCCTGACATCCAAAACAATCTTAAGAGAAAGGCTGGAGGCATCACACTTTTTGATGTAAATTTATTTTACTAGTTATACTAATCAAGACAGAATGGTACTAGAATAATAACAGACATAAAGACCTATGGAACAGAATCAAGAGTCTAGAAATAAACCAATGCATATATGGTCAAAGGAACCAAGAATATTCAATAGGGAAAAGATAGTCTTTTTAATAAATGGTATTGGGAAAACTGGAATTTCACATAAAAATGTGAAATTGGACCCTTATAACTCTCACAAAGATTAACCTGAAATAGATTAAGGACTTGCACATAATACCTGAAGCCATAAAACCTCTAGAAGAAAATATATGGAAAAAGCTCCCTGACATCAGACTTGGCCTTGGCTTTTTGGATATGACACCAAAAGCACAACAGAAGCAAAAATCAGCAAATGGAATTACAAAAGCTTCTGCAGAGCAAAATAAACAACAGAAATGGGAGAATATATTTGCAAATCTTATATCTGAAAAAGGGCAAAGGGCCTGATATTTTCCCCAAAATATCATACAAATGGCCAACAAGTACATGAAAAGGTGTTCAACACCACTAATGATCAGGGAAATGTAAATCAAAACCACAATGAGACATCGTCTCACAACTGTTAGAATGGCTATCATAAAAAAGGTGAGAGAGAAGTGTTGGTGAGGTTATGGAGAAAAGGGAATCCTTGTACACTCTTCATGGGAATGTAATTTGGTGCAACCACTATGGAAAACAATGTGGAGTTTCCCCCAAAATTAGAAATTGAGCTACCATATGATCCAGCAATCTCACTTCTAAGTATGTATCTGAAGGAAATGAAATCACTAACTTGAAGAGTTATCTATACTCCTATGTTTATCATAGCATTATTCATAACAGCCATGACATGGAAACAACCTAAGTGTCCATTGATTGGGGACTGATAAAGAAATTGTCACACACACATACACACAGACAGTGGAGTACTTCTCAGCCACAAAAAAAAGGAAATACTGTCATTTATGACAACATAGTTGGATCTTGAGAGAATTATGCTTAGTGAAATAAGTCAGAGAAAGACAAATACTGTATGACCTCACTTATATGTGGACTCTAAAACCTTTGAACTCATAGAAACAGAAAACGGAATGGTAGTTGCCAGGACCTGATGGACAGAGGAAACAGGGAGGTGTTGGTCAAAGTGTACAAACGTACAGTTATAAGCATTTAATGATGAATATCATTAGCAATACTGTATTGTCTACTTCAAAGTTGCTATAGGAGCAGAGCATTAATATTCTTACAGTAAGAACAATAGAATAATAATTATCTGAGGTGAAGGATGTATTAACTAACCCTATTGTAGTAATATTTCACTATACATGTACCCAATCATATTGTACACATTAACTTCACACAATATCATATACCAATTCTATCTCACTCAATCTGGAAATAGAAAAAAACATAACCAAGTATTTGCAGATTTCTCTATCGTGCTCCCTTTGATTGCTACACACTCATTACTGGCAGCAAAGAAAAGTTAGAAGAAAAATCAAGGCAAGTGACTGACAGCTGCTAAAAGCCCAACCCAACCTAAAACAACCTAAGTCAGAATGAGCTCCAATGCCTCTTCATCCAGGCTCATTTTAATTCGGTTCACAGATACTTAATTCATTGTCACTGCTTGTAAGAATATTACTGAGGGAAATAACAGGTTGGCATCCTAATTTAAATATTTTCATGTTCTATGCATCTTCTTTTATTACACGAGATCCTTCACTTCAATTCTTTTCTCAAAGTTTATAAGATCTTTGTCCTGTTAAGAGTGTCCTTTGTGTATATATATGATATTGTTCATTTAAAGGTTAATATCAATTGGTGGAAATCCCATAATGAGATCAATGACATGCCGTGTTTGTGCAGTTGGTTCTCTGAGAGCTCTGTTTCATCCTAATCCTTCATCCTCATAAGTACAAGATATCTTCACAGGTATCTCCATTTTAAAATATATGTGGCATATAAATTATTCACTATATTGGTTTCTATTGCTGCCTTAACAAATTACCACAAATTTAGCAGTTTAAACCCCACATATGTATTATCTTACATTTCTGCAGGTCAGAAGTCACAAACAGATCTCAGGTGTCAACAAGGGTGTGTTCTTGTCTGATTGCTCTAGGGGAGCATCTGTTCCAGGGCCTCTCCCAGCTTCTAGAGGTCATCCACACCTCAAAGGGTGTGTTCTCCTTCCCTCTTGGGCAGGGCCAGCTCCACTGTGCCTCATGGACACTTCCTCCATTGTTGCATCTATCTCCAGCCTCAGCAAAGAAAGGCTTGTGTTTTTAAGTACTCATGATTAGATTTGGCCAACTGGAGAATCCAGGAAAATTTCTCATCTTCAAATCCAAATCACTATTCACATATGCAAAGACCCTTTGACTCTTGTCATGTGAGGTAACAACATACACATTCTAGGGATTGTGCTTCGTCATTTTTAGGGATTTATTATTCTGCTTATCTCATTTCACCATGACAGCTCCCAAATATGGACATTTTTTGCTATGGGATCTCAAGTGCTATAAACCCAGATGCAGAATTTCATATGTACATAAGGAAAACTTTATCATACTGAACTTATATATTTGTTAATGATCTCATAAATTTCTATATACCAGTATGACAAATCTCCTTCTGATCAATATACACTAAATATTTTATTTAAAATAAAACATTAAGATTTTTAAAGAAATGCAAAGGTTCATTCAACCGGCATTATAAAAATGGATTATTTGGAAACAAGTACATTTATATCCTCATTTTAGAAATCATTAGAATGAATGAAGATGTAAATTATAATAAAGTGATCAAAGGGAAGGTTGTTGCATCTGGCTCTCTGCTTCAGAAGCTCAGGGATGCCCTTCTTTCCAGTTTTAGTGATAATCAGTCTCTGAGGGACAGTCTTATGCTAACTAAACAGTGGAGACTGAAGGAAAAAAAACCAGACTGCAATTTTATTAATTAAAGTGAGAAATAAAGTTGTCACACGTCCTGAAATTCAGAACTTATGTCAGATCAAGCAGCACATCCTCACACTGAATAATCCAGGATAGCTATGCTGCATAGACGTCATTATCAGGAGCTATTTTATTGTGGTAACTTGAATAATTTTCTCACTGGCTCAATACTCATGCATTACATAAGCAGCAAACCATTTCTTGGTTTTACTGTAGGGTACCCACCTGGGATTTTCCAGCGCCAACATAGATAAGTTTAAAATGAGAAAAAGTGCCTTGAAAATAATAAAATCATTGGCTCCAAAATGTCACATTTCATTGAATGAGAAATACTCTAATGGTCTCGCCTATGTGTGTAAGGAGGGCTAAGAAACTTGGTCCTTGGTTGGGCACAACATGTTAGAACTAATATGGGCAAGGAGAAACATGGACAGGAAGATGTGTAAATTAATGAAATACGAGTGTCTTTCTGATCATGCTTGTCAACACAGTCACTAGTTCTTAATCTTCTTGCCTTGTCAGTTATACTGAAGGATTAGCACCTTTTTGTTGTAAAATATTCTACATACGCATCCCTAAGGGTTTGTAGTGGTACATTCCAATGTACAATATCTGGAAATAAATCAGATGGCTGAAATGAAATTTGATTTTTCATCTTCGGATTTTTCTTAAAGCAGACTTACATACATATTGGTAAGGAAATGCAAATCACTAAAAGTACTAAGACTACTGACTGTTCAATGGGTCTGCTATTCATTTCTGGTAAGAAAACTAAGAAACGCTCTCTATTTTGAAATACCAACATATAATAGCATGTTCCTTCAATTCTCCTGGTATGCAGCTCTTCTCAGTTGTTAAAATTTCAGTGGTTTCCTCCCCCTAAGGATGTTAGTCTACGTCTTTGAAGGCTTTTCTCCATTCTCCTCGACCTTGGATTAGTAATAGTTGAATTAGTGTTACTTTACTCGACTTGGAGCCTATCTTTGTGAAGGATCTTTCATTGAACACTTACAACTACAAAAACAAAATTTCCAAGAATTATAAGAGCCTCCTTTTTTTAGACTCACAGATTTTACAAGGATTAATTTTTAAAAATACATGTCCAAATCTAAGCAGTTGATACTAACAATATGTATGATGCTTCCATTGGCAAAGCTTTTAATACAGGTCTAAGCAGGCCTTTAATTTTTGCCAAGTATTGTGCTCATGTGAAATTTTTAAAAAACTGAACATTTTTTATTAATTCACTTTTTCTTAATTAGTTTGTGCACTCTTTTGGAATAAGATCTGGAAATGTGAGAGGCACTAGGGAAATTTAATGTTTATACCTAAGAGAAACTAGAAAAGTGTAGAATGCAAGTGTTTGTATAAAATTGTTTCTAATTTTACTTGGGGGAATACAAATACACACTCAGGAAGCACAGCAGAAGAGGTAAATGTTTCAAATGATGGCGAGCTTTTCTGTTTAAAATGATTGCTTGGGGGAATAAGCTACTTTGAAGCACATAAAGGCATCATTATATCTAATCCCAAATAACTTCCCAAAATAAATGACCATTATTTGTGGTTCAGATGCTCATCCTAAGCAATAAAATTGGACTTGAAAACTTCTATAGTGTTGAAACAAATGAGCAAAATTTTTTTTTTTTAATGTTCCTCTTCTTCACTTCTGAAGAAGTGTCTTTCTTCAGGAATTGCATTATCCTCCCAGAAATAATCTTATCTTTGTTCTGCTGTCTTCAGATTTTCACATATTCTGTTTATTTGGCTTTATCTAAAGTTTGTTTTTAGAAACTAGGTAGAAAGGCAGGAAGAAGTATGAATAAAATGATAAAAATGATGGCATCAGAGGAAATGAGATGATTTTGTGCTTCCTGAAATCTAGAAGCAGTTTATGGCCTTTTCTGTTGTAGCAGCCTGAATTTGATCACATAATTACAATATGATGTTCTTATAAAAAGTGCATTAACCAAAAGAGAAAACCTAAAAGAGTTTAAGTGGTGTTTATTCAAAACTTTGGAAGGATAATTAAAATACACGAGTGCCCATAAACTATCTTAACTCTGAAGTTCCTCAGACCCTTCTCTTGACATATTAACAGAGTGGTGGGAAAAACTGTTTCCAAAGAGATTTTTCCTCTTCCCTTCAGGTTTTCTATTTACATTCTCACATTTAACTTGTCAAATCAAATAGATTAAATTAAATTGTAAATGAAACTGTTCCTCCTAAGGAAGAATGAGCATGGTTTAGAACATGGTCACTGCTTTAACACATTATAAAATTGGTTTAAAAACTAAATTGATACATATTCTCTAAACTTTTTAGACTAGGAAAACAGTTCTTTCTTCCTCTAATAAAATTTTAATTTTTCAATACATTTCTCCCAATTTATGGTCTTCACTTCCGTTTGTACAGTGAAGAATGGAGTTGTACATGCTAGAAAACATCTGTAGTAATTTATCAATTTCCTTTGGAAACACAGACCCAAGGATGAAATAGGAAATAAAACGCTGGTATTTTACTTGTTCTCCACTCTTCAACAGCACAACTATTTTACACATGGGATATTTATTTTATTATGCTTTTCATAAAAAGAAAGTATTTAGTTTGTTTACAATGAACCCTGAAACCTTAGACCAATAAACCAATGAATTAAACATTTCTGTCCTACAACTGAACAGTAACAGAAATGTTTGTATCTGTAACTTCCCTTTAGTAGTTAATTTTTAAGCAATTTTTGTTTAGAAATTTTATTTTTATACTTTTTTAAATTTTATAAAGGGTTATGTACACAAAGACTGACAAATGATAGTAATGGTTGTGCTCCATACTTACTGTAGTAAATTGTGAAAGGAGATATTGTTTTAACTTAGGGCAAGTTACCAGAACATACACTAACATTTTAGTGCTAAAAGTTACCGTACTAAACCAACATCTTCATTTTCAAGATAATAACACAATGGCCTAGAGTATTTAATGATTTACCAAAACGATAAAACTCCACTGCATCTCAAATACTGTACTTCTTGCTAAGGATGAAAACATTTAACTGCTCAGCTTTAATACCCATTGGGAAACTGAAAATATCATTTGTATCATATATGTTTTCTTGTGCCTTCTATAAATTAAGCAGATTATACACTGGCAGTCAACCATTTCTCACATATCCTTCTATCATATAAACATCACCAATGGGGTGATGTCAAAGATGCATGACACCTTGTCTAGGGCCTGAGGAAGAGAAAAGCTATCGACAATAGAAAAAAGAGAAAAGTTTGAATGGCAAAGCCATAATCTTCAAAATGCTCATGTTTACCTTTCCTTCCTACTGAAAAGAATGCCTTGGCAAAGATAAACCTACTCTATCTCTCAAAGTAATATTATTTCATATAAAAATATCCTAACTCCTGATAAATACCTGTCTTTCCCCCTCAAATAGTATCTAATAAACTAAGAGTTTGGACAGAACTTCAGTTTGATATAAAAGGATTTAATCAGAGCTGATCTCTTTAATCACAGAAAAATTTTTAGCACTGTATCAATAACACATACTCAATGCTTAGTAAGTGGTGGACAGTTTTCTAAGAACTTATTTGTATTAGCTCATTACATTTTCCTAACAATCTTATTAAGTAGGACTATTGTTTCTATTTTATAGATGAGGAGAAACAGACACAGTTAGCTGAATCTCACACACACTATAGTAGTAGCTATCTTGGATACAGCTCCAACTCTCTGAATATTTGTTGAACAAATAAATTAACTATGTAATCTGACACCACTTACATAGATATAGCCACCATTTAGAATGACCCACAATATTAACAAGCTTTCTGTAAATGCTTATTGATTGCTATTGCTCAGAGAACAATATACTTTATTCAAAAGACAAGAGAAAAACAAAAAGGCTGCATCCAGTGTATCCAGCCTAGTTAATTCATTTTAGGCCATCTCAGCTTTGAAAACATTATATAGAAATATAGACTGATCTTTATTCCTATAAATATAGACATATGTGTATAGATAGATAAATAGATGCAGATGTATAGAGACAGAGGCACCCCAAATAGTTAATCTATATCACTGCTTTAGCAGTAAATAACTTGGAATACTGTGCTCTCCCTTTATGTCTGAGTCATCTTGTATTATTGGATAAGATATTGATTCAACTGGAGTTAGAAAAACCCAGGTGGTTCTCTGATGCTTATCATGTACACATATTGCCTAGCACCTACTGAATATTACTTCATTCTCTTCTTTTCTGTAATAGTCTTTTAACCACACAATTAATAGTGTACCCAGAGGTGGACAAATGGAAGCTAAATCCACATTATTACAAATTTTTATTATTTCTTTCAGACTGACTTGAAGACATTTCACCATTTTGGGATATAGAATAAGTATATTTGTCTAGTTACACATGGTCAAGCAGAATCATGATGAATTTCAATCTAGTACCTGGTGTGGTTACAATTTCCTTGTAAAATATGTAAGCCTTTGAATGGATTCTAAACAGTAAATATAAATGAATTCTTGTGTGGTTTACTTTCATTTTATGATTCTTTTAAGGTACTCTATTAATACAGATTCATTAATATGGTTTAGGGGAGTTCACAGAAATGAGACTTTACTGAATTTCAGATAAAGAGAGAAAAATACCATGGAAAACATAATCAATATTTAGAGTACATTTGTGTCTGTGATTCACTGAAAATCCACAAACATATAGGATATACAAGTATTCTGTATAAGGTATAAAGATAAGTTTGGAAGGCCTTCGGGCAACTGAGCTCAACACAAAAAGAAATTGACATACCAAAAGTTCAGTTTATATAATCTGTTATTAATTGCAAATTACAATAATATAAATAAAAACTATAAAGAATACAATCTATAATTAATGTATGTCATCTGTTATAATTTGTCCTTAAATATTTACTGAGTTACTTCTATAATTATTCTTATTGTAGGTTTAAGTGCTAGACATCAACATAAGAGAGAGCCATCCTCAAGGAGATTTTAATCTAGAGGAAAGGTGGGTGTGAAGAAACAGATGTAAAAAAAATATACAAAGAGATTATAATCTGCTCCAATCAATGCAGCAATGAATTAACTAGGCAATTAGTAGGAAGTTCCTAGAATTCTGAGATTCTAGTATAAGCATGATTATAACTCAGATTATTCAGTCTATCAAAAAAGGATCACCAAAAAACTAATGATAATCATATGAAGCTAATGACATGACATATTAATCCTTTAACCACATCATTGGAAGTTGAGGAAATCAAGGTCTTAGATTTACTTTGTATTGTGGCTTGTGAAATAGATTTTTGTATCTTTGTTTCCCCTAGCTGCTACTTCTGCTCCTTTTAATAAAATTTTAGAAGAAATAAGCACAAGGCTTGTGTGGGTTAGTACTAATGTCATTAATAAATATTTGCGTACTACTCCAGTGTTATCTCATGCTAAATTTCCTAACTGATTGCAACTTATCCAAGTAAGTTAACAACCAATCATCCAGCATGGTCTTAATTAGTTTGTGAACTTACCTACAACAGAGAGATAACACTTGGGATGGAAGCGCCTGCTGAACTCTGTGATATGAGGTGTCTGTCTTTTGGCACAAATCCAATACTTAATTAACTTGTCATCTTTTATTATGTCTCTGCAAAGCATCTAAACTATCTCAAAGCCAAACTTTAATTTAATCAAATACAGCTATCATATTTTTTTTTCTTTTTAACTTACATTGTTTCTCAACCTGTGAGGCTGTTTTGTCCTTCTTATAGCTAAAGTTTAGGTAAGTCTAACTCATAGTAATCTTAAATAGATTAAGCAAAGCAAAACCAAATGGATGTGATTCTACTTTACCTAGCATTACATTTGTAATTATTCTCTTCACTCAGGCCCCAAAACTCAGAAATTTAAATACTTTGAGCAATGTTTTGTCTGAAAGAATCAGAACTACAATACAAGTGTATTTAGAATGACAACACAGCATAGTGTAATTATATAATCTGAGGTCCTGTACAAAAGTTCTATTTCACTATAATTTTTAGAACTATTTAAGAGTGTGTGTGAGTGTATATGTCTGTGTGTGTGTACCAGTCATAATAAATATTTTCTTTCAGGAGTCTTTCATGAGTCTAGAACCCTAAGAAAAGCTTCAATTCAGGGTTCTCTAAGTGTCATGGTGCTTAACTCAGATATGACCCTTTTGACTAAAGTTAATTTACAAATATCTATGAGCAATTTTATAACATCTCTTAATTTGCTTGTTTATGAATGGTTTTATAATGCATAATATTAAGAAGAAAAATATAGTTAGCATTTTCTTAGCCAATAGTCCTTTCTATTCATTGCAATTTCTATCAATTCTTCTGTGGTAATAGGTCCTTGAAAATAATTAATTCCCATTTGCTATTTCAGACCCAGTGGTGACAAGAAGAGTAAACCAGTTGCAGTCCTTTCTGGAAAGACAGTCTCAATATTTCATAGGAAACTTGTACACAACTCATGAGTGTGCAAATTTTCCCACTGCAAAATACACATGTTAAACAGGCACCTGTAGATGACATCTGTGGCAGTTGAAAAGCTCAATGTCTTTCAAGATGTAAAAGATACCCTATTATGATCTGAGTTTTTTAAAACATGTATTGTCTACTTTTCCTTTCCTTAAAGCTGGAGTGATGAGTGCTATATAATTAAAAATGTACTTAAATACATGGTATCACGTAAGTTGATGTCACACATAAAAAGACAGAACAGGATGAATAAATCTGCTACCTGTATAAATTGTGTGAGAACATAAAATTCCCTAAATCCTATAAATGCCATTGCCAACATATTGTAAATGTAACACAAATGCATTTCTGAGTTGAAAGAGTCTGGCTTTCCCAATTATAAGACATGACTCAATAGGCGTGGTACTTCAGAAGTTACCCTTCAATATTCAAGCAGGAAATTGCTAGATTACTGCTCCACAATGACTGGAAAATTATGGAACTGTTCAACTTGCCATTATAATGAACTGTCTGAGGCCTTAATAGCTTTGACTTTTAGAAAAATTTTACATTGTAAACTCACTACGATTTTTCTGGGATTTTTTACCTTTGTTTATAAGGACCTTTTGTCTAGGTCAGGAGCATGAGTGAGATGGCACCAAAGAGTATACAATGCTTTTATTCATCCACATTTCCAGATGTAGAGGATTTTATGAATCAAAATAAGTGTTAAAATAAATTACTGAACAATGCAATTTGTTTGGCCCTAATACTTATTTAAGGATAAATAATGCAATTTATCAAATTTCTATATTTTCTAGACAATAATGGATAACTAATTTGGATCTTCAATGAAATGAATCTATTAATCATCAGTTCCACTGACCTTTTTGAGATACATATTTGCTTAGTAGACTTTCAGAGTTCCAACAGGCTGAGGAAAAATGTGATGTGCATAACAGGTGAATAAATTTTTGACCAAATAAATGTAAAAATTAATGACAAATGGATATTCAGAGTTTATACTCACTTCAGTAAAATCTATGTCAGGCTTATTTCATTACAGATTTGCCATTCTTCTTTGAGGTAGAAATCTCACTTGATTATAAGAAGAGGAAAGTAATATGGTACAAATGGATTTATGCTACAGAATGTATTATCATATGTGATTTCTTTATTTTATAACAACAGATCAAGCCACAAGTGCTAGTAGGCTTTAGATAACCAGAGTATAATCAAAATAATGATTTTGATTAAAAATTAAATCAAAATTTAATTCTCATAATAGTGGTTTATAAAATTCTCAAGAATAAGTACATGGTTTACATATCCTGCTATAATACTGAGGTAATTTCCCCCAATTCTGGTTTCTAAGTAAACATTTTTGAGTAGAAAACAATGATTCCTGTTATCTATATTAAATATAATTAGTATTTAGATATAAATATTTGATATTTTACCTTAGATATTACATTCCTTATGTGTCAATTAAAATATGGTTAATATAATGCATTTTTAATATAACACTTAGTTGATCTAGGACTATTTGAGGAAAAAACACCTATAATTGAGAAAAAAATAATTTATTTTTACATAATCTAATATTCAGTTATTGGCTATAATCTGAATTTAGGAATCACTTTCAAAATGCCAATACTATTAAGAATATATCTACATCTGTATCTATTCTTGCATACAAACGGTTGAACCTAAGTTACTAAACACTTGAACTAATTTTGTGTCTTAAAATATTTTAATGGTGAGATGGACCCAACATGGCAGTGTGAGTAGGGCAGTGGGAATCTCCTCCCGAAAACATATATATTTTTGAAAATACAACAAATACAACCAATCCTAAAAGAAAGACCAGAAGACACAGGACACCAGCCAGACTACATCCACACGTGTGAGAGCCCAGCACCCGGTGAAAGGGGTAAGATACAACCCCTGGCCTGGTGGGACCCGAGCACACCTCCCCCCAGCCCAGGACTGCTAAACACCTAGCCCCAGCCACCCGCACCAGAGCGCAGATACAGTGCATGCGTGGAGGGCTGGAAACTAGGGAAACAGGGCAGCAAGACCTCTGAGTGGGTTGCGAAGCTGATGCCCCTGTGACAAAGAAAAGTGAGTGCTTTTTGAAAGTCTTAAAGGGACAGGGACATAACAGCTGGACTGAAACAACACAGGTTACAGCCCAGTGGCTGGAAATTACAGGGAAAACCGGGTGCACTAACTCCCTGGGCAACAGCTCTGAGACCCCTCACAGAGGTAAACAGTGAAACAGCCCCCATGTCCATTACCCCTCCGGGCACTGAGAAAGCAGAGAAGCAGCCTAAGGCAGACCATGCCCTTAGAAAGGGAGATTCCCTCCAAACTAGCCAGGCAAGACACAAAGACC
Organism: Manis javanica; assembly: GCF_040802235.1. NCBI lineage: Eukaryota > Metazoa > Chordata > Mammalia > Pholidota > Manidae > Manis > Manis javanica. The sequence continues at coordinate 120,465,655 of NC_133160.1, read as the reverse complement.
CAGTCTACACGCAATTACCCAACACAAGCCACTAGGGGTCACAGTTGTAACAGTAAAGAAAGGCCAGTAGCAAGTGAAAAGTTTGGCCCTCCCAGCTGACAGTCAACAGCACCTGTCAATATGAAAAGGCAAAAAAATATGATCCAGACAAGACTAACCCAGACAGCTTCAGCATCTGCTACATCTTCCCCTGAGAAGGAACCTGGGGAGATAGATTTAACCAGTCTTCCTGAAAAAGAATTCAAAACAAAAGTCATAACCATGCTGATGGACTAGCAGAGAAATAAGCAAGAACTATGGAAGGAGAACACAGAAATAAAACAAGCTCTGGAAGGACTTCAAAACAGAATGGACGAGATGCAAGAGACCATTAATGGACTAGAAAACAGAGAACAGGAACGCAGAGAAGCTGATGCAGAGAGAGATAAAAGGATCTCCAGGAATGAAAGAATTCTAAGAGAGCTGAGTGACCAATCAAAACAGAACAATATCTGCATTATAGGGGTACCAGAAGAAGAAGAGAGAGAAAAGGGGATAGAAGTGTCTTTGAAGAAATAATTGCCGAAAACTTCCCCAAACTAGGGGAAGAAATGGCCTCTCAGACCACAGAGGTACACAGAATTCCCATGACACTGGATCCAAGGAGGGCAACACCAAGACACATAATAATTAAAATGGCAAAGATCAAAGACAAGGACAAAGTAATAAAGGCAGCGAGAGAGAAAAAAAAGGTTACCTACAAAGGAAAACCCACCAGGCTATCATCAGACTTCTCAACAGAAACCCTACAGGCCAGAAAAGAATGGCATGATATACTTAATGCAATGAAACAGAAGGGCCTCAAACCAAGACTACTGTATCCAGCATGATTATCATTTAAATATGAAGGAGGGATTAAACAATTCCCAGACAAGCAAAAGTTGAGGGAATTTGCCTCCCACAAACCACCTCTACAGGGCATCCTACAGGGACTGCTCTAGATGGGAGCACTCCTAAAAAGAGCACAGAACAAAACACCCAACATATGAAGAAGGGAGGAGGAGGAATAAGAAGGGAGAGAAATAAAGAATCATCAGATCATGTTTATATAGCTCAACAAGCGAGTTAAGTTAGACAGTAAGATAGTAAAGAAGCTAAACCTGAACCTTTGGTAACCACAAACTTAAAGCCTGCAATGGCAATAAGCGGGTACCTTTCAATAACCACCCTAAATGTAAATGGACTGAATGCACCAATCAAAAGACACAGAGTAATAGAATGGATAAAAAAGCAAGATCCATCCATATGCTGCTTACAAGAGACTCACCTCAAACCCAAAGAAATACACAGACTTAAAGTCAAGGGATGGAAACAGATACTTCATGCAAACAACAGAGAGAAGAAAGCAGGAGTTGCAATTCTGATATCAGACAAAACAGACCTCAAAATAAAGAAAGTAACAAAAGACAAAGAAGGACATTACATAATGATAAAGGGCTCAGTCCAACAAGAGGATATAACCATTATAAATATATATGCACCCAATACAGGAGCACCAACATATGTGAAACAAATACTAACAGAACTAAAGGAGGAAATAGAAGGCAATGCATTCATTGTAGGAGACTTCAACACACCACTCACTCCAAAGGACAGATCCACCAGACAGAAAATAAGTAAGGACACAGAGGCACTGAACAACACACTAGAACAGATGGACCTAACAGACATCTATAGAACTCTACATCCAAAAGCAACAGGATACACATTCTTCTCAAGTGCACATGGAACATTCTCCAGAATAGAAACCGTTCTAGGCCACAAAAAGAGCCTCAGTAAATTCCAAAAGATTGAAATCCTACCAACCAACTTTTCAGACCACAAAGGCATAAAACTAGAAATTAACTGTACAAAGAAAGCAAAAAGGCACACAAACACATGGAGGCTAAACAACACGCTCCTAAATAATCAATGGACCAATGACCAAATCAAAATGGAGATCCAGCAATATATGGAAACAAATGACAACAACACAAAGCCCCAACTACTGTGGGACACAGCAAAAGCAGTCTTAAGAGAAAAGTATATAGCAATCCAGGCATATTTAAAAAGGAAGAACAATCCCAAATGAATGGTGTAATGTCACAATTACAGAAATTGGAAAAAAGAAAAACAAATGAGGCCTAAGGTCAGCAGAAGGAGGGACATAATAAAGATCAGAGAAGAAATAAATATAATTGAGAAGAATAAAACAATAACAAAAATCAATAAAATCAAGAGCTGGTTCTTTGAGAAAATAAACAAAATAGATAAGCCTCTAGCCAGACTTATTAAGAGGAAAAGAGAGTCAACACAAATCAACAGTATCAGAAAAGAGAAAGGAAAAATCATGATGGACCCCACAGAAATACAAAGAATTATTAGACAGGACTATGAAAACCTATATGCTAACAAGCTAGGAAACCTAGGAGAAATGGACAACTTCCTAGAAAAATACAACCTTCCAAGATTGACCCAGAAAGAAACAGAAAATCTAAACAGACCAATTACCAGCAACGAAATTGAAGCAGTAATAAAAAAAACTACCAAAGAACAAAACCCCAGGGCCAGAAGGATTCACCTCAGAATTTTAATAGACATACAGGGAAGACATAATACCCATTCTCCTTAAAGTTTTCCAAAAAATAGAAGAGGAGGGGATACTCCCAAACTCATTCTATGAAGCTAACATCACCCTGATACCAAAACCAGGCAAAGACCCCACCAAAAAAGAAAACTACAGACCCATATCCCTGATGAACGTAGATGCAAAAATACTCAACAAAATATTAGCAAACCGGATTTAAAAATACTTCATAAGGATCGTACACCATGACCAAGTGGGATTCATCCCAGGGATACAAGGATGGTACAACATTTAAAAGTCCATCAACATCATCTACCACATCAAGAAAAGGAAAGACAAAAACCACATGATCATCTCCATAGATGCTGGAAAAGCATTTGACAAAGTTCAACATCCATTCATGATAAAAACTCTCAGCAAAATGTGAATAGAGGGCAAGTACATAACAAAGGCCATTTATGATAAACCCACAGCCAATATTATATTGAATAGTGAGAAGCTGAAAGCTTTTCCTCTGAGATCGGGAACTAGACAGGGATGCCCACTCTCCCCACTGTTATTTAACATAGAACTGGAGGTCCTAGCCACGGCAATCAGACAAAACCAAAAAATACAAGGAATCCAGACTGGTAAAGAAGATGTTAAACTGTCACTATTTGCAGATGATATGATACTGTACATAAAAAACCCTAAGACTCCACCCCAAAACTACTAGAACTGATAACAGAATACAGCAAAGTTTCAGGATACAAAATTAACACACAGAAATCTGTAGCTTTCCTATACACTAACAATGAACTAACAGAAAGAGAAATCAGGAAAACAACTCCATTCACTATTGCAGCAAAAAAAATAAAATAGCTAGGAATAAACCTAACCAAAGAAGTGAAAGACTTATACTCAGAAAACTACAAGTCACTCTTAAGAGAAATTAAAGTGGACACTAACAGATGGAAACGCATCCCATGCTCGTGGCCAGGAAGAATTAATATCGTCAAAATGGCCATCCTGCCCAAAGCAATATACAGATTTGATGCAATCCTTATGAAACTACCAGCAACATTCTTCAATGAACTGGAACAAATAATTCAAAAATTCATATGGAAACACCAAAGACCACGAATAGCCAAAGCAATCCTGGGAAAGAAGAATAAAGTAGGGGGGATCTCACTCCCCAACTTCAAGCTCTACTACAAAGCCATAGTAATCAAGACAATTTGGTACTGGCACAAGAACAAGCCACAGACCAATATTACAGACTACAGAATCCTGACATTAACCCAGATATATATGGTCAATTAACATTTGATAAAGGAGCCATGGACATACAGTGGCAAAATGACAGTCTCTTCAACAGATGGTGCTGGCAAAACTGGACAGCTACATGTAGGAGAATGAAACTGGACCTTTGTCTAACCCCATATACAAAAGTAAACTCAAAATGGATCAAAGACCTGAATGTAAGTCATAAAACCATTAAACTCTTGGAAAAAAACATACGCAAAAACATCTTAGACATAAACATGAGCGACCTCTTCTTGAACATATCTCCCCGGGCAAGGAAAACAACAGCAAAAATGAACAGGTGGGACTATATTAAGCTGAAAAGCTTCTGTATAGCAAAATACACCATCAATAGAATGAAAAGGAACCCTACAGTATGGAAGAATTTATTTGAAAATGACAGATCCGACAAAGGCTTAACGTCCAGAATATATAAAGGGCTCACATGCCTCAACAAACAAAAAACAAATAACCCAATTAAAAAATGGGCAGAGGAACTGAACAGACAGTTCACCAAAAAAGAAATGCAGATGGCCAACAGACACATGAAAAGATGCTCCACATCACTAATTATCAGAGAAATGCAAATTAAAACTACAATGAGGTATCACATCACACCAGTAAGGATAGCTGCCATCCAAAAGACAAACAACAACAAATGTTGGCGAGGCTATGGAGAAAGGGGAACCCTCCTACACTGCTGGTGGGAATGTAAATTAGTTCAACCATTGTGGAAAGCAGTATGGAGGTTCATCAAAATGCTCAAAACAGACCTACCATTTGACCCAGGAATTCCACTCCTAGGAATTTACCCTAAGAACGCAGCAATCAAGTTTGAGAAAGACAGATGCACCCCTATGTTTATCGCAGCACTATTTACAATAGCCAAAAATTGGAAGCAACCTAAATGTCCATCGGTAGATGAATGGATAAAGAAAATGTGGAACATATACACAATGGAATACTACTCAGCCATAAGAAGTGGAAAAATCCAACCATTTGCAGCAACATGGATGGAGCTGGAGAGTATTATGCTCAGTGAAATAAGCCAAGCGGAGAAAGAGAAACACCAAATGATTTCACTCATCTGTGGAGTATAAGAACAAAGGAAAAACTGAAGGAACAAAACAGCAGCAGAATTACAGAACTCAAGAATGGACTAAGAGGTACCAAAGGGAAAAGGACTGTGGAGGATGGGTGGGTAGGGAGGGATAAGGGGTGGGGGAGAAGAAGGGGGGTACTAAGATTAGCATGCATGGGGGGGAGGGAGAAAGGTGATGGCTGTACAACACAGAGAAGACAAGTAGTGATTCTACAACATTTTGCTATGCTGATGGACAGTGACTGTAAAGGGGTTTATAGGGAGGACCTGGTATAGGGGATAGCCTAGTAAACATAATATTCATCATGTAAGTGTATATTAATGATAACAAACAAAAAAAAAGCAATTCCTGTGTGGTGACCTCCAATGAGTTCTACACAATGGTATAAAGGGCATATCAAAGTGTGGGCAAATGGTCTGTTTGTGTTTATACAGAGTATCAAAGCCTAATTTGGCTACCCAGAAAATGAACTAAGATATGATATGAAAAAGAACTTCCAACATCAGCAGCCTCTGGAAGACTCATACCAAAAGATGATCATCATAAAACCCCAACAAAGATCCACGTGCTGCTACAGCTGTAGATACACTCATCCCACCAGTACCTGGACTTGCCATGGGAATGAAGAAGAAGATATCTAGGCTGGCCTGTGCATACAGTAAAACAACAAATTTGATTGGATCTATACTGGTGGAACTCAACCAAGAATTAGGAGAAGTGCAAATTGTAGCGCTCCAAAATCTTACAACTACAGACTATCTACTGTTAAAAGAACATATGGGATGTGAACAGTTCCCAGGAATGGGTGGTTTTAATTTGTCTGATTTCTCTCAGACTGTTCAAGTTCAGGTGGACAATATCCACCATATCAAAGATAAGTTTTCACAAATGCCTAAGGTGCCTAACTGGTTTTCTAGGTTTCACTGGAGATGGCTGGTAATCATAGGTCTGCTTTGGTTATGTAACTGTACTCCTATTATGTTAATGTGTGTACACAATTTAATTAGTAGTTTAAAACCTATACATGCTGAAGTTACTCTAAAAGAAGATATGTCCAAGAAATAATCAATCTTCCCATGTTTTCTTCTGTCTGCTACTTCTATAGCTTTTCTTCTTCCTTCCTAATTACAACCCTTTAGTAGAATTAGTGCCTCATACTGAAAAATACCGAGTATCATAATTATTCCAAGTGATAAAGATACCTCAAGACAAATGCTGGGCATAGAAGCCACAGGGCATAAATCTTCAAAGAAGTAAAAAGCTAACCTTTTCAAACAATATGGCTTCTCTCTCACTTACCAACTTCACATTTCCCTGTATGACCCCGGAAGATGACTGGTTAGCCAGAGGCGGGTAAGATTCCTCAAGGGAGGAACAACCTAAGACAGGCACAGTCGCAGGGGGGCCATCAGGAGAGAAATTGGGGATCAACAGAGATGAGGCTTAGAACCTCACCCCCCCTGTTTTGAGAGAAATTTTCTGCATCCGTGAATGTTTTGTTGCCCTTGTCTAGCTTGGATTAATACTTAGTCTATAAGCACAGGCCTGATCATCTACATTTGCCCTCTTACAGCACTAAACTATGTTTTCCACCTTTATCTTGCATCTACCTACCACTTCAGCATTTTATTAAAAATAGCAATAATAAAGAGAGAAATGTGGTATCCACATATAAATCAAGTATAAAAATCAAACAAATATTCATATTTTAACTGTTTATAGTTCATAATGCATGAGCAAAACTGAAAGTTTCTGTGATGACTGCCCTTGTTTACTGTTCACCATGTAACTTATTCACTATGTAAGAATTTTTTCTCCATGTAAGAACTTGTTCGTTATGCTTCAGAAGATTGGAGACTGATGAATATTAGGCTTGGGGTGGATTAACGATTGTGCATTGAGCACTGACTCCCCTATACAGAATTTTATTGTTGTTAACAATCATTTGATCAATAAATATGAGAGATGCCCTCTCAAAAAAAAAAAAAGTACAGACTTCCAATTGTAAAATAAATAAGTAACCGGGATGTAATGTATAGCATAAGGAATATAGTCAAAATATTATAACAACCTTGTATGGTGATAGCTGGTAGCTAGAATTATCATGTATATAAATGTTGAATCACTGTGTTGTATACCTCACCTGAAACTAATGTAATACTGTGTGTCAACTACCCTTCAATAAAAAATAATTATCTACAAATAAATTATATATATATATATATATATATATATTAATGGTTAATAAAATTGCCACTGTCTTTACACAGAAAGCCATGTCATGGCAATTACTTAAACAAAAGACTAGCAAACTTTCTTGACTTCCTATAGTCAATAGAGTCAATTGAATGCTTTAATGCATCACCCATGTAACTCACATTTGTTGCTAAGGCATCTTTGCCTGAATGGCCAAGAATATTGGGTTTTGGCACCTCACAATTTAGTCTTTACCAGGGAATTGCCTTGGAAGAGAAAGGGCTCACATGGCAGCTTTGGGAGAACCCTCATCCAAAGCCCCATCTAAGGTGGGAGTGAAAAGCCCTAGGCTTCTGATGCCATTTGAGATATTTCCGATGGGTCTTCCCAGCTCCAGAGCTCTCTGAGGGATATGCTGAGCCTAGGCCATTACTGGAACTGAGCTGGAGTTCTCTGCCCTCCCTACGTCCTGCTCCTTCCCTCACCCATCTCAGATGTGTTTCCTGAGAGCAACCACATAAACTTTCTGTACATAGATCTGCCACCCAGTCAATTCCCAGAGAACCCAATTTTAAGATGCCCTTCTATGTTGGACGAGGAAAATAGGAGCACATGTAGAGAGGGCAGATGTGATCTCCGTTTTCCTTACTAGGAGAATGAGTGTGGAGAGAAATGCTTACATGTTTTTCTTTAGGCAGAACAGTTAAGTTAGAGCCAGTCATCAGGACAATAGATAGAGTTACTTCACTTCAATCCAATTAATAGCAAAAATATAAATCAGTATTCTAGGGGGGAAGAAAATGTGTCAAATGAAGAGACTGAAGTATCGAATTAAAACTTGGTGCAGAAATCCTCAGTGGTCATATGGCTGAGCAACTGGAAGGCAATATTCTATGCTGAACACTAGGAAATATTGACCTGTTGGATTTTCATTCAAAATGGTAATTATTTTTACCTACAGAAAACACCTATACTACATAAAGGCAAATGGAAATCATACTTGGTTTAACAAAATGTTCTATATTTCTGAACATGCTTTCAGTTTTCCTGTGTTTGTTTGTTTATTATTCACATATAGTATCAAGCTCTCACAGCAGATGTCAAAGGTTTCAGAAAAAATAATAGAACTTAATGTAGAAAATGTTATTTTTTATTTTCTTCTCAGTGGATTGAGAAAAAAAACACTCCCTGTGTAAATTTAATAACAGAACATCAATATGCAGCCAGAGAAATAGTTTGAGAGCCACCCTATGCCAGCTTAAAAATGTAGAAAGGCTTTGAGAACAGCTAGAATAGCTTGGATGAATGGCTTAGAGATCCTGAGGAAGGAGCCTTCAATTCTATGGTGTCCACCCTGATTACTGACAGGATAAATGATACACATACAACACACACACACACACACACACACACACACACACACACACACACACAGAGACATTCAAAGCTGTCAACTGATTTGTCAACATAGTTAAAAACAATTTTTTCATTGACATCTAAATTTATGTATATGTGTATTGTAAGTTGTATAATTAATCTTTATAAGTAATTTGAAAAAGGGCTATTTGCAAAATAAGTTATTATCCAAAGTAATGTTCCCATAGAAAATACTGATGAAAATCCAAACAGGAAAGGAAAATAATTCAGATAAATGATCAAATTATTCATGCATTTGGCAGAAATCTCTAAAAACCATTGGTGCTGAATACATGTTTTGTCTTTCACTGTTTTATGAAGACTTAAATATATTTAATATGTTCCTCTAAATTATATTATTACATCAGGTGAACATATTGACCATTTAATTTTTAATATCAGTTATAATAGTAAATAACAGGAACGTTTTTGTATGTTTAAAATTGACATAAAAACACTTTCAGTATGTAATACTGAAAAGCACTAATATTCCTTAAATATTTCTTGTAAAATGCTGTCAGTTCTGTAGAAATAAATACCTTACATGATTCCCTTCTAATGAATTATTTTTGCTATTGAAACCACCAACATATTTAGTAACTGCTTTCCAGTGAGAATATAGTAGAATTTATTTCTTTTTTGTTTTATCTAAATCCATATTGCTTAGACATTGCTTTTTGTCTGAATTTTGTTTTTTAAACTTAAATGAGATTGAGGACTGAATAACTGAACCACAAAAGCAAATAACCTTAGAATTAAATCTTAGAAATCTTTCGTGAATTTTGACACAAATGATTTACTAATTACAAAATGGTTTATTATCAGTATATTATAAGTTTTTAAAAAGCACAAATTCTTATTTTAAGCAATTGAAATTGCTCAACAAGTATTTAAAGGAGGAATTTGTATATGGGTCACAATAAAACGTTTTCATTCTAAATGCAACATTTTCAGAGATATTCTGTTTATCCTGGTCATTGAATGCTTACAACTTAGCAAAAAGAAAATCATAAATATACTTTAATATCAGAGCAGAAAATGTTCTTCTATAACCACACATTAGACTCTAAAGAACTTTGATTTACTATTGGTTTTCCATCCCTGTCCTCATTTTAGACTGTGTGATGGCCATTTATTTGAACAAGGAATGCTATATCACCAAAGCAACACAAAGAATGGAGCTGTTAGGCCTCATTTTATGATGCATTAATGTGTTCCTTAGATTCACACACATTGGAGAAAAAAGATATTTTTTAACACTCTATTAAGACTCTATTGGGTCATGGCTACCATGTTCAGCATCTGTGGGACCTGTGAATTATTTATTTTCTATTAAATCATATCTTAACTCTTTTCATATTCATGAGTGAGAATATTGGGAGAGACCTGAATTTCCTGAGAAAGGTAGGATTGTTCTGCAAAAGCCTATAAAAACATTTCTCAAATTGACAATCATGATGTGTAGGAGACAGTGTTGAAACAGATATATGTAAATTGGTGACACAAAAAGTAAATAATTGTGGTGACTATAGAAAATGACAGGTCTTACGAAGAGGGGAATGATCCTTTACCTTTTATCTGAATTAGTTCTCTTCCTGAAAAGATGCATTTAACATTTAATAGGGATCACTATAATGATAAAAGATCACATGAAGCATAGTTATATTATTCTTTGGCAATTACTTTAAAAAATTATATACAATTAATTTGACACAGCTATTTTGTCTTATGCTAATTAAATGCCTAGACACTTGTTCTTGTATGAGATTAGACTATCAGCATTAGTTTAACTCCATTATAGAAGACTGTAATACGGTGTTTATTACTATGTAAATTTGGTTAATTACACACCAACTCAGTTATTTATTGCATTTCAATTAGTATCTTTTAATAGTCACTAAATCTTTAATTAACTCACAAGAATAAGAGGTGTCTTGTTAAATGTAAATTAAATAGATTTAAATAGACAATAGTTTGCAAATGGTAGATTTACTGCTAATGCTATAGAAAACTGTTGCTGGAAGAACTAAATGTACTCGATACCATCTGCCTTCAATCTCTAGGCAAAAAGAAAATTGTTTTTTCCTACAAATTCTTTTCACCCCAAAGCAAAGCAAAGCAAACCCAAAGTATGGCAGGTTTTTGTTTTTTTCCATTTTTGCAAGAGTGGGTTAAATGTAATTTGAATTTTGTCTTATTGTCAATGAAAGAGTCTAACAATCTGGAGAAATACAAAATCTTTAAGTGTTGAATTTCTTCTGAAACGAATGTTAAAAGGTTTAAAAAACAGTCCATGATCAGTGATTTATCTGTCCAGGGGCAGAAGAGAGTCAACTATTACAACTCTTCCCAAAGTGTTCCCTTGTGACCTAACAAGGAAATTAATTAGCAGGGCACCCCTATATGGCAGCTACCAGGACTTCAAGACAACCTGGATGTCAGTGGGCTGACACTGTAACCCAGCTTTGCTTCCTTTTAGCATAAATGGTTCTGCTTTAGCCAGTAGATATCTGAAAGGTGAAATAAAGGTTTGGCTAAGATATAAAGAGAATCTCTTTAATAACAATTTTTATTCCTTGCAAAGGGAGTCAAAGAACATTTAGGGATTCTGTTATTTATATTTTGTGACCGGCAGTGTCTGTCACTGTAAACACTGTAAACAGGTGGAATGGGGATTTGGACATATTTCTCTGCTATTCTCTGCACACTTGTATTTGGAAGGGTTTACAAGAAACGTTTATTCATTGTTTATTTTATTTTATTTTTTTAGTTGTAAGAGTATTTTATTTTATTTTATTTTTATTTGAGAGGGCATCTCTCATATTTATTGATCAAATGGGGCTCAATGCTCAATGCACAATCATTAATCCACCCCAAGCCTAATTCTCGTCAGTCTCCAATATTCTGAAGCATAACGAACAAGTTCTTACATGGTGAACAAATTCTTACATAGTGATTAAGTTCTTATATGGTGAACAGTACAAGGGCAATCATCACAGAAACTTTCGGTTTTGATCACTCACTATAAACTATAAACAATCAGGTAAAATATGAATATTCATTTGATTTCTATACTTGATTTATATGTGAATCCCACATTTCTCCCTTTATTATTATTATTATTTTTTTAACAAAATGCTGAAGTGGTAGGTAGATGCAAGATAAAGGTAGAAAACATAGTTTAGTGTTGTAAGAGAGCAAATGTAGATGATCAGGTGTGTGCCTGTAGACTATGTGTTAATCCAAGCTAGACAAGGGCAATAATACATCCACGGATGCAGAAGATTTCTCTCAAAACAGGGGGGGGTGAGGTTCTAAGCCTCACCTCTGTTGATCCCCAATTTCTCACCTGATGGCCCCCCTGCAACTGTGCCTGTCTTAGGTTGTTCCTCCCTTGAGGAATCTTACCTGTCTCTGGCTAACCAGTCATCTTCTGGGGCCATACAGGGAAACATGTAAGTGAGAGAGAAGCCTTATTGTTTGAAAAGCTTAGCTTTTTTACTTCTTTGCAGATTTATGCCCTGTGGCTTCTATGCCCAGCATTTGTCTTGAGGTATCTTTACCACTTGGAGGAGTTACAGTACTCGGTGAATTCGATATGAGGCATGAATTCTATTTAAGGGTTGTAATTAGGAAGGAAGAAGAAAAGCTATAGAGGTAGCAGATGGAAGAAAACATGGGAAGATTGATTATTTCTTGGACATATCTTCTTTTAGAGTAACTTCAGCATGTATAGGTTTTAAACTACTAATTAAATTGTGTACACACATTAACATAATAGGAGTACAGTTACATAACCAAAGCAGACCTATGATTACCAGCCATCTCCAGTGAAACCTAGAAAACCAGTTAGGCACCTTAGGCATTTGTGAAAACTTATCTTTGATATGGTGGATATTGTCCACCTGAACTTGAACAGTCTGAGAGAAATCAGACAAATTAAAACCACCCATTCCTGGGGACTGTTCACATCCCATATGTTCTTTTAACAGTAGATAGTCTGTAGTTGTAAGATTTTGGAGCGCTACAATTTGCACTTCTCCTAATTCTTGGTTGAGTTCCACCAGTATAGATCCAATCAAATTTGTTGTTTTACTGTATGCACAGGCCAGCTTAGATATCTTCTTCTTCATTCCCATGGCAAGTCCAGGTACTGGTGGGATGAGTGTATCTACAGCTGTAGCAGCACGTGGATCTTTGTTGGGGTTTTATGATGATCATCTTCTGGTATGAGTCTTCCAGAGGCTGCTGATGTTGGAAGTTCTTTTTCATATCGTATCTTAGTTCATTTTCTGGGTAGCCAAATTAGGCTTTGATACTCTGTATAAACACAAACAGACTCTTTGCCCACACTTTGATATGCCCTTTATACCATTGTGTAGAACTCATTGGAGGTCACCACACAGGGAATGCTTTTTACTTTATTTTTTATTTTTCTTATTTTTTTTAAGAGAAAGGAATATTATCAGAAAAGTGTACATCTGTAGCAGATCATCTGACACCGTTTAATTGATGAATATTAAGGATATTTAAAGCATGCATTAATCATAGATTTACAGTTAGTTTTATCCTATCAGGGAGTAATCCCCCTTCTCTTCCTTTCTTTTTTTTTTATCTTTAATCTACACTTATATGATGAATATTATGTTTACTAGGTTATCCCCTATACCAGATCACCCCATAAACCCTTTTACAGTCACTGTCCATCAGCACAGCAAAATGTTGTAGAATCACTACTTGTCTTCTCTGTGTTGTACAGCCCTCCCCTTTCTCCCACCCCCCCCATTCTGCATGCTAATCTTAATACCCCTCTTCTTCTCCCCCCAGCCCTTATCACTCCATACCCACCCATCCTCCAGAGTCCCTTTTCCTTTGGTACCTGTTAGTCCATTCTTGGGTTCAGTGATTCTGCTGCTGTTTTGTTCCTTCAGTTTTTCCTTTGTTCTTATACTCCACAGATGAGTGAAATCATTTGGTATTTCTCTTTCTCTGCTTGGCTTATTTCACTGAGAATAATACCCTCCAGGTCCATCCATGTTGCTGCAAATGGTAGGATTTGCACTCTTCTTATGGCTGAGTAGTATTCCACTGTGTATATATACCACAACTTCTTTATCCATTCATCTACCGATAGACATTTATGTTGCTTCCGATTCTTGGCTATTGTAAATAGTGCTGCGATAAACATAGGGGTGCATCTGTCTTTCTCAAACTTGATTGCTGCGTTCTTAGGGTAAATTCCTAGGAGTAGAATTCCTGGGTCAAACAGTGAGTCTGTTTTGAGCATTTTGATGTACCTCCATACTGTTTTCCACAATGGTTGAACTAATTTACATTCCCACCAGCAGTGTAGGAGGGTTCCCCTTTCTCCACAGCCTCACCAACATTTGCTGTTGTTTGTCTTTTGGATGGCAGCCATCCTTACTGGTGTGAGGTGATATCTCATTGTAGTTTTAATTTGCATTTCTCTGATAATTAGCGATGTAGAGCATCTTTTCATGTGTCTATTGGCCATCTGCATTTCTTTTTTGGTGAACTGTCTGTTCAGTTCCTCTGCCCATTTTTTAATTGGGTTATTTGTTTTTTGTTTGTTGAGGCATGTGAGCCCTTTATATATTCTGGACATTAAGCCTTTATTGGATCTGTCATTTTCAAATAAATTCTTCCATACTGTAGGGTTCCTTTTCATTCTATTGATGGTGTATTTTGCTATACAGAAGCTTTTCAGCTTAATATAGCCCCACTTGTTCATTTTTGCAGATGTTTTCCTTGCCCGGGGAGATATGTTCAAGAAGTGGTCACTCATGTTTATGTCTAAGAGATTTTTGCGTATGTTTTTTTCCAAGAGTTTAATGGTTTCATGACTTACATTCAGGTCTTTGATCCATTTTGAGTTTACTTTTATATATGGGGTTAGGCAAAGGTCGTTTCACTCTCCTACATGTACCTGTCCAGTTTTGCCAGCACCATCTGTTGAAGAGACTGTCATTTCGCCATTGTATGTCCATGGCTCCTTTAGCAAATATAAATTGACCGTATATGTTTGGGTTAATGTCTGGAGTCTCTAGTCTGTTCCACTGGTCTGTGACTCTGTTCTTATGCCAAATTGTCTTGATTACTATGGCTTTATAGAAGAGCTTGAAGTTGGGGAGTGAGATACCCCCTATGTTATTCTTCTTTCTCAGGTTGCTTTGGCTATTCGGTGTCTTTGTGTTTCCATATGAATTTTTGAATTATTTGTTCCAGTTCATTGAAGAATGCTGTTGGTAATTTGATAGGGATTGCATCAAATCTGTATATTGCTTTGGGCAGGATGTCCATTTTGACGATATTGACTCTTCCTAGCTATGAGCATGGGATGAGTTTCCATTTGTCAGTGCTCCCTTTAATTTCTCTTAAGAGTGACTTGTAGTTTTCAGAGTATAAGTCTTTCACTTCTTTGGTTAGATTTATTCCTAGGTATTTTATTATTTTTGATGCAATTGTGAATGGAATTGTTTTCCTGATTTCTCTTTCTATTGGTTCATTGTTAGTCTATAGGAGAGCCACAGATTTCCTATAGCTGTGTGTTAATTTTGTATCCTGCAACTTTCCTGTATTATGATATCAGTTCTAGTAGTTTTGGGGTGGAGTCTTTAGGATTTTTATGTATCATGTCAACTGCAAATAGTGACAGTTTTACTTCTTCTTTACCATTCTGGATTCCTTGTATTTCTTTGTTTTGTCTGATTGCCATAGCTAGGACCTCCAGTACTATGTTAAATAGCAGTGGGGAGAGTGGGCATCTCTGTCTAGTTCCCGATCTCAGAGGAAAAGCTTTCAGCTTCTTGCTGTTCAGTATAATGTTGGCTGTGGGTTTATGATATATGGCCTTTATTATGTTGAGGTACTTGCCCTCTATTCCCATTTTGCTGAGAGTTTTTATCATGAATGGATGTTGAATTTTGTCAAATGCTTTTTCAGCATCTATGGAGAAGATCATGTGGTTTTTGTCTTTCTTTTTGTTGATGTGGTGGATGATGTTGATGGATTTTCACATGTTGTACCATCCTTGCATC
This sequence comes from Manis javanica, assembly GCF_040802235.1. NCBI lineage: Eukaryota > Metazoa > Chordata > Mammalia > Pholidota > Manidae > Manis > Manis javanica. The sequence goes on along the minus strand of NC_133160.1, from coordinate 120,449,993 downwards.
CCTGGGATGAATCACACTTGGTCATGGTGTATGATCCTTTTGATATACTTTTGAATTTGGTTTGCTAATATTTTATTAAGCATTTTTTGATCTACATTCTTCAGGAATATTGGTCTGTAGTTTTCTTTTTTGGTGGGGTCTTTGCCTGGTTTTGGTATTAGGGTGATGTTGGCTTCATAGAATGAGTTTGGCAGTATTCCCTTCTCTTCTATTTTTTGGAAAACTTTAAGGAGGATGGGTATTATGTCTACTCTGTGTGTCTGATAAAATTCTTAGGTAAATTTGTCCAGCCCAGCTGCTTTGTTCTTGGGTAGTTTTTTGATTACCGTTTCAATTTCTTTGCTCATAATTGGTTTGTTTAACTTTTGTGTTTCTTCCTTAGTCAGTCTTGGAAGGTTGTATTTTTCTAGGAAAATGTCCATTTCTTCTATGTTTTCCAGCTTGTTGGCATATAGGTTTTCATAGTAATCTTTAATAATTCTTTGTATTTCTGTGGAGTGTGTCATGACATTTCCATTCTCATTTCTGATTCTCTTGATTTGGGTTGATTCTCTTTTTCTCTTAATAAGTTTGGCTAGGGGCTTATCTATTTTGTTTATTTTCTCAAAGAACCAGCTCTTGGTTTCGTTGATTTTTGCTATTGTTTTATTCTTCTCAATTTTGTTTATTTCTTCTCTGATCTTTATTATGTCCCTCCTTCTGCTGACTTTAGGCCTCGTTTGTTCTTCTTTTTCCAATTTCGATAATTGTGATGTTTGACTATTCATTTGGGATTGTTCTTCCTTCTTCAAGTGTGCCTGGATTGCTATATACTTTCCTCTTAGGACTGCTTTCTCTGCATCCCACAGAAGTTGGGGCTTTTTATTGTTGTTGTCATTTGTTTCTATATATTCCTTGATCTCTATTTTAATTTGTTCATTGATCCATTGATTTTTTAGAAGCATGTTGTTAAGCCTCCATGTGTTTGTGAGCCTTTTTGTTTTCTTTGTAGAATTTATTTCTACTTTTATACCTTTGTGGTCTGAAAAATTGGTTGGTAGAATTTCAGTATTTTGGATTTTGTTGAGGCTCTTTTTTTGGTCTAGTATGTGGTCTATTCTGGAGAATGTTCCATGTGCACTTGAGATGAATGTATATACTGTTGCTTTTGGATGTAGAGTTCTATATATGTCTAATAGGTCCATCTGCTGTACTTGTTGTTCAGTGCTTCCATGTCCTTACTTATTTTCTGCCCAGTGGATCTATCCTTTGGGGTGAGTGGTGTGTTCAAGTCTCCTAAAATGAATGCATTGCAGTCTATTTCCCTCTTTAGTTCTGTTAGTATTTGTTTCACATATGCTTGTGTTCCTGTGTTGGGTACATATATATTTAGAATGGTTATATCCTCTTGTTGGTCTGAGCCCTTTATCATTATGTAGTGTCCTTCTTTATCTCTTGTTACTCTCTTTGTTGTGAAGTCTATTTTGTCTGATATTAGTACTGTACCCGCTGCTTTCTTCTCACTGTTGTTTGCCTGAAATATGTTTTTCCATCCCTTGACTTTTAGTCCGTACATGTCTTTGGGTTGGAGGTGAATCTCTTTTAAGCAGCATATAGATGGGTCTTGCTTTTTTTATGCATTCTATTACTCTGTGTCTTTTGATTAGTGCATTAAGTCCATTTACATTCAGAGTGACTATTGAAAGATATGTACTTATTGCCATTACTGGCTTTAAATTCATGGTTACCAAAGGTTCAAGGTTAGCCTCTTTAGTATCTTACTGCCTAACTTAGCTCACTTATTGAGCTGTTATATTCACTGTCTGGAGATTCTTTTCTTCTCTCCCTTCTTATTCCTCCTCCTCCTTTCTTCATATGTTGTGTGTTTTGTTCTGTGCTCTTTTTAGGAGTGCTCCCATCTAGAGCAGTCCCTGTAAGATACCCTGTAGAGGTGGTTTGTGGGAAGGAAATTCCCTCAGCTTTGGCTTGTCTGGGAATTGTTTAATCCCGCCATCATATTTAAATGATAGTCGTGCTGGATACAGTATCCTTGGTTCAAGGCCCTTCTGTTTCATTGCATTAAATGTATCATGCCATTTTCTTCTGGCCTGTAGGGTTTATGTCGAGAAGTCTGATGTTAGCCTGATGAGTTTTCCTTTATAGGTGATCTTTTTCTCTCTAGCTGCCTTTAAAACTCTTTCCTTGTCCTTAATCTTTGCCATTTTAACTATTATGTGTCTTGGTGTTGTCCTCCTTGGATCCTTTCTGTTGGGGGTTCTGTGTATTTCCGTGGTCTGTTCAATTATTTCCTCCCCCAGTTTGGGGAAGTTTTCAGCAATTATTTCTTCCAAGATACTTTCCGTCCCTTTTCCTCTCTCTTCTTCTTCTGGTACCCCTGTAGTATGGATATTGTTCCTTTTGGATTGGTCACACAGTTCTCTTAATATTGTTTCATTCCTGGAGATCCTTTTATCTCTCTCTGTGTCAGCTTCTATGCGTTCCTGTTCTCTGGTTTCAATTCCATCAATGGCCTCTTGCATCTTATCCATTCTGCTTATAAATCCTTCCAGAGTTTGTTTCATTTCTGTAATCTCCTTTCTGGCATCTGTGTTCGCCTTCCAGACTTCATCCCATTTCTCTTGCGTATTTCTCTGTATCTCTGTCAGCATGTTTATGATTTTTATTTTTAATTCTTTGTCAGGAAGACTGGTTAGGTCTGTCTCCTTCTCTGGTGTCTCTGTGATCTTGGTTTGCCTGTAATTTTGTCTTTTCATGGTGATAGGAATAGTTTGCAGAGCTGGGACTTGTGACGGCTGGAAGAACTTCCCTTCTTGTTGGTTTGTGGCCTTCCTCTCCTGGGAGAATAGCAACCTCTAGTGGCTTGTGCTGGGTAGCTGCATACAGACAGCTGCATACAGACACTGCCTGGCTGCTATGGCATTTATCTCCACTGTAGCTGTGGGTGTGGCCTGGCTCAGGATGCTGCTCCAAAGTGTTGGAGTTGCATTGGAGGTGGAGTGGCCAGGAGGCTATTTATCTCCATAAGGGGCCTCTGTGCGCCCTGGAGCCCAGGGGATTAGAGTGCCCAGAGATCCCTGGATTCCCTACCTCTGGACTAAGTGTCCCGCCCTGCCCCTTTAAGACTTCCAAAAAGCACCTGCCAAACAAAACAATGACCACACACGAAAAAAAAATGGCGTTTCGGTTTTCTTTATTCTCCAGCGCCAGCCTCGGGCACCCGCTCACTGGACTTGCTGCCCTGTTTCCCTAGTATTGGGGTCCTTATCCCTTTAAGACTTCCAAAAAGCGTTCGCCAAAATAAAACAAAAACAAAAAATAAAACAAAAAAAAATGGCAGCTCACTTTTCTTTTGTTCTCCGGCCCCAGCCTTTGATACCTGCTCTCTGGTCTTGCTGTCCTGTTTCCCTAGTATTGGGGTCCCTGTCCCTTTAAGAGTTCCAAAGAGGACTTGCCACTTCAAAAGAACAACAGAAAGAAAAAAAGAAAAGGAAAAAAAGGTGGCCGCTCACTTGTCTTTTGTGCTCCAGCACCGGCCTCTGGTACCCACTCACCATTCTTGCTGTCCTGTTTCCCTAGTATCCAGGGCCCCGTGCATGCACTGTGTCTGTGCTCAGTTCTGGATGGCTGGGGCTGGGTGTTCAGCAGTCCTGGGCTCCTTCTCCCTCCTGCTCAGACCTATCTCCTCCCTCCAGGAGCTAGGGGGAGGGGTGTTCAGGACCCACTGGGCCAGGGTTTGTATCTTACCCCCTTTGCGAGGAGCTGGGTTCTCTCAGGTGTTGATGTGGTCTGGATGTCATCCTGTGTCCTCTGGTCTTTATTCTAGGAAGAGTTGTCTTTGTTGTATTTTCATAGATATATGTGGTTTTGGGAGGAGATTTCTGCTGCTCTACTCATGCCGCCATCCTGGCTCCGCCACATCATATCTACATTTAAAATACATCCATAGAAATACACATTTCAACAGCATTTTGAAAATTGTTAAAGGTGATTATTTTTATTTAATGATGTGAATTTTAATTCAAATGCCTCAAAGCAAAGTGTTGAAATGGAAGTTTCAGGCTTTACTCCCGATAGGGCCTGCTTTTGTGGACCTCCAAACACTCAAAGTACTTCTGCAGTATATAATCCCTGAGTATATGGTTGAAATAATTTTATTGTCAATATCTCTGTGCTAAAAGTACATTTTAAAATGTTTTAATCTATTAATACTTGAAGTCAGCTTGTCAAATCACTAACAAAAAAATATTCCAAGTGTTATTTTTTACCCTCTTCAGAATGAACCTCTTATTTTAAAGAGGATTCTTTTATGAGGTTGATGTACTACTGGAGACAAATTTTACCTAATAATTCATTTTTTGATTGTTCTTTTACTTGTGATTTTTGGGAACACACTTAAAATAATGGTTATTGAAAGTTTTATCATTTATACCATGCTACACTAAGCAGATTTTTAAAAGAAAATGTTTATGATGGCTTACTTTCTTAGTATTGTTTTTTAACGTGAATTGAATCTCTGAATTTTAAATGACATAGCTAGGCAGAAAGAGATGAGGGTGATGAAAAAGAGAGGATCCACCAAAAATGACTCAGGGAATTAATCAGATAAAGCCAGAGAGCAAGAAATGACTCAGAGAGTTAAGTAGATGAGGCCACAAGGTCCAAGAGTGACTCAGTAAATGTCCAGGGTCTCCCCAGATAAGAAAGATCAGAAGCACAAGCACAGCACAGCCTATGGCCTCATTTCAACAATCAGAACAGGCCTAGAGGGCTAAAAGCTGTCAATCAAAGACTTCTCTGTCCTGCCAAAACATCATAAAAGAAGCCTCAGAATGAGCACCCAGGCCTGTCTAACCACAGGTAGGCCCACACTGCTACTCTGTACAGAGTGCATTAAAACTGACTTTGCTTTCTTGACATTGGTTTCATGTCTCACTCTGACTACCTTGCAACACTGAGCCAAGTTCCTTCCTTCATTACTAACACTATGACCACCAGTATAATGGAAGTGTGACTCCTTAATTTATGCAGCCACAGTCCTGCTAGGAAAAAAAAATAAAGTAGGTTGTATTGTCCTGCCCAGTTCAGTGTAGGATGAAAAGAAGTTAAGTGATCTGGACAAATGAATATACAGAGCCAATATTTGATACTTTTCATATAACTCTTTAAGAGGAAACAAATTTATTCTATATTCTGCATAATTACATAGCTATTGCTCATGTTACCTTTGCAGCATCTAAGGAAACAAAGTGGCACAGAAAGTTATAAAACAGCAGAAATCTCTAATGTTGATGCAAATGCATAAATGGTGTCCTCAGCTAAGCTACCTCAATTTGTAAAGTGATAAACACTTTAAACACTTGTTAAATATCAGTTTCCCAGCTTTTGAAAGTTAATTGATCAAATGAGAATAAGATAGTGGATTTAATAAGAATTTTAATAAGCCACCTTTCCTTTCCTTTCCCTCTAGTAAAACTCTATTTTTTGAGAGCGACAGCTCTGGCTTTCTGAGTTCAGTAATCTTGAGACTATAAACTGTTAGAAATGTTAGGTAGAAAGATAGACATGAGGAGCTGGAAAAGGGGAAAATAAGGCTCAAAGAAAAATCCTCCCAAGCTCTTCCCAGGTGGGGGGACCTGACTGAAGACAATAAAGGCTTTGCAGGGACATAACTTTCTCCCAACCAGCAAATAGGAATGACCAAGATCACAGTTCAGCCTGGAGAAAGGACGTGCTCAGAGAGGGAAGACTGTACAGAAAGACCTGTAAATCAAGTAGCCCACTCAAAGAGATGCCTCCTATCCAGAATGCAATATATAAGCCTCCCACCTAACAGATCAAGGCCTTTGTCTACCTTGAGCTCTGGCCCGCTCCTCACTTGGAGTGGATTCAAATGAAACATTCTGCTCCACTATTGTATCTCTGCCTTTCAATTCTTTGTTGTGGTGGGGACAAGGACTGAGGAGAACCAACTCAATCCATAACAAAATGAGAGAAAAATATGACTGAACACCTGCCACCTTACTGACTGCCACCTGTTGATTCACCTGCTTTGGTAAATAAGTGGGCTTCTTTGTCCTTCCAAATCTGTATGTTCTAAAGCTGGGAGCTCCACATGTCAATGTGGATCAACTTTATAGAGATGGAATAAAAAGAAGACTTCTTGTGGAAAATGCTTTTGTTAAAACATAATTTACAAATGATTATTGATATATTCATCTCTAGTAACTGGTAATACTATCCACTGGTCAGATCATTGTAGAAACTGAATATAGCTATTTTCTTAGTTTGCCACTTGATTCTGCATACTTCAAGAGGCCTTGATGTGGGGCTGAATTTTTCCAAATATGAAGTACATAACTACCAACCTTAAGGTAAAAAGTAGAAAAAAATTTTTGATATATTTTATCATAGTTGTCCTTTTCTGTCTAGTATTTATCACTTATTTAGCTAGCACACGATTCGTTTTTTTCCTGTTAGTCTCCATGGAGACAACAGGGACAAAGGTCATGGCTTCACAAAGCACTTCCTCAGGTAATTGCTCAATTTTCATAGCTTTCAAGCTGTTACTAGTGAAGAGTTAGGTTATGTTCCCTTCAGCTATCTATCATAGATGTTTGCTAACTCATCCATTTCAAAATGACCTGAGAAGCTTTAGAAATTGGAAGCTATCAAAACTTATGTAGTTTTACTGGTTCATATGTGAGTAAGATAGAACCAGAGAATTTCTTTAGCATATTGTTCATGTGGAAGTAAAAATAATTTTTATGATGAGGCCCATTTACTATTTCTTTCAGCAAATAGTCACCTGTAGAAAATGATGGTATTTTACTAACTCAGGGTAGCATTAATCACTCAGTTTTCTTACAGTGGACAATATGTCATAGAGTTAGTTTTGGCAAAGAAAGGATAAAAGCAAGATCCCCCAAAATTATTTTCTCATCTCTGCCAGTGAACATTGTGACAGGTTCACACTGTTTCCTTAATTTTTCTATACCAATGTACAGGCCATAATTCCATAATAAACTTCCACGCATATAAAATACTTTAAATGGAACATTTGCCTATGGATATTAAACTGTGAAAGCTTTTGGTTCAGCCTCGTGTATCCCTGGACTTTCTTTATTCTGATGTATAACTAAAATGGGAAATATTCATTGGTCACTTCTCAAGAACAGAAAGGTCTTTCATTGGTAGTTAAATCAATTAATGATTTACTGATGACTTTTCATTAAAAAGTGACTTAATTCAGAAGGTCAGTGGAAAAATAACACACAGCCTAACCTTGTTTAAAAATAAACTGTGTTTAAAAATTTTTTATGAATGTGGGTAAAATTGCAGTATTTCCAGAACCTCTCCTCTGATTTTAGTGCATCTCCAAACAATGGGTGTTTCCAGTGGGTGTGGAGAAGTGGTCCATTCCATATCAATAGGTAATTACAAGGGCAAGGGAGGGCTTATCTGGACCAGAGAGGTTGGGTGGAGGCCTCTTCTTCTGCAGCCCAGACGTGAGGGACACAGGAGAGCAGAAGTGGACTGCTTGTAGGAAATACATGGGTTTCTTCCACTTTACTTTTCCCTTTGACTGATTTTGGTTTCAAAGGTATTTTGCCCCAGGATTTTCCCCCAGAGTTACAATGACGAAGGCATTGTAATATTTCCTTCACACTATGAGAGTCTCAATGCAAAATGTCTAGCTTCTGGCTATGAGTCCTAATGATATTTTTTGTATGTACCATTGTTTATACTTAAGATTACTTGGAGTAGGGAAACAGTCATTTATTTTTAATTGAGAAAGATAAAACCATACTCTTTCATATCAGATAAATTGGAATTTTAGCACCTGACAAGTCAAACAACTTAACTATTTCCTGTTGAACTTATATTAATGTAATAAAATGTACTGTAAGTGCAATATATAAATGCATTGTTGGTGTTAGGATGAAATGCTTTTCACTATTAAATTTTGATGCATTTTGATACAAGTGTCAATAATCAACTGGGGACCAGTAAATCAGATATTGTTACATTTCTTTTCCTTCAAATAATTATTTTAACTAAAGGCTTATCTTTATAATTTTGTGGCATTAAAAAAATTTATCCATGTAATCCATTTATCTTTAAAAATACTTGGTGAATTAAAATAAAAAAGTTATTTTAAAAAGTCTTCAAGATCAGAATTACATTTTTCTCAGAAAGGAAAATCTTACTATATTTCTATATTTCTATTATATTATTTATTTGTTCCTAAAATTTCATTTAAAAATTTCAGAATGCTTGCATTTTTATAATGCTTTCCTTTGCTTTATGTGAATTTAAAAATTCCATTCTAATTTTATTCTAAATTCTATTTAAAAATTTAAAAAGACAGGATTTTTTTATTTACAGTTGATTATTACACAGAAATTATATTGGTGTATCTGTATGAGACACACAAAAAAACTACCATTAGCTTTAATTTTCCCACAGTAAGGGAGTCTGTCAGACTGTTCACCTTTAATGTCCCTAACCCTGGCTAGAGAAAATCACCTACTTTTAAATTAAATTTAACCTTTCTGAGCATTAATTATTTACGCAACAATTTCCTTTCTGAGTATTCAAGTATGGTATTACACACTCTGGCTTTCATGACAATGAATAATTACAAAATGGGGGCTGAAGGCTTTGAATCCTCCTGGTTGAACTGGTTTTAAGGAGTTTCTGTTTTAGTTCTTTTATCTGTATGGCACAAAAAAAAGTCATGTTTCAGCATTATAAATTTCTAATCAAATGGGTTTTTGCATGAAAATTATAGTGATAATGTAAAATGGTAATGATAAAAATATGTATTTATTTTTTTATGCGCAGGGTAATCAAGTGATGTCAAGTCTATGGTTCAAATGTGAATAACATGATAACTTTTATAAGTAAATTGTCATTGTCATATTTTTGAAATTTTCATGGTTTGCTCAATGTACTAAAGTTAATTTTCTTATTGTCCCAGAGTGGAACCACTTTAGTGAAAAAGAATGAGACATGATAATTTGCTGTCAAAATTACAAAGTCCAGCCTCTCAGCTAATTCCACTCTGGGGCCTAATTCCCTGAAAGCCTGACTAGTGTAGGGAGGGAGTCAGGCACTGGGACTCCAGCAAAGCTCCCTGGTGGTTCTAAAGCACCATTGGTTCTTTAAGTTCTTTTGAAACAGGGTTCTTAACCTGGCTGCACTTTGGAAAGATGTAAGAAACTTTGAGGAACATGATGCCTGGGCGCTACATACAGATATTCTAATTTAACTGTTACAAAATGTGGCCTGAGCATCATGATTTTTAAAGTTCTACTAGATGGTTCCATGGGCTGAACACCTGCACATTCTAGCATCTCTTTATGTTGGGGTCCAGAGGGGAGCCCATTGCTGGAGTCTACTCTTAGTACAACTCCTGGACCTTGCTGCTCAATCTCCTTATAGCATCACCTCATGCCCTCTACCTTATCTGCCTGTCTTTATTTTGACACTTCTCAAGTGTGACTCATGTTTTCCCTTTGAAATCTTGGGAAACATCCTGCCCTTTTGACTTATCCTAGGACTCCCTTCCATGTGATGCTTGCTTCCCACATGGCTGCATAAGTAGTCAGATCTTGTAGGTTTCCACCAAACATGAACAGGACAAAACAGAGGCTGATCTTCAATCCTGAAAACTCAGTGTGGCAGGCTTAGGACCAGACTGGAGAACTTCTATGGCAACCCAACCCCCCAGGAATCCTTGAATTGATATAAACTCCTGAACCAAAGTTTTTCATTAATTCCTCAGCAAAACTTGACAAATATATCCATTATCATTATCTGATATAAAGATACAACCGTTTACTTCCTAATTCTGCCTTTACTGCCCTGTGGGAAAAGTTTTCTTAGTTTGGTAAATCTTTCTTGTATTGTAGTTTTTCCAGGTGCTTTCTTCTATTCTTCATTGATTTACTCTATCTCAACACCTATGATTAACATTCCCTTACTTTTATCCATAAATTTTACCATCTGGTTGGTAAAATAATCATGTGGGGTAAATGGAAGCTTTCATCCAGAATTTCCCACCTGGCCTTAGCCCATTTTACATACCCATGGATGTTTACCACAGCAGAACCTCTGGAGGATCCTGGAAGGGGTGGAGAGAAAACAGCCATTCTTTCCTCCCCTCCATTCCTGGTGAAAGGGCAAGCTCCCAGATTCTATTTCAGCCAATTGGGACCTGGATCCTATTTCAGCCAATCGGGACCTGGATCCTATTTCACCCAATCAGAGCTTAGTCCCTCTCCCCGCTCCAGTCAGCAAGAAATACACCCACCACCCCTGGACCCTGCCAATTGACCAAAGCCACGACTCATCACTCCCTCAAACCACCCTGGAAACCCATAAAACCTTTGTTCTGGGGAAAACGCACTCTCTCTGGCACCTGGCCACTGTGTTGGCACGGGTGTGAGATTGAGCTCGGGCTAGCTCGAATAAAGGCTCTTTACTTTTGCATCCGTGTTGGCTCCTTGGTGGTCTCCTTGGGATTCGTGACTTTGGGCACAACATTGGTAGGTACTAAAGGGACTGGTGCTTGCCAGTCACCAGGGACCCATCCATGGAGTTCCTTGTGGAAGGGGTGGGTGGGAGAGGAGAGATCCCACCTGGCCAGAGGGGACCAGCAGAGCCAGGCCTGGCTAGTGAACCTAAGTGAGCTGTGAGAAATAAAAACCCTTCCTCCCAACCTGCCCTTCCCCTTGTCCTCCTTCGGTTTTACTAAATTAATAAGGAACTCTCTCCAGGAGGAAAACCCTCTTCCCCCTGGCACTGCAAACCCGTTTTAGTTTCTGTTTACTAAAACAATACCTTACTAAGTTGCTTCTAGTTTTTGTTGTTTTCAAGTCTTTGACTTGCTACATTCTGTAGCTTCAGCTAAGAATACTGAAATTTTCTTTCATCAAAGCTTCACAACCTAATTTCTGAATACTATAGAATAGCATACTCACAATGGAACTACAAAGAGTCATTCAACTGAAATACTCATCATGTAAGCTTTGTAGATTCATGGTGAATGTAAAATTCTTTGAAATACTGAATTATATAGCTATAGATTAGAGTCGGTTGCCTTCAATTTCTTTCAATGAATGTGAAATTATTTACTCCACCCTGAAGTCCTAACAAGTTGAAGTAATTCAGCCTTTATAGTATAAAACTTCATAAGGAGATTTGTGCTACTTTGGGAAAAAGGAAAAGATTAAGTCCTTGTTTCTTGGTTTTAAAGACTTTTGTTTGTTTTTTAATTCTTTTTTATGTAAGACCATTTATTAAACAAGTTAAATAAAAGGCTATTTATTTCATCTTATTCATTAATGATTAAATAAAAGGGGAGGTATTTGATATTTTTTTAAATGGCTTCCTTTCTATACTTCCTTTCTATGGCTTCAATTGACCAATATACTGAAAGCTGTATCAAAATTAGTAGTATTTTTTCTCTAAAAATGAAGTGGGTTTAACAACTCCTTGACAGTATAATAAGCAAGCTCTTTCTGTATAAATATTTCCAATAATTCCATATTCTTCAACTGTTTAAATGACTTCAATTTGAAAGAGACTACATTCATATAAAGCCAGTTTTATAAACTATTTGGTGACTAATACAGACAAAAGAAACAAGTAATAGAACTACACACTATATCAGGTATTTGTGGTTTAGATGATGAATAAAACAATAAACCAAGTCCTGATTTGTAGAGTTTTGGTGATTTCAGTAGTGTAAATGCTCCCAACTTGGCTCTTTTCAGGCTCCCAAGTGACACTGTAAGAGGAGATGAGAAGAGGCTCAGTAGCAGAATGTCATAGTATTTCAAACATACAGATATGAAATGTGTACTGTATAGAGAATGGTAAAGTGCTAGTAACTTAATTAGGAAATAAATTTTGAGTACTACCTTTGTTTTTAATAAAATTTTAAATATTTAGATATTTAATGTTTGATAGATATAGAGATATCTCTATCAATAGTACTAAAAGAACCAGTTTGTACTTGTAAAATTTCTGAATATTTATTAATCTGCTCTGTGAGCCAATGCAAGCCAGCTCCAGGAAACACTGGTTTTCTGCTTTATAATATATAATTTAAAAAGCAAGTGTTAAAGTTGTCCAATCTCTATATGTAATTACAAATATTCCTTAGACAATGTCCTTAAAGTTTTTGACAAACCAAGTGTTCACTAGTTGACATTCAATAGCTTTTATGTAAAAAACTACTAGTGTTAGTTGCACTAATAATATCAGTAGATATAGAAATTATTCTAAAGACAAAAATTGGATACATGCAAGCAGAATCAAGCATTAAACATCATGTATAGTTATTAAGTTTTTTGTCCATCCAAACTGAAAGATACAGTAGGGAAAGAGCATTGATCATAAATGAATATTCTCATGAGTTCTATTTTCAGTTTTGCAACTGAACAAGAGGAGATTTTTGCCATCTGACATCCACCTCATTCACAAGGTAAGGATTATGAGCCTTGACATTTGCTGTCCTCACAAGAATATAGTAAGTGAAACAATAGCCAAACAGCATGCTTAGCTATTCAGGGGAAAGGCATCTGCTGGTAACAAAGAGACTTTTAAACTCCATGCACAATATGACCTAGTGTTACAGTTAAATTGTGGCATCGAATAGGCCAGTTGGTTTATTGTGAATACACAGCAGGTATGAGAGATCCTGACCTGTGCTGGCAATTCTACTGACTCTACCCCAGTCTCTTAATGCCTTCCCTTTGAGTACAACCCCACAGTGGCAGTAAGCATGATTTGACTGAGAGTACAGCAGAGAAGTTGCATGGACTTTGACTCCTATATGCTAAACTTTGCCTTAGATAATCTTTCATGGAGTGACCTTTTAGATTAACTGTTGTAACTCTGACTTTACAGTGCAAATATAAATGTGCAGTAATAGTCTGAGGCAGGATAATATTCAGTCTCCATGTGCAGGGAAATGAAAGGATAAACATAAAACCCTATGTGATCTCCAACTTATTTGAAAATTAACATAAGAAAACCTACAAGGCAAGGGACATTCAATTTTCAGAAGTGAAGTGCTTGGTAGAGGAGACGTCACTCAGAAAAAAGGCTAAAACATTTTAACTTCTAAATAATTTGAATCAGCTTTTATGTTGAGAGATTTATGGAATAATTCCCTCAATCCCAAATTTTACTAAGTTTCTCAAGAGAAAATGAAAGAAGTAAAGCAGAGCCCCTGGAAGGAATCAGGAGAACTGCAAGAAGGAAACATGCGTGGAATCACCTTCTTTTTAATATTGTCTTTTAGTCTTCAGGCCCCTCCTAGAAAAGCCTTACCTGTAATCTGTTAATAATGAATTTCCTATACAACTATTACCAACCCAAGAAGTAAATTTGTTGTTTAAAGGAGAATTAATAGAATAATAGCATAAACGGCAGAGGAGTGCTTTTAAAAAGCCCTCTGAGAAGCTTACATATATCGAATTCACTGTGATCAGCTTGATATCCTGAACTAGGTTTCTAACTTCTTCATACCTTTGCAGAAAATCAAAATAATTCTGAGACCTTTTAAGGCACATGTTATTTGGCAAATGCCTATAAGTGAAAAATTGCTGTCAGCATTTGATGGTTGTGAAAGCAACAACAGCTATGTTCACAAAACATCCATTTTTAATGAAGGACTAAAATAATGTGAGCTATCACATGGAAAAGGTTCTGGTAGAAATGAATGACACATGTCATAGGGCACTGGATTGAAAACACTTCTTAACCATTTTTTTCTTGGGGAAAATTTATGTCACCTCCTTATCACTGATAACAAAACTGCTTAATTATGGTAATTGTTTGAAATAAAGTTTTGATCTTCCATGGAACTTCCACATAACTAGAATCTAAAATTTGTTCTGGTGTTCCATTTGGACTGCTATAACAAACCACAGGCCAGATGGCTTATAAACATTAGAAATTTATTTCTCATATTTCTGGAGTCTGGAGACTGGGAAGTCTAAGACCAAAGTATTAGTATGGTCACATTTTGGTGAGGATCCTCTTCCTGGCTCATAGAGACATTTTACTTTCTTCACATGGTGGAAGCAACTTGAGATCTCTCTGGATAATCCTTAAAAGACACCGATGTCATTAATTTGCGTTTCATCTTCATGACTTAAATACTTCCCAAAGGCCCCTTCTACTCAGACCATCACATCACCCTTGGGTGTTAGGATATCAACATATGAGTTGTGGGAAGACACAAACTTTCAAAGCATAGCATATTCTATAAAATGCAAGTATATGGCACTTCATTCTTGATTCTTCAAATTAAAAATGTATTCACCTCTGAATGGATATCCTTCCTAAGTTTTCATGAAGAAGATTCCTTCTGGTATAGGTGAATGGATACTGCTTAGAGCAACCTGGTTACATACCCTTCCTCCACCTTGCATCTCTTTTCAGGCTACCAACTGGGGAGATATATTGTTGAAGAAATACTGCTGCATATGTGCAAAGATGTTCTCAAAGTGGTTCTTTTCACATAGAATAAAAACATGGCAGAACTAGGACCCTTCTAGGAATGACAAGACTCACTCACCTCTCAACCTGGATAAACCCAATTAATTTTGGAAATCTGGGGTGGTTTTATGGTACATATTATTTATTGTTGTCACTAAGAGAGATTTTTGTATCTATATATGTATTGTTTGTGACTGAAATAGGCCATAGGTTTATGCCATATTATTATCTAAAGAAGCAAAATTATTTGTATTATTATTCTGAATGTATTTCACTTCTTTATCATTATTGCCTTTATGCTATTAATAGCAAATTATCATTATAATGTACTATCTGACAGGCAATTATGTGATGTCTCTCAAACAGCTAAATAGGATCATATTGATAAAGAGCCTAATTAGGTCAACATGTGTTTGGGACAAGTAGCTTTGCTTTCCATCCATGTCCACATATTCTTTAAATCCATACGGTAATGGTAAGAATGATGATTAATAACAAATTCTTACCACACATGCAACATTTGTATTTAATTGCTCTCTATCCTACTGTACATTAATATTTTCTTTGTATGTTAAAAAAATTACCATTGCCAAAGGCATACCCCAAATCAAATGAAAGAAAATATCTGATGGGGAGAGTCCAGACATCTGCATTTTTTAAAATCTTCCACAGATTATTATAATTTATAACCAGTGTTGAAAGCCACTGTGTTGGCACTACCAATGGTTGGTTTATACACATGTAACAAATAGTATGCTGCATAAAATATAAGTACTTTAAGAAACAAATGGATTAAGATTTCAGTGAAAAAATGTGTAACATTTTCATATTTCTGCCAACAATACCAATGATTATGAAATGCTATTTGATTTTTCTGATGTTGCTTAATTACACTATGTGGAATGCAAAAGTACAAATGTTTTCCAAGAGTTCTAGAAGTCAACTTGGTTCCTGAGGCAAAAAGAGCTAACTTTCCACAAAATGCAAATCCAATTCTATATCGCAGGATTGTTGCTGGGAAATTAATCCCAGTTAGAGACAACATTTCCTAGCTTCCTTCCTTTCCTTACTGCCTTGAATCAAGAAAGATCCAATGACAACTTTCTACCAGTGGGATGCAAGTAAAAGTAATATGTGCCATTTCTAGCTCTAAGTGGTTAAGCAAGAGGCATGCTTGCTGTATTTCCTTCTTCCCCAATCTGTGGCCAGATGTGAAGATCCTAGATGACAGAGGCCTCATAGGATGGAAGGAATATAGATGCCTTCCTCACCAAGAAGGAGACAGCCACCCACAGAATAGGGGAGTAATTTAGGTTTTAACTGACGAAATAACCTATATCCATTTAAGGTACTGTGATTTTAGCATTTGTCTGAGTAGCTCTTTTTCCTTAATGAATAGAGCATCTATTGGAGATTAAATGATTGTTATCTGTCTAAACTTGTATCTCCTTTGTCAAACAGCAGTTGTATTAAATACTACCTAGAAGTTCATAAAATCTAAAATCTTGACCTGATTAAAGAGGCAATTAGATATATATGGTACTTTAATTTTTCCTAATTTATTTTTGATAAACATAGTTATTGACAGTAGAGTTAAAATTTATATATCCAATAAAATTGACTAACTTTCACAACTATATACTCAATCTAATTATGCTATATATATATATACACTATATATATATATTACACTATATATATATATACACTATATATATATATATTACACTATATATATATATATACATACACACACAAATACATATAATATGCATATTATGCTACTCATAAGATTCTTGGAGTTTTTTACTTAAAAACTTTAGAGTATTTTTTAATTTATAAGAGAAATACGTATTTTAGACAAAATAGAATATACAGATGAATTTACAGATAGTTTTAAACTCTAACAGTTTCAGATACCAAAATTTTTATAACACCAATAGAACAACAACTTATGTAAAAGGGAACTCACATAAGACTATCAGTAGATTTGTCCAGCAAGACTTTGCAGACCAAAGGGCAATAGCACAATATACTCAAAGTGTTGAAGAAAAACTGCCAATCAAGAACAATCTACCTTGCAAAATTGTCCTTCAGAGTTGAAAGAGATAACATTTTCCAGACAAGCAAAGCACTGAAGGAGTTCAGGCCACTAGACTGGCTTTTTAAGAAATGTAAAAGGGACTTGTTAGGCTAAAACAAAAGAATGCTAACTTAATAACAGGAAAACATCTGAAAGTATAAATCTTATATATAGTTAAATCCAGCATAATCTAATGTAATGGTGTTGGGAAAATTACTTATAAATCTAGTATGGATACTAAAAGAAAAAATCAATAAAAATGACTAATTACAATAATTTGTTAATGGGTACACACACTAACAACAATTTGTTAATGGATACACACATGCACTAAATTGTGACACCAAAAACACAAAACATGGAGAGGGGGTGGATTAAAATTTAGAGCTTTAGAATAAATACATTCAAATATTCAAGATAAACAAAATTGATAAACTTTTATAGGCTTACCAAGAAAATAAGGGCTCAAAAAAATAAAATCAGAAATGAAAGAGGAGATGTTACCACAGTTCTGCAGAAATAAAAAGGATCACAAGAGTACTCTGACAATTACACACCAACAAATTGGACAATCTAGAAGAAATGGGTAAATTCCTAGAAACCTCTAACCTATCAAGACTGAATCATGAAGAAATAATAAATATGAAAAGACAAATTACTGGAAGAGATTGAATCAGAATAAAAAAACCTCCCAACAAAGAAAATCCCAGAACAAGATAGCTTCATTTGTAAATTCTACCAAGCACTTAGAGAAGATTGAAAAGCAATCCTTCTTAAACTCTTCCAAAAAGCAGAACAGGAGTCAACACTTCCAAACTCATTTTATGTGGCCAACATTACCTTGCAATCAAAACCTAGCAAACACTACAGCAAAGAAAATTACAGGCCAATACCCCTTGATAAACACAGATACAAATATCCTCTACAAAATATTATCAAACTAAATTCACCAATACATTAAAGAGATCATACATCATAATGAAGTGGGATTTATTCTAAGGTTTCATGGGTTGTTCAACATCTGCAAGTTAAACATGTGATATACCTCATTAACAAAGTTTGTGATAAAAACCACATGATCATAATGCATTAAAAGCATTTGACAAAATTCAACATTCATTCTTGATAAATTTCTCAACCAAGTGAGTATATCAGAAATGTATCTCAATATAATAAGGGCCATCTATGATGAATCCACAGCTAATACCGTACCCAGGAACAACTGGAAGACATAGCCAGAGCAATTATGAAAGGAAAAATATATATGTATGGCATACAAATCTCAAAGGAGGAAATAAAATTATCTGTATTTGCAGGTGAAATGCTATTATATATAGAAAACCCTAAAGACTCCACCAAAAAATGTTATAACTAGTAAATGAATTCAGTAAAGCTTCAAGATATGAAACCAATATACAAAAGTCAGTTGTGTTTCTATACATTAATAATGAATTATCAGAAGAGAAGTTAAGAAAATAATCCTATTTATTGCATCAAAAAGAATAACTAGGTATAAATTTAACGAAGGTTATGAAGGACCAGTACACTGAAAACTATAAGACAGTGTGAAAAGACATGAGTTGAAAGGGATACAAATAAATGGAAAGATACCTATGCCCATGTCTTGGAAGGATTTATATTGTTAAAATGTCTGTACAACCCAAAGCAATCTACAAATTCAGTGCAATCCCTATCAAAATTCCAGTGGCAATTTTTCACAGAAATAAAAAAGACAATCCTAAAATTTGTATGAAACCACAAAAGGCCCAGAGTAGCCAAAGCAATTTTGAAAAAGAAGAACTAAATTGGAGGTATCATGCTCCCTGTTTCAAGCTATATTACAAAACTATAGTCATCAAAACAGTACACTGTTGGCAAATAAACGTACACATTGATGAATGGAACAGAATAAAAAATCTCAGTAAACCCACATATATATGGTTAATTAATTTACAACAAAGGAGCCAAGAACACATAATGGATAAATGATAGTATCTTCAATCAATGGTGTTGGAAAAACTGGAATTGCACCTGCAAAAGAATATAACTGCATTGCTATCCTATATCATACACACAAATCAAGTCAAAGTGAAATTAAGATTTGAATGTAATACCTGAAACTGTAAAATTCCTATAAGAAAACCTAGGAGATAAGTTCCTTTCTCCTGGTCTTGGCAGTGATTTTTGGATTGGACAGCCAAAACAACAAAGGCAAAAACAAAGAGGACCACATCAAACTGAAAACTTCTGTACAGCAAAAGAAACCAACAAAATCAAAAGGCAACCTGCAGAATACAGGAAATCATATAATGGATAAGGGGTTAATAGTATAAGGAAAAAATATACATATGTATAACATATAAAGAAATCATACAACTCAAGAGACAAAAAAACAGGCCAATTGAAAAATGCGCAGAAGATCTAAATAGACTTTTTTTCAAAGAAGACATACAAACAGCCAACAGGTACATTAAATCACTAATCAACAGGGAAAGAAAAATCAAAACCAAATGAAACTGTGGTTCTAACACCTGTTAGAATGGCTATTATCAAAAAGATAAGAAATAATAGTGTTTGTGAAGATGTGAAGAAAAGGTAATGTTTGTGCACATTGATAGAAATGTAAGTTGGAGCAGCCATTATGGAAAACAGTATAGAGGTTCCTCAAAAAATTAAAGGTAGAACTTTTCATATAATTCTACATATTCGTATGAGTCAGCAATTCCACTTCTGGATATTTTTCTGAGGAAACAAAATCACTGTCTTGAAAAGATATCTGCACCCCAATGTTCATTGCAGCATAATTTACAGTAGCCAAGACATGGAAACAACCTATGTGTTCATGGTCAGATGACTGGGTAGAGAAAATGTGGCAAACATACAAAATAGAATATCTTTCAGTCATAAAAAAGAAGGAAATTCTGCCATTTGCAGCAACATGAATGTATCTTGAGGATATTACACTAAGTGAAATAAGTCCGACAGTAAAAGACAAATACTGTTTGATTTCACTTGTATGTGGAATCTTAAAATATATATACATATATCAAACAAACTCAAGAAACAGGTAATGGATTGGTAGTTGCCAAAGTTGGAGGTGGGGTGTGTGCAAAATGGTTAAAGGTAGTCAAAAGGTACAAACTACTCCCCTCAAGAAAAATCCAAATTTATTACAAAAAAATTAGAATATATTTTATTTTCTGTAATTACAGATAAATAGAAAATATACAGTCTAAACTAGTGAAGCTTAAGCATGTAGAATGAGATAAATCATTGAATTAACATAAAAGAAGTTGGAATGGTAAGAAAAACATATGATATGGGACAAATGTTTCATCTATACTTATACAGTGGCACTTTGGGTGGCTATCTACAAACTTTATAAATATTAAAATGGAAAATAAAATAATAGAGATAGATCCATATATGCCAAAAATTTCAGTAAGTGTTCGTGAACTAAATGCTTCCATTAAGAGGTCATCTATATTTGAATCACATCTAACTAATACATGGGTTAAAGAAAAAACAGAAAATATTTAGAAGTGGATTATTATAAAAAATATAGTGTGCTATCATATGTGAAAATGACTAAAGCATCGCCTAGTCAAATTTGACTCGGAAAATTTATAATCTCAAATAATTTTTCTGGAAAAGAAGAGCATAAATTTAAGGAAAAGCAACACGTCATGAAAAGTTAGAAATAGTACAGAAAAACAAGCTCAAGGAATATGAAACCATGAGGATAGGGGCAGAAATTGATGACTTTATTAAAGCAAATTTACACTCAAAAAGATAAACACAGCCAAAATTTGACTATTTGAAGAGACAAATAAATGACAAACATTAAAGTTGATAATACAGTAAAGAGAATAGACATAATAATGTAAGGAATGAAAAAAAAATAGCGCTGAAGATACAACCACAATTGGAAACAATAAAAAATAGTTATACTTTCATGACCAAAATTTGATTATTTCAAAGAAATGTATAGGGGAAAATCATAGAAAATACTAGCATTTACTCACAAAGAAAGAGGCCACCTGAATAGTCTTAACCACTGCATGTTTTGATTCAGTAGTCAAATATCTCTGCTAAAAGAAAACGGCAGACCCTTCCTCTGCCTTCCTGTCACATGTAGTGCTCTCAGTGTCTGTATTCACGTGGTATTCTAGGGACGGAAGATGACTGTAGAGCAGCATCAGATTTTGTGAGAGTGAGAAACCAATTTTATTTCATTGTCACTGAAATTTGGGGGTTCATTAGAGAAAAATAAACCTGTATCTTGCTTAAGCAGCTGATATTTTGATTTCTGTAACAACCTTTAAGTAATAAGACAGTGGTATGTGTGAGCACCCTGTGCTGTAGAACTCAACACTATTTCCAGGGACACACATTCCTTGTAAGATTTCTGCTCCTCCATTCTTAAAAGTGGCTCTCGTTCTCATGTTTGCAGGATGGCAGCTGTTGTTCCAGCTGTCATATCCACAGCCCAGACAAGAAGAAGAGGAAATATAAAGGGGAAAAAGATCATAGGAACAAGCCAACAAATCTGTACTCGTTTAAAGAGGTTTTAAGGAAATTCCAATGACTTTTAAATTTCAGTGACCCAAGCTCTGTCATGTAGCCACATGCATCTGCTTTGTAGACACAGAAATGCTCTATTGTAACTGAGCACATTTCCATCCAAAGAAAATTGTGGTAGTTAATATGAAGAAGGAGAGGATAATTTCTGGACAGGCCAGTTAACAGTCTGTGCCAAATGGCACTTTCTAAGATGCATTGAAGTGTGTGGAAAAGTCCTTTAAAGGAATTATGAGTTAGTCATCTTTGCATCGTCAGCAGTTGGCATATGGCAGATGCTAGAAACAAAACATGATTTTACCTCATATGTTAACAGCATCAGAGGCACCTACATTTCAAGGTATTAAAACCATGTCCTCATCTCATGATATTGCTTTGTTTTCTATTACTAATTTTCTTTTACAAAGAGTCAAAGATGGTATCAGAAAGATCTAATTTCAAATCTGGATTTTAATTCTTTTTATATTTATTATTAGCTAAGTAATATAAGGCAACCTAAAGAACTTCCTTGAGATTTATTTTTCTTACCTATAAACCAGTGTGATAGGACCTTGCTAAAAGTGCTGTTGAAATTATTAAATATGACAATATGTGTAAAGTGCTTAAAAAATGCCTGAAACATAGATTGGATTAAAGATGGCGGCGTGAGAGGAGAGAGAGAGGCTTCCTCCTAAAACTGGATACAATTAGAAAATACAGTTGGCACAACTAATCCTGACAGAGCAACAGGAAAGAGGATGGCATCAGACTGCACATACCTGGAGAAAAGAGCAGACCTTACTAAATGCAGTAACCTACCAGAGCTGTGGCTCCTTGGGACCTGAGCCCCTCCCCCACCCCAGCTCACTGGCGGGAGGAAGAGAAACAGAGCAGGGAGAGAATGGAAGGCTTGGGACTGCTGAATACCTAACTCTGGAGATCTGCACTGAGAGCACAAATCTACATTTCATGGTGCTTTCATGAGACTCGCACGACTATCAGGTTGTAAAGTTAATAGAGGCAGAGTTCCTGGGGAGACTGGGATTCTAGCTGCTTGTGGAAAGCAGGGATCCATATCCGGCTGTTCTGGGACAAAAACTTAAACCTGTGTGCCCAGTCCACTGGCTCAGGCAGTGGAGACAGGCACAGCAGCTGGAAAGTGGAGAACAGCTCTTTCCTTCCTCCAGGCATCAGTACCGCTCACCTGTGACCCCCGACATTGCTTCAGGGGCTGAGCAGCTCCAGAAAAGAGATTCTGGACACTAGAGGGCACGATATACAAATACGACATGCCAAAGGAACATTGCCCAGAGTAAAATTATTAATACAACTCCCAAGAAAGATTTAAGTGATATGGACCTCATGACTTTTCCTCATAGGGAGTTCAAAATAAAAATCATCAACATTCTAATGGAGGTATGGAAAGACATCCAAGAACTCAGGAATTAATTCAGGTCATAGATCCAATAGTTGGAGAGCACAATGGCAGGTATTAAAAGCAGGTTGGATACAGTGGAGGATACAATAAATGAAATAGAAACTAGAGAAAAGGAATACAAAGAAGCTGAGGCACAGAGAGAAAAAAAGATCTCTAAGAATGAGAGAATATTGAGAGAACAGAGTGACCAATCCAAGTGGAATAATATTTGCATTATAGTAATACCAGAAGAAGAAGAAGAAGAGAGAGAGAAAGGGATAGAAAGTATCTTTGAGGAGGTAGTTGCTGAAAACTTCCCCAATCTGGGGAAGGACATAGTCTCTCAGGCCATGGAGATCCACAGATCTCCCAACACAAGGGGCCCAAGGTAGACAAAACCAAGGCACATAGTAATTAAAACAGGAAAGATCAAGGATAAGGACAGACTGTTAGAAGCAGCCAGAGACAAAAATAAGATTACATAAAAAGGAAAGCCCATCAGGCTAACATCAGACTTCTCAGCAGAAACCTTACAGGCCAGAAGGGAGTGGCATGATGTATTTAATGCCATGAAGCAGAAGGGCCTGGAACCAAGATTACTTTATCCGGCAAGATTATCATTTAAATTTGAAGGAGGGACTAAACAATTTCCAGGTAAGCAAAAGCTGAGAGAATTTACCTCCCACAAACCATCCATACAGTCTATTTTGGAAGGACTGCTATAGATGGAAGTGTTCCTAAGGTTGAATTGCTATCACCAGAGGTAATAAAACCACAGTAAAGAAAGTAGAACAGCTGATTATGAAGCAAATGCAGAATTAAATTAACTATCCACAAAGTCAATTAAGGAATAGACAAAAAGTACAGAATTTGATACCAAATAAATAAAGAATAAAGGAGGAAGAAAAAGGAAGGGAAATAGAAAAGAAAGTTTAGATTGTGTTTGTAACAGCATACTAAGTGAGTTAAGTTAGACTCTTAGACAGTAAGGAAAGTAACCTTGAACCTTTAGTAACCACAAATCTAAAGCCTGAAATGGCAATAAATACATACCTATATATAATCACCCTAAATGTAAAGGGACTGAATGCACCAATCAAAGGATACAGAGTCACTGAATGGATAAAAAAACAAGACCCATCTAAACGCTGCTTACAAGAGACTCACCTCAAACCCAAAGACATGCACAGACTTAAGAGTCAAGGGATGGAAAAAGATATTTCATGCAAACAATAGGGAGAAAAAAGCAGGTGTTGCAGTACTAGTATCAGACAAAATAGACTTCAAAACAAAGAAAGTAACAAGAGATAAAGAAGGACATTACATAATGATAAAGGGCGCAGTCCAACAAGATGATATAACCATTATAAATATATATGCACCAAACACAGGAGTACCAGCATATGTGAAACAAATACTAACAGAACTAAAGAAGGAAATAAAATGCAATGCATTCATTTTAGGAGAATTCAACACACCATTCACTCCAAAGGACAGATCCACCAGACAGAAAATAAGAAAGGTTATAGAAACACTGAACAACACACTAGAACAGATGGACCTAATAGACATCTATAGAACTCTACACCCAAAAACAACAGGATACACATTCTTCTCAAGTGCACATGGAACATTCCCCAGAATAGACCACATACTAGGCCACAAAAAGATTCTCAGTAAATTCAAAAAGATTGAAATTCTACTAACCAACTTTTCAGACCACAAAGGTATAAAACTAGAAATAAATTGTACAAAGAAAGCAAAAAGGGTCACAAACACATGGAGGCTTAACAACATGCTCCTATATAGTCAATGGATCAACAACCAACTTAAAATGGAGATCCAGCAATATATGGAAATAAATGACAACAACAATACAAAGCCCCAACTTCTGTGGTACGCAGCAAAAGCTGTCTTAAGAGGAAAGTATATAGCAATCCAGGCATATTTAAAGAAGGAAGAACAAACCCAAATGAATAGTCTAACATCACAATTATCGAAATTGGAAAAAGAAGAACAAATGAGGCCTGAAGTCAGCAGAAGGAGAGATAATAAAGATCAGAGGAGAAATAAATAAAATTGGGAAGAATAAAACAATAGTAAAAATCAATGAAACCAAGAGCTGGTTCTTTGAGAAAATAAACAAAATAGATAAGCATCTAGCCAGACTTATTAAGAGAAAAAGAGAATCAACACACATCAACAGAATCAGAAACGAGAAAGGAAACATCATGACAGACCCAACAGAAATACAAAGAATTATTAGAGACTACTATGAAAACCTATATGCTAAGAAGCTGGGAAACCTAGAATAAATGGACAACTTTCTAGAAAAATACAACCTTCCAAGACTGCCCAAGTAGGAAACACAAAATCTAAACCAACCAATTTCCAGCAAAGAAATTGAAGTGGTAATCAAAAAACTACTAAAGAACAAAACCCTCTGGCCAGATGGATTTAAGTGAGAATTTTATCAAACATACAGAGAAGATATAATACCCATTCTCCTTAAAGTTCTCCAAAAAAATAGAAGAGGAGGGAATACTCCCAAACTCATTCTATGAAGCCAACATCACACTAATTCTAAAACCAGGCAAAGACCCCACCAAAAAAGAAAACTACAGACCAATATGATGAATGTAGATACAAAAATACTCAACAAAATATTAGCAAACCGAATTCAAAAATACATCAAAAGGATCATACACCATGACCAAGTGGGATTCATCCCAGGGATGCAAGGATGGTACAACATTCGAAAATCCATCAACATCATCCACCACATCAACAAAAAGAAATACAAAAACCACATGATCATCTCCATAGATGCTGAAAAAGCATTTGACAAAATTCAACATCCATTCATGATAAAAACTCTCAACAAAATGGGAATAGAGGGCAAGTACCTCAACATAATAAAGGCCATTTATGATAAACCCACAGCCAATATTGAACAGCGAGAAGCTGAAAGCTTTTCCTCTGAGATCAGGAACTAGACAGGGATGCCCACTCTCCCCACTGTTATTTAACATAGTACTGGAGGTCCTAGCTACCACAATTAGACAAAACAAAGAAAGACAAGGAATCCAAATTGGTAAAGAAGTTAAAATGTCTCTATTTGCAGATGACATGATATTGTACATGAAAAACCCTAAAGACTGCACTCCAAAACTACTAGAACTGATATCAGAATACAGCAAAATTGAAGGATACAAAATTAATAGAAATCTGTGGCTTTACTATACACTAATAATGAACTAATAGAAAGAGAAATCAGGAAAACAATTCCATTCACATTTGCCTCAAAAAGAATAAAATACTTAGGAATAAACCTTACCAAGGAAGTGAAAGACCTATACCCTGAAAACTATAAGACACTCTTAGGAGAAATTAAAGAGGACACTAACAAATGGAAACTTATCCCATGCTCTTGGCTAGGAAGAATTAATATTGTCAAAATGGCCATTCTGCCCAAAGCAATATACAGATTTGATGCAATCCCTATCAAATTACCAACAACATTCTTCAATGAACTGGAACAAATATTTCTAAAATTCATATGGAAACACCAAAGACTCCGAATAGCCAAAGCATTCCTGAGAAGGAAGAACAAAGTTGGGGTGATCTCACTCCCCAACTTCGAGCTCTACTACAAAGCCACAGTAATCAAGACAGTTTGGTACTGGCACAAGAACAGAGCCACAGAACAGTGGAACAGAATAGAGACCCCAGATATTAACCCAAACATTTATTGTCAATTAATATATGATAAAGGAGCCACGGACATACAATGGGGAAATGACAGTCTCTTCAACAGATGGTGCTCTGGCAAAACTGAACAGCTACATGTAAGAGAATGAAACTGGATCACTGTCTAACCCCATACACAAAAGTAAATTCAAAATGGATCAAAGACCTGAATGTAAGTTATGAAAGCATAAAACTCTTAGAAAAAAACATAGGCAAAAATCTCTTCGACATTAACATGAGCAACTTCTTCATGAACATATCTTCCCGGGCAAGGGAAATAAAAGCAAAATGAACAAGTGGGACTAAATCAAGCTGAAAACCTTCTGTACAGCAAAGGACACCATCAATAGAACAAAAACGTACCCTACAGTATGGGAGAATATATTCATAAATGACAGATTTGATAAAGGCTTGACATCCAAAATATATAAAGAGCTCACACATCTCAACAAACAAAAAGCAAAAAATTCAATTAAAAAATGGGCAGAGGACCTGAACAGACAGTTCTCCAAAGAAGAAATTCAGATAGCCATCGGACGCATGAAAAGATGCTCCACATCGCTTGTCATCAGAGAAATGCAAATTTAAACCACAATGAGATATCAACTCACACCAGTAAGGAGCGTCACCATCCAAAAGACAAACAACAACAAATGTTGGCGAGGTTGTGGAGAAAGGGGAACCCTCCTACACTGCTGGTGGGAATGCAAATTACTTCAACCATTGTGGAAAGCAGTATGGATATTCCTCAAAAAGCTCAAAATAGAAATACCATTTGACTCAGTAATCCCATTTCTAGGAATTTACCCTAAGAATGCAGCAGACCAGTTTGAAAAAGAGAAATGTACCCCTATGTTTATCACAGCACTATTTACAATAGCCAAGAAATGGAAGCAACCTAAGTATCCATCAATAGATGAGTGAATAAAGAAGATGTGGTACATATACACAATGGAATATTATTCAGCCATAAGAAGAAAACAAATCCTACCATTTGCAACAACATGGATGGAGCTAGAGGGTATTATGTTCAGTGAAATAAGCCATGCGGAGAAGGACAAATACCAAATGATTTCACTCATATGTGGAGTATAAGGACAAAGAAAAACTGAAGGAACAAACAGCAGCAGAATAACAGAACCCAAGAATGGACTAACAATTACTAAAGGGAAAGGGACTGGGCAGGTGGGTGGGAGGGGAGGGATAAGGGCAGGGGAAAAGAAAGGGGGCCTTACGATTAGCATGTATAATGTGGGGGGTGGGCATAGGGAGGGATGTGCAACACAGTGAAGACAGGTAATTATTCCACAGCATCTTACTAAGCTGATGGACAGTGACTGTAATGGGGTTTGTGGGGTTGGACTTGGTGAAGGGGGTGTCTAGTAACAATACTGTTCTTCATGTAATTGTAGATTAATGATAATAAAATGAATTAAAAAAATGCCTGACACTTGGTAATGCTAAGAAATAGTATTTATTTTAAACATTTCCATATCAGAGAATAGAAGATATTTAGCTTTCTCTATTTTTATGACTCACAATTTTTTTACAAAGATTAAGATTCTTTATTATTATTGTAAATAATATCTAGGTAAATAAAATTATTTTTCAATATTGATATTTCTTCTTTCATACTGACAAGTTTTTACACTAGAATGAAGACTAGCATTTGAGTCATTTTTGTCCTTATTTCTTCCTCCAAACAGAAACCAATTAAATACCAGTAACAGAGATTAAAATGATACATGTAGTTTAATAGATAGCAAAAAAAAGCACAAATAAAAATTATTATTTAACAGTGTTTACTGTAAGGAAAATTCATGTGTATTTTGAATTTAAATCCCACATGTTGCAATTTAATCCCATTTGCTCTCTGTGTATTCTCAGTAGAGCAAGTAAAAGGTGCTCTCTCAGTTGGAGAGAAAAAACAAAACATCATGGGTAAAACAAGAAATATTTATGTTATAGTGATCTTAATTTTGTAGATAAAGAGTTGAATTACACATTTGTTGATAAACAATACTTATCTGCCCATTTTAATTTTTAGAAGGCTTTTATTAATTGACTTCACAAAATGTCTATAAAGTCGCTAAACAAACACTGAGTAAAAATAGGTTCATGTAGTGCACAGAGGAGACACAGTCATTTCTAAAAGGGTAAAAGAGTCAGCAATCTTTGAAAACTTATTCATCCCCTTGGGCCAGGGGATGTTCAGGTAATTGAAAAACAACACAGTAATACTAAATTACTAATAGCTCAGCAATGCTGCATACATGAAAACATTGAAATTGTAGTTAAATAATTATGGTATACTGCTTAGTGAGCATAAACATAATGGCAGTGCTTCATAGCTTTTAAAGATTTTTTGTCATGCTTTTACACAAAATGAAGGAGAATTTTATGTATAGTTTAGGAATTATAATTCACCATTTAATTTATATATTTGCCTACTGCCAGAAAAATCAAGCTAATCAATTTAGCTTTTGACAATATAATCTATTTTCCATATTCTTACATAACCCTTTTTCCCCAGAATTCATTTTAATGTATGAGTTACATTAATTAACACCCACTTGATTAATCCCAAGAGATCCCTGGAAAATTGCTAGCTTTGGAGACATTCTCCAGCAAAACAACAAGCTCTTTCTTAGGTGACTGTTTCTAACTGTTGTAGATATTTTTCATCCCAAATGCTTTCTATTGGGGACAGGGGACAAACATCTGTGTTTAATTAAAGATGAGAAAATTGGGGTTTTTTTTTAGCATGATACCTATATAGAAAATCAAGAACCAGGAAGCGAAAGAGATGAAACCATGAAAAGACAAAACATAAAAATGTGGAAACAAAATATCTAGGAAAGGACTGTGCTTATAGCCTATGAAGCAGCAGCAGTAAAGAAAATTAAGAAACATACAGAGAATTTAAACTGAATATTGCACTATGGGTTAAGTCTTCCTAGAATTAAGTGACAATGTACAGAATTTATTTAGAGAGGTTCAGAATGGAGCAGCGTACACAGAGAAAGAGGAGGGAAAGTTGATCTGCTCATCAGAGAGATTTTGTCCTTCAATATTCAATGGTGAAAATAACATTTTTTTGATGAATATAATTATAAAACATATCTTAATTAATCAATACTTTATTTTGAGGAGTATAAAATTAATCCTCTTAGAGCCATTAATAAGGCACAAAGTCATGTTTGAAATGTGACTAGAAGTAATGGAATGCATGTGGCAAAATTCTTGGCTTCTTTACATGTTTATATACGTACCTATATGCACACATAACACACGGAAAACACACAACATATATATACACATATATATTCTCTTTTGAAGTATAATGCAGAAAGTGCTGTCATTTTACTTGTTGAAATATTTAACCTTAAATTTCAAGGGTGATAATTCAGAGAACACATACTTGCCTGAGACATTAGTTCTGGTTCTGTTGTCACTTCACTACCTGATTTAACTAAAGAAGCTCTAGATTTCTATTCATGAAAGCTAAATAAATATGATCATCTTTCAGATCCATTTTATATATCAAATCATAATCTATTACCAGTTTTACTTTTAGAAGTTCTCAAGAAATTAAGGTCTACATTCAAAATGGCTCTTGTACTTAGAAATGGAATCAGTATGTTACAAATGTTTTTATACTCACAGTAATCCTTCTTAATCATCCATTTTAAGGAAGCCTTCAAAAGTGATGGCAGAAAATACTGCCTTTTATATTTATTGGATATAAAGTTGAAGCCTACATTAAATGCCCTTAATGGCATTAATGCATGCATAACATTTTTTCAATATGTCACATACAATTTTTGTGCAGTGGATGATAAACGTAGCAGCTAAAAATATAAACCACCTGTTGTTCACTGCTGAGAGTACTGCATTGTTTAGCTTTTTCTACAGTGTGCTGTGTATGTCAATATTGATTTCAGATTGATTTCAGGAAAAGTAATAAAGGATCCTGTCAAAATAAAATTAAAACCTAAGGCAATTTACTTTGCTGAAGGGGGTCAGCTTTAATAACCATCACCATCTTACCAGAACCGCTGCGAAATTTCATTAACACTGTACTCCAGTCGCATATCAGCTAGGTTTACAATTACTACTTGATTATATGTCTGTATAGATCGTTAGGCACAAGCCTCTTTTTTGTGTGCCTTGTATCATTTGGAGCACAGGGTTTCTTTTCAATTCAGTGGGAACTCTATTCAAGGAAATAAAATGATAATAATAAAAAAAAGGTCTGTACTGGAATTGTTCCTTAACTCTGCACAAAATTACTGAACATATTACAATATCAGGACATTAGGCGTTTTAATCTACTCACCCTGAAGTTAGATTTCTACTTGAGATAAAAACAGAGTGATCATATACGTAAATGTAAAGAGAAAAATATGCAAGTTTGGAGGACTCAGGGCTATGCACAAGGAAGTACGTGTAACTGCCTTTTCTCCTAGCTAGATGAATAGTCTCAGCTCCACCTATTATTCATCAATGCACATTACCCATTCCGATGCATTAGAGAAGAATCTGAACAGACATAAAACTACAAAGGCACAGAAAGGGTGGGAAATACTAACGTGTGAATGCTATCATTCCGTAAGTTGATGTTTCTGTGTAATTCTTTTCAACCATGCACTGAAATCTTTTTGTGTTCACTGCTGAGAGTACTGCATTGTTTTTTTTGTGTCAGTAATATTGTTCTGTACGGTATTCAAAACAGGCCACCTAAACAATGAGTGCTTCTTAGTAACAATGCGTTGAGGGAAGGTTCCCATATACTTACATGTATATATAGTTGAAAGGCAAGCTCTGATTTATAAAATAAGTAATCCATGGTTCCCAGGGCTACACCAACATTGCAAGGTAAATTTAAAAAGTAAGGGTAGACAATTGTCAATCACTCATACCTATCACCCACAGGTTTGCATATAGCCCAATGTTGAGGCATTCCTGTCCAAGTGGGTGTTTGTTGGAAGACCATATTCACCAAAGGGTGATTTCTAGATAATCGTGTTGCATTAAGCCTAATGTCTAGTGTCCATCAAACCTCACAAATCTCTAAGGAACAATGTTTCTTATTAATCCTGTCTTGACTTGCATTCAGTTGTTCATTTATACTCCAGTTTTTCTCCATGACTGGGATCCTGCATCAGACCATCATGCCCAGTGTTAAGCTCTTCTCAGTCTTTGGTCTGATAGGCTGATCCCTACTTCCACCTAATGTCTTCTGCTTCAGTTGAAGGTCAGTTAGGAAATGTGATCCAATATTTTAATACTTGGAATACTGTGTTCATTTTGAGCTCTGTTATGTACAGCTTTGGTGTTGGGGTAAAGTAAAAGGCCAGTATTCATGCCTCCATGGCACCTACATCTACATTTTTAAATGGTAGCAGTGATGGAGGCAACTCTTGCTGATGGTCGATGTTAAGCCACAGACTAGATATTTGCCCAGTGGGCCACCGAGAAAATGTTTGAGGCAGGCAAAACTGACAGTTGCTTAAATATACTTAAGTGTAGTAAACAGAAGACAGAGCCAAGGTTTGAAACAAGAGCTATTTATCCTTCCAGTTTGGGGATAAGTCTCTTCTCAATAGGCAGCACATGCGGCAGTGCGCTGGATCTGAATAGTACCGTTTGGGTGTCACATGCACAGAACCCTCACTTGGGCCTCTCTCTCTGATTAAAAGGAGCCAGTGCCCAAGTCATAGTCTGGGTACTTCTGCAGTCTTACTTTGAGAGGATTCCCCCATCCAGCAATGAGCTCCAGCAGATCCTTCTGAAAAGGAGGGTTCTCAATGGTCCATTCTTAGTACTATGGAAATTCTGAGTTGGGTGTCGATTCAGGAACATCCTGGACCTTCACAATATTTGTATTTTAGCAATGAAATATTGTGTCAGTTTTCTTCTCCACTAATGGCTTAATAGTTTCTACCTTATAGGAATCTCACAGTGATTTGAACTGACAGTATTCTGAAATTATTAAAATATCATACTATGCAGTATATACTTTATAAATGAGGGAAATATTAACTATGCTTTCTTGTCAGACATCTAGATTATTAGGACCATTCCAGACTAATATAGAAGTTGGGTCCGTCCTCAGACTGCAAAGCAAATGAGCAAATCTCCCAGTGCCAGTTCTACAGCTGGACCTGTCTTTCCTTTTCCATTTAAACTGACAGTAACAACAACAAATATGATACTTTCCTTTTCTTTAAGAGTCTGAAGTACAATAACCAATAAATATAAGCTAGTATTATCATTATTATGACTATTATTACTATTACTACCTATGGCTTCACTTACAATATGTCCCATGCAATGTGATTCATATCTAAGCAAACCCCTGCACCATAACTTAATACCCTAGACCTTTTCTGGTTTATGAGAAAATAAGGAAAGAGTTGTTGAAACAGTATCTTTAATTTCTTATATCCCACCTATTTTTCAACACAAATATCCTGTCTTCCTTCCTGACTTTCTCTGAATTTCCAATAAAATAATTCCTTTGGCCCTCACCCTATTTGAGACTCCTGTGTCCTATGCAGACTCTCAATGTTGTTCATTAGTTGGGTATCCTGAAACCAGGATTCCAAATCCTCAACTTGCCACCGAGCATTACAGTGGCTTTTTACTGTGTTAACTATAACAAATTCCTATTGTAAATATAACCATTATTTGGAACCCACATGACTCAAGGACAAAACCAACACCTTTATTATTTTTCTCCTGGCTGTACCTTCACATGCATTTAGTGTCTTGCTTCAGTAAATCAAAGGTAGGGTAGGCCCTGTCACTTTTGATCATTCTGAGATACTAGAAGACCTCAAGTCAGACCATATTAATTCCTGAACAGGTAATTAAGTAATTTTTGAGATCTTTCAAATTTTATTTAAAGTTATTTCTTCTTCCTTTCAGTTTTGGAACCAACCCTGCAGCCAGTAAAGAGTATTTGTTTCGGCTTTTTTATTCTTTATTCTGATAGTACTTGTATCACTTCTGGCTATTTGTAACTCACACCTCCAGAATTGAAAACGGGGAGAAGTAGAAGTATGATGGGGATGGGAAATATCTTTCCTAACAGGTATCTTTATGAGCTGGCTTCAGAGACTCCTGGGCTGGACAGCTGTGGAAAGCTGACTCTTGTTCCATCGTTTACTTTAACAAAGCCTTTGGAGACTCCCTTCAAGGTCAGTCATTCATACTTCCTTGACTTGGGAGAATGCATCCTTCCCAGGGGCTGCTAATTCCTCACTTAGCACCCTGGTATTTGGGAGTACTACTGGATCCTTTTCTGCTGAGGGCTCCCAAACCTTAATGGGGTCCTCTAAGACAGAGCTTTAAAACAACTTCTGTTTCAAACACTTGTGTTCCACATAAGATTCATAGAAAAAGATTATTTTGATCCACCATTTGTAGGAATCAGTTAGTCATCAAACACAGCCTTTTCTGTTGCCTTTCTGGGTGCTCCAGCTATAGGCTGTTACTCTTTGGATTTTCCAGACATGAGTTTGCATCCCCATGGGGATAAAGGTGGAGATCCAGAGGTGGTACTCTCAGCACCAAACACTCTCTCGAAGGAAGGTATTTCTCTAATGGCCCACTGACCTTTTTATCTATGCCACTATTGTTCTTAATTGTAAGTGACCGAGTCCCATCTTTGGATGGGTGTCTCAGCATTCACTTGGAAATATGGGACTGACTGATCCATCCGATTCTGACTCCAAAAACATTGAGAATAAAATAGTTCCCACTTAAACATCTCATTAACCTAGCCAGGGATTTGACACAAACTCTTTATACTCTAGTATCATATAAACTGGTTGGGCCACTGGTTCTTCTTTAAGAACAAGTACAGAGCCAGGCTGAGCAATCTTTTTCTTGGCTTAGACCCATGCCCCACTCTGGCTTCCAATAGGCTGAAAGGAAGCTTACACCCATTTTAGTACACCAGACTTTCAGGAAACAAGAGGTGGAAGGGAATATCCTAAGCAGATTACTTACTTGCAAGAAATCATTGCCTGTTTATTCCAGGTATACTGTACCAAGCCGTTCACTAACACAGTGAGAGTATACCTGAAACTTCATTCACACAGCTCTTTGGGAATTTCTTCCCCTGTAGTTCTAAGTGTCTGGAGAAACCCTACTCATTCTTCAAGACTAAGGAAAAATTTATTTAAAAATCCCTTATATATTTATTGAAAGAAAAGTTTTTCTCCCTAATGTATGATCCAGTAGTATTTTATGCATATTTATATTACCAGTTATTTTACTTACAGTTAAAAGTCTTTTCTTTATAGATTCTTGACGTTGTATACCCTGTATAATACCTATTCGTTTTCCCATTTTCTATCAAATTGTCTAACATTCACAAATGATTGTGAAATTTGGATGTTTACATTAATTTCTTGACTATGTATACAATGTTGTGGACTTTTATTGTATTTTACTCTAAAATGTAATGATAGTTGAATATAGTGATATGAACATTCAAATAATTTAAATGTAATTTGGCTCACTCTATTCGAAATGGGTTCTTTTGACTTTTGTTAGTCATTTTAGTTCAGTAGATGACTACATGCTGACCATTCATGATTCTCAGTCTCAATAAGTCATTAAAGTTTTTTAGGAAAAAAACATCCACTGCTTTCATCTTTACACTAGAGAAATCAGCTGTTTTCTTAAAGTGGACTGACAATGGCTAAGGTGCACTATCAATATGGGCAGTTCACTATGCTCTTGAGACCCTGAGTCAGAAGACAAGTATTCCCAAGTGCATTTATTCCTACTGCAAAGAAATAAGCTGTAGGGGACTCTTGATTGCAAATGGTTCTAGTTTACTAAAAAAGACCATAGTCATTAGTGAGCATGTTTTATTGAAAACAATAATTAGTTGAACAAGACATTCTATTTGGGAAAGTTCAAGTCAGATGTTCGTGTTTGGTAAAAACTTTTAGAAGTCAAAAATATAAATCTAGAGAAAAAAACATTTCTGCTATTGATTTATAAAACCATATTATTTCTGAGGGGCCATGAAATAATAATCTTCTTCCTCAGATATATTCTGAAACAACTTGTAGTTCTCAAATTCTTTATCTCAGACTCAATCCCTTTGATAGAGTAGTATTTATTACATTCCTACAATATGAAAAACAAATTTACAGTGCATTGCAGAGGTAATAAGAAGAAACATAAAATAAAATCTTTGCCTGAGAGTTCTTGGTGGTGGAAAAAATATGTAAATATACAAAATAATTTAAGTAAAATGAACCAGATGATTAACTGCTGAATGAATGTGAAAGTTATAGGTGTGAAGAAAAATTCAATATGAAGTAGAATGGGAAAGGAAGGCTTAAGAGTAAAAGTTGACTTGGAAACTGAAAGATAAAAATCATTTAAATAGAAAAATAGAAAATGATGAGGAATACCTTGTATATAACTATAAAATAATATTTTAATTTTCTTATGTCCAAGTGTATTCCAATAAAATTAATTTCTCATGCCACTTGAGAGGTAGGATACCTTATCGATGATATAGGTAACTAGTAGAATTTTAACTTTTGTCAATGGAAAATCTGTTTTAATTAATTTTGTTGTGTAAAAAAGAAAGTGTCACATGATCTAGATATAGAACTCTTCTGTGGCCTTTATTATTAGAATTCAAGCATCATCCACTCGCCTGTCCTGCCAACAACCCCTCTCACAGAAAACTGTTCCTTTCACAGCCTGGCTGCAGGATTCAGTCTTAAGCAAGTAGACTGTGAATAATAGTACGGAGTCTTCTTCATTTCTCCTACCTCCTCCCTAATTACAATTTATATGAGCAAGGAAGGACATCTGATCCAAGGGCAATTAATACAAATTTATGGCTTGGATCACTATAAAAAGCTGCAACTGGGGTTTTTGTTACATGTTTCTTCTCTTGAAAGACTTGTAAGAAGAATTTGTCAGATTGTATAAATAAGAATTAAATAGAGAAGAATAATGACTGTAGTTGAGTTGAATTGTTGCAGAGTATCCAACTGAATCATCATATACTTCTGCTGCTGGGTCTCTAGAACTGGCTTGTGCCATGAATGAGGCTTCCTGTTCTACAATCAATGAGATCATCCCATATGAGTGCTCCTATACTTGGATTTCCATGAAGTTGCACTTTATTTCCTTCCCTGTGTATATGTACTCTGACCCCCTAACTTGGCTGGCTTTATGATGTCTGTTCATTACATCCCAAGAATTTACAAAAGCACACACTAGAGATCCTTGAGAGTCTTTGTAATGTGGTTTTCTCCCTGACTGACATATTTCTAATGTCCTAATCTTATCTTCAACTAGATAATATGTATTTGTCCTTTAAGAGTTAGTTCAGATGCACATTCCTGGTGAAGCCTTTCTAAGCATTCCAAAGATGTGTAACTTCTTCCTATAGACTCCTGTTTCACTCTAATCATACCCATTCCACCACATGTATCATACTCGAATGAAAAGCCCAGTAAATATCTTTATCCACTAGGCAGTAAGGTTTTTTGAGAACATATGAGCTATTTTTATATCTCTGAGACTTTTAGAACAGTGCCTGGCTTAATGAAAAAACTCAAAAATCACTGGGTATATAAAAATAGCAATGTTTTTAAGCATTTAAATATTTAAAAGCTAAGAAATTTCAAGACATAACAAGTGTTTTTTATGACTGCTGAAATTACTTTGATCTAGAGGAGTTTGACAATGAAAGAGTAATAGAAACATAAATAAAAGTTATTAAAATAATTAATATTATGGGGGTTGCTAAAGAGGTACTAAATTTAAGTGGGGGACTACATGAATTGTTGAAGTTACTAGGATAAGCTCATTGACACCGAATTAATGTAGAAGTAATATGATGAAAAAGTTATTTTGAGTTGTTTTAACTTAACGCCCACAAAGTTATCAACTCAAATTTATAAAACTTCATCAAAGAGTAAACTGGATTAATAACAAGAAAATAGGTAAGAGATTTACTAGATTTTCTCAGATGTAATAGACATATTTTGCCTATTTCAAAATGGTTCTAAAAATAGCATACTTGTGAAATATAAACTATTCCATCTATAAGAATTTCATGACAGTAAAAATGGGATTTAAACTGTTCCTTGGCTAAAGTATCCATTTTATATAGTGAAAGGAATTATTTTAAGATTTTAATAAAAAAGTCTAAAGCCAAATGTATTTTTTTATGGCTCTATGTGGAGAATTCTGTAGTGTCTGGGATCTCTTTCCCTAAAGTTTAGGAAACCAAAATGCTAACCAGTGAGTTAACGTGTCTAAAATTCCTTAACTGTTCAGCCTCTACAAACACTCTCAAAAGCCTTCTTCATCTAACCCTGTCTCATATTTCATTGCAATGCTTGCCAATCAGTTACAGTCTTTGGCCCCATGTCACTTTCATACCATTGGATGACTGTCATGGGAGCTGCCCAATGGTGCGCTGCTAACGAGGCAGCTTAAAGAGCAGCTGGGGAAGTACAATTGCTGGATTAGGGTCAAGGCCAAGAGAGAAAATGGATGAGAGAGAGAGAGTCTGAATGACTGCCAATAAGCAGGAGTTCTATTATCCTGCTAAAGCAGGACATTCATTACCATCTATTGTAACATAATTTGGGTTCAGTCAGGCTGTCTCTCCCTCTCTCTGGATTTACAATTCATAAACCACAAATGGTCCAAAGGGTGCATTGTCCCTTGTGGCCGTGTAACCCTGGGTGAGGGGGAAGCATGGTGGAAATGAAGAAGCTATGAAGTTTTTAGCATGAGCACCAGGAGGACTGAAACCTTGTTCCTTGAAGCTGTAACATAAGTTGTAGGCACAATGCTGAAATAAAATAGTTTGGCATCTCTCTGGAGCCAGTTTGCTCATTAAGCAAGATAAAATAAAAATCCTTGTTTATCCTTTGTAAAAATCAAATCCTAACTTGAACAGTCAGTATCTCTATACTAATTTCCACTAGTTACTGGTAACATTACTGCACAGCAAGTAGAGAAGTTTGTTTTTCCTTAAGGGAACAAACCCTTGGTTTTTTTTAGACCAAGTTATTCCAAGACTCAGAGATTAATCTGTTCTATTTTTCAATAGGTTTGTGTTGTTTCTATACATGGAAAATGACATTTATAAAATTGTCTTTTTTCTTTAATCACAAAACTTCCCTTAAATAGCATAAATATACTTCCCCTTTTTCCTCTTCTCCTTGTCTTGTGACCCTACTGATCTTTTTCAATGACATTGCTTATCAACATTTGGATTCAGTGCTAACGCCCACCTGCCATCTGAACTAGTGGGAACATAGTGGTATTATCTATGTGCCGTACTCAGTTAGGAAGGCAAACGAGCTTGGTGAAAGGAGAGCAAGTACAGTAATTCAGAGCAAATTAACCAAGGCACAGAGAAAACAATCACTACAGTAAAGTAAGGACAAGAAAACATATGCATCACTTTTGCTCTAGTCTGATTGATACTGGGACACTGGTTACCACAGTCTGCATGGCAGGTGGACCTCACAGAGCATCCTACACCCCTACAAAGAGGGCATTTCCATACATCACAGATGAAATACTGGAAATACAGCTGTAATCCTTATAGATCTTTTTAATATAACTTTAACATAAACGATTTTTACATTGTTCTTGCAGTGTCTGCGGTGTGCATGACTCAATCCATGTGGGCTTTCTTTCCTCAGATGCTACAGTTTCATTTTGTATGTGTGATTGTTTCACATGCAATTTGCCTGGTGTACATTTGCTGTAATTTATCTTCTACTGATTTCCATGTATGCTTTTTAAAATATTATATTATTTAAAAATTTTAGTGATTTGACTTTAAATGCTCACCAGCTCACGTATTTCAAATTGCCCACACAAGCTATAGTAAATGACCCATTAGTAAAGCCTGCTGCTTCCAAAGAGTTACTTTATAAATATATTTACAGATTTCAAAATACACATTGCCTTATTTAATTCTTAGAAATTGAATTGCCTCTTAATGGATTTAGGTCACTTAATATTATGGTTTAACATATTATCATAGTAATAACTCTGTTTAACAGGAAAAAGCCACATTGTGAGCAACAATATCTGTAAACTCTTAACAAAGTCATCCTTAGTGAAAGCATGAAGTGCTAAACACTCATCTTTTTGTAGAAATATATGATCCTAGCTGCTTTAACACAACTGATTAAATGTAGCTATTTCCTTTTATTGCAGACGTGGTTTATCTCATTGGTCTAATAAAATATGTATTTTTGATGCTAATGAAACCTATATGAATGAATGTGTTCAGTAGATCTTTTGAGGAAGTGGATGCTAGGTACTCAAATCTATGAAATCTAATCTTACAGCATATTGATGGACACATACCTCCATGAGTAATAATTGTTCTATATTTCAGAAATCATGTATAAGATTTAGAAAGATTACTTTGCTGAGGGGAAGTTTCCATTCTCAGTTTGTTCGTGAAACAAATTCCTTCCCTGACATATCTAATGTTCTTTTAACAAATATGGAGTCTATGAATTAAAGGTTGGAAACATGATATTTTCAGGAAAAACTTAACTGAAGTAAATGAACAGAAATTTAAAGAGTGTAAGGGTGGGAAGGAGGAAAGAAGGGGGAGGAGGAAGGGAGGATGATAGAAAGGGGTACAAAGCAGAGAGGGGAAATTTTCTTAAGTGGCTATCAGTAAATTCTAAAGGACTCTGCCAGTGGGAGGTTCTTTTGTTTGGGGTGAAATGACTGACTGGTTAAGAGTATGCATATTTAAAGGTAGAAGCTGGATCTAGTCTTAATTACTCAATGTAATGAAGATAGTGAGCAGATTCTCTTTCCCTGGGGGCTTGTTCAAGGGACAGGATGAGGTTGGATTGTATAAACAATCTTTGGAGGAAAGGTTAAAAGATGGGTTTGGGTAAAGGGTAAGCAGAATTTTTAAATATGATTCCTTTACAGGGAATTGAAAATCTCCAATAAATTTATGAAAACATGGTAATCTTAATAAATCTGTAACTTTGAGTAAAGAGGCTGAATTTAGCAAAGGGCAAAAACAAATCAGGTTCTAGATGGGAAGACAAATGTGTTATGACCATAGCTCTCAGGTGCAGTAACATGCTTGAAGACATCACGTGCCCTTTAAATGTCACCAAGACACTTAATACTTGATCAGCTGCTGCTCAC
Organism: Manis javanica; assembly: GCF_040802235.1. Taxonomy (NCBI): domain Eukaryota; kingdom Metazoa; phylum Chordata; class Mammalia; order Pholidota; family Manidae; genus Manis; species Manis javanica. The sequence goes on along the minus strand of NC_133160.1, from coordinate 120,409,458 downwards.
AGGTTTGCTGCATGTCACTATATTTTGGTAATAATAATGGCTCACATTTACTTTTTACTATGAGACGGGTAGTGTGCTAAATGCTTTAATCCTCAACTCAGACCTCTTCTATAAGGAAAGTATTTTCTCATTTTAATCTCCCCAAAGAGAAAATGAATGCTTAGAAAGAGTTTAAGTAATTTGCCTTAAATCACCCAGCTATTAAGTTGTGAAGTTGAAATTCAAATGCAAGCAGTCTGGCTCCACAGCCCATGCCCTTAACCACTGAACTAGGCTAGTAGGGGAGGAAATGCTAATGTGTTCCCCAAAGCATTGCATTTCTGCCAGGGAATGACTTTAATACCATGAGAGAATGGGACTTTTGGAATGAGGCCCTAAGAGATAAAGAACAAGTAGAAACTTTAAAATAAAAAGAATGATGACCACAAATAGAAGCAAGTTTTTACACTGTAATTCTTTCCTTAAATATGTTTACCCACGTAGCTTCTCAGAGAGTTACAGTATTACTATATGGACTTCTGGAAAATGTTTATTAATTTAACATATATTTAAACTGATCTAAGTTCCCATTTTCCAACCCTTCCCTGGACAGCCTAATGGACAACCAAGGAATAAAGACAAAATATTTTCCTAAACAATCTAGAATCTTCTAGAGATTAATAGTAAGGTTTTCCCAGCCTCTTATAGGCTATTTATCAATACCTTATCATTTGAAACTTACTAGCATGCAGATACAGGTGTAAATCAAGTATTTTTCCTGACGTTTTAATGTTATGGTTTAAATGATACTTAATGGTTCAGAAAAGTATATATGCAAACACACATGCCTTCATCTCTACCACCATTTCACCCTCATACCCACACACACATAAAGTGCTCTTTTTGTCAGTAAATGGAAAGTTCGCATTCTTAAAATAGTTACATATGAGTAGGAAGAGCTATTAACCCCCAACAGCTTAAAAAACATATGCCTTTTAATTCTGCCAGTGAAAAAGAAAATATTTTGTTATTTTAATAACTATTTCCTCTCTTAGCTCATTAAAATATATTCCCAGAGGCTTCCAGAACCCATTTCATATCTGTAAGCCTCCCAGAAAACCTCTCAAATGGTGACATTAGTGGCACTGGTAATCAGAGCTGGAACAGAGAATGTAAATGAGAAGTGCTCTGTAAATCAGCCTTGATATTGTTCTGCTGCTTTTATCTGTCCACTGTGGATTGGGTTCATTGCTGCAGGAGCTTATCCTGGCTGGATAAAAACCACAATCAAGTTGCAAACCAAAACAAATGGCTCTCAATGGAATGCTGACAAAAATGGCAATTATGGAAACTTCCACAGTTTACCTGCTTGCACAAGTCCATTATTTGCAACCATATCCTTAATGGCATGTACATTTTTTTATCTTGGTAAATAGATGCTATACTGGGCTTTGAAATAGCTGGCACTCGGCATTTTGAAATAATTGGCACTCAATAATGTAATGCTAACGCCCTCTGGTTGGCTGGCTACCCTTACAATCCACTTGTACTCACTTTTTGGCTATGATGGTTTATCTATTCCTCCTTTTTCTTGGCAAGTTTCTCAGGGGTAAGAATGTGGAAAGACTATCAGAATTATGAATGAAAAACCATTTTGAAATATCAGCTGGAGGAATATCCAAATCTAAGTTTCCTGAAAGACCATTCCATGTTAAAAAGGCCTATTTTGCTTTGGATCTTACAAAACTAGTGTTCTCTTTTTGTTTTTGGAAAGCAATTGGGTGAATACATTTCTTAGGGATTAATCATCTCTTTGTAGGATATATAAAATGTAACAAATTATCCTATATGTTATCCATGTTATGTCAATTTTGTTCTATCAACAATAAGTTTTAACCTTGGGGAAAAAGAAGTTAAAATATTTGTTTTAAATCTATGTATAACAAAATAGTGTTTTTATGTATTATCTCCTGATACAATAGCTCACTGACATTCCTCTACAATTCTTTGGACATAGAGAAAGATTAAAACAGTCCTGAAAAATAATGTACTTTGTCCCTATTTTTTTAAGAGTTATAAAGGTTAGTAAACTGCATTGTCCCACAATGATTTCATATTCAGCTGTCTGAATCTATAGCCTATGATTTTTCCTATGTTAAAGTGACACAGAATCTACAAAAATCTGTTTGACAGAGGCATTTCATTAAAGATAGAACAGCCAGGAAAACAGTGAATTAAAAAAGCAATTACATTGGTTGAACTTAATGGATTTCTTACACAGAATTAGCCAGTAATTTGTGACCTACCAAGTACTAACAAAGCAAATTATTGCTTCTTTCAAAATTTAGTTAAACCACGAATGAAATGCCAAGCAAAACAAAACAAAAACTGAGAAGTTACCAGTGTTTAAAAAATTGTCATAATTTTCATGGCTGCTTAAAATCTTAGTCATCACCTGAGATATTTTATTAATACAAAATGTGGGAATTATTTCTGAATCAATCTACTAAATTTTTTTAAAGTATTGTGTGGTCAGCATCACACACAAATACAATAATTTTATAATGTGAAGATATGGCAAGTGCATCCACCTCTAAATGGGGAGTACAAAACGGGGGACTTTGAAAAATACCTGAAAGAACTTTGACATTATAAGGTAGAAAATGCTGATAGAGACTAGTCAGTTTGGAATTTGCACTTAATAAGCTGAGTCTGATCAAAATATGACAGGTAAATTGCAGGAGTGAAGGTGGTAAGCATGATGCTATGGCAGTAATTTGGGTCGCGGAGAGGGCTTGGATTAGAATAGTGACAGAATGCAACTATTTTTGCTTGTCTCTTTATTCTGTTATTTAGTTCCATTTTATTGTGCCTTTTTAATATTTTAGGCCTTTCACAATGTCCACTCTCACTTCATTATTTAATACAATTGTAGTGGAAAGCAGACAGGACATATGATTACCCAGCTAATTCTAATCAAAGCTTTGGTACTAGTTTGTGTGACTTTAGGAGAAATAATGCTCTGTGATTCAGGTTTCTCAGCTTTCCAAAGATGACTGCAGGTTCCTTACATGGTGCCAAGGTTCTTGAGTCAATAACATCAAATAAAATTATGCAATTAATCTCTACTTTTGCCATCCTGCTCTGCCAACACTGCCAAGAAAATATCTTTACTTTTCCTTATTTGCCTCTTATTCGTTTCACACTGTTCAGATTTGCATGATAATTTGCAAAGTGCTTTACATGTGGTTTCTTATAAAACTCTCGCAAGCATGCTATAGTAAAGATACCAGTTTCTTCCACTTTCCAGATGAATCTTATTTCCCTCATTTGTTAGTATTTGCTGTTCTTTCACTAGTTTCTAAGAATGTGAATTCAATGTGTCCTGTACTTTACATACCTACTCCAGAATTCCAAGTCCCATGCAGACTTACAAAACAGTGAATGAGAAAAAATACGATGCAGTTTTCAGGAAGAGATTGAACCAGAGAAGAAAGGGAATACTATATATTTAGGTAATTTAACACAAGAATGCTTAAATAATAACATATGAATATTCATCTTTGATTTCTTCCTTTTTTCCTCACTATAAATGCCTAATTAGCTACATTTTCCTGTGTGTTATCTTTATAAATGTGTTACACCTACATACTCTTTCAGGTCATTCCCACAATCACAACTCAAATTAAAACCTAAATACTACTACGGTAATCACATTATTTAGCTGCTCTTAAATTTCAACTATTCCTATTAAGTGAAGAACAAAATTCAGTCTCTTGAGTAGGGAAACTGAAACACCTCCACATTCTGATCGCAGGACTTGGTTTTGTGGAGTCCTGGAGACAATTGTGCAGGAGGGAAATCCAGTTATGTGCATTTCTTCCTTCCTCCTCAGTGATATCGTTGACAGCTTGATATCTGCCATGGTAGGAATATTTACAACAAGGAAATTAGCAAACACTACAAATTGGGTTTTCTTTTACCAGAGAGCCTATTGTTAAACATTTATCTGCATACCACTAGTTCTGTTCCAAATCCACTATCACCATGTTTACTATATGCATTTGAGACTACATAAATCTATCTTAAGCATGGCCTCTTCCATCATCCTGCGATGTGCTTCCTTTCCCTTTGACTAGGTGAAAAATCTTGATTCTTGATGGATGGCAATTTTTGGGGGTAGGTTTTTTTCTGTTGGGTAGCATTTTTTTCTGTTGTGGAGTCTTTAGAGGAACTTGTCTTAAACATCTAAGAAAAAATAAAAGTAATACCTATCCTTCTAGGCCAAGCTAAAATAACATCTCCTCCCAAAGCATATTTTGCCATTAAGAAAAAAACTATAGCAGTTTAAATTTCACAGAAAAATTGAAAGGGGTTACAGAGATTCCCCATTTATTTCCTGCTCCACAAGGCCTAGCATCTCCCATTTACCCGCATCCCCAACCAGAGTGGTACTTGTGTTACAACTGATGAACCTACACTGATGCACCATAGGTGCCCAAAGTCTACAGTCTTCCTTAGATTTCAGTCTTGGTGTACATTCCAAATATGGGTTTGGATAAATGTCTAATGACATGTATCCATCATTATAATATCATACACGGTAGTTTCACTGCCCTAAAAATCCTCTGTGCTCCCCCACCCCCAATTCCTTGCAACCGTGAAACATTTCACTATTTCAATAATTTATTCTCCAGAATGTCATATAGTTAGAATCACACAGTATCTGGCCTTTCCAGATGGCTTTCTTTCACTCTGTGAAAATGCATTGTGAGGAAAATGGCCAGAATTCCCATCTGGCCTTGATAGTGTCCACTGCATGTACATACATATAAGAGCCTGTCTGCACATCAATGAGATGTTTACCAGTAGCAGAGACACCAGTCGGAAGCGAAGTTGGGGTTGGGTTGAGAGGCTGTCCTCCCCTGAGCTTCTGTACATAATTGGGCAGGCACCCACTAGTCACCAGGGACCCGCCCACAGAGGCAAGGACCTTCCCAGGGGCAAGGGGCAGGGGTTCATGGCAGAGTGCACCAGCACTGGGGAGAGCAAGCTTGGTAGGGGAGCTAGGCCAGAGTGGGTGGAACACGCTAGGAAAGAGAGAGCCAAGTGGCTGGGATTCTTAGAGGGAAGAGACTGAGATGTGAGAATCAACCTTTAAACCCTTTCATTTCTGACTCTTCACCTTGTTTTTCTTCAGTCTTATTGGATTCATATGGAGAACTTGCCCTGTGCAGGGAATCTCCTTTCTTTAGGAGCTGCAGGTATTTGAGATACCTCCGTGTCTTTTTATGGTTTGATAGCTCACCTCCTTTTAGTGCTGAATAATGTTCCATTTTCTGGATTACATTTTTTACCCATTCACCACTGCCTTATTTTCCACAGCTGAAAAATAATTGCATTCTTCTCTATGCTATCATAAGGTTTTGTTCATATATTCTCTATAGTACTTAACATCTTACTTGGCATCATTACTGTTTATCTTTTCTACTAAACTATATATTTTATGAGGGCAAAGTTTGCACCTTGTTCATGTTTATTCCATATAGCCTACTTCCATGTGTGGGAAATGAAAGGGCCTCAGGGAATAGATGTAAATAAATGGATAAATAACACTGAACATTTTTTACTTGCCTCATATTTCCATAGTTCTTTCATTTTTTTTCCCATTAAGTCCAGTAATTTACCAAAGAGCTATTGAAAGTTTTTTGAAAAAGAAAAATCTGCTCCACTTACTGTCACTTCTTGATCAAATATGAATACATTAAATACCAAATGGATCATATGCCCTGCTTTTTGAATGATTTTTAAGAAATTGACAACAAAATGCTAAAGTAGAGATTGAAATTAGATGTTTTCATAAAAAAATGTAATCCAACATAGTTTTTACAAGTACCCTTATGTCAGTGGGAGAGAAAACAGCACTCAGAAAACATGTTCTGTAGAAATGTTCACTTAAATGTTACTTTGAAGGAGGGAAAAAGCATTTGCATGATAAAATTGCTTTATTAATAGCATATTGGGCCTCACTTTCTTGGTTGGAAAATAACAGGATTCCCAGTGCTTTTTGTTTTCCACTAGATTCAATGTAGACAACTTCAGAATTTAATGAAAACATCTATTACAACCCCAAATGCTTAAACATAGCTGCTCAGATTTGGCAATCTGCCTGAATCAGCTCAAATTCAGTAGTTTCACAGTTGCAAAACATAGAATTCATGTTTTGAATTCGGAATTTTTTGTCACTTCCAACTTTTTAACCTCCTAAAATGAAAAGAAACTCCATAAACATGGTCAGTGGCCAACTGATTCACTGGGCTGGAAAGCAGGTGCTGCTGACTTCCCATTTGGATGCAGCTGGCCTTTTTTATTAAAATGATCTTGGTTAGCTCCAGTGTTAAGAAGTGTGCCACGGGTACAGCGATCAAGGCTTTGATCTGTCCTTGCTTTGTCCTGTTCCCTGACCATTACCCTTACCCTCCACGAGCCGTGTGCATTACATAGCCCTTGCCGACAAAGGAAACAAGTTAAGGGAGATTCCAGCTGCATCAGTCCAAAACCATCCACAAAACTGGAAAAAAGTAATCTGAAATGTATATACCACTAACTGGTATCCTGTAGTAGTGTTAACACTTAAGATTTTCCACAAGAAATATTAATAGACAAAGAAACCCTTGTGGGTTTCTTTTATGGGAAGGAAAGAGTAGACTTTTAAATTTAATCTAGGATTGTTGATGATATTTGATTGATCTAGTTACACATGGAAAAACAATTTATAGAGGCCTACTCTTTTACTGAAAAGTCTCCTTAGTACCATTTCACATTATAAGAGCCAGCAGATGTTAGCTCCATGTGCTGGAAGCATCCTGGGAAAAGGTCATTCTCCGGCAATGCAAAGCAGGAAGGAATCTGCAGTACTGCACACAGAGAGGAGAGCTGCCGTCACTGACATTCTGCATTCTGGTCCATAGTTTAATGCCGGTAATTCCAAACAGGTTATTCAGCTTAAATATATGTATACTATATATTTTCAAAGTTATATACCTAATTTATATAAATAATCAGAGTGACAGCTTTACAAATTGAGAAAGTATCAATACTTTTAATACAACGTATCAATACTCTAGAAGTAATTATTATTATTATAACGATGAAATCACTAGTAATAGCTGCAGCTAAGATTTTTTTAAAGAGTTTGTCAGACATTATGTGATACATATTTCTTTGGTTATCTTCAAAACTACTACACAGAGATAGGTATTATTTCCCCTCAATTACACAATTGAAGAAATCAGGGTTGAAAGAGATTCAGTATTTATCTCAAAATCTCACAAGTAACCAGTGTCAGCAGCACTTAAACTCAGTGTTTTCTGCCAGTAAATCTTTATTCCTTGGCCACTGTACTAAATTAAATACAGTAAAATATCAAGATATTTAAAAGTTAAAGTATTATAACGATATTTATTGAAATAGTATATCTACCTATTATACAATATGGAGACCTTTTCCATTTTACATTCAGACATTTGAATATTTTTAGATCAGCATTTTCCCAAATGTGTTCTTCTAGATAATTACATGTTATTAATAAATATTACATGAAAAACCTGTACCTAGTTAAATGAGTCTGAGTTAGACAAGTTTAAGTAGAGCTACCTTTCTGCAGGATTCATGCCTCAGATCAAATGTGTATTTTGATTTTCCAAAAAGAGTCATAAAATGTTTGTCAATTTTGTATTGCCTGTTGATAATGTTGCAGACACAACATTACTTCAATTCATTTAACAGGCTTATAAATTCAGGCTATTGTCATGTAACAGATAAGGGGGCTGAAGCTTATAAATATGCAATGCTGTCTGAAGTCCCCAAATTAGATTGAAACTGCAGAACCTAGCTGTCTTAACTACTAGGATATGCTATGTTGCTGTCTTATTAAGAGCACTTTTAAATTATTTTTTTGTTATGTAGAACACACTTGGAATCACCAACTAAGACACTGTTAATACATAGTCTTGTGACTATTACCATACCCTGTAGGATTATTATTTTGACAATATCTGCCTACTCTCCCTGTAGGTTGTGAGCTCCTTAGAGATAGGAACTAAGAATACATATATGGATCCTAAGAAGATTGCCTGATACATAGGCACTCAATAGGTAGTCAATAAATAGTAGTTGAATGAATTAATGCTGTCTGTAAATTGACCTTACTCTTAGTCGCCAATTCTACATACACAATATTATTGCTTATCCTCTGAGTCAACCCTTTGTATTAGAAGTGAAATCAGGTAAAAGTAAATCACAGTTTTGCCATATCTATAATCTTGAGACTAAAAATACATTTAATAGATTGGATAATATATAAGTAGGGACTGGACTACAGAATCAAAAATATGAATTGTAATTCCCATTAATAATTATTTTTAAGTTGTTACAGGGTCAAAATAAACATATTAATACTTACTATAAAAAGATGTGAGAGTGAGGATGCCATGTTAAGTGTAGGATCAGGTAGGACATAGGCTGGAATTCTACCTGTTCAATTTTACCTCTTCGGGCAAGTAAGCACACAGCATTGAACCTTACTTTACTGATTTTGAAATGGTTCTGTTACCTTTCCCACAGGACATTGTAAATGTTGGATAAACTACCCAGAATAGTGTCTGAAATATAATAGTCACCAAATAAATAAAAACAATTACAAATCAGATTGATTTTTTTTTAAGGACCCATTTACTTTTAAGGGACTTAGATCCATTTTAAGTAGCCTGATCATGATCTGCTACACTAAGTTTACTTCTGAACCTATCTATTTCTAAAATGTTCATTTGTCATTTTTAAAATGTGCTTATGGTAAAGAAAAGGATATATTTTGAGACAGTGCTGTGGTACTTAGACCATTCATCAGGACAGCTCGCCAAATTCTTGAACAATTTGAAAATTGCCTTCAGAAGTGTCCTTCATCTAGATAAAAACTTAAACATATTTGAGATATTAGATTGTCATACATGGGACAAAAGAGACTAGCAATTCAGCAGAAACCAGATAAATACAGGAATAAATATGCTACTATTTCTAACAGAGCATAGCCCTTTATGGCATGTCAGTGCTAAATGTTCTACTTCACAAGATTGAAATTGTCCAAAGTCACTCACTGTTCTAAACATGATCAATATTAAAAGGGATTTACTAATCAACTCAGTACATAAATCTATGATTAAAGCTGGTACTAAAAAAATATAGTGCTAACACTGGAAATGTTCATTTTCTTGTTCAGGGGAAGTAATTAATGTAGTTCATATAAAGGGTGATCATATAATTACATTCATGTAAAGAGTGATACAGAAAGCAATTTGTTTTTTCACTGTAGCTATCAGTTACAGTGCTATTCAATGACTTATTCATTGATTCATTTCTCAAATATATATGGGTTTACTATGTACAGGTACTTTAGTAAATTACAAGGTTATATTACACAGCTTCCCTTGAGGAGCTTACAATCTATCAGAGAAAGATAAATATAAACCTAAATCAATCAATTTCAGTGTTGAAATGGGTGTCTTAAAGTACATTAAAATAGTGTTTTAGAGAAGGAGAATGTAACACTTGGTTTGAAAAATCATAAAAGGCTTTATAGGAGTTCTGCACATTAGAATTGGAGTTAAAGAATGGATAACTTTGGACATGTAGAGATAGAGTGGAATCTGCATATTTTTAACTTTTTACAATAGATTTTAAGCTTTTATAATAGAATAAGTGTTAGAAAACAGTCAAAGATAGGCCTTAAATCATTCAACTAGACTTTTCTAACAAAGGATAATTTGGGAAATACACACCAATCCTGTATCTGACATTCAAACATCTCAGTCACTTCCAAGTTTAAGAATTTTGAGCCATGTGTTGATCCTTCTGGTCTGCAGGGAAATGTTTCATGCATTTTCTGTCAAAGGGTAACCTTCATATGCAGGAGATTATACCAGTGTAGCTGTTTTATTTTTAAATTTCTCTCTCCTGTTTATTTAGTATGAAATAATAATATTCTGACAATTTCTATTTGATACCTGGTTAGATTATGAAAGTAATTATTTGAAAGAGTATAACCAATATTTATATATTTAGAAATATATAAATAAACAATGGAGTCAGGAAATGCATTTAAAAGATCTGCCATTTGTAAATGGTATCTATGATGTAAATGGAGTTACTTCTACTTTGGTAATTTTAACATTTGCTTTGTGTTCTGGAAAACTTTACTTCTGGAGGATATTAAGAGACTGTATAGCCCTGCTCAAGGATTATATGGTCAAGTAAATGTGGGTTAAAACAATCAAGCTTCTCTATTGCAGGGATTAGCTTTTAAAGACTTGCATGTATTAAAGAGCAGTATGAATTTCACAAGGAACCTAGAATACAATTCACAAACTATATTGTAAAGAAACATTTTTAAAAACAATCTTAGTGAGTCTTCATTCCCCCATCCTTAATTGTAAGACCTGAAATAGATTAGTTTATTCAACTAAAGACAATAATTTAACAGGCATTAGAAAGATTGACTTACACATTTATTCAAGCAAATTCAAATGGTGAGTGCCTAAGAAAAAGGCATTATGCTTGATGCCAGGGAGGTATCAGACCATACTGTTGAAAACATAAGGTCTGGAGTCAGATTGTTGGGATGTATATTGTATGTAGGTCAGTTACTTTTAAGTTCTCTATCTTCTCTATGCTTTGATTTCCTCATTAATGAAGATGATGATACAATAAGAGAATCTACAACACATAGTGTTATGAGGACAAAACAAATGAATGTGCAGTTCTTAAAATGGATTCAGCAACATAGTAAATATATGAATTAGCTAATGTCATAGCCACCATGATATAACTCTTAAACATTTTATACATTTTTAATAATTTAAAAAACATTTTTTATATATGTGAAGTTCATATACAGATTTTTGTGTGAATATATATTTTCAGTTCTCTTAGGTATATACCTAGAAGAAGAATTGATGGGTCATAGGGTAATTCTACATTTAACATTGAACAACACCTGAGTATTTTTCAGTAAGGCTGCACCATATTACAATACCACCAGCAATGTGTGAAGATTCCACTTTTTCCACATTCTTTCCAACGCTTGTCTGTCTTTATTGTAGCCATTCTAGTGAGCGTGAAGTGGTACCATATTATTATTTCAGACCTTTCATATAGGACTGAAAATATAAATGAAAATTATGTGGTTAGCATCAATTAATGTAACTAATGCAGAATGAGCAAATAAGGGAATTAATTCTTGTCAGTCACTAGCCATAACCACATTATCTTCTTGCTGAATGATTGAGAATATAGTCAATTACATGAAGACATATTCCAAACTGCACAGAACTAGAGAAAGCTCTGAAATGGTGCTATTTTCCACACTTTAGAAACTAGAAAAACTATGGTCTGTTTGGGTAAAACTAAGCTTTCCAGTACTCTTAAAAATATGAACTTTTTGATAGAATTACAATTTTATATTGGACATAGCATCAGAAATAAAATATTACTTCAATTACTCTTAGGAGATTTTAATTTAAAAAATCTGTATTTCAGCAAACATTAAGCACTTTTAACTACTTCTTAAGCACCTTGTAGATATACAGAATTTTACCCATCCTTATTTGTGTCCTCTGGCTGTTGTAACAGATTATCAAACTTGGTGGCTTAAAACACACATATATTCTGTTACAGTTCTATAGCTCACAGTCTGAAATTAGTTTCTCTGTGGGGAAATATCAGCGGGGACGCATTACCTCCAGAAACTCTAGGGAAGTATCAGTTCCTTGTCTCATCCAGCATCTGGTGGCTGCCGGCATGCCTTGCCTTGTGGCCACATCACTCTAATCTCTCTGCCACTGGGCCTACATATCACTATCACCATGGCTGTAGATTCGGATATATTATTTTGTACATTGGTGCACAAATGTTATTTTTTGAACTTTTTAGACAGTAAGAAATTATTTCATATTTCTGTGATATGGTTTTCTTAGTCTGAATAAACCTACTAGATCTACTATAAATCATTGTCTGGAAGTTATAAAAACCTTTGCGAAAAAGTGAGGCAAAATTTTGATCACTACATTTCAAGAAAAAATTTATTGTGTACCGATTTGGTGTCAAACATAGTCAGTGCTAATAACAAAGATCACAGATGATTGGTGTCTGATGGAGAGACCGACATGGAAATAGATATGCAGACTGTAATGTAAAAAGGAACATCTGGGTAAAGCTGAAAGAGGTTGCCATAAGCTTAAAGTGTTAGCAGCCGGAAGAGGCCTGGCACATGATAGACAAGAAATGATCTATTGGACAATTCATACAGAATTGTCCTCTTTTATTTTTTAAAGAGGAATGTAGTTTTAATTCACTAATAAATTGGATATGGAATTTCTAAGGAAAGGAAAAGCACTGGCAAAGTAGAAAATAGTTTGTTGACTCATATAGATGAATATTTCTATCTATGAAATTGTTTGATATAATATCGATAAGACTCAGAAAAGTTACTCAGAGCCCAAAAGAGCTTTTATTTTTGTGGATTATAGCTATTAATCCTACTAGAAATTCAAGCAACTTAAAAAAAAATTTACTCATTCATTTTAAACCAAAAAGGAAACCCCGTAGCTCATTAATACAAATAACATTTTTGTAAAAAGTGACATTTCCCAAAACAAAATAACTTAGAAGACTTTATCCCTTTAATACATGATTTAGAAGATAGCTAAATTCTCATATCTGCTTCAGCATCTAATCTGTAGTGATTTTTTTGTTGTTGAAGTATGTGAAGAAAATCCATGCAGATATTCAAGTGGAAAGTAATTTAAAAACATTTCAGATAGTTGTTGAAATCTTTGATAGTACACTTAAATGTATAATTTATAGTTTCTTAAAGATTAGTTGCCATGCTAGTGACTAGTTCATCTAGCATATTCAACAACTGCAGAAGTACTTTCCTGCAACAACAACTGAGCTTTGCTATTCAGCAGGAGCATTTTGTTCTGTCCGTCCCGTTTCATTATGTAGAATAGAAGGAAGAAGTTTATTTAAAGGTTGAGATTTAATGAAACACATTTTTAGTCCTTCTATCAAGGAACTTAAGTGAATTGGCTTCCCCTCCCTGCTCCCCATGCCCACCACCCCCACTCCTGGCAAGTGTGTGGCAGTGAAAGATATGACTATCTGTATAGTTTGGTGCCATTAAAATGGTCTCAGAGATCCCCTAAGATTAGCTAGATAAATGCTGGATTAGTACATGAGTTGTTAGTTCAATTACCAAATTACAACATCATTTAAGAGAACATTGAAACATGAAAGATCTCTGGTATGAAAAATTGCCTATGTGGTTATGTTTTCAACAAGATAATAACAGATGCTTGTTCTCTCATCCTCCGAAACTGATGTTACCAAAGTAGGCCCTTTACTCAGAGAAGCCCTGAGACACTTGCAGTGTACTTTAGGCAGTGAGCAATATCTTCCTCATATTAAGGAGTCAGTAAGTACTTGGTGAATGCATGGAAAAGGGAATCAACAAAATGACAAGTTAGAATGGAAAAATAAGCTGCTAGAGAAGGAAACTGACAAAACTGTGAACTGACTGCTGGTCAGTCTAAACAGAAAAGAAAAACTGAGGAAATATTTACAACTTTAGAAGCATAGCTGGTAGTATATTAGGTTTAGTACTAGTAACTTTGGAGAATGTGTTTTGTTATAACAAAATAATCCATATTCTTAGTTTAGACACCTTGTCAAAAATTACTAAACATTACTAGTTGTACTGAAAACGTTTTTACTCAAACTCTTAGAACTTGAAGGAAATATAAAGATTAGTGCTCAAAGAAATGTGTTCAATGAATAGAACACCTCATTCTTAGGATTCCAGATAACTGAAGCATAAACTAAAAGCTCATCTCTCAATCTATTCATTCCCTGAAACAGCCAATAACTCTGTAAGGAATCCCCTTGAAATTTGAACATTAGCTGTCAGTACCATTTCACTTCCCCATGGATGTTTTGAGAAAGAAAACACCTTTAGAAATTAGTGTTTCGCTTATGGATTTAAATATATGGAGCACAGAATTAAATATTTGCAGGGGGAAATTGGACTATTTTTCAGCTCTTTATTATTAAGTTGTTTCAGTTCTTTAAAACATTTAGCTCTTATATTTAAATGTAATTAAAAACATGTGTAAACATATTATAAATACTTTATGAATATTGGCTATTTAAAATACCTATATCCTTCCCCAAATCAATTTAGTAACAATTGTTGAAAGCTGATATTATATTAAGAATCTGAAAGTTGATGCAAAGAAAGGCTAATAAAATTACCTACCACTAAAAGGCAAAATAGGAGACCATATTGAATTTCACAACTCCTGAGACACAGATCTAAGTGCAAATTATCAAACAGCAAAACGCACTTCCACTTGGTTTAGATCCCAGTGGTCTCTCATATTATTTTGATCGAATCTACCTTCTCTGAGTTATCATTACACTTTTACATATCCTCCTTCCATTTTTATGGAGGAAATTTATTAAAATACCCAGTCATTATAAATATAATTTAAATTCATACATATGACAAACTAAATATTATTACTAAGATTTAGTATGTCAATGCAAAGCATGTTGAATTTTCAAATTTAACATCTTTATGATAGCTAAAATACCAAAACTATTGAATTAATATTTTCCAGTAAAGAAGCATACGTTTTATAATTACTTAACTTTGTGAAACCAGTCCTATAAACAGGATCAACTGGCAAGACTGCAAATGTAAGAAGTATGAATCTATAAAGACCATTTAAAATTTTTCTGGTGGAAGGAGAGTGTTCTAAGTATTGTAATCAGAAAATAGAAAATGAGAATTGATTGTTAAATGTACCACCTGCATATTTTCTATATACCTCCAAGTTAAATTTGTTTTCTACAAGTATTTCTTAAAAACTGCACTCTTACCATTATAAATTCTCATCTCTTATAATGTGAAGACAATATTTCTTTCTCATATGATATAGATTGTATGTTGAGGACTAGCAGGGTCAGACATTCCTAACTGAAATTGCTATTTTCCAAGCAATTTCATTAAAATTGAGCCTCACTAATATCCCTGTGGAAAACATGCTCAAACATTCTTCCCAGAGGATACTGATGCTGAGGCTCCATTCTACTTTATCCATGTCAGTACTATGTGTCAAGTATGTGGTCGGACGAGTGTCTCATCAGCAAAAACTGGTTCAAAAGCCTCTACAGAATTTTCCACACACACAGCAATTTGTAGATGATTGGTAAAAGCGCCAAAGGTGACTTTCCAAAGGGCCTTTGGAACATTAGAAGGAGCATGAGATTCTCAGCAAGAGCCTTCCCATCTGAGGCTTGGTCTCTTGAAGCACAGTAGGAAGAGCAGATATTTCATTATGGCAGGTACCTGATCACTCCTTTTCTTTGACTAAAATGCCATGTTACGCCTTAATCTCTCTTGGGCAAAACTGAGAGATAATCTGTAGTTACATAAAAGGGTGTTCTGAAGTACCATAGTGTGCAATGTTAAGAATCGTCACATTAAGGACCAGATTTGTTTTTATTCTCAAATTGTTGATGATACCTGATGGCCACTGAGGATTTAAAAGGTAGGGGACCCTTTGATAGTTTTTTCAGAAATTGCCTTATCTAATCCCTAACATACACAAGAGAAGTAAAATCATCACTTCCTTAAAAATTAAAAAAACCTGAGGTTTAGAATTGGAAATATATGCAAAAATTCTAATAACTAGCGAAATAGTCTAAGGCCTAAGAATTCACACTGAATCAGTGTGTTTTTAATGGGCCAATATGAATTCAATACTTAGGCTCCATCATGAAGCAAGAGAAGTCAGGAAGTATTGTAAGAGTGCTAATTTAATTGTGCAGTTATGGACTGGGATTTAATTAAACAAAAAATATTTATTTTGTGCCAGGCACGGTGTTACTTGCTGAGAACTCTGCTAAACATGACAGGGAAAATCTTTTCATCCATGGAATTTGCTCTCTAGGAAAGTCCTCAATGAGGCATAAGCTTTAATGAAAATGATTTTAAAACAGGGCTTCCATGGATTAGTAGAAAAGGCAAGTTTCTATGTTCTCTAGTTTGCTAGTTTCCTGGAACCATGTACATGTGTATGTGTGGCTGTTATTGATCACTACCTGCCCAGGTTTCCACGAATTCCATGGGATTGCAGGGCCAATGTTCTAATTAGTCTATCATGAGGACCAGTTTATTCTTCACTCTGCAACTACCTGTCTTAAGGCCATTTTCCTGATAATGTTTATCTACCATAAAAATAAAATTGAAGGTCAATCAACAAACCTGTCTTCTTTTATGACAGTTCTGGTAAAATACTGATGGGAAAGAAAATTTTTACAATATTGCTTGAAGAGTGAGAATTTTTAACATTTTTGTAGATTGTATTTGTTCACGTTAGATTCCGATTTCTCTCACCACTATTAAAAAATACTGGAAGTCAGGGGGCATTCTCTATCCAAGAAAAAGGATAGGGTATCCAATTCTTTGAAACTCAAAGAATCAAATGAAGATTAGGATCTAATTTCTAGCTCTATAAGCTACTATTTGGAAAAAAAGGAGAGTTCAGATGAATGTCAACTAGTCTAACCAGACCAATCTTGAATTACCAGGTAACTATGTATTGTGCTCATTCAGCAAAAAGTCTGGTCATAGGGACTAGTAGGTGTTTAGTAGGTACCTGAAAAGCTGAGGGGGAAAAAAAACATTATTTGTTTAAAAGATTAAATTTATGGTCATGACATAAAAAGTAAAAGAAATACCAAATGAGACACGGGTGTCACAATTTCTATGACTTTTGTTGTTGTTCTTATACTGGGATGGATAGTGTAGCACTATATCAGTGATAAACATAGTTCCTACACTTCCCTGGATTTAACTTGCAATTTCTTCTGTAATAGCTATAATTTTGAGTACACTGAGTGCTATTCAAGTGATAAGGGGATTGTGAGTAGAAGCATGCACTTTTCTAAAATGATGCCAGATTTTTTTTAACCTTTACAGTTTAAGTATTTAAGAGCTCATAGTGTTTATAAACCTAACAAAATAAGTTAAATACCTTAATTCCTTCTGAAACACTCCTAATCTGAAGCACCAACCCATGTATGTTACGTTCCCTTCTCAATTTAGTCTCCTCAGCAACAATACAAATTTCTACAAGGACTTCAGGATCAGAATGTACACTATTTTGTGAAACAAAGAGTCTAAAGGCAGTAAAACTTCTCCAACAAAACATTTTGGAAATAATAGGAGTAGGGGAGAAAATACAATCTCTTAAGAATCTTCTAAATGGAAGGATATTATTCTCTTTAGATTTCTAAGGGAACAACATACATCTCAAAATGGCTGTTCCTCTGCTCTCAGCAGCAATTTGGCATTTATGCAGCTATTCCACTTTCAACATATACAAACTGCTGTGTGTACAATTAATTCTATTAAATGTTAATATCATCCAGTCAACTTAGAGCTAAAGGACACTCAGCTGCTAGCAGGTATTAATTCCTCCCTCTGTTACACCCTGCAGGCCACCCACCAGATCCTGTCTACCCTACCTGTAAACGCTGTTGCCAATCTATCTATTTCAGTCCAATTCTAATGCCATCCCCCAATCCAAGCCACCATCAGACTCAGGTTTCCCGGTAACTCCCAAGTCATTGCCCTCTTTTCATTCTTGCCCTGTTCTCACTGGGTTATCGTATCGTAAGAGGGATGACAAAGAAAATCACATTGTACACACCTGCTTAGAGCATTTAATTGTTCTCGTTTAAATCTACAATAAATATAAATTCTTTCCATAACATACAAATCCCTGAATGGTCTAGCCCTAGCCATTCTTACAAAATTCCTATCATGCCACAGTGTTCCAACTCATTATAATCTAAGTTTAACTGGCAGTTTCTCAGTTTCTCAGAAATTTAGTTTCAGAACAAAAAAAGTCTTATATTCTGACTCAAATAATATCATCTAAAATAATCTCCTTAATATTTAAGATATTTGTCCTACAATGGATACAAATAACATAGCTCCATGAAAGCAAAGGCTGTATCTTTGTTATTCCTGTGTTGCAAAACTGTGTCTGGCATAATGCTGAATTAACAATAGGCACTCCAAAAGTATTTGTTAAATAAATGACTGAACTAATTATTCACAGCCCTCAAGTCTTCTTTATTTTGTATTTTTTTGAACAGGGAAAGTAATAACCAACATAATAAAGAACACTCAAGGAAAACCCCCAAATTTCAAAAGTCCTTTGACTATTTTGTTAAACACTCTAGGAAAAACTGGAATGGTAGGAATGATATTAGCTAACATAGTCCAGGAATTTTACATGTTACTATTTTGATTTTAAAAATTGAAAGAATAGAATTAAAAGTTAATGTTAGAAAAATATTATCATCATTCATATCTTGAAAATGAGAGAAGTGAGGTGCACAAGGGTTTCATAATTTGCCCAAAATCATAGAGCCAGTAAGTGGTGGATTGAGTCTTTAAACCCAGACATTCTAATGTCAGGACCCCCTACTCTTTGGTTTTGTTTTATTAATAAAAGTCAAAGTCTTAATTTTGGTTACATTGGCACTTCATGAATTGTTTTAATTTGTTTTAGAGAAGTCTTTCTGATCCTCAAAAACTAAGTCCCGTCTGATACACTTAACATACATTTTATTTCAAACAAAATGAAAATTTCTTTCACATTTATTGTTTATACTTGTTTGATCAAATTCATCACTCATTACAGTCTAAATGAAGAAAACAGAACCTATTTTCTAACAAAATATTAAATATCTTACTTGATATATAAGGCTTCAAATTATGAGTTTTAAAATAATACCTGTTGTTATTATACTCTGAATATTCAGTTCACACTAATATTTCCAAAATGTAAATAAAAGATTTCTGTATTTTATTGCAAAACTGTTTTGCAGTTTACATGTTATGAATATTAAAAATATACCCCTAGGATCAATTTCAAAACTTATAACATACAAGCACTGATATTTAAGAATGATGTTTATAAATAAGTACATTATATATTTATGTACATGATACATCTTAACAGAATTGTTTCTCTGAAAATTTAAAATATTGTTTCATAATCTGAGTCTACTGTCCACACCTAATCTCACCATAAAATTACATGTAGACTTAAAAACTACACACCCTGAATAACATGAGGATATTTCCATGTTACATGTATTACTTCACAGGTAAGGAAGATTTTTAGGGAATTTATTGACAGTTTTCTATAAAAGACTTCTCTGGGCAATAAAGATACAAATTAGCTATGGAAATCTCAGGTGGTAATGTGACTCCACAAAGCACAGACCAACAAACTACATAATGCCTTTTGAAATGTGTTTACAGTCTTTGAATGCAATAAAATCAACAATCTTTTCCCTTCATTTTTAACAGCTCGAAGATTAGAAATGTTGGCTCTTTAAATAAAAATGTTAATGAAGTTGAATTAGTTTATTTTTAAGACTAAACCCACGATTTTACCAGGTGTACTTTTATCCCTGACAGGTGAGCAATTGGCCTGCTAGCCAGAGGTGAGAGGGTTAAAAGCAAAGGATATTTCTTGGAAATATCTGTCTACCATTAATGCAAGAGCAACTTTGTTTTTGCCAATAAATAAAATCAATTCTCTACATTGTCTGCCACTGGTATGGCTGGAGTCGCTCCATTCATTTAGTCTATCAACTGCTTATCTTACTGGAGTGCTGTACTAAATGCTTTTATTCAAGAGAAAATAAGAAATGAAACCACAGCATATTTAAGTTTGAAATTTTTAAATCCTGAATCTAGCCCTAAGCAGAGCTGATAAGGAGACTACTCATTTTGAAATATCTCATTGATTTAATTACTGATACTTAGGTCTTCCTGGATGTTTTGAAAGTCTAGCTACTCCGTCAGACAGGATGAATCAAATTTCACTGTGGAACTTAGATTTTTCCCCTAAATCCATGATTATAGGTATAATGTATATATACATACACACACACACACACACACACATACACATATAGGTATAAATTACAATTATCCGATTACTTAATATTGGATTACTTCAATAATTATTATATCAACTAAATGCTTATTTAGGTGGAAAATCATGACAATAAATTTCATTCCTATTTTTTATATTTTAGGTATATAATCCTATACAGATTAACATTAATATACTTGTTCCACCTGACTTATTTTTAAATAAAAAGCAAGATCAGAGTAAACCTCTTTTACTCAATTCTTGGTGTATTGGTTCTTGTTTTTATCTTTAAGTGAAGTGAGAATTTAAGTAGCTTTGAAAATACCGGAGCCAAACAGCTCTCACCAGTTTCCTGAACTGCTTGATTTCATGTATGTCTTAGGAGCCTTTCATAAGCAAAAGTCTGGTCATAATAGATTGAGCACATAGAGGAATTTACCAGAAAACTCAAAAAACATATCAAACAAGAAGTGGGTATCAGTGAAAGTTGGGATAACTTTGCTTTACATAATTCTTATTTGTGTGCTACATGATACAGTTTTCTTTATCCTGTTTCTTTCTATTGTTCTTTATTTTCTAAATGCAACTTCAATTTACCCATAATTTCCCCCAATATGGTATTTGTAAGGCTGGAGGCACTGGAGAGAGGAAGGGAGAGGACAATGAAGGCGGAGCAGAGACAGCACTAAATAGCTCTGTGCTATATAAAGAAGGAACGGACAACTCTTCGAGGATTCCAGTCCCATGACATGCCGACAAACCCTGGATGCAGACCCCCTCCATCTGGAAGGAGGAGACCTCTGGCTGTCCATCAACTGATTCTGACCCAATAAAAAATTCCCCATATATCCCTAGCGTGGCCTACTTCCCCCTCCCTTCATTTTTCTCTTAAAAACATCCCACCTCCCCTCCTGGGCATGACTTCCCCAGCCTGTGTTTCAGACTGGTGAACCTTGCCCGGGAATTGTGCTCAAATAAACTGCCTGGCCCTTTGTTGTCTCTCTTCACCTGCTTATTTTGGCTAGAATTTATCTTAGATTTGGTGCTGAAACCTGGGAAGGAGCGTGAGTGTGGGGCCCAGACTGGCCATCAGCAGCCCTGCACCTCCTCCCTGACCCAGGACCTCAGCCTGCTCTCCACTGCGTAGACTATTTTCCAGTGAGTTTCTCAGTTTCCCCTGGTCTGTTTCCCTTCCTAACTCCGTTTCACTTGGTCCATACAAAATCATAGCTACAACCAGGTTGGGGCATCCGGCCCACCCTCTGCAGCCATCCGGCCCACCCCTGGCCCTGCCGTGGTGAAGATGTCCCTCACCCAGGCTCCCAGGCCCTCTCCCCTGATTTGGCATGCTTGGGACGTTGGGCTCTCCTCTCAGTGGGATTAGTTGGGGAGGTGACGCAGACATGGGGAACCAGCCCTGAAAAGCGGAGGCTCAGACCCCATTGCAGTGTCTCATTTCTAATTTGGCTACTCTATATTTGTCCCGGAAAGTTTGCAAATGGAAGCTGGTCTTCCTTTGCTCTAAGGCCGGGCCTCAGTATGGTTGGACAACCAATCTCGCTGGTCCCCTGAGGGAACTTTTGATTTTGGCTTCCTCACCGACTTGACTAATTATTGCCACAGGAGCAGAGAGTGGGGTGAAACCCCATATGTGCAGGCTTTTTGGACTTTGTGCTCCCGCCCAGACCTTAATGTTAAGTGTTCAATGACTCAGGTTCTCCTGGCCTGATCTCCAGTTAAAGATTGTCAGCCTCTTACTCTGCCCAGTCCTTCTTCCTTTTCAGATCTGCCAGAGAACCTTGGTCTCCCACCTCTCTCAGCTCGCTACCCCACCCCTCTCTGCCACCATCTTTAAGTTCTTTGTCCTCCCCCATGTTGCTGCCATCTTAAAGTCCTACATTCTCAACCATGCCATCTTCCTGCTCCTCTCCTCTTCCGGTGGCTGCACCACCCCCTCCCTCTCCCCTTCTGCCTTCCCCACCCTCTTCTCCCACTGGAACACACTCCTCCCACCCTCCAGTTCCAGAAGCCATGGACAAGAAGCTAAAAAGAAAGAAAGCAATTAAATATCAGTAACTCAAATCTTTATATCAGTTTGTCTGTCTGTGTATATATTTTTATATGAAAAGTGTTGCTAACTGTAGTTGTTATGTCTCAGTTTGTATGTTTGTGTGTCTAAGTGTGTAAATGAAAAATATTCTCCTACCTCCAGATGGTATTAATAAAAATTGATTTAAAAACAAGCACTTGTGAAAATTGGGCATTCTAAAACTTCCAGAAAATCTAATAAAATATATTAAGCATTAATGCTAATTTAAGTTTAACTGAAATGGACATGTCCTTATAGTTATCAGCTGCCAAAGTTTACTTAAAGTCATTTAAGTTGATGTTATCTGTTAAACATATCAAGAAGATGCTTAAAGAAAAGCTTGACTTTGTCTAATGTTTGGTAAAAGTTTTGTAAGGTTGCTAAAAATAAGTAAACAAGTATAGCAAATAAACATCTTAATAATAATACTGCATTAATGTATAACAGTGTATATATATATATATATATATATGCAAACAGCCTGAGAATTTTTGTGGTAACCAAAATTCTTAAAGTTTGCTAAATTATATAGACATATTTTGTGCCTAATGAGAAATTGTGCTGTAAAGCACATTTCCAAAAATGATAATATACGTTCATAGATGTATCAATCTGAAGAATGCTAGTGTAACAGTTTACAGTGGCCTACTTTTCAGTGTTCACTGAAGGTTAAAGTAATGGGTTTTAAGTTCTAATGAAAACTACTTAATATAATAAGGAAAATATTTCTGTATGTTAAAGATGTATGTTTTAATAAGACAAAGTATAAAGAATGGAAATTCGTTTGGTTGAGGGTAAAAGAAGGTAATTGTTCTAAAGTACAGCTATTTAATTAAAAGGGGGAAACACTGAATGTAAAGAGAAAGTTGTAGAAAGCTTGTGGAAAAATTGATACAGTCATGCTATGTGAAATTAAAGCAAGTGAGTCTTGATATCAAGTACACAGCAAAATTAGAATTTTGTTTTCAGTTAAAAAGACAAAGTTTTCTTAAACTGTTAGTCTGCTCTTAATGTTGAAAGATTGCTAAAGGCTTTCTAATTGTTTTATCAAAATAGTTTCTCATGCTTAAAATCTCAATGAGTTGTCTGAGTATTTAAGAAAATGAGATTCTAATATCAAAGGACTAAATGTTAAACTTTGCTAACAACTGTGTAAACTTCTGTATCTGATTTTGAAGTATTTTGTTTTCATCTAGTTAAATAGATAAGTATTGCTTCATGTCAACCTATAATCTTATTTAAGCAAATGCCAAAGAAACTTTCTTTTGACAACTTTCCAAAATCAAATTCAAAAACGTGCTTTTACCTCTAGTTAACTGATATTTTCCAGAGGGCCCTGGAACATGTCAGAAGAATTTTTTCTCCTCATCGGGAAAAATATTTGGCTAATTTGGCTTATTTATCTGATACATATTTACCTAGAAAGCACTTTCAAAAGGAATGATGCTAAATTTTGTTGCTGAATGTTTTGTGTTACAAAAATATCCAAATTTTATGTCAACTGTCTTACAGTAAGCTCTCATCAGATCTTTAACCATTGACATTTGTAAGTCTTTTGTCATTTATAGTCACTGTTTTATTACTCCTAAACTAGTAAAGAACTAGATTTCACCAGAACAAGTATTAATTACATAAGACATAAGTTAAAAAGGCAGAAGAGGAACCCCAAACTCCACTCCATGACCTTATAACCATGGCCTTTAAAGTATTTAATACCCATGATAAGGAACATGAGAAGAGGACAGTGTTCCAAACCTGAGCCTTCGTGGCGGCCCTGCGGCTGGCAGGACAGGGGTCTCATCACACCAAAGACCCATCCGGAGCTCGTGAGCCTCCAGGATCCTGCTTCCAGTGTGGCCAAGAAGACTACTGGGCAAAGAGATGCCCCAACCTGACCAACAAGCCGACTAAACCCTGCCCAGTTTGCGGTAAGAGAAGTCATTAGAAAGTGGAGTGCCCAGTTGTGGAAGATCATCTTCCCATAACAGAGTCTCATGGGAGGCAGGCACCCCTAAGGGACTCCCCTCTGGACCAGTTGAGCCTACTCAAAGACTGAAAATGCCTAAACTCGAACACCCCTATCACCCTTGCCGAGTGCAGGGCCATGCTGTGGGTAGCGGGTAAGTCCATCTCCTTTTTAGTAGACACAGAGGCTGCCTACTCTGTTTTACCTTCCTTTCATGGGAGTTTATATCCTTCCCAAGTCTTGGTCATGAGTGTCAGGGGAACCCCCTCTAAGCCTCTAGAGACAGGTCCGGTAGCTACATGTTTGAAAGCCATCATGCTCCAATCCTCATCCACCTGAAAGACCCATCCTCCTCTTCTTCTAGACCCCAATTTCCTATTTCCCAAGCCCATCACAAGAGCATCCTACATATCATTAACCATCTTCTTTCCCAAAAGCTTCTGGTACCAACTAATTCTCCCTGTAACACTCCAATCCTTCCAGTCAAGAAGCCATTGGGGGCCTACCAGCTTGTTCAAGACTGGCAGATAATCAACAAAGCTGTAGTCCCTCTTATAACCCTTATACTCTCTTATCTCAAGTTCCCCCAAATACCTCTCCTACCTACCTTACTACTCACTCCTAAGAAAAATAGTCCCTTGTCCCACCCAATGCTCATCTGTCCATTCTTTCATCCAGGCTGCCTGCTACAAACAAGCCTCAGTCTTTCTCTCATTGTCTGAACTACCATACTAGGTGGGGCAAAGCCTGAGTGATCATGCTAGATATACCTGAGCTGACAGATGAAGACAACATATCTGCTAGAACCTCTGGCCGTCAACCAGCCTTAAACCCCCACCACAACGCCCCTTGTCAGCCAGAAGTAGCCAGATCAAGTTGTCACCCATTATGACCAAAAGGCTGGAATGTAAGCCTGGAGGCACTTGAGAGAGGAAGGGCAAGGACAATGCAGGCAGAACAGAACAGCACCAAATAGCTCTGTGCCATATAAGGAAGGAACAGACAGCTCTTCTGGGATTCCAGTCCCATGACATGCCGACAAACCCTGGATGCAGACCCCCTCCATCCAGAAGGAGGAGACCTCTGGCTGTTCATCACCCAATGCTGAGCCAATAAAAAATTCCCCACATACCCCTAGCATGGCCCACTTCCTCCTCCCTTCCCTGTTCTCTTAAAAACTCTCCGCCTCCTGTCCTGGGTGAGACTTCCCCAGCCTGTGTTTCACACTGGTGAACCTCACCCAGGAACTGCGCTCAAATAAACTTCCTGGCCCTTTGTTGCCTCTTTATCTTACAGTATTCTTAGCACCTAAGTCTTATCATGTCAGTTGTTCAGTGACCACATGTAATCAAATCCATGTTCTACTTAAAAATTTTCAGCAAAGAAAGTTTGATTGTATCAAAAACTCTGGATCCTCCAAGAATAACAAAAAAGTATCCTGTCATTTGTCATCTCTCATCCATTTTGTGGACTTGGGTTATCAAGACTGTTCATTTGACATTTCAACCAAATTAAGTATTAAATAACCCATATAGTAGTGTGAAATGTGTTGTAGAAGCTATGAACCCATCCAATTATATTCTTACAAGATGATTTACATATAAAATTGGAATATACAACCTTTCCAACAAGATTTTGTCAGTATTCCATTTTATATAAACAAATGATTGGGTTAGAACTTCAAAATTTCCTTTTTTGGGGAAAAGCCAAGCAACTAATGGGACAATTTTTATTAGAAGTGAAAGACTATATTCCACAATACCATATATATATATATATATATAATGTGTGTGTGTTTGTGTATGTGTGTGTGTGTGTGTGTATATTTGGCTAAGTGTTTTTTTTCTTGACATATTATAGACACTGACTTTCCCTAAATTCCAAGTCTGTTAACATGTTTCTTTGCCAAGAGACATGATGCCTACCAAAGTTTAATGTTGATATGTACATTTACATGGAAAATGTTTGTAAATATGACCTCCCAAAAGATTTTACTCACCTCAAATTAATCAAGTACCCTAAACAAGAAATTACACTAAAATTATATTTTAGTAAATTGCTATAAAGTGAGATTTAGGTATATATATATATATATATTTTATTTTTTTTAATTCCTCACAAGGAATAATAATTTGGTTTGGATTACTGTAATGAATAAAAAAATGTCAGATATAGTTTCTTGATTTAGACTAAATATAAAATTATGAATATACTAGCTATTCAAAGTAAACATGACTATTCCCAGGCCCTGGATCCTAAGAAATTACTCCCCTGCATTCTTGGAAAACAGGATGTAGCTCAATTTAATGGACTTACTTAAAAAGATCCTCATAGTGACTATAGTAAGGGAAGATATGGGTGGCTGCATCTGTTATACCTTAGGGCAGGCTGATACATTATGTCAAAGAGCAATTCATTAAGAGCAGTTTGTATTCTGGGGTAAGGCAGAGGAGTAAGTATCCCAGGAACAAAAGATTATGATTCAGTTTTGCAGCTATGTCATGGTCAGAATAAATCCCAGAATAGATACATTGTGAAGTATTAAGGAACTGATCCTCTACTCCTAATTTACTACAACTCATTCTTTACTACTTGTTACACTGAAGTATAATGTACAAGTAAATTTGAGTGTTTAAGAAAAAAACAAAAAAAACTGTTGAGTAGATATTTTATATTATCTGTCAAATACAGGGCTATATGATTTCTGCTGTCAAGTGGAAAAGGAGTACACTTTACAACCTTCATTTTGAAAGACAGGAACCTGATGAAGATAGATGCCTTGAGAGAATGGTACCACATAGACAGATTTTAAAAAATTAGATTCTACTAAAAAATAGCTAAGTGATAGCAATTAATCAACTTCCTACTCTTTGCAAGGAAGGACACATTTCTGTGAATTGCCCTATGAAGTATCTTAAACAGTAACAATTTTTTTACTATTAATAAGATATCTAACTTGGTTTTTGCCAATATGAAAATTCAAATTACCAGTTTATTCAGCCAGCATTTGCCGATGACATATACTTAAGGCTTTGTATTAGTCAAGTATGCTTATGTTACAATAAAAGATAAATATATATAAGGTAATTGCCTCTGCAAGGATCTAATAAGGGTTATAGGAGCACATACAGGGATAGCTGATAACAGCTAACATTTACTGAGTGCTGTCATATGTCAGGAACTATTATAACTATTTTGTAGTTATTATCTCACATAATCCTCCAATTTTTACAGAGGAGGAAACAAAGGCACTAATGTGCTCCATAACTTAAGGATTCTGGTGATCCTTGAGGATCTGGGCTAAAACTTCAGAGGTGGTGGCATTATAAATGGCCCTCAGTGCTCAAGAAGATTTTTGAAGGCAACACAGACGGTAAGGTAAATCCAAGCAGAGGGGGCATGAAAGTCCTAGAGGATGATGTGTTTATCCAACAGAATAGTCCCATGTTGAAGCATGAGATAATTGGCTGGAACGTGGATAGAAATGCAGCCTTCATCCAAAGGTAAAAGGTCTTGCAAGTCAAACCAAGAGACTTGGAATCTATCTTAACAAATAAAGCAGGAAAATAGAGTTAAGATGCCGAGTGGTATGATGAATCCAAGAGAATGGGTATGTTCTGTATATTTTTTCTTTTGTGTATTTTCATTTTTAAGTTATAAAGTCAATACCTGATCCCCAAAATATAGAATATAAAATGTAAACAGTCAATGATCTATTTTCACATATAACTGTATATGTGACAATATACTTCACAAAAATAGGATAATTCTTTCTATATATTCCATTGTTTCTTAACCTTCCCCCACCCATGTAAGAAAATGCTGTAGAATCTTCAAAACATGAGTGCTCATAGATTTACTATGACGTTTTAAAATCATGTCCTGTTACCCATTACAATGAATTTTCCCAATCTTCACAGAATCTGGATGCTTTAGGATAATATACACATTAAGAAAGTTTTTTTTTTTTTATGGAACCCTATGCTAACAAGGCTTTCTTATGTTGCATGCTGTCCTCTGCATTTGGGACCTTACTTAGGTACTGCAAAAACATTTGCAATTAGTATTCACTCCAAAATGAGTTCAGAAAAGTTGCAACCTAAAGAGACTCTGCCTTTTTGTTTTTGTTTTCTCGTTTATTTTAGTATAATTAATATAAAATCACATGGGCAACATTGTGGTTACTAGATTCCCCCCATTATCAAGTCTCCCCCACATACCCCATATAGTCACTGTCCATTAGCATAGTAAGATACTATATAGTCACTACTTGTCTTTTCTGTGCTATACTTACTTCCCTGTGCCCCTCCCCCATGTTAATATGCTAATTGCAATGCTCCTTATTCCCCTTCTCCCTCCCTTCCCACCCACCCTCACCAGTCCCTTTCCCTTTGGTAACTGCTAGTCCATTCTTGGGTTCTTGTGTCTGCTGCTGTTTTGTTCCTTCAGTTTTTGCTTTGTTCTTATGCTCCACGGATGAGTGAGATCATTTAGTACTTGTCTTTCTCCACCTGGCTTATTTCACTGAGCATAATACCCTTTACCTCCATCTATGTTGCTGAAATAGTAGGATTTGTTTTCTTTTTACAGCTGAGTAATATTTCATTATGTATATGTACCACATCTTCTTTATCCATTCATCTACTGATGGACACTTAGGTTGCTTCCATGTCTTGGCTATTGTAAATAGTGCTGCGATAAACATAGGGGTGCATCTGTCGTTTTGAAACTGGGCTCCTGCATTCTTAGGGTAAATTCCTAGGAGTGGAATTCCTGGGTCAAGTGTTACTTTTATTTTGAGTTTTTTGAGGAACCTCCATACTGCTTTCCACAATGGTTGAACTAATTTACATTCCCACCAGCAGTGTAGGAGGGTTCCCCTTTCTCCACATCCTCACCAACATTTACTGTTGTTTGTCTTTTGGATGATGGCCATCCTAACTGGTGTGAGGTGATATCTCATTGTGGTTTTAATTTGCATTTCCCTGATAATTAGCGATGTGGAGCATCTTTTCATGTGCCTGTTGGCCATCTGAATATTTTCTTCTGAGAAGTGTCTATTCATATCCTCCACCCATTTTTTAACAGGGTTATTTGCTTCTTGGGTGTTGGGGCATGTGAGTTCTTTATGTATTTTGGATGTTAACCCCTTGTTAGATATGTCATTTACAAATATATTCTCCCATACTGTAGGATGCCTTTTTGTTCTGCTTATGGTGTCCTTTGCTGTACAGAAGCTTAAGAATAAGTAATATTGCCCTGGGTTAAAATTTGAAGATGTTGTGTTGGTAGATACTATTGATTTATACTCTGAAAAATTAATAGCTCACATTTCTGCTATTGGCAGTTTTTCTATTTTCACAGAGACTTGCCAACACAATTATCTTCTACCAAATTGATGGGTGACAAATTTCTTGTTACCTAGTTTTCTAATGTTTGTCCTCTTGCTAATAGTGTTATTTACCATATAGACGTTTTTCAGCTTTAACACCCTACCTCGATTGTAAAATATCTGCTGCTCTAATATATACCAGCTCACTCATAATTTTAGATCTTATGTGGAGCATATATCTGAAAACCAAAATATATTTTATATTATATATATGATACCAAGTTGTATTGAAGCAACTTATTGAATAACTATTTGTAGTTTTGAAACACAAGTTTTATGATACTTTATATATATATATAAAATATATATATAAAATATAGATCTAGATCTAAGTCTCTTTCTGTAGTAGATGTAATCCATTTTTAGTCATTGTAGTAT
The DNA here is from genome assembly GCF_040802235.1 of Manis javanica. Classification (NCBI taxonomy): domain Eukaryota; kingdom Metazoa; phylum Chordata; class Mammalia; order Pholidota; family Manidae; genus Manis; species Manis javanica. The sequence continues at coordinate 120,379,573 of NC_133160.1, read as the reverse complement.
AAGTGTACAATTTCATGTCTAATAAATTCCCCCTATAGTTTAATCAGCTAATTTATAGCAATTATTCTACAATGTGATTTGCAGAATCAAATTGTTAATGGTTTCCATAATACTAGGGATATCAATCAAGACTTTCAGCTGGAAAACACATCTTTCCTTTCATTTGAGTCTTATTTTGTAAACTGTTACTGAGAGGCACAACTGTTTTATACAGCATTTAACATTTCCTTTTAGATGTTTTATGGTTTATTGCTATGTGGATAATTTTTAATTAGTTATTATTAGGATTGAGGAAATCTATTAACTACTCTGTATATGGGAACAAATCTCTGAACTCTTACTAGTTTTAGTTCTATTCCAATTGATTTTCTTAGATTTTCTGAATTAAAAAATAAGTTTCTTTGAAGTGATGTTATTTTTGTCACTACATTTCTATTATTTACTTTATTTATTTTTTTGATTTATTAAGTGAACTTAGATCATGAAAACAATGCTAGGTAACACCTAAAAGCTTTGCTATTAGCTTGGTAAAAGTCTGTAGCATTTTACTCTATAATATATTTGACTATAATTTCTAATACATTAATTAAGAAAGTTGTCATAATTGTCTTTAAAACTCAACAGTATATTTCAAAATTTGTTAGGACTCAGTAATAAAGTTCTGTTTCCCATTTTTTGTAAGAAATAAATTTACTGTTTTCTCAATTCATTCTACAATTAGTTTTTGGTGTATATTGGTATATAGGTCAATATTTTATAATTTATAAATTTATAACTTCATGTAAAGTTTATGTACCACTAAATACTTTTGCATATTATGATAAAAATAAAATAGCATAATGCAGCCTTAAGAAAACAAACTCCTGGGACTGTTACTCTTTATCAACTTTTTTATCTTTTTATCCAATCTTCTACCTATGTCTTTGCTGCAAACACACAATCATCAGCCCTAATTTGCCTAGAGTAAAAAATAATTTTTGATTGAAACACTGCTAATTATTAAAGTGCCAACTGATATCCTTTCACACTAGCAAATGAAATATCTCTTCTTGATCAGTCACTAGGATTAGAGCTCCAGCATCAATTTTGAAATTTTTATTATTTGCTTCTCCTAATGGTCCCTTTATTTCAAAAATATTTTTAAAGCAAATTAGACTCAGCAGTCAGTGGAGGATGGGCACAGCCTCTGAAGATAAGATTACAATCTGCAGAGTGTAATGCGAATGCAATCAGTAACGTTCATACCACTTCTCATTACAATCTTTGTCACTGCAATGGATTCACGGTGTATCATTTTCCATCCTTGCTACTGTCTTTGTCAGAAAAATGAGACATCATTCATACCACCTACATTTCTTACTCATACCCCTCCCTGGCACTTTATTGTATTTTTCCATAGATTTCATTAGAGCAATAAATTGTATAGCTCATACAAAGTCTATAGAAGAGTCTTGATAAATAACAGAACACAGTCCAAAATCATGAATCCACAGTCTATATAATGGAATTATAAAACAAAATATGATCATAGATAAGTGCACTGCTCTGAAATAAAAGTATATGCAAATGTATCCCTTGCATATATGATATAAGTAAGCAAAACTTCCATAAGACACTATGGCAGCTTGGAATGAGAATATTATGAATATAATTTTTTAAAAAAACACTCAACTCATATATTTCCAAATCTCCCCCTTTCCCAGTGGTTCACATATACAAGTGGGTTGATAAAGAAGTATGCGTGTGTGTATGTGTGTGTACTTGCACGTGCTTTTAATTAAAATAAAAGCCTAAAGATTTGGAGCAACAAAAGAGTTACCTTTACTTTTAGTTGATACGCTAAAATAAAAAGAAAAATATATGAAGCTCTTCTGAATTTTTCAACAAAAAAGACAAAGCTTACAATATTGTTATATTTCCAGTTTGTGCTAGTTTCCTTTTGAAACCTTATTCTTGAAAGAAATCCCAAGTTGGCAAGGACAGATTCATTTTTGCTTAGTACCATCACATAATTATGAATAGTCCTCCTTTCACTCAGATTTCACTCTCAGACAATCAATTATATAGTCATTTTATGTATAGGCCCTATGAGCAGCCATCTCCCCCAAAATCTACTCTCTCCCTAATCCAAATACTTCCGCACTCATACTCATGTCTTATTTTCTTTAGGCCAAATACAAAGCATCTAGGTGCCTAGAGGCTTATAGTGCTGCGTCAGTCTCATCTTCACAGCTGGATAGTAGAAATCTAGCACTTCAGGTTTCTTTTTGTACATTCATGCATTGTAACATTAATAATACTAGTTTACAAGGAAGGGACTGACCGGATCACTTTGATTATTCTAATTATTTGTACTCATTTTAACTAAGTTTGATTGAAAATCCTAAGTATACCTGTTATATTTGCTGGACATTTGTAATTCTTTTTACATTTCTAACTTTTTATTTCAGCCTTCAAGTTAGGAAGCTAATGGACTAAAACCTAGATACTGGCATGTTTGTTACACTGTGGATGTAAGTATGTTCCCTTCAGGTAAAAATGGTCCTTGATGAAATAGTCAATATTCCTTCTTGAAGTTTTGGAATGAGCATTAAGATATTAAAATCTACGTAAAGTACTATACTAGAGAAACCTGTTTTTGTTTAATTCAGTATTTTCCAAAATTATTCTACCATGGAACATTATACATAACACCAGTATCAGCCCAGAGACAGGTCTTTAATGAATGCTTTGGATATGTTGAACTAGCTGTTAAATAAGTTCTTGCTCTAATATGTGAAAAAGAATTTGAAGCTGCCTTTGATTATTCAACTTATTTAAACCAAAACAAAAAAGACAAAGTTCATCCATTTCTCCCAACCCCTTCCACTCCCAGTAACCAACATTCTATTCTGTTCTCTGTATCTATGAACTTTTTGGAATTTTTTTTCAGAGTACACACAGAGATCATGTAGTATGTCTTTTTCTGACTTAGTTCACTTAGCATAATGCCTTCAAAGCTCATCCATATTATCACATATGATGAAATTGTTTTTATGGTAATATTCTATTTAGGTATATATTATGCACGCACACACTCATCATCTTTATTGATTCATCTATTGATGAACCCTTAGGTTGTTTCTATATCTGGGTTATTGTAAATAATGCTACAATGAGAAAGGGGGTGCATATATCATTTCAAGTATATGTTTCCTTCAGATAAATACCCAGAAGTGGAATTTCTGAATCTTATGGGTAGTTTTATTTTTAATTTTTGAGGAACCTCCACACTGTTTTCCATAGTAGTCACACCATGTATATTCCCATGAGTGGTGCTCAAGTGTTCCCTTTCTTCCACATCTTCTCTAACACTCGTTATTTTTTATCTTTTTGATACCAGTTATTCTGACTAGAGTAAGGTGATATCTCATTTTGGTTTTGATTTTCATTTCCTAATAATTAGTTATGTTGAGCAATCTTTTAATGTACCTGTTGGCCAACTCATATTTTTTTTGGAAAAGTATCTATTCAGATCTTTTGTCTGTTTTTTAAATCCATTTACTACTGAGTTGTATGAGCTATTTATTTTGGGTATTATGCTCTTATCAGATACATGATTTGAAACTATTTTTTTCCCATTCAGTAGGTTATCTTGATTTTGTTGATGGTTCCTTTGCTGTGCAGAACTATTTAAGTTTGATGTAATTCCATTTTTATTTTGGGGGCTTTTGTTGTCAAATTAAAAAAATAAATCATCACTAAGACCTCTATTAAGGTGATTATCACCTATATTTTCATCTAGGGGTTTTATGGTTTCATGTATTACATTCAAGTCTTTGATTCATTTTGAGCTAATTTTGTGTATACCTGTTATATATATATATATATATATATATATATAAGATAGTGGCCCAGCTTTCCCAACACCATTTATTGAAGAAACTCTCTTTCCTCCAGTTTATTCTTTGCTTTGTTATAAATTAACTGCCATATATGCATGGGTTTTTTGTGGCCTCTTCTGTTCCACAGATCCATGTATCTGCTTTTATCCCAATACCATGCTGTTTTAATCACTATAGTTTTATAATGTAGTTTGAAATCAGGGAGCATGAGACCTCCAGCTTTATTCTTCTTTCTCAAAATGGCTTTGGCTATTCAGAATCATGTGGTTCTATACAAGTTTTAGGATTTTTTTGTTCTCTTTGTGAAAAATACCATTGGAATTATTGGAGGGATTGTATTGAATCTATGCTTTTCTCTGGGAAGAATTGGCATTTGAACAATATTAATTCTTCTAGTCCATGGGCACAGAATATGATTCTGTTTATATGTGTTTTTCATATTTCATCTATGTCCTATAGCTTAAGGTGGTCCTCCCCCTCCATTGGTTAATTTATCCTTAAATGTTTTATTCCTTTTTATATAGTTATAAATGGGATTGTCTTCTTAATTATCTCTTTCTGATATTTATTAACGTATTGGCTTTTGTATATTGATTTTGTATCCTGCAACTTCACTGAATTTATTGATGAGGGTTCTCTTTAAATAATACGCTATCTGCAAATAGTGACAGTTTTACTTTCTTCTTTCTAATTTGAATGCCTTTTCTGCATGATTATTCTGCTTAGGGCTTCCAAAAGTATGTTGAATAAAACTGCTGAGAGTGGGCATCCTTGTCTTGTTTCTGATCTTAAAGGAAAAGTTTTCAGCTTTTTACCATGGAGTATGATGTTTTCTGTGGGCTTCTTGCATGTGCATAATAAGCTACCAAGAAAATACCCACAATGACACAAGTAGGAAAAGCTGAGACACCTGCACCATACAACCCTACTCCCAGCACAATGCCATATAATCTGGAGGAAACATTCAACTCCCAGGTTCTCCCTTTTTTTAGATGAACAAAGGGTTTAGACCACATATCTAGCACCCCAGATTTTATGGCTGCTACCCAAGATACTGCCTCCTAACCCATCCATCTCTGGATAGTGATGGGGATGGCATCTCAAAGAATAAAGAAGCAGTTTTAAACAGGCACTTGAATACTTTTCATGGCCCTTTCCCCTGGCTCCGTGCAAAAAGGCAATAAAACCCAGCTCTCAGATTCTCCTTGGAGGAATTAGCCCATATATCAAACATCTCAATGACTTTTCCCACTGCTGCCTAAAGGCCTGGCTTCTAAGTAGGCTTCATCTAGAGCAGATAGAACAGGAACTTTTAGTTCTCTGGAATCTTGAAAGGGCACATGAGTACTTCATGTAGCTGCTCCCCACCCCAACTCATTCCAGCCAGAGTAATCAACCCTCCAGCTTCTTCCTGGAAGGAGCTGTATTACATATCTAGCTTCCTGTACCTGACTGGCTGTTACCTGAAGGTCTGGATGCTAACTTGTCTGTCACATGCTAATTCCCCAGGGTAGTGGTTTTGAAGGCTCTGTAGACTCCTCCTGAAGTCAAAAGTGGCTATATATATATATATCATACAAATAGACTTAAAATCAAAAACTAATTCTAGAGACAAAGAAGAATATTATAATGATAGAAGGGCTAATTCAATAAGATATAGCAATTGTAAATATATATGTATTCACCTAACATCAAACACCTAAGTATATAAAGCAAATATTGACAGATCTGAAAGGAGAAATTGACATGAATACAACAATATTAGGAGATTGAACATCCTACTTTCAACATCCTACTTTCAACAATGGCTAGTACATACAAATAGAAAAATCAATAAAGCAGCAGCTGACTTGAACACTAGATCAAAATGACCTAGTGAAACTTTCTAACAGATGAGTATATATTCTTCTCAAGTACACACAGAACATTGTCCTAGATAAATCATGTGTAATATGTCAAAAGTCAAAACAAAGTCTTAATAATTATCAAAACAATGCTAATATTTATTTCAGATCATACTGAAATGAACTTAGACATCACCACCAACAAAAAAAAAAAACAGGAAAATTCATGAATATACAGAAACTAAACTTAACTGAACCACTGGGTCAAAAGGGAATTTAAAAAATAAAGGCAAACAAATTAAAACAGTGTACCAAAATTTATGGGATGCAGAAAAAGCAGGGATAAGAGGGGAGTTTATAGCAATAAATGCCTACATTTAAATGAAGATAAATAATCTAACTTTATACTGCAAGAAACTAGAAGAAGAGCAAACTAAGGTCAAAGTTAATAGAAGGAATGGAATAACAAAGATTAGAAATAAGAGACTACAAAGACAAGAGAAAAATTGAAGAAACTAAGAGATGGCTTCTTGAAAAGATAAATAAAGCCTAAGGTACCCAGAGAAGAAATACTCGAAATTGAAGTGAAAGAAGAGGCATTACAATGGTAATGTGGATATAAAGAAATAAGTGGATAATAAAGGACTATTATGAACAATTATCTGCCCACAAATTGGATAACCTAGAAGAAATACATTACCAGAAACATGAAACCTACCAAAACTGAATCAAAATAAAATAGAAAATCTCAATAGACCTCCCTCCAATATAATCCCTCCAATAATAATGCAACCTCCCAACAAAGAAAAGCGCAGGTTCAGAGGGTATCATGGGTGAATTCTGCCATATATTCATATTAATACCAATCTTTCTCAAAATCTTCTAAAAAAACAAAAATTGGGGGAACACTTCCAAACTTGTTTTACAAGACCAGCAACAACTTAATACCAAAGCTAGACCACTCACCACAAGAAAAGACAACTATAGTCTCCTAACTCAAACATAGATGCCAAAATCCTGCACAGAATAATAGAAAACCCAATTCAACAGCACATTAAGAGGATAAATACACCATGACCAAGTGGGATTTATCCCTGTGATGTAGGAGTTATTCAACAGAAATGTGATATATCACTTTAACAGGTAAAACAAACTATACTTTACCTCACACCATGTACAAACGCAGCTTAAAATGTATTAAAGACAAATGTAAGATCTGAAACAACTAGAAAAAAACAAAGGAAAATGCTTCTTGTCATTGGTCTTGGCAATGACTTTTTGACTATGACACCAAAAGCCCAGGTAATAAAAATAAAATGAGATTTGATCAAACCAAAAAACTTCTGTAAAGCAAAGGGAATAATCAAGAGTGAAAAGGTAACCTACAGAATGGCAGAAAATATTTGCAAACCATCTGTCTGATAATGAGTTAGTATCTAAAACATAAGGAACTCCTACAACTCAATAAAAAATAATTATCTGATAAAAATATGGGCAAACTACTTGAATAGACATTTCTTAAAATAAGATATATAAAGAGCAACAGGTAGGTATATGAAGAGGTGCAAAGATTAATAATATCAGTAAGATATTTAAAACCTCATTGTTTATTTTAGCCAACTTGATATTGTACATAAAAATATATAGTTTGGAGCTATGGAAGTATACCATTTAAACCTCCTGTGGCAGGAAGAAGCACTGACTGGCTGCCCCACTGATGTTTCTATTGATGTCTCAACTTCCCAGGGAGTTCTTCCCAGTCAATAACTGAACGTGACTGAGTGTGTTAGTGCTGGCTCCTTCTTCCAGTCTAAGGGACTCCTCTAACAGGCACTCTTGCTTCACGGACTCCCATTAGTCTTACAAAAACTATCTTTGGAAGAGTGACTCTATGAGAGATACTGGCAATGTGGAAGTCTAGACATCCAATCCAGCTATTCTCCTTTCTCCCACCCTCTTCTCATGTGTGTCAGGCCTGAAATGTTACCTGAAAGCTCTCCTTGTACATTTACCTTCTTGTAGTACCCAGACTGGCACAGATAATGACAATGGCCTTAGAAGTAGTTTTAGACCACCATCAGAAACTTAAAAGTCTTACCTTCTCTATAATGAAAAAAAAATAACTTATTTCAGTTATAGTCCTAGAAGAAAAGAGATGACACAGTCCAAAAAGGTAATCGAGGAGAGTTTAATAAAGGACAATTTAAAAAAATGTGTTGGCAGGGCAAAGAAAAACCAGGAGATGGTGAGAGCCCCAGAGCTAGTGACCGCAGAAGCCTCGCTGCCTCTAGCTCCAGGCAGCGCTGGGTGGGGGAGATAGCCAAACACCCTAAAGCATGAAGGAATGAAGGCCAAGGCCAACAGGGAACAGGAACTTTGTCCTTGGGTAAGGGAATACAGGGTTACCAGGGAGAGAAATGGGGAAATAGCAAACAACTCTCTGCCTTCCAGTCTCCTGCCAGTTCCCCTGTGAGCTGGCTAACCAGGAGCTGCAGGGCGAGAGAGCTTGTCTGATCGCCCATACGGGCCAGCCACCTGAGACAAACGACAGGTAAAGAAGAGTAGGAACTACATCAGGATGAAGATGAACAAAATAAACCAAGGATATAGAAGTAATGACTTAAAGGCACATTGCCAGTATCTCTCATAGGGGTCAGTAACAGAAACTGAGTTCATATTTGTCTGAGTTGAAAGGCTTATTTCTACTATGTATTATTCAGAGTTTCTCCACATAAACAGAACCAAATTTTATTTTTCTGAATGTGTGTATATATATGTGTGTGTGTGAGTGTGTATGTATACACATATACATACGTATGAACAGGAAGATTGTAAGGCATTTGGCTCATATAGAGGAAGACCCATGATCTGCTCTAAATAAGCTGGAGACTCAGGGAAATCTGTGTATAGTTTGAAGGCCTGAGAGCTGAAGAGCTGGTGGTGAAGATTCCAATTTGGGTCTGAAGGCCTGAGAACCAGAAGCCTGGAGGGCAGAAGATGGTTTTCCTAGCTCACATAGACTGGCAGAGTTAATTGAATCTTCTGCCATTTTATTCTATCCAGGCTCTCAAGGGGTTGTATGACACCCACCCACATTGAAGAAGATCATCTCCTTTATTTAGTCTACCAAGTCAAATGGTAATCTCTTCCAGAAACACCCTCACAGACGTACCCAGACATAATGTTTAACCAGTTATCTGGGCATCTCCTGATTCAGTGTCAAGTTGGCCCGTAAAATTAATGATCAAATGCCATAATGCAATCCTGCCTTCCTCAAAGGGAGGCAGTGTTATGATAGTGTTCCATTAATCATTTCTGAAAAAATGAAGCTGCTATTAAAGAGAAAATATTTCATTGTTTTAATCTGGTCAATGAAATTGTGATTTAAGGAATAATTCCTAGTTATTCACCTCTCCAATTGACCATCTTAATGTATTTAGTGGGATTCTGAATACCTAGCTGTCTTCTTACTCCTTTTCACAAATTCTAAGTTCAAAAGCCACTCAGTAGCTTGAGCAGAGTAAAATGAAAATAGAAACCAATGCCTTGCTTTCAACTGATTGAAGAAAAGAGAAAAGGCCAGGATTGGCAAAAAATTGCAGAAAAAACAAGTCTAGTCACAGAGAGTTATAAATAGTGCAGAAAATTTCAATATCTCTGGCACCATCAATCCTGATTCAGCAGCACAAGGTCATTTTAAGTGCCAATGATATAACGGAAATAGGTGATTTAGATAAGGGAAAAAATATTGCAGGTGATATGACCTTCGTCACACATTTTCAAGTCTCAGGTTTTAAAAAGGACTAAGAAGCCAGAGTTCAAATTCATTTCAGAATAAAATTAAGTTTTCTTACTGAATGTCTTATTCTCATAACCAATTAAAATTCCTTCTTGAAATACTCTATTAGTAAGATTTTAAAGTTAAGGAATTTAAGTGGGATATCTAATCTATATTTCATCAATAATATGGAACAGACATTTCTTCAAACAGGGTTTTTCCCCCGGAGTAAAAGTAAGTGCCTTTGTTATTTTTTGCTTTTTATTTTATTTTTTTGTTTCTTTGATTTACAAGATGAACAAAGTAATTATTCCGAAACAGGAAAGGCAACTTGACATCTGGGACACTGATATAATTGTAGCAAGGAACCCTGCAGAGACCAAACTAGAATATTTTTGAAAAGGAACTAAACCCAGAAAGACTGGAATATACTTTAAAGTTGGCCTGCTTCTATGTCCTCTTGAGTTATTTATCAAGCATCCACACATAGTTCTGGGGAAACATATCAGGGTGGGTTTTGTGAGTATTTTAGGATCAGATGTTAGTGAGTGGAGATAAACATTACCTACTATGTTTGCATCAAGTGCCTATGTATGGGCTCAGTAATCACCTGTTTGAGAGGAGATTAGGACTTGGATTCTGAGGTACTGAAGAACTGATAGGAGGCTTGGATTTTTGAGGTTCCAGACATGTCAAATGGACTGGTGAGTCTGGGATCCTGATAACTGGGAAGACAAGTCAGACTGAAGGAAGATACAGGACTAGAGAAGATCAAGTGTATGTGTGAATGTAAAGAGATGGAACACTTTAGGGAAGTGGTATTAGGCTATTTTGTTTTAAATAGTGATCTTGAAAAGAAGTGAAGCTGGATCAGCAGGAAGGCAGGCCTTGGGGCCAACAGAATTAGGGAGCCCTGGAAGGACTTCAGCTCTCAGAATCATCAGAGACTCCCAGTGGTCATGAGGGAGCTGCACTTCAGGTACAGGGACACTGACACAGTTAAAGACTCATGCCCTCAAACTTACCTCTGCTCCATTTTTGCCTGGCAGAGACTAGCAAATGAGCACATAACCCAACTGATTAATGAAAAGTGTAAAACTTCCAAAATTATTCAGAAGTAAAATTGCAGGAAGACAGCCAGCCAGAAAGTGTTGTTACTTATAGAAGGTATGTAACTTACAGAAGGTATTTGCAAATACGGAAGGCATTTCTGTCCAAATACGGACATTTGCAAATACGGTATTGCAAATATGGAAGGTACTCCTGTCCAAAGTCAATTTCTTCTTGTCCTCTTCCTCTATCACATATATTTCAGGATTAATAATTTGATAAAAAATTTCATCCATTCACCTACTTTTTTTACTTAAACACAATACTTATTTCTCTCATTTGTTTACCATTACTACTATATAAAGGAATCCTTGCCATAAAAAATTGAATAAAAGTTTAAGAAGTTGGATTTTTCATAACTCTTAGCACATGCTTTGCAAACATGGGCATGCAGGTATCTGTTGAGTTGAAAATCCTTATTTAGAAGTTCAGACATTAGATTTTACATTGGAAGTTCTACTATATTCAGTATCTCAGTTGTTCAACCTCTAAAATGAAAGAAACAGTTCCCATTTCCATTTCCCATCCTCATGGGTATGTTTTTAAAACTAATGAGATAATATTTATAATCCTAGGGAGTAGATAGCTTTCTTTATCGAGACATTAGTGCGCAATTTAGTGCTTATGAAGAAGCAATTTACTGAATGGCACCCTAGTGGTATATGAAATATTTCAAGGACTATTCTATTTTGAGAAGTGAAAAATTGGTGAATTCTGCATAGCAGAACTTGACAATACTTATAGTTCAGTTTAAAAGTTTTAAGTGATAAAAAAACCAATCGGTATGTATTCTGAAATATGTCTTGACTTATACTTTCCTAGTTAGTTTGCACTTGCTCCTTTTCCAAAGAAATGTTTTCTTACTAAATTTCTCCTTGTCCCCATTTACCTTTCCACATATTTTCTCTCATTATTGTTATCTCATTAAAAAGGTCAGCTTTTTCATTGTATATTTAACCCATTTTTATTGTTTTAGTATCTTACTTCATCTTGTCCATTTACCATTTCTCTCAAACACACACCGTTATAATAAAATGTAAAAATATGTTTAATCGTTTAAAAAAATCAATGAGGGGAAAGATTTTAAATACAGAAACGTGACTCAAAACCACATTATACACTGATCATGTTTGAAAACCAGAAACAGTATATTTTCCTAGAGTTGGCATGACAACAATTTTCATATGCCTGTGCCAGATACTCTGGAACACTTAGGGCTGATGTTGCGATTGTGTTATTTACTGTCAATCTCTTTAAAATTGGTGTTTTGTGTGTGTGTGTGTGTGTGTGTGCGTGTGTGAGTGTGTGTGTGTACACCCAATTTATCTTCACACTTAGTTTTAAAGAGAAAAAACAACAAGGAGAAAAATCTAGGTATTTTTATAAATTGAATTGTAATTAAGAACTGTACTAATCCAACTGAATGGTAGCAGGTGAATAGCCTTTTACCATTTTGAGTAGTTTCTATAGTTTATAAAATTCTGAGATTTTTTAGTGACTAAAGTGCACCATAAAAGTTCATAGAGGAGATGTTAATTAGCTACTAAATGAAATTTGGTAGCAAGAAAGTTCTTTGAAAAGCAGAAAATGAAAAATTGAATATATGAGGAAAAAGAATCACTAACAATGCCAAACTATTTATTGTCAATATGGTGAAATAAAAATTAATTTTGAAACTAATTTAAATAGGCAGCTGAGAGACCACCAAGATATCCTGAACCACTGCACAAAGCATTATATAATACCTGCCATCAAGCTGGTTAAGATTTTGAACCTGGAAATTTCATCCATACTTAACAAAAAACAAAATAGCCATTTCAGTCTGTGAAACAGGGATAAAAACCTATGTTTTCAAAGTTAATCTAGACAAAAAAGTAGACATTTTTTTCTGTTAATCCTTTTTCTTCTGAGCCTAAAGCAGCCTCTAAAATGTTAATGGCTTAAATTGTACTGTTATAGTATTTTTCATATTATCAAAAGATTTAACTTTCGGAAAATATGTAAAATTTAGGTGGCTTCCTTGGGTAAAAAGGAAAGGTACTTCTTTTGTTAAGAGAAATACAGCAGTCACTACTGCCATTCACCCAACTTTGTTTTTTTCTTCATTCTGGAACCATAGTGGACTGCTTTTTTCAAGCAAGCACCCCATATGATTAAGCAGGGTTATGTGAGTATTCTGGACAAAAACATGTAACTGAAGTGAGACCCTTCAGAGTTTTCTTTTCCTTCACCTTATTCAGAGCCAGCATTCAAGGCAGTGAGTCCTCAGGCAAGATGATTCAAGAATGAGGAAGGTGTGTCTAAAACCACAGACCCAGGAAGGAAAGGTAACGTGAGCATGAAATAAAACTTCAGGTCTCGAATGTACTGAAGTTTCGGGACCGTTTGTTACCACAGCACAACATCCTCCCTGGTAACTGCCTTAGGCTATCTTGACAGATTGATGATTTTTTTAAAATTTTTATTTTGGTATCATTAATCTACAATTACCTGAAGGACATTATGTTTACTAGGCTCCCCCCTTCACCAAGTCCCCCCCACATCCCTGTTCACAGTCACTGTCCATCAACATAGTAAGAAGCTGTAAAATCACTACTTGTCTTCTCTGTGTTGCACAGCCCTCCCAATGCCCCCCCACACACACTATACACATTAATCATAATGCCCCCTTTCTTTTTTTTCCACCCTTATCCCTCCCTTCCCGCCCATCCGCCCCAGTCCCTTTCCCTTTGCTAACTGTTAGTCTATTCTTGGGTTCTGTGCTTCTGCTGCTGTTTTGTTCCTTCAATTTTCTTTTGTTCTTATACTCCACATATGAGTGAAATCATTTGGTACTTCTCTTTCTCCTCCTGGCTTATTTCACTGAGCATAAATGTTGCGAATGGTACGATTTGTTTTTTTCTTATGGCTGAGTAATATTCCATTGTGTATATGTATCACATCTTCTTCATCCATTCATCTACTGATGGACATTTAGGTTGCTTCCATAAATTGGCTTTTGTAAATAGTGCAGAGATAAACATAGGGGTGCATTTGTCTTTTTCAAACTGGAGTGCTGCTTTCTTGGGGTAAATTCCTAGAAGTGGAATTCCTGGGTCAAATGGTATTTCTATTTTGAGCATTTTGAGGAAACTCCATACTGCTTTCCACAATGGTTGAACTAATTTACATTCCCACCAGCAGTATAGGAGGGTTCCCCTTTCTCCACAACCTTGCCAACATTTGTTGTTGTTTGTCTTTTGGATGGTAGCCATCCTTACTGGTGTGAGATGATATCTCATTGTGGTTTTAATTTGCATTTCTCTGACGACAAGCGATGTGGAGCATCTTTTCATGTTTCTGTTGGCCATCTGAATTTCTTCTTTAGAGAACTGTCTATTCAGCTCCTCTGTTCATTTTTTAGTTGGATTATTTGCTTTTTGTTTGTTGAGGTGTGTAAGCTCTTTGTATATTTTGGATGTCAATCCTTTTTCGGATCTGTCATTTATGAATATATTCTCCCATACTGTAGGATACCTTTTTGTTCTATTGATGGTGTCCTTTGCTGTACAGAAGTTTTTCAGCTTGATATAGTCCCACTTGTTCATTTTTGCATTTGTTTCCCTTGCCCGGGGAGATATGTTCAAAAAGAGGTCACTCATGTTTATGTCTAAGAGATTTTTGCCTATGTTTTTTTCTAAGAGTGTTATGGTTTCATGACTTACATTCAAGTGTTTGATCCATTTTGAATTTACTTTTGTGTATATGGTTAGACAGTGATCCAGTTTCATTGTCTTACATGTAGCTGTTCAGTTTTGACAGCACCATCTGTTGAAGAGACTGTCATTTTCCCATTGTATGTCCATGGCCCCTTTATTGAATATTAGTTGACCATATATGTTTGGGTTAATGTTTGGAGTCTCTATTCTGTTCCACTGGTCTGTGGATCTGTTCTTGTGCCAGTACCAAACTGTCTTGATTACTGTGGCTTTGTAGTAGAGCTTGAAGTTGGGGAATGAGAACCCCCCACTTTATTCTTCCTTCTCAGGAATGCTTTAGCTATTCAGGGTCTTTGGTGTTTCCATATGAATTTTTGAACTATTTGTTCCAATTCATTGAAGAATACTGTTGGTAGTTTGATAGGGATTGCATCAAATCTGTATATTGCTTTGGGCAGGAAGGCCATTTTGACGATATTAATTCTTCCTAGCCACGAGCATGGGATGAGTTTCCATCTGTTAGTGACCTCTTTAATTTCTCTTGAGTGTCTTTTAGTTTTCAGGGTATAGGTCTTTCACTTCCTTTGTTAGGTTTATTCCTAGGTATTTTATTCCTTTTGATGCCATTGTGAATGGAATTGTCTTCCTGATTTCTCTTTCTAATAGTTTATTGTTAGTGTATAGGAAAGCTACAGATTTCTGTGAGTTAATTTTGTATCCTGCAACTTTGCTGAATTCTGATATTAGCTCTAGGAGTTTTGGAGTGGAGTCTTTAGGGTTTTTTATGTACAATATCATGTCATCTGCAAATAGTGACTGTTTAACTGCTTCTTCACCAATCTGGATTCCTTGTATTTCTTTGTTTTGTCTAATTGCCATGGCCTGGACCTACAGTACTATGTTGAATAACAGTGGGGAGAGTGGGCATCCCTGTCTGGTTCCCGATCACAGAGGAAAAGCTTTCAGCTTCTCGCTGTTCAGTGTGATGTTGGCTGTGGGTTTATTATACATGTCCTTTATTATGCTGAGGTTCTTGCCCTCTATACCCATTTTGTTGAGAGTTTTTATCATGAATGGATGTTGAATTTTATCAAATGCTTTTTCAGCATCTGTGGAGAAAATCATGTGGTTTTTGTCTTTCTTTTTGTTGATGTGGTGGATGATGTTGATGGATTTTCGAATGTTGTACCATCCTTGCATCCCTGTGATGAATCACACTTGGTCATGGTGCATGATCCTTTTGATGTATTTTTGAATTCGGTTTGGTAATATTTTGTTGAGTATTTTTGTATCTACATTCATCAGGGATATTGGTCTGTAGTTTTCTTTTTTGGTGGGGTCTTTGCCTGGTTTTAGAATTAGGGTGATGTTGGCTTCATAGAATGAGTTTGGGAGTATTCCGTCCTCTTCTATTTTTTGAAAACTTTAAGGAGAATGGATAATATGTCTTCTCTCTATGTCTGATAAAATTCCGAGGTAAATCCATCTGGCCTGGGGGTTTTGTTCTTTGGTAGTTTTTTGATTACTGCTCCAATTTCATTGCTGCTAATAGGTCTGTTTAGATTTTCTGTTTCTTTCTGGGTAAGTCTTGGAAGATTGTATTTTTCTAGGAAGTTGTCCATTTCTCCTAGGTTTCCCAGCTTTTTAGCATATAGTTTTTCATAGTATTCTCTAATAATTCTTTGTATTTCTGTGGGGTCCGTCGTGATTTTTCCTTTCTTGTTTCTGATTCTGTTCATTTGTGTTGACTCTCTTTTCCTCTTAATAAGTCTGGGTAGAGGCTTATCTATTTTGTTTATTTTCTCAAAGAATCAGCTCTTGGTTTCATTGATTTTTGCTAGTGTTTTATTCTTCTCAATTTTATTTATTTCTTCTCTGATCTTTATTATGTCCCTCCTTCTGCCTACCTTAGGCCTCATTTGTTCTTCTTTTTTCAATTTTGATAATTTTATGTTAGACTATTCATTTGGGTTTGTTCTTCCTTCTTTAAATATGCCTGGATTGTTATATACTTTCCTCTTAAGACAGCTTTTGCTGCATCCCACAGAAGTTGGGGCTTTGTGTTGTTGTTGTCATTTGTTTTCACATATTGCTGGATCTCCATTTTGATTTGGTCATTGATCCATTGATTATTTAGGAGCATGTTGTTAAGCCTCTATGTGTTTGTGAGCCTTTTTGCTTTCTTAGTACAATTTATTTCTAGTTTTATGCCTTTGTGTTCTGAAAAGTTGGTTGGTGGGATTTCAATCTTTTGGAATTTACTGAGGCTCTTTTTGTGGCCTTGTATGTGGTCTATTCTGGAGAATGTTCCATGAGCACTTGAGAGGAATGTGTGTCCTGTTGCTTTTGGATGTAGAGTTCTATGGATGTCTATTAGGTCCATCTGTTCTAGTGTGTTGTTCAGTGCTTCTGTGTCCTTACTTATTTTCTGTCTGGTGGATCTGTCCTTTGGAGTGAGTGGTGTGTTGAAGTCTCCCAAAATGAATGCATTGCATTCTATTTCCTCCTTTAATTCTGTTAGTATTTGTTTCACATATGTTGGTGCTCCTGTATTGGGTGCATATATATTTATAATGGTTATATCCTCTTGTTGGACTGAGCCCTTTGTCATTATATAATGTCTTTTTTATCTTTTGTTACTTTCTTTAGTTTGAAGTCTATTTTGTCTGATACTAGTATTGCAACACCTGCTTTATTCTCTCTGTTGTTTGCATGAAATATCTTTTTCAATCTCTTGACTTTAAGTCTGTGCATGTCTTTGGGTTTGAGGTGAGTCTCTTGTAAGCAGCATATGGATGGGTTTTGCTTTTTTATCCATTCTGTTACTCTGTGTCTTTTGATCAGTGCATTCAGTCCATTTACATTTAGGGTGATTATTGAAAGATGTACTTATTGCCATTGCAGGCTTTAAGTTTGTGGATACCAAAGGTTCAGGGTTAGCTTCTTTACTATCTTAGTGTCTAACTTAACTCGCTTATTGGGCTACTATAAACACAGTCTGATGATTCTTTATTTCTCTCCCTTTTTATTCCTCCTCCTCCCTTCTTCATATGTTGGGTGTTTTGTGCTCTTTTTAGGAGTGCTCCCACCTAGAGCGGTCCCTGTAAGATGCCCTGTAGAGGTGGTTTGTGGGAGGCAAATTCCTCAACTTTTGCTTGTCTTGGAATTGTTTAATCCCTCCTTCATATTTAAATGATAATCGTGCTGGATACAGTAGTCTTGGTTCAAGGCCCTTCTGTTTCATTGCATTAAGTATATCATGCCATTCTTTTCTGGCCTGTAGGGTTTCTGTTGAGAAGTCTGATGATAGCCTGATGAGTTTTCCTTTGTAGGTGACCTTTTTTTTCTCTCCAACTGCCTTTAATACTTTATCCTTGTCTTTGATCTTTGCCATTTTAATTATCATGTGTCTTGGTGTTGCCCTCTTTGGATCCCTTGTCGTGGGAGTTCTGCGTACCTCTGTGGTCTTAGAGGCCATTTCCTCCCCTAGTTTGGGGAAGTTTTCAGCAATTATTTCTTCAAAAAGAGTTTTTATCCCTTTTTTCTCTCTCTTCTTCTTCTGGTACCCCTATAATGAGGATATTGTTTTGTTTCGATTGGTCACACAGTTCTCTTAATATGCTTTTATTCCTGTAGATTCTTTTATCTCTCTCTGCATCAGCTTCTCTGCATTCCTTTTCTCTGTTTTCTAGTCCATTAATGGTCTCTTGCATCTCATCCATTCTGTTTTGAAGTCCTTCCAGAGTTTGTTTTATTTCTGTATTCTCCCTCCTTAGTTCTTGCATATTTCTCTGCAAGTCCATCAGCATGGTTATGACTTTTGTTTTGAATTCTTTTTCAGGAAGACTGGTTAAATCTATTTCCCAGGTTCCTTCTCAGAGGAAGATGTAGAAGATGTTGAAGCTGTCTGGGTTAGTCTTGTCTGGATCAAATTTTTTTGCCTTTCCATGTTGACAGGTGCAATGGTGAACTATTGACTCATCTGTCAGCTGGACAGCCAAGACTTTCCACTTGCTCCTGTCCTTTCTTTCCTTGGACAACTGTGACCCCTAGTGGCTTCTGTTGGGCAATTGTGTGTAGACTGTGTCTCTGTATCTTGCCAGGCTGGTATGGATGAAGCTCCCTTGCTGTCGGCGTGGCCAGCCTCAGGCTGCTGCTCTGCTATTGCAGGGCCCCAGAGTGTAATGGATGGGGGGCTGTTTGGCTGTTTACCTCTGTGAGGGGTGTCAGAGCTGTTGCCCAGGGGGTTAGTGCACCTGGAGTTCCCTGGAATTTCCAGCTGCTGGTCTATGACCTGGGATGCTTCCGTCCAGCTGTGGGGTCCCTGTCTCTTTAAGACTTTCAAAAAACATTTGCTTTTCTTTGTCCCAGGGCGCCAGCTTTGGGACCTGCTCACAGGTCTTACTGTCCTGTTTCCCTAGTATCCAGGACCCCATGAATACACTGTGTATGTCCTCTGTTGCGGGTGGTTAAGGCTGGGTGTTTAGCAGTCCTGGGCTCCTTCTCCCTTCCCGCTCTGACTCCTCTCCTCCCACCGGGAGCTGGGGTGGGGGCCTTGGGTCCCGCCAGGCTGCAGCTTGTATCTTACCCTTTCACCAGGCACTGCATTCTCGCAGCTGTGGATGTAGTCTGGCTGTTGTCCTGTGTCTTCTGGTCTCTCTTTTAGGATTAGTTGTATTTGTTGTATTTTCAAAAATATATGTATTTTTGGGAGGAGATTCCCACTGTCCTACACACGCTGCCATCTTGGCTCCACCCCCCCAACAGATTAGTGATTTGCAAATCACTTTGAAACATACAACTAACTTCTTATAACTTCATAACTCTTTAGTTTCTAGCAGATTTTTTTTAAGATTAGCTTTTTTAAAAAGTAAATTACAGAGTCACTTTTTTTTTTTGCATGATAGACTGACAATTTGAGTTTAATAAATTCTGAATTTCTAGAAAGTCAACATTAAAGAATGAAGGATTAAGATTAGACATACCACTTAAGGTCCACCAGCATCTCAGAGCTTTTTAGTATGTGTGACTTCTCCTCCTCAATATGTTTCACTGATCAGTGATTTAACTATCAACAGAAGTGAAATTCTAGGATACCAAGTCAGAAAAAAGACTATTTAATCTTTAAGGCTGTGATGTGCCTTATCCCTTCTCTAGCATCCATAAATGCCTTTAAAAAGAGATGTTTAAAAAGTATTGAATGATGGATAAATGCATAATTTTTGAAAGGCTCCCACTGTTCCCTAAAATTGTGAAAGAGATTCACTTTAACATATACTCACCAACTCCAAATTGCTTCATATGCTTCATAATTAATATTGAATCCATTTTACTGTATTTAAATAGGCCAATTTATTCTTACACATATAAATGTTTCAACTCTTTCACATATTTTACAAGCAATGTGGATCTGGATAGTGTTTTCATGTAGAATTTTTAGATCAGTAAAATCGGAGGGGATTTAGCAACTTTGAATCAGTATATAAAACTTATATGCCTACTTTCTTTCAAAGATGCCTGAGACCTTATTCCTCTCTTAGTGGGATAGCATCTGTCCATAAAAGGCAGAAAGCACAGTAGTTAAGAATACAGAGTCTGGACTCACTGCTTGGATTTGTCTCAATTTCACCAGTTAAACTATCAGTTTTTCCATCTACAAAATGCATATGGTGATAGTTCCAATTCCATAAATCCATTGAAAGGATTAAATGAGAATAAATTTAAAGCATTTTGCCTCTCACAAATAAAGCACTAAAAAATTAACTGGTAACTATCCATCTGCAGTATTTGAAGCAGCAGAATCAGATTATACATCTTTTAAAATTAAAGGTCAATTGCCCTTTTAGAACATACTGTTCCCGGTTAAAATACGCAGTATTTTTTTCCTTTTCTTTCTCTACTTCCAAAGCCATTATTTTCCCCCATCTCAGTTCTCTATCCACCTCCTTCCCCCACCTTATATTGGCTTTTTGGAGTCAGAAAATTTCATTAAACTCATTTCTTTTTAAATTTCATTAATTCTTGTAACCAACTTTCCTTTTCCTCCAAAATGGATTTTTAACACTTTATCATTGAAACACAAGTACAACACAAAACATTGTTGCCTGGATATAAAAATATGAGAAACTGTAAAGTGTGAAAATCAGAACCATGGTTCCTAAGATATTCCCTTTCTTTGATTCTGGTTGAAAAGATAGTCCATTACTGACTCCCTGTTGGAAGTTTCTTTCACGTTTTTTTAAACCTAATCAAAGATTAGATGATCCCATGTAATGTAATATAAAAAATAAAAGCAGGCCATATTCCGGAGAGGCAGAACACTGTATAGAGGAAAGTTGGCTTCCCTTGTGTAATTGACACTTGAGAGACAGAAAAGAACTCCATTTTTCATGACTTTGTTTTATATTCTGCATTGTTGTGTGCATGACTTTGAGAGGACAATGGCCATGTCTTCTGAATTTTTTTCAGAATTTAAGGAAAATAGTAATTCATTCAAAAGTTTTTCCTACTAAATAACTGCTACTGATGGGTTCATGCAGTTAGCCAAATTATCTAATGATTTCAGCAATAATTAGAGCTGCAATTTTTATCTTCCTGGCTTCTGCCAGTTCTGGCTCTGCTTTCACTCCCTGTCAGTAGAAACAATTTTGTGATATGTGATCTTAAAGGTACAGTATATGTTGCCCTCTAGTGATTCATGTGAATATCGGAAAAATCATGCAGACTCTGAGCTCTTCAGAACCGAACAGAAACCTCTCATGTCATCATGCAGAACCTGTTATTATTTGTTTAAGTCATTTAATAGCTTCAGCTTTTATATTTTAATTCCGAACTACTATTTTCTATTCTTTGTAAAAGGAATAGAAAACAAAAACAAAACTCTCAAAAGTGAACTTGAAGAGTATTTTTCTAACTACATTTTTGCAAAGTAATTTTAACCAGAAGTCATTAACCTAAATTTATGATCTATTAAAATTTAATTACTTTTCTTTAGTATTTCCTGAAAATAAGAAATGACAAGTAGAACTTAGTACTTCATAAAAAGGTCTAAAGTAATACATAGAGGTGGTATATATGTATTACTTCTAACAGCATTACTGGAGATGCCTGCTTAAAGTGCAGATTCACTGACCCCAAACCTGAGTCAGAATATCTGAGAATGGTCCCAAGGAAGATGCATTTTTCTTTGATTTCCATGTAGTTTTCAACCATTTCAAAACATTGTCCCGATCTGAGCCCTTCCAATTCCTTCCCATGTAATTAAGATTCCCTTTGCTAGATTCATCTTTTCCATCTTTCAGTTTCCTATTTACGGTCATTAAACAAAACGAAAAAAAAAATACTTGTAACATTTTATCTTCTTTCATGATTTTTCTTAGGCAACATTATCTCTGCTGGTTTTATCTTTATGTAACAATTTACACCTAAGATTAAGAAAATTCTCTTCAGAGTAATTTGATTTCCAAAGAAATAGGGAGGCTTTCTAACTTATAAGTATCACAATTTACCTATTTTTTTACTTTTTACAAATGCTACATAGTAAGCCTGGTTCAAATTAATAAAATTTAAAGTAACTAGTGATTTTTTTCATTTACAAATATTTTCACATTGGTTCTTTCCTTAAACTGCCACAATAGTGTTTTTTCAATGTTACTATTACTCTATTTATAGCAGAAGACTCAGAATAGTCAAGTTTATATGGTTTGACTCAGTGACTGAGTAAACGGGGACCAGAATTCCAATGTTCTTTGTTCTATATCAAACTAAGACGATATTTGAAAAGATTTTTAAATTATGGCTATTCTTTGTGTTGGCACTGAGAAAATGAGAAATGTGAAATATCTCAGGGTAAAATTAATTTTTAAGAATATACTTGTTTCAGTATCTAATTTTTACTCTTAAATTGTTTTAAAAATATTGATAAAGTAGGCCTAAAAAAATCATTAGAGACCAAAGATTTGCTTGTTATTTAAATTAGGAATAAAACCTTTTAAATAGCTAAGAGCCTGACTAAAACCAGAGCCAGAATCAAATACTGTATTTGCATTGTTAAACTACAAAGAAAAATGAATCACACTTCCCATGGCATTTTCACCACTATTTTTCTCTGATGTTTTAAAAATATCTCCTATTTTAGAATAACATTTCAAATGAATGTATCTCCAAATGGTAGGAAGAAACATTTTCAAATGATTCTAAAATTTAACTTGAGATTTCCATCCTGTCCACAGGAACTTGTAAATTATTTAAGAAACGTTGTTATTGAATAAAGTTAGCAATTTCATCTCAAAAAAAGGGCTGTATCTATTGATGCAGAAACAACAAGCCATTTAGCCCATTTAAAAGCAACCAATCAATTCAATGAAAACCAAGTTATTTAAATTGGAAACTTGTAAACCAATAAACCATGCAAACTTGTAAACCAATAAACCATGGCTAATTTCAGTAAAGTTTTATTTGTTTTACATTTTGCACACACAAAACCTACACAACTAGCAAAGATGTCCTCATCACACACCTCACCAAGATGGTTCGGTTAGCACCACCATGTTTCTATTCTCCCCCTCCACACTCCCAGCAAGGCTAGGCGAGGTACCCCTCTGCTGTTCTTTCATTCACATCCTATTACATACTGAGGACCTGCTAGGTGTGGGAGAACTTTGTAGAACTGGGCAGCAAATATAATGTTAGGAAGACATATTGGTCTTAAGCTTTCAGCCTGGGATGAGAAATGACAATATGAAAAGCAAACTATAATGCAAAATCAGTGGAGATGATTCCATGGAAAAAGAAAGATAATATTTGAAATGGACTAAGAAGAAAGACATTGACAACCGAAGATAGAGAGGGCTTTCAGGATGTTCTCCAGAAATACCAGTACAGTTACCAAGTCAAGAATGTGTGGGCAGGGCCAAAGAAACAGTGTTGCAGTTTTTCTCCTCAGTTTCTTCTTTACCCGGTATCTGGAACTTGCACAGTCTCCTAGTTTGCTGATTATTCTCCTAACTTCTTAATCTTCATTTATTATTCTTCCTTTGTTACTTAGAACTTTAAGCTTCTGATGTGTTTAAGCTATATAATTGCCATCTATGGTTTCACTTATACGTATACTACCTATGTGATCTCGTCTACCAAATCCATATCTTTAAACCCCAACAATGTACCCAGAGTGGATATTTTGGTGTGCCACTCAGACCCCTGTTTGAGGACTGAGGCACTCTTTCATACAGCTGTTTGGAATGCTGGAGCTGAATTCCCTTCCAGGAACTGCATTTACTAGAAGAAAGTGGCTTTTTTGTTGCTGTTTTTTTTTAATTCCATGTGTAAGTGAGATCATATACTATTTGTCTTTCTCTGATTTCACTTAGCGTAATGACCTCAAGGTCTATCCATGTTGCTGCAAAACTTGCAAACTTCTGGTTATAAGATAAATAACTACTGGGGATGTAATGTATAAGAGTTAACACTGTTGAATGGCATACATTTGAAAGTTGCTAAGAGCACAGATCCTAAAATTTCTCACCACAAGAAAAATAATTGTTGTATCTATGATATAATGGATGTTAACCAACCTTAGTGTGGCAACCATTTCAGGATATGTGTAAGTCATTATGCTATATACATCTTAATTCTGTAATTGACACATTGTATACTTCAAAACTGAAAAACATAGGAGCTGCCTTGCCCAAAGTCATGCCTCTCCTTTACGGTCCCCATACACAGTGACGGTTAAATACAGGAGCACCAAGTTCTGTCCTCCTTGTTCTATCAATGAAGGTCACTCTGAATTGCCATCCAAGGTCCAGAGCTTTCCTGAGATGGGTTAAAGTCTATTTTGGAAATGCACCTCAGTTCAACTCCTCAGCTGCACATTTCCAACAATTTCAAAATCCCCCATGCCCCAATAGATGTTGATCCTGAGGGCACTTTTCACACATCCTTCTTCATGCAAACTTTCATCTGAGACTATTTTGGAGGTAATCTGATTTTAGTATCCAACTCTACTAGACCCCCTCTATTTGGATGACATAAAAGCCTTTCTTTCAAAGCCAAGATACTAAAAATTAAGCTCATTATCTTTTTTTCCAGACACAGCTACTCACTTATATTTTCTTTGGGACTATTTTACAGAATACATCCCAGAATACCCTCTTCATCTATACCCTTCTTCTTAAAGAGCCTACATCATCTAGAATCTGAAAGGAAAGGAACAAGCCTATGTACTACAGGGACTACCACTAACTCAACCAAGAGTGGTTATCTGATTTTGTCAGTCCAGAATTTGGAATATGACATAGGACACTGAGTCCTTTGGCTCCAGAGGATAAAATTGGGGCCACATTTATTTCATGCCAAATCCAAATCAGGCAGAACTGACATCATAGAATATGAACCCTGCTGAAGAAGGCACATTATAGAGGGAACAATAACAAATTTTTAGAAGGAAACATGAGAACCCATTTAGCTGAAGAAAGAGATAGAGAACAATAAATACATGCCTGAGTACTTCCTAGTTCCTGTATATTCAGACTATAACTTTATGAAATTTGGTTTTATAAGATTTCCCTGAGACTTTTAATACATATTATATTTATGACCAAATAAAACATAATACATCTGCTACTTTGGTAAACACCACCAAGATATATCCTTTAGTTTTAGTTAGAAACCTGAGAGGGATTGGAATCCTTCCCTTACTGATTAGCTAAAAATTCTTCCATTTTTTTGTCACCCTTTGGATTCTGTCTCCAACCTCTTGCAACTACCCAAAGTCAAAGCTTCCCTCCTCCTTGTCTGTCCATATAGATACATTGCCCATGGTCCAGATCCCAGTCTTGACCTTCTGCAACCAATCCTTCATATTTGAGTGTTTTCACTAACATACTAATCTGATAGTGTCAGTCCTTGTTAAAAATGCTTCAATGCTCCCACCTCCATATCTATAGAATAAAACAAATTGCCATGATAGTACCTAATGTGCTTTCTTCTATGGCCTATCTTACCCATCTAGCTACATCTTCTGTCATACACCTGCTTGATTTTTATAACCGACTATTAACCTTCCTATGATTTCATAAACTTGCCATACTTTCTAAAGTTTCTCTTCTTTTGCATATTCTTCCCTCTGCTTACAACATTCTCTTTCATTCTTGTGGAAAACTGTTTGTCTTTAATCAGCTTAAAAGTCACCGTTCTTAAGCAACTAGTTTACAAACTTTATCAGGACAAGAATCATGCTTAGCGTAGTCACTGCTTGCTTCCCCACATAGCACAGTACCTTATATGTGGCAAGTCTATCTCCCATTCTGTTAATTAGCTGAAGCCTTTCTCCCATCAGGCAGATTTGGGCATTCTTCTTGTCTTGCAGCATTTCACATGTAATTCCATCATTGCAATTTATTCATTGTTATCAATTTTTTTGCTTAACTCTCTCTTCAAAAAAATCAAAGTGTTTTCAAGGGCATATTCCATAAATTTTCATGTTGTCAAATGTTGCCCAGAAATGAAAGTACTTGGCATATTGCACACAGAAAAATTTGCTATTTGAATGACTGAATACACATAGGACAGAAATGAAAGATGAGGCTGTAGATCTAGACAAAGCTTTCAGTTCTCAGTAGGGAGGCAAAACCTCTAAGGGATAAGACCTAGCAATTTCTTCTCTAGAACAGAAACAATGTGCATGGACTGAGAGTGAGAATTTCCTCTGGAACCAGATTGTATGAAGAAGTGAGGAATACCATAAACAGGCTGTATTTACAGAAAGCAGTCTGTTGACTCAGGAAGCGAGAGTGAAAGAGATTCTGCATTATTGGCCTCTGTGCAATGCTGAACTCAAGGGGCTGGGAGTAAGACAATGTTATAAGGATATACTGTCACATACAACCCTGTGCGTAGGAATAATTCCTGTAAGCCAGTCGTAGAGTTACGGTTCTCCTCACACCTACCTACATGCTCCATACACATCCACCCACAAACACACTTACACACAAACACCTCTTACAAACAATTGGCTTCAGAGGAAATGAAAAATGAGCAATAATTTAAAAGGAAGTGACTAGGAAACTAGAGTAAAACAATGCAAAAAGAATGAATAAAAGAAACAAGAAAAGCAAAAGGCAGCTGAAGAAGACTTACAGAAAAAAGGTATGTTTAAGACATAATGACTTCAATAAACTTAATGAAACAACTAACTCTACAAAATAAGAGCTCAAGGGAGAAAAACAAAGACTCAGGGAAGGCATACTGAAAAAACAGAATGAAAATGCAAGATCGAGGAAAGCCGAAAAAATAGAAAATGAAGTCCCAACAGAAATGGAAACCAAATTAGATACTGTAGAATGAGAGAAGACACCATTCAAAGCAGTGAGCAAACCCAGTAACAAACAGTTAAGAAAATGTGATTTTAAAAATACATGTATTTTCTAACAGCAACAAAAATATGAGCTGCATAAGAATAAAGCTAACAAAAGACATGACCTTTCCCTAGAAAACTTCTTGAAAGACATAACTAAACTAAATAAATAGAGATACTGAGATCATGAATAGAATGATCAGTAACAAAGTCAACTTTCCTAAAATGACACACATATTCTATGCAACTCATATTAAAATAAAAATGACTTTTCAGGGAATCCATCATTATTCCCAAACATATATGGAAGATCAAAAGGCTAGGAACAGCCAAACCAGTAATAAAGGCTAAAAATGATGTAAAGTGACTCAACAAAATGTCCAGACTAATTATGAAGCTATTTTAGTAGGGACATTGCATTATTGTCATGTAAATGGTAATAAAAATAATACAACTTAAATACATGGTTCTTTTTGTAAGACAATCTTATGACAAAGACACTATAGTTATTTCATAAATGAGGAGTTTGAGACACAAGGAAGTTTCTAAACCAATCTGCATTTCAAAGGCAGACTGAAATGATTAGAATTGTTCAAAATTTTATCTGCATCTTTAACATACATGTTTAAAATACTATCATGGCTGCTCTGTGGAGAATAGATTGCTGTTGATAAAAGGAAGAAGGAAAATCCTACTAGGAAACTGACAATGTCAATGAGGAGACTTTGAGGGGTTCAAGAGATTGAGGAGACAGAGTTAGTAAGACTTGTTACTAATAAGATATAGTGGGTGAAGAGAAAGGAGAAGTCCAGGATGGCTCTCAGACTCCTGGATGAATAATTAAAAAGAGTAGAACTAAAAAAGACAGTGGAAGGAAGGAAGCAAACTTTGGGACATAAGACAATTGGGTGCTTGAAATAGATCTAAAGTGCATCTGGCTGCAGGTCCTAACTTCCCTCACTCTGTTCCATCCGAGTAAGAATTACAGTAGCTAATACTTAGCACTTGCATGTGCTACCCAAGGTTCTCCATCTATATTAATTTAGTTATTTCAACAAGATGTAAACCATTATTGTCCTTATTTTTCAGATGTTAAACAGAGTTTGGAAGCCTTAGTAACTCACCCACAGTCTCACACCCAGATACCAGTGTCATTGAAATTGGAACCCAGGCAATCTGACTGCAGAACCAGGACCTATAAAGACCACAGCTCTACTGTAATGCATTAGCTAGGTAAACCTTCATTTGGGGCAGTGTCAGACATAAATAAACACTACAGACAGTAGAAATGTTTCTCTTTTAGATTCTCACATCTTCCTCATGGAATAAGCAAAGAAATGTGAAGTGATAACATGAATCGACTCACATAAAGAAGGGAATCTAAAGAGACTACCTGGGTTGAAACAATGAAGAAACAAACTATAAGCACAAATCAGCAGCAAAGCAGACAACACCAGGGGACCCCTGGTGAAGATTTCTTGGAAACTGTAAGATATGAAATGAGCAAGCTGTAATTTGCAGAGTAGATTACAAAGTAAACAAAAATGAATGGTGTTCCCAGGAAATCTCATCTCCAAGTGAAGGGGATAATTCTTAGTTACAGGCTGGGATGCCCCCAAATACCATTTTCCTCGTGCTGAGGGGTGTGTACCATGGTTCTTTCCTTAGGTTTCTCAGGAGTGATTCTAATATCCAGTCACTCATATTCCCAAAGTAGGGGGTGTTGGGGGGTGGGGGTAAACTAAAGACAGCTGACTGTCTTATTCTACATGGCTAGGAGAATGTATTATCATAATGGCCACCCAATGGGTCTAAGTTGAACACCTGGCATCACACAGCTAAACAACAAATGTTACATTTCAACTGTACCAGGGAGTTAGTTTTGTTTATGTGTGTATCTATCTATCTGTATATATATGTCATAACACATGGAACTCCCAAGTAACTCCAATGGACTTTCCCCTTCAAATAGCCCCCAAACTGGGCCCATTCCTTCTCCTTTAAGAAAGAACATACCAGGGGCTCTTTTGTCCCCTCCTGGCGTGAGCCAGGAGCTCTGCCCTCTCACTTTATTTTTAAATAAAAGCCTCTCTACGGCTCACCTGAAAAAAAAAAAAAAGAGCATACCTCTCCTCTGTTCCCTGTACATGTCAATGGTTTTGCCATTTTGCCATAGTTTGCTTGTCTTGAATTGCAATTCTCTGCTATTCCTGAGTAAACCTGCTTTTTGCTGGTAAAATAACTGAATGTTTTATTTTTAAGGTTAACAGAACCAGCTAACATTTTCCTTGAGAGTAAAATGGGAATCACAAAATCTTTCAGATAATAAAAGAATTGGCATACACACACACACACACGCACATAGGTGGCTGGCTTTGTGACCTAACATGTCAGCTGCATAAAATCGCTTTGGTTTCATGTTCTATCCTTACTATAATTGCTATTATAGTATCTCACACTACCCACAGTCTGCTTCATGGGATTTCTTGGAATTATTTCAGATGTTACTTGAGAGAAATATCACATCATAGAGAACTCAGAGACGTTTAGAGAAATGTTCACCTCAGTGCCCATAGTTAAGGATTCAAGAGCATACTACCTTGCTGGGTGGCAATGGCAAATTGAGAATTCATAGAGCTAGAAGGGATCTTCAGAGATGATCTAACAAATTCTCCACTTTCCACAAATGAGGACACAGAACATGGAAAGTTTATGCAAATTCAGGTCTTGGACTAAATCCTAGAACCCTGGTTATCATAATAGTGTTATTTCCATTTTTACTCCTTACATTTTCATTATAAAATGGAGAATCTCACATAAAACCAGGTTTTCCCTTAATGTATATATTCTTCATTTATGCACATATTTTCCAAAGCTTTGTCAAAATTCTAATATATGTCTGTAGACAGAAAGAAGCAGTGGTATTATTCTCTAGCTCCCCATCCAATAGTTAATATAGCATAGCTGAAGAAAAACAACCAAAGTGTCACCAATGCTATAATACTGAAAAAGAGATGTAATACAACTTCCACCGGATTTCTTTTAAAAATGCCAATAATTAATTTTTTAAAGAAGCTTAGAATGCAGCTAGTTAAGTATTATTAAATATTGTGAATGTATTAACAGTAAATATATCTTCTAAAACATGTTTTATACTTCTATGACATGTCACAGAAGTACAAACATTTTAATTCAAAACATTTTAATACTGCTCATACATTTCCCTGTTGTAAAGTTTCAAAATATATTAATTATACTGCTTCTCTCCCCATTTACCTAATATGCATGGTAGAGAAACACATGTTTTAGAGGTTTATTTCATAATAGTTTTATTTTAAATGATTAGTGCCAATTTAAAAACACCCTGGTGGAAGAGTTAGCAATGTATATGGAGAAGTTAGATCATTTCTCTTTAAGGCACAGAAATATCTGGGATATTTATTCCTGAACTTTTATTTTGAACTTTGAAAGATGGAAAATGATCTAAATGTTTTATCTAAACAAAAATGAAAAACATGTCTCAGAAGAATACAGTACAGTAGTAAAGATTAATAGTTATGTTCTTTTATCCTTCAAAATTGAATATCCTGAGGTGGAGCCAGGATGGCAGCATGAGTAGAGCAGCAGAAATCTCCTCTCAAAACCACATATATCTATGAAAATATAACAAAGACAACTCTTCCTAAAATAGAGACCAGAGGACACAGGACAACATCCAGACCACATCCACACCTGTGAGAACCCAGCGCCTCGTGAAGGGGGTAAGATACAAGCCCCTGCCCAGCGGGACCTGAGCACCCCTCCCCACGGCCCTTGGTGGGTGGAGAGGAGTCAGCAGGGAGGGAGAGAGAGCCCAGGACTGCTGAACACCCAGCCCCAGGATTCCGGACCAGAGCGCAGACACAGTGCATGTGTGGGGTCCTGGATACTAGGGAAACAGGGCGGCAGGACTGGTGAGCGGATGCCTGAGGCTGACGCCAGAGAAGAAACGGGAGAGGATTTTTTTTTGGCGAGTGCTTTTTGGAAGCCTTAAAGGGACAGGTACCCCAATACTAGGGAAACAGGGCAGCAAGACTGGTGAGCGGGTGCCTGAGACCGGCGCCTGAGGACAAAGAAAATCACGTGTTTCTCCCTTTTTTTTTGGCAAGTGCTTTTTGGAAGCCTTAAAGGGACAGGGACCCCAATATTAGGGAAACAGAGAAGCAAGACTGGTGAGCAGGTGCCTGAGACGGGTGCCTGAGGACAAAGAAAACCGTGTGTTTTTCCCTTTTTTTTTTCTTTTTCGTTGTTGCTGTTGTTGTTTTGGTTTGGAGAGTGCTTTTTGGAAGGGCAGGACAGGACACTTGGCCCAGAGGCAGGGAATCTGGGGATCTCTGGGCACTCTAACCCCCTATGCAACAGGGAGCACAGAGGCCCCTTATGGAGATAAATAGCCTCCCGGCTGCTCCCCCTCCAATGGGGCTCCACCATTTTGGAAGAGCAGTGCCAGCCAGGCCACACCCACAGCCACAGCGGAGATAAACTCCAAACCAATCAGGCAAGTAGCTGAAGCCCTGTCTACACACAGCTGCCAAGCATAAGCCACTAGAGATAGCTATTCTCCCAGGAGAGGAAGGCCACAAACCAACAAGAAGGAAAGCTGTCCCAGCTGTCGCTTGTACCAGCTCTGCAAACTATATCACCATGAAACGGCAAAACTACAGGCAGACAAAGATCACAGAGACAACACCTGAGAAGGAGACAGACCTAACCAGTCTTCCTGAAAAAGAATTCAAAATAAAAATCATGAACATGCTGACAGAGATGCAGAGAAAAATGCAAGAGCAATGGGATGAGATGCAGAGAAAAATGCAAGAGCAATGGGATGAAGTCCAGAGGGAGATCACAGATGTCAGGAAGGAGATCACAGAAGTGAAACAAACCCTGGAAGGAGTTATAAGCAGAATGGATAAGATGCAAGAGGCCATTGAAGGAATAGAAATCAGAGAACAGGAATGTATAGAAGCTGACATAGAGAGAGATAAAAGGATCTCCAGGAATGAAACAACACTAAGAGAATTATGTGACCAATCCAAAAAGAATAATATTCATATTATAGGGGTACCAGAAGAAGAAGAAGAAAGAGGAAAAGGGATAGAAAGTCTCTTTGAAGAAATAATTGCTGAAAACTTCCCCAAACTGGGGGAGGAAATAATCAAACCGACCACGGAAATACACAGAACCCCCAACAGAAAGGATACAAGGAGGACAACACCAAGAAACATAATAATTAAAATGGCAAGGATCAAGGACAAGGAAAGAGTTTTAAAGGCAGCTAGAGAGAAAAAGGTCACCTATAAAGGAAAACCCATCAGGCTAACATCAGACTTCTCGACAGAAATCCTACAGGCCAGAAAAGAATGGTATGATATATTTAATGCAATGAAACAGAAGGGCCTTGAACCAAGCATGACTATCATTTAAATATGATGGTGGGATTAAACAATTCCCAGACAAGCAAAAGCTGAGGGAATTTGCTTCCCACAAACCACCTCTACAGGACATCTTACAGGGACTGCTCTAGATGGGAGCACTCCTAAAGAGAGCACAGAACAAAACATACAACATATGAAGAATGGAGGAGGAGGAATAAGAAGGGAGAGAAGAAAAGAATTTCCAGACAGTGAATATAACAGCTCAATAAGAAAGCTAAGTTAGGCAGTAAGATACTAAAGAAGCTAACCTTGAACCTTTGGTAACCACGAATCTAAAGCCTGCAATGGCAGTAAGTACAAATCTCTCAATAGTCACCCTAAATGTAAATGGACTTAATGCACCAATCAAAAGACACAGAGTAATAGAATGGATAAAAAAGTAAGACCCATCTATATGCTGCTTACAAGAAACTCACCTCAAGCCCAAAGACAGGCACAGACCAAAAGTCAAGGGATGGAAAAACATATTTCAAGCAAACAACAGTGAAAAGAAATCAGGGGTTGCAGTACTAATATCAGACAAAATAGACTTCAAAACAAAGAAAGTGACAAGAGATAAAGAAGGACACTACATAATGATAAAGTGCTCAGTCCAACAAGAGGATATACCCATTCTAAATATATATGCACCCAACAAAGGAGCACCAGCATTTGTGAAACAAATACTAACAGAACTAAAGAGGGAAATAGACTGCAATGCATTCATTTCAGGAGACTTCAACACACCACTCACCCCAAAGGATAGATCCACCGGGCAGAAAATAAATAAGGACACACAGGCACTGAACAACACACTAGAACATATGGACCTAATAGACATCTATACAACTCTACATCCAAATCAACAGGATATACATTCTTCTCAAGTGCACATGGAACATTCTCCAGAATACACCACATACTAGCTCACAAAAAGAGCCTCAGTAAATTCCAAAATATTGAAATTCTACCAACCAATTTTTCAGAACTAGAAATAAATTCTACAAAGAAAATAAAAAGGCTCACAAACACATGGAGGCTCACCAACATGCTTCTAAATAATCAATGGATTAATGAATAAATCAAAATAGAGATTAAGGAATACATAGAAACAAATGACAACAACAACACAAACCCCCAACTTCTGTGGGATGCAGTGAAAGCAGTCTTAAGAGGAAAGTATATAGCGATCCAGGCACACTTGAAGAAGGAAGAACAATCCCAAATAAATAGTCTAACATCACAATTATCGAAATTGGAAAAAGAAGAACAAATGAGGCCTAAAGTCAGCAGAAGGAGGGACATAACAAAGATCAGAGAAGAAATAAACAAAATTGAGAAGAATAAAACAATAGCAAAAATCAATGAAACCAAGAGCTGGTTCTTTGAGAAAATAAACAAAATAGATAAGCCCCTAGCCAAACTTATTAAGAGAAAAAGAGAATCAACCCAAATCAAGAGAATCATAAATGAGAATGGAAAAATCACGACAGACTCCACAGAAATACAAAGAATTATCAAAGATTACTATGAAAACCTATATGCCAACATGCTGGAAAACATAGAAGAAATGGACAATTTCCTAGAAAAATACAACCTTCCAAGACTGACTAAGGAAGAAACACAAAAGTTAAACAAACCAATTATGAGCAAAGAAATTGAAACGGTAATCAAAAAACTACCCAAGAACAAAGCACCCGGGCCGGACAAATTTACCTCGGAATTTTATCAGACACACAGAGAAGACATAATACCCATCCTCCTTAAAGTTTTCCAAAAAATAGAGGAGAAGGGAATACGCCCAAACTCATTCTATGAAGCCAAATTCACCCTAATACCAAAACCAGGCAAAGACCCCACCAAAAAAGAAAACTACAGACCAATATCCCTGAAGAATGTAGATCAAAAAATGCTTAATAAAATATTAGCAAACCGAATTCAAAAGTATATCAAAAGGATCATACACCATGACCAAGTGTGATTCATCCCAGGGATGCAAGGATGGTACAACATGTGAAAATCCATCAACATCATCCACCACATCAACAAAAAGAAAGACAAAAACCACATGATCTTCTCCATAGATGCTGAAAAAGCATTTGACAAATTCAACATCCATTAATGATAAAAACTCTCAGCAAAATGGGAATAGAGGGAAAGTACCTCAACATAATAAAGGCCATATATCATAAACCCACAGCCAAAATTATACTGAACAGCAAGAAGCTGAAAGCTTTTCCTCTGAGATCGGGAACTAGACAGGGATGCCCACTCTCCCCGCTGCTATTTAACATAGTACTGGAGGTCCTAGCCATGGCAATCAGACAAAACAAAGAAATACAAGGAATCCAGATTCATAAAGAAGAAGACAAACTGTCACTATTTGCAGTTGACATGATACTGTACATAAAAAACCCTAAAGACTCCACCCCAAAACTACTAGAACTGATATCAGAATACAGCAAAGTTGCAGGATACAAAATTAACACACAGCTATAGGAAATCTGTGGCTTTCCTATAGACTAACAATGAACCAATAGAAAGAGAAATCAGGAAAACAATTCCATTCACAATTGCATCAAAAATAATAAAATACCTAGGAATAAATCTAACCAAAGAAGTGAAAGACTTATACTCTGAAAACTACAAGTCACTCTTAAGAGAAATTAAAGGGAGCACTAACAAATGGAAACACATCCCATGCTCATAGCTAGGAAGAGTCAATATCGTCAAAATGGCCATCCTGCTCAAAGCAATATACAGATGTGATGCAATCCCTATCAAATTACCAGCAACATTCTTCAATGAACTGGAACAAATAATTCAGAAATTCATATGGAAACACCAAAGACACCAAATAGCCAAAGCAATCCTGAAAAAGAAGAATAAAGTAGGGGGGATCTCAGCCCCCAACTTCAGACTCTACTACAAAGCCATAGTAATCAAGACAATTTGGTACTGGCACAAGAACAGAGCCACAGACCAGTGGAACAGATTAGAGACTCCAGAAATTAACCCAAACAAATATGGTCAATTAATATTTGATAAAGGAGCCATGGACATACAGTGGCAAAATGACAGTCTCTTCAACAGATGGTGCTGGCAAAACTGGACAGCTACATGTGGGAGAATGAAACTGGACCATTGTCTAACCCCATATCCAAAGGTAAACTCAAAATGAATCAAAGACCTGAATGTAAGTCATGAAACCATTAAACTCTTGGAAAAAAACATAGACAAAAACCTCTTAGACATAAACATGAGTGACCTCTTCTTGAACATATCTCCCCGGGCAAGGAAAACAACAGCAAAAATGAGCAAGTGTGTCTACATTAAGCTGAGAAGCTTCTGTACAGTGAAAGACACCATCAATAGAACAAAAAGGAACCCTACAGTATGGGAGAATATATTTGAAAATGACAGATCCCCTGATAAAGGCTTGACGTCTAGAATATATAAAGAGCTCACACCCCTCAACAAACAAAAAACAAATAATCCAATTAAAAAATGGGCAGAGGAACTGAACAGACAGTTCTCTAAAAAAGAAATACAGATGGCCAACAGACACATGAAAAGATGCTCCACATCGCTAATTATCAGAGAAATGCAAATTAAAACTACAGTGAGGTATCACCTCACACCAGTAAGGATGGCTGCCATCCAAAAGACAAACAACAACAAATGTTGGTGAGGCTGTAGAGAAAGGGGAACCCTCCTACACTGATGGTGGGAATGTAAATTAGTCCAACCATTGTGGAAAGCAGTATGGAGGTTCATCAAAATGCTCAAAACAGACCTACCATTTGACCCAGGAATTCCACTCCTAGGAACTTACCCTAAGAATGCAGCAATCAAGTTTGAGAAAGACAGATGCACCCCTATGTTTATCGCAGCACTATTTACAATAGCCAAAAATTGGAAGCAACCTAAATGTC
Source organism: Manis javanica (assembly GCF_040802235.1). Lineage (NCBI taxonomy): Eukaryota > Metazoa > Chordata > Mammalia > Pholidota > Manidae > Manis > Manis javanica. Next base: position 120,343,516 of record NC_133160.1, on the reverse strand, counting down.
CATCAGTAGATGAATGGATAAAGAAGTCGTGGTACATATACACAATGGAGTACTACTCAGCCATAAGAAGAGGGAAAATCCTACCATTTGCAGCAACATGGATGGAGCTGGAGAGTATTATGCTCAGTGAAACAAGCCAAGCAGAGAAAGAGAAATACCAAATGATTTCACTCATCTGAGGAGTATAAGAACAAAGGAAAAACTAAAGGAACAAAACAGCAGCGGAATTACAGAATCCAAAAATGGACTAACAGGTACCAAAGGGAATGGAACTGGGGAGGATGGGTGGGCAGGGAGGGATAAGGGGGGGAGAAGAAAGGGGGTATTAAGATTAGCATGCATAGGGGGGAGGGAGAAAGTGGAGGGAGGGCTGTACAACACAGACAGGACAAGTAGTGATTCTACAACATTTTGCTATGCTGATAGACAGTGACTGTAATGTGGTTTTTAGGGGGGACTTGGTATAGGGGAGAGCATAGTAAACATAGTATTCTTCATGTAAGTGTAGATTAAAGATTTAAAAAAAAGAGAAAGAAAGAAAGAAAAGGGACATTACTCCTTGATAGGATAAAACTATTGATAATTCAAAGATTAACACATGCGCTCAATATCCTTAATTGTGATCACTTAAAGGGTGTCAGATGATTGGCTATGGAGGTACTCTTTTCTGATAATATTCCTTTCTCTTAATAAAAATAAAAAAAATAAAGCAGTTACTGTGTGCTGACCTCCAATGAGTTCTACATAGTGGTATAGAGGGCATGTCAAAGTGTGGGCAAAGGGTCTGTTTGTTTTTATGCAGAAGATCAAGGCCTAGCTTGGCTAACCAGAAAATGAACTAAGATATTATATGAGGAGGAGCTTCCAGCATCAGCACTCTCTGGAGGACTTGTGCCGGGGGATGATCATCAAAAAGCCTCCACAGGGATCCGGGCGATGCTGCGGTTGTGATTGCATGCATCCCACCGTTTCCTGGACTTCCCACTGGAATGAGGAGGGAGATGTCTAGGCTGGCCTGTGCATACAGTGAGACAATGAATTTGAGTGGATCTGTACTGTTGGAACTCAACCAGGAGTTGGGAGGGGAGCAAGTTGTAGCGCTCCAAAATTTTACAACTATAGACTGTCTACGGTTAAAAGAACATATGGGATGTTAACAGATCCCAGAAATGGGCTGCTTTAATTTGTCTGATTTCTCTCAGACTGTTCAAGTACAGTTGGACAATATCCATCATATCATAGACAAATTTTCACAAATGCCTAGGGTGCCTAAATGGTTTTCTTGGCTTCACTGGAGATGGCTGGTAATTATAGATTTGCTTTGTTTATGTCACCGTATTCCTATTATGTTAATATGTGTGCACAAGTTAGTTAGTAGTTTAAAACCTATACAAGTTTAAGGTACTCTACAAGAAGATATGTCAAAGAAATAATCAATCCTCCCATGTTTTCTTCCATATGCTACCTCTATAGCTTTTCTTCTTCCTTCCTAATTACAACCCTTAAATAGAATTCGTGCCTCATATAGAATTTACCGAGTATCATAATTCTTCCAAGTGGTAAAGATACCTCAAGACAAATACTGGGCATAAAAGCCCCAGGGCATAAATCTACAAAGAAGTAAAAAGCTAACCTTTTCAAACAATAAGGCTTCTCTCTCACTTACCAACTTTACATCTCCCTGTATGGCCCTGGAGGATGACTGGTTAGCCAGAGACGGGTAAGATTCCTCAAGGGAGGAACAACCTAAGACAGGCACAGTCACATAGAGGCCATCAGGTGAGAAATTGGGGATCAACAGAGGTGAGGCTTAGAACCTCACCCCCCCTGTTTTGAGAGAAATCTTCTGCATCTGGGGATGTTTTAAGGCCCTTGTCTAGCTTGGATTAACACATAGTCTACAGGCACACACCTGATCATCTACAATTGCTCTCTTACAACACTAAACTATGTTTTCTATCTCTATCTTGCATCTACCTACCACTTCAGCATTTTATTAAAAATAAAAGTAATAATAATAATAAAGGGAGAAATGTGGGATACACATATAAATCAAGTATAAAAATCAAACGAATATTCATATTTGACCTGATTGTTTATAATTCATAATGCGTGATCAAAACCGAAAGTTTCTGTGAGAAATGCCCTTGTACTGTTCACCATGTAAGAACTTATTCACTATGTAAGAATTCGTTCACCATGTAAGAACTTGTTCGTTATGCTTCAGAAGATTGGAGACTGACGATAATTAGGCTTGAGATGGATTAATGATTGTGCATTGAGCATTGACCCCCCTATACAGAATTTTATTGTTGTTAACAACCATTTGATCAATAAATATGAGAGATGCCCTCTCAAAAAAAAAATAGGATGAATGGATGCCTAGATGAATTTGTGATAAAGTAAAAACATCAGAGTGTTAATTGTAGCATCCAGGTGGTGGGTACATGGTATTCACTGTACAGATCATTAAACTTTTCTGTATATTTGAAAAAAAAAATTGAATATCCTAAGTGAAATTTTAAGAAAATTTATTCCACATAACAAAAGAATGGCCTATAAGGGCATTTTTTTGGTTAGGTACATACTGACCATATGTCAACATTAAAATGGAAAAACAAAGAATAGTTCAACATATTAATTTACCACAATGTTAGGACCATTAGGAATCCCTTTGCAAATTTTTTGAGAAATTATTATTGCTTATATCCCTTTACATACACAGAATTTTGTTATAATATGACATTGTACTTACATCTACCTAAGCCATATAAGATATTTTGATATCTGACTATGTAACATGTAACAATTAGGTACTTTTAGTATATGTTAAAAATTTTAAATACTAACCTAGCACTGACCCTCTTTATATCTACTCATTTCTTCTCTGCTTGGGGTCAGGGGGAGGGGTGGAATACCTTGTGTGTCTTTTCATTAGAAGACCTAGTATCTTCATTCATTCCAAAGAAAAGCCATTATAATCTCATGCTGAAATCAAGGATAAATCCCTTAGTATAGGTTCCAAAGGTAACTTCCAAATTTGCAAAATCCAGTAGATAGTTTGTTCACTTTTAGTTTGACATCTACAATGTTTAACCTATTGCCTTCTGCCTCTCTGGGAAGCTCTTTCCTTTCTTGGATCTTATGAGGTTCCTCTGCAGTTTACCTTCTCTGGCATTCCCTTCACAGACCCAACTTAAGATCATCTCTCTACATCTTAAGATTTGTTTTTTTATAAGCTTTCCTTCCTTGTTCTTTCTTCTTACTCATTTATTCACACACACACAAAAAAAAAACCTGCCATATCTTTCTGTATATCAGTACCCAAAATGTACTATTCTCTCAGAATGAGATGGCTAATGGCTAATAAGAGAAATAAGAACCCAGCAGTTTTATAGCTTAGTCTTCTGGGGATGCAGGCAGTTAAACACACATCATTAAACTGTGATATGGTTGGAAAAGTTCTGTGTGCTGTGGGAGCACACAGGAGGGTTATCTCAAACGAGTGTGTATAGGGGGTGAGGGTGGTCAAGTAAAATATGCCAGGTGAAATAATATCTAAATGGAGCTCTGAAGGATGAGTGGCTGCTGTTGGTCAATTAAAGGGAAAGAATAATATCCAGAAGAGATAAAAGTCTATGTAGAAATACTCAAAAGTGAGAGAGAACATAGTAAATTGGAATAAAAAAGAAAAATATTCAGAAAGGGTAAAGAGCCTCATAGGATTATTGGTCAAGAGTGGAGCTGGAATTGGAGTTGCTACTGGAGTGAATATTGGTGAGATAAGAATAGGAAACACAGGGTCAAATCAGTGCATGTAAAACATGTCAAAAGGTATGAGTTTTATCCAAAGAACAAAGAACATCCATTTTGCTCTTTAAATTCAGGAACCACAAAATGAGGAGTTTCATGTGCACAACTGATGATAATAGTTACTTAAGCCTTTATTTCCTTCTCAAAATTCTCTTTAACTCTAGATGTTTATATCCACTGTCCCAAGAAACTCTCCCTTGGAAATCTCACAAGTATCATTAAATGTCCAAATGTGACTACAAATACCACAAACCCTCTCTTCCTTGTTTACTAAAACCCATGCTTCGGAAAGACTATTATCCTTTGCTCGGTTACCAAATTCAGAAAAGCAGAAGCATGCATCAACCTTTGTCTTTCCCTTAACCTCACGTCTAGTCAGTTGTGAAGTGCTATCAGCTTATTTTAGCTCCCTCAAAGTATTTAAAACCAACCTTTTCTATATAAACAGCAATTGCCTTTAGGTAAGAACATGAATATTTTTCCACATTGATTAGTGAAAAAGCCTCTAAATTGTGACTTTTAAAATACTTTTCCTGTATTAGGATTTCACATTGCCACAGTGATCCTTCAAAAAAGGTGAATCCCACTGTGCCAGCACAGAACCACACCTGAGTTCGAGAACTTTGTGACTCTGAGTCTCCCTCCCCTCCTCCCCATTAAAATGTGAACTAGGAGAAAATAGCATTTTCTTCATAAAAATGATTTAAAATGGTAATAATATATGCACAATTCTTTGTGGTAGCTACAGCATATTAAGTTGATTATTATCAATCTCATTTAAAAATATTCCAACTGTTTTGATTCATGGGTTAATCCAAACACGGCATATAAGGTTCTGCATGAAACCTTCTCATCACATGCCATTCCCACTGCATGCGACAGCAGTCCAAAGTTCTGGCAGTGCTCAAAACGGACCGTGCTTCTTCATACCTCTGCGTCTATACACACTTCTCTATGCCTAGTTTAGCATAGGCTCCTACCATCCTTCTCTTTCTGACTGTTAATCATCGTTTTTCATTCAAATAAAATGTCAGCACCTGTAGGCAGCCTACCATAAACCTATAGGCAAGTGGACTAGGTACCTCTCCACAGGACCTTACCCAGTACTTACCGTACGGTAACCAGGCATTGTTCGATATTATGCATGCTTGATATCCAGCAGAGCTACTGACATATATATAACACATGCTTTATAAATTCTCATGAGAGGGAAGAAGGATCAGAGAGAAGGAAGGATAAGCCATAGCTTTTGTAAGTAATTCATTGTTTTAAGTTGTTTTTGCTGCACATCTACTAAGTCTCTGTAGCCCAAAATAATTCACCATCATAACTCAGTAATTACAAGTCCTATAGAAAGTTTAATTTATACTGAGAAATTCTGTTAAAACCTGCATATTTATATTCCATGTTCTCATCATTGTGAGCTACTGTAATTCTCTGAATGAACCTTGTTCCTACTCCTAATTTTGCACGTATATTTCCCTCTGATGGGAACACTATCACACACCTGCTGCATGAGATCCCTTACACACGTACATACACATACAACTGTCAACTTTCAGAGAAGCCATCCCCTCAATTTCAGATGGGCTCTTACTGTGTAAGCATTATGTATTTTCCTTATCACTTAAGTTATTACATTGTCTGACTTTGTCTCAAGTCAATGGGTATAAAGACAATGTTCTTTCTCTTACATTGTAGTCCATAAGAACTCCAGGGTGTGTCCATGCATTTTGGTAGTTCTTACAAGCGTAAGAGAGGTGCTAAAGAGTTCTTTTTATACATCCCAGAGTAAGTTACCTTTGATTTTTGATGTGGCATTTCTGTTTTTTATAAAGTTCAAGTTCTACTAATTTTATAAAGTTCAAGTTCTACTATCTTCTCCACATAGAGTATTTAGCATTTCATCTGTTGCAACAGATGGCACATAATTATTTAGTCCACTCAACTAAACCAATGGCCTGTGCTTAAATTGATTCAACTCTAGAATGAATTTTCAAAACTATTTTTCTTCTTAGCTACTAAGTAGATAAGTTATCACACTTCAAATATCCCTTCTAACCCACAGAGGGGGATTGTTAAATATTTTCCCAAGTAATTATACATATTTACTTGCCTACATTCTAGGTTTCAGGTTTTATGAAAACTAACATTTACTGTATTGCTACTATAGCCTCATTTTTAGGAGAGTGAACTCCACAAAAAGTACATGGTACATATTGACTTAGAGAATGAGTAAACTCTTATTTAGAATCAGTTATAATATCTGCATTGATTATTTCTATGTTGGGGTGAAAGAATAAAGAAAAATTCTTCCTTAATTTTGACTCAGAGTAGGCAAGAACTTACTAAAGCCATTTTCCTCAGAATTCCTAAACCAAGAGAAGAAACTTTCTCTGCTGGTAATTCAGTGAATTGGCTTCCCACCTAGACATTTCCCAGCTAAACAGACAAACAAAATAAGTAAAACCACATCAAAAGTTTATATGACTTATAGGAAAGGAAGCAAATAACGTATACCCTCCTAAGAGTATTGTTTGGAATTAGGTTTGGTATTTTACAAGGACTAATACTAGCTCACATATTGCTAACAGCCTGGGTTCTTTTCAGATTGAGGGCTTGTATATTAGCTTTTCTACTGATGCCTTAAAAAAAATAACACATATTTAGTAGCTAAAACACCACAAGTTTATTTTACAGTTCCATAAAACAAAAGTCTGACATGGGTCTTAGTGGCTAAAAATCAAGTTGTTAAATACAGCTCTGTTTCTTGCTGGAGGCTCTTAGGAGACTCCGTGTGCTCACCGATTCAGGTTGACACAACTCAGTTCCTCGCATTGGCAGGACTGAAGCTTCCAGCAGAGCAATATCCCTGGGTTCGAGGTCACAGGAGGTCCTGCGCTCACATTCCCCCTTCAGCATCAAGATCAGCAATACCTTACTGAGCCTCTAATTTGTTTCTTCTTCCATCTTTGCCTATTATTCCAAGACACTCTTCTGCCTTTCTCTTACACTTTAAAAACTCATTCAATTGCATTAGGTCCATGTGGATAATCTAGGATAGTCTTCCTATTATAAAATCTTTCATCTTAATTCCATCTGTAATGTCTCATTTGCCATGTAAGGTAATGTATTCAGATTCCAAAGGTTGAGGTATGGGAATCTTTGGGGACACAACTTGTGTACTAAATTACTAATGATTCACCATAAAATGATTTTGAACATTAATTTGAGGATTTAGTTCAATCTCTATATATTACAAATTTTTGAATGTGTGATTTTAGTAACAATTCAGTTAAAGTATTCACCTTCAAAGATGATGAGGTTTTCTTAGTTTTAAACATTATCTAATCAAAAGTATTACTATTACACATTACTTGAATTTGTGTTCACCCATCACTGAATACCAACTAAGTAAAAAAAAAAGTCAAATATTTTATGAAAATTATAATGCCTATTGATTAAATGCTTACAATGTATTTTGGTATAATAGAAATAAAACAATTTTTGTTTTTATATTTGGTATGTAGATTTCTTAGACCTAGTTTTAGGGTCTAGAATTAAGCAAAATAATTTTACTTTTAACTAAGTTTGATATTAACTAAGATGTTTTTAAATAAATTGTATCAATCCCTTCAGAGAGTATTTTACTTCCACAAAAATTTACCCTTCTCTTGGCAGGATATTTAACTAATGATTGTTTCTTCTAAGTAAAGTTGTTGAGCACAGGCATTGGAGTTGAGGAAAACAATTTCTCGCCCCCCAGCCCTGCCCCCATCTCCAAGATTTTTAGTGCCTATATCCATAAAAATGATGATTTATATCAAAGGAGCCCCTTTACTTCCTATTTTCTATGGCTACAATTTCTTTAAAGTCAGTTCTTTAGTGAATGTTTACGTACAGGTGAAAAGAAGAGATAAACATTAATGGAAAGTGTTTTCAGTACAAAGATAGGAAACAAAATATATTTTAAAAGCCCAAAAGTTTAATAATTGAGAAAATTTGATTTCATGTTAATTGTTTATAGTGCAGTTAATACATAGAGACCGACTCTAAATCTTACACTTCGCAGAGACTGCTTAGTTTTACAATTGGTCTGGATTCATTGGATCCTTGCTCTTACCTTTCTTTTATTTTTTTTTCCACATGGGCTACTTGATTGATAAAAAAATAAATAAATAAAAGGCTGGGGGGTGATCAAATAGACAAAGCAGTAAAGTGCTCACTTCAGGTTGTAGCCAATCTAATTAATTTTTCATCTGGTTCTCACGTATTAGAGACCAATCAATTTGGGATTATGTTTACAGAGTTATAAAAAGAGAGGAGACCAGGCCCTCAATTTGTTCTCTAGTCCATCCAAATTAGTTGGTTAAATGACCCCAGAGGATACTATAAATCGTATGAATAGTTTCTTACAAGTACCTTTCATTTTAATTACAGATCAAGTTGTCAACACTTTCTGCAGACCTTGACTTAAGTACAAGGGCAAAATTTTGAAATCAAACAATGGGGCTTTATTTTTCAGATTTTTTCTTTGCTTTTTTTCCATGATATATATATATATACTTCAGTTAAAGTATCTTTAAAGAGGCATTTCAGTATGTGGACATTCGGAGTGAAAAAATTGACTATCACTCAATGAAAGGAGTTTCCAGGAAGATAAAAAGTGGTATTAGAATTAATGGCCTTTATCCTATAAAAATTTGTCACTCTTAGGGATATACTACATCACTCCAGAAAATGAAGTTGTCTGAAATAGTAGGAAGAGGCACTATATTTCATGGATATAAAGAACCTGGAAAAATGGTGTGGATAAAATGAGAGTTTCTGTGGACAGGATTCTCACCGGGCTGTGGTTGACTAGCTCACTGCACACCTGTGGGCAATACATGGCTGTTGACTCTATAAAAAGAGCTCCACCTAGTGCTCTGGGCACGGCATGGTGGCAGGGCTGCAAGGCTGCAGGAGAGCAGAGCAGAGGCTGGAGTGGTGGCAGCACCAAGGACAGAGGTCCAGAGGATGACTGTGAAGACAGAGGGGCCTAGAGGCAGAGACCAATCTGCTGCATGCAGACTGGCTCTGAGTGAATGGAATTTTAGTGACTGACCGGCCACTGTGAGAGTAAAGTTGGGTATAACCCTTTCACCCCAAGAACGTTTTGCTGTCATTTTCCTTGGTCACATTGAATCCATAGCAAACTTGCCCAGGGCTGAAACCCATTGGCAAGACAAATGGTGTCTTCTGAAATGGAGTTCCCAGAACATTAAGGTGGAAAAAAAAAATGTATGTGTTGATCAAAGCCTGTGCAAAGTTTGAGGTACAACAATATGTTCTAAAACAAGCATTAAAAGCCACTGTTTCAGGACCCAGCAGTTTATGACAACTGATTTGAGACTACCTTGTAACCTTTAGAATCATCCCTAAATTCTATCTCTAACATTTCTTTCTGTATTCAATTTGCTAAGTCCCTAGTCTCCCTCCTCTTAACTGTATTCTTACCCACACAACATTGTTCACCTGGCCTGTTGCAATACAGCTAAATGAATGGAGCCAACTCCAGCCGAGACTATTGCAATACCTTTGTGCAATGTTAACAAATCCTTCACACAACTGTTACAAACTTATGTTTACTTTTTTCTGCAAGTAACGTTATTTTTATAACTCAGTTAAAAAATAATTCACTATCTCTCTGAAGGTCTCTTTTCCATTTACTCCATTGTACTCAGGAATCAGGTTATATAAATAGTTGTTCTCCATAGGCTGAGAGTAAATATAAACACTACTCATTCTGCATTCCAAAATCATTGCCCAGATAATCAGGTTCTAGCTCAGAAGAACTTCATAGATTTCAGGGCAATATCTCACTGGACTACTACATGCCAGAAAAAGTTTTTGACAAAATGTCAAAGATACTACAGGAAATAAGTGAAATGAGTATTTTAAAAAAGATCAATATTTTTTGTGCAATACCTCAGGCATTTTAAAAACCAAAAGCCGCTGAATAGAATTCTTAACCTTCAAATGGTATAACTTTATTTTAAAAATCAGCCTATTATTTTAGTAGACATGAGAAGAGTTCTTTACAAAGAACTTTGTTAATTGTGAGAATTCTTAGGAAAGGAAATAAGCTCCTACTACAAAACCAGACGATTCATAGAAGGAAGAGATGAACTCTGAGGTTCCTTTACAACATTCTGGGACTTTTTTTTTCTCTCCCTCTTGGTAAGATTAGTTGGGGCAGAATATTCTTTATCTCTATGCACACAATGATCTGAAATTCATTGCTCTCCCAAGATGTAGTTTGAAAATTGGATCAGAGTTAAATTCTTTCAGAGCTTTGTAAGAATTCCTATTATATCATTTGCAATGGGTTTTATGGATTAATTAGTACTTGGTTAGGAGTCAAGTGAAATATCTTAGTTTCTATTCTTCACCCTGAGATTCATTAGCTCACTGCTTCCTATGAGAGATGGGTTTTAGTTGTTTGATTTAAAAGTACAGTCAGGTTAAACTAAGTTTGGATAAAATACAGCTAAACAGACTACTTTTTTTAAAAGTCATGTTTACTAAGGTATAATTTTCATATAGCAAAATTCACCATAAGTGTACAGTTTTGAAAAATATATAGTCTTTGTGGGGAAGTTGGGGTTCCTATGGCCAGGATTCTCACCTGAACTTAAACCACCTGATGATGTAACTGGCCTGTTGCTAGGCTACTGCTTCCACACCTTTAAGCAATAAGCTATTATTGTGCTATACAGGGAGCTCGGCCCAGTACTCTGGGGGCAGGCAGAGATGCTAGTGCTCAACCTACCGCTGTAGAACAAACAGGGTAATAAACGCTTTCACCCGAAAAATACTTTTGCTATCATTTTCTTTGGTCACATTGACTCCATAGCGAACTTACCTGGGACTGAAACCCATTGGCAAGACACTCTTATAAACTGCTACCACAAGAACAATATAGAAAGTTTAAAAAATCCTACAAAGTTCCCTACTGCCTTTTGCAATCAATCCCCTCCCTCAGCTGCCAGATCTCACAATTTTGACTGATTTCTGTGCCTTTATAAGTTTTGTTTTCAGAATATCATAAAGATGGAAATGTATCTTATGTTGCCTTTTGTGTCTAATCTCTTTAAGAATGATTTTAAGATTGATACATGTTACTGCTATTCTTGTAGTTTGCAGTTTTTTATTTCTGCTAAATATTCCATTGTATAGGTGTATTACAATTGATTTACTTAATGATTAACATTTGGGTTTCTAAATACTAAACCATTTCCTAAAGCAACTATTGAATTTCATATCTCCATCAGAATCCTTCTCCAGAATTTCTGAATCTGAATTCTTGAAGTAAATACCATAAAACAACATTGTAAAATAAAAACAAAGTAGGTAGGAGGATTGGAGGCGGAGCCAACATGGCGGTGTGAGTAGGACAGTGGGAATCTCCTCCCAAAAACATATATTTTTGAAAATACACCAAATACAACAAATCCTAAAAGAGACACCAGAAGACACAGGACAACAGCCAGACTACATCCACATGTGCGAGAGCCCAGCCCTGCTGAAAGGGGAAAGATACAATCCCCGGCCCGGCGGTACCCAAGCATGCCTCCCCCCAGCTCCCGGCGGGAGGGAGAGGGAGCCAAGGACTGCTAAACATGCAGCCCCAGCCACCCGCACCAGAGCGCAGACACAGTGCATGCATGGAGGTCTTGAAACTAGGGAAACAGGGCAGCAAGACCTCTGAGTGGGTTCCAAAGCTGATGCCCCTGTGACAAAGAAAAGCGAGTGCTTTTTGAAAGTCTTAAAGGGACACGGACCTAACAGCTGGACAGAAGAAACACAGGTCACAGCCCAGTGGCTGGAAATTACAGAGAAAACTGGGTGCACTAACCCCCTGGGCAACAGCTCTGAGACCCCTCATGGAGGTAAACAGCCAAACAGTCCCCCTGTCCATTACCCCTCCAGGCACTGCGAAAGCAGAGAAGCAGCCTAAGGTAGGTCCCGCCCTCAGATGGGAGCTTCCTCCATATCGCCGGCAAGACACAAAGACCCAGTCTACACGCAATTACCCAAGACAAACCACTAGGGGTTGCAGTTGTCCCACTAAAGAAAGGCCAGTAGCAAGTGAAAAGATTGGCCCTCCCAGCCAACAGTCAATAGTACTTGTCAACATGAAAACACAAAAAAATATGATCCAGACAAGACTAACCCAGACAGCTTCGGCATCTTCTACATCTTCCCCTGAGAAGGAACCTGGGGAGATAGATTTAACCAGTATTCGTGAAAAAGAATTCAAAACAAAAGTCATAACCATGCTGATGGACTTGCAGAGAAATACGCAAGAACTAAGGAGCGAGAATACAGAAATAAAACAAGCTCTGGAAGGACTTCAAAACAGAATGGACGAGATGCAAGAGACCATAAATGGACTAGAAAACAGAGAACAGGAATGCAGAGAAGCTGATGCAGAGAGAGATAAAAAGATCTCCAGGAATGAAAGAATCCTAGGAGAGCGGAGTGACCAATTGAAATGGAACAATATCCACATAATAGGGGTACCAGAAGAAGAAGAGAGAGAAAAAGGGATAGAAAGTATCTTTTAAGAAATAATTGCCGAAAACATCCCCAAACTCTGGGGAAGAAATGGCCTCTCAGACGACAGAGGTACACAGAACTCCCATGACATGGGATCCAAGGAGGGCAACACCAAGACACATAATAATTAAAATGGCAAAGATCAAAGACAAGGATAAAGTATTAAAGTCAGCCAGAGAGAAAAAAAAGGTTACCTACAAAGGAAAACCCATCAGGCTATCATCAGACTTCTCAACAGCAACCCTACAGATCAGAAGAGAATGGCATGATATACTTAATGCAATGAAACAGAAGGGCCTCTAACCAAGACTACTGTATCCAGCACGAATATCATTTAAATATGAAGGAGGGATTAAACAATTCCCAGACAAGCAAAAGTTGAGGGAATTTGCCTCCCACAAACCATATCTACAGGACATCCTAAAGGGACTGCTCTAGATGGGAGCACTCCTAAAAAGAGCACAGAAAAAAAGATCCAACATATGAAGAAGGGAGGAGGAGGAATAAGAAGGGAGAGAAATAAAGAATCATCACACCATGTCTATAATAGCTCAACAAGCGAGTTAAGTTAGACAGTAAGATAGTAAAGAAGCTAACGCTGAACCTTTGGTAACCACAAACTTAAAGCCTGCAATGGCAATAAGTACATACCTTTCAGTAATCACCCTAAATGTAAATGGACTGAATGTACCAATCAAAAGACAGAGTACTAGAATGGATAAAAAAGCAAGATCCATCCATATGCTGTTTACAAGAGACTCACCTCAAACCCAAAGACATGGACAGACATAAGTCAAGGGATGAAAAAGATATTTCATGAAAACAACAGAGAGAAGACAGCACATGTTGCAATTATGGTATCAGACAAAGCAGACTTCAAAATAAAGAAAGTAACAAAAGATAATGAAGGACATTACATAATGATAAAGGGCCCAGTCCAAGAACAGGATATAACCATTATAAATACATATGCACCCAATACAGGAGCACCAACATACCTGAAACAAAAAAGAACTAAAGGAGGAAATAGAATGCAATGCATTCATTTTGGGAGACTTCAACACACCACTCACTCCAAAGGACAGATCCACAAGACAGAAAATAAGTAAGGACACAGAGGCACTGAACACTAGAACAGATGGACCTAATAGACATCTATAGAACTTTACATCCAAAAGCAACAGGATACACACTCTTCTCAAGTGAACATGGAACATTCTCCAGAATAGACACCATACTAGGTCACAAAAAGAGCCTCAGTAAATTCCAAAAGATTGAAATCCTACCAACCAACTTTTCAGACCACAAAGGCATAAAACTAGAAATAAACTGTACAAAGAAAGCAAAAAGGCTCACAAACACATGGAGGCTTAATAACATGCTCCTAAATAATCAATAGACCAATGACCAAATCAAAATGGAGATCCAGCAATATATGGAAACAACTGACAACAACAACACAAAGCCCCAACTACTGTGGGACACAGCAAAAGCAGTCTTAAGAGGAAAGTATATAGCAATCCAGGCATATTTAAAGAAGGAAGAACAATCTCAAATGAATATTCTAATGTCACAATTATCGAAATTGGAAAAAGAAGAACAAATGAGTCCTAAGGTCAGCAGATGGAGGGACATAATAAAGATCAGAGAAGAAATAAATAAAATTGAGAAGAATAACAAAATAGAAAAAATCAATGAAACCAAGAGCTGGTTCTTCTGGAAAATAAACAAAATAGATAAGCCTCTAGCCAGACTTATTAAGAGGAAAAGAGAGTCAACACAAATTAACATTACCAGAAACGAGAAAGGAAAAATCATGACGGACCCCACAGAAATACAAAGAATTATTAGAGAGTACTATGAAAACCTATATGCTAACAAGCTGGGAAACTTAGGAGAAATGGACAAGTTCCTAGAAAAATACAACCTTCCAAGACTGACCCAGAAAGAAACAGAAAATCTAAAAAGACCAATTACCAGCAACGAAATTGAAATGGTAATCAAAAAACTACCAAAGAACAAAATGCCCGGGTCAGATGGATTCACCTCAGAATTTTATCAGACATACAGGGGAGACATGACACCCATTCTCCTTAAAGTTTTCCAAAAAATAGAAGAGGAGGGGATACTCCCAAGCTCATTCTATGAAGCTAAAATCAACCTAATACCAAAACCAGGCAAAGACCCCACCAAAAAAGAAAACTACAGACCAATATCCCTGATGAACATAGATGCAAAAATATTCAACAAAATATTAGCAAACCGAATTCAAAAATACATCAAAAGGATTATACACCATGACTAAGTGGGATTCATCTCAGGGATGCAAGGAGGGTACAACATAAGAAAATCCATCAACATCATCCACCACATCAACAAAAAGAAAGACAAAAACCACATGATCATCTCTATAGATGGTGAAAAAGCATGTGACAAAGTTCAACATCCATTCATGATAATAACTTCCAGAAAAATGGGAATAAAGGGCAAGTACCTCAACATAATAAAGGCCATTTATTATAAACCCATAGCCAATATTGAACAGCGAGAAGCTGAAAGCTTTTCCTCTGAGATCAGGAACTAGACAGGGATGCCCACTCTCCCCACTGTTATTTAACATAGTACTGGAGGTCCTAGCCATGGCAATCAGACAAAACAAAGAAATACAAGGAATCCAGATTGGTAAAGAAAAAGTCAAACTGTCACTATTTGCAGATGACATGATACTGTACGTAAAAAACCCTAAAGAGTCCACCCCAAAACTACTACAACTGATATCAGAATACAGCAAAGTTGCAGGATACAAAATTAACACACAGAAATCTGTGGCTTTCCTATACAGTAACAATGAACCAACAAAAAGAGAAATCAGGAAAACAACTTCATTCACAATTGCAGCAAAAAAAATAAAATACCTAGGAATAAACCTAACCAAAGAAGTGAAAGACTTATACTCTGAAAACTACAAGTACCTCTTAGAGAAATTAAAGGGGACACTAACAGATGGAAACTCATCCCATGCTCGTGGCTAGGAAGAATTAATATCGTCAAAATGGCCATCCTGCCCAAAGCAATATACAGATTTGATGCAATCCCTATCAAACTACCAGCAATATTCTTCAATGAACTGAAACAAATAATTCAAAATTTCATATGGAAACACCAAAGACCCCGAATAGCCATAGCAATCCTGAGAAAGAACAATAAAGTAGCGGGATCTCACTCACCAACTTCAAGCTCTACTATAAAGCCATAGTAATCAAGACAATTTGGTGCTGGCACAAGAACAGAGCCACAGACCAATGGAACAGACTAGAGAATCCAGACATTAACCCAGACATATATAGTCAATTAATATTTGATAAAGGAGCCATGGACATACAATGGTGAAATGACAGTCTCTTCAACAGATGTTGCTGGCAAAACTGGACAGCTACGTGTCTACTGGAATGAAACTGGACCATTGTCTAACCCCATATACAAAAGTAAACTCAAAATGGATCAAAGACCTGAATGTAAGTCATGAAACCATTAAACTTGTGGAAAAAAACATAGGCAAAAACCTTTTAGACATAAACATAAGTGACCTCTTCTTGAACATGAGTGAACCTCTTCCCTGGGCAAGGAAAACAACAACAGCAAAAATGAACAAGTGGGACTATATTAAGCTGAAAAACTTCTGTACAGCAAAAGACACCATCAGTAGAACAAAAAGGAACCCTACAGTATGGGAGAATACATTTGAAAATGACAGACCCAATAAAGGCTTGACATCCAGAATATATAAAGAGCTCACATGCATTAAAAAACAAAAAACAAATAACCCAATTAAAAAATGGGCATAGGAACTGAACAGACAGTTCTCCAAAAAAGAAATACAGATGGTCAACAGACACATGAAAAGATGCTCCACATTGCTAATTATCAGAGAAATGCAAATTAAAACTACAATGAGGTACCACCTCACACCAGTAAGGATGGCTGCCATCCAAAAGACAAACAACAGCAATTGTTGGCGAGGCTGTGGAGAAAGGGGAACCCTCCTACACTGCTGGTGGGAATGTAAATTAATTCAACCATTGTGGAAAGCAGTATGGGGGTACATCAAAATGCTCAAAACAGACTTGTCATTTGACCCAGGAATTCCACTCCTAGGAATTTACCCTAAGAACGCAACAATCAAGTTTGAGAAAGACAGATGCACCCCTATGTTTATCGCAGCACTATTTACAATAGCCAAGAATTGGAAGCAACCTAAATGTCCATCGATAGAGGAATGGATAAAGAAGTCATGGTACATATACACAATGGAATACTACTCAGCCATAAGAAAAGGGCAAATCCTACCAGTTGCAGCAACATGGATGGACCTGGACGGTATTATGCTCAGTGAAATAAGCCAAGCAGAGAAAGCGAAATATCAAATGATTTTATTCATCTGTGGAGTATAAGAACAAAGGAAAAACTGAAGGAACAAAACAGCAGCAGAATCACAGAACCCAAGAATGGACTAACAGGTACCAAAGGGAAAGGGACTGGGGAGGATGGGTGGGTAGGGAGGGATAAGGGGTGGGGAAGACAAAGGGGGGTATTAAGATTAGCATGCATGGGGGGGCGGGAGAAAGGGGAAGGCTGTACAACACAGAGAAGACAAGTAGTGATTCTACAACATTTTGCTATGCTGATGGACAGTGACTGGAAAGGGGTCTAAAGGGGGTCCTGGTATAGGGGAGAGCCTAGTAATCATAATATTCATCATGTAAGTGTAGATTAATGATAACAAAAAAAAGAAAGAAAGAAAAGGTGGATTACTCCCTGATAGGATAAAACTAACTGTAAATCATCGATTAATGCATGCTTTAAAAATCCTTAATTTTGACCACTTAAATTGAGTCAGATGATTGGCTATGTAGGTATATTTTTCTGATAGTATTCCTTTCTCTTAAGAAAAAAACAAAAAAGCAGTTCCTGTGTGGTGACCTCCAATGCGTTCTACACAATGATATAAAGGGCATATAAAAGTGTAGGCAAAGGGGATGTTTGTTTTTATACAGAGGATCAAAGCCTAATTTGGCTACCCAGAAATGAACTAAGATATGGTATGAAAAAGAACTCCAACATCAGCACTCTCTGGAAGACTCATGCCAGAAGATGATCATCAAAAAACCCCAACAAAGATACACGCACTGCTACAGCTGTAGATGCACTCATCCCACCGGTTCCTGGACTTGCCATGGGAATGAAGAAGGACATATCTAAGCTGACCTGTGCATACAGTAAAACAAATTTGACTGGATCTATACTGTTGTAACTCAACCAAGAATTAGGAGAAGTGCAATTGTAGCGCTCCAAAATCTTCCAACTACAGACTATCTACTGTTAAAAGAACATATGGGATGTGAACAGTCCCCAGGAATGGGTTGTTTTAATTTGTCTGATTTCTCTCAGACTGTTCAAGTTCAGTTGGACAATATCCACCATATCATAGACAAGTTGTCACAAATGCATAAGGTGCCTTACTGGTTTTCTTGATTTCACTGGAGATGGCTGGTAATTATAGGTCTACTTTGGTTATGAAACTGTATTCCTATTATGTTAATGTGTGTGTGCAATTTAATTAGTAGTTTAAAACCTATACATGCTGAAGTTACTCTACAAGAAGATATGTCAAAGAAATAATCAATCTTCCCATGTTTTCTTCTGCCTGCTACTTCTATAGCTTTTCTTCTTCCTTCCTAATTACAACCCTTAAATAGAATTCGTGCCTCATATTGAAGTTACCGAGTACCGTAACTCCTCCAAGTGGTAAAGATACCTCAAGACAAATGCTGGGCATAAAAGCCACAGGGCATAAATAAGCAAAGAAGTAAAAAGCTAATCTTTTCAAACAATAAGGCTTCTCTCTCACTTACCAACTTTACATTTCCCTGTATGGCCCCGGAAGATAACTGGTTAGCCAGAGACAGGTAAGATTCCTCATGGGAGAAACAACCTTAGGCAGGCACAGTCGCAGGGGGCCATTAGGTGAGAAATTGGGGATCAACAGAGGTGAGGTTTAGAACCTCACCCCCCCCTGTTTTGAGAGAAATCTTCTGCATCCGTGGATGTTTTAATGCCCTTGTCTAGCTCGGATTAACACATAGTCTACAGGCACACACCTGATCATCTACAGTTGCTCTCTTACAACACTAAACTATGTTTTCTACCTTTATCTTGCATCTACCTACCACTTCAGCATTTTATTAAAAATAATAATAATAAACTGAGAAATGTGGTATCCACATATAAATCAAGAATAAAAATCAAACTAATATTCATATTTGAACTGATTGTTTATAGTTCATAATGCATGATCAAAACTGAAAGTTTCTGTGATGACTTCCCTTGTACTGTTCACCATGTAACTTATTCACTATGTAAGAATTTGTTCTCCATGTAAGAACCTGTTCGTTATGCTTCAGAAGATTAGAGACTGATGAGAATTAGGCTGGGGGTAGATTAATGATTGTGCATTGAGCATTAACTTCCCTATACAGAATTTATTGTTGTTAACAACCATTTGATCAATAAATATGAGAGATGCCCTCTCAAAAAACAAACAACAACAAAAAAGTACAGACTTCCAATTGTAAAATAAATAAGTAACCAGGATGTAATGTATAGCATAAGGAATATAGTCAAAATATTGTAACAACTTTGTATGGTGATAGCTGGTAGCTAGAATTATCATGTATATAAATGTTGAATCACTGTGTTGTACACCTGCAACTAATGTAATACTGTGTGTCAACTACCTTTCAATAAAAAAATAAAAATAAAAATAAACAAAGTTGACACTTATGCACATAAAAGGATGAAGTATCAGGGTTCCTATCACCAAGTCTGGTATCATTCCTTCTAACTAAAACAACTATCAAAATTATCAAGAATTATTTTATTATTGAGTTTACCAGTTACCTACACAAACATAATAGCTATGTGGCCAAAATGTATCATGCAGCATTTTTCTATTGCTGCTGGAAGAAATCACCACAAACTTGATGGCTGAAAACAAATTTTTAGCCCAGAGTTCTATAGGATAGAAATCAAAGCAGGTCTTACCTGATTAAAAGCAAGGCATTGCAACATCATAGCCCTTCTTCAATGATCTAGGAGGAGTTTGTTTGCTTACCTTTTCCAGCCTACAGAGGCTGTCCAGTTGCCTCCTGGTTGTTCTCCAACTTGAAAGCCAGCAGTCCTAAATCTCTGACCATTCTACCACAGTGGTGTTTCCCTCTGACACCAGTGGGGAAAGTTCTCCCTCTTTTAAAAACTCATTTGGCTAGGGCCCACCTGGCTAATCCATGCTACCCTCTCAAGGTCCTTAATTTAGTCCACCTGCAAAAATCCTTTTTGCCTGTAAAGTTACATATTCACAGCTTCTCAAGATCAGGATGTGGACAGCTTTGGGAGCCATTATTCTGCCTACTACAGACCAAAAGTTTGTCATGAAATTATTAGAAAACATTAACAGGTTTGTTTCTGAGTGCCTGACTTTGTGTCCGTTTCACTGATTTAATAAAATTTGGAGTAAATTACCTAATCCCTTGGAATTTCTATTTTTCTATCCACAATAAGAGGCATAAAAAGTGGTGGTTATAATGTCAAAAAAATGATACCTATTAACTCACAATTAAAACAGGTTGCAAAAATATACATATAATAAGATATATGTTAATAGGTGTCTTGCCAATGGGTTTCAGCCCCAGACAAGTTCGCTATGGATTCAGTGTGACCAAAGAAAATGACAGCAAAACGTTCTTGGGGTGAAAGGGTTATACCCAACTGTATTTCCAGGTGGCAGTCAGTCACTAGAATCCCGTTCACTCAGAGCAAGTCTGCATGCAACAAGCCAGTCTCTGCCTCTGGGCCCCTCTGTCCTTACAGCCATCCTCTGCCTCTGGACCCCTCTGTCCTCACAGCCATCCTCTGGGCCCCTCTGTCCTTACAGCCATCCTCTGGGCCCCTCTGTCCTCACAGCCATCCCACACAGCCATACTCTGGGCCTCTGTCCTCGGTGCTGCCACCACTACAGCCTCTGCTCTGCTTTCCTGCAGCCTTGCAGCCCTGCCACCGTGTGGTGCCCAGAGCACTGGGCGGAGCTCTTTTTAGAGTCAACAGCCATGTATTGCCCACAAGTGTGCAGTGAGCTAGTCAACCAGGGCCAGGTGAGAATACTGGCCACAGGAACTCTCATTTTATCCACACTCCACCCCTCCAGGATTCTCTCCTCTCAATCTATGTGCCCTTAGTCCTCTGCAATGGTCCCTGTGCAAGGAAGCTTGAACATTGTTCTCCAGTCTCTCCAGCAAAAAGTCTTGCAGACACACAGGCCAGACTCATGGCTCTGTCTCTGAACTCTGCCTCTTTGGTCTTAATGGCTGGAACTGCTGCTCTGGTTTCAGTTGTTGCAATAGCTCCAGTAAGATCCTATTTGGCTTCCCGTCTAGTTTCCTTCCATCTATATCTGCCCGTATCAAATCAACCCACATCTGGATCCTCGGAACCCTCACAAGACCCCTCAAATTCCTCCTGTGAGTAATAGATCTTATTTCTTTCCGGGTTCTCGTTGCTTCACCTACTGTATGTGTCACCTAGCATTTTGTAATCACTGCCTCAAGGCGGCTGCACTGTCAGGTAAGACAGCTTTCCCATCTCTGATCCCAACAGAACAATTCCACCCACCCCTAAGTCCCACAGCCACCAGCTCAGCCTGAGTATGGAGGGGGGGGGACCAGAGACTCCTCCACGACCTGGGGAGGGGGCTGCTCCTCTCCTTGGGGAACTTTCAGCTGTTGGGTCTTTATTTTCTTTACAATCACTGGGCGTGCTTTCAATACAGGAGGCACCAGTGCCTCGGGCACCACCCCTTCATCCTGCTCCAGCTCCTCCATTTCTGGGGCTGATGGCACCTTTCTCTCCCCTCCCCCTAGTGCATCCTCTGCTACAACCTTTATCTTTTCTACTGTGCCTTGCAGCAATGCTACCTCTGTCTTCAGAAGCTCTCTTACCTTCAGCTCAATGCTTCGCAGCTGATGTTCTCGTGCCACCTCTGCCTGTGCTTCCCTCAGGAGCTCATCTGTTTCTTTGATGGCCTCTTCATCCTTCAGAACACCTGGCAGCACTGCCATATCATCTTCAATGGCACCTTGCTGCCAGCACTCTTGTGCTGCTTCTTCCTGCATCAAGGCCATCTCCTTCCTCAAAGAATCCACACAGGTTTGCAGCTCATGTTTCGTGCCACCTCCTCCTGCATCAATACCATTTCCCTCCTCAGGGCAACCACAGAAGTCTGCAGCTTGCGTTCTCATGCCGCCTCTTGCATTAATACCATTTCCCTCCTCAGGGAATCTACTGAAGTTTGCAGTTCACGTTATCGCACCGCCATTTCTTGGGTCTCCTCTGTAGACCTTTTAAGACTGTGAGAAGCAGCCAATGCACAGTCCCCGCTGCCTCACAGGCACTCTGCTTCTCAAAGGATCTGCTTACTATATCAAAAGCCACCCCTACTGTCTCAGGTGTCACCTCCACTTGACTCCAGTCCTCGGGTGGGGCCCAGTCCTCTAGAAGGCAAGCCACCTGAGACCACATACCCACTGGGGGACAATCCACTGTCTCCGCATTCACAGGGGCAGCCCACTGAAGCACCCCTCCCATAAAGGCAGCCTGTCTTTTTCCTTGGTCAACAGTGAACCCTGCTGACTTTGGCCAATTGTCTTGTCAATGGATTTCAGCCCCAGGAAAGCTTGCTATGGATTCAATGTGACCAAAGAAAATGATAGCAAAACATTCTTGGGGTGAAAGGGTTATATCCAACTTTATTTTCAGGTGGCAAGTCAGTCACTAGAATCCTGTTCACTCAGAGTGAGTCTGTATGCAGCAAGCCAGTCTCTGCGTCTAGGACCCTCTGTCTGCACAGCCGTCTTGTACAGTCATCCTCCAGGCCTCTCTGCACAGTCATCCCACACAGCCATCCTCTGGGCCTCTGTCCTCAGTGCTGCCACCACTCCAGCCTCTGCTCTGCTCTCCTGCAACCTTGCAGCCCTGACACCGTGTCATGCCCAGAGCACTGGGCGGAGCTCTTTTTATAGAGTCAACGGCCATGTAATGCCCAAAGGTGTGCAGTGAGCTAGTCAACCACAGCCAGGTGAGAATCCTGGCCACTGGGACTCTCATTTTATCCACAATAGGTAAGATATTATTTATATACACTTCAAAGTCATTATATACATAGTGGAAGTCTAAGGAACCACATGTAGAGTTGAGAGTAGTCATCAGATAAAGCAGACAATGCCCAGTGAGATCTGAATTTCATATAAATAACCAATAATTTTTTAATGCAAATAGGTCCCATGCAGTATTTAGGATAACTAAAATGTTTCTCGTTGTTTATCTGAAATTCAGATTTTACTGGTGGCTTGTGTCATTATTTGCTGAATCTGGCAACCCAATGAGAGAGGAAAGAATGCACAGGGGCTTCAGTCATTTTTGTGAGGTTTTAGTTCTTACACTGGGTGATGGTGAATGGGTATCTGTGGCATTATTCTTTATGCCATTTTCAAAGTCTTAAATATTTCATAGTAGGTTAAAATATTAATAGGCAAAAATGAACCATTCACCAGAAGAAAATCTCTAGCTGAAAGATAAAACTTACAGCCAAAGCCAACAATAAAAGATAAGCAGGGATGAAAAAGTTAAAGAAATAACTTGTGGGGAAGTTGGGGTTCCTATGGCCAGGATCCTCACTGAATTTAAACCACCTGATGATGTAACTGGTCTGTTGCTAGGCTACCACTTACACACCTTTAGCAATAAGCAATTATTGCGCTATATAGAGAGCTCGTCCCAGTGCTCTGGACAGAGGTAGAGAAGCTAGTGCTCAACTTAACGCCGGGAGAACAAGCCGGGTAATAAACCCTTTCACCCCAAGGAACGTTTTGCTGTCAATGTCTTTGGTCACATCAAATCCATACTGAGCTTGCTGGGGCTGAAACCCATTGGCAAGACATAACTAAAGCATATAATATAAAAAGAAATAACAAGGCAATAAAATGATATCATGCTCTATTTTTGTTATCTTTCATTTGTATGGCATTTTTTTCCCCCAAATCACTGACCTGAGAGGGAATGCTTCATTCATTAAAAATTCAATCTAGAAACAAAATCTTAGATCTCATGTTTTCAAAGACTCTGCAGTAATTTCAGTTATTTGGCCACAGATAACAATCACAATAAATGGAATGTTTAAATCTATAATAAAAGCTGCAAAGAGTTGGCTATCAGCTAATTATTTTAAACTTAGAAGAAAAAGAGGAGTAGATGAAAGAGAATGCAATACACATTTACTTCTCTAGTCAAAATTAGGAAAGACTGGCTCTCAATCATAGACAGTGATCACATTAAAATCACCTGGAGAGTTTTAAAATTCTGAATGCCTCGGACCCAAGCAAGTCTGATTTGATCACTCTGCAGAAATCATTGGTAGTTTTTAAAACTCCCCACGTGATTCTAATACATTTTCACTGTTGATGCCCATTCCTCTGAACTTTCCCACACCTGTGTGGGAGACTGTACAACAAAAGGCTGGTCCTGTGGATGTAAGAACTGATTCTTTAGAGAACAGATTCAAATATCTGACTTTGTACAACGGTTTAATATAAGTGATAGGAAAACAGGTATTGTAGAAGCACAATACTTCTCAGTCAATGATGAATAAACAGATCTTCCCTGAAGTAGCTGAGGTGTGTAAATATGCTAAAAATAAGGATACTTGTAGCTAACATAATTGGCCTTGAGGAAATCTGTGCAGTACTAAGCAACTGAGAAAAAGTCTAATTTCACAATGTGGAGAAGTGAACTTTCTTTATCTTGGAAGGAAAATACTTCACTATCTCCCAGCAACCCCTTGCCTTTATCAAAATGAGATGGATTTAAGATAGTTTTTATTTCTACTTGAGTAGCATGAGCTTTAGTTTATGGCCCTTTTTCCCCTAGCCTCATAATTAAATGACTAAATCCCATCCACAGCATTACCTACAGAACATGATTAGAGAAAGATTAGCCATTAAAGGCTATTATGGCTTTTGAGACTAGAACCACCCACTCTCCTAGGAATCCTATTATGGCTGAGCATTTGTGTTATTGGTATTGCAACTCAGTTCACATACATCAAACTGTAAACTCCATTTAGAGTCAATACATATTTCTAAGTCTCTAATAACTTATTTATTTGTGTGTTTCACTTTGGAAGAAGCTATGTGCTTCAAGATATCTTTATCTATTGCCATTGACTAAGGAGCTTCCGTTTGTGTTGCAATAAAGCATTGTATCCCTATTAACTAAATCCAAACGTGTTCTTTTACCTTTGGTTTTAGAGCTTCATAAACTGTATCATGATGATTCATGGGATTGCAGGTCTACTTTCATTCAAAAGAGCAGTAATAACACAAGCAATTGTTTCCCCTGGTGAACAATGCTAATCAGGATCAATTCCATAAATAAGGGTAAATAGACACCATTACAAATGTATTTCATATATATTTCCTTTTAAAATTAAAAACAATTATATCAATCATGTGTGTTGATATCCTTACATTCAACCTGTAGATACAAAGGACTGGCCCAAGTTAAACAGGTGACCACACCTATCATACATCCACAGTGCTCGATGAGCTCTAAAATTCATTTCCTTGACAAACAGCTTGAAATGTTTGGTGAGTCTTCATTTTCTTCCCTTCCATTTTGTTTGCCTACATGAAGGATTTCTCTCTTTTCCATATTTAAATTCATTTCATTGACTAGAGACATTGCAAACTCCTCAATGATTTCTCTGTGCCAAATGAACTTCTGTCAAAAGAGCTGCATGAAATCTGTCTACTCCTGGAGACCAAATTGATCTGGCTGCAGCAAAGATGAAACAAATCATTCATCTAAGTGTGGCCATACCAACACCAGTTCCTTCTACACATTCATGGTTGCTGAAAAATGAGCAAATTACTTTATTTTACAACTGGAGTTTAGGATGGTTGAGTGTTTTCATTACCTGTGGACATCAATGGCTTTGGGACATAATTAATCATGCTGAAATCACTTCATTATTTTAATGAGGTTTTTCTCTTTCCTCTTTGATAAAAAGTACAGGGGAGAGAAATATTTCTCGTTATTTCTGAAACTGAAGGAGAGTGAAAGAAGTGGAATAAAAACACACGGAAAACCTGCAAACGAAAGGCTATTGTGCCCATTGCTACTGATCTCTCCTTCTGCCTCCACAAAGACAAAAGGAAATGTGAAGAGGAGGCAAGTGTGAGGACTCTAAGCTCACAGACGATGTGGCTGCTGGGAGCCCTGGTATGTGAAGCAAAGTAATGTCACCTCTAACTCCTCAGCAGTATTGTTTAACCTGAAAACTTGGTAGCAAATTTTTAAAAAGGGAGGAAAGAGAAGAATCTATGAGTACGCTCACAAGATGAAAAATAACTACCCTCCCCTGCTCTTCAACTCAGACAACTTCACTATTCTTCTCTAATAAAAGTATAGGATCATAGCTGTTCAGAAATGAAGAATGTAGGATGCTCTTTGTGCATGTGAACTGTAGATAAAATGAGAGTTCTTGTGGCCAGGATTCTCACCTGGCCCTGGTTGAGACTAGCTTACTGCACACCTGTGGGCAACAC
The DNA here is from genome assembly GCF_040802235.1 of Manis javanica. Lineage (NCBI taxonomy): Eukaryota > Metazoa > Chordata > Mammalia > Pholidota > Manidae > Manis > Manis javanica. The sequence goes on along the minus strand of NC_133160.1, from coordinate 120,317,387 downwards.
ATGGCTGTTGGCTCAATATAAAGAGCTCTGCCCAGTGCTCTGGGTGAGATGGTGGCAGGGCTGCAAGGCTGCAGGAGAACAGAGCAGAGACTGGAGTGGTGGCAGCGCCAAGGACAGAGGTAAGAGGATGGCTATACAGAGGGGCCCAGAGGCAGAGACCGGCTTGCTGCACGCAGACTCGCTCTGAGTGAACAGGATTTTAGGGACGGAACTGCCACCCTGGAAATAAAGTTGGGTATAACCCTTTCACCCCAAGAACGTTTTGCTGCTCTTTCTTTGGTCACATTGAATCCATAGTGAACTTGCCCAGGGCTGAAACCCATTGGCAAGACGTGAGCATTTTACATAACAGACATTGAAATTGCTTTTTTTTTTTTTTGAGAAGGAACTTCATTGAGATTAATTCTGAACAGCCGATAAGCCAAAATCCAGAAGATTGATCAGCATTTGGAATTTGGTTTTTCTTAAAGCATGATTTTCAATCTAATAGTGTGGACCAGAATCACCTAGACACCATCCACAGTTTCTTACTCAGAAGCTTCGGGGTGGGGCCTGAGAATTTTCATTTCTAGCAAGTTTCCAGCTGCCCCTAATGCTGCTGGTCCAGGTACCACACTTCGAGGACCATTGTCTTAAATCACCACATGGTGTAGCAGCTGTGTGTTGTTTGGTAGAGGTAACCAAGGCATATTTTTGCATCTTAAGGCCTCAGAAGCCCTTCACTGTGAGGAGATTCCTTAGAGAAAGATATATTTAGTAAGTCTGAAATGTTAGATATTTTACTGTCTTGTTTTCCATCTTCAAAAACTAATCACTTGCCATTAAATAGGCAACTGAAGCCATTGTAATGTATATCTTTCAAGGACTTCTTACTTTTTTGCATTCACTCTTACCATCCTCACATTACAGAAAAATGCATGTGCTCTATCATTTACCACTGCACTTCTGAGCTGCTGAAAGGTAAGGTTTCATGTACACCAAAAGCTTTAGATCTTGACAAAGCTCGGATTTGTGTCATGCAGATTAGATTTAGAAGACACGTTATATATTATATAGTCCATCCAATGCAATTCCTCATTTACAATGACACTGGGACCCCAAGAGTAGAAGTGCATTCCCAAGGTCACCCAGCTACAGAAAGCCAAGGCAGAATTAGAACTAAAATCTCTGACTTTCTATTCAATGGTTTTTACTCACACATTCACACACTTATACATAGATTCCTTCATTCATTCAACAATGGTATCACACAAGTAAATTTGTGTCAGAAACCATTAGGCATTAATCATGCAAAAGAAGGAAAGAGTAAACATCCTCTTACAGACCACTTGCCAATCACTGTGCCAAAGGAGGTACCTATTATGGTTTCCTATTTAATCTTCATAGCTATTTTGAGCAGTATTGCCACTCCATCTTTACTAGTGAGAACATTTATATTGGTTGAATCCAAGTATTTTGATCACAAATTTAATGATCTTAAGATCATGAGGCATGGTCCCTGTCCAGGGAAAGTAAAAACCTAAACAGAGTTGAACACAAATAATTTCAATGAAATGTCATAGAAATCATAAAAGACAGAAACAAAGGAAGGAGCAGTGAACACTGCCTATCAAAGAATGCTGGCAAAGTTGACATTTATTGGCCCTGTTTATATAGTAGGAAATTAACGTATACTTATCTGATTTTATCCTCTCAACAACCCTGTCCAGAAAGTATTATAATCTCCATTCTAAAAATGTATAAATGGGAACTAGAAATATAAACGTACTCAAAGCCACAGAAACAGATCCGTATTTTAGGGTAGACGTGTCCGACTCCAAAGACCAAGCCTTTCTCATGTGCTCTTTCACATCGTATATGCCACACCAAGGTCTACTTGTCATTTTCCTGTCTTTAAGTGCACAAACACCTCTGGTATGTCAGCTGCTCTGCTTTTTACGTACACGTTGTCAATAGACACAATAGAATCTTGTGTCTCGGAAAAGTTGCTTCAGGTCACACTGATGGTGAAAGCTGAAAAAGTGCCTACACAATAGCACTAAAGGTTTTAGCTGCAGATTTTTACCCTTCGCAATGCTTCAGTCCATGATATCGGTAGGATGCTTTTCTTTCCTTTTGACAATCATATCATTATGAGCTTCATTCTTAAATGGAGCAGAACAGGCAGAGATAAGAAAGCTCTGTCCTTGGAGAACCACAAACAAAATAGTATTCCAAAAGCATTATTTTCATAAAAAAATTTATTCACTTAGAAGATGAATAGTGTTGATAAGCTTGGTGTCTCTAAAGACTTCCCCAAACTTGCACTTTCAAAAAATTAACAATACAAAGGAGAGTGCTTTAGGAAACAAGTGGTACAGTAACTGCATTCTGTTTTATTAGAGAAAGATAGGCTTCTCTCCCAGGGTAACAAGGTTTTTCACAGCTATCAGCCCTCCAGACTGATTAGATATAGTTAAACCCATCACAGCTAGGAAGTGTCTGTTCATTCCTGGGCAGGCCATGGGACTCTGGAGGCAAAAGCACTGTGTTCAGGGAGAGCATTATCCTGGGCAGCTGAATGATGCCTGACTGCTGCCTGCTTCTGGGTCACTTTGCTATTCTGACAATGCCATGAGGGACTTTGAGCTTTAAGAACCTCCAGAGACTAATAATGCAAGTGCTAATCGTTAGCATCTCCCAGAATTCTTGTAGTTCTCATCTCCAGATTCTCCGGCTGCTGTTTGTGTAATTGAAGAAAACGACACAGCCAAAGGGAGGCAATTTATCTTGTGAGCTTCCCCGTAGCAGAGCACCTAGCTGGGTTGCATAACAAAAATCTAGGCAGAGGAAATAATAGATCATCAGGAGCCTGTGGGTGTGGTCTCTTCTCTTAAAATATACCTGAATTGAAAGACAGAAAAAAAAAGTAGTTTTAAGAGGAATTAAGAGTCTTTAGGCTTTAAAGCGATCTTGAGGAGACATCTTCCCACTGGAAAAGGCAACCTCAGCAGACATGCAGGAAGAGCCACATTCATTATTCAAAGCCTATAAATATTGTGGAATGACATCTTAAGCTAAATGGGTGTATCTGGTGCTCACTGGCTTTGAATCAATCACCAAGTTGAAAGGGTACTGAGAAATTATTAGTCTAACATAACCAGTGGGATTCAGAGTATGAAGTATGATACAAGTATCTTGTTACCGTCTCAATATTAATCCTGCTATTATTATGTGGCCTTTCACAATCATCTTAGAGCACCACACCCCAGGGAACAAAAGTCATGCAGCTGCTGGACTGAAGGACACCTACACATTTACATACAGGACACTCTTTTAGGAAACTTGGTAGATTACAGGTATAAATAGAGGTGATCCAGGAATATTTCTAAGTTTTGCAGTTTATCTGGTAGCTTAGGAGGCACTAGTAGATAATAAATAAAGGCAGCAAGGAAAGTGCGAAACTGGCATCTACTTAGCAATTAACCTGGAAAGTTATTAGAAATGTTAAGCCTTGGGCCCATCCCTAGACCTACTGAATCAGAACCTGCCTTTTAACCTGACCATACAAATCACCTGGGGATCCTGCTCATGGCATATTGGTTAGCCTCCTAAAAACTCCCTTTCGTTTCTGTCAGTGGCACCAAAATATTTCAGTACTTCAGGGAAATCCACTTGAAGAAAAAGGAGAATAAAGCATATGAGTGAAAATTAAGGGTAACTGGGGTCTGAAATATTATAGCAGGACAGTAGAAAATCCCTTTATTCATTGTAAGGGCTTATCCTCATTTTCTGTTTCTTTTACTTATTTTTTATTTTTATATATCCAGGGTTTTTTCTTTAGCTTTGCCCTCTGCATCTGGATTAAGTTCTGGCAACTTGCCCCTTCTTGTATGGAGGGGAGGGGACACTCACCTGGATTATGATGGCATCATGGCTAAAAGCTTCTGGCCATGAAATTATATTTCTCATCTAGGCCTCACTTAGCAAACTCTCCCTTCATCTAGTATTACTACAAACCACCTTGCATACAGGCGCTTCCTTTCCCATTGTTTAATTAGGTCTGCTGATAAAGGAAGGGCGTCCCTGGGATAAGGCTACGTCAGTGTGATGAAAGTAATCACACTAGGCTGGTTAAATGCACAGGAAGCTAAACAAAAGTGGGCTGTTAAGATGGGCCTCTGAAAACAATGTTACTAAGGCCATAAAAGAGCTCAATATATTTTCTCCATCTTCAATATATCTTGCTCTGAAAAAAAAAATTGGAAACAGTAGGAAATCTCAAAGGCTATTTTTTGACTAATCAGCATTAACATCTTTAAGCATATACAATCTTAAAAATATCAGATGAAAGCCCAAAGCAAGGATACTGAAGAATTCTTATGAATTTCCAAAGAAAATAATAATAGGAAAAAATTAATAACCCAGAAAATGTATAATTATATTCCAAGTTCCACAAATATTTCAGGGGGCTGTTTGGGTAAAGTAAGATGGTCTCAGCTCTGAATAATGTAAGGGAAACAGACATGGGAACAAGGTGGACAAAGAGGCAGAATAACAGGATAAGACCTAAAAGATGAGAGCTTTTCTTGTGGAACTAGTTTACTGTTAAAGTAATCAGAGAAAAAAACAAAATCTACTGGCAAAAGTCACAAGAAATCAGAAATTGGTGGATTTCACCTGCATTTTTATCTCTACTATCAGTCTATAACACCATGCATTTGTCTGCATTACTGGAGCTTACTGTATTGCAGAATGTTCAAATCAAGATTGTAAAAATTTATGTATGTTTGAGGTATAACTGACAAATAACATTATGTCAGTTTCAGATATATAATGCAATGCACTGTACTATATGCTGTCATATTCTTCAGGACTTTAGGAATTGCAGAAGAATGGCTGTAATTGCCAGTTAAACAATTTGATGATGAATTTTAGCAGTGAATACACTGGGATCTGTAGCTGGAGTTGTAACACTTTGAGCTTTAAGCATAAGATTAATTTGGAACATTCTCACCAGAGATTTAAAAGCTCAACACAGGAACCTCTTAATCATACCAAATTAGCTTTTGCTCTGGATTTTAGCTGATTTTTAATAATTTCTTCAACTCACTTGACAAAAAGAAAAAGATTCCTAGATTCAAAACGAGTTAAAGTCAGAGTTTCTTGGCCTTCTCAAGTCTAATATAATCCTCTACTTTAACTCTCAATGAGCAGGACTAATTCCTGGGCTACTTCCATGGGGAAATAACCCAACCACAACATTAAATCTCTGTTTTGATCACAACCGCTGGTCATTTCTTGATCCCTTGCTCATGTATTCCCATTCTGACCCCTTCTTCTAACTTCATTCAGACCTCTAGCTTCTCGGCTTCTCTGTATACCCACTGATAGGAGCTTCCCTGGCTCACCTGTACCCTTAGCGCCCTGTCAAGCATTTGCTCATGCCTCAGTTCTTTCACAGGACTGTCCTAAAGCCAATCTTCAACTGTGAATAAGTCGTAGCACCTACTTGATCGACTGAAGCAGTGAGGTCACCCATCATCACCTAGAACCTATTGAGATATTGATAATTGCTGCTGTATGTTTTACTTCCCTTGTCTATTCATTTACTTCTATTCTAGGCCTGAGAAAAACAACTAGGCAACTCATAAAACTGGTTGAGATTGAAGTACTACCATCCTTGTTTATATTGTCTCACCCAGATCCTCAGAGTTCTTATGCTACCTGTACACAGCACAAATTCATTTTGTATCTGTATCAGAAGAGTCACATACACCAGCCTGTGTATATGTACTTTTTTGCATATGTCATTGCCTCAAATAAGTTTTTGGGTTTTTAAGACTCAAAGTAACTATCTGAATTCTTTGAATTTAGATCGTATTCAGCAACAATTAAGGAAGTGATGGGACTCACCGTAACTTGGACAAATCTCTGAAATAATTCAGGTTACAAGCAAAGAATAACAACTGTGTCCAGCTGTTTTAAGAAAAAAGTGAAGCTACAAGGGCCTGGACCAAGAGGATACAATGAAATCTAGGGATGAGGGTTAAGACGAGCCTATAAGTGCTAGCTCCTCAACTTCTTAATGCTAACTTAAGGAAGGATTAGCTGAACAGTAAGATTAAAAAAAATTAAAAGGAAACCTCCTTCTGTGACATTTCTTCCTTATACTTTTGGCCAGAGAAGTTCAAGCTAAATAAAAATTTAATATGCAGTTATATTTCATATATAAAATTCTGAAAGTCCCTATGTTGATTGCTGAAAATAAAAATATTTAGATAGCCATCAGCTCATTATCAACAATAATAGACATGGAAAAAAATCCAGTTTTCTATTTGTATATTTTCCCTTAACAAAGCAAATCGACCAAATCAATGTTAATTGAAATAAAATTGGGCTTTTACATTCCCAAAATGATTTTCTCCAGCACAGTAAGAAAATTCTCCTAGCTTATGTTGCTCATCAAAAGAAATACTAGAAAATCAAAAACAGTAATTTAAACATAAAATCATAAGCAATCTGGGAAAAGGCCTTTGTTTAGACTCTTTCTGACCAAGGATAACATATGTTAGGAAGCTTCCACATTGTGTGATAACAGTTTACTCTGACACCTTACAAAACAACCAAATCTCTCCTATTTGGCTTCAGCAAAATATGGATAGAGAGCATATCCATCAGCCTTCTGTTCCTGGAGTGAAATGTAGAGCCCCCTCACATCCATTTTTTTCTACCATTCAGCACTGTCCAAATCAGTGAACCTCTTCATTTTTGCTACATGCAGTAATTCTAGTTTCAAGCATACACCTAGTTATTGTTATTCTGTAAGAGAGTGGTGCAGGTTTTCAGATCTTTATTATTCATTCCAAGGATGACCACAGAATTAACTCTTATGTAATCTTCAAATATGAAAATTTCATGAAATTACAGTGGAGACCCATACTTCTCATACTTTTCTTATCCATCTGCCATCCTTTAGGAAACTGCTAAACACAATGGCTCTTGCCCTCTTAGCTGTAAAGATATTACTCTAAAATATTTTAAGCTCCAGGTGATCTCTGAGGCAAATGTGTAAGTCCTTTATCTTCAACAATAGGAACATTGGTTTTCAGTGAGAGTGGCTGTGAAGAATGAACCCAGCTGAAATAAACTTGCATGCCCTAGACATCAATGCTTCATGCACAGAGGAAAGAAGGCAAAGACTTTGAGACTGGACAGAAAGAGTGTTTGAAGAAAATATAGAAAGGCTCATTTTACTGCACACATTCCATATGTAAAAGTAAAGTATTTTCCTCATTTTAATAAGCTTCCAAGTTGGTGAGCTGCCTTAAAGCAGCAATGCTGGCTGCACATATGTTAAAATAGCTGCCAGATGATGGCTGTTCCAAGGATAACACAGGACACCCCACAGTGTGTGGGAGCAGGGCAGGAGAGACAGAGGGGCTGATGCAGAACTGACAGTCCTGATAGGAGCAGATGGTGGTGAATACTCACAAAGCTTTTTAATACACACCACTCCTTATTCCAAACTATTGTACAGGGACTTCCTGCATGCCAGAGTTTTCAAAGCTAAGTTCCTTTGTATTTGCTGCCATAACTGTGTTTGTCCAAGGGGAAAGTTGGGGGTGAGTGGATGGAAGAGACTATAGTGTGGATTTTCTGGCATTCTACTACTTACTTATTCAACTCTCTATTAATTACGTGATTTTACAGTTCATTGATTTCAGAAGGTGCAGCCAGGAACAGAGCAGATGCCCTTTGGGGCTAGAGAATGGAAAAGAGAGAAGGAATAGAGGAGAGCAAGGTTTGGAAAAGGCTATGTTTTCTCATGTTTAACTTCATGAGAAAACTATGAAATCATGTTTGATATTGGAAAAAAATTACCTTGATAAAAAAACATCAAAGATTATCCAAACAAAAGTTAAGAGAGATTGGTGGTTTCTCCTGAACCTGGGTAAAAGTTCCTGAAGAGATGTGCTTCCTGCATATCTTCTGTGGGAGAGCTTTAGTTTCCATGTGTCATCTTCAAAGAACTTGGTGTCCATCATTTTTACTTGCTGACCACCCGACATGTGCTGTGGAGAGCTATAAGGGATGGAAAAGGCAGTGTATTAGTTAGGGTATCCAGAGACACAGGAACAATAATATGTATAGAGGCACAGATACATAAAGATGTATTTTAAGGCATTAGATCACACGATTTTGGAGGCTGAAAAGTCCAAACTGTGCAGGGCAGGCCAACTAGCTGTTGACCCAGAGAGTAGCTAATACTACAGTTTGAGTCTGAAGCAGTCCGGAGACAAAATGCCCTTCTCTGTGGGGTAACTCAGTCTTTTTTTCTCTGAAGACATTTAATATGGATTGAGGTCCACTCATGTTAGGAGCGTAATCTGTTTTGCTCAGTCTACTGATTTAAGTGTTAGCCTCATCTCAAAAATATCTTCATAGTAATATTTAGACTAGCACTGACCGAACATTTGAGTAACATGGCCTAACCAAATTAACACATCAATCAATGCACACACACAATCACCCTCCTCATTTAACCTAAACAGGAATGAACCTCCATAGAAATCTTCCTCAAGGATACACCTTGTATCCATCTATATGAGAAATGACTGTGCTCTGTGAAGAGCTGTTCAAGAAAACTATACTTTTTGTTTCCTAGGGATACTCTTTAAATATTGTTTTATTTAAAAATATACAAAAATTCAGAAATATGAAAAAAACACCAGTTCTTTCTCTTAATACTTAAAATTACTTTCCCCAAGAATCTTCTCAGTAGGGAACTGACTCAAATGAAAGCATATGGTTGGCCATTTTATGCACATGGGGACCTCAAAGACCTTGTTAACCTGTGTCTTGCCAATGGGTTTCAACCCCGGACAAGTTCACTATGGATTCATTGAGACCAAAGAAATGAGAGTAGAACATTCTTGGGGTGAAAGGGTTTATACCCAACTTTATTTCCATGGTGGCTGGTTAGTCACTAAAATCCCATCCACTCAGAGTGAGTCTGCATGCAGCAGGCTGGTCTCTGCCACTGGGCCTCTGTCCTTGGTGCTGCCACCACTTCAGCCTCAACTCTGCTCTCCGGCAGCCTTGCAGCCATGCCACCACATCGTGCAGAGCACTGGGTAGGGCTCTTTATGTATGTGAACGACACATTGCCCACATGTGTGTAGTGAGCTAGTCAACCAGGGCCAGGTGAGAAGAAACCTTCACTTTATCCACAGCCTGAGATTTAATATTTTAGTCCTGGTTATTTAAGAAGTCAGTATGATTGGTACAATATGTATGCAAGAGATAGAAGAAAGTGAGGAAGAGGCAGGTGAGTATCTTGATTAATTTAATGCATGAAACTAAAATTGCCATTGGGTATAATACATTGAATTGGAATTTCTGAGTGAAAAAATATGGTTATGTTTCTCAAGTGTGAAGAATAAATATAAGTTTCCTATTTACTGTAGGTGGTGCTTTATTTTTTTAATAAAATGTGTCATCTAGTTATGACTGGTTCATTTGGCCTCACCAAAAATTCCAGAGCCTTGCAAGGAAGCTGCTGTTAGACCCATGCTTCAGAACTGGCAGGTGAACATTAGAGCTATTATGAAACTTGCTTTTAGCTGGCTGGTAAGTGGCAATAACAGAATTTAAACTATATCCATCTCATTCTAAATCTAAGGAACTTAAAGGCAAGACAACTATGTATTAAGCTTCAGGTATGTGCTTTAATTTCTTCAGTTATCAAATGGAAATAAAATAACACTTCTCCGAACTGTTTTGAAGATTACATAAGATAGTGCAGGAAAAGTGGGGAGTGCAGTGCTTAGCATACAGGAAGTGCTTAACTCTTTCTAGCGTTTAGACGGACTAATCATCGACGGCTACATCTCTGTCCAAAAATGCTCAGAAAGGAGAGGCAGATGAGCCACTGGCTCCAGTTCCTTAAGAAAAAGAGACTGCTTGGTCCACACTGCAGTGTTGCTCAACTGCAGCGGTTCACAGCTATGTAGAATGTAATGTATTCAACAAGCAAGGTACCCCTTGGTATTGACCAATTTCCCTGCTTTTTATGGCAGTACAAGCAGCTGCCACTTTATTATCAGTGGTCAAAAAGTTAGCAAAGATGGGAAGAGCAGTGCTGAAAAAACAGGAACTGGGAAAGAGACAGCCAAATAGAACAGCACCCACCAGGCTGAGAACTTTAAGTATCTCGTGCCTAACAGCAAGGAGAGCAACATGAAGCCGAACTGCAGAAACTCCTACCCAACCACACCCTGCTGATAGGAGGTCTTCCACTTAGCGGATTCCTGTCTCTCTTGGAATTTCAGGGATTGAAATTTATAAGCAAAATTAACAGTTCAGCTACTTAAAACTAGATATTATTTTCTGACAAATCATCACATGAATCTTTTAGTTGCATATTAATCAAAAATGGAGAGCAAATAGTATGTCTTCACTTGGCGTATAGAGAAACTGAGACATATAAAACTTAACTAGATGGCACTTGGACTTATAAATCAGTGAAAATCCCAGAGTAGAATCCAGGTGATGTTTTTATTCATATTATTTGTCTATTCAGAGAACCAAATGGCATTGCTAACATTTTAGGAAGAATATATCAACCTAAATTTCCTTCACAAACTCTCAATAGTATAAATTCAGTATTCCAAAATGAAAGAAAGCACCTTAAATTAAAATATCAATATAACTGTCTTCAGAGGAATCAAATATAATATTAGATCTAAAAGAAGTTTGTTTATACTGACAGGCTCAGTAAAAAAAAATATCAAAGTCAGTTTGTCTAAGCAGTAAACTTGTGAAAATCAAGTTGTCAGACATAAATGGTTATGGATAAAATTGTCTATTATTATGGCTCTGAACAAATATTGATGATAACTAGACAATATATTTAGAGCATGAAATGCAGTGATTCAGCAAGTTTTTTTTACTACCTTTTTAAAGCATATTTTTTAACAGTAAAGCATAATGAAGACACTCCTGGGAAAGAGACCAGTATTACCTATTCACTGAGGGACTAACAATTCTTGCTATTCTTTCATCTTTTCCATGCAAGATCTCAAGAGCACTCAGCTTCGAGAACAATTAACACAAAGAAAGATAAACATTTCTGATGTCGGGCCTCCACTGGGCTCTCCAGAAGCTAGACAGACTGTGGGATCAGGATGTATGGGCTAGTAGTTTATTGGGCTGACAGTCCCAGTATCGTGGGGAGTGAGGTAAGGAAGGGAAGGAAGCCAATATAGGGTATTGTCCAACACTGTGGACAACTAGGATTTCATCTGGCTTGGTACTTTTGGCAGAGGCTAAGAAATATGCCCTAGAGTCTTCCAATGGGAGGAGAGAGAGAGCTGGGGCATTTGTGCATCAATTCCCATTTGTCTTTTTTGGGCTGTTGGTGGGTGGGGATCATGGGTAGTGAACTCCCTCACACTGCTGGCCTGCCCTGATTCAGACTTCTGCAATCAGCAAAACCGTTAGAGTAAAATCTAAAGATACCTGCGGTAACAAGGCAGTGAGTGTCAAAGGGATACAGTTTGGAAATTCACAGCATCTGTTACAGTTCTTAGCCCCAGCTGTAGACTAGATTCATAATTACAGTGTGGTCGTCAGTCTCTCACACTTTATTGCCTAGACTCATTGGTGCACGGTCCCTCTAATATTTACCTCGGGGTAGCCTAGAAGGGGAATTCTCAGTAACCCTGTTCGTACCATCTGTCATGGTCAGTTGTGAGATGTACAGCATGAATACATTACCAATAAGAGTTCACATACCAAAATTAGAAAATAATTAACCTTTCTAATGAATTTAAGTAAACTCCAGGTTATCCTTTTTAAAGCAACCATCTAACTCCCTGGATTTATATACATATATATATATTTTTTTAAGTAAAAGAGTAAAGGATAGAGTGATAATTTGTATTTTAAAATACTTACAACCAAGAGCCAACATCATCTACTGCACAAACTATAGTATCTCTCTCATATGGCAAATTTTATTTTGTACTTTATGGATTAAAAATGTTGGGAGTGTGGTAAAGGCAGCAATTCATCTCATATATAGTCCTTCTGAGTAAGGGACTAGCAATAGGCATGCCAAACACAAATTCTCAAAAAATTTGAGGCATATTCTCTTTTTTGTGAAAAAGTTTGACTTTTATGAGAAATTTCATTAGATGTCTGATCAAGGACTTTCTAAAGGGCATGCAGTTATCCAGATTGCAAATAGCATTCCAAACTGGGAAAGACTGGCATGTTCTCACATGCAGGTTTACCATTGGTCATGGGGAAATAAAGTTTATAATTTTAGACATGCGGGAGAACAAAGAACAGACAATGGACAAACTTTAGAATACTTAATCAAATGCTCTCAAGACAGAATTTGTTAAAATTTTTTGGATGTCCAAGATACACTATACAAATGGTGAGTATATATTTCAGTACATTTTGTGAAATGAAATCAGAGTGGAATTTATCTGAGAGACCATCATTAGAAAATACATTAACTATTAATTCAACACTGAACATTGAGTACCATGCTGATAAAAAGAATTTGCCTCACAGAACTTAAGTCATACAAAGTCAGAATATACATATCAAAATTTAAATACTACAACAGGCATCTGACAAACACATATTATTATTTTGAAATGACAGGTTGAGAGAATAACTGTTGGAAGTTCACAGGAGAACCTCATCATTAGTGATGACCTGGATGAGAAGATGGGGATTGAACTGGATCTGAAGGATGGGATAAGTTTGGATAGGATCAAACAGCTATCAGGTTAAGGACAGAAGAAAGAAACAGGAAGAGAGACTCTAAAAAAGTACTACTTATAACAGTTTACCTCCCATAATGAGTATTGACATGGAAGCTATTCAGTGAATAATTGAATATTCAATAGCTCATTATTCAATAACTTAATAACTCAATATTATTTTAAGCATTTATAACAACCATCAAATATCTGCAGCCATAAATTTGAGATCCACTCATCCTTGCATTCTGTTTAGTATTTATATCAATTTTTCCCAAGCATCAAGCTCTAGGTCAGCAACAAAAGGATTTAATGCTATTAAATTTTGAAAATTGATTCTTAAAGACCATTAAGAGGAAATAAAATGTCTCTGATAAAGGCAAGTGTGAATATATGAATAATTACTTTCTATATTACTAAAGGCTTAATTTTCAAGTCAATCTAGATTTAGGTTCTTCTGAATGGTTAAGAAATGACCTAGACAACAGTAAGAATCATGCCTCTTCAATCATCAATTTTACTCATTCAATAAGAAGAATTCAGGAAAAATATGTTATGTTTGAGGGCATTATCGACCAATCAGACAAGATAATATAGGCAAAATTATCCCAAAGGGAACAATTTCAAAAGATCATTTCTGTCTTGTAGAAATTCCCCACTGAGGTCCCTGCAAACTTTCTTGATAACCTGAGTTTTTTAAGACCAAAAATACAGTTAATTTTATTGGTTTTTAAAATTATACATAATGCACATTATAAACTTTATGTATATTCCCATTTATTTGTTACAATAACTGTATGAAGTAGGGAATGCTATTATCTCCAAATGAGGGAAACTAAACTACAAGAAGGTTAAGAGATAGGCACAAAGTTTCAAAGATAGTATGATACAAACTCAAAATGTTTGAAGAATTTGTCTGTATTTAATATTAAGAGCTATAATAACCGTTTTAATATCCTTGGCTACTAATTATAATATTAGTGTCATTTCTGTATTGTTTCTTTTGACTAATTTTCCTCCTCATTTTAGATCATATTTTTCTGCTTCTTCACATGACTGATAATATTTTTTGGGTATCATACATTATGAGTTTAACCTTGATAGAGAATTCTATATACCCTTAATTCTTGAGACTCATTTTGGGATTCAGTTATGTTTTTTTGGAAATATTTTGAGGCTTACAATGCTTACTTTTAAGCTTTGTTAGACAGAATCATTAGTCTAGACTAATTCTGCCCACCACTGAAGGAATGCACTTAAAAATATTCTATCTTATTCCATGTATTATGAAAATTTTTCCTCTTTGACTGGTGAGAACATGAAGTAGTTCTGATCCTGTGTGAGGACTGGCAATTTTTGTTTGTTCCTTTTTTCAAGTGTTTTTTTCCCCTTCCTCAGATAATTTCCTAACATGCAGTCAGTCTTCATATGACCCCTCTGCGTATCTCCAGAACTCACTTTCTCTGTAGTTCTTTCCTTTCACAATTATCCCTTGCAAATTCTAACCATTTTGGCCTTCCTGAATTCTTAGCTCTGTGCCCTCCACTCAGGAGGACTCCTGGGCTTTGTTTGGGTTTTGCTTCCCTCTGTTGCCACCTGGAAACTTCAAAAATGAAAGGCAAGCAATTTTAGGGCTCATTTTCTTTGTTTTCATTTTCTCAGGGGTCATAATACTTTGTGCTTGTTGTCCAAAGCCTGCAAGCATTTTTGCTTTCTTTTGTTTTCACTTTAGTTGTTTAATGCAAGAGGGTAAATCCAGCCCCTATTACTCCGTCTTAACAGAAGTGGCAAGACTCTGCTAGAGAAACTCATTTCCAGAGATCTAATCACCTAACTTAGCCATTGCTCTACTAGTGATAAGAATCTAAGTCATCTGGGACATGAAATGTGCAGTGGTGGGGTTCATAACTGTTGTCATCCTTCCTAGAAGTCAGGTTATAAGCATGAAACAGATGATACACTCAAATTGGAAAATTTCAGATTAAGAGAATTTAGCAAGGTATGAACACTGTTGAGGAAAAACGATAAGGAATGGTACAATATCCCAAGATTAGTAACAGAAGGGGAGCTCTTACTATTTTAGGCCTGAAAGTTGAAGAAGAAATCTTATAGGAAACAGAGAAACAATTATTTTTGAGAGAAGCTGTAGACATCAATAGAGAAATTCAGCCAACCTAAACTTACCTAGCAAAGAAGGATTAGGTCAAGATAAATATTGACCTCATAATAATCCTACCTTCAAGATCTCCTGCCAGTTCCTCCTACTGATCCCAACCAGAGCTGGAGGTCAAAGGAGTCTTTTGTTCTCTTACATGAGTCAGTGTCCAGAACCACTGGTGCAGAATGGAGAGTGTAGAGATTAAATCCAGAAACACAAATGGAATATTTCCAAGGCACCCAGCAAAGTAAATGGAAAATATAATATGTACATTATCACAGACTCTAAGAGGTGATGAAGATGGACTGAAGGAAATAAAATAGTCATGTCACATCACATATAACCACAGTAAAAAAAGGTGGCCATGTTAGGATATCGATATGGATGATATATTTTACAGACAATCCACAGTAGTCAGATAATTATACACACAGGAAATCTGAATAAGCATCAATAAGCATCACAACCAATTTAACCACTTAATCATTGTTTAATACTGGTTTAGTAAGTGATTGTTAGCCTATCATTCATCATGCTTAAGCGTTCAGCATTATACCAAGAAAGAGGAGTATATAAAGAAGCAAAATATATGGTTATAGTGATCAAGAACTTCACAATATGCTTGGAAAAATGAAATATACATGCAACTAAATAATCAATTAAATATATGCACAAACATTGCACAACATGCGTTTTGGTTATTTAGATGATAAGTGATATAAAGATTCAGAATAAACAACAGCCTCACCACCATGTACATATGCTGCTCATGTAAGGAAATAGGAGCTATGAGAAAGGACAGGCAACTTCACAAGGGCTGTTCCTCCTCCCTGCTACACCGGAGACACAAGCCCAGTAAAGCAGGGTGAGAACTCTAAGAAAAATCCTACAATAGTTACCTCCGTTTCAGCCCAAATTTCATAGGAAGTTTAGCAATACTAGTAAACTGGTAATGGTGGCAGAATGAGGAAGCCTTTGCATCTAATATGAAATTAAAATAATATCAGTACCAAACTCTTAATAACTGAAAATATGTCAAAAGTGAGGAAAGCGTTTTAAGTCATTGTTAAGAAAGCTCATTAAACAAAGATAAAAGGAAATTCTCGAAGCACCATTCAGAAACACTAGAAAAATAAAAATGTTTTGTGTTTATATTTTAATAAACTGAGATCTTTCAATACAAAATTTTAAGAAGTTCCAGAATTATATCACAAAAAGATCATCAAAGAATGAAATAAAGGTAGTTCATTAATTTGTAACTTAGAGGAATTTGTGAATTCATAAAATTGCTTTCTTACAAAATTTTGAGATGTAAAATTTTTTAGGGTTTCACTGTTGTTAGAGCAGTTATTGATGACATGTGACTTTCTGATATCCCTTCTATTCAATAAAGATGTCCTATTATTTAGCTATTGCAAAAGAATTATCAACAGTGAATACTAACCAGTGGTGTCCACTCAAATAGCTGCTAGCATTTCAGTTTTTATCATGCCTCTAATATTAAAAAATAATAATAATAATGCAAATTAGGAAACAAGGCCAAAGTGGTCTTAGTTTTAGAAATGATTCAGGGGCAAAATATCTTAAATTGAATTAAAAATAATGTTCCAAGCTTGCCTTTCCATTAAAGGTCCCAAAGGCCAAACTAATAAAGCATAGAACAATTCCCCTGTCAAACAGCTATCCTGATTTCCTTGGTGTAGTCAGACACCTGACTCCCACTGCTGACTGCGGAAACGTGAATGGCAGAACAGTCAGTTTTGTTTATCTGGAACCTCCTGATTTTTAAAGGCAGAAAGGGACTTCTGAGGGATCTTACATGAGTTGTTTTGAAAGAATTGACTAAAGTACTGTGACCTACATTTAGCTATGTGTAATTGGTTGCTAAGGCTATCACTAGGCAAAACCGTGCATTTCTTCACAGGTAGCAGATGTTTGTCCAGATTGTGGGTTTGGCAGAATGCAAAGTTCAACATTCTTCTGAGAACAGCCATTTCAAAGAAGAGGATGTGTATAGACCCTGTTTCCTTAATGGCTTTCTGACTCCATTTTGTTTACTCTCAGTGTCAATGTTAACTCCATTTGTCTAGATCTACACCACATAGGTGGTTCGGAACCACGCAGTCATCCCATAAATACGGTGATGTAATTTGTACAGTCCATCAAAAGGCAAATAGTCAGCTTTCAATCTAACAGAACTGCCTTCTGACTTTCTTCTGCTTCTCTTGTCTACCAGAATTTATAGTTCATCTCTATCACCTCTATTCTAGATTTTTTATTAAGGATTTAAGTGGCTCTCTAAGACACTTCATGAATTGTTTGACTGAATCCACCCAGAGCTATTAAATTGTCATTCTACTTTCTTTTTATTTACACAGAGTTGATGTGAAGCTATTGGGATTCTTTTCAAGCATTTATATAAACTTCGGGCACTTTCTAAAAACTGAAGGACCGTTTCAGAAATGTTCAGTTATTACCAATTTAGAAATTCCAACCTAATCTATTGTATTATGAAATTTGAAGAGATGCTGTCATTAAAATCCCATATTTTCTGGGTCTCTCAGAGACACAGTGAAACTAAGGATTCAGTTTTAAACATCTTACAACTTGACCTTCCATATATTCAACCTAAGAAAGGGCACAGCACTGTAATACCTGCACTTACGTTATGTAGAATTAGAAAACCCATGAGAATTCTACCTTGAACTATATCATTTTGCTTTCAAGTGAGCAGAATGTAAGCAGCTCGCTCATAGACATAGGAAGAATCATTAAATAATCAGGAAAAAATCCTATTTCCTAGCCTAAATTGATTTATGCTGTTTTCTATTGACTCCCTCTGTCAAATATAGAATAGATAGAACTTCTCCTTATACATACCATCACACAGAAATCTTAATAACAACAAACTGAGTAACACAGGAAGCATAGAGTAAATAGGCCGTAATTCTTTAAAAATTTACCTGATATACTCTATCACCTGAAATAATGAAGATTTCTTAATAAGAAATTATTAAAAATTAGATTAGTGAGTCTTAACAACTTTTAATGGAATTAGATATAAACATTTTCTAGAGGACATTCTTTTTAAAATAAGATTCCAATAGTTCACTGGATCTGATTCAAGTGGACCAATTTTTTTACCTAAATATTGTAATTTTCCTGTTTATCCTTTAAAATTAGTTAAAGAGGATTTCTTTAATGGACATCCAGATTTTCCCCTCACCTATTCTTTTGTCAATATAAAAAATGTATTAGAAAGTGGTAGAAAAGATTTAATATTAGGGGGTAATAAAAATACTTAATCTGTTTTCAATTAATGCAACCCTCTTAAAAGGGTAATTTTTGAAAATGAGCCTACAGAAACTTTTTTAGAGAGTTCACTTCATTTTACATAAAGCTTTAAGTTTCACCATACATTCCATAAGATTAAAAGCAAGTGGTTAAGTGTTTCTATATCACTATTAATGATTTCTTTAAGGGGAAAAAGATGATAAGGAAGAAAAAAAATACTACCAGGTAATGAGTTTGAATAATGGACTCTTAGAAAAGGGAAAATTAGACTCTAAACTATAAATTGAGATGTTGCACTATTCACTTGCTATGCAACCATATATATGTTTGATCTGCTATTTGTAAGTAGCTAGTTCTACAGAAAGACCATAAAATGTGCAAAGATATTTAAGCAATTTGTCAGTGATATTAAGAAGTATTATTTAATGTGCTACAGAATACTATAAATTACACATGGTAACACTCTTATAAATTGGACTTAGAATAATAATCTGTGTGCTAATGGAGCAATGACTTTCTAAGAAAAAGAGAGTACTTTAAAAAACTCCATTGGTTTTAAGACCATGCTGAATTTCAGCCTCTAGAGAAAATTTAGTATCTGCTACTTTTCAAGTTATGTGTATCATCTTGAAACAATAGTAAGCAAACAGGAAAGAAATGCAGCAGTTGCGAAACAGAGTTTGAAATCTATACTAAAAAATCAAACAGGTCTCATGTGTTAAAATCTGGAAGTGTGGAATTTTCAGCCACTTTCCCAGTGGTGAGCCCAGCAACAGGAAAGTCAATCAAATGGCACCTCTTTCCTTTGAAAAGATGATACAACCTATGCCTTTTACAGCTTCTTTATTTCCACATCCTAATGTGCTTAAAATCTCTCACCTAAACGGTGTTTAAGGGTTTTATGTGTGTCAGTGATTATTTTCACAGTACCATCGCCCCATTGTGCTGCTAACAAAAAAATCCAGAGAAAGGAGAGCTTAGGTGTGAAATGCCACAGCACAACATGTCATTGAAAGAAAAGGCACTTGACTAGATTTTATGCAGACACTGTACTTGTGGTGCACTTTTTCACCCACTTAATCCACATTTGTCTGAAAGGTTTGCTTGATTAGTAGAGCAGATATTTTTTCTTTTTTCCTTAAGAAATTTAAAAAAAGATGCAGTTTATAGGCTAAACTATATAACATAGTTACATCTTAGGGCCCTTCCCAAAAACATTCCAAAGGATGTGAACTATAATATCTACACATGACTAGAATACCTATCTATCAGTAGTCTGTCTGTCTATCCATCTGTCTATCTTTCTATCAATCTATTTATCAAGAGACATGAAAGGAAGCTCAGAGAGCATAGCAACTGAGGAAAGCATGGGACTAAGAGAAATCAATTTAATAAAGGCTGAATGCAGATATGAAGATCTTCTTCCCAATTTTCAGGTACCATAAGTTGTTCAGGTAAAACTCTAACTCCATAGACATTTAAACTCTTGGAAACAGGAATTCAAAAGGACAGTGTTTCAAATACCACACTTGGTGAGCTCTTTAAATGCATAAAAGCAAATATACCATTCTCCGATGTTACCAAGAAAATGATATTTGACCAAATTATGACTAAGGCAGAATTTGAAATGAAACTGCTGGGACAATCTGCTAGTTATAGGGACAATTATTTAGATATATGAGTCTATTTTTGCTTTGATGATCAGGCCTATGGATACCATGTTTTGAAGCAAGGACCAGGAACCACAGCCCATCTAAATCAGCATGGGCAGTAAAGTTCGGCCTAATTCAACAAGTTTAACTGCTCCCCATTCATGTTACAAATTGAATGAAATAAACACTGTTTGAACGAACCTCCTTTCTCCTGACTTTATGTGTCACCTTGGAGGAACTTCAATTAGCATAACTTTCTTGTTACTTCTCCACCCCATACCCCAAACCTTTCAAGCAGAGAAGTACATTTTCACTGGAGTAAATTTGGGAATGGACTCTGGGAATTCCAAGCTTAACCTGTCTCCTTTTGTCTCTCGAGAATCTGCCTGCCCATTGAGAGCATTTTCTCTGGTGGACTCCAATGTACAAAAATGTACACTAAATGTTCAGCACAAAAGGCTTTGCTCTTGCCTCAGAGGCCTAGGAATTATCTAACACTGTCTTGGCTCAGTGTGCCTATTTCTGTGGTTCAGCATTAGGAAGAACAGTTTCTCACACAAATAAGCCACTTCTTCAACAATTCTAAAACAATAAACAGACTTTTTCCCCATCTATCTATCTTTGCGAATTAATCATTCACCTATCAATTTGTTAAGATGTGAATAAAGGGATATTTTGTACTGACCTTCTCAAATTCTAAGAAATATGCTATCTTAAAACTAATTTAAACAGTCAAATAGGTATAGCCCAAGAATGAAATCTTGAGCTCTTAAAATCCTATTTGAAGTAATACTTAAACAAAAACACTAAAATTTTTATAAGAAATTGTGTAGGATTTTTAAAAATAAGAGCTATTTATAAAGGAGTGGCAGCAGTTTAAGCTAGAATGATCTGCAAGATGATGATACCTGCAATTTTGCTTGCTTGCTCACTATAACTTTTAGATTTACCCTGGTCATAAAAAGGGTGCCTTAGCATAATGGATGTGCTTAGCACTGAATAGGTATGCGAGCAATAGGGTAGATGACATAGAAATTCTGACTTGAAAACCTGATTTATTGTAGTCCTCTTCTTAATGACGAGTCTCAGGCACTATCACTAACTCTATTACCAGGATTAGATTCAAGTTGGGTCTAGACATATCACAGGAAATCAGATTTGGAACCAAAATGTCAGGTCTGTTCATTTTTTTTTAAATCTGTTCTATTTTAACAAGGTGTGTCTCCCAAAACAGGGTCATGTGGATCAATTGCAGATTTGCTCACACGGCTGAGCAAATTCGGCAGATATCCAATAGATGACCCTACATTTTAGCAATATTGAGGAAATTGAAACAGGAATATAAAAAGAGATATTAGGAAGTATGCCTTGAAATTTTCTTACCATTCAGAAATACTTTGTTTAATATTTTCAAAATGTTCAAAACACACTGATTTTTGAAGGAAAGTTTTGGTACAAACATGAATAATCATAGTAAGACTAATAATAGTAATAAAGAGACAACAGTTTTAGCAAACCATAAAGGCATAAAGCACCAGATAAATTCTCTATTTTGATAATATTATAGCCATTTTATATATGTCATGAGGTAAAAATCTGACTTTCGGTTAAGACCCAGCAATATATACCTGTTAAGTAATTAAACAGTCTGAAAAATATCCCATACTAGTTATTTTATGTTAGACATACATGACATATGTAAATGACTAAAACATTAATAAAATGTTTTGTTAGATATTTATAAAATATTAATTAGAAATAGCCTACATAGTGATTGGTGATTCTGGGTTTCTGTAGGGAAATTACATACACATATTTATTCAATATATATAATATGAGGCATTACATTGACTACTGAATAATTATGACAAGGGAAGGGAAAAGCTGACAGGAAATTATGTATGAACTAAGCCATAAAAGATAAGTTAAATTATCCTAGTTGAGCAGTTTATGTGGTAAAATGCATGGAGGTGAAAAAAGTGAAACAAGACTCATCCCAGATACAAAGCCATGGCCACAGAATAGATATGTGAAATTTCAGTGACTCTTAAAGCAGCACACAGGAATTGAGAAATAAGGAGTACAGGAAGTCATGATAGGAGGCTGCACACGTAGGATGGCACCAGGAAGCTTGGATCTTGACCTGGAGGAAATGGAAGCTCACCAAAGATTTCATTTGGGGCCACGACATGATCAAATCTATAATTTAGATACATAACAATAATAACATAATGGGAATTATGAGAAATAGTGAGTAAAAACTTGACTGCATGAGTTAAAAGTCTTGTTATACATCTCCATTTGGCAAATAGATAAAGAGAATAGTGGCAGGGAGATAAAAGTCTCTGATAATCATCCATGCAAGGGATAATAAGAGCCTAGCAATGGTGGAAAGAGTGAAGAAGGGAAAATGTTAAGGAGATATTTTAGGGGATAATCAACACATTAACTGGATTATTATGTAGAGGGAAAAATATCAAGGTTAACACATGATTTATAAGTTACTTAATTAAAGATACAAATAAGAAGTACCATAATTTTTGTGGAGTTAAAGTGGTTATAAATGGTCTTTAAAGTATTAATCAATATTTTCAGATGACTTTCCTTAATGGTTATATCCCATCGTCCATGACCATTTAAAGCAAAGTTACATGTTCTGACTTATCCAAAGAGAATTTATTTACATTTCCTAAGGTCAAGAAAGAAAATGAAGCAAAAATGTGCATTTATAGTCTTTGATAACTCATGAAAATAATAACTACTGTAATAGCTTTTACATGATGGTACAGTGTAGGCAATATTCTATGATTTTTGCATATATTAATTGGTTTACTCCCCAAAATAATCCTATGAGCCTCATTTATAAATAAATGAAGCAACCAGGGCATAAAGTATGGTTACATAATTAGTAACTTTGCCCAAGGCCTAAGAGTTGGTAAGTGGCAGAGTTCAGATTTGAACACTGGTGATGTGGCTCCCACACTCATGTACTCACTGCAGTGTTCTTGCCTACAGTCAGTGTTTCACCTGGGTAACCTCCAATAGTGGTCCATTCAGGACAATTCTAACACACCAAAAATATGCAAAAAGCAATACTACTCCTAGTCATAACTAATAATGTATATAAAATATAACATAAGGGGGGGTGGAGCCAGGATGGCGGCGTGAGTAGAGCAGTGGAAATCTCCTCCCAAAAAACACATAGATCTATGAAAATATAACAAAGAAAACTCTTCCTAAAATAGAGACCAGAGGAAACAGGACAACATCCAGACCACATCCACACTTGCAAGAACCCAGAGCCTTGCGAAGGGGGTAAGACACAAGCCCCGGCCCAGCAGTACCCGAGTGCCCCTCCCACCGGCTCCCGGCAGGTGGAAAGAAACCAGAGCGGTTTTTTTTTTTTTTTGGTGAGTGCTTTTTGGAAGCCTTAAAGGGACAGGGACCCCGGTGATAGGGAGGCAGGGCGGCGAGACTGGTGAGCGGGTGCCTGGGACCAGTGCCTGAGGACAAAGAATATCGCGCATTTTTCCCTGCGGAACTGGTGGGCGGGTGCCTGAGACCCGCGCCTGAGAACAGAGGAAATCGCGCGTTTTTCCCTTTTTTTTTTCTCTTTTTGGCGAGTCCTTTTTGGAAGCCTTAAAGGGACAGGGACCCCGGTGCTACGGAGGCAGAGCAGCAGGACTGGTGAGGGGGTGCCTGGGACCGGCGGCTGAGGAAAAAGAATATCGTGCGTTTTTCCCTGTGGGACAGGTGGGCGGGTGCCTGAGACCAGCACCTGAGGATGGAGGAAATCGCGTGTTTTTCCCCTTTTTTTTCTCTTTTTCACGAGTGCTTTTTGGAAGCCTTAAAGGGACAGGGACCCCGGTGCTAGGGAGGCAGGGCGGTGGGACTGGTGAGAGGGTGACTGAGACTGGCGCCTGGGGACAAAGAAAATCACACATTTTTCCCAATACTAGGGTGGCAGGGCGGCAGAACTGGTGGGAGGGGGCCTGGGGCCCGGTGCCTGAGGACAAAGAAAATCGCGCATTTTTCCGTTATTTATTTATTTTTTTTGGCGAGTGCTTTTTGGAGGCCTTAGGGGCATAGGGACTCCAGTGCCAGGGAGGCAGGGCAGCAGAGCAGCAGGGCCAGTGAGCAGGTGCCTGGGACTGGCACCTGGGGATGGAGAGAGTCATGCGTTTCTCCCTTTTTTTTTTTGGCGAGTGTTTTCTGGAGATCTTGGAGGGACGGGGACCCCAGTGCTAGGGAGGCAGGGCAGGGCAGCAGGACTGGTGGGCGGGTGCCTGGAACTGGAGCCTGAGGACAAAAAAAAAAGCGTGTTTTTTCCTTTTTTATTTATTTTTTTCTGTTTCCTCTCTCATTGTTGCTGTTATTGTTTTGGTTTGGAGAGTGCTTTTTGGAAGTCTTAAAGGGGCAGGACAGGACACTTAGACCAGAGGCAGGGAATCTGGGGATCTCTGGGCACTCTAACCCCCTGGGCAACAGGGAGCACAGAGGCCCCTTACGGACATAAATAGCCTCCTGGTCGCTCCCCCTCCAATGGGGCTCCACCACTTTGGAGGAGCAGCCCCAGCCAGGCCACACCCACAGCAACAGCAGAGATAACTCCATAGCAAACGGGCAGGTAGCAGAAGCCCTGTCTGTGCACAGCTGACAAGCATAAGACACTAGAGGTCGCTATTATCCCAGGAGAGGAAGGCCACAAACCAACAAGAAGGGAAGCTCTTCCAGCGGTCACTCATACCAGCTCTGCAAACTATCTCTATCACCATGAAAAGGCAAAACTACAGGCAGACAAAGATCACAGAGACAACACCTGAGAAGGAGACAGACCTAACCAGTCTTCCTGAAAAAGAATTCAAAATAAAAATCATGAACATGCTGACAGAGATGCAGAGAAAAATGCAAGAGCAATGGGAAGAAGTCCGGAGGGAGATCACAGATGTGAGGAAGGAGATCACAGAAGTGAAACAATCCCTGGAAGGATTTATAAGCAGAATGGATAAGATGCAAGAGGCCATTGAAGGAATAGAAGCCAGAGAACAGGAACGCATAGAAGCTGACATAGAGAGAGATAAAAGGATCTCCAGGAATGAAACAACACTAAGAGAACTATGTGACCAATCCAAAAGGTATAATATTTGCATTATAGGGGAACCAGAAGAAGAAGAAAGAGGAAAAGGGATAGAAAGTCTCCTGGAAGAAATAATTGCTGAAAACTTCCCCAAACTGGGGTAGGAAATAATCGAAAAGACAATGGAATTACACAGAACCCCCAACAGAAAGGATCCAAGGAGGACAACACCAAGACACATAGTAATTAAAATGGCAAGGATCAAGGACAAGGAAAGAGTTTTAAAGGCAGCTAGAGAGAAAAAGGTGACCTATAAAGGAAAACCCATCAGGCTAACATCAGACTTCTCGACAGGAACCCTAGAGGCCAGAAGAGAATGGCATGATATAATTAATGCAATGAAACAGAAGGGCCTTGAACCAAGGATACTGTATCCAGCACGACTATCATTTAAATATGATGGCAGGATTAAACAATTCCCAGACAGGCAAAAGCTGAGGGAATTTGCTTCCCACAAACCACCTCTACAGGGCATACTACAGGAACTGCTCTAGATGGGAGCACTCCTAAAAAGAGCACAGAACAAAACACCCAACATATGAAGAATGGAGGAGGAGGAATAAGAAGGGAGAGAAGAAAAGAATCTCCAGACAGTGTATATAAGAGCTCAATAAGCAAGCTAAGTTAGGCAGTAAGATACTAAAGAAGCTAACCTTGAACCATTGGTAACCACGAATCTAAAGCCTGCAATGGCAATAAGTACATATCTGTCAATAGTCACCCTAAATGTAAATGGACTTAAAGCACCAATCAAAAGACACAGAGTAATAGAATAGATAAAAAAGCAAGAACCATCTATATGATGCTTACAAGAAACTCACCTAAAACCCAAAGACAAGCACAGGATAAAAGTCAAGGGATGAAAAACATATTTCAGGCAAACAACAGTGAGAAGAAAGAAGGGGTTGCAGTACTAATATCAGACAAAATAGACTTCAAAACAAAGAAAGTAACAAGAGATAAAGAAGGATACTACATAATAATAAAGGGCTCAGTCCAACAAGAGGATATAACCATTCTAAATATATATGCACCCAATACAGGAGCACCAGCATATGTGAAGCAAATACTAACAGAACTAAAGAGGGAAACAGACTGCAATACATTCATTTTAGGAGACTTCAACACACCACTCACCCCAAAGGATAGATCCACTGGGCAGAAAATAAGTAAGGACACACAGGCACTGAACAACACA
Organism: Manis javanica; assembly: GCF_040802235.1. Taxonomy (NCBI): domain Eukaryota; kingdom Metazoa; phylum Chordata; class Mammalia; order Pholidota; family Manidae; genus Manis; species Manis javanica. The sequence continues at coordinate 120,291,187 of NC_133160.1, read as the reverse complement.
CTAGAACAGATAGACCTAATAGACATCTATAGAACTCTACATCCAAAGCAACAGGATATACATTCTTCTCAAGTGCACATGGAACATTCTCCAGAATAGACCACATACTAGCTCACAAAAAGAGCCTCAGTAAACTCCAAAATATTGAAATTCTACCAACCAATTTTTCAGACCACAAAGGTATAAAAGTAGAAATAAATTCTACAAAGAAAACAAAAAGGCTCACAAACACATGGAGGCTTAACAACATGCTTCTAAAATAATCAATGGATCAATGAACAAATCAAAATAGAGATCAAAGAATATATAGAAACAAATGACAACAACAACACTAAGCCCCAACTTCTGTGGGACGCAGCAAAAGCAGTGTTAAGAGGAAAGTATATAGCAATCCAGGCACACTTGAAAAAGGAAGAACAATCCCAAATGAATAGTCTAACATCACAATTATCGAAACTGGAAAAAGAAGAACAAATGAGGCCTAAAGTCAGCAGAAGGAGGGACATAATAAAGATCAGAGAAGAAATAAACAAAATTGAGAAGAATGAAACAATAGCAAAAATCAATGAAACCAAGAGCTGGTTCTTTGAGAAAATAAACAAAATAGATAAGCCCCTAGCCAAACTTATTAAGAGAAAAAGAGAATCAACACAAATCAACATAATCAGAAATGAGAATGGAAAACATCACGACAGACTTCACAGAAATACAAAGAATTATAAAAGACTACTATGAAAACCTATATGCCAACAAGCTGGAAAACCTAGAAGAAATGGACAACTTTCTAGAATAATACAACCTCCCAAGACTGACCAAGGAAGAAACACAAAAGTTAAACAAACCAATTATGAGCAAAGAAATTGAAACGGTAATCAAAAAACTACCCAAGAACAAAACCCAGGGGTCCAGACGGATTTACCTCGGAATTTTATCAGACACACAGAGAAGACATAATACCCATTCTCCTTAAAGTGTTCCACAAAATAGAAGAAGAGGGAATACTCCCAAACACATTCTATGAAGCCAACATCACACTAATACCAAAACCAGGCAAAGACCCCACCAAAAAAGAATATTACAGACCAATATCCCTGATGAATGTAGATGCAAAAACACTCAATAAAATATTAGCAAACAGAATTCAACAGTATATCAAAAGGATCATACACCATGACCAAGTGTGATTCATCCCAGGGATGCAAGGATGGTACAACATGTGAAAAACCATTAACATAATCCACCACATCAACAAAAAGAAAGACAAAAACCACATGATCTTCTCCATAGATGCTGAAAAAGCATTTGACAAAATTCAACATCCATTCATGATAAAAACTCTCAGCAAAATGGGAATAGAGGGCAAGTACCTCAACATAATAAAGGCCATATATGATAAACCCACAGCCAGCATTATACTGAACAGCGAGAAGCTGAAAGCATTTCCTCTGAGATCAGGAACCAGACAGGGATGCCCACTCTCCCCACTGTTATTTACCATAGTACTGGAGGTCCTAGACACAGCAATAAGACAAAACAAAGAAATACAAGGAATCAAGATTGGTAAAGAAGAAGTTAAACTGTCACTATTTGCAGATGATATGATACTGCACATAAAAAATCCTAAAGACTCCTCTCCAAAACTACTAGAACTGATATCGGAATACAGAAAAGTTGCACGATACAAAATTAACACACAGAAATCCATAGCTTTCCTATACACTAACAATGAACCAATAGAAAGAGAAATCAGGAAAACAATTCCATTCACCATTGCATCAAAAAGAATAAAATACCTAGGAATAACCCTAACCAAAGAAGTGAAACACTTATACTCTGAAAACTACTCTTAAGAGAAATTAAAGGGGACACTAATAAATGGAAACTCATCCCATGCTCATGGCTAGGAAGAATTAATATCATCAAAATGGCCATCCTGCCCAAAGCAATATACAGACTTGATGCAATCCCTATCAAATTACCAGCAACATTCTTCAATGAATTGGAACAAATAATTCAAAAATTCATATGGAAACACCAAAGACCCTGAATAGCCAAAGCAATCCTGAAAAAGGATAATAAAGTAGGGGGGATCTCACTCCCCAACTTCAAGCTCTACTACAAAGCCATAGTAATCAAGACAATTTGGTACTGGCACAAGAACAGAGCCACAGACCAGTGTAACAGATTAGAGACTCCAGAAATTAACCCAAACAAATATGGTCAATTAATATTTGATAAAGGAGCCATGGACATACAATAGGGAAATGACAGTCTCTTCAACAAATGGTGTTGGCAAAACTGGACAGCTACATGTAGGAGAATGAAACTGGACCATTGTCTAACCCCATATACAAAGGTAAACTCAAAATGGATCAAAGACCTGAATATAAGTCATGAAACCATTAAACTCTTGGAAAAAAACATAGGTAAAAACCTCTTAGACATAAACATGAGTGACCTCTTCTTGAACATATCTCCCCGGGCAAGGAAAACAACAGCAAAAATGAGCAAGTGGGACTACATTAAGCTGAAAACCTTCTGTACAGCGAAAGACACCATCAATAGAACAAAAAGGAACCCTACAGTATGGGAGAATATATTTGGAAATGACAGATCCGATAAAGGCTTGATATCCAGAATATATAAAGAGCTCACACGCCTCAACAAACAAAAAACAATTAACCCAATTAAAAAATGGGCAGAGGAACTGAACAGACAGTTCTCAAAAAAGAAATACAGATGGCCAAGAGACACATGAAAAGATGCTCCACATAGCTAATTATCAGAGAAATGCAAATTAAAACTACAATGAGGTATCACCTCACACCAGTAAGGATAGCTGTTATCCAAAAGACAGACAGAAGCAGGTCTTGGCGAGGTTGTGGAGAAAGGGGAACCCTCCTACACTACTGGTGGGAATGTAAATTAGTTCAACCATTGTGGAAAGCAGTATGGAGGTTCATCAAAATGCTCAAAACAGACCTATCATTTGACCCAGGAATTCCACTCCTAGGAATTTACCCTAAGAACGCAGCAATCAAGTTTGAGAAAGTCAGATGTACCCTTATGTTTATCGCAGCACTATTTACAATAGCCAAGAATTGGAAGCAACCTAAATGTCCATCGGTAGATGAATGGATAAAGAAGTCGTGGTACATATACACAATGGAATACTACTCAGCCATAAGAAGTGGAAAAATCCAACCATTTGCAGCAACATGGATGGAGCTGGAGAGTATTATGTTCAGTGAAATAAGCCAAGTGGAGAAAGAGAAATACCAAATGATTTCACTCATCTGAGGAGTATAAGAACAAAGGAAAAACTGAAGGAACAAAACAGCAGTGGAATTACAGAACCCAAAAATGGACTAACAGGTACCAAAGGGAAAGGAACTGGGGAGGATGGGTGGGCAGGGAGGGATAAGGGGGGGCAAGAAGAAGGGGGGTATTAAGATTAGCATGCATGGGTGTGGAGGGAGAAAGGGGAGGGTGGGCTGCACAACACAGAGAGGACAAGTAGTGATTCTACAACATTTTGCTAAGCTGATGGACAGTAACCGTAATGTGGTTGTTAGGGGGGACCTGATATAGGGGAGAGCATAGTAAACATAGTATTCTTCATGTAAGTGTAGATTAAAGATTAAAAAAAAGAAAGAAAGAGAGAAAGAAAAGAAAGAAAGAAAGAAAGAAAAAGAAAGAAAGAAAGAAAGAAAGAAAGAAAGAAAGAAAGAAAGAAAGAAAGAAAGAAAGAAAGAAAGAAAGAAAGAAAGAAAGAAAGAAAGTAAAAAAAGGGGGATTACTCCTTGATAGGATAAAACTATTGGTAAATCAAAGATCAACGCATGCTTTAAATATCCTTAATGTTGATCACTTAAAGGGTGTCAGATGATCAGCTATGGAGGTACTCTTTTCTGATAATATTCCTTTCTCTTAATAAAAAAAAAAAAAAGTAGTTACTGTGTGCTGACCTCCAATGAGTTCTGCACAGTGGTATAGAGGGCATGTCATTGTGTGGGCAAAGGGTCTGTTTGTTTCTATGCAGAAGATCAAGGCCTAGCTTGGATACCCGGAAAATGAACTAAGATATGATATGAGGAGAAGCTTCCAGCATCAGCACTCTCTGGAGGACTTGTGCCAAGGGGATGATCATCAAAAAGCCTCCACAGGGATCTGGGCAATGCTGCGGTTGTGGCTGCATCCACCCCACTGTTTCCTGGACTTGCCATTGGAATGAGGAGGGAGATGTCTAGGCTGGCATGTGCATACAGTGAGACAACGAATTTGACCGGATCTGTACTGTTGGAACTCAACCAGTTGTTGGGAGGGGTGCAAGGTGTAGCACTCCAAAATCTTATGACTATAGACTATCTACGGTTAAAAGAACATATGGGATGTGAACAGATCCCAGAAATGGGCTGCTTTAATTTGTCTGATTTCTCTCAGACTGTTCAAGTACAGTTGGACAATATCCATCATATCATAGACAAATTTTCACAAATGCCTAGGGTGCCTAAATGGTTTTCTTGGCTTCACTGAAGATGGATGGTAATTACATATTTGCTTTGTTTATGTCACCGTATTCCTATTATGTTAATATGTGAGCGCAAATTAGTTGGTAGTTTAAAACCTATACATGCTTAAGGTACTCTACAAGAAGAAATGTCAAAGAAATAATCAATCCTCCCATGTTTTCTTCCATATGCTACCTCTATAGCTTTTCTTCTTCCTTCCTAATTACAACCCTTAAATAGAATTCGTGCCTCAGATCGAATTTACCGAGTATCATAATTCCTCCAGGTGGTAAAGATACCTCGAGACAAGTGCTGGGCATAGAAGCCACAGGGCATAAATCTGCAAAGAAGTAAAAAGCTAACCTTTTCAAGCAATATGGCTTCTCTCTCACTTACCAACTTTACATTTTCCTGTATGGCCCCGGAAGATGACTGGCTAGCCAGAGACGGGTAAGATTCCTCAAGGGAGGAACAACCTAAAACAAGCACAATTGCAGGGGGGCCATCAGGTGAGAAATTGGGGATCAACACCTCACCCCCCCCCCCGTTTTGAGAGAAATCTTCTGCATCCGTGGATGTTTTGCTGCCCTTGTCTAGCTTGGATTAATACTTAGTCCATAGGCACACACCTGATCATCTGATCATCTACATTTGCCCTCTTACAGCACTAAACTATGTTTTCTACCTTTATCTTGCATCTACCTAGCACTTCAGCATTTTATTAAAAATAAAAATAACAATAATAATAAAGGGAGAAATGTGGGATACACATATAAATCAAGTATAAAAATCAAAACAATATTCATATTTGATCTGATTGTTTATAGTTCATAATGCGTGATCAAAACCAAAAGTTTCTGTGATGAATGCCCTTGTACTGTTCACCATGTAAGAATTTATTCACTATGTAAGAATTCATTCACCATGTAAGAACTTGTTCGTTAGGCTTCAGAAGATTGGAGACTGACGAGAATTAGGCTTGAGATGGATTAATGATTGTGCATTGAGCATTGACCCCCCTATACAGAATTTTATTGTTATTAACAACCATTTGATTAATAAATATGAGAGATGCCCTCTCAAAATAAAAATAAAAAAAACAAAAACAAAAACAAAAACAAAAAAAAGCAGGAAAAGTTGCATTTTGACTTTCTAACATTATTAAGTGGTTGAATAGTTGAGCAAGATTTATCAACTGAACATAAAAGTTTAAGAACCTTTGGTTTTTTTTTTTTTTTTAAGATTGCTCTTCACTTTAATGTATATGACTGATTGGCTACATGATTCCAGAATCTGCAAAGAATGACCAAATTTACCCTCAAGCATATGGAAACCACCAAAACACATTCTGAACTTAACTTCATGAAACTAAGACTACTTTATACCTTTCCCACCTTGTGTTCTTACAAACCAAAAGATTTGGTAATATCTAATCTAAACTACAGGTTAGAAAACTTTTTCTGTAAAGTGGTGAGTATTTTTGGCATTGTGGGCCATCCAGTCTCTGTACAGTTGCAAGTGTTAAGCTCCACCCTTGTAGTGTGAAAAAAGCCATAAATTTTTCATAATTCATAAATGAATAGGCATGTGTCTTGCCAATGGGTTTCAACCCTGCTTTGGTTTTTATTTTATAATATTATTCATTAAGTGTTTATAAAAAGCACAAGCTTTTTTTTCTTTTCTGAACATAATGCTCCCTCCCACCAAAACACAATTGACAGGCCTCTACCACAGTGTAGAAAAAGTAAAGGATACACAGCTGCTTGTGCCACAACAAGACCAAGCCTCTTTTCTCCTAACAACCATATACTTCTTTTCTGGTTAATAAAGTTTTTGGAATATTGGTATAAAAAAAAATAACATAAAAATACCAACAGCATTCTTCAATGAACTAGAGAAAATAATTCTAAAATTCATATCGAACCACAAAAGATCTGGAATAGCCAAAGCAACCCTGTGAAGGAAGAATAAAACTGGGGGGATTATGCTCCTCAACTTCAACTCAACTACAAAGCCACAGTAATCAAGACAATTTGGTACTAGCACAAGAACAAAACCATAGACCAATGGGATAGACTAGAGAGCCCAGATATAAATCCAAGTATATATGGTCAATTAATATACGATAAAGGAATCATGGACATATAATGAGGAAATGACAGCCTCTTCAACAGCTGATGTTGGCAAACTGGACAGCTACATGCAAGAGAATGAAACTGGATTATTGTCTACCCCTATACACAAAAGTAAACTTGAAATGGATCAAAGACCCAAATGTACGTCATGAAACCATAAAACTCTTAGATGGTAACACAGGCAAAATCTCCTGAATATAAACATGAGCAACTCTTTTCTGATTTCATCTCCTCAAGCAAGGGAAACAAAAGCAAAACCAAACACATGGGACTACATCAAACTTAAAAGCCTCTGTACAGCAAAGGACACCATCAATAGAACAAAAAGGCATCCTACAGTATAGGAGAATGTATTTGTAAATGACATATCTAACAAGGGGTTAACATCCAAAATATATAAAGTACTCACATGCTTCAACACCCAAAAAACAAATAACCTGATTAAAGAATGGGCAGAAGATAAGAACAGACACTTCTCCAAAGAAGAAATTCAGATGGCCAAAGGACACATGAAAAGATACTCCACATCACTAATTATCAGGGAAATGCAAATAAAAACCACAATGAGATATCACTTCACACCAGTTATGATGGCCAGTATTGAAAAGACTAAGAACAACAAATGCTGGTGAGGATGTGAAGAAAGGGGAACCCTCCTACACTGCTGGTAGGAATGTAAGCTAATTCAACCATTGTGGAAAGCAGTATGGAGGTTCCTCAGAAAACTAAAAATAGAAATACCATTTGACCTGGGATTCCACTCCTAGGAATTTACCCTAAGAATACAAGTTCTCAGATTCAAAAAGACATGTGAACACCTAGGTTTATTGCAGCACTAGTTACGATAGCTAAGATATGGAAGCAATCAGCAATCTAAGTGTTCATCAGTAGACGAATGGATTAAGATGTGGTACATATACATAATGGAATACTACTCAGCCACGAGAAAAAACAAATTCTACCATTTGCACCAATATGGATGGATCTGGAGGATATTATGCTCAGTGAAATAAGCCAGGCCGAGAAAGACAAGTACCAAATGATTTCCCTCATTTGTGGAGTATAACAATGAAGCAAAACTAAAGGAACAAAACAGCAACAGACTCACAGACTCCAAGAAGGGACTAGTGGTTATCAAGGAAAGGGGTGGGGGAGGGCAAGTTAGGAGGGAGGGAGGAGGGGATTCAGGGGTATTATGATTGGCACACATGGTGTCAGGGGGATAAGGGGGAAGACAGTGTAGAACAGAGAAGGCAAATAGTGACTTTGTGGCATCTTACTACACTGATGGGCAGTGTTTGCAATGTGGTATGGGGGGACACGATAACAGGGGTGAATGTAGTAACCACATTTTTTTTCCATGTGTAACCTTCATTAAAGTGTATATAAGTAATACCTTAATTAAATAAATAAATAAAAGAAAAATATAAATTAAAATAAAAAATTAAAAAATATATATAACAAAAAAACTACCATAAAATAATAACTTGAAAGATAGATAAGAAGAAACCAAAACAGAAACATGCAAAAAATGTAGAAAGCTATAAGATGTGAATGAAAAATATAAAAAATGAATAAGTAGAAATCTGTTCACAGATAAAATGTCCAAACTCACTATTTTAAAATGCCAATTTTGCCGTAGTAAATCTATAAATTTCATACAATGTTAATGAAATTCCTAAAAGATTTTTTTATAGAATTTGAAAAACTGATACTACAATTCATATAGTTGTAGACAACAAAAATTACCAACACAATTCTTAAAAATAAGGTGGGGGAAATTGCTTTACTAGTGATCACATCTTATAAATATATAACTATGAAATTTAAAAAATAGTGTATTGACATTAAAAGAGACAAATAGATTGGTGAGAAAAAAGATAAAATACAGATTAATTTTAATATGAAAATTTGAAATATGATATGACACTAAAATTGGTCAATAAATGTTTTGATTTACAAGTGAGATGCCACATAGAAAAAATATATACTGATATTTGAATACACTACAGATAAAAATAAATTTCTAAGAGAATAAAAACTTAAAAGCAAAACTATTAAAATATATGATAAATCTATATGATCTTGGGTTCAAAGTTGGTATTTCTTTAAAAAAGATACAAAAAGCATAACCTTACAGCAAATTATTATTATATTTGACAATCCAAATGTTCTTAAATTATATAAATTATTGAACAAATGAAGGAATAATAGGATTTAAATATTTGAGCAGACTAGTAGAAGTTAACTATATAAACAAAGAATTAGTGTCCAAGAAATTAAAAAAATAAACCAAACACATAAATCAAAGTTACAGAACTGCACATAAATTATTATTATCTAATGGATGATCACATACAGTCATTAGGCAAGATCCAATCCCTGAGACATCTCTCTTCTCATCTGGTACCCTTCTACTCCCAAACTATCCAACATTCATCTCATTCCCTGTGTGTTCCTGCCTTAAGGCCTTCTTACTTGCAGTCTTAAAATTTTCAGCCTGGAACCCAAACATCAGTTGGCTGAATCCCTCATGTCCTCAAAATTACTGATAGAATTTCAACTTACCAGTAAAGAGCCATTTTATTTGTAACAGCTATACTATTCTCACACTTCCATTTGGTGTACCCCATTTCCTAATTCTGCTTTATCTTAACTTTTATTATATTGAATGATAAATATGACAATAGTTATCTAATAACATGACATATCATATGTTCATTTGTTTATTTTTCCTCTTCCTCCATTCCTCTAGAATATAAGTGCATTGGACTTTGTCCTTTGTAGGAATTTGTACTTGTTCACTCATCTCCAATGACACCTTTTGCATAATACATACTCAGCCAGTATTTGTTTAATGAATAAAAAGAGAGTAACTATTGTAGAATATTATGTACAATGCTGAGATACTGTTTATGCAAAATGGCAAAGTGCTATATTCTATTGACTGAACAATCTTTGACAGTAAAATGGTTTTTTCTTGTGTGACAGAACAAAATATTAATTTAGGAGTGTTCCTAAGACTTCCATTTACCCTGCTAATGAAGGGAAATTCCAGCTCTATTCCTTCAATTTATTTCTTTTGTTTCTCTTGACCTGCTCCTCTCCCCACATGGCCCTAGTTTGCCAGACCCCTTCTTTTTTATTATTTTGTTGGTACAGAATTGAAGAACCATGGAGGAAATGTAGAGGGACATGATACACTTGGACTAGTCTTCTGGGAGTTTTTTTATGGGTGGAGTGTTGAAAAAAAGCATTTTCACAGAGTAAGGGAATAAAGAGAAAAAACAGGGATTTTGTTAATCTGTTCCAAGATAAATAACTCAATAAAATGAATTGTTTTGAAATTAACTCGGGTTGCAGACATGGTGCTTTTTTTGGCTGTGACATTATTCTAAAGCTGGAATATGAGGGTCTTGGTTTCCATAAGCTTTACAGACCTGTAAGGAAAGATTAGTCTTACTACCTGTTAAAATTACTTTCTTCAAAGGCTGGGTCAATGTATCCTCTTCACCAACCTAATACGAGACCAACTTTAGGTCTGATTTCATACAGTGGAGTATTATTATTTTGCAAAAAAAGTGTAAACTTGATAGCTGGGGAATGATACCTGGTTATTCCATTTTGCATTTCTTCACTAGTGATGGAGGACATTTTCCAGTTTTCTTCACATTTTGTCTCATTTGAGAGTGATTTGGTCATAATCATTGTTGAGTCACAAGTTGTATTAATTAATTCATATCTCAGGGTTTTTCAAGGATATCCACCTTGAATAATCCACCTATTAATTTTCATATGTGTTTCAGTTGTCTTCATTATTTTCATGTGATGTCAATTGTATTTATTAGTTTTAATTATAATTGGATTAAAATTTTATGTAGTCAAATCAATTGACTTTTTCCTTTATGTTTTAATTTATGGTTACATTCTCAGAAAGTTCTTGCCCATTCTGAGTGTTCAACAAATACTCATCTACAAGTTTAAGTGTTTATATTTATGTCATGTGTTTTGTCTATTTGGAATTTGTTTGAGGATATGGTAAGGAGAGAAAATTTTATTCTTTTCTAAGTGAATAATTGTTCCAATATATATAAAAATCAACTTTTTACTCTTATTAGTGATGCAACTTTTATCACACATAAAATTCCCAATATATGGGGCTACCTACTCCATACTATTATTCTAATAATTAGTATAACTTTTACAACTCCAAATTTAGCCTGTGTTTTAACATATAATAAAACATCTCGCTAATAATCTTTTCCACAATGTATATGCTATTCTTATTGTTTTCTTTTCATATAATGGTCAGAATCATTTTGCCAAGTTCTAAAAAATTCCCCATTGGAAAGTTGATTAGAATTAATCTCTGCATTGATTTGGAAAGTATTCTCTTTCCATTTATCAATTATTTTAAACACTTCAATAAAAGTTTGGAATTTACTTTGTTCATTTATTCACTTAGTGTATTTTTTGGGGGTATCTTTTTGTTAACTAGCCTGTGATGGACACCTGATATTTGATGACATATGGACAAACCTCTGTATTCTTAGCCCCTCATAATAGATACTTTGTGTCCCTATGTGATGGAAAAAGAACAAATATTCTTTGCTGATGCCATCAGAAAATAATGACTTCATATACTGAAAACATAAACTAGGTGTTGGTTTAGTTTAAAGTCACAGCTGGACAAATTCAGAAAAATAGTTTTGGAATAACTAATAGTTAATTATTACAAATTGACAAAACAGATTCTAATTTTGGCAGGTTTTGGTCACAAGATTCTTTGAAATCTAAGACAAGGAAGTCTTTTATTCTTGATGATGTGTCCTGCACATTGTAGGCATTCTATGCATGTATCTTGAGTTTGCACTGATTGTAAATGAAGAAGCAAATGATACATAGCCTACTCTTATCATGTACAGGAAATCAGTTCTCTGCTAGTGTGTTGTCTGTGCTGTTTCATATAGCTCCTTCATTCTATACAAACTATTTTTGGTTGTTCTGGAAAAACTAAATCAATAAAAAGGCAGGGGGCAGGGGAGAAAAGATAATCACTCACAGAGTACAGTACACTTTATCTTTTGGATAGAATGATATTATCACCAAGTCTAGAGATAATTTTAGCCTTTCTTCATAGAATGTAATTTGTTGAAAATGTAGCCTCCAATTGGAATGCTTCTGATAACAATGTACATGTTTCATGTAATTTGGTATCTGCCATTATTTCTGAGTATTCTTGAAAAACAATTTCTTTAAAGTTTCATTTCTTTTGAGTTGCTCAATTGATTTTTATAGATTCTTCAGTATCAGAAAGATAAAAATCCCAAACAATGACTTGCCTTTTCTGAGTTTACTGAAATTATTTTTATTGGCAATATCATGGTATCCAATTGTGGCTCTGTGTTCATTGTCTGTCTCCAAAGTAAAGCTCTCATCAAGGTAACTTTTTGGTATCCTATTAGCATTACTGAAAATAATCATTTAAAATAAAACCCTTTCTAAGTCATGGGAAACATATTTTCCCTATATTACAGAGAAAAAAAGAATTTGAAGAACATAGAAGTTTTCATCATGGTAGTGAATCAGAGGTTCAGCTGAGAATTTCATTACTTTTCTCATTAATAATCTATAGTTAATGGAAATATCTACTTCTATTAACACCTGCACTGATCTTTAGTTTTATTCCACACTTTTCCCCTATAAAAGTCATCACTAATTTTCTGGAGAACTTTTTTTTTTCCAGAGAGTAATAATAAGTCCCAATGATCTTATAATGATTTAAAGTTCATAAGATGCATTTCATGAACAAGATGTCACTTGGTTCTGTGAGGGAGGAGTAAGATGTTACATTCTGCATGAATAAGAAAAGACTAGGAAGTTAAGTAACTTCAATAAAATATTTTTCTTTTATGATCAGGGAAATGACAAGAGTAGCTTATTGAGTAAGGATTAGAGAGACATGGGGCAAAACTGGAAAACTAGTAAGAGTCTATGCCAGAAAGAAAATTCTGGTATATAATATAGTAAGTATTGCTAAATTAATTTGAAGTACATAGTACATTTTCAGTTATGTTATAAAGGGAATAATACCCTTTAACATCATTTGTTTGCTTCTAGTTTATGATTTTAGCTTCAATATTTTTTACTATATACAATATCCAAAAGGACATATTGTTTTATTAAGTGTTCTTCAAATCACTTTGCATTTTATAGAGGACTTTGTAAATGATGAATGAATGAGAAAGTCATGGTTCTCTGCCTTTTCATTTATGAGGGATTATAATTGATACATACTTATTTTTAAAAAATACAAATATGAAAATACCTGCATTTCCATTATTATGAATGAAAAAGTGTTGTTTTTCATATTGTGCTCATCTTTTATTAATAAATATATGAAAGTATTGTAAATAAGGTTGAAATGATCAATTGCACCATCCCCAATCACATTTTCCTTTCTTTCTCCTTCCCCCAAAGGAACTACTATCAAAATTTTGGTGTTAGTACAGTAGTATAGTTAATAACATTATTTCCTTATATATCTCAGCAGCATTTAAATAATAGCAAGACATTAGATTACATTTCTATGTCCATTAATATTTTAACAATTAAGTAATTTAACCATTCATACAGGAAATATTATGCAATGATTAGATATCAGATATTGGAAGAACAGTAACATGAGAAAATTCTAAGTGGGTAAAAAATGCAGAGTAGAAAATGTATTTTCAATATTACAATATTTGTACATGAAGGAAACTAAATGAAGAATATTAAAAACACTGATATTCTAGGCTTTTTCTTCTGGTTCTTTGTATATTTTCTAAAGTGCTGGCAGTAAGCATGTTTTATTTTGATAATTTTTTTAAAGGTTAAGAGAAAAGGTGGGAAAACGACTCTTCAGAATAATCGATTTCATTTTAATCTTTGTATTTATAATGATATGAAAAAGGTGGTTAATTGCCAATCAATCCCAGTTACTCAGAAGTTAAAGCAGTACATTTTCTGCCATTAGATATGGCTAAGGCTAAGCATTAACATTCCTGTTGTCCCTCTCTCAGCTTTTATTACAGAAGCTGGTGGAAATAGCATAATCATGAATCTAAACTCTGGATGGTCACTGACAGTGTGTTTGTAAAAGAAACTCGTTTTACCTAGCACGAGTCTAAAGAGAGACCACAGAACTAATTTATCTTCTGATACAGTCTCAATTTTAAATGAGAGGAGAAATGGCAGTGCATTAGTCTATGTCTCTAATGTCACAGTTCTAATTTAACACATTACTGAGAAGATAAATCTTTGACTATGTCTTGAATAAATAACACATTGTTATGACTCTGTTAATAAAGCATGAACAATTAGCCCAGGAACTTATAGTAGCCTTTTTTCATTATTTACTGAGTATATACAAATGTTTACACAGTATATTTAAGGTATAAAAATTAATAATATATAAAAATCAACCAAATTATCTCAGTTTAAAAAAGAATATTCTCCTGACTTTTAGGTCTCAATGCAATTTCTCTACTTAGCTGTAACTGTTCACTTAAATTTAGCATTTACTATATTCTAATTTTTCTTTCTTAGATTTTTCTAGATACTTAGATCTCTAAAAATTATATTGTTTAGTTTTACATGTTTTCAAACTTTATATAATACACTGTACTACATCTATCCTTTCCTAACTGTTTCTTGACTCAACTTTATGTTTCAGAGAGTCATCTTTGTTTGTATGTTGAAATTGTTCTTGTGAGCTACATTTTATTCTGTTTCAAGATTATAGCACATGTAATGTATCTTTACTAGTACTGATGGATTTGATTTGTAGACTTGGGTAATTTCCTTTTTTTTTTTCTACAACAATGTTGTTCTAATATCTTTTCATGTTTGACAGTACTCATGTGCACTGTGTTTTAGCTTGCATATTTATAGAGGTGGAACTGTTGGGCCCCAGAATAGTTACATTATGAGGCTAAATTATTTCTGAAGAATATTTTCTAGAGGATTTATTTTTTCTAAATACTTTACTCATTTTATACAGTTATGGGTTTCATTTGCTAACACTATTTTGAATTTTTGATTCTATGTTCATGTTTGAGATTAGCATGTATTTTATTTGCCTCTAGTGTTCTTGTGAGGTTTTGTAACTGAGATTATGTGGATACTACAAAAATGGTCTGAGGAGTATTCCCTCTTTTCCTTTTTTCTGAAAAAAAGCACTTAATATTATCATTATTTTTTCTTACATATTGGTTAAATATTTCTAATGAAATAAAGTGGCCCTGGAGAAATTTTAGCTTTAAAATTGTAAGTTAATGTTAATTTTAATATGCTAATATTACAGGACTATTATGCAACCCAGTTACAAGACTTAATTGTTATAAGGATTTTTTTTCATTGTTACAGGATTATGACATTATTGCATGATTATCATAGGTTTTGTTTCTGAAATACTTCATGTTTTTTAAATTACTGTAACTTATCTTTTAAGATCTCATGTATTTTTATAAATTATTTTATCTCTAGTTACACACTTTTATCTGAATATTTTTGTATCATCTTTGTTTTTCTTGAGATCACATTTTCCAGAGTATAGTATTTTTTTAAATTAATTTTGGATATCCTCTACTATAATTATGTTGTGTACTTTACTATATTTGTTTCATTTTTTCCTTCTACAACTTTTGGGTTTGCAACTTTATTGTTTTTTAACTTGTTAAATTGGTGCCTACTTTATTTTTGCCTTACATTTGTTCCTACTAGATGTAATTAATGCTCTAAATTTCCCCTAAAATGCTATTCAGATGAATTACACAAGTTTTTGACACTCTGCTGTTTTTTGTTGTTCTACAGATCAAAATATTTTGTTTAATTTGCATTTTAGTATTTTTTTCTTTGACCCATTAGCTATTTACTTCCTGACAAATGATGTTTCTCCAAATATACTTTTATTATAGATCTCTAATTTAAATGCATTATGGTAGAAGACTATTCTTTATAACAAATACTTTGAAAAAATTTTGAGATTAATTTCATTTTCCAGTACATGATCAGCCTTCATAAAAATGCTACATGTCCTTGAAAAAAAAAAAGTATTCTGCAGTTGTTGAGTCAATGTTATATACACATGTACTGAACCAAATTTATTGAATTGTATTGATTAAATCTCTATGCCCTTAAAAATTATCTGCTTGATCAGTTATTGATAGAAGTATAATTAACAATCATCAAAATGAGGCTGGTTTTGCAAACTTATCTTTATATTTCAGCCAATATTTAAATGTCTTTAAATTATTTTATTAGGTATATAAAACTCAATTTTTTTCCCTGGTGAATTGAACATTTTCTTATTATCTGGAGATATACTTTTGATTTTTAATGCTTAATGTGTTTTACTTTAAAGTCTATGTATATTTACACCTGCTTTTCTTTGATTAATATTTGTGTATCTTTTACCATTTCTTTTACTTTGCCTTTCTGTAGTCTGTGGTTTAGATGTAAACAGTACCTTTAATTGTCCTAACAGTCTTAGTCTATTTTAATAAAGAATTTTTAAAATTTAAACTTAATATATAACTAACATTCTGAGGATATGTTCTACTCTTATTCTGTGATCTCAAATTCTTCCATCTTTTCTATATACTTTCTTCCCCCTTTTCTTTCATTTGGATTATTTTTCATTTATATTTACTATTTATTTGATGTTATATACTTTAAAATTTTTAATGATTAACTTAAATATGTTAATGTGAACAAAGTCTAAAGTTCTAAGTGCAAAAAAAATAAAAAGAGAATAAGCATAAGTATACAACTAAATAAAGAATAATAGTAATGTGTCAAGTTTTAAAATACATACATAGAAATAAAATACAGAAAAACAATAGCATACAAATTGGGAAGAAGGGATTATATGAAATATTCTAATTATAATACCTACATTACAAATTATATGTTGTTTAAATATAAATTCTATAACAGTGTAATATACAAGTCAAGACCTCTCTAGGTAACCACTTAGCCAAAGTTAGAGGCTTACCATTAAGCCAACTGACAATTAAGAGCACAGTCCTCCAAATGATTGCCCTTACTTCAAACTACAGTCACAAGCTTGGGTATTCCCAGGGCCACACTTCCTTCTGACAAGTTGGTATAAAACTGGGGTTCCCCACATCACCCTCAGGTTCAGTAATTCACTAGAATAATTCACAGAACTCAGGAAAGTACCATACTACATTTACAGTTTTACTATAACAAAAGGAATCAAATGAGAACTAGCCGAAGATTAGAGGATAGAAGAGAACCATAGAGAGGAGTCAGGAAGTGTTCCAAATGTCCCTGGGAATATGTCACCCTTTCAGTACTGAAGTATGACAATGCTTAAAGAGTACTGCCAACAGGGGAGCTCACCCAAGCTTTGATGTCCAATGTTTTCACTGGGGTTTTATTACCTAGGCATGACAAACTGAAACATTGCCTATTAATCTTCAGCCTTCCATCTTGCCTGGAGGTGGGCTGATATCATGTGATCCAACCCTATAATTACACGTTTAATCTTTCTGGCATGGCCAGCCCTCATTCTGTCAAGAGGTTAAAGAAATTAAAGAAAAACAAAATTAACATACAATAGCATGGACCAAGGAAGTCGGAAGTAATTTTTTAAATTAAGTCAGTTGAGGCACAATTTATATACAGGAAAAGTCACATTTTCCCAAAAATAAATTCTGACAAATGCACATCTATGTAACTACCATCTCATTTCCTTCACCCCAAAAATTTACCTTGTACCCCTTTGTGGTCAACCCCCTCCTGTTTACCAACCCTCAGTAATCACTAATTTATTCTGTCCCCAAAATTTACCTTTCCCAGGATGACATATAAATGGGACTATACAATATGTAGGCATTAGTGTCTAGCTTCTTTCACTTAGCATAATGAATTTTAGTTTCACTCATACTGTTACATTTATCAGTAGTTTATTTCTTCTTATTGCTGAATAGTAAGTATTCCACTTTTTGGGATGTACCACAGGTAGTTCATCCACTCCCCAGCTGATAGATACTTGGATAGTTTGACATTGTGTTGATTATGAATAAAACAATGACTGACTGCATAGGCATGTGTCCTGTGTGGCTGCAGAGTACCTACAATCAGAGAGGTCCTATGCCTGGCTTAGTATTATGATGTCACTGTCTTGAAATTCTTAGTAATTTTATCTTTGAACTTGTGTTTTGTAAGTGAAATTTGATGGGGCAATGGAGCATGGGGCTTGAGCAGAGGAGATTCATGAAATATGTGAAACTGGAGTCAGTCTTACTTCCCCATTCATGCACAGTGTTCACGGTGCTCCATGAGCACAGAATTTTGGGACACGACTCCCAGGAATTCAGGGAAACTCAAAGCAAGTAAAAGGTGAATGTGTGTTGCCTACCACTGAATGAGCAGAGGCCCTTCCAGCCCCGCCAACACTGACACAAGAGGAAATACAAAACCTGAAAATATTACTATTGAAGAAATATATTATAAAATTAAGATATTTCTAAAAACAAAATCAAATGTATTTATTTCTGTAATTACTTCCAACATTGAAAACAGAAATAATTTCAATCTTACAAAAACTCTTCCAGAAAACAAAAAGTGGGAACATTTCCAGTCTCCTTTTACTAGATCAGCATAACCTTGATACCCAAACTTGACAATGATTTTCCCGTAAGGGAATAATTGTAAGCCAACCTCACTCATGCACATAGGTTCAACAATCCTAAGTAATATTTACAAACTAATTCTAGCAATATATCAAAAGAACTGCCTCATGACTTCATTGGCTTTATTTAAGTAATACAAGGCTATGTGTTAATTCAAAAATCAGTGTAATTCACTACATTAACAAAATATAGGTAAATTATGGAATCACTGATGCAAAAAAAGCATTCAAAAAATTCAAAATCCACAGGATTGAAACTTAGCAAATAAGGAGTTGAAGAAAACTGTCTTAACATAAAAAAGGGTATCTCCAAAAAACGTTTAAGTACATATCATACCTAATTGTGAAATACTGAAAAAATTTCCTCTGATATTGAAAATTAGGATAGCACTGCCATAATCACCCTATAGATCAACATTGTATGGGAGCTCAAGCCCTGGTCAGAATACTGAAATTTTTTTTAAAAGTTAAAAGGATTGAAATGTATGAAACAATGTGTCATTATTTGTACTTGTCATTTTGTAATTATTTACAAAAATGTAAACATTCAATTGTGAAGATAAAAAAATTGAAAAAATGTACTTAATTATTAGTAAAAATAATTGAGTATAACATGGATGCTGGAAGTTAGGTCAGTATACAAATATATAAATAGAATATGAAATTAAATTAATAGTATTTATGAGAGTTTCAAAATATCTTTAACACTAAATCTAGTATGTCCAATATGCTTACTCAGAGCACTAGAGTTTCGAGATATTAAAGAAGACCTTAATAGAGTAGCATACAACATTCAAGGATGAGCAGCTTCAATATTATACAGACACCAGTTCTGTATAGTATGTTTATTTTAGTTTTCTACTGCTGAGTAACATATTATGACAAACTTAACAGATTAAAACAGCACCCACTTATTATCTCATATTCATGCCTAGACCAGAAGTTTGGGCAGGGCTCAACTGGGTTTCTGTTCAAGGTCTCCCAATTTTTGTCAGCCAGGGTTGCAGTCTCATCTGAAGCTCACATGAGCTTCATATTGGCAGCTTTAAGTTCCTTGAGGTTGTAGGGCACAGGTCTCTGTTATCCTTTTGGTTGTTCCTATAGACAATCTTTCCTTTCCTACAAAAAATCTTCAGTTTCCAACAATAGGGTTCTCTCACAATATGCTGGTTTACTTATTTAATCCAGCAGGAGGTTCTCACTCTATTCTGCCACAACAGTCTTATACAATATAATATAATCACAGGTGTGACTATCCTATTACATTGCTCCTAGAGGAGCACCTCATTAAGGGAGCAATGTAATATAATATTACTCTATAGGCCAGTACTGATGGTAGGAGACAATATTAAGGGACTAGGTTCCCAAATAACAAGGAGGACAAATAAAGTCAATATGGTTCAATTAACCATCAAAAACAAAGCAGGTATGATTATTTTAATGATTGTTACAGATAGATTGGTAGCCAGGGGGACTTAATTCATATACAGCTATGGAGATAGTTGATAGAACATGGCTTTCACAGTACAGAAAGATGGGAGGCCAACAGAGCTTAATTTATCCAACCAAAAGAAATCAAGGTGACTGATCAAAGTTCTGAGGTAGTTATTCCAATAAAGAGTTAAAATCTCCTCCCTAGTTTTCATACCAGAACCTGCATATGATTGGTAGTTGACAGAAACTCCACATTGTTTACTTGGCCTGTGTATAACAGTTACAGTAAAAAGGCCAAACTGAAACACAAAAATTGCCCTTGTCACCCAAGATACTAATTCTAAAATAATATTACATTCTGTAAGGAAATAGCAAACTTGTGCCACCCTTAAAGATCTAAAGGATAAAAATATATTCACACCATCTTATCTCTGTTTAATCTCCCAGTCTGGTTCTCACAAAAATCAGATGGATCCTGGAGGAAAATCACAAATTCTTCTGAAGAGACACCCCTATTGCAGCTGCTATACCAAATAAGGTATCTTTGCCAAAGCAGATAAGCTTTGGGTTGGAATGTGGCCCTAATTTGTGAACATATTGATCTCCGTCATTCTAAAGAAGTTGGATCAAAAGCAGTTTATATTCACAAGAAGCAGACAAATACATGCAGTTAAAGCCTTTTCCCAGAGTATGTTAACTCTTCTACCTTCTGTGTAATACACTTCTAATAGACTTAGACTATTAGTCATTTCACAAAATGTCACAGAATATCACTATGTTTATATCTCATGCTGATCAGACAAGAGAATAAGAAAATGTATGTTGAGGATCATAATGAAAACACATGTTCTCAAGAGAATAAGAGATAAACCAAAGAAGATTCAAGATCCTACTGTATCAGTGAAACTTCTTAGGAGTCTAGTAGTTTTAGGCAGGAAGCTAGCGATAAGAGGGAGGAGATGTCTGGGTGACCACTGAGAAGTTGAGACTAGTGAGGTGAGACAGATAGCTTCCACCAATCAGAAAATCCCTAACAAGAAGAGTAAAACCACAGAGACATTACACAAGCTTAAGTCCAACTGGGCATGCTCCTGGTTTGTCCTGAAATGACTTTTCCTCATTTTAAAGTCACTAAAATAAATCTGCCTTAGGTTTTGATTCCCCTTGGTGGGCAATCAGGATTCTGGGAAGGAGCATGCACAATAGAAAGTAGCTTACATCGTTGCCAGCTTGTCAATCAACACTTGTTTGAATGACAATACCCCTCCTAAAAACCGCATGCAAGCCCCATTAAAAAGAACTTTCCCCAAACATTCAGGGCCTCTGACACTAGGTAAGGAGTTGCTCTCTTACAGAGCGTAATAAACTTGTTTGTCTGCTTTCTTGACTTTAGTTTCACTCTGGCTTTCCTGCATCACTAAACCAAACTCCTTCCTAATAGTGATAAGAGGAATGCTTGACAAAGTAAAAGACAATCATTGCATCTTGTACCTTCTACTATTAAGAAGGAAAGATATATCCTCACCAGATTCTTTGGGTTTTAGAGGCAGTGGATTACATGCATGAGAATACTATTTTGACTATTTACCTAGTAACATGGAAGGCAATAGGTTTCAGTGGGGACAGAATAGAAAAGGACTTTACAGTATGTCTAGGCTCTGGTGAAAAACACTCTTCTACTTTGGCCAAGAACACAGAAGGACCCATGATGCCACAGACAGATCTATGACTACAGACAGAACAGCTTACAGCAAGCCTTTATTAGGAAATCACCATGTAAATCCTAGGGTTTTGGATAAGGCTCTGCTTTCTGCAGTGGAGAACTATAACTGCCTGAAAAACAGCTCCTGCATGCTACTGGCTTCTGGTAGAATGGAACTATCTGGTCATGGGATATCCAGTGACTATACATCCAGAGCTATCCATCATACAGTGGCTTCTGTCAGATCCACCATGAAATCATAAAGTTGGGTGGATCAGCAGCAATCCACCGTAAGATGGAAGAGAGATGCTGAGGACCAAAAAGCAGAAGACAGACAAGCTTTATCATGAAATGGTTCAAGTCCACCAAATTATCCTGTACTACCAGTGCCTCTCCATCAGCTCAACCTATAACAACATAAAGTGGTCCCCAAAGAGTTTCTATTTTTACCTGGACTTGGCTTCTAAGTAGCCTTTACTCTCCTATAAACTTATTAATGTATATTTACTTTTTGCATAATTTTAATCATTTTTATTGGGATGGTGCGGAAATCTTCTCTGCCACACTACTACACTGCTAAAAATGGAATGCTAGTACCTGTAAGTCATTATTTCAATGAAAGTATTGTTTATTTTATTCTATACTCCTACACATTTACACAGTACTTAGGATAATCATGATAATCCTGTTATACAAATCTAATATGGTTGACAAACTAGCATTTTTTTGAACTTCATCATTCATTTTCTTCTCATTTTAGTCTTTGGTCTGCAGTACGAACAATCTTGAAAACTAAGTTAAAAGATGGAAAATAAAAACGCAATGATATAGAAGGCAAAAGAGAGGGAGACTACCTAAAAAAGATTAATTTATTCTCATTTCAGAGCTTGACAATCCAACAAAACAATCCATCAGCTCTGGGGAAATGAAACCTTTCAAATTAATTTTTGTAGACATGGTTGAAATGTGCTATTAAAAATATTAGATCTTTTGCTTTTATTTCTACATAAATATGGCAAAATCATAGCAAATTTTAGTAAAAATAGAATGGCCATTTCACCTTTCATATTCCTATCTGGAAGCAATAATGGATTATTGGATATATAAAAATATGTGTATATAAGAATGTATTTTCCATACTTCTGTAGATTTTATAGCAGAAGTCTGAGAATCCACCCGCTTATTTTGAAATTCCTGAGAAAAGGTAGGTGACAGGAAACCCAAGGCGAACTCAAAACATCCTTTCCTGATTTTATAAACATTTACAACAGATGCATATTTTGTGTGATGAAATAAAATTACCGTATGAAGCAAGGACTTTCACATAGTATGTTTCTAAGTGCTTTTTTTTCTAAGTGCAACTATTTTTATTCTGGTAATTTATATAAATAATGGGATACCTTAGTAAGAATTATCAAATACTGTATTATAGATTAACGAAAGGGCAAAGAAAGAATTAAAATTCTGATGCACTAAATGTGCTTTGCATATTGTTCTGTATGCTAGATTCAACAAATTAATATCTTTTTAAAAGACATTAAGAAAAGAGCTGAAATCAAGTTTATGGAAACAGGAGTGATGCAATCAGATAGCTTCTTCATGCTTCATAAACAACTGAACATTCCTTATAAACAGGCCATACAGAATTGGATAGAATGAGGTTATGTCTGCACAGAAGTGTCCATTTCACAGTACTGATCATTTAAATAAGCCAAATTTGCATATATATAGTCTATTTTTATTGTTTGTGGATTGCATTTTGTGAATTTGCCAGCTTTCTAACATTTATTAGGAAACTCAAAATCAGTACAGCACATTCCTAAACATACTCAGAACTGACAAATCAGAGTCACCTGATATACATGCTGCCAGTTGAGGTGCAACAAGGTGACCCTCTGTCTCTTTTGGCTCTCACACAGGAGACAAGGGGACAGAGACAGGAGGGGTAGTACAGTTAGTGCAGGAAGCTTCAGCTCTGGGGCCAGCTGGATGGGCTTGAATCCCAATTGTGGAACCTGTTTCTGGGGTGGCCCCTAATACATATGTCACTTAACATATGAACCTCTTTATCTCTTTTGTAAAATCAAGAAAATAGAGCCTACCAGTATGAGTTCTTCTAAGATTTAAAATCATAATCTTTGTGAGAACACACACACACACACACACACACACACACACACACACACACACACACATTTCCCCTAGGAGCAATAGTTTACTGTTTACTAATTTAGTGTTCACAGCAACTTTATAGAACTTATCTACTGCAAATAACAAGATTTGACTGATTTCATACACACACACACACATATAAATTTATGTATTTGGTCTCTGAATTATACATAGATACATGGCCTGAAATATTCTTAAATTACATTTTCTCTGCGTACGTTCTTATGTGAGCAGAGCTAGAAATGATTATATTATTTAGTGTATGGAGAGAATAAAAATCATGAAGTGATGATAAAGTAAACCATAGACTTGTGGTTAATAACATTCTACTGAAATAAAAATGTAAAACAAACAACAAAATTAAGTACCTTCTATAAAGAATACTACAGAAATTAATTGCCTATCACAACAGTTTACTAATCATCACTTTTCACAAGTTGCTGAGTAATTACCTTTATAAAAACTTAAATTTTATAAGGCAAAAAGATTAATCTCTAATTAATTTAATTTCTAATTTAACAAAAATTACAGTTTTCAATTTGTATTTCCACATAACCAGAGAGGTGATACCTTTTATGCTATATTTATATATGCAGTTATTTTTTTCACTGTTTATAATAAACATTATTGATAATTGATCTGATCAATGAAAAAACTAGGATACAGGGATATGGGGATCAGTCAATCTGTTTTATGCTCTACCTCCTCTTACAACTGAAAAATCAAAAACTCTAGAGACTGAGCAATCTCTGAAATAAAATGGTGTACTGAGCCTTTATAGATGTTAGCCAGATGTGGGTAAAACTACAATATTTCCAGATTCTCTCACCTGGCTTTAATGTATCTCCACACGATAGGTGTTTCTAAAG
Source organism: Manis javanica (assembly GCF_040802235.1). Lineage (NCBI taxonomy): Eukaryota > Metazoa > Chordata > Mammalia > Pholidota > Manidae > Manis > Manis javanica. Next base: position 120,266,660 of record NC_133160.1, on the reverse strand, counting down.
GTTAGAGAGAAGTAGTCCATTTTGGTAATTACAAGGGCAAGCAAGGAATTATCAGGACTAGAGAGGTTGGGAGAGGGGCTCTTCTTCTGCAGCTGGGTTGCGAGAGCCATGGTGAGACAGGGACCGTGGGTGTAGTCAGAGTAGGGTGAGGGCCTCCGGAAAAAGCAAGGCAGGATATTTGCAGTCAGAGCAATGCAACTACATGCAAGGAAACCCCCTACCAAAGCTCTGTGTTAAACATTAAGCTCTAGAGTCATTCTTCAGTGAGATCAGTTAATATTCCCCAGTTAAAGAAGAGTAGCACATGTTTTTATTATGCTAACCATTTATAATCATGTGTAAGGCTTACTTCAGCATACTAAAAGGCTCAAACCTTCAGATCTGATGAGGTGATTTTGCAAACTGGGCAACTAATTTAGTAAGTAAGCCCAGGCATGAACAACATAGCAAAATGCAAGAAGGATTCCACCTTAAAAATGAGATTGCATTTTAATACCCAAAAAGTTAAGAAGTCAGAAATTCTTAACTTATTCTTTAGCAAACAATACCTCAGCCCACCTTGGGGGCTGGGCAGACATCCTTGTTTAATATGCTCCCAGACCAAGACACTAGTATCTCAGGGAAAAATCATCAAAGCAGGAAGTTGCTTGTGCTAAGTTAATTCTGAACATTCAAGGACCACTTTACAAGTCCACACCCCTAAGCCTTTTTTCATGCTCTCAAAAATCCTCAACTACCTATAAAACCCCTAGACAATGCACCACCCAGGACTCTCCTGTCCTCTCCTGTCATGAACCAGGAGCTCTGTCCTTTCACTTTATCTCTAAATAAAAGCCTGTACCTTGCTCTCCTACCTTGAGTGTTTGTGAAGTTCATTCTTCGGTTTTGTGAACAAGAACCCTGGCATCAGTGGGAGAACAGAAGGGAACTGCCTGTAAGAAATAAATGGGTTTCTTTCACTTTATTTCTCCCTTTGACTGATTTCCGTTTCAAAGGTATTTTGTCCCAGGGTTTTCCCCCTGGAGTTACACCAGATAAAGACTGAGTCCTGGGACAGGAAATTTCTTCTTTACTAGGAACCAGGCCAGTTAACAGAAACAACTTGTTCACCAGGCTCAAGAAATTGCACATTATGAGGAATCTCAAGGAAAGTTCTATAAATTCATATTGGCTATAAAGAAGGAAGGTGAGCTATTAGAAAACAGGCAAAGTCCAGGGATAGGTGGTTGTCTCAGAGAAAGCTCTTAGACTGGTTGTTGGTGGTCAGACTGTTAGGGTCCAGGCTTCCGAGGCTTCCCCAGAGAACAAACTACACAGGCATAGAGATGTAAATTCAAGCAAAGTCTTTATTCAGCCAGCTAGCTGATGTCCAAGTCAGCCCGATGCAGCGGGTCTCAACAAGGACCCCGAGCACTCAGAACCAAGGGTTTATATAGCAATTTCAAAGCACCTAACTCATAGCAATTTTCTATAACTATACATTATTCTTGCAAGACATATATCCTGGGGTTAAGCAAGGGCAGGGTAAGACTACTCCTCAATGGTTAGGGAGGTTCTGCACGATAAGCTTGGTATGTAAGATTAACTGACCAAGGTTAGCTGACCAAGGGTCACAGCTGCCCACCACCCGGTGCTCATGATTAACTTGTTTTTCAAGGCCTTACCCAGGCCCAGGGTTTTTTTGTTTTTGTTTTTTTTCCTCTGAGTCACACTCTCAGAAAATGGTTTCTAGGTTTCTAAGATGGCTATGCTTATGCTAATTTACTAATCTTACTAATGCTTAGATTCTACATTTCCCCACTTTCCTTTGACCATTCCAATCATGGAATGTTTGTTTCTTCCTGCTGTGTGAGTGAATGATACTGCGGTCTCAGCATTAGCACCTGAACAGCACTCACTCTTTCCCTAACAAAGGCTATTAGCCGGTTTAAGATACAGGGACCTAAAGTGAGAAGCAGTATAAAAATAAGCAAGGGCCCTGCCAGGGTGGATATCAGGGTTGTAAACCATGGGGATTTAGTAAACTAGGATTCAAATAGCCCTTGGCTGGCCTCTCGCTCTCTCTTCCTTTGATCTGGTCTCTCTCTAAGTTTAGACATTGAATCTCTTACTATTCCGGAATGGTCTGCTGTTAAGGTTTAGCTAAGTTTTATTAGTTCTTTTTCCTGACTCTTAATGCTCTCTGCACTCCTTTACAAGACACTGCTCATCTGTAAGAGGGATGCAGTGGTCCTGGAGACCTTCTAGTTGCTGGTTGAAATGACTTCATGCAGGAACATGGTCAGTTACGGCCCATGGCTACTGATTGATGACCTTCCCCTGTCTCTCTTTTTTCATTCACTGGTCCTTTGTCACTTAATTTTGGACATTTCAAAATTTTTGCTTTGTCACCATATACATCACCTACAGCTCATTGCTGATTTTAAAAAAACAAAAGAAAATCCACTCAGTTTCTTTTAGAGTATGCCTATATTAAATGCGTAGTTTTGGCTAAGAATAGAGAATAAGATTCCTAAAACTGAAAAAAAAAACAGTAACTATTATTTAAAAGTGAAACTAATACCTGCTTCCTAAAATGCTTCAGTCTTGAAATTACCATTGTAATGGGCTCCTTTTGTTCTGGAAAAACCACCTATTGTATGTCTTATAGTTATGCTAATACAAACCAAATTCCTATCTGTTGTTCATTGGAAACCTTTGAATACACTTGTTTGAGCATAAACAGTGGGGTAGTTTATGTTCTTGTACTACTGTTCAAGATTTGGAAATAATTAAAAGAATGCACTAAATATCCTTTCACTGGAGTGTTAGACATTTTCTAGCAGACATTATATGGGAATTACCTGATTTTTAAGGGATGTACATCTTTGATTTCTATTGACTGTTACTCTGTCCACAACAATGAAAATTATTCCTATTCTTCATAATGCAAATAAATTTAGTCTGGTAGGGAATATAAATATCTACATTAAAATTCTAACTTGAATAGGTTTTAAGATCTTAGTGGTTTTCCCATTAATCAATAAGCTGAGTACTGTTTTTAGCATATGTTAATTTTGCATTTTATAAGTTTCAGCATATAAAACATTTTATAACTATAATCATGTTTTCATATTTTTAAAAATTATTTTAAAAATTGTTAATAGGATTTTTTATGCAGACATATTCAGCAATGGTTTCATTGTTTTCCTCTACAAAGAATTAGAGTACTCCAGCTTAAAATATATTCCTGTTTCTCATAGAATTATATGTTCAAGATATCTGGAAATATAACATAGGAGACTGCAGTAAGAACATACAGATATAGGCACACCTTGGAGATACTGAAGGTTCGGTTCCAGCCTACTAAAATAAAGTGAGTATCACAATAAAGCAAGTCAAATGAATTGTTTTGGTTTCACAGTGCATATAAAAGCTATATTTATACTATACTGTAGTCTATTAAGAGTGGAAGAGCATTGTCTTAACAAAACAATGTACACACTTTCATTTAAAAACATATTCTTGCTACAAATGCTAATCATCACCTGAGCTTTCAGTGAGTCATAATGTTTTTCCTGCTGGAGGGTCTTAACCTCAATACAGATTGCTGCTGAGTGATCAGAGTGCTGGTTACTGAAGGCTGGGGTGGCTGTAGCAATTTCTTAAAATATGACAGTTAAACTTGCTGCATGGATTTGTTAGGTAGAAAGATAGATATGAGCAGGTGGGGAAGGGGGAGATAAGGTTCAAGGAAAAAACTGCCCAGCTAGGGATCCCACTTGAGGCAAACAAAGGCTTTGTAGAGAGATAACCTATTGCCTACCAGGCCCAGCTAGGTCACAACTTGGGCATATCAAACAAAACTAAGAGCTGCCTCATCATGGGAACTTAATGAGAACATGATCACACCTCATCACAGGAAAGGAAGTACTCACAGAGAGGACAGCTATACAGGGGGGCCTGTCAACCAAATAACCTCACCCTGTCAATCAAAGAGGTGCTTCTGGGCCAGAATGTAATATAAAGGCCTCCTACCTAGTGGATGGGGCCTTTGTCTACCTTGACTCTGGCCCACTCCTCCCTCGGGGTGTATTCAAATAAAACTTTTGCTCCTTTACACTACTGTGTCTCTGCCTTTCAATTCTTTGTTAGGGCAGGGACAAGGACCAAGGAGGGCAAACTCAGCCCAACAGCAGACTGACTCTTCCTTTCACCTGAACACTTAAGAGGCCACTGTAGGGTTATTAATTGACCTAATTTCAATATTGTGGTGTTTCAGGGAATAGGGGGCCCATGGACAGGGAGACAAGGGAAAAGTCAGTTGGTGGAGCAGTCACAACACACATAACAGAGATGGATTGAGTTTCCTGTCTTGTTTGGGCGTGGTTTATGGCATCCTAAAACAATTACATTAGTAACATCAAAGATCACTAATCACAGATCAGCAAAAAACATAATAATTATAAAAAAGTTCGAAGTATTGTGAAAACTATCAAAATATGACAGAGACAGAAAGTGAGCAAATGCTGTTGGAAAAATGACTTCAAAAGACTGGCCTGACATACAGCTGCCACAAACCTTCAATTTGTAAAAAAAAAAGCAGTATCTATGAAGTGCAAAAAAAGTGAAGCACAATAAAACAAGATATGCCTGTATGCTCCCTTTTCCAGTATGCTTCAGTAATACTGGAGAAGAATCTGAAAAAAAAAAATTAAGCTTGACTATCCCATTTGTCTATTAGTAACTACTGGTAAGTTCACAATTAATTAATCAATTTTCTAATAGAGGCAAGGAATGACCATAAGGTGGTAAAAACAAAACAGAGAGGAGCCATGATGGTGGCTTGAGTAGAGCAGCAGAAATATTTTCCCAAAATCATATATATTTTTGAAATTACTACAAATACAACTATTCCTAAAAAAGAGACCAGAAGACAGAGAACAGCCAGGCTACACCTACACCTGCGAGAACCCAGTGCCTCATGAAGGGAGTAAGACACAAACTGCGGCCCAGTGGGAACCGAGCACCCCTCACCCCAGTTCCTGGCAGGAGGAGAGGAGTCAGAGTGGGAGGGAGAGGGAGCCCAGGACTACTAAATATCCAGCTCTAGACATCCGCACCAGAGTGCAGACACACAGTCTGTGGGGTGCTGGATACTAGGGAAAAGACACAGTAAAATCTGCGAGTGGGTCTGTGCAGCTGGTGCCACTGGGACAAAAGAAAAGTGAGTGCTCTTTGAAAGTCTTAAAGGGACAGGGCCCTCATAGCTGGATGGAAGTGACCTGGCACACTCAGTCCAGCAGCTGGGAATCCTGCAGAACTCCAGGTGCCCTAATCCCCTAGGCAGCAGCACAGCAAGGAGGCCCCTCATGGCAATAAACAGCCTCCTGCCCATTCCCCCTCTGGCGTGGCTCCGCCATAGCAGAGAAGCAGCCTGAGGCTGGCCATACCCACAGCAGCCAACAGGGCCAGACTCAGAGGTCCCACATCCGTACAGCTCCCTGCACAAGACGATAGGGGTCACTGGTCTCCCAGGAGAGGAAGGCCACAAACAACCAAGAAGGGACATTCTCCCAGTTGACACATGCACCAACCCCCACAACTACCTCTATTGCCATGAAAAGGCAGACGAATTTGATCCAGACCAGACTAACAGAGACAACCCCTGAGAAGGAGCTTGGAGAGATAGACCTAACCAATCTTCCTGAAAAAGAATTCAAAATAAAGGTCATAACCATGCTGATGGAGCTGCAGAGAAAAATGCTAGAGCTAACAGATACATTAGGGAGAGAGACTAAGGAAATAAAACAATCTCTGGATGGATTTAAAAGCAGAATGGATGAGATGCAAGAGGCCATTAATGGACTAGAAACCAGAGAACAAGAACGCAGAGAAGCTGACCCAAAGAGAGATAAAAGGATCTCCAGAAATGAATCAATATTAAGAGAACTGTGTGACCAACCCAAAAGGAAAAATATCTGCATTGTAGGGGTACCAGAAGAAGAAGAGAGAGAAAAAGGGATAGAAAGTGTATTTGAGGAAATAATTGCTGAAAACTAACCCAAACGGGGGGAGGAAATAGTTGCTCAGACCACGGAAGCACACAGAACTCCTAACAGAAGGGACCCAAGGAGGACAATACCAAGACACATAGTAATTAAAATGGCAAAGATCAAGGACAAGGACAGAGTTTTAAAGGCAGCTAGAGAGAGGAAAAAGGTCACCTGCAAAGGAAAACCCATAAGGCTATCATCAGACTTCTCACAAGAAACCTTACAGGCCAGAAGAGAAGGGCATGATATATTTAATGCAATGAAACAGAAGGGCCTTGAACCAAGAATACTGTATCCAGCACGATTATCATTAAAATATGAAGGAGGGATTAAACAATTACAAGACAAGCAAAAGTTGAGGGAAATGGCCTCCCACAAACCACCTCTACAGGGTATTTTAGAGGTACTGCTCTAGATGGCAGCACTCCTAAGGCTAAACAGATGTCACCAGAGGAAATAAACTCACAGCAAAGAAAGCAGACCAAACAAATAGTAAGTAAAGGTAAAAAATAAAATCAACTACCCACAAAAGCAGTCAAAGGAAACACAAAAGAGCACAGAATAGAACACCCAACATATAAAGAATGGAGGAGGATGAATAAGAAGGGAGAGAAAAAAAAGAAACATCAGACAATGTTTATAATACCTCAGTAAGTGAGTTAAGTTAGACAATAAGATAGTAAAGAAGATAACCTTGAACCTTTGGTAACCATGAATCTAAAGCCTGCAATGGCAATAAGTACATATCTTTCAATAATCACCCTAAATGTAAATGGACAGAATGCACCAATCAAAAGACACAGAGTAATAGAATGGATAAAAAAGCAAGACCCATCTATATGCTGATTACAAGAGACTCACCTCAAACCCAAAGACATGCACAGACTAAAAGTCAAAGGATGGAAAAACATATTTCATGCAAACAACAAGGAGAAAATAGCAGGTGTTGCAATACTAGTATCAGACAAAATAGACTTCATAACAAAGAAAGTAACAAGGGGTAAATAAGGACATTACATAATGATAAAGGGGTCAGTCCAACAAGAGGATATAACCATTATAAATATATATGCACCCAATTCAGAATCACCAGCATATGTGAAACAAATACTAACAGAATTAAAGTAGGAAATAGAATGCAATGCATTCATTTTAGGAGACTTCAACACACCACTCAATCCAAAGGATAGATCCACCAGACAGAAAATAAGTAAGGACACAGAGGCACTGAATACTACACTAGAACAGATGAATCTATAGAATTCTACATCCAAAAGCAACAGGATACACATTCTTCTCAAGTGCACATGGAACATTCTCCAGAATAGACCACATACTAGGCCACAAAAAGAGCCTCAGTAAATTCCAAAAGACTGAAATCATACCAACCAACTTTTCAGACCACAAAGGTACAAAACTAGAAATAAATTGTGCAAAAAGTAAAAAGGGCTCACAAATACATGGAGGCTAAAGAACATGCTCCTAAATAATCAATGGATCAATGAACAAATTAAAATAGAGATCCAGCAATATATGGAAACAAATGACAACAACAACGCAAAGCCCTAAATTCTGTGGGACGCAGATAAAGCAGTCTTATGAGGAAAGTATATGGCAATCCAGCCATATTCAAGGAAGAAGGAACTCCCAAATGAATAGTCTAAAGCCAGCATTATCAAAATTGAAAAAGAAGAACAAATGAGGCCTAAAGTCAGCAGAAGAAGGGACATAATAAAGATCAGAGAAGAAATAAATAAAATTGAGAAGAATAAAACAATAGAAAAAATCAATGAAACCAAGAGCTGGTTCTTTGAGAAAATAAAAAAAATAGATAAGGCTCTAGCCAGATTTATTAAGAGAACAAGAGAATCAACACACATGAACAGAATCAGAAACGAGAAAGGAAAATTCACAATGGACCCCACAGAAATACAAAGAATTATTAGAGAATACCATGAAAATATATATGGTAAAAAGGTGGAAAACCTAGAAGAAATGGACAACTTCCTAGAAAAACACAACCTTCCAAGACTGAGCAAGGAAGAAACAAAATCTAAACAGACAAATTACCACCAACAAAATTGAAGCAGTAATCAAAAAACCACCCATGAACAAAACCCCTGGACCAAATGGATTCACCTCAGAATTTTATCAGACATAGAGAGAAGACATAATATACATTCTCCTTAGAGTTTTCCAAAAAATAGAAGAGGAGAGAATACTCCCAAACTCATCCTATGAAGCCAACATCACCCTAATACCAAAACCAGGCAAAGACCCCACCAAAAAAAAAAAATTACAGTCCAATATCCCTGATGAACATAGATGCAAAAATGCTCAACAACATATTAGCAAACCGAATTCAAAAATACATCAAAAGGATCAAACACCATGACCAAGTGGGATTCATCCCAGGGATGCAAAGGATGTTACAACATTCGAAAATCCATCAACATCATCCACCACATCAACAAAAAGAAAGACAAAAACCACATGATCATCTCCATAGATGCTGAAAAACCATTCGACAAAATTCAACATCCATTCATGATAAAAACTCTCAACAAAATAGGTATAGAGGAAAAGTACCTCAACATAATAAAGGCCATATATGATAAACTCACAGCCAACATCATACTAAACAGTGAGAAGTTGTAAGCTTTTCCTCTGAGATCGGGAACAAGACAGGGATGCCCACTCTCCCCACTGTTATTCAACATAGTACTGGAGGTCCTAGCCATGGCAATTAGACAAAACAAAGAAATACAAGGAATCCAGATTGGTAAAGAAGAAGTTAAACTGTCACTATTTGCAGATGACATGATATTGTACATAAAAAACCCTGAAGACTTCACACCAAGACTACTAGAACTAATATTGGAATTCATCGAAGTTGCAGGATACAAAATAAACACACAGAAATCTGTGGCTTTCCTATACACTAACAATGAATTAATAGAAAGAAAAATCAGGAAAACAATTCCATTCACAATAGCATCAAAAAGAATAAAATGGGGGTGGAACCAGGATGGAGGCATGAGTAGAGCAGCGGAAATCTCCTCCCAAAACCACATATATCTATGAAAATATAACAAAGACAACTCTTTCTAGAATAAAGACCAGAGGACACAGGACAACATCCAGACCACATCGACACCTGCGAGAACCCAGCGCCATGCAAAGGGGGTAAGATACAAACCCCGGCCTGGCAGGTCCCAAGCGCCCCTCCCCCCAGCTCCTGGTGGGAGGAGAGAGGTCTGAGCAGGAGGGAAAAGGAGCCCAGTACTGCTGAACACCCAGCCCCAGCCATCCGCACCAGAGCGCAGACACATTGCACGCGCGGGGCCCTGGATACTAGGAAAACAGGGCAGCAAGAACGGTGAGTGGGTACCGGAGGCCAGCGCTGGAGGACAAAAAAAAAGCGAGAGGCCAAGTTTTTTTTGTGTGTGTGTGTGTTGTTTTGTTGTGGTGAGTGTTTTTTGAAGTCTTAAAGGGACAGGGACCCCAACACTAGGGAAACAGGGCAGCAACACCAGCAAGTGGGTATCAGAGAACGGCGCCAGAGAACAAAAGAAACGCAAGCGGCCACCTTTTTTTCATTTTTTTTTTTGTTGTTGTTTTCTTTTGGCAAGCGCTTTTTGGAAGTCTTAAAGGGATAGGGACCCCAATACTAGGGAAACAGGGCAGTAAATCCAGTGAGCAGGTGCCCGAGGTTGGCACCGGAGAATAAAGAAAAATGAGCGTCCTTTTTTTTTTTTTTTTTTTTGGTCGTTGTTTTGTTTGGCGGGTGCTTTTTGGAGATCTTAAAGGGGCAGGGCAGGACACTTAGTCCAGAGGTAGGGAATCCGGGGATCTCTGAGCACTCTAATCTCCTGGGCTGCAGGGAGCACAGAGGCCCCTTATGGAGATAAATAGCACCCCAGCTGCTCACCCTCCAATGCAATTCCATCACTTTGGAGCAGCAGCCCGAGCCAGGCCATGTCCACCGCAACAGTGGGAATAAACTCCATAGCAGCTGGGCAGGAAGCAGAAGCCCTGTCTTCACACAGCTACCCAGCACAAGCCACTAGAGGTCACTGTTCTCCCAGGAGAGGAAGGCCAAACACCAACAAGAAGGGAAGTTCTTCCAGCCGTCACTCGTCCCAGCTCTGCAAACTATTCCTATCACCATGAAAAGACAAAATTACAGGCAAACCAAGAACATAGAGACACCAGAGAAGGAGACAGACCTAACCAGTCTTCCTGACAAAGTATTCAAAAAAAAATCATGAATATGCTGACAGAGATGCAGAGAAATACACAAGAGAAATGGGATGAAGTCCAGAGGGAGATCACAGATGCCAGAAAGGAGATCACAGAAATGAAAAAACTCTCGAAGGATTTATAAGCACAATGGATGAGATGCAAGAGGCCATTGATCGAATTGAAACCAGAGAACAGGAACGCATAGAAGCTGACATAGAGATAAAAGGATCTCCAGGAATGAAACAATATTAAGAGAACTGTGTGACTAATCCAAAAGGAACAGTATCCATATTATAAGGGTACCAGAAGAAGAAGAGAGAGGAAAAGGGACGGAGAGTATCTTGGAAGAAATAATTGCTGAAAACTTCCCCAAACTGGGGGAGGAAATAATCAAACAGACCACGGAAATACACAGAACCCCCAACAGAAAGGATCTAAGCAGGACAACACCAAGAAACATAATAATTAAAATGGCAAAGATCATGGACAAGGAAAGAGTTTTAAAGACAGCTAGAGAGAAAAAGGTCACCTATAAAGAAAACCCATCAGGCTAACATCAGAATTCTCACAGAAACCATACAGGCCAGAAGAGAATGGCATGATATATTTAATGCAATGAAACAGAAGGGCCTTGAACCAAGGATACTGTATCCAGCACAACTATCATTTAAATATGATGGTGGGATTAAACATTTCCCAAACAAGCAAAAGCTGAGGGAATTTGCTTCCCACAAACCACCTCTACAGGACATCTTATGGGGACTGCTCTAGATGGGAGCACTCCTAGAAAGAGCACAGAACAAAACACCCAACATATGAAGAATGGAGGAGGAGGAATAAGAAAGGAGAGAAGAAAAGAATCTCCAGACAGTGTATATAACAGCTCAATAAATGAGCTAAGTTAGGCGGTAAGATACTAAAGAGGTAACCCTGAACCTTTGGTAACCACGAATTTAAAGCCTGCAATAGCAATAAGTACATATCTTTCAATAGTCACCCTAAATGTAAATGGACTGAATGCACCAATCAAAAGACACAGAGTAATAGAATGGATAAAAAAGCAAGACCCATCTATATGCTGCTTACAAGAAACTCACCTCAAACAAAAGTCATAAACAGACTAAAAGTCAAGGGATGGAAAAACATATTTCAGGCAAACAACAGCGAGAAGAAAGCAGGGGTTGCAGTACTAATATCAGACAAAATAGACTTCAAACAAAGAAAGTAACAAGAGAAAAAGAAGGAAACTACATAATGATAAGGGGCTCAGTCCAACAAGAGGACACAACCATTCTAAATATATATGCACTCAACAAAGGAGCACCAGCATATTTGAAACAAATACTAACAGAACTAAAGGGGGAAATAGGCTGCAATGCATTCATCTTAGGAGACTTTAACACACCACTCACCCCAAAGGATAGATCCACTGGGCAGAAAATAAGTAAGGACATGGAAGTACTGAACAACACAGTAGAGCAGATTGACCTAATAGATATCTATAGAAGTCTACATCCAAAAGCAACAGGATATACATTCTTCTCAAGTGCACATGGAACATTCTCCAGAATAGACCACATACTAGCCCACAAAAAGAGCCTCAGCAAAATCCAAAATATTGAAATTCTACCACCAAATTTTTCAGACCACAAAGGTACAAAACTAGAAATAAATTCTACAAAGAAAACAAAAAGGCTCACAAACACATGGAGGCTTAACAACATACTCCTAAATAATGAATGGATCAACAAACAAATTAAAATAGAGATCAAGGAATATATGGAAACAAATGACAACAACAACACTAAGCCCCAAATTCTGTGGATGCAGTGAAAGCAGTCCTAAGAGGAAAGAATAAGCGATCCAGGCACACTTGAAGAAGGAAGAACAATCCCAAATGAATAGTCTAACATCACAATTATCGAAATTGGAAAAAGAAGGACAAATGAGGCCTAAAGTCAGCAGAAGGAGGGACATAATAAAGATCAGAGAAGAAATAAACAAAATTGAGAAGAATAAGACAACAGCAAAAATCAATGAAACCAAGAGCTGGTTCTTTGAGAAAATAAACAAAATAGATAAGGCTCTAGCCAAACTTATTAAGAGAAAAAGAGAATCAACACAAATCAACAGAATCAGAAATGAGAACGGAATAATAACGACAGACTCCACAGAAATACAAAGAATTATTAAAGACTACTATGAAAACCTATATGCCAACAAGCTGGAAAACCTAGAAGAAATGGACAACTTCCTAGAAAAATACAACCTCCCAAGACTGACCAAGGAAGAAACACAAAAGTTAAACAAACCAATTACGAGCAAAGAAATTGGAATGGTAATCAAAAACTACCCAAGAACAAAGTACCCAGGCTGGACGGATTTACCTCGGAATTTTAAGAGACACACAGGAAGACATAATACCCATTCTCCTTAAAGTTTTCCAAAAAATAGAAGAGGAGGGGATACTCCCAAACTCATTCTATGAAGCTAAAATCAACCTAATACCAAAACCAGGCAAAGACTCCACCAAAAAAGAAAACTACAGACCAATATCCCTCATGAACATAGATGCAAAAATACTCAACAAAATATTAGCAAACCAAATTCAAAAATACATCAAAAGCATTGTACACCATGACCAAGTGGGATTCATCCCAGGGATGTAAGGATGATACATTTTAAAATAAATCAACATCATCCACCACATCAACAAAAAGAAAGACAAAAGCCACATGATCATCTCCATAGATGCTGAAAAAACATTTGACAAAATTCAACGTCCATTCATGATAAAAACTCTCAGCAAACTGGGAATAGAGGGCAAGTACCTCAACATAATAAAGGCCATATATCATAAATCCACAGCCAACATTATACTGAACAGCGAGAAGCTGAAAGCTTTTCCTCTGAGATGGGAACTAGACAGGGATGCCCACTCTCCCCACTGCTATTTAACATAATACTGGAGGTGCTAGCCACAGCAATCACACAAAACAAAGAAATACAAGGAATCCAGATTGGTAAAGAAGAAGTCAAACTGTCACTATTTGCAGATTACATGATATTGTACATAAAACACCCTAAAGACTCCACCCCAAAACTACCTGAACTAATAATGGAATACAGCAAAGTTGCAGGATACAAAATTAACACACAGAAATCTGTAGCTTTCCTATACACTAACAATGAACCAATAGAAAGAGAAATCAGAAAAACAATTCCATTCACAATTGCATCAAAAAGAATAAAATACCTAGGAATAAACCTAACCAAAGAAGTGAATGACCTATACTCTGAAAACTACAAGTCACTCTGAAGAGAAATGAAACGGGACACTAACAAATGGAAACTCATCCCATGCTCATGGCTAGGAAGAATCAATATCATCAAAATGGCCATCCTGCTCAAAGCAATATACATATTTGATGCAATCCTTATCAAATTACCAGCAACATTCTTCAATGAACTGGAACAAATAATTCAAAAATTCATATGGAAACACCAAAGACTCCAAATAGCCAAAGCAATCCTGAGAAGATTGAATAAAGTGGGGGAAGATATCGCTCCCCAACTTCAAGCTCTACTACAAAGCCACAGTAATCAAGACAATTTGGTACTGGCACAAGAACAGAGCCACAGACCAGTGGAACAGATTAGAGACTCCAGACATTAACCCAAACATATATGGCCAATTAATATTTGATAAAGGAGCCATGGACATACAATGGGGAAATGACAGTCTCTTCAACAGATGGTGCTGGCAAAACTGGACAGCTACATGTAGGAGAATGAAACTGGACCATAGTCTAACCCCATATACAAAAGTAAATTCAAAATGGATCAAAGACCTGAATGGAAGTATGAAACCATTAAACTCGTAGAAAAAAACATAGGCAAAAACCTCTTAGACATAAACATGAGTGACCTCTTCTTGAACATATCTCCCTGAGCAAGGAAAACAAAAGCAAAAATGAACAAGTGGAACTATATTAAGCTGAAAAGCTTCTGTAGAGCAAAAGACACCATCAATAGAACAAAAAGGAACCCTACAGTATGGGAGAATATATTTGTAAATGACAGATCCAATAGAGGCTTGACATCCAAAATATATAAAGAGCTCACACACCTCAACAAACAAAAATCAAATAATCCAATTAAAAAATGGACTGAGGAACTGAACAGACAGTTCTCCAAAATAGAAATTTAGATGGCCAACAGACACATGAAAAGATTCTCCACATCGCTGGTCATCAGAAAAATGCAAATTAAAACCACAATGAGGTATCACCTCACACCAGTAAGGATTGCCATCATCGAAAAGACACAACAACAAATGTTGTCAAGGTAGCAAGGGGAAAGGGACTGGGGTGGATGGGTGGGTAGGGAGGGATAAAGGGGGGGAAGAAGAAGGGGGGTATTAAGATCAGCATGCATGGGGGGAGAAAGGGGAGGGCTGTACAAGACAGAGAAGACAAGTAGTGATTCTACAACATTTTGCTATGCTGATGGACAGTGACTGTAAAGGGGTCTTTAGGGGGGACCTGGTAAAGGGGAGAGCCTAGTAAACACAATATTCTTCATGTAACTGTAGATTACAGATAACAAAAAAGATAAAACAAACAAAGAAACAGAAGGGGGATTACTCCCTGATAGGATAAAACTAACTGTAAATCAACGATTAATGCATGCTTTGAATATCCTTAATTTTGATCACTTAAATGGTGTCAGATGATCGGCTATGGATGTACACTTTTCTGATAATATTCCTTTCTCTTAAGAAAAAAAAAAAGCAGTTCCTGTGTGGTGACCTCCAATGAGTTCTACACAATGGTATAAAGGGCATGTCAAAGTGTGGACAAATGGTCTGTTTGTGTTTATACAGAGGAGCAAAGCCTAATTTGGCTACCCAGAAAATGAACTAAGATACGATATGAAGAACTTCCAATATCAGCACTCTCTGGAAGAGACATACCAGAAGATGATCATCAAAAAACCTCAACAAAGATCCAGGTGATGCTGCAGTTGTAGCTGCATTCATCCCACCCATTCCTGGACTTGCCATGGGAATGAAGAAGGAGATATCTAAGCTGGCCTGTGCATACAGTAAAACAACAAATTTGACTGGATCTGTAATGTTGGAACTCAACCAAGAATTAGGAGAAGTGCAAGTTGTAGTGCTCCAAAATCTTACAACTACAGACTATCTACTGTTAAAAGAACATATGGGATGTGAACAGTCCCCAGGAATGGGTTGTTTTAATTTGTCTGATTTCTCTCAGACTGTTCAAGTACAGTTGGACAATATCCATTATATCAAAGACAAATTTTCACAAATGCCTAGGGTGCCTAACTGGTTTTCTTGGCTTCACTGGAGATGGCTGGTTATTAGAGGTATGCTTTGGTTATGTAACTGTATTCCTATTATGTTAATGTGTGCCCACAATTTAATTAGTAGTTTAAAACCTGTACATGCTGAAGTTACTCTACAAGAAGATATGTCAAAGAAATAATCAATCTTCCCATGTTTTATTCAGTCTGCTACCTCTATAGCTTTTCTTCTTCCTTCCTAATTACAACCCTTAAATAGAATTTGTGCCTCATATCGAATTCACTGAGTATCATAACTCCTCCAAGTGGTAAAGATACCTCGAGACAAGTGCTGGGCATAGAAGCCACAGGGCATAAATCTGCAAAGAAGTAAAAAGCTAACCTTTTCAAACAATATGGCTTCTCTCTCACTTACCAACTTTACATTTCCCTGTATGGTCCCGGAAGATGACTGGTTAGCCAGAGACGGGTAAGATTCCTCAAGGGAGGAACAACCTAACACAGGCACAGTTGCAGGGGGGCTATCAGGTGAGAAATTGGGGATCAACAGAGGTGAGGCTTAGAACCTCACCCCCCTGTTTTGAGAGAAATCTTCTGCATCTGTGGATGTATTACTGCCCTTGTCTAGCTTGGATTAACACATAGTCTACAGGCACACACCTGATCATCTACATTTGCTCTTTTACAGCACTAAACTATGTTTTCTACCTTTATCTTGCATCTGCCTACCACTTCAGCATTTTATTAAAAATAAAAAAAATAATAATAATAAAGGGAGAAATGTGGGGTCCACATGTAAATCAAGTATAAAAATCAAACATGTATTCATATTTGACCTGATTGTTTATAGTTCATAATGAGTGATCAAAACCGAAAGTTTTTGTGATGACTGCCCTTGTACTGTTCACCATGTAAGAACTTATTCATTATGTAAGATTTTGTTCACCATCTAAGAACTTGTTTGTTATGCTTCAGAAGATTGGAGACTGATGAGAATTAGGCTTGGGGTGGATTAATGATTGTGCATTGAGCATTGACTCCCCTATACAGAATTTTATTGTTGTTAACAACCATTTGATCAATAAATATGAGAGATGCCCTCTGAAAAAAAAAAAAAAGAATAAAATATCTAGGAATAAACCTAATCAAGGAAGTGAAAGACCTATACCCTGAAAACTATAAGACACTCTTAAGAGAAATTAAAGAGGATACTAACAAATGGAAACTCATCCCATGCTCCTGGCTAGGAAGAATTAATATCGTCAAAATGGCCATCCTGCCCACCAAAGCAATATACACATTCGATGCAATCCCTATCAAATTGCCAACAGCGTTCTTCAGTGAACTGAAACAAATAGTTCAAAAATTCATGTGGAAACGCCAAAGACACTGAATAGCCAAAGCAACCCTGAGAAGGAAGAATAAATTGGGGGGAATCTCACTCCACAACTTCAAGCTCTACTACAAAGCCACAGTAATCAAGACAGTTTGGTACTTGCACAAGAACAGAGCTGCAGACCAGTGGAACAGAATAGAGACTCCAGACATTAACCCAAACATATATGATCAATTAATATACAATAAAGGAGCTTTGGACATACAATGGGGAAATGACAGTCTCCTCAACACTTGGTGTTGGCAAAACTGGACAGCTACATGTAAGAGAATGAAACTGCATCACTGTCTAACCACATACACAAAAGTAAATTCGAAATGGATCAAAGAACTGAATGTAAGTCATGAAACCATAAAACTCTTAAAGAAAAACATAGGCAAAAATCTCTTAGACATAAACATGAGCAACTTCTTCATGAACATATCTCCCTGGGCAAAGGAAACAAAAGCAAAAATGAACAAGTGGGACTATATCAAGCTGAAAACCTTCTGTACAGCAAAGGACACCATCAACAGAACAAAAAGGCATCCTACAGTATGGGAGAATATATTCATAAATGACAGATATGATAAAGGGTTGACATCCAAAATATACAAAGAACTCACATACCTCAACAAAAAGCAAATAATCCAATTAAAAAATGGGCAGAGGAGCTGAATACACAGTTCAACAAAGAAGAAATTCAGATGGCCAACAGACACATGAAAAGATGCTCCACATCACTAGTCATCAGAGAAATGCAAATTAAAACCACAATGAGATACCACCTCACACCAAGTAAGGACTGCCACCATCCAAAAGACAAACAATAATAAATGTTGGCGAGGTTGTGGAGAAAGAGGAACCCTCCTACACTGCTGGTGGGAATGTAAATTAGTTCAACCAATGGAGGTTTCTCAAAGAGCTCAAAATAGAAGTACCATTTGACCCAGGAATTCCACTTCTAGGAATTTTCCCTAAGAATGCAGCAGCCCTATGTGAATAAGTGAAATGCAGCCCTATGTTTATCACAGCACTATTTATGATAGCCAAGAAATGGAAGCAACCTAAGTGTCCATCAGTAGATGAATGGATAAAGACGAGGTGGTACATATACACAATGGAATATTATTCAGCGATAAGAAGGAAACAAATCCTACCATTTGCAACAACGTGGATGGAGCTAGAGGGTATTATGCTCAGTGAAATATGCTAGGTGGAGAAAGACAAGTACCAAATGATTTCACTCATATGTGGAGTATAAGATCAAAGAAAAACTGAAGAACAAAACAGCAGCAGAATCACAGAACCCAAGAATGGACTAACAGTTACCAAAGGGAATGGGACTGGGGAGAATGGGTGGGAAGGGAGGGATAAGGGCGGGGAAAAAGAAAGGGGGCATTATGATTAGCATGTATAATGTGGGGGTGGGGCACACAGGGAGGGCTGTGCAACACAGAGAAGACAAGTAGTGATTTTACAGCATCTTACTACACTGATGGACAGTGACTGTAATGGGGTTTGTTGGGGGGACTTGGCGAAGGGGGGAGCCTCATAAACATAATGTTCTTCATGTAATCGTAGATTAATGATATCAAAATAAAAAATAGAGAAAAACAAAAAAAACCAAAGTGCCTGAAGCAGCATACATACATTTTTTTTAAAAGGAAGATTAGGTCCAAAACTAGATGGAAAAATTTGAAGGTGGCCTAATATCATGGGCTAAATTTAATCTGTAAACAACACAAAGCCATTGGGCATTAGAAGTATCACAGTAGAAAAAAACAAAACAGAGTTCAATCAAACGAAAACCTTAATTCAAATATCAATTCCATCCTTTACCTGCTGTGTCATCTTGAGGGAGTTAACGAGTACCTCTGAGCTATGATGGCCCTAGATTTTTGCTTTTTGGGGTTATTGTGAATATTAAGTGAAATACAATATAGAAAAGCACTTTTGAACTCTTTCATACCATGCACTGTGATTATGTGTGTTCATAAAATCCATGAGAATATCTTTTTCAACTTAAAAGAAATTATTCTTTTTGATGACAGATTTTTAAGATGTTCTTATCCCTTCAGTTATACATAGGCTAAAATTATATAATGCATTTATATATTTCTACTCTTTCCATAAATTTCCTAGAACTCTATCCAATATTATTGTTAAATTTTTCTCTTACCTTTGAGGATAGCATATTCCAGAGTACTTCCTTTCTTAAGTAAAGTTTACACATAAAGTTTAGCTAATAATTTCAACTCCATATAACCTACCTACCTATGCCTATACTATTCCTTCTAACTTCACTGATTTTTTTCTAGTTGAAAATGATCCTGATTTTTGACATGAAATGAAAGCAGCATTTTATATTTTCACATATCAATTTTCATATTCAGAAGGAAAAACTGCCCAGCTAGGGGTCCCACTTGAAGGCAACAAAGGCTTTGCCGAGAGATGACCTCCTTGCCTTTCGGTCCCAGCTAGGTCGCAACTCAGGCATATCAAACAAAACTAAGAGCTGCCTTCATTTGAACATGAACATTGATGTATATATACAACCAACTCATTTTTTTCTGAGTGGGTTGACCTTACGCCTATTTTGCAAATATTAGATTTACATACAAAAGAGTGTTGAAGACTTGACACATGTTTTTTTCTTAGCCAAAATCCAGTTCTATCTGCTCCTCATAAGACTTTCTCTGCCACTGAACCAGTTGGCAACTGTTGGGGATATTGTCCTTTGAACAGCTGCGAGTGGCTTGTCTTTAATGAATTACAATCCTCATATTTTCAATGAAGTCATTTTTCTCTTAATATCCATTTTATCATTACATTTTCTCAGTAATGTTTAAATTTAATACATTATTTCTTCCAGAACAGCATTGCAATTATGCAGCTTGTTATTACTTTATCCACAATTAAGTTGTGGTTTCCATCCCATGATGGTCATCTAGTCTACTCTTTCTGTTCTCCTTCCTTAAAACACATTTTCTATGTGTAGCACAGTAAAACATTTTTAGGACCAATTTAATCTTCCTTGGTAGATTTTATTATTATTGCTTGTTAATACGTTAATTATTCATTTATGGAAAAAAGTTTGTCACTGAAAGCTATTATCAAATTAAACATTTCTATATGGTTTTCCACTGAATTTCTGATCTTTTAACCAATTGTGGTCATTGGCAAGTAAAACATTATTATATTACTATTCAAAAGTTCCACCTCGATATAACTACTGAATTCATATATTGCAAAGTAGCATTTCCCAGACAATGTCTCATTTCCATGTTGTGAGAAGTTTTCTATGTGGATAGCAGATGACAAGGAGATAGCCAGCTGTATATACACGAAAGCATCTACACTAAGCAAGCTACTTCCATGCTGTAGAGACTAAACTGTTGATGCTGTGGTTCTCAGATGCATAGTGTTCATCTTAGCATATGCAGAGAAGCCTAAAAAAAGTACCAATTAATATTTAGTTCACATAATCATTCTTTATAGAGCCTTAAGCTTATGATTCCTTTAAGTCACTCTTTGGGGCTGAAAATACTGTATTTGAATTCCAACTTCACTATGTTTGTGATTTTCATTAAGTTACATAAATTTTCTATGTTTCTTAATTTGGAAAATAAGGATTATAATAGTGGCTGCATTGTGGAGTTGTTGGGAAGAATCCAAGAGATGGTATTTACAAGGGTTATATAACAGTCTAGTATAAGATGAAAATGTGTTCATCCCTTTATGTAACATCTAATAGTAACACTCTCACACTCAGGCTTGGGTAGAATGTGGCATCAAACGATGGCATAAAGACTGACAAAGGTAGTTATTCCTGTATTTCCTAACAGGTGGTCTTCCAATTAATAAAATATGAGAAAAAATATTTTATAA
This sequence comes from Manis javanica, assembly GCF_040802235.1. NCBI lineage: Eukaryota > Metazoa > Chordata > Mammalia > Pholidota > Manidae > Manis > Manis javanica. The sequence continues at coordinate 120,245,783 of NC_133160.1, read as the reverse complement.
ACATAATATGTGAGGCAAATATATATTTGATGTCACGAGAAAAGTACATCACTACTTTCTTGTCACTTTTTAGTTTATAAACATTAAAAAGTTTACTTTTATGTGAGTGCTGTTTTACAGCATTATATCAGTCTTTCAGAAGTTAGAAGAACACATTATATGCAACATGTAACTTTTTTAATCAAATAAGTCTTTGGTTTATTTTTATTGGCATTCACTACTTCCCTATTCCATTCTCTCCACTCTTTCCTGTTTACAAGGTTTGATGAAAGTCAGAATCTTTGTTCCTCTACAGGTAAGATATTTTTTTCTTCAAGATTTTCTCTCATTTGATTTTAGGTAGCTTGAATATGACATGCCCATGTATTTTTAAGATCCGTTTGCTTTGTTTTCTGATTCTTTATCTTTTTCGGTCTTCTCTGAGCATCTTGAATCTGTGATTTGGGGTCTGTCATTACTATTTCTTCGAATATTTCTTCTGTCCCATTCTCAGTTCTCCTGCTGATATTCCAAATATGAAAATGCTACACATTCTGATAGTTCCCCCCCATTTCTAAGATGTTCTGTTCTTTTTCCTTAACATTTTCTCTTCACATTCTAGTTCGGGATGTTTTTACTGACTTACCTCTACAGTCAGTGATTCTTTCACTGGCTATGGTGAGTCTATAAATGAACCCACTGAATGTTACTGTGGTTTTGATTTCTAGGATTTCCTATTTTTTTAATATAGTTTATCTTTTGACCTTACTTTTTGGCCTTATATGTTTCCTAATTTTTGCACTAAAACTCTTAACATATTAGTCATAGTTATTTTATATTCTTTATCTGATAATTCCAACGTCTATATGATATCTAAGTCTGGTTTGAATGCTTGCTTTGTCTCTCCAGACTGTACTTTACCCTGCTTTGGCATTTGTTCTTTTGTTGAAAGTAGCATACGTTACATAGAGAAAAATAGGTAAACATGATGCAAATAACCCTTGAGTAAGAGGATTTGTGTTAGCCATGCTAGGAGTTGGGCTTTGTTTAATGTTTGTTGTAGTTATGGATACCAGAAGCTTCAAATTCATCTAATATCATTTTTTTTCCATCTCCTTTCTTGGCTTTGTGAATTTCCTTTGTACTGTCAGAGAGAGCCCATGCCTTGGAACTCTTGCAGCCAGACCCCGCTGTTGGAATATGCAGGGCCTCCCAGCACGGTGGTAGGGTGTGGAGGAGGACAGGCATTCGTCATCTCCCGACTGAGTGTCAACCTCTCAGCAGGCCTGCATCTTGGGAGCACTTCCTGCTTCACAAGTTTCTGTTCCTCCTCCAGGAGTATAGTTTTTCTTTTCTTACCATTTACTCTCTTCCGTGGTGTCCCAATCTATTTCATTGAGTCCTTGCCCCCGTGGTGACTGTGTTTTTGTTTCCTTCCCCCTTCCCCACTCCTTAGGTAGAACAATGTCTCAGCACCGCTCTGTGGGACACCATTCTCTCAGCAGAGGAAGCCTTTGAACTGGGGATGCATCTGGGAGGCTTAGGCCTTGACTGCTCTTCCTCTACCTCTGCCAGGCCCTTGAGGACATTTTCCTTGGCTCCTCCCTGTAAAAGCCAGTTCCTGAAGGGATGGAGATCCCTGTGACTGAGTCCCAGAGAAGTTTCTCACTCTTACTACTGCTTGTGCTCAGCCTCCAAGTGGCAGTTCACTCAGTTTACTGGTGGGATTGCCTACCTCCGTGGCTTCCAGTGGCTTTTGCTCCACCTAAGAGACCTCAGGTACTATATACCTCTGGATGTTCCTGGCTCTTTAGGTTTTTGTTGTGGCAGGTTCCCTTGTGAACTCAGTCCTTTAGGAGCCCAAGAAAAATTATGGATCTTCAATTTGTTTCTTTTCTTTGTTGTTGTTGTTGTAACCCTATTTTGTTCACACCACCAGAATCCCCATCTTTCATGATTTCACATGTAAAGGTATTATCAAGTAAACTGCCTTTCTTTAATGGAATTTGCACTTGAAATTTAATTCTTTGAGTAGCTATAAAGCTTGGCTTTTGCAGTATATAAACTATTAAGAGGTCACTGGAAAAAGAGCAACTCTTGATTTATTTTCTTTTCCTACCCCAACTTCCTTTCTTCACAGTATTCAATATTCAAAAAGAGAGAGAGAGATGCCAGTCAATTCCTGTTACTTCTGAATCTTTCAGTGACTAACATTGAAGTGAGGTATTCTACTGTTCCTTATTGAGTTGAGTGATGAATACAAAATTGGTTTTGAAACTGATGTCTGGCCAACATAATCATTGGAAATGCAAAGGCATTAATTTGATACATGGCTGGTGCTGCAAGCTCATCTAAAATAGCATGTTCCAGAAGACGAGTTAGAGAAGAAGAAACAGTCTGTGTAGACTCTGTCATCATAATTCATCATGTTGTCCTGGACAATTAAAGGACAGTTCTGTTATTCTTTGTTTCTTGCATTAAGATCTAAGTCAACTAGTCTATTTCTCTGGAGTGCTTTTTGATAAATCTTCCCTAACAGTTTCAATTTACTTCTGTCCACTAAGCCAAGCAAATATTTACAATGCAGCCAACTTGAGAAGTAGAAAGGTAGTGGGTAAATTTGTCCATGGATGATATTAGTGTAGGACTAATAGAAATTATTCTATTCTCTGTAATGATTGGAGTTGAGGGATGTGGTAAATTGGGAATATTTAGCAGAGAAGAAAACTGGTAGGTGATTCATATCACCTACTTCAGCAAGAGATCTGACTAAAAATCATTCAGTGATTCCTAAGAGCCAACTAGAAATAGTCCCACTATAATTCTAAACAATTTTCAGAAAGTTTCTAACTTTCCCAGTTAGGTAGATGACAATTGTATCTTCTTTTTGTTCTTTATTCATTATATCTGTATTGCTCTCTAACATGAAACAGTCTTTCTATTTGAGCCATACTCTCTTTTTAGAAGGCCAAAAGATAATAGAAACATATTATTTCAGACATGCATAACAATTGTACTTATATATGTGAAGAAAATATTCTTCATTTATGACTCACCAAGTTTATCCATGAATATCCATAGACAGCCCCTATCTGATAAGCCCACCATGGTTAAAAGATATATTTTAAGGACAGTCTGGCAATTATTAGTGAACTTAAGTTAGGGAAACAACCTAGATAATTCTGAGGTTACATATGGCCATTTTTTAGATTATCAAATTAAGGTGCAAGCATAAATATTTAACTTCAATAATAAGATTCTTATGTAAAATAAATATACTTAGATCAAATTCTCTATTAGGGAATAACTCAAGATTGGAAATTGAGTTATTCTGCCAGATCATGATACTCTTATGCACCCTTCCCAAGCTATCCTGTTTCATGGATGGATACTCAGGATATGGAGTCATAAATCAAGAAAGAAATAGGTAGTTTTTAATATACAGTAATTAATTCCTATGCAATTTTTTATTCCACATAAAGAGCTATAGGAAATTCAATTTGGACGAAGTGTACCACCAGATTTTTTTCTATGGTGAAAGTAGGAAGTTTTGTTTTACGTTGGTAGGAAATTGAGTGCTCATTTAAAAATATATAAACTAAAAATGTGTAGTCTTAATTAAATGGTGCTGCCATGGACAACTCCATAATCCTTGCAAAGCTTTTCTAAAAGTCTTTCTAAATTGCATATCATGCTAACAATGACCTAGGCAAAAAAATTATTTCTATTACAGAAATGTATGATATCAAGAACCCATTCTCAGTTTGAGATTTTAAAGTAAGCATTAAGATATGAATAAACATGAGTGATAGATTGAGTTGCCTAACAGCCAGCCTCAAGCAGAAAAACCAACTGACTTGAACAAAGGATCTCAGCAGAGGGAGATTTATGTTATTCAGCTGAATTACACTCCTTTATAGACTGCTGCGGATGGCTGCAGGAAAAGCACCCATCTATCCAATTTAAATAGACTGCGTGCTAGTAGTATAGATATACCATTAATTCATTGTCGGGAATTGCTATAGGCATAGAAATGGCTTTGTTCTCTGACAGTCTCCCTCATTTTAAACAGAAATGCCATTTACCAGAGTGTCAAATAAGTAGGGACCATATAACACTATAATCAAGTTGCAGTGACATTACATATTTTAGCCTCAATATTGAAAATGCTTAAGTCAGCAGAGACTTACAATCTACAGAACTCTGCTGACCCCTGACAGCCACATGTAATTTACCAGGTGGTTATTGTCTTCTATGTGTTAATAATAATACTGGTATCTTTAATTTGTGCTCTATGTTGTAGTTACAGTGCTGATACTCTTTTCTATAGACTTTCTTTAATTTTTTTAAGCTTGTGAAATACATATCATTTTCTTAGATTTAGGGATAATAAAATTGCACATGAGAGGTTAAATGAATCTTTCAAGTTTATACAACCAGGAAATGATAAACCAAGAGTTCAACTACAGATATCCTGACACCAGAGCCAATATTCTTTCTATGGCACTGAATCTGGTATTCTGCAATGGAGTTAGGATAAATGGAGTATAGTATGTTCTAAGTTGTAAGTAAAGAATTCATACAAACAACTATAATAGGAAAAATGGCTACAGGCATTAAGTATGGCTACTTTCTTGAAGCATATCTAGTGTCTTTTGTTACTCATCAAGTCATAGCATAAATGGGTAGTGTTGTCTTCAAATGACCCATGGGCAAACTTCCCTCAATAGCTTGGAATAATTAGAATCCAGGCCTTAATTGTGAATATTAACAGAAATTGTGTTCAATCCCATGTTACTAAATATATGCCAAATTATTTACAGGTTGGTCACACTACCTGTGTGAAAACCTTTTACATTTCTTTTACATATAGAGTCTGGGGTGAATGGGAACATATTTAGCTCAGTGTTCAGGCACTGAAGTTACTAGTTTGGAATGTTTCTAATTTTTAAGACAAAAAAGAAAACTTTAAACAGCGTATATTAGAAAAGATATAGAGATTACTGAAATGTTTTCAAATAATGAGTATGAAGTTTGATATCCATAAAAATGTACATTTCCTAAAAATTGACAGATCAACTACTTTGCATTTTAAGCTATTAATGATTCAGTATCTGCTTTTCCAATTCAATGGGCAGCGTATCATCTTCACTCCACTCTCCCATCACAGGGAGACTTATCTGTCAACATTTAACAGCACAGACAGACACCCCTCCACCTACAGTTTCAGTCTCAAATAACTCCATATTAAGGAGGAAGTATCAACACTTGAATCCAAAGCCTCATTTAGGACACACCACAACCAGAATGATGAAACAATCCTGTTGTAGATGATCAGTGGATTGGATAGAAAAAAACACTTTTTCTGCCCAGTTAAGCTACAATCTCAAGGTAACCAGATGCTTTGTACATCAATAGACATTCCAGTGCCTAATAAAAACAGACAGTCTAGTTAGAATTTAAGGGGAATGACTTCATTTTGAAAAGAGACAACAGGAACAAGGTTTAACACAGGTTCATCAGAGGGCAGAAACAATTTGGTTTTCTTTTTTTTCCACTGCAATCTTATATATAGCCTATATATCATAATACATAACTTTGATATTTTTTATCAACAAAACATAAGTGCATTCAATAAAACATTAACATATTATTTAAATTGAACACATCTCTCAAAAATTTAAAAGAAATTTCCAAAACTTTGATTATTAAGAGTAAACCAAATACACATATCCTGTTCTTTTTCATTTTAACAAATCTCTGTAATCTCTTTAACTCTTCTACTTATTCCTAAGGCTGAACCCAAGCAATTTACCTGTATGCTCTGAAATTTTTAATTCAACAAGTATCTCTCAAATATTTTTATATGCCTACTGTGCCAGGTACTTGAGAAATTTTTTTCAAAATAAAGCTTCTTCTAGGCCCTCAAGAAGCTCACATTATTAATATAAGAAGACGTGTCCATCAAATAATACAAGGAAAAAAATGTGATCACATTTCAACTTTGTGAGAAAGAAAGTGTAATGAAAATTACTCAGGAGGGGGATGAAATGGAGAACACTGAAATCGAATTTTTCTCCCAAATTGACTACTCTTTATCCTATTTTCTAGGCAAACTTTCTTTGCTTTGCTACCCACACTATACATACATTCAAGGAAAGTAAAGGATTTAAAGTCTTTCTCTAAGCTATAAAAAGGTAAGATTGGTTTGCATACACATATGTGCGCACACACATAATTCTGCAATTATATATGTATGATTGGTTGATCATTTCTGTAGTATATTAAATCCCTTTGTAGTATATTCTGTAGTAAGTTCTGTAGTATATTAAGTGCTACTATTCACCAAAGATAATCACAAGTTTCCTGAAAATAGTGTGAGATAATTTTTAATTATCATGAAATATAGGCTGAAAATTACTTTCAAAGTTAATTTATTTCCTGGTATCTGTAATTCATGATGGCACAAATGTAACATACCATTTTATTATACACATGTATAATCTAATTTATATGTACATATATCTATATATGTGTTTACAAGTGTATATGTATGTGTGTGTGTATATGTGTGTTTGCATGTATGCATGTGTTACTTTATTCTGAGAGACTAATTCTTCACTTAATCTTAGAGACCAAAACATCATCTAAAGGTCTTGATGTAATGTAAATCAAAAAGTAAAATAACATAGTAGTAAATTAACAATGGGCAAAACTCATGGGTAATCTTTTATCACAGCTAGTTTTTCAATTAACACAATTGTAACTATCATTGCCATCTTCCATATCATCTTCACTAAATTGAACCTCAGAAGTAAAAACCTCTCTTTTTGTTCTTTGGTGTTAGCAACTCTTTGGAAGTAAATTAAGTAAACATGAGCCTTGAGCATTTGATAAATATGTATGTCTTATTCCTCCTTTCCCAATGCTTTTCATCCAGCTGCAGCTGGGAACCAAGCAATAAATACTATTTATTTATTTTAATAGTATGCTTAGTGGAAGTATTACCAATATTTCCTAAGCTTAAAAACATCCCAAATGCATTTTACTGTTTGGCTCAGCATTTTCATAGTAATTTACAACTTAAAAAGGGTAAACTCTATTACTCTATGTCAAACCAACAACGGGGTAAGTGCAGAATGTTACCCTCTGATGTATGACCAAATTTATTGCTGCAGTCATTAGTACATATTGATTCTGTTCATAACAATCCAAAGGGAATAGTAAACCTATTAGGCCAGTGTTTGGTCTTTCTGAGAAGAGCCAGGCTTGACACTGCCAAGCTTCAAGTGATGTCCAATTAGTTCAGCCATCAATGCTGCTCTGTTTCTTTTGGTTATTAGTAATATGACTAGTCAGTGACACTAACTTCAAGACTTGTATCTAACAATCAAATACAAACATCACTGCCCATCTGCAAAGGCAACTTCACTCAAATGCCTTTTGAAGTCAGGCTTGTTTCACATGGAACCATTTGTTTACTTCTGTTTGTCTTCAGTAAGAAATAGCATTCAAATTTACAATACTGCTATGCCCTAGGTAGTTTCTTGTAGGCTCATTTATTTATATATCCTTGGCTTCAAAATTTTACATTCATATTAACTTGGACAGACTACCATTAAGTCCTGGTAAATATTTGGTAGTCAATTTTCAGAATTTGTTTTCTCTTTATAATAGGAAATCATTGTACATCTTAAATATATATAGTTTTATTCATCAGTTATACCTCCACAATACCTCAAAAAGTCCAAAACAAACAAACAAGAACATATGGGACTTCAGGTTTCTGCCATCAGAGGGCTGTTTACCCTAACTCAAGGTGTTACAAGCTGAATTGTTTCCCCTCAAAATTCATGTGTTGAATTTCCAACTCTCAGTATTTCAAAACATAACTATATTTGAAGGTATGGTGTATAAAGAGGTGAATAGGTTAAAAACGAGGCCTTTCAGGTGCAGCCCTCTTCTGATATATACCTGGCATGACAAAAGGGGCACCTGTGTGTGCTCAGAGGGACACCGTGTGAAGAGGCAGGAAGAGGGCAGCCATCTGCAAGCCATGAAAGAGGCTTCAGAGGAAACAAACAAGACACACATACACACACACAAAAACAAATAAGAATTCATCTTTTTCACAGCTAGTATCTCTATCTTTCCCTTTCTCCATCCCTCCCCCTGTAAAGGAGCGCAGAGAGCATTAAGAGTCAGGAAAAAGAACTAATAAAACTTAGCTAAACCTTAACAGCAGACCATTCCGGAATAGTAAGAGATTCAATGTCTAAACTTAAGAGAGAGACCAGATCAAAGGAAGAGAGAGCGAGAGGCCTGCTAAGGGCTATTTGAATCCTAGTTTACTAAATCCCCATGGTTTACAACCCTGATATCCACCCTGGCAGGGCCCTTGCTTATTTTTATACTGCTTCTCACTTTAGGTCCCTGTATCTTAAACCGGCTAATAGCCTTTGTTAGGGAAAGAGTGAGTGCTGTTCAGGTGCTAATGCTGAGACCGCAGTATCATTCACTCACACAGCAGGAAGAAACAAACATTCCATGATTGGAATGGTCAAAGGAAAGTGGGGAAATGTAGAATCTAAGCATTAGTAAGATTAGTAAATTAGCATAAGCATAGCCATCTTAGAAACCTAGAAACCATTTTCTGAGAGTGTGACTCAGAGGAAAAAAAAACAAAAAAAACAAAAAAAACAAACCCTGGGCCTGGGTAAGGCCTTGAAAAACAAGTTAATCATGAGCACTGGGTGGTGGGCAGCTGTGACCCTTGGTCAGCTAACCTTGGTCAGTAAATCTTACATACCAAGCTTATCGTGCAGAACCTCCCTAACCATTGAGGAGTAGTCTTACCCTGCCCTTGCTTAACCCCAGGATATATGTCTTGCAAGAATAATGTATAGTTATAGAAAATTGCTATGAGTTAAGTGCTTTGAAATTGCTATATAAACCCTTGGCTCGGAGTGCTCGGGGTCCTTGTTGAGACCCGCTGCATCGGGCTGACTTGGACCTCAGCTAGCTAGCTGAATAAAGACTTTGCTTGAATTTACATCTCTATGCCTGTGTAGTTTGTTCTCTGGGGAAGCCTCGGAAGCCTGGACCCTAACACCCCCATCTCTCAACTTCTCTCTCCCTCCTTGGTCTATCTTTTTTGTAACAGGGGTCTCAGCCAAGAACTCAGAAGAGTACTTGAGGGAACATCATTCTCCCTCCCCTGTACCTGATGAATGCAGACACACACAACAAAATTCTTCCCCCCACTGACTCTCTTGATCATAGACTTTAGCCTCCAGGTTGTGAGAAAATAAATTTCTGTTGTTTAAGCTAAAAAATAAAAAAGGGAAATCAAATTGTAGCCCTTTAAAGAGAGGGCAGATCCTGCTACCATTTCTACACCAAGAAAGTCTTCTGCCAATCTTGTTTTCCTAAAGAGGGAGAATATTTTTCTCACTGTTAATATTAGGAATGTTAGGTAGAAAGAAAGACATGATCAGCCAGAAAAGGGGAAGATAAAGCTCAAAGAAAAAGCTGCCCAAACTCCCTCCTTCACTCGAGTGAAGACAACAAAGGCTTTGCAGGGACATAACTTCCTCCCCAACCAGATCCCAACAGACGGAACTAGGAATGGCCCAGATCACACACAGCTCAGACTGGGGAAAGGACCTGTGCACTGAGAGGGATGACTGCATACTGCAAATCAAATAACCCCACCTTGTCAAAGAGGTGCTTCCTAACTATAATACAATATATAAGCCTCCTGCCTAGCAGATGGAGGCCTTTGTCTACCTTGACTCTGGCCAGCTCCTCCCTTGGAGTGGATTCAAATGAAACTTTCTGTCTGCCCTGCTATGGTGTCTCTGCCTTTCAATTCTTTGTCGCAGAATGGACAAGGACCGAGGAGAATGAACTCAACTCCTAACAGTAAGATTAAAGAACATTGGGACACCTTTCCTAGTGGGCAAGTTTACAGAGTTGGGTTTGCTTAGTGATACCTAAACATGAGCTTTACCCTTTCACTTGCATTGTCATACGGCCAATGAGAAGATAAGAGTTATTAACATTCATATTTGGACTTAAGGAGACTTAAGTCACTCATCTGCCTTTGGGCTGAGACATGTGCATCAAATCCAGTTTCACAGGGCTCTTAATTGGCACCATGAAGTACACTCGTGCCTCCTAGCTGGTATCATTCCTTATATGTAATGAGCCCACAGACTCACATAATGAGAGAGCAACTAGACCAAGGGAAAATTAAGATTTTTTTTAGTTCCCTGTCATAAAATTCATAATATATCATATAATTAAAATGTGACCTAATCCCCCCAAACAAAACAAATTCCCAAATCCATAACTGAGACAATTTAAATGTAAATAATATAATATCTTTTATCCAGGGGCATGACAATGTTTCAAAATACAATCCTTTAGAATAGTCAGGGGATGGCAAACCATGTCCTGTAGGACAAATCCTGCCTGCACCAATTTTTGTAAATAAAGTTTTATTTGAACACAGCCATGCTCATTAGTTTCTACATTTTATGCCTGCTTTGCCTTACAAGGGACAATTGACTAGTTGAGACAGAGACCATATATCCCAAGAAAGACAAAAATTTTACCATCTAGCTCTTAACAGTAAGTTTGCTGATCCCTGGAATATGTCATACTATATAAATGGTACATATTAAAGTCTGGAGAACAGCCCTAATTCACTAAACTTTAATGGATTGAATTATGAATCTAGTATAAATCTTTCATGTGAATTTTATAGATGTTGGTGGGAGGTGAGGCAACTCTGCCTTAGAGATGAACCTGGATCTTTCTTTTCTCTCCCTTCCTTCATTCCTCCTCCCCTCTTTTCCCCGTTTTTCTCCTCTCCTAGATGTAAAAGGAGATATGATACTAGCAGTAACAATCCTCCTTGAAACTTGAAGAAATGGCCACCACTGCGGGCAGAGACAACCTCCTTCTAGCATGTTAGCAAAGCAGTCTCACTCGGCATGCCTCAGGCAGCTAGTCCCAAATGGATCGCCCACATGCTGTTACACACTACCCAGTACATTCTCCATCTTATCACTCCATTCACTCTAGACTAGAATGAAACACCTAAACAAAAGCTTATTTAAGTAGGAGTCACTGCCATTTTCCTTTTCGTGAGCTCATTTGCAAGTCCATGAGATGACTAATTTGTGAACTTAAACATTGCACAGGCTATCCTACTGAACTGCAACTTTGGTTCAAGTTTGATTTATCATTTCACATTACACAGCCTTAGTATTTTTTGCAGAAGAAGAAATGCAAGATAAAGAGAGCTAGGAAGAAATGAAGAAGATGAAAGGTGGTAATAAGACTAGTAAGAATGCTACAGCTATAGTTTTAAAAAAAAGTTCCTGCAAATACAGAAGAAATAATTACTTCTTCCCTTGCAAGATGTGGCATCAATTTTTGATTTTTTCAAACTAAATTAAGTCATAGACAATTTGTCTTTTCTCTGCTGCATCTTTGGATGTTTATTTTCCTACAGAGTTATATTAAGTTCTTGAATCATTTAATTTTGAATAAACCCATTATGTCAGTTTTCATTACAGTGGTGTATATGCATAACAAATTAAACTAAAGAATCAAAAGAGACAAACACAGACATGATACCAAGTAATAGTCCCTACAGAGCTGGTTAGAAGTTTGGTCATAAACATTTCCAATGTGAAAGAGCAGGGAGGTTGTTAATCACGAACTCCTTAAATTCACAGTCAAATCTTACATATTTAACCAGGCTCTTTCCCTACTTACTTAGTCTTAACATTGAAAGAAGATTTTTCAGTGTGTAAAAAGTGTGGAGTACCTTTATTTGTAATAAGCTATTGTAAGTGGTAGTAATTGGTTCAATAACTTCTAAATGACAAAAAACAAATCCCAATTCTTAAGTTAGTTAAGTCATATGAGAAGTGCTTAAATTCTACCTTTACTAGCTCTTTGAAAATTGATGCATGAATATTATAATTTAAAGCATTCTCTTCTGTATAATCCAAATATGTCTCTGCGATCACGTTTATCATTTAAATCATGATAGGCCTGTACCATTTAATGCTTTAAATGTACTCATAGGCTTCCAAAGGGACAGGGGAAGGGAGAAAAGGAAAGGTATTATTTAACTATGGACAGCCTTCATTAAGATGGAAAATGTTAGAATTCAAAGCCAACTTATTCCCACTGTGTATTTGGAAACCATACTGTTTTTGATAAATACATTTTCAAAAACAAAAGTAGGTGTGTATTTTAGGAAAAATAAAAATATTCCATCTGAGTTCTTTTCACAACTTTTTCTCCATTACACCTCTGCGATATAGTATGTATGGGAAAAAAGAAATAAAATAATATTTATTAATATTCCTCATGAAACTTATTTTCAAATGAAATTAGATTTACAAATAAAGTGTCAAATAATGTAAAAATTCTGAAAAGCTCTCTTCAAACATTTTAGAAGTCACTTTTTTGAGCTGCTTAAACACATCTTATCCATCTGTTGGTTCAGTATGGCATCTTCCAGGACTCTGACATAACATTTACACACCATCTCAATTTTACGTTTAAATATGTTGATGGTGCCCCATAAAGGGACACCAGTGTACAATGTAACTGGTACCACGTGAGGAATCCAGATAACTCTCCTATCATCCCATTTCAGGTGCCCCAAAACTCTGTTAGCTCTTACTGCATTCTTAAAGAGTTGACATGCTGTACTGAGCCAGAAGGAACCTATATTGTGATAGCCCATTTACATTCTCCTCTTTTTTGAAAGAAATATGTTTCTGCTAACCCCTCATATTCGAATATATATATATATATATATATATATAGGCATATATAAAATCTATGTTATAAGTGAGAAAGCTATCACAGTTTCTTCTTTGTTGTCCAATGCCAAAAACAGACAGCATTCTTCTAAATACTGTGTTGTTGCTCAAACCTACAAGTAATTTTGAAGAAAAATTTATCTCTAAATATGTAATTAATTTTATTCTTCACTTTCTTCTCTCAGAGTTAATTGAAATGTAGCAGGTACAATATAAATGGCCAGCAGACTGAAATTCTTCAGCTATTATCTAGTATGACTGCCAGACCACCATTATTATGTTAACATGTACTAGAGCACAGAACAGAGTAAGAAGAGATGAGGATTTATTGGGGGACAAATAGAAACTAAATAGAAGTGAAGTATGTGTGAACTACTTTTCTGTTATTTCTTTTAATGCCCAGTAGTAAAAACCCCTCTGACACAGCTAAGTAGCAAATATGAGGCCTATTATAACTTATTTCCTTAAAATCTCCCAACCTACTTCAGATAAATACCCAATAAATATTATTACTGATAATCATTTAAAATACTTAAACACCAATAAATAAAAAACTAGAGTAAGAAATAGGCAACATGTGAAAGAATTGTTCAGGCCTTTCTGCTTTTCTAAACTCAGTCATTGCCTTCCTGGCCCATAGTGCATAGCAGAGTCTTCCTGGCCAACTGGACTCTCTCGGTCCTGCCTTTCTTTGGCCAGATTTGCTCTTGCTGGTGTGTTTCAGTTCCTCTCCCATTTCCAAGCGAGTTACTGGCATCCTCAAAATCCTAATTTGAATCTATGTGTGTCTTGAAATTGAAAGATAAGACTTCTAGAAGGTATTTAAGTAAATTCAATTTATGCTCTGCCTCTTGAAACTCCAAACAACTCTAAATTAACATCTTATATGGCAGAATGTAATTACAGGGGAAAGTCAGCTTTCAGGGGGCATTGCTCTTAGAACTATACATATGATCACATAAGTAATGACTTGCCTTGAAAAAGTACAAAGTGCTGAGCTGTCCTTGAACCATATGGACAATTTCTCTCAGCAACGACCTGAAGACAACAATGTGTACTCTGAAAGGGGACTGCCATAATTTTTAATCTGACTGACTTTCTGATCAGACAAAATATAAATCATTTAATCAGCTCACAACTGAACATCAGGTACAACTAGTATAAATTCTCCTTCATAAAAGTTTCATCAAAACTGGGGATGGCTGCACTGCCTTATCTTTTGTAGAGAAATTACAGCCTAAGAAGACTGGCTGATAGCCCTGTGTGACTGATAGGCTGGGTGGGCGGCCTTCATGCCGAGGGGCCCGAATCTAAATGGTCTTTGCAGTCACGTTCATATTCCCCTTAAAATAATGCTTTGCATCATTTACTGCAAAGGAAAAGCCAACTAACAATTGGTTTTTTTGTTGTTGTTTGTTTTTTCTGAAAACTCAGCTCCATCAATTTATGGCTAGCAAATGAATTGGCAGACATAATTTTCAACACAGTAATGGTTTTTCAAAAGCCAACACGACCGTATGAATAGCAAGAAGACTGAAGAGAATGATAAAGCTCTACATAGCTTCATCACTGACATTTATAAAATGAATGTCGTTAAATTATGTGCTGTTATCTGCAATTTTGTCTCTGATCTATAACATCTATGGATCTATAAGGTAGAAAATGACTCCAACTAAATGAAGAAAATGTGGGTTCAAAATTTCCTTAATAAGATCACTGACTTACTTGCCTCTTTTGCTTTTGTGATATTAAAACTGACACCATGGAAAGAAGTCATCTAAAGTATCATAAGAACTACTCTGAGTGAGAAGGGACAGTGAGAAACTCCTGACCGAATGACTAAAGCATCCTGTTATGGAACATTTGTAAGGTAAGTGATATTCTCTCTCTCAAGTACTGATCACATCAAGAACTAAGACATAAACCAGTGTTAACAAATAAACAGGTAAGTTAATTTTAAGAAACCTAATTTTCAGTAGGCTTGTATCACCCTTAATGTACTTCAGTTTAAAAGCCCCATCATTTCATACCTTCAAATCAATAAGTATACAAATTGCTTTACATTCTAATCCCATGTAGTTTAATTTAATGTGTTTTTGCTCAATTAAAATAAAAGTCAAATTGGGTCAAACAGGTACAGAAATTTGATTCAAATATTAAAAATTCAGTTGAAAAGACTGGTGATAAGGTAAATGTTAAACAATATATGTCCCAGGAAGTAAGACATATATATTCTGAAAACTATCAACATGCAATCAATTAAAATTCCTTAACACAAATCAATACAATGTCTCAAGTAATACTGGCCACAGATGAATGGTTTTAAGAGAATAATCATTCCAGCTGATAGCAGGGTGACCTTTCTCCTCAGATGGAAAAGTAGGCTACCAGATTATTACAAACATGTGACAAAGGGAAAAAAAAAATAATCCATGATTAAAATGTTAAACAGGTGGAGCTACCAAATAAAATATCTCTTAAAACCAAGAACAGGGTAAGTTCTAATCCAGCAGCCCTCATAAAGTCAAGCATAATCAAGTTCTCAATCATGAAATCCAATCAATTGTAAAACAGCTTCCACTCTCATATCCTGTGTACCACTTACCAATGAAACATCATTAAGTCATAAGGAAAGTAAAATTCTGAGGTTGCCTTCCAAAGGCAACTTCATACTCAAGTCTCAAGTGTGTGCAGCTACTCCATAATCCATAAAACCCATATTCCAACATTTCTCCATAGGTTCTTTCACAGTTTTCTCCAACTTTAGGGATCAGAGGAGTTGCCTGAGGATTGACTCAAATGTCTTCCTAGCCCTGAGTGTCTTCCCGGAGATTTGAATCAGTTGGCCTAGCCTGGAGCCTGTCTTTCCTCCTCACACAGCTTTTCAAGAAAACCTGATAGAGATTTAGTGATGTTGCTTTAAGTCCCTGTAAACACTAGTTTAAAAAAAAATACAATAAAATACCCTCAAGTAACAACACACTCTAGAAGCTTATTGTTTTTGACTAGGTGGATGAGGCAGTAAAAACTGATTTGAAGGAGAAAATTTACAACTTCTGATTCCTGGTGCGCTTGGTCACAGTGACTGGGAAAAAGTGAATCCAGCACTTTTCGGATGTCAAACAGTTTGTACTTGATTTATGTTTTTATTTCAGGAGGATAAAAAAACACTTCACTGAGAGTGATGTTACTGGGCTGTTGGCCTTATTTAGCCTGGAGTTTATAGTCCATCATCTTCGTCTTCACCATAGAGTCCATATGTGACAGCCCCAAGGAACTGTCATTTTCCTGGAAGTTCTGGGTCTTTTCTGGTCAGTGTTTTCCCCTTTTTCTCAATTGAAATGTTTCACCATCCAGCCAATTTCATATCCTGGAAATCTCTAAGAGCAAATTAATTTCTTAAATTCTTTAATGTTGCTGAAATGCATCAATTAATGAAAAGAAGTCTGTTCATAGTCCTATCACCCTTACCCATTTTCTTAGCAATTGACAGGCTACATTGATTTTGCCCCCCAAAATTTCTCCATTTCTTGAAAACTATCAGCCTGGTTCAAACTCCATTATCCCACACTGTGCGCTCACTTGCATATCTGCAGATCAAATCACAGAACCACATAAAGGCCCCTTGGTGACCTCTTTCCCTATTTAAACTTTTTGGTGGCATCACATGCTCTTAAGACTAAAGAAAAGATCCTTAAGGTGTGCATATAGCCTTTTATGGTCTGGTGCCCCCTCTCCCCCATTTTCACTTGAACCTCTTACTCTGATTCCATCCACCCTATTGCAACTGTGTTCATGCCAGACTATATTCTGCATCTTTCTTGCCCACTGTGCTCCTTCTTGATCATTCCTGTCACAGGGTCTTTGCACATTATTTTTCCTCTCTGTGATGCCCTTTGCACTCAGCATCCTATGAATGCTTATGTATCTTTCATATTTTAGCTCAAGTGTAACTTCTCAGGGGAAGCTTGCCTCTCCCCTAAAGTCAAATCAAAATATGATAGGAAGATATACACCATGTAGTTTCCTTTGTAGCTTGCCACAGGTAAATGTTACATTTTTTAATGCTTCCTTCGCCAGAGAAGGGAAATACTGCTTTTGTTTTGATCATCTGGAGAGAAGAGACATAGATTTAAGCTTTTGTTCGGGACCTGTAGATAAAGAGAGCAGCTGAATTCTCCTCTTGAAGATGAAATGAACCACATAAAGGAATTATCCTCAGTGCAGTACTGCAATACAAAGTAAGTGAAAGGCTAGCTTTGACTGGGAGGATACAGAATCAAAGTTGGTTTCTCATTGTGTTCTTAGGAAATGGAGGTAGAAACGTGGCTGATAATAGTAGAAATTACAACAAGGTAAGATGGTGAAATCTAAGGTGAAAGTGTAAGAAAAGAGTTCAGCAAATGTTGATGGTCACAAGACAATTGAAGAGCAAGGAAGTTACTCAGCTTTTAGACCCATTTGTGATGATAATGTTGGGGTGGTAACCACATTAGGTTCAATAGGTGTCCAGATTTTCAGGTAAGAATATAAGATGTAAAGGTGTAATTGTGTCATATTCATATTTACCTATCAGGAATCTATAATATATCCAGGAACTTAGCACATGTTTGAGAAATGGTTATTGATTGAGGACTGAATGTACACAGTGTAGTCCCTCAGGTCGTACTGGGTAGCCGTGGACACAGGCCTGTAAAAGACAACTGGAGATACACTGTGGGGGTTTTGGCTGTCCAGACAGATTACACTTTATTTGATTTCAATATTGAGTCATAAAACATTTTTGAAAAATGAGTAACATTTTAAAGAAATACTTTTAGAAGATTTATTTCTTCAAAAGCAAGTTGCATTCAGGGAAGATTGAAACAAGAGTTTTCAAGCTTTAAGCATCATTTTTATCAGGGAAAACTACTCATCTGAGGCAAAAACACAAGGAAGGGGCTAGAGAACTGAAATTTGCCAATTTCTTTATGACATTACACACCCTGGGAACATTTTCTGATTTCCTTCCCGTTCTCAAAAATGTTTTCATCCACATTTTTATATAAGAAATGTGAGGTTCAGACATGTTAAATAGTGAAAATCACATAGAGAGCAAGAAGACAGGATTTAACTCCAACTTTATTCCAAAGAACATATTATTTCTATTGTAAGAAAATGTACATTCTGGGAAGCACCCATTTCAAGGAAACTGATTAGAAGACTTAATGGCAAAGTTTTGAACATTGGCGTAGATGAAGTCTGTCATGAATTCACTTCCCATAGAGACGTGGAGGCCACTTTGCCTCCCCTGGAATCTGTGTTGGACCTGTGACTGCTTTGGACCAATAGGATGGGGCAGCAATGACACTGCGGACCCCCAAGGCCAGGTCATATGCATCAGAGCTTTCTCCAAGTCTCCTGGAGCGTTCACTCTGGAGGAAGCCAGCCATCCCGTAAAACATCTGACTCTGCTGAGATCACCACGGTTCAAGCTCTCCCAAGTCCCTGAAGAGACCCTTCCAAATGAGACGCCATGCGGAGAGAGAGCAAGGCCACAAAGGCTCCAGGAAGGGAAGAAACATCCTTGCAAGTGAATTTTCCAGCCCAGCCACCCCAGCTGCTGCCACGAAGGTCAGGCACAGACAGCCTGGCTGGGTCCTTCCCTGATACCTGACCCCCAAAACTGTACTCAAAATAAAATAGTTGTTTTGACCTTCTCTGCCTTAGGGTAAATTTTTGAGTAGTAATACATTAACTGGAACAACCAGGGATAGCAAAAGTCACAATACTGCTATTAACTACTTTTAAAGGACATATCAAATGATTTGAAGATATTTGCAAACATTGAGCCTTACATGGAAAATCAATGATTGATGATATGTTAAATCAGATTATTCCAATAAGGTAAGTGACATACACACACACACACACACACACACACACACACAAAACCCCCAAGCAAACTTAAAAAGCAAAAGCAGGTGAAAATGCAATGTGAGGAGAAAGGGAAGTTCTAGTAGTCAGCACTAATCTATCAAAAAGACTCATTCTGGTATTTGCAGTGCTTTATCTCAAAGGGGCATTTTCTAAAATCCACCTCACCTCTGTGGGAATCCTTTAGCCCTAGTGACCCACCTTCAGTGTCTGACCCCACAGTTAGGTCAGTTAAAATCAATTCTCAGTTAAAAATCAACCAACAAGGAGAGACTTAAAGGAAAGGAGAGAGAGATTTGACAAGGGTTTTATTGAAACCTCTCTGCACTTCACACATTTTGGGCCTAGAAATGTAATAAGCATTTGCTGGTTATCCTGGGAAAAGCTATTTTCTCTCTTCTCAGCTAGACCAAAGAATGAGGCCAAAATGCTTTGTCTAAAAATCTCCTTTTTCAAAGAAACTAATATTAGACTGTAAACTAAGAAAGGTGCTGTGCTTTCAGAAAGCATCCCACCAAACTCATTGATTGCTTCCTGCTCATAGATAATCCTGAGTAAGTATGCTCATTGATTTATGTCAGTTCTAAAAGCCCCAATTCTCCTGAATTATTCTAGCACATTTCAAAGCAGCCAGTTCTAATTCATTTCTTTAGTCTATGGACTGCATAAGAAATTTTCAGTCATTTCAATAGGATTTTCCAAATGTGTAAGTCGCTTTTTTAAATGCTCCCATCTTCCCTAAATATTCATATTTCAAAGTGATCTGTTGATGGGCACCATGGTGCTTTAAGTGGAGTTAAATAAACGTGCGCTTAGCTCATATACTATGATCTGTCAAAGACCTTTGTGTCTCTAACAGCACTTAGTGACTTGATCTGGCCATTTGTTTCCATGTTGTCTTCAGTGATGACACTCAATCAGCATAAGATTCTAGTAGCCATTTGACTTTAGATAATAGCAGGTGTAAATCATTATTGCTTCACAGGCTGGGGAATGTGTCAGTGTTCTTTAAAATGGCGTGATTGCTCTTATTTTCATTTCTTAAAGTTCCTTTCATAAATACCAGCAATTGACAGGTCTTGCTTTTCCATAGATTTCTCACAGCAAATACTGAAATACCATGACCGATAAAATATTTCTGGAGGCAATATAGCACAGTAATTCAAATAGAACAACTTTCACAGTTCTTCACTTCTGCCTCCCTTTATATGTTACATGTAAATGAATTCATCATATTAAAAGGCTTCAAATCCACAAGCTCAGCCTGCTTGGAAAAGAAATGATCTCCTTATCCAAGCCAAACCGAGGATGTTAGGCAAAGATCAGACAAAATCTTAGGCTAATTTGCACCCATGTATCCCCTGCATTTTAATGGTATATGGCACATAGTATACTCCCATAAATAATTGTTGAATTAGTCAGGAATGATGTAGAACTTTTAACTTTCCACAAATAATTATTAAAGGACAGATTTAAATAAAATAATTAACCAGAATGCACCCTCCATCCCTCAGTAAACAGTCAAAAAAGTTTAACTCCCGCTCTTCATTCTTGGAATAATTAGGATCCTTAACTAGGTAGATAGTCTGTTTGGTCACAAATGAGAATCACTGGACAACTGTACATATATTTATCAAATAATTTACATTAAAATTATAGCACCTCAAGAATTGGAAACAATTTTCAGGTTCATCTGATCCTTTATCTTAAAGGTAAGGAAAAGGCTACAGGAGGTTTGCAGCCTTCTGTACAAACACAAGGCTGAGCCAAGAAACATGTCCCAACCTTGTCATCCAGCGCTCTCATCTTCCAGACTGCTAAACTCTCTGCTTCCACATCTGGATTCTTCCTCCACTTCACCAAGACACTTCTTACTTTATATTCAAAGGGATTAGGAGGGAGGGTAAGACAAGGGCTGATTTTCATTCCTCTTTAATGTAGAACTCATTTTCTTTTTCCATCTGTATATAGCTTCTAGTGTATCTTCAGGTGGCCTTGGTTTATTGGAAGAAGCAAGAGAAGCTTGGCTTCAGGAACAGATACTTATAATTTTCTCTATTGTGTCACTCATTTTCACTGCTCTGTGGTATTCTACTGCATGAACATAACACAATTTATATATCTCATTGTCTGTTCATGACATTTATGTTGTTTCAAGAACTTTTTTGTTTTATTTTTTGTTTGTTTAAATTACAAACAGTTCTGTGAGAAATACTCTTTTATACATTGCCATTTCCTGGTACCCGTGTGTAATAGTTTCTCAAAGAGATACACGCAATTGCATTAAAGACTATATATTGCCAGGAGTTGAACTGTTGGTTATACATTGTGCACATCTTCACCTTTTTCTGATAATGCCCTAATGTTTTTCACAATGGTTATACAAATATACAATCTTAACGTTACTGTATAAAAGTTCCAGCTGCTCCCATCCTCACCAATATTTCATAGTCTAATAATATTTCAGGTAAAATACATTTTCTTTTAAGATATTGAGCCAGATTTGGGGGAACAAAGTAAATATCAGCTTTTTCTCCCTACAAACGTACAAATAGCCAATTTATAGAAAAAGTGCCTCTACGTTGTTTTCGTGAATGATGAAATGTAATTATTTTAAATACACATACAAATATCATTTAATAGCTAAGCAAGTACTTATACATTCACTCAGGAAAGAAACCAGCTTGGTTTTGAGGTCCTCACTATCCCCCATTATTTATGTCCCTATAATCTTTTATCAATGCACAGTAACTAGTAAAACAATTCTAAACTTATCAGCCACACTCTGTGGTTATTTCTATGGTAGACCTGGCAAGGATTTCATATTCCAACATTCATTTTGTGGACTATTTAAATTGTGAGATTTTACATAAGGGGAGTATTCTGTGTTCCACTGAGTGTTGGAAACGCTGAGTTTAACTTGATTCCAATATATTGTTTTTAATGTGGATCATCTTAGTCTTTAGTAAGTTGATGAACATTTTGAATCCCCCAAAGGAGCACCTAAGATTTAGTGCTTTTCAAATTTTTTAGACTATAAAACCCCTTTACCTAAAGGGTCTCATAGAACATAGTTTTGGAATTGTGGTCACATAATATTTACACAAAATTCTTAACAAAAGCTCCACAATGGAAAACTGTGCCTTATGCCATACTCTCACATGAAATATTATCCCCATTTTTTATTAAGATGAAATAAAAAAGGTAAGCTGCACATTACTGCAGGTAATGTGAATTTATATAGCTTTTCCAAAGGGCAGAATAATAATATATATAAAAAAATTTAAGTATTCTTACTTTGACATTGTATTTTAAACCTTTGTTGTACTGGACAATACTTTTGATCTTGTATTTTTCAATGCTAGAAATTATCTTTGCAAATGTAAGGGATTCATTCAAATATATGCCCCAAATGGTAAAAAATTGGAAACAATCTAAATTTACAATAATCAAGCTTATTTACACGAAAGTGTATAAAGAAGAAGACACGCAAGCAATAAAAACTCTATCCAAAAAGAAAAAAATCTAGAATTTAGTAATACCAGGAAATATTCAGGAAAAACAAGATTCAGTTGAAATATCTGAGTATTTTAAAGCACATTTATACAGACATTAAAATGGGAATAAGCAAAGAATGAAGATATATCAAAATCTTAATAGTGGTAATCACTGGATGGTAGAATTATTAATAATTTAATTTATGAAATTTAACATTTTTCCCTCCATTTCTACAGTTCTACATTTGAGTATTCTTTAAACTTATTCCTGAAGAAACTATTCAAAGTGCAAGGTAGCTTCCAAGAGTAGCTTCAGAAAAAACAACCTATTTTAATGTTACCTGCGCTGCTTGATAAAAACAGATAATCAGAAAAGTCTTATTCTTGAAAGTCTAGAGAATCTATATTTCTTTAAGTTAGAAGACCTGCTCTCTCTATTTGTGTCACAATATTGATTTACCACTTATGTGCTCTAAGTTTCACTTTCCTCATCTTTATGTAGTGGAACCTTTCAGCTGGACTAAAACCTTGTGCTCATTACTCCATTGGTGACCAGACACCAGCAGGCATCCAGTTCCTGGCTCCTTGGCCCTAAACACATATCCACTTCCTTTGGAGCCACATTCCTGTTGCTGTGAATACTTGCTGGTACTCCAAACTCTTTATGCCAACTTTCTTTTGCAAAGTTACAGAAGGATAAAGAACCTCCTTGGATCTAAAAAAAAAAAAGCAACAAGGCATTAGTCCTGCACAATGAGGAAATAAAATACATAAAAAATGTCTGAATATGTCCAACCACGTGTGTACCACACAGAGGTGTATGGAGATTCGGGGCTGAACTGAAGGGAAAGCTACAAGACTCATGGGCTCCCCAGGAAGTAGGGGTTCCCCTGAGTCCTTATACCTCAGTGTGCCATATAAATACTACTATTTGAGATATATATGCCAAGATGTGAGAAAGGTCAGAAAATTCTGGATTACAGAAAAAGATAAGAGACTAAGATGGGGACTTTTTATATGGGATATTCCATATTTATTTTGAGAGAGAAGACAGGTCTAGATTCTTGCCCTGCTAAGGAGAATCAACTTTAAGGTATCAGACATAAGAGTTATGTGCTAGTCCTGGCACAGCATGCAGTGAGTCCTGAAAACTACCCTAGACCAGCCACTGTCACAAGAGCTCCTCGACCCTCAGAAAGCACGGCTGCCTCTGTGCACTGGCAGACTGACTGTAGGTGGAATTGATTCTCCCAGAAAGGTATGTTAAAGATCTCATCCAAAGGACCTATACGAATGAGAAACTTGGAAATAGGGCCTTTGCAGATGTGATAAAGTTAGGATGAGCTGTACTTAGAAATTCCCCCATTTGGTTTCAAGCTCAGATGGTAAGAAAATCTTATAAAAAGCCTTAAAGAATAGTAACTACTGAGTAATAAGTAAATGAATGTGGGACATTTCCCTATGTGTATGCTTGCTTTTCTCAACCAACTTTAAATAGACACTTTTATGTAACACTTACAAGAACTAAATGTTATCTTGTTTTCCCACTAGCTTGACACCAAGAAACCAAAGGTACCTCATAAACTCCTTTCACTTTCAAATTCCAAGTCACTACACCAGGATACCTTCCTATAGTACCAAGAGGCAGCTCAACATCTTTAAAGAAGAATTTATGGCTGGGTTTGAAATCCTTTCCAGTCCCTCTAAAAGATAATATAGTTGAGCAGGAAAGAATTTCTGACATCCCCAATATAGAGCAGTGAATATAGATAAGGAGATGGAGAGATCAGTAAGCAGAAAATGATAGAGAGATAGATGGATGAACAGATAATGTGTGCACATATTATATGTAGGATCTGTGTAATATGACATATTTACTTATCTTCGTCTTCACATTAGAACTAGAAACTTAGTGATTGCAAAGCTAGATATCTCTGATGAAATGTTCAACACACAGACATAAAGATCAGAGAGTTAGAATTTTTTTTACTTTACAATTTATAGCCCTTCCCAATCCTTTCTCAAACTATAGAAAAATGACAGTTATCTTTAAACATTTTTTTAAGGCTGAGACTTTTCCTCCCACTCATGAAAAGTTATCCACTAAAATAGCAAAAATATGATTAAATAGAATGATCAATACTTGGTTAGATTTACTTATTTATTTTTGACATGTGACACAGCAAGTGATGGATCGGACTTTCATCACAAGGAAAATAATTTATAGTATTCCCCAGTTACATTATAATTTCAGATATTCAGCCTAATGACTTTTGCTATTAAGAACAGGATAACTTTTATTCGATCTATACTTTTGTGTTGATCTGAAGATACTGTATTTTCATACTGATATTTTTAAAAAAATCATCTACTACCACAACCATGGAATAAAAAACATTTGCTGTTAGCCAACTAAAATTTTCCTTTTAAAGATATATTGATTACCTAGAATAATCCATTGACATTTGGCACTATCTCATTTGCAATAATTCAACACAACAGCAATATAATTTAGAAACTGGACACTAGACATGTGGTGGTAATGAACAGAATCCATGTTTAATTCAAACTCATAGGCAAACACATTATGTTTAAATAACATTAATATTGGGACAACCTGACAAAGACAAAAGAATTCAACGTTAGAGCTACAGTTCCTTAAACTCAGTTATTTACCTAGGGAAATAAGAGAAAATAATTAAGCATTTTGAGTTATATACAGATTTTCGAACTGGAAAGAAAAGAAGATTGTATTAGAAACTTTGTTAATTGATTCTTTGTTACATATTTATAGAGGAGTCCTAGAATAAGCCAACTGTTAACCGAGATACAAAATGTGGCTTCATTGATTCCCATGCTAGTAGACTCAGACTTTTCCAGTGGGAAAATCCCCCCAATATCTTTGAAAGAAATGCTTTTAACATCAATTTTTATAAGATGTCTTAAACAGTAGTTATAAAAGTTAGAAATTCAAGTCACCAAAGAAAGTAAAAATGTTGCGTTCTCTTTATTCCAGTAAGAGTACCTAAGGGTAGTCGACAGAAAGCATAAACATTACGCTGCTAAAAATTTTGTTTAAAAAATCCAAAATCTGTCCTAAAAATGATCATTATAATGAACTGATTAGATAAAAAGAACAATTATAAAGGTGAATACAAAGCTGTATGCAAGATATTTGGATTTCTGGCCCCAGTGTTCCCACTGACTAGTTGTATGATCTTGGACAAGTCACTTCAAGTATTATGTTTGCTCCACTAAATGAAGGCTGGGGCTCTACAAATCTTCTAAGCTCTAAAATATGCTATGATTTCATATTTTAAAAAGCACCAAATATGTATAAATTGAGTATCAGTTTCCTTATCTGAATTTTTCCTATTCATGTATCACACAAATATATTGTTAAGAACAATAAAAATAAAGTGACTTTGACATGTAACATCATGTTCCCCTTCACATAAAATAGCTTAAATCTTACTAACAGAAGCATAACTTACTAATATGAGCATAACTGTCTCATATATGCTACCTTTTATACAAGCACTGATAGCTTTTGCTTTTTACCCTACCTCTTCTTTTATCTTGCTTCTGTCAACCTCAGGAAGAAATTCAGGTGTAGTAGAACATAGGAAGTTATTTAGCTTACAAGAGCAAATCTCTATAATGTTGACTGTTGCTGAACAAGCTTCCCTCTGTGCTTCCCCCAGGACAAGGAGAATGCATATCTATATTCAAACCTGGTCTTTCACTTTAAGTGACAGGTAGACACATCCCGGTGGACAATAGTTAAATATGTTCACCAACAGTCTGGACAGCAATTTTCAAAAATCTCTTTAATTAGTTATGCAGTGATAATGAGACCATTTTCCAGTTTTCTAGTTATAAAATAGACATTCTGAAATTGATTCAAAACAGCTGGCTGAAATTCAATCTGGCTTCTACTAAAGTGATGTTTTTGTAATGTTATACTAAAATGTTCTCTAGAGAATGTAATGCATAGAACAGAGTCCATCCGCTTAATTTTCTTAGGTGTATAATTTTCAAAAGAGCAAAACAGAATTAAAAAAAAATAACTGATATATATTATTGTGTAAAGGAATTGTCAGAATCTCTATCTTATTATTTCAGATCAATTTATAACCCTTAGAATATGCTATGCCATTACTTTCTACAGGGTGCCAAACAAACCTCATGAAAATAATACTGGAACTCATTCTTCATTTCATACTCAAAGCAAAGATTTATTTGAATGTCTCATCAATTCAACAATACCAACTGAAACATATAGTTCTATTTGCCTGATAAGGAGTATATTATGCCATACCAGTAAGTTACATTCTCCTTACATTGAAATAACAAAGGCATTGAGTACCAAAATTGTCACTGTACAAGACTGTATCTGTTGTCCTTATGTGAACTCAAATTGTTGTTTCTTTGTTTTAAAACAAGAGGAGGCACTAACAAACAAGTATAAATTCTTCACAGGGATTAAACCTCAAAGAAGTTTAATTACATTTGTCATACAGAAGGTGAGAGAGAATCAGAAGGCCATAGTTCAACATGAATAATCACTTCTCATAATAAAACAACAAATTAGAGTTGGACTTAGAATTGTATGGAATTGTGTTATGTGGCTGCTCCAGAATGGCATAAATTTTTACAAACAGAGTGATTTATAGTATTTTTAAAAAATCTGCTCACAAAGACTTTTTAGAGACTTTTTCATATTGCTCTGTGCAAGTCCAAAAAATCATATGTATTCCAGCAAAAATTGACTTTTTGATTTATGGTAAAACTAATTAAATTGTAAAACAAAATGATTATTCTTTGTGAATATATCTTCATGTTATTGTTGCCAATAAAATTAGGATATACATACATATAATACCTCAATCACAATAAGAGTTTATTTGTTAATTAAGCAAAGTCCAAAACATATTCTCTTGTTTGATGGACAGCTCTCTTCAAAATAGTAATTCTAGGACCTGGACTCATTCCATATTATGTCTGCTACATTTAACACCTGACTTGAGTGGTCACCCTGATTTTCTGCATGAAGCCAAAGGAAGGGGAAAGGATACACAGTTTTAAATCACTTCATCATGTTCCATTAGTTAAGAACTGGTCATGTGGCCCCACAGAGCTGCAAAGAGAACTAGGAAACCCTTGTCACCTCTGATAGACAGTGCCTTTTCAACTATATCTCTGTATTACCACAGAAAGAGACCACAGCGGCTCATAAGGAAAAAGAAAGCAATGGGGAAAACATTTAATTTTGCTGCTAAATGTTACATGTTCAACTCAGTGAAACAAAAAGCTGCTTTTGTTCTTTATTTCATCAGGAAAGTGTTCTGGAATAACACAAGATATAGAAGTGTTCTCTAACAAGTTTGGAAATCATATCTAAAAAACATATCTATGAAATTTTTCATGAATTCTCTCCCCAGATTATTAAAGCCATGAACTTTTCACCATTCCAAGGAATCTCTAAAATATATATAAAGCATTTAGGTATATGAAGATAATTAATTATCAGGAACACACCACATGGCACAGGGAGCCAATGATAAGGGACCTGACTACTAATAGAAACTGAATTTCTGGACAATCTTAGGCTGTAAAACCTATTATCACAACCACTGACATTTATTCCTTGTTCCAAAGGTCCATATGAGGTTAGAGAGAATCCAAATAATTTGATGTCCTTTCAAATAACTATCTTTTGTTCTCAGCATGGGGTATTTAATGGGTTGGCTTTCCCCCATAATTTAGGTCCACCTGGAACCTCAGAGCATGATCTTTTTTTGGAAATACAATCTTTTCAGATATAATTATTTGTTATACAGATTTCAGATACATTATTTTCAGATGTAATTATAATTGGAGTCCTTAATGAAAGGAGAGAACACACAGACCTACACAAAGAGGACCATGGGAAGATACAGAGCAGGAAGAAGGCCATGTGACAACATAGGCAGCGAATAGACAGACGCAGCTACAAGGCAAGGAATGCCGAGGATTTCCAGCAACCAGCAGAAAAAGCTAGGAGAGACATAGAACAGATTCTTCCTCAGAGCTTCCATGAAGAACCAACTTTACTAATATCTTGATTTTGGACTCTGCCTCAAGAACTACAAGAAAGTAAGTTTCTGTTGTTTTAAATCATCCAGTTTGTGGTAATTTGTTACAGCAATACTAATAAATTAATACAGAGAATATCCCCAAATTACATCTCAGGACTACCTCAGTGAAACAATTATGACCCTTTTCATGGACATTGGATTCCCTTCCTGTGTGTCAAGTCAGTAGTACTTTAACTTCTTCCCTATCAGCGTAAAAACCAAGAAAAGTCCCCCCTTTGACACAAAGAAGAAAATATGAAATAATTACTTTACCATCATCAACCTTCTCTCTCCTTAACTTCTTTCTCTAACTTTGTTTGACTTGGCCAGAGAGTAAATTTCTCTCTCCATTGGATATCACAAACGTCTTTTTCATTCCACCCAAGCATCCAAACCTACTTGTTTTTATGGGACACACTTTTCATGAGAACATCACTGTTGGGAATTGAGTGACAATTGCCATAACAATTCCTTCAATGTTTCTTACATTCTGGTCACTTTGTTACTTTCATAGAAGTCAACTGAAAGTTCTAGTTATATCAAATTATTGTTTACTCATGGGGCAAGGCACCTTCCCAGGAACACAACTTCTACTTTCCATTGCTCTCGATCAGGTCAATCAATCAGTAATCTTCTGGTACACTGCAGTGACTCTCAGATCATGCCTGAAACACACAGCATGGATTTATTTGTCTGTAACAGAATTACTTAGGTTTTAGCATTGCCTTTTCAGAATAACAGTATAAAAATGGCATAAGGCCACGAAGGTTAAAGGTCATTTTAGAAGCAGAATGTATGTGCACTAAAGAATTTTAGAGGTAAATGAGATAGAGATCATTTTCATTTAATACTTTCCACCACTAATCTTCTGTTCCTCTTTTATCATCAAATTAGCAGGACATTCAGTGGCACTCCAAGTGTAAGATAGATATTGAAATTCTCTATGTGAAAAGAGTATAGTGGTACCATGAGTTATAGCAGTCTATGTTATTTGTTTCTGAAAATGTATTTGTGGATTCTGGGAAAAAGATGGCAGTGTAAGAAGGCAAGGCAAAATCGAACATGAAACCACAACAAATACAACTAAGCCTGAAATGACCTGAAGATGGCAGAATTGACTACCTACATCTGGGGAAGAAGAGAAGGCCTCACAGAAAAGGGTAAAGAGGCAAAGCTGCAATCTGCTGAGACCCAAGCACTCCCCACACCCCAGCCCACAGGTTGGAGGAAGAGGAATGGAGCAGTAGGGGGTAGGAGCCCAAGACAGCTGAACACCTGACTCTGGAGATCTGCTCTGGAAACATGAACCCACATTAGGCGGTGCTCTGGGTGATTAGTGGGGCGGGACAACAAAGACAGGCCGAACACTTGAGGAGGCTGAGATTCCAGCCAATTGCTCTACTGGCTCCTCTAAGAAAAAAGCAAAGTGGGCAATTTGAAAGACTTCCCAGCAGTTAGAGTGGCTTCAGAGGGACATAGGTTACACAGTGTTCTCTGCTTAGGAGAAAGCTCCAGTGGAAAATACCTCCTCAGCCTGCCCTCAGCCCAGCAGGTTAGGAACTCTCAGGAGCTTCAGACACTCCACCACAACAGGGAACTCAGTTCCAAGGCACCTTCCTGTGATGTGCAGCCTGCCAGCCAGAGGTACAATCCAATTTTGCCCCCCTGGTTATGCAGAGGGAGACCCTTCCAGCTTTCTCAGCCTTATTTTGGGCCAGCCAGGGAATTCTGTGTGGGTGCTGGACCTGGGTCCTCTTTCCTAAAGGCAGTCACCCATCTTGCTCACCAGAGGCCCTGCCATTGCAGCAGGCCAGCCAGAGGGCAGCTCTGCCCACAGCAGCTCCAGCAGCACAGCACGAAGTCTCCCCCAGGCACATGCAGCCCACTTGACCCTGTGGTGAAGGCAGGTTGTTGCAGCAGGAAGGCAGAGGGAGCTTCTCAGTCCTATTTTGGTCCAGCTGCATAAGTACTAAGAAAGCCAATGCTGGAAGCACTTTCCTAAAGGCAGGTGCCTGTCCTGCTTGCCTGCATCCCTTGCCATTGCTTCAGGCCAAGTGGGGGCTGCACTGCTGTAGCAACTCCAGCAGCCAGCCCCTAGTATTCTCCCTGCTAGCGCCATCAGCCAAAGGCCCACCCAGTCCAACTGAAATCAATCACTACAAGCCAGACAGGTGCCCCACTCACCACCACCAACAGCTGGCACTCCAGTACAGGAGACTGAGTTTCTGGGCACTAGAGGGTGCCTCCTATACAAAGCTAATATTCCATAGGAAACACCAAAAGAAGACTAATTAAAAGGCAGAGGAATTTGGTCAAACAAAACTACAAGACAAAACATCAGAAAGAGGGATGAGTGAAACTGAAATCTCCAATCTTCTTGATAAAGAGTTCAAAGTAAAAGTCATAAACATCCTCACAGATCTACAAAAAAATATTGAAGATCTCAAGAATAACCTCAACAAAAAGACAACCTCCAAAAAAGTCATTCAGAGCTGAAGAATACAGTATCTGAAATGAAAAATACAATGGAAGAAATCAATAGCAGCCTTACACAGGTTGAAGAAGTTGTATGTAATCTGGAAATTAGGGAACAAGAAAACAATGAAGCTGAAAAACAGAAAGACAAAAGGATTTCTAGGAATGAAAGAATAATAAGAGAGTTGTGTGACCAATCCAAATAGAACAATATTCACATTGTAGGGGTACAAAAGAGAGAGAAAACGAGACAGAAAGTCTCTTTAAGGAAATAACTGTTGAAAACTTCCCCAATCTGGGGAAGGTAATAGATACTCAGTTCATGGAAGCCCAGAGATCTCCCAACAAAAAGAACCCTAGGAAGCCAACACCAAGATAGATAATAATTAAAATGATAAAGATCAAGGACAAGGAGAGAGTATTGAAAGCATCCAGAGAGAGAAAAAAAATCACTTATAAAGGAAACCCCATCAGACTATCAGCAGACCTTTCAGTAGAAACCTTACAGGCCAGAGGGAATGGCATACATATTTAATGTAATGAAATGGAAGGGCCTCCAAACAAGAATACTGTACTCAGCAAGATTATCATTTAAATTTGAATCAAGGATTAAACAATTTTCAGATAAACAAAAGTTGAGGGAATTTACCACCACTAAGCCAGCCCTCCAGGAAACATTAAAGAAACTGCTCTAGATGGAAATGTCCCAAAAGCTAAATAGATGTCACCAGAGAAATAACCCCACAGTAAAGGTAGCAGACCAATTAATTACCAAAAACATACAAAATTAAATCAACCATTCACAAAATCAGTTAAGGGATACACAAAAGAGCAGAATATGACACCTAATATATAAAGTGTGCAGGAAGAAGAAGAACAACAACAAGGGGAGAAACAAAACACCTTTATATGGTGTTAAAAAAAGATTAGTCAGTGATTTAAGATAGTCTGTTAGATCATAAAAAAGCTTTGGTAACAACAAATCTAAAGCCAACAATGATGACAAGTGAATATCATATCAAGTACATATCAATAATCACCTTACATGTAAATGAACTGAATGCATGAATCAAAAGACACAAAGTTGCAGAATGGATAAAAAACAAGGCCCATCTATATGCTGCCTATAAGAGACTCATTTGAGACCCAAGGACATTCAAAGACTAAAAGTGAAAGGATGGAAAAAGATATTTCATGCAAACAATATGGAGAAAAAAATAGGAGAAGTACATATATCAGACAAAATAGATTTCAAAACAAAGTAACAAAAGGCAAAGAAGGACATTACATAATAATAAAGGGTTCAGTCCAACAAGAAGATATAACCATTATAAACACCTATGTACAAAATATAGGAGCACCTAAAGACATAAAACAAATACTAACAGAATTAAAGAAGGAAATAGACTGCAACACAGTCATTTTAGAAGACTTTAACACACCACTCACACCAATACACAGATCAACCAGACAGAAAATAACTAAGGAAACAAAGGCACTGAACACTACATTAGAACAGATGGACCTGACAGACGTCTACAGAACACTCCATCCAAAAGCAACAGAATACGCATTCTTCTCAAGTGTACATGGAACATTTTCCAGAATAGACCACATAGTAGGCCATGAAAAGAGCCTCAATAAATTCAGAAAGATTGAAATTGTATCAAGCAACTTCTCAGAACACAATGGTATGAAACAAGAAATAAACTACAAAAAAAAAAGCCTATAAACACATGGAGGCTTAACAACATGCTCCTAAATAATCAATGGATCAATGACTAAATAGAAACAGAGATCAAGCAATATATGGAGACAAGTGAAAACAACAACTCAACAACCCAACTGTGGCATGCAACAAAGGCAGTTCTAATAGGAAAGTACATAGCAATATAGGCCTACATTAAGCAACAAAATCAATCCCAAATAAACAGTCTAAGCTCACAATTAAAGAAACTAGAAAAAGAAGAACAAATGAGGCCCAGTCAATAGAAAGAGGGACATAACAAAGACAGAAATAAATAAAATTGAAAAGAATAAAACAATAAAAAGAGTCAATGAAACCAAGAGCTGATTCTTTGAGAAAATAAACAAAATAGATAAACCCCTACCCAGACTTATCAAGAAAAACAGAGTGTATGCACATGAACAGAATCAAAACAAAAAGGACTAATCACAATGGAGACCACAGAAATGCAAAGAATTATTAGAGAATATTATGAAAAATTGGACAACTATCTAGAAAAATACAACCTTCAAAACTGATCCAGGAAGAAACGGAAAATCTGAACAGACCCATTACCAGCAATAAAATCAAATTAGTTATCAAAAAACTACCTAAGAACAAAACTCCTGACCCATATGGCTTCATAGCTAAATTCTATCAAATATTTAAAGAAGAGCTAATACTAATCCTTATTAAAACATTCCAAAAAGTAGAAGAGGAAGGAATACTTCTAAACTCATTCTATGTGGCCAGCATTACCCTAATACCAAAAACAGACAAAAACACGACAAAAAAAGAAATTATAGACCAATATCCCTGATGAAAATAGATGCAGAAATCCTCAACAAAAATATTAGCAAACTGAATTCAAAAATACATAAAAAAATATCATACATTATGACCAAGTGGTATTTATTCCAGGGATGAAAGGGTGATACAATATTAAAAAATCAACCAATATCATACATCACATCAACAAAAAGGACAAAAATCACATAATCCTCTCAATAAATCCACAGCCAACATTACACTTAACAACAAAAAACCAAAAGTTTTCCTCTAAGATCAGGAACAAGACAAGGATGCCCACTCTCACCATTTTTATTCAACATAGTACTGGAGGTCCTAGCCACGGCAATCAGACAATACAAAGAAATAAAAGGCATCCAGATGGGTAAGGAAAAAGTTAAATGTCCCTATTTGTAGATAACATGATATTATACATAGAAAACTCTAAAGAATCTACCAAAAAACTATGAGAACCAATAACTGAATTCAGCAAAATTACTGGATATAAAATTAATACACAGAAAACTGTTACATTCCTAATACTAACAACAAATTAGCAGAAAGAGAAATTAGGAAAACAGTTTCATTTACAATTGCATCAAACAGAATTGAATACCTAGGAATTAACCTAACCAAGGAAGTGAAAGATCTATACCCTGAACACTACAAGACACTCAGGAGAAAAATTAAACAAGACACCAATAAATGGAAATCTAGCCCATGCTCATGGATAGGAAGCATTAATGTTATCAAAATGGCCAACCTTCCTAAAGCAATCTACAGACTGAATGCAATCCCTATCAAAATACCAACAGTATTCTTCAGTGAACTAGAATAAATACTTCTAAAATTCATGTGGAACTACAAAAGACCCCAAATAGACAAAGCAATCCTGAGAAAGAATGAATCTGGGGGGATTACACTCCCCAACTTCAAGCTCTACTACAAAGCCACAGTAATGAAAACCATTTGGTACTGGCACAAGAACAGACACATAGACCCATCAAACAGAATAGAGAGCCCAGATATAAACTCACACCTATAAGGTCAATTAATATACAATAAAGGAGTCATGAATACGCAATGGGGAACAAACAGCCTCTTCAACACTGGTTTTGGGAAAACTGACAACTACATGTAAGAGAATGAAACTGGACTATTGTCTAACTCCATACACAAAAGTAAACTAGAAATGGTTCAAAGAGCTGAATGTAAGTAATGAAACCATAAAACTCTTAGAAGAAAACATAGGCAAAAATCTCTTGAATATGAACATGAACAACTTTTTCCTGAATGCATCTCCTCAGGCAAGAGAAATAAACTAAAAAATGAACAAGTGGGACTACATCAAACTAAAAAGCTTCTGAACAGCAAAGGACACCATCAGCAAAACAAAAAGGCATCCTACAGTATGGGAAAACATATTAATCAACAATTTATCTGATAAGGGTTTAACATCCAAGGTATATAAAGAACTCATACACCTCAACACCCAAAATACAAATAACCCTGATTAAAAAATGGGCTGAGGATCTGAAGACACACTTTTCCAAAGAAGAAATATAGATGGCCAACAGGCACACATGAAAATATGCTCCACATAAGTAATCATCAGGGAAATGCAAATTAAAACCACAGTGAGGTATTACCTCACATTAGATGGATGGCCACTACCCAAAAGACAACAACAAATGCTGGTGAGGATGCAGAGAAATGGACCCTCCTACACTGTTGAAGAGAGTGTAAATTAGTTCAGTCATTGTGGAAAGCAATATGGAGGTTCCTTAAAAATCTAAATATAGAAATACCATTTGACCCAGTAATTCCACTCCTAGGAATTTACTCAAAGAAAACTAGATCCCTGAGATTCGAAAAGCATATGCACCCCTATGTTTACTGCTTCATTATTTATAATAGCTAAGATATGGAAGCAACCTAAATGTCCATCAATACATGAATGGATAAAGAAGATGAGGTTCATATAAACAATGGAATATTATTCAGCCATATAAAGAAAAGTAATTCTTCCATTTACAACAACATGGATGGATCTAGAGGGTATTATGATCAGTGAAATAGGTCAAGCAGAGAAAGACAAATACCAGATGATTTCACTCAGTTGTGGAGTATAAAAACAATGCAAAACAGAAGGAATAAAAAAGCAGTAGACTCATAGACATCAACAAGGGACGAGTGGTTAACGAAGGGGAGGAACTAGGGAGGGTGGGTGGGGAAGGAGAAGGGGATTAAAAGGCATTATAATTCACAACTGCAATGTAGATAATTCACTGGAATGGTAGTACAGCATGGAGAAGACTATTAATAACTATATAACATCTTACGATGCTGATAAGACAGTGATGCAATGGAGGGGGTGAGGTCATGATAATATGGGTGCATGTTGAACAACTGTATTGTGTATGTAAAACCATCATGATTGTATATCAATGATACTTTATTTAAAAAAAAGAAAATACATTTGTGTATCTCTTGAAATTCCTTATTTCTTATCTCCTTGGCCATAAATAAATAATGGAAAAAGTGCTGTCCAATTGTGAAAACTTTATTACGAAAAAGAACTCTGCCTATGGATCTGATATTACCACCACCACTATCCTAAATCCTTGAACCTTAAAAAAACACCACCTTAAAGAAAATGTTCCTAAAGAGCAAGAGTCACCTTTTCACATTGACTAATCCAGATTTCTGTCCTTATCCTTTCAGTCTTATAAAGTTTGCCATTTACCACAAATACTATTTTGGAAAATCTCCCAATTTCCATCATGAAACCTGCTTTTCTATGACTTGAGATGTTTGGTGATTGTATCTTTGCTGTAATGTGTGGGATACTTCTTCTCCATAAAATGCTTTTTATTTATCACCAACTACAGAAGACACATGCTTTATTATATAATCACATAAGCTTAGTTCTCTGAAGCGAAATTTCAATTACTCAGATTATATTGTAAAAACTTCATTCAGATCTTTATCAGTATCTCTACTGGAGGAATAATACCTTATATAGAAATCTAGGCTTTTTATCTATAATCATCTTAATCATAATTAATTTTGCAGTAATCTAAAAACAAAGGAATCATGAAAATACACTCTCAGTAGTTGAATGCAGTTCATATAATTATTAGTTGATGTCACTTATAATACAAAATAAAAAACATGAAAAATACATAAATTTTTTTTACTTGGAAAAGAGAACTAAGATTATAAATTTTATGAATTTCTGTGATTCTATGTAAAATAAATGGCTATTTGTCTAAAACCTAAAAATCAGTTTTTATGGCAATATATGAAGATATTTCAAAAGAATATTATCATATAACATTTTGAAACAAATAATGGTCAGTGTCTAATAAAAACCAGAAACTTAAGGAATATTAGTTGCCTTTGGAAACATTTTATATTCTAATTCTGCATTCTGTTTGATCTTTTCTTTTTTTAAGAATAAAATTATTATTTTGGATTTATTTCCTATTGGATATTACTTATATCATAGTCAAGCAATATAAGGAGAAATAAACGGCTTTACAGGTAAATACCAGGTGAGAATCTCTGAAATGATTAATAGTTTGCAGATCAAATGAAAATTATACTAGCATGAATTATTTCTAAAAATGGATTAAGTAGTAAATTATTATACATTTTCAATAATAAAACCACATTTTAATAAATTTCCAAGATAATATTTATAATGTAAATCTTTTGAGGACCATCAATATTTCAAGAAAGTCTATATGACTCCATGCATCAAAATAATTTGTCTGTTTTTATAGGACATTTTTGTAGAATTCTGTATTGAATTTTGTCTTTTGCT
This sequence comes from Manis javanica, assembly GCF_040802235.1. Lineage (NCBI taxonomy): Eukaryota > Metazoa > Chordata > Mammalia > Pholidota > Manidae > Manis > Manis javanica. The sequence continues at coordinate 120,208,599 of NC_133160.1, read as the reverse complement.
AGTTCTGTATTCTTAAGCAAGCCATTTGATTTTTCTGGAACTTGGGTTTTTATTTATAAATCAAATTAATAACAGTATCTACTGCAAAAGGTTGGGAGTCAAATGAGATTGATTAAATAACTCTTGAATACTATGCACTTGCTGGATTTCAGCAATGCTTAGAACTAATGCTTAATTCACAGGAGTTACTCAGTATGTTTATAAAAGGAAGGAAGGAATGGAGGGAGGGAGGAAAGCATACAGGAAGAAAAGAAGGGAAGGAAAAAGGGGGGAAGATAGAAAATAGAGGAAGGAAGGAAGGAAGGTTTCTTAATTATGAGCAACTAGGAAAAAGTGAATCTTATATAAAACATAGCAAATTGCATTCAAAATAAAAGCATAGAGAAAATCAGAGGAGTCTGTGTATATGAGGGGAGGTAAACAAGGTTTCAAAAAGGGAGCCTTGGAGAAAAATAATTTAAGGACAATAAGTATATTGAAGTCTGGCTGTTGAAAAGCTGTGTTTTTGGATTCTTCAGTCCTAGTTACTGTATCAATTAACTGAGCATTGTTGTAATAAAATTTAGCATGTAACAACATATGCAATAGTGCAATGAATGTAGTAAGTGTGATGAGGCAGAAGGCTCTGGTAACAAATACACTTTGAGAAATAAAAGGAACAGAGAAGTAGAAATGTGTTGCCAAGCAAAATGGATCATTCTTTCTCTGGATTATTCCTGGATATATCCACAGAACCTAACACAATACCTGACATATAGGAGATGACTGATAAATATACGATCAATACAAAATTGAATGAATGATAGAATGTAATCATTGATGCTATATCTTTATCTGAGAATAATTTGTTACTGAATTCTAAATTTCTTAAACTTGCTCAGGGCCCACCAATATAAGTAAAGAGGAGATATTTCTCTGAACAACTAGTTGTACATTTTATTTGGAACACATATACCTCTAAATATCCTCCAAATACTGTATATCATAAGGGTTTGTTGGTATACTTTTCAACAGAGTTATCTCTACAGTGAAAACAAATGGTGCCAAGAGGAAACTTCTATTTCAGATCAAGTAAAATAATACTGAAACATATGAGAATTTAAAGATGTGAAAAGTAACCATACAAACAGACTATTCAAAAAGGAAGTATTCCTATAGTTCTATGTGGTAATTAAGAGAAAAAGAAAATGTTTGTTAGTCCTTTTAAGTTCTTTCTTTAATACTGAACCTTACTGAGCACACAATCACTGCAAAGGTATTGGTAATGAGAATCAGAAAATAAAAAGATTTGTGAATTGAGAGAATTTGAATCCACATAAGAGGTTCCTATTCATAATAAGAACAGCCAAACTAAGATCAGCAGAAAATAAATAACAATACTGTAGCCATAGAGTGTGCCAAAATGAGTACACAATATGATAAATTTGGTGCCCTGAATAGGAAGAATTTTAAGTTAAAACACTAGCAGTTTGTAACACAGTAACATCAAAATGTAAAATACAGGCTTTCCTGGAATCCTGGAATCATTCTGAAGTGCCTTTTACATTCTTCATGGTATTCACAGTCCACACGTTTTATTAAGATCAATTAGTGTTTATTGAACAGCCACAGATTGCCTGATGCTAAACTAGATGGCTTGGGCACAGAACATTTCACAGCAGTGATCTTAGCTACGTGACGTTTTGCTTGGGAATGGAGGATATAAAAGCAAGTATTTGAAGTCAGCCTTTGCCTCTGGTCCCAGGATGAATAATTACATATCAGTTGACATCTTCTTCCTGCTCCTAGGATTACCTCTGAAACGCTAGGCTTCTGAGCTACATGTCTCAGAAAAAAATCTTTCAGAAGGCTTTGATCCATGTGGCCAGGAGGCATTCATGCAAAAGTTTAGATTTCTTTGCTCTTTCTATAAAATTCGACAGTTTTATTAAGAAGACATTATTTTTGGAGTTATTACAACTACCTAATAATGTATTCTAAGTGTGTTACAGGACTGAAGAGTGAAAGACTAGGAAGGTTTCATAATATTCTATAAGATATCACAGAAAATAATATTCATTAAGATATCACAGAACGTAATGCACACTTTTGTTACAAAAACAATCTGGTAAGTTTTTATCATCTGGAAATATTAATTTCTTACTTTCCAGTGAGATGGTATCTTTAAGTCACTCTCTATACTCACAAGTGTTTTCACTGCACAATAAGAAAAAAAATGCACCAGAAAAATAACAGAATTTGAAAATAGTTTATAACTGTGCTATTTGTAGCTTCCTAGTTTTGTTTCTAATAATTAATGACTTTTGGCAATTTGTGAAATCTGACAGAAAAGGATTTAAATTAGCCATCATTACTGAGTTTTTTAGTCACTCTGGTACTGACTAGTATGCCTTGTGGTGTTTAATCGACTGCAGAGAAACCCAAGTGAAATGTGAAGGCCCAGTCCAATCATTACATTACAGCTGAATATCATTTATTAATTCTGAACTTCTGAAAACAAAATCTGTTTCCAGGCCATTTAATGACTACCATAACTCAACCTGTGCACCATTGAAGGTCACTCTTGAGGAATAAAAATTGTCCATAGATTGGCAACTTTCATTATTAATGTCTGAATGTTGATTACAATATAGCACTGTAATAGCTTATCATTATCATTACACTCATTTTCTTCTATGAAATGCTCTGGTATGTAGTTCATCTTAGAATTATTTCTTTTAGGGAAGTTTATCTTCAGTGTTACAGAAATTTATTTAAATGACAGATTTACGAGGACCCTCTTTTAACCAGCATTGTTTTCTTTTAGGATACAGATAAACTGGATACAGATAAATGGCAGAAAAAGTTAAATTTAAAAATTTAATTTAAATAGATCTTCTGTTCAGATTCTGCCTTATTGCTTACTTTCTACATCTGCATTTCTGTAAGACAGAATAATTGTGATAGATACTGCAAAAGCCCTAGTCTGACAGACATGGATTTTAGTCCTGGCTCTACTATGTCAGTGGTAGATAAGCAAGGAAAGGTACTAAAAATCTTAATGTTCATTTCTGCTCCTTATCTCTGATTTCAGTGAAGTAGGAATTTCCCTAAGCAAACCTTTGCCCTCTCTCCACATTGTCCTCTCTGGATAACTTGCACCCTCAACTCAGCCCTACCCTTCTTTCTCTTGAGTTCAAGCTGTCTGCAAGGGACACACTCACTGCCTCTTCTCCACACCAGGTAGGTGAAGGGTTTCCCTGGACCGCTCTGTGAGCAGGTGATTAATTCTCCCTAATCAGTATTAGCAAATCCACTTGTCTAATTGACCCAAATCAACAGGCTCCAACCTATAAGAGATCACATATTGACCTCCTCTTTTATTTTGTCCTTTATTTCTCTACTTATGAACCCAAGAATGAAAGAGGAGTACTATTTCCTCCAATTCATTCTCCCATTTACTTTAGCAGGCAGGCACATTCAGCCTCATTTTTAAAATGTGTGAATGAGGCTTATCAAAGTTAACTAACTTGTCCTAGGTTCTAAAATTAATAATTGGGAAAAGTAGATTTCCCATGGGTTTGTTTAACCTTAAACTCCACTCTGTCCTTGTTGCTGTGTTGCACTTCATAATTTATGGATAAACCTGTGCAAGGCTTGGTATTAAGGGGTGGTCAATAAACTTAGGGCTCTGTATTAATTTGCTATTGTTGTTTAACAGATTACCCTTAAATTAGTAACTTAAAATAACATGCTGGCAGTTCTGTAGGTCAGAGGTCTGGATAGGCTCAGTCAAGTTCTAGGCTCAAAGTATCACAAGATATCAGCTGGGATGAGCTCTTTTCTAGAGGCTCTGGAAAAGAATCTGCTTCTAAACTCACATACGTTTACCAGAATTCAGTTCTGGTAAATACTGGAATTTTTCCAGAATTCCTTGGGAATTCAGCTCTTGGACTTTAGTTTCCATTTCTTTGCTGGCTGTTAGCTGGGGGCTACCTCAGATTCTAGAGGCCCGCCCCATCTTTTTTCACCTGCTCACTCTATTTTCAAACCAGCAACAGGGATTACAGTCCTTCTTATATTTCCAATCTGACTTCCTCTTCTGCAACTAAACAGGAAAAAGGCCTCTCTGCTTTTAAAGACCTAGAGTGATTATTTTAGGCCCACCCAAATAATTCAGAACAATCTTTCTATTTTTTTCAAGGTCAACTATTTAGCAACCTTAGTCACATGCAGAGTCCTCTTTGCTATGTGCCCTGACACATGCAAAGGCACAATGACACCTTGTACTTAGAACTCTAGGAATTAGGGAGGGATCTCTTCTGGTGGAGAGGTCATTCTTTGAATTCTTTTTACCACAAATTCTCTAGATAAATGATGTACAGTTTTTTGTCACTGCCATAATAAATTACCACAAGTTTAGTGTGTTAAAATAGCACAAATGCATTATCTTGCAGGTCTGTAAATTAAAAGTCTGACATGGGTCTCACTGGGCCGACACCAAGGGCAGGGCTGCACTCTCTCCTGGAGGCTGCAGGGAGAATGTACTCCTTTGCCTTTTCCAGGTGCTCAAGGACACCCACTCCTTAACTCTCACCTTCTTTCTTCATTTTCAAGCCAGCAACTTTATATTTCTCTTACCATTCTTCCTTAGTCACCTCTCCTTTTCCTGACCATAACTAGGAAAACTGATATTAAGGATCCATGAGATTAGATTGGGTTCAATCTATTAATATAGGATATTTTCTCCATTTCAAGATCCTTAATTTAATCACACTGCAAAGTCCATCTTGTAATGTACATTAACATATTCACAGATTCTAGGGGATTAGGATGTAGGTATTTGGGGAAGCAAGATGGGTACTATTATGCCTACTAAAATTGATGCTGATACAGAAAAACTGTAATCCAAGATTGTGAGTCATAAATGAGACTGAATTGTTTACTGTTAGGCTGGAGAAAGGAAAAACAAGGACATGCAAACAGAACAGAGAGATGCCATAAGGGGAGAACAGACCAGACCCCAAAGTCCATGCCGTATATGGAAAGGGGGCAGCTCTCTTTGAATTCCATCCTGATGTGCCAACTAAGACCCGGATGTCAGCCTCCTCCCTCTTGGAAGGAAAAAAGTTTCTAGTCGACTATTATGTCACCTTTAGCCAATCATACCTCTCCACACCCCCCTAAGACAGTTTGCCCACTCCTCCCCCTCCTAATCCCTTATAAGTGCCCCACCTCCCTAACTGGTCGTGACTTCTCTGGCCTCTGACAAGAAGGCCACAGAACCTCACCCAGGGGTATTGGTTACATAAGATTAAGTAAGTAAATAAATTACCTGGCCCTTTGTTGCCTCTCTTTGCCTGCTTATTCCAGCTAAAATTTATCTTACATTTACCAAACTGTTCAATTTGTCAATTTATATTTTAGAAAGATTTTAAATCTTTAGTAAATGTTAATCACTTTCTGAGTTAATAAAAATACTTAATTAGAATAACCATTCTTCAGGCATCATTGTCTATATGCTCATACTGTCCCACCCACCAAGGATTAACTCTATTTAACCTTAGAATCTGAGAGCTTCAAATCATTCCCCTCATAGCAGTTTTAAAGTCTGCCATAGCCAAGGCCCGACATTTGAATCAGTCATTCAAGGTGTTGTCCTTCCTTCTTAACTGCTTTTTACACTATCTACAACAATGCCTAAAATTACCCTTTCTGTGCCTTATTAGTGCATTTACAAATACAGTAGTGATCTAATAGCACTCAGGGACCAGAAATTATTTTTTGACATTGAAACCCTCCAGACTTCCTCACAAGCTCTTACTTCAAGCTCAGAACCAGTTAAAACTGAAATAAAGCATTACACTTGTCTTGTTCTCCTTAACTTCAGAAATTTAAACCTGGCTGAAAATTAAATCCTGTCACACTGTTACCATCATTCAGCTCATACATCCTCTAAATTCACAAAAAACCCTCTCTCCTAAATTTTTCCAAATGTCTTGCCATATTTATTCATTTAGTTCTTATTCTTCCATTTTAACTACCCCTTACATTGATGTCCCTTATCTTCTATTTCTCTGTACACATCTCTTCTTTATTATGATTCACCAGTCAGTAATCTCCACACAGTTCATTCCTGTAGTGAACATTTAAGGGTTGACTAATTAGTTGAAAGCCCATACATGTAAAAGCTACTGATAATTTGTACGATTAAATCTACTGGAATCTTAATTTGTCATGTCCTAATGACAAAATGTAAGGATTTAATAGACGTCATTGAGAAATTCTAAATCAAATATTTTCGATTTTGAGTACGCTAGGCATCGTTAGCATAGAGATGCTGTTAGTCTTAGCACAGCATTATTTCATGGGAAAGCAGCTTAACAGAATTTGTATGTGCTTCTTGTACTAAATAAGGGAGTGATAATCAGGCTTAAAAAATAATGACTTGTTTTGCTCATTAGCTGAATGAATGTGGAAAATGACTCATCAATTCATAAATTTGTCATAATACTGTCTTTAGTGTCAGCCAGCAGTAAGGCCCAGATTAGCAGAGTCATAGCAGGAAGCCCAAAAGATTACATAAAATTGCTGTTAAAAAAATGACTTGACATTTTAAGTTTGTTATTTTTTGGCAAAACAATGTAGTCAGCCAATTGCTGAATTCTCTGCACACTGTTAGCCTCTTTTTGAATTATATTTAATTTGTGGAAACATGATGTGTTTTTGTTCTACATGGACAGGACAGAAGGTTTACCAGCTTGAACTGGGTTTTTTTCTGTGAAAACCTGCGTGGCACCCAACTGATGCTAAATGTATCATTAACCTTCTACCTGGCTGTTTATTACCTTAACTTAGACAATATTCACAGATGCCCTTATCAACATAATGAGGTCAAGGCAGCAATCAATGCTGTGTACTGTCTCTTGTTTCTTGAAAGTACAACTGCTTTTTAAATCAAAATCTATCATCTAGGTTAAAAAGAGACAGAGAGCTAGAGTATCACTGTACCAAAAGATCAGTACTGACCTTCCTCAAAAAAGGGTATAAAAGTTGAGTGACCATATAATTTATCATCCAAGGACACTTTTCAGAATAAAAGGGAATACCACTAACAGTCTACTGGAGTCATACTGGCAAATAGGGATTCTTTTGAACAAACTGGGATGTATGGTTACCCTATGCTAAAGGAACATCAAAGGCAGTACTTTCTTCTTTGAGGTTTGGTAGCCATTAAAAGTTTCAAGTAGGCGTTCAGTTAAAAACTTCGAATTTAATGGACCTCCTGAACCTTTCCAAGCAGCCCGTGTCGGCACACACTGCTTTTAATAATTTCAGAAGTTTTACTCCAGGCACACCCAAAAACAATCAAAGCAAATAACTTGGAAGGATGAACTTAATCTTTGGGGGTTTCCCCTTTCTCTTCTTCTTTTTTCATTTACCATCAATTTTTATTCTAAGTTTGTTGTTTGGGTTTGAAGAGATATCCCAAAGACTAGGAGTATCTCCATACAATAACTTCACGTCAACTGACTGGATATCATTTTTACCACTCAAATTCTTCATGAGTTCACGATGGAAGCAAAATATCTGGCCCACAGGTAGAGTCAAAAGAAAATCGTTTTTATTTAAGTTTAAAAACTCATTTCCCTTCTTCCATATCTTGCTTTGAGTGTTGGCTGAATGGAGATTAGATACACATTTGGAAATTCTAACTACATGGAGATTTATATATACATATATATTTATACACACACACATATATAATTTACCATATTTTCAAATTGTGCATTAAGGTTTGTCCCTTGAGTATATATAATTATACCTCATGTAAAAACTGCTGTTATCCTGCAAAGACTTATATGAGTTAATTGCTAACAAACATGTTGGGATCTGTGTGTGTTTTAATCCTTGTGCCAGGCTTTACTCTAGGCATTAGGGATACAGTGTATTTATGGACCAGGGAGGCAAAGGTCTTACTTCAAAGAACTTCTGTCTGTTCTTGTGGAATAAAATAGAAAATAAACACAAAGGAAATAAGTAATAAGATAATATCACAGGAATAATTACTTCTATGAAGAAAATCCCTGAAGAGATGACATCTGAGAGAACATTCTAAACAGTAGGAGAGTGGGGCTTTTGGTTGTAATTTATGTAATATTTTCAAAGGACAGAAAGGTTGATTGGAACGAAGGGATTAGAAGGTGAGTTGGACAAATGGACAGGGGCTGGGCATGGGTCTGTAAGTCAGTCAATCTTATAACTAGGAGTCTATATTTCAATGAGTTTTAGGTATAGTTTTTGTACCTCCTGCCCTTATATTTATAAACAGACAAAATTTGTATCTTATGATTCATTTAAATATAAATTCTTTCCCAAGTGAAATAAGTAATAGGAGAAAACTAGTAATCTTTTTTTATTTTTCTAATATGGAGGTCAAGTCAGAGATAAAGGGGGGATAAAGAAATGGTTAATGTGGCTTTGTTGCCTTTTTCCATTTTTTTAAAACTCTCATTGAAAGCTTATAGTATCATTTTATGGACCAGTCCCCTTCACGAAACTCCAGGAATCATGTATTCATGAGGTACATATGAAACCAAAATGCTTGTACCCTGCAAAACCACTTTATTGTATCAGGCTTTCCATGGTTTAAAAAGGATCCCGAAAAATAACAAAATGCATTTATCCTTAAAAAGAGATGGTAAAACATAACTTGCAGGTGACTTATGTTTCCTGCATGAGTGAGAGGACAGATGCTACATCAGAGTTAAGCAACATTTCCCTTTGACATCAGAATTTTAATAAGCATTAATTTAATCTTCAATATATTTTAAGGAACAAAATAACATAGGAGACTGCATTTTCTTATTTTTATTTCATTCTGTTTGTCGTTATCTGCCAGTCTTTCAAATGAAAATTTAAGAAAATGTGTACCTATCAGCCCATTTTAGGAAAATGAGAATACCATACTTTCTTCTTTAAAAAGTGCCAACATTTCAATGCCCATGCATATTACAGATGTTCAGTTGAAAATGTAAACGTCATTAGTTTGTTAAAGGCATCCATGTGGATGTAATATGACAATATTTGTTGAATGATTGAATGCATGGAGGCGGCAGGAGAAAATGTGTATCTGGAAGGCCTTGTACTTTGGGTGGGTTTATTTCAGTTTGGGTAAGAATGGCTCTCTGCACATGAATGTACAGCAAATTGTTTTGTGGTATTATCCTTCTCAACAGTGATAATAAATAATTTTCAAAGCAAATGCTTTACAAAGAAGGCTAATGGTGTTCTATTTGCCGTTTAGATTTCACCATTTGGGGCTGCCAAAACTATTTAAAGCCTCACAGGATCCTGTTTGTGATAGGCCAATGCAAATTTGATGATCCATCCAAATACACAGAGATATTGCTTTAATGCTGCCATCATTATTGGAGCCGTCCTCTACACAGAAATTCTTAGCCACTAGTAGTAAATGACAGATGTGTTAATTAAGAGACTGAGACAAAGCCAAGGTTGATGTTCTAATAAACAGGTCATTAACTTTGGTAATGACCAATTTGAGAAGATGATTGTTACTACAAACTATATTCCATGAGTTATGAGAGCAACAGTATAACTCTGGAGTACATCCAATGGTCATATTATAAAGGGAAGTCTTCTAAAACAATTGATATTTCTAATATGTCACCTTGCCTATTTATAATTTCATATATTTGCAAAATGTGGTGGTTTTATATTAAGCAGAACTTATTAAATGCTTGATTTCAATTCAGATAAATGATAGGCTTTTCCTTTGAGTCAAATGAAAAGCCTTTTCAATGGTAATTTTAAGAATCTTCCTAACATAAGCTTGCTACCATATTAGAAGAGCAATTCTTTCCAGAGTCCACAAGCAATATTTAAATAGAATGAAGAGATGTAAAGGAAATCAGAATCATATCATAATATGTTAGAAAGAAATTTAGAAGTAAATCTGCCTTCTCCTTGAACTAATATAAGAATTCCCTCTACAATAGCTAGTATAGATTATTCTTAAAACATTTTCTTCCTGAACTTCAAAAATCAGTTTTCTTTCTCATAAGAGAATCTATTTCCATATGGAATAGCTCTTCTTATAAAGTTCTTCCTGATAGACAACTAATTTCTCCAGAAAATATGGATGCTCTTTATTTCATAAAATATAAACTTAAAAGTCTGAAGACATTTTTATATCTTTCAAAATCTCCCCTCTTCTAGTTAAATAATTCGCTAGGCATTTGCAACCATTCCTCCTGTGACATGGCTTGCACACGCCTCACTGTGGCAACTCCTTTTTGTTGACTAGAACAGCAGCCCCTCCCAACCCTGTTTTTACTTGTCTGCTTCCACTACAGAAACTAAAAAGCTAAATATCCATTTTCCCCTCAGTTTTACACCTAAAAGTGACCATGCTTAGTCACACTGAACATGAGATATCATCAAACATCTACTAAAAGCATCTGGGAAATGTATGCTTCTTTGTAATAAGCTTAATGATACTAACTCTCATTCTTTCTTTCTTGAATGAACAGGATACTCTATATGAAGGACCTATGTTGTAATCCCGCAGTGCATGCAAAGGACAGAGTATCAGTATGCTAACCAAGGCAAACTAGAAGAAGAGAAATGTCCTAGTTCCTTGAAATATCATGGGGTAAACAGACCCATGTATGCAACTTTACACTGATGTATGTGAAAAAAAAGCCAATATACTAACAGTCACTGTTCGTTGAGTTTTAGGTCTATTTCCTGGAGTTTAAGAAGATTGAGCAGTTTTTCCTCTTGGTACTTTCTTGTGGCTTCTCTCCAATCTTTGCTTATCCATAAGCGGAAGAGCTATCTCCTATCATAGTACACAAAACATTTCCATCAAGCCATAGGTAGGTTGGCTTTTCCATGTAGTTATCACATCCTGCCAATATATTTCTCCCCATCCTTTTTTTGGAATCATTACTATACAATTACATGAGCAACATTGTGGTTTTTAGATTCCCCCCATTATCAAGTCCCTACCATATACCCCATTACAGTCACTGTCCATCAGTGTAGTATGATGTTATAGAATCACTACTTGTTCTCTCTGCACTACACTGCCTTCCCCATGCCCCCCCTCCAGTACATTATATGTGCTAATCATAATACCCCTTATTTCCCTTCTCCCTCCCTTCCCACCCACCCTCCCCAGTTCTTTTCCCTTTGGTAACTGTTAGTCCATTCTTGGGTTCTGTGAGTCTGCTTTTTCTTTGTTGTTATACATCCAAAATATACAAAAGGCTCATGCACCTCAACAAACAAAAAGCAAATAATCTAATTAAAAAATGGATAGAGGATCTGAACAGACACTTCTCCAAGGAAGAAATTCAGATGGCCAACAGACACATGAAAAGATGCTCCACATCGCTAGTCATCAGAGAAATGCAAATTAAAACCACAATGAGATATAACTTCACACTAGTCAGGATGGCCACCATCCAAAAGACAAACAACAACAAATGTTGGCTAGGTTGTGGAGAATGGGGAACCCTCCTACACTGCTGGTGGGAATGTAAATTAGTTCAATCATTGTGAAAAGCAATATGGAGGTTCCTCAAAAAAGCTCAAAATAGAAATACCATTTGACCCAGGAATTCCACTCCTAGGAATTTACTCTCCCCTTCTTTTTTAATCTCACAGTGCCTGTCTCAAATTAAAGTAATGATCTTAAATTCTGCTTCAATTCTACACTACTGGGAATCACCCACTGGGGGTCTTGTAGGATATCTTAAATTTTCACACTCACAAGACACTATAGGCAACACTTGGCACCAGAGGACTCAGAAAGATATAGGACAGGAACAAAGCATGCCAGGCTGGCAGTGCTGGGTGGGCATCCTCTCCAAAGGGCATCCTCACAGCACGTAACTCCAGGTCCAGGTGCCAGGAGAACAGACTCTCATGAGATGGGTGCCACCCTAGTTTAAAAGCTTCACCCCCTGACCCTTTCTAGAAAGAGAAATTGTCAAAATTTGAATAATTGAACTTTTTTGAGAAGTTGCCTGGGGACCATATAATTCAATCTATACTGTTTCAACATGAGAAAAATACAGTATAAAAAGATTAAATGACTTTCCCAAGAACAAAGGATTACTTAAAGTCCTAGAACACAGGCTCATAACTCCCAACCCAATATTCTAAATAGCCATGTTTCCTAATAGTTAGCAAATGGTTTTGTTGTTATTTTTACTTTTATTTGTTTTTCTTTCCCCTCTAGAGTGAAATTCAAAAATATAAATATATTAAATTGACTTCAAAATTATTAAAAATATAACTGACACTTTAATATTACAATTCTAATGTTTAAAGTAAATAAAAAGTATCGACCATATGTCATTAACTAACTTACTAAAAGTAAATGCAGTCACATATATGCTTGTAATCAAATATTAATTAAAAAACAATCATTTGAACATATTTTGTTTCACCTTTATAAAAAAATTAAAATAATTCACATCTTTAAGTGTCAAAATTCCACACAATGTAGCAGTTATTGAAAAATGTATCTTTGATGGTATCATAACTCAAACTAAGAAAACTATGCTCATTTCTAATTATAGGCAATGACCAAGGAGCATAATGACTGATACAAATAATAATAGTAAAAAAACCGAGGAGTACAATTATCAATAAGTATAATTATACTTATTATTGCCTAATCAGTTCCTACTATGTGGCAAGAACTATTCAAAAACCTTTAAATGCATGACACTATTTAATCTTCACAACTAGTTATTAAAATTGTGAGCCTCACTTTACAGATGAAGAAAGGCTTACACAGAAATGACTAGCTGATCCAGTGTCACAAACTGGTAATTGGGAGAGGTAAGATTTAAATTAAATGACACTTTGATTGTAAAAATGAAAAAAAAATCCCTCAAATTTCTACAACATAAAGTGTCACTGTTAACTCAGAGAAGTAAATGTATTTTAATGAAAATCATTTCCAAGTAGACAATTTCACTACTGCCATTAGAGCTGTGTTTCTGACATGTTTGATATCTATTAAAATGACAGACAATAATAGATGCTGATGACAAATGGGATAGCAGAATGTTGGCAACAAATTGGAATCATGCTTCCAAGATACTTAAAAATATGGTCTTTGATTTATTTTCAAACAGTATTATTTGTAATCCAATAAAAGTAGCCTGTTTTCCTCAAGCCTCCATTACATATATAAAGCACCATAGCAGCAAAAATTTTAAATTTAGCAATTTATAATACTTATTTTCCTTATCTTTTCTCTCTTTACAATGTTGACTCAATGTTCAGGGTGAAATCATTCTATCAATTAACCAATTGCTTTTTTCACATGAATCTTAAATATTAGTGTATATAACTGATTAGTTAATTGTCCATTTTCTTTAAATTGGTTGAATATTTTGTTTTATGGAATTTGTGGGTCTGTGTAGAACTTGTCATTTTCATTAAAAAATATGAGTTTATTACAAGTATGAAAGATGCTATTTTGAAAGATATGAGAAACACAAAAATCAACTAGAAATCATCTTTTAAACCTAAGAATGACATTGCATAAAGGAGGGAGGAAAAACGTGCATAAATATCCACAATAATACAGAACATGATAATATCTAGAAAAATGGTGCTAAGTGGCGAAGAAAGTCTAAGAAAGTAAAGATTAAATTTGATCAATATAGAGGACTGGATTTTAATTTTTTGTACACAAAAATGCACAATTGAAAATATTTTTGGCTACCCTTGAATAACAGTGGAGATTTTTATAGGAAGAGATGGGATGACAACATGATGCTGGGAAATGTGGAATGAGGAGCAATGAAGAGGCCACATGAAAGTACAAGTGAGTGAAGTGAAGTTGCAAAAGATACAGTTGGAAAATATCAGTAAAAACAACAAAGGCTTATTATAAGAGAGTGAAATTATTGGAACAATGTCTTATCCACAGAACTATGTACAATTTGTTCTTTCTTGTACTTAATAGGTCAACTGAAAATTGAGATTACTGTTGCAAGTAATCCAGGTGGGAAGAGGACAGGCAAGAGCCAAAATGCCATCAGAAGAAATGAAAGATTAGGATGGTAGTGATGTGTGTGTATTTGTGTAAGTGGTGATAAAAGTGCAGCTGTGAAAGCTTCTTACAAAGAAAGAATCAATAGGATTTACTATTTGTTAGATATTATGGAGCAGAGTATTAGAGACAGAAGGAGGAGTTTATGATTTTGATAGGTCAGCTCTAGGTGTCAGCAGATGTTGGTACTGTGAATAACAAGGAGAAGGCAGATATCAGGATGAATTTAGGATGAGTGCATGGTTTACTAGGAAATAGTGAGTTTCACTTTTTACATATTTTACATATTTAGTATGTCCTGTTAGTATATCCATTAGCAATATGAAATGTAAATCTAGATTTTTTGGGGGTGGTTGAATGCTAAGAACATGTACTTGGAGCTATTATCACAGAGAAGAAATTTAATATTGTGTTAGTGGATGAAACAGAAAATACCTCAAATTGAAAGGAAGAAAAGAACTTTGCAGAACACTTGAATTAAGGGAGGGAGAGGAAGAAGATTGCTTTTGATGAGGAAAAAAATAAAAATGTGAGGAGCATAGACAAATGTCAGAGGAAATAAAAGGAATAAAGTCCCAGAATATTCAGTCCCAGATCAATAGATCTAAGCAGAGTCTCAGACCCTATCTAATCTAAGGAGAATCAATTCTGGGTAAAATTCTGATCCCTGTGAGAAACCAAATTTAGCTGACAACTTATGTTATAGAAAGTTCTTAGAGAAGTAAAAATGGAATAAAGCGGCAATAAGACATAATCAAATGAATTGTGGAGCAGCAGTGAGGGTCTGCTTGGTTTAAATACTGTGCTGCTCTGTTATTATCACCAACTGTCAAGATTCGACTTGATAATGCAAATAGTGTTCTTAAGTTTGGAGCAAATAAAGTATAACAGAAAGTCATAAAGGCCAGATGTTCATAAGGATAAAGAATAAGTAAAGGTCAGAAAGGAGAAAATCAACTGAAAACAGTACATCAGTAATGCAAAATAGATCATAATGGAAGAATAACTTTGAGTTGCAGTAGTTAGTAGAGAAGGGGAATATGAGGTTGTGATTAAAGAGGAAAGATATGAGCTGTAAGGCATGCAGTGATCCCCACATGACTGAGATCCACTCGAGGTGGCCATGTTAGCAGGCAACTCATGAGGAGGACAAGTGAGAACCCAAATGTTGAGGATGCTGCAGAATGCCAGATTGCTAGGTTTTTAACATGGATAATGAAATCACTAAGGATAACAGGGGGAAAATAGGGGGGAATAGTTATAGTTGACTCTTCGCTTCAGAATTCATTAAGTTCTGTAACTTGGAAGTTTAAAATAAAAGGTTTATTATGATTTATTAATTGGTTTGTTTGCACACAGCATAAAGAGAAACTGGATGCACTGGAAAGGCAAGTTTCAATTCATGAGAACTTCATACTAGCAAATATCAGGACATAGTTGTATACCCTGGTTGGCACCATCAAATTATTTTATCCATGTTCATGTCCTTCTACCTTGCAAGAATGAAATTACATTAGCTGTTTGTCCAGATCTGTGTTTCCATAACTTCTATTAGCTTTACCTCCTTTTCTCCTCTCTACTTCCTGATTCTCATTCTTTAAGTATTCTTAATAAAGATTGCAGGCCAAATATTAATGTGTAGAGAGAAATTATTTTAGAGTTAGAGACAATTGTGTTGAAAAACAGGAAAGAATAGGAAGGAAAGTGTTGGTTAGTGATGAAAACAAATGAAGTATAATCATGAAGTAGCAGTAAAATTCAATTATTTTATCAGACCCCCTCCTGGACACGTGAGTTGAAGAGAATTGTGGGAAAAGACCTTCTTCTAATGATTTCAGAGAAGTTGAAATCATAGAAGGACATGAGGTAATGATGCACCATTGAATTAGGCATCCCAAAAGCATAGTGGAAGAAGTTAACATATGGGTTCCCACTTGGAGTTGGGTTTGGAGAGAGACAAAGTTGAGAGAATGGGGTGATTAGCACTCAGAGTGTTTGATCCTTACGCAGTGATCTTTTACAACCTGGAAAGAAGCAAAGATATCCATATGTGAATAAGAATAATGGTGGCAAAAGAGATGGAATACTAGCAAAGGATGACCAGAAAAAAATATAAATAAAATCCTACAAAACACCCACATGAAATATAACATCAGAGCTATAAATGAAATTGAAAGATAAAATTTAAAGACTAAACTAATAATTTAAACACGTCTATTTTACTGATTAACTGGCTTTGCTAAGATTTTTTTCAATGAATTTTCACTTATATTTTTCTTCTTTTTACTATTTTAGAAAACAATGTTATTTTTTCTGACTTAATTGTCTATTTTGTTAAAAAACTAAGATATCAAAAAGAATCATTGTATAGTCGATCTTTTATGTTGCCTTTAATCTACTATTTGCACGAAAGAAAAAAACATCTTATAAAGAACAGATACATAAGATTGGCAAAAATTAAAATTTAACAACACTTAGTATTAGTATGTGGAAAACTGAGGAACTTACATACTCTATTAATGGGAATATAAATCTTTAGCACCACTTTGTAAAAATTTGGCATTTTTCATTAAAGTGAAGGGTGTGCAAACCTTTTAACCCAATAGTTTCACTACTAAGTATAATACCTCAGAAAACTGTTTGCACAAGTAAGATACACTAGAAGCAGAACAGGCAAATAAGTGGTGGCACACTTCCACAATGAGGTACAATACACTTATAACAACATGAATGAATCTTAAAACATAACACTGAGCAAAAGAAGACTTAAAAAGGTTTCAGGATAATTCTATAAATATGTATGAAAAATTGAGAACAGACAAAATAACTAAATTGTTTAAGGATTCAGATATAGAAAGTAAAACTAAAAAGCAATATAATTATCCCCAAAGTTCATATAGGCATTATTTCTGGGAAAAGGAGAGGGTTGGGTCAAGGAGAAGTATCAAAGGGCTATCTGGGGTGCTAGCCACATTCTATTTCTTGGCTTGGATGTTGATTTCACTAGTGACTACTTTTAAACTATTCCTTATACTGTATATACATTATTATAATTTACAAAAAATAGAAAGGAAAGGGTGGAAGAAGAAGGGAAGAGGAGCAAAGTGAAAGGAATAAAAGGGTGGGGAAGGGGAGGAAAAAAAAGGAAAAAAAAAGCAGTTGCCACTCAGATCTGGAGAAAGCAGAGTGCCCTGCCTGAAGCATCCTGAGGTTTTGTGCCCACAGTGGAGAACCAGAATCATGGTAAACGTGAGACAAGATAGTAGGCAGGAGGCCAAGGGTCTGCTCTAACTGAAGGGGCAAAATGAGATCAGAAAGAAGACAGCAAGTGGCCTTGCATTTAGCTGGTACCCATGAAAGTTGAAAGCTATACAGGTACAATAGAGAATGAGGTTTAGGGGAGCAAAATCAGAACATAAGCTGTAAATTTACATAATATGTAAATTAAGTCTGAAATGCTTTAAAAAACAGAATTGCCATGTCTTTCAAAAAAATACATGAATGCTTCACCAGAGCAATTTTCATAATGGAATCTAGGATGTTAAATATGTCAATATTTATATTAGTGGTTTATATTAATATATATAAATAATCTCCTTTACACTCTCAAGTTGAACACTCTGAACAATAACAATAGAGAAATAATGAACAGAGATTATCACGTAACATATTCTAAAATGCACGTAAGACAAATGTGATATACGGTTGACCCTTGAACAACACAGGTTTGAACTGTGTGGGTCACTTACACATGGATTTTTTTCAGAAATTGTATAGGAAAATTTTTTGGAGATTTGCAACAATTTGAAAAAACTCAGAGATGAACCACATAGCCTTGAAATACTGAATAATTAAGAAAAATATATGTCATGCAATACTAGACCATTTTATCATTTACTCCTATAAAATCAACAGTAGGCTATTAGTAGTCAAGTTCTGGGGAGTCAACAGTTATACGTGAATTTTCAACTATGTAGGTGTCCACACACCTTATCCCCATGTTATTCAAAGGTAAACTGTACTTGATTTTAAATGCTAAACAAAGAAGTCAGATTAATAGTAACAAGTAGATGGGAGAGATTGTGAAGGGTACTGCCTCAAGAGGTGCCACTCTGGCATGCAGATTATTTCAGAACTGAAAACAATCAAAGCCTAAAAGATTCAAAACAACTTTGACACCCCCCAGCCCCACCCCTAAACTGCATAAAAATAATTTAGATAGAGGACCTGTACCAGGAAGAGAGCTGTTACCATAGGTAACTACATCCTAATATAACCTAGGGTTGGTAGACAAGGAGGGATGCGGCAGTCTGTTAAGATTCCTTTCTCTGTCCCATTGTTTCTGTGTAGTCCAGCAAACGTTTGTTTACCAAACATTTGCTCTCTCATATTCCTGTGAATTGTTTCCCTTTTCCTATGAAGTCTCAGATCCCTACCTCCTTGTCCTTAGTTAAAGACAGTACATATACCTCATTTTCCCCATCTGGAATCTCATGTCTATGGATTTCCCATACACATATAATCAAACTTTACTTTTTTCTCTGGTTTATCTGGCTCATGTCAGTTTGATTCTTAGACCAACTGAAAGTACCTTGAAGGCTAGAGGAAACTTCTTCCTCCACAGCTGTTGGGGTAGTAGGCAGGATTCTTTAACTCCCTGAACATTTCTTGCTGCCAGACTTCTGCAGCTGAGAGATTCTGGAACATCTGAGGGACAGCTGGCAAAAGGTAAGATTTCTTACCATGTCAGCCTCCTGGAATCTCTTGTCTGCAGGGTCTGATGGAGTGAAGATGGTAAATGTCCTTTTTCTCTCTTTCTAAATTTAGATCAGCAGGAAAAAATATTGGTGTAATTAGATCCTTAAGCTTGGTGACTCTTGATAAATTTGGTTCTGTATTTCCTGTTGACCTGTTTCTTCCCAGATAGGGTCTTTGTTTTCTTCTTCTGGGTCTTTGTGTCATTTATAAATGTGCACAGGAGGTAAAAGCTGTCGCTAAGAGAACTTGGAAGCCAAAGCTGCAAAACTGGGGCACGGGTCAAGTACTTAAACGCTATTACAGCACTGGGCACCTCAAGAAGACTCCCATGATAGGATAAGTTGGTCCAGAACATGTTATTTGAGACTAGGTCACCTGCCAACCTCAAGAAAACTTCCGTGCAATGAGGAACACCATAAACATCACACAGTCCCCAACACTAATGCATGTCTCTCTTAGGTATTAGTTTGGCTTCCAAAAGGGCTAAGGTTTAGCTAAAGCTGTTAATGTGAAAATATTTTCCTTTTGCTTTTTTGTGTATCATGAGAGGTTGCCTTTTGACCAGTGAGAATATTTGGCCTCCAGCAATCATACAGTGCTCATATAGGCATACATATGGTGGGTAGTCCAATGGGCTATGGATCTGGTTGTCTCCTTCATTGTTTCTGTCCAAAAATAGCAATATTTTCAGATATACTTAACAATTAAAAACATTTAAATGGCAATTACTATTTTATGAAATTATCTCAGAAAGAATAATTTTTAAAAGTTAATGGAGATAAAATATATAAAACAAAAATAATTGTCATTGGATCTAAGGATCATACATTCACATATTGCTTTTTGCCGTGTTAGATATTTATTTTTGTTTTATAAGAACTCAATTTATAGCCTGAATTCTAAAATTAAATTACTTTTGTAACTAAACATTTCAGTAAGTATGAGAAAACAATCACTAATAAAAGGAATAATGAATTATTTACTATGTATCAGAGTTTGACTAAATGCTCTACATCCTTCTTTGTCAAATAGTCGAAAAATCTGTAAGAGATAGCAACTATCATGAGTCCATTTAAATCAGGAGATGCAGAACAAGAGAGGGAGCTTGAAGAAATCACACAGTATCATGTTGGGCAAAAGCTGTGGGATGGGCTTCCTACCAAGGAAGATCAGCTTAAGACCAGCTTCCTTCCCAGCTTACTTACTTTAATATTATAATATATTGCTTCTCAGCAAGGATTCTTAAAAAAGAAATGTCATGAGCTTTACTTTTTTAGAAAATTCAAAAAGTTCAACATATTAACACTATGGAGAATATATGCCTATTAATTCAGAACTTTACTTTTTTCTTCATCTACAGAAAAAATATCAAGAAAAAATAAACCCAGAGTCCCACTAAATTAATATAAGGAAAAACTTAGTTTAGTTAAAAAAAAAAGATTGATTTTACCATTGTTTCCTCTGATATTATCAGAATAAAATAGATTAAAAAACTACAAAATCTAAGAAATAAGTAATATGTGATTCATTTTTACATAGCCTTGCACATGGAATCTAAGTAACATATTACAAATAGCACTATTCATAGTTAAGCAACAGAAAGTAATGTTTAAATTTATCCAGATAAGCATATTGAGCTGTACCTCGGTAGAGCTGACCTGGTTATTTCTTCCTCCTCAACAGCTGAATCACTTAAAGGTATGGCCATTTTGATCAAATATCACATAATAGTTTGTTAATGCAGTGCAAAATTTCCAGTCAACTGTAACAAAGTCAACTAACATGTCTTCCCTTAGGCAGCTTTCATTCCTCAGTGTTTCGACTAATTAAATATGCACACTAAACGGAGATGTGAATTCTTATGGATTCACGTAACTATTCCATATTGCTGTTTATGTAGTTTTTAACTCTAAACATAATAGATATACTTAAGCAAAGTCATTATAGATTCTTTCTTCCAAGAAATTCAACCAATACACTCTTAAGTCCACAAGGTTAATTTTGTCAAACACATTGATCTCTACATGTCCTGGCTTTACTCTTCTAAGAGATTATACTACTGACTTTAAAGGATATACATAGTCCTTTGTTTATGCTATTGCTTTACTATAAATTTAATAGGGGAAATAAACACTATTTGTGAAAATCCATTTCAGAAAAACATATTTGATTTCAAAAGAAAAAAAGAAGAAATAAAAAGTGTTGATTAAATAGAAATGTTTAAAAAATGGATTTCAGATTATCTTATAAAAACAAGATAGGAATCACAAAATTCTCCCTACATTCCTCTTTGCAGAGATCAAAGTTTCTAAGGGGTTTTTACCCTGGCTAAACCATCTCCGTTTAAGTGAAAAAAAAAGCATAAAATGAATCATCCCTGTAATTTTTCTCCCCTTACTCTGAACCTGTTATGAAATAGACTTCTTTGTTAAGACTTAATTTTTTAAGAGTAGTTTCAGGTTCATAACCAAATTGATAGAAGAGTACAGAGATTCCCTGTATAACCTCTTATACCCACACATGCATAGCCTCCCCCATTATCAACAGCTCCTACCAGAGTGGTACATTTTCTTTCAATTGATGAACCGACATTGACCTATCATAATCACCCAAATTCCATAGTGCACATTAGGATTCATTTTTAGTGTTATACATTCTATGGGTTTAGACAAATGTAGAATGGCATGCATCCATCATTATAGTATTATATGGTGTATTTTCAGTGCCCCCAAATCCTCTGCCTCTGCTTATCCATCCCCCCAACCAACTCCTGGTAACCACTGATCTTTTTGCTGTCTCCACTGTTTTGCATTTCAGAATGTCAGAAAGTTGGACTCATACGACATACAGTCTTTGCAGATTGGCTTCTTTCACTTAGCAATATGCAATTATGGTTCCTCCATATCTTTTCATGGCTTGATAATTCATTTCCTTTTAGTGCTGAATAATATTCCATTGTCTGGATATACCCTGGTTCATTTATTTATTCACCTATGGAAGACATCTTACTTGCTTCTGAGTTTTAGCAATTACAAATGAAGCTGCTATAAATATCCATGTGCATATTTTGTGTGGAAATAAGTTTTCAACTTTGGGTAAATACCAACAAGTACAATTGCTGGATTATATGATAGGATTATATTTAGTTTTATAAGAAACTGTCAAACTGACTTGCAAAGTAGCTGTATTGTTTTGTATTCCCACCAGCAATGAACGAAAGATCCTATTGTTCCACATCCTTGTTAGCATTTGCTGTTGCCAGTGTTCAGTATTTTGGCCGCCCTAATATGTGTGTAGTGGTATTAATTAATTATTATTATTATTACTGTTTATATAATATTTTAATATATTAATATAATTATTATTGTTTTATTTTGCATTTCCCTAATGACATATAATGTGGAACATCTTTTTGTATGCTTATTTGGCATCTTTATATATTCTTTGGTGAGATATCTGTTAAGGTCTTTGGACCATTTTAAATCAGATCATTTGTTTTCTCAGTGTTGAGTTTTAAGAATTCTTTGTGTATTTGGGAAAGCAGTCCTTTATCAGATTTGTCTTTTGCAAGTATTGTTTCACAGTATTTTGATATTGTCTATCATATAGCAGAATATTTTAATTAAGTCCCTCTTATTCATTATTTCTGTCATGGATAGTGCCATTGATATTGTATCTAAAGAGGCACCACCATACCCAAGGTCATTAGGTTTTCTTCCATGTTATCTTCCAGGAATTTTACTGTTTTGCATTTTATGTTTAGGTTTATTTTCCATTTTGAGTTAATTTTTGTGACAGTTGTGATATCTGTTTCTAGATCCATTTTTTTTCATGTGAATGTCTAGTTCTTCCAGCACCACTTGTTGAAAATACAGTCTTTGCTCCATTGTATTGACTTTGCTCCTTTATCAAAGATCAGTTGACTATATTTATGAGGGTCAATTTCTGGACTTCCTATTCTGTTTCATTGATTTTTCTATTTTTTCACCAATACTCTACTGTCATGATTCCTGTAGCTTTGTAGAAAGCCTTCAAGTTGAGTAGTGTCAGTTGTATAACTTTGTTCTTCTCCTTTAATATTCTGTTGATTATGAATATTTTGTCTGTACATAAAAACTTAGATTTGGTTTGTCAATATACACAAGTAACTTCTGGGATCCTGATTGGGATTGCATTGAATCTGTAGATCAAGGTGGGGAGAACTAACATTTTGACAATATTGAGTTTTTCTGTCCATGATCATAGAATATATCTTCACTTTTTAGTTCTTGAATTTCTTTCATCACAATTTTGTAGTTTTCTTCATAAAACTCTTTACATACTTCATTAGATTCATACCTAAGTATTTCATTTTTGGGAGTGCTAATTAAGGGGTTTTATGCTTTTCAAATACAGGTTTCACTTGTTCATTGCTGGTATATAGTAAAGTGACTGACTTTTGTATATTAACCTTTTATCCTGCAACCTTGCTATAATCACTTAGTTTCATTTAGTTTGTTTTGTTTTGTATTCCTTCTCATTTCCACATGACAGTCATACAATGTGTGAACAAAATTTTATTTCTTATCTTTAAATAAATACCTTTAAATTCCTTTTCTTATCATTTGGAATTAGCTAGGACCTCCAGTAACATGTTGAAAAGGAGTGGTGAGAGGGGACATTCTTACCTTGTTCCTGATCTCATTGAGAAAGCTTTGTTTCTCATCATTAAGTATGATATTAGCTGTAGTTTTTTGTAGGTATTCTTTATCAATTTGATTCAGTTTCCCACTATTCCTACCTTATTTAGTGTTTAATCATAAATGGGTGTTGTATTTGTCTAATTCTTCTTCTGCATCTATTGATATGATCATATGTGTTTTATTTATTTACTTATTTATATTTAGTCTGTTAATGTGATGAGTTATGTTAATTGATTTTTGAATGTTGAACCAGCCTTGCATACCTGTGATAAATCCCACTTGATTGTGGTATAAAATTCTTTATATACATTGTTGGATTCATTTTGCTAATATTTTGTTGCAGACTTTTTGCATCTTTTTATGAGAGATATTGGTCTGTAGTTTTCCTGTAATGTTTTTGTCTGGTTTTAGTTTTAGGGTAATGCTTGTCTCATAGAATGAGTTAGGAAGTATACATCTGTTTCTTCCTCTAAAAGAAATTATAGGGAATTGGCATAATTTCTTCCTTAAATATTTGATATAATTCACCAGCGAGCCCATCTGGACTTGCTTTCTGATTTGGAAGGCTATTTGCTATTGATTCATTTATTTTAACAGATCTAGGCCTATTCAGATTGTCTTATTTTTTCTTGTGTTAGTTTTAATACATTGTATCTTTCAAGTCATTGGTCCATTTCACCTAGGTCATCAAATCTGTGGGGATAGAGTTGTTCATGTATTCCTTTTAATGTCCATTGGATCTGTAGAGATGTCTGACTAGTAACTTGTATTCTCCCTCTTTTTCTTGATAGTAGATGGTAGTTTAGCAACCTTATTGAATTTTTCAACGAAACAGCTTTTGTTTTTATTGGTTTTCTCTATTGTTCTTCTGTTTTCAATTTTGCTTATTTAAGTGCTAATTCTTATTATTTCTTATCATTTTCTTTTGAATTTTATTTGTTCTTTTTTAATTTCCAAAGGTGGAAGTTTGTTTTAGATCTTTCTTATTTTCTAGTGTATCTATTTAATACCATAAATTTCCCTCTAAGCATTTCTTTCCTTTTATTCCACAAACTTTGATAAGTTGTACTTTCATTTTCATTTTTAAATTTATATTAAGATTTCTTCTTTGACACATGTGTTTACAAGTGTACTGTTTAATCTCCATGTATTTTCAGATTTCCTAGCTTTTTTCTGTCTTTTTTCTAGTTTAATTCCTTTGTGCTAGTGATCAGATATTACATGATTTCTTTTATTTTATACTTGCTAAGGTGTGTTTTGTGTTAAAAAATGTGGTCTACTTTGGTTAATGATATAAATATTTTATAGTTTTCCCATTTCAAAAATATTTTATCAGGAGTCAGAAGTAATCCCCTAAATACAAATATGTTTAAAGACATTAAGCTTCCCCAAATATTTTTCTAGAATCATGCATCAATAGTAAGATATTTACTAGAGTTTTCAAACATCTTGAAAAGTATGAGTTTTCAAACATACTTTACTAGAGTATTCAGTCATCTTGAATATTCATATGAGAATTGTCTGAATGGTAACTCTGAAAAATTACACTTTCTAGTAAATTTACAGTATGCACTTGGGGTTAATTGCTGCTTTCCTTGACATATCAGGTTTTCTGCATTCATCTTGTATCTTCCAGTAAGACCTTAGAAACCAAACATTACTTCACCTCTCTTCCTCTTGACTGATTCCTAACCTCAATTTAAGTTACCAATGTAAATAAAAATTTAAATGCATTTTTTATAGAGCCAACAAGAAAAAGTATAATATGATAAATCCACAATGGTTCCAAACACTTATAATACTATATGGCTTCATTATTTTGATTAAGATATGACATTCACTGAGATATATAATTTTAATAGTTAATACTGATTAATAATCACATTATGAGCACTTTCCTAAGTATTTTACAAGGAACCTTTTTAACCTCTGATGTATGACTCCCTTTATATAAGGTGGGGAAACTGAGGCCCAACTAGGTAAACATGTCCAATTCATAATATTGGAAATTGGTAAGCCTTCTGTTCTAAGTGAGGCTGTATGGCTACAACACCCAAGTTTTAAATAGTAAGATATACTATCTCATATTTAAAGTGAATGAACCAAAGAATATTTCAAATATAAAAATAAAATATATGTATATTATTTCTTTTGAATTATTTAATCACTCTTTTACAAGTCTTGATAATTCAACTCATTAAATTTGAATTCACCACCTTTTCAAAATCATCATAAAGAGCTGCACAAAAAATATAATAAAGTAGGAGGAGAACAAGTTCTTGAAATGTGTCTTCTTTCAACCTCTTCATAACCATTCTTTCCTGATTTTTCTCTCTACCCATCTCAGTACAGTGGCTGTCTTACTACTTGTATTTATTTTTGTGTTTGCTCCTCATAATTTGTTATTGTAGTGAATTCTGTCTTCCTCCATCTTCTTTCTCTCTCTGTACACATCTGAGTGGTTTTATGCACACCCATCTTTTCAACATTGATACTTTCCATATCTATAGCTACATCTCTGATTTATTATTTTTCCGAGCTCCTGATTTATAACAAGGTACCAAACACCTTACTCAATGTCCACTGACCCATAAGCCTCTCAACTATTCCTAAACTGAAATTGTCCTTCACTAAGCTAGTCTTAACCTGAAAAACCTATTGCCTTCCTGTTTCTCTATCTTCATTAACTGTCATATACCCAGTGGCTCAAGATGAAATTCTCTGAGACTTCTCACTCCACATCAACATCCGATTAATACTAAATTATTTTATTCCTACTTCCCTTTGAAGTCAAGATTTGTCCCTTGATTTTCTCCCTTCTTTAACACCATCCCAGGATATTTCTTACTTAGGTCTGTCTCCCCAGTCAGCTCATCACTACACTTTCTGGCTCTCCATTCCTATTCAGAGACACCATTCTAAAGCTCATGTCTCATCTCACTCTTTCCCTGGTTAAAATCTTTCAATGACTGTTGAAGATTAAAGTCTAAAAAGCCCCTTCATGATTTAACCATTGTCTACCTCCCACTTCTCTACTATGGATACCAAGTTGCCTGGAATTACCTGGAGCAGTGTTTTCTTTCTTTTGTGTTCTAGTCTCCCCGTGTAAATCACTACTGGACTTGTCAGTCTACAGAATGTCTAAGCATCCTTTAAGGTACAGTTAATACAACATCTCTTTCAGAAATCTTCCCTTGAAGAAAATATGCAGAATTAAGCATTTCTTCATTTTCCTTCCCATAGCCTTTTTTACAAATCTCTGCTGCAGCATGTTAATCTTTTTTGAGTATTTTCATCACTATGTTCCAAGCCTGCTTTATTTTTTTTTAATTTGCAAAATACACCGGGTATTGTCTATCCTTAATATTTTCCAAATGCACTGATGAAAGAGTATAGGACTAGAAAAAGGGAGAAAAAAAGTCATCTTTGTTTCTGGACTGAAATGCATCTCACACTGGAGGCACACCTTAGTTTGTAAACAGAATAACCTCTGAAGCCAGATGAGATAGTTGTCTATTGCTGCATAACAAATTACCACAAGTTTAGTAACTTAAAACAATACACACTCACATACACTTACTGTGGGTCAGGAGTTCATCATGGTTTAACTGTGTCCTCTGCTTCAAATAATCTCAAAAGGCTGCAATCCTGGAGCAGAAGCCTTGAATGTGGAAGTTTCCATTTCCAAATTTATGTGACTGTTGGTAGGATTCAGTCCTGTGCAGGATGTTGGCCTAAGGGCATCAATTATTTGATGATTAAAGACCAGAAGCCATCTTTAGTTCCCTTTCATTTTGTCTTCTTGAACACAGTAGCTGGTTTCTTCAAAGCTAGGTAGAAAGCCTACTAGCCAGACAGGAGTCACAATCTTATAAAATATCATCAAGAAAGTGGCATCTTGTCATATTTGCCTTATTGGTAAGATGAGAATCACTAGGCCAGCCCACCTTCAAAGAGAGATTATACAAGACAGCGTATGGTTGACAGAATTTTTAAAATCTTCTCTACAAGATTCTCATCTTCTAAGCCTTCAAACACTAATCTAGGCACTGCTATGAAAAATCTGTGAAGATGAAATTAAAATTAATATTCAACTGGCCCCTAATTAGTAGGAAAATCATCTACCTGGATTAAGCAGATGGGCCCAATCTAATCACAAGAGCCTGTAAAAGGCAAGAATTTTCTCTGCCTGGTAGCAGACACATGAGGTGGAAAGGAAAAGCAAAGAAGTAGAACAGAAGGTCAGAGAGATTCAGGACTTCAACCCGCTCTTGCTGCCTTTAATGACTGAGAAAGGGACCCACATGCTAGGAAATGTGGACAGCTCTAGAAGCTCAAAATGATCCCTGAGTTACAGCTGACAAGGATATGGGAACCTCAAACCTAAACCAAGGGGACTAATTTTGCCTACAAACCTCAGAGCCGAGAAATGCTTTCTTCCCTGGCACCTCCAGAAATAATATAGCCCTATGGAAACCATGATATCTGCTAGCTATTAGCATTATTCCTAGGAAATAATTATTTGTATTTTTCTTTAAATTTTAATGCATAGTTATTTTAGAGGTAAATAAGTTTAAATTAACATAGTACAGTATTTTATTTTCTTTGTTGAAAATTGTGAGGCAGCACTAAAATAAGTCATATTAGGAAACATTTCTTATCTGAATAAATCAGGCAATAGGGATTTGTTTCTAATAATGATCAGCTGGTGATATTCATTAGGGTAAACCAATATAAATGCAACCAGATATTTCATTCACTTCTACTAAAATTGATTTAGTTCAACCAACAGATTCTCTCAGATGAAAAACTTAGTATTGAACTAATGGTGTGTATTTTGCACCCATATTTAACTTTCAGATGGTTTTGATAGTTATAGGAAAAATACGTCCTGGAATCTCCAGTAATTCTCTGATTATTTCTTTAACTTCCACTCCTGCATTTGTTTTTTTACCTAGATTTTTGAAATAGTCTTAATTTTTTTCATAAATTTATTTTATCAGCTTGTCATAAATTAATCCTTTCCTATATTTCTTCTGAATCTAATTCTTTATTGGACATTATAACTTCATCTCTTAAGGCACTTAAAAGAAAGAGCAATTAATTTGTGTTGAATTTAAAGGTTATTCTTCTAGATGAATTTTTTTTTCATAATATGAAACTGATCATTCTCAGGGTTGTAATTTCTCTGTTGGAGTAAGTTACATATTATTTAAAGTTTCCTTACCTCTTTCAGGCCATTAGATCATGTTCTGAAGCCAGATCATCTTGGAAGAATTTTTCTGTCTATGATTAATTCTCAGTTATTGATCATTATCCCTCCTTATCCACTGATTTTTATGATTACAGAAATTTTTTTACATAATTTATAAGAAAAACAAGATTTCTGTCACTTTTCCTTTTGATATCCCTAAATCTAGGTTCATGAAAATATATTTCTCCATGCTTTCTAAATTTAAAGAATCCTTCTGCTTTATCATCATTATCATCATTATTTTACTTTCTCTTCTCCAGGATGCAAATAGTCATGACTGACGATTTGCCTATTTGCTACTAATTCTGTTTTAATCTCACTTTATCTGTTCACTTTAGGCTTGTCCCAAAGTTGTAACTTCATTAAAATAAATAAGCAAACAAACCTTTAAACCACTATGGCAGTATGAGAATAGAGGGGTATCTATGAATAAATACATCCTTATTCTCTGAATGTCCTTACTAATCTTGTGTGTCAAATTCCTCTCCATGCAGATAAGGTAAATCTAAGTGAATAACTCACTTCTATTGGAAAAAGAAAAGCAAAACACTGACAAGTGCTGACTAGAAAAACAGCAATGGGGTGTGGGTGATTATACAATTTTAATTTCTTTTTGGTATAAAAAAACCATGGTTGGTGTGGGCTGCACAACACAGAGAGGACAAGTAGTGACTCTACCACATTTTGCTAAGCTGATGGACAGTAACCGTAATGTGGTTGTTAGGGGGGACCTGATATAGGGGAGAGCATAGTAAACATAGTATTCTTCAGGTAAGTGTAGATTAAAAATTTTAAAAAAAAAAGAAAGAAAGAAAGAAAAGGGGGATTACTCCTTAACAGGATAAAACTATTGGTAAATCAAAGATCAACGCATGCTTTAAATATCCTTAATGCTGATCACTTAAAGGGTGTCAGATGATCAGCTATGGAGGTACTCTTTTCTGATAATATTCCTTTCTCTTAATTAAAAAAAAAAAAAAAGCAGTTACTGTGTGCTGACTTCCAATGAGTTCTGCACAGTGGTATAGAGGGCATGTCAAAGTGTGGGCAAAGGGTCTGTTTGTTTCTACGCAGAAGATCAAGGCCTAGCTTGGATACCCAGAAAATGAACTAAGATACGATATGAGGAGGAGCTTCCGGCATCAGCACTCTCTGGAGGACTCGTGCCGGGGGATGATCATCAAAAAGCCTCCACAGGGATCCGGACGATGCTGCGGTTGTGGCTGCATCCAGCCCACCGTCTCCTGGACTTGCCATAAGAAGGAGGAGGGAGATGTCTAGGCTGGCATGTGCATACAGTGAGACAACGAATTTGACTGGATCTGTACTGTTGGAACTCAACCAGGAGTTGGGAGGGGTGCAAGTTGTAGCACCCCAAAATCTCATGACTATAGACTATCTATGGTTAAAAGAACATATGGGATGTGAACAGATCCCAGAAATGGGCTGCTTTAATTTGTCTGATGGTTCAAGTACAGTTGGACAATATCCATCATATCATAGATAAGTTTTCACAAATGCCTAGGGTGCCTAAATGGTTTTCTTGGTTTCACTGGAGATGGATGGTAATTATAGATTTGCTTTGTTTATGTCACCGTATTCCTATTATGTTAATATATGTGTGCAAATTAGTTAGTAGTTTAAAACCTATACATACTTAAGGTACTATACAAGAAGATATGTCAAAGAAATAATCAATCCTCCCAAGTTTCCTTCGTATGCTACATCTATAGCTTTTCTTCTTCCTTCCTAATTACAACCCTTAAATAGAATTCGTGCCTCATATCGAATTTACCGAGTATCATAATTCCTCCAGGTGGTAAAGATACCTCGAGACAAGTGCTGGGCATAGAAGCCACGGGGCATAAATCTGCAAAGAAGTAAAAAGCTAACCTTTGCAAACAATATGGCTTCTCTCTCACTTACCAACTTTACATTTCCCTGTATGGCCCCGGAAGATGACTGGTTAGCCAGAGACGGGTAAGATTCCTCAAGGGAGGAACAACCTAAGACAGGCACAGTCGCAGGGGGGCCATCAGGTGAGAATTTGGGGATCAACAGAGGTGAGGCTCAGAACCTCACCCCCCCTGCTTTGAGAGAAATCTTCTGCATCCGTGGATGTCTTGCTGCCCTTGTCTCCTTTTCCTTTTTCACACTTGTTTCTAAGTCACCTATGTAGCCAGGAGTCTAAAGAGGCCTCATGAAGCCCTAACATTAAGGGGCATGTATCATTTTTTCATTAATTTAGAAGTCAATCCAAGCACCTGAAAGAATATTTCTTTGTATTCTGTGATTGGTCAGTGAATACCTGGTGTACCTAATAGCAATCTCAAGGCAAATTGTCTAAATATCATTAGAAGGGAATTTAAAATATGGATTGATTATTCTAATAAACAAGTAAAATTCACCTTAGAGACCATGGACTTCCCTAATGATAGAACAACTATTAATCTCTTTAATGTCCTATAGTTTCTTATTGATTTCATAAATGCAGTATTGCCATAGGAAATATTTATTATAATGCCTGCTTCAAAACTTAACTTCATTGTAATGAAGAACAGAATTTAACATTAATTTTGAATTGAAACTGGGTGTCAGAGGGGTGAGTCTGTTCATTCTAGCACATTCTCATTTATACAAATGGCTAAAAAAATATAAACACATTAAAGAAAAAAATGAACATAAAGCAAGCAGCCAGAACAATCCAAAAGGGTTCTGAGAGGCTATGCTAATAAAGTGTGGTTTTGACAGATGTATAATATGCTATTTGGCCTACAAAAGATATTTGTGATCATTTCCAAAAAAACAGTTAGATTGCATCAGAGAGTTCTGCATATTAAAAAAAGGAATGGATCTTAGCAACTAATAACCTTTGCAGACTTTTAAAATGGATTCTAAAATATTTTGTTTAATATATAACTCATGTAATTTTGTTCCAAATATTCTCCTTTATTTTTGATTATCATAACCAGGGGTGATCTTACAGTTGACAGCTGGCATAACCCAGGCATCAGCCAATCAGAACCTGGATGGAAGAGCTCCAGGCCTGCTGTGCCTGTCGACCCCTTAATTCTCAGATTTTGCTCAAGTCCAGCCAGGTGTGGGGGGAGGGTGCTGGCAGCTGGGGTAGTGAAGGATGCTCAGAGAGAGAAAGCATTTTAGCAGCCAGTATGGAATCGTGGAATTATTTAAATATTGTAACTGTGCCAATGCGTAACAGTTAAATATCAGCTCTGGTAATAATTACAGTAGTCATTGAAAGATTACTTTGAATGTATATGTAGTACAAAACAGTCAAAATATAACATTTGTATTGACAACAATCACTACATAGAACTGATTTTTAAAAATGCTATTTTTTAGCATTTTGTAACTGAAAAAAAGGAGCTTGGAGTTAATTTAATCTAAATCCTTAGAGTGGCTTTATCAGAATTGTAGGATAAATTGTGTGCGCGTGTGTGTGTATATGGTTACTATATATGTGTGTGTGTATATCTATGTATACATGTATATATATTTAAATCAAAAAACAATTTTGATTTAAAGCATATATATATATATATGCTTTAAATCAAAATTGTTATCCACACATGGGTTTCTGCCAGGACTATATAACTTTTTAAAGAAAATATAGTTTCTCACCTCTCATTTCCTATTTTCATTTTCAGTAATTTTCAATTTAAAACTAGTCAGAACCTGTTGGGAGAACAAAATGGACTATTTATTACCATGTTTTACAGCAAAGATGTACAGTGAACACTACTTTAAACTTTCTCAAATATAAAATCAGTTTTATCAGTGACAGACTAATACTGTGAAAACATAAGAGGTAAAAAGACTTTCTCTAAACAAGAAATTTTCTCTGAAAAAGGCACAATACTGAAAAAATGATTTGCTTAACAATGTTCTTAGTAATTGTAGCATTAAAACAAGTGAAACTTTCATGAAGATAAAAAAATTCTCTTATATTTTTAAATGCATAGTACTATTTTTAAAGAATTACAAATAAATAGAAAATTTTGTATCATATTATATAGGAACAACACAGACCTTGGGCTACATTATATATTTTGTCCCTGTCTCTCAGAGCCCCAGCTATCTTTAGTGAATCCATCAAAATAAATAAATGTATTAATCTTACACCTAATAATCTGTGGAATGCACTGAAATATTTTTCCTAACATTTCTTATTCTCCTTAATTTTTGATCAATGCCTACATTCTGTGGTCTAAGTTCCCTAAACATTGACGTAACTAGTGTTTTGAGCACACATGTACAATGTGACCAAATGCAATTGCATTTTAACCTCTTATTTCCTCCTTAAATTTTATTCAGTGGTGGTAATCTTCCCCTGGCTTAAAATGGAAACTAGGGTCAATGCCATCAGTTTTATTCCAGTCTCAGATAATACAAATTTCTAGGCAACTTTAATCCATTAATTCTAACAATAGGTATTAATCCATGTTTCAGTTTCATTCAAAGACTTTTCTTCACTTTGTCCTGTAACAGGGAAGGGAGGTGGTGAGCTTCAGCTCTTACCCCACTAACTTCTTTCTCCACTCACTTGGTGATATTTTAGATCACATTACAGTCAAATCAGGGAGAAACAGTTAAAATATGAGTTGACTGTTCTAACTTGGATGCTTTAGAATATTCTAGGCCTGGAAGACAGTTAAAGCTGACTCTATCAAGGGGACTTCTGTGGGTCCTGCAGAGCCTTCCACTGAAGTCTATCTTACGTCACAGAGTGAGTACTGATTTACCAACCTGCTCTGTTGCTCTGCTCCTGGTTCACTGTCTCTACCATCTAATGATTAAGGCCATGCATTTTGATTTTAAATAAACTTTTGTCTTAAATCTTGCTTCCATTGCTTGTCAACTAGAACCCTTAGGCAAATTACTTAATTTACTAAATTCAGGTTTTCGGTGTGTGCATGTGTATGTATGTGTGTTAGCTATTTTCCATTAAGACTGAACACTAAATTCTTTCCTCAGAGACCGAAAGCCTAGAATATTCACTTCTCAGACCCATTTGTCATCAGAGGTCAGGTTCACATTCCAAACGAGAGAACTTGTACAATAATTAGAAGGTAGGAGAGGAGAAGCATTGCACTGTTATAATGGTAACAACTACATGCAGGGGCAAAAGGTTTCATGAAGATTTTCAGGAGAGCTCCTGAAAAAAATCACCCACTTTGTCACTGCAGGCAGTAAAGATCACCAACATTTTCCTGTCATTTTAACAATTCCTAATTTCCTCAGATCCAAGATCCAGTACTGGTTGTCCCTGGGTTCCTCCTCTGCCCTACCAGAGTTTTCTAAGTACATAATCTAACAAATTCTTTCCTGCTAAAATATCTAAATAGTTTCTATTCTCTAACTTGACAAATAAGTGTGGACATTAAAAAAATTATATTACTTATTTCATAGGATTGTAGCAGGAATATCTGACACAAAGCATTTAGCAGGTGCCTGTGCTGTTACTGTCATCACTATGGTCCTCCCACTGAGTGCCCTTCCTGACCCCAACCTCACAACCAGCCACTGGGGTTAAGGGAAAGAAGCTCAAAGTCTCAAGACTCGAGATTTCCAAGAGTGCTTTCATCATCTGCAACTGAAACCACCTTGACATAGTGCTATTTAGAACTCTCGACTTGGAGTTTCAGAATTCTTTGATGTTTCTATATCTTATCTCACTCAACTAAATTCATTATCTCTCTATAGCTTCCCTCATGTATTTGTCTCCATTTCTAAGGGCACTACTACAATACAGAGATAAGGAAATGTAAATGATATGACATACTTAATTATTCAAGATACCCAGTAGAACGCTGGCCCATAGTAGGTTTTCAATTCTAATTACTTTCTTTTTCTCATAAAACATTTAATATCACTGTAAGTGTCTCTAAGTGCTGTCTTGGTAAGAATGTCTACTTGATAACCTTGTCTCTAGTCTTATCTCCCAATTTTGACCTATATTGCATTCTATTGTCAAATTAATATTCCTAAAGAGCCTTCTGAAAATGTGGCATTCCAAATGCCAAAAAACTTCAAATAGCCACAAAATACCTTTTTACCTTTCTCCCAAGGAATTCAAAGTTCTCTACACTCTATGTATAATTGTGTAAGGTTTTCTCTCACTGCTTCTCTTAGTTGAAGGTTGTTCATATTTATTTAAGCCTGTGTTTATCTTTAAAAATGGATAACAGAATACTTTACTCTTAAAGTTCCATATGCTGCTCAATCAATAAATTATTTTTTTCATTTTCCTTACAAATTAGATTATTTTAAATTTACATTAGAAAAAAGTTTTCATTAGGAGTCCACTCTATAGCCTGCTGTTACTTTGACCCTGTGGACTCTTAATATCTGCCACATGAATATACATAAATTGCAGCCTCCATAATACATTTACAATGAGTTTCACAGCAGCTCACCCATTTACAGCAGAATGACTTCCTTAGTCTTTTTTAAAATCTGAGGATTTCCTCTGTCCCCAGGCTTTATTTATATACTTGTTTATTTATTTTTAACATTGGCCCCTAGTTTTCTCCATTTTTCCAGTGAAAATATTTCTTTTAGACCTCATGGGTTAACAGAGTCATTTATCCCATCTTCATATTCCCTGTACCTCAGATTGTCTTGCTGTTCACTTTACTATATACAAAGCAGTGATCTCATCAGTCTAGTTGACCAAAGGATAGGCTTGATGCACATTTACCAAACAGAACATTAAACATGGTTTCAAAAAGCAAAGTACATAATTCCCCTAAAGGGAAGAGATTTATTCAATCACACATGAATGATCTGGATTTGCTTGGTTAGGGATTTTATGTCCAGAGCACCTGAAGGGCAACATATTTCTCATGCCAAATTTTATAGGACACAACTGACCAATTAAAAAACAAAGGAGTAAGCATTTGTGTGTCCCTTCAGGAGGCATCATGTCAGCAACTTATTCTTCACTAAAGAGTTTTAACACACCATTAGGCAGCATCCATGGCCAAACCGACATTGCTATAACTTTTCTTTGCAGCTCCAAGTACCTTTGAACCCTAGATCAGCAAAGAACACCCAATGTCCTTGTAATCATAGAAAGCAACAGGTTCATTTGGAAGAGTGGTGAACCTGGAATTCAATTATTTATTTGATTTTTCAATACTATTTTTCAATTACTGTATGGTAGCTATTGGGGAAACTCCAATTCAGGAATGTGTAACTGATACTAACTCAGGGAGAAGGAAGAGACAGACATAAAAACTAAAATGACAACTGAATGCAGAAAGTGAGATATGACAAAATACCACAAATTGCCCTGATGTCAGAAGCATTTATGAGCCTATTCTCTGACTCTTCATTGAAGTTTTTCCACTCACTTAACTATTATTACTCTAGAGTTTATCTGCTAGATGTCAACTAGATCAAGGTCCTTCTTTATTAGTGTTCATCTTGTCCTATACAAAACTAAAGTCTTTACCTTTATGTATGAAGCTTTCATCTTCATTTTATAGTAGTATGACTGTGATAAATGCTATGACAGTAGCTCTTTGGGACAAATTTTATTTAACAGATTGTTATCTGGAACCATTTTCTAAACAAGTCAAATATATATATGTATTACAAAGATGTGAAAAACACACTCATTGGTCCAAATTCAATAAGTGGACACGGAGACAAAGAGAACAGCAGAGCGAGGCTTTAATGACAGTCTTGCAAGATAAGGTATCTGGTGGGCAGGCACACCTAGGGAGTTTGGAGCCAGTAATTTATTTCCTAGTGCTCGAGTCCCTCCCCTGTTTCCTCATTGGCTGAGTACTACAGGGTTCACATTCTTTCTGGGCCATTTATATCTTTCCTTTACATTTGTCTTAATCTTATTGGTAGGTTTAAGAAACTCAAACAGGTATCTCCAGGCCCTTATCAATTCCCCCACCCTCAACCCCCACCCTCAGCCTGAGCAGCTTCCACCACGTGGCCCTTTGTTAATACCTTACTGTTAAAATGTTTAAACATCCTAGTGGGAATAAATCATATTCAGGTTTTATACTCTTTCTTAACAAAAGATATTACAAATTATTACAAAGTTTTACCATAGATTGTAATTGGACCACATTTTATGTTCACTTCAGTTCAGCCTTTAAAGACAAGTCTCCTTAAAGAATTTTATGACTTGCCCAAAAGACAAATGAGTTGTTACTATTCCTAATAAAAATCACTACAGACTAGTCATTACAATATATTTTTAAAAAGAATAATATCCAAATAGACGAATTGGCAAAAGACATTAAAAATACATTTTCAAAATAACATTAGAGGCCAATAAATATGTATTTTTTAATCCTAGTAGTGATCAAAAAAAGAAATAAATCAAATGAAATGTCAGTTTTATTTTGTGATGTTAGCAAACATTCTTGAAGAATATATCCACTATCTGTGAGAACATACTCCTAGGAGAACTGTTACATTTTAGATAACTTCCGGTCTCAAAATTCTGATTTTAGGAATTTTATCAAAAAGAAGAGTCACAGATGCAGAAAATGTTTTGTATAAGAATGCTCTTTTAAAATATTATTTTAACAGTAACAGTGGTAGATGGTGTAACTCCAGGGGGAAAATCCCAGGATAAAATTCCTCTAAAATAGAAACCAGTCAAAGGGAGAAATAAAGTTTAAGAAACCCGTTTATTTATTACAAGCAGTCATCCCATCTCTCTCTTCACCAGGCTGTAGCAGCAGAGAGCTCCACCCAACCTCTCAGGTCCAGATAAACCATCCCATGCCCTTGTAATTACCTGTTGATACATAGATGACTACTTTTCTCCACCCCTTGAGAGACTATTGATATGCAGATGCACTAAAGCCAGGAGAGAGATTCTGAAAATATTGCAGTTTACACATAGATGGCATCTATTGGAGCCATATGGCAACATACTATGTACTAATTTATATTATCTAATTATAATATTTAAAAAGATAACTAAAATTAGGAAACCAAATTCAAGCATAAAAGGGGTGCATTGCATGAAAAAAATTAAAAACCATAGTAAAACTTGCTAAAATTTATCTTGTACCAGCAATTCTAAATGCCACTGATAAAATGCTCCTCCACAAAAATCTTTTGTTAAAGTTCTAAACAATTGCTGTAATTACTATTGAGATTTAATTCTATCAATGTCTAACTAAGGATTTTAAAATCCTTTTTCCTTTACTAAACATTTTTTACACCAATTTTGTAATCTCACAGTTACATTGTCAGCCTTCAACACACCTGGACTCATCTGTGAGCATTTATATAGAGAATAGCTACCTAATGATTTCAAATCACTGAGCTAACCTCAGGGGTAGGTTGTGTCCCCAACTCTTATGATGCTACCTATTCCCATAAGTAACAAGCTAGATTTGAAAAAGAACAATGATAGCACAGTGATTGTACAGAGGGAAATATAGAACTAGAGTTACTTCAATTGTATCCTTTAATTTCTATTAGAAGGTGCTGGTAAAGTAGGTTGCACTCCAAGGTCTCTCTTTGGCTTGCAGACAGCCATCTCCTTGCGAGCTCATAGGACCTCTAATCTCACTGGAAGTGTCCCACCCTCATGACCTCATCTAATTATCTCTAAAGGCCATATCTCTAAATACCATTACATAGAGGATTAGCGCTTTAACAAATGAATTTTGCAGGAACACAAACATTCAGTCTGTAACAGAATAATTGAAGAGATAGATGAAATAGGTGAAGGGGCAAAAAAGAAAAAAAATCAGTGAGAATATTTGGTACCTTGATCTGGGTAATGGTTACATATATACACACATATCAGATCTCATCAAGATGTACACAAAGATTTGTACATTTTATTGTATATACAGCAGCAAAAATAATAAAAACAATTTAGGAAAAACAGATTTATAATTTGCTTGTTCTGTAGTCAAAAGTTTATTTTGAGCTTCAGTGAGTTAATATGTAATCTATTGTTTTGTGCATAGATCACTGCTGTTTAAAAAGAGTGTGCATCTCTTTTTCTCAGTCTAATAGTTTTCTGTAATCACAATATCTGTGCCATATTGCTTTTTTCACTCTGTTGTCTGAGAATATTGATTATACATAGCATGCTTAGTCACTACATTGAGGTTGACTGAAAACTATGTTCAAAAATGACACAGTACATTACATATTCTCTTACATGTGGTCAAGCATATTTAAAAATTCATTCTTCACAGGTAATGCCCAAGGGCTTTGACACAAGGGAACAGAATCACTGATGTTTTCTTATTGTGGGTTGAATTTCAATTCAAGCTGGTGAAGAAAACCACATTAGTCATGAAGAGCTTCCTAAGGCAGACTATATCAAAAGAGATATGTGACATATACATATATTACTAAAGATATTTAGAGTACCTATCACTCCATGAAATTTAAACTGAAATTCAAGAATCAGAACTGTTAACAAAGAAGGTACTCTCTGACATCACTTTTGTGTGACTAATTCTGACAGTTCAGAACTTTTTGAAACCAAACACAGCTGATCATGGAAAAAGCCCAAAGGCTTTTGAATCAAATGAAATTAAGCCTCAACACTGCTGGGAAGTAGATATGTCTTAATCTTTTAGGTTAGAAAAGAATAAAATGGAGGCTGAAACATGTTAAATGAATTGCTCAAGGCCACTCATTAAAAGCAGCACTGGCCTTTCTGAAGTATTTTATCAGATGAAAGCCAGACTAATTCCATGATTTTATTATACCCATTGTACTTATCTGGGTAGTCGATACTTTCTTTTATCTGGAAAAATTAGGGACGTATTCTCTTTTGTATGCAGTCTTGAGGGGATGGAAAGTGACAAAGGGGTACAAGTTTTTGCTTTAAATGCCTAGAAACCATAGATCTTGTCTGGTTTTTCCCAGTACTAGTAACATGTTTTCCAAATTAATGTACTTAAATTAACATTTATTGAAAACAACATTCTACTACATCAAGCAGAAAAATTATTCCGTGTCTCCTATTACTTTGTTGTCTACCCCCAACCCCCATTTTTAGAAGTTAGCTCTTTTCCCATAAGTCAGGGAATCTTTTTATTACTTTAATATATAAAGGGGAACCAGGCCTGATTAAATTTCCATGTTTCTGTGTAAGACTGCATTTACGTATGCCATAAACTGCTTGAATGTTATTCTTATTTTTTTTTTTTTGGCTTAACAGCAATTAAGTATTGGAGTCATGCATTATAGTTTATGGTAAAATGAACTTGAGGGGCACACCCTACAAAGGCATTCCAGGACAAACCTATAATTGCAAGACTGGAGCAAATGCCATGGAATACACTGGGCAACAGTTGGCCTTTACATTTTGAAACCTTTCTCTTATTTAAGTAACAGCAAATATTATCATTAGAGTTCTTCCAAATTGTTTTTTCTTTAAGACATTGAAAGGGTTCCAAACAGGATTTTTTTTTTAGATGATTATATTTTATTGAAGGGTAGTTGACACACAGTATTACATTAGTTTCAGGTGTACAACACAGTGATTGAACATTTATATACATGATAATTCTAGGTACCAGCTATCACCATATGAAGTTGTTACAATATTTTGACTATATTCCTTGGAGCCATCCATTCCTTGGATACATTACATCCCGGTTACTTATTTTACAATTGGAAGTGTGTACTTTTTTTTTTTTTGAGGGTATTTCTCCTATTTATTGATCAAATGGTTGTTAACAACAATAAAATTCTGTATAGGGGACTCAATGCTCAATGTATAATCATTAATCCACCCCAAGCTTAATTTTCATTAGTCTCCAATCTTCTGAAGCATAACAAACAAGTTCTTAAATGGAGAACATATTCTTACATAGTGAATAAGTTACATGGTGAACATTACAAGGGCAGTCATCACAGAAACTTTCGGTTTGGATCACGCATTATGAACTATAAACAGTTCAAATATGAATATTCATTTGATTTTTATACTTGATTTATATGTGGATACCACATTTCTCTCTTTATTATTATTATTTTTAATAAAATGCTGAAGTGGTAGGTAGATACAAGATAAAGGTAGAAAACATAGTTTAGTGTTGTAAGAGAGCAAATGTAGATGATCAGGTGTGTACCTGTAAACTATGTGTTAATCCAAGCTAGACAAGGGCAATAAAACATCCACAGATGCAGATTTCTCTCAGAATGGGGGGGAGGTTCTAAGCCTCACCTCTGTGATCCCCAATTTCTCACCTGATGGCCCCCCTGCGACTGTGCCTGTCGTAGGTTGTTCCTCCCTTGAGGAATCTTACCTGTCTCTGGCTAACCAGTCATCTTCTGGGGCCATAGAGGGAAATGTAAAGTTGGTAAGTGAGAAAGAAGCCTTATTGTATGAAAAGGTTAGTTTTTTACTTCTTTGAATATTTATGCCCTGTGGCTTCTATGCCCAGCATTTGTCTTGAGGTATCTTTACCACCTGAAAGAATTGTGATACACGGTAAATTCAATATGAGGCACGAATTCTATTTAGGGGTTGTAATTAGGAAGGAAGAAGAAAAGCTATAGAAGTAGCAGGCATAAGAAAACATGGGAAGATTGATTATTTCTTTGACATATCTTCTTGTAGAGTAACTTCAGCATGTATAGGTTTTAAACTACTAATTAAATTACGCACACACATTAACATAACAGGAATACAGTTACATAACAAAAGCATAGCTATAATGACCAGCCATCTCCAGTGAAACCAAGAAAACCAGTTAGGCACCTTAGGCATTTGTGAAAACTTATCTATGATATGGTGGATATTGTCCAACTGAACTTGAATAGTCTGAGAGAAATCAGACAAATTAAAACAACCCATTCCTGGGGACTGTTCACATTCCATATATTCTTTTAACAGTAAATAGTCTGTAGTTGTAAGATTTTGGAGTGCTACAATTTGCACTTCTCCTAATTCTTGGTTGAGTTCCAACAGTATAGATCCAGTCAAACTTGTTGTTTTACTGTATGCACAGGCCAGCTTAGATATCTCCTTCTTCATTCCCATGACAAGTCCAGGAACCAGTGGGATGAGTGCATCTACACCTGTAGCAGCGCGTGGATCTTTGTTGGGGTTTTTTGATGATCATCATCTGGCATGAGTCTTCCAGAGAGTGCTGATGTTGGAAGTTCTTTTTCATATCATATCTTATTTCATTTTCAGGGAAGCCAAATTA
Source organism: Manis javanica (assembly GCF_040802235.1). Lineage (NCBI taxonomy): Eukaryota > Metazoa > Chordata > Mammalia > Pholidota > Manidae > Manis > Manis javanica. Next base: position 120,166,629 of record NC_133160.1, on the reverse strand, counting down.
GGCTTTGATCCTCTGTATAAGCACAAACAGACCCTTTGCCTACACATTTATATGCACTTTATAACATTGCATAGAACTCATTGGAGGTCACCACACAGGAACTGCTTTTTCTTTTTTTGTTGTTGTTATCATTAATCTACACTTACATGATGAATATTATGTTAACTAGGCTCTCCCCTATACCAGGTCCCCCCTATAAGCCGCTTTACAGTCACAGTCCATCACCATAGCAAAGTGTTTTAGAGTCACTACTTGTCTTCTCTGTGATATACAGCCCTCCCCTTTCCACCACCGCTCATGCATGCTTATGTTAATACTCCCCTTCTTCTTCTCCCCCCTTATCCCTCCCTACCCACCCATCATCCCCAGTCCCTTTTCCTTTGGTACGTGTTAGTCTACTCTTGAGTTCTGTGATCCTGCTGTTTTGTTCCTTCAGTTTTTTCCTTTGTTCTTATACTCCACAGATGAGTGAAATGATTTGGTATTTCTCTTTCTCCACTTGGCTTATTTCACTGAGCATAATACCTTCCAGCTCCATCCATGTTGCTGTAAATGGTACGATTTGCCCTTTTCTTATGGCTGAGTAGTATTCCATTGTGTGTATGTACCACATCTTCTTTATCCATTCATCTATCTATGGACATTTAGGTTGCTTCCAATTCTTGGCTATTGTAAATAGTGCTGCGATAAACATAGGGGTGCATCTGTCTTTCTCAAACTTGATTACTGCATTCTTAGGGTAAATTCCTAGGAGTGAAATTCCTGGGTTAAATGGTAAGTCTGTTTTGAGCATTTTGATATTCCTCCATACTGCTTTCCACAATGGTTGAACTAATTTACATTTCCACCAGCAGTGTAGAGGGTTCCCCTTTCTCCACAGCTTCACCAACATTTGTTGTTGTTTGTCTTTTGGATGGTAGCCATCCTTACTGGTGAGAAGTGATACCTCATTGTAGTTTTAATTTGCATTTCTCTGATAATTAGCGATGTGGAGCATCTTTTCATGTGTCTCTTGGCCATCTGTATTTCTTTTTTAGAGAACTGTCTGTTCAATTCCTCAGCCCATTTTTTAATTGGGTTATTGGTTTTTTTGTTTTTTGATGCATGTGAGCTCTTTATATATTCTGCACATCAAGCCTTTATCGGATCTGTCATTTTCAAATATATTCTCCCATACTGTAGGGTTCCTTTTTGTTCCATTGATGGTGTCTTTTGCTGTACAGAAGCTTTTCAGCTTAATATAGTCCCACCTGTTCATTTTTGCTGTTGTTTTCCTTGCGCAGGGAGATATGTTCAAGAAGAGGTCACTCATGTTTATGTCTAAGAGGTATTTGCCTATGTTTTTTTCCAAGAGTTTAATGGTTTCATGACTTACATTCAGGTCTTTGATCCATTTTGAGTTTAGTTTTGTATATGGGGTTAGGCAATTGTCCAGTTTCATTCTCCTACATGTAGCTGTCCAGTTTTGCCAGCACCATCTGTTGAAGAGACTGTCATTTTGCCATTGTATGTCCATGGCTCCTTTATCAAATATTAATTGACCATATATGTCTGGGTTAATGTCTGGATTTTCTAGTCTGTTCCATTGGTCTGTGGCTCTGTTCTTGTGCCAGTACCAAATTGTCTTGATTACTATGGCTTTATAGTAGAGCTTGAAGTTGGGGAGTGAGATCCCCTCTACTTTATTCTTCTTTCTCAGGATTGCTTTGGCTATTCGGGGTCTTTGGTGTTTCCATATGAATTTTTGAATTATTTGTTCCAGTTCATTGAAAATTGTTGCTGGTAGTTTCATAGGGATTGCATCAAATCTGTATATTGCTTTGGGCAGGATGGCCATTTTGACGATATTAATTCTTCCTAGCCACGAGCATGGGATGAGTTTCCATCCGTTAGTGTTCCCTTTAATTTCTCTTAAGAATGACTTGTAGTTTTCAGAGTATAAGTCTTTCACTTCTCTGGTTAGGTTTATTCCTAGGTATTTTATTTTTTTTGCTGCAATTGTGAATGGAGTTGTTTTCCTGATTTCTCTTTCTGTTGGTTCATTGTTAGTGTATAGGAAAGCCACAGATTTCTGTGTGTTTATTTTGCATCCTGCAACTTTGCTGTATTCCGATATCAGTTCTAGTAGTTTTGCGGTGGAGTCTTTAGGGTTTTTTATGTATAGTATCATGTCATCTGCAAACAGTGACAGTTTGACTTCTTCTTTACCAATCTGGATTCCTTGTATTTCTTTGTTTTGTCTGATTGCCGTGGCTAGGACCTCCAGTACTATGTTGAATAACAGGGGGGAGAGTGGACATCCCTGTCTTGTTCCCGATCTCAGAGGAAAAGCTTTCAGCTTCTTGCTGTTCAATATAATGTTGGCTGTGGGTTTATCATAGATGGCCTTTACTATGTTGAGGTACATGCCCTCTATTCCCATTTTGCTGAGAGTTTTTATCATGAATGGATGTTGAACTTTGTCGAATTCTTTTTCAGCATCTATGGAGATGATCATGTGGTTTTTGTCTTTCTTTTTGTAATGTGGTGTATGATGTTGATGGACTTTCGAATGTTGTACCATCCTTGCATCCCTGGGATGAATCCCACTTGGTCATGGTGTACGATATTTTTGATGTATTTTTGAATTGGGTTTGCTAATATTTTGTTGAGTATTTTTGCATCTACATTCATCAGGGATATTGGTCTGCAGTTTTCTTTTTTGGTGGGGTCTTTGCCTGGTTTTGGTATTATGGTGATGTTAGCTTCATAGAATGAGTTTGGGAGTATCCCCTCCTCTTCTATTTTTTGGAAAACTTTAAGGAGAATGTGTATTATGTCTTCCCTGTATGTCTAATAAAATTCTGAGGTGAATCCATCTGGCCCGGGTGTTTTGTTCTTAGGTAGTTTTTTGATTTCCGCTTCAATTTCGTTGCTGGTAATTGGTCTGTTTAGATTTTCTGTTTCTTTCTGGGTCAGTCTTGGAAGGTTTTATTTTTCTAGGAAGTTGTCCATTTCTCCTAGTTTTCCCAGCTTGTTTGCTTATAGGTTTTCATAATACTCACTAATAATTCTTTGTATTTCTGTGGGGTCCGTCGTGATTTTTTCCTTTCTCGTTTCTGATACTGTTGATTTGTGTTGACTCTCTTTTCCTCTTAATAAGTCTGGCTAGAGGCTTATCTATTTTGCTTATTTTCCAGAAGAACCAGCTCTTGGTTTCATTGATTTTGCCATTGTTTTATTCTTCTCAATTTTATTTATTTCTTCTCTGATCTTTATTATGTCCCTCCTTCTGCTGACCTTAGGCCTCATTTGTTCTTCTTTTTCCAATTTCAATAATTGCGACATTAGACCATTTATTTGGGATTGTTCTTCCTTTTTTAAATATGTCTGGATTGCTATATACTTTCCTCTTAAGACTGGTTTTGCTGTGCCCACAGTAGTTGGGGCTTTGTGTTGTTGTTATCGTTTGTTTCCATATATTACTGGATCTCAATTTTGATTTGGTCATTGATCCATTGATTATTTAGAAGTGTGTTGTTAAGCCTCCATGTGTTTGTGAGCCTTTTTGCTTTCTTTGTACAGTTTATTTCTAGTTTTATGCCTTTGTGGTCTGAAAAGTTGGTTGGTAGGATTTCAATCTTTTGGAATTTACTGATGCTCTTTTTGTATCCTAGTATGTGGTCACACTAGGGAGAATGTTCCATGTGCACTTGAGAAGAATGTGTATCCTGCTGCTTTTGGATGTAGAGTTCTGTAGATGTCTATTAGGTCCATCTGTTCTAGTGTGTTGTTCAGTGCCTCTGTGTCCTTACTTATTTTCTGTCTGGTGGATCTGTCGTTTGGAGTAAGTGGTGTGTAGAAGTCTCCTAGAATGAATGCATTGCATTCTATTTCCTCCTTTAGTTCTGTTAGTATTTGTTTCAGGTATGTTGGTGCTCCTGTATTGGGTGCATGTATATTTATAATGGTTATATCCTCTTGTTGGACTGAGCCCTTTATCATTATGTAATGTCCTTCTTTGTCTTTTGTTACTTTCTTTATTTTGAAGTCTGTTTTGTCTGATAACAGAATTGCAACACCTGGTTTCTTCTCTCTGTTGTTTGCATGAAATATCTTTTCCATCCCTTGACTTTAAGTCTGTGCATGTCTTTGGGTTTGAGGTGAGTCTCTTGTAAGCAGCATATGGATGGATCTTGCTTTTTTATCCATTCTATTACTCTGTGTCTTTTGATTGGTTCATTCAGTCCATTTACATTTAGGGTGATTATTGAGAGGTATGAACTTATTGCCATTGCAGGCTTTAAGTTTGTGGTTACCAAAGGTTCAGGGTTAGCTCCTTTACATATCTTACTGTCTAACTTAACTCGCTTGTTGAGCTATTATAAACATTGTCTGATGATTCTTTATTTCTCTCTCTTCTTATTCCTCCTCCTCTCCTCTTCATATGTTGGGTGTTCTGTTCTGTGCTCTTTTTAGGAATGCTCCCATCTAGATCAGTCCCTGTAGGATACTCTGTAGAGGTGGTTTGTGGGAGGCAAATTCCCTCAACTTTTGCTTGTCTGGGAATTGTTTAATCCCTCCTTCATATTTAAATGATATTCGTGCTGGATACAGTAGTCTTGGTTAGAGGCCCTTCTGTTTCATTGCACTAAGTATATCATGCCATTCTCTTCTGGCCTGTAGGGTTGCTCTTGAGAAGTCTGATGATAGCCTGATGGGTTTTCTTTTGTAGGTAACCTTTTTTTTCTCTCTGGCTGCCTTTAATACTTTGTCCTTGTCTTTGATCTTTGCCATTTTAATTATTATGTGTCTTGGTGTTGCCCTCCTTGGATCCCTTGTCATGGGAGTTCTGTGGTCTGAGAGGTCATTTCTTCCCCTAGTTTGGGGAAGTTTTCGGCAATTATTTCTTCAAAGACACTTTCTATCCCTTTTTCTCTCTCTTCTTCTTCTGGTACCCCTATAATGCATATATTGTTCCGTTTTGATTGGTCACTCAGCTCTCTTAGAGTTCTTTCATTCCTGGAGATCCTTTTATCTCTCTCTGCATCAGCTTCTCTGCATTCCTGTTCTCTGTTTTCTAGTCCATTAATGGTCTCTTGCATCTCATCCACTCTGTTTTGAAGTCCTTCCAGAGCTTGTTTTATTTCTGTATTCTCCTTCCTTAGTTCTTGCATATTTCTCTGCAAGTCCATCAGCATGGTTATGACTTTTGTTTTCAATCATTTTTCAAAAAGACTGGTTAAATCTATCTCCCCAGGTTCCTTCTCAGGGGAAGATGTAGCAGATGCCAAAGCTATCTGGGTTAGTCTTGTCTGGATCATATTTTTTTGCCTTTTCATGTTGACAGGTGCTATTGACTGTCAGCTGGGAAAGCCAAACTTTTCACTTGCTACTGGCTTTTCTTTACTGGGACAACTGCGACCCCTAGTGGCTTGTGTTGGGTAATTGTGTGTAGACTGGGTCTTTGTGTCTTGCCTGGCTGATATGGAGAAAACTCCCTTTCTGAGGGCAGAGCTTGCCTTAGGCTGCTTCTCTGCTTTCGCAGCTCCCGGAGGGGTTATGGATGGGGGGGTCGTTTGGCTGTTTACCTCTGTGAGGGGTCTCAGAGCTGTTGCCCAGGGGATTAGTGCACCTGGTTTTCCCTGTAATTTCCAGCCACTGGACTGTGACCTTTGTTGTTTCCATCCAGCTGTTATGTCCCTGTCCTTTTAAGACTTTCAAAAAGTACTCGCTTTTCTTTGTCACAGGGGCATCAGCTTCGGAACCTGCTCAGCTGTCTTGCTGCCCTGTTTCCCTAGTTTCCAGCCCTCCATGCATGCACTGTATCTGCACTCTGGTGCGTGTGGCTGGAGCTGAGTGTTTAGCAGTCCTGGGCTCCCTCTCCCTCCCGCCGGGAGCTGGGGGGAGGTGTGCTTATGTCCTGCTGGGCTGGGGCTTGTATCTTACCCCTTTCACCAAGCCATGGGCTCTCGCATGAGTGGATGTAGTCTGGCTGTTGTCCTGTGTCTTCTGGTCTCTCTTTTAGGATTAGTTGTATTTGTTGTATTTTCAAAAATATATATGTTTTTGGGAGGAGATTCCCACTGTCTTATTCACACCACCATGTTGGCTCTGCCTCCTCACATGAATTTATTTTTAAAAGTTTTTCCAATTCAAATGTACTCAACCCATCACTGCTTTGGCATAGTCCGTCACGTCTGCTGCATATAATTCCCAAATACATTTTAGAAAATTCCAGTGAATTATCAGTATTTGGACAGATATACCAAATTCATTGTAATATTATTATGAATTAGAAAGTTACTTTTTCAGCAGTGTAATGGCAGTAAATCTCAATTCCCACCAACCTTATGTACCATTTCAAGTCTTAATTTCACAGTAGAGATACAATGCAGGCTCAACAGTATTTAGGGAAATCCTAATCAGAAAATTTTACCATGATTTACAAGAGTCAATACTATCTAGTTATGTGTAACATTTTTGTAATCTCTATTTTGGGACATGCTATCCATAGGGTATATATCAGTCAAGCAGATCAATAACCCATTTCTAGTTTGTTAAGTGTCACATAATTATATCTGCCAACCCCATATTACCCTTGGAAGCATTTTAGTAGTATAATATACATGCAAAAAAATGTTATATAACAGCATTTTTACTTATAAGAGATCAGATTTAACACCTCATCAGATTTCATCTTCAGTTCATATTAATGCAGATATCATTCTATTTTAAGAAATAAGCTGCATTTAAAATTTTAAAATTCATACCAACTAGTCACCTCTATTTGTCAAATGTCTATTTACATCAAAGAAAAAGTAAACCCTTCTTCAAGCAGCCCTAAAGGGAAAATAACAGTTTTTTGAATAAAAATATTTGAACTTAACACTTTAAGTTTGTTATATTTTCTGTATTTTTGAATTGTGGTATTGAGATATCATGGTATATAATATCAATAAATTCTTTATACAAAAAAATGTGAAGTAGTGTGAACTGGACAGATTTTCTTTAGGTATTCATCAGTTTAAAAATTGGTAGGCCAAAGAATACATAAGCCATGTTTTAACTATAGAAATTTGACACAGCAGTTTGTAGGTTAAGCAGGAATAATCTCATCCTTTGTCAGTATCTTGCAAATCATGTTTTGGTCATACAATGGATTATCATTATTTGTTGTAGTTGTAGTCTATAAAGTCATTGGAAACACTAAATTAGCAAATTCTAGAATCTTTGTCCATAGAGGAAATACAGGGTTAGGTTCCTGTGAGTGTCTCATCATATTTCATAAACAGAGCAATGCATAACCTTGTTTAATGTATACTGACACCTTATTTAATACATATTGTTTATTCTTTAACTTGAAACTCATGACCTACAGTACTGTTACTCATGTCTGAACAAAACTTATCTAACACATGCATTTTCTCCACATTCAAATGTTTATGAAGTGCTCTTGCTAATACTAGTGTTCTTACTAAAAAACCTACCCTATGGTAAATAACTTTGGAATAGATGTTAAACATGATTAAGCACAAAGCAAAAACCACCCTGCTGCTCACTTAAGAGAAACCACTTCTTAAAATCTCTGAGATAATGATGGGAACATTTAAAAAGTATTTAAGTAAAACTTCCTATCATAGCTATATATTTATGTGCTGAGACTACATCAAACCAAATTTATATTAATCTCTATTTGAAAATTAGTCTTGAATAATTCATTTTTTTCAACGATGGAAGGTCTCCAGGAGTGCATGCCTAATATAAAATGCAACAGTATTGTATATGTGTAAATAAATCATTTCTACCATCTATGGAATATATATGTATACATGGTCATTTTTCCATTTATTCATTCAGTAAATGATAAATAAGACACCATACCTGTCTTTTTGAAGCACACAATCTAGTGATAAAGTCAAATAAGTAAAATATAGTAAAAAAGTATTACTGACTTATATACATAAAGATCTATAGAAGAGATAACTATTTCAGACTCGGTTGGGGGTAGGTGGGAAGAGAAGAGGAAGAGGTCATGTAAATATCTCCAGAAGAATAGGCATCTGAGCTGAGAGCTGAAGAGTGAGAGGGAGTTAGAGAAGCAATGATGGGACAGTAGAAGATAGAGATGACAAATGTGCTCAGATAAGCACCAAGTATTGACAAGAATGAAAAAAGAACATGAATGCAAAACATGGGAGTAGAAAGAAATGAGGCTGCAGAGGTAAACTATATAAAGAACATGAAGAATTGTGCTCTTTTTGGTCAAAACACTTGAATAAAACAACAAAGGGAGACATTGCTGAACTTTAAACAGAGCAGTGACATGTTGACTGTGACACTTTCAAAACATGGCTCCAAATTCTTTGCCCCTAGTCCCATTGAGTCAAGGCTCTGTGACTGCTTGACCAACAGAATATAGCAAAAGTGGGGCTTTGCCAGTTTCCAGGAATTTGCCTTTCCAGGCAATATCTGCTTCTGGTCTCTGTGGATGGTGCTCTTAGAAATGAGCCACCATCTTGAAGGAACTGCAAGCAGTCCAAGAAATGGCCATGTGAGAATTTAAGTTCATGGCCCTCAGCTGAGCTTCCAGCTGGAACCAACTTGCCAGCCATGTGCATAAGTCACCTTGGCAATTATTCTGCAGCCTAACTGACTGCCCCACTGATAATGCATAGAGCAGAGTTGAATCTTCCCCTTCAATGCACCTGCCTAAATTGCAGATTTATGAGGTAAATAAATTATTGATTTTAAACTCCTGAATTTTGAAATGGTTTGTGATGGGGCACTTGTGTAATGAAATGCCATCCTTCTTTACACTTTTGTGTATTTTCATGCCAGCGGAAATGGTTATCTTGCCAGTAAGGATCTTGGACAGGCTCATTAATTAATTACCAATATGATAGATAATATTCTGACCCTCAAAATTAAGAGTGTTTTATAAAGTAACATATTACTTAAAGTGTATGTGTGTGTAGTGTTTCAGTAATAAACTATTAACTGAAAATAAAAAGAAACATTAAAATTACAGACTTTAATACAAATAAAAAATTTAATACAGTTGGTTCATCATGGCCAAGGTCTACATAACACATGAGAAAGAATCATACATTTTACTTTAGTTCTTTCCTATAGGAAACTAAGTTTAAGCAAATGATGCAAAGTTCAATTGTTCATTCAGAAATTTTATCAAAGGCCTACTAAATGCTAGGGACAAAGCTAAGAGCAGGATTATTATACATGTTAAACAGCTCAAGATAAATAATCTTTCAAAGAAGAAATATATATTAATATCCCATTTAATTAGATAAAAAAATTACATGCAGAAAATTTGAGATTTGGGTTTTTTTTCTGAAAATCAGACACTTGAAGCTGAGTTTCCTTCATTTAATAAGCATTCTGTCCCACAGTGGCCCATGAACATCTAACAGCTATATTTTGTAAACTTCTTGATAATTAGAGCTTAATCAAAATTGTTAATATAAATTATCTTCCAAAAGAACAATATATGCATGAAGGCTGACCAACCATTCACAACTTCACTTAGGACAGACAAGGTCAAAACTATGATGACTGATAGCTATAGGGGGTGGCTGCATACCTAATGGAAATGTTAAACATAAAGCAACTTCTGTCAACATAAATGATTGGCTCTTTAAATGGCAGAACAGTTTAAGAATGACATCCTGAATCAATCCTTAACTAATTGGAAAATTAATTAGTGCCTGTCATTTTAACCCTGAGTATTTTTAAGCTTGAGATTGATTACAGTTAACTAGATGCTTGCAAGAAGCCAGTTTGTAAATTCAATGAAATTGTTGCCTGGATTTTTCCAGGGTAAGATATCATCCCTTATGATCTTGTATATTAATGTTTAAAAATCCATCAACCCACTAATGTCCACCAATGATTGGAAAATTAGTAAATTGTGTCATATTTAATGTATCTCTCACTGTATGTTTTGTGAATTTAGCTATTGCTGCTAGTAGGATGCTCGCTAATGCAAGAAATGTAATAAAGTATGTTTATGTACCCTAGGGCTAAATGTTGAGTATTTTAACACTTCAAGTATGTGAAAGGACCAAAAACCATAGCACAAGTGAATAAACATAAAAATAATAATGAATTGTTTGTTAACACAGTCAATACATCAATTGGTTATTATTACAGTTCCTTTAATACTCGAGTAATTTTATCAGGGAATAGGAGTCAACATTTAATGAGCATCTCCTAGTTGCTGTACTGGGCATTTAAATCTTATGTTCTTAACCCTCAATACAGCCTATTAAGTATATATTATTATTTCCATCCTGTGCAGATAAGGAATAGAGAGAATCAAAAAAGCTGTTATTTGTTGAAGACCTCAGAGGCAATGGGTATTAAATCATATTCAAGCTTTCTAAGCCTGCTTTTGACAGCACTATATTCCATCCCACTTTTGGGTGAAATAGGAGAATAGACTACTCATAAATATGGAGACATAACTTGTAAACGAACATGGGGGAAATGTCCATTCATAGGAATAAAAGAAATACAAATCTAAATAACAGTAACAATATACCATGTTTATAAAAAGTGTTGACTTAAAATGCTAGTCGGATGCTCGCTACTGAACACTGCTGAAAGTATGGTAATATGTGTCCACTTCCACTTAGCTCAGAAACAGTAAAGTGGTACTGTATTTTAGAAGAGTGACAAGAATTATATATTACAAATCTAAACATGTTCATTCCATTTAATAATCTGCTTCTAGATCTACTTCAGAACTTAGCCTGAGAAAATAATACAAAATAGGGAATTTGCTTTTGTATAAATATCTTCATCATTACATATGGAAATAGTCCTGTGAATTATTGTTCAACCATTAGAAAAAAATATTATGCTTGCCTTACAGTTATTATGTAAAGTCTTTCATTACTATGGAAAAAATCTTAATATAAAGAAAGAATAATTAGATGAAATACTATATAACCATTATTATCACAATTTTACAAAAACAGAGAGAGAAAAGACTGTATGAAAGTACACAAAACTTCTAAGAGGGCTGATGCTGCTATGAGTTGCATGTTTCTTTTATCTCCTATGTACTTTATAAAGTCAAGAGTGAAAGAAAAAATATCACAAGTCTATAACTTCATCTACAAATTGAGGTGTAGAATGACAATTGGGTTTAATCAATTCTATAAATCAATTATAAGAATATTGTTTATTTTGGAGAATGTGTGTGTTTGAATCACGGCAACAGTTTCCCTTTCTTCATATGATGAAGTTTGATATGATCAATCTAGAAGGAATATTTTCACCAATTGATAGGTATTATTTGTCAGTAATTACCCACTAAATTAGATCATATATAGGAAAGTGTTTGATAAACTTTGGTATGGTATATATTATGCTATTATTCCTATTATGAAGAAAAGACTATATGGAATATATATGCCTTTTGATTTCTGAGGTGAGATCAATTTAGATATTCTTCATTTTTAGAATGAATTTCAGCATCCATATCGACTCAAACCTGTGATCCAACTCCTTTCTTTGGACTTTTTTACCTCAGTGAACACTTGGGAGAGTCAAATAGCATCTGCTACTTTCTTTGTCTTTAAGATAAAGGTATTGATAATATTTCACAGAATTGTTATAAGACTGATATGAATTTAAATGTGATCTAGAAATACTTTCATGCCCTTCTTAATGTCTATACCAAAAACTTTCTCCTCTATTATGTATTTTGCTTGAAATAATCAAATTAAGGAAAATGGACTTACGCTTTTGTGAAACTTCCAGTATTTTGGATAGTGAGAACAGGCAAGAAACTGTAAAAGATAGGAAAATAGTAAATACTAATATTAAGAAAAACTAAGTACTGATAATAATCACAGGATGAACTACATTCATATCTGTACTTTAAATACTATGTTAAATTAAAATGAAAATTTAGATTACTATACAAAGTGTTTCCCATATCGTGACTATTTACTAATGTATACCTCTACACTGTTTCAGAATGGATATAGGTAAAACTGTATCCATCTTTACACATAAAAATTCATTTTTCCAGATATTTTTGTTGTAATTCAGGAAACTGACAAATTTTAATGAACAGAAGGCAAGTAGATAAAATGACCCCAATGTAAAATATGAAATATTGCCTGTAGCATTTATTGTGCATCCCACCATAACTTCACTTCAAATTTTCCTGATTGGTTTTCAATCAGATTTATTCAGAGCTTTCATGTTAGTTTTCTCCTCAGACCCACAGCCCACCTCTAACATGTCCAGACATCCTACTATCTTTCCCCACCTTAGCTGCCTTTGTACAAGATGATACGTAGCTTCTTGGAGAGACATTGTTTAGGTAAAATAGATTTAAGTGAGATTGTAGGGAGACTGGAAAAAGGTGGCTTGACTTAGCATATGTTAGTTTTGAAGTAATTTCAAAGCAGAAATCAGAAGGAAATCTAGCACTTTTAGAAATAGCACAGGAGAAAGACTCCTGCAAGTATGTGTACCTCTTTCATGTAATTTCGAGTTTTCCTATTTTGCACATTTTAGAAGGCTCTTAAATTCACACATGATTGTTTCTTTATGGCTTTTGTTGCAGCCCAAAATAGTGTTCATTGTTAACTCAGTACATGACATCCTTTATAATTCTTTAGAGATGCATTGACTCAGTAGGAACCAGTTACCATTAGACACTAATAAGCATGTAGCATTCTGAAGCAGAGGAACATTAACACATCAGTTTAGGAAATGTAAGGCAGCCATGACGCATAATATATCTGATTCAAGCTACTGACGCATAATGAGCATGAAAATGAAATCTGTACCCTTGACTATTAAGAACAGACCCTCGCAAACCACTTCCAAATGGCCAATATATATGGAACAAAAACATGCCACTGCTTTTTCTCACACATATATGAAAAGTAGGAAGATGTTTAAGAGGCTAGAGGAAAGTAATACCTGGAAATTACATGTGTGACTCCATGTCCTATTGTTAATCTGCCCCTGGAAAGTGAAAGAAGTGTTTTGGATAAACAGAGCCCACGCCTGGATAAATTAGGCAGCGATCCTGGAATATCACTGCCTCCTTTCTCATCATGTTCCTGCTCTGCTAATGCATGGCAAGCATTCAGAAGAGATCTTGGCACAGAGTATTTAATAAATATCTACTGCTGCTGCTGTGATGCTACTAGCTATAAACTTAGTGAACTTTCTGGAGGAGAATATAGAATTTTCTCCAACAGGACACAGTAACAAAATAACTGCCCTTGAATTCAGGAGATTTAAAATAGATTTGAATTAGACTTAGATTACAAGTCTAATTTACTCATTGTGTGACCTTGGGAAAATCAAATAACATCTGCTACTTTCTTTGTCCTTAAGATAAAGGTATTGATAATATTTCACAGAATTGTTAAGGCTGATATGAATTTAAATGTGATCTAAAAATACTCTCAGTTATTTACACTCTGCTTAGACTGTTACAGATTTATAATGAAAATGACTGTTCCTATCTTTACTTGGGGATCATTGAGAGGCGATGGTTTCTAAATGATCAGCACAGTGAGTGTAAATCACAAGGTAGAATAGAGTCTCTCTAGCATCGGCTCTATTTACCAGAGACAAAGTTTGTAAAGAAACTCCATCTGTTATCCCCTCCTCAAAATGTACTTTCTGCAGCCTGCCTATGTGCTACTTACTGTTTGGCCACCAGAGGAAGGGTGTTAGCAATGTCAGATTCAATGAAAACCTTCCCTTTTCAGAGACTATACTAACAAATCTGCATGGAAGTAGAATTGATAGAGAAACACAAATCAGTAACAATAAACTTTCTTCTGTCTTCTCACACTTCCTATTGGGACGTCTTTGCCTTGCGTTTAGTAATTCCATCAGTCCATCCCTTAGGAAGTACTCACTTCGTACATACCTACTATAGGCTGAAACACTGTTTCAGAAACTTCATGAATATGAAGGTGAAATGCCCCCTTTTGAGGAATTTAAAATTCCATTAGTAAAACAAGCTATACAGTCACACAAACAACCAAAAAACTTAAAATGAATTTCATTAATTATGTACAGCAAAAGCAGCTGAGGTTGTCTAAATCAAAGCCAATTATATGGATGGATGGAGGACTGCAGATAAAGCAGAACAAATCGTATTGTGAAAGCAAGTTTGGAAAATATCCGAAAATCTAAGTCTAACAAATTAAAAGCCTAAAGCACTATTTTGAAAATTCTGTCTTCTGTTCCACTTGAACTTTTATTTTCTTTGACCACTTTACTTAAAGGACATCACCACTAGGCAACTGCTAGAATTGGATAAATAAATGTAGGTACATTAAGTATGTGGCCCCAAAATGCTTCCCTACCTCTTGGATAATGTAGTTAGTACTGAGTGATCATTTAACGATGCCTAGCATGTGGTGTCCAGGTGGGAATCCCTTGGAGTTATACTCTGAGAACGAACAAGTGATACTCTCATTCCAGAAAATACAAAAATATATTCCCTGAAGTACAGATGAGTCAATATAAATAGACTCTTTATGTGTGACCCTATAGCTAGACATCATCTTAGTATTAATAGTTACCTTCCATTGTGGTTTCTCCTCTTTGAGGATTTCTTATGTTTTTGGTGTCCCATGACTACTTTGCAATTTTTTGTCAGTATATAATGATGTTCAAATACACTGAGTGGTAGATTATTTATTTACTGGGGATTATTTACTGTCTAGTAGCCAAGCAGCTCAGAGCTGGAATGCAACACAGACTTTTTTCCTTACTGCCCCTTCTATACCATTGTGATTTACTTCTCCCAGCAAGCCTTTATTTTTTGAGGTGCATGCCATTTTAGCTCACCCTTTTCACAATGCTTTATATTACCTGCAGTCCTTTAGATCACACTTTCATAGTTTGTGATGGTTTGTTAACCAACTCACACCCTTTCTTTCATTACAACTCCTAGCTGATTTCAAAATCTGAGTGGATTATGCTTCCTACAGCCTAGTCTAACAGTTCCTTGTATTCTTTACCTAAATAACTTGGACTCCACTCCTCTTCAGCAACATTCTTCTACTATCCTACAATAAAGTGTTATCAGCCATAGCTACTTAACTGACTTCTAAAAATCTAAAAATGGAAAAACATTTAATTTCATACCATCCTTAGAATGACTCTCTCATAAAGTTTCCTGTTATTTTACTTCTCCAGAACACCCATTAGCAATAAATCACTCCTTTGACTAGTGAAGACCTCCATTCCTTTGATCTAGTCCTTCATTAAACCCTTTAGGATTCAAGTAATGCCAACTTAAACTAGCCAAGCATAAAAGGAAAATTTAATGTAAGATGCAGGCATCTCACAGAGTCAAATGAATAGTAGGAATAGAGCCAATTTCAAAAGGTATTAGAATCAGAAACTGCAAAGGCATTGGGGCCCCAAGCGGCATTTTCTTTCTCTGTTTATCCCTGTTCTCTCAGTATATTTCTTTCCTTACTGGACAGCAGCATTCTCTGCTTTGTCACGCTGTAGTGGCAGACTCCTACTATAAAGTGCCTATATCTGCATTACCACAATGCTAACCCAGATTTAAGGACTGTCTCTGTATTTCAATTTGTGGAAGAAAAACGCTTATATCTCAACATCTGGTGTTGACTTCTAGGCCAGTGAAAACCAGCAAGTGTTGAGCCCCTGGGCTGGCTAACTGTGGCTGGGGATTGAGTATACAAGCCAGATAAATATGGCTACCAAGCACCAAAGAGAGGGACTTGTGGGGAAGATGGACACAATAAAGAAGTACAGACTTCTTCTATTTTTCCAGTCTGGTAGGAATCTTATAGATTCATTCTTCTCATTTTACACTCAATTCCTGATCTCTGTTCAATGATATTCTTGGTTGCTCTATTATATTCACATTTTCTAGACTCTGATAATGTTTAACCCTGGGTCATTCAAAGTAATAGCTTTATCTATTTCTACTTACTGACTACTGAGCACTATAGAAGAAAATGTAATCATGTAAGTAGGCATTATTTAAAGGTATGTTTTTAATGACAGCCTGGCACTGAATATATTCCAACAGTCCTTTCACTGATACCTAATAAACTATTTTTAATTTCATGCTTTGCCTATTCTAAATTTATACCAACCTCTTAAACTATTCTAGCCCACTTTCATCACATCCTCTTCCCTTATACACAAACATATAGAATTTCATTATCTGACATTATCTCCAAATTTTCAGTAGAAATAGAGATCATGTAGCAAATCCTCCATCCTCTAATTTTCAAACTCATCTATGCCTTGATCTCTGTTTAAGTTTTAGGCTAGATTTTAATGACCATCTATAATCTAATCACTCTTACCTCCATATTCCAGCTTCCTTTTTTTTCTTGAATTCGAGAATAATTCCTCCTCCCTGATCCATCCATTCCAATCTACCCTGGAACTCTAATCATCAATTATCACACACAATTCTTGTAACTGATTTCTTTTCCTATCACGTGCTCCCCACTCCACAGCATGTAAATAGGATCGATTACCTCCCATACCCCCAATAAAAGTTTTTCCTTAATCTCCCTCCAGTGTAAGCTGCTTCCTCCTGTCCTTTACTAGAAACTTCTTTTAAGAAAGAAGTTTTCTTCATTTATTTCCTCACCACCTATTCACTTCTTAGTACACTGAAATTTGGCTCCTAGTAGTAAATTCCACTGAAATTTCTAGAATAAAGATCAGCAGTGACCTCTTGTTTGTCAAATCCACCACCATCATCTAGTTTTCTCCAATTTCTGTATCTGCTTCAATACTGCTTCCTCTTCCTCTCAACCCTCAACTATTATTTTACTGAAGAGGCGTCAAAAACCATTGGTTGCAAATGAAATAGCCATTTTCTATTCTCTTTCTCTCATTGGCAGACCTCACTGCCTATAACAAAGGCTGAAAATGAATATTATTCCCTTTCCCAAGCTCCCTTGAAAATTTTGATGTCTGTATGGTCTGTTCTCTCTAAGGAGATCGAGAAAAACTCTTCTAGGGGGTCTGCTTAGAAAGACATGCCTCACAAATGAAAAGAGAGATGAAAGCGTAAAACACTTATCTCTTCTCTTGTTCCTTGTTATATATGAACTGTTTATACAAGTAGACAATACTTGTAACTTTGGGAATAAAGGCATAAGCTGAAGAGGAAAGATGGAAAGATCTTTGGCCGCTGATGATAGCGCAAACCCCTAAATCAACCCTGGGACTGCTGGTCTTCTGATTTCTTCATCTGTGAAAATAAACATTCTTTTGCTTAAGCCTCTTTTAGTTTTTTATTATCAATCATCTTTTCTTCTTACCCATTAAACCATCAAATCTATTTAATTCTTTAGCTCCGACTATAATACGGAACAGAAGTATATGGTAACCTGGCCCCTCAATAGATGAGCAATTGATATTTAGTAAAATTTAAGTAAATTATTTTGATTGGATCTATCAACTAGGCTATCTACTTATTTTCTTCAGGATGAAATTCTAACTCTCTGACATCACAGTAAAGCAACTTATCAAGTTGACCCTGTATTCATTCAAACGAGGTATCTTTGCTAATGCTAATATCTTTCGGTTGTTTTTCCTGTCCCTTCTTTTTTAGCTTTCTGAAAAGTCTTGTTAAAAGTCATATACCAGCTACACTGATAGACCTTGCTTTCTGCTGGAAGCACTTAACTACTCCATCTTTTGTTTATGGGATCCACTCATACCTTTATTACAGCATTTATCAACTGACATGGCAATGATTTGTTTACCTGTCTCACCCTACACGGTGAGTGCCATGAGAAAAAGAACTGTCTCTTATCTTACTGAGCCCAGATCCCAGTTCACTGTCTGGCAGAGAATGGAAACCCAATTAATTATTCTGTTATGAGTAATGACTCTTGCTCATTAGTTTCTCAGGACTAGAGTCAGATAATAGCCTAATTTTTATTTCCTTTGTAAATTCTGAAAAGATGATGGTCCTAAAAGGCATATGTTGTGAGATTAGATAACAACTACAAGAACACTGGCTGAAATTGTGCCACATATACATTAGAAAACACTAAACTTTGCCAATGTTTCAATATATCATCTTACTTAATTACAACACCCACATTTTTACAATGCCAGGAAGGGACACTGCTCATACTTAACTACCTCACTGCAAATATATAAGCAAAACAAACATCTATTAAAGGATAATTTCAATTCTATCATTAACTTGCTATGTTAATATAGTTTTTTATATTTCAGGCAGAATCCCTAACTTTTCTCTGACAAACCAGAGAGCAATCCCTTCCTTGCAATATTATTTTGCTTCAGGTTCTTTGCAATATGTCACTGGCAGAAAGAAGTGGTTATGATTTATTTCTTTCTTTCCTGGCCAGCCAGAAAGTACACTAATTGTATGTGTGCCTCCCACTTTTCCCTGGCGATACCTTCTCTGAATTAGAGAAGAGAAGAGAGCAAGATGGGAGGATGCTCACTTAGCTTTATTACCAGGTTTTAGGGTAAAGTGTGGGTTAGAGCCAAAGTTTAAGAATCACATGAGAGAAGCTTCTCATGCTTATCTTTCTGATCCCTAGCAAATATTCACAGTTTTCACATTACTTGTATCACCTAAACCCTGTTTTTGAGTAAATTTTTGTTCAGATCCGAAGAAGTCAGGTTGTTTTTCATAAAGGTAACTAGTTATCTTTGTTGTCTAAAGTAAAAAAAAATATTGATTCTCATAATCTTTGTCACTCCTCAGCATTATTCTTTTGAGAAATGTAAGAAACTTTCTAGGCTGTGGATAACCTGTATCCCCTCTAATCATGTTTCCATATATAGAGCTGGTAAGAGCAAATTGTTTTTTGCCCCTTTTCCATGTGAAATGAAAACAGATTAAATATTTGATGATTGATTCCTGCAATTTCCCTGAATACAGATCTAGTACCCTGGCACCAAAACTCTCAGCTCAAACAGTTAATCACAGAAAACAAAAACAAAACAAAAAAACATTCTAGGTAAAAATAAATATATCCATAAACAAAATTTGAAGAATGTTGTAACAAATCTGAAACATACATGATCAATAAGTGCTTACTCAATGTATGAACAAATGAATATATTTTGGTGGTTTCATCCTTTGGCAGAACCTTGGTTAAATCTATAAAGTAAAGGCTCTCATTCCAAACCTGCTCAATCATGAGGCATGTTCAATTTACATATAAAAAAACATGTATCTAGGTTATATCAGATAATGGTATATTTTCTAACATTTTGCATATCAGGTTACATTTAAATATTGGAGAGTATTATTTCCATAAGTTTATTTTTCATTAATAATGCTAGCCTTAAAGAAGTCCACCTGCACCACATTTCTTATTCTTCATATAGAATTCTCTGTTATTTGTGCCTAATAATAACTACATAATAAAAGTTTCTCTCTGACCTCTAAATATCCGCATGGAATTTCAGAAAAAAATCAGTGAACTAGTCTCTTTATTTCTTGTGTCCACATCCACATAGGCATCTCAAAGAGCAATAAATAATACATAAAATTTAAAGTTTTTTTTTCCCCCCCTTCAAAGGAATCCAAATTCATTTAGAGGAAAATGAATTAACACTGGAGAGTACTTGAGACAACAAGTACTCAGTGGCACATGGGAGCATTTCTCTGTTCATTATGGTTGTTCTAACAAATAAAGCTACTTAGCAGAGTGAGATAAAATTAATGTAAATTTTTATAATATAAAGGATTAAAATTTTTATATTGCTTATTATTGCAAAAGAAGAAAGCTAGATTTACATTAGAAATCTTTCCATAGTACACAAACACCTAGCCATGGAGGAGGGAAGACAATTCTTAAAGGAATATGAATTCACTCAATCTTTCATTGTAAGTAAAAAAAGTATATATATAATGTATATATATATATATATGCACATATTTATATATAGTTTATCAGGAAAGGGATAATAAAAGAGAAATTTCAATTTCATAAACATTTAGAATTATTTTTCCCCCTCATCTTCTCACTATGGCAACTTGACAAAAAACTTGCCCTGTTTTCAGTCGTGATTCCCTGCTCTGTGAAAGCAAGGTAAGAGGGCTTTAGCAAATCATGTGGCGATAGCTTTTTACCTGCAGGGATTGAGACAAAAGAACTCCACACAGCTCATTTTTACAAGCATACACAATCTTTCCAGCAAGTACTGGTTTTCATTTCCTCGCTTTTCAAATTTGGATTACTTCACAGCACTCTATGAGTTACCTTTGTAAGCCTTCACTTGCCTAGAAATGTCTACTGCCAATGTCAGGAATATGCCAAAAGCCTCTACTAGCCTGTAAGAAACACCCTGCCTCTGAAGAAAAGACGTAAATAAAGAAAAGTATTTACTTTATTCTTCCAAGTAAATACAATGCTTTCCATTTTATTCTTTTTTAATATTTCTATCATCTGCATAAAACTGGCCTTTAAAACACTTCCACCCCCCCACCCAACTTGATTGCTTGAAGGGAAACCTGAGCTTGCAATTGGTCTCAAAGGAGTTTTTTCCCCAAGTATTTCCTATCAAATGTGACTCTGAAAGCTCTCTCACTTTACAAACAAAAGAATTTGCTGCTTCCTCTCAGGTAAAACTCACGGTCAAATTATTTCAAGATGGACTCAGGTCTTCCAGTACACTACTGCTGATAAAAGACTATTAACAGTTTCAGGTTAAGTGACTGGGAAGTTTTAGCTTCAATATGTTAATATGTTTGTACATATCACGTGACTCCCTGAATATTAAAAATTATTTCCTGAGGGAAGTCAATAGCTGCTGTACCATTAAGGGCTCAGGTTGAAAATCTACACAGGAGAGAGGATTCTGGGAATATGGCAGAGGCCGCTGTGCAGTTTTTAACCCCGCCCAATCCCACATAAAAACAGCACTAAGATAGCAAAGCCAGTAAGCCAAGGGCAGCATTTAAAACAAAACCAGATGAATAGTTATCCCCATGAACCCAAAATACACGGTGTAGGAGCAAACCACAACAGCCTTAAAACTACAGGATCTCTGCCTCTCTGCAGAAGGAAGAGGAGGAAATCTACAGGGCAGTGAGTGTCTCAGCAGCCTGGGAACAGAAACTAAAATCGCCAACAGATACTCACTGAGAAACAGACCATGTAGGAACAGCAGCTGAAACTGTGAGCAGTTTTTGGGGAAAACCCTGGCCCCCAAGACGGACTGAACAACCTGGAGCAGAAAACACCTTTCAGCTATTAGAACTGACCCCTCAGGCTCGCCTTCCAGGATAGGAACCACACTGAGAAGAAACTGCTGGAAGGGGAATCAGAATTGAACAAGATAGAAACAACAAAGAGAAACTGGGGGAAAAAAGTCCAGATGTAATCCCAGAAAGCATATTATCACATTTTTAAACAACATAAAAACAATAGAAGAGGGAGCACTGTAAAGTCATATAAACTTTCCTAAGCCCTGCTGTAGGAAAATTCATTTCATATAAACATGAGCAATCCAAAAGTATTAAAGTCACATACCATAAGGAGTCATCATAATGGAAAAGAGGGGAAAACAACAGAATAATGTACTGCCAACAAAACATGTCAAGAAATACACCCACAGAACAGAATAAAACTGTAACCTACTGCTTCAAAAGCAACTCAGAAACATTCAAAAAATGCTACAAGACATGAAAGAAACAACATAAATCAGAACAAGAAAAGTTCAGAAACAATGTCTATAGCCCTGGATGTAATTAAAAATAAGAAAAAAGAATTTAAAAAATAGAGGAAAAAAAATGAGAAATAACAATAGGGGAATAAGCACAACAGATAATAGCTTACATAAAAGGTGAAAGAGAAAAATTTTAAAACTCAAAGTATTTAAAGAAAAGAATTCAAGAGAATTTTAAAAACACTGAAGACAAGCAAAAATTCTGAGCATGTGGACAGTAGAAGAAAGATGAAATTGTAAGTAAGGAAATAGAACAAATACTAAATCCAATAATCAGAGAAAATGTTCTAAAATAAGAGATTTAAAAATGCATTTTGAAGTACACAGCATCCCTGAGAAAATGAGCCCTAACATCATCAATATACATTCAGTAAATTAAGTCACTTTGAAAAGAAAGGAGGAAGCCTTTAAGTACCTAGAAAACACTGAAGAAGCACATGACTTGAAAGTGAAAGGAATTCTATTGTCATCAAACTTTTCAACAGCAACACACTATGAGATGAGAAAGTGCAATAACACATGTAAGATATCCAAGAAATGGAAAAATGTGAATCAATAATTATTTTTATCTAACAAAACAGATTTTTTTATTTCAAAATAGGACATAGGCAAAATCTTATCAAAATGCAATAATTCCAGGAATATTGTTCCCTTGAGCCCTTCCCAAGGAATCTACTAGAGAACAAACTTCAGACACACAAAATGATTGGAGAGACATTGACATAACAACTGGTGGTGCATAAATATATAGTTACCTGTACCACTAAATGAGGGACAGGGAGAGAGTAGCATATGAAATGACTATATTCTCAGACAATGTAGATATAGAACAACTAAGATATGGGAAATAATGGAGAGCACAAAATCAAAACACTAATGGTTTCAGTAATCATATTGGTGGTGATATTGTTATTGCTACTCTAAGTCTGTTGTATGTGGGTAGAAGGTAGAAAAAATGAGTAATTATGAGATTTTCTATTATTCTGCATGCCCTTAAAAACCGTTGTTCTCAGTGATGAAGAAAATACAGACACAGTAAAGAAGAGGTTTAGTAAAGCCCAGTGGTCTTGAATTTGAGTTGTAAGTATCCATCTGAACATAAGTCATCAGCGCAACGGAGAAAAATAAAATAGAATTGGTTAGAAAATGAAGGGAGGATTCCTGTTGTAAATGGGAAGGTATAGGAGGATGACCCTTGAACGGAGATGGAGGGATGTGAGATTGTGAGCCCTGGGGCAGAGCAATCTCAGGCAGAGAGAGCTGCAGGGAAAACCATACTGAAGCAGTGTGGGGCGCATTTACCTCTGTCTGTAATTCCCATTTCCCTTTACGGTACTAGAAAATAGATACAAATTTTTTTGAAATCAAGCTATGTTAGGAAATCAAGGCTTCAAATCTGAAAATATGAAAGTTTAGAAATAGACATCTTTACATGGAAAAGAACCATGATTAGAATGTGGTTTGCCAGATACATAGAAAAACCTGTCCAAAGAGGAAGTTTTTCCTTCCCATTCTCCTCCTCCCTTCTACCCCAGAGGGAAAGTTCTAATGGGCATCCCAGGCTTTGTCTCCTCCTTTGCTGGATGGTGAACATTAAGAGAGACAAGGTAAATCAAATATAAGGGTGGACTCTGGAAGTAGGGCTCCCACTGTGCTCCCTATCATTTTCATGACATTGGTCAGAATGCCTAAGCTTGCTGTATCTCAACGTCCTCATCTACGCACCACTGAAAATAATTGCACTTACCTCACATAGTTCTCATAAGCACTACCTGAAATTCCACATGTAGAGAGCTTAG
The DNA here is from genome assembly GCF_040802235.1 of Manis javanica. Taxonomy (NCBI): domain Eukaryota; kingdom Metazoa; phylum Chordata; class Mammalia; order Pholidota; family Manidae; genus Manis; species Manis javanica. The sequence goes on along the minus strand of NC_133160.1, from coordinate 120,143,110 downwards.
AATGGCTTGTAAGAAACCACAATAAATATTATCTATTATTACTATAGTTCATCAAATATTGCCTACTATTACTATAGATCATTATCAGAAAAAGAACCTTCTATCCTTATGTAATATGAATCAGAAGATGTAAGATCACATCCCAGCTCCAAAATGTATTAGTCTTGTCCCTCAGTCAGGTTCTTTAACCTTTCTGACACTTCTTGCTTCACTTGCAAAATAGGGATAACAACTACATCCTAAAACTAATACAAAGATTCAGAAATTTTAGTGAATCTGAAATATTTAGCCATCTACATATTATCTTAAATCCTCCAAGTATTAAATATACACACAATGTCTATCATAAAAATAAGCTAAAAGTTTACTGCTCTGAAAACTATTAGATGGTAATTTTCTGCCAAAAATTAAAATTCTGAGCGCTTGACTTGGCTGTATATATTGGAGCAAAAATTGGAACAACTCAGTGGAGATTAGCATGGCTTTGCACAAGAATCACATGCAGATTTATCAAGTATTTCCTGTTTTTAAAACTCATCAAATAGTAACATTTTTATATTGTGCAAATTAAATTTGAAATTTTTTTTAAGTTTCTAGAACCTGAGAAAACTTTCCTTTGTTATTGGCTTGCCATATTTAGGATTTTCCGGTAGGCCTGTTGTCTGCTCCCCCAAATCTCCACAGTTTCTCAAGGATGTCAGGCATGTAATTATGAGCATATTTTCATATGTCTTCACTCTGGGTAGGCTCAGACACTGAAGATCTGCATTTAGTCCAATATGGGGTCTTCTCTTATACGCACAAGAAAACCACATACAGTTTCCATCTTTGGGGGCTGCCTCACTGGCCATGTGTAGGAAGAGATGAAAACCTTCCTTCTGAGCTGCACATAAAGAGGGAAGCCAGATTGCATTTCTGTCCCCCTTATATAGTGTAAGGAAGCTAAAACAATAATTTAAACATTAAAGTTCACCAAATCAAAATGTTTTCTTACATTTTAAAGCTTATTGCTATCATCTGAAAAAAAGGAGCAGCTGAGCACATTTTCCTTACGAGAGATATTAAATACAGAAACTTCCAACGAATTTGTTGAACTTAGGGCAGTTCTCATTTTGCACACTATTTTAGTTACTTTGGTTTAATTAAATAACACCAGGCTCCCAACAACACTGTCCAAATTTCAGTTACCATTGTACATTAACTGTGAGTAATTGCATGAAGAGTCTGCTGCTATTTCTTTAATCCACATAAATCACTACAGGGGCCCATGGTGACCAGTGACAAATCATGTCAGTTCCTTCAGTCTGTTTGGTGATTGGTCACTGTGCATCGGTTACTCATGCAGAGTCAACAAAACATGCATTTGTGTTGCCTCCTTATCTCTCTGCAATAGAAAGATACTACAGGCAAAATAATCTATAATGTTTAAAATGCTGATGTAGGTGGATAATATTCCAGTCTATAATGTTTAAAACACTGATGTAGGTGGATAATATTTCAGATCACTCTAATTTTCTTGGGCACTTGAATGAAACATGAAAATTTGCTTTTTACCAAAAAACATAGCTTCACTAATCCAGTCACTGGACCAAAGAAGGCATTTCAACTTTCAAAGCTTCCTTTTATCATAGATGGACTTTCAAACACGCTACTAATGCTGCAACTGGAGATCATGTCATTTCTTGAGCTGAGTTTGGAAAGAAATATGACATAAATCATACAACTAAGCACACTGCCTGAAAATGCATGCAATATGGCAGAAACTTTTACATCTGTGAAATTAACTTTGTAGGATTTCAGCTGTACATAAATGAAGTTTTAGATGAAATAGCTGAACATGGAAATGTGGACACAGCTGCTAACAGAGAGACTATGCATATACAGCCGAGGAACTTAGAGAAGGTGAACTTACTGGCATAGATGGGAAAAGTGTCTGTGATGAAAAAGGATAACGATGTCCTAGAGGAAGTGATACTGGCAGAAAAAAACAAAAAAACAAAACCCTTCACATTAAAGAAATCTTGGAGATATTTCACAACATTTAAGATGCAAATAATATGTTAAAAGCTGAACCAAACTTGGAAAAAATGTAAGAATTTGCCAAGCCACAGAAAAAATATTCCACCTCATTACTTATACAACAAAAAGAAGGCAAACATTATTCAAACTACTCTTGACAAGATTTTTACAAAGAAACAAACACTTAAATTTTCTGTTTTTGATTTTTAAATAACAGTGTACTACATAAATATTAGTTTTAATGTTTGGTTCATTTCTCTATACATTTATAACCAAATAAGAGCAACTGATATGCACTTTGTGCTACTTGCCACATAGTAAACTTAACAGAGCCTACCATTTTTTCTTCTCTACCCACAGGTTCTAATTCAGGTAATATAATATGTTAGTGTGAAATAATCCTGTTTCTAAAGACTATTTACCTGCCAGATTGATTCCCATTCAATTTACAGAAAACAACCCTCTCCAAGGAACATTCCATATTTTCTTTGATATTCAAATTCTAACATCTTTCTGATAAGAATGGTGAATAGATATGTGCCTACTACACAGGCACAAAAAAGTTGAGGTTAGCAGTTTACACCAAATTGGGAGGATTTTTAATAAGATCCAAGGAAGAATTTGAAAACAGTAGGATTTTAAGCACTGGAGAAATTTATGATAAAAAATATTTCTGGAAATATTTAAAGAAACATTTCCCAAAATATTTTGACTTGCTGATCAATGAGTTTATAAGCACTGATTCAGCAATGAGTATCATTTAGAAACCTCTGGTATTCAGCGCTGTTAAAAGATAAACTGAGGTACATTAACACTTTCAAGAGATTGCTTGAGCAAACATAGATTCTAATTGGGCAGCGACAAACGGGAAGGTTAGGAGCACTCCCCAGAGAGAAGCCAAGAGAGTGGTTTTTATAAAGAAGATTTGGAAGAAAAGTGAGGAAATCATTTGATTGGCTCTATCTTAAGATTGCCTAATGTGGGAAAATCTCATCTGGCTGTGCTTGGTTGTTCTTAAGTTTCATTTCCTTGGATCGGAGTTCACTGATTCTGCCTTAGGTTTTGGTTCACTTAGGTGGGCTTCCAAAGTGTTAGAGTCACCTAATCTAACAGCTTCCTTGTTTAGGAACTCTCATGACTGAAAATGAGTAAATCGGTAGTTCAAACACAAGGAAATTAAAGTAAAAATTTTAGAGATTTTTTTTAGATTTTAGATTTTAATCGCCCTTCATAAATCAAGCATTTTGGTTTTATTTCCTCACCTTAACTACGAATAGTTTGCTCATTTCCATAGTTAAATGTGGAGGCCACTAGAATTAAAAAGGCTAGATTTCCATTCTTTCTTTAATCTCCTCCCTGACTTGGAATCTAAACTCAAGATAGAGGAAAATTATTTTTATTGTGTATCTGTCCATTTATACCCTGCCAACATCCAAAAGGAACTGAGACACTATTTTCTTTAAATTAATCTCTGTACCAAGAGATCACAAAAATTTGAACCAACCTGAACTAAGTTCAAATAAATATTTGCCTTTAATAACATTATAAAGAATACCACAGTATCTTTTATTAGCAGTATCAATTAAATTTAAAAGTGAATTCCTGATTCTGAGATTTTGTATACATCAGAATCACTAGAGGCACAAGAGATGTACTCAAAGAGCATCTCTAGTAAAAGGATCTGGGCATATATATTTCAGCAAGACTCCACAGAGTTGATTTGTATGCATTCTGAAACACACAGTGCAAGATAAAAATGAAGTAAATGACATAGGCTCAATCTCCAGAAGTTTAGAATTCTGTTGAAGAGATTTAAAGATACAAGCCAATTAAATAGGACCATGTAAATGTGCTATATTCACTTATAAAAGATACATTTTAAAAGTATTCAAAATAGCACAATGAAATAAATTTCATAATTACATTTTTGTTTTTGAGAACTTTTTCCTGATTATAAAAAAACTGGTCATTATGGAAATGTGTAAATAACTCAGGCAAATAAAAATAGCATATATTAAGGAATACATGGATATAAGGAATGTAAATGAGCTATCTTTCAGTGCAGTATTTTCTATGAATATATAGCTGATGGGTTAGTTGGTTAAAAAAAAATTTCCTCCCTGACCATAGTATCATACCAAGAAAATTTCCTTTTGTCTTAATTAGTCTTCAAAAACATTGTTTGTAGAAACTGCATTTGTCCATCACACAGAAGAATCGATTTATTGAACAGTTTTCATATTATTACTCATTTAAATTTATAAATTTTGGTGTTTTAAATAACACTAGGATAAATCTATTTCTGTGAATATTTGCAAATATTTGATTATTTCCTCTCAATAATTTTTGAATGTAATTAAATTAAGGAAAGGAAAACATCATGGAGCTCACTATATGGTGCCAAATTGCCTTTTAAATATTTTGCCAATCTGCCCTCACATCAGCAGTGTCTAAGCATGCCAACACTGATTATTATCTTTCCATATCAATGACAGTTTGAAAAAAGGGAATGGTATTTGATTGATGCTTTAGTTTGCATTTCTTTTCTCAATGATGAGGATTCATCATCTTCTCATAGATTCTTTGGCCAAAAAATATTCTTATATTCATTAGCAACAGGAAATTTAAGGGAAAACATGAAGGAAAATCTATCAGGTATACAAAGAGGTTTCAGTTTGGCAAAGCTTAGAACATAGCTGATAGGCATAGATTTGTTTTCTGAAGCAAAATCAAATAGGACATAAAATTTTAGGTCCTGTGCTTAGTATTTGGCAGGTTAAAAGAAATGTATATATTAATTCCCATAAAACATTTGAAGTCTCTGCAACTGGCTACAGAGATATCTCAGTTTTTAAATTTATGCAGCACCTATAACAGAATATTTTAATTAGTCAAGCCTAAGTGACACAGAAACATATGGAACTGGCAGTAATCTGGTTGCAGAATGATTGAGCAGTTGTGGGTGAAACAAGTTAAAGAGGATCATCAACATTAATGTTAATTTTTTTTAGCATTAACGACTCCTTAGTTCAAAGCTTCACAGCTTCCAGGTGTCCATACAGATGCCACACATTAAAATGGTCCTTAGGTGCACCCTGAGTCACTCATGCAGGGCATAGCAACTAGCATGGAAAATTATTCTCAAAGTGAGGGCGATGATGGGATTTGCTTCAATTTCCACATCTTTGACACTTGTAAGGATTAGCCCCTGTTCAACTCCACAATTTTTTTAAATTTCAAAACTCTTTAAGTATGATTTTAAAAAAGTTTTTAAGGATAAAACACTTCTGTACTAGTGTTCTACAATTTTCTTCAAACTCACAGACCGATACTATAAGTACTGGAACAATAATGCACATTACTACATTATTGTAATACACACACAGTCACACACACACTCTATAAAGCAAATAATACTTCCTTATTACTGAAAACTATAAACATAAATCACCTCATAGCAAGCTAAGTGTGGTGTTCTAGATCCGCCACATCAACTTGGTACCCCTGCATCTGAGCAGAAAAGGTGGTATGGGTCTCTCTTCACCATAATAACATGGGGAAGAAAGAAAAACAGAAGTTGTTCAACCACCTTTGTAATACAGGATTACAACTCTCTGGTTTCTGGCTTATTTATGGCTAGTTCTGGCAGGATTGTTCATTGAATGTTTGAGAAACGCTGGATGGTAGCATTTCATTTACACTACTTAACTTTCTGCCCTGGAAATTGATGTGGGCCCCTGATACAAATAGTTCAGTTCTGTTCCCCATTTCTTAAAAAAAAAAAAACTTAAATCCTCTGAAAGACCTCTGCTCCAATCAGAAATGTGTTCCACATCTTTCTGTGATCCTTTTCCTCCCTTAAAATAAAATCCAAATGTCCATAGCTATCTTTACACTCTTTTGGGCAAACAGAGTTTGACATTTACCATAACATGCTGATCATTTTTCCACAGCAGACTGAATTTTATCCAGCTTTCGGCCCCTCAGAAAAGACATCTTTGACCATTATCCATAAAGAAACTCCTTTCCCTACTTTGTACTAATCTCTCTTTATCCCACTACTATCTTACATTTTCCTATAGTTTTTATAACTCTCTGAAATTATCTTATTCATTTATTTATGTCCCTGGTTATTCCACATTGGATTTTATTGATATTCCCACTCAGTTAAAAATAGTGATTTTTATGAGACTTTTAACCTGTGTGGATAATCTGCATATGTTGAATCTGTTATTACTTTTCAGTTGATAATAAAACCTCTTTTTATAAGCCCACAGAATATATGCTAGGTGGAATTTAAGAACAGTGTCCATGTAGAAAACCCTTCCAAATACACAATGTACCTTGGACTACATAAAGCAAAGGGAAATGTACCCATTACCAATAACCTGCATCCTCCGAATCCTTATTTGAAAGAGGGAAAAATGGAACATGGCCTACTGAAAAGGAGGACAGAAAGGGATTCATGACACAGGGAGAAGGTCTGGTCTTGGAAACTAGGGCCAAGAGGGCAAGAAGGGGCAAAAAATGCTCAGGACAAGGAAACATCCAGACGTAGGGTTAGACATACAGTTACAGAGATGACAGGGTGACAGAGGAAGAGGAATAGAGGAAGTTAAGGGGGCTTGAGTGATGGAAACTGAAGAAACAGTTTTTTGTTGTTTTTTTTTAAAGAGAGATGTTGAAACACATTGGCCTTATGATTGTTGCAAGCAAAATATCACCCCCAACACTTAGTAAAACTATCTTGACTGTTTAGAGGCACAGCATCCCTATTTAAGGATTGTTTTTATATTATTTAACCACATTATCTATTATTCTAAGTCATAAAAGGAATCAAAATAATTTGGAAGCCAGTAGTGAGCTTCCTTTCTCTTTGAGTGAATTCACTTTGTTTTTATACTATCACTCCCTATCATGGTTTGAATAATTTCTTAGATCAGTTATCTATAACATAATATTTTCATAAGGTTATACAGGGTGAACTAAGTATATTCAAGTATGAGGGCATGCAGTTTATCTCAAAGACAGTAGCTATCCACACCCGGGTTAAGTCTCTTCAGGGGTACTTAAATCAGTCAAACTTGTAGCTGCTAGAACTTCAGACAGAGTCGCAGTGGGAAACAGCCAGCATCCCAGAAGCTCTCTCGTAAATTCTCCTCCCTTAGAGGAATGGCCAAAGGTTCATCTGTTATCATGTTTGCCTGCACAGTCATGCCTGGCACTGCTGCCCCTAGTAAACCTCGAGGGACACTGAGATGTAGAGAGTTAAATGACCTTCCCTGAGTTAACAATAATTAGAGTGACTTATGTTCAATTAGAAGTTGGTGGCCTGCCTCTTAAACTGGTGATTCGGGAAGTGCCTATATTATAGCATGCTCCATTTACTGCTGCAAACACACTGATTTTGTTAAAATTTAATTTCATTGTAGGGAAAAACACACTTAAGGAAAATTTTAAAATATCCTTTTACTTATGATGTGTTTGTTCTTATGAGAAAAATGTGCTTCCTGCCATTTCTGATCCCTATTTCTGGCCAACCATTGTCCCACTTTATGCCATTACAGATTAGTTTGCATTTTATAGAATTTTATATAAATAATATAGCATGGAGTCTTTTGTCTGGCTTTTTAAAATTCTGATAATTACATTGAGATTCATCTATATAGCTGCATATATCAACAATTTATATTTTTTCTCATTGAGTAGTATTGCACTGTATGGAAATACCCCAACATATTTAAGCATGCATTTGTTGACAGACATTTGTGTTGTTTCCAGATATTTGGCTTTTACAAGTAAAGTTCCTTTGCACATTCATGTCCATGTATTTGGATAGACATATGCCTTCATTTATCTTGAGGAAATATCTAGGAATGGCAGGACTGGATCATATCATAGATGCATGTTCAAGCTATGTTACCAGAGCATCTGTATCATTTTACATTTCCTCCAGCAGTGTATGAGAGTTAAACTCCTCTCATCCAACATTTAATGTCTTTTTAATTTTAGCCATTCCAGTAATTTGGAGGCAGTATCTCATTGTGATTTTAATTTACATTTTTTTAATAACTAACGATGTTAAACATCTTTTCATGGGCTTGTTTACTATCTGTATGTCTTCTTTTGTGAAGCATCTGTTCACACCTTTAGCTCATACATTTATTGGATTGCTAATATCTTACTATTGAGTTTGGTAACCCCTATATAATCTGGATACAGAGCCCTTACCAGATACATTATTTGCAAATATTTCCTCTAAGTTTATTGCTTCCCTTTTCATTCTTCTAAATGTCTTTCAAAGAGCAGATATTTTCAGTTTTGATGAAGTTTATCAATTTTTATCAATTTTCACTACTATATATTGTTATATAGCATCTAAGAAATCTTTGACTAAACAAAGGCCACGAAGATTTTCTCCTAGAACTTTTAAGTTTTAGGTTCTACAATAAGGTATATGATCCAATTTCAGTTAATTTCTATATATAGTATGAAATAAAAAGGGTGTTTTTCATTTTACAAAGATATGTATGTGTTTCAGCATCACTTGTTAAAAAAAACTCACTTATCCACTGACTTGCTTTTTTATCTTTGTCAGTAATTAGTTGCTCACACACGTATAGGCGTATTTCTGGAATCTAGTCTATAGAATAGATTCTTTACAACCACCTCACACTGTCCTGATTAATGTAAGTTTATAATAAGTCTCAAAATCAGGGAATATTATTCTTTCAGCTCTAAGATCTGCTTCCAAAGTTGTTTTGGCATTCTATATTTTTTGCATTCTCACTTGATTTTAGAACCCACTTACCAACTTCTACCCCCTAAAAATATGACTTGTGGGAGGGAATTTTAGTGGGATTGTGTTGAATTTAAAAGATATTTAAAATTTAAAGTTAAATTCAACCCATAAACAGGGTTGTCTTTTTTTTTCTGGTCTTCATTGATTTTTCTCAGCAATATCTTGTAATTTTCAGTGCATATGAACTTTGCATCTTTTGTCAGATGTAACTCTAAGTGTTTCTTATTTTTGATACTATGGTAAATGGTATCATTTCATAATTTCCATTTCTAATGAAATTGCTAGTATCTAAAATACAGTTGTTTTTTGTGTATATGGATCTCATATCTTGAAACCTTGCTAACCTCAATTATCAGTTCTAGTTTCTTCATAGATTCCTTTAGTTTTTTTTTTTACATATACAATCAGGCCATCTGCAGAGACAGTTTTTATTTCTTTTTTTCCAATCTAGGTGACTTTCATTCTTTTATAGGAGTGACTGAACTGACTAGAGCTTCCAGTTCAATGCTTCATAGAAGTGATGAGGTCAGAAAAGCCTGCCTTTCTTAATCTTAGGGGGAAAGCACTTAGTCTTTACCTTTAAGTGTGATTTTAGTTATGTTTTTCACTGATGCTTTTTATCAGGTATAGGAGGTTTCCTTCTACTCCTAGTTTAACTGAGTGCCTTGGTCAGGTATGGATGCTATATTTTGTGAAATATGTTTTTACATCTATTGGGCTGATAATGTTTTTTTTCTTTTATTGATCTAAGTTATATTGATTGGCTGATTTTTAAAATTAAACTGACCTTGCATTTCAGGGATAAATTCCACTTGGTCATCAGTTAATATTCTTTTATTTGTTATTGGATTTGATTTCCTAAAATTTTGTTTAGAATATCTGCATATGTGTGGTGAGGTATATTTGTCTGTAGTTACCTTTTCCTATAATGTCCGTTTGGTTTTGATATCAGAATTTCAAGAACACCACAGTAGCTGGAGCTGAGGCAGTGGGGCATGAGCTCCTCTTCTCAGTGGTGGTGCAAATTATGTGTAAGCCATTACAAAAATGTGAACTTTTACTCTGAGAAAGATGGGAATCCATTGTGGAATTTTAAGAAAAAAAGTATATGATCTGCTTGCATTTTAAAACATTCTACAGCTCTTGGGACAATATATTTGGATTTACTCTTGGGAGTAAAGTGATATATACAGACAGAATAGTAGAGAGGCTATTGTGATAATCTAGGTGATAGATGATGGGGCTTGGACTCAGGTGGTAACAATGGATGAGTGAGACATAGTCAGATTCTGGTTACATGTTCAAAGCAAAACTCACATTATTTGTCTGAGAGGATATGGGGTATAAGAAATACACAGGATTCAGAGGTGGAGTCCTTGTTTGTAACCTGAGTGGTTTAAATAAAGTAGTTACCAGTAAGTGTCTGGGGAGGCATGTAGAAGGGGTAGGCTGTGACATGTTACAACTTAAATTCCTTTTCAATATCAATCAGAGATGCTGAGTGAACAGTTAATTATAAGAGTCTAAATTTCAGGACTTAGATCTAATCTAAGCTGTACATACGAATTTAGCCTGTAGATGGTATTTAAAATAATAAACTGTATGAGATCACATAGGGTGTTAGTATAGATAGGAGTTCTGAGTATCTATCCTTCTGTCCCTAATGTTTACAAGAAGCCAAACACATTGTGGGAGTTTTTTCTGTTATTTTGTGGCCATTAATAGTATTTTAATATGAGGTTTGAGGTTGCATTAATAATGCATCAAGTTGACTCAGAAGATACCAAAGAAACAAGTCAACACGTGGCATCCCAGGTACCTCTTCTTCTGCCAGGAATTATCCGAACTTGCAGCTGCAGTGTGCATGCGTCATCACCGCATTGAGATTTTGGACACTTGGCTGTGTTATTGGCTAAATAGCTATAGAGTGAAGGTTTTTGTAACTTATGACTCATCAAGATATTTCTGACTAAATGTAATCTTTTAAAGAGGAGCTATTTTCTCTCTGCTAGTCACAATGGTAATTGTGTTATTCAGGTTCTCATTACCAGTGACATGATAGGCCACTGAACAGGATAAACAAATCTGGCTGATTAAATGAAAAGAGAAGTATCAGTCAATTTAAGTAAGTATTCTATACAAATATATACAAATATAATATTATATACAAATATAATAAAAATACCTACTATGGTGAGCAACCCTTTTTACATCATAATGAAATGAAGATAACAGATATTTCAAATCGCATGCAATCTTCATGTTGTTCTGTCAGTTGACAGACAAAACAAACTCCATCACTGTTGTTTTGTCTCAAAACATACCCAACTGAGGAAAGGTCTCATTTTTTTCATTCACTTTACCTGAATTCTAATATCCATCAAGATGTTTCATCATGTCAGAAAAGCAACATTCACATTATTACCTGAGTAAGTGGAGACACTGGAAGAGTTATTTAGAAAGAGATAAATGAATATTTTAAAGTATATTGGTACTAATTTTTGAAATAGTATTTTATTAGTCAAAGATGTCTTCAAGAAAAATATAGATAGCCACAATGCTCTTCTTCACTACATTTGTAGTATTTTTCTAGGTTAGTGGTTCTCAAAATGTTGTCTCTTGACTTAACATGACTTGGCAACTTCTTAGAAATAGTCTCAGAGAAGTCTACTCCAGGCCTACTGAAGCAGTAACTCCGGGGACGGGGCCCGGCAACCTGTGTATTAATAAGGTCTTTAAATTATTTGACTTAAAGTTTGGGAAGCATTAATCTAAATCAAGCATAGAAAAATAAGGAGGAGGGAAAGGAAAAGGAGGTTGGGAGAAAAAAGTAGGAGGAGGAGGGGGAGATTAATGTATTAATGGAAACCTTATGTATATCAGATACTGCATTATGTACTTCACACACATTTGCTTTTACAATCACTTTGGAAGATAGATAGTGCCATTCCAACTTAACAATGAGGAAAACAAGTCTCATAGAGGTTAAAGTAAAAGTTTTTTAGATTGTTTCATTATGCCAAAAATAGTGATTTTTTTTTCTTATTCTGAAGTTCTTTAACTTTCAGGGAGAAAAATTGATAGATGAGCTTCAAATCTCTGAAAAATAGAAAAGATAAAGCATTTGCTGATTTAATAAATTCTCAGATGGTTTTTTTCTAGGCTGTTAACTTTTTGTCATCAAGTGTCAACTCAGTGACATACTGTTGTAAAAGATCCTACTGAAATCAAGAGTCAAAGTGATGCAGTATATAAAAATGAGAAGCCAAGAGCAATAATATTTGCTTGATGTGATCGTCTCCATTCTCGGTGAAAGGAAAAAGGAATTAAAAGGAAGTGAGAATATAAGCAAATTTAAATATGCAAGATGTGTTCTACTTACATATTTATTATATTAATATCTAAATATATTATAACAATATATTTTATAAATATATAAATAAGGAATATACACTAAATCTGTTAGGTAAAATAAACAATTCAAAGACTTTTTAAGCTATCTTTTTTTTTTCAGACAAGCATAATAGGTATAGATAAACTTTTTCTTGGAAAAAGTATGTAAAGAAAAGGTATAAGACAGCACTTATGAAAGCCCATATGAAATAGAAAAAGGAAAAATACTTGATACACATTCTGCATCAAGTACTATCCAAGGTCCTAAAGATGCACTGAGGAACCAGGTGTGGCCACAGCTACTACGAAGCAAACGTATCTGTGGATGTGTCAATCAAAGAAATACAGTGGATAAATGGTGACTCCACTAACTTTCAGTTTGCTTACTTTGTTTTATTTTAAGTAACTTCAAGGTATGCCCCTTGGATGTATTAATAACATAAAGATAGTAATTCTCTTTCACATATTTCTCTTTCTTCATGTTGTCCCTTCTTCTTCAATTTTAGTTTTCTACAGGATTCCATCCTAGTCCCTCTTTCTCTGAATGGTCTCATTATTCTGTGTTAATTTTATTTATCTTTATATACTGATGGTTTTCAGAACCATCTCTCTGGACAAGATCTACCTCACATGATAGGAAAACCCCTTGGTGCCTCCGACACCTGTATAGCCTTGGCATGGCATCTTACAGCCAGGAGCTGTGACTGTCTGAGGGCACACTTGATGGCAGGAGTGCGTTAGAGCCCTGTACTCAGGTTAGGCCACACTGTGGTGAGCTGGCTCCAGGATGCAGCTTCAGCACATGACAGACCAGAGCCAGGGAACAAATCCCCCAGCAGCCTTGCCTTATAGACAGAGCTATTCTGAAGCCCATTCTACACGGTCTGTAATAGAATCCCAAGGCTGCACAACCTCATTTGTGCCACATAGGTACCTCACTAACAGTACACACTGTATTAACTTCCTTTCCTTTCCTTTCTCATTTCACTCCTCCACCAGTGCTTTCTGAGACGAATGCTCAAACGTATTTCCACTCAAATCCAAGTCTCAGTTAAATATCTCTCTATTGGACCTCTATATCTGGATGTCCCATAGACAGCTAAAATTCAAAATGTACAAAATTAATGCATGTTCTCCAGATAGCTAGCTAAAATACTCCTGACATCAATAAACAATGCCAGTGTTCACATAGAAACAAGGGCTCAAGTATAATTTTAGATTTTATTCTTTCCTTTATCTGCTATGTCCTCTCAGAAAACCTCTCAATTCTAACATCTCCCTAATCTGCCCATTTTCTGCATTACCATGACTTACACTTTAGTGAAGGGAGGGAGGGAGGAAGGAAGAGGAAGGGAGAGAGGTTATTACCAACCTGCTTAAAACTAAATAATGACTGTAGTTGCTTTCAGAATAAAATTCTAGTTTGTGAGAGTGGCATATAAATTGTCTGCAGTCTCTCCTCAATGAGTATTTCAAGCCTCATTCACATACTTGACATCATAATCATGTTGAATACTGTGCAATTCACAGAATACTTCATGTTCTCCTTTACCTCAATGTTTTCAAATAGTTTGTTCTAAGTACTTTAAAGATCCTCCCCCACTCTCTCTGAACTAACTCATTAATTAAGATTTAATTCTGTGTGACCTACTTGAGGGCATCTTTTCTGATCCACTTCAAATCCGAAGTCTGGCTTAGGTGTACTCTCTGTTTTCCTATATATGCCCTGTTACAGACACTGAGAATGTTGGGGAAGATATGAAGAATACAATATACTTCCTGTTTCTATAAACTCAATCAAATGCACAATCTAGAATACAAATTTAAGAAATTTATTTGAAATTAGTGGGAAAAAAATGATAAAAAAGTTCAAAATGCTATGATTTCTCATAATAGAAATCTAGAAATTTCAAAACTGATTTTAAAAAATGACTTTAGAATGATAAATTCATATTAAGAACCTTAGTAATTATTTACTTACTTAAAATATTCCATTTATTTATGTAAAATTTTCCATTTAGGAAAATAAGTCATTTCAACTGAAGACTATCTTCCTAAATCATTGAATATTGAAGAGTGCTAGTAATACAGTTAAGAATTGCAAGTATATGAATTACTTTAAGGAAAGGAATTCACTTTCTGTTTCATATTTAACACTTTAAAAGAGAAAAAATAACAGATCACTAAACAAATACAGCACTGCATTAAATAAAATTAGGGAATGCAGAAACAAAATTAAACTAAAGTGATAATCTCTCCAAATTACAGTAGAAAAAATTGTTAGTAAAGAGTACAGGAAGGAAAATCTGTGTTTTTTGTGTGTGAGGTACTCTGGAGAAATCAACTGACAGAGCTGAAATGGTAATTTCTCATGTTTCTAAGCATCAAATAGGAGTTGACCTTTGTGCCCTTAATAAACTCTGTCCCTATCTTTCCATTTTAGTTAATGAAGATCAGTATAAATTTGCCAACATGAGCTGTAGCCCAAAGCCCTGGTGTAATTAGTTGATGTGTTAATTTGCCAGCTAGATGTGAACTGAGCATTACTACATTGGATCACCATGCCAAACCCTAGCAGTAAAAGCTCTAGAGGAGATAAAGAAAATAGGTCATTTCCAGTCTAAACTGCTCACCGAAATTTTAACACAGTCAACAAACAATTTTCTATGACAGTCAAGCCTCTGTTCTCAGCAGAGGACCAGGCATCCGGCAGCATAAATAAATATTCTTGAGGAGTTAGAGGTCAGCAATACCATTGAAACAAAAGAAAAATGCTAATAATAAAACTATTCACAATAATTTAACTCAAATATTCAATGTATTACTAACTGATGTATTATTAAAATTCCATTTAGCTAAATGTTAACTCTACAAAAAGAAAATATGTGAACTGCTTATTTGATTTGTTTTTTGTAATGTTTGTATCTTCCTGCAATGAAAGTATTATTTTATGTAGAAAAAATAAATATAACCATTAATATTAAAAACACAATTTAGTTAGATAAATGCAAGTCATCAATAACCTCACTGTAAATAAAAGATTGAATTAACAGTCACAAACACAGTTTGGAAAATACCTTAGGAGTCAACTTCATGGGAAAACAGATCAGAAATTCATTAACCTATTCCTTTCTCTTTTTTTTCCCTTTACTGCCATGTCTTCAGTATTCACTTTAATTTTGTATTATGACATAGGCATGAATATGACATACATGGTCATGGCAATGTGATACCTCAGACACAGTAGGGACATTGTAAATATTTGTGGAAAGACTAGCTGAATGAATATAGAGCTCCAGCATTGTCCATAAGAGGTAATGAAATGAATGATACAATTATGTAATAATACAGATAGGTGATTCCATGAGCAGGCTGTTCAGACTCATTGCCAAGAAAAAAATTAGTGTTCTATTTCAAGCCATATAATTAATACACACATTTGGGGAGCACAAAGTAAAACTTGCAAGACTGGTCTGACAAAACCCAGAAAAACATTTCTGCCACCCTCACCCAAATCACCAAGCCAAAATAAAAGAACAAAATAATTAGGAGTAAAAAAACCCTGAACATTTTTCCAGTCAAAGTTTAACCATTAGTTTGAAAATCTATTAATACAGACACACAAAATATCCATGATAATCAGCTTTAATAAGCTTCTTGATATTTTTCACTTTGGATTAAATTGTTTCCCAATGAGAATATGGCCTGGGGACCCTACTGATTTCCTAATTACCAATGGATTCTTATCCCCTTATTTAAAAATAAACAAATGTTGTTTGTAAATATGGACTCCATTTACAAAGGAGTATGTATCTAGGAATGGTAAAAACACCTAAATAACTAGGAATCATGTTAAGTAAGTGAAATTCAAACCAGTAATTTGCCAACTTGTAAAATTTCAGAACCCAAATCATGATTTTTGGTTCATTCCCTGTACCTAAATTTCTTATGGTTCCATTTCTCTCAATGTCTACACCTATAAATTGTGTTAACCTAGTGCTAACCCAGGTGCAAGGCTCAATATTGTCATACACACACACATACACACCAATGATCCCTTAGCATCAAAAATGTCAACAATTTAATATTTTATAATGAATTGAGGGGATATGGCAAAAGATAAGAGAGGACATTGAAGTCTTGCTGTTATATGAGTTCTATTGCTCTGTCTTTCCATTTTCCTATAACCAACTATAGCAAATAAATTATCTTATCCTTATGCAAAATTTTACTTATTTCCTTTTATTCTTTCCTCCAAACCATAAGAAGTCAAAAAGCTAAAGAGATTTTTGCTTGTATTTTTCTTTTACCAAAAAATAGGAATTAAATAACCCAGTATTCTGGTTATTCTCAATTGGCCATTCACTGACCCCAGATCCTTTTTCAAATATTTCTTCTGTTCCTTTCTTTCTTCTCCTGGTATTCCCATTCTGTGCATGTCACACCTTTCATAGCTGTCCCATAATTCTTAGATGTTATGTTCTGGGTTCTCTTCTTTTTTCAGTCTTTTTTCTCTTTGCTTTTTGCTCAACCATGACCAAGCCTATTAGTTAGCTCATCAAAGGCAGACTTCATTTCTTTTAAAGTGTTTTTGATCTCTAGAATTAAAAAAAAATCTTTCTTAGAATTTCCATCTCTCTACTTACATTGTCCATTTGTCCTTGCATGTTGCCTACTTTTTCTATTAATGCCTTTAGGATATAAATAACAATTGTTTCAAATAACTGATCTGATCATTCAAACATTCCCTCTGTATTTTAGGTTTTCATATGCACTACTGGTTCCCACAGAGGTTTCTGCTCATGGTTTTCTGCTCTGGCAAATTGCTGTTCTCTACATCTGCCTGTCTGTCTTTCTAATTTTTAGAGCAGTGATTTGCCCTGTGACCACAATTCTCTGATAGATCTAAGAATTGTTAATTTTCAGTCTGCTCAGCCCTTTACTTGTTGTTAGGACAGAGCAATGATTTCTAAGGACCTTACATGCCGAATGGAAACCAAAAGCCACTTAAACCCTTTTTCTAATTTTCTCTTTCTTAATCTGAATTCTGAATGTCTGAACTCTCCAGACTATATCACTATGGTACTTGGTCTCAGTTTTAAGTTTGATCAATGAGAGGTACAGGCAGGAGATCGCAAGACGAGATGAGACATGGCTAGGGCTGTATCTTTCCTGGCTTCCTTTCATTGCAAGATCACTGGAAATTCAATATTCTAAGACTATCACTCCCACTGAATAGTCCTCCTCCATAATACCAGCTCTCTGGACTCTAATAATACTCTTTCCTTTTCTCATCCCTTCAACTCTAAGGTAGCAGTAGTTTCTGACTGTAGCAGGTATGTATGTGTGTATCACAATTAATGTGTTTCCTGCAAATAATTTGCTCATTAAAACTGCCTTCATTTGAACCATTTGGGATGAATTCTACTTCTAGTTGTAGCCAAATAAATAGAAACAAGACACAAAACAATAACCCAACTGTTGGCTATTTCTGGATTTTTTGCCACCCCACCTACCTAGATCAGCAGCACAGGGATCAGCATAGTGTTAGTAGTAAACTCAAATACTTTAGCAAACAAGTTGAAAAGGTCTATGAGTTTAGAGAAATGGAGTTAAAATCTAGTAAGTTATTTTGATCCAACTTTCTAGAATCAAACTATGTCTAAATAAACTCTATTTCTCTTTCACACAAAACTGTAGCTGTCCAGGGCAATTTCATAGACACACTTGAGGTTACTACTTACTATTATTTTTAGTAGGGAACTGACTTGGTGGAATGGCAAAGCTATATGGCACCAAAACAGCCCTTGTCAAGGTCACTTTTATGTTACCAAATATTCTTCATCTCACTTGGTCATCAGCCTTCACCAGAGATAGCCACCACGTCTTTCTTATAATAATCTCTTTCCTTGGATTTCATGACACCATTTTCTTCAGGGGTTCCTCCTCCTATACTGCCTATTGTTCAGCCTCATTTTCTATCTCCTGATCTCCATAATCTTAGATGGAGGATCAAGGATTCCTGGACTTTCTTCTCTTCTCTTTTTACAGTCCTCCTTAGGTGAATGCATTCATTCACACGTCTTTGAAACAAACCCATCCACTGAGATTCAGATTTTCATATTCACCTTCTCCTTTGACTTTCTACTCAAGTATCTCATATATCTCTCAAATACAACATGCTCCAAAATATCTTAATATAAGAATGGTACCAACTATCAATGGCTTTTTTGTCTAGAAATTAGTTACCCATTAAAAGATTTTCTATGCTTACATCAGAGGTACAAAAGTGAGGCATAACAATGCAGAATTAATCCAGACAGACATACTTGATCACTTTTGGCAAAATTTTTAAAAAAGAGAAAAACAAATTTTAAGTAGAGAAAAAAAGTAGAGGAACCAGTATTTCCATAGAAATAACAAATTCTCACTTTTTATATAACAGATATTTCCTCTGATATTCCAATGCCATCTGTAACATCTCCAATGTTACAGCCATTGAAGAGATAGTAGAAGCCATCTCTACTTCATCACATTCTCCCCTTTCTGTTCCTACCTGTAACTCAGACACTCAACAATCAAAAAATTCAGCAGCTTCCCGTAGCCTTGCTCTAACACACCAATCAGACCACTACGGAAAACATGAGATCATCCATTTATTTTGAACTGAATTATTTGAAAGTAATTCATAGTGTTAGTTGGTTTAATTCACTGATAACTATTACGTGTGATACTACACATTCCTAGGTACCCCAAGGCTTTTAGGAAAAAAGTAAACTTACTTGACACTAAAAAATTTGCTAAATCCAAAACTTATGGAGTCTCTAGTTATCTCTAAGGAGTAGACAAACTTTGGATATACTGTATCAGGTTGGATAAATGTAGATTCATTTTTAAAAATCTCAATCCAAACTTATTTTATAACTTAAATGAGTAACCTTTTAAGGCTACTGGCTATGTCCTTGCGCATGAATACCACAACCTCATCTCTATGGCATCAGGTGAAACAAACTAGATGGATTTCACTCCAAGTACAGTTCACCCACAATCTTTGAATTAATGATTCTAACATATAATTGAAATCATAAAAAACAAAATACTCCTCTCCCAGGGAAATCTTTATGTTGAATGAAGTCTAACAAAAACCAACTGCCCATAATCTGTATTTGAATTATTGGCAAACACTGGAGTTAAGCTACTTTGTGTACATATCAGCATCCTCTCTTTAATGATTCATTATTTACCTAAAAGCATTATTCTGAGTAAAGGTAATATAAGTGATGCTATTTTTAGGACAGAATTAATTTTGCCAGCTAACATAAAAAAGGTCATATTGTACTTTGCATTCACCATTCTGACAAGTACATTTCAGTGTTCTGAGACATGCCTTACCCTATAAAAATGTTTTCTGTTATATTTTGTAAAACTGTTTGTAATAAAATAAAATTTTAGTCTCTGCATTTCTTTCTTTAATATCTAAGAGAAAAAAATATAAAATCATTGTTTGCACATTAATAAATTCTACCAGATGAAGAAAAATATAGGGACTTTAAAAGCAGGATGAACTGGAATCAGAAACAATTTGGGGCGTTTCTTAGACATTCAGTTGCCCTGATTGTGAACTGCTTTAGTAAAGTCAAGACTCCATCTGGTCTAAACAGTGTCTCGCACAACGTGAGAGAAGCACTCCTCTTATGTGGGGTCTCCAGGGAATTCCTAAAAGCTTTTCCAGTTTCAGTTTCTTCCTCTGATTTTGGATGCACCTGCTGGCTCCAATGCCTGAGCTTTTCAAGGTGTCCTCAGAAGAAATGACCCACCTCACTGCATTGTAATGCTCACCCCTGATAGTCAGAATCCCCCTTTATCTGATCTGTTAAGTCACTTATAATTCGTTCCTTGTTTCCTGCCTCCCATAATTTTGTTGACACCTCTTTTCTGCTATCATATTCGCTTTTTCATTTTGCCCTTATGGATTTATTTTCTATTCTGTAACTCCCAAGAAACATAGATAAATACATATATGTTTAATCAGAGGTCTATAAGCATTTTTAAAAGTGTGGGAATATCAGTAACATAATTTTCAATCTATCCACCTTATAAAATGTGTTATGTTTAGTAAGTTCTAAAATATATCTTTAAAGAGTATATAGAAGGATCAAAAGAGTATATGGAAATATACCAAACATCTACAGTGATTGTATTGGTATAGTTGATTATACTCTTTTCTCATTTTTACATCTTTTTAAGTTTTTGAGAATGCACGTGTTACTTTTATATTGGAATGTAAATGCAACTTTGTTCTCTTAAAGCACTCCATTTGACTAGAATATCTTATCTTATACTATGCACTCCAAAAGTAGACACTCTCCCATGATACAGATTGGGAAGAAACATGAAAAAGATGAGAAAAAAAAGTAGAGGGTAAAGCAGTTTGGGATTTTTGCTTGGTTTGGTATGAACTCTTTTGGTTCATTTGGCTAAAGATGTTTTTTTCCCTCTTGCATTAGTTTCCCTGAGCTACCATTACAAAGTACGACCAACTGAGTGGCTGAATTTACTGTCTCACAGGTCTGGAGGCTGAAAGTCTGAAATCGAGGTGACAGGAGGGCATACTCCTGATGACTGTGGGAGAGATCTGCTCCAAGCCCCTCTCCAAAGTTTCTGGTAGTTTCTTGGCTTGGAAAACACACTCCAACCTTCACCTGGTATTTATTATACCTGTGTGCATTTCTGTTCCTGTGTCCAAACTGTCTCTTTTTATAAGGACAACAATCATATTGGATTAGGGCCCTCACTGCTGACCTCATCTTAACATTATCATCTGCAAAGACCTTATTTATAAATAAGGTCACATTCACAGATACTGGGGTTAGTTCAACACCTTTTTGGGTGACCCAAACCATAATACGTTGTCAATGTTAGGAGTCTTGGGAATCCTAAAATTCTGTTCCCTGCATCCAGTTGGACTTCATATTGATGCTCTAAATTGTTGTGCCCTCTAAAAAACATCTGCCCTAGAGCAGTGAATCTCTCATGTAGCAGATCATGGAGAAATATTTCCAAAACACAAATACCAGTACCTTCTGATCTCAATTAGAGTTTCTGATTAAGTAGATATGGGGAAGGGAGATAAGCAGTTTACATTTTTAAAAATTTCTCCAGGCACTTCTGATGATCAATAGTGTGTTGGAGTTAGTCTTTTCAAAGTATGCACCTCTAAGTAAGCACAATATCATCTGTGGGAGTATAAGCAAAAATATCAGAATATCTACTTCTATTCACTCCACTGTTGAGTTTTAAAAATCTGCTTAAAAATATTTCTCATAAAGTATCTCATGTTACAGTTATAATCATAGATTATATATATAAGGTATATACTTTATAACTTAAAATATGTATAGGAGGTATACTTTCAAAACTCTCATGGGAGACAAGCCCAAGCTTTCAGAGACCAATGCCCTAAAGGGTACTGAGAAAGATGATCATCTGGTTTTCTTTATAATACAGGTGCTCACTAAAGATAAACACAATGGTGAAGATGATGACGATAAACAGAACTCCCACTGAACTTGTAATAAAAATATGTAATAAAATACGAGATATTTATAATAGACAACTTTGTACTTACTATGGGGCCTTTCATTTGTACCACTAAAATGCTCTATATGCCAGCCTCATTATATAATGTAGACATTTATTGCTAAAGAATGAACAAACTGTATGCATATGTCTGCTTATGCATAAATCAATCTTTCACTGTTCATTTCAAAGAAAAATATATTGAGATGAGGGATTTTTAAAAATTTTACCTTGAAAAATAAGTAAAAAGGTAGATCCCAAAAGTAAAGAACAATAGAAGCTGGGAATTTAGTCATGATAGATTTTTATATGGCTTGTAGGAGGAGAAAGAGAAAAGAGAAGAAAACAAGAATGGGACAAAGGAAGTTTCTTTTTTTTTATTGGAAGGAACACAGAAAGATTCCAGGTATTAGAGGGGAAATAACTTCCCTATAAACAATAGAGTCCTGCCAATTGTGCTGAGAGAGAATGAGGTGGGACTGACTGTGCCAGAATTAGATAAAGCACTAGCTAAACAAAGAGCTTCTGGCATCCTGAGGAAGGAGCCAGAAAGTACAAAAAAAGATCAGCTCAGTGGCAGTCAGCCATTAGATACCAATGAAGCTAATCCACACCACAAACTTGTGAACGAAGTAGATTTTCCTCCTTGTCTGTTCTCACAAATAATCATTAATTTTAAGTGCAGCTTGGGCAGGTGCACAGAGTCCCTGCTGCTTTGACACCGCGTTGGAGACTTTCCAAGCAGCAAGCTGGTACACTCCTTGAGTCCCTTCCACTTCGCTGCTTCTCAAATTCACTTACAGCTCTAGACAGCCTGTCTCCTACCTGTAACATGCAGGGGCAGACCAGCTATTCTGGCATCCAGAGAGATTTGTTTTAAAAAATTTGGAGCCACGCATCCATAAACTTATTTAGCAAGTGGCAGCAGGCATGTCCAGTCACTGATAAGAACTGTCTAGGGTGAGTCAGCTTGGCTAATATGATTGTTGATCATCTGCCTATTAGAACAGGTACTGTGGACTGAATTTCTGACATCTTTATGCTCAAGATGTGTCCACATCACTGCACTTAAGACCAGTGCAAATCATATATGAATTTATACTGGACTCAACA
Organism: Manis javanica; assembly: GCF_040802235.1. Lineage (NCBI taxonomy): Eukaryota > Metazoa > Chordata > Mammalia > Pholidota > Manidae > Manis > Manis javanica. Next base: position 120,120,204 of record NC_133160.1, on the reverse strand, counting down.
TAGAGAAAGCATTAAAAAGAAGAGGGTTTTTAACTTCTCCCATATATAAATCTTCACCATCTTAGTTGCCATTCTACATTCTTCAGTGCCCAAGACTGGATGTCCACTTACTCTGCTCACCCACTTGGCCCTTTTGCTTTGAGGGGAGGTAAATAATAGAGGAAAAATCTAGAAACAGTCTCATCTACCTCTTTTCTCCCCTTCTTAAGATCCTGAATAAACTGAAATGATTCTTATAAAGAGCACAAATGAAGTGTATCAGTGGTTACATTTCATTAAATACAAGCAGATGTCGCAAGGAATTGTAAAACCTGGGAGAAATATGTCCGTATTATATACATAGCACTCCCTACCCCAAAGGTTTATGGACACCACTGCCTGTCTTGGTGACAGATCCACTGTATCCACTGAAAGCTTTCCAGGTACTTAGCAGAGAGTGAAACCACATGAGGAACCATCTGTAACATGAAGACATCTGCCAACTCTCTCCTCAAGATTCAGTGAGAACCAATGACATATGTATAGATCAACTCAAGTTCCTTAGAAGGAAGGACCTGTGAAATAAGGGTACATTAATTTTCCCTAGGAGTTAGCAGATGGCTGATGATCCTACCCACAATATGTGGATATAGCTATTGACACATAGATGGATTAGATGAATTACCCCCTCTAACATGGAAGACTAAATGACAAGTTTGGAAGAAAATATACAAGATACTCTAGCCTCCTAAATCAAGTAACTGATACTCTGTGCACTGGAAGATATATTCATAAGGATGCTATCAAGGCACAGAAATTTGAGTTCCTCCTCTAAATTTCACATACTATTATTATTACAAATAACTATTGTAAAATATACTGGATAAAGATCATTGGTAAGGAGATAATATATTTAAAAAAGGAAAGGGAACATGACAAATTTGAAGTCAGTGAAGAGTGTAATATCTCACTTTTAAGATATCTATAAGAAAATAAAATAATAAGTCAAAATTGACAAAGAAAAATCACTTTAATTTGGTCTTGAACCCCGACTACACTCTTTTATAAACTTTAAGAACATAGTACTTAAAGATATGTTCTTCAAAATGTAAACTTGAGGAATTGTGAATGCAGTTGGCCCTCCAAGTTAGAAATATTCATGTCTTGAATTTTAATTCTAATTATACAGCTTGCAAGATAATGCCGAATGGACTTGTTTTCCTCTCTCTTTAGAAAAGGGAGGAGGGAAGGGAAAACTCCACATGGTGTCATTGGAAACAAGCCAAGCAGCAGAGTGCTGGGGAAGGAATTGGCAGCCAGACTATCTGAGAGATCAAAGTGGCGACAACTTTTGATGTATCTCAAAAGTAAGTTGTAGCATAGTATGACAAGTATAAACTTTTTAACAAAAGCAGTGAAAATCGTTTCACTCCCTCTTCTTTGCAATTATCATTCTGGCTTTCTAAATGTTCACATTTTATTTCAGCTACATTGCTATTTTGGTATAAATGTCAAGAAAATCTTAAGGACTATATTTTTCTAATCTTGAAAGATGCCTCAACTTTTTATGGAAAAAACAAGGTTCTAACAAAGAAAATTTAGATGCAACGTCTGCCTGACTAAATATGGAAAATATTAGAAGGAATCATGCAAAAGAAAAATAAACTAGCTATTAAAATTGTTGCCATTACAAGACCTATAATCTAGTCCATGATACCTGAACATAATGGCCCCTTTTATGTGAAGCTCTCGGAGCAGCTCCAAGACAGTTATTTTCTTTAATCTCCAAACTATAGCTGCAAGATAAAGGAGTGCTGTCCATCAAAACCCCACTTTCTACATAGTAAATTCTCAAGTGCAGGAAATACAAGTCTAACTGAATGATCCAGCAAAAAGGGAAGATGGGGTGCTTATTAAATCTGAAGGATGTCGTGTTGGTTTAGATTGGTAAGTATGGCTTCATCCCCTTACATCTCACAATCTCGCGGAGGAAAAGAATGTACACTGCCCTCCCCAGGAGAGGGTGGTATTGGAGCAAGTACTGGTAACTCCCTGCACCTTCAGCCTCTCATTCACCCTTCCCCTAAAGAATAGGAATGGCTCATTTTAGGGATGAGAATGGGAGAAAGGCTCTGAGCTCAAACCCCTCTGGGTGCACCCTGACATCTAGACTGCCTCTGAATACAAACATTCTCTGCTGCTTCAAGTAATAATTCTAACAGGGTATATACTCTGCCTACAAAGGATGAAATCTGGAATTTAAGGTGGGGATATTGATTCAGTTGGGAAAAATGTAGGAATCCTGATTATGTCTGCAGGTTTAAGGAGGGTCCTCCAACCCAGTTTTATTAGTTATGAAGCTGTTGCTTGATAATTTTCTATGCCTATTCTTCAGTTGATTCAGAAAATAGGAGAGTATGAATGGGGCTTCAAACACTTCCATCACAGTGTTCTATGAAGTAGTTTAAATCCACCTCAAAAAAAAGATGCCTAGCTCACAAGATTTAGCCTAGTTATAATGATTCTAATAAGACAGTGATAATAATAATGAAAACAGCATGCTTTGACACTTACCATGTGCTATGCTATGTAACTGATTTACACGTATTAACTCACCAAATTCTCATATAAGTCTACAAGGTAGGGACAACTATACCATCGCATGAAAAATGGAGTTGATCCAGTCTTAATCCCTTTCCAAAGTCACAGAACACAGAGCCCACTCTTCATCACATTCTTGATTTTTTAAAATATTGTTGATATACAATCTTATATTGGTTTCAAGTATCCAACACAGTGGTTCAATAGTTACCCACATTATTAAATCCTCACCAACCAGTACAATTACTGTCTTCTTGCCACTGATTGCTATAGATGTAATCTCTCACTGCAAGATTATCAGTCATTTTATAATGAATATTATTTTTAAAAATATCCTGTGCACATCCATCTTCCCACTGATCTAGCTCAGTAGATCAACAAAGCAATTCGTTGATCTTAACTACTTGGTATGCTTATTTGTGTATCTTACATTGCTTTTATGGTGACTTTCAAAGAGGGTAAGAATAACAACAGTAGGGACAATACCTAACTTTGGTGCATCAGGAACTGTATTTAAGCACTTATAAAATCTTCAAAACAATTGAATGAGGTAATGGTATTATCCCCATCTCACAGATGAGGTTTGGAAATGTGCAGTGCCTTTGCTAAGGTTACTGAGTGTTAAAGGCAGTTATCAATGCATATGTGTCTGACTATGACATTCAGTTCTCAAGTCTGTGCCACAAAGATGAAATTTGAGATGAATAAATGATATTGAATTATCTTTAATCACTGATCAGTCTATAATGTCCCAGAAAGTTAACTCATACAGAACTTTAAGAAAACATATCCTAATGGTAGGCCATTTACATATAAGTACCAAGTTTATTTATCTTTACATTTCAAATCATAGTCATGATGTGCTTTTTGCATATTTATATCGTAAGTCTCATAACACTGTCTAGTTTTAACATAACTTGGAGAAATTTGAAATGCAAGGGGACTAAAGTGTTATATATATATATTTCACAATGTAAAACTCTTAAAGCAAAGCTTATGGCATTTAATTGCAAGCTCTGGGATTGTCTTAAAAAGCTTCCTGGATGTTTCTATATATGAAAACTATAGCCCATTTCTTTACCATAATGGTTTTGATACTTCTGACTCTCATTAAAATATCCTTCTGCTTTTTACGGGGAAAAAAATAATTATTATTTTCAATCGTTTTCATCTCTTCTAGATGAACCATTCTGTTTTTGAACAGTTCATTAGCAACACGTAGGAGTTCTACTCGTCATTAAATGGCAAGTTAAAATTACCAAAAAGGAGGTTCTGGAATGCAGCCAGTCGACATGTGTTGAAACTTGATAAAATATAGCTACCCCTCTTTTTCTTGTACATGACTGAAGCTCAATAAACATGGACTGCTTTGTTGATCTACTGAGCTGGATCAGTGGGAAGATGGATGTGCACAGGATATTCAAGCAGCTTATGAATGAGGAGTGAAGTAGGGTATATTCAAACAGGGAGATTTGAAGCAAAATGTTTTTAAAGAAATCCTGAAGCATAACTACTGCCATGGCTGTAGACCGCTGGGAAAACCTTTGAGCCCATTGCTCAAGCTAATGCCCACCTAAAACTAAATGACTCCTTTCACAAATATACCAGCTATCCTCCAATGGGAGACATGGAGTTTCAAATGTAGGACAAGCTGCGTGTGTGTTGTTCGAGAAAGGGCTGCAAAAGTCAGCCTCAATTTTTAGCTCAAATGTCTTCCAAAACAACCAGGCTCCCTAAATACTCTCTCTCATTAGCTATATTCACTTATTTTTATAAATGTCTTATCAATCAAGCTATCAGTAATACCATAGAATACAAATACGTATAGAGCATAATAGTTTCAATAATACTAGAAAAAAGTTTAAAAGCATATTATTTCAGAATTCTATGTTAAATAGGCTCATGCTTTTTGGCCTACTTTGATTTTTTTAAAAGGAAAAATAACAGAGTTATCTGCTTCAATTGGCTATATTAAGTATGCTCATTTTTATATTGAACCTTTTTTTCCCACAATTGTTGACTGTCCATTATTCATAATAATTGATATCTAGAGTGAAACGTATTCACATTAGGCTTATCACTCTGCCTCTTAATTTTTTCTAAGGGGTTCCCATTTATCTGGATTTCAAATAAAAATAATTCAATGATGAAAAAACTGGCTCTGAGGCAAAATAATTAAATAGAAGCTCTTAGCAGAATTTCTCTCATCTCATTTTTGAGTTTGTTTCCCATTTTTCCTGTCAGAGAATGATGCCTGGCTCCTGGGGCAGACATGCCACTGTGGCCCAGGAGGGCCTACAGGGCATCATCAAGGACCATACTGGAAAACAACTAATAAAGTAACTGACATCAATGTATGACTGAGTTATAATAACTTCATGTTTTACCCCTGCAAGGGCTATATAGAGGCCAAAGAGGAAAAAGTAGTTGGGGTTGAAGTTGGGGCAATTTTTTTTGATATATTTCTATTTCCGTGAGAAAGGATTTTACCTAAACACACCTGCTTATTGGCTGCCTGCTACTCCTTTCCATGGGAGTAGAATGTATTATGCAGTCATAGGTATCATTCCACTTTTCTCAAGTGGGTTAACCTAATCCATCGCAAACCCTAAACAAGGGTTTTCAGGCACTGGCACCTTATACCCTCTCATCCCGTGGAGAGTAGATGAGCGATACGTCCCTGGGCAAAACTGCAGAGGCGAAGTTTTCCTCAGAGGCCTGGAGCAGGAAAGCAGGGAGTAGGACCCGACATCTAGCTCATGTTGGACCAGAATAACACCAAATCTGTTCTCTATCTCCATAACTCACATTTATTTATCCACTGACTTTAAACACAGGGGATAGAGATATCATTTATAAGACTTGATATTCATTTGTAATCTCTAACTAGAATTTGAGTTGTTCATGATGGAAAAGAAGAGCTATTCTGACACTCTTCAAGTCATATTCACTATGGAGCAACTGATTTAAGTGCCCATAAATCAATCTGCACTTCATTATAACATTGTCCTTAATTTACAATGGGGTTATATTCTGATGAATCCATCATAAATTGAAAATATCATTAAGTCAAAAATGCATTTAACACACCTAACCTACTGAATGAACATCATAGCTTAGCCTAGCCTATCCTAAATGTGCTCAGAACATTTACCTTAGCCTACAGTTGGACAAAATCACCTTACACAAAGCATATATTGTAATGAAGTGTTGAAATTCCCTGGTAACTCACTGAGGGCTGTACTGAAAGTGAAAAACAGAATGCTAGTACGGGTAGAGAACAGGTAGGTGTATGGGTTGTGTACCCTTGTGATCGTGACGCTGACTAGGAACTGAGGTCGGCTGCAGCTGCCCAGCACTCCGAGAGAGAATGGTACTGTGCATCGTCAGCCTAGAAAAATATCAAAATGCAAAATTCCAAGTACAGTTTCTACTGAATGAGTATCATATTCATACCATCATAAAGTGGAAAAATCGTTGCATATCGGGTACCATCTGTGTATTCAAACCTGATATATCACTTATTTGTCTGAATTGTGATATTTTGAAAAGTAATTAGAGATACTTTTATGTTATTCACATTTGGAGTGCAATTCTGTACCACCTCTTATTATTCAAATCATCATTCAAGCCTCAGCTAAGGTCCCATCATTTTCTTTACATAAGCTCCCAATTATTTGCTTATTTATTTTTCCAAGTGGCTTATTAGGTGCACTACAGCATTTGTTCTTTTCCTTGTGTTATCTAAATGTCAGCTATGGTTTTGTTCCCAACTTTAGATCTAGGATTTTACTTTCCTTAGCTACAGAATGCACAGTGCCTTCCAGAAGATTTCTGCCAATTTGTAGGGTTCATGAACTCTTGGTCACTTGGTTCCCCTTACTTGCTTCTGACTTCCTTTAGTGTTACATTTCTGCTCTCTGCTCTTTCACTGTCCTTTATCTCTATCCCACTATAGACCCAAACTTGGAACACTATCCTTTTATTGTGTTTCCATAAAAACAGCTCAAAGAAAACTGTCAAGTGCCTAATGCATGTATAAATGTATTAAGAAATTAAAGGCATGTGATGGAAGAAATGAAAATATAATAATTAAAATTTAATATTAAATAGTGTTCTTAAAAGTCCACTTTGTCACTATTCTATGACACATGGCCATCCTCTTTCTTATTTTCCTCCTTTCATTAATTTTTTCTGTCATCTGCTCTGCTAGGAAAGGAAAAAAATAAGTATCAAAGAAAATATTTCTTATTGCTCCTTTCCTCAAACTCAGGTCAACACTCTGCTTGCTCAAGAACTCAGCAGATGCTTCGGAGCTACCCCTTACGGAGAGGGCGGGCAGAATTCAGGGTATCACATAATGATGATCTCATTCTCTGGGCACATTTCCAATACTTCAGTAAAATTTCACAGTGACAAATTTTCCCTCTCTAACTTACTGAATGAGTCTCCCGGTCAAGGGTAATGTTTGTGTTTAACAACTTCACAGCATGCAGCACGATGTAAGGTGCATAATATTTTCTTAGGACAATAAGAAAAGTGCTAGCTAACTAAGGAGATGCCTCGCTTTAAGCCCATATTAAGCTAAGGAATAAGCAGACCATGTATTCGAAATCTCAAATGCCTTCTCCTTTCATGGGTACTTAGCTTTGTCCGAATTGTCAATTGACTCCGGTCTTCTGTCTTTAGCCTTTCCCTAAATGCTACTTCAGCTTGGGAGTTGGTCCCTGTTTCCATAGTCCTTACTTTGAACCATAAGCTCTGTACAGATCAACATTCGTTTAGCTTCATAGTGAGAAAGGACAAAAACATTTTCTTGAAACACTAAGAAGAAATGAAGCATTCTGTGGGGAAAAAAAAAAACTTCGCTAATTATTCTTTCAACTTTGTTGCTATTTATTAGTATACTAAAAACATGGCCATGACACATAGAAAGACTAGAAAAAAGTCAAAGATGCTGGAACCAAGCTCTAAAAGTCTTGTAGTCAAACTACAAAAAACTCCCTTAAATTAGGAACAGGTAAAATTATTAATACCACTGGAAATTTTATTTCCTTGGGTAGTTTCAGTATCTGAAAAACAAATTCCTAAGTATATATTGTTTCTGAATTTCTGCTTGATTTCTTAATTCATCTGTGGTATAATTTTGCAGTGTTAAAAATCTTAGTTCACCAAAACATTTAAAAATATCATTTGCCTTTTTCTGTATTTCTCTGCAATTAGGGTTAGATCTATTCAGTAAATGTTTATTAAGGATATGGTATATACTAAGCACTTGGCAAGGTGCTGAAACATTAGTGGTCTTTCGTGGTAAACCAAAAATAATAATAATAAATTATGGAGGTTGTCAAGTTTTTTGTTAGGAATAGTATTTTAAACTTCTGCTTCAGGAACAAAAAAGGCAAATTTTCTCAACTTAAATTCAGACTATCAGCCAAATAATAACAAAATTTAGTAAGGATTGTTATTTATTTTAAAGCATGTATATGTATATATCTGATAAAAGAAACCCTTCTACAATTCATAGAACACCACAGTTTCCTAAGTGAAACAGATCATCTACAGGAGAATAGAAATATATTTCTTACTGTCCTAGCTTCTCTCCACTGACCATGAAACCCAAGCCATGAACTGACTGTTAAACTAGGCATTTATTGTCTATATTTTCGAAAGGCATTTAGAAGACCTAGAAGAAAAACATAACTTTGAAATAGTTACTCTATACAAGAAGAAAGTTCCTGGAACTAATTTCTAATTTTGCAAGATGTAACCACTATACATTAGAAAGAAAGTCATGAGAAGAGAACCTACTCAGTTGAAAAGTCAATAAGATGAGAAAAAAATAGAAATGGATGAAATAAAAGAAGATTATAAGAAGGTTAAAAATACAATAAAGGAATATAAATCACCTATAATGGGAAAAATAATAAGCAGAACTGGTGCTGAAGACTATAAAATCCTGGACAAGACTATAAAATCCAGGCCATACTCTGACCACAAAGTGATATTCATATCACATGAAATTTTTTTTAAAAGGCTAGGCAGTTAGTGAGATTTTCATATTCTTTGGTAAAGAGAAAAATCAAACCAAAATTATAGGCTACTTAGAAATTAATAACAATAGAAAGATTATACATCCAACCCTAAGGTTACAGTCAAAGCTTTATAACTAAAGAAAAAATAAAAACAATTGAACTAAGCATTCAATATGTTAGAAAAGAACAATGCCACAATTATACAAAAAGGGAAGATTATTTATTAATGACTAGAAATTAACAAATTAAGAAACATGTCCCCAGAGCTAATTATTTGAACACATCAATAAAACAGACAGATGGTGTTCATAAGTGAGACAGATGAGGGAAGGAAAGGGAGAAAGAGGGAAAGGATGAGAGAGAAAAGCATGGAATATATTAGAATGAGAAAATTAGAAAAAGTATTTTATGCCATTCATCATGAAATGTAAAAGTTTCAGAATAGTCAATATGAAATCTTTGACAATAAAAATGTTTGAGGCCTTATCATATGATTTATTAAAGCAAACAAATGGGTAAATAAATAAAACAGCAAATGTATAAAATAATTCCTTATGGTAGGGAGTAAAGGTGGATTTAAAAAAGCAAATGTTACTGAGAACATTGAAAAATATAGTAAATTCTCACATCACACTTTATTCCAAAATAAATTCAAAATGGATTAAGTATTTCATTAATAAAAAGAAACTATAAGTGTATTAGAATGAGAAATGACTTTGAATTACTTATTTCAAAGAATAAGCATATAAAATCTGATCATTTTAACTACACAAAAATTTAAAATATGTATAAAGTGAAAGACATTCACAAAATGAGAAAGAAAGGATCAAAGTTTGAAAGAAAACCCATAGCCTACACAGCAATCAATTCAGTATCTTCAACATAAATAACATATAATATAAAAAAGTCTACATATTCATAATCAAAATATGATTAGAATACCCTTTAGAAAAATGGGTTAAACTCTAAGAATATGTTATTTATGTAAGAAGTACAAATAATAACACATTTTTTAAAACTCAACCTAACTGAAGAAATTCTGGAAATCATTATAACCCTCCTCCCTTGCCTAGGCATCATCAGATACAACTCTTTCTTGTCCAGTATTTCTGTTTTCACATTTATAATGACAGGTCACATGTTTGTCCACTCTTTTGTTTTTCTCTCCTACTAAATTCTGAAATATTCTCAGGCAGGGGCTCTCTCTATCACCTTTACAACACTATTATAATGGCTGGCATGCAGAATCTATTATTAATAGGTTTCTTCTGATCTGGACAGGAAGAAAGAACAGAAAGAGTGATAGTACTGCAGGGCATTGTACTATGTGTTACAGTGAATAAAAACAAAGATACAGTGGTTATTTTCACCCTTAAGAATTTAGTTTGGAAAATTAAGATATAATCACAACTTTGTTCTCAAATAGTGGGCCAGAGTTTCTATAAGGGCAAAGTAACTTGTACCAGACTCTTCTCTATTAGACACTCCCTTCCTACCTTGCTCCATTCATTCCAGAGAAGGCCTGCATCCCTTAGGAGTATGTTCTCCAAGTAACAGGAAATCTAACAAAGAGTACTTCAAGTCAATCAAGTTTCATTATCCACATATTACAAGAAGTCTGGAGTTAACAGTGGCAAGTTCTGAAGGTTCCTCCTTCAACAAAAAAAACCCAGTAGCTTTCTATTTTTTCTGCTCTTCCATCCTTAGCCTATTAGTTTGGGGCCTCCCTGTTGCAAGATGACTGTTAAATTTCAGATACTTACAGCTCATTTAATTGAAGAGGAAGAGAAAGGATCAGATGTAAAGGGGTATGACAGTTGAACATGTCATATTTTATCAGGAATTTATAAGCTTCCCAGGGAGCTCCACCTCACTGGCAGACACTCACATAGTACTGGATAGAAAAAGAGTCATAAGGTCATGACGAGTTAGTAAAAAACTAGAAAGAAAAGAATTGTAATAGCCAGAAAACATGGCAGCCACATTTGTCATACTAGTTAGTTGTTGTCTGGGACATTTGGACTACAAATATTTATGGGCAGTGTTATCATGTTTTAAAAGTAACAAACTCACATTAAACTTGTGTTCTTGAAATTACTGACTACTACATCCCTATGATTAGCAAACTTGGCCATAACTAGCCTCCTTTAGTTAAGCCCAGCCATGCCTCTCTTTTTTCTACTCTTTATTTGATGTAGTTATGGGGGCTGGCAAACTTAAGAGCTGCCCTTTAGCAGGTGCTACCAATTGTTGTATCTTGACCTTGTGTCTTCCATGTAGCTAGCCAAGGGGGACCAGTTTTAATATTCCATTAAAGAGAATGATGGATGCCAGAAGAACTCACTTAAAGTTGGACAAAGTTCTTTTTCTCCCTCTCAGCCTTTACCACCATTTTTTTTGACAGCAAAAGATTCTAAGTTATTTATATAGCAAATGGTGTTTTCATTTTCATTTATGATTTTGGGGGATCTGTGTAAGCAGCAAGGGGAACTGGCAAGTTTCAATTAATATGTTCTCTTTCCAAAATACACAGCAATGTCTCTCATGTCCTAATTTCTAAGAGACCCATGATAGGCATGCAGCGATTATATCCATGAGTGCATAGACATATTTGGATTTTCACAACCAAAAGATAGCAAAAACATAACTATTACACAACATAAAGTACATTAAGTATGTTGGTGTTATAAAGGGGTTCCTGTATGCAGAAAAATTGAGAACACTGTACTAAATTGGGGCAAAGTGAAAAACCAAAGAACCAAGCATGTTCTGTGGTCTGACATTCTAAAACATTAGAGAGAATCAAGGGATACATAAGACAAAAACAAAACAAAACAAATTAAACTAATGAGTTAATAAGAAGAAACATCTTTCTCTAAAGAAACAGATGTAGCAATACATGGAAATATTCAAACATATTTTTAAGAGTATATGTCTATGGTGTGGGGATCACGGGGAAAACAGTGTAGCACAGAGAAGGCAAATAGTGAATCTGTGGCATCTTAGTACACTGATGAACAGTGACTGCATTGGAGTGGGGGGGGACTTGATAATATGGGTGAATGTAGTAACCACATTGTTTTTTCATGTGAAACCTTCATAAGAGTATATATCAATAATACCTTAATAAAAAAATTTTTAAAAAAGAGTAAATGTGTAAAATATGTATGATTCATGCATACAAATGTGTTGAATCAGAAATAAAAGAAAAATTCACAAAAGTTGAAATTTTTGACATGCGTTGACAAAACATATTTTTCAGTTTACATACTATAACAAGACAAGTGTTTACTGAAGATGATGAATATCTTACTATTAGTGAATAGCAGAAAGAAAATTAGTCTTACATCCTATTTTATTGCCTTTTATAAGGAAGTATAAGAAAACAACCTTTAAAAGGGAATTAAAATTGAAATATATGACATCAGAAGAGAATGCTTTAGGCTCTTACTAGTGGTTCCCAAATGCTAGCCCACAAACTGGCTATAGAAGAAACCCTCGAGGAAATGTTTAAGTCTAGATCCCTGGACCTATGTTTGAAGGCAAAATTTCAGTAGGCCTAAGGTAGAGTCTAGAATTCTGTATTTTTTTTTTAATTCCATGAATGATTTGAGTGGAGCAAGATAGAAAAACCACTGAAAAAATTCTGTTTTGTGACTGGACAATTATATCCCCTAGATACTGAAATAAACAATCCTCTCTGTGATCTTTGGAGAATCTAAAGAAATAGTGGAGCCATTAAAAAGAAGACTCGAAATGACTAGAAATGTTACGGCAGAGAGTTCAAAGGTCCAGAGGAAACGAGGAGTCTGCCAATCAAAGAACAAGAAGCCCAAGAGCACAGGGGCTAGAAAGGTGTGAGCAAGGATGGGAGTAGCAGAAAATGAGGGAATAAAGGTAAATGGGGGCCAACATGTGTAGGAACAAATGTGTGGGTAATAATAAAGACACTGCCTTTGTTCTAAATACACTGAGAAGCCATTTAAGGTACGAGCAAAAGGCTCGTTTTAGTTACGTTTTTTTAAAGATAATTTATTATTGGGAGAAAAGAAGTAGGATGGACAAAATCTGTTGTCCACCCCAATGAATTAGTTAGGCTAATGTACACTTTGTTAGGAGAGCAACTGTGGAGATAGTGAGAATTTGACAAAAGTCTGGATGTATTTTAAGAGTAACTGAAAGGGTCCTGGATGAATTGGCTATGTTGGCCGAGGACAAAAGGGAACACAGGAAGATTCCTAGACATTTGCATAGCCATTAGGTAAATGATGGTGCCATTTTCTAAATGAGGACATCTGAGAAATTAGCACTTTTGTGAGGATGAGAGTGGGAATGGTGGGAAAAGTAAAAACAGAATTCTGTTTTGGACATACTAAATGTGATATGGCTTTTTGATGACCCAATGGAGATGTCAAGGAGGCAATCAGACATACAAGTCCAGAGCACAGAGAGAGAGTTTAAGACTAAAGGTAAAAATTGGGAGGTCATCTCTAAGAGGTACAATTTAAAGCCAGAGATTGGACGAGATAATCTAGGGCACAGGTGTAGATGGAAACTAGAAGAGGGTTGAGGAATGAACCGTGGGGTCCTCCAACATGAATAGATCAGGGAAGCAAAGGAGAGAAATAGGAAACACTAGAAAAGTGGAGGACAATTCAGGGATAGCAAAGCTTGAGAAATCACAGGAAGGTATTCAAGAGCAGGAGGGAGTCATCAATTGGAGCAAATACTGTGAAGTCATGAAGTTAAATGAGAATTAACCATCAGACTTGAAAAATGAATGACTTTGTCAAGAGTATTTTAGTGGAGGGGTAAAGGTGAAAACTGATTCCAGTGAAGGAACAAATGAGAGGAGGAGCAATGGAAAGCTCTTTTGAAAAAACTTGCAGCAAAAGAGTGAAGGTATGAAGGGCACATAGAGACATATGGATGCTTTTGCAGTACATTTGTATGTGGATGGTAATAATTCAGTAGCAAGAAAATATTCATTAATCCATGAGACAGACTTAGTTCCCAAAAATGACTAAAACAATATTTCCCATCCCATGTGCTATTCTGCAATGTGACCTTAACACTCTTGTTACCAAGAAGTGGAAGGTAAGTCCTTTCACCCCAAATCTGTGTAGTTTGTGACTGGTTTATAATCAGAAGGATCAGTAGATGAGATGCTGTGTGAAACATCTTGCTGTTCTGAGACTAGGACAAAAAAGGCCACTGATCACTGGAACACTCCCACTGTAGCCCTCATCAGCTATGTAAGTGTTTTGACTGCCCCAAAGTTACCAGCCTGTATGGAAGCACAGAGCAAGCCAGGCAGAGACCATAAAGGGAAGTTCTGAGACTGTGAAGTGAAAGAAACACTTGGCCAAGGCCCCAGCTGCTCCTGACCCCCTGTTGGATCTGTGCTAGTTTCAGCCATGGTCCAAGGGCAGTCACAGGAGAGACCCTTGGCCAGAATCACCCAGCTTCACCACTTCCTAAACACCTAATCCACAGGACCTGTAACAAAATATATGTTTTAAGACACTAAGTTTTGGAATAATTTGTTATGCAACAAAAGTATTTAAAAGAGAAAAGGGAAGGAGAAAATTGGGGAATTAATTTTACTGAGTAAGTAAGACTGGAATCCAATGGTAGAACTCATCATGGCTGAAGGCAGACGGACAATAACTATGTGTCCAGACTCACAGAGTCAGCAAATTTCATATGAGAAAATGTATTTGTCTTCTCATTATTTCTATTTTCTCAGGGCTGTAAGAGACGAGTCATCAACTCAGACTGAGAAGATGAAAGGGAAGTTGAAAGCCTAGGGAAAGAAGAAAAGATGTGAAATGCTCTTTTGAAAGAACAGGAAGGTGAACTGATTAAGACATGGAGTAGGAGAGTTAGGGAGTCCTGAGGAAACACATGCAGCCTGTGATTATGATTTTTTAATGAAACCAGTGAGTATATTGGTGTTCTTCCTCCAGCTATGTTTGGCTGCTACAGTGCATGCATACCTGAAGGTTTTACCCAGTGTTGATGCCTGACCAGGTAATGTGCAAAAAGAGGAAGACAAGGGAGTTGAAGTGAATTCAAGGGACAATCATGATGTTAAAGATAAACAGTGCAATGTAATACGGATAAGAAGGAAAGTGAGGATTTGTGAGGTTGTACTGGTAGATTAGAAAGGTGACATGTCAGAAATACTTATGGAATGAAGAATTGTAGGAGGCAGGATGAGGTTAGTAATCCAGAAATATTTGATGGTTGGAGAGTAGAATCCCTGAGATCAAGATTTTGTTGAAATTGCCATAATGACAAGTTCAGAGCATGACCGAGGGATGGGTGGTTGAGGATAAGTGGAGAACAAAATCATTGGGGATGAATCAGTAAAGGAACTGAGGGTGCAGGGTGTTAGAGTGCTTATCTGGATGTTTAAGGTACTAAGAAAAACAACAGAGTGAAATCATTACTAAAATCTCCAGGGAATGAGAAGATATAACTGGTAGCTTTGAAGATGAGTGTTCAAGAAGTACAGAGATGCAATAATCAGGTGCAACAAACAAGTTGAGTGCTTTGACACAGAAAACAGGCATCTGGAAGAGACAATTGGAAATGAGAACATCCCATCCAACTCTCATCCCCATGGAATATGAAAGAAAAGAGGTCACTATTCAGATAGCTGTTTCCTAAGAGGCTATCTAGGATTCATTTAGAGTAAAAGGAGACAAAATATTAAGAGCAAAAGATATAGGGAATTTTGCATAGAGCATAGTGGAGGAGTGTGGGTAAATGGGGCAGAGCGAGACTGATTCAGATGAGGAAACACACGGAGTCATGTGGGCTGAAATCATGCTGATGTCTCAGGGAGGTGATGAGGATGGTGACAGACTTACTGAAAGCACGTGGAACTCTGGGGCTTCTAAAATCCTGTTCTGGCCAGTACCAAAGTTGTAGTATCATAGCCTTACTAGAAGCAAAAGGACTCCTTTGAGACTGCCTTAAACCCTACTGCCAGTCCTGTGGCAACATGAGGAGCAATCCTACCATGGCCAAATGGAGCTTTGGGAACTGAAGGAGTTTAGAGATCATACAGTCAAGACCATGGGTAAAGAATATTAACCTTGACTAGGAAAGTTATTCCTATTTCTAAAGCAGGAGAGAATCAGTAAACAATAGTTACAGATGTGTAGAAATTTTGGTGTTAAGACCTGAAAATTCTGAGATTCAGGAAATTTCAGAAAAGTTGTGTTTAATAATGCATACCACAATGTAGGAATTAAGTAAAAATTTGAGAGATTAAATAATTGTTTGAAAATTGTTGTGCAGTCTGCAATTGAAAGATAAAGGAAAGGTAGGTATATATTGCCAAGTAGCCCACAGAGTTAAGCATGAACATGAAGATGGCATATTATGGTTTCCCTGATCCTCCACGATCACCCACCCAAAGCCATTGCATGAAATTATCTATGAAACTACATTAAAAAAAGAAAAGATGATCATTGACATTTCATTTTTATACTTGCATCTGACAATAAACACGATGGTGCCTTCTAGCTGCAGAGCTTACCCAAATTAGAAGATATTTAGCATATATTTTTATTCAAGTTATATCATTTGATATTCTAGAATATGAGCTCTCTGAGGTCACAGAAGGTATCTTATTCTCTTTGTAGCACTATTATTGCAGCATCTGATACCTAACAGGTATGCACAAATATTGACTAGAAATACAACTAAAAATATATATTTGAAACACTCTATAGATGAATAAGGTACATTTATGATTCAATAAAAATAGACTAAGGTACTTTTTTTTCTGTTGTGAAGTATTTTTCTACTTGTTATATATGTACATTACATATAATGTAATATATATGAGTGAAAATTTCATCTAACTTACAACCTAAGACCAGTACAAGTAATTATTGCTCACATGCTCACCCATCATAATGACAAGAAACTATTGTGAAGGAAAAATGGGGTATTTTTGGTGTTCTTTAAAAATAAAAACCTATTGTATTGTGAGACTTTAATACGCAGGTG
The DNA here is from genome assembly GCF_040802235.1 of Manis javanica. Classification (NCBI taxonomy): domain Eukaryota; kingdom Metazoa; phylum Chordata; class Mammalia; order Pholidota; family Manidae; genus Manis; species Manis javanica. The sequence goes on along the minus strand of NC_133160.1, from coordinate 120,103,561 downwards.
CTACCTAATGTGCTGTAAATATGAACAGCAGACAATGCCAGAACAACCATTTCGTTTCCATAGTAACATCAGGGCCACAATGGAGGGTTTTGGTTAAAACTGGATTCTTTCCATTAGGACCACACAACAAGAGGGGACAATTAACAAACTGAATAGAAGGCCTAATGAGTTTAGCAAAAATACAATAAAGCTGTCTATTTTTATTGTAAACATTTAGGTAGCAAGACTACAAATAAAATGCATTGTTTGATAAATTCCAGCCTATTTCAAAAGATAATCCTCCAACTCTCGGATTTCAAATGATGCTTTAAATATTTTATGATTTCTTGACCAGACTGAATAGGAAAAAGAGGAACAGACAAAACTAAGTTTTGTTTTGATTGTTGAGATCACTTAAATTCTATCTAGTAAACAGAACTATAAACCTTAATCACTGTTCAGGGGGAAGAAAACTAAAAAATTCAAAGGACCAATTAAAATTTAAATCAGCACAAGATCAGTAAGTCAAGCCATATACAAATTTTCCCCACTCAACTGAGGTTGGTCAAGATTGAAAGAATTCTTTTTAAAGTCATGCATTTATCTGCCTGATACTCTGCCACTGTAGGGCACTGAAGAATGAAATTCAAAGTGAACATTGTTATCAGTCATTTGGAGATTTTGCCTACACAAGGCTAAATACGTGTGTATTTGGATGAATGCCTGGCTTCCTAATTCACTAGCTGAGAGGAGACGCACCATTAGTTGTTATTCTAAGCATCAAGAATGGTAATTCTGTATGCATATCAGACATCAGCTCACTTCATATTTAGGGTATGTTCTATCATGTAAGATTAAGTTGATTTTATTTAGATTATGTCCACAAATAAAGGATAATTATCCTGCTATGTGACAGGAAATAATCTACTGTTAGGAAATCTGTTAAAATGAAATTAACTCCTTGGATGACTTTCAGGGTACCAGGGAAGAATATAGGAATGAGAATGAGAGAACTGTACAAACCTTTCACTCAACAGCAATGGCAGTTCCTTCAAGTCATTTAAAGAGTCTGTGCCTCAGTTGTCTTAGGTATTGTCTTGCTAATGGGTTTCAGCCCTGGGCAAGTTCACTATGGATTCAATGTGACCAAAGTAATGACAGTAGAAAGTTCTTGGGGTGAAAGGGTTATACCTAACTTTATTTCCACCATGGCAGGTCAATCACTAGAATCTCATCCACTCAGAGCAAGTCTGCATGCAGCAAGCAGGTCTCTGCCTCTGAGCCTCCCACCTGTGCAGCCATCTCAGTCTCTGTCCTTGGCGCTGCCACCACTCCAGCCTCTGCTCTGCTCTCCTGCAGCCTTGCAGCTGTGCCACCATGTCATGCCCAGAGCACTGGGCAGAGCTCTTTATATAGAGTCAATAACAATGTATTGCCCACATGTGTGTAGTGAGCGGCTGACCAGGGCCAGGTGAGAATCCTGGCCACAAAAACCTTCACTTTATCCACAGGTATAATATAGGTTTGAAAATTCTTGATTTACATATCTCTAGATACAATTAAAGGATTAGTGCTAGATTAATGGTTAACACTTCAAGTTCTATAGTCCTTGTTTGAATACTAATTATCACTAACTTGTTAAACATTTAGGTAACCTTCACATCCCTCACCCACAAAATATTGACAATCATGGTATACCAACATTAGGTGAGTACATGGAGCCTGAAGGTTTAGCCCAGTATCTGGAACATTGTAAACAACCAATAAATGAGCATTTGGGAGCATCAAAGAGAAAACACCTTCAAAGTGAGACAGGGAAAGGACAGGGAGTGACCTGTCTAGTTAGAACAGGTAAGAACCTCAGGAAAGGACAAAGATAGGATACCTGCAGTTGAAACAATGCAATGATGTATAGAGAAGTTCCCACTGAAACTCTGATAAGAAAATGTTTTGCTGACTGTAAACATTTGACTTAAACATATCAACCTAAATAGAGAAGACCTTTAAAGAGATTAGTCTGGAACTGTAGCTGGCGGGAACCAATACTAAACAGACAACTCACTTAAAACCTAAGATATATACACCTAAGCAAAGCTCAGATATGGGCACTCCTGCCGCCTCCCTGCCTGTACTGGGAGTTTTGTACCTATGATCTCTCTCTCTCTCTCTCTCTCTCTCTCTCTCTCTCTCTCAATAAAAGCCTCTCTTCTTGCTTTCCTACCTTAAGCATTTGCAAAGTTCATTCTTCAACTCAGTGAACAAGAACCCCAGTTTCAAAAGCAGCTTGGAAAATGAAAAAGCCTACAGAACCCACCATTCTTCAAATTTGAGATGCGAGGACACATAAGTCATACCCCATTTTCCAAACTCCCAGAAGTTAAATGAACAAACTATCATTAACGCCGACATAAATCACATACAAAATTCAGTTAAACAAAACATGTATATATGTTCTTGCCTGCCTCAGTTTATCTTCACATTCTTTTCTTAAATACTTTTAGTACCTGTTTAGAGGTAGTCCTGCAGACCCCAGATATCAACCCACTCTTCTACACCAAAGGGATCAAGCCAGAGGTCAAATCTGACTTGTAGGTATAACTCCTGTAGTGTCACTCTACTTAAAAAGATTAGGCAGGAGGGATCACGGGAAGATGGCAGTGTGAGTAGTTCAGAGGAAATCTCCTCCCCAAAACATACATATTTATGAAAATACAATAAATACAACTATTCCTAAAAGAGACACCAGTGGATGCAGTACAATAGCTAGGGTACATCTAAATCTGTGAGAACTCAACATCACACAAAGGGGGTAAGATACAAGCCGTGGCCAGGTGGGACCCAAATGCTCCCCCACCCCAAAACCCGGTGGGAAGAAAGGACTCGGAATGGGGAAGGAGTGAAAGCCCAGGACTGCTGAACAACCAGCTCTAGAAATCCACAATGCAGACAGAAGGTGCACGGGGTGCTGGATATTAGAGAAAGAGAAAAGCAAAACCAGTGGGCAGGTCCCTGCAACTGGCGCCCCTGAGACAAATGAAAAGTGAGTGCTTTCTGCAAGTCTTAAAGAGACAGGGACCACATAGCTGGATGAAATTGCCCCAGCACACTCAGCCAGCAAATGGGAATCACAGGGAAACTTAGGCGCCCTAAACCCCAGGGAGATAGTGCAGCTCTGAAGCCCCTCACGGCACTAAGCAGCCTGACAGTTGTTTCTCCAACTGGCACGGACCCCAACATACTGGCCCAGTAGCGGGAGACTGGCAGCGCACACCGGGGGTGGAGGCACCGGAATGGACCGGGAGCAGATCCATGCACCAATGGTGGCAGAGGGGACCAGGACAGGCTTGTGAGAGCCCGCAGTAGCACGACCGAACAACCCGGGTGAGGCTTGTGTGCACCAGCGGCAGTGGAGACAGAGGAGCCCGGTAGAGGCCCGCACGCACCTGCAGCGGAGCCAGAGGGAGCAGGCATGCTCCCAGCAGCTGACCAGAACCCCAGCCCAATGCACAGCTGCCTGGGCCAAACCCAAAGGCTGCTGCTGCCACACAGCTGCCTAGCAGTGGTGCTGCTAGCACAGAGGAGCACACGTGGCATGCCTGCCACTCCCCATAGGGCTCCATGCTGCTCTGATGGAGACCCCGCCCACAGCAGCTTAGGGGACTAACCCAGTGGTGGTTCCAGCGTGCAGGTAACCATCACAGGTGGCAGAGAAGGGCAAGGCATCCAGCAAGCAGGAAAGGACTTTCTTCTCCCAGCTGACACACCCACAACCTGCCTATAGCCACCGCTATCACCATGAAAAGGCAAAATAATTTAGTCCAGTCCAAGATAGTTACAACACCCAAGAAAGGATCTGCAGAGGCAGACCTAACCAGTCTCCCTGAAAAAGAATTCAAAATAAAAACCATAAACATGCTGACAGAGCTACAGAGAAATAGGCAAGAGCTAAGGGATGAAGTCCAGAGGGAGATTACAGACATCTGGAGGGAGATCACAGAAGTGAAACAAACTCTGGAAGGATTTATAAGCAGAATGGATAAGATGCAAGGGGCCATTGATGGAATAGAAACCAGAGAACAGGAACGCATAGAAGCTGATGCAGAGAGAGACAAAAGGATCTCTAGGAATGAAACAATATTAAGAGAACTGCGTGACCAATCCAAAAGGAACAATATCTGCATTATAGGGGTACCAGAAGAAGAAGAGAGACAAAAAGGGATAGAAAGTGTCTTTGAGGAAATAATTGCTGAGAACTTCCCCAAACAGGGGGAGGAAATAGTTGCTCAGACTACAGAAGCACACAGAACTCCTGAGAGACGGGACCCAAAGAGGACAACAGCAAGACACATAATAATTAAAATGGCAAAGATCAAGGACAAGGACACAATATTACAGGCAGCCAGAGAGGGAAAAAAGGTCACCTACAAAGGAAAACCCATCAGGCTTTCATCAGACTTCTCAACAGAAACCTTACAGGCCAGAAGAGAATGGCATGATATATTTAATGCATTGAAACAGAAGGACCTTGAACCAAGGATACTGTATCAAGCACCATTACCATTTAAATATGAAGGAGGGATTAAACAATTCCCAGACAAGCAAAAGTTGAGGGAATTTGCCTCCCACAAACCATCTCTACAGGGTATCTTAGAGGGACTTCTCTAGACGGAAGCACTCCTAAAAAGAACACAGAACAAAACACCCAACATATGAAGAATGGAGGAGGAGGAAAAAGAAGGGAAAGAAATAATCATCAGACTGTGTTTATAACAGCTCAGTAAGTGAGTTAAGTCAGACAGTGAGGTAGTAAACAAGCTAACCTTGAACCTTTGGTAACCAGGAATCTAAAGCCTGCAATGGCAATAAGTACATATCTTTCAATAATCACCCTAAATGTAAATGGACTGAATGCACCTATCAAAAGACACAGAGTAATAGAATGGATAAAAAAGTAAGACCCATCTATATGCTGCTTACAAGAGACTCACCTCAAACTCAAAGACAGGCACAGATTAAAAGTCAAGGGATGGAGAAAGACATTTCATGCAAACAACAGAGAGAAAAAAACAGGTGTTGCAGTACTAGTATCACACAAAATAGACTTCAAAACAAAGAAAGTAACAAGAGATAAAGAAGGACATTACATAATGATGAAGGGCTCAGTCCAACAAGAGGATATAACCATTATAAACATATATGCACCCAATACAGGAACAGCAATATATGTGAAACAAATACTAACAGAATTAAAGGAGGAAATACAATGCAATGCATTCATTTTGGGAGACTTCAACACATCACTCACTCCAAAGGACAGATCCACCAGACAGAAAATAAGTAAGGACACAGAGGCACTTAACAACACACTAGAACAGATGGACCTAATAGACATCTATAGAACTCTACATCCAAAAGCAACAGGAAACACATTCTCCTCAAGTGAACATGGAACATTCTCCAGAATAGACCACATACTAGGCCACAAAAAGAGCCTCAGTAAATTCAAAAAGATTGAAATCCTACCAAGCAACTTTTCAGACCACAAAGGTATAAAAGTAGGAATAAATTGTACAAAGAAAGCAAAAAGGCTCACAAACACATGGAGGCTTAACAACATGATCCTAAATAATCAATGGATCAAGAACCAAATTAAAATGGAGATCCAGCAATATAGGGAAACAAATGACAACAACAACACAAAGCCCCAACTTCTGTGGGATGCAGCAAAAGCAGCCTTAAGGGGAAAGTATATAGCAATCCAGGCATATTTAAAGAAGGAAGAACAATCCCAAATGAATAGTCTAATGTCACAATTATCGAAATTGGAAAAAGAGGAACAAATGAGGCCTAAGGTCAGCAGACGGAGGGACATAATAAAGATCAGAGAAGAAATAAATAAAAATTGAGAAGAATAAAACAATAGAAAAAATCAATGAAACCAAGAGCTGGTTCTTCGAGAAAATAAACAAAATAGATAAACCGCTAGCCAGACTTATTAGAGAAAAAGAGAGTCAACACACATCAACAGAATCAGAAATGAAAAGGAAAAATCATGATGGACCCCACAAAAATACAAAGAATTATTAGAGAATACTATGAAAACCTATATGCCAACAAGCTGGAAAACCTAGGAGAAATGGACAACTTCCAAGAAAAATACAACCTTCCAAGACTGACCCAGAATGAATCAGAAAATCTAAACAGACCAATTACCAGCAACAAAATTGAATTGGTCATTAAAAAACTACCTAAGAACAAATCCCCGGGCCAGTTGGATTTACCTCGGAACTTTATCAGACATACAGAGAAGACATAACACCCATTCTCCTTAAGTTTTCCAAAAAATAGAAGAGGAGGGAATACTCCCAAACTCATTCTATGAAGCCAACATCATCCTAATACCAAAACCAGGCAAAGACCCCACCAAAAAAGAAAACTACAGACCAATATCCCTGATGAACATAGATGCAAAAATACTCAACAGAATATTAGCAAGCCTAATTCAAAACTACATCAAGAAGATCATACACCATGACGAAGTGGGATTCATCCCAGGGATGCAAGGATGGTACAACATTCGAAAATCTATCAATATCATCCACCACATCAACAAAAAGAAGGACAAAACCACATGATCATCTCCATAGATGCTGAGAGAGAAAAGCATTCGACAAAATTCAACATATAGTCATGATAAAAACTCTCAGCAAAATGGGAAAAGAGGACAAGTACCTCAACATAATAAAGGCCATATATGATAAACCCACAGCCAACATCATACTGAATGGCGAGAGGCTGAAAGCTTTTCCTCTGAGATGGGGAACAAGACAGGGATGCCCACTCTCCCCACTGTTATTCAACATAGTACTGGAGGTCCTAGCCATGGCAATCAGACAAAACAAAGAAATACAAGGAATCCAGATTGGTAAAGAAGAAGTCAAACTGTCACTATTTGCAGATGACATAATATTATACATAAAAACCCTAAAGACACCACTGCAAAACTACTAGAACTAATATCAGAATACAGCAAAATTGCAGGATACAAAATTAACACACAGAAATCTGTAGCTTTCCTATACACTAACAATGAACTAATAGAAAGAGAAATAAGGAAAACAATTCCTTTCACAATAGCATCAGAAAGAATAAATTACCTAGGAATAAACCTAACCAAGGAAATGAAAGACCTATGCCCTGAAAACTACAAGACACTCTTAAGAGAAATTAAAGAGGTCACTAACAAATGGAAACTCATCCCATACTCCAGGCTGGGAAGAATTAATATCGTCAAAATGGCCATCCTGCCCAAAGCAATATACAGATTCAATGCAATCCCTATCAAATTACCAACAGCATTCTTCAGTGAACTGGAACAAATAGTTCAAAAATTCATATGGAACCGCCAAAGACCCTGAATAGCCAAAGCAATCCTGAGAAGGAAGAATAAAGTGGGGGGGATCTTGCTCCCCAACTTCAAGCTCTACTACAAAGCCACAGTAATCAAGACAATTTGGTACTGGCACAAGAACAGAGCCACAGACCAGTGGAACAGAATATAGACTCCAGACATTAACCCAAACATATATGATCAATTAATATTTGATAAAGGAGTCATAGACATACAATGGGGAAATGACAGTCTCTTCAATAGGTGGTGCTGGCAAAACTGGACAGCTACATGTAAGAGAATGAAACTGGATCACTGTCTAACCCCATACACAAAAGTAAATTTGAAATGGATCAAAGACCTGAATGTAAGTCATGAAACTATTAAACTCCTGGAAAAAAACATAGGCAAAAATCTCTTAGACATAAACATGAGTGACTTCTTCATGAACATATCTCCCAGGGCAAGGGAAACAAAAGCAATAATGAACAAGTGGGACTATATCAAGCTAAAAAGCTTCTGTACAGCAAAGGACACCATCAACAGAACAAAAAGATATCCTACAGTATGGGAAAATATATTCTTAAGTGACAGATCCGATAAAGGATTGACATCCAAAATATATAAAGAGCTCACACATCTCAACAAACAAAAAGCAAATAATCAAATTAAAAAATGGGCAGAGGAGCTGAATAGACAGTTCTCTAAAAAGAAATCCAGATGGCCAACAGACACATGAAAAGATGCTCCACATCGCTTGTCATCAGAGAAATGCAAATTAAAACCACAATGAGATATCACCTCACACCAGTAAGGATCGCCATCATCGAAAAGACAAACAACAAATGTTGGCGAGGTTGTGGAGAAAGGGGAACCCTCCTACACTGCTGGTGGGAATGTGAATTAGTTCAACCATTGTGGAAAGCAGTATGGAGGTTCCTCAGAATGCTCAAAATAGAAATACCACTTGACCCAGGAATTCCACTCCTAAGAATTTACCCTAAGAATGCAGCACTCCAGTTTGAAAAAGACAGATAAACACCTATGTTTATCGCTGCACTATTTACAATAGCCAAGATATGGAAGCAACCTAAATGTCATCAGTAGATGAATGGATAAAGAAGATGTGGTACATATACACAATGGAATATTACTCAGCCATAAGAAAAAAACAGATCCTACCATTCACAACAACCTGGATGGAGCTAGACGCTATTATGCTCAGTAAAATAAGCCAGGCGGAGAAAGACAAGTACCAAATGGTTTCACTCATATGTGGAGTATAAGAACAAAGGAAAACTGAAGGAACAAAAACAGCAGCAGAATCACAGAACCCAAGAATGGACTAATAGTTACCAAAGGGAAAAGGGACTGGGGAGGATGGGTGGGAAGGGATGGATAAGGGCAGGGAAAAAGAAAGAGGGCATTACTATTAGCATGTATAGTGCATGGGGGGCACGAGGAGGGCTGTGCAACACAGAGAAGACAATTAGTGATTTTACGGCATCTTACTATGCAGATGGACAGTGACTATGAAGGGGTGGGGGGGGGACTTGGTGAAAGGGGGAGCCTAGTAAACATAATGTTCTTCATGTAATTGTAGATTAATGATACCAAAATAAAAAAAATAAAAAAAATGAAAAAAAAAGTTTAGGCAAAAACTGAAAATTTGAGTTTTGAAATAAAATGAAGAGTCCTGGCTTAATTTAAAAATTAGAAAACCTGGTAGCTCTCAACACACATGGCATAAATAATCACAATGCATTGTAACCACACGGCATCAATCTGCTGAAATATAAAAGCAGATGCCTCTGCAGAAAGGCATGGACCCTCCAGTTCTCATGGTCCTCATTTCTCACTATTTCTCTTATTACAGAGGCTGAGTATTGACCATCATAATGCACCAAATTATTTTTCTTATGACAAAGAAACAGCTCTCTGTACACATGCCCTTAACAAAAGCTGGAACAAGAAAGACCTCTGGGCTACATGTTTCAAAAAATTGAATGACAAATCTTTTTGTGAATTTGAAGACTTGGGACATATTTTTCTAAACCTCTTATTGAAGTAAAACATTGTCTTACCTAAGGATTTCAGCCCTGGGCAAGTTCATTCTGGATTCAGTGAGACCAAAAAATGACAGTGGAACATTGGGAGTAAAAATGTTTATACCCAGCTTTATTCTCAAGGTGGCAGGTCAAGCGCTAGAATTCCGTGCACCTCAGGGCAAGTCTGCAGCAGCAAAGCCAATCTCCGCCTCTGGCCGATCTGTGCCTCTCAGCCCGAGTGCTGCGCAGAGCTCTTTATATAGAGTCAGTAATAACTTACTGCCTACAAACGTGTGCAAACCTGTGTCTGCAAGGATTGCACATGCCCACTGGGCAAGCAGACCAGGACCAGGTGAGAATCCTGGCCATGGAACTACCATTTTCTCTACAAACATATACACAGAGGACAAAAATCCTAAGTACACTGCTCAGTATACTCAATATTCATAAACTGAAATCACTTATGCAACCTGCACTCAGATCAAGAAACAGAACATTATCCACATCCAAGAAGCCCCTTTGTGCCTCCTCCCATTCACTATTCCCACAAGGGAACTGCTATACTAACTTCTAATGCTATAGACTTGCTTTGTCTGTTTGAACTTTATGAAAATGAAGTCATTCATAATATATTCTTGTTTGTCTTCTTTTGCTTAACACATCTTTCATGAGATTCATTCATATGATTACATGAGGTTATAATATACTGCTTGTCTTGCCAATGGGTTTCAGCCCTGAGCAAGTTCGCTATAGATTCAGCATGACCCAAGAAATGACAGAAGAATGTTCTTGGGGTAAAAGGGTTATACCCAACTTTATTTCCATGGTGGCAGGTCAGTCACTAATCACTAAAATTCCGTTCACTCAGAGTGAGTCTGTGTGCAACAAGCCAGTCTCTGCCTCTGGGCCTCTGTCCTTAGCGCTGCCACTACTCCAGTCTCTGCTCCGCTCCCCTACAGCCTTGCAGCAGTGCCACTGTGTCACCCAGAGCACTGGGCAGAGCTCTTTATACAGAATCAATAGCAACGTATTGCCCACATGTGTGTAGTGAACCAGCCAACCAGGGTCAGGTGAGAATCCTGGCCATAGGAACTTTCTTTTTTTCCATACTGCTGCAATTTTTAAGGTGCAAACAAAGCTCATCCATACCACATTTAACTAACATGACCTGCCTGGCCCCTATTGGTAACTGAGTTGAACACCATAATCTAGAAGTAAATCTTTTAAGAAATCTTTCATCTAAGAATTCTCTCAACACCTCAAAAATCCATTGACCTTTACTCAACCATTTAACTAACTGCCTGGTGATTTAAATTTTCAAGTGGTCTTCCTTGCTCAGGCACAGATAAAGTTGTAAAAATCACTGATTTGATCATCTTACCCAGTATCAAACTTACTCCTCTCCATTTCAAAGATGCCTGAAACATCTTGAATTGCCAAAAAAGAGTTGTGTGATTTCATTTATCTTCCTGCTCTGCTGCTGCTTTGAATATTCTTGACGAAGAGGAAGTAGTGTTCAGTATCAGAGCTGTCTTGTAAAGCAGCCTAGAATCAGTACTCAGTGAACAGATGAACTAAATATATTAAAATAACCCTTTAGGTCAACGTTAAATGATAAAATATTTTGCATCTAATATGCAGCCATCTTCAGTTACTGATACCACATCACTGATTACATAGGACTTTTCAGAAAGAAAACTGGTGATTCCTAACCACAAACTTGCAATCTGTCCAGACATTAAATAACTAACAAAATATCTTATGCTTAAGACACCCACACATGGTTATATATGCGCTTTTAAGTGCTCTTTTGAAAAAATTAATGTGTTATGATTCAAAATATTATTTGGACAACAAAGAGAAAAGATTTCTGCTATCAGTTCAGAATAATTTCAATGGGAGCCCTCTACTTAATATTTTCTCCTGAGATCTCCAATAGGCTTTTAAAGCAGATGCAGAGCTGGAAACCAATCCAAGAAATAAAGAAAGCTAAGGGGAAAAAACAATAATAATGGACAGTTGTACGTGATTGTTTCCATGGTCAGGGCATCCTCCTGAGTGGCAGATAATTCATCTTCTGTCAGTTTCCGTTGCCTAGAGATCACTCTGAGCATTGTTATCAGCAAAACCTCCACAAAGTGAAGGATTTTCAAACAGGAAACCAGATGTGATGGGGTCGGGGCCTGCATGTGATGGGGATATCTGGGTTAATGATGATTGATGGCATATCACATTTCATAAAGTACACACTTGCCAAATCAGGTGTTTCTGCTGTCACACAGGAGCAGTTGCTGAATGCCTTCACAGCGAAGCACCAAGGTCAAAGAGGAGGGAGTGGATGATACAAGAGCCCACTGCCCTTAGAAAGGTGGTATAGTAAACGGAGATAACCATGTTGCCTACTGCATAGGATTTGTATGACAATCCTTTCTAAATGTCTGATGTTTATCTGGGAAATCTAAAACATTTCTAATTTCCCATAACTATAACATGCACAATGTTGTTTTGTTTGGGGGGTATTTTTTTACTTTGTTTCTGTAAATTACTATATTAAGTGAACCCTTAATGGCATTACTTTATCAAAATCAATGATTAAAGTGGTGAAGTAATTACTTTTTCATTACACAGATGTCATGAAAACTTTTTCATTTCACAAATCATAATTTGGTGATTTGGGATAAAAAGTCATATAAAATAGAAATATATACCTGAACAGTATTCTTTTATTTGATGGAACAATACAGGTAGTAATTTTATTGCCACTCCTGCCTTAGTGAGAAATATATTTTTCTTTGACTTGTATATTTCAATATGGGCACATATTTATATGTTATACAGGAATAATATGCAAACATGCTCAAGGGGATAAGAGCCATCACCATTTAAAATGAGAAAAAAATATCTGCAAAACAATTTGCTGTTGTTTTAGAGTCAGATGTTTTTAAAGGAAGGATAATGAATGTTGCGACTATCTTAAAATAGCCTTAGAAAAGCTTAATAGTTATTATTAACTTGATGTATTTACAAGACTCTTAAAGCATTCTTGGTTTTCTACAGCTATTGGTATAATATCAACTTTTCCAAAATAGGCACACTTTTTTTAAAGAAGCTTATAGTCAGGATTTGTATAGAAGCTGCATGGTTGATTTCACAATTCCTTTACTACAATCAGGCCCTGTCTGGAGGACAGAAATTGGGGAAAGAGTTCTGAAAGCCTAGTGCGAAATAAAGTACAGAACCTCACTGTCAGTGGTGGGTTGGAAAATATTTGACCTAATGTACAATTACGATACTGTCTGATTTATGTGTCAACTGACTGGGCTATGGGCGCCCAGATATTTGGTTAAATATTATTATTATTCATGGATGCATCTATAAGGGTGTGTCAGGATGAGAGGAGCATTTGAATCCATAGACTAGTAAAGCAGATTACCCTCTCCAATGTGGGTGGGCCTCGTGTGATCCACTGAGGGCCTGAATATAACAAAAAAAGCAGAGGAAGGGAGAATATTCTCTCTCCCCTGTCTCTCTCTGACTAATTGAGCTGGGACATAAATCTTCTCTTGCTTTGGACTAGGAGTTAGTTTGCTCTCCCAGTTCTCAGGTCTTGGGACTTAGATTAGATTTACGTCACCAGTTCTCTTGGGTCTTAGACCTTTGGATAGTCTGGAGTGATGCCACTGACCCGCCTGGGTCTCCTATTTGCCACCTACAAATTCCACTCTCATGGATTCCACTTTTCAGATTCCATATTCACATGAGTCAATTCCTTATAAAGAAATTATCTATATAAAATAATATATATAACAATATATATTACATGATAATATGCATGTTACATATATATAATTTTTTTTTAATTATTGGTCCTGTTTCTTTCAAGAACTCTCACCTCTCACTCCTACAAATTTTGGAATCTCAAGAAGTGGGATATTGCTTTAACAAATACCTAAACATGTGGAAACAGTTTTGGAACTAAGTAATTGGGTAAAGGCTAGAAGAGTTTTGAGGTACACATTAGAAATGTGGATGTTAAGAACGATTCTAGTGAAGTCTCAGATAGAAAATAGGAACAAGTAACTGGAGACAGGGGAAAATGTGATTCTTATTATAAAGTAGCCAAGAATGTGGCTAAATGATATTCTGGTGTTCTGTGAATGGTAAAACCTATGAGTAATGAAACTGGATATTTAGCTGAAGAGGTTTCTAAACAAAGTGTTGATGGAATATTTCCTACTCACTGCTTTTAGTAAAATGTGAAATGAGAGAAATGAATTGAAGAAGGAATTGTTAGGCAAAAGGGAACCAGATTCAGAAAACTCTCAGCCTATCAATAGTGCAAAAAATGAGAAAGTATGTCCAGAAGAGAAAGGTGTGTCCCCCAATGACTTGATAGATTCTGTGTGTGTGAACCATGGACTAATCAGCCATCTTAACAGAAGCCAGGAACTGAGACAGGATTACACCAAAAGAAATACTGTCAGCTAGGAGTAAAGGAAATGGAGAAATAGGGTGGAATGAAGGCAAGCTGCAAACATGCATTATTCTTCAAGAAAAGGAGGACCCTAAAGATGGTTCAGAGTTCATAGGGCTACAATTCCCACCTTAGGTGCAGGGCGTAAGGCTGCCTGCACCTTGGCTTCAAAGGGCAGCACTGCATTACAGCACAGCCAGATGGGCAGGGCCCTTGCACAAACCTGAACAGGCAGGGCTCCTCAGGCCAAACAAGGGGTCGCCTCACTGCACCACAGCACTGACGTTGCCATTGCAGTGCGGCTAGAAGGTGGGACTGCTGCCCCATGAGTTTGAATGATAGAGCATCAAACCAGAGAGGATTATCCTAAAGGCTTAGTACCTAGTACTATTTGCCCACTATATCTCCAGAGCGAAAATCGTGGGGCAAAATATCCTTGAAACCAAAATCACTGGTAGCAACCCCCAAGAATTTTACAGACAAACAAGGTATCTGAATCTTGGTGCTGGTCACAGCCCATCCTTTCTCCTGTAGATGTTGCAGCAGTCTAGGAACTGCCCCTTCTAAATATGAAAATCAGACGTGAGCATAATATCATCAGTGCAGTGATACAGCCACCCCATTTGTGGTTTCTTCCATGTGGCCGGGTCCTGGGATACACATTTGTGACAAATGGTGAGACTGTGGAGGTATCCCTGTGGAAAGACAGTGAATGTCTACTGCCATCTTTCCCAGGTGAAGGCAAACTTTCTGACTTTTCTGTGTTATGTCAATAGAGAAGAAAGCATTAGCAAGGTCCACAACATGATACATCCCTAGTTCATGACTGAATGTGTGCATTCAATAGAGGGGACAGCAGCATGCAAAGAGGGTGTAACTTTATTCAGTTCCCTGTAGTCCACGGTCATATGCAAGAAGCTATGTGGCTTTTTCACTGGACACACTGGGGAACTTAAAGGACTATGAGTGGGCTTTATGATGCCCACCTTCTCCAGCTCCTGTAGAGTTTCTCCAATTGCCTTGTACCCACAGGCAATTTATACTGCTAATTTTTTTGTCACCTAAGTACAGGTAGAGCTACAGGTGGGTGCTTAGCATGTCCCCTCAGAACTGCCTTTACCACACGTAACCTCAGTCTGAACTCACCTGCAGTGGTCTGTAACCACAGGCCCTGCAGGATATCTACCTCCAAAATATAACTGGGAGTGGGAGAAATGTACAGAGTATACTCCTTTGGGGGTAAACACCCTATCCCCAATGAGATTTGGGCTTTCTTCACTCTAATTGCCTTACCCCCATAGCCATCTATCATAGCAGGAGTCCCAGGAATATGCTCAGGGTTGCCATAAATCAGAAAACATTGAGCTCCTGTGTCCACTGTGCCAGGACACATTGTACATTCACAGGACCAATGAATTGCTAATTCTATATGTGTCTGCTGGTCCTCACCATGTCCCCCAAAGTGGGGGCCTTGACCCTCCCCTCAGTTGAACCACAGTGTCCAATCATTGTTCTGTGGAGGTGAGGGCCCAGGCAGAGCCTGAGTACTATTCCCCAGGAAGTCTTGCAGGAACACAGCCAGGACATGGGGCTGTGCCTCCAGCTTCTATGTCCTGGACCTTAGTGAGTGGAACTGCTGCTCTGGCTTTAATTAGTGCCACAGTTCTAAGAAGATCCTATTGGACTGTCCATCAAGTTTTCTTTCACTACCGCAGCCTTTATCAAATCAATCTACATCTGGGTCCTTGAGACCTTCTTTGCACCTCTCCTTTCAGTCGAAGCCTGTATTTCCTTCCATTCTCTTACTGTTTCAACTTCCCTCAGATCTGCTAAAATACAAGTAGCCTCACTTATAGGTTGCCCTATGTGGGAGGCAAGAATAATCACTAGGGACCCAAAGAGAGATGGGGGAGCTATATGGAGCACCAGATTTCTCATTCCTACAGTGAACAACTCCTCATCGGGGCCCTGGGCGTCCATATTATAGGTGATATTTTTCATGCCCAGCTCTCTTAACACCTGCTGGAGTTCCGCATACATTTTCTAGCTAGTGGGTAAATATGGTAAAACACCCTGATTAGGCTAAAATGCCATAATGGCAGCTGTTAGCCAATCCAGAAGTGCCTGATTCCCTGAGGTGTGATGGGTACTTTGTAGCCACTGCAGGAGAGAAGGGTAAGTCATCAGGGAAGCCAGTCTACTTATTTCAGAACCCAACATAACAATGTTTTCCATCCCCAGAGAGAAATAATGCTCTTTGGTTTGATGCAAAAGCCTTGTAGGCAGAGGTTCTGAAGGCTTCTGGTGATACTGTATGCTCATGTTCACCAGCTCATCCTGGATATGGGGTAGAGCATGGAATTCTCCACAACTGGGGAGAGGCAGCCCCTCCCCATCAGGAGCCTGCAGTTGTGTTTTTACTTTCTTAATTACAACCAGGTGGGCCTTTAATACAGGAAAGGCTGGTGCTTCGGCAACAGATCGGCCTTCAGCCACACCCCCTTATCTTCTCCTGACATCTTCTTCACCATCTCCGGAGGCTAAAGGCACTGCTCTTTCCTTCCCTTCCCCCACAACCTCCTGCAGTGCAGACTGTCCTGCTGCCTCCCCCTTGCTGCTCCCAAGGAATCTTCCAGGACTGCGACCCGCCTTCTCAATAACAGTCTTTCTTTCTTAAGGGCATCCTGTAGGTCATCACCCAGCTCCTCCAAGCAATGCTGAAGTGTGTCTCTCTCCTGCTGAAGTCTCTATCTCCTCTTAACCCTCTCTCTCCTTGATAACACTTTTCACTATCTCGATGAAAAGAGATCCTACAATCCCACCTACTACAGGCCACTCAAGGCCTCTTAGCAGTCTTCTATCTGATGGAGGGCTAATTCTGCAGCTTCTGGTGTCTCCACCCTTCCCCAGTTCTGGGTAAGTCTCCACCCCTCTAGGAGGTGCTTTACCCTACACCAATTCCCCACTAGGGTCTCCCCATTTGGAAGCCCCACATATAGGGGACTCTCTATACCACATACAGCTGCACTCTCTACCACTGTAGCCATTGGGGCCTCCCCATCACCTCTAGAGGCAGACTGGCCAAGGGTTGCACCATGTAGACAGATTTAGGGTTCAGAGGTCATGGTGACTACCGCCAGATGTAACTCCAGGGAGGATATCCCAGGGAAAATATCTTTGAAACCTAAATTAGTCAAAGGGAAAAATAAAGTGGAAGAAACCAGTTTATTTCTTTTTATTTTCAACTGAACCAAAGGCTTTATTTGGATTTTACCAATTTCTCCCTATGTCCTTCCTTTTTCTTTTATTTTTTTAACTTTTTATTAAGGTATTATTGATATACACTCTTATGAAGGTTTCACATGAAAAAAAACAATGTGGGTACTACATTTCCCCATATTATCAAGTCCCCACCCATACTCCAATGCAGTCACTGACCATCAGTATAGTAAGATGCCACAGAGTCACTATTTGCCTTCTCTGTGCTACACTGTTTTCCCCGTGACCCCCCACACTATGTATACTAAACATAATACCCCTCAATCCCCTTCTCCCTCCCTCCCGACTCACCCTCCCACACCCCTCCCCTTTAGTAATCACTAGTCCCTTCTTGGAGTCTGTGAGTCTGCTGCTATTTTCTTCTTTCAGTTTTGCTTCATTGCTATACTCCACAAATGAGGGAAATCATTTGGCACTTGTCTTTCTCTGCCTAGTCTATTTCACTGAGCATAATATTATCCAGCTCCATCCATGTTGTTGCAAATGGTAGGATTTGTTTCTTTCTTATGGCTGAATACTATTCCATTGTGTATATGTACCACCTCTTCTTTATCCATTCATCTACTGATGGACACTTAGGTTGTTTCCATATCTTGGCTATTGTAAATAGTGCTGCAATAAACATAGGGGTGCATATGTCTTTTTGAGTCTGAGAAGTTGTATTCTTTGAGTAAATTCCAAGGAGTGGGATTCCAGATCAAATGGTATTCCTATTTTGAGTTTTTTGAGGAACCTCCATATTGCTTTCCAGAATGGTTAAACTAGCATACATTCATACCAGCAGTGTAGGAGGGTTCCCCTTTCTCCACATCCTCACCAGCATTTGTTGTTCTTAGTCTTTTTGATTCTGGCCATCCTTACTGGTATGAGATGATATCTCATTGTGGTTTTAATTTGCATTTCCCTGATGATTAGTGATGTGGAGCATCTTTTTATGTGTCTGTTGGCCATCTGAATTTCTTCTTTGGAGAACTGTCTCTTCATATACTCTGCCCATTTTTTAATTGGTTATTTGCTCTTCTTGGGTGTTGAGGTATAAGAGTTCTTTATATATTTTGGATGTTAACTCCTTATTGGATATGGCATTTACAAATATATTCTCCCATACTGCAGGATGCCTTTTTGTTCTGTTGATGGTGTCCTTTGCTGTACAGAAACCTTTTAGTTTGATGTAGTCCCATGAGTTCATTTTTGCTTTTGTTTCCCTTGATTGAGAAGATGCATTCAGGAAGAAGTTGCTCATGTTTATATTCAGGAGATATTTGCCTATGTTGTCTTCTAAGAGTTTTATAGTTTCATGAATTACATTCAGGTCCTTGATCCATTTTGAGTTTACTATTGTGTATGGGGTTAAACAATAATCCAGTTTCATTCTATTGTATGCAGCTGTCCAGTTTTGCCAACACCAGCTGTTGAAGAGGCTGTTATTTCCCATTGTATGTACATGGCTCCTTTATCATATATTAATTGACCAAATATGGTTGGGTTTATATCAGGGCTCTCGAGTCTGTTCCATTGGTCTATGGGTCTGTTCTTCTGCCAGTACCAAATTGTCTTGATTACTGTGGCTTTGTAGTAGAGCTTGAAGTTTGGGACATAATCCCCCCAGCTTTATTCTTCCTTCTCAGGATTGCTTTGGCTTTTCGGGGTCTTTTGTGGTTCCATATGAATTTTAGAATTATTTGCTCTAGTTCATTGAAGAATGCTGTTGGTATTTTGATAGGGATTGCACTGAATCTATAGATTTCTTTAGGCAGGATGGCTATTTTGACAATATTAATTCTTCCTGTCCATGAGCACAGGATGTGTTTCCATTTTTGGTATCTTCTTTCATTTATCTCATGAGCGTCTTGTAGTTTTCAGGGTATAGGTCTTTTACTTCCTTGGTTAGTTTTTTCCTAGATATTTTATTCCTTTTGAAGCAACTGTGAATGGAATTGTTTTCCTGATTTCTCTTTCTGCTAGTTCATCATTAGTGTATAGGAATGCAATAGATTTCTGTGTATTAATTTTGTATCCTGCAACTTTTCTGAATTCAGATAATAGATCTAGTAGTTTTGGAGTGGATTCTTTCAGTTTATTTCTTATAAGAAGTCATCCTGTATCTCTCTAAACTCTGCTGCAGAAGAGAGCACTCCACCCAACCTCTCCAGTCCAAACAAGCTCTCACTTGCCCCTGCAATCACCTATTGATATGGAGTTGGACAACTTCTCCCTACCCCTTGCATACATGTATTGTTATGGATATGCACTAAAGCCAGGGAGAGAGTCTAGAACTATTGCAGTTTTACCCACACATGCTATATTTTGAACTTGCTTGGGACCATTCACCTCTTTCTTCCTTCCTAGTACTCCCTTTTGGAATGAAAATATCTATCCTCTGACTGTCCCACCACTGTATTTTGGAAGCAAGTAATTTATCTGATTTCATAGGTTCACAGATAAAGAGAAATTCTGCCTTAGGATGAATTATTATCACTAATCTCATCTTTTTTGATTAGGTGATGTTCAGATGAGACTATGAACTTCAGACTTTAGAGTTGATACTAGAAACAGCTAAGACCTTTGAGGCTGCTAAAATGGAATTAGTGCATTCTGCATGCAAGAAGAAAATAAATTTTGGGGGATCAGAGAGAATGCTACAGATGCATGTTTGTTTACCCCAAAATTTGTATGTTGAAGGCCTGCCCCCCAAAGTGATAGTATTTGGGGCCTTTGGGAAATAATCAGGTTTAGATGAGGGCATGAGAGTGGGATCCCCATAACACATTTACTGTCCTTATAAAATGAGAAAGATTAATGTTCTTAAAAGATCAGTGTGCATATACTCCCCCTCTCCCTCCCCAACCCCTGCCCTGCCTCTGTCTCTCTCTCCCGTGAGAGGACATAGTAAGAAGAGAGCAGTGCATAAACCATAGTCTTCTTCCAGAGGCATGGGGGGAAAATGAGATTTTTACTTTCTCATTGCTCAGGGTAAAATTGCTCCAACCTGAAGGTTACATGAAAAATGGAGAGAGGGGATAGCATAAAAGAGTAACTCTGAGAATCCTTCCCTCCTGAAGCCTTCTCTTTTTCACAATGACATCTTTACTAGAATAAAACTGCCAAACCTGATAGACACCACCACAAGCCACATTTGCTAAAGATAGAATATTTTTTTCTTCTTTCAAATGTATTCTAAAACATTAGCCATTCTGAACAAAGAAGAGCTCTGTACAACAGTGTGCAAAATCTAATAGTCTGGTATTTATAGTCTAATTTTAATCTAAAATACATATTGCACTACTACATTCATTTAGCATTTCCCAGGAAGAGCACATGATATGCTGTGTGAAATGCAGCCTTTCAATGTTTCCAATAATAAATCCATACAAACAGAAAAGGGAGCTACAGATGAGCTCCACAATTCAGAGAAATGAGGAACAGGAAGGTATTGTATTTGCATATCTTTTATACCTTTCAGAAAAGCATATCAAAACCTCCCAAGAGTATTCCAGAGAAAGGAGCATATATATGAAGAATTAGAAAAATCAAAGACCTTGTACATATTATGAAAATACACGGACTCTGTATAAAAATTTTAAATTGAGGTAACTAAAATGAACTCATATCAAAAGCAGTCACCTAATAAAAGCTCATAATGCTGTTAACTTTGTTTTGTTTTTAAAACTAAAATTCTTTTTTTATTAAATTACTGCACAAACATGGATAAAAATCAAAATATGCCAAAATACTTATGATTAAAATAACTGGTTTTCTTCTTCTCCTCCCCATCATATATTTAATTTTATTGTTCATAATACTTGACTTTTAACAATTTTTATTGTTTTTCTTTTTGTTTTCTGTGACCCATATTTATGAATAATATATTCATGCAACCATTTTTTTTAATTTATCAAATTTAGACCTATTTATTGCCTTCCTACTTAGTTATATGAGGATATAACTCATTTACGCTATTACCCATTACCTTTCACCTTCCCCTCCCTGGTATGATTTTTCTATTCGGCCAGTTTTATAGGTAATCTGCTTATAACTTTATTTCTTATTTAAAAAATATGGACAATTGCTTTTAGTACAAGACTATGTGTGTCTCTACCATCACCTTGACTTATCTTTCCTGCCTTCTAGCTTCCAATTATGATCTCTACTTTTACATTTCTGAAGTTAATAACATTTATAGTTAGTTCTCTAATTATAATCAGTTCTTCATTGTGGTATCTATATATTGATTCTAAATGCTGAAAATCAATAAAGAGTAGTTAAGGCTGGAGGCTTTGTTCAGTATACTAAGCTGTGATGAGATTTTTCTCTTTTACAGCTCTTTTTGTGATTCTACATTTTCCTAGAGTTATAAATTGCCTTTCTTTTCGTATATGTATTAATTATCTGTATCACCTCCTTAAAGTATTACAGATTTTAAAGAAGAGTGTCAAATTTCTGGAATCTTATTTTTTTCACCATCTACCTCCCCCTAGATTATTACTTTAAGTAACATTCTAATAAAGAAATGGAGAGGTTTACTTGCTGAGTCCTTGAATGATAAAAATAAAATTTTTGCTGATTTAATACTCTAAGCTTAAAATAATTTGCCGTTAGATCTTGGAAGCATTTCTTGTTGCCAGTCTGATTTCCATTTGTTTTAAGTCTATTTTTTCTTAATCAATAGAAGCTTTTAAGATCATCTCTTTACCCTTCAGCATTCTGAATATTAGTGTGCTGTGGTTCTTTTACATTCACCTGATTGTACACTAAGTAAGACTTGTCCCTTTCTTTCTCCTTTTTTATAGCATCCTATTCTTATTTTATAACCTGTAATATTTTCTCTAATCTCTTTAACTAAAGATATTTTAAAATTTCTTTTTTGTTCCACATTGCTCTCACCCTATAGGGCTTAGTCCAAAAACTCTGGAATTTTCACTATCAGTTTCACAACCACCATCCACTACATCAGAAAATTATATAAGTTCTATAGTAAATATTTTGAAATCAAATTATTTCTCAGTATCTCCACAGCTGTGCACCTGATCCAGGTCCCTACCGTATCAATCCTATCAAGAGTTGTAGTCCTATCGGGTCTCCCTGCATCCACCAGTATTTCCCTAGGGCCTGCAGAGCACTCAGGATGACTATTGTAACACATAAAGCAGATCAGGTCATGCTTTTGCTAAAGACCCTACACAAATATAAAAGTCCTTCTTTATCTGATAGTTTGAAATGATATACACAGATTTCCCTCCTCCTTCTCATTTCCAGTCACCCTCTCATTCACTCACTCTGCTGTAGCCACGCTGGGACTTCTTGCTGATCCCCAAATACCTCAAGAGCTCTCCCACATCAGTCAGTGCTTTTCTACTTGCTGTGCCCTTTACATAGGTGCTCTTTTCCAGATATCCTCCTAGATCTCTCACTTCCTTTGAGTGTGTGCACAAAGATAACATTATCAGAGAAACTTAACCATTCCACCCTTTAAAACAGAAATCTCCCATTCACCAGCATTTCCTGCTCCTATAGCCAGGCTTACTGTTTCTCTAGAGTACTTCCAACACCTGGTGTATTCCATGTTAATTTCTTTTTCGATTCCTCACCACCTCACCACTAGAATATAAGATCCTCAATAGAGGTTTTTTTCCCTTTTGTTAACCGCTCTTATCTATAGCATTTACAGAAAAGCCTGGTACATAATAAGAGCTTACTTAATGTTGTCAAATAAATGAACAAATAATGATATAATATTAAATATGTTTATAAATGATATTTGCAAAATGAGTTAGGAAGAGCTTGACATGTTTGGACCTGAGAGAAGTCCAGAAAGACTGGCCCAACGAACAAGCAGAAAGAGGTCCTGGGGTGACAATGATAAATCAAGTTCAGATGGATCTCCCTGGGTCTTATACAGCAGGCTGAAGAATTTTTATTTTATTTTAAGGGAAATATTAAGCCATTACAAGGTTTAAGTAAATGAGTAACATATTCTTGTTTTTTCCCCAAAATTTTATTTTCTCTGATGAATAAAATATAGAATAAAATAGGGCCAAGAGAAGAAAAGAAACTATCACCATGGGCAATGCCATTGTTTGGATGAGACAGTATGCCCTCTTGAGTAGTAGCAGTGGAGACAGAGAGGATGAATATGGAATATATTTTGTATGTAAAACCAATAGGAATCACTAATTTTTGCATATGGCAAGGTAGGAAGAAGAATTTTGGCTTGACTAATTTTGTAGGTGGTACTAACAATCAAAAGGGGGAAAATAAAAGAAGATAGTTATGGGGGCAGAAATCGAGCATTTGGTTTGGATGTATTTATTTTGAGACACCCTTGATGGTATGCAGACTCTCTCCTTCCATGAGAACTGCTTCATCGCCCTCCCCGGTTAAAGTCGCCACTGCCTCAGAGAACCTCATAGACACCAAACTCTACCAAGCACCTCCCAAAGAATGAAGCACAAGATCGTGTACATTTAAGAGTATTCCAGGATACCTATATTTGGAGGTTATCAAACCCAATATGACAGAAAGTCAGTGCATGCAGCCTTAACATAAGTCTTGTAAATGTGCTCAAATGTGAAGCAATTCCCCATGACTTAGCCCCTGTTCTTCCTTTGACAGGAGGTAATGTCCTAGCAGGAATGCCAGCCTGAAACCAAAAGGTTGTTACAAAAGTCATATTTAATTGCCTCCTCTATGTCAGATAACCTGATGTTGTCACCAAGGAATTACATCCCCCTTTTTATGCAGTAGGGAAATGATGAAAGGCATCGGACAGCCAGCCACCATTAGGTAGACAAGGTTCTGTTCATTAGCCTCAAGATTAAAGCTCTCAACCTGAAATCTTTTCTCTATAACCCCATAGTTGCAAACTGCCAGCTGCAAACTGTCCAAGGTTTTAAAAAGTAGTTTGGCATGAAAATTAGAAAATTACAAGCTCAAAGAGAGCATTTAAAGCCATGGCAATAAATAAAGTACCTAGGAAGGATGTGTATAAGGAGAGAGGCAGCTGAGAGAGTTCTGGGCTTCACTGACATACTGGGTTTGGCCAGAGGAGAAATCCCATAAGGGTGACTGAGAAGAAGTTGAAGAAAAAGGATGAAAACCAGAAAAGTGTGATGGGAACTAAGAGGAGCTAGTGTTTTTGATAAAGAGCACATGGCTATTATATCAATTTTGCTGAGAGGTTAGATGAAAGGATAGAAATTGAGTGTGGCAATATTGATGATCATGAAAAGAATAGATTCGGTGGTATGCTGGTGAGGGAAAACAACATTACAATGGCTTCATGAGTGATATGGCGGTGACACAGTGAAGATATTTTATATAGTAAATGCCTGTCCAAAAAGTGGATTTTAAAATAAGCAGAGAAATGCAACAGTAGCTGGAGGGATGAGGGAGTCAAGGAAGTAATGCTCAAGCAAGTTTACTAAGAAGTCAGCAGAGAATGTACAGCCTAGCAAGCTGAACAGACCTCTCAGACAGTGCTGGCCAAGCAAATACCCAGCACACTGGAGCCATGGCCATAGGAGACAGTAAGATAAATCCACTGGCAGAGGACAGCACTGGGCTTCAGGATCCTGGCTCCGGAAAATGTCCTCTAACAACCTGAGGTAATTTTGAATCATATTCTTTGGGGCAGTTAAATATTGTGAAACATTATGGAACTTTGAGAGACCAGAGAACTATGTGTAGGATCTTTAGTTATTCCAATATTTCCTTACTGATACTTGCTGAAATCCCTTTTATTTTTATTACTATACCTCTTTACCTAATACTATTTCTATAGTCTCATCATGAGCCTGATACTGTACTAAGTACTTTATGAATATTAAATCATTTAATCTTCATTGCAACCTTATAAGGTACACACTATTATCTTTATTTTACCAACTGAAGCACAGAGATTCTATAATAAAAGGAGTCTGTTTTCAGAAGCCATGACTTCAAGCTTTGCACTAAGTTGTTCCTGCTCCATGTGAGTGCCTGTTTACAAACGAGGGTAGTTACATTGTCAGCGGGAAAGCACTTTACCCAACTTCTGGATAAGCGATACAAGCAAGGTGCACCACAACTCTTCCATTTATTATTTGGGCCATCTTTGGGACTTTCAGTGTTGTTCACATTAAGGATCAATGAGCAAGCTGTACTGTCAATGTGTCTTCTATTATTTTCATTAAACCTACATTAAATGCAAGCACCTAGTTTAAAAGCTTAATTTATATAACTAGTAGGCATGGCTAATGAAGAACTGAATACTGTCTTTGTTTCATTTTGAGGGAGAAGATTCCTATCTGGCACCCTGAGTTCTGTGCACAGTTCTTTTCTAATAAGTCTGGGAAGGAACATCTGTGAGAATTGTTGCAATTCTAAAACCAAAAATTCACCATCTCCTCTGTGAAAAGCTGATTCTTTCCTCTCCCTCCCACTGTATCTGTTTTTGACCTCAAAATATCTTAATTCCTTTGACTTCTTTTTTTGCCCTATCCATCACCCTATTTCCAACCAAATCTCCTTATGTGTCCAGCCTAAACCTGTTAATCAATTTAACCACCTTCTAGCCAGCACCAGCAATTTCTTTACCTTCATACATTTCTAGTTCAATATCCTGAAAAAAAATCACTTAAATAATTCCAAACATCTGAATTTTCTCCTCTTGTAGCTAGACTTCTGAAGACCCACTCATGTAAATATGACAATTTTATGGACTGATGATGCGGCAAGCCTTGGACATCATGCATAAGTGCTTTCAGATGCATCAGGGAAGAAGCCTTTCTCCTTATCTTCTCTAGCTAAGACAAGGGCTAGACCCCGTCTGACTCAATTTCAGCCTCACAGTACAGAGAAGAGTAAAGTACTTCATCTGCTTCCTCACCATCACTACCACCTTCATCCCCATGTCAGAAGGATCACTGCAGTTGTGTAGGGCATTTCTTTCATAAATGCTTTTTATCTCATCCTTTGCTGCTTCCTCCAGGATTTTGCTCAAACCATTATCCAGTTATCCTGTATCGGCAACCTTTCCCATCCATTAGCTCCTCCTACACATGTAAGCCAAATATACCCAAACAAGAGACTGACTGACTGACTGAATGAATGAATGAATGTAGATACACTATCTCCTGCATTTTCCTTGTTTCCTTAGTATTTAACTCTACAAATCACATCTACTCTTCCCAAATTATTAATACTTGCTGAAAACTTTTAGAACATTGTGTGTCAGGTACAGTTCCAAGAACTTTTCATATATGAACTCACTTAATCCTCACAACAACATAACAAGGCTGGCGTGTTTAGTTTATAGAAGAAAAACTGAGTCACAGCAAATTTAAATAAATTGCCCAGGGTTGCACAGGAGCACTTATCACTGTCACTCTGACTCAGTAGCAAATTTTACAATGATCATCATGGGCAGTCATCTGCTTAATTTCATTTCCAGGTTTAAAAAAAATTTAAGCAGATCATTTCTTTAAGGAGTTTTCAAAAATATCTTTTTAGACTTTGAGAATTTCTGCTCTTCAGATTTTTCTTGGGACTATATTTTCTATTTCTAGCACCATCTCAACATGTACTCAATCTCAGTGACTTAAATTACTAAAAAAAAAACCTCAGTTGATGTCAAACTCTACAAAATCTGAATATATTTTCATTGATCATGCCTTGAATAGAAAAATAATTATTTTTTCTATGTTATCCTAACAATTATTTTTTAAACATTCAAAATTAACTATTAAAAAGCAATTAGGGTGGTACATATACACATTGGAGTATTGCTCAGTCATAAGAAGAAAACAAATCCTACCATTTGCAACAACATGGATGGAGTTACAGGGTATTATGCTCAGTGAAATAAGCCAGGTGGAGAAAGACAAGTACCAAATGATTTCACTCATCTGTGGAGCATAAGAACAAAGCAAAAACTGAAGGAACAAAACAGCAGCAGACTCACAGAACCCAAGAATGGACTAACAGTTGCCAAAGGGACTCGAGGGCAGGTGGGTGGGGAGGGAGGGAGAAGAGGAATAAGGGGCATTATGATTAGCACACATAATGTAGCGGATGAAGGCAGTATAACACAGAGAAGACAAATAGTGACTCTATAGCATCTTACTATGCTAATGGACAGTGACTGAAATGGGGTATGTGGTGAGGATTTGATAATGGGAGGATCTAGTAACCACAATGTTGCTCAGGTAATTGTATATTAATGATACAAAAAAAATTTATTAAAGAAAAAGCAATTACTAATTTCAGTTTTAAATTAAAAATACTTAAGTATGAAATTTTTAATTTTTAAAAAGCTAATTAAATCTTATCAAATATTATAAAAATATAATTCATCACAATTTTGCATTTAATATCTGTTTAGTTACCAATGTGAAGCATCAGTATTATGTTTCATGAAAGTTATATGTAAATCTAGGTAAATATAAACTTAAGGGACATAAAAATTATTTAATATGGCAAAATATTTTAAGTTTTACAGTATATTGTGAATACCTTCTACTTGTGAGAATCTTTGGAAACAAATTAAAACATTAAAAGTATCAAGAAAATAGATGCTCAGCACTAAGAAATTATACTATACTTTGCAAGAATATATTGTTTATGCTATTAAAGAAGCATTTAACAGATAGATTCTTTTCTCTTACCTAAGCCCCTTCCCTGTTCTGATGTGCCCTCACTCAGAAGCAAACCTATTTCCAGTGACAACAGTGGCATAAACCACAGCTTCCACAGCAATTGGACATAGTTGCCTTTGCAAGAGATGAAGAAAAACGTTACCCTGGGATAGGAGTGATATTAGTCAGGATAGCAGATGTTTATGGGTATGGGTAAAATTACAGTATTTCCAGAATCTCTCACCTGGCCTTAGAGCATCTCTGTATCAAGAAGTGTTTCCAAAGTGTGGAGAGAAGTAGTCCACTCTATATCAACAGGGGATTACAAGGGGGAGTGAGGGCACATCTGGACCAGAGAGGTTGGGTGGGGTCCCTTTTTGCAGCCAGCTTGCTAGGGACACAGGCAAGCAGAAGTGGACAACTGGTTGTAAGCAATAAACAGGTTTATCATACTTTATTTCTCCCTTTGACTGATTTTGGTTTCAAAGGCAATTTTCCCCCAGCTGGGAACAGATTTCCCCTGGAGTTACAATGGGATTATACGAGTGCAAACACTGAGTGCTAAATTTCAATGACAGAAAAACTTATGTATTCTTTAAAGTTGATGTGTAGATGTATTTAAGATATTTAGGGTCTTCTGAAGTACAGGGCTTTGGACAAGAGCCACTCTGGCCTGGATCCAAAGGAGTGTCTCTCAAGACAGAAACAAACTTCAGTTGTAGAAAAAAGAAGACAGACATATTTCTCACATACCAAAATTTGTGGCTTGAAAATATATTCAGTACACACTGTAAATTGCACATACTTTACAAACTTTACTAACAACTCTTACTGAAGATTCTTTCTTACTAAATTGGAAGCTTACCAAAAACTAGAATTAGGCCTTGACTGATTACTGTGGCTCCAATAAAGAGCCTGTCTTTGGGCACATACCAGGAAATACTGCTGTAAATGGTGCATTGTTTCTAAGAAGGTTAAACTGGGATCAAGCATTTGGATGCAGTGGACATGCTAAGGGAAAAAATACCCCCAAGTGATTTAAATGATAGTATTTCAAAAGATAATTAGATACAATTAACAAATCCAAAGATTATTACTAATGTAATATGTACATTTTCCCTCCTTTTCTCATTTTTTCCTCTTTGAATGAAAATTCCCAATAGCAAATATAGAAAACCAGAAGCTCTTTAACCATTAAATTTTCTGATAGCTATTACTTGTGTAAAGTTGATATACAAGGAAAAATGTTGCTATTAAACTAAATTTTAAGTAAAAGCACATTATAGTAGAAATAAGACCCTCTAGAGAATAGTTTTATGAGACCATTATTGCACGGTAGCTTGGGCAGTTGAACAAATGGCTCTATAAAACAAGTCCCAAAGTGGCCTACTGCTTAATTAAATTCATATACAAAGCATCTCTCTGCCTTGACATGTGTACATACATATATTAGATAGGTTTTAAAATTCAGTCTGAAAAATATGACCTCATAAAGATGCAAAGCTTTAGACACCACTTCAAAGCCAAAGAACTTCTTTAAGCAATACTTTACATGGAACTGTGACTTTTAAAATAATTGTTTTTTTTCTCTAACATACTGAGAATAGTCATCTTGATGTACACAAAATGTTTATGCTTTCTGCCTATAAAGATATGGTGTGGCAGATAGGAAGTGCTTGCATTGAATGCAAGGACTGCTAATTCTTCTATTTCACTAGAATGTAAGCATTTTTAGAGAAGTCTGGGCATGCAAAGGAAGAAACACATTCACACGATCCTTAGTCCAATCCTTCAGCTGAAATGTGTCTATTTAGAAGAATGCAAGAAAATTAAGATACTTTTTTTTTTTTTGCCTTGAAAATAAAATTGTTTTACCACAAAGTACTACCTTACTCTTCCGTTGCATGAACCATCTACGTGTGGGTAACAGCCCTCCAGAAACAGAATGCAGTCCAGTCTGTTCGATAGCCTAAAAACATTCTAAAGCCATCTGGTACTGAGTGTGTTTAGGGAAGATGGAAGCAAGGGAGCAACAATGAAGAGACATTATTCAAGACATGTTACTAATTGATTCTAAGATTTTTGTGTCTGCAAATGTCTATCAGCTTCAAATTTTCACACTAAATAATCTAGAATGAATAGTTTCATCCTCTCGATTTTCACGTATTCTTTTTGGGAACCTCCTTAATAATGACTATATAACTAGCACTCCAAAGACAAACAGACAACAAAATACACAAATATAGAAAGGTACAGGTGATTCTCAAATACAGAAAGTAAATGACAGTGGTTTCAAATGTGTAGGTAAGATATTCTGAAATTCTTTGGACTTAAACAAAAAATGAGGAGGGCTTTGTACTGGTTTGAATGATTTTTGCACCCAGACTATGAAAAAGTCCTGCTTAACAGCAACAGCAATCAGACGGCTGAGGGGCCCTGAGGTGGGGTTTCCCTATAAGACTAATGCGTCCTGTTTCCTAGGGTGAAAAGTTTTTGGAGATGAGGAATAGCATCAGAAGCTGACTGCTAACAGCCTATGGGACAAGGAAATGCACAGTCTTTACATTCACTGAAGAAATATTTGTTGAAGATCTACTATTTGGTATTGCATTAAAGATTCTGGATAAAACAAGGAATAAAATACAACCTATGGAAGATATAGCCTAATTTATCAGAGAGTCAAGAAAATTTAAAAAACTAATTGGAGTGTAAAAAAAGAACAAGAGCAATCATAATAATTAGTTATTATTTATTAAGTACTCAGTATTATTAAGTATTAAGTACAGCAGCATTTTACACTGCTTATCTCATTTTAATCTTCATGACATCTCTATGGAGATGTTCTTATTTTAAAAAGACACTAAGGCACTGAGACATTAAGCAACTTGCTTAAAATCACACAGTTAGTATATGGTGGAGTTGAAGTTCCCTGGCATGAAGGCCCATTCCTTTCCCCTCTCCCCCTTGCTGCCAGCTTTAAAAGCAAGTCAGGATCTAGCCACAGGGCGAACCTTGCAGTGTGCCTTAAAACCTCACAAAGGTAACTCTAACTTTAGGCCACTGACAAGAAAAGCCACGGGTTAAAGATACATTTGTAGTCACAGAGAATAAGCGCCCACCACCTTCCCCCTGGCCAGTCCTCTACTTCCTTTGGAACACAAATTAAAATGTGTTAACTAAGGAGAGGTCATGGAACACGAACCCTGTGAGCGATCCAGCCAATCAGCCTGAGCAGATGGTGTTGTTAGGAAGGAAGAACTCTGCTTGGTGTCGCAGGGAAGCCAGATATAGTGAGACAAGAAACCAAAGTCAAGAAAGCGAATTAACTTTTACTGCACTCTTCATGCTGTAAGAGCGGGCCTGCCTAAGGTGAGAACAGGCCTGGGAGCTCATTCTGAGGCTTCTTTTATGTGGTTCCCTGATTGACAGCTTTTAGCCCTCTAGGCCTGTTCTGCTTGGTGAAATGAGGACATGGTCTGTGCTGTGCCTGTGCCTCTGATGTTTCTTATCTCGGGAGACCCTGGACATTTCCTGAGTCACTCTTGGACCCTGTGGCTTCATCTGATTAACTCTCTGAGTCATTTCTGGCTCTCCGGCTCTATCTGATCAACTCCCTGAGTCATTCTGAGGGGAAGGGCCTCTCTCCATTCCATCCTGCTCATTTCTGTCTTTCTGCCTACAGTGAGTCCATCAGCAGACCCCTCCCATCTGCGTGAGGGGAGCGCAAGTGGGCTGTCGTGGCCCTACTTACTATGAAAATTAATAAAGAGAAACCTCGCTCACAGGGTGCTGGGAGGCCTTTAGGAGAAGCTCTCACACCAACCTTGTTATAACCTTAGACCACACATGAAAACAGAGGCATGCCTTGCAAGTGTATGTTGTTTTGGGTACCTTACCCCTCAGGATGAAGAAAGATTACCATC
This sequence comes from Manis javanica, assembly GCF_040802235.1. Classification (NCBI taxonomy): domain Eukaryota; kingdom Metazoa; phylum Chordata; class Mammalia; order Pholidota; family Manidae; genus Manis; species Manis javanica. Next base: position 120,071,855 of record NC_133160.1, on the reverse strand, counting down.
TTTGACCGTTCCAGGCCAGCCAGTGAGAGAGGGTTACAACTCAGTCAATGAGAAGCCATAAAACATGGGATTCTCAGTTTACTCCAGCGGATATTTTGCTTAAGAGCAGCCTAACTGGCCCTCTCCTCCATGAAAGAGTGGTGTCACTAGTGCTCTCCTGACATGCCTCTGGTTTTGCTGTAGCTTGCATGTCCTGAATTGCAATTCTATTATTCCTAAATGAACTGGTTTTTGATGGTAAAACTATTTTCACTTCAGCTGCCTTCTTTGCTAATGTCAAACCTGAAAAGTGAAAGGCAGACCCTGTGTATAAAAGCAGATATTAATATTGCCTTGGAAAAGAAATGTACTCCTATTCAAAAGAATAGCACAGAGTACTGGATAATGTTTACTAAGCATGCACAAGACTTTATAGGCACTTTACAAAGGGATATAATGTTCACTTTGTCTGCACATATAATCATAATGAAGCCAGAGGGTCTTCTTGTTGGTATAACTCTAGGAAAAATCCCAGAGTAAAGAACCTTTGAAACTGAAACCAGTCAAAGGGAGAAATAAAGTGGGAGAAACCATTTATTTCTTACAAGCAATTGTCCCTTATCCCTCATGACCCAGCAGCAGAAAAGGCCCCACCCAAACTCTCCAGTTTGCTTGCCCTTGTAATTACCTATTGATATGGAAATGCACTAAGGCCAGGCAAGAGATTCTGGAAATACTGCAATTTTATGCACAGCCCACCTCTCCAGAAATCTGGCCTTACAATCTACTCTTTCCCCATCTTCCACAATGGCTCCTGGGCAAGAAAACTGGAGCACTGTAACTAGACTAATAACACACAATAGCAACAGCAGTGAAATCATGATAATCCTCAAACTGGAGGATTCAGCTATGTTAAAAGTCCTATGCAGATTATATCCATAGCTCACCCATTCCACAGGTGGTCAGTAGCTGAACAGGCAGGAAGTACAGAGCAATCATCAAGTGGCAGCTGCAGCCCAGGGATGCACCCAGGCCACAGGGACTGTAGAAGAAAATAACCTTAAGGGCGATATGGTACATGTTTTAATGACACCAGCATAGGCAAATCTTGTCCATCAGGTACTGTACGATGCATGCAAGAGAGTGGTCCTGTGATAGGACAGTGGCAGGAATGGGATCTCATCCTGGTCTAGTATACCAGACTTTCACCCCCCTCCCAGTGGGAGTTACAGATGGGTCAATATATAGGGTTACAGGAGGCATGTGTACTGGCCATAAAGATAAAACAAAACTTCACTGTAAGTTGCTCTTACCTCCCACACATTTTGGTACACTACTGTGATCCTTAGGGGCCACTCTGCTGTTACTTCAGGAATACACCCAAGGCCAGCTTCCTGGCCTTTTCCCCAAGGTGCCAGAAGATCCAGCCATCACTGGTCCATGTGTCAAAATGTCCAGAGCCACACCCACTCAACAGTGCCTCCAGGGTTTAATGCAGTTGGGGCTGGCAGCAGGATATTGCTATGCTGGCCATATCCTGGCTTCAATAACTGTTCTTCGGTTTGCATATTCAGTTGTATAGGAGAGGCAGCAATGTGTGTTAGCATATCCACAAGGCTCAAGGCTCCTTTTTGGGGCTTCTCATTCAAACACTGTAGCACTGTCCATAAATGAACTCACTGGCCCTGTAGACTATTGGTGTCTGGACTTCAGGCCAGATTTCAACAAACCATTGTACCTGCTATCATGCCTACCCCAGTAGGGTTATATGGGTCATGAAACTTCTACTTTATTCCTAATTGCTGCACACAAGGCACTCCTTCCAGGCTCGGCTGACTTCTTCAAAAGTCAACAGCAAGCCTCACTGACTAGCTACAGCCCACACTGTCTTTTGCCCTGCATGCAACAAACACTGATGTAACCACTGGGCCACATCAGAGGCAGGCTTTTCTTCAAGCGAATGCACCTGGACCAATCTGTCTGCTTTGTCATTCCCTGGGGATGCCAGAGACAAATGGCCAGTCACATGATATACAGTAACTGTGGTAGTCTGACCAAAGGCCCATAGATCTTGCCACAACTCTTGCCCCCACAGGGGCCTGTGACCAACCTTCCAGTTGGCATGATACCATGTCAGTCACCACAGGGTCAAGCCTTGATAGACAGCCCAGCTGTCAGTGCGGACAACTATAGGGGAGGGCTCCTGGGTACTCATGAACCATACTGCCTGCAACTCAGCCCACTGGCTACTCTTCCTCTTTCCATCCTCTATCCATATTGTCTCACTCTTAGGATGAAAGCCATAGCCCTCCACTTTGGGAGCTGCCCACAAATAAAGCCATCTGTATACCAAGCATCTTCAGGTATAGGGGCTTTTCCCTCCTGATAAGGACTCTTGGATACCAAGGGCTCAAAAGCAAGTTCTTTCTGCTTTCCACTAAAAAATGTCATTAACCCCATAAGTGTTGGAGTTCTCCACTTGAGGGGCTAGTAGAAAGGGTGCTACCTGCTGTAAATATGTGCCCCATTTGACCAGTGTAAGTGTCTGTGCCATGCCACTCCATTGCTTTTGGGTCCAGTCTTATACCCACATAGAAATGGGTTAGGTGGTTATTGCCTTGGTTGGAGCTTTTGCAGTGATGGGCTCCATAGCCAGCAAGGCATGGTACACAGCAGCCAGTTGCTTCTCTATCAATGTGTACCAGACCTCAGCTCCTTTGCATAGTTGTGAACAGAATCCAGTAGTTTGGCATGACCATTCAAGCCACTACCAAAGGCCCTATCTATAACCATCTTTAATTACATGAACATCTAGCAGCAGTAAAAAGCAGCTGCACATGTCTCATCTCAGTCCCATCTATTGCTTTCCTACCAACCAGTATAAGGGCTTCAGATTTTGTGCCAAGTGCAGGATAAATGCTCCCCAGTAGCTCAAAAGACCCAAAAACTCTTGTAAGACTGCCACAGTGGTAGGGGTAGGGAAAGCCTGGACCTTGTCTATTACTTCCTCTGCAATAACTTTAGTTTTACCTGAACAGACAACCTCCAAGAATTTTACAGACAAACCAGGTTCCTGAACCTTGGTGCTGTTCACAGCCCATCTTTTCTCCTGTGGATGTTGCAGCAGTCTAGGAACTGCCCCTTCTAAATCTGCAAGAGAATCGGACATGAGAATAATATCATCTATGTAGTGATACAGCCACACCATTTGTGGTTTCTTCCATGTGGCCAAATCCTGGCCTACAAGTCCATGAGAAATGGTGAGACTGTGGAGGTATCCCTGTGGAAGCACAGTGAATGTCCACTGCTAGCCTTCCCATGTGAAGGCAAACTGTTATTGACTTTTCTGTGCTATGTCAATAGAGAAGAATGCATTAGCAAGGTCCACAACATAATGATATGTCCCTAGTTCATGACTGTGTCCACAGGGCTGCTATAGAGGGGACAGCAGCATGCAAAGAGGGTGTGACTTTATTCAATTCCCTGTAGTCCACAGTCATACTCCAGGAACCATTTAGCTTTTTCACTGGACACACTGGGGAATTAAAAGAACTATGAGTGCACTTTATAATGCCCACCTTCTCCAACTCCTCTAGAGTTTCTCCAATGTCCTTGTGCCCCACTCAGACAATTTATACTGCTTAGTATTTGTCATTCATCATGGTATAGGCAGAGCTACAGGTGGGTGCTTAGCATGTCCCCTCAGAACACATACCTTTACTACACATACCCTGAGTCTGAACTCACCTGCAGTGGTCTGTAACTGCAGGATATCTACCCCCAAAATATACTCAGGGATTGAAGAAATGTACACAGTATACTCCTTTTGGGGTAAACACCCTATCTGTAATGGGATTTGGGCTTTCTTCACTCTAAGTGCCTTAACCCCATAGACATCTATCACAGAGGAACTTACACTGAGTCCTGCAGCAACATGGGACAATAGTAAAAGGGCCAATACCTCTTGTCAGGTGGCAGATAGACTATATTGGGCCTCTGCCCACATCAGAAGTATATAGGTATGCCATGACCTGTGTGGAAACAGCTACTGGCCTATTGGGTGCTTTTCCTGCACATCGTGTGGATCAGCAAACCACCGAGTGGCCTAGAGCATCTCTTTGCAGACTGTAGCCAGCTCCATGTGCTTGAGAGTGATGAAGACATCCACTTTACTGGACATGCATTAATTACAAGGATAGGTGGAGCAATTAGAATAAAGTAGAAGTTTCATGACCCATATAACCCTACTGGGGTAGGCATGATAGAAGGTACAATGGTTTGTTGAAATCTGGCCTGAAGTCCAGACACCAATAGTCTACAGGGCCAGTGAGTTCATTTATGGACAGTGCTACAGTGTTTGAATGAGAAGCCCCAAAAAGGAGCCTTGAGCCTTGTGGATATGCTAACACACATTGCTGCCTCTCCTATACAACTGAATATGCAAACCGAAGAACAGTTATTGAAGCCAGGATATGGCCAGCATAGCAATATCCTGCTGCCAGCCCCAACTGCATTAAACCCTGGAGGCACTGTTGAGTGGGTGTGGCTCTGGACATTTTGACACATGGACCAGTGATGGCTGGATCTTCTGGCACCTTGGGGAAAAGGCCAGGAAGCTGGCCTTGGGTGTATTCCTGAAGTAACAGCAGAGTGGCCCCTAAGGATCACAGTAGTGTACCAAAATGTGTGGGAGGTAAGAGCAACTTACAGTGAAGTTTTGTTTTATCTTTATGGCCAGTACACATGCCTCCTGTAACCCTATATATTGACCCATCTGTAACTCCCACTGGGAGGGGGGTGAAAGTCTGGTATACTAGACCAGGATGAGATCCCATTCCTGCCACTGTCCTATCACAGGACCACTCTCTTGCATGCATCGTACAGTACCTGATGGACAAGATTTGCCTATGCTGGTGTCATTAAAACATGTACCATATCGCCCTTAAGGTTATTTTCTTCTACAGTCCCTGTGGCCTGGGTGCATCCCTGGGCTGCAGCTGCCACTTGATGATTGCTCTGTACTTCCTGCCTGTTCAGCTACTGACCACCTGTGGAATGGGTGAGCTATGGATATAATCTGCATAGGACTTTTAACATAGCTGAATCCTCCAGTTTGAGGATTATCATGATTTCACTGCTGTTGCTATTGTGTGTTATTAGTCTAGTTACAGTGCTCCAGTTTTCTTGCCCAGGAGCCATTGTGGAAGATGGGGAAAGAGTAGATTGTAAGGCCAGATTTCTGGAGGGGTAATGCCTTGAAAATATAAGGCATTTTTCTGTGGTGTTTCAAAAGACATAAATATATATAATATGCAGATATTTTTTAACTCAAAGAGAATTTACTGTCAAGTAGCAAAGATAAACAAATATCTATAAATGCTAAATAGCCCATGGCAAGTGCTATTTGAATGATAGTAACTAAATGCCTAAGAGAATTTCAGAGTTGCAATTTGGCTTCTTTAGAACTTCTAAGTGACCTTATAAGCCCCCAACTGTGGCCAAGTACAAGGCAATTGAGATAAGGAAGGCTCTTTGTTTTAAAGATCCTAGAATGTAAATTTCTTGGTATGCAGGAGCTACCAGGATCTTCCCTGGCTGAATCCACATGATAACGACAGCAACCAGCCTGTAAACTCTTTACTATTAAATAACTTCGCTCAAGTATATTGTAGTGTTATCATTGTACTTTGCCAAAACACCAAATACTCACTCCACATTAAGAGAACTTCTTTCTTAATATATTTGAGTAATTTGTGAATTAATTGTATAAAGAATACATAAGCAGCAATGAATTTAAAGAGAAAAAATTAAAATCTATAGATGAGATGCTGAAACCTAGGAAAGTGAAATGAGTTATGGGCAGAAAGGAGCGTACAATTTGTACATCCAAATTTCTTAATCCAATGTTATTTCTACCACACTATCTTGATTTTTATGAAGTTCTTCAAATACATTCAGTCATTGAAAGTGCTCTCAAAAGGTATTCTTGATTTGATCATCTTTGATTTTTCATTAACACGGTTTTATTATTGAGCATAAAATCCTGAAAGTAAGGGAAATGATAAATCAAGTTGACATAAAACAAAAATAATGGCTTTTGACTTGCATTTTATGAATCACACAAATCTATTTTTAATATGAGAGCTGATGTCATCATTTTTAGGTTTTGAAAGACGAACACCATAAACTGCATAAAATGATAGAAACTGAATATTGTTGATGCTGATTTGGAAATTCTCAATTATACTTTGCCCATGAAACTACCCTGAAGTTCACATTTTTCATTTGTAAATGAAAATCATCTGTCAAGTCCACTGAACCAGGCTTATGTGTTCCTCAATGTGTTCTTACTCAGCCAGCCTATGCGAGCCTCTCTCATGGCATTCTGTAGTATGCCATTCTTTTCATTTATGACACTTTTCTTATGGCAATATAATTTGAAATTTTACATCTACATCTATATATTCTTGTGTTTGTTAATTTAATATCTGTCATCTGGTACACCATAAGCCCTGGAGAAAAGGAATTAGTCAACTGTGCACCAATTTCATCTCAGCACCCAGTGGTTATTCAGTAAATATTTTTTGAATGAACAAATGATAAATGATTGGGTACCCTTCTGAACTTGGAGATTGATGGATATTCTTAAATTTTAGGTAGGTACAATTAATAAAGGAGAAGTGGTATTGTGTTACACACATTTTATTTCTTAAGTCTATTATTGCGTGTATTAGGCAAGGTTGTTTTAAGTCCAAGCAGTGGAACCCAACTCAAAGTCATAAAAACAAAAATGAGAATATATCAACCAAAACTAGAAAGCCCAGGGTTGCTGTTGACTTAAGGTAAGAGGTGATCCTGTTTTCAACACACAGCACTAGAATAAATACTGAACAAAATCAGGGATATTTGTCTGCTGTGTCCAAGTGTTAGGAATGTTAGGTAGAAAGACAGATATAAGCAGCTGGAAAAGAGAAGATAAGGTTCAAAGAGAAAGCCACCCAAACTCTGCCCAGGTAGGGGGTACCATGTAAAGACAAAGGCTTTACAAGGAGATAACTTCCTTCCCAACTAGATCCCAACTGGGGGCACAACAGATCGGAAATTGAAAATAAGAACTGCCCAAATCACACCTCATCATGCAGAAAGGACATGCTCACTAAGGATGGCTGTACAGATGGACCTGTCAGTCAAACAACCAGACCTTATCACCAAAGAGATGTCTCCTAACCAGAATGCAATATATAGGCCTCCTGCCTGACAAATCAGGAACCAAGGAGAACAAACTCAACCAGTAACACAATGATGTACCTCAAGTTTCTAAACCAGTGGTTGCCACATACTAAATGCTCAATAAATACTTCTTGAACAAATGAATGTCCCATTTCTGCCTGTCAGATAACCTTTCCTGTCTGATGATGTGGCAGCAAGAGTAATCACCCCCAAAGATACTACACTGCAGCTGTCAGGATCTGTGAATATATTCGCAACACAGCAAATAGAACTTTAAAGATTAACTTGAGGTTCTGACCTTGAGATGAGGAGATTATCTAGACGGGCTCAATCTGATCATATATATTCTTAAAATCAAAGTGCCTGTCCTAACTATAGTCAGAGAGAAACATAATAATGGAAATGGAGACAGAGAGAGGTGACATGAGGACAAGACCTGCTTTGAATATTCATGCTTGGGGGATAACAGGGTCAAGGTATTGAGAGGCCATCAAGTGGAGGAGGAATGCTTACAAAGAAAGCAGTAGGTTATGTTACCAGAAGAAAGGAAGGGACACCTCTAAAATTTTTGACATCCTATATGGAAGATAGAATTTGCACATGAAATAAGGCAAATAGAATTAATGGTCAAAATATTTGTTACATGTAATAGCAACTGTACAATTTTAAGAAGGAAAGAACTAGTATTGGGCCAAAATCCTATTGAAACATGTGAAGTAAGAAAACTTAGATTATGAAGATTATGGGACAATACAATGAAATAAAAATATGGAGAGGAACTTCTAATTATAAATTACAATAGGACAATGACTATTATGGAAAATGTGAAGAGACAAAGCTATTTTGTATGAAATAGGGACTTTATTATGGCAAAATCTTCATAAAGGTTAAGAAGGATGAGTGAGAAAAAGAAGGCATCAAGGTACTGAAGTTTCAAAAAACTGTCTGCAAATGTGTAAGAGAAGATTATTTTTATAAGACTATATTATAATGTAAAAGCACATCTAACCCTGTAACTTCACTACATAGTAAACTTAGAAAATACTTATGGTTTCTGATTTTGTTCCTCTCTTTAAAATTTTACCAAAACACTGCTCTTCAAAATATATGAATGTTCCAAATCACAACAGTCTATGCTCCTCTATGTGTATCTAATATGATGACAACAGAAATTCAAAGAAACAGCTTTTGCTATTGCAGCATGATTAGCAAAATCACAGTAGAAAGGTCTAAAAGACTTACAGGAATCAATGTAATTGAAAAGAAGTGTTGATATTAAACCTATAAAACATACAAATCATCCTTTTGCTTCCGAGGGTGAGTCTTCAAGACATCTGATATTTAACCCTTGGTTTTTTTTACTTCATAAGGGAGAAAAAATTTAGTTGGAACTTCAGCTTCCCACTTGCCACTAACAAAATTTTTAGCATTTTCCATCATCTATTCACACCAATCCCTCCTCTCTGCTACACATTTTCCCCAAGAACTTTAAAGTAGTCACACCTCTAATTTTATTAATAAAATGAAACTCTATTAAATCTCTTCTAAGTCTCCCTCTGCCTGCGGTCTAGTCCCTCTCCTTCCCTCCACAGGCAAGCATCTTTACAAAAGAACCCTTACTATCCATTTTATCCTCAATTTGCTGCATTGTGACTTTGCTTCCAACCTTCCAAAAAACTGTTCTAGATGACGTTAAGAGGACTTCAGTTCCTCCCATTAGTTTTCATTTATTTCACCTCATTCAGGCCCCTGCTCAAGAAGACCTCTTCACAGAGGCCTTCTTTTTCCACTCATTCTGTTGCCTCTGTTCCACTTATCCTGTTTTATTGTTCCTCAGTGTACCATACTTCCCAAAAATGTCATGCCTTGTTACTGGTTGAATCCGGCTCCCCACAAATGTTATATCAGGAGAGCAGGGCTCTTCTTGCTCCTTTCTGCAGACCAAGGGGCAGAGCTATGCTCAGTGCCCTCAGATGTTCACCAAATGTTTGTTGAATTATTTTTACTATCCAGTTAAAATGCTTTGGTTTTAACCTACTTTACTATAAATCAATAACCTCCTCCTTTTTCAAATGTGTTTCTCCTATAATTTCAGTGACATTATCCTTCAGATTCTCTCTTCATCTTTATTCCATTCTTCCCATCCTAACCCAGAGACTCTTTTCTAACAGCTTCCTGTATGGTTGGAGCCTCAGTCCTCTTCATGATTCTCTCTTTGGTCCTCCTCCCATGTGGTCTTACCTAAATCCATTGTCTTCAGTTACTATATGCTCCAGGACATCTTAAAATGTGTGTCTCCACCCCAGACTTCTCTTGAGATCCAAACAAAGGTCTCAGGTGGTCTCTATGAGATGCAGCTTTTCTCCTTTCTCAGTTATGCCTTATGCTTTGAATTTATATTTATTAATTCCTAATTTGTGTCACTACCACTCCCGTGGTCCTCCTTGACCTTTATGTATTATACCTTTTCAATTCTACCTCTTCAGTAGCTCCCAGCTGCAGTCATTTTTCTCTATCCCTGATGAAATGGCTATTCCTCAGTTTCTCATTATTTCCCACCTGGATTCTTACCACAGATTTCTAATTGTCTCCTTGCCTATAGTCATGTCTGAACCCCTAATCAACTTGCCGTATTGGTCATTGCAGTGGTAATTTAAAAAGTCAAAATAGCACAATATCAAAGGCCCATATGGTATCTTTCTTATGCTTCACCCCCTTTGCTGTTGGCCACATGCCCATTGCTTTCTCTCATCTTTGTGCCCTTACACATGCTGCCTCCTCTCGCTCTACTGCTTCTGCCCATCATTTCCTCCCGGCCTGACTAACTCTTACTTGTCTTCCCCACCCTGATTGAAACCTTAATTCCTGCCAAGTTTCCTCTTCTGGCTCCTATCATCCCCTAATGCACCAAACTGCATCAGAGGCATCAGAGGGCACCCCAGAGTATTCCCACAGCTTCCTCCTCTTCTCTTCACAGGTCCTTTGTCCTCAAATTAACACTATATTAAAATCATAATTATGATTTACTTGCCTGTCATTCAGTATCAGTAAGATAATGCTATTTGACAAGCCAAACCAGCCCCAAATTTCAGTATTTTAACATAATAAAGATTTATTTTTCACTCCTAAATGTCCTGTCAAAGACAAAAAACTAAGTCTGGGACAAAATTAAGAAAGGCTATTTATTCATAAACTTGGGCAAGAGGACCCACTTACCATCACTCTCATTTCATCAGCGGATCAAAGATATTAGAAAGGAAAGTAAATTTTAAAGATTATAAAGCAGAATACTGAGAAAATTTCGGATTGGCAAATGTTCTATTAAAATCGTATCTTTGGAAGTAGGGGAGAATCTCTACTGCTCTCCAGATGCATCTGGCAGGCTGGTCAGCTGGGGGCAAGTGAATAGTTTCTGGACATTTCAAAAGAGGAAGGGTGGCTGTGTCGGATCTGGACAGTTTTTGTGTCTGGTGCTTTCATGTAATAAGAAGAGGTTGATGGGTCCTTTTTTTGTGTCTATACTGTCATCATGGTCCTTGGGAGGTGGCTCCATGGCAGGAAGGGTCCCAGTCCAGGTGCATTTTCCCTAGTAGCTGGGTGGCTTCATACCGTGTGTTGCTCTGATAATCTAGGCTCCTTGTTGGCCCTGCCATCCTCAAGGCTCAGTGAGCAAGTGAGGAAACTGCAGCTACATGTCTTATAAATTCCAAACAGGAACTAATAAACATTACTTCAGTTCACATTCCATAGGCAAAATCTAGTCCTATGGTAAAACCTAGATGCTGAGGGTGCTGGGGAATGCAGTCCTCATTGGGCAGCTGGCTGCTATAGACTTCCAGTAAAAGGAGACACTATGTATTTCTATTGCTTTGCAAAGTAATAATGCCACATATTAGTTGCTCAAAAAAAGAAAAAGTTGAATATTTAAATCAATAAATATTTCAATGGCTCTGAAAATTCAGAAGCACTAAAACTGCTTCTTTCTATTCCTGAAGATTTACTCAAGGAAATTGTGGTTAATAATTAAATAAAAACATAAAATCTGTGGATTTAAGACATCATTCTGGAAACTAATATTGAATATCTCTCTACTTTCAAAAAATGAAAGTGAATCTAAGAAGCAGTAAATGTCAAATAATTAATAGCAATACTTTAGACAGTAAAAATCAATATTATTAAATAAATTAGAGGAAAAAGTACTGAAACTACTTGCCAAGGAAATCTCCCTAATGTTTTGAGAAGAGAATTCTGAAAGTCATAGATTTGATCTTAATGATCAACTAGAAGTAGATTTTTATTTAGAATTTTGAGGTAATTATTGACGCAGTAAGATCACTCTTAACAATATTTTTCTTTTTGTCACAAGGATATTTCTAAAGTAAAAGTGTCAAAAATAAAGCATGGAGTAAATATCAGCACATTACCTAGTAAAGAATATAACAAACAACTTTTCAGTTAGTTTTAGAGGTATTCAGGAACGAATTATCCTCTGCTTTCAAGTTTTCATGAATAATTCAAATTCTGCTGTCAGTAGACCTAATTAGTAATTATCCAAACTATTTCTAAATTATCTGGTTTGAAGCTACCTGTGTTGCAACTAGATTTATTTCTGATATAATTATTAACCGTGTCTGTGTTCAGCTTATCTCTCTTTGTACTGATGGTAATGAAAGAGGCATCTACCGATAGCAGAAAACCTATAGATTTTGTTTATCAATGCACCATTATCGATTAGCCTATATAGTGTTAAGAAACTGACAGCATATTACCCCACAAGGAGATATTTTTAAGGCTCTTACAAATGCTTGCTTTACATTCTACTGATGTAACTATATAACCAAGGAGAGAAAGCAGACCTTCAAAGGAAAGAATAAACTCTGGACTAGATCTGATGGAAGGATAGTGAAACAAAGGGATTTACTCCAGGATGGAGTAGACCATAGTTAAGTAGCTGCAGAGGCCCCACATGCCAGGAACCCTTCCCCATGTGAACCGTGAAAGTCATTGAGCACATTCAGAAGCAACACAGTACAAAAAGACAAAAAGAAAAATTTGTTAAACCTATATTTAATGCTGGATCACAATGCTAAAGATTATGTTTTCTTTGTATTTTAAGTTGCAGTACATCTCATGGTGTATATTCCTTAAAAACACAATAGAACTTACAAGTATCATCATGCCCCCAGGAAAAATAAAAGTTTATTAAATAAATTATTACATCCCTACCACTAACAAAATGTGAAATCCAAAAATTCCTAACAAGTCTTGGGATAAACAAAACATAAAATAGAATCCAAAACATACTTCACTGGTGGTTCTGAGTGCACCATAAATTCTGGGATGAAAATGTTAATTAATCATGCACATATTCCCTGATTTCATTCTAATTGTTTCTAGAGAGGTGTTTAGGTGAAACTGTAATATTTTTCTCTGCTTAAATATGTTTTCTATTGAAAGCTTTTAGGGATTATAACACCCTACACAATCCTTTTAAAACATTCAGAAGCATTTAGTTTTTACCGGCAAGAGTACATTATAAAATTTTATTTCACAATTGCTATTTTTCCCCAATAATACCTTTGTCTATTATTGTCATTAAAAGCTTCCCCATTTCCATACACATGCCAAAAAAAAAAAAAAGAAAAAATCTTTTCCTTTTTTATTCTTTTTTAAAATCCAGATTTTACTGACAACTGAGAAGAATAAAAGATGTGATAGGCTTGTGGTCATTTCTTGAGTCTTTGTGTGCTTAACATTTTTTACTTTACAGTGTTTTTCTCTCTGTTTTGTTCTTTCTCTTGGATGTATTTATAGAAACTTCTATTATTTCCTTTGAGTCCCCTAGCTACATTATTTCATTTTGCTTTCTTGCCTCTCTTATTGTGTGCCTGCCCTCCTTGATGGCTAGTTTATATCTATTTCTTTCAATCTCCCCTCTTTTCCATTTCCTATACAATTCTATTTTGTATCTCAGTGCTCAGAGAAACCCACCCTCACCCACAGTTACTTTTTAATCTTCTCTGTATTTTTAACCCATATTGGAATAGCTGTTGAGCCTTCCAGGCTGACCTCATCTTAAAATTTATTTCTTCCCCTTTTAACTGGTCCCTAGCAGTCCGCCACTGACTTCGTTTGAGCTGATTATTTTGCTTAATACTTCAGTGAACTCCTCAATTTTAGCCACTATTCATTATATTAGAAAAATTAAACAGGTAGTTAACAATTAAAGGGACTTACTGGTCTGAAAACAAAATGGGACATTTTACACGTATCTCTAACGATTTGAACAAATAAGCAAATGGAGGATACAGTATCATTTAGTCTTTCTGAGTCATTGAGATAGGACTGACTTCCCTGAGAAAGCTCAGATGACCTCTGTTAGTCGGCTGGTGCATCTAATGGACAAAACTGTGACAGCTGGTACCACTATTGTGACCCACCTCATGTTCATTTATCCTGGAACTGTTCCGTATCTAATTTCTCCTGGAACTCTGTGTAAGTGACCTTGTCAACAAAGTATAGTTCTGAACCCTCAAATTGTATATGTCTGTAAATACACCCATGGATCCCTAGAAGATGATGTCATTGAGAACAGCTTAGCTTAAAAATCAATTCTAAGTTAAAGATCTTTTAGTTAAGCTTACAGACGTACATTTTCCAACAAAAGTCTACAAAATGTCTGTGATTAGCTTTGAAATTCTAAAAAATCACCTGGAACCCTGGCAAGTTTTGTTAACCAAAATCTACCTCTTCAGACTCAGACATATTCCAGTCCACACAGTTAATGCCATGCCAGTAATCCATCATGTGCTCTTATATGAAAGAGTTAAATTGAAGGAAATTAAACTAAAAGCCCTGCCTTACAGAAGCAAAAGAAACATAGAGAAGATATAAAAGACACTGTAGTTATAAATTGCCTGTGACCCATCTGGGCGGGGGTTGCATGTTTATGTGCAAGGACAAATATTACATAAATATCACCTAATTTCATTTGATTGGCACCAGTTAAAAAAGAAATTAAATATTAGTTTAAGTGTGGCTATTTAATACCTTATATCAATTTGAATCAGCTGGAGTTTTAATATCTTTCATTCAACCAAATCAATACCTCTAAAGCTGATCATTTTAAAAAAAGGTTAATATTCATTAGGAACTGACAGTTTCTCCCAATTATTCTGCATGACTGTTTTCAACATAAAAAAATTATGCTCCAGACATTGCGGAACCCATCAAATAAAAATTTTAGTGAACTTCTACCTATCATGATACTTTTAAATCAATCACAATCTGGGTAAAAATACTTGTTTATACAAGCTTTTACACCCATTCTTCCAAAGTATATATATATATATATAAGCATGTTTATATATATATGTGTGTGTATATATATGTATATGTATACTTACACACAAAGTATATATATAAACATGTATTTTTGTATATATTATACACACACACACACACACACACACACACACACACACACATGCATGCACTTTATATTCTTATATACAGATGGCCACAAGCATCTGGACAGCTAAAAAGCAAATGATCAAGCATAAAATCAAGCAGTCTTTTATAGGAGGTAGAAGAAGAAAAATCAACTTTCCCAACCTGGAAACAAGACTGCCTGCTAAAGGATCACCCTCCCGCTTCTCCCCAAGTAAAAAGCTGGGCATTTTCCACACACACCTGTAAATAAATGACATATAAACTTGGTCATGAATAAAAGAGAAAGGACAACTTTTTGTACCACGAAGAAAGCGTAAAAGTAAAATACCATCAACATTAAGTGGAATTTTTTCTCTTTATGGATTTTACATTTTAAACACATATGTCATGACATTTTAATGTAGCAGTTCTGAAATGGAGAAATAGCACATTGATTTTGTGCCCCAGAGAAAAATAAACAATAGCACTTCCAAAAACAGCTTTGGCCTGAGATTCGCTTAAACCATATAAAGGACATTTATCCCCAAACTGAATGACACTGGTAATGACTGCACTTCCTTGACTACTCTTTCCATCTAAATATTCTGGTTTGATCCTGTCAGTGAGGTCACCATAATACTCAGGCTGTAATATAATGTGCTGATGAAAAATTACTGTGAATTCAAACTGACTTGAAGAATGCCACCAAATCCACAATAAACTAACTCAATATAGGATCAATAAAGAAAGATTGATATCCTTCAAATATTTGGCTATAAAATCAGAAATTTTCAAAGAAAATTTTATTGAGAAACATAAAGAAGAAAATGTGTATCCAAGAAGCATATATTTTAAATACTTTTCCTACCTGAAATTCTTTTCCTTCTATTTTTAGTTTGTTAGAGGTAGACTCTGTGTGATGATTCTTAGTCGTCCTAAAGTGAAATGGAAGAAAATTCATCAGGATCAAACTAAATGTTAAAGAGGTTTTACAATAAAGCATATTCTACTTTTGACTCAGATAAAACCTATTAATGGTGATATCAGTTACATCTGGCCACAGAGGAATTATTTGACGTCTCCTAGCTTTAAATACAACTATCTGAAGATTCTTAGTGTTGGCATATGTGTTATATGATGCCTATTGGGCATAGAGAAAGTACAATATTTATATACCTTTTTAATATGAAAAACACTATTAACACCACCAAAAAATAGACACTGGAATCCCACTAAAATACCCTAATTAGGATGTATAACACAAGACAAATCTTTAGATGAAATTATAATTATGCTAGTATTCTTCTGATAATACTATAAATTTTCTTCAATCCAGCCTCCAGTGCAGGAAGCAAAATTTGCAAAATAGAGTGTAATATAAGCCTACAACATGTATAAAGAAGCTAACTGACAGAAAAACCATCAACTTAAATGCCACTTGGACAATGGGAAACTATCATTTCCATACTTTAAAATTACAACCAAATGAAGTCTTCTTTGCACCCTTCTGTATTGTTCTCTACAAACAGTAGAAGCACTAAGTGTGAAGAGCCTTAAAGAAGGAACCCAGGATACTGCATCCTCTTTGCCTCTTGGAAAACACGGGGATGCCTACATGGCCAGGTGCCACATGACAAATAAAGGGAAGAGAACTCCTTTCAAAGACATGAAGAAGCTGTTTTCATTCTCCCATATCTAGTAGTACCTGTGCACGGCGCTTTAAAAGATGGAAGCAAGTTTGATGGGCCTGCCTTCAATCACCAACGCCACCATCTGCTCTGGACTCTCCCCATTTTTACTGGGTATATACTCTATATGGACAGTCATCTCTAACAGAGTACTACGCCATAATATGATGCTGCACGGGCCTCCAAAAACACTGTGTATTTTCATTCCCATTGTTATAAGACTACTTGGGGAAGGTCAAGTGGAAATTTGAAATCTATTACAGGATGCTTCAGAATTTAAGATGCAAGACAATGACAACTTAATTCAGGGCTATCCAAAATTACTTTAATCCATAGACTTTTCACGAACTAGTTGGCTCAAGTTTGATAGTCTCATACCCCTACTGAGGCTCATTTTATTCTTCACACTCAAGAATCTGAACATCTCAGAACAAATTACACATTCAGTCTTGTCAGATTCATTTTCAATATAGTCAAGCCTTCTCCAAAAGACCAAGTAATTTGATATAAATACTCTGTCTTTCAAATTGGAAACCAACTAATCTCTCGCATTTCTCAGTAAAATATTTGTTTACATTAATAAAATAACTTGATACTATTTTTTTTTCATGATTCAGACAGTCAAGAGAATAAGAACAAACCCCCAGTTAATTATATTTGTCAACACTGTCATTAGCACAACATGTTCTATTGGAACCAAATATGTGAAGGTTTCCAGATAAAAACTGAAAGATGTGTGGTAAATATTGTAGACTAAGTACACTCATCATTCTCTGCTCTCTCCTGTAAGCCCACTAAAATGACAGAAAAGAAGCAGCAGCAAGAAATAACCCCAGGAAGACTAAGGTACAGAAGGAGATATACAATAGCCAAAAAGTCTACTGTCATTCTGAAATGTCAACAAGTATTTGGAAGACGAAAACCAAGTGGATGAGAGGTAAGTAATTATTAAAACAGGAGACACTTAAAACCTAAAACAGAGAAAGCTGAAACCCATGCAAGTGAGGCTGCCCATGGGAAGCAGCCAATTTATGCAAGTGAATTCCAGGGAGACGTAGGGACTGGGAGTACCAGGTGTTTTAGAACATGGGCATCATGGTAAGACTAAAAACAGGGAGTATTTGAAAATCAGTTTAAAAGAACAGTTAGACCTATTAATTTCCTCCCAACTGTAACCATTTACAAGACTACTCTTTCCAACTTTGATATGATATTTGGAGAACTTGAAAGATTTAGGCTCTGAACACAAGAAGAATGCATCAGTAACTGCTGAAAATGGGGCCACAATTTACTACTGAAAAATGAAGGCTCTTTATATATTCAAGCTGATGATTTCTCCTACATAGACCAGACTCTGGCAACCAAGTTATACTGCCTAGGCCTGTAACCAGAGACTGTTCCTCAGAGAAACCATTCATCCCAAAAGGTATACAGATAGTGAAATCCCTAACAAATTGGTGATCCTGCCAGATGACCCTACAGTGAAGTTCAACAGTCAATAAATTCTGCCCAAACACCAGAGTGTCCAGTTTTCAGTGCTTCAATCTAAAATGAACAGATAGTCAAAGACCATCAAACATTTGAGCAAAGCCTTCAACATAAATGTTAGAAACTTAGAAAACAAAACAGAACAGTAAACTAATACAAAGAAATAGGTACAATACAGGAAATAGAAGTGCAACTTGAAAATGTGTATATGTAATTAATATTCTTGAAGATAATGCTCTGTGACAAAAGCACAGGGTACTATTTTTTAAAAGAGACAATTAGAGAAGAAAAGAAAAATCTTTTGGATGTAGAAATATGACAGTTAAACCTTCAGTGGAAGTTGGGGAGCACAAAATTGAGAAATCTCTCAGAAAGTAGTATGAAAGAAAAAAAAACCCAGATAGTTAATATAGGAAATTCAATTTATAACCAGCAAAAGTTTCAGAAAAAAAAGGTAAAAAGAAAATAGGAGAAATTTGTTTAAAAAAAAATAACATTCCTCTAAACTGAAAGACATACATTAGATACCATAACTGATGAGAAACAACCCCCACCAAGGCATATCAACGTGAGGCTTCTAAGCTCTGGGGATAAAAAATATCCAAAAGGCTTCCAGGGAGAATGATGACCATAAGGAGGAGGAGGACAAGTAAAGGTAGAAGCAAAGACAGAAAATAAGGTTGGTGTTGATTTTCTTAGTTTTCCATTCTAAAATTTCCTCCAAAGTATTAGCCATGTGGTAAGGTAGGAAAAAGGACATTATTTGACAAATACTCAAAACTCTTCTCTCTTGTACTATATCTAAGATGGCTACTCCAAAGTTGGTGGCTAGAGACATATTAAGAAAGGACATGGGAAGCAGGAAAGAATAGTTCTACCTTAATAGAGAGCTAAAGGGACTTCCCAGGAGGACGAGAAGAGGGACAAGCCATCCTGACAACTGCACAAGAGACCAGGACAGCAAGCAGTCCCACTGGACCAGAGCATGAAGGACACCGGAAAAATGTCTCCAAATGAAAGAAAGAAGCTGATGGTAGATTACCTGATATGTCTGGCCTCAGTGAGAAGCATTCTTTTTTTAAAATGAACTTCATATTTAGGCATAATTATAGTTTTCCAGAAAAGTGTGCAAAGATATTTTATAGAGCTCCTATATATTCATCACTTAGTTTTGCCAAAACTAAGAAATCAACTTTAGTACTTTCCAAATAAATAAAGTCTGGACTTTTATTAGATTTCACCAATTTCTCCATTAACATCCCCTTTCTCTTCCAGGACCCAGTCCCAGGCACCACACACACGGCACTGTCAGGTCTCCCGAGTCCCCTCTTGCCTTAGACAGTGTCTGAGGTCCTTCCTTGTCTTTCATACAATGGTCTCAAGGAGTGCCAGCCAGGTAGCTGGGTTTCTCTGATGTTTTTCTCATGATTGGAGTAGGGTCTTCTGAGAGGGGAGCATCTACGTATCTCCCCATCCCCCATTTATTTACTTATTTAATCATTTGTTTGTATCAATGTACAGACTCACTTATATTTATGTTGTACTTGAGGTTATAATCCCACACGACTCAGTGTGTTCCAGTTTGGGCCATTAGAAGACTTTTCCATTATCCTCCTGTGTCCCTCTGACATGACCCCACCCTTCTGCTTTCAGAGTACTTCACTACCTTCTGGTACTACAGGATGCTCCAGGCTAGTCTGGCATTTGCCCTACCCCCCCGCCCCCCGCCCTGCCTAGAGTCGGTCATTTCCCTAAGGAGCACCAATTTCTTTTATTGGAAAAGAGTATTTAGAGAACAGTATCTGGCTGTGCTGGGTGTATTCACTGCATGTGGCACATCTTTGCTTCTAAGCAAGTAAGACACATTTTATAGCTTGTCAGAGGGTTGGTAGCAGGTAAGTAATGTGCACATAGTGAAGAAAACAAACCAGAAGAGACAATTCTTAATTCTAGGTTAAAAAAAATTTTCAAAAGGAAGCAAATATAATTATAATATGGTACCTTGGTATTTTGCTCAGTTATAACAATATTTACATACCCATAATGATGTAAGTGCTTAATATTGCTTCATTTAACCAAAAATATAACATAATCATGTTAAGGATGGGTATACCAGAGGTACTTGTGAGTCTAATTGAAAGCAGGTGGTGTCTGAACACAGATCTTCATCTGCCATAGCAGAAAGACATATAATATCAAAAATGTTAAAAATCAAGAAACAGCAATATATTTTATTTAGAAATATGGATGTAAATGCCAGAAGATACAGCTAAAGTGTTGAAAGTTTTGAATACATAAAAAGGAGGCAAAGGAATCCTGATAACCATGTTTTCAGTGTGAATTTAGAGGGAAGTCTTTATACCACATAAAGGGAGTTAATACAAGAAAAAATAAAATATTTTAATATTCACATCTGTATCTATGTGTGTGAACCAATTTGGCTACTTCTGTATGTTATGATAGGAAAATGCCTATAGATGCCAGATCTTCTGTATATGTGAAAGAATGTCTTCTTTTCTCCCACTTCACAGGTTGGAAATTCTCAAGTAGGAAGAAAGTGAATAGTTCATGAAAGTCACACTGTACTCATCCTCAAATGTCTTGTGTTGCCATATAGAGCTGCTCCCCGATACTAGAAAGGATTTTTGAAGATAAACAAAGCAAAGTGAGGAAAAAGTTAGAACAACCACATAGGCCTATCTGAATATTCAAACAGAAACATATTCCCTAGAGGTGCCTAAGACACAAGCCTTAGTTCTCTAAAAACCTCAGTTTCCTGAGCAATAAATGTGTATAATAACGGCACATAACTCATCAAGAGGCAGTGAAGAGTAAGCAAGGTATTGTCTAAAATACTAAAAATCCTGCCTAAAAAATAGAGATCCATAAATTGTAGCTTGTATTTGTATTCACATCCAAATTGGTATAACCCCTCTCCCACCCCATTAGTATCACTGTTCTTTAAATCAAAAGAATTAGAATAAATGTTAGATTCAGGGAAGCAAAGCACAGTGGGTACCTAGGACGAGCATCATCTAGAACACAGGAACGAAAAGGGCCAAGTAGGCCCAGATCCTCCAATCATTTCCTTTACCCCTCCTCCAATCTATACTCCAGGTCACCTGTCCAAACGAAGCAGATTTAGAAACACAAATATGCATCATGATGGAGAAGCTGAATTTATACCATGGAAGAGCCACACTGAGTGTTTCTTGGAAGGTTCTCCAGTGTTACTTTAGCTCACTGGGTTGGGTTATCTAGCCTTCTTTTATTGGTTCCATTGCATCAGACTCATACCTCATATTTCATGAGTGCCTTCATCTCACTTTCAGGAGAATGGAGATCATCTTTCATCATCTGTATTATAAGATTATTATGCAGATAAAATGAAATAGAGGGGTTAAAAATGGAGCTGTAACAATATGGCTTCTCTCTCACTTACCAACTTTACATCTCCCTGTATGACCCCAGAAGATGACTGGTTAGCCAGAGACAGGTAAGATTCCTCAAGGCAGGAACAACCTAAGACAGGCACAGTAGCAGGGGGGCCATCAGGTGAGAAATTGGGGATCAACAGTGGTGAAGCTTAGAATCTCACTCCCCCTGTTTTGAGAGAAATATTCTGCATCCGTGGATGTTTTAATGCCCTTGTCTAGCTTGGATAAACACATAGACTACAGGCACACACCTGATCATCTACAATTGCTCTCTTACAACACTAAACTGTGTTTTCTACCTTTATCTTGCATCTACCTACCACTTCAGCATTTTATTAAAAATAAAAATAATAATAATAATAATAATGGGAGAAATGTGGTATCCACATATAAATCAAGTATAAAAATCAAACGAATATTCATATTTGACCTGATTGTTTATAGTTCATGATGCGTGATCAAAACTGAAAGTTTCTGTGATGACTGCCCTTGTACTGTTCACCATGTAAGAACTTATTCACTATGTAAGAATTTGTTCACCATGTAAGAACTTGTTCATTATGCTTCAGAAGATTGGAGACTGATGAGAATTAGGCTTGAGATGGATTAATGATTGTGCATTGAGCGTTGACTCCCCTATACAGAATTTTATTGTTAACAACCATTTGATCAATAAATATGAGAGATGCCCTCTCAAAAAAAAAAAAATGGAGCCATAAAATAACACACAAAGAAAGTACACTGCTATTGTAATAAATTTCATTCCTGTTGCCTTAGTTTTCAGAACTTACTTTGGCACTACTTTCATTAATTTCCTCTTTTAATATGTTGCCTCAGGATGTCTAGTGAAGGCCATTACTAGTCTTCCAAAGAAAAAATCTATTGATTATCTTATACCATTTAAGCCCACGGCAAGAAAAAAGTATCTTGACAATACATAGATAAAATTGGTCATGGAATTATTGGAATATAAAGCATTTAGGATATAAAATTATTTTAAAATATTAGAATGTCTAATAGAATGTGTAAATATGAGGCAGTATATACTTAAGAATTGACTGGAAAAATTTCCTGGTAGGACAGCATGAGTTTCAGCCTAATATCAGGTTTTCAAATATTTTAATATATATAGTGAAAGAAAGGGGACATTTTGGAAATGAACAACTGGAAAAGTATTCACAGATGATTCACTGTTATTTCATAAAGCATTCTTTACATCTATTCTTTCCTTCATTCAACAAGTATCTATTGGCTACTGAGAATGTGCCAGGATTTATTTTATCTCCAGGGGATACACTGATAAACTAAGCAAGAAAAGCTCTTGTTCTCATGAAGTTCACATTTATGAGTAAAATGAACAATAAACAAGTAAAAAAAAAATAGATGATTACAACAAAGCACTTTGAAGATAATAAAAACAGGCTAAGGAGATAGAGAAGGCAGGGGAGGGAGAACAATCCCCAGATGGGAAAAATAAATAAATACTGCACATGAAGGCAGGGAAGGCCTCTCTGAGCGGCTGACGTGTCAGCGCACACCCAAATGGCACGAATGCCCTTAACAGCCCTGTGAGAATCCGGGGAAAGAGCTATTGTTCTGTGGGAGTCATTCTGTCCCAAAGGAGTCATAAAAACAAGATTAAAAATTCCATAGAGGAAAATAAAGAAGGATCATGCAAAACACAAAAATGAAAGGGAAATGTGTAAGTGTAATGATCAAAGAGGCTGTAATTCTAATGCTACAGCTAGAGTGGTAGTACAGCCACTAAGACAGCAGGGTTTCAAAAAAGAAGCTTTTTAAATTTTGAGATCTCTGTTTAAGGGGCATTTGACTGAAGATAATTCAGATTAGAAATGAGGTAAAAAGAGGAGCACAAAAAAAAAATAGTGATGAAGGAATACCAGTTGGTTAGCTTAGCCCATCAATGAGTGTTACAGGAAAACAAAGCCCTGAGGAGAATGGCTAAAATCTACCAAGTGTGAAGAACAGCCCCTTGGATGGCTACCATCCATCCTGCTCAGCATTGTTATGCAATGATAAAGATGGAAATGGATGAATGAATACATTAAAACAATATAGGGTTTCTAAATTAACAGAAGTAGTTTCTAAATTAGATTTAGGAAGATGATGAAAATCTTAGGCACCTAAGGAATTAGAATGCTTCTAGACACATTTGATCCAAGTGTCACCCCAAAGAAAGAAATCTGAGAATCCAAAACAATGAAATATCCAATATACAGGATCCAGACAAAGATGGAAATTTTGCCTCTTGCCTCTTAAACTTACTCCTCACTCAGGAAGGGTATACTGAGACCCACATTCACTATATGCATTGCATTACGCATCCTTCTGTTCATCCTCCCTCCACCCCTGCCCTTTGGCTCGTGTTTCGCACAGTGACCCATATTTGATATAAGGCAGAAGCCAAATAAATATTAGCATGTTTTCAGTGTAAAGTGCAAGGACTTTGGAAATGAACCTTAATTTCTTGGGCTGATAAAAAAAAAAGGATACTGGGCCTCTTTCAGAAAAGAAACTTGAAATAAAATATATTTTCCCTTTTCTAGTCACTCACCTCCTTACTGTTCCCCAAGCATATATGATAATCAGATATTCAGTTCATCATCAAGGGTGAGTTGCTATCAATTTATTCAAGTTTGAGGACACTGTTCAGGCCAAATTTACTATAAGGCAGAAATTTGTAGGAAGGTGTATTAGCCGGCTCAGTCTGCCATAACAAAATCCCACAGACTGGATGGCTGAAACAGAAATTTATTTTCTCAGAGTTCTGGAGGCTAGAAGCTCAAGGCCAAGGTGTTGAGGGTTGGTTTCTGGTGGGAACTCTCCTCCTGGCTTATAGATGGCTGTCTTCTTGCTGGGTGGCCACACGGTCTCTTGTGCATGTGTATGTGTGTGGATGTAAAGAGAGAAATCACTGTTATCTCTTCTTTATAAAGACGCCAGGATTTGGACATCACCTTATGACCTCATTTAACTTAACCTCTCTCAGTGTCCTTCTCCAAATAGTCACACTGGGGATTAGCACTTCAACATGGGAATTTGAGGGGGACACATTCAGTCCACATCAGAGTGTTTAAAAAAAAGGATGTGCTGTACTGCAAAGTTCCTCTAAATACAGTGGCTTAAATCAACAATTCTCTATTCTCACAGATTTATGGCTAGACTGATACTGCTGCAAGCTGGACTCAGAGGCCCTGCTGATTTCACCTGGATCATCAGCCACCTGAGGGGTCATCCCAGATGGTGCTGTTGCCTGGGCTGTGACGAGTCAGGTCTGTTCCATGTTACCCTCCTCCTGTGACCAGAGGGTGGCACCTGTCTTGTTCATCTCATGGCAATGGCAGCAACTCAAGAAAACATATCTAATCACACTCAGGGGACTTGCTTGCATCAATCTGTCAACACCCCACTGTCCATATAGGTTGTTTGGCTACACCCAGAATCCAGGTAGAATAATTTCACTATGCTCATAGAAGTGGGGAAAGGGAGTGAATAATTTTTTTAATTAATTTAATCTAGTATTGTACATATAACTTTTTACCACATTCCAATAATGAGAAGCAAGACTGGTATAAACCTTGGTATAGAAATATACTCAACTGAGCATTAGGTTTACAAGTCATTTGGTTCTAGAGCTTAGATATCAGGTGTTGATAAATTACAGTTTAACCCAAATTCTACACTGAGATGTGGGGGCCTCAGCAACTGTTAACTTGTCTTGCTTAATTAATTACACATGCATACCCTTGGCACTTCCCCCAGTCCATACTTAACATTTCTTTAGAATAATCTTAAGAATCCACTGAGATAATATGGAACAGCATTAAGCAATGCTTGATACAAAGTAGGTAGTCAAAGACACAAACTTCAACACTTTGTGTCTACCTGTTATACAAATGTAATTCAAATTGTGTCAAGCATAGCGTTGTTTTTTCTCCTTAATGCCTAGCTTCCAACATTTCAAATTGCAAAACTCCTTTAAGATTTTAAAAGAGGAACACCTGAATACAGTTGAACTGGACTGACAATTCGATCTCATTTTAGTGCCTAAGCAGGACAATAATCCAGAGTTCACCAACTATTGATTTCCCAGAACCTTATTATAAAGCCAGTACCCTTGGGGATCAGCCCCATAGGGATAGGCTGAACTGCAGTCTGCTTTAACCTAACATATGCCACAGACTTGTAACATTCACAAGAAATATGTCAAAAGACCTTTGCCAATTCCCACATGTGTAAATGTCACTATAGCATATAATTTCTCACATAAATCTGTTGAATGTAATGATGCATTTAAATAACTCTTTCAGACCTCTAATGTCAGCTTCTGCATACCTGATGACAAGCTGAGAACAACAGAGCCACACTGCTAGTCAGACACAGTGGTTGATGAAGCCCACTCAAAGCCTCATGTTTTTCCCCTCAGATTGTCCTCAAGGACACGAGTTAATCATGAGCCTCGCACGCGTACAAGTATTGCAAGTCATGAACATCCCAGGTTTCCTGTGACTCATCAAAACCACAAATGTTGAGCCTGTGAATGCCAAGGGACCACTCAGCCATGAGAGGGAATCAGGGGAACACTGCGAGGTAAAACAAACTTGCTAGACTAGGAAAAGAAAGAAAGCACATAAACCCCTTGTGGTGGCACAAAGGAGAAACTGCATTATACTCAAATCAGCCTTTACATGACCAGGTAAGACTGCAGCTGCCGAGTACAAACAGGAACCAATAACCTGAGTAACAAGCTCTGCCATAACAAATATATATCCCATGCTCCCATTAGGCAATGAACAACCATTAGCATATGACCTTCCACTGACAGGTATTCAGGGGAATCCTGCCAATAGGACACTATATGCCGAAGATGATTAAATCAGCATTACAGAGAGATGATCAAAAAAGAGAACTTCTAAACAATTTAATTACAAGTACTACATTTATGGGAAGACAGAGTTTGGAATCTTTTATCACCAGCTATTTGTAAGATGAAATTTCAGATTAGTAGGAAGAAGACAATACCAGATGCTCTTTAATACCAAACAAGCCTGTTGTTCTCTTATAAATGTCCTTACACTTAAATGTTGGGGTTTCACATAAATACTAAACTCTATTAAGTGGTAGTGGTGATGATGATAAATATGATAATGATAGTGACCAATATTTATTGAATGCTTTCTACCTACCAGGATCTATTCTATATGTTAAATAAGAATCATGCCATTTAACCATCACAACAGTTCTGTAAGATCTTACTGTTTCCCCCTCTTGTAAGAAAAGAAAAAGAAGCACAGAACTAGTAATCATACCAGTAAAGACAGAACTCAAAATAAGATGGTTTGACTCCAGAGCCTCAGCTCTTTACAGAAACAGTTTACTGACTATAGTGCTGAAAAGTGATTAATAGCATCAACTAGAATTCAAATCTCACCTTTTTTGGCTTACTTGCTGTGCAACTTTGGATGACTTACATAAAAACTCTAAACATGCATTTGTTCAACAGTAAAATGAATATGAATAAGTATATCTAACATCTGTTAAGCTTCTCATAAAGCTTAGATGAGATAAAGCAATAATTCATACAATAAGTGGAACAAAATTTCAAAAATTTTAACTATTAAAAACTCTAGTAGCTCTTATACAATTCAAGGAAATTTGATATGTCATATGCCACTCTCATTCCTAAGCAATGGTTCATTGATTCTAACATTTAGTTTTATTAAGAGACATAATAAACTGTAGGCTATCATAAAAAATTATAGTTTTTCAACTCTTATTAAAAAGCATAATTTCATACATTTTTCCTTTATTTTTTAAGGTATGATTGATATACACTCTTACGAAGGTTTCACATGAAAAAACAATGTGGTTACTACATACACCCCTGTTATAGTGTCCCCCCATACCCCATTGCATCACTGTCCATCAGTGTCATAAGATGCCACAGCGTCACTATTTGCCTTCTCTGTGCTACACTGTATTCCCTGATTCCCCCCCACACCATGTGTGGCAATCATAAAACCCCTGTATCCCTTCTCCCTCCCTCCCCACCTGCCTTCCCCCACCCCTCCCATTTGGTAACCCTTAATCCCTTCTTGGAGTCTGTGAGTCTGCTGCTGTTTTGTTTCCTTCAGTTTTGCTTCATTGTTATACTGTACAAATGAGGGAAATCATTTGGTACTTGTCTTTCTCTGCTGGACTTATTTCACTGAGCATAATATCCTACAGCTCCATCCATGTTGTTGCAAATTGTAGAATTTCTTTCTTTCTTATGACTGAGTAGTATTCCATTGTGAATATGTCCCACCTCTTCTTTATTCATTCATCTATTGATGGACACTTAGGTTGCTTCCATATCTTAGCTATTGTAAAAAGTGCTGCAATAAACATAGGGGTGCATATGTCTTTTTTAATTTGAGAAATTATATTCTTTGTGTAAATTTATATAAGTAGAATTCCCAGGTCAAATGGTATTTCTATTTTTAGTTTTTTGAGGAAACTCCATATTGCTTTCCACAATGGTTGAATTAGCTTACATTTGCATCAGTAGTGAGGAGGGTTCCCCTTTCTCCACATCCTTGCCAGCATTTGTTTTTCTTGGTCTTTTTGATACTGGCCATCCTAACTGGTATGAGGTGATATCTCATTGTGATTTTTATTTTCATTTCCCTGATAATTAGTGATGTGGAGCATCTTTTCATGTGCCTGTTGACCATCTGAATTTCTTATTTGGAGAATTGTCTCTTCATATCCTCCGTCCATTTTTTAATTGGGTTATTTGCTTTTTGGTGTTGAGGCATGTGACTTTTTATACATTTTGGATGTAAACCCCTTGTCAGATATGTCATTTACAAATATATTCTCCCATACTGTAGGATGCCTTTTATGTTATATTGATGGTGTCCTTTTCAGTACAGAGCTTTTAAATTTGATGTAATCCCATATGTTCATTTTTGCTTTTGTTTTCCTTACTCAAGGAGATGTATTCAGAAAAAAGTTGCTCATGTTTATATTCGGGAGATTTTTGACTATGATATCTTCTAAGAGTTTTATGATTTCATGACTTACATTCAGGTCTTTGATCCATTTCAAGTTTACATTTGTGTATGGGGATAGACAATAATCCAGTTTCATTCTCTTTCATGTAGCTGTACAGTTTTGCCAACAGCAGTTGTTGAAGAGGCTGTCATTCCCTGTGTTATGTCCATGGCTCCTTTATCATATATTAATTGACCATATATACTTGGGTTTATATCAGGGCTCTCTACCCTGTTCCATTGGTCTATGAGTCTGTTCTTGTGCCAGGACCAAATTGTCTTGATCACTGTAGCTTTTAGTAGAGATTGAAAGTGGGGAGCATAATCCCCCTAGCTTTAATCTTCCTTCCCAGGATTGCTTTGGCTATTCGGGGTCTTTTGTGGTTCCATATGAATTTTAGAATTATTTTCTCTAGTTTGTCGAAGAATGCTGTTGGAATGTTGGTAGGGATTGCTTGAAATCTGTAGATTTCTTTAGGCAGGATGGCCATTTTGACAATATTAACTCTTCCTATCCTTGAACATGGGATGTGTTTCCATTTATTGGTATCTTCTTTAATTTCTCTCAGAACTGTCATGTAGTTTCCAGTGTATATATAGGTCTTTCACTCCTTTTGTTAGGTTTTCTTCCTAGGTACTTTATTCTTTTTGATGCAATTGTGAATGGAATTGTTTTCCTCATTTATCTGTCTGTTAGTTCATCATTACTGTATAGGACTGCAACAGATTTCTGTTTATTAATTTTGTATCCTGCAACATTGCTGAATTCAGGTATTAGATCTAATAGTTTTGGAGTGGATTCTTTAGGGGTTTTTATGTACAATATCATTTTACCTGCAAACAGAGACAGTTTAAATTTTTCCTTGCAAATCTGGATGCCTTTTATTTCTCTGTGTTGTCTGATTGATGTGTCGAGGACCTCCAGAACTATGTTGAGTAAAAGTCGAGAGAGTGGGCATCCCTGTCTTGTTCCCGATCTTAAAGGAAAGGCTTTCAGCTTCTTGCTGTTAAGTATGATGTTGGCTGTGGGTTTGTCATATATGGCCTTTATTATGTTGAGGTACTTGCCCTCTATACCCATTTTGTTGAGAGTTTTTATTATGAATGGATGTTGAATTTTGTTGAATGCTTTTTTGGCATCTATGGAGATGATCGTGTGGTTTTTGTCTTTCTTTTCGTTGATGTGGTGAATGATGCTGATAGATTTTCTAGTATTGTACCATCCTTGCATCCCTGGAATAAATCCTACTTGATCACGATGGATGATCTTTTCGATGTATTTTTGAATTCAGTTTGCTAATATTTTGTTGAGTATTTTTGCATCTATGTTCATCAGGGATATTGGTCTGTAATTTTCTTTTTTGTGGGGTCTTTGCCTGGTTTTGGTATTAGGGTGATGCTGGCCTCATAGAATGAGTTTGAAAGTATTCTCTCCTCTTCTACTTTTTGGAAAACTTTAAGGAGGATTGGTATTAGATCTTTACTAAATGTTTGATAAAATTCAATAGTGAAGCCCAACCTGCTGGGCAGAGTGCACCCAGACAATTT
Source organism: Manis javanica (assembly GCF_040802235.1). Lineage (NCBI taxonomy): Eukaryota > Metazoa > Chordata > Mammalia > Pholidota > Manidae > Manis > Manis javanica. The sequence continues at coordinate 120,041,996 of NC_133160.1, read as the reverse complement.
TGTCTACCTGTCCTTTCTCCTGAGCAGTAAGCTCTGTGCAATCCTTGCCCCTTTAGAGCGCTCTCACTGTTAGGAAGTCTCTCAGACTGCCCACCCAGATCAGCCAGATATGAATTCCTGTTTTCCACACACAGCTGGAATCTCCATCCCTCCAGGTATTCCACCTGTCTTAGCTTTCCAACCCCACTAAATCACCAGAGCACCATGCAATATAGGTTTGTGCTCCCAGAGCAGATCTCCAGGGCTAGGTGTTCAGCAGTCCCAGGCCCTCACTCCCTCCCCGCTCTGTTTCTCTTCTTTCCACCAGTGAGCAGGGGTGGGAGAAGGGCTTGAGTCCCACTGGGTCACAGCTTTGGTATATTACCCTGTTCCATGAGTTCTGCTCTTTTCTCCAGGTTTATGCAGGCTGGTGCAGCTTTCTTTCCTGTTACTCTTTCAGGATTAGTGGTATTAATTATATTTTCATATTAAATGTGGTTTTAGGGGGAGGTCTCTGTCTCACCTCTCATGCTGCCATCTTTAATCCAATCAATTTCATACATTTTAATATGAAAACCTGGAAATATTGAAGGTGATGTTATATTTAGAACAATTGCTATGAGTGTAACTAGGTTTCCTCTACCCAAACCTAATTTAACTTTTACATTTCTTTTTTCCTGGACTCAGTTAGAAAGTAGAAATTCTAGGTGAGCTCACCCCTTATAATGATACAAAATTTGAAGAAAAATTATTCAATCGTTTTAAGGATTGTCTTTAAGAAAATTGTGAAATAGCTTAGAATTGTGAAATTATTGTCAGTTAGCTATTAATTCAAAGCGACTTGCCACAACACACGTCGGTTCTCATGGACTTTCCAGGTAGGTAGCCAGAATGACTCTTCTTCAGCCTGTGACATCTGAGGAGGCTCTGCTTTCTCATCCAGGTCTGAGGCTGGCTGGGTTGACTGTGAACACATAAGCTCCCTTTGGGGCTCAGTGTGAAGGACAAACACCGTCTAGAGAAAGTTCTTTTCATGGTCATGTCAGAGGCAGAGCAAGCAGAACACACAAAGCATATTAAAGTCTAGGCCTAGAACTGTTAACATGTCATTTACACCTCACTCCATTGACCAAAACAAGTCATACAGATAAGCTCAAGACTGGGAAGCAGGAAATATGCATTTTCCAGGATGAGGCCCACAGCAGGGTGTGCATGGGAGGATGTGTGAGAAATTGGGGCCAATAATTAAATCCACAAAAAAATAAGAATCTCATTTGGGAAAAGAAAAGCTGACAAGTGGTGATTTTGTTGGAGAAACATGATTTCCTGGTTTCTGCACTCGAGTAATGTTTTTCTGCATCCTAATATGACTACCAGCAACCACCTCCACAGCTTTTATTCCAAGCAACCCTCCTTCAGTGGAAAGGCTTCCTATACTTCCATCTCACCTAGTCAGGTAATAATAATTAATAATGAAGTATTTAACATTATTATTAAGTAAATAATAAATTCGTTATAGACATATTGAGTACTTATTATGTGCCAGGCACTGAATTAAATGCTGTATATGTATCAGCTTATAAAAGCCTTATAACAATGCAGTAAAATAGGAACTGTTTTTATCCCATTAGAAAAAATGAGATTATGGAGGTGCAAGACATTCAGTAACTTATCCAAGACAAGCACATCTAAGTAGCAGAGTCTCAGTTCAAACCATGGTAATCAGACTCCAGAACCTGTTATCAATCAGTCCATAGTGCTGTCCACTCCTACATCTGTTTGGCCAAATTGAGACCCCCAAAATAGAGACCAGAGTTCTTTCTTGTTGTCAATTACCTGTTCATGTCTTGTTCACCTTCTAACCCTGCTGATATTATGTAGGCTAACACCGTAATTACTGCCCTGCAAACCCCTTCAACTCACTCACTTCTTCCTCTCTTTACAGTACTCACCTCTTACAGCCCCGATCTGGATGAAATCCAATTACCATCGTGATTTCTACAACTTCTCTTGAACATCTTAACAATTCAAAGAAACACAATGATACTGTGCAGTATCACACTGAATTTCTGACCTTAAATTAAAACTGGCCCACAATACTCCTTTAAGGTCCAACAATATTCCTCTAGTACTTTATTTTTTTGAGAGCAGAGTGGTGAATAGGAATAGCAATATTGGTAAAAGAGTGGAGCATTTCCTTTCACTGTGACATTGGGCATCCTCTGTGACAAGGACCCATTTTAGGCTCTGAAGAGCGTGACAGGAATCAGAAGACCCTGTCACAGGGTAAGCTTTCCACTTAAGGGGAAATAGCTTGCACATGCTCATGTCTCCCAAGGAAAAAGATATTCACTAAAGACAAAATAAATGGAAATTATGGACATTGTGTGGAGACAGGGCAATGGTAGAAAAGTAAGTAGTGAGACACTTTATTAATATTCCATTATCAGTCCCCATTTAGGCCCTGAACTTTTGCAGAGTCCTCTCCCCCAATGCAGCCAGAAAAGCCTGGTTGGTGGACATAGCTTATAAAGCTTATAACACCCTGTGCAACTTGAGAAAGCAGAGCTGAGGCAAAAACTGGAGAGTTAAATTGGCAGACGAAAGTAGAAATCAGGGGGAAAAATAAATAGAGCTTCTTTGCCTCAGGGAGGCTTTCTCCCTTTGATCGTATCTCCCTCCCCAGCAACAAGATGGGCACCTCCAATTACATTTTCTCATGTCCACCCACAGCAGCGAAATCCACCACCACTGTCACTGTGTTTCCAGCTTAATAATTCATCCTCACATCATTACGGTGGTGAAAAGAGCCTTTTTCGAAAAGGCTTAAACAGTCTAGATTTAGCTCAAATCCCTCCTGAGGTCTGTTGAGTTTCTGGCAGGAAAATCACACAGGAAATAGAGGCACAGAGTCACATTTCTGACTGATTGTGATTAGAAAGTCTCTTTGGGGGTGACCAGGAAAGAAGGGACAAAGGAATCTTTGGGAAAGTCTATGTGGAGAGCAGAAGTGCACACTAACATCCCATGGCTTCCAGGTCATATCTGCCCCTCAAAGCCACCGTCTCCAGAATGCCTTCCAGAGCTAGCTCAGCCCCAAGACTTGCTAGCAGACAGGCACATGGCACGAGAGGTGATTTGTCATGTTTTCCATTCAATACAGGGCCATTCTTGCAAGATCTTTGACAGATGGTCCTCAGCCCACTACCTTCAGGGCCAGGCACCTCAGTAATCATTGCAGGAACCAAAAGAACTCGGTGGGGACACCGAGAGATTGGAGAGAAGCAGAATTTATTAGTGCCAGCACTGGCTCAGTGGATTCCTATCCAAAGGCTGAGCCCCGAGTGCAACAGGGCCATGCCTTTTATGCATTCACTACAAGTTTAGGGGGGAGTCAGCATCCAGGAGCCGTTGCAGTGGGAGCTATTAAGTCACTATAGGTGTATTCAGGATGCTAGTTATATTTTAATCTGTTTCTGTAAAGGTTACTCAGATACCATATTATAAACTAATGGGCTTCCATTACTATGATCAACAAGCTGTTCCATATCATGGAGTCCCGGTGGTGGGGGGAATACATTGTTACATAGTTTCAATCTCAAGCCCCCGAGCACCTTGTGATTCCTCAGCATTCCTGAGGCCTTAACAGAAACTTTTGTCTCCTTGGCTTCCTTGGCCTCCTACCACACTCTGATCTCTCCACTTCATGTGAATGGACTTTATTGAACTTTTCGAAATTGCAATATAATCGACATACAGCATTATATTTGTTTCAGGTATATAATATAATAATTCAATATATGTATAGACCTCTAATACTTTTGCTTTCCCAGCATCAAAAATGACTTATTTCACCAATTTCTTAGTGAAATCCAATTGCCGTATTTTGTCAATTTAAGACAGTTTTTTTTTCAAATTTTAAAATCCCTTAACTTCTATGATTGCTATCAGCCATACAGTAAATTTTGTCATTACATGTTTATGTTGGAACCACAAAAGTATCATTATCAAAACTTGCAAAAGTGGTGTCAATATCTTGAAAGAAAATGACAGAATCAATAGTGAAGCAATCTTTTAACCTCTATAAGTCAAACCCCTGTGGTGCTAGCTGCTGAGCAAGTGGAGAATCACAGATGCTTAACAACTTTCTCAAAATACTAGCTCCACAAAATTTCAAAATCAACTGAAGAGCACAGGTTTTAGTTTTTTTATAGTCTTTTTGGTTTGATTTGTTTTATCTTATTTTAGATTTTTTTCAATACTGTATTACCAGTACTCCAGACAATATTGTTAAGACAAACACAAACATCAACAATCATGAGGCAGAAGTAATTTAGAGGAGTTAGATTCTAAAAGTGACATTTTAAGAATATCTTAATTCATTTATTGCACTTTTTCAATTTATATGTAAGAGAGACATATATAAGATACATGTCTAAATCTGAAAAAACAATTAGTTGGAAATATCATATCACAATTAGCAGTGGTTTTAATTTTTATGGTACTACGTAAGTGATGTACCTTGCATCTGGGCTTTAAAGAAGGAAAAGCTTAATTATTAAAAAATTCTCATAGTTTTCAATACATTGTGATGGCACAAAAAGTGTGTGGTAAAAAGAATATTGGCCCCCAAAGTTGGCTGTGCTCTAACCTCTGGAACCTGTAAATATATTACTTTCCATGGCAACAAGGACTTCACAGATGTAGTTAAGTTAAGAAATCTGAGATAAGAAGTTCATCTGGATTATCTGGGTAGGTCCAGATGCCAAAGCACAGGTTTTGAAGACAGAGGAAGAGACCAGCAGCCAAGGACACAGGAGGCCCCCAGAAGCTGGAAAAGGCAAGGAAGTAGATTCTCCCTACTGATTCCAAAAGGAATACAGTCCCACCCACATCTTGATTTTAGGACTTCTGATCACTAGAACTGAAAGACAATATATTTGCATGTTCTAATCTACTAAATCAGAGACAATTTGCTATAGCAGCAATAAGAAATTAATAAAAGTTCATATGGTTTTAAATATTTGCCAAACTAGTTTGGATACAGAGGTTTTACCAGTGTCTCAGGATAAAATAGCCTGAAGAAGGACCTCTGGGAAATGCTCCAGATGCAGCAGAGCTAATGACTGAGAGCCTAGACTGTGAAGCCAGACTAAGCGGGTTCAAACCTTGGCTCTGCTCCTTCCTAGCTGATTCACTTAACCTATCCTGCATGCTGCAGATTCCTTGTCTGTAAAAACAGGGATGATGGCGGTACCTACCTCAAAGATGTTATGGGAATGAAATGAGTCCACATGCATTAAGAACAGAGCAGTGGATAGCACAACGTTAAGACAGTATGTTTGCTTATAAAAGATAGTGACGCCACAAGAAGTTACTGAGGAATTAGGTAAATAAGGAAATTACATCTAATTATACTCTCAATATTAGATAAATACATAAGTCGAGGACTGTTTGTGAGAGAATTATGACTCAAAGTGAAAGGGTCTTAAGCGTAGTTTAATAGGTCCCTACTAATTAGACACAAAAAACAAAGAATGATTTTTAGGATTTTAATTTGACTCCCACCCCCAAAAAAGAATGCTGACTTCATCAATTCACATTACCCACACACCCCAAAAGCAAACTCCCATTTTAAGAAGCAGCCCTAACTTTGCCTACTTACTTTATCAGTTTAAATCTAAACCTCATGTAACTACTCCCTCTCCCTTATCATTTCAACTAATTAGAAATTGCTCTCTGCCAATTAATATTATCACTTCATCTCCTCTGTTATGTTCCCATAATAGGTCATTTAATATAATGTCACTTTATTCATTCAAATTCAATAAATATTGAAAAGTTTAATGGATATCAAGCATATTAGCACACATTTGGGATAAAAAAATGAATACACTTGGTCCTTGGCCTCTTTTAGGGTTTAAACTAGACTGCAAAGACTTCAGTGAAAGAAAAATTAAGAAACACTTGTCTCAAGTTCATAAATTGTTCTGAAAATTCAAAATGCTCTAAGACGTATCAAATACTAGAACACTCCAATCTAGAAAAATGTATTCTATAACAATATTACTGACTTTAACATATAGGCATTTCACTTTCTCTTTCTTATTTTTTATGCCAAAAATATTTAATGAAAGAAAAGACAAAGCAACTAGCACAGCTACAGGAACAAAGTAATTCTCCTTTTCACTCCTTTTCCTTCTTCTCTCCTAGGTATTGTATTTCTGGCTGTATTTTCCATCACTGTCATCATTATCATCACCACCACCACCATCACAATTACAGTCATCGTTACCCATCATCATCAACCACCATGGAACATCACCTCTGCACCAGCAGGGAACTGCCGACCACAGTCAGGATCTGGATGGATGACCCACAGAACATGCTGCAGGGGCTCTGGTGAAAGCGATTCAGACTTTAGGGGCGGATATACAGGGCCCTCCTCAGTCACTTTGCTTTTTTTCTTACTTTTTCTTGTACTGAGACTCACACAATATATACTTTACTATTAGGCATTTTTAAGTGTACAGTGCAGTGGTGTTAAGTACACTAACTATTACTGTGTAACCATGTCTAACATCTATTCCAGAGTTCTGTTCATCTTTAGTATCTGAACCTTTGTACTCTGTGAACAATCACTCCCCTTTGCCCCCTCCCCCCACCACCTGGCAACCACCATTTTGCTCTCCATTTCTCTTTTATAGATCCCTTTTGCAAAACACACCCCAGCTGCTGGGAGCCACCACTGTACTCTGTTATTATGAGTCAAGTTTTCTAGATGTTTTTTTTTCCTTTTTAGATTCCATAAGTGAGACCATGCAACATTTGTCTTTCTGTGTCTAGGTTATTTCACTTAGTGTAATGTCCTAGGTTCATCCATAGTGTCTCAGATGTGTGTATATGTGTGTGTATGTATGTATTATGAATATCTTAAACAGATACATATACATGTATACATACAACACACATATACACAGCTATATAAGTAAAACTACTAATTAATTTCCTGCAAAAAATATGACTTTAGCTAATCATATATATTGGATAGTAGAATTTGAATGTTTTAATATTTCTATTGGAATTGAGATATGTACTTCTTAACCTAGAAGTAAAACTCCACTTATTTGATTTGAAAATTGCTGGGTACAAAGGAGCAGAGAAAAATCAAGGGTCTTACTAAGGGATTAAAAAAAGACCCTACAACAATCCTGTTATGAGTAAGAATTGGATCTGATGGTAAAGATTAAATCCCTGCTAAATTCTATGCCAAAAATAAAGGTAAGATAGCTGACAGGGCTTTGGAGATATCAATATGGGCTACAGAGATTAGTTATGAAGGCACCTGTAGATATAATGCACCCTAAGGTTTTCCACTTTTCCTTTTTAAAAAAAGTTACATCTACTAATATAGTATGCTCAGCTCTATGGAGTACATGTGTAGTCCAATGCTAGCTCATGGAACAATGGACATTTACTATCTTCCAGTTGTATTTATTCATTTATTATGCATTTACTTTTCAACTGCTATGTGCCAAATAATTTGATAAGCACTAGGAATGTGATAGCCAAAGTGTGCCCCTACTCTGAATGAGAACATATGCCAACAAATAAGATAAAGCAGTTATAAAAAGTATAATGACAGAAGTTTGTGTGGAAATTGTAGAAACACAGGAAGAAGTAAGCAAAAATGAAGAAAGGTGCAAGAGGTCAAGAAATGCTAGACTAGACAAGTCATTATGGACACAGGCAATATTGTAAGATTACTGGAATTCCCCTTAGTTTCCTCCAGCTTAATGGATAGGGCTAGGCCTTCATGTCCACAGGAGATTGGAGGGAAGAGAATGTCTGATCCAAGCTGGGCCAGTCACCTTCTCTCTGCTGTCTCTCAAGAATTTAAACTGAAAGGTACAGCAGTGACATTGGCAACTGGACAAATTAATGGCAAAGAGCAAGTACAAATTTCCAGGAAGCACTGCCCCTGGAATCCCTGATTGCTGACCTTTTGGAAGACTTCCCTGTCAACTACATCAAATTTTCCCTGTATTCCTTGAGATCAGACCCCAGAAAGTTAACCTTTTATAAGAAGTTCTAGATACTTTCAATCAAAAGATGAGGGGAAAGGTAGTTCAGGAAAAATGATATATGATAAAATATAAATGATAAGTATGAGAAAGGAGAATTTAAGTAAAATTCAAATATGTGAAGATGAAAAATAAGATGTTTTCTTTCCAAAGTTGAGTCTAAGAATCTCCTCTCTTCCAGACAAAAGAAAATCCAGTGCCTTCATCTCTTATTTCCTAGTTTTAGAATTCCGCAAAATGTGACTATAAAGCATAGAGAAGATAAAGATACATTGTTCCAATAAGGAAGGTCTATTTCCATGACTCTGAATAAAGAATGTTTATTTTAAAAATTAACTTAGCTGAATTTGGATATCAATAAAATGAAATGTGCCAAATGTTTTACCTTTAATGTCATGTATATTTAACCAATTGTTTATTTCCTACAATGTTACTTACAAAATTAATCTTAGCCCAGGTTAGTATATCAAACATCAGACAGAAAATAATGTAAAAGATAAAAGGGAAAAATGAAAATCTAATAGTACTCAAATTAGGGAATTATATGAATGAAGTGTCATGAAGCACTGTGCTATGTCCCATCATTATTAAAAAATCATTAATAAACAGTGTAGAGTCTGTTAGTAAAAGCATTATGATATATATACACTTTATATGTTTATATAAATATTACATTTTAAATATAATTTTATTATATCCTATAATATTTTATTACATATTTTATAATATGTATATAAATATATCAAAATAATATTTTATAGAGCCTTTGCTCTATAAAAGCCTCTCCCCAAGCTCCTGTTGGTAGAAGGCTCCTGACCACTTCTGATTTGGTGCAACCAGTTCAACCTGATTTTTTGCTGGGAAAAAACAAAACGTTAAAAATTTTATGCCTCAGTTTGTCTTTTAATAATTCATAGGAAAACATTATATATAACATATATGCACATATATATTGTATATATATACGATTATCAAAAACAGAATAAATATGAAACAATACATTTCTGTATTGGAAAGCAAACTGTAGTTTTGAGGTTTTTTCCTCTTTTTTTTTCTCTCCTTCCTTTCTAGTTCACCTCTTTGGAAATGCATGTTTTTGAGCTACTCAGCATTCTTCTAAGCATGAATACTAATAAATTCAGTATTTTTAGTATCTCCTGTAAAGTCTAATTTCTGAGTTTTCAATTGTAATTATATTTATTTTTCATAATGCAAACATATAATAAAAATAACACCCACGGTTCCTAAACATTTTCAAAAATTTTTATGTCACTTGGATTAATAAAAAAATGTGATCATATTAAATGAAAAGAGAAATAAGAAAAAACCCAAAATGTAGCTGTCAGTGTATCTGTAAAGGAAAGAGGTGGCAGGAGAGGAGAACAATGCTCCTTCTCTGATTTTTTTAATCAATCTTTATAATGCCATAATTATTGAATTAAGGAAATGTCAATGAATTTGTTCATTCAAAAATGTACTGAGCACTAACAATCATGAAAATTAGTAAAAAGGATTCAATAATAAATTCTAATGTGGCAGGCTTTAAAAACTATCTAGTGGAATAAATATCAAGCATGCCTAAATCTCCTATTAGCAAATTTTAATACAAGGTTAAAATTTTAAGGGTCATATTGGCATAAAGATATACAGATGAAGGGAACAGAATAAGGGAGTCCACACATAGACAGTTAAATGATCTTCTACAAGTTTGCCAAGACTACACAATGGGGAATGGATAGATGGATAGTCTTTTCAACAAATGGCACTTGGAAAAATGGATATCCACATGCAAGAGAATGAAATTGGACTCTTACTGTATACCATACACAAAAATCAACTCAAAATGGATTAGACTTAAACATAAGACCTGAAACTATAAAATTTCTAAAAGACACGGGTGGGAAACTTAGTAACATTGGTCTTGGCAATGATTTCTTGGGTTTGACACCAAAAACACAGGCAATGAAAGAAAAAGAAGATGAAAGGGATTATGTCAAATTAAAAAGCTTCTGCACAGCAAAGGAAACAATCAACAGAGTGAAAAGGCAACCTATAAAAGGGAAGAAAAATATTTGCAAACCACAATCTGAAAAGGGATTAGTACCCAAAATATATAAGGAGCTCTTATCACTCCATAGCAAAAAAAAAAATCCAATTTAAAAAATGAGTAAGGGATCTGAGAAGACATTTCTCCAAAGACATACAAGTTGCCAGTAGGTATTTAAAAAGATGGTCAACATCACTAATCATCAGGGAAAAGCAAAACAAAATTTCAGTGATATATCACCTCAAATCTGTTAGGATAGGATAGACATTAAAAAAATAAAAACAAAGGAAAAATCAAGTGTTGGAGAGGATATGGAAAAACTGGACCTTTGTTCATTGTTAGTGGAATGCAAAGTGGTACAGCCACTGTGAAAAACAGTGTGGATGTCTCTCAAAGAATTGAAAATAGAACTACTATATGATTCAGCAATCCCACCTCTAGGAATTTATCCAAAATAACTGAAATCAGGATCCTGAAAAGGTAATTTGCACTCTCAAGTTCACTGCAGCATTATTCACAATAGCCAAGAGGTGGAAACAACCTAAATATCCATCAACAGGTTGAATGGCTAAAGGAAATGTGATGTCAAACGTAGTGGAATTTTATTTGGCATTTAAAAAAAAACTGAAATTTTGTCATATGCAACAACATGGATGAGCCTTGAGGACATTATGCTAAGTGAACTAAGCCAGTCACAGGATAAATACTGAATGAATCCACTTAACATGAGGTATCGAAGGTAGTCAAACTCATGGAAATGGGAAGTAGGATGACGTTCGCTTAGGGACTAGGGGGAGGGGAAAATGAAAAGTTGCTGTTCAATGGGTGTAGAGCTGGACTCATGCAGGATGAGGTATTTCTCAAGATCTACTGCACAGCTATGTGCATACAGCAAATAACACTGTATACCTAAACATTTGTTAAGAGGGTAGATTTCATGCTATGTGTTTTTTACTACAATAAAAATATTATAAGGATGAAATGAAATGGCAGGTAGATCATACAAGAAATCAGAAGAAGAAAAAATTATTATGGTTGAGGTTATCAGAAAAAGCTTCAAGCATGAGGTTGAATAGTAAGTCACAGGCTTTAAAAGAGGCAGGATTTGGACATTTAGAGATTATTTGTAAGATTCGTCCAGGTCAAATGTGAGGATTTTTTTGTTTGTTTTTTTTTAATACTATTTTTTAATTTTGTTATCATTAATCTACAATTACATGAAGAACATTATGTTTACTAGGCTCTCCCCTACCCCAAGTCGCCCTCACAAAACCCATTACAGTCACTGTCCATCAGCATAGTAAGATGCTGTAGAATCACTACTTGCCTTCTCTGTGTTGCACAGCCCTCACTGTGCCCCCCACCACATTATACATGCTAATCATAATACCCCCTATCTTCTTCCCCGCCCTTATCCCTCCCTACCAGCCCATTCTCCCCAGTCTCTTTCCCTTTAGTAACTGTTAGTCCATTTTTGGGTTCTGTGATTCTGCTGCTGTTCTGTTACTTCAGTTTTTCCTTTGTTCTTATACTCCACAGATGAGTGAAATCATTTGGTATATGTCTTTCTCTGCTTGGCTTATTTCACTAAGCAAAATACCCTCTAGCTCCATCCACATTGTTGCAAAAGATAGAATCTGTTTTCTTCTTATGGCTGAATAATATTCCATTGTGCATATGTACCACATCTTCTTTATCCATTCATCTACTGATGGACACTTAGGCTGCTTCCACTTTTTGGCTATTGTAAATAGTGCTGCGATAAAAACAGGGGTGCACCTGTCTTTTTCAAACTGGAGTGTTGCATTCTTAGGGTAAATTCCTATAAGTGGGATTCCTGGGTCAAATGATAAGTCTATTTTCAGCATTTTGAGGAACATACTGTTTTCCACAATGTTTGAACTAATTTACATTCCCACAGCAGTGTAGGAGGGTTCCCCTTTCTCCACAACCTTGCCAACATTTGTTGTTGTTTGTCTTTTGGATGGTAGCCATCCTTGCTGGTGTGAGGTGATATATCACTGTGGTTTTAATTTGCATTTCTCTGACAACTAACAATGTGGAGCATCTTTTCATGTGTCTGTTGGCGATCTGAATTTCTTCTTTGGAGAACTGTCTGTTCAGATCCTGTGCCCATTTTCTATTGGATTATTTGTTTTTTGTTTGTTGAGGTGCATGAGCTCTTTATATATTTTGGATGTCAAGCCTTTATCACATCTGTCACTTATGAATATATTCTCCCATACTACTGTAGGGTACCTTTTTGTTCTATTGATAGTGTCCTTTGCTGTACAGAAGTTCTTCAGCTTGATATAGTCCCACTTATTCATTTTTGCTTTTGTTTCCCTTGCCCAGGGAGATATGTTCATGAAGAAGTAGCAAATGTTTATGTCCAAGAGAATTTTGCCTATGTTTCTTTCTAAGAGTTTTATGGTTTCATGACTTACATTCAGGTCTTTGATCCATTTGCAAGTTACATTTGTGTATGGGGTTAGACAGTGATCCAGTTTCATTCTCTTACATGTAGCTGACCAGTTTTGCCAACACCATCTGTTGAAGAGACTGTCATTTCCCCATAGTATGTCCATGGCTCCTTTATCAAATATTAATTGACCATATATCTTTGGGTTAATGTCTGGACTCTCTATTCTGTCCCACTGGTCTATGGCTCTATTCTTATGCCAGTATCAAATTGTCTTGATTACTATAGCTTTGTAGTAGAGCTTGAAGTTGGGGAGTGAGATCCCCCCCACTTTATTATTCCTTCTCAGGATTGCTTTGGCTATTCAGGGTCTTTGGTGTTTCCATATGAAGTTTTGAACTATTTTTTCCAGTTCATTGAAGAATACTGTTGGTAATTTAATAGGGATTGCATCAAATCTGTACATTGCTTTGGGCAGGATGGTCATTTTGACTATATTAATTCTTCCTAGCCAAAAGCATGGGGTGAGTTTCCATTTGTTAGTGTCCTCTTTAATTTCTCTTAAGAGTGTCTTATAGTTTTCAGGGTATAGGTCTTTCACTTCTTTGGTTAGGTTTATTCCTAGGTATTTTATTCTTTCTGATGCAATTGTGAATGGAATTGTTTTCCTGATTTCTCTTTCTATTGGTTCATTGTTAGTGTATAGGAAAGCCACAGATTTCTGTGTGTTAATTTTGTATCCGGCAACTTGGCTGTATTCTGATATCAGTTCTCGTAGTTTTGAACTGGAGTCTTTAGAGATTTTCATATACAATATCATGTCATCTGCAAATAGTGACACTTTAACTTCTTCTTTACCAATCTGGATTCCTTGTATTTCTTTGTTTTGTCTAATTGCCATGGCTAGGACTTCCAGTACTACATTAAATAACAGTGGGGAGAGTGGGCATCCCTGTCTTGTTCCTGATCTCAAAAGAAAAGCTTTGAGCTTCTCGCTGTTCAGTATAATGTTGGCTCTGGGTTTATCATGTATGGTCTTTATTATGTTGAGGTATTTGCCCTCTATACCCATTTTGCTGAGTGTTTTTATCATGAATGGATGTTGAATTTATCAAATGCTTTTTCAGCATCTATGGAGATGATCATGTGGTTTTTGTCCTTCTTTTTGTTGATGTGGTGCATGATGTTGATGGATTTTCGAATGTTGTACCATCCTTGCATCCCTGGGATGAATCCCACTTGGTCATGGTGTATGATCCTTTTGATATATTTTTGAATTCGATTTGCTAATATTTTATTGAGTACTTTTGCATCTACGTTCATCAGGGATATTGGTCTGTAATTTTCTTTTTTGGTGGGGTCTTTGCCTGGTTTTGGTATTAGGGTGATGTTGGCTTCATAGAATGAGTTTGGGAGTCTTCCCTCCTCTCCTATTTTTTGAAAAACTTTAAGGAGAATGGGTATTATGTCTTCTCTGTGTGTCTGATAAAATTCCGAGGTAAATCCATCTGGCCCGGGGGTTTTGTTCTTGGGTAGTTTTTTGATTACCATTTCAATTTCTTTGCTCGTAATTGGTTTGTTTAACTTTTGTGTTTCTTCCTTGGTCAGTCTTGGAAGGTTGTATTTTTCTAGGAAGTTGTCCATTTCTCCTAGGTTTTCCAGCTTGTTGGCATATAGGTTTTCATAGTAGTCTTTAATAATTCTTTGTATTTCTGTGGAGTCTGTCGTAATTTTTCCATTCTCATTTCTGATTCTGTTGATTTGTGTTGATTCTCTTTTTCTCTTAATAAGTTTGGCTAGAGGCTTATCTATTTTGCTTATTTTCTCAAAGAACCAGCTCTTGGTTTCATTGATTTTTCTATTGTCTAATTCTTCTCAGATCTTTATTATGTCCCTCCTTCTGCTGACCTTAGACCTCATTTGTCCTTCTTTTTCCACTTTCGATAATTGTGATGGTAAACTATTCATTTGGGATTGTTCTTCCTTCTTTAAATATGCCTGGATTGCTATATACTTTCCTCTTAAGGCTGCTTTTGCTGCGTCCCACAGAAGTTGGGGCTTTGTGTTGTTGTCATTTATTTCCATATACTGGTGTATCTCCATTTTAATTTGGTTATTGTTCCATTGACTATTTAGAAGCCTGTTGTTAAGTCTCCATGTGTTTGTGAGCCTTTTTGCTTTCTTTGTACAATTTATTTCTAGTTTTATACCTTTGTGGTCTGAAAAGTTGGTTGGTAGAATTTCAATCTTTTGGAATTTACTGAGGCTCTTTTTGTGGCCTAGTATGTGGTCTATTCTGGAGAATGTTCCATGTGCACTTGAGAAGAATGTGAATCCTGTTGCTTTTGGGTGTAGAGTTCTATAGATGTCTATTAGGTCCATCTGATCTACTGTGTTGTTCAGTGCCTCTGTGTCCTTACTTATTTTCTGTCTGGTGGATCTGTCCTTTGGAGTGAATGGTGTGTTGAAGTCTCCTAAAATGAATGCATTGCATTCTATTTCCTCCATTAGTTCTCTTAGTATTTGTTTCACATATGCTGGTGCTCCTGTGTTGGGTGCACATATATTTATAACAGTTATATCCTCTTGTTGGACTGAGCCCTTTATCATTATGTAAAATTCTTCTTTATCTCTTGTTACTTTCTTTATTTTGAAGTCTATTTGTCTGATACTAGTACTGCAACACCTGCTTTTTTCTCCCTGTTGTTTGCATGAAATATCTTTTTCCATCCCTTGACTTTTAGTCTGTGCATGCTTTGGGTTTGAGGTGAGTCACTTGTAAGCAGCATATAGATGGGTCTTGTTTTTTTATCCATTCTGTGACTCTGTGTCTTTTGATTGGTGCATTCAGTCCATTTCCATTAAGGGCGATTATCGATAGGTATGTACTTATTGCCATTTTAGGCTTTAGATTTGTCTTTACCAAAGGTTCCAGGTTACTTTCCTTACTATCTAAGAGTCTAACTTAACTCACATAGTATGCTGTTATAAACACAATCTAAAGGTTCTTTTCTATTTCTCCTCCTTTTTCTTCCTCCTTCATTCTTTATATATTAGGTATGAAATTCCATACTTTTTGTCTATCCTTTGATTGACTTTGGGGATAGTCAATTTAATTTTTCATTTGCCTTGCAATCAGCTGCTCCACCCTCCCTACAGTGGTTTTATTACCTCTGGTGACAGCTATCCAACCCTAGGAACACTTCCATCTATAGCAGTCCCTCCAAAATAAACTGCAGAGATGGTTTGTGGGAGGTAAACTCTCTCAGCTTTTGCTTATCTGGAAATTGTTTAATCCCTCCTTAAAATTTAAATGATAATCTTGCCAGGTAAAGTAATCTTGGTTCCAGGCCCTTCTGCTTCATGGCATTAAATACATCATGCCTCTCCCTTCTGGCCTGTGAGGTTTCTGCTGAGAAGTCTGATGTTAGCCTGATGGGCTATCCTTTGTATGTGATCTTATTTCTGCCTCTGGCTGCTTTTAACAGTCTGTCCTTATCCTTGATCTTTCCCATTTTAATTACTATGTGTCTTGGTGTTGTCTTCCTTGGGTCCCTTGTGTTGGGAGATTTGTGGATCTCCATGGCCTGAGAGACTATGTTCTTCCCCAGATTGGGGAACTTTTCAGCAACTACCTCCTCAAAGACACTTTCTATGCCTTTCTCTCTCTCTCTTCTTCTTCTTCTGGTATCCCTGTAATGTGGATATTATTCTACTTGGATTGGTCACACAGTTCTCTCTATTCTTTCATTTTTAGAGATCCTTTTTTCTCTCTGTGCCTCAACTTCTTTGTATTCCTCTTCTCTAGTTTCTATTTCATTTATTGTCTCCTCCACCATATCCAACCTGCTTTTAATACCCTCCATCGTGGTCTTCAATGATTGGATCTCCGACCTGAATTCATTCCTGAGTTCTTGGATGTCTTTCCATATCTCCATTAGAATGTTGATGATTTTTATTTTGAACTCCCTTTCAGGAAGAGTCACGAGGTCCATATCATTTAAATCTTTCTCGGGAGTTGTATTAATAATTTTACTCTGGACAAGGTTTCTTTGGCATTTCATGTTTGTATATGGCGCCCTCTAGTGTCCAGAAGCCCTATTCTGGAGCTGCTCAGCACCTGAAGCAACATCAGGGGTCGCAGGGGAGCGGTACTGGTACCTGGGGGGAGGTAAGAGCTCTTCCCCACCTCCCGGCTGCTGTGCCTGTCTCCACTGCCTGAGCCAATGGGCCAGGCACACAGGTATAAGTTTTTGTCCCAGAGCAGCTGCATATGGATCCCTGCTTTCCACAAGCAGCCACAATCCCAGTCTCCCCAGGAACTCTGCCTGTATTAACTTTCCAACCCGGTAGTCATGCGAATCTCATGAAAGCACCATGAAATGTAGGTTTGTGCTCCCAGAGCAGATCTCCGGAGCTAGGTATTAAGCAGTCCCAGGCCTTACACTCCCTCCCTGCTCCAATATTCTTCCTCCTGCTGTTGAGCTGGGGTGGGGGAAGGGCTTGGGTCCCGCAGAGCCACAGCTCTGGTACATTACCACGTTCAGTGAGGTCTGCTCTTTTCTCCAGGTGTATGAAGTCTGATGCCATTCTCTTTCCTGTTGCTCTCTCAGGATTAGTTGTGCCAATTAAATTTTCTAATTGTATCCAGTTTTAGGAGGAAGCCTCTGTCTCTCCTCTCATGCTGCCATCTTTAATCCCATCCAAATGTGAGTTTTTATAAAGCAAAAAATTATACAGATCATAACATTTCTAATGTCCTTCTCTCCTACAGATTCATTGAAGACATTACTAATTATAAATCACAGGTGTACTTACAGGTGTAGTAGAGTAGATGCTGGAAAAATATGAAAAAAAGTATAAAATACTTTTTTGCCTTAAACAACTTCTTTTATCTAAGTTAAGAACACAAATCTAAGTCATGCAAAGCAATAACAATATGACCAAATAATTTATATAAGGTTCAAATGAATATGTGACTTTAGTGAAGGAAGAAGCCCAGGAGGGCTGATTTAATGGAGGAAGGTTAGTCAGAGAGTCAGGGAAGATTAGTGGATAAGGAAACATGTTCTGAAATTAGAATGAGTTGTGTTCACATCCCTATTGTGTAATTAACTGATGATCTTGGGCAAGTAACTTAACTGCTTGGGGTTTCTGACTTTATAAAATTGTGAGTTTTGTGGGAAAATGTATATGAAGCCCTAAAATTGTACCTGGCACATTGTAGGAACTCAACATAGAGCATCTCCTTTCCCTTTCCTTTCTCCATGGCTGAGTAAGAAAAATCAGAAAAAGAATGAGAAAAATCACTTGTAATTCTATATCACAAAATAAATACACTTAGATTTTGTTCTCTGTGAGAGAGATCCTACTTTATCACCTGATAATATAAAGACTGTTTATCCACATATTAATAAACTTTTTAGAGTTGCATTATTTTTAGTGATTATCCAATTGTCCATTCAAGATTCAATATACATCCATTTAACAAGTATTTATGGAATGTCCCATATGTGCTGGACACTGTTCTGAACACTCAGAATAGAGCAGCTGGCAAGACAGAAAAAAATCCTTGCTGTTGCCAATAGTTCAAAATCATGATTGCTTCTAATATTTCATTATTGTAAACCACAAAATAACAAATGTCTTCATACATAGAGTATTACAAAGATCTCTGTTTATTTTCTTAAGAAAGAGTCCTGGAAATAGAAATAAAAATATAGCAAACACAATTTCTAGACAAGCTGAGCCAATTTTACTTTGACCAACAACACGTGAGAGTGCTCAATTAATCACACTCCTGGTAGAGTATTTTTTCATCAATTTGATTGTGTGTCTCTCTCTATACATATGAATACACACACACACACACATACATACACATATTCCATCATCATCATCATTCAACAAAAAATATCTAGGCTTATAAAATTACACTAACTGTAAATCATGTTGTCAAATAAGCCAATGCCCTGAGAGATCAAAGGCTACATCAGTTGCATGTGAGTCAACACTATAAATCAGCAGACAAGACATGGGTTGGGCATCTTATAGTAAGCTGGCTAGAAGATCTTTGGGATGACTTGGCATAAAGGAATTTAATCAAAAGCTTAGCCAAGTCTTTAGAATTTGATATTAAAAATATGGAGAGAATTTATCAGTTTTATCAATTAAAATTAAAGAGATATGTAGAAAGAGATCATGATATGTAAAATTAAAGAGATATGAAATTATGTTTTCTAGCTTTATCTTGCATCTACCTACCACTTCAGCATTTTATTTAAAATAATAATAATAATAATAAGGGAGAAATGTGGGATTCACATATAAATCAAGTATAAAAATCAAACGAATAATCAGATCTGACTTGATTGTTTATAGTTCATGATGAGTGATCAAAACGGAAAGTTTCTGTGATATGACTGCCCTTGCACTGTTCACCATGTAAGAACTCATTCACTATGTAAGAACTTGTTCACCACGTAAGAACTTGTTCTTTATGCTTCAGAAGATTGGAGATTGTTGAGAATTAGGCTTGGGGTTGATTAATGATTGTGCATTGAGTCCCCTATACAGAATTTTATTGTTGTTAACAACCATTTGATCAATAAATATGAGAGATGCCCTCTCAAAAAAAAAATTAAAGAGATACGTAAAAAGGTCATGCTGAAAACAAACCTATTTAGGAAACAAAACCTTTGAACTAGTAGAAGCTATGAAGTAAAAAATGAGTATAGAGGGTACCTGTACAAAAGCAAGAATTAGATATGAGAAAAAATTAAACAGCTTTGCAAAGCAAATTAGAGTTACTGTGAAAGACCTAGACAGTCACATGAGAGGCACCAAGAAAAGAGCCCAGAACAATCGCATTGAAGGCAGAGCTGGTTCCAAATTCTCCTTGCCCCTCCTCACTGGCCCGCCAGACGGAGTCAGCTGGAGTCCCAGAGGTGGAGTTAAACACAATGCACTGAAGAAGAGCTAGGATGCAATTGGCAAGATAGCACTAGAAACAATGCAAAAGGCAGAGAGAAAGGCTGTTCAGAGACTCAACAAATGAAAACACTTAGCTTAGCCCTGGAGCGGAACTGCGGTTTGTGTCCTTTCCATAACTGCATTCTTTGAAGTTACCTGAACATCCTTACTCCTTGCAACTTCGAAATGAAGGAAAACAATAGTGCTTTACCATTAGAAAATATTTTTGCCTAGAATATATATTCTAAACTCCCAAAAATCTTGTGTAATGTTCAGAGCATTTATTCCTGTCTGGTTTATTTTTATTCTGTTTTACAGATAGGTGCTCAGAGAGATTAAATAATTCATTCCATAAGGTCTTCTGATACTAAATCATCTCCATTCAGGAAAAATATATTAAGAAATAATAAAGTAGCAAAAATCACATCAATGGGAGCACACACACACAAAATACAAAGATACAATCAAATGTTCATTTAAGAAATATGTACATCTTATAAATATATGCCTGGTAGCCACATCAAGGATAAACTGAAGGAAGACAAATCGAGCAGGTAGGTAAGAGGAGGCTCTCATAGAAGCCAAGGAGTTCCTCATGTAGGACTGATTTAAGATAACACAAGTCAAACTATTCTGAATAAGAAGACGCAAATCGAAAAAGACATTCAACAATGTATCAGATCAGGAGGCAATCACCAATTGGATGTATAGAGTGATGTTATTAAAAGGGATGATAAATTGACTTTCAGGTATTTTTGGCACTTGGGAGCCATTAATTGAATATTGAATATAAAAACAGAACAGATAAAGCAGCTGAGAAATAGAAGGAAAACCAGGAGACAGTAATGCCAGGGGCCCAGAAAAATTTTTAAAAAAAGGAATGACCACAATGTCAAATGGCAAAGTAATGTCAAAATGACCAGCATGTGTCTATGAGATTTGGCAATTAGAGCATCGGTGACCTGTGCCACAGCTATGTCAGTGGAGCAGTGGAGACAGATGGCAGAGAGCAGCTGGTGGAGGGACTAAAAATGGGAAACAAGGGGAGGAAACTGAAAGCCTAGAGACTTTTTCCTTACACCTTGTTAGTGATATCTTGCAAAAGTTATCTATATTGGGAAAATATTAGGGTATTCAAGATTCAGCTAGTCATTTGGGATCATTTAATTATAATGAGAGCAAAATATGCAGCACATAGAACCCTTCACTAGATGAAGGGCATCAAATTTCAATATGAATTGTCCCTGCTAGACTATAAATTTTAAAACACCAGCGATTGTTCCCATCTTGTTACCCACAGTACCAAAGCCTGGAAATTGTTAACTATGCAAGACAACAATTTTCTCATCTCCATTTTTGTTTTCTTATCATTCCAGTAGAAATTCCACCCCTTCTTCAAAGGTTCAGAGAATGCAATGCCAACCAGGGCATGAAGCATTTTCAAGTCCCAGGGTGTCTCTCTTCCTGCCTCCCTTGCCCCCCTCCTTGCTTCTCTCTCTCTTCTGTACTTCCAGCAGGATAGAATGTGTTCTATCTATACACATACTATCATATAGTTACTTTTATATACCTGTATGTATCTGACTAGGATATCTATCACTCATGTTCCACCACAGTAGCAAAAACTCTGCAGGCAATAAGAGGATTTAGAGATTTATTTACTTCAGGGATAAACAAACATGCATGTGTCTCACACCAGAGCCTGTCTTGGCCTCCTTCCTCCTGCAAGCCTCTAGCCTCCAATTTCAGTGGTGCAGGTTTCCTGCAGACCTAGTCTACTTTATCACAAAGTTGTATTTGAAGCTCTCCCAGGATTTGAAGAAGCTAAAGGAGGTGATTTAGCAAGACCTGGTGGTGAGCCTGCAGGTATCTACAATGAGCGTGAAGGGCCACCGTGCTTGTGCCTACACCAACTTCCTATAAGTGTATGCACAGCTGCTGCTTCTCTTCCATTTTCCAAAACTCACACAGTTCCCTTGGGTGAAGTCCAGCCCAGAACCATGGAGAGAAAAGAATTCTGGAAAAATAGTCCCAGATTATATAAGTGTACACATTGTGAAGCTACCACAGTTTACCTTTATTAACCTGACATCACACATATCTCTTTTAGCCATACTTAACTTCCAAATAAAAGCAATAGCAAAATTCTATATTCACTTAACATGATGCAGTTATCCCTTGTATAACAAAAACATACTAACTCTCCCCCCAGGAAAGAATGCAAAGTCACTCTATTCACCTTTGGATAATGCTTATTTATCATCCAGCTAAGTCATATCTTCCTTGATACCCTATAAATTAAATACTAAGATATGAGGTTAACTATTATTATCACCTGTATGTTGGATTATAGAGGAATGAAAGGAAATATATTTATTTTAAAATGAGGAAGAAATAATTGTGATTATTACAATCCTGATTTGGCAACTCGGTACATAACAGTTGGTATCCATGTCTTTCTTGCATCACCTATTTCATGTATGCTTTGCTCTCAGTAAGCACTTTGGTCAATGGGGTCATCCAAACATTCATTCCTGAGGGGTCAGGGCCATTAGTTGTCCTGTCTGGAGAGGACTGTTGTAATTTCTTTCCCATTGAACTTAATCACAGAAATTGAAAGTATTAAGAAGTACTCCAGAGGATTTCCTCACTCCAGAGACTCCTCCTTAACTTATCGGTCAGTAGCAAGGCAATTTCCCTACTACTGTCAGGATCAGTCATCATACCCACTGGAGTAACCCTCCTAATTGCCTGTTGATTCACAAATATGAAGAGCCCAGGGGGAAGATATCAACTTCTAGATTAATGGAACCATTCCTGTAACCCCTGGTGGATGCATTTCTCTCTTGGGAACTAGAACTTCTAGACCAAGAGGGTCCAGAGTTAAGGGAAGAGAAAGAGAAATTTCATTAACTTATCACTTAAAATAATACAATAACTTACTCATATTTCCACCTCTTGATTCCTGTACCCATGAATTCTGCTATGGGAGAAACACCACCATATACTAATGGCTTAGAGTATATACACATCCTGATGGCCATTACCCCAACTCACAAAGTGGTGCTCACTCTGGCACCAAAACTGAGTCTTCAAAATGCTACCTCACATATTTCCCAAACCAGATACCTCCAGGTGATGAGGAACATGTTAAGACTAGTAAACTACATAATCATAAGTCCATTGTAACATTTTATTTGTTTCAAAATGAGTCTCTTGGCCAGAAGAAACATTGTGGGGAATGCACAACAGTGACTAAGCAGCTGTAGATCCCTGTGTAGTGGTTTTGAGGAACAGTTGAGGAAAGAGAATGAATATCCACATATGTCTATTCCAATGAGAACAAATCCCAGTCCTTTCCATTTGGGGAAGTGCTTCAATGTAACCAATCTTCCATAGTTGGTTGGCTGAGCACCACATAAAATGGTGCCATATTGGGGGCTGAGTGTGGGTCTCTGCTATTGACAGATTGGATATCCAGTAGTGGATGTAGCCATTTGTCCTTGGTAACAGGAAGTACATTTGTTGGGTTTATGCATAACCTTCATTCCCCCCACCATTGAGAATTTGTGAGCCCATTGAGTAAGGACAAGAATGGCTGGGGACAGAATGTACCATCTTGTCCATTTATTATTAAGCTCCACCTCTGCTGAGGTTACTCTCTTATGAAGATTCACACTGGATGCAAATGACTTTCCACTCAGTGCCCTTTCAGAAATTTCTATCAGCATACCTCTAGTCCTTAGCATTTTGTCATTCAATTTTGAATTGTGTTCCTTCTAAGTTACTGACCATACAATCTAACCAATAGGTACTGCTGAAGCAGTGCTCTGCCTATTTCTCCCTCAAGGTTTAAAGTTCTGCTGACTATGGAGATTTCTTTTCATACTGTTCTTCGGAGTCATCTCAGAGTAGAATTGTAGTCAATAACTGTCTACTTTTGGGAAGAACTAGTACATTGTTTAGAGTCAGATATAAATTTTTCAAACTCCTTTAAGCCTGATAGCACAATATAAAATACAGCATCTTGTTTGTGGAAGTCACTCAACAAGTAATTGTTAATCTGAACTTAAAATGCCTCACTGTAATTAATGATTTTGGTGGTCTCTTAGAATAAAAAAACTGAGCAGCTAAGGAAAATGAATGGGACAACCTTTAGTTCGTTTGAATTTTGAATGATTTGAATATATTGTTTATTTTTAATTTTTTTAATTAGGGACATTGCTAATTTCCTTAAAAGTTTTCCTTCATGGTTAAAAGTTTTAAAATGTACTTTATTTGTGTTTCAACTGCTTTGTATTAGAACTTTTATATTCAGTATCGATAGAATGGAGACTGACTTTCCTTTTTATTTCTTGGAGAAAATTTGCACAGCTTTAAAGTAAGCCAGGCTTACATAATACATGCATTAACCTTTTGAAAAAATGTCATTATGCATGCATGTTCATATAGTGCCAGTGAATATCAGATGCTATTCAAATCCACTCTGCCATTTCTAATCATGTCAAACAAACTTCTTCCAGCTTCGTTCACTCAACAATTAATTGTTTTACAGACATTAAATATGGCTTCAGAGAAGAGCTACACTGTAAGAGTTTGAAATAGTAGCTACCTTTCTTCTTACTAAAGAAAATTACAGAAAATGTGCTTGTCAATTCTCCTACAGACTGTAGGGATGAGCATTACTTTCAGTCATGTCACCCTTTGCATCAGATTTCTCTGATTGTTCTGTACATGTTTTCTTCATGTTGATTTAGAGTTCTCATATTAGCACTTCTCAAGTTTCTCAAGTACACTCTTTGAATGAATGAATGGTAAGGTTCCCTCTGAAAATTATGATCAAGTCTTAGTTCTCACCATAACTTATTAATAGCATCTGACAGATTTGATTACTTCCTCCTTAAAACGCTTTTCACACTCAGCTCTTTTGGCACTCTGTTTACATTACTGCCTGCCTCTTCCCAGGCTCTTTCGCTGAATTCTCCTCATATCCACATCCTCTAAATATTGAAATCTCACAACCTTGGTCTTTTCTTCTTTATCTACTTTTATTCCTAGATGATATCTTATCTCTTGATTTTAAATACTTTCAATTCACTAATTCCCAGATGTATTCCATTCCAGAACTCTACCCCAAGTTTCAGACTCATATCTAACTACTAATTCAACATTTCTACTTGGATGTCTGATAGATATCTGAAACTTTACATGTCAAAACTCAATTCCTGATTCCCGAACACCCCTAAAGTTCTTGATACCACAGTCTTTCATTTTGGAAAGTGATCACTCTATCCATCTATTTAATTGGGCCAAAATCCTTGACACCTTTATTTCACACCCATAGCACTTATCACCTACTCATCCCTAAAGTCTCTCAACTGCTTCTCTCTCACCTCTCCCACAACCCTCCTGATTTAAACCAACATCACATCTCAACCTGCATCATTAAAAGAGCTGGTCTTTTGTTTTATATCCTAGCCCACCATGTAGCTTCCAGAGTGATCACTAATAATTACGTCTGATCCTGTCACTTAGTCCTTAAAGTCTTTCAGTGAGACTAATATTATTACTATTATTGTTACCATCATTGAAATTACAAGACTTGTCCCTTAATGAATTCATAATGCAGGATAAAATGGGGTATGAGATTAAATAAATTACAATTACTGTGGTGGTAAAAGAAGGAAAAGAATGATTCTTGGAGGGAGAGAGAGCAGCAATGATGTTATGCTCAGTCTAGATCTTGAATAATAGATAATAGAAGGCTCTCAAAGCAAATCTATAAAGGAAAATAGCATGTGCAGAGGAAAGAGTATAGGAGGAAAGCCAATCTATTTGAGAAACTGCAAGACATTCATTAGGGTTGGTCCTCTGGGTTTAAGGTAGAGGAATGGTGAGAAGAGTGGATAAATAAGTAGACATCATAAAATGATGTTTTTGTGTCACAGAAAGGAGTCTGGACTGTAGTCTTCAAGTTATACGAAGCCATTGAAATATTTTAAACTTTAGAATGACATGGTCATACCACCAACTTTTAAAAATGATTCTGGGTAGATTTATTAGAAAGGGGGAAATAAGGAAGCTCCTGAAATAATATAGATATAAATATGTTAAAAATTTGCCCAAGAAAATGAGTGAAAAGAGTCAATATGGATAAGAGATCGGAAAGAGACTAAGCAAGCATAATGCTCAGGTCATTTTAAGCAAAGGGAAAATGGGCAATTTAGGATGATTCCCAGACTTCCAGGTTAAGAATGTAGAAATATTTTGATATTTTGTAAATGAGAAGTGACATAAGTTGAAAATGAAGTTAAATACATGATTTAGAGAAAATGTTCTATGTTTAAGATAAATACTCAGTCTTAAACTGCTTAATATGGTTGTAGTATATTCCAGGGGAAAGTTCGATAAGGCGAGGCAATTTAGGAAAAAAATATGAATTACAGGCGAAAATTTGGAGATAATAAATATATGTGTGACCATTTAACCCATGAATATAAAATTACTGCCTGCTTCTACCCAGGCTCTTTTGCTAAATTCTCCTCTTATCCACATCCTCTAAATATTGAAATCTCATAAATTTGGAGCCTGTAAATACATGAATTCAGGAAAACCATACTGCCCAGGGAGAATCCACAGCATGGGGACGGGTTAACACCATTCCCAAACCAAGATCCAAAACACTTGCACTGAAGAGTCAGATGGAGGGAAAGTAGCCTGAGAAGAGTAGAAACCAGAGTTAAGGAGTCAGGGGGAGAATCAGGCGTGTAAAGCACAAAAGAGGGAAAGAGGGAAAGCAAAAAGTGATTGGTCCACAGTGCCGCATCCCATGGAAAATCAAGAGATTGATAGGTAATGTGTGGTAGTTGATAATTTGCTAACCATCACACAACCACTTTACACCATTTAGTAGAAATTGATCTTCACTAGATCAATGGGAGAACGATTTTCTTTCCATTTACTGAATATGCATTTCCATGTCTCTTTTAGAACAAAGTACTTTCTCTCATCATTGAAAGTCTTTAGTTCCTAAGATGAGTGGAGTTTTTCCCCATTTCCCTTTACCAATAAAATCCTGCAACTCAACAAACATGTCAAATTTTCAAACATTAATTTTAATAATCTTTAATTGGATATATATGTATTGTCCTTCAAAGTCTTTCATGTCTTCTGTAGAAATGACAGCACTGTTACATTTTACTTTGCAACTTCATGAAAAGATTTAGACTTTATAGAAGCTTCCATTGGCCACACTTGGAGTCATGGCCTTTATCCCTCCTTGTTTGCAACTTACTCATTTTATAAGCCAAAGAGAAAGCATAAGATGAAAGTGAGCAAGATAAAAGAGGATAATAAAAGAAGTGAAGCTGAAAAAGGTGGCTTCCAGAACTCCTGTGAACAATAAGAGGACTTCATTCATAACAAGAAGGCACTTTGCTGGAAGCAATCTTTCAAGAATGTAGTAAGGTGCATAACCTTGGAAAAATAAGGTGAAGTCAAAGTACTACAGAGAGCAGTTATTTTCCTCCAACCCTAGTATGTGAGACAAACTTTTCTTCCTTTTTTTGCAATGCCCAGTGGTGAAGTGACAATAGATTTTCTGAACTAGCCCAAAGTTTCCATCATAAAAATAGGAAAGAGTGCAATCTGAATTTTTAAAAAAGAGGGAAACTAAGCAAAAACCATGGCCATGGAAGTGTTTAGATTAGCAGAATACTCACTCCTTTTAAAAAGGTGAGAACAGCACAACAGCTTTTAGATACTCCTAAACCACACTGTCCTCACACAGAACATCTGGTAACTTTCAATTGCAAATTCCCAAAGGATTACACACTTATTAGATTCTTATTAAAATTAATAGGAGGCCTGGAAGGCATGACAATAGGAGGCCTGGAAGGCATGACAGTATTAGAAAGGAAATGACAATTTCCTTTATCAGGAAAATAAAATCAACTGAGATAATAAAGCTACTTTCTATGGTAAGAAAATCAAGGGCAAATATTATATACAGGACGTTGACTTTATCCCTGAAGAACATTGTTCCTTTCCATGCTGTATTCACACACCAATTATTTACCTGCAATGCAATGTCACAGATACTAAAGATAAATATTTCTGTATGACAAAAACAGATATTACCTCAAGTCCCAAATTCTAATTCTTTCCTTTCATATTTTCACTTATTCTATAACTAAACGGTTTAAGTGACTGAAATATCATTTTACATATTGTGTCACTGTCACAATATAATAAATGTCACCTTAAAAAAGATCACCTTTCATGTAGCTTTATTCTCCATTTAGGACATCTCAGTTCTGCTTAATCAATTTATTTACAAATTGAGGTTCTTGGTTGTCTTGATTTCATTGTTTTTCCATATAATTTTGTACCCTTATATTAACTCTGATGCTTGTGCATTCACTGCCTCTCTTTATCCTCTGTATCTCTGTACAACTGTCTATGAGATGTCTCTTACTCAGTGTGTTTCTCAGATACGTTTGTATAGATCAGTTTTGTTTTCCTTCTGTGTGTGTTGTATGTGGCTACTGTATTTATGTATTTCTATTATGTTTGTGTGATGGGGTATAACTTTCATTTTTCTATGAGGTAAAATTCACTTTGTACAAAATTCACCATTTTTACTAGTTTAATTCAGGGGCTTTTTGTATATTCACAATGTTGTGCAACCATCACTATTTAAGTCCAAAACATTTTCATTATTCCAAAAAAAAATACAGTGACCATTAGGCACCACTCCCCATTTCCCCATCACACCAGCTACTGGCAACCGCTAATCTTGTCTCTGAATTTGCCTATTCTGGACATTTCATATAAATGGAATCATATGACATTAGGCTTTTTGTGTCTGGCTTCTTTCATTTAGCATAATATTTTCAAAGTTCATCCATGTTGTAGCATGTATCAGTACTTTATTCCTTTTCATTTTTTTTCAATTTTGATATCATTAATGTACAATTACTTGAACATTATGGTTACTAGACTCCCCCTATTATCAAGACCCCCCCACACACCCCATTACAGTCACTGTCCATCAGCGTAGTAAGATGCTATAGAATCATTACTTGTCTTCTCTGTATGTACTGCCTTCCCAGTGTCCCCACCCCCCTAAATTATGTGTTCTAATCACAATGCCCTGTTTTCCCCCTTATCCCTCCCTTCCCACCATCTCCCCAGTTCCTTTCCCTTTGGTAACTGTTAGTCCATTCTTGGGTTCTGTGAGTCTGCTGCTGTTTTGTTTCTTCAGTTTTTTTCTTTGTTGTTATATTCCACAAATGAGGGAAATCATTTGGTACTTGTCTTTCTCCTCCTGGCTTATTTCACTGAGCATAATACCCTCTAGCTCCATCCATGTTGTTGCAAATGGTAGGATTTGTTTTCTTCTTATGGCTGAGTAATATTCCATTGTGTATATGTACCACATCTTCTTTATCCATTCATCTACTGATGGACACTTAGGTTGCTTCCATTACTTGGCTATTGTAAATAGTGCTGCAATAAACATAGAAGTGCTTATGTCTTTTTCAGACTGGGCTGCTGCATTCTTAGGGTAAATTCCTAAGAGTGGAATTCCTGGATCAAATGGTATTTCTATTTAGAGTTTTTTGAAGAACTGCCATACTGCTTTCCACAATGGTTGAACTAGCTTACATTCCCACCAGCAGTGTAGGAGGGTTTCCCCTTTCTCCATATCCTCAGCAGCATTTGTTGTTGTTTGTCTTTTGGATGTTGGCCATCCTAACTGGTATGAGGTGATATCTCATTATGGTTTTAATTTGCATTTCCCTGATGATTAGTGATATGGAGCATCTTTTCATGTGTCTGTTGGCCATCTGAATTTCTTCTTTGGAGAAGTATCTGTTCAGATCCTGTGCCCATTTTTTTAATTGGATTATTTGCTTTTTGTTTGTTGAGGTGCATGAGCTCTTTATATATTTTGGATGTCAACCCTTTATGGATGTGTCATTTATGAATATATTCTCCCATACCATAAGATGTCTTTTTGTTCTACTGATGGTATCCTTTGCTGTACAGAAGCTTTTTAGTTTGATACAGTCCCACTTGTTCATTTTTGCTTTTGTTTCCCTTGCCCAGGGAGATATGTTCATGAAGAAGTTGCTCATATTTATGTCTAAGATATTTTTGCCTATATTTTTTTCTAAGAGTTTTGTGATTTCATGACTTACATTCAGGTCTTTGATCCATTTTGAGTTTACTTTTGTGTATGGGGTTAGACAATTATCCAGTTTCATTCTCTCACATGTAGTTGTCCAGTTTTGCCAACACCAGCTGTTGAAGAGGCTGTCATTTTCCTTATCATTTTTAAACAAGCACTGGGCTAGGCTCTTTGGAGTTCCAAGTATATACATCTAAGTGTGTTTCTCTCTGTGTCTTTGAGGTATCTCACTTTCCGTACATGTTTGTGGAGTCTCCCTATGTCTCTATCAAATAAATAGTGGCTAGGCTCACCATCTCTGTGCACATTTGTGTGTCTGTATATCTTCTACAGACACACATACATAAACATACATACACTAGAAATTCAGACAATTTATTTGTCACGAACTTACTTGCAGGGAAATTGTCTTGTTATTAGTCCTTTTTTTTTTTTTAAGAATGCTGATTGGCTATCAAGGATAATTGAAGATGCCCCAAAGTGATCATTCCTAGGAGAGGAGGAATCACACCTCATACCCACCTTCCTTCTGGCAGGGTCAGTCCCATATACCTGGACACAACGTCTTTTTGCTCCCAAGGGACCAGCAAAAAACTTACCAGCAAACTCCTTACTATGTTTACCAGCAGATACATTCAACTTTAAGTTCATCTACTGCTTTCTTCCACTCCACCCTAGCCTCTAGTTATCTTGAATACATCATGCCTCTTGCAGGTGCTTCTCTTAGGATATCTCTTTCCGGGGTATCTCCCTTTCTGGTCTGCATGACCTCTATAATTATCAGTTCAAACATAACCACCATGTTCTGGTTTCTCCCTATACTCTTACCAGCCAGTGAAATTAATCTCACTCATTTATCTGCATACATTTTACAAACAACTCTATTGTATCTGCATACATTTTACAAACAACTCTATTGTGGTACTGATATATTTATACTATAGTTATAGCTTTATTTTTATTTATCTATCCCCTCTAAAATATCATAATCTTGGGCATTTCAAACAGTTGTGCATATCCAGTGCACAACATAGTGCCCTGCACACACTAGGTTCTGAATACATTTTGGTGGAATTAGATAATTCTTTGATTTCTTTTAGGCAGTATGAAATGTATACTGTATCATGAGAGCTAAAGCTGAGAGGAAAAATAATAACATGATTCCTAAGCCAACCATAGAAAAGGGTACCTAGACATTGGCCCATCAATCATCTTTGTGACTGGCAAGCCACACAAAGTTCCTGTGTGTTCAGTTAGCAAATGATGCCACATTAGTGATGACAGTGGACAGGCACTTGGGGAAACTTGCTGAGAGTAACATGGACCACTGAAGCAGCAATCCTTCTCAAATCAATTTCAGGTTCTCAAAGCAAAGTATGTAGTGATATTTCACAGCAATCTTCAGAAGTGCACCCAGGCAGCACCAGGAGATCCTCCTGCTCCATTTATAAAGATGAGCTGGACCCAGATGTGAATATTGAAGCAGAGGTGTTGTTTTATGATTTTTTTAAAAAAGAGAGCACAATGCAAAAACTTCAGAGGGTATCAATTAAATTTTTGGTCAAGCATGATTTTTTTCCTGTCCGTTTTGAGACCACCACAGCTTTTTGCTCCCAATAGTCAATTCTATACTTAACCCACTAAGTGTGCCTGATTATGAAATGTTTTAGGGTTATTATACTTCACACTTCTGTGCATATAAGTTAAAGAGCTATAATTTTTTTAGATAAGCAAAGAATGTCTCCTTCTCCTCAAGCTAAGAGGAAAGAATTTGACATTAGAAAATAATTGTGTATGTTGAGTTGTATTTCAAATCTTTTCTAATGTCAGAGAACTTACATACATATTTATAGAAGTCAGAGAAGGAGAAAATGTGTCTCATGCAGTGAAATCTAAAAACATGCAAGCTTCTTAAATGGGCAAGGAGAAGTGAGAGTAAAGTAGTAGTGGAAGATGAAGTGGGGGAGATGGGGAGGATGGGAAGAAAGAAGAGCTGAAATGAGCTCAGTGAGGAACATTTTCCAGGGAGCTTAGACAAAACTAAACAAAGGCTGCCTGCACTAAACATGCTGCTTTGTTCAATATGGTTGCAAAGCACTGAGTCCTGGAAGTGTGGCAACTCCAAACTGAAATGTCTGTAAGAATAAAACTGCATGCTGGGTATAAAAAAATGTAGCAGGAAGAAAGGAATATAAAACAACTTATTAATAATTTTATGTTGTCTACATGTTAAAATGTTTTGAATACACTGAGTTAAACAAAGTACATTAAAATTAATGTCACCTGCTTCCTTTACTTGTTTCTCTGTACTACTAGAACATTTGAAATTACATGTGTGGCTTGTATTACACTCAATTGGAATGTCAAATAAAAACAAATCCAGATTTTGGTAAGGAGAGAATTTATTTAAAAGAATTAGTATAGGGGCGGGAGCCAAGATGGCGGCGTGAGTAGAGCAGTGGAAATCTCCTCCCAAAAACACATAGAGCTATGAAAATATAACAAAGAAAAATCTTCCTAAAATAGAGACCACAGGACACAGGACAACATCCAGACCACATCCACACCTGCAAGAACCCAGCGCCTTGTGAAGGGGGTAAGATACAAGCCCCAGCCCGGCGGGACCCGAGCGCCCCTCCCCCCGGCTCCCGGCGGGTGGAGAGAAACCGGAGCAGTTTTTTTTTTTTGGCGAGCGCTTTTTGGAAGCCTTAGAGGGACGGGCCCCCGTTGCTGGGGAGGCAGGGTGGCGGGACCGGTGAGGAGGTGCCTGGGAACAGCGCCGGAGGACAAAGAATATCCCGCGTTTCTCCCTGCGAGACCTGGGGGCGGGTGCCTGAGACCGGTGCCTGAGGACGGAGGAGGTCGCGCGTTTTTCCCCTTTTTTTTTTTCTCTTTATGGCAAGCGCTTTTTGGAAGCCTTGAAGGGACGGGGACCCCAGTGCTAGGGAGGCACGGTGGCGGGACTGGTGAGCGGGTGGCTGGGACCGGCGCCTGAGGACAAAGAATATCCCCCGTTTTTCCCTGCGGGACCGGTGGGCGGGTGCCTGAGACCGGCACTTGAGGACAGAGGAAATCGCGCGTTTTTCCCCTTTTTTTTTTCTCTTTTCTGCGAGTGCTTTTTGGAAGCCTAAAAGGGACAGGGACCCCGGTGCTAGGGAGGCAGGGCGGCGGGACTGGTGAGCGGGTGCCTGGGACCGGCACCTGAGGACAAAGAATATCCCGCATTTTTCCCTGTGGGACCGGTGGGTGGGTGCCTGAGACCAGCACCTGAGGACGGAAGAAATCGCGCGTTTTTCCCCTTTTTTTTCTCTCTTTTTGCCAAGTGCTTTTTGGAAGCCTTGAAGGGACAGGGACCCCGGTGCTAGGGAGGCAGGGCGGCAGGACTGGTGAGCGGGTGCGTGGGACCAGTGCCTGAGGACAAAGAATATTGAGCGTTCCTTCCCTGCGGGACCGGTGGGTGGGTGCTTTTTGGAAGCCTTGAAAGGACAGGGACCCTGGTGCTAGGGAGACAGGGCAGCAGGACCAGTGCGCGGGTGCCTGGGACCGGCACCTGAGGAAAAAAAAAAAAATCGCGTGTTTTTTCTTTTTTTTTTCCTTTCTGTTCCCTCTCTCATTGTTGCTGTTGTTGTTTTGGTTTGGAGAGTGCTTTTTGGAAATCTTAAAGGGGCAGGACAGGTCACTTAGACCAGAAGCAGGGAATCTGGGGATCTCTGGGCACTCTAACCCCCTGGGCAGCAGGGAGCACAGAGGCCCCTTACGGAGATAAATAGTCTCCTGGCTGCTCCCCCTCTAACGGGGCTCCACCATTTTGGAGGAACAGCCCCAGCCAGGCCAAGCCCACAGCAACAGTGGAGATAAACCCCAAAGCAACTGGGCAGGAAGCAGAAGCCCTGTCTGCGCACAGCTGCCCAGCACAAGCCACTAGAGGTCACTATTCTCCCAGGAAAAGGCTACAAACCAACAAGAAGGGAAGCTCTTCCAGCGGTCACTTGTACCAGCTCTGCAGACTATCTCTATCACCATGAAAAGGCAAAACTACAGGCAGACAAAGATCACAGAGACAACACCTGAGAAGGAGACAGACCTAACTAGTCCTCCTGAAAAAGAATTCAAAATAAAAATCATGAACATGCTGACAGAGATGCAGAAAAAAATGCAAGAGCAATGGGATGAGATGCAGAGAAAAATGCAAGAGCAGTGGGATGAGATGCAGAGAAAAATGCAAGAGCAGTGGGATGAAGTCCGGAAGGAGATCACAGATGTCAGGAAAGAGATCACAGAAGTGAAACAATCCCTGGAAGGATTTATAAGCAGAATGGATAAGATGCAAGAGGCCATTGAAGGAATAGAAGCCAGAGAACAGGAACGTATAGAAGCTGACATAGAGAGAGATAAAAGGATCTCCAGGAATGAAACAACACTAAGAGAAATATGTGACCAATACAAAAGGAAAAACATTCGTATTATAGGGATACCAGAAGAGGAAGAAAGAGGAAAAGGGATAGAAAGGGTCTTTGAAGAAATAATTGCTGAAAACTTCCCCAAACTGGGGGAGGAAATAATCGAACAGACCATGGAATTATACAGAACCCCCAACAGAAAGGATCCAAGGAGGACAACACCAAGACACATAATAATTAAAATGGCAAGGATCAAGGACAAGGAAAGAGTTTTAAAGGCAGCTAGAGAGAAAAAGGTCACCTATAAAGGAAAACCAATCAGGCTAACATCAGACTTCTCAACAGAAACCCTACAGGCCAGAAGAGAATGGCATGATATACTTAATGCAATGAAACAGAAGGGCCTTGAACCAAGGATACTGTATCCAGCACGACTATCATTTAAATATGATGGTGGGATCAAACAATTCCCAGACAAGCAAAAGCTGAGGGAATTTGCCTCCCACAAACCACCTCTACAGGGCATCCTACAGGGACTGCTCTAGATGGGAGCACCCCTAAAAAGAGCACAGAACAAAACACACAACATATGAAGAAGGGAGGAGGAGGAATAAGAAGGGAGAGAAGAAAAGACTCTCCAGACAGTGTATATAACAGCTCAATAAGCGAGCTAAGTTAGGCAGTAAGATACTAAAGAAGCTAACCTTGAACCTTTGGTAACCACGAATCTAAAGCCTGCAATGGCAATAAGTACATATCTTTCAATAGTCACCCTAAATGTAAATGGACTTAATGCACCAATCAAAAGACATAGAGTAATAGAATGGATAAAAAAGCAAGACCCATCTATATGCTGCTTACAAGAAACTCACCTTAAACCCAAAGATAAGCATAGACTAAAAGTCAAGGGATGGAAAAACATATTTCAGGCAAACAACAGTGAGAAGAAAGCAGGGGTTGCAGTACTAATATCAGACAAAATAGACTTCAAAACAAAGAAAGTAACAAGAGATAAAGAAGGCCACTACATAATGATAAAGGGCTTAGTCCAACAAGAGGATATAACCATTCTAAATATATATGCACCCAATACAGGAGCACCAGCATATGTGAAGCAAATACTAACAGAACTAAAGAGGGAAATAGACTGCAATGCATTCATTGTAGGAGACTTCAACACACCACTCACCCCAAAGGATAGATCCACCGGGCAGAAAATAAGTAAAGACACACAGGCACTGAACAACACACTAGAACAGATGGACCTAATAGACATCTATAGAACTTTACATCCAAAAGCAACAGGATATACATTCTTCTCAAGTGCACATGGAACATTCTCTAGAATAGACCACATACTAGCTCACAAAAAGAGCCTCAGTAAATTCCACAATATTGAAATTCTACCAACCAATTTTTCAGACCACAAAGGTATGAAAGTAGAAATAAATTCTACAAAGAAAACAAAAAGGCTCACAAACACATGGAGGCTTAACAACATGCTACTAAATAATCAATGGATCAATGAACAAATCAAAATAGAGATCAAGGAATATATAGAAACAAATGACAACAACAACACTAAGCCCCAACTTCTGTGGGATGCAGCGAAAGCAGTCTTAAGAGGAAAGTATATAGCAATCCAGGCACACTTGAAGAAGGAAGAACAATCCCAAATGAATAGTCTAACATCACAATTATTAAAACTGGAAAAAGAAGAACAAATGAGGCCTAAAGTCAGCAGAAGGAGGGACATAATAAAGATCAGAGAAGAAATAAACAAAATTGAGAAGAATAAAACAATAGCAAAAATCAACGAAACCAAGAGCTGGTTCTTTGAGAAAATAAACAAAATAGATAAGCCTCTAGCCCAACTTATTAAGAGAAAAAGAGAGTCAACACAAATCAACATAATCAGAAATGAGAATGGAAAAATCACGACAGACTCCACAGAAATACAAAGAATTATTAAAGACTACTATGAAAACCTATATGCCAACAAGCTGGAAAACCTAGAAGAAATGGACAACTTCCTAGAAAAATACAACCTCCCAAGACTGACCAAGGAAGAAACACAAAAGTTAAACAAACCAATTACAAGCAAAGAAATTGAAACAGTAATCAAAAAACTACCCAAGAACAAAACCCCGGGGCCGGACGGATTTACCTCGGAATTTTATCAGACACACAGAGAAGACATAATACCCATTCTCCTTAAAGTGTTCCACAAAATAGAAGAAGAGGGAATACTCCCAAACTCATTCTATGAAGCCAACATCACCCTAATACCAAAACCAGGCAAAGACCCCACCAAAAAAGAAAATTACAGACCAATATCCCCGATGAACGTAGATGCAAAAATACTCAATAAAATATTAGCAAACAGAATTCAACAGTATATCAAAAGGATCATACACCATGACCAAGTGGGGTTCATCCCAGGGATGCAAGGATGGTACAACATTCGAAAATCCATCAACATCATCCACCACATCAACCAAAAGAAAGACAAAAACCACATGATCATCTCCATAGATGCTGAAAAAGCATTTGACAAAATTCAACATCCATTCATGATAAAAACTCTCAGCAAAATGGGAATAGAGGGCAAGTACCTCAACATAATAAAGGCCATATATGATAAACCCACAGCCAGCATTATACTGAACAGCGAGAAGCTGAAAGCATTTCCACTGAGATCGGGAACCAGACAGGGATGCCCACTCTCCCCACTGTTATTTAACATAGTACTGGAGGTCCTAGCCACGGCAATCAGACAAAACAAAGAAATACAAGGAATCCAGATTGGTAAAGAAGAAGTTAAACTGTCACTATTTGCAGATGATATGATACTGTACATAAAAAACCCTAAAGACTCCACTCCAAAACTACTAGAACTGATATCGGAATACAGCAAAGTTGCAGGATACAAAATCAACACACAGAAATCTGTAGCTTTCCTATACACTAACAACGAATCAATAGAAAGAGAAATCAGGAAAACAATTTCATTCACCATTGCATCAAAAAGAATAAAATACCTAGGAATAAACCTAACCAAGGAAGTGAAAGACTTATACTCTGAAAACTACAAGTCACTCTTAAGAGAAATTAAAGGGGACACTAATAAATGGAAACTCATCCCATGCTCATGGCTAGGAAGAATTAATATCGTCAAAATGGCCATCCTGCCAAAAGCAATATACAAATTTGATGCAATCCCTCTCAAATTACCAGCAACATTCTTCAATGAATTGGAACAAATAATTCAAAAATTCATATGGAAACACCAAAGACCCCGAATAGCCAAAGCAATCCTGAAAAAGAAGAATAAAGTAGGGGGGATCTCACTCCCCAACTTCAAGCTCTACTACAAAGCCATAGTAATCAAGACAATTTGGTACTGGCACAAGAACAGAGCCACAGACCAGTGGAACAGATTAGAGACCCCAGAAATTAACCCAAACATATATGGTCAATTAATATTTGATAAAGGAGCCATGGACATACAATGGCAAAATGACAGTCTCTTCAACAGATGGTGCTGGCAAAACTGGACAGCTACATGTAGGAGAATGAAACTGGACCATTGTCTAACCCCATATACAAAGGTAAACTCAAAATGGATCAAAGACCTGAATGTAAGTCATGAAACCATTAAACTCTTGGAAAAAAACATAGGCAAAAACCTCTTAGACATAAACATGAGTGATCTCTTCTTGAACATATCTCCCCGGGCAAGGAAAACAACAGCAAAAATGAGCAAGTGGGACTACATTAAGCTGAAAAGCTTCTGTACAGCGAAAGACACCATCAATAGAACAAAAAGGAACCCTACAGTATGGGAGAATATATTTGAAAATGACAGATCTGATAAAGGCTTGACGTCCAGAATATATAAAGAGCTCACACGCCTCAACAAACAAAAAACAAATAACCCAATTAAAAAATGGGCAGAGGAACTGAACAGACAGTTCTCCAAAAAAGAAATACAGATGGCCAAGAGACACATGAAAAGATGCTCCACATCGCTAATTATCAGAGAAATGCAAATTAAAACTACAATGAGGTATCACCTCACACCAGTAAGGATAGCTGCCATCCAAAAGACAAACAACAACAAATGTTGGCGAGGCTGTGGAGAAAGGGGAACCCTCCTACACTGCTGGTGGGAATGTAAATTAGTTCAACCATTGTGGAAAGCAGTATGGAGGTGCATCAAAATGCTCAAAACAGACCTACCATTTGACCCAGGAATTCCACTCCTAGGAATTTACCCTAAGAACGCAGCAATCAAGTTTGAGAAAGACAGATGCACTCCTATGTTTATCGCAGCACTATTTACAATAGCCAAGAATTGGAAGCAACCTAAATGTCCATCTGTAGATGAATGGATAAAGAAGATGTGGTACATATACACAATGGAATACTACTCAGCCATAAGAAGTGGAAAAATCCAACCATTTGCAGCAACATGGATGGAGCTGGAGAGTATTATGCTCAGTGAAATAAGCCAAGCGGAGAAAGAGAAATACCAAATGATTTCACTCATCTGAGGAGTATAGGAACAAAGGAAAAACTGAAGGAACAAAACAGCAGCAGAATTACAGAACCCAAAAATGGACTAACAGGTACCAAAGGGAAAGGAACTGGGGAGGATGGGTGGGCAGGGAGGGATAAGGGGGGGGAAGAAGAAGGGGGGTATTAAGATTAGCATGCATGGGGGGGAGGGAGAAAGGGGAGGGTGGGCTGCACAACACAGAGAGGACAAGTAGTGACTCTACAACATTTTGCTAAGCTGATGGACAGTAACCGTAATGTGGTTGTTAGGGGGGACCTGATATAGGGGAGAGCATAGTAAACATAGTATTCTTCAGGTAAGTGTAGATTAAAAATTTAAAAAAAAAAAAAAAGAAAGAAAGAAAGAAAAGGGGGATTACTCCTTAACAGGATAAAACTATTGGTAAATCAAAGATCAACGCATGCTTTAAATATCCTTAATGTTGATCACTTAAAGGGTGTCAGATGATCAGCTATGGAGGTACTCTTTTCTGATAATATTCCTTTCTCTTAATTAAAAAAAAAAAAAAAAAAAGCAGTTACTGTGTGCTGACCTCCAATGAGTTCTGCACAGTGGTATAGAGGGCATGTCAAAGTGTGGGCAAAGGGTCTGTTTGTTTCTACGCAGAAGATCAAGGCCTAGCTTGGATACCCAGAAAATGAACTAAGATACGATATGAGGAGGAGCTTCCGGCATCAGCACTCTCTGGAGGACTCGTGCCGGGGGATGATCATCAAAAAGCCTCCACAGGGATCCGGACGATGCTGCGGTTGTGGCTGCATCCAGCCCACCATCTCCTGGACTTGCCATGAGAAGGAGGAGGGAGATGTCTAGGCTGGCATGTGCATACAGTGAGACAACGAATTTGACCGGATCTGTCTGTTGGAACTCAACCAGGAGTTGGGAGGGGTGCAAGTTGTAGCACCCCAAA
The DNA here is from genome assembly GCF_040802235.1 of Manis javanica. Taxonomy (NCBI): domain Eukaryota; kingdom Metazoa; phylum Chordata; class Mammalia; order Pholidota; family Manidae; genus Manis; species Manis javanica. The sequence goes on along the minus strand of NC_133160.1, from coordinate 120,002,405 downwards.
ATCTCATGACTATAGACTATCTATGGTTAAAAGAACATATGGGATGTGAACAGATCCCAGAAATGGGCTGCTTTAATTTGTCTGATGGTTCAAGTACAGTTGGAAAATATCCATCATATCATAGATAAATTTTCACAAATGCCTAGGGTGCCTAAATGGTTTTCTTGGCTTCACTGGAGATGGCTGGTAATTATAGATTTGCTTTGTTTATGTCACCATATTCCTATTATGTCAATATGTGTGTGCAAATTAGTTAGTAGTTTAAAACCTATACATACTTAAGGTACTATACAAGAAGATATGTCAAAGAAATAATCAATCCTCCCAAGTTTCCTTCATATGCTACATCTATAGCTTTTCTTCTTCCTTCCTAATTACAAACTTTAAATAGAATTCGTGCCTCATATCGAATTTACCGAGTATCATAATTCCTCCAGGTGGTAAAGATACCTCGAGACAAGTGCTGGGCATAGAAGCCACAGGGCATAAATCTGCAAAGAAGTAAAAAGCTAACCTTTGCAAACAATATGGCTTCTCTCTCACTTACCAACTTTACATTTCCCTGTATGGCCCCGGAAGATGACTGGTTAGCCAGAGACGGGTAAGATTCCTCAAGGGAGGAACAACCTAAGACAGGCACAGTCGCAGGGGGGCCATCAGGTGAGAATTTGGGGATCAACAGAGGTGAGGCTCAGAACCTCACCCCCCCTGTTTTGAGAGAAATCTTCTGCATCCGTGGATGTTTTGCTGCCCTTGTCTAGCCTGGATTAATACTTAGTCCATAGGCACACACCTGATCATCTGATCATCTACATTTGCCTTCTTACAGCACTAAACTATGTTTTCTACCTTTATCTTGCATCTACCTACCACTTCAGCATTTTATTAAAAATAAAAATAATAATAATAATAGGAGAAATGTGGGATCAACATATAAATCAAGTACAAAAATCAAATGAATATTCATATTTGACCTGATGGTTTATAGGTCATATTGCATGATCAAAACCGAAAGTTTCTGTGATGACTGCCCTTGTACTGTTCACCATGTAAGAATTTATTCACTCTGTAAGAATTCGTTCACCATGTAAGAACTTGTTCGTTATGCTTCAGAAGATTGGAGACTGACGAGAATTAGGCTTGAGATGGATTAATGATTGTACATTGAGCATTGACCCCCCTATACTGAATTTTATTGTTGTTAACAACCATTTGATCAATAAATATGAGAGATGCCCTCTCAAAAAAAAAAAAAAAAAAAAAAAAAAAGAATTAGTATACTACAGGGAATACTGCAACAGGGAAAGGTATGTTACAATAGGGAGATAGCTCTGGCCATAAGATCTGCCAGAATATCAAAGGTGAGGCAAAAAGGAATCTGCTTTTACATGGAGAGATAAACAAGACTAGAAAGAACCGAGTGAAGGAGAGTAGGTGGCATGATCAATTAGACAGTTGATTAAAGAACACATTCCCTTGCAGTATGCTGAATCTTAGGAGGAACTGGTGAGGAAGGGCTGTGCACTGGTTCAGGGTGAGTTCAAGTTCAAAGATCAGGGGTCAGGGAAAGGAGCAAAGTTTAGCTTGGTCAAGTCAATTAATAAGCATTTCTTTCAATTGCTTAGTTGGGATGAACAGTTCAGCTTACCTTTTATGAGACAAACAAATGGGAATTTGGAGGTTATGTGTTTGGCCTTGTCATAGGTCAATACAGGGACATTCATGAGTCTTATCTAAATCACATGAGGAAAGGTGGTTCTAGGAAGCAAGCTCATTTCCTGGAAACAAAGGGTAGGGGATTTTTGTTCTTTTCTTAATTGTCCCTGTTTTCCAGGATGATAGGGCTCGACTCAAGCTCAGCACTGTCAGATAAAGCAGCTCTAGACCTCAATTTAGCACTATTTTTCAGGTGGTGGTTAAAACAAGCTGGTTTCAGATCCTAGCTCAGCCATAACCAGCTCTGTGAACTTGGACAACGTAGGTAATGTCTATTCACCTCAGTGTTTTCATTTGCCCAAAGTACTTCATAGAGTTCTTAGGATTTTGGAGATAAACAAAGACTATGCACAGGAGAACAGGCTATTTGTTCAGAGCTTGATATAGCAAGAAAGTCAGCCACCATCACTTGTATTTAGCAGACATGAAGGCAGCTAGAGGAGTGAAAGACCTTCAGAGTGAAAGACCTTCATAGTGAAATAAGGTGAGGCTTGATGTAGGCTCTAATCTTCGCATTGTCATGGAGAAGTTGGAGGGAGGTTAACTAGGAGCAGAGCATTTCATCTCATTTGTTTGTGGACCATATTTGCTTCATTTTGTTCGTCCTGAGATGGAAGTTGGTGGAGCATGGGGTAGGGGTTGTGAAGTTGTGCAATAGGGAAGCTAGCTCTGATTGACCAAGTCCTGGTCCTTCCGGGCTGATTATTGCAGAGATTGAGATTTGTTTCTCAGCCTATATGCTGCAACTGATATGGGTCAAAGTTCTATTGTCATATAAGGGCTGGCTATGTCAATTTGTTTATTCAGTCTTTCATGATGATAAAGTGAAATAGTACGTATAAAGTGCAAATGACTTGGCAAATAGTAAGATTTAGCTTCAATATGACCCCCACCTTTTTCTTAGTCATATAAAACTATGTATCTTAGACTAGTTTCTTAATTGTAATAAAAAGTTATTTATCACATGGCAAAAGCTGGCTTCCCAAATATTACCAGCACAGTCTGTTGATCAGAAAAAGCTGAATTATTACTTTCCAGATATAAGCAAGAATAGCACCTTGCAAAGTTTTCACAGTATTTCAAAAGGAGAAGTATGGTCAGAATTTGTTGAGAATTAAATGTTTGGCTTACTAAGGGTCTTTTAATTCAGAAATATGATTAGGATGGGATAGGAATCATGATACAACCACTTATGCTTACTTGAAATATGAAGACAAGGATATTGAAGAATTCAAAAAATCTCTTGACACAAACTATTTATATTGTCCCCTGCAGAGTTGACAAGTCTTTTGAGAAGTTCCTGTAATGAACAATCATACCATTTGCTTAAGTGGGACAGCCCTAGAAGAATAAAGAAATGATAATGAATTGCAGTTATATTAATGTAGACAGTAAGTTATAGTTTTGGTTTTTAGTACCCAGGCTGAGTGTGGGAAGAAGATTCTGGTTCTCACATAGATAGTGCCTATTTTTGTTTTCAAATTTTAAAAAGATAGTTACAGAGAGAATGATCTATTTTAGGAAATTTGAATCTCTCATGAAGATGCTTTTTATCCAAGTGATTCTCTAAATGTTATTACAGAATCACATTTCTTCAAGATGTGAAAAGGAATTGGTGATCATGGTGGTTTGGTTGAACAAGACTGAGAATTTTTTCTAGATCATCCTCTTATTGATACACAATTCCCTTGAACACCACAAAATATGAAAAGTGCAGCATTCAAGACACCCCTTTAGATTGGATTAAAGATGACAGCAAAGAGGTGGGACAGAAACCTATTCCTAAAACCACATATAATATGAAAGTATAGCAAATACATAAAATCCTGAAAGAACAACAGGAAAGAAGACTGAGGCAAACTGTCTACACCTGGGGAAACCTGCAGACCTCAAGGAAAAGGGTAAAGTCCCAAAGCCATAGTTTGGAGGGACCCAAGCCCTTCCCCCACCCCAGCTCACTGGAGGGAGGTAGAGAAATGGAGAGGGGAGAGGGTGGAGGCCTAAGACTGAGAACACTGAGTCCTGGAGATCTGCTCTGGGAGCACTAACTTACATGGTGCTCTGGAGATTGGTGGGAATGGAAAGCTAAGACAGGTGGAATACTTGGAGGGACTGAGATTCCAGCTGCTTGTGAAAAACAGGGATGCATATCCAACTGCTCTGGGATAAAAGAAAGGTGGGCAGTCTGAGAGATTTCCTAACAGCGGAGAACTGCTAAAGGGGCAAGTATTGCACAGAGCTTGTGGCTCAGGAGAAAGGAGAGATGGACAAAATTGTCTGGGCATACTCTGCCCACCAGGTTGGGAACTTTCAGGAGCTTTAGGTGCTCCATTCCCCTGGCAGGCAACACAGCTATGAGACCCCCACTGCAATATGCAGTCTACTGCACCTTCCTCCCAACCAGCACCAGCTCACAAAATGGCTGGCCCCATCATTGTGCCAGGCCAGCAAGAGGGCAGACCACCTACAGTAGTACAAGTGCAAAAGCATAGAAGATTCTCCCTGTATGCTCGGCTGATGGGCACTGGCAGTGAAGACAGGCACTGCAGCCAGGAAGCAGTAAAGAGCTCTTTCCTCCCAACAGGCACTAGTGCCACTTGCCTGTGATACCAGCCATTGCTCCAGGGGCTGAGCAGCTCCACAGAGTAGAGTTTCTGGGCACTAGAGAGCACCACCTACAAATATGAAAGGTCAAAAGAACCTGATTCAAACCAAAATCCCACAAACACTAGAAAGAGGACCTAGTGCAACTGAACTCATCAATCATCCAAAAAAAGATTTCAAAATAAAAATCGTAAACATGCTCACGGAACTACAGAAAAATATTCAAGAACTCAGGGAGGAATTTAGGAATGAGATACAAATGTTCAAGAATACATTATATAAAATGAAACATAAAATGGAGAGATTTAAAAGCAGATTAGATGAAGTAGAGAAGACAGTAAATAAAACAGAAATTAGATAACAGTAATACAAAGAAGCCAAAGCACAGAGTGAAAAAAGGATATTGAGGAATGAAAGAACATTGAGAGAACTGTGTGACCAATCCAAATGGAAAAATATATGGATTATAGGGGTACCAGAAGAAGAGAGAGAAAAAGGGACAGATAGTATCTCTGAGGAAGTAATTGCTGAAAACTTCCCCAATCTGGGGGAGGAGATAGTCTCTCAGGACATGGAGGTGCACAGATCTCCCAACACAAGGGATCCAAGGAGTACAACACCAAGACATATAATAATTAAAATGGCAAAGATCAAGGATAAGGACAGACTATTAAAAACAGCCAGAGAGAGAAAAAAGATCACATACAAAGGAAAATCCATAAGCTATGATCAGACTTCTCAACAAAAACCTTACAGGGCAGAAGGGAGTGGTATGATATATTTAATGCAATGAAGCAGAAGGGCCTCAAACCAAGAATACTTTATCTGGCAAGTTATCATTTAAATTTGAAGGAGGAAATAAACAATTTCCAGATAAGCAGAAGCTGAGAGAATTTAGCTCCCACAAACTATCTCTACAGTTTATTTTGGAAGGACTGCTATAGGTGGAAGTGTTCCTATGGTTAAATAGCTGTCACCAGAGGTAATAAAAATGGATAGGCTAAGAGTATGGAATATGATATCTAATATATAAAGGATGGAGGAGGAGGAAAAGGAGGGGAAAAAGAAAAGAACCTTTAGATTGTGTTTGTAATACCATACTAAGTGAGTTAAGTTAGACTCTTAGATAGTAAGCAACTTACCCTTGAACTTTTGGTAACCACGAATATGAAGCCTGCAATGGCAATAAGTACATACCTATCAAAAGTCACCCTAAATGTAAATGGTCTGTATGTACCAATCAAAAGACAGACTCACTGAATGGATAAAAAACAAGACCCATCTATATTCTGCCTACAAGAGACTCACTTTTAACCCAAAGACATACACAGACTAAAAGTGAAGGGATGGAAAAAGACATTTCATGCAACTAATAGAGAGAAAAAAGCAGGTGTTGCAGTACTTGAATCAGAAAAACAGACCTCAAAACAAAAAAACTCACAAGATACAAAGACGGACATTCATAACGATAAAGGGGTCAGTCCAACAAGAGGATATAACCATTGTAAATATTCATGTATCCAACACAGGAGCACCTACATATGTGAAACAAATACTAACAGAATTAAAAGGGGAAATAGAATGCAATGCATTCACTCTAGGAGAGTTCAACACACCACTCACTCCAAAGGACAGATCAACCACACAGAAAATAAGTGAGGAGATAGAGGTAGTGAACAACACATTAGAACAGATGGACCTAACAGACATTTACAGAACACTCCACCCAAAAGCAATAGGATACACATTGTTCTCAAGTGCACATGGAACATTTTCAAGAATAGGTCATATGTTATGGCACAAAAGGAGCCTCAGTAAATTCAAAACCATTGAAATTTTGCCAACCAGCTACTCAGACCACAAAGGCATGAAACTAGAAATAAATTACACAAAGAAAACAAAAAAGCTGACAAACACATGTAGGCTTAACAACATGCTCCTAAATAATCAATGGAACAATGGCCAAATAAAAACAGAGATCAACCAATATTTGGAGAAAAAAGACAATAACTCAACACCACAAAATCTGTGGGATGCAGCAAAGGCGGTGCTAAGAGGGAAGTATATTGCAATACAGGCCTACCTCAGGAAAGAAGAACAACCCCATATGAACAGTCTAAAGTCACAATTAATGAAACTAGATAAAGAAGAACAAATGAAGCCCAAAGTCAGTAGATGGGAAGACATAATAAATATTAAAGCAGAAATAAATAAAATTGAGAACAATAAAAAAACTGAAAGAATCAATGAAACCAGGAGCTAGTTCTTCAATAAAATAAACAAAATAGATAAACCCCTAGCCAGACTTATCAATAAAAAAGAGAGTCTACACACATAAACAGAATCAGAAATGAGAAAGGAAAAATCATGACGAACACCACAGAAATACAAAAAATTATTAGAAAATACTATGAGAAATGATATGCTAACAAACTGGATAACCTAGAAGAAATGGACAACTTTCTAGAAAAATACAATCTTCCAAGACTGACCCAGAAAGAAACAGAAAATCTGAACAGACTAATTACTAGTCATGAAATTGAATTGGTAATAATAATAATAAAAAACCTACCTAAGAACAAAACCCCTGGCCCAGATGGCTTCACTACTGAATTTTATCGAACATTTCATGAATACCTAATACCCATCCTCCTTAAAGTTTTCCAGAAAATAGAAGAGAAGGGAATACTGCCAAACTCATTCTATGAGGGCAGCATCACCCTAATACCAAAACCAGACAGACACTACAAAAAAATAAAATTACAGACCAATATCCCTGATGAACATAGATGCAAAAATACTCAATATATTAGCAAATAGAATTCAAAAATACACCAAGAAATATAATCCATCATGATCAAGTAGGATTTATTCCAGGGATGCAAGGGTGGTATAATATTTGAAAATCCATCAACATCATCCACCACATCAAAAAAGGACAAAAACCTCATGATCATCTCCACAGATGCTGAAAAAGCATTCAACATCCATTCATGATAAAAACTCTCAACAAAATGGGTATAGAGGGCAAGTACCTCCACATAATAAAGGCCGTATATAACAAACTCACAGCCAACATCATACTTACCAGCAAGAAACTGAAAGCTTTTCCTTTAAGATTGGGAACAAGACAAGGATGTCCACTCTCCCCACTTTTATTCAACACAATACCAGAGGTCCTAGCCATGGCAATCATACAACACAAAGAAATAAAAGGTATCCAGATTGGTAAGGAAGAAGTTCAACTGTCACTGTTTGCAGACAACATGATATTGTACATAAAAAGCCCTAAAAAATCTACCCCAAAACTACTAGAACTAATAACTGAATTTAGCAAAGTTGCAGGATACAAAATTAATACATAAAAATCTGTTTCATTCCTATATACTAATGATGAAATCATAGAAAGAGAAATAAAGAAAACAATTCCATTCACAATTGCATCAAAAAGAATAAAATACCCAGGAATAAATATAATGAAGGATGTGAAAGACCTATACCCTGAAAACTACAAGATATTCATGAGAGAAATTAAAGAAGATACAAATAAGTAGAAACACATCACATGCTCATGGATAGGAAGAATAAATACTGTCAAAATGGCCATCCTACCTAAATCAATCTACAGATTCAATGCAATCCCTATCAAAATACCAATAGCATTTTTCAGTGAACTAGAACAAATAGTTCTAAAATTCACATGGAAGCAGAAAATAGCCAGAATAGCCAAAGCAATCCTGAGAAGGAAGAATAAAGCTGGGAGGAATATGTTCCCTGACTTCAAGCTCTACTATAAAGACACAGTAATCAAAACAATTTGTCACTGGCACAAGAACAAACCATAGATGAGTGGAAGAAAATAGAGAGCCCAGATATAAACCCAAGCATATAAGGTCAATTAATATACAATAAAGGAGCCATGGATATACAATGGGGAAATGACAGCCTCTTCAACAACTGGGGTTGGCAAAACTGGACATCTACATGTAAGAGAATGAAACTGGATTATTGTCTAACTCCTTACACAAAAGTAAACTCAAAATGGATCAAAGACCTGAATGTAAGTCATGAAAATATAAAACTCTTTGAAGAAAATATTGGCAAAAATCTCTTGAATATAAACATGAGCAACTTTTTCCTGAACGCATCTCCTTCGTAAAGAGAAACAAAAGCAAAAAATGAACAAGTGGAACTATATCAAACTAAAAAGCTCCTGTACAGCAAAGGACACCATCAGTAGAACAAAAAGGCATCCTACAGTATGGGAGAATATATTTGTAAACATGATATCTGACAAAGGGTTAACATCCCAAATATATAAAGAAATCACATGCCTCAACATCCAAAAAGCAAATAGCCCTATTAAAAAATGGGTGGAGGACATGAACAGACAATTCTCCAAAGAAGAAATTCAGATGGCCAACAGGCACATGAAAAGATGCTCCACATCACTAATCATCAGGGAAATACAAATTCAAACCACAATGAGATATCACCTCACACCAGTTAGGATGGACAACATGGAAAAAATAAGGAACAATAAATGCTGGTAAGGATGCAGGAAAGGAGAACCTTCTTACACTGCTGGTGGGAATGTAAGTTAGTTTAACTGCTGAGGAAAGCAATATGGAGGTTCCTCAAAAACTCAAAATAGAAACACCATTTGACCCAGAAATTCCACTTTTATGAATTTACCTGAAGAAAACAAGATCCTAGATTCAAAAAGATATATGCACCCCTATGTTTATTGCAGCACTATTTACAATAGCTAAGATATGGAAGCAAGCTAAGTGTCCATCAGTAGACGAATGGATAAATAAGATGTGGTACACAAACACAATGGAATACTACTCAGACATAAGAAGAAAACAAATCCTACCACTTGCAACAACATGGATGGAGCTAGAGGGTATTATGCTCAGTGAAATAAGCCAGGCAGAGAAAGACAAATACCAAATGATTTCCTTCATTTGTGGTGTATAACAATGAAGCAAAATTGAAGGAACAAAACAGCAGCAGACTCACTGACTCCAACAAGGGACTAGCAGTTACCAAAGGGGAGGGGGGCAGGGCGTTTGGGGAGGGAGGGGAGAAGGGAATTGAGGTGTATTACGAATGGTGCACATGGTACGGAAGCAGGGGTGATGAGAAAGACTGTGTAGCACAGAGAAGATAAGTAGTGACTCTTTGGCATCTTACTACACTGATGCCAGTGACTTTAATGTGGTATGGGGGGAACTTGATAATATGGGTGCATGTAGTAACCACAATGTTGCTTGTGCAAAACTTTTATAAAAATGTATATCAATGATACCTTAATTAAAAAGAAAAAAAGAGTCCTCTTTAACTTTGCTTAACTTAGCAGCTTTGAGTGTAAGTAGTCTATTTGGGAAGTCAGGGAGTGATCCTGAGAAGCACTTCAGAGTGGTGGGGAAGTGAGATAAAGAAGGAAGGAAAGCCAATACAGAGTACATCAAAGAGCAGTTTGCTACTATAGAAATCTGGGTGGGCTTCAGTTCTGCTGGAGATTCTGGGAGACAGTACGAAAGGAACTTCAGAGTTGTCCCATCTAAGTGGTTAAACTCTTCAAGTGTTTATGCTCAAATTCCCCTTTCGCATTGGTCAAGAGGTGTTCTTAGAGACATAAACTTCCCTAGCACTTTTGGGTTGCCCTGGACAAGAGCCAATAAAAAGCCCTCATGAAGAGAGCCATAGAACTTTAATAAAAGATCATCAATGATATGTTCTTGTGCAGAAAGAACAAGTGCTACTGCAACACTGAATGTTCAAGGAGATTCTTGGGGCTTCAGTAGCATCTGCTACAGTCTGCCACTTGCAATGCACAGAATCACTCATTTCACAAGATAAGTTTAATTTGTCCCATCACTGCTTCTCCAAGTTGATGGTCCAGAACATCTAAAAAACAAGTATCACTTATAAGGAAGGTCAATGGGGACTTAAAACAGGAAATATAATAGAGTAAGATACAGTTCTCACTACTGCAGTTGACATTGAGGCTATAATTGACATTGTACATCTCCTTACTCACTCGGTAGTGCCATTACTCAGTCTACTCAGTCAAAGCCTTAGCCAGTACTTCTGCTTGTCCCTGAGAAGCCCACACCCTGCTTATTGTATCATTGTGCTGTTAGAAAAGTCTCAAAAAGAATTCCAGAGAATGTGGGTTTCATACACACTCCTCACTGCCTTTCTTAAATGGCAGCAACCTCATCTCCCTATTTTAATGAGGATTAATTACTTGTCAGTACAGTCCTTTCTTTGCCTGTTAATCTAATAACACAAAGAGCCCAAATAACCCAGCAGCAGCTATTTAGTAGGGCCGTTACTATGTCTCCTGGTAGAAATGCCCAATCTTTCCCTCAGAAATCAAGACCTCTAACTCAGCAGAGGGCACAGGAAGCACAATTTCCCCAAGGACGTTGTTGGGATTAGCAAAAGAGGCCTCTCCAACCTTTACCCCATTCCTGTATCCATGTATTCTGTCACACATACATCATATAGGGGCTATGGCTGAAAGTACACTACATCTTGAAAGCTAGTACTCCAGTGCCGCAGGGCTACACACGCACAAGCCATTTCACTGTGCTTCACTTTATTGTGCTGTGTGGATACTGTGCTTTTACAAACTGATGTTTGTGACAGCCATGTGTTGGAAGTCTGTTGGTGCCATTTTTCCAACAACATTTGCTAAATTCATATCTTTGTGTCACAATAATTCTCATAATATTTCAAACCTTTTCATTATTTATATTTGTTATGGTGTTCAGCGGCCTTTAATGCTACCTCTGTAGTTGTTTTGGGGTGCCCAGGAATAGCACCTATATAAGATGGTGAACTTAATAGATAAGTGTTATATGTGTTCTACCAACTGGCTCTTCTCCCTTTCGTCTCCCTCTCCTTGAACCTCCCTATTCCCTGAGACTCAACACTGGTGAAATTAGTCCAGAAAATAACTCTACAATGCCTTCTAGGTGTTCACATGAAAGGAAGAGTCACACTTAAAGAGTCTTGCTTTAAATCAAAAACTAGAAATGATTAAGCTTACTGAGGAAGGCAATCCAAAGGCCAAAGAGAGGCTGAAAGCTAGGCCTCTACACCAAACTGTGAATGCAAAGGAAAAGCTCTTGTAGGAACTTAGAAATGCAAGTCCAATGAACACACTAATAAAAATAAAGTGAACAGCCTTATTGCTGATAGAGAGGAAGTTCTAGTGGCCTGAATAGAAGATGAAACCAGCCACAACACTCCCTTAAACCAATATCTAACCCAGAGTAAGGCCCTAACTCTCTTCAATTGTGTGATGGCTAAGAGAGGTGAAGAAGCTGTAGAAGACAAGTTTGAAGTTCATGGAGTACAGTTCATGAAGTTTAAGGAAAGAAGCCACCCCCTAACATCAGAGTGTAACATCCAAGTATGCTTTTAAGAGACTACCCCAAAAGTTCCATGAGACCAGATACTTCAAGATTAAGGGATATATATATATGATAAGAATAGGGAAATTCACGGTCATGTTCCTCCTTTGCAAAAAAAAAAAAAGGCGGGGGTGTCCCTTGGTCCAAATCACTATTATACAGGCCATATTGTGAATTCCCAGATAATGTGCCAATCAAGAATGTGGTAGAGCAAGGAAACCCACATCCACAATACGTATAAATCCAAGCAAGATAAAATCACTGCCCTTTCCAACATTCATTGTCACCACCTGGTTTTTGCCCTGCCTGTTTTATTTAGATGATCCTGAGAAACACTGGAAGGAGAGAGGCAATACAACACAGGAAACCAGTAAAGGGTATGTTAATGAGCTCAAACTAGCTGAGGATCTCTGGGGGACAGTGCAGTGTGTGTGTCTCGGAGTTGCTTCAACTGAGGGACAAGAACACTAGGATATTTATACTCTTAACATCCATTCATTATTAACTAAGGGTTTCTCCTGGTGGCTTTAATTCTACAGAACTCACCATCTGGTTTGTGTAAAGGCTGAGAGAAAGCCTGCAGGCAGAGTCAGTGGGATACCTGGGCATATAATGAAATATCGGAGGAGAAGCAGGGCAGCCTCCAGGTCTCTTACACTCAGCAGTTGACAAAATAACCCTCATTTAAGAGCAGAAGTGATACTCAGTTTGTTTGTTCTGCCCAGCTGTTCCAGTTGTTTACAGCTGGTCTCTTCTGATTGGTTGGTAGCAATGCTCTGTTGGTTAAATGTTATGAACATTACCCTCCCAAAGGGTATGTGGTAGCTCCCTAATTATTAGTAGGAGACAAACTAAAAGTATAGAGTGAGCTATGGTTCAAAGCCTAGAGGAATGAAGAACTCTGTAAACACTTGGCAAACACAGAAAGTTGTTAGCCACCTGAACATCTTACAGACACCATCCATTTATATGGTCAGCCATTCTTGGAGAGAAAAGCTCATTGTTAGTGGTGACTTCAAGCAGAAAGCTTAAGATTTTTAAACAGAATGAGAACAAATTTGAGTGTGGGCCCTTGAATGCAAAATAATTCTTACATTTGCAGTTACAAGGTGTCCTCTAGGTCCTGAATTTGTTCACAGTTCAACTAAGTGAGCTTGTTAGCAATCCTCTGTCATGGTTATATGCTTTGTCAATCTTGTGTGGAGGAAAGCTTTACAATGAATATCTACAAAAAGACCAAGTTAGTTCTATCTTTGATTGGGCAACATTCTTAAAATGTAAGTAGCATACCAGAGATTGTATAATATACAAATAAAGCCCATTTCTGTACTTTCAGTCCAGAGTTCTACCAATAGATCACCTTGCCTCTTATTTAAAACTTCTTAATGGTAAGAAGTTATTTTCTAGTCATTTTCAAAAGGGCAAACCTAGCATGACACTCAAGCCAATACCATATGGAAAAGAGAATAAAATGAATTAGCATATTATTAATTGCATACCATTAATTTTCAAGGACAATTGCAAATTAGATCAACTCATTCATTTCTAAAATGTAGCTTATGTATGGGGAATATCTTCATGTCTCAGACAGGTTACCCATTTATTAAAATTAAAAACTTCCTTTCAGTCTCAGTTCTCTGATGGGTGCCATAAAAGGGGGACAGATGCTAAATGGGAAGTGTGAGATTGTGTGAGCCATAAGCCTAGCACTTTAAAACAGGATGAAAAATAGCAGGCAAGAAGCAGAAAGGATGGAGTAAGCCCCATTTGCTGAAGCCCAAACACCCGGTTCAGAAATGCAAAAGAGGAAAAACAATTTTAATATCAACCAAGGGAAACCAAGAATCTTATAGCAAGAATATATTTTTTGTCTCTTTGCTATTGCCTTCATTATTCAGCTAATGTCAGTAAGGAAAGACTGCAAAGTTTTACTCCTGAATCACTTGCAACATACTGACAATGTGCTCTGCTCTGTATTGACTTAGAAGAGGATTTGCTCTCTGCCCTGGACTCTTAACAAACTGGCTAAAGTAGTCCCAGCAATTTAAACATAAAAATGCCAGCTGAGAATGGGATTAAATCTTAAGAGGTGCAAGGGTGCATGTAACATTATTACTCATAACACCACATAGATGGTAATTAAGCAGAGAGCAATTCCATTTTGCAACCCTCAGCAGCTCATATCAAAAGGCCACTATTTAAATTAAGTCAACCTATGACCTTCACGTGATATTTGCCAAACTTGTAGCACTGTACATAAGTAATTCAAATAAATTTAAATAATCACAGTTGTATGTTGCAGATTTACAAGCTCTATTGATATTTTAGAACCAAAACACATGATAATTTTTAAACTGTGAAACAATTAAGTCATCCCTACATAGGAACACAGCAGTGTAGAAACTAAATTGGGTTTTGATACCCTTATCTGACATGGTCATCAGCTAAATCTCATTCCTGCGGGGTAAATTTATGAAGACTGTGAGTAAATCAACAATATATTCATGATACTATGCAACTGTGGAAGATTTAATCTAAACTTATACATGACTGAAGTTGATTCCACTCTGCCCAAGTCAAATAAAACCAGTGTTAATTATTATTTAACTGCATTATATTCCACATCATATAGCATTATGATTACTCAATGGTCAAATGATTCCTTAGCTCATAATGTCCTCAAGCAGGCATCATTATTCTGCATAGTTCTATTATGCTAAGGTTCTATTTCAATTCTATGAAGTTGATTTATCTTAAGGTGATATGAGGCTGATTCTTTTTTCCAAAAACCTCATCCTTACCAGCTTTTTCTCAACTCTGCAACATTAGTGAAAATGAAGGTATTAATTTTCTGGATTCTGCCAAGAGAAAATGCAATCCTGAGTGTTTCTTGGACAAAAGAACAATTTACAGAGGTTTAAGTAGATTTAAGGGTATCTTAAGCAATCAATGATGAAGCAGCCAGGAACTAACAAAAGGAAGCCATTACAAATCCTGCAACTTAAAAAGCTGGAGGAAAGAACGGTATTAGTGAGGCCCAGAGAGGTCTCAGGACTATGAAAGAGGAACAACCTGACAGAAGCTACAACCATAGGATCAGCCACTGACAAAAGCACAGTAGGGCAAGGAAGTAGATGGCTAGTGGGGATAAGCACTCTGACCTTTCTCTTCTGCTGTCTAATCTCCTACTTGTGCCTGTCTTTGGCTAAAATCAATCAGACGACAAGAGAATCAAGGTGATGCAAACTGTATTTGTCAGCCTCCTAGGACATAAAGCAGGGCAGAAAAGAGTGAAGAATGTATCACTCAACAATTAGATATAGTAGATATAGTTGGATAGATATTCTATGCTGCATATTACCAGTAAATACTAATTTATTAAACATACATCCTGTGGCCTCTAATAAAACTATGAAATTTCCTTTCTCAAATCTGTTTCTTTTCTTGCAGTAACTCATTTCTATTTAAATAGTAAATGATTTGAAAACAGATTTTAAACTATAAATATCTCCATTAAATGTTCCTTATCCAAAAGAAGGACTGGTCTATAGAATACTAGATGGGTTTTAAAATTCACTTCCTTATTTACTAGAGACAAGTTCAGCTATAACATTGTCCCTAGCTATAACAATGCCCCAATATTAATAAGCATTGGTAAGATACATAAAATGACCTTGAAAGTCATATGATATATTGTCCAAGATTTCTCTTTACTCAGTCCCATGAATTCTCATTTGAAAATGTTATTTACAATCAAAAAACCTCAGTTTGACATGAATGTAATTAATAATTTCATTGTTAAAGGTTAATGCATTCATATGTAGATTGAACATATGATCCAATATGTACTATTTTCAGAAAAATATATACTTGAATGAAATATTCTCATATTTAAAAGGAACTGTTACCAATGCCAAAAAAAAACCTAATTATGTCTTTTACTAAGCAAACAATCCAGGTAGGGTACTCAGTGTAGAGAGAGCAAGCAAGCCCAGCCTGAAGCACGTAGATTAATAAGAACAAAGAGAGAAAGAAGATTGTAAAAAATCTGGAAAAAAGATGGTGGTGTAAGAAGACAAGGCAAAACCTCCTCCCAAAATCATGTAAAACACAAAAATACAGCAAACACAACTAACCTGAAAATAACCTGAAAATTGAAGAACTGACTACCTACAGCTGGGGAAGAAGAGAAGACCCTGCAGAAAAGGGTAAAGTAGCAAAGCCTTAATATCGGGACCCAAATGCTCCCCCAACCCCACCCACAGGCAGAAGGAAGAGGAGCAGAGCAGGGAGGGAATAGAAGCCCAGGACTTCTGAACACCTGGCCCTGGAGATCTGCTCTGGCAACATGAACCCACATTACATGGTGCTCTGGTGATTAGTGGGGCTGGACAACAGACACAGGTGGAATGCTTGGGAGGCTTGAGATCTCAGCTGCTTGTGGAGAACAGGCACATTCTACCAGCCACTCTGAGAAAAAAGGCAAAGTGGGCAGTTTGAAAGACTTCCCAGCAGCAAGAGGGGAACCAGAGGGGCAAGGGTTACACAGGGCTCTCTGCTTAGGAGAAAGGTCAGGCAGACAATACATCCCCAGCCTGCCCTCAGCCCAATAGGTTAGGAGCCCTCAGGAGCTTCAGACGCTCCATCTCTGCCACTGGCAACTCAGTACCACCCAGCCTGCAGCAATGGCGAGGCCAGGCAGTGAACAAGACAGGAGCCTGCCAGGAGGGAGGAGGACCTCCTGGGACTGGCTCCTGTAGTACTTATGCAGTTGGACCAAAATAGGGCCAAGAAGCTCCCACTGCCTTCCCAGCTGCGACACCTGCCTCCACTACCATGTCAAGTGGAATGCACATGCCTGGGAGAGACTTGGTGCTGTGGTGATGGAGCTGCCATGGGCAGAGCTGCCCTCTGTCCAGCCTGCTGCAGTGGCAGGGCCACTGGCAAGCAGGACAGACTCCTACCGGGATGAAATATCTGCCTGGGCTGGCTCCCACATGCAGTTCCCTGCCTGGCCTGAAGTAGGGCTGAGAAAGCTGGAAGGGTCTCCCTCTACATATCTGGGAGCAAAGTTTGATTGCACTGCCTGCTGGCAAGTCTCACCACAAGAAAGAACCTTGGCCCTCTGCTGCCCCCATCACTGCTGGCAAGTCTTACAAACTGCCCACTTTGCCTCATTCTATGAAGCCAGCATCACTCTAATACCAAAACCAGACAAAGACACCACAAAAAAATTAAATTATAGACCAGTAACCCTGATGAACATAGATGCAAAAATATTAGCAAACCAAATTAAAAAATACATCAAAAGGATCATCCATCATGACCAAGCACAGAATTTATTCCAGGGATGCAAGTATGGCACAGTATTCATAAATCAGTATCATACATCATATTAACAAAAAGAAGGACAAAAATCACATGATCACCTCAATAGATGCTGAAAAAGCATTTGACAAAATTCAACATCATCCATTCATGATAAAAACTTTAACAAAACAAATATAGAGGATACTAAACATAATGAAGGCCATATATGACAAACCCACCACTTTTATTCAACATAGTAATGGAGGTCCTAGCCATGGCAATCAGACAATAACGAAATAAAAGGCACCCAGATTGGTAAGGATGAAGTTAAACTATCACTGTTTGCAGATGACATGATATTGTACATAAAAAACCCTAAAGACTCCATGCAAAAACTATTAGAACTAATAAACTGAATTCAGCAAGGATGCAGGATACAAAATTAATAAACAGAAATCTTTTGCATTCCTATACACTAATGATGAAATTGCAGAAAGAGAAATCATGAAAACAATTCCATTTACAATTGCATCAAAAAAAATATCTAGGAATAAACCTAAGCAAGGATGTGAAAGACCTGTACCCTGAAAACTACAAGACATTCATGAGAGAAATTAAAGAAGATACCAATAAGTAGAAATACATCCCGTGCTCATGGATAGGAAGAATTAGTATTGTCAAAATGGCCATCCTGCCTAAAGCAATCTACAGATTAAATGTAATCCCTATCAAAATACCAAGAGCATTTTTCAATGAACTAGAACAAATAGTTCTAAAATTCATATGAAACCACCAAAAACCCCAAATAGCCAAAGAAACCCTGAAAAAGTAGAACAAAGTTGGGGGGATTACACTCCCTGACTTCAAGCTCTAATACAAAGCCACAGGAATCAAAACAATTTGGTACTGGCACAAGAACAAACCATAGATCAGTGGAAGAAAATAGAGCCCAGATATAAACCCACACATATATGGTCAATTAATATACAATAAAGGAGCCATGGATATACAATGGGGAAATGACAACCTCTTCAACAGATGGTGCTGGCAAAACTGGACAG
This sequence comes from Manis javanica, assembly GCF_040802235.1. Classification (NCBI taxonomy): domain Eukaryota; kingdom Metazoa; phylum Chordata; class Mammalia; order Pholidota; family Manidae; genus Manis; species Manis javanica. The sequence goes on along the minus strand of NC_133160.1, from coordinate 119,984,281 downwards.
CCACATGTAAGAGAATGAAACTGGATTACTATCTAACTCCATACACAAAAGTAAACTTGAAATGTATCAAAGACCTGGATGTAAGTCATAAAACCATAAAACTCTTAGAAGAAAACATAGGCAAAAATTTCTTTAATATAAACATGATCTTTTTCCTGAACATGTCTCCTTGGGTAAGGGAAACAACTAAAAAATGAACAAGTAGGATTAAATCAAACTAAAAAGCTTCTATACAGCAAAAGATACCATCAGTAGAACAAAAAGGCATCCTACAGTATGGGAGAATATATTCATAAATGATATATCCAATAAGGGGTTGACATCCAAAATATACAAAGAGCTCATGCACCTCAACAAACAAAAAGCAAATAAGCCAATTAAAAAATGGGCAGAGGATATGCACAGACAGTTCTCCAAAGAAAAAATTCAGATGATCAACAGGTACATGAAAAGATGCTCCACACTGCTAATTACCAGAGAAGTGCAAATTAAAACCACAGTGAGATATCACCTCACACCAGTTAGGATGGCTAACATGGAAAAGACAAGGAACAACAAATGATGGTGAGGATGGAGAGAAAAGGGAAGCTTCCTACACTGTTGATGGGAATGTAAATTGGTTTAACTGCTCTGGAAAGCAATATGGAGGTTCCTCAAAAAACTAAAAATAGAAATACCATTTGACCCAGGAATTCCACTCCTCAGAATTTATCTGAAGAAAACAATATCCCTGAATCAAAGAGACATATGCACCCCTATGTTTATCACAGCAGTATTTACAATAGGCAAGATATGGAAGCAACCTAAGTGTCCATCAGTAGATGAGTGGATAAAGCAGATGTGGTACATATACACAATGGAATATTATTCAGCCATAAAAGGAAAAGAAATCCTGCCACTTGCAATGATATGGATGGATCTAGAGGGTATTATATTCAGTAATATAAATCAGGCAGAGAAAGAAAAATACTAAATGACTTCACTCCTCTGTGGAGTATAAAAACAAAGCAAAACAGAAGGAACAAAATAACAGTAGACTTATAGACACCAAGAAGGGACTAATTGTTACCAAAGCAGAGGGGCTGGGGTTGGGTGGGGAGGGAGAAGGGGATTAAAGGGTGCTATGATTCACAATTACAATATAGGTAGGTCACAGGGAAAGCAGTACAGCACAGAAAATACAATTAATGACTCTATAATATCTTACTATGTTGATAGACAGTGACTGCAATGGGGGCTTGAGGTCTTGATAATATGGGTGAATGTTGAACCACTGTGTATAAGTGAAACTATCATAAGATTGTGTATCAATGATACTTTAAATTAAAAAAGGGAGAAAAGATTGTAGAAAAAAAGTGGCTAATTTTACATCTCAGAAGTGATGCATGCCTTCTTCTTAGGACTTAGTTTATATTGATGTTTTGTAGAGGTAGAATAGAAATGGAGGTTAGTGATTCAAGGAAGGAGAGGAACTATTCAATTAAGAGATATAATGAACCATCAACAAGAATAAAAGTGGGAGTTAGAAGGGGAAAGGCATAATCTGTACTGTAGCCTACTCTGCTATTTGTTCTCAACCAATTAGTGCCGAAATGTTGACCTATTCATTAGGATCCAATTTTGTTTTCTAATTTCAATGTGCTTCTCAAATGTATGTAGGTATGTTAATTAGTTCTCTTATGTAACTGAGTTTCTACCAAACTGTAATTGGAAATGTTTCTGTACTTGGCCAACTGATGAAGTCCAAACATGATAAAATTTCTCATAATTTCTCAAAATTATCAGAAGTGTTGAATCTGTTTCACTAAGCACAATAAAAATAGTACTTCCCAAATGGAAAGAAGTCATACTTATTATGCTATTCAACATCTTTTTAAACAAAATTGGACTCCAGAGCCTGACATCATTTTGTGTCTTTTCATGAAGATGAGTCCTATTCCCAAACTAAGGTAAACACTGAACACTAAAGAGGAAACATTACATCACGTAGTGTTTCCAGGTAGCACATAGTTCACAGTATAAGACAAACTGATGAAACTTCTTTGTTGAGTTTCAGTTAATCTATTTTCTTACCTATCCATATACACAACTGCAAGTCTCATGCCTTTTATTTTCTCTGACTGTACAACTGATGCCCTAAAGCAGAGTGCATTCTGATGTCATGATGCCTATTGACTCTGTCATGCAATTTCTGGAGATTAACTCAAATCTAAATTATATTTAACCCATTGATAGGCATCTACATGAAGAGTAAATATAAATGGAAGCTTTCATATAAACATGAAAATAAAATCTAGCAAATGGCAAGGCATTATGAATTATTTTGATCAGTATTCTTTGGGCTTTTAAGGTTTTCAGATAGGCTTTAAAATACTTCTAAAGTCATGGTTTCATTTTGTATTGGATTTATGAATATAATATAAATTTATCAACATTTTTGTTTCTTCACAATAAACATATGTTTTTGCCATACTGGAATATTCTTCATGTGCAGATATGATACATAATATTTTCCTTATATCATTAAAAAGTCAAAACTAAAAATGGTAAACGTATCACAAAAGTTTTAACAGGATTCTCTTAAGATAGAAATTTCCTTGATAAACGATTTTCCCAAAGATAGAAAATTCAAAGAATCAAATGTTGGAACCAGGCAGTACATTAAGAGACATTGAAATACGTTTACCTCTGTTATTCCAGTTGCCTTAGAATGGGCTAGAATTCAGTTATCAAAAATCACAGATGAAGATTTTATACAGATTTTAAGTCCCCTAAAGAGATTTTCTGACTATAATGAAGCTTTAGCACTTGTACTATTAGCTTTTAAGATTATTATATCCATCCTGAATATATCTTGCATGTATCTTCTAGTTTCTAATATCATAACCCCTTTTGTTTTGATCCATAAACATCTAATATAGACTGGAGAACAGGCCTTCATATAGTGTTAGATTCATATAGTTAATTCTATGAATTTAGAATAGGAAAGTCTTAGCATCACCTAGATAATCATACTCCCTAAGTCTCTTGCATGATCTCCTTGAAATGTTCACCCCTCCTTTTCTTGAATACTTGCAGTGACAGGGAGCTCAACACCTCATGAAGATACTTCTGCATGCACATCTTTTCTGCACTAAGCTAGAATCTGCTTCCTTCTACTGTTTACACTTTGGCCCTTAGTATCAACTTTGCAACTATATGAAGGCAGTCATTGTGCTTTTCTCAGGATATTCTAAAATAAATACCTGATATTCTTTCATGGGATGAAGTCAAAGATATTTAGCTCCAAGAAAGAAAGCATGCACATCTAAGGAGGGAACATCCATGTCTAAGAACATATAAATCTGTGTACCTCTCCCATTAGATCCTTACTATTATTTAGTAAGATAGACTTCATGGGTTGTTAAGCAAGTCCATATCTCTTTGGATTATATTGTGATAGAGAGTGGAAGAGTTATCATAGCACTGGGGCAAATTTGTCAATGCATACTGTTCTCTGTTCTATATGTATGCAAACTATGACTCTCTTTCTCTATTGGAATAGGAAAAAAAGGCATTCAACAAATCTGGGCCAGACACCATCTACCTAAAGTCATAATAATCCTCTTTAGGATTGTTATCATGTATGGCATGGCAGCTGTAGTTGGGGCTATCACTTGGTTGAGACTGAGACATTTCATAGTCCTTTTCCAGGATCCATCTGGTTTCTGCAGTGGCCAGCTTGGAAAATTAAACAGACATATGACAGAGGTTTATTAGGTCTTTAAACATGGCACCAACCTCCACTCTGCTGTGTTGGTCAGTGAGTAGAAGTTTCAGTGGCTTCTGCTTGGCCTTCTTCACTACAGAGCAAGAATCCAAAGTGATGTTTTCTCTAACTATAAAGAATGCTAATCCCAATTATACACCCAAAGTCCAAGAAAATGAGGCCAGTTGGAGCCACAGATTAAATGGATCCACTCTATGCTAGACTTGGGCCAAGATTACATTTATTATCTAGCCCCTATATGCCCTCATTTTAATGGGGGTATAGCAATGGTGATGTTTCAGCCCTTTGGGTATCAAAAAGAACTTAAGTCTTGTTTCCAATACTTAAAATGTTTGAGTATTCCTTTTCATAATATATAGTCAACTGGGTAAGTGGTTCTTGGTCCTTGGGGAAGGACTGGGGAAATCATTACCAATGGCCTTGCCATGTCATCAATCAGTGAGTTCCAGGTCTGAAAGTGGGCACAGGTATGAAAAGCAGGCAAATGACATGGCATTTTACTGAGGCTAGATCTTCAGTTTCCTGTTCATCCATTCTTGCTTTCTTTTGATTATATGTATTAAGCAGTATCTTTGTTAGCTGCCTATTTATTTTGCTCTTAGAAGTGCTGCATTCTAGTAACCACCTCCACAACTCTCTGTGGATCAAGTCCCCTGGGTTGTCCCTCTCACCTTAACAGTTGTTACAATAATTGTAACTCCCGGCTTCTGCAGTTTAAGTGCTACTAACTGGCCTGTATTGTTTCATAGCTAAGCATCCCCATTGCTATCAAAAAGCCAAGTTCCATTACAACCTCCTCCCATAAGCCCTGATTTTCAGAAGAGAGCCACTGCTTAACATTTCAGTGATACTGGAACCTGTCTCACTAATACTCTCTAATTCCTGGTGGGTTTGGTGAATGGCATGTCCTCTTAGGTTTACTGTGTGTCTTTTGAGCTCATATAACATATTCATTCTCGCAAACCTATTTCCAAGCTTTTTTAGTGCCTTCCTCTATCACCTTCCATAGCAATTCATGTAGACTTTGTTCAAAATAGGGCTATTGCTTCTAGGAGTCACTTTATAGCAAGTTTATTCTATCACCCTAGTCCTTGGTGGGAAATTAAGCCAGTATCTTGACAATGTGTTCCAAGTCCATGTGTTCTCCTTTGTTCAAATCTATGTTTGGCCTGGTATTTAAATCTGGCATCTCCTAAATCCAGTTCCATGGTTCATGTTGGCTAATTCTTGAAGATCCTATGGTATAAATCCTTTCCTCCCAAATCATGCTCCACATAACTCAGCTTAGTTGTACTTCAACTTATCACTAGTTATTGGCCTGAAAACTGAGAACAGTACAAGCAAATCCTGAGAGAAGTCCCCGTTGCCCTACAAGGGAAAAGCCTCAGCAGTATCCTCCCACAGAGATGTGCAAGCTCTTATTCAAGAAGCACAGACCACCTCTGGGGGCTCTAAGGAGTCAGGAGAATTTGTGGATACAAGAGCTTTAGGAGTATCCTCCCAGATGTATAAGAGTACGGGTTTTCCCAAATAGAGCGCTGACTCTGGCACTACAGTTCCACTGTGGCTGAGCATTCATTGTCTTTGAAGCCTGGTAACAACGTTATATCCTGAGTTCTGTCGTTATCATCTTGGTCTCCCCAACTCTGTCTCCTTTCTTAGAAAGTTCTCCCAAATCACAACAAAAGTTTTAGCAACTGGACCACTACCTTGTGCCAATAATAGGGTCTTTGTGCCAAGAATACTTCCTGGGATAGGATCATCATTGCCAAACCAGATGGTGAGTAATCCAGATCCCAAATTTCATCTTACCATTTTATTGGACATCTTCTAATACTATCATGTCAATTGAGTTCTCCAGGAAGCAGTTCCTGAGATAGAGTTAAGAGTGCAAAAGTCTTATTGGCAACCAACACCTGTAGAAAGTAAAAAGTAAAAAACAGAACCAAGCAGAAAGTTCTAACAAGGTGTCTGTCTGCCAGCCGGTGAGAGTTCTGGTGTGAAAATTGCATGTTAGAACAATTCCATGTCGTATGGAAGCAGTCTGCCCAATACAGCTCAGTCTGGATTAGTCATTGGTCAAGACCACCCTGAGAAGAATATAATCTTGACCCAAAGGCTGAGGCAGAAATGAAAAAGTTAACAGGCAGATGCTATCTACTCATCATAGTAGTCCAAAGGTACATATCATTATCTGTCAGTTTTACTTCTAAGACCTTGTCAAAAAGTACTCAAATTTTGAATTTTGGACCCTCGAGGACATTTACCTGATGCTTCTGAATAGTAATATTTCTAAAATAATGTAATTATTTTACCTTTGTTGAAGGTCAAATCTTAGGCTAAAATAAAAATGTGATTACTGGCCAGTCTGGTCCTCTATTACAGATGGAGAACAAGTAAGTGTGACTGCTATTTTTCTTTCATAAACTGTGCTGATTGTTTCTTATAAACTTGCTTTCAGGCAGGTGTTTGCAAATTGATTTTCTTATAGTTGTTCTTGATGCTTCTTTTGCAGCAAGTCTTATCTGAGCTAATCTATTACCTTATATATTGCTATGACCATCACTCAGATAAAACATAACACATTTTCATTTTGACACTCCATTATTTTTGCAGTAAGTCAATATAATCTGAGGTGAAGCATGCTTTGCTCAGCATTTATTGATCTATTGGTTTGTTCACTGTTTATATCAAAACACCACTTGTCAGTCCTGGCCCAATCACAATTATCTTCTTATAAGGAAAATGACAGCTTCAGAGCCCAAATATGAGTCAATTTCCAAGGTGAGTTACTCTCAAGATGCTGGTACAAAATGTGCATCCCCCTTCCTCCATTTAGGCATGAATGATGGATGACTTTCATTTTCTAGCTAAAGGGAGAAAAGCATATATGTATACTAACAAGATACCACTTTCTCCAATACAAGAGAAAGATATTTTAACTTGTATCACAGTACATGAGTACAAGATGTTCAATAAATGGTAATCATTATTAATACCGGTTTGAACAATTGTGAACTTGTCTAGTCATTAACAGGAATCAATTTTGTGAAGTGAGATGGGGAATGATGAGATAAAGCCAAGCTGAAGCAACTTTTCCATGCCTACAGAAACTAAATTGGTCTTTCAAACTCCTCACTAAGCAAACAACAAACAATGTCGGGCTTGACTTCTCAGGTGCCTAAGCTTCTTTTTGTTTATTTTAGAAGTATTCTGCAAACACATTAACTCTCTAAAGACAAAGAAATAATAGTACTTTACTAACATTTTTACTAACTTACTTACTGTACTGATCTTTTCTAACCTTTTACTATCTACTTTTATTTCTAGAAAGCAATTTAACATCTAATGCAGTCACCCTACAAACCCAAGTGTCTATTAACCACATTCCTAACTATAGAGAACTTTGCTTCTAACATCCCTTTAAGTAAAAATGTCCTTCACTTTTTCCCTTGAATATGAAAGTTGTATTAACCCACACCTGGGCTCAGCTCAAAACCTACTTTCTTCATGACTCTCACATATAATAACAACCTATATATATCTTTCTTATTCCTATAACTTTTATTATTTCACAGATTTTGGCCTTTAAAGATAATTTCTTTTCATGTTACTGCCCTTCATTGAATCACTTTAACAATGCGTGCTGGAAACCCACATTGCAGCCTAGTAGGCTAACAGAGTTTGCGTGATCTTTGGAAACTCTCTGTGACTCTCTGAACCTTGGTTTAGAAATTCTAAAGTCCTTTCCAACTCTATAGATCTATAATTTTATGAATTTGTTTTGTTTCTTAGCCTGGTATTATGTTCTACACAATATTTAGTATCTTCCCAGCACCCACCAAAGTAGTTAACTTAGTATATATAGAAGCATAATAAATATAATGAATCAGTGAATGAATGGTTTCATTGGTTTAAGGCTTCACTGACTTAGAAAGTACAATTTGGGTAAAGAAATTTAGTTACAACTTCCACTGATTGTTATTGAAAGCCTTAGCCACTATTTCACTTAGGTTTAAAAGTGACTCACTTTTAATTTTATGAGGTTTTCTTGACAACAGAATTATCAGATATACACATAAAAAATTGAAAGACAGATTTGAGTTGAACAATCACTTTGATAGGCAGTAATTTTTTTCTAAATAAGTTGATCATTTGCATATTTTTCTTTTTAATAGTCTTTTCAGTCAAATTGTCTTAAAGACAACTTCCTATATGTTCGCAACTATTAGAAAAGCTAAAGCAGCTCTAAGTAGGCATATATGCATGCATGTGTACATAGATTATCAAAAATAAATAATGGCTTAAAAGGATAGAAGCAATGGCCTAAATCTATCCAAACTTTTTTATAGTGTCAAAAATTTGCCACTCTTTGAAAGTTTATATATGAAAATAAAAGTGAAATAAGGTCAATAATAGGGAACAGGCTCTAAGCCTGACTAAATTTCAGCAGCATATGATATTTGTTCTTATTCTGTGAAGATAGAAATGAAATGCTTCTGATCAGTTACTACTTCACCCCTTTGGTGAAGAAGGGCTCTCCACCCTAATATTACGTGATTAAGCATATTATACCCAACACTGGATGCATGACCTTGAGAGAACTTTGTTAGTCACATATACTCACAGCTCAGGGGAAGAGAATAATGAACACCGTTCAGGACAACACGGGGCTGCCCTCGGGAGCAGAGGGAACAGTGGCTGTGGGAGGCCAGCTTTATCATAACAAGAGAGTGAGAAGCCCCCTTGCTCCTGCTGTAGTATGTGATTGGATTGTTTGAATAATTGCATGCACTGGAAGGGAAGTGAACCCCATTAGGTTGAGGATCAGTTTGAGGGCAGCTACTCCATTTGATAGGGGAACTATCAGAGTGGAAAGCCTTTCCTGCTGGTATATCTGACAAGTGAAGGCAAACTTACAGATAGGACTTGGGGCCCTGTGAGGCTCAAAGATGTCAGGGAAGCACTTAAAATTTAGGCCTTATAATACTCCATCAGAGGCGAAGGAGACCAAGATCAGTTTATAAAAAGGAAAGGAGATTGTTAGACATTTTTGTTAAGTTTTATCATGAGTTAATCCCCTATTATGTATGCATTTGTCCATAAAGCACCTTTATGCATGTACTTGGCCATTCATATATACATGCAACAAGAAATAATATCAAATGCATGTGAGTGATACCTGAAATTTAGTAACTGTTTGATATCAATAGATACATAATACAATAGACTTCTCTAAGTAATTTTATTAATTTATAGAGCAATCTAGTCTAAAACCATAGTGAATATTTTATTTAGCTAACATGTAAGTTGGAAAAGAATAAATAGGAGGAACAGAGTAAGAAGCAAAATTTTAAAAGAAGAAGGAAAAGGAAGAAGATGATGAAGAAAAGGTAGAAGAGGAAATGCAGGAAGAGAGCAAAAGTCATATTCCCCCTGCCACTGTGCCCTCAGATATGAATATAGAGATCTCACTGAATCTTCAATACAGGAATGACCAAAATAATATTACAAATGCAGTTGAAATTAACAAGAACTTGGGAAATCATAATTAATATTATGGAAATATAAGTATTAAGAACCCACAAATGTAACATGAATATATTCACCAAGCTGTCAGAGCCATAGAATGAGCTTTTATCCTGACTTTCAACTAACTGTAAGTACTTCAGAGACTAGGAACATCAAGCTTTCCCCCAGGAATTACATTTGCCATTCAATAAGCCCTGGGGAAAATGTTTCAGACAGATACTGACTGTGTCCCTGTCAACATTCAACTGAGCCAGGGACAAATCCTAGCAATTACACTGCATCTTGTAAAACATTCATATATTCTTTTAGGAAATAAATCATTTCATGCTCATCCATTTTTATTATGACATGTGTAATACTACCTACTATGAGATAAATTATGGCTGTACTTCCCCCCAAAATGCTTGTAATGTCTTCTCCATCACTCCCCTAAGTAAAGAGTGCTGTGAGCTGTTAAGGAGACTTCTGGAAATGCTTCTGGATGGGAGGATCAGGAGTCTTTGATGCTTAAACATACAGGGCAGGGCAGGCCATGCATAAATGAATATAATCAGTAAAATTTTGCTTAAAGGATCACTTTGTCTGACTCACAAAAATGAGAAACTTCCAGCACCTCTTAGATTTGGGGCCAGTATTAGGAAAATAATTTTATAAATTCAAGTATAATTACCCTATAAATTTAAATGAAGCAGATGGAAACCTAAAGAAAGTTTTTAGAACCAAATCTAGTTTTTCGAACTGAGAGTTTACTTAAGAAACTGTATCAATTCCCTACATTCCAAAATGGAACTATAAAATTGAAGTTGAAGATTGGTTCCTAAAATGTGAAGATTTTTAGAAGACATTTACCTTTGCTTAGAATTGCAAATTCTCCCAGTCCTTGATGTGCCCCTCAACTGCTCCTTTTTCCCCCTGGTGAAGCGCTGGTCTATTAGATTCCAGCCTGAAGGGCCCCTACCAGTAAGATGGTGAACTTCCAGCTTCTCTTTGGGGTCCTCGGTATCCGCCGGCACCCCCTGAAGCCCAATAACCTCTTGCTCCCCTCCCAATCCCAGCACCTAGCCAATAGCCACCAGTCTCATAGAAGTAACACCACAATCACCCCATGCCCCTTCCTATATAACCCAGCACCTTTCCCTAATAAAGCAGAATTCTCCGGTGAATTGCTGCTGTGTGTCGCTCCTTTCCTTTCATTGGTGCCGAAACCCAAGAGACGGGACACCCCAACTGGGCCCCGTCTTCCCCCTGACACCAGCAGCAGCTTGCACTCATCCTCTTTTTCCGGTGCTGGCTCATCACACTCACCACTCCTCTCTGGCCTTTAGGTAAGTTTTCCCCCCCCGGAGTGGGCCACTCTTCCCCGAGCTATCGCAGTGCCATTGACCATGATCGTCCAGCAAGGCCCTGATGCTCGGGGATGAGGAGGGAACGCTTCCCGCCTCAGGCCTTCACGGCTGCGGCAGACCCTGAGGCCGCTCCTCCAACAGCCATAATTTGCCACCTCCAGCCTTCACAGCTGCTGCAGACCCTCAGGCCCCCCCTCCAACAGCCATAAATCGCCACCTCCAGCCTTCACAGCTGCTGCAGACCCTCAGGCCCCCCCTCCAACAGCCATAAACCCCGCCTCAGGCCTTCACAGCTGCGACAGGCCCTCAGGCCCCTCCTCCAACAGCCATACATGAGGTGACTCCTTTGTGGATGAGAACACTCCCTTTTCCCCCTTTGTCCTTCCATTCTGTCTGCCGAAATCCGTTCTGTCCGCCAAAAATTCCTAGTGCTAGGTACCTCGTGATTCCCGGCACTCTGCCTTCTTAGGGAAGTCTGGGTGACAACCCACACTTACTAAGAAATTCCGACTCGTATACAAGTTTCCGCAGACCACCAAGGATCATCGGGGACGCCCTTTGTCTCCTTGTCGTCTGCCTCCGGTCCGAGGATTTCCATTTGTCTTCCCCTGTTTGTCTCCTTCTCTGTCCTTTAACCATGGGAGCCTCCTCATCCCTCCCTGAAAGTTCACCTCTTGAATGCCTGCTTAAGCATCTGGCTACCCTCTCCCTGACGCCTGATATAAAACCAAAACTCCTCCGTAAATACTGCTCCCAAGATTGGCTAACATACCCCCTAGACAATAACAACCAATGGCCCACAGGGGAAACTCTTGATCCTAACATCACTCGCGATCTCTTTAACTACTGCCAGCGCCTGAAAAAATGGAAGGAGATTCCCTATATGGAAGCTTTCTGCCTCCTCCCCCCCCCCCACCCCCCCAAGTTCTCCTAGCCTGCAAGCTGCCGCCCCCGCAGAAGCCTTCCCCTTCTTCTCCTACAACAACAGCCTTTCTCCCTTCCTCCCCCACCATCTTCTCCCCCATATCACCTCCTCTGCCTTCCTCCCCTGCAGATTAAGCCTGAGCCTTTCAGCCCCCCTTTAACTAAGTCCCAGGGGCCTCCTCTGTCTTTGCCCTCATCACCTGTTTCTCCCCTGTTAGAGACCGCCTTTGTCTTCTCACATATTTGTAAGCAGGATAAGAAAGCACCTTCCCCGAATGCAGCATGAGAAAGCACAAGCTTGAGAACAACCGGTGCAGTCCTTGGAAGTTATCTGTCCACAAAAACATATCTTGTCCTCAAAGACGAGCCAAGACTCCTCACTCTGAAAATAGGGAGAACTTGAAGATGTGTAGAAACACCGCCCCTACTCGCTATGCCCTTCCCCTACTCGCCGATGTAGCAAGAATGGAAAACAAAGAACATTCTGTTTATACATTCCATAAGTAACTAACAGGAGCCCTGCTGTAGCTCAGTTAGCAGAGCATGGGACTCTTAACCTCAGAGTTGTGAGTTTAAGCCCAACTGGAGCGGCAGAGGTAAGCAGCTGGGCTACTGGCTGGTGACGCGTGAGAGTGTCAGCCCTCCCAGTTCTTTCTTTCTTTCTTTATTTTCTTAGCCCCCCTTCCGCACTTCAGGACCTGCTCGAATAGGCGCGGCTAGACCGCATCACTCCCCCACAGACTGAGCCAGAACCCTTCAGTCCCCCTCAGACTAGGTCCCGAAGGCCTCCCAAAATTATCGCCCCCCACTCTGGGACGTAGCTTAGACAGACTCACTCAAGCCCTATTACAATATACCAGCCTAGACCCAGGAACGCCTGACAGAAGACATGTCCTTATGACATACTTCTTAGCTCAAAGCTACCCCGACATTAAAGCTAAACTCAAAAAGTTAGAACAGGGCCCCGCTACCCCACAGACTGAGATCCTAACAGTGGCCTTTAAAGTCTTCCATAACTGAGAGGAGGAGAGAGAGAGAGAACGCCATAAACAAAAGGCTGATCAAGCCAATTTCCAAATGTTAGCCCAGCTGATAAAACCACAACCTGGGCACCCTTCTACAAACAAGCGCCCCCCCAGGAGCTTGTTTCAAGTGCGGACAAGAACGACATTCATCAAGGGCGTGCCCCTCCCCCAGATCTCCTACCACCCCATGCCCCAGATGCCACAAAAAGGGCCACTGGGGGTCTGATTGCCCAACCACCCAAAGGGGAGGCTGGAAGAACAACCCCCATCCTAAGCCCGCTGTAGTGGGGCTGGTAGAAGAAGACTGATGGAGCCCGGGGGCATCTCGCCCAACCATTCCCATCACCAAACAGGAGCCCAGTGTTACTTTAATAGTAGACGGTTGCCCCATCTCCTTCCTCCTAGATACAGGAGCCACCTTCTCAGTCTTGCGAGAATACCAGGGCCCTACCACACCTGCCACTACTCCTGTAGTCGGGGTAGGAAGTAAACAGATTTTCCAATTAAATCCCCCCCTTTTATTCACAATCCAAGATAATCCCATACCTTTCTCCCACTCCTTCCTAGTTATGCCCCAATGTCCCATCCCTTTACTAGGACGGGACATCCTTTCTCTCCTCCACATTTCCATAACTATATCCACTCCCACAGCCCCCAGTACTCCCTTTCTGATGGCCCTCATAGCCAATGACCCCCTCTACCCAATGAAAGCTCCAGTTCCGCCCTCATACACCCTGTAAATCCCAAAGTTTGGGACATTACAAGGCCCTCCGTAGCTCTATGTCCTCCTGCCTCTATCAAATTATGTGACCCCTCTCAGTATATCTGTCAGGCCCAATACCCCCTAACCACTTCAGCCCTCATAGGCCTCCAACCCATCATTCAAGATCTCTTAAACAAAAATTAACTCAGACCCACTCATTCCCCATTTAATACCCCCATATTAGCTGCTAAAAAAACCAACGGATCTTTCCGCCTCGTCCAAGACCTTCGCCTCATCAACATGGCTGTTGTCCCTATCCATCCCTTAGTTCCAAATCCATACACCCTTTTATTGCAGATCCCTGCCTCGGCATCCCACTTCTCAGTCCTAAATCTCAAGGAAGCATTTTTCTATCCCTCTAGACCCCTTCTCCCAAGATTTTTTCATCTTCACCTGGACGGATCCATACACAAAACATTATGAACAACTCACTTGGACAGTTTTGCCACAAGGCTTCCGAGATAGTCCCCATATTTTTAGACAGGTCCTAGTTCAGGACCTCAAACAGTTTAATCATGATCATTCCGAGTCCACCTTATTAAAATACGTGGATGATCTTCTACTCTGCAGTCCCTCATGAGAACAGTCTCATCTTGACACTGCCTCTCTACTTAACCTTTTAGCTTCCAGAGGTTACCGAGTACCCCCGTCAAAGCTCAAATCTCTCCCCCTTCTGTCACTTACCTCAGATTCCTCCTATCTCAACAAAGAAAGTCCATTACCTTAGACAGAAAACAGCTCCTCTCTGACCTGCCCATTCCCAAAACCAAGACAGAAATCCTTTCCTTTCTAGGCCTGGCTAGATATTTTAGAGCGTGGATCCCTAACTTCTCCCTGTTAGCAAGACCCCTATACGACCTCAGCAAGGGCCCCCCTGAAGAACCATTATCCTCCTCACCCCGACACTCTTTCATTAAGCTCCGTCGAGCCCTTGTAGAAGCCCCAGCTCTCCATCTCCCTGATTTGTCAAAACCCTTCTCATTATACATTCATGAGAGGTCCAGTCAAGCTCTAGGAGTCCTAGGCCAATATTATGGCCCATCCTTTGCCCCAGTAGCTTATCTCTCCAAGCAATTAGACCCCACAGTTCGGGGATGGGCCCCCTGCCTACAGGCATTAGCCGCTAGACAGCTCTTGCAGAAAGAAGCTCATAAACTGACATTCAGGGCGCCCCTTACCATTCTGTCCCCACATCACCTAAAAGATCTCTTAACCTACAAAAGTTTACAGACTCTCCCTCCCTCCAGACTCCTGAACTTACTGTCCTCTTTCCTCCAAAATCCCGTTCACCCCCTTTGCCATCCATACCCAAATCATGACTTTTTCCTCCTTTACTGCTCTCTCGCTTTTTTTCCTCATTCCTGTTGTCTTCCCCGCCACCCCAGCCTCCTTTGTATGGCGATTCAAAGTCAGACAGACTTACACACAGCATCAAACAAAAGTTACTGCCCTCGTTGCCACATCAGACTGCCCTCTGAAAGGCTGCTCTGAGCCTTTATACCTCCACTTTCCTCCCTCCACCGAAGTGTTCACTAGCAGCTACCCTTATTCTCCCTACCTCTGCTTCCTCTATGACCAAAAACAAGCCTATTGCAGGCAATGGCCAGACACCTACGGGGGATGCCCCTACTGGTCTTGCGCCATTCACTTCATGAGTAACTCCCGGTACCCACAGTATTACTCCTCCAACCGTTTCATGAAATATCCCAACGGCTCATTCTCCTTATCAATCCCAGATCCCTGGGACTCTCGATGGGCTGCCGGAGTCACAGCCTCAGTTTACTATGGGGGGTCCTTGACCCCCCATGGTACCCTTCATATCTCTCGAGAGTATGTTCCCTCTCACTCCCAGATCTCTCAAGTTGCATCAGATATCAGACATTCTGAAAAAGTCATTATCCAAACTCTTGACGGCGCCTCTTCATCTTCTTATTCCTCCTACTCTTGGTTACAGCTCATTCAAGACACCACCATCTTTCTCAACCACACCCTTAACACCGCCAATTGTTTCTTGTGCGCATCACTACAGCGCCCACTGCTGGCCGCCGTGCCCCTTATTATTTCCAACTACTCCTTCCATGCAGAAGGACAACCCCCCTGCCCCCTGGCAGACATACCCCTATGAGAACCAGAATACGCAGATAATCCCACCTTCCACCACTGTGTAAACCCAACTCCACCCCCCTCCAGCGCACTTCACTGCCTCTCTATCTACACCCCTACCTCCGGCTCTAAGACTTTTATGCAACCGCGACACTTCTTTTGGTGTAATGGCAGTCTTTTCAACTCACTGCCTCCCAACTCCAATACACCCTGCATTCTCGTCACCCTAATCCCACAGTTTACACTTTACAGCATGGCAGAATTTCTTGAGCTCCAACCTCCCTTGCCCTCACGCACAAAAAGGGCTGCTTTCCTTCCCATCATGGTCGGTATCTCTTTGACCACCTCAGCCATTGAGGCAGGGTTTTCGGGAGAGGCTTTGAGTCACTCTCTATGGGCAATTAAAGATCTCAACACCAAACTTGAGGGAGCCCTGACATCCACTGCTGATTCCCTAGCCTCTCTCCAAAGACAGGTCACTTCGCTAGCTAAAGTCACCCTTCAAAACTGGCAGGCCTTAGATCTGCTTACAGCCAAGAAGGGCGGCACCTGCATCTTCCTTCAAGAGGAGTGCTGCTATTACATCAACCAATCCAGCATTGTGGAAACTGACATTACCAAACTCACTGACCTTGCCTCCAGCCTCCACTCTGCTTCCAATTCCAACCCATTCTCTTCAATACTAACAAACCCCCTCCTTACCTGGGTCTGGCCCATTGCAGGCCCCATAATAATCATTCTTCTCGCCTGTCTCTTCTTACCCTGTATAATAAATTTCATCAAATCCCAAGTCGGAAAAATCTCTAATCAAGCTTTCAACCAGCTTTTACTCAGGAACTACCAGCTTCTGGCCACAGAAGATCCCTCACCCTCACGTAACCTCCTCACCACACGCTGAGATGGACCCCTCTCTCCGCTAGAAACTGTTCCTGGAAACAATGGCCGCAGACGCCTGGCTCCTGACACCCATATCCTCTTAGCATCATTGGAATCAACAGGTCCTCGACCTATAGTTACAGGGAACCTTCATTGATTTCCAACCTGAAGAAGTCCACATCTACCCGTCCTTACTGTGAGGAGTCCTATCAACCCTTTCCTCCCAATCCTCAAGCCCTCACTCCCTTCTCCGCCCCCGTTCAGCAGGAAGCAGTCAGAGAGAAAGCAATGTCCAAAACCCCATAGAGGAGAAAGGGGGGAATGAAGGGCCCCCACCAGTAAGATGGCGAACTTCCGGCTTCTCTTCGGGGTCTTCGGTTCCCACCGGCGCCCCCTGAAGCCCAATCACCTCTTGCTCCCCTCCCAATCCCAGCACCTAGCCAATAGCCACCAGTCTCGTAGAAGTAACACCACAATCACCCAATGCCCCTTCCTATATAACCCAGCACCTTTCCCTAATAAAGCAGAATTCTCTGGTGAATTGCTGCTGTGTGTCGCTCCTTTCCTTTCACAGCCCACCCACTTTTTTTCTACTCTCCCTTCTTAGAGACTATATTCCAGTCATTCTCTCTGTCCTTTATCTATAGATTTCTCCCTCACTACTGAATCATTCCTTTCAATGTTCTAATGTGCTTTAATTTCACCTTTATCTTAAAAAAGATAAAAACTTGGCCTCATACCCCACACCCCAAGTCTCCACACTATTTCTTTGCTCTCCTCCACAAGGATTTTTCAGAGTTTAGACTACTCCAATTCCTCATCTCCCATTCACTCTTCGCCTAAGTTCAAGCTGGTATCTACTCCTACCATGCTACCAATCATGCTCTTTCAAATGTCTCCAAATACCTATGTTGCTAAATCCAGGGTCTTCTTTTCTGATTGCACCTTATCTGGTTTGTCATTCAAAATACACTAGATTTTCCTTCAGTTACAAAAGACCCAAACAACAGCAGCTTATTTTTCACTCACACTACATGTCCAGCACAGATCATATATGGCCATCCCCACTTTGCCTTCACTCAGGGAGCCGAGCTGGTAGAGCATCCTCTATCCGGACCATTGCTTGTGCCTAATGGGAAAAGGGCAGGTGAAGTATGTAGGAGCTGGAAGTGACTCATATCACTTTTTATCAAAGCAAGTCTGTAACCATGCACGACTGTACCAGGGAGGATCAGTGCATACTGGTAAAGAGTAAGTCTAACACACCTGGCATCTCAACTATTTTTTCATAGTTAAAAGCACTTTCATTTTTGTAACACCCTCATCACTTGGCTTCCATGAGACTGTTCTTTCCAGATAGTCCATCTACCCCTCTGGCTATTCCTTTTCAACTACTTTTTCTGCCTTCCTTTCTTATCTAAGCCCTGAAGCTTGGAATTCCTCAGGGTTCAGTGTAAGGCCATTAATAACTACACATACTCTCTCCCTACATGTTCTTACCCATTCCCGTATTAAATATTACCTATACAGTCAAAAATTTTAAATGTATCTCTCTAGCCCAGACCTCTCTTCCTAAACTCCAGGTTTACATACCCAGATATCTCTCAGACATGCTCACTTAGGTACCTCACAAGCACCCACATGTAGAAGGTCCAAGATGAAATGTTACCTTCTCCGGCCAGACCCATTCTCCTCCAGTCTTCTCATCACAGTAAATGGCATTTTCAGCCACCTAATTATTCATGCCCAAAACCTAGGAGTTGTTCTGAATACCTTCCTCTTCTTCACTCCCATATCCAATCCCTTACCAAGTTCTGACGAGTCTTCCTCCAAATGTTTTCTCAAATAAGCCCAGCTCTCATCATCTCTCCACCCTAGGCTAAGCCAGAAATATCTGTTACTTGAATTAATGCGGTAGTGACCCTCTTAACTGCTCTCAATTTCCTTTTTTCACCACTCTCCTGATTCCTATGATTTCTCCATAGAGAAATTTGCCTGATCAATTAAAATCACAAATCCAGTTTGATCACATCAGTCTCTTGCTCAAAACTATAAAATGACTTTCCATTGCATTTAGAATCAAATTCAAACTTCTAACGTATCCTAAAAGTCATGCTCTGAATCCAGTCTCTCTTTCCAATCTCATCTCTGCCCTTCATTCTCCACTCTCCAGCAAACTTCTTTCTTTCTGAGTTGAAATACAGCAAGATCTTTCCCAGCTCAGAAACTCTGGACATGCTTTTTGCCTGGTTACCCTTCTTTTCCTCATTACCCTCTTCATCTTGCTAATTGCTACTTACTTCTCTACCTGAACTGTAGATCATTTCATTAAGAGATCTTTCTTGGGAATCTAAACTACTATTAGTTTAACCATTCCATAGCACAATATTTTCTTGCATCACACTTTAAAAATTGGATATTGCATCATTTTCCTAGAGCTGCTATAGCAAAGTACCACAAGGTGAGTGACTTAAAACATAAAAAGTTTAGTCTCTCACAGATATGAAGGCTAACAGGCTGACATCAGAGAGCTGAAAGGGCCATAATCTCACCAAAAGTTCTAGGGGAAGAGACTCTCTGGCCTCTTGTTTTTGGTGGCACTTGTAATCTATGGCATTCCTTATCCTTTAGATAAATCACTTGAGTCTCTGCCTCTTTGTTCACATGGCTGTCTTCCTTTGTCTCACAGTGTCTTCCTTCTATGCATGTCTCTATATCCAAAATTCCCTCTTACAAGGACACCAGTAATCAGATTAGACCCACTACAACCCAGTATGGCTCCCTCTGAACTTGGTAACATCCGTCGAGACTATTTCCTCTTCAGATTACATTCACAGGTCCTGGGGGAACACGAATTTTAGGGGCACATTATTCCATTCAGTACTAGTATGTACTCATTTTTCTTGTTTCATAGATACAAGCCACACTGTACATTTTGTGGCACATTAAATGTGTTTGACAAACATTTGGAATCAATCTGAGATTATCTAGATAGGTGATTTCAAAAAAAAATTTAGAGGCATTTTGAAGAGATTGGGTGATATTATAAAAAGGAAACAATATACCACTTATTGGGGGAAGACTTATCTCATTAGACTAGAAAACTTCCATGATACTTTTCTTTTTTTCCTTATTAATATTATTGAGGTATAAATACAAGTAATAAAATGTGGTCATTTTATTATTATTTATATTTTAATATATTTAATAAGTTGTGGCAAATATAACCACTATCACAAATAAAAAATATGTATTTCCATCACTCCAAAATATTTCCTTATGCCCCTCTGCAGTTAAGACCCCTCTCTGAGCCTACTCCCAACCCATCTATAGGCAACCAGTGATTTGTTATCTGTCACTATAAATTAATTTTGCCTCTTCTATAACTTCACATGAATAGAATAATAAAGTACCCATGCTTTTATTTCTTGCTCCCATTCACAAAACATAGTATTTTAGGGATGCATCCATATTGTTGCTTATATCAACAGCTAATTCCTTTTATTGTTAGTTAGTTTCATTGTATAGATATACTATAATTTGTTTATCCATTCCCTTGTCAATGGATACTGAGGTTGTTTCCAGTATTTTTAGCTATTAGAAATAAAGCTTCTATAAGCATTTTTTTTGTTATCATTAATCTATAATTACATGCAGAACATTATGTTTACTAGGCTCTCCCCTTCACCAAGTCCCCCCCACAATCCCCATTACAGTCTCTGTCCATCAGCACAGTAGAATGCTGTAGAATCACTACTTGTCTTCTCTGTGTTGCACAGCCCTCCCAGTGCCTCCCCCCACATTATACATGCTAATCGTAATGCCCCCTTTCTTTGTACCTGCCCTTATCCCTCCCTTCCCACCCATCCTCCCCAGTCCCTTTCCCTTTGGTAACTATTAGTCCATTCTTGGGTTTTGTGATTCTGCTGCTGTTTGTTCCTTCAGTTTTTCTTTGTTCTTATACTCCATATATGAGTGAAATCATTTGGTACTTGTCTTTCTCCACCTGGCTTATTTCACTGAGTATAATACCCTCTAGCTCCATCCATGTTGTTGCAAATGGTAGGATTTGTTTTCTTCTTATGGCTGAATAATATTCCATTGTGTATATGTACCACATCTTCTTTATCCATTCATCTACTGATGGATACTTGGGTTGCTTCCATTTCTTGGCTATTGTAAATAGTGCTGTGATAAACATAGGGGTGCATCTCTCTTTTTCAAACTGGGCTGCTGCATTCTTAGGGTAAATTCCTAGAAGTGGAATTCCTGGGTCAAATGGTATGTCTATTTTGAGCTTTTTGAGGAACCTCCATACTGCTTTCCACAATGATTGAACTAATTTACATTCCCACCAGCAGTATAGGAGGGTTCCCCTTTCTCCACAACCTTGCTAACATTTGTTGTTGTCCGTCTTTTGGATGGTGGCGATCCTTACTGGTGTGAGGTGATATCTCATTGTGGTTTTAATTTGCACTCATCTGATGACTAGTGATGTGGAGTATCTTTTCATGTGTCTGTTAATCATCTGCATTTCTTCTTTGGAGAACTGTCTGTTCAGATCCTGTGCCCATTTTTTTATTGGATTATTTGCTTTTTGTTTATTGAGGTGCGTGAGCTCTGTATATATTTTGGATGTCAACCCTTTAGTGGATCTGTCATTTATGAATATATTCTCCCATACCATAGGATGTCTTTTTGTTCTACTTATGGCATCCTTTGCTGTACAGAAGCTTTTCAGCTTGATATAGCTATAAGCGTATTTACAGAAGTTTTTTTCTATGAGTTTTTTTATAGAAGTTTTTGTTATTGTTCTTGAAAAGAAATCTATAAGTGGAATTGGTGGATCAAATAGAACTTTTATGTTTAATATTATAAGAAACTGTCAAATAATTTCTCAAAGTGGTTACAACATTTTAGATTTCTCACAGGATTGTATGAGAATGCCAGTTGGTACACATCTTAACTAACATTTTGTCTTTTTAAATCTTTTTAATATTTAGCTAATCTAGTAGGTATGCAGATCTTATTGTAGACTTAATTTATATTTCCCTATGACTAGTGATGTTGAGCATCTTTGCAACTGCTTATCAACCATTTATATACCTCCTTTTGTGAATTATTTGTTCAAATATTTTCTACATATTTTATTAGGTTATTTAAATTGTTAAAAGAGGTCATTATATATTCTGCATACCAATCATTTTTAGATGCATATAATACAAATGTTTCCTCACAATCTGTGGCATTCCTTCCATTTTTGTATGTCTTTTGAAGAATATACCTGTTATTTTCATGAAATCCAATATATTAATTTTTGTTATTGATGGTACATTCTTGTGTTCTATCTAAGAAAGATCAAGGAGATTTTATTCTTGGTTTTGCTTTTACCTAAATGTGTAAGACATGAAGTAAGAATAATGGTTCACTTTTTCCATATGGATATCTAGTTTTTCCAGTATAATTTGCTTTAATGACCATACTTTTCCTGTTGAGTTTCTTCAGCACTCTAGTTAAATATCACTTGACTATATGTCTGTCTTTATACTTTTATGAACACTCTAACTGGTTATTGATCTATGTGTTTTTACTTATACCATTACCACATTAATTTCTGGGGTTTATAATGTCTTGAAACCAGATTGTTTACATTCTCCAATATTACTTTTTTCACAATTATTTTAGCTTTTTTATACCCTTTCAGATTGTAAAAATTGCTAATTTCTACTACACACCCCCCCAAAAAAAAATTCCAAGGATAATCTGCCTGGGATTATTGTGTATATTTATCTCAATGTGAGAGCATTTTACACCTTAATATGTGGAGTCTTTTAATTTGTGGACATGGTATATCTTTTCATTTACTTAGATCTTTAATTTCTCTCAGTAATATATTACAATTTTCAGTAAAAGACTTGCATTTATTTGTAAAGTTTAAACACAAATATTTTAAGTTTGATACCCTTGTAAATAGTATCTTTATTCATTTTTAATTATTGCTGAATATATTTAGTAATTAAATTCTTCTGTATCTTGTAACTATATAAGTTCATTTATTAGCTCTAATAGGTTATTTATAGATTTTTTAGAATTTTCTACGTACAAAGATATGCTCTCTGAATAAAAACTGTTTTACTTCCTCCAAATTAAATCTGCTTCTCTTTTAAACTTTTCCTTTATTACACTGACTAGTGTATCTACTGCAATGCTTAATAGAAGTGGTGAAGGTAGGCATGTCCTGTTCCCAATTTTAGGGGGAAAGTATTCACTGTTTCAGTATTAATAACATTCACTTTAAGTTTTTCATGAATATCCTTTATCAGGTTGAGGATGTCTTCTTCTATTCCTACTTTGTTGAGAATGTTTATTAATGAATAGTTCTTTAATTTTGTCAAATGATTTTTCTGCAGTTAAAATGATTATATTGTTGATTTTCCTTTTTTTCTATTAACATAGTGAATTACATTTATTGATTTTCAAATGTTCAAACAACTTTGTATTCCTGGGAAAATCTCACCTTGTCATGCTCTATTTCCTTTTCATATATTATCTGATTTCATTAAGGATTTTTTTTCCCATTTATGTTCATGAGAGAGATTCTCCTATAGTTTTTTTTATATATATAATATACCAGCCTGGTTTTAGTATCAACATAATTTTGACCTCACAACATGAATGAGAAAGTCTTCCTTTCTCCTTTATTTTCTAAAATACTTGTGTAGGAATGACATTCTTATTCTATGTATATTTCGTAGAATTCAACAGAGAAGCTGTTCAGACTGTGAGAAAGCTGATATATGAATGGACATGAATGCAATTCAGGCTGTTGAGCTAGAATTTACTTTTGTGGCCTGAAAAATGGCTTTTGACAAGCAAAAGTATTGTAAACATGGAAAATACTTAACATACTTAACTGTGAAGGACAGCAAACTATTTTTTAAAGCACCACAGTTTCACTAGCTTTATGTTACAAGAATTAATATGGGTAAAATCTGTTTGAAAAGCACAAGTGGATACTTTAAAATAAATGCCTCTGCTGCATTCTTTCCTTTCTCAGTCAGCAGTTACTCATCACAGCCCAAAATAGTAAAAGCTATATTTCTTTTAAATATACTATAATTCAAATTTTACATCAAGTTTTAGTGATCTTCCTTTCAGTTAGTATGAGTTAGTGGGGTTTTGAACAATTTTTTATCACATAAATAATGTAAATAGCAGTTGGACCTACAGCTTCCCTCCACACTAGAAAATTGGGTGCTGGAGGGGGTCTACAGAAAGAATTATTTTCAGTGTATCATCTTTGCACTGCTTAAATTTTTTTACCATGAATATTTTTCAATTTAAAAAAAGTTAGTTAACAAAACCACTAAGTAATATTTCATAATTTTATTGTGCATGTTCTATTATGGATTATAAACTGCCAGTTAAGTATGCATACCTAGCTTTGATTAGCAGTAGAACTGAAGAGGTATTTGTTGTGTATAATTGACTTGTTTATTACCCTTTAATGATAATAAGTGCAAAGCATTTATATACTGAATATAAATAGCCATGAATAAAAACATTTTTCCTTGATGGTATTAAAATAGCTAATAAAATATCACAGTTGCATTGATTTCCATTAAAATTGAAAGTCAGTCAACTCAGGTGGAAAAAGATGGTGGCATGAGAAGTGAGGCAGAAACTTCCTCCTAAAACCACATATTACACAAAAATACAGCAAATACAACTAACACTGAAAAAGCAACCCATAAGAATACTGCAATAGACTACCTATACCTGGGGAAAAAAGTGAAAACCTCACAGAAAAGGGTAAAGTAGCAAAGCCCCAATCCAGTGGGACCCAAGCCCTGTCCCAACCCCAGCTCACAGGTGGGACGAAGAGAAACAGAGTAAGGATGGAGTACAAGCCCAGCACTGCTAAACACCTATCCCTGGAGATCTGCTCCAGGACCAAAAACCCACATTACATGATGCTCTAGAGTCACTGAATGGACAAAACAACAAGTGCCAACTATATGCTGCGTACAAGAGACTCACTTTAAACTCAAAGACATACTCACACTAAAAGTGAAGGGATGGAAAAAATATTTCATGCAACTAATAGGGAGAAAAAAGCAGGAGTTGCAGTACTTATATCAGATAAAATAGACTTCAAAACAAAGAAAGTAACAAGAGCCAAAGAAGGACATTATATAATGATAAAAGGGTCAGTCCAACAAGAGGATATAACATTTTTGTTAAAAATATCTTTTCATCCAATATAAGAGCACCTAAATATGTGGAATAAATACTAACAGAATTAAAGGGGGAAGTAGAATGCAAAGCATTCATTTTTGGAGACTTCAACACACCACTCACTCCAATGGACAGATCAACCAGAGAGAAAGTAGGTAAGGAAACAGAGGCACTGAAAAACACATTAGAACACATAGATCTAACAAATATCTATAGAACACTCCACCCAAAAGCAACAGGATACACATTGTTCTCAAGTGCACATGGAACATTTTCAAGAATAGGTCATATATTATGCCACAAAAGGAGCCTCAGTAAATTCAAAAAGACTGAAATTTTGCCAACCAGCCACTCAGACCACAAAGGTATGAAACTAGAAATAAATTACACAAAGAAAACAAAAAATCCCACAAACACATGTAGTCTTAACAACATGCTCCTAAATAATCAATGGATCAATGGCCAAATAAAAACAGAGATTAACCAATATTTGGAGACAAATGACAACAATAACTCAACACCACAAAATCTGTGGAACGCAGCACAGGCAGTTCTAATAGGAAAGTATATTGCAATACAGGATTACATCAAGAAAAAAGAACAATCCCAAATGAACATTCTAACCTCACAATTAATGAAACTAGAGAAAGAAGAACAAATGAGGGCCAAAGTCAGTAGAAGGAGGAAAATAATTAAGATCACAGCAGAAATAAATAAAAATGAGAAGAATAAAACAGTAGAAAAAGTCAATGAAACCAGGAGCTGACTCTTTGAGAAAATAAACAAAATAGATAAACCCCTAGCCAGACTTATCAAGAAAAAAGAGAGTGTATACACAAAACAGAATCAGATATGAGAAAAGAAAAATCATTTTGGACACCAAAAAAAAAATACAAAGAATTATTAGAGAATACTATAAAAAACTATATGCTACCAAATTGAATAACCCAGAAGAAATGGACAACTTTCTAAAAAATAAAACCTTCCAAGACTGACCCAGGAAGAAATAGAAAATCTGAACAGACCGATTACCAGCAACGAAATAAAACTGGTAATCAAAAAACTACCTAAGAAAAAACCCCATGGACCTGATGGCTTCACCACTGAATTATATTGAACATTTAGAGAAGACCTAATACCCACCCACCTTAAGGTTTTCCAAAAAGTAGAGGAGGATGTAATACTTCCAAACTCATTATATGAGGCCAACATCACTCTAATACCAAAACCAGGCAAAGACACTAGAAAAGAAAGAAAATTACAGACCAGTATTCCAGATGAACATAGATGAAAAAACACACAACTAACTATTAGCAATCCTAATTCAAAAATACATCAAAAAGATATCATTCCATTATGATCAAGTGGGACTTATTCCAGGGATGCAAGGTACAATATTTGAAAATCCATCAACATCACACACCACATCAACAAAAAGGACAAAAATCACATGATCATCTCCAAAGATGCTGAAAAAACATCTGACAAAATTCAACATCCATTCATGATAAAAACTCTCAACAAAGTGAGTATAGGGGGAAGTACCTCAACAAAAGGCCATATACGCCAAACCCACAGCCAATATCATGCTTAACAGCAAAAAGCTGGAAGCTTTTCCTCTAAGATCAGGAACAAGACAAGGATGTCCACTCTCCTCACTTTTACTCAACATAGTACTGGAGGTCCTAGCCATGGCAATCAGACAACACAAAGAAATAAAAGGCATCCAGATTGGTAAGGAAGAAGTAAAACTGTCACTGTTTGCAGATGACATGATATTGTACATAGAAAACATTAAATAATACACTCCAAAACTACTAGAAATAATAACTGAATTTAGCAAAGTTGCAGGATACAAAATTAATACACAGAAATCTGTTGCATTCCTATATACTAATGATGAACTAGCAGAAAGAGAAATCAGGAAAACAACTCCATTTACAATTGCATCAGAAAGAATAAAATACCTAGGAATAAACCTAACCAAGGAGGTGAAAGACCTATACCCTGAAACATACAAGACAGTCATGAAAGAAATTAAAGACACCAATAAATCCTGTGTTCATGGATAGGAAGAATTAATATTGTGAAAATAGCAATCCTGCCTAAAGCAAGCTACAGATTCAATGCAATCCCTATCAAAATACCAACAGCATTCTTCAATGAACTAGAACAAATAGTTCTAAAATGCATATGGAACCACAAAAGAATCCAAATAGCCAAAGCAATCCTGAGGAGTAAGAATAAACTTGGGGGTATTACTCTCCTCAACTTCTAACTCTTCTTCAAAGCCACAGGAATAAAAACAATTTGGTACTGGCACAATAACAGATCCATAAATCAATAAACAGACTAGAGAGCCCAGATATAAACCCACACACAATGGCCAATTAATATATATAAATGAGCCACGGATATACAATGGGAAAAAGCACCCTCTTTAACAACTGGTGTTGGCAAAACTGGACAGCTACATGTAAGAGAATGAAACTGGATTGCTGTTTAACCCCATATATTAAAGTAGGCCCAAAATGGATCAAAGACCTGAATGTAAGTCATGAAACCACAAAACTCTTAGAAGAAAACATAGGCAAAAATCTCTTGAATATAAACATGAGTAACTTTTTCCTGAACACATCTCCTTGGGCAAGGGAAGCAAAAGCAAAAAATGAATGGAACTACATCAAACTAAAAAGCTTCTATACAGAAAAGTACACCATCAGTAGAACAAAAAGGCATCCTATGGTATGGGAGAATATATTCATAAATGGCATATCCAATAAGGGGTTAACATTCAAAATATATAAAGAACTCACATACCTAAACATCCAAAAAATAAATAACCCATTTTAAAAATGGGCAGAGGATCTGAACAGACACCTCTCCAAAGAAGAAATTCAGATGGCCAACACACACATGAAAAGATGCTCCACATTGCTAATTATCAGACAAATACAAATTAAAACCACCAAGATAAATCACCTCACACCAGTTAGGATGGCCAACATGGAAAAGACAAGCAACAGCAAATGCTGGCGAGGATGCAGAGAAAGGGGAAAACCCTACTACACTGTTGGTGGGAATGTAAATTAGTGCAACCATTGTAGAAAGCAGTAGGGAGGTTCCTCAAAAGACTAAAAGTAGAAATACCATTTGACCCAGGTTTTTCACTCCTAGGAATTTATCTGAAGAAAATAAGATCCTAAATTCAAAAAGACATATGGATCCCTATATCTATCGCAGCACTATCTACAATAGCCAAGATATGGAAGCAACCTAAGTGTCCATCAGTAGATAAATAGATAAAGAAGATGTGGTACATAAACACAATGGAATATTGTTCATCACTGAGAAGAAAACAAATCTTACCATTTGCAACAACATGGATGGAGCTAGAGGGTATTATGCTCTGTGAAATAAGCCAGGCAGAGAAATACATGTACCGAATGATTTCACTCATTTTTGGAGTATAACAATAAAGCAAAACTGAAGGAAGAAAACAACAGCAGACTCACAGACTCCAAGAAGAGAGAGGCAGTTACCAAAGGGAATGGGGTGGGAATGATGGGTGGGAAGGGAGTGTCAAGGGAATTAAGGGGCATTTTGATTAGCACACATAATGTAGGGTGGTCAAGGGGAAGGCAGTATAGCACAGAGAAGACAAGTAATGACTCTATAGCATCTTACTACGCCGATGGACAGTGACTGCAATGCAGTAAGGGAGGACTTGAGAATATGGGTATATGTAATAACCACAATGTTGCTCCTGTGAAACCTTCATAAGATTGTGTATCAATGATATCTTAATAAAGAAAAATATACTAAAAAAAATGTACAAGTCAGTCAATGAGCTCACATGTAAGGCCACCACATAGTTGTCTCTAAACGTCTTTGGAAGTCAAATAAGGATAAATGGTATTCTTTCCCATACTACGTGTCCCCTACATTTCTTGCAGAATGGTAAAAATGACAAACAGTGATGTAATGAAGCAGAATCTTCTATTATTTTAGCATGGTTCATCATTATATCACTGAAAAAAGAGCACTGACTTGTAAAATCCACCAACTCCCTCCAATTTAAGGTTTGAACTGCAGAGAATTATATAAGAGATACAATCAGGTGGTCCTATAGGAATATCCAAGAAGCACTGTCTTTCCAATGCTTCTCTTCAGATATGTTTAATGCTTTATCCTACCAACACCGGAGTGGGAACTGGGAGAATCTGACAAATTGGCACTAAGATAGACATTTCAAAAATGAGATCCCCTCTGAGAACCTGGCAAAGTAAAGAGAAAATTCCACTTCTTTCCTATGTATTTTTTTCAATTTAATTTTGGAGGCTCTTCTAGAACACCAGTTATTATAAAACAGCTAAAGAGGAAATTATTCATTCCCATATAAATCTTGTAAATAGCAGTTCTGTCTTCAGTAAGGATTTCCATCATTAGACGATAGTTATGTCAGTTGATTACTGATATATCAGTTTAAAGCAATGTCTATCAAAATCCCAGCATGATTTTTTTATAAGTATAGACAAGTTTACTCAAAAAATTATATTGAAAAGCAAAAAACCTAAAATAACTAAAATAGTTTTTAGAAAGAAAAATAAAGTGGGAGGAATCAGTCTACCTGATTTTGAGACTTAACTTATAGTTATACTGACCTACAATGTATGGTCCTGTTAAAAAGAAATAAAGAAGTAATTCATGAACAGGGTCAGCAACCAAAGGGAGAGCATGGTGGAGGGGATCTCGGGGCACACTGAAGGATGGCACCGGGGGCAAGAGGTCGGGGGGAGGGCGAAGGGACCAGCCCAGGCAGAGGGGCTGGGGAGTCCTCCCACTCCCCGGAGCCTTACAGCCACTCTTACCACACAAAGGCCTTATTCCCCAAGATGCACGAAGCATTTCTCAAGTACTGTCATTTCTGACTACCACTTCGAAGAGAAAGAAACTAAGACGCAGGACAAGAGTTTACCTGGGGCAACAGCCACAGGGAAGGAAAGCGCCAAGCCAAACGGACACTTGGTTATGACTACAAAGCACGGGGCTCTCTACCATGTGCAGCTTTCACCTTCAGGGTGGGAAAAGCCCACTTGTTTTAAGGTTTACATGTCCACATCTGAGCATATTTTGAAGGTTGGATGAGGTAAGTTACTTGAATGATTATATTTCTATTAAAATTATTTATACACTGGAAAAAAAAGTATGTGTCCTCTAGAATTTACTTTTAAACCCCTAGTTCTCATTTTTCCACAAAAGGTTGGCCCTTAATAAATGAAATTCTACTAAAATGTTTATATTTTACTATTTATATCAGTTTTAATGAAACATTCCACACAATAGTCCAAAAACTATGTAACTCATAAAATGATTCTCCATATACTTTATCTTATTTCTTCTTCTCTTTTGGGAGGCCATGCTGTGTTCAGCATAACTGACTGGCGTTAGTTGCATCAGCAGCTTCCATGGGTGCAATCTTTTCTCATCTACTGGTCTTCATCAGTAGATTCTTTACACTCCTCTCTTATGCGCTTTGCTTTTCAGACAGCTCAGGTGGCTCTACATTGGCTCTAAAGTTCAAACAAAACTTCCAACCTCAAGTCTGAAGGCCTACCACAACTGACACATCAGCAAATCTCATTTTAGGTACAGATCCCTACTCATTTTATCAAATAATAGCCCTCCTCTTCAGCCTCATCTATCTACTACAGTTTATACACAATCTGTAGCCACTCTGTAATTTACCAGCGTTGCCACTTAAACCTTTCAAAATCGCCCATTCATCTGGGAATATAGGACAAAATCCTTGAACATGGTTGCACAATGAAGGGTCTGGCTTCCATTTCCCTCTTTGATCTCAGCCCCCCGTGAATTTCTTCCTTGCCCCAAACACACCAGTCTATGGCTAATGGGCATTTTTTTTCCATTTCTTGACACACCCATCATGGTTTCCATCATCTCTAGATTTTCTCACCTGTTCTTAGTTCTGTCTGAAACGTTTTCCATCTCCTTGTCTCTGGAAAATCATTTCCACAGAAAAGCTTTCCTGATTCCTTAATGGCAGCACTGCCAAAGTGGGAAATAATACAGATGGCAACACTCATAACAGTAACAGCAATGGCCACGACAATCTTACTGCACATTGACTGGATGGTCCTTGTGGACTGGACACTGTTCTGGAGATTATGCACATATTTATCGATTCATAATTAAAATCACCTTTAAAAAATGGATACCATTATTGTCCCATTTACAGACAAGGAAATTGAGGCAATGAGATACTTGCCCCAAGTCTCCATGCTAGGAATTGAGGCTTTGGGTGTCAGCCACAGGCAGCTTGACTCCAGGTCCCATGCTCCCAGCTGGTGACTTGCCATGTTGCATCAACTCTGTAAAGCAGAAAATATATCAATTCTTTTTATTTTGATGAGATCAAAATTTCAGGACACCAAGAGATACAGATTCATCAGACTTCATAGACTTTTATCCCTATTAAGCAGTATCAAATCCAGCTATTTGTACTGCATACAGCCTTCTATCTGAAAGTGGGAATTTTCAATTAATTACAGTTTCATATTTCCCCACAGTTGGTATGATTCACTGGTTTTTAGGGTGGATCACAGATGGGTTCTTGGGGTTCTGGAAAATACAAGGCAACAGTTCCAGCAAAGGGCAAGGGAAACTGTAACTAGATTATTTTCCCTGGAGCAGACAGTGGGGGCCCATTTTGAAATCTAACTAAAAAGGGTTTGGGCCCTATTTGAGACATAGAGGAACAAGTTTCTTTTGAATTATACATATTAAAAAAGGCAAGTAAGCAGGATTTTAGACAAATTTTATACAAATTGGCTTTAAGTAGAGAATAATGCAGATGCTTTTTCTCTTAATTTAATACCAATAGATTGAAGTAATGTTCATATATCTTATTTTAAAGCCATGATAATTATATATTTGCCTCATTAATTTCCTAAGAAGGAAAAATACTTCCACAGTTGTGCCTGTGGCTTCAGATATCTTTAGGGAATTTTCTTAGGAATGCATCATGTGCCCTATGCTTCCTGAGAGCCCCTCCCCATCCACTTGTCTTTTTCTTCAATACTCTCTATTCTTCTCTTGTTCTTTACTTTCTTCCTCACTATCTCATGGAAGTAGGGACCATTTCAGGGTAGTTCACACTCTGTGTGTTGGCCCTGAAAGTTTGTTAACTGGTTACATTGTGAATAGTCAATTCAACAATTATTTCATTTATTATTTCAATGTATTCATTCAACCAATATTCTCTAACACATACAACGATATAAAAAATTGACATGACACAGATCTTGTCAAGAATTTTATAATCTAATAAGGGAAACAGGTGAGTTCACAGGCCATTTCAGTAATTTCAATAGTTTTAAGGAGCCATAGGGGTAAGCGTGGGGAGTATAAGGACACACAGGAGAGAGACCCCGCTTCCTGAGGAACTGAAAGCAGTGACCAGAGGAGGACACTCTGTTTGGCACCTAAAGGAAGACTTGAAGCAACAGAGGGAGAAGGCATTACCTTGAGAAGGCCCAGAGGTAAAAGCATGGTGACTTGGGGACCAGGGAATAGTGCCACAGAGCAGGAAAGGTGAATCTCAGAGGCAAGCAGAGGCCATGCAATGCAGGGGCTGGCCTGGAATAA
Source organism: Manis javanica (assembly GCF_040802235.1). Lineage (NCBI taxonomy): Eukaryota > Metazoa > Chordata > Mammalia > Pholidota > Manidae > Manis > Manis javanica. The sequence continues at coordinate 119,952,037 of NC_133160.1, read as the reverse complement.
GAAGAAGTTAGATTTAGTTTTGAAGGTAATAGAAAGATAGCGAAGGGTCCTAAGCAAAAAAGCAACATGATCAAATGTGCATCTTAGTAAGGCCCCTCCAGCTGCAGTGTGCAGAAGGGGTTGGAGCGGGTGCTGCTAGCTGGCAGGAGTTAGATTATTACAGTGATCCAGGTGAGGAATATTCACACCCCAATCTAAAGGCACTTTGGTAAGATTAGAAAGAAGTAAAACTAAATTCAAGAACTAGTGAAGGAACAGAATCAACAAAACTTCAGAACTGATTAGATGAGACTCCAAGGTTTCTGGCAGAAACTTCTGGTCACTGCCTGTGCAGCCATGTATACAGAATGTATATGGCATGTGTACACATGCATACAACCATTACTTGTGCCCCATATCTAATCCCTTTTAACTTTCTTATGGAAATACAGTTGATTGACAATATCATGTTGGTTCAAATGTACAACATAGTGATTCAATGATTACATACTTCACTAAATGCTCACTATGATAAGTGTAGTTACCATCTGTCAACACACAAAAAAATGACAAAATTATTGGCTATTTTCCCTATGCTGTACTTCCATCTCTGTGACTATTTTATAATTAGAGGTTTACACCTGTTTATCACCTACCCCTATTTCTCCCATCCCCTACCCCGACCGCACTGCTTAACTTCTTGTAATTACATTATAAAATGTCCAAAGTCAGAGCATTTCTTTCCCATTAGGAACCCCTATAATACACAATATCAGGGTTTCTACCCAAGGATTTATTCAGTAGGTAGTGCTTCCACCTTTCTGCCTCTAGGTTGCACAGCAAGTTGCTATCAGAATCTAGGGTCTCCTCATTGGGTTCTGACCCACAGGAATCCTTCCATGGGAAGATTCAACTTGGTACTTTTTAATGATCCATTTACACAGCTCTGATTCAACCTTTCTCCCATGCTTGTCTCCTGTGCTTTCAGTGACTTCCAATACCTCACCCCCATCTTTACGAAGAAGCAATGAATCCCAACATCATTGGTTTATGCTATCTGACAATACAGGTCAAATATAAGGAGAAGTCTGCTGAAATTGACTTAAAAATAATTATATTTCCCTTTATTATCAACATTTAATACTGCTTTCAGAAATGGACTCTGCTTGCATATGATTTTGGTAACCCACTATTTTTTAAAAAATAATAGTCAGATGTGCCATGTATTGTACAGTACTGGGGGAAGTTAGCCAGAGTTCAGACTTTCCTGCATGAGCAATGAAGGAAGAACGAGAGGATTCCTCAGAGTAAAGGCCAGTCCTTTGCAGATTTAGAGGCATAAATCAAGATCTGATAAAGTGTGTTTCCACTAGTCCCATGAATAGTACCGTCATGCCCTATAACATTCAGATAGCTCAATGCTAGAAGGAATAGAGTCCTAAATTATTACTAATGAAATGGTTATAAAAAGGAACTGCCTAGTGGGATCTATATTTTTATTCTTATCTCTCCACGTTCTGCACAACTTGCATTCCAAGTCAAATATAAGGCATGAAAGCCAGATCTGATGAGGAAACAGCTGCCTCTAATTCCTCCACAATATGATTTTCCCTGGTTCCTCTGAAAGGCAATTGCTTCTACACAGAGCTTTCTCAAGACGCTCTTTTTACAGAATAATGAATCACACACCATGCTTTTAGTATGATAGTTTTACAGAAATCAATGTGCCATTCATTATTTTTCTAACCACCTATTCTAGTTTCAACAATGATGACAGCCATTAGGACTCTTTGTTCAGTAATGTCTTCAATTGCAGCAGAGAAAATGCTCTCCTACATACGAGGGTATATCATAATCTAGCATTGCAGTATCTCCTTTGTAGTACATAATGAGAGGGATTTCTGATTTGGCAGGACTGTGCCATGTTTTAAGGCGCATAGTAAAGATATTTATTTCACAAATGATTTGGCAGCACTGTACTCCTACATTATTAGACCATGTTTAAATATACTGAACCTATTGTTTTAAAAAACCTCTTTATCTTAAGTAGGCTCTGAAGAGTTTGCCCAAGTGTAATACTTAAATACTTTGTGTATAGTTTAGTCATCCTAGGAAACAATGGTATAAAATTAGTCTCAGTTCTTAAGAATTTGTGTTAATTTTTAGAATTGTTTTATCTTAAATGCTCTTGGTTCTATATTTTCTTCTCTGTGGTTGGAAACATTCAAAATACCTTATTATCCATAGACTATATATGGTAGAAGATGAGTTGAAGTACTGCCTACATAATATTGAATATGAAATGGTTAAGTAGGTATATCACTCATATCTTAAGGGACAAAGATACACTGAACTGATGTCAAGAAAGTAAGATTAATGGTTTGATATAGAAGTGTTATGGAGTCCATACTTCTATGGGTGGGTGGGAAGGTGAAAGGGTGACAACTGATTTCTTACATGAAAATCTCAACTAGGAAGTTATTCATTCCATTCAAAAGATATTTTAAGTACCCTTCATTTTGTTGTAATAAAACAGGGAACAAGGGAATCAAATATGTAGGCAACCAGTCAGGAAGCTTATTTTAAAGAACTGAAGCTCAAACAAAATTGATTACCACAATACAACAAACAAACCCACAAACTAAAGAAAAAAGCAAAAAAGCAGACATGTTGTCGGAAGAGATCCTCTTTATTGATACAACTGATAAAGACCTTATTTAAGGGAAACATCCAACATATGTAAAAGTAAAGACCAAATTATAATAATGGCTATAATCTAAATTATACCAAACAAATGAACATAGGCCAGTTTTATACAAAACACACTAAAAAGAGTCATTGGAACTTGGACATTTTAAAAATAATTTAAAACAAAAATGAGCATAGCAATAAGTTATCATTTATCAAATATTTACTATTTCCAGACATGCTAAACACTTAATGTTTTGCATTATTTAATTCTCAAAATTAACCTATGCAGCAAGTGCTAATTTTAATGCCCATTTTCTACATGAAGAAATTAATACATAGAGTGGCCAAAGAATTTGCCAAGGATAAGTAAGTAGTGGAAATAAAATGGCTTGTCAGAATGACTCCTGTTATGCTCCTTAACACCTTTCCAAGGAGAAATGATGTCAAGATTAAGCAGATTATTCTACTCATGGCTTTCTCCAGCTGCTGGATAAGAATGTCAATTAAATCAACTAATAAGAATGAATAACAATTCTAACTTTTATTGGAATCTCAGTAAATAACATTTGTAATTTTGTATAATCTTATGCTTAACTTTCTAGAAAAATATGTGTACTGCTAATTACAGAGTAAGAATTTAGTCAGTCATTCTAAAGAATTCTTTCATAATTTTCTTGGAGTTTCAAATTAAAGTCTTGATTTCATTCCCCAATGCCATGTGGAAACAGCATACCTTACAGAATATTTTTACAAGGCATAATTCAATCTGGGAGTGTTTCATGTTACAAAAGTATTGACCTTAATTATAATTGAGTATTTTTATTGGTGGCAAAGTTGCATAAGCTTTATAAGGCAATTTTTACTAATAACTTATCTATTTTCTATGTAGGTATTTGTGCTTTCCTTATGTATGATGATTATTCTTACACTTATGTTTTTATACGAGACTTATTTTCACATTCATGCATAAATACATACACTTACATGCTTCACATATATGTAAACAACCACACTCTACTTCAGATGTTTTTTGTATTTGTGTAATTTCAAGGCTATTATGGTTGAGCAGTTACTCTGAAAGCTTAGCAGTTATACTCATGCAATGTCAGCAACTGCCCGAGCTATAATGATATAAGGGAGCTAATGATATTATATTTACTGAGCTGCCATAATAAGTTTCCAGAGAAAGATAACTTAATTGGCAGCCTATTATCAGAGTACATATATGGTGCTCTGGCGTTTGGAATGTGCTTATTGAAGCCAAGGTAATCGAGGCATCAGGTGATTTGAGTAATGGTGATTAGAATCATCTGTGTGCAATGTGCAGTGAGTAAGAACATGTGTAGGAAAGAATCCTTTTTATGAGGCATTTAACTGTTGAGACCCCTGAATAACCTTGCCATTTACCATCCTCACTTCTTCCAAATCAATGCAAGTTGGAAGTGGTTTAGATACATATTCCTAAAAGCAATTTTTGTAATAATTCCCAGATGTTAGGGTAAAAAACTAAAATTATTTTAAGATAAACTTTACTTAGTATGTATTCCTAAGTGTATATTTACACTCATCCAATAATCTGCATCATAGTTATAGGAATCACAAATTATTTTTAATATGTTTTAAAATATAAGATGATGAGAGTTTGAGAGAACCCAAACAGAATTCTAGAAATTGTTAATGTTGAAGAAAAAATGTCAATATAAAAGTCTGTGTAAATATACGCAGAATTTTGTGAATAACTGAATGAAAACCGACAATATCTTCCTATTTATTAATTTTAAAAATCCTAATTTTAAATATTAAATAACACAATTTATTCTAGATTAGACTGTATAAATTCTAAATTTTGTTCTGGCTTCCTTTAGGTCTGGGTGTCCAATATTGGTGGGGAAAAAATAGATAACACACATAGTAAGCATAAATCCCTAGGATTTGCTATATAAACTATTAATAATCATTATAACTGTAGACAGAAAAAAACAGAGATGAAAGCCTATTATTGTCCAATTGTAACTCTGGGGAAAAATCCTGGGGCAAAATACCTTTGAATACGAAATCAGTCAAAGGGAGAAATAAAGTGGGAGAAACCCGTTTATTGTTTACAAGCAGCCATCCACTTCTGCTCACCCATGTCTCTCATGACCCAGCTGCAGAAAAAAGGGCCCCATCCCAAACTCTTTGGTCCAGATATACTCTCAGTCCCCCTTGTAATTACCTATTGATATGGTGATGGACTACTTGTCTCCATCCCCTGGAAACACCTATTGATGGGGAGATGAACTAAGGCCAGGCAAGAGAGTCTTGGAAATGTTGCAATTTTACCCACACCAATAGATGCTCACAGATATTTGTTGTATGAATGAATGAAGGTATATTCAGGGATCAGAGTTTGGTAAATGATTATTGGGTTACAGCGATTTCCATTGGGGTCATTTTCCAATAGCAGCTCAAACACATTTGCCGCCAAATAGCATTTTTTTCTAAATACTATGTCAAATCACTAAAAAGCTGTAAACTGTGACTCCAAATATTGATTGGTAAATGTATTGAATGAGAGTATGGTCATGACTGTATTATTACTGAGTGCTTATGTAAAGAACCATTCTCCAAATGTAGGGAAACACTGAAAATTAGCATTATATATAAATGTAATGTTCATGAAGCCTTGAAAATAGCCATTACCATGTCTTAAATAGACTATGAGGAAGGATCAGAACTGGCTCTATGTATGGCAAGTTGATAGACACTGGAGACCCCTTCTTCTTTTGGGTCTCACAGAATTTAGGTCACAGCCCTGCCTATGTCCTTTCTGTATCATTTTTCTTTTGAGAAAAATAAATTTTGTAATTTGTAATCCTTTACAAAACAGTCTTGGTTAAAAAGTTTCAAATTCTACTCACTAATGAAAGATTTAAACTTGGAGATAACCTCTTCTTTCCTTTAAGTCAGGTCTCTAGTTTTCGTATGTCAGGGTTTATCATAACAACTTTATATTTAACAAGAAAACTTTCATGCTGTTAGAGTCTAATTAGGTAGTGGCATTATGGGTGAACTCTGAAGAACAGATGTTTGGAAAAGTAGAGCAAGAGGTCATGTCTGCTGAGCACATTCCAGTGAAATAAAACTCCTAATGTGTCCTAATAACTGGCATTAGAATGACCTGCCTAATAGGTTAACTAATGCTGCCAATATAGAAAGAAAACATAATCATTACCTAACATGACTTCTTTCAACTAGTATTTTCTATAATAGGTCTGATAAAGAGAGGTTGGAAGTTACAAGGCAGCTGCTGATTTCACAAAAAGACCTTTCTTGTCGATCAGTCATATAACTCACTTAAGAAAGGAATCATTAACAACAATAAAGCTTTTACTAAATTTTAATGAAGAACTGCTGTTGGTAGGATTTATCAGTCTCACAACTAGCATGGAGTTCTTTATAATTTTCTCTATGTTCACATATATTTTCAATCATCTTTCCTGAAAAATAAACTCACTTTTCCTGATACCCATTTATGTCAATACTACTCTCATTCTACTAGTCTCTCAGAATGAAAAACCTAGATATAATATCCAGATCCTTTCAGTCACCTCATCCTATCATTGTTTCCCTTGGGATATTTCTCAGATCCAGGCTCTGTCTTTGAATTTCAGTTGCAATCAACAAAAGGATGGTTAGATCCAGAAATTTCTGGAACCCAGAGTATAGACACACATTGGTGAACAAGATAAAAATTGGACGGAAATTTGTTGTATTCAGCTTCTTGGCATCCTTTTATCTTTCTTTTAGTAACTGCCTCTTCCACAGTGAATGTAGTCCTGAGGCCCTCAGAATGTAATGAAAGTTTACTGAATCAAGAAATTTTGTTCAGGAGGTCAGAGTAGGCTTCCCCAAGTAATTTAATCTGAAGCTGAGCTGTGAAATATGAGCAGAAAAAATTAAGCAATGAAGAGAAGGAAGGATAATCAGGCTGAGGGATTATATTGCACAAAGGCCCTGCGACATGAATACCAGGGAAGAAAAGAAGGCCCATGCTGCTCTAACAGAGAATCCTGAGGAGCGTGGCACATGAATGAGCCTGCAATGGAAGGGGGGCAAAACCATGCAGTCATGAGGGCCATGGTAAAGGATTTTGTTTTTATCCGAAAAGCACTGGATATCCCATGAAGCCTCAAATGCAACATGTTGAAAAAAAGAAACTCTTCACCTTGGACTCTGATTTCTCTTCCTTTCTTTTCTTTTTTTTTTCTTTTTAGCAGATGTGTCATCCATTCTGAGTCTAAAACAAAAACATGGAGGCATCTGCCAGGTTCAACTGGTCACTGAGATCAGTCGACTCTGCCTTCTACATATGCCTCAAATTTATGCCATTTCTATCACCGATATTTAGTTTAGACCACGTCATTTTTCTTTGATTTACATCATTAGAATTCCTCCTGCTCTCTAGCTCAGAATCCCTCTAATCCATCCTCATTGCTCTCAAAGCAACCTTAATTATTATAATCACATTAATTCCCTGCTTATAATCCTTCACAGTAACACTGACTTTTGGTTCAGATTTCTTAGTTTATTGCACAAGCCACTATCTAAATCTTTATTATCAAGCTTGCAACCTCTTCAAATGTATCTTGACTTCAATACTGAGATTCTTACAACATAAATCAGATATACTGTTTCATGCCTACATACTTTGAGCATGATGTTCTTCTAACTTGGGCTCCCTTCTTCAGCCTTCCCAAGATAACACCTTGATTTCAAGAATCAACTGAAGTATCACCTCCTCAACAAAGACTCTAATTCACTCATCCCTCTCTGGCTCCAACAACTTTCAATAGACTATTTATAAGATGTTAAGTAATGGTTTATTTTAAGGTTTGTCACCTCAACTACATTGCTATCTAATTGAATGAAGGCACTATCCTATCCATCACCATACCTCTACCATCTAGACAAGTGCTTGAATTCTTTTTCAAACTAGATTTTACATGATAATTCATTTAATTTTGGTAATAATCTTGTGTAGTAAACAATTTTAAAGCTATTAACATTGAAATTATGACTCAGAGAAGGTAAGTATCCTAATCAAGCAACAGTCTTTCAATTAAAAAGAGTGCCTCTGCCCCCGTGCAATGAAAAGCCAATACTTATATTACAGATTACTTTAATTTCTAAAACTTGATTTACTCTCACCATTTACAGTCTACTCATAGACCATAAATAACATTAAAAATAATATTATGAATAAACATAATGAGTACATTTGAAGGCTTCACTATGAAGAGTCCATATACCTAATACATGTAATCTTTGTATTACAATCATAATATTTTAATGCTAATAAAAATGATAATAGTAATATAAGAAATTCCCACAATTTCAGGCCAATATCATTTCTCTACAGTATTGACACTGTGCTCCTAATATAATAATTTTGTGACATTTAAAACTCTGAAAAGTGATTAATTATGAAAGTGAGAAATGTAGCTTTAATAACCCCTTAAGTATAGAGAGTTTTCAGGGAAGGAAGAGCCTGCAATTTTGCATCAGTTGCTCAGAGAAAGTCTCACTAAAAGAATGACATTTGAACAAATACCTGAAAATGTGAAGCCTGTTTAACAGCCTGAAAAAGGGAAATCTGACCAGTAGAGATTATCACACCAAGAGAAACTAAGATCTGAACAGAGTTAAGGGAGAAGGGAGTCTGAAGAAATATTTACCATCATACAAAATTCTAATTTATTTATTAGATTATCATATGTCTCCACATATGATAATATTAGCTTCATCAGATCAGGTATTTGTGTCTGTTTTATTAACTGCTGTATCTCCAGCACTAGAACTAGCCAGTCACATAATGGGTACTAAATTAACATTTTTTGAATAAATGAAAGAGTGAATGTCAAGAAAAAGAGAAAGCAAAGATTTGTGGAGGGAAGTTAAATATGTGCAATACTGGAATATGTATATATGCTGACTAAAAAGAAAAGAAATTAAAATGTTGAAGGTGTAGGAAAATAAGGAAATTACTGACAGAATGAAGTGTCTGAAACAGCAAGAATCAGTTTTAAGATGAAGATAGAAACAAAGGTGCACAGAATGGTGCTTAATCTGTGTTTTGCATCTGGGATTTGGTGTTCACTGTTCTTAATTGTTCTCAGAAATGAACATGAATGCAAAAAAATGGAGGTTAAAAATAAGGTGTTTTCCATGAAAAGAAGCTTTGTCTTACAAACTGATATGCACTTTTCTTAAGAAATATACTAATCATTAGTTGGTATCACAGTAACTTGTTTAAATATGTGCAATATGTATAGTTGTAATATCTTTTCCTCCAGAATTGTTTTCCTTCAGTACTTCCATAGAGTACCACCATGCATCTGATTGACTAATAAGGAATCTGAGTGTCTTTATGCTACTTAAGATGCTGAGACTAATAGAAATCCTGACTATAAGTGGCTTAGACAATAATAATTGTAGCTCACACAGCACCTCTCTTTGGCACATAGTCCTCGTCTGCCTTCCTTTGCCTTTTGGCGTCATCCCCAGACTGAGAGGACAGGGAGGGCAGAGGATTCAGGCATCACTTCCAGATGTGGCAATGCCCAGAGGAGGAGAAGGGGCTGTGTCTTCATGCACTGACTACCTAGCAATAAGAAAACTTTCCAGAAAACTCCTGTTGTGGGTTGAATTTTGTCCCACTAAAAGATATCTGTGACTGGGACCTTATTTGGAAATAGGGCCTTTGCAGATGTGATTAATTAAGATGATGTCATGTTTGATCCATGAAGAACAAAACATCCATATTTAATTGAAGACAGGTCCTTTACTGTCTTAAAAAAAACTATTATTGATTAAAGACAGTATTATTGATTAGGTGGGCTACAAAACTAATGACTAGTGTCCTTTTAAGGACATCATATAAGAAACAGAGGAGACGTGCAGGAACGGTCATGTGAGGATGGAGGCGGAGACTGGAGCGATTCAGCTGCAAGGCAAAGAATGTCTGGGGCTGTGGGCAGACGCACCAGAAGCTGGGAGAGAGGCAATGCGACAGAGTCTCCCTTAGAGCCCATGAGCACATTGATTTCAAAATACTTCCAGCCTCCAAAACTGAGAGAATAAATTTCTACGGCTCTAAGCCACTCCGTGGTTATTTGTTGCAGCAGCCTTAGGGAACATCCAGTATAATCCCCAAGTTTATTTTCCTTCAGATCATGTTTGCCAGGATTAGGTCACGAGTCCATTTCTAAGAAAGTTACTGGCAGGGAGAATGAATTATGACCACTGGTTTGGACTAGTCATCTGTGGTGGAATGGATTATGGGGATTCAAGCACCAGGACCACTACTGTCACCTCTTACTTCTCCCTCTGCCTCACCACCTCACATTCAATAGCTACATTCCATAAACTGTGCTTTGTGAATTTTTATCTCTTTTGTCTGCATGGCTTCTGTTTTATTTTCTACTTTACCTTTTGACTCTTTAAAGCATTCATACGGTTCAAAACTCAAAATAATGTTACAAAAAAAATTTTTAACCAAATATACCTAGAAATTTCCTTCCCACACATTCCCCATTCCTTGTACTCTAACCACCAACCCACACTCAGATAACCAACTTCATTAGTTTATTGTACATCCTTCCACTGTTTTCTTATGCAAATATTTTTAAAAATGAATATATTGACTGCCCTTAGACAAAAGGTAGCACTTTCATGCTTTTTAAAAAAATATATAAAGTATATTCTGGAGATCTTTTCTCTAAATATCTTGAATATTCATCTACATTTTCCATCCCTATCACCACTGTCCCACATTAAGCCACAATCTTTCTCTTGTGGAGAATGTGAGAGTCTCCAAGGGGTCATGTTGCATTCAGCATGGCCGAGACCAAACAGCAGCAATCAATAGTGATCTTCCTAACTTTCATCCATTCCTATCACTTTACTTGAGAAGTCCTGATGATAAAGTCTACACAAGACCAGCTATATAATTGGCACGTCCCAGCTCAAAGTGAAATTGGGGCCCCTCATTGATAAAAATTTAAAAATTTCAAGATGATGATAATAAAGTATGGAAATAAGCATGGGATTCTCCTAAACAAGGAAACCTGTGTAACTGCACTGGTCTCAAACCAATGAAAGCATCCTTGGAGCTACATATAAAGTACCATTAAAATGGCCTTACCTACTCTTCCTAACACTATACTTCCCTGACATTCTATGCCACAGCTGTGCTAATTATGTCAACTTCTTATGTCCTGGATTTTTCTCCTACATGTCACTTCCATTCATCATTCTCTCGTCATCCTTCCTTTTTCTTCACCTAAGTCTATGTACCCTTCAAGTGACAGCTAGTATTTTACTACCTCTGGGAAGCCTTCTGGGAATCCTTACAGTAAGAGTGCCCCTAATGCTTGTTCACGAAGCCCCCTATAATCTGACTCATAACCCATACTTGAAATAATTAACCTATGTCTGCTTGACCTAGTGTTAAAGTTTTCTAATATTTATTGAGTGATTACTATGTGCCCACCAGGCTGGGACTAGGGTAAAGTGAGGGAAGCATTATCTAATCTGAGGAAGAACACTGAAGGGGGAGAGGGGTATGAAAAACTACGTAATGAGATTTATAATATCTTGATGTGATATTTTTAAAAAGTTAAATTAATGCAAAAAGTTCATGATGAACAAAATATTAATACTTAAAGACAAGCTTCTTACTATCTTTAATTAAGATAATTTTTAAAAGATAATTTTACTGATGTTTTTCTTTTGCCTCAGGCTACAATATGGCTCTGTCCTGGTGCCCAGCAATGTGCTAAGCCCTCTACACTTGAATTAAATTAATTCTCAAAACAGTTTTCTTACAAAGAGATAATCATTATACTCCTCTTATCAATAAGATGTCCTTAGGCATAAAGAGTTTAAGCAACTATGTCAGTGTCGTGGCTAAGGAGGAGTGACATTGAGATTCGCTCTAGCCAGCCTTCCTCCCCAGTCCCTGCTCTTAACCACTGCTAGATGAACTTCTGATAGATAGATAATTGGAAATCCTGCCATGTACTTTCCATTTTAAATTCATGTTGAAACACAGCGTAATTTACCTGACCACAAAACACTTGGAGGAAGGAAAGAAATGGCATGAGAAGACATTTATTTAAAGAAAAACACAGAAACATTTGGTTATTTAAGTAAGTGTGTCAAAGACTAGCAAATTTAGCCATTTGCTGAATTTCAAATTCTAACTCCATTCTTACAGCATTATATAGAATTTTTAAAAACGCTTATGTAAGAAATACTCAGTGAATAAAGACATGCCTGTATTTAAAAATATATCCATTCCAGGTAACACATGAGACAAATCTAATTTGCCCTTTGGGGCTAAAAACATGTTAAATAAATTTATTCCTGTACTGTATGGGTAGTTATCCTCCTATTAGAATTGGTCATATGATTTAGCGAAAAGAGATTATTCAAATGAGATTTTGCTACACTGAGGATAAACGACTCTCCTAATTTTTCACAGCTTTTTCATCTCACTCTTTGAGCATATTGTTTGCCAGGTAATTATATTCTTTTCTTTATTTTTGTTGTTTTCTTAATGTTACAAAATAAATAGAAGAATGATAATTTCATTAATGGTACATCCTCTCCAAAGTGTTTGAAAAACTGCTCTTTTGGTGATTGTTTCATACTTTTCAAAAATCCTTAAGGAATAAGGAGAGAGAAAAATGTTTCCATTTGTACTTTATACTGGAGGAAATAAACAATTAGGCTTAGTGATTTACCCATATGATTGATATTATATTTGGATACTATGGCTCAATTTTTCATATTGTGATCTAATTCTAAACCTTAGGTAGGTGAAGAAGAGAGAAAGGTTCCTGTTTAACAGAAAACAGAATACATGACAAGTTTGAGTGAGGTGAGACAGTAAACCTGGGACCTTAATGACAGTATCCTGCCAAAAAAAAAGCCCAGTGTATATAGTAATGTTATCTGAAAGAGGTTTATACTATTCTTTTTTTAGTACCACAATTTAAATAGGCAATACACACTTTTTAAAAACCCTGAAAATCAATGTCACACAATTAGTATATAGAACTGGAATTCATACCCATGTCTTTGACTCTAAGATTCTTTTCTTTTTAATCATACCATAAAACCGAAGAAAGTATCACTTACAAATGTTTCTTTGTAAGTAATGGAATCCCTAGGTACTGCAAATCAATTACCTAAATTTATTTTTTAGTAACTTAGACATTAATATGAAAAAATGAATGAAAAATATAAAATTAATAGAAATATATCTATTAAAATTTAAGTTTACAATATTTAGATAATTTTTATCTATTTATAAGTTAGGTGAAGTATAAATTATTAAGCAAATGTGTTTATCAACCTTAATTTTGTTACTTTTTTGACATCAGGATGCTTACCAATCAATAAAGTAGTCTTTGGGCATAATTCTGAGGAAAACAGAGGACAAAAGCTAAAAGCTATAAATGTTTCTTAATTCAAAAATCTCTAGAAAAAAGAGATTGAAGCAAGAATTAAGTACTAGTGCTTAATTATTTGGGGTAGGAACTGTCCAGAGCAACGAGAGTGAGGGAGAGTGGAGTTAGGTGTGAAGAATGACAAGCCATGGAAGGCGATGCTCTCACAGGGCTAGCCCCTGCTTCATGAGCAGCCCTGAGCAGACACATCCAGGCACTCAGCTGATGCAGCTGCACAGCTATGCAGAGTACTGCTGGGGAGTTGTAAGGAAAAAAAAAATGTTCCCAGAACAGCCCTGCGCAAGAATAACAAAAGCAGGTGTGAACAGTCACAGGTTCTGCCCAGCTTCTGTTTTTGTTGTACAGTGTTGCCCACTAGAACTTAATTCCTCGCACTTCTGGGATGCATCCTATCCTTTAGCAACTTCTTGAGAAACATAATTCAATGCTGCACAGAATGGCTAGTAGGCCCTAGGCAGTTAAAACATGTAAGTACACATGGAGTAAGTCAACCATGACTATGGCTAAAAGAGAGAGAGAAGTCCCGTAAGCTATCTTCAGTTTGTTTATTTTCATTATTCTTTCTTTTTGCTTCTCTGACTGGATTATTTCTATCACGTCTTTGAGTCACTGATCTTTTCTCTCACTTGGTCTAGTCTGGTCTTGAACTCCACTATTGTAGTTTTCAGTTCAGTTCTTATATTCTTCAATTGTATGATTTCTGTTTAGACTTATAATATTTTCTCTCTACTGAAATTCTCACTTTGTTCATGCATTGCTCTTCTAACCTCAGTGAGCATCTTTACGACCATTGCTTTGAACTCTCTGCTGATTAATTCATTTATCTTTATCTCATTAAGACTGGTTTCTTGAGATTTATCTTGTTCTTTTGTTTGGAACATATTCTCCTGTTTCCTCATTGTCCTTGATTCTCTGTGTTGGTTTCTGTGGGTTACATAAAGTAGCTGTTTTCTCAGTCTTGACACACTTCTCATGTACAGGAATCTTGTCAATCAGCCTGACCAGAGGCCCTAGTTGTCTCTCAAACCTCTGTGATTGTCAAAGTCACTATCTTTGTTCTTAGTGGTTCTGAGTATTTGAGGGTGTGCCAAGACCCAGTAGTGTCCCAGTGTGGATGACTGCAGTCAGCACCTACATGCTGGCTGATTAAAAATCAGCCCTCAGGGAGCAGCTTGTCGAGCATGTAGTCAGTCCTGGGAGAAAGACTGAGAAGTGACTGTTTTTGGCTGCTCCCCCTGTACCGACCCTGGCGGAGACTGCCATGGCGAGTGCTAGCATACCCAGTAAGAACTGCTTGTTTGTTCACTACAGTCTTGTGGATCTCATGGACACAAGCCATATTGGCTTTCAGAAGGTGTTTTGGGGACCCGTCCCTCAGGTGGGAGCCTTAAAAGTTGCGGTACTTAATGCTCGGGTCAAATTCTTCACTCCTCAGGGAGAAGCTAGGAGTTGGGGATTCCCTCCCAACTACGTGGCAACGTGCAAGGGACGGGGTTTATGGCAAGAGCATAACTGAGCCTTTCCTACCTGTTTCAATGTGGGTACTTTCTCATTTATCCCAGGTGTGGGAGTCACTCCGCTACTTTCAGAGTTTCTCTCAGAGGGAATCACTCCACATATAGCTATACATTTGGCGCATCCACGGCAAGAGGGAAATTCCAGTAGCCTCCTATGTCACCATCTTGGTTCAGAGTCTAATATTACTAATATAAATTATCTTAGTTTTCTTGTATGGTTTGAATTTAATTTTAAATTTATTTTTGTTTTATAATTGTCATACTATCTATAATCATAGGGATTTATACTTAATATACAGTTGCATATATTTATGCAGTATTAAAAATAATTCATATCCACACTAGGAATCTAAGAGACTTGTACTAATTTCTTTAAAAGTGTTCTATATATTATCACCTTGAGATGTGCTAAGACATAACACTGGCAGGGTAATTTTCCTAAAGCAGAGCTCCAAATTATGCCATTCTCTGATACAAAATCTTCGTGTGTTTCTCACTGCATACAAAATTAATTTCAAATTTATGAATTCCCATATATATGTTTTCCTCCATTGTACCAGGACTCATACTTGTTTGCTGAACTCTACCTCACCACACATATACATCTATAAAACACACACATTCATCCTGTCTTCATTCCTACTTTTTCCCACAATCTCTTCATGAATAATCCCATCTATGCATTAAGGTTAATGGCACCTCGCCTGATCCTTAAAGCACTTGGACCTGACACTCCATTAGATTCTTGTGACGTTTTGTGTGTACCACTCTTACGACGTTTATCATATCTGCTTTGTACTATAGTTGCATACCTTAACAAAGCCATCTTATCTTCCTCTAGGTACCCTGCCATGGGCCTAGATTGGTATTTTGTACAGGTATCTGTTCAATAAATACTTGTTAAGCTAATTTAAGACCCAAACAAAATTAGCTGCTCGAGCATTTGAAAATGCCTACGTACTGTGAAAGTAATCACCATGAAATTATTAACAGCTGAATGATGCAAAAAAGGGAGGTTCCAGAGGAGTGAACTCATGTGTAATCTGTTGAACACCTAGCAAATTATGACATCCTAAATGCAGCATTTTTATAAGATAATGGCATCTTGTGGAAGATCGTGTGTTTGTAGTGATTAAGATCACTAGGGGAGAAAAAAATAGCAAATAGAGGCTCAAATAGCTCTTTGTTGGACAGCAATTAACTGCTAATCTCTTTGCTCTAATAGGCCACTATGAAAGGAAATGATGAAATTAGCTATACACATAAGAAACATTTATTGCCTACATATTACTTTTGCCCTGAGACCAGTGCAATTCAGCAAACTTGTACAATAAAACTGACTCCAAAACAATTTAAAATGCCACAAGTTTTTAACCAACTTGCTTGAAGTAAGGTTGTTTTGTTACTAAAATCCAAAATACTTAAAGAAATTAGAAAATCTATTTCTTCATATGTTATTAGAATACTTTGATTTTTTAAAGTTCTGAATTACTTTTTGCATCTAGAATGCCATCTAAATCCTGACTAATTTATCCATACACTTTCAGCAGGATTTCTTTGCTCCTGGGCACTAGACAATCCTGCTAATCATGGCAAATCCTTTCAGTCCCTGGTTGGTGCAAGTGGGGCTTTGACTGACAAGGTAATAAAAGGTTTAATGAGACTGAGTGGCACAGAAATCAATAGCTACCAATAAGAAAAACAATTCTGATACTTAATTTTCTAGAATTCCCTTTATCCAGTTAAAAACATCTTGCATCAAAATAAAAACTTTCCTTCTCAAAAATGTTTTCTTTTTAGTCTCTGACAAAGCTGTCATATACTTTGCATTAAAGCATAGCAATGCCTAGAATGAATATTGTTCATCTAAACATGCCTGAATCCCTTAGCTTGCCGTTCACACGTCCAGTGGTCTTCAGACGGCATGATATCTCGAAACCCTGCAGTCAGAAGGAAACGTTCATCTCCATCACTCAGCAGTTGGCAGACTTGGACAAGTCTCTAAACTTCTCTGGGCCCCAGATCTTACATCTGTCAAAAGTCTTTACAAACACCTCCCTTGCAAAGCCCTCATGAGGACTAAGTGTTATGAAATATGTAAAGAAATGAACAGAACAGTACATAGAAGACATTTCAGAAATGATAGGTAATATTACCTTTAAATGCATATTGCAGTTTTTTTCCTGTTAAGACCAGTTTAGAACTTAAAGCTTTAGCTTTTTTTCTTTCCTTCATCTTGGAAGTTCATGATATGCTAAATTAGTAGGATCACTGTTGGATTCAGGAAGTATGAGTGGATATCTACATTTGATTTAGTTTTGACTGCCACAGCTAAATACTGCAGACTGTCTCTCTTAAACAACAGAAATTTATTTCTCACAGTTCTAGATGCTGGAAATCCAGGCTCAGTGTGCTGGCTGATTTGGTTCCTGATGACAGTTCCCTTCCCCTTCCTAGCTGGCCTTCTTCTTGTATCCTCACATGGCAGGGAGAGAGACACGTTGTGTCTTTTCTCATAAGGACACTAATTATATCATATCAGGCCCCCCACCATGATGATCTCTTTCTAGGCCTCTATATGTATCACTTTTTATAGGCCTTATCTCCAAGTACAATCACACTGAGGGCTAGTGTTTCAACATATGAATTTAGAGGGGACACAATTCACTCCAGAGTAAGAATACTGAAAGATAGTAAAAGCCTAAAGCTTAAACTTTCATGAGCCTTGACAGCTTAATTAAGGTAGGCTTGGTCTGTATAGTGTGTAGTCACACACACTTTAATGACTCACTGTGCAGCATTAACTAATCACAGTACAGTTGAAAAAAAGCAAACAAACCTCAAATTTGATCAAGAAAGATTTGCCAGAGCATATGTAAGTGAAGGTAAAATTTGGCAGGCATGGCCTAATGTGGCATCCATGAAGTCCTGCAGAAAATAGCTTGAAGAACCATGAACATGAATCATAAACTGTTTCTTCTTTTAATTAACAAAAAATATAAGTAACTTAGTAACAATATCCTATAATACTTTCTTTTCACGTACTCTTACGTGTGCCTGGTGTCAGCAAGAACTGGTTTATTTATTATGACTGGAATGTAAATGTAAGATTATACTCCTAAAATAATTTTTTGCCAAGAATAGTAATTGTTTACAAGTCTGAAAAGACTAAATTTTATTTATACGTAACTGACCCTCTCTGAGAAGCACAGAACAAACTTAGAGTTAAAAATATTTAAAGCAGTTTCAAATGCTTTTACATATTCATGGTGAAATGCTTAATGAATTTCAGCTACAATATTCTGGAGTATTATATCAGTGACTATCTTTATGTATTATAAAATTCCTATCCCCATTATTTCACCTGTTCAATTTTCTATCACCACAGAGAGCCTGGGATGTACCCATTTTACTAACTACAGTTGAAAACTGATTTGTGAGATACTGCTAACTTATAAAAGGTGGATTTTTAAAAATTAAGTTCTATATTGAATATAAGAAAATGAAAAAAATTTAGCTTAAATTGCTTGGAAATACATGTTAGACAGCATATGCTTACAGAGATTCTTTTTAATATATCTGGGGATTAAGTCCTGGGAAGGTGTCTTAGATTTGGGCTGCCATAACAAAATACCAAAGACTGAGTGACTTAACAGAAACTTATTTTCTCACACTCCTGGAGGCTGGGAATCCAAGATCAAGATGCCAGCTGATGAGGTTCAGGGTGAGAACTCTCTTTCTTGCTTAGATGATTTCCTTGTCCCTGGGTCCTCAGAGGAGGGGAAGCGAGAGAGACCCACCTCCCTGGTGTCCCTTTACGTAAGGATGCTTAATCATATCAGGGCTGCACAATTATGACCTTGTTTAACCTTTATCACTTCCTCATAAGCCCTATCTCAAAATAAAATCACATTGGGAATTAGGGTTTGGACATGAATTTGGGAGTAGAGGAGGGGCACAATTCAGTCCATACCAGAAAGCAACTGCTCTATCTCCAAATCAGACTCTGAGGCTGATTCTTCATATTAAATTTCCTGTTAGGACTTGCAAACTGATAGTTCTTGCATTATTAGTTAGGTCTATAACATCTCTAAACTGTCAGTTATCATATACTAGTTGATTTGTAAACTCTATAGTGTAGATCCTGCTTTAAGGATCATCCCTGAGAAAAGAGAGGAGAGGATTCTTCTTTAGCGCACAGACTGGGGACCTGCAGTTCAGCCATTTCATCTGGTGAAAAATTTATCTCTGCCTCCTTCTCATGTCTTCCATCTATGGTCACAACCTCAGTGCATTCTTGAAATATGAAATGAAATGCAGAAACTGAAGTTTTCTATTTTCTTTGAACTTATTCATTTATTGTTATTCAATAAAGATTTATTGAACGTTCACTAGGGTCAACTCTTGTGCTATAAACTAATGCTACAAATAGCATTCATGTGTTCCTTCAGTAAATACTTACCAAGCACTTAATACATGCCAGGGACTATTCTAGGTATCTTGTTATGAAGATCACTCTACTGACATCTGACTTCCATCTCTGTGATTGAAAAGTCAGCTGTCATTTAAGTTGTCACTCTTTCACATATAATCAGGTTATTTTTCCTCTGGATGCTTTTAAGTAATTATCATTGAAGGAATTACATTAAAAATTTTCCTAATGAAATCACTGCATTGCTTCAGTGACCCTACATGCCATGATTCTAATAATATATTGTTAGACACTATTTGCTAATAATGTCTGTAGAGTTTTTGCTTCATATTAGGATTTGCTTTACCCTTTGCATAGAAAAATCTGAAATCCCCCATGTCTGGCTTTTCCTTGTCAATCACATATCAGTGTATGTGTACCTTTCTCACTGGGCCTTCCCTTTCCAAGAAATCTAAAAACAACCCCTTTTATTCTTTATAACATCACTCTGCTTATATTCTTTTCACAGATGTCAAAATTACCCTGATATTCTCACTAAAGTGTCTGCTTCTGCACCCCTCCACCCTCCCTTCCCAAATCTGTGTGAGCATACGAAGCTCCTTGTGGGTCCTTTCTGTTCCTCATGAGAAAAGGCAAGAAGACCTAAACTTCCTTTGTCCTGGTAGCTTAAACCAAACCAAGATTCTTTTACATCACAGGATTACTGATTTCTATCATTCCTTTTAATTGGGTTTGGAGAAGATGCACATCAGTACATGTTACCAAGCTGCCAGAGTCACAGTTCCTTACTTTGCTATAGTTATATTAAAAATAAAATGCCGTCATTAATGAAATATATCTATACATATTGACTTAGAACAGTTTCCAATTTATCTTGTTAAATAAAAACAATTTAAGTAATATGAAACTATAGTTTATATTAAATAAATATAAACTAAATTTAAAAAATTTGCATGTTCATTTATATATATTATATATTTTTTACTTACATTCATGTAAAAGAGTTTAGAAGTAGTAGTATAGAGGTGGAAGGGGAAATTTCAGTTTATTATAATTTCCCCAAAAGTTTTAAACACATGAAATTTTCACTTCCTTTTTGGTGTTAATAAATTTTGGCAAGTACCAGAATCAAGGGTAGCCCTTATTCACATATGTAATTGAGGGAGTTACTTTCTATACTTTCAGGACCTTCAAAGCCATCATGCACAGATACGTGAGAAAACACTGTTCCAGTTTGATACCAAACAATGAAATGTATAGCACAAAAGAGCTTCACTCTGCATATTTGCTCGAACAAGGCCATAAAGAAAGAGTATCCATAAAAGGAGGTCTATATAGCTGAATTTCATGGGGGAATAAGAATACATTATTTTTTATGAGAAATTCTTATGCCTTGGAGCCCAATTGTAAGGGACTGCATTTCAACTCTTTCAACTCTTATTACTGGGAAAAAATAAAAGATGGATTACTCTCTGATCTAACAAAACTGAAATGGCTAGCAGATTGAGCTCTGATACCTTTGCTCCATTTTTTGAAATATTTGCAATGCAAATAACTGTTCAAGATTCCTTTGGCTACACTAACATTTATATATGTCATGCCAAATAAAATAGCTATTTATGTGTTTAAAAGACAGCATCTCTTGTTCTATATATTCACACCTGGGCTCACTTCCCTTGAGAAAGATGCCTTAACAGCGCTCGTATAACAAGACAATAACAGCAGAATAATAGAGATTTATAGTGATTGTCCAGGAGTCAACAGGGGATGGCTCACACAGTGAGTGCAACCATAACAGTGTGAGGTTTTTTTCCAAGTAGAAAACAAAAGCAGAGCCATTTGATGCAATCTAATGATCCAGCCACAAAGCCACACTGAATCTAGAGGCTAATCACAGCATTCTCTTTTTCCCAAAATGGAAAAAAAAAAAAAGGAGGAAGAAAAATAATAAAATACTTAACTCTAAACCCTACAACCCAAATGGCATGTAAAAAAAAACTGTTATTTTTTTTATGGTAATATTATGGCTCTTCATTGTCAAAAATCCTTCCTAAAGGTTCACACTAGGCCACAGATGTGTTTTGCTTGACCTACACAGTAATAAGAAAAACAGGACATTTCCATAAATAAATCTAGATTTTTAGCTTTGAATTACTGGATAATTTAGCAAATTCAGAATGACATTCTTGCATGATAACAATCAGATCAGCTGGGGGCAGCTTCCCTCTTGTTAACCATTTCTTTTCCAGTCATGCACATACCTCACTACTCCCTACTGTCTTTCCTCTCCTACCCCTTTACTAATTTAACAGTCATGACTTGTCTGGCACCTCTTGGCATTTGAGTTTGAATTCCCCAATATAAATAAGCCCTCTCAATTACTGCTCCAGAGTCAGGCTTTATTATCAAGGATTTTGCATCTCAAGAAAACCTCTGAAACAGACATTATAATATGAAAGAACCTGCAAGCACACTAGCTAAGACTTAGAAGTTCTAAAATGACTTGTCTATAGAAATTAAGAGATATGTTTGGAAGGAAAAAATTAATGAGACCCATTCTTCATAAAAAGTAAATGTTTCAATTTCTGATTTTAGAAGAGAATAGAATGGAGGCATAATGAAAGCTTCCAGAGCCCAATGCTAGTTCTGGCTTTGCTTTGAGCAGCTTCTTTTACCCATTTGGGTCTCAGTTTCCTCATCTCCAAGGTGAGGAGATTATGCCCAGTGGTAAGGAGGGTCCCTTCCAACTCCTTGTTTCTATATGAATCCCAAACTAAAGGGAAAGGATTCTCTTTTAAGACTTTCTGGCTCCAGAGAGCAAGTATAGAAGGAAGGAACATATTTATATCTACCTTGTAGTTGTTTGCTTGCATTTGTAAAGGGAAAATTATAGTTTCCAGTATTTTCCAATCAAATAATTTACCCTTTGCTTTAATCACCTTTCTCATGACTCAGCACAAAAAAACATGCAGACATGTTGAAGATCCAAAAGACTGCCCAAAGTGTCTAAGTTTCTGCTGTTAAAATTTTCCACAATTTACTGATCTAGTAGGCTTTTATTCAGTGACTCATGAATTGGCTAACACCCAATCTAGCAGATAGAAAGGAGCTCCAAAGAGTTATACAAGGTGAGAGGATTTTTATAGACCAAAATGCATGGAAACAAGAAAGTTATACTGCAAATTTGCTGATTGGTTAAAGCAGGAATACTTTCAGACAAAGAAGCTCTTAGAGCCAAGTTAAGTAATGAACTGAGCAAATAAGTCCTGATTGGTTAACCTAGGCCATCGTTTTCTGGAAGAGCCAAGCATAGAAATTTCGTTAAGTTTTGGTTTGTTGATATGGGGCTTAGTTTAGGAGACTCCATCAAGGACCTAACCCAGATACTTTAACACTGGGATTATACTGATGATTATAGATATTCAACCATGATTTTCTAAAACTATGATGATGGCTATAGTTTTTGACTTTCTAGTAGGGATTCTGGCAGGTACTTCATATGCATTATGTTATTTGATTCAATAGCAATTTCTTTAACACAGGAATCATTCATTTCTAAGTATCCTTATATGCTCCCTCTCAGATGACATTTTCAATGCTGCATTATGGAGGTTCAATCACTGAGGGTCAGAAATGGGAAGACATAAATCCAGAATGAGACAAAAGCCTTCCTACTGTACAGAGTTCCTAACCATAAAATCTTAATGCTTGATTACAGACCTAAGAGTTCACACCTGACCACTCCATCTTATTTCTTAAATTATCCAGTTGTTTCTTTTTCTGCCAATATATACTTTTCCTCTTGTATACACACACACAAATTTGTAAACGCTACGATTTAAAATTCTTTCAAAAAGTAAATTCTATTCTCATTATTTCCAACTTGTGTTTGTACATACAGATATTAATATTCAGTTGAAATTCTGACATAAAATTACTCGGAATGTGAAAGAAACCAATTAAAAGATATTATTATTTTTATTCAATTAAAGTTTCTTGAAGAAATTACTTAAAAATATAAAGCCTCACTTCCATAAATATGCTATACAGAGGTTAGCAAACATTTTTCTGTAAAGGTCCGGATAGTAAATATTTGGACCTTCCATTATATAATGGTGTCTATTCCAATTACACAGTTCTTACATTGCAGCATGACAGATCATTCAATGAGTTAGAGCTGTGTTCTAAACAAACTTTACATAAATTTTAATTTCTTACGATTTTCACATGTCATGAAAAACTATCATTGTTTTTTTTCCCCAAGCATTTAAAAATATAAAAAAACATCCTGAACTCACTGGATGCAAAACTGTCCACACAAAGGCTATATTTGCCCTGCAAGCCAAATATGAGATTTGACTTTAAGCCCTCAGATTCTGACTCATGAAATACAGTATGGAGGTCAAGAGATGTAGTTTAGACAGTTATTATAAAGTGTTTGAAGATTAACCTATATAAACTACTTTGTGTAGTTTCCATAACATAATATGCCCTCAATCAATAGCTATCATTAGTAATTCTTATTATAAATAAGAATCTTTTCTCTTTGGTTTTACCCATGTCCTTTTATAATAGTTTTTTTTAAATCTTAGAAGTATTAGGTTAGGATTTATCATTTTCATAGAATTAAAAAAATAAAATCCAGTGGAGCCAAGATGGCAGCATAAGTAGTTCAGTGGAAATCTCCTTTCAAAAACATATATATTTATGAAAATACAATAACTACAACTATTCCTAAAAGTGACACCAGTGGATACAGTACAATAGCCAGGATACATCTACATCTGTGAGAACTCAACGTCACATGAAGGGGTTAAGATACAAGCCATGGCCCTGTGGAACCCAAACGCTCCCCCATCCCAGAACCCGGTGGGAAGAAAGGAGTCAGAACGGGGAGGGAGTGAAAGCCCAGGACTGCTAAACAAGCAGCTCTAGAAATCCACACCCAGAGCGCAGACACAAGGCGCATGCGGTGATGGATATTAGAGAAACGGAAAAGCAAAACCTGTGGGCAAGTCCCCGCAACTGGAGCCCCTAAGACAAAAGAAAAGTGAGTGCTTTTTGCAGGTCTTAAAGAGACAGGGACCCCACAGCTGGACAAAGTCGTCCAGGCACACTTAGCCAGCAGCTGGGAATCCCGGGGAACTTTAGGTGCCCTAACCCCCTGGTTGGCAGTGCAGCTCTGAAGCCCTTCACAGCACTAAGCAGCCTGCCATTCATTCCCCCAACTGGCGCGGACCCCGGCACACCAGCCCAATAGTGGGAGAGCGGCAGTGAACACCAGGTGCGGCGCCAGAGGGAACCGGGAGGGGCCCGTGCGAGCCTGCAGTGGTGGCAACCAAGCAACCTGGGAGCAGCCCGCGTGCACCGGCGACCGCAGGGCCAGAGGGGCCTGGGAGATGTCCGTGTGAGCCCACGGCAACTGAGCAGCCTGGGAGCAACCTGCATGCGCCAGTAACTGTGGTACCAGAGTGGCCTGGGAGAGGGCCGTGTGAGCCCGCAGTGGCAGCAAACAAGCAGCCTGGGAGTAGTCAGCGTGCACTGGCGACCGCCGCACCAGAGGGGCCTGGGAGAGGCTCGTGTGAGCCCGTGGTGGTGGAAATTGGCGGCCTGGGAGAGGCCTGTGCGTACCAGTGGCAGCTCCAGGGAGGCCTTGGAGAGGCCCACACATACCGGCAGCAATGCCAGAGGGGCATGGGAGAGACCCATGGGCACCTGCAGTGGTGCAAGAGAGGCCCAACTGCGGCCAGCGCGTGCCAGCAGAGGCGGCACCAGGGGGACACGGGAGCGGCCCGTGTGAGCCCGCAGCGGCAGTGGAAGAGCAGTTCAGGAGCCGCTGTGCTCCCAGTAGCCGACCGGAATCCCAGCCCAACTCACAGCCACCCGGGCCAGACCCAAAGGTCGCTGCCAGCACACAGCTGCCCAGCAGGGGAGCCGCTAATGCAGAGGAGCGCATCCGGCATGCCTGCCACTCCCCACAGGGCTCTGCGCTGCTCTGATGGAGGCCCCGCCCACAGCAGCTTAGGGGACTAATCCGGTGGCTGCTCCAGGAGTGTGGGTAACTGACACAGACAGTGGAGAAGGGCAAGGCATCCAGCAAGCAGGAAAGGACTTTCTTCTCCAGCTGACACACCCACAACCTGTCTACAGATACCGCTATCACCATGAAAAGGCAGAAAAATTTAGTCCAGTCCAAAATAGTCCAGAGAACCCGTGGGAGAGGATCTGCAGAGACAAATCTAACCAGTCTCCCTGAAAAAGAATTCAAAATAAAAATCATAAATATGCTGATGGATATGCAGAGAAATATGCAAGAGCTAAAGGAGCAAGTACAGAGGGAGACTACAGAAATAAAACAATCTATGGAAGGACTTAAAAGAAGAATGGATGGGATGCAAGAGGCACTAATGGATTAGAAACCAGAGAACAGGAACACATAGAAGCTGATACAGAGAGAGATAAAAGGATCTCCAGAAATGAAACAATATTAAGAGAACTGCATGACCAATCCAAAAGGAACAATATCTGCATTATAGGTGTACCAGAAGAAGAAGAGAGAGAAAAAGGGAAAGAAAGTGTCTTTGAAGACATAATTGCTGAAAACATCCCTAAACTGGGGGATGAAATAGTTGCTCAGACCATGGAAGCACACAGAACACCCAACAGAAGGGACCCAAAGAGGACAACACCAAGACACATAATAATTAAAATGGCAAAGATTAAGGACAAGGACACAGGATTAAAGGCAGCCAGAGAGAGAATAAAGGTCAACTTCAAAGGAAAACCTATCAGGCTATCATCAGACTTCTCAACAGAATCCTTACAGGCCAGAAGAGAATGGCATGATATATTTAATGCAATGACAGAAGGTACTTGAACCAAGGACACTCTATCCAGCAGGAATATCATTTAAATATGAAGGAGGGATTAAACAATTCCCAGATAAGCAAAAGTTGAGGAAATTTGCCTCCCACAAACCACGTCTACAGGGCATTTTACAGGGACTGCTCTAGATGGGAGCACTCCTAAAAAGAGCACAGAATAAAACACCGAATACATGAAGAATAGAGGAGGAGCAATTAGAAGGGAGAGAAATAAATAATTATCAGACTGTGTTTATAACAGCTCAATAAGCGAGTTAAGTTAAACAGGAAGGTAGTAAAGAAGCTAACCTTAAACCTTTGGTAACCACAAACTTAAACCCTGCAATGGCAATAAGTACATATCATTCAATAATCCCCCTAAATGTAAATGGACTGAATGCACCAATCAAAAGACACAGAGTAATAGAATGGATAAAAAAGCAAGACCCATCTATATGCTGCTTACAAGAGACTCACCTCAAACCCAAAAACATGCACAGATTAAAAGTCAAGGGATGGAAAAAGATATTTCATGCAAACAACAGGGAGAAAAAAACAGGTGTTGCAGTACTAGTATCACACAAAATAGACTTCAAAACAAAGAAAGTAACAAGAGTTAAAGAAGGACATTACATAATGATGAAGGGCTCAGTCCAAAAAGAGGATATAACCATTATAAACACATATGCACCTAACACAGGAGCATCAACATATGTGAAACAAATACCAACAGAATTAAAGGAGGAAATAGAATGCAATGCATTCATTTTGGGAGATTTCAACGCACCACTCACTCCAAAGGACAGATCGACCAGACAGAAAATAAGTAAGGACAAGGAAGCACTGAACAACACACTAGAACAGATGGACCAAATAGACATCTATGGAACTCTACATCCAAAATTAAAAGGATACACATTCTTCTCCAGTGCACATGGAACATTCTCCAGAATAGACCACATACTAGGCCACAAAAAGAGCCTCAGTAAATTCCAAAAGATTGAAATCCTACCAACCAACTTTTCAGACCACAAAGGTATAAAACTAGAAATAAATTGTACAAAGAAAGTGAAAAGGCTCACAAACACATGGAGGCTAAAAACATGCTTCTAAATAATCAATAGATCAATGACCAAATTAAAATGGAGATCCAGCAATATATGGAAACAAATGACAACAACAACAACACAAAGCCCCAACTTCTGTGGGACACAGTGAAAACAGTCTTAAGCGGAAAGTATATAGCAATCCAGGCATATATAAGAGGGAAGAACAATCCTGAATGAATAGTCTAATGTCACAATTATCAAAATTGGAAAAAGAAGAACAAATGAGGCCTAAGGTCAGCAGAAGGAGGGACATAATAAAGATCAGAGAAGAAATAAATAAAATTGAGAAGAATAAAACAATAGCAAAAATCAATGAAACCAAGAGCTGGTTCTTCAAGAAAATAAACAAAATAGATAAGCCTCTAGCCAGACTTATTAAGAGAAAAAGAGAATCAACACACATCAACAGAATCAGAAACGAGAAAGGAAAAATCACGACGGACCCCACAGAAATACAAAGAATTATTAGAGAATACTATGAAAACCTATATGTTAACAAGCTGGAAAACCTAGGAGAAATGGACAACTTCCTAGAAACATACAACCTTCCAAGACTCAACCATAAAGAAAAGACCAATTACCAGCAATGAAATTGAAGCAGTAATCAAAAAACTATCAAAGAACAAAACCCCCGGGCCAGATGGATTTACCTTGGAATTTTATCAGACATACAGAGAAGACATAACACCCATTCTCCTTAAGTTTTCCAAAAAATAGAAGAGGAGGGAAGACTCCCAAACTCCTTCTATGAAGTCAACATCACCCTAATACCAAAACCTGGCAAAGACCCCACAAAAAAGAAAACCACAGACCAATATTCCTGATGAATATAGATGCAAAAATACTCAACAAAATATTAACAAACCGAATTCAAAAATACATCAAAAGGATCATACACCATGACCTAGTCGGATTCATCCCAGGGATGCAAGGATGGTACAACATCCGAAAATCCATCTACATCATCCAACACATCAGCAAAAAGAAGGACAAAAAACACATGATCATCTCCATAGATGTTGAAAAAGCATTTGACCAAATTCAACACCCATTCATGATAAAAACTCTCAAAAAAATGGGCATAGAGGGCAAGTGCCTCAATATAATAAAGGCCATATATGATAAACCCACAACTAACATCATACTGGACAGCGAGAGGCTGAAAGCTTTTCCTCTGAGATCAGGAACAAGACAGGAAAGCCCACTCTCCCCACTGTTATTCAACATAGTACTGGAGGTCCTAGCCACAGCAATTAGACAAAACAAAGAAACACAGGGAATCCAGATTGGTAAAGAAAAGTCAAACTGTCACTATTTGCAGATGACATGATATTGTACATAAAAAAGCCCTAAAGACACCACTCCAAAACTACTAGAACTAATATTGGAATTCATCAAAGTTGCTGGATACAAAATAAACACACAGAAATCTGTGGCTCTCCTATACACTAACAATGAACTAATAGAAAGAGAAATCAGGAAAACAATTCCATTCACAATAGCATCAGAAAGAATAAAATACCTAGGAATAAACCTAACCAAGGAAGTGAAAGACCTATTGAAGGGTCCCCACCAGTAAGATGGCAAACTTCCGGCTTCTCTTTGGGGTCCTCAGTTCCCACCGGCGCCACCTGAAGCCCAATCACCTCTCGCCCCCCTCCCAATCCCAGCATCTAGCCAACAGCCACCAGCCCCGTAGAAGTGACACCTCAATCAATTCATGCCCCTTCCTATATAACCCAGCACCTTTCCCTAATAAAGCGGAATTCTCCGGTGAATTGCTGCTATATGTCACTCCTTTCCTTTCATTGGTGCCAAAACCTGGGAGACGGGACACCCCAACTGGACCCCGTCTTCCCCCCGACACCAGCAGCAGCTTGCCCTCGTCCTCTTTTTCCGGCACTGGCTCATAACACTCACCACTCCTCTCTGGCCTTTAGGTAAGTTTTCCCCCCAGAGTGGGCCACTCTTCCCCGAGCTATCGCAGTGCCATTGACCGTGATCATCCGGCAAGGCCCTGACGCTCAGGGATGAGGAGGGCACGCTCCCCGCCTCAGGCCTTTACGGCTGCGGTGGACCCTCAGGCCCCTCCTCCAAAAGCCATAAATCCCCGCCTCATGCCTTTACGGCTGCGGCGGACGCTCAGGGCCCTCCTCCGACAGTCATAAATGCATTCACCGTCCCTTCCATCAGTGCTGAAAGTTTTTAAGCAAAATTTCTCCGGGGTGGGCCACTCTTCCCCGAGCTATCGCAGTGCCATTGACCGTGATCCTCCGGCAAGGCCCTGACGCTCGGGGATGAGGAGGGAACTCTCCCCATCTCAGGTCTTCACGGCTGCGGCAGACCCTCAGGCCCCTCCTCCAACTGCCATAAATCCCCGCCTCAAGCCTTTACAGCTGTGGCGGATGCTCAGGCCCCTCCTCCGACAGTCATAAATCCCCACCTCAGGCCTTCATGGCTGCGGCCAACTCTCAGGCACCCCCCTCCAACAGCCATAAATGAGGTGACTCCTTTGTAGATGAGAACGCTCCCTTTTCCCCCCCTCCTCCTTCTACTCCATCCACCGAAAACGCCTAGTGCTAGGTACCTCGTGACTCTGGCACTCTGCCTTCTTAGGGAAGTCTGGGTGACAACCCACACTTCCCAAGAAATTCCGACTCGTATACGAGTTTCCGCAGACCACCAAGGATCATCAGGGATGCCCTTTGTCTCCTTGCCGTCTGCCTCCGGTCCGAGGATCTCCGTTGGTCTTCTCCTGTTTGTCTCCTTCTCTGTCCTTTAGCCATGGGAGCCTCCTCATCCCTCCCTGAAAGTTCACCTCTTGAATGCCTGCTTAAGCATCTGGCTACCCCCTCCCTGATGCCTGATATAAAACCAAAACTTCTCCATAAATATTGCTCCCAAGTTTGGCCAACATACCCCCTAGACAATAACAACCAGTGGCCCACAGGGGGAACTCTTGATCCTAACATCACTCGCAATCTTTTTAACTACTGCCAGCGCCTGAAAAAATGGAAGGAGATTCCCTATATCGAAGCTTTCTGCCTCCTCCTCTCCCCGCCCACTCCCAAGTTCTCCTAGCCTGCAAGCCGCCGCCCCCGCAGAAGCCTCCCATTCACTCCCTTCCCCTTCTTCTCCTACAACAGCCCTTCTCCCTTCCTTCCCAACCATCTCCTCCCCCATCTCACCTCCTCCACCTTCATTCCCTGCAGATTAAGCCTGAGCCTTTCAGCCCCCCTTTAACTAGGTCCCAGGGGCCTCCTCCGTCTTTGCCCTCATCACCTGTTTCTCCCCTGTTAGGGACCGCCTTTGTCTTCTCACATGTTTGTAGGGAGAATGGGAAAGCACCTTCCCCCATGTCTGAACGCAGCATGGGAAAGCACAAGCTAGAGAACAACCGGTGCAGTCCTTAGAAGTTATCTGTCCACAAAAACAGATCTTGCCAAGACTCCTCACTCTGAAAATAGGGAGACCTTGAAGATGTGTAGAAACACCACCCCTGCTTCTAAATATGCCCTTCCCCCACTTGCGGATGTAGCAGGAATAGAGAACAAAGAACATTCTGTTTACGCATTCCATAAGCAATTAACTAGAGCCCTGCTGCAGCTCAATTAGTAGAGCATGGGACTCTTAATTCAGAGTCATGAGTTCAAGCCCAACTAGAGTGGCAGCAGTCAGCAGCAGAGCTGCTAGCTGGCGACATGTGGGTCCGATTCTATCTTTCTTTATTTTCTTTGCCCCCCTTATGCACTTCAGGACCTGCTCGACTAGGCAGGGCTAGACCGCGTCACTCTCCCACAGACTGAGCCAGAACCCTTCAGTCCCTCTCAGACTCAGTCCTGAGAGCCTCCCAAAATTATCGCCCCCCTCCGGGAGGTAGCAGGATCCGAAGGCATCGTGCGCGTTCACGTCCCTTTCTCCTTAAGAGATTTAGTCCAACTAGAGAAACGCCTAAGTTCCTTTTCCACTGATCCCATGACATACATCAGGGAGTTTCAATAGACCCTCCAGTCTTACAGCCTCACACATCATGACATTTTCATGTTCCTGGCCAATAATATCCTCCCTGAAAAGCGTAGACGAGTTTGAGATTTCGCCCAAACACATGCTACCGAAACCCACAGGACTGACCCCACCTATCCCCCTGGCCTCACTGCTGTCCCCGAACAAGACCCACACTGGGATTATAACACCGCCATGAGTCTCCGCTCTCGAGATATTTTTGCCTCCTGCTTAATAGCAGGTCTGAAAAAGGGCAGCTTGTAAAGTAGTCAATTTTCAAAAGCTCCAAGACATAATTCAAAAGAGAGATGAAATCCCCTCCGAGTTCTTAGACAGACTCACTCAAGCCCTATTACAGTATACCAGCCTGGACCCAGAAACACCTGAAGGAAGACATGTCCTTATGACATACTTCCTAGCTCAAAGCTACCCCGACATTAAAGCTAAACTCAAAAAGTTAGAACAGGGCCCCACTACCCCACAGACTAAGATCCTAACAGTGGCCTTTAAAGTCTTCCATAAGCGGGAGGAGGAGAACGAACGCCATAAACAAAAGGCTGATCAGGCCAATTTCCAAATGTTGGCCCAGCTGATAAAACCACAACCTGGGCGCCCCTCTACAAACAAGCACCCCCAGGAGCTTCTTTCAAGTGTGGAAAAGAGGGACATTGGTCAAAGGCATGCCCCTTCCCCAGATCTCCTACCACCCCATGCCCCAGATGCCACAAAAAGGGCCACTGGGGGTCTGATTGCCCAACCACCCAAAGGGGAGGCTGGACGAACAACCCTCATCCTAAGCCCGCGCTACTGGGGCTGGTAGAAGAAGATTGACGGGGCCTGGGGGCTTCTCGCCCGACCATTTCCATCACCAAACAGGAGCCCAGGGTTACTTTAACAGTAGACAGTCGCCCCATCTCCTTCCTCCTAGATACAGGAGCCACCTTCTCAGTCTTGCGAGAATACCGGGGCCCTACCATGCCTGCCATTACTCCTATAGTCAGGGTAAGAGGTAA
Source organism: Manis javanica (assembly GCF_040802235.1). NCBI lineage: Eukaryota > Metazoa > Chordata > Mammalia > Pholidota > Manidae > Manis > Manis javanica. The sequence goes on along the minus strand of NC_133160.1, from coordinate 119,919,914 downwards.
ACAGATTTTCCCATTAAACCCCCTCCCCTTTATGCACAATCCAAGACAATCCCATACCTTTCTCCCACTCCTTCCTGGTTATGCCCCAGTGTCCCATCCCTTTACTAAGATGGGACATCCTTTCCCTCCTCCACGTTTCCATAACTATATCCACTCCCACAGCCCCCAGGACTCCCTTTCGGATGGCCCTCATAGCCAACGACCCCCCTCTACCAAATGAAAGCTCCAGTTCTACCCTCATACACCCTGTAAATCCCCAAGTTTAGGACATTACAAGCCCCTCCGTGGATCTATGTCCCCCTGCCTCTATCAAATTACGTGACCCCTCTCAGTATATCTGTCAGGCCCAATACCCCCTAACCACTTCAGCCCTCATAGGCCTCCAACCCATCACTCAAGATCTCTTAAACAAAAATTAACTCAGACCCACTCACTCCCCATTTAATACCCCCATATTAGCTGTTAAAAAAACCAACAGATCTTTCCACCTTGTCCAAGACCTACGCCTCATCAACATAGCAGTTGTCCCTATCCATCCCTTAGTTCCAAATCCATACAGCCTTTTATCGCAGATCCCTGCCTCAGCTTCCCACTTCTCAGTCCTAAATCTCAAGGACCCATTTTTCTATCCCTCTAAGCCCCTGCTCCCAAGATTTTTTCATCTTCACCTAGACGGACCCATACACAAGACATTCTGAACAACTCACTTGGACAGTTTTGCCACAAAGCTTCCGAGATAGTCCCCATATTTTTAGACAGGTCCTAGCTCAGGACCTCAAACATTTTCATCATGATCACTCCAAGTCCACCTTTTTATAATACATGGACAATCTTCTACTCTGCAGTCTCTCGTGGGAACAGTCTCAACTTGACACTGCCTCCCTACTTAACCTTCTAGCGTCCAGAAGTTACTGAGTATCCCCCATCAAAGCTCAAATCTCTTCCCCTCCTGTCACTTAACTCAGATTCCTTCTATCTCAACAAAGAAAGTCCATTACCTTAGACAGAAAATGGCTCCTCTCTGACCTTCCCATTCCCAAAACCAAGACAGAAATCCTTTCCTTTCTAAGCCTGGCTAGATATTTTAGAGCGTAGATCCCTAACTTCTCCCTGCTCCCTGTTGGCAAGACCTCTATACGACCTCAGCAAGAGCCCCCCCTAAAAAACCATTATCCTCCTCACCCCGACACTCCTTCATTAAGCTCTGTCAAGCCCTTGTAGAAGCCCCAGCTCTCCATCTTCCTGATTTGTCAAAGCCCTTCTCATTATACATTCATGAGAGGTCCAGTTAAGCTCTAAGAGTCCTAGGCCAATATTATGGCCCATCCTTTGTCCCAGTAGCTTATCTCTCCAAGCAATTAGACCCCACAGTTTGGGGATGACCCCCCTGCCTACAAGCATTAGCCACTAGACAGCTCTTGCTGAAAGAAGCTCATAAACTGACATTCAGGGTGCCCCTTACCATTCTGTCCCCACATCAACTAAAAGATCTCTTAACCTACAAAAGTTTACAGACTCTTCCTCCCTCCAGACTCCTGACCTTACTGTCCTCTTTCCTCCAAAATTCCGTTCACCCCCTTTGCCATCCATACCCGAATCATGACTTTTTCCTCCTTTACTGCTCTCTCGCTTTTTTTCCTCATTCCTGTTGTCTTCCCCGCCACCCCAGCCTCCTTTGTATGGCGATTCAAAGTCAGACAGACTTACACACAGCATCAAACAAAAGTTACTGCCCTCATTGCCACACCAGACTGCCCTCTGAAAAGCTGCTCTGAGCCTTTATACCTCCACTTTCCTCCCTCCACCGAAGTGTTCACTAACAGCTACCCTTATTCTCCCTACCTCTGCTTCCTCTATGACCAAAAACAAGCCTATTGCAAGCGATAGCCAGACACCTACAGGAGATGTCCCTACTGGTCTTGTGCCATTCACTACATGAGTAACTCCCAGTACCCACAGTATTACTCCTCCAACCGTTTCATGAAATATCCCAACGGCTCATTCTCCTTATCAATCCCAGATCTCTGGGACTCTCGATGAGCTGCCAGAGTCACAGCCTCAGTTTACTATGGGGGGGGTCCTCAACCCCCACGGTACCCTTCATATCTCTCAAAAGTATGCTCCCTCTCATTCCCAGATCTCCCAAGTTGCATCAGATATGACATTCCGAAAAAGTCATTATCCAAACTCTTGACGGCGCCTCTTCATCTTCTTATACCCTCCCCTCTTCTCATTTCTCCTACTCTTCGTTACAGCTCATTCAGGACACCACCATCTTTCTCAACCACACCCTTAACACAGCCAATTGTTTCTTTTGCGCATCACTACAGCGCCCACTGCTGACCGCCGTGCCCCTTAATATTTCCAACTACTCCTTCCATGCAGAAAGACAACCCCTCTGCCCCCTGGCAGACATACTCCTGTGAGAACCAGAATACGCAGATAATCTCACCATCCACCACTGTGTAGGCCCAACTCCATCCCCCTCCAGCGCACTTCACTGCCTCTCTATCTACATCCCTACCTCCGGCTCTAAGACTTTTACGCAACCGGGACACTTCTTTTGGTGTAATGGCAGTCTTTTCAACTCAGTGGCTCTCAACTCCGATACACCCTGCATTCTCGTCACCCTAATCCCACAGTTTACACTTTACAGCATGGCAGAATTTCTTGAGCTCCAACCTCCCTTGCCCTTGTGCACAAAAAGGGCTGCTTTCCTTCCCATCATGGTCGGTATCTCTTTAACCACCTCAGCCATTGGGGCAGAGTTTTCAGGAGAAGCCTTTCGTCACTCTCTATAGGCAGTTAGAGATCTCAACACCAAACTTGAGGGAGCCCTGACATCCACTGCCGATTCCCTAGCCTCTCTCCAAAGACAGGTCACTTCGCTAGCTAAAGTCACCCTTCAAAACCGGCGGGCCCTAGATCTGCTTACAGCCAAGAAGGGCGGCACCTGCGTCTTCCTCCAGTAAGAGTGCTGCTATTACATCAATGAATCCGGCATTGTAGAAACTGACATTACCAAACTCACTGACCTTGCCTCCAGTCTCCACTCTGCTTCCAATTCCAACCCATTCTCGTCAATACTAACAAACCCCCTCCTCACCTGGCTCTGGCCCATTGCAGGCCCCATAATAATCATTCTTCTCACCTGTCTCTTCTTACCCTGTATAATAAAGTTTATCAAATCCCGTCAGAAAAATCTCTAATCAAGCTTTCAACCAGCTTTTACTCAGAAACTACCAGCTTCTGGCCACAGAAGATCCCTCACCCTCGTGTGACCTCCTCACCACACACTGAGATGGACCCCTCTCTCCACTGGAAACTGTTCCTGGAAACAATGGCCACAGACGCCTGGCTCCTGACACCCATATCCTCTTGGCCAACCTATGGTTACAGGGAACCTTCATTGATTTCCAAACCTGAAGAAGTCCACATTTACTCATCCTTACTGTGGGGAGTCCTATCAACCCTTTCCTCCCAATCCTCAAGCCCTCACTCCCTTCTCCACCCCTGTTCAGCAGGAAGCAGCCAGAGAGAAAGCAACGTCCACAATCCCAAAGAGGAGAAAGGGGGGAATGAAGGGTCCCCACCAGTAAGATGGCAAACTTCCGGCTTCTCTTTGGGGTCCTCAGTTCCCGCCAGCGCCACCTGAAGCCCAATCACCTCTCGCCCCCCTCCCAATCCCAGCACCTAGCCAACAGCCAACAGCCCCGTAGAAGTGACACCTCAATCAATTCATGCCCCTTCCTATATAACCCAGCACCTTTCCCTAATAAAGCGGAACTCTCTGGTGAATTGCTGCTATGTGTTGCTCCTTTCCTTTCACCTATACCCTGAAAACTACAAGACACTCTAAAGAGAAATTAAAGAGGACACTAACAAATGGAAACTCATCTCATACTCCTGGCTAGGAAGAATTAATATCGTCAAAATGTCCATCCTGCCCAAAGCAATATATAGATTCGATGCAATCCCTATCAAATTACCAACAGCATTCTTCAATGAACTGGAACAAATAGTTCAAAAACTCATATGGAAACACCAAAGACCCGAATAGCCAAAGCAATCCTGAGAAGGAAGAATAAAGTGAGGGGGATCTCGCTCCCCAACTTCAAGCTCTACTACAAAGCCACAGTAATCAAGACAATTTGGTACTGGCACAACAACAGAGCCACAGACCAGTGGAACAGAATAGAGACTCCAAACATTAACCCAAACATATATGGTCAATTAATATAGGATAAAGAAGCCATGGACATACAGTGAGGAAATGACAGTCTCTTCAATAGATGGTGCTGGCAAAACTGGACAGCTACATGGAAGAGAATGAAACTGGATCACTGTCTAACCCCATACACAAAAGTAAATTCAAAATGGATCAAAGACCTGAATGTAAGTCATGAAACCATAAAACTCTTAGAAAAATACATAGGCAAAAATCTCTTAGACATCAACATGAGTGACTTCTTCATGAACATATCTTCCTGGGCAAGGGAAACAAAAGCAAAAATGAACAGGTGGGACTATATCAAGCTGAAAAGCTTCTGTACAGCAAAGGACACCATCAAAAGAACAAAAAGTTATCCTACAGTATGGGAGAATATATTCATAAATGACAGATCCGATAAAGGGTTGACATCCAAAATATATGAAGAGCTCATGCACCTCAACAAACAAAAAGCAAATGATCCAATTAAAAAATAGGAAGAGGAGTGGAATAGACAGTTCTCTAAAGAAGAAATTCAGGTGGCCAACAAACACATGAAAAGATGCTCCACATCACTTGTCATCAGAGAAATACAAATTAAAACCACAATGAGATATCACTCACACCAGTAAGAATCACCACCATCCAAAAGACAAACAACAACAAATGTTGTCGATGTTCTGGAGAAAGGGGAACCCTCCTACACTGTTGGTGGGAATGTAAATTAGTTCAACCATTGTGGAAAGCTGTATGGAGGTTCCTCAGAATGCTTAAAATAGAAATACCATTTGACCCTGGAATTCCACTTCTAGGAATTTACCCTAAGAATGCAGCAGCCCAGTTTGAAAAAGACAGATGCACCCCTATGTTTATTGCAGCACTATTTACAAGAGCCAACAAATGAAAGCAACCTAAGTGTCCATAAGTAGATGAATGGATAAAGAAGATGTGGACATATGCACAATGGAATATTATTCAGCCATAAGAAGAAAAAAATTCCTACCATTTGCAACAACATGGATGGAGCTAGAGGGCATTATGCTCAGTGAAATAAGTGAGGTAGAGAAAGACAAGTACCAAATGATTTCACTCAGATGTTGAGTATGAGAACAAAGAAAAACTGAAGGAACAAAACAGCAGCAGAATCACAGAACCCACAAATGGATTAACAGTTACCAAAGGGACTGGGGAGGATGGGTGGGAAGGGAGGGATAAGGGCAGGGACAAAGAAAGGGGGCATTACAATTAGCATGTATAATGTGGGGGGTGGGTACAGGGCAGGCTCTACAGAACAGAAAAGACAAGTAGTGATTTTACAGCATCCTACTATGCTGATAGACAGTGACTGTGAAGGGGTATGTGGGGGGGACTTGGTGAAGGGGGAGCCTAGTAAACATAATGTTCTTCATGTAATTGTAGATTAATGATACCAAAATAAAAAAATAAAATGAAATAAAATTCACGATTTCATTATAGCTTTTTTAAATTTTTATATTTTTAAATTAACATATTATTGATATACACTCTTATGAAGGTTTCACATGAAAAACAATGTGGCTACTACAATCACCTATATTATCAACTCTTCCCCATTCTGCTTTGCAGTCACTGTCCATCGGTGTAATATGATGCCTCAGAGTCACTACTTGTCTTCTCTGTGCTACATGTCTTTCCCATGATACCCCCACACCATGTGTACTAATCATAATACCCCTCAATTCCCCTTCTCCCTCCCTCCCCAAATTACCTCCCATACCCCTACCATTTGGTAACTGCTAGTCCCTTCCTGGAGTCTATGAGTCTCCTGCTGTTTTACCCCTACTGTTTAGCTTGACTGTTATACTCCACAAATGAGGGAAATCATTTGGTGTTTGTCTATTTCACTGAGCATAATATGCTCTAGATCCATTCGTGTTGTTGCAAATGGTAGGATTTGTTTCTTTCTTAAGGCTGAATAGTATTTCACAGTGTATATGTAACACCTCTTCTTTATCCATTCATCTACTGATGGGCACTTAGGTTGCTTCCGTATCTTGGCTAGTATAAATAGAGATACAATAAACATAAGGGTACATATATCTTTTTGAATCTAAGACCTTGCATTCTTTGGGTAAATTCCTAGGAGTGGGCTTCCTGGGTCAAATGGTATTTATATTTTTAGTTTTTTGAGGAACCTCCATATTGCTTCCTACCATAGTTGAAATATCTTACTATCCCACCAGCCGTGTAGGATGGTTCTCCTTTCTCCGCATCCTCACCAGCATAGTCTTTTCCATGCTGGCCATCCTAACTGGTGTGGGTTTTAATTTGCATTTCCCTGATAATTAGTGATGTGGAACATCTTTTCAAGTGCCTGTTGGCCCTCTGAATTTCTTCTTTTGAGAATTGTCTGTTCATATCCTTGGCCCATTTTTTAATAGGGTTATTTGCTTTTTGGGTGTTGAGGCATGTAAGTTCTTTATATATCTTGGATATTAACCCTTTGTCAGAAATGTCATTTACCAATGCATTCTCCCATACTGTAGGATGCCTTTTTGTTCTATTGATGGTGTCCTTTGCTGTACAGAAGCTTTTTAGCATGATGTAGTCCCATTTGTTCATTTTTGTTTTTGTTTCCCTTGGCCAAGTAGATGCATTAAGGAAAAAATTGCTCATGTTTATATTCAGGAGATTTTTGCCTAAGTTTTTTTCTAAGAGTTGTACAGTTTCATGACTTACATTCAGGTCTTTGATCCATTTTGAGTTTACTTTTGTGTGTGGGGTTAGACAACAATCCAGTTTCATTCTCCAGCTTCATGCCAACTCAGTTCTGCCAACACCAGCTGTTGAAGAGGCTGTCATTTCCCCATTGTATGTCGAAGGCTCGTTAATGATATATTAACTGACCATATATGGTTGGGTTTATCTAAGGGCTATCTAATCTGTTCCACTAGTCTACAGTTCTGTTCTTGTGCCAGTACCAAATTGTCTTGATTACTGTGGCTTTGTAGTAGAGCCTGAAGTTGGAGAGCATAATCCCCCCAGCATTATTTTTCCTTCTCAGGATTGCTTTGACTATTTGGGGTTTTATCTGGTTCCATTTGAATTTTAGAACAATTTGCTCTAGTTCACTGAAGTATGCTGTTGGCATTTTGATAGGGATTGCTTTGAATCTGTAGACTGCATTAGTCAGGACAGCCATTTTTTTTTTTTTTTTTTTTTTATCGATCAGCAAAAATTTTATTTATTTATTTATTTATTTATTTATATTTTTTTTATTGATATTGGCATTTATTAAAAGGCTTTAATGATGAGGTTAAATGCTTATAACGTTTGGTCAAGATTCAATATTTACAACTGCATATAAGGAATGGTCTCAAGTATGTAAGACACATGACAAAATAAGCAAAAGTTATCTCTGCTACATAACGATTATTTTCTTTTCTATATTTTTCTGTACTTTCTAAAATGAGGTATGTATTCCTTTTACAATCAGAAAAAGGTATATTAACTTTTTTTTTTTTTTTTTTGAGAGGGCATCTCTCATATTTATTGATCAAATGGTTGTTAACAACAATAAAAATCAGTATGGGGGGGTCAACGCTCAATGTACAATCATTAATCCATCTCAAGCCTAATTATCGTCAGTCTCCAATCTTCTGAAGCATAACGAACAAGTTCTTACATGGTGAACGAATTCTTACATAGTGAATAAATTCTTACATGGTGAACAGTACAAGGGCAGTCATCACAGAAACTTTCGGTTTGATCATGCAATATGACCTATAAACAATCAGGTCAAATATGAATATTCGTTTGATTTTTGTACTTGATTTATATGTTGATCCCACATTTCTCCTATTATTATTATTATTTTTATTTTTAATAAAATGCTGAAGTGGTAGGTAGATGCAAGATAAAGGTAGAAAACATAGTTTAGTGCTGTAAGAAGGTAAATGTAGATGATCAGATGATCAGGTGTGTGCCTATGGACTAAGTATTAATCCAGGCTAGACAAGGGCAGCAAGACATCCACGGATGCAGAAGATTTCTCTCAAAGCAGGGGGGGTGAGGTTCTGAGCCTTACCTCTGTTGATCCCCAAATTCTCACCTGATGGCCCCCCTGCGACTGTGCCTGTCTTAGGTTGTTCCTCCCTTGAGGAATCTTACCCGTCTCTGGCTAACCAGTCATCTTCCGGGGCCATACAGGGAAATGTAAAGTTGGTAAGTGAGAGAGAAGCCATATTGTTTGCAAAGGTTAGCTTTTTACTTCTTTGCAGATTTATGCCCTGTGGCTTCTATGCCCAGCACTTGTCTCGAGGTATCTTTACCACCTGGAGGAATTATGATACTCGGTAAATTCGATATGAGGCACGAATTCTATTTAAGGGTTGTAATTAGGAACGAAGAAGAAAAGCTATAGATGTAGCATATGAAGGAAACTTGGGAGGATTGATTATTTTTTTGACATATCTTCTTGTAGAGTACCTTAAGTATGTATAGGTTTTAAACTACTAACTAATTTGTACACACATATTAACATAATAGGAATACGGTGACATAAACAAAGCAAATCTATAATTATCATCCATCTCCAGTGAAGCCAAGAAAACCATTTAGGCACCCTAGGCATTTGTGAAAATTTATCTATGATATGATGGATATTGTCCAACTGTACTTGAACCATCAGACAAATTAAAGCAGCCCATTTCTGGGATCTGTTCACATCCCATATGTTCTTTTAACCATAGATAGTCTATAGTCATGAGATTTGGGAGTGCTACAACTTGCACCCCTCCCAACTCCTGGTTGAGTTCCAACAGTACAGATCCGGTCAAATTCGTTGTCTCACTGTATGCACATGCCAGCCTAGACATCTCCCTCCTCATTCTTATGGCAAGTCCAGGAGACGGTGGGCTGGATGCAGCCACAACCGCAGCATCATCCGGATCCCTGTGGAGGCTTTTTGATGATCATCCCCCGGCACAAGTCCTCCAGAGAGTGCTGATGCCGGAAGCTCCTCCTCATATCGTATCTTAGTTCATTTTCTGGGTAGCCAACCTAGGCCTTGATCTTCTGCATAGAAACAAACAGACCCTTTGCCCACACTTTGACATGCCCTCTATACCACTGTGCAGAACTCATTGGAGGTCAGCACACAGTAACTGCTTTTTTTTTTTTTTTAATTAAGAGAAAGGAATATTATCAGAAAAGAGTACCTCCATAGCTGATCATCTGACACCCTTTAAGTGATCAACATTAAGGATATTTAAAGCATGCGTTGATCTTTGATTTACCAATAGTTTTATCCTGTTAAGGAGTAATCCCCCTTTTCTTTCTTTCTTTTTTTTTCTTTTTTTAATTTTTAATCTACACTTACATGAAGAATACTATGTTTACTATGCTCTCCCCTATATCAGGTCCCCCCTAACAACCACATTACGGTTACTGTCCATCAGCTTAGCAAAATGTTGTAGAGTCACTACTTGTCCTCTCTGTGTTGTGCAGCCCACCCTCCCCTTTCTCCCTCCACCCCATGCATGCTAATCTTAATACCCCCCTTCTTCTTCCCCCCCCCTTATCCCTCCCTGCCCACCCATCCTCCCCAGTTCCTTTCCCTTTGGTACCTGTTAGTCCATTTTTGGGTTCTGTAATTCCACTGCTGTTTTGTTCCTTCAGTTTTTCCTTTGTTCCTATACTCCTCAGATGAGTGAAATCATTTGGTATTTCTCTTTCTCCGCTTGGCTTATTTCGCTGAGCATAATACTCTCCAGCTCCATCCATGTTGCTGCAAATGGTTGGATTTTTCCACTTCTTATGGCTGAGTAGTATTCCATTGTGTATATGTACCACATCTTCTTTATCCATTCATCTACCGATGGACATTTAGGTTGCTTCCAATTCTTGGCTATTGTAAATAGTGCTGCAATAAACATAGGAGTGCATCTGTCTTTCTCAAACTTGATTGCTGCATTCTTAGGGTAAATTCCTAGGAGTGGAATTCCTGGGTCAAATGGTAGGTCTGTTTTGAGCATTCTGATGCACCTCCATACTGCTTTCCACAATGGTTGAACTAATTTACATTCCCACCAGCAGTGTAGGAGGGTTCCCCTTTCTCCACAGCCTCGCCAACATTTGTTGTTGTTTGTCTTTTGGATGGCAGCTATCCTTACTGGTGTGAGGTGATACCTCATTGTAGTTTTAATTTGCATTTCTCTGATAATTAGCGATGTGGAGCATCTTTTCATGTGTCTGTTGGCCATCTGTATTTCTTTTTTGGAGAACTGTCTGTTCAGTTCCTCTGCCCATTTTTTAATTGGGTTATTTGTTTTTTGTTTGTTGAGGCGTGTGAGCTCTTTATATATTCTGGATGTCAAGCCTTTATCGGATCTGTCATTTTCAAATATATTCTCCCATACTGTAGGGTTCCTTTTTGTTCTATTGATGGTGTCTTTCGCTGTACAGAAGCTTTTCAGCTTGATATAGTCCCACTTGCTCATTTTTGCTGTTGTTTTCCTTGCCCGGGGAGATATGTTCAAGAAGAGATCACTCATGTTTATGTCTAAGAGGTTTTTGCCTATGTTTTTTTCCAAGAGTTTAATGGTTTCATGACTTACATTCAGGTCTTTGATCCATTTTGAGTTTACCTTTGTATATGGGGTTAGACAATGGTCCAGTTTCATTCTCCTACACGTACCTGTCCAGTTTTGCCAACACCATCTGTTGAAGAGACTGTCATTTTGCCATTGTATGTCCATGGCTCCTTTATCAAATATTAATTGACCATATATGTTTGGGTTAATTTCTGGAGTCTCTAATCTTTTCCATTGGTCTGTGGCTCTGTTCTTGTGCCAGTACCAAATTGTCTTGATTACTATGGCTTTATAATAGAGCTTGAAGTTGGGGAGTGAGATCCCCCCTACTTTATTCTTCTTTCTCAGGATTGCTTTGGCTATTCGGGGTCTTTGGTGTTTCCATATGAATTTTTGAATTATTTGTTCCAATTCATTGAAGAATGTTGCTGGTAATTTGAGAGGGATTGCATCAAATCTGTATATTGCTTTGGGTAGGTTGGCCATTTTGACGATATTAATTCTTCCTAGCCATGAGCATGGGATGAGTTTCCATCTGTTAGTACCCCCTTTAATTTCTCTTAAGAGTGACTTGTAGTTTTCAGAGTATAAGTCTTTCACTTCTTTGGTTAGGTTTATTCCTAGGTATTTTATTCTTTTTGATGCAATGGTGAATGGAATTGTTTTCCTGATTTCTCTTTCTATTGATTCGTTGTTAGTGTATAGGAAAGCTACAGATTTCTGTGTGTTAATTTTGTATCCTGCAAATTTGCTGTATTCCGATATCAGTTCTAGTAGTTTTGGAGTGGAGTCTTTAGGGTTTTTTATGTACAGTATCATATCATCTGCAAATAGTGACAGTTTAACTTCTTCTTTACCAATCTGGATTCCTTGTATTTCTTTGTTTTGTCTGATTGCTGTGGCTAGGACCTCCAGTACTATGTTAAATAACAGTGGGGAGAGTGGGCATCCCTGTCTGGTTCCCGATCTCAGTGGAAATGCTTTCAGCTTCTCGCTGTTCAGTATAATGCTGGCTGTGGGTTAATCATATATGGCCTTTATTATGTTGAGGTACTTGCCCTCTATTCCCATTTTGCTGAGAGTTTTTATCATGAATGGATGTTGAATTTTGTCAAATGCTTTTTCAGCATCTATGGAGATGATCATGTGGTTTTTGTCTTTCTTTTTGTTGATGTGGTGGATGATGTTGATGGATTTTCGAATGTTGTACCATCCTTGCATCCCTGGGATGAACCCCACTTGGTCATGGTGTATGATCCTTTTGATATACTGTTGAATTCTGTTTGCTAATATTTTATTGAGTATTTTTGCATCTACATTCATCAGGGATATTGGTCTGTAATTTTCTTTTTTGGTGGGGTCTTTTCCTGGTTTTGGTATTAGGGTGATGTTGGCCTCATAGAATGAGTTTGGGAGTATTCCCTCTTCTTCTATTTTGTGGAACACTTTAAGGAGAATGGGTATTATGTCTTCTCTGTGTGTTTGATAAAATTCCGAGGTAAATCCGTCCGGCCCCGGGGTTTTGTTCTTGGGTAGTTTTTTGATTACTGTTTCAATTTCTTTGCTTGTAATTGGTTTGTTTAACTTTTGTGTTTCTTCCTTGGTCAGTCTTGGGAGGTTGTATTTTTCTAGGAAGTTGTCCATTTCTTCTAGGTTTTCCAGCTTGTTGGCATATAGGTTTTCATAGTAGTCTTTAATAATTCTTTGTATTTCTGTGGAGTCTGTCGTGATTTTTCCATTCTCATTTCTGATTATGTTGATTTGTGTTGACTCTCTTTTTCTCTTAATAAGTTGGGCTAGAGGCTTATCTATTTTGTTTATTTTCTCAAAGAACCAGCTCTTGGTTTCATTGATTTTTGCTATTGTTTTATTCTTCTCAATTTTGTTTATTTCTTCTCTGATCTTTATTATGTCCCTCCTTCTGCTGACTTTAGGCCTCCTTTGTTCTTCTTTTTCCAGTTTTAATAATTGTGATGTTAGACTATTCATTTGGGATTGTTCTTCCTTCTTCAAGTGTGCCTGGATTGCTATATACTTTCCTCTTAAGACTGCTTTCGCTGCATCCCACAGAAGTTGGGGCTTAGTGTTGTTGTTGTCATTTGTTTCTATATATTCCTTGATCTCTATTTTGATTTGTTCATTGATCCATTGATTATTTAGTAGCATGTTGTTAAGCCTCCATGTGTCTGTGAGCCTTTTTGTTTTCTTTGTAGAATTTATTTCTACTTTCATACCTTTGTGGTCTGAAAAATTGGTTGGTAGAATTTCAATATTTTGGAATTTACTGAGGCTCTTTCTGTGAGCTAGTGTGTGGTCTATTCTGGAGAATGTTCCATGTGCACTTGAGAAGAATGTATATCCTGTTGCTTTTGGATGTAGAGTTCTATAGATGTCTATTAGGTCCATCTGTTCTAGTGTGTTGTTCAGTGCCTGTGTGTCTTTACTTATTTTCTGCCCAGTGGATCTATCCTTTGGGGTGAGTGGTGTGTTGAAGTCTCCTACAATGAATGCATTGCAGTCTATTTCCCTCTTTAGTTCTGGTAGTATTTGCTTCACATATGCTGGTGCTCCTGTATTGGGTGCATATATATTTAGAATGGTTATATCCTCTTGTTGGACTGAGCCCTTTATCATTATGTAGTGGCCTTCTTTATCTCATGTTACTTTCTTTGTTTTGAAGTCTATTTTGTCTGATATTAGTACTGCAACGCCTGCTTTCTTCTCACTATTGTTTGCCTGAAATATGTTTTTCCATCCCTTGACTTTTAGTCTATGCTTATCTTTGGGTTTAAGGTGAGTTTCTTGTAAGCAGCATATAGATGGGTCTTGCTTTTTTATCCATTCTATTACTCTGTGTCTTTTGATTGGTGCATTAAGTCCATTTACATTTAGGGTGACTATTGAGAGATATGTACTTATTGCCATTGCAGGCTTTAGATTCGTAGTTACCAAAGGTTCAAGGTTGGCTTCTTTAGTATCTTACTGCCTAACTTAGCTCGCTTATTGAGCTGTTATATACACTGTCTGGAGATTCTTTTCTTCTCTCCCTTCTTATTCCTCCTCCTCCATTCTTCATATGTTGTGTGTTTTGTTCTGTGCTCTTTTTAGGGGTGCTCCCATCTAGAGCAGTCCCTGTAGGATGCCCTGTAGAGGTGGTTTGTGGGAAGCAAATTCCCTCAGCTTTTGCTTGTCTGGGAATTGTTTAATCCCGCCATCATCTTTAAATGATAGTCGTGCTGGATACAGTATCCTTGGTTCAAGGCCCTTCTGTTTCATTGCATTAAGTATGTCATGCCATTCTCTTCTGGCCTGTAGGGTTTCTGTTGAGAAGTCTGATGTTAGCCTGATTGGTTTTCCTTTATAGGTGACCTTTTTCTCTCTAGCTGCCTTTAAAACTCTTTCCTTGTCCTTGATCCTTGCCATTTTAATTACTATGTGTCTTGGTGTTGTCCTCCTTGGATCCTTTCTGTTGGGGGTTCTGTGTAATTCCATGGTCTGTTCGATTATTTCCTCCCCCAGTTTGGGGAAGTTTTCAGCAATTATTTCTTCAAAGACACTTTCTATCCCTTTTCCTCTTTCTTCCTCTTCTGGTATCCCTATAATACGAATGTTATTCCTTTTGTATTGGTCACATATTTCTCTTAGTGTTGTTTCATTCCTGGAGATCCTTTTATCTCTCTCTATGTCAGCTTCTATACGTTCCTGTTCTCTGGCTTCTATTCCTTCAATGGCCTCTTGCATCTTATCCATTCTGCTTATAAATCCTTCCAGGGATTGTTTCACTTCTGTGATCTCTTTCCTGACATCTGTGATCTCCTTCCGGACTTCATCCCACTGCTCTTGCATTTTTCTCTGCATCTCATCCCACTGCTCTTGCATTTTTCTCTGCATCTCATCCCATTGCTCTTGCATTTTTCTCTGCATCTCTGTCAGCATGTTCATGATTTTTATTTTGAATTCTTTTTCAGGAAGACTAGTTAGGTCTGTCTCCTTCTCAGGTGTTGTCTCTGTGATCTTTGTCTGCCTGTAGTTTTGTCTTTTCATGGTGATAGAGATAGTTTGCAGAGCTGGTACAAGTGACTGCTGGAAGAGCTTCCCTTCTTGTTGGTTTGTAGCCTTTTTCTGGGAGACTAGCGACCTCTAGTTGCTTGTGCTGGGCAGCTGTGCGCAGACAGGGCTTCTGCTTCCTGCCTAGCTGCTTTGGGGTTTATCTCCGCTGTTGCTGTGGGCTTGGCCTGGCTGGGGCTGTTCCTCCAAAATGGTGGAGCCCCGTTGGAGGGGGAGCGGCCAGGAGGCTATTTATCTCAGTAAGGGGCCTCTGTGCTCCCTGCTGCCCAGGGGGTTAGAGTGCCCAGAGATCCCCAGATTCCCTGCCTCTGGTCTAAGTGACCTGTCCTGCCCCTTTAAGACTTCCAAAAAGCACTCTCCAAACCAAAACAACAACAGCAACAATGAGAGAGGGAACAGAAAGAAAGAAAAAAAAAAAAGGAAAAAACAAGCGATTTTTTTTTTTTTTTTTTTTTTGTCCTCAGGTGCCGGTCCCAGGCACCCGCTCACTGGTCCTGCTGCCCTGTCTCCCTAGCACCAGGGTCCCTGTCCTTTCAAGGCTTCCAAAAAGCACCCACCCACCGGTCCCGCAGGGAAGGAACGCTCGATATTCTTTGTCCTCAGGCACTGGTCCCAGGCACCCGCTCACCAGTCCCGCCGCCCTGCCTCCCTAGCACCGGGGTCCCTGTCCCTTTAAGGCTTCCAAAAAGCACTCGCAGAAAAGAGGGAAAAAAAAGGGGAAAAACGCGCGATTTCCTCTGTCCTCAAGTGCCGGTCTCAGGCACCCGCCCACTGGTCCCACAGGGAAAAACGTGGGATATTCTTTGTCCTCAGGCGCCGGTCCCAGGCACCTGCTCACCAGTCCCGCCACCCTGCCTCCCTAGCACTGGGGTCCCTGTCCCTTTAAGGCTTCCAAAAAGCGCTCGCCAAAAAGAGAAAAAAAAAAGGGGAAAAACGCGCGATTTCCTCCGTCCTCAGGCACTGGTCTCAGGCACCTTCCCGCCGGTCCCGCAGGGAGAAACGCGGGATATTCTTTGTCCTCAGGCGCCGTTCCCAGGCACCTGCTCACCGGTCCCGCCACCCTGCCTCCCTAGCAATGGGGGCCCGTCCCTTTAAGGCTTCCAAAAAGCGCTCGCCAAAAAAAAAACCCACTCCGGTTTCTTTCCACCCGCCGGGAGCCAGTGGGAGGGGCGCTCGGGTCCCGCCGGGCCGGGGCTTGTATCTTACCCCCTTTGCAAGGCGCTGGGTTCTTGCAGGTGTGGATGTGGTCTGGATGTTGTCCTGTGTCCTGTGGTCTCTATTTTAGGAAGATTTTTCTTTGTTATATTTTCATAGCTCTATGTGTTTTTGAGAGATTTCCACTGCTCTACTCACGCCGCCATCCTGGCTCCGCCCCCTCAGGACAGCCATTTTAACAATATTAATTCTTCCTATCCATGAGCACAGGTTATAATTCTATTTATGGGTATCTTTGTTATTTTCTCTCATGAGTGTCTTGTAGTTTTCAGGGTACAGTTCTTTCACTTTCTTCATTAGGATTATTCCTGGGTATTTTATTCTTTTTGATGCGATTGTAAATAGAATTGATTTTCTGATTTCTCTTTCTGTTACTTCATCATTAGTGCATAGGAATGCAACAGGTTTCTGTATATTAATTTTGTATCCTGCAACTTTGCTGAATTCAGGTATTAGTTCTAGTAGTTGTGGAGTAGATTCTTCAGGGTTATTTATGTACAATATCATGTCATCTACAAACATCTACATGATTTCCTGATTTCTCTTTCTGCTAGTTCATTGTTAGTGTATAGGATTGCAACAGATTTCTGTGTATTAATTTTGTATCCTGCAACTTTGCTGAATTAAGATATTAATTCTAGTAGGTTTGGAGTGGATTCTTCAGGGTTTCTTATATACAATATCATGTCATCTTCAAACAGTGACAGCTTAACTTCTTCCTTACCTATCTGGATGCCTTTTATTTCTTTCTGTTGTCTGATTGCCATGGCTAGGACCTGCACAACTATGTTGAATAAAAGTGGGGAGAGTGGGCAACCTTGTCTTACTCCTGATCTTAAAGGAAAAGCTTTCAGTTTCTTGGTATTAAGTATGATGTTGCCTTTTCATTTGCAATATATGTCCTTTATAATGTTGAGGGACTTGCCATCTTTACCCATTTATTGAGAGTTTTTATCATGAATGAATGTTGAATTTTGTCAAATGCTTTTTTGGCATCTATGGATATGTTCATGTGGTTTTTGTCATTTTTGTTGATGTGGTGGGTGATGATGGACTTTCTAATATTGTATCATCCTTGCATCCCTGGAATAAATCCTACCTGTTCATGGTGGATGATGTTTTTGATGGATTTTTGAATTTGGTTTGCTAACATTTTGCTGAGTATTTTTGCATCTATGTTCATCAGAGATATTAGTCTATAACTTTCTTTTTTTGTGATGTCTTTGCCTGGTTTTGGTATTAGTGTGATGCTGGCTTCATACAGTGAGTTTGAGAATATTCCCTCTTCTTTCACTTTTTGGAAAACTTTAAGGAGGATGGGTATTTGGTCTTCACTAAATGTTTGATAAAATTCAGTGGTGAAGCCATCTGGTAGAGGCATTTTGTTCTTAGGTAGTTTTTTTTAATTACCAATTCAATTTTGTTGCTGGTAATTGGTCTGTTCAGATTTTCTGTTTCTTCCTGGGTCAGCCCTGTGAGGTTATATTTTTCTAGAAAGTTGTCCATTTCTTCTAGATTATCCAGTTTGGTAGCATATAATTTCTCATAATAATCTCTAATAATTCTTTGTAATTTTTGGTATCCATAGTGATTTTTCTTCTCATTTCAGATTTGGTTTATGTGTGTAGACTCTCTTTTTCTTGATAAATCTGGCTAGGGGTTTATCTATTTTGTTTATTTTCTCATAGAACCAGCTCATGCTCTCATTTCTTTCTTTCTATTGTTTAAATCTTCTCAATTTTATTTATTTATGCTCTTATCTTTATTATGACCCTCCTCCTACTGACTTTGGACCTCATTTGTTCTTCCTGTTCTAGTTTCATTAATTGTAAGTTTAGTCTGTTCATATGGGATTATTATTCTTTCCTGAAGTAGGTCTGTATTCCAATATACTTCCCTCTTAGCACGGCCTTCGCTGTGTCCCACAGATTTTGTGGTGTTGAGTTATTGTTGTCATTTGTCTCCATATATTGCTTGATCTCTGTTTTTATTTGGTCATTGATCCATTGGTTATTTAGGAGCATGTTGTGAAGCCTCCATGTGTTTGAGGGATTTTTCATTTTCTTTGCATATTTCTAGTTTCATACCTTGTGGTCTGAGAAGCTGGTTGGTACAATTTCAATCTTTCCATTTTTGCTGAGGTTCTTTTTGTGGCCTAGTATATGATCTTCTCTTGAAAACGTTCCATGTGCACTTGAGAAGAATGTGTATCCTGCTGCTTTTAGGTGTCGAATTCTGTAGATGTCTGTTAGATCCATCTGTTCTAATGTGTTTTTCAATGCCTCTGACTCCTTACTTATTTTCTGTCTGGCTGATCTGCCATTAGAGTGATTGGAGTGTTGAATGCATTGCTTTCTAGTTCCCCCTTCAATTCTGTTAATATTTGTTTCACATATGTAGATGCTCCTCTGTTGGGTGCATAGATATTTATTACAATTATATCCTCTTGTTGAACTGACCCCTTTATCAGTATGCAATGCCCTTCTTTGTCTATTATAACTTTATTTTGAAGTCTATTTTGTCTGGTACAAGTACTGCAACTCCTGCATTTTCTCCCTATTAGTTGCATGAAATATCTTTTCCATCCCTTCACTTTTAGTCTGGGTATGCCTTTGAGTTTGAAGTGAGTCTCTTGTAGGCAGCATACAGATGGGTCTTGTTTTTATATCCATTCAGTGACTCTATGTCTTTTGATTGGTGCTTTCAGACCATTTACACTTAGGGTGATTATCGGTAGGTATGTACGTATTGCCATTGCAGACTTTAGATAAGTAGTTACCAAAGTACAAGGGTAAGTTCCTTACTATCTAACAGAGTAACTTAACTCACTTAGTGTCCTATTACAAACACAATCTAAAGGTTCTTTCTTTTTCCTCCTCCTCCATTCTTTTTGTATTAGATATTATATTCTGTACTCTTTGTCTATCCCTTGACTGACTTTGGGGGTTGCTGATTTAATACTGCATCTGGTTAGTAATTAATTGTTCTACTTTTTTTACTGTGGTTTTATTACCTCTGGTGACAGCTATTAAACCTTAGGAACACTTCCATCAATAGCAGCCCCTCCAAAATACACTGTAGAGATGGTTTGTGGGAGGTAAATTCTCTCAGCTTTTGCTTATCTGGAAATTGTTTAATCCCTCCTTCAAATGCAAATGATAATCATGCTGGGTAGAGTATTCTTGGTTCGAGGCCCTTCTGCTTCATTGCATTAAATACATCATACCACTCCCTTTTGGCCTGTAAGGCTTCTGCCTAGAAGTCTGATGATAGCCTGATGGGTTTTCCTTTGTATGTGATCTTATTTCTCTCTCTGGCTGCTTTTAATAGTCTGTCCTTATTCTTGATCTTTGCCATTTTAATTATTATATGTCTTGTCTTCCTTAGGGCCCTTGGCCTGAGAGACTCTGTCCTTCCCCCAATTGGGGAAGTTTTCAGCAATTACCTACTGGAAGACAACTTTCTATCCCTTTTACTTACTCTTCTTCTTCTGGTACCCCAAATGTGAATATTGTTCCATTTGGATTGGTCACAGAGTTCTCTGAATATTCTTTCATTCTTAGAGATCCTTTTTTCTCTCTGTGCCTCAGCTTCTTTGTATTCCTTTTCTCTAATTTCTATTCCATTCTCCTCCATATATCTAATCTGCTTTTAAGCCCCTCCATTGTATGTTTCATTTCTGATACTGTATTCCATAATGATTGAATCTTCATCTGGAATTCTTCCCTGAGTTCTTGAATATTTTTCTATACCTCCATGAGCATGTTTATGATTTTTATTTTGACATCTCTTTCAGGAAGTTTGGTGAGTTCAGTTTCACTTGGCCCTTTTTCTGGTGTTTGTAGCATTTAGTTTGAACCAGGTTTCTTTGACCTTTCATATTTGTATGTGGTGCCCTATAGTGCCCAGTATTTATACTCTCTGGAGCTGCTCAGCCCCTGGAGCAATGTCAGGGGTTGTAGGTGATTGGTGTTGGTGCCTGGGGGGAGGAAAGAGCAGTTTCCTGCTTCCTGGCTGCTATGCCTGTCTCCACCACCAGAACCAGTGGGCTGAGTGAATAGGTGTAAGCCTCTATGCTTTCCATTTGTAGCTGCTGTAGGTGGGGCTTCCCTCTGGCTAGCCTGATGCCAGGGCAGGGGCTGCTGGTTTGCGAGCAGTGTGGGATTGCCGGGAGGAAGGTGCAGCAGGCTTCATATCATGTTGGAAGGCTTGGAGCTGTGTAGCCAGTCAGAGGGATGGAGTGCCTGAAGTTCCAGAAAGTTCCCAACCTGCTGCACAGATTGTGCCTGAAAAATTTTGTCCACCTCTACTTTCTCCTGAGCAGTAAGCTCTGTGTAATCCTTGCCCCTTTAGCAACCTTCTCACTGTTAGGAAGTCTCTGAGACTGCCTGCCTTTCCTTTTTCCCAGAGCAGCCTGATGTGGATTCCTGTTTTCCACAAGCAGCTAAAGTCTCAGTCTCTCCAGGTATTCTGCCTGTCTTAGCTTTCCAACCCCACTAATCTCCAGAGTACTATGCAATGTAGTTTTGTGCTTCCAAAGCAGATCTCCAGAGCTTTGTGTTGAGGAGTCCTAGGCCTCAGTTCCCTCCCCAATCCATTTCTCTTCCTCCAGCTGGGGTGTGGGAAGGGCTTGCATCCTACCAGACCATGGCTTTGGTACATTACCCTGTTCTGTGATCTCAGTTCTTCTCCAGTGTATGCCGTCTGGTGCAGCCTTCTTTCCTGTTGCTCTCTCAGGATTAGTTGATTAACTATATTTTCATATTATATGTGATTTTTGGAGGAGGCCTCTGTCTCACCTCTCATGATGCCATCTTTAATTCTTCTCTATAGCACTTTTTTTGATGTCCTCCTTATATCTTTTCATTATAAAGATTTAGCCAGGTTTTGTTCATAGTTGTGGCTTAGAAACCTATCATCATAATATTTACATAGGTCTATGTAATTTGCTTCCTAAATATCTTCAGTATTCATAGTATGACTTTCCTAAGTCATCATGAATGATCACAGTGAAGAGAAAGAGACCCTCAAAATTTCACAGGTAGTTTAAATCCCAAAAGGAGTATCATAATCCATGGCTATCCAAGTACCATATTTAAAAGGAGAATTACAGTAAGCCTAACCCCATTATGCTCTATCAACAACATACATTACTGTACTCAGCGATTCCAACTATTGAAGGATGCCTGAACTGGTTGTGTACACCAGAGGGAGGTACAGTGCAGTGTTAATGTTCTCAATCCTTCACTTGCTAACTATAATCAGCAATGATGGGTAGAAGTTTCTCTGTACAGGACCATTTCCAGCAAATAAACTTTATAATCATTGAAATTAGGGAAGTCCATCATTGTCACACTTGTGAGAATATACACCACTCCACCATTGCTGTCAAATTTATAGATGACACAAAGCTGGTAAGAGGATATTTATTAAATGGCACAATGAAGATGACAAAAATATATATGCTGTCATTTGGGACTGAATACAGCAAACAGAAATTTTAACAAGATGCAATTTGCTAGGGAGAAAAGCTTGCCCCACTCTGCTCAAACCTGGTCAGACGTTTCAGGGACTGCTGTTGTATTCTTAGCAAGGTGCTCTAAGAAGAATATAGATACAATGGGCTATAATCAGGTCAACACAAAGCAAAGTAGTATTCATGATGAAGGGACTTAAAGGCATGATGTGGGAAGGATGGTTAAAGGAAGTGGGATGTTTAATTTTATTTTTTAATGAGACTTTAATGGAGTAGGACAATCATCTTCAAACCACAGGGGAGTCCCATGTGCAACTGTTCTACTTACTCTAAATATCCAAAAAGAGAGGATGAGTCCAGTCCAAACACTGGGTGCTACAGGAGACTGATTTCTGCCCTACATAAGGAGAAATATTTAGTAGACTCAATGAAAGAACAGAATGAGCTCCCTTAGGAGGTAAAGTCTGCCTTTCTGCAGGTGTATAGCTGGAAATGACCATTTGGTGGGAATGTTTAAGAGAGATTCAAATACCACATTGATGTCATAAGGATCCATGCTAACCTTGGCAGTCTCTGTTTCCATTTCTAAAAAGACCTTGAGATATCCATGCTGATTGTTTATGAACAATTTATATCTCACAGATAATTTTCCTACCTAGGAACAGGAGTTTTCTAGGATATAAGAAAATGTATTATATTTGATCAGCTTGAGAAAAGACATCTGTATGACAGAATTCTTCATCAAAATATCAAAAATTTCAGTGATAACAGTGTAACAAAACATCATACAAAACTTTATTCTTCTTTTTCAAAATGCATCCTCCAAATCTTATAATTACCATGTTTTTCTTCTATACTATCTGCCTCAAATTATTTTGAACCATTTATTTTCTGAGAAGTGTTTATACACTTGGCTAGTAGCAGCTGTTCTCAATAATGCAACAAGTTCTTTGCTGTGTTACAGTTTTGCAATTAATGTCCTTGTCTCTGGGAGTTGTCTTTTGAAGGCATCTATGACTATGCTGGGAAACAGACATAATTCTTTCTAAGAGGACTAAGCTAGAGGGAGACTATTGAGTAGGGTGCAACCCACTTAAGTTCAGCCACCAAGAGTCGTATTAGTGTTTGATATGGAGAATAGTGTTTTTAAGCAGTCATAATTAATGTTGACTCTGCAGAATAAATGTTGAACTGAGGTCTCTGCATGGGAAAAAGTGAGTTGTTCCTGGTAGAACAAGATTCTGACCTTCTGGGAACTTTAAACAATTAGTTCCTATTTCTCCACTGAGAGTAATCAATGGGTCATGTTTGTAGTCGTTGACTTTTGGAGAAAATTTATGGCAAAATGAATTTAAAACTCTGAGACAAGTGTGGAATAATCCCTCTGTGTGTCATTGACTTTTGGAGAAAATGAATTTAAAACTGTGAGGAAAAGGTGGAATAATCTGTGTGTATAATATGACTCATATTTTGCTAAATTGGACACCATTAAGTACAAAATCTCTGCCATAAATAGTCCAGGATGTTTTCTTCCATCCCCAACTTTTTCAAGCAAGAATTCCAGTGAATACAGTCAATTTTTAAGGGACAAAAAAAAATGCTGCTTAAGGGGCTTTATGTCTACCTACAGCTTCTTCCTTCTGGAGCACATCCACACCACCCCCTTTAATTATTACCTGTAACACTGTAACATGGCGATATACATATGTCTTCCCTTACTAGACTATAAATTCTTTCAGCACTTATTGGTATTGGACATAGCAGTGTACACAGTGGGTTTCTGAAATTGTAATTTACAGTGAATATATACATATATAAACTCATAAATATGAAAATATAAGATTTTGGATGGTAGAAGCCATGTTACTTTTCTTTTCACACATCTATGTAGTGCCTTAAAACTGTGGGGTTCCTGTCCTGCACTGCTAACATTAAGAAAAATCCCTGTTCCTAAAGTATAAATACTTCTGTAGAGCTCTTTCCTTTCTCAAATGAGAGATAAAATTATTTTGGATCTTCTAGCAGAAAAAAAAAAGAAAATATTTACATTTGTATAGTACAGAGAACACTTTAGAAGAATAAAGGAAAAAAAGCCCATTAAATTAGAGAAAAGACTACTTTGCTCATTGTATTTAAAACCAATAATCTGGCAGACATTATCTGCACCCTAGTTGTAACCCAGGTTTACCACATGGTATCCCAGCACTTGCTAAGCATTTCTGATGATGCTAAAGTCACAGAACAGTCAAATCTTTAAGTCTCCAGGTATAGATTTAATTCTGTGTTAGACTGATGGTAAATACTTTCACTATTCTGTCTTTCAAAACAATGTGATTAACTTTGTTGTAAACAATGAATGTTCAACCTGGAGGCACTGTCCACTTTCTACTCTTTCCATGAGAATCATTGGAATGAAGGAAAAGAAATAGCCCAGGAGCCTTTTAAGGGTTCTTATTTTTCTATGTCACATCATTAAAGGTTCAATGAATCTCCAATTAAGTCTCCCTGGCTGCTGTCACCTATTTGATAGATAGATGTCCTTGGCTCACCCTCCACAGGACATGCCAGTACACCAGTCCCCCACCTGCCACCATCAATTATCACTCTCCTGTCACCAGTGCCCTCACTTGTCAATTTATTTGCCACAAATCCAGTGAAGCCCTCTAATCGGGGAGAAAAAAAGAAAAGCTATTCTTCTTTACTTTTAATGGTGGAACAGAAAAAAGTCTTAACATGTGATATATTGGGGGAAACTGCTTTAGGCGCTTGCATTTTCTTTATCTCACCATCCACCAAGCTGGCCCAGACACGTCACTGGGGCTGACCTGTGAAAGCACTGACATTCAGTCAACCAAAGGTGAGGGGGAAATTGGGAGGATTTTTTAAAAATATACTTATAACTTACAAAAATGTATACTTTTGACTCTTAAGGACCACCAAGCCATAGAAGAAAAGAAAAAAAAATCACTCAATTTCTTCAAAAACCTTAGAGCAAGAAGCACAGATGAGAACTGATGAAAATGAATACAGCGGCTCCTGGGTGGTTGTTGGCAAACCTGGTAAACATGATAAATTTTACTTGTCTCCTGCCCCACCTGTTTAATGTGTAAACGTGAACTGATTGTAGTGCTTGATAACTGATTACCTGTCTAGGGCACTGCAATCCTCCGTCTATCGACAGAGAAACATAGACTCCCCTGGAGCGCCAATATCCCTCCCTGCCTTTGACCATGAACCGCTCTGCGCAAACGCCCAGGAGGCTCAGGTGCCTCTGACGGGATCTATGAAAGAGATTGATTCCATCCGGATACCTGTTAGAAAACAACCTTTGACCTCTGTACCCAAAGTGACAACGAAAAATGCCAACTCTTATTCATCTCATGTCCTGGGTAACACAATTTATTCTTCTAAAAACAGTTGAGAAGATTTTGTGGGTTTTATTTTCTTCCTATTGGACAGAGGTGAAGCAGAAGAGAGGAAAACAGGAAAGGTAATTTCATAGGATGAGGAAAGGGAGTGTAGGAAGTCATTTTCCTGGTCTAAAGAGCAACCAGGGATGATGGATCCGCTCCCTGGTCCATCTGTTTTGCCACCTTGGGGTGTATTACTTACTATATCATTAAATATGTACCCTGAAAAGATGGATATTGTTCACAAGAAGTCATGAAATGATCAGGGGAGAAAGGAAATTATCTTTTTATTCTCTGTTTTACGTTTAAAATCGTGCTCTCTTGCTGTGCTCAAAACCACAAAATATGAACATCTATAATGTCAAAATGTTTATGTTGTAGTACTAAGTGTCTATGTGGGTAAATAAATATTGAGCCAGTAGTTACAGGACTAGAGCTGCCACTATTCGATGAATATGGTACTTTGCAGTGTCATTATTTCACTTCTTCTAAGATCAATTCTTCCCAAGAAAAAGTGACAATAGCTAATTAAATAGATTCTAATACTTTTTTGCTTTTGTTTTAAATCTACATTGTGTTTTATCTATTAATGACAAGTCAGGGACTTACTTTCCAAAATTTTAAAATATTGTCATTTTAAAAGCCCACGTTAAAACCTGTTAGAAGAGGGATTCACTACAAAGGGAAATTACCTGTAAATGAAACCAAACTCTAAATATCTAAATATTTATTGCTGAGTTTTGCACAGTAACTAATATTTCAAGCCTACTTAAGTCATGAAATTAGGCCAAGCACAGCTGACCATGAAGCTGTGTGGGCTTAGTGATTACAGGCCTGATTTATAAAGCCCATATTATATTCCTCACACAGGCAAATTTCTGGCGCAAGAGAGAACAAATTAACCAATATTTCAGTTAAAGCCTAATCCAAGTAATTTGACTACATGGTCACCAGTATTAGCAGTGCCTAGTTTACACAGCCTTTGCAGTTTGGAAATGGAATAAAATTTCCATATCAGGACTCGGGTATCCAAAGCAATTGATTTTCTAGTTCATATTTGAATAATTCCAAAGAGTTCTCCTTCTTTTGGTGGGGGATTTGGACACTTGATTTGTTCTTAGATCTGAATGTTAATAGAGGTATTTGTGGTGATGCAAATACCCTAGACCACATTATTCGTTTTCATATCAGATCTTTCAAAACTATTTTGATTTACCATCTGTGTCCAAAGATCCTCTCTGTATTACACCAGACAAAAAATAAGTTATAAAAATAATTTAGCTTTATCAGCATATATGATATATGTGGTGATTCCATTATGCATTTACTCTCCCTTTTACTGTGTCTTTAACCACACAGATGCTCCTATCTATATTTAATATGCATTATAGTCTTATAGTCCATGATTAAAAAGAAAGTTCTTTTAAAATTTTTTAAAAATCATTTCATTCACTGTCTCCATGATTCTCTGGATCAACTGTCAATTCTGCTCAAATATTTATCTAATTTAGACAGTGAATGCTGCTGTCCTTAAATATCAACCATTTTAACATTCAAGAGTTCACTGTTTGCCCCTTAGTTATTATAAAGACCATCCATTTTTGGTACCTCTGCTTTTTAATTTTTTAACCACCAGAGGAATCCTCCAGAGTAAGCAGTTCTGAGCTATAAATTCAAAATACACTTTCTAGGAACTAGTAGTTTTGTAGTGCAATGCTTCTGGAGCTTAATGTGCATATGAATCTCTTGGCCCTCCTGATAAAATTCAGATTCTAATTCAATAAACTGAGAGTGGGACCTGAGAGTGTGCATTTTGAATAAGCTACCAGTCAGATCATGAGTTTTCTTCACTGCTTCATAAGATGACTGACACCCTGGTCCCATGTCACTTGAATTTTCCAGATTAATCCAATCTAAACATTGAACACTCAGACTGCAGACTCCTCTTTAAATAGCAAATTGTAAATTATTTTTAATGGAGCATCTAAGGTTTATATTTTAAAACTAAAAACTACGAGAAACAGTTAAAGTAGCAAAGCAGTTGTTAAATCTCTGTTGACAAAATAAAAGGTTTTATCATTTTGTTTGTTTCCCATAATAGTGGGTCTCAAATCTTAGTAGGCAGAAGAATCTCCTGAAGAATGTATCAACAGTGCAAATCACAAAGCCCCAAGATTTGGAACTGAAACATTGTCTGTTCTAAGTAAACAGCCACTCAACTGTGGTGAATCCTTTTGTTAACATGAGTAAGAGAAACCATTAATGTGCATTTTACTGTGGTGGACTGGACTGTATAACACTTTTTTTAGACAGCAAGGCTACATGAGGGTAGAATAACTATGTGCCCTCATAATTAAATCTTAAAATTGTTTTTCAACCTCAGATTTTATTAAGAAAGTATAAAAAAAGCTCACAAAAGCCAGTGAGCTGAAGGCATCAGAGGACTGTTCTGAAAGCCTTGTTTTAATTAGAAAATGGCAGTCAAATAATATGCTGAAGGATAAATAGCATTTCCAGACTGATTATCTTCAACTTGTAATTTCTTTTCATTTGGTTTCAAGGAGGAAAGACACATAAAAAAGAAACCATACACAGATATCTCAAACCATGTCAGGCAAAATATACATCCCTCAGTTTGTTAGATGAGCCTGGGAGTAAACCAAATAAAGCCAAATGATGACCTCCTTTGCATGATAATCTAACGAAGGTCAAAGGAATACATTTATTTGGGCTACACCTGAACCCTGGGAAGAAAATCACAAAAACAGAGCCAGGAAAATGTGAAAATAACTTACATTAGTAATTCACTTATACACAGGTCATTTAACCTAACATTTAAAATATCTCAAATATAGTCAAAGAACCCAGAAGGAGTAAAACAAGACCTCAGAGAAGCAAAAAATATCTGATAAGAACCACTTGGTAGCATTTATACCTTGTATCATATATACCTTTTATCAGTGAGACCTTACACCCTCACTCAAAGCTTAGTTACTTTTAGGGATAATGCAAACAAACTTCCCAAGTGGTTTTCTCAGAATTGCAGATGAACATTTTTCATTAAAATATGGTAAGGTCTAATCAATTAGACAACCTAATGAACCTCACTTATAATCACAAACCAATAGAAAGATTTTTAATAGAGAAACACAGATATATATATGGTTATATATATATATATATACATGGTTACATGTATATGATATTAAATCTGAGATTCTATGTCATTTGCATCTTCTGAAAGGGTATTTGTGAGAATTAAATGACTTTTTTTAAGAGCTTGGAACAGTGCCTGGCTTACTATTATCATTATCATCATGATTCCTATTACATGGTACTACAGAGTTGAGCTTTGGCCATTATGTAACTGGGCTCACCTTGGGATTCCATGTCTTACTAAGCATTTGACCTTGGGCAACTTGCTTAACTTCACTTCTCAATTTCATAGTATTCACTTCACAGGGTTGGGACAAGGGTTAAGTATAATACAAAGTTCTTAGCCCTATGTCTGACACATAAGAACTCAATAATAATTAGCAGCTGAAGTTGTAGGATCTGTGCTTGAGAGGGAGGTATTGAAACCCATTTTACAGATGAGAAACCTAAAGCTTAAAGATACTAGATAATGTGCCCAAATTTATGAATCAGGAGTCAAATGCAAGTCCATAGAGGTTCAAGGCACACTCTTTTCACTGAATCAGACTGCCTCTTATCAGCCTTAATTGCCTTTTGAAAATGTAAATTCAAAAACCACCACACTTCTTAAAGTATACAGTGTACTCTGTGAGATTTCTAAATTGGTCTTCATCAGTAGAATAATACTTAAAAATTAACAATAGAAAGGTATGATTTCTGAGACCCCAAGAGATTCATTCCACCACAAATAAAACAAAAACTCACCCTTCACTAGTACATTATTGTGACATTCCACAGATTAGTGATTCTTTCCTTCATTTCTGTAGATATAAGAACCGTATATGAATATTTTGTATTGCAGTGTGTAAAAAGTTCATTACATTTAGGTTGTTTTGTTGTTTGTTTATAATTAAATAACAGAGTGTTGCTGTTGATTTCTGTTGAATCTGAAGGCAGATTTTGAGTAAGACACTTAAAACCTAATGGAAAATGGAGAAAGGAGTGATAGTTGAGCCTAAACTCTGATCTGTAAGACTTTACATAACTTAACTCTTGCTCATTTCAAAAACTTCCATCTCTGGCCAATCCTATCCTCTTGTTCTTACCTAGAATATATAATTGTTCCCAATCAATGTCTGCCCTCCCTTTAAGAGGAATAGAACATCCCTGCCCATTGCCATGTGGCTTACAGTGCCTCTTAGGGAAGGGGTATACTTCCTTCCTCTCCTCAAGACTGACTTGGCCACATGCTGGCTTAATCAATGGAATATGAGCCAGTGGGTTGTGATTCAACATTTCTATCTTTTCCCTCTGACATGAGAATGTCGTGCTCCAATTATTTGTTTGTTCAGCTGTCATCCTAATAAAATGGAAACTCAATGAGTAGCACAACTCAGTAGCAGATCCCCTGTAACATGCATGATAAATAAACTTTTGTTTAATAACCAACTGAGATGGTGTGATAGTTACTGCACCATAATGGTGAAAGGTGAGTAATTCTACAGTACTTTCCACACTGTTTTTTTAATTACCTAATTATGTGACAGTTCCCCTTACTTCCTGGCATTTGCACTTTGCACTGCCATTTCCCTTTATTTATATCATACTTGTTATCCATTTTTTTATTACCTAACTCTTATTCAGACCTTACGCCTCAGCTTGTAAACCTTCCCTGATCCCCCTAGAATGCATTAAGTGCCCTCATATGCTCCCATAGAAACCAGGCCTTTCCTATCATAACATGAATTGCAAATACCTGTTTATTGGTCTTCCTCCTGAGACTGCTAACTTCATGAGAGATGAGACACCATCTGTTGTATCTCTATTGTTCTCTCACTGCCAAGCCTAGTTCCTGGTTCATAATTAACTCATGGTACAATTTACTGAATGGATGAATAGGGAAAAGAATGAAAGGAATTACGGTAAAAAGGTTAAGCATAAAGTCTTCACACGATCTGGATTCAAATCCTGTTTTTTCCACTCTGATAGGATAAGGTACATAATTTGTGAAGCCCAGTGCAAAATGAAAATGTGGGGTCTGTTGTTCAAAAATGATTCAGAATTTCAATATTACAATAGCAGACCATTAAACCAAGCATCAGGTCCTTCTCCACACAGGACCCTGTGCACCTGCATAGTTCTCATACACATGAAAGCCACCCTGCTGCCTAATTGCATGACCTGGGCAGCTAACCTCCCTGTGATTCTGTTTTCTTATGTGTAAAATGAGATTAAAAGAGGATTGCTATTAGAATGAAATAAACTAATATACATAATCCCTTAGAATGTGAGTTCTGCATGAGTACTGTTATTACAGACAGGAAAAACCATGGATTCAAAAGCAAATTTTGATTATTTCAAATTTTGACTAAGGTTTCATACAGGCTACAGGACATTGTCCAAGCTGACCAATCTAGACCAGGGGTTCCCAACTGGTGATTCTGACAATATCCAGGGACATCTTTGGTTGTCACAGCTGGGAGGTGCTTCTGGCATCTAGTGGATGAAGAGAAGGGATGCTGCTAAAATTCTGGGTGCACAGGACAAGCCCCCACAGCAAAGAATTATTCAGTCAAAAATGTCAATAGCACCAAGGTTGAGAAACAGTGATCTAACTATTGATTTCTAAGCTTCTGAGGAAAAACTGCTGAACTTTTCAGCCTCTCAGTTTCTCCATCCATAAAAGATGGCCAATAACACCAGAGCCTACCCACTTTGCAAGAATGTTGTAAAGATAAATTTAAGAGCAAAGAGCCTGGCTCTCAGAAAAGAAAGGGTACTATTATAGCCTGAGGTGTTATTATCAAGCTGTGAAACCACTTTCATTCTCAGGAAGCCAAATGTTCTACTTGGAAATGATAATTTCCCTCCACTAAATGAGCATTTTACTTCCCAGAGGGAGTAATTTTATTCACCTTTTGCCATCACTGGATTGGACCCATTACAGCTGTTGTTCTTCCCTTATTTGAAATTTCATAACACACATAACCACAGAACCTCTCCTGGAGGAATGTACAGCCCTGCAGTAACAAGCCACACACATGTGCCCATGTGTAAACAATCTGCTAACCCAAGTGGTAGAGGGTATTTATAAACACCATCCTCATATCCAAATGTGTTTCAATGAGACTTTTCAGTAGAGAAGAAAATATAGTGTTCTTATGAGTCATCGTTCACACCGTGACTCTCCCAAATCCCACTGTGAATCAACAGATAAATGGTAAGGCACAATTCTGATTTTCTATTTATAAAATGAAAGCTTTAGAGACTAATTAGAATGGCAATAGGTGGTAGGGAGGTGAAGGAACAAGCAAAAGTTCAAACAAGGAAAAGAAAAAGGAAAATCCTTAGAAACCAAAAATGCACTAGACCAATAATCCCAAATGCCTTAAATGTGTAATTAATCAATAGTTTGTGTGTGAGGATTGCACTGCTTGCATGAAATCAGAATGGAACCACATGACAGCAATTAGAAGGAGCTAATGTTGGTGCACGAGCCCCCAGATGTTCAGATTGATCACTCTCTAACAAAATCTGTGTTCACAAAATAATCACAGGATATAAAGTACTAGCTGGGAAAGATTTTCCTAAAATAAGTATTGCATCAGCATCCTGTGTTTTTCTCCCCCTTCATCTGACAGCAGACTAGAAGACCTGCCACAGGCGTGCCGTGTAGGACGTGGAAGGTGAAAGCTGAGGAAAGAGAACTGCTCAGAACCACAGAGCATGAATCAACTTATCAAGTTCTGCCAGTGCCTGCATAGTGGAACTCATGGGCACATCTATCTACAAGCCTCTATCTATCTATGGCTTCCTCTGTCACCAGCAGACGTACAGTGGACAGGCAATGGTAGTGATGACAGCAAGGACTGTGGAAGGTATTGGGTGCTCTGGGGTTAGAAAAAAAAAGGCTTAGCTTTCTATGTTCCAGTGTTGGCACTGCTTCTGTTTGTATATTTTAAGGACAGGCCACTGTGATGCAATGGAAGTAGGGAGAACTGGGCCACATGGGCCAATACCTGGGCTCTAATTGCCACCCTTCTCCAGCTATTTGACCTATACATTGGATAGCTGTCTAAATTTCCCTCTCTGTAAAATGAGGCTAATAGTCTTTACATGACAAGATAACTGGAAAGATAAAAAAAAAACTGTTGAATAGAAAAACTCTTAATGAGTATCATATAGTTGTCATTCAATGGATGCTTATTTATTAATTTATAGGAAAACCTTTTTTTCCTACTTAGGATCATCACCCTCCTGTGAAATCTTATTTAAAATATATTCCTGTGCCTTGACTTGTAAGCAGCATTCATAACTCTCTTCTATGGCACATTCCTTCACCCCTTACTTACATACTCAACTGGAGCCGATGTACATCACTCTAGTTGGTGATACATTTGTTTGTGAAGTCCATCAGTTCTGTCATTTGCATGTGTTCCCCCTATACCACAAGCAATGGTGACCTTCTATTGACTGTAACTGACCCTTACTTGTCCTGGAATTATAAACAGGAGGATATAAATGAATGCTGCCCATTGGGTCAACTTTCACTTGACCACATGACTTGGCCTGGTTGAAGAAAAAGCAAGACTAAATTGGTTCCACCTCGTCACAGGCCCCTCTCATGTGAACTGAATCTACAGCCGGGAGACATGTTGGAGTAAGGTTAGAATGAGAAGAGAGTAAAGAAATAGGAAGGATTCTGCCAATTTACACTCCCCTCCCCCGAGCCCATGCATAGCATGTTTCCATCTCTAACATACAACATTTTTCCCTCTCTTCTTGACAATTAATGTTTTAAAAACCCACAGTGCCTTTCAGGTACATTACCCTGGACACTGATTCAATTACAGTAGATTCACTAATTAATGGTACTTATTTTTGCATGAACTGTATTTCTCATGCACTTGACAGGCAAAGTTAAGCAAAAAATTATGTAATCCAAAAGAATGGGATTATCTAGTATTTTGCCAAGCAAATAAGACTACTTCTGTGTGAATAAAGTGAAGGTTCCTATGGCCAGGATCCTAACCTAAACCTAAACTGCTCAATGATATAACTGGCCTGCTACTAGGATACTGCTTTCACACCTGTAGGCACTAAGCTCTTATTGACTGAGTCACTGTATAAAGAGCTCTGCCTCATGCTCTGGATGTAGGCAGAGACAGAGGTGGATTACAGACTTGCAGATTGTTGGATGCAGATGTAATTCTAGTGCTCAACCTATCACTGGAAGAACAAGCTGAGTAATAAGCCCTTTCACCCCAAGTACCCTCCATTGTCATTCCTTGGTCTCACTGACTCCATAGTGAACTTGCCCGGGGCTGAAACCTATTGACAAGACAATTGGCAATGTTGGCAGGATTCACTGTTGTCCAAAAAAAGAACAGGCTGTCCTAATGGGAGGAGTGCTTCAGTGGGCTGCCCCTATGAATGGGAAGACAGTTAAATGTCCCCCAGTGGGTATGTGGTCTGAGATGGCTTGCCTTCTAGAGGGCTGGGCCCAACCCCAGGACTGGAGGCAGGTGGAGGTGACACATGAGGCAGTAGGGGTGGCCTTTGATATAGTAAGTAGGTCCTTTGAGAAACAGAGTGCCCTTGAGGCAGTGAGAACTGTGGGTTGGCTGCTTCTCACAGTATTAAAAAGTCTACAGTTGAGAAGAACATGTTCCTGAAAGAGACACAAGAAATGGCAGCATAAGAATGTGAGCTGTGAACCGCTGTAGATTTACTGAAGAATAAAATGGCATTGATACGAGAGGAGGCAGCAAAAGAATGCCGGCTGCAAGGTGCTGTAGAGGAGGTAAGAAATCTGTTGGTGACTGAAATTGTGTCACTACGAGGTACTATGGAAGAGGTAAAGGCCATGAAAAAAAAGGGCAGACCCCTGCAAAAAGCACAAGAAGAGGCAGTGAGAGAATGTGAGCTGCAAAGTCAAGTGGAGGAAGTAAAAGATTCCTTACAGAATGAGACAGCAGTACTGCCAGGTGCTCTGAAGGAGGAAAAGGCCATGGAGGAGAAGGACATACTCTTGAGGGAAGCACATGAAGAGGCGGCATAAGAATACTAGCTGAGGGGTATTGAGGTGAAGAAAAGAAAGCTCCTGAAGACTGAGCTAGCACTGCTGCATGCACTGTAGAAAAGTAAAGGATGTAGTAGAGGAGGCACTTGGGGGAGTGGATAAAAGGTACCATCAGCCCTGGAAATGGAGGAGCTGGGGAAGAATGAAGCAGTGGTGCCAGGGGTACTGACCCCTCCTCTATTAAAAGAATGCCTAGTGGTTAAGAAAATAAAGATGCAGCAACCTAGGGTTCCTCCGGGAGAGGAGCAGCCCCCTCCCCAGGTTGTGGAGCACTCTATGCTCCACCCCTATACTCAGGCTGAGCTGGAGGATTTGGGTTCCCAGTTTTGGCAGAAGCCCTCGGAGTCATGCATCAGCTTGGATCCTGAATCTGTGGGATTTAGGGGTGGATGGAACTGTTATGCCTGTTCAGAGATGGGAAAGCTGGCTTCCCTGACAGTTCATCCTGCCTTGAGGCAGCTATTACAAAATGCACATCAGACCCCTTGACATCACTTCCTCCTCAATTGGCTTATGGGTGCACTTTGTGTTGTATGGCCCAATCAGGGTGATCTACCATCCTCCCCTGCTAGATGGTAGATGTATGCTGAGCTCCAACAGGTGTTACAGCATTTAGGCATAAAAAATGCCATCTATAGTCCAGAGAATTATGGCCAGATGAGGAGCCTTTTACTGCAGGGAGGGGAAATGTTGTGCTTTAAATGTCTCCCACATCCCTCTTTGTGTATTTTGCCCCTCACTTAGGGCAGCCCATAAGTGAGTGAGGTTACCCATATAGTAGCAGACTTAGGAGAGGCTGAAGCAATGAGACCACAGAGAGAGATAAGGTCTGCTACTCAGAGGAAGAATTTAAAGGGCCCCATGTGGCTTTACACAAGAACCCAGATGGGGGTTGATTTAATATGAGCAGGAGAAGACAGAAGGAAGTTAGATGGGAAGTCAAATAGAACCTTATTGGAGCTGTAGCAACAACTGAAAGTGGAGCAGCAGTTCCAGCCATAAGAATAAAGAGGCAGAGGTCAGAGACAGAGCCACAAGCCCAGCCTGTGTGTTTGCAAGACTTATTTCTGGAGAGTGAGCTACCCTCATTTGAACCACAAAGGAAGATGATTGGGGAACACGGTTTGATTGAGGGGAAGGTCAAGGTATCTGCTCTGAGGGACTGGGGGTGGGGGTGGGATAACAGAGGCCACATTTTGAAATAGCTATTAGTCCCCAGTGAATATACAATGTGTCCTAGTTCTGGTGGACACAGGGACTGAATGTTCACTGGGGTCTCTGGCAGTGGCTTGAATGAACTTGCCAACCTACTGAATTCTGGTTGCAGCTCTGGAAAGGAGCACAGGTATGATAAACCTTGATAGCAAAACAATTGGCTGCTGTGTATCAAATCTTGCTGGCTATAGAACCCATCACTGGAATGACCCCAATAAAGGTAATAACCACCTATCCCATTATGGGGTGAGTATGAGACTGGGCCCAAAGCCAAGGAGTGGTGTCACACAAACACCTACACTGATCAAGTGGGTTGCTTACCTACAGCAGTGTAGTGCCCTCTCTAGTAGCCCCTTGAGTGAAGAACTCCAACACTTAATGGGACCAGTGACATATACTAGTGAAAAGCAGGTAGAATTTACTTTAGAACCATTAGTAGCAGAGAGTCCTTATCAGGAGGGAAGAGCCCCTATACCTGAAGATGCATGGTACACAGATGTCTCCAGCCATGGGCAGCCCCCGAAGTGAAGGGCTGTGGCTTTCCATCCTAAGACTGAGTCAATATGGATGGAAGACGGTGAAGGGAAGAGCAGTCAATGGCAGAGTTGCAGGCAGTGTGGCTTGTGTTTGGTCAGGAGCCCTTCCCAAAAGTTGTCTGCACTGACAGCTGGGCCATCTATCGGGGCTTGACCATGTGGCTACTGACATGGCACCATGTCAACTGGTTGGTTGGTCACCAATACCTTTGGGGGCAAGAATTGTGGCAAGACTTATGGGCCTGCGGTCAGACTAAAATCGTTACAATATATCATGTGACCGGCCATTTGCCTTTGACATCCCCAAGAAATTAAGAAGCAGATGATTTTGCTCAGGGATGCTCGCTAGTAGGAAAGCCTGCCTCTGATGTAGCCCAATAGTTACATGAGCATTTCTTGTACACAGGACAAAAGACAATATGGGCTGTAGCTTGTTGGTGGGGCTTGCCATTGACCTTTGAAGAAGTCAGCAGTGTGTCATATGCTCTAAAAGGGACTTACACTGAGTTCCACAGCAACGTGAGACAATAGCTAAGGGGCCAATGCACCTCATTCTGTGGCAGATAGACTATATTGGGCCTCTGCCAGTGACAGAAGAGTAGCAATATGCCATGACTTGTGTGAACACAGCTACTGGTCTTTTTTCTAGTTGCTTTTCCTGCATATTGTGCAGACCAACAATCAAAAGAGGCCTGGAGAATCTCTTTGCTGCCTATGGCTGACCACAGGTAATTGAGAGTGATCAAGGTACCCATTTTACTGAACATGCACCAAAAGCATGGGTGCAACAGTTGGGAATCAAATAGAAGTTTTATGTGCCATACAATCCTACTGCTGCAGGCATGATAGAGAGGTACAATGGTTTGTTAACATCTGGACTGAAGTCAGACACCAATAGTCTACACGGCTGGTCAGTCTGCTTGTAGAAGTGCTATGGTGTTTGAACAAGAAACCTCCAAAGGGAGCCCTGAGCCCCATAGACATGCTAACACATATTGCTGCCTCCCCTATACAACTACAAGTACAAACCAAGGAGGAATCATTGAAGCCAAGGTTTGGCCACCAGAATAATATCTTGCTGTCAGCACCAGTAGCACTAAACCCTGGGGACTCCATTGAGTGGACGTGGCCTTGGACATTTTGACACATGGACCAAAAATGGCTGGCTCTCCTGCCACCTTGGGGACAAGGCCTGGAAGCTGGCCTCCTGTGTATTCCTGGACTAAAAGCAGAGTGGCCTCCAAAGATCACAGTAGTATGGAATTCTCTTGCCAATGGGTTTCAGCCCCAAGCAAGTTCACTATGGATTCAGTGAAACCAAAGAAATGACAATGGAACATTCTTGGACTGCAAGGGTTTATAACCAACTTTATTCCCACCGTGGCAGGTCAATCACTAGAATCCCATCCACTTGCAGCAAGTCTACAGGCAGCAAGCAGGTCTCTACCTCTGGGTCTCTCTGCCCCCGCAGCTGCCTCAGTCTCTGTCCTTGGTGCTGCCATCACTACAGTCTCTGCTCTACTGCAGCCTTGCAGCCATGCCACCGTGTCACCCAGAGCATGGGAGGAGCTCTTTATATAGAGTCAATAACAATGTATTACCCACACCTGTGTAATGAGCTAGCCAACCAGGGCCAGGTGAGAATCCTGACCACAGGAACCTTCACTTTATTCACAAGAGTCCAACAAAAGCAACACAATACTGTTGTGCCCTCATTACCAATAATTCAGTAAGAATTATAACTCTGTAATGCCAATATATGCTAAAACAGAGACTCATCAGAGCTAACATAAAGAACATCAATGACCTAACTTAGATTTGATTCAAATCTTGGTTGATTTTTATTTTGCAAATGTGTTGTTCATTGCTAATAAAAGCAATGCGTCAGTCATTTTCCTAGATCAATTGTCTAATGACAGGAGTAAAAGTCAAAGATTGCAGAGCTGTTTTTGTTTTTTAATCTGTCCCTGTGCCATGTTGATCACAAATGACCAAGTCATCTGTGACTAATGCTGGACAGCAGACAATCAGTGCCAGGCAGGTCCTGCTGCTATCAGGCATCACTTAGTGTTCACCTGGCTCTCCCAAAAGAAAATGACAGTCTTATGTTGTCCAGCTGTCCACTCTCATTCTCCACCTCCCACACACTCATCATCAAGAGTGAAGGTGCTAGAAAAGCTTTTACCCAATCAGCGGAGTCCAGACCAGATGGCCAGTTTTGCTGCATGGGAGGCTAATGGCCTCAGGTGATAGTGAGATCATCTTCCAGGCTTTCAGGAGAGGAGACAGTGCTATTGAATTATCTTTGCAAAGGATCCTCTTTCAGCTTAATCACCATTTGCAGAAGGAGGAATTAGATTGTACAGTCTGTGAATGTGGCTAGCCACCTCCCGTAGTCAGAGATTGCTGCTTCTGATCACTATGGAGAGTGGACTTATTTGTATAGCCAGGTCAGGTCTGAGTGCATATTTATTAGTTATGATAATGGTTCATTTTCAACTCTTAGCATGTTTGCTTTGAGAAAGAAAAACAGGTAAAAACCTAAAAAACTAAAACATAAAATTGTCTTCTAAGTTCAGAACTTAGATTAACAGCTACAAAACAAATATAATTATTTCCTGGTTGACCTTGAAATTCTTGGTTGTTGAAATCTGTAAACTCTATTGAAATTTGTGTAACCTGTTGAGATTACTCCTCATCTAATCAAAGGACATCTTTTCAAATTCTGAGATTGACTAGCTCAGTTGGTTAGAATACAATATTATCAGCCCTGTGGAGCAAGTGCCTTTGTTCTAATCCATAGCCATGAATTTCACTCTTGTACCTAGCCAGAGAAAGTCCCTTTGCTGTTCACGAGTAGTTTGGATGAAAGGGCTCAAACCTGTGGTTACCTCTGGGAAAAAAAAAAAAAAAGACAACTCAGCTGCTCTGCCATAGGCAGCAGTTTTGTGGTTTGTGTAGGATGAAACATCTTCCTATAGTAAACAGAAAACCCTGAATCCATTTGAGATCTCTGAGAGATTGATTTTAAGTTGTCGTAAGTGAATTCTGATGTTCAAGTGCAAATACCAGCACACAGTAAGCATTTAATAAATAGTAACTAAGTGAAAGAATTTATCAGCTCTGGTCAAAATCATGGGGAAAAAAATAGAGGCATGTTTTGTTTCAATATATCTATTGATGACCAATGGCTATTATCCAAAAACTAAAAAGGCAATTATGGACATTCTAGCAGAAGTATGTAGCAACCATCTATTGAGAAGTTTTGTTCAAATTCTAAACTAAGTCAGTCCAAGCCTCTGGTTTTTACTACCAATTCACAGCAAATACAAGCATCACAGAAACAATTTTAAAGACCACCACAGAGATGTAATCAATACAACTCAGACCATGGGAAATTATACAAAACAAATAACTAACTTCTTCATTAAATAAATTAGGAGGTATCGACAGATTTAAAGAGATTAGAGAGAAAACTCAGTCAACTGAAATATATATGTCATATCTCAATACTGATTTCACCAAATAAACTGTAAAAGATAAGAGATAATTAGATGTAAATACTGATTTTAAGTACTGAATGGCTATTTAGTAATGTTGAGGAATTAATGCTAACTTTTCAGGAAAGATAGTATATCACTGTGCTTAGAAATAAATAATTCAGATCCTTAGTGAGACATGTTGAAAGATTTATAGATGAAATATTATGAGGTTTTTGGTTTGCTTCAAGATAATCTGAAGGGACGGAGGAACAAAAATAAGTAAGGGTTAAAATGAAACAAGATTGGTCATGAGCTGATGAATGTTTAAGCCAGTGATGGGTTCATGATGATCTATTTCCTATTCTGCCTACATTTGTGTATATTTGAAATGTTTCAAGAAAAAACACTTTTTCAAAAAAATATATAACAGGTGAACTAAGAAACATCAATAATTAAGATAAAAACCTATCAATATAGTCAGACAACAAATTAGTGACTGAAAGACCAGACTGAGTAACTCTTCAGAAGACAATAGAAAGAAATAAAGTAATAGAAATATAAAAGAAATGTTAAGAGGTATGGAGAATAGAAGAAGTTTCAGCATTTATATAATATAAATACTAGGAGGAAAGAAAAAATGGTCAAAAGGAAGAACATATCTGAAGAAATAATGACCAAGAACTAAAGAAAGATGTGAAACATTGAATTTAAAATAATAATATAGACACTTGAGGGGGGCGGAGCCAACATGGCGGCGTGAGTAGGACAGTGGGAATCTCCTCCCAAAAACATATATATTTTTGAAAATACAACAAATATAACAAATCCTAAAAGAGAGACCAGAAGACACAGGACAACAGCCAGACTACATCGACATGTGTGAGAGCCCAGCGCCTGGTGAAAGGGGTAAGATACAAGCCCTGGCAGGACCCCAGCACACCTCCCCCCAGCTCCCAGAGGGAGGGAGAGGGAGCCCAGGACTACTAAACACCCAGCCCCAGCCACCTGCACCAGAGCGCAGACACAGTGCATGCGTGGAGGGCTGGAAACTAGGGAAATAGGGCAGCAAAACCTCTGAGCGGGTGCCGAAGCTGATGCCCCTATGACAAAGAAAAGACAGTGCTCTTTGAAAGTCTAAAGGGACAGGGATTTAACAGCTAAATGGAAACAACACAGGTCACAGCCCAGTGGCTGGAATACAGGGAAAACTGGGCACACTAACTCCCTGGGCAACAGCTCTGAGACCCCTCACGGAGGTAAACAGCCAAACAGCCCCCCCCCCCAGGTCCATTACCCCTCCCAGCGCTGCGAAAGCACAGAAACAGCCTAAGGCAAAACTCACCCACAGAAAGGCAGAAAGGAAAACTCCTACACTTCCGCCGGGCAAGACACAAAGACCCAGCCTACACGCAATTACCCAACACAAGCCACTAGGGGCCACAGTTGTCCCAGTAAAGAAAGGCCAGTAGCAAGTGAAAAGTTTGGCCCTCCCAGCTGACAGTCAATAGCACCTGTCAACATGAAAAGGCAAAAAAATATGATCCAGACAAGACTAACCCAGACAGCTTCGGCATCTGCTACATCTTCCCCTGAGAAGGAACCTGTGGAGATAGATTTGGCCAGTCTTCCTGAAAAAGAATTCAAAACAAAAGTCATAACCATGCTGATGGACTTGCAGAGAAATATGCAACTAAGGAAGGAGAATACAGAAATAAAACAAGCTCTGAAAGGACTTCAAAACAGAATGGATGAAATGCAAGAGACCATTAATGGTCTATAAAACAGAGAACAGGAACGCAGAGAAGCTGATGCAGAGAGAGATAAAAGGATTTCCAGGAATGAAAGAAACCTAAGAGAGCTGAGTGACCAATAAAAAAGGAAAAATATATGCATTATAGGAATACCAGAAGAAGCAGACAGAGAAAAAGGGATAGAAAGTGTCTTTGAAGAAATAATTGCCGAAAACTTCCCCAAACTAGGGGAAGAAATGGCCTCTCAGACCACAGAGGTACACAGAATTCCCATGACAAGGGATCCAAGGAGGGCAACACCAAGACACATAATAATTAAAATGGCAAAGATCAAAGACAAGGACAAAATATTAAAGGCAGCCAGAGAGAAAAAAAAGGTTACCTACAAAGGAAAACCCATCAGGCTATCATCAGACTTCTCAACAACAACCCTACAGGCCAGCAGAGAATGGCATGATATACTTAATGCAATGAAACAGAAGGGCCTCGAACCAAGAATACTGTATCCAGCACGAATATCATTTAAATATGAAGGAGGGATTAAACAATTCCCAGACAAGCAAAAGTTGAGGGAATTTGCCTCCCACAAACCACCTC
Source organism: Manis javanica (assembly GCF_040802235.1). NCBI lineage: Eukaryota > Metazoa > Chordata > Mammalia > Pholidota > Manidae > Manis > Manis javanica. Next base: position 119,878,165 of record NC_133160.1, on the reverse strand, counting down.
TACAGGGCATCTTACAGGGACTGCTCTAGATGGGAGCACTCCTAAAAAGAGCACAGAACAAACACCCAACATATGAAGAAGGGAGGAGGAGGAATAAGAAGGGAGAGAAATAAAGAATCATCAGACCGCTTGTATAATAGCTCAACAAGTGAGTTAAGTTAGACAGTAAGATAGTAAAGAAGCGAACGCTGAACCTTTGGTAACCACAAACTTAAAGCCTGCAATGGCAATAAGTTCATACCTTACAATAATCACCCTAAATGTAAATGGACTGAATGAACCAATCAAAAGAAACAGAGTAATAGAATGGATAAAAAAGCAAGATCCATCCATATGCTGCTTACAAGAGACTCACCTCAAACCCAGAGATATGCACAGACTTAAAGTCAAGGGATGGAAAAAGATATTTCAGGCAAACAACAAAGAGAAGAAAGCAGGTGTTGCAATTCTGGTATCAGACAAGACAGACTTCAAAATAAAGAAAGTAACAGAAGACAAAGAAGGACACTACATAATGATGAAGGGCTCAGTCCAACAAGAGGATATAACCATTATAAATATATATGCACCCAATACAGGAGCACCAACATACCTGAAACACATATTAACAGAACTAAAGGAGGAAATAGAATACAATGTATTCATTCTAGGAGAGTTCAACACACCACTCACTCCAAAGGACAGATCCACCAGACAGAAAATAAGTAAGGACACAGAGGCACTGAACAACACACTAGAACACATGGAACTAATAGACATCTACAGAACTCTACATCCAAAAGCAACAGGATACACATTCTTCTCAAGTGTACATGGAACATTCTCCAGAATAGACCACATTCTAGGCCACAAAAAGAGCCTCAGTAAATTCCAAAATATTGAAATCCTACCAACCAACTTTTCACACCACAAAGGCATAAAACTAGAAATAAACTGTACAAAGAAAGCAAAAAGGCTCACAAACACATGGAGGCTTAACAACACGCTCTTAAATAATCAATGGATCAATGACCAAATCAAAATGGAGATCCAGCAATATATGGAAACAAATGACAACAACAACACTAAGCCCCAACTTCTGTGGGACACAGCAAAAGCAGTCTTAAGAGGAAAGTATATAGCAATCCAAGCATACTTAAAAAAGGAAGAACAATCCCAAATGAAAGGTCTAATGTCACAAATATCAAAATTGGAAAAAGAAGAACAAATGAGGCTTAAGGTCAGCAGAAGAAGGGACATAATAAAGATCAGAGAAGAAATAAATTAAATTGAGAGGAATAAAACAATAGCAAAAATCAATGAAACCAAGAGCTGGTTCTTCGAGAAAATAAACAAAATAGACAAGCCTCTAGCAAGACTTATTAAGAGGAAAAGAGAGTCAACACAAATCAACAATATCAGAAACGAGAAAGGAAAAATCACGACAGACCCCACAGAAATACAAAGAATTATTAGAGAATACTATGAAAACCTATATGCTAAGAAGCTGGGAAACCTGGGAGAAATGGACAACTTCCTAGAAAAATACAACCTTCCAAGACTGACCCAGAAAGAAACAGAAAATCTAAACAGACCAATTACCAGCAATGAAATTGAAGCGGTAATCAAAAAACTACCAAAGAACAAAACCCCCGGGCCAGATGGATTTACCTCAGAATTTTATCAGACATACAGGGAAGACATAATACCCATTCTCCTTAAAGTTTTCCAAAAAGTAGAAGAGGAGGGGATACTCCCAAACTCATTCTATGAAGCTAACATCACCCTAATACCAAAACCAGGCAAAGACCCCACCAAAAAAGAACGACAGACCAATATCCCTGATGAACATAGATGCAAAAATACTCAACAAAATATTAGCAAACTGAATTCAAAAATACATCAAAAGGATCGTACACCATGACCAAGTGGGATTCATCCCAGGGACGCAAGGATGGCACAGCATTAAAAAGTCCATCAACATCATCCACCACATCAACAAAAAGAAAGACAAAAACCACATGATCATCTCCATAGATGCTGAAAAAGCATTTGACAAAGTTCAACATCCATTCATGATAAAAACTCTCAGCAAAATGGGAATAGAGGGCAAGTACCTCAACATAATAAAGGCCATCTATGAAAAACCCACAGCCAACATCATACTGGACAGCGAGAGGCTGAAAGCTTTTCCTCTGAGATCAGGAACTAGACAGGGATGCCCACTCTCCCCACTGTTATTTAACATAGTACTGGAGGTCCCAGCCATTGCAATCAGACAAACCAAAAAATACAAGGAATCCAGATTGGTAAAGAAGAAGTTAAACTGTCACTATTTGCAGATGACATGATACTGCACATAAAAAACCCTAAAGATTCCACCCGAAAACTACTAGATCTGATATCGGAATACAGCAAAGTTGCAGGATACAAAATCAACACACAGAAATCTGTGGCTTTCCTGTACACTAACAATGAACCAACAGAAAGAGAAATCAGGAAAACAACTCCATTCACAATTGCATCAAAAAAAAATAAAACACCTAGGTATAAACCTAACCAAAGAAGTGAAAGACTTATACTCTGAAAACTACAAGTCACTCGAGAGAAATTAAAGGGTACACTAACAGATGGAAACGCATCCCATGCTCGTGGCTAGGAAGAATTAATATCGTCAAAATGGCCATCCTGCCCAAAGAAATAAACAGATTTGATGCAATCCCTATGAAACTACCAGCAACATTCTTCAATGAACTGGAACAAATAATTCAAAAATTCATATGGAACCACCAAAGACCCCGAATAGCCAAAGCAATCCTGAGAAAGAAGAATAAAGTAGGGGGGATCTCACTCCCCAACTTCAAGCTCTATTATAAAGCCATAGTAATCAAGACAATTTGGTACTGGCACAAGAACAGAGCCACAGACCAATGGAACAGACTAGAGAATCCAGACATTAACCCAGACATACATGGTCAATTAATATTTGATAAAGGAGCCATGGACATACAATGGGGAAATGACAGTCTCTTCAACAGATGGTGTTGGCAAAACTGGACAGCTACGTGTAGGAGAATGAAACTGGACCATTCTCTAACCCCATATACAAAAGTAAACTCAAAATGGATCAAAGACCTGAATGGAAGTCATGAAACCATTAAACTCTTGGAAAAAAACATAGGCAAAAACCTCTTAGACATAAACAAGAGTGACCTCTTCTTGAACATATCTCCCCGGGCAAGGAAAACAACAGTAAAAATGAACAAGTGGGACTATATTAAGCTGAAAAGCTTCTGTACAGCAAAAGACACCATCAATAGAACAAAAAGGAACCCTACAGTATGGGAGAATATATTTGAAAATGACACGTCCGATAAAGGCTTGACGTCCAGAATATATAAAGAGCTCACACGCCTCAACAAACAAAAAACAAATCATCCAATTAAAAAATGGGCAGAGGAACTGAACAGATGGTTCTCCAAAGAAGAAATTCAGATGGCCAAGAGACACATGAAAAGATGTTCCACATTGCTAAGTATCAGAGAAATGCAAATTAAAACTACACTGAGGTATCACCTCACACCAGTAAGGATGGCTGCCATCCAAAAGACAAACAACAACAAATGTTGGTGAGGCTGTGGAGAAAGGGGAACCCTCCTACACTGCTGGTGGGAATGTAAATTAGTTCAACCATTGTGGAAAGCAGTATGGAGGTTCATCAAAATGCTCAAAACAGACTTACCATTTGACCCAGGAATTCCACTCCTAGGAATTTATCCTAAGAATGCAGCAATCAAGTTTGAGAAAGACAGACGCATCCCTATGTTTATTGCGGCACTATTTACAATAGCCAAAAAGTGCAAGCAACCTAAATGTCCATCGGTAGATGAATGGATAAAGAAGATGTGGTACATATACACAATGGAATACTACTCAGCCATAAGAAAAGGGCAAATCCTACCATTTGCAGCAACATGGATGGAGCTGGAGGGTATTATGCTCAGTGAAACAAGCCAAGCAGAGAAAGAGAAATACCAAATGATTTCACTCATCTGTGGAGTAGAAGAACAAAGGAAAAACTGAAGGAACAAAATAGCAGCAGAATCACAGAACTCAAGAATGGACTAACAGGTACCAAAGGGAAAGGGGCTGGGGAGGATGGGTGGGTAGGGAGGGGGAGAAAATGGGGGGCATTAAGATTAGCATGCATGGGGGAGTGGGAGAAAAGGGAGGGCTGTACAACACAGAGAAGACAAGTAGTGATTCTACAACATTTTGCTATGCTGATGGACAGTGACTCTAAAGGGGTATATAGGGGAGATCTGGTATAGGGGAGAGCCTAGTAAACAAAATATGCATCATGTAAGTGTAGATTAATGATAAAAAAAAAAAGCAGTTCCTGTGTGGTGACCTCCAATGAGTTCTACACAATGATATAAAGGGCATAGAAAAGTGTAGGCACAGGGTTTGTTTGTGTTTATACAGAGGATCAAAGCCTAATTTGGCTACCCTGAAAATGAACTAAGATACGATATGAAAAAGAACTTCCAACATCAGCACTCTTGGGAAGACTCATGCCAGAAGATGACAATTAAAAAACTCCAACAAAGATCCATGCACTGCCAGAGGTGTAGATGCACTCATCCCTCTAGTTCCTGGACTTGCCATGGGAATGAAGAAGGAGATATCTAAGCTGGCCTGTGCATACAGCAAAACAACAAATTTGACAGGATCTAAACTGTTGGATCTCAACCAAAAATTAGGAGAAGTGCAAATTGTAGCGCTCCAAAATCTTACAACTACAGACTATTTACTGTTAAAAGAACATATGGGATGTGAACAGTCCCCAGGAATGGGTTGTTTTAATTTGTCTGATTTCTCTCAGACTGTTCAAGTTCAGTTGGACAATATTCACCATATTATAGATAAGTTTTCACAAATGCCTAAGGTGCGTAACTGGTTTTCTTGGTTTCACTGGAGATCGCTGGTAATTACAGGTATGTTTTGGTTATGTAATTGTACTCCTATTATGTTAATGTGTGTGTGCAGTTTAATTAGTAGTTTAAAACCTATACATGCTGAAGTTACTCTACAAGAAGATATGTCAAAGAAATAATCAATCTTCCCAGGTTTTCTTCCACCTGCTACTTCTATAGCTTTTCTTCTTCCTTCCTAATTATAACCCTTAAGTAGAATTCGTGCCTCATATCGAATTTACCAAGCATCATAATTCTTCCAAGTGGTAAAGACACCTCAAGACAAATGCTGGGCATAGAAGCCACGGGGCATAAAATATGCAAAGAAGTAAAAAGCTAACCTTTTCAAACAACAAGGCTTCTCTCTCACTTACCAACTTAACATTTCCCTGTATGGCCCCGGAAGATGACGGGTTAGCCAGAGACAGGTAAGATTCCTCAAGGGAGGAACAACCTAAGACAGGCACAGTTGCAGGGGGGCCATCAGGTGAGAAAATGGGGATCAACAGACGTGAGGCTTAGAACCTCCCGCCCCCTGTCCTGAGAGAAATCTTCTGCATACGTGGATGTTTTAGCGCTTGTCTAGCTTGGATTAACACAGTCTACAGGCACACACCTGATCATCTACATTTGCTCTCTTACAACACTAAACTATGTTTTCTACCTTTATCTTGTATCTACCTACTACTTTAGCATTTTATTAAAAATAATAATAATAAAGAGAGAAATGTGGTATCCACATATAAATCAAGTATAAAAATCAAATGAATATTCATATTTGAACTGACTGTTTATAGTTCATAATGCATGATCAAAACCAAAAGCCTCTGTGATGACTGCCCTTGTAATGTTCACCATGTAACTTATTCATTATGTAAGAATTTGTTCTCCATGTAAGAACTTGTTCGTTATGCTTTAGAAGATTGGAGACTGACGAAAATTAGGCTTAGAGTGGATTAATGATTGTGCATTGAGCATTGACCCCCCCATACAGAATTTTATTGTGCTTAACAACCATTTGATCAATAAATATGAGAGATGCCCTCACAAAAAAAAAAAAAATGTACACACTTCCAATTGTAAAATAAATAATTAACCAGGATGTAATGTATAGCATAAGGAATATAGTCAAAATATTGTAACAACTTGGTATGGTGATAGCTGGTATCTAGAATTATCATGTATATAAATGTTGAATCACTGTGTTGTACACCTGAAACTGATGTAATACTGTGTGTCAACTACCCTTCAATAAAAAAATAAAAATAAATAAAAATAAATAAAATAATATAATCAGGCAAGATATATTATTTTAAAATTTTCAAATAATAAAAAACACCCATATGTTGATATATTTTATGAAATTTAACAGTATCGAAATGAAAAAAATTGAAGATTTTAGAAAAATATCACTCATAAAAAGTTATAGAATCATGAAACTTTTCAATAACAATGCTAGATATAAGACAATATTTAAACACTATATTAAAGGCCTGAAAGATAATAAAAAATAAACATCAGCATTCTGAGAAGATGGCAGAATAGGAGGTTACTGTTATGACCTCTTCCCACAAACACACTAAGGAAACAACTACATATAAAACAACTAACTCTAAAAACAATCTGAATACCTGAAGAACTGACTTTCTACACCTAACAACAACAAAAAATACCACATTGAGAAGGGTAAAGGAGCAGAACTATGACTGATCAGGAGCCAAGCCTTTCCCCCTCCTAACCTACAAGTGAGAGAGAGTGAGGAACAGAGAGGGGGAAGAGACAAAGCCCCAAGAATCTTGCATGTGCTCTGGGAAAATGAGTACCTACAGCATTGAGCTTCGAAAAAACAGTGGTATTAAACACGAGGGAGAGCTGGAAGTTTGTGGGAGACCAAATCTCTGTGGAGGACCAGCATGCTGTGTCAATCACTCTAAGACTCAACACAGACACAGAAGTTTGAAAAGAGATTTACCTCTGGGAAGTGTGCCAAAAGTATGGGGTTCTGAGGGCACTCTCTCAGTGGGGAAAAAAGGCTAGCAGATACCAGTTTTCCAGCCCTTCCTTAGCCTAGATGACCAGATACTTACAGGAGTAAGTTCTGAAACTCTCCAGCTACCCCACCCCACTTGGTTGGACCCAGTTTTACCCTGCAGATCTACCCTTCCCAACATGCCAGACCAGAGGTAGTCAAATGAGCCATTGCTAGCAGCCAGGCTGAATGCTGGCCTCCTGGGCACAGTACACTAGCAATGGAGTGGCCCAGTCATTAAACTGCACCAGTGTCATACACTATGGCAGAGCAGTAGCAATCAGCCATTGCTGACAGCCAGACTGAATGTGGCCCCTGTCTACAGTACACCAACAGCAGCTGAGGCTAAGCCACAACAGGAGTGTACACAAAGCCCACAGAGAAGACACTCTTAGAGCATCTGGCTCTGGTAAACAAGTTGTTTTGTGCTTCTGGGCACACAGGACAAAAACTATATAAAACCACTACTTTCCAGACCAGGTGGCATAGCTAGTCTATTTAATACACAGAAAGAAACACAGAGAACAAGACAAAATGAGGAGGCAGAGAAATATATTCCAAACAAATAACAAGATAAAACCCAGGAAACATGCTAAATGAAATGGAGATAAGATGATACCTATCTGACAAAGATTTCAAAGTAATAGTTATAAAGATGCTCACTGAACTGGAGAAAATAAACAAACTCAGCAGAGTTTGAAATAGAGGACTTCAACAAAGAGAAAATATAAACAAGAAAGAGTCAGAGCTGAAGAATACAGTAACTGAAATGAAAAATACAACAGAGGGAATTAATAGCAGATTATAGGACACAGAAAAATGGTTCTGATGTGGAAGACAGAGTAGAAGGAAATAACCAAGCTGAACAACATAAGCAAAGAAGAAATTCCAAAAATGGGAATTTGGGGATGCTAAGATATCTTTGCAACACTTTCAAATGAAACGGCACTCACATAATTGGGGTCCCAGGAGGGGATGAGAGAGAAAGAGACAGAAAGCCTATTTAAAGAAATAATAGCTGAAAACTTTCTCGAACTTGGGAAGGAAATATACATCAAGGTCCTGGAATTACAGAGAGCCCATAACAAGAGGAATCCAAGGAGGTTCACAATAAGACATATGGTAATTAAAATGGCAAAGATTAAAGATAAAGAAAGAATCTTAAAATCAGCAAGAGCACGAAAAACAGTTATCTGCAAAGGGAAACTCCATAAGGCTACTAGCAGATTTTTCAGTAGAAACTTTATAGGTCAGAAAGAAGTGGCATGAAATATTCAAAGTGCTGAAAGGCAAAAATCTACAATGAATGTGTAACCAAGAATATTCTACCCAGCAAAGTTAACATTCAGAATTGAAGGAGAGAGAAAGAGTTTTCCAGATAAACAAATATTAAAAGAAACCATCACCAACAAATTGGATTTGTATGTTAAAGGGACTTCTTTAAATAGAAAATTATTTCTTTTCATGAGCAAAAATAAATCTACAGTAAAGGTAGGAGACCAATCCCTTACAAAATAAGTTCAAATGACAAAAGCAGTACATCAATTATACAGAAAAATTAGTCAAGAAATATACAAAATAAAAGGATGTAAATAAAGACATCATATCCATAAACATGGAGCAGGAATAATAATAATAAAGAAGTGCTTTTAAAATGTGTTCAAACTCACGTGATCATCAATCTAACATAACCATTATACAGATGACAGATGATAAAGATAGATAGATACATACATACATACATACATACATAGGTGATAGTCATGTATGAACATTATGGCAACCACAAACCAAAACCTTGCAATAGATATACAGAAAATAAAAAGAAAGGAATTAAAACAAAACACTAGTAAAAGTCATCACATCACAAGGGAAGAGAGCAAGAGAAAAGGAAAGGAAGAGAGAACTACAAAAACACTCAGAAAAATTTAACAAAATGTCAGTAAGCACATACCTATCAGCAATGACCTTAAATGAATGTAGACTGAATGCTCCAAGCAAAAGACCTACGGTAGCAAAACAGATAAAGAAACAAGACCAATCTATATGCTGCCAACAAGAGATTCACTTCAGACCTAAGGTCATATATAGACTGAAAGTGAAGGGATGAAAAAAGATCGTCCACAGAAATACAAAAAAAAAAAATTGAGTAGCAATACTTCTAATAGACAAAATAGACTTCCAAACAGAAAAAGCATCAAGAAACAAAGGGTATTATATAATAATAAAGGGATCAATCCAACAAGAGAAAAAGCAATTGTAAATATCTATACACCCAACACAGGACAATCTAAATGAATAAAACAAACACTACCAGACCAAAAGGGAAAAAAATGACAGTAACACAATAATAGTAGGGGTTAACACCCAGTTACATCAATGGATAGATAATCCAGATGTAAAATGAATAAGGAAGCAGGGGTACTCAACAACACATAAGACCAAATGATTTAACCTTCAACTAAAAGACCTAGAAAAAGAAGAACAAAGCCCAAAGTTTGTAGGAGGGACATAATAAATATCAGAGTGGAAATAAATAAAACTGAGACAGAGAAAATAAAATGAAAAAAATGAAGCCAAGAGCTATTTCTTTATAAGGATAAGCAAAATTGGTAATCCTTTATCCAGACTTATCAAGAAAATAAGAGAGGACTCAAATAAAATCAGAAATAAAAATGGAGTAGTTACAGTCAACACCACAGAAAATCAAAGGATTATAGAGAATGATATGAAAAATTATATTCCAATAAATTAGATAACTTAGGAAAAATGGATAACTTCCTAGAAACATGCTATTACCCATGACTGAAGAAGAAAGACAAAATCTGGACAGATTATAGTAATAAAATTTAACTGGTAATCAAAAACTTTAAACAAAATTCCAGAACTAGATAGTGTCACAGGTGAATTCTACTAAACATTTATAGAAGAGTTAACACCTATCTTTCCTAAAATATCACAAAATAAGAAAAAGAGGCAGGAATAGTTCCAAACTCATTCCACAAGGCCAGCGTTACCGTATTACCAAAACCAGACAAAGACATTACAAAGAAAGAAAATTATAGATCAATATCCACAGTGGTTTACTATCCACAAATGAGTCAATGTGATACACCACATTAACAAGAGGAAAGATAAAAAACTATATGATCATCTCAATAGACACTGAAAAAAATCTGACTAACTCCAACATCCATTCATAATATAAACTTTCAAAAAAGTGTGTTATAGAAGGGACATGCCTCAACATAATAACATCCATATATAACAAACCTATGGCTAATATCATACTCAATGGTGAAAAAAATAAAGCTTATCCTCTAAGATCAAGAACAAACAAGGATGTTGACTCTCATCACTTATATTCAACACAGTACTGGAAGTCCTAGCCACAGCAATTAGACAAGAAAAAGAAAGAAAAGACATCCAAATTGGTAAGGACAATGTAAAATTGTCACTATCTGCAGATGACATAATACCAAATATAGAAAATCCTAAAGACTTCACCAAAAAATATTAGAATAAATGACTTCTGTAAAGTTGCAGGATATTAAATCAATATGCAGGATATTAAATCAATGCATAGTATATTAAATATGTTACATTTCTACATACTAATAATGAATTAGCAAAAAGTGAAATCAAGAAAATCCCATTTACAATAGCATTGAAAGGAATTAAATACCTAAGAATAAATCTAACCAAGGAGGTGAGAGATCTATATTCTGAACTCTGTTAAGACACTGATGAAATTAAAGAAGACACAAATAAATGGAAATATGTTCAATGCTCACAGTTAAGAAAAATTAATATTGTCAAAATGGCCAAATTGCACAAAGCAATCTGTATATGCAATACAATCCCAATCAAAATACCAAAGGCATTTTCCTCAGAATGAGAGCAAATAATCCAAAATTTGTAGGGAACCACAAAAGACCCTGAGTACCCAAAGCAATCTTGAGAGAAAAGAACAAAGCTGAGAGTTCCATGCACCCTGATTTCAAGCTATATTACAAAGTTACAGTGATAAAAATATTATGATACTGGCACAAAAAGATCTCAGGAAAAAGAGAAAACAGAAATAAATCCACATTTATATGGTCAATTAATAACTGACAAAGGAGGCAATAATAAACAATTGGAAAAAGACAATTTCTTCAAAAAATGGTGCTGGAAAAACTGAACAAGGGAATGAAACTGAATCACTATCTAACACTATACACAGAAATAGACTTGAAACAGTTTAAACACCTAAATGCAAGACCTGAATACATAAAACTCCTAGAAGAAAACATATGCAGTAACTCTTAAATACCAGCATTAGTAATTATTTTCTGGATATATCTCCCCACACAAGGGGAACAAGAGCAAAAACAAATAAATGGGACTATATCACACCCAAACTTTTGCACAGCAAAGGGAACCATCAACAAAATGAAAAGTAAACCTATTGTATGAGAAAATATATTTGAAAGTGGCTAATATCCAAAATACATAAATTCATACAACAGCAAAAATACAAATAACCCAATTTAAAAATAAGCAGAGGACCTGAATACACATTTTTCCAAAGAAGACATACAGATGGCCAACAGGCACATGAAAAGTTGCTCAACATCACTAATCATTAGGAAAATCTAAATGAAACCACACAATGAGGTATCACCTGACAATAGTCAGAATGGCTACTATTCAAAAGACAAGAAATAACAAATGTTGCCTAGGATGTGGAGATAAGGGAACCCTACTACACTGTTGGTGGGAATAAAAATTGGTGCAGCCACTGTGGAAAGCAGTATACAGGTTTCTAAGAAAAGTAAGAATAGGAAGCTATAACTAAGAATAGAAAACCCAGTAACTCAACTTCTGGGAATCCTGAAGAAAACAAAATAACTGATTCAAAAAGACATACATAGTTCTATGTTTATTGCCACATTAATTATAATAGCCAAAATATGGAAGCAACCTAAGTATGCATAGATGAATGGATAAAAAAGATGTGATGGATATACAATGGAATATTATTCAGCCATTAAAAAGAATGGAATCTTGCCATTTGCAGCAACATGAATGGGCCTACAGGGTATTATGCTAAGTGAAATAAGATATGTAGAGAAAGACAGATACCATATGATTTTATTTATATGTGGAATCTAAAAAACAACTGAACAAAACAGAAATAGATTCATAGATACAAAGAACAGATTGGTCATTGCCATAGGGGAAGGGAGTAGAGGGGTGAGTGAAATAGGTGAAGGGGATAAAAAGGCACAAAATTCCAATTATAACAAATTAGTCATGGAGATAAAAATACACCATATTTAATAATATTGCAATTTCTTTGTATGTTGGCAGATGGTAACTACATATATTGGGATGAGCAATTCATAATGTAGATAACTGCTGAATTACTGTTTTATATCTGATACCAATATTGTATATCAACTATACTGCAATAAAAATTTCAATATAACACTTTGTATTTCAATTAAACTATTATTTAAATTAAGTGTCTATAGGTTTACCTATTCTACACAATGGAATCATACAGTATGTGGTCATTAATGACTTGCTTCTTTCACTTAGAAAAATATTTTCAAGGTCCATCCATGTCTTAGTATAGTTTAGTATTTCATTCCTTTTTATGGCTGAATAATATTCCATGCTATGGATATACCACTGTTTATCCATTCATTGGTTGATAGACATTTCAGTTGTTTCCACATTTTGATTTTTATAAATAATGCTGTTATGAACATTTATGTTTAACTTTTGTATGTACATATGTTTCCATTTTGCTTGGATGTATATCACAGGGTTGAACTGCTGGGTTGAATGGTAACTCTGTATTTAATTTTTTTTAGGAACAGATGGTTTTCCAAAGTGGCTGCACCATTCTACATTTTCATCAGCACGGTGTAAGGGTTCTAATTTCCATGTATCCTAACACTTAATATTACCCTTTCTACTATAGCCATCCTAGTGGGTTTGAAGTTATTTCTCACTATGGTTTTGATTTCCATTTCCCTGATGGTTAATGATGTTGAGCATCCTCTCATGCATTGTGCTTGAAAATTAACTGACCTTAAACATAAGCATTTATTTCTGAATTCTATATTCTATTCCACTGATCTGTATATCCTTATGATACTACCACATTGTGTTGATTACTATTGTCTTGTAGTAAGCTTTGAAGTAAGTTACATGAATCTCCAACTTAGGTTCAATCACAAGATCATTTAAAGCTCTTCTGGAACCCTTGAGCTTCCAAAAGAACTTTAAGATCAGCTTGTCAATTTTTGCAAAGAATGAAGTTGAGATTCTGATCAAAATTACAATGAACCTGTATATGAGACATTATTTTCACCTAGTAAGTCTTCCTATTTATAAACATGGGGTATCTTTCCATTTACTGAGAGGTTAATTTCCTTCAGCAATGTTTTATCACTTTCAGAGTATAAATTTTACATTTCTTCTCTTGAGTTTACTCCTATGTATTTACTTATTTTGTATGCTATTTTAACAGTTATTTGGTCAATTACCTCAGATTAATCTACTTATTCAATACAACTTTGATTGAGATAGCCAGATCTTTTGAGGAACTTGACAAACCTATTCTCAAATTTATATGGAAGGATAATCATCATTGAATAATTAAATCAACTTAGAAGAAGGAAAATACAAAGGTGGGACATTTTACCAAATATTAATACAAGAGCCATAATTTTAAAAATATGATGCTTACTCAGGAATAAATAAAACAATAATGATACAAAATAAAGTTTAGAAAAGAACCACAATTTTCACTTCTACATTTAGATCTTTAATAAAACTGGAAGACTATATTTATGGTGCCAGGTAGACATTCAGCTCTATTTTTTCTCCATTTATTGACAAGGTTGTCCCTACACAATCTATCAGACAATCTGTATTTGCCACACTGGCACCATATATCAGATGTATTGTATCACATATCATATCATATATGTGTCATACATAACTATCATATATCAGGTTTTTAGATACATATGAAATAATAACATATAACCAATTTGTAAAGTTAGGAAGAGATAAAAATATTTGTAAGATAATAACAGTTTTCTGCATTTTGATATTATTTCAAGGGTCCAATTGCCATGAAAACTTTATTAAAATGTTCAAGCATGTAAAATATGAACAAAGGAACTATACATTTTTCTAAATAAGACATGCAAATGGCCAATATGTATATGAAAATGTGCTCAACATCACTAATTAGAGTAATGCAAAGTAAAACTACAATGAGCTTTTTCTTCATACTTATTAGAAATGTTTATCATAAAAAAAGACAAGAGATAACTGTTGGCAAGGATATGGAGAAAAGGGAACTTTTGTGCATTGTTAGTAGAAATGTAAATTGGTATGGCCACTAATGGAAAACAGTATGGAGTTTCCTCAAAAAAAAAAATGTAACTACTGTATGATTCAACAACACTTCCCCTACGTATACATCCAAACGAAAAGAAAGCAGGATATCAAAGAGATATCAGCATTCCGATGTTCACTGCAGCATTATTTACAATAGACTAATCACTTAAATGTCTATCAGTGGATGAATGTATAAATAACTCAAATTCAATATCCACAGGAATCTACAATCAAGGGCATCAAATATAATGGGTTTGAAGCATAGATGATGTTCAAGAAATGGTAGTAATCAGAGTTAGTCAGGTATCTTACCATTAAGATATCTCAAGATACCATTAAGAAGGGGCAATAATGGTACCCAGCCATCATGAGCAAGAAAGAAATGGTGGCAAGGGATATCTGTTAGTGTCAGAACCTTAACAGAATAAGTGAAGGAAGAGTAAGGAAAGTAAACCAGAAACCTAGTCATGGAAATTTAGAAAATGCAATGGATATTTTAAAAGCCTGCCTCTCAGACAATAGGAGCCCAGGATTAACTTCATACATTATGAACACAAAGCTTACAACAGCATGATAACTAAGAGTTTTAACCTATGGCTGGCTATGGGCTTCCTAAAGTACCAAATGACATCAATAGTAGAGGGTTGATTCAGAGTTGGCAACACTAACTCTGCCACAGCTAGAGAAGGCAGAGCTAGATAACAAGGTAAAAAATACAGAGTAAACTTGAAATGTGCATTATGTCATATGTTTCTAAATATGTATGGCATAAAGTTGACCAATAGCCATATGATGAATTGAACCTTGACTGTTGGTCTAGACGATTTAGTGCTATAGTAAAATAACTGCTGAACAAATGTTGTATAATTGTGACTCTGTTATACATTCTTGCTACCCCCAAATAATTTGCATATAGTTCCCACAAAGTTGAAAAACAGGCTACCTAGGAAGGAATAAAATCGACACACCACCTACTCATGGAAATTGATTTTTCATTTATTTTATAATGTCGTTGTTCTATAACATCATTTTTTATATTAACTCTGAATAAAACCAGAGAGCAACAGGATTGTTTTAAAAAATAAATGTATAATCTATCAAAGGTCATTCTCATGTAATCAATAAAGGCTTTCTAAGAAAATATTTTACTCATTTAAAAATTCTCCTTCAAGCTTCATTTCTGACTCAAAAGCAAGATACACACAATTTGAGTATGAAAAACCAGACATTCAAAAAGCTAATTTTTAATACTTATTCTACAAGTTGCCACTCACCGAGTTAGAAAAAGGAAGCCTAGGAGTACAATTACCTTGAATTCTAGAGGAGAGGATTCTGAGGCCTATGAGCATGAACTAAGTTAGTTATTTCTTTGAATATAAGCGAGTCCATTTCTTTTTATCTTATCTTTACAATAGGCCTATTAATATTATAAAAATAAGAATCATGGGAAACATTTTGGGAATGAGACAGGAATAAAGACTACTATCTACCTTCTTTTAAAGGGGGCTTTGATAGAAACATAAATACAGATTTAGAAAACTATTAAAACTCAAGTTACAAAAGAGATGAAAAATTTGAATTGTCTGTATTGCTGTCATCTCTTCACCCATCCATTTTATAATAGCCTTATTGCAACTAGACATGGGGTGATGAATGCAGAAATGTCAGATAAAAAGGAACTTAGAAAGATAAAAGGCTAGAGGGTTAAAAAAAAAAAACCCACACAGCAGAGAAATGACTGCAGGATGCTTTTATTATCATTTTGTTTCCAAAAGCTGTCTGGATGCTAGTTGAAAGCTAGAATTCCATAAAGACAGAAACAATCCACAAAAGGACCCTGATGAGTCTGAAAAAATTATAATATGGAAAAAATTGGATAAAGCTACCACCAAAAATTTCTCTCTCTTTTAAATAAATCTCTAAACTGATACACCGCACAGTTTTTAAGGATCCCAAAGCCCTTTACCAGCAAGTAATTATCCTACCATTTCCTATTATATGAAACGCTTGGAAACACTGTGAGTCTAGTTCAGTAGGACCTTTCAAGTCCTATTATGTAAGAATATAGATTGTAACTTACTTGAGTGCCACAACCATCGATAAGAGACTGAGTGTTGCATGCTTCTGTTTTAACCACTCTCTCTTCCTCTCAAACCTGCCAGAGATAAGAAAAACTACACCATAGGGAATCTATTCTCTGTTGAAGCATCAATAGTATACACCAAAAACGTATCATCTCTTCTACTATAGAATACATTTGACTTAAACCAAATTGCATATGGAAGTATTTCTCACTGTTAAAAAAAAGAAAAGTTCTAAAAAACCAACACTGATTTGTTTTTAAGACTCTGCTCCTTCCAAATTTCCATTGAACCACGATAAGAATATTTAAATAGACTTTCCCTCCAATTGTACTTATTACACATGAAAATTATCTTATGTAACAAAGATGTCATGATTCCATTAATTTCCCAGGTGGCATAACAGAGCCTCTTGAAGAGAAACCTTTTATGTAAAAATTCACTGATTTGTAATAAAATAGAAGTTACCCCTGAGAGACTGAGTATTATTAGCTGAAGTAAAGGTTCAACAGTAAAGGAATACATCTCCTCTGCAAAATAAGAAAAAGAAGTCTTTCAAGCTTCTAAAGAATATGCAGGATTAAAAGAATGAAAGGTGGAAAAGAGGAAGGGGAAAAGAAACCAAGCTAGTGACAACAGTCTATGGATTATGGACTATCATCATTCCTATAATCCCACTTCTCAAAATAACTTCACTAAAAATTTAATTGTCCACTTTAGGATGCAAATTAAGACACTTGTCACAAATCCCCTCCACTATACCAAAACCTCCAGATGAAGAATCACAATGAAGGTGGTCATGATTGGGGTTGGTAAGATGGAATCAAAACTGTAAGTGAGTTGAGGTTTTTGTTTTATATTGATAGGTAAACTAAGTACACCTATTGTTCTTAATTACTGGTAACAAATAAACAAAATTAGAATGTACTCTTTCCAACCAAGGATTCAGAAAATAAATAAAATTTTAACAGAAGAATTTTTATCTCCAATCCAAAGTGGGAAAGGAAATACATAAAGGATGGAAAATAAGAGTTTTTTTTAAAGTATTAGAAGTAAGTTCTTATTTACATTTATTATAATAAATTAATTGAGCTAAAGTCACCCTTTATGAAGCATAAACTCACAAAATGAATTTTTTTCCTTATAAATCCAACAATATGTTATTCAGAAGGCTTAAATAATAAAGAAATAGACACAAAAAGCTAGACAAGGGATTAAAATATATGTTAAACAATATGTACAGGCAAAAATATAATTTAAGCTAAAAAAATTCCCATAAAAGATAAAGATGAGAATTTCATACTGAAAAAAGAAACATACTAATAACATATAATAATCTTGGATATATACTCCCAATAATGGGAACTCAAAATATGTAAAGTTAAACAAATAATTACCAGGAAATAAAAACTATTTCAGTTTTAGTAGAGATTCTAACACATCCATCCCAAAACTAAAAGATTAAATAAGCAAAGTCAGAAAGGACATGGGGATTAGAATTATATTAACAACTTTGACCTAATGAATGTACCAAAAATAAAATGTCCAGTAAACATAAAATGTATATTCTTTTTTGATACATAGAAAAATACTCAAAATCCATCATGAATCTGGTTAAAAAAATAATCTGATGAGGTTAGTATCACCATATTGCCAAAACCAAACAAACATTACAAAAAGGCCATAGACCAAGTTCTCTCATGAACACAAATGCAAAAATCTTCAACAAAATATTAGGAATTGAAGCCAAAAATGTGTAAAAATAATTATACAGTAGGACCAAATGTGATTTATCTAAGGTATGCAAAGCTGGTTCAACATTCAAAACCCAATTACAATAATTCATCACACCAACAGGCTAAAAAATATAAAATGATCATATCAATAAATGCAGAGAAAGCACTTGACAAAATCCAATCCTCGCTCATAATAAAAATCCTCAATGAACTAGGAATAGAGGGGATTTCCTCAACTTGTTAAAGATTATACAAAAACCCTACAGCTGGTGGGAGAAAAGATGGTGGTGTGAGAAGTGACACAGAAACCTACTCCCCAAATCACATAAACAAGAAAATACAGCAAATACAACTAATCCTGAAAAACCAGTCTAAAGACTGCAGAACAGACTGCCTACATCTGGAGAAAATTGAACACCTCAGAGAAAAGGGTAAAGTCCCAATGGCATGATCTGGAGGGACCAAAGCCCTGACCCAACCCCAGCCCACAAGCAGGAGGGAGGGAGTAGAAGCCCAGGACTGCTGAACACCAAGCCCTGGAGATCTGCTCCTGGAGCATGAACACACATTACATGGTGCTCTGGAGATTAGTGGGCTTGGAAAGCAAAGACAGGCAGAATACTTGGAAAGACTGAAATTTCAGCTGCTTGTGGAGACCAGGTTTACACAACCAGCACCCCTGAAACATGAGGAAGACAGGCAATTTGAAGGAATTCCCAGGGGCAAGGACACTAAAGGGGCAAATATTACACAAAGCTTACTGCTCAGGACAAAGCACAGGTAGACAAAACCTTCTTGGCACACATGGCCCAGCAGGTTGGAAACTCTCAGGAGCTTCAGGTGCTTCATTCACCTGGCTGGCAATGCAACCCCAAGGCCCCCCACTGCAGTACACAGCCTGCAGCTCCTTCCTCCCATCTGGTGTTGGTTCCACTCACCTGCCACCCCCACTATCACGCCAGGCCTGCCAGAGGATGGTCCCACCCATGGTATTTGCAGAGGAGTAGCACAGAGGCTGCTCCCTACACAAACAGTTCATTAAACCTGGAAGTGGAGGCAGGCACTACAGCCAGGAATGCAAGACACCCTCCCAGCCAAGCTCTTTCCTGCTGGCAGGTGCCAGTTCCACTCATCAATGACCCCTGCCACTGCTCTAGATACACAACATCTCAAGAGAGTAGAGATCTGGACACTAGAGGATGGCATCAACACAAAGTAATTATTCCATAGAAAACACTAAAAAAATGAAGAGGCAATGGATTTTAGCCTGAAAAAATCATAAGATCAAACACCAGAAAGAGGGCATAGTGAAACTGAAATCATCAATCTTCTTGATAAAGATTTCAAAATAAGTCATAAAGATGCTCACATAGCTACAGAAAAATATTCAGGATCTCAGGGAGGACTTCAAGAAAGAAATAGAAACTTTGAAAAATACACTATGAATAGAAACATACAATGGAAGGATTTAAAAGTAGATTAGATGAGGTAGAGGAGATGGTAAATGAAAAAGAAATTAGAGAACAGGAAAACAAGCTGAGGCACAGAGAGTAAATCAGATTGCTAGGAATGAAAGAATAATAAGAGAGCTGTGTGACCAAACCAAACAGAACAATATTAGCACTATAGGGGTACCAGAAGAAGAAGAGAAATAGGGATAGAAAATCTCTTTGAGGAAATAATTGTTGAAAACTTTCCCAATTAAGGGAAGGAAATAGTCACTCAGGTGATGGATGTTAAGAGATCTCCCAACACAAGGAACCCTAGGAAGACAACACCAAGACATATAATAATTAAAATGACAGAGATCAAGGACAAGGAGAGAATATTGAAAGCAGCCAGTGAAAAAAGATTACTTGTAAAGGAAACCCCAAAAAGCTATCAGCAGACTTCTCATGGAGAAACCTTACAGGACAGAAGAGAATGACAAGATATATTTAATGTAATGAAACAGACGATGTCCAAAACAATAACACTGTACATGGCAAGATTATCATTTAAATTTGAAGCAGGGATTAAACAATTTCCAGATAAGTAAAAGTTGAGGGAACTCACCACCCCCACTGTATCTTAAAGGGACCACTCTACATGCAAATGTTCCTAGGAAGAAATAACAGTCACCTGAGAAAATAAAACCACAGCAAAGGTAGAACACCAAATAATTACTTAGTGAATACACAATTAAATCAACTACTCACAAAGTTAGTTGAAGGATACAAAGAGCACGACATATAACATCTAATATATAAAGAGTGGAGGAAGAAGAAGAAGGAGGGAAGGAAAAAAAAGAACCTTTATATTGTATTTGATATAGAGCAAAAAATGATTTAAGATAGACAGTAAGGAAGCTATCCTTGATCATTTGAACAATAAATCTAAAGCCTATAATGCCAAAAAGTACATATCTATCGATAATTATCCTAAATGTAAATGGACTGAATGCACCAAGCAAAAGACATAGAGATGAAGAATGGATAAAAAAAAATAAGACCCATCTATATGCTGCCTACAAGAGACTCACTTTAAATTCAAAGACATACACAGACTAAAAGTGAAGGGCTGGAAAAAGATATTTCATACAAATAATAGGGAGAAAAAAGCAGGAGTAGCAGTACTTATATCACACAAAATAGATTTCAAAATGAGAAAACAACAAGAGACAAAGGACATTACATAATGATAAAGGTGTCAGTCCAACAAGAGGACATAATGATTATGAACATCTATGCACCCAATATAGGAGCACCCACAAAAGTGAAAAAAACACTAACAGAATTAAAGGAGGAAATAGAACACAATACATTCATTTTAGGAGACTTCAACCCACCACTCACTCCAACAGACAAATCAACCAGACAGAAAATAAGTAAGGAGACAGAGGAATTGAACAACACATTAGAACAGACAGACCTAACAGACATCTACAGAACTCGACACCCAAAAGCAGCAGGATACACATTCTTCTCAAGTGCACATGGAACATTTTCCAGAAAAGAGCACATACTAGACCACAAAAAGAGCCTCAGAATATTCAGAAGGACTGAAATTGTGCCAACCAGCTTCTCAGACCACAAAGGTATGAAACTAGAAATAAATTATGCAAAGAAAACAAAAAAGCCCACAAACACATGGAGGCTTAATAGCATTCCCCTACATATTCAATGGATCAATGACCAAATTGAAACAGAGATCAAGCAATATATGAAGACAAATGAAAACAACAACTCAACAGCCCAAATTCTGTGGGATATAGTGAAGGCCATCCTAGGAGGAAAGTATACAGCAATAAAGGGTTACTTCATGAAAGAAAAACTATCCCAAATGAACAGTCTAAAGTCACAGTTAATGAAGCAACAAAAAGAAGAAAAAATGAGGACCAAAGTCAGTAAAAAGGAAGGATAGAAGAAAGATCAGAGCACAAATAAATAAAATTGAGAAGATTAAAGCAATAGAAATAATCAAGGGCTGATTCTTTAAGAAAATAAACAAAATAGATAAACACCAAGCCAGACTTACCAAGAAAAAAAGAGAGTGACGACACATAAACATACTCAGAAATGAAAAAGGAGATATCACTACAGATACCATGGAAATACAGAGAATTATTAGAGAATACTATGAAAAATTATATGCCAATAAATTGGATAAGCTAGAAAAAATGGACAACTTTCTAGAAAAATGCAACTATCCAACACTGACCCCGGAAGAAACATAAAATCTGAACAAATTACTAGCATTGAAATTGAATTGTTAATCAAAACACTACCTAAGAAAAAAACCTTCATGGCTGAAATTTATCAAACATTTAAAAAAGTCCTAATACTCATCCTCCTTAAAGTATTCCAAAAAGTAAAAGAGGAGACACATTCAACTCATTCCAAACTCATTTGATGAGACAAGCATCACTATAATACAAAAAGCAGAAAAAGACAACACAAAAAATAAAATTACAGACCAATATACCTGATGAACATAGATGCAAAAACACTCAACAAAATATTAGTAAAACAAATTTAAAAACACACCGAAAAGATCACCCATCATGACCAAGTGGGATTCATTCCAGGGATGCAAAGATGGTACAATATTCCAAAACCCATCAACATCATCCACCACATCAATAAAAGGACAAAAACCACATGATCATCTCCATAGATGCTGAAAAAGCATTTGACAAAATTCAACATCCATTCATGATAAAAACTCTCAACAAAATGGGTATAGAGGGCAAGTACCTCAACATAATAAAGGCCATATATAACAAACTCACAGCCAAAATCATACTTAACAGTGAGAAGCTGAAAGCTTTTCCTCTAAGATCAGGAACAAAACAAGGATGGCCACTCTCCCTGTTTTTATTCAACATGGTACTGGAAGTCCTAGCCATGGCAATGAGACAACACAAAGAAATAAAAGGCATCCAGATTGGTAAGGAAGAAGTTAAACTGTCACTGTTTTCAGATGATACGATAATGTACATAGAAAACCCTAAAGAATCCATCCCAAAACTACTAGAACTAATAACTGAGTTCAGCAAAGTTGCAGGATACAAAATTAATACATAGGAATCTGTTCTATTCCTATATATACTAACAATGAGCTAGCAGAAAGAGAAATCAGGAAAACAACTCCATTTACAAATGCATCACAAAAACTTCCTAAGAATAAATTGAACCAAGGAGGTGAAAGACCTATACTCTGAAAACTACAAGACACTCATGAGAGAAATTAAAAAGACACCAATAAATGGAAACCTATCCCATGCTTATGGATAGGAAGAATTAATATTGTCAAAATGGCCATCCTGCCTAAAGCAATCTACAGAGTCAATGCAATCCCTACCAAAATATCAACATCATTCCTCAATGAACTAGAATAGTTCTAAAATTCCTATGGAACCATAAAAGACCCCAAATAGCCAAAGCAATCCTGATAAGGAAGAACAAAACTGGGGGAATTATACTCCCTAACTTCAAGCTCTACTAAAAAGCCACAGAACCAAAAAAATTTGGTAATGGAACAAAGACAGACCTATAGATCAGTGGAACACAACAGAGCCCAGATATAAATCCACACATATATGGCCAATTAGTATATGATAAAGGAGCCATGAATATACAAAAGGGAAAGACAGCCTCTTCAACTAATGGTGTTGGGAAAACTAGATAGCCAAATGTAAGATAATGAAACTGGATTATTGTCTAACTCCATATAGAAAAGAGAACTCAAAATGTATCAAAGATCTGAATGTAAGTCATGAAACCATAAAACTCTTAGAAGAAAACATAGGCAAAAGTCTCTTGAATATAACCCTGAGTAACTTTTTCCTGAACACATCTCCTTGGGCAAGGGAAACAAACTCAAAAATGAACAAGTGGGACTACATCAAAATAAAAAGCTTCTGTACAGCAAAGGACACCATGAGCAGAACAAAAAGGCATCCTACAGTATATATATATATATATATATATATATATACTCATCATGGTTTATCTGATAAGGGGCTAACATACAAAATATATAAAGAAGTCATACACTTCAACACTCAAAAAACAAATAACCTGATTAAAAAATGGGCAGAGGACCTGAACAGAAACTTCTCCGAAGAAGAAATACAAATGGCCAACAGGCACAAGAAAAGGTGCTCCACATTGGTAATCATCAGGAAAATACAAATTAAAACAACAATGAGATATCACATCACACCAGTTAGGTTGGCCAACATCCAACAGACAACCAACAACAAATATTGGTGAGGATGTGGAGAAAGGGGAACCCTACTACACTGCTGGTGGGAATGTAAGTTAGTTCAACTGCTGAGGAAAGCAATATGGAGGTTCCTCAAAAAAATTCAACACAGGAATATCATTTGACCCAGTATTTCCACTCCTAGGAATTTACCCAAAGAAAACAAGACCCCAGATTCAAAAATACACATGCACCTCTATGTATCTCAGCACCATTTACAATAGCCAAGACATGGAAACAACCTAAGTGTCCATCAATACATGAATAGACAAGGAAGCGTTGGTACATATACACAATGGAATATTATTCAGCCATAAAAAGAAAAAAATCCTCTCATTTACAACAACATGGGTGGAACTAGAGGGTATTATGCTCAGTGAAATATGCTAGGAGGAGAAAGATAAGTACCAAATGATTTCACTCATTTATGGAGTATAAAAACAAAACTGAAGGAACAAAACAGCAGCAGATTTACAAACTCCAAGAAAGGGACTAGAGGTTACCAAAGGGGAAGATGGGTGGGAAGGTAGTGAGAAGAGGTTTAAGGGGCACTATAATTAGCAATCACAATACAGATAAGTCACAGGGAAGGCAGTACAGCAAGAAGTACATGGCAGTACATGAAGAAGACAAGCAATGACTATAGCATCTTACTATGCTGATAGACAGTGACTGCAGTGGGGAGCGAGGTGGAGACTGGGTGAATGTTAAAACCACAATGTTGTTCATGTGAAACCTTCAAAAGATTGTATATCAATGATTCTTATATGAAAAAAAAATAGTCAACTAAAAAAATATATATCCTTACAGCTAACATACTTAGTGGTGAGAAACTCAGAGCTTTCCTACCAAGATCAGGAACAAAGCAACGATGTTCTCTCTCACCACTCCTATTCATCACTGCAGTGGAAATCCTTGCTAATGCAATCAAACAACAGGAAATAAAAAGAATACAGACTGGCAAAGAAGAAATAAAACTTTCTTTGCAGATGATATATATTTATTTATGCAGAAAATCTGGAACAATTGACAATGAAATTTCTGGAACTAATAAGTGATCATAGCAAGGATAAAGGATAAAAAGTTAGTATGACAGTCAACCATTTCCTTATATACCACCAAAGACAAGTGGAATTTGAAATTAAAAGCATAATAACGTTTATATTAGCACCCAAAAATGGTTAGTTAGATATAAGCTAACAAAATTGTACAACTCAAATGAAAAAAAAAACGAAAATAAAAACTTAAAAAATAAATGGAGAGATATTTCATGTTCATGGATAGGAAGACTCAATATTGTCAAAATGTCAGTTCTTCCCAACTTCATCTATAGATTCAATGCAATCCTAATAAAATTCTCTACAAGTAACTTTGTAATTATTGACAGACTGAGACTCAAGTTTCTATGGAATGGCAAAAGACTCAGAATAGTCAATACCATTCTGAAGGAGAAAAAGTTGGAGGACTGACACTACTCAACTCAAAGATCACTATAAAGCTACAGTAATCAAGACAGTGTAGTATTGGTGTAAGAATAGACAAATCCATCAAAGGAATGGAATAGAGAGGCCAGAAATACAGCCACATAAATATCTCAACTGATCTTTAACAAAAGAACAATACAGGAAAGGCAATACAATGAAGCAAAGATGTCTTTTTAACAAATGGTGTTGGAATAACTGGACGTTCATGTGCAAAAAAGAATACAGACCCAGACACTACACATTTCACAAAAATTAACTCAGTATCATAGGCCTAAATGCCAAATGCAAATATGAAACTCTTAAAAGATAACATAGGAGAAAACCTAGATGATGTTGGGTATTGTGATGAATTTTTTTAGGCACAACACCAAGGGCACAATCCACAAAGGAAAAAATGATCAGGTGGACTTCATAAAGATTAAAAACTTCTGCTCTGTGAAAGACACTATAAAGAGAATGAAAAGACAATGTGCAGACTAGAACATATTTGCGAAAGACACATCTGAAACAGAACTTTTATCCAAAATATAAAGAACTCAAAAAACCCAACAATAATAGAAGCAACAACCACATTAAAATGATCCAACGACCTTAACAGACACCTCACCAAAGAAGATATACAAATGTAAATGACTATGTGAAATGATGCTCTGCATCATATGTCATCAAGGATATGCAAATTAAAATGAGATACCACTACACACATATTAGGAAGATCAAAATCTGGAATACTGACAGCACTAATTGCTGGTGATGATTTAGACTAACAGGAACTCTCATTGCTGGATGGAATGCAAAATGGTATAGTCACTTTGGAAGACTGTTAGGCTGTTTTCATACAAAATTAAACATATTCTTAACATATGATCTGGCAATTTGCTCATTGGTATTTACTCAAAGGAGGTGAAAATTTATATCTACACAAAAACCTGGTTGTGGATGTTTGTACCAGCTTTATTCATAATTACCAAAACTTGGAAGCAACCAAGATGTTCTTCAGTAGGTGAATGGATAAATTACTTAGAATATTACTCATCACTAAAAGAAAGTGAACTATTAAACAATGGACACATGGAGGGATCTTAATGCATATTACTAAGTTAAAAAAGTTAGTCTAAATAGGCTACATATTATATGATTCCAATGATATGACATTTCTGGTAAAGGAAAAACTATGGACACAGTAGAAACATTAGTAGTGGAAGAACTGAAAGAACAAAACAACAGTAGAGTGACAGACACTGAGAAGTGACTGGTGGTTATCATGGGGGAGAAGTTGGAGTGGTTGGATGGGGTGGGTGAATGGGATAAAGAGGCACAAAATCTCAATCATGATGTAAGTTGGTAACGGGGATAAAAGTGCAGCACAGAGAATATAGTCAATCGTTCTGTAACATCTTTTTATGTTTACAGATAGTAACTGCTCTAGTTGAATCAGTGTGTTGTATAATATTGTATTTTAGCTATACTTCAATAAAAAAGAAAAGAATAAAAGGAGAATCAATAGAGGAACTACAAATATCAATAACAATGTAGCAATATAATATCATGAACATCATCCCAAAAGAAACCCAGCAAAGTTTATCCATCAGTTATTATAATCTAGAGAGTAATATATCAGTCATGATAATAAAATGTATACAGTAACTAGGAATTAACCTAAAAAAGCTTTACAAAGCCATTCTGGAAAACATGTAAACATCTTTAAATAACATTATTAATAGATATCCAAATATGCCAAAATAGGTAGAACTATATACCTTACATATGAATGAGTGAATGGGTGTGCAGAAAACTTCTTTTATTCATTCAGCAACTATCTATTGAGTTCCTGCTATGTCCGTCATCTAGGTTATAGTATTACAGCAGTGAAAAAGAAAACAAATGAAAATTCATAACCTTACAGAGTATATATAAGTATATAATTAAAGGAAGCCTATAATAACATTGTAAGTATATCAATTTCTACCAAATTCACCTACTCATTCAATAGCAAAAGCATTGAGAATATTTTGAGTTTAAAGGAATTTATCACAGGACTATATTGTGGCAGTTTGTATTCTACACAAATGGTATCCTTTGGACTTGTCCAAGGTGGCAGTCATAATTTGCCAGTTTAAAATTAATAAGAATATAATTCTAAGAATAACTATGATAATCCTAAGAGTAGAGCAAATATTGGAGATTCATTCATCAAGATATAAGCTATTTTACAAAGTCATAGTAATTAAGGCAGTGTTATTGGAACCATATATGTACTAAAGTCCATGCATATATAACATATAATTTGTACCAATGCATCTTATATTCATAATTCAGATGACATTAAAAATTGGAAGGGATTGTGGGATTATTAATTATTACAGTCATTTAAGGATACAATTTGGTAGACTTGTGAAACCAAGAATATGCACACCCTGCGCCCTATTGTACTTCTAGCTTTAAACCCTCAGAGAAGCTTTTACAACTGAATAGAGAGGTACAACCATGCTCTTTGTAGCACTGTTTGTAATAACAAAAAATTGGAAGCATCTTTAAATATCTAGGTAACATAAAAAATTGAATTAAATATGACTGAATGCTAAAATTACATGTATCAACATGAATAGATCTCAGAAAAAATTTGTAAAAAATATCAAAAGTAGAAGACATACATCAAAATGTCACTGTATAAAACTGCTAAATACAAAACACATATTAAATATATTATAAACACAAAAATATACAATATATTATGTATTTTATGATATCCACTTATATGAAAATAAAGACACAAGATAGATACACATGGAAAGTATATGAGTGGGAGACGTTATTGGGAAATGTATTTTTTTAATTTAAAGAAGAAATACAAATAAAATCTATTAAATTCATGAATGGGTTTTTAAGTGATATTTTGGCACTGAAAATCAAGTAAGGAGCAAGATTTCAACTTGGAGTGCTACACAGCAGAACAGAAACCAAATATGAGGAAGAAACTAAGAAGCAGAGGATTCCACCCATCTTAGTCCTCCCTCATTCTCCCTACACAATGAATAAACAGAAATACGGATGGAGGCTATGGACTTCCACAGACTGTGAAATTGCAGAATTCAAGTCACCACTGTCTTCTAGATAACACAGGGCTACAGCAGCTCCCAACTGACATCTCACTTATGTTCATAGCACTCAACATTTTTTTTAAGAGCAAGGGCTGGATCTTTATTTAGTTAATTTCATCAACTCACAATATGTTTCTTATTTATGATACTATACTAGAAGATGATAGGACAGAGATGTCTTTTTAACTGTATTTGTAGAATGCTCACAATAGCCTTGCACATCCAAAGTACTCGTCACACTAGGAGAAGTTAAATTGACTAGCCTAATATCACAGAGTTAATAAGGAGACTGAAAATGAGAAGTTGAAATACTGAAAGTTCTGGACAATTTAGATCAATGTTAAGGATAAGATCAGAAGAACAAATTCACAGCAATATTCTCTAAACAAAAAAAAAAAGAATACACAATATTTATAGAAGTAGACATGCTGAATGATGTGAATATGAAAATCTGATGTTCGATGGAGACAAAAAGTAGTAGGTCACAATAGAAATAAAGAAAGACTATAAATATGTGGCTAACACATTTCCGTTAGGTGACCTATTTTCTTCTATCTCTATTGCAAACGGTTTGACCTCACAGGGGTGTCTCCTCATAATCGACCTATCAGCACTTGGGCAGTTTCCAGCCCAAGGCCTGGATCAGAGAGGTCTTTTCTAAGTCAGACACCAGTGTTCTTGTACCGTGAGCCACAGCTTTGAGGTCACCGTGGTGACCTTGTTTGGGCAGGAATAATTACATTTTCGGTGCCAGCGATAATTATTCAATTAATCATCTAATTGTTAAGTGATCCAAATTTGGGATGTTTAGTAATATGTGACATTATTTTTCGCCTTTCCTCCAGGACTTTGGAAACTATGAATTTATTCGTGAGTTCCTGAGCACCGTTTGACAATGAACAGCACTTTCAGCATGGGCAGACTCTGCAGCGGCACTTCTATCCTTTGGATAGAAAATACAAAATGTTATTCTCATTGCCAGAACTCAGAACTTCCCAGAGCCACAAGCAGAAATGTGAAGATTATTGTTCTCCAAGAAAGACATGAATATAACCACAGGCCAACGCCATCATTAGCCACCCATTCAATACTCCAGTAATGACTGAAGGGCAGAGGGAAGCGTCAATCTCCTGGGAGCGTCCAGGCTGGCTCACGACAGCATGACAGTAACAGCATTATTGCAGTCAGCCATAAATCATCACCATTACTGCACTTCCTTCCAAAAACTCTGTTCCCAAGGCTCAAGGGCCTGCCAGTGAGTCTACCTTGCTATTTAACACTGTCATTTTCATTCAATTTCTGAAGGAGGTTATATTCGAATAAGGATGAAAAATTTACTTTAACTTCCTTACCCATAAACTTGGTGTCTTTAAAGTGATTATTCTAAGTCAGGATTTTTCATATTTTTACTTTCAAAGGATTTTCATTTACTTTCTTTCCTATGTTTGACTTCTTATCTTCATGCTCTGGGGCCCAAACTGAAAAGAAACTTTACTTCTGAGGAATATACATGGGATAGATAGGATCTGAATTTGAGTGTAGGGTATTTCCTTAATTGAAATAACTTTTTTTTTAAGTGCAAAAAAGGAGAAACAAAAAGTCCTCTATGATTTTTCACCTTTTCAGAGGTGAAAAGTGTGGTAATTCGTGAGCAATAAACACACCTTATTTTTCTGCTGAGATCATTCAAAGGTGATAGGAAAACTGATGGCTTCATGGATGGTGATTCTGAAATTGTTTATTCTGAGGAAAAAGAAAATACATGATGGCTTGGTGGAGTCCCTAAAGTTGTTACTTTGGCCCTAGACAAATACATATATAAGGAAAAGTCTATAATAAATAAAGTTGACGGAAAAGCAGTTATTGAAAAGCAGTATTAACAAATAGGAGAGATTCCTGTGACTGATTTATGTGAAAGTAAGGACTAGTACTCCAACCATTACATTATTTAATAAGGTTCACTGGTTGATTTTCAAAAGAAGCTATTTAACTAATTGCAAGATGGAGTTTTTAAATTACTGGTTCAAATCAGAATAGGAAGTCTGAGAACTTTGTGAAATATGGCTAGAGTAGTAGATATTACTATGCATATTTTATAAGCAAGAATGTAAAAGTATAACATGCTCCTAATAAGAAGGTATTTCTATTCTTATCAAGAAGAACATTTTTAAATTAGAAACAAATAAAAATAAAACGTTATGATGCCAACGAAGTAATATGTAGTATAACTTTGAGCAACTGATAAGAATGTAAGAAATAACACTCTCTGAAATAAAGCCCAAACATTTAGTCATGTAACTCAGAAGGACAAATAAGACTAACTAGTACTTTGAATTTGTATTCCCTTGTGGGTTTCCTAAAAGTTATTTGTCATTTTACCATACATTTTGCTTATAAATAAATCTTATCACAGTAATGTCTCTTAGAAATCCTAAAAGTAGGCTTAAATTGTAAACTTGTTCTTCAATTAATAAAAGGTGAACTAATTTTTATGGGATAGGACATTAAGTTTAAACTAAATGTGGGAGAGGGAGTCATGTAAGAGAGACATCTAGTTCAAGAAGGAAGAAAGAATAAATATGTTTGCTTCCTTTCCTTCTCAAAAATCCACTGAAATGACAGAAAACATAACAAAAATTGATACATATCGTCTTAAAAAATGATTACCCAGACAAGAAATCACGAGAACTTTCTGGGAGAGACAGAGCATCTGGCATCAGCTAGATAGAGAAATGAGAGCCCAGAAAACTATAGGCCAAAGACAGAAAAGATCTGAAGAAACTAAGAGCCATTCGTTCCAATAGAATTCTGGATTAACTTCACACAATCAACAAGTACAGAAGGTGGAAGCAGATTGTGGGAAATTAGTGATTGTACCAATGGAAATTTTGAACAAGTAGTCACTTCTGTATGGGAGATGACTGGAGATGGGAACTGCCATTTGGCCCTAGACAAATACATAAGGAAAAGTCTATAATAAATAAAGTTGACAGAAAAGCAGTTATTGAAAGCAGTGTTAATGAATAGAAGATATTCCTATGACTGATTTATGTGAAAGTAAGGACTAGTACTCTAACCATTACATTTATTTAATAAGACTCACTGGTTGATTTTCAAAAGAATCTATTTAACTAACTGCAACATGGAATTCAAATAAGAAAAAACTAAACTGTAAGTTTAATGAAATAGGAAACCTTGAGATTACTAGATGTGAACATCATACAGAATTTTTAGCATGTTACAAAGATCAAGATTGTAATCATGAGTTAAGAAAAGCACTAGGTCACCATGGTGGCATAACTTTCAAGGGTTCACCCTTTCATTGTGATGGCTGAAGAATACTATAGCTTGAAATACATGGCTAAATCCATGGTGTATTATTTAGTCTTCACTTAGAGGCAAATAACAAAATCCTACTCACAGCAGGCTAAGTGAAAAAACATTAAATCATCTCACACAATGAGAAATTTTAAGCAGGCAATTCAAGAGCTAATGCAGAAGCTCAATGACTCAAAGTGATAATTTTATATACCAACTTACATTACAATTCAAATATATGAGGACACTATTACATAAAAGTAACAGATCATCAAGAAAACAAATACCTTTACCACTTAGTTAAGATCTACATCAACTCAGCTATACATCTTCTGCCTCTTGTTAGACAATTTATCAACTTTTGTTAAATTTGTGCATGCCAATTTCTGGAATTTTAAAATGTGAAAGAATTTTTGACCTTATAAAGAAAGAAAAACATAAATGAATAAATGTGGCACATTATAGCTGAGTTCAAAATGATATTTTCAAATATTCAAGGCCATTCATACACTCTATCTAAAAAAGTTTATTCCTGGACAAACTCCAGTTAAAAACAGGACAAAACATAAAACAACCTCAATTGAAAAGACAAACATGGGATCTAAGAAATGGTGATATCACCTAATTTGTCAGTCTGCTTAGGTTTCCGTAACAAAATATAGACTGACTGACCGCCTTAAACAGAACAAATTTATTTTCTCGCAGTTCTGGAGGTCGGAAATCCCAAGACGCCAGCATGGCCGATTTCTGGTGAGAACTCTCTTCCTGGTTAGTAGATGGCCACAATCTCACTATGTGTGCACACAACCTTGTCTTTGTATACACATGGAGAGACAGAGAGTGAGCTCACTGTGGTCTCTTATAAGGATGCTATCTGATTAATATTCCACCTCTAAGGTCTCATTTAACCTTCATTACTTCCTAAAGGTTCTATTTTCAAATATAGTCATATTGGGAGTTAGAGCTTCAACATATGAACTGGGGTAGGGGTAAGAGGGGGCATGATTCAGTTCATAGAACTTAAGGTAGGTAATAAAAAAATCTCAATATGAAAGCTGTATCAAGAGTTTTTTAAATTACTGGTTCAAATCAGAATAGGAAGTCTAAGAACTTTGTGAAATATGACTACAGTAGATATTACTATGCAGATTTTATAAGCAAGAATGTATAAAGTGTAACATGCTCCTAATGAGAAGGTATTCCTATTCTTACCAACAAGGAGAAAGTTTTTTCATTACAAACAAATAAAAATAAAAAGTTATGATGCCAACAAAGTAATATGTAGTATGACTTTGAGCAACTGATAAGAATATAAGAAATAATACTCTCTGAAATAAAGCCCAAACATTTAGTCATGTAACTCAGAAGGACAAATAAGACTAACTAGTACTTCAAATTTGTATTCCCCTGTGGGTTTCCTAAAAGTTATTTGTCACTTTACCATACATTTTGCTTATAAATCAATCTTATCACAGTAATGTCTCTTAGAAATCCTAAAAGTAGGCTTAAACTGTAAATTTGTTCTTCAATTAATAAAAGGTCAACTGATTTTTATGGGATAGGACATCAAGTTTTACTATCTGGAAACTTTATGTTCTCTAAGAAATTTGAAGTTAAAGATGAAGTAGCTCAGGGAAGCTATGACTTGGTCATGGCTCTAAATCAGTTCTGAACTAGGAACAAGACAGAATTAAAAGAAATGAGAAAGAGAGAGAGCATTAGACTAAATGATTTCCACTTTGGAAACAACTGAACAGATCATAATCTAATCTCAAAATTTTTGAATATTAGTCACTTAATAAATAAAATATATTTGCCTTAGATGCTCTTAATACTTTGAAAAATATAGGGATACCTTTTCTCACCAATTTTGTTTGTTTTGGCTTTAATATTTCCCAGAAACAATTTGGATTATTTATAGCAAAAAGTGTGGGTGAAGAAAGTAGCCAACTTCAGTGCCTGAGATTTACCCTAATTAAATAATAATAACAGCAATGACATTTGCTGAGCACAGACTATATGACAGAGACCACTCTGAACATACTCATTAGCTTATTTAATTCTCCCAGAACTGTGACACTGGTATAACTACCCTCATCATACAGATGAAAAAAATGAGACATAAAAAGTTTGTCACTTGCCCAGGTCACTCAGAGCAAGTGGGAGGGCAGGGAGTCCAATCCAGGCAGGGACTCCTGAGGCCATCCCTAAACTCCCGCACTAAGCTGTCCCTCACAGGACAACAAAGGGTGATCAATACTTGCTCTGTGAGGAATCAAGAACCATGCGACAGCAAGGGGAGGCTGTTTTTAGTTTACAACTTGTTTATTAAAAGATACAAAGCTTCTCTGTGTGAATAAAGTTGCTATTCACACAAAATTGGCTAACACTGGAAGGATTTTACAGTTTGCAGAGCACTATTGCATGTTAAAATTTACTTAATGGGCCTCAAAATTAGGAAGGGTCAGTAGTATCACTATTTTGTAGCTGAGGAATATGAGCACCCAAGGGCAGAGATGACTCAACTGATCAGAACAGAATCAGAACAAAAGCAGGCTTTCTAAGATGGATCCAATGTTCTTTGCATAATCTTTTCCAAGAGGAATGCCAACTTAAAAGATGAAACAAATCTTTAAAGTTCATCTTTGAGAAATGCCAGGAAGAAGTGTGAAATTCCTTTTTATTTGTTGATGTGATACATTTCCCCTCATCTTGCTCTCCACTCCAGTTCCCACCACCCACACATGCTCTCACCAGGCACCTCTCTACTGTGTTCAACATAGGTCCTTAAAGTGGCACCTTGCCTTATAAAATGGTGTATGGAAATAAACTTCTTGTATTTCTCTTCTACTACTCACAACACTGCTGATGGCTCACAGAAGTCATGGAAATGCTTACATTTACTGTTTTTTTTTTAAATGTAATAAAGGATATAGATGAACAGCCAGATGAAGAGGTACCAGAAGGGTCCCAAATACAGAAGCTTTTGTCCCTGTGGAGTTGGACTACACTACCCTTCCAACACGAGGGTGTATGGGAAGTCCTAACTCCATAGTTGAGGGATTTTTATGAAGACTTTATCACATATGCATGACCAATTATTAATTCAATATCCAGCCCCTCTTCCCTCCCCAGAGAATGAGTACTGGGGCTCAAAGTTCCAGCTCCTAATCATGGCATGGTCTTTCTGAAGGCCAGCCCCCAGCCTGAAGTCATCCAGGAATCCACCAAGAGTAGCCTCATTAAAACATAACACACTGCTATCACCTAGGAAATTCTAAGGGATTTGGGACCTCTCTGTCAGGAGCTGTGGTCAAAGACCAGATTTTAGAAGAAAAAATGCTCACAGCACATTTATCACTTAGGAAACTACAAAGGTTTTAGGAGCTGAAGACAAAGACCAAATACATTTCTTATTATAAGTGACATTATCACAAATGGGTTTATATCCCATGCATTACTTTGTAAAAATGGCATTATGCTGTGCCTCTTACTCTGTTTCCTTACCTTTACTTTGTCAATACCACATTTGAGATTTGCATGTACATCTAGTTCACTGTTTCTAATCGTATGATTTTCCTTACTATGCAGCCACCACAGTTTTCTTACTTATTCTCTTAGTGACAGAAACCTATACTGCCTTCATCTCTCCACTATCAAAAACAATGGCCTGACAAAAACCCATTAACAACTTCCTTAGTGGCCTGTGAAAAAAATGTACTGCTATATATCCATGGGGTTGGAGGGGTCATAAATTTTCCATATTCTTAATTTCACTAAGGACTGGCAGTCTGCTTCTCAGAAAAAAATAAAAAGTACCATTTACAGTCCCAAGCAGAGTATAAAAATTAGTCTCCCACATCATCTCCAGCCTTGGTAGCATGCTTCTCTCTAATTATGATTAATCTACGTAAAATTGTATTTTAGTGAGCTAAATTTCCATTTCTTGGATTACTACTTTATATACTCATTGGCAAATCAGGCTTTGTGTTATGTAAATTATTAATTTATACCTTTACCTATTTTTCCATTTGATTTCTTCCCTTTTTCTTGTTTTTAAAGAACTCACTCTATATTCCAGAAATTGATCCCTTCTTGATTTTACAAAATTCAAGTATTGTCTTCCAAGCAGGCATTGATCACCTTACTTTCTCCATGGCATCATCACTGAGCAAAAATTTTTCATTCCAATGTAACCATATCTAGCCATTTACCATCTTACAATCTGTACTTCTGGAATCTCATTTAAAAGACTTTCTCCTCCCCTAGATTACAAAATATTCCCCATTTTCTTCTATCAGTGATATTTAACCTTTCATCATAATATCTTTAATGCATCAAATCTATTGTTAGATTGATAAAACAGGTATCAGCTTTATTTTTCTCTATATAAGAAGCCGGATTTTTCTAATGCCTGACATGAACTGTCCCTTTCCCTTGCTTTGCAGTCATTTTTTATTATGTATCATATTCCCAGAATACCAGCAGATTTTATAAGAGGGCCTCCTAATGGTAAATGGTTTTCATTGAGACACTAGCTTCAGTTATTGAATCATATATAAAGGAAATTAATTAGCCTGTGTTCCTCTTACCTTGCTGGAGATTCAACTTTATATTATGAGAACTGCATATTATCATGTGTTTAATTAATAGGTGCCTGCTCCACTCTTCAAAGTCACTCATCTTTTCAAACCTCCAGACTCCTCCTTCAAAGGAGCTTACCCTTAGAAAACACTGGTCTACCTAGCCTCCATGTCAGGGCTGCCTAAAACCCTATAGATTTACTGGCAGAGCTCGCCACTAACTTGCTCTGCCTAAGCAAAACACTGGTCTTTCTGAGGAGCTAGATTATGAGACTCATTTTAAGAGACGCATGAAGTGACAGTCAAAAATGTTATGCAGCACACATAATAACATATAGGTAATCAAATCTCATGCTTCAAGAAATAAAGTAATTACTGTAGGATTTAGGAACCAGAGCCTCTCTCTTCCATAAATAGCATTGTCCAAATCACTGGGGACTTTGTGTACAAATGTATATGTGTTTAAGTATGAATGTTTATGTGTTTGTGTGAGGGAAAGAGACAAATCATGTGTATTAATAAAGGCCTTGGAGTGAGACACATACGCTCTTCCTCCTAAACTACTGGTGCCAGTAGAAGAAATTAGAGCCTAGAATACACAGAGTTAAATTCTACACAGGTAAAATAAATGTCAGATTTTGAGTGTTCATCCATGCCACATTGCTCACCAGAGAATAATCTCCCCTGAGAACATGCCCAGGTTAAAAATGCCAACCCACATTCATAAAAGAGACTGCTCCTAGAATTCCTCTTGCAAAATTTCTCCCTCTTGTGGTTTGGATACATTTGACAGGTTGGGAGGAAATGTAATGTTTTGCACAGTATCACCACTGCATAGAATTCTATAAAAAAAAAAAACGTTCTTTGCCAGTATTTTCCCCATAATACAAAACTACTTCATTTAATGCTAATTAAGTTATATATCAGAACTACTTAAATAACAAAACCCCTTTTTGGTGGGATTATTCTGAACTCAGATGCTAACACTCTCAATGCCTCACACCACCATAGTTTGGGCTAGCAACAACCCATGCAGAAGAAAACACAGACATCTTTGACTTAATTTTAAAAAGTTTAATGAAAATCATATTTATCTAAAAAAGGGCTATAGGACAACTTAAAACTTAAATGAGTTTTCTTTGCTTTGGGATTACATTATATGAACTCAGTGTACACTGATATATATCTTTCCCACTAGATTACAAACTCCTTGAAAGCCAGGCATATGCTTTCTTCACCTTAACATACTCAGTACCTGACATGCTATAATCAATAAATTAAACTGTTTTTCAATTTGACTATTAATATTGATCAGAAGCTCTGAGTGTCAGTTAGATAGTTTACTGATGATTAAGAAAATGGAGACTACAAACTAACTACTACTTTATAAAGACAGTTTCTTGAGAGAGTCAGTCAACAGAAGACTTAATTTTTTTAAGTTGGGAATCATGCAATTATACTGATCGTTGCATATCTCCAACTTGGGATTTCCCCAGTGTGAGAATGTTGAGTTGAATGCCACAGGACATAAAGTGGAATTAAGAGTAAAACTATAACAAACATTGTTCTTCAAATAGGTGGTACTGTTTTCTTAGTAATTCATCTTTAATGTAGTTATGAAGATTTGTTTAGACATTGTGAGGTGATGATGGAATAAGAAAATAATATGCAATCCTGGGTAGAACTAACTGCACCTAGAAATATTTCACCAGGAATTACATCTGTTTTTTATTGTCATCAATATACTGTTAGACTTCTTAATATTCAGGGAAATTTGAATGCACATGGGGCAGCCCAGGTGAGACGGAAATGACAAACAAATATGCTAGGGTCACTATCATAAATAAATTAATTCCAGAAGAAATGAAGTATAATATGCAGTGGAAAAATCACTTCATTCATGGACAGTCTCATAGACAGGAATCTAACCTTATGCAATAGCTTGCTTGTGTGTGCATACACTCTCTCTTTCCACACACACACACACACACACACACACACACACACACACACACACACTTGAACCTCTTTGCTTCTGTTCTAAAAATATTTACTCAAGGTTAGGAGAGTAGAACCCATGTAGAAAAAAAAACAATGTTAATTTGCTAATTTCAGCTGCCAGGCATTTAAAAATTCCAAAAGGAGCAATCAACTGGCTAGAACATCTTCATTATTTTGGAAGCAGTTTTCTTCACAATTCTTCAAAAAAGAGAACACAATAACTGGATTATGGAAGCAGGTCAACAAACATTAAAGACATAAGATCAAAGTTGGCAAAAGCTCTCATTCCTTAGCAGTGTATCCTCCCTTTACCTGGATTCCTAAAAACATAACATTGTTTGCCAGAGAACAAAGTTGGGAGGGGTGCATGCATAGGTAAAAGGAGGGAGGGTCCTTTTCCCAAAACCATGACCACTTTCTACCCTTTCCTACCTGCTCTCAGCAAATCTAATCCAGAAAGAATTTCCTCCAAGCTCAGACTTTTGGATATTTAACCTTTGTTGGATAAATTATTTTCTCTCTCCAGATGTAGGCTTAAAAATCTGACCAAATGAGGAGCATAAATATGGTTATTACTAGTCTTTGCATACAAGAATTTAGAGGAAAATGCTAAATAGAAGATTTTTAAGAGCTAGGGTGTCAACCTGATGGCATTTACTCTTTTTCAAAACCTCACTAGTATTTTTATGGAAAAACATAAAAACATTATCTTTGAGATGACTATGTTACGACATGAACTGTTCAGCTCACATCTTGATCTCTTTATATTCTGGCCAAGAAAGGAAAGACAGCCTGCATAAAACAGGCATTCAATAAATTATGTTAACTACGGAAGGGTGGAAAATCGGGTCATACCACAACACAGCATTTTAAAGGACTAACTGAAGATAATGCTATACAAAACTTATTCTCTTGTTGGTGCAAACATACTGACTGAAGTAAAGCATTCACAACCCTCATGAGGGTGGATTTACCTAAGTTTTCAAACTCACACCATATTTTCCTTATAAGCAGAGACCATATTTTCCTTATAAGCAGAAACAGACCACACCTGACTCAGGAATTTGGTACAAGTTCCTGATGGGACAGGCAGTATAGCAAATGTTATTAGAATGCTTAGGACATTTCAGTTGTGAAACTGCAAGGAGAAATTGGGACAGTTCTTCAAAGTCTGGGATATATGATCTCTGTAATGACAAAGTTACAAGCAAAGGCAAAGAGAAACAAAAGAAAAAGGGAATATCAGAGTCAGACAAACTGACTAGGAAAATAATATTAATTTAAATTGAAAGCTTTGAAACATTAATATTTAGTTACAGAAAGTCTTCTAATGTACTGAAAAGGTGTTGCCTTGAGAAACCTGCAATTAATGAAATCAATTACTGAAATACCTCATGTGCCGGAAATGGGCAGAGGGATTTTTATCTAGGAAGACTAACAAAGTTTTATGGATGAAGCATTTGTCTAACTAATCCATGAAAGCAAGGCTGTGTCACCTAGAGAAGAAAAGATTATTGGCTAATGACAGAAAGTAAACTAGGTAAAACAAGGCTTAATGTGGGATTTGCACATTCCCAAACCAAATAGACCTTTTCTCCCTGCCCTTTCTCCCAGCAAAAAATAAGCAAATAGAAAAATAAATTCTTAAAGAATGGCACCCTAGCAGGCTTGCTTGTGTGTAAGCAGCCTCAGAACTGCTGGCCATCAATGTCATTTCAGTCATTCCGCCAATATATGCCTTCTCTACCTCACACTGATTGGAAGGGTTTTCTAATTTCAGTCTCCAGTTAGTATGCTCATTCAGGCATCCTCCTTCCATACGCGAGTTCTTCCTTATTACAAGGTCACTTTCACCCCTACGTCTCTGCCTTCTATTCGAATGTGAAATATCCAGGTGTTCTGGATTATTAAAACATACACACAGCTTACCTTGCTTGAGAAAGATTATATTCATTTTTCATGGAGTTTTACATCTCATAATAAGCTACTTGTGTGATGATCCATTTTCGTTTTTAATTAGGATGTCCTCTGAATTCCCTTTTTGCTCCTGCAAAAAAAAAAAATTAATTAAGAAATATCTTTGTAAAGCTCAGAAACAATTAAAATGCAATTCTTGTAGGGGTGTTATCGAACCGAGAGAATCTGGAATTAGTTGTTCGTTGTTATCATAATCAAAGCCAAACTCACTCTAAATGTAAAACATGTCTGATAAGCCTTATTACATAAAGTTAAAATAGTGTTTTTAAGAAAGAAAAGGGGTCTAAGGAATCTGGCTGTGGGTATCTAGCATCAGCTTAACAGAGTGCCTATTATCAATG
This sequence comes from Manis javanica, assembly GCF_040802235.1. Lineage (NCBI taxonomy): Eukaryota > Metazoa > Chordata > Mammalia > Pholidota > Manidae > Manis > Manis javanica. The sequence continues at coordinate 119,837,404 of NC_133160.1, read as the reverse complement.
AGTGATTATGGTAAGGGCTGTCTTGGAAGGGAGCAAATCCCGAGAAGTAATTGGATTTGCTAAATCCAGACCTGCTTTGGCTTTGGTTCCGGCACCTGCAACAAAAAAGGACAGCTGTTCTGGACACCCACCAAGTAAATACTATTAAGCTCATTAACACAAACCTTTTGGCCATGATCAAGTAAAGTATCAGCTTAATCCATTATATGTTTTCTGTCAAGGGACTTGGGCTTACCCTGTTACTTAGAGAGGTTGTGGGGGTAGGATTTGGCAAGCCAACAAAATCTTTTCTGTCTTTATCACCTTTGAGCTTTATTTATGATCCAAGTGAAATGGCATGATAATGTTAATGATAATAATACCTCGGATGGATAAACACCTCAGTCCTAAGGAGCTCAGATGGCTCTGCTGATACTTACCTAATTAATCCTCACCACAGGCTTTGTGAGTAGGCATGTGGCATCATCCCTGGTTTACAAATGAGGAAAAAGGGGGCAAAAGTGACAAGCTTGGAATCACTAAGTAAGTTACTTTGGAGAAAACAATATAGCCAAGACTTCTTATTTCTCAATGTAATCCTGTGATTAAAATAGCAATTGTTAAAATTTTAGGACTTCTGGTAAGAACTATATATGTAACTGTGAAATATTACTACTTGGTAATTGCATGAGATTACTCAGGGAGCATTAATCAATTAGAATCAACTAATAGACAAGATAATGGGGAATGTGGATATATTATATCCTCAGATGATCTATAAATCACTTTTTTATCCACAGATTTTTTGACCACTGTTTTTGGACCAAAGTCCAACTGAATTCAAATGGAGAAATGGGGCAATAACTTAGGAAGGCTTTTGAACATTATTCCACAAGAATTAAGAGACAACAGATCTATACGGTATTTCCTGCTTTTTAAAGTTCTCACTATACCACTTTGCTTTTATGAAAGACCTAACATAAGTACTGTTTTTGCTAACTGCAATCAAAGAGGATTTTTCCTTTTACCAAAAAAGGCAAAAAGTGAAAACAATGATTAGCAATTTGTTTTGCAGGGAGCTATTATAGAGGCAGCGAGAGTGACCCTGCCAAGCTCCCTTCACAGGAACTACCCTCCGCATCTCAGCATCAAGTCACCAGAGCTTTGAACTGCAGCTCTAAGCATCTGTGCTTTACCTCAATTTATTTTGTGCATCCATTAGCAAGACACATCCTAAGGTATCAGAAAAACCTAAGAGAGGTTATTTTTTGTGTTTAGGAATGCTCAAAATGTTTCCATATAAATTGATAATTTTGTCTTCACCTTATGCCATTTCTACTTCAGAAAGGTTTCAGAGGAACACCCTACTTTCTGCTAGTGCAGGAACCTGTGCATTCTATGACCTGCTTCATGCTCATTGTTTGAGCTTCAGAATTTTATCATTCTAAAGTTTCATGGAGCAAGACAATGATTTTTCCCATATTACTAGAACATTATCACAAATAAACTGCCAGATGCTATCAATTTTAAGACTCTTTAAAAATCTCAACTCAAAGAAAAGTGACCACCTAGACTGAACTCTGAAAATCAGATATGGAAAGTGTCAGGACTTGTATGTCCAACTAAGCATTCAGTAATAGCCACTACAGTTAGTCAGATGAACATTCAACATGATACTGACAGCTTTTTAAACAACTAAATTTTGATGAGTTCCAAACTATAAGAAACCTATGTATATTTTCTTGGAGCTATTTGTTCTTTCTTTTTGCAGCAATGGTAATATTTCAGTTTGTACCTTTTTACAGCCAGCACATTTCTCAACTACCATTAAATAAGCAGAAAGAGAAGAACTGGTGAAGTTCAGAAAGATTTTGTTCATAGTGCAAAAGCCAGATGAACCATAACTTAACTTTATCAGGGAACTCTGTTCCTGAAAAAGAGACAGTGAAGAAAATATGCAATGAACTGAAAATAGACATATTTTTGTAAAATATCTCACAAAGGGCTAGTGGCTGATTCCTCTTCTAGAAGAGTATTTGTAGTTTTGGTACTCTGAACTCCTGGATTCCCTGGACTGTCCACTCCAGCAATATGTCAGTCATTGATTGAGACTGTTAATAAGATATTAGTAAAGTGTAGACCATCTCTGTATGCCAGTACCATGCAAACATGTATCACTTCTCATATGCCAGGCACTGCCTTAGGCACTTTCACAGGCACTTCCTAAGTTATTGCCCCATAACCTACTCTTCTCAAAAGTAAACATTCAACAAATATTAGTCAAATAAATAAATGAGACAGATGGTGTCTTCATTTCACAGACAGGGATTCATAATAATAAAATGATTTGCCTGTTATCATACTGCTGTTACACAGGAAGGCCCACGTTCAAATCCTCACTACAATGAGTGCAAAATCTCTCTAATAATTACATAATTGCAGAATCTCAAATTTATGTCTCTTTAAACAGGCAACTAGTTTTTTTAAATGCCTTTATTCAAGGTAATTCTGAGACTATTCTGGACGCTGAGTATCATTTCTGGGCCCCTAATAATTATAAATGGGAGACAAGTGATACACAATTTCATCAAGTCATAACTAAGTCCCAGAAAAGGGACTATTAATAAAGAAAATTAATAACTTAATTTCTGTCTCTTCCGTTCCTTTTAAAATAGAGATTTTGTTGAAATGAGTGTGGTCTTAGGAGAATAAAGATGATGACATTTACCCACAGACCTAACTCCATGGCCATTAGAATACTGCTAAGTTCCTCATGCTTCCTTCTGTCCCTAGTAAGTGTGTGGAAAATGTAACTGCTTTCTACATCTGATCTCCAGAAGGGGCTGGCAACTTGGAGAACTATAAAGAAGTGCCACTACAATGAATAAGAAAGAACCACAGTTGTACGAAGAATAAAGAAGACCTGAGAAAGTGAATGAGTAATATTGACGTTTTATTTTGCTTTAAATACCCATCAGTGAAAACCTCTTTCAGAAATGGTCTTTGAAAAAAACAATGGCAAAAATGATTGCAGGTCAGACAAATGGAAATTCTATATCTAAACTCAACACAGAATATTCAAGATTTGGTGTGCATGCTTATTTTATCAACACACCATATGCAAGAAATTTCAAATGCAAACTTCAAAACATTTTGCATTTTACTAATGAAATACTTGAAAAATACATGAATTCCACAATCACATTTAACTGAAAACTTAAATGTGGTTTTTAATTAGAAATATGATAGGCTTTTACATAGTTATAGAGCTATTATATTGAATCACTAAATATTGTCATTATAATTCACATATACTGTTCAAAGTAATAGTTGAACAAATTGTTAGCCATTATTTACACATCAAATTAATGCTCTAACAACACTGCACTGCCTCAGTCCTTTTTGGTAAAATCTGGAGCTAACAATGGGGTCTTATGTGCTGTTATAATACTCCATGAACTAATTGTGCAGTCCTGGAGCACAGTCATCTCTCCACAGCTGGGTCTTCATGTCCACAAGCAAACCTCTCTGGTATAAGAGGTTTCAGTTTTAATAACCTCCTGAGTGCTGACAATGGACCCAACAGAAATATTAGAATTAATTCACTATAAGATTTTGTAATGTGACGTTATGTGGATTATCATCCTGTACATTTTAAAAACATTATCTGAATGGTATTCCAAGAAAATGTTATAGGGTTATTTGAACCCAAATGTTGAATAGGTAATTTGAACAAGAGAAGTATATTTTCTCATGGCTTGGAGGCTGGTTGTCCAATTAGGGTGCCAGCATGATTGGTTTCTGCTGAGGGCTCCCTTGCCGGTTTGTAGAGCCACGTTCTTTCTCACTGTGCCCTGATGTGCTGAGGAGAGAGGGAGAGAACAAAGTCTGTGCTATGTCTTCTTATAAGGGCACCAATCACCTTCGTGACTTCATCTAAATCTAAATCTCTCAAAGGCCTCATCTCCAAACAACCTCCCATTGGGGATTAGAGATTCAGGGTACCAATTTTGGGGATCCATAATTCAGTCCACACCAAAGACCTGGATGATGTCAGTGAGTGAAGATCAGGTAGAGGAAATATTTCAGGTAGAGGGCATAGTAAGTGCAAATGCTATGAAGCAAGAACCAGTTAAGGCTAAAATGGTGTAGCTAAAAGAGAAGGAGCAAAGGAGAGAGTTGTAGAAATGAGACTGGAAGAAAGGAGCCAGAACATATGAAACATTGCAAGAACAGTGAGAAATAAAGAGGTTATTATGAATATAATGTAAAGACACAGAAAAGTTTTGAGGAAAAAAATTATTTGATCTAATTTATATTTTTAAAAAATCACTCCATCTTCTATGTAGAGAATTGATTGAAGGGACAAAAGTAAAAGCATGCTAGCCCTTGGAAAAGTCTAAGTGAGCTAAAAAATGGTTTTTAGTTTAATAGTGGTAGAAATTTAAGAGGTGGTGGGACTCAGTGCATATTTTGAAGGTAGAGCCAACAGGACTTGCTGACAGATTAGATGTCTAAAAGAAAAAGAAAAAAGAGAGAAAGAGAGGAATGAAGACCTAGTCCTAAGTTTTGGTCTCAGCCACTATATGAATGGTGGTACCATTTACTCAGAATTATTAGGGAGAGAAGTGATGAAGTGGAAATGAAGAGTTCAATTTAACACATAAAGTTTGAGATGCCTATTAGATATCCAAGAAAAGGCTGGATGATGGGAAGGCCAAAACCTTCCTAACTGTGGATGAACATATAATTTGGAAGTCATCAGCAGAGATGCTGGTATTTAAAGCCTGGGAACAGAATGAGATCACCTAGGAGAGATTCTAGGAAAAGAAGCGAACAATAGATGAATGCTGGCACTGCACACTTAAGAGAGTAGTAACAGGAGGAGAAATCACCAAAGAGATTGAGGAAAGGCTGACAGAATTGTAGAAAGAAAACTCAGGAGGGTGTGGTTCAATGTGTTTGACCATGTCATGCTCTGCTGAGAGCTTAAGTAGGAAGAGGATGGAGAATGGGCCATTGGACTTGACGATATGGAGGTCAATGGCTTTCCATTTTTAGTAGAGTTTCAATGGAGACAAAAGACTAATTAGAATGAGACAAAGAAAGAATGAGAAATTAGACAGTGAAAAAGCAAGCCGAGGCAATTCTGTCAAGGGCTTTGCCTTAAATGAGATCAGAGAAGGGTGGCAGCAGTTGAAGGAGGACAGTAGGTCAAAGAAGGATTTCCTTAATGGAAAATGATGGCAAGTTTGTGTGCTGATGAGAATTATTCCAGAGAGGAGAAACTGATTAAGGCAGGAGAGAAAAAGGGAGAATATCTACCAGAGCAAAGACCTTGCATAGGTAAGATGAGGAATACTGCACCTAAGCAGAGGCTGACTGCAGGCGTAACAGAGAAATCACTGAGCCCAAGACGAGGGAAGTCAAGGTATGGGTTCATATCCAGGTATGTTTTAGCAATTTGTTGGAGGTATGGGGTAATGCTCTTCTGAATAAAGGGAGAGGAGACAGAATTTGTGGTTTGAAGAGAGGGCAAGTGTAAGGTAATTATCACAGTGAATGAGAAAATAAAATTTTATTTTCTGATAGAATAAAAGTGAGTTTCTCTTGGAACTTAACTCCCATTTGCAACACTGTTTGTGTGAATAATTATTTCAAATAATGCCATTTATAGTAAAGCCCACATTTCCAGGAAATATACCCTTTGTGTTACTCAAATGTGTGGAGTATTCTCTTCTCACAAAACTACAACTAGACTAATGAAATTTTGCCAACAAAGTCCATCAAGTTTCTCAGCACCTCCTATTAAGAAAGATGTTATTATATTTAATACTCTTTTTATTAAGGATCTAAAACCAAAACTCTTAAAATGAGTTTATTTTTTATTTTGGATGAAGAAACTTCTGATTTTTCAAACAACATGCAATTCCTTCACAGAAAATCAGTTGGCAATGAAAGATCTCAAAAAGATGAAAAAGCAACTTCTTTTCTCACTGTATCTTAATATATTGAAGAGAGGTAGAGACAGAAAATAAGAGATCATGCATGAGCTCTCTGATATCTCTTCTTGTCACTGTATTTTCTGGCAAACACATTCAACATGAATATTAGGGAACAAAATACCCTGGGTAGATTTCTCTATACATTTTAATAAAAGAATCAGATATATATATGAAGAACTCAATTTATGTTCAGAAAGTTACTACTTCTTTTTTGTTACTATAATAGAACTTTATTAATAAGCACAAAACAAAATAAATTCAATATAGAACATTTCATAAGCAGAGGTAGATGTTCTGTGAAGATATTTTATTATAATTTCATTTATTTAGAACGAGTCATCTATAGCTCTAGTTTGAGTCATTTTATATGTTAGTATTCTGTCCTCCTCCAACAATTATTATAGAATTATTTGAATTGGAAAATATCTAGTTAACTCTCCAGATTACATCCATACTCAGAATGCGCAAAATCTACGTTAATCCACACATTCAATTAGGCCTCTTAGTGTGAACAGTTGGTACTCTCAGGTTTCCTGTAGTAAACTCTGAAATAGGGATTAGCCTGCAGTAAGTTTTCAAGGGATGCTCTAGATATTAACTGGAGGAGAAAGGAAGGAATGGGATTAGGCCGAGGGAGAGGGTGGGCTGTAGCACATTCTCAACAAAGGCCTCAGCTGAAACTACAGGAGGTCTGAAGCTAGGATGGCCATTTGGGCGTGCCTCCACATGGAAGTGAGGCCTCTGTACCCCCACCATAAGGACTAGCTGGAGGAAAATTCCTTCAGTCCTAAGGGGAAGCAGGGAGCAGCACATAGCCCACTACAAGACTAAAGATAGTATTATCCCCATTGTAAAACTGGGAAAATATGATGATAAATGACAGTTTCAAGGGTAGCCTTTGAAAACAGAGTCAAACTAGTTCTTCCCATAGGTACAATATACTCTGTGGGAATGGATGTGTGCAGAGGATAAATACTTTCTATATACCAGGCACTGTATTAGGGACCTAACTGAATTACAAAAAGTACAATAGGAGGCGGAGCCAGGATGGCGGCATGAGTAAAGCAGCAGAAATCTCCTCCCAAAACCACATATATCTATGAAAATATAACAAAGACAACTCTTCCTAAAATAAAGACCAGAGGACACAGGACAACATCCAGACCACATCCACACCTGCAAGAACCCAGCACCTCACAAACGGGGTAAGATACAAGCCCCAGCCCAGTGAGTCCCGAGCGCCCCTCCCCCCAGCTCCCAGCGGGAGGAGAGAGGTCTGAGTGGGAGGGAGAAGGAGCCCAGGACTGCTGAATACACAGCCCCAGCTATCTGGACCAGAGCGCAGACACAGTGCATGCACGGGGCCCTGGATACTAGGGAAACAGGGCAGCGAGAAGGGTGAGCGGGTACCGGAGGCTGGTGCTGGAAGACAAAAGAAAAGCGAGTGGCCATCTTTTTGTTGTTGTTGTTGTTGTTGTTGTTTTGTTGTGGTGAGTGCTTTTTGGAAGTCTTAAAGGGACAGGGACCCCAATACTAGGGAAACAGGGCAGCAAGACCAGCAAGCAGGTATCAGACACCGGCGCCAGAGAACAAAAGATAGGGACTCCAATACTAGGGAAACAGGGCAGCAAGTCCGGTGAGCGGGTGCCCGAGGCTGGCGCGGGTGAATAAAGAAAAATGAGTGGCCATTTTCCTTTTTTGTGTGTGTGTGTGTGTGTGTGTGTGTGTGTGTGGTCATTTTGTTTTGGCGGGTGCATTTTGGAAGATTTAAAGGGGCAGGGCAGGACACTTAGTTCAGAGGTAGGGAATCCCAGGATGTCTGGGCACTCTAATCCCCTGGGCTGCAGGGGGCATGGAGGCCCCTTATGGAGATAAATAGCCTTCCGGCCGCTCCCCTCCAACACTACTCCACCACTTTGGAGCAGCAGCCTGAGCCAGGCCAATCCCACAGCAACAGCGGAGATAAACTCCATAGCAGCCAGGCAGGAAGCAGAAGCCCTGTCTGCGCAGAGCTACCCAGCACAAGGTTGCTATTCTCCCAGGAGAGGAAGGCCACAAACCAACAAGAAGGGAAGTTCTTCGAACCATCACTAGTCCCAGCTCTGCAAAAGATGCCTATCACCATGAAAAGACAAAATTACAGGCAAACCAAGATCACAGAGACACCAGAGAAGGAGACAGACCTAACCAGTCTTCCTGACAAAGAATTAAAAATAAAAATCATAAACATGCTGACAGAGATGCAGAGAAATACGCAAGAGAAATGGGATGAAGTCCGGAGGGAGATCACAGATGCCAGAAAGGAGATCACAGAAATGAAACAAACTCTGGAAGGATTTATAAGCAGAATGGATAAGATGCAAGATGCCATTGATGGAATTGAAACCAGAGAATAGGAACGCATGGAAGCCGACATAGAGAGAGATTAAAGGATCTCCAGGAATGAAATAATATTAAGAGAACTGTGTGACCAATCCAAAAGGAACAATATCCGTATTATAGGGGTACCAAAAGAATAAGACAGAGAAAAAGGGACGGAAAGTATCTTGGAAGAAATAATTGCTGAAAACTTCCCCAAACTGGGAGAGGAAATAATCGAACAGACCATGGAATTACACAGAACCCCCAACAGAAAGGATCCAAGGAGGACAACACCAAGACATAATAAATAATTAAAATGGCAAAGATCAAGGACAAGGAAAGAGTTTTAAAGGCAGCTAGAGAGAAAAAGGTCACCTATAAAGGAAAACCCATCACGCTAACATCAGACTTCTCGACAGAAACCCTACAGACCAGAAGAGAATGGCATGATATATTTAATACAATGAAACAGAAGGGCCTTGAACCAAGGATACTGTATCCAGCACGACTATCATTTAAATATGATGGCAGGATTAAACAATTCCCAGACAAGCAAAACCTGAGGGAATTTGCTTCCCACAAACCACCTCTACAGGGCATCTTACAGGGACTTCTCTAGATGGGAGCACTCCTAAAAAGAGCACAGAACAAAACACCCAACATATGAAGAATGGAGGAGGAGGAATAAGAAGGGAGAGAAGTTATATACAGACAGTGTATATAACAGATCAATAAGCGAGCTAAGATAGGCGGTAAGATACTAAAGAGGCTAACCTTGAACCTTTGGTAAACACAAATTTAAAGCCTGCAATGGCAATAAGTACACATCTTTCAATAGTCACCCTAAATGTAAATGGACTGAATTCACCAATCAAAAGACACAGAGTAATAGAATGATAAAAAAGCAAGACCCATCTATATGCTGCTTACAAGAAACTCACCTTAAACCCAAAGACATGTACAGACTAAAAGTCAAGGGATAGAAAAACATATTTCAGGCAAACAACAGCGAGAAGAAAGCAGGGGTCGCAATACTAATATCAGACAAAATAGTCTTCAAAACAAAGAAAGTAACAAGAGATAAAGAAGGACACTACATAATGATAAAGGGCTCAGTCCAACAAGAGGATATAACCATTCTAAATATATATGCACCCAACACAGGAGCACAAGCATATGTGAAACAAATACTGACAGAAGTAAAGGGGGAAATAGACTGCAATGCATTCATTTTAGGAGACTTCAACACACCACTCACCCCAAAAGATAGATCCACTGGGCAGAAAATAAGTAAGGACACAGAGGCACTGAACAACACAGTAGAGCAGATGGACCTAATAGACATCTATAGAACCCTACATCCAAAAGCAACAGGACATACATTCTTCTCAAGTGCACATGGAACATTCTCCAGAATAGACCACATACCAGCCCACAAAAAGAGCCTCAGCAAAACTCAAAATATTGAAATTCTACCAACCAATTTTTCAGACCACAAAGGTACAAAACTAGAAATAAATTCTACAAAGAAAATTAAAAGGCTCACAAACACATGGAGGCTTAACAACATGCTCCTAAATAATCAATGGATCAACGAACAAATGAAAATAGAGATGAACGAATATATACAAACAAATGACAACAACAACACAAAGACCCAAATTCTGTGGGACACAGTAAAAGCAGTCCTAAGAGGAAAGTATATAGTGATCCAGGAACACTTGAAGAAGGAAGAACAATCCCAAATGAATAGTCTAACATCACAATTATCGAAAATGGAAAAAGAAGAACAAATGAGGCCTAAAGTCAGCAGAAAGAGGGACATAATAAAGAACAGAGAAGAAATAAACAAAATTGAGAAGAATAAAACAATAGCAAAAATCAATGAAACCAAGAGCTGGTACTTTGAGAAAATAAACAAAATAGATAAGCCTCTAGCCAAACTTATTAAGAGAAAAAGAGAATCAACACAAATCAACAGAATCAGAAATGAGAATGGACAAATCAAAACAGACTCCACAGAAATACAAAGAATTTTTAAAGACTCCTATGAAAACCTATATGCCAACAAGCTGGAAAACCTAGAAGAAATGGACAACTTCCTAGAAAAATACAACCTTCCAAGATTGACCAAGGAAGAAACACAAAAGTTAAACAAACCAATTACGAGCAAAGAAATTGAAACGGTAATCAAAAAATTACCCAAGAACAAAGCACCCGGGCCAGAAGGATTTACCTCAGAATTTTATCAGACACACAGAGGAGACATAATACCCATTCTCCTTCAAGTTTTTCAAAAAATAGAACAGCAGGAAATACTCCCAAACTCATTCTATGAAGCCAACATCACCCTAATACCAAAACCAGGCAAAGACCCCACCAAAAAAGAAAATTACAGACCAATATCCCTGATGAATGTAGATGCAAAAATACTCAATAAAATATTAGCAAACCAAATTCAAAAGTATATCAAAAGGATCATACACTATGACCAAGTGGGATTCATCTCAGGGATGCAAGGAGGGTACAACATAAGAAAATCCATCAACAGCATCCACCACATCAACAAAAAGAAGGACAAAAACCACATGATCATCTCCATAGATGCTGAAAAAGCATTTGACAAAATTCAACATCCATTCATGATAAAAACTCTCAGCAAAATGGGAATAGAGGGCAAGTTCCTCAACATAATAAAGGCCATATATCATAAACCCACAGTCAATATTAAACTGAACAGCGAGAAGCTGAAAGCTTTTCCTCTGAGATTGGGAACTAGACAGGGATGACTACTCTCCCCACTGTTATTTAACATAGTACTGGAGGTCCTAGCCATGGCAATCAGACAAAACAAAGAAATACAAGGAATCCAGATTGGTAAAGAAGAAGTTAAACTGTCACTATTTGCAGATGACATGATATTGTACATAAAAAACCCTAAAGACTCCACCCCAAAACTACTAGAACTGATATCAGAATACAGCAAAGTTGCAGGATACAGAATTAACACACAGAAATCTGTAGTTTTCCTATACACTAACAATGAACCAATAGAAAGAGAAATCAGGAAAACAATTCCATTCACAATTGCATCAAAAAGAATAATATACCTAGGAATAAACATGACCAAAGAAGTGAATGACCTATATGCTGAAAACTACGAATCACTCTTAAGAGAAATTAAAGGGGACACTAACAAATGGAAACTCATCCCATGCTCATGGCTAGGAAGAATCAATATCGTCAAAATGGCCATCCTGCCGAAAGCAATATAGAGATTTGATGCAATCCCTATCAAACTACCAGCAACATTCTTCAATGAATTGGAACAAATAATTCAAAAATTCATATGGAAACACCAAAGACCCCGAATAGCCAAAGCAATCCTGAGAAAGAAGAATAAAGTAGGGGGGATCTCACTCCCCAACTTCAAGCTCTATTATAAAGCCATAGTAATCAAGACAATTTGGTACTGGCACAAGAACAGAGCCACAGACCAATGGAAAAGATTAGAGACTCCAGACATTAACCCAAACATATATGGTCAATTAATATTTGCTAAAGGAGCCATGGACATACAATGGCAAAATGACAGTCTCTTCAACAGATGGTGCTGGCAAAACTGGACAGCTACATGTAGGAGAATGAAACTGGACCATTGCCTAACCCCATATATAAAAGTAAACTCAAAATGGATCAAAGACCTGAATTAAGTCATGAAACCATTAAACTCGTGGAAAAAAACATAGGCAAAAACCTCTTAGACATAAACATGAGTGACCTCTTCTTGAACACATCTCCCCGGGCAAGGAAAACAACAGCAAAAATGAACAAGTGCGACTATACTAAGCTGAAAAGCTTCTGTACAGCAAAAGACACCATCAGTAGAACAAAAAGGAACCCTACAGTATGGGAGAATACATTTGAAAATGACAGACCCAATAAAGGCTTGACATCCAGAATATATAAAGAGCTCACATGCATCAAAAAACAAAAAACAAATAACCCAATTAAAAAATGGGCAGAGGAACTGAACAGTTATCCAAAAAAGAAATACAGATGGCCAACAGACACATGAAAAGATGCTCCACATCACTAATTATCAGAGAAATGAAAATTAAAACTACAATGAGGTATCACCTCACACCAGTAAGGATGGCTGCCATCCGAAAGACAAACAACAACAAATATTGGCGAGGCTGTGGAGAAAGGGGAACCTCCTACACTGCTGGTGGGAATGTAAATTAGTTCAACCATTGTGGAAAGCAGTATGGAGGTTCATCAAAATGCTCAAAACAGACTTACCATTTGACCCAGGAATTCCACTCCTAGGAATTTATCATAAGAATGCAGCAATCAAGTTTGAGAAAGACAGATGCACTCCTATGTTTATCACAGCACTATTTACAATAGCCAAGAATTGGAAGCAACCTAAATGTCCATCGGTAGATGAATGGATAAAGAAGATGTGGTAGGTATACACAATAGAATACTACTCAGCCATAAGAAGAGGGCAAATCCTACCATTTGCAGCAACATGGATTGACCTGGAGGGTATTATGCTCAGTGAAATAAGCCAAGCGGAGAAAGAGAAATACCAAATGATTTCCCTCATCTGTGGAGTAGAAGAACAAAGGAAAAACTGAAGAAACAAAACAGCAGAATCACAGTACCGAAGAATGCACGAATTGGTACCAAAGGGAAAGCGACTGGGGAGGATGGGTGGGTAGGGAGGGATAAGGGGGGGGAAGAAGAGGAGTATTAAGATTAGCATGCATGGGGGGGTGGGAGAAAGGGGAGGGATGTACAACACAGAGAAGACAAGTAGTGATTCTACAACATTTTGCTATGCTGATGGACAGTGACTGTAAAGGGGTTTATAGGGGGGACTGGTATAGGGGAGAGCCTAGTAAATATAATATTCTTCATGTAAGTGTAGATTAAATATAACAAAAAAAAAAAAAGGAAAGAAAGAGAAGGGGCATTACTCCCTGATAGGATAAAACTAACTGTAAATCAACGATTAATGCATGCTTTAAATATCCTTAATTTTGATCACTTAAATGGTGTCAGATGATCAGCTATGGAGGTACATTTTTCTGATAATATTCCTTTCTCTTAAAAAAAAAAAAAAGCAGTTCCTGTGTGGTGACCTCCAATGAGTTCTACACAATGGTATAAAGGGCATATCAAAGTGTGGGCAAAGGGTCTGTTTGTGTTTATACAGAGGATCAAAGCCTAATTTGGCTACCCAGAAAATGAACTAAGATACGATATGAAGAAGAACTTCCAACATCAGCAGTCTCTGGAAGAAACATACCAGAAGATGATCATCAAAAAACCTCAACAAAGATCCAGGCAATGCTGCAGTTGTAGCTGCATTCATCCCACCGGTTCCTGGACTTGCCATTGGAATGAAGAAGGAGATATCTAAGCTGGCCTGTGCATACAGTAAAACAGCAAATTTGACTGGATCTATACTGTTGGAACTCAACCAAGAATTAGGAGAAGTGCAAGTTGTAGCGCTCCAAAATCTTACAACTACAGACTATCTACACCTACTGTTAAAAGAACATATGGGATGTGAACAGTTCCCAGGAATGGGTTGTTTTAATTTGTCTGATTTATCTCAGACTGTTCAAGTACAGTTGGACAATATCCATTATATCATAGACAAATTTTCACAAATGCCTAGGGTGCCTAACTAGTTTTCTTGGCTTCACTGGAGATGGCTGGTAGTTATAGATCTGCTTTGGTTATGTAACTATATTCCTATTATGTTAATGTGTGTGCGCAATTTAATTAGTAGTGTAAAACCTATACATGCTTAAGTTACTCTACAAGAAGATATGTCAAAGAAATAATTAATCTTCCCAAGTTTTCTTCCAGCTGCTACCTCTATAGCTTTTCTTCTTCCTTCCTAATTACAACCCTTAAATAGAATTCGTGCCTCATATCCAATTCACTGAGTATCATAACTCCTCCAAGTGGTAAAGATACCTCAAGACAAATGCTGGGCATAGAAGCCACAGGGCATAAATCTGCAAAGAAGTAAAAAGCTAACCTTTTCAAACAATATGGCTTCTCTCTCACTTACCAACTTTACATTTCCCTGTATGGCCCCAGAAGATGACTGGTTAGCCAGAGGTGGGTAAGATTCCTCAAGGGAGGAACAACCTAAGACAGGCACAGTCGCAGGGGGGCCATCAGGTGAGAAATTGGGGATCAACAGAGGTGAGGCTTAGAACCTCACCCCCCCTGTTTTGAGAGAAATCTTCTGTATCCATGGATGTGTTATTGCCGTTGTCTAGCTTGGATTAACACATAGTCTACAGGCACACACCTGATCATCTACAATTGCTCTCTTACAACACTAAACTATGTTTTCTACCTTTATCTTGCATCTACCTACCACTTCAGCATTTTATTTAAAAAAATAATAATAATAATAATAAAGGGAGAAATGTGGGATTCACATATAAATCAAGTATAATAATCAAACGAATATTCATATTTGACCTGATTTTTTATAGTTCATAATGAGTGATCAAAACCGAAAGTTTCTGTGATGACCGCCCTTGTACTGTTCACCATGTAAGCACTTATTCACTATGTAAGAATTTGTTCACCATGTAAGAACTTGTTTGTTATGTTTCAGAAGATTGGAGACTGACGAGAATTAGGCTGGGGGTTGATTAATGATTGTGCATTGAGCATTGACTCCCCTATACAGAATTTTATTGTTGTTAACAACCATTTGATCAATAAATATGAGAGATGCCCTCTCAAAAAAAAAAAGTACAGTAACTTCCAAGGCTCTTATTAATAAAGAGTAAGACCTAGATTTGGATACCTGTCTATCTAGCTCAAAATATTCTTTTCTTTTGGTCTAGAGAAAAGGTTACAATTTCACAAATCTACAGAAGTCATAGAAATAGTAATGGGTGAAATAGACTGCACATGACTTTTTATGCACATATCCCATGAATAATCGAAATGAATAAATCAGAAAAAAAGGACAACAGTCAATTCAGTCAAATATTACTTGTAAATGTGAGCCCAGTGTGGTCAAATATACTGCATTTTCAAGAGAAACAAAAAATCTGTAGTGTTGTATGAATTTGTCTATGGTCTTTAGTGTTGGTTTCATTTTTTTAAATAAGTAAATAATGCCTCATGAGTCAAGATATGTCTGGAAAAAACATTCAGTTACTTCTGAAACAGAATTTTTTATTCTAGGTATTAATTCTAGGTCATCTTGATTAGCTTGGTAGAACTGTAACTGTAACTGCACCTCTTGCAAGTCACCCAGTATGGCACTCATGCCAACTGAATGAAGACAAAATGAAAAGAGGACAGAAAGGAAGCTTTAGTGGTAAGCCTGGAGTAAAATCGAAACTTCTGAGGAGATCTCAGCAGGTCGGGCAAACAGGTGGGGTCAAGCATCATTAACTTGGGTGAATAGATCTCAAAGTGAACAATACAGTGTAGCACCAATATGATTGGAACCTAATGACCACTGAAGCAATAATTTTTAGGGGATAGAAGAGTTTTCATACTTACCAGTAAAGTTAGAAGGAATAAAGCTTTGAGTATTAAATCAGACCACATGAAGATTTGGCAGCCCTGAATATGGGTCTAGAAATTAGAAGTAGGAATTGACAGCTGGATTGCTGCTTTTTGAATTAAAACAATCCATCTGAGAAGCTCCTGGAACTGCTGCCATTTGGAAACTTCACTGGGCAACCTGACATAGGGGGATAGACACAAATGTGTGTGAAGCTCCTTAAATGGAGCTTGAACACAGGCTGGCACTTGGCCAGAATTCCATAGTGGTGTAAGATGGGGCAAGCAAAGGGAGGAAAGGCCATTCTGAGCAGGAACAGAGGGATAAAAATGTTTCTAGTGACTCATAACTCAAGACCTGAAATGACAAAGTCCTAATCACTAGCATCAAAAATTCAAAGCATTATTGTAAAGTAAAGCAAGAAATAAGCTGATTAAAATGTTAGCATGAGTTGATATAAATTAACTGTTAACCTCTGCTACAAACTGTTGGGCACATCCAGAAAAAAAATGAGACAAGGGACAGATACATTTAAGTTGGCAAGATGGTCAAGAGGTAAAGTTTTCTCCCCCAGGAGCGGGAGTCCCTAATCATTCTAGTTACATTATGAGGACACTAGGAATCTGGATTTAGTCAAGGAATAGGGAGAGGTTGAAAACTCAAAGTGAGAACACCAATGACCCACTTTTCTTACTGATAATTCTGCCCAGGGATAGCCCAAATCCTTCTCAGTAGCCATACTCAGTAGACCAGAGTACATGAATCATCCAGAAACATTTCCTCACTTTCAAGCAGCTCTACCTCTAAAGGATGTATTGACATATAATGCAGACACTTGCAGACTGAGCATGAAGGTACCTGGGTTCTAGCTCTGGTAACCACTCACTCGTCATGTGACCTTGGGCAACGAGTTTAACTGCTTGATTCTCAGAATCTTTTTCTATAAAAAATGGAGATAATTACACTTGCTTGTCTTTCTCAGTTATTAACAAGGATTGTTAAATAGTAAATTGAAATATCTCAGGAAACTATAAAATCCTGTACTAGTATGTCAGTAACATAACTGTCATGCTACTTTAAAATAAATTTTCCTTAATATCACCATTAAACTAATGCTGCTGTGCACTTTTATCTCACACGTAATTAAAATCTTCCCATGCTTATGTCTTATCCCCCCGACTAGACTGCCATAAATGGATGGCAAAGACGATGCCTTTGACATATTTGCATTTCCTTCCTCACTGAGCGGTACAAGGCTCTCATCAACCGCTGACACAATTTCACTGCTGCGGCCACAACCGCTGCGCTGCAGTACATCTCCCCGGCACCGCAAGGACTCGCAGCTTCAGTCATGCCCCACTGCGGCTGAGCTTGGCTTCCCAAGTGCAAAACATCAGTCACAATAACATTCTGACTTGGGGTCATTCCAGGACTCACTCCACTCATCACGGTTTTCTGCCTGAATGGTAGCCCTCCAGACACAGTGAAGACTAGGGTTACACGTGGCCACTGAGCTGGCTTGCATCACTAGCGTTCCTGCTTACGCTCTCCAGAAACCATTCTCAAGGCAGGATGTCTGGCCTGAGCAACAAATATTGCCATAAAATTCAACTTATCCTGCATCTCTTCCAACCTTGCGTTGACCCAGGTGGTTGTCAAGAGACAGTCACTTCTGCCCGCCTCTTTTCTGCTCCATAAGTAGGAAAAGCAGAGCACAGATAGTGAGCAGCTAAGGTTGAGACTAAGCAGATGCAGACTAAAGTCCACTCTGAGCATTTACTTTCTATGTCCTGTTTTTCTAGCCCTGCAAGTCCAATACCATTATCCACTAGCCATTGTGGCCATTAAGCATTTGAAATGTGGCTAGTGTTTCTAAAACCCAAAACTTTTTAATTTTATTTTAATTCATTTAAATTTTTAAAGTTAAACAGGGAAAAACAGCTTTTCATTAAACACTTTGTTTTGCGAAGACTACGTTTCACATAATCCATTGAAAATCTAGCATCCAAATTGAGGTGAACTGTAAGTACACTTACAAATGAGGAAAGAAATGTAAAATAGTTCTTTAATAATTTCCATATCAATTACATGTTGAAATGGTGTTTGGACATAGTGGAGTATATAAAATGTATTATTAAAATTAATTTCATCTATTTATTTTTTACTTGTTTAAGTGCTACTGGAAAATTTGAAATTATATGATATGAAGCTTGCATTATGTTCCTGTTGGACAGAGCTGTTCTCACCCATCAACTAATACATTATAAAGTATTAAATAATAGCTAAGAATATTATATACATTATTTCATTGCATGCACACCACAGATACTTGAGGTATGATCCCTGTTTTATAGATGACAAAATTGAGGTTTAGCTAGATTAAAGGACTTGTCTGATATTCACCACTCATAAGCTACAGAGCTAGGATTCATACTCAGATCTGACCAGCACCAAAGCCTGTATTGGATAATGGATTGATTGGGATACTTGCCTCTCTTGAATTATAAAAGCCTTGATCAGATAAACTAAGAAATTTATTTTTTGAAT
This sequence comes from Manis javanica, assembly GCF_040802235.1. Lineage (NCBI taxonomy): Eukaryota > Metazoa > Chordata > Mammalia > Pholidota > Manidae > Manis > Manis javanica. The sequence goes on along the minus strand of NC_133160.1, from coordinate 119,818,945 downwards.
ACAACCTATAACACCTAGCCAGTTACAAATTCAGGCAGAAGCTGAGCAAAATTCAGTCTCAATCATTTCCAAAACAGAATCCAAATTCAGCCAGACAAGAGTACAATGCCAAAACAATGAGAAATAACTGACAGGGTCACAGAGCAACCATAACTCAAATTAGGCATAGGTTTAAATATTTACCAAACCACTGTGTCACAAAGGTACTAAAACAATGAATAAAAATTATTCATGTCTCACAGTTCCCTCATTTCATTTCTGAAGGAATTGTTCCAAGCAGTTCAAAATTTTAGCCAATTGGTCTTTATCAAAATAACAGGGACAGGATTGGATATTTTTTGAAGGTGAAGAATTGCTCCACAAGAAGCTAATTATTTAAAACTTGAATTTATACTCACTACACATTAACTTCTACACCTTACCAGGCTCTCAAACTGCCTTTAGAAAATAATATTCACAGGAAACCAGATTCCCTTGATGCTGCTTTTGAGACACATTAGTGTCTAGAAAAGGAGTATGATTCTGTCATTCATTTTGTAAATCTAACTCTTTTTCTACAACTATTAAAAGGTAAAAGTAAGATTCATAAATGAGGCTGGCTATATAGTTCATCATGTCATTGGAGGTGCTGATTCTCCAGGTTTATTTCCTGAGTAATATAATAGTATCTGAACCTGTATTTGAGCTCTGTGAATTATTGTTTAGTGCTAACAAGCTCAGAGAAACCCCTCTGAAACTGACGTTTTTCCCCAACTACAAACACACACACATCTTTGCATGTTTAAGTACCTTTTCTTGAATGGGCTGCACTTTGCATTAGGACAAAAAATACTTCTATGAAATGAATCTGATGTGCCATTTGATCAGGTTGTCCCTTCATATAGTGACACTAAGGGAAACTGGATTCTTTTTGTCGTGCCAGCTCTACCCAGAATTGTAAAATAGAAGGAGCTGCTCCTAACTCTGTTGAGTGGATTGAAATGAATTTTCCCCCTGAAATCTGGAGTGTATCTACCCAGATATCTGGTCTGTGTCCCTTTGAAAAATGGCCTTGTGCTTAACTAGTTGTCAATTACAGTGTAAGTCAAACATATTGTTAAGATACTTTCCTTCCTAAGAGGTATTTAAATTTTGATAAGAAACTCTTCCAGTCTCGTCCGGGATGGTGCAAAACACCTCCATGAACGAGCCTCCAAACTCCTAGAAAACTCCCCTAACAATCCATTCCCTTACCCCTTCAGTTGGCTCCTGCCCCTCCTAGCCCCTATTACCTTAATTATTATTATTCTCCTTTTCCTTCCCTGCTTCATTAACCTATCCCAAAAATTCATTCAAAATCAAATTCTGAAAATTTCTAACCATACTGTCAACCAGGTACTCCTCCAGGGCTATCAAGGCCTTTTCACAAAGAATAACAAAACCAGCTAGATGGCATCACGAATTATCTCAAGATGCCCACCCTTCCCCAACTCTACAGCAATGGCCTCCCTAACCCCAGAATCTGCAGCCCCTTCCAGCAGGAAGTAGCTAGAGAATGAGATTCTATGCCCAGTTCCACCAGAGGCCCAATTAAGAAAAGAAAAAGATGGGAATGAAGGCAAATTCTGACAAGCTGAGAACCCCACCCCTTAAGATCCAATCACCAACAACTGGATGGTCGCTAATCCCTTAAGATCCAATCACCAATGCAGAACACACCCTACCCCTACTCCTTAAAAACACGCTTCCTCACCCATGAGCTGCTGCTCCCTCTCTCTGGGGGCAGTCATTTTCTCTTTCAGATAATAAAATCTCCTGCGTGGGGAAAAAAAAAAGAAACTCTTAAAGTCTGAAAAGATTCATGACACTTGGGAATGAATATGTAACTACAAATTTCACAGACAGGTATTGGGGAGAAAATAAGGAAATAGATCTACTTCCTCAAATGTTGCCATTTTGCTGCTGCTTACTGACAATATGGTTTTGCTGTTATGAGCACCTTACTTGGAAATTTACGTGTAAGTTTTATACTCCAACCAGTTTTCCTCCCATTACCCTTCTTTCCTTCCTTCAACATATTTTTAAGGAGTATGCCAAATATTTGTTACCCATGCCAGGTCTATGTAAATACACACCTTTTACATGTGGGTTTAGGTGTTGTAAGTAAAAGGAATAGTTAAGAGTTGGCTAACTTTAAACCCTTTGAAAATAATAGCAGATACAGAAAGGTAGATGCCCAAACCTCTCCTCTCGGAGCATTTCCCAAACATTACTGACCTAAAGCTGGAACCTCTCAGCTGTTTTTGAAGCCACTGCTGCTAGTTTTGCCCCTGCAGCTTTCTCCAGCTGCTGTCACATCTGTCTGAGATCACACTGAGCCTGGCCGCTTTAATACTGTGCTGTTATGTTAACTCCTGCTAGAAGCTGGCACCTCAGCTCTTCCATCAGCCAGACCATCATCACTACCATTCAGGCTGACCTTGTCCCAGCAGGCTCTCACGAGGACTCTCTGTTAGAGGCACACCTCACGCAGCAGACAGTCACAAACTACTCCCCATGGCTATGGGAAGAGGTGATCAGCTGCTAAACTCAGTCATATTTTATCAAAGCCTTTGATCTCTAGTTTGATCTTTGTGAAGATCTGTGACACAAACAGGCCCCTCTGCTCACATGGCAACTGGTGCTAACTCAGTTCTCGCTTTTTACTTTGCACATCCTGCTGCTTCTGTATTAATGCTGTCTAACAAAATCAAAAGTCAAAGTAAAAATAAGCACTTGGTAATAGAGAACATTTTTCAGTGCACCCTATTGGCTCACCCTAGAGCCCCACACTTTCGCAAGGCTTTTATTTGTATGTGCCTGAAAGGCATTGTTAGATCATTTTCTGCCAGTTCCTTTCTGGCCTAAAATAGGTACATTTTAGAGGGGTCAGGAGTTAAATACCTCTAAGCATGCTGTTCATTTACTTTATTCGATAAACATTTAGTATGTTAAATGTGTATCATGAGTAACTGAACTATACTTCAGCAAGAAATGACAAAAAAAGTTAATGGCTCTTAAAATGAATCGATTTGATAAAAGGAAAATTTGAAACAACTGTAAACAAGAGAATTCTGAAAACTGAGAAAAAGTGAAAGAAGTCAGATATGTTGAATGGGATGAGGAAAACAAAATCATTAATTAAGACCATGAACACCCAATGTTGTCAAGGATTGTGAACTTGATTCTTTAAGGAATGGGAACCCCATGTGGATTTAAGAGTAAGAATGGAAATGCCAGAACCTCAGAAAGGAGAATTTTGAATGTAGCATTAGGCAGAAATGGCACAGATGGACTGTGTACAGGCAAAGGGTTTCAATGAAGAGAATCACTCAGGTAAAGACTAGGACAGCAATGGATGGCGAGAAAAAAGCCGCAAATATAAAGTGAAGCCACAAGATTTGGCAATCAGCGCAAACATATAAAGCTATTCCTGAGGTTTGGCTTGGATGTTTGAGAGGAAGACTGAAACATGAGTTGCTGCCTCTAGTGAAATATTATTAAGGAGAGAATTACAGTAGGAAGGGCATGAATAAGAAAAGTAATAATAACCTCTTAACCTGGTTCCAACCATCACCAGTTGACCATCACTAGGCTTTAATGGGCACATCAAAAACAGAGCAGAGGCATTCTAAATTCAAGAAATCTACAGCTTCAAATGCATGAGAAAAATATGACCAACACATGATTAAAACAAAATAAAACAGGCATATCAGTCAATGACACCAGGCAGGGGAAAAGTTAAAGACTTAGATGTCGATTGACCTAGCTTTTCACTGTTTATTTTGCAGTGAAATTTGAGCCATGAACAAGAACTAGGCCAAAGAGCAGCGTTCAACATGGCATCATAAAGGACTCATCTAAGAGTTCTGGTAACCTGAGCAAGCTTACTCCCAAGCTACTACAGCATAGACATTAATAAGTGTTTGCTAAATAAATGAAATGATTTTCAATCTGTTCCTTTATATATATGCAAAGATGTAGTCACCAGAGCCTCTGAAATACTGCTCCCTTGTTTGGAAAAAGGAAGTGTGATTTGCCTCCCATAAATCCCTCCTAATTCTCCAGAGTAAATGCCACCTCAGGCAAAATCTCACAAACACCAGACAATGGGAGCTGACATGCAGCTGGTATGCACCAGCATCCACTGTTTACAGGCAGCATCTTTTCTGAATGGTCAGTCTCCATGCCAGATGACTGTTGAATGTTTTTATAATCCCACATCTTACTATTCTCCAGTCCGAGGCTTTCTTTAAGCATGTAAATTCCCAGCACTTTCCATAAGGGTCCTAGTTAAGAACTTTCAGTTAATATTACATTTGAAATAATGAATACTAAGCCAATTTAATATTCTAAACCAAGAACCAGAAAGAGGACATGCAGAATGCTGGCCATATTTGTTTGTAGCATATGTGACAAAAAAATCAGCACATAGTCTTTTCCTAAAGTTGTTAGATTATTCACTGGCTCAGAGACTGTGGGTTTTATGTTTCCTTTTGTTTTGTATTTTTCTGAATTGAATTTTGATGAACCTGTTCTGCCTCCTGCATATACTTTCCACAGTTATGACACACTTAGTGGTATAACATGTATTCACTGGAGCCGCAGCTGAGATGCACTTGAGAAAGTGATTTAAAGATGTTATTGCTGCCATTTGTTTATGAGTTTACTGAGGAAAGCTGGGGCAGCATCTGGATTTCTGCCATATCAAGAATTACTTTGTCTTTAAAAGTTCAAATGATATAGCTGCATAATGGACCGTACGTATTTTTGTGACCCATTTTCAGCCTCCTCAAAGATATTGGAAATAAATAAAATCTAATTAGTGCAAAAAGACCAAGCAATATTTAGGCACAGCTTTTTCAGTACAGAAATAAGTCAGCTTTATAATTATTTTAATGTATCAGAATAATTTGTCTTCATTTCATTACAATACCTTCACCATTAATTAGTGTTCATTGGTCACTTTTCCACCTGTCTAAAATCTCATCATAAGTAAAAATTCTGTTTCATAATGAAATTTCTGCTTACCTATCTGGGTTTATAAAAATAAAACAGAAAATGGATATTTAATAATAGAAGCTGTTCGAATTTTTTAATGAAGCTTAAAGTTTTAAGTTCTCAATACTCTCTATTCAAGCCCAGAAAAATATCACAAATATTTTCAAAATCATTCCTAATTCATAGTTTCTTTTTGATGTTATTTCCTGGTGAATAACACAAATGTAAGGTATCACCTCCCATTGTAATCACCTGTCTGCATCTTATTGTGCACTGTAGATTGTGAGTTTTTTGGGAGACAGACTTGTGCTCTGTAACCCCCTTAGTGCATTGTAACCTGCACATGACAGGCACTCAACTGAATGAAAGTATGAATTTCACGATACTCCTCTTTTGTGTGGCCAACCAAAAATCAATGAGACCACCTCTTTAGTTTTTTTCCAGCTATAACATTCAAGGGACATTAGCCAAGCAAACCCACTTCCCTAATGAGTATTCATAAACCTATTTCTGTAATTGTTGCTGTAACAGGCAGCAATAACTTCAGAAGCATCAGAGACAAATTATAGAAGACCGAAACTTGGATGCAGATTAGATCCATCAGTTCACAGTTTGATTTGAAAAAACTTTCCTTAGTTTAAAAAGGTAACCTATCAGGAAGCCTCCAAATCAGCCAATTTCTCCAGCATCTTTTGCACTTCAAGTTAGCATCAAACTATACTTCTCACTTTGGACAAGTGTCAATTCTCTGGTCCAATAACAGACCCAATGGTTTCCTCTACCATGAGATATCAACAGAAGCTATGCAAAGTGTTCATTTTATAATGTTAAATGAACTAAACAGCATACATTCTGATTAGAATATGTGAGTGCAGTTTTTAAGATAAAACATTTGTCCATTTATGTGCAGAGTATAGAGAGATATATACCAACATGTTAGTAATAATCATCTTCAGGAGGAAAAGCGTCAGTGATTTTTATCTTCTTGTGCCTTGCCAGGTTTTCCAAAAATATATTTGTAAATTTTGTAGGTTTGTAGATTACTTGTGAATAAGCATATATACCTTTTGTAGAATCTAGAATGTATGCGCAAATCATCTCTGACTGATATCCAAATTTTTTTAAATATGTTTATATTTTGTGCATACTTGCATTGTATGTATAAGTTTGAAGAAAATAATTAGGAAGACATTAAACCATGTTCTATACTCTTTTCTAAGCACTTTTACATTTACATATGGGTGTGTGTATATATATATATATATATATATATATATATACACATATACATTTACAGTCTATATAACTTTATCAGGTAAACTATTAACCCTTTTTATGCATGAGAAAACTATGATCTTGCCCATGTTCATATCACATTTTAGTAGCAAAACCCAGCTGGAACTCCCCCCAAATCCTTTTCTTGCCTTCTTTTGAGCACCTCTTGTCCCTTATGCTGTTGTATGCCCATTGATGGGATGAAGACTCAAAGACAGTTTCAAAGAAGTTTCACCTGGCACCTTTTCTACTGCTTATTTTAACATTTTGCTTGTGTCTCCTTTAGAGGCTTACCTCAAGGATAATGACCTTCCTGATATTACTTACCAGTGTACTTCTCCTACAAAATGTGAACAGCATAATCCACACAACCAACTACTTAAAGAGTGTAAGTTTAAATAAAAGTACCTATTTAATACAATTTTGAATTAACTTGAATTCCTTATGAATTAACAGAATAGGGCTTTCACTTCATCCCAACTCTACTTTTAGTAGCCCCTTTCTCCTACTTCTGGTTGCAGTAAATCTCCCATTAAACATCTGTTTAGTCTCTGAGAAATTAGAGTTCTTTCTTGCCATTTGAGTGACAGTTTATCCCTGATGTTGACATCAAAACTCTGTTTTCCATATCTCAAATCCTAATTTATTTCCCTGACTTTTTCCCAATGCATGTATTTGTTTTAAATCTCCCTTTGCCATTATAACAAGGAGGAACATTCAAGAGAGATTCTGTCCTTCCTCATGCTTTCTTTGTTAAGTATAATATGACATTCCTCTTTTACTAGGTACTTTCTGGTTCTTCTAGATATTTCTACCCTTATTTCTGTAAATCAGCTTTCATTTTCTTTTATCAATTAACTCCTTTCTCCTCTCACATGCATAATCTACATTTCTAATCTCTAGGATGATCTCGAGGATTCACCACTTCCTGCCCACCCGCATACACCTGCCCACTTCCCTTCAGCAGTTTGCATGCACCAGTTTTACTATAGGTTTCTGCTCTGATTTCATGGGAGGGACTGGCTCTCAGAATGACTTGGAGACAATTTTAAACTTGCAAAATCAATTCCCTACCATCAGTTTCTGAAATAATATTTAATATTAATTTCAGTCCAAAAAAAAGGAAAAGTCCCATAATAAGAAATAAACTAAGCACTATTTTGAAGTAGGAATTATTCTCAGCAGATTTGTCACTTTTCATGTTTGCAATATACATGCCAATTTGCATTGATCTATTTTCTTTACGTTTCCAATAGTGAATCAGATTCATCAACTAATTTAGGCCAAACTGGCTGAGAAATGCTTTTTTTTTTTAATTGTAGAAAATCAAGAACAATAAGTGACTACTTTCACTTCACAAATGTTAAAGAGAAATGTAAAAATAAAGAGGACAGAACAAAAAACCCATTATGGGAAGAAAGAATAAAGAAAAAATTATCAAAAAAATAGAGATTTATCTCATAAAAGTCTTTTGAATGAGTTGAGGGAAGAATGGGAAGGCAGAGAGAAAAAGGAGAAAAAAATTTTTTATTTAAAGGAATGAGGTGATATTTTTTCCAGAGGTAAGGAAATTAGTAAACTTTGAAAAATATTAAAGGTACTTATAATAAAAAAAATTGAAAGGAATTTCAAAGTTTTAAATAACTTCGAGAATAAAGTAAAGTACCCTTTAAAATACATCTTCAGTGCAAAAAAGAAAAAGGATGTTTTTGTAACAACTCTCATAAATTTAGGGTACAAATAAATATACAATGGATTAAAAATTAAATAGCACAGGGAACAATCATTTGTAGAGAGAATTTAAAATTTTATTTGGTTTAATTAAGGAAATGCAAATTTAAAATTACAATGAGATACCACTACACAAGCATACAAATAACTAAAACTCAAAAGACTAATAATGCCAAAGGTTGGCAAGGATGTGGAATAACCAGAATTCTCAAACATTGCTGGAGAGAATGCAAAACAGTACCTTTCGGAAAACAGTTTGCCAGTTTCCTTTGAAGTTACCATAAAACTCCGTAATCCTACTCCTAGAAATAAAAAACTTATGTCCACAGACTTGTATATGAATAGTCATAGCAGTTTAATTCATATTTACTCCATTTCTGCCCCAAGTGAAATACAATTCTGACACTAAATACCAGAGTTAAAAATCAGATTCCACAGGTTTAAGTTTAGTTCTCCACAAGACTGGCCTCACTTCAGATACCAGCTGCAAGTTTTGGAACTAGCCACACTTATGACGAGCTGGCTCTAAATTCAGAGGTTCCTATGGTCCTGTCAGGTGCTCTAATTCATGGAAAGTGCTTTGCTTATTAACACAATTTTTTTGTAAGAGATACAATTGAGGAACATTTGAACCTAGGAGAGGAGATACATATGGCAAAGTCAGGGAGGGTCCTGGACAGGGAACTTCATGACCTTTCCCTGTGGAGTCAGGGAACATCACCCTCCTGGCACGTTAATGTGTTCACCAACCAGGAAGCTACACTAAACCTCACTGTCCAGAGTTTTAATAAGGGTTTCCTTACATTGGCACAACTCATTAAATACTGACCAAGTGACTGAACTCAGTCTCCAGCCCCCCTGCCATCCTTGACAGTTGGGCACCCTCAGATCATGTCTTGCCCTTTCTGGTGACCAGCCCCCACACTGATGCTACCCTGGCCCTTCCCCTAATATGAATCATCACACTAAGATAACAAAGATATGCCTATCACACAAGAAATTTCTGGGCTTTTCAATCTCTGTGCCAGGAACTGGGGATAAAGACATTATACCATGCTACCTAAAACCTGAAAATGACAAAAATGTCTCATCAATCAGGGACTGGATAAACAGATCCTAGAATATTCACATAATAGAGTATTTTTTGGCAATAAAAAAGGAACAAACCGCTGATAAATGCTATAATAGGATGAATCTCAAAAGCATTATAGTTAATGAAGAAAGCCAGGCATAAGACTATATATTCTATGATTCTATTTATATGAAATTCTAGAAAACAAAGAACTATAAACTATAGTGATGGGGCTATGGTGGTGGATGGGGGACTTAATGTAAAGGAGAAGGATGGAACATTCCAGAAAGACAGAAATATTCTTTATCTTGATTGTAGTAGTAGTTACATAGCTGTATTACATCTGTCATGACTCATTAAACAGCACACTTGAAATGAGTCAATTACTTGGTGATACATTATACCTAAAGTTGATATCTTTTCTTACAGTTAATTGATTTAGAAGATGCCATCCAGCCTCATAGACTTGAACATACATTTTGTTTCTCTTTTCTGAAAAGAGTAAGTCTAAATTTTACTAACCAAAGTCAACATTGGTAAAGAGGATCATTAACTTGATTTTTTAAATATGAAGAGATTATAAAAGGAATGGCACAGTACTGTTGATGCACGAAGAGTGTACTTTCCACAATGGAACCAAACACTACATGGTAAGCTAGCATTTAAACATAGCGAAGTAGCAAAATCAGACTTCATTTGAATGCATTAAAAACTACATATTATTATAAGGTTTATATGAAATAGAAACATGCAATAATAATCAGTGAATATAAAAACATAAACTCATAGGAAATAAGTCCTTGACATGGGTCTTGATTATAATTTTTTTTGGATATAACACCCAAAAGCATAAGGAACAAAATAAAACAAACAAGTTGAACTAGAGCAAACTAAAAAGCTCTGCACAACAAAAGAAATGATCAACAAAAAAGGTAACCTATGGAATGGGAAAAAATATTTGCAAACCATGTATCTGATAAGGAGTTAATATCTAAAACATATGAAGAACTCATGCAACTCAATAGTAAAAAAACCCAAATTATTCAAATTAAAAATTGGCAAAGGACCTAGACATTTTCCCAAAGACATACAAATGGCCAACAGGTACATAAAAGTCTTCAACACCACTAATCATTAAGAAAATACAATCAAACCATAATTAGATATCATCCATACCTATTAGAATGGCTGTTATCAAAAAGACAAGAGATAACAAACGCTCTTAAGGATGTGGAATAAAGGGACCCTTGTGCACTTGTTGGTGGGAATGTAGATTGATATGGCCACTATGGAAAATGGTATGGAGGTGCTCAATTAAAAATAGAGCCATCAACTAACAGTTACCAAAGGGAAAGGGACTGGGGAGGATGGGTGGGAAGGGAGGGATAAGGGCGGGAAAAAAAGAAAGGGGGCATTATGATTAACATGTATAGTGGGGGGGGGGCACGGGGAGGGCTGTGCAACACAGAGAAGACAAGTAGTGATTTTACAGCATCTAACTATGTTGATGGACAGTGACCGTGAACGGGGATGTCGGGGGGACTTGGTGAAGGGGGGAGCCTAGTAAACATAATGTCCTTCATGTAATTGTAGATTAATGATACCAAAATAAAACTAATAAAAAATAAAAATAAAAATAAATAAATCACACACACAAAAAAAATAGAGCCATCACATGATCCAAAATTCCACTTCTTGGAGTATTTTGAAGGAAACAAAAACACTATGTCAAAGAGACATCTGCACCTCCATGTTCATAGCAGAATTATTTATAATAGACAGCACATGGAAACAACCTAAGTATCCATTGACAGAGAATGGATAAAGAAGCCATGGTGTGTACACACACACACACACACACACACACACACGCAGAGAAAGAGAGAGAGAGGACTATTATTCAGTCATGTAAGAGGAAATCTTGCCATTTGCAATGACATGGATGGACACTGATGGCATTATGCTAAGTGAAATTAGTCAAAAAGACAAATATTGCATGTTCCCATATGTGGAATATTAAAAAAAAACACTCATGGAATAAAAAGATCAAATTTGTAGTTACTAAGGGAGTGGTTATTGGGGAAAAGGAAGTATACTGGATGAAGGTGGTCAAAAGGTACAAACTTCCAATTATAACATAAATAAGTACTAGGTATATAATGTACAACATCATGACTATAGTTAACACTGCTGTATATATACGAAATTTGTTAAGAAAGTAGATCCTAAGAGTTCTCAATGCAAGGAAAAACAATTTTTCTTTTTTCTATGGGATAATGAACATTAACTAAACTTACTGTGGTAATCATTTCACAATATATGTAAGTGAAATCATTGTATACCTTAAACTTATACAATGTTGTAGGTCAATTATATCTCAGTAAAATTGGAAAACAAATTAAAATTCTAAAAAATATCTCCTATGATATGAATGTTTTTTTTTATTTTTAAAAAAATTGTTTTACTAGTTTCATTATTGCTTCCTGACATAAAATCTGTTTGGAGCAAGTAAAGAAACATTTAATTATCACTGACCATTTACATTAAGCCCACCAATCAAAGGCATCTCTAAAACACATAAAAAGAAATATCTGGCCTCATATTTAAGTTATAAGGTGATCATGACATGATATGTTAATTGATCCCAATAAGAAGAACCCTGGAACACCCTTTGTTCAATTTCAAGCTTCTTATTACTACGTATTTGCAGACTTCTATGAAAGGCAGTCAAAAGGCTGAAGGTTAAAGCGATTCATTCATATGAAAAGGCCAGAAGAACATCAAGGACAGCACAAAGTTAATCCTCATTAATCTCGCCTCAACTCTTCAAATTCAGGGCTTTGTAGAAGTCAGAGAAAACCTGGACTTTTACACACCCTAGGCATTAATGACTTTGCTTTAAATGATGATCAAGGGTTATTGAATATGTTCAAGATGTATAAATTTTAAAAGAAACATGGCCCCTTCTGGATAATTTTGGGACAGAGTAATAAATTATTTATGCCTTCAGTGTGCTTACTCCTCAACTTCTCACAAACAAACAAAAAAAAACTATATTTTAATCTCTTCACTCAGAGATGATTTGGTTAATGCTACATACGACACTCAAAACTGACCAATGTGTAAAATATAATGCTAAGATTTACATTTACAGTATTTTCAAAATAATCAAAACATAAAATATACAAAAAATATCTTTAAAAATTCATGCAAAGGACCTGAATAAATATGTCTTCAAAGACATGCAAATGGATAACAGGTAATGAAAGGTACCCAAAGTCACTAATCATCAGGGAAATGCAAATCTAAACTACAATGAGATATCACCTCACACCTGTTAAGATGGCTATTATCTAAAAAACAAAGGATAGCAAGTGTTGGCAAGGATGTGCAGAAAAGAAAACCCTTGTATACTGTTGATGGGAATGTAAATCAGTGGAGCTATTGAGGAAAATATGAGGGTTTCACAAATTTTAAAAATTTGGGTGATTATTGGGTGAATTACCACTTGACCCAATAATCACACTTCCGTGTGTGTGTGTATATATATATATATATAACAGGGATTTTATAATAAACACGTAGAAGCAGTTTTCACCTTCATAGGGTATTTCACACCTAATAGTGGAAATGACTGAGTCTGCATTTGTTAAAACCTCTAAGAGGTTCATCCAATTCATGAGTTTCTCTGAATATTTGGTATAGCTCATGTGGTTAGACATGCAAATCTCATAAAATCAGTGAAAACTTCCAAGGAAATGGGAGTTGTTTAATGTGATTCAAAATGTGGGTGTTTAAAAAGCATGAAAATGAATTGTCCACTTGATTATTTTCTTGCTGTATGGGAGAATAATTGCACACTGATTGTGAATTTGCCAGGAGCAGAAAGTTATCTTCACCAGGCCTTTGAGCCCAAAAATTTTGATGAGACTACTGCTATGAAATTGTGATAAAAGTCAATAGAGAAAGAAAAATGTACACTTAATTAGTACTTCACAAATTTATCAAAAATATATATTACAAAAGCACTTTATAAATACAGTCTTAATGATAAAAAAGGGAAGAACAAAAGGGTAGACAAAATTAAGCATAAAATAAAATAATGGAACAAATTTTTTAAAAGGCTAAGAAGGTTATAAGTAGCTAGGAGGAGGGGACTTGGTTTCATTTCAGTTTGACCAACATTTACTGAGATCCCCGAGGTACAGGCACTGTACTAGGCTGGAAGGAAAAACCAAGATAAGTAAGAAATAGCTGTGCTCCTCAGGGTTGCACAATTTTGTAGGGATTTATTTTCTTCTCATTCTAATTTCTCTAACTCAGGATGCATAAAGAGTATCTGATTCTAAATGAGTAGTCAGCCCTCCCTGCATATTACTGGATTGTTTGAGAGTTAATGAGCGGTTTAAGAGGAGAAATTAAAACATTCACAAGTGTCCTCCTTTGGTCAGACCCCCTTACAGTGATTGAGCTTTTTTTCTGTTGCATTTTTATGGCAATATCTGAGTTGTTTGTGAATTTGTCTCATCAGTAAGAAGAATCTTATTGTGCCACCCATCAAGCACACACTTGCTAATCACTGTTAATTGCCTACAATTGAGATCAACAGACTGTTCACTGAGTACAGCAATGGGCACTTAAATTATTGGCACTGAGGTTTCCTGTGTGCCCATTTCCACTAATGGATTGTTTGTCCTGGAAATTGGAAGTCTCAGCATCAATCACATAAACCAGATTCAGTAGGCAGAAGTGTTTACCTACCTCTTCACCTCCATGGGGAGAGCAATACCAACAGGCACTTATATCTGGTCAGAAGGTGGACACCCTTTGCAGAGAGCCGAAGTTCTTCACTCCACAGGTAGAGCACAAGAAAAAGGAACTCCCAGAGAGGCAAAACATTCTGAAATAGACAGGATAAGAAGCAAAATCTTTTGCTGACAGCCTTTTGTTTTCAGATTCCTGTCAACATGCCAGAACACTACAGGAAAAGTCAAAGATGCCTCTGAAGATTACTAAAGTGGCAGGGCATCTTCATAACCACCTCAAAAGCTGCTTCCTTTAGGAGGCTATTATCATGGTAAATATGGAGACAAAAGTCATGGTGATCAGAGTCCAGCTGTGGACGCATATGGTACTGATGCAAAAGGAACACAGAAACAATGCCTTCCTTCACCAATCATTGTGCTTTTATGTCTTCCTCCAGAGGCCAGAAGAGGTACAAACAAACCTGTGTTTGATGTGATTTACATTACCTTAGTCATGGCAAGCACATCTGATACTGATGTCCCTAGAGGGGGGAGTTTCCTGGTCTCTTTAATACAGTAAACAGAATAACTGTATCCCCTACAATCTCCAGCCACCCTACCTTTACCTCCCAGGATTATCATTAAAGTGTCTTGTTTCAGAGTATTAAGAAAAATTGTGCTGACACTTGTTAAAATAGTACAGCTTTATACAAAACTATTGTGATAGTTACCAAGACTATCAGAGCAGGGGAGAGAGAACTGGCTGAATGCTAAATACAGCAAAGACAGCTGGGGATTTATGGCCAATGAGCAGTACAAGGGGTGTCAGTGGATGGAAAATAACTAAGAGGAGATGTCAAGGGTAGGGTGATTCCTGTTAAACCAACATGACAGGATAATAATTGCTGAAGGCAGGCCAACATGATCAGGTATTCTCTCTAAACTAACTTAATAGGATTCTTGCTAAAACTGGACTCAGAAGATTGAAGAAAGGGCCAAGGATGGGGATAATTGAAGAGAGAGCTCACAGGACCCTGTGTAAAGTTTGGTCAAGAAGAGAGTCTTTGTAAAGGGTAAGCAGTGACCCTTATAATAGGTCACCCTAAGTTTAGAGCTTTTAAAGCTTAAAAGCAGACCTCTTCGAACTAACACCTAATCAGAGTTTGCAAAATCAACAAGCCAGCTGGAAGGAAAAGAAGTCCCACTCCAACTAATTTGAGTTTGGGTTTGTAAAAACAGATTTTTATAGGTCCTATATTTTTTAATAATGCTTTTCCCTTCCCTCCCCAATTCATCTTCTTTGATCTGTGCACACAGTCCTCTCTTAACTATAGCCTCCATAATCCAGCCTGACCTCTGTTCCTACTTGTAGCTTCCCTGATTTTCAGTGTCCTTATTTCACCCCCTACACAACTCCAACTGCACTCATCTTGCCCCAGTCATTTAGGTTTGATCTTATATCTATTTTTAAAAGTTCCTAGATTCAGTCCAGTTAATGTAACCTGGGCTTGGAATATCATTTCCCTTTTTGAATTTTGTTCATTATTCTAACTAATGTGGAAATTTCCAGTCTACATATCCAAGATAAAGTCCACCAAGATAAACTCCAGGATAGGAGTCTTTATTCCTTGATTCAAGACAGCTGTGAGCTTTGATATTCTACATGCACTAGCGTGATCACAGGTTATAGAAAAGGAAAAAACTTCCCTTATAAAATAAGGGTCTAGAATCGATAGGATTCTTGCAGAGAGTAAGCCCTGCACAGTTTTTGCACTTTTTTTTCAGGCCTCAGATTTATAAAATACCAATCTGTAGCATGTTATTTTTAATAATTAATTAATGTCCTAATTTTTTTTCATTCCCTTCATCTCCACAGCTACAATGTCCCATCCTATTCTTTTCCCCATGCTAAACACCTGAATTAAGTATTAAACTTACTCAAATGGTATAGTACTATACATTGAATATAGTTATTAGCCATTCAAGTTTTCTCCCTGGGAAACAATTCATTCATACCCTTTGTTAACTTCTATGTTGGGCTGCCTGACAATTTCTTCTTGAAGAGATTCTGTGTAGTGCTAAGCTATTAATCTTCATTTACATATTTCAAAACCTTTTTCTTCCAGTTTTTTTTTAATGTTTATATATGGTGCCCATTGTTAAACACATGTTACTGTAATCAAATCTATTTATCTTCCTCTATTTGTGATTAATCCATTTGTTTTGTTTTTAAGAAATCTCCCCCAGACCCAGGGTTACAAGGATATTCTTCTTAATTTTGTTCTAATAGTTGTATTACATTTCCTTTCATCTATGGGTCTTTAATCAATTGTGATCTTAATTTTTTATAGGGTCAGAGATGAAGTCCATTTACCAACATTATTTCTTAAATAATTCTTTCCCCACTTAATTATGAAGCCACAGTACTGTATGTATATATATACATGAATGTTTGGTATATGTACACACAATCTGATTATGGGACTATGTGGTAAAATAGTATCTTAGGTCCCCTCAACTAAGTCCCCTCTCTTTGCTTTTGTGGGTGTGAAGCATCTTAGCTATTGACATTTAGTATTCATAAATTTGTCAAATTTGTTCAATTCTCAAAATTATCACCTTGGAATTTTACATAGAATTTCATTTGCTTACAGATTTGGGAAGAATTGACATCTTTACAATGTTAAGCTTTCTCACTCATGAATATTTTAACTTTTTCTTCACTAGCAGAAAGGAAACAATAGACCACTTTCACCCTCAAAAATTTTGGATAATACAAAATGATCTAGTTAGCTTTTACATAGGTGCTAAATATCTGAATAAATATTTATTTGGAGGATAGTAAGACCTAACTCAGTTTGTTTCTTCATTTATAAAACAAAAGGAATACACTAGATCAATGTTAGTCAAAGCAGTTGGTAGTGACTTGTTTATACCAACACACTGGGAGGTAAGAACCTTGCACCAGAAAGTTCTTACTTTATCAAGAAAGTGTTCTAGAGGAGTATTTCAGTATAGTTATTGGAGATGATTTCTAGATTCCCTTTTAATTGTAACTGTGATAATTTGACAGTGGCTTATAAAATTTTCTAATTTGTAAAAGTTCTAAATGTTAGAAGTTTTGCTATAATTTACATAATCTTCCTTACTGAATAAAAGCTGTTTCTATTAATCTTTGAAATTTCTTAAAGTGTTAGATTCTTTATGGGTTATTTAATTTTGTTTTTAGTCTTTCACATCAACACTTTCACTAAGTCAGTCATCTTTATATGTGAAAGCAGAGAGAAGACATGAATTAGAGTAAATAAAATACATTATCATTTCTGTGCCCCAATGGCACAGGGAAGGCAGTTGGAAAAACACTAAATTAGTTGATAAAATTGTAGAACAAGAAAACTAACACAGCTCCATTTTACTTAAGTATATCATTCTAATAAGTGTTTTTTTGGGGAAACACTTTATAGAAAAAGGAAGTTTGTCTTCAAATATCTTCTTCATCTATAATTTTCTGAATTCCTTCCTTCCTTCTCTTGCACAATTTGAGTAAATATTTTTCTTCTCAATCCAAACCTCTTTGTTTAGATGCTTATACCATTAAATCTTCTTTTGGAGAAAACTGGAGTCAACACATGATTACACAATGTTTACCACCAAAGTAAGGGGAAAAAAGGATTAAATAATTAATGGCATGAGTATTTCAGAATTGTGGGAAGAGTAAAGAAAGTGTAAGACCCTGTTAAATGTTCCTTTGTACCCTTCTCCAGCAAACTCTGATCTCCCCGCAAATTTACCTGTGGAATTCTTCAAACTTTAGAACATATAGAAAAATTCTGATTACTATGATAGGGCCAGAGAACATGTATATGTACAACCTTTTAAAATTCCACAGATGATAGTGACATAAAATTGTTCATCATGGTGTGTGAAGGGGTCTTACATGTCATTCTCTAGCACAGCTATATGGCCAATTCTTGAACTAATCGATAATACCCTATCAGGTTGTCCAACATATCATTGACTTCCTCAAGGACAGTAAACACACTTTCCAAGGCAACCTATTCCAACTTTAAATGTTCAGGGTATAAGAAATTCCTCCAAAATCAGTCTCATGACACTGTCCAGAAATTGGTCCCATGTCTTTTCAGTGAAGCAACTTAACACAAGTCTAATTCATTCCACCCAAGATAGCCTTTCAAATTTTTCAAGTAAATTTCCTTCTGAAACACTCTTTTCCAAACCCAGCACCTTCACTCCTCAACCATTTTCTATGTGGCAGTTTCCAGTCCTTTTCGCGAGTCCTGTTCTTGCCCTCTGAACATACTGCAGTCTGTCTAAATCTGCTCTCATAAGGAATCCCTATATTGGGTGAAACCCTTTCTCAGAATGGATCCCTAGAATCGAAATCGGATCCCTAGAAATCTTCTCAGAACCCAGGAGATCAAAACTAGTTCTTTTTCAATCTAGATGCTAGACTTCAATAAATATCTTTTAATATATTATTTGTACTATTCTTTATGGCATCCATTCCACAAAAATAGCTCATGCTTAACTTGTGTAATCTAAAATTCCTAAATTGGCAAGGCACTTGTCATAAATTTATACTTGCTGCCAACTTTGGACTTAAGAAAAGATGTTCCATTTATCATTAGAAATATCTATCCTATTAGAATCGATCGATTACTACCACATCACCATTTTGAGTTTTGCTTCCCTCATCATTCGTAGTCACTGGTCGTCTCTGCTCCTGTGCCACCTTGGTATTCACTGACAACACTGACGGAAGTGCTCAAGGGGAGCAAGACAAGGGTCAGGCCCTGTCACTGACAACAGGGATGGTCCTCCAGACTGAAAGGGGTTCCTTGGTTGAGCAGTGCTGACTTGGATCTTTGAGCATGTTTCTTCCACTAGCCCTTACTTCCTTCACTTGTACTAGGTTCCAGTGCATATTTCTTCACTGTTTTCAAATGGACATAACAAGAACTTCTTTCCAAACATTTTGTTCCAAACATTATAAGCCTACCATGTTATCTTGATAATACTTTTGGTGAAAAAAGCATATAAGGCCAAAATGACCTAACCTGGCAACTAACTTTGGGTGGTTTTTCATAAATACTGTTTCCCACTCACAGTGTGCCAGACCATCCTTTTAATAACTTTTCCTAAGATCATGACCAAATTTGATGATTAAAAATCTACCCCTGTCTACATCAGACATACCTAGGCTTTCCCCATGTTTCTTACAGTTTCTTCTCACTATATTATATTATGCATACTCATATCTGTCACTGAAGGCAAGACCTCTGTCTTAGGACAGTATCTGGCATATAATATATGAAGTATTTGTTGAATGAATAAGTGAAAACTCTTCATTTTTTAGCAATTAAAATTAGAGGCATTGACAAGATTTTAGATAACAGGTATGATGGACAGACTGTACAGCGGCCCCATGATTCCCACCTTCTAGTATTTACAACTGTTTATTCTCCTTCTCATGAATGTGAGTGGAACCTGTGCCTTACCTCCAACCAACTGAATACAGCAAAGGTGATGGGATGCATTTGTTTACAAGTACACAAACACATGACATAAAGTTGTACTGTCCATCTTGTGAGGAGATTCTCTCTTCCTTGATGGTTTTGAGGAAATAAGAAGCCATGTGGAGAAGATATATGGCAAGGAACTGAGGGACCCTTCTGAACAACAGCAGGAAACCGCTGCCCATAGTCCAAAAACAAGTAAAGAACTGAATACTGCCAATACCACATGAATGTGGAAGCAAATCCTGAGTCAAGCCTCAAATAAGACTAAACCAAATGACCCCTTGATTCAAGCCTTGGAAAGGACTCAGCTAAGCCATGCCTGGACCTCTGACCCACAGAAACAGACACACCCAAATCACCTAGGAAGCTTTATAAATACACACAGGTTCCAGTCTCAAACTTCAGAGTTTGGCAGGGGAAAAAACGAAATAAGTGATTCTGATGTTTACAATGACCTAAATTGATGCCTAATTTTATTATAAAAATTAAAATTAAATTATGTAAGAGTAGATACCTTTCTAATTATTACAGAGCCAATGAATAACAGCCAGGACTTACTTTTCCCTTTCACAGTAATAGCTTTATCCATACCTCATGGACAGGCTTCTCTGTCCTCAAACATACAAAAAGTCTCACACATTTAAAGCAAACAAAAACAAGTGGGGGGACTTGGTCATGTCTTCCCTGTATTTCCATTCTACTCATTCTTTTCTAATTAAATCTATCCCTGTTTCTGCCATTCACTACTCACTCCCATGCCCTATGACACCTGACCTGGCTAAATCCATTCACTAAGATATCCATAACATCTCCTAATCCACTGGAGACATGACCACCTCAGTCTTCTCCCTAATATGGAGGCACAGCCCTAAGTGATGATATAGAAAGGGGACAGAGGCAAAGACGGAAAAGATCACTGCCCTAGACCCACCCTGGTTTGGACTGGCTCATTCCTGCTCAGTTCCCCAGAGAGAATGCCTCAGTCTCAGGGTTCACTTAGGAGCTGACTTCACTACCCAGCCCCCCGACTTCTAGTGATTAGAAAGCACTTTGCTGCACATTCCCAGTCTTACCACATAATGAGTGGGCCAGAGCCATTTGGGTGCCAGTCTTCTGGTCCAAAGAAACTATAACTACTGTAAAAAAGACTCAGTGGAGGGGCTGGGCCAGGGACAAGAAATCTAGAAGTCTCTTCCCCTACAGGACCGGAGGACTTTGTTTTCCTGCCTGGAGGCATTCCTGTGATCGGAAGCCTGCAGCAGTGAGAGAAGAGTGTGGCCCAGGCCTGCCCGGCAGTCCACTGAACCCATGTGAAGACAGTGCTCCTGCTGGTATGATTTCTTCCTTTAGCTAAAAAAGTAATAAATCCCTTCTTATTTAAATGGAAAGTGAGAGAAATTGTTAATTTTGATTTTGGTAATACTACAGGAATTGGAAACGAAGGAGTAATCAAATCTAAGATTGTAACCTGATCCCTCCACAGCCGAGCAGAAGCCAGGAGAGAAAGCACTGCCTAATGAAGATGTTCTAAAATATGAAGGGCAGAAAAGATGCTAGTTCCAGAAAGGTCCAAAGAGGATGCTGATGTTCAAGGTGTGATTTATTCCCAACCAATTGTGTATTCAGTTTTTGCTTTTCTGTAAAGATTCTCCAAGTTGTGTTGAAGCACGCTTATCAGTATTCCACTAACAGACACACATCTCCACGTTTCTGCTATTTTGTTCACATTTATCTTAAGAATCTTGGTCTCCTAGGCCCATCTGTGACGTCTTGGTCTTGATTCCAGAATCACCTTTCTTATCTGAGATTACAGATTTGAGTGCATCTAGGTCACCCCTGCCTATCATACAATATCCTTGCCTCTGGCATGCACCTGCCTTTCTTGAAAAGCAATCTTCTCTGTACCTTAGCTTAGGTCCCTCTTATATGCCCTCATTTTCAAACACATTTATGCCATGCATGTTAAGTCCTTCTTACCACCTCAACTCATCCCCTTCAAGGAGCACTCTGTGAAAGCCCCTTTCCTATCATGAAGCAAGAAGCTCAGAAGTTACTCTGAGCAATGTTTCTGTTACATTGGTAGCTATGGCTGCAGTGATGCGTTCTTAACCCATCTATCTGATATCTGTTCTCTCAGCTACCCTGCAAGAGATAAGCTAATCTATTAGCAAACAGGCAAGCCTGTGTCCTTCTGGCTATCTCCAGACTGAACTGTATTTCCACTAATTGAATTGTGCTCCCTCAACTGGAGAGCCAGAGATTGAACTTGAGGCTTCCTTCTAAACTTACAATCACTCTTCCCTTTATATCACTCAGCAGCTGGCCTCAAAAATAAAATTTCCCTCTCAGGCTTCTGGATTCTTTCTTCCCTGAATCCTTTCTAGTTTCTTTGTCTCAAGGCTTATAGATGCCCCACAGTTTTGATGGGACCCAGGGTTGTCTCTAGGATCCCTCCAATGCAACATCATCTTTTCCCAAATATTTCTGATTATTCCTTCATACAATCATTTGGAAAGATTTATAATTCTCCTCTCTCTCCATTTCTATTGGTAAGGGAAAGCTTTTTCTCCCACTGGTAGCTTTAAAAAAAATTTTTCCTATCAAAAACAGCCATAAATAACCATATGCAACATATTTTAAAATATAACAGCTTAACAATTTTTAAATAATCTTCCAATAGATAAAACTAAGTAACATAAAGATTTCTATTTCCAATTAAGTCATTTAACAAGTCAAAGCCTTCTAACCCAAGGCTGTGGGTAATGTATAGACACCTTAGTGACAAAGAGAGATCCTGTGCCAACAGAATAGCAATGAGCACTTGAACTACTAGCCTGTCCATTTACACAGCATCTGTGGAAAAAAGAGGCATGCAGAGAGAAAGAGACTGTGCACCCCCTTCACTGTCCCTCAGGTGATCCCAAGAACCACATCCTTGATAGCACTTCCATCAAGACAAGACTGCTCCTGCTTTGCGAATGCAGCATGCACGAAGAAAGTAAGATATTTGCACCTGCTGGCAAAACAAATCCAATTATGTACCAGCAATTTTAATGCCTTCCCAAGACTGAAGTGGCTCCCTAAACCTATGACTGTAAAGATCCAAGGAACCTGTTTATTTATAACATGCCTCCCTCCAAATAGGATTTGAGGCAGTTCAGTGAGCAAGCTAAGAATGCTTGCTCTCAAGTCCCTATTCAGTGTGTTATGCTGCAGCTGATGTCATTATCCCTGTTTGCTCTTAGAAAATCTGACTTTTTGGAGGGGTTGTTTGCAGAATTTTCTGAAATTCAGAGGGGATCTCAACATCTAACTTTTCCTCCTCCTGTAGGATTTTGACAGTGGAAAGGAAAGAACCCAAACATTGGGTTCGAGTCACCACGGCAGGCAAAGGGTAAGACGAGCACAGCCTGGTTCTAGGATCCCCAGATGAATGTTGATGGAGAGAGGTCAGCACCCACCAGAGGGCCCAGCTGGGAATGGAACTTTCAGGATTATTGAATGTGTTCCTGACACCAGAGGATAATGCCTGTTCACTGGGTTATTAAAATTCTCTTCTTGATACTTGTGGTTAGGGTGTTGTGGAGTTGGGAAGCTCTCCTGTTTGGAAATGAATGTTCCTCATGCTTCTGGATGAGAACTCAGGTCAAGGGAGAAAAAGCATTGACTTAGAGTTCACAAGGTATTTGGTCCTATGCTAGGCTTTATAAAGTTTCAGAGGATCCCTATAAGAAATCTGCATAATTGGAGCTACTGTTGCCCTTTTGTAGATTAGGAAACTGATGCAGAAAAAGGGAGCTGCTCTGTCAAAGGAGAGGCAGCTGGAAAGTGATGATGCTAGAACAGGGCTTGGATCATACCCAACAGAGTGCTCAACACATAAGAGGTACAAGGCTAATGTTTGCTTGCAAGAATAACAAAAATATAAAAACTCATTTAATAGATATTGAATGAGTGCCTACTATGTGCCAGACACTATAAATCAACATCAGATAAATCTTACACTAAAACTGCAATTCAAATGTACATCAGCTTTAATCTATGAAAATGAAATTAGGCCAGCAGGGAGGCTATAAATGAACCTATTAGAATATATCCCATAAGAGAAAGAGCAAGCAGGAAAAATGAGGTGAAGGGATGATGAGATAATGTAATTTTAAAATTGGCTCCTGTTCTCCTAAAATACTCTTAAGATTTTTACTGCAAAATTACAGTCATCAGGAATATGCCATTTTTAAAAGACTTTTCACAGTTGGGTCAGTGCATAAATAATAATACACATTTAAAAATGTATGACTGTTCATTAAACCATTGACCACTTCCAGACTATTGAGTACATAAGCATTTTAAAAATTACTTTAATACATATTTACCCAATAGACCAGAAAAGTTCCTTTGGTACATGGTGTGCATTCTAAAAGCTGCCTGCATAAGGAGTTATCCAGTCTGAACCAGAGGCTGCTGCCAACTGCAAAATATGCATTTTAAAGAACAACCAAATTAAGTGTTTACCCAAGAGAACAAAGTTAATACTGAGGGTCAGTAATTATTACCTTCCTTTACTCCTTTTTATCCTTTTCTGTCAAATGAAAATGAAAGGAAAAAAAGCTTATATTTGCCCTTTTTTCTATTTTATCTTGACAACGAGTGTCCCAATGCCTTTCTCACCCCACCTTCCAAAAAAAAAAAAATGTGGGGGGGGAAACAGAGAGAGAAAAAAGGGAGAAAAGAGGTAGGGAAAAGGAAAAGGTAAAACAGAAAACAAATAAAGCTATTTGTAATTAAAATGTGGGATTCACATATAAATCAAGTATAAAAAGCAAATGAATAATCATATCTGACTTGATTGTTTATAGTTCATGCTGCATGATCAAAACTGAAAGTTTCTGTGATGACTGCCCTTGTACTGTTAACCATGTAAGAATTTATTCACTATGTAAGACCTTGTTCAACATGTAAGAACTTGTTCGTTATGCTTCAGAAGATTGGAGACTGTTGGGAACTAGGCTTGGGGTTGATTAATGATTGTGCATTGAGTCCCCTATACAGAATTTTATTGTTGTTAACAACCATTTGATCAATAAATATGAGAGATGCCCTCTCAAAAAAAAAATTTAAATGCCTAGTTAATAGCAAATGCAGAAGGTCAAAAGTCCATCTTTTAATGTTTATTATTTTCTCCCTTTCTGTCCAATGCTAGTTTAACCATACATATTCCTTAGGTCCAAAATTTTGTAGTCACAATTAACTTTTATAGAACTATGATCAGCTTTACCCTTTCTTCTCGATAAGACACAGTGATGCATGTTTCTTTCTCCACTGGCACAAAAACACAAAGGGGCTCCATTATCTAGTCTTTGAGTCTCTGCCCATTGGCATGATATGGGGAGCTTCTCCGCAGAAAATCCATCCCTGTTCAGACAAATATAAAATAAAGCTGTATTTTCAACAGATGGACTAATTCACTAGTTTCTCTGCTCATTGTCCTCGTTTCACCACACTGTCAGCAGTGATACTGCACAACCTGTGAGAGTGACTGACACACTAAGAGAGCAAGCTTGTCAACTTCTCCATGGAGATGACTCTCTCTCCCTTAACTTCTGGTGATGCACAATCACCCACCTGGCACTAAAGAACACTCCCAAAATGGAAATATCATTTAACATTTAGGTATTAGATGTCAACAGGTCGTCGAATAGTGGGTTATGTGTCTGATACAGATGGCTGCCATATACACTACCCCTAAGGATTATTCTCTTTCACTTGGTGGTATTGATTTTATTTTTAGAAATAGTATTGAGCAGAAGCTTACTTCCTCTATCACTGCTCCCCATTGCTAAATCAATTACATTTTATCTACAAAAAGAAATTACAGAAGCCTTTCACAAATTCTATTTGAGTCTTAGGAATCATCTACCTTCTAGTCTATGTGCATTTATTTCAATAAGTCTAGAAATATGAATTCAGGTCTGTTAAGAATGGATAAAAAGACCAAAGTCAAATTTTTTTAAAGATTCATCCCAATAATTTATCAATTATTCTTTCTTCTTTCACTTATTTTATTATTTCATACCTGAGGAATACACCAGAGATTCAAAAGCTAATAGGAATCTCTTAAATATACTTGGTAATTTTAGAGAGGAGAGACAAAGTCTTAGAAGTGGCCAAGTAGACTATAACTAAAGCCAAGTTTATTTCATTTCAACAAATTAAAATATAATTAATTTTTAAAGAAATTCTCATTACATTAGTACAATTGTACTAATGAGCCAAGAGTCAGCTTAGTGTACCGATGCTTCTTACTCCACAGTTGACAGGATAACAAGCATAATTGGAAACACTGTATAAACATGAAATCATTACTCTTATTGTGGATATGGATATAGATGTAGAGCAAAGAAGCAAAATAAAATTTAAAAATAAGGACTACCATCATAAACATAAACCAGCCATGTTCTCGCACGCCACCTCTTCTTACACAGACTGGTCCATTTCAGATACATCACTCTCTCTGAGTCATAAGCTCTACTCACAGGTCAGGTTCATTTTCTAATTTTATAACAGCTCTAAGATAAACTGAAAGTTATAACAGACTGGAAGAAGACTTTAAAGTCTCCAGGCTATTGTGTGTATTATTTTTATAAGCTTCTGAGAAATACATCAATACTTGTTGGTTTGAGTGCATGCTTTCCTTTAGTTCTAAAATATTTTTGACCAAATTAGTTTTGGCCATAATTAGATTCAAAGTGACAAAACAAGATACACCTGAATCTGAGTGAATTTTCTGTAACCGTCTGGGTTGAATTGTAGTATTTGGGAAATCGGTCTTTTAATTCACTTTAAACAATCTTTTTCCATGTTCTTTTCTTTGACAGTTCTCTCAAAGTTGTACTTCCTGCAGGACAACCACAACTGTCTCTTGAAAATATGGTGCTCTCTCTTTGCAAAACTGGAAAAGCCTGGGTCAGAAAAGCAACCAGACTATTAGAAAAAGTAAGCCTCCCCAAATTTTGTTTCTAAAACCTGGTATATGTATGGGTATATGTATGTGCGGAAGAACAAAGAGGAGGAAAACGGAAAAGAGCTCAGCATAGATGCCCAAGATTATCTTTAAGTGCTGCCCTTTTCACTCCAAGTTGGGTTGCTAGATTTAGGAAATAAAAATATTGGAGTCTCAGTTAAATATGAGTTTCAGATTAACAATGAATATTTTTATGTAAGTATGTCTCATGCAATAATTGGCATATACTTTAATACTAATTACTTTTGCTTAGTTAAAATTCAAATTTAACTGGGTTTGCTGTATGCTATATGGCAATCCTATCATTAAAGCTATCTTTGGTATGATACTCAACTGATTTTATTATAAAAAAAGTACTCTGGGGGTGAGCTCAAGCTATACACTCCCCTAAAACTGGCCCAAGTTTAGCAACTCTTTTTCCTTCCATTGAAAAAAAGTGTTCTAAACAATGAAGGCAATCTTAAGATGAAAAACTGATGTCAGATGCAGAAACAGAATCAGAGTGAGTGCCACAAGGGGTTAAAACACAAAAATCTTTTTCAGGCATCCAAGTTTCTTCTCCTTTTCTAGCACATTGGCCCAAAAGAAAGGTCTTTGGGCCTTTTTCTTGCTTTCCTATAGGTGACTTGTCTTTTCTAGGATCCTATTTTGATTTATGTATCATGTTTTTGAATGTATCTCTTTGTACATATTTTTTTAGTAGTTGCTCTGTTACTGTATTACACACAGTACATACTTTTCATTACCTACAGTTGTCAACACTTTACAGTGCCAACTTTACTTCCCTTAAAGTCCACTGACCTTGCCCCATTTACAGTATAATTGTCTTAAAGTATTCCCTCTACATACTTTCAGAACTATCAGACACTCATGATTTTGCTTCAAACACAATTTGGAAACTACAGAAGATAAAGTAGACTGTATTTACCTATATTTTTGCTCTTTCCATTTTTCTTTCTTCCTGAAGTTCTGAGATTCCTTCTTTTTATAAGTTCCTTTCCTTTGCAAACTTCTTTAGCCTTCTTTTAGGGTAGGTCTGCTGGTGACAAATTCTTTTCATCTTCCTTCATCTGAGAATCTTGATCTCCCCTTCATTCCTGAAGGATATTTTTGGTGGGCATAGAATCCTGGGTTGGTATATCTTTGCTTTCAACACTTAAAATGTGTACTATTTTCTGGCCTCCATGACTTCTCATGAGAAATCCACTACCATTCCAATTCTTTTTCCCTTATAGGTAAGATTCATTTCTCTCTCAGTGCTTTCAAGGCTTTGTCTTTAGTTTTCAGGAGTTTTTACGATGTATCTTGGCTCACATTTCTTTGTTTTGTTTTTTTCTTGTCTGGGTTTTGCTCAGCTGCTTCAATTTAGGTTTATTGCCAAATGTGGGAAATTTTCATCCATAATTTCTTTGAATAAGTTTTCAGCTTCACATTCATTCTCTTCTCCTTTTAGGACTTGAGTGACACAAATTTTAAATCTTTTCTTAGAGTTCCCCAGGTCCCTGAAGCTCTGTCCATTTTTTCTCTTATGTTCAGATTGAATCATTTCTATTGCTCTATCTTCATGTTCACTCATTCTCATTGCCAGCCCACAAGAATGAAAACCTCAGTCCCCCTCAGCCTCTTCTGACAGCACTCTAGAGGACAGAAGAGGCACCCTGTACTGTCCAGCAAGAACAGAAGTCCAGGCTTTCCACTCAACCTTTGCTCAGTGGAGGGAGGGACTGGTTTTCTCTTGTGTTTTCCTTTAGTAGTAGTTCTTATCTAGTCTTCTGTCTTGTTAGAATGCCCTTTTTTCTGGTCCTTTGTCAAGAGGACAACAAGTGTGGGGGCAGCTTCTGTTTGTCTGCTGTCATTAAAATTTCTGGGTTGCTGACATCCCAACTCTGAGTTTGGAGTCATAAGTGAGAAGAAAATTGAGTGGGTTTCACTTTCACCTATTTCTATCCTTAACCCTACATACATACTCATCTCCCCAATTAAGAAAAAAGTCCTACATCTCCTCCAACTATATTGTCATTAGTCATCATATTTTCATAGCCAAGCATAAGCAACAGTATTTGTTCCCTTTTCCCTTTCTCTCTACATTAAGTATAGAATCAGGAGGTGGAGAGCAATCTAATCTTCAGAGGTCAAATAGAATTCCTAAATTTCAGTGTAGTGTTCCAACATAAGCACCAGTCAAAACATTTCACTTTGTCAGAAATAAAACTTTAAAAAGACATGAAATTTGCCATATAAAAATCATTAAGTTTGTTGTGTTCTATTTGTTCTGTACCTAAAAAGACACACATTTTTCATCCAAATAGAAAATAAAAAAGACTTCATCACCATCTGAAGACCTATAATTACTACATTCAACTTTTCTGAACTTCCTCTAATAACCTTTTTCATGCATGTCTGTGTTTTAATCCCTCCATTCTCATTTCTGCCTATACCATCCCACTGCAGCTGTGCCTTCCTGCTCATTCTCCTACCTCTTCAACACTTCTTCTCACTCATGAATGCCCACTTCTTAAATGCTTGTGCTTCTTCACATTTTATGTATTTCCCTGGACAAGCTCCTCAATTCTATAGTTTCAACTGCCATTTAAATGCTGATGACTTCCAAATGTTTTTATCTCCAACTCAACTCACACTTGAGTTGCTTCTTGACAAGTCCTCTGGATAGTCCCCTAATTCAAACAAATCAAAAAGCAAACTCATCCTATTTAAACCTAAATCTGCTCTTTCTTTTTTATTTCATCTTTCAGAAACAGCATCGTAGTCTTTAAAGTCAGCAATACCTAATAATGTGCCATAACAGATGAAGGACTTCTTGCTTAAAATGAGATTTGCTAATTTTTATTTCTTTACATGATATAAGTTTATCATATCCTAGAAATGGCATCCAATAAGGTTTAGTGAATGAAATAAAAAGTTGAATTCATCTAGGAAAACATCGATAAGCAAAAAGTCTTCCTTTGGGATTAAATAGCTCATGCCCACTCTGCAGGGATTTGTGTCTATGTGTCCACTAGTGCATCCCAACCTCTGAAACTACCTGGCACATGATAGGTGCTCAATAAACATTGTTGAATGAAGGAAGAAACGTTTTTTTTATAAAGACTATTTTCTACATTTTTCATGAGAAGTCTAATACTACGATCAGAGTATCCTAACTACAATGTGCATTATTTATCTATTACTATGTAATAAATCATCCCAAAAACTTAATGGCTCAAAACAACATTTATTATCCCACAGATTGTGTGGTTCAAGAATATAGGTGATGATTAGCTGGGTTATCAGACTGGAAATCCCACAAGGCTACAGTCTTCTTGCGGCTCAACTGGGAAGAACATTCTTCTTAGATCCCTCACATGGTTGTTAGCAGGATTCAATTCCTTGCAGCTTGCTAGACTGAGGCCTGTTTCTCAGAGACCTTCCTCAATGTTTTACTTTGTTGTTATTTTACATTGTTTTTGCACATGGGCAACACAGCAGCCTGCTTCATCACAGTGAGCAAGGATGAATGCAAGAAAGAATGCCAGGATGATGGAAGTCACAGTCCATTGCAATCTAATCATGACAGTGACAGAAATCACTTTTGCCACATTCTATTCATTATAAGCAAGTCACTGGTCCAGTCATATTCAAGGGGAGGGATTTCATGAAGGCATGGGTACCGAGGGATGGGAAAGGGGGGGAAAACGTTTCATTGGAAGCTTTGTCACAAGCTGTGCCTACCACATCATGAAGAGACACTTTGCTAGGAAATAGGAAGCGACTGTGAGCAGAAACACTGCACTTATGGCCACAACTAGAACTATATTTATACAACTATCTCAGCCAACAGACACCTCTTTTCACCATTACTAGCAAACAAACAGAATTCTTTGCTAGGCACAAAGAAGAAACTTTTCTTCTCTCTTTACACTCAAAAATGTCTTCTTAAGAATCAGATTAGATTAAGTTACAAGCATATTTTAAAACCCTCTAGTCCACATCCAGACTTCCCCTTCCCTTCTCTGCACAGGCCAACCACCTATATTATATCGATGAGGTGCTCGATTCCCTTGTCAATTTGGTCAGTCTGATTCTGAGCTAAACTCAAAGTTGAGGTCCAGAGTTAAATGCAAAGGTCATTATCTGTCTGACTACAACTCCTCCCAAATGACCTATTGACTAAGTCATAGGTAAATTCCCATCAATAGTTTCAAATTCCACATAACCTCAAAGGACATTAAATCTCTTCACTTCTGCTTTGCTTAGTATCCACAGTAGAGGAAGGATTTTGAAACTTGATCAGATGAATGGTAATTGATTATAGGAATCAATTATATTATTGGTTTGGTAGATTTGGAAAACACATTAAGTTTTGAAATTAATAGAATCATTAGTGGGAATTTAGAGTGTTCAAAGGATCCTTATGGTCATGGACAGTTAAAAACTGCTTGATTAAAAAAGAATTCCTAGGTTTCCACAAATAGCTTCTAAAGTAAAAGCTGAGTCTCTGTGTATTTAGCGCCCACCACTATCTATTCATTGCTTTCCATTCATACTCCAAAGTCAGGACTTTGCCAGAAAATGAGAACAAAGAAAGTTTTGAGTTCTTTTGGAAGACAGTGAATTTGAGATGGCTGATAGTGTGCTAATTGCCTCTGAGCATTTCTGGAATTGCTCCTTGTGCATTTTCTTACTGCTGACAGAATCCCTTATACTGACAATGGGTATTGTTTCATGCAAGATCATGCAATTAAGTTTTACATCCTTTTCTCTAGACCTGTAAGTGTAGCAGTAATTGATTCTCTTTTGCACCCGTTCTTGGGGTAAAATTTATACATTAGTGGCCTTGGATTTGGGGATTTACAACGAGGTGGGAGGGACTGGCAACTAAAGAGCAGATCAGAGAAATCCTGAAGGAAAGGAAGAGAAGAAGGCACAGACTCCAAAACAGGGGAAGAGGGCAAGTGCATTCAGATATAAAGGATAGGACTTTTAACCGCAGCCTAGTAAGGCAGTCTTATAATGGGAGGAGCTCTGGCCTGTGAATTGTAATCCTCCCTCTGCCTTCATCTAGCTGTGTAATCTTCGGGTTAGGCTTTGTAATCTACAAAATAAGACTACTGAAGTGCTTGATCTATAAGGGCCATTCAACCTGTAAAGTTCTCCTCTGTGACCGGAAAAGGAGACTCAATCAAATCATGTATATGGTAAAATTTCTGGCCTACAATCCCCCAATCAGTTTACATTTCCTTCCTCTTGGCACATTTCTCCAAGAATTCTCTCCAATCCCCAGATCTTATTCTGTGTGAATATTAAACTGTCTGGTAATTAATGCTATGTAGTTGACTATAATAAAGATGTTAGTTGATAATGGCTGAATGAATGACCCACAAGTAATAGAATTTTAAACATAAATGGATTGAAATCATAATGATGAACTGAGAGGATGCAGAGTTAATTTTTTGAGCATAAGTAATCATCAGACCTTATTCATAAAGCTGTCCTGGCTGATTTGTCTACAGTGAGCAGTTCAAGGCAGAAAGAGTTGAAAGAATGCCATATTAGCACAGACTCTGAAAGGAGGCAGACTTGGAATTAGGTCCCTGCTCTACCATTTGCTAGCTGCTGGACTGAGCAATTTACTAATTGCTCTTAAGTTTTCTCATCTTTAAAATGGGATTAATAATGCCTATATCCAAGAATTATTTTAAAGAATGAAGGAAACAGTATGTCTGGCACATGGCAACTATGTAACAACCACTAACTATAATTATTGTGTAGTCTCTGGGAAAACAGTGATGAGTCCCATTTTAAGAATCAAATAATGTTATTGTCACTCCCAGAGACCCACAAAAAGCTTCACTGCTTTATAAAATGAATACACAATATAAGATCTCTGACTATAAAAAAATGATACTGGCTCAGCATAAGAAAATCAGTCTGATTATTTTATACTTACTTTAAAATAAGACATTGTTTGAATACTGTTTTACCTTTTGAATTCAAACTTTCTATTTTCAATGGATAACTTGCAGACCCTCATTAATGATGGATAATTTCCCTAAGTCTTCAAAATTATCTGTCCTGTTCAGATAATATTTAAGTGATGGAAATCAATTTAATTGAAATAGTAAAGGATTGACCCATGCTATGAATC
Source organism: Manis javanica (assembly GCF_040802235.1). NCBI lineage: Eukaryota > Metazoa > Chordata > Mammalia > Pholidota > Manidae > Manis > Manis javanica. The sequence goes on along the minus strand of NC_133160.1, from coordinate 119,786,397 downwards.
AAATAAGTACAAATGAGAAACTAATCCAAAACAGAAGCTCCTGGATTTGCACACTTCATTAGCCATTGGACACAGACTACTCAATACTACTATTGTAGCATTACCTTACTATTTAAATCGCTTTATGTTTCACTCAAATCTATAGTTTTTGCCTTTAAAACCAAGTGTTGAGGAACTGTGGAGCAATGAACTGGAGAAGAGTTCCCTCTACCAATGAGGCAAGAGGAAGCCTCACACAGGGGGGCCTTCATGCTCAAATTAAGGTCATCCTCTGGCCTCCTCCAGCTTATCATCTAGAGGGTCCAAGGATTCCTCAAGTGCTAGGAGTAAGCCTGACCCTTGGTCCTTTACACCCTAATTGCCTAGTGTCATGGGAAAACAACAAGACTTTGCCACTCCAAATGAAACTGCCCTCCCTTTTTTCTGTCTCATAACTGATGGTGTGGTCTAACCTTTGGACTATCAGGACTAATTTCATATTGCCTTGTATTACTGTTTATTTCTTCATCACAGGAAACCTAGGACTCCTTGGTTATCCTTCTTCCCTGAACTTTCTTATTTTCCCTGAGAAAAATAAAAGAATCAGATGACTTTCCTAAGTTTTACTACCATATCTACCCACTAATCTACCTGTTTCTTCCTTCTCTCTCATTGTTATGAGTTAACTATCCATGTTTCTCATTAAGGTTAACTCCTCTTCTTTGCAATAGATAATCATCATCTCTTGCTTGCATGATAATATTCTTCCGCTGATTTCTTCTCTTTTTCATTATCAGGTGACTTTTTCCAGTGTCTCTCTTCTATCACTACACAGGCATGGTATTATTTCTCTCATTAAAACAAACAAAAAGTGTCCACTGATTTCAACTCCCCTACCAACTACAGACCATTTTCTCTGCTTCCTATTAATCACCCAGAAAGAAGTTCCTGTGTCCACTATCTCCAATTCTCCCAATTTTCTCCTAAGTTCATTCCAATAAGATTTTTGCCTCCATGACTCCACTTTTTACTATTATCCTCTTACTCTTATCATCATCAACACAAGTCATTACTAAACCCAAGAGTCAATTCTCAGTCTTCATCTTACTTAACCTGTCAGCAGCATCCGACACATGTGATCATTTACTACTCCTTCACATGGATTCTGAAACTCCACATTCCCCGACCTTCTCATAACTCACCAGGTATTTCTTTCAGTCTGAGTGCTAGTTTCTCCTCAGCTCATTGACCTCTTAATAATAGAGCAACCCAGATCTTTTTTCTTGTATTATTTTCTCTCTATACCCACTCCCTGGTGATCTCATTCAAGGCTTTAAATTCTGTGTCTATGCTCATGACTACCAAATTTAATCTCCAGCCAGGGCCTCACCTCACCACTTCAACCTATCACTCAACATCTCCACATGCATGTCTCATAGGCACCTCATGTGTATGAGAATACCCCAAGTAAATTCCCAAATTGATCTTTTTTCCAAAACCTTCTAACCATCTTTCTCAGTGAAGGGCAGCTTCATTCTTCCAGTTGCTCAGGCCAAAAACCTTGGAGTCACTGTTGACTCATCTCTCATAAACATACACACTCACATCTTAACCTTTCCAACACCAAATCCTACAAACTTGATCTTCACAATATGCTCAGAGTCTAACCGCTTTTCACCACTTCCATTGCCCAAGCCACCATCACATCTTGCCTCGATCATTGCAATGACCTCTAATGAGGTTTCCCTGCTTCTTTATGGCAATTCTGAGCACTGTAGTAGTCACAGAGAACCTAGGAAAAGTTGTGAGTCAGATCACATCACTTTTCTGCTCATAGTAACTAATATGTCACTCAGACTAAAAGCCAATGCTTCTACAGTGACCCCAAGACTATATGGGATGCGGCTCCCCATTCTTATCTCTTAGTCTCACACCCCCACATTCCCAAACTGCTGGACATCCTGCTCCTCCTCAGATTTGCTTTCACATCAGAGTGTTTCATGTGCTGCTCTCACGGCCTAGAATGATCCTCCCTCATATAACCACATGATTCAGTCCTTCAGCTCCTTAGGAGTGGTCTTTGTTCCCATGTTCTCTTTCCAGAAGAGTTTTCCCTAATCATCATATTGAAAAACAGCTCTCTCTGTCCCCTTGCATTGCTTTGTTTTTATCTTTTGCACATGTCTATATCTAATCATATAATTACCACATTTTTATCTCCACAATTGGAGAAAATTGAGGCCCATAAAGGTTAAGAAATTCCCTAAATATTATACAGAGAGTATGTGGGAAATCTGAATTTGAATTTGAAATTTATAATTAACTTCTCTAGATTCTGTTTACTCCTTCAAAATAAGGAAAATAAGATCTTCCTTTCAGGGGTGTTGTGAGAAGCATAGCTAATACATACAGAGTATAAAGATACTAGCACAGTGTCTAACTCAGGCATGTCAGTACATGGAAGCAATAATTATGCTGTAACTGAACACAGAGTAAAATTTAGTACAATAAATCTGAAAACACACTTCTAAATGAAAATGCTATGTTACTCAATCTCTTAATTTGTGTTTTGATTGACAGCACTGTATTTCAGAGAATCCTTCAAAATCAGAGGAATAAAAATTAGTCTTTTCTGTCTATGGAAAAAAATAAACTGGGGTTGTTTTCATTTTCTTAACTGAGCAGCTGTGCTATGTAAGCCTCTATCAATGTACATACAGTCTAACAATGCAGGCATATTTGTTTTTCAACTCAAAGGGGGAAGACTTTATAAGCCACTCAGTATTCACTATATTTGCCTAAGACTCTAATCTGCTCTACATTTAAGCTTGCAGAGTTCCAGTATGAAAAAATCTTTAAACCCCAGGCCTGCTGACTGGCATGAGCCAGAAATAAGAGTCTATACAGGGGATCCAAAATGTAGCAGGTAGATTGATGTCCCCATTTGCATTCCAGTGCCCCCAAAGTACTTTCACAGCATACGCAACAGTATGAGGGTCCTAATGAATTTATATTATATAACAAACTGAAAGATCAACATGCATATATATTTATAATGGAATCGGTATTTGTTAATGAAAGGAAATGGTTCTTTCCTTTGTAGCAACTTCTCAAACTTTTCTGGGGCAAGCAAGCAGTCAGCCTTAGAAAGCTCTTACAAATTAGACTTCAATATTTTCTAAGATACTTGGGACAAGGAAGAGTGATCAAACTATTAGTCTGTTAACTTTACAATTTCAGTACCAAGACTAAGATGCAATATCCAAGTAGTATATTTGTCATGTTCCTAAAAGGAACAATATACTATGGTACAACTTACTTAGAAAGCATCAAAAAAGAACACAATCCTGAGATTGGCAAATATTTAGTTGGAAACCATGAGTGAAGCAGCATGTCAGTTTCCTAAGGGATAGTAGTTGTAAACAACCTTTATCAAAATAGAGAACACACCTTTATCCAATCTTCTTGCATTGTCCTGCAGTGGAAGAGCACAACCTTTTCACAGAAAAGATAAAGGGTAGAGATGATGAGTATTGGCCAGTCACTCATGCTATAGCAATAAGGACCAGTTGCCTAAGGAGAGACTTCAGTGACTTGAGGGAATGAAAGAAAAAGGAAATAGACAAAGAGAAATGGAGGAAAGCCTCTCCTGCTGTATGCCCCAGAGGCAAAAGGACCACTTACGGACCTGTGCTCTCACTATCTCAAACCTGAGGAAACCCCTACAAAGCTGTGGCCACTTCTAAAAGGCCAAGTACTAAGTACTTATTTCCCTCCAGTCTGCCACCACACTTTGCTTTTTTTAAAATGTTTGCTAGCAACTTTAGCAGTGATTCATTACCACTAAGAGAACAAAAAACATGTGCTATAGAGCCACCTTCAGGGAGGCAAAAGGAAGGGTCCTAACTACCAACCTGCTGAACTGCTAGATTCAAAGTAAACAAAGCCTTGCCTAAATAAGAAAGGTGTGCACTATTTCAAATGTGATTTCAGATATACTTTTCATTAAGCACCATGAAAATTTATGGTAACACAGTATCACAGAGAAAATGACAATATTCCAGCAACTAAACCCAAAGACACAGAATATTGCAATCTCATAAACAATTCAATTTAGCTATATTGAAGAAAAAAGCAGGTACAAAAATTCCAGAAAGGCTACAGTGCATTAAGAATAAAATTAACAGCAGAAGGAGTACTTCACTTAAGAGACTGAAATTCTAAAAGGGGGCCAAACAGTAATTCTGGAGCTGAAGAAATCAATAAATGAGATGAAAAATGCATTAGAATGCATTGGAAATAGAATAGATCATGTGGAAGAAGGAATTAGCAAGCTGGAAGACAAGGATATAGAAATGATGTAGGTAGAAGGGGAAATAGAACTAAGATTTTTAAGAAGTAGAGAAACCCAATGAGAGCTGTCAGACTCCACTAGAAAAAAACAACGTAAGAATAAATGTAACACCAGAAAGAGAGGAGAAGGAGAAGGAGCAGAGACTGAGAAACTCCCCAACCTGGGGCAGAAACTGGATAACAAGCCCACAAAGTTAATGGAACACCTTATTATCACAACACAAAAAGAGCCTTCTCAAATTTCTCAGCAGAAACTCTATAGACAGGGAAAGATTGAAAAGGCATATTCAAAATATACTGAAAGATGAAAACCTCCAACAAAGAATATTCTATTCAGCAAAGTTATCTTGCAGATATGAAGGAGAAATAATGGCTTTACCAGACAAACAAAAGCTGAGAGAATTCACCACCACCAGACTTGCCTTACAAGAAACATTGAAAGGAGCTCTTAAAGCGGAAATGAAAGGACGAGAGTACACAAAACTCTGATAAAGCGAAAGCCAATCAGAATTAGAAAACTGTAACTATTTTCAGAATAACATATTAAATACCTAACTATAGCATGAAGGTTAAAGACAAAGAGCATTAAAAATAACTATAGCTACTACAACTTGGTAACAAAATCACAGCATAAATATATAATTTGTGACATCAAAAATATAAAAGGGGAAGAATAAAAGGATGGAACCTTTTATAGATGAAAGATAAATTGCTATCAGTAAAAAAGGACTGCTTTATGTATGAAATGTTTTACATAAACCTTATGATAACCACATAGCAAAATTAAATGAAATGGAGACTAAAAAACAATAGAAAAGATCAGTGAAATTAAAAGTTGTTTGAAAAGATGAAGACAATAGATAAACATTTAGCTAGACTCATCAGAGAAAGATAGGACTCAAATCGAGTGAAACAGTTATAACTAGCACCACAGAAATACAAATGATTATGAGATTACTATGAAAACTTATATGGCAACAAATTGGACAAAATTGAAGAAATGTTTAAATTTCTAGAAACATTCAATCTCCTAAAACTGAACTAGGAAGAAATAGAAAAATCTGAAAAGACTGATTACTAGTAACACAATTGAATCAGTAATTAAAAACCAACAAACAAAGGTCCAGGACCAAATGACTTCACAGGAGAATTCTACCAAACATTTAAAGGAGAGTTAATACCTATGTTTCTCAAAATATTCCAAAACTTGAAAAGGGAGGAACACTTTCAAATTCATTCGATGAGCACAGCATCACCCTGATACCAAAACCAGATGGACACTTCAGGAAAAAGTACAGATCAATATCCTTGACAAACATAGATGTAGAATTGTCAACAAAATATTAGCAAACAGAATTCAAAAATACATAAAAAGGATCCTTCACCACAACCAAATGGGATTTATTGGTTAAAAGCATGGTTCAATATTTACAAAGCAATCAATGTGATATACCACATTGACAAAAAGAACAGTAAAAACCATATGGTCATCTTAATACATGCTGGAAAAGAATTTGACAGAATTTAACATCCAAAAATGATAAAAACTCCCTCATAGAGGGAACATACTTCAACATAATAAAGGCCATGTATGACAAATCCACAGCTAACATCATACTCAATGGCAAAAGGTTGAAAGCTCTTCCTTTAAGATCAGGAACAAGATAAAGATGACCACTCTCACCACTCTTACTCATTATAGTACTGGAAGCCTTAGCCATGGCAATAAGATAAAGAAATAAAATGTATCTTAATTGGTAAGGAAGAAATAAAATTGTCATTATCTACAAATGGCCTGATACTATATATAAAAGACCCTAAAGAGTCCACCAAAAAAACTATTAGAATAAATGAATTCAGTAAATTTGCAGGATACAAAATCAATGCATAGAAAATCTGTTGCACTTCTATATACAAATAATGAACTAGCAGAGAAAGAAATTAAGAAAGCAATCCCATTTACAATCACATCAAAAAGTATTTTAAAAAACTTAGGAAAAAATTTGACCAAGGAAGTGAAAGACGTGTACTCTAAGAATTTTAGGAAAAAATTTGACCAAGGAAGTGAAAGACCTGTACTCTAAAAACTTTAAGACATTAATAAATTGAAGAAGACACAAATAAATGGAAAGATATACTGTGCCCATGGATTAGAATAATATTGTTAAAAAGTCCATACTATTATCTAGAGATTCAATGCAATACCTATCAAAAGGCTAACAACATTTCTCACAGAACTAGAATAAATGATCCTAACATTTGTAAGGAACCACAAAATATCCCAAGTAGTCAAAGCAATCTTGAGAAAGAACAAAGGTGGAGATATTACACTTCCTAGTTTCCAACTATACTAACAAAGCTACAGTAATCACAACAGTAAGGCACTGATACAAAAATAGGCACATAGATCAGTGGAACAGAATAGACAGCCCAGAAATAAATGCACTTATATGGTCCATTTATCTACAACAGAGAAGGCAAGAATATACAATGAGGCAGACAGTTTTGTCAATAAATATTGTGGGGAAAACTGAACAGCTATAAGCAAAAGAATGAAACTGGACTACTTTCTTAAACCAATACTAAAATTAACTCAAAACTGATTAAATAAAGTCCTAAATATAAGACCTGAAACCACAAAATTCCTAAAGGAAAACATAGGCAGTGTCGCCTCAGATAAGAGAAACAAAAGCAAAAACAAAGAAGTGTGATTACATCAACTAAAGAAGTTTCTGCAAAGTAAAGGAAACTAACAACAAAATGAAAAGGCAACTTACTCTATGGAAGAATACATCTACAAACCATTTATCTAATAAGGGGTTAATATTCAATATTATACGAAAAACTTACACAACTCAATACCAAAAAACCAACAACCCAGTTTAGTAACAGTCAAAAAAACTAGATAGATGGTGTTCCTAAGAAGACATACAGCTGGCCAACAGATGCATGAAAGGATTCTCAACATTGCTAATTATCAAAGAAATGAATCAGAACCACAATGACATATCACCTCACACCTGCCAGAATAACTAGTATCAGAACGAGAATAAATAACAAAGTATTGGCAAGGATGTGGAGAAAAAGGAATTCTAGTACATTGTTGGTGGGAATGTAAACTGATTCAGCCATTATGGAAAACAGTATGGTGGTTCCTCAAAAATAAATATAGAACTACATATGACCCAGTAATCCCACTTCTGGGTATTTATCCAAAGAAAACAACACTAATTTGAAAAGATATATGCACTCCAATGTTTATTGCTGCTTGATTTACAATAGCCAAGATATGGAAGTAACCGAAGTATCCATCAATAGATGAATGGATAAAGAAAATGTGGTAAATGTACACAGTGGAACATTACTCATCCATTAAAAGAATGAAATCTTACCATTTGCAACATGGATGGACCTAGGGGGTATTATGCTAAGTGAAATAAGACAGAGAAGGACATACCATATGATTTCACTTACACATGGAATCTAATAAAACAAAACCCAAATCCAGAAATGGACCCATCAATACAGAGAGCTAACTGGTAGTTGCCAGAGGAAAAGCAGGAATGGGCATAGCTGAAACAGGTGGAGCAGATCAAGAGGGACAAACTTTCAGTTTTAAAATAAATAAGTCATAGGGATTAAAAGAACAGCATAGGGAATATAGTCAGTAATACTGTACTATCTTTACATGGTGACAGGTCATTAATTATACCTCATATAAAATGTCAAGTCACTATTTTATATACCTGAAACTAATCTTATATTAACTATACTTCAATTTTTAAAAATCAGAACTTAGAAAAAGTTAGTACATTACCATGAGCTTTTTATGTGTGCTATGTGTTAAATTAATACACATAAAGCACATAGAAATAAACACTCAAGAAATACTACTATCATCATTGTCATTTTTATTAGTACTCTACAAAAGGTTTGCTGGCAAGTATTGGACAACATGGATTGCTCTGCACCAAAGCCAGTCCTTCTGCCTAGTTCATGTGCACACCATGAGAAATCAGTGAACACACCACCACATCTCCACCAAAACTGTATGTTCTAGGGGATATTCAAGCAGGACCAGAGAACAGCGGAGAGGGACAGGCCCCAACACACTACTGAGGCCCAAAAGAAAATTCCTTTGTCATTTTCATCTCTTCATTTTCTAAGTCAGCAGGCAAATGACAGTATCCAAAGCCATGAAGCCACCACCTAGGAAACTGGCCAGTGTAAAAGAGTGAGCACACAGAATGCATTTAATCATGCTCAGTTTTGCAGAGTTGAACACAGTAGCATGAACTGCCAATTTTATATTAGCAACACAATATATTAAAGAAATTGTCCATAGAACCTAACATTTCCATTAAAACACAATGCAAAACAGTATCCCTAAATTCTGCTTCTGGGGCAAAACACTTTCCAGTGGTTAAAAAAAAATCTGCAAAGAAGTAAAGGCCTTTGTTAAGCAAATCAGGTGGCATCAATGCATCTTAAACTAAACCTAAAACAATGACTCTTATTTAGGACATCTGGATCAACCACAGATAACAACACTAGAAACTTCTAGAACCCCTACAATTTATAATGAACTTAAAGTAGAAGCACAAGTTTATGAGTAATAAATAAACCTACCAGCGAAAATGTGATAACACATCATAGCAAAACCCTTATGGCATCAAAAATAATGATGAAGCACCATATATTTAAGCAGGGCACTGCAACAGCTGTCAGAGCAGCCTGGGGTACATACATAAGCCACAGAGCATCTAAGTATAGTCGCTAGGCCTACTGTGCACTGTGGAATTGTAGCAGGCATTTCAAATAGCATCTTTAATAACTATTCAAATGAAGAGGATGATTAATGATATTCTTCCTCATTTTTTAAAGTACCAATCCTACATAAATCCCCTTCCCTTGCAGGCTGAGCAGCAATCTCTCATTATTACATATTCCCATAAATCACACAGGATTGTGTTATAGAAACATCATAGGTCTGCCTTTAGTTCTGTTTCTATGTCCGTGAGAGAGAGAATGACGGAGAGAAAGAAAGAGAACGGGGTGGGGGAGAGAGAGAATGTGGGAGAGGAAGAGAGAATGAGGAGCAAAGAGAAATGAGTTTGCCATCTACCTTATAAAGTCCTTTTAAATAAAATTGACTGGTGTTGTAAGTGTTCAATGATACATTTTTCTTCACAAATAAGTGCATTATTCCCAAGCAATATCTAGCATAGAGTACTTGCTCATTCAGTAAGTATAAGAAAAAGAGAAAGATTACAAAGACAAGTAAGGGATAAGGAAGAAGAAAAGGGAAGGAATAGGGAAGGAAAATGATCAGAAATGTTTTCAAATCGCTGACAAGCAGAAGAGCCGCCGTGTGTACTTCCCACGGAGCGGAAGCCGAGTGCGGCTGCCAAGGCCGTGGGTGCTACCGCGTGGCTCCCTCATGAGACGCAGGAAGGTCCCGTGGCAGAGCAAAGACTCAATTCCAAGTATCCTAGTTCCTAAATTCTTTGAGATACTCAGGTGAACTAAATATATTAGAGGCTATCTAACCGTTTTCTAATATTCTGTAGCCAGTTTGTTGTTGTATCAGAGGGCAAGACACCAAATATCAATTCTAATTGTTTCCATTTGGCAGTCATATTGCATTGGTTTCAGATCTAAAAAGCAACTAAACTATTTCTGTCTCTTCATTCGATTTCCCCCATTTTTTCTCTTGTAATTTAGGAAACTTTCTGAACTCACAGACCCCCGTCTCTTAGGTAGGAAACAGTTCCGTACTTGCATTAGGTACTTCACAAATCTGCCTTTCATTCTTCTCAGGTTCGCTGTTCACTGCTAACCATAATGTTTCCCTAACCAGCAAATCTTTTAATGTGCTGAACCTTTAGGGTGACTGATATGGGTTACAGAATGGTAGACTAAAGTGGGTCTAGAAAAAAATTAGTGTCACAAGTCATTTGCATCCATTATTCTAATGGATTTTAAAACAATGAAATTATTTTTATCAAGGCATATTAGAAATTTGTACAGTTTAGAAGCCACTTGATTTTTATATACTCTATATTTTAAGGTTTAACGATGTGATGTGACAGTCTCAAAATGGCACTTCAGAAATTCTGGGGGTACTAAATTAAGCATGGCATAGGCGACATAAAATTATCTTTGGAATTGTAGTGCAATACTGGTTGTCGAGGACTTACAACAATATCATGATCATATGACCCATATAATTGTTCTTTTCTCATATTGCTTTTCTAAAAGTGCTACCTTCTCATGAAGTGTATTTTTAAAACAAAAAGCTTACAATTGAAGCTAGACTGATTAAAGAATTATATCCTATATTCTAATTCTTTCATATTTAGCCATCCTACAGGATTCAAGTTTTTTATTTCATATGTTGTTTATTCTCTCAACATGACACTTGCCAAAACATTTCACTTTCTATGACTTCAAGAAATGGACTTCCACAGGGTCATTGAGAAGGGGAGAAAATAAGTTCTTCTAGGAAGCAAGACCAAGTGCAGAAGGAAACATAGTAAGAAAAAATCAAAATAGATAATAACAGAAAAATTACATTAGGAATAAAAATGATGAAAGTGAAATATTGAATTTGAAATTAAGGTAAAATAAATGAATGTTAGCATGTTCTAAAATATATATGGAGAAGTAAATTAGAAAATACAGAATAGAAAAAGACAGAAAGAATTGTGGAAACAAACCACTGCTGAGCTACCAGTAGTATCATTACTGTGAATCACATTGAAAACGTCCCACTCCAACCCTTATGTGTTACAACATGTATAGAAGACCATCTCTTGAAGCTCCTGACACCAACCTTGGTACACAAATTTGAGAAGCCAGTACATTTAATTTTTGGCAAACTCAATCCTCTCTTGACTGTAATTACTATATTCTTAAGCAAGCACCCCAATAAAAGCCCCTCCAGCCATTTATATTCCCCATGCATCCATCCTAATTCTGACAGGCACTTTCTTCTATAGCTGTCTTTCACTCCCACTCTCCAATCTCATCTTTCCATACATCCTGGAACTTGCATTCCATGATTAACATTCTAAAACCTTTCAACTCATTAATGATTTTCCTTTTATCATATGGTTTTAACTGAAATTTTTGTTTATCACTTGAAGTAGGCACTGCTAATAGTCAACATTTTGTATTTACTTTTGTCCTTCCTAAGTGTATATATATGGGTGCCTTTGAAGTTAGATATGACAGTGTAACTTTCATGACCCAATAAAATGTGAGGGGCAGGGACACTGCATCACCTTGGAGAAGTATTTAAAAGCCAGTATATGATCCCCTATTCTCTCCTCCTTTACTGTGGTACTTGTGGAAGCTTATCTTGGTATGCAGGTGACATAACAGTAAAACATGTAGGAATAATGAGCTACCCCATGGAGGACAACTGTTCTAGAAAGTCACTCAACCCAACCATGACTTTTCTGTATGAAACTTTTGTTATATGAACTACTGACACCTAGATGCTGTCTGTTTCAGCAGTATAACATAGCCTATCTAATATACTACTAAATAACATCTCTTATAGGCCATCCTCATTAGAAATGTGTTCATTTATTCATTCACAAATGCCTCAATCTGGATCTCAGATCTATCATCTCCTGTCTCCTCCTCTTAGATCATTATGCACTCGAAAATCATGGCATTTGATGATTCAATCCCTGGACCTCTGCATTCTTTTACACAGATTACAATCAACCAGGATGCTTTTAATATTCATGAGCATGATCAATTAACTAAACTAGCTAATCAGTTATTTCACTACCTTACATCAGGGATCTCAACATCACTTCAGCTTCACATTCTATAAGCATACATGCATATTTCAGAAGAGACACTGTTTCAGGCAGTGAAAATAACAGATTCAACTCATCTCATTTTCTGGACACAGCCTCTTTCTTCTCCAAGTTCATTAATTTAATCATTCCTTACTATACCAACTCTTCAATCTCATCAGGACTCTTAGGATATGAACCTTTTACTTTATCTTTTTTATCATGACTATTGATCCCATGGGTTTTGATCCTTACTAATTCTAATACCATTGATTTTGCACCCTTTTGTCAGGATTCTCAGCATCCTTTCTCCATTTGCCTTTCCCTCCTAACACCCAACAAAACCTAACTTTGAACAAAAATGTCTGTGTTCTTTGTAGCTTTACCTTATAAAATAACTACAACTAGATAAGCTGATCCAACTATAAATTTTTGCTCACCAATACCAACTGAATCCTTCTTACTCCTTGGAAATACTAATAATTCTTCTCAGCCCATTCTCATTTTTCACAAAAGTTTGCTGTTGTTTTGAAATCTCCACTTAACTTGTTCTTTCCTTATCACAGAAATGATAAGGGAACCCTTCAAATTCCCAACCAAAGAAATCTGAAAGCTACAGGCATTAATATCATCCTTTCCTTTGTCATTCACTGCTTTTCTGTACTTCTTGTATCTCCAAATCTTCTGTTTCTAACTCATTAGCATTTAAATATTAACATAATTCTTTGCTGTTTTATAATTTCCCAGATACTAAGATTATCCCTCATAATTTCACCTAAAATACTTACATCAATGTTTTACATGCTGCTAAAGGCAACAAACTGCATCATCTAACAATATTTTTATACAGGTAGTCATTTCTCCTTGACTCCTTGTTTTGCATTTTCTTGATTTTCCCTTAATATCCCTGCCTTGATCATCTTAGCCTAATTTACAGGATCTTTTAATTTCTGTTCCTTAACTGTCAGTATAAAATTTCATTCTTGGTGCAAAATCTTTTCTTAATCCACACACTTCTCTTGGGTGATTACAGCTATATTGATGACCTCCACAATCTACACATATTATATATTGATTCACAGATGCTTACCTAGAGAACAGACCTCATTCCTAAGCTCCTTCTGTAAGATAAATTCTAGCTGAAATAAGCAGGCAACAAGAGGCAATAAAGGGCCAGGCAGTTTATTTGAGCACAATTCCAGGATGATGTTCCCCAGTCTGGGTATTACAGGCCGGGGAAGTCACACCCCATCAGGGAGGTGGGGGCTTATAAGGGGTTAGGAGGGGGAGGAGTGGGAAAGCTATCCTAGAGGGTGTGAAGAGGCATGATTGGCTAAAGGTGACATAATAGACAACTAGAAACTTTTTTTCCTTCCAAGAGGGAGGAGGCTGACATCCGGCTCTTAGTTGGCACATCAGAAGGATGGAATTTAGGAAGAGCTGTCCCCTTTCCATATATGGCACAGACCTTGGGGTCTGGTTTGTTCTCCTTTTATGGTATCTCTCTGTTCTGTTTGTATGTCCTTGTTTTTCCTTCCTCCAGCCTAACATTCCAGCCTTTTGGTCATAATGGGCAACAACTCGATCTGGCTACTTCCAGCTGACAAGGGGCGTCGTGGGGGTTTGAGGCTGGTATTAGGCTGAAGGAGGGGGTTCAGTGGGAGGAGGTGCATAACAGTGAAGTAACATCTGGTTGGTGGCGACCCGGGTCATCTGGGTTAGCCGCTGTTGGAGGAACCTGAGGACACAAGGGGCAACTAATAAACTACAAACTGTTATTAAGGGGCCCAGTAGGGGCATTAGCCAGGCCATTATGAGGGACTGGAATTCTGAATTGAGTTTACATCTCAATGACTAGTATTAGGATTTAGTATAGATAAGACTGCATTATTGAAACAATACTTTTCTCTAAAATCACCTTCATTTTTATTAGAAGTAGTCAGATTAGGAAAATAATTAAGTTGGCTTAATTATTTGCATAAGTGCAGCAAGAAGAGTAATTGATTACATGGGATCTTTTAAATGTGCTTTGCTGGAACTTTTTGTAAGGAATTTCAGATTGAACTTTTAAAGGATTCTTGAGGCCAGACAGCTAGCTAAGCCAGACTTGCCATCAGGTTGCGCCTGCAGTACCTGTGCATTTGGGTGAATTCCTCTCTTCTTGAGGTCCCCAAGACATTCCTGAGGTTTCTGGACCTGCCAGGAAGTGACTTTCTTTACTCACCTGGTAAGGCTGCTGGGAACTCTGTAAGCAAGGTACCAGGTCAGTTCTTCTAAGGGGCTTTGTTGGCTTTAAAAAGTCAATCTTAGTTCTTTAAAGCTGTCTGTTCATATCTGAGTTTACACATGTGTCTCTCAGGTATGACATTCCAGTCAAAGCCTTGGTAATATAACCAGTGTTTTTAATTGGTCTTCTTACAAGGAAAGCAGATTCTTATTGAACTTGTGCAAATAAACATACTGCCATGAAATATAAAAAGAGTCACTGAGAGTTTTTAAATTCTGGAGGGATCAGGTAGAGAGAAAGATAAAGTTTCAATTCTACTTATATAGGCAGTCATTTACTAAACTGTTGTCAGCTTAAGAGAAAAAGCTTAAAACACTTTATCAACATTTGAAACAAAAAGCCACAAAATCATCTTCCTTAGTTTACTTAATCCTATGTAACCAATACCTGTTCTGCTGAAATCTAGTTTTTTACTAGTTTAGGAGTAATAAAACAGTGAGTATAGATGACAAAAGACTTACAAATGACAATTGTTAAAGATCTGATGAGAGCTTACTGTAAAACAGTTGTCATAAGGAAATTTGGATATTTCTGTAACACAAAACATTCAGTAACAAAGTTTAACATCATTCCCTTTGACAGTGCTTTCCAGGTAATTAAGCAGGTAATTATTTATCAGATAAATAAGCCAAATTAGCCAAATACTTTCTCCAATGAGAAAAAAGTTCCTCTGACATGTTCCAGGGGCCCTCTGGAAAATATCAGGGTTAACTAGAGGTAAAAGCACCTTTTTGAATTTGATTTTTTTTTTTTTGGCACTTGCTTAAATAGGATTATAGGTTACCATGAAGCAATACTTTTCCATTTAACCAGAATGACAACAAAATACCTCAAATAAAGAAAAGTTAGAAAAGCTCAGCTTTTAGTCCTTTTAAAATTAAAATCTCATTATCTTAAATACTCAGACAACTCATTGAGACTTTAAGCATGAGAAACTGCTTTGATAAAACAGTTAGAAAACCTTTTTCAATCTTTCAACATTAAGAGAAGACTAACAGTTTAGGAAAACTTTGTCTTTTTAACTGAAAACAAAATTCTAATTTTGCTGTGTACTTGATACGGAGACTCATTTGCCTTAATTTTATATAGCATGACCATATCCAATTCTTCCACAAACTTTGTACAACTTTCTTTTACATTTAGAGTTCTCTCTCTTTAAATAAACAGCTGTACTTTAGAACAAAGTTACTTTCTTTTATAAAAAGACACATTCTTTAGCATGCAAAAATGTTTTCCTTATTTCTTTAACTAGTTTTAATTAGAACTTAAAACCATTAGGTACCTTAATATTCAGTGAACACTGAGAAATAGGCTGTTATAAACTGTTACCCTAGCATTCTTTGAAAAATTTATGAACACATTTTATAATTTCTGGAATCATGTGCTTTACAGCACAATCTCATTAAGCACAAAATATGTTTAAACTTAGCAAAACTTTAAGGTTTTAGGTTACCACAAAGATTCTCAGGCTGTTTGTAGGTATACACACTGTAACACACAAATACTAAGATATTCACTTGATACACTTACTTTACTCATTCTTAACAACTATGCTAGATTACTTACAAATCTTTTACTAAACATTAGACAAAGTCAAGCCTCTAAGCATTTTATTCTTGAAAGATTTAACAGATAACATAACTTAAGTGACTTTAGGTCAACTTAGGCAGCTGAAAACCATAAGGACATGTCCATTTCAGTTCAACTTATATTAAAATAAATGCTTAATATTTTTTATTAGATATTCTGGAAGTTTTAGAATGCCCAATTTTCACAACTGCTTGTTTTTAAATCAATTTTTATTAATACCATCTGGAGGTAGGAAAATATTTTTCATTTACATACTTAGACACACAAACATACAAATTGAGATATAACGACTACAGTTAGCAACACTTTTCATATAAAAACATATACACAGACAGACAAACTGATATGAAGATTTGAGTTACTGATATTTAATTGCTTTTTTTCTTTTTAGCTTCTTGTCCATGGCTTCCAGCACCAGAGGGCAGGAGGAGCGTGTTCCAGTGGGAGAAGAGGGTGGTGAAGGCAGAAGGGGAGAGGGAGGGGAGGTGCAGCCACCAGAAGAGGAGAGGAGCAGGAAGACAGCATGGTTGAGAATGTAGGACTTTAAGATGGCAGCAACATGGGGGAGGACAAAGAACTTGAAGATGGTGGCGGAGAGGGGTGGGGGTAGCAAGCTGAGAGAGGTGGGAGACCAAGGTTCTCCGGTGGATCTGAAAAGGAAGGACTGGGCAGAGTAAGAGGCTGACAATCTTTAACTGGAGATTGGGCCAGGAGAACTTGGGTCATTGAACACTCAACATAAAGGTCTGGGTGGGAGCGCAATGTCCAAAAAGCCTGCACATATGGGATTTCACCCCACTCTCCACTCTGGTGGCAATAATTAGTCAAGTTGGTGAGGAGGCCAAAATCAAAAGTTCCCTCAGGGGGCCAGACAGATTGGTTGTCCAAGGGATACCAAGGCCTGGCCTCAGAGCAAAGAAAGACTAGCTTCTGTTTGCGAACTTCCCGGGGCAAATATAGAGTAGCTAAATTAGAAATGAGACACTGCAATGGGGTCTAAGCCTCTGCTTTTGAGGGCTGGTTCCCCATGTCTGCACCACTCTCCAACTAATCCCGCTGAGAGGAGCGCGCAGCGTCCCAAGTCAGGGGAGATGTCCTGGGCGCCTGGGTGAGGGACATCTCCCACACTGCAGGGCCAGGGGCGGGCTGGATGCCTGCAGAAGTCCTGGGGCCTGGGTTAGGGACGTATCCTGCACCACAGGGCCAGGGGCGGGTCAGATGCCTGCAGAGGGTAGGCCGGATGCCCCCACCTGGACGTAGCTACAATTTTGAACAGACCAGGTGAAACGGAGTTAGGAAGGGAAACAGACCGGGGGGAAACTGAGGGACTCACCAGAAAACAGTCCACGCAGTGGAGAGCAGGCTGAGTTCCCGGGTCGGAGAAGGAGGGGGCAGGGCTGCTGGTGGCCAGTTGGGGCCTCACGCTCAAGCTCCTTCCCGGGTTTCGGCACCAAATGTAAGATAAATTCTAGCCGAAATAAGCAGGGGATAAGAGGCAACAAAGGGCCAGGCAGTTTATTTGAGCGCAATTTCCAGGTGATGTTCCCTGGTCTGGGTATTACAGGCCGGGGAAGTCACACCTGGTCAGGGAGGTGGGGGCTTATAAGGGGTTAGGAGGGGGAGGAGTGGGCAAGCTATCCTAGAGGGTGTGGAGAGGCATGATTGGCTAAAGGTGACATAATAGACAACTAGAAACTTTTTTTCCTTCCAAGAGGGAGGAGGCTGACATCCAGCTCTTAGTTGGCACATCAGAAGGATGGAATTCAGGAAGAGCTGTCCCCTTTCCATATAAGGCATGGACCTTGGGATCTGGTCTGTTCTCCCCCTATGGCATCTCTCTGTTCCGTTTGCATGTCCTTGTTTTTCCTTCCTCCAGCCTAATACCTTCTATCTACTTACAGCACATCTCCATTATAGGTGTCTCATAGGAACGTCATATACAATCTACACAAACTAAAATTCTGAATAAACCAAAATGACCCAAGAAACAAGACACAGAGCACATAAGGAACAAGAAATTTCCAGGTTGACAGTTAAGGAAGCACACAGGATGAATCTGTGCAAGAGACACAGACGTCAACCTTCACAATTGAAATGGGAGGATAGAGGTCCAGGAAAAATATTTCCAATATGCAAGTGAAGCTGGTAAACTATCTATTGCATTTAAAGAAATTCAGGAGAGTTCTTTGAAAACAAGAGGGACGATCAATTAGCAATGCATACATAGAAAACAAAAAAATTCCAACATTAGTTATTAACTCCAAGCAAAGCAAAAATTACCAAGATTATTAAAGAACATTTCTTGAGTCATCTGTGAATAAAGCAGTTATTATATAAATATAAATTTTGAATTTGACATAGCAAACATTGTACTATAATTATGTTGAAAAAAACGAGGAATAGGAGGCTAATAAATATGAAAAATTGAAAAAAGTCAAGAAATGGAAATATAAAGAGGGCATTTGGCAGAATAATCAATCAACTAAAAAGATGTGAACATGGTTATAGCAAGATAGTAGAAGTCAGAAGAGGATAAAATGGGACAGGTAACTGCTATTACTGAATATTAGTCTACTAGTTTCAATCTTTAAATAATGTATGTGTGTTAATTTGATAACATTTTAAAATATTTTCTATGTCTTGCTTTTGCCTAGATGCAGGATGTATGAGGTTCAAATCAGTGTCTAAGTAGGAAAAATAAAATACAATAAAAAGAGTGGCTGGAATGAAAAAATAGGAGATGCAGCATATTGGTGCATGTACAGTAGGAGTATTTGGTTGGTTACTTGGAAAGTTAGGAAAACTAAGAGACAAGAGTTACAGAAGGTAGTCAAATTATTATGGAAAGAAACATTTTAGCAAAATACACGAAGGGTAGATCAAAGGACTGTAACTCCAGGGAGAGGAAATTCCAGGCCAAAATACCTAGCTGAAACCAAAATCAGTCAAAGGGAGAAATAAAGTTTAAAGTCCGTTTATTGCTTACAGAAAAGCCATCCAGCGTCTCTCTCTCTTGCTGCCACAGAAGCAAGCGAATCCTCCCCCCAGCCTCTCAGGTTCAGTTAAGCCCTAGGTCACCCAGGGATTTACCCACTGATATGGAGATGAACTACTTCTCTCCACCCCTTAGAAAGACCTGTTGATATGGAGATGTACTAAAGCCAGGAGAGAGATTCTGGAAATACTGCGATTTTACCCACAGGATTTTTAGAGCAAACTTAAATAATGGTGATGAGACTCCTAGATGGTAAATGGAATATTATTTTCTGAATATGTTTTGAAATTGCTTGGCTGAAAGATAAACTAGGGTTGCCATGTAATATGGAATGCCCAGTTATATTTTAATTTCAGATAAGCACAAATTTTTATATATGAGTAGCCCAAATATTAGACAAAACTTACTTATAAAAGATTTATTCACTATCTAAAATTCAAACTTAACTGATCATTATTTGCTAAATATGGTTACCAAGGGACAAACCAATTGTTAAAGGCCTGAAAGATAAAAACAAACATTCTGGTCAAAATTAAGAAATTATACTAGCTAAAGTTTTTCAAACTCATTTAAGAATCTGAAAATGAAGAACAGTGAATGTTCAAAAGGAAAAACCCCAACATAAGAGTTCCTCTCACCCTCAATGAATACCAAAAAAGTATTTTTGTATCATGATGCTGCTAGCTTCCCTAACTGGATGAGCTACCCTCCTGTCCCATATTCAAAGGAGTCAACCATCTGATAGGCACATCTAACTTTCTAGCAAAGAGCAACTTAAAACACAGAGAAATTCATGGGTTCCAAGCAAATTAAACTCTAAAGCAAGTCAGCAAACTATAGCTCACTGCACTATTTTGTAAATAAGGTTTTATTAGAATACAGCCATGCCCACTCATCATGTTAGGCAGAAAACAGATATGAGGGGAGGAGGGAGAATAAGCCAATAAAACCCACTAAAAGTGACTCAAAGAGTTAACCAGATAAAACTAGAGGGCCAAAAAGGACTCACTGAGTTAATGAGTTAATTAGTTGAAGCTCCAAAGGTCAAGGCCAGGAGTGACTTGGAATGTCTGGATATTCCCCAATAAAGGAAGGTATCCAAGCACAGCCCACGTCTTCACTGTGTCAATTAGATCATTAGAGCATGCCATTATAAGATTTACTTAAGCCTGCTAAAAGGCCCAGTTTATTCTTTAACTTAACCTATATGCTGTTTTTTCCTCTTCCTCCAACCCCTAATCAAGTAACTTTGTAACCACGGCAGGAGACAGACCTCAGAAGTGTAAATAAACCTGTGGGGACAAAGAATGCTGAAGTCCCAAACCAATAGTCACCTAAATAACCCTGTTCTTAAGAAAAAACTTCAGAAGAATTATGAATTATATATCTACATCATGACTTAGGCTGACCCTTACCTCAAAAAGCCCTGTAAGACCCCAGACTCCAAGCCCTAAGCACACCTCCTCTCTGAGGTTACCCACACTTACCTTTCTTTGAGTGTGTCACTCTGTGTCCTGCTTCAAAAAAGTAGAGAGGAGCTACTGAGAGCTCTGATCTGGGCTTGCAAGTTCCTGTCACCTGGGTGACCTGGACAGTACTGCAGCTATATGATCATGCTCTTCGGTAGCCTGCCTGAACGTCTCCTTTCTTTGCCTTTGGGAAGTTCTCAGAACATCATTTCACTCTATCCAGGGTTCTGCAGTTCCCCCAAATCCTGGGGTGGTAGGAAATTAGTTCCCAAGCCATGTGGACACTAGACGCCAGGTGACACTGGCTTCAGGAGTTAGCAAGGAATTATACCCTTAGGCCAAGCAGCAGTTCAATGAGCTTCCTTTTCCCTCATTTTTTCCTTCCTCTCCTATTTATTCAAGTAAACCTGTCTTTGTCTACCTTAACTCCGGCCCACTCATCACTTGGAGTGCATTCAAATGAAACTGTTACTCTGTTTCACTGCTCTGTCTCAGCCCTTCAATTCTTTGTTGGGGTGGGAAGGAGAACCAAGGAAAATAAAATCCTACTCCCCCCAACCCCGCCCCCCCCCAACAATTACAGATTGATACTACAAAGATGTTATACTGCAAAGTCAGTGTTGAGTAGTTGGCACAGAGACCTTATGGCCCACAAAGCTAAAAAATTTACTATCTGATCCTTTATAAAAAGTTTGCTAGTTGTTATGCTAAAGGCTACCTCAATGAGGAGGACACAGCAGAATCAGGCCAGGAGAAGCTATAAACAGGCCTAAAACTAAACCTTTTCAATACAGAAATGTCAAGTGTTAGATTTAATCATACTGAGGAGACAGAGTTAAACTGAGTTGAGCAGTGGTTACTAAAAACATTTGCAGATTGAAGGTAGTGTATTTGGCCATCTTTCTTCAAATGATATTTTCTCTTATTTTTAATATCTACTATTTTAATTATTACATATTATCAAAAAATAACTAAATTATATGTATTCTCTTCAACTCTTCAATTAGTTTTGCCTGGCAGAAAACCTTCTCTTGAGTTTATACACAGAACACTGTCACCTGAAAATCATGGCTGACAGAGAACGACTGGTCCAGGTATACCTTGGGAATAGAGCAGGTTTGGTTCCAGACCACCACAACAAAACACACATTGCAAAAAAGCAAGTCAAATTCATTTTTTGTTTTCCAGTGCATATTAAAGTTATGTTTATGCTATACTGTAGTCTGTTTTAAGTATGCAATAACATTATATCTAAAAAAAGTATATACTTTTTAAATACTTCTAAAAAAGGCTAACCATTATCTGAGTTTTCAGGGGATCATATCTTTCTGCTTGTACTGGGTTTGCCTCGATGTTGCTGGTTGCTGACTGATAAGGGTGGTGGTTGTGGAAGATGGGGGTCACTGCGGCAATTTGTTAAAATAGGACAAAAAAGGAACTTTGCCATACCAATTAACTCCCCCTTTCACAAATAATTTCTCTGTGGCATGTGGTACTGATAGCATTTTATCACCAGTAGAAATTCTTTCAAAATTAGAGTCAATCCTCTCAAACCCTGCTTCTGCTTTATCAGCTAAGATTATATAATGTTCTAAATCCCTTTCAACAGTCTTCAGGGCATCTTCACCAGTAGTAGTTTCCATCTCCAGAAACCCCTTTCTTTACTCATCCAAATGAAACAACTCCTTTTCCATTCAAGTTTTATGATGAGATTGCAGAAAGTCAGTCATATCTTCAGGCTCCACTTCTAATTCTACCTTTCTTGCTATTTCCTTCCCATCTGCAGGTACATCCTACACTGAAGTTTTGAACATCTGAAAATCATTTATAACAGAATCAACTTCTTCCAAACCCCTGTGAATGTTGATATTTTGACCTCTTACCATGAATGTTCTTAAGGGTTCAAGAAAGGTGAATCACTACACATCGCAGCTATAGCCTTACAAAATACATTTTTTAAATAATAAGACTTGAAAATCAAAATCATTCTTTGGTCCATGGTCTTCAGAATAGATGTTGTGTTAGCAGCCACGAAAGCAATATTAATCTTGTCCATCTCCATTAGAGCTTGTGGGCAACCAGGTGCATTGTCAGTGAGCAGTAATATTTTGAAAGGAATTTTTTTTATGAGCAACTCATCTCAAAATGGCTTTAAAATAGTCAGTAAACCTTGTTGTAAACAGATGTTCTGTCATCCAAGTTTTCCTGTTCCATTTATGGAGACCAGGCAGAGTAAATCTATCTAGCAAAATACTTAAAAACTCAGGATTTTGAAATGGTCAATGAGAACTGGCTTCAACGTACAGTCCCCAGCTACATTAGCCCCTAACAAGAGAATCAGTCTATTTATTTTTTAAGGTACAATTGATACACACTCTTATGAAGGTTTTACATGAAAAAACAATGTGGTTACTACATTTACCCATATTATCAACTCCCCACCCATATCCCAATGCAGTCACTGTCCATCAGTGCAGCAAGATGCCACAGATGCACTATGTGCCTTCTCTGTGCTACACTGTTCTCCCCGTGACCCACCACACCATGTCTACTAAACAAAATACCCCTCAATCCCCTTTTCCCTCCCTCCCCACCCACACCCCTCCTCTTTGGTAACCACAAGTCCCTTCTTGGAGTCTCTGAATCTGCTGCTATTTTATTCCTTCAGTTTTTCTTCATTGTTATACTCCACAAATGAGGGAAATCATTTGGCATTTGTCTTTCTCCGCCTGGCTTATTTCACTGAGAATAATGTCCTCCAGCTCCATTCATGTCTTTGCAAAAGGTAGGATTTGTTTCTTTCTTATGGCCAAATAGTATTCCATTGTATATATGTACCACCCCTTCTGTATCCATTCATCTAATGATGGACACTTAGGTTGCTTCCATATCTTGGCTATTGTAAAAAGTGCTGCGATAAATAAAGAGGGGTGCATATGTCTTTTTGAATCTGAGAAGTTATATTCTTTGGACAAATTCCAAGGAGTGGGATTCCTGGGTCAAACAGTACTTCTATTTTTAGTTTTTTGAGGAACCTGCATATTGCTTTCCACAATGGTTGAACTAGCTTACATTCCCACTAGCAGTGCAGAAGGGTTCCCCTTTCTCCACATCCTCACCAGCATTTGTTATTCTTAGTCTTTTCGATGCTGGCCATCCTTACTGGTGTGAAGTGATATCTCATTGAGGTTTTAATTTGCATTTCCCTGATGATTAGTGATGTGGAGCATCTTTTTATGTACCTGTTGGCCATCTGAATTTCTTCTTTGGAGAACTGTCTCTTCATATCCTCTGCCCATTTGTTAATCGGGTTATTTGCTTTTTGGGCGCTGAGGCATGTAAGTTCTTTATATATTTTGGGTGTTAACACCTTGTCGGATATGTCATTTGCAAATATATTCTCCCATACTGTAGGATGCCTTTTTGTTCTGTTGATGGTGTCCTTTGTCGTACAGAAACTTTTTACTTTAATATTGTCCCATGAATTCATTTTTGCTTTTGTTTCCCTTGCTGGAGGAGATGCGTTCAGGAAAAAGTTGCTCATGCTTATATCCAGGAGATGTTTGCCTATGTTGTCTTCTAAGAGTTTTATGGTTTCATGACTTACAATCATGTCTTTAATCCATTACGAGTTTACTTTTGTGTATGGGGATAAACAACAATCCAGTTTCATTCTCCTGCATGTAGCTGTCCAGTTTTGCCAACACCAGCTGTTGAAGAGGCTGTCATTTCCCCATTGTATATCCATGACTCCTTTATAGTATATTAATTGACCATATGTGGTCAGGTTTATATCAGGCTCTCTAGTCTGTTCCACTGATCTATGGGTCTGTTCTTGTGGCAGTACCAAATTGTCTTGATTACTGTGGCTTTGTAGTAGAGCTTGAAGTTGGGGAGTGTAATGCCCCCACCTTTATTCTTCCTTCACGGAATTGCTTTGGCTATTCGGGGTCTTTTCTGGTTCCATATGAATTTTAGAATGATTTTCTCTAGTTCGTTGAAGAATGTTGTTCGGATTTTGATAGGAACTGCATTGAATCTATAGATTGCTTTAGGCAGGATGGCCATTTTGAAAATATTAATTCTTCCTATCCATGAGCGTGGGATGAGTTTCCATTTATTGGTATCTTCTTTAATTTCTCGTAAGAGTATCTTGTAGTTTTCAGGGTCTAGGTCTTTCACTTCCTCGGTTAGGTTTATTCCTTGGTATTTTATTCTTTTTGATGCAACTGTGAATGGAATTGTTTTCCTGATTTCTCTCTCCGCTAGTTCATTGTTAGTGTATAGGAATGCCACAGATTTTTATGTATTAATTTTGTATCCTACAACTTTGCTGAATTCAGATATTAGATCTACTAGTTTTGGAGTGGATTCTGTAGGGCATTTTAGGTACAATATCATGTCACCTGCAAACAGAGACAGTTTAAATTTTTCCTGCCAATCTGGATGCCTTTTATTTCTTTGTGTTGTCTAATTGCCATGGCTAGGACTCCAGTACTGTGTTGAAAAAAATGGGGAAAGTGGGCATCCTTGTCTTGTTCCCCATCTTAAAAGAAAGCTTTCAGCTTCTAGCTATTAAGTATGATGTTTATTG
Source organism: Manis javanica (assembly GCF_040802235.1). NCBI lineage: Eukaryota > Metazoa > Chordata > Mammalia > Pholidota > Manidae > Manis > Manis javanica. The sequence goes on along the minus strand of NC_133160.1, from coordinate 119,761,316 downwards.
TGGCTTTGTCATATATGGCCTTTATTATGTTGAGGTACTTGCCCTCTATACCCATTTTGTTGAGAGTTTTTATCATGAATGGATTTTGAATTTTGTCAAATGCTTTTTCAGCATCTACAGAGATGATCATGTAGTTTTTGTCCTTTTTTTTGATCTGGTGGATGATGTTGAAGGATTTTTGAAAGTTGTACAACCCTTGCATCCTTGCAATAAATCCTACTTGATCATGATGGATGACCTTTTTGATGTATTCTTGAATTTGGTTTGCTAATATTTTGTTGTGTATTTTTGCATCTATGTTCATCAAGGATATTGGTCTGTGATTTTCTTTTTTTGTGGTGTCCTAGTCTGATTTTGGTATTACACTGATGCTAGCCTCATAGAATGAGTTTGGAAGTATTCCCTCTTTTTCTACTCTTTGGAAAACTTTAAGGAGGATGGGTATTAGGTCTTCACTAAATGTTTCATAAAATTCAATGGTGAAACCATCTGGTGCAGTAGTTTTGTTCTTAGGTAGTTTTTTGATTACCAGTTCAATTTCGTTGCTGGTAATTGGTCTGTTAAGATTTTCTGTTTCTTCCTTCATCAGTCTTGGAAGGTTGTAGTTTTCCAGAAAGCTGTCCATTTCTTCTAGGTTATCCAGTTTGTCACAGTATTCTTTAATAATTCTTTGTATTTTTGTGGTGTCCATAGTGATTTTTCCTTTCTCATTTCTGATTCTGTTTATGTGTGTAGATTGTCTTTTTCTCTTGATAAGTCTGGCTACAGGTTTATCTATTTTCTTTATTTTCTTGAAGAACCAGGTCTTGCTTTCATTTATTCTTTGTATTGTTTTATTCTTCTTGATTTTATTTATTTATGCTCTGCTCTTTATTATGTCCCTCCTTCTACTGACTTTGGGCCTCATTTGTTCTTCTTTGTCTAGTTTCATTAATTGTGAGTGTAGGCTGCTTATATGGAACTGTTCTTCTTTCCTGAGGTAGGCCTCTATTGCAATATACTTTCCTCTTAGCACAGCCTTGGATGAGTCCCACAGATTTTGCAGTGTTGAATTATTGTTGACATTTGTCTCCATATATTGCTTGATCTATGTTTTTATTTAGTCATTGGTCCATTGGTTACTTAGGAGAATGTTATGAAGCCTCCATGTGTTTGTGGGATTTTTCATTTTCTTTGTGTAATTTATTTCTAGTTTGATACCTTTGTGGTCTGAGAAATTGGTTGGTACAATTTAAGTATTTTTGGATTTACTGAGGTTCTTATTGTGGCCTAGTATATGATCTATTCTTGAAAATGTTCCATGTGCACTTGAGAAGAATGTGTATTCTGCTGCTTTTGGGTGTAGAGTTCTGTAGATGTCTGTTAGGTCCATCTGTTCTATTGTGTTGTTCAGTGCCTCTGTCTCCTTAGTTATCTTCTGTCTGATTGATCTGTCCTTCAGAGTGAGTGGAGTGTTAAAGTCTCCTAGAATGAATGCATTGCCTTCTATTTCCCCTTTTAATTCTGTTAGTATTTGTTTCACATATGTGGGTGCTCCTACATAGATATTTATAATGGTTATATCTTCTTTTTGGATTGACCCCTTTATCATTATGTAATGTCCTTCTTTGTCTCTTGTGACTTTCTTTGTTTTGAAGTCTATTTTGTCTGATACAAGTACTGCAACTCCTGCTTTTTTCTCCCTATTAGTCACATGAAATATCTTTTTCCATCCCTTCACTTTTAGTCTGTGTATGTCTTTGAGTTTAAAGTGAGTCTCTTGTAGGCAGCATATAGATGGGTCTTGTTTTTTATCCATTCAGTGACCCTCTGTCATTTGATTGGTGCATTCAGTCTATTTACATTTAGGGTGATTATCAATAGGTATGTACTTCTTGCCATTGCAGACTTTAGATTCATGGTTATGAAAGGCTCAAGGTTAACTTCCTTACTATCTAAGAGTCTAACTTAACTCACTTAATATGCTATTACAAACACAATCTAAGGGTTCTTTTCTATTTCTCCTCCTTCATTCTTTATATATTAGGTATCATATTCTGTACTCTTCATCTTTCCTTTGATTGACTTTGGGGACAAATTAATTTTGCATTTGCTTAGTACTTATCTGTTTTACTTTCTTTACTGTGGTTTTATTACCTCTGGTGACAGCTATTAAACCTTAGGAACACTTCCATCTAGAGCAGTCCCTACAAAATACAGTGTAGAGAGGGTTTGTGGGAGGCAAATTCTGTCAGCTTTTGCTTTTTTGGAAATTGTTTAATCCCTCCTTCAAATTTAAATGATAATCTTGCCGGATAAACTATTCTTGGTTTGAGACCCTTCTGCTTCATTGCATTAAATACATTATGCCACTCCATTCTGGCCTGTAAGGTTTCTGCTGAGAAGTCTGATGATAGCCTGATGTGCTTTCCTTTTTATGTGATCCTATTTCTCTCTCTGGCTGATTTTAATAGTCTGTCCTTATCCTTGATCTTTGCTACTTTAATTACTATGTGTCCTGGTGTTGTCTTCCAGGGTCCCTTGTGTTGAGAGATCTGTGGATCTCCATGGCCTGAGAGACTATCTCCTTCCCCATATTGGGGACGTTCTCAGCAGTTACCTCCTCAGTGATACTTTCTAACCCTTTGTCTCTCTTCTTCTTCTTCTGGTACCCCTATAATGCAAATATTGTTCCATTTGGATTGGTCACTCCATTCTCTCAATAATCTTTCATTCTTAGAGATCCTGTTTTCTCTCTGTACCTTAGCTTCTTTGTATTCCTCTTCTCTAGTTTAAATTTCATTTATTGTCTCCTCCATTGTATCCAATCTGCTTTTAATACCCTCCATTGTGCTCTTCAACAATTGGATCTCCGACCAGAATTCATTCCTGAGTTCTTGAATATATTTCAGTACCTCCATTAGTATATTAATGATTTCTATTTTGAACTCCCTTTCAGGAAGAGTTATGAGGTCCATGTCATCTTTCTCAGGGGTTATATTAATTTTACTCTGTACCAGATTCCTTTGGCGTTTCATATTTGTATATGGTGCCCTCTAGTGACCATAAGTTCTACTCTATGTAGCTGCTCAGCCTCTGAAGTAACGTTGGGGGTTGCAGGGGAGTGGTATTGTTGCCTAGGGGGAGGAAAGAGCTGTTCCCCACTTTCCGGCTGCTGTGCCTGTCTCCACTACCTGAACCAGTGGGCCCAGCACACAAGTATAAGCTTTTGTCCCAGAGCAGCTGGATTTGGATCTCTGCTTTCCACAAGCAGCTGGAATCTCAGTCTCTCCAGGAATTCTGCCTATCTTAGCTTTACAACCCCATAATCACAAGAGTATCATGAAAGCACCATGAAATGTAGGTTTGTGCTCCCAGAGCAGATCTCCTGAGTTAGGTATTCAGCAGTCCCAGGCCTGCACTCACTCCCTGCTCTGTTTCTCTTCCTCCTGTCAGTGAGCTGGGGTGGGGGAAGGGCTTGGGTCCCACCTGGCCACAGCTTTGGTACATTATGCTGTTCTGTGAAGTCTGCTCTTTTCTCCAGGTATATACAGTCTGGTGCAGTCCTCTTTCCTGTTGCTCTCCCAGGATCAGTTGTATTGATTGTATTTTTGTATTATATGTGGTTTTAGGAGGAAGCCTTTGTCTCACATCTCACGCCACCATCTTTAATCTGAGAATCAACTTACTCTTTGAAGCCAGGTATTGACTTCTCTAGCTATGAAAGTCTTAGATGGCATCTTTCTTCAAAAGAAAGCTGTTTTATCTAGCTGGTTTGGTGTAGCTACGTTCATTTACTATCTTAGCTAGATCTTTTGGATAACTTGCTTCAGCTTCTACATCAACACTTGCTGTTCCACCTTGTACTTTTATGTCATGCAGATGGCTTCTTTCCTTAAACTTCATGACCAACCTGTGTTGGCTTCCTCACCTGTCTCAGCCATCACAGAATTGAATAGAGTTAGGACCTTGCTCTAGATTAGATTTTGGCTTAAGGGAATGTTGTGGCAGGTATGGTCTTCTGTCCAGACCACTAAAATTGTCTCTGTATCAGCAATAAGGCTGTTTTGCTTTCTTATCATTCATGTGCTTATTGGACTAGCACTTTTAATTTCCTTCAAGACTTTTCCTTTTCATGCATAATTTGGCTGCTTGGCCCAAGAGGCTGAGCTTTTGTCCCCTCTTGGCTTTTGATATGCCTTCCTCAGTAACCTTAATTATTTCCAGTTTCATTTTCAAAGTGAGAGGCATGTGACCCCTCCTTTCACCTGAACACTTAGAGGCCACTGTAGGGTTACTAAATAGCTTTATTTCAATACTTGTATCAGGGAATAGGGAGCCCTAAGGGGAGGGAGAGAGGAGGGGGGATAACCAGTGAGAAGAACAGTCAGAACACAAACTTACTGAGTAACCTTTCTGTCTTCTATGGATACTGTTTTGTGGTACCCCAAAAATTACAGTAGTGATCTAAGATCACTAATCATAAATCACCATAACAAATACAATAGTAATGAGAAAGTTTGAAATATTGAATTACCAAAGTGTGATACAGAGACATGAAATGAGCAAATATTGTGGGGGAGATGTCACTGATAGGCTTACTCTATGCAGGAATGCCACAAACCTTCAATTTGTAAAAAACACAGTATCTGCAAACTGTAATAAAGTGAAGTGTAATAAAATGAAGTATACTTGTAAATGGTCTTTGAATGGAAATGAGAGGTAAAATTTGAAGGAATTAACTCTTTAAATTCCAGATATTTAAATAATAGCAAGTGCCATATATCAGAATTATAATATTTTCATTTTTAACTGTTTAATCAATTTGAGCTTCTGTGGAAATATAACCTTAGGATTGAAAACTATAAAGTTGCTCATAGGATAGTTATTTTCTCAAAAAAATAGTTTAAGAAGTCTGTTTACTGAAATGTCATAGGTAATAAAATCTGTTTCCTACCAACTTACACAGATGTAGATGATTTTTAAATTTCTGTATAATAAAGATGGATTTTTCTTCCATATATTTACTGTGACTTACTCCTCATTAAACATGAAATATGCCAAAGGAAACTGCATACTATCTTTTCTAAGTTAAAATACCTAACATTATTTTATGGAGCCAAAACTTTTTGAAAGAAACACGTCTTTTCCTTTTCTCACTGTAAGATAAATATTATTATCAAAAAATACATCAATATTAAAAGCTTAAGTATTTTTGAATAAATGTTTTTGAGAAATGCTAGTATTTTTACTTGTTTGAAAAGCCTTTTGAGATATAACAAACATAATAATCCACTTAAAGTATACATATCAATGTTTTGTTTTGTTTTTTACTATATGCAGAGAGTTATGGCAACCATCATCACAATCTAAATTTAGAACACTTTTGTCCCTCCCCACCAAAACAAAAACAGAAACAAAAGGCCCATACCCTCATTCCTCTGTGCCCTACTCTACTCCCAGCCTTAGATAACTACTAACCCATTTTCAATCTTTATATAGATTTGCTTATTCTGGACACTTCAAATAAAGAGGATCATACAATATGTGGTCTTTTGTGCCTTTTTCACTTAGCATGTTTCAATTTCACCCACTTTTATAGGATATATCAGTTCATTTCTTTTTATTACTGAATTATATTCCAATGTATGGTTATACCACATTTTATTTCCCATTCATCAGTGAATGGGCATTTGAGTTGTTTCTATTTTTTGACTATATGAATAAAGTTGCTCTGAATATTCAGGTACAGGTTTTCGTGTGGACATATGTTTTCATTTCTCTTGAGTAAATACTTAAAAATAAAATTACTAGGTCATATGGTAACTTTCTGCTTAAAATTTTGAGAAATGCCAGACTTTTTTCTAAACGGCTACACCATTTTACCTTCCCACTATCAATGTATGGAGTTTTGATTTGCTTTCCTCTAATGACTAATGATGTTGCTTATCATTTCAAGTGCTTAATGGCCATGAATCTTTGGAGAAATGACTATTCAGATACTATACCCATTTTTTTAATTGGGATATAGGGTATTTTTATTATTGAATTATAAGTTATATATACATACTGGATACCAATGCCTTATCAGATATATGACTTGCAAACAATTTCCTCCCACTCTGTGAATTGTCTTTTCACTTTATTGACAGTATTTTTTTCTAGCACAAGTTTAAAATTTTGATGTAATCCAATTTATCTGGTTTTTCTTTTCTTTTACCCTTTACAGTTTTGGTTTTGAATTTAAGAAACCATTGCCTAGCCTGAGGTCATGAAGATTTTTTTCTTGTAGGAGTTTTATAGCTTTATTTCTTGCATTTAAGTCTATAATCCATTTTGTATTATTTTTGTATATGGTATAGGGAGTGGGGTCCAAGTTCATCTTCTTGCATGTGGTTATTCAGATTCCCAGAACTCCTTGATGAAAGATTATTCCTTCCTTAGTTGACTTGTCTTAGCATCCTTGTCACAAATCAGTTGATTGTAAATGTGAGAGTTTCTTTCTGGACTCTCAATTTTACTCCATTGATCTATATGTCTATCAATATACCAGTACCAGATTTTCTTGATTACTGTAGTTTTATGGTAAGTTTTGAAATCACGCAGTGCAAATACTTCAATACTCTTTTTAAAAATTGTTTTGGCTCCTCTGGGTCTCCTTTATTTTCACCAGAACGTTAGGATCAGGTTTGAATAGAACCCTTGTCCTTTGAGCAGTGGCTGGGCAGGTGGAGACAGTTCTTTCAATGCTACATGGTGCTGTGAGGGATGAAAAATGGCAGCCTGTCTGTCGCTCCAAAGGTGTAATGTTAGTGCTGGACTGGGAGTTGGAAGGAGAGGGACCACTTATCTTCCTGGTTGTACATACTTCCCACACAGCTTCTGTAACATGGAGCTAGAGTGCAAGTAGTGGGTAGTATAAGGAAGCAAATCATGACAGATGTCACAACTCTATATTTTTCATTTTCTGTGTGCCTTTAGGACAATTTTAAAACCTTAAATTTTTAAAATCATTTTCACTTTCATCAGTTAAGTTTTGGTTTGTTATGCTCCTTATTCTGCCATTCTAGATTCTAGGACCTGCCAAGCTCCTTACCTGCCATCCTAGAAGTCCTAGTCCCTTTTGCATAAACTTTTAAAAATATTTGTGATTATGTCATCACTTGAGTTGAGGAGTACCAGATATTATTTCTACTTTTCAAATAGGTGAAACAAGTTAAATGTAGAAATGGAAATTGTATGCCAGTAAGTAGAACATATGTCTCCCAACCAACTGGTTTCATAAGTTCAAAATGCCTCTGTGGTACAGTAAGTCTGGAGGAAAAGTTCAATTAACTTGACTTACCTTCTAAAATACCTATAATTCTGTAATCCTGTGTTTTTATTCTGACAAGGAAATGTTTAAAACCTTGCAAAGGCAGCCAGAACTACCCAGGTAGCCATTTTGTCAAATATCAGTAAGGTATAACACTTTACTATGCTTAGTAAGACACTTTTTCAACAGCAAACATTCCAGAAACAGATGAATAGACTAAATTGAAACTGTAGGCAAATTTTCTAAAGGCTTTTCTATTGGTTACATGTTTCACAGCTTAAAGAAATCAACAACATAAAACCACATTCACACAGACAGCTAAACTCATAGGGCCACCTGCTACTTGGACAAAAATATAGGATCAATCCTAAACAAGATTGTGAAGTTGGCACATCACTGGTGATTTCTTCTTCAGTGCCCCTTTCCTCCTGCCCTAGTAACAATTCCATTTGCCCAGCTGCAAATATCTGATGACTTTGTTGTTCTCTATTATCTCAAAACCTTCTCCACTGCTATTTGTTCTCTACACGGTCCCTATTCAAGTTCTTCACATCTTCACCTCGGTTTGAGTTAAAGACAACTTTCACCTGCGTAATTTTGCACATCTCCAAGGGAGTAAGATTTTGGAGTGCACAGAATCTGTCTTCCTTTACATCTGAAACCACTCACATGTGGGTGGTTTTCCACACTACTTACATATAAGGATTGCTCTACAAGAAAGATACCATCTCAGCTTATATAACTGAATCATTCTCCTGAATTTAGAGCTTCAATCCCTCTATCAGTCATTGTGACTGCACTTCAAAGCAATACAACAGGAGAGATAGAAAACAAAGACAACTGGTCTGCCTACCAGTCAGATGTGATTACAGCTCTGCACATCAGTGTTTAGACTACAAGGCAGTGTGTATCATCTTTATCACAGTGTAAGATCAGATAAGCTATTTGTTGTTCTTCATTATCTGGGGAAATCCCAGAAGAGAACACATAGTGCCAACCATAATATGTGTCACCTTTCTTTCAGTGAAAAGTAAAATTGGAAGATAGAAATGAAAATTAACCAGTTCAGGAACTCAAAACTCTATTTCATTCTCCATTAAACATAAGACACCTATCACATTTCTATTTTAGCTTTTTCAATATAAGATTTAGCTAAGAATACAGGGGAAAAGATACTTACAATATCTCTAAATTTGTTTCCATCTTTGATGAAGTTTGGTATCAGATTAAAAATACTGAAACACAAGAGGAAGCTGTCTTCCTTTAGGTTGAATCTCCCAGAGAGAGAATGAAGTGTTAGGAGGATCCTATCTGAAACCTACCTGCCTGAGTATGGAAGAGGGCCACAACGAGAATATAAAGCTAGTGGAGGACAGAAATGGAGACCAAAATCATCCCAGTCAGTCCTGTTTCCCATCTATGTGTGAGTCTACCCTAACCGTGTCACCAACAGCAGTGCTACAAGCATGATCATCTTTAGGACTCAATCTTTTTGTCTTAAAATTCCCAATGATATATTTTCATGTCAGTGCAGGATAATTAGTTGACCATACATACATTGTACACCTGGCACTTAAAAACAATGATATTAAATGAACAATGGGATATTGTGGATGTTCTAATAATTATAAGTAAATTAAATTTTCAGTCTAAGTTTATGATTGACAATTAGTACCACAATCTATATGTTTGCTAAAGCTCAAGCTATAGAAGTCATCATATTTTTTCTCATGCTTTTGCATTGCACCCCATAGTTCATCCATCATTAAATCCTGAGAGTTCTACCTTTAAAAGATATCCCAAATCTAGCATGACTCACCAAATAGCCACATTCACAACACGTATTTCAGAGGCCTTCTATTGTTTCTTTTTTTCTACTTCGATTTTCTACACAGTAGCCAGAGTGAACAGTTTAAAATTTAAAAATCAGATCATTTCACTCCCTTGCTCAAAATTTTCCAGTGTTCTCCCTCTTCTCAACTTACTCAGAAGAAACTTCAAATTCTTAATCATGGCCTAAATGCCTACAATCTCTACTACTCATGCTAGTCAAACCATAGTAACTTCTTGTTCTTCTTTTAACATTGCATTGAATAAAAATTGGATTTACATTTTATAAGCTAAATACCATAATGATTTTGTGTGAAGTCTTATGTGATTTTGAATTCTTCTGTATGATAATCCCTTTGAACAATATCAAGTATCACCTCTTCAGGAATGAATGATGGGAATGAACTAATGAAAAGTCCTCTCATTAGGTGATAGAAATATGATAAAGATCTCCTATTCTTCAATGAAATGATCAAATGGGGAAAAAATTATGAATTCATATTGAATGTACAACTCTTCATACCCATTGGCATCCAGTTGCATCATAGAACTTTTCTTCAGCTCAGTGTTTGCCTTATATCTGATCAATTGATTAATATAATTCAATTAAAACATAGTTTAATTTTTTAGATAAGTCATGATACAAATCTAACAACCATATTGTTAAATATTTTTAAATTTAAAATTTCTTTTTCAAGACTTTTCCTTTTCATTTGTAATTTGGCTGCTTAGCTGCTAGATAATAAACAAATTCAGCCAGGTTGCAGGATACAGAAATGTGCTGCATCTCTATACATAACATCTATATTCTAATACTATACTATATACTAATAAATACTATATCTATGTACTAGTAACAAACTAACAAAAAAAGAAACTAAGGAGCAACTACATTAATAATTATATCAAAAAGAATAAAATATCTAGGAATAAATTTAATCAAGAGGGTAAAAATCCTGTACACTGGAACTTACAAGACATTGATGAAAGAATTTGAGGAAAACACAAATGGAAAGATATTTTATGTTCATGGAAAGGAATATTTAATATTGTTAAAAAGGTCATACTACCCAAACCAATCTACAGATTCAATGCAATCCCTATCAAAATATCAATGGCATTTTTTTACTAAAATAGAGCAAATAATCCTAAAATACGTATGGTTGCAAAAAAGACCCTAAATAGCCAAAACAATCTTAAGAAAAAACAAAGCTAAAGGCATCATACTTTCTGATTTTAAACACTATTACAAAGCTATAGTAATCAAAACAATATGGTATGGCATAAAAAACAGATACATCAATCACTGAAATAGAATCCAGAATCCAGAAATAAACCCACATAGATTGGTCAATTAATTTATGATAAAGGAGCCAAGAATATACAATGGAGAAAGGATGGTAACTTCAATAAATGGTGTTGGAACAATTGGACAGTCATATGCAAAAAAATGAAATTGTACCACTATCTTATACCATACACAAAAATTAACTCAAAATGTTTTCATGACTTGACTTTATGATCTGAAACCATAAAAAGTTTAGAAGGAAATAGATGGTAAGGCCCCTGCCTTCAGTCTTGGTGATGATATTCGATAGCAAAAGCAAAGGCAACAAAAACAAAGTAGCACTGCATCAAATTAAAAAGCTTCTGCAAGGCAAAAAAAAAATTAATGAAATGAAGAGGCATCCTACTAAATGGGAAAAATATTTGCAAACCATATATCTGATAAGGGGTTAATATCTAAAATATATAAAGACCTCATGCAACTCAACAGCAAAAAACCCAAATAATTCAATTAAAAAATGGGCAAAAGACCTGAACAGACATTTTTGCAAAAAAGACATACAAATGGGCAATAGGTACATGAAAAGTTGTTCAACATCACTAATCATTAAAGAAATGTAAAATAAAACCACAATGAGATATCACCCATGCCTGTTAGAATAGCCATCATCAAAAAAAACAGAGATAACAAATGCTGATAGGAAGTGGAGTAAAGGGAGCCTTCATGCACTGTTAGTGGGACTGTAAATTGGTGAGTCCAATATGGAAAACAGTATGAAGGCTCCTTAAAAATTAAAAATATATAGCAATTCTACTTCTGGGTATTTACCCAAAGAAAATGAAAACCCAAATTTGAAAAGATATATTCATCCCTATGCTCATTGCAGCATTATTTATAATAGCCATAATATGGAACTGTTAGGTAGAAAAGTAGACATGAGGAGCTGGGGAAAGGGAAGATAAGGTTCAAGGAAAAACTGCCCAAACCACCCAGGTGGGGGTCCCACGTGAAGACAGTAAAGGCTTTACAGAGAAGTAACTTCTTTGCCTGTCAGGATCAGGCCAAACTGGTCACAACCTGATCCCAGCATGAGCTCAATGGAACAAAACTAAGGACTACCCAGGAGACACTTCATCATAGAAAAGGACATGCACGCTGAAAGGATGGCAGAACAGGTGGACCTGTCAATCAAATACCCTCACCTTCTCAGTTGAAAAGGCACCTCTTAGCCAGAATGCAATATATAATAAGCCTCCTGCCTATGGGCTGAGCTCTCAATTCTTAGACCAACCATAAAACCTTAAAAGGTAAAGGAAAAATCCACCCCCACCAACACCACTATAATTAATAATACTGCCTTGCATATTTGAAAGTTACTAAGAGAATAGATCTTGAAAATACTCATCAGAAGAAAAAAAAATCTATACATATGGTGATGGATGTTAACTGGACTTACTGTGGTGATCATTTTGCAATATATACAAATATTGAATCATGTTGTACAGCTAAAACTAATGTAATGCTGTATGTCAATTATACTTCAGTAAAAAGTAAAAAGAAAAATACTAGTATTAAAATCCCTTTACAAAAAAAAAAGGAAATATGGACATTCATTTTAACCTTATATCAGAAAAAGAAACCAGGCATTTTGAATATATCTTGATCACACATTGTCTATTTGAGCAATACTTTGAAGTACAAGGGGATTTTTGTGTACAAGTAATTGAAAGTAGAAGTTGCTTTCAGTGTACTTCATATTATGTGTGCATAAAATGTTTAACACATATCTTACCCTTGCACGTGCTCAGTAGTTTTTAATCTGTGGTCTGTCATAATAGTTGTGAAATTGTATAACTTATCTGGGACATGAGAGACTACATTTTGAAGCTTTATTTTACTAATTAATGAACTCTTGAACTGGGCAGGAATTGGTGATTGTTTCACAAGTAGTTGTTCATAAAATCCAACTGAGCAAATAGCATTCAGATCACAAAATTAATGATGAGAACTTTCTATAACAGAATAATTAATGAGTATCAAAAATAGTTTTGTTTAATAGCACCAATACAATCAACTAGAGGATAATAAAAAGTTGCTTAACTGGTTAGAATCAAATTAACAACTTTTCCTCTTCTTCTCTTCTTTATATGAATCATGTAATTACCCCCTTTCTTCTTTCCCATAAAAACCCCTTGCTTTCCCTACATGAGCAGGACTTCCCAACTCATGAGTAACTTCTGGTTACTCCAGAATTTGTGCTCCCCGAACTGTAATTCTGAGACTCCATATAAAAGGCCTTTGTTCCTTTTCAGTATGGCTTCCTTCTCTCAGTTAACACAGTAAACCCTCTTTGTGTATATTCTATAATGCTACCTAATTATTATAATTCTGTCCCCAGTCTAATGTTTTAAGATTAAATGGTTGCTTTATAACTCAAATATTAAACTTAAAAAACAAAAACTTTAAGTGCTTGGTATTTCTTAGAAGAACTGTACTTCTAGAGCTGATAGGAATTGGGGAGATGGTGTGATACTCAATCAGCTTAAAGTAAAGTTGCTGTCCTGCCTTTTCCTACCATTTATGTCTCTGGCAGCAAACATAATTAAAGCTGCAGAGAGAAAAATAGCCTGTTGTTCTGAATCAGTGAAACTTGACAACCAAGAAAACAATGCTGTTTTTTTTTTAATCCCAAGTACTGATTCTACCCACACAGTTCTCTTTCTTTCCATGTCATTCTTAACAGCAGATATAAATATAGAACAATCATGAATCAATACAAAACACTGGGGAGAGAGAACTGAGGGAAATTTTTGATGTATTATAGTTCACATACATGCAATCATCCAGCAAGCATGGTGTGCCCCACAGCTCTGAGCTGCTGGCACCTGCTCCACACTTCTTGCCAGCCTATGGTTGTTCTCTCTCACTTCCCTCCCATAAGCTGAATATCATTGTATATGCCAGAAAGGGCAGGGATATAGTTTAACATATGTTTCCTACTAAAGTCACAGAAACCTTATAATCGCCTACTCCTTGGCCTGGCTAGTAAAATGTGGATACAAGTGAGAAGAATGTTACAATGAGAAGAGGCTATTTTAAATTTCTGTCATTATTACTAAATGTGATTTTCCCCAAGATGTTCTAGGGGGTCATTTTGAATTAAATCCTCTTCTGCAGGCCTGCTTCTGATTCAATGGCATCACCCTCCTGTATGACAGGAATACGCCATCTTTAAAGGAATTAAGAGTTCCATCACTGTGAATTCAGACTATGTTGCTACTATTTAGCTTATATAATGTGTTTGCTTGAAATGACTATGTAGAGTGTGGTTTTCCTGAAACTAGTCTCAGCTGGCTGCATGATGCTTTGGCAGTCTCTCAGAAGCAGCACAGAAACCATCAGTGTGAATCTCCCACTACCTTGTTAGCTCAGACGTGGGCAATTGCTTACTTTACAAAAGCCTGGCAGGCTGTGGGGAAAACGGAACTTTCTGACCAGGATTCCCACTTCGCCTTAATAGTTCCCACTGTATCCTATTTGCACATCTATTGGATCTTTTACCAGGGACAGGGTGGCTGGTCAGTTAAAGGACTGCCCGTCCAGGGTAGCGGTGGAAAGGCAACACCCACTATCGTCTCTCCTCCATTCCTGCTGTGTAATTGGCCAGACATCTGCCAGTCACCAGGGACCCGCCCACAGAGTTCTTCCGGTGTGGGAGGGGGTCACGCATGGGTTGTGGGGAGCCCAGAAGCCTGGGTCCAGAGTGAGGAGAGACTGAGCCGTGAGAATAAATCCTTTCATTCCCAACTTTGGAGCTATTGCCTCCCTTCGGTCTCCTTGATTTCATAGAGAACTCATCCCAAGTGGGGAACCCCCTTCTCCCAGAGTTGCAATGATACACTGGGTTTTCTCACAAACCACACACCTCTTTTGAGTCTTATGCTAGTGAGCACAATTATTATTAAAATCCCTAAATATAATTAATTCATTACATCATGCCACCTTGTCCCCTTTTAGACTAACCATTCCTCATAAAGACACACTACAAAAAGCCTGAATCTCCTGGTATTGCAATTAGACTTACAAGAACTGAAAGTATGCCAATTTTATTTTTACTTTTTGAAAATATGCAAGGCTACATTTTTTCCTATTAGCAGATGATATAAACCCAAATCTTTCCCTCTATATTTCATTTCCAAGACTCACTTGCTTTTTCACTCTGACTTGTTTTATCATGCACGTGTCTGTGGCAGATTAAAGGAGTGAAAAGGAGGCTTTTCAACTTGGGTCTTTCCGTCTTCACCAGCTAACTTTGTATAAATCACCGTAGTTTCTTTTTTTTTTAATCAATAAAATGGAAATAACAATCTTTATCCTATCATACAATATATAAATTTTAAGTGCTAAATACATATAAGGGGTTTGCACTGAGTTAAAATGTGAAAAAACTTGTGTTTATAAAATTTGCATTTTTATTGAAAGCATATATATTAATAAAAAGAGTACTTTGGCAAGGAAGCTGGCTAGTAATCAAAAACTCATGCTCCAAATTATAAATGCCAAGTGGTATGGAACAGACAAAAATTACGTCCTCCCTGTGATATTTTTAATGTGTCCACTTGGTTAGGCCATGGTGCCCACATATTCTGGATATTATTCTGGATATTTCTATGAAGGTGTTTTTTGGATGTTATTAACATTTATATTGGTGAACATTAAGTAAAGCAGACTGCCCTTCATAATGTGGGTGGGCCTCATCCAATCAATTGAAGTCCTAAATAGAACAAAGACAGACCTCCACACAGAAGAAAGGAATTCTGCCAGCAGGCAGCCTACAGACTTCACCTGCAACATCAGCTCTTCCCTATGTGTCCAGCCTGTTGATTTACTGTGCAGATTTTGGACTTACCAGCCTCTATTATCTTGTGAACCAATTCCTTACATAAAGCACTCTGACTTCCCCCTATCTATACCACAAACATACACACACCCTGTTGGTTCTGTTTCTCTGAAGAACCCTAATATATCCCCTCAAATCTATGAGGGGTCATATGACTAATCTTGGCCAATAAAATATAAGGTAAGTGAAATGTGTCACTTTTGCAATGAGGTTTTTAATTATCTGGTATGTCTTCTTCACTTTCTCTTTTCCTCCTGTGGCATAGTTGGAAGCCACATGCAGAGGATGGCCACATGTGTGCACAAGATGGATGAAGCCTAAAGGCTGGCCCAACGGGAATATTTGTATTGGGTTTTGCATGCATGAGAAACTATAATGTTAGGCAACTGGGATTTAGGGATTGTTTGCTACAGCAGCTGGAACTTGTTACCCCAATACTAGTATATTTTATTGTGTACAAACTGAATAAAAAGGACAAAATTTTGCATTGTTTGGAGTACAAACTCAAAAAGCAGTCCCTCAACACCTGGAAACTATCCCAAACACTTTCTCACAGAAGCAACATCAGACAAAGCATTCTTTGACCATGTTATCAAGACAGAAACAAGACCACTGTACTGTCATGTCTGAACACAGGGAAAATGTAAACATTGTCCAAACCAGAAAAATGATCAAACATCTCCCTACCTTGAGCACTGGGAGTGAATGTTGCTATTACTTTAGCTTCACTCTAGTCTTCCCTTCTAACCGGATTTACTAACATAACAAATCGTAGAAGTATCCCTGTTTCCTGACAGTATCCAGTCCAGAAAAACGTCTCAAAACTTGAAGATTCCTTAAGATTTAGAATCCTTAAATCTTCTCCCAAATCATCAAACCAATACCAAAATCCTACTAAAGAGCCCTTTCTAGCACTCTTACTGAGATGTGCTGTAGTTTCCCATGGCCAGGTGTATTATTATACACCCTTAATATCTTAGTAGTGTGTGTAAATCCAAACTATTCTCCATAGATATGTTCCTGACGGTCTTTAGGTGGAGGACATCAAGATAAACAATGATTTTATCCTCATAAAATATAGAAATTGGACAAAATTATTTTAATGACTATTTGATTGTAACAGCCTGTGCTCATGCTGATTTTCAGAGTAGGCAGATGATACTTTGTTCTAAATCACTGAAACTCTATAAATTATTGTTTAAAAAGCATTGTTTAAATAAAACTTGTATTTCTGAATTTTTAGCTTGGAACATGTCCATATATTCATTTAAACTTTGTTACTGTATTATTCAGTTTGAAAGTCTATAAGGGAATGTGTAGAGAATTAAGAAAACTATTTTGATAAACCGATTTCTTAATTTATTTTTCCTTTAGAGGACTCAGATTACTCTCCAGAAACTTTGAATTTGGAAACTATGAATTATAAGTATAGGGGTATAATATAATGAGTTATAAGAAATATACATTTGGTTATATGAATAGCCAAATATATATTTCTCAGGTATATTTGGTCTGCATTCACAGTTCCTGAAAGCACTTCAGAACTTTAAAGGTGAAATGAGTGTTTTATCATGTTAATGAGAGACTTCTGGATCTCACCCAAGGGCAGGGGGCTAAAGGTTGAGTCAGCCAATGGCCAATGATTTAATCAGTCATAAATATGCAAGAAAGTTCTCACAAAAAAACATGAGAAGAGCATATTTCTCCTTTTGCATCCTGTTTCTCTGTCGGGAGAGAGCTTCCACACTTGAACCAGAACATTTGCAAGTGCCACCAAGGTAGGCTAAGGTCCATGAGGATAGATGCTCCTTTATTTAGGACCTTGCCCTATGCATCTCTTCATCTAACTATTAGTTTATATCATTTACCACAACCTTTATTAAGCTGGTAAACATTCAGTGTTTCCCTGAGTTCTGTTAGCCACTCTAGCAAATTAATCGAACCTAGGGGGGAGATCATTGGAACTTCCAATCTATAGGCAGTTGGTAGGAAGCATAGGGAATCGCCGGGGACTTGTACTTGGAGACTGGAGTTCGGGTTGGAGAGCAGACTCATAAAACACACCCCTTAATGTGGGAAATCTAGTGCTGTCTCTGGGCAGATAGCATCAGAATTGAGTTCCTGGATACCCTGCTGGTGTCATGCATGGGAAGACCCTCCCCCAACACCACCACCAAAACACACACACATTGGAATCAGGTCTGGGAACCCAAAAGGATATGGTGGGGAACACAGGAGGCTAGTTTACAAGATTTGAAAGATCATTTAGGTGTCAAATATATATCAATGTTTATCTTAAAAGTGTCATTCCTGACCTTTGAGTTTTTGTATATGTTTATTTTCCACATCTGGAAAGCACACAAACACACATACACACACACACACACACACACACACAGACCAGTGTATTTCACTCTTTTTCTAAAAAGACTTTGAAGTTATTAAAATCTACATCTTCAAACTCTATGACTAGAAACTACCTGGAAAATTTTAATACTTGTTTCAGGACAACTGGAAAGACTTTTGGCTAAAGATGAAAGTTGGATCTGCACCTCACATCATGCACCAGAATAACCTTCAAAAAGATCCCATATTTAAAGTAATGTATTTTAATATTTAAAGTCACATGTTTATTTAAAATATTTAAAGTAAAAAGATAAGTAAATTTTTTTAAGAACTAGAGAAGACATGGGTGAATGCCTTTTCAGCCTGGGATCAGAGAACTCCCTATCTCAACATCCAATAACGATTCAAGAAAATAGAATGAACAATTAGCTAATAATTTTTAAAAGTATTCTGTGCAGGAGGAATACAGTAAACAAAGTAAAAATGAACCCAAAACTTGGATAAATTATTATAACTGATTTCACAGGGAGAAGGGAGTTAAGCATAACTGATACAAAAGAGAGCTCCTAAAACTCCAAGATAAAAATACCAACAATGTAAGTATGGGTAAAGAATATGAACATGTTCACAGAACAAGAACTTAAAATGACCCTAAAAGGTAAGAAAAATATGGCCAACCACACGAGAAATTCAAAATAAGACTATAATGAGGAAAACTGTTCACCTATCAGAGTGGCAGTATCAAAGTTTGACAATACAACCTATTAAGGAGAATGTTAGGAATAAGAACTTTCATAAATTTCTGGTGGGAATGCGAACTAGAACAATTAAGGTAACACTTCGGCAATAAATTTAAAAAATGTGGAAGTAAAAATTGATTACAGCAAAGTTGCTAGACAAAAGGTTAATATGCAGAAGTCAATCAATTTCTTATATACTTACAATAAATAAGTTGAATTTGAAATATAAAACACAATACCATTTATATTATCACCCCAAAAATGAAATAATCAGGTATAAATCTAACAAAATATGTATAATATCTATGTGAGAAAATATAAAACTCTGAAGAATGAAATCAAAGATATAAATAAATGGAATCATATTCCATGTTTATGAATAGGAAGACTCAATACTATCAAAATGTCAGTTCTTCCCAACTTCACCTATAGATTCAATAAATTCCAATCATAATCTGAGAAAGTTATTTTGTAGATATCAACAATTAATTCTAAAGTTTAAATGGAAAGGCAGAGACTTAAAATAATCAACACAATATTGAATGAGAACAAAGTTGGAAGACTAACAGTTCCCAGTATCATGATTACTATAAAGCCACAGTAACTGAGACAGTGTGATATTGGTGAAAGAACATACAAATAGAACAATGGAACAGAAGAGAGAGTCTACAAATAGACCCACATAAATACAGTCAACTGATCTTTGAGAAATGCAGTGCAATGAAGGAAAAGTAATCCTATGAACCAATGGTGCTGAAACAAATAGACACCCACATGCAACCAAATGAATCAAGACACCAATTTTACATCCTTACAAAAATCAGCTCACAAAGGATGACAGAGTTTAATGTAAAACACAAAACTATTAAACTCTTAAAAGATAACACAAGAAAAAATCTAGATGACCTTGGGTTTGGTAATGATTTTTTAGATGTAACACAAAGGCACAATCCATGAAAGAAAAAATTGATAAGCTAGACCTCATTACAAGTAAAGCTTTTGGCTCTGTGAAAAATACTGTAAAGAGAATGAGAAGATACGCCAGCAAGAGAAAATATTTGCAAAATGAACATCTCATAAAAGACTGCTATCCAAAATATACAAAGAATTCTTAAAATTCAGCAATAAGAAAACAACCTGTTTAAAAAATGGATCAAAGGCCTGAAAAGACACCTTACCTAAGAAGATACACAGATGGCAAGTGAGCACATGAAGAGATTCCCATATCATATGTAATCAAGGAGATGCAGATCAAAAAAATACAACCATAAACCTATTAGGATGATCAAAATCCTAAAGACTGACAACATCAAATGCTAGCAAGAATAAGGTGAAATAGGAACTCTTACTCATTGCTGGTGGGAATGCAAAATGGTGCAGCACTTTGGAAGACAGTTTTGCAGTTTCTTACAAAACTAAACATAATTTTACCATATCATTCAGCAATCCCACTCTTCAATATTTATTCAAAGGAGTTAAAAACATAATAGATCCATACAAAACTCTGCACACAAATATCTACAGCAGCTTTATTCACAATTACCAAAACTTGGAGGCAACCAAGATGTTCTTCAGGAGGTAAATGCATAAACTGATACATGCTGACAGTGGAATATTATTCAGCACTATGAGCTGTTAAGCATGAAAAGACCTAGAGAAACCTTAAATATGTATTACTAAGTGAAAGAAACCAATCTGAAAAAAGCTATATACTCATATGATTATGATCATATGATGTTCTGAAAAGGCAAAACTGTGGAGACAGTAAAAAGATCAGTGGTTGCCAGGTTTTGGTGGGTGGCAGATGAATAGTAAAAGCACAGATTATTAGGGTAGTAAAAATGCTCTGTATGATAGCATAATGAGGGATACATGTCATTATATATTTTTCCAAACCCAAAGAATGTGCAACACCAAGAGTGGACCCTAATGTAAACTATGGACTCTGGGTGATAATGATGTATCATTGTAAATTCATCAATTGTAACAAATGTAGCACTGTGGTGGGGGATGTTGATAACGGGGTAGGCTATGAATGTGGAGAGGGCAGGAGTATATGGGAAATCTCTGTACCTTCTGTTAAGTATTGTTAAATACATCTAATTACCAACCTGTTGAACTGTTAGAATAAAAATGAACAAGTCTTGACAAATTAGAAAGGTATTCACTACTTCAAATACAATGGCAGAGGCACTTTTCATTGAAACTAAAATTACTCTAAAAACTAAAGTCTGTTTAAAAAGTAACCCCCCAAAATTATTTTACTCTTTGATGTTTCTACCTCTGGAATGTATCCCAAACATACACTGGGAAGAGTATCAATTATTTATGAACATTATTTATTGTGAAATTACTTGTAAATGCAATTACTAGAAATAACCAATGTATCTACCAACAGGGAACCAATTGAACAGATTGATACATCCACACAGTAGTATACTATGCAATACAAACAAGAATTAAATAGATTCCTACATACGAGTATGACAACACCTCCAAGATGTAAGTGGAGAAAAAAAGGTAAAGAATATGTATATTATGGTTTCTCTGATGTATGTTTATATACTTTCATAAAAATAAAACAAAAACTAATTTAAATATGTTGATCCACTATAATAGACAGGGACCAAGAAAGAGAGGCCAAGAAGGAAAGCCAAGATTTTTCTGAGTATATCTCATTAAAGAATTTTGATTTGGGAACATGTAAATTTTTGTATGTTCAAAAAGTAGATTGATTTAAAAAATTATCACTAAAAATGGAAAAGCTGAAATAAATGAACCTAATTATGTCACACCAGTGAAATAACCACCCAAAGAAAACTTATTACAAATAACTTTATAATACAGTATTCCAATTTTAAATACTCCTATGATTATGAGGGAAAATAAGAATAGAAAGTATATTTAAACTTTATACATAGTCAAAGATAGTGGAAATATTGGCACCATTTTGAAAATACTTCACATGAATTATAGGATAGAGCAAATAACTAGATAAATTTGATAGAAACATGGATATAGAGTTGTAGATTGACAAGATGAAAAAAGTTCTAGAGATGGATCATGATGATGGTAGTACATTACAGATATTTTAATACCACTGAACTCTGTACTTAAAAATGATTAGGAGGATAAATTGTGTGTGTGCTTTAAAATAAATAAAATGGGAACAAAAGTAAAAAGTTTTGGTGGGAAATATGATTTTCAGTAACAGAAAAGAAATTAAGTATAAAATAAAATGTATTGAAAAACTGTCTCATTATTAAATTAATTAAATCAATACAATTAAACTGGTAATATCTGTATAAATATATAATGTTTCCCTTTCAAAAATCTTTTGGAGTGACATCAGCAGCATGGCAGCATGAGTCATTCCTTTTCTCTCTCCCCTTCAATTTAAAACTGATCAGACTACCATAACTATAACTATAACTAAATAGGTGCCTCTGCACAGCATATCAGGACACCCACAAGATACATCCATCTGTGCACCTGAAAATGAGTGGATTGGATTGACAAGGAGACAGCAGACTGAGGGCAGGGGCAGAGGCAGAGGTGGTGGTGGCAGGTCCAGAAGTAAGCCAGCACGACCTTTCTGACAGACAGGTGGAGGGTGGAGGCCATGTATTATGCAACCAGAGAGACTGTTGCTCTCTGTGAGGAGAGACTACAGTGACTGGAGAGTAGGGAGGAAGAGAAAAGGGAAGGTCAACAAATAGAACTAAAGGGAAGATGCTCCTGTCTACTACAATGACCTCTGGGCATCACCTCATCATTGAGGATCTCCATACAGGTGTAAACACACCCAAAGCCCCAAATGCTAATTAAGTGCACACCTACTCCCACTCCACCACAACCATTTTCTGTTTTTTCCATCAGCTTAACTTTCTTCTTAAATACACACATACTCCCAGCCTTAGCAGTGAATCAGCTCCAGTAATAGAAACCAAAACTTCGGTTATAACATCAACTTCTGGAAAACAAAAGGTAGACTCCTAATTACCAACCTGTTGAACTGTTAGAATAAAAATAAACAAGTCTCGACAAATAAGAAAGGTGTTCACTACTTCAAATGCAATGGCAGAGGCACTGTAATTGAACACCATGAAAAATCATGGTAATATGGTACCAAAAAGAGAAAATGACAAATTTCCAGCAACTAAACCCAAAGACATAGAATATTGCAATATAACTAATAAGAATTCAAAATAGATGTAGTGAAGAAAAATGTAAGCTACAGAACAATCAGAAAGGCAATACAATAAATACATCAGGCATAAAATTAACAATAGAAGGAGTGCTTTACTGAAGAGATTGAAATTCTAAAAGGGGACCAAATAGAAATTCTGGAGGTGAATAATCAATGAGATAAAAAATACATTAGAACACACTGGAAATAGAGTAGATCATGTTGAAGAAAGAATCAGCAAGCTAGAAGACAGGAATCTAGAAGTGATACAGGTAGAAGAGGAGACAACTAAGATTTTTAAGAATTAGACAAATCCAATGAGACTATCAGACCCCACAAGAAAAAAACAATGTAAGGATAAATGTAACACCAGAAAGAGAAGAGAAGGAGAAGGAGCAGAGAGTGTATTTAAAGAAATAATGACTGAGAAATTCCCCAAATCCTGGGGAAAGAACTGGATATACAAGCCCATGAAGCTAAATAAGGCCTTATTATCTCAATACAAAAAGAGCCTTCTCCAAGACATATTATATTAAATCTGTCAAAAGTCAATGATAGGTGGAAGCCAGGCTGCGGGTTGGAATCAGTGCTGGTGTGTCCTGGGCATACATTCCCTCAGTGGCCACCAGTGCCTAGGTGGCCACCCCTCAGCTCTCTGCCCCGCGCCACCAGATGGGGAGACCGGACAAAGAAACTGAAATTTAAAAAGAGGATGACTTGGGATTCAAGATGGCAGCATGAGAGGTGAGACAGAGAACTCCTCCCAAAACCACATACAGTACAAAAATATAGTTAATACAACTAACCCTAAAACAGCAAAAGGAAAGAAGGCTGGACCAGACTGCACACAGACCTCATGAACAGAGCAGACCTCACAAAACAGGGTAATGTATGAAAGCCTTTATCAGGCGGGACCCAGGTCCTACCTCCACCCCAGCTCAGCTGTGGGAGGAAGGGAAATGGAGCGGGGGAGTGGGTGAAAGCCTGGGACTGCTGAACACCAAGCCCTGGAGGTGTGCTTTGAAAGCAGAAACCTACACTATGTGGTGCTCTGGACATTGGGGAGCTGGGACAGGAGGAGTGCTTGAGATACTGAGATTCCAGCCATTTGTGGAGGATGGGATCCATATCCGGCCGCTCTGGGACAAAGTAAAGGCAGGCAGTCTGAGAGGCTTCCTAGCAGCGAGAGGGATGCTGAAGGGGTAGGATTTGCATGGAGCTTGTTACATGGGAGGAATAGGTGGACCAGGTTGTCTGGGTGCACTCTGCCCAGCAGGTTGGGAACTTTTAGGAGCTTCGGGGCTCCATTCCTCTGGCTGGCTGCTCAGCTCTGAGGCCCCCCACTGTGACACACAGCCTGCCAAGCCTTCCTCCCGGCCTGACAGCACCAGCTCACAAACAGGCAGTCACTGTGCTGGCATCAGGCCACCCAGAGGGAGGCACCACTTACAATAGCTAGGGACGCCAACACAGAGGCTTACACCTGTGTGCTCGGCCCACTGGCTCTGATACTGGAGACAGGCACTGCACACGGGAATCAGGAAACAGATCTTTCCTTCCCCCAGGCACCAGTGCTGCTCCCCTACGACCCCCAACCTCACTCTAGGGGCTGAGCAGCTCCAGAGACTGGAGCTTCTGGACACGAGAGGGCACCACACAGAAATATGAAACATCAAAGAAACCTGGTTCAGACCAAAATCTCACAAACCCCAGAAAAAGGGCCAAATGAAACTGAACTCACCAATCTTCCTGAAAGAGTGTTCAAAAGAAAAATCATAAACATGCTCATGGAGGTACAGAAAAATGTTCAAGAACTCATGAACAAATTTAAGATGGAGATTCAATCATTAAGAAATTCCACATCTGAAATGAAACATACAACAGAGGGATTTAAAAGCAGATTAGATATAGTAGAAGAGATAGTAAATGGAATAGAAATTAAAAGAAGAGGAATATAAGAAACTGAGGCACAGAGAGAAAAAAGAATATCTAAGAATGAAAGAATATTGAGAGAATGTGTGACCAATCCACAGAGAAGGAGGAGGAGGAGGAGGAGGAGGGAGGAAAAAAGGGAAAGAGAAAGCAATAAGGGAGATAGAAAGTACCTGCAGGGAGTTTGAGATTCTGGTGCAAGGGCTGAAGTCAGGTAGAGGTTTTGTATTTTTAATAAAGTCTCACAAATATTTCTGATCCAAGTGGACATCATATTTTTAGAAACACTAACCTGGATTTGAGCTTAGTGCAGGCTGACTGAATTATCAGTGGTACAATGGAAAAAAGGCAGGCTTCAGAGTCAAGAGACTTCAACTCAAATCTAAGCTCAGTGACTTACTAACTTTAAACAATAGTCAAGGTGCTTCAGCTTTACCCCTAAAATGAAGATAATAATACTCTGCCCAATTACTGTGAGGATTAAATGAGATAAATATAGAACTTCTAAAACCTAATAAGAGTTATCCCCAAAATGAAATTCAGTTAAATCCTTTAGAATCTCTCCAGTACAGGTGTAAGCACACACCAATAATTTAATTTTGCACTTGGGCCAATGAATTTAATTTATAAACTGAAAAACAAAAATAACCAATAATAATGATATTCCTTATTCTAGGGAAGCAAACAAAACATAGGGAAGCAAAACAACTCCCTATTATTGTCAAATCCAAAAACAGAGTTATTATTATTATTTTATTTTGATTATGTTCTTTTAGTTAAGCTTAGAATTCCATCTGACTGAATAAACTACAAGACTTTCCTTTATGAACCTTGTTATACACATGAGAACTTTCAATAGATTTGTATAAAACTAAGTCATACTTAATGCAATATAATAACCTGTGTGTGTGTGTGTCACCCACTTTTTAGATGTACCTGAAGTGGTCACCAGTCTAATTCATCAGATCAAAAACTAGTCAGATGTCACTTCTCAAACACAGGCCATTATTAAGGCCAGAATCATCCAAATTCTGTAGAATATGTAGACAAGGATCACCAAGGGCAAAATCCAGGAGACAAACCAAGCTAAAGTAGGCCACAAAATTGGGTCATGTATCTCAAGAAGCTCGGTGAAGTAGCAGAAA
Source organism: Manis javanica (assembly GCF_040802235.1). Classification (NCBI taxonomy): domain Eukaryota; kingdom Metazoa; phylum Chordata; class Mammalia; order Pholidota; family Manidae; genus Manis; species Manis javanica. Next base: position 119,735,652 of record NC_133160.1, on the reverse strand, counting down.
CTAGGCAAGAAACAACGAAAGACACGGCCAGGAAAACAAAGCAGAACAAAGGGCTTAAAATGAAAAGGGGGTAGTAGAGTCTGGAGCTGCATACATGCTCAAAGCCTGTGATTCTGGTTGTGACTGGGGAAGAATCCTTCAAGGATGTGGCCAAACTGGCTCACAAAAATCAAGAAATAGAAAAATGTCCTCTTACTTCACCAGAATATTCAGTATTCAAATTAACCAGTTCTTTACCCAAGATAAAAATTAAGTCCATTTTCTAAGTATTCAGTTGTTTTTGTTATTTTTTAAATGAGTTTCTACTACTTTCATGGAGTTTTAGTGACTGAGGCTACATAAACTAGGCCAAGCAAAACCCCCACCTGAGAAAAACTAATGCCATCCAGGCAATGACCAGTCAATGAAGTCAATAATTATGGGACACATGTGAGAAGAGTATGAAATTTATCTTGTACACCACTTATAAGAAGTGTCATAAATCAACAGTTTCTCTAAATTACACAAATCTACTCTAAGCCCACATCTGCCTACATGACAAGAAGTTAAAGTATCAGTAATATAGGGAGATACCACTCCTTTTTACAGTCACACAAAAATTAAGAGTCTTATTCAACCCAAGAAAGGGATCTTAGGTCTTCAGTCTGACTGATCACCACTGGTATGGATACTGAACAATCCCAAAGAGGCTTTAATTCATGTGGCACCACTGGTCCTGGGTGAAACTTGGACAAGGAGATTCATCAGTTTCCCCGATGTGTAGCACTGGCATTCACTACTGAGGTCCAGCCTCTGCCCAGAGGAGAAAAGACTGTTCCTCACTATTCATGGAACCTGGATGATTCCTTCTAAGTCTTGGGTAGAACTCCCAAAGCCTCTCTCCTTTCCAGCTTCACCTACTTCTGCCTCTCCTGATAGTTGGACCCAGTTCTCCTCTGATCCAAACCTTATGCAGAGCCTCTGGGTTTTGGAAAACTTGAGTGAATGTATTTTTTTGGGACCCAACAAATTTTCCTTCCAATCATGAAATACCTATGCTATTAGCTGAACCCTAAGTAAAGAACTTAAAGGCCTAAGTAGTTCTTTAGTCTAGAGAAGGGAAAATGTCTAGAGCAGGAACCAAAAAGCCCCCATCAGTACCTTGATGAACATAATTTATCTAAATGACAAAGCACTAAACGCATTCTGAGAAGGCAGCAACACTGTGTAAGTAGCAAGAACAGTGAGTGTGGAATTATCGCACACAGATTTTAATCCCAGCTCTATCAGATGCCAGCATTTCGACATTTATATTATTATTTTTTCTTATCTTTGGGCTTCTCTACTGTAAAGTGCAAATACTTGTTTTCACCAAATCATGGACTGGTTTTGTGTATCCAATCAGGAAAGGTATGTGAAGATAGTATGTCATTTAGAAAGCATTTAAACAAATGTAGGGGTTTTGCTGCTATAGAAATAAAATAAAATAAATTAACATGTGCTAGACTTGCCACAGAAAACTTCCTGGAGCAAAAGGAGTTGAGATCAATGTTTTTGGAGTGGTAGAAATTAGACAGCAAGAAAAGAGAATATTTTGAGAAGAAACACAAAGGCAAGAATGACCAACTGAAGGGCAGGCCCAACCTATAAAGGGTCTTTGAACCTACCACCACTGATAGTCATAAGGCAAGAGCTCCCTGCAGGGGTATGTGGAGAACTTAGGCAATGAGGCATTCTTTTCCTACACAGGAAAATTTCTGCAAAGGGATATAGTTGCCAGCTATCAGTCCCAAGAGATGGGGGGATCATCTGGGAAGCCCATTGCAGCACCCACCTCAGGCATACTTCTAGTAAGAGGCATCATGGGCCTAGAACTCTGGTATCTTGAGCCCTAGAAAATGTTCTGTTTTCCGTTTTCTATGTATGTGTATGTTTTAAGGCACTGACTCAATATCAATAACACATAACCAAGAACACTTTTTTTCTCCACTAAATAAAGGCTGAAAAAAAGAAGTGCCATATTACCAGTATATAAACACTCATTTATTACTGATACATTCTTTATCAATTATAAAAAGCAATAGAAATAATATCAAAAAAAGTAATAGAAATAATATCAATAATACACACAGAAAAGAAAAAAATTTGAGGAGTGCAGTTCAAGACAGGGGCATAAAAGGATTCTGAATCCACTTTTTCCCACAAACACAATAAATCTATAGCTACATGTGCAACAATTCCTTCTGGTGAAAAAATATGAAAACTAGCTGAATAGATCCTCTACAACAAAGTATAAAAAAGGCCATATCAAGACAGCTGGGAAAGGCAGAAATACTGCCTTACTAAAAGCCTCACCTCAGCTCTAAGACCTACAGTCAGGAGTCAGAAGGAACCTCACAAATATGGAGCTTTTCCTTGGGGAACAAGGGATTTGTGCTCCTCATAGGCACCCAACCCTCAGGGCTGCACCAGAGAGATGAAACCCCAACACATCCAGCTTTGAAGACCAGAGGGTCTTGTGACGATGGGAAGAAACACAGGACTACAAGGGACCTCTAGAGATGCCATTCACCCCAGGACCCAGCTGAAAAGCAGCAGATTGTAAAGCACCTAGACCACATGTGAAGAAGATTAATTTGCTAACCTTAAGGCATCTGCCAGAGTGTGCAGGCAGGTGCCATTTTGGTTAAAATGTCCCTATCACCCAAAACACTCTACAGACTACAATGCAATCTCTATCAAAATTCCACTGGCATTTTTCTCAGAAATAAAACAATACTAAATTCTGTATGGAACCACAAAAGATCCCGAATAGTCAAAGCAATCTTGAAAAAGAACAAAGCTAGAGACATTACACTCCCAGGTCTCTATTACAAAGCTATAGTAATCAAAACAGTATAGTATTGGCAGAAAAGCAAACACAGTGATCAATGGAACAGAGAGCCCAGAAATAAACCCATGCTTATATGGTCAATTAATTTATGAAAAAGAAGGTAGGAATATACAATGGGGAAAAGGCATTCTCTCCGGTAAATAGAATTAGGAACACTGGATAGCTACATACAAAAGAACAAAATGGGATCACTATCTTACACCATACATAAAAATTAACTCAAAATGGATTAAAAATCTAAACATAAGACCTGAAACCATAAATTCATAGAAGAAAATATAGGCGGCAAGCTCCTTTATGTCACTCTTAGAGTTATTATTTTTGGATTTGACTCCAAAGGCAATGACAACAAAAATAAAAAACAAGTGGCACTGTCTGTAGCATCTTACTACACTGATGGACAGTGACTGTAATGGGGCATGTGGTGGGGACTTGATAATAGGGGGAGTCTAGTAACCACAATGTTGCTCATGTAATTGTACATTAATGATACCAAAAAAACACACAACAATAAAAAAACAAGTGGGACTGTGTCAAACTAAAAATCTGCACAACAAAGGAACCGTCAACAAAATGAAAAGGCAACCTCCTAGGGAGGAGATATTTAAAAATCATATATCCAATAAGGGGTTAATATCCAAAATATATAAAGAACTGATTCAACTCAATAATAAACCTGATTAAAAAATGGGCATAGGACCTGAATAGACATTTTTCCAAAGACAAGATATAGATAACTAATAGTCACATGAAAAGATGGTCAACATCACTAATCATCAGGGAAATGCAAACCACAGAGACATTGCTCTACACCTGTCAGAATGGCCAATATAAAAAAGGCAGGAAAAATAACAAGTGTTGGTGAAGACATGGGAAAATGGAACCTTCTGTTGGTGGGAATGTAAATTGATGCAGCCACTCTGGTAAACAGTTTGGAGGGCCCTAAAAAACTAAAAATAGAGCTACCATATGGCCCAGTGAGTCCACCTTTGGATATTTATCTGAAAAAAATGAAAACACTAATTGAAAAGATGTATGCACCCCTATGTTCACTGCAGCACTATTCATGATATCAAAAATATGGACATAACCAACATGTTCATTGATGAATAAATAGATGAAGAAGTGGTATATCTATATAATGGAATACTACTCATTCATCAAAAGGAATGAAATATTGCCATTTGTGACAACATGAGTTGGCCTTCAGGGTATCATTTCAAATGAAGTCAGAGAAAGACACATACCACATGATTTCACTTACATGTGGAATATAAAAAACAAAACAAAGCTCACAGATGCAGAAAAAGATTGGTGATTGCCAGACAGGAAGGAGTTGGGGGCTGGGTGAAATAGGTGAAGGCAGTCAAGAGGTATAAACTTCCAATAATAAAATAGGTAAGTCACAAGGATGTAATGTATAGCATGGTGATGAGTCAATAATATTGTATATTACATATCTTTACATAGTGACAGAGGGAAAGTAGACATTGTGCTTATCATTTAGTAATATATGTAAATATCACCATTATGTTGTACACCTAAAATATGTTATATGTCAATTATACTTCAGTTTTTTCAAATGACAGTACTAGTGTAAGAGTAAGTGCAGAGAGAAAACGTGTGATTTCTTTCCTTCTCAGGATTTTCATGAACCTGAGGAGGCAACGGTTAGCCATCACCTTGTCATTTGATTGTCAGAGGAAAGTAAGAGGCATGAAAGATTTCTGCTGTTGCTTTTAAAGCCTGTTTTCTGACTTGTTGCTTATTTGTTTTTTGTTTTAAACAAAGGCATCAGTAGCTTATCAACTTAAAACCGTTTGTTCAATTTTAATAAAAATGTCATCCAGCCATCTGATTCTCTTTGATAGGACAGATAAAGCCCAGAAATCAGCTTTCACCAGGAAAATACTACTCAAATCTTCATGTTGGCTCATTTGTTAGGCATCTGTCTTGATGTGTCCCTCAAGTGTTCCACTTCTTAAAACCCGAAGTGATAACTGGCAGTCATATAAGCCTGGGGAGAGAGAAAGGTGGCATGGATATGTCATTGGGTAAAGTCCCAACTAAAATATTTCGGAGAATAAGCTATTGCCAAAGTTATGGTTTCAATATTTGTGTAGATATCTGTAGTTAAAAGAATATAAACATGTTTTAAGGCATGTCTATATTTATTCTCTGCAGAGCTGCCTTATTTGAGATGATTTAATAAGTAGAAAGTAAGCAATAGCCTGAGTTTAAGGAGAAAGCTCTGAATTGTGGGGATGGAACATGGGAACATCCTCGTTGATTAGCTAAACTATCCCACAGACATTCACCTACCATTGTCTTCTATTACATAAAGTATTTGTGGTCTTATTTTAGTCTCTTACATTGAGTTATGCACATTAAATTTTGCACTACTGTAGTATATGAGCCTTAATTCATATATGTTCCCATATATGCTACTTATTAGTCCCTTCTAAAAACGATCTCTCCTGAATCTTGGACAAAAGAAATGAATTCAAATAAATAAGCAAAGGGAGTAAAATAGTCTGTTGATCTTTTTCAGGGCATTTTTTTGTTCTGAATATATTTGTAACTTAGCAATTTGACAACCTACACCTATACATGTCTATGCACACATACACATGATAGTAAGTAGATACACTTGCAACCTCCATCTTCTCCCTTTGGACTGACAGCAAAGCAAACTCACTCTAGAGAGTAAGGAAATTGTAAGTGACTTAGGATCCACTGAGATCCTCAATAGGAAATCAAGAAGAGTAGGCATCAATAATTCTGGGGACAATATTAGTACTCAAAAATCAAGAAACTGCACTGGTAAGTTTCTTATAGATTGTCTTTTAGAAGTCATCATTTTGTAGATGGGGAAGTGAGGCCAAATAAAAGTAAGTGACTTGTCTTAGGCCATTTGCCTGTTTGGTTACTAAAACAGAACAAGAACCCAGGTTTTCTGACTCCCTATCACACTAAAACCATCTACCCATGGGTCAGGCAAGCAGTGGTCATGATGCCGTGGCTCCACTCCAGTGAGAAGCTGTTTATCCTTCCAGACCCTTCTACTGGGAAAGGCAGAGTCCCTAAAGTGGGCCAACTACTTAGATGGTTATGGAACACTAGTCCTAGATGCTGTGTTTTTGCTGGATATGGAAACAACTATAAATGAGAGGATGCTTCCTGCATCCAGTAATGATATTGTTGCCACAACATATAGCAAAATGTATCTAGATATTTTAAAGTACATATTAAGACTACTACATCTGAGTACAAGACCAATAATAAAATATTGTCTCTACATAGTGCTTTACACTACAATTAATAAATTATACATTATCTTACAAAACCATCTGATGGGAATTCAACTCCCATTCATTCTTTAGTTATTAGTTCAGAAGCTGCCTCATCAGGGAAGCCCTCCCTAATCTCTACAGACCAAATCATGGGCCCTGCCATGTGCTTCTCTAGCCCTGAGCTTCCTTGTCTAACTATGTCATCTCCATCTGAGTTCTTTGGGGACAGAAATGTTTTTCTCTTACCAGTGTATACTCAAAACCTCATAGAATGCCTGACACATACTAAATATTAAATAATTGTTAATGCATGAACATATGAATGAAAGAAATAGTCTGACAACTTGGGAGTGGAGGAAAAGAAGTTTGAAATGTCAAGATCTTACTACATAGACAGCTCTATGGGCTGAGGGTGAGGTCCTCTGTGTGGGTGGGTCTTTCCTCCACTTCTATACCAACAAATTTTCTAAAACCTCCATACATTATCATAATGGCTTCTATAACTTCTATAACTCTAATAAGGTCATGAGAATGGACCAGGAATATTGATGTCTTTTTTTTTCCCAATATGTGGTTCATCTACAAAATGTTTTTAAGTCAGAAACTGCCTGAAAACCTTCCTAACAGTTTCAATAGGAACACAGTTTCCTTTGGGTACCTTTTGTAAGCTCTCCTTATCAAACAAAGAATACACTAGAAGAAAGATGGTACAGATTATCTCCTCCCTATGACTTTAGAAACCTCACATAAGGGCTTGAAGATCTGAGAAGTGACAGATATGATGTTGTGAAAGATAAAATCCCCTAACAAACGTAGTTAAATCAACTACACTCTGGAGGGCCATACTGATTTGTAATGAAAAGTAAAAGTCACATGGCATTGGTCAGAATGTGGCTTTTTCAGTCCCAGGATAGCTGATCAATAAAATAATTTTGGCACCACTTAGGCTAGAATAAAACGGCAAATGGAAATGTGGACTATAACTAACATCCAAATTTCTCCATCAAATAAATGATACTATTTTCCCTACTTCCTTCCCTCTTCCACTCCATCCCTCTCCCTGTTTAAGCCCTCCTAGGAATCATTTGTTATCCCTGCAAACCCAAATGGCTGACTTTAAAAATATATGTTTATAAAATACTCATACTACGCTCTGCCTCTTAGACGCTCTTGAAATAAAGCAGCCATAATCTCTGTGACAGTTGCCACCATTAATGCTGATCATAAAAGCTGGTAAAGAGGCAGAGATGCTGATTTACCATTCATTGCCATGCTCATATATCCTCTTTCTAATAAAAATCAGGGAAATTATTACTTTCTGAAAGCCTAGCGCTTCAACATTTGTATTTTGAACTTCCTCTACTGTAAGATTTCAATGTTCCCCATGCTATTTTTTTCTTCCCAATGTAAGAAGCTGCCAGTGTAAATGTGCCACACTTGAGCTCCACAGCATACTGAGCTGAAAGAGCATATGTCCTACATCTATAGCAGAAGATTTGGTGTTTAGGGAGCAGTGAAGCAAGCTACAACTCAGACTTAGAGATAAATGCTGTTTGAGACTCCAGTTATGTTTATGGATATAATAAAATGTGAAAAGCTTAGATAGCTTTCCTGTAAGAATTTTTGCTCCCCAAATTTAGGTAAAAATATTGTACTATAATGTTTGATATGAATAATACTTCAACTTTAAATTTTCCTTTATTTAATACATTAATATAAATGAAGTCAAACAGCACTAAGAAATATACAGCAATAAGGTATACCAAATGCTGAAATCATTAAGATTATTGATATATATATATTCTGTATAAGATATGGTACTCCAAGAATGTATGGTACTAATTTGATCTAACTTGGTGCTTTATACGTCATTTACACTTAACTCAAAATTATATTGTAAAAACAGTAAGACTTTTTAAATGAGTTTTTGACCTAGCCATATTACCAACTGCAAACTTGTGTGCACTCCAGAAAACCAGAGTCATTCAGTGGAAAACAATCACTGGGTTACCCCCAACATACATACTCCTGCCTGAAAGAAACCAAAGAGGTCCAAACTAGGACATTGATTCATATTAATTCAATACAATCATATGCCCCCAAGAAAATACAAAGTCATAATGTCAATTCCACAGTTTGTCTTTTTCATTTATTCTTTCAATTAACAAATGTATATTGAGTATTTATTAGGTGTAAGTCACTTTGCTGGATGCTAGAGATACAATGGAGAACAAAATAGATACAGTGTATTTTTAAGAATAAAACTTCAGGAAGAAATTTAAAAAGCAAAATTGCTTTGTTGTCTTAAGTGTCACAAAGAACAGTATGTGGTAGAGCACACTGTCACCTTCAGAGGTATATAGTCGCACATTATGTAAATACTGGCTGTGCCATTTCATCCCCATCACTGCCCCTTCGTAGTGATTCAGTTAGGATTAAGCTATACTAGCAAAGCTTTACACTCAGTTCTGTCTGAAATACTCTGGGAAGGGAGTTGGAAAGAAAAACCAAAGAGTTATGGATGTAGTTTCAGAAGACAATATTGTGAGTTCTCGGAGGGAATGGGAGTGAGTCATGGGTGGTGCCAGATACACAGGGGACAACCTGGATGGGTGGGTGGGTGTGTGGACTGACAGAGAAGAAACTCAAAAAAGTGAAAGAAGAGTTCTTAATTTCAACACAAACCACAAATATTTACTGAGTGCACACTGTGGTACAGATTTAGAACTCAAGGGCACATAATGATGATAATAATAATAGTTACCATTCATTGAGCACTTACTAAGTACCAGGCACTGTGCTAACAACTTTAACATATATTACCTTGTGTACTGCTAACAATTATTATCCTCATTTTGGAGATAAGGAATTAGAGGTTGCACAGTTAACAAATAAGGGTTCTAGGATTAGTATTTGTTCATTCCCACTCTATTCTCCTACATCCTACTTTGATAGATTACGTAAATAGATCAGTTTACAATCTATTGAGAGGGAGAGTTGTATATAAAAGTTAGTAAAATATAAGGTACACATCATGAGACACAAGTGAAATATTATAGTGCCTCAAAGAAGTAACAATCACATCCAGCTCACACTGCAAAAATCTTTAGCCCAAGACCCAATGAGCACACCTAGCAACACTCCCAGGTCCTACGCATTTGCTTTGAAACTACTTACTCTGTTCATTTCTATTCCTGTTTCAACTGAAATGCACCATTTCTCTCCCTTCGTCATTTAAAACTTAATCTTTCCTTTGTTTCTAGAGTACTTTGTACATAGAGTTCCCCATAGGTAAGCATTCTCTCCATACTTTTTCCCTAACCTTACTGTCTAGAATTAGTGTATTAGTAGGAAATAGCCAATAAATGTTCATTCAATAAACTATAAGGTACCTTAGTGGCCACGCAGGTGTAACATGCTAGTATGGCTTTATTTTAAATGCAATAAATACAACTCAGCTCCAGATTGATTTAATGCATGAAGATTTTGAGTGACAGGCATTCAGACACTATAGTATGTTACTAGTTTCAGATGGACTATTACTATACTATAATAAAGAGAATGTTAGTGCAGTTAGGACCACTAATATTTTCTTAAACATTATGTATATATCTCCAAGGAATGAGACTAAAAATGGCAAATACATGCCACATATGCCACTATACTCCTCTTCTACCCTGCAAGAGACACTGCTAATTAATTGTAACATTCATTTCTTCTAAACTCAGACTGATCCTTAGCATCCTTTTTGGCATGACATTCTGGCAGTCATTGCCAACTGACAGGAACTTTCTTACCACTTAACACTCACTTGTCATGCTTGACCTGGATAAGACACAATTTTCCTACCTGTAAGATATTATCATTTAGTGTATTCCTTCTTCCAGTGAGGAAAGACACTATATGGGTATCTCAGGGAAGTCTTAAGTAACCAGGGTTCCAGATTTTATCTGAGCCAGCTAGGTCCCCAGAGTCATCCTGTAGACCACTGTTGATATGCAATTAATTTTTCACTACTTCATGCTGGAAAAAAAAAAAAGAGAATGAGTCCACATAATTTCACTGGCTGCATTAGAATCACCTGGGGAGATTTTTAACTGTAGCGGTCACCAGTCTTGAATCAACATCTCTAGGGATTAAGTCTAGAAACTATGTGAACATATGTACAACATGAGGTATGCAGTCAGGCTGGGGTACTGCTGAATGTTTATGTCTGTAGGTATATTTTCAAATCAGAATACTATTTTTTATAACTGTCATTTTTATTATTTTTAATTCTTATGTTACATGCTTCATTTATTAAACAACAGATATAGTAAATAGTAGTAGTAATGGCATACTAGGTAAAATAGAGTTAGAATGCCTATATAAGTCTCCTTTTTCTTCAATTTGCTGATCTTTTAAACCCAAGTCTGAAAACTACAGACTAGTGGTACCCACCTCTCAGATTAGAAAATTTGCACACTCAGGATGAAATGATGGGTGGAATAAGGCTGCCAGATATCTATTTTCATTCCAAACTCAAGCACTTCCTGGGAGATCACACAGTCCAAAAGGAAGGACTCTCAAGAGGACAAGGGGGACTAAGCCACAAATCCTGCTTCCAGGAAATGGTGGAAGACGATTCTGGTGCCTGTCGCACACCTGGCTCTGGCCCTGAGCCAGGCATGGTCTTAAATCTAGGTGCTGTGCAGTGGGATTATGAGAGGACTGGACACAAGAAAGGGAAGGTTATACTGTGAGAAATAAGATCCAGGCTGTCATTAAAACCTAAGACACTGAGGTTTTAAAACTTCCTAGGTTTTAAACATTCCCTCCATGTTTCCATGTGCTGCAGGGCATCTTGAGTACCTCAGAGCCCTCAGTATACCCATGGCAGTGCAGGCTTGATGGGAGACAGAGGAGCTGCCACGATCAGGGAGAAACCACAGTGCTTGGCCCAAGAGGGCAGCAGAGCCCAGAAAGGGGTCGGCAATGTCTGAGAGAACAGTTCTGAGGGGTGGTGACAGTGACCCCTAGCAGGTGCTGCGAAGCCTGCAGCCTTGTCTACTACAGAGGGGTGCTCAGGGAATGCCATATGGTTTTCTGTGAGCATTTATGAGAGACCTCCCAAAAATACTTGAAATAAAGGAGAGTTTTTTTCAGAAGGCTCAGGACCAGCATTAGTAGGCTCAGGCAAGAGCCCAAGAAGTTTTTGTACATAATCTGACCATTAGCCCATTTCAAGTCCCAGTATAGTGTAGCCCATATGGCAAGCATCCTCTTTGAAATGATAATGGGTGACACATTAGCACCCTCCACAGGAGCAGTCCCTCATGATCCTCCAGGCTCTGTGCATCTCTGTTGGTCACATACATGCAGGGTCGAACTAGTCCAGGGAAATGAGAAATCACCCAGTAGAGAAAACAATCAAAACTATTCAAACCATGACTTAAACAGCCCTAGGAAAAATACTTTTCACAATCACTAAAAGTTTTATGCTAGAAATAAATAAGAGTGGCTCCCTGTCCAACAGTAATTCTCCATCTAACATATGTATATTTTCCCAATTAGTCTACCAGAAAGAGACCTCCCCCTCCCTGGACAAAGCAGTGGGGCTGACCTAACCTCCTCTCCTGGATACAACGATTGGTACAATAATCAAACTGGCATTCTTTCCTAGATTGTTTTCAAACCGGAGGTAAGAGAGAGATTTCTGATTGAGCACTCATGTCTCCAGAATAAACTTAACCTGCAGCAGGAACAAATAAGTTTGAAATAGAATGAAGCAGAGAAGATAAGTGGGTAGGGAAGTATACAATGGCATTCAAGGCCCTAGTTTCCATCTCTGAGGCCCTTAGAACTGCTGTGGTTCTTATAGCATTTCACTTGACTGCATAAACTATTCTCAGTGCCTCAATAAATTCCCTTGTTTGAGTTGGGTTTCTATCACTTGCAACCGAAGGAATCCATGGCTAAAGTACCAGGTAAGATGTTTTCAGCTGCAAGAAAAACTTATTAATAGTATCTTAAACTTTAAGAATATTTATTGTTAGCAAGCCTAGAGGTTGTCCCATTTCAGGAAAGCTGTCTAGGACCAAGTTTTTTTTCTCTTCCTACTCTGTCACTCTCAGAGTAGAGGATTTTGCTTGATGCTTGTAGTCTCATGGTCACAAAATGGCTGCCACACCACTAGGCATCATATCCTCATGTCACAGCATTCAAAGCAGGAAAAAAGAAAAGGATACAAATGAACTAATTTACTTGACAGGGTGAAAAATATTTCCCAGAAAATACCCAGCAAATTTCTTATTATATCTTATTGTGTCTTATATCTTATACAATAAGATATTATATCTTATTTCCTCTTATATCTTTTTGCTGGAACTGCAAGAGCCATGACCAGCTCACACCTCACAATTTATACCCATGACTGATTACTTTGCACACAGCATTCTGTTAGCAAGAAAGATAGGGAAATTGATGTTGGAATGAGCAACCAACAGTATCTATTCCAAATCTATAGATTTGAGTTTCAAGGAATATAACTGTGGTCATATTTCAACCTGTATTCTTGAGTGATGATGGTGATGATGATAATGATATAATATTTCTAACTCTGGACCAAACCCTATTCTAAGAAATTTACTTAATTCTTAAAACAATTCACTGCAACTTCACATCCAATGACATAATTATTATTAATTATTATTATTACTACAATTGTATCAGACATGAGGAAAGAGGTACCTAGAAACTAAGTAACTCTTACAAAGCTACCTGGCTAGAAGGTATGGTGTTAGATTTAAACTTGGGAAATTGGACCCTGGAGACAGATTTGCTACACCAATTACATCAGACTCCTCTCTACAAACATCCAGTGAGATAATAGTGCTGAAAGTATGTGAAGTTTTGTGCACAGAAAAAAGTATTGTTGTTAAAGTATTATTTCTCCCTAGACTGACCTTGAAATTATAGATATTAAATTTCCAAAAAGAATACATTAATTCCAAAGTGTGGATCATTCCCATTAACCTCCTTTCTGGTCCGTTCTATACACACAAATGACAGGGTATAGGATTAAAAAAAAAAAGTCCTTTGTGTGGAGAAATACAGAACAATTCAATTAATAATTTCAATTTCATTTGGCATTAAAGGTGTTTTAAAAATAGGTATCTTTATCTCAATGAAAGCAAAACCATTAAACGAAAAGAAGTCCCTCTGCAGATTGAGAACTCAATGGCACTAAATTAGTCAATGGATTTAAAATTACAAAGACTTAAAGCCCAGAGAAGATTTTTATAGGGCCTTTTATCTAGTGACTTTGGATAGTAGGCCTTGGGCGATAGACGAAATTCATTCTAAAGAGGCATGAGAAGCTGAAATTTTTTAAAAAAGTGCTCTTACAATTGTAAAAAGACAGATGATTACATTGAACAGTGTAATACGTTTCAAGCAGAACATACTGAAAACAGAGGGAAACAAAGTAAGGCTAGATTAAGCCAATCTAAAAGTTAAGTGAACAGAATTTATTAGAATTTAGGTATCTTTCTGTTTTTATTTGTAATGATTTCAACTGCTAGTCATACAAGCAAACTTTTTGAAAATGAGTACAATTCTTGTCTCAACAGTTTCCCTTTAATTAACTCTCTGGTCTGATGTCAGCCAATTGTTTTCAAAGGGTGATTAACTTGTGCTCCACTGTGTGAACAGTAACCAAGCTGTGCCTCCATAGCAGCTGCTATTTCATACCTGAAGAGGCAAAGGAGATGAGTACCTACACGATTGGTATAATAACTGGGGGTCATAAAAATGAAAATGCCCTTGAAATCTTCAACAGGCAATGTTAATAACTTCTACTTAGTCATATAGATTACTTTCTCCCCTCCATCTCTAATAGAAAATTAGATAGGATTATCAATATAATCTTACACATTAAATAAATTGGAAGCCAAATGTTAAAACAACCAAGGTTACTCAAGTCACTCTCACTATATGCAACAAATAATTCGATTCAGTTATTAGAGAGTTAGGTGGAGAAAAGTTTACCTGAAGCATCAACTTATTCACTCATATTAAGCACCTTCATTTGTCCACACACTGAACTAGGACCAGGGATAGAAATGAAATAGACCAGAACCTTGACATCAGATTGGACATAGAATCTACCAAATATCAAGAAACCAGAAATCCATCAAGCCCCTACAATGGATACAGAATTTTGCCCTAAATTCAAGAAACTGTGCATACCTTGAATATGCATATAATTTTTTAGTTCTTTTTGGGTATTAAAAAAAGACATTTTTACACACCCATAAGATGTCAACAAATGTTTAAAAATCACTGAAATCTCCCTAACATTTTCAGCAGAAAACCCCCAAATAAGATATCTTTACTGATTCTTCTAATACCTTGGTTTTACTCAACACTAAGAGATGATGCTTGATTAGTCTACCAGCCAAACACCTGGATGGCAATGTGACAGTCTACCTATTATCTGGTAGTTTCTAAAGATCTACAAGTGGCCAAAAAACACCTGGATGGCAATGTGACAGTCTACCTATTATCTGGTAGTTTCTAAAGATCTACAAGTGGCCAAATGCTTGACATATGATCACTAAGTATTTGAATCACTGAACTCTTAATTGTCATATCAAAATTTTCACTTAAAACTAAATATCAAGAAATTATTTTAACTCAAATTCCTCATGCTTTATCACTTTTCTTATTTTGTTGTGATGCAAAGACAATAATGCTTATAATTTTCTATGTCCCAGTCTTGAGAGAAAACTGTGGTTCTATTGATTAATAATGGTAACGTTTTAGCTGCTCTCCACCAAGAGGCAGCCATTCTCTCTTTCAGCCATTAAAATCTCTTGCATCGGAATTTGAACTGCCTTGGGAGCCCTCACTCCCCGATCCTCCTCCACGAACTCACCTTACATCTCCCTGGTCACTCGATCTCCCGCCCAACACCAGCCTCCAGTTTGGGCTATCAAGGCCTTCTCACAAAGAATAATGAAACCAGCTATGATGACATCATGAATCATCTCAAGATGCCCTTCCCCAACTCTATAGCAATGGCCTTGCCAACCCCAGAATCTGCACCCCCTTCCAGCAAGAAGTAGCTAGAGAATGAGATTCTACGCCCAGTTCCCCAGAGGCCCTATTAAGAAAAGGAAAAGATGGGAATGAAAGAAAATTCAGGTGCGCTAAGACCCCCACCCCTTAAGGTCCAATCACCACTGACCAGATGGTCATCCACCCCTTAAGATCCAATCACCAACACAGAACACACCCTACCCATACTCCTTAAAAATGCACTTCCTGACCCAAGAGCTGATGCTCTCCACCTAGAGACAGCCATTAAAATCTCTTGCATGGGAAAATAAATAAATAATGGTAATGTTTTGAAATTTGAAATAGA
The DNA here is from genome assembly GCF_040802235.1 of Manis javanica. Taxonomy (NCBI): domain Eukaryota; kingdom Metazoa; phylum Chordata; class Mammalia; order Pholidota; family Manidae; genus Manis; species Manis javanica. The sequence goes on along the minus strand of NC_133160.1, from coordinate 119,720,081 downwards.
TGGTAACTCTACGATATTATTGAGATCAATTAACATATTTAATCAACAATTTTTCAGTACCTATATGAACCAGATACCATGTTACACACTGGGGATGTGATGATGAGAGAGAGTCCTATTCTCTTGAAACTTCTAGTCTTGTAGAAAGAGAAACAATCACACAGACACACATAGAATCATGACAAATGATTTTAAACTGGAAGTACCCAGCATTATAAAGCCTGGGTATGACCTTTTGGAGTAAATGAGAGAAGGCTTCCTTAGGCAAATAATCTTCAAGGTGAGAAAGGAATTGGTGGAAGAGAAAAACAAGTGTTGTAGCCAGAGAGAGCATATGCAAAGGCCTTGTGGCAAGAGAAAGCATGAGGTAAGGCGGCAGTTCTCCCTGTGTGGTCAGGAACCCCTATGAAAATAGTCAAAAGTATTTCATAATAACATAACATGTTACTTGCATGTTCCATTATGATTCTCTCATGGATGTGCTATGAAATTTGCTAGCTGCACAATGACATGTAATATTGCAACAGTTTAAATGCAGAGGCAGGTAATGAGAATCTAGTTCTCTTTTATGAAGCCATATATTAAAGAAATTTGCAGAAATGTAAAACAAAGTCATGCTTCTTCCAGTTTATTTGGAAAAGCAGTTAATTTTTATTAAAAAATATGTAATAGTCCATGTTATTTTTAACAGATTAATAAATACTTTTTCATTTCTACTTATAGTAGACATTGACAAATATAAAACAGTAAGAAAAACTCATTCTCATACTCAATAAGTTTTAAAGTTAATAAAGGGAAAGCGTCCTGAAACCAAAAAGTTTGAAACTACTGATTTGATCAAAAGAGGACTATGACTGAAGCAGAAAGAAATATCCCTCATCAAAGTACTGCTTCCTCTTTTTCTATCTCTACCTCTCACCAGCATCCTGGATAATTCTTTTCAATTTAGAGAAAACTCACCCTGTCACATATATATAGATATGCATATACAGCTGTGAGCTTTATACGTGTGTATATACATCACACATATGTATGAAATGAGGACATACAGCAGTTCTTTTGTTCCAGAATCAGGACTAATCACATACTTTGCAGAGCCCAGTGCAAACTGAAAGTGGGGAGCCCCTTATTCAGAAAGCAGGAGAGAAATGCTGTTAGAGGTATTAAAATAGAATTTTTACCCTTTTTTCAGGGATCTCTCTCTCACCTGGTTTGTTATTTGCTATTTAATGTCATTCTAAAAAAAGAATTTAAAATTTTCAATTATGGACATGAATTTTTCTATGTATTTTTGTTTCGTGCAATGTCAGTTTTAAATGCAAACATAAGAGCATTAAGTTCACATGTGAAGTCACCAGAATTACCCAGTTTTTCACAGCTCATACATATGTAAGTACTCCATTCCACCAGAAAAGTGGAAATGCCACTATTTTTATTTCAATTCTTGGTATATAAACATTGCACTAATACTCCTACTTTGAGTAATGATTAAGAACTGAAACTTAAGGGAAACTGCAGGGTACCTTCCTTCCCTTTTCTTCTGTAGCATCATTTTGAGCACATGGACTAGGCTAATACTGGCAAGTACCATGAATGAAAAATGATAAAGTTGCTTAGTCATATGTGTTTCTTAGAAATTCATTGGCCTTCTTGTGTGTTTGAAGCAAATTCTGGCTCATATGGAAAATATGGCATCCTCTTAGTGTGGCAGACTAGATAATGCACCCACAATGATGTACTCCTCTTAATTCCCAAAATTTGCAAATATCTTATCTTGCATGACAAGAAAGACTTTGTAGATTTGATTCGGCTAACAATCTTTGAATGAGGAGATTATCCTGGTTTATCTCGGTTAGACCCAATATAATCCTTGCAATAGGAAGGCAGAAGGATCAGAGACGGCAATGTGATAACGGGAGCAGAAGGAGAACAGAAAATGCTATCCTGTTGGCTTTAACGATAGCAAAGGATGTGCTGCGAGGCAATGAATGTAGGCAGCCTCCAGGAGCTAGAAAAAGCAAGGAAATAATTTCTCCCTTATAGCTTCCCAAAAAACATACAGTCTGATTGCAGCAGTACAAGACACATTCCAGACTTACACGTCCAGAATTATAAGAATATTGTGTTGTTGAAGCCACTAAATTTGTGGTAATTAGTTATAGCAGCAATAGGAAATTAATACACTAAATTGCCGAGGGGCTCACTTTGAATCTTACAAAATCCACACATCGGCGGTCCAGCAGACTTCTGTACTCCCATGACAGCACAAAGGCAATGTACAGATGGGGCAGGGAGGAATGGCAGAACAGAGGGCGCATACTTCTTCTGCTCACACACATGCTCCATAGGCCCATCGGACTTCACCTCCAACACAGAAGTGTAAAGATAATATCCAGAATTTAAAGACTGCAGTAACAAAAATTAAACAAAGCATGGGGTGCCCTCGGCACAGGGCAATCTACAAATGCCTGGTTAATGGCCTGTAAAGTCAGGGTTGCCAGGAAGAGACAGTCTCCAAAAGTAAAAGCACTCTGGCAAGATTAAGAAAAATAAAGAACTAATCGTAGTCCCTCCAGTACTCTTGTTTATTTCAAGTTCTAGATTCTGTATAGAATGAAACAGGTTCTTCACTGCTTACAAGTTTATTTCTGAGTTGCAAAAATTCTCTCTCCATGTTTCTTTCTTTTTACTGTGTTTTTCTACTGTATTCCTCCATTCAATCATAGCAGCCACAATCAGACAGAAAGGACAAGCATAGTTTTTCCTTGCATGTGTACTGAAAACCTTAGCAAGCAGACAATAACTGCTCCAGGTCAGATCAAATCTGTTTTTTTGAAACAAGTTTCCATGCCCAGCTCCATTATTCTTCCAAAAACATACATAAGAGCACAAAATCTCCATCGTTAAAGTCCAGAAATATTAGTTTTTAAAGCTCTGTAACTAATTCTGATGATTGCTGCAGTTGAAAAATACTGAGAAACTTCATGATTTCAATGTTTAAGAGAACCAAAAATTAGGAATAGGAAAGAGGCCAAGATCAGTAGCTTAGAGAAGCATTTTCAACAGCCACCCAGATAGATAGCAAAGCAACAAAAGCTACATACAAGTTGGCATGATAAAATCTTGATTATTTCTTTCTTCATAAGAAATTGAATGTTCACAGAGGGGGTCAGGGAAGGAGGGGTTTTTAAAACTTAAAATCAGAGGGAAAGGGAAAATTATCTTTGAAAACTCAAAATGAGCAAAGCCTTGGGCCTGATTTATAGAAGAACAAAAAGACAAGTTTAAGAAAACTTCATCATACCATAGAATGTAATAATCTGTGGAGTATAAGAACGAAGCAAAAACTGAAGGAACAAAACATCAGCAGACCAACAGAACCCAAGAACAGACTAACAGTTACCAAAGGGAAAGGGACTGGGGAGGGTGGGTGGGAAGCGAGGGATAAGGGGATTAAGGGGCACTATGATCAGCACACATAATGTAGGGGGCGCACAAGGAAGCCAGTATAGCAGAGAAGACAAGTAGTGATTTTGTAGCATCTTACTACGCTGATGGACAGTGACTGTGATGAGTTATGTGGTGGAGACTTGATAATGGGGGGAATCTAGTAACCATAATGTGGCTCATGTGATTGTATATTAATGATGCCAAAATAAAAATAAAAATAAAAGTAAGAAAGGAATACAGTAAAAGGTGGCCTAGCAAGGCTGGGGAATCTAAAGAAAATGAAACAAAATTGAAGGACAGTTAGACAAGACACAAATGCAACAAAGATTAAAGGGGACATAAATAAAATCAAAAAAGTGTTTCAGGGAAACCCAAAATTATAATAGCCAAACAAAAAATCTACATACTACTTTTTAAAAAACATAATGACAATGAAAAATTAAGTGAAAATGATGTGAGGAAACATTATATGTAGAGACAGAAAGAACTAGAATCAACCCAACAATTAAGGGTGTTTTGAGAAACAAGAATATTCTATTTATAATCAAAGTAACAAAAAGAAACATAATTGAAAAAAAATACGGTATATCAGGAAAAATTTTAAAAGATTATTTTTTTTAAACTATTTGGACAAATTTTTTAAAAAAGCAACATAATCAAGGAAAAAGCTCTATATATAAGGCATAGAAAACTAAACAGATTAACACTAAGGAATTAAAACCAGGTGTACCCTGACATCTCTAAAATTATGTAACAGAAAAATAATGGAACAATATAAATTTTTCAAAGAAATAGAACTGTCACCTAATAATTAAGGCTTGCCAAATGTCCTTCAGTTTTTTTTTTTTTTTTTTTGAGAGGGCATCTCTCATATTTATTGATCAAATGGTTGTTAACAACAATAAAATTCAGTATAGGGGGGTCAACGCTCAATGTACAATCATTAATCCATCTCAAGCCTAATTCTCATCAGTCTCCAATCTTCTGAAGCATAACGAACAAGTTCTTACATGGTGAACGAATTCTTACATAGTGAATAAATTCTTACATGGTGAACAGTACAAGGGCAGTCATCACAGAAACTTTCGGTTTTGATCATGCAATATGACCTATAAACAATCAGGTCAAATATGAATATTCGTTTGATTTTTGTACTTGATCTATATGTTGATCCCCCATTTCTCCTACTATTATTATTATTTTTATTTTTAATAAAATGCTGAAGTGGTAGGTAGATGCAAGATAAAGGTAGAAAACATAGTTTAGTGCTATAAGAAGGCAAATGTAGATGATCAGATGATCAGGTGTGTGCCTATGGACTAAGTATTAATCCAGGCTAGACAAGGGCAGCAAGACATCCACGGATGCAGAAGATTTCTCTCAAAGCAGGGGGGGTGAGGTTCTGAGCCTCACCTCTGTTGATCCCCAAATTCTCACCTGATGGCCCCCCTGCGACTGTGCCTGTCTTAGGTTGTTCCTCCCTTGAGGAATCTTACCCGTCTCTGGCTAACCAGTCATCTTCCGGGGCCATACAGGGAAATGTAAAGTTGGTAAGTGAGAGAGAAGCCATATTGTTTGCAAAGGTTAGCTTTTTACTTCTTTGCAGATTTATGCCCTGTGGCTTCTATGCCCAGCACTTGTCTCAAGGTATCTTTACCACCTGGAGAAATTATGATACTCGGTAAATTCGATATGAGGCACGAATTCTATTTAAGGGTTGTAATTAGGAAGGAAGAAGAAAAGCTATAGATGTAGCATACGAAGGAAACTTGGGAGGATTGATTATTTCTTTGACATATCTTCTTGTAGAGTACCTTAAGTATGTATAGGTTTTAAACTACTAACTAATTTGCACACATATATTAACATAATAGGAATACGGTGACATAAACAAAGCAAATCTGTAATTACCATCCATCTCCAGTGAAGCCAAGAAAACCATTTAGGCACCCTACGCATTTGTGAAAATTTATCTATGATATGATGGATATTGTCCAACTGTACTTGAACCATCAGACAAATTAAAGCAGCCCATTTCTGGGATCTGTTCACATCCCATATGTTCTTTTAACCATAGATAGTCTATAGTCATGAGATTTTGGAGTGCTACAACTTGCACCCCTCCCAACTCCTGGTTGAGTTCCAACAGTACAGATCCAGTCAAATTCGTTGTCTCACTGTATGCACATGCCAGCCTAGACATCTCCCTCCTCATTCTTATGGCAAGTCCAGGAGATGGTGGGCTGGATGCAGCCACAACCGGGGCATCGTCCGAATCCCTGTGGAGGCTTTTTGATGATCATCCCCCAGCACAAGTCCTCCAGAGAGTGCTGATGCCGGAAGCTCCTCCTCATATCGTATCTTAGTTCATTTTCTGGGTATCCAAGCTAGGCCTTGATCTCCTGCATAGAAACAAACAGACCCTTTGCCCACACTTTGACATGCCCTCTATACCACTGTGCAGAACTCATTGGAGGTCAGCACACAGTAACTGCTTTTTTTTTTTTTTTTTTAAATTAAGAGAAAGGAATATTATCAGAAAAGAGTACCTCCATAGCTGATCATCTGACACCCTTTAAGTGATCAACATTAAGGATATTTAAAGCATGCGTTGATCTTTGATTTACCAATAGTTTTATCCTGTTAAGGAGTAATCCCCCTTTTCCTTCTTTCTTTCTTTCTTTCTTTTTTTTTTTTTTTTAAATTTTTAATCTACACTTACATGAAGAATACTATGTTTACTATGCTCTCCCCTGTATCAGGTCCCCCCTAACAACCACATTACGGTTACTGTCCATCAGCTTAGCAAAATGTTGTAGAGTCACTACTTGTCCTCTCTGTGTTGTGCAGCCCACCCTCCCCTTGCTCCCTCCCCCCCATGCATGCTAATCTTAATAACCCGCTTTTTCTCCCCCCCTTACCCCTCCCTGCCCACCCATCCTCCCCAGTTCCTTTCCCTTTGGTACCTGTTAGTCCATTTTTGGGTTCTGTAATTCTGCTGCTGTTTTGTTCCTTCAGTTTTTCCTTTGTTCCTATACTCCTCAGATGAGTGACATCATTTGGTATTTCTCTTTCTCCGCTTGGCTTATTTCACTGAGCATAATATTCTCCAGCTCCATCCATGTTGCTTCAAATGGTTGGATTTTTCCACTTCTTATGGCTGAGTAGTATTCCATTGTGTATATGTACCACATCTTCTTTATCCATTCATCTACCGATGGACATTTAGGTTGCTTCCAATTCTTGGCTATTGTAAATAGTGCTGCGATAAACATAGGGGTGCATCTGTCTTTCTCAAACTTGATTGCTGCGTTCTTAGGGTAAATTCCTAGGAGTGGGATTCCTGGGTCAAAAGGTAGGTCTGTTTTGAGCATTTTGATGAACCTCCAAACTGCTTTCCACAATGGTTGAACTAATTTACATTCCCACCAGCAGTGTAGGAGGGTTCCCCTTTCTCCACAGCCTCGCCAACATTTGTTGTTGTTTGTCTTTTGGATGGCAGCTATCCTTACTGGTGTGAGGTGATACCTCATTGTAGTTTTGATTTGCATTTCTCTGATAATTAGCGATGTGGAGCATCTTTTCATGTGTCTCTTGGCCATCTGTATTTCTTTTTTGGAGAACTGTCTGTTCAGTTCCTCTGCCCATTTTTTAATTGGGTTATTTGTTTTTTGTTTGTTGAGGCGTGTGAGCTCTTTATATATTCTGGACGTCAAGCCTTTATCGGATCTGTCATTTTCAAATATATTCTCCCATACTGTAGGGTTCCTTTTTGTTCTATTGATGGTGTCTTTCGCTGTACAGAAGCTTTTCAGCTTAATGTACTCCCACTTGCTCATTTTTGCTGTTGTTTTCCTTGCCCGGGGAGATATGTTCAAGAAGAGATCACTCATGTTTATGTTTAAGAGGTTTTTGCCTATGTTTTTTTCCAAGAGTTTAATGGTTTCATGCCTTACATTCAGGTCTTTGATCCATTTTGAGTTTACCTTTGTATATGGGGTTAGACAATGGTCCAGTTTCTTTCTCCTACATGTAGCTGTCCAGTTTTGCCAGCACCATCTGTTGAAGAGACTGTCATTTTGCCATTGTATGTCCATGGCTCCTTTATCAAATATTAATTGACCATATATGTTTGGGTTAATTTCTGGGGTCTCTAATCTGTTCCACTGGTCTGTGGCTCTGTTCTTGTGCCAGTACCAAATTGTCTTGATTCCTATGGCTTTGTAGTAGAGCTTGAAGTTGGGGAGTGAGATCCCCCCTACTTTATTCTTCTTTTTCAGGATTGCTTTGGCTATTCGGGGTCTTTGGTGTTTCCATATGAATTTTTGAATTATTTGTTCCAATTCATTGAAGAATGTTGCTGGTAATTTGAGAGGGATTGCATCAAATCTGTATATTGCTTTGGGCAGGATGGCCATTTTGACGATATTAATTCTTCCTAGCCATGAGCATGGGATGAGTTTCCATTTATTAGTGTCCCCTTTAATTTCTCTTAAGAGTGACTTGTAGTTTTCAGAGTATAAGTCTTTCACTTCCTTGGTTAGGTTTATTCCTAGGTATTTTATTCTTTTTGATGCAATGGTGAATGGAATTGTTTTCCTGATTTCTCTTTCTATCGATTCGTTGTTAGTGTATAGGAAAGCTACAGATTTCTGTGTGTTGATTTTGTATCCTGTAACTTTGCTGTATTCCGATATCAGTTCTAGTAGTTTTGGAGTGGAGTCTTTAGGGTTTTTTATGTACAGTATCATATCATCTGCAAATAGTGACAGTTTAACTTCTTCTTTACCAATCTGGATTCCTTGTATTTCTTTGTTTTGTCTGATTGCCGTGGCTAGGACCTCCAGTACTATGTTAAATAACAGTGGGGAGAGTGGGCATCCCTGTCTGGTTCCCGATCTCAGTGGAAATGCTTTCAGCTTCTCGCTGTTCAGTATAATGCTGGCTGTGGGTTTATCATATATGGCCTTTATTATGTTGAGGTACTTGCCCTCTATTCCCATTTTGCTGAGAGTTTTTATCATGAATGGATGTTGAATTTTGTCAAATGCTTTTTCAGCATCTATGGAGATGATCATGTGGTTTTTGTCTTTCTTTTTGTTGATGTGGTGGATGATGTTGATGGATTTTCGAATGTTGTACCATCCTTGCATCCCTGGGATGAACCCCACTTGGTCATGGTGTATGATCCTTTTGATATACTGTTGAATTCTGTTTGCTAATATTTTATTGAGTATTTTTGCATCTATATTCATCAGGGATATTGGTCTGTAATTTTCTTTTTTGGTGGGGTCTTTTCCTGGTTTTGGTATTAGGGTGATGTTGGCTTCATAGAATGAGTTTGGGAGTATTCCCTCTTCTTCTATTTTGTGGAACACTTTAAGGAGAATGGGTATTATGTCTTCTCTGTGTGTCTGATAAAATTCCGAGGTAAATCCGTCCGGCCCCGGGGTTTTGTTCTTGGGTAGTTTTTTGATTACTGTTTCAATTTCTTTGCTTGTAATTGGTTTGTTTAACTTTTGTGTTTCTTCCTTGGTCAGTCTTGGGAGGTTGTATTTTTCTAGGAAGTTGTCCATTTCTTCTAGGTTTTCTAGCTTGTTGGCATATAGGTTTTCATAGTAGTCTTTAATAATTCTTTGTATTTCTGTGGAGTCTGTCGTGATTTTTCCATTCTCATTTCTGATTATGTTGATTTGTGTTGACTCTCTTTTTCTCTTAATAAGTTGGGCTAGAGGCTTATCTATTTTGTTTATTTTCTCAAAGAACCAGCTCTTCGTTTCGTTGATTTTTGCTATTGTTTTATTCTTCTCAATTTTGTTTATTTCTTCTCTGATCTTTATTATGTCCCTCCTTCTGCTGACTTTAGGCCTCCTTTGTTCTTCTTTTTCCAGTTTTAATAATTGTGATGTTAGACTATTCATTTGGGATTGTTCTTCCTTCTTCAAGTGTGCCTGGATTGCTATATACTTTCCTCTTAAGACTGCTTTCGCTGCATCCCACAGAAGTTGGGGCTTAGTGTTGTTGTTGTCATTTGTTTCTATATATTCCTTGATCTCTATTTTGATTTGTTCATTGATCCATTGATTACTTAGTAGCATGTTGTTAAGCCTCCATGTGTTTGTGAGCCTTTTTGTTTTCTTTGTAGAATTTATTTCTACTTTCATACCTTTGTGGTCTGAAAAATTGGTTGGTAGAATTTCAATATTGTGCAATTTACTGAGGCTCTTTTTGTGAGCTAGTGTGTGGTCTATTCTGGAGAATGTTCCATGTGCACTTGAGAAGAATGTATATCCTGTTGCTTTTGGATGTAGAGTTCTATAGATGTCTATTAGGTCCATCTGTTCTAGTGTGTTGTTCAGTGCCTGTGTGTCTTTACTTATTTTCTGCCCGGTGGATCTATCCTTTGGGGTGAGTGGTGTGTTGAAGTCTCCTACAATGAATGCATTGCAGTCTATTTCCGTCTTTAGTTCTGTTAGTATTTGCTTCACATATGCTGGTGCTCCTGTATTGGGTGCATATATATTTAGAATGGTTATATCCTCTTGTTGGACTGAGCCCTTTATCATTATGTAGTGGCCTTCTTTATCTCTTGTTACTTTCTTTGTTTTGAAGTCTATTTTGTCTGATATTAGTACTGCAACCCCTGCTTTCTTCTCACTGTTGTTTGCCTGAAATATGTTTTTCCATCCCTTGACTTTTAGTCTATGCTTATCTTTGGGTTTAAGGTGAGTTTCTTGTAAGCAGCATATAGATGGGTCTTGCTTTTTCATCCATTCTATTACTCTATGTCTTTTGATTGGTGCATTAAGTCCATTTACATTTAGGGTGACTAGTGAGAGATATGTACTTATTGCCATTGCAGGCTTTAGATTCGTGGTTACCAAAGGTTCAAGGTTAGCTTCTTTAGTATCTTACTGCCTAACTTAGCTCACTTATTGAGCTGTTATATACACTGTCTGGAGATTCTTTTCTTCTCTCCCTTCTTATTTCTCCTCCTCCATTCTTCATATGTTGTGTGTTTTGTTCTGTGCTCTTTTTAGGGGTGCTCCCATCTAGAGCAGTCCCTGTAGGATGCCCTGTAGAGGTGGTTTGTGGGAAGCAAATTCCCTCAGCTTTTGCTTGTCTGGGAATTGTTTGATCCCACCATCATATTTAAATGATAGTCGTGCTGGATACAGTATCCTTGGTTCAAGGCCCTTCTGTTTCATTGCATTAAGTATATCATGCCATTCTCTTCTGGCCTGTAGGGTTTCTGTTGAGAAGTCTGATGTTAGCCTGATTGGTTTTCCTTTATAGGTGACCTTTTTCTCTCTAGCTGACTTTAAAACTCTTTCCTTGTCCTTGATCCTTGCCATTTTAATTATTATGTGTCTTGGTGTTGTCCTCCTTGGATCCTTTCTGTTGGGGGTTCTGTATAATTCCATGGTCTGTTCGATTATTTCCTCCCCCAGTTTGGGGAAGTTTTCAGCAATTATTTCTTCAAAGACACTTTCTATCCCTTTTCCTCTTTCTTCCTCTTCTGGTATCCCTATAATACGAATGTTTTTCCTTTTGTATTGGTCACATATTTCTCTTAGTGTTGTTTCATTCCTGGAGATCCTTTTATCTCTCTCTATGTCAGCTTCTATACGTTCCTGTTCTCTGGCTTCTATTCCTTCAATGGCCTCTTGCATCTTATCCATTCTGCTTATAAATCCTTCCAGGGATTGTTTCACTTCTGTGATCTCTTTCCTGACATCTGTGATCTCCTTCCGGACTTCATCCCACTGCTCTTGCATTTTTCTCTGCATCTCATCCCATTGCTCTTGCATTTTTTTCTGCATCTCTGTCAGCATGTTCATGATTTTTATTTTGAATTCTTTTTCAGGAGGACTAGTTAGGTCTGTCTCCTTCTCAGGTGTTGTCTCTGTGATCTTTGTCTGCCTGTAGTTTTGTCTTTTCATGGTGATAGAGATAGTTTGCAGAGCTGGTACAAGTGACCGCTGGAAGAGCTTCCCTTCTTGTTGGTTTGTAGCCTTTTCCTGGGAGAATAGCGACCTCTAGTGGCTTGTGCTGGGCAGCTGTGCGCAGACAGGGCTTCTGCTTCCTGCCTAGTTGCTTTGGGGTTTATCTCCACTGTTGCTGTGGGCTTGGCCTGGCTGGGGCTGTTCCTCCAAAATGGTGGAGCCCCGTTGGAGGGGGAGCAGCCAGGAGACTATTTATCTCCGTAAGGGGCCTCTGTGCTCCCTGCTGCCCAGGGGGTTAGAGTGCCCAGAGATCCCCAGATTCCCTGCCTCTGGTCTAAGTGACCTGTCCTGCCCCTTTAAGACTTCCAAAAAGCACTCTCCAAACCAAAACAACAACAGCAACAATGAGAGAGGGAACAGAAAGAATGGAAAAAAAAAAAAAAAAGGAAAAAACAAGCGATTTTTTTTTTTTTTTTTTTTTTTTTGTCCTCAGGTGCCGGTCCCAGGCACCCGCTCACTGGTCCTGCTGCCCTGTCTCCCTAGCACCAGGGTCCCTGTCCTTTCAAGGCTTCCAAAAAGCACCCACCCACCGGTCCCGCAGGGAAGGAACGCTCGATATTCTTTGTCCTCAGGCACTGGTCCCAGGCACCCGCTCACCAGTCCCGCCGCCCTGCCTCTCTAGCACCGGGGTCCCTGTCCCTTCAAGGCTTCCAAAAAGCACTCGCCAAAAAGAGAAAAAAAAAGGGGAAAAACGCGCGATTTCCTCTGTCCTCAAGTGCCGGTCTCAGGCACCCGCCCACCAGTCCTGCAGGGAAAAACGTGGGATATTCTTTGTCCTCAGGTGCCGGTCCCAGGCACCCGCTCACCAGTCCCGCCACCCTGCCTCCCTAGCACTGGGGTCCCCGTCCCTTCAAGGCTTCCAAAAAGCGCTCGCCAAAAAGAGAAAAAAAAAAGAAAAAAAAAGTGGAAAAACGCGTGACCTCCTCCGTCCTCAGGCACCGGTCTCAGGCACCCGCCCGCCGGTCCCGCAGGGAGAAACGCGGGGTGTTCTTTGTCCTCCAGCGCCGTTCCCAGGCACCTGCTCACCGGTCCCGCCACCCTACCTCCCCAGCAACGGGGGCCCGTCCCTCTAAGGCTTCCAAAAAGCGCTCGCCAAAAAAAAAAAACCGCTCCGGTTTCTCTCCACCCGCCTGGAGCCGGGGGGAGGGGCGCTCAGGTCCCGCCGGGCCGGGGCTTGTATCTTACCCCCTTCGCAAGGCGCTGGTTCCTTGCAGGTGTGGATGTGGTCTGGATGTTGTCCTGTGTCCTGTGGTCTCTATTTTAGGAAGATTTTTCTTTGTTATATTTTCATAGCTCTATGTGTTTTTGGGAGGAGATTTCCACTGCTCTACTCACACCGCCATCCTGGCTCCGCCCCACCTCAGTTTTTTTTTTAAACAACACTCTCAGATGTAAAAGAGATAAAAAATGTAACCTCTCTGTGCCCTTCTGAAAAATTTCTTAAATTAAGAGTATAAGGATGGGAAAATTAGGATATAAAGACACAAATTGCACACTTTCAGAATAAAGTTAAATTTAAATAACTGTTGGTTGGAGTATTAAGTTGAACACAAGGGTCAAAAAACAATCATTGAAAGAAGAGACATGAAAGGCAGCATGTGTTAAGAATGGCTGAGTTTAAAATTATATCAGCATTAACAAGAACTACAGCTTTCAATTACTCTAGAAAATAAAACTAGAAGAAACAACCAGATTTTATGAGATTAAGAAAACAAGAAAAAAAGATGAGGGACTTAAGATAAAATATCTGAGTGTGAAACAAAAAGCTTCTATTTCTCTATTGCAATACAAAGATTCTCAAATTGAATTAAGAGATATAATCTAATCTAAATATATGTTGCTTCCAAGAGACATACCTAAACTAAAATGGCAATAAAATTTTTTTAAAAGATAAGCAAAGATATATCAAATTGAAAGCAAATTGTCATTAAGCGCAAATTTAATAGAATCAAGAAGCAACTATCCTACATTACTAGGATTTTACTATTCCAGTAAATTCTTGCCCAAGAATAGTTTCAAATAATGTTACTGTTTGTTTCAGTAACTCCTTCAAAGCCATTTATCCAAACAGTACACTGATCAACTTGACTCCTCCTTGGGCATTAGGGTGAAGATACCCCTTCTCAAGAAGAGATTTCTTAAATGGGAAAACTTCTCTGTCATCTCACAACTTTTTACTCTTCAAGACTTCCTTCAAAACTCAAATCTTTCTGTGTCCTCCAATCCTAAACTGTAATATCAAAAACTGCACAATCCTACTCATATTTCCTGCACTGAAGACCCAACTTAAACCAACCATAAAACCCCTTATATATCCACCCATAGGTAGTTTTCTTCCTTACTGCAGTAAGAAATAAACTCATCTTCACTGGAACACTATGTCATTTGCATCTTTGTTTTCTGAGTTGGCCATCAACAAAACAACCTCAAAAAAAGTTAACACCAATTATCAGATAAACTAAGTAATTAAAAATGATGACAAATGTCATTTTATGTTGGTAAAAAAGATATAATCCACAAAAAAGACACAAAATTATAAACCTTTAAGCACTAAATAACATATTGCCAAATATAAAGAAGGTTCAAAATATTAAAAGAAACTGACAGAAAGAAAACTACAGTGAGAGAACTTAACTTTTGACAGATTAAACAGTCAAAAAAGAAAGATTGGATATTTTTTCTAGAAGTCGGAATGTTAATTTAAGACAAATCAATTTCTAGGCAAAAGAACAATATTCTTACTGAGAATTAGAATAATCAACTACTAATTCTAAATCTGTAACTATAAACTCTCATCTACAAAAGAAAATGTCCTTTCTGTATTTGGAACAATTTTTTTTTAAAACTGCTAAATCACTCCATAATAGAGAAATCTCAAATTTCTAAAGCAAATACTATTCAAACCACAGTCACTGGTCATACTGTCACAGAACAAGAAATTAGTTATTTTAACTAATAAAAATGAAAATGTAAAACATCTACCTACATAACTATTGGCTTAGAAAGCAAATTAAAACAATTACATATCATGCAGAAAAAAATTAAGAAAACTACTTATCAAGGATTACAAGTTATAGCCAAAGCTATTTTCATCATAACAATGGCTAATTATTTTCCAGGAATGACACATTAAATGCATTTTCTTACTTAATTTTAACAACTCTTTGAGGAAAGCATCATTGCTATCTTTCGTTTACATACACAGAAACTGAAGTTAAAAATGCTTAAGCTAGTAAAATAAAATAGGATTTATATTATGAAATCTATTAATATCAACTAAAGTAGAAAAGACATATATAATCACTGCAATAGTTGTCCAAAATTGCACTTAATAAAATTCAACATTCATTCCTGATTTTAAAAATTTAAACCAACTCCATGAAACCAGAAATAGTATTCTTTGTTAGCATAATTAGAATATATTATCTAATAGAGCCAAGAGCAACATCATACTTAAAAGTAAAACCCAAGAGAAGTATTTCCCAAAGCATATTTCATAAAAGACTTTTTTGAAAAATATCAAGGATTGACCACTTACATAAGTTTGGAAAACTGGAATGCTATAAATCCTCCTTCTGTATGTCACAATACAGGGTCATGTTTAAGGACCAGAGAATTCCTGCAGTTAAGGAAAAATAAAATTTAACCGTGTGCTTCTCAAACTTACTTGACCACAAAACACTTGTCACAAATAACACCAACTGATAATCTACTGAAGACTTTGGGAAAGGCATTCCTATTAATCTACTAAATCAAACAAGGATGCCTATAATCATCACATTGCACAGTATTCTAGATTTGTGGCCCACAAAATGAAATAAAACAGAAATGAGTCAGTCATACACTATGAATACTCATATTAAACATGCACATAAAAATACACCAAGGAAGAAAATACACCAAAATAATAACAGTATTTATCTCTGTGTGACCAAATGACAGCTGATTTTATTTTCTCCTTTGTATTTTTGGTATTCTCCATATTAAGTATGTGTTATTTTATAATAAAAATAGTATTTCATTAAAGTAGCATGTTGAGACTTTTATCAAACCAAAAGGTTTCCAAAACAAATGAGAACAAATCATAAAAATATAGTCTGTAAATAAAAACTAATAGAACCAGTGTTAAGCACTCAGATAGCTCTCAACTGAAACTCTCAATTAGTCTCTTTTCCTAAGTTCATTTTGTGTTTAGAAGTGAGAATAAGGAATTATAAGGGAAGTTACAAAAATATGAAACAATTTGACACAAATGATCAAAAATTAATCCAAGTAGAAAAATAAAGCAAAAGACTGAAAGGCGGCTAATAGCTTAGCAAAGAACAAATCTAGATTAGAAAAGTGATTTGAAATTTCCAAAAGAAAAAAGAAGCATAAAACATAGTATCGGAAAAGACAAAAGATAAGCCAAATTGATGCCTAATATTCTATCCTTATTTATTTTCTCAATGTTTCTTTTTATGTTACCTAATGGATGTTTGTTGGCATTGTAACTGTAGAAATATGCATTAATTCCTTTTCTTTTGTCAGTGTAATAAAATGGAGGTGGAGCTTGTCAATTCTAAAATTGGTCAACTACAAATTACTTAGAATTAAGTGACAGTCTAGAATGAAAGGTGGAGTAGGAGAGATGGTTTGCTCTACAAAAGAAAATAATACCTTTGCTTTTAATGAACTATAATTGGCTTTCAAGTAGAAAAAAAATAATTTCTTAAAACAACTAGAGAATGTTAAGGAAATCTAAGTACTGGTAAAGCTGGAAGTTAAAATGGGCATTTTTCCACCTCCATTTTATAAGACCCAAAAGATTAAGAACAAAATAACAAATGGCAAATACTTCCACATTCCAAATCAGGGGTTATGCACTAATGCATGGAACATGCTTAGTATAATGCCTGGAATATATTAAGTACCCAGTAAAAATTAAGTTTTATAGTTATTATTATTCCTTTTTCCTGGGATAAAGTAAGGCAAAGACAAGAAGCTAATGCCTAGATCCAGAAAAACTCCCATCTATACAGATTTATGTACATGAAATTTCTGTACAAAGAACTAGCCTAGATATTTTAAGCAGAAGGGAACATAATGACATAATGCAAGGAATCAGATGCTCACAAAACCCTTACAAGGGCTGGAGGAATGGGAGTATAAGAACGACTGAATTCCAGAGCTTGCTTCTAGAACTGCAGTCCAGAATCAGACAACTGACCCTCATGAGGCTGATTAGGCTCTGGAACCTAAGCCCAGCCATCCTACCTCCCTGCTGCCTGCAGGTTCCCATGAGGTGATGACCATCAATTAGAACCCTGAGTCTGGCTGCCACTACTGCGTCATGTCTCCATAGTCGTGCCCACCTGTACAAACAGTGCCAGGAAGAAAGCATCTGTCTCATGACCAGAGGCCAAATTAGTGGAATCTTACTTGCATCTAGAATTCTAGAAGCAAACAGATGTGGTTTTAAGCTTTCTAGCCCCTCACAAATAATTAGAAGAGGTTGGCAATTATATCCAGCAGAGCCCCTCTCTGGATTGGCTTCTCCACATCCATATATGTCATTTGACATGAAATAAAAATTCAAAGTAACTATAGTAAAAATGACTAGTTTCCACCTAGAATAATGCAAACATTGCCCACAGACATATAAAAAAAGGTCACCTTTTCCTCAAAAGAAGAATGCAAAGAGTTTCAGCTGTCAGATCTGTATTTCTGGGTGATGTTTCTTCCTGTTACAGTTCAGTCACACTCTGACTTTGCTATTCTGTTCCCTAAGAAAAACCATAAAAAACTTCACTAACACTTTATGTAAAGTAGTAAAGGGAAGAGGAAGGAATCATTAATATATTATAAGTATATACATAACTGGATCCTGTCTTATGATACTCCTTGTAAGGCATAACTGGGATCTATAACTCCTTTTCTCAACTACACATCCCATTTTACTGTTGCCTTCAATTAGATCTCGGCTAGTTTGTGTTTTTATCTAGTGGGGACCTGCAACCGTTCAACCTTGAGATGTCTCAGCTACTAATAGCCCTGCTTGGACTGGGTTGCAAAATCTTGCATTAACTTTTCCATATGACAGGGGAGCATTCAAAACACTGCAAAGGATATCCTGGGTTGACATATATTTCTCATTGCTCTCAAGGAGAGCAAGTTTAGCAAAACCCACCATGAAAGTCAGGATTGCTCATCTAGCTAACAGAGTAAACTCTTCTTGCCTGTTGGTTCAGTTGCATGAAAGTCCAAATGGCCAGGTGACTATATCAATCTTCAGGTTAAATGGAACCATTTCTTATATTCCCTAGTGAAAGCATGCATCCATACTAAGACTTCTAAGCCACCAGAGTTCAAGATCTCTAGCACACTCACTAGGTGCAGAATGCCTAGACATTTTGCCTTTGGTCAAATAAAATCTACTTCACACTGAGAACCTCAGGTCACAAGGTGATTTGTCTCCCATGATCCAATCCCACATTCAGTCTCTATCAAGGCCCTGGAGTAAGCCAGGAACTGTTTTGCAGGAGAACAGTTACTTGTAAAAAGGGTATGCTAGTTTGGCTAACTTGGCTAGGCGATAGTGCCCAGTTTTTCAATCAAACACTAATCTAGGCTTTGCTGTGGGAGTATTTTGTAGATGTGGTTAACATCAGCTGACTTTAAGTAAAAGAGAGTATTTTTGATAATGTGGTGGGCCTCATCCAATCAGTTGAAAACCCTTTAGACCAAAACTGAGGTTTCCATGAGAATAAAGAAAGTCTGCTTCAGGTGTATAGCCTTAGTTCCAGTCTGAGATTTTGCAAGTTGTTGACCTACCCTGAACACTTCACACCTGCCAGCTCCAAGAATCACTGAAGCCAATTTGCTGAATTAAATCTACATATCCACTCATCCATCCATATATGGTGCACGTTAATCTATCTATTCATGTATCTATCCATTCTACCAGTTGTTTCTCTGGAGAAACCTAACTAATACAGAGGCTATGACTACATCAAAATCCAATAGGACTACAAAAGATTCTCTACACAGAATCCTCTTCTGATATTTAGGACCCTTGGATTGGTAAATCACAACATCCAGTAAAAGAGATTCTGGAAAACACCAATTGTACTATAGTATGGAACAGATGAAGTACTGTTTCTTGCTTCTCACCACTGAAAACTAATAGAGCCATTGGATAATAGCAAAGGACCAAAATATGGTAAGTGTTGCTTCTAAAATCTATAAAGCCTATCAAGCATCAAGCTTGTTTGTGTGTGTGTATGTGTATGTTAGGAATTACAGGGTACATCAACATGTGTTCTGCTTTTAATGGGAATATCTTAATGCCCCATAACACTGGATTCCCAAAAACTTCACTGAAGTGCCAAATCCCTAAATCTATATGGAGTTTATCTCTAGTCCTCTGGTAGGAATAAGTCTTATAAAGGCATGTACAGTAACAGTAATAAAAATGTGGGCCACATACCTGGGATGATTGTAAACTCTGTTACTGGTCCTCAATGAGTATAGAAATTGAGTATAAGCACTTAGGAATATTTGTAGTAATTTGGTAGAATCTAAGAATTGGATTTTTATTTTCAACCCTTTTTAATTTTTCTCTAATAATTTACCTTTATTATACTTTACATAAGTATTAATCTGAATGGATTGGAAACTTTAAAAAACTGATCTATCATAGTTGATTGAGCAACACTAATAGGATACCTATTTTCTGTTCATCAGATTTTGTCAGCTCAAGTTCATCCATATGGTGATATGATATCTATGGATTATAAAATGAGCAAATGCCCTATGGACTAGATTGTAACAGAGTCAGAGAGATGACCTGCTCTGAAGTAAGATGTTCTTGTTCTGGTCAGGTTAAGAGCAAACTCCTTGTTTGGGGGAAAGGCAAGAAAAAGTGCTCACCAGAGTTACAGCTGCATTCCAGAGACTGGCTTAGTTTGGTCCAGCAAAGAGACTGATCAGAATTACTATTTGATTAAAATAATCTGCTTTCATTCTCTAAAGCAAACCCATTTTCATCCCATCTGTGGTGGTAGCACTAACCTCAATTATTCTCTCCCCCAGAGATAGAATACTGATTTTGATTTACTACTTTGAAAAGAAGGAACACTTCCAAAAGTCTTTACATGACTTTTGATACAAAAATAGTCCTTAATCCAGTCATCAGCTGATCCTCAATAAGACCCACTCTCTCCTGAGGCTCACAGTGTTTTCCAGATCTATAGAAATTATCATTATTTTAGATTCACTAGTCAATAGTTCTTTAAAAAACTAGTTTTTTCTTTTTCCAGTGTCCAAGTGTCAGGCAAATGGCAAATCACTTGGGAAAAGCTAGGAAAAAAACTTACTGAACGTATTTACAAAAGCACTGCAAGTACTTTTTTTTAAAAGGAACCATGAGTTGAGAGGTTGTGGATGTGAGAACACTCTCAAATCTGGGATTTAGATAAGGGGCCATGACTCTACATGATGTCAACTAAAGACAGTTTCCAGTCACCAGATCTAAATGCTTTGTTATAGTAATAAAAATCAAACAGGGTCTTAATAGCCTGCGTATTTGATTCAAACGTGGAAGCCGTGATCAGTTGGTCTTTATAAAGGCCCTGAAGTCAAATCATCTTAATCATTATCCTCCCTTCACTCCCTACTGAATTGGATGAATTGTACCCCCCACCACCACCAAGTTTTTGCATTGAAGCCCTAGTCCCTCAGAATGTCACTATATTTGGCAACAGGACATTTATATTGTGATCGAGTTTAGATGAGGGCATTACAGTGGTCTGTAAACCCATCTGATTGCTATCCTTATGAGGAGGCAATTCAGACACAGAGACACCAGAGATGTCCTTTAACAATTCTGCCCCCAATTCCAATGCATGGGGGTTTTCCCCACACCCACCAATCAAGTATCTGACACCAACTGGGTATCCTACAGTTAAACTCGATTCTGACACCATCCACCCAGAGACAGCATCATAGTCCACAGGTTAAGGGCTCAGTCCTACAAGGGTACAGCCCCACATGCACACGTCGGATGGCAACAGCAAGTCCAGGTTGTCACCGACATCTCTGGTTGATCAGCCATAGATCAGAGGTTTCAATAACCCTTGCTTGGGTTGAATTAATTTGTTAGAGTGGCTCACAGAACTCAAAGAAGCATTTCACTTCACTAGATTATCAGTTTGTTATAAAAGGATACAATCTGGGAATAGCCCAGTGGAAGAAATGCACAGTGGAGGGTATGTGGGAGGAGTCATGGGGCTTCTATGCCCTTAGCCTGCCACCATCCAGCATCTCCACACATTCACCAACCCAGAATCTCCTAGCCCTATCCTTTTGGGGTTTTAATAGAGATCTCATTACATAGACATTTTTTATTAAATCACTGGCCATTGACAATTAATTCAACCTCCAGCTCCTCGTGCCTCCCCAGAGTTGGGAGGGTGAGACTGAAATTTCCAACCCTTCAAACAGTGGTTGGTCCCCGGGCAATCAGTCCCCTCCTTAGCTACTTTTCAAAAGCCACCTCATGAACAAACTCATTACGTTTAAGAAACTCTAATCTTAGAATCCATTCTTACATATGATTTGTTAGTGAACATCAAGATAACCTTCATCGCTGTCAACACTTCAGAAATTGCAAGGGTTTTAGGAATTCTGTGCTAAAAACAGGGATGGAGACCGAATATATATTTATTATAGACCACAATATCACACACATGCAGGAGGAAAGGTCATGTGAGGATACAGGGAAGGCAGACATCTGCAAGCCAGGAGAGAGGCCTCAGGAGAAACTAAATCAGCTGACACCTTGTCCTTAGATTTCTAGCCTCCAGAACTGTGAAGGAAAAAATATCTGTCATTCAAGCAATCCAGTTGGAAGTATTTTATGACAGCTCCAGCACACTAATCCACTATCAGTTTTAAGAAGGCTGTTGCTCGCTCTACCATGTATTTCTCAAGGCCTTTGTGAAGGGAACTTCCTCTGACCCCTTTCAGAATACACAGAAGGAAGAGATGAGTAACATATAATAAAACAGATTTCAATATTCTCATCACCCTGTCTTCTATTCCTGCTTTCACAGGATATATGCCAAGTAAGTCAACTTTATTTAGTGTTGACAAGCACTGAGTTCAGGTTTTAGTCAGTCACCCAAGTGAAAGATAAGGGTTAACTTGTCCATGACTAGTTTCCTGCAATAGAATGGCCTATAAAGTTCCAAAGGAACTTTGGTCAAGCACCAAAGACTACCAATTCAGGTAAAATACTAAGTTGCCACTTTAGATCATTTGCCCACCCCATCAGGTGGTTGCAGTTGTGAGACTTCATTCCCAAAGCCTTGATCACACCAAGGGAGGAGCTAGTAATCATCTACACCTGAATGCTGACGCAGCAGATGATGGCCATTCCTATCCTTGAGCTGGCACACTAAATCCAGAGTCTCTTATAAGTCTACTCATATTCCTTAATTTAGACCAACATAAAGATATATCTGCCCCCAAATCTGGTCTGGCACACTTAGAATCCATTCTTACATATGTTTTCCATATTTTTGCTGGTATTTAGCAATTATTTTCATGTTTAAATCTCCACTGGACCAGACTTTGTATATGCTCCTGGGATCTGCTGAAACTGCCGTATGTCAAGGTGAAGAATGGCAGGGATGCAGGACAAGGAGAGCTGACATGTCCTTTTAAGGTAAATGCCTCAGGAGAGGTCACTACAAGTTGTCCAATGAAAATGGGACCAGACCCATAGGCAGCAAGGAGGGTTTGCATCTGGCAGTAAGGGAGGCTTTGATGAGTTTGGTCACTCAGACTATTTAGATTCATCTTAGCTTACTCAGATGTCCCCATTCAAGCTCTTAGTGTCCCAGTCTTTCCCAATCAATGTCCAAACATTGATCAATAAACAAAAACAAAACACCTGAGCTAAGGCTGTGAATTTGATTTATATTATAACTTAGCAATTCATAAGACCACATTGCAGTCTTATCAGCCTGCAACTTTAAGAGATAAGAAATATCTTTAGAGGAGCCACAGAAGGTTCCTGATCCTGGCCCTAATACCCCAAGTCTTTGTACTCCTCATTCCTGTTATAAAGTCTCTCACAGAAGCCCTGTTTTCCAAAGCCTGCAGTCCATGGGCACATTGTCCCTGGGGCCCCACTGATAATTAAAGGAACTCTTGCCACTGTCTAGGCCAGTGTATCCAGGTTTCTCATAGTACCAGACATACCACTGCCTTCAAATCCAAACAAGTCAAATAACCAATCCAAATTCCCGTAGGTCACAATTTTATCCAAGAAACAGACTTAGTATTTTTTATCAGATTAGAATTTAATTCAGAGAGTTGTATGTTTAAGAAGCTCTAATAAAAGCTGGAGTATCCAGAGTCAGGGTGATACCATTAAAAATTTTGAAGTTGGGAACACAGTGCTGACACTCCATACAAAAACCAAGAAATTGCTGCCACCACCTCCAGGACTCTCTTGACACCTGAATGGCCAATGGGTTTCAGCCTCGGGCAAGTTCGCTATGGATTCAGTGTGACCAAAGACATTGCCAGCAAAACGTTCTCTGGGTGAAAGGGTTTATTACCCGGCTTGTTCTCCAGTGGTAGGTCGAGCACTAGCGTCTCTGCCTCCGCCCAGAGCACTGGGCCGAGCTCTCTATATAGCGCAATAATAGCTTATTGCCTAAAGGTGTGGAAGCGGTAGCCTAGCAACAGGCCAGTTACATCATCAGGTGGTTTAAGTTCAGTGAAGATCCTGGCCATAGGAACCCCAACTTCCCCACAAGACCCACAAAGCTAGTGGTTAAACTCTGAAACACTGAGCCAGGTACTCCAGCTGCCTTCTGACACTCATGTCTCCATGGCCCTGCTGCCAGCTGAAATAGCCCCAGGCTTATGACCTCTGGCTCACCTCGTTCCCAGTCTCTCAAGTATACACCACTGTGAGAACTAATCTTCTAGAACTCCCACTGCAATGGATTCTCCAACATATTGATAACTCTCCAACCTGTGTAAAATAGGAAAAGACTCCGGTGTCAATTGACTAAATCTAGTAAAAGCTCAGCCACTTAGCTCTCCTGATCATCCAGAAGTTCTGTCAGTCCAGTAGAACTCCTATCTTCTTTTCAGCCTCACTTTATCCAGAGCTATCCTGTCAAGAATAGTTGCAGACCTGAGGGTATGTTACAGTTAAGGGATCACTGTATTTTTTTTTGTTTCTCCTGTTTCTAAATATCTCTTTCCCAGTCTACTTACAACAGTCTCTTTTGGAAAGAAAAGCAAGCAAGCGTGGTGAACCCTTCACTGACTCACCAAAGCTGCTTTGTTTTTTCATGCTCATTTGCAAGCTGGACTTGAATACTAACACATATTTTGTGTGTTATAGAAAAAAAATTAGAAAGAGGCTATATTAATTTCTAAGTGCTGCTGCAACAATGTATCACAAAATGGATGCCTTAAAATTTACAATAGCAATGTATTAACTCACAGTTCTGCAAGTTGGAAGTCAACCTCTAGGATCCAATGGTGCTGTACTAACTTCGACACTGAGTAGAATCAGCCTTTGCATTTTGCTACCTTCTGGCAGTAGCCATCTAGCCTCGGCATTCCCTGGCTCAGAGCTTTCTCACTCCAAACTCTGTCTCTGTCATCATCTGGCATTCTCCCCAAGCGTCTCCTCTCATCTTCTTATAAGGACCTCCACTAATTCAGGATGACCTCATCTTAAATTGGTTACATCTGCAAAGACCCTGTTTTCAAATACGACCACATTCACAGGTGCTAGGGGTTAGGCGAAAACATCTCTTCTAGGCAGATACAATTCAACCCATTAACAGAGGTGAAATGTAAATCTGATGTGAAGGGACAAAATAATCAGTAACATGAACTTTCCCTAGAATTTCAAGGAAAACATTAGGTGGTGATGTCATGGTTTCCAGTGTGACCACAGGCTTACATAACTTACATTCATATATGCAATTACACAAATAGAAAACACAGGTGTAAAAGATGTCAACACTGTAAACTGATTTAAATAGATTGTTCCTAAGGAAAAAAAGAAATCCTCATACAGATGATATAACCCTTTTCATAGCACTAATTTTAACCCAAGATAAAAATTCCTCTAAAATAGAGACTGATTGTGAATATGGACATCCAAAGTAAAAAAATATTAATTCTATTTCTAACAGATCTGTTCTTAATTTCCAAGCTTCTAAATCTAATTTCCATTTTGACCTACCAACAAAGGTGCAAAGTCTGTGATTCATGTATTCATGCAACAAATATTTCTTGAGCAACTAGTATGTGCCAAGTGTTGGATGCTGGAGATTCAAGATTAAGTGCAGCATGGTCTATGTTCCCAAGAAACCTCTTGACAGTCTAGTAAGAAGAATAAGTGAGTCAGTACATAATTCAAGTGTCATATTATAAATGCTACACATTTAGTTAGTACAGGGTGTTATGAGATCACAAGAACAGCTGAATAACCCATATTGGGAGTAGGGTAATCAGGAAAATGTTCACATCCTGAGAAAACAATTTTAGGACTGAATTATAAAGAGTGCAAAAGAGTTGGCAAAGGTGTTTTAGGCAAAGGAAATAGTATACATAGATACAAATCTGTGAGAGACACCACAGCACATTCTGGGAACTACAATAAATTCAGTGTGGCTGGATTTAAATGAGGAGTGGAGATGGCAGTGGGGGAGGGGGAGGGGAAGTACAGAGAGTAGTTATAGCCAAAGCAAGAAACAAATTATGAAAAACCTCCATGGTAAGGACAATGGAGACTGTGGTCAATTTAACCAGCACTCAGTTCTCCTCTCTGGGCACATGAGAGATTGCTTCCCAAACTTTGCAGTTAAAGGTGATGCAGGAAGTATCTGTATGACCAGCTCCAGTCAACGGACTGTGATATAAATGATTTATGTCATGTCTGGCCAAAGTGTAGGAAAAATCATGTGGCATCTTCATGTGCTCTGTGCTCTCAGTGCAACAAGCAGCAACACCCAGGTGGTAGAGGCTCCACCCACCTAGATCTTTGAGCAAGTGTGTGAGGAAGAGCAGAGTAACCACAGAGGACACACAGAATGACTAACCCTTTGCTTTGTAAAGCTGCTGAGATTTTTAGTTAACCAGAGCATGACCTAATTTTAATCTAACTAACTAATCTAATCTAGCAAACAGAAGAAAAATTAATCAGGAGAAATATTCAACAAGACTTGTATTTTAGAAAGATCACATTGGCTGTGAAGTAGAATGTAGTAGGGGCAAGGATGGATACAGAGAGACATATAAAGGCCATACCAATAGTTAAGTCAATGGGTGCTGTCTGCATGCTGACCAAACTTCTCCTTCCAGCTAACCAGAGGATACCTAGTATTGGGCAATCCTCGGCCAAAGCATGATATATGAGGCTTCTTTGGACCCAGCCCTTTTCCAGAATCACTGTATGTAGATTCCCTGCCAAACTCTTGTACTTGTACAAGGAGCCCAAGACCAGTAAAAGAGTCTGGATCTCTAGTTAGGATAAGAAAATATGCTAGAAGAAAAAGTGCGTAGAATAATTTGCCCTAAATTACTCTGAAAATCCCTTCTTTTGTGCTGCACTTACTCTGCATGTAACATTCTGAAATTTAGAAAAGAAGAATCAAAGAAAGTCCTCATGTACCATTCACTGTCTGCATATCCATAAAGTGTTCGAAAGTGTAGCCGAAATTTCCATGACCATCACATGAAACATGAAGAAGTTACTGAGCTTAAGGTACTATAGAAGCTGATCTGAAATGATCAATATATTTGGGTGTCTGATGTTAACAAATATTAAAATGCACCATGGTGACACCGCTTATGGTTACTAAACCAGTTGGAAATAGAACATGGTTGGAGATAATCCTCATCTGAGATTTAGATCCCTGAGCTACTTGGCTAACCTGATGGTTGAATCACTTATTGACCTTGGGCAGGCCACCCAACTTCAGTGTCTCAGTGTGCCTGCACTAGCGTAGCACTGAGAAAATTTCCTTTCCCCTCAGAGGGATCGTGTAAGAGGTTGTATGAGAAGCATTTATCAAGCATTCTGGATGTCTTTCATATGCTGAGCCTGAAGTTCAAAGCAGTTCCACATATGCCTAGACAGGGACCCATAAATGCATTTGTCCTGTACCAAGGGATGGCTCTGCTATGTGCTACTGTCAAAAAACAAAGGGCTTGTATTAAAAATGTATAATTTCATCAAGAGACAACCATTAATCAGTAGAAAATATGCAATCTTGATGTTACACGTTTTTGTTGTTGTTCTTGTTATTAGAGCTGCCACTTTCTCATGCATCTGTTGAAATTAATGTAAAGGAGAAGCTTTAAAAGACAAAATTAGATCAAACCACGAGGTCCTCAAGGAAGCCTGGCGCTCCTCTAGAGCAAATGCAGAGAAGCAATAGCAATGTGTCAACCACTAAGCCTGATGCTGCTTCTCCTTCCAGCTGAACATTACAAATTTGCAAGCTAAGTTTTGCACTGCTTCAGAGTTCAATAAACTACATGGTCATTCTGCCTCAGAGACCAGTCAGTGACAGCACAGACAGGCCATCTGCCGTAAAGCATCAGCATGTCGTGCACTCTCTGGCTTGCATGCAGAGCTGGCAAATCTCTGAAAATTCTAAGTGATCTGTTCAGGCCTCCCCATAGGTCAATAATTAGGTACAATCTTAAAATAAGACTTTTATGAGATGTAGCAGGGACTCCTGTTTGAATTCTATTCAGTCATGAGTGAGAACATTTGACAATTTCATTAGAACTTTACTTCCATAAGAATTGTTTATAGATTTAGGGCTGGGGCAAGGAGTGTGAGTGTGTGTGTGTAGTTCTTTCTCTTTTTATTATGTTCAGATGAGAGAAAATGTAGAACAAAATGTAAAACAAAAGGCAGGAAATAGGAAGAACAAAAATAGTGCCCAGCTAGTTCCTAGAACACTCTCAGCTTGAACTGCCCAGGCAGTCACTGCAGACTTCGAGCCCAGGTAACTGGGGTTGGAAGAATGTCATATCGGCAGCTGTCGAGCAGGATTGATTTGAGGGGTGGACAAACACAATTCAGCCCATAGCAACCCCCCTGTATTTGAAGAACATAATTTTAGTTCACAGAACATAAATTTAGCTGTAAATTTGAAAAGCCTGCATATGATGATGGCTCTACTAGAAGTGCTTCTTTGGGCAGCACTAATGAAAAAGTCCTGTGAACATTCATTAGCTGCATACAAAGAATTTATCTAAATTCTAACTCATTGTCAATTTAATCTCCCTAAGGAAGAAACAATCAGAAGCACCGGCTCTGAGACAATTTAGTTGACCTTTTTCTGACTCAGTCGGCACTTATTTAGTACCTGCCATGGGTAGGTTCTGGGCACTAAGAAAGCAGTTAAAAATGAGCAGCAAAGCAACCCTTCAAATTCAGTAGCTAAGCTGAATCATTAAAGGTTTCTTGTTAATAAGTCTGTCTGAGAGATTTAAAAAGAGTGAAGAAGGGAGGAGATGGGTAAAAGTAGTGGACACGCCATGCCAGGAGGGATGAAACAATTTAGGAACAGGGAGGAACTTGACAGAAAAATAGGTGTTGTCAATGGAAAAAGAATCCATTTTCAGTTTGCTAACTGATGATCCCAATATTAACAGTTCGTCTTTAATGTTATCTACCATTGCTTCAAAAGATGATGAAAATCACATCAATGAATATCTTGCTTTCTTAAAAATCTCAGAGCTAACAGGGATTAAAATAAGTCTGGTATTCTCAGTTGTCAAGTGAGTCTTCTCTGCATTGGTTTACAGCTTCCTAAAGCTACAGGTAACTGAAGGTGTGGCTGATAAGCAGTCTTCTGCCTTTATATTACACATTATATCAATATAGAAGCCTTATGAATGAGATTTTAGTTTATTGTGCAGGTTTTATGGCAGAAGCAGAAATTATTCTAAGAGTCATGACCCTATTGTCACTTGATAATATTTCTATTTCCAGGACACAGGTTCCTAGGATTATATTCCCTATGGGATCCCAAGTCATTCCAACTCTTCTGGCAGAGGCAGGATTGTATATCTCAGGCCTGGATTTCAGAAAACAATTGACTTTCTCCACCTAAGTGCATCGTAAGTGAAACAATGTTAATGACTATTTATTTATTTTTTAGACTGTATTACACCAGCAATGTATAACCCTGAAAGAAATTGGTGTAACATTTTTGCCTGTATTGCATTTTTCTAACTAGTAAAAGAAAAAATTTGTTTTACAGCATTCCACTTAAGAAATTTTTCTATTTCCTTTTTAAGTCTTTGTGTGTTTTTGTTTCATTTTCCCGATCTTAAGGTCCTAGAGCACAGGAATAAAGACTCACAGCATAGAACTATGCATACATTTAGCTACATTAAAGTGAGATTTATTCTTTGCTAATCAAGGAAAATATAACCTATATTGGTTAAACCTAATGTAGAACACAGTAATCTCCATCCAGTTTAAAAAATAGGTCATTATCTATTGCAATTTACTCCTCACTTTCTAAATACTTTTTTCAATTCCCACCAAGACTATTTTACCATTTCTCAAGATATTTTATGCCTTATACACAACTTCCCCACAGTAATCCTGGTGGCAGGGGGAATTATTCCCATTTTATAGATGAGGTTACTAGGACCTGGAGATGTTAAATGTTATGTAACACGCCCAAGGTCACACAGCAATGAAGTAGAACTGGAACTGAACCCAGTGTGACCAGACGGTACCTTTGTCCCGGACTCCCTTCCTCCTTCTCTCCTTCCCTCCTTCCCTCTTTCCTCCACTTCCTCCTCATTGTTTTACTGTCTTCTTCCTTTTAACATTTAGAAGCCGCAAAGATTCTAGAGGGTTAAAAAATATTTTTTTTTCTTTATCATCTTATCATAAAATTAGAAGGAAAGAAAAGAGGGAAGGGAAGGAAAAGGAGGGGAGAGAAGTCCTTCCTTCTATAGTAAAACTCCTTGAAAGAGTTCTCAGTACTCATTACTTTCCATCTTTTCCTCCCTTTCTCTACCCAAGTATGTCCTCCATCAGACCACCGGTGCCGCTCTCATTGAGGCCACGGCTTTCCACACGGACAGTCTCGGACCTCCGAAGGGCTCAGCTGGCCCCTCAGCAGCACTGGACCCTGCTCGGCACTCTCTCTGCCTTAAAGCACTTTCTTCACTCAGTCGCTGAGCCAAGAAACTTCCTTGGTTTCCCTCCGCCCTCGCAGAAGGCTTTCCCTCAGCATTCCTTGTGACTTTCTCATCATTTCCCCAATTTCCAAAACTGGAGTATCCAAAGGCTTCAATTTGGGAACATTTTGCTTTTCCACCCCATGATTTCATCTGGTCTCATACCTGTAAATGCCATCTATGTGCTTGTAGCTACTGAACTTCTATCTCCATCCAGGATGCCTCCTTAAATACCAGTCCATCCGACACCTCTACTTGGATGTCTAACTGACATCTCAAAGTTAACATGCATAAAACTGAACCTTTGCCATTTCCAACCAAAATCTGCTCGCCCCACAATCTTC
Source organism: Manis javanica (assembly GCF_040802235.1). Taxonomy (NCBI): domain Eukaryota; kingdom Metazoa; phylum Chordata; class Mammalia; order Pholidota; family Manidae; genus Manis; species Manis javanica. The sequence goes on along the minus strand of NC_133160.1, from coordinate 119,690,038 downwards.
GCCAACTTAATTATCAGGGGAAAAACCTTGGAGTCATCCGTCTCCTCTCTTTCATACCATACACATAACCTGCTAGTAAATCTTGTTAGCTTTACTTGCAAAATATATGCAGACTTCAGCTGATTCTTACAACCTCCTCTGCTGCCACCCTGGTCCATGACACCAACACATCTTGCTGAGATTGTGGTGATAGCCTCCTCACTAGAACCCCTGCTTCCACCCTTGCCCTACTCCAATCTATCATCAAAACAGCAGCCAAAGGGATTCCTTTAAAAGACCAATCAGTTCGTATCACTCCTCTGCTCAAAACCCTCAACAACTTCCTATCTCACTCAGAGTAAAGCCCCAAGTCCTTACAGAGACCTCAAAGCCCTACACAGCCCCCATACCTTCTCTGGCCTTATCTCACTCATTCTATCTTTCTCACATTAGTTGGTTTGCTACTATTGCTCAAAAACACCAGTCACATTTCTACCTCAGAGCTTTCGCCCTTGCATGTCACTCTTTGTAAAATGCTCTTTCCACAGAAATCTGCATGACTTCTTCTTTACTTCTTCAGATGTTTCCTCAAACACCATCTCCTCAGTGAGGGCTTAATGACTACTCTATCTGAGACTTGACCACCATACACACACTATCCCTCCTCCAATTCAGTTTTCTCTGTAGTGCTTGTCACTATCTAATATACTATACATTTTCAAATTTGTCGTATTTGAGGTCTGTCTCCCCAGTTAGAATGAGCAGGAATTTTTATCTACTTTGTTCACTGCTGTATCTGTCACACCAAGAATAATAGTCAACACACAGGAAGCACTGTAGGGGAGGCGGACAGGATGGGAGGAGGGAGGAACAAACATACAAAGGACTGATTGTAAGGATCATTAAAGCACTAGTTCCCCTCAGTGTGAAAACAGCCTCTAACTGATTTAGGACATTTAAGACATGGGTGGTATAAGCTTACTCCATGGCTTCCTGAGTAGATCTAGATAAATACAAACCACCAGCGTCTAGAGAACAAGTGGCATCCTCTTAACTAAGTGCACTTTTTAAATGTCCATGTGAGCCAATTAAAATATGAATCAGTTTCAACTTACAAAAGTTTTTTTCCTAGACAACAAACTAGGAACAGAGGCCTATGCCCAAGCTGCCCCTCTACCTCACGCCATGTTAAATGTGGTGCTGGCTCCAGATAAACGTTAAATTGCCGCTATACCCCTTTTATTTCCCAAAACTAGGTTTTGGTTGTTCTTACTGCAGGTCTTGACCTTCTGGAATTTTCCCAAATGAACAGAAACTCCTCCATCAGTAAAACTACTGCTCATTACCTGTGTTAATTTCATCTCTCTCCTGCATTCAGTAGCCCCTTTTGCGCTGCAACTCCAGCTGTCAGAAGAGAGAAGAGCAGGAGACTGAACGGGCCTAGTGCACAGACGCTGTTGGTTAGCAGTAACTCTTTCACAGAACAAGGAAATGTGCGACTTGCAGAGCACATGGCTAAAATAATCTGGCAAAATGTAATCTTAGTGCTAACCACTCAGATTTTAAAATTTTTTAGTTCATTATTTTAAAAGTTTATTTTTATACAATATCAAGATGTCCAGTATAATTTACTGATAAATTGATTTTTATAAATATATTTATGACATAGTATTCTGTATTCTAAAAGGTCTTGCATCAAGGTGCTTATCACCTAATTCTCAACAGAAAGCTGCCAGACCCACACACCAAATTTCTGGATATGGGTTTGCAGAACTTTAAAGAAATGGCAGGCATAATATGTCATATGGTAGACATGTAAGAAATGTGACTTTCATCTCTGCCCCTTCAAGGGAACAGCCAAGCCTGGCCAGCTCATTTGTATTCTTGGTGACATCACTGGAACAAGCCAGACCTAGTGCTACATTCCTGTCCCCTGCTGCCTTCTGAGGGCCTGCCTGGGGCTGTGGGAGCTGCTAAAGCATTTTTTTTCCTCTTTAGAATAGAATGATAAGCCAGGTTGTAGTGACTGAGGATGACATTTCAACTGAGCTCAATTAATGTATGGTAGGCAAGGACAGAATTGTTTTATACATGCCCCTATCCTAAAGGGGAGGGCTGTGCATGTAAAGGAAGTGAATACTCTTATAAGCTTTGCTTCATCTCTTAGAACTAAGTGTACCTCTCTTTCCACACAACCCCCCCTTTTTTTCTCTCCTTTCCTCAAGGAGTGGTATTGCAGACTGAAGTCAAGGCAGGCTCTAGTATGTTTAAAACTGATTAATTCTTTATCATCAATATTTTCCTAAGTGAGGCAAGAAGGAGACCCAGGCAAAAATAATAGGTCTGCTAATGTACCTTCAATAGAGGGCACAGGATGCCCAGAGAAGTCTGAATTTCAAATAAACACACCTTTATTAGTGTATGTTCCAAACATTGCATGGGACATATTTACAGCAAAAATTATTCATTTTTATCTGGAAATCAAATTTAATGGGGCATCCTGTACTTTTATAGGCTAAACCTGGCAATACCACTTAAGCATGCCTATCTTCCTCTCCCTTGCTCCCCTCGCCCCCCACCCCAATCTCCAGCTCCTCAGCTCCTTCCCACTGAAAACTGGTCCAGGGCGAGGTGCTGCCCCATCCAGCCGGGTGAGGACGGCAGTCCAGGAAGCTTCACAGGAGGGGTGAGACCAAATTAAGTGAGGAAGAACTTGCTTTAGGCAAAAGCCGTGAAAGGGAAAAAAGGGGGAGAGGAGAGCGTTCCAAGCCACAGGGACGGTGTGAGCAGAGGCACGGCAGCTCTGAAGTCTATGCACGTCCTGGGGACCACGAGTCGCGATTTTCCTGGAGTGTGGACTACAGAACGGAGCAGCAGCGATGAAAGTGACGAGGTAAGGAGGCGCGGACCACGGCCCTGCGTGCCGAGATCATGGGCCCGTCGCTGCACAGCTCCTGAAATGTTTTAGGCAAGAGACTGATGTGGACCAATTTGCTTTTTAAATGAATCCCTTTTGCCATCCTATAAAAACTAGTTGTGAGGAGGATAGAATTATAGGCGAAATCACTTTTCAAGTATCCATCACAGGCTGGAGACGATGAGAAACTGAGTTGCATTTAAGTGAAAGAGATGAAGGATTGGAAGACAACCTTGGTGACTACTTGTGAGGAGCAAAACAACAGAAGGAACTGATGGCTGGCTGGACACAATGGGAGAGGAGGGGCAGAGACCCGGCACCACACGGGTTCTCCGCGGATGGTAAGGAGACCGGCAGTGAAATTCCAAGCACAAAGGCAGCAGGTTAGGGAGGAAAGCAGAAGGATATTACAAATTCAGTCTGGAAAAGATAACGTTGAGGTGCTTATGGGACATCTTCAGTAAGGAAATGTCCAGTAATTATTTCAATATATGAATCTGAGACTCAGAGAAGGACAAAGTCAGAGATAAAGATGTGGTAGGTATCAGCACAAAAAATTATGTTCACAGTTAAGGTTATGTTTGCTTAGATATAGTGAGATTTTAACAGAACAAAAATCTATTTTTTTCTAGTTCCAGAGGTGTGGCGCCCAGGCTGCTGCCAGGGAGCCAGGCCCCCAGCTTTCTGCGCCACCATCCTCGGTGCATGGCTTCCATCTTCAAGGCCACCCCCATCCACAAGCTCCGTCCATCACTTCTGTATTCCAGGAGCTAGAGGAGGGTGGGGAGGGCAGCAAGGACATTTCCAGCACTTTTCAGGACCCTCTTCTGAAATCTCACACACCATTTCTGTTTGCAACTCCTTAGCCAGATCTTAGACATGTGGGCCCACCTAGGTAAAGCAGAAGTTAGGAAATAGAATCTTTTGGCTGAGCCACTTAACTCCCTTCATAAAATTAAAGTTCTGCTACTAAAGAGGGATGACTGGATATTGATTCAACAAAAAGAAATCTCTGTCACATAAAGAGAATGGATAAGATTAAAAAAGTTTTCAAAAAGTAAAAATATAGTAGGTCAAGACAGACCTAGGAGAAATTATTTAAGGGGCAGGCAAAGGAAACATTCGAGAAGGGAAATAGTAAAGGCAGGTAAGACCCAGGGAAGGACATACCTTTTCCGGTTTTCTGCATGGTGATTCCTTAAGTTTTCTACAGTAGAATTTGTATTACATCCTCTAGATTTAAAGTGATGCTCTCTTTCTTTTTAACTGATTATTCACATTTCCAGCTATAGTTTTGTATTACACACTTGCTTATGCCGGGTATCTGTGGTCATTTAGCTTCCTTCATTCACACAGGCACCTTCAGAAACCACATTAGCTCCCCAAGCCATCAGAATATGCTGGAGCAGCAACTTACTAGATAATATCTTCACTTTCAGATACTGAAATAATTTAACTCTATGGCTCATTCAAAAGTGCTGGGTTAATGAGAACATTTAAAATAACAAACAATAGATATCACATTGGAATGCTTAGCACAGAGCAGAAATAAAGTTATACTGATATCTCTCAATAAAATACACAGAGTTCATTATTGAAAGTTGTCTTTAAAGCAAAAGTCTGATATTGAAACCATATTTTTTCTCATTCAGTATGCTTCCTATGGAAAAATTCAGCCCCAAGACATGTAAAACAGAACTGTACTCCAGAGCCAAGTATCCACTCCACTGATGGAAACGAGGAGACAGGAAAGAGGAAAAGATTGTTAGTCATAGTATATAGGCTGTGCTCTCTAGATAGAAAGAAAGAAATGAGCAAGCTTGTCAATGAAATGCAACATGGGGCTAAATGCAGACCAGAAAGGAGAAAGAGATTCGCCATCACTGTAGCCTACCAAAAGCCAGCATGAGTAAATTTTCCAAGCATGGTGATATTACATACATGGCCATTGATCCAGACTCAAAAATAGTACCTTCCAGCTAATTAAGCATCCTAGGTGCTAATAATACCTTACATATTTGGGGTATTCTAAGTTGGCAAATTATCTTAAATGCAATATGGTATTTTAAGTCCCTGAAGGCTCTTAAGCCTTCTGAAGTTATTAGAAAGATGACCTTACCTAATCCCATTTTACAGACAGAAAAGCACACGCACGTAAAGGGGCTATTGCTACCTGTGAGATGAAGGGGAGGGGGTAACTGAATTTTTCACTCCAAAATTCCTGTTAACCTATGAAAACTACACAGATATTGAGGAATGACATTAGAACTGAAGCCCTGTGGTTTTTAGATCTCAGTTCCCTGGGAATGTCACAATAGTACCTAATATATATGGCTCCTGTGGGTTGCCACTATTCAAAATAATCAGTAAAATGCACTAAGAAATACATTTTCCTCATATTGTTAAGAAAGCATGTTAACATATCACAGTTCCTCATAAACATCATTATAAGGGTCAGTTACACATGTAGGTACAGAGAGGGAAAACCTCAGTCCTCCTCCCATATTTCTCCTTTACTCTCACATGGTCGCTACCCTCACAATACTTCTGACACCAGGTGTGCAGAGGTTTTCTCCACAGCAAGCAACTCTCTGGGACATCAGCTGGGTATCCTAAACTGTAACTCAGCTCTGACACTATCCACCTAGAGAGAGCATCACATCCCATAGCCGAAGGGCTCAGTCCCACAAGGCTGTCCCCAATCGCCTTCAGAGCCATTCACAAATCCAGGTGACAACTGTACTTCTGGAGGGCTAGCTATATACTGGAAGTTCCCACCACCTCCAACTCTAGTTCAGTTAATTTTCTGAAGCAGCTCTTAGAGCCCAGGAAAATTTTTACTGTTTGCATGTTTATTGTATAAGATTGAAGGATACAGATGAACATCCAGATGGAAGAGATGTCTGGGGCAAAGGGTGTGGGAAGAGGTGTGTAGTTTTCATGCTTTCCCCAGAAACGCCACTCCCCTAGACCTCCAGGTGTTCACTAACCTGGAACTTCTCCAAGCCCCACCATATTTCTGGGATTTTTATGGAGGCTTTCATTATATAAGCATGATCAATTATTAATGCCAATTCCAGCCCCTGTCTGGAGAATAAAAATTGGGGCTGAAAATTCCAATCTTCTAATCACAGCTTGTTTTTTCTGGTGACTGGCCACCATCCCAGAGCCCACCAAGAGTAGCCTCATCAGAACAAAGACACTATGATCACCCAGGAGATTCTAAAGGGTTTAGGAGCTCTGTGTCAGGGACCAAGGTCAAAGACCAGATACAGCAAAAGATGCTCCTAGTGCTCTTATCACTTAAGAAATTATAAGGCATTTTAGAATCTCTGTACAAGGAACTAGGGACAAGTTCAATATATATTTTCTATTGTCTTACTGGGTATATGCAGAAATACAAATAAAGCTCTGATTAAGGCTGTCTCAGGTAACAAAGAGCCCATTATTTTTAAATTTTCACATTTATGTGTCTTTATTTAACTACCAATCTCAGAAAACTTCTATCTAGAAACTCAAATCAAGCAGTTTTCCTAAATTACACACATGTACATAAAGTTTTAACTTTAATTAAATGCTCCTAGATAAAAATTGATTAACAGGTTTTTGTTCTTTTCCCTACATCTCCCCATTTGGTTGTCTTTCAATATTTGATGATGACACACCCTCCAGGGGGTTTACCAACCTCAGACTTTTAATTCAGAAGTAGATGTAGAACTACAAGTGTAACAAGGACAATATTCTCCAAATTGAAATTGTTGCTAATTTCAGCACCCTCAAGATCATTCACACACATTGGATTACTTTCTGGCATCTTGTTCCTATGCTGATTCCACCTATTTATTTAATGCCTGTTCCATAATCACTGTTACAATCATAGTAAGAACTAATTGTCTATTGTTTTTATAACAAATGACCACAAATTCAATATCTTGAAACAACTATTATTTTACAGTTCAAAGGTCAGAGGTCTAAATGACTCTTAGTGAATGTCTTAGTCCGTTTGAGCTGCTCTATAACAAAATACCACAGACTAGGTGGCTTATAAACAACAGAAATTTATTTTTAAAGGCTGGAAGTTGAAGATCAGTATGCCAGTATGGTCCAGCAAGAGCCCATTTCAAGGTTGCAGACTTCTCGCTGTGCCCTCACCTGAGGAAGGGGCTAAGGAAGTCTGTGGTGACTCTTATAGGCGCACTAATCCCATTGATTAGGGCTCCACCCTCATGACCTAATCACCTCCCAAAGGCCCCACCTCCTCACGTCAGCACCTTGGGCTTTAGGATTTCAACATAGGATTTGGAGGATACACAAACATTCAGACTATAGCAGTGTGCTCAAACTGAGATGTTGGCAGGACTGCACCCTTTTTGAAGGCTCTAGGGTAAAATCCATTTCCTTGCCTTTCCCACATGCTAGAGGCCGCTCCAGTCCTTAACCCATAGCCCCTTTCTCCATCTCACAGTCCAGCGGTGTAGCATCCTCAAATCTCTCTAACTCTAACCCTTCCTTCCCTGCTTCCTTCTTTCACTTACAAGGACCTTTATGATTACATGAGCCTGGATAGATAATACAGGATAATCTCCCCATCTCAAGATCCTTAACTTAATCACATCAGCAAAATTCCTTTTGCCACATGAACAAATATATTCATAGCTCTGGGGATTGAAACATGAACTTCTTTGACGAACCATTATTTTACCTGTAATTATAACAAAGAAAAATTGGTGAGAGAATCTTACTGGATTATCTCTACTATTTAAAAAAAAAAATCAGACTATTCTGGGCAAGCCGAAGCACAATGTCTTTAGTAAAGCCACTGCTTTTTTTCTCAGTCACTTCAAATAGTTAACCATTTTCAACAATGTTAACATATTCCTAAAGAAATAACATGAACCACAGAGAGAACATGGTTTTGTATGGGTCTTAAAATGTGCAGCCTTAACCCAACAAACCTTAACTACTGTTTTTCAAAAGTCAAAGGCATGAAGGGAGATCATTGCTCTGCCTTGTAATTGAAGGTCTTAGGACAGAAGCTAAAGCCTTTTATTGTGACTCTATGAACCGTCCACAGAACTAGTTAGTAAACTCTAAAGAAGAAAAATATCAGTTACAAAAGAACAAAGATTATCTGCTTTACTTTCTACAGTTTGGCAGCTGAGAGAATCTATTCTGGCCTTAAGATTCTCTAGAGGTTTCTAATTTTTCTGAAATGAAAATTTGGTGTGTGTGTGTGTGTGTGTGTGTGTGTGTGTGTGTGTGTGTCTATTCTGGCCTTAAGATTCTCTAGAGGTTTCTAATTTTTCTGAAATGAAAATTTGGTGTGTGTGTGTGTGTGTGTGTCTATTCTGGCCTTAAGATTCTCTAGAGGTTTCTAATTTTTCTGAAATGAAAATTTGGTGTGTGTGTGTGTGTGTGTGTGTGTGTGTAGTTACTTTGTTTAAAAGATTTGGTGTGTGTGTGTGTGTGTGTGTGTGTGTGTGTGTGTGTGTGTAGTTACTTTGTTTAAAAGATCTCCAGAAGAGAAAAAATCATTTACCTCGGTAACCTTTTCAAATAGGAAATAGCTTTGATTTTCCTTATACTGACTAATCTCTATGTGGTTGTCAGAGGATACTATTTAAGTAGAAGGCAAGAAAAAGAGGTCAGAAACCCATCTTGCTCTTGCTCAGAATAGCAATAGAGAGAGAGAAGAAAATGCCAGGACAATTTTTATCAGACTCTTCCTCCTAATATAGGAGAAAATCTCAATTTAAGGCACAGTGGATTGTAGCCCTTTTGCCAATTTTATTATGTCCAAAAAAAATTTAACGAAATTCTGAAAAATAAACACATGATATGGTCAATGATTTATATATGGACATATAACTCTTACTCATAAATGCTCAATTGTCTGCATTAGAATCAGAGATAAAATGTAGTGTATGACTGAGAGTGGGGCTCTAGGCTTCTAAAACAGATTCCATCACCTACTCTTTGTGTGACCACGGGAATGGCTTGACCTTTCTCAGCTTTGTTTCCCTGTCTGTACAGATAATAACTTCCTATCTTGCAGGGTTGTGGTGAAGTGCTTAGTGCAATGGTATAAATGTTAATCATTATTATCAATGTAAAAGTTACTCTAGAATTAGAATGAAATATATCAAAAATAAACATCTATCTGAGCCCCAAACTGAATCTTAGTATATGAGAGAAAATTAAAGAAATGCATATGAATTAGTGAGTAATTAGTCAAATTTTTGTTCAAGTCTCTTTTGGCACTGCAGAGCCACACCTCCTCAATTTATTCTTCTCATTGAGAAATTTAATGAGAACTTTCATAAAAAATTTCATTGTTTTGATGCCTGAGTAGAACGAACTGATAAGGCATAAAGAATTAATCCTTAAACATCCTAGAATCACAAAAACAACCACCAACTACTGGGGTTTGGTTAATTATAGAAAACCAAGCAAAACTGGGGACTTACTGATTTACAGTCTAGTGTGGTCTCAGAACAAAATTAATATCCAAATGCAACAAAACTATAGGAAAGTGGCCAGGCATATGGATCATGATCAATAAACATGGTTACATGAAAGACAAGAAAGATGGAAGCAGAGAGGAAGGAAAGTGGGGAGAGGGAGAGAAGGAGGGAGGGAGAAAAGGAGAGCTGACTCTTGCTCCCCGCAGACAGAGGATGACCCACGGCCAGTCTTGTCCCTTCCTGCTCATCCAACTTCATCTTTTCCAGCCTCCCACTCCCCCAACCCCACACACACTCTAATCCAGACAGTCTACTCTGAAATTCATGGGGTTCATCCAGAAATTCATCCTGGGTGTGTGACCGATGGGCCACACACATTCCTACACAAGCCGTTCAAGTTTCTGCACATGAATTTGAACTGCCCTGCCAAAACAAACTCTCTGTAACAGAGATCCAAATCTAGCTCACTGGCAAGCAATCCCTCACTACCAACAGCCCATCCATGCAAATGGCTGTCATCACTCTTGTCCTATGTTCTATTTTACTGTAACATAAAAGGAGTCCGGAAAACACTGATGTGCTCGCAGAGAACCCATTGGTTTGGATGAACGGGTAGAAAGAGGTTATAAAAAAAGTTAAGGCAGTTTTAGGTGACTCTCACCCCAGGAATGAACAGATTCCCAAGTAAAGTTAATCTGCCCTAACTAGCCCTCTTCTGCCCAATATCATTATTAAATCTGTGTGTTTGTTTGTAGTATTACCTTATTCCTTTCCCCAAAATTATCTGAATTACATATTCATTTGGATTATCAATCATTCTCCTTAGCAATGCAAATGCTTCCCCAAAGGTTAATAGGCTTTCAATCATGAACATATTCATTCTGAATTAATTCAATCAGATTGCCTTCCTCCTAATGCCTGGAAATCATTTGAATTAAAAAGAGTTTTGGAGAGTCACTTCCGCTACAGGCACACGAGGCCGTGGCCTTCGTTCCTCTCGGAAAGAGGCGGAGCCAGGATGGCGGCGTGAGTAGAGCAGTGGAAATCTCCTCCCAAAAACACATAGAGCTATGAAAATATAACAAAGAAAAATCTTCCTAAAATAGAGACCACAGGACACAGGACAACATCCAGACCACATCCACACGTGCAAGAACCCACCGCCTTGCGAAGGGGGTAAGATACAAGCCCCAGCCCGGCGGGACCCGAGCGCCCCTCCCCCCGGTTCCCGGCGGGTGGAAAGAAACCGGAGCGGTTTTTTTTTTGGCGAGCGCTTTTTGGAAGCCTTAAAGGGACGGGCCCCCGTTGCTAGGGAGGCAGGGTGGCGGGACCGGTGAGCAGGTGCCTGGGAACGACGCCTGAGGACAAAGAATATCCCACGTTTCTCCCTGCGGGACCGGCGGGAAGGTGCCTGAGACCAGTGCCTGAGGACGGAGGAAATCACGCGTTTTTCCCCTTTTTTTTTTTTCTCTTTTTGGCGAGCGCTTTTTGGAAGCCTTAAAGGGACAGGGACCCCAGTGCTAGGGAGGCAGGGTGGCGGGACTGGTGAGCGGGTGCCTGGGACCGGCGTCTGAGGACAAAGAATATCCCACGTTTTTCCCTGTGGGACCAGTGGGCGGGTGCCTGAGACCGGCACTTGAGGACAGAGGAAATCGTGCGTTTTTCCCCTTTTTTTTTTCTCTTTTCTGCGAGTGCTTTTTGGAAGCCTAAAAGGGACAGGGACCCCGGTGCTAGGGAGGCAGGGCAGCGGGACTGGTGAGTGGGTGCCTGGGACCGGCACCTGAGGACAAAGAATATCCCGCGTTTTTCCCTGTGGGACCGGTGGGTGGGTGCCTGAGACCGGCACCTGAGGATGGAAGAAATCGTGCGTTTTTCCCCTTTTTTTCTCTCTTTTTGGCGAGTGCTTTTTGGAAGCCTTAAAGGGACAGGGACCCCGGTGCTAGGGAGGCAGGGCGGCGGGACTGGTGAGCGGGTGCCTGGTACCAGTGCCTGAGGACAAAGAATATCGAGCGTTCCTTCCCTGCGGGACCGGTGGGTGGGTGCTTTTTGGAAGCCTTGAAAGGACAGGGACCCTGGTGCTAGGGGGACAGGGCAGCAGGACCAGTGAGCGGGTGCCTGGGACAGGCACCTGAGAACAACAACAACAAAAAAAAAAATCGCTTGTTTTTTCCTTTTTTTTTTTTTTTTTTTCTTTCTTTCTGTTCCCTCTCTCATTGTTGCTGTTGTTGTTTTGGTTTGGAGATTGCTTTTTGGAAGTCTTAAAGGGGCAGGACAGGTCACTTAGACCAGAGGCAGGGAATCTGGGGATCTCTGGGCACTCTAACCCCCTGGGCAGCAGGGAGCACAGAGGCCCCTTACCGAGATAAATAGCCTCCTGGCTGCTCCCCCTCCAACGGGGCTCCACCATTTTGGAGGAACAGCCACAGCCAGGCCAAGCCCACAGCAACAGTGGAGATAAACCCCAAAGCAACTAGGCAGGAAGCAGAAGCCCTGTCTGCGCACAGCTGCCCAGCACAAGCAACTAGAGGTCGCTAGTCTCCCAGGAAAAGGCTACAAACCAACAAGAAGGGAAGCTCTTCCAGCGGTCACTTGTACCAGCTCTGCAAACTATCTCTATCACCATGAAAAGACAAAACTACAGGCAGACAAAGATCACAGAGACAACACCTGAGAAGGAGACAGACCTAACTAGTCTTCCTGAAAAAGAATTCAAAATAAAAATCATGAACATGCTGACAGAGATGCAGAGAAAAATGCAAGAGCAATGGGATGAGATGCAGAGAAAAATGCAAGAGCAGTGGGATGAGATGCAGAGAAAAATGCAAGAGCAGTGGGATGAAGTCCGGAAGGAGATCACAGATGTCAGGAAAGAGATCACAGAAGTGAAACAATCCCTGGAAGGATTTATAAGCAGAATGGATAAGATGCAAGAGACCATTGAAGGAATAGAAACCAGAGAACAGGAACGTATAGAAGCTGACATAGAGAGAGATAAAAGGATCTCCAGGAATGAAACAACACTAAGAGAAATATGTGACCAATACAAAAGGAATAACATTCGTATTATAGGGATACCAGAAGAGGAAGAAAGAGGAAAAGGGATAGAAAGTGTCTTTGAAGAAATAATTGCTGAAAACTTCCCCAAACTGGGGGAGGAAATAATCGAACAGACCATGGAATTACACAGAACCCCCAACAGAAAGGATCCAAGGAGGACAACACCAAGACACATAGTAATTAAAATGGCAAGGATCAAGGACAAGGAAAGAGTTTTAAAGGCAGCTAGAGAGAAAAAGGTCACCTATAAAGGAAAACCAATCAGGCTAACATCAGACTTCTCAACAGAAACCCTACAGGCCAGAAGAGAATGGCATGATATACTTAATGCAATGAAACAGAAGGGCCTTGAACCAAGGATACTGTATCCAGTACGACTATCATTTAAATATGATGGTGGGATTAAACAATTCCCAGACAAGCAAAAGCTGAGGGAATTTGCTTCCCACAAACCACCTCTACAGGGCATCCTACAGGGACTGCTCTAGATGGAAGCACCCCTAAAAAGAGCACAGAACAAAACACACAACATATGAAGAATGGAGGAGGAGGAATAAGAAGGGAGAGAAGAAAAGAATCTCCAGACAGTGTATATAACAGCTCAATAAGCGAGCTAAGTTAGGCAGTAAGATACTAAAGAAGCTAACCTTGAACCTTTGGTAACCACAAATCTAAAGCCTGAAATGGCAATAAGTACATATCTCTCAGTAGTCACCCTAAATGTAAATGGACTTAATGCACCAATCAAAAGACATAGAGTAATAGAATGGATAAAAAAGCAAGACCCATCTATATGCTGCTTACAAGAAACTCACCTTAAACCCAAAGATAAGCATAGACTAAAAGTCAAGGGATGGAAAAACATATTTCAGGCAAACAACAGTGAGAAGAAAGCAGGGGTTGCAGTACTAATATCAGACAAAATAGACTTCAAAACAAAGAAAGTAACAAGAGATAAAGAAGGCCACTACATAATGATAAAGGGCTCAGTCCAACAAGAGGATATAACCATTCTAAATATATATGCACCCAATACAGGAGCACCAGCATATGTGAAGCAAATACTAACAGAACTAAAGACGGAAATAGACTGCAATGCATTCATTGTAGGAGACTTCAACACACCACTCACCCCAAAGGATAGATCCACCGGGCAGAAAATAAGTAAAGACACACAGGCACTGAACAACACACTAGAACTGATGGACCTAATAGACATCTATAGAACTCTACATCCAAAAGCAACAGGATATACATTCTTCTCAAGTGCACATGGAACATTCTCCAGAATAGACCACACACTAGCTCACAGAAAGAGCCTCAGTAAATTCCAAAATATTGAAATTCTACCAACCAATTTTTCAGACCACAAAGGTATGAAAGTAGAAATAAATTCTACAAAGAACACAAAAAGGCTCACAAACACATGGAGGCTTAACAACATGCTACTAAATAATCAATGGATCAATGAACAAATCAAAATAGAGATCAAGGAATATATAGAAACAAATGACAACAACAACACTAAGCCCCAACTTCTGTGGGATGCAGCGAAAACAGTCTTACGAGGAAAGTATATAGCAATCCAGGCACACTTGAAGAAGGAAGAACAATCCCAAATGAATAGTCTAACATCACAATTATTAAAACTGGAAAAAGAAGAACAAAGGAGGCCTAAAGTCAGCAGAAGGAGGGACATAATAAAGATCAGAGAAGAAATAAACAAAATTGAGAAGAATAAAACAATAGCAAAAATCAACGAAACCAAGAGCTGGTTCTTTGAGAAAATAAACAAAATAGATAAGCCTCTAGCCCAACTTATTAAGAGAAAAAGAGAGTCAACACAAATCAACATAATCAGAAATGAGAATGGAAAAATCACGACAGACTCCACAGAAATACAAAGAATTATTAAAGACTACTATGAAAACCTATATGCCAACAAGCTGGAAAACCTAGAAGAAATGGACAACTTCCTAGAAAAATACAACCTCCCAAGACTGACCAAGGAAGAAACACAAAAGTTAAACAAACCAATTACAAGCAAAGAAATTGAAACAGTAATCAAAAAACTACCCAAGAACAAAACCCCGGGGCCGGACGGATTTACCTCGGAATTTTATCAGACACACAGAGAAGACATAATACCCATTCTCCTTAAAGTGTTCCACAAAATAGAAGAAGAGGGAATACTCCCAAACTCATTCTATGAAGCCAACATCACCCTAATACCAAAACCAGGAAAAGACCCCACCAAAAAAGAAAATTACAGACCAATATCCCTGATGAATATAGATGCAAAAATACTCAATAAAATATTAGCAAACAGAATTCAACAGTATATCAAAAGGATCACACACCATGACCAAGTGGGGTTCATCCCAGGGATGCAAGGATGGTACAACATTCGAAAATCCATCAACATCATCCACCACATCAACAAAAAGAAAGACAAAAACCACATGATCATCTCCATAGATGCTGAAAAAGCATTTGACAAAATTCAACATCCATTCATGATAAAAACTCTCAGCAAAATGGGAATAGAGGGCAAGTACCTCAACATAATAAAGGCCATATATGATAAACCCACAGCCAGCATTATACTGAACAGCGAGAAGCTGAAAGCATTTCCACTGAGATCGGGAACCAGACAGGTATGCCCACTCTCCCCACTGTTATTTAACATAGTACTGGAGGTCCTAGCCACGGCAATCAGACAAAACAAAGAAATACAAGGAATCCAGATTGGTAAAGAAGAAGTTAAACTGTCACTATTTGCAGATGATATGATACTGTACATAAAAAACCCTAAAGACTCCACTCCAAAACTACTAGAACTGATATCAGAATACAGCAAAGTTGCAGGATACAAAATTAACACACAGAAATCTGTAGCTTTCCTATACACTAACAACGAATCAATAGAAAGAGAAATCAGGAAAACAATTCCATTCACCATTGCATCAAAAAGAATAAAATACCTAGGAATAAACCTAACCAAAGAAGTGAAAGACTTATACTCTGAAAACTACAAGTCACTCTTAAGAGAAATTAAAGGGGACACTAACAGATGGAAACTCATCCCATGCTCGTGGCTAGGAAGAATTAATATCGTCAAAATGGCCATCCTGCCCAAAGCAATATACAGATTTGATGCAATCCCTCTCAAATTACCAGCAACATTCTTCAATGAATTGGAACAAATAATTCAAAAATTCATATGGAAACACCAAAGACCCCGAATAGCCAAAGCAATCCTGAAAAAGAAGAATAAAGTAGGGGGGATCTCACTCCCCAACTTCAAGCTCTACTACAAAGCCATAGGAATCAAGACAATTTGGTACTGGCACAAGAACAGAGCCACAGACCAGTGGAACAGATTAGAGACCCCAGAAATTAACCCAAACATATATGGTCAATTAATATTTGATAAAGGAGCCATGGACATACAATGGCAAAATGACAGTCTCTTCAACAGATGGTGCTGACAAAACTGGACAGCTACATGTAGGAGAATGAAACTGGACCATTGTCTAACCCCATATACAAAGGTAAACTCAAAATGGATCAAAGACCTGAATGTAAGTCATGAAACCATTAAACTCTTGGAAAAAAACATAGGCAAAAACCTCTTAGACATAAACATGAGTGACCTCTTCTTGAACATATCTCCCCGGGCAAGGAAAACAACAGCAAAAATGAGCAAGTGGGACTATATCAAGCTGTGGTTGCTAGGGGGGACCTGATATAGGGGAGAGCATAGTAAACATAGTATTCTTCATGTAAGTGTAGATTAAAAATTAAAAAAAAAAAAAAGAAAGAAAGAAAGAAAGAAAAGGGGGATTACTCCTTAACAGGATAAAACTATTGGTAAATCAAAGATCAACGCAGGAATTCCACTCCTAGGAATTTACCCTAAGAACGCAGCAATCAAGTTTGAGAAAGACAGATGCACTCCTATGTTTATCGCAGCACTATTTACAATAGCCAAGAATTGGAAGCAACCTAAATGTCCATCTGTAGATGAATGGATAAAGAAGATGTGGTACATATACACAATGGAATACTACTCAGACATAAGAAGTGGAAAAATCCAACCATTTGCAGCAACATGGATGGAGCTGGAGAGTATTATGCTCAGTGAAATAAGCCAAGTGGAGAAAGAGAAATACCAAATGATTTCACTCATCTGAGGAGTATAGGAACAAAGGAAAAACTGAAGGAACAAAACAGCAGTGGAATTACAGAACCCAAAAATGGACTAACAGGTACCAAAGGGAAAGGAACTAGGGAGGATGGGTGGGCAGGGAGGGATAAGGGGGGGGAAGAAGAAGGGGGGTATTAAGATTAGCATGCATGGGGGGGAGGGAGAAAGGGGAGGGTGGGCTGCACAACACAGAGAGGACAAGTAGTGACTCTACAACATTTTGCTAAGCTGATGGACAGTAACCATAATGTGGTTGCTAGGGGGGACCTGATATAGGGGAGAGCATAGTAAACATAGTATTCTTCATGTAAGTGTAGATTAAAAATTAAAAAAAAAAAAAGAAAGAAAGAAAGAAAGAAAAGGGGGATTACTCCTTAACAGGATAAAACTATTGGTAAATCAAAGATCAACGCATGCTTTAAATATCCTTAATGTTGATCACTTAAAGGGTGTCAGATGATCAGCTATGGAGGTACTCTTTTCTGATAATATTCCTTTCTCTTAATTAAAAAAAAAAAACCAGTTACTGTGTGCTGACCTCCAATGAGTTCTGCACAGTGGTATAGAGGGCATGTCAAAGTGTGGGCAAAGGGTCTGTTTGTTTCTACGCAGAAGATCAAGGCCTAGCTTGGATACCCAGAAAATGAACTAAGATACGATATGAGGAGGAGCTTCTGGCATCAGCACTCTCTGGAGGACTTGTGCCGGGGGATGATCATCAAAAAGCCTCCACAGGGATCCGGACGATGCTGCGGTTCTGGCTGCATCCAGCCCACCGTCTCCTGGACTTGCCATAAGAATGAGGAGGGAGATGTCTAGGCTGGCATGTGCATACAGTGAGACAACGAATTTGACCGGATCTGTACTGTTGGAACTCAACCAGGAGTTGGGAGGGGTGCAAGTTGTAGCACTCCCAAATCTCATGACTATAGACTATCTATGGTTAAAAGAACATATGGGATGTGAACAGATCCCAGAAATGGGCTGCTTTAATTTGTCTGATGGTTCAAGTACAGTTGGACAATATCCATCATATCATAGATAAATTTTCACAAATGCCTACGGTGCCTAAATGGTTTTCTTGTCTTCACTGGAGATGGATGGTAATTATAGATTTGCTTTGTTTATGTCACCGTATTCCTATTATGTTAATATGTGTGTACAAATTAGTTAGTAGTTTAAAACCTATACATACTTAAGGTACTCTACAAGAAGATATGTCAAAGAAATAATCAATCCTCCCAAGTTTCCTTCATATGCTACATCTATAGCTTTTCTTCTTCCTTCCTAATTACAACCCTTAAATAGAATTCGTGCCTCATATCGAATTTACCGAGTATCATAACTCCTCCAGGTGGTAAAGATACCTTGAGACAAGTGCTGGGCATAGAAGCCACAGGGCATAAATCTGCAAAGAAGTAAAAAGCTAACCTTTGCAAACAATATGGCTTCTCTCTCACTTACCAACTTTACATTTCCCTGTATGGCCCCGGAAGATGACTGGTTAGCCAGAGACGGGTAAGATTCCTCAAGGGAGGAACAACCTAAGACAGGCACAGTCGCAGGGGGGCCATCAGGTGAGAATTTGGGGATCAACAGAGGTGAGGCTCAGAACCTCACCCCCCCTGCTTTGAGAGAAATCTTCTGCATCCGTGGATGTCTTGCTGCCCTTGTCTAGCCTGGATTAATACTTTGTCCATAGGCACACACCTGATCATCTGATATCTACATTTGCCTTCTTACAGCACTAAACTATGTTTTCTACCTTTATCTTGTATCTACCTACCACTTCAGCATTTTATTAAAAATAAAAATAATAATAATAATAGGAGAAATGTGGGATCAACATATAAATCAAGTACAAAAATCAAACGAATATTCATATTTGACCTGATTGTTTATAGGTCATATTGCATGATCAAAACTGAAAGTTTGTGTGATGACTGCCCTTGTACTGTTCACCATGTAAGAATTTATTCACTATGTAAGAATTCGTTCACCATGTAAGAACTTGTTCGTTATGCTTCAGAAGATTGGAGACTGACGAGAATTAGGCTTGAGATGGATTAATGATTGTACATTGAGCGTTGACCCCCCCTATACTGATTTTTATTGTTGTTAACAACCATTTGATCAATAAATATGAGAGATGCCCTCTCAAAAAAAAAAAAAAAATTCCAAAATATAATAATTGAATACAGTTTTTTGTAATACAGGATTACTAATAAAAATAACATTTCACTTAAAAAAAAAGAGTTTTGATTCTAGAGAAAATATGGAGATAACCTAGGTGCACTGAGAACTTTATATTTTCATTTATTCATCTATTCATTCATTCTAGTTGCCAGGCCCTGTTCCAGGTACCTAAGTACTTGTGGCTCAGGGTGGTCATAAGGAGGTCTGGAATGGGAAGGGAGGTGTTGGTGTGCCACAGTGGAGGGCCTCGGGCAGAATAGGGACAATAGAGTATGTAATTGAATTCCTAAGTGGTGGAAAATATTAAATTGAGGAAAGGAAAGGAACGGGTGACAGACAAACTTTATCGATTTGAAAAGTTTGTCTCATCAAGGAAAGAGAGTGAAAATATTTTTTCCTTCCTTCCCTGAAGAACCTACCATTTCCAGGACACAAAATATAACAGAAATAATACCATTTACCCATCTTCTGGGTCTTATGATAAAAATTCATTCTGAGCGGGAAAGAGACTTGCTATTGATTTTATAACCTTTTAAGGTGTTTTAAAACCTTACTAAGTTCCATTTTAAACACCCTAATTATACTTACTTCTCCAGAACAATTATGATCATGAATTCCTATTCTGATAATTGTATTGGTGATGACCTCAGAAATTACTAAAGGATATGGGGCTAAATCTCAAAAGCTAAGCACTCAAGATTCCCATTATGTTGCATATACTTGTTTTTATGTTGTTTTTCCTTACTGACTCATTCTCTTATTACTTGTACCCTCAGTACACCTGCCTCTAGCTTGCTTCCTATCTCATTCACTGCTCGACTCCAGACAATCCAGCCTGTTGATTGTCCAATCATGAACATATTCATTCTGAATTAATTCAGATTGCCTTCCTCCTAACTCCTGGAAAGCATTTGAATTAAAAAGAGTTTTGATTCTACTGTGTATAAAACTGGAGTGAATGGAAAGCCTGTGAAATCTTCCTGTAAGAAAAGTACATGAGTTTTAGTGCATGAACTTTGTGATGCTTATTTTAACATATTTTCTTTTATATAAATTCTCTTCTTTGTTATGGTTAAACATAACATTTATCTGAGGATGTCAGATAAATGACCTCCAGTTAGAAATCATAATGCTGCAATTTACCATAATGAAATCAGAGGGGAAGCCCACAATGGAAGTACTAATTCAATCTTGTAGTGTTCAAGATATATTTTGTGTTCTTAAAATATATATATATATATATATATATATATATATATATATATATATATATATATATATATACACACATATATATATATATGCATGTGTGGTGTGTGTGTGTGTGTGTGTATGTATATATATATAGCATCCATCTGCCTTTGCTATATTCCCATTCTCACATTCATGAGTGACAATTGACCTCTAGGAATAGGCAACCTCAGTGAGGTCTAAGGACAAAAGCCAGGCTTCACTTCATAGGTGGAAAAGGCCAACACATACCTGGTGTTACATTTAAGGTGGGCAGAGAAAGTCTTTCTTTCCAAATTATGTTTCTTATCTTATAGCTCATTATTTTTTAAAGCTGTCTGCCTTAAATCTTCTTTCTTCTTATTATTAGGCAAATGATCTTGGGATACTTTTACTTTCCAAATGAAAAATTACAATATTCTCTTTAGCAGTCTCCTCAGCAATGCAAATGATTCCCAAATGATAATGGGCTTTCAGTCATGAACATACTCATTTTGAATTAGCACAATCAGATTGCTTACCTCCTAACTCCTGGAAAGCATTTGAATTAGGGAGATAATTGATCTGGAGAATGTACACTTGAACCCTTCCTCCCATGTGAGAAGACTATAAATGTCCTCCAAAATCTTTCTCCCTTTCTTACATGAAATAAAATTATAGCAAACCATGTGGTTGGCTATATAAACGACATTTCTCTACTTTCCTTGCAGTTAGGTGTGGCCACATGACATAGTGGACAGAAGTGATATGCTGTTTCCTGGTCAAGGTCTTAGGATAACAGGAGTACCTTCCCCACACTGTCTTTCCCCTTCCTTCACAAGGCAAACCAGATATAAAGGAGACCCACCACACACAAGGCAATGCCCTAGGGGATGAAGGAAACATCAAATGGAAGAAACTTGGGCTCCTGAGTGTCCTTGTGGAGCACAGCTGCCTAGTAAACTAGCTACCCTAGAATATTACATGGGAATAAAATAAACTACTATTTTGTTTGAGCTATTATATTTTAAGGTCTCTTTGGTGTAACAAGTTAGCTTTTTTTTAATACACCTAGAACAGCCACATTGTTTATTCCTCCCTCTCTTGTAGCTTCAACTTTACCCTGACCCTTTCCCCCTCTCAGCATTTACACATGACAAGTATTTATATGCTCATATTAGTCTTTTTTTGTAGAAGTGCTTTTTTATTATTAAATTTAAAACATACAGATATAAGCCTTTCATCAGATACAGAAACAAATATATATCTGACTATATATATAATACTCCATTTTGTGGCTTTGATATTTTTTTCATTTTGTTAATACTGTCTTTTGAGAGGCAGACTTTTTTATTATTTTTTTGAAGTTCAACTTAGTTTTTTTTTTAATTAGTAACAGAATTACATTGTCTATATGAATTTCCTTAGTTTTCTCCTTATGTCCTTTTTCTATTCCAGGATCCCACCTCAGATACCACAGTACATTTACTTGTCATGTCTCTTTAGGCTCATATTAATATTTAAAAACAATCATCTCAACCCCATATCCTCCACCATCTACTACTCTTATCTTTTTTCTTTCTGTCTTTGCCAAGTTTCTTCAAAATATTATTTGAACCCACTGTTTACTTCCTCAATTTTTATTTAAACATATTATCTGGCTCTGACTCCCCACCATCTCAAGGCTAAATCTGTACCATCTCATTTACAGATGAGTAAACCTTCTGTGACACCCACTCTTTTCTTTCTGCTTCCTTGACTATTCTTCCCAGGCTCCTGGTAGATTCTTATCCCTCTACCTGTCCTTACAAATTAAGATAACTCAGAATAGTTTCCAAGTCTCCCTTTTGCTTTGCCAGTCCTCACAGCATACTCCCCTTGCTTGATTTCTCCCACTCCGGTAGCTCTCAAATGTGTAGCTCCAGTCCAGATCTCTCTCCTGACCTTCTGACCCTTTAGGCAATTATCAGCTGCCCTTCGAATGTCCCAATGACCCATCAATTTCAATATATCCAAACCCAAACTCCCTACCTTCACTGTCTCAATGAATCACCAAGTGCTGAATCTCCTCATTATTTTTTTACTTCATTACTTTGTTCCATCTCTAATAAGACTATCTTAGTTCAGACACTACATTATAGTGATTAAAAAGATTGCCTGGGTTCAAATCTGTTACACCACTAATTAGCTGTGTGACTATGGACATGTTTCTTAACTTCTCTATACCTCAGTTTCCTCATTTGTAGTATGGGGATAAAAATACCATTTACCACATAATAATAGGATTAAATGAATTATTACATACATGAAGTACTTAAAATGGTGTCTATTACATATTAAGTACTAGTTAAGTGTTAGCCATCATTATCTCTTGCAGAGATTAGTATAATAACCTCCTGCTTTCATTTTCCTGAACAGTTCTTTCTCCCTCTCCAACAGTGACCTTAAGATGCATTTCTTCTTAATCTTCAAATGGCTTCCCAGTGCCTTAGGATAAGATCCCATTCCTTACACAGCCTGAAAGTGCCCTTCATGATCTGACTCTACTCATGTCTCCAGCCTCCTCCACTCTGTCCTACTCCTACACTCTATGCTCTCGGCATTTTGGCCCCTGTTCAGGCTCCTATAACACCCTGTACTTTCCAAAGCATTACATGTAACACTAAGTGTTGTATGCTTATCTTCTCTCTGCTCATTTAACTTAACTAGGAATTAAATGCATATCTAAATTGTTTAATTAAGAAATGTGTGTGCAACAATGTAGTGCTTGCTCTCTATTGTATTTCGTATTTAACAGAATTGACTGCTAACTGCTACCCTATTGGTCCTTTTCTGTATGTGGGTGAGGCAGAATCCTTTCTTCTGCATTTAGGAATTCTACTTAGGCTGTGATATTCTCTAAGATATCACTTGCATTCGAATGCTGAATCTTGGACTCTTGACTCTTATATTCAGCAGCTCAAACAAAAGATCACTTCCTATTTTACATTTAGAAATAATTGCAAGGATAGAGTGCCCTTGCTTTAGAAGGCTCTGGGATAGCCATTATTCTAACCTGATTGGCCTAAGGATATTGTGTGCATATGTGGCAGGTGGAAAAGATACTTGAGCTACAAACTCCAAGTCACTATCCCCTCTGCTCAATAAAATGTATGGAAAACTCTAAGATCAAATTTCTAAGAGTAAATGTCCTCCACAGTCTTCCATCATCACTGAGATGACTGGAAAAGGGTTTGCTCAGGCTGTTTAATAGCCACATTCTCCTCCCTCTTCCACATTTAAGCTACTTATTGGGCCTTTGTGGGTTCACTTTCCCCTTGGTATCTATTTTTCCTTGCAATCCTCTTCTTCTGCCAATAACTGTTCATAATGTTTTGAGTTTTGATTCCAACAATACAAACTTCCTATTGTATGCAGCTTTAAAGTTTGCATGCAGCTTTATATTTGTAAAGTATATTTGTATGCAATACAAGTAATATTTGTATGCAGCTTTAAAGTTTGCAAAGCACCTTCATATATGCCTTATCTCATTTAATATAAGAGGCTGCACAGCCACATTGGTCAGAAAGCATTCTATGAATCCAGATTCCTCAAGTCCACAGTCCATGCTCAGCTATTTACTAACCATAGTGACCTTAGCTGAACTGTAAACTCATTCCATGTTGAAAGCAATAGCTAAGCCCTCAATTTCAGCTCATACCCCATAAGTAAGACAGCCTTGGCTTCATGTCATAGTTTGTGCAAGAGATTAGGTCCAAGAATTCTAACACTTTAAAGGCTCAAATCAGAAACTTGTCATGACTCTTCCTTCTCCCTGTTTTCCCATACCAGTTATTAAGTCTGAGTCTCTTTTATTGTAACGCTTCTTTCATCTCCCCTTCTCTTTAATTCCTGCTATCACCGCATTAGTTGAGATCATTATCAATTCACACCAATGACAGGCCTCCCTCTCTCTCTCACTCCCTCTCCCAATTCAACTTCTCATCGCCAAGACAGTGGATAGTATGAAAAAGTAAGATACCCTGCAATCCTGTAATTCACTTGAGAAGATGTCATCGTGCATTCATAAGAAAACAAATTGTGTGAGAAAATAAATACAAACAAGAAGGGCAATAGAAAATCAGAGGAAAGAGGAATCACATCCAGCCAGACAGTCGGGGAATACTTTATGTAGGGCATGACTAATCTGAGTCCTGCTTTCATTCATTCATTCATTCATTCACAAATTTTTATCCAACAAATATCTACTTTGATACTAGGAATATGTCATAACTTTTCAATGCAAACCAAATACAACATTTTATGTATTCAGTAAGCTTTTAAACATCCCAGAGGTTGAAAATTCTATTACAAATAAAAATCAGCAGGCTAAAATAAGAACAAAATCACATTAAACAAACATTATGTTATTTACAAAAGAGCCACAAATCTAAAAATAGTAAACATGATATAAGAGCAAGAAACACCACAAAATTTGAAAAGTAACCAGCACAGCTTACTCAGGACTAAGGCCAGGGAGGATATACCCCATTCTTTAGGTCATTGTATTTGCTTCAGTCTTTTTTTTTTTTTAATTAATGAGGCATTCCTTGTTTCCCTCTCTCAACTTATTTTGTAACCAAAATATCAAAGCTGAATGGAAGTTGACTGATAGTCAGCAGCTCCCCTCTGGTTGGCAGTACTGAGTGTTGGTAATGTCTGCTCTGATTAATTAGTTTAATGTCATAACAGCTTTAAATATTTGGAAGATCACCCTTGTACAGAGGCAAGAGTTAGAATATTGACAGTGAATATCAAAAAGATCCAAAAGAACATACTGGACTTCACCAAAATTAGGAATTTGTCTCCTGTTCTCCATTTCCAAAAAACTTCCTCATTGTCCCTTCTGTGGCTTTGTAAAGCCAAGTTCTTTCACCTCTTTATCTCCCCATTAAACACCATCACAGACAAAAACCTGAAGCTTAGTGAGAATAAGGTACAAACAACTGGTCACAATTAAACTTAAACACATTTCAGGATGTCCCACTTTTTGGCAAGGGACAAAGCCCTCCCAAAATAATAGCTATGCTAAGCTACTGAATAAATGCTTATTTATAGAAGAGATCTACTAAGTGAACAATAAATCAACACCCTATAGAAGAGTCTTTTTTGGAAGTAGCAGGCCTTCCCAGTGTCTTTAAAATTGTATACATAAAATCTGCTATTTGATCTATAGCAAAACCAAGTTCAACCAATATACCTTTTCACAGACTGTGAGGCAGTGCCAAAATGGAAAAATATATAGATATGGCTGATTTCCTGCACAGATTCCCTAGTTTTCAAATTGCACTTCAAAAACCTAAGCGTAAAAGGAAGCTTTCCCCCATCTGGTACTCCATTTTAAGAATAACTCTTTAATAAAATAGTCAGAACAGCCATAGATTTATTTCTATATTCTTTGTTGTTCCAGTTTCTTAACCAGGTTCTCAACTCAATTCAAATACTCTTTGGGCCTCATTTGCCAGAAATGATTTTAATAGCAGTCTCTTCAGTTTGACTCACAAACAGCAAAACAAGGCATGCAGCTAGCTAATGTTGCACCAGGGACATGAGCTATAGCAGGAACCGCAGGAGTTCATTTCAGGAAAGGGCAGGAGAGGGGAGGCTGGTCATGGAGGCCAAGAGCTGGGCTGGTGGCTTGGATCTTGACCGGTACAAGCTGATAGAATGGGCCACAGAAGTGACAGAGACTTCAGTTTTCCTATCTTCAAGTGCAGACATACTCCAGAGGAAAGCCTAGGCAATTTTGCAGCTTCTTGGACAACTTTTGAAGTCCCCACTGTAATACTAAGACAACCATCCATAACAAAATATCACTCCCGTCCCGGCCATCATTCTTATCTCCATAGTCCTATCTAACATTTCTTGGTTAGCACTTATCTCTTATTCATTCATTGTCTATCTCCTCTTATCACAAGGTAAACTTCATAAGAACAGAGACTCTGTTCAGTGCTTGAAGTTTCCCTAATGCCTGAAACATAGTACATATTTGGTAAGCATTTTTTTTAGTTGAAATGACCAGAAGGTACATTATCTATGGCACTGAGACAGTGCCTTGCATTCTTGGGTAAGATCTCTCCGTCAAAAATCAAGCACTTCTTTCCTACTATCTCCAAGGAACCTTAACTCCGCTGAGCCAGCCCACTACTACTGTTACATACTTCTTGGGAAAAGCTTTGAAGGAGACTTTGTCTGGGAACCCATCTTTCCTGGTTATGCCACCACTCCCAATTTACCTGTACCATGGAATCAGATCTTCTTGCTCCTTTTCATACAGATGACATCTCTTTGCCCACATTCACTTCCTTTCAAGTGAGGAAAAGAAAAGATAGAGAAAGAAGGATAGCTTTGACCAGAAGTGGTTCTATTTGACTCTACCCATCATGCCTGCCCTGTGTTCTCCTGTGGTACCAAGATGGTGTAATTTTGTGATATAACCAGACATTTGCAATTATCATATATAAACTGAGTTAAACTGTAGAGGGAAAAGTTGCCCCCAAAAAGTTCGGATGTCCCATCTCTGGAGTTATTTCAGATAGCCTCTGAAAGCCCTGATTCCTTTACTTCTAAAATGAAGGTGTTGTTCTACTAGAAGTTTTCTGAGAGGCCATCTCACTCTAACTTATTAGGGCTACATGTCTGGAAATGACAGCAGAAAGTCAAAAACTAATCTCAACTGAATAATAGGAGGCTTAACAATATGTTCTATATATCGTAATGGGATCCATTTGAATATAATCTATCAGATTTTCATTTTAAACTCATACCCTCTACTGAAATCAAATGTCATCCTAGAGCTAATTTGTGATCCCTGATAAAGTTTGGGCAGTAAGGTCTTCAAAAATATTATTTCAATGGAATCATTTTATACGTTAACTTTGAAAATGTCAACAGCAGGGGCCAAGTGGAGGCGCTCAGGAGGTCTATGCATTTGCCATTTCAAAGGTTTAGCTGTCAGTGTAGGGCTGGGGGGCAGCCTGCTGTGCTCCATGTTCTGAATAAACATTGCTAGAAATATTTAGCAGATAATAGGGCTCCCACTGGGGCCATGTGTTCAAAGGCACCACATTGAGCCACCTACCATGAAAGATGTGGATGCCAAAACCTGAAAGTGCTCTGGATTTCAGACTGGGTCCTGCCTCCTCTAGAGGACTTCTAAACACACAAGCTGGAGGAAACAGCAGAAGCCCATCTTAAAGGGAAAGTGCTTAATGATTGAGAAGAAAATAACATAATGGTCAATGTCTGAGTAATATTCAATAGCCTCCCATCATGCAGCAGGTCTGTGAAATAGTCTGACAACTTGAGAATTGAAGGCCAGAATTCACTGCTTGCCAGACTAACACGCATCAATTTGAAAAGCTCTGAAATCCTTCTTGACTTTAGGCAGGAAACCTGGCTATGGTTAAAGTGACAGTGATCTTTTTTCTCCTGCATTTTACAACAAAGACATCACTTTCTAGTTCTGATTTTGACCAGAAATTAAACAGCAAACAGATAAAATATCATCATTTTGATTAATTTTATAAGGAAAGATAGCACATAGGCATTTTACTCACTTTAAATTCTCTAAAGAATGAAAAAGACACAAACATAAATACTACTACTGTAGTTTGTAAATACTAATGAAAATATTATGCATTGATTCATACATATTCCAAAAAAATTTTTTGAAGACTTACAATGTTCTAGTCAAGCAATATCCACATATTGAAGATTTTTAAATGCCTGAGATCAGACTCCTACCATCAGGAAGCTTGCAAACTAGTACAAGAGAAAGGCAAGTATGAAAAATTAGTAAACAATGCAGTTAACACCACCAAGGTGAGTAAAATATGCTGCTGGAGCCATACAAGGGATCCTCCTTTCAACCCTACAGGAAGACAGAGGAGGTGTGCAGTAGGGTTTATTACACCCATTAAAACCCACACCCAAAAGATCAGTGGAGGTCATTATCCCTGTTCACTGTTAGATAACACTAGTGTAAGAATTGTTTTCTGCTGTGAGACCTCTTCAAACTTTTTCTCAGTTTTTTTTCTGGAGTTTAAGTTCTTTATTTTGCTCACCTCTCCCAGGAAACCTTGAATATCACTTTTTAGGCATATTAAAAAAAAAGTTTTTCAAAATGAGAGCTTGAAATTTGAGAAACCCACCTGGGTGTGGGGGGGTAAAGCTTCCTGCTAGAAAAGTTTCTTACATGCTTGCCTTTTACTGACCTCTAGTGGGCATATGTTGCTTTGGTATGGAAAGCCAACCACTTTATATATGAAAAGGTAATCCTCCAAATTGTACTCAGTGAATGCGATCACCCATCTCCCCTTCTAATACCTGGATACTCAAAGTTTTTTCACTTTTTAGGTAAATTTCAGCACAGACTTGGAACCAAAGCAAGCTCAAAATGTTTAAATAACCCTCCATACATGGAAGTGCGATTAATAAGCCTTTTCTTGCAGAACACTAATTTCAGAATCATCTTCAACAGACGGACAGTGGACCTTATGGCAATTATTAGAGCAGAAATTCCAGCCACAAATCGTAA
Organism: Manis javanica; assembly: GCF_040802235.1. NCBI lineage: Eukaryota > Metazoa > Chordata > Mammalia > Pholidota > Manidae > Manis > Manis javanica. The sequence continues at coordinate 119,661,428 of NC_133160.1, read as the reverse complement.
AAATTATTTCTTTTTATACAGCTTCCTTCCCAAACAACTAATTTCCCTACCTATCCTTATCTCTCCAGAAAGAAAATTACATTCAGCCCAAGTTTCAGCTCAAGAGTTTATTGCTGAACAAAAAAAAAGTGCTCCCCGTGATTTGTGAGGCAATTGGAAGTGGAAAACTCTCTCATCTATCCCCTCTAGATGCCAAGCCCTTTGTTCCTCTGTACCATTTTTCCTGAACTGCTTTCCATAAAGAAGAAATAAACTTGATCTATAAAAGCGTTAATAGATTTGATTACATTTGTATGGCAAACGTCTGGGTCATTGTGTCGGCTGGGTATTCTAAATGTTAATGCACGGGCTGTTCCCTCCTCAACAGATTGGAAGCTGAGACAAAGCTATCTTAAAGGCCTAGTGTTACAAATTTATATGATGCTTGGAATCTAAAAATAGATGGGATTCAAAACAGCGATAATTAATACAATTTTTAAAAATCGGGAGAAAGAGAAAAGGAACATGTGAGGGTGATGGGCTCAGGTTAACCAAAATACAGAAAAATAAATCTGTAGTGGTAAGACTGGGTCCACTTCTTGTAGGACCAGTGGGTTCCGGGTAACATGAAGCCCATGTCTGCATGTGGCAGAAGGCCCTTATTTTGAAATAACACGTATTAAATTCCAAAAATACTTCTCTCTCTCTCTCTCTCTCTCTCTCTCTCTCTCTCTCTCTCTCTCTCTCTCTCTCTCTCTCTGTCTTTTTCTCTCGCCCCCTCTCCTCTCTCTCTCTCTCCCTCTCTCCCTCCCTCTCTCTCTGTCTCTCCCTCTCTCTCTCTCTCTCCATCTCCCCCTCTCTCCATCTCTCCCTCTCTCTTCCTGCCTCCCTTTGGCTGCCACTTTAAGCATAGTTTAATCTAGCTATTGGGTGATCCAGAAGTGGCTCCAATACAGAATGTAGTTTCTCCTCAGAAAGTCTAATTACAACTCAGTCAGTCCTTGACACAGCAAAAAAGGGCTGTGATGTGGGTACAACAGAAATTAAATAAAAACTTGGGAGAGTTTTGCCCCAGGGATTGTGTCATTCAACACAAAATCTGACAGAAGCTTTTCTTGTCTGCCTGAGGTCAGGCTTAGTTCTGCTCACATCTTCATAGATGTAACAACAGATTGTGCAGATACAAAGTATGGATAAATGTCTCCAAATAGATTTCAGATAACCTTTATAAATATATAACATTTTTAGCCCATTTTTAAAAAACTCACAGTAGTTGCAGCTGTTTTGATCTCCAAAAGGGAATACCTGCATTTTAGGTGAGGGTATTAGCAAATCAAACCTGAGAGAGCCTTTGTAAAGGAGATCTTAGGTCCCAGAGATACTTGCCCTTTGAAAGATCATTGAGTAATTATGGCTCATTATGGTGAAAGGATGGCTTCCGAGAAAGGCTTAGAATGTAAGAGGCCTCTCTGGCTGATTTTTTTTTTAATCATGTGAATTCAAAGTGCTAAAAAAGAAGTCAAGAGATTCACAAGTCACTCAGTTCCCTTTTGGCTTTGGAAGCAATGATTGTAGTGTATCCTCTTCCACCCCCATAGATTCACCTATTACATTTTATTATATTTATGCTCAGTGCAGATGAACTCAAGTCTTCAGTCAGGGCTACCCAATAGCTAACTAAGAATATGCTTAGCATCCAAGAAAAACAAGAGCATCAAAGGGAGAGACAGAGAGATTTTTATGAATTTAATATGTGATATTTCAAACTAAGGACCAATAGAGTTATCATGGGGAAAGAAGTGGAAATTTGTTGAACATCCTCACACTTGTTTCATTATGATTATCATCATGACTATGATTATGAGTAGCAGCATAGCATAGTAGCTCAGGGCATGGACTCCAGCGTAGGTCTACCTGGGGCTGCATTCCAGCTCTGCCAGGAACTATGAAATGGGCATAAAAATAGTACCCATGCCATAGGTTTGCTATGAGAAGTGAATGAATTCGTGTATAAAGAGCACTTAATGGAGTGTTTAATATCTAATAAACACCATGCAAGTTTGTTTCTATCATTCTACAGTTCAAATATCACTTTTTTATTTTTAGTAAATAAGGGTGGGGAGGGAGCAGAGCATCAGAATCTTGCATTGCTCAGAGCTTCATATCCTTGCCTTGCCCAGGACAATGACAGATTGCTAACTGTATACACAATGAACATTTTCTTGAAATCCACTGATACTAAAGGAGAAATCCTAAAATCACAGAGATTTCAGACCTAATGTGCCTATCTTGACCCAAAGGCAAAGTCATACACTATAATAAGATAATAATTGATACCTATAGTTCAAAAAACAGAATAGCTTCACACTGACCTTATTGCTGGGTACCTGATGGAATCTCTGCAGGATCCCCAAAATTAGAATGTCTCTTCACTGCCCAGGTTTCTCAAATAGAATAATTTGAGAAGTAAAACATATGGCAGAAGAAGGGTCAAAATATCACTTCTAATACTGATGCCAGGGTTCTTGTTCACGAAACCGAAGAATGAGCTTCACAAACACTCAAGGTAGGAGAGCAAGATACAGGCTTTTATTTAGAAATAAAGTGAGAATAGAGCTCCTGGATCATGCCAGGAGGGGACAAGAGAGCCCCTAGTGGTGCGTTGTCTAGGGGGTTTTATAGGCAGCTGAGGATTTTTCGAGAACATGAAAAAAACTTAGGGGTGTGTACTTGCATCACCTGCCCTGTCCTCAAGGTGGGCTGGGTCAAAGTCTGATTCCTAGGGCTGACAGCGGAGTCATGGGTTATGCTGATACCCTTGCAGAACACTCAAACATTCCAGGCCAAGTTGCTCCTGGCCTTTTGACCTTTAACTGATTTCACTGAAGATGTCTGTATTCTTAGGTATCTTTCCCTAGAGAATTAGTGTGACCTTGATTTTGCATAATGCTTAACAGAGTTTCAGTGGGGACTTCTTTGCCCATTGTTACATTGCTCTGACTGTAAATATTCCACCCTGCTTTTCCTGGAGGCCCTCACCCTACTCTGACTACACAAACCATCCCTGTCTCAATATCAAATGAAGGCAACTTGGAAGATGTGACGTGGGCCAAAAATGTAGTTACTAACCTGGTAACTGGCAGTATTGAACCTGGCACGCCTCCCCAGGTGTAAGGAGCTTGTAGGAATCAGAGGCTGTCTGTGGAGAAGGCCCTCTGATCTCCTGGCTTCTCCTAACAGGTAAAAGGATGGAGACTAAACCACGCACGCTCACTTATTCTTTGCAAATGTAATGTCATCCCAGGGGCAGAGTTAATGGGCCAGGATTGTTCTTACAGAAAAATCTCTCCTCCTGAAAACTAAAAGTTATGTAAAAGCATTTCCCAGCTTCCTCTAATCCATTGCATTTAACTATTAATCCACTGACAAGGAATGTAGCCATCACCATGAGAGATAGGAAGCAGTTTTCCATCAGGGCAGTCCTGTTCCCATCTTCCCAAGGATGCTCCCAAGACACCAACTATTGTTCCTTCTGGGAAGACCTGCTGCAGAACAATTAGGTTTTCCTCCCAGAAGGTTCCAATATAGGTCAAAACCATACATCAATTAAACCAGTCCCAAGGGTATTCTCAACACATAGCTGAAAATTAACTCTTTTACATTTCTCACTCAACACTTTTTTAGAAACACTGTCTAGTATAACATTTCTATGCTCAGCAAAGAGGTTAAATTCACTCCAATAATAAAATACCAACAACATAGAAATCTCCAAAATGTTAATATTAATCCCTTCCTATGGTCAACATGCCAGTGAGAATTTAAAGCTCAAGATTAAGTCCTCTTCTCAAATTAAAGTCAAAGAAATTAAAGTCCAAAATCAAACTTTCTTTCCCTTATGAATTACAGTTCAAAGTCTGGAATTCTTAAATAAAAAGCTAAAATTATTCTGACTTTTTATCCGATTCATCAGATTTCTTTATATAACCTGGACTGCAGTATTATCTTATTTAACATCACTGACTGTATCACCTCTCCTAGAGTCGGCACCATTACTTGAGGGCATGGATTAGGCAAGGTAATGCCAACTGCTTTAATAAGTAAACACCAAAATTTAAGTGCTTTAACATGAGTAAGTTTATTTCATAGAGTTCACTGTATATTTCCTGATTAGCAGGATTGGGGGGAGGGTCTTGTTCTCCTCTATACTGTCATTCAGAGACCCATGCTGGTAAAAGCCCTACCAGCCTCAGCTCATGGCTTCCAAGGTCCCCCAGGGCATGCAGATCCTGTGGGCAAATCATCATCCATGTCTTCACGCCCCAGCCCCTATGTAACACATGGAAGAGACTAGACACCTGTGCCCTGGATACAAGACACCTGTGGCCTGGGAAGGTAGCCCAGTGTGCACGACCACTGCCCAGGAACATTCTAATGGGCAAAAAGGCAAAGCAGTCTGCTGTCTCTGCCACTAGGAAGTGAGCTCAGTGGCAAGCCTCCGACATATCCAATTTTCAAAGAATTCAGGGTTAATGTAATACATAGCATATCATCAAGCACTAGAAAATTTAGAATATGAGGCAATGTGCAGCCCTAAAGTGGTTATCCCAGACAAATTTTGTTTTGTGGAACCAAGTTCTTAGTGTTGCTGAAATTATCGCAGAAAAATAATGGTATCTGACAAAATAAGAAAATAGTGCTGGAGGCACATGGAGTGACATCTCAAGAAACACTGTCAAATGACTGAACCAGATGGTGGACCTCCATCCCCAACCTGCAATAAACACTCCTCTAAGTTTTTTGCTTCTTTATTTCTTGTTGTCATTGTTATTTGAGGGCAAGAATTAAATCCTAATTATTCTTAGATCCCCCAAACAAACTCTATAGACTCATAGAAATAGTTGATCAAGAAGCTCCTCTTCAATCGAACTGAAATGAATTTAATCGAATCAACTGAAAGTTCTTGCCAAAGGAAAGTAAGAGCCATTGCAAAGACCCTCACTCCTACTCATTTTCAAATTCTCTTTTGCTTCCATTATTTTCTATTCTTTCTTCTTTCACAGCCCCTGTTGCTGTTCTTCCTTGTCCTGTCCTACAACAGAGCAAACCCATCAAACATCTCCCCATCTTCTAACCTCTCTGTAGCGCGTGCTTTCCTCCTTCCCCCATGCACTTGCCAGCATGGTGAGATGCTCTGTGTTGCTAATCAGTGCCTAATTTCCTTTGTATCAAGAATAAAAAAATCCTTAATTGCCTCCTGCAATACCACTGACATAATCCTGACACTAACATATCACAGTGAACAGGAGGCCCATTAATAAACATGCAGTGCTATGAAGAATTTCACTGATCCCTCTCCAGGTCATTAAATCTATATATGTTTGATGGGCAATAAAAGAGAAATGTGGAATGACAATGGTAGCTGTAGGAGGCCACTGCTTTCCTAGTCTGCCTTAACTACAAGAAAAGACAAGAAATGATCCATGTATTTTTTTAATATGTATATATTCTACTCATAATTACTAATTTTGAGTGCCAATGCATATTTCACAGGCAACTGGTTCATAAATAAAACTCAGACTGAGACTTGAGCATTAAATTCCTCCAACTTCAGGGAGGGATATGGTATCCAGTTTGACTAAACAAGGAGGAGCAGTGCTTTAACCAGAAAGGTGTTTGTGTGGGGGTGACTTGGAGGGCAGGTGTTCATCAAAACACATTTCTGGTTGTCACCTCTTATGATACAAATAAAAGATGTTGCCTTACGTTGATAAGATATTAAGCAAAGTGAAATTCTAATTCCAGAAACAAATCATCAAGCCAATAAAGATAAAACAGGCTTACAAGTTTATTCTTTAAAGCTAAAAACAAAGGAATAATTCAAATCGTATGAGGCAGGACAAAATTACTTCAGACATTTTATTTCTATTTCTTACCTCACAGATAAAGTCAAACACAGACTATACATCATAAAATAGATCGCTTAAAATACTCAATGTCAAAAATCAGCAAACTCTATCATGCTCCTACAGTGGTGATCAGCGCTGAACCAAAGCAGACAAAAAAAATGCTGCAGTAAACCACTGACATTCAATGTTTGTGATTTCATATACTCTTCAACAAAAAATTATGTACAGTCATTTTTAATTTTTCTGAGACTGAATTTGAATCACACCCGTCACCTCCCCACACCACACACCCTGGGAATCTGAGAGGATGAAGTGAATCACAGAACTAGGGAATTTACTGGCCACTTGGCATTGGTTCATCTGCTCAGACCCGATGTTCTTGTCCTCTTCTCCTATTTATAGAAATTCTCAAAAAAATACCTTTTAAAAAGAAGACAACTTGTAGGGAAACAGTGTAGCTTGTATAAATCTGACCCTGAAGAGAAAACCAAATGACATAGGTAATAATGGAATGCTGAGTGGCCAGCAAATTGCAATTGTGATGGATTATGGTTAGTATGAATAAAGTCTAAATTATGGTTGAAGATTTTATAACATGAATGCATTCACCTTAGCCTTTACTTCAAATCCAAAAAGATGCAGCCTGAAGCCGGAACAAAGGGGATTTATCCAAATGGGAGAGTACGTGGGACAGCACACAGGCTCTGGAGCCAGATGGCCGGACTTGTTCCCAGCTCCATCACTTTTTTATTGAGAGGTCTACTGCAATACCTTGAGCATAACCTCTTTGACAAGAGGCTTCATGTAAAATCCCCTGACCTGGATTCACTCAACTCCTGATTCTAATTTCAAGGATTTTGTGGCAGACATTGTTGGTGCCTTTCCCATATCCCCTCAGCCCTTCCCTGGTGTCAGCAGTAATTTTGGTGGCCAGTTCCCATACGCAGACAGCTAAGCACCCCACCCGATGTCTGCAGTTTTCAATGATCCCTGGAACATTCTCAACCAGGAAATGCTGGCGAGGTAACAGACTCAGGAAAAATTCTCAACTAACATAGGACAGACTATCATGGATATCTATGCTAGCTGCCTCCCCCTTGGTGGGGCGATTCTGAGTGTGTTCTAAACCGTCTCTTAGAAAGTTCCCTGCAGGAGTAAAGGCTGATTGCCCAAAGTAGTAACATGTTCACTTAAACAGCCTGGACTGACTTTCCTTCATTGCCTCCCTCACTTCACTACTTCCTCACCACCTTTCCTAAATTCTCCCCCCCAAATAAAATACTTACACCCAGATTCTTGTCTGTGGTCTCCTTTTGGAGGAAATCAAACTAAGATACAACTGAAGTATGTAAGTCTCCCAGCTCTAAGAAATCCCATACTCTCTTTCTCCCTCACAGAGCAGTATTTTCAGTGAAAGGCTAATGGTCAAAGCAAGATTCTATAGTTCTCAAAAGGTGAGCTTTAAATCCACTATCATCTATGTGGCTAAGTTACATACTGGCACCTCTAGATACAAAGTATCCTTGCAGGGAGTCTAAACTGAACCTAACCAAAAGTTGCCATAAAATTTGTTTTTTATTGCCTCCTCTTCCAAAATGCGGCGCCTGTAAACAGTGATCTAAAAGTCCTATCCTTTCTGTATTGTATAAGTAAGGTCATGATGGATGTGAGTTGGAGTAACATGTGGAAAATGGGTGTGTGAACATTAGATATGTATTTTAGATGTAACCATTAGTCCTAGTATTTCATCTCTCTAAACCTGAAAATGACTGTCTCTAAAATGGGTAATAGTGGTACCCACCTGAAAAACTAATGTGAGGATTAAACATCATTATCCATGGCAGAATTGGAAATGTCTGACAAATAGAAAACTCTCAGTTGATGCTATCTATGTCATCACTATCATTATTATTAATATATTATATGATATATATTACATGTAATATTATAATTAAATTATTATAACATGGAGAAATTAGATTTGAGAAGATTGTTTAAATATTTCAGTTATTCCTACTACATTTTTTGGTAAGAAATGTTATACTGCTTCAATTCTAAGACATAGATCCCTTCACACCATAATGTTTCTAAAATCCAGATATAATCATACATTCAGTGTATATATTGGATAGGCTCAAATGTTTTTTATTTTCCTGAAAAGTTCTTTTTAAATTGATGGTTCATCTTACAGTCAATAGCACCTTCAAAATGAACATTAAAAAATTTTAATTAAAAAAATACAAGAAAAAATGAGCATCATGGTACATACTGTTAATGTTGAAATACTGGGGAACCCAAGAAAGTCTTGCAGTATATCATAGATAAATATAAAGTTCCTGTTGTTCTTGAGATATAATTGTGTCATCAACATCACAACTCCACAGGTCCTGACTGATGATTTAAACCAGAAAATTCACACTTCAAGAAACTTTCTGGGATATTAGCCTGTAGTTACACACCAATTTCAATAAATGTATTAATTTATAGCCCATTTATGGAAAAATGCTTATTTGGTATGTAAGCAGCTCATGTTCAAGTAAAATCTAGTGCCCACAATCTCCCTGTCAATAGCAAATAATGAGGTAGGATTCTTTTCCCTTTAGTACATTTTGAAAATCTTCAAAGCCATCATTGTCTTGTATCTGATTTATTTGACAACTGATGAGGAACCTAAGTAAATTACTTTAAAAACAAAGTGCATGGTTAATCAGTTAGACTCTAACAAAACTCAAGGATCTATGCTTACTTTGAAAAATCTTAAAGGAGTATGATACTTCATTAGTCACACCCATATTTCAAAAATAAACAACTTCAAACAATTGCTCCATCCCAAATATGCCTAAAGATATACATTGTTTATGTTTTAATTGTTTATTAAAATTTTTTTATATTTATGATACATATTTAAATGATGTTTAAAAGTTTGGGAGAACTGTCCCTAAAAATACCAGACTGAACACAACAACTAAGCCTGTGTAGCTCTCAGCTTCCTTGACTGAATATGAAGACTTTTACAATGCATGTCAATGAACAAGTGATAAGGAAAAGTAGGTGAGTCCTCCAGGGAAAGGAAAGCAATTGGAAGTGAAAAGTGCTAGAAATAGCATAAGTATAGTGTCAAACTCCAGCCATAAGAAAAATAAGGGAAGTATTACTGCCTTATTACAAGGATAGTTTCCAAGAAAACTCAGAGGGGCAAATAAGGAAATTCAAATTTGCTCCTTGCTTCAGCAGATATGACTAAAACACTGATCTCTAAAGACAAGCAAACTGATCCGACAAGATTTGACTTCTTCTGAATACATCGTAATAGTTTTCAACACCAAAGTAAACTTGAAACCAAACTGCCTGAGTTTGAATCCTGGCTATGCCACTTTCTAGCTGTGTGACCTTAGGAAAGTTACTCAGCTTCTCTGCATCTCAGTTTCTTCATCTGTAAAATTGATACAAACATATTATCTATCTCAGGGGGTTGAAATAGACTAAATAAGGCAATATGTTAGTACCTACATTAGTTCCTGACATAGTCAAAGCATTAAATGTTCTTATTGTTAAATAAATAGATGTTTTTGTTTCTTTAAGTTTTGCTTCAACTGGTACCTTCGTTCATATTTTATCAGCATTTATAAATCAGCAACCATTAATTCATATTTACTCTGTAAAATAATAAATAAATAATTATTTGGAAACATAATGCATATAGCATGGTCATATCTTGAAATATTAATCTAATTGTGTTCTGGGTCTTTCCCTCCCCTTTTCTCTTACTTGTAGGCAAGGAGCTACTTTTTCTCATCAAACACACTAAAGCAGAAAAAAGAGATTCAAATAAGCATTCAGAACAAGTACCAGAAGAAGATTCTGGATGGCATCCAGTGTACCTTCAAAAGGCTAGCTTGAGACTGGGCAGGAGGGAAAAGGAGAAAGAAGAAGGGTGTTTTAAATAGGTAATAAAGGTGGGACCAAAGGGATGAGAAGTCCAAAGTAGGAAGGAGATGGAGAACCTTCATCACAAGGGGGCAAAAAGCAAACAGGAAGGGCTTCTGAAGACAGGCTGCTCTCCAGTGTGGACCATCCCCTCATGGTTCATAAGGCCCCTGTCCTGGACCCCACACTTTAAAGCACCTTTCCCTGGCCCTCCTTCATCTGTGCTCCCCCAGCAGGGAAGGAAACCAAGAACTCAATGGGATACATCCATATGAAGCCTGGTCCCCTCCTCCTTTCAAGACCATATTCCAGGGACCCAGAGTCCCTAACTGTTTCCAGGACCTATACCAGCCTCTTCTCAGGTCCTGCTATTGGTGTGGTCAGGCCAAGACCCAAGAGGCGGTCTCAGGGAAGATGCTTGCATGGATATGGTCAGAGCTTGGACTTGAATACTGAGGTGTCAATAAGAGTAAACATGAAGCCCCTCACAATGCAGGATGGAGCTGGGAGTGGAGGGAGAGGCAGGGCCAGCTTCAGGCCAAGACTTGGTGCTCTGTCTTCTCAGGCTGCAGGGTGCTGGTGTGGAACTCCAAAGAGTATGAGATTCTAAATTAGCATCTGGCCTTCTAGGACATTTTGAAGGTGTATTCATCAAAATAATATGATAGAGGTGAATGGATAAAGTATCATATAATAATGTGTAAAATATTATTCAATCATAAAAAGGAAGGAAATCCTGCCATTTGCAACAATATGGATGAAACTTAAAGGTATTTTGGTAAATAAATAAGTCACAGAGAAAGATAAACACTGTATAATCTCACTTGTATATGGAATTTTAAAAAAACAAACTCATGGAAGCCGAGAGTAGACTGGTGGTTACCAGAGGCTAGGGGCTGGGGGAAATGAGACCCTAGTCAAAGGGTAAAAACTTCCCGTTATAAGAAGTGTAAGTTCTGGAGATGTAATGTACAGCACGGTAACTACAGTTAACAATATTGTACTGTATACCTGAAAGTTGGTAAGAGAGTAGATCTTAAGTGTTCTCACCATAACAACAATGTGGTAATTATGAGAGATGAAGGATGTATTAACTAACCTTACTGTGGTAAACATATTCTTTATATGTATTAAATCATCACATTGTACACCTTAAATTTACATACTGTGTATGTCAATAAAGTTAGGGAAAAAAGATAATATGATAGAATATATTTTATTTACTATTTATCCAACTTGATTTATAACTTTGAAATATTTAGACTTATGGTATATGGGCCTCCACATATGTTCTTTCTCTGGGTCCCACAAATGTTAGTTCCATAACCTAGGGGTAGAGAAGAGATAGCCCTGACACTGTCATATGCATATTCCCAGAAAACCGATGAGGTTTCCACAACCTAATCAAAGGGGTCAGTTCACTGGACTATCATCCCCAACAGGCAAATATCATATATATTTTATTCATTGCTAGACACTAAAGGTTGGCAAAATACAGCCCACAAGCCAAATCCAGCCTGCTGCCTGTTTTTTGCATGGCCCATGAACTAAGGATTTTTATATTTTTAAATGGTTGAAAAAAGTCAAAAGAATTATATTTCATAACAACTGAAAATTACATGGAATTCAAATTTCAGTGTCCATAAATAAAGTTTATAAGCCACACTTACTTATTTACATATCAGCCATGATTGCTATTATGGTATAATGGCAGAGTTGAGTAATTCTGACCAGAGATCTTATGACCCACAAACATAGATTATTTAGTCTGGCCCTTCCTAGGAAAATTTACAGACTTCTTTAATATACCCAATGTCTTTTAGAATATCTGGTATACAATAGGTGTTCAAAAAATATTTGTTAAATAAGGCAATAAAAGGCTGAATGAATGTCACCTAGTAACAATTCATCTGAATCACTGCCTAATGTCAGAACTATAGCCTCTTCTTAGAGAGCAGGGATACATTATCATAGAGTAGAATTAAATGTCATAACCACATGTTATAAATGATACACATATTGAAATAGAAATTTGATTGAAATAGTTATTTGGTACACTTGAAAATACAGGAGATGTCTCCAAGATGCCTCACAGTATAGCAAAACTTTGATAAATTTACCAAGGTTCAGGGCTCAGTGATTTAATGAAGGTTGCAGATTCAAACTTTGCTTGTACTAAAGGATGGTTACAAAAAAAACTATCTCTATTGGGACTTAGGAAATAAGAATGTGCAATCATTAATTTACATCACAAAATATAACTGTTACCCCCACCACAATACTATTATATTCTCTCTCTACTGGAAGGCATTCCTGGAAAAACAAGTTATAAACAAGATATTAGCTAATTAAATGTATTAGTGGCATAAGGCTGGATTGTTGTTTTATCTTTCCACAAGAGGCAGAGGTTGTTCTGTGTGACCTAAGCTTTCTTTTCCCCTCAATGCTTAGATAAAAATTATGGATTCTCATACATGCTCTACCTTAGTATATTCCCCTTATTTATGCTTATTAACTGTTGTCTGAAAAATTCTTTATCACTCCTTCAGTTCTGAATGATAACTTTGCCAGGTAGAGTATTCTTATTTGTAGGTTTTCTCCTTTCAGCACTTTGAATATATATCATGCCTCTCCCTTATGTCATGCAAAGTGTCTGCTGAAAAACCTGATAGCTTTATGGGAATTCCCTTTTACATAACTAGCTACTTTCTCTTGCTGCCTTAAGATTCTCTCTTTATATTTACTTTTTGACATTTTAATTATTATGTGTCTTGGTGTGGGTACATCTTGTTTGGGGCTGTTTTCCTGGGCCTGGATGGCCATTTCCTTCCCCAGGCTACGGACAAGCTCATCTGCTCTTTCTTCAAATAAGTTTTCTACCTCTTTCTCTCCCTCTTCTCTTTCTGGGAACCCTATAATATGAATTTTAGTATGCTTGGTATTTTCCCAGAGGTCCCTTACCCTATTCCTTTTTTTAATCTTTTTTGTTTTTGCCCTTCAGCTTGGATGATTTCTACTACCCTGTCTTCCAAAGTGCTGATTCATTCTTCTGCATCCCCTGATCTGCTGTTGACTCACTCTGGCATATTTTTCATTTTAATTATTGCATTCTTCATCTCTGGTTCTTTTTTATATTTTCTATCCCTTTGTTGAAATTCTCACTATATTCATCCATTCTTCTCCCAAGTTCAGTGACCATTTTATGACCATTACTTTGAACTCTTTTATCAGTTAGACTGGTTCTCTCTATTGCATTTAGTTCTTCTTCTTGAGTTTTGTCTAGTTCTTTCATTTGGAACATATTCCTCTGTCTCCTCACTTTGTCTGATTCTCTGTGTTTGTTAATGTGTATTAAGCAGGTCAGTTACATCTCCTGGTCTTGAAGGTAGTGGCTTCTTGTAGAAGGCATCCTGTGAGTTAGAAGCACAATCCCCCCAGTCACCAGGAACTCTAGGAGAACCAGGAACTCCAGGGTGACCCCTGTGTGGGCTGCATATACCCTTCTGTCATGACTGGGCTATGACTGATGTGGGCACATTGGTAGGCATGGCTGTCCACTGACCCAGCTAGCTGTTATGAGCAGTGCAACTACTGAGGGCACTCTGGTGAGTAGGACAGGTTCACAGTGTGGCTGGCTGACAGACCTGGCGGTGGCTGTTGCAGGCATATTGAAGGGCAAAGTAGCCCCTCGGGGGTAGGAATTGCTTTGAAGGGGGTCGGGGTGGGGGACAATCTTAGCCAAGGCTGCCTACCGGTTGTGGTATGGTGGTAGCTGCTGTGGGGAGGGGGCAACTACCAGGGTGAGTAGCTTCAGTGGGATGGGTCTACAAATGAATTCCAATGCAAGGTGAGTGGTGCTCCAAGACAGATGGAGAGTGCCAGGAACTGGTGCCCACCAGCACTGGGCCAGCTGTGCTTACAGAGGGCAAGAAAAATGGCATCTGCCAACATTTATGTTCCCAGAGAAAGTTTTTACAGATCCTTGCCCCTCCAGCACATGCTTAAATTAGTCAGTAAATCTCCTTCATGAATAACCTGGGCACTTTTCAAATTGCTGCCTCTGTGCCAGGTCTCTTAGTGAGTGATACTGTGTAGGCAGGCCCTTTAAGAGCAGAATCTGTGTTTCCTATAGCTTGCCAGCTCTCTCACTGTTAACCCTGATGTCACAGGGACACTCTTCCTGGTGCAGATGTTCAGGTTGGGCGGTACCTGATGTGGAGCTTGAAACCCTCATTCCTTAGGGAGGAGCTCTGCACCTGTGAAATCCCTTCCACTGTGGGTCACTTCACGGAGGATTTGGGTCCCAACCAGACTGTGTCTCGACCCTCTTGATGTGGCTTTTTCTTCATATTTTTAGCTGTGGGAAAGCTGTTCTGCTTCAGGCCATCCTCAGAGACTTGCCTTCTATGCGTTTGCAGCTTTGGTGTGTCCATGGAAGGAGGTAAGCTCAGGACCCTCCTACTCTTCCATCTTCCCATCTATCTCTGCCTGAGAGTCATTTTGATTTGACTTTACCTATCTCTGCTATAATTTGTTATGTCTGTGTTGATTTTATAGATTAATATGGGAGTTCCAGCAAAAGAATTAGATAAATAACTCACTACACTGCCTCCTATACTGTCAAACATGTATGTAATACACATACACACATTGCACATGTATGTATATTTACATATGACACATTCACCATATGTTCATATATATAGAAGGAGAGAGAGTAAGAGAGAGAGAGAACAAAACTGTACTAATTTTTAACTGTTCTGGATATACATCTAGAAGAACATTTTTTTACATTTGGTACTGAGGCTTTCCAGTGGTTAATACTGGATTTATATAAAGTTATAACAACTAACTTTCAGATGGAAAAAATTTTAGCCACCATAAATGGTGTGTGAATAATTATAAAAAGCCATAAATGTTTTTATAAGTAGCAAATTGCAGTAAGAATACTAAATGATGATAAAATCATTGTAGGAGAAGCCAAGGCATTTAAGCAATTATTTAACTGCACTGATGAGCTAAGTGTAACTCCATATTTAAAAGCAGCCAACATGAAAAATAATTCTAAATAACTTTACTCTAAATATTTCCCATGCTTTCTATGTGCCACACATTTTATGTATATTGCCTTTCATTTAATAACAGCTCTATGATATAAAAGCCACTATTTTCTTCATAGTTCCTGGTAAGAAAACTGAGGTTACATTGTGAAATGATTATGTTTCAAGTGCTTGATTCAGACTATCTCAGTTTAAATTACAGCTCCACTATCTACTAACTGTGTCATATTAAGCAAGTTATTTATCCTCTCTGTGCTCCAAGTTTCTCCTTGCTGAAGTATCTGTAACTGTCTCATTGCATTGTTGTTAAAGATAAGATTAGACAAAAAGATAAAATGGTAAAATAATTAGTAGAACATCTGGCACATAATACGTACTCAGGAGACATCTGATATTATTAGACAAGTTAGGTCACATTAATGAGGTCATAGAACCTGTAAGTTTCAGGGACAAGACTAGGACCTGGGCTCACTTCATTCAAACTCCCATTCTCTTAATCTCTATGCTCTAAGGTATTTGTTTACTGAACTGATGACATTACAGTAAGTGATTTCTAAGACACCTTAAAGTCTGTTCTTCAAAGATCTCAAGATGGTTTTCAGTTTTTTTCCCACTAGGAGAAATCCAAAGCAGCATGATCAACACTTTCAAGGAACTGATGTCTATTGAACCTGACATGATACAATTGGATGAGGAAGATGTTATGGAACTTGAATTGTTACTAAAATAGAACAGTATGTGGGTTTGTAAGTAGTTCATGTGCAGTAGAGAGGCTGTGTTGGATAAAGATAAACTAGAAAAATGTACTGTATTATGTATGGAAAAAGAATCAAAAGCGCAGAGTCCTATTAGATCCTAGGCAATGCGCACATACCCCTGTTTAATTCTCCCTACATTATGAGGTAGGTATTATCCCCATTTTCTGTTGCAGGGACCAAGGCTGAAAGACAGTCAGTTACTTGTCAGAGGTCATACAGCAAACAAGTGCAGAACTGGCCTTGGGACCTCAGCCTGTTGGGCCCTTCCCACAGCACTGTGCTGTTTGGTTGGGTGAACGTTACTGCCCATGTGGCATCACGGGAGGGAGACCAGCATCCTGCTCACTAACCGGCACAGGAGGCTTCAATCTTGGGAACAAAAGCCCTCCCTGAGTCCCTCCCTCCCCAGGGAGTTCTGCACTCCATTAGTTTTTCATTTGCCAGAAGCATCATTTTTTAAATATTTTCTCTTTCTTTCTCAGGGGAATATCAATCTATATAGATTTATTATTAATTCCCTAGTAACATGCTTAGCTGCTCAAAATTTTTTAGTGTTGCTTGTAAAAGAAGGCCTGTTCTTGAAATTTCAGGGACTTCGATCACTCTGGGATGAAATACCATCTTGAGAAACATAAGGATAAGAGGGAAGTACAAGACAGAGTAACTCCCTACCCCTCCCACCCTAGCTGCCCCTTCTCTGGAACAAGCAACAGCTGCTTATTGGAGGCTTTCTTCCCTTCAGACTTATCCTATGCTGTTTCTCAACAGTCCTTTCCTTCTGAGGAATTTCAAACTTACACTGAGACTTTTTTAAAAATCAAAGAGCAGACACTGCAAAAGGTACAAAAGGTCTCCCAGCTTGAGATGCCTGACTGTACTCCGCCCAGGAGAGTGAACTGCCTTACACGTGAGGGGCCCAGGCAGCAGGGGATCATCATGGGCACCGTCGGAGGCAGGGACAGGAGCTGAGAGGCAGTGCCACACTGACAGTCCGAAGTCAGGAAAGGACCACACATAGCAGTAGTTGATTAAAATCTTTTGCCCCTTCTCCGTAATTCTCCACCCTTCCCCCAGCACTCTCCTAACCCCACACACCATTCATGGGCCCGAAGTGCCAGACTAAGTCAAGAACCAGGAGTGGAAAAGCGGACCACGGCTCCTGCCCTATGCATGTCCCACCAGAGGTCAGGCCATGGAAACAAACAATGAGTCAGAGGAGTGTGCAACTAAATTAGTGTGAACTGTGTATTTTTATACCTTAAAGTGACTGGAAAGTTATGGAATCCTCCCTAAAAGTCACTAATGAGTGGAAAAGGGAGAATCAACAAATATAAAGAAGGTACTAACTGGAGAAAAAACAAAATTCTTGAATCCCACTAAATTCAGGCAGTTTAATTCACTAATGGGATAATTATATAATTTACAAAATTATCAGTGTGTTCATCTGCCTAATATTCTTGTCTCCCATCAGACTATTAGCTCCATGAGGGCAGAGATTGTTTCCCCAGGAGCAATTCAGCACTGACACATAGTGTGCCTCTCATTAATATTCATTAAGTAAATAAGTGAATGGTCACATAAGTTAATTCTCTTGAATTTTAAAATTCTTTGGATTTCATCTCTACTGCCACCAACATTCCGTCTCCACCCTTATTAGTCACCAGTAGATAAGAGCTTATAAGAGCTATGAAGCCAGCATCCATGCTTCCTTCACTATTCTACCCCAGCATCTAACACAGAATATAGCACTTTGTATGTTCTCAGTAGGTATCTGTTACTTGAATGGATGAAAGTAAGGTGTATTTATCAAGACGAGCTAACTGCTATAAAAACTTTAGTATCGCAGTGCCTTAGAACACTTAACATGTGTATGTCACATACCCACAGTTCAGTGTGGGACAGTAGGGAGCTGTGCTCTGCAAAATTATCAGATACCAGGATCTTTTCATCTAGTGTTTCCACATCCTCCAGGGCTACCAATTCCTCCATTGAATCTTCTGTATTCCAACAGTAATTGAAGAAAGAGGGAGACAGTAAGGATGATATCCAGGGAGATTTTAGGATCCAGGTCTAGAGTGATGCCCATTGCTTCCTCTCAACATTCCACTAGCCAGAACTCATATGGCTCCCACATACCTTTACAGGAAACCGGAAAATGCAATGCTACTGTGTCCCCAAAAGGAAGAGGGGAGCCTCTAACCAGACTCTCTCACTTTAACAGGTCAGTCTGTATCTGTTCAATGACTAAATGACCAGCATTAGGAATTGGGCAGACAGTTGTCATCCTGCAATGGCAGGCAAAGTTTATGAGCCAGGAAAGGGTGGGAAAAGGAGGGAACACACAAGGTAGAAGAAACCAAAACCCAAAATAAGAAACCAGGACCAAAACACAGCTCTAAAGACTGTGGCCAAAACTATAGCTAAATATCATCCAATGTCAAGCAAACCAACGGCAACAAAGGTGGCTAAGTTACACCTACCTATGTTGAAGTCTGCCATATTCTAGGAATCGAATAAGCCTTGGTGAGAGGGGTCTGCTCCTCCACCCTCACCCTATGTAATCACCCCACAGAGCTGCCCTTGACAGGACAATGACAAGACCATTCTCCCCCTCACTTTAAGGTTTCCCTTTTCAGCACATTTTCCTCCTGCCAAGCACAGTAATTAATGCTTCTTTGTGGGCTTAATTGTAAATTTGTTTTGATTAATTAGCCTCAGAGCTGACTTGGCAGTTATTGAGACACTGGAGAGGGTTCTGGATTTATTTAGTGTTCAGATCCTTGTACTCTCTGGGATTCCTCTCTTTGTCAGCAGCAAAACTTCAAGTTCACAACTGGCTATGTTAGGAAATGCTTTATGTGTCTAATTAACTATTTGTCACTTTGAGGTAAGTACAAAGATAAAATCTCACCATCCTGCATAAGGTGATGGATGTGTATCTTTTTATAGTGCCATGGACCAGGGAACTCAAAAATCAATTTCTAGACTTGGGAACAATGACAAAATTGCCTAATATATTAATCTGTGCTGTGATACATTACTCATGATGTAACCTTCCAAATAGTTTCTCAAAATCTTAAACCTCCTTCCCCCGACTGAAGTTTACTTCGGTCTCTACCTCTAGAAATCAATGTGAAAACTGAAGCTGGTAATATTCATCCCAGCAGAGCAGAGCTGAGAGTGACCATGTGGCTGGTGGGAAGAGAGTCCAACAAGAGACTGAAGAACTGGAATCAAATATTATCCCTGCCACTTACTAACTGATGAGTGACATCCAACTGGAAGGAGGATAAGTAAAACAGAGCATGTTTTAGCCCATAAAACTAAAAAATCCAAGGATTGGTCTTCAGACACAGCCAAACCCAGGAGAGTGAACTGTACTGCCAGGGCTCCGTGTGCATCTCTCTCTCCTGTGCTGGGCCTTACTTTGCTTTCTATATTGGCTTTATTCTGCAGACACTGTGTTTGAGGTGGTTTGGGCAGATAGCCAATGGCAGTTCCAGGTATCTACGGGCCTTACAACTCTCAGTCCCATTAAGATAGAGAGTCTCACTCTCTGGACATCCTTGATGAGGGATGGATGATGGGTCAGGAGCCCACTCCTGAACAAACCCCTGGAGCAAAGGGATCAAATGATCTGAATCATGCAGGCTGTGTGTTATAGCCCTTCCTTTGGTAAGATAGGGAAGGGATCAAAAACACAGCATTAGAATCATCATACTCACATGCAATAGGGAAAAAGATCTAAGAAATGAAAGATCAGGGGCTAGTACCAGATGCAAAGGAAAGGTAGGAGAGAAACAAAAATACCAGACATTTTCTGCATCACTTGTGTAATCCAATCACTTATACTACCTGAAAAATAGGCATAAGAATGTTACTATCCACTTTATGTGGAAGTACAAAGATAAAGCACAAAGAAATGCCTCAAAAACAGACTTTGAAGATAAAATATTTGTTAGATGCTTTAAAATAAATTAATTACATCTCTTGTACACTGCTATTGAAAGTATAAATTTGCAGTGACACTTTGGAAAGCAATATGGCATTGTCTTTTAATACTGAGTATTCATAAGCCCTCAGTCCAAGAACTTCACTTCTCAGTAGCAGAGACAGAGTGACCACAAACATGCCATCTTCTCCCCTACAGTTCTCAATCCCTCTCTCTGGAAGTAGTTTTGGCCAAATGGCTACTTCAAGTGAAGGAGATATAGGCAGACGTCATTGGCCACCTTGCAGATAAAGCACTGCAAAGCCCTGCGCAGGGCTGCACTGTCCTTCTCCTCCCATAGACGAGGGAGGCCTCGGGCTCCTGAACACACACATCTAATGATAATGTAGCCTCAGTCAGTCTGCGTCTCTAAGACTCCCCCACCAGAAATCAACCTTTGTTATGTCCAGCCATCTATGTCTGGGATTAATTTGTTATCCCAGCATATGTTTATCCTGTCTGATACAGTCCTCAAGAGAAACTTTTGCACATGTACAAGATGATTGGAGCAGCATTGTTCACAATAGTAAAAACGCTTATGCAACCTAAATGCCCATTGCAAATATGCTAGATGGAAAGAAAAGACAGTATTTACAGTAAAATATTACACAGCAACAAAATGTGTTGCTACAAGCAACATGTATGAATTTTTATAACACAATGTCAAGCTAAAAAAGCAAGTCCCAGAAGACAACATATAGTTTAATGCCCTTTTTTAATGTTTAAAAAGAAGTGAAGGAAAATATATCACTTAGGTATATGGATATATGTGACTATCTTTAAAGCAAGAAAATGATCATCACAAGCATCAGTATAGTGATTACTTTGGGAAGTGATGTAGGCTGTGGGAGGTGGAAGAACATACAGGCAGATGCATTTATTGATGATTTCAAAGGTCTGAATATTTGTATCCACCTGAAGTCACACTGGCTTGGTTTGGTTTGATCTTAGGGGGATAAAGATGATATCTGAAGCATTAGTCTAGAAGCCACAGAATCAAGGGAACTAATTTCTTCACCTTTCTGTTTTTAAACTTTTCTCCTCGCTGTAAATGGGGCAGTCATTGGCAAAACTCAGAAGTGATGGAGCTTGTCTTTGTCTAACCAATCTCCTAAATGTGTGCCCTTTTCCTTAACCCCTTACTTTAGGAAATGCTTTATCTTCATATTCTCTCCAGTCTCTCATTTACCAAAATGTGGTTCTAACAACAAGCCTGAATTCTTTCTTCTCTCCAGTCTCTAAACACTCTCCCAGGGAAGTCTCAACAAATATGGCTTCAACAGTCTCTATAGGCTGATAAACCCCAAATTAACACAAATTCTTCCTGAGCTACAGAATGGTAACTCTGTTCATTTGTCATCACTATTTGGTGTCTGGCCAGCATCTTTAATTTCTAACTTTGCAAAATTTCTATTCTTCCCCCTACTTCCCCTTTTTGATTTGTGTTACCACTAGTTACCCAGTTTCCAGAACCATGGTTCTAGAGTTACTCCTGGACAATTTCCTGTTTTTAGATTCCCGGGACAATGTTATTACCTTACCCGTGGCACACCAGCAGTGTGGTCAAGGCAAAAATGAATGGCTGGAGATCTGAAGACCATCCTGAAGACACGTGAATCACTCCCAGGAAGCCCCATAAATAATGGACGGGAGGCGAGGAAGAGACACGGGGTTCTAATGTTTATTGGGTAGAACTGTGAACCAGGAGAACTTAAGACACTCAATTTTACTAAAAGACTGGTAAGACCTAGAAACAGTCAAAGTACATATTTTGAATGTCTGTTTCTTCCATTATATTATGAACCTCTAGAAATTATGGGCTATATTTTATTAATCTTCAATTCCTCAGTGCCTATGATGGTAACTCAGTAGATAGTAATATTATTTAAGTGACTATTTAAATGATTACCCAATATAACGTAAATTTGTCAGAGCCATTTCCATTTGCATGATTGAGAAAATGGGGTGGCAAAGCAAGCCTTCCTCTGCGTCCCCTATCACAGGAGCCACTCTGCTGCCAGCCCACCCATCAGTCTGTTCCCGGTGGGGGGAGCCACTCAGGGCAGGGCTTCCTGACTGCTTGTCGGCAGGTCATCTTGCCTTGTGCTTAATGTGTCTTCTAGCTCCTCATAAATAAGCACACAGCTTCAGATGGGGAGAGGCAAGAGTTCAGGAACAAATAGTTTGATATGTCTTGGAAACATTTGCTTCAAGGGATTTGGCAGCACAATTTGTAATAATTTTGTCTTTGTTCTTTTTGAAACATCAACAAATAATATCATAAGAAGAAGTACAATACCTTCACAGAATGTAATTGAGAAGAAATAAAGATGATGTTATTTCTACTAACACAAATATTTACCAGTCTGGCTAAACTTTATGGAAATCATGATGAATGGGGGCCCTATGGTCAGGGGAGCATTGTATATTTGTTGTATATCCTCTGGAAACAGACTATCTTCTCTGATAATTTTACTGGTGTTTTTTAAAGCATGTTCACTTACCTTGCGGGAGTCCACATTTTTGTCAGTCATTTCTTTTATAAGAACCAATGTTGGATGTTCATTGTGGTGACACTTGTAAAGCCTCCCAGGGGAATATAATGAGGCCCGCAGTCAATCAATAAATAATGTTGACCTGAAAAGAACAGTGAAAGTACAACTTCCACCCACTAGTCACTGCTGACTGTTAACTGCTTTACAAATGCCATGAAAAGAACACTGTGTTCGTGGCGACCCAGCAGCTGAACTCTGATGATGAAGTTTTTATTTTCATCTCGGAAGGGGGAAGTGGATGTGCATTCTCACACCTACCATAGCTAATAATAAGTAAATCTGGCATTTCCTGATAATACAAGCTTATAAAACAGCTGTCATCCAAGACCTTAAAAAAGCCTAAAATCAAGCAAGTATTATCAGCATTTGAAGATAAGAAAATCCCAAAAGATTACTGACTAAAGCAAAAACAGTGCAAGGGAACCGACTCCCAGTCTGTTGCTCTCATCATGCAGCCCTCTTCTGCGTGGGGCCTGAAGCCTGGCCGTGGGTTCTCAAAAGCCTCCAGTAGATCACTGAAGTCCAGGGAATGTTCCCAAGTGCAGGTGTGGTAAATTGAACATCTTGCAACTTACAAGGTTCTATTATTAGTCTCATTAATTAGTTTAAAGCATTTCTTACAAAACAATTCTCAAAACACATGAAAATTAAGGATTTTCCCCTTGTTTCATAATCTCATAAATTAAGACATTAAAAACAAATCATAATCAAAATGAAGGTGCCACATTTTCACTTACAACTCAATAGAAAATAAAGCTACCAGTTGTACAGAGTGAGGGTGAGTTCAAAGAACTGAAGGTGCAAAGGCCATCCACAAACCGTCCCTTCATGGCGCAGAGCATTCTGAATTAAGTAGCACAAAAACAACAGGAGTAAATTGCCTAAAACAAGTACAGCACTCAAAAACCATAAGCTACAATAACTGAAACATTTTCCTTTCATCTTTATGCTGCTGCATGTGCTCTTCCTTAAATTCTGACCACATTTCCTCTCTTCTTCATCATTTTAATTTAACTTCCAAAAGACTCAACACAAGTATCAACTCTTTCCTGAGACTATGCCTGCTCTCTCGTATTCTGCTCCATTCCTCCAGGATGGAATATAGCTCCCCTCTGTGCTCCATGACCCTCTTCACTTCTCACTGTCAACCACCTTTCTTTCTGTGCTTAAATGGCCTCTCTGGTTAGATTGAGCTCCAAGGAAGCAAGGAAAGTGTCTCCATTTTGTCAGGGTAGGTGTCTCACTTGAGGGTTTCAGCCCCAGGCAAGTTCACTCTAGGTTTGGTAAGACCAAAAAATGGCAATGGAACACTGGAATGAAAGGGTTTATAACCAGCTTCATAATCTAGGTAGCAGGTGAAGTGCTAGAATGCTGTCTGCCTCGGCAAGTCTACCACAGCAAGCCAATCTCTGCCTCGGGCCACTCTGTGCCTCTCAGCCCAAGCGCTGGGCAGAGTTATTTATATAGAGTCAGTAATAACACACTGCCAACACATGTGCAAGCCTGGCCTGCGAGCATTGCACATGTGCAGTGGGCAAGCAGACCTGGGTCAGGTGAGAATCCTGGCCATCAGACCCATTTCTATACAGTAAGAAAGGAACCTGTGCCTATTTCTCATCTCCTGTGATCTAGATATATAGAAAACTTTAGGAGAGGCAGAGCCAACATGGCGGCGTGAGTAGAGCAGTGGAAATCTCCTCCCAAAAACCACATATATCTATGAAAATATAACAAAGATAACTCTTCCTAGAATAAAGACCAGAGGACACAGGACAACATCCAGACCACATCCACACCTGTGAGAACCCAGCGCCTCGCAAAGGGGGTAAGATACAAGCCCCAGACCGGCGGGACCCAAGCGCCTCTCCCCCCAGCTCCCGGTGGGAGGAGAGGAGTAGGAGCAGAGAGGGACAGGGAGCCCAGGACTGCTGAACACCCAGCCCCAGCCATTGGGCCAGATCACAGACACAGTGCATGCGTGGGATCCTGGATACTAGGGAAACAGCAGCAAGACCGGTGAGCGGGAACCGGAGGCCGGCGCCGGAGAACAAAAAAGCAAGCGGACATTTTTTTTGTTGTCGTTGTTGTTGTTCTGTTGCAGTGAGTGCTTTTTGGAAGTCTTAAAGGGGCAGGGCAGGACACATAGTCCAGAGGTAGAGAATCTGGGAATCTCTGGGCACTCTAACCCCCTGGGCAGCAGGGAGCACGGAGGCCCCTTATGGGGATAAATAGCCTCCGGGCCAATCCCCCTCCAATGCGACTCCACCATTTTGAAGCTGAAGCCTGAGCCAGGCCAGACCCACAGCAACAGCGGAGATAAACTCCATAGTAGCCAGGTAGGAAGCAGAAGCTCTGTCTGTGCACAGCTACCCAGCACAAGCCACTAGAGGTCGCTGTTCTCCCAGGAGAGGAAGGCCACAAACCAACAAGAAGGGATGCTCTTCCAGCGGTCACTTGTCCCAGCTCTGCAAACTATTTCTATTACCATGAAAAGGCAAAATTACAGGCAAACCAAGATTACAGAGGCAACACCAGAGAAGGAGACAAACCTAACCAGTCTTCCTGAAAAAGAATTCAAAATAAAAATCATAAACTTGCTGACAGAGATGCAGAGAAATATACAAGAGAAATGGGATGAAGTCCAGAGGGAGATCACAGATGCCAGGAAGGAGATTACAGAAGTGAAACAAACTCTGGAAGGATTTATAAGCAGAATGGATAAGATGCAAGAGGCCATTGATGGAATAGAGACCAGTAAACAGGAACGCATAGAAGCTGCAATAGAGAGAGATAAAAGGATCTCCAGGAATGAAACAATATTAAGAGAACTGTGTGACCAATCCAAAAGGACCAATATCCATATTATAGGGGTACCAGAGGAAGAAGAAAGAGGAAAAGGGATAGAAAGTATCTTTGAAGAAATAATTGCTGAAAACTTCCCCAAACTGGGGGAGGAAATAATTGAACAGACCACGGAAATACACAGAACCCGCAACAGAAAGGATCCAAGGAGGACAACACCAAGACACATAATAATTAAAATGGTAAAGATAAAGGACAAGGAAAGAGTTTTAAAGGCAACTAGAGAGAAAAAGGTCACCTACAAAGGAAAACCCATCAGGTTATCATCAGACTTCTTGACAGAAACCCGATAGGCCAGAAGAGAATGGCATGATATAGTTAATGCAATGAAACAGAAGGGCCTTGAACCAAGGATACTGTATTCAGCACGATTATCATTTAAATATGATGGCAGGATTAAACAATTCCCAGACAAGCAAAACCTGAGGGAATTTGCTTCCTTCCCACAAACCACCTCTACAGGGCATCCTACAGGGACTGCTCTAGATGGGAGCACCCCTAAAAAGAGCACAGAACAAAACACCTAACATATGAAGAATGAACGAGGAGAAATAAGAAGGGAGAGAAGAAAAGAATCTCCAGACAGTGTATATAACAGCTCAATAAGCGAGCTAAGTTAGACAGTAAGATACCAAAGAGGCTAACCTTGAAACTTTGGTAACCACGAATTTAAAGTGTGCAATGGCAATAAGTACATATCTTTTAATAGTCACCCTAAATGTAAATGGACTGAATGC
Source organism: Manis javanica (assembly GCF_040802235.1). Classification (NCBI taxonomy): domain Eukaryota; kingdom Metazoa; phylum Chordata; class Mammalia; order Pholidota; family Manidae; genus Manis; species Manis javanica. Next base: position 119,635,653 of record NC_133160.1, on the reverse strand, counting down.
ACCAATCAAAAGACACAGAGTAATAGAATGGATAAAAAAGCAAGACCCATCTATATGCTGCTTACAAGAAACTCACCTCAAACCGAAAGACATGCACAGACTAAAAGTCAAGGGATGGAAAAACATATTTCAGGCAAACAACAGCAAGAAGAAAGCAGGGGTTGCAGTACTAATATCAGACAAAATAGACTTCAAAACAAAGAAAGCAACAAGAGATAAAGAAGGACACTACATAATGATAAACGGCTCAGTCCAACAAGAGGATATAACCATTCTAAATATATATGCACCCAACACAGGAGCACCAGCATATGTGAAACAAATACTGACAGAATTAAAGGGGTAAATAGACTGCAATGCATTCATTATAGGACACTTCAACACACCACTTACCCCAAAGGATAGATCCACTGGGCAGAAAATAAGTAAGGACACGGAGGCACTGAACAACACAGAACAGATGGACCTAATAGACATCTATAGAACTCTACATCCAAAAGCACCAGGATATACACTCTTCTCAAGTGCACATAGAATATTCTCCAGAATAGACCACATACTAGCCCACAAAAAGAGCCTCAGTAAATTCCAAAATATTGAAATTCGACCAACTAATTTTTCAGACCACAAAGGTATAAAACTAGAAATAAATTCTACAAAGAAAACAAAAAGGCTCACAAACACATGGAGGCTCAACAACATGCTCCTAAATAATCAATGGGTCAACGAACAAATTAAAATAGAGATCAACAAATATAGAGAAACAAATGACAACAACAACACAAAGCCCCAACTTCTGTGGGACGCAGCAAAAGCAGTCTTAAGAGGAAAGTATATAGCAATCCAGGCACACTTGAAGAAGGAAGAACAATTCCAAATGAATAGTCTAACATCACAATTATTGAAACTGGAAAAAGAAGGACAAATGAGGCCTAAAATCAGCAGAAGGAGGGACATAATAAGGATTAGAGAAGAAATAAACAAAATTGAGAAGAATAAAACAATAGCAAAAAACAATGAAACCAAGAGCTCGTTCTTTGAGAAAATAAACAAAATAGATAAGCCTCTAGTCAAACTTATTAAGAGAAAAAGAAAATCAACACAAATCAACAGAATCAGAAATAAGAATGGAAAAATCATGACAAGACTCCACAGAAATACAAAGAATTATTAAAGACTACTATGAAAACCTATATGCCAACAAGCTGGAAAACCTAGAAGAAATGGACAACTTCCTAGAAAAATACAACCTTCCAAGACTGACCAAGGAAGAAACACAAAAGTTAAACCAATTACGAGCAAAGAAATTGAAGCAGTAATCAAAAAATTACCCAAGAACAAAACCCCCGGGCCAGATGGATTTACCTCGGAATTTTAACAGACACACAGAGAAGACATAATACCATTCTCCTTAAAGTTTTCCAAAAAATAGAAGAGGGAATATTCACAAACTCATTCTATGAAGCCAACATCACCCTAATACCAAAACCAGGCAAAGACCCCACTGAAAAAGAAAATTACAGACCAATATCCCTGATGAATGTAGATGCAAAAATACTCAATAAAATATTAGCAAACTGAATTCAAAAGTATATCAAAAGGATCATACACCATGACCAAGTGGGGTTCATCCCAGGGATGCAAGGATGGTACAACATTCGAAAATCCATCAACATCATCCACCACATCAACAAAAAGAAAGACAAAAACCACATGATCATCTCCATAGATGCTGAAAAAGCATTTGACAAAATTAAACATCCATTCATGATAAAAACTCTCAGCAAAATGGGAATAGAGGGCAAGTACCTCAACATAATAAAGGCTATATATGATAAACCCACAGCCAGCACTATACTGAACAGCGAGAAGCTGAAAGCTTTTCCTCTGAGATTGGGAACCAGACAGGGATGCCCACTCTCCCCACTGTTATTTAACATAGTACTGGAGGTCCTAGCCACGGCAATCAGACAAAACAAAGAAATACAAGGAATCCAGATTGGTAAAGAAGAAGTTAAACTGTCACTATTTGCAGATGACATGATATTGTACATAAAAAACCCTAAAGACTCCACCCCAAAACTACTAGAACTGATATCGGAATACAGCAAAGTTGCAGGATACAAAGTTAACACACAGAAAGCTGTAGCCTTCCTATACACTAACAATGAACCAACAGAAAGAGAAATCAGGAAAACAACTCCATTCACAATTGCATCAAAAAGAATAAAATACCTAGGAATAAACCTAACCAAAGAAGTGAAAGGCTTATACTCTGAAAACTACAAGTCACTCTTAAGAGAAATTAAAGGGGACACTAATAAATGGAAACTCATCCCTTGCTCGTGGCTAGGAAGGATTAATATCATCAAAATGGCCATCCTGCACAAAGCAATATACAGATTTGATGAAATCCCTATCAAACTACCAGCAACATTCTTCAATGAGCTGGAACAAATAATACAAAAATTCATATGGAACACCAAAGACCCCAAATAGCCAAAGCAATCCTGAGAAAGAAGAATAAAGTAGGGGGGAATCTCACTCCCCAACTTCAAGCTCTACTATAAAGCCATAGTAATCAAGACAATTTGGTACTGGCACAAGAACAGAGCCACAGACCACTGGAACAGATTAGAGACTCCAGACATTAACCCAAACATATATGGTTAATTAATATTTGATAAAGGAGCCATGGACACACAATGGCGAAATGACAGTCTCTTCAACAGATGGTGCTGGCAATACTGGACAGCTACATGTAGGAGAATGAAACTGGACCATTGTCTAACCCCATATACAAAAGTAAATTCAAAATGGATCAAAGACCTGAATGTAAGTCATGAAACCATTATCTCATGGAAAAAAACATAGGCAAAAACCTCTTAGACATAAACATGAGTGACCTTTTCTTGAACATATCTCCCCGGGCAAGTAAAACAACAGCAAAAATGAACAAGTGGGACTATATTAAGCTGAAAAGCTTCTGTACAGCAAAAGACACCATCAATAGAACAAAAAGGAACCCTACAGTATGGGAGAATATATTTGTAAATGACACATCCGATAAAGGCTTGATGTCCAAAATATATAAAGAGCTCACATGCCTCAACAAACAAAAAACAAATAATCCAATTAAAAAATGGGCAGAGGAACTGAACAGTTCTCCAAAAAAGAAATACAGACGGCCAACAGAAACATGAAAAGATGCTCCACATCACTAATTATCAGAGAAATGCAAACTAAAACTACAATGAGGTATCACCTCACACCAGTAAGGATGGCTACCATCTAAAAGACAAACAACAACAAATGTTGGAGAGGCCGTGGAGAAAGGGCAACCCTCCTACACTGCTGGTGGGAATGTAAATTAGTTCAACCATTGTGGAAAGCACTATGGAGGTTCCTCAAAATGCTCAAAACAGACCTACCATTTGACCCAGGAATTCCACTCCTAGGAATTTACCCTAAGAATGCAGCCATCAAGTTTGAAAAAGACAGATGCACCCCTACGTTAATCGCAGCACTATTTACAATAGCTAAGAATTGGAAGCAACCTAAATATCCATCAGTAGATGAATGGATAAAGAAGATGTGGTAGGTATACACAATGGAATACTACTCAGCCATAAGAAGAGGGCAAATCCTACCATTTGCAGCAACATGGATGGACCTGGAGGGTATTATGCTCAGTGAAATAAGCCAAGCGGAGAAAGAGAAATACCAAATGATTTCACTCATCTGTGGAGTATAAGAACAAAGGAAAAACTGAAGGAACAAAACAGCTGAGGAATTGCAGAACCCAAAAATGGACTAACAGGTACCAAAGGGAAAGGGACTGGAGAGGATGGGTGGGTAGGGAGGGATAAGGGTGGGGGAAGAAGAAGGGGGGTATTAAGATTAGCATGCATAATGGGGGGGTGGGAGAAAGGGGAGGGCTGTACAACACAGAGAAGACAAGTAGTGATTCTATAACATTTTGCTATGCTGATGGACAGTGACTGTAAAGGGGTTTATAGGGGGGACCTGGTATAGGGGAGAGCCTAGCAAACATGATATTCTTCATGTAAGTGTAGATTAATGATAAAGAAAATAAAAAGAAAGAAAGAAAGAAAAGGGGGATTGCTCCCTGATAGGATAAAACTAACTGTAAATCAGCGATTAATGCATGCTTTAAATATCCTTAATTTTGATCACTTAAAGGGTGTCAGATGATCAGCTCTGGAGGTATATTTTTCTGATAATATTCCTTTCTCTTAAAAAGACAAACAAAGAAACAAACAAAAAAAAACAACAGCAGTTCCTGTGTGGTGACCTCCAATGAGTTCTACACAATGGTATAAAGGGCATATCAAAGTGTGGGCAAAGCGTCTGTTTGTGTTTATACAGAGGATCAAAGCCCAATTTGGCTACCCAGAAAATGAACTAAGATACGATATGAAGAAGAACTTCCAAAATCAGCACTCTCTGGAAGAGTCTTACCAGAAGATGATCATCAAAAAACCTCAACAAATATCCAAGCGATGCTGCAGTTGTAGCTGCATTCATCCCACCGGTTCCTGGACTTGCCATTGAAATGAAGAAGGCGATATCCAAGCTAGCCTGTGCATACAGTAAAACAACAAATTTGACTGGATCTATACTGCTGGAACTCAACCAAGAATTAGGAGAAGTGCAAGTTGTAGCACTCCAAAATCTTACGACTACAGACTATCTACTGTTAAAAGAACATATGGGATGTGAACAGTTCCCAGGAATGGGTTGTTTTAATTTGTCTGATTTCTCTCAGACTGTTCAAGTTCAGTTGGACAATATCCATCATATCATAGATAAGTTTTCACAAATGCCTAGGGTGTCTAACTGGTTTTCCTGGTTTCACTGGAGATGACTGGTAATTATAGATCTGCTTTGGTTATGTAACTGTATTCCTATTATGTTAATGTGTGCGCACAATTTAATTAGTAGTTTAAAACCTGTACATGCTGAAGTTACTCTACAAGAAGATATGTCCAAGAAATAATCAATCTTCCCATGTTTTATTCAGTCTGCTACCTCTATAGCTTTTCTTCTTCCTTCCTAATTACAACCCTTAAATAGAATTCATGCCTCATATCAAATTTACTGAGTATCATAATTCCTCCAAGTGGTTAAGATACCTAAAGACAAATGCTGTGCATAGAAGCCACAGGGCATAAATCTGCAAAGAAGTAAAAAGCTAACCTTTTCAAACAATATTGCTTCCCTCTCACTTACCAACTTTACATTCCCCTGTATGGCCCTCGAAGATGACTGGTTAGCCAGAGATGGGTAAGATTCCTCAAGGGAGGAACAACCTAAGACAGGCACAGTCGCAGGGGGGCCATCAGGTGAGAAATTGGGGATCAACAGAGGTGAGGCTTAGAACCTCACCGCCCCCCCTGTTTTGAGAGAAATCTCCTGCATCTGTGGATGTTTTATTGCCCTTGTCTAGCTTGGATTAACACTTGGTCTACAGGCACACACCTGATCATCTACCTTTGCTCTCTTACAGCACTAAACTATGTTTTCTACCTTTATCTTGCATCTACCTACCACTTCAGCATTTTATTTAAAATAATAATAATAATAATAATAATAATAATAATAATAATAATAATAATAATAAAGGGAGAAATGTGGGATTCACATATAAATCAAGTAAAAAAATCAAACAAATATTCATATTTGACCTGATTGTTTATAGTTCATAATGAGTGATCAAAACCGAACATTTTTGTGATGACTGCCCTTGTACTGTTCACCATGTAAGAACTTATTCACTATGTAAGAATTTGTTCACCATGTAAGAACTTGTTCGTTCAAAAGATTGGAGACTGACGAGAATTAGGCTGGGGATGGATTAATGATTGTACATTGAGCATTGACTCCCCTATACAGAATTTTATTGCTGTTAACAACCATTTGATCAATAAATACCAGAGATGCCCTCTCAAAAAAAAAAAAAGTTTAGGAAAACTGCCCAAAATTCAAAAAGAATTTTTCTATTTTAGCTTCAATATGTAAAGGGATTAGAAGTTGTCATTCTTATCTTTACAAGAAAAAAGCTAAACAAACTGAGTATCAGTGACTTTTCTTGAACCATCAGAAAATTAAGGTGTGAGTAAAATTGCAATCTTTCTAGAATCTCTCACCTGGCTTTAGTTTTCTGCATATCAATAGGTGTCCCAAGAAGTGGAGAGATGTCAGCCATCTACATACCAATAGGTAATTACAAGGGTGTGTGAGAGTTTATCTGGACCAGAGAGGTTAGATGCAGCTCTCTTCTGCTGTAGCCTGGTTAAGAGAGAGATGTGACAACTGCTTGTAAGAAATAACAGGTTTCTTAAACTTTATTTCTTCCTTCCACTGATTTCAGTTTCAAAAGTATTTTGCCCTGGAATTTTCTCTCCGGAGTTACATCTGACAGTAGTCAGCAGGAACTCTGAACCAGAAATCTGTCTACATGGGTCCGACCCTTGGGTGGGCTGCCTCAAGAGATGGTAGGGAGGCCCCAGTGGCTGCAGTATTAGAGGGTACAGCTTTATTTGGGAACCCCCTATATGTGGGGTTTCCAATTGTAGAGACCTCAGTGGGGAACTGGTCTAGGGTATAGCACCTCCTAGAGGGGTGGGGCCTTCCCCAGAATTACGGAAGAGTGGAAATAACAGAAGCTGCATAATTAGCCCTATATCAGACAAAAGACTGCTTAGAGGCACTGAGTGGCTGTGTGGCAGCTGGCATTGCAGGATCTCTTTTTGTTGAGATAGTGGAAAGTGTTATTGAGGAGAGAGAGACGATTATTGAGAATAGAGAGAGGGTTATCAAGGAGAGAGACTTCAGCAGGAGAGAGACACACTTCAGCATCGCTTGGAGAAGCTGGGCAATGACCTATGGGATGCCCTTAAGGAAGAGAGACAGTTATTGGGAGGATGGGTCACGCTCCTGGAAAATTCCTTAGCAGCAGCAAGGGGGGAGGCAGCAGGAGAGTCCACGTTGTGGAATGTCATGGGGGAGGGCAAGGAAAGAGCAGTGCCTTCAGCTCTGGAGATGGTGAAGTTGTCAGGAGAATGAGGGGGTTGGACTGAGAGCCGATCTGTAGCCAAGGCCACCGCATGAGGCACCAGCCTCTCTGTATTAAAGGCCTGCCCAGTTATAATTAAGAAAGTAAAAGCACAACAACCATGGCCTCCTTATGGGGCAGAGCCACCCCCTCCCCAGGTTGCGGAGCACTCCATACTCCATCCCTATACCCACGATGAGCCTGTGGACATGAGCATCTGGTATCGGCAGAAGCTATCGGAACCTCTGCCTACATGGCTTTTGCATCTCTGGAATATGGGGGTGGAAAACACTGTTATGTGGGGTTCTGAAAAGAATAGACTGGCTTCCCTGATGACTCACCCTTCTCTCTGCCAGTGGTTGCAAAGTGCCTTAAAACCTCAGGGAATCGGGTGCTTCTGGATTGGCTGACAGCAGCCATCAGGGCAGTTTGGCTTAATCAGGATGATTTACCATACTTACCCACTAGCTGGAAAATGTATGCAGAGCTCCAAGAGGTGCTATGGGAATTGGGCATGAAAAATATCACCTATAATAGGGACCCCCAGGGCCCCGATGAGAAGTTGTTCACCATAGGAATGAGAAATCTGCTGCTCCATATGGCTCCCCTATATCTCTTTGGGTCCCTAGTGACTGACTGTTCTTGCCCCCCACAGGGCAACCCATAAGTGAGGCTACTCGTACTTTAGCAGATCTGAGGGAGTTTGAAACAGTAAGAGAACAAAAGGAAGTATGGGCTATGACTAAAAGGAGAGGTGCAAAGTGCCCCATGAAGGCCTCAAGAACCCAGATATGGGTTGATTTGATAAAAGCCAGGGTAATGAAAGAACAACTTGATGGGCAGTCCAATAGAATCTTCTAAGAACTGCAGCACTAATTAAAGCCAGAGCAGCAGTTCTAGCCACTGAGGTCCAGGACACAGAGGCTGAAGGCAAAGCCCCATGTCCTGGCTGTGTCTCTGCAAGACTTCCTGGGGGACAGTACTCAGGCTCCACCTGGGCCCTCACCCCCACAGGACCATGATTGAACACTGTGGTTCAACTGAGGGGAGGGTCAAGACCTCCACCTTGGGGGATGTGGTGAGGACCAGGGGCCACATGTAGAATTAGCAATTCATTGGTCCTGTGAATGTACAGTGTGTCCTGGCACAGTGGACACAGGAGCTGAATGTTCTCTGATTTATGGCAACCCTGAGCATTTTCCTGGGACCTGTGCTGGGATAGATGGCTATGGGGGTAAGGCAATTAGATTGAAGAAAGCCCAAATCCCATTGGCGATAGAGCATTTACCTCCAAAGAAGTATACTGTGTATATTTCTCCCATCCCTGAATATATTTTGGGGGTGGATATCCTTCAGGGCCTGTGGTTACAGATCCCTGCAGGTGAGTTCAGACTGAGGGTACATGTGGTAAAGGCAGTTCTGAGGAGACATGCTAAGCACCCACCTGTAGCTCTACCTATAGCTCTACCTGTACCTAGGTGAGTGACAAAAACTAAGCAGTATAAATTGCCTGGGAGCACAAGGAAATTGGAGAAACTCTACAGGAGTTGTAGAAGGTGGGCATCATAAAGCCCACTCATAGTCCTTTTAATTCCCCAGTGTGGCCAGTAAAAAAGCCAGATAGCTCCTTGCGTATGGCTGTGGACTACAGGAAATTGAATAAAGTTACATCCCTTTGCATGCTGCTGTCCCCTCTATAGCAGCCTTTATGGACACACTCGATCATGAACAAGGGATGTGTCATTATGTTGTGGACCTTGCTAATGCTTTATTCTCTACTGACATAGCACAGAAAAGTCAGGAACAGTTTGCCTTCATGTGGGAAGGCCAACAGTGGACATTCACAGTCCTTCCACAGGGATACCTCCAAAGTCCCACTCTTTGTCACAGACTTGTAGCCCAGGACTCGGCCACATGGAAGAAACCACAAATGGTGTGGCTGTATCACTACATAGATGATATTTTGCTCACAACTGATTCTTTCATATTTAGAAGGGGCAGTTCCTAGACTACTGCAACATCCACAGGAGAAAGGATGGGCTGTGACCAGCACCAAGGTTCAGAGACCTGGTTTGTCTGTGAAATTCTTGGGGGTTGCCTGGTCAGGTAAAACTAAAGTTATTCCTGAAGCAGTCATAGACAAGGTCCAGGCTTTCCCTACTCCTACCACTGTGGCAGTCTTACAAGAGTTTTTTGGTCTTTTGGGCTACTGGAGAGTGTTTATCCTTCACTTGGCACAAATTCTGAGGCCCTTATACAGGTTAGTATGAAAGAGCATCAGGTGGGACTGGGTGAGACATGTGCAGCTGCTTTTACTGTTGCTAAGTGAGCAATCAAAGCCGTACAGGCCTTGAGAGTAATGGACTCATCAAGGCCTTGTGAGCTAGATGTTCATGTAACCAAGGATGGTTATGGATGGGGTCTTTGGCAGTGGCTTGAATGGACATGCCAACCTATTGGATTCTGGTCACAACTATGAAAAGGAGCAGAGGTCTGGTACACCTTGATAGAAAAGCAACTTGCCATTGTATACCATGCCTTGCTGGCTAAGGAGCCCATTACTGAAACAGTTCCAAGGAAGGTAGTAACCACCTATCACATTGCAGAGTGGGCACAAGACTGGGCCCAAAGGCCACATAGTGGCATGGCACAGATGTCTACACTGGCTAAATGGGGTACATACTTACAGCAGTGTAGCGCTCTCTCTACTAGCCCCTTAAGTAGAGAACTCCAACGCTTATTGGGGCCAGTGACCTATACCAGTGAAAAGCAAGAAGAACTTGCTTTGGAGCCCTTGGTAGCTGAGGGTTCTTATCAGGAGGTAAAAGCCCCTATACTTGAAGATGCTTGGTACACAGATGGCTTCAGATGTGGGAAGCTCCCAAAGTGGAGGGCTGTGGCTTTCCATCCTAAAACTGAGACAATATGGAGGATGGAGAGGGAAAGAGCAGTCAATGGGCTGAGTTGTAGGCAGTATGGCTTGTGATCACCCAGCAGTCTGCACTGACAAGTGGGCTGTCTATCGGGGCTTGACCCTGTGGCTACTGACAAGGTACCATGTCAACTGGATGGTTGGTCACAGGCCCCTTTGGGGAAAAGAGTTGTGGCAAGACCTATGGGCTTCTGGTCAGACTAAAACTGTTACCATATATCATGTGGCTGGCCATTTGCCTTTTGCACACCCAGGGAATGATGAAGCAGACATATTGGCCCAGTTGCACTGGCTAGAAGGAAAGCCTGACTTTGATGTGGCCCAATGGTTACATCAGCGTTGGCTGCACATGGGGCAAAAGTCAATGTGGGCTGTAGCCTGTCAGTTGGGCTTGCCATTAACCTTTGAAGAAGTCAGCCGAGCCCAGGAGTGCCTTGTGTACTCTAAGAGGCACTTACACCAAGTCCTGTAGCAACATGGGACAATAGTAAAGGGGCCGATATCCCTTGTCAGGTGGCAGATAGACTATATATTGGGCCTCTGCCCATATCAGAAGGATATCAATATGCCATGACTTGTGTGGTCATGGCTACTGGACTATTGGTTGCTTTTCCTGCATGTTGTACAGATCAGCAAACCACCAAGAGGGGCCTGGAGCATCTCTTTGCAGCCTATGGCTGGCCACAGGTGATTGAGGGTGATCAAGGCACCCACTTTACTGCACATGCATTACAAGGATGGGTGCAGCAATTAGGAATAAAGTGGAAGTTTCATGTACCATATAACCCTACTGGGGCAAGCATTATAGAGAGGTACAATGGTTTGTTGAAATCTGGCCTGAAGTCAGACATCAATAGTCTATGGGGCTTGTCATTTTGCTTATGGACAGTGGATAGCACTTGAATGAAAAGCCCCAATAAGGAGCCTTGAGCCCTGTGGATATGCTAGCACACATTGATGCCTCTTCTATACACCAAAGAAGAGTCATTGAAAGCAGGATATGGCCAGCAGAGCAACATCCTGCTGTCAGCCTCAACTGTATTAAACCCTGGAGACATTGTTGAATGGATGTGACCTGGATATTTCGACACATGGACCAGCAATGGCTGGCCCTTCTGGCACCTTGGGGAAAAGGCCTAGAAGCTGGTCTCATGTATATTCCTGGAGTAACAACGGAGTGGCCTCGAAAGATCACGGTAGTGTACTCAAAACATCTGAGAGGTAAGAGCATCTTATGGGGAAGTTTTGTTTTATCTTTATGGCCAGTGCATGTACCTCTCATAGCCCTATATATTGACCCATCTGTAACTCCCACAGGAGGGGGTGAAAGTCTGGTATATTAGACCAGGATCAGATCCCATTCCTGCCACTGTCCTATCACAGAACCACTGTCTTGCATGTATCATACCTGACGGACAAGATTTGCCTATGCTGGTGTCATTAAAACATGTATCTTATCACCCTTAAGTTTGTTTTCTTCTACAGTCCCTGTGGCCTGGATGCGCCCCCTGGCTGCAGCTGCTGCTTGAAGATTGCTCTGAACTCCCTATCTGTTCAGCTACTGACTGCCTTGTGGAACGGGTGAGCTATGGACTTAATCTACCTAGGACTTTGAACCAAGCTGAAGCCTCCGGCTTGAGGATTATCATGATTTTATTGCTGTTGCTATTGTATATTATCAGTCTAGTTACAATGCTCCAGTTTTCTTGCTCAGGGGCCATTGTGAAAGATGAAGAATGTGTAGATTGTGCGTTGAGATTTTTGGAGGGGTGGGCTGTGGATAAAATTGCAATATTTCCAGAATCTCTCAACTTGCTTTAGTACATCTGTATATCAATAGGTGTTTCAAGGGGTGGAGAAAAGTGGTCTATCTACATATCAATAGCTAATTACAAGGGTGTGTGAGGGTTTACATGGATGGGAAAGGTTGGGTGGAGCTCTCTTCTGCTGCAGCCTTGTCAGGAGAGAGACAGGGATGACTGCTTGTAAGAAATAAGGAATTTCTTAAACTTTATTTCTCCCCTTGACTGATATTGGTGTCAAAGGTATTTTGCCCCAGGATTTCCCCCCTGGAGTTACATTAGGCTAAGGGATAACTGCCATCTTAAAATCTGGAAAGAGAGGTGAATCTAGAGGGTTACAGTTGAGATCTGCTTACCTCAAGTAGAAGTTGGCTGGAGCCATAAACTGGTAGGAACACTTCAACACCAATTTTGATTAATTGCTGGAGGCTGAGTGTGGACTACTGTGAGAGTGATAAACTCCTGGGGACAGTAGTCTTTAGGAGTCCGCACACCTTTGTGGGTTTTCTCTCCAAGAATCAGGCCAGGTTCTCATGGTGAAGAGCCTAGATAGATGCTCCTGTGACTCTGGAGGGGAAGAGGGGAAAGTAATGGTTGTAAAATACCCAGAGCATTCTCCATAACAAAGGCCTAACTTAACAGGGAAAAGGACTTTACCAGAGCCTAATCTCACCTGGGAAAGAAGGGCTTTTTCCTGACTCCAGGTTCCTCTAGCCTTACTGTATCAAATAAGGGGTAAAAACCAAACTAATAAACACTTGGTGTAAATCTGGGGGGAGGAAATCCTGGGGCAAAATACCTCTAAAAACCAAAATCAGTCAAAAGGAGAAATAAAGTCTAAAATCTGTTTATTACTCATAAACTGAAGTCCAGGCCCCTCTCTCTCTCTCCTGGTCCAGCAGATGCAAAAACAGTACTCCCCTCACCTCGCAGGTACAGATAAGCCCTCCTTGCCCAGGTAATTACCCATTGATGTGAAGATGAACTTCTCTCCACCCCTGAGGAAAGATGGAAATGCACTAAAGCCAGACTTCTTTCCACCACTGAATGCCTATTGATATGTAGATGTACTAAAGCCAGGTGAAATATTCTGGAAATATTACAATTTTACCCACATGGAAAGATCAAACCTCAGGCCCCTAAAGATTATAATTTAACCATAAGACTGTAGGACCCCTCTCTTGCCACACCATAGCACACAAAAGGGCTCTGGTATAATCACAATGGACTACAGCTGAAAGGCCTGCAAGGTGAAATCACTATCCAACGAGTTCTTATGGAAGACAAAAGACCACAGCAGATTATTGTAAGATAAATTCCGATAGATTCCAACCGAAATAAGCAGGCGAAGAGAGGCAACAAAGGGCCAGGCAGTTTATTTGAACGCAATTCCCGGGTGATGTTCCTCGGTCTGAAACACAGGCCCGGGAAGTCACCCCCAGCAGGGCAGGCAGCAAGTTTTTAAAGAAGGCAGAGGGAGGGAGAGCAAAGGTGTACAGTGGCATGAGGATTGGCTCCGCTAGGGTATGTGGGGGTGTCTCATTGGCCTTTAGCCAGGTAGTGGAAAGTTACCACTAATCCTTTAGCTTGGGGGAAGGGCTCTAGTTGGGAGGGTTATCCCATCAGGCTCTGGAATGTTGTCAGACTGGAACCTGTTGGTCTCTTTGCCTTGTTTAGTGAGGCCTGAGCTTGTCCAGCAGGCTCACCCCTTCCCCTGATGCCTCCAGCCTTACAATTATAAAAGAAGGATTCTCAAGAAATTTGAAGCCTCTGACACTTACAGCTACAGCAGACATTAAACACAGCGCAGCTCCTAGCCATATTAGAAAAAACTTCATGCTAAAGGCTTATTTACCTCAGTTCCTATAACTTGATACAACACATACAACTCTCAACAAAAAAATTACAGGCTATGCCAAAGGCAAGACAAAACAGTCTGAAAAGTTTTTCCAGAGTTGGATATGACACAGATTTTGGAATTATGAGACAGGGAATTGAAGATAACTATGTTTAATAGTTAATGTTAAGGGCTCTATTGGAAAAAGTAGACAATATAGAAAGACAGATGGGTAGTGAAAGCAGAAATGAAAACTCTAGGAAAGACTCAAAAGCAAATGCTGAAACCCAAAACACCACAGAAATGAAGAATATCTTTGATGAATTTACTGGAGGACTGGTCCCAGTGAAAAACAGCAGTGTACTTAAAGTAGGTAAATAAAAACTTGCCAAACTGAAATACAAAGACAGGAGAAATTATTTAAAAAATAGAACATCCAAGAACTATGAGAAAATTCACAAGGTATAACATATGTGTAATTAGAATAACAGAAGGAGAAAAAAAGAGAACAGAGAAGAAGAAATATTTGAAGTAATAATGGCTAAGAATTTTCCAAAATCAGTGACAGATACCCAACCACATATCTAAAAAGTTTAGAGAACACCAAGCAGGATCATTAACAAAATAATTTACAATAAAGGGTATCATACTCAAACTAAAGAAAATGAAAGACAGTCTTGAAAGAAGCCAGAGGAGGAAAAAAATCTTACCTATAAAGGATCAAGAATAAGAAGTGCAGCCAACTTAGAAATCATGCAAGCAAGAGGGTGGAGTGAAATATTTCCTGGTGCAGGAAGAAAACCAAAACTGGAAAATAAGATTTACAAAGGATTTATTAGTTTTTATAAGGGGAGGAAGTATTCTTTTTAACAGCTTTTTTAATGTATTAATTGATAAACAATAAACTGTGTATGTCTAAACTATATAATTTAAAAAGTTTATATGTATGTGCCCATGAAACCATACATCAATCAAGAGAATGAATATGTCCATTGCGTTCCCAGTGTTCTGCTGTGTCCCTTTGTAATTCCGCCCTCCCAGCTCACCTGCCCCTCCCTCTCCAGGTACTCTGTCATCTGCTTTCCGTCACTACAGATTATTTTGCATTTTCTGTAATTTCATAAAACTGGGAAACATACAGTGTATTATTTTATGACTAGCTTCTTTCATTTAGCATAATTATTTTAATAATTATCCATGTTGTAGTATGTATCATTCATCTTTATTGCTGAGGATGGATTCCATTTATGGGTGTCCTGCAATTTATTTATCTATTCACCTGTTTTGCGGCTATTTGGGTTGTTTCCAGTTTGGGGCTATTCAAGCAAACACATAAGCAAAAGGTTTGTCTTTTAAGCCATTCTAATGCGTGTATCTCATGGTTTTAATTTGCATTTCCCTAATGACTAATGTTAAGCATCTTTTCATGTTCTTATTTACCATTATATATCTTCTTTAGTGATGTATTTGCTCAAATCCTCTGCTTTTTAAAAATTTTTTATTGTTTTTTTTGTTTTTTTGATTTGTTTTTGTTTTTGTTTTTTTGTTGAGTTTAGAGTTCTTTACATATTCTTAATACAAGTCCTTTATTGGATGTGCTTTACAAGTATTTTCTCCAGCCTGTGGATTTTCATTCTCTTAAGAAGCTTCTTTCAAAGAGAAGTTTTTAACATTAATAAAGTTCTATTTACCAATTTTTATGAACCATGCGTTTAGTATCTAGTTATGATGATCTCTTAGAGAGTTGGGAAGTACTATCTCTTTTTAAATTTTCTTCATGAGTTTGTGTAGAATGAGTATTATTTCTTCCTTAGATGTTTTGTCAAATTCATCCATAGAAAAATAAACAAATAAAAATAAACATCAGTCCAAATCTGCTACCCAATCACTGTGTGATATTTTGAGATTACACATTACACTGTGTTAAAATAATGGAAAATTACAAGTAATCTAAATGCAAAAACTGGTAAATGATTTTATAAATGTGGTTCATCATACCTCAGATTATTATACAGTGACTAAAAATGTTGTAAAGGTATTTTTAATTTTATCAAAGTTTAGTTAGTGGGATGGGAAGTTGGGCTTTTTTATTGTCATTTGGGAGATTTCTTTTTGTCTTGCTTTTGTTGGTTTGCTTTTGTTTTTGTTTTTAAACTTTAATGATATAAGTCAGGAAAATGGCCTTTTAAAGATACAACAATATTTTGCCTCCCAAGGACTGAGAATTCAATTTAGCTTTGGGTTAAATTTGTTTTTTAAAAAATGCTGGAAATGACCTTTAGTTACACAAATTTAAAGAAAGTATGAACTGAATAGCCTTGAAGAAAACTGTGACACTGTGGTATCACCTGACTTTGGATATTTTTTCCCTTACAAGCAAAAAAAACAAAAACAAATTTTATTTTGGTTGGTGTTCATGGTTGAACCATAGCTGTCTCTAGCTCTTGGTTGTGTTTATAAAAAGAGGAAAGGGAATGAGATAAAATATTTATTTCTGAGTGGCTTATATTCAGTAACCTCTGAATATATGTAGCTCATGTCCTGCAAATTGCTACCTGCTCTCAAAAGGATCTGTGTTGAACAGTTGCTTATAAGCGATGTAGGGTTAAGAACCACAGGACTGCAGGAAGGACATGTAGAAATAATCCTTAATGCAAGAAAAACAGAAAATAAAACTAAACTGGACTTTTGGTATTCATTATAAGTGTTAATTAAGAGTGCATAACCCCAGATTAGCTGATGTTTGATACTATGTTCTAATGTAATTTTCACACCCCTATGGGTAGGAATAGTCTTGCTTAAATGAAGTAGATATTTCCTATTCGGTCATGCTGGGGAAAGACCACTTAGGACATAAAATGAGAATTAAGAATTTAGCTTAGACTGAGACAAGTACCTGAACTCAAAGACAGGGAAATTCTTGCAGCAGATGCTTGTCCATAGAGACATGTCATAGAGTAGGCAGGGAGGGTGCCTCCTACAGGACCTTGAAGGTACATAGGCTTAGAGAGCAGCCTCAACTACCAGCCAGTTTTAAGTTAGCTCCTGTGTTGTACTTCCCTATGTTATTCCATGATATTCAGCAAAATCTGGCTTCAAAAGACAGCCTAGTTTGTACTGTGAGAAATGAAGGGAAAGGACTGGGCATGAGGAAAGAAAGGAAGAGTAGCCATTGCCTCAGAGATGTGAGTTGAGGAAGGAATAGCAAAATTAGCAGAAGAAAGGTATGCCCAGAAGAGGAGCAAGTGATGACAGGGGCAGTGAAATGCTGGGCACAAGCAGCTGGAGGGTGTTGGGATGGAAAAATGTTCCCTTCTGCTCCAGGTTCTTTGGCTGATCTAATAATTAAATTGACATAAGACAGATTACCAGGAAAAAAGGCATTTAATTTTGCCCATACAGGAGCCCTATAAAAATATGAGGCCCAAAGGAAGTCAGGCAATTGAGGCTTCTGTGCCGTCCTGAGCTAAGGAATAGGACAGGGGCCTGGGCCTCAAAGGGGAGGCGGGCATTCACAGGGAGGTAAGAAGAGCACATGTTTGGTAATCAGATGTTTGCCCTGCTGTGCAGATATGTCTTTCAGATAAAAAGTTATCTCTGGATACAGCTCCCTTTCTGGGCCAGGCCCCTCATCTAAATTCCTTTAGGCAATTAAGGGAGAGGTAGAAGTTTTTCCTGAGTTTACTGGGTCTTGATCACCTAATGGTATAAATATGCCAAAGTGACATATTTTGGGGTGCATATTCTGTCCCCCTTCAAGGGAGAGGTGGGGAACCTGGTACCAAACATGTATGAAAAAGCACCAAGTAACCCTTAGAGTGTCTGTGGTTTAAAGAGAAAGAATCAAGTGCAACATCATAATAGAAAAGAGGATTTAGTAGGGAAGCATAGCTGTGTTCAAATCCTGACTCTGCCACATACTAGCTTAATGACCTGGGGCAAGCAGTTTAGCCTCTCTGTCCCTTAGTTTCTTCATCTGTAAAATGGGTATGAGAGTAATACTATTATAAGTAGATTGTTCTGAGGAGGATATGAGTTAGTTCACATAAAACTCCTAGAATAGCATTGAACAAAATGAAAGATTGTATTTTACATAAATGGGTGAGGGTTCACCATAGCATTTATTAATGAAAATATAGTCATGATGTATTTAATAAAAAAGTCACAAAACAAATAGTATGTATATCTTAATCATATTATGTCAATATATTTAGATACACAAAGAGAAATTATGGAAAAATAGACTCCAGTATCCCTGGAATTGGAGACTGCAGGCCCTTGTAATTTTTTCCTTTTCACATCTCTACTTCTGGAATTAGCTATCGTATACTTTTATAATAAAAAAACAAAAACATATTTTAATGCATAATAAAAGAGCAGCATAAAAATTCTGGAAAGTTGATTGATACAAATCAGATTCTTCAATATGTCCCAATAAATTAATTTTAAGTTTAAAATGCTCTAAGAATCCTGAGACATCCTGAGTAAATTGTTTACCAGTATGGTGTTAAAAGTTATAGTGCTTGCAGTTATCTAGCTATCCTTTTAAAAATGATTCCACCTTTGTCAGCAAAGGATACTATGCCAGAATAACTCTCAGTGAGTAGGCAGGGAATGGACAGAACTTTTAAAAGGGTAACTTGTTGGCACAAAAGAAGTTTTATGTACATTAATCTCACCTTGAAACACTGATAAGACTGACCACTTAATATTGGACAAAAAATAGAGGTGCTCTATTAACTGCCTAAGTTTGTTTAAGAAAGGTACTACTACTATTAGCTGAATTTTTCAGTGAGGCCAGAGAGGTTAAAAAACTTGCCCCAAATTACACAGCCAGAAAGGACCAAACCAGAATCCACATGAAAGCCTGGTGCAGAACCAGACACCCCAGCTGCTCTCAGATTTTCAACTACAGGAAGTCAAAAGCACGGGTGCACACACACCATCCACGTGGAAACAGAATCCCTGGCATATGTTATAACCAATTGTTTCCAGGGTTTTTCCGGCACTGTTCCCGCTGATTTTAGAATTCTGTATCAGCTTACAATTTTCAGGCTAAATGAAAAGGAGGAAATACTACCACTAAAAACATAAAACAGCAATCACCTCCCTATACAAAACATCTAAAACACTACATTGTAAGCTTGGGAACTAAGAATTACAGTGGTGAATCAAAAACTCTAGTGACTGAGAGATCTCTGAAATAAAAGGGTTTATTGAGACTGGTAGCCAGATAAGGACCAAGTCCTGGGACAGGAAGTTCTGCTTCACCAGCAGCAAAGCCAGTTAGAGAAACAACTTGTCCACCAAATACAAGAAATGGGGCACATTTATGAGGGGACTCACAGAAAGTTGTTTACCTTCACAATGGCTTCAGATAAGGTAGGTGAGCTAATGCAAGCAGCAAAGTCCGGGGATAGGTGGTTAGTCCACAGAGAAGCTCACGGATAGGCAGTCGGTGGTGGTCAGACACTGGTCACATGCAAGGGGGATGCAGTGGCCTTGGGGACCTTCTAGATGATGGTTGAAATGTCTTCATGTAGGAATGTGGAGTTTCTGGTTAGTTAGGATGTGAGTCATCATCACCCATGGCTATTGAGTGATGATCTTCCCTCCCCTCCCTCATTCTCCAGCCCTTCTGTAATTTAGGACATTTCAGAATTTTTGCCTTGTCATTGTAGAATGTAAATGTCATTCATTCATTTGTTCATTTACTCCACAAATAATATCCAGAGTGTGTGTTATATTCCAGGCACTGTGTTGTAGGCACTGACATTGATCTCAGTAGTTCACTTAGAAATACTTAATTTTTCATTTCAAACTTCTCAGACCACCACTCACAGAGACTACACAAAAACAGAAAGAAAAAACATATCTTCCACCAAGCACACGTACACTCCTGCATGGACATTCACATAGGCCAATGGTTTCTCTCATGTTTCTTAAACAAGGAACAGATTTCTCTTCTCCCTTTAACATTCAATTAAAATTTTATATCAATCTCTAGGAATTTTGGTGAAAGCAAGTAAGTATTTATGGATGGGGTTTGGGACACACTACCCAAAAATATGGCACCTTGGCTTATTGAATATTTAAGACAAAGGAGTTTGAGAAAACAGAAGCAAAAATGTTAGTTACCTTGACCACCCTCACAACCTTCTCCCCTGACACAGGCCATAAAGCCCTCATGTGGAAGGTGCCATCCCTCTGCCAGGAGGAAGGGAGCATCCTTACCTCCACAGACAAAGGAAGGCCAATAAGAATCAAGCAGGCCGAGCTCAGATCCACACTGTTCCCTGCACTCACCTCATACTCTCTGACCTGCGTCATATCCTACACAGCCGCCCACTCTTCCTCAGACCTATGCTAAAATATTCGTGTTTCTTGGGGTCTTCATTTTCCTAAGGAAGGCTCCAGGCACATAAAACCTATATAAATGTATATGCTTTTCTCCTGTTAATCTATTCATCAGCTGAATTTTCAGACCCAACCAGGAAAACTAAAAGGGCCGAGGAAAACTTTTCTCTCCTCTACAGTACAAAAGAAGCTGAATGCAATCTAAAGGCATTGATACCCAGCAGGTATCTGTAACTGCGGGCCCATTTTTCTCCAATGATTGTTTTTTTAAGTGTGAATATGACTATCCTCTGTGAATGGTGACTGTAAGCTTGATCTTACACATTCAGGGCACTTTGTTTTGATGGCGATGGTGTCCTTCTCCTTCTTCAAATGCAGGGAAAACTTTCCTTGAGCACTGCAGCATCCTTCATTATGGAAGGCCGGCTTTGTAATGGAGTCATTATCTTGCTGAGGACTGAGTAAGAGAAAGTGTTCCTTCTTGCTGGTACTAAAGTGCCTGGTCCTTGACACAGTTATTAAAATGAGAAAGCAAATAGCTCCTTGTTCTAATTTTCCTTATCAGCCTCCACAAGGCCCATTTCAGGCTGTCTGTGAAGTGTTAGAAGGCAATTGTGTGCTTGAATAAAACAGAGAAACTGAATTAGAGCCTCTTAAGACCATTATATTGTCTTATTTAGTGACACTGTCTGCCTCACCATTACTAATCAGTGAGCTAAGTGTTCTTCCATAGTAATAATAATAACCACACTTGACTAGCACTTCACACTTTGCAAAGCACTGTCGCATACGTAAAGCCTTTGATCCATGCAACAAGCGGAGCAGATCAGGCAGGTGTTATGATCATGAATTTACAAAGAAGGGATTCAATTGTGTTTCAAACCTCAAATCGAAGATTTGAAAGGAGACCAGTACTGGAACAGAAAGGTGAAACTTGTCCCACCTTCGCTGGGTGCCGCAGCCAGCCTTCCAACCTCAGGAGCTCCACACCAAGCCTCCCTGATACTTCTGGGGAGAAGCCTCCTGGCCCTAACTTAAATGGGTCATTAGTCTTGGAGAGGACAGAGATGAGGCAAACCAGAAGCCCTTCATATTAGTGGGCATAAACATGAATATTTGCTATTAATCCACGGTTTATGGAGGACAGGTCATTTTTAAAGGGTTTAAGTTTTTGAACAGCTCTTTTAACTCCATATATTTACATGACTGTTTTCACCATCTATTTAGATATTCTGTCATATGTCAATAAAAGTCAACATTTTATAGAACATTTCAATGTTAATCGCAAATGACCTTGGATTGTGACTGACTCTAGCAGGTAATATATGCTGATTTATTTCTTTCAGAAGTAAACATGATCATGGATATATTTGTATAAACAAATTTTCTGACCAAATCTTATGAGGGTTTTTTTTCTTATTTTATATAATTCTCTAACGATCCTATTTATGGAGCAAGTATCTTTTCTTCACTAACTTCACTAGTCCATTTGTATTTTGAGTGAGTATAAGGTTTTCTTCAAGCAGAATGCATCCATGTATGACTTTCAGATATTTCAGTTGTTTACATTAAACCAGCTACAGCATGTGTTGAGCCAGGACTCTGCTAGACACTGGGAATTCAAAGGGGAAGTCACAGACCCTGTACTCAGCTTGCTCACAACCCTAGGTGTGAAAGAAACTAATTTGCAAAATGTTCTGATTCTGCATTTGATGATTTTGCAAATCCCCAGAGATTTCTAAAAATATCTGTGTCATTACCAAAAATGGGTTACATCATTACCATCACTGTTGTGTCCTATCTTAGTCTGCGGCCTCTGAAAAGTGTGCCTTGGCAAGGATCAAGGTGGTAATCATTTGCGTGGAGCTTGAAAGACCAAGGCAAGGGTGAGAGAAAAAGGGAAGGGAGCAAGAGGGAATGCAATGTAGTTAATGCACCACTGTGTGGCTCTCACTTCATAGTGAGCCAGCATGTTGCTCAGCAGGTGTTAAAAGATAAACTGAAGCTATTAGGAATTTTAAGAGTTTATTTGAGCAAAAACTGATTTGAGTCAGGCACCAAGTACCTGGGGGGCAGGTGTCAAAATGCTGGCTCTCTTTGGAGTGCATGTGGACATCTTTGACTGGGGGAGCAGGAGTTATTTCTGCCAAGGCCTCTACTCTTCAGGTTCCTTGATACGGGAGTTCCCCTCCAGCTCAACCTCCCCCAGCACCCCTGAACACCCACTTCTGGTGGCCTGCCTTGGGCTTTTGCTCCTGGGGTCCCTTTACTTGACAGCCAATCCTCTTAGATGAAAGTATTAGCATAATGGCTCACGCCAAGCTATCTCAGAAGCACCCAGTCAAGGAGGATTCCTTCACAACTATGGCAAGTGTGAAGGGGTCAGTGATTCCTCTTCACAACAAGAAAAGAAAGGGAAGGGAAGAGAAAGGAAGGGGTGGGGAAAAGGAGATGAAACAAAGAAAAGGAAATAAAAGAGAAAAAACAAAATATAGAGAACTGGATAAAAGTATCCAAAGCAACCATTTCAGGGAAGTAGACATCCTCACCCCAAGCTCTTGATGTCCTAGTCCCCTCTCCCCCAGATGTCCTGGTCTTTATAGTTTGCATTCAAATCACTACCAGGTAACTAAATGACTAAGGCTAACCTAATTCCTGTTGTGGTAGTATTGATAAGTATGAGTGAATACTGGTTTAACCTATCCAGATAACACATTTGCAGTTTATTGGTTCCTTCAAAGCCTTACCTTTGAAGGCTTTGAAAAAATGTGATTTTGAGTACTATTGCAAAGCTATGAGGAACATATTTTAGATGGAAAGGAAGTGATTCTTTCAGTTCTTCTTAAATCTATCATTTATCTAAGTTGCTGCCTCCTCTCCTTCCAAAAAAGCATTAAAATCTATATTAATACTTAAGTTAGAGAATTATAATAATTTTGCAAGATTTTCATTCACATTTTGCTAACTGGAGACCCCCTGATGTGACATAAAACTAGGAAATGAAACTCCCTGCACTAAATGATTTGGTAGTTTGATAAGAGCTTATGCATTAAAGTACTTCCAAAAAGAGACAAAATACCCAAATTATTCTTCTAGAGACTTGGTTCTAATCTTTAAATTATTCTGATCTTCTTTCATAGGAGTTACATGTGACAACTGAGCTATAATTGCTAGAGGTACTGTAAATGAGATGGTGTGTTGTCTTTTTCTTTAATAAAGTTAAACTCTTACCATTAGTCAGAAATTGTTTTTGATTGTTTAGAGTGCAGGTTCAGAGCGCCACCTACTGGTATAATATTTAAGCGCATTTAATTTTCCATGATTATAGTAATGGTGGCTTGTCAGATTTCTATTACCAAAAATCAAAACAATAAAATTTAATTTCAGAACAAAAGTAATTAACATACACAAAATGTGTGTGTCCTTTTCCTGATATTATTCAAAACCTACTAAGGCAAAAAAATCACTGAACTCAGAGTTATAAAACCTGACTTGGTTCTGCTAATTTGTAGCCAGGAGACCATAAGAAGTTTTTAATGTCACTGAGCCTCAGGTTCCTAAACTGTAAAACTTTTCTGGATGAAAAAGGATATCATAGCATGCTAAGGTAGGATGAAAAAGTGCTGAGGGTTGAGGAGTGAATGTAGAATGAGGAATTTACTTACCTTAATCCCAAGTCCTGCAAGATACGATTTGCAGCTTGGTGGAAAAATAAGAGAAGGTGCTCTTAAGAGAATAAAAGACATTATACAAAGGCTGTGGCCTGGTAGGTAAAAACTAAAACCTAAATTTGGAAAAAAACAAAAAAGCAAGAGACTAGAGGTGAGAGAAAAGGTAAACTGTAAGGAAAGAATGGGAGAGGTCAGAAAGACAGGAGATGACAGAGCTTCATCCCAGGGTATTTCAGATGATGACAACGTCACAAGGGTAGAAAAGGTAAATTCACAGAGGCAGCAGTACCACTAGGCTGGGTGGAGGCTAAATTGCCCATTGGACATTGAATGGACCATAGCAGCAGGGAGAAAAGCAGGAGCCAAAGTCCATATGAAATATGAAGGAGAGACCAGTACAAGAAAGAGGAATTGAGGATCGTATAGGCCAATCAGTCAGTGCCAAAGCAGGTGGAATTTTTGCTTGAGGCTGGTATTTTCCTCAATCAGTCTCTCTCTCTCTCTCTCTCTCTCTCTCTCTCTAGGATAGATGACGATGCTGATGGATAGATAGATAGTTTGTTCTGAGATTGAATAAAAAGTCTTACTATAGTTTTAAGTTTTAATAACTAAGACTATAAATGCTCCCAACTTGCAAAACACATCATTCGAGGGCTTAGCTATTTAAATTTTAGTCAGTCTTATAGTTCTGCAGCTTTTTAGATAAAATTTTCTAACTTCAACTTGTAGTATCAGTCAACATGTGCCATCCTCAATTAGAAGGACAGAACATATTTATTCACACACAATTAAGACCATTCAACCAAGATTCACAAACACCCTCAAGCAACAGTGGCAGTGACTTTGATCCTATTTCATAGAAATACTTATTTCACACAGAAAAAACTGAATCTCCTTTCTTTCTAAGTATGACCAACTCTACTCAGACACATATATTCATGTATTCTCACATATACACATACATGAAGGGACCAATTCAAAAGACTTGAATTTGGGAGTTTCCAAGTTTGGTCCTGGAGGTTCACAAAACAGCTGGTCAGCTACTAAGATGTAGTACTGTTTAAATTTCAAGAAATAAGGTCACACCCCTGGAAATATTTTGCTAAATGGCCCAGGTAATAGCTTAGAGTCCCTGACTTTTAGCCTGTTCTTTCTCCCTTGTAGGAGCCAACTGCATTAAAAACATGCTTTAATAAAAATGCAGTCAATTTTACTAGGTATATGGTGTATTATATATTATTCTAAGTACGAAAACTGAGGCTGTGCTTTTTTAGCATGTGTTCAGGGGTGGTAGAGTAGAAAAGCTAAAAACAGGACTCTGGAGTCAGACTACCTGAGTTCAAAATACGATTCTTCTACCTACTAGCTAGGTGATCTTCGGTTAGTTAACTGCTTTGAGCCCCAACTTCTTTTGCTATTAAATGGGGTTGTAGTGATACTCATTATCTCATAGGTTCATGCGGAGCATTTAAAGAGCTAACATATTGAAAGTTATAGCAGTGCATCAAAAAAATTGTCTTTTATTGTATGATTAGCTCAGCCTTCTTTCCATAATCCCTCCCTTCTTCCTTTCCTCCATTTCCTTTCCTTTTCCTTTATTCCCTTAGCAATAATTGGAAGTGGGAAGTGAAACCTAATTTGCCCCTGAATCTTCTTTTTCCAAATTCACTCTAGAAAAGAGTGTTTGTTCCTCTTCCTTGATCTCCTCGCCCTATATAAAAATTTAGGGCTGAAATGCAAGAAAACTTAACTTCATTTGAATTTCAGGAGCATCTTAGCATATTTGAGCTCTGTGCCCATTCAGTGTATTCAACTTTAAATGTTAAAAAAACTTTTTTTTTTAGTTCTTATGCCAAAAAAGAAATGTGGATTTATTCTTGGCAATTCAAATTCTCATTTCTTGGTATTCCCTGGACACAAATGAAACAGGAATTATTAAAAGGTTAAAATAGTTTTGGAAAACATAACCATTATGTCTAGCTTCTACTAATTAACCCCGCCATTGAATTAATGGCGGGGTTAATTAGCTCATACAGGACACATCATTTAGTTTGGAGAAAAAAAAGCCTTGGAGATTAAAGTCATTCTTTTGCCATCTTGTGGTTTCATTTCTAGACTGCAAAGTGTTAAATTCATCTCTATAAAAACTGGATAGATACATTGTTCATTTATGTAATTTTAGTACATCTCAGCATAATATTTCCAGCTGCCACTTAAAACTACCAGATGACTGCGTATGGCCACTTCTGAAAAACTCAAATATTCAGTCTTGATATCCTTCTAAAAGGGTAATATCATATAGAATCGGCAAAAAATGAGATAAGAAGATATAAAAAAAGCTGAGGTTTACAAAGGCAGCAACTTCCCTAGTTCTGTGGGTTTCTTACTTAGAAGCTACTGTCTCTATAAGTGTACCATTCCTCATTTTTATCAATTAATGATATCCATGGGAGATCCAATCAACACAATTCAGACATCTTAACTTGAAGACGGTGTTGTTGTGTTAGGCTGTTGTTTTTATAAACTTTCCATTTTTATATCTCTAATTACTGACTCACCCTTATTTCTACCACAGGCTCAAAACATAATCTTATTTGCACAGTCCATATGAAACAAAAATTCTCCTATGTTTTCATAGCTCCAAAAGGGGACTGCTAAGGATAACCTTGTAAACCAAAGTAGAACTCACAACTAAAACAAGTAAGATTTCTATAATTTTCTAACTAGAACTCTAACCAAACACTAGACTATAGACATGTCCATCCTAAAATAATGCCATGCTTTGTCTCAGATATTATTAGAATGAATTCACTAGAACAGACTTCCTAACCTGGATCAGTTAAGCTATTACAGCAAAAGGTTAGCTGGGTAATCTGTGTCAGCTGCATAGCAAACCATGCCAAACTTTACTGGCTAAACCAATAATTCTGCAGGTCAATGATTTGGGCTGGGATCACAAGGATGGTTCCTCTGGTACTCAGGCTCATAGGTGTCTGTGAACATTTGCTGGGATGGCCAGAAGGTGGCTAGTCTAACATGGCCTCAACTGGGACAACTTGTCTCTCCTATCCTTGGTCTCTCATCCCCAGCATAGCCCATCCTTATTCTCATAGTGTCTGAGCAGGTTTCAAGGCCTGTTAAGGCTGAAATTTGGAACTTGCCTGAGAAAAATTCAAGCACTCTTGAAGCCTAGGCTCACATTTGTTGCAGTGTCACTTCTGTTGCATTTTATTAGCCAAAGTGAGTTACAAGGCCAGCACAGCCACATTGCAAAGTACATATATCCAGGGTGGAGTGAAGGATGACCATGGCCTTCTTTTTTTTTTTTTTCAATCTGTCATTTTTATACCTAACATATGTAACTGCATCATCCTTATTTGAATAATTTCTAACTTGTTCTCATTAAGTTTAGGACATTGATGTAATACAGCAGACTCCCAATGTTACCAAGAAGCTAAGAATATTTCCATGAAATTTATTCTAGTCATTTTTACAACTTTTCTACACAATACCAATGCTATTTTAACTTGACCATATTGTACATTATTTCCATAGGTTGTAACTTGGAATTGATCATTAACTTTTTAGTGCCACCAGAAAATAATATTCCAGTAGGAAGAGTAGTAAGTCAGGAATCAGATAACACAGCTGCATTTGGGTTCCGCCTGTGACTTCCTAACTGGTGTCTTCATGACTAAACCTAAAAACCTTGTAGTTATCTGAATTCATAAACTCCATGCAGCCAAAATAAAGAAACTACCAAAGAGAGGAGAAGTAGAGGTGGTGATGGAGCAGAAGAAGGCAAATGACTTTCCTGGAGTATTCTTACTAGGACTTGGCCTGATAGAACAGAAAGAGTACTGGCTTGAGAAATAGAAAACCTCAACTCTACTCCCAGCTCTACCACTTACTTGATGGAGACCTTGGGAAAGAATTTGATACCTGCAGGGCTGTGTTTGCTCATTTCCATGAATTAAGGCAACAGATCTCAAAAATCCCTGCCAGCTCTTAAAAAAAAAAAATGTGTGCTGACTGTGGAGGATCCTGAGCTTACCAGAGAAATATTATAACTAACTCCCATCCTTTCTCACCCTCCCACTCCCTCTTCTTCCCACCCATCCTGGAAAAAAAAATTCCAAAAATATGTATGTAGAATGGCCTCGATCCAGTTGGGCTGAGACTACTTGCAATGTAAATGGGATAATTCAATATGCTAACGTTGGTAGTGAGTGAAACTTGTTTGACAATCAGATTACTTGACAGACGAGACAAGACAGGGCTGCCAACAGCTTCCTGGGTGTTGGTGGGTGTGAAGAATGACAGTGGCATGAAGGAAGTAAAGGCTTTTCTCAGAAAACACATGATCCAAATGAACAAAAATGAAGCTGTTTTGAAGAAGGAAGATAAGACTTTTGATAAACTCCTTGAATAATGAGAGGGATTGCTGACTGGAAAAGGTCTGAAAGCCAAAGGTCACAACAGGAGAACAGAGTATAGCTCAGGGGAGCTGAGTGGGGGTGTGCCTGAAAAGAGGAGCTGCAGAGTTTCTAGGAATGGCATTCCAGAAGATAACTGGTTCTCAGTTCTACTGAATAAATTCAACAAACATGTCCTGACAGTCCTCTTATGTCAAGCAATATTTCTGCAGTAAGAGAAAATTTTTGAATATGTATCCTTGTATTCACGGAGTATTTTAGTAAGGAAAGTGAGACCATAAGCAATATAAGTAAACAAATATATATGAATTAGAAAGTGCTAAGTGCTATGTGGATAAATAAAGCAGGAAAGGGGTTCCTGGGAGGGGTTAGGTAGGTTGCAATTTTAAACAGAGCAATCAGGGAAGGTTTAAAGGAGGAGATGGCATTTGAACAAAGACTAGGAGGATGTGAGGAGCTTATTTGGGAAGACACGCAGGGAAAGATGTTCAAAGTAGAGCATGTTTTGTGTATTCTCGGACTTGGCAAAGAGCCCACCCAGTGTAGCCAGAATGAAGTGAGCAGAGGGGAGAGATGAAGCAGATCAGAGAGAAGAGCTAGTATGGGGGAACACAGGAAGGCTTCTGTAAGGACGTGAACTTGTGCTTGGAGCGTCCTGAGAAGCTTTCGACAGAAGGCTGACTTGACTGCTATGGGGGCTTTGGGTTCAGTCTGGCCTAGTTTTACATAAACTTATTTGTATATAAGGGCAAATATAAAAGCATAACTGAGATCTCTAAGTCAGTTTATTCTTCATTCAATTAACATTTGAGTGACCAAACAGAAGCCTAAACTCTAGGGATATGACAGTGAACTATCACAGGAACTAAGATTTAGTGGGAAAGAAATGAGCCACAATTCAGATATAACTTTCTTTACTCTTTTATAAATTAACCTAAGTTGCTAATAGACCGCCATTTTCACTCAAAAGTAGGAAAAAAAAATAGGTTACCTATTCACAGTAACTGAATCACTTCTCTATTTAAAAATAAAACAACAAACAAAAAGCTCTCTTCCAATTTACTTCAGTCTCTTTGGTTCTCCCAGGTGACCCCCGCTGAGAGCATAAGGATGAGCTTACCTAACAAGAGAGAGGCATCTCTTCCCATGTTCATCTGCTCAGATGGCCCAGCACCTCACCTTGGTCTTGCTTGTGAGCATCTCTCAGCTTTCTTCAGCAGAGCATCTGATGATGGCTGTCCCCTCAGCACTGTCAACACCAGTGGTCTCCCCTATTACTCATGACTGGCCTTTGCCCTGCCCCTCACTGACCGTGCTGGTTCACTAAGACTTTACATGACTGTGATTGGCCCCCAGCTTTGGACTATTCACCTGCAAGCTAGTCCCAAACTTTAAGCCATATTCCACATACCTCAAAAGGATGTACAAACAAGCCTGCATCTTTTTCATGCCACCAGGCTTCAGGGAATCAATGAGGATAAGGTCCAACAGACACTTCACATTGGATGGAAGCACTGCAGGACATCTCCATCCAACTTCTCTGATGGAAAACCAGGCATGCAGTACTCTGCTCTGCGATTCCCCGGACCTTTCTGACTCGTCTCTACTTCTCCAAACCAAAGTGCAAACTCTGAGATGGGGGCAGGAAGCAGGCCCTAAATCTCTCTTTTCAGAAACTCTCCTTTCCATCCCCAACTAGGCTCCTATCGCAGTTGAAAAAAGGGCACTTATTTCCCTCTCTGTGATAAATGTCCTGTTAAAGCCTGCATTTTCTCTACTCAATACCTTGGTCTCAGGATCCCTTTACACTCTTAAAAAATTTGAGGACTCTAAAGAACTTTTATGTGGGTTATATCTATTAACATTTAATATGTTAGAAATTAAAACAGATAATTTAAAAATATTTATTTCCAAATTATTTGAAAAATAACAATAAACTCATTACATGTTAACATAACATACATATTCCATAGGGAAAAAACTAAATTTTTCAAACCAGAAGTAAATTAGTGAAACAAGTGACACTACTCATCCTGGTATTGCACTGCTCTGTGCATGAGAGGACTGGGGGAAGGCCCCAGATGTTCAAGGGCCCTGTCCCCTTTGCTCATCTGTCATCACTGGCACTTGAGTGGAGGGGTTTCTGACAGGGGGCAGGTGAAGACGGTCTTTCATTCTAACTGGCTGTTTTGAAGTCTTGTGTTCCTCTGTGAGAGGACATCACCACCTGGCACTCATGGGGTGTATATGCAGAACAATAATGGCAAATGAATGGTGCCCTCCTGCCCCCCGCCCCCCCCAAAAAAAAGGTGACATTGTTTTCCATTTTTGCAAATCTCCTACATGTCCACCTATTGGATGTCTCAGTTTGTGCTGCTGTAACAACACTACCATAGACCGGGTGAATTAAACAACAGAAATTTATTACTTACAGCTCTGGAGACTGGGAAGTCCAAGGTTAAGGTACTAGCAGATTCAGTGTCCAGTGGCCTGGCTCTGGTTTACAGATGGAGCCTTCTTACTGTGCCCTCACCTGGCAGGGAGAGAAAGGAGGGGAGGGAAAGAGACAGAAAATGCTGTCCTGTCTCTTCTTATAAAGGCACCAACCCCATCATGAGGGCTCCACCTTCATAACCTAATTTCCTCCCCAAAAGTCCATCTCCATAAACCATCACACTTGGAATTAGAGTTTCAACATGTGAATTTTAGGAGAACACAAACATGCCATCCACACAATAGAAGACAGCTGGATTCTCATCTCTACCTCTGCATTCAATGTGTTGCAAGATGTTATTGGGTTGAAATATATAAAGACAATCTGATTGTGCAGATATGCAATTGAAAAAGGGAAGAGGAGTTTAATAGCCTTTTCAGAGTATAGTGTATATTCTTTGGTTCTATGCCAAAACTTGATGAGTGGTAGTGTCTTAAACATTAGTTAGTGTTACATCTGAAAAACCATGTTAGTGAACTTTCTGAACTCTTGTGTTGAAATCCATTGGTCTCTCTTCCACTTTGAATGGATATTTTACCCATACATGATTTTGTATCATACATGGCTCATTTCAAAATATTGATTTATTGAGTCATGCAGATCTTCCAAATGTTGATACATTTCACTATACCATATCAAAAACTCACATTTATTAATATCTCACCAGCAAAGTCTTTATGAATTGAGAAGCAATGAAGTTCAAGGTGGCTGATAGAAGCCTTCAAGTCTTCAAAGAAAATTCTAATTTTCATTTGAAAGCTCAAATTTATTATTGGAAACAAATACTTTCAGTTGTTTTCCCTAATGTTACAGGCTCATAATCTGTTTTTAAAAAAAACATCTGCTAAATACTCAAATCTGAAAACAATAGCTTGTCTGACAATCAGTCATTCAAATGAAAATGATGTTTCAGGCAAAAGATGTCTTGACTCACAACTCAAAAATAAGTGCTTTTCAACTATATTAAAAGTAAACATATAGGTAACAGGTACCAAAGGGAAAGGGACTGGGGAGGGTGGGCAGGAAGGAAGGGATAAAGGAATTAAGGAGCATTATGATTAGTACATATAATGTGGTGGAGGGCACAGGGAAGGCACTTTATAGCACAGAGAAGACAAGTACTGACTCTATAGCATCTTACTTTGCTGATGGACTGTGACTGTAACGGGGTATGTGGTGGGGACTTGATAATAGGGGGAATCTAGTAATCACAGTGTTGCTCATGTGACTGTATATTAATGATACCAAAATAAAAATATACAAATAAAAAAGATTAAAAGTATAAGGGAAGATATATCATGCTAATACTAAGCAAAAAAAAGTTTGCATAGCTATACTAATTAAAAAACAAAAGTAAGTGATTTCCTGCCATGGCATTTTTTTTTAAAGAGTTTTATTGAAATATAATTCATACCATACAGCTTACCTTATTTAATGTACCAAGTTCAATTATTCTTAGTACATTTATAGAGTCATCCATCAGGCCTCACAACTGCCATCATTTTAGAACATTTTCAAATCACTTCCATAATAAACTGTACACCTTAGCCATCCTCCTCCAATTCTTCCACTCTTTCCTAGCCCCCCTCTAGCTATAAATCTCTATAGATTTACCTATTCTAGACTTTTCATATAAATGAAGCCATGCAGTCTTTGTGACAGACCTCCTTCAGTTAACATAGTGTTTTCAAGGTTTATCCACATTGTATCATGTATAGGTATTTCACTCAATCTCAGGTTTTATCTATCATTTGTCAGTTGATGGAATTAGGGTTGTTTCTACTTTGGGGTTATTAGGAATAATGTTGCTAAGAACATAGGTGGACAAGTTTTTGCATGGAGACATATTTAACTTTTCTTGGGCATATAACTAAGAGTTGCATTGATGGATCATATGGTAACATGGGCTCAACTATTTAAGGACCTGTTAGACAGTGTTCCAAGCTGCTGCTCTATTTTACATTCCTACCAAGAATGTATGAGGGTTCCAATTTCTCCACATCCTCTACATCATTATCTGTCTTTTTTATATTAGCCATCCCCATTGGTGTGAAGAGGTATCTCATTATGGTTTCAATTTGGATTTCCCTAATGAGCATCTTTTCACGTGACTGCTGGCCATTTGCATATCTTTAGAAAAAAGTCTTTTCAAATTCTTTGCTCATTATTAAATTGGGTTGCCTCTTATTCACTTGTAGAAGTACTTTATATACTAAAAATACAAGTCTCTTATCAGATTTACACTTTGAAAATATTTTTTCTCACATTTTGAGTATCTTCTTTCTTTATTAACAGTGTTTATTGATGCACAAAAGGTTTTAATTTTGGTGATGTCCACTTTTTCTGCAGGCTGAATGTATCCATCAAAAATTCCTATGTTGAAACTTTCATGTCCAATGTGTTGCTGTTTGGCAGTGGGGCCTTTGGGAGGTAATGAAGTCATAAAGATGGATCCTTCATGACGGTATTGTTGCCCTTATAAGAGGAGACAGGAGAAAGCTTCTCCTCTTCCACTCCCCTTTTAGGTCAGGATACTGGAAGTGGGTCTATCTGTAAACTGGGAAGTGGGTCTACATCAAATACTAAATCTGCCAGTGCATCGATCCTGGACTTCCCTGCCTTCATAATTATGAGGAATAAATTTCTACTGTGTAAGCCACCCAGTCTATGATATTTTTACTATAGCAGCCTGAACAGAATATGACAACTTTAATTGAAGCATTGTTGCCTCCCTATACTATTTCTTGCACACTACTGAAATTAGTCTGGGTTCTCCAGAGAAACAGAATCAACAGAATACATATAGATATAGATAAGAAAATATTTATTATAGGAATTGGCCCTTTCAGTAATGGAGGCTGAAAAGTCCCATGATCTGCGATCTGCCTGCAAGCTGGAGAACTAGGGGAGACCAGGGTGTCAGTCCAAGTCCAAAGGCCTGAGAATTGGGGGGCTGATAGTATAAGTCACAATCTGAGTCAAAAAGCCTGGGAACCAAGAGAACCAATGATCAAGGGCAGGATGTCTCAGCTCAAGTAGAGAAGGAGTGAATTTGCCCTTCCTTAGCCTTTTTATTATATTCAGGCCCTCAACAAATTGGAATGGTCCCACCCACACTAGGAAGGGCCATCTGTTTTAGTCAATTCAAATGTTAATCTCTTCTGGAAACACCCTCACAGACACACCAGAAGTAATGTTTTACCAGCTAACTAGGCATCCCTTAGCCTAGTCAAATTGACACATAAACTAACCATCCCCCACCACAACACTGGAAGTACAGGGATTGAGGCAAATCAGAATAATCCCCAGGACTTTTCTGACAAAGATACTGAGAAAAACTCTATTGCTTTGCATCATATAACCAAATGTACAACTAGACCTGCTTGTGGACAGCTACTTGTTTTTTAGTAGGACAGAATGAAAGCCACACCTGAAGACAGATCAGGGAAAAACCAAGGATGCTCTACACCGGAGCTGAATCTCAATTTCTAGTCATGAGTCTCTGCTTTCTACAGCTTTTCCTTCTTGTAACTGAACAATATCCTTCACAGTAACATCAGCCAATAAATTATTTTTCTCTTATTCTACTAGAATTGGATTGAGATCACCTGGAGTAAAAGTGATTGCACATTTTGGTGCTTTCTTGTTACTTAGAGATCTTATAGCAGCATCAGATTAGAGTATACGACTGTTTTGAGAATACATTTCTAACATGGTAGAGAGGCTGGATGTGTGATTTCTCAGTTGAGTCAGTGGAGATGTTACAGGTTGAGTTTGTTCTCCGCAGTCCTTCTCCCTACCACAACAAAGAACTGAAAGGCAGAGACACAAGAGTCAAAGTTTTATTTGAATCCAGTCCAAGGGAGGAGCAGGCTAGAGTCAAAGTAGACAAAGGCTTCTATCTGTTAGGCTAGAGGCTTAAATACTGCATTCTGGTTGGGAGGCACCTCTTTGACTGACAAAGTGGAGGTTATTTATTGGTTTTTCTGTGTAGTCATCCCTCTCAGTAAGCATGTCCTTTCCCCATGCTGAGGTGTGATTTGGGACGTTCTTAGTTGTTTGATTGTGACCTGTTTGGGGAGGAAGTTATCTCCCTGTAAAGCCTTTGTTGTTTCCACATGGGAACCCTGAAAGAGGCAGAGTTTGGGCAGTTTTATCCTTGAACCTTATCTGGTTAGCTTCTTCTTTGAACCCTATCTTCCCCTTGTACAGCTCCTGTCTATCCTTCTACCTAAAATTCCTAACATAGATGCTAATATTTTGATGAATAAAATTATCTTACAAACCAGCTTACCTTAGGTCATAAAAAATCTATTGGTTATCAAAATGTTTAACTTTCTTACCCAACTGCGATTCATTAATTGTTTTGATGCAAAAACACAACCTGGAAAACAATAATGAGATACCATTTCCCATTAGGATGGCTATAAAAAGAAAAAAAACCAGAAAATAACAAGTGTTGGAGAGGATATAGACAAATTGGAACCCTAGTGTGTTTCTGGTGGGAATATAAAAATGGAAAATGGAAAAACAAAATGGTGGTATGAGAAGTGAGGCAGAAACCTCTACCCAAAACCACATATAACATGAAAATGCAGCAAATACAACTAATTCTGAAAGAGTAACTGAAAAGAATACTGCAACAGATGGCCTACATCTGGGGGAAAGAGAAGACCTCACAGAAAAGTATAAAGTAGCAAAGCCACAATCTGGCGGGACCCAAGCCCTCACCCCATCCCAGCACACTGGGGTGAGAGAAATGTAGCAAGGAGGGAGTAGAAGCCCAGCACTGCTAAATACCAACCCCTGGATATCTGCTCCCAGAGCATGACCCACATTGCACAGTGCTCTGGAGATTAGAGGAGTTGGAAAACAAAGACAAGAGGAATACTTGGAGAGACTGAAATTCCAGCCACTGGTGGACAACAGGTACACACAACTGGACACTCTGGGAGAAAAGAAAGCTGGGAACTTTGAAAGACTTCCCAACAGTGAGAGGGTTGCAAAAGGGGCAAGGATTACACAGACCTTGCTACTCGGAAGAAAGGACAGGTGGACAAAATCATCCAAGCATGCTAAGCCTAATAGGTGGGGAAGCTTCAGGAGCTTCACGCACTCCAATTCCTGGCTGGAAATGCAGCACTGAGGCCCCTCCACACTGATATGCAGCCTGCCGCTCCTTCATCCCATCCAGTAGCAGTTCACAACGTGCTGTCACTGCCATCACACCAGGCCAGGCAGAGGGTGACCCCACATATGGCAGCTATAGGGGCATAGCACAGAGGCTCCTCCCTGAATGCTCAGCCATTGGCCCTGGCAGTGGAAGCAGGCATGCATCAGGGAGACAGGAAGAGCACTTTCCTCCCATCTGGCATTGGCACCACGCACCTGTGACCCTCACCATCACTCCAGGGGCTAGGAAGCTCAAAAGAGTAGAGATTATGGGCACAAGAAGACACTGCCTAAACAAAATTATTATTCTCTAATAATCATTACAAATATGAAATAGCAAAAGAACCTGGTACAAACCAAAATCACTCAAACACCAGAAATAGGGCTAAGTGAAACTGAAATCACCAATATTTCTGGTAAAGATTTCAAAATAAAAATCATCAGCATGCTCACAGAGCCACAGAAAACTATTCAAGACCTCAGGGGGAACTTAAAGAAAGATATAGAAACTTTGAAAAATGAAATGTCTGAAATGAAACATACAATGGAGGGGTTTAAACATACAATAGATGAGGTAGAGGAGGTGGTAAATCAAATAGAAACTAGAGAACAGGAATACAAAGAAGTCGAGGCACAGAGAGAAAAAAGGATCTCTACGAATGAAAGAATTGTGAGACAACTGTGTGACTGATTCAAACAGAACAAGATTTGCATTATAGGGACACCAGTAGATAAGGAGAGAGAAAAAGGGATAGAAAGTCTCCTTGAGGAATTAATTGCTGAAAACACCTCCAATCTGGGAAAGGAAATGGAATATCTCAGACCATGGAAGTGCACAAACCTCCCAACACAATGGACCTTAGGAAGACAACACTAAGACATACAATAATTAAAATTTCAAACATCAAAGACGAGGAAAGAATATTAAAAGCAGCCAGAGAGAGAAAAAAGATCACTTATAAAGGAAAACCCAGGCTATCATCAGATTTCTCAGCAAAAACCTTACAGGCCAGAAGGAATTGGCTTGATATACTTAATACAATGAAACAGAAGGACCTCCAACCAAGAATACTCAACTTGTGAAGACTGTCATTTAAATTTGAAGCAGGGATTAAAAACTTTCCAGATAAGCAAAAGTTGAGGGAATTTATGTCCCACAAACCATCTCTGCAGTGAACTTTGGAGGGACTGCTATAGACAGAACTGCTCCTAAGGGTAAATAGCTGTCACCAGAGGAAATAAAACCAAAGTAAAGGAAACATATGTATTAATTGCTAAGCAAATGCAAAATTAAATCAACTACCCACAAAGTCAGTCAAGGGATACATAAAGAGTACAGAATATAACACCTAATATATAAAGAGAGCAGGAGGAAGAAGAAGGGAGGGAAAAAAACCCTTTAGATTGTGTTTGTAATACTGTAATAAACAAGATAATATAGACTGTTAGATAATAAAGAAACTGCCCTTGAGTGCAATGGCAATAAGCACACATCTCTCAATAATCACCTTAAATGTAAATGATCTGAATGCACCAATCAAGACATAGGGTTACAGAAAAAAGTAAGACCCATCTTCATGCTACCTACAAGAGGCTTACTTCAAAACCAAAGATATACACAGACTAATAGTAAAGGGATGGAAAAAGATATTTTATGCAAATAATAGGGATAAAAAAAAGCAGGAGTTGAAGTTTTTATATCAGACAAAATAGATGTTAAAGCAAAGAAGGACATTACATAATGAAAAAGGTGTCAGTCCAACAAGAGAATATAACCATTATAAATATCTATGCACCAAACATAGTAACACCTATATATGTGCAACAAATACTAACAGAATTAGAAATAGAATGCAAAGTATTCATTTTAGGAGACTTCAACACACCACTCACTCCAAAGGATTCTCCAGAAGAGATCACATACTGGGCCACAAAAAGAACATCAGTAAATTCAGAAGGATGGAAACTGTGCCAACCAGCTTCTCAGACCACAGAGGTATGAAACTAGAAATAAATTATGCAAAGAAAACATAAAAGCCTGGAAAAAATGGAGGCTTAACAATATGCTTCTAAATAATCACTGGATCAATGACCAAATAAGAACAGAAATTAAGCAATATATGGAGACAAAAGAAAACAAAAACTCAACATGCCAAAATCTGTGGGATGCAGCAAAGACAGTTCTAAGAGGAAAGTATGTAGCAATACAGGCTTACCTCAAGAAAGAAGAACAATCCCAAATGAAGAGTCTAAACTAACAATTAATGAAACTAGAAAAAGAAGAACCAATGAGGCCCAAAGTCAGTAGAAGGAGGACATAATAAAGATCTGAGCAGAAATAAATAAAATTGAGAATAAAACAACGGAAAGAATCAATGAAACCAGTTGCTGGTTATTCAAGAAAATAAACACATAGATAAACCCCTAGCCAGACTTGTCAAGAAAAAAAGTCTACACACATAAACAGAATCAGAAATGAGAAAGGAATA
Source organism: Manis javanica (assembly GCF_040802235.1). Classification (NCBI taxonomy): domain Eukaryota; kingdom Metazoa; phylum Chordata; class Mammalia; order Pholidota; family Manidae; genus Manis; species Manis javanica. Next base: position 119,597,385 of record NC_133160.1, on the reverse strand, counting down.
ATCACTACAGACACCACAGAAATACAAAGAATTACTAGAGAATACTATGAAAGATTATATGCTAACAAATTGGATAACCTAGAAGAAATAGACAACTTTCTAGAAAAATACAACCTTCCAAGACTGACCCAGGAAGAAAACGAAAAACTGAACAGATGAATCACCAGCAATGAAATTGAATTAGTAATAAAAAACTCCCTAAAAATAAAGCTCCTGGACCAGGTGGCCTCACTACTGAATTTTATCAATTAGTGAAGACCTAATACCCATCCTCCTTAAAGATTTCCAAAAAACAGAAGTGACAGGAATACTTCCAAACTCATTCTATGAGGCCAGCATCACTCTAATACCAAAACCAGGCAAACATACCACAAAAATAGAAAATTACAGACTAATATCCCTGATAAAAATACACAAATATGTATAACATATTAGCAAACTGAATTCAAAAATACATCAAAAAGAGCATCTGTCATGATCAAGTAGAATTTATTCAAGGGATGCAAGGACACTACAATATTCAAAACTCCATCAACATCATACATCACATCAACAAAAAGAAGGACAAAAACCACACGATCATCTCCATAGATGCTGAAAAAGCATTCAACAAAATTCAACATCCAATCATTAAAAAAAACTCTCAAAAAAATGGGTATAGAGGGCAAGTACCTCAACATAATAAAGGCCATATATGACAAACCCACAGCCAACATTATACTTAACAGCGAGATGCTGAAATCTTTTCCTTTAAGATCAGGAACAAGACAAGGATGCTCACTCTCCCCACTTCTATTCAACATAGTACTGGAGGTCTTAGCCATGGCAATCAGACAACACAAAGAAATAAAAGGCATCCAGATTGGCAAGGAAGAAGTTAAACTGTCACTGTTTGCAGATGACATATTGTACATAAAATAACTTAAAGAATGTACCCCAAAACTACTATAATAACTAAATTCAGCAAAGTTGCAAGATACAAAATTAATACACAGAAATCTGTAGTATTCTTATATACTAATGATGAACTAGGACAAAGAGAAATCAGGGAAACAATCCCATTTACAACTGCACCAAAAAGAATAGAAGACCTAACCAAGGAGGTTAAAGACCTATACCTGAAAACTACAGGATGCTCATGAGAGAAATTAAAGAAGATACCAATAAATGGAAACCTATGCCATTCTCATGGATAGGAAGAATTAATATTGTCAAAATGGCCATCCTGCCTAAAGCAATCTACAGATTCAGTGCAATCCTTATCAAAATACCAGCAGAATTCTTCAGTGAACTAGAACGAATAGTTCTAAAATTCAAATGAAACAACAAAAGACCCTGAGTAGCCAAAGCAATCCTGAGAAGGAAAAATAAAGCTGGGGGGATTATGCTCCCCAACTTCAAACTCTACTACAAAGCCACAGTAATCAAAACAATTTTGTACTGGTACAAGGACAGACAGATAGTTCAGTGGAACAGAATAGAGAGCCTGGATATACAAACAAATATGACCAATTAATATACAATGAAGGAACCATGGATATACAATGGGGAATGACAACCTCTTCAACAACTGGTGTTGGCAAAACTTCACAGCTACATGTAAGAGAATGAAACTGGATTATTGTCTAACTCCATACACAAAAGTAAACTCAAAATGGATCAAAGACTTCAATGAAACCATAAAACTCTAAGAAGAAAACATAGGCAAAGATGGCAGCATGAGAGGAGAGACAGAGGCTTCCTTCTAAAACTAGATACAATTAGAAAATATAGTTGGTGCAACTAATCCTGAGAGAGCAACAGGAAAGAGGATGGCACCAGACTGCACACACCCGGAGAAAAGAGCAGACCTCACCGAACAGGGTAACATATCAGAGCCTGGCCAGGTGGGACCCAAGCCCTTCCCCCACCCCAGCTCACCAACAGGAGGAAGAGAAATGGAGCAGAGAAGGAGTGGAAGGCCTGGGACTGCTGAATACCTAGCTCTGGAGATCTGCTCTGGGAGCACAAACCTACATTTCATGGTGCTTTCATGATACTTGCATGATTTCTGGGTTGGGGAGCTAATACAGGCAGAATTCCTGGAGAGACTGAGAATTCCTGGAGAGACTTGTGGAAAGGAGGGATCCATATCTGGCTGCTCTGGGACAAAAGCTTATACCTGTGTGCTTGGCCCACTGGCTAAGGGAGTGGAGACAGGCACAGCAGCCGGGAAGCAGGGAACAGCTCTTTCCTCCCCCCAGGCACCAATACTGTTCCCCTATGACCCCCCAACATTATTTCAGGGGCTGAGCAGTTCCAGAGTATAGCTTCTGGACACTAGAAGGCGCCATATACAAACATGAAACACCAAAGGGATCTTGTCCAGAGTAAAATTAATATAAATCCAGAGAAAGATTTAAATGATATGGACCTTATGACTCTTCCTGAAAGGGAGTTCAAAATAAAAATCATCAACATGCTAATGGAGGTATGGAAAGATATCCAAGAACTCAGGAATGAATTCAGGTCGGAGATCCAATCACTGAAGACCATGACGGAGGGTATTAAAAGCAGGTTGGATACAGTGGAGGAGATGATAAATGAAATAGAAACTAGAGAAGAGGAATACAAAGAAGCTGAGGCACAGTGAGAAAAAAGGATCTCTAAGAATGAAACAATATTGAGAGAAATGTGTGAACAATCCAAATGGAACAATATTCGCATAATAGGGATACCAGAAGAAGCAGAGAAAGAGAAAGGGATAGAAAGTGTCTTTGATGAGGTAGTTGCTTAAAACTTCCCCAGTCTGAGGAAGGAGATAGTCTCTCAGGCCATGGAGATCCACAGATCTCCCAACACAAGGGACCCAAGGAAGACAACACCAAGACACATAGTAAGAAAATTGGCAAAGATCAAGGATAAGGACCGACTATTAAAAGCAGCAGAGAGAGAAATAAGATCACATAAAAAGGAAAGCGCATAAGACTAACATTAGACATATCAGCAGAAACCTTACAGGCCAGAAGGGAGTGGCATGATGTGTTTAATGCAATGAAGCAGAAGGGCCTGGAACCAAGATTACTTCATCCAGAAAAGCTATCATTTAAGTTTGAAGGAGGGATTAAACAACTTCCAGATAAGCAAAAGCTGAGAGAATTTACCTCCCATAAACCATCTCTACAGTCTATTTTGAAGGGACTGCTATAGATGGAAGTGTTCCTAAGATTTAATAGCTGTCACCAGAAGAGATAAAACCACAGTAAAGAAAGTAGAACAGCTAATTACTAAGCAATGCAAAATTAAATTAACTATCCCCAAAGTCAACCAAGGGATAGACAAAGAATACAGAATATGATACCTAATATATAAAGAATGAAAAAAAAGGTGGAGAAAAATAAAAGAACCTTTAGATTGTGTTTGTAACAGCATCTTAAGTGAGTTAAGTTATACTCTTAGATAGTAAGGAAAATAACCTTGAACCTTTGGTAAACACGAATCTAAAGTCTACAATGGCAATAAGTACATACCTATTGATAATCACCCTAAATGTAAATGGACTGAATGCACCAGTCAAAAGACATAGAGTCACTGAATTGATTAAAAAAAACAAGACCCAGCTATGTGCTGCCTGCAAGAGACTCATTTTAAACCCAAAGACATACACAGACTAAAAGTGAAAGGATGGAAAAAGATATTTCATGCAACTAACAGAAAGAAAAAAGCAGGAGTGCAGTACTTCTATCAGACAAAATAGACTTCAAAACACAGAAAGTAACAAGAGACAAAGAAGGACATTACATAATGATAAAGGGGTCAATCCAAAAAGAAGATATAACCATTATAAATATCTATGTAGGAGTACCCACATATGTTAAACAAATACTAACAGAATTAAAAGGGGAAATAGAAGGCAATGCATTCATTCTAGGAGACTTTAACACTCCACTCACTCTGAAGGACAGATCAACCAGACAGAAGTTAAGTAAGGAGACAGAGGCACTGAACAACACAATAGAACAGATGGACGTAACAGACATCTACAGAACTCTACACCCAAAAGCAGTAGAATACACATTCTTCTCAAGTCCACATGGACCATTTTCAACAATAGATCATATACTAGGCCACAATAAGAACCTCAGTAAATTCAAAAATATTGAAATTGTAGCAGTTTCTCAGATCACAAAGCTATGAAACTAGAAATAAATTACACAAAGAAAATGAAGAAGCCCACAAATACATGGAGGCTTCACAACATGCTCCTAAATAACCAATGGATCAATGACCAAATAAAAACAGATCAAGCAATATATGGAGACAAATGACAACAATAATTCAACACTGCAAAATCTGTGGGACACAGCCAAGGCTGTGCTAAGAGGAAAGATATTGCAATACAGGCCTACCTCAAGAAAGAAGAACAATCCCATATAAACAGTCTAAACTCACAATTAATGAAACTAGAAAAAGAACAACAAATGAGGCCCAAAGTCAGTAGAAGGTGGGATGTAATAAAGATTAGAGCAGAAATAAAATGGAGAAGAATAAAACAATAGAAAGAATCAATGAAAGCAAGAGCTGGTTCTTCGAGAAAATAAACAAAACAGATAAACCCCTAGCCAGACTTATCAAGAAAAAAAGAGAGTCTACACACATAAACAGAATCAGAAATGAGGAAGGAAAAATCACTATACAGACACCACAGAAATACAAAGAATTACTAGAGAATACTATGAAAAATTATATACTAACAAAATGGATAACCTAGAAGAAATGGACAACTTTCTAGAAAAATACAACCTTCAAAGGCTGACCAAGGAAGAAACAGAAAATCTGAACAGACCAATTACCAACAATGAAATTGAACTGGCAATCAAAAACCTACCTAAGAACAAAACTCCTGGACCAGATGGCTTCACCACTGAATTTTATCAAACGTTTAGTGAAGACCTAATACTCATCCTCCTTAAAGTTTTCCAAAAAATAGAAGAGGAGGGAATACTTCCAAACTCATTCTATGAGGCCAGCATCACTCTAATACCAAAACCAGGCAAAGACACCACAAAAAAAGAAAATTACAGACCAATATCCCTGATGAACACAGATGCAAAAATATTCAACAAAATATCAGCAAACTGAATTCAAAAATACATCAAAAAGATCATCCATCATGATCAAGTTGGATTTATTCCAGGGATGCAAGGATGGTACAACATTCAAAAATCCAATAACATCATCCACCACATCAACAAAAAGAAGGACAAAAACCACATAATCATCTCCATAGATGCTGAAAAGCATTTGAAAAAATTCAACATCCATTCATGAATTCATGATAAAAACTCTCAACAAAATGGGAATAGAGGGCAAGTACATCAACATAATAAAGGCCATATATGACAAACCCACAGCCAACACTATACTTAACAGCGAGAAGCTGAAAGCTTTTCCTTTAAGATCAGGAACAAGACAAGGATGCCCACTCTTCCCACTTCTATTCAACATAGTACTGGAGGTCTTAGCCACGGCAATCAAACAACACAAAGAAATAAAAAGCATCCAGATTGGCAAGGAAGAAGTTAGACTGTCCCTGTTTGCAGATGACATGATATTGTACATAAAAAGCCCTAAAGAACCCACTCCAAAACTACTAGATCTAATATCCGAATTCAGAAAAGTTGCAGGATACAAAATTAATACACAGAAATCTGTGGCATTCCTGTACACTAACAATGAACTAGCAGAGAGAGAAATCAGGAAAACAATGCCATTCACAATTGCATCAAAAAGAATAAAATATCTAGGAATAAACCTAACCAAGGAAGTGAAAGACCTAGACCCTGAAAACTACAAGATACTCTTATGAGAAATTGAAGAAGATACCAATAAATGGAAACACATCTCATGCTCATGGATAGGAAGAATTAATATTGTCAAAATGGCCATCCTGCCTAAAGCAATCTATAGATTCAATGTGATCTCTATCAAAATACCAACAGCATTCTTCAATGAACTAGAGAAAATCGTCCTAAAATTCTTATGGAACCACAAACGACCTCAAATAGCCAAAGCAATCCTGAGAAGGAAGAATAAAGCAGGGGGAATTATGCTCCCCAACTTCAAGCTCTACTACAAAGCCACAGTAATCAAGAAAATTTGGTACTGGCACAAGAACAGACCCATAGACCAATGGAACAGACTAGAGAGCCCTGATATAAACCCAACCATATATGGTCAATCAATATCTGATAAAGGAGCCATGGACATACAATGGGGAAATGACAGCCTCTTCAACAGCTGGTGTTGGCAAAACTGGACAGGTACAGGCAAGAGAATGAAACTGGATTATTGTTTAACCCCATACACAAAAGTAAACTCGAAGTGGATTAAAGACTTGAGTGTAAATCATGAAACCATAAAACTCTTAGAAGACAACATAGGCAAACATCTTCTGAATATAAGCATGAGCAACTTTTTCCTGAAACCATCTACTTGATAAAGGAAAACTAAAGCAAAAATGAACTCATGGGACTACATCAAACTAAAAAGTTTTTGTATGGCAAAGGATATCATCAACAAAACTAAAAGGTATCCTACAGTATGGGAGAATATATTTGTAAATGACATATCTGACAAGGGGCTAACATCCAAAATATATAAAGAACTTACATACCTCAGCACCCAAAAAGCAAAAAACCCGATTAACAAATGGGCAGAGGATATGAAGAGACCGTTCTCCAAAGAAGAAATTCAGATGGCCAACAGACACATGAAAAGATGCTCCATATCATTAATCATCAGGGAAATGCAAATTAAAAACACAATAAGATATCACCTCACACCAGTAAGGATGGCCAGCATCGAAAAGACTTAAAACAACAAATGTTGACAAGGATGCAGAGAAAGGGGTACCCTCCTACACTGCTGGTTATGATGTAAGCTAGTTCAACCATTGTGGAAAGCAATATGGAGGTTCCTCAAAAAACTAAAAATAGAAATACCATTTGACCCCCAGAATCCCACTCCTTGGAATATACCCGAAGAATACAACTCAGATTCAAAAAGACATATGCACCCCTATGTTCATCGCAGCATTTTTTACAATAGCCAAGATATGGAAGCAACCTAAGTGTCCATCTGTAGATGAACGGATAAAGAAGATAAGGTACATATATACAATGGAATACTAATCAGCCATAAGAAAGAAACAAATCCTACCATTTGCAACAACATGGATGAAGCTGGAGGACATTATACTCACTGAAATAAGCCAGGCAGAGAAAGACAAATGCCAAATGATTTCCCTCATTTGTGGAGTATAACAATGAGGCAAAACTGAGGGAACAAAATGGCAGCAGACTCAGAGACTCCAAGAATGAACTAGTGGTTACCAAAGGGGAGGTGTGTGGGAGGGTGGGTGGGGAGGGAGGGAGAAGGGGACTGAGGCATATTATGTTTAGTTCACATGGTGTGGGGGTTCACAGGGAGAACAGTGTAGCACAGAGAAGGGACATAGTGGATCTCTGGCAACTTGCTGCACTGATGGACAGTGACTGCACTGGGGTGTGGGTGGGGACTTGATAATATGGGTAAATGTAGTAACCACATTGTTTTTTCATGTGAAACCTTCATAAGAGTGTATATCAATCATACTTAATAAAAAATTAATACAAAAAAAAAGAAAACATAGGCAAAAAGGAACAAAACATGAACAACTTTTTCCTGAACACATCTCAAGCAAGGGAACAAAAGCAGAAATGAACAAATGGGAATACATCAAACTAAAAATCTTCTGTACAGTAAAGGACACTATCAGTAGAACAAAATGCATCCTACAGTATGGGAGAATTTATTCATAAACCACCTATCTGATAAGGGGATAATATGTAAAATATATAGAGCTCATATGCCTCAACAACCAAAAAGGAAATAACCAGATTTAAAAAATGGGCAGAGGATCTGAACTGATACTTCACCAAAGAAGAAGTTCAGATGGCCAATAGACACATCAAAAGATGCTCCATATCGCAGATTATTGGGGAAAGCAAATTAAAACCACAACGAGATATTACCTCAGACCAGTTAGGGTGGCCAACATCCAAAAGACAAAGAACAACAAATACTGCTGAGGATGTGGAGAAAGGGGAAACCTCTACAGTGTTGGTGGAGAAAAGGGAACCCTCTACACTGTCAATTAGCTCAACCATTGTGGAAAGCAATATGGAGGTTCCTCAAAAAAAAAACTAAAAATAGGAATGCCATTTTACCCTGGAATTCCACTCCGAGGGATTTATCCAAAGAAAACCAGATCACAGATTAAAAAAGACACATGCACCCCTATGTTTATTGCAGCACTATTTACAATAGCCAAGATATGGAAGCAACCTAAGTGTCCAACAGCAGATGAATGAATAAAGAAGATGTGCTACATATACTCAGTGGAATATTCTTCAGCCATAAGAAAACAAATCCTACCATCCTACCATTTGCAACAACATAGATGGAGCCAGATGGTATTATGCTAAGTGAAATAAGCCAGGCAGAAAAAGACAAATACCAAATGACTTCACTCATTTGTGAAGTATAACAATGAAGCAAAACTGAAGAAACAAAACAACAGCAGACTCACCAACTCCAAGAAGGGATTAGCAGTTACCAAAGGGAAGGGGGTGAGAAGAGGGTGTGGGGAGGGAGGAAGAATGGAATTAAGGGGCATTATGATTAGCACACATAATGTAGGGGTGTCACAGGGAAGTCAGTATAGCCCAGAGAAGACAAGTAGTGGCTCTATAGCATCTTCCTATGCTGATATACACTGATTGCAACGGTGTATGTAGGGGTGGGGGGGACTTGATAATATGGCTCAATGCAATCACCACAGTGTTGCTCATGTGAAACCTTTATAAGATTGTATATCAGTGATACCTTAATTTAATAAAATGTAAAATGGTGCATCTGCTGTGGAAAAGTTTTGTGTTTCCTCAAAAGGTTAAACATAAAATTACCATATAACAGCAATTTCACCCTTATATATATATATATATATATATATATATATATATATATATATATATATATATATATATATATATAATGATTAGCACACATAATGTAGGGGGTTCACAGGGAAGTCAGTATAGCACAGGGAAGACACGTAGTGATTCTATAGCATTTTCCTATGCTGATGGACACTGACTGCAACGGGGTGTGTGTTGGGGATATACATCCAAAAATATTGAAAGCAGGGACTCAAACAGATAACTGTCCACCAATATTCACAGTGGTATTATTCATGATAACCAAAAATGGAAACAACCCAAACATACATCAACAGATGACAGGATAATGTGATATACATGTACATTATTATTCATCTGTAAAAAGGTATGAAGTTTTGATACATGCCACAACATGGATAAAATATTATGAAAATATTATACTAAGTGAAATAAGCCAGACACAGAGAACAAATATTGCATGATCCCAGTTTTATGAAATATCTAGAATAGGAAAATTCATAGAAAGTAGATTAGAGGTTACCAAGGGCTAGTAGTATATGTTGTTCATGGCAGTGGGGAGTTATTGCTGAATGCATACAGTTTCTGTTTGGAGTAATAAGAAGTTTTGAGTAGATAGTGGTGACCTTTGCACAACACTGTGAGTAAAACACCAGTGAGTTGTACATGTAAGAGTGTTGAAATGGCTAATTTTATGACATATATACTTTTTACCACACACAGAAAGCCAAAACATATACATACAACTAAGGAGACAGTATTGCATGTAAGATAATTAAGAACTGTTGAAATAAATTTTTAAATCCAAGTTGGATACACTCATGCCCAAGGTGCCATTTCAGCAAACTGAAACTGAGATAACTTTTATGCCACTGTAAATGTTCCACTTGACCAGAAGGCAGTATATCCAGGCAGCTGATCCCCAAACAGCAAACCAGCTCTGAGCTGTATACTTATTTTCTGGTTCTGTATTTATTTTCTATTTTTATCTTCCTTGTTCCCCATTCTTTATCCTATAAATGCTTCCTGCATTCTACCCCATTTTACAGTTCTCTGGACCCTTGGTAGTGGAGACTGCCCACTTCATGAAATGTTAAATAAAATCTGTGTCACCCAAATTGTCTTCTTTAATCATTTTTACAAGAACAACAGACCAAAGATGTGGGTCAAACAACTTGAGGTTCAAGTTGGGAACCCTGGAAATGTGTTTAGCTTGGGTGTATCTCAGATTCTTCTTCTGTGCAATTAGGAACTAGAATTAGAATTATATTTAGAACTAGAAAGTATCTAGTTCATGGGTTGAAGGAAAGATATAATTCATATAAAGTGCTAATTTAGCACAGTAAACATGGTAGTTAGCTACTAAATATCAGCTGTTAATATTATTATTGTTTGTTCTTTTCAGCAATCTTCCCATTACCCCATAGTTCTGAAAATTACTTTTTCCATCATTATTCAACTTCATATAAAATAATTTTTTAATTATATTTTCAACCAGGAGCATGAATAAATGGTTATAATTTTGAATTTTGAAGCATATACTGAAAATCTCAGAAAATAAGGTAAGGGAAATGCAGGATAATCTGAAAATCTCAAGAGTTCCTAGCCATGACAGTGCTGAGATGAACTGTACCCTTCCCACAACCAGTGACTACATAGTAAGACTCAGCAGCAGCAGACATCTTAAAATCAGACATACTTAGCAACTTGTTTAAGAGTTGGGACTTACAATAATTTGGAGATAAAAAACTAGAGAAAATCACCTATACAGTGGTATGTGTTTTTCAAGACATCCTGAAGGATGATTGCATGAAATTACCAAAGGTAAATTATTGGAATACTCTGTTGTCTAAGAAAATTTAACTCTTGGCAGAAAATTTAGTGAAAAATACAATTAAACAAATAAAACAGTTTGAAACTCATTTCAATTGGAAGGTGAAATGAAAGTTACAGAAGTAGTAGGCTTAGGAAATCCAGCTACTTTAGGTGAGAAAATGACTTGACCTATGAAATGGCTGAACAATACATTAGGTGATAGGGATATCATGCCAGTTCCCAGTATACACAACTGAGTTGTTTCTTACCATATTTTCATGTTCTTATAGTTTCTTAATATATTATACCAAAGTTTACCTTTAAAGGCAGAAAAAGTAAATTGTAACCTTCACAAAGTTTAAGAGGTATAACTCAATCTTCTTCATTACTAGGTCAAAATTTCTTTGAAGATTTTAGTTTTGCCTCAACATGTTTTTTGACTTTTACTCTCTAGCTGATAGTATGTCTCTGTGTAAACCTTTAAGGAATGTTCTAAATTATTAACAGCCAACAACTCTTATTTATTACCTTGGTTACTAAGCAAGATGAAGTCCCATTTGTTTATCGATACTGACAAAACTGGTATAAAGAGCAGACACTGCACATTCAGGTGACTTCTCAATGTTTGTTTTGCAATAGTTGTTAAGTTTTTGTTTTTTGTTATTAACGACACAATGATGTGGCAAATGTATTTCACCATGTCAGGGTCATCACTATAAAGAGATATGCAGATGGTCTGGTTGTAGTCCCAGGTAGCATTTTCAGGCACACTAATTATTTCTGCTGTAACAGATTACTGCAAACTTGGTGACTTAAAGCAACAGAAATTTTACTCTGTCACTGTTCTGGAGTCTAGGAGTCTGAAACCAAGGCATCAGCAGGGCCATGCTCCCACTGATAGCTGTAGGGGAGAATCTTACCTTGCCTCTTCCAGATTTAGATGGCCATGGGCATCCCTTTCTTGGCTTGTGGCAGCCTAACTCCAATCTCTGCATTCATCCTCACATGGCCTTCTCTCGGTATCTGTGGGGACCTTTTCTGTCTCATAAAGCCACTCTCATTGGAGTCAGGGCCCACTGTAATCCAGTATGATCTCATCTCTATCTTTACCTTAATTATATGTAAAAAGATCCTATTTCCAAATAAGATCACATTCTGAGGTTCCAAGTGGACATGAATTTTAGTAGACACTATTCAACCCAGTACATTAATGAAGGAAATGGGACTTGGCAACTTAGTATCAGACATACTTGAAGTTAAAGTCCCAAGTCTGCCCTTCCTGTGACCTTATCAAGTCATACATCTCAGGTTCTCAATGCATTCAACACTGGAAATATCTATTCTGTTAGAGTATTGGCTATGGTTTTAAATATGTCTAATAAGGTCCCTAGAGAGGAAAATCAAGTACTGGGAAAAGAACAACTCTTCATGGTCAATTCTTTTTAAGATATCCTGAACAGTTTAATACTAAAAACTGTGAAATTTTGGTCCTGAGTAATACAGACTAATAGCAATAGTATATATATTGCTGAAACACACCACTTGAAGGAGTCAGTGGAAAGAATTAATAGCATTATTGGGGTCATCAGAACTGTTTCAGCTCATCTCCCATTTCAAATCCTGTTGTGAATATATTTCCTCTACATAATAACCAGTGTGGAAAGGTAGTGTCTTATCATCACTTTTCTGGGCTGAACTGTGTCCCTGCAAAATTCATGTATTAAAGCTCTAGCCCCCAGTACCTCAGAATGTGGCTGTATTTGGAAATAGATCCTTTAAGTTAAAATGTGGTCACTAGGGTTGGTTCTACCTCATAAGAGGAAATCTGAACACAGACACACACAAGAAAAAAGGCCATGTGAAGACACAGGGAGAAGAGAGCATTTACAGCCAAGGCAGACCTCAAGAGAAACCAACCCTGCTGACATACTGAGCTTGGACTTTTCACCTCCAGAACTGTGTAAAAATTAATTTCTCTCATTTAAGCCACCCAGTCTGTGGTACCTTGTTATGGCAGCTCTAGCAAATTAATACATTCATTACTCATTTTTTGTATATCACCTGGAAATCTGCTCATTTTCAGAATATTCTCTTTCCTTAAGATCAAGATGTGTATCATTGTCTATGAACTACTCTCTGAATAAACACAATGTAGACTGTAATGTGAATACAATCTGCATACAAAGCTGATGTTTCATTGAGCCCAACTTGTTTTGCAGAAAAGAGAACTTTGCCTTAAAGATAAATCTAAGTCTCAGCCTTTTAGGATATAGGTGACTAGCTTTGACTTAATTTCCCCCCCCCCCTCAGTCTTTGTTTACTGAAATTCAAAAAAATCTCTAGGTCTAATCTCATTCAGGGCACCCTATTAATTATTTTGGAAATTCAAAGAAGGGAGAGCTCACATCTGGTCAGGGAATGGGGAATATTTTATTAAGGGGGTGACATTCAAATCACATCCCTAATGATGAGAGGCCCAGGTAACAATTAACAGACAGTGTATTCTAACTGAAAATAAAAGATTAAGAAAGTCAATGAAGTCTTGAAAATTTGGGGTTCATAGTGAACTTAGGATATGTCACTAAAGCATGTATGTGTGTAGCGAGGTGGTGAGTAAAGACTTTAAAAATATTCTAGAAAGAACTTACTGAAGATCATTATAAAGCTAAAGAATTTAGATATTAGCCCAAACGACAAGTGCATTTCAACAACTCACCTGGGGTATCTGTTAAAAATAGTTTCTTGAGCCCTATTACGAATAAATAAATCAGAATCTCTGCCAAGTGAGCCTCCAGAATATGCGTCTGTAGCTAGTTCCCCATGTGTTATCACACCAAAATTTGAGAACCACTGTTAATAGGTAGTAGGAATCTATTAAACAGCTCTGAAAAGTTTCGAGCAAGGGAATAATCAATGTATGTCTATACTTTAGGATGATTAATGACAATAGGTGGTATAAATGTAATAAAGGAAATATTATAAACAAGGCAGGAAATAGGTTTAGGAAGCTGATGCAACCAGCTAGGCAGTAACAGTGAAGACTGGGATAAGAGCAGATATAAAGGGCTCTACTGCTCATGTAAAAACATGACACAAGTAGGACTATAGGATTTTATAACAATCATATATAAGAGGATGAGAGAAAGGAAGCACCTTGGAAGACTAAGATTGCAAGCCTAAGTAGTTTAGTGTTAATCAGAGGTAGGGTAGCCATAAGGAAACTTTGTTGGGCATTTAACCAAGAGTACTTGATGGATCCAGGCTGGGACATGTTGAGTTTAAGATTCTGGTAGGACACCTAGAGCAAGATATTAAGCTGGCAGTTTGAAATATAGACTGCAGTCAAGAGTGAATTAAAAGCTCGAAAAACAGATTCAACATTTCTCTGGATAGAGATGATGGTTGAAGCACTTTGGGTAGGTAACACTTGGCTATTGTCTAGCCAACACAAGCCCTAGAGGAAAGTCACACAAAATCAGTGATGAGTTTAATGTGAATTTAGAAGTCATAAATTGAAATTGTATTACTAAATCATTTCTTGCATTGTTAATTTTATGATAATTGTGACCTGTAACTAAAGTTACATCACTGGGTCTTTTACACAGATATACTTTAAAACTAAAAAATAAAATAAAATAAAAAAAATAGCCTTTACAGGTTTAATTTTAATGAATACCACAATTTTCAGTGTAAAATCAAGTAGAATTAACAGCAAAAGGTGCCACATGAGACATATTGATCCTATTTCTAGTATCTTTGTGTTCATATTTTAATTTTTTTTACTTAAGTACATTCCCAATTTTCTTCAAATCATGTCCCTTGGTTACTAGTTTTTTGACAACTTAACTTACCTTCACTTGATTGTGTAGTTGAGTATAGATTCTAAGTTCAAAATCATTTTACCTCAGACTCAGAAGCAATTTTCATTTGTCTTAAAACACCCAGTACTGTTATGGTAGAATATATTTGTAAACGACATATCCGACAAGGGGTTAACATCCAAAATATATATATAATATAACATGTGAAGAACTCACAATGCTTCAACACCCAAAAAGCAAAATACTGATTAAAAAATGGGTGGAGGATATGAAGAGACAATTCTCCAAAGAAGAAATTCAGATGGCCAACAGACACATGAAAAGATGCTCCACATCCCTAATCATCAGGGAAATGCAAATTAAAACCATAACGAGATATCACCTCACACCAGTAAGGATGGCCAGCATTGGAAAGAATAAGAACAACAAATGCTGGGGAAGATGCAGAGAAAGGGGAACCCTCCTACACTGCTGGTGGGAATGTAAGCTAGTTCAACCATTGTGGAAAGCAATATGGAGCTTCCTCAAAAAACTAAAAATAGAAATACATTTGACCCCAAAATTCCACTCCTAGGAATTTACCCAAAGAAAACAAGTTCTCAGATCCAAGAAGACATATGCACCCCTATTTATTACAGCACTATTTATAATAGCCAAGATATGGAAGCAACCTAAGTGTCCATCAGTAGATGAATGGATAAAGGAGAGGTGGTACATATACACAATGGAATGCCATTCAGCCATAAGAAAGAAACAAATCCTACCATTTGCAACAACATGGATGGAGACGGAGGACATTATGCTCCGTGAAATGAGCCAAGCACAGAGAGACAAGTGTCAAATGATTTCCCTCATTTGTGGAGTATAACAATGAAGCAAAACTGAAGGAACAAAACACCAGCAGACTCACAGACTCCAAGAATGGACTAGTGGTTACCAAAGGGGAGGGGTGTGCAAGGGAGGGAGAAGGGGATTGAGGGGTCATGGGGAAGACAGTGTAGCACAGAGAAGGCAAATAGTTATTGAAGAGACTGTCTTCCACATGATATGCTTATGGTTCCTTTATTGTATATCAATTGATCATATATGTGTGGGTTTATATCTGAGCTGTCCATTCTGATGCACTGATCTATAAGTCTGTTCTGATGCCAGTACCACAGTTTTGACTACTGTAGCTTTGTAGTATAGAGTGAATCCAGGCAGTGTTAATACCCCCAGCTTTGTTCTTTCTCAGGATTGTTTTGGCTATTTGGCATCTTCTATGGTTCCATATGTATTTCAGGATTATTTGCTCTAGTTCATTGAAAAATGCCATTGGTATATTGACAGGGATTGCACTGAATCCATAAATTGCTTTGCGTAGGATAGATATTTTGACAGTATGAATTCTTCCTATCCTTCAACATGGGATAGATTTCCATTTATTGGTGTCATCTTTAATTTCTCTCATGAGTGTCTTAGCTTTCAGAGTATAGGTCTTTCACCTCCTTGGATACGTTTATTCTATTCCTAGGTATTATGTTCTTTTTGATGCAATTGTAAATGGAACTGTTTTCCTGATTTCTTTCTGCTAGTTCATTGTTAGTATAGAGGAATGCAATAGATTTATGTATTAATTTTGTATCTTGCAACTTTGCTGAATCCAGTTATTAGTTCTAATAGTATTTTTGTAGAGTCCTTGGATTCTAGTCATGTTGAACATATTTTCAAATGCTTATTTGCCATCCATGTATTATATTCAGTGAAATGTCTGTTCATGCCTTTTGTCTATTTTTTAAATATATGAGTTCTGATTATTAAAATATATATACCTGAAAATAATACAAGTAAACCCAGAAAAGTATTTTAGATATGAGTTATTTTTTGGATATGTGGTTTGCAAATATTTTCTTCTGTTCTTCTACATACCTTTTCATTATTTAAACAGGTCTTTTGAAGAGCAAAGTTTAAAATTTTGATGAAGTCTAACTCATGGGCTTTCTCTTTTATTGATAATGTTTTTAGAATCAAGCACACTTTTTTAAGGCATATGCCATGATAATTTAATATACATATACTCTGTGAAATGATTACCATAGTCAACTAACACATCTATTAACTGCATAATTCACATTTTTTTGCATATTGTGAGAACATTTAAGATCTCGCTTAGCAGATTTGAAGTACACAATATTTTTAACTAAATCACGATGCTGTATATTAGATCTCCAGACCAAAACTCATCTTGTAAATGATAGTTCGTACTCTTTGACCAACATCTGTCCATTTCCCCCAATTTACAGCTCTTGGCAACCACCATTATATATTCTAGATCTACAAGTTAGACTTCTTTAGATTCCACATATATGGGAGTTCATGCGCTATTTTTTTCTGTCTCTGGTTTGCTTCACCCAGCATAATATCCTCCAGGTTCATCTATGTTTTGCCAGATGAGAAGATCTTTTTTTATAGGTAATAGTCCATTTTTTGTGTGTGTGTATACCAAAATTTATTTGCCCATCTCTCAATGGACACCTATTTCAATATGCTGAGTTATTATGAATTATGATGCAGTAAACATTGTAGAGCTATCACTTTGAGATCCTGATTTCTTTTCCATATATTCTCAGAAAAGGGATTACTGAATTGTTTA
This sequence comes from Manis javanica, assembly GCF_040802235.1. Classification (NCBI taxonomy): domain Eukaryota; kingdom Metazoa; phylum Chordata; class Mammalia; order Pholidota; family Manidae; genus Manis; species Manis javanica. The sequence continues at coordinate 119,580,118 of NC_133160.1, read as the reverse complement.
GTAGTTTTCTTTTTAAATTCTTTAGGAAACTTCATAGTGTTTTTCCATGAAGGCTGTACCACTTCATAGTTCCACCAACAGTATATAATGATTTCCTTTTTCTGTTTCTCCACACCTTTGTCAACACTTGATATCTCTTTTTCTTTTTTTTATTAAGGAAATACTGACATACACTTTTATGAAGGTTTCACATGAAAAAACAATGTGGTTACTACAATTACCCATATTATAAAGTCCCCACCCATACCCCAATACGGTCACTGTCCATGACTGTAGTAAGATGTCACAGATTCACTATTTGCCCGCTTTGTGGTACCCCTTTCTCTGCATTCTCGCCATCATTTGTTTTACTTAGTCTATTGGTGATGGCCATCCTTACTGGTGTGAGGTGGTATCTCACTGTGGTTTTAATTGGCATTTCCCTGATGAATAGGGATGTGGAGCATCTTTTCATGTATCTGTTGGCCATCTGAATTTCTTCTTTGGAGAATTGTCTCTTCATATCATCTGACCATCTTTTAATTGGGGCATTTGCTTTTCGGCTATTGAGGCATGTGAGTTCTTTATATATTTTTGTTAACCCCTTGTCGGATAAGTCACTTACAAATATATTCTCCATTACTGTAGGATGCCTTTTTGTTCTGTTGATGGTGTCCTTTACCGTAGAGAAACTTTTTAGTTTGATGTTGTCCCATGAGTTCTTTCTTGGTTTTGTTTCCCTTGCCCAAGGAGATGTGTTCAGGAAGAAGTTGCTCATGCTTATATTCAGAAGATGTTTGCATGTGTTGTCTACTAAGATTTTTATGGTTTCATGATTTACATTCTGGTCTTTGATCCATTTGAGTTCACTTTTCTATGTGGGGTCAAACAATAATCCAGTCTCATTCTCTTCCATATAGCTGTCCAGTTTTGCCAACACCAGCTGTTGAACAGGCGGTCATTTCCCCATTGTATGTCTATGACTCCTTGATCATATAGTAATTGAGCATATATGGTTGGGTTTATATCAGGGCCCTCTAGTCTGTTCCTTGGTCTATGGGTCTGTTCTTGTGCCAGTAACAAATTGTCTTGATTACTGTGGCTTTGTAGCAGAGCTTGAAGTAGGGGAGCATAATCCCACAAGCTTTATTCTTCCTTCTCAGGGTTGCTTGGGCTTATGGGGTCTTTGGTTGTTCCATATGAATTTTAGAACAATTTTCTCTAGTTCACTGAAGAATGCTGTTGGTATTTTGATAAGGATTGCATTGAATCTGTAGATTGCTTTAAGCAGGATGGCCATTTTGACCAGATTAATTCTTCCTATCCATGAGCACAGGATATGTTTCCATTTATTGGTATCTTCTTTAATTTCTCTCATAAATGTCTTGTAGTTTTCAGAGTATAGGTCTTTCACTTCCTTGATTAGGTTTCTTCCTATGTATTTTATTCTTTTTGATGCAATTGTGAATGAAACTGTTTTCCTGATTTCTCTCTGCTAGTTCATTGTTAGTGTATAGGATTTCCACAGATTCCTGTGTATTAATTTTGTATCCTGCAACTTTTCTGAATTCCGATATTAGTTCTAGCAGTTTTGGAGTGGATTCTTTGGGGTTTTTATGTACAATATCATGTCCCCTGCAAACAGGGAAATTTTAACTTCTTCCTTGCCAATCTGGATGCCTTTTATTTTTTTGTGTTGTCAGATTGCCATGGTTAGGACCTCCAGTACTTTGTTGAATAGAAGTGAGGAGAGTGGGCATCCTTGTCTTGTTTAAGATTTTAAAGGAAATGTTTTCAGCTTCTTGCTGTTAAGTATAATGTTGGCTGTGGGTTTGTCATATATGGCCTTTATTATGTTGATGTACTTGCCCTCTATACCCATTTTGTTGAGAGCTTTAATCATGAATGGATGTTGAATTTTGTCCAATGCTTTTTCTGCATCTATGGAGATGATCATGTGGTTTTTGTCCTTCTTTTTGTGGATGTGGTGAGTGATGTTGATGGATTTTCAAATGGTCTACCATCCTTGCATCCCCAGAATAAATCCAACTTGATCATGATGGATGATCTTTTTGATGTATTTTTGAATTCAGTTTGCTGATATTTTGTTGAATATTTTTGCATCTGTGTTCATCAGGGATATTGGTCTGTAATTTTCTCTTTATGTGGTGTCTTTGCCTGGTTTTGGTATTAGAGTGATACTGGCCTCATAGAATGAGTTTGGAAGTATTCCCTCTTCTCCAACTCTTTGGAAAACTTTAAGGAGGATGGGTATTAGGTCTTCACTAAATGTTTGATAAAATTCAGTGGTGAAGCCATCTGTACCAGGGCTTTGGTTCGTAGGTAGGTTTATGATTACCAGTTCAATTTCATTGCTGGTAATTGGTCTGTTCAGATTTTCTGTTTCTTTCTGCTTCAGCCTTGGAAGGTTGTATTTTTCTAGAAAGTTGTTCATTTCTTAAAGGTTATCCAGTTTCTTAGGGTATAATTTTTCATAGTTTTCTCTAGTAATTCTTTGTATTTCTGTGGTGTCTGTATAGTGATTTTTCCTTCCTCATTTCTGATTCTGTTTGTGTGTAGACTCTCTTTTTTTCTTGATAAGTCTGGCTAGGGGTTTATCTATTTGGTTTATTTTGTCGAAGAACCAGGTCTTGCTTTCATTGATTATTTCTATTGTTTTATTCTTCTTGATTTTATTTATTTCTGCTCTAATCTTTATTATGTCCCTACTTGTAGTGACTTTGGACCTCATTTGTCCTTCTTTTTCTAGTTTCATTAATTGAGTGTTTTCATTGCTTATATGGGATTGTTCTTCTTTCCTGAGGTAGCCCTATATTGCAATATACTTTCCTCTTAACACAGCCTTCACTGTGTCCTAAAATTTTACAGTGTTGAATTACTGTTGTCATTTATCTCCATATATTGCTTGATCTCTGTATTTATTTGGTCACTGATCCATTGGTTATTTAGAAGCATATTGTGAAGCCTCTATGTGTTCATGGGATTTTTATTTTCCTTGCATTATTTATTTCTAGTTTCATACCTCTGTGTTCTGAGAAACTGGTTGATACAATTTCAATCATTTACCAAGGCTCTTTTTGTGGCCTAGTATATTATCTATTCTTGAAAATGTTTCATGTGCACTTGAGAAGAATGTGTATTCTGCTGCTTTTGGGTGTAGAGTTCTGTAGATGTCTGTTAGGTCCATCTGTTCTAATGCGTTGTTCAGTGCCTCTGTGCCTTTACTTAGAATGAGTGGAGTGTTTAAGTCTCCTAGAATGAATGCATTGCATTTTATTTCCCCTTTTAATTCTGTTAGTATTTGTTTCACATATGTAGGTGCTCCTGTGTTGGGTGCATAGATATTTGTAAGGGTTATATCTTCTTGTTGGATTTACCCTTTTATCATTATGTAATGTCCTTCGTTGTCTCTTGTGACTTTGTTTTGAAGTCTAGTTTGACTGATACAAGTACTGCAACTCCTGCTTTTTTCTCCCTATTAGTTGCATGAAATATCTTTTTCCATCCGTTCACTTTTAGTCTGAGTATGTCTTTGGTTTTAACGTGAGTCCCTTGTAGGCAGCATATAGATTGGTCTTGTTTTTTATCCATTCAGTGACTCTATGTCTTTTGATTGGTGCATTCAGTCCATTTACATTTAGGGTGATTACTGATAGATATGTACTTATTGCCATGGCAGGCTTTAAATTTGTGGTTACCAAAGGTTCAAGGTTAACTTCCTTACTATCTAAGAGTCTAACTTAACTCAGAAAATATGCTATTACAATCTAAAAGGTTTTTTTCTCCTCCTTTTTCTTCTTCCTCCTTTCTTTGTATATTAGGTATCATATATTCTTTACTCTTTGTCTATCCCTTGATTGACTTTGGGAAAAGTTAATTTAAGTTTGCATTTGCTTAGTAATTATCTGTTCTACTTTCTTTACTGTGGTTTTTTACCTCTGGGGACAGCTATTAAACCTTAGGAACCCTTCCATCTATAGCCGTCACTCCAAAATACACTCTAGAGGTGGTTTGTGGAACGTAAATTCTTTCAGCTTTTGCTTATTTGGAAATTGTTTAATCCCTCCTTCAAATTTAAATGATAAGCTTGCCAGATAAAGTAATCTTGGTTCCAGGCCCTTCTGCTTCATTGCATTAAATACATCATGCCACTCCCTTCTTGCCTGTAAGGTTTCTGCTGAGAAGTCTGATGATAGCCTGATGGGCTTTCCTTTTTATGTGATCTTATTTCTCTCTCTGGCTGCTTTGAATAGTCTGTCCTTATCCTTGAACTTTGCCATTTTAATTATTATATGTCTTGGTGCTGTCTTCCTTGGGTCCCTTGTGTTAGGAGAGCTGTGCACCTCCATGGCCTGAGAGACTATCTCCTTCCCTAGATTGGGGAAGTTTTCAGCAATCACCTACTTAAAGACACTTTCTATCCCTTTTTCTTCTGGTATTCCTATATTGTGAATATTGTTCTATTTGGATTGGTCATAGTTCTCTCAGTATTCTTTCATTACTAGATATCCTTTTATCTGTCTGTGCCTCAGCTTCTTTATATTCCTCTTCTCTAGTTTCTATTTTATTTATTGTCTCCTCCACTGTATCCAATCTGCTTTTAATACCCTCCATTATGCTCTTCAATGATTGGATCCCTGACTGGAATTCATTCCTGGGTTCTTGAATATCTTTCTGTACCTCCATGACCATGTTAATGATTTTTATTATAAACTCCCCTTCAAGAAGATTCATGAGGTTGATGTCATTTAAATCTTTCTCAGGAGTTGTACCAATAATTTTACTTTGAACCATGTTCCTTTGCATTTCATATTTGTATATGGCACCCTCCAGTGTCCAGAGGCTCTCCTCTCTGGAGCTGCTCAACCCCTGAAGAAATGTCAGAGGTCTCAGGGAAGTGGTAATGGTGCCTGGGGGGAGGAAAGAGCTGTTTCCTGCTTCCCGGCTGCTATGCTTGTCTCCACTGCCTGAACCAGTTGGCTGAGCACACAGGTATAAGACTCTATGCTTTGCTTTTGTAGTTGCTCTAGACAGATCTCCCCTCTGGCTGGCATACTGCCAAGGTAGGGTTTGCTGGTTTGGGAGCCAGGTGGGGCTGGCCGGGAGAAATGCGTTATTCGGCTGCGTATCACAGAGGGGTTCCTTTGAGCTATGTATCCAGCCAGGAAACTAGAGCACCTGAAGATTGTGAAAGCTCCCAACCTGCTGGGCAGAGTGCACCCGGGCAATTTTCTCTACCTGTCCTTTCTACTGAGCAGTAAGCTCTGTGCAATCCTTGCCCCTTTAGCAGCCCTCTTGCTAAGGGCTTCCTTGTTAGGAAGTCTCTCAGACTGCCCTTTCTTTGTCCTAAAGTAGCAGGATATGGATCCCTGTTTTCCACAAGCAGCTGGAGTCTCAGTCTCTCCAGGAATTCTGCCTGTCTTAGCTTTCCAACCTCCCAATCATGAAAGTACCATCCAAGCACCATGAAATGTAGGTTTGCTCTCCCAGAGCATCTCTCCAGAGTTAGGTATTCAGCAACCCCAGGCCTCCACTCCCTCCCTGCTCCATTTCTCTTTCTCCTGCCAGTGAGCTGGGGTGCAGGAAGGGCTTGGGTCCCGCTGGGCCACAGCTTTGGCATCTTACCCTGTTCTGTGTGGTCTGCTCTTTTCTCCAGGTTTATGCAGTCTGGTGCAGTCCTCTTCCCTGTTGCTCTTTCAGGATTAGTCGCACTAATTAATTTTCATATTATATGCGGTTTTAGGAGGAAGCCTCTGTCTCACCTCTCCTGCTGCTATCTTTAATCTACAGTGCACACTTGATATCTCTTGTCTTTAAACAATAGGCATCCTAATAGTTAACTCACTGTTGTTTGATTTGGATTTTTTGATGAGTGATGTCAACATTTCCATATCCCTGCTGCCCGTTTGTATGTATTCTTTGGAAAATTGCCTATTCAGGTTTTCTTCTCATTTTTATTTATTTATTTTGGTATTGAGTTGTATAAGTTATGTATTTTGAAGATTAGCCTCTTACCAGATATATAGCTTGCAAATATTTTCTCCTATTCTTTGGGTTACCATTTCATTCTGTTGTTTTCTTTGCTATAAAGCAGATTTTTAGTTTGATGTAATCCCAGTTTTTTACTTTTGCTCTTATTATGTATACTTCTGGTGTCATATCCAAGTAATCAGTCAAGACTAATGTCAGAAAATAACAGATTCTTCTTTTCTGCCTTTCCTGATTTTGAATTTTGCACATTATAAATTGCTATTCAAATTTCCTTTTCTCTTTGCTCATGAGTAGCCTTAATTAGTTTAAATTTCAAATGTGCTGTGATTAAATTTCAAATGTCTTTCATTCACAATTAATGAAAGGCATTCTAAGGATGTGTAGAAGATGCCATTCCTAATGGGAAATTATGTACAAACACAAGTGATTAGTGGTTTATTGCCTAATTCTTAAAACTACAACTTGTTATGTAAGACTTGGTCACTTCCTATAAGAAGCTTAAATTTCACTGGGAAAGTAACCTATACATTATCAAAATAAAGACTATTTCTCACAATTCTTTGTATCTTCCAATAATGTTTATCTTACGGCTGGGCATCTAGGAAGTGCACAGTAACTATTTGCTTAGTGAGGTTATCTTTGGTTCAGCCTATTAGACCCACTCTTTTGGCTAAACTTAGTACTTTCAATCCCCTGAGCCCAAAGGATTTAATGACTTACTCTTTCTTACTATGGGTAGACTGTACATAAGAATGCATAAGCTCAAAGACACATTATCAATTATATTATGATACCATTAATGTTATTATTATATGCTGAATTTGTATTTAGAGTGGTGGACTTGCCAAAGCCTCAGGCAAATAAGTTATGACAGGATGAGGTTATGAAGCTGAAGTGTCATTGCAGTTGGATTTCTACCCAATGTAGGATCAGCTTTTAGGTCAGACCCCTATGACTAAACTTTTTTTTTGCCTCAGGGAATCCTGCTTATGGAAGCAGAAAATAATAGTTTAAAAACCACTGATGGTACTTGTATGGTGGATTTATGTAGTGTAAGTTATCTATCTTACTAGTCTTTTAATATTTGAGCTTTTTTTTTCTTTGGCACCTTCCTAAAATCACAATACAAATATTTGCTACTTAGAATAAAACTTCTTATCACAAACCTGGCCTTCAAAAGCAATGTTTCACATGATTCAAATGTGGGTAAAACGGAGAATATATTTTTAGTAAAATCAATTTTAAAAGGTTGTGCCAGAGGGTACTACAATAAGTGGGGTTGTAAAGCAGTATTTTGATTTAGTATAGTCTTACATGTTTGTTTTATTATGATTATTTGCTTAGTTTAGTCGTGTGGCCTTTGAGCAAGAGGTAGGGAAAATTCTTGATATCAAATGCTCACTCCAGTAAAGCAGGTCAACCTTTTAAGATATCAAGGAATTAGTCTGGAAGATACAATTTAGCAAATGATAGATGTTGAACTTAGAAATTAGTTATTTTAATATTTTGTCTTGCCATCTGCATTTCATTACAACTCAATTTTAGTTCATATGCAGCTGCTTAATATATTCAATGACTCAAAAATATTGACTGGACACCTACTATCCAATGATTAAATGATATAGCTAAAAGCTTTTGTAAAAAATAAAGTGCTATAAAAATGCAAGGTAATGGTATGCAACTCAGTAGCAAAAATACAGTCACTCCAGTCAAAAAAATGGGCAGAGGACCTGAACAGACATTTTTCCAAAGATGGCCAACAGGTACATGAAAAGATGCTCTATGTTGCTAATCATCAGGGAAATGCAAATCAAAGGCACAATGTGATACCACCTCCCTGGTGACTAGAGATGTTGCATCTTTTCATAGACCCATTGGCCATTTGTATGTTTTTTTGGAAAATGACTTCACTTGTATGTGGCATCTAAAAAAGTCAAATTCAGAGAAGCAAAAAGTGGAAGAGTGGTTACTGGGAGCATGGAGATTAAGGAAATGGGGAGATGGTTGTTGAAAGGGTACAAAGTCACAGCTAAGAAGTATGAATAAGGTCTAGAGATCAAATATACATACAGAATGATGTCTTTAGCTAATATTCTATCATATATACTGGGAATTTACTGAGAATAGATTTCAGGTGCTCTCAACACAGACAAAATAAAAACATGAGGACATAAGTTAACTAACTTGACTGCAGTAATCACTCACTGTGTATATCAACACATTATATACTGTAAATACATACAATTTCTATTAAAAAAAAATCTGTGAGGTCTGACAGAATTCCCAGGAGCTGAAGGCTTACAGAGAATATAGAAGTGCAAAATGGAGATGTGCTCCTAACCAATGAAAGTAGAGTGCCCTTGCTAAACAATTCAGGCTTTCAGTTTAGACACAGAAAGGACACATTACTGAAATCAGGATACTCTAGTTCTATAAAAGTTTCTCAAAATCAGCATTACTGACATTTTTTTTATCAGATAAGCATCTGGTGTGTATGTGTTTTCGGGAGGGACAAGGTTCCATTCATGACAGGATATTAGCAATCTCCCTGGGCCCTATACACCAGGTGCCAGGTACACACACATACCCATTTTAACAATCAAAAATGTCTCCAGACATTGCCAGATGTCAATCGAAAGGTCTATCACCCCTGGTTAAGAATCACTGCTTTAGAGTAACAGCTAATCTAAAACTATCCTAAAAAAGGCTAAAACAAATTCTCAACAAGCTAAAATTGGTCACTAATCAACCTTCTGAAGAATGAAATTCTCTAAAGGAAGAAAAAACCCTCAATAAAACAAATGAAAGGTTGTTCCCAACAATACAAATATGAAAAGGTAAAAAATTCCCCTATTTTAAAATATATATATAAAGCAAGACAAAATGGTCAAAAAGCACCACTTTGAGGCACTGGAATCAACCAAAGGCAAATAGTAAGTTGAGAATTATTTATTCTTGAAATAATTCAAGAATAAATTCAAGAGCTGTGGAAAAGAACCACTGAATTCTCTGGTATTCTTGAGTGAGATTCCCATCCTCTCCTAAATTAATCAGTACAGACTGTAGCTTTATCAGACTGTGGCTGACTGCAAAAACAAGCAATTTTGTACTAAGAGGGAACGGACTTGATTCAGAGCAAGGGTATAAACCTACAGCTTTGTCAGTTAAAAGTAAAAATCAGTTAGGAATGGACAGAGAAAACCCGTGGCTGCTAGCCAAAGATTACAGTCCCAGTTCTTGGAGACCAGTAGAGCAGCCAGAAATTTAACAAGATCATCTTGGAAAGAGGATACATTAAAAACAAACGAGCAAGCAAAAAAAAAAAAAATCCATTTGACATAAAACATAATCCAGAGTTGGTATATTACCTAAAATGTCCAGTTTTCAGCCATAGAAGGGCTAAGACTGGCTCTCCAAACATTTCCATCTAACTCAGAAATCATGCATGCACAAGGGGAGACTGAGAGAACAAAGCAAAAGTAAAAGCCAACAAATACTTGAAAACTGGCTACAACATTGAATATATCACCCATTCCACAGAGGGAACAATTAGCAGAGGGTAGGTTTATAGACCAAAAGTATTTGATATTTTAAACACTGTCTAAATCACTGGCTGATTACCAAGTTATACAGAGATAGAGGTTATGCCCAGGGAGCCAGGATAAAAATTGAAGTAATTAAAAAAACCTGAGAAGACACAGCCAACAGCTCCACACCACAAGAACTTTGAATCCAGGCAAAATGATACATTAAAAACAAACAAGCAAGCAAAAAAAAATCCCTTTGACATAAAACATAATCCAGAGTTGGTATATTACCTAAAATGTCCAGTTTTCAACCAATAGTTATTAGACATGCAAAGGAACAGTAAAGTGTGAAACATACTAAGGGAAAAAAGCAGCAGTTAATGGAAGCTGAGTATGTATGGGCCTAAATGTTAGATTAGCAAAGATGTCAATAAGATATTATTAAACATGTTCAGAGATTTAGAGGTAAATATGTTAAATGAGTCAATAAAGAAGAAATCTTTATAGATAAATATAAACTATAAAAAAGAACCAAATTCAAATTCTATAGTTAAAAAGCTTAAATTAAAAATTGTTAGGCTCAACAGCAAATTTAAGGTAGTAGAGGATCAATGACTTAAAGATGTATCAACAGAAAGTATGCAAAGAACTGAATGAAAAGAGAGTGAAAAAATCAACAGAAACATTGAAGACCTGTGAGACAATGACAAGCATTCCAACATACATGCAACAGAAAAGAAGATAGAGGAGAAAAAAATACCTGAACCTAAAACTTTCCAAATTTGATTAAAAACATTACCATTCAGATGCAAACAGCTGACCAAAACCCTAGTAGGATAAATACAAAAAGAACTACATCTAGAAACATCATGTCAGAATGACAAACACAAAGAAATCTTTGATGGAACCAGAGAAAAATTATTTATCACATAAAGGGAACAACATGATTAGCAATGAACTTCTTACCAGAAATAATGAACAGAAGGCAATGGAATGAAACCTAGAATTATATATCAAGCAAAACTATCATTCAGAAGTAAAGTCAAAATAAAAACATTCCCCCCAAAATTGAAATAATTTGTTGCTAATAGACCTACCCTATTAGAAATAATAAGGTTCTTCAGGCTGAAAGAAAAAAATGCCAGATTGGTAAAATAGATATACAGGAAGGAATGAAGAGTACCAAAAATAATGAATATAAAAGATTCTGTTTTCTCTTTTTGCTCTTAATATAAAAAGATGTTAATTCAAAGAAATAATTATAACAGCAAACTGTTGTGATATATAAATACACACAATCAAATAAATGCATATTTTAGTAATATATACAACAATGATAGCATAAATTAAAAGGGGAAAAAAATGAAGCTACACAGATGCAAAGTTGCTATTTTTTACCAAAATGAAGTCAGCGGTAACTTGAGAAACTGAGATAAATTTAAGATGAATAGAAAAATCTCTATAGCAACCACTAAAATAAAAACTCAAAAATTATAAATATAGCAGATTTAAAATGGTACACTAAAAAGATTGTCTTGTCCAACCCAAAGTAAGGCAGGAAGAAAAAGGAGTAACAACAAAGCCCCATGTGACATAAAGAAAACAAACAGGAAAATGGCAGACATGAATCCAGTCTTACTAATATTTACATTAAACAAATGAATTAAACATTCCAATCAAAAGACAGACTAAATTTTGGCTGGATTTTTAAAACTCAAGATACAACCATGTGCTTTCTATAAGAGATATATTTTTAATTCAAAGATACACTAGATTAATGTAAAAGGACAGAAAAAGATCAAACAGTAAATATAAGACAGCTGAAGTGGCTATATTAATATCAGACAAAATAGACATTAAGATGAAAAATATTACTAAGAGGGATATTTCATAAAGGCAATGGGGTTAGTACAGTAGTATGATAAAACAATAACAAATGAATATGAACCTAACAATACAGTCTCAAAAATAATATTACAGAAAAATTGACAGATCTGAAAAAAAGATATTCAATAATTAGAACTGAGAGGTATCAGTATTTCTGTATCAGTAATGGAAAGAAAAACTATACAGAAAATCTGTAAGGATACAGAACTTTTTCAATATATTCAATCAACTTATCCTAAAAGACATAGAATACTCCACCTAACATCAGAATACACATGGACCATTCACCAAGATAGACTACATTGTGGACCACAAAACAGTACCCAGAAATTTTAAAGGATTGAATTATACAAAGCAATTTTTCTATCCACATCAAGGGCAGCAAATCAAATCACACCTACGTGCTGAATCCAGATCACTGCATTTTATATAAAGTTTTACTGAAATATAACCCTATTCATTTGCCTATTTTTCTGTGATTGCTTTTCTCAGCAGAACTGAGCAGTTAGTTACAATAGAAACCATAAGGCTGGCAAAAGCTAAAATTGTAGAAAATCTTAGGAAATTTCCAAATTAGTAATCAACACAGAAAAACACATCTGGGAAACTCAAATATTTGGAATTCATAAGAGACACTTCCAAATAACCCACTGGTCACTGAGGACATCACAAGAAAAATTAGAAAATGTCTTGAGTGAAATGAAAATAAAAATGACCTATCAAAGTACAGCTTTTAAGTGGTTGAATTAGAAAGAAAATTCTAAAATAATCTAAACATCCATCTTAAGAAGCCAGAAAAAGAATAAATTAAGCCCGAAGTAAATGTATTATAAAAATTAAAATTTCAAATCAGAAATCAGTGGAATAGAAACAGATAACAGAAAAATCAATGAAACCAAAAGTTAAATTATTTTTAAAGAGTACCTAATAAAAGCTTAGCAAGAATGAATAAGGAATAAAAATTAAACAAATACATAGCATTACCTGTGCTCCAGATACTATATATAAGCATTTTTATATTAACGGGCATTTTTAAGACCACTTTATTCAACTCTCAAGGATGAGAAAATACTACAAACTTTATGCAATTCAAGTTGAAAATTTAGATTTAGACAAATTCTTCAAAATCCAAATTTACCAAAACTAGAGACAAGAAATATGAATACTCCGATACTTGCTAAGGAAGTAAAAACTGTAACTAAAAATCTTTCCATAAAAAAAACTCCAGGCCTCAATGGTTTTATTGGTAATTTTTTCTTACATTTGAAGAGGAAATATTATCAATCTTGATAAACTCTTTCAGAAAGTACAAAAAGAAGGAACAGTTTCTAATTCATTTTATAAGGCCTGTAAACCCTGATACCAATACATGACAATGCTGTGACGCAAAAAGAAAACCACAGATCTTATTCCCTCAAGGAACCAGAAACAGACAAAAAATCCATAACAAAATATCATAAATTGAATACAGCAATATATAAATAGAATAATATACATCATGACTAAGTGGGCTTTATACCATAAATGCAAGGAAGATCAAAATTTAAAAAAAAAAGGAAAAAAGTACTTAATTACAAATGAGAAAAAAAAACATATCAATTCAACAGATACAGATCTTTAATTTAAAAAAGAAAATCTTAGCAAACTGGAAATGCAAAGAACTTCCTCAATCTAATAAAATAATCTAACTAAAGAAGTTACAGACAGCATTATACTTCATGGTGAAATACTGAATGCCACTCAGATTGCTCACAAGGCATGATGGCTGTTCTCATTATTTCAATTCAACACTTTGCTGAAGGTTCTAGACAGTACAATAAGCAAGAAAAAGAAACATAAGGCACAAAGATTGAAAGGAAACAATCAAAATGTCTTTATTCACAGATGTGACAGTACATAGAAAATACATTCATAGAAAATCCTAAGCAATCTTAAAAAAAGAAAACTAATGACTGATTTTAGCAAGGTCACAGAAAATAAGCTGAATATATAAAAATGAGTTATACATCTATATACTGGCAAAGTTTGAAAAAATAAAATTATAAGCATAATTTACCATAGCATCAAAACACATGCAATATTGGGCAGTTAAGTCAAACAGAAGATGAGCAACATCTCTATTTTGAAACTGTAAAATAAGATCAAGAGAAATTTAAGACCTAAATAGAGAGATATACACATTCACTGAAGAGTATTTAATACTGACAATTCTTCCCAAATTAAAAAGTCAGTGCAATCCTAATCAATATCCCAGAAGGCTTTATAGTAAATACTGAAAAACTAATCTTAAAATTTATATGCAAATGCAAAGGACCTGTTAACAGCCAAAACAATCTTGAAATCTTTAACAAAATTAAAGACTCACAGCATATGAAAAGAGTCTTTCAACAAAGATAACTGGCTATCCATATGCAATTCAAGTTGAAAATTTAGATTTAAACAAATTCTTCAAAAATCAAAATTACCAAAACTCTATATATATGATCTCAACCCCAACTTGACACTATACCAAAAAAAAAAAAACTAATTTGAGATGGACCGTCAACATAAGCTAAAGCCATAAAGCTTCTAAAATGAAATAAAGGAAATTATCTGTGACTTTGGGGCAGGAGATCTCATAAAACAAACTAAAACACTAATACCTCATCAAAAAAATTTATCTCCATAAAGAGGTAGCATTTCAAACCCACTGGAATGGCTAAAATTAAAGACTGATAACACCAATGTTAGCAAAGATACAACGCAACTGCAATTCCTGTAATTTGCTGGTGGGAGTGTAAAATGATGCAATCACTTTGGAAAAGTGTTTGGCAATCTCCTGTAACATTAACCATACATATACATGTTAACCTAGCAATTTCATTATAGGTATCAAGCTAACAGAAATGAAAACATATCTCCATTAAAAAACCTGACAAGAATATCCCTCGCTGCTTTATTCACAATAGCTCAAAGACAGTGAATAACCCAAATGTCCATCAAGAAGTACAGCGGTCTAGACGTCTGTTCATGTGGAATACCAGTCAGCAACAAAACATGAATGAACAACTGATACACGTATCATTGTGAGTTAATGTTAAACACTGCTCTGAATGAAAGTTTTTTTTCATATAAAGTTCTAGAACAGTAAAACCTATCTCAAGTGATACACAGAATAGTAGCTCAAGGAGTGGAAGCGGGGTTAGCAATAAATGACAGAATAGGAAGGAACTTCCAGGAGTGACAGAAATTTGGTGGATTATTTAGGTCTAAGATATACTTGTCAAAAACTCATTGAACTGTACTTAAGATCTATATGCATTTGACTATATGTAAATTATGTCAACAAAATGTTGAAGATAACACAGCAACATTATAGTCAGTCTAGGTAAAGATGGAAACACATCCAATCACAGAAGTCTAGACTGACTTCAAAAAGCAAGCACACCGTAATGCCCCACGGGGTACACAGTTATAGCACAAAGACAAATAGTGATTCTATAGCATCTTACTATGCTGATGGACAGTGACTGTACTGGGGTATGCGGTGGAGAGTTGATAATGGATGGAATCTAGTAACCACAATGTTGCTCATGTAATTGCATATTAATGATACCAAAATAAAAATAATAAAAAATAAAAATAAAATTTTAAATTTAAAAATAAAAATAAAAATAAGCAAGTATACCTGTTCCTTTCGTGATAAAAAATTTATTCATGTACCAAACTCTGAAACTTCTTATAGAGACACTGAGAAATATAGTAGACAGTGTCCTAAGCAAGCTTCACATGAAAAGTAATACATTTGATTTTTTTTAAGAGAAGCAAAATTTAAAGCACACTGTTGAATTATAATTCTGACAAATGGAATTAAGATTTTTGGGTTAATATGAAGTTACTTAAAATAACCTTAGGAATAGCTGCTAAAAATTTGTTTCTGAAATTTATTTTCTCCTCTAAGTCTCTTTAGTTTTTTACATATTTTTAGTACATCTGATAACATTAAGAAGCCTGAGTTATTTTGTAATCTTCCATACTGACTTTAATAGAAATATAGGTTCTAAGCATAAGTATTAATGTGAAACCCCTACAGGTTTCAGAGGGAGCATGGCCCTGCCAAACTTTGAATTCGGACTTCTTCCTCCAGAACTGTGAAGCAACAAATTTTGGTTCTTTTAAGCCACCCAGTTTGTACTATTTTTGTTAAAACATTCCTAGTAAAATAATAAAAATGCATCATTTACCACAGTCCTCCACTACTGCACTATTTTGATCAGTGGCTTAAAACTACCATTTGGAAAAGACTTTTAAATGAATGGACATATTAATCAGATCTCTTTTGACAAAGAAATATCCTATATTTCACTGTGGGAGCAGTGATTTTGGTATTCTTTTCATGTTATTAAAACACTATGAATATGGACATCACTCCAGGCTAGGTGTATATTTGTGGAAAAATTAGAAGATTCAGGAGATTGAAATGTTTATCATATACAAGTACACAAAAACTGAATAAAATTTTTATTTTAAAACATCACAAATAATTATGAAGATAAGTGTCTCAACTGCACAAACTGTTATATATGTGTGTATATATATATACACATATGTATATATATGTAGACACACACACACACACACATGAATATTTAAACTTTGCTTCATCTTTCATCTTTTTATCTGAGTAAAAAGAAGAACACTTTCCTCATTCAGGAGATTTTTGATGTTGTAATAATTACCTGGAAGTAAAGTGATAAGAAAAAAAAATTATTTCCACAGGAATAACTTCCTTTCGATTAAATGTTTAGCCATCATTAAGAAAGTTACAGCACATGATACCAAATAAAAAAATAAAAAAGAAATTCACCTAACCCAAAGTAACTCTTACTTAACTCCATGAATTAAAAAATCTAAGCTAACCACACCTGTGATCCAGATAAGGCTTTAAGGAATGTAAATTTCACCTCACTCCTATAATGAATGCAAAGATTAATCAGACAGAAGTGCAGAAATTTCTCTAACCCAAATAGTTAGTAGGTCTTTGGAATTGCTCTGGATTCCTCTAAACCAGACAAATGCATATAGGGCAAGTATAAGAGGCAAAATGTCAGGTAAAATAAAATCTCAAAGTTAAAACAAGGCAAATGCTACTCTTAAAATTAATTAGGCAATAAATAACAGCAAAAGTGAAAAACAGGTGGAAAGCCATACAGAAGGCAGATTTACAGCCTTAAGCACCATAATGTGACCTCTACATATTAGAAATTGACACATATTGAGTTAATAAATATAGTGTTTACAACAGCACTGGTACATACAAAGGACTGTCTAAACATAACTACTGATTATTGTCTCCTTCCATTAGAAAGTAAACTCCATGAGAGCACAGATTTTTGCCTGTTTTGTTCATTTATGTATCCCACACTCTTAGAGGAATGCTTAGTAGATTCTCAGTCACATTTATTGACTGCATTAATGAATGAACAATTTAAAATTCCTATTTTTGAAGATTTGTGCTCTTCAACAGCTGATGAAGCACACTATTCTGTATTTTTGAAATAACCTACTAAAAACTGTTCAACTACATGTCTTAGAGATGACACAGGGTGAATAATTTTCCTTCTACCTTGAGTAAAACATATCTTCAAACTAAAATATTCTCATATTCAGGAATAAACAACTCTTGGCCAATTTTCATATATCAGTACACTGTTATACTTACCTAATGATAAAATTAAAGGAAATTATGTACACAACTTCTTTGGCATTAGTCATATCACACTTCATTTCAATCACTGTGGCTTCTATTCTCTTTGTACTCATGAGTAACTATGTAAATATTTAACTATGTGAGAAGAAATTTCTTTGATTATTCTTACCTGAAGGAATATAGAATGAATCCCCAGTTGTTATTATATATGATGTTTCATGTAAGGTACATAAAAGGTCACCAAAGTCAACATAAAAAACCTGTAGAATTAAAAATTAAAATCTCATTTCAAATTGAACCACGACAACAACTACACCCCAAAGAAACTTGATGTAGTAGGCAGAATGACGATCCTCCAAACATGGTCACGCTCTAATCTCCAGACCTTACTGTTACATAGCAAAAGGGACCTTGAGATGGGGAGATTTCCTAGGTTATATAGGTGGGTCCAATCTAATCACATGAGCCCTTAAAAGTGGAGTATTTATCTACTGGAAGCAAAGGAGAAATGAAGCAAAGACAAAGAAATTCTAAGCATATGAAGGACTTGTGCTTATTGCTGGCACTGAAGATAACAGGCCGTTGGTCAAGGAATGTGGGCTATTTCTAGAAGCTAAGAATACCACACTGGCCAATAGCCAGCAAGGAAACAGTCCTACAGCCACATGGAACTGAATTCTTCCAACAACCTGAACGAACTCGAAAGCAGATTCATCCTAGGAGCCTCCAGAGGAATACCAAGCTCCCAAAATCATGATTCTAGCCTTGTGATACTCTAAACAGAATATTTAAAGCCAACCCACCAGACTTCTAACCTACATAACTGTAAGATAATAAATGGATGTTGTCTTAAATCACTAAGTGTGTGGCAATTTGTTAAAATAGCAATAGGAAACTTAATAAAGAAAGAAATTTCTTTCATTCTTCCTTTTATTTACCAGCTTATGAAAACTCAGAACCACTGTAAAGAATATCACTTAGCTTTACTAGAAAAAAAACTAGGCCATATGTATACTTCTTTAAAAGTTACATGCTTGGAACATGGCATGTAAGTTAATCTGACTGTTTAGTCAAAGAGAGAACAAGAAGAAAAAACAAAACAAAAAAAATCATTCATCTAAATAAGCATCAACATTAAGAAAGCAAAAGGATGTATCTCTCAGTCACACAAGCTTACATATTCCAACACAGAAAATTTTACATTTTGTATATAACTAGCACTTTGGCAATAATGTTTTTTGAGCAACTAAATAGAAAATGTAAGGTCTCTAAACTTTGAGATACAAATTTCGAGATTCAGCCATCAGAAATATTTTGCCTCAGAGAATTATTCCTCTTCCCTCTCCTCCTTCCTTTTCCTTTCTTACCATCTTATAAAATGGGCCTAAAACACCAAAAAACAATAGCAGTTAGCACTTACCACTTGCTCTGTGTGTCCTGAGTATTTTATTTTTATTCATTTAATGTATGTACCTACCAGTTGAGCAGGTACTATTCTTAATAGCTTTTTCACAGATGAAAAGAAGGTACAGAGGGGTGTGACTTTCCAAGGTCACAATGTAAATGCCATAACTGGGATTTGAACTCAAGCACTTTGATTCCAGAACTCATATTCTTAACCTGTATAATACACTAACTCCTTAAATGGGAAAAAAGCTCTGGCAGTGATTCTAAAGGTAATTTATAATTTAATAAAACAAAAAAAATTTATTACATCCCCCAAAATATTTGCCTCAGTTGACAAAAATAGTAACACACATACTACACAGAAAATCAAGCATATATTTCTAAGTGTTTTTTCCTTATCTACTCAGTTTGGCTTTCTAAGCACACCTCTTCCCATTTTTTTGCAAACATTGTACTATGAAAACTTTTAAAATACACAAAGATACAATGAGAAACTCCCATTAATATCTATTAACCATCTGCCCTATTCAGAGTCGCTCTACTTCCCCCATTCCATATTATTTTGCAACAAATGCTCATAAATCATCTGTAAATATTTCAGTGTGCATAGAAAGATCAAGGTGCTTTTCAAAAACATGACCACAACTGTATTACCACATCTAAAAATAAATGAACATTTAATATCAAATACCCAGTCAGTATTCAAATTTCCAATTGTCTCTTAAATGTCATATTTTTAAGGGTTTACTTAAGAATAAGAGCCACACTGTGACTGACTGCTTACATATTTCTTAAATCATTCAGTCTATAGTGGTTCTCAATTTGGGGGTGATTTTGTCCCTCAGGGGACAAATGGCAAGTCTGGGACACTTATTCTCATGACTAGAGGGATGGATACTACTGGAATCTAGTGGGTAAAACTCAGGGATGACTCTATCTTTCAATGCACAGATAGCCACCCTATAACAAAGAATTATCCATTCCAAAATGTCAGTAGTGCCACGGTTGAAAATCCCTGAATAGGTTCCTACCTGGTTCTCTTGTTTTATCACTTGCAGCCTATTTATTAAAGAAACTAAGCAGCAAAATTTGCTGTAAAAATTTTCCACAGCTGGATTTTGCTGATTACAACCCCAAGGAATCATTTGAAAGTCCACAGTTCTTTATTTATTGCAAACTGGGAATTAGATCTAGAGACTTGATCAAATTCAAGTGTTTCTTTGTTTTGCTTTGTTTTGTTTTTTTTTTAATAAGGTTGGGGAGGCAAGACTGCTTGAGTGTTGTATTCTTCCATCAGGAGGCAAATTGTATAGTTCTTTTTACATGTTGAGACACCAATGTTCAATGCCTAGTTCCAATAGTTTATCAGGAGCTACAAAATTAGTAATATATCATTCTAACATTACTTATTCATTTATTAACTGGGATATTTTTAACAATGACTAACTTCCCCATATCGATTATTTGTTTACTTAATAATACAGTTTATATGAGAAAGGCAGAATAAATGTTCATTTCCTTTTATTTACCATATTTGTTGTAGTATAATTCGCTTCCTAGAATTCTCCAACAGTAATGAATTAGTTTTCCTTTTTGTATAGTCTTACAAATTCATGGATTTAGATAATGTGGTTGATCTACTGGTTATTCTTATTGATAACTTAAGTTTTCACATCTTTGTCCCATTAGAGCATCTTCAAGTTGGATCTCTGTGACCCAATCCTAATGGTCTTTGATAGGTTGTTATCAGGTCTGATAAAAATATTCCAAGCTTAACCCCAAGACTGAATTCAGGTATTTCTCTGAGGAACTCTGCTTCCTTTAATGTTGGTGCCACTTTTTTTGTTGCTGGTTTTTTTTTTTTTTAGTTCTGGATTGTTTATTGAGTAACTTTTCAAATACTGCCACCACTTGCTAGTTTGGTTTTTTTTTTCCCCTCTTCTCCTGTTTTTCCTGCTCTTCACATCACTTCACTTTTATATTTTGCATTTCCTGCCTTGTTGTTCTCTGGGAAATCTCCACAACCAACTCCCATAGTCAGTTAATTCTTCTGTGGTCTGATTTTAACAAATCTACAACTGCCAGTACTACTATTCTTACACAGATTTTATAACACTGAGTTTGAAGGGAAGAGTTTATGGACTTTGCTGGTTTTCCATCTTCTCCCTTTTGTTTGTTTCTCATAAGCAGATGTTTATAAAAAAAAATACTCCCCTTGTTATTTAAAAAATACTTCATCTGATTTTCATTATAAAAAGTTAGAAGCAATATTTAGAATAAAAATCAACTACAAATCACCTTGTTCTTTTTCTACAGTTCCTTCAATTTTAGTTTTTATATTCTAGTCAAAAAATAAAATTTTCTGTCTTGTAGTTTCCTTAAATGTTTATCCTAAAGGTCTACTTATATGGTTATTCTTCAAAATAATATGCTTAAAATAATAGAAAAATGCTGAGTATAGTACCTAGAACATGTAAGTGCTATTTAACTGCTTATGTCATGTAATGGCTTATCTCACTACTAAGTCAAAATATAACCATTTTCTTCAGGCAGCACATTTCAGTGGTTTCTAATTTTTGCAAGTACTATCAATGCTATAATAAATAAATACATATGTTCAGCTTCCCTAACTTCCAAATTATGTTCCTTAACTCTGAATTTAGTCATAAAAAGGGTACAAATAGTTTTCCAATAATTTCTACTAACTCAGTAATTTAAAAACATCCTTTGTTTTTAATGTGGATTCCTTTGATTCACCAGGTTAAACACTTTCTAATATTTACTATTCAAATTTCCTTTTGTATAATAAAAGCATTACAGTTTAATGGTAACTGCTATTAGTTTAATGGTGACATTTCATAATATTTACCTTAATTTTTAACTGTTCCTTAATGATTACACAGGGATTATCTATTACTTTAGTTAGTTAAGTTTCTTACTTTACTTGTTTAATAACACCTGGAGATCTCTAACATTTCAAGATTGGATTAAAAAATATTTTAAAATATTTTAAATCCAGATTATATTTATACTAATGTAGTAATAAATTACACTTTGACTTTCATGTGTACCTTTTCCTTTGCTTGCCTCAACTTTACCTTTCTTTGTTAATATGAATGCTTTTTGTTTTTGTGAGCTTATTTCAATTTTGTCACTTGAAAGTTTTGTCTTGAATTTGATATTCCAGTAACCTAGGATTTCATAGGTTCCTGAAAGTTACTTAATGATAAATGTGCCTTAGATATAATATTTTTTAAATGCTGGCATAATATTAAATTTTCTTAAAATCTGGTGATTTTCAAATTCTGTTATTTTCAGTTTCAAAATACAGAAATATGCATACACACACACATATTATCAAACCAACGTTGCAGGGGGTGTGTCTCCATGACAAACACCCCATATGAGCACAAACACACACAGCATGAGGCAGCAAGAGTGCAAGAGAGGGACCAAGGGAGGGAGAAACTGACTTACCTTGAATCTCATAACTTTAAGAGCCAGTAATACTGCTATATACAGTAAAATATTATTTAGTATTTATTAAAACAAACTAGCATCCTAAACCACTGCTAATTGTTACATAATTGTGAAGAAGGCTTTTAACCTATTTATTACTAAACTACAGAGAAATGAAATTTAGACTTAATCTCAATAATCCCCTCCAGCTCTGAAATTCTAATGATTTGTTTGCAAACCCATATTCTAAGATTCTAAGTAAAGATCATTCTTTAAGCTGAATCTCAAAGTTACACTGCTTTGCACAGAACAGGTACTTTTAACTAACCATTTGTTAACTGACTCTGAACAGTTACAACAAAAAATTACCTGTGCTATATAGTAGTAAGATAACATTTCTAAGGAAATTGCAATTTTAATGCCTCATCAAATCCAGTAAATCAGAGTTATACCAAATAGCAAAACATAAATATAAAGAAAAATACACTCACCAATGTATCTAGGCCAACATGCTGCTTTCCTTTTTCTTGATGTGGTCCTAATACCAATTTTCCAGTAGAAAAAAAGGGTGTATCCAGTGTTTTATATACTTTCAAATCACCATGCTCAACAAAAAATTGATATGTATCTCGTGGCCTTATAAGATCTAAGGGAAAAATATTAAAATGAATATAAAACAATATAAATGATATGTGTGTAATATATATACACACATGCATATACAATAGAGTTATTTACAGATATAAACCTGCCTTAGAAAGACAGAAGTGACTAAGATCAATGACTCTGAAGGTAGACTGCCACAGGTCAAAAACTGTCTCTGTCTTAAAACTGTGTGACCTTAGGCAAGTGACTCATCCTCTCTATGCTTCCATTTCCTTTTCTATGAAATAGGATAGTAATAGTTCATCTCCATTGCTGTTGTGAGTATCAAATGAGTTAATGTGTGTAAAGTACTTAAAACACTACCTACCACAAAGTAAGCACAGGTAAATCTTAGCGGTTAACAATAATGGCACTATTAATATTTCTATTATAGCTCAGACAGAAAACAAACTGGCAAAAACACAAGATTTTCCCACCTGTAAAAAGTTTAACATACAAAGGTACCATCATCAAGCCAACTGATTCTTTTGTACTTGACTGTTTATTAAACAACATTTTTATTTACCAGGCTCTAAGTAACCAGAATTCTAACTATTGCTCCCAAATTACTATGTTACTTTTGAATTTCCCTTTTATTTACAAACATTTAAATATTTATAATTAACACATTCTTTTATCATCAGCTTCTGGATGTGTCCTCAATATTTGGTAATGTTAGTTAACCCCACAGACTACAGGATACAGAAAATGTGTAGACTTAAGAACAGACAAAAAATTGAATTCCTGATAAGACAACTTTTGTAACCTGGTACAGTATAGCAATGTTTGTAGCTAAGACATTATATTCAGTTCTCTGTATTTCTACTTGCTGCCAAATAAACAATCTGAATACAGAAATAACTTTGCTATTTATGATGTCAAATGGAACCTGTTTCACAGCCAAAGTTTTAAGTGGGACTATCATTACTGCTTCCTGATTTAACCTATTTGTCATCTGATTTAGGATAAATAGTCCTCAGTACTCACTGATAGTTTTAACAGTTGATAAAACATTTGCCTAGTAAATGCAGCAGGCGGCTTCTATGACTCTGTGATGGCCTTAAGGTTAAGCCTGACATTTGTTTGGCTGTTTGATACATTCTCTAGTCATCTCCCTAAAGGTCTTATGTCCCAAGTACTATAATTGGCATCCGATAGCCCAGAAGGCTATCTAAATCCTGCCCACACTCCCTGCCTGGTCTCACAGTAAAAGTATATCCTGAAGTCTGCTAGCTAACATACAACAATTCCCCATAAACAATCCCTGTCCCCATGCATCTTCTTGGTCAAAAAAGGTCTGGACCTCAATGGGGGAGACAACACTAATGATGGTAGCACCTGTATCCCAAAGGACAAAAGCATTGTGCTATATGTCCCTGGAGGTTGTTTGCCATCAGTGCTCCCAGACAGTAGTCCTCACATAGGCTGCTTATTGAAATTAGATCCTCTACTGGACTTTGGCTCTGAAAGAGTTGGGGAGAGAAAGGAAAAGTAGAGAGGCCAGTCATCAACCAGCAGTTTGTCCTTACTAGTTGTTAAATTAAACATTTTCAATATCATCCCTGATCTTACCCATGAGAATAATCTCTCTTGTGTCTGGGTCCTTTACCCTCGTTGGCTTCAAAGGATCTCCTAGAGGTACATTCAGATTTACCACTAATTTATTCTCTGCAAAAGATATGTCATTGAAATATAAACTACTTACTTCAAATTCTTTTCAATTAAAAAATAATCTAGTAAGAAATACAGCTATAGACAAGTTATAGAGGAAAACTGCCAGAGGCATAACAATCTTTTCCTATTTATAAATAACCACCTTGGTAAACAAAAATTCTAAAATCACAATGATTTAATATAGAAACAAATATCCTAAACTATTTGTTTTCTACAAGCCTATTAAAACAACTCTTGAACTTTTTTCATGATCAAGTTAAACAATGTTTTTGCATATTTTCTAAGATAGCTAGAAGTATGCAATACATTCTAGAAAAAATTTCATTAAATTGTGTATTTAACCATAGTTTGGACATGGGAAAGGTAAGCTTCACATGACATAGCAATTTACTTCTAAGAAAGTGTTTTATATTATGCTATTATTGTTTTATTAAGGTATTATTGATATACAATCACATGAGCAAGACTGTGGCTAGTAGATTCCCATTATCAAGTCCCCACCACATACCCCATTATAGTCACTGTCCACCAGCACAGTAAGATGCTAGAGTCACTACTTGTCTTCTCTGTGCTATACTTCCTTCTCCGTGCCCCCACTACATTATGTGTGGTAATCATAATGCCCCTTAATCCCCTTATGCCTCCCTTCCCACTCATCCTCCCCAGTCCCTTTCCCTTTGGTAACTGTTAGTCCATTCTTGGGTTCTCTGTGTCTGCTGCTGTTTTGTTCCTTCAGTTTTTGCTTTGTTGTTATACTCTACAGATGAGTGAATATTATGCTATTATTTTTAATTTAAAGAGTAAGTTTACTTTCAAAATTTGGAAAAATTTGGACATAAATAGTGAATATACCCTAAAATACCAAATCTGAAGTTTTTAGAGGTAAATTTACAAAGAGCTACTTTTCAAAACAGTTAGTTTAAATAAAATCTAAAAGTTATTTTTAAGAAAAAGCTCATACTTCTTTGATCATTATCAAGACAGATCCTTTTCCTATGAACAACTTTGTTGACTTTTCCCATGTTTTCTTTTGCCTTTCTTTTAGATGATACTGTGTCTGGGGACAGTATTCCACCAATCACAAATCCTCCTGAAATTAAATAACAAAAAAGGTAAAATATCATACCTTGGGCAGTGAAATCTTGAAATAAAACCGATTAAATTAATACAGCACATTTCCTTTTCAAGTACCAAAGAATACATTATTATTACTACATTCTACAGATAGTAATTCAAATAACACAAATATTAACCAATTTTATTCATTATGTCTCTATTATCCTAAATCTAGAAGCACTGGTAAAACATGATTGACTTAATTCTGTTGCTTGAAATCCAGTCATCAGGGGCAGTTTAAAAAAACAAAAGAAGCCAAAGGCCAGCAATGAACTACTTATAGTAATCCACATACAGTACTGAGTCCTTTAACTCAGATTAGTTATAAAAGGAAAGAAGTAACTTTAAGATAACATTATACTTTCCAGCCCACCCTGTACCATTACAAAAGAAAAATACAAAAAGAAAATGGGATGGGAATAATGGAGAATACATAATCTTTGCCAGTTAAAATTTTCTCATGTTTGGATCTAATGCTTCATTTTATAAACTTACAAATCTCGTTCAATAGTATAAAAATAATATTTTATAAAGCTGCATAATCACCTCAAATTGCTACCAAAGTGGGAAAAAAAATCAGCAACTGGATAGTAATTAGACAAATCTATATCTTAATCTATTCTTCTAATTTTGAGGGGATGAAGATTAAATGAGGTAATGTGTATAAATATGTAGGACAGGGCATGGCACATAATATATATAAAAACAAACTGTAGCAATCCTAGTTACTATTTTTTATTGTCAGACATTAAAATGTAAGTTGGAATTTACCTGATGGCCTTCCTTGATAATCTATTCGCTCCCCTCGCCAGTATTCCAAAGGTTTCAACCTTATTCTCTTGGTTCTGCGAACATTTGGTGTGTTGGAGGGCAATACTGTAAAAAGATGTTAGACAATTACTTGCATGATAATCTGCAGTGTAAAGATTGATATTACCTTCTAGAACAGTAATGCTTCTAGACAAAACAGTAGGAAAACAAAAATTTATGATATATTTGTGCTAATAATTTAAAAAATGCCAATGAAAAAACAGGTTACTAGGTTGGCAAAGATTTAAAAACTTGGTTAATACCCATGGTTAATGATGTTAAAGACAGAAACTCTCATATACTATAGGTAGAAATATAAACTGATTGAAGACAATTGATAATATTTCTAATAACTTGATTTAGAGATTTCATTTCTGGACAATGACTTTACAAAATCTTCACAAAGATGGGGAAAACTATAGGTATAGGTACAAAAACATTCATGGTAGTACTATTTATAATAGTACTATTTGGTAGTACAAATTATAATAGAAATGGAAAACATGGTAGTACTATTTATAATAGAAATGGAAAACAAAACAAAATTAAAAACCATCTCAATGCTATATATATATATATAACAAACTTGTAAATTGGGGGTTGTTATGAAAGAATATGTTTGTGTGTGTACACACACAGCCACCCATTTAATCTAAACAATGTAAAATTATAAAAACTAAGTTGAGTATTTTTGGCTATATAATCAAATTTCTATATTCGGATTTATTTATTTACAAAAGCTGTCTATTCTGAAAGTGGTTTACTAGAATCTCCCAGTCTAACTGTATTGTTTAAATGAAAATCTTCTTGCTTTTCCTCAGTTTTTTTCATATTTCATAATACTAATTTCAGTGGCACGGTTGTTTGGCACAGTGTTTATGATTCTATATTCTTCATAAATTTTTCATTTTATCATTGTATGTACTTCTTTATCCTATTCAGCACTTTAATTTTAACCTTAAGTTCCACACAGCCTAATGTGAAAACTGCCCTATTTTCTTTTGGTTTACATTGGCCTACCTAATTCTTTAACAACCTTTCATTTCAAAACTTAAGTGTTTCTTATAAACATATTAGTTGATTTATATTGCTAGCCAAATTGACCGTTTTTACCCTAATATGGAAATTCAATACATTCACTGTTAGTTTAACAAGTAACATGATTCCTTTTATTCTTTCCATCTTACTTTATATTTAATAGTTATTCTTACATTAGTAGTTCTTCTTTCTCCTCATTTTTACTGGTTTGATCAAATGACCTTTTCTCCCCACCACTCCCTTGGTCATTTCAAAGTTTTGCTGTTTTTCACACTAATATTAGTTATCTTCACATTCTGACACTCAAAAATCAAATTCCTTGTTATTCAGGATTTAATCAAAAATAAAATCCCTGACTAAAATACGCTATCATCTCCTTTTCTCATTCAGTAAAACTAAAACCTTTAGACTACTCTTCTGCCCCCATATTTGTTCCCACCATAGCAGGTTTTTAAAGGTAATCTACATGATCAGGTATTACAAAAATCCTTACTTAGCACTTAAAAATCCCTAATCGCATTGCCATTAAATAGTAGATATACCTAAGGTAATCAGCAATGTGGACCCTGTGACTTAATTTGCATCAAAAATCACTTCTATGGTTATAGCACAATTGTTATACATACATACATCTATATATTTGTATATAATGAGGAAAGAGCATTTCCTCACAGAGGGCAGTGGCACCACATGCCTGTGACCCTGCCATCGCTACAGGTGTTGGGCAGTTAGAGTGTAGTAGAGCTTCTGGGCACTAGACGGTGTGGCATACACAAAGCTATTATTCCATAGTAATTATTCCAAATGAAAAACAGCAAACAAATTTTACACAAAAAAAAGACCCCAAAAACACGAGACAGAAGGCTCGTGAACAGAAATCAACAATCTTCTTGATAAAGATTTCAAAATGAAAATCATAAACATGCTCACAGAGCTACAGAAAAATATTCAAGATCTCAGGAGGACTTCAAAAAAGACATAGAAACTATGAAAAATATGGTATTTGAAATGAAACATACAGTGGAGGAATTTAAAAGTAGATTAGATGAGGTAGAGGAGATAGTAAATGAAATAGAAATTAGAGAACAGGAATACAAAGAAGCTGAGGCACAGAGAGAGAAAAGAATCTCTAGGAATGAAAGAGTAGTAAGAGAACCATGCAACCAATCCAAATGGAACAATATTTGCATTATAGGAGCCCCAGAAGAAGGAGAGAGAGAAACATGGATGGAAAGTCTCTCTGAGGAAATAATGGCTAAAAACTTCCCCAATCTGGGGAAGGAAATAGTCAATCAGGCCATGGAAGTGCAGAGCTCTCCAAATACAAGGGACCCTAGGAAGACAATACCAAGACATATAATAATTAAAATGGCAAAGGTCAAGGGCAAGGAGAGTATTGAAAGCAGCCAGAGAGAGAGAGAAAAGACCACTTAAAAAAGGAAAGCCCATCAGCTATCATGAGACTTCTCAGCAGAAACCTTAACAGGCCAGAAGGGAGTGGCATGATATATTTAATGCAATGAAACAGAAGGGCCTCCCACCAAGAATACTTTACATAGCAAGATTATCCTTTAGATTTGAGGAAGGGATTAAAACAATTTACAGATAAACACATGTTGAAGGAATTCACCTCCCATAACCAGTCTCCACAGTGTATATTAAAGAGTCTGCTCTAGATGCAAGTGCTCCTTAGACTAAACAGCAGTCATCAGATAAAATAAAACAACAGTAAAGGAAGTAGACCAATTAATTACTAAGCAAATCCAAAATTAAATAAACTACTCACAAAGTCAGGCAAAGGATAAACAGAGAATACAGAATATGACAAGTAAGATAAAAAGAGTAGAGGAGGGGGAGAAGATGAAAAAAAGAACCTTTAGACAGTGCTCAAAATAGCATAATAAGTGAGTTAAGACAGACTATTTGTAAGGAAGCTGCCCTTGAAACTTTGGTAACAACAAATCTAAAACCTACAATGGCAATAAGTACGTATCTTATTGGTAACCACCCTAAGTGTAAATGGACTGAATGCACCAAACAAAAAACATAGAGGTAAAAAATGGATCAAAAAAACAAGACCCATTTATATACTGCCTACAAGAGACTCACTTCAAACCCAAAGACATACACGGACTAAAAGTGAAGGGATGGAAAGCAGTATTTCATGCAAATAATAGGGAGAAAAAGGCAGGAATTGCATTACTTGTATCAAACAAAACACAGTGACAAAAGGCAAAGGAGGACATTACATACTGATAAAGGGGTCAGTCCAACAAGAGGATATAACCATTATAAATATCTATGCACCTAACACAGGAGCACCTACATATATGAAACAAATACTAACAGAATTTAAGGGGGAAATAGAAAGGCAGTGCACTCATTTTAAGAGACTTCAACACACCACTCACTCTAAAGGACAATCAACCAGAGAGAAAATAAGTAAGAAGACAGAGGCACTGGACAACACATTAGAACAGATAGACCTAATAGATATTTACAAAACATTCCACCCAAAAGCAGCAGGATACACATTCTTCTCGAGTGCACATGGAACATTTTCCAGAAGAGATCACATATCAGGCCACAAAAAGAGCCTCAGTAGATTCAGAAGGATGGAAATTGTGCCAACCAGTTTCCTAGACCACAAAGGTATGAAACTAGAAATAGATTGTGCTAAGAAAATAAAAAATCCCACAAACACATGGAGGCTTAACAACAAGCTCCTAAATAATCAATGGATCAATAATCAAATAAAAACAGATATCAAGCAATATATAGAGAGAAATTAAAACAACTCAACACCCCAAAACCTCTGGGTTGCAGCGAATGAAGTTCTAAAAATTAAGTTTATTGCAATACAGGCTAATGTCAAAAAAGAACAATATAAAATCATAATTAATGAAACTGGAAAAAGAAGAACAAATGAAGCCAAAAGTCAGTAGAAGGAGGAACATAGTAAATATTGGAGCACAAATAAATAAAATTGAGAAGAATAAAACAACAGAAAGATTCAATGAAACCAGGAGCTGGTTCTTTGAGAATATAAACAAAATAGACAAACACCTACCCAGACTTATCAGGAAAAAAAGAGAATGTACACACAAAAACAGAATCAGAAACAAGAAAGGAAAAATACTATGGACACCACAGAAATACAGAGAGTTATTAGAGAATATTATGAATAATTACATGCTAACAAATTGGGTAATCTGGAAGAAATTGATCACTTTCTAGGAAAATACAACCTTCCACCCAGAAAGAAACAGAAAATCTGACAAACCAACTACCATCAATGAAATTGAACTGGTAATAAAAAACTCCCTAAGAATAAAACTTCTGGACCAGGTGAAACACTGAATTTTATCAAACGTTTGGAGACGACCTAATACCCATCCTCCTTAAAGTTTTCCAAAAAGTAGAAGAGGAGGGATTACTTCCAAACTCATTGTATGAGGCCAGCATCACTTTAATACCAAAACCAGGCAAAGACTACAAAAATACAAAATTATAAACCAATATCCCTGATGAACATAGATGCAAAAACTCTCAATAAAATATTAGCAAACCGAATCAAAAATACATTAAAAAGATCATTCATCATGACCTAGTGGGACTTATTCCAGGGATGGAAGGATTGTACAACATTAAAAAATCCATCAACATCATACAACCACATCAACAAAAAGGACATAAACCACGTGCTCATCTCCATAGATGCTGAAAAAGCATTCAACAAAATTTAACGTCCATTCATGATAAAAACTCAACAAAATGGGTATAGAGGGCAAGTACCTGAACATAATAAAGGCCATATACAACAAACCCACAGCCAACATCATACTTAACTGCAAAAAGCTGAAAGCTTTTCCTCTAAGACTGGGCACAAGATATGGATGCCCACTCTTCCCACTTTTATTCAACAGAGTACTGGAGATTCTAGCCACAGCAATCTGACAATACAAAGAGATAGAAGGCATCCAGACTGGTGAGGAAGTTTAACTGTCATTGTTTACAGATGACATGATATTGTACGTTAAAAATCCTAAAGAATCCTACTGAATTCAGCAAAGTTGCAGGATACAAAATTAATACACAGAAATCTGCTACATTCCTATATACTAACAACAAACTAGCAGAAAGAGAAATCAGGAAATCAATTCCATTTACAATTGCATTGAAAAGAATAGAATACCTAGTAATAAACCTAACCAATGAGGTGAAAGACCTACAACCTGAAAACTACAAGACTCTCAGGAGAGAAATTAAATAAAACATCAATAAATGGAAATACATCTTGTGCTTATGGATAGGAAGAATTAATATTGTCAAAATGGCCATCCTGCCTAAAGCAATATACAGATTCAATGCAATCCCTATCAAAATACCAACAGCATTCTTCAACGAACTAGAACAAATAGTTCTAAATTTCATATGGAACCATTAAAGACCCCGAATAGCCAAAGCAATCCTGAGAAGGAAGAATAAAGCTGGAGGGATTATGCTCCCTAACTTCAAGCTCTACTACCAAGCCACAGTAATCAAAATAATTTGGTACTGGCACAAGAACAGATTAGTGACACCTGGTATAAACCCAGGCTTATACGGCCAATTAATGTATAATAAGGGATTCATACATATAAAATGGGGAAATGAAAGCCTCTTCAACAACTCGTGTTGGCCAAAGTGGACAGCTACATACAAGAGAATGAAACTGGATTATTGTCTAACTCCATATATAAAAGTAAACTCGAAATGGATCAAAGACCTGAGTATAAGTCATGACACCATAAAACTCTTAGAAGAAAGCATAAGCAAAAATCTCTTGGATATATAAACATGAGCAACTTTCTCCTGAACAGATCTCTTTGGGCAAGGGAAACAAAAGCATAAATGAACAAATGGGACTACATTAAACTAAAAAGCTTCTGTACAGCAAAGGACATCATCAGCAGAACAAAAGGCATCCTACAGTATGAGAGAATATATTTGTAAATGACCTATCCGATAAGTAGATAACTTCAAAAATATATAGAGCTCACATGCCTCAACACCCCAAAAATAAATAACCAGATTAAAAAATGAGTGGAGGATATGAACAGACACTTCTCCAAGGAAGAAATTCAGATGGTCAATAGGCACATGAAAAGATGCTCCACATCGCTAATTATCAGGGAAATTAAAACCACAATGAAGTATCACCTCACACCAGTCAGGACAGCCAACATCCAAAAGACAAGGAACAACAAATGCTGGTGAGGATGTGGAGAAAGGGGAAGCCTCTACACTGTGGTGGGAATGTAAGCTAGTTCAACCATTGTGGAAAGCAATATGGAGGTTCCTCAAAAATCTAAACATAGAAATACTATCTGACCCAGTAATTCCACTCATAGGAATTTACCCAAAGAAAACAAGATTCCTGATTCAAAAAGACATATGCACCCCTTGTTTATTGCAGCACCATTTACAATTGCCAAAATATGGATGCAACCTAACTGTGCATCAGTAGATGCATGAATAAAGAGGTGGTACATATACATAATGGAATATTTCAGCCATAAGAAGAAAACAAATCCTACCATTTGCAACAACATGGATGGAGCTAGTGGGTATTATGGTCAGTAAAATAAGCTGGCGGAGAAAGACAAGTACCAAATAATTTCACTCATTTGTGGAGTATAACAACAAATGAACACTGAAGGGACACAACAGCAGGCAACTCACAGACTCAAAGAAGGGACTAGCAGTTACAAAAGAGAAAGGTTTGTAAGATTGCATGGGGAAAAAGGTAGATGACGATTAAGGGGCACTATGAATTAGCACACATAATGTAGGTGGGTCACAGGGAAGGCAGTACAGCATGGAGAAGACAAGCAGTGACTCTATAGCATCTTACTACGTTGATGCACAGTGACTGTAATGGGGTGTTGGGCAGCAGGGCGATTTGATAACACGGGTGAATGTTGTAACCACAATGTTGCTATTGTGAAACCTTCATAAGATTATATATCAATGATACCTTAATAAAAGTAAATAAATATGTATTGTCTAAGATACTAAATTTGTGGTGATTTGGCACACAATAGAAAACAAATACATATTTAAATTTAAACACATGTATTGAAAGAATCATTCCTCACCACTATTTCCTCTCTTTGGATTCAGTTCTGGTTTATATGATACTTGGTTAGAATACATCACAAAATTATTTTACATGGAGGGTACTAAAATCAATGTTGCATTATCTGCAAAATAAATTCATTCATAATAAAGTAAGGTATCTTGGCTAGGAATAAGATAATTGGATTGTCAGACATTTCTGAAAGTAGGCTATAGAAGTTATTTTATTCCTTCAGCATTACACAGATGGGAGTATTAGTCATTTTTTCCCCTTTGTATGTAACTTTTTCTTTCTATCTGGAAGCTTTACTCTATCACTGAAACTTAGGAATTTTATTCCCTTATATCTAGAGTTATTTATCTTTTCAGTAATTCCGATTACCAGTTAGTAAACTTATTCAAACTGCAGAGTCAAGGAATCCGGGAAGTATTAACTACTTTTTTTTGTTTTCTCTCCTCCATCTGGCTCTTTTTTTGTTATTTATATGTTTTGTCTGCTGTCTTCATGCTAGTTCTAGTGCATATCTTTTTACCTCATGGTTTACATCTTTTTATATTTCTGCTCTAAAGAACTTCTTCCACATCAATACCAGCGATTAATTCAGCTCTCAAAAGTGACTACCTTTACTTCCATTTCATCTACTAACTTTTTAAACTAAATAGTTATGATTTTTTACTACCATATTGAATCTATGAAAGTTCTTACATTCCCTTTTTTGTTAAGATTGCTATCTATCTACTACAAAAGTTCTAGCTCACCAGAAAGTAGAACCTATTGGTGTTAGGCATGATTCTTGATATTCTTCTCTCTGGTTGCTGGAGCCCCTGTTGAAAGACATTTTTATTTCTCTTTGCCTATGCCTGACTCTAGTCATCATTCCACTCTAAAATAAGCACTAAGCACTGAGAAGTATAGCAGTCTCTCTTCACATGGGCCTACAAAAGTAATAACTGATATGTAAGTTTTGGGTTCAAGCAGTTAGAGAAAGCTTCACTCCTAATGGCTCTCTTCTTGTACAAAAGTAGAAATACTCACAGCCTCAAGTATAGGGAGAAATATAAAAAGCCATACCAATCCCACAAAGGAATTTTAACTGCCAAACAACTTCTCAGGAACCATGAAATTTTAATCCTAAAATGGGCCTCTCCATGGGTTCCCCAGTTCCGGCTCTGCCTACTTACCTATCCTAGGCACTGCTTTGTTTAGGAGTGAACTGGATAAGAATGGTAGAAGTTGTGAGGGATGCCATCTACCTAGCAGTTTTATATATATATATATATATATATATATATATATATTTATTAAGGTGTGATTGATATACACTCTTATTAAGGTTTCACATGAAAAAACAATGTGGTTACTACATTTACCCATATTATCAAGTCTCCCCCCATACCCCAATGTAGTCAACTGTCCATAAGTGTAGTAAGATGCCACAGATCCACTATGTGCCTTCTCTGTGCTACACTGTTCTCCCCGTGATCTCCCACACCATGTGTACTAAATATAATACCCCTCAATTCCCTCCTCACCTACTCTCCCACACCCCTCCCCTTTGGTAACCACTAATTCATTCTTGGAGTCTGCTGCTATTTTTTTCCTTCAGTTTTGTTTCATTGTTATACTCCACAAATAAGGGAAATCATTTGGCATTTGTCTTTCTCCACCTGGCTTATTTCAAGGAGCATAATGTCCTCCAGCTCCATTCATGTTGTTGCAAATGGTAGGATTTGTTTCTTTCTTATGGCCGAATAGTATTCCATTGTGGTATACACATCTTTATCCACTCATCTACTGATGGACTCTTAGGTTGCTTCCATATCTTGGCTACTGTAAAAAGTGCTGCAATAAACATAGGGGTGCATATGTCTTTTTGAATCTGAGAAGTTGTATTCTTTGGGTAAATTCCAAAGAGTGGGATTCCCAGGTCAAATGATATTTCTATTTTTACTTTTTTGAGGAACCTCCATATTGCTTTCCACAATGGTTGAACTAGCTTACATTCCCACTAGCAGTGTAGGAGGGTTCCCCTTTCTCCGCATCGTTGCCAGCATTTGTTCTTCTTAGTCTTTTCGATGCGGAGCATCTTTTCATGTTTCTGTTTGCCATCTGAATTTCCTCTTTCTTTGGAGAACCATCTCTTCATATCCTCTGCCCACTTGTTAATCGGGTTATTTGCTTTTTGGGTGTTGAGGCATGCGAGTTCTTTATATATTTTGGATGTTAACCCCTTGTCGGATATGTCATTTACAAATACATTCTCCCATATTGTAGGATGCCTTTTTTGTTCTGTTGATGATGTCCTTTGCCATACAGAAACTTTTTAGTTTGATGTAGTCCCATGAGTTCATTTTTGCTTTTGTTTCCCTTGCTCAAGGAGATGCATTCAGGAAGAAGTTGCTCATGCTTATATTCAGGAGATGTTTGCCTATGATGTCTTCTAAGAGTTTTATGGTTTCATGACTTATAATCAAGTCTTTAATCCATTTCGAGTTTACTTTTGTGTATGGGGTTCCCAGCAGTTATATTTTACAGAATTCTCTACCATTTTGGTGAGAGTATGCTCCCTACTATGCGCAAAAGAGGGCTTCAGAACTTATAAATGGACAATAAACTCAGAGGCCTATACTGATTTACCATGAAATTTATGAAAACTCAATACATAGTTTTAACTTACCTGCCAATTAATCCAAGTATTTCCCCCATGCTTGAGAAAAATTGTTATATTTAGAAACAGAGGTTTTAAAATATGAAAATATTAAAAGAGAGAAATGACCTTACCTAATTTGTGATGAATTTTGTTCTCTGGTGTTACTTTGGATTTTTTTACTCTTGAGTCACCTGCAAAATTCAGGAGACAACATCATGAACAATGACTGCTAACTCCATGTTGAGTTAAAGTGACTTACATAAAGCATAAATAATTAAAAATAAAATTTGACCTGAAAATATACTTTATTACTCCTTTTGCTTTTCACTGCTGAGGAATACAGACTGATGAAAAACAGTGTAACATTTCTCTAGATTTTGCTCAGATAATAGCAAAATAAATATGCCTAAGAGTATGGCAGTCAAAATTACAAAACACAAACAGGTTTTCCATTGCACCTGGACTTCAGATGAAATAAGCTACTTGGTGGATAAAAAGGCAGGGCATAATAATGAATAATTAATATAACAATGTAAAATGAACTTTAAAATTCTGAAGTAATACAGCTATATTGAATTCAACAGTGTGATAATCAGTCATGGTTTCTAAACTTTAGAGTGGTAAAGATCATCTTTTAATTCAACAGTGTGATAATCAGTCATGGTTTCTAAACTTTAGAGTGGTAAAGATCATCTAAACATTGCTGCCATAACTCTCCCTTCCTTTGCACAAATGTTGCACTTTATCAAAAGGCACAGTCTTACTCCCTTGTCCTTGAATCTCTCCTGGCCTTCGTGACTTGATTAACTAACTAAATACAGCAGAAACGACGTTCTGGAACTTCAAAGGTTAAGTCCTAAGAAGATGTGCAGGTTCCACCTAGGCCTTTTGGGACCTCACTGTAGGAAAATGCAGTCACCATATATGAAGGCTGACTACCCCAAGACTGAAATGCTGCAAGGAAACCTACACTAACCACATGGAAAGGCCATGTGGAGGAAAAGAGATGCTTGGCCAGCCTCCAATTGTTCCAGCCACTCTAGCTGGATGTTAAATATTTAAGTAAAGAAGTAACCTTGACCTTCAGCCCATTTGAGCTTTCAAATGATTCCAGCCCCAGACGCTTGCATCTAACCATAAATGCATGAGAGAACCCAAGTGAGAACTGCCCAGCTAACCCAACTGAACCCACAGAACCATGAGATAAATCAATGGCACTAAGATACTAAGTTTTGGGTGGTTTGTTATTCGGGAATATGGAACACTTAATGTCCATGAACCACCTAAAACTTTTGATACAAATTTGTATATAATATGCATTTCCTAAAAAGTAGAACTAAGCTTTCATTACATTCTCAAATAATTTCATGATACCAAAAGACTGTTAAAAATTACTGAATTAGAAACTTTATAAATTGCTGGTTTGGAAGAAACTTCAGTGACCATACAATCTAATTTCTCAGTCCAGAATAGGCAAATCTATAGAGATAAAAGTAGAATAATGGATGCCTACATATGTGGGGCAGGAGGTGGAAGGGTAGATTTGAGGGAAAGGAAGGTGCCTGCTAAATAAATGGCATGAAGTTTATTTTTGGGGTTGATAAAAAATGTTCTATAATTTATTGTGATAGTTACACATCACTCAGTTATATACTATATATGAAGTAACGGCATGGTGCATGAAATATATCTCAGTAAAGCTGTTACAAAACAAATTTCCCATACAATCCCCACTCCCTACTAGAACAAGTGATGGCCATTCTCAGTTTGAAAATTTTCATATAGCAGTGGGCCTTGAAGGCAGCTGGTAGAGTCAGAGAAGGAATTAAACAAGTAAGTAAATAATCCGAGGATAATGGAAGCTAGTTCTCTCACTATATAACAAAGGGGTTTATAAAAAGTGGAAAACGAAAAATCAACAGTGTGGACTAGAATTGGAGGTACTGATGTGAACTCATGATTTCTAAATATAAGTACAGAAACAGATATAAATGCTTGTGTATGTATGGTGTAGATATATGTATATACATATATTTGTGTATATCTATTTCCTATCCCAGTAACAATGAGCACACCAAGCTGAACTTCTAAGCCATCCTCCACTAAAAAGAACCAGGTTCCTTAGGAGAAATAATTGAGTCCAGAGTTGAAACAGAGAAAGTAACATAGAATACCTTATGCCAAAAAATAAGAAAGTATTCAAAAATGATAGAAACATAATAAATGGAGATATGAATTAGTTGAAAGGATGCCTACTGGCCAAATGTGGCATAATTTAACTATCAGAATAAATGAAAGATTATAACCCATCAAATAAAATACAAACCCAGTAGAACTCCATAATAATATAAACAAATGAATAATGAATAAATAAATAGGGAAGAAATAAGAAAAACTATTTTTTATAGAAGGCCAACTAATTAATAGAGAAGGAATTAGGGAAATAGAATATATATTTGGTATTATCATTAGTGGCTGATGATTCAGGTGGAAGTTTTCAACAGATGCTGAGATTGGAATGGAGATCTGCAAAAGATATATGTTATTGAATTTCATCAGGATATCACTTCACAAAATACTTATTATGAAAGAGAAAAACATTATTATCTAAAGTGGAGAAACCTGGCAGACAATAACTTCAATGGGAGAACAAGATTAGTATCACCAGTTAGTTATGGGTTAACACTGTGCTTCCTATGCAGAAAGAACAAAGCATCATTTCTGTAATATTTCTGTAACATATGTATGACAGGTGTCTGATCATGAGAAAGACCCAGGATGAAGGTCATTCTTAACAATGAAAAGCTTGTACTCTCTGAAAGAATGTAAAGATCAGGAAAGTTAGAAAAAGTCTAAGGAACTATTCTTATTGAAGGAAACTGAAGGTATATGGGAGCTAAATGCAATCTATGATCCTGGACTGGATCCTGAACCAGAGAACACTAATGGAACTGCTGGTGCAATCTGCATTGAATAAGTGAAGGAATACTAGAGTTATATTAATGCTGATTTCCTGACTTGGAGAGTTCAAGGGTGATTATGCTCTTGTCTTGCATCCTGTCTGCACATAAGCACAGAATAGTATGTGTCCAACTGATTCCCATAGTTCAGAAAAAGCTAATAATAACAAATGTGATAAATGTATACACAGGGGAGGCAAGAAGGGAGATGGAACAAATGTAAAATGTTGATGAAGGGGATACAGGATTTCTGCATAAGTTTGGAATTATTTCAAGAAACTATTTAAAAGAAGGATGACACACACAGACACACATTTCAGACCCAAAGATATACACAGACTAAAAGAGATGGAAAAGATATTTCATACAAATAATAATGAGGAAAAAGCAGCAATATCAGT
The DNA here is from genome assembly GCF_040802235.1 of Manis javanica. NCBI lineage: Eukaryota > Metazoa > Chordata > Mammalia > Pholidota > Manidae > Manis > Manis javanica. The sequence goes on along the minus strand of NC_133160.1, from coordinate 119,540,743 downwards.
ACTTACATCAGACAAAATAGATTTCAAAGCAAAGAAAGCAACAAGAGACAAAGAAGGGACATTACATAATGATAAAGAGGTCAGTCCAAAAAGATGTAAGCACTATAAATATCTATGTATCTAACACAGGAGCATATAAATATGTAAAAAAATAGAATTAATGGGAGAAATAGATTGCAGCATATTCATTGAAGCAGAATTGAACACACCATTCACATCATAGATCAACAAGACAGAAAATAAATCAGGGAACAGAGGTACTGAACAATACATTAGATCAAATGGACTGAACAGACATCTACAGGAGAGTCCACCCAAAGCAACAGGATACACATTTTTATCAAGTGTACATGGAACATTCTCCAGAATAGATCACATACTGGGCCACAAAAACAGCCTCAATAAATTAAAAAAGACTGAAACTGTATCAAGCAGCTTCTCAGAACACAATGAAACTAGAAATAAATTATACAAAGAAAAATTAAAAAGCCTGCAAACACATGGGGGCTAAACAACAGGCTTCTAAAAACCAATGGATCAGTGACCAAATTAAAACAAATCAAGCAATACAAGGACACAAATAGAAGCAAAAATATAACAGTTCAAATACATGGGACACTGCAAAAGCTGTTCTAAGAGGAAAGTACATAGCAATACAGACTTTCCTCAAGAAACAAGAACAATCCCAAATGAACTCACAATTAAAGAAACTAGAAAAAAAAGAACAAATGAAACCCAAAGCTAAAAGGAGGAACATAATACATAAAGATCACGGAAGAAATAAATAAAATAGAGAAGAATAAACCAATAAAAAAAATCAATGAAAACACAAGCTGGGTCTTTGAGAAAATAAACAAAATGACAAACACCTAGGCAGACTTATTAAAAAAAAAGAGCATCCAAATATAAACAAAGTAAGAAATGAAAAAGGAATAATCACAACAGATACCATAGAAATTCAAAGAATTATTTAGAAAATTTCATGAAAAAAATGTATGCCAATAAATTCAAAGAAAGCTAGAAGAAATGGAAAAATTCCTAGAAAAATGCAACCTTCCAAGATTGACCAAGGAAGAACAGAAAATCTAAACAGAACAATTACCAGTAAAGAAATTTAACTTGTAATTTAAAAAACTCCCAAGAAACAAAACCCTATGCCAGATGGCTTCACAGCTGGATTTTAGCATATATTTAAAATAGTGTCGATACCAAATCTTTGTGAACTGTTCCAAAAGGTAGAAGATAAGGGACTACACTACTTCCAAACTCACTCTATGAGGCCAGCATCATTCCAATACCAAAACCAGAAAAGACATTACAGAAAAAGGAAATTATAGTGCAATATCCCTGAACACAGATGCAAAAATCCTTGACAAAACATTAGCAAACCGAATTCAAAAATATATCAAAAGGATGATCCACAACAACCAAGTAGGATTTATTCAAGGGATGCGAGGATCATACACTATTTATAAATCAATGAACATCATACACTACATTAACAAAAAGAAGGATGAAAACCACACAATCACCTCAGTAGATGCTATAAAAGCATTTGAAAAATTCAACATCCATTCATGATAAAAACTCTCAACAAAATTATTATACAGGGAATTTACCTAAACATAATAAAGTCCATATACAAGAAACACACATCTAACATCATACTCAATGGTGAAAAGCTGAAAGCTTTTCCTCTAAGATCAGGGACAGGACAAGCATGTCCTCTCTCACCACTTTTATTCAACATGGTACTGGAGATCTTAGCCATGGCAAAATAAAAATAAAAAACATCCAAATGTGTAAGGAAGAAGTAAAACTGTCAGTATTTGCAGATGCCTATATATTTAGAAAACCCTAAAGACTCCACCAAAAAACTATTAGAACTAGTAACTGGATTCACCAAAGTTGCAGGATACAAAATCAATACACAGAAATCTGTTCTGTTCCTATATGCTAACAATTAACTAGCAGAAAGAGAAATCAGGAAAACAACTCTATTTACAGTTACACCTAAAAGAATAAAATACCTAGGAATAAACCTAATCAAGGAGTTGAAAGACCTATACCCTGAAAACTACAGGACACTCAGGAGAGAAATTAAAAAAGACACCAATAAATGGAAATACATCCCATGCTCATGGATAGGAAGAATTAATAGTGTTAAATAGCCATCTTGCCCAAAACAATTTACAGATTCAATGCAATCCCTATCAAAACACCAATGGCATTTTTCAGTGAACTACAGCAAATAATCCTAAAATGCATATGGAACCACAAAAGACAAAACATAGCTAAAGCATCCTGAGAAAGAAGAACAAAGCTGGGAGTATTATACTCCCCAACTTCAAGTTGTACTACAAAGCTATAGTAATCAAAACAGTATGGAACTGGCACAAGAACAGACACACAGATCAGTGGAACAGAATGGACAGCTCAGATTAAAAACCTACACGTGATATGCAATAAAGAAGCCATGAATATACAATGGGGAAAACACAGTCTCTTCAATAACTGGTGTTGGCAAAACTGGACAGCTACATGCAAGAAAATGAATTTGGATTACTGTCTAACTCCATACAGAAAAGTAAACTCAAAATGGATTAAAGACTTAAATGTAATACATGAACCATAAAAATGTTAAAAGAAAACATAAGCAAAAATCTCCTGAACATAAGCATGAGCAATTCTTTACTGGACACATCTCAGGCAAGGGAAACAAAATGAAACATGAACAAGTAGGACCACAACAAACTAAAACTGTTCTATAGAGCAAAGGACACTATCTACAGAACAAAAAGGCAACCTACAGTATGGGAGACTATATTTGTAAATGATACATCCAATAAGGTTTTAACATCCAAAATATATAAAGAAGTCATATGACTCAACACCAAAAGGACAAATAACCTGATTAAAAAAATGGGCAGAGGACCCAAGCAGACATTTTTATAAAGAAGAAAGAGAGATGGCCAACAGGCATATGAAAAGATGCTCTACATCACTAATCATCAGGGAAATGCAAAACAAAACCACGAATTACTACTTCATACCATTTATTAGAATGACTACTGTCCAAATGAAAATAAATAACAATTGCTGGTGAGGATTTCGAGAAAAGGCAACCCTTTTATACTGCTGGTGGGAGTGTCAATTGACACAGCCATTGTCAAAAGCAGTATGGAGGTTACTGAGAAAATTATAAGTTAAAATACTGTACACCCAGTAATTCCACTTCCAGGAATTTACCTGAAGAAAACAAAATCCCTGATTCGAAAAGCTACATGCATCCCTATGTTTTCATCACATTATTTACAAAAGCCAAGTTATAGAAGCAACCTAAGTATCCAAGAAAAAAGATGAATGGATAAAGAAGATATCGTACAAATAAACAATGGAATATTATTCAGCCATAAAAAAGAAAAAAATCCTGCCATTTGTGACTACATGGATAAACTGAGGGTATTATGCTAAGTGAAATTAGCCAGGTGGAGAAAGACAGATACCATATGAATTCACAGATTGTGGAATCTGAAAACAAAACAAAACAATATGAACAAAATAGCAGTAGACTTACAGACACTGAGGAGTAACTGGTGGTTATGTTAGGGGAAGGGTTGTGGTGGGTTGGTGGAAAGGGGGAGGGGAATTAAAGCGCATAAAATTCTCAATCATAATATTAGGCTGATTACAGGGATATTAGTCCAGCATGGAGAATACAGAAAATGATTCTGTAACATCTTCCTATGTTGACAGATAGTAACCACTAGTGGGGGTAAGGATTGAGTAACAGCAGTAACTGTTGAGCCACTCACTGTGTTGTACACTTCAAACCAAGAGAAGACTGTATATCAATGATACTGTAATTAAACAAGTAAATAAAAGGATACAAAGGATCAGAATAATATCAAATGTAAAATATCCAATTGTAAGATTTGCTTTTCCCCAAAAATCTGCTCCTTCCCTCATAAGTCTCCAAATCAAGCAATGACACCATTGTTTTGGATTGTCAGACCAAAAACTTTAAATTTATCCCTAACACCTCTTTCTCTTAAACCCCACTCAATCTATCCATCAGAAAATCCTGTATTCTACCTTTCAAAAATAACTAAAATCCTACCATTGCTTTCCACCTTCCAGTGTTACTACTTTAGTCCAACACCCTACCTCTTACTGGGATTATTAATGTCTCACCAACTGGTCTCCCAGCTTGTAACCTAACACTGGTCCCCTCAAATTCAAAAACTATCCCTAGCACAGCAGCCAAAGTTGACTCTCTTTCGAGGTCCATCACGTCTATCCTTTGCTTACCCTCTAGCAACTTCCCATCTCTTCTAGTAAAGGCCTAAAATCCTTGCAATAGCCTTTATAATATTATGTAATCTTTCATTCCTGTTGGTGACTTCATTGCCTACTACTCTATCCCTCTCTTCCTTTGCTCTAGCCCTCCTAGTCTCCTTTGTGTTTCTCAATCAAAGCAGACTCTTTGCCACATCAGGACCTTTGCCCTCAATCTTCCCTCTGCCTGAACCACTATTTTCTCATAAGCTGTATGATTTGCTTTCTCATCTCTTTCATATCATTGCTCAAATGATCACTTCCTCAGTGAGGCCTTTTCTACATATCACCTAAACTGTAACCCCCATTTCCCCTAAAAGAGTGCTTTTTCTACTTTCAACATCCAACAGATACTAAGTTTTGTTATCTTTTTTTATTGCCTTCCATTGTCACCCCACCAAAACTAAACTCCAGGAGGGCAGAAATTTTTGCCAGTTTTCTTCATTACATCCCTACCCTCTAGAAGAATATGTAGTAGTATTGCATAATATTCCATAAATATTTAAGAGTTCCACAAATACCCAGAGTATATTACAAAATACTTATCCACTTACATTACCAACAAAAAAGTATATATACATAACATGTTTTTAAATATATATATGTAAACAAAAAAATTACTTTTCAATACCCATGAAAAAATTATGAAATTGTTGCTTGAAATTTATGTGTTCTAAGCATACTCTAGAAAACAAAGAAAACCTTAATAAATGTAAAGGATAAATAATATAGGTCAACATTCTCTAGCACAATGAAACTAGAAATTATTAACAAAGAACAAGACAAAACTTCTTAGAACAGCCAACATTACATATTTAACATATACCAGGTGTTAAATTAAGCAAGGAATGTATATTCATCTTTATATCAATGTATGGGATTGGAATTGATAGTACCATTTAATATATACATAAGGAAACGTGCTAAGAACACTAAAATTTCTTACTCAAGAAAACACAGAAAGTAAGTGGTAGAGCTGGATTCAATCTCAGGTTCCTGACTCTGGAGACCAAGTTCTTGACTAATGTACTCTTTTTAATAACTTCTGAATCAAGGAAAAATCACTATAATTCAGAAAATACTACAATAAGAACACTACATTTAAAAAAACCTATAAAATTAAGTCAAAACTATACTCAGGAAAACTCACCTGTTTCTTTACCAAATAAAACTAGAAAAATATAGAAACCATTTAATTTAGAGGCAAAAATATTTAAAAAATCTAAACACAGCGAGAAAAAAATTTTAAGAGAAAAGAATTAGTGAATTAGGAAAGAAAAAAACAGTATAACAGTATATTCTAAGTACACATTCTTTAGGGGCATAAAATTTATAGAATTTTCTGTTAAGAGGCATTTAAAAAACTTTATTACAAAGTTTCAAGCATTGAAAATGAACAAATAGCCAATATAAACATATTCAATATTCCAACATTTTTACAAAATTATTCAATGGAAACATATTCAAAATAGTATGATGAACCTGACGTACCCACCACTCACCTGGCTTCAGGAATCATTAACACATGGCTAATCTTGCTTCACTTATACCCAATATTTTAAAATACTGGAATAGATATCTTAAGTGCCAATTATTTCATTATGTCCTATTTCAAAGAAAGGACTATCACTCATCTCTCTCATTCTCCTTGTTTCCTCCCTCTTGATTCATCTTTCTCAGCTAGGTGTAAGGTCTTAGAAATCTCTAAACATATACTAAGGCTCTTAAGAGTTAAGTACTCAGTATGCATGCAGTGGAAATAATTTAAATAAAACATAGCATACTTTACTCTGCATGCATGTCAAAAAAATCTGTGAAGTAGAAAAACAGACTTGGGAAAAAGATGATGGCATGTAAAGTGAGGCAGAAGCCTCCTCCCAAAACCACACATAACATGAAAATACAGCAAATACAAGTAATGCTCAAAGAGCAACCCAATGATACAAAACTGACTGCCTACATCTGGCGGGAACCAAGCCCTCCCCAGCTCACAGGCAGGAGGAAGAGAAACAGAGCAGGGAGGGGAGTAGAAGCCCAGGACTGCTAAACACCCAGCCCTGGAGATCTGCTCTGGGAGCATCAGCCCACATTACATGGGGCTCTGGAGACAGTGGGGTTGGAAAGCAAAGACACACAGAATCGCGAAGAGACTGAGATTCCAGCCGCCTGTGGAGAACAGGTATGCACAACAGGCCCCACTGAGACAAAAGAAAGGTGGAAACTTAGGAAGACTTCCCAACAGTACAAGAAGCACAAAAAGGGCAAAGATTACACAGAGCTTGCTGCTCAGGAGAAAGAGCAGGTGAACAAAAACATCCTAGCACGCACAGACCAGCAGGTTGGGAACTCCAGGAAGTTAGATGCTCTATTCCCATGGCTAGTAAGGCAGCACTGAGCCCCCCATCTGAGGTATGCAGTGGGCTGCTCCTTTCACCTGGCAAGCATCAGTCCCACTGACCTGTTGCCCCCACCATTACGCAAGGCCAGGGGGAGAGTGGCCCTGCCTATGGCAGTGACAGAGGCATAGCAGAGGCTCCCCTCTGCATGCTCCGCCCACTGGGCCTGGCAGTGGAGGCACGTATTACAGCCCAAAAGGCAGGAAAGAGCTCTTTCCTCCCAGCAAAGCCCGCAATTCGTACAGGTGCTCAGAAGAAAGTAGAGCTTCTGGGCACTATATGGTGCTGCATACACGAAGTTATTATTCCATAGTAATCGTTAGAAAAAAGAAACAGTAAAAATAATTTTGTCCAAACAAAAATATGTGAAAAGATGGCAGAAAGAGGGCTCAGTGAACAGAAATCAACAATCTTCTTGATAAAGATTTCAAAATGAAAATCATAAACATGCTCACAGAGCTACAGAAAAATATTCAAGATCTCAGGAGGACTTCAAAAAAGACATAGAAACTATGAAAAATATGGTATTTGAAATGAAACATACAGTGGAGGAATTTAAAAGTAGATTAGATGAGGTAGAGGAGACAGTAAATGAAACAGAAATTAGAGAACAGGAATACAAAGAAGCTGAGGCACAGAGAGAAAGAAAAGGATCTCTAGGAATGAAAGAGTAGTAAGAGAACCATGCAACCAATCCAAATGGAACAATATTTGCATTATAGGAGCCCCAGAAGAAGGAGAGAGAGAAACATGGATGGAAAGTCTCTCTGAGGAAATAATGGCTAAAAACTTCCCCAATCTGGGGAAGGAAATAGTCAATCAGGCCATGGAAGTGCAGAGCTCTCCAAATACAAGGGACCCTAGGAAGACAATACCAAGACATATAATAATTAAAATGGCAAAGGTCAAGGGCAAGGAGAGTACTGAAAGCAGCCAGAGAGAGAGAAAAGACCACTTAAAAAAGGAAAGCCCATCAGCTATCATGAGACTTCTCAGCAGAAACCTTACAGGCCAGAAGGGAGTGGCATGATATATTTGATGCAATGAAACAGAAAGGCCTCCAACCCAGAATACTTTACCCAGCAAGATTATTATTTAGATTTGAGGAAGAGATTAAACAATTTCAGATAAGCAAAGGTTGACAGAATTTATCTCCCACGACCCATCTCTAAGGTGTATTTTAAAGGGACTGCTCTAGATGGAAGTGCTCCTAAGGCTATTTAGCAGTCACCAGATAAAAGAAAACCACAGTAAAGGAAGAAGACCAACTAATTACTAAACAAATCCAAAATTAAATCAACTACTCACCAAGTCAGTCAAGGGATACATAAAAAGTACAAAATATGACACCTAATATATAAAGTGTGGAAAAGGAGAAAAAAGAAAAAGAGGAGGAAAAAAAAGAACCTTTAGATTGTGCTCAAAATAACATAATAAGTGAGTTAAGACAACAGTATTCGTAAGGAAGCTGCCTCTGAAATTTGGTAACCACAAATCTTAAGTCTACAATGGCAGTAAGTACATATCTATCGATAATCACCCTTATGTGAAAAATGTGAACAGACTGAATGTACCAATCAAAAGACACAAGAGTTACAGAATGGATAAAAACACAAGACCCATGTATATACTGCCTACAAGAGATCCACTTCAAACCCAAAGACATATACAGACTAAAAGTGAAGGGATGGAAAACAATATTGCATGCAAATAATAGGGAGAAAAAAGCAGGAATAGAAGTACTTGGATCAGGCAAAATAGATTTCAAAACAAAGGAAATAATGAGACAAAAAAGGACATTACAGAATGATAAAGAGGTCAGTCCAGTAAGAAGATATAATAAAACTATCTATAGACCCAATATAGAAGTAAAATAAGCCAGTGTGAGTAAAATCCTAACATTTCCAGAATTTCTCGCCTGGCTTTGGTGCATTTACGTATGCTCAGGGGTGGAGAGAAGTTCATTTCCATATCAATGGGTAATTTCCTGGACAACCGAGGGTGTGTCTGAACCTGAGTTTAAAGGCAGGGGTTGGCTTGCTTGCTTGTTTTGCTTCTTCCTGAGCAGAGGAGAAAGATGGCTCTGGACTGCAGTTTGTAAGCAATAAATGGGTTTTCAACTTTATTTCTCCCGTTGACTGGTTTCGGTTTTTAGAGGTATTTTGCCCCAGGATTTCCTCTCCCCAGACTTACATCTGGCAGCAGTTGGTAGGTTGCCTCTGAACCTGAAATCTGTCATAATGGGTGTGAATGTTGGGAGGGCTGCTCCTGTGGATGGTCTGGAGGCCCCAGTGGATACAGCAGCAGAGGGTGCCACTTCAACCTGTTATTATCCCCCCAACTGTGGGGCTTCCAACTTGGGAACCCCTAGTGGGGAATTGATCTGGGTAAAGTACCTCTTAGAGGGGTGGGGCCTTCCCCAGAACTGGAGAAGGATGGAAACACTGGAAGCTGCAGCATTAGCCCTCCATGAATTGGAAGAGTGCTTGGAGACCTTAGGAGGCCGTGTAGTGGCTGGCATTGTATGGTCTATTTTCATCAAGATAGTAGAAAATGTTATACAGGAGAAAGAGAGGATTATCAAGGGATTTAGGTGGAAGAGAGACACTTCAGCATCACTTGGAGGACCTGGGCAATAACGTATGGGATGCTGTTAAAGAAAAGAGACAGTTACTGAAAAGGCAGGTCATGCTACTACAAGATTCATTAGCAGCGGTGAGAGGGGAGATGGCAGGAAAAGATACATTGCAGGAGGCTGGGGGGGAAGGTGAGGAAAGAGTAGTGCCTTCAGCCCTAGAAATGGTAGAGGAGGAGCCATTCATGGAGAAGCCCGAGGGAGAAGAGGAGGAAGCAGGGCCATTGGCAGATCTGCTACCCAGGCTACAGATGGAGGTACCATCTTCTCCTGTTTTTAAAAGCAGCCCAGCTGTAATTAAGAAAATAAAAATTAAACAACCACAGGTTCCTCAGGGGGAGAAGTAGCCCCCTCCCCAGGTTGTGGAGCATATAAATAGGATGAGCTGGTGGACATGAGCATCCGGTATAGGCAGAGGTCACTGGAATCTCTGCCTACATGGCTTTTACCTCTCTGAGATATGGGGGTGGAAAACATTGTTGTGTCAGATACTGAGATAAGTTGAATGAATGGCTTCCCTGACGATTCACCCTACCCTCTGGCAGCGGTTACAAAATGCCCGTCACACCTCAGGTAATCAGACACTCTTGGAATGGCTGACAGCTGCCATCAGTATAGTTTGGCCTAATCAGGGTGATTTACCGTATTTTCCCTGCAGTTGGAAAATGTATGCAGAACTCCACAGGTACTACAGGAATTGGGTATGAAAAACATCTATGATATGGATCCCCAGAGCCCTGATGGGAATGAGAAACCTGGTGCTGCATACAGCTCCCACATCTCTCTTCGGGTCCCTAGTGAATACTTTTGCCCCTCACCTAGGGCAACCTATAAGGGAGGCTACTCGTACTTTAGCAGATCTGGTGGAGGTTGAAACAATAAGGGCACGGAGGGAAGTACAGGCCATGACTGAAAGGAGAAGTGCAAAAGGCTCCATGAAGGTCTCAAGGACCGAGATACGGGTTGATTTGATAAAGACTGGGGTACTGAAAGAAAAACTTGATGGACAGCCCAACAGAATATTGTTAGAACTGTGGCACCAATTAAAGCCAGAGTAGCAGTTCCAGCTGCTGAGGTCCAGGGCACAGAAACAAGAATCAAGGCCTCATGCCCAGCCTGTGTCCCTGCAAAACTTCATGGGGGACAGTACTCAGGATTCACCTGAGCCATCACCCCCATAGGAGGATGATTGGGCACTGCAGTTTAATTGAGGGGGGGGTCAAAGTCCCCACCTTGGGGGACAAATGATGCAGAGCAGAGGCCACATGTAGAATTAGCAGTTCACTGGTCAGCTGTGAATGTACGTGTCCTGGCGCTGGTGGACACAGGAGCTGAGTGTTCTTTGATTCACGGCAAGCCTAAACATATTCCCAGGACCCCTGCTGTGACAGATGGCTATGGGGGTAAGGCAATTAGAATGAGAAAGCTCAAATCTCGTTAGGGATAGGGTGTTGACCCCCAAAAGGAGTATACCGTGTACATTCCTCCAATCCCTGAATATATTTTGGGGGTAGATATCCTACAGGGCCTGTGGTAACAGACCACCGCAGGTGAGTTCAGACTAAGGGTATGTGTGGTAAAGCAGTTCTGTGGGGACATGCTAAGCACCCACCTGTAGCTTAGCCTGTACCTCAGCGGGCAACAAATATTAAGCAGTATAAATTGCCTGAGGGGCACAAGGAAATTGGAGAATCTCTACAGAGAGTTGGAGAAGGTGGGCATCATAAAGCTCACTCATAGACCTTTTAATTCCCCAGTGTGGCCAGTTGCCAGACGGCTCCTGGTGTATGACTGTAGACTACAGGGAACTGAATAAAGTCACACCCCCTTTGCATGCTGCTGTCCCCTCTATAGCAGACATTCTGGACACCCTCAGCCATGAACTGGGAATGTATCATTATGTAGTAGACCTTGCTAATGCTTTCTTACCTACTGACATAGCACAAGAAAGCCAGAAACAGTTTGCCTTCACATGGGAAGGCCAGCAGTGGACATTCACTGTCCTTCTACAGTCCCACCATCTGTCATGGACTTGTAGCCCAGAACTTGGCCACATGGAGGAAACTGCCAACAGTGCACTTGTATCACTACAATGATGATATTATGCTCACATATGATTCTCTTTAAGATTTAAAAGGGTCAGTTCCTAAACTACTGCAACATCTACAGGAAAAAAGATGGGCTGTGAACAGCACCAAGGTTCAGGGACCTTGTTTGTGAAATTCTTGGGAGTTGTCTGGACAGGTAAAACTAAAGTTGTTCCTGAACCAGTTATAGACAAGGTCCAGGCTTTCCCTACCCCTACCACTATGGCAGTATTACAAGAGTTTTTGGGTCTTTTGGGCTACTGGAGAGTGTTTATCCCACACTTGGCACAAATTCTGAAGCCCTTATACAGGTTCGTACAAAAGGGCATCAGGTGGGACTGGGATGAGACATGTGCAGCTGCTTTTACTACTGCCAAGCGGGCAGTCAAGGATGTACAAGCCTTGAATGTAGTGAACTAATCAAGGCCCTGTGAACTAGATGCTTACGTAACCAAAGATAGTTATGGATGGGGTCTTTGGCAGCAGCTTGAACGGACATGCCAACCTATTGGATTCTGATCACAAATGGAAAGGAGCAGAGATGCAGTACACCTTGACAGAGAAGCAACTGGCTGCTGTGAACCATGCCTTGCTGGCTATGAAGTCCATTGCTGGAACAGCTCCAGTCAAGGTAATAACCACCTATCCCATCGTGGGGTGGGTGCAAAACTGTACCCAAAGGCCATGGAGTAGTAGCATGGCACAGACACCTACACTGGCCAAATGGGGTGCATATCTACAGCAGCATAGCACCCTCTCTACTAGCCCCTTAAGTGGAGAACTCCAATGCTTATTTCGGCCGTGATCTATACCAATGGAAAGCAGGAAGAACTTGCTTTTGAGCCATTGGTAGCCAAGACTCCTTATCAAGAGGGAAAAGCCCCTATACCTGAAGATGCTTGGAACACAGGAGGCTTCAGTTGTGGAGAGCTCTCGAAGTGGAGGGCTGTGGCTTTCTATTCTAAGACTGAAACAGTATGGATGGAGGATGGAGATGGGAAAAGCAGTCAATGGGGCTGAGTTGCCGGCAGTATGGCTCGAGATCACCCAGGAGCCTTTCCCCATAGTTGTCTGGACTAACAGCTGGGCCCTCTATTGGGGCTTGACCCTGTGGCTACCAACATGGTATCATGTCAACTGCATGGTTGGTTACCAGCCCCTCTAGGGGCAAGAGTTTGGGCAAGACCTATGGGCCTCTCATCAGACTAAGACTGTTACTCTATATCATGTGACTGGCCATTTGCCTTTGGGATCCCCAGGGAATTATGAAGCAGACTTTGAAGAAGTCAGCAGAGCCTGGAAGGAGTGCCTTGTGTGCTCTAAAAGGGACTTAGATCAAGTCCCACAGCAACATGAGACAATAGTAAGGGGGCCAATACCCCTTTTCAGGTTGCAAATAGACTATATTGGGCCTCTGCCCATATCAGAAGGATATTGGTATGCCATGACATGTGTGGACATGGCTACTGGACTATTGGTTGTTTTTCCTGCACATCCTGCAGATCAGCAAAACACGAAGAGGGGCCTGGAGCATCTCTGCACCCTATAGCTATCTGCAGGTAACTGAAAGCAATCAAGGAACCCACTTTACTGGACATGCGTTACAACAATGGGTGCAGCAATTTGAAATAAAGTGGAAATTTCATGTACCATATAATCCTACTGGGGCATGCAAGATAGAGAGATACAACGGTTTGTTGAAATCTGGCCTGAAGTCAGACACCAATACTCTAGGAGGTTGGTCAGTTCGCCTATGGACAGTGCTGTGGCATCTGAATGAGAAGCCACATAAAGGAGCTTTGAGACCTGTGGATTGCTCACACACCTTGCTGTCTCTCCTATACAATCATACATCCAAAACAAAGAAGAGTTATTGAAGCCAGGATATGGCCAGCAGAACAACATCCTGTTGTCAGCCCCTACTGCCTTAAGCCCTACAGACAGTTGAATGGACCTGGCCCTGGACATTTCGACACATAGACCAGTGATGACTGGCCCTTCTGGCACCTTGGGGAAAAGGCCTGGAAGCTGGCTTTGTGTGTATTCCTAGAGTAACTGCTGAATGGCCCCCAAGGGTCACAGCAGTGTACCCAAACGTCCAGGATGTAAGAGCATTTTGCAGTGAAGTTTTATCTTTACAGCCAGTGTATGTACCTCCTGTAGCCCTATATATTGACCCATCTGTAACTCCCTCAGGGAGGGGGGTGAAAGTCTGGTATACTAGACCAAGACAAGATCCCATTCCTGCCACTGTTTAATCACAAGACCACTCTCTTGCATATATCCTACCTGATGGACAAGATTTGCCTATGCTGGTGTCATTAAAATATGTATCTTACCACCTTTAAGGTTATTTTCACCTACAGTCCTTGTGGCCTGAATGGTCCCCCTGGCTGCAGCTGCTGCATGATTGCTCTGAACTGTCAGCTACTGCCTGCCTATGGAATAGACGAGCTATGGACTTAATATATGCATAGGACTTTGAACTTAGCTGAATCCTCCAGCTTGAGAATTGTCATGATTTTATGCTGTTGCTATTGTTATGTCATTAGTCTGGTCACAATGCACAATGCTCCAGTTTTCTTGCCCAGGGACCATTGCGGAAGAAGGGGAATGAGTAGATTGTAAGGCGAGATTTCTGGAAGGGTGGTCTGTGGGTAAAATTGTAACATTTCCAGAATATCTCACCTGGCTTTAGTGCATTTGCATATCCTCAGGGGTGGAGAGAAGTTCATCTCGATATCTAATGTGCAACCGAGGGTGTGTCTGAACCTGAGAGTTTAAAGGGAGGAGCTGGCTTGCTTGCTTGTTTTGCTTCTTCCGGAGCAGAGGAGAAAAACAGTCCTGGACTGCAGTTTGTAAGCAATAAACGGGTTTTAAACTTTATTTCTCCTATTGACTGATTTCTGTTTTTAGAGGTATTTTGCCCCAGCATTTCCTCTCCCCGGACTTACAGCAGGTAGAGAAAGACAAGTACCAAATGATTTCACTCATTTGTGGAGTATAAAAACAAAGCAAAACTGAATGAACAAAATAGCAGATTCAGACTCCAAGATGGGACTAGTGGTTACCAAAGGGAAGGGGGTGGGGAGGGTTGTGCGGGGGGGAGGGTGAAGGGGATTAAGGGGTGTTATAATTGGCACTTGCAATATAGGTATTTCATGGGGAAGGCAGTACAGCATGGAGAAGACAAGTAATAATTCTATAACATCTTACTATGCTGACACAGTGACTGCAGTGGGGTTGGAGGGGAACTTGACAATACAGCTGAATATTGAAACCACTATTTGCTCATGTGAAACCTTCCTAAGAGTGTATATCAATGATACCTTAATTTAAAAAACAAAAGAAAACAAAAGAAGAAAAATAGTAACTTACCTGAACTTTCCTCAACTTCCTTATCATCCACATCAGAATTATTCTTTCCAGACATTAAATAATTCTTGAGCCTGGAAGGTCCACTTTAAGAAAAAAGAAAAAAAATAGTCTGTGCTTTCATAATACATATAAACTAACTTACCTACTTTAACATTTAACAGATCATTTTTCTCCAAACACTGCCATTGGTTTCTTTCTTATAAAACCAATGGTGATATTATAGGTCATCAAGAATATATTTACTTGCTGCATAAAACATACTACAATTTAACCCAGAGCTGACTATTAAACATGATAAATACTAACCTTTAAAACTAACTCATGGAACAGAATTTTGATTTTTAAGTCAATTCGACATTGATAAAAATAAAATATTAAGAAATAAAACTAGAATTAAATCAACTTAATTAGAAAAAATACCACCAAAGCCACACTGAATTTAAAATACAATCCAGAAATTGTTCAAAGATTATTCAACTTATCCCAGTCCTAGATCCCTTTCCTCCTATTATGAAACCAGGATAGGCCTAGTGTTCATAACCCACCAAATAGTACAAAAAATCTTAGCGATCCCTTAAAGTCTGATAATAGACTATAATTTATCATTTCTTCATTTTAAAAATGGGTATATGACTTTAGATATTATAAGAGTGGGTAAATTTGGTTTGCTTACTGAGCATGCTTGCTTTATAAACATACATCCACAAATTCTTAGATACTACTCTTTTTAAAAGGAAGAGAATAATTCCCCTCCCCTTGAATGTGGTCTAGACTTAATAACTTTTTTCTAACAGAATAAAGTGGAAGTGACAGTGTGCAACTTCAGAGACTAGGTCATTAAAAGACACTATGACCTCCACTGTTGTCACACTTTCTCGTGGATCACTTGTTTTGTGGGAAGCCAACTGCCTTACTGAACAATTCTATGGAGAGGGCCACATGACAAGGAACTGAGGCCTCCAGCTAACAGCACTGTGAGCAAGCCACCTTAGAGATCCTCCAGTTCCAGTCAAGCCTTCAAAGGACTACAACCCAGATATCTTGAATGCTATACCTCATGAGAATTCCTGAGCCAAGAAGAGCCAGCCAAACCTCTCCCAGATTTCTGACCCACAGAAACTATGAAACAGTAAGTGCAGTAGTGTGTGAAGGCCATTATTAAGCTTGCAGGTAATTTTTTACACAGCAATGAATAACTAATATAGTGAGGAAATTCTAGTATTCTTAGAACATGCCCATACCTTTCTTCCAAAACTGAAGTCTCAGGCTCTCCAGAATCCAAGTTAGAATCTGCTGGTGTCTTGCATGTATATCCAGGGATCTGAGAGTTCAAAATACTATCTTGATCCTTTGGACTTCCCGTAACTCTATGAAAATGAAAAGTGTATACTGTTTACATTTTTTCATAAAAATATTTCTTCTAGAAACAATATACAGGTGGGCAAACAATATAATATTGGCTATAACAAATATCAGATAACTCTATTCAGGTCTTAGGTCTTAAAGCTAGCCCAGGAAACAAATCTGATTCTAGGACCTATCTAGTGTTCTAATTAGGACCTAGCCTAAGATGGAAGTGATGACCAAGGGGACATTGGGAGATATTACCTACAGACAGTTTACGATTTATGTTAAATTTAATCTATCACAGTCTTTTTTGAAAATCCACAAACAACTGAAATTGTTTTCTTTGAAACCCTTAGTTAACATACTCAGGAGCAATTGGTTGCTCATATGGACCCAGGCTCATCTGTTTGGTAGCTACCAGCTAATCAGTTTACCCTCAACATATGTAAACACGACACACAATGCCTAGACTACGTAATTTTCTCTCTCTTACAAATTTTATGGTTTAACTTATTTCTTAACTCAGTCTACCAGCGTACTCTTATCACATGAGAAAACATCTACATGCAACAGACCTAAAGAGCATGCAAACTTCTGAGTACTCTTTGATAATTTACTTCTGGAGGTTCTTCTGTCCCTCCAGGTCCTACCATCATAGTCAAAAGAAATAAAAGGGATTATAAGAGAATACTATGAACAATTATACGCCAACAAATTAAACAACCTAGGTGAAGTGGAAAAATTCCTAGAAACACACAAAGTACCAAAACTGATTCAAGAAGAAATAAATAATCTCAAAGACCTATAACAAGAGAATGAATCCTACTTAAAAAAAAAAAAAAAATTTTGCAGACCCCAGGCCCAAAGGTTTCACCACTGGATTCTACCAAGTATTCAAAGAATACAAATTCTTCACAAACTCTTTTAAGAAAAAATGAATACTTCCTAATAAAGCCAGTATTATCCTGATATCAAAGCTAAGCAGAGAAATCACAGAAAACCTCAACAAAATGCTAGCAAAACAATACCAGCAACATACAAATAGAATTATACATCATGACCAAATCGAATTTGTGCCAGAGATGCAATCTGGCTTAACATCTGAAAACTAATTAATTTAACATACTGAATTGTGAAAGACTGGTTGCTTTTTCCCTAAGATCAGGAACAAGACAATCAAGTCTACTATTGCCATTTCTATCGTACAATATACTAAAGATATTAGCCAAGGCAATTAAGGCAAAAATAAATAAATAAATAAAAAGTATCCAGACTGGAAAAGAAGAGATAAAACTATTTATTCACAAATGACATGATCTTGTACTTATAAAATCCTATGAAAACTACTAAGCTATCAGAACTAATAAATGAGTTCAGCAAGGTTACAGAATACTAGATCAATATATAAAATCAATTGTATTTCAATACACTTGCAATTAACAATCCAATAATAAAATTTTAAAACAATTCCATTCAAACAGCATCAAAAGGAATAAAATGCTCAGTAATAGTTTTAACAAAAGTTGTATAAAACTTATACTCTGAAAACACTGTTGAAAGAAGTTGAAGATCTAAATAAATGGGAAAACATCTCATGTTCATGGATCAACAGACTTAGTGTTAAGATGTCAATATACCTCAAAATACCACTAGGCAGATTCAAACACAATCCCTATCAGAAGCCCAACTCATCTTTGTGGAAATCAACATGCTGTCTAAAATTTATATGAAAGCGAAGGGACCCAAAATAGTCAAAACAGTCCTGAAAATGAAGAATAAGTAAGACTTACACTTCCTGATTTCATAACTTTCCATAAAGCAATGGTAACCAAAACAAAGTGTGGTACTGAAAGAATAGCTGATGTATAGATCAATAGAATAAATTGAGAATCCAGAAATAAACCAATACATAAATAGTTTACTGATACTCAATAATGGACCAAGACCATTCAATGGGGAAAAAAAATAGTCTTCTCAACGAACAGTTATAAGACAACTGGATAGACACATGCAAAAGAATAAAGTTGGAACCTTACTTCACAAGATATACAACAATTAACTGAAAATGGATGAAAGACCTAAATGTTAAGAGTTAAAACTACAAAACTTTTAGCAGGAAAAAAAGGGATAAATCTTCATGAACCTGGATTAAGCACCTTTGCTTAGATATGACACCAAAAATATAAGCAACAAAAGATAAATTAAGTTGGAATTTAACAAAATGAAAAACTTTTCTGCCTCAAAGGATACCATCAAGAAAATGAAAAGACAATTCACAGAATAGGAGAAAATATTTGCAAAATTTACTTGACAAGGGACTTGCATCTAGAACGTATAAAGACCTCTTACAACTCAAAAAAAAAAAAACAATCGAATTAAAAATTAGGCAAAGGACCTGAGTAGATCTTTCTCTAAAGCTATGCAAACAATCAATAAGCACATGAAAAGATGATCATTAGTTACCCAATAAATGCAAATGAAAACCTCAATGGGAAACCACTTCATACCTCTAACTTGGCTAGAATAAAAAAGTTAGATAATAGCAAGAGACGGCAAGGAAACACGGGAACCTCATATACTGATGGTAGGAATTTAAAATGATACAGATGCTTGGAAAACAGTCTTGCAGTTCCTCGAGCAATTATATGTAGAGTTACTATATGATTCAGCATTTTCACTCCTAGGTATATATCCAAGAGAAATGAAAACATATGTCCACACAGCAACTTGTACATAGCAGCACTATTCATAATAGCCAGAAGGTGGAAAGACCCAATGTCCATCAATAAGTGAATGTATAAAGACATAAAACAAACTATTATTTGGCCACAAAAGGCTAAAATAATCAACAACATGGATGAAACTTGAAAATATTATGTGAACTGAAAGAAGCCAGTTCAAAAAAACTCATACTATATGATTTGATTCATATTAAAGTCCAGAACATAAAAGTGAAGAAAGACATAAAAACTAGTGGTTGCTTAGAGCTGTGCAGAGGGAAACAGGGTGATTCTTTGTGAGGTAATGAAAATGGTCTAAAAATGACTGTGTTGATGATATGCACCTATCTGTGAGTATACTAAAAACCACTGAACTGTACACATTTCATGGGTGAACTGTATGGTATGTGAATTATCCTCACTAAAGCGGTTATAAAAAATCTAATGTATAGTGAGCTTTTGTTTCACATGGCTTATAGAAAGAATAGAAAAGTTATGTGCCTATAAAAATTTAAAATAAGAGAAACTCAAGGGAAACTGCTTATGTTTCTAGGGCACTTACTCTTATGAAAACTAATAAAAGGGAAATCTCACTAAAGTGGAGATGGGAGGACAGAACGTGTAACTATACCATTCCACATTAATTACAGGAAGAATTGTCAATTATAGACCACAACAGAAAAATCTTCAACAGGAAGGAATAGTCAATCACAAGCCCCAAAAGGGAAAGATGTACACTGCATCTTGTACAAAAAATTTACTCCAAAAAATAAAATTTAACTACTCTAGCAACTTAGCCAATGAGAAACTGTCGCCACCTGAAACTTCTGCTTTTTTTCCAATGGACTTTCATTCAAAACAACTTCTCCCACCTTCCTCCATCTCTCCATAGAATAACAGTTCCCTTCTTTCGTTGGACTTGCCTATGGTGTTGCCATGTTTTTCATGTCCTCAATTGCAAGTTTTTGCTATTCTCAAATAAACCCATTTTTGTTGTAAAACAAACAGTTTTATTTTTAAGGTTAACACATTTAAAGATTTTTTTCATAAAGATTTTAATAGGAAAAAAAGACTTGCTTATAGTTTAATTAATGGCCATAGTTATTAGATGATAAGCAAAAAATACTACCTTTAAACCAGTTAAAAATTTCAGTACCTGTTGCATATTTGTATACAAAAGTAATTCATGTACTGTCTTATCAGAGGGGCTCTTTAGACAAATTAATTTATTAATTCTGGCTTAAAAATTGTTATTAGTCTCCTCCCTGACTACACCAGTGCATGTGTATATGTGCATGCGTGTGTTCTCATATAATATTCTAATACTGAAAATGTTTGGATTTTTTTTGTCCCCAAAAAAACTAATAAATTTTAATTCCTAAAATTCCTCTCCTAGTTTTAATGGTTAGAATAACATCATTTCTTTGAACATTATAAAATGCAATATGATGTACCCAATTATATGAAATAATAATAACAGGTAATGTGTTTTTTTTAAAGGAATTAATTCTTAAAGACCCATAAATTACAAGAACTCAATGTTATCAGCTTAAATTGTGTTTTCAAAACCCCTAATTAACTTATGACTTTACACTAATATTAAATTGTATTAACTAATAGTGCATCTTTTGGACTCCTGGACAATACCTAAGATAAAAGATACAAAACTAGTTTCTAAACATACTTTTAATCTGCCCATCTCATACATTTTTAAATGCCCATCAATTAATAGGAAAAGAGATGTACCATGACCCAGGATGTTCAGGTATAATTCATGTTAGCTACTTTAAGGACGATGTTAAAAAGCTTATGTAATGTGGTGGGAAAAAAGATGGCAGCATAAGAAGTGAGGCAAAAATTTCCTCCCAAAATCACATATAATATGAAAATACAATAAATACAACTAATCCTAAAGAGGGACCAGAAATAAGATTACACCAACCAGCATATATCTGGGAAGAGAACATCTCACAGAAATGGGTAAAATAACAAAGCTGCAACCCGGTGGGACCCGAGCACTGCCCCACCACAGCCCACCAGCAGAAGGAAGAGAAACAAAGCAGGGAGGGAGTAGAAGCCCAGGACTGCTAAATACCCAGCCCTGGAGATCTACTCTGGCAGCACAAACCCACACTGCACAGTGCTCTGGACATTACAGGGGTGAAAAACACAGAGACAAAGATTCTAGCTGCTTCTGGAGAACAGGTTCCCACAACTGGCTGCTCTGGGTAAAAAGAAAGGTGGGCACTTTGAAAGACTTCCCAACAGTGTGAGGGCTGCTAAAAGGCCAAGGATTAAACAGAGCTTGCTGCTCAGGAAGACAGGTGGACAAAACACTCAGCCCAACAGGATGGGAACTTTTAGGAGCTTTAGGCACTCCATCCCCCCGGCGGGCAAAACAGCCCAAAGGCCACCCACATCGATAAGCAGTTTGCCTCTCCTTGCTCCTGGCCGGCACGTGTGTGCAAACCTGCCACTCCCGTCATTACTCCAGTACAGTCAGAGGGCAGCCACACCTACAGCAACTACAGTGGCTTAACGCTGAGGCTGCTCCTTGTGCATGCAGCTCACTGACCCTGACAGCAGAGGCAGGAACTGTGGCCAGGAAGCAGGAAAGAGCTCTCTGCTCCCAGCAGGCACTGGTACTGCTCACTGTGACCCCTGCCAATGCTCCAGGCAAGCCAGAGGGCAGCCCCACCTATGGCACCTAAGGGGCTCAATGCAGAGGCTGCTCTGTGCCCATGACTGACTGGCCTTAACAGAGGAGGCAGGTACTGTGGCTGGGAAGCAGGAAAGAACTCTCTCTTTTGGGTAGTCACTGGCACCACTTGCCTGCGACCCTGCCATCACTTCAGGATTATAAATAGGCAGAAGAATGTGCTTTAATCTAAAGTACCTCAAACACCAGAAAGAGGGATCAGTGAAACTGAAATGATCAATATTTCTGAAAAGGAATTCAAAATAAAAGTCATAAGAACATATCCCACAAAGTCAGTCAAGGGAAACACAAAGACTACAGAAAAATATTCAAGATCTAAGACAAAGACATGTTGAAAAATACAGTAGCTGAAATGAAAGAACAATGGAAGCATTTAAAAGCAGATTAGATGAGGTAGAGGAAATGGTAAATGAAATAAAAATTAGAACATAGCAATACAAAGAAGGTGAAGCAGAGAGAGAAAAAAGGATCTCTCGGAATGAAAGAATATTAATAGAACTGTGTGACCAAGCCAAATGGAACAATGTTCACATTACAGAGGTACCAGAGGAAGAAGAAGAGAAAAACAGGGATAGAAAGTGTCTTTGAAGAAATAATTGCTGAAAACCTCCCCAGTTGGGGGAAGGAAACGGTCTCTCAGGCCATGGACATCAACAGATCTCCAAACACAAGGGACCCAAGAAAGACAACACCAAGACATATAATAATTAAAATGGCAAAGATCAAGGACAAGGACAGAGTATTGAAAACAGCCAGAGAGAGAAAAAGGTCACATACAAAGGAAAACCCATTAGGCTATCATCTGACCTCTCAGCAGAAAACCTACAGGCCAGAAGGGAAGGGCAAGATATATTCAATGCAATGAAACAGAAAGACATTAAACCAAGAATTATCTACCCAGCAAGATTATCATTTAAATTTGAAGAAAGGATTAAAACAATTTCAAGATAAGTAAATGTTTAGGGAATTTACCTCCCACAAACCATCTCAACAGTGTATTTAGGACTGCTCTAGATGGGAGTGCTCCTAAGGCTAAATAGCTGTAACCAGAGAAAATAAAACCATAGTAAAACAAGTAGACCAATTAATTGCTAACCAAACACAAAATTAAAATACCTACCCACAAAGTCAGTCAAGGGATACACAAAGACTACAGAATATGACACCTAACATATAAAGAGTGGAGGAGAAAGAAGAAGGAAGGGGGAAAAAAAGAATCTTAAGATTGTGTTTATAATAGTGTAATAAGCAAGTTAAGATAGACTGCTAGATAGTAACAAAGCTGCCCTTGAACCTTCAGTAACCACGAATCCAAAACCAGCAAAGGCAATAACTACATATCTATCTATAACGGCCCTAAATGTAAATGGATTGAATGCACCAATCAAAAGACAGAGAGTTACAGAATGGATAAAAAAGCAAGACCCATCTATATGATGCCTACAAGAGACTTACTTCAAACCTAAAGCCACATACAGACTAAAAGGGAAAGGATGGAAAAGATCTTTCATGCAACGAACAGGGAGAAAAATGCAGGAGTTGCAGAACTTTATCAGATAAAATAGACTTCAAAATGAAGTAACAAGAGATAAAGAAGGGCATTATATTAGAGGGGTCAGTAAAAGAGGATATAACCATTATAAATCTCTATGTACCCAAAACAGGAGCACCCAAATACATGCAACTAATACAAACAGAATTAAAGGGGAAATAGAAGGCAATGCATTCATTTAAGGATACTTCAACACACTACTCACTCCAAAGAACAGATCAACCAGACAAAAAATAAGTAAGGAAAGAGAGGCACTGAACAACACATTACAACAAATGGACCTAACTGACATCTACAGAACACCCACCCAAAAGCAGCAGGATACACATTCTTCTCAAGTGCACGTGGAACATTTCTAAGAATGGATCACATACTCATCCACAAAAAGAGCCTCAGTAAATTAAAAAAGACTGAAATTGTACCAACCAACTTCTCAGATCACAAAGGTATGAAACTAGAAATTAATTGTGCAAAGAAAACAAAAAGGCCCACAAACACATGGAGGCTTAACAACATGCTCCTAAATAATCAATGAATCAAAGACCAAATTAAAGCAGACATCAAGCAATATATGGAGACAAATGAAAACAAGACATCAACACCCCAACTTCTGTGGGACACAGGGAAGGCAATTCTAAGAGGAAAGTATATAGCCATACAGACGTATCTAAAGAAGGAAGAACAATCCCAAATGAACAGTCTAAATTTACAATTAATGAAACTGGAAAAGAAGAACAAATGAAGCCCAAAGTCAGCAGAATGAGGGACATAGTAAATATCAGAGAAGAAATTAAGTAAAATTGAGAATAAAACAATAGAAAAAATTAATGAAACCAAGAGCTGGTGCTTTGAGGAAATAAACAAAAAGATAAACATCTAGCCAGACTCATTAAGAAAAAATAAAAGTCTATGCACATAAACAGAATCAGAAATGAAAAAGGAGAAATCACTATGGACACCACCGAAATTCAAAGAATTATTAGAGAATACTGTGAAAAATTATATGTTAACAAACTGGATAACCTGGAAGAAATGGACAACTTTGTAGAAAACTTCAACCTTCCAAGACTGACCCTGGAAGATACAGAAAATCTGAAGAGATCAATTACAAGCAATAAAAACTGAACCGATAATCAAAACACTATCCAAGAAGAAAACTCCTGGAACAGATGGCTTCACCACTGAATTTCATCAGACATTTAGAGAAGATATAATAGCCATTTCCTTAAAGTTTTCCAAAAAATAGAAGAGGAGGGAATTCTTCCAAACTCATCCAATGAAGCCAGCATCATTCTAATACCAAAACCAGGCAAAGATACCACAAAAAAAGAAAATTACAGACCAATATTCCTGATGAACATAGATGCAAAAACACTCAATAACACAATACTAAGACGAATTCAAAAATACATCAAGAGGATCATACATCATGATCAAGTGGGATTCATCCCAGGGATGTGAGGATGGTACAACATTCAAAAATCCATCAACATCATCCACCACATCAACAAAAAGGATGACAAAAATCTCATGATCAGACTTGGTGAAGGGGGGAACCTAGTAAACAAAATATTCCTGATGTAATTGTAGATTAATGATACCAAAATAAAAAAATATATAAAATAAAAATAAATCTCATGATCATCCCCATATCTGCTGAGAAATCATTTGACAAAATGAAACACCCAATCATGATAAAAACTCTCAACAAAATTGGTAGAGAGGGCAAGTATCTCAACATAATAAAGGCCATATATGACAAACCCACAGTCAACATCATACTGAGCTGTGAAAAGCTTAATGCTTTTCCTCTAATATCAGGAAAAAAACAAAGATGTCTACTCTCCCCACTTTTATTTGACATAATACTGAAGGTCCTAACCATGGCAGTCAGGCAACACAAAGAAATAGAATGCATTCAGATTGGTAAGGAGGAAGTTAAACTGTCACTATTTGCAGATGACATGATATTGTACATAAAAAACCATAAAGAATCCACTCCAAAACAACTAGAACTAATATCAGAATCCAGAAAAGTTGGAGGATACAAAGTTAATACACAAAAATCTGTTGCTTTCCTATACACTAACAATGAACTAGCAGAAAGAGAAATCAGGAAAACAGTTCCATTCATAATTGCATCAAAAAGAATAAAGTACCTAGGAGTAAACCTAACAAAGTAAGTGAAAGACCTATACCCTGAAAACTACAAGAAACTCATGAGAGAAATAAAGAAGACTCTAATAAATGGAAACACATCCCGTGGTCATGGGTAGAAAGAATTAATATTGTCAAAATGGCCATCCTGCCTAAAGCAATCTACAGATTCAATGCAATCCCTATCAAAATACCAACAGCATTGTTCAAAAAACTAGAACAAATAGTTCTAAAATTCATATGGAACCACAAAGACCCTGAATAGCCAAAACAATCCTTAGAAGAATAAAGCAGGGGGGATTATGCTTCCCAACTTCAAGCTCTACTACAAAGCCACAGTAATCAAGGTAATTTTGTACTGGCACAAGAACAGACCCATAGACCAGTGAAACAGATTAGAGAGTCCAGATATTAACACAAGAATATATGGTCAATTAATATATGATAAAGGAGCCATGTATATACAATGGGGAAATGACAGCCTCTTCAACAGCTGGTGTTGGCAAAACTGGACAGCTACATGTATGAGAATGAAACTGGATTACTGTATATAACTTCATACACAAACTCGAAATGGATCAAAGACCTGAATGTAAGTCATGAAACCATAAAACTCTTAGAATACAACATAGGCAAAACTCTCCTGAATATAAACATGAGCAACTTTTTCATGAACATATCTCCTTGGGCAAGGGAAACAAAAGCAAAAATGAACAAGTGGGACTACATCAAACTAAAAAGCTTCTGTACAGCAAAGGACACCACCAGTAGAACAAAAAAGGCATCCTACAGTATGGGAGAATATATTTGTAAATGACATATCCGACAAGGGGTTAACATCTAAAATATATAAAGAACTGACATGCCTCAACACCCAAAAAGCAAATAACCCAATTAACAAATGGGCACAGGATATGAACAGACACTTCTCCAAAGAAGAAATTCGGATGGCCAACATGAAAAGATGCTCCACATCACTAACTATCAGGGAAATGCAAATTCAAACCACAATGAGATATCACCTCACACCAGTTAGGATGGCCAACATTTAAAAGATAAGCAACGACAAATGCTGGTGAGGATGCGGAGAAAGGGGAACCCTTGTACACTGTGGTGGGAATGTCAGTTAGTTCAACCATGTGGAAAGCAATATGGAGGTTTCTCAAAAAACTAAAAAGAGATACACCATTTGACCCAGGAATTCCACTCCTAGGAATTACCCAAAGAAAACAAAATCCCTGATTCAAAAAGACACATGCACCCCTGTTTATCGCAGCACTATTTACAACAGCCAACACATGGAAGTAACCAAGAGTCCATCAGTAGACGCATGGATAAAGAAGAGGTGATGCATATATACGACGGAATATTATTCATCCATAGGAAGAAAACAAATCCTACCACGTGCAACACCATGGATGGAGCTAGAGGGTATTATGCTCAGTGAAATAAGCCAGGTGGAGAAAGACAAGTATCAAATGACTTCACTCATTTGTGGAGTATAACAACAAAGCAAAAACTGAAGGAACAAGACAGCAGCAGACTGACAGAACCCAAGAATGGACAAGTAGTTAACAAAGGTAAAGGGGTTGGGGAGGATAGGTAGGAAAGGAGGGTGAATAGGATTAAGTTGGGGCAATGGGAAGGGAGTATAACAGAGACAAGACAAGTGGTGGCTCTATAGCATCTTACTGTGCTGAGGGACAGTAACTACCATAGGGTATGTGGTAGGGACTTGATAATAGGGGGATTGTAGTAACTACAATGTTGCTTATATGAAACCTTCCTAAGACTATATATCAATGATACCTTTAAAAAAAAGCTTATGTAATGTGTACTTGGGGACAGCAATAGCTCTATAATTTTTGATTACCTACTTACAAATACTGCAATGTCCTGGAGGAAACAGAAGTTAGTTGCTTTAAGTTGGAAAATACTCAAGACAAGGCTAAACACAACTACAGAGAAATGGAAATATACAAAGTAATGAATATGTTTTGTATATCAAAGGAAATCTTACCTTTTTTAAGAAGGCAGAATCAATACAAAAAAATATACTACCTTATTTAACAATAGGGTTAACTGTTAAAGTTGATGTTAAAATTTTTCATCTACTTATGTATATACATATTTTTAAACATACACATATGAGCATTTATTAAATCCATTTTTAACAGCTTATAACAATGAAGAAAAAATCATTATAAAAGACAAATCTCTTAATATATCTTTATGGCACCTCTGTCATGTTACGACCTATTATTTTTTATTTTATTTTGGTATCATTAATCTACAATTACATGAAGGACATTATGTTCACTAGGCTCCCCCTGTCACCAAGACCCCCCACATATCCATTCACAGTCACTGTCCATCAACATAGTAAGATGCTGTAAAATGACTACTTGACTTCTCTGTGTTGCACAGCCCTCCCCGTGCCCCCCCTATATACATGTTAATCGTAAGGCCCCCTTCCTTTTTTCCCACCCTTATCCCTCCCTTCCCACCCGTCCTCCCCAGTCCCTTTCCCTTTGGTAACTGTTAGTCCATTCTTGGGTTCTGTGCTTCTGCTGCTGTTTTGTTCCTTCAATTTTCTTTTGTTCTTATATTCCACATATGAGTGAAATCATTTGGTACTTGTTTTTCTCCGCCTGGCTTATTTCACTGAGTATAATACCCGCTACCTCCATCCATGTTGTTGCAAATGGTAAGATCTGTTTTTTTCTTATAGCTGAGAAATATTCCATTGTATATATGTACCACATCTTGTTTATCCACTCATCTACTGGTGGACATTTAGGTTGCTTCCATATGTTGGCTATTGTAAATAGTGCAGCGATAAACACAGGGGTGCATCTGTCTTTTTCAAACTGGAGTGCTGCATTCTTAAGGTAAATTCCTAGAAGTGGAATTCCTGGGTCAAACGGTATTTCTATTTTGAGCATTTTGAGGAACCTCCATACTGTTTTCTGCAATGATTGAACTAATTTACATTCCCACCAGAAGTATAGGAGGGTTCCCCTTTCTCCACAACCTCGAGAACATTTGTTGTTGTTTGTCTTTTGGATGGTAGCCATCCTTACGAGTGTGTGATGACATCTCATTGTGGTTTTAGTTTGCATTTCTCTGATGACAAGCAATGTGGAGCATCTTTTCATGTGTCTATTGGCCATCTGAATTTCTTCTTTAGAGAACTGTCTATTCAGCTCCTCTGCCCATTTTTTAATTGGATTATATGGTTTTTGTTTGTTGAGGTGTGTGAGCTCTTTATATATTTTGAATGTCAACCCTTTCTCAGATCTGTCATTTATGAATATATTCTCCCATACTGTAGGATATCTTTTTGTTCTATTGATGGTGTCCTTTGCTGTACAGAAAGAAGCTTTTCAGCTTGATATAATTCCATTTGTTCATTTTTGCTTTTTTTCCCTTGCCCGGGGAGATATGTTCAAGAAGAGGTCACTCATGTTTATGTCTAAGAGATTTTTGCCTATGTTTTGTTTTAAGAGTTTTATGGTTTCATGACTTACATTCAAGTCGTTGATCCATTTCGAATTTACTTTTGTGTATGGGGTTAGACAGTGATCCAGTTTCATTCTCTTACATGTAGGTGTCCAGTTTTGCCAGCACCATCTGTTGAAGAGACTGTCATTTCCCCCAGTGTATGCCCATGGCCCCTTTATCGAATATTCATTGAACATATATGTTTGGGTTAATGTTTGGAGTCTCTATTCTGTTCCATTGGTCTGTGGCTCTGTTCTTGTACCAGTACCAAATTGTCTTAATTACTGTGGCTTTGTAGTAGAGCTTGAAGTTGGGGAGTGAGATCTCCCCCACTTGATTCTTCCTTCCCAGGATTGCTTCAGATATTCGAGGTCTTTGGTGTTTCCATATGAATTTTTGAACTATTTGTTCCAGTTCATTGAAGAATGCTGTTGGTAATTTGATAGGGACTACATCAAATCTGTATATTGCCCAAGGATGGCCATTTTGATGATATTAATTCTTCCAAGCCAGGAGCATGGGATGAGTTTCCATTTGTTAGAGACCTCTTTAATTTCTCTTAAGAGTGTCTTATAGTTTTCAGAGTATAGGTCTTTCACTTCCTTGGTTAGGTTTATTTCTAGGTATTTTATTCTTTTTGATGCTATTGTGAATGGAATTGTCTCTCTGATTTCTCTTTCTATTAGTTTATTGTTAGTGTATAAGAAAGCCACAGATTTCTGTGTATTAATTCTGTATCCTGCAACTTTGCTGAATTCCGATATTAGCTCTAGTAGTTTCAGAGTGGAGTCTTTAGGGATTTTTATGTACAATATCATGTCATCTGCAAATAGTGACAGTTTAACTTCTTCTTTACCAATCTGGATTCCTTGTATTTCTTTGTTTTGTCTAATTGCCATGGCTAGGGCCTCCAGTACTATGTTGAATAACAGTGGGGAGAGTGAGCATCCCTGTCTTGTTCCCGATCGCAGAGGAAAAGCTTTCAGCTTCTCACTGTTCAGTATGATGTTGCCTGTGGGTTTATCATATATGGCCTTTATTATGTTGAGGTACTTGCCCTCTATGCCCATTTTCTTGAGAGTTTTTATCATGAATGGATGTTGAATTTTGTCGAATGCTTTTTCAGCATCTATGGAGATGATCATGTGGTTTTTGTCTTTCTTTTAGTTGATGTGGTGGATGATGTTGATGGATTTTCAAATGTTGTACCATCCTTGCATCCCTGGGATGAATCCCACTTGGTCATGGTGTATGATCCTTTTGATATATTTTTTAATTTGGTTTGCTAATATTTTGTTGAGTATTTTTGCACCTATGTTCATCAGGGATATTGGTCTGTAGTTTTCTTTTTTGGTGGGGTCTTTGCCTGGTTTTGGCATTAGAGTGATGTTGGCTTCATAGAATGAGTTTAGGAGTATTCCCTCCTCTTCTATTTTTTGGAAAACTTTAAGGAGAATGGGTATTATGTCTTCTCTGTATGACTGATAAAATTCCGAGGTAAATGCATCTGGCCCAGGGGTTTTGTTCTTGGGTAGATTTTGATTACCGCTTCAATTTCTTTGCTGGTAATTGGTTTGCTTAGATTTTCTGTTTCTTTCTGAGTCAGTCTTGGAAGGTTGCATTTTTCTAGGAAGTTGTCCATTTCTCCTAGGTTTCCCTGCTTGTTAGCATATAGGTTTTCATAGTACTCTCTAATTATTCTTTGTATTTCTGTGGGGTCTGTCGTGATTTTTCCTTTCTCGTTTCTGATTCTGTTGATGTGTGTTAACTCTCTTTTCCTCTTAATAAGTCTAGCTAGAGGCTTATCTATTTTATTTTCTCGAAGAACCAGCTCTTGGTTTCATTGATTTTTGCCATTGTTTTATTCTTTTCAATTTTATTTATTTCTTCTCTGATCTTTATTATGTCCCTCCTTCTACTGATCTTAGGCCTCATTTGTTCTTCTTTTTCCAATTTCAATAATTGTGACAGTAGACCATTCATTTGGGATTGTTCTTCCTTCTTTAAATATGCCTGGATTGCTATATACTTTCCTCTTAAGACTGCTTTTGCTGTATCCCACAGTAGTTGAGGCTTTGTGTTGAGTCATTTGTTTCCATATACTGCTGGATCTCCATTTTAATTTGGTCATTGATCCATTGATTATTTAGGAGCGTGTTGTTAAGCCTCCATGTGTTTGTGAGCCTTTTTGCTTTCTTTGCACAATTTATTTCTAGTTTTATGCCTTTGTGGTCTGAAAAGTTGGTTGGTAGTATTTCAATCGTTTGGAATTTACTGAGGCTCTTTTTTGTGGCCTAGTATGTGGTCTATTCTGGAGAATGTTCCATGTGCACTTGAGAAGAATGTGTATCCTGTTGCTTTTGGATGTAGAGTTCTGTAGATGTCTATTACGTCCATCTGTTCTAGTGTGTTGTTCAGTGCCTCTGTGTCCTTACTTATTTTCTGTCTGGTTCATCTGTCCTTTGGAGTGAGTGGTGTGTTGAAGTCTCCCAAAATGAACGCATTGCATTCTATTTCCTCCTTTAATTCTGTTAGTATTTGTTTCACATATGTTGATGCTCCTGTATTGGGTGCATATATATTTATCATGGTTATATCCTCTTTTTGGACTGAGCCCTTTATCATTATATAATATCCTTCTTTATCTTTTGTTGCTTTATTTATTTTGAAGTCTATTTTGTCTGATACTAGTATTGCAACACCTGCTTTATTGTCTCTGTTGTTTGCATGAAATATCTTTTTCCATCCCTTGACTTTAAGTCTGTACATGTCTTTGGGTTTGAGGTGAGTCTCTTGTAAGCAGCATATGTATGGGTCTTGCTTTTTTATCCATTCTATTACACTTTGTCTTTTGATTGGTGCATTCAGTTCATTTACATTTAGGGTGATTATTGAAAGGCATGTACATATTGCCATTGTAGGCTTTAAGTTTGAGGTTATCAAAGGTGCAAGGTTAGCTTGTTTACTGTCTTACTGTCTAACTTAACTCGCTTATTGAGCTATTATAAACACAGTCTGATGATTCTTTATTTCTCTCCCTTCTTATTCCTCCTCCTCCCTTCTTCATATGTTGGGTATTTTGTTCTGTGCTCCTTTTAGGAGTGCTCCCATCTAGAGCAGTTCCTGTAAGATGCCCTGTAGAGGTGGTTTGTGGGAGGCAAATTCCCTCAACTTTTGCTTGTCTGGGAATTGTTTAATCCCTCCTTCATATTTAAATGATAATCGTGCTGGATACAGTATTCTTGGTTCAAGGCCCTTCTGTTTCATTGCATTAAGTATATCGTGCCATTCTCTTCTGGCCTGTAGGGTTTCTGTTGAGAAGTCTGATGATAGTCTGATGGGTTTTCCTTTGTAGGTGACCTTTTTTTTCTCTCTGGCTGCCTTTAATACTTTGTCCTTGTCTTTGATCTTTGTCATTTTAATTATTATGTGTCTTGGTGTTGCCCTCCTTGGATCCCTTGTCATGGGAGTTCTGTATACCTCTGTTGTCTTAGAGGTCATTTGCTCCCCTAGTTTTGGGAAGTTTTCAGCACTTATTTCTTCAAAGACACTTTCTATCACTTTTTCTCTCTCTTCTTCTTCTGGTACCCCTTTAATGCGGATATTGTTCCATTTTGATTGGTCACTCGGTTCTCTTAATATTCTTTCATTCTTGGAGATCCTTTTATCTCTCTCTGCAACAGCTTCTCTGCGTTTCTGTTCTCTGTTTTCTAGTCCATTAATGGTCTCTTGCATCTCGTCCATTCTGCTTTGAAGTCCTTCCAGAGCTTGTTTTATTTCTGTATTCTCCCTCCTTAGTTCTTGCATATTTCTCTGCAAGTCCATCAGTATGTTTATCACTTTTGTTTTGAATTCTTTTTCAGGAAGACTGGTTAAATCTATCTCCACAGGTTCCTTCTCGGGGGAAGATGTAGATGTCAAAGATGTCTGGGTTAGTCTTGTCTGGATCAAATTTTTTTGCCTTTCGTGTTGATAGGTGCAGTGGTATGCTATTGACGTGTCTGTCAGCTGGGAGAGCCTAGACTTTTTCCAGTTGCTCCTGGCCTTTCTCTACTGGGACAACTGTGACCCCTAGTTGCTTGTGTTGGGCAATTGTGTGTAGACTGAGTCTCTGTATCTTGCCCGGCCGGTATTGAGGAAGGTCCCTTGCTTTGGGCGTGGCCAGCCTCAGGGTGCTGTTGTGCTATGGCGGGGCCCCAGAGGGCTAATTGATAGGGGGCTCTTTGGCTGTTTACCTCCGTGAGGGGTCTCAGAGCTGTTGCCCGGGGGGTTAGTGCATCCGGAGTTCCCTGGAATTTTCAGCTGCTGGACTGTGACCCGGGATGCTTCCATCCAGTTGTGGGGTCCCTGTCACTTTAAGACTTTTAAAAGCACTCGCTTTTCTTTGTCCCAGAGGTGCCGGCTGTGGGACCCGCTCACAGGTCTTACTGTCCTGCTTCCCTAGTTTCCAGCACCCCATGCATGCACTGTGTATCTGCGCTCTGGTGTGAGTGGCTAGGGCTGGGTGTTTAGCAGTCCTGGGCTCCCTCTCCCTCCTTGCTCCGACTCCTCTCCTCCCGCCGGGAGCTGGGGTGATGGGCCTTGGTTCCCGCAGGGCTGTGGCTTGTATCTTACTCCTTTCACCAGGCACTGGGTTCTCGCAGGTGTGGATGTAGTCTGGCTGTTGTCCTGTGTCTTCTGGTCTCTCTTTTAGGAATAGTTGTATTTGTTGTAGTTTCAAAAATATATATGGTTTTGGGAGGGGATTCCCACTGTCCTACTCATGCCATCTTAGCTCCGCCTCTCTGTTTCAACCTATTTTTAACACAAGTTTCTTACCTCTTAAACAGCTCATTCTTGTTAATTTATGTTTTAAATAATATTACTATGAAAAAGGACTATAACCATTTGTCTGCTTTCATAGACACCCATGAAACATCTGTATTTGAATGTAATAACCAGTATCTTCTGAGAAGTGTTTTTTTTTTTTGTCTTTCCTATATATAGAACAATACAGCTGTTGACATACCTTTTATACCTAAATTATTCTTGAGGTTTCCATGAGAACCCCTGGGTAAATGCAACAATTTATCTTTACACTTTATGACAGAATACAAAAATAATTACATATACTTGCTCTTCCATGTATATTATGAGGCTAAACAAATATCACAAGATCTTTCTATGAACCCAAATACCCAATAGACTTTCTTAAGCAGACACTGTAACAACTACCAACTTTGGATATTTCTAATTAGACTAACTCCTCACTGTGCACAAAGAAAAGTTTGTTTTTGGAAGGCTAAGCTCAAATTTAGAAACAATGCAAACCAATTTTTTTTTGCCTTAACATGCCTCTCAAGCAATAGCTAAGGTTTATCTGCCTTGCTTAATAAAACACTGATTTATTTTTTTCTTAGTACATTCAAGTAAAAAAAATTATACTAGTCAGAAGACCTATGTATCTAACAAAACACTATTTAATGTATATGAATCTTCCTCATATGTAAAGATGGAGCTAATGCCTATCCTATCCACCTCTCAAGAGTCTTATGAATATATAATAATATAAAAAACAACCTGATATAAATATGGAAATCTTACATAACACAGAGAAGGCATTACAAATCAGTGGGGAAAAAGGCACTATTCAATAAACTAATTAGACAACTGATTATCTACATGGGGAAAAAGAATTTAGATTTCTTATATAACATCAACACGAAATAAAATTATTTTTAAAGAAGTAAATGTAAAAAAAAAGAAGTTAAAAATTTTAGAACACAGAAAAAATAGATCATTATGACCTGAGAGTCAATAAAACAGCAAATGTTTAAAACATTAAAAGGCTGATAATCAACTACCTTACAAATATACTGCTGTATGACATTACAGACATCCTTAAAAAGTTAAAAGACACAGACTCAGAGATGCTATTTGTAATACATGTGACCCCTTAAGGATTATAGACCAAAATATATCGAGTTCCTAAAAACCAATTCTAAAACACAGGAAAATGAAAAGGTATTAAAAAGCAACTTATAAAGAGACAATCTATTTTAAAATGGGCAAGAAACAAAAGATGCCTATAACTGTTTAACCTCGCTAATAATTAGAGAAATACAAATTAAATCAAGAGACAACCCCTATTAGATTGATCAATAATAACAAATATAACACCCACTTATTTTGCTGAGAACACAGACTGATGAGAATTCTTACACATTGGGGGCAGGGTTGTCAACTGGCTCAACCAATTTGGACAGCAATCTGGCAGTAGTTAGGCTTAAGTTAAACATGCATATACCCTTAAATCCAAGAATTCTACTACTTAGCATATATAATACTACAGAGAATCTCTCATACATATGTACAATGAAACATGTATATATTGCCCACTGAAAAAATTGTTTTTAATAGTGAAAAATTAGAAAGCCTTATCAAAAGAGTACATAAACACATTTTCATGTTAAGGTAATATAAATTCAACCAACCACTTATTTTCTAAGTCCTGAGAGCTAAGTAAGGTTTTTCAAAAGTTACATCTTAAATGACTATTTAAGTATCTACAAAGTAACCTCAATTTTTGCCTTTTGGCTAGCAGAGTCTCAATTATTTACTACCTGGCCTTTTAAGAAAAGCTTGCTAACCTCCACTATAAAGGAATGGAAATATATCATTTATCAACATGAATAATCAATCTCAAAGGTATATAATGAATAGTGGAAAAAGCATTATCACAGGATATGTGTAGTATTAAACCATTTTTATAAAGTTTTAAAACAATACCACATGCTGTTAATATATACATGTGTTAGTGGGATTGAGTTTGTTCTCCTCAGTTCTTGTACCCACTGCAACAAAGAACTGAAGGGCAGAGACACAGTAGTGAAGCAGAATTAAAGTTTTGTTTGAAGACACTGCAGAGGAAGAGCAGGCTAGTCAAGGCAGACAAAGGCAGGTTTACTTGAATAAAGCAGAGAGGAAGGAAAAATAGAGGAGGAGGAAAGGGAAACTCATTAAGCTACTCCTCAACAGAGGGCATATACCCTGACAAATCCTAAAACCAGTGTCAACTGGTGTCCAGGGTCCGCTTGAATCTGCATGGCTTGGGAACTAAATCTCCACCATCCCAGGATTTAGGGGAGTGTGGGTAAAATTGTAAGATTTCCAGATTATCTCACCTGGCTTTAGTGCATTTGCATATCTTCAGGGGTGGAGAGAAGTTCATCTCCATGTCAGTGGGTAATTACCTGGGCAACAGAGGGCATTTCTGAACCTGACAGTTTAAGGGGAGGGGCTAGCTTGCTTGCTTGCCTGCTTCTTCCAGAGCAGAAGAAAGAGAGATGGCCCTGGACTGCAGTTTATAAGCAATAAATGGGTTTTAAACTTTATTTCTCCCTTTATCTGATTTCGGTTGTTAGAGGTATTTTGTCTCAAGATTTCCTCTCCCCGGACTTACAGGGAGCCATAGAGAACTGGATAGAGTGACATTATATTCTGAGAACTTCCCAAGGCAAAGAAAGATTTTCAGGCAGGCAACTAAGGAGCATGATCATACAGCTGCAGTTCCGTCGGGGTCACCCACGCAACGGGAACTTGCAAGCCCAAATCAGAACTCTCAGTAGCCCCTCCCTACTTATCTGAAGTAGGACACAGAGTGACACACTCAAAGGTGAGTGTGGGTAACCTCAGAGAGGAGGAGGCATGCTTAAGGCCTGATCCCCACTTCTTCTAATTTCTCTTTATTGTTGTTGTTATTATTTTCTCTGCTATTGTAATTTTTTTTGTTAATTAAATGCTTTGGTCAGAAAAAAAAAAAAAGATGCAGGGTCTGGGGTTTTACAGGGCTTTTTTGGGTAAGGGTCAGCCTAAAGCTAGATGCATACAGGTGATTCATAATTCCTCTGAAGTTTTCTCTTAAGAATAGGGTTATTTAGGTGATTATGTTGGTTTGGGCCTTCAGCATTCTTTGTCCACATAGGTTTATTTACACTTCTGAGGTCTGTCTCCTGACCTGGTTACAAAGTTACTTGATTAGGGGCCAGAGGAAGAGGCAGACACAGCATATTGGTTAAGTTAAAGAACAAACTGGGCCTTTTTTGCAGGCTAAGTAGATTTTACAGTGGCATGATCTAATTGATAGAATGAAGACATGGGCTGCGCTCAGATACTTTTCTTTCCCTGGGGAAAATGGTGACATTCTGAGTTGCTCCTGGCCTATGGAACTTCAACTAATTAACTCATTAACTCTGTGAGTCTTTTCTGGTTAACTCTGAGTCCCTCTTAGAGGGCTTTACTGGTCTATTCACCCTCCACTCACTCATATCTACTTTTCTGTCTAACCCATTCACATGTAGGAAAAGTTGAACAACATCCATAAGAATTTTAACTACCAAATTCAATATAGTTGGCTACCTCTAATAATAAGAAAGAGAAGAATGGGCTCAGCAAAGGTATACTTGAGATTTCAATAGTCACTATAGTATTTTATTTCTTAAGCAAGGTCATGGGGATTCATGTGTTTCTGTTTTGTTTTTGCTTTTGGATTTTTTGGTGTACCTGAAAGAGTTCATTAATGGAAACTGAATGAGAAAGGAGGTATCACAATGGTGTGAAATAGTTAAACAATGTGTATGAAACTTCTTTTTACACCATAATGACATATATACTAATATATTTCAGGGTACTCTACCATTTATTTTGGTACATCCCTAGCACCTTATAGTTTCTAATACAGAATATGTATTATTTGTTGAATGTATGAAAGAATGAATGCTGTATCAATAAACGAAAAATGTGTTAAGAATAATACTTAGCTCACTAGGTTCTTAGGACTGATCAGAAATCATTCAAAGTACCTAGCAAACACTTGATACATAATAAGCACTCAAAATATATTAACTATTGTCATCTCAGGGGGAAAAGTATTACAAACTATTCCTAATTACTAAAATCACACTAATCTCACTTAAAAGAGAATATGGGACTGTACTCTTAAAAAATAATTAAGATGGTAAATTTCATGTTTTTGCCACAATAAGAAAGAAATCAACTCTAAGGCTATAACACCTTATTAAATTTATCACTCACATTTCATGTGCTATATATTATTCCTCACTTAAACATGAGGAAACAAATTTAGAGTACTACTTTGCCTGGGTCATCACCCAGCTAAATGGCAGAGCCTGGATTTACTACCAGGTCTGTCAATTGCAGAGCTCTTTATGCCAATACTGCCTCTCTATTAAATAACATAGACAAACTATTAAATGCTGAACAGTAATACTGTTGTATATTGTATACACAAGAGACATTACCCAGGATGATCAAGATTCTTCTTTTTAGCCAGGTCTGCTTCATCCTTTTCCAAAGACTCATTCTGGGAACCGGAAATTTCATCATGGTCAATAATTCCTTCAGAATCATTAGTGTTTAAAGACTTGCGTGCTCTTGAGCTGCGTGGAGTAGTTCTCTTCTGCCCCTTTAAAGGCACATTTTTTCCCCTAATGTTCTTAGATGACTGATTTGTTTTCTCAGCAGGTTTTTGTCTACTGTTTTGATTCAATGATAATTCATTTCTTCTGAAAGAATTGTTATCAACAGGACCTGAAGGATTCAGTGATAACCTAAAGTTAGCAAAACATCCAGATTTTCTGGCTCACCAAAATACTAACTTTATTTATATTTACACATATACACATACATACAGGATATAATGTAGCAATATACATAGGGAAGCATAATACCTTTTCAAATTGGAGACTTTATTTTCTTTGGGTAAATTCCTAGAAGTGCAGTTACTGACTCATACAGTATTTCTATTTTGGTTTTTGAGGAAACCATAAAGCTTCCCATAATGGCTGTATCAATTTACATTACCAACAATAGTGTAGGAGGATTCTCTTTTCTCCACATCCTCTCCAACACTTGTAATTTCTTATCTTTTGAATAGTGGCCATCAAATCTTCTTCTTTCAAGCTCTCCAGCTGTCACTAGCAGATACCCTCATCATTTCTTATCTGGATTATTAAAACCTCTTGTCTCCTTTTCTCTAGCCTTGTTGTTCTTCAATCCATTCTTCACACTGCTTCAAGAATCATCCTCAGAAAATAAGTTGGATCATCACAAGTCTGCTTAAAACCTTTTAATGAGTATCTATATCTTAAGGATCAAGTATTTTTAATAGTAATTTACTTCTATATCTAGAGTGCTTATTTCATTTATCACAACTCTCAACATCCCCTCCAAACAAACAAACAAAAGCCTGCGACACTGAGCTGTTTGCATTTCTCTTAAGTACTGGTTCTCACAGGTAGTCCCTAGAAGAGGAAGATTGGTATCACCTGGGAATTTGTTTGAAATGCAGATTCTCAGGTCTCACCTCACACCTACTAAATCACACAGAGCAGGGGTTCCATAATTTTTGCTGTATGAAGCCCTTCAAATAATCTAATAAAACAATTTTTAAAAAGTCAAAATCTAAGCTCCAGATCTCTGTACATGTTACTTCTGCTTAAAACATTCCATCCTTCCTCCTCACCTCACCCAATCACTAGCTGACTCCTAATTTATCCTTCAGGAAGCTTTCTCTATTCAAGTGTGGTTCAGTATATGATCTATAATCTGACTCCCTATTTGATGTGAAACTTATCTCTTTCAGGAATGCTACATAAGCCTTTTTTTAGTAAGTCTCAGACTTCTAGAGCATTTATCCAAGCTCTGTAAAATTTTTATTTGCCCATATACTTACATATTCATTTATTGAGTACAGTTTCAGGCACTGGGTGGGACACAGAGGTAAATATTCTAAAGCAGTAACAGCCATTAATATTTTAATACCAACTATATGCCATTGAAATGCTTATAACAACTTAATGAGAAAGAAGTATTGGTAATCATGTTACAGAGTGAGAAACAACAAAATCCACCCGAAGTGGAAAAATCAGAATTTGAATTCAGATCTAACTCCAAAACCCAAGGAGGGCACTGGCAGAATAAATATGCCTTGCTATCAATTAAGCATCCCGATCAAGCAAAAAATCATAGCAACAAGCCCTCACAATGTAGTGCCATATATGTACTAGTCTCTCAACTTATTGATCTAAATACACCACAGTCAACATGATCTGCATATGTAAATGTTACCTTATCAAGTACCAATCTTTCCATGATCACCACCTTTAAAAATATATATTTTTAAATCCCAAAACAATATGTGTTTCATACTGTACATAAAAGAGTTGACACAGCAGGCCTAGATACATTATTTTTTTAAAGGCCTGCTTGCATTAACCCCTGGCTACCAAGTGGGAACTTGGATTCTAGGAAGGTTCCCATCATTTCCTAAATGGTAAGTGTGGTTTAGTGTGCCTAAACTGCTTGTGCAAAAACTATGGTTATGCCAAATACTTGCTTTCATTCAGGGAATGTGGAATTTTAGTACTTGCAGACAGAAGATGCCAAGGTGTTCATCCCCAGTAAGAATCTTAGGTACTAAGTCTCTAATAAGCTTACTTGGCAGACAACATTTCAAATATATGTCACAACTCATTGCTGGAGGAGCAAAGTGCTTCCAGTATGAATCCACTGGGAGAGAACTCTTAGAAGCTTGAGCCCAATTTCTTTCAAATGTTGCTTGTGTCTTTTTTCTCTGCTGACTGTGCTTTGTATCCTTTTTCTGTAAGGCAACTTCAGATTACATTATCACCTCTGCCACTTCACTGTTACCTGATGACTCAACTTACTCCTTCAGTGAAAAAACAAAAATGGTCAAGAGTACATTTTCATCTTCCCACCATCAACTTTATCAACCTACCTCCACCTATCCCCATATACTCTGCCTTTCTTCTTGTACATGATATACTGTCCTTGCTCTAATCTAGAACTAACCCTTGTACTGTGCACCAGATCATCTCCCGTCCTCCTTGCCTACTCAAGGAGTATGATCCTACATTTATCCTCTACCTTTCTACAAGGCCATTTTAAATGAGCAGATAAACTGATATAGTATCTTTTGTGTGTGTGTGTAAAAGATGTTCCCTTGAATCCACATCTGCTATGCCCCCTCATCTTGTTTCTCCTTCCTCACTACCTATTACCATGAATCATTCCAGTCAAGCTTTTAATCTCATTCCACAAAAACCATTTTTATCAAAGTGATCAACAATGTCCATGTTGCTAAAACCATACAGTCAATTCTAAATTTTCATCTAATTCAGGCCACCAGCAGTATTTAAAACAGTTCATCACTTGAACTTTAAAATGCTCTCATTACTTCACTTCAACCCTAAATTCTTCTCCTTTTCCTCTAATCTCACTAACTGCTCCTTTTCAGTTTCTTTGATGGATCTTCCTTCTCCTTCCCAACTTCTAATATGGGAGTTTCCCAAGATTCAAACTCTGGCTTTCTTTCTTCTCCAGGAACAGTATTTTTCTAGGTGATTTCAAGCAGGCCCAAATCCTTAAAATATCATCTATGTATTGATAACTCCCTAATTATATGTCTTCCTAGATCTTCCTCCTACCTTCAGACTCATTTATAGGCTATAATGTCAATATATACACTTTTACATATAATTAATGTATTACAACCTGAAACCTTGATAGCCTCCCCAAATCTTCCTGTCTCATTCCTTTCCTCACCTCAGTAAACAGTACAGCTCTGTTCTTCTACTTCTTTAGGCAAAAAATCTGAGTCATCCTAAACTCCTGCTTCTTTCTCACTCTAATCCAACCATACTTTTTGTAAGTTGCCTTCAAAAAATATCCTGAATCCAGTCACTTTTCTTCTCTTCCCTTCAATAATCTCTTAACTAGTATCCATGCTTCCATGTTTGCCCAGCCCTAGTTTCCTCTCCACACAGAATTAATAATTCTTTTAAAAGATGAGTCAATCAGGTCAATGTATGGCTTAAAATCTTTCCATATACTTACATATTCATTTATTGAGTAGTGTCCTAAACTCTTCATTTACAGTTGCCTCCTTGACTTCATCTCCCCCATCTTACTCTCCTTCTTTAGCCATCCTGGCTTTCTCATGTTTCTCAAATACGCTCCACAAGGACTTTTACAAACACTCCTCCCATTGCCTGGAATGTCCCACACCTTGTATCTGTATGACTCCATCCTTCACTTTTTTCATGTATATGCTTTGAAAGATCATAATGGACTCCACTAGCTACCTGTAATAAAAACTGTATTCTGCTCTATTCTCTTTTCTACCTCATCATGGCCATCCACTTCTCATCTCTTATCATTTATTGTTTTTAGTTTCCTTTATTACCTAACACTATTTTTTTCAGTTTTATTACCTATCACTCCATGAATTTTATATCAATACTGTTGATCTTCCCCACAAGAATGTAAGTCCACTGACAGAAGGGAATATTTTTAATTAATTGTTTTGTTTTTCCACAGCTATTTCCCTATATTTAGAATATTGTATATAGCAAATCCACAATGAGAATCTTTATACATAACTGATTTAATACTCTATTGATGATCCAATTTAACTTTGTCCTTATTAGATTTTCTCTAGATAGTAGGAATATAAATCAAACAAAAAGCCTCTTACAGAACAACTTTTTGGTATCTCCCAATGAACACAATTT
The DNA here is from genome assembly GCF_040802235.1 of Manis javanica. NCBI lineage: Eukaryota > Metazoa > Chordata > Mammalia > Pholidota > Manidae > Manis > Manis javanica. The sequence goes on along the minus strand of NC_133160.1, from coordinate 119,498,318 downwards.
AAATAAAAATACTTACTCTGCTCTGATTTTACCACCCACCAATTAGATGGATTCCTGGAAATTCTTCGACTTCTTGTAACAGTTAAAGTCACTTCTTCAAGTGTAACAAGTTTGTTGTTCTTGGACTCATTTGAAAAACGCTTCTTGTTACGATTACTATTTCTTTTCAAATTCTCTGCATGAGGAATATTAATGCTACTTTTCTTGCCTCCTAAATTAAAGAAAATCATAAAACAACTCACAATCTACTGAACCAAAGAGTTTTCAAAAACCAAATAAAAAAAACACCTGTCAATTATGAGAATTTCTTTAATTTATCTGTTGGACTTCTTGTCACATCTATTTTTTTAAAGTCACATGTTCTCTGTAAGATTTCTAACTTTTTGTCAATGTAAATTTTTCACATTGATTGATAATTAACATATACTCCTGAACCAAAAAATTGTTACACTAAGGGAAAAAAAATGAGATACAGGGCTTGAGGTGAAACAAACAAACAAAAAAGATCTGTAGGAATTCAAGGCAGAAAATTCCTCCCACAAACACACCAAGGAAGCAAATACAGCAAATACAAATAAACCTGAACACTTGGGCACTCTGGGAGTCTGAGACTCCAGCCACTTATGCAGAAAAGGCACACTATACTGGTCCTGCAGTTTTAAAGACATGCCAGGAGTGGGAGGGGTGCCAGACAGACAAGGGCTAGCCAGAGATCTCTCCACAGGAGAAAGTGCAGGTGGACATACCCCCCACCAGCCCTCCCTCAGCCTAAAAGTTTGGGCACTCTCTAGAAACCCTGACGCTCCATCCCCATCATAGAGCCTCAGCCCTGAGGCACTTCCCTGCTCACAGCCAATGGGCCAGCACTCTCAGCCCAGCAATGTTGGACTTAGCTGCCTGGCAGGCAGAGGGAGGCTCTCCCAGCTATCTTGGGCTGTCTCAGTTCAGCTGGGGAGGCACCTGAGGAGCCAGTTCCAAAAGCCTCCCCACCACACCACACCCCTGCCCCAGTATTGCACACCCTGCCACAGCTAGGGGGCACCCACCCACTCACTGCAGCAGCTTGCCCTGCCACAATGACGCACTTTGACCCACCCTGCCCCAGAGCCCTGCAACTTCCCTGCCCATGCTGCAGGGTATCCCTACCATAGGTCCAGGGCAGACACGCCCACAACAATCTAGGTAAAAGATACCACTCTGATCACATAGACCCCACTGAGGCAAACCGCCCAACTCAGCAAATGAAATAAACCATGCCAGCACACAGACAGAAAGGTGACCCCAACCACTGCCCACAAACAGCAATTGGGGCTCCATAGCAAAGAAGAACCAGGCACTAGAGAGTAAAGACTCAAGTGCAGAATGCCTTCTTCATAAAGCCATTACTCTCTAGACCAGGAAACATAGCACATCCATCTAATGCAAAGGAAGAAACACAAAAAGCTGGACAAAATGAAGAGGCAGAGGAATGTGTTCCAAACAAAACTACAGGATAAGACACCAGAAGGAGTACTAAAGGAAATGAAGATTACCAACCTTCTTGATAAAGATTTCAAAATAAAAGTCATAAATATGCTCAAGGATCTATAGAAAAGTATTAAAAGACTCAAGGAGGACTTCAAAAAAGAGTTACAAGAGCTGAAGAAGAGCCACTCAGAGCTGAAGACTATAGTAACACATGAAATATACAATGGTGGGTGTGGGTAAAATTGTAACGTTTTCAGAGTATCTCACCTGCCTTTAGTGCATTTGCATATCCTCAAGGGTGGAGAGAAGTTCATCTCCATATCTAATTACCTGGGCAACCTAGGGTGTGTCTGAACCTGAGAGTTTAAAGGGAGGGGCTGGCTTGCTTGCTTGTTTTGCTTCTTCCCAAGCAGAGGAGAAAGATGGCCCTGGACTGCAGTTTGTAAGCAATAAACAGGTTTTAAATTTTATTTCTCCCTTTGATATTGGTTTTTAGAGGTATTTTGTCCCGGGATTTCCTCTCCCCAGACTTACATCTGGCAGTAGTCAACAGGATTCCTCTGAACCCAAAATCTGTCATAATGGGTGTGACCTTTGGGAGGACTGCCCCTAGAAATGATGGAGAGAAGTGACACTCATGCTGAGGGAAGTGTGTCTACACTCTTGTGGTCGTGGAGGCGCCACCACTTCTGCTGGCCACACGAACCCTGGCCCATGGCCTGAGCCTAAGGCTACTGCTTCTGCCACTGCTGCTGCTCCTGCTGGTCACAACCATGGAAAGGAGCAGAGATCCAGGTCACCTTGATAGAGAAGCAACTGGCTGCTGTGTACCACACCTTGCTTGCTACGGAGACCATCGCTGGAACAGCCCCCGACCAAGGTAATAACCACCTATCCCATCATGGGGTAGGCGAGAGACTGGACCCAACGGCCATGGAGTGGTGTGTCATGGACACCTACTGTATATCATGTGACTGGTCATTTGCATTTGGCATCCCCAGGGAATAATGAAGCAGACACATTGGCCCAGGTGCGCTGGCTAGAAGGAAAGTCTGCCTCTGACGTGGCCCAATGGCTACATCAGCATTTGTTGCATGTGGGGCAAAAGACAATGTGAGCTGTAGCCTCTCAGTGGGACTTGCCATTGACCTTTGAAGAAGTTAGCTGACCCCAAAAGGAGTGCTCTGCACGTTGTGCAGATTAGCAAATCACCAAGAGGGGCCTAGAGCATCTCTTTGCAGCCTATGGCTGGTCACCAGTGACTGAGAGCAATCAAGGCACCCACTTTATTGGACATGCATTGCAAGGATGGGTACAGCAATTAGGAATATAATGGACATGGCCCTGGACATTTGGACACATGGACTGGTGATGGCTGGCTTTTCTGGCAGCTTGGGGAAAAGGCCTCCTGTGTATTCTTGGAAAAACATCAAAGCGGTTCCCCACAATCACGGTTATTTGCTTCTACAATCCTCGTGTCCTGGATGCTCCCCCTGGCTGCAGCTGCCATGTGGTGGCTGGAATGGACGAGCTTTGGACTTAATCTACATGGGACTTTGAACCTAGCTGAATCTGCTGGGCAACCTAGGGTGTGTCTGAACCTGAGAGGTTAAGGGGAGGGGCTGGCTTGCTTGTTTTCTTGCTTCCTCCGGAGCAGAGGAGAAAGACAGCCCTGGACTGCAGTTTGTAAGCAATAAGCAGGTTTTACTTTATTTCTTCCTTTGACTGATTTCGGTTTTTAGAGGTATTTTGCCCTGGATTTCCTCTCCCCGAACTTAGAGTGGGAATGTATAATAGATTGCTGCAAGTAGACGAGACAATCAATGAGATAGAAATTAGAGAAGAACACAACAAAACTGAGCAACACAGAGAAAAAAGAATTTCTAGGAATGAAAGAATGATAAGAGAGCTGTGTGACCAATCCGAAAGAAACAATGTTCACACAATAGGAGTATCATAGAAGAGAAAGACAAAGGGATAGAAAGTCTCTTTGAGGAAATGATTGTCGAAAACTTCCCCAATCTGGGAAAATGAACAATCGGATCACAAACGCACAGAGAGACCCTAACAAAAGGAACGCCAGGAAGAAAACGTTAAGACATATAATATTAAAATGGCAAAGACTAAGAATAATGAGAATACTGAAAGCACCCAGAGAAAGACAAAAGATTACTTAAAAGGTGAATGCTATCAGACTATAAGTAGACTCCTCAGCAGAAAGTTTATAGGCCAGAAGGGAGAGGCATGAAATATTTAATCTACTGAAACAGCAGGGCCTTCCACCAAGAATCCTCTATCCAGCAGGATTATCATTCAAATTTGAAGAACAGATTAAACAATACCCAGATAAACAAAGGCTCAGGGAATTTATAACCACTAAGCCAGCATTACAGAATGCTAAAGAGACTGGTGTAGATGGAAATGTTCCTAAGGCTAAATAGTTTTTACCAGTGGGAAAAAAACACAGTAAATGTAGAACACCAGTTAACTACCAAGCAAGAAATTAAAAACAAAAGTAATAAAACCAACTATACACAAAATCAGTCAAGGGATACACAAGAAGTGCAGATTATATCTAATACATAAAGCATGGAGGAGGAGGAAGAAAAAAAGAAGTACTTTTAGATTGTGTTTTAAAGAGAGCAATCATCAACTTAACATAGACTTATATAGTTAGGAAGCTATATATAAACCTTTAAGCACAAAACTAAAACCTGTAACAGATACATAAAATATTAAAAAAGGGATATCCAATCACAACACTAAGGAAAAATATCAAATCACAAGAGAAGAGTAAAAGAGAGGAAGAAAGGATCAGGAGAAACTAAAAAAAGCAACCAGAAAACAACAAGATGACAATAAGTACATATCTATCAATAATAACATTAAATATGAATGGACTGAATGCACCAAACAAAAGACACAAAATGGCAGAATGGAAAAAGAACAAGACTCATTTATAAGTTGCCTACAAGAGACTCATTTCAGACCCAAAGACAAACACAGACTAAAAGTGAAAGGCTGGAAAATGGTATTACATGTAAATACTAGGGAGAAAAAAGCATTAGTAGTAGTAGCAGTACTTATATTAGACAAAATAGATTTCAAAACAAATTAACAAGACAAAGGACATCACATAATGATAAAGAGGTCAACTAACAAGAATATATTACAATTAAAAATATCTATGTACCCAATATAGAAGCACTTAAGTATGTAAAACAAATACTAACAGAATTAAAGGCAGAAAGAGATTTCAACACCTTCATTGTGGGAGACTTGAACATACCATTCACATCAACAGATCAACAAGACAGAAAATAAATAAGGAAACAGAGGCACTGAAATATACATTAAATCAGATGGACTTAACAGATACATACAAAACACTCCAACCAAAAGCAGCAGGATGCACATTTTTCTCAACTGCACATGGAATGTTCTCGAAGATCACATAGTAGGCCATAAAAAAAAAAAACTGAATTCAAAAAGACTGAAATTGTATCAAGCAGCTTCCCAGAACACAAAGAAAAAAAAAAGCCTGCAAACACTTGGAGGCTGAACAACAGGCTTCTAATAACCAATGGATCAATAACCAAAATAAAAACAAAAATACAATAGTAAGGACAATGCAAAAGAACAATCCCAAATAAACAGTCTAAACTCACAATTAAAGAAACTACAAAATAAAGAACAAATGAAACCCAAAGCTAGTAGAAGGAGGAATGTAGTAAGGATCAGAGCAGAAATAAGTAATATAGAAAAAAATAAAACAATAGAAAGAATCAATGAAACCAAGAACTGGCTCTTTGAGAAAATTAACAAAGCAGATAAACACTTAGGCAGACTTATTAAGAAAAACAGAGTACACAAATAAACAAAATCAGAAACAGAGAAGGAATAGTCACAATGGATACCACAGAAATACAAAGAATTATTAGAGAATACTATGAAAAATACATGCCAATAAATTGGACAATCTAAAAGAAATGGACACATTCCTAGAAAAATACAACCTTTCAAGACTGATCAAGGAAGAAACAGAAAATCTGAAAAGAACAATCACCAGCAATGAAATTGAATTGGTAATCAAAAACCTCCAGAACAAAATTTAGGACCAGATAGCTTCACAGCTGAATTCTACCAAACATTTAAAATAGAGCTGACACCAATCCTTCTTTAACTATTCCAAAAGATAGAAAAGGCCAGACTACTTCCAAACGAACTGTGAGGCCAAAAACTGAAATGCCAAAACAAGAGAAAGACACTACAAAAAAAGAAAATTATAGCCCTGATGAACACAGATGCAAAAATCCTCAACCAACCAAATTAAAAAATACATCACAAAGATCATCCACCACAACCAAGTGGGATTTATTCAAGAGATGCAAGGATCATACCATACTCATAAATTGACCAGCATCATAAACAGTATTAACCAAAAAAAGGATAAAAACCACGATTATCTCAACAGATGCTGGGAAAGCATTTGACCAAATTCAACACCCATTCATGATAAAAACTCTCAACAAAATGGGTATAGAGGGTACGTACCTCAACATAACAAAGGCCATATATGACAAACCTACAGCTAACATCATACTCAAACAAGAAAAACTGAAAGCTGTTCCTCAAAGATCAGGAACAAAACAAGGATATCCACTCTCAGCACTATTAATCAACATAGTACTGGAAGTTCCTAACCATGGCAATTAGACAACACAAACAGATAAAAGACATCCAAATTAATAAGGAAGACGTTACACTGTCACTATTTGTAGATGACATGATACAAATTTGAAAACTTTAAAGAATCCACCAAAAAAAAAAACAGACCTTGTAACTAGATTCAGCAAAGTTGCAGGATACAATTTAATACACAGAAATCTGTTGCATTCCTATATACTAACAATGAACTAGCAGAGAAATCAGGAAAACAATTCCATTTACAATTGCATCAAAAATAATAAAATACCTAGGAAGAAACCTAACCAAGGAAGTTAAAGACTTGTACTCTGAAACTGTAAGACACTCATGAGAGAAATTAAGACACAACTAAGTGGAAATGTATCCAGAGCTCATGGATAGGAAGAATTAATTTTGTCAAAATGACAAGCCTTCCCAAAGCAATTTACAGGTTCAGTGCAAACCCTATCAAAACTCCAACAGCATTTTTCAATGAACTAGAACAAAGAGTTCTAAAATGCATATGGAACTACAAAAAACCCCAAATAGACAGCCCAATCCAGAGAAAAAACAAAGCTGGGCATATTACACTCCTTGACGTCAAGCTACACTACAAAGCAAGAGTAACTAAAATAATATGGTATTGGTACAAAAACAGATCCATAGATCAATGGTATAGAACAGACAGCCCAGATATAAACCCATGCATATATAGTCAATTAGTATACAATAAAGGAGCCATGAATAAACAATCAGGAAAAGACAGCCTCTTTAGTAACTGGTCTTAGGAAAACTGGACAACCACATGCAAGAGAATGAGACTGGATTACTGCCTAACTCCATACACAAAAGTAAACTCAAAATGGATCAAAAACCTGAATGTAATACACAAAACCATAAAACTCTTGGAAGAAAACATAGGCAAAAATCTCTTGAAAATAAGTACAAGCAATTTTTTCCTGGACTCATCTCCTTGGGAAGGGAAACAAAATAAAAACAAATGAGATAACACCAAACAAAAAAGCTTCTGTACAGCAAAGGATATTACCAGCAGAACAAAACGGCAATCTACATATGGGAGAATTTACTTGTAAATGGTATGTCTGGATAAAGTGTTACATCCAAAATATATAAAAGGCTCATATACCTCAACACCAGAAAAACAAATAACAAATAAGCAGAGGACCTGAACATTTTTCCAAAGAAGAAATACACAGGGACAACAGGCACATGAAAAGATGCTCCACATCGTTAATCATCAGGGAAATGAAAATCGAAACCAGGAGAGATATCAGCTCACACTGTCAGAATGGCCACTATCAAAAGACAAGAAATAACAAGTGCTGGTGAGGATTTGGAGAAACGGGAACCCTCCTACACTGTTGGTGGGAATGTCAATTGGTGCAGCCACTTTGAAAAGCAGTATGGAGGTTCCTCAAAAAACCTAAAAACAGAAATACTATTTGACCCAGTAATTTCACTTCTAGGAATTTACCTGAAGAAAACAAAATCTCTCATCAAAAAAAATAGATGCATCCCTATGTTTATCACCACATTATTTAAAATAGCCAAGTTATGGAAGCAACATAAGTGTCCATCAAAAGATGAATGGATATGGAAGATGTGGTACATATACACAATGGAATATTATCCAGTCATAAAAAAGAAATCCTGCCTTTTGCAACAACATGGATGGATGTAGAAGGTATTATACAAAGTGAAATAAGCCAGGTAGACAAAGACAAATAACATATGATTTCACTTATTTGTGGAATATAAATACAAATCAAAATAGAATGAGCAAAATATGAGCAGTAGACTCTTAGGCAATGAGAAGAGACTGGTGGTTACGAAGGAAGAGGGGTTGAAGTGGGTGGATGAGTGGGGAAGTTGAGGGGGATTAAAGGGGCACAAAAATCATAATGTAGGTTCGTCATGGGGATAATAGTAAAGCATGGAAAATATAGTCAATGATTCTGTAACATCTTCCTATATTGACAGATAGCTGTACTAGTGTGGGATTTAATAATATGGGTAACCACTGACCAATGTGTTGCATACTTGAAACTAATACAAGATTGTATATCAAGTATACTTCAATAGAAAAAGGGAAAAATATACATGTATTGCCAACAGACACATGAAAAGAAAGAAACCCACATCACTAATCATCAGAGAAATGCAATCAAAACCACAGGGAGGTTAACATCTCACACCAATCAGAATGGCTAGTTTAAAAATGACAAGAAATAATGTGGGTGGGATGTAAAGAAAAGGGAGAGAGTGGAGAAAACATCATGCAGTGTTGATGGAAATGTAAACTGGTGCTGTTACTGTGGAAGACAGTATGAAGGTCCCTCAAAAATTAAAAATAAAACAACCATACAATCCAGTAATTCCACTTTTGAGGATTAACCAAAGAAAATAAAATCATTAATACAAAAAGATATATACAACCCTATGTTTACTGCAGTATTATTTACAGTAGCCAAGATGTGGAAGCAAACTATATGTCCACCAACAGATGACTGGATAAAGATGTGGTACATATTTATGATGGAATATTACTCAGCTATAAAAAAGCAATGAAATCTTACCATTTGTGACACCCTGGATGCACCTAGAGGGTATCATGGTAAGTGAAGTCAGTCAGACAAGGACAAATACATGATTTCACTTATATGTGGGATGTAAAAAAATAAGTGAATAAACAAAACAGAAAGAGACTCATAAACAAAGAACAGATTGGTGGGTGCCATGGGGTAGGGGGTTAGGGGAATGAGCAAAGTAGGTCAAGCAGATAAAGAGGTATAAACTTGTAATTTTAAAACAAATTAGTTATGGGGTAAAAGTACAGCGAAGAGAACATAGTAAACTATATTATCTTTGTGTCCTTAAAAGTAATAGTCAGAGAGATAGAGGACAATGGAAGTCAAGAAAAATTTGAAATGTGAGACTGTTGGTGTTGCTGATTTTGAAGATGCAAGAGAGGAATCAAGATTCAAGGAATATGAGTGACTTTAAATGCCTATAAAAGGCAAGGGAAGATACTCTCCTAAAACCACCAGAAAGGAATGCAACCTTGTCAACACCTTGATTTTACCCCAGTGAGATCCATTTCAGACTTCTGACTCACAGGACTACAGGTAATAAACGTGTGTTGTTTTATGCCACTAAATATGTAGTCACTTGTTATGATAGCAATACAAAGTTAATACAATTTGTATGGTAATTAATCATACATTATATCCACTATCAATAAAAATAAAATTTCAATACATGGAAAAATTAGTGTGCAGAATATATATATCTATCAGGTACTCAATAAATGTTCAACATCAATATGAGTATCCTTTAAGTACACTTTCTTTACTTTTTTTCCTAAGATTTATGGATAAATCAAATTTCACACTTTCAAATTTTGTAAATTTATATGTTACTTAAGGGGCTATTAAGAAAAAGACTTTCCTGTGACTATCAACTTCAGTTTAGTCAGAAATTCTTTGTTGTATTTCCTTAAAATGGCCAACTGATATCAGACTCTCAAGGAAGCAAAAAAAATAACAATTCTAATAAAAAGAATGTTATATGTCTGACATTTACAAAGGAAGTCTACAAAATTGAAAAGATATCTTTCTTCCCTCTATTTTAAGCAGAATTTTTCAAATACAAAAAGGCACAAACAGAACTGAAGTCTGACAATTATTATTATTTCAGGGGAGAAAAAGTCTATGTTACAGATTATACAAAAAGAAAGCTAAAGTAATTGAGTAATTAAGTGATAACTATATTCCATTAAAGCAGAATTTGTTCTTATAAAAATTAGCTTAAATATATTGTGCTTCAATATACTCTTTCTCCCCTCTGTATCAGCAATACAGTATACTCATCTAGAACCTTTAGGCACATAGACAATTTTGGTCAAGAGAGTTTTCTGGTTAACTAATGGTTTTCCATTTAAGTATCAAAAACATTTTTAACTGTTTCAAACCTTCTTGATAGAGCTGAAAAAATATTAGCTCTACAATGGGGCAGATCTTGGGCCAGTATTTTTTAACCCTCTTTCGAGTATTATCTCCTACTTTAGGATCATCAAAAAGGATTAAATTATATTACATACATATAAAGTGTCTAATACATTTCATAGGTGTTTTATTTTCCATTAACTATTCTGGAGAAAATGCTTTCTCTAAGAATAACTGCCGTTTGTATTACTTCAAGTGGTACAAAATACATAAATTTATCTTTTCTTCTGGACATTGTTATAATTACAAACCTCAATCACTATAAAGTAATAACACAAGGAAGATGGCCATACTCCAGGTTTGTTTGGGACAATGCCAGTTTATGCTTACTGTCCCAACATCCTCTCACATTCTCAAGTATACCAGTTTGAGTGACAAATGATATAGTAATCCAAGATAAAAAGATCTACTGAGACATTAGATAATTTTCTCTGTGCTTCTATGATCATCCTATGAATGTATGTATATTTGTTGGTCTACAGACACTACCAAACTGATCTGCTTTAATGGTGAAAATTGTCTTAGTAATCTCTGTGATTTCAGTTCCTAATACAGTGTCTGGTATTTAATGACTTGGATAAATGAATAAATGATTGAATAGAAGAATATGCAATTTTATTCTTTAAGTAGTCCCATTTTTTTCCAATTTATATTTTAATAAACTTCAAGAATATATGATGCTGTGTTGTGTTCTGGTTAACTACCTGGTTTATTAGTCTTTTCCTTTCATTTCTCCCTTTATAAATGCTGCCATCTTAGAATCTAAACAGAAATCAAGTGACTTGGAATTGAGTTATATATAATATAAAATTAAAAGCCTCTAGGTTTTTAATGCTTTTTGTAGACTTAGGTTTACTTTGCCTACTTCCCAAAACTAAATATTACAAAGGAATATTACAAAAACACAAAGTGATAGTATAACACTCATGATTATATTTAAAATAAACACTTACCCACAGGTGGCATCTGTTTTTTGGAACTACGAACATTTCCCATCTCTTTGCACTGTTCTGTATTTTTGTTTGAATTTCTTTGTAAGTTGTCTTGGATGATGGGTGATATATTTCTATTTTTACCTTTAGATTGTTCTGTATCAACCTGTTTATCAACTATAGGGGCCTTAAATTTTCTTTTCTGTTTTTGTTTTATAGTCCTTTTGTTTCTGGAAGACTTTTCTGCATTCTCAGAATACATTTCATATTTTGTAGATCTGCAATTATTTTCCATTTCATCTGATAAAGCAAAACTCCTACTCAGTTTTTTTTGTTCAGAGGGTTGAGATTTCTCTACTGGGTAAGCTTTGCCAGAGTGTTTGTCACTTGTCAAAGTTGTAGGCAATATATTGTGATTTTCTCTTGACTTCTTCTTTTGAAGGAGTGCAGTGCTCTCAGGAGGGGACACTGTGCGTTGTTTCAAAGACCCAGCATTTCTTGGCATGATAAGCCAAGACTGACTGGCAAAACTTCTGTCTGATTCATCAATTATAAATTCATCCTCTAACAACTTCATATCATTTACAGGAGACGAATGAAGTGGAGCAGTTGCTATATGCCTAACAATAGAACTAAAACAGGATGTTACAATAAATAATAGCTCAAAAAAATAAAATTTTTACTTTTGCTTAGGAAAGAAAATAATCTATACAGGAAATAAAATCACTTAACTTTTAAAGAACAGTTCACATGTATTCTCAATTTTCCCTTACCCTTAAAAATCCTTTTCTCCTTTTACATTTCTATATCTGATCACACTCATTTATAACATTAGTGGGATCACAGAAATTCAGAGTTGTAAGGAAACCTAGACATCAACCAATTTGATGCCCTCCTCCCACCTATTATATATATATATATATATATATATATATATATATATATATATATATATATATATATATGTCAAAGAGTTGAAACCTGAAGGTATGTAAACTCAGCCCAAAATGCATGCCATTATTATTTATAATGTTGTATTCAATTGTATGTTTGTATATAGACAGTACCTTTCGGGAACTGAATTTCTTCAAATCTAAAACAAGATTATTTGAGACACTGTCAAGTCCAATATTCTAAGAAAACACTACTAAATTATACAGTAAATTATATTTTGTAAAAAATTCATTCCAGGCTTGAATAATTTACACACATTTTCATATATTTTAATATTACAATCATGGTACATCAATAAAAGAAGTGTAGCTAGAAAGGTAACTGCATTGGAATTAAACAGCACCTCTTTCCTTTTCCAAAGGAAAGCTTTCTAAAGAAGGAGGGAATTATCCAAAAGAATGGTAATCTGATGGACTCATTTTGTATTTCCTTCCTTTTTATGACACAGCTTTCAACAAACCACATATTGAAATGACATGCAAAAGTGAAAATTTAGTACAAATATCCAAACTTCAAAGCAAGCAGATGCACTTCTGTTTCTACTTTTTCACTTGAATAAGGATGCCTAGAGATTTTTAGATAGAGTAGAAGCAGAACTAGAAGAACTGGATTATTACATCTGGGTTTTTTTCTTAATTATTAAGATTTTATACAAAAAGATCATGAAATGAAAATACCTTCTCCACTTCTCTAATCTCAAACCTCCAATAAACCTTATAATGTAAAATAGTATGTATACAATCTAAGAAATATAATGTCTTCTAATACATTAGTTTTACAAGTTTATATAATTAGAAAACTCAAGAAAATCTAGTAATAAACAAGGACAATATAAATAGAAGACCACAATGAATTCATGTTTAAGCAGGAATACTATTTTCAACATTTAAAGATATAGCCCATCTATTATAAATAGGTTTAATTTGCCTTATTGAATATAATTTGTAGTATCTATTAGTTCTCTATATGTGAAAAAGTAATGCTAAGAATTTTAAAATGAAGCTTTCCCAAACCAGCTAACAAGAAATCTTCAAATTTGCTCCCCTATTCTACTTTAAGGTATTTTCACAACTTCAAGGTTATTCAAACCACAAGTATCATTAGGAAACAACCTGGACACTTGCTATAGACTGAATATCTATATCCCTCCAAAATTTATAAATTGAAACCTAATCCCCAATGTGATGGTATTTTGAGGGTGGAGCCTTTAAGAACTGATTAGGTGCTGAGGATAAGAGTGCTCATGAATAGAATTAGTACCTATAAAAGGGATCCCAGAAAGTACCCTTGCCATCTTCTACCATGTAAGGTTATAGCAAGAAGACAGCTACCATCTATGAACCAGGAAGATGAGCCAGACCTCAACAGACACTGAATCTACTCAAGCTTAACCTTGGATTTCCCAGCCTCCAGAACTGTGAAAAACCAGTTTCTGTTGTTTATAAGCCACCCAGTCTATGGTAGTCTGTTACAGTAGCCAGAATGGATGAAGACAATCTTATTAAAGTTCAGAACAGAGAAAGATGACTTCTGATTAAGTTTAAAAATCAAGACTTTGTGGTAGTTGAGCAAAGTACAGCTCTGAGCTGACTGATTTTTAAGGATGGGTAAGACTTGTTCATAAGGAAATACAAGAAAGAATTAGAAGGAAGAGCATAAGCAAAAGCAATGAAGCAAGAAAGCACCAAGATTAATTGTTATATCTGACTGCAAGAATTACACATAAAATTACCTTCACTCAATAGTTTTCAAAAAGAACATTTAAAAAAATATTTAATTGAATTGTTAGACATATATATAATCAGCCCATAAGTGCAACATATTTGTACCAGATAGTGGGGACAAAATTCATACATGGAGTAAAAGATGCTAGATAAAGAGAGAGAGAGAAACCAACTGTGGAACAGAAATTGAACAAAGGAAGAATTTAATCCATTCATTCAATGTTTTTATAAAAATCTTCCTAATATATTCATAAGCATTCTGATAGCTACCACAGAAAACATAAAAGAAACTCTATACTCCTAGAAAGAAAGGCTTAGGTCTAATTCTACTAAAAAAGACATAAAATAGCTAAAATATAATACAAGGCAAGAAACTAAAAAACACTGGAGTGAGACTTGGGAAAAACTAGAAGCCTAGAATGGGCCTTAAAAGAAAATGGAGATTGGCATATGACAAGGGAAGACGGTATACCACAGCAGGTGTAACTACAAATGTGTATGACCAAGTTGGCAGAAGCAGTTAACTAGGGAGAGAGAAGGCCTGCAATACTAGCTGACAAATTTGAAATTTATTCTATAGACCAGTGGTTCTCAATCCTAGCTGCCATTAATTCTAATTAACTCTAATGTGTACCTACAGTTAAGAATCATTGTGTGGACACTATAGAACCACTGAATGTTTTTAAGTAGGCAAGAACAGATTAAGATTTGTTGTAGGACTATTCTTTCATTGACATAATCAGAAGAAATAGAAATAATATTTAAAACCCTTAATAGTGCAACCAGGCACCCTGACATATTCTATTTCTAAATACTACCTTCATTCTTTTATATCATACAAACTACAAGCACTGATAAGCAGAAGCAATGAAAGTTGAATAAACATTTTCTTTCACATCTAACTTATTTTTAAATGATGGCTTTAGAGGTGATTTACGTAAGAAACTATACTCTCCGTATGTTTTAGGTATATTATCAATTAAATTTTATGTCAATTAAGATTAACTTCTAGTTAAATAGCATTAAGAATTCTTAGATATGGTTCATAGAATGTGAAAGAAAGGTATCTCAAAGGACAGTCTCTTAATAACTCACCTGGACTCACTTTTTCTTTTTACAGTTTCTAAAAACAATGTTGAAAAACTCTTTTTAGATTCTGGTTGAATGTCATATTCTGAATCTTGTACTCTTTTATGAGATGTTCTTGACTGTTTCCTCTCTTGTGGTCCTTCTGATACTTTATCCTCTACTTCTACTTTACTCGCTATTTCTAATTTCTTTGAAACATCTTTATCTTCAAAGTTTAACCTAAAAAGTTAAAAAGAAGGCAGACTGAATGCTCCCACAGCTTGTTACAAGTTTTCCTGAACTCCCCTTACAATGACAACAGAGTTACAAAATTTTCCTTTATCTTAAATTTGTAATCTCTTACACAAAAGATATGAAGCAAATTGCTCAAAGAAATTAAATTTTGCATTTATCAATAGAAAAAATTAATTAAATCATACATCAAGGAAATGTAGAGCTCAAAGCACTAGTTTACAAACATTTAATATGAATTTGAATCCTTTGGAGAATCTAACTGAATGTAGACTCTGTTTCAGTAGGTCTAGAGTAGGATTTGACATTCTGCAATTCTAGCAAGCTTCCAGATTATGCCATTACTCTTGATCCTGAGCCACAGACCACAATTCAAAAAGTAAAGTCTTAGTACTTAACTCCTTACCTCCAAGAATCACACAAGACCATAGACAGATATTAATTACACTCATTGCAGAAGTCCCCAGAAGGCACGGACCTTGGACAATCTACTTTGCCTCTTAAAGACCAAAGGGAAAATCCCAAGAAATAGATACAGGTTTAGTACAACTCATCAATAATCATTTTCACCCTAAAAATGACCTGATACATAATTACCCTTGTATTACAAAAACCAAAGGAAATACAAATTGTTTCTCTTAAGTTATTAAAAAACACATTATTGGGAAAAAAAACATTTTTCCACAGACCACAGAAAGGTTAAGCCCCAAACCACTGAAGTACCCTTTAAGGCCTTCCTCATTAACTATAAACTGAATATATGTTATATTCTTCTCATAACATGTTAATACTCCTCAATACTTAACTATAAAATACAGAAAAGATTAAACTGCCCACTTTTTACTATGAAAGGTAAAATTTTTATAGAGTAGTATTACTTAAATAAATAAAAAATCACCTTTTTCTGGTTTTACGAGCAATCTCTGTACTCGAAGACAGAGTATTTACTGAATTTTCTAAAGCATAGGTCTCTCTCTTTTGGACAATAGATGGAATAGCATTTTGCGATGTAGCTGTTTTTGCACCCAAAAGAATGGAAGGTGAGCCAACAGATAAGTAAAAGTCCTCATCAGCTTCAGGGTGTTGATCTTTGAGTTTTTTACTTGACATTTTTCTTGAGTCAGGTGTATTTTTAGAACCAACATCAGTTGCCAAAACTTTCTGACGAACTTCATGGGCTTGAACTAGAAGGAAATTACATGAAGAAAATTTTTCAAATTTAATATAAGAAACAAATGCACTTTTTAAAACTTGACAAAAATTTAGAAATTGTTTTCAGAAGATTCATAGGTCATTCATTAACTTTAAAATCAAAGATCAATGAGTAAAACATATTAGTGATTTAAATGTTCTAATTTATGAAATTAATGAACTGGAAGGATATATTTGGTCTATGCTCTCAAGTTTTAAAATGAGAGCAATTATCAAATATAGAAAATACACAATTTTATTTATATAGTCAACTTACTCAAAGCTGGAATAAATGTACATACAGCTAAAATAATGAAGTATTCCTAAAGAAATTATGAGATTCAACCTTTAGGTTAAGAGTGGGCAAACTAGAGCAACTTGATAAGCACATTATTTATTTATGTACATACATATACGGAAATAACAGACATATAAAGCTATATAATGGATATATGTACAAAGAATATGTATATAAATGCATCTTTTACATATACAAATAAAGAAAATATCTGTATTCTCTTCACCCTAGCTAAGCACATTCATATACATAAACTGAACACATATACAAATATAAAAGATACAGAGATAGATAACAAACATGTATATGTACAGAGCGAAAACCTATTTATATATCTTTATATATACATATACATATTCTCTTAATCCTCAACCTTCAAAGAAAAAAGAAAAAGTACAATGGCTCAGTACTATTCATACAGATTCATACAATTAAACAGCAAAGATTAAAAACTAAAAATACAAACTCCATACACCAAAGTAAGCTCAAAGCAGATTAAAGACCTAAATCTAAGACATGAAACCATAAAACTTTTAGAAGAAAACACAGGCAAAAATCTCTTAAACAAAAGCATGAGCACTGTTTTTCTGGACACATCTCCCTGCCCAAAGAAAACAAAATAAAAACATGAACAAACGGGAATATGTCAAACAAAAAAGCTTCTATACAGCTAAGGTCATCATCAACCGAACAAATGGCAAGCTATAGGATGGTAGAATATGTCTATAAATGATTTATCTGATAAGGGGTTAACACCCAAAATATGTAAAGAATTCATATGACTCACACCAAAAACACAAATGACCCAATTAAAAAAGGGCAGAGGACATGAACATACATTGTTCCAAAGAAATACCCCTAGCCAGACTTATCAAGGAAAAAAAGAGAGTCTACACACATAAACAGAATCAGATATGAGAAAGGAAAAATCACTACGGACACCACAGAAATACAAAGAATTATTAGAGAATATTCTGAAAAATTATATGCCAACAAACTTGATAACCAAGAAAAAATGGACAACTTTCTAGAAATATACAACCTTCCATGGCTGACCCAGAAAGAAATAGAAAATCTGAACAGACCAATTACCAGCAACAAAATTGAACTCATAATAAAAAAACTACCTAAGAGCAAAATTCCTGAACCAGATGGCTTCACCGCTGAATTTTGTCAAATATGTAGTGAAGACCTAATACCCATTCTCCTTAAAGTTTTCCAAAGAGTAGAAGAAGAGGGAATACTTCCAAACTCATTCTATGAGGCCAGCATCACTCTAATACCAAAACCAGGCAAAGACACCACAAAAAAAGAAAATTACAGACCAATATCCCTGATGAACACAGATGCAAAAATACTCAACAAAATATTAGCAAACCAAATTCAAAAATACATCAAAAAGATCATCCATTATGATCAAGTAGGATTTATGCCAGGGTTGCAAGGATGGTACAACATTCGAAAATCCATCAATATCATCCACCACATAAATAAAAAGAAGGACAAACATCACAAGATCATCTCCATAGATGCTGTAAAACCATTTGACAAAATTCAACATCCATTCATGACTAAAGCTCTCAACAAAATGGGTATAGAGGGCAAGTACCTCAACATAATAAAGGCCATATATGACAAACCCACAGCCAACATTATACTTACAAGTGAGAATTTGAAAGCTTTTCCTTTAAAATTGGGAACAAGACAAGGATGCTCACTCTCCCCACTTTTATTCAGCACAGTACTGGATGTTCTAGCCATGGCAATCAGACAACACAAAGAAATAAAAGGCATCCAGATTGGCAAGGAAGAAGTTAAACTGAGACCTTTTGAAGATGACATGATATTGTGCATTAAAAAACCCTAAAGAATCCACTCCAAAAACTACTAGATCTAATATCTGAATTCAGAAAAGTTGCAGGATACAAAATTAATACACAGAAATCTGTTGAATTGCTGTACACTAATGATGAACTAGCAGAAAGAGAAATCAGGAAAACAATTCCACTCACAGTTGCATCAAAAAGAATAAAATACCAAGGAATAAAACATAACCAAGAAAGTGAAAGAACTATAATCTGGAAACTACAAGACACTCATGACAGAAATTAAAGAAGATACCAATAAATGGAAACACACCCCATGGTCATGGGTAGGAAGAATTAATGTTGCCAAAATGGCCATCCTGCCTAAAGCAGTCTATAGATTCAGTGCAATTCCTATCAAAATACCAATAGCATTCTTCAATGAACTAGAGCAAATAGTTCTAAATTTCATATGGAACCACAAAGAGACCTCAAATAGCCAAAGCAATCCTGAGAAGGAAGAATAAATTGAGGGGGGATTATGCTCCCCAACTTCAGGGTCTTCTACACAGCCACAATAATCAAGTCAATTTGGTACTGGCAGAAGAACAGACCCATAGACCAATGGAACAGACTGGAGTGCCCTGATATAAACCCAACCATATATGGTCAATTAATATATGATAAAGGAGCCATGAACATACAATGGGGAAATGACAGCCTCTCCAACAACTGGTGTTGGCAGAACTGGACAGCTACATGCAAAAGAATGAAACTGGATTACTGTTTAAACCCATACACAAAAGTAAACTTTAACTGGATCAAAGACCTGAATGTAAGTCATGGAACCATAAAACTCTTAGAAGACAACATATGCAAAAATCTCCTGAACATAAGCATGAGCAACTTCTTCCTGAACACATCTCCTTGAGCAAGGGAAAGAAAAGCAAAAATGAACACGTGGGACTACATCAAAGTAAAAAGTTTCTGTACAGCAAAGGACACCATCAACAGAACAAAAAGGCATCCTACAGTATGGGAGAATATATTTGTAAATGCCATATCTGACAAGGGGTTAACATCCAAAATATATAAAGAACTCACATGCCTCAACACCCAAAAAGCAAATAACCCGATTAAAAATGGGCAAGGAATAGAAAAAGACAGTTCTCCAAAGAAGAAATTCAGATGGCCAACAGACACATGAAAAGATGCTCCACATCCCTAATCATCAGGGAAATGCAAACTAAAACCACAGTGAGATATCACCTCACACCAGTAAGGATAGCCAGCATGGAAAAGACTAAGAAGAACAAATGCTGGCAAGGATGCAGAGAAAGTAAACCCTCTGACACTGCTGGTAGGTATGTAAGCTAGTTCAACCATTGTGGAAAGCAATATGGAGGTTCCTCAAAAAAGTAAAAATAGAAATACCATTTGACCTGGGAATCCCACTCTTTGGAATTTACCCAAAGAATACAACTTCTCAGACTCAAAAGACATATGCACCCCTATGTTTATTGCAGCACTATTTACAATAGCCAAGATATGGAAGCAACCTTAGTGTCTATCAGCAGATGAATGGATAAAGAAGATGTGGTACATATACACAATGGAATACTATTCAGCCATAAAAAAGAAACAAATCCTACCAGTTGCAACATGGATGGAGCTGGAGGATATTATGCTCAGTGAAATAAGCCAGGAAAAGAAAGACAAGTGCCAAATGATTTCCCTTATTTGTGGGGTATAACAACAAAACAAAACTGAAGGAACAAAACAGTAGTAGACTCAGACTCCAAGAAGGGACTAGCAGTTATCAAAGGGAAGGGGTCTGGGAGGGTGGGTAGGGAAGGAGGGAGAAGGGGATTGAGGGGTATTATGTTCAGTACACATGGTATGGAGGGACACAGGACAAACAGTGTAGCACAGAGAAAGTAAATAGTGAATCTGTGGCATCTTAGTACACTGATGGACAGTGATTGCTTTGGGGTATGGGTGGTGACTCGATAATATGGGTAGATGTAGTAACCACATTGTTTTTTCATGTGAAACCTTCATAAGAGTGTATATCAGTAATACTTTAATAAAGAATTTTAAAAAATTTTTTATGATGTCTGCTTTAAATTTCATGTTAAATAATTCCAATAACTGATTCATCTTGTCCATTTGCATCCATTGATAATTTCTTGTTCAGGTTGTGTATTTCATGTTTTTGTTATGATGACACATTTTGGTTATACTCTATGTTTTTTGTCATTATATTAGGAGACTTTTGATTGTACTTGTTATTTATTAGAGTACATAGTTGCCATGTTTTGGCTTAATGTGTAGTGGTTTTGGCCTATATTTATGGATTTTATATGCAATGACAATTAAGTGTTTAGAGTTCTAGCTGTGTTATTTTGTTTGTTTCATTTTGTTGTGCTTCTGAGACACAGCTCCAGATTTTCTTGTAAAGCTGTCTGTGTAAAATGGAATTTGCTTTCCTGATGGTGTCATTCACCCACGTGGGGGTTGGAGTCAGAAACTTCTGTGACTGGATCTCTTTATCTGGTTGGGTGGAAGACAGGGTAGGGACATAAGGGCTCTCTTATGCTTGTCCTGACTCAAATTAGACCATTGGTACTCTTGTGAACTGTGGGATAGCCTGTGACGTGTCACTATTATCAAGTGGATCAGAATACTGCCTCGGTCTGTGAAGCAGTGGCTGGGAAGGTTAGAGGTGTCACTACTCTTTAGCAACTTGTGGATCATACAGGCTGGCATTTCTGATTTTTGAAGAGGGGACTGGGTTGGTCCAGGGCTTTGCTCCTCTGCTGCTGTCCCAAGGTGCTTATGGAGTCAGGGCCTGGTTCATCCTAAGGCTTTGCTGCTCTGCCACTGCTGGTGGACTGGAGTGTCACAGTGCCTAGACTGTGATCTGGGAATTGTGATTTCTTTCTATATCTCTCTTGTGTTTCCCTTACCCAACATTTTTGGCTAGAAAATGGAGGCTTTTTTTTTTTTTCCCAGTGCCTATTGGTATTTCTGGGTTGCAGGCTTCTCTGGAGACCAGTATGGATGGTTATGGGAACAAAAACGCAAGGGTCTAACTACAATACATGTTGTTACTTAAGTCTTGAAATTCTATGCCAATATATTTTCTTCCTTCCAGTTTTCAGAGTTACTACTGTTTGAAGGAATAATTACCAGGGATATAATTATATTTAGAGGGAAAAGCAAGAAAAACTGAGTCTGTGCTATTTTATTCCATAACCAAAAGCCCTATGCTCATTGTATTTGCAACTTTTTTTTCTTCTTATTGGTTTTTATTTTTGCTATCTCCATATTACATTAACTGAATTTTTAATAGAAATATAGTTGATAGATAATCTCATATTAGTTTTAGTTTAGAACACAATGGTTCACCAGTTACCCATATTATTAAATCCTCGATCCAACTAGTATAGTTACCACCTCTCAACACAGAAAGATGTTATAGAATCATTGGCTATATTCTCCATGCTGTACTACCATCTCGGTGACCAGCTTATACTATGTTTGAGAACTTTTGTGTCAATTTATCTCTCTACCCCTACCCATCCACCCATCCCAACCTGTCACCCATGGTAACTGCCAGTCGCTTCTCAGTCTATGAGTCTACTGTTATTTTGTTGTTGTTTTGTTTTGTTCTCAAATTCCACAAATAAGTGAAATCATATGGTATTTGTCTTTCTCAGCTGGGCTTATTTCACTTAGCATAATAACCTCTAGGTCCATCCAGACTATCACATATGGCTAGGTTTCCTTTTTTCTTTTTTCTTCACTGTTTTTTTTAAATTTTCTATTAAGGTATTATTGATATACACTCTTATGAAGGTTTCATATGAAAAAACAATGAGGTTACTACATCTACCCATATTATCAAGCCCCACCCATACCCCAATGCAGTCACTGTCCAGCACTGCAGTACGATGCCACAGATTCACTGTTTGCCTTCTCTGTGCTACACTGTTATATCCGTGAACCCCCACACCATGTGTACGAAACATAAGACCCAATCCAGATTTCCAATCTGGATGCCTTTTATTTCTTTGTGTTGTCTGATTGCCATGGCTAGGACATCCAGTACTGTGCTGAATAAAAGTGGGGAGAGTGAGCATCCTTGTCTTGTTCCCAATTTTAAAGGAAAAGCTTTCAAATTCTCACTTTTAAGTATAATGTTGGCTGTGGGTTTGTCATATATGGCCTTTATTATGTTGAGGTACTTGCCCTCTATACCCATTTTGTTGAGAGCTTTAGTCATGAATGGATGTTGAATTTTGTCAAATGATTTTACAGCATCTATGGAGATGATCTTGTGATGTTTGTCCTTCTTTTTATTTATGTGGTGGATGATATTGATGGATTTTCGAATGTTGTACCATCCTTGCAACCCTGGCATAAATCCTACTTGATCATAATGGATGATCTTTTTGATGTATTTTTGAATTTGGTTTGCTAATATTTTGTTGAGTATTTTTGCATCTGTGTTCATCAGGGATATTGGTCTGTAATTTTCTTTTTTTGTGGTGTCTTTGCCTGGTTTTGGTATTAGAGTGATGCTGGCCTCATAGAATGAGTTTGGAAGTATTCCTTCTTCTTCTACTCTTTGGAAAACTTTAAGGAGAATGGGTATTAGGTCTTCACTACATATTTGACAAAATTCAGCGGTGAAGCCACCTGGTCCAGGAATTTTGCTCTTAGGTAGTTTTTTTATTATGAGTTCAATTTTGTTGCTGGTAATTGGTCTGTTCAGATTTTCTATTTCTTTCTGGGTCAGCCATGGAAGGTTGTATATTTCTAGAAAGTTGTCCATTTTTTCTTGGTTATCAAGTTTGTTGGCATATAATTTTTCAGAGTATTCTCTAGTAATTCTTTGTATTTCTGTGGTGTCCGTAGTGGTTTTTCCTTTTTCATATCTGATTCTGTTTATGTGTGTAGACTCTCTTTTTTTCTTGATAAGTCTGGCTAGGGGTTTATCTATTTTGTTTATTTTCTCAAAGAACCAGCTCTTGATTTCATTGATTCTTTCTATTGTTTTATTCTTCTTGATTTTATTTATTTCTGCTCTAATTTTTACTATGTCCCTCCTTCTACTGACTTTGGGCCTCATTTGTTCTTCTTTTTCTAGTTTCGTTAATTGTAAATTTAGATGGCTCATATGGGATTGTTCTTTCCTGAGGTCGTCCTGTATTGCAATATCCTTTCCTCTTAGTATGGCCTTTGCTGTGTTCCACAGATTTTGTGGTGTTGAATTACTGTTGTCATTTGTCTCCATATATTGCTTGATCTCTGTATTTATTTGGTCATTGGTCCATTGGTTATTTAGGAGCATATTGTGAAGCCTCCATGTGTTTGTGGGATTTTTTATTTTCTTTGAGTAATTTATTTCTAGTTTCATACCTTTGCAGTCTGAGAAACTGGTTGGTACACTTTCAATCTTTTTGAATTTACTGAGGCTGTTTTTGTGGCCTAGTATATGATCTATTCTTGAAAATATTCCATGTGCACTTGAGAAGAATGTGTATTCTGCTGCTTTTGGGTGTATAGTTATGTAGATGTCTGTTAGGTCCATCCGTTCCAACGTGTTGTTCAGTGCCTCTGTGTCCTTACATATATTCTGTGTTGTTGATCTGTCCTTTAGAATGAGTGGAGTGTTAAAGTCTCCTAGAATGAATGCATTTCATTTTATTTTCCCTTTTAATGCTGTTAGTATTTGTTTTACATATGTAGGTCCTCCTGTGTTGGGCGCATAGGTATTTATAATGGTTATATCTTCTTGTTGGACTGACCCCTTAATCATTATGTAATGTCCTTCTTTGTCTCTTGTGACTTTCTTTGTTTTGACGTCTATTTTGTCTGATACAAGTACTGCAACTCCTGTTTTTTCCTATTAGTTGCATGAAATATCTTTTTCCATCCTTTCACTTTCAGTCTGTGTATTTCTTTGGGTTTAAAGTGAGTCTCTTGAAGGCAACATATAGTTGGGTCTACTTTTTTCATCCATTCAGTGACTCTGTCTTTTGATTGGTGCATTCAGTCCATTTACATTTAGAGTGATTATTCATAGGTATGTACTTACTGTGATTGCAGGTTTTAGATTCGTGGTTACCAAAGGATCAAAGTTAACTTCCTTACTATCTAAGAATCTAACTTAACTCACTTAGTGTGCTATTACAAACATAATCTTAAGGTTCTTTTGTTTTCCTCCTTTTTCTTCCTCTCCAATTCTTTATATATTTGGTATCATATTATGTACTCTTTGTCTATCCCTTGATTGACTTTGGGGATAGTTGATTTATTTTTTCATTTGCTTAGTAATTAGCCATTCTACTTTCTTTACTGGTTTTATTACTTCTGGTGACAGCTGCTAAACTTTAGGAACACTTCCATCTATAGGAGTCCCTCCAAAATAGACTGTAGAGATGGTTTGTGGGAGGTAAATTCTCTCAGCTTTTATTTTTCTGGAAATTGTTTAATCCCTACTTCAAATTTAAATGATAATCTTTCCGGATACAGTATTCTTGGTTCAAGACCCTTCTGCTTCATTGCATTAAATACATCATGCCACTCCCTTCTGGTCTGTAAGGTTTCTGCTGAGAAGTCTGATGATAGCCTGATGGGCTTTCCTTTTTATGTGATCTTATTTCTCTCTCTGGCTGCTTTTAATAGTCTGTCCTTATCCTTGATCTTTGCAATTTTAATTATTATATGTCTTGGTGTTGTCCTCCTTGGGTCCCTTGTGTTCAGAGATCTGTGCACCTCCATGGCCTGAGAGATTGTCTCCTTCCCCAGATTGGGGAAATTTTCAGCAACTACCTCCTCAAAGACACTTTCTATCCCTTTCTCTCCTTTCTTCTTCTGGTACCCCTATAATGTGAATATTGTTCCATTTGGATTGGTCACACTGTTCTCTCAATATTTTTTCATTTTTAGATATCCTTTTTCTCTCTGTGTCTCAGCTTCTTTGTATTCCTCTCTGTAGTTCCATTTCATTTATTGTCTCCTCCACCATATCTAATCTGCTTTAATACCTTCCTTTATGCTCTTCAATGACTGGATCTCTGACCAGAATTCATTCCTGAGTTCTTGAATGTTTTTCTGTACCTCCATGAACATTTTAACAACTTTTATTTTGAAATCCCTTTCAGGAAGATTCATGAAGTCAATTTCATTTGAATCTTTCTCAGGTGTTGTATTCATAAATTTACTTTGAACCAGGTTTCTCTGGCATTTCATATTTGTCTATGGTGCCCTCTAGTGCCCAGTAGCTCTACTCTCTGGAGCTGCTCTGCCCCTGAAGCAATGTCGGGAGTCGCACAGGAGTGGTATTGGTGCCTGGTGGGAGGAAACAGCTGTTTCCTTCTTTCCGACTGCTATGCCTGTCTCCACTGCCAGAATCAGTGGGGTGATCACAGAGGTATAAGCCTCTATGCTTTGTGTTTGTAGCTACTGTAGATGGGGCTTCCCTCTGGCTGGCCAAACACCGGGTTAGGATTTACCAGTTTGTGAGCCAGGTGTGGCTGGCCGGGAGAAAGGCACGGTAGGTTGCGTATCACGGAGGGGGGTCCTTCGAGCTGTGTAGCCAGCCAGGGAGCTGGAGTGCCTGAAAATTGTGAAAGTTCCCAACCTACTGGGCAGAGTGCACCCGGACAATTTCCTCTACCTGTACTTTCTCCTGAGCAGTAAGCTCTGTGCAATCCTTGGCCCTTTAGTAGCCCTCTTGCTGTTAGGAAGTCTCTCAGACTGCCCGCCTTTCTTTTGTCCCCAAACAGCTGGATATGGATCCCTGCTTTCCACAAGCAGCTGGAATCTCAGTCTCACCAGGAATTCTGCCTGTCTTAGCTTTCCAACCCCCTAATCATGACAGTATCATGCAAGCACCATGAAATGTAGGTTTGTGCTCCCAGAGCAGATCTCTGGAGTTAGGTATTCAGCAGTTCCATGCCTCCACTCCCTCCCCACTCCGCTTCTCTCCCCCCCCCACTGATGACCTGGGTTGGGGGAAGGGCTTGGGTCCCGCCAGGCCACGGCTTTAGTATCTTACCCTGTTCCGTTAGGTTTATTCTTTTCTCCAGGTGTATGCAGTTTGGCGCAGCCCTCTTTCCTGTTGCTGTTTCAGGATTAGTCATATTAATTATATTTTCTTATTATATGCGGTTTTAGGAGGAAGCCTCTGTCTCACCTCTCATGGTGCCACCTTTAATCCTCTCTCCTCCACAAAATGTTTTAACAATCACTTGTAAATTCTCTTGAAACAAATGAGGACAGAAACTCTCAAAGAAACAGATGTTACAAAAGAGAACTAGTACTTTAGATTGCAGCCCTTCTTATAGATGGGTAGTGGACCCTAATTTTTGTTTTAATTTAAAGTTCCCTGCAATTCTGTACACATAGCAGAGTAGTAAGTTCTTGAGACCATCTCCACACACAGACACACTGAGGCAGCAACTATATGTAATGTAACTCACTCTGAAAACTCCCCTTAGACAGACAGAACAGATTCTTCCACAGCTAACAACATAAAGAAAAGGCCACATCAAGAAGAGTAAAGTGGGAAGAGACATGGTCAGGATACAAACCACCACCACCACCCTCAAACACAACAACTAACAGGAGGGAGCATGGCATGGAGGAGAAAAGCAAGGGGACCATGCCCCATATGGCCCTGGGGATCAACATTAGGAAGATGAACTCCCATAGTATCTACCTTTGAAAATCAGTGGGGCCTAGCTCAGAAGCTTTGAAAATCAGTGGGGTTTAACTTGGAACAGCCAGATGGTTGTGGAAGGCCAAGTCTCTGCTTTTGGAGGGCTGGCACACTCTTTCACCTGGTCTGAGACCCAACAAATCAGCAGCAGTTTGAAAAGCAACTGGGTTATACAAGAAGGAGATTTACTGATGAATTTTGGTACATGGGCCAGAGGGGCAGGGATCTGCGATCGCTTTCCCCAGGGGACGACGTGCTGGCTCAAAACATTTTTCTTGCCCTCCTTCACCCTAGCTAGTCAAACATTTGCAGAAGTCAGTACTGACTACTCTCCATCCATCATGCCAGCACCACTTGCCCTGCCTTGGCTTTCCCCTGTGGACATGCCCCATCCAACCACCTGCCCCAGTAGATGCCCTCCAAGTGATTCCTGCCCTGCCACACCCAGTGGACAGCCCTAGCCAGAGCAGCCAGCACCTTCCCAGAGTGACTCCAGCCCTGGGGAGGAGAGGAGCTATACCCACCCACCAGCATGCCTTTAGTAGGTACACCTAGGCTACTATGCCAGAAGCATATGATGCCCACCACTGCCAATAGTAGTCACAGCAGACGACTGCTGACAGACTAAGGGTTGACCCAGCCTACCAGCCCACTCACAGCTGTTACATCTGAACCTTTCATCAAGCAATGCTGGAAGCAAACCCTGACCAAGAGCACACTTACAGCACGCCTAGCCCAGCCACAACAGTAGGGTACATAAGAAAACCTGGAGCTCCTGGTTCTGGTGCCTGGCACAACAGAATACCCAGTACAAAAGGCCCCTATTTTAAGACCAGAAGACACAGTTGACCTACACAGAAACAAACATGGAGAATCAAAAAATGAGGAAGCAGAGTAATGTGTTCCAAATGAAAGACCAAGACAAAATGTCAGAAAAAGAGCTAAATGAGACAGACATAGCAATATACCTGATAAAGAGTTCAAAGTAATGGTCATAAAGGTACTCACTGGATTGGAGAGAAAAGAGCTTCAGTGAAGCTGAGTGCAAATTTCAATGAACATACAGGATATATATATATTTTTTTTTTTTAAAATAAGAGCTGAAGAATACTAGAACTGAAATGAAAAATATACTAGAGGGAATCAACAGAAGATCAGATGATGCAGAAGAATGGATCAACAAACTTGAAGACATGGCAATGGAAAGCAACAAAGCTGAACAGCAGAAAGGAAAAAAAGTTTTAAATGAGGAGTTAAGGGATCTCTATGACAACTTCAAGCGTAATAACATTCACATTATAGGGGTCCCAGAAGGAGAAGAGAGAAAGAAATAAAAAACCTAATTTGAAAAAAATGATAGCTGAAAACTTCCCTAACTTGGGTCCATCTCTGAAGCACAGAGAGCCTCAAACATGGTGATCCCAAGAAGGTCCAAGCCAAGACCAAAAACTGAAATGTCAAAAATTAAGTATTAAAAAAAGAATATTAAAAGAGAAGCAAATAATTATATAAAAGGGAAATATCAAAAAGCTATCACCTGCTTTTTCAATAGGAACGTTATATAGGCCAGAAGGGAGAGGCATGATATATTCAAAGTGCTGGAAGAAAAAACCCATAACCAAATATGCTCCCAGTACTGTTATCACTCATAATTAAAGACAGTTTTCCAGAAAACAAAAATTTAAGGAATTCATTACCACTGTTCCAGCCTTACAATAAATGTTAAATGTTTTCACTTCTTTAAGTGGAAAAAAAATAATAACTAGAAGTAAGAAAACTGTGAAAAGAAAAAATTTCATTGGTAAAGCAGCCATAGAGTAAAGGTAGTAGATCAATCACTTATTAAGCTAGTATGAAGATCAAAAGACAAAAGCATTATATACACAAATATAAATCAAGGTATACACAAAGTAAAAACATGTAAAATATGTCATCATATACATAAAACATGAAGGAGGGGAATAAAAAAATAATGCTTTTTAATACAGACTATTAATATAAATGGCTAGATACATAGGATGCAATATATAAACCTATGGTAAACATAAACCAAAGAAAGCACTATGACAAATACACAAAAAATAAAGAGAAAGGAATCAAACCATAACATTAAAGACAGTCATCAAATAACAAGGTAAGACAGCAAAGAAGGAAAAGAACTACAAAAATGATTAACAGTTGTTTTCATAACTAAAAATCGCATTAAGTACATATTTATCAGTGATTACTTTAAATGAAAATGAACTAAATAATCCAATTGAAAGTCATACAGAGACTAGATAAAAACACAAAACCCATCTATACGCTGCCTATAAGAGACTCACTTCAGACTCAAAGACACACAAACACTGAAAAAGATACTCCAAGCAAATGGGACTGAAAATAAATGCAGGGGTGGTAATACTAAATCAGGCCAAATAGATTTCAAAATTAAGACTATACAGGAGACAAAGAAGGGCATTACATAATGATAAAGGGATCAATCCATCAAGGAGATATATCAACTGTAAATATCTATGTACCCGACAGGGGAGCACCTAAGTATATAAAGCAAATATCAACACACATAAAAGTAGAAATTAACAGTAATACAACAACAGTATGGGACTTTTAACTCTTTGCTTACATCAATGAATAGCTTATTAAGGCAAAAAAAAATCAAAGGAAACCCTGGCTTTGAATGACACATTAGATCAGATAGACTTAAAAATAAAACATTTCATCCAAAATCAACAGGATATACGATCTTTTCAAATGCACATGGAACTGTCTCCAGGATGGATCACATATTAGGTCAAAAACCAAGTCTCAATAAACTTGAAAGATTGGTATTGTTATTAAGCATCTTACCTGACCACAACGGTATGAAACTAGAAATCAAACACAAGAGAAAAATTGAAAAAAAAAATACATGAAGGCTAAACAACATGCTACTAAACAACCAATGGATCAATGAGTTAAAGAGGAAGTCTTAAAGGATATTAAAAAACACATACAAGTAGGTAAGAATAAAGAGAAAACAACACATCAAAATCTGTGGGATGCAGCTGCAGCAGTGCTAAGCAGGAAATTTATACTGCTGAATGAATACACTTGAAAAGCTTATCACTTGGCATAATGTTATGAAGGTTCTTTCATACTGTAGCAGGTATCATAACTTTATTCCTTTTTATGGCTGAATGTCACTGTACCTATATACCACATGTTTTTTATCCATTCATTTGGATAGACACTGGGGTTGTTTCCACCTCTGGGGTATTATGAATAATGCCACTATGAATGTTGGAGTGCAAGTATCTATTTTGAGTCCCTGTTTTCAATTTTTTTTTTGGTATAAACCTAGGGATGGAATTTCTGTGTCACACAGCAATTCTGTATCTAATTTTTTGAGGAATCACCAAACTGTTTTCCACAGTAGCTGCACCATTTTACATCAACAGCAACGTTTGAAGTTCTAATTTATCCACATTCTCATCAACATTTGTTATTTTCCTTTTTTATCCTTTAATAATAGCCATCCTGGTATGTACAAAGTGGTATCTCATTGGGGTTTTGATTTTCATTTCTCTAATGACTAACATGGAGCATCTTTCATGTATTCATTGGCCAATTGGACAAATGCCTATTCAAGTCCATTACTCACTTTTAAATTACATTGCTTATTTTTGTTGTTATTGAGCTGTAGGAATTCACTGTATATTCTTGATATAAATCCATTACTAGATACACCACATGCAAATATTTTCTCCCATTCTGTGTATCATCTTTTCATGCTCTTGTCATGCCCTTCAGGCTAACACTTTTGAAGGACATAAACATATAAGACATATGTTATATGTAGAAAACCTAAGTAACACAAAAACATGAATTCTCACAAAATTACTATACAAATTAAATGTAATTTGAGTTAAAATCCCAACAATAAGGTTTGGTTAAAACTGAAAGTTCATAGGCAGAAAAAAGGTTTGAGAATGGCAGAGAATTAGTGATTATAAAGGTAAATACCTCTATATCAACACATAATATAAAACCATTATTTGTAAAACAGTACAGTGGTTGCTCCTTATCCAAGGTTTCAGTTTTTGTGATCTTGAACACCTACAGTCAACTGAGGTCCAGAAGATGATATTCCTTCTGACATTAATCATCAGAAGGTCAATAATAGCCTAATACTGTGTCTATGTAATTTATCTCACTTTATCTCATTGTTCAAATATTTTATCATCTCATGTAATCAGAAGAGGAAAAAGGGTGAGTAAAATGCAGTAAGATATTTTGGGAGAGAGAACATATTCATATAACTTTTATTATAGTATATTATTTGTTCTATTTTATTATTAGTTATTGCTTTAATCTCTTACTGTGCCTAATTTATGAATTAAACTTTATCATAGGTATGTGTGTATAGGTAAAACATAATATATAGGGCTTGGTATTATCCATGGTTTCAGGCATCCACTGGGGTCTTGGAATTTATCCCATGAAGATAAAGGAGGACGACTATATTGTTTTGACCTTAAGAATAAACTAATAGACCAAAATTTAAAAATGTATTAAATGATATGTAAGATTTCATATATGATAAAAGTAATATATTCAGAAGAAAATGGATTATATAATTAATAAAATGGCCTAGCACAACCGAGCATGTGGAAGAAAATAAAATTATAACATTACATCACATTATATACCAAAACACACTTCAGATGGATTAAAAATTTAAAGAAAATGTTAATATGAAAATCAAAGCTACTATACATACTATTAGGATAAGATACATCTTTTAACCAAAACAGGAAACTTAAAAGCTGTAAAAGTCACATAGTTGGTAATATTTAAAAACTTCCCCATTAGATGATTAAAGAAACTATAAACAAAATCTGTAAGAGTCAAGATATCATTTGGAAAAATATCTGTCACACAAATTACAGTTACAGACATTCAATTCAAAGATCTCTCATAAATAAGATAAAACAAATGAGCAAGGGATATGAATAGACAATCAGATAAAAGCAAATTCAAATAGGCAATGAACTTATAAAAAGGTGGTTCAAATTCAGTGGTATTAGAAAAAGACACTAAAGTAACAATGAGACAATAATGATCAAATTGGCAAAAAAAGAATAGTAAATAATCTACCAGGTAAAAGGTACTTTCTTACATTGCTGGTTATGATGTGATTTATAAGAAATATTTATTTTGGTCATTCAGATGACCAAAATATGTTTTTAAGATATATTTCATCTTCATCCACATATCCTAAAACCCTTCAGAGCAATAAAGGTAAAATGGGTGTCTTGTTCTTAATGGTGACTTCTGGCCACCCCAAGGGTGGGGGCCAGTTGTTAGGAAGACCAACCATGTATGTGATCAGAGGGTTGGAATTTTGAGTCCCAAACTCCCACCTGACCTCCACCCCAACCTTCAAGGAGGAGAGAGGGGATGGAGGTTGTTATCAATTACCAGTGGCCAATGACTTAATCATAACTATGGAGACTATGAAGCCTCCATAAAACCCAAGTGGAGGGCTTTTTGGTCCTTTTCCTTTTCGGGGACCTTCCATGCTTGGAGAATCAGAACACTGCCACATGTCAGTGAGCCAGGCCCCAAGCTACAGGAGGACAGAAGGTCCTTTGTTCAGGACTTTGCCCCATGCATCTCTTCATCAGGCTGTTGATTATATCCTTATCATATCTTTTAATAAACTGATAAATACAAGTCTTTCCCTGATTTTTGTGAGCTGCTCTAGCAAATTAATAGAACCTAAAGAGGAGGTTGTTAGAACTTCCAATCTATTGAGGGTTGGACAGAAGCATAGGCAATAACCAGGGGCTTAAGACTGGAGTCTGAAATGGAGGCTGAGGGAGTCTTATAGGACTGAGGCCTATGGAAGACAATGCTATCCGAAATAGACAGTGTCAGAATTGAGTTGAATTCTTGGGACACCCAGCTGGTGTCCAAACATTGCCCTCTACATAGGTTTGGGAATCCTATTTACTGGTATAAAAGAAAATTGCAGAAGCCTCTTCTGACAGTGGAGTATGCGCACACCCACTTACATTTTTCATTTAGGAGCACAAATAAAGGTATGAAAGGATTCAAAGGTTACTTCCACAGGATGATAGGAATAATGATTAGTAGTTTTTTTCTTTTAAATTCTTGACTTTTACCTTAAATGAAAAACTTTTTCTAATTTGAAAAATGTAGTTGAATAAAACTGGTTTTATATATATATATAATGTAATAAAATACTATATATATATATATATATATATATATATATATATATATATATTAACTAAAGGAAATGGAACAACAGAAAAGAGAAGAACACCGACCATATACAAATACTGAATAATTATGTTGTATATCTGAAATTAATAAACTGTCAATTAAACATCAAGGGGAAAAAAAGATGTTCAAGAAGACCATGGAGAGGTCCACGTGGCAATGAATTAAGATTTCCTGCCAGGAACTAGCCCCACATGAGGGACTCACCTTGGTAATAATATCCTTAGCACCAGATGAGCCTTTAGATGGATGCAACCCTGGCCAAAATCTTTACTACCACCTCATGAGAGATTTCAAGACAGAACCACTCTAACTAAGCTGCTTCTGAATTCGTGACCTACAGAAACTGTGAGATAATATTTATTTTTTTAAAAAAAAGGTAAATCAAATAAAACTTATTATTCATGCTTGAACACACACACACACACACACACACACACACACACACTCTCTGTCTCTGTCTCTCTCTCTCTCTCTCTCCCCCAACCCATGGAATTGAGAGGGAATCAAAAACAACTCCATCCACATCACAATTCTGCCTAGGCTGACCCTTGCCTTCTCTCTCAAGCCAACACATGCATGCACCACCTTCAGCATTCCTAACTTTTAAACTATATCTAGGCAAATAACACCCATGGGGATGCCACCAACCTGACTTGTCAATAGCTTCACGTGGTTCTACAATGAACTGCAGAGAGGCTTCTTTTTTCCTTGAAGAAACTGGAACTGATTTTGGATGTGATTTCTGGCACTGAGTCTAAAAGAGATACAACATTAGATCTACTCTATTACATTACCAATCCTGATTAAACACATTTGCTTTTAAATTGGAAAAATGAACATTTTTATAAATCTAGACCAGCTGCTAGAGTTGTATACATAAATAATTACTTTGGAAAACAATTTGGCATTATCTAGTCAAGTTGAAATTTCATATAACCTGTCCTAGAAATAGTGCTGCTCTGAAAGGCCAAAACCTATTTGGCAGAATATTTAATAAATAAATAAATAAATAAGGGTATAGTCATATAACATATCATATATACAACAGTGAAATGAATAAATGGTTGTTTTAAGTGCTGTAATTGTTATATTATAAATGATTGTTAACCCAAACAAAAGGAAGCTGCATAAGTATATAATAACCCCATTTAAGTAAAGTTCAAAACACATGCAAAAACATGTAAAACAATACATAAATAATATTCAGAGATACACTCTATGCATGAAGAGCTACTGTAGTAGGCCTGTTACTTAAAGAGCCTGCTTACAAGGTTAGCACTTGTTTGGCATCTGGGGACTTGTTTTCAGAATGTTTCCTCTACCACCAGCTAAAAAGGTCGTGCCTGCTATGCCTGCTTTCCTAGACTATTTGCAGAAACAATGTAATTTATAGTGCATACCTACTTCCTTTTTCCTTCAGAGAATTTAAGAATTTTGTGGGTGGAGGGTGCCTATGTAACCAGCCCCTAATAAGAATAGGCCAAGTCTCAAAAGGCTTCTTTGGACCAAAAAACTACACGTCTTACTGCACTTGACTGCTCGAGGCAACAAGGGCACACTCTGGTGTAACCCCTCTGGGAAGCATAGGAAACCTGACATGGACTCCTCCAGATTCTGCCTGATACATCTTTTTCCTCCACTGATCTAGCTGTGCATCCTGACTATATGGCTGTAACAAACCTCAGTCAAGAAAACAACTACATGATGAGTCTCATGAGTCCTTCTAGTGACAGACCCAGCAAGTGGATGGCAGTGGGACCTGTCACAAGCAGTGAAGAAATGTTGACACAAATATCAGCACACACCTACATGGTAGAACTATAAAGTAAAGGATGGGAATGAAGAACATGGAATTCAATATAGTGGTTACCTTGGTGCAAGGAGGAGAGGCAGAAGAATAGGATTAGAAGGGAGCACAGAAATGCTTCAAAGGTACTGGTATTTCTTGCACTGAGGGACAGGTAGATATGGTGGGTTTTTTCACATTATTTTTAATACCTTATATTTACACATATTCTGTTTTATAAATCTGAAATGTATCAAGTCATAAATTTTAAAAACCTAGAAAAAGGAAATCTCATTCATACATTGTGGGTAGGAAAGAAAACTGGTAAACCATTTTGCAGAAAAATTTGACAATATTTAACAATTTCACTTCAAATGTGCATATCCTAGAGAAATTCAGTTACAACACGTGCACAAGGAGGCATGAACAAATAGATGTTCACTACATGACTGTAATAATGAATAGATGGAAGTAGTCTAAAAATTTATCAATAGGAAATATGTAAATAATGGAGCCACTGCACTGCTGTTCAGTGGATACACTACAAAACTCAATCACATAAAGAACAAAAACAAGTTTTCATTACACTCTGCTCCCTCTTGAAACCTGATAAATGATTTTTTAAAATGTATCCCAGAAGGATAAAAAGAAAAAGGAGATGAAAGATATCTACAATTTTTTTAATTGGAGAGGAGATCATTTCTCAAAGCAACAAATTAGCCAGAAAGAATACCAACATGCATCAACATGCTAGTGATGGAGAAAGCCCAGAAGAAGAGAAGTTTATGTTTATGGAGAAACCATATATCAGTAATTCGAGGTACAAGGCACCTCTAAAAGAGGGGGCCCAGCTGAGGCTTACAAATAGAAAAAGTTATTAGAAGTATCTACAGGAAGTAGTAAGAGTCACAGAGCCCCTCTTCTTCCAACCCTAACAAAAGATTAGATGTTTACTCTCTGGAGTTTCAGAATCAAAGAGACTGAACAAAGTAGCATGAGACAAAGCTGAAGGTAAGAGCAATACATTAAAAAGAGGGACATGAAGTGGAAGTATTCAAACTGCACCTTCTCCTTTGCCCCATCTGGCTAAGAATATCTGTATTCTGACTCAGACTGCCAAGCAGAACAAAATATTTGTCAGTAAAAGAAAGCCACGAAAACAAATCTGCAGATATTAACACTGACATCAGTGACATGGCCCAGACAGATCAAGACAGATCATACCACAATGAAATCTACCAATGTACAAATTTTACTTTGCAAAAAAACTTGCAATCACTTTTAGTTTCCCACTCTTAAACATGTGGAGAAAGCTAAGGATACTGGACATTTGACAAAAGGCTCTAGTGTACACAGAAATGAGCAAAGGGTTAGAGGAACCTAACATCAAGAAGTATTATGAAATTTCAGATCACTAAAGACAGATGACAAAATCATAAAAGCTCCCAAAGATGAAAAAAACAGTCACATACAAAGGATCAAGGAATCAGAATGTTATTTTTAATAACATCACAAGAAGCTAAAATAGAGCATGCTCTTAAAAATCTGAGGGAAAATAATTTCTACACTAGAATTCTGTACCCATCCTAATTACCGATCAGGAAGGTTTTCTATCATAGTATTTTCAAACATTTAAGATCTTAAATTCTCAGGAAGCTACTAAAGAATAAGCCCCACCAAAAAATAGAGACAGCAAGGAAAAGGAAGATTTGAGATCCAAGAAAAATGAGTTGCAATACAGGAGAAGAGAGGGGACTTCCCTGGATAATAAAGGGAAATCATATGGCAACACCTATGTGATGGGCCTAAGGATAGACAGGAACAAAAATCAAAGAGTAGAAAGATCTAAGGAAAAATGTCTCCAGGAAAAAAGTCTGAAAATAATAAATTACTTGGTGTGTCTAAATACACTGAGAAGACAATTATAATTTTGTCACAGAAACTGCTAATAAATTAATCATAGATGCACAGAAAATCAACAAATGGAAAAACTAAGAATTAAATCAAGAGAAAACTTAAAGACAAGAAAATGGTTCAACAAACTGCAGTACATCTATACCATGAAATACCACCCAGCAAAGAAATAATTACTGACACACACAAAAACTTAAATGAATGAATCTCTAAGGATTATCCTAAGTGAAAAAGCCAATTACAAAAAATTATATACTGTTTGACTCCATTTAAACAACACTCTTAAAATAACTAAATTGAAGAAATGGAGACTAGATTAGAGGTGTCAGGATTGAGAAGGGGGTGAGGGGAAAAGAAAAGTGTTACTATAAAAGGACAAATGGGATCCTGCAGTGATAGAACTGCTCTGTATCAATATCAATATCCTGGTTGTGATACTGTACTACATTTTAGCAAGATTACCTTTAGAGAAAACTAGGTAAATGATAATGGTCTTGCACTCTATTATAGCTGCTTGAAATCTGTAATGATCTCAAAACAAAAAGCATGAATTTAAAAAAAAGTAGAGGCTCCCATTAATATCTTTCTATAAAGTAGGTTCTCCTTTTCTCCTTTTAGGCAGATTGAATTGAAACAATCAGATCCTCATTCTCTCAAGAATTGAGCTGGGTCAGTCCGAGATGAAATTTTAGTAAGACTCATTCCACCTGTAGTCCACCCTGTTCTTTAAAAATGAGCTCTCCTGTGTTAACTGACAACCTGATGAGTCTCCTTAGCCCTTAAAGATTGTGAGATAATTCAGTTTAGCCCTTTGGCAGCCTCTGCTTTACTTTTTTTGGCCTCTTCCCAAGACTGCTTCAAAATATGTCATGTGACTGTTTGTGATGGGCCCCTTTCCTGCAGAAGGACAGCAGGACTTTGTCTTAGCATAGTAGACTATGTATTTCATTCACCTTTCTGGCTCAGAGCTCTGAACCACCCCAGAACTTACACAAGTGCTATCCTTCTGAGGAACCTCTGGATTCCAATTTGTCATGCCATCCCTGCACAGCTGAGAAAATCTCTGCTTTCCAACAGCAGACACCCTATGTTTTTGCCTAATATTAGCAAATACTCCCAGGGAAGAAAATTAACAAATGTCAACTCATCTTCTGGGGATTATCTCTTTGGAATTTTAGTTCACCTAGCCCTTATTGCTTCCACAGTAACCCATGCCTCTACAAATATGATTGGTTTCCATTTTACTCCTTTTTTTATTAGCTGTTACAGCAGGAGCGTTGGCCTGCTATAATCTTGTTACATCCTACCTAGAAGTAGACCTTCAGAATAAACTTGATACCAAAGGCCTTTAGAACATTTTGAGGAAAAAAAGATAGTATTGGTCATGAGCATAGACACAAACATCTTAAATATTAGCAAACCACATCAAAACAGTTAATACTTTCTGACCAAGTCAAGTTTATCCCAGGAAAGCTGACTTAACTTTTAAGAAATCTGTACTGATAGAAATCTCTATCTATAATTTATGACATTAAAGGTCTCTCAATTCTGAAAGAAAGTGATCTGTCTTCATTCCTTGGAAAAGGCTATATATTTAATTATTTGTTTTTACAAGTTTCTAAAATGTTATTTCTAGTAATATATCATTTTTCTCTCCAATTAGTATTGTGTTTTTGAATAATTTTTTCTCATTAGCTTCAAAAACTTTATTGGGAAGTTTGCTACCCTCTTAGGATATATAATCACTAAAAGATTGATTCTCCTATATAATAGTAGGTTGCCTTCAGTTTCCACAAAATAACCAAATGTGTGAGGCTCGATTATTCAATAATTGCCCTCTTTCCTAAAAGCCTAATTTAAGTATTATTTTAAAAGTGAAAAATGATTATTATAACTTGCATATTCTAATCCCAGCCCTCTAATTTCAAACAAATCAAACATATCAAATTTTTCACAAAATACTTCCAAATGTTATAGAAAAATCAGTGGGAATATATGACTCCACTTTAAGAATAAGACAACTTAACTAAAATGTACCTAACTATAATGTGTATTGTTTCACTCATTAAAATATTACACCTGTACCAGTTCTCCGTTTTTACTTACCTCTTTGCTTGGTGACTGAATAGACATGTCTTCTTTTTTAGGTGTTGAATACAGCACTGACTTTGTAGAATTTGTGCAATAATCATCAGCAAGACCTAAAAAAGCAAAATTTTTTTAAATGGTATGTGATATAAAATCTTTTGGGTACAGTTAAAAGAAGTTCTACATGATATGTGAAGAAGTTTGTTGACTTTTTAAACACAATTAGTTTAAATGAAGTAGAGACATCTAATCATTATTCAAATGTTCCTAGAAGACATCAGGAATTAATAAAGACAAACAAGAAGAAATATGTACCAACTCTTCTTTCAGAGTTTATATAGAAGAGATACTTCTCCACTACCTCTGTTCATTTCTTTAGTTGGTCTATTCTTAGTCCAATAACGTCTGATGCTGACCAGTACTTCAAAAAGTTTTTGCCAAATTCACCATTCCTTTAGAGAGGGGTGCAAATCACCAAACATTATCTCAAGCTCCAGTGATCCCAAGAATCCTACACATTTATTCCCATTACATGAAATATTTTCTCTTGGGTATGATAATTACTTACAGACTTTGAGACTATAGGAATCTAGTGTGAACTAAAGGAATGACAAATTTTTTGCAAGTATTATCCTCAGTGTACCAGAAAGTACATGCAGGTTGTAAATGTACTCAAAATTCCTGGGAAAATACTTCACATTTAAATGTTAGAACATATTTGTTGAATTTGATACTAATGAACATGAAAAATTTATATTTTCATCCATCCCAACCCTCAAAGTCCATCTAGAAATGAAAATTCCTGGGAAAGTATTTCATATTTAAATGCTAGAACATATTTGCTGAATTTGATACTAATGAATATGAAAAATTTAATTTTCATCCATCCCAACCCTCAAAGTCCATCTAGAAATGAAGACTTACTTTTTTCTTCAAAACAGTCTTGTAAAATTTCCAGTATGTTCTGGCCTTGTTTTGTACTAATGTTAGGTGTCCTAATAAGAGGGAAATAAGGAAAATGTTAACCTATCATTTCCAGAAGATACTTGCTACTTGAGTTGTCATCTACTTCAAAAATTCCATACCACCTTATTAAAAAAATGTCAATTTACTTAATGGGAAAAATACCACCTTGACTATCTGAAGAAAAAACAAGTACTCAAGAGTCCCAATGATCCCAGATAAGTAAATAGAGTAGCATGTCACTTTATACACTAACAATTAAATTCCTTGATTGAATAGCCACTCTAAAACTGTTTTAGACTACTGCTGTATATAAACAAGAAACATAAATTTTTCTGAACAAATTCAATCAGTCTTGAAATGCTTCTTTAATGTATAAAGACTCTATGGTCACAAATCCTAATACCTCCAAATAGTCTTCACTACAAGTTCTCAAATGTACTTTTGATTTAATGGCATTAATCTTAACAGCAACTTATGAATCAGTATAAAATTTATATTTAAAAATTGTATTGAGGTAACTATAGATTCACATACAGTTGCAAAAAAATAAAACAGAAGAGATCCCTTATTCATTTTATCTAATTTTCCTCAATGGGAACATTTTACAAAACTATAGTATACTATCACAACCAGGACACTAATATTGATACAATCCATCAATCTTTTTCAGATGTTTCCAGTTCTACATGTATTCATTTGTGTATTTACTTTTGTGTATATTTAGCTCTATGAAATATATCACATCTATATGTTTTGATATCACTGTACTCAAGGTATTCAACAGTTCCAACACCACAAATATCCTTCTATTCCCCTTTTATAAACACATCCACTGTTTCTTCTAGCACCACCAAATAAGTTGCATCTTTCTAGCATTACCATTCAATTGATTCTACAGAGTGCTTTCACCATGGCTGTCAGTCAGAACTGAGATTGCCTCTTCCTGGTCTATCATTTATCAGGGGAATATTTTTTCTCACTGCCACTAAGTCATTACACTGTTTGCATTAATATTTCTGTTAATATAAAAAAACTAAGATGACTACTCTTAGTGGGCATAGAAACCATTATTCTAGTCAGAGGTAATAGTTTTTCCTTTCTTCACTTAAAAATTCCACTTTCTGGAGATGGAAATGAAAATAATTTTATAAGCTTAAGTATATAAACACCTGGAAGGCCGACAAAATCTTCTCCTGTAGTCATTCTTGAGATGATCCTGAAAGAAAAGTAAATCATTAATTTGATGAAAATTTAAATTCTTCATTTACTCATTTATGAAGTATTTGCTAATTGCCTATTATAATACTATAAAGAAGAATTATTCTAGATCAAGTGAAAGAGAACTTGCCTTGTATCTACTGTTTCCAAACCTTTGATTTTATTATT
This sequence comes from Manis javanica, assembly GCF_040802235.1. Lineage (NCBI taxonomy): Eukaryota > Metazoa > Chordata > Mammalia > Pholidota > Manidae > Manis > Manis javanica. The sequence continues at coordinate 119,456,748 of NC_133160.1, read as the reverse complement.
TCCTCACCCTGGGATTTATTCTATCTTTTTCCTCTACCTCCCCCCATACCTTTTTCATCATCAAAACCCTAACTATCTGGGTTTTCCATAATTCAAGTTGGTTGACTAACAGCACTTACTTATCTCCTTTCCCTGCAGGGAGATCCCTCTAAATAATAGTAAAGAACAAAAAATTGCATGAAACAACAATGAAAAAGAAAATGGAAGAGAGGCCTATCAGTGGACAAACAAATGTAATAAATTTCTGGAAGATGAAAAGCAAATGAACTGTGATAACAACTGGTAAAAAAGAATAAAAACAACAGCAGCCTAAAGTAAGCTCAGAGGACACTGTCCTTGATAAGGAGTGAAGCTGATCTGACCAGGAGAAAGTTGTAACTGTGCAGAACTAGAAAACTTTAGATCTGAAAGAGGAAAAGAGTAATAAAGGGAATAAAAAAGAGCAATTGAAAGAAAACCCACATATGGAAGAGTAGGTCCCCACTTCCTCTATTCCCATTAAATAAAGAGCTCAAAAACAATATTCTATTGTTTCAGTCTTAAATATCACCAGCATCTCTTTGGATCACACCAGACATTTAAAAACATATTAAGAGAAGGAAAAATCAAGATATAATTTTTAAAAATGGAAAAGTAAAATGCCCAAGAGGAGACTAGTATCAGGGATGATACAGAAAACTTCCAAAAAAAAAAGAAAATTCTAAAAATTTAGTACCTTCAAGAGATATCTGAGATAATACTAGACTCATAAAACAAAAATGGTATACTATAAACACTGAACAAAGAGAAAGAAAAACTCTTAATGAAAAACACGATTGCCTAAAATAAAATATGTAATAATCATGAAAAACCTATGGATATTGGAAGTGGTGGGGTGGGGTGCAGGGGACACAGGACAGAACAAAGGGCAAATAGGAAATGAAAATGGAAGAAAGAATAAGACAAAGACCCAAAAATCAGCAAGTTCAACTTCTGATGAAAAGTTATTCCAGACAAAACAAGAGAAAGGGAAGAGATACACTCTTAAGAAATATACAGTCCAAGATCACAGGAAGATGGTGGCGTGAGTAGTTCAGTGGAAATCTTCTCCCCAAAACATATATATTTATGAAAATACAATAAATACAACTATTCCTAAAAGAGACACCAGTGGATGTAGTACAACAGCCAGGATACATCTATATCTGTGAGAACTCAACATCACACAAAAGGGGTAAGATACAAGACATGGCCAGGTGGAACCCAAACGCTCCCCCACCCCAGAACCCGGTGGGAGGAAAGGAGTCGGAATGGGGAGGAGTGAAAGCCCAGGACTGCTAAACAATCAGCTCTAGAAATCCACACCCAGAGAGCAGACACAAGGTGCACGGGGTGCTGGATATTAGAGAAACGGAAAAGCAAAACCTATGGGCAGGTCCCGGCAACAGGCGCCCCTGAGACAAAAGAAAAGTGAGTGCTTTCTGCAAGTCTTAAGGAGACAGGGACCCCATAGCTAGACGAAGTCGTCCCGGCACACTTAGCCAGCAGCTGGGAATCCCGGGAAACCTTAGTTGCCCTAAACCCCAGGGAGGGAGTGCAGCTCTGAAGCCCCTCACGACACTAAGCAGCCTGCCAGTCGTTCCTCTAACCGGTGCAGACTCCGACACACCAGCCCAGTAGAGGGAGAGTGGCAGCCCGTGCCAGGGGCGGTGGCGCTGGAAAGGACCAGGAGCGGATCACGTGCACCTACGGCACCAGAGGGGACCAGGAGAGGCTTGTGCGAACCTGCAGTGGCGGCAACCGAACAGCCTGGGTGCGGCTCACGCACACTGGCGGCAGTGGAGCCAGAGGAGTATGAGAGAGATCCGCATGGGAGAGCCCCGCGCGCACCTGCAGTGGAGCCAGAGGGAGCAGGTGCGCTCCCAGCAGCCGACCGGAATCCCAGCCCAACGCACAGCCGCCCAGGCCAGACCCAAAGGCCACTGCTGGCACACAGCTGCCCAGCAGGTGTGCCACTATCAGGGAGGAGCGGACCTGGCGTGCCTGCCACTCCCCACAGGGCTCCGCACAACTCTGAAGGAGACCCTGCCCACAGCAGCTAAGGGGATTAATCCGGTGGCTGCTCAGGGAGTGCGGATAACAGACACAGGCAGCGGAGAAGGGCAAGGCATCCCCAGGAAGCAGGAAAGGACTTTCGTCTCCCAACTGACACACCCGCAACCTGCCAACAGCCACCGCTATCACCATGAAAAGGCAAAAAAATTTAGTCCAGTCCAAGATAGTTCAGACAACACCTGAGAGAGTATCTGCAGAGACAGACCTAACCAGTCTCCCTGAAAAAGAATTCAAAATAAAAATCATAAACATGCTGACAGAGCTGCAGAGAAATATGCAAGAGCTAAGCAATGACGTCCGAAGGGTGATTACAGACGTCTGGAGGGAGATCACAGAACTAAAACAAACTCTGGAAGGCTTTATAAGCAGAATGGATAAGATGCAAGAGGCCACTGATGGAATAGAAACCAGAAAACAGGAACGCATAGAAGCTGACACAGAGAGAGATAAGAGGATCTCCAGGAATGAAACAGTATTAAGAGAACTGCGTAACCAATCCAAAAGGAACAATATCTGCATTATAGGGGTACCAGAAGAAGAACAGAGAGAGAAAGGGATAGAAAGTGTCTTTGAAGAAATGATTTCTGAGAACTTCCCCAAACTGTGGAAGGAAATAGTTGCTCAGACTACAGAAGCACACAGAACTCCTGAGAGATTGGCCCCAAAGAGGACAACATCAAGACACATAATAATTAAAAAGGCAAAGATCAAGAACAAGGACAGAGTATTAAAGGCAGCCAGAGAGAGAAAAAAGGTCACCTACAAAAGAAAACCCAGCAGGCTATCATCAGACTTCTCAACAGAAACCTTGGAGGCCAGAAGAGAATGGTATGATATATTTAATGCATTGAAATAGAAGGGCCTTGAACCAAGAATACTGTATCCAGCACAATTATCATTTAAATATGCAGGAAGGATTAAACAATTCCCAGACAAGCAAAAGTTGAGGGATTTTGCCTCCCACAAACCACCTCTACAGGGTACCTTTGAGGGACTACACTAGATGGGAGCACTCCAAAAAGAGCACAGAACAAAACACCCAACATATGAAGAATGGAGGAGGAGGAATAAGAAGGAAGAGAAATTATCATCAGACTGTGTTTATAATAGCTCAATAAGCAAGTTAAGTTAGACAATAAGGTAGTAAACAAGCTAATCTTGAACCTTTGGTAACCATGAATCTAAAGGCTGCAATGGCAATAAGTACATATCTTTCAATAATCACCCTAAATTTAAATGGACTGAATGCACCAATCAAAAGACACAGAGTAATAGAATGGATAAAAAAGCAACACCCATCTACATGCTGCTTACAAGAGACTCACCTCAAACCCAAAGACATGCACAGATTAAAAGCCAAGGGATGGAAAAAGATATTTCATGCAAACAACAGAGAGAAAAAAGCAGGTGTTACAATACTAGTATCAGACAAAATACACTTCAAAATAAAGAAAGTAACAAGAGATAAAGAAGGACATTACATAATGACAAAGGGCTCAGTCCAACAAGAGGATATAACTATTATAAACATATATGCACCCAATACAGGAGCACCAATATATGTGAAACAAATACTAACAGAATTAAAGAAGGAAACAGAATGCAATGCATTCATTTTGGGAGACTTTAACACACAACTTACTCCAAAGGAGAGATCCATCAGACAGAAAACAAGTAAGGACACAGAGGCACTGAACAACATACTAGAACAGATGGACCTAATAGACATCTATAGAACTCTACATCCAAAAGCAACAGGATACACATTCTTCTTAAGTGCACATAGAATGTTCTCCAGAATAGACCACATACTAGGCCACAAAAAGAGCCTCAGTAAATTCCAAAACATTGAAATTCTACCAACAAACTTTTCAGACCACAAAGGTATAAAATTAGAAATAAATTGTACAAAGAAAGCAAAAAGGCTCACAAACACATAGAGGCTTAACAACATGCTCCTAAATAATCAATGGATCAACGACCAAGTTAAATGGAGATCCAGCATTATAGGGAAACAAATGACAACAACAACACAAAGCCCCAACCTCTGTGAGGCATAGCAAAAGCAGTCTTAAGAGGAAAGTATATAGCAATCCAGGCATATTTAAAGAAGGAAGAACAATACCAAATGAATGGTCTAATGTCACAATTATCGAAATTGGAAAAAGAAGAACAAATGATGCCTAGGGTCAGCAGATGGAGGGACATAATAAAGATCAGAGAAGAAATAAATAAAATTGAGAAGAATAAAACAATAGAAAAAATCAATAAAACCAAGAGCTGATTCCTTGAAAAATAAACAAAATAGATAAGCCTCTAGCCAGACTTATTAAAAGAAAAAGAGAGTCAACACACATCAACAAAATCAGAAATGAGAAAGGAAAAATCACAACGGACCCACAGAAATACAAAGAATTATTAGAGAATACTATGAAAACCTACATGCCAACAAGCTGGAAAACCTAGGAGAAATGAACAACTTCCTAGAAAAATACAACCTTCCAGAAATCGCGCATTTTTCCCCTTTTTTTTTTCTCTTTTTGGCGAGTGCTTTTTGGAAGCCTTAAAGGGACAGGGACCCTGGTGCTAGGGAGGCAGGGCGGCGGGACTGGTGAGCAGGTGCCTGGGACCGGCGCCTGAGGACAAAGAATATCGCGCGTTTTTCCCTGCAGGACCAGTGGATGGGTGCTTTTTGGAAGCCTTGAAGGGATAGGGACCCTGGTGCTAGGGAGGCAGGGCAGCAGGACCACTGAGCGGGTCCCTGTGACCGGGGCCTGAGGACAAAAAAAAAAAAAAAAAAAAATTGCGTGTTTTTTCCTTTTTTTTTTTTTTCTGTTCCCTCTCTCATTGTTGCTGTTGTTGTTTTGGTTTGGAGAGTGCTTTTTGGAAGTCTTAAAGGGGCAGGACAGGTCACTTAGACCAGAGGCAGGGAATCTGGGGATCTCTGGGCACCCTAACACCCTGGGCAGCAGGGAGCACAGAGGCCCCTTACAGAGATAAATAGCCTCACAGCCACTCCCCTTCCAATGGGGCTCCACCATTTTGGAGAGGCAGCCCCCAGCCAGGCCACGCCCACAGCAAAAGCGGAGATAAAACCCATAGCAACTGGGTAGGAAGCAGAAGCCCTGTCTGCACACAGCTGCCCAGCACAAGCCACTAGAGGTCGCTATTCTCCCAGGTGAGGAAGGCCACAAACCAACAAGAAGGGAAGCTCTTCCAGCAGTCACTTGTACCAGCTCTGCACAATATCTCTATCACCATGAAAAGGCAAAACTACAGGCCGACAAAGATCACAGAGACAACACCTGAGAAGGAGACAGACCTAACCAGTCCTCCTGAAAAAGAATTCAAAATAAAAATCATAAACATGCTGACAGAGATGCAGAGAAAAATGCAAGAGCAATGGGATGAGATGCAGAGAAAAATGCAAGAATAGTGGGATGAAGTCCGGAGAGAGATCACAGATGTCAGGAAGGAGATCACAGAAGTGAAACAATCCCTGGAAGGATTTATAAGCAGAATGGATAAGATGCAAGAGGCCATTGAAGGAATAGAAGCCAGAGAACAGGAACGTATAGAAGCTGACATAGAGAGAGATAAAAGGATCTCCAGGAATGAAACAACACTAAGAGAACTATGTGACCAAGACAAAAGGAATAATATTCGTATTATAGGGATACCAGAAGAAGAAGAAACAGGAAAAGGGATAGAAAGTCTCTTTGAAGAAATAATTGCTGAAAACTTCCCCAAACAGGGGGAGTAAATAATCGAACAGACCATGGAATTACACAGAACCCCCAACAGAAAGGATCCAAGGAGAACAACACCAAGACACATAGTAATTAAAATGGCAAGGATCAAGGACAAGGAAAGAGTTTTAAAGGCAGCTAGAGAGAAAAGGTCACCTATAAAGGAAAACCCATCAGGCTAACATCAGACTTCTCGACAGAAACCCTACAGGCCAGAAGAGAATGGCATGATATACTTAATGCAATGAAACAGAAGGGCCTTGAACCAAGGATACTGTATCCAGCACGACTATCATTTAAAGATGATGGCGGGATTAAACAATTCCCAGACACGCAAAAGCTGAGGGAATTTGCTTCCCACAAACCACCTCTACAGGGCATCCTACAGGGACTGCTCTAGATGGGAGCACCCCTAAAAAGAGCAGAGAACAAAACACACAACATATGAAGAATGGAGGAGGAGGAATAAGAAGGGAGAGAAGAAAAGAATCTCCAGGCAGTGTATATAACAGCTCAATAAGCGAGCTAAGTTAGGCAGTAAGATACTAAAGAAGATAACCTTGAACCTTTGGTAACCACGAATCTAAAGCCTGCAATGGCAATAAGTACATATCTCTCAATAGTCACCCTAAATGTAAATGGACTTAATGCACCAATCAAAAGACATAGAGTAATAGAATGGATAAAAAAGCAAGACCCATCTATATGCTGGTTACAAGAAACTCACCTTAAACCCAAAGATAAGCATAGACTAAAAGTCAAGGGATGGAAAAACATATTTCAGGCAAACAACAGTGAGAAGAAAGCAGGGGTTGCAGTACTAATATCAGACAAAATAGACCTCAAAACAAAGAAAGTAACAAGAGATAAAGAAGGATACTACATAATGATAAAGGGCTCAGTCCAACAAGAGGATATAACCATTCTAAATATATATGCACCCAATACAGGAGCACCAGCATATGTGAAGCAAATACTAACAGAACTAAAGAGGGAAATAGACTGCAATGCATTCATTGTAGGAGACTTCAACACACCACTCACCCCAAAGGATAGATCCACCGGGCAGAAAATAAGTAAAGACACACAGGCACTGAACAACACACTAGAACAGATGGAACTAATAGACATCTATAGAACTCTACATCCAAAAGCAACAGGATATACATTCTTCTCAAGTGCACATGGAACATTCTCCAGAATAGACCACATACTAGGCCACAAAAAGAGCCTCAGTAAATTCCAAAATATTGAAATTCTACCAACCAATTTTTCAGACCACAAAGGTATGAAAGTAGAAATAAATTCTACAAAGAAAACAAAAAGGCTCACAAACACATGGAGCCTTAACAACATGCTACTAAATAATCAATGGATCAATGAACAAATCAAAATAGAGATCAAGGAATATATAGAAACAAATGACAACAACAACACTAAGCCCCAACTTCTGTGGGATGCAGTGAAAGCAGTCTTAAGAGGAATATAGCAATCCAGGCACACTTGAAGAAGGAAGAACAATCCCAAATGAATAGTCTAACATCACAATTATTAAAACTGGAAAAAGAATAACAAAGGAGGCCTAAAGTCAGCAGAAGGAGGGACATAATAAAGATTAGAGAAGAAATAAACAAAATTGAGAAGAATAAAACAACAGCAAAAATCAACGAAACCAAGAGCTGGTTCTTTGAGAAAATAAACAAAAGAGATAAGCCTCTAGCCCAACTTATTAAGAGAAAAAGAGAATCAACACAAATCAACATAATCAGAAATGAGAATGGAAAAATCACGACAGACCCTACAGAAATACAAAGAATTATTAAACACTACTATGAAAACCTATATGCCAACAAGCTGGAAAACCTAGAAGAAATGGACAACTTCCTAGAAAAATACAACCTCCCAAGACTGACCAAGGAAGAAACACAAAAGTTAAACAAACAAATTACGAGCAAAGAAATTGAAACGGTAATCAAAAAACTACCCAAGAACAAAACCCCGGGGCCGGACGGATTTACCTGGGAATTTTATCAGACACACAGAGAAGACATAATACCCATTCTCCTTAAAGTGTTCCACAAAATAGAAGAAGAGGGAATACTCCCAAACACATTCTATGAGGCCAACATCACCCTAATACCAAAACCAGGCAAAGACCCCACCAAAAAAGAAAATTACAGACCAATATCCCTGATGAATGTAGATGCAACAATACTCAATAAAATATTAGCAAACAGAATTCAACAGTATATCAAAAGGATCATACACCATGACCAAGTGGGGTTTATCCCAGGGATGCAAGGATGGTACAACATTCGAAAATCCATCAACATCATCCACCACATCAACAAAAAGAAAGACAAAAACCACATGATCATCTCCATAGATGCTGAAAAAGCATTTGACAAAATTCAACATCCATTCATGATAAAAACTCTCAGCAAAATGGGAATAGAGGGCAAGTACCTCAACATAATAAAGGCCATATATGATTAACCCACAGACAGCATTATACTGAACAGCGAGAAGCTGAAAGCATTTCCTCTGAGATCGGGAACCAGACAGGGATGCCCACTCTCCCCACTGTTATTTAACATAGTACTGGAGGTCCTAGCCACGGCAATCAGACAAAACAAAGAAATACAAGGAATCCAGATTGGTAAAGAAGAAGTCAAACTGTCACTATTTGCAGATGATATGATACTGTACATAAAAAACCCTAAAGACTCCACTCCAAAACTACTAGAACTGATATCGGAATACAGCAAAGTTGCAGGATACAAAATTAACACACAGAAATCTGTAGCTTTCCTATACACTAACAACGAATCAATAGAAAGAGAAATCAGGAAAACAATTCCATTCACCATTGCATCAAAAAGAATAAAATACCTAGGAATAAACCTAACCAAAGAAGTGAAAGACTTATACTCTGAAAACTACAAGTCACTCTTAAGAGAAATTAAAGGGGACACTAATAAATGGAAACTCATCCCATGCTCATGGCTAGGAAGAATTAATATCGTCAAAATGGCCATCCTGCCCAAAGCAATATACAGATTTGATGCAATCCCTCTCAAATTACCAGCAACATTCTTCAATGAATTGGAACAAAAAATTCAAAAATTCATATGGAAACACCAAAGACCCCGAATAGCCAAAGCAATCCTGAAAAAGAAGAATAAAGTAGGGGGGATCTCACTCCCCAACTTCAAGCTCTACTACAAAGCCATAGTAATCAAGACAATTTGGTACTGGCACACGAACAGAGCCACAGAGCAGTGGAACAGATTAGAGACCCCAGAAATTAACCCAAACATATATGGTCAATTAATATTTGATAAAGGAGCCATGGACATACAATGGCAAAATGACAGTCTCTTCAACAGATGGTGCTGGCAAAACTGGACAGCTACATGTAGGAGAATGAAACTGGACCATTGTCTAACCCCATATACAAAGGTAAACTCAAAATGGATCAAAGACCTGAATGTAAGTCATGAAACCATTAAACTCTTGGAAAAAAACATAGGCAAAAACCTCTTAGACATAAACATGAGTGATCTCTTCTTGAACATATCTCCCCGGGCAAGGAAAACAACAGCAAAAATGAGCAAGTGGGACTACATTAAGCTGAAAAGCTTCTGTACAGTGAAAGACACCATCAATAGAACAAAAAGGAACCCTACAGTATGGGAGAATATATTTGAAAATGACAGATCTGATAAAGGCTTGACATCCAGAATATATAAAGAGCTCACACGCCTCAACAAACAAAAAACAAATAACCCAATTAAAAAATGGGCAGAGGAACTGAAGAGACAGTTCTCTAAAAAAGAAATACAGATGGCCAACAGACACATGAAAAGATGCTCCACATCGCTAATTATCAGAGAAATGCAAATTAAAACTACAATGAGGTATCACCTCACACCAGTAAGGATAGCTGCCATCCAAAAGACAAACGACAACAAATGTTGGCGAGGCTGTGGAGAAAGGGGAACCCTCCTACACTGCGGGTGGGAATGTAAATTAGTTTAACCATTGTGGAAAGCAGTATGGAGGTGCATCAAAATGCTCAAAACAGACCTACCATTTGACCCAGGAATTCCACTCCTAGGAATTTACCCTAAGAATGCAGCAATCAAGTTTGAGAAAGACAGATGCACTCCTATGTTTATCGCAGCACTATTTACAATAGCCAAGAATTGAAAGCAACCTAAATGTCCATCGTTAGATGAATGGATAAAGAAGATGTGGTACATATACACAATGGAATACTACTCAGCCATAAGAAGTGGAAAAATCCAACCATTTGCAGCAACATGGATGGAGCTGGAGAGTATTATGCTCAGTGAAATAAGCCAAGCGGAGAAAGAGAAATACCAAATGATTTCACTCATCTGTGGAGTATAGGAACAAAGGAAAAACTGAAGGAACAAAACAGCAGTGGAATTACAGAACCCAAAAATGGACTAACAGGTACCAAAGGGAAAGGAACTGGGGAGGATGGGTGGGCAGGGAGGGATAAGGGGGGCGAAGAAGAAGGAGGGTATTAAGATTACCATGCATGGGGGGGAGGGAGAAAGGGGAGGGTGGGCTGCACAACACAGAGAGGACAAGTAGGGACTCTACAACATTTTGCTAAGCTGATGAACAGTAACCGTAATGTGGTTGTTTAGGGGGACCTGATATAGGGGAGAGCATAGTAAACATAGTATTCTTCATGTAAGTGTAGATTAAAAATTAAAAAAAAAAAAAAAAAGAAAGAAAGAAAGAAAGAAAGAAAAGGGGGATTACTCCTTAACAGGATAAAACTATTGGTAAATCAAAGATCAACGCATGCTTTAAATATCCTTAATGTTGATCACTTAAAGGGTGTCAGATGATCAGCTATGGAGGTACTCTTTTCTGATAATATTCCTTTCTCTTAATTAAAAAAAAAAAAAAAAAAAGCAGTTACTGTGTGCTGACCTCCAATGAGTTCTGCACAGTGGTATAGAGGGCATGTCAAAGTGTGGGCAAAGGGTCTGTTTGTTTCTATGCAGAAGACCAAGGCCTAGCTTGGATACCCAGAAAATGAACTAAGATACGATGAGGAGGAGCTTCCGGCATCAGCACTCTCTGGAGGACTTGTGCCGGGGGATGGTCATCAAAAAGCCTCCACAGGGATCCGGATGATGCTGCGGTTGTGGCTGCATCCAGCCCACCGTCTCCTGGACTTGTCATAGGAATGAGGAGGGAGATGTCTGGGCTGGCATGTGCATACAGTGAGACAACGAATTTGACCGGTTCTGTACTGTTGGAACTCAACCAGGAGTTGGGAGGGGTGCAAGTTATAGCACTCCAAAATCTCATGACTATAGACTATCTATGGTTAAAAGAACATATGGGATGTGAACAGATCCCAGAAATGGGCTGCTTTAATTTGTCTGATGGTTCAAGTACAGTTGGACAATATCCATCATATCATAGATAAATTTTCACAAATGCCTAGGGTGCCTAAATGGTTTTCTTGGCTTCACTGGAGATGGATGGTAATTACAGATTTGCTTTGTTTATGTCACCGTATTCCTATTATGTTAATATGTGTGTGCAAATTAGTTAGTAGTTTAAAACCTATACATACTTAAGGTACTATACAAGAAGATATGTCAAAGAAATAATCAATCCTCCCATGTTTCCTTTCATATGCTACATCTATAGCTTTTCTTCTTCCTTCCTAATTACAACCCTTAAATAGAATTCGTGCCTCATATCGAATTTACCGAGTATCATAATTCCTCGAGGTGGTAAAGATACCTCGAGACAAGTGCTGGGCATAGAAGCCACAGGGCATAAATCTGCAAAGAAGTAAAAAGCTAACCTTTGCAAACAATATGGCTTCTCTCTCACTTACCAACTTTACATTTCCCTGTATGGCCCCGGAAGATGACTGGTTAGCCAGAGACGGGTAAGATTCCTTAAGGGAGGAACAACCTAAGACAGGCACAGTCCCAGGGGGGCCATCAGGTGAGAATTTGGGGATCAACAGAGGTGAGGCTCAGAACCTCACCCCCCCTGCTTTGAGAGAAATCTTCTGCATCCGTGGATGTCTTGCTGCCCTTGTCTAGCCTGGATTAATACTTAGTCCATAGGCACACACCTGATCATCTGATCATCTACATTTGCCTTCTTACAGCACTAAACTATGTTTTCTACCTTTATCTTGCATCTACCTACCACTTCAGCATTTTATTAAAAATAAAAATAATAATAATAATAGGAGAAATGTGGGATCAACATATAAATCAAGTACAAAAATCAAACGAATATTCATATTTGACCTGATTGTTTATAGGTCATAATGCATGATCAAAACCGAAAGTTTCTGTGATGAATGCCCTTGTACTGTTCACCATGTAAGAATTTATTCACTATGTAAGAATTCGTTCACCATGTAAGAACTTGTTCGTTATGCTTCAGAAGATTGGAGACTGACAAGAATTAGGCTTGAGATGGATTAATGATTGTACATTGAGCGTTGACCCCCCTATACTGAATTTTATTGTTGTTAACAACCATTTGATCAATAAATATGAGAGATGCCCTCTCAAAAAAAAAAAAAAAACACATGATCATCTCCATAGATGCTAAAAAAGCATTCGACAAAATTCAACATCCATTCATGATAAAAACTCTCAACAAAATGGGCATAGAGGGCAAGTACCTCAACATAATAAAGGCCATATATGATAAACCCACAGCTAACATCATACTGAACAGCGAGAGGCTGAAAGCTTTTCCTCTGAGATCGGGAGCAAGACAGGGATGCCCACTCTCCCCACTGTTATTTAATATAGTACTGGAGGTCCTAGCCACGGCAATCAGACAAAACAAAGAAATACAAGGAATCCAGATTGGTAAAGAAGAAGTCAAACTGTCACTATTTGCAGATGACATGATATTGTACATAAAAAACCCTAAAGACTCCACTCCAAAACTACTAGAACTAATATCGGAATTCAGCAAAGTTGCAGGATAAAAAATTAACACACAGAAATCTGTAGCTTTCCTCTACACTAACAATGAACTAATAGAAAGAGAAATCAGGAAAACAATTCCATTCACAATAGCATCAAAAAGAATAAAATATCTAGGAATAAACCTAACCAAGGAAATAAAAGACTTTACCCTGAAAACTGTAAGATACTCTTAAGAGAAATTAAAGAGGTCACTAAAAAATGGAAACTCATCCAATGCTCCTGGCTAGGAAGAATTAATATCGTCAAAATGGCCATCCTGCCCAAAGCAATATACAGATTCGATGCAATCCCTATCAAATTACCAACAGTATTCTTCAATGAACTGGAACAAATAGTTCAAAAGTTCATATGGAACTGCCAAAGACCCCCGAATAGCCAAAGCAATCCTGAAAAAGAAGAATAAAGTGGGGGGGATCTCACTCCCCAACTTCAAGCTCTACTACAAAGCCACAGTAATCAAGACAATTTTGTACTGGCACAGGAACAGAGCCACAGACCAGTGGAACAGAATAGAGACTCCAGACATTAACCCAAACATATATGGCCAATTAATATTCAATAAAGGAGCCATGGACATACAATGGGAATGACAGTCTCTTCAACAGATGGTGCTGGCAAAACTGGACAGCTACTTGTAAGAGAATTAAACTGGATCACTGTCTAACCCCATACACAAAAGTAAATTCGAAATGGATCAAAGACCTGAATGTAAGTCATGAAACCACAAAACTCTAAGAAAAAAACATTGGCAAAAATCTCATGACCCACTCTTTACTCCACTCACACTGTAACATCCTAAGTTGGGCCACTCTCCTGATTTCATTCAGGCTCCTGCACACTGCTCTGGGCCCCTTGTAGTTTCCCAACCATAGGGAGCCCTACCAAGGATGGCTCCACCTAACTGCTTTTAGATTGAATTTTTCAGAAAGATGAAGACCCCTATTAGATTTTAAGAAACTTGAGAGCACAGACTTTGTCTTAGCCTAGTTTTCATTCTTTCCAGGGCCTTGCCTGGTGCATTTCAACAACTAGTTTTGGCAAAATTGTATACCACATATTTCTGATATACTTTAGACATGCCAAAGAAACAAGACCAAAACCTAATGACAAAAATATCTTTCTTCAAAAAAGGTGAGAGTGTTTCACACAGCCTGTTTTCTTCAGGAAATACCTAAGGAGCATTTTATAAGTAGCAAACTAACCAACAAAGACATCTAACAAGACTCAGTTTCATCACAAATCATTAACAAAATTTATTTCAAGCACTTAAATCTCTGACCAGTACTCATCATTTTTAAACACTTTTAGCCAAGAGAGTGTTAGTTAACTACATTCCAAGGCCTAATTTAAAGCCATTCTTCTCTTAATTTCACACAAATTGAGTCAACTAATTTGCACACAATGTTTTTGTATGTAAATAGCACCTGTGATATACTCCATTCCTCTTTTAAATAGAAAAATTTTCAGGTTAAGATAGTTCATTCGTTCAACAAATATTAAGCACTGACTATAGAGCCAAATGCTATTTAGGCAAACCAGAAATCAAGTGGTGAATACAAGCAAAATCTCTTAATTCTAAATTCAAAGTCAGAATGCAAAATTTTCAAAACAAAAGCACACTCAAAAACTGCCAATTTCAACTCACTATTCAGTCAAATGCAGTATTAGTTTTGGCCACTCACTGTGAGATTATGTTTCTCAAAGAAATAATACACAACCCAGAAAGGATTCTCCACCCTAGCAAACTGTCATTTTGGACTAGATGATTCTTGGCTGTGAGAGCCTGTCCTGTGCATTGCAGGATGCTGACAAGTATCACTGGCCTCCACCCCCAGGTACTCTTGGCACCCCTTCATCCATGCCCTCTCCAAGCAACCAGAAATGTTTCCAGACACCACAAAAATTCTCCTAGGGGACAAAATCCCCCCTGGTTAAGATTCACAAAAGTACAGGAATGACTAAAGATACTCTCTTCGCTCTTTTAAGCAGATTATGATGCAACTTTATTCATAAAATTGCCAAAACCTGGAAGAAACGAAGGTGTCCTTCAGCCGGTAAACGAATAAACTGTGGTACCTCCAAACAATGGAATATTACTCAGTGCTAGAAAGAAATAAGCTATCAATAAAAAGTCAAATGAAGGAAATAAAAATGCATAACTACTAAGTCAAATAGACCAATCTGAAATGGCTATATACTACATGAATCCAACTTACGACATCTGAAAAAGCACAACTACAGAGACAGTAAAATATCAATGGTGCCAGGGCTGACGGGGAAGAGAGGGATGAACAGGCAGAGCACAGAGGATTTACAGGGCAGTGAAAATTATGTTTGATACTATAGTGATGGATACATATCACTATAGATTTGTCCAAACACACACACTGTACAACACTCAGAGTGAATCCTAAGGTACACTACAGACTTTGAGTGGTCATGATGTGTCAATGCAGGACCATCAATTGTAACAAATGCACCACTCTGGTGGGAAGCTATGCATGTGCAGAGCAAAGAGGTATATGGAAAAATCTCTGTACCTTCCTATTTGTCTGTGAACCTGAAACTGTTCTAAAAAACAGTCTTAAAAAAAAAAAAAGAAAAAAGGAACTGTGGGCATTTGGTAAATTTTATTTCCCTTCACTTTCCCCAATGAAATGGCTTTATTCCTTTTCTTTATTACACGAAGGTAAACAATGTATTCACCCTTTCATCTCTGTATACAAGCATACATATATAACTTTATATACATGGGAGTTCGTTGATGCTTAAGATTTTCCAAGAAGAGGAGGTAAGGTAGAAAACAAGCTCGGGAGAGGCGCTGACATGGATTGTAAAATACATAGTAAGCACAAGCGAAGTATTAGAGAACAGTGAATACCGAGGGAGACCAGAAACATGTAAACAAAAACTGAGTTCCCGCCCCCGACAGTCATTCGCAGCCTGCACCTTTCAACTGACAGCTGCAGGTTTCACGCAACCTTATCAGTAACAGATGTTCCAAAATAACCTGCTTCTCCAGACCAACAAGTCTGAAGCAAAGACCCTATTTTAAGTCGTTTCAATACTTCTGTGGACAGAAATTATTTGGAAGACCAGGATCTGGAGTTTAAAGAGTATTAATCCCCAGATTCTCTGAGAAAGATGCCGTCACAGCCGAAATCACAAGAAACCCTGAGAGTACACAATGCAAGTAAATGACTCTGGCTATCCGCACACGATCACCCCCTGAGCTCAAAAACTTGGCGCGGCTTCTCCCAAGAAGCCACAGCACCGGCCCAACGTTTCTCTCCCCCGCCGCTAGCGCCGGTACGGGGGCAGCGCGGCAGTACTTACCAGTCCCGACGCGGCCATGTTCCGGCCCGGCCCCGCCCACGCCCTCAAAGGCCCCCGGCTCCAGGAAGCCCAGCAGTGACCGAGCCGCCGTGGGAGCAGCTGGGCAGCGACTCCGGAGCACCCCTGAGGCGGGAGGCGGCAGAAACGAGGGAACCAGCAAGCAAGCGCTGTCAGTGCTCCTCACCCATTGGCCCGTCCCTCCACAAGCCCCCGGAACCCAGCTCTCTACGCAGTTTCAAACTGGCCACACATGCGCAAAGCTGCCCGCGCAACCAAACAGGAAGCAAGCCGTTATGGGCCCGCCCCTCACCGTTCTCTCTTACAGTCCCGCCCTTTTCTGCTCAGCTTTCCTTCCGCCCACAGCTTCGTCAGCCATCCTTCCCTCCCCACGGTGAGGGCTGCTGGTCTTCCACCTGGGCTTCTGCTTGGCGGACACGGTTTTGGGAACTGTCTTTGCCCTTTGAACACAGTGTAAAACTTCTCAACGGTTATTTATAGAGTAAAAAGTAATACTTGGAAGGAATAAAGTTAAAAATTGCAGAAGTCGTTTAAAGAGAAATACTTCACCGTGCAGCCCTGTCAGCCACACTAGACAATATATGCATCATCTCTGAAAATAATAATGGTTTTTTTCGGATACACAGTATTTTCATGAAATATCACTAACAAAATGGCCTATGTAAATATATTTCACTTAATGTGATGTCCCGAAAGGAGTCCTGGATCAGGAGTCTTGAAACCTGCTCAACTGACTTGTTAATGTAATCTAGGACAAATTATGGCACACCATTCTGGGTGTTTCATTAATTATATGATGGTAAAGGTAAATTATAGATACTCTGAAGACTTGACCTGAACATTTTATGATCTATGAAACTGGTCTATTTTTGTGATTTACTAAAATTTTGCAAGGAAATTGTTAACCAAAAAAACTTTGCTTATTGACTAAATTTAAGAGTGAACTAATAAATTTGAATTAAAATAAATTTCAAACCCACAGCTAGCATCATACTAAATGGTAAAAAGTTGAAAGCTTTTCCTCTAGCATCAGGAACAAGACAATGATATCTACTCTCACCACTTTTATTCAAAATAGTACTCAAAGTCCTAGCCACACAGACAAAAAAGAGAAAGAAAAGGCATCTAAAATGATAAAGAAGTAAAATTGTCACTATTTCCGGTGACACAATATTTTATATAGAAGACTCCACCAAAAAACTATTAGAATTAATAAATTCAGTAAAGTCACGGGATACAAAATCAATATACAGAAATACATTGTGTTTCTATATACTAATGACAAACTAGCAGAACAAGAAATTAAGAAAACAATCCCATTTACAATTCTCAAAAAGGATAAAATACCTAGGGAAAAATCTAACTAAGGAGGTGAAAGACCTATACTCTGCAAACAATAAGACACTGATGCAAGAAATTGAAGATGACACAAATAAGTGGAATGATATTCTGTGATCATGGTTAGGACAACCAATATTGTTAAAATGATCTACCAATTCAGTGCAATCCCTATCAAAATACCAATAGAATTTTTCACAGAACTAAAACAAATAACCCTAAAATTTGTGTGTAACCACAACACACTCCAAATAGCCAAAGTAACTTGAGAAAGAAGAACAAAGCTAGAAGTATCAGGCAGCTCAATTTCAAGCTACAGTAATCAAAAAGGCATGGTACTGGTACAAGAACAAATGCATGTATCAATTGAATACAATGGAAAGCCAAGAAATAAGCCATGCTTATAAGGTTAATTAAAGGAAGCAAGATTATACAATGAGAAAAAGACAATCCCTTTGATAAATGGTGTTGGAAAAACTGGAAAGTTATATGCAAAAGAATGGAACTAAATCACTTTCTTACACTACACACAAAAATAAATTCATAATGGATTAAATACCTAAAAATAAAACGTGAAACCATAAACCTCCTGAAAGAATAAAAAATAGCGAGTAAACTCTTGGACATCGACCTTAGCAATTTTTTTTTTGGAGATGTATCTCCAGCAAGGCAAACAAAAGCAAAAATAAATAAGTGGAACTATTTCTGCACAATAATAAAAAGCTTCTGCACAACAAAGGAAATCAACAAGGCAACCTTCTGAGAATATGTTTGCAAATGATATATCTAGTGAGGGATTAATATCTAAAATATACAGACAACTCATACACCTCAACACCAAAAAAGCAAATAATTCTATTAAAAAATGGGCAGATGACCTGAATAGACATGTTTCCAAAGAAGACACACAGACACAGGAAAAGTTGCTCAACATAACTAATCATCAGGGAAGTGCAAATCAAAACCACAATGAGATATTACCTCATACCAGTTAGAGTGCCTATTACCAAAAGACAAGAAATAACAAGTGCTGGCAAATATGTGGAAAAAAGGGAACCCCTGTGCACTGTTAGCGGAAATGTAAATTGGTGCAGCCACTATGGGAAACAGTTTTGGGAGTTCCTCAAAAAAATTAAAAATGAAAATACCATAAAAACTAGCAATGCTACTTCTGGGAATTTACTTAAAGAAAATAAAAACAGTAATTCAAAAAGATATACGTACCCCTATGTTTATTGCAAGATTATTTACAATAGCCAAGATATGGAAACAATCTAAATGTCCAGTCAAAAGATGAATGGATAAAGTAGATAGGGTACACACACACACACACACACACACACACACACACACACACACACACACACACAGTGGAATATTACTGAGCCATAAAAAATGAAAGCTGGTATTATGCTAAGTGAAATAAGTCAGATAGAAAAAGAAAAATACCATATGATTTCACTTATATGTGGAATCTGAAAAACAAAGCAAATGAACAAACAAATCAGAAAATAGACTCATAAAAACAGAGAACAAACTTGTGGTTGCCATAAGGGAGGAGGATAGAGGGATGGGAAAAAGAGGTAAAGGAGATAAAGAAGTCCAAAAAAAGGAATTGAGTTATAAATTTTTTAAATTTGTAATGCTTTAACAAATTTATCACCTACTAAGGCCATTTTGTTTCTTTTTTCCCTTCTCTCTTTCTTCTTCCTTCCTTATTTCTTTTTCTTTTTTTAGGGAAGACAGGTTACAAATTAATTCTGAAATCAGATAAGATTGGATCCTACTCTACTCCACTAATTGTGCTATAATGGGCAAGTTAAACTGTTTCTCAATTCCCTTGTCTATAAAATGGAAATAATATTAAAGTTGTTGAGATAGTGGATTAATTCCTTTTAAGATCTAGGTGAAATTCCTAGAACATAATAAGAATTCAATAAATAATGCTATTGATATTATTATGGATATTTTTTTACTTGGTTTAGCAGAAGTTTTGCTACTCAGACTACAGTATATAATTTAGTATTATCACATTTGTAATAGATAATAATAAAAATATCACGTAATGAGTACATACTATATGCCAACTTCTATTCTAAGTGGTCCCCATGAGGTAACTTGTTTAATTCTTAGAACATTCCTATGAAAGAAAGTGACTAATCTCCCCATTTTATAAAAAACAGAACTGGGGCAGAGTTTAAGTAACATGCCTAAGATTACACTACCATTAAATGGTAGAGCTGGGGATGAACTCTGGTATTCTGATTCAGAAATGAGCATTTAATCACTACAGTCTTTTTACCTCTCAGTGAGAAACTGTAGCAAACAGAATCAGATGTGAAGTTCCACATGTAAAATTATATCCCTTGCTTCCACTGGAAACAGTAGCTTTCAGAGATATTTTGAGAAACTTGAAATGCAATGACATGCTGGTGTGACATAAAGGGCACAAAAAGTGTTAGCAATGAACTGGGTCTCTTCCAAGGAGAAAATAGAGCAGCAGACTTATGAAAACAAAGTTATGGAGATTCCACAGTTCCCAAACAAACTTTTCAGTTCCTTCTGCAATTGTCCTATTTAATTGCCCCACCATGTTTTTAAGCATCCTAAAATATGATTGCTAGTTGATGAGGTAATGTTTATAAAACCCAGGTTTATCATTATAAACCCTTGCGCCCCAAAATACATTAAGATCACTCCTTATAAACTACTGTGATTACTAACTAAATCTTGAAGTTTTCCATTTCAACTATTTTCCTAGATAAGGGGTGTGTGTGTGTTTATCAGTCTGTGGAAGTGTGCGTATTAGATTTGTAAAGAAATGTAATTTGAAAGGGAAATAGAAACTTTTAGTTACTTATGATTTTATGTAATTTAAAATTTGTAATTAGTAAAACTATTTTAAAGAATACCTTAGACCTTAAAAATGACACTCCAATAATCAGTTTGTCCTAAAAATTGTAACATAGTTGCAATTATAACTTGAAATTTGCTTTATTCATAATGGACCCAAACTGGGAATATGCCCATCAACTGGTAAATGAATAAACAAATTTCAGTACATCCATACAGTGGAATATCCCTCAGCAATAAAAACTAACAAAACTGCTGATACATTCAACAACTCAGATGAATCCCAAAGCATTATACTAAGTGAATGAAGGCAGACATCAAAGGCTATCTGCTGTATAATTCCATATATGTAAACAAATAAAACTATATGAGCAACAATGAGACCTGTGGTTGCTAGGAGATGAGGTCAAGGGAGAAGACCCTGACTGCAAAGGGCCATGAGGGGAATTTTGCTGTGGTAGAAATAATCTATCTCTTGATTATGGTAGTGGTTACATAATTACATGTATTTGTCAAAACCCTTAAAACTGTGCTCCTAAAACAAGGATAACTTTTGCTGTAAATTATATCTCAATAAATATGACTTGAAAAATGAAGAACGTTAGATATCAAATTATGAGATGTGTGAATTTTGATCAGAGTTCGGTTAAAAACAAAGAAGCTATGAAGAGCATTAAGCAATTGTGGAAAATTAAAATATTAATTGATTATTAGATGACAAGAGAATTGTACATTTTTCTTAGATATTATAATATTGTGTTGATGTAAGAAAATGTCCTTGCTCTTTTATGTTCTCACTCAGGACATGCACATTAAAGTACTGAGGGGTAAAATGCAATGTTTGTAAGTACTTTGGAATGATTCAGCAAAAGAAAAATAGAAATACAGTTAAAGTAAATATGCCAAACTGTTAACAATTATTAAAACTACATGGTGGATGCATAAAATAATGATGGATGTATAAGTGTTCATTAATAATACCCTTTTTGCTTCTCTGTATGTTTGAAATTTTTCATGGTAAAATGATAGGGCTGAAAGTAGCATTAATAAATTTGCTGAAGTTCTCAAAATTTTTGCAAAACTATTATATTGCAAAAGTCAAAAGTGATAAGATGGCAAATTACTATCAGAGAATTTTGTCCAAAAAATTACACTCCAAAAATCTATTTGTTCCAGAAATTATAACTTTTGCAATTGTAATTTAAAATTTGCTAAAGTTTAAAAAATTTGGGGGCAATTTGGGAGTTTATCTTTTAATTTCAAAAAAAATTTTTTGAAGTATTATTGATATACACTCTTATGAGGTTTCACATGAAAAATAATGTGGTTACTACATTCACCCCTATTATCAAGTCCTCCCCATGCCCTATTGCAGTCACGGTCCATCAGTGTAGTAAGATGCCACAGAGTCCCTATTTGCCTTCTCTGTGCTACACTGTTCTCCCCGTGATCCCCCATACCATGTGTACTAAACATAATACCCCTCAATCCCCTTCTCCCTCCCTCCCCACCCGCCCTCCCACACCACTCCCCTTTGGTAACCACTAGTTCATTCTTGGAGTATGTGAGTCTGCTACTATTCTCTTCCTTGACTTCTGCTTTGACTTTTCCTTGACTCCACAAATGAAGGAAATCATTTTTGGTACTTGTCTTTCTCTGCCTGGCTTATTTCACCGAGCATAATATCCTCTAGCTCCATCCATGTTGTTGCAAATGGTAGGATTTGTTTTATTCTTATGGCTGAATAATATTCCATTGTGTATATGTACCACATCTTATCCATTCATCTACTGATGGACACTTAGGTTGTGCTTCCATATCTTGGGCTGTTGTAAATAGTGCTATGATCAACATAGGGGAGAATATGTCTTTTTGAATCTGAGAACTTGTATTCTTTAGGTAAATTCCTAGGCATGGAATTCCTGGGTAAAATGGTATTTCTCTGTTTAGTTTTTTGAGGAACCTCCATACTGTTTTCCACAATGGTTAAACTAATTGTCATTCCCACAAACAGTATAGAGGGTTCCCCTTTCTCCACATGCTCGCCAGCATTTGTGTTTCCTTGTCTTTTGGATGTTGGCCATCCTAACTGGTGTGAGGTGATATCTCATTGTGGTTTTAATTTGCATTTCCCTGATAATTAGCGATGTGGAGCATCTTTTCATGTGCCTGTTGGCCATGTGAATTTCTTCTTTGGAGAAGTATCTGTTCATATCCTCCACCCATTTTTTAAAAGGATTATGTGCCTTTTGGGTATTGAAGCATGTGGGTTCTTTATATATTTTGGATGTTAACCCCTTGTTATATATGACATTTACAAATATATTCTCCCATACTGTAGGATACCTTTTTGTTCTGCTAATGGTGCCCTTTGCTGTACAGTAGCTTTTTAGCTTGGTGGAGTCCCATTTGTTCATTTTTGCTTTTGTTTCCCTCGCTCGAGAAGATGCGCTCAGGAAAAAGTTGCTCATGTTTATTTTCAAGAGATTTTTGCCTATGTTGTCTTCTAAATTCCAAATTTTAATGTTTTTGTATTGTTCACTGCCAAATGTTGGTTAGTGCATTCACTTTAAGTGGCCTTTTTTGACAAAACTATCCTTAGCTAGAAAGTCTCTTCTAAGGCTTTTAAATGCCAGATAAAAGTATGCTTGCAATACGCAGACAGGTGGCAGCAACGTTCACAACTTTTTTTTCTTTACCATGCTGTGAGTTAAAGGGCAGCACCGAGTCCTTAATTTTCAAGGGCTGTATAAATTGGCTGAGTTTACTAAGTTACCACTGTGCCAACTATTCAATTTTTATTGCAATTGCATTCTGTTATATACACATTGCTTCTCTCAACACAAATATATGCTATCCTCTGGATCTCCTTTCTATAGCCTATAATTTACTTCCAGTCAACATAATTCTTAAAAATAAGTTTGTCATTTAAAACACATTTAGATTTTCAAAAGCTTAATAATATGATTTCTGCATTATAGTTTTACCTGCAAAAACTTAAATTAACTTGGTAATGCTAGGCAAATATTTAAATAATGTACATTTATATTTATTGACATGGAAATGTGCTCTAGATACATTATATGGAAAATATAGTTTATCAAACAGAATGTACTGTATTAACCCTGATTACCAAGTATATGCAAATAGAGAAATAAGTGCCAAAAAGTCATGGTACCCACCTAAACAGTGCTAATGGTAGATGGTGGAATAGAATATGATTTTCATTTTCTTTATTTTTTTCTGTTTTGTCTAAAACTTATATAAGTAACTTTTCCATTTATAATAAGAAAAAATTAAGTGAGCATAAGACATGATACAGAAAATGTTCATAAATTTAAGTGCCTATAGAAATTCATAAATAATAAAATGCCAAACTGTAGTTTCATACAATACCTAACAGTAAGAAATTTACAAGGTGAAGGAAATAGGGAGATAAACTGCAAGCAAAGACATGAGGGCAGAAATTATGTACTGTTGACACAGAAAATTTGTCAGATATTGTAAAGTGTTCATATTTGCAAAACGAAACTACAGTGTGGGACCACCCTCAATGTTCGGATAAGTTTTCACTTATTCCTACAGACTGGGAAACTGTATCAGTCAGAGATCAGCTATCTAGAACAGGATTCATGATAGTTAATATAAGCAAAAGAGGATCTACTACTAGGCATTTATTAGCTTACAAAATTGTTGGGAGGGATGGTGAAATAATGTATGCTGAGTTTTCAGCAATGATTCAGGAAGACACACTGCAGAACTGAACCATCAAGAGCTCTGCTGCCTGTACACTCAGGAAGCAAACTGGAAAATGGGAAAGCTGATTCTAATGCTAGAGTCTCCAGAACCACACTGACGCTGCATGTTAAGGAAACCACCACAATTACAAAACTGCCATGGCAAGGAAGCCACCGCAAAGAAGCCTCTATGAGCAGGAAGCATCCTTGCAGCTGCTCCAGAAGCATACCATACCTGCTGTGATAGGCATCAGAAAACTGATGTTCCATGTCTTGAAATTAGTGATCAGACACCAGAACTTCTGATTAACATTGCCACAGAAAAATCAGGTACCTACAGACCATGCTTACCTCTAGGAGGAAAAAGGCAGCATAAGAATGAATTGTCTGTATTTTGTCCCTCCAACATTGAATCCACCACAACTCCAGCCACAAAGAAATCTGAGACATGTAACTATTACCTTTTCAGCCTTTGCAGTAAAGAATGGCTCACTACAAGGGGTTGGAATGGATATTAAGCACCAATCTATCTTACATCCTAAAGAACCATTAATAGATATTAAATGAAGTGAAGGAGAAGAAAAATATAGACTTAACCCTTCTATGTTGAGTTTTCAGTGGTTAAAAACAAATTCATGGGGGGCAGAGCCAACATGGTGGCGTGAGTAGGACAGTGGGAATCTCCTCCCAAAAACATATATATTTTTGAAAATACAACAAATACAACTAATCCTAAAAGAGAGACCAGAAGACACAGGACAACAGCCAGACTACATCCACACATGCGAGAGCCCAGCACCTGGTGAAAGGGGTAAGATACAAGCCCCGGCCCATTGGGCCCTGAGCACACCTCCCCCCAGCTCCCCACGGGAGGAGAGGAGTCGGAGTGGAGAGGGAGAGGGAGGCCAGGACTGCTGAACACCTAGCCCCAGCCATCTGGACCAGAGCACAGACACAGTGCATGCATGGGGTCCTGGATACTAGGGAAACAGGGCAGCAGGACTGGTGAGTGGGTCCTGAAGCTGATGCCCCTGTGACAAAGAAAAGCGAGTGCTTTTTGAAAGTCTTAAGGGGACAGGGATGCAACAGCTGGATGGAAACAACACAGGTCACAGTCCAGTAGCTGGAAATTACAGGGAAAACCCGGTGCACTAACCCCCTGGGCAATAGCTCTGAGAGCTCTCATGGAGGTAAACAGTCAAACAGCCCCCCGTCCATTACCCTACCAGGGCGAGGCAAAAGCAGACAAGCAGCCTAAGACTGGCCACGCCCTCAGAAAGGGAGCTTCCTCCACACCAGCTGGGCAAGACACAAAGACCCACTCTACACACAATTAACCAAGACAAGCCACTAGGGGTCGCAGTTCTCCCAGTAAAGAAAGGCCAGTAGCAAGTGGAAAGCTTGGCCCCCACAGCTGACAGTCAATAGCACCTATCAACATGAAAAGGCAAAAAAATATGATCCAGACAATACTAACCCAGACAGCTTCAGCATCTGCTACATCTTCCCTTGAGAAGGAACCTGGGGAGACAGATTTAACCAGTCTTGCTGAAAAAGAATTCAAAACAAAAGTCATAACCATCCTGATGGACTTGCAGAGAAATATGCAAGAACTAAGGAAGGAGAATACAGAAATAAAACAAGCTCTGGAAGGACTTGAAAACAGAATGGACGAGATGCAAGAGACCATTAATAGACTAGAAAACAGAGAACAGGAACGCAGAGAAGCTGATGCAGAGAGAGATAAAAGGATCTCCAGGAATGAAAGAATTCTAAGAGAGCTGAGTGATCAGTGACCAATCAAAATGGAACAATATCTCCATTATAGGGGTTCCAGAAGAAGAAGAGAGAGAGAAAGGGATAGAAAGTATCTTTGAAGAAAATAATTGCTGAAAACTTCCACAAACTAGGGGAGGAAATGGCCTCTCAGACCACAGAGGTACACAGAACTCCCATGACAAGGGATCCAAGGAGGGCAACACCAAGACACATAATAATTAAAATGGCAAAGATCAAAGACAAGGACAAAGTATTAAAGGCAGCCAGAGAGAAAAAAAAGGTTACCTAGAAAGGAAAACCCATCAGGCTATCATCAGACTTCTCAACAGAAACCCTACAGGCCAGAAGAGGATGGCATGATATACTTAATGTAATGAAACAGAAGGGCCTCGAACAAAGACTACTGTATCCAGCACAATTATCATTTAAATATGCAGGAAGGATTAAACAATTCCCAGACAAGCAAAAGTTGAGGGAACTTGCCTCCCACAAACCACCTCTACAGGGCATCTTTGAGGGACTGCTCTAGATGGGAGAACTCCTAAAAAGAGCACAGAACAAAACACCCAACATATGAAGAAGGGAGGAGGAGGAATAAGAAGGGAGAGAAATAAAGAATCATAGACCGTGTTTATAATAGCTCAACAAGTGAGTTAAGTTAGACAGTAAGATAGTAAAGAAGCTAACCCTGAACCTTTGGTGACCACAAACTTAAAGCTTGCAATGGCAATAAGTACATACCTTTCAATAATCACCCTAAATGTAAATGGACTGAATGCACCAATCAAAAGACACAGAGGAATAGAATGAAAAAAAAAGCAAGATCCATCCATGTGCTGCTTAAAAGAGACTCACCTTAAAACCAAAGACATGCACAGACTTAAAGTCAAGGGATTGAAAAACATGTTTCATGCAAACAACAGAGAGAAAAAAGCAGCTGTTGCAATTCTAGTGTCAGACAAAACAGACTTCAAAATAAAGAAAGTAACAAAAGATAAAGAAGAACATTATATAATGATAAAGGGCTCAGTCCAACAAGAGGATATAACCATTATAAATATATATGCACCCAATACAAGAGCAGCAACATATCTGAAACAAATAATAACAGAACTAAAGGAGGAAATAGAATGCAATGCATTCATTCTGGGAGACTTCAACACACCACTCACTCTAAAGGGCAGATCCACCAGACAGAAAATAAGTAAGGACATAGAGGCACTGAACAACACACTAGAACAGATGGACTCTACATCCAATAGATGTACAACTAGAACAATAGAACTCTACATCCAAAAGAAACAGGATACACATTCTTCTCAAGTGCACATGG
Source organism: Manis javanica (assembly GCF_040802235.1). Taxonomy (NCBI): domain Eukaryota; kingdom Metazoa; phylum Chordata; class Mammalia; order Pholidota; family Manidae; genus Manis; species Manis javanica. The sequence goes on along the minus strand of NC_133160.1, from coordinate 119,429,486 downwards.
AACATTCTCCAGAATAGACCACATACTAGGCCACAAAAAGAGCCTCAGTAAATTCCAAAAAACTGAAATCCTACAAACCAACTTTTCAGACCACAAAGGCATAAAACTAGAAATAAACTGTACAAAGAAAGCAAAAAGGCTCACAAACACATGGAGGCTTAACAACACGCTCCTAAATAATCGATTAATCAATGACCAAATCAAAATGGAGATCCAGCAATATATGGAAACAAACGACAACAACAACACAAAGTCCCAACTACTGTGGGATACAGCAAAAGAAGTCTTAAGAGGAAAGTATATAGCAATCCAGGCATATTTAAAGAAGGAAGAACAATACCAAATGAATGGTCTAATGTCACAATTATCGAAATTGGAAAAAGAAGAACAAATGAGGCCTAAGATCAGCAGAAGGAGGGACATAATAAAGATCAGAAAAGAAATAAATAAAATTGAGAAGAATAAAACAATAGAAAAAAATCAATGAAACCAAGAGCTGGTTCTTCGAGAAAATAAACAAAATTGAAAAGTCTCTAGCCAGACTCATTAAGAGGAAAAGAGAGTCAACACCAATCAACAGAATCAGAAACGAGAAAGGAAAAATCACGATGGACCCCACAGAAATACAAAGAATTATTAGAGAGTACTATGAAAACCTATATGCTAACAAGCTGGGAAACCTAAGAAAAATGGACAACTTTCTAGAAAAATACAACCTTCCAAGACTGACCCAGAAAGAAACAGAAAATCTAAACAGACCAATTACCAGCAATGAAATTGAAGCGGTAATAAAAAAACTACCAAAGAACAAAACCTCCGGGCCAGATGGATTCACCTCAGAATTTTATCAGACATACAGGGAAGACATAATACCCATTCTCCTTAAAGTGTTCCAAAAAATAGAAGAGGAGGGAATACTCCCAAACTCATTCTATGGAGCCAACATCACCCTAATACCAAAACAAGGCAAAGAACCCACCAAAAAAGAAAACTACAGACCAATATCCCTGATGAACATAGATGCAAAAACACTCAACAAAATATTAGCAAACCGAATTCAAAAATACATCAGAAGGATCATACACCATGACCAAGTGGGATTCATCCCAGGGATGCAAGGATGGTACAACATTTGAAAATCCAGCAACATCATCCACCACATCAACAAAAAGAAGGACAAAAACCACATGATCATCTCCATAGATGCTGAAAAAGCATGTGACAAAATTCAACATCCATTCATGATAAAAATTCTCAGCAAAATGAGAATAGAGGGCAAGTACCTCAACATAATAAAGGCCATTTATGATAAACCCACAGCCGACATTATACTGAACAGTGAGAAGCTGAAAGCTTTTCCTCTGAGATCGGGAACTAGACAGGGATGCCCATGCTCCCCACTGTTATTTAATATAGTACTGAAGGTCCTAGCCATGGCAATCAGAAAAAACAAAGAAACACAAGGAATCCAGATTGGTAAAGAAGAAGTTAAACTGTCACTATTTGCAGATGACATGATATTGTACATAAAAAACCCTAAAGACTCCACCCCAAAACTACTAGAACTGATATCGGAATACAGCAAAGTTGAAGGAGACAAAATTAACACACAGAAATCTGTGGCTTTCCTATACACTAACAATGAACCAATAGAAAGAGAAATCAGGAAAACAACTCCAATCACAATTGTATCAAAAAGAATAAAATACCTAGGAATAAACCTAACCAAAGAAGTGAAAGACTTATACTCTGAAAACTACAAGTCACTCTTAAGAGAAATTAAAGGGGGCACTAACAAATGGAAACTCATCCCATGCTCATGGCTAGGAAGAATTAATATTGTCAAAATGGCCATCCTGCCCAAAGCAATATACAGATTTGATGCAATCCCTATCAAACTACCAGCAACATTCTTCAATGAACTGGAACAAATAATTCAAAAATTCATATGGAAACACCAAAGACTCTGAATATCCAAAGCAATCCAGAAAAAGAAGAATAAAGTGGGGGGGATCTAACTCCCCAACTTCAAGCTCTCCTATAAAGCCATAATAATCAAAACAATTTCGTACTGGCACAAGAACAGAGCCACAGACCAGTGGAACAGACAAGAGACTCCAGACATTAACCCAGACATATATGGTCAACTAATATTTGATAAAGGAGCCATGAAAATACAATGACAGTCTCTTCAACAGATGGTGCTGGCAAAACTGGACAGCAACATGTAGGAGAATGAAACTGGACCATTGTCTAACCCCATATACAAAAGTAAACTCAAAATGGATCAAAGACCTGAATGTAAGTCATGAAACCATTAAACTCTTGGAAAAAAACATAGGCAAAAACCTTAGACATAAACATGAGTGACCTCTTCTTGAACATATCTCCCCGGGCAAGGAAAACAAGAGCAAAAATGAACAAGTGGGACTATATTAAGCTGAAAAGCTTCTGTACAGCAAACGACACCATCAATAGAACAAAAAGGAACCCTACAGTATGGGAGAATATATTTGTAAATGACAGATCTGATAAAGGCTTGACGTCCAAAATATATAAAGAGCTCACATGCCTCAATAAACAAATAACAAATAACCCAATTAAAAAATGGGCAGAGGAACTGAACAGACAGTTCTCTAAAAAAGAAATACAGATGGCCAACAGACACATGAAAAGATGCTCCACATCGCTAATTATCAGAGAAATGCAAATTAAAACTACAGTGAGGTATCACCTCACACCAGTAAGGATGGCTGCCATCCAAAAGACAAACAACAACTAATGTTGGTGAGGCTGTGGAGAAAGGGGAACCCTCCTACACTGCTGGTGGGAATGTAAATTAGTTCAACCATTGGGGAAAGCAGTATGGCGGTTCCTCAAAATGCTCAAAACAGACTTACCATTTGACCCAGGAATTCCACTCCTAGGAATTTACCCTAAGAACACAGCAATCAAGTTTGAGAAAGACAGATGCACCCCTATGTTTATCGCAGCACTATTTATATTAGTCAAGAATTGGAAGCAACCTAAATGTCCATCGATAGATGAATGGATAAAAGAAGATGTGGTACATATACACAATGGAATACTACTCAGCCATAAGAAGAGGGCAAATCCTACCATTTGCAGCAACATGGATGGAGCTGGGGGGTATTATGCTCAGTGAAATAAGCCAAGCAGAGAAAGAGAAATACAAAATGATTACACTCATCTGTGGAGTATAAGAACAAAGGAAAAACTGAAGGAACAAAACAGCAGCAGAATCACAGAACCCAAGAATGGACTAACAGGTACCAAAGGGAAAGGGATTGGGGAGGATGGCTGGGTAGGGAGGGATAAGGGTGGGGGAAGAAGAAGGGAGATATTAAGATTAGCATGCATGGGGGGGTGGGAGAAAGGGGAGGGCTCTACAACACAGAGAAGACAAGTAGTGATTCTACAACATTTTGCTATGCTGATGGACAGTGACTGTAAAGGGGTTTATAGGGGGGACCTGTTATAGGGGAGAGCCTAGCAAACATAATATTCTTCATGTAAGTGTAGATTAATGACAAAAAAAAAAAAGTAAGAAAGAAAAGGGGGATTACTCCCTGATAGGATAAAACTAACTGTAAATCAACAATTAATACATGCTTTAAATATCCTTAATTTTGATCACTTAAAGGGTGTCAGATGATTGGCTATGGAGGTACATTTTTCTGATAATATTCCTTTCTCTTAAAAAGAAAAAAAAAAGCAGTTCCTGTGTGGTGACCTCCAATGAGTTCTACACAATGGTATAAAGGGCATATAAAAGTGTAGGCAAAGGGTCTGTTTATATTTATACAGAGGATCAAAGCGTAATTTGGCTACCCAGAAAATGAACTAAGATATGATATGAAGAAGAACTTCCAACATCAGCACTCTCTGGAAGACTCATACCAGAAGATGATCATCAAAAAACCTCAACAAAGATCCGGGCGCTGCTACAGCTGTAGCTGCATTCATCCCACCGGTTCCTAGACTTGCCATGGGAATGAAGAAGGAGATATCTAAGCTGGCCTGTGCAAACAGTAAAACAACAAATTTGACTGGATCTATACTGTTGGAACTCAACTAAGAATTAGGAGAAGTGCAAGTTGTAGCGCTCCAAAATCTTACAACTACAGACTATCTACTGTTAAAAGAACATACGGGATGTGAACAGTTCCCAGGAATGGGTTGTTTTAATTTGTCTGATTTCTCTCAGACTGTTCAAGTACAGTTGGACAATATCCATCATATCATAGATAAATTTTCACAAATGCCTAGGATGCCTAACTGGTTTTCTTGGTTTCACTGGAGATGGCTGGTAATTATAGATCTGCTTTGGTTATGCAACTATATTCCTATTATGTTAATGTGTGTGCACAATTTAATTAGTAGCTTAGAACCTATACATGCTTAAGTTACTCTACAAGAAGATATGTCAAAGAAATCATCAATCTTCCCATGTTTTCTTCCGCCTGCTACTTCTATAGCTTTTCTTCTTCCTTCCTAATTACAACCCTTAAATAGAATTCATGCCTCATATCGAATTTACCGAGTATCATAATTCCTCCAAGTGGTAAAGATACCTCAAGACGAATGCTGGGCATAGAAGCCACAGGGCATAAATCTGAAAAGAAGTAAAAAGCTAACCTTTTCAAACAATATGGCCTCTCTCTCACTTACCAACTTTACATTTCCCTGTATGGCCCCGGAAGATGACTGGTTAGCCAGAGACGGGTAAGATTCCTCAAGGGAGGAACATCCTAAGGCAGGCACAGTCGCAGGGGGGCCATCAGGTGAGAAATTGGGGATCAACAGAGGTGTTGGGGGAAATTGGGGGATCACCCCCTCTGTTTTGAGAGAAATCTTCTGCATCTGCGGATGTTTTATTGCCCTTGTCTAGCTTGGATTAACACATAGTCTACAGGCACACACCTGATCATCTACATTTGCTCTCTTACAACACTAAACTATGTTTTCTACCTTTATCTTGCATCTACCTACCACTTCAGCATTTTATTAAAAATAATAATAATAATAATAAAGGGAGAAATGTGGGATCCACATATAAATCAAGTATAAGAATCAAACAAATATTCATATTTGACCTGATTGTTTATAGTTCATAATGCATGATCAAAACCGAAAGTTTCTGTGATGACAGCCCTTATACTGTTCACCATGTAAGAACTTATTCACTATCTAAGAATTTGTTCACCATGTAAGAACTTGTTCGTTATGCTTCAGAAGATTGGAGACTGATGAAAATTAGGCTTGGGGTGGATTAATGATTGTGCATTGAGCATTGACTCCCCTATACAGAATTTTATTGTTGTTAACAACCATTTGATCAATAAATATGAGAGATGCTCTGTCAAAAAAAAAAAAAACAAATTCATTATTGGGCTCTCTCCTCCCTCTCCAAACTATCTCTGTATCTGGAATTTCCAGTTGCTATTAAAGCTGCCAATAATCTATTATTTATCTCATTTAGAAAACTGTATGTGCCATGTGTCTATGTAGCATCCAAGAAATACTTCTCAATAACATAAATGATACCTTACACTATAAAAGTAGCTTGAACATTTAACTAGAAAAACTTTTATCATTCTACAAGTGACTCTTTGTACTGAAAATTACAAGGATAGCAAATTAAGCCACTCTCACAGGAATACTAATATCATTTCTGTAACAGTGATTCGTCACCTTTTTCTGTTTAAAAATACCTAGTGGAAACATTTTCTGAGTAATAATAACTCACTATGGCACAAAGCATTCCAAATAATCATTAAAATTTAATCTGTATTCTTCAGTCATGGATTATAAACATAAATGTATTCGTTCAAATATCCTCAAAATTTACTGCCATGAATTGTGATACAAATGGCAATAAATCATCAGTAAATATTAAATAAAACAAAGGCTGGAAATTTGGAAGTACTGAAGAGTGGTTTGAGTCTTCTGTACAGACCTACTGATTGAATCAATTTTATTAGGTAGGTAGTAAAATAATCTAGAGAGCCTGAACTATTGTGAAAATGTGAATTCATTCACTTGAATTTTGTTATAGCATAGATGGCTCAAAATAGCACTTAGACTTTGGTGTTATATGAGTTAATCTTACACTTAATTCAAAGCTGTCAAGTTATATTTGACATATATCGTGATACATAGCAAACTCCTGTGACACATGCTGATGATGGCTATAGCAGTTTGACTAAGGTGTATTTTCAATAGTTTGATAGTAATATGATTGTTCTACATGGCAACAAAAGAATCATATGTCAACTAATGGTCACACATATCAGAAAAAAGGGACCTCCTTTCACAGTGGAGGCTAAAAGCTCTCTAAATTAGAACCATAATATATTTCAACTGGGTGCTATTTATTTATAAATGAATATAATCTGTAATCTACTTCTTATCAATGTTGATTTCAACACAATCTCTGTATTTGAAAACTTAGTTTCCTGATAGAGAATATATACCAATAACTACAAGACAATGGGACAAATATTGTGTGAAAAATGTGCAAAATGCTATGGGATTGCAGGATGAGAGAGAGAAACTTTTCTCTTGGGGATAGGAAAGAATTTAGGTAATCAGGATATCTTCACAGACAAGAATATATCCAACCTGGGTCTTCACTGAAGGATGATTAGTATGTGGTCATATTAACAAGAAGAAGGAAGGGCATCAGGCAGGGTATACAGTGATAGGAAAGGTAATGAGTAGAAGGGAAAGACCAGTAGGTATCAAGACAACTGGGAATAATCAATATTGCTAGAAAAGAAAGTATTTTTTAAGGAGTTTCCATTTAAAAAGACCCCGTTATGAAGGACCTTGTGTTCCATGCTTGAGCACATGTTGGCCCTCAATAAATAGTGTGAATGAAAGAAATGAAAGGATGGATCTGCTAAAGCAACCCCATTAATATGTTTTAAGCAGGAGAGAGACTTGATTAGATTGCATTTTAAGTGAGTCAGAGAAGTGTGGAAGGTAGGAAACTGTTTTGAAGCATATTGCAGTTCTTCAGACCAAAAGTTAGGAAGCTGTGATCCCAGAAAACTGGTTTGTTCGAGCTCTCAGAGCTGATTAGCAGCAAAATTGGCTTTTCTCCCTACATTCATATACTTTTTGTACCACACTTCTTTATCTACAAATTCATTACTTACCACCTAAAACCTGAGGTATGTGTTAGAGGATTTCCATTGTAATGCTGCAATGGTACAATGATAATTGGAAGTTGTAAACAGGTATCACTGGCTAATAATGATGCTGGCTATTTTTTTAGGGACACATAATTTGAATATTGGTATATTAAGAATTAATCTGGCTTGCACATCAGCCAACAAAAGCAATTTATAGAGGCTAAGGAACTTTTTTTTCTTGAATTTTGCTTTTTTTTTTTTAAAGGAAGACATATTTAAGTAAGTGATTATTTCTCAGAAATATCCCTATCATTACATTTTTCTAGAGGCATTCTTTCCCACATGAAACTGTCTGGCCATAAAGCCAGTGACTACTTTTCTCATATTCCAACCACTGATGATTCCTAGCATCCTGGCTTGCTTCCCACTTCTTCTTTCATTTCTCAGTTCTCATCCCTCCTTTCACTTCCTCCCTGTGTTAGACCAGCTACTAGCTGCCAAGAAAGTGGTTATCAAATCAGGAAGCTTTTCTTTGTCAATCAACTGATTTTCCTACATTGAAACTAAAAAATAGTAAGGTTTTGTCAAAAATCTAAACCAGACTTAAATCATTGGAAATTTTGGGTAGTACGAAGCTGTTCTCAATTTAATAAAAAGGCAAGGGAGTACTCTTGACTCTTCAACTCTGATTTCGGTTCCAAACTGTTTTGTTTCTGATAATGCACCTGATTACCCTTCTCTAGTATTGATAATCAATTTGTATTGTACCTCACTTGGTAGACAATTTGACTCCACACATCACAGCTAAAGACATAATGGAACCCATACTGGTGGGGAAAACCATGTGACCTCTACATTACTAAAGGAGGATCAGACTAGAGATTCCTGGCTTGCTTTGATTTCTAACAGGCTGGTCTAGTTGGGTAGAAGGCTCCGGCCTGGACTATACCAAATCTGAAATAGTATAATTCTGAAATAGTAAGGGTGAAAAAGGAAATAGTAGAACTTATCAGGACCCCTGCAATACAACCCTAAATTCCTTCCATTACACACTTCCCACATCATTCCTTTCACAGTACTAGGCCAAATCAAGTCTCTCAAAGACCATTTCCACATGCAGATAGCTATTGAATACATTTTGGCCCCAGTGTAGCTCTATAAATCTCACTAGATAACTGTAGGGACCTATAGGAAAAATGGAAGTTCCATTGCCAGGATCCTCACCTGATCCTAACCTATTCACTAATGATGAATGCACAATAATGTAATACTTACCCTGCCTACTGCACAGGCAGCTTGGATACTGCCTGTGGTAATATAAAAAGAGCTCTTCCAAGTGCTAAGGGAAGAAGAGAGTAGAGGCTGGGGATGACAGCAGAGCCTGGAGCAGAGGCAGAGACAGAGACAGATTTGCTTCTTGAAGACTACCCTGGAGGTGGACTGGATTCTAGTGCTTGGCCTGCCACCATAAGAATAAAGCTTGGCATAAGCCCCTTTTAACCCCCAACATTCCACTGTCATTTTTTCAGTTTCATCAAATCCATAGTGAATGTGCCCAGAGTTAGGAACTCCCTCTGGCCTGGAGCTACAGGACCCCATCTACGCATCCTAATCATAGCTTCAGCTCAGAAAGAATAAAAAAATAAAATTTTGAAAATTTGTAGCTTTCTCTGCCAGACATATTTTTCCAAATATCCACTGGTAACCCACAAACTCAAACTACTTATTGACAAAAAAGTGAAAAATCCTATGTTCCTTTACCTGTGTTTTACATTTAGTGGAACATCAAAATATGCACAGGATAAGTAGCTCCATTTTTCTACAAATTTCAGCAAAGCTCAGTCCTGAAAGATTTACAGCAGAAATAGTACTAATAAAATTATCCTATGATGTAATTTTTAATGAAGGGAGTTCATTAAATTTGAGTAGCTCAAATTTCAAGTCATGTTCTCTGGGGTTAAAAATGAACAGCAATAAACAAAAAAAGGTGAAAGAAAACAAATATGACCTTGATGACTCATCTAAAGTCCATAATTTCCACATCAGTTCCTTTCATCCTCTGTTGATGTTACTCTTCTGTTTACTTTGTTACTGTAATTCTAAGCACATGTACTTTATTCAGAGACTGCCCTCTGAAAGTTGGTCTATGCCTGTTCTTTCTTACCTCACAAAAAGTAAAGGAAAAAATAGTATGTGTGTGGGTGTGTGTGTGTGTCCTGTTTTTGGTTAAAAATTGAGTAGGGACTTCCTCTTTGAACAGTTTTGCCTTTTCCTCTCACACAAGGGAGATCTCATTTTGTTTGAGACTGGATACAGTTGAAACCAACCACACACCAACGAGAGGGTATGATGGCTAAGAAGCCCCCGAAACCAGCCCCTCGAAAGATCTTCCACGAAAGGTTAAAGATTACTGCGCTACCCTTGTACTTTGATGGTTTTTTATTAGTCAAGCGGTCAGAATACCAGGTAAGTCCATAGATGACAATGTTACAAGAAGCTTCTGTCTTAATATAAAACTTATTTCATGGTGATGCAATATGACAAGGGCATCCTTGTTTCTGATGGAGTTAAACCCTCTTCATTGAGCTCAAAAATATGATTACAGTTTTGTACAACTTAAATACAGTATAACTTATACACATAGCTGTATATATGTATGTATTTTGTATAACATAAGGTTCTAATATTGTCACTCATATAAAAAATTTAGTAAGCTGTATTTCCAAAGACTTCACTTAAACATCACTGAATATTTTAGCTTAGAAGATAAAATGTTTCCTGTATTTTCTCTACAACTTACTAATTTGCTTCCACGATGACGTGTACCATTAAGATAAAATGATAATGTGATTGAAATTAAACCCTCTGCTCCAATTCTCAGTTCTTTGAAGTTTAAAAATAATGATCAAATTATTTTTAATGGTAACAATTTTGTAAAAAATTGTGAAAATGATAAAATTGATACTGTTTAACATTATGTATAGTTGTATGTTATAAAAACACTGTTCAAGGTAGTGACTTAAAAAAATAATATGGTGCTCCTTGGGTAGTATGTACACTAAACTACATACATACATTTACTCAAAGAAAATTCAGAAAGCATTTCATATTTTTAAAATACAAAAATTAAAATTTATCATTAGTGATCTTAAAATACTAATTGTGGATAATTTGAAATTAATAAGGGAAATAAAGATGAAAATGCTTGCTACCAAAGAAAAAGAAATCAATAACTTAGATGAAATTTTATGAAATTTTAATACTAACTGAAACTAGAAAAATTTAGGTGTTTCAAGAAATGTTTAATAAGTGATAATGAAATGCCATAAGAAATGTTTAATAATGATAAAAATATATTTTCTGAGGATTTATTAATACTTATGGAAAAACTATGTATGTGAAAGTATGTGTAATAGTGTATTCATATTTCTTGTATATTTATACTATTTGAGAGTAAAGACATGGTTATTTGTATTCTGTTAGGGATGTTAAACATGTATTAGCAATATTTGTCAGTTAAATTAGAATATTTTTGAATGATTCTGTATGTTTTTAAAATGAATTCAATCTTGTCGTCACAGGCTAGCCACATTGTTACACTTTGTCAGGAAGGAGGAATTAGGAAAAGAAATTTCTAATTTGTAATTTAAATTTGGTTATTCATTGAAGTTTCCTATTATATTATTTTAATTATAGTATTTCCACTATTATAAAGGTAATTACAATAACTGTTTCTGATAATGGGTTCTTTTTAATGTTCAAAGAAGTCATGTCATTGATGTGGTTAGCAGAAAGAACAAGGATTTTAGAGTGTCAGTAAAACATGTCTTTACCTGAGGCTTTGCCACTTAACAGCATGTGATCTTATACAAATTACTTTATCTCCTTTTCCTCAACTCAGTTTCCTCAACTATAAAATGGAGAGAATATGACTGGCCTCCCAATGTACAGTGCCTGGGATACAGCTGGTGCTCAATCAACTTATTCACTCAACACCTTTTACTGTGTGCCGCCTATGCACCTAGTATCATACTCAGTTCTGGAGATATGAATAATACACAAAGACCCTACCTTCAAGAGGCTTAGTTTAGATGACTTCCTTATCCAATATGTTTTCTTAAAAAGCGTGCTTTGAAATGGAAAGATTAAACTATAGGTATAAATATTTCTAATGAAATTAACTTCTGTTTCCGCTTGAATTCACAGCAAAGTATCTTCTCCTTGTATGTGAGGGAGAAGAGAGTAAAAGGATGACAATAATGTCAACTTACAGGGTGGTTTCAAGAATTAAAGGGATGACATATAAAACTGTAAAACATCTTGCTCCCACAAGAGTTAGATTCATTCTCCTTCCATTCATTATTTACCATTTTCTCATTAACATACTAAAATCAATTTTGAGTTCACAAGTAATATGGCTCAAAGGAAAGCCACAGTGATAGTGTTTGAAAATAGAAGCATTGAGAAGCAGCTAAAGAAAATAGTGGGATTTCTTCTAAGCATTGAGAAATAGTAGCAGCAAGAAAACGCTATGGAAAATAGTAGGATTTCTAAGCAAGCAGGAGCAAAGTGCCAGGGAACCTTTGGAAAAAAAGGTGAACCAAGGGTATTACTAAAGGTTATCTTTGGAGCAAATGGGCTAGAGGAAGTTGACTAGAAGCTAATTGCAAGGCCTGTTCACCACAGTGTTATTTCATTGAGTTAAATTGCAGAATAAGTGGTGTCTTTGATGGAGGAATTCAGAACAGTTAAGCTAAAGAAAATACAACTGAAGAGTAATCTGGTCCATAAGGACATTACATGTTGCGAGTTTTGTGACAGGAGCACTTCTAAGAATTTAAGGAATTTTACCCCTAGAAACAGGTGCCAACATACACCATTTTAATGCAATTCCAGAAGGTCCGTGGATCCCAGGTCAAGAACTCATTAAAAGCACATAATCTTCGTGGAAAAGATAACATGGGAAGATTTATTTAAACCACAGCACTAGAATTTGGGATGGATAAGGAAGCCTTATTTGATAATAAGAGCTATTAAATGCCGCAACAGGATATCAATGGCAACACAGTTCTTACAAACAAGGAAAACCTGGAGCTATTTGAAAATAAGAGAGTTTGTGCAACATCTCATAGTTTCTTCAATCTGTGATATGCTAAAATTAAAAATCAATATGTATGATATGTCTTCTTATCAGCTTGAACATAAGAATGTGGTCATCATAATAGTATCAGAATAACATTTCTCTCACTAGTCCTCTAATTGTGACTAATTCATTCAGGAAAAATTCAGGGCTATCTCAGTTGTGCTCTCAAACATAGTTCTCTGCCAGTAATTTCCAAATTTTTAAAGTAACACATGCCTTCCAAGAAAACATTTGAGCACAGTTCTCTAATATAAGAACACTAATTTACTTAGAAATTATATATATTCCTGTGCTAATATTCCAAGCAAATTCTTTAATATATGCAAAAAAAGTAAGAAAGATAAGGTAAATGAAATATAAATAGATATTCTAAACATTTCTCTTATGCACCTCTGGGATTCACATGCCCACTTTGGAGACCACTATATAACATCCTTCCTGGAGCAAAGGTACTTTACTTGCTCACAAGAAAAAAAGTGGAAACTTCTTATTAGGGACAGGATATTAACTGGATTTTGCATTGTAACCCATTTGTACCAGTTACATCAATGAGAAAAGAGTACAGGGGATCCTGGAGCTGCAGCTATCAGTCCAACTTAGAACTTGGGCAATTCCTTTAAACCTTTTAATGTGTTTCCTCTTTCGTAGACGGTGTAATTACTCTCTTGAATAACTGAAAGGATTGTTCTGGGGACCAAATGGACTATATGATAATGGATAATTTTCTTGAGATGTTGATATACCCAGATACCATGCTAGGCTCTTAATGTCCTATCACTCTGATCCTTACAGTAACTCTCCTGGGAAAAAGTTATTTTATCCACTTCACCTGTGAGTGAGTTGTGGCTCACAGAGGTTATACTCAGGTTGCTCATCCATTAAGGAGCCTAGCTTGGATTTTATTGCAAAGTCTTTGACACCACGCTGCCTCTCAAATTAAAGTTCTCATTCCATTTGATTGTGGGCTTTCAAAGGTTGAAGATGCCTTATCACTGAATTCTTTATCACACTGAGCTCATCAGTAAGCTCAGTCTGACAAAAAAGCATTTGTTTAAAATTGAATGAAAATGAGATAATGATGTTAAACTCTAAATACAAAGTCATCTAGTGATTATGAAGCTAGAAATAAATTCAAAAGTCCCATTTTCGTACCTTTTCTTACTTTAGCAATTCAACACAAATGATTGCTAAAAAGTAAGGGACTTTGTGCTAAATGTCTTTCATTTGAAAATATATCCCTCAAAATTAATTTTTAAAATATTAATAGATCACTGTAGTTATAAATATATATCTAGATCTTGATTATTGAGATTGATGTTTATAGATGATTCAAATGATACTGGTATTCACAAAAACTTACCACAAACTGATTAAGACCATCACATGCAGTTCTCTGCATACCAAATATGTTTGATCTGTCCTTAGGTTTGCGGCTGTGGTTGGAGTTCACCAAGCCTATTGCTATTTGTAATCTTTTCCTCCAGGCTTCCTTTATTCTCAACTCAGTGCCTCTGTTCCCATGACCCTCTCTTAAGATTTAATAATTTACTAGAATGGCACACAGAACTCAGGAAGACACTTCACTTAGATTTACTGGTTAAAAGATACAAATGAACAGCCAGATGAAGAGGTTTGTAGGGCAAGGTCTAGAAGGATCCCAAACACAGGTATTGTCACTGTGGAGTTGGGGGTGCATCACCCTCTTGGCACTTGGATGTATTCACCAGTTAGGAAACTTATCAAATCTCACTGTTTCAGAGTTTTTATAAAGTTTAATCTCCAGGCGCATCCCTACCATGCCTCCTTCCTGGAGGTTGGTGCATGGGACTAATAGTTCCAACCTTCTGATTGTCCCTTTTGGCTACCAGGCCCATTCTGAAGCTTGTCTAAGGGTCTCATCCTAAGTCATCTCACTAGTATAAACTTAGGTATAATTAAAGGGGTTCATTATGAATAACAAAAACACCTCAATTATTCAGGAAATTCCAGGGTTTGGGGATCTCTATGCTAGGAACTAGCAGACAAAGATATTTCTTATGATTCCACTCTCAGTTGTTCTGCATTCCCAGCTAAGAGCCCAGGCAAGTGAGTGAGGCCACCTTGGCCCACTCAGCCACATCCAAGTATACCTAGATCCAAAGAATCATCAGTCAACCACAGAAAGATGAGAAATAGAAAATGTTTGCTGTGTCAGTTCACTAAATTTTAGGGTGGGTTGTTACATAGTAAAAGCTAACTAAAATATTATCTTAGCCATGAAGACAAAGTGAGCAAATAGTTCTACTAAGAACACAAGAAAAATGGTGGTAATTAGAATGAATTTAATCTTGAGCTTCCTGATAACCAAGGCAAATAAAAGCAAGATGGATTATAGAATTCCTCTTACTTTAGAAAATAAGTATGTAAATTCTTAAGAGGTAACAAACATTTTGCTGGATATGTTAAAAGGGATAAATGATATGTCTGTATTAAAGAGACACAAAATACCATAATACATGTGTTTTCACATTCATAAGAAAAAGAAAAAATTTCTACATGTGATTTTCTTACATTAATCCTCGATTTAAGTCAAGATAAACAACATGTTACAAAAATTCAGCTTATTGCACCCTAAAGGAAGGAATGATCAACATGTCTGTGAAACTGGAATTTTTAAAAACTTTTGGAAAGAGCTGGATCTGAAGATAAATCTTCAGATGTAAAAGGATTTTATTCTTTATGTTCCATTGCCATTCTTTTGTAACATAGCCAATATTCATAGAATGTAAGTTTCTCTTATTAAATAGACTCATTTCAGGGAAATCAACGTCTGAATAAATTATTTAAGTTTTTAAAACGTATTTCTATAGAACTCATAATAATGTGAATGTATTACTAATAAAATGTTCACCACATGAATGAAATTTGGACTTCAAAGTTCAG
This sequence comes from Manis javanica, assembly GCF_040802235.1. Lineage (NCBI taxonomy): Eukaryota > Metazoa > Chordata > Mammalia > Pholidota > Manidae > Manis > Manis javanica. The sequence goes on along the minus strand of NC_133160.1, from coordinate 119,414,261 downwards.
CTTTGAAGTTTGTGTTAGATTATTTTATCATTATCACATTTCCTTGATTTATATAAATATAGAATATTTACTGAACCCAAACTATGAGCCATGTATTATGCTAAATGCTTTACATGTATTAATTTATTCAGTCTTTTTAGCTGGAAGGTACATATTAAATGTCTGTCCTATCTTGACCCCTTAAATGGCCCCTGTTGCAGATACAAGCTTCTAATCAAACTGTATAAGAAGTGAAGTGTCTTAAATCAATGAGGAAACTTTTGGAAAATGATCTATTTCAGCACAGTTCAGATTACATCCTTACCTCACACTTCATACTAAAATTAATTTGTGAAGGATTCAGTCAAGAATTAAATGCAAAATTAAGCCATAAAAATTAGGTGACTTATCTCAGGATAAAGAAGAACCTTGTATTACACAGCAATTATGAAAGCAATGAAGGAAAATATCAATAGGAAAATAATTGAATATGCACTAATGGAATAATGCTTGTGACTTCTTTTCCACAGGAGTATAAACATTATTGGACAGAGTTGAGAGGAACTACACTTTTCTTTTATGCTGACAAAAAAAGTACCATAGTAAGTAGTTAAATGGATTCAATTTTTCCCTACTGTACACTTGTCACATAATGTTATTCATTTGGGATTTTCTGCCTTCAAAGAGTAAGCATTTTTGGTAAATTCAAATCAAATAAGCTCATTTTTTTGCCCTGTGAGGGCTATTTATAAAACCCACGGTAAAATTTCCTGGTCAACTCAGAAGAAGGTATTAACTCATGTTTTTAACTTTGTATTTTTTTCTTTCTGATCCTGACAATAAAAACTCAGTTGAAAGGTGAAAATTCTAGCTAGACATCTGCATACAAATTGCCTAATACCAAGTAATAGCCTCAATTTCCTCTGCTTTTTATCTTGCTGTAGCATGTGGTTAAAATCTAAAGGAATAAAGTGAGCCCCAAAGCCTCACAACATACATTATGTAACAATTTAAGCAGGACTTCTAAGAGCTCAAGCATAAGAATAACAATAAACAGATTTATTTATTCCTATTAATATAAAATAATCGATTATATTTGTTTTTCCACAAAAAATTGAAACTGTGCATTTCATTTTTTCCACAAACAAAATGGAGTACTTTAGTGGTAAACACTTGTCTCTCTTGGAATGCTGTGCTTTTTAGAGATTTTATGATCCAGTAACTTTTTAAACTATAAACATTCTGGACCATGGGTGTAGTAACTCACACTTCTTAGAACATCTTTATCAGACGTCCAGATCTGATGAAAGAAACAAGGAGTTCACCTGATTATTCTACCTATAGGCATATCAGTGGCATTAGTGGTAAATTCACCAGAAGTTATTTAAAAAAGCAAACTGGTCATCTTGTACCACAATTTCAGATAGACAAGATTAATATAAAGGTGTTTTCAAATGCCATAATAAACTTTAACAAAGTAACTTCTTGTTGTGACTTCTGACTTAATGTTAGTACAGCTTCAAAAGACCCTGGTCCCAAACCTGCATAATACACATAAGTGAGAAAGCTAACAGTTACTGCTCACTTACAACATGGCAAGAGGCCATACAGCTTAGTGATTGACAGCCTGGTCTTCAGTCAGACTGTTTGGGTTTTTCCTGGCCCTGCTACTGCTAACTGTGGGATCACGGGATTTGGGGCGAGCTACCTAACCTCTCTGTGTCTCAGAATATTAATTAGACAGGGAACTGGTGGGAAACAGATGACATCTCCAATTGGACATTTTGAAGAGTTTAATGAAGATGGTATATTCAAAGCAGTGGACAGGATTTAGGAAAACCATAAAGAATAGTATAGAATTCTGAGGCTAGTAACAGTGACCCATGACCACATGTGGGAGCAAAGGAAAGAGAGAGAGAACAGTGGGAAGAGTTGTGTGAAAATGACTCCCTTGAGATGAGTATGCTTTGAGGAAGCCATTGCAGTGTAGTACATACCTGACCTCACTCTCCTCACTCCTCTGATCTTCTGCCAGTGTTCACCAGCCCAACCCAACAGGAAGTCAGTGGGTAGGGAACCCTTGATGTTGTCCATACAAGCCCTGGTACACAGTGTTGGGTGGTGAAGGGGTAATAGTGAATCTAGAAGGAACAAAACAGCAGTAGTCATAGACACTGACAGGTGTCTAGTGGTTACCATGGGGGAGGGGTTGGGGTGGGTAGCTAGGAAGGTGAGGGGGATAAAGGGGCACAAAAATTTTTAATCATAATATAAGTTGGTCATGAGGATAGCAGTACAGCATGGAGACTAGTCAATGATTTCTATAACATTTTCTTATGTTGACAGATAGTAACTGCACTAGTGGAGGTGAGGATTTAATGATAGACCTAACTGTTGAACCACTGTGTTGTATATTTGAAACCAATATATGATTGTATATCAACAATACTTCAATAAAAAAATTATGAAGCAAAAAAAAGTGAATCTGAAGCAGCAAATGAAAGATTTTCAACACATTTCATAACTGAGTTTCGAATCTCTAAAATCAGGATGAAAAGAGTAGTGTATCTCATAAAGTTATGAAAAGGATTAAATGAGATAGTAAATATAAGGACCTAAGAGAGTAACTAACTGGTACCTAGTAAACATTAAAGCATTTTACATGCATTATCTCATTTAATTCTCACACCAAGTCTGCAGAGTGGGTACTATTTTAATCCATGCTTTATGGATAAGAACAAATTTAAGGATTAAGAAATCATGCAAGATCAGACAACTAATTGAAAGGGGTATAATCTAGGTCTTGCTCCTGAGACAGCATTCTTAATTTCACAGAGTTTCTTTAGTCTCATAAAAGACTTCTAATGCAATGCGGCAGAAATGCCCACCTACAAATTTGTTAAAAGGATGTAGAATTTTTAGGAGATTTTTTTTTTTACAATAATCTGAGGAGAAAGCACAGGGCTAAAACAGGTGAGAATTGTAGATAGCCTATGGTAGGGAAGAACTCAAAGCTGGCTTCAAATATTTGAAAGGCTGTCAGGGTCACGTGAAAGAGTCACTGAATTTGTTTCACGTTATTCCAGAGAAGGCAATAGGACGAATGGATGGAAATAGCACCAATAGTCTGGAGAAAATTGTGGCTTAATACAAGAAAAAACTTGCTAGCAGGCAGAGCTGCTTGGAGGCATGAGTTCCATGTTGTTCAAGGTGGTACAACAGAAGCTGGATGACTACCTGGGGAGATACTACATGGGGAGATGGAGGGATTCAAGCATCAGGGGGCAGCTAGATTAGACAGATGACCTTTAAGCCTCTTTCAACACTACATTTAAAAACAGAGATATGACTTCCTTTCTTCTAATCAACAGATCAGTTTACCACACTATCTTACTCAGCCACTTCTTCCTCTGTTGTTTCCTCCTTTGTCTCAGCAAAATTTGCTGAGCTTGATCTAGACAATCCATCAGAAAAAGATTTTGGTGTATTTTAAATACTGTCCTCCTTCCCATATATTTCTCCTTCCATTTTTAGTTGTTCTCTGTTCATTGAAAAAAAATAGGTTAATGCAAACTTACCCTCAACCCCATCAATATACAAAAAGCTCTGGATAAAATTTATTTACTTCTTTTTATGCCTTACTTTATTGAGAAAAATAAAATAAGAAGACCTACAAGAACATAGTAAAGTAAGATATTGGGCACAACATAGGAAAATAAAAGGAGATTAAAAAAAGTCAAGAATGAGGCTAAATTAGCAAAAAATTAAAAACCCTACAAAACCTAAAAACCATAAAACTCTACTATGCTTACATGAAGTAGTCCTAATCTTTCTAATATTAGAGAGCATGTCTGGCCAGTTGCATACAGATCAGTCCATATAGATCACTTGCTCAGAAGAAACATTTTTATTATATTGGGATAAGATAGGAATTTCTCAATAGGATCCTCATAACCAGTGGCCTGTGGTAAGTATTGAACAATGGGCTTTTGGAAAAAAAGTTTATATGCATATGTTCATATAAATTTATTATAAATATTAGTGATATGAGTAATGTGTTATACATAGTTAAAAAATAAAATATAAAATATTCTTTTCTGTAACTTCCATATAAGCAATTGACTCTCACAGGATACTTTGTTGATTTTTCTGAACTTGTATCTGCAGCCAACTATGACTGTCATTCAATCATGATTTGACAAATGGAGTCATTTTTCAGTCTACCGTTTCCCTCATAAATTTATTGTCATTAAATATGACATGAATGTTGGCTGATATTTTTATGTATATTAATGAATAAGAAAGTAAAACAACAATTACCCAAGTCAGAACTTCGACCTCTTAGTTAAGGATATGAGCAAATTCTTTGCTGAATAAGATAATAGTTTCTGAGTTATGGTAGAATATTTTGTCAGTTTTTTTGTTCTGTTCACAGTGAAAAAGCTTCAGACGCAACGAACTTTAAAGTTTCATCTGCATTATTAACATTTTCTCCTCCACTTCTTTAGCTTAGACCAGAGGCAAGCAAACTATAGCCCTTGAGTCAAGTAGAGCCTGAGGCCTGATTTTGTACAGTCGAGAGCTAAGAATGTTTTCACCATTTTTACAGTGTTGTTAAAAAGGAAGAAGAATTTACAACAGAGACTGCATATGGTTCACAAAGCCTAAAACAGTTACTATCTAGCCTTTGCAGAAAAAAGATTGCTGCCCCCTACAACAAATAACAAAACAATGTCAAGTCCTAACTTCTAAGTTTTCCAGTTTCCATGGTGTATATTGTCCCACCATGGTTGATTTCACCTTATCAATGGACCTTACTGAACATGGAGTTGGAAAGAAAGGTATAGTGGTAGTGTACCGTTATGTAGTATTACCACCACACAGAAATGAAGACGTAAATAACCTCAAGAACTTAGTGAATACTGTGTAGTGATGTAACTTAAAATGATGACTTTTGAATTTTAAAAACATTTAATAACTTTTGTTTTTAATATAATATATTTACCTGTATGTTTATATAATTAAATGTTAATAATGGCTGTGCCTAACAACCAGCTTGGAAAATTGCTGAAAATTTAACAACGGTTTTTCAAACCTGTATGAGTCCCATCCAGCACACCACCACATAATACATTTCCAAATGCCCTCTGGGTTAACGGGTGATGTGCCGAATGGAAAACCAGGACACCATACAAAGTACATATCAGAGGAAAAGAAAATATTACCTACATGCCTTCCTGCTAGAACTAATCTATGTTACCCATGAAATAATTTAATGAGCTTTCCCTTTATTTTTGCAGTATGTTGACAAGTTAGACATAATAGACCTCACATGTCTTACTGACCAGAATTCAACTGAAAAGAATTGTGCAAAATTCACCCTTGTTTTGCCAAAAGAGGAAGTGCAACTGAAGGTGAGTGAGGAGAAGCAGTTAGTCTGAAACAAGTTGCAACTATAAATAGTATTCACCTCTTCACAACCCAGTGGCTGAGGTAAAGAGGAATTATAAGAGAAGTGCCAAGTCTTAACACTTTGTTAACATTTCATGCCTTTTGCCAAGAACTCGTTTTCTAAATGGGATTTAAAAGGGCATGTTCATTTGTTTAGTATACAAGTACATGGAAACCATATACTTGTGTCCTCTGACAAAGTCAGAAATCCCATCTGGTGTTTTTAAAAAGTTGTTCTTGAATTGGCATTCATCAGGTTCCCAGATGATTCTGAGACATATCCAACATGACACGTGTTTGAAATCCACCGAATTAGACAAACCCATATTTCACAAATTGAGAGACATTCTTCAAGCAATTGGCTTGCCTATACTCTTCAAAACTATCTGTATAAGAAAAGCCAAAGAAAGACTGGACACCTGTTCCAAATTACAGAGCCTATGGGGTCATAACAACTAAATACAATGTGTGATCCTGGATTGGCTCCTGGATCACAAAAGGAAAAACAGCAAAACAAAAAACCAAAAGCTATGAAGAACATGATTGTTAAATTAGAAATATCTGAGTGAGAGCTGTATTATTAGATATACCCAATTTGTGAAGTAAAGTATTCTCATAAAACTAAACTCCACACAACAGAAGAGATCTGTTGGTTAGAATCTCCACTGTATGCGTAGCATCTATATAGAAAAAAAAAGTTTTTCTTGAATTGGCATTCAAAGTAGCCAAGTAAAGTCAATCAACAGCTACAGTAATACCATAAAGAGAACATTGGTCATTAAACTTTAAAGCAGACTAGCCCCACCTTATCTGAGGTTTGCTTTCCATGGTTTCAGTTATCTGCGGTCAACCATGATCTGGAAAAAGATGATCCTCTTCTGACATATAGTTAGAAGGTCAACAGCAGCCTAACACTACATCACAATGCCTATGTCATTCACCTCTTCTTCTCATCATGCAGGCATTTTATTATCTTATATCACAAGAAGAAAAAGGGTGAATATAGTACAATAAGATATTTTGAGAGAGAGACCACATTCACATAACTTTGTTCTATTATTAGTTCTTGTCTTACTCTCTTACTGTGCCCAGTTTATAAATTAAACTTTATCATAGCTATATATGAATAGGAAGAAGCTCAGTATGTATAGGGTTTGGTACTATCTGTGGTTTCAGGTACTCACTGAGGGTCTGGAAATGCATCCTCTGCAGGTAAGGGAGCACTACTCTACTAGGCATCGCTTGTACTTAGGAAGTCTAGGCTCCACCCCTGGAGCCAGAATCTCTCCAGATGATTCTGATGTAGTTGGGAGCAGAGGATTGGAGTCAGATGCGTAAGTTTGAACTCTGGCTGTTTTATTCATTAGCTGTGTATTTGTAGGCAACTTACCTAACCTCTTTGTGCCTTTGTTGATTCATCCAGAAGTGTAGTCTTTACTCATATGTAACTCTCTTACTGAGCCTACTGGTTCCCTTTATTAAAATTGCAACCCTTTTCTCCTCCCCTAGCACCTAGTGGCATTCCCAATCTCTCTTATCCCACTCTTCATTTAATAACATTTGCTATTACATTTATTGTTTGTTATTCCTTGCTAGATGTTAAATTCCATGAGAACAACGATATTTGTTTGGTTCTCTGATGTAAAGAACTACTTAGAAGAGTGCCCAACACTTAAAGGCACTCAATAAATGTCTAAGAACAAATCTGTAAAATAAAAATAGTACCTTTTCCAGAGTTTACATGACAATTAAACCAGCTAATACATGTGAAGTGCTTATAACCACATATAAGCACTTAATAAATGTTGTCTGTATTAGTAATATTTAAAGCTAATAACTAGAAAATTTCCTGGTCCTCCAAACCTAAAGCAAGTCAATGTTAAATATCAATGAGGGGAGCAAACAAAAACTAACATATTGTAGAAATAAGTGTGCTAACATTTAATACTTTTTTTGAGTCAAATTTGTACAATTTTACTTGTTTAATAAGCAAACAGATTAAAGCTATATACTTCTGTCTTCTAACAAAAAATATTATTGAAATTTCATAAGACACATTAATAGTTCTAAGGAAAAGGAAAATGAATTGTATTTTCTTTTCAACTACTTTTAAGTGGTTTAAAAAATTACAATTTACTTTTTCAAACAATGTGCCTTAATAGAAGGATATACATTTTGTCAATCTTCTGGTTTTTGATGGCTTACATATTTTGAGTCTTTATAAAACAATCATGAAATTCTAAAGTTACTATTTGAAGTTAATAAAAGTACTGATGTTCATAGTCATTTGTGTCTTTAATTCTTTGTCTTTATCTGTTTTTGTCTTCAACTTTAGACAGAAAACACAGAAAGTGGGGAAGAATGGAGACGCTTCATTCTTACAGTAACAGAGGTAGGAAGACATTACTTTTTATTGATTGATACATTTAACAAGTATTTACTGAACACATACTATGAACCATACAGTGTGAAAGGGGACTGAAGATACAGCAATTGAAAAGGACAGATATGAATCCTTTCACTTACTCATGGAATTTATGTTTTTGTTGAGTGGAGAGGAAGAAAGAAAATAAGTAAGTAAATAAGATAATTGAAAACTGTGGTAATTGTTATGAAGAAAATAAACAGGGCAGTGTGCTAGCTAGAGAATGACAGGTGGTCCAGGACATATACTTTTTGGTCTTACCCTTTGACACATGTTCCTTTTACATATTCCGATATTTGTAGTTCGTATAGCATCTTCTAAAATACTTTCCAATTCTTTTCTTATTCTTTTAATACTTATTTATAAAATGCTAATTGAGATGGATTTTATGAATAACAAAGAGAATATAACAATTCATTTGATGGAGAGCCCATCAAAATGAAAAGTCACCTGTAAATATTTATTTAAAGAGTATTAAGATGAATGGATGCTTACTTGTTCAAATCTGTGACATCATATCATGACAAATAGTATGATCCACTGCTTATAGTTATCTGTTGCAGCAAAGATAACTAACATTATTTTAAATAAAGCCACTATAGCAACTGTCTTAGAAATGTTAGGTACTTAATAACTAGCCCCCAAAAGAGCACTATGCTCTCTAATACTTTCAGAGGATAAGAAAATTTTCTGTTTATTAGGGTTAGTTAAATATAGACCCTGTCCAAAGCTAGTTCATAAGTAAATGCTTTGCTATCACACGAAATAAGCTCTGCACTTTACTGAGATGATGGATGCCCGTTCTTTATCTCAGCCAACAATAGGTAAAAGGTGGAGGTTCAACTACCATGTATGGAAATCAGAGGGGGCTGGAAAAGTGGCCCAGTTAAATAAGTAAGAGACATATTAACTTGGCAGGAGAAAGGAACTCTGGGGAATTGCATTCTCTCCCTCTGTTGCGGAAAGGTGCCATTGTGTAGTCTGGCACTTCTTACATTGAGAGACAAATATCCCCAGTGTATGTGAAGAGGTGTCAAGGAGTACAATAACCACTGGGAAAACTTCGGCATGTATCTTCCTGGTACACTAATTATACCTCGATATTTTGGCCTCCCAAAAAATTATTATTAGTTTCTTCCTTGAGGTAAGGACAAAACACATCATTTTTATATTAAAACGTGTATAGGCATATTACAGGATGTGCAATAAAATTCTTCAGCAGAAGTTTGAGAAACACAGAGTGTAGTTGAAAGAGCAGAGATGTTGTTTTTGAATTAAAAATACTGGACTTTGAGTCCTGGTTCCACAACTTTCTAGCTATGTGACCCTAGACTAAAGTTAATTACTCTTTCAGAGCCTGTTTTTTTCTTTTATAAATCAGGGGTAACAATACCTATCATGTAGCATTGTTATGAGTATTTACAGCAGCACCATGCTTGGGACATAACAGGCGATTAAAAAGCAGTAGCTGTTTCATTAGTTTTTCCTCACTCAATTATTTTTTTCTGAAATGGCATATAAGGAAATAGTTTTGCTGTTTATTAGTGAGCTTAGTTATCCAGAAGAACAGTCTCAAAATCTTTTTGATTATGTACCCTTATTAGTATGTTATTTCAAATTTCATGAATGTATACTTACATATCTATTGTAAAATATAACAGTAATAGGAATAAGATAACGTAAATACGTCTAAATCAGCTCTAAATCAATGCTATAAATAAAGATCAGGAGGATATAGATGACTCAATCTAAAACACATCTCTAGGAAAGGTTAAAAAAACCCTAATTAAGTAGAGCAGTATTATAATCCTAAAGTGTGAATTAAAGTTTGAAATATACACACAAACACACCAAAATATGGGTCTCCGATTGCTGATTCTCAGTCATCAAATGAACTATCTGAACACCATGTTGCCATATGGCTGCTGGGGCTTTGTCCAGATTAGCTGTGGGGAAACTAGGTGCTTTGCACATGCTTTGGGACTTCCGGGCAGTGAGAACTAGCGAGCTCAGAATGAAAAATGAGAGATTTGTTGTTACTTGAATTAACTTGTAGGTTACGGTGGGTATACTTTGGGGCCAGATAAAAGGAACACTTCTTGGAAGAAGACTGGGCACCCTTGCAGGTTCTACTTGGTGTAGAGGAAGTTCTAAGACACCATGGCCCTCTATTCATGATTCTACCCATCCATCTCTGTCCTGTAACTGCAGCTCCTTAAGACCAGACCAGGCTCATCTTTGCTAAAATCAGTTCATTATTCTGCTTTCCCGTTGCCTACCACTTTAATTGGTTTCAGCTGTCAGTTCCCCAACATGTGTCACTCCTTCCTGGGCAAGTAATCAGACTGCATGAAATCCTAGAGAGAGAAAAGAAAAGGAGGACTGAAACAGAGCAGATGCTGAGTTCATCTATGGAAAAGGAGAAGGAACCAATTGAAGATTATGTGGATGTACTGAACCCTATGCCAGCGTAAGTACACTGTGAACTCCAGTTTATTTATTAGATTGTTAATATTCATTGCAAAATTATCTAAGCTAGTTATTCAGTGACCTGATTAAACCAGGGACAATAAGCTGTCTTGTAGATATACAACCTATCTCTGAGTACACGCCACATTTCCTCTTCTATGTCACGATCAACAAAACGCAAAATACAGATTTGAACCAGCCCTCTTACCATGCAGGAAATCCCCTTCCACCTACACATGTAGATCAAATACTATTCTTTGCAAAGCTCAAACCAAAATAAAAACTGCTATGTAGAAAGAAGGAAAAGATGTTTTTTTCTACACGGCAACTCTGATTGACTGATTTTCTACAGAAAGTTATACCAAAGAATTTAAAATATCCGAATGTCCTATTCAGTTGTACAGTCCATCAATGAGTAGTCACTCATCTTGTATTTTGAAGAAGCCCTGTGTAAAGTGTGATAAGTGCTGCTGAGAAATGAAAAGGCACTGAACATGCTCAAGTCAGCAGCACTTTACATTTATTTTTCACTCTTACATTGTTGAAAAGTGTAACTAAGATTGTGAGCCTTTCCCTCCTGGAATCTCGTTCTTCTGGTCAATGAAACTTGTACTGGTACCATCTCTGACATCATGTTCTGATGCATATTCTTTCTGTACTGCAATTGCTGAAACCTGCCAACTCTTAGCTGAAACCAGTGACAACGGATGAATTGGTAGGTTAAATGTCATATACATTACTTTTTTTTTCCTCAATAAAAAGTAATGTATATTTATTATAGATAAATAAAAAGATTAAAAGAATTCCTTGTCCCACCACTGAGATTTGCTGTTAACATTTTGGTGTACTGCACATCCTGCCAGATATTTTTTTCTGTTGAAAAATAAACTTTTTATTATCTACACTATTCCTATAGAAAAGAGAAGTGCTTTCTTAAAAACTGGACATATAAAAATACCACTAATGCCATTAGGAAGCCATGTTATATTATACCAAAAGGAGTGAATTCACACATACCTTTAAATATCAGTTACTTAAAACAGAAACTATACAAGAAAGGCATGTATAGAGATTTTTTACATCCCTGAAAAGAAACCACCAGCAAATATTATTTATCCAAGAGCTGGTTATAAAATGAAACTTGGGGTACATTGTTAATTCTTATCTTATGTTATATATCGGTAGATCTGATTATAGATATAGAATACAGATATTCTAGTATGCAATAGAACTGATTAATAGATAAATTTTCAGGTCTTCTTTGGTCAAAGAAAGAGGCTTTGGAGGAATGAGGGAAGGAGAGCCTTATTGAGCATAAGCATATTCATAGTGGCATAGGCTTATAATAATAGTAATTGTAATTATATCATAGAAATTACAGTAATAAAACTGGAAATTTTAAGAAATGTTAATAACTGCAGCTCTTAGAGTCATTTCAGCAGTATTTTTTAAAAGTAGTGATCTTCAGAACCCAAGAAGGGACTAGCAGTTACCAAAGGAAAAGGGGTTGGAGAGGGTTGGTGGGAAGGGAGGGAGAAGGGGATTAAGGGATATTATGATTGGCACACATAATATAGCGGAAGCACGAGGAATGAAGTATAGCACAGAGAAGACAAGTAGTGACTCTACAGCATCTTATTATGTGGATGGACAGTGACTATGGTGGGGTATGTGGTATGTGGTGGGGACTTAATAATAGGGGCAATTGTAGTAACCACAATGTTGCTCATGTGAAACCTTCATAAGACTATATATGAATGACAGCTTAAAAAAAAAGATAAATAAAAGTAGTGATCTTTATCAGTTAAAACATTTCTGTTTTTTAATCTCACCTCCGTAGATGTTTTTACACAGTATCCCGGAAAGAAGCAACTGAGATGCTTGAGAAGAACCCTTCCTTGGGAAATATGATCCTGAGGCCTGGCAGTGACAGTAGGAACTACTCCATCACTATCCGGCAAGAGATAGAGTATGTTTAATTTGAAAAAGTATGGATTGTTAAAAGCACTATATATCTTCAGAAAGCAAAGTCACAAAAGTCTGTATCAGTACCTGCTATGGGGCTAAAAACATGAACACAAACATAGTGAGGGAATGTTATATAAGCAATGCTAAAGACTGAACCAAGGCTAATATCTACAGTAGGGAAGAAGAATGAGCAAATTACTCTAGTCCTGGATATAGTTCTATTCATGCATTCATTCATTTCAACAAATACTTATTGAGCAACTACTATGGGTCAAATAATATTCTGGGTACTGAGGATACAGCAATGAACAAAACAACATCTCTGGTTTAAGGAGTTCACATACTTGTAAGGAGAAACAGCTATAAATAAATACATAACTAAAAATATCCTATATATGGTAATAATGTCTATGGAAGTAAAACAAAGTGGGATGAGGGAGGTGGAAGCTTCCAGAGGTGATATTGAGAGATTTTTCTGGTTGCTAATGTTTCAATACAGAATAGTCAGGGAAGGCCTATTTTATTAGCTGACATTCAAGCAGAGACCTGAAGGAAAAGAGCAAATAAGCCATGTCAGTATTTTTTTATTAATATTATATTATTTTTTATCTTTTTTTAAAATTTTGTTATCATTAGTCTACAATTACATGAAAAACATATGTTTACTAGGCTCTCCCCTGCCCCAATCCCCCCTATAAACCCCACTACAGTCACTGTCCATCAGCATAGTAAGATGTTGTAGAATCACTACTTGTCTTCTCTGTGTTGCACAGCCCTCCCCATGCCTCCCCCAACATTATACATGCTAATCGTAACACCCTCTTCCTTCTTCACCGTGCTTACCCCTCCCTACCCTCCCATTTTCCCCAGTCTCTTTCCCTTTGGTAACTGTTAGTCCATTCTTGGGTTCTGTGATTCTGCTGCTGTTTTGTTCCTTCAGTTTTTCCTTTGTTCTTATACTCCACATATGAGTGAAATCATTTGGTATTCATCTTTCTCCACTTGGCTTATTTCACTAAGTATAATACCCTCTAGCTCCATCCATGTTGCAAATGGTAGGATTTGTTTTCTTCTTATGGCTGAATAATATTCCATTGTGTATATGTACCACATCTTCTTTATCCATTCATCCACTGATGGACACTTAGGTTGCTTCCATTTCTTGGCTATTGTAAATAGTGCAGCAATAAACATAGGGATGCATCTGTCTTTTTCAAACTGGAGTGCTGCATTCTTAGGGTAAATTCCTAGAAGTGGAATTCCTGGGTCAAATGGTATGTCTACTTTGAGTATTTTGAGGAACCTCCATACTGCTTTCCACAATGGTTGAACTAATTTACATTCCCACCAGCAGTGTAGGAGGATTCCCCTTTCTCCACAACCTTGCCAACATATGTTGTTGTTTGTCTTTTGGATGGTAGCCATCCTTACTGGTGTGAAGTGATATCTCATTGTGGTTTTAATTTGCATTTCTCTGATAACTAGCAATGTGGAGCATCTTTTCATGTGTCTGTTGGCCATCTGAATTTCTTCTTTGGAGAACTGTCTGTTCAGCTCCTCTGCCCATTTTTTAATTGGATTATTTGTTTTTTTTTGTTGAGGTGCATGAGCTCTTTAGATATTTTGGATGTCAAGCCTTTATCGGATCTGCCATTTACGAATATATTCTCCCATACTGTAGGGTGCCTTTTTGTTCTTTTGATGGTGTCCTTTGCTATACAGAAGCTTTTCAGCTTGATATAGTCCCACTTGTTCATTTTTGCTTTGGTTTTTCTTGCCTGTGGAGATATGTTCATGAAGAAGTCGCTAATGTTTATATCCAAGAGATTTTTGCCTATGTTTTTTTCTAAGAATTTTATGGTTTCATGACTTACATTCAGGTCTTTGATCCATTTTGAATTTACTTTTTTGTATGGGGTTAGACAGTGATCCAGTTTCATTCTTTTACATGTAGCTGTCCAGTTTTGCTAGCACCATCTGTTGAAGAGACTATCATTTCTCCATTGTTTGTGCATGGCTCCTTTATCGAATATTAATTGACCATATATGTTTGGGTTAATGTCTGGAGTCTCTAATCTGTTCCACTGGTCTGTGGGTCTGTTCTTGGGCTAGTACCAAATTGTCTTGATTACTATGGCTTTGTAGTAGAGCTTGAAGTTGGGGAGTGAGATCCCCCCCACTTTATTCTTCTTTCTCAGGATTGCTTTGGCTATTTGGGGTCTTTGGTATGAATTTTTGAACTATTTGTTCCAGTTCGTTGAAGAATGTTGTTGGTAATTTGATAGGGATTGCATCAAATCTGTATATTGCTTTGGGCAGGATGGCCATTTTGAGCCATGTCAGTATTTGAGACAAGACCATTCCAGGCAGCAAATGCATATCATATTCCCAGAGGTCCTATTATAGGGACAAGGGTTATACTCTGAATGACGTGAAAGGCCATTGGATTGTGATGAACAGAAAAGAAGTGACATAATCTAACTTATCTATCACTTAGCAGCCTCTCATCAAGGTTAATACATTCTTTTTTAAAAGATGGTTTACCTTTAATAAAGTCAGTAGTAACACATGCAAAAGTTGACTTTTCTTTGTAACTAGGGTAGTTGGATCTTTTAAGGTCCCCTCCAGTTGTTAGTGTGTATGAAAACTTGCATTTCAATAGGGATTCTGGCTTAGTTAACACTGTCACAACTGATAATAAAGATATAGATATTTTTATACTAAATGAAACAATATATGATCGTCTTTCATATAAAAGCAAAAAGAGAACTTTGATTCTTGAATTTGCCATTCTTTTGGGGCATAATAGTCTATTTATTTTAGCTACAATGTCTCTACCAGTGAATAAATCTACCAATCCACCATAAATATCAATCATTCTAAATAGATTAAGTATATAAAGACACTGACAATGAATAAAGGCAGTAAAAAGAAAATAATCACAGAACAAAATAAAAATTATGGCATTATGGCTCTGCAGAGCTAATATGAGCCATGGCCCAATGAGATAAATTCACTTGCCAATTACTCTATATAAACAGACTGTTTTTATATACTAGCCCTGTGCACTGAATAGAGGCAAGAATGTTAGATATATTAGACCTTAATTCTGTGTGTGAAGTAAGAGAACCTGTGTGTGTGTGTTCGTATAATGAATGTCTGTGTCAATTTAACCTTCTTGTAGTTTCAGTATTTTTCTGTTCATTATAGGCTAACATTCAGAGTTAATGGATTTTCAACAAATATGGTAGAATATAATAGATTGTTCAGTTTTATCTTATTTGATTTAAAATTAAATTGGCTATCTTGAAATAAATCGAGAAGAAATAAATGTTATGACTGCTACTAAATATCAGTGAGCTTAGAAGTCCTTGGAAAAAGTGAATTTTTCTGCTGACTGTATCCTGGTCAAAGAGCTTGTCCTTTTCAGGGTATTGAGTATCACACAAAGTACAGACTGTCTTTAACTGTTTTCTTCCAGTCTAAAAAGAAGAATGGGATTAAAATTTATTTCACAGATTTAAAAAACATTTAATCTGCTTGAAAGCTAATTTAGATCACAAAAACAGTGATCAACATTTTTCCTTCTTATTCTTTTCTTGGATGGAGTGCTAGTTTGATCCATTTGCATATGAATTCTGTGTTACTGTTCTGCATGAAATGAACAAAATCCCAATACCTAAAGGCTCTTTAAAGACTATATACTTCCTGCACAATAGCAGCCTGATCTCTTTTAAGATTGTTTAAATTAACCTAATATTTGCATTGCATTTTCTGTTTCAGTGAGCTATCAAAAATAACACCATTTTTTGTTGTAGGTGTGGTTTGCGACCAAATGCAATGAGTTTCTGTATTTAGGATATGAACTTAACCATCACAATTTTTACTTACATTTGTATTGTATTTAATCTATATGTAAACTCATAAGAGTCTGGCAAAGGAGTTACATAATTCTGATTTTAATAAACTCCAAGTATGAAATTATATAAATAATTTCTATATGCTCATGCTTTTGTACAGCTGATGATCATTAAGGCTTACACATTCCATAGAACTAATCATCATCCTCCCCACCCCCTGCCCCCCAAAAAAGTTCCTATTTTAAAAGTAAGGAGTGAATGGTCAAACTAGAGTATTCTAAGACTGGAGTCAGTATATGCTTGTTCAGGCTCTGGGTCATAGTTTATACCTGTAAGTGGCTAAGAAAAATTTTAACTGTTACTGCATAAATGTTCTTTACAAGCCGGAGACATCTATGATTTTAATATCGTTATATTTGTTCTTTAATGCCTCCAAACAAGTCTTTTAGAATGCCTGAATTTAATATCTTCTGTTAAACAGATCACTTAATTTTAAAAGATAGCAATTGTAGAGAACAGAAGAATTTTAGCTCATTAGATATAGAGCTTAATGTAGAGGTTTGGCAGAAATCTAGACCGTCAGGAAGGAACTGACAAAACCAATTCATTCTCTTACAGGTTGTAGGAGAAATGTTCAGCCATGTGAGTTTACATAAGTGTATCTGGTAAAACACTAGCTGAAAGGACAAGTTGGTTTACAAAGCAGTGAAAATAAAATTATCTCCATCCATTAACAAATCAGCAGTGGGAGGGAAGACTAATTCTCAGCAAGTCATTCAAAGCCAAATTATCAGGTGACTCTTCTCTTGATGTAAAATATTATCCACCTTTAGCAGCTCAGTGGTGTGTGAATTCATAAGACATAAAGCCATTCGTAGAACAGACTTTGTGGTTTGGTTTTGTTGTCTTAAAACTATTATGACTACACGGCAAGCTAGTAGTATAAACACTTTGGAAAGCCATTAGCCAAGGAAGCAGTAGAACATATTTACCCCAAATAGATTCCTTTGCAAAAAAAGGAATGAATTTAAGCTAAGAACAAGTATTTATAACCACTTTTAAGGCCATTCATTTTCTTTAAAGACAGGTTATGTCTCTTTTGAGGTCACAGTCAGGAAACCTCCACATACTAAATTTTATCAACCTCATTTTTTTCCTATTTCTTTGAAAAAACAAAACAAAATATGAAAGAAAAGCAAAGGTTTAAAATGAGAGTCAAAACCTAAGTGACTTCAATGAAATTTTTTTTCTACCTTACTTTCTACAGAAGATAGTCCAATTAGTCAAAAGTTCCAAGAGATCCTGTTCATCTTTGTTACTTTTCCTCCCACAGCTTCATCATGAATGGCAATAATGTTTATAGCTATTATTAACAACAGCAATCGTGTCCTTGCTTACAGGGTACCATTTGCGGGTGATGTCTTGAGAGCTTGACAAACATTTCCTTCAGGCACACTAAAAACTGAGACAGACAGCATTTTCCATGTTTTACAAATGAAGAAGCTGAGACTTAGAGAATTACTAAGTTAAAGTAATACATTTAAAAAGTAGTATAAATAATTATAATTTACAGAGTATCTAAATGTGCCAGATATGGTACTAAGGACTTTTCAAACATTAATTCATGACAACGCTGGAGGAAAGACATTACCATCTCCATCTCTATTTTATAGCTGAAGAAATGAAGGCTCAGAGAGCTCACTCCAACAGAATCAGAATTTGAACCTATCACTTATTTCATAAGAATACACGAATTCTAATTGGAATTAGTGTATTTTCAAAAGTAACTATATGACTGTAAAGGTGTTTTCATGTTAGGGTTAAAGATAAAGTTAGGGCTAACCACCACAAAGGAAGGTTCTTCTAAGACTTTCTCTGTCCAAAAATGTAACCTGATTCTCAAAGATTCAGCATTAAGGAATACTTTCTTTTTTTTTGGATTCTTTTTTTAGGTTTTATCCTGTTTTCAAAGTAAAGCCCTAGAGTAAGCCACTGGAGTAAAATGATTGGCTGTTTTCCAAAGTAATATCCAATTAAGAAAAGGTTTGGATGAGGAGAGTCCCTTGAATAGAATGTTCAGTCCTAGAGGAATGTGGTCCGGAAATGGAGAGGAGAGATCAAGAAAGTGGGACACCCTGTAGACAAACCTGATAGAAAAATTTAGATTGCTTCTGTGAATTGGTCATATGTTGAATTAGTTTGTCTTCAAGCAAATGGCAAAGTGATGTGTAGCTTCTTATCATTAGAAAAATTCTTGGTCCTGAAACTGTTTCCATATGAATCAAGAGAATCCAAAGTCAACATACTGACTTCTGCTCTTAGTTCTAGCAAATAGCATATGAAATGGACTCATAATATATTAAAATACAGATTCATGAGTATTTATTGTGTGCTTAATGCTGGAATACAAAGGTGAACAGATGTGCTTCTTAATCTTAAACAGTTCTAGTCAGTAAAATACTGTGAATTAGGGTGGTAATTTAGAGTGTTTTGTGACTTTAGAAGAGAAAGACAATAAGATTCATCTACTGTACTTCCATTCTTACCAACATGTTCTTATATAGTATCTATCATCTAGCATGTCCATATCTCCAAATCAGCCCTGAGATTAGCAGATATCCAAGATGGTATATAACCAGAAGAAAGAATTGAAGGCTTTCTGATTGGAATAGTGATGAGCAGAGTAGAAAGTAATTTGCTTTCAGTAACTCTTTCTGCTTCCTTATTAATATAGAAAATATAGGTTTGATTTGTATATACCCACATAGGATTTTATAATGTTGTCTAATTTGTAAATTATTGATATTTAAAAAAAAAATTTCTGCCTAAAAGATTTTTAGCTCTTGAATTTTTTTCCTCACTGTTACTCTTTCTTACCCACTCAGTGGCCTAGGGTTCCTATATTCCTAGTATGTAATCCCCCAGAAAGAAATATAGAAAACTATGTAAAATAGAAAAACAAAGAACACATTTTTTTCCAAACTGAAGTCATAGAAACATAAGTTTTACTACACAGGTGATATTTTATACTCATTTTATATTGTATACCCAATATATTCTCGAATGGAGAGTAATTATATATTTTTTTTCATTTTAGCATGCCAAGAATCAAGCACTACAAAGTAATGAGTATTGGAAAAAACTATACTATTGAACTGGAAAAACCTGTAAGTAGTTATTTTCTTGTTGCTGATGAATTTTCTCCTGCTTCCTCCAAAACCTATCTTAAAGATTGTACAGCAAGGTAGAAAAGCAACCACTTAGCTAGAAACACCTTGCTGATGAAAACTGGCCATTTAAAGAAACATGAAGGTGGCAGATATTGAGGGTGAGAAGTGGGCTGCAAGAGCAGGTGGATGAGGCAAAGTAGAAGATAATCTAATGATTCCATCTTCCTTCTTCTGCAATCTTTGTCAAAATAGTTGTTTCAGGGAGAGAAAAATATTTTTTGTTAAGCATCTGTTTTACCCTCCAATTATAAGTATTTTAGTGTGCTTATTTCTAATGGTAAAAAATAATCTGTGAATGCTTTCTCCTCTAAAACATACTATGCAGAAGATCAGAAATCCCCCTTAGTAGCAACATAATAGTGAAGAAAGGGTTTTGTCCTTGTCTGCAGCCCCTCTCCTGCCCTAACCGACTTATCACAAGCTAATGGTATAATATCATAACCATTAAGTACTGTGTTAGGTACAGAGCTAAGTACTTTACATATACCATCTAATTTAATCTTTATCATTACTGAGAGGTAATGCCTTAAATTATCCAGATGGGATAGGTGATATTTGCTGGTATAAAACCAATCTCAACCAATGAGAATTACGTGGCATGTGGTCCAGGATGCTGAAAAAAGAGAATACAGTTCTGTGAACGTTTGGCTGCAGTGGTGGGAAGACTAGGCCAGGAAAGTGGTATCACTTAAATTTAAGTGGAACCAATGTGTTTTGAAGATATTTATGAGGTCTTCTCTAAAACTGAACTCGGAGTTCCTCTACTTTTCAGGCCTATTGTATTGAATTTCTTATATTTAGACCTTAACCCTTGGTGTCACAGTAGTGACTTTTGCAAAGATCAGGGCAGCTGCTGATTCATACGTTCCACTTTGCTGTTAAGCACTTCCCAGAGCTTCTTAGTTCTCATGTCTACATCTAACTGGGCTTTTTCAAAAATGCTAATGAAGGAAACAGGAAACTAGATTGCTGAAAGATAATCCAAATAACCAACTGACTGGAAGCAATGGTCAGGGAAGAAGAAAGTACCTCTGCAACTGGTGAACTGGGGCTCATTTATCTGTTATGGGCCCTACAGTTTCCAGTGTAAGGGGAGCTTATGACCTGGATTTTCACCTTCCACATTTCCCCAGCCCTACCCCTCGACCAGATGGTCATTTTGTGAATTATGTTTCCTCTTCAAGGTTACTAGGGACCAGGTTTAATCTGGTTTTACTTGTATAAAAATATTAGCTTGCAGGTAGCAACATGTTTCAGTGGCTCCAAGCCCAGCAAATTATCCTGTTACAATGAGGTATTAAAATGTCCAAGTCTCTGGCTTTAATGGGTCTTCAGTTTCAAACAGAAGAAACCAACCATGCCTAATGCAAACAGAAATGAATTTAACAGCATTAGAAGCACAAAGAAGGAATGGAAGGCTGGATAACCTTCAGGGACTAGGAGGCAGTTAGTTGCAGTAAGAACCAACTGATTAGGAATGCTCTGCTTCCTTGCTCCTCACCTCAAGCTCAAATTTCAGAAAGGAAGTGTTTTCTAACCTGAGTCACATTTGCATGCAGTAACTGGGGAAGAGTAGAGGACCTAATTATTGTCCACCAAATGTATCCTATGGAAAAAGGGTGATTCTTCCACCAGGAATCGGATATAGTAATAAAGGAGAAATAAAATGCATGAATTAGTAAAACCTTAACCATTCAGTAAGCCACTGAAGTGAAGTATCTGCACAACTTTCTGGAGGTCAGGAAATGCATAGCTATCTCCATTAAATTTCAGTTGAGCTTTCTCCTACTCTATCTTTACACAGATGACACTGAGCCTTCTCTAACTCTCTTATACAGGTAACACTCCCAAACCTATTCAGCGTTATTGATTATTTCGTGACAGAGACTCGAGGAAATTTACGACCATTTATATATTCATCTGATGAAACCCTTGGTATGTTCTTCACTGCATTGCTGCATTAAGGAAAGCAGAACAAAACAATAATTTTAAAAAACCCTATATATGACTTGTAATACCAACCATGTAGGATTGTAGTTCAGCTTTTAAATTTATCCATTTCATAATCATTTTGTCACTGACCCTATGAAGATAAGGGAGTACCAAAATATCCTAGTGCATAAGGTATGGGCTCATTCTAGACAAAGAAAAACTCTGAGGCATATATTGTGATTAGTAACTTAATTCCATCATTCTAGTTGGCTTTATCAAACAAGAGATAAGAAGAAAACTATTTCCATACAGAGTCATGGAAACCAAATAAGGAATTTAAAGGAATGCACTGTCAACAATATCAGATGTTTTAGACAGATGAAAATGGATGAGGATTAAGGAGAGACTATGGAAATTGGCATTAAGCAGTGAACTTGAGAAAGTTTTTACTCAATAATAAAGGCAGAAGTCAGTGCAAGACAACAAGGAGTGAGTGGGTAGTGAGGAACTAGAGATGGCTATCTTAGTCCAGACTGGCTACAGAATTTGTGGGACCCATTAATCAATTCTTAAGAGTTTCAAAACAATAATAGCAGACCATTAAACCAAGCATGGGCCTCTATGCAACAGCGCAGTTCACATTACCATGAAACTGGTCCTGTCTGTAGTAGTTTTTGGCTGAACAGGGCAGGCTAGATGTGACTTTCACTTCATCCTTTGAAACAATCCCTGGTACGTACACATGGTCATTTAATAAGCTGTACGAAGGAGAGAAAAAAAATATCTCCAGCTTGTTTGGATTCAATTTGCAAACAAATCACTGTTCCTACAGAATATGAGGGAAAAACAACTTTGGTTACCTGCATCAGGGAATATCTGGAAGGACAGCAAGTTTAAAAGTCAAAGTGCTAAAACATGGCTATGAATTTTATGATGCCAAATAATTAAAACACTCGAGTCTAAACGAACTTTAGAAAATTACCTAGTACAGTGTCTTACTCTATATGGCAATCACTTGCATACTCAGTACAGAAAACATCTCTAAGATTGACTGTTCAGTGCGTTTGAACATTTCTCATGAGAGCTGCCTCATGGCTGTCTGAAGCAGCACAGTTCACTTTTGGTCAGAATTCTTCCTTCACATTGAGTCTGAAACATTCCTTCCTTTAAGTTCTATATATTAATCCAGTTTCTGGATTTGAAACAACACAGGATTTTACAAAGTCCATCAAATATTAAGAACAGCCACAATGTCCCCCCTTATTCTGTCTATAAATTGTTGGTTCCTTCAGCCCTCTCATTCTTTGACTTTCTCTGTACCATAATTTCTGAATATCTCTCTTAAAATATAACCACAAGGGATGAACACATGACTATAGATATGGCTAGTATAGTACATTACCTGGGCTTTATGCAGGAAAACATCATCTAACAGAAATCTCTATTTCTATTAAGATAATAGATAATAGCTATTAATAACCCCACCCCACCCTCCACCCTGCCCCTGAGACCAAAGAATTTCCTGTAACATCTCTAAAGTAAAAAAAGAATCTGGGGGGTATCCAACATAATCTGCCTCTCCATGTTTGATGTAATGCCAGCTATGTAATGCTGTCGAACAAACCACCCACAAGACAGGGTAGTTAAATCAACAACCGTGTATTTGCTCACAATACCATACACTAGTGATGTGGACTCAGCTGGGCAGTTCTTCTGCTAGTTGCACTTCATGTCACACGACTGTAACCTGCTGGTGGCCTGACTGTACTGGATGGGCCAGGCTGGCCTCATGCGCACATCCAGTACTGGTGATCAGCGGTGGCTGGCTGAACCACTCCTTTGTGTGGTCTCTTAATACTTGAGGACATTAGACCTGGCTCACTCACGTGTATCTCAGAGCAGTTAAGTTGGGTGGTTGCATATCTTTGGGTTAGAAATTCTTAGTGGTAAGGATAAAGTATGGCTCTCTTGGAGCTTTTAGTATAGAAGCTGTGAATTGAATAAATAATTCCAAGTGTGATATGTCTTTTATATAGGGGCTATATTTCTTTTTTTTAATTTTATTTAATTTACACAGAATAAAATTCATTCTTTTTGGTGTACAGTCCTCAGTTTTGACAACTATTAACATAGTCAAAATACAGAAAGCTCTTCAGAAAATGACCTAATGTTCTTCCTTTGTATTAACCCTTCTTCTCACCCACAATCTCTGGCAACCCCTAACCTGTTTTCCATCCCTTACAGTCTTATATTTTCCAGAATGTCATAAATGGAATAACAGTATGGAACATTTTGAGGCTGGTTTGTTTCACTCATCATAAATAATGTCTAGATTCACTTAAGTGTTGTAATACTAGCTCATTCTTTTTTTATTGTTAAATAGTATTTCCCTGTATGGAGGTACCACTTTGTTTATCTATCCACCAATTAAAATGCATTAGGGTTGTTCCTAGTTTGGGGCAATTATTAAGCTATATAAATATTCATATAGACACTTTGTGTGAACATAAGTCTTCAGTTGGGTAAAATATCTAGGACTGAAATTACTGGGTCATATAAGTTATGCCTAACTTGATAAGAAACTGCCACTCTTTTTATAAGTGGTCCTCATTTCTGTGCCTCTGTCATCAATGTCTGAGAATTCTAGCTGCATCTTTACCCACACTTGGTGTGGGTATCTCTCCATGGTTTTAATATGTATTCCCCCAACGATTAATTATGTTGTGCATCTTTTCATGCACTATTTGCCATTCATGTATCTAATAGGGTAAAATACCTGTTTTCTTATGGTTGAGTTTTGACAGTTCTGTGATTTGCAATTATTTTATTTCATTCTTTTAACAGTCTTTTGCAGAGAAGTTTTAAATTTTGATGAAGTACAATGATCAATTTTTGCTTCTATGGATTGTACTTCTGATGTATCTGAGAACTTTTCACCTAACCCACAATCACAAAGACTTTTCTTTTTACCATTTTTTCATCTAGAAGTGGTATAGTTTTATATATAGGGCTATGACCCATTTGGAATTAATTTTTATTTGGTATGGGTCAAGGCTCATTTTATCTGCTTTTAGGTATGTAGCTGTTCTAGCGCCATTTGTTAAAAGAAGAGCATTCTTTCTTCATTAAATAGCTTTGCACCTTTGAAAAAAACCAACTGACCATTACTTTTATAGATCGATTTCCACTAATGTATGTTCCTACCCTTTTGCCAGGACTATGCTATCTTGGTTCCTATAGCCTTACAGTAATTCTTGAAATCAGGAGGTATAATCCAACCTTGTTCACTTCAAAATTGTTAGAACTAGTTTCTTTGCCTTTTGGTATCAGTTTTAGAATCAGCTTATTGTTATCTATGGAAAAATCCTCCTGGGTTTTGATTTGGATTTTGCTGAAGCTGTAGATCAGTACAGGAAGTACTGACATCTTGACAATATTAAGTCTTTCAGTTGTAGAACAAGTATATATCCTTTCATTCATTTAGCTTGTCTTTCTTTTACAGTGCTTTGTAGTTTTCAGAATACAAATCCTGCACATATTTTGTTAGATTAATACCTATTTAATTTTCTTGTGCTATTGTAAATGAGTTTTTTTTAAATTTCTGAATTCCAAGTGTTCATTGGTAGTATACAGAAATACAATTTTTGCATATTAATCTTGTAATTCAAGACTTTGCTAAATTCACTTTTTTATTCTATTTATTTTTTTTTGTAGATTCCTTGGAATTTTCTATGTAGAAATCATGTCTTCTGTGAATACTGTTCCATGTTTTCCAATCTGGATACCTCATGTATTTTTCTTGTATTACTGCGCTGGCTGGGATATCCAGAATAATGATGAATAGAAATGGTGAGAGTGGACATCCTTGTCTTGCTCCCAGTTTTAAAGGAAAAACATTCCATCTTTCACTAATAAGTATGATGTTGCTGGTAGGTTTTTTTTTTTTTGAAAGATGCCTTTTACCCTTTATGAGGAAGTTCCCATAAATTCCTAGTTTGCTGAGAGGCATTTGCTTTTTTTTAATCATGAATGGATGTTGAATTTTATCAATGATTTTTCTGCATATATTGAGATGATCATGACTTTTCCTTTTTTGTTTGGATAATATGGTGAATTGACTGATTTTCCACTTTTGAACCAGCCTTGGATCTACCCACTTGGTCATAACGTACTGTCTTTTTTTTTTAAATACTTTTTTTGGTCTAGTTATGGTACAAATATGCTGGCATCAAAAAATGAGCTGAGAAGTATCTCCTCTTCTTCTACAGTCTGGAAAATAGGTGTAGAATTAGTATAAGTTTTTCCTTAAATACTTGGCAGAATTCACCCGAGCTACATGTGCTTGAAAATTTTTTTGATGGAGAGTTTTTAACTATGAATTCAATTTTTTAAATAGATAAAGTATAATTCAGGTTATCTATTTTTCTTGTGTGAATTTTGGTAGTCTCTTACAAGGAATTTTTTTCTACGTCTTGAAATTAGTCTTCTGGCCCAAGGTCTGGCAGAGTGTGGAAGCTGATGGATGTTGGTAGAATAAATGGATGAATGAATGCCAAACCATACCACTGGGGAAGGAAGAAGCAACCCTCCTGGCATCCTTGAGGATAACCATCATTCTCAAAAACACAAAAGGACCATTGAAAATAACTAGACCCCCCACACACTATACACTTACTATGTGCTAGGCACTGTGTGAAGTGCCAGGATTATGTGAATCATCTCATTTTATTTCTCCCAACAATCTCATGAGAAAGGTATGATTATTATTCCCCATTTTATGATCAAGAAAAGCAACACTTTATTTAGTCTTCGCACATGGCTAGTTTAAGAAGTTAAGTCAAAAAGACAATAAGTAAAGCTGGAATCCAAACCCATATTTATTTCTGAAGCTTAAAAAGAACTTTCCCAGTGGTTCTCCATTTCCAGTGATAGATATTTGTGGATAGGTATTCATATTCTCTCTCTTCTCACCCCATCCTTTCCTTTTTCTGTGGGTTGGGAGTCTGCACCTGGCTTAGCTGGGTCTTCTGCAAAGTTTCAGTCAAGGTGTTGACTAGCACTGGGTTGTCATCTGAGATGGGACTCATTTCCAAACTCACTTAGGTTGATTGGAGAATTCACTTCCTAGCAGCACTAGGATTCATAGCAGTTGGCTTCTTCAAACATGGGGAGGCCTACAGAGCAAATCTACTAGCAAAATGGTCTTATATAATGCAATATAGAATTGGGAATGACCTTTGTCATATAATGTAACATAACCACGTTGCCATATTCTGTTGGTTATAATCAAGTTACAGGTTCAACCCATTCTGAAGATGTGGAGTTTATACAATGTGTGAATATCAGGATATACGATTCATGAAGGTCACCTTAAAGTCTGTCTGCTACAAGACGCATATGCTTTTAAGATTGTTGTGTTTTTAGAAGATTAACCCTTTTATTATTATGTAATTTCCCTTGTCCTGAAGTGTACTTTGTCTGATACTAATAAAACCATTCTTACTTTAAACAAGTGTTTGTATAGCTTTTCTTTTCAATCCTTTTACTCTTGTCTATTTAAAATAGGTTTGTTTTAGGCAACATATATTTAACTCTTCCTTTTAAAAAAAATCCAATTGAAAATTTCTGACTTTTATGTCTTCACACTACTTACATTTAGTATGGTTTTTGATATGGTAAGATTTATGTCGTTTATTGTTTTGTCACTTGTCTTCCTCTCTTCCCTCAATATTATCCTGCCCTGATTTTGATAACCTGAGTGCTTTAGAGTATTTCATTTTTATTTATTGGCTTTTTGGCTATACCTGTACTATTATTTTATAATGGTTCCTCTGGAAATTACAACATAAATACCTAACTTTTCTCAATCCATGCAGCTAATAATTTTGCTACTTTAAGGAAAATGTAGCCTTGCAACCACATAGGTCCCTTTACTCTCCCCTTTTTAGTTGTCTTTTGTATTACATCCACATTAACATTAAACACCCCAACAAATGATCTCTTATTTGCTTTCAATAGTATTAAGAATTTGAGAAAAGTAGTTTATTATTACTTAGGTATTTCCCATTCCTCTTTCTCATTTTCCTTTAACTTAAAGAACATCTACTGAGCCCACCCAATGGACCTTTCATTTCAGGTATTTTTTCATTTTGAAAATTTCTGCCTGGTTTTTCTCTTTGTTGAGAACATCACTTCTTCCATTTGTTTCAAGAGTGTTTATCACCACCTCATGAAACAGATCTTTAAGGCCTTTGAAAACTTCAACATCTTGGTTATCTTAGGGTTGGCATCTGTTGTCTTTTCCCTTGAGAATTGGTCACATTTTCCTGGTTCTGTCCAAGTAATTTTGGAATTACCTTGGACATTCTGAGTATTATATCATGAGCCTCTGGCTCCTATTTAAATTCTCTGGAGCTTTTATCTTTTAAAACAGTCATCCTTATTAGATTAAACTAGTTCTGCCTTACTTTCTGTGGGATGGGATTTCAGTATTAGCTCACTTTCAAAACCTTTTGTTATATTGCTTTGGGTCAGTTTCATGCATGTGTATCTCAGGGATTAGCCAGGCACTTAAGCAGTGGTTTAGATCTTAATTCAGTTCTCAAAGCCTTTGTTAATCTGCTTGTTCTGTGCATGCACAACTTGGGGTCCAGAGGAGGGGTGGTGAGGCTGGAACTTGTGTCACTTCATACACAGAACTAAGAGATGCTCTTTTCCAGCTCTCTCACCCCTTCAGGATTTCCCCACTCTCCAACTACCAAAGGTTCTTTAACCCTGGTATTCAAGGCAGAAAAAAAGGGCTTCTCAAGAGTTGTAGCCACCTGTACCACCATGTAGTTCTGAGAAACTGGGGCTGGGTGCCCTTGAGGCAAAGACATTAAGAGAAAAGAAAAAAGGTAAAAGGAATTTCAATCTACCTCCTTTTCTCCATTCTTCAGACCACAGGGCCTATTTTTCCCAGTTTCTATGACCAGAAGGATGAGTTTTTCTCTTGGAGTTTCAGGTGCTCATGCTGCTTCAACTACAGTGTATCACCCTAACTATGGGCCATCAGGGCCAGAAGAGAAAGAAAGAATGGGAAGAAATAACCAAAGATGGGCTTTCATGTAAAATGCCAATGCTTTTAGAAACAGATTACTATTGTTCTGGTAGCCTAACTGGTTCAGTTTGCTTTGTGATTAGGAACAAATCACTCAACCTCTCAGCATTTTATATTCTTTATTTAATAGGGTTAGGAGGTAAGTACATGAACACATGGAATTAGACACATAGAGAAACTTCAAATAATCAGAATATTTTCTGTAGAACAATGCATTTTCTTTCAAAACCAGAATAATGATGGAAGAGTAAATTGAAAGAGTAGATGAGAGTAAAAACAGGACTTTCTACGAAAAACTACAAAAGATCAAAACCCATCTTGGCAAACAGGGCCAAAGTTTTAATGAAACTATGGGGAACCCTGTAATTGTTTCAGGAGTTTGGACTCACAGCTGATCGGAGTACAGTGGGAATGCTAGAGCCCTCAGCTTTAATTGCCTTGAGTTGGGAAATGAGTTGAAGAGCACTTACAAGGTTAAAATCTGGAGACATGAAGTTGTTTCCAATAAAATGTATCAAAAAGCAAATGAGATTTTCTTTGATCTGTATTAACCCACATGTTAGTATTCAGTGTTTTTCCTGACACCAAAAGCCAAGAAAAATGATGGAAACAGAGTGATCAAAGATATTTCTTCAATTTATTTTCCCCAACTTCAGAATGAGCAACTTAAACTAAAAGCCGCTTCCAAATATGGTAGGGTAGGTAATCGATATTAAGCTAACCAGGAAGGAAAAAATGCTTCCTAGAGAAAAATTTATTAGGAACCAAGTTGCAAGTCAAGAATAAAAATAAAAAAGCATCGGAATATCCAATATTTAATTAACTAATGTTTATTAAACACACCATCAATGTTTCAAGTACAAGCGGAAGAATCAATTCACGTTGAAAAAATTGCCGTTTGATACTGGTTGTTTACTTAATTAAGTTTTCCAGGCCAAGAACCTCTCCCCCAGAAGGGAGGAGAGGGTAATGAAAAATCTACATACTATACAAAATAAAATCGGAAAACTATCTTCATGCATTTGGTTAACTTATTATTTTCAAAAGGAAGATCTTACTCTTAAAGAAAATTACCTCTATTTGCCTGATTCTGACTACCAAGTCACTTACCTGGACACCAGAATTAAATACTGTGGCATACAATTTCATTATTATTATCAATGAAACCAATTCATTGGAAAACCATAGAATATGGCTGTGAGGGTAACTTGTAGATACACACATTCCCATGCGCTGATGTAAGCTGAAAACATATGGTCCTTCCTAAAGGAAGATGTTTTTATTTTCCTAGGCTTCAATTAAATACATTTCCCTCTACACAATTTCCACAGTAGAGTCTCTTGTTTTCCTAAATTCTAACAATTATAAAAAAGTCTAAGTTTTGTTGAAATCTGATTTGGCCAATTTACCAAATATGTCATTCTAATTATCTAGATAGAAATGAGAGACATGGCATATACTGAGAAGCCCTTTTCCAATGGAAATATCCTATGCCACATTTTTTTTTTGTTACTGAAAATAACAAACTGATCAATTTCCATGTTTTCCCCTCATTTTGTCTTTCTCCTAGCTGAAAATCAAACCATACCTCCTTTTGTAAAAACACTAACCTACAAGGGAAAAGGCTACATAATTACCTATTTCACAAGTACAACATGTATGAGACTCTTTATGATTACTCAGAACTCCTTAAAAATACTGATTCCTCAGCTGACACTAGATCTACTGAATCAAAATCTCAGGAATATGTTTTCATAAATTTTTTTCTTGAAAAAAAAGCTGCTAAGTTGGTTCTGATGCTCATCTATTTTGGGAATCATTTTTGTGATCAAGTAAGAATCAATGACATGGCTTATATTCTACTCCTGGTTTTAGTTATTTGGATGTTGGCTTCTTTGAATACCTCATCTGAAAAAGAGAAGGGGTTCCAATGGATTCCTAAGCCCTTCTTAGTTCCAACAGCTTATAAATGTCTTTCTTTGTAAGAAGAGATTAGAACACACACAAGGAAAGACCATGTGAGACAGAGGGAGAGACGACCACCTGCAAGGCAATTAGAGGGCCTCAGAAGAAATCAACTCTGCTAGCACCTTGATCTTAGACTTTTAGCCTCCAGAACTTTGAAAAAAGAATTTTGTTTAAACCACTGTTTGAGGTATTTGTTATGGAACCCTAGCAAATTAATCCAATGACTTATTTGGGATGCTTAAAAATACGCAGAATCCTAACCCTTAATGAGTTCATTTTTATGGTATGATCCAGAAATCTGCCTTTTTATCACACACTACAAATAAACTTTGCTATACCTAATAAAGTTTGTGAAATACTTCTGATGCAGAGATTACAAAAGAACTATCTATCTACCCATCCATCCATCCATCCATCCATCCATCCATCCATCCATCCATCCATCCATTTTCTCATTCTC
The DNA here is from genome assembly GCF_040802235.1 of Manis javanica. NCBI lineage: Eukaryota > Metazoa > Chordata > Mammalia > Pholidota > Manidae > Manis > Manis javanica. The sequence goes on along the minus strand of NC_133160.1, from coordinate 119,383,420 downwards.
AAGAGCCTGACAAGTGAGTTAGTCTAAATTCAGGTAAGAAACAAGACACTAAAGAGATCCAATCTCTCACCATCTCAAAATGTTAAGAGGGAATTATTGCCTTCTATAAGAAAACAGTGACTAATATAGAACATTCAAAAAATGCTAATATAAGACTGTATATCAACTATACTTCAATTAAAAAAAGAGTGAGAGAGAATATCTCATAGAGACACAGAGGCAGTGCAGCTGACTACAATAAAGTGAAAACGAATGGTCAGAGAGACAGAAATCAAAGCCTGGCCAAGGTCAAGAGTCTAACAGAAGACCACCAACATGTTTAGCTGGGAGAAAGAAGAGGAAAAGAGCCACAAAAATTGCAGAAATTAAAATTGGCAAAAAAAGACCATAAACAGCCTTTATAGTTTAAATAATAGATATTAGAAAATAAGTGTGTGGGATAGGAAACTATACAAAGTAATCAAGTAGTTTTAAAAAAAAGAGAGCCAAACAAGACTGAAAAATACAACCAAGATTAAAAACAAAATGGATGGACATAGTAATAAGTACATTTGAAACAGATGAAGAGAAATTATACTATATAGGTCAGAAGAATTATACAGAATGAAGCATGACAAGACAAAAAAACCCCAGAAAATATAGACGAGAGGGTGATAAACATGGAAGACAGGTTAAGTCTACCATGTTTAATGAGAATCTCAATAGAAGAAAAGAGAATGGGGAAGAGGAAATAAGTGAAGGAGTATCTTGAGACTTTCTCAGAACTAACAAAAGGCACAAATCTAGATTCAAAGAGCTGAACAAATCCCAACCAGGATTAATAAAAGAAATCCATATGCAGACACATAATAACTGCACAAAATGAAAGTGGTAAGGAGATTTCTTTTAAAGTTTGACAGCTGACTTAAAGGGAAACCCTAAGAGTAGAAAAATCTAACATGCTGAAAGATAATAAAAGGTCAAATCAGAATTTTATATTCAGCAAAAATAACTTTGCAAAATGAGGGCACAAGATATTTTCAGACAGGAAAGCATAAGCAGGTGTGATACAAGTGGACTCTCACACAACCAAATTCTAGAGAAATGTTTCAGGTAGAAAGAAATTTATCCCACCAGGTAAGCCTAAGATTTTTACAAAAAAGGATAAAGAGCAAAGAAAGTGATATAAATATGTATGGTTAAATACAAACACTGACTATATAAATGAAATAAAGTTTTGCAGAATGAAAAGACATTAAATGACAACAGACTTAAAATAGTAACAGAAATAAAATACATGACCACAATATGCAAACTGGGAATAAGAGTTGTTCTAGTTATCATGTCAGCATAATAAATAATCTTGAAACTTAGTTGCATAAACCATCCATGTTCAAAGATTCTGTGGGCCAGGAATTTGGCAGGGCACAGCAGGGATGGCTTGTCTCTGTTCCATTAAATCTGGGGCCTGGAATCACTTGAAAGCTTTTGCACTCACATGTCTGATACCTGTTTCTGGCTGTAGGTTGGGGGTTTTTGTTTCTCTCCATGTGGGCTAGTTTAGGCTTCCTCACATAATGCCTAGATTCCAAGGGTGAGCTTTCCAAGAGAAAAGAGCGAGAGAGAGAGAGAGAGAGAGAGAGAGAGAGAGAGAGAGAGAGAGAGAGAGAGAGAGAAGAGCGCGCTAAGCAGAAGTCATATAGCCTTTTATGATCTAACCTTGGAAGTTGTACAGTTACATGATGCATTCTATCAGTTGAGGTAGCTATAAATTCTTGTTCAGGGTCAAGGGTAGCAGAAACAGATTCTGTCTCTTAATAGGGATTGAAGAAGGGTGGCAAGCTTCTAGTAGACTATGTGAAATCGTAAATACTGCTGTGGCCATTTTTGGAAACTATGAACTGCCAAAAGGTAAAGATAATGATTAACTTTAGTCTGACTTAATCTGAATGTACATGTTGTCATATACAGTAATCATCAAAAGACAAAAGCCACTTAACAAGAGAAAAAAACAAGTAGAGCTCAGGGAGAAACTATATCATTTATATTAAGAATTTAATATAAGGAATTGGTTAAACAGATTTTGGGAAAGCCAAAAACATCAGCAAAGGATAAAACTATTAAAGGGAAAAAGGCTTAACTATTAGAACCTGAGCCTAGAAGAGATACCCAGCAGAGTGCCAAAGAAAAGCTAGAGCCTAAGAACCAACCAAAACTACTGGACGAAAAACCATTGCAGAGGTGATGCTGATAATATCAGGAAGCAAATGGGAAGGGTAAAAGTCTTCTCTATTTTTCAAGCATTCCAGTCTCCTAGTGTACCTTATTTGTGGAACCTAAAGGAAGCCAGGTGCAAAGCAGAAATACAGTTTACAAAGTTCCAGAATATAGAAGGGTGTTGAGAATCTAGAACTGAGAGACAATCGGTTAATAATTGGCATAAATAGAATTTAAAAACTTACTAAATACAAATTTAAAAAGGCAAGAGAACAATCATAGAACAGATTAGACAAAAAACAAAACCCAGAAAAACCCAGAAAATAAAATGACAGAAATAAACCTATCAGTAACTATACTAAATGTAAATGGCCTGAATGTTCCAGTTAAAAGATAAGGATTATCAAATTGGGTTAAAAACACTCCCAAATCCAAACTGCTGGAAATGAAGAAACACTCTTCTTAAAAACCTGAGTCAAAGAGGACTCCTAATGAAAAACAAAATAGTTTAATGAAATATTAGCAATGTTATATCAAAACTTGTGGAATATGACTACAATAGTAACTGTAGTGTAATGTAATGTAATATAGTTATACTACAATAATGAAGAAACACTTTAAAGTTCATATGTTGGAAGACAGGCTGAAAATGAATTAGGTAATAAACATCCATCTCAGGAAGTTTAGAAATAACAACAGCAAAAAAAAAAAAAAAAAAAAAAACCCAAAGAAAATAGAAAAAAATAATACTGATAAAACCAGATATTAATAGAATAGAAAACATAATAGATGGGATTAACAAAATCAAAATTTGGATCTTAGAAAGGACACTGTTCCTACTTGAAGATTATTTAAAATATCCAAAATAATTTGCTAGAATCTGTAGCATTTAGTAAGTTTCCAGATATGGAAGTAATACAAAGAAATCAATTATATTTTATACACAATCAATAGTTAGGAAATAAAGTGGGGTAGGTAATTTGGGTTAACATTCTCACTAGAGAATATTTAGAGAAGTTGGACAAAATACATTTAAAAAAATGGATCGCACCAGAGAGCTAAGTTAGTCAACAATTATCAGGATCATATCTAGAAGAACGTAAAAACTCATAAAGGTGAACCCTTCATTTGGGACCACTTGTGCCCTAGGAGCTTTTACAGATTTGTAAGAGCCATTGATCAGAGCTAAGCAACTAAGGTTCTAAGGCAGAGTCTAGTGCCAGCCAATAAGTGGGGTCCCTGGTAAGTCCAATTCACACTTTGCAACCCTGAAGGGTTGTAGGAGGAAGAATTAACAGGAAGTAAGAACACTAGGTACAGTCTACAGCTCATGTGAGTCACATGGATGACTCAGAATATCTCAAGCCTCTGAAATATCCTGAATTGCTTGTGCCCAAGTGCCTCTGTGGGGATAAAAGGATCACGCTGGGCATCAAATTATTTTTACAAACAATTTTTCAATGTAATACTGGCTTCAATTAAATATAACCCCACACACAGGGATATAAAATATTAATAGCAAAGATTAGCAGAATCAAAACAAATAGAAACAGACCCACAGAAGAGTTTCAGATTTGGTAATTAGTCAACACAGACATAATAATGCTTTTAAAATTTAGGTCGATAAAAAGATGAAAAATTTCAGCAAGACAAGTGGAAAATGCAAGAGTGACAGATTTGCATATTTGCAATTAGAAATTTGAGAACTGAAAATGCAATGGGCTAAGAATAATCAAGCCACTCTTACAGAACAATAAGATATAAGGACTTGTTCTGCTAAATATCAAGAAGAATCTATCAGTTAAGCGAAGACAGTATACTAGCACAAGGAAAGAAAAGAAGGAACAAGACATTCAGAAAGAGATGTATACATTTAAGGATATGATATATGTATGACTTTGGTGGCACTTCAGTAAAGAACAGACTTTAGTAAAAGGCACTTCCCAGCATACACAAAATTAATTCCTAGTGAATTACAACTTAAAATGTGAAAAGCAAAACAAAAGCTTTTAAAAGACAATATAGAGGAGTATCTTCATTGACTTTGTTTGTTGAGAACATCTTTTTTAAATAATTCACAAAAAACTCTAACCTTAAAACTGAAGATTGACACGACTTAGTAACTAACCATTAACAATTTTTCTTATCAAAGAACATCATGAAGAGAGGGAAAGGCAAGCCAGAGAGGGAGAAGGTATTTGCTACTATATAGCCAACTAAAAACAGAATTTATAAAGATCATTTAGAATTAACGGGGAAAACAGCTGCTAAAACAACAGAAAAATGGGCAGAAGAACTGAAATGATACTTTACAAAATATAAAGCAGCCAACAAACTTAGTCAAGGTGCTCAATTTTACTGGTAATTATAGAGACGCAGAGTAAAACTTCAATGAGACACAACTGCATATCCACTAGATTGGGAAAATTTTTAAAAATCTGTTAACACCAGTGTAGAGGATAGTGTAGAAAAAAAGGAAATTTCTACTGCTCAAGAAAAATTTTGTTTCTAGTAAAATTTAAATGTGAATACCCCACAACGAAGCGATTCCATTCCTTATACCTTAGATGCACTAGGAAATAAATAAATAAAAGTCATTGAAGAACTGTGATTGCTCCAAACTAGAAACATCCTAATTGTCAACACAACAGGATGAATAAATTGTGGTATATTAAAACAAAGGTAAATTATGCAACAATGATGATGAATGAAGTGTAGCTATAAGCAACAACATGGATGAATTCCATGTTCAATGACAGAAGCAGACACAGAAGAATATAGCATGGTTCCATTACATAAAGTTTAAAACCACTGGAAGTAAACTGTATTCTTTAGATACATGTATAGGTGGTAACACTATAAATAAAAACAAAGACATACTTATCACAAAAATCACACAGTGGTAATTGCCAGAGGGTATATGTGTAGGAAAACAGGTTGCGACTGGGAAGGGACTACAAGGGGGAATTTCTGGGCTGCTGTCAATGTTCTGTTGATTTGAGAACTGGTTATATCAGTAGTTACCTTAAAATTTTTCCTTAAGCTGTGCATTTATATTTTATAAACTCGAATATACACATTTTCAAAAACAAAGCTAAGACGTGTCAAGAGAAAAATGAACACAAATTACCTACTGATCATTCTGATTCCCAAGATTTCAACTTCCTGATTTATGTTTTGAATTGAAGTGAAATAGTAAACCCATACCTAGTGACTGTATACAATGAGGTTTTGATAATATTCATTATAGTTGAAATAATTATTAGGTCAAGATATTTTGCCTCGTGATCTCAAGAAAACAATTTTCTATTTTTATTTTATTAATTATAAAATAGTGGACTCTAAACATTGTTGACTTTTTTATACCTTGTTATTTGGCATTACCAAGGAGTGCCATAATAGACAAAAAATAAAAACAAAGATACATACTTATTTCTGAGTTCTACGTGTGGAACAACGTAGAAGAAATTACAGATGAACAACGTAACTGCTTTGAACTCTAAGGAGGAATGTACTTCAGAAACCTCAACCAACAATCTGGGATTTACCAGATCTTTTAGGTTTTATGATCACCTCTATTTCCCCTACAATTGTTTCAATAGAAATTCCAGCAATCAAAAGCACTTTGATGTCATGTCCCTACACACCCAAAGAATGTTCTATCTTCATGACTGTAAAACCTGAAAATTAGAAATACCAAAACAACATTACCCACAAAATGAATAGCAAGATCAGAATGTCTGGAGTCAACCATGGAACAGGATTTACAAAGACTGTCAAATTTCTTAATTTATTTTAATAAGAAAAAATTACTCATTGGTACCATACAAAATCAAATAATTAATTTATACACCTGGTATTTCAATCACCAAGAGTGATCTCAAGCTAAGAAATAAACAAATAATGAAAAAAACTGTCATCAACTTTTACCCTGGCTTTCCTTAGTAGAACAAAACAAAGGAAGGTAATGGCAATAACCATTACCTACGGGGAAAAAAAAGCAGTGTCAAAATGGTTTCAGGTTTAATATAAAAAAAGTCTTTTTTATTTTGTTTCTATCTGTTAAAGTACTGACTGATCTTTATAAGAATTGATAGCATGGTTCTAAATTTATTTTCAAAGAGATATGGAGATTTAGATAAAATATAAGCAAGCTATTAGATCATAGTTGAAGGTTATTGAATGACTACCTGGAAAATATCAGTTACTGTCAGAGTACAAAATTAAGTGGGAAAAAGACTTCTTATAGAGAAGTCCCTTTAATTATTGCTTCTGAAGTTCCAAGCCATTAGGCTTTGATATTACTGGATTCAATTTTAAGAAAATTAACTTTAAGCATTATACTTGTGATATTCATGAGGGAGGGGGTAGGATATGGTGAACAAAACTTAATTTCTTATTTCAGAGGTAGCCATTTCCTTTTCTTTCAACCTGTCCACTTGTCTTCACGTCCAATGCACAGATTAACCGTTAATCATTCAAACTCACCCTCCACTGTATCTTCCCAATTAGATACTTTTACAAGAGACTGAAACAATAAATTACTTTGTCAACTACATGTAAACTATTTGAAATGGAATAAAAGGAAAGTATAGAGAGTATAAAAAGATATCAAATTGGAGTAACAGTGATGTGAATGTAGTTTTTAATTTATCAAAGTACCTATTAATGGTCTAAAAGGAGATCAGAGGAAAAGCAGCTAGGCGGAAATGACTTCTTGTGGTTTCAAAATGCCAATCGTTTTAGAATGCATGGTAGCCTCAGAAATAAAAGAAACACTTGCTGTTTTCACTGAGTTTACAGTGTTGAATGCACTTTACATCATTTTAATGAAAACATTTATATGAACATCTGTTAAGAGCTCATACCAGAAAAGTTTCTATTAATAAAGACCAAAAAAATATACAAGTTTTTATCTTTGTCAACTTCCTTTCTGGAAATGCAGAATAAAATGTTTCCCTTTAAAATAAAACATTAAACTTTTTTTTCTGTCCATTAGGTTGCTGGAAGAAAAAAATCAAGACTCAACTAGTGATGATTTTTTAATTCTAGTTTTCATCTACTTCTAAGGACACCCACTTTACAAACATTTTAGTCTTATATACTATGACAATCAGTTTTAGAGTCCCAAATAAATAAAAGAGCCATATCAGAAGGCATATTTAAGAATTAAATGATTAGCCACATTTATCTGTTCACATTTATGGATTCTCTACGAGTATTGTCAGAGCCCATATAATACTGTTAACATTTGATCCAAGTTAACATGTGTCATCTGGCCTACTGCTCAAGGCTTACAACACAGATGCTATCTACAAAGACCCTGACTGTTGGGAGACAGTGATATAACAAGTTCTGGTTAATGTTAACAGAGGTAATAGGTCAGTAAACTGTAACTGTGCAATTTAAAATGCGTACTCTCCATGGCTACCCTCCCTCCTTTTCCCACTGGGTGTTATATTCAAAACTTAGTCATTAGAGGCTCAGGGTGCTAAATGCTATTTGTATAGAAAAATGGGACTCAAATTCTAAACAAAAATAAATTCATAAAATGGGATTAAGTGTTTTAGATAGTTGCTTTTGTTACTTTCAATTTCTTGATCTCTCTTCTGGTGAAGGATCCATATTTTTTCCTTCTTTTCATACAGAGAAGTTAATAAACAAATATTTTATAAGCACTACAAAATGGCATTCCAGTTCAGTTGTTTGTGATCACATACACATAAGAAGCTATGTATACTATGTCCAAAATGCTTTACAAGTCTTCACTGGAGTTTTCTATTGATATTTCCCTTAAATTAAGGCTTCATCAAAGAAATCCATAGTATTAGGAGCTCATTTTTTTAGCTTCTGAATTAAGTGGACTCTTTCCAAAATCAAGTAGTCCTGGAGTAAATTTAAGACAACTGTTCATCACAGTCATGACTAAAGTAGTATCTTACGGGAGGTCCAGGCAAATCTTCATCTCCGTCAGTGTCTGGAGCAAATGACACAGTAAGATCCACATACTTCTTTTCAGTAGAAGGTTTCACAAGTTTATGCATTCTAAGAAAAATAAGCAAGGACAAATAATTTGGTACATTCTGTAAAGTAAACGAGTGATTTACTGATTAATGTTGCCCAGAGAATTTGAACTTGTAGGTAGACTTTAAATTTATTATTAAATCCAATAATTCATCTACTTCCATTATCTTAATTTTTCTTTATGAAAAGCTCTAAACTCAAGACACTCATTTACCTACAAGTGAATCAAGCTGAATCACTGCTGGCATTGATAAATAATTCAGACTGCCTATTAAAACCAAAAAGAAACAACACACACAAAAATACCCCAAAATCTATAGCACAGAGGAAAGTAGTAATTCTATAGCATCTTACTATGCTGATGGACAGTGACTATAATGGGGTATGTGGTGGGAACTTGATAATGGGGGGAATCTAGTAACCACAATGTTGCTCATGTGATTGTATATTAATGATACCATAATAATTAAAAAAAAACACAAAATCTAAGTAGTCCTTTTAGAAAATGAATTCTCCTAAACTTCGTATGTTTGGAGGCATCAAAAATTCTTCTCAAGGATTTCTATGTAAAGAGTAAAAAGCTAGATTTAAATCTTCAAATGTAAGCTAGAAACAACATAGTAAAAGATATTAAGTTTTACCTTTCCTCATATTCTATATATCCTCTATTTACTAAAGAAGAGTTTTTGCTATTTCACTGACACTTAAGTCATCACCCACATACCTCCTGCATTAGCTTCTCACTAGCCATGTCTCCTACCTCTAATCTACTCTGCTGCCAGAATTCTCCTAAAATGTAAATTTGACATTACTCTCCTGCCTAATGTTACCTACTCTATTATCATGTACCTCTCATGCCAGGCTCTGAGCTATGTAATCTATTTCTCAATAGCTATTTCCACTTCACAAAGATATTTTGTCCCATATATAACTTTCATGCTTTCCACCATTCATTCTTACCATCTCATTCTGAAGTCATTCCAAAATACCCAATTTCCTAAACAGATCACATATGCTTTTTATTAGCTGCATGCTTTTGCCCAATATAATCCTTTGTTCAAAGGTAGCTCAGATAAAATCTACCCTAAACTGGTTATTTGAATTAGTTTTCATATTATTCTTTAAAAACCTTTATTATAATAATTATTCAATTTCATTGCAATTATTATTGACATGTCACTTTACCTTAGTAGACTGTGAACTCCTTGAGAATAAGGGCTATTTGACAAAGATGTATGATGACAAAATACAAACAGGAGCAACTTTTATGGAATACTTCTTACTTGTCATTACACTGCTAGCCCTTATCATTATTTTAATCCTCAACAGCTAAGGACAGTCATCCGTATTTGTGGATATGAAACTAAGTTTCAAAAACTTCAGGAAGCTACTCAAATGTGACAAAACAAGTCGCTGAACAACAATGTAAATCCAGGTTTTTTAGTCCAGCCAAACAGTAGTATTAGTCAATAAATATTTGCTAAATGAACAATGTAAAAAAATGAGAAATATCTTTCACAAAACATATGCTGGAGGTTTCAAATAGTGGCCAACTCTACAAAGCATTTTTATGGATTATTTGCAGCAAATCTTGAATTCCACTAATCAATCCACTTTAGGACCACACATTTCACAATCATCTAGTGTACAATAAGTAATACTATTTATTTGTCCAAAAGATAAAAACTACTATTAATTTATCCAAAAGTATGTAGGGATACTAAAAAAATATATAAGGGAAGATAAACAATATAAGACTTAGATAACATAATAATTGATTTTTTAAAGTATAGATAACTAAGCCTATCTTATAATAATTAAAGTGATTTAACTCATTAATAATCATGGTAAAGGCTGACATGACATCATGCAGTCATTATTTATATAAATTATATAAATGAATTTACTTATACAACTATATTTATAATAGTTACTTAAAAAAATTTTTGACTATAATTTACATTAATTTCAATACTTGATATTCAAAATATTTGATATTTGTGTTTATTGCAATCTACAGACAGAATGCTCAATACTTACGTTAACTTCAATCTTTTTGCGTGACCAGGCATTATAGGAACATAAAGCATTTTGACTCCTTGTACCACCATTGTTGGCTCAATTCCGTACTTCTCCTAAAAGTGAATACCCAAAAGAGAAACAATCAAAGCTCCATCCAAGTATAAACACTGGGTGATGATGTTTTAAGATCAGTGAAAAGAGCAAAACAAACTGCTAATGTTTATAAAAACTGCCAATGAAATTATGTACAAAAATTAACAGACTCAAAGTGACTAATGAACTTAGTGTATAAGTGCCTCACTTTGACTGCATTTATGAAATCCAAGAGGGTGAAATCTTCTTTTCCATGTATAGTCCATCTGTCCCAAATTGTAAATGATATTCCATTTCTGTTGTAGAAAAATATTCAGAGTAAAAACACTTTTTATTTCCTTTAGTAATTATACAAAACTGCAGAAGCCCATTATCTATGATTTAGCTAGGTATTAATGTGGGGGGAAAAAACAACTTCTGAAATATTCTTTAATCTTATTTCCCCATCAGACCATAGGTAACCACTTTTATCGTACCTTATTGATCCTTCCAGTGTCTTATTATAAATTAATTATGTCTTAGAAAAAGAATTCTCTTTCTTTCTCTCTTCTTAAACAAGTGTATAGCTTTTGCTGTGTGGATGTTCCAATCTATTACTGGGCACTTGGGTTGTTACAATCTTTGGCTATGACAAGCAGTGCTGGAATGACTATCTTGTACATACATCATTTGAGATGAGTGCAAATGTATCTGCAAAATTGAAATAGCACTCTATTTCCTTCTTATGGGTTATACTATTTTATACTCTCATCAGTAATATAAGAGTGCTTTCTCACACTTTTTCTAAGTTAAGTTTTTCCAAATTTCTGGTTTTTTGCAAATCTGAAAAGTGAAAAATGGAGGTACAGGGGCAATTGTTTTGCTTTATCATATAGCTTTTGAAACTAGATTCTAAATCTCATGGTCCATTGGTCAGACACTTTCTGTTCATCTGAGTTAAACCGTAAGAAAGTACAATGCTAAACAGTGTGGTGGAGTAAGTGTTGTGAGAGTATTTTTATTGCTACTTTAGTCAGAAATGCCTCACGCCACATACAAAAGAATGAAACTGGACCACTTATCTTATACCTACATAAAAATTAACTCAAATGGATTAAAGAATTGAATGTAAGACCTGAAACGATACATCTCCTAGAAGAAAATAAAGGTTGTAAATTCCTTCTTGACATTGGTCTTTTTGATTTTTTATACTTGACACCAAAAGCAAAGCAACAAAAGCAAAAATAAACAAGTGGTACTACATCAAATAAAAAGCCTCTGTACAGCAAAGGAAACCATCTACTGAATGGGAGAAAATGTTTGGAAATCATGTATCTGATAAGGGGTTAATATACGAAATATATAAAGAACTCATACAAATCAACAAACAAAAAAATAATTTAAAAATGTGCAGAGGATCTGAATAGACATTTTCCAAAGAGAACATACAGATGGCCAACAAATAAATGACAAGATGTTCAATATCACTAATCATCAGGGAAATACAAGTCAAAACCACAATGGGCTATCACCTCACACTTGCCTAAATGGCTATTACCAAAAAGACAAAAAGTAACAAATGTTGGCAAATATGTGGAGAAAAGGGAACCCCTGTGCACCAGTGATATGTAAACTGGTGCAGCAACTACTGAAAAGAGTATGAAGGTTCCCCCCAAAATTAAAAATAGATTTGATAATTTGTGATATAATCCAATAATTCTACTTCTGCTTAAATGAAAAAATTAAAATACTAATTTGACAAGATATCTGCACCCTCCTGTTCACTGAAACATTATTTACAATAGCCAAGATATCAAAACAACCTAATTGTCCATTGATGGATGAACTGATAAAGATGTGGTATACATACAGAATGAAATATTATTCAGCTATAAAAAAGAATGAAATCTTGCTATCTGTGACAACATGGATGAACTTTGAGCGCATTGTGCTAAGTGAAATAAGAAAGAGAAAGACAAACAAAAAAAGTAAGATCACACTTATAAGTGGAATCTTAAGAAACAAAAACAAAACTGCATTCCCTGGTAGTTGACAGAATAGACTGGTAGGCACCAGAGTTAGGGAGATGGTGTTGGGTGAAATAGGAGAAGGGAGTCAAAATGTGTAAGCTTCCAGTTGTAAGATGTAGAAGTCATGGGTATGTAATGTGCAGCATGGTGACTACTGTTAATAACTGCATATGAGAGTTCCTGAGAGAATAAATCATAAAAGTTTTCATCACAAGAAAAAAAATTCTCTATATATGGTGATGAATGTTGACAGGACTTAATGTGGTGATCACTTTGCAATATATATAGGTGTTCAATCACTGTGTTATACACCTGAAACTAATATAATGTTGTATGTCAATATTATAAGTAAAAAAAAAATGGTTTATGAAGATGGGCTTTCGACTTTAGTCTTAAAGTGATAGTAAGGATTTAAATATATATAAGAAAAGGAGAGGCGAAGCTAGTATTTTTCCCTTCCATTCTCATTATGTAAGAGAAATAGACCATCATACATACCTGATTTCAGTTTTTCTTACTTCACATGTCTCTGTAAACACTATAACTGGAATGGCTAAGTTAAGGAAACAATTTTTGTAAGCTTCAAATGGATAGTCACCAGCTACTTTGATCATCTCCAATGCAACCTAGATAAAAGAAGTGATATGATTATATAGCCTAAAATAATTTAATGTTAATGTTATTCATAACTTTAATTGCATCTATTTAATTTTTCCTAAATTCTTCTCAAGAGTAAATGAAGCTATTGAACTGTAGTAATACATGCTTTTTATACATTTCTCTACTTTTAGCATATTTTATACTTTCAAATTTTCAACCTGCTCCATATGTGAACAAGTTATTAAAAAAATTAATTTGACCACATAATCTTCTTACTTTGAAAGCAGACACAAGGATTTAAGAAATACAATAATCTAAAATAATTTAATATAGGGGCAGATAATTACATAACTTCTAAGAATAAAACTAGTATAGTATAGTATAGTATAGCATAGCATTGTATAGCATAGCATAGCATAGCATAGTAGTATAGTATAGTATAGTATAGTATAGTATAGTATAGTATAGTATAGTATAGTATTAGTATAGTAAAGTAACATGGCCCATCCTGAAGACTGATTCATTAAGGAAAGAATAAAAGACCCATATCATTAATAGGAATTAGAGGGTTTTTTTTACTGCTAAAATTCAATACAATCAGAGTAAAAATTAGAGTTCTTTTTACTTTAGAAAAATACATCACCTGCTTTTTATGCAGGATACAAAGATGATTAAGAGGATTACTGACTGTAAGAAAAATTATACTCTTCCTTGACACAGATTATTTTTTAGGTTAAAATGTTTATCTGTAAAACCTCAAGATGTAGATTATTGTATTTCAAGAAGTATCTCAAACTTCAAAATTGTAAGATCAGTATGAACCTTCCTTCTCTAAGATCTCTAAGTGACTGGTTGGGGGAGTCACAATGGGAAAGACAGAAAAAGAGTGATGAAAAAGAAGCATTTTTCATTCAAAGAATAATCTCACCAAGCCTGAAACTGCAGCAGTGGATGTTGCTATAGCAGGTATAATTCTACCAGCTATGCGCTTTGTTTTGAAACGGTCAGCTGGTTCAATGTTGTACATTTTGGCACGAAGATTTGATGCAGCTGTGATGAAATCTATGTGTCCGTTACGATCATCATCTTTTTCAAATGAAAGCACTGCCATCTGAAGGTCACCTGATCATATCCACCAGAAAAAACAAAGTTTTGCAGTAAGTGGTGAAGATTTTACTAGGTAAAAAGCAATGTGTGTTTACTACTATTAAAGATACAAGAAAATCCTGGGATGAAGTTATTGAAAGACAAGAAAATGACGGCTTTAATACCACTAAATTAGAGGTTTCTATATTTTAAAAAATCCTCACTAAAAAATTGAAAAATAAGAAAGCCATGTACTACATCTGCTATTTAGTGGCTTACAATAAAAAAAGCCAACATTGGTTATTGCTAAAAAATTGATTCCATAAATACTACTCTGAAACATGTTGTCTCTGATAATTAAGAATAGGGTCAATTGATCAAATAAAAATATGTATTTTTAAAAAGATTTTAGATCAGTGGTTACCAAAATCATTCTGTAAACAGTTTTAGGTTGATCTGTGATGAAGTGAAAAGAAATGGAAGTTATTTTTATGATTATTAAATTAAGATACCTCTTTTATTTGCAAAATAAATAGTTGGCTAATCTTGGTTGTTCTCCTGAATTTTACTGGTCTGTGCATAAAATCCCAAAAGTTTAGAAACCAAAGATTTACGTAGTAAAAAAGTTGGTGAGCAGGTCTAAAAACATGAGTGGTAGAGCTGTTTTTAAGGAATTAAATTTGTTTTCCCTATTTAGCAAGGATGTGTGTTGGTGAGTTTGTATTCCCTCTATAATCATGGAATTAAGAAGCCGAGAAGAAATCTGTCTGAGTTTTTTTAATCCCAGAGTGACTTAACTGGGTCTACGGGTTATGCTGGCCATGAGTTAAAAAGGAACCACACATGAGCTAAAAAGGAACCAACAGAATCTCAAGAACTAAAATAATCAGAAATAACAAAGCAGATCTACATTTAAGCCTTTGAGGGTAGGGCAATATGGAAAAATTGTGAATTTAGTCACAATTAGATGAGTAGAGACATTCAAAATTATCATAAAGTCAACTAATATCATTATTATGTAGTTATTTAATCCCATAAACTTTTGGGTGTAGAGCTTAGTGAAAATAAAAATCCCTCCATTTCAAAACACTTTTTACAAAAATTTCCCCTTACTTGTGGTAGCTTCATTAGATGAAATAGCCTTTTCTAGTTGGAAAATAGCATTCCTTTCATCTTCATTGCTTATAGGAGCATTGTCTGGTTTCCGTGCAGTTTCATCTGTTTGAACAACCTTTAAATATATAGTTTTATGTTTGTTAATGTTATCCTGCATTTAAATTTGGTTACCATATCTGCTTTATCAAGCAAATCACACAGAGAAAATATCATCTCTACTTTAATCAAATTTATTATGATTATGGTCCAATGTATTTTATACCTTTTATTGGTAAATAATATGTTATTTACATATTTATGTATTATCTATCTCCTTACACTGACATGTAAACTCTTTCAGAATAGGAAAACTCTACCTTGTTCACTGAAAAAACCTCAATATATCT
The DNA here is from genome assembly GCF_040802235.1 of Manis javanica. Taxonomy (NCBI): domain Eukaryota; kingdom Metazoa; phylum Chordata; class Mammalia; order Pholidota; family Manidae; genus Manis; species Manis javanica. The sequence goes on along the minus strand of NC_133160.1, from coordinate 119,367,888 downwards.
AAAACCAGTATGCTCATAGTGGGTACTAAAAATATTTACTGAATGGCTTATAAGATATGAGTTCATGTAATCTCTCTTAAAATTCCTTACTCAAAGTTAGTATTAATCCACAGTTTGTGATTCTGACAAATCTGCCTTAAACCAAACTACACAGCTCTGCAGAGCTGTTCTGTCTCCAAAAAAATGGAGGAAATCCATAAAATATATAATGTAGGCAAAAATATTTATTGAATGCTGACAAGAAGCTCTTTCCTAAAGAATATGTCTTCCTTCCTATAGATGCACACTTAGGGCAGCACAGACAAGTAATTTATCTTTAAGAAACTACTTTGTGGATATTCCAAGAGGGCAGTGAAGTTCACATTCTTAAGCCAAGAAACTAGCTACATCATCACTAATTATAATACTATTTTTTAGTATTTTATACATCCAACACTAGTTTTAACAGATTAAATATTTTAAGTATTTAAGAAATATTAAGGAGTCAAAGCAGAAACTTTTATTTGTCAGAATGTCTAGTTGATATTTTGGCTGTGGCATCTATTAACTAGAAGTGCTAAACCCTGAAGTTTCAGGGTAAGTTGCTTCAAGGAGTTGTGAAAAAGCTCAAATTCATGTTTAAATTATAGCTAAATTGCTCAGGATAATTTAATATTCCAAACTTTGATACAGAAAGAAGCAATTCAAGCCAGCAAACAAGTGAAGAGCAATAAAGGTCAATACAGTTACTGACACATTTCCTTGGCTTATGTCCATGGCTAGGAACCTTCTTTATACAGGAATTCTGTTTATCATTTCTGTACTTTTTTTCCTGATAAGCTACAAGTCAGGAATACTTCATTCAGCAAATCCATTTACTTCATTTACTTGTACAAAATCAACTGCCTACAGGTTTTCCTTTTTCTTAAGAAATGCGGAGTGGAAGACTGCACACACTACTTAACTGCATTTTATAGGGAGGCAATCATTACATTTTCCAGTAATGCTAAAGGGTAAGAGGGACAGAAGATTCTTTCATGGACACTTTAAAGGATATACAAAAAGGTACATAATGAACATGTGAAATACTTAGTATTTTCAAACTTTCCTATTGACCCTGCCTAAATTTCATGACCCATCTGTATTAACAGTCCCTCTACCTCTTTCTTCTTCCAACATGTTGCCTGGCAAAATCTCAACCCTTGTTATATCCAATTTTCCAACTATTCTACAGTAGCACCCAGGCAGCTAACTGCCTTTTCTCCAGCCACATTTAGTGGAATACCTTAAATGAATTAACATTAAGTTGATCCTCAGCACAATCTTGAAATTCTATTACACCTTACAATTAAATGACTTTCCTACCCATCCAGAACAATTATTTCATACAGTTGTTTCTCTGCTCAAACTTCCTTTTTCTCCTTCTAACTCAGCAGTGTTTGCTTCTTACTTCAACTAAGAAAATAAATCTTTTTTCTCTCACACTCCAATTCCAATCCCTTACACAAACCTTAAAAATATACACAGAATCCAACCCCTTATCACAACTTCCTTGTTCTTCACTTTTATAACTTCCTAATAACTTCTCCTGTTTCCTCTCTCACGTCCCATATAGTCATTCTTAACACAGCAGCCAGAACCAACCTTTTAAATGTAAGTGAGATGTGTCCATTGTTTAAAATCCTCCACTGGTTTCTTATCTCAAAATAATATACAAAGTACTTCTCATAACCCCACTCTTCTCCTATCTCACTGTCTACCACTCTTTTCTTAAATACTCTCCTCCAGAAAAATCCTGGACTTCAAAGTCTTCTAGGATCTTTCTCTAAACTTGTTCCTACTATGTGCATTGTTCTTTCAGCAGATAACAGTATGGTTTATATTCTCACTTCCTCAGGCTTCCGCTCAAATGTTATCGTAACAGAGACTTTTTCCCTTTATACCATAAAAAATAACACTAGCTTACCCTTGATTTCTTTTTTTTTTCTTAGCTCTTATGCACACGGTCCAATATTAAATAATTAATGGCATTTTTAAAAATAGCTCACTTCTAGCCCATTAGAATATAACTTCCTCAAGTGCAAGAATTCTGTTTTTGTTCACAGCCAGATTCTCCAGGTTTAGAATGGGACTTGACATAAGTAAAAATTCAATAACTATTTGCTGAATGAGTGAATTTCTAAACATACCTTGCTGGAAGGTTTGAATTCTTGAATCTTTACTTCAGAAAGAATATTCAAGAGGGCATCTGCTGATAAGTCCTGTTTTTTTAAAAGAGTAATTTTATGAACAAATAGTCTTTTAATTATGAATTCTAAAGATAAAAACATATCATAAAAGGTCCTTTATCATACTAAAATATTTGAATACTTTATCATCTGACTATTTAGACCACATCCATTTGTATTGTTTACCTTTATTTCTACAGAAATACTCAAAAGGCTGGTGTGTGTGAAAAAGGACTTATTAGTCAACAAAGAGGTCTTAATTCTTCCCACAGATTTTTACAAAGGTAGTTTTAGAACTGGTTGTGAGTCTCAGATTGAGCACCTTCAGATCAGAGACTATCTCTTCATTGTTTTCCAAGTTCCCTACACAAAGTTACATTCAACAAATAAAAAAATAAAATAAAAAAAATAAATGGAATTCATTCTTTTAAAAGTAGGAAAATATTTTAAAGATTCAAGATGAACTTAGATGAATTTAAGGCTATCAGATCCATATTCATTATAAAGAAGTTGCTCAGGAAAACCTGAGACATATTGCTTTTGAGGTCACCTGCAATTCTTATCACAAAATTACCACTCTTCTCACAAAAAGAGTATCAGACTGAATGCTACTATTTTAACCAGACATCTATGATATATTTTTACTGTGTATTAATAGTTCTAAACAGTGTTTAATCTACAGCAGGAATATTTATCTAGATCCAAAATAGTCAGTGTTAATTATGGATCTGGTTCCTATTTCCTCAGCCTACCTAAAAGTATAGCAATTTATTTAGCTCTATTATGCATTTGTGAAGAAAAATTCACTAATGCAGATATGCCTCTCAAATAAAAATGTATTACATCCTTTAGATGTTAATCAATGAAGATGATGTCAAAGAGAATGTGTATGATGATAAAAGTAAAGAAATGTCAATATAGGGTACCATTTTCAAGTTTTCTGAAAAGTTTATCAGTTCATACACCAGATAAGCCAAAGAAATGCTAAGAGAATCTATAATGAATATTTCAAATTGTTATGAAATAATTCACTTTGGGTTTTCAGAGTGATTATGATAATTGAAGTCAACAGGTTATAATTGTTTTAAAAATAAAGTTAATACTGCTTTTACAAATATTTGTTACACTACTTAAATTTAGAAAGCAACACTACAAGATTTTATGTTCTGCTACATTAGAATAGGCAACAATAAAATGAAAAGTTTATATCAGAGAACAATTCTTACAACATATAAAGACATTTGATGAGCCAATTGGTTGATAAATCATCTAATTATAACCTGAATTTTTACCTCTCACTAGGGCTTGAAGAATACCTTACCTCTTCTGTAAATGGAATGCAATAGACTGTAGCATATAATTTTGCAGCATGCAGAAGGAAAGTGAAGTGCCTGTTGAAATTAAAGAAAAAAACAAAGTATGAATGCACAGTTTCAAAGAAGATGCTTAATACATCAGAAACTATAACTTTTAAAATGCTGAAGAAAAACTACCACAGAATTTTTTTACAAAATTATATTTTTTAATGTTGGGCAATGAAATTTTGGTCTAGACCAAAACTGCAGAAGCTATGAAAGAAAACATGACATGTTTATCCTGACAGTCATTAATATTCAGGTATGAGTCCTTTGGGGAGAGGAGTGACCAGTAGAAAAATTATAGTAGTGAAAGAAAATTCATTTTAATTTATTAAAAAGTCAAACATTTGGTTTTAAAAAGTGTGCATTAGATTCAAAAACTAAGCAAATGAGTTTGTTTAAAAATTTGAAAAGTTAAATTTTATAGGAGAAGCAGTCATAATAATGTGACTGGAGGCCTAAAATAAGCACCAGAGGAGAAAACTAAGCATAGTTATTTGTTGAAAGTTAACAAGCTAAGTATTTAATTAAAATATATAAATATCAAGTATATGTGTGTGTATAAGTAAAACATATATTTAATATAGGTAGGGTATAATGGTATTCACTCATAAATCAACTCCTTTGAAAACTAATTTTTTAGATTATTTTAAGGAGCTATTTACTTGTAATAATTTCTCCCTCATATAACTGAAGTTTCTAATATACTGGCTTCATTAAATAGGAAAACATTTACCATTATTTAACTTCTTTATGGATAAAGTCAAAGAGGGATACTTTGGTTTCATTTTAGAGAAGATTAAAATCATGAACTATGCCACGTTAAAAGATATAGATTCACATGTGTGAAGAAGTTGTGACTGGCTTTCTTGACCAGACTGATAATGCTAACTCTCAGACTAACAGCAATGAAATTTAACATTAAAGGGTCTAAGGTTTTCAACCTGCAATGTGAACATATGCACAGTTAAGAAATTTACAATGAAGGATGAATATACAACTGGAAATAATACTTACAAAGGTTCATTTAAATCAAATTTTAATGGAGAGGGGGGCCTCTTTGGTGACTGCCAAAACAAACCTAACAGAAGATACAAATATTATTTTCAGTGTTACCAGCCAGTAATAAATTACATTAAATTTTATTCTCAACACTTACTGCCATCTTTTAATCGTGTGTCCAGAGGGAAACAGTAAAGAAGCTGAAGAGCCTAAAGAAAAAATGAATTTAAAAAATCACTACTTAATATTATCTGAGGTAAAATAAAACAAATAACAATAACAAAAAATCAAAATGCATGAAAAGATATATGGTTAAGTCTGCTGGTCCATTCTTGCACTCCCTCTGTCCATTCTCCTTCACTGTCTCCCAAACCTGAAACAACCTCTATTGCTATTTTTTTAATCAACGCTTAGTTTTTTATGGCATCTACAGCAAAAATGAATATAGATCATTTTATTTCCTTTTATATAAACAGTGGCATATTTTACATATCATGCTAACCCTTAACACAAAAATGAAACCATACATACTATTTGTATTTTGAAATGGTTAAGATGTTTGAGATTTACTTCAAAACCTTCTGGGGGAGGGTATACTGGGTAGAATTATAAATGAAACAAGATTACCTATGAGTTGATTAAGTTAAACCTGAATGACAGGTACATGAAGATTACATGGGGGCTCATTACACTAGTCTAATTTTCTATGACTGAAATTTTCCATAACATAAAAACTTTAAAAACAAACCCTACAGAAGGACTAAAAGGAGTTCTTAAGGTTTTATAAAAATGAGGCCATTGATAATCATGATAAGACTAATTTGAATACTAGTGGAGAAAGAAGGCACAGTGGCAACAGTAAATATAGACCATTTTTCCAAGGAAGTAAAAAGCAGGAATTAGACTGTAACCAAAAGATTTTTTTGAAAAGATGAAGGTGCTTTATATTCCAACAGATAAGAGCCTAAAGAGGAAGAGACTGAAGAGAGAGTGCAGGACACATTCTAGCAACTATAAATAATTAGAGGTAAGAATAACAACTATTAGACAGCATTTATGGGAAGGTTCTGTTCAAAACACTTTCTATGTATTAATTCATTTGATCCTCACCATTAACTATGAATTAGGCATCAATTCATTATCCCCATTTTACAAATGAGGAAAGACACAAAATGTGACTTCATGTGAGTGGAGAAGGCAAAATTTCAGCAAAATTTCTGATTGTCTCTACTTTTTCAGTTTCTTGCTTTACTCTGAAAATAAACTTCTTTTAGACCACTGATGAAATATACTCATTCTCTGGAGGGAATCCCTATTTAAATCCAAATTTTGCACACAGAAAGACAAAGATCAGTTAAATGCATAACTAACAAGCCATGGCTAGAGTTTAAATGCATTCTTTAATCAGTAACATTCAAAAGAGAAATAAACTGTGTGCCCAGCACTTGTTCTTACCTAACTTATTACTTATTTCTGAAAAGCTTCTAGAAAGAGTAGATATTTCAGGCTAATGAAATTAATTTGGTAATTAAATGGGTCACACCCCTTTTAATGTTTTATAATACATACTTACCTTATGGTTAAAGTACTTTTCAAACTTTAATCTTGCTAATTCTACACAGTGGGACCAATTCCTAGGTCTTCTGCTAAGTAATTTAACAACTTGAAAACAACCTTCTAAACTGTGGCCAGTTTGTATTTTCTAGAATAAGAGAAAAAAAAAAAAACACAGCACAAAATGAATACATTTCCAATTAAATATACACATACTCACTCAAACTTTAAGGACGTATTAGGCAAAGTCATGCCAGCCCATGTCTTAAGATTTTATGTTTTCACCTCAGGATTTTTGTCTCTGTCTTTCTCCTCTCTCTGTCTTCTTTTTTAGAAAAGGAATGGGAAACGATAGCACATGAAATTTTAGCTCTATAGTTTCTTATCTCATAAGTTATCTTGTCTTGCAAACCGTAAGTTTTTAGTACTACATATGTACTTACTAAAGAAGAACTACAGGTAATACTTCATACTAAAAACTTACTAAAGGAAATTAGGAAAAATCTTTGAAACTGTCCTCGATAGGAGAGTAGTCTTAGACTACAGGTCCACTCATGAAATTTTCACCAGAACTTAGTTTTTTTCCAAGGAGCTTAACGAGCTGTTCTGTTATATGTACCTGTCTTATTATTATCACATCCTTATTAGGTGATAACGATAAGGATAAATGATATGAATTGCCATTTTGTGGGTCAAACACTTGCAGTTCCATACAGTTCAACCAAACTAAAAAAGTTAATGTGACCTATTAATTTCAAGATTCTTTGTGTATTTACTATGTACAATAATATTATACTCTCTAAGGAGAGGATATAAACTACCTGTAGGCATCTTAAAAATAAGATTACACGAACACAAAGTGTTGAGTTTGTATTAAAATGTATTGATTTTTACCTGTAAGACTTCCTCTGCAGATTTGTATTAAAATGTATTGATTTTTACCTGTAAGACTTCTTCAGCAGATTTGTATTAAAATGTATTTTTACCTGTAAGACTTCTTTTGCAGATCGATAGGTCTGCCAAAATTTGTTAAACAATGAAGGCTTGTGGGAAAAGGAACTTTCAAACTGTAAGGGACAACAGAAGTCTGATTAAAAACTGTACATAACTTCTTTTCTACTTCAAAGTATGATTTCTTGAAAAAAAACCTTTATTACCTTATCTCTTGCCCATTGTATAGTATGTTCAATAGCAGCTGGAAAGGATTTTAGAGTGCAAAATGGTATTTCCTCTTCTGGAGGGTCCCGCTAATTTATAAAATATGACAATAGTTAAGAGAGGCAGTAGCAATTTTTTATTGATTGAATATACTTGAGTGTTTTAAGACTCTTAAAATAAAAATAAGATTCATCCAAGACTTTCATAGTCAAAATAAAATGCAAAATTCAAAATGAAATGCAAAAATAAATTAAAAAGTAAAATTCAAAAATAAAATACATGTAACACTTCCATATCTTCTTTCTTGTAGGCAGTAAGAGGAAAAGTTGATTCTTTTGACACTTAACCTATTGTTAATAGCAATGTAACAACAAACATGAATTCTATTATAACATTATCTGTGCACTGATTTGGTACCACATAGTACGCACAGCAGACTATCATATATAATTTTTTTCTCCACGATCAAGGGGATGTTTAAAACTCTAAAATACTCCCTTATTTTGAAAAGTAACTAAAGAATCTCCAGTAAAGGAGTTTCCTTCTCAATGGAGAAAAGAAAAAGTTGGGAGCAGGGAGTCTACGCCCTTAAGGCTCAGTACAGTTTCTTGCAGAAAGTGTACATTAAATAAATGGCAAATACCTATGCTGTCTCATATGAATTAGTTGAAAAAACCTATATTCTATTATAGGAATGTTTGATCTAGATTTACTGGTTTACGCAATCTAAAATTACTCAATTTGTCTCTTTTAGACATTATTATTCAAGTTTGTTGATCTATGAAAAACCAAAGGGGACAGAAGAGTACTAAATTCTGTTTTTTCTGAGTATGAAGTCAGAGAATACAGGAAAAGATTTGGGAAACACATGGGAGAATAAGAAAATCAAGGGGACTTTTAGAATTTTGTAACATTCCCAACTTTGAAAACCTTCCAATATGACACCAGCATATCATGATTTTTTCCTAATATCCTTTAAGTTAAACTTAGAAGTTTCATCTACTGTAATGTTTTCACTATATAAATTTCTGATTTCATGAGAGTAAATGGGAAAGAAAATTTTATAAAATGAAAAAATTTTATTAAACAAAATTTATCCATTAAATAAAAGGGATATTTATGCTTGTTAAAACATTCTTCTTTTTAAAAATCTTAAAGCATTCAGTTATTTCCTAGGCCAATGGTTTTCAACTTTGGTAGTATTTCAAAATCACTGGTGGAGGTTAAAAAATGTTTATCTATATCATTTACATAAAATTTACATATATAGACAGCTTGGTCTCTCCTGTGGAGAAACTGAGTCTTCATAAGATTTGGGGTAGTTCACCAGGTTCAAAGGTCATTAGGAAACCAATCAAGCAACTGTGAGAAATAAATAGTAAACAGAAGAGTAAGACTCCAGAAAGAGCAGAAACAAAATTTTGATGATTTGTTAAAATAAGTTCAGCTATATTTTAAAAAATGTCTGTGCACATAAGCACAGATATCATCGGCAGATCAGAAACAGGAGGATTACGCAAGCTAAATCAAATCTGCCAACTAATACAGAAAAAAAACTATGTGATATAAAAATTATTAGATATAAAGAAGAGAGGCATTTATATAAAAAATTGGTTCACTTACATGACTATTATAAGATTCAGTTAAATGAGGTACAATAACTTCAGTGTGTCCCTTTGTGCCCATTGTTCCAGAATCTAAGAGGGGCCTTAGATTTGCTAAGCAGCGGCTATTTGAAAACATAATAGGTAACAAATATAAAAGAGAGCAGTAACAATGAAAGCAGACTACATCTTACCATATTCTATTGACCATTTCACATACTCATCCCTTCTTGATTGTAATATTTTAGGAAATGGATACATTATCAGCAAACAGCCCATTCATCACTTCTGTCCCTTCCAACCACAAGCTTTGCTGCTCTATCTAACTTTTGTCTCTCCCCTTTTTTTTTTGGTTTCATTAATCTACAATTACATGAGGAACATCATGTTTACTACGTTCCCCCCTTCATCAAGTCCCCTATACCAACGTCCATTACAGTCACTCTCCATCAGCATAGTATGATGCTGTAGAATCACTACTTGTCTTCTGTGTTGCACAGCCCTCCCTGTGCCTCCCCCCACATTATACATGATAATTGTAATGCCCCCTTTCTTTCCACTCCCTTACCCCTCCCTTCCCACCCATCCTTCCCAGTCCCTTTCCCTTTGGTAACTGTTAGTCCATTCTTGGGTTCTGTGATTCTGCTGCTGTTTTGTTCCTTCAGTTTTTCTTTGTTCTTATACTCCACATATGAGTGAAATCATTTGGTACTTGTCTTTCTCTGCCTGGCTTATTTCACTGAGCATAATACCCTCTAGCTCCATCCATGTTGTTGCAAATAGTAGGATGTTTTCTTCTTACAGCTGAATCATATTGCATTGTGTATATGTACCACTTTTTCTTTATCCATTCATCTACTGATGGACACTTAGGTTGCTTCCATTTCCTGGCTAGTGCTGTGATAAACATAGAGGTGCTTCTGTCTTTTCCAAACTGGTCTGCTGTATTCTTAGGGTTAATTCCTAGAAGTGGAATTCCTCGGCCAAATGGTATTTCTATTTTGAGCTTTTGGAGGAACCTCCATACTGCTTTCCACAATGGTTGAACTAATTTACATTCCCACCAGCAGTGTAAGAGGGTTCCCTTTTCTTCACAACCTCGCCAACATTTGTTGTTGTTTGTCTTTTGGATGGTGGTGATCCTTACTGGTGTGAGGTGATACCTCATTGTGGTTTTAATTTGCATTTTGATGATTTGCGATGTGGAGCATCTTTTCATGTATCTGTTGGCCATCTGAATTTCTTCTTTGGAGAACTGTCTGTTCAGCTCCTCTGTCCATTTCTTAAGTGAATTATTTGCTTTTTGTTTGTTGAGGTACGTGAGCTCTTTATATATTTTGGATGTTAAACCTTTATCAGATCTATCATTTATGAATATATTCTCCCATACTGTAGGATGCCTTTTTGTTCTATTAATGGTATCCTTTGCTGTACATAAGCTTTTCAGCTTGATACAGTCCCACTTGTTCATTTTTGCTTTTGTTTCCCTTGCCCAGGGAGATATGTTCATGAAGAAGTTGCTCATGGTTATGTCCAAGAGGTTTTTGCCTATGTTTTTTCTAAGAGTTTTATGGTTTCATGACTTACATTCAGGTCTTTGATCCATTTTGAATTTACTTTTGTGTATGGGGTTAGATAGTGGTCCAGGTTCATTCTCTTACATGTAGCTGTCCAGTTTTGCCAGCACCATCTGTTGAAGAGACTGTCATTTCCCCATTGTATGTCCATGGCTCCTTTATCAAATATTAATTGCTCATATATGTTTGGGTTAATGTCTGGAGTCTCTAATCTGTTCCACTGGTCTGTGGGTCTGTTCTTGTGCCAATACCAAATTGTCTTGTTACTGTGACTTTGTAGTAGAGCTTGAAGTTGGGGAGCTGTCTCTTCCTTTTAATATCAAATTTTGGGCATCAACTTTTTTCCGTCTAGGTTAACTCTTAATTAATGTGTTAGCCTTTCTTCTCTTGCTTTTTATTTTCTCTTTGCTTATTTCCTGATTATAAATTTCATCCTAATATATATTCTCAATGTGTTCTTTATCCCAGCAACATCAATTTTTACTATATATTCTACACTTTTTTTCCCTTCTTCTACTGAAAATTACAAACTATCCACTATACTCTCCACTAGTAAATTTTTCTCTGTGAATAAATCTGCTCTAATACCCTAACATTAAAGAATCATATGAGGATTTAAGAAAGATTATATAAAGTGTACACATTGTAGTAATTCATTCATCTACTTATTTAACAAATATTTACTGAATGACAATGTTGAGCACTGAGAATGCAATGATGGGATAAAACTAATCCCTGAATAAATGATTTAGCAAAGAAACAAACATTAAGTAAATGTGTGTCAATAAAAATAAGTGCTAGGAAGTAAACAACAGTGCTGTGAAAAATCACTATTGGAGGTTCTACAACATTCAGCAGTTAAAGTTTGTCTGAATAAAGACAGTTAGGCTGAAACTGAAAGGATGAGACTAAAGCTAAAGTAGGTGACGAGTAAAAAGGCAGATTTGGGACAAGGAATTTTAGAAGATGAACATAATTTCCTGAGACTGAAGGAAAATATGTGCAAGTCCCTGAGGTGATAAAGTGTTGGATGCCCAGTGCAAACTGAAAGAAGGGAATGTGTAGCTGGAATAGGAGAAGCCAAGGAGAAATAGGTAAATTTTAAGCTGGAGTGGTGGATCCACCACTCCATAAAAAACTTCTACTTAGTCCGTTAAAATTTTGAATTTTATCTTAGGTATAATGGGAAATAACTGAGTTTGGGTTTGAAGAGACCCAGGAATAGGAAGAATTATCAGAAAATTTCATAACTTCCCCATAAATAGGTATGGGAAACCATGTGAAGACTAAAGAAATTTTTACGAACCTGAATTTAAGAACATACCTGTCCACGTATCTCCTGGCTTCCACATTATCTAATGCTGTGATAATTATATCTTGTTTGGTATAGAACTCATCATTGTAAACAGCCTCAGTGGCTGGACATACTTTGTTCAAGTGTGCATCTATCTTTAGTTGAGCATTTATTTTCAGGGTTGCATCAGCAGCAGTATAGCTTTTAGGTTTCTGTACAAGTTACAAAAACAGAAGAAATAAATGTTAAGCAGAAAATACAGGCCATGATTGAATTTACGTATTTTATAGTAATTAGACCAATTCTCACTTTTGCTTTGTAGAAATCACTTTCATCATAGTCATTCTACATTTACCAATGCACATTAGTCTGAATATTTAACACATTATTAACAGAAACCTAAATAACTTCTATTTTATAATTAAGTGCTATACAGAGTTCTTAAAATAACAGAAGTCCAATTAAACATATACTTTTACTTAGTAATGAGGTTTAAAACAGACAAGTTCCTAGAAAAAAATGAGAACACTTTCAATAAAATATTAGAACTACAAAAAATGAGGTATGGGAATTTAACACTTTGGTACTGAACTCTTTTTAAAATTATTACTATTTCTGGATAGAAATACTAAAAAAATATTATATATATATTTTCATTTTATAAAAAAAGAATCCCCTCTCTGTTCTTAAAGATTTAGTGACCAGTATTAAATTATGGTGTTATGTCAAGTGTTATCAAAGTTCATTTGGGAGTACTAGCAGTGACACTACATATCTATAGACTATTTTGTTTGAATTCATGCAGCTAATTTTTTAAAATTTAAGTAGAGTTGATATAAAATCTTATATTAGTTTCAAGTATACAACACAGTAGTTTAACAGTTACACACATTATTAAGTCCTCATCCCAACTAGTGCAGTTATTATCTGTCAACATAGAAAGATGTTACAGAATCACTGGCTATATTCTCCATGCTACCCTACCATCCCCATGACGAACTTCTATTGAGAATTTTTGTGCCTCTTTATCCCCCTCACACTACTCTCCCACCAACCCCCACCCTTCCCCAATGGTAACCACCAGTCAAGTCACTGCTCAAGTCTATTGAGTCTACTGTTATTTTGTTCATTTTGTCTTGCTTTCTTTTCATTTCCACAAATAAGTGAAATCATATGGTATTTGTCTTTCTCCACCTGGCTTATTTCACTTACCATGAATCCAGTTTTAATAGTATTTCTGTTTTCACACTGTTAGGCTGAAACGTTTTTACTTCTCAGTGCTGTTAGCATGCATACAAATTACAAACTTTGTTAGAACTCAGTAAAATGGGAATAATGGGCCTTGACAGTTTTATGAAATACAGTTAGGTGAATGAATTTTGTGACATATATTTTAGTTCATGAGAGATCATACTACTTAGTACTTGATGTTTGAATGGATGAGGCAATTAGGTTAATTATGCCACCTGCTTTAGTTATTTTCCTATTCATGACACTCCTTAGTTTACTAAAATTATCAGTGAGTTATTGAACAATAAAATGAAAAAATATATCTAATGTAATAACAAATTTTCCTGAATAAGCTGATTCTTTTCCTGACTTAAATATTTTGATCTCTATAAAAAAGACTAAAAACAAGCATTAATTTATAATAAATAGGGATGCTAAGTAATCCTAAGTGCTAAATTTTACCTATTTTGTAATAAAGACAAAAAAAAGGTGCAAAATTTGTGATCTAATAAAAATTCCCAATTAGGGAATCTGTTTCTTTCTATATCCTTAGTTTCTAAAACTAAATATGTAGACGTATCTTGATTACAAAATGAAATAAAAAACAGTCCATGATTCACAAATCAGATTTTAATATTCAAAATCAATGCAAAAACTGATTTCTACATAAATAATTTTATATTATTCATTGTTGTCATTCCATTACTTGACAATTTGAGTCTAATAAAATGAAATGAAGAACACATTAATGCTTGTTAAATCACCATTTTCTATTTACAAAAAGGAAATTTATTTTTTGTTTAACACAATAGATGATGTAAATTTGAAACAGAATAGCAACACACCTGTATGTGATGAGGACGAAATAGGAACTGTCTATTCAAGTTGGATTTTTCTATCAAGTCTGGATCTGTAACTGTAACCTAATATCAAGAAAAGAGAAAGGTTGAGATTTTATACGTGATAAATTTTAATCTACTTTGCTTTTCTAAGAATGGTTTAAATAACTCTCACCAGTTATTCTAAATTATTTTGTCTGATAAAAGTTACAAGAATACAAATATTCCAAAGTGGTTACCAATACTATCTATGCTTTTTTAATGCTTATACTTAATCATAATGTTTAGCATAGGAACATATCAAAGCAGTTGAAACTAACTGCAATTCCTGTTCAAAACTTTTATCTAATCTAATTATTCATAACAAAACAGAGGCAGAAACACCATTACCACAATTTAGAAACATGTAATGGATTAACCTTAAATGAGTTAGTTTTTCTTTCTACACGTATTTATTCTCATTTGCAATTAATTTTCAAAGAATGCTTGCATATATTAATTTGAAAGGAACACCTGCTAAAGCAGAGGTCTGCAAACTACAGTGCAGTCAGGCTATCTGTTTTTCTAAATTTTATTGTCATGCCATGTGTTTAAGTATATTGTCCATGGCTGTTTTCATGCTATAATGGCAGAGCTGACAGAGACTTGTGACAGAGACTTTTCAGTCCACCAGCCTGGAATAGTGGCAATCTGGTACTTTAAGAAAAAGTTTGGGGATTCCTATTAAGGATACAAGATGAAAGTAAACAGATTCAAAATACCCTGAAAAGTAATCGTAATACATTTGTCATCTAAGCTGGTATTTATACAAAATCTGACCAAGAGCAGTATTTTTCAGAGTATGTTCCAGTTGTTAGATGTTGACTGGTGTTCAAAAATACATTCACTTTCTTTTAGCTGGTATTTCCCTGATATATCTGTTTCTTCTGTTTTCAATATTTCTATGTAATTATATGCTAGAAGGTATCTCTTTTAAATAGGGAAAAAGAGCACCAAAAAGAAAATTTCTTTTTAATATTATAAAACTTTTATGTGATCTAACACTTGATCTTGCTCTTCTGAATTCAATGGCTTCACCTGGAGACATGTGAGAGAATTCATACCTTCTTATTATGGAAAATTTCAAACATACATAAAGTAGAGAAAATGGTATAAGTCTACATATACCTATCACCCAGCTTCAACAATTATCAACCCCTCTGTTCCTCTTATGTATACTCTATTCTTCTCACCATTACTTTTTTTTAGAAAACATCTTTTAATAAAAAGCTTATCAGTATATTATTGTGATTACTGATATAAGGCTATTTCTGCCACCACCCCTTACCCATTTTCGATCTACTCCTTTTTTTTAATGGTTTTACACCAGATTGAATAAGTTTTATTGATTCGACTCCCCTTTCTCCCAGCCAACTGGTATGGAAGTTAATTGTGTAGTTTTTTAATGTGGTTATGCTCTAAACTTTAACATGCACACATAAGTTAAGATCTAAAATTAATTAAAATCTCTCTCATCCTCCTGAACAATCAGAGGATTTCTGAACTCTTATTTTTATATCAATAAACATTTAAATTATTTTTAACCATCTCATCCACAAATCAGTCAATATCTTAATAAAAGGTTTTAAAAATCAATGCTTATTTAAATCTAAGAACATTGACAAAAGCCTCTACTTACCTTTGCTTCATGCACTGTCCATGTAACTTAATAGTTTTTTTCAATGAGAACCAGTAAATGGTAATCTATTATCATTTCACTGGTCAGTAATCTTTACTTCTCTTGAAAGAAAATTTAGCTGGGTAATGAAATCTAGGTTACTAATAATTTTCCCTTGCATTATGAAGGCACGCTTCCCTATCTTTAAATTTGCCTTTTCCTTTCCTTTGATTTGCTTCAGACTAGTTTTGGACTTTCCAATTTGAACACACTTGTCTTGATGACTCTGGAAACTTTTGTTATTATCCTTGAAATATACTGCTTCTTTCTTCCCCAGTATCTTTACTCTGTATGGAAATTCTACTGTACTTATTTTGGACATGCAAAAGCATTCTCTCCATTAAAAAAAGTATTATCCATCTGTATTACATTCTGGGTATTTATATTTATCTTCTATTTCAATTCTTACTTCAGCTATACCTGAATTTTAAACTCACTAGCTATACAAAAATTCCTATTTTGCTTTTTTGTAAACATTTCAGTGACTTTTTTCCCTCTTGTTTCTATTCCTCTTTCTGTACCTCTGGCTATTTTACACTTTAAAGATGGTTTGTCCTATTATCTGTAGCATTCCTATTATCTTCAGTTCTTAAAGGGCTAATTCTCTTCAGGTGGTACCCTTTTTTCTAGTGGATTGTCATTTTTCATTTTGAACTGTCTTGAATGTATATTGATTTCTCTGCATAGTCCTATGTACTCTTGGTGTGTATAACCACGATGCAGTTTTACATTTGTTTTAGTCAGAGCTCTAGAGGTATTAATCATCCTATATTTATTATATTCATTTCTTTGCTTGAAGTTTTTATATGATATAATACTGGACCCCATACACTATGACATGCGTGCTCTGAGTTATAATTTCTCACAACTGACTTCTCTTCCTATTTAACAGTTTTTGGACATATATTCAAGATAGAAATCAAAGGTTTTAAGTCAGGAATTAATTTTTCTCTTGGTTCCTGGAAACTGGGGATTTCTCTTTCCTTCTTTCTACTTAGTTTGGCTAAACATGTAAGCACTTTTTAAAATGAGTAATTAATTCAGCAACTCTATGTTTTGTATCTGCACATTAACTTACTTGATTTTGTTACCTGAAGCTAGTACATTTCTTTTTTACAGTTTTTTCCCTGAACTTTATATGCTGATATGCTTGTGAAATTCCAAGGTGTTAAAATACTCAGATTCCCAAATTTATGTAACCAAGGATTTTTTTTAAAGAAATACCTTAAAACCACTCAAAATAATAGTGGTTTGTGAAACCCAATTTAGGAAATGCTGAGGAGGAATGATAAAAATATAGAACATCTGCTTGTAACTGTGATAGTCATGAATGCTCTTTGTAAGTAGATTATTAAGCCAAGTTTAGTGAAGTATTACATCAACTTTAATTAATTACTCACTGTTAATCACCACCATAAATCTATGAAATTACTCCTCTAAGAATCTAGTTTACATCCTAAAGGCAAAAGAATCAGTGAAACATTTTTATTTAAATATATGACATAGTTTCCCAATTAACTCACATTTATCATCTTAAGACTTTTTATTCCCTCTTCTTTTGAAAATCAACAGTTGAAATTGTATCTCAGTACTCTGCAACTTTCTAATGTTAGCTTCTCTCATCTTAAAGATTTAATAATCAGTAAGTAGATTAATAGAAGTAATGACAATATTAATGTGCTTTATAGTTTGCAAAACCTTTCACATTTAATCTTACACTATGAAGTAGATATCAATTTCATAGTATTAAAGAAAGAAACTCGGGAGTAGAGGATTCAAGTTTCTACAAGGTCACATAACTATTGAAAAGTGGTAGGAGTAGAATCAGAATCTTCCAATTTCTTGCTTCTCTATCTTCAAAAACCAAAAGTTCAGAAGTATGCAAATACAGTTCAAAAAAAGCAACAACAATATAAACTTTCAACTCTCAAACATTTATACCTTACCATTCCCTTCTTTTTGCCAGTGCCAACACCAAGTAAAGCAAAATTTTTTAACATTTCACAACCTATGGCTCCACATCCTACCTATAGAGGAGAAAAATGAAATTTTCAATTCATTCAATTCAGACTGAATAAAATTAAAACTTCTCCTTACTAAAGAGCAACATCATCTGAATTTTCTCCAAATGCTGTTACAATATATACATATTTTTAAAAATAATTTGAAGATTTGTGACTTATTTTATTTTAAAATATTTAACTGGTTTATTATGCCATTACAAGTATCTCAGTTAAAGAATAAAAATGTATAAAGCAAGTTAAGGAAAAGCATAATATCATTAATTCCTTTAAATAGAAGACAATTTTTAATATTCCAAACAAAAGGCAAAGATTGAGCTCATTTTTTATAAAAGGTAGAAACAAACAGCACAAAACATCAGTAGTGCAACATTTTAATGAAAAAGATTCCTTGTTTACAGGCAATTTTAAAAACTCATTTTATGGATATACCTAGTTCTGAGATGTTTCTGTTTTCTGTTTTAAGTAAAAACTGGTAACAGTAGACACTACATGTATGTAAAAGCTCAGCAACAGCTGCTGAGATTCAGAACTATTTAAAAAATGGTTACTAAAATCAGTAGCATTTTTAAGACTGATTATAATAATAAAAAAATCCAAAGTGGTAGGAAAAGGATTTTTATATTACAGAGGAGAGCTTCCTGCCAATGCCCGAAGATATTCAGAAAGACAGAATCAGTTTATATACTCCTTCATTTGGTAAGAAAAAAAAAAACCCAAACAAATCAAATTTTAATGTATTTCTAGAAAATCATTTAATGTTCAAAACCATTATACCACATTAAGATTCTAAAATGTATTAATTCTTTACACTGGGGATTGGCAAACATTTGCTATAAAAGTCCAGCCAGTAAATATTTTCAGCTTTGTAGGCCATATGGTCGGTCTCTGTTGCAACTATTTGACTCCACTATTATAGCATGAAAGAAGTCACAGACAATACTTAAACAAACATGCTTGGCTGTATTCCAATGAAACTTTATTTACAAATATGGGCAGCAGGGTGGATCTGGCCTGTCAGTCAGTTTGCAAACTCCTCACTTAAAGACTCAACTTTACTTTAATTAATTAGATGATACACAATTGCAGTTTAACTGTACTGTTTAGTCCCATCATTATTTATACTTACTAAGAAGATATTCAAATTTTGTAGCTTCTGACACAAAGTGTCTCCAATGCAGGCTCTTAAGGCATCGTATCTATCTCCTCTGGAGAAAATAACACATACCAAGAAACCAGAAAGGCATAAAAAGCATTATTAAGATTAGTTTCAGTATTGCTAATACCAATTTAATGTTGTACTTTATATTGAATACTCTGAGTTTCTTTCAACCTAACAGATAATTAGTTTTTTGAAAGAGAAGACCCCATATAGAAATTTTTTTTCTTTTTCCATTTGACTTAATACCCTCAAATGATGTTAGTGAAGGTAGCTTTAGTTTATCTAGAAAAGACAACTTTGTAAGACAGGACTTTTTAGTAAAGATTCTTAGAGGAGTCTATTGATGGGCTTTGGAATTGTTAACCCACTTAAACTGAAGGCAGAACTCTGGTATGCATACTTTGGGGAGAATGAATTCTTAAATTTTATCAGTCTCAAAGAGATTTGTGACCCACAAAGGTGAAGAATGACTGATATACATTCAAGTTGCAGATAACAACTGTTTTCATTTAAAATCAGAATGAATTCTGAATACTAACCATACACATTACATATAGTTTAAAACTCTGTATTCATTGGTTATAAAGTAGTAAAAAGATACTGTATTATTTTGATACTTAACCTTTAAGTAGAATGACTACAGAAGTAAATAAGTTAGAAGAAAAGACACCTAAAAAGAGTGCATAGTTAGACAGAAACTCTTTTAACAAACATACAACTAAGAATAAAGCAACAGAAATTTCAGTATTACCGTGGGAGAAATTCTTCATGTTCAGGTTTGCCTACTGATTCAACAATATCTGCTGCTTCAATGTATAACTTAAAGTAGAAGATAAAAACACAATTTACTATGTATAAAACTTAAAGTGATAGAAAAAGTTCAAAAAATCACTAGGAAAAACAATAATAAAAATGTCATTTCACATTAAAATAATAAATTCAAAACAAAATTGTTTCTATAAGATATACACTCCTATATTACTTCACAATAAAACAATGGTTAAACCTGTGGAACTGTTAAAAGATATAATTTGCTTCATGTCTTTAGCCATCTTAAAGATGATATATTCTAATTTTAACAAGCAAAAGGAAATTTCACCTACAAATTTATTTTTTGTAACTACATAAACATTCTGGAAGCCCCACTCAATTTCAGCTAAATTTGAGGAATTTGATTACTTTTTGATAACAAAGTAGGGAATCTCAAGATTCATGATGCCAAAAGGTCCATGAAAGAGTTCAAGGGTCCTGAATGTTCATGACTGCCAAGCAAATAGTACTGGAAATTAAGTATAAGAAGGGAAAATTCATTCCCTCACTATCCCCAAAGAAAAATATACACCCTTGAATATAACTTTGGGTTATATCACAATAGCCTCAACAAATGATCTTGTCAAGTTCAATGAGAAAATTAAGTTTTGGTGGCCTATCACATCTAACTCATGCACCAAAAAATATTTGAAGTTTGCTTTTATAATATATTAATAATATAATTCATAACAGACATTCATAGTAGGGGTGGATAATTCAAACTTAAGAGTAAAAAAAAATTAAAATACAGAACTAACCCACTGGCACAAAGGAGAAAACTTTCCTGTGACAGCTTTCAATACTTCTTGGCTGGCAACGCCTCCTACTGCTGCAGCAAGTGGGGGTAAAAAGCCTTGAGCAGTCCAAGAGAGCCAATGCACAGTGTCAGCATCTACTTCAGGCTGAAATACAAGCCATGAAAGGCAATAATATTAACAGTATACACATAGTACACTCTAAATTTCAATGACTTAATGTGAGGATTGTAGCTTAACCCCATAAAAAAGCTACTCAATTTCCATACTAGTTTTTAAGTCCTAAAAAAGTCCCAATCTCATAATAAAGGACCCAATTGCATGTTAATTACCCTAAGCAGAATCTCTCTTTACTAGTACCTGCTCATTTTTAGTTTTTACTCTTTATGTTACATTAAAGGCACAATTTAGAATTAACTGGATTATCTACCATTTATCATTTTTTTTAAACAATAGCTCTGTGATGTCAGTCAATATTTACATAAATGAGAATTTAAAAAATGTTTTAATGAAAGCTACAGAAAAACCTTGAAGCTAAATGAAAATCAAAAGATCTGTAAACAATAAAGAGCTATCAGTTTGTACTCGAAATAAAAGTGTGAAAAATAATAAGGTAATACACTTTAAAAAAGATAGTTAAGCAAAAATATTAAGAGAATGGCACTTTTGCATGCTAATCTAATCTAAGAACCTGTTATCACAAAGTTCTCATTATCATACTTAAAAACTGAAGCGATGTTTCTCAAAATAAGATTTATTACTATTTTTAAGTAAACATTGAAGAACTGGATTTTGGAGCTTTGTTTTAGCACAATTTCTCATTTGTGACAAAGGTCTCTTCGTGTGCTCTGGTTTCTTTCTTTTCTTCTTTCAGCATCTGTAACCTTAATCTTAACCCGAAGGTTAAGACAGGGCTCAATCTCCTGAAATCTTATTTAAAATAACTGTACTTGTGCAGTTAGAAGGGAAGAAGGCTTTTATTACATTCTCAAAGATATCTGTGATATAAAAATATGTTACTACCATCTCCATTTCAGCTTTCTGTTATCACATTACTTTTCAATTAGCACTAAACTAAACTCAGATTATGTTTTATGTAAACCGTGATGTTTCTCAATGCAAAGATATTGGTGGTAGTGATAATATTAAAAACAGTGGGAAGAATGTTAATAGAAGCAGATCATTTGAGCACCTATTGTGAGTTGTCCATCAAGACTGCATGTAATCATCAAAATAATCCTAGGAAACATAATTTCTATCATACGAATTAGAAAACCAAAACTTGGATAGATTAAGTAATTTATCTGATTTTATAGCTAGTAAGTGGTGAAGCCAGAATCTGAACCAAGAAGTCCAACTCCTCAGCTCTGTTCTTACCATTAGGTTACACTATCCCACAAGATTCAATTATTTTTTAGTAATCAAACATGCAAATCTGGGGATTTTTTGGTTGCCCTAGGATAATGATATTAGCCAAATCTGAATTCCCCCACACAATCGCCAAATAAAGACAGAGATCCACAAGAAGTGGTAGGCCTTTAGGATTACTAGGTAACAGAATATTATGAACTTCAAATTATCTGTAAATAGAAAAATAAATACCAAATACCAACAGAACTACCTCTGGATTTCATACTGTTGCAAACTTGCACAGAGAGCATGTAACCACAGAAAAGAGAATGAAAGGTCTAATGGTGACCAAGCACAGTCAGAATTATCCTAAGAAAACAAAAGTTTCCATACTAGTTGTAAGTAATACCGAACATGTATGAAATCTGGCAGATCTCTGCTCTGGGTATGGTGAAAGAACTTCTCTGTGAGACAATGATGAAAATAGAAAAGGGAAAACATCCTTTGATGTAGAAGGCTAAAGAAAGAAGGGGAAGCAAGGGTTTGGCAAAATTAAAAAGGAGAGTCACAAGACACATCAACACCTGTCCACAAACAAAAACGTAACTAACACAAATTCCTTTCCAGTATCCTGAGAAAAGGTTTCTAGAAACAGAAATCTGCAAAAGTGCCCAAAACGCTTACCTGTCCAAAAAATAAGGAGAAAAATCTCTTTACCACACAGAGCTAATGCAAGAAGGAAACAGAAAATTAGAATCAAAACATTTAATGAACTGAAAATTTCTCCCCCAAAACTAATCACTAGGCAGAGGACATTTGACTCAGTAAATTATACACCCTTAACAAACACTTGGAGATGATGGAAAACATAAAAAAAACACCCCACTTTGAACCAGAAATTTAATAATTAAGAACCAAAGTGGTCCATTTCACCCTCCCAAAAGGGAAGAAATAATTATGTACCAAAATGGGCTAATGGTAGACACCTGGGAAAACACTGAAGGATCAACTCTGATATCCTGGTAAAACCAGACTTCACAGATGAAAAACTATATACAGAAAAATATACACAGGACTTCAAGGCAAAAAGACCAGATCACTTAAAAGAATAAGAAAATTAAGCTGGAATCATATTTCTCAAGAGTAAGAAAGTAGATAACACTGAAGAAAGTTAATAGCCCAAAATTTTATACTCAGCCAAACTGCCTTTCAAATAAGGAAGGCTGTAGGAAAAAATTTTAAACATGTAAGATTCAGGGAATACCACAATTCTGAGCTCTTTCTGAGTAACATACTAAAGACTAAGCCTGACTTTAAGACTTAAAGCTACAGTAAAAGAACAGAAAACAACCAATAGAAGAGTTCACAAATAGCCTTGAACATACATGGTCAATAAATTATTCATAAAGATGGCAAGAAACTGAGTAAGAATTCTTTTCAATAGGCTACAATTACTGTACATTCATATACAAAAAAATTAACCTTGATCCATACCTGCTAAGGTATAGAAAAATGAACTCACAAAAATACAAAACTGAACACAATGAATTCATAATGTACAATCACATACACTTGACCTGTATTTTGCATGGTATACAAAAATAAGTAACTCACAAAACTATAAAACTTGCAGAAGAAAATCTAGAAGAAAAGCTTTTGTGACCTTAGGTTTTAAAAAGGCACAAAAGCTTTTCCTCCCTGTGTCGTTGAAGATCCACTGCCATCATGAATGACACAGTGACTACCGAGGCCAGGAAGTTCATGACCAACCATGTCAGTGGAAACAAATGGTCATGGACATCCTTCACCTTGGAAAGGCAACAGTATCTAAGACAGAAATTGGGGAAAAACTAGGCAAAATGTACAAGACAACACCAGATGTCATCTTTGTTTTTAGATCCAGAACCCATTTTGGTGGTGGCAAGACAAAGGGCTTTGGCATAATATATCATTCTTTGGGTTATGCAAAGAAAAATGAACCCAAACATAGACTTGTAAGAAATGGACTGTATGAAAGAAAAAGGCCTCAAGAAAACAGTGAAAGGAATGCAAGAACAGAATGAAGGAAGTCAGGGGAACTGCAAAGGGCCAATGCTGGTGATAGCAAAAACAGTGAGTTGGAGATTGGACAACAGAGTAGAGATTCTGCAGTGACCTTCTCTCTGGTGACTATGCAGATTTTTCATGAGAGGATTAACAAACCAAGAACTTCTATGTGAAAAAATTAGGCACAAACAAACCACAGAAAGAAAAATTGACAAATTTAACTTTACCAAGGAAATCAACTCAAAATGGCATCACGAGAGAGAAAACAGAGAACTCCTCCCCAAACCACATATAATATGAAAATACAGTTAATAAAACTAATCCTAAAATTCAGAGCAACAGGAAAGAAGGCTGTACCAGACTGCATACACCTGGAGTACACAGCAGACTTCACGAAACAGGGAAATGCACCAAAGCATTGAACTGGTGGGACCCAAGCCCTTCCCTGACACCAGCGCAGTGGTGGGAGGAAGAGAAATGGAGCAGGGAGTGAATGGAAGCTTAGGACCACTGAACACACAGCCCTGGAGATCTGCTTTGAGAGCACAAACTTACACTGCATGGTGCTCTGGAGATTAGTAGGGCTGGAAAGCTAATACAGGCAGAATACTTGAGAGACTGAGATGCTAGCCATTTGAGGAGGACAGCGATCCACATCCAGCTGCTCTGGGACAAAGGAAACACAAGCGGTCTGAGAGGCTTCCTAGTAGCTAGAGGGCTGCTGAAGGGGCGGGGTTTGCACAGAGCTTGTTATGTCGGAGGAACAGGAGGACAAGGGTGTCTGGGCATGCTCTGTCCAGCAGGTGGGGAACTTTCAGGGGCCTCAGGTGCTCCATCCCTCTGGCTGGCTACTCAGCTCCAAAGCCCACCCCACCCACTGTGATACGCAGCCTGCTGTGCCTTCCTCCTGGCCTGCTGGCACCAGCTAGCTAACTGGCAGTCACTGCCCTGGCCATCAGGCAAGCCAGAGGGAGGCCACCCAGCCTACGACAACTACAGATGAAAAGCACAGAGGCTTAACACCAGTGTGCCCGGCCCACTGGCTCTGACAGTACAAACAGGCACTGCAGCCGGGAAGCAAGAAACAGATCTTTCCTTCCCCCCAGGCACCAGCAAGGCTCCCCTGTGGCCCCTGACCTCACTCCAGAGAGTGAGCAGTCTCAGAGACTGGAGCTTCTGGGCACTAGAGGGCACCACATAGAAATATGAAATGTCAAAAGAACCTGTTTCAGACCAAAATCTCACCAACCTCAGAAAAAGGGCCAAATGAAACAACTCACCAATCTTCCTGAAAGAGTTCAAAATAAAAATCATTAACACACTCATGGAGGTACGGAAAAATATTCAAGAACTTGGATGAATTTAGGACAAAGATTTAAACATTAAGAAATTCCAAATCTGAAATGGAGGGTTTTAAAAGCAGATTAGATGTAGTACAAGACACAGTAAATGGAATAGAAATTAGAGAAGAGGAATACAAAGAAGCTGAGGCACAGAGAGAAAAAAGGATCTCTAAGAATGAAAGAATATGGAGAGAACTGTGTGACCAATCCAAACGGAACAATATTCACATTATAGGGGTACCAGACGAAGAGAGAAAAAAAGGGACAGAAAGTGTCACTGATGAGGTAATTGCTGAAAACTTCCTGAATCTGGGGAAGGAGATAGCCTCTCAGGCCATGGAGGTGAATAGATCTCCCAAAACAAGGGACCCAAGGAGGACAACACCAAGACATATGATAATTAAAATGGAAAAGATCAAGGACAAGGACAGAGTATTAAAAGCAGCCAGAGAAAAAGGTCACATACAAAGGAAAACCCATCAGGCTATCATCAGACCTCTCGGCAGAAAACTTACAGACCAGAAAGGAGTGCGAAACAGAAGTACCTCAAACCAAGAATACTCTACCCAGCAAGATTATCATCTATATTTGAAGGAGGAATTAAACACTTTCCAGATAAGCAAAAGCAGAGAATTTACCTCCTGCCAACTGTCTCTACACTGTATTCTGGAGGTACAGCTTAGAGGAAAGTAGTACTAAGGCTAAATAGCTGTCACCAGAGAAAATAAAACCACAGTAAAGCAAGTAGACCAATTAATTGCTAAGCAGATACATAAATCAAATCAACTACCCCCTAAGTCAATCAAGGGACAGACAAAGAGTATAGAATATGATACCTAATACATAAAGAATGGAGGAGGAAGAAAATGGAGGGGAAAAAAAAAGAAAAGAACCTTTAGATTGCATTTGTAATAGCATACTCAGTTAAATTAGACTGTTAGATAGTAAGGGAATTACCCTTGAACCTTTGGTAACCACAAATCTAAAGCCTACAATGGCAATAAGTACATAGCTATTGATAATTACCCTAAATGTAAGTGGTCTGAAAGCAGCAATCAAAAAACATACAGTAACTGAAAGGATAAAAATATAAGACCCATCTATATGCTGCCGACAAGAGACTCACTTCAAACCCAAAGACATACACAAACTGAATGGAAAGGGATGGAAAAAGATACTTAATGCAAGTAATAGGGAGAGAAAAGCAAGAGTTGCAGAACTTGTATCAGACAATATAGACTTCAAAACAAAGTAACAAGAGACAAAGAAGGACATTACATAATGATAAAGGGGACAGTCCAACAAGAGGATATTGCTATTATAAATATCTATGCACCTAACACAGGAGCACCTACATATGTGAAACAATTGCTAACAGAATTAAAGGGGTAATAGAATGCAATGCATTCATTTTAGGACTACTTCAACAAACCACTCACTCTGAAGGACAGATCAACCAGACAGAAAATAAGGAAGAGAGAGACTCTGAACAACGTATTAGAACAGATGGACCTAATGGACCTACTCTGTAGGTCCATCCAAAAGCAATAGGATACATTCTTCTCATGTGCACATGGAATATTTTCAAGAATAGATCATATACTAGGCCACAGAAAGAGCCTCAGTAAATACAAAAAGATTGAAATTGTACCAAGCAGCTACTCAGATCACAAAGGTATGAAACTAGAAATAAGTAACACAAAGAAAACAAAAAAGCCCACAAACACATGGAGGCTTAACAACATGCTCCTAAATAACCAATGGATCAATGACCAAATAAATACAGAGATCAAGCAATATATGGAGACAAATGACAACAATAATTCAACACCGCAAAAATCTGTGGGACACAGCAAAGGCTGTGCTAAGAAGGAAGTATATTGCGATACAGGCCTACCTCAGGACAGAACAACAATCCCATATGAACAATCTAAACTCACAATTAATGAAACTAAAAAAGGAAGAATAAATGAGGCCCAAAGTCAGAAAGAGAGACATAATAAAGATTAGAGCACAAATATATAAAATCGAAAGAGTAAAACAACAAAAAGAATCAATGAAAGCAGGAGCTGGTTCTTTGAGAAAAATCAACAAAATAGATAAAACCCTAGTAAGACTTACCAAGAAAAAAAGAGAGTCTACACATATAAACAGAATCAGAAATGAGAAAGGAAAAATCACTATGGATACCACAGAAATACAAAGAATTATTTGAGAAAACTACGAAAAATGACATGCTAACAAACTGGATAACCTAGAAAAAATGGACAACTTTCTAGAAAAATAAAACTTCCAAGACTCAACCAGAAAGAAACAGAAAATCTGAATAGACCAATTACTAGCAATGAAATTGACCTGGTAATCAAAATATTACCTAAGAACAAAACTCCTGGACAAGATGGCATCACAGCTGAATTTTATCAAACATTTAGTGAAGATCTAATACCCAACCTTCTTAAAATTTTCCAAAAACTAGAAGAGGAGGGAATACCTCCAAACTCATTCTATGAGACAATCATCAGTCTAATACAAAATTATGCAAAGACACCCCAAAAAAGAAAATTACAGACCAATATCCCTGATGAACACAGATGCAAAAATACTCAACAAACTATCAGCAAAACAAATTCAAAAATACATCAAGAAGATCATCCATCATGATCAAGAAGGATTTATTCCAGGGATGCAAGGATGGTACAATTTTGAAAATCCATCAACATCATACAACCACATCAACAAAAAGAACAAAAACCACATGTTCAACTCCATAGATGCTGAAAAAGCATTTGACAAAATTCAATATCCATTCATGATAAAAACTCTCAACAAAATTGGTATACAGGGCAAGCACCTTGACATAATAAAGGCCATATATGACAAACCCACAGCCAACATTATACTTAACAGCGAGAAGCTGAAAGCTTTTCCTCAAGATCAGGAACAAGACAAGAATGCCCACTCTCCCCACTTTTATTCAACATAGTTCTGGAGGTCCTAGCCACGGCAATCAGACAACACAAAGAAATAAAAGGCATCCAGATTGTCAAGGAAGAAGTTAAAACTGTCCCTGTTTGCAGATGACATGATATTGTACATAAATATCCCTAAAGAATACACTCCAAACCAACTAGATCTAATATCTGAATTCAGCAAAGTTGCAGGATACAAAATTAATACACAGAAATCTGTTGCATTCCTATATATTAATGATGAAGAAGCAGAAAGAGAAATCAGGAAAACAATGCCATTCACAATTGCATCAAAAAGAATAAAATACCTAGGAATAAACCTAACCAAGGAAGTGAAAGACCTATACTCTGAAATGTACAAGACACTCATGAGAGAAATTAAAGAAGATACCAATAAATGGAAACACATCCCATGGTCATGGGTAGGAAGAATTAATATTGTCAAAATGGCCATCCTGCCTAAAGCAATCTACAGGTTCAATGCAATCCTTTTCAAAATACCAACAGCATTCTTCAACGAACTAGAGCAAATAGTTCTAAAATTCATATGGAACCACAAAAGACCCCAAATAGCCAAAGCAATCCTGAGAAGGAAGAATAAAGCTACAGGGATTACGCTCCCTGACTTCAAGCTCCACTACAAAGCCACAGTAATCAAGACAATTTGGTACTGGCACAAGAACAGGACCATAGACCAATGGAACAGACTAGAGAGCCCAGATATAAACCCAAGCATAAATGGTCAATTAATATACGAAAAAGGAGCCATGGATATACAATGGGGAAATGACAGCCTCTTCAACAGTTCGTGTTGGCAAAACTGGACAGCTACATGCAAGAGAATGAAACTGGACTATCTAACCCCGTACACAAAAGTAAACTCAAAATGGATCAAAGACCTGAATGTAAGTCATGAAACTATGAAACTCATAGAAGCAAACATAGGCAAAAATCTCTTGAATATAAACATGCGTAACTTTTTCCTGTACACATATCCTTGGGCAAGGGAAATAAAGTAAAAAATGGACAAACGGGACTACATCATGCTAACAAGCTTCTGTACAGCAAAGGACACCATCAGCAGAACAAAAAGGCATCATACAGTAGGAGAATATCTGCACATGACATATCCGACAAGGGGTTAACATCCAAATATATAAAGAACTCACACGCCTTAACACTGGAAAAGCAAATAACTGTATTAAAAAATGGGTGGAGGATATGAACAGACAATTTTCCAAAGAAGAAATTCAGATGGCCAACAGGCACATGAAAAGATGCTCTACATTGCTAATTATCAAGGAAATGCAAATTAAAACTACAATGAGATATCACCTCACACCCAGTTAGGATGGCCAACAGAAAAGACTAAGAATAACAAATGCTGACAAGGGTGTGGAGAAAGGGGAACCCTCCTACACTGCTGGTGGGAATGTAAATTAGTTCAATCACTGTGGAACACAGTGTGGAGGTTTCTCAAAAAACTAAAAATAGAAATACCATTTGACCCAGGAATCCCACTCCTAGGAATTTACCCTAAGAATGCAGGAGCCCTGTTTCAAAAAGACATATGAACCCCTAAGTTTACTGTACCACTATTTACAATAGCCAAGAAATGGAAGCAACCTAAGTGTCCATGAGTAGGTGAATGGACAAAGAATGTGGTGGTAGATACATGACTGTACAACTTTGAATTCATTGTGTATAGTTAACTGCATACAGGATTTTATATATCTAACTATAACCCAAAAAGGGTGAAATGTACCTATGGTTGATTTCAGTAAACCTGATACATCTCTAATCACATATACACAATGGAATATTATTCAGCCATAAGAAGAAAACAAATCCTACCATTTGCAACAACATGGATGGAACTAGAGGGTATTATGCTCAGTGAAATAAGCCAGGCAGAGAAAGAAAAGTACCAAATGATTTCACCCATCTGTTGGGCATAAGAACAAAGCAAAAAATGAAGGAACAAAACAGCAGCAGATTCACAGAACCCAAGAATGGACTAAAAGTTGCTAAAGGGAATGGTACTGGGGGGGCTTGGTAGGAAGGGAGGGAGAAGGGGAATAAGGGGCATTATGATTGGTACACATAATGTAGGCGGGTGGCACAGGGAAGGCACTATAGCAACAGAGAAGACAAGCAGTGACTCTATGGCATTTTACTATGCTGATGGACAGTGAGTGTAATGGGGTATGTGGTGGGAACTTGATATTTGGGGGAATCTAGTAACCACAATGTTGCTCATGTAATTGTATATTAATGACACCAAAATTAAAAAAATAAATAACTTTATCAAAACTAAAAACTTCTGCTCTCCAAAAGATATTGTAATAAAAATGACAAGGCAACCCAAAGACAGGAAGAGTATTTGAAAAACATGTATATAGTAAAGGATTGAAATCCAGAATATATAAAGAACTCTTTCAATCAATAAGAGGAAAACAAACTAATTAAAAATTACATAACGATTTGAAAAGACAGTTTAATCTGATAAGCAAGATGAAAGGCAAATAGGCACACCAAAAAATACTCAAATTCACAGTCACTAATGAGATGCAAATTAAAACCACAAGATGCTAATACACATACTTTAAAATGGCTAAAATCAAACAGATAACACAAAATTACAGAGAGAACACAGAGCAACTCAAATTGTCATCCATTTCTGGTGGAAATGCAGTATGAAACAGATGCTCTGTAAACCAACTTGGCTCTTTCTTATAAAAATGCAGTATGATACAGATGCTCTGTAAACCAATTTGGCTGTTTCTTATAAAATTAAACATCTATTATATGGCTGTAGTAGATATTTACCGAAAAGAAATGAAAATGTTATGTTCACAACAAAATCCGTACATACATATTTGTAGCAGCCTTATTCATAAGTGTTTAAACTGGAAACCCAAATGTTTAGTAACTGATGCAGGGACAAACTGTGGTACATCTACATAATGGAATACTACTCAGCAATAAAATGAAATCAATATACAAAAATATGGACAAAACTCACATTCATTGTATTTAGTAAAAGAAGTCAGACTCAAAAGGCTACATACTGCATGGTTCCATTTACATGCCATTCTGGAAAAGGCAAAACTGGAGTGGTTGCCATGGTTTGGTTGGAGAAAGACAAGATTAAAAGAGGCACGAGGGTATTTGGCATTATGGAAATGTTTCATATCTTGATTGTGGTGGTAGATACATGATTGTACAACTTTGAATTCATTGTGTATAGTTAACTGCATACAGGATTTTATATATCTAACTATAACCTAAAAAGGGTGAAATGTACCTATGATTGATCTCAGTAAACCTGATACATCTCTAATCACAATCTTCTCTTTAATCACAGACTTTATCAATCCATGTCTAGCTTTTCCTGTTTTTTTCTATAACCACTAAATATGCATAAAAGGTTTTCCACTGATTGCTAGTGATTCAATGTTTTCAGTATATTTAGCATTTCCTTCTTTGTTTTAATTATATTACTTCTTACCATTACTAAGACTTTTACTTTCTTTTTATAAAATAAGAAAAACACTAAATTTTCAAATAAATGCACAAAAACTGCTACTTTGATATCTGAAAACAAAACATGAAAAAAACATTTTTAGATGATATATCCAAACATGGTATGTGAAACGCAATTAAAGAGATATGAACATATAATGTATAAAAGAGATGATTCATAAGAAAGCAAATGACTTTGCATATAGTAAGTTTTAGTGGGTTAACAAACCAAATAAATCAGAAGAGATAATACTAAAAATTAAGCAGTACAGCAAATAGGAACTCCTATATGACACATGCTGTTCCAAGTACTTAACAAAATTACTAATCACTTAATGTTCACAAAAACCCTATGAAGTAGATTAAC
Organism: Manis javanica; assembly: GCF_040802235.1. Lineage (NCBI taxonomy): Eukaryota > Metazoa > Chordata > Mammalia > Pholidota > Manidae > Manis > Manis javanica. The sequence continues at coordinate 119,336,000 of NC_133160.1, read as the reverse complement.
CTGTTTATAGATCCATTTATAGATTTATAAACTGAAGCAGAAAAAAGTAATTTGCTTACTCTAAGAGTAAGCAAGTAGAAAAGCCAGAATTTAAAGGGTGAAGCACATTAACTTATAGAATATTTATGTTACACATTTTTTTTAATATTCACCTTCTCCTCCAAGGCTTCACTTACAGATTTTGCTAGTTGCAAAAGCTCTTGTGAATCTTGTTGGCATCTAGGATTTGAAACAAAACACCCCAATTTCAATTTTTCCAATTCCTATAAACAGTAAGTCGTGCTCAAAACTAAAATGTAAGAGATTGTTTCAAAAAATGTGGAATTTTGCCAACAGGTAGCAGAAAGTGCTTCACTGACTTGAAAGTAATGGTTTATAAATACATTACTTCAAAAAGGATAATATATAAATAAAATTTGATTTTAAATATACAAGGCAAACATCTTTTGCAACAGTACTTCTGACTTAATAGGCTAGATAGTAAATACATAGTGGATTCATAGTTCAATAATTCTCATATTTTTAATTTAATAAATTATAGCTTTGAAGACTTCAAAATTAGAAAATTCTTATTTAGCATGGTTCATTGTATAAACTGATCTCTCCACCTCCATCAGGAAAAAGATCAGAAGGTCATAATAAACATTTATAGTTTGGTGTATCTACTGGTGTTGCAATCTTTTAATTAGTTACTTTAAAATTTTTTCATCTATAATTTCTGAAATACTGTTTTTATGGTAAGCAAAAAAGTTATTTCAATAAAAAACATTACCCAATATTTGGCTTGCGACTATAGTTCTCCTGAAACTGGTCCAAGGCAAGCATAGCTGCATGAATCTGTAAAGGTGCCTGTTTACAACATTAAAAATTGGTCAATACCTGTTGAGTTGATAATATGTGCCAGGCACTGTGCTAATGCTTTTAAAGTATTATTTAATTTAATCCTTAAAATAAATGAATTAGCTTGATACTATTATCTCCATTTAATAGATGAGGAAGCTAAGGCTTAAAGAATTTAAATTACTTGACTTTAAGGCCATAAAGCTACATTTAATAGCAAAAGAGCCAAATTTCAATCTCAGAGATAAAAACCTAGTTTTTACTAGGTTATTCATATAAAGCTTAGAGCTTTAACAGCTAAGAAAAAGCAACAAAATACTTGTGCAAAATTACCTAATTTTTTTTCTTTATCAACATTTACAAATTTGGAAACTATTAATGTAGTTCTTTCCTTATCATAAATGTATTCATTAACTGCTACAAAATTATATCCAGTGATTTAAAACATAGAATAAATGTTTCTAAGGTTTTTTGGGAAGAAATCTGTATTATATAAACCTATATGGTTCAGAAAATCGTTTAGTAAGATCACCTTTGCATAAATTATTGAAATTGTCTTTTAGCTATCAAAGCTAGCATATATAAAAGCAAAATCTTTTACCTATTATTCTAACACTTTCCTATAATATAAATTTCTGTTTTCAATCCTTGGGAATCAACTCTAGATATATGAACACAATCTTTAAAAAAATGTTTTTACAGAAAGATAAATACATGGCTACCCTGTTTTAACTGTATTATCTCTTACCAATCCCCATTCCCCACTCTGTTGTCTCTTTCAAACCTACAATGTTTATTCACCTCAGGTTTGCTAAAATCTGCAATAAGACACTTAGGACGTTTTATCTGCCTTTCCAATGGCTCCTAGTAGAAAAAGAAACAGAAACAAAAACTGTTACATTCAGAGCCAGTGAGTGATTTCTTGAAAAAATATACAGAGCAATAAAACTCTCTCAAAGGTCTAAAATAAATAAGTTTGGACTAATACGTCTTAACTGAAATAAAAAATAACTATCACTCCCCATGTTGCTCCTTATAACACACTTTATTTTTTTTAATGTTAAAGGCAATTAGACAACCTGCTGCATTTAGTAAATTTGGGAAAAACTGGAGAAAACGTCAGTATATTTGAAAAAATTCTATTATTTTAACTGAAAGGCTACCATATTTTTCTGATATCATGTTATCAAAACTTGTTATGCCTGGTAAGACTTCAATACACACTCAAAGTTAAAATTTTCTGTGTGAGCAAAAAAAACATGAAGGCCAAAAAAACCCCCAAACCTCACCCAATCTGAAATTTCCTTGAGGCATAATTAAAAATTGGGGACAGTACCAAGACTAAAGCAATGCAGGGGCAGATTTGACTAGATATAGTATTCTAATTTGTTTTGTTCTAACTTTGACTTAGACAAAGCCTTGTACTGGACTATGGTTAACAACTTTCCTGGTAAACAAAAGGCAATCAAGTTAAAAACTTCATTTGTAGGAAACAAAAGATATATTAACTTATACTAGTAGTCAAAGGATTTAAGCAGGAGGAGACTTCTTAGCTCCTTAATACAAATAACATCTACCTTCTCCTTATTCAAATATTTGTTTTCCTTTTAATGTGTTTATAGGAATTATTTTACATTTCCAACATATACTATTCCTTGAAATTAAAAATGTTAAAATTTAACCTGTATTAACAAGTTTGATAAAAAGAAATATACTTTTAACTTAAAAAATATAATTAATTGAATAATAAAACATACACTTTTTTCAATGTTTGCTAAATCTTTCAAATATGTATTAGTTTTATCATTTGTTTTAGGAAATAATTTAAGGAGTATGAATAACTCTTCGGTGATTCACAAAGGTAGTTTCTTTGAGGTAATCTATATACCTCAATTATATGCATTGATATTCTGGCTGTAAATTATTTTGTTAATGTGAGTTTATTTCCTTAGATTGATACCATTTTCCTCAAAGCAGGTGCAAATTAAAAAACAAAATCTGGCCTTTAAATTAACTATTTGGTTAACTATTTTATTTCCTTTTCTCTTCTGCTACTATTCTATGAGTAAATTTTTTTTAAGCAGAAAAAAAAAATACTTACAAAGCAAAATGTTTTAGAAGTCTTAACTTGGACAGCTATGCCTCCATGTAAATAAGGTTCCAGTTCTGTAGTATCACCAATGCTAAAAGAAAATGGTGATACCACTACAAGAAAAAAATAAAGAAAATCATTATATACTGATATAGCTATTTAAATTAGAAGATTTATCATCAAAAAGATGTTAATTTTCCCTAATTTACAGAATTAAATAGATCCCACTATAAATTTTTTTGTAGGGGAGAGGAAGAAGTATGGATAGCTAGAAGATGATTTTTCCAAAGTGAACTTAAGAACTTAAACAAAAATAGCCAAGAAAACTCAGAGTGGGGAGGGAGGGAAGGTAGTGACAAAGGCTTATTATTAGACATTAAAATATTTTGTAAAGCCTCAACACTTAATTTACTGGTATTAGTTATACATATTTAGTAATAATACAGAGTGGTACTAGCTCACGAGCAGACAAGGCAGATAAACAGAAGGGATGCGAAAATTCAGAAATAGACTCACAAAGGACACAATTAAGTGGCACCTCAAATCAGTAGGAAAAGAAAATTATTTAATAAATATTTTGGGGAAAAAAGCCATCGGGAAGGCATTTAATCCAAATGGCTAACAATTTTAAGTGTCAAAAAAGATGCCAAAAAATTATTAGATAAAAGCATGGGAGAAAAATTCCTTTAAAACTTTGCAGTAAGGAAGGTTTTTCTAATCATGATTCAAAGTAAAAGCCATAACAGAAAAAAGTTGAAAAACTTGGTATTATAAACACACAGTAAAAACATTTAGAAGCAAAGTCAAGTGCCAAACAAAATATGGCATATTTGCCAGGTTTTAAAATATGACTTGCAGATATGTATTTTTTTTTCCAGGGAATGGTTAAGAAAATGATCAACAATTCAACAGGAAAATGGGCAAAGAATAGATGACTAACATTAAAGGAAAAAAACAGCTCTGAAACTAAAGATGTCTAATCTCATTCATAATATATAAAATGCAAATCAAAATTATACTTATGCCATTTTTATTCACACCACAAAATATTATGCAGCATTAAAGAAAATTTAAAAAGAGGAAAAAAGATGTTCCACAATTATTGATGTTTTCAGAAGATCATCTAGATATTTTGTTTAATGGAAAGGCAAAGGACAGCACTATGTGTAATATGATACTTTGTGTATAAAAAAGCGTAAGAACACCCAGAGGGAGACACACTAAACTAAAAACAGTAGATGTGTGAAAAGTGAGTGGGAGCTACAAGTAGGGAGAAAATTTTCACTTTCAACATTTGCCCTTAATTATTTTTGAACCTTTTGCTTATTCAAAAAAATTAAATAAACAGTAAACTGTGTCCCCACAAACGTCATGTTAGGTGGAATGAAAAGGTCAGCAGGGTAATATCAAACTTAGCTGCTATTATCTCTGGAGAGGGGAGAAGGTCTGAAGTAGTTCTAATTTTTAAGTCTACTTAAATATATACACATACATGTATTATCTAGTATGAACATTTGTTATTTAGCTATTTAAAAATGTTCTTCAAATAACAGAGTATTACTGTAAAGCAGTAAATACCAACTGATAAATGTTAAGGAAAAAAGTTTTATTAATGTTCACCCTACTTAAATATTCTCTCTCCAACCAAGTAATTTTTGGTACAAAATGTGGTTTTATTTTCATTCCTTTTTATTCCATGGGTCCTCCTTTTATATGTAGCCTCAAGATTCTGAGCCATTATGACAACCAACCATTGCACAGAGCCCAGAATAACAAATGATAATCCTACATGATTAGTTGAGCCAACTTTCATAGGAACATACAAATTCTTTAATACCAATGATCTGAACCTGTACTTTACATTTTTTTAGGTACAGTCTGGGAAACAAAATCCAATAGTTTTGTTATGAAAGATGTTTAATTACAGATTCAAAATTGTTTTTCCATAAAGAGATTGTAACAGGCACTCATTTTTTTCTTATCCCTTTTCAGTCTTTAAAAGAAAAAAAAGTAAAGCATTTTACTAGTCTATACATTAATCATATTTATACTTTCAAATGCCTTAAAGATAAAACTGAATCACTTTCAGCTGAACAGTTATAAATATGCCATCTTTGAGTTACAGAATATCTAACAATATCTTTAAGTCTTTTAAACAAGGCCGGAGGAATATCATAAACTATGCAGACTAAAGCTGCTACAAATTCATTACCTTCAACTTCTAATGGGCCCTAAATGAAACCTGATAATCTTTCTAATTTTTAAAAATGTTTACTCTCTTCAAATCTCTGGCCTTGCCACCTTTCTTCTCTGGACAATGATCTCATCTTAGTCCACTAAAAAAACATTCCTTCAACTTCTTCCCAATAAACCCACAAACTGCTTGCAGTAACATCTATCCATTCCTTTCATCCAAGTCACTGAACAAAAAACATGTATCTCTACTTGACTACTTCATTGCCACCTCACTCAACAAGCCTAAAGTACTCATTATCTTCTCTCCAAAACATGCTCCCTTTCATGCACTCCCTAAATGAATACGTAAGTGGTTCATGTTGGAATCTTTGTTCACCTACCATATGAGATAACAAAGTATCCTCCTAAATGTCTTAGGACTCTTGCTGTATCAACTCTCACTGTCAGCCCTGCCATATTAGCTTTTAGTTTCTTGGATTCTGTCTTGCCTCTTAATGTCTCTGCACAGAATATCTCTTCACTGCCTTCCTAAACCAATGCAATCTTCAAATTTTAATCAAGACACTCTAAACCCAACTGCTGCTGTGCCAAAACTGGGTAGGTTTCCTGCTAAGTTTAGAGTTTCGAGTGCCTGTACTCTTTTTATAGCATCGTACATGTTAACATCTCCTCACTTGGATTGAATGTTTTGAGGCCACGGACTGGATCATGCTTGAGTTGATGTGTTCTTAACAGTGAATACAGTGCCTGACTGTAAATCTGCTGAATGAATAAGTATAAATGAATTAATGAATTTACCAGTTATTTGTTGTGTAGATCCATTTAAGCCTGTCATTCCATTAATTTCTCGAAATGTTAGGAATTGTCCTGTTTCAAGTTTGTGAGGATGATTCTCAAGGCAAGTAACAATGCCAGGATTAGCCTAAAAATAAAAGTAAGCTAAAAATAAGTTCAAGTATTCTTTATTCACGTAAATTTCAAATTTCACACAAAAATGACAGTCACCATAAAATTCTCAAAATAACCAAAATTCTAAGCAACTCCCCTCCTTCCTCAGTAAAAATAAGCCTTTAAAAATTGTCACAAAATAGTGGTACTTTATATTTTATTACAAATGCTTAAAATATAATCTTTATGTGTGGGGGAGACAGAGGTTCTATATGTAGTACAAGTATTTCATAGAATCAAAGATTCTTGTGACTTACAAGAAACATTCAAAGTCATTGAATGTTAAGCTTTAGTCATGTTATACAAAAATTGTGCATAAAAGATGAGAGTCTAACTTTGAAGACCAAGAAATGTAAGAAAGGAGAAGAGAAATTTTAAGTCAAGAAACTGGAAGTTTGAAGCTTGCCAAACAACCAAACAATTTAAAGCAAAAAAAAATTGTGCAGCCCAGCTTATCAGGATAAAAATAGGAAAAAATTAGTTTATCGCACTAAAGATGAAGAATGAGATAGGTCATAAGGCTGGGAAACTTCCTAACTGCATAAAACCCAATACAATGCTTGAATAAGGTATAATTTAATCTACATAAAACCAAAAGGAATTATCATTTTCTCTTTTATAAGTGTGTAGATTCTAAAAATTCTCTTGCTGCTTAATAATCTGGATAAGAATCATAAGATTATGGTTATAAACATGTAGATAAAATTAATGTAATGTGGGTTTACACATATCTCAAGAAGAAAAGAATTCACAGAACATATTAAGAGAAATAATTTATAGGTAAGTGGGAATATTTATGGTATTTTCTAATCCTTTATGGATAACTGTATTTCCTGCACTGTTCAATAGAATACTAATGCAATACAAGAATCCATAATATCCTTTAACGCTTACTCTAACTCTATGATATTTTCAGTGACAAACTAAAAACAACTACAGAAGATAAAAGGTTGAATAATAAGCCACTCTGTAAGCAGGGAGATAAACAGAATAATTTTTCAAAGGATTACTCTTAAAAAAGAGTCAAAAGCAAACATTATATTGGGCTTATTAATGAAGCATAAAGGAGCACAGATATTATTAGGTCAAAGTATATTATCATTCCTTTGCATTTGGTTTCTTTTGAACTTTGAGATAAACTGAATATAAAGAGTACAAATAATGATTTAGGCTAAAAAAAGAGCTAAAATGCATAGTGATTTTTCCAATTCTTTTAGAGAATAAAAAATTAGGTTTACATGATATCAAGAGAATGTAGTTAGACACACACAGTTCAATAAACACTGAATCATAATTCATGTTCCTAGGAACATGACATAGAACAAAATTAAAATAAAAATGCTTGACATAAGCAAATATTGATCCATCAATTATTAAATAATGTTAGAAGGAATTTAGAATACCCTTCTAATAGTCTAACACCATTTAGCTTTAATATAATGCAATCAAGAAATTAAAACATTTCCTCACCTTAAAATATCATACAGATGAAAATTACAGTAAAATAAATTGCATATTACAATATTTTACTAATGCCACCTTTTAAAAAATAGCATTCACATCAAATTTAAAAATTAATTATATACATACTTGTGTTATATTTGAGATGAAAATTTCTTTTGGGTCTTCTCCTGTTGTATCTAAAACTTCGAATTCATCACCAAAATCACAAAACAACCGTGACCAAATTCCATGTATATCTGCACTGATGAACTGTCAAGGGATAAAAACAAGTTCAAGATTATATATATAAAGACAAATACTATTTTAACTATCTTAGGCCCTTTTGTGAACTCTTTCATTTATAATTAAGTATATCTTTTGGATATAAGTGAATTATGAATAGGATCAATTATTTGTCTGTAAATTGGTTTATGTGTCAAGGATTCTGGGATTAGGAACTGGATGCCTATGTCACAAAATCTGAAGCACCATCAGCACACTGCATCACTACACATTCTACAATTTTTAAATAACAAGAACTCCTGCCTTGCCTTAAAAATCAAGTGCGGTATATGAGAAACAGGCATCTTTATTTAATGGTCTAGCAGTGAATTCTTCTCATTTTAGGAAAGAAAAGAGTATCCATTCATAAAAGGTGATAGTTAATGGAAAACAGAACAGAGCTAGAAGCTGAGAGCAGAGTCAGCATTAAAGGGGCTGAGAAATTAACAGTGCACAACAATGTTATGAAAGGTGAAAATCAGATTTTTATACACATTTAGTGTAGTAAGATGGACAGTGACTGCAATGGAGTATGGGAGTGGGGGGAACTCAATAATATGAGTGCATGTAGTAACCATATAGTTTTTCATGTGAAACCTGCATAAGAGTGTATATCAATGATACCTTAATAATAACAAAAACTTACAATTTATTAGAAATGACTTTTATAACACATACACTCCAAGAATCTTTAAAGAAAATTTTTGTGCTTGAAATTACTTTGAGTTATAGATAATAAAGAAAAATTCTTATTCTTTAGCACATATGATCCTATGTAAGTGATATTTTTCTAACAAAAACTAAAGTCTATTAATATGTGTGTATAAGAATGCAGCCCATTAAGACAATTTATACCACCTATTAGATGTAGTGAAACAGTTTATCGAAGACTACCTCCTACTTGATCATGTATTGCCTTTACTATCAAAATAGGTACATACATTGTGTATATGTACCACATCTTCTTTATCCATTCATCTACTGATGGACACTTAGGCTGCTTCCATTTCTTCGCTATTGTAAATAGTGCTGTGATAAACATAGGGGTGCATCTGTCTTTTTCAAACTGGGCTGCTGCATTCTTAGAGTAAATTTCTAGAAGTGGAATTCCTGTGTCAAATGGTATTTCTATTTTGAGCTTTTTGAGGAACCTCCATACTGTTTTCCACAATGGTTGAACTAATTTACATTCCCACCAACAGTGTAGGAGGGATTCCTTTTCTCCACAACCTCCCCAACTTCAGCCATAAGAAGAAAACAAATCCTACCATTTGCAAAAACATGGATGGAGCTAGAGCATATTATGCTCAGTGAAATAAGCCAGGCAGAGAAAGACAAGTACCAAATGATTTCACTCGTATGTGGAGTATAAGAACAAAGAAAAACTGAAGGAACAAAACATCAGCAGAACCACAGAAGGCAAGAATGGACTAACAGTTACCAAAGGGAAAGGGACTGGGGAGGATGGGTGGGTGGGAAGGGAGGGATAAGGGTGGGGAAAAAGAAAGGGGGCATTACGATTAGCATGTATAATGTGGTGGTGGGGCACCGGGAGGGCTGGGCAAAACACAGAAGACAAGGAGTGATTCTACAGCATCTTACTACATTGAAAGACAGTGACTGTAATGGAGTTTGTGGGGGAGGATTGGTGAAGGGGGGAGCCTGGTAATTGTGGATTAATGATAACAACGATAAAAATAGGCACACACAGCATTTTCTATCAGACATAAAACTGAGAAATCTAGGAGCTTTTAAGTTTAAAAGCTGCAGACTAGGGGATTAAAGATGGCGGCATGAGAGGAGAGACAGAGGCTTCCTCCTAAAACTAGATACAATTAGAAAATTTAATTGGCGCAACTAATCCTGAGAGAGCAACAGGAAAGAGGACAGCGTCAGACTGCATACACCTGGAGAAAAGAGCAGACCTCATCAATCGGGGAAACATACGAGAGCTGTGGCTCTGCGGGACCCGAGAGCCTCCCCCACCCCGGCTCACCAGCAGGAGGAAGAGAAACGGAGCAGGGAGGGAATGCAAGGCTTACTGCTGAATACCTAGCTCTGGAGATCTGGTCTGGGAGCACAAACCTACATTTCATGATGCTTTCATGAGACTCGCATGAATACTGGGTTGGAAAGTTAATACAGGCAGAGTTCCTGTGGAGAGTGGGATTCTGGCTGCTTGTGGAAAGCAGGGATCCATATCCGGCTGCTCTGAAACAAAAACATACCTGTGTGACCGGCCAACTGGCTCAGGCAGTGGAGACCGGCACAGGAGCCAGGAGGCGGGAAACAGCTCTTTCCTCCCCCCAGGCACCAAAGCCGCTCTCCTGAGACCCCAGACATTGCTTCAGGGGCTGAGCAGCTCCAGAATAGAGCTTCTGGACACTAGAGGGTGCCATATACAAACATGAAATGCCAAAGAAACCTTGTCCAGAGTAAAATTATTAATACAACTCCCAAGAAAGATTTAAATGATATTGACCTCATGACTCTTCCTGAAAGGGAGTTCAAAATAAAAATCATCAACATTCTAATGGAGGTATGGAAAGACATCTAAGAACTCAGGAATGAATTCAGGTCGGAGATCCAATCATTGAAGACCATGATGGAGGGTATTAAAAGCAGGTTGGATATGGTGGAGGAGACAATAAATGAAATAGAAACTAGAGAAGAGGAATACAAAGAAGTTGAGGCACAGAGAGAAAAAAGGATCTCTAAAAATGAAAGAATAGAGAGAACTGTGTGACCAATCCAAGTAGAATAATATCCACATTACAGGGATACCAGAAGAAGAGAGAAAGAGATAGAAAGTGTCTTTGAGGAGGTAGTTGCTGAAAACTTCCACAATCTCGGGAAGGACATAGTCTCACAGACCATGGAGATCCACAGATCTCCCAACACAAGGGACCCAAGGAAGACAACACCAAGACACATAGTAATTAAAATGGGAAAGATCAAGGATAAGGACAGACTGTTAAAAGCAGCCAGAGGCAGAAATAAGATCACATACAAAGAAAAGCCCATCAGGCTAACATCAGACTTCTCAGCAGAAACCTTACAGGCCAGAAGGGAGTGGCATTATGTATTTAATGCAATGAAGAAGAAGGGTCTTGAACCAAGAATACTTTATCTGGCAAGATTATCATTTAAATTTGAAGGAGGGATTAAACAATTTCCAGATAAACACAAGCTGACAGAGTTTACCTCTCACAAACCATCTCTGCAGTCTATTTTGGAGGGTTTACTATAGATGGAAGTGCCTAGGGTTGGATTGCTGTCACCAGAGGTAGTAAAACCATGGTAGAGAGGGTGCAAAATTAAATTATCCCCAAAGTCAATCAAGGAATAGACAAAAAGTGCAGAATTTGATACTTAATATATAAAGAATGAAGGAGGAAGAAAAAGGAGGAGAAATAGAAAAGAACCTTTAGATTGTGTTTGTAACAGCATACTAAGTGAGTTAAGTTAGACTCTTAGATAGTAAGTAAAGTAACCTGGAATCTTTGGTAACCACGAATCTAAAGCCTGAAATGGTAATAAGTACATACCTATTAATAATCACCCTAAATCTAAATGGACTGAATGCACCAATCAAAATACATAGAGTCACTGAATGGATAAAAAAACAAGACCCATCTTTATGTTGCTCACAAGAGACTCACCTCAAACACAAAGACATGCACAGACTAAAAGTCAAGGGATGGAAAAAGATATTTCATGCAAACAATAGGGAGAAAAAAGCAGGTGTTGCAGTACTAGTATCAGGCAAAATAGACTTCAAAACAAAGAAAGTAACAAGAGATAAAGAAGGACATTACATAATGATAAAGGGCTCATTCCAACAAGAGGATATAACCATTACAAATATATATGCACCCAATACAGGAGCACCAGCATATGTGAAACAAATACTAACAGAACAAAAGGAGGAAACAGAATGCAATGCATACATTTTAGGAGACTTCAACCCACCATTCACTCCAAAAGACAGATCCACCAGACAGAAAATAAGTAAGGACACAGAGGCACTGAACAACACACTAGAACAGATGGACCTAATAGACATCTATAGAACTCTACACCCAAAATCAACAGGATATACATTTTTCTCAACTGCACATGGAACATTCTCCAGAATAGACAACATACTAGGCCACAAAAAGAGCCTCAGTATATTAAAAAAGATTGAAATTCTACCAATCAACTTTTCAGAAAACAAAGGTATAAAACTAGAAATAAATTGTCCAAAGAAAGCAAAAAGGCTCACAAACACATGGAGGCTTAAAAACACGCTTCTAAATAGTCAATGAATCTATGACCAAATTAAAATGGAGATCCAGCAATATATGGAAATGAGTGACAACAACAACACAAAGCCCCAACTTCTGTGGGACACAGCGAAAGCAGTCTTAAGAAGAAAGTATATAGCAATCCAGGCATATTTAAAGAAGGAAGAACAAACCCAAATGAATAGTCTAATGTCACAGTTATCAAAATTGGAAAAAGAAGAACAAATGAGGCCTAAAGTCAGCAGAAGGAGGGACAATAATAAAGATCAGAGAAGAAATAAACAAAATTGAGAGGAATAAAACAATAGAAAAAAATCAATGAAACCAAGAGATGGTTCTTTGAGAAAATAAACAAAATAGATAAGCCTCTAGCCAGACTTATTAAGAGAAAAAGAGAATCAACACACATCAACAGAATCAGAAACAAGAAAGGAAACATCACGATGGACCCAACAGAAATACAAAGAATTATTAGAGACTACTATGAAAACCTATATGCTAAGGTGAAAAACCTAGAAGAAATGGACAACTTCCTAGAAAAATACAACCTTCCAAGACTAACCAAGAAAGAAACACAAAATCTAAACAAACCAATTAACAGCAAAGAAATTGAAGCGGTAATCAAAAAACTACCCAAGAACAAAACCCCGGGCAAGACGGATTTACCTCTGAATTTTATCAGACATACAGAGAAGACATAATACCCATTCTTCTTAAAGTTTTCCAAAAAATAGAAGAGGGAATACTCCCAAACTCATTCTATGAAGCCAACATCACCCTAATACCAAAAACCAGGCAAAGACCCCACCGAAAAAGAAAATTACAGACCAACATCCCTGATGAATGTAGATGCAAAAATACTCAATAAAATATTAGCAAACCAAATTTAAAAATATATCAAAAGGATCATACACCACGACCAAGTGCGATTCATTCCAGGGATGCAAGGATGGTACAACATTCGAAAATCCATCAACATCATCCACCACATCAACGAAAAGAAGGACAAAAACCACAAGATCATCTCCATAGATGCTGAAAAAGCATTCAACAAAATTCAACATCCATTCACGATAAACACTCTCAGCAAAATGGGTACAGAGGGCAAGAACCTCAACATAATAAAGGCCATATATGATAAACCCACAGCCAACATCATACCAAACAGTGAGAAGCTGAAAGATTTTCCTCTGAGATCGGCAACAAGACAGGGATGCACACTCTCCCCACTGTTACTTAACATAGTACTGGAGGTCCAAGCCATGGGAGTTAGACAAAACAAAGGAATACAAGGAATCCAGACTGGTAAAGAAAAAGCTAAACTGTCACTATTTCCAGATGACATGATATTGTACATAAAAAACCCTGAAGACTCCACTCCAAAACTACTAGAACTGATATTGCAATACAGCAAAGTTGCAGGATACAAAATTAACACACAGAAATCTAGGGCTTTCCTATACACTAACAATGAACCAATAGAAAGAGAAATCAGGAAAACAATTCCATTCACAATTGCATCAAAGAGAATAAAATACCTAGGAATAAACCTAACCAAAGAAGTGAAAGGCTTATACTCTGAAAACTACAAGTCATTTTTAAGAGAAATTCAAGGGGACACTAACAGATGGAAACTCATCCCATGCTTGTGGCTAGGAAGAATTAATATAGTCAAAATGGCCATCCTGCCCAAAGCAATATACAGATTTGATGCAATCCCTTTCAAATTACCAGCAACATTCTTCAACGAACTGGAACAAATAGTTTAAAAATTCATATGGAAACACCAAAGACCCCGAATAGCCAAAGCAATCCTGAGAAAGAAGAATAAAGTGGGGGGATCTTACTCCCCAACCTCAAGCTCTACTACAAAGCCATAGTAATCAAGACAATTTGGTACTGGCACAAGAACAGACCCACAGACTAGTGGAACAGATTAGAGACTCCAGACATTAACCCAAACATATATGGTCAATTAATATTCGATAAAGGAGCCATGCACAAACAATGGGGAAATGACAGTCTCTTCAACAGATGGTGCTGGCAAAACTGGACAGCTACATGTAAGAGAATGAAACTGGATCACTGTCTAAACCCATACACAAAAGTAAATTCAAAATGGATCAAAGACCTGAATGTAAGTCATGAAACCATAAAACTCTTAGAAAAAAACATAGGCAAAAATCTCTTGGACATAAACATTAGCAACTTCTTCATGAACATATCTTCCTGGGCAAGGAAAACAAAAGCAAAAATGAACAAGTGGGACTATATCAAGCTGAAAAACTTCTGTACAGCAAAGGACACCATCAATAGAACAAGAAGGAACCCTTCAGTATGGGAGAATATATTCATAAATGACAGATCCGATAACGGCTTAACATCCAAAATATATAAAGAGCTCATGCACCTCAACAAACAAAAAGCAAATAATCCAATTAAAAAATGGGCAGAGGAGCTAAACAGACAGTTCTCCAAAGAAGAAATTCAGATGACCAACAGACACATGAAAAGATGCTCCACATTGCTAGTTATCAGAAAAATGCAAATTAAAACCACATTGAGATTCCACCTCACACCAGTAAGGATGGCTACCATTCAAAAGACAAACAACAACAAATGTTGGTGAGGTTGTGGAGAAAGGGGAACCCTCCTACACTGCTGGTGGGAATGTAAATTAGTTCAACCATTGTGGAAAGCAGTATGGAGGTTCCTCAAAATGCTCAAAATAGACATACCATTTGATCCAGGAATTCCACTTCTAGGAATTTACCCTAAGAATGCAGCACTCCAGTTTGAAAAAGACAGATGCACCCCTATGTTTATCACAGCACTATTTACAATAGCCAAGAAACGGAAGCAACCTAAGTGTCCATCAGTATACGAATGGATAAAGAAGATGTGGTACATATACACAATGGAATATTATTCAGCCATAAGAAGAAAACAAATCCTACCATTTGCAACAACATGGATGGAGCTAGAGGGTATTATGCTCAGTGAAATAAGCCAAGTGGAGAAAGACAAATACCAAATGATTTCACTCGTCTGTGGAGTATAAGAACAAAGGAAAAACTGAAGGAACAAAACAGCAGCAGAATCACAGAACCCTAGAATGGACTAACAGTTACCAAAGGGAAAGAGACTGGGGAGAATGGGAGAGTAGGGAGGGATAAGGGCAGGGAAGAAGAAAGGGGGTATTATGATTATCATGTATCATGTAGGGGGTGGGGGATAGGGGAGGGCTGTGCAACACAGAGAAGACAAGTAGTGATTCTTCAACATCTTACTATGCTGATGGACAGTGACTGTAATGGGGTTTGTGGGGGGGAATTGGGGTAGGGGAGAGCCTAGTGAACATAATGTTCTTCATGTAATTGTAGATTAATGATAACAATAAAAAAAGGTGCAGAGTAGAGGACAAATTATTTTCAAAAACTTTAAAATTTGAATGTACGTACCAATGACATGGAGATTTTAGATTATAAGCTAGTATAATTATTTTATAAAACTTCTGTGCCCCCATGCCAGTTTACTGACTACTCTATATCTTATTCACCTGCTTCATTTAAATTCTGAACAATTCTTCAGAGTATAGAAATGCTATGTATATACCAACCATAATCCAAAGATTTTCAGCACACCTATTTTATATAGTATGATGATGGCTTACTGCCTATCTCAAATGAATACATAGCTTTTTCTTTTTTCTGAAGGAACAAATGACCCCACAAAGAGGTGGAGTTAGTATTATATATTCAACTACAGGGAATGAATTATGATTTTTACCATCTAAACCTCTTTCCAGTTTTCCCAATGTCACCACTACTCACCTAATTAGGAGTCATTCTTGATCATTCTTTTTTCACAACTCACATTCATCTACTTCAAGTTCTGTTAGCCTTTTTCACAAAAGATACCTCAAATTCAATGACTTCTCACAATCTCTTTACTCAACTCTCTTGAATATGGCAGCAGCATCTTACCTAAATGACTTGCCTTACTCTAATAATTCAATGATTCTCTTTTTGGTTTTGTGATTCCTTCACATTCTTAAAAATTACCGAGGACCCAAAGAGCTTTTGTGTACTTGGTTATACCGATTGATATTTACTGTGTTAGAAATTAAAACTGAGCAACATTTAAAACATAAACACACACACACACACACACACACACACAGACACACTCCATTAGCTGTTAGAGCAATGAAATCACCACATTATCAAGCTGACTCTGGAAACTCTACTGTACCCCATAAGAGAATCAGAGTGAAAAAGAAAAATAACATTTTAGTAAGATTAAGAAAATAGTCTCATTTTGCAGATGCCATGAAAGGGTTTCAGGGGTCCTCAGTGTCCTTGGACCACACTTTGAAACTACTGACAGTCTACTCTCCAAATAGCACAAACAGAATGATCTTTTAAAAATACACATGAGATCAAAACTCACATGCTTAAAACTTAGCTATCCTCAGAGATCTATAAGATATGGCCCAGTAATTACTTCTCTGAGCATGCTCTTCCAGTATATTTTACTATTTTCTCCTCTTCACCCAGTCTCCATTCTGGTTCTGCTTGCTTCTCACTGTTCCTCAAATACAAGTGAATTTTTACACTTGCAAGTCTATACTTGCTGTTCTCCATGCTTTGAATGCTCTTCCCCAAATCTTTACATAGCTGGTTCTTTCTCATTATTCAAGTCTCTCTTCAAATGCCATGTCCTCAGAGAGGACTTCCCTGACTTTCAGTCTAAGGTCCTGGACTGGTCCTCCTCCAAACATCATGCAGACATTATACTCTATTCTTTATCTAGCTTTTTCTCCACAGGTATGTGTATATTTATTTGCTTGTTTATTATTTATCTTCCTACTAGAAGGTAATTTTCTTGAGGAGGAAAATTTGTATGTCCTATTCACTAATGTAATCCTACTGCCTGGAACTGTATCTGTATATAGGAGATGCTCAATAAATATTTGTTAAAATAACCTTTCGAAAACCACCATCATACCATGTTTAAATTTAGATGATAAACTCATTATTTACCACTCTTTCCATTCCTAATCTTAACTTCGTTAGTTTTGCCAATATCCCTATGAACCAAATTTAGATCTGTTTTAAAAATAGGAAATGAATATATTAAAATTAAAGAGAAAAATATTATTGTGATTGTCCTCATGGGAAAAAGAGCTTCTTATCTAACCCACTGAAAAGCTACAAATTCTAACAGTGGAAGTGTTCTTCTGGCTAACTACATGCCATTACTAAGTGATACTATTACCTTAATTGGAGGGCACTTAGAACGGCAAAAGTCATTGATGATCTTCTGCAATGGAAGTTTGATCTCAGTCAGTACTACACACTGTTGAGAAGAATATAAGAAATTAAAGACTAGAAAACATACAATTATTCTGGTAATGTACAACTTCTAAATCAGAAGCACTTCAGTTTGCATTATGCTAAAAGTGTATTGTTTCTCTTGGGGAAAAAACCTCACTATCCTATTGTATTCCATTCTAGGTTCAATACCCTCAAAGATATGCAATTGCAAAAGTAAAAATAACATACAGGGAGAAACCTGACCACATTAAATTCAATTACCATGATAGGCTTCACAATTAGAAGCAAATCTTAATATCCTATGTTGTATTTACTTCAAATGGTTGGAGATTTTTATCTGTTACTGTCTGGAAATACTAACCTAGTCATCAGAATATTAATTCATGTTACCTTAAAGGAGTAACAATCATATTTCTAAAGAGATATATTTGTTGGCTTAGCTTTCTTTTACTTCAGAGATTGAACTGATACACAATGTAGCAACTTTTGCTTTGACAGTACCATTCCTGAAACCACCAAGTTCTGTTATTTAAGACAGCAAATTTTAATTTGAATGCTTATTTAATCTTTTGTCATCACCATATGAGTTAAGTAGCAGAAGTCTTATAATAGGTTTTATCACCACTCAGACTTGTAAAGGGCAAATACTTTCTTAGGGTGATTCATATATCAAGCGATGAAAGCAGAGCTAGACTCTCAGTCTAAAGTTTTCCTTGCTGCTGATTTCTATGAATAAGAGTAACTTAGTTTCACTACAAATACCCAGGTATGGATTTAGTTTTATCTAGCTCAGAGTTTGGTGTGCTTTCTGTAAGGAGATATTCCTCCATGGGTCTCTCATTTTCTTTCTCTCTATATATATATCTCACCACGTATGCCATGAACGCAAGGTTCTGATTATTCTTAGCTGGGCCATTTCTCAGAACTGTATTTGCCTTGTGTAAACTTGGGGGGTGAGGTTATATCTCCCCATTGAACAAAGAACAAGCTTGTTTACTGCTTGCTGTATAACAGGGTTCCCCAAGCTCAGTGTTCCTCTCTTCTAAAGGAACCCACCACATGTACAGGCATCCATTGAGCCCTCTGCACTGTACTAGTGGGATGTTGGGGAAGGGAAATGGAAATGAGGCAAATATGATAATCTTATTTCTTACTTCTTGCTCTGAATAGTAAATTCCATAGTCTAACCCAGAAATCTTATGATTTCTGTCAGTACCCATGAAACAAATAACAGGCTAACTTATAACCTTGTAAACAGGGTAAAATCAAATCCTAGACCCAGCACCTACCCAATCTGAGTTTCAATGCTGGAAAATTCTCATCGATGATTTATCTGAACCTTTCCTTACTGCTCTCCTTCCAAAAATCCAGTCACATGAATTGGACCTTTTTATTCAAATTCTCATTTCTTTTCATTTCTCTTTCGTATTTTCTTATTTCTGGGTGTTGTCGGTTTAGTAATCTCCTTAGCTCTATCAATTCTCTAATTCTTACTCCAACTGCATCTATTCACTGTTTAATCTACTGTTTTAATTTTTAAAACTATATTTTCACTCCTAAAAGATCTATTTATCACATCTGTTTGTTTCTAATAATGTCTTATTTTCATGTTATATATTCAATCCCTTCTTTTAGTCAGTTTGAACATCTATATTTCATAGACACTATTCAATAAGTCTATTATATAAAATTCTTCAAGGTTTAATTGTATTGTTTTTTTGTATCTAAAGATCTTGATAATGTTGAACTTTTTCCTACCTTGTTATTTTGTATTGTGAACTCATCTTCAAAGGGGCTTTATATATTGGAATATAATATGGCTTAGTTGAGGATATATTCCTCTAGATTTGTTAAGTTCTGTTTCTGTCCGGCATTCCAGGGTATCACCAGGTCAGTACTACTTTTTATAAATTCTCAGCTTCAGAATTATAGACTACAAAGGATTACAAAGTTGATTTCCAAACTTATGTAAGAGCAGATCTATGGTGGTGAAATTCCAGGGAAGACCTTTACTTTTACATCTAAAGCTCAAGAGAAAATAGACAAGCTTCTTGTTCTGATGGGTATTATTATCTACTCTCTCACTGGAAGTGTAGCTCTCTGAGGTTCCAGCTTTAAAAAGAGGGCATAGGTCTCAATCCCATTTCTGTCTAATATATACCTATTTTGTATCTTCTATTTCTGTGTGACTATTAATTCCTAACAAATGTGGTTACTAAGACAGGGTAACCCCTGTCCCTGAAAGTGACTACAGCCAATAGTTCACTGGTCTTTTACCTACCTATTCATTTTGGTCTCTGAGCACTTCACTTACATTATTTTGAGCTCAGGTAGTAATTTGAAAGAAAGTCTATTAAGCAGTTCTGCTGTAAAAGGTCTATTAAGCATCTTTTAGCAGGATGTTTTTCAAGTTATTCAGTCCAGAATGGATACAGATTTTTAAATGGTTGTAGTATTTTGATTACAATAAGAAATACCTATTTTGGTCATCATCTAAGGTTTCTGGCATACAGCTCCTAAAGCTCTTGTAGTTTCCTATGTAGGAGCTATAGGGGCATCTTTTGTTATAATATTTAGATTTGTCCTAGTTTCTGAAATAGCTCCATTGTGATATAGGTGAAATAGATGTGCTTTGTTCATAACAAGGCCCTTTCAGATACACTAGAGTTTAAGTTAATGTGACTATTGGAAAACTCCTACAGAGGGGGACTGGTTGCCAAGAGAACCTTGGGATTTAAGGGTCAGAACTTTCAGCCACATCTCCCAGGTCTCTGGGGAAGGGAAGAGGGCTGGAGATCATCTTAATCACTAATGGGCAATGATTAATCATTCATACTTGCATAATGAAACTTACATAAAAATCTCTGAACCAGGGGCTCAGAACTTCTCCATGTGAAGGTACTACGAAGGTGGCATAATCTGGAGAGTGCATGGAAGCTCTGTGCCCCTTCCCCATACCTTGCTGTATGCTTCTCTTCCATTGGACTGTTCCTAAATTGCAGCCTTTCATAATAAACCATAATGTAAGTCATAAACTGTTTTCCTGAGTTCTGTGAACTGCTCTCACAAATTAACTGAACCCCAGGAAGGGGTTGTGGAAACCTCTGATTTATAGCCAGCCTCAGAAGTACAGGTAACAACCTGAACTTGAGTCTGGTGTCAGAAAGGGGTATTGTGTGACTGGGCCCTTTATCTATGGGATGTGATGCTATCTTCTTCAGGTAGATAGTGTCAGAACTGAACTGAATTTAGGACACCAACCTAGTTGCCCAGAGAATTGAGGAATTGCTTAGTGAGGGAAAAATCCCACATACATATGGTCACACAAGTGCCAGAAGAATTGACGGTAGAGGGGAAACATAGGAGTATATTTCCTTAGACAATGACAACATCACAATTTAATTCCAGGGAAACTCAGGGTCAGCCTAGTCACTTCCAGAACATCCAAGCTGCAGGAAATATTTGTTGCCACTATTTTAGGTCACCTAGGTTGACTGAATTGTTGACCCGCATTTTTTACTCCTCTGTAATTGGATCATGTATCACCCTCTGCTCACAGCCTTAGAAGAGCAGTGTATTTTTCTGCTCTTTGACTTTGGGCTTGCCCATGTGACCTGCTTTGGCCAATGGAATATTAATGGAAGTAATACAAACAGAACCTTGAAACATCTTGAATGTTTGGACCTGCCCCTTTGTACTTCTGCTATTGCCATGAGACCATGTGTTCTGGTCCCAGGAGAGAGGCACATGGAGCAGAACTCATACTCTAGAGTTTAAGTTCAGACTAGAACAGCTGAACTCTGATATGCAGATGTACAAGAAAGAAATATATGCATGTTGCTATGAACCACAGAGTTCTGGGGAGTAGCCAACTGATTTAATGGCTCTGTCAGTAGTTCTTAGGTCCTTTCTCTTAAAAGCATCTTCTAATGGTATCACTCAAAAGTCTTTTAACCTGAAATTTTCTATTCTGTTCAAATACAAGGTTAAATTAGGTATACTATTAACAATTTGCCTTGGAATCTGTCAGTAACATCTAATATAAAATGGAGTACCAACCTGGTATTTTTCTAAAAAGGAGAGATCTGTGGTTTCATTTAAAGGAACAGAAGATGATGTGACATGAACATATGGATTTAGTTCTGCAATATTTTGAAGTACAGCTTCAGCCCTAAAATAAATAGATAAATAAATTATCTTCTCTATTCTTTTGTTTAATATACTCAATCTTTCAAATTTGGACACTATGATAACAGAGAAACATAAATGCTACAAATATTTCAATGGAAATTTAATAAGCTATAGAGGGATTAAGAAGCTAAGACTTATCTTTATAGTTACTATACAATCCTGAGATGCAACATGCTGTCATATTCCATAGTAAGCCATGCAATCTCAAAGTGTACCCTCAAAGTGTACCCACAATTTCAAAGTTCCAAGCTCCAAGTTCCTTAAGTCATTTAATGATTCAGCAGTAATAAAGACCTCCTTTAACAATCTTAAAGAAATTCACTCCTTGGTAGCAATGTAAATGTATTGAAAATATACATTTTTATAACATGACATACCAAATATAAATGAAAAATATAATTAACTATATGTCAATACTTATTTATCTATGGTAGTATGAATTTATGGTGATGAGTTAAACAATGATGACTGAACTGATGTTCTGGACACAGATAACATTCTAAGTAATTGCAAGAGTGAAAAATAATCCTATGCTAACACATCAAAATATCTTCACCTATTTCTCATATTAATAACATCATCTTCACAGAGAAAGAAGTTGGTTCCAAGATCCCATGTTTGGCATTTTTCTGTATCATGAATTGTAAGTGCCTTCCAAAAAGAAGAAAATACCTGTTAAAGTCAGAAAAGGATGCACACTATCTCCAGTACTATTTACATTGTATCAGATATATTATCGTGTATAATTACACAAAAGACTGTAATTAAAGACTTAAGAAATGGAAAGGATATAAAGTTAAAGCCATAAATTCATAGATGGTATGACTATATATATCTGGATACCCAAAAAAATTAATGGAAACACTATGTAAATAATAAGAAAATTTAAATCTAAGAAAGTAGCATGTTATATAAATCAACATACAAAAATCAAAACAATTCACATAAACAAACATTTCCAAATGCTCTATTTAAAGTAAGGAAACTGATTAACTGAAAAGAATATTTTTAACTTAGACACAGGCCACAGACTTTACAGAAAATGGGGCAAGGTATATGAACATGATGTATACTGAAACAAAAAAGCATTATGGTCCTTTACAGTATTTAAGCATGTTCAACCTTGCTCAATAATAAACTGCCTTTTCTCATTCATTAGCAGAGTGGTATCAATTTCAAAGTTTGATAATATATTGTATTGATGAATGAAGTGAATCAGGCATTCTCATACATTATTGGTGGGAACATTAAGTGGCACCTCAATGGAAAGGAATTTGGCAGTCTCTAGGAAAATGGTATGTGTATTTACACTTTGACACAGAAATTCCACTTTTAAGAATCTACCACAAAGATACTCTAAGAAAAATACAAAAAGACTTAAGTGTAAGAGTGTTAACTGCAGCACTATTTGTAATAGAAAAAGACTGAAAATCAAAATGTCCACAAATAAGGAACTGGGTGCAATAATATATGATAATCCACATAATATATAACTGCAGTATTAAAAAAGGAAATAAGATATATACTTATCGCTACGGAGTAATCCCAGGATAAGTAATACCCAGGTTAAATATAAAAAGCAAGATTGAGGAAAGGATGGCACGTTATCAAAGAAAGGCAGGTGGGGTAAATATGTACAAAGTTATACAGATCTGCATGTTCGTATGCATTTACTTATATTTAAAAACACGAAAAAAGGGGATGATGAGAGAAGCTAGACTTATTGGAATATATTTTGCCTTATAAATCTGATTTTGAATTATGTAAGTATCACATAATAGTTAAATTAAAAAAGCAATCCCTAAAAATCCAAAGATAAAACTAAAACTATCTATTGCATTTGTTGCATAACTACCCAGAGGAATTGTTAAAAATGACTTAAAAAAGCAGACAATTTGCCTGCCAAATCCAGATGGGATAGACCAACCCTAGGGATTAAAAAAAATATCCAATTGTTAAAAAAAATTATATTGTTATTAATATTAGACTGTTTTTCTGAAACTATGTCATAGATAGAATATAATGTAGGATAAAGCAAATGAGTAATTAGGTCCATGTCACAAAGACCCAAAGCCTTTTAGAAGAGAAGAGATACAAATATAAAAATCAAACAAGTAAATACACTATAATCCTAAACTTAAAACTCAGAAATGTCAGTGTTCACTCATGATGAGTGTTCTAGCTGTTTACAAAAAAACTACAATCGGTGGTAATCAGCGACTACTGGGCTTGTGTCAAAGACTCAAGAACTTGAAGAATATCCCAAAACAAAGATGAAACAATTTGAGCATCTATGAGAATAACAACTACAATGGATCAAAACACATCAAATATATTTAAATCCACGAGTTTATCATGATGTTGACATACACATACACACAATACAAGCTAACTGGTCACTGTTAGAGGATGGCAGGAAAACCACTGATTTTGAAAGCTAGTAAATTAAAGGGAAAAAATACCAAGTACTCATCCTGTGTTTTGTACATGTACAAACCAGGGAAACCAAGTGAGTGCTGAATGGAAAATTTTCATTCTAAAATATTATTCTAGGTACTAAATGAAGAAGAAATAATAGAATTAGATATCCTTGACCCTAATACAATAATGAATCTAGTCAATGATTATTAATAGCTAGTAATAATTACAAAAAGGACAAAATATTATTTCTTCCTGACAAGAGAATACAATATCACCTGTTACGTAGTAGTGCCAAAATAATCAAATCTAAGTCTATTTATAGGAAATATAGGTATATGTAATAAATGACCTTATTTCTTTTAGCAAGTGAATTGCAAGGAGAAAAAAGAAATAAGAGAGCAAAGAAACCAAATTCAGTATACAGATTTTACTTGGATCCTGATTAGAAGAAAAGAAATAATAAAAATAACTTTTTCTAAGACAATTGGGAGAATTTGAAAATGAGATGCTTGATGATCGTGGTAGGCAGACTTGTAGGATGGCCCCAAAGATCCTCACTTCCTGGTAGTCAGGCCTCTGTGTTATTCCCTACCCTTACACTTGTAAGCTGGACCTAGTAACTTGCTCTTAACAAAAAGTAAGAAGTATAGACAATGGAATGTCACTTCTGAGATTACGTTACAAAAGACTGGTCTTGATAGCATATTCCGTTTCTTGTCTTCTTGCTAGCTTACCCTTACGAAGCAAAATGCCATACTGTGAACTATCTTATGGAGAAAGCCACACAGCAACCTCTGATCAACAGGCAGCATGGAACTGAGGTGGGAATGTGAACTGGCAGAACCTTGCCACTAATCCTAATCCTTTCCTTAGACTTCAGATGATTGCATGGCCTGCCAAAATCTTGATTGGAATTTTGTGAGAGACTCTCAAACCAAGAAACCAGCTAATTTGTGTCAGGGTAAGTGCTGTTGTTTACGTTGCTAAATTTTAGGGGTAATTTGTTTTGCAGCAATAGATAATATAATGATATTAAGAAATTGTTAATTTTTAGGTTGAAATGGTATTGTAGTTATGTTTTCAAAAGGCACCCTTATCTTTTAGAGGTAAACACTAAAATATATAAGGATGATATAATAGAATATCTGAGATTTACATCAAAATAATTTGGTGGTTGGGAGGCAGTGGCGAATGGGAAAGAGATACATGAAATAAATTTGTTTATGATCTGATAATTACAACTGCATCATGGGTATAAGAGATTTTGTTAAGCTTGCTTTTGTATAATTTTCAAATTTTCTATAATGAAAAAATTTTTTTAAAAGAGGAAAAAATTGTTTTCAAAGAGGAGCATTAGTTTTGCTACTAAATGAAGAAACAACAATTAGACCATATTATTATTAGGTAATATTATGTAAACCACTAGTGATGAGCGAAAAAAAAAAAGTCCTTTAATAAACAATTCTTTTTACCAAAGACATTTACTCACTTACCTTAATTCCTGCCAGAACAAGATTCTTTGCTATAAAAAAAAAAAGAAAAAGGAATAGCTTAATATTAAGAATGTATATTAGATATATCTTCATGGAGCTTAGTCACATCTCTGGATAATTTTAACATTTTTATTATTGAAGAAATACAAGTTCCTTAGAAAACACAGATGAACAAAAAGGAAAAAATAAAATTTTCCATAATCATACTACACTGAGATAATCACTCTTAAAATTTTGTCATTATTATTTACAGACATGTTGTTATGAATATATGTATGCGTGCTCTACCATAATGAATTAAAGGATATAGAGAATGATCATTAATGGCTATTAACATTACAAAAAGAGAAGCAAGAGAATCATTAATTGGTTCCTTGTGGAAGAAATACAACAATATCATGAAATAGTCTTGCCAAGAAAAAAAAAACAAAACAAAGTGGAACCTGATCAAGGTTTTTTATCTAATTTCCTTTATAGGAAATAATAAAAGAGGAAAGAGTTAAATTCTTCAAATTATATTGCTCAAAAGTATCATAAAAATTATGAATAGAAACACTACTTACCTATTTCCAAACCAAGACCACCCATACCACTTAAGAAAACATGGGATTTGGCCATCTTCTGCATTGCTATGTCTCCAAGAACGTACCTCTGTCGACTATATGTCAAACACAATGAAAAACAATTAATTTCACCAGAGTTATATATCCCTTTAGGTTGTTTGCAATCGAATAGTAGCCTGGCAACTAAATCCTGCCCATAGGCTTGTTTTGGATCACTTGCACAGTGTGTGAAATTTTTTTGTTGATTGCCAAATCTGTGACATATTTTGAAAAATCAGAACATTTGGCATTATGGTCCACATTCCTTCATGGCAACAAATGGATTTGAGCAGGAGTTGCCCTGATTAGATAGGGAGGATGTGTATGCTAGACATGACAGTTTCCATCCCGTTCCTCTCATATATTACTCAAGTGCCCACTTTTGAGTTTTACTACCTCCACTTGAAACCTTTCACTGTGAACAGGATTTATGAGGCAGAAAAAAGTGGTTCAATAATTTTTAAACATTATTTTAAATATAAAAGATAAAGTATATAAAGGACTTTGTTACACCATCCATCCCAATTAGCCACAAGACAGAATCAGAAAGGGAGTTTCAAAAAAAGACACAATGGCAATTTAAAAAAGTCAGATACAGTGAGCTAACAGTAAGAGTTTACTTGAAAGAACAGTGATAAACTTGATACTATGCCATTTTTTGAAGATAACAGATATTCCAATGGATTCTGAGGAGAATTACTTGAAAAATGAGATTAGTAAAGATAATAAATTAATTCCATAACCTCTTGGGTTGCAAGTATTTCTTCTGGAATTCTCATACATACACATGCTGGCCTAAATGTATGCTATGTTTGTTTACTACATAGATGTTTAATTTTCATACTTCAGCTATTTGTATCTACATGAAAGCCTGAAGAGGGTTTTATTATTTACACAGAAGAAAATTTATAAGCACAAGCTATCTTTGTCATTTCCTTCCTTATATGCTACAAAACACAGTAAAACGTAAATTTATCTTTTTAAATTGGTATTCACCACTTCTTCAGAAATAAAAACTGCCCATTATTCATCATAATATTTACTGATCATCTACTATGGTATGTATGGAATGGTATATTATATAGTCTTACCCACCCTTATTTGCGTATTCCTAAACAATATATTTCTTTTGTTTGTTTTGGAACTTTATACAAATAGGATAATTTTGAATATCATCTTGTGTCTTGCTCCTTTTGAATGAAATTTATGAGCTTTATTATAACATAATGTCAATATATAACATCAATGCATCTAGCTAGCTATTAATTACTGTCCATTTGTGTATTCTACTGTATTGTACTATTCTATTGCATTTGAACATACCATAATTTAGCTATTCCACAATTTTGAACAGCTACCAATGAGGCCACAAGCATTCTTACATATGTCTTCTGGTACATATATATACATAGCAGTTTCTATAGTTCATACGTAAAAGAAAGGCAATGCAAGGTTAGCTTTGTTAGATAATGCAGAACTTTTCCAAGGTGGATGTACCAATTCACTCTCCTCCTAGCAGTCTATCACAGTCCTTGTAGTTTCACATCTTTAATGAGTAGGAAGTTAACATAGCAGGCATAACATTTAGCCTACTTACAGGACTAGCCACTGGCTGTTGTCTATAAAACTAACTTTTCAAATGTTTCCTATGCTACAAAGCTCTACTCTTTTATTTCCTTTTTTCAGTTTCCTTGAACAAAAACTCAGTAATTTTCTGGTATTCTTTTCTAGGACACACATGTAAAACTTTAACTAAACTTAAACAACATCTCAAATTTTGATTTATAGTACTTTATTATTTTCCAATTGTAATTATGATTCTTTTTTAACTTCTAAGTTAATATGAATTAAATAATTTTTTAAACTAATATTTTGGGGAATTTTCTAGTCATCTTTTGTTAACTTCTAGTTAAATGCATTGTGAATAGACATCAGAATTTATGTAATTTCACTTTAATATCTGAAAATTTCTTGTCAATTTTATAAATGTTTCATGTGTTCTTGGAAAGAATATGTACTCTATAGTTGTTAGATACAACATTCTTTATATGTGCATTATGAACTCTACACCTGTTATGTCTGCTTACTCTCTTGATTACTAAGAGCAACATTTAAAGAAAAACCCTGCTCTGTAAACTTGTCTATTCTCCTTTGATATCATTATCTGAGTTCTGCTAACATGCAATAATAATGCTAATACTGTATTACACACCACACAGTTAAGTCTTACTTGTATTCATTCATTTAATCCTTACCAAAATTCTTTGAGGTAAATTCTATTATTGTTTTCCCCATTTTTACAGACAGGAAAATTTAGTAACAGATAAACTTCTAAAGAGTGGAAGCAAGTTTTGACTCAGGGAGACTGACCTTTAGTGTCCATACTTTCTTGACCAACTTATATTGTGATTGTGAATTATTGTACCCATTTATCACCTTTACCCTACCCCCCCGCCGACTCTAACTCTTCCCCCTTGATAACTACTAGTCCTTTCTAGGTGTCTATGAGTCTACTGCTAATTTGTTCCTTCTGTTTTGCTTTGTTTTTGTACTTCACAAATAGTGAAATCATATTGTATTTGTCTTTTTCTGCCTGGCTTATTTAACTGAGCATAATACACTATAGATCCATTCATGTCGTTGTAAATGGCAAGATTTCCTTTCTTTTTATAGTTGAATAATATTCCATTGTGTATGTATATCTTTATTCATCTATTGATGGACACTTAGGTTGCTTCACATCTTCTATTGTAAATAGTGCAGTGTTAAACACAGGGATGAATATGTCTTTTTGAATCAGGCGTTTTGCTTTCTTTGGGTAGATTCCTAGGAGTGGAATTACTGGGTCAAGTGGTATTTACAGTTTTAGTTTTTTGAGGAACCTCCATACTGCTTTCCACAATGGTTTAACTAATTTACATTCCCACCAACAGTGTAGGTGGGTTCCCATTTCTCCATATCCTCAGCAGCATTTGTTATTTCTTGTCTTTTGGATAGTGGCCATCCTAACTAGTGTGAGGTGTTACCTCATTGTGTTTTTAATTTGCATTTCCCTGACGACTTGTGAACATCTTTTCATGGGCCTGCTGGCCATTTGTATTTATTCTTTGGAGAAGTGTCCATTCCAGTCTTCTGCCCATTTCTTAATCGGGTTATTTGTTTTTTGAGTGCTGAGGAGTATGCATTATGTATTTGGAGTCAACCTTTCATCAGATGAGTCATTCATGAATATATTCCCCCATACTATGGGATGCCTTTTTGTTCTGCTGATGGTGTCCTTTGCTGTACAGAAGTTTTTTAGTTTGATGTAGTCGTTTGTTCATTTTCTCTTTTGTTTCCCTTGCCCAAAGAGATGTATTCAGAAAAAAAATGCTCATGCTTATATTCAAGAAATTTTTATCTGTTTTTCTCTTAAGCTTTATGGTTTCATGACTTACATTCAGGTCTTTGATCCATTTTGAGGTTACTTTTGTGCATGGAGTTAGACAGTAATCCAGTTTCATTCT
This sequence comes from Manis javanica, assembly GCF_040802235.1. Classification (NCBI taxonomy): domain Eukaryota; kingdom Metazoa; phylum Chordata; class Mammalia; order Pholidota; family Manidae; genus Manis; species Manis javanica. The sequence goes on along the minus strand of NC_133160.1, from coordinate 119,306,358 downwards.
CTTATGTGTAGCTAACTGTCTAGTTTTGTCAACACCAGTTTTTAAAAAGGCTGTCTTTTCCCCATTGTAAGTTCATGGCTTCTTTATCGTATATTAGTATATGTGGATTTATATCTGGGCTCTCTATACTGTTCCATTGATCTATGGGTCTGTTCTTATGCCAGTACCATGTTGTTTTGATTACTGTAGCTTTGTAGTAGAGCTTAAAGTCAGGGAGTGTAATCCCCCAGCCTTGTTCTTCTTTCTCAGGATTGCTACGGCTATTCGGGGTCTTTTGTGGTTCCATATGAATTTTAGAAGTGCTTGTTCTAGTTTGTTGAAGAATGTCATTGGTAGTTTGATAGGGATTGAATTGAATCTGTAAATTTCTTTGGGCAGGATGGCCATTTTGTCAGTAATTTTTCCTGTCCATGAGCACCAGATAGACTTCCATTTACTGGTGTCTTAATTTCTCTCATGAGTGTCTTACAGTTTTCAGAATAAGGGTCTTTCACCCCCCTTGGTTAGGTTTATTCCTACGTATTTTATTCTTTTTGATGCAATTGTGAATGGAATTGTTTTCCTGATTTCTTTCTGCTAGTTCGTGGTTAGTATACACAAATGTGACAGATTTCTGTGTGCTAATTTTGTATATCCTGCAACTTTGCTGAATTCAGTTATTAGTTCTAACAGTTTTTGGTAGAGTCTTTAGGGTTTTCTATGTATAATATCATGCCACCTGCATAGTATGTCCATACTCTTAACCACTATGCTACACTGCATGTAGATTAGGAAAGTCAAATCTTCTACAAGGCTTATAGGAAGGAAAAAAAAAAAATCAGTTCCCTATCTCTTCCCTACCCCAATTCGCACTCCCCAAGGATAACACTCTCAATTCTTTTAGTTATTTCTTCTAATATTTACCCCCTTATTTCTCAGTAACGTTTATACTTTTACTTCCCGATTTTTCAGTTTTACATATTACCTATCAATTTCCTACCAGGAGAGATGAATGATCTTTCTGAAGTACAAATCTGGTCAAATCATTCTCCTGCTTTAAAAACATCAATGGTTCCCTAGTTTCCTTATGATAAAGTATAGATTCTAATATTAATAACAAGGCTGTTCATAATCTAGTCTCTGCTTGCTATCGTGTCTCATTCATCTTTAGTCATCCCTCCAGCAAAAACTCCATGCTCCAGGTATGCCCCAGATGTGCTATATTCTCTCTGGCTGTTAGACATTTTTCTGGACTATTTTTCCTCCATCAATATTTTATGCCTGAATAACTCCCATTTGTCCTCAGGTCTCAGCTTATACATTAGTTTCCCCCACTATGGCCCTGATAGCCCTAGTCTTTCTTAAGACAGCATTGGATCATCTTTTATGTGCATCCATAACATCCTATACTCAACCTGTTACAACACTTACATAGTGTATTTTCACTATTTATTTTTCCTGGGAGATTGTAGGTTTCTTAAGGTAGGGCCTTTGCCTTATTTACTTCATTATTGCATGTTCAATGACTGAAAGCCTGTTCCATTATAGATACACAAAAAAAATTTGGTAAATTAATGAAAGAAATGGACTGGCATACAAGAACACTTTTATTAAGCAAAGGATCTGGATTCTTTTTTCTGTGTTCAGAGTCACAAGAACTATGTTTTAAAAAAATGTTTTTCATCTCAGACTTGTCCTCATGAATTATTTTTAAGATTACTCAAATAATGAATAGCTACAACATAAATGTGGTTATAAATGACAAAGTCCATACAGACAAAATAATAAAATTAAAATTAAAGATACATGTGTTAGGGAGAAAGATAAACGTAAGCAGCCAGGGAAGAGGTAGATAGGGTTCTAGGAAAAAACCACTCAGGGGTCACACCTAAAGATAACAAAGGCTTTGCAGGGAAATAACTTCCTCCCCTTTAGGGACCAGACCACATCAGTTCCAACCAGATCACAATGTAGACACAACACAAAACAAAACTAAGAACTGCCCAAACCACATCTCATCATAATCTCATGAAAAAAATTGGGATTTTGCTCCCCTCACTCATGAGTTTTTCTGTGTGCATTCTGGGAGAAGACATGTACACCAAAAGGAATGGGTGTACAACTAGAATTGTCAATCAAATGACCTCATCCTGTCAATGATAGGGGCACCTCCAAGCTAGGACATGATGAACAGACCCTCCCCTAAAAGATCAGGGCATTTGTCTACCTTTATTCTGGCCCCTCAAATAAAATAAAACTCTTGTGCTGCCTCTTTACTGTGTTCCTGCCTTTCAATTCTTTGTTTCAGCAGGGACAAGAACTGAGGAGAACAAACTTGACACATAATATACGAACCAAGGTTTTGCAAATAATCATATACTCTCAGATTGATTCTCAATAGTTACCTAAATCACCTACCTTTTCAATGTTTGACCACCAAAGGCAAGGATATTAAGTAAGTGCCTAGCAGGTACTCGTCAGGTACTCTGCAACGGACACTAAATCCTATGAAGTTCATATAGTTAGTTAGTAGTGGAGATTGGATTTAAAAAGTTGAAAGGATAACTTAAAGGTCAGCATTATTGCAGACTCTATTAAAAGGACACACAACATATCAGTGAATGTATCCAGTAAAGAGAAATTACTAAAGCTACCTACTCTACTTTAGAAAGCCCTATTTATTAGAGATTTTCCCTCTCATGAAGGTACAATCTCTCTCTATAGTTTTCACCCACTAGTCCTACTTTTATCTCTTTGGGGCCATAGGGAACTCACTAATCCCTCTTTGATGTGACAGCCCTTCAAACATTTGAAGATGGTATTCAGGTTCCAGAGTTTTCTTTCTCCAGGCTAAACATTTCTAGTTCCTTAGGTAATTCCAAAACATGACATTCTCAGTTCCCCTTAACACTCTAATTACTTTCTTCTGGATGTACATCAATTATCTTCACCATGCACTCATAAATTTACTGAAATATCTATTTTAAGCCAGGTACTGGCACTGTGTGGGAATTATAATAGCAACAACCTCATATGGGTACTATGAGGATTAAATTAAATACGATAAAATATATAAAATACTTAGAAGAATGCCTATAATATATTATTGGGAGCAAGAACTAAATAATCACAGAATGCATTTATTAAGTACTACATAATAAAGTATCAGAAACAAAGAGAACCTAAAATACAGAAGAGGAAGTGATTATCTCTGTCAGTGGAGGTCAAGAAAGCTTCACAAAGGAGGTTCACCCAAGTTGAATTATAAATACTTAATTTAAAAATTAATTTAAAAAGAGAAAGCATTCTATGCTAGGAAAAAGAAAGCATGAAAAGAATGGTTTACTATAAGAGATACATAATATATATGTAAGACTTCCACTTCTGGCCATAGTGAAGTAAAAGGAACCAGATTTATTATCTTCCCTCCTTAAACAATTTAAAACTGCATAATATAAATAAAACTACAGATTTCAGACACCAGACAACAGGCAACTCAGGACAGTAATCTCAGAAAGGAAAAACAACCACCTAAGCTACTGCCTGGAGAGTTTCCAGGCTACACTAAAGGAAAGGAAATCAAAACAGAGCCTGGTGGGTGGTCTCCTGAATTGAAGAGACAGGCTGTGAATTAAAGACTAGAATTTGCCAGCAAAAAGATGCACAGAGAGAGTGCCAGAGATCTTCAGAGGGTTCTCCTTGGATCTTTTAGCTAAGTAGAATCAACAAATACTTATGGAGAAACAGTCTTAAACCAGAGAAGAACCACATGAAAGGGGCAGATGAAACAATCACTTATTTAAATAGGGCCAGAAATAGTTTGTGTTACTCTCCAGTCAAATGGAAGAGGTTAAAATACAGAGGCCTCTGTACAGAATGGTATTACATCAATAGTGTGGAAAAATTAGCCCCAGACTTAAGTGTTCTCTGGTCACATCTAACAAAACTAAAAGCAAGCCTTGAAAAAACAAAGCTGTTTTCAAGTAGCTGTATCCCTGAACAAAGCTCAAGAACATTTAAAAGAATTTAAAATAGTTTAGCACTCAAAAAGGTAAAATTCACAATGTGTAGCATACATTTAAAAATTACCAGGTATACAAAAAGAGTAGGAAAATAGAACTCACAATGAATAGAAAAATCAACAACAGAACAGACTTAAAAGTTATACAGATGATAGAATTTGTAGAAAAAGACATTGAAACAATTATAAATACAATCTATATGCTCAAGAGGAAATCATGAGCATCAAAACTTCTGGAGATAAAAGATACAAAATCTAAGATAAAAAATACACTGGATGGAATTAAATAGATTAAATCCTGTAGATGTGAACTTGAAGATACAGAAACTTTTCAAAATAAAACCTGAGATTAAAACAAGCCAACCAACCTCAACAACTGACAACATAAGTGAGTTGTGGGACAACTTTACTAGTCTAATGTTAGTCTAATATTGGTGAAATTGGAGTCCCTGAAAGAGACTGGAGACAGGGGGGAGAGAGAAAAATGTATTTGAAGAATAAATGGCTACAATTTTTCCAGGAATACAATAAACTCACAGATTACAAAGTGAATAAACCCAAGAAAAAGAAATATGAAGTTTTAAAAACTACACCAAACATATCCTAATTGTTTAAACCAGGGATGAAGAGAAGATATTAAAAGTAATTAAGAGAAAATAAAAGTAATCACAGGAAGACATTATTTATAGAAGAATGGTAAGAAATGACAGTTGACTTTCTCCTGGGAAGCAGTACAAATCAGAAGAGAGTGGCACATTTTTAGAGCACTGAAAGGAAAAAAGTGTCTACCTAGAATTATATACTCAATCTCAAAAAAGAAAATAAAGACTTCTTCAGACACTCAAAAGCTGAAAGAATTCATTGCTGAAAGACTTTCGCTATAAGAAGGAAAGTGGATCCTCAGGCAGGAAGAAAATGACACCAGATGGAACAGAGAATAGCAGAAATGACAAATATATGAATAAATAGAAAGAACTTTTTTTTTACTTTAAAAATCTCTCTTAAAGACAATTGACTGTTTAGGTTAAAAACAATGTATTTTGAGTTTATAGCATATATAGAAGTAAAGAAGTAAATATGTAAGAAGTAAAATATTAACCATAACTCACACCCTGGGATAGGAAAAACAGAAGTATATTGTTAAATAAAAGAAATTGTTAGATTGAATTCAAAGAAAAATCCAACTATATTCTACATACACAAGGAGAACACTTTAAGTACAGAAACAAGTAAAAGGGCTGAAAAGATATACCATGTTACCAATAATCAAGAGAAAATCAGAGTGGCTATGTTATATGAGATAAACAGATTTCAAAGCAAACAAAGTTACCAGGATAAAGAGGGTCATTTCATAATGATGAAAGGGTCAATACATTAAGAGGATATAAAAATTCTAAATGTTCATACACTAATTACTTCAAACCACATGAAACAAAAACTGAAAGAACTTAAATAAGAAACATACAAACACAAAATTATAGACAATTGTCTTAATTAAAAACTAGACAGAGAATCAATAACATAGGATACTTACATAACGTCAACTGATTTGATCTAATTGACATGGATAGGACAACTCAGTAAACAACAGAATGCATACTCTTTTCAAATGCACATAAAACACTGACCAAAACAGACTGTACTAAAGAACCTAAAAAAAAAAATTAAGTCAAAGTGTGTTCACTGGTAACAATGGAATTAAATTAGAGATCAACAACAGACAGATTTTGAAAAATTCCTCAATATTTGGGAACCAAATAACACACTTCTAAATGATCCATAGGTAAAAAAATAAAAATAAAAAAAGCTTTCTGAAGTGAATAAAGACAAATCTGCCATCACTGTATTTCAATTACTTGAAAAAGCTATATGATCAGATCAACTAATACAGAAAACATGTTTGACAAATCCAACATTCATTTACGATTTTAAAAAACAAACATAAATGTAAGCAAACTGATAAAAAAAGGGAACCTCCTCAACCTAATACAGGCTATCTATGAAAAATCTACAGCTAACATCGTATTCTGTCAATAATCAGGGAAAAAAGTGAGGGTGTTCACCTTCACCACTCCCATTCAACATTGTATTGGAAGTTCCAACCAGTGGCATCCATAAAACAAGACATAGAAACAAAAAACATTGACTGGAAAAGAAACACAGAAACAAAAACATTGATAGGGTAAGGCAAAGAAACAAAAGGCATTCAGACTGGAAAAGAGGAAATAAAACTTATTTTCAAACATCATGACTGTGTAGAAAATCTGACGGAATTTATGAAAAAATTTACTAGAGTAATTGAGGTTAGCAAGATTGCAGAATAAGAGGTCAATGTGAAAAAATCAATTGTGCTCTGATTTAAGAGTAATAAATGATTAGAAACTGAAATTTTAAAATTACCACTTACAATGGTATTAAAAAGTTAATTATTTAGGGATAAAGTTGATCAAAGTTGTGCAAGATCTTTGTACTGGTAATTACATAACACCACTAGGATAGAGTAAAAGAAATAAATGGACATACGAAAATTCAATATTGTTAAAATGTTAATATTCCCAAAACTGAACTACATTGATAGGGTAAGGCAAAGAAACAAAAGGCATTCAGACTGGAAAAGAGGAAATAAATAACAATGTCAAACAAAATTCCAGGAGGAATTTATTTTTAAAGAATTGACAAGCTGATTCTAAAATGTACATGGAAATTCAAAGGACACAGAGAAGCCAAAAGAACTTATGCAAAAGGTAAAAGTTGAAGGAATTACACTCCCAGATTCCAAGATTTATAATAAAGCTATAGGAATCATGACCATATGGTATTGGGGTAAAAAGAGACAAAGAAATCATGGTAACAGAAGATTTCCAGAAATAAAGCCACAGATATTTAGTCTATTGACCTGCCAAAGATACCCGTGGGATTCAATGGAGATGGATAATCTTCAACAAATAGTCCTAAAACACTGGAAAGCTATGTGGGGGGAAAAAAAGAATCTTAACGCTCACCTCACACCATATACAAAAATTAACTTGAAATGGATCATTACCTAAATTTAAGTTAATATTATGAAACTTCAAGAAAACAACATCAGAGAAAATCTTAGTGTCCTTGAGTTTTGCAAACATCATGAATTACATATTAAAAAACTGTTCCTTATCAGAATTAAAAACTGCTCTGCAAAATACATTGTTATAAAAAGACAAGCCACAAAATAGGAGAAAATAAATGCAACCATATATACAACAAAGGTCATGTACACAGAGTGTATAAAGAACTCAGTAAGACAAACCTAATGAAAAAAGGGAGGCAAAAGACTAATATATTTCACCCAAGTAGAGAGATGGCAAATAGGCTCATAAAAAGATCCTCAAGATCATTAGTCACTGGGAAAATGCAATTAAAACAATAATGTAATACTACTACATCTACTACTACATTAACATGTAATTAATATTAGATTAACATGTAATACTACATTAGAATGTTTAAAATTAAAAATATTGACCATATCAGGCGTTGAGGGAAAGTGGGGGGCAACTTTAACCTATATACACTACTGGAGGGAATATAAAATGGTATAACCACTTTGGAAAACATTTTGGCATTCCTTAAAAAACTAAAAATACACCCACCATATCACCCAGCCATTCATTTCTTGGGTATTTATCCAAGAGCAAGTGAAAGCATACATCTACCCTAAAATTTGCTTATAAATCCTCATGGCAGACATATTTCTGGTAGCCCAAACCTGGAAACAACCCAAATGTCTATCAACAGTTAATAAATGGCTAAAAAAATTGTAGTATAACCATACAGTAGAATACAACTCAGCAATAAGAAACAAATACTGATATCACAACACAGATGAATCTCAGTCATGCTGAGTGAGAGAAACCAGACCCCTCAAAGGTGTACATACTATATATGATCACTTCTAGGAAACGAAAACGATTGTAGTGACAAAAAAGTGTGTTCTACAGTGACAATAAAGGGAAGTGATAGAGAAGAAAGGAAGGGATTACGAAGGGACACGAGGGAAGTGTTAGGGTATGATGGCTATGTTCATTATCTAAATTGTGATGGCTTCATGAGTATATATACATGCCAAAACATCAAATTGCACACTTTATGTACATTTTACAATACTTCAATTATACCTCAATAAAACTGTGAAAAAATATATATGTTGGGGGATACTTTTGTAAGTTTTCATACTCTGAAATGTCTGTCTAGATATGCCTAGTGGGCAAAGTTCTATTTTTTGGGGGCCTTTTCTCAGGGTTGTGTTTGTAGCATGTGACCTTGAGGGATGAGACAAGGCAAGTCTCTCTACAAGACAAAAGGCAGGCTTGCTCACTGCTTATCATAAAATGCTGGGTCCCTCAAATTCAGGGTTTCAGCTGCGTGTACAAGGCATCAATTCGGGCCCTAAGTGTCAACCCCTTGGGGATTTGGGAGCAAGGGGAACCAACACCATGCTCACGGCCATGCTAACTGCTGTACCATAAATAATAAAATTCTGTTTCTGACCCAGAAGTTTCATGACTTCTATCAGCAACCACTAAACAACAGGCTAGCTTTTAGCTTATAAGTAGGGTAAAATCAAGTACCAGACAATATATAAAGTTTAACAAGGCTAAGAATAGAATGTTGGAGGGTGAAGTGGTGAGAAGTGACATGGAGATTAAAAAGTTACAGCAATAGCTCATGGTACATAATAATTAGAAATTATTGAGTTCTTAGGCACTATTCTTTAGAATTAAATTTTATTGTGTTTATATTTTATCATTAAGTATTTGTTGAATGAATGAATGTATGAAAAAATGAATGGATGAAAGAAAAGACTAGACTTAAGAGGTTAAGACTTAATTTGGTTAACTTAATTTGGTTAAGATCAAACACTTATAAATGGTGGATGATGAGTGAAATTCAGATCTAAGACCAAAGTGTATACTTTCAGCCACTATGTTATGCTGTATCCAAGAGGGGACATAAATGCCTATTACATAGTTAGCCTCTCCAGTGTAGATGACAGGGAACCATTTAAGGATTTTAAAACTGAGAAATCATGGACTCCGAAGTAAATTTCAAGAATATCCCTTTGAGTAAAGCATGGAAGATGGATTAGAGACAAGAGTAGCTCTAAAGAGATCACACGAAAGAATAATAGCTCAATTGAGAGATGCCAAGATACCAAACCCAGAGAGAGAGAATGAAAGTGTTAGAATTAAGGGTTGTTCAGAAGGAACTGAAAGGCTTAAAAAATTACCTGAATTTTGAGGATGACAAATTTTTCTTAGGGAAAATTCTAAAATGATACCAAAATTTCTCTTAGGTTATTGAGTGGTTGTGGTAGTATTTAATTAAGCTTGGGAAAAGGAAAAAAGGGACAATAGTACTGAGTGCTACTTTGTTCCAGAAACTGTTTAATATTAAGTTTTATCAAAAATCTTTAAGACTGAGATACTAAGAAATAAGAGGTATTATTCTTTTATCTTTATACATGAGAAATGTGAGCAGAAAGATTAAATAATTAATTTCAGTTCTTACATAAATGTCAGGATTGGGACGTGAATGTTCTTTTCTATCTCCAGAGATCACATTGATTTCCTATACCAAAATGTTTCTCTAAGAAAGAATTATTTGCTGAACATATACCTGGTCTATATTTAAAGTACCTATACGTACTTAAAAATGAAGATCTTGAGCTTGAATGGACAAAGCTGAAGAAAGAGACTTAAGTATCATTAGCATACAATTACAGCTTAAATCATGGAAATTTACGATGTGAACTAGAGTATGAACTAAGAGAAAAATCCTGATATTGGAACTGGCATTTACGGTACAGGCAGAGCAGGAGCAGCTTAAGAAAAAGTCTAAGGAAGATTCAGAAGCAAATCCAAAAAGACTATTCCAAAAGCCAGAGGAGCTTCCTCTAGCACTCCACTAGAATAAATTGAAATTTTTGATACTATTATGACTGTATCATATCCAGAGACCTAAGAATTCCCTGGTTCTGTTTGATATTCATCCATTCTTCATACAGTGATGTCAAGAAACACAGAAAAAGAGATAGCGAAGTCTCATTTTATTATCATTTGAATCAGCCCTGACTACCTACAAAGGAGAGGATTGTGGTAAAAACAGAGTTAGAAAACCAAAGCTGGAGTTCTAAATTGGGACTCATTCATTTCTTCAGATAAATCTTGGTACCAGCAGGCTCAGTAACATCTTTTGAGGAAAAGAAAAAAAAAATAGCCAGGTCTACAGAACTGAATCTAACTCACCCAACAATTTATAGGCATCAAAATGCAAATAAAGAGAGACATGGTTCAGAATGCCATTAGAAGTGGTTCCCCCAAAAATCAAAACACAAAAAACCTTTAGATTCTGAGAAAACTTTCAAATTTAGCTGGTCAATTACTATGAGGTGACTTAAGATTAAGCATTAGTAAGAAAAAACTGAAGTATATTCAGAAAGGTGCTTTGTTCAAATAGGTACTGAAATTGCACTAAAAATATTTCTTAAATGTAATTACAAATAATAGAAACTTATGAGTTAATATTCAAGATTTGCAGATTTTACAGAGTTTCAGTTTTGTAGGAAGGTTCAATTGTTTAGAAGTAATTATAACCTAAAGCTCAGTTATTCTTACTGGGGAAAAACCTGCATACCTAGTAAATTTTAACCAAATTTTAATTATAGTATTTAGGGGGAAAGAAACAATATTTAAAGTATTGACATTACAAATACCAACATATAAGATGTCAAAAGTTACACTTGGAAATAAATTTCAGTTTCCAAAAGCCTCTTACCTGTATAATCCATCATCTATCTCTACAGATTCTGTTGACATGATGGGCAAATTTGTATTTGTACTGAAAAATAAAACACAACTTATAAGGGCAAATATGGTTGTTCAACATTCAAATATACATGGGATCAGAATCACTAGTTACTAAAGGACGTTTTATAAACCATATATATTTTTTATTACCCACCATTTTACTTTGATTTTAAAAATTAGTCAAAATTAAATTCACTGATTGCCTACTTTGTATTGGTTGTTTCACTCTCAGGTGTGGTTCTATCATTGCTATGTATATTCTGACAGATCTATATTTTAGCAATTTTGTTGGAGTGCCCATAAACCTCTAACATATACAAGCTCCAAAGATAATCTCATTCAGTCCTTTGAACTTACCATATACTGATGATATCTAAACCTATTTCACCATGTTTGATCTCTCCTCTGGCCTCCAGATTTTACACATCTGCCAGAACAGTATCCCTATTTTGATGTCTAACTAGTCTCACAAACATAAGAGGCCCCAAACAGAATTCAATTACCCTGCTTAATCTCTTCTTCCCCAGTCTTTCCTAACTCAAGTTTTTAGTACCACTATTTTCTCACTTGCTCAGGCCAAAAATCTAGGGATCTTTTTGTTATTTTCTTTGTCTGTGAGTCCTGTTAGCTCTACTTTCAAGAGAGATCTCGAATCTGATCACTTCTATTTCAATCAGTATAATCTCAGAACAAACCATCATTTTTCATCTTAACTACTTCAATGGCCTCCTTACCTGTCTCTATTTCTACTATTGTCCTTTCCCTTCAGTTTATTCTCTAGGTAACAGCCTAAATCTTTTAGAATGTTGTCAGACATTACTCCCTGACTTAGAATTAATCTTCAGTGAATTTCCTTTACTCTTAGAATAAAATACAAGCACCTTAAGGTGCTTAATAGGGCCTATGTGCTCTGTCTCCCAATTACTTCTCCAAACCCACCATCTAGCTTACCTTCAGCCACACTTGCCTATCTTGCTGTTCCTCAAAAAGCAAGCTTATTATTACTTTAGAGCTTTTATACTTTCCTTCTGCTTGGAATGTTCTTCCTTCAGCTCTCTGAAAAGCTGACTCCTATCATTTAAACTTCTATCAAAATATTGCCTTACAAATATTTTTACACAGACCATTCCTAATAACCCTATCAGTGAAATGGCTCCTCCTCTTCTGAGATCACTTCCTAACTTGTTGACCTGCTGTATTTTCTTCAAATCATTAATCATTAACCGTTTATTGTTGGCCCTCCCCTACAGAACGTATGATTCATTAAGGATTCACTACTATATTCCACATACCTAAAACTGTACCTAGCATTTAATAATAATAGTAAGAGCAAACCCTGCACCACATAGTTTTAAGTGCTTTAGATATACTAACTCAGTTAACTTTTACAACTTCATGAGACAGGCATTACCACCATCTCTAATGAACAGAAGAAAAAAAAACTGAGGTTGAGAGAAGTAACTTAAAATAACCTGCCCAAACTCATAGCCCAGGTAAATGGCAGAATCTGACCCTAAGCAGTCTACCTTTTGACTACCGTGTATAATGCCTATTGTCACTGTAAGTATAATGAAAGCACTCAAAAAATGTTGAATGAATTTTTAAAATCTTTTTGAAAAGTTAAACATACTAGTGTGACAAGATACAGTGACATATCATTTACTGCAGCTCATCCCAATTTTTTCACAGCATAGCAAAGAAAAATAATAGGATAAACACTGGGAAACACAGGTGATTCTCAGATAAGGAGAATCAACCTGGGGCATTTGCACCTGAGCCCTGGTGATAGGTAAGATCAATAAAATCTTGGCAAAAGTGTAATGCATTTCAAGTTGTAGGAAGCTCTAGTTATCAATGATAAGATTCCACAAATAACATGGTATCACAAAATTCAGTTTGGGAATCCAAATTTCTAGGGCTGGTATCAATATCTAAGAAAAAGGATTTGTAAATATAGTTAAGCAAAATAGTACCATTTATCTCACCAAACATTGTCACTATATGATAGCAGTTTCTAGCTGACTGGGTGACTATAAGAAATAATTCTACGGCAACAAGTGAAAGAAAACCAGAAGATAGTTGTGTTTAAAAGATCATCAGTGTAATACACACACACATATACAATATATACTATTTTGGCACTGTAACAAAATATGAAAATAAAATTTTCTCTTACAGTTTTCTTATCCCTCATACATTTTCCCTAGCAAGTCCTCCTTACATGGAGGGCAGTAATTTAGCAGCTAAAGCTCTTAAGCAGAAATGAGAAAAGCTACATTCCAACCAGTTGTCACTTAATACAATTGGCACCTTTCAGAAAGTTCTGCCTTACTGAAATATTTTGAAAATCATTTTTAAAATAAGGTCTATACGACAATCAAAAATGTTTTTAAAAAAGAGAAGTTTTGTTTCTATTACATAACGACCCCCAAGTAAATCTGGCAGTGTTGGCAACGGCAGGCAATACCGTGGTACCAAAAGCATCCCTTCAGTCTGAAACTGGCAAAAATGCTACAGGTTTGTGGGCATTCCCACATTGGCTCAAAATCATATGTCCATCACATGTATCTCTGGCATATTGTATTCAGGCAGTGGGCAGGATGTACTACCCACTCTACTAATTAGATGACTGAACCAGGAAATACACAAATATTCCCCCCTCATATTGCAGGAGTTTAAAAGACGTGAAGAACCTCAATATCGACTGGGAAATAAGAAAGAATAACTTGTGGATTTTTTTTTGTTGTTTAACTGTAGTCAACAGAGGCCTGAGGGTGTCTCGACTGCCACTGATTCATCATTAACAAGTTCCCTCTGGGAACAGTTTTCAAAGGAGGATCTCCGTGGAGGATCACGCACAGTGGTGCGCTTAGATTTCATTTTAACGAAAGGAGAAGAGAAGCTGTCGGCACCTGGGCTGGGGAAGCTCGCACCAAGCCCGGGCCAGACCTCTCGGGACGGAGCCCACCGCCCCCACCGCCCCCGGCCCCGCCCCAACCCGTCTGGTGACTGGTAGGAAGGATGGCGACCCCAGCGGACCGGGAAAAGCGCTTCAAGGGGTGAGACGCGGGATTTCTCCTCAGCGAAGCCGGGGACCGCACCGGTCCGAGCCTACGCCGCCACACCCACCGCGTGCGCTCCCTGCGCCTCAACCGCCAACTCGGACCGGTCCCGCGGCCTCTCAAACGCTCCCTGCACGCGTGAAGGGGAGAACCAGAAAGCCGGGGCCGGGGCCGCCCACCACCCGTCGCTTCCTCGAGCCCAAACCAGATGTCTCACCCGCCGGCCCCCCAGGAAGAGCAGGACGCTTCTTCCCCCTGAGGTGCAGCCAACGGCTTCGAAACCTCCATCGCCTCCGGAGACACGACAGCCTCTGGTCCCAGCAGGCAGAGAAGGGGGTGGGGCCGCGAGGTCAAGGGGCGGGCGGAGACGTCACCGGAGGGGGCGGGCCTGGGAGCGAGCCGCCCTGCCGCGCTTTCCCATCAACCTCAGGGGCGTCCCCATTTCCGGCTTGGGTGTGGTCGCTGGGCGGCCTTTGCACAGGTGTAGGCGGGCAGTGGCGCTTCTGCGACCGAGCGTCCGACTGTTGGAAAGGCGCCAAAACTCTGGAGGTCGCGTCACTTCTGGTTCCACAGACAAGCGCTTGGATTCCAGCAGCCAGTGAAAGGTTAAGATTGCGTACCAAAATCCGCAAGATATTTATAGCAAGAAGAGGAAACCCCTTCATTTTATAAATAAAAACTGAAGGCTAGTAATAGGTAGCTTCGGATTTCCTGTCAGAGATAACATTTTTAAGACGTTATTGGTTTAACAAGTAATTTTGGGCGTCTACTACATGTCATGTACTGTCACGGTTATAATTGAATCATGATTTTTAGAGCTATGAATTGCAGTCACCCAGTTTGCTCCCTTCGATTTATGGGTTAAGTAAAGGAACTTGGGTCTGTTTAAGTGACTTGGTCAAGATCACAGTTGGTCCCTGTGAAGTTGTGTCAGTGCACATGTCTGAGGACTTCTCATACACTCCTCCAAGCACACATGACCTGACACCCAGTACAGACAGACCCATATACCTTGAAAATCTATAAACAGCACCTGTCCACATCCCACAGTTACATACATGCAACTCGCAACACCCAAACGCTGATGCCCCCACTCTCCCCAAATTCTCACACACCAAAACTACGCTCCCTAAATTCTCACTAAGACGATGAGCACACGTACAGCCCCTACAGCCTGAACACAGAGCACAAAAATGCACAACCCTACCTCTTCTCAGATGCACACTTACAACAGCCTCAAAATGCAGGCTCAGCCCCACACACCAATTCACACACAAACAGGACCTAGACATCCTGAGTGTGACCCCAAACCATCAGACACCATGATGAGGGCACTCATGCCCCTCACCTTTTCCCAGGTCACACCCACACAGGCCCTAAGATAGTGACCCCAAACTATCTCACACCCCAATGCACTCCTGAATCCTGCACATCCCTTGGTAGCATAACCCATGACGTCCTGATCTGTATTGCTTCTCCCAGCCTACTTCCACACGCAAAACACACACACACACACACAACCCCTCTAGCCCCCACTCCTACAAGGCCCCTGATAATCCTGAGAGAGTAAGTACTCACTACTCACTAAATCCCCTTGGACCTGAGTATATAGGGTCAACCCCTCAAACCTCTCAAAATACACACAATCCCTCAAACACACTCCCAGACCACCTACATAGATACAGAAATAAATAAACCTGTACAAAGAAATATACCCCCAGCCCTGCTGTCCACATGGACACAGGCATATGTGAACTACCCCGATCCTCAAATGCATACATTAGGTTACTAAACACTCTGAATTCACACATGCCACAACTCAACCTGTACTATGTACACAAAACAGGCCCATGGAAACTTACTACAAACACCTTGAGCCTTCCAGGAGCTGCCCACCACCCCAGCACAGACAGCCCATACCTCATGGGCACACATTTGTATGCGGAGCTTCCCCTTTGCGGGAGCAAACAACCATCCTGAGGGGGAGCCCAGACATATACGGCAGGCAGCCTGCTCACACCGAGTCTGGACATTAGATCAGACCTGAGCTTAGGCTGCTGGCCCAAGTTCCAGCTTTGTTCTCAGGGCACCTTGAAGGTAGGCACTTAAAGAGTCGAGGCTGTGAAGTTAGTGGCCACTACTCTGGCCACTGTGTAAGTACTGAAGTGCCTGCTACCCCAACTGCCTACTGCTCACCAGTGACCTGAGGCAGAGGACTGCCCTTCCCCACTTCTGGGCTTCATAAGCAGTAAACCTGTGACTTCACACCTTTGTGTGGGTGTACTGAAATGGCACCTTCAATCAAAGGGACTCTAGGGTTTGCAAATCCTCTAAGTGGGAGTTCAGATGCTGAGGAAGTCGCCTGCTGGTCCCTGTGGGTGGCTTGTGCCTCCTTCATCAGTTCAAAGGCTGCATCTTCCCCATGTAACACCGCAGCTACACACCCCCAATGTGCTGTTCCACCAACACACAAGCACAACCCTCCATATTCCCTGGCTTCACACAAGTCCCACCCTTGTACATGCACTCTCAGCCCCAAAACACACACACACACACACACACACACAGTTACCACCACCCTGAAGACACCCTCACAGTGTGAAGAAATGGCAGAGGGGGTGAGTTTTGTGACATGGCAGGTGGCTCTGTAGGCTGGTTGAGGCAGATATGAGACACAGGTGTCTTTAGAAAGGCTTGGCCAAATCCTTCCAACTGAGACACCTCTGAAGAAACGGTCTGGCACCTCAGCTCCCGTGTGGTGGACTGAGGCTGTTTTGGGTCTGGGTCAAAGTTCAACTTTGCCTCTGCCCAATCATTTCTTCTTCTACCCCTCCCGGGTGTTCCCTAAACTCTGTCTCTGAGTCTATTTTTCAAAGAATCCAAAGTATGAGAATTTTTATTGAGGATCCTTGAACATGGTTCAAGACCCTCTTATGGCTCCTACACTCTAGTGGAGGAACAGGTAATAAAAACAGGAGGGTGCAAACACAGATTTGTGAGTTATCAAAGCAGACTATTTCTGATTAGATTTCTGGGGTGTTCCTGGAGAAGAAGCCCTGGGCTTCCTTAAATGCTCCAAGTCTTCTCGGGGCATCCCACAGGTACTTTGCTGTTTAAAGCATGGGAGAGCTGGGGAAGGACCCAGACCACTGGCCTCCCGGCTGACATTCCCTCAGTGTCCCTCCTACTGACAGCCAGAAGGGTGAGTTTGGCCAAGAAGCCAGTGGGGGTGGGGCTCTTGAGTTGTGAGTAGGGGACTTCTTTTCCCAACTTGATCCGTCCAGCTATTCCAGCAGTCAAAGCCTGTCCTCCCACCCACCCAACACATCGTCCTCTGTCTGAGCCTCCTAGGACACCCACGCCCAGGGACAGCCAGTGAAGGACCAATGAGACAAAGAGAGGAGGCAGCCTCACCATCCTCACCAGCCGTCCGTCCGCAGATTGGCAAGGACGAGGGCAGCTGGCCAAGGCTCCAGAAGTGGGTCACGCCCCCCCTCCCTCCACCGTGCACAGTGACCGGGATACCATGACATCTATAGTCAGAAAAGAGGGGCAGCTCCTGTGGGCCCAGGCTGGCTCTGGGTTACTGGGATTTCCCTAGGACTCCACGGTCTCTCTGGGGGCTGATTCTGGTGAGGTAGGAGGGGGCTATGAAGCCAGGCCATGTGGTGCCGGCCCGGGGTCTCCAGCCCCAAGTGCTGGACCTGCACCGGGATCCACACCAACCTGAGTCGACTGTCCTCACAGAGCAATGGGTGACCTGGGACACCTCCTGATCTCTGTGGGGAACCCACAAGCTACAGGAGGCACAGCACCTGCTGGAGGAGCATCGTGACCTGGAGGGGAGACAGGGACCTGGCCATTTGCACAGAATCTGCTTCACCTCCTACAAATGCCTCCTGGATTCGGACCTTGTACACCGTCCCAGCAAATGTCAAGTCTGCTTTGTTTTTCTCTAATAAACAAGCTTGGCCATGATGCAAATTTAAACATTTCATTTATCGTCCCAGTGGACCTCCCTCTGTCCTTTCCAAGACAGCATGTAAACCTTCACCCACCTTGTTTCAGTCCCCCCAGCCTGCCACATGGGCCTCACCAGGGAGGGACACAGCAGAGTGGCCACGAGGGGACATAACATCTGGACCAGTCCTTGGTGCTGCCGCCTGGGCCTGGACAGGTGATGGAGGCAGACAGCAAGGTCAGGGGCTGACCGGTGGGGCCTGTGGGAGTTGGGAGGTATAGCCCTCCCTTTCCAGAACTCTAAGCAGAGGGTCAGGCCACCTGTGGGTCCTGATGGAGCAGGGCCCCACTGGGGGAGACTCAGCCTCAGGACCTACAGGGCTGGGAGGGAATTGGAATTTAGAACCTGGAGAAGCAGTGTTGGCCAGGAGGGAAGGCAGGGCCTCCACCTTCAGCTCTTGCCCCTTATTCTGTGCTCATCTCCCTCTTGGGAGCCAGATTGGCCACTGCTGTGCCATGAGGTCTGTGTCACCATCCCAGAAGGGTCAAGGAGGACCCCGCCTGGAGGACCCCACCTGGATCCCCATTCCCCCAGCCCTGGGTGCAGACCTCAGCCAGGGGCCCCTGCAGCCCTCATGTGCTTGTGTGTGTCAGTTGTGGTGTCTTAGTAGGAGCACATTCAAAACCAAAGCAACATCCACACCTATTCACAGAGGGTCCAGCCCTGTGGGGAGGGGAGGGGACAGCAGTGTGGGCATCATTGAAATGCAAAGGCCCCGAGGCCAGCCTCTCAGGCTACAGCTGCATGGGGCCTCCTACCTCAGTGGACCAGACGCTCCTACACAGAAATCCCTCAGAGAGACAAGGGGCCCCACGCCCAATATCCTTTCGAAGTGCCCTGATTCTCCTCACAGCCCAATGCCCTCTGTACTCACTGAGGTAAGAGGGAATGCCCACCAATCCACACATTTCACGCTCCCACCGAAGCCAGAGGAAGGGCCTTCTATGTCGGTTGTGGAGCCTGTCCCCGTCACGACATGCCTTTCCTCTCTGCTCAGCCCCCAAGGAGACCCTGATGCCTGAGCATCCCCCAGCGCCCCACCAGCCCACCAGCCCATGTCAGTGAGAAAGGGAGGGCATCCTCTAGACAAGGGCTGTCTGCAGGCTCTGTCCAGAAACTCGGCTGACGCTACAGAGGGCACAGGACCAAGCAGCTGCCATCCTTAGACATTTGGGGTCCTGTGATGACGCTGCATCCTGCGGAATCCCAAAAGCGGCCTCCAGAGGAGCAGGGGTGGGGCTGGGGGTTTATGGAGGCAGTGGGCTGTCGGGAGCCATCTGGAGAACGCACATGAATGTGGAGGGGGAACGGGGACGTCACCTTGGATCCCGAAGCCCAGGACCTTCTTGCTTTTGGCGCCCCTTCCCATGGAGAAGCCCAGAGCATTTCCTAGCAAAACAGGCTTTATTTGCATTTACATACAACGCCCAAATGGGCTGAATACCCCCACCACCCCACACCTTTCCCACCACCCTCTTATCCCACCCCCCAACCGGCCACCACCAGGGGCCCCGCCCTCCCACCTCTCCCACCGCACCCTCCCTGTCCCAAGGCAGCCAGGATCAGTACTGGGATGTGGAGGACCCCGAAGCTGCCCTGGAGGGCCAGCTCCTTCCTACTGGCTGCAGTGCCACTTCTTACTCTTCCCTGAGACAAAAGGGTCCCCCCTTCTCTTCTGGGCCTGTGAGGGGCAGCCCAGCCCCAGAGACAAGGCTGGCCCCCCAGCAGCCCCGAGGCTGGCCCCTGGCAGGGGTGTCTTCTCAGCAGGCACTGGGACTGCACACAGGGCTGACTGCTGGCCTTGGCACCTGGAGGGCCAGTGGGGCAGAGGCCTGGCCTCTAGGGAGAGTGGGCCTGGGGTACTCCAGGGCAGAGGAGGTCTGAGCCTGGAGTAGGACTCTGGCATAGTCCCCAGGACGGCAGGATGTGCTGAGAGTCCAGGAAGAAGGCCGGGCTGGGGAGCTCCTCTCATCCTCATTGGGCCTGTCTGTGGGCCCCAGTGCCTCCTGACCAGCACAGGTCTCTCCTGAAGCAGTGGCAAGCCTGGGCCCCAGGCTAGGGGAAGTGCATCCCTGAGCCTGGGGGCCAGGGGGCTGCCAGCCAGCCTTCAGTGGAGGGGACTCCTGGCATCCTGGAGAGGCAGCAAAGGCTTTGGGCCTGGACATGCCGGCATCTGCTAGGCTGGGCATGTGGTGCTGACTGCAACCAGCCTCTAGTGGGCAGGCTTGGTCGCTGGCCCCTAGCTGGCAGCCGTGGCCATGCCTCTGGGTATCCTGTCCAGCCTCAGACTCAGAAGGCCTTGAGTCCTGTCGGGGTGTGCCGTAACTCGGGGGTGCCTGCACACCCTCCTCCTGCTTCAATTCCAGGAGTTGCTTCTGAGAGGGGACCATGAGGTGGCCTGAGGGGGAGGAGGTGCCATGCCAACGACAGCTGCTATGGCTCTCCTGCCAACCTCATCCTCCAGCTTGGTACCCCAGCCTGCATCCTCCCTCACCTCCCCAGCTCCCCATCCTCTCCCTGCTGTCCTCCTGCCCAGCCCCCACCCTCAGAGAGGCCCTCCCAGCCACTCCTGCCATGCAACGCAGGGGGGACAGTCAGGGAGGAATCCTGTCCTGGGGTCCCCTGCCCTGGCTCACCTGGGTTGCCCCTCTCTGGGCTCACCTGTTTCCTTCCCTTTCCCAGCTTACCTGTGCCAAGGACAGTCCTTCCTCCTGCTCCAGCTCCTCAGGAGGGCCAAGAGATCCAGCTTGGGTTCTAGGGAGAGCAACTCTTCCAGTAAGCATGGGTGCAGCACTATGTCCACCTGGCACAGAAGGA
This sequence comes from Manis javanica, assembly GCF_040802235.1. Classification (NCBI taxonomy): domain Eukaryota; kingdom Metazoa; phylum Chordata; class Mammalia; order Pholidota; family Manidae; genus Manis; species Manis javanica. Next base: position 119,285,613 of record NC_133160.1, on the reverse strand, counting down.
AGAAGCTGTGAGCATCCTTGGAGGGGATCTCCTGGGCACCCAGAGGACCCAGAGGGCAAGGGAAAAGCAGAGACCAGCCCCATCCTCCACAACAAGGGGGTGTTGGAAAGATATGGTCACAGTCCCCAACCACAGGCACACATGCAGACACACAGCATATACACACGTATATATGTGCATGCCACACACCCCACAAGAGGCACACACACAAACATATGCACACCCATACCCACACAAGTATATATACAGTTACCTATGCACACACATGCACACACAAGCATGCACACCAACAATCCACACACCCCTGGCTCACCTGCGTTATCCCTGTACAACATGCAGACACACACATTTACACACCTACATGTGCACATCTACCATCACACACACACACACACACACACACACACACACACACACACACACACACACACGGGCACAGGAATAAGAAACAAACAATTCCAGCTGCCTGGGTACCACCCAGACCTGGGTGGGAGTGCTGCTCCCCAAAATCTTGTGGCACCTGGGCCAGGGCCAGCCCACCTTGGCAAGAAAGTCTTCCTGGGCACAAAGTTCATCAAGGTAGGTCAGGAGACCTGGGTCCGGGTAGTCACACTCCTCTCCCTGTGGTGGCCTGGAGCTCTCCTCTCCACATTCTCCACTGGGCACCCCCTCAGCTGGGCTGCCAGGCCCTAGCAGCCCCTCCATGATGCCAAGGTTCTTAGTCATGGCCTCAAGGGTGTTCTCCATCGGCGCCTCAGTGTGCGGGCTCTGCTGGCATCACTGTGGCTGGGCGGTGTCTGGCTGGGCCCTGGCACCGGCCTTCTTGGGGATGCGTGCTGAGGAGGGTTAAGGAAGGAGTGTGGGTGGCCTGGCCATACCTCCCCAGCACTGAGCATGCTCAGGGAGGACCAAGCTCGAAGGCATTCCCGTGGGGGTTCAGGACAAGCTGGTCCACAGGTACCAAGGTGCAGGAGGGGACACAGGGCCTCCGAGGGCTTCATGCTGGGGAGGGAGGCCCATCCTCCTCCCAGCCTCCGGCCGCTTCCAGCATACCCTGTGGGTCTCTGATCAGGGCAGAGGGGTGTGGCCATGTCCTGAACCTGGTCCATTCCCGTCAGGACCAGGGGAGACCCCAGGCTGCTGGTGGCATTGAGGTCACTGCCCAATGCCCCCGGGGTGAGAAGGGCCATGTTGGGGACTGTGGCCTTCCAAGGCTCCCACTGCCTCTGGCCTTTGGCTCCTGGGGAACGTGGTGGCATACCTCACTTCTGGCCCCTCTCTGGGGCTGAGAGCGCCTGAGGACCAGGCATGAGGGGCTCTGGAGGAGGCAGGCCCTGTGCCACCTTCATCCACTGGATTTGCCTCGCCTCTTCGGCCTTGAACTCCATGAACCTGGGGCGAGGGAGGCAAGGCCCCTTGAGGAGGAGGCCTCTTAGGACCATGAAGGGAAGCAGCCAATGGAGGAGTCAGATGGCAAGGGCATGGGGTGTCATAGCCCTGGCCGTGGGGGCACCCGACCCCATGCACAGCCCCAGTGCCAGAGTCTGAACCCCCCCCAATGTCCTGAGACCTTCATGTCTAGACAGAAAAGGTCATGGTCCGGCCAGGTGGGGCTCTGGGGCAGGCGGACAGAGTAGCCAGCCTCCCAAAGTGGGGGGGCATGCTTCCAGAGGGGTGCAGGTCTTCATCTAGCCCTTGGGCCCGGGGTCCTGACTCACTTTCCCACCATCTCATAATAGATCCGGCATTCAGACTGGCTTGACACTGCCATTTCTGCACGCCCCACCACAGGCCCTCCTCCAGCATCATGGTGGGATTCACGTCCGAAGCACTGGGCTGTAATTCACCCACTGGGGTCAGTCACCATCTGCAGCCTGGAACCTGCGCACCCCACCTCACACCGTGGAGCCTGCATTCCCAACACGGAGGACTAAGCCCAGGAGGGGACCAGCAGGGTCTGGGCGGCATAGGCCAGCCTTCCTGGCTACTGTGGTCACCATCTGACTCCAAAAGCCTCTGTCATGGACAGCGGCTGCCCGTGACCTTGCACCACAGCTGCCCGCTGTGGCCTGGAGAGCGGGGCTCCTCCTCAAATTAGCCCTTTCCAGTTAACAACGACAGATGTCAAATTGGCGAGCACAGGCCACGCTGTCAGACACACCCTGCCTGCACAGCCCAGGGCGAGTGCTCTGCAGGGCACTGAATGCAGTGGAGTGGCCAGTCAGGAGGGGCCCAGCCAGGGCGGGGTTACCTTGCTCTGGGCTCTGAGGGAACCGCCCCCCTGCACCAGACCCCCCCACTTCTCCTGACCAGTACCCTGCACCCAGGAGGGCAGGCGGGCAGAGAGCTGTCTCCTGGGGCCTTGGGGTCCCCTGCCTTCCTGATGGGATGCCCAGGCATCATCCCCTCAGACCTGTGTTAAAAGGGGACAGAGCCCAGAGAGTGCAGCCTCCAACCCTGGGCCTGCCAGTCAGGGGCCTCACTGTGAGCCCGCAGCGAGACTGTGGTGAGCATTGCGGCCAGAGGCCGACTGGCTTACAGGGGCCACCAGCAATATCTGGCCTAAAGGATGTCACCACCAGAAGTGACCACCTCCTGACAACTAGCCCAGTCAGAGAGAGGACAACACTGCCCTCGATCCATGGCGGACACCATGGTACTTCATAGGATGACATTCACATGAGGAAGCAGGACAGTGCCTCTGCATCGGGACTCTGGGGCAGGTGCCTGCAGGCCAGGGGCTTGTAGTACTGCCAGCGCCGGTACTTTTCGTAGGTGCTGGTGAGGCTGCGGGCTTTCCCGGGTGAGGCGGTGGGCTGCGAGCAGGCCGGGCCGCTGCTCCTAGCAGCCCCAGGCAGACAAGGCCTGGCCGTCGCTGGGAGTTTGGAAGAGGGCAGCTGGGCAGCTGGCACTGCAGCTTGAGGTAGACAGTGCAGGGACCAGCCTCCATCACTAGCCTGGGTGTTCTCATCAGGAGGGGCAGGGAGGTTGGGCTTCAATGCCGAGGCCACCAAGAACTAGGGCACAAGACACACAGCACCCCCACAGAGAGCCCCAGGAGTGCTGGCCTGTCCTGCCATGAAAGGCGTGCTGGGGAAAGCCGGCAGCACTAGGGTGCTTCCTGGAGGTAACACTGGGCACAGGAGGTTCAGTGGGTGCTGCTGCTAGGGGGCCCAGTGTGGGGGGCTGGGGTGGGAGGGGCTGAGGGCTGCACAGTGAATGATGACGCAAAGGTGCCCAAGGTTCATGTCCCCTGTGGGCCCAGCACTGGAAACACTTGAAATGTCCCTCTGCACAGGAAAGGCCCCGGGGCCCTGACATAACCCATCCAGAACCACCCACAGCACACCCTTAACGTGGGCCAGGGTCCCTGCCACCACTCAGGAGCTCCATTCCCAAGAGAGGGTCAGTGGAGGAGGTCTCGTGTGCCCTGAATTCTGTTACTTGGCAACCAATGTGGCCACCGAGCCTGGAAAAGGGCTGGGAATGGAGAGCAGTGGGCACTTTGGAAAGGAATCAGCATGTGTAGATGTTCCACGGGACAGGCAACCATACTCCACGTCTACTATCATCCCTGGTTAGTGACTCGCACACAAGCAAACACCTCATCTCAAAGGTGAAATGCAAAGCTCAAGTTTGTGAGATACTGGACAGAAGGAAGTGGCTCTGTAGAACTGAGTCTCCTCACAGGGAGAAGGATTCAGGATGACTCAGGAACCCAAGCTCTATCCTGCTGGTGTCACCCGGCTGCCCTGTCCCCATTGAGCCCAACAGCCCACTGCCCAGAGGAGAGGAGCTCTGGCTGGAAGGAGGGCAGGAGGTCTGGGCTTCAGCAGTCAGGGGATGCTGTGGCCTTGCTCATGGAGAGGACATATGCCTGCAGACTTGGCCACAGATAGGGCCCCTGGACAATTTTCTGGCCCAGACCAATTCTCTCTACCTCTCCTAGTGCACTGTGGGGTCTGGTAAAGTCCAGTTCAGATCCCTTGGGACTACATCGTGGGGCCAGCCCTGTGCCTAGGAGAAGGGCTCAGGACTGGGCTTACCTGGGATCCCCCCGAGCCACCACCAGAGCCTCCTCAAATGCAGGGCCCATGGCTTGTCTCCCTTCTAGAAAGCAGCAGCGTGTTGGCGGCAGTCCCTTCTCCCTGCTCAGGGCACTTCCCTTGTGTCACCTGACCCACCTCCGAAGCCACCTCCCCAGGGCTTCTTCAGGTTTCCAGAGGCCCCCCCCACCTCCAAGGTGACATACCTTGGGCCCAGAGCTCTCTCCTCCCTTGATGGTCTAACCACTGTGCCCAGATAAGAGTCACATTTGAATCCCAGGGACTGGTGGGTAGGGGTCCCTGAAACAGTCCCATTCAGCCTTCAGGCCTTACCTCCTTCTGAAGTCATCCTCACCGGCTGAGAGCTGACCGCAGCTGCTTGGCTGTTCGACATGGAGAACCAAGTCCAGGACGGGAGAGCAGCCTCCTCCACCAACTGCTCAGGATCCCACTCAGGGAGGGCAAGTTTGAATCTAAACAGGCCTAAAATGTAGGGGGTCAGGCCATTCTGCAGTGGGGGAGGGGCAGAGGGCAGGCGTGCTTGGGGCAGGAGGGAGGGGGAGGCATTCCATGGGCACTGTGGCAGGTAGGCAAGAGCACAGGTGCTTTTCCAGCTTACAGAGCCACACCCTTGGTGGGTGCCTCTCTTGGCCGCTTACAAATTGTTTTTCGGGCTCACAGCACCAAGGTCCTAGCTGATGTTCCCACTACTTTCATTCTGTGTCCATCGACCTAGTTTGCGGCAGGGGACCCACTGCTTCCTACTGCTCATGACTGACTTCCACAGAGGCTAGGCTTTCTGAACCTATGGGAATGTGTGCTCTGATAAGCACCCAAGTACTCATGGCCATGGGCAGCCCTGCGTTTGACATGGGGATGTCTGTGCAGCTGTGGCCTCTTTGGTGCACTGTGCCCATCGTGCTTTAGGAAGCAGCCCATGCATCCCCAGGGCCTTCTGTGGAGGCCCTGCAGACCCCAGCCAGGCCCCTGTTGCTGGAGAGCTCTAGCCCAACAAAGAAAGGCCCTGCAGCCTCCACGTCCAAGACCAGAAATTCCTCCTTTGCTTTTCTTGGGACATCACACTCCTGCTAAATATGTTTTTATCTTTTCAATTATTTTAATGTACTATCTCACAGAAGTAAGACCTTTGCATGATTCACAGTCCATTGTAAACAGGGAAAGTACAGTGGCAAGTCCTCCTCCTGCCTCTTTCCCAGCAGCCCAGATCTCTGTCCACCAGGACCCAGTGTTATCTGATTGTTCAGATCTTCTCAGACATGTACTATGTGGCCAAAGGCAAATGCAATCTCTTCTTATTTTTTCTTTCCTTCCGTTTACTCTTCTGGTGAAAATTCATTTATTTTCTGATATATTTGTAGATATTTTCAGCCTTGCAAGCAAGTCACAGTGAGCTTTATTTAACAGGACTTCTGCTGGGGATTGAAACAAGAACAACTTGCAGACATCTCCCGGGACTTGGGTTTTTATCATGGGAAACCTTAGATGATTTTCACCAAGTAACTTTATATTCACAGGGATGATGAAGCAAATATGGTACTGAGACACTCACGAAAGGCAGGCTTCCCACTTGCTTCCTCCACCAATTGTGGACAAGATTCTCCCTCATGGCTTAGATGTAGGATTTGCTTATTCTTCGCAGAACCACCGACTGGAAAACTGGGTTGTGGAAAAATGATCTCATCCCAACTCCACACCCCGTTTTGTATGACTCCATCAAAAAGCCTAGGCTCCAGAAGCAGATAGAATTGTTAGCCCAAATGTGTTTGAAAACACCAGCCATGCAAGGGGGAGATGACGGTCCTCTGCCCTCTGATTTCTGACCATTCCTGCAGGAAGGCCAGGGGCAGGTGTCTTTTGAGCAAACAAAAATCTCCAGACGTGGGTCTCAGGCCTTAGTGGACAGAGGATCTTCCTCCCAGTCAGGGAAGAGCAGCAGAATGGGGAGATCACGTGTGCACATAAGGTTTTAGTGCGGTAGGTGAGGCTGCAGAGTTGAGACCTGGTACCCACATTGCAACAGGCCTGACAGGTGTTTGGAGCCTCTTCGAATGCATTACAAGCTCAAGTCCCAAAGTGGCTTCTGCTGCCTGTTTTTTTCATTGCCAGCTCAAATTCTGCAAAATTCCCTCCGGAAGAAGAGGGGAGTTAAGCTCTTTCTACATTGCCTGTTATGCAACTTCAGTTGGCCCCTTGGCCAGTGTGGATCCAGGTCAGAGTGCCATGCTCAAAGAGCAGGGTGTGCCCGCCACCCTCCACCCGGAGGCATGCTCACGGGGAAACCTGCATGCACTCAGTAGGTGCCATGAAGGGGACGCAGCAGGCCCGTGGAAGACCCCTGAGTGTTTCCTGGGTGGGTCTAGGTCTCTGAGCCAGGAGTGTTCTCAGAGAGTTATTTTTTTATTTTAGATACTAGTCCATTGTGAGATACATGTTTTGCAAATATTTGCTCCCAGCCTGTAACTTGTCTTTCCATCTTGTTAAGGAGATCACTGGCAGAGCAAATGTTTTTAATATCGATGAGGTCTGGAGGGAAGCTGCAGCCCGTCTCTCAGAGGGCAGCCGCTGAACTCGGGGGCGGGGCTTGAACCTAGGGAAGCAGCCCGCTGCCCCTAAGGCCTGTGAGACAGGATGGCTGTGAGGTAGCCACACCGCGGTGCGTGGGCCGCCTGGCGCAGGATGCAGGCTGGGGGAGCCCAGTCCACAGGCCGCAGAAAGCAGGCCCGGCTCCGAGGTCCTGGGAACCTGAAGCCGGATCCTTCCCGCCGCGAATTCCCATTTCGCCTCGCGCGTCGCGCGCATGCGCGTCACACGCCCAGGGAGAGGGCTCCTGGCGGGCTGACCAGCCGCTCCAACGGCTCACTGGGTCCGTTAGGGCAGACCGCTGAGCGGCGCCCAAGCGCGGGGCGGGGCCAACTGCCAAGCGGCTGGTCCGCCTGGCGCATGAGGGGGCGTGGCCCCTGCGGCCTCGCTGCCTGGGCGCGGGTGGCGGCTGCCTGGGGGCGGGCACGCGCTGGGGGTTGCGGCCGTTCAGCAATTCGGGGGCTCTCCGAGCGGAGCTGCGGCGGCCCTAGCTGATGACTCAGAAATAAAAAGGGTCTTAGGACATAACTATGAACAATTATGTGCAAACAAATTGGATGACCTAGAAGAAACTGATAAATTCTTAGAAACATAATCCATCAAAACTGAATCAAGCTGAAAGTCTGAACACACCAAGAATAAATGAGAGTGAATCAATTTTTAAAAACCTCCCCAAACAGCAAAGTTCAAGGTGATATGGCTTCACTGGTGACCTCTACCAAACACTTAAAGAGAAATTAATATAGTTCTTAAATGGTTCCAAAAAATTGGATAGGAGGGAGCACTTACAAACTCATTTAGGTGACCAGCATTACCTGATACTGAAGCTAGACAGGATAATAGAATAAAATAAAATTACAGGGCAATATCCCTGATAAATAAACATAGATGGAAAAGTCCTCAACAAAATTTTAGCGAATCAAATTCAACACCACATTAAAAGGATGATACACAATGATCAAGTAAGATTTATTCTTGGGATATAAGGACAGTTCAACATACCCAAATGAATGTGACATACTGAATTAACAAAGGGAAGGAATAAAATAATCTATCTCAATCAATGCAGAAGTGGGACTTGAGAAAATTCATCACCCTTTCATGACACAAACTCTCAACAAATTGGGTATAAAAGGAATGTACTTCAACACAATAAAGGCATATATGAAAAACCCACAACAAACATACTCATTGATGAAAAATTGAAATCTTTTCTTCTAACATTAGGCAGAAAGCAAAAGTGTCCACCCTCACTGTTTCTTTTCAATAGCACTGAAAGGCCCAGTCAGGGGAATTAGGGGAGAAAAAGAAATAAAAGTCATCCAAATCAGAAAATAAGTAAAACTATCTCTCCTCATACATGTCATGATCATACATGCAGAAAACCCTAAAGTGTCAACAGCAAAAACTCTTAGAACTCATAAACCAATTTGGCAAACTTGCAGGATACAAAATCAACATATAGAAACCAGTCATGTGTCTAAACAAAAGCACCAAATTACTCAAAAAGGAAATAAAAAAAGATTCCATGCTCAATTTCAATATGAAGAATTAAATATTTAGGAATAAGTTTAACTGAAGAGGTGTAAAACCTATATGCTGAAAATTATGAATATTGATGAGGGAAATTAAAGGCACTGGCAGTATGGAAAGACATTCCATATTCACAGATTGGAGGACGTTTGTTAAAATGCCCATACTACCTGAAGTTATCTACAGATTATTGCAATCCCCATTGAAAATCCCAATGGCATTCTTTACTGAGATAGAAAAAAAAACACAAAAATTCATATGGATCCACAAAAGATGGTAAATACCCAAAACAATTTTGAATAAGACCAAAGCTGGAGGCATCATGCTTCCTAATCTCAAAATGTATTACAAAGATAACATAATCAAAACAGTATAGTACTGGCATATAAAAAGATATATAGACCAAAGGAACTCAGAGCTCAGAAATAAATATGCGCTTCTATAGCCTGATCTTCAAGAAGAATGCTAAGAGCTCACAATGGGGAAAGGAAATTCTTATCAATAAATGGTGATGGGAAAACTGGGTATCTACATGCATAAGACTGAAATTGGTCCCTTAGCTAATTTCATATATGAAACTCAATGGTAAATGATAAAAGACTTACACATAAGACCAGAAACCATAAAACCGTTGGATGAAAATATCAGCACAAAACTTCTGGACTTTGGTCTGGGCACTGATTTTTGGATCAGACACCAAAAGCAAAGGCAACAAAAGTAAAAACACAAGTGGATTTGCATCAAACTACAAGGCTTCTGCACAGCCAAAGAAAGAATCAAAGAAAACAAAGAGAGCAATGTATGTAATGGGAGAAAATATATATTCGAATCATATACCTAATAAGGCATTAACATCCAAAATACATAAGGAACTCCTTCAACTTGAAAGAATAACATTTAACTTCAATAACTCAATTTTTTAACCATGGGCAAAGGACTTGAATAGACATTTCTCTAAGAAATACCAATGGCCAACAGATACATGAAAGGGTGCTCAACATCACTGTCAGGAACATGCAGATTGAAACCACAACGAGGCATCACCTCATACCAATTGGAGGAGTTGGAATATTTGGCACCATTCATTCCGCGGCTGGGATGAATGTTGTGCCTTGACGGGCTTGCACGGAGTGCCCCAATCAGGGTGACACTTGGTTTGTTAGATGGGTTAACCAATCAGATTGATAAATTCTGGCATATACAAAGTGCTTGGTCGCAACTACTCATTCTGAACATCAGCTTCATCACCTTCAAAGGGGAACTAACTAATATTGTATCCATCTAGTGGGCTTTTATGAATTTGGCGAGCATGACTGCGGGTAAAATTGTAACATTTCCAGAATATCTCGCCTGGCTTTGGTGCATTTGCATATCCTCAGGGGTGGAGAGAAGTTTATCTCCATGTCAATGGGTAATTACCTGGGCAACCGAAGGTAATTACCCTACTTAATCTATTCTTCCCAAGTCTTTCCCAACTCAAGTTTTTTGTACCACTATTTTCTCACTTGCTCAGGCCAAAAATCTAGGGAACTTTAACTTGTTATTGTCTCTGTCTGTGAGTCCTGTTAGCTCTACTTTCAAGAGATCTCGAATCTGATCACTTCTATTTCAGTCAGTATAATCTCAGAACAAACCATCATTTTTCATCTTAACTACTTCAATGGCCTCCTTACCTGTCTCTATTTCTACTATTGTCCTTTCCCTTCAGTTTATTCTCTAGGTAACAGCCTAAATCTTTTAGAATGTTGTCAGACATTACTCCCTGACTTAGAATTAATCTTCAGTGAATTTCCTTTACTCTTAGAATAAAATACAAGCACCTTAAGGTGCTTAATAGGGCCTATGTGCTCTGTCTCCCAATTACTTCTCCAAACCCACCATCTAGCTTACCTTCAGCCACACTTGCCTATCTTGCTGTTCCTCAAAAAGCAAGCTTATTATTACTTTAGAGCTTTTATACTTTCCTTCTGCTTGGAATGTTCTTCCTTCAGCTCTCTGAAAAGCTGACTCCTATCATTTAAACTTCTATCAAAATATTGCCTTACAAATATTTTTACACAGACCATTCCTAATAACCCTATCAGTGAAATGGCTCCTCCTCTTCTGAGATCACTTCCTAACTCGTTGACCTGCTGTATTTTCTTCAAATCATTAGTCATTAACCGTTTATTGTTGGCCCTCCCCTACAGAACGTATGATTCATTAAGGATTCACTACTATATTCCACATACCTTAAACTGTACCTAGCATTTAATAATAATAAGAGCAAACCCTGCACCACATAGTTTTACGTGCTTTAGATATACTAACTCAGTTAACTCTTACAACAACTTCATGAGACAGGCATTACTACCATCTCTAATGAACAGAAGAAAAAAAAACTGAGGTTGAGAGAAGTAACTTAAAATAACCTGCCCAAACTCATAGCCCAGGTAAATGGCAGAATCTGACCCTAAGCAGCTTACCTTTTGACTACCGTGTATAATGCCTATTGTCACTGTAAGTATAATGAAAGCACTCAAAAAATATGTTGAATGAATTTTTAAAATCTTTTTGAAAAGTTAAACATACTAGTGTGACAAGATACAGTGACATATCATTTACTGCAGCTCATCCCAATTTTTTACAGCATAGCAAAGAAAAATGATAATAGGATAAACTGATGGAAAGGCACCAAAACTCTGAAGGCAGTGTCACTTCTGGCTCCACAGCCAAGCGCTTGGATTCCAGCAGCCAGTGATAGGATAAGATTGCATACCAAAATCCACAAGATATTTATAGCAAGAAGAGGAAACCCCTTCATTTTATAAATAAAAACTGAAGCCTAGTAATAGGTAGCTTCGGATTTCCTGTCAGAGATAACATTTTAAGATGTTATAAGTTTAAGAAGTAATTTTGGGCGTCTACTACATGTCATGCACTGTCAAGGATATAATTGAATCATGATTTTTAGAACTATGAATTGCAGTCACCCAGTTTTCTCCCTTCGCTTTATGGGTTAAGCAAAGGAACTTGGGTCTGTTTAAGTGACTCAGGATCACAGTTGGTCCCTGTGAGGTTAAGTGTTAGTGCACATGTCTAAGGACTTACCATAATTTTCTTTCTATTGCCTCCCCTTTTTCCTTTCTTAGAAAAGAACATGAACTAGTTGGACTCAGTTACTCTAGGATGTGTCTTGCATTCTAAATAACAGCATATTTTGAAGAAATGTCCATAAGATTATGTAAAATTGTCTATATCATTTTCTTTGATGTATATTTTTAATAAATTAGAATTTCTTCCTCTCTAGTAGACAGCGGTTCCAGGCAAAACTACATTCTCTTTTATGCCTTTCCATTCTCTTTGCAAAATTGCACATCTCCAAATACATAGAAACTTCATACTGCTCACCCATGCTATCATTCAGTTTTCTCAATCCAGTTGTGTACTTTTTTTACATAACCATTAAAGTGAACTGGGTCTATGTCCCATTCTTTCAAGGTTCTGCTCTACCAGTAGGCTTATCCCTTGTCTTTTTTAATTTATTACAAAGTTAATAAATATAATTATCATTGGCCCACCCCACCGGTAATGCCAATTTATCTGGTTCTCTCCCTCTAATTTCCTTTCCCTATTTTTTTCCTTCCTAAATATTTATTGAATGCCTTTTAAACATATGAACCTAATGACTGAATGATCAGGTGATAAGACACAGTGATCCCTAATTTCATCAGTTTCACTGTGGGAAGCCAAAAAGGGGAAAGTAAATGGAAGAAATAGTATCAGAATATAAATATGATGAAAATAAAAAAGGATAAGGAAATGGAAAGAGACTTTGGGAGAAAGAGGTTGACAATTTTAGGTGGAGTAGTAGTTAAGGATGGCTTCTTTGAGGATGTGACAAACCTAAATGATGTGAACCTTGTGAATATCTAGCAGAAGAGCATTCTAGAAAGAAAAATAAGTATAAACTTCTTCTGTTTTTTAGTATTTGTCACATTCTGGTATATATTTACTTACAATTTACCTCTCTAACTTCATAGGAGACTGGGCTTTTCCCAGAGAAAGAGATTCAAGGTGTGAGGGGGAATTTTGATGTGAGACAGATTGTTGCTGGCTTTGAAAAGGGAAGGGGAAATGTAGAAACAAATGGGAATGGCCTCTATGAACTGAGAATGGCTTCTAGGAGCTGAGAATGGCTTGTAGCTAACAGCCAACAAGTAAATGGGGATCTTGGCCTACAGCCTCAAGGAACTAAATTTGGGCAACAACCTATGTGAACTTGGAAGAAGACCTGAAACTCCAGATCAGAAAACAGCCATCCGATACCTTGATTTCAACCTTGTAGGGCTGCAGGTGGAGAATCCAGCTGTTCTGTGTCCCCAGTGTTCACCTGCAAAACTGTAATGATAAATTTGTTTTAAGCCACAGCGTTTATGGTCATTTGTTTTACAGCGATAGAAGATGAATACATTGAATCTCATCTAAGACCTACATTTCTTCATATTTTAACATTTTGAAATTGGAATGTAGTTTTTCTTTTTTATAAATATAGAAAATGATGGTGCTCTTAAAATTTAGGTCATCCTAATTTGGTGAAATGTAGTAGGAATTATTTCAAACACAACAGATTCCCAGATTTAACCAATTTTCAGTTATTGTGACATTTGCAAAAAGAGAAAGAAAATTGAAATATTACTAGACTTTTCACAGTGAAGCTTTTTTTTACCAGAATAAAGTGGAACAACATATTTGCATATGCAAAGGAAAAAGTATGGGCAAAGAATTTTATATACAGTAAAACCAACTCTGATGTACAAAAGGCAAAACTTAACAATGCTTGATGTAATATCAGTATTTGATGAGATGATTAGTCTCTTGAGCTCTTCCTGAAGAATTATGAGGGAATGAGCATCAGGCAAAGTGATTAGAGAAACATTGACCTAAGGATTGACTCAGTTTCTTTAAAGAAAATCATAATCTGTTGTGTGTATTAGCTTCTGTGTTCCTTCTAGTTTATCACTAATTCTTCTGAGTTCTGTAACCGTTTTTCTGAAATTTTCTGAAGTTTTCCCAGATTTGTTGATGTTTAATTGACAAGTAAAATTGTAAGAGGTTTTAAGTGTACAAGGTGGTGATTTGATACACATATACTATTTTAAAAGATTCCCCAACTGGATTTATTGAGGTTTTCTAATTTTGAATCATGTTATTCTTTAATACCTTGTATTATTTCCTTCATGTTTAACCAGTTTAAAAATAGTAACAATTTTGATTTGTTTTATAATACATCTTTCAGGCATGCTTTCATTATCTGTAATGATGATGTTACACTCCTTTTTTAAAAAAAATAATCTTGTATAGTTTTGGAACTTGATACTTCTCTGTTGTTCATTTTTATGCCAAATAGTGTTCCTGAATGTTTAGTATGAGGCAAGCTTCCTAAGTTCAACAGGTCTAAATCCATGGGTAACAAAACTGTCAAGAAAGTCAGGTTTCTAGCTTATTGCAAGAAGGGAATCTACATTCCAGAAGAACCATGGAGTGCTTCACTAAAGGAAAAGACAGGTTTATTACAGTAATCTGGGAAGTTTGGAGTTTAGGAGGAATGAAATTGAAGTAGTCTTTTAATAGTTCAAAAGAAAGCACGACAGTGTGTAAAGGAGTCTGTGTTAGGTCTGGACTGCCCCATGGACCCAGTGTGCTGTTTTCTTGGAAAGTAGAATTAAAATAGATGTGGTATGTGTCCACAAACCCCTTTTCTGAAGTTCTGTCCCTGGGTAACACAGAAGAAGTTACTCTGTTTCAACTGACTTAGATAATCTAGCCAAGAGTGGGATATTTCAATACTAATGAAAGGATACCAAAGAGCAAAGTTTTTTACAATCAATGATTTTGGAGAAAAGCATTTTCTGAGAGTAAAAAAAAACAAAACAGTAGTAACTAGAAGGGTGGGGTGTTGTGGCATTTTACACATGTTCTTTGGAGAAATGTATTTTCTATTAACTTCACAGGTGGCTTTAGCTGTTTCTATTATCAATACCTGATGAATCACAAAGCATGTTTTTAGTTTCTTAGTCCAAGTTCATTTTTCCTTTCTTTCAGGTTTCAGGAAAATTTTTCTAACTCCAGGGAACTCTCTTTCTTGTTGCTTTTATGTAGTGTTCAAAAATATGGTGGTTTGATTTCTGTGATTTCCTGGCTGTCTTCCCTTCTCTACTTTGATTTGTCAAAGATCCACTGTCTCTTGCCTTCATTTCTGTTGTCCCTTTGCTGCATGTATGTATATATGAATGTATAATTACATTCTAAAGGCATAGCACAATAATTTTATTTTAAAATCTTTATTTTGGAATAATTTTAGATTTATGGAAAATTTGCAAAGATAAGACATAAAATTTCTGTGTACACTTCACCCAGCTTCCCCGAATGATAACGTCTTACATACCCATGGTACATTTGTCAAAACTAATAAACTAATAGTGGTTCTATACTATTAAGTACGTTAGAGTAGGTAGATAGCCAGACAGGAGCAGGGAAGGAAAATGGGAAATGTCTGACTGGTTGTTTATATTCTAAACATTCTGTGTAAGCTGTTCTCACTGGGGAGTGAGGGTATAGATAACAGATCAGTCAAAACTGGCTGGTTCCAACATGGAGATATTGACCGAAACTTGACCCCAAAATACATTATCCACTCATTAACATAGCAAAAACCACACCCTTCTGTCATTAACATAGTAAAAATCACACCTCCTCACCCATGACAGTTCCAATGAGAACTAAATATAGCCAAAAACTCCCCTACACAATGTGGCAGTGGAACAGGCCCAAACTCCCAGAAGACCCTTCCTTTTTCCCTTTGAAATCTATCCTTACTTGATAAGGGCACATCACCCTTTACATAAAAAGGCTTCCTGTTGTCTCCTGGGCACTACTCTCTCTGGGTCTGCCCAAGCCAACTTTCAGGTATGTACTTTTGCTTTTCCCTATGCTCTTATTTTCCAAATAAACTCCTAAAGCTCAACTGCTTTTCATTCTGTTCTTGAACTCTTTCTCGTGATGAGACCAAGACCTGTCTCTGGTAACAACTACAAACTTTTTTTCGATTTCACCAGTTTTTCACATTCTTTTTTTGTTCTGGTTCCAATCTAAGATACCACAATGCATTTAGAATTGCCCCATCTTGATCATTATATAGATGTATATTGTAATGAATATTTTCCTGAAAACTTATGGGCAAAACGGGTTTCTGTTAATCAAATAGTTCACATCATGCATTATGAAGGTAACATCTATGTTGCATTTTATAATTACAGAACCTATTTATATTCATTTTTTTCACTTCATACTCCTAAGCTAATAAGTATTAGCACAGGAAAAATACTTAGCAGTCATGTAAATATACAACCCCATTGTTTTACAGAGGATGATTCAAAGAGGTTAAATGTCTTGGATAAATTCACATCACTGTAGGTGCAGAGCCAGGATTAGAACCCAGTTTTATTCCTTGTGAGTATTTTTCTAATATGTTATGCCCAGAACCTAAGAACTGAAATACCTGTTTCTTGACTATCAAAAAATAGGAAGTACTGAATCTTGAGGTCCAGCTGTTATGAACATAGTTGGAAAGCAGCCAATCTCCTGAGTTTTGAGGCAGGCTTCTTTACCCATAGGCGTTGCAGCAACATTTGAACTGGCTTGCAGTTCAGTTTAGAAGATTCTTCCATTTAGAAGAACCCAGAGGGAAATCCTTTGGAAGGAAATAAACCTTTTCAAAATGTGAATAATTACCTTCTTAAATGGTCTATGAATTAGGATATGTACACATCGCCTTTTCCTGAAACACTTTTTAAAAATTGCCTATAGAGCAATAAAGAAACAAATCATCATACATCAATTGAAATATAATTTTCCAACAATATAATTTATTGTTTGATTAAACTTCTTATGCAACAGTGACTGGAGATACAGTAAGTCATGCTCCTAAATTTAATCTTGTGATAATGTTGATAGAAAACAGATGACAAACCTAAAAACCCCTAAGTGGGGCTTCAAACCCTTGTGGCTTTCTAGGAAATATACTGTAAATTCATCAGGATCTCTGTCCTTGCTGACAGAATCACAATTTTGTTCATCTTTAGGGCTGCCATGAGCTTCATTGGATCCTAGATTTCTTACTAACCCTAGTTACTGAATTATGTTTCTTCTAAAAGAGTCACAATCCCAATCATCTTGCAGCTGATTGGTTTGAGTATTGGCATGTTTCACAATTCTGGATAATAACAAGTGAATAGTAGTCTTATGAATGGGTTACTGAAGAAGATGCTCAGGCACATCAAGGAAACAATCTCTTTTGTGTCTTTGGACTTGGTCTGTGAGGAGGTGACCTTTGCAAAGATCATAGGTTCTACCTGACCGTATATCAGGATAGACCTGAGATAAAAAACTGAGATCATGAATATGCCAAAATCCTAAATTCACTGGAGCTCTGAGTCAAATAACCTCTGGACTGTTATGTGGAATAGTGTTTTTTATTAAGCCATGTTTAATTCTATTTCCCATTCTTGTAGCTTTAAGTATCCTAACTGATGAAGGCAATATTCTTCTCCATTACCTAATAGAAACATTAGGTAAGAAACTGTCTTGCCAATGGATTTCAGCCTCTGGCAAATTCACTATGGATTCGGTGTGACCAAAGAAATGACAGTAGAATGTTCTTGGGGTGAAAGGGTTATACCCACCTTTATTTCCACAGTGGCAGGTTAATCACTAGAATCTCATCCACTCAGAGCGAGTTTGCATTCAGCAAGCTGGTGTATGCCTCCGGGCCTCTCTGCCCACACACCGGTCCTCTGGGCCTCTGTCCTCAGTGCTGCCATCACTCCAGCCTCTGCTCTGCTTTCCTGCAGCCTTGTAGCAGTGCCACTGTGTCGCCCAGAGCACTGGGTGTAGCTCTTTAAATAGAGTCAATAGCAACATATTGCCCACATGTGTGTAGTGAGCAAGCCAACCAGGGCCAGGTGAGAATCCTGGTCACAGGAACTTTCATTTTATCCACATTCTACCCCTCCAGGATTCTCTCCTCTCAATCTATGTGCCCTTAGTCCTCTGCAATGGTCCCTGGGCAAGAAAACTGGAGCATTGTAACCAAATTCCATAATAATAAGAGAGGCTATGACAATATACAAATAACAAAAATTATAACAAATTACAATACCCTCAAGCCTGAGGAGGTCCATTGCCACCAAGTGGTCATCCTGGCTGTACTCAAAGTGAATTAACCAAAAGGACCATGGGTGGACCTTATAATACCCACCTTCTCCAGCTTCCCCAGCAAAAAGTATTGCAGACACACAGGCCAATCTTGTTGCTTAATCGCTGCCTTCTGCTTCATCCTCAGCAGCCAGAAGAACCACTGCTCTGGTCTCAATTGCCACAGCTCCAGTTCAGTTTCTTTCTGTCTGCTCCTACCTTTTCAAACCAACCCAGATCTGGGTCCTTGCAACCTTCACAGGGCCCTTTAAATTCTTCCTTCAAGAAGCAGGCCATATTTCCTTTTGTGCTTGAGCCTGAGGATAGAAGCAGAGCATGGAATGCTCCACAACCTGAGGAGGGGGCTGCACCTCTCCTGAAAGAACCCGCGGTTGCCCAGTCCTTCTGGCTTTCCACTAGATTTCAATCAGATGGGGTCTCAACCAAGGAGGGGCTAATGCCTCCGGCACTGGCAGGGCCTCCACCCCCACCTGTTCGTCAAACTTCGCTCCTCCATTTCTGGGGCTGATGGCTCCTCTACATCTTTCTCTTGCCCCATGGCATCTGGCAACCTGCGTGCTGCTCTTTCTTGGGCCTCTTCCTTCATCTGCCCTCCGGCACCATGCAGCCTCCACTCCCACACTGCTTCTTCTTGTGCTGCTTCCTCTCATGCCACAGCACTTCATAGTGATGTCATATCAGTCATCTTTTTCTTGGGGTGAACCCCAGTCCTCTACCCCTTCACAGTAACACATGTCCACAGGGGACACTCAAATGTCTCCCTGTCCATAGGTGCAGCCTGCTGAAACACTCCTTTCATGAGGGCAATCTGTTCTTTTTCCTTGGTGACCAGTGAATCCTGCCGACTATGCCAATTGTCTTGCCAATGGGTTTTAGCCATGGGCAAGTTCACTATGGATTCAGTGTCACCAAAGAAATGACAGTAGAATGTTCTTGGGCTGAAAGGGTTATACCCAACTTTACTTCCATGGTGGCAGGTTAATTACTTGAATCCCATCCACTCAGAGCGAGTTTGCACACAGCAAGCTGGTCTCTGCCTCTGGGCCTCTCTGCCCACACAACTATCCTTTGGGCCTCTGTCCTTGGTGCTGCCACCACTCCAGCCTCTGTTCTGCTTTCCTGCAGCCTTGAAGCCATGCCACCATGTCACCAAGAGCACTGGGCATAGCTCTTTATATAGAGTTGATAGCAACATACTGCCCATATGTGTGTAGTCAGCAAGCCAACCAGGGCCAGGTGAGAATCCTGACCACAGGAACTTTAATTTTATCCACACAAACATATTATTTCTGTACATACAGAGATATCACAAATAATTTTGCAGAAATTTACATATTTCATTTATCTTAGCAAATATATATGAGCATATATAAGATATATATTATACACATACACATACATACATATAACTGTAGTGCAGGTCTTTCTATGCCATTCTTTAGGGCATCTCTGTGTGTAAAGAAATAATATAAGACAGAGAGAGTGTACAGTTTGAATATTGGTGAACATTATGGTAAGTCAAGAACAGAGAAATCACCATTAGTTTTGATAGTAGGCCGATCTTCAGTGACTTTCACAAGAGTTTCAGTAGATTTTATATTCAGATTAATAGGTGTTGAGGATTAAAAGGGAAGTCAGGAAGAAGAATAATCTGGTGTGGACAACTCTTGAGTTTTCTGTGAAGAATAGAGAAATGTATTTTGTGGGAGGTGGAGCTGAAATTGAATATACAGTTGAGGACTTTTTTTAAATGTGAGATAATAAAGGCTTTTTATATGCCAATGGAATTATTTAGTAAAAAGGGGAGGTTAATGATATAGAAGTGAGAGAGGATAATCTGAAGAACTTAATGTCCTTGAGCTGATTTCTGTCAGTGTCTTACCTGAGGGGGATTGCCCTCAGGTAAATTCACTCTGGATTTGGTGAGACCAAGTAACAACATTAGGGGTAAAAGGGTTTATACCAATTTTTATTCTCACAGTGGCAGATCGAGTGCTGGAATTACGTCTGCCTCTGGGATGTTCACAATCTGTCTCAGTCTCTGACTCCAGGTAGAGCACTGGGCGGAGCTCTTTATATAGTAATACTGACAATAATGACTCATTGCCAATGGGTGTGTAAGTATTAGCCTACATCAAGTTGTTTAGGGTCAGGTGAGGATCCTGGCCATAGGAACTTTCATTTTCCCTACAGTCAGTTTCTGCATTTTTATTTCTTTAGGATTTATTTTCTATTGAATTTGAGAATTCCATTCTGATGGCAGTTGTATTTTTTAATTAGGTGGTCATAGGATTATTACCCACAAGGGACTTGGGAAGACTTTGTGGAGCTAGTTCCAGGAGCTGCATCTACTGGGGCAAGCAGTTCTAGAGGAGCCATAGAAAATGGAACCTAGAAAGTAGAACATTGATAAATAATGGGAATTTCAGGAGAGTGACTAGTAATGGGGAAAGAGATGGATGAGAGTACTTGCAAGATGCATCCTATCAGGTAGGTTAGAGCATAATTAGAAACCTACAAAATCAGGCAGCATTAGAGATTTTGGTACCCTGACTGGTAGCGATGCCTAAAATCAGATGGCATGTCCTCCTTCCCAGTTGAAATCAGTTTAGGAATGGACTTCAGTCCCAAGAGTGATGGAGAGGCAAGGATAAACTGGTGAGAAAGGGAGGCCTGCCCAGTTAGAGTACAGTGTAGGCCCTGGAAAAGGACAAAGTCTTACTGAGGCTTCAGGAATGTCGAGAAAGAACAGGGAGCTTGAGGTTGAAACAATATGACAATGTACCCCCCTCCAGGACCCAGTGATACAGAATAGCTTGCTTACCATAATCACAGTAGCCACATTAGTTTACAATAGAAATAGGTTAAAACATAACTAGCATTCTGGCTGAACCTATAGGAAACTCCCACCGCAACAAGAATAAAACCCTGGACCCTGAGACCCCAAGTGGCAGCTGTGCCCCTCCCTGCACCTGTTGGGAGTTCCATACTTTCTCTTATCCTGAGTAGAACTTTCTCTGTAAATCCTACCTTTCTTGTTCATGAAGTTCACTCTTTGACTCTGTGAACAAGAACCCCAGCATCAATGGAACCACATTCTACCAAGTCTAGATTTGAGAGACCACAAAGATAGTGAATTCGGCAAGAAACTAAGATGCTAATCATTTTACTGGGACCAATGTATAAGTTTGGAAAATGGAAAGCAGTCTTAGAAATAATGCAGGGGCTCAGTTCCTATCAGAGGGATTCCTGTTTTCTGTTAAAAACAAAAATGTTTTTACATTTTGAGAGCTCTCTATGATATGTAATTGGGTATAAAAGAAATATCTTGTTAGAATTTTTCTAAATTGTTTCTAATTCTAAAGTGTTTTTTCCCCTAAATTATTTTGGCTGCATACTCACTGATTATATCTTAATATGACAATGTCTGATAATATAATATTATACACAGTTTTAAAAGGTTTCTTTCAATTTCACAATTCTTTGTTGGTAATGACATCCTAACATGCAACCAGATACACTGAGATACATGAAACAGGTGTACTCAATGTTGTTAGTATTGCATATGGTTTTGTGTCCTATAGCACAGGAATTTTGATAAACTATTTCCAGTCAAAAAGAAAAGTGGGAAAGTTTATATTTGTGTATGCTTCATTGTTGGTATATTTCTGAGAAGAGAGAATTTCTATTTTGACTAGGATTTGATGTGGACCAAATGTTTTCCTTACACTTTTACCTGCTAAGTAATTCATTTACTATTATTGTGTAATGAATTACCACAAACAGAGTGACTTAAAACAACACACATTTAATATCTTACAGCTTCAGCGGGTGCAGATTGGGCCCTCTGCTGAGTCTGACCAGGCTATAATCAAGATGTTGGCCAGGCTGGGCTTTCATCTGGAGGCTTGACTAAGGAAAAATCCAATTTCAAGCTTTTTAGGTTGTTTGCAGACTTTATTTCCTTACATCTTTATGACTGAAGGCCCTAGCTTCTTACTGGCTGTCTTTAGGAGGCTACCTTTAGTTCATAGAGGCTTCCCACAATTCCTCTGCAAAGGTAATTCACAGCATAGCTGTTTGCCTCCTCAAGGGAAACATGAGAATTTCTGGGTCCCATTAGCTAAGATGGAGTCTTATACCATGAGATTGAGGAAGTAACATCCCATCACCTTTGCCTTATAAGGTAACCTAATCAAGGGAGTCACCCCATTAAGTTTGCTAGAGGTAAGACATGATTAGAAGCAAATCACAGATTCTATCTGCCCTCAGAGAAGGGATTACACAAAGGTGGGAATTATTGAAAATCACTTTAAGGTGTTGTAACCCCAGGGGAAAATGTATTCCCAGCCTGAGGCAAATAAACCTTTGAAGCCAAAATCAGTCAAAGGGAAAAATAAAGTGGGAGAAAGTGGTTTATTGCTGCAAGAAATCATCTACTCCCACTAGCCTGTGTCTCTCCCCAGCCTGGCTGGGAAGAAGCCAAAAAATACTCTGTCCCAGTGCCCATTTGCTCTTTCCCCACCCCTTGTAAGCACCTACTGATATAGAGATGGACTACTTCTCTCCATCCCTTGTAAACACCTATTGATATGTGTGGGTAAAATTGCAATATTTCCAGAATCTCTCTCCTGGCTTTAGTGTATCTCCATATCAACAGATGTTGAGAGAGAGAGAGAGAGAGAGAGAGAGAGAGAGAGAGAGAGAGAGAGAGAGAGAGAGAGAGAGAGAGAGAGAGAGAGAGAGAGAGATGAGTTTTAAACTTTATTTCTCTCTCTGACTGATTTTGGTTTCAAAGGTATTTTGCCCCAGGATTTCCTCTCCCTGGAGTTACAATATGGAAATGGACTAAAGCCAGTTTTACTTACAGGTGTACATGCTAAGGACTGGAAGAAATTTTTTGTAGACAAGCTTATGTACATTTTGTACCCTACTTCCCTTCCACTACCAACATAGTTCTGGTGGCAGATACCTAGCCATATCCATATCAAGATATGACCTCTGGCCTTACACTTTCCTGTTACTGTTATGGAAAAACATGAAAAACCTGGACTGGATTGATGATGGAAGAACCAAGCGGCACTCAGAGGTGTTGGAGTGTTGAGGTTTTGTTTTTACACTGGCGGGCTCAGAGGGGAGTAATCTCCCAAGGTCTGAGCCCTGAACCAAAAGCAAGGGGAGCAATATAAACTTTTCTGCTTCCGTATCTGCAACATTTCTACATGCACAGCAAGCAACGGGGAGTGAGTTTAGGGAGTGAGTGCCTGGCAGAGATGGAAGTGTAGGGGAGGAGGGGCAATGGAAGTTTCTGCTGTCTTTGCTAAAGAAGAGAAGCAGAAGGGAGCCACCTGGACTAGATTGCTGACCTTGTAAATGTTTCCCTATTGTTACTATGGCCAGGTAAGTCAGTATGGAGGGAACCAAATTTATTTAGTACTATGTGTAGCAGCTTACTGTGATGTTTAGCAGTATCTTAACTATATATGAAAGTGACCAATAACCATGTAATATCCCTCTAGATTCAATGTAGATCTACTCCTAATTCAACTTTCCCCTTGACTTGATCCTCAAGATATTCATGGCCATTCCAAAAGCATATCATCTGAGGGGAGACTTGTGACAGAGGCAAAGCAAATGTGAAAAGAGATAGATATAACTAATCAAAATTATAATATCTTATTCTTGTGAATTTTATAAAAACATATGACCATGTAAAGACATCTTTTCCATTGCCTCAGGGGTTGCTGAATAAGTGAGGAGCTTTGAGGTTGTTTTATGGTAAACTTTGTGGGAAATCTGCTTCAGGTTGCCACATATTTTTTTATTAACTTATTTTACAACTATTCTCTGGATATGAGGTTATAGCCAGAATTTTTAAAACTTAGGACACTTTCTTAATCAGTGGACTAATTATAAATACAAACAAACAAAAAATAGAGATCAAGATTTCCCGAAAAGTAAATAATTGGGCTGAAGCTACCCTCTTCATTGAATGATGGTTTTGACCACAAAGTTTAATATGCCTGGATTTAAATTGTGAAAAACAATAAAATCTGTTCTTTTCTTATAGGGCTACATTTATTAGGCAATTGTTATGTTCTCAAACTGTATTTAGTCTTTATGCTTTGTATTTGTGTGTTATTCAAACTTTGTTGTATGCATAGTCTTAATTTATTTTGAGGAGTTAATTACTGATAGTGGCAGTTACTGCTGGTTTGTGACCCCCAAAACATTATCTTTCTGCTTTTGCAGAGGGTGGGTGGTGGTAAGAGAGAGAGAAAGAGAGAGAGCAAGAGGAGAGAGAGAAAACTACACAAACACACACACACAAAAGTTATCAGGGAAATTGAGCCCTGTGTCCATAAAATGAAGTGTACCCTTAAGGTGTTTAATGTGATTCCCTCACATTTGCTGGTGATTAGTTTAGCAGTGGTCATGTGGTCCAATTCTAGCCAATTTAAGAGGAAGTTCTGAAGCTTCTGGAAAAGAGAAATGCACAAAGAGAAGCCACCCTTTCTTTGAGACTTAGAATAACAGCAACTAACTTCTAATCATGAAAGGAAAGTTTTGTGGAAACAGAGAGAATGACTCAAGGCTCTGAATTAAGGAACTCTGCATGCTTACCCCTGGAATTCCTGTAACGTAAGATGAAAAAAATGTCTAGTCTGACATTTCTGTTACTGCAGAAAGCATTCGGACAGAAACAGCCTGTGTAAAATAAGGCATGACAAACACACACACATATAGCACTTATTGTGTTTTTTTTCTCATTACAAAAACAATGTATGTTCATTTTATAAGTTTGGAATTACAGGAATTTATAAGAAAGAACATTAAAAAATTAACACTCAGATAACTATAAACACTTTTTTTATATATTCTACTGTTTCTATGCATGAACTTTATAACTTTTAAAATTAGATTAATTGTTTGAAGCTTGATATTTGGGGGCTTTTTTATTGGAATGCAATTGATATACAGTATTACATTAGTTTCAGGTGTACAACATAGTGATTTGACAATAATATACATTATTAAATGCTCACCACAATAAGTGTAGTTGCCATCTGTCAGCATACAAAAATATTAAAAATATTATTGACTATATTCATTCCCTATGCTGTACTTTCATTCCTGTGACTAATAGGAGTAAAGGGAAAGCAGTTGCATTGGAATATAGTTTTGTATATGGACCACAGGTTAAAGACACCTGCATCAAGATTTTGATTAGCCCTTTCATGAATATATCAAAAAATACCTGAGAACATATCTAAGTAGAGAGTTTCTTGAACATGTAAGAGCCAAGCTGACTTATGTTCACTAAGCACATATCTAATAAAGCTCTTAGATTGTATCTTGCATATATGTGTTATTTTTACCTTTAAATCCAGAAGTAAGAATTGTTGCCAGTTTAGAAATAAATATATAATAAAGAGACTTGGAGAAGATTGGTTTTGTTGTGACTTATTTATATTACTGTGTCATCTAGCACAACTACAAAATCTTGGTATCAATATGCATGCCTTTAAAATTAACTATGAGCATTTAGCACTTTACAAATTTGAGCCTTGTCCAATTCAACTGTAGAGTGGGGCATGGATTCAATTAAATGTACGAATTTAGTAAAAGAGAAGATATGATATGAATGACAGAGTAGAAAGCAGGAGATCAGCGGTGACAGAAATAGGATCAGAGGAGACAGAACTGGAAAATAATCTAGAATGTGGAGCACACACATACCACTACCCACTTAAACTGAAAGTACTGAAAGTAGGAGAGGGGAAAAATATGGAAATTTTTTAGACTACCGTTTGTCTAATTAGCAATTTACTTTCCATGATTCTATGTGTCCTGGAATATTGGAAATTACCTCTTTTGTGGTACTACATATATCATATGAATATAATGGTGCTTTACCTATTTTTATAAAGAAGTTAAATAATGTTTGAATTTCTTTTAAGTCCCTTATATGCTTTTCTCATTTAATAGACATTACAGTCTCATTATTTTCATGCTCTCCCCCTTTTTATGGAATGGGAAGAAACAGGCCTGAATTAAAAGTATTGTGTTGACATATTTTAGAAACTGTATCACTTTATATGAACATCAGTAGGTGTTGGTTACACAGTTTTTCTTTCTCTTCTGTCTTCTTTGGCCTGTATTACTGAAACTGTAGTTTTCAGAGTTCCTGTTATATATCAACTATCTTCTAAGTTGTGTATTTGCTTGGTTTCTTATTATTTTTCTCACTGATTTGTGGATTATGAATTTAGTAAAATCAGAAGATAGAAAAAAATCTTTTATATTATACCAGAGGGTAAACATAATCTGTTTAGGTCTTTCTTAATTGTATGTAAAAATAAACTCCACAGACCATCTAGCCTAGAGGGATAGATGTTCTAACCCCCCCATTCAAATCCTAACACCGCTACAACTTCCCTTTTAATGAAGACACTTCACAGTGAAGGACTATTTTATGTCTCGTCAGTTTGGTGGAGTTGGATGGATGGGGTATTGGTTGCTGAATACTACAAACTGCAGAAGGCTTCAGAAGCCAAAGTAAAAATAAGACTCATCGTATGTTTTGTAACTACAAGAGGGAAAATTGACCTTATGGGCAGGGGAAATTCTGTCTCTGTGCTCTGTGTATTACTGCAGTATAAGGTTGTAATTGCTGCTAAGCCTCTTGGAATTCTGCAAGGCATGCCTATGTTAAAATTGTATTGTGGTTTCTCAGCCTTACATTTTGGAATTTCTTTGCCTCAAGTCATGGCTATTTTGAGTATTTATATATTATTATACAAGGAGAAAGTGATAAGAAACCCATACAATGTGTTATAGGTGTTTAGAAAGGGCAGCAGTTAATTCAGAAGCTTATTGAGAAATATTTCATAATTTTCCCTGAAGGTTTTCTTTTTCTGGTATTTAAGTCTCTGATAATGTAATTTCTAAAAGAATAGGGATGATAACACAACCTTAATATCTGCCTTGTTTGTATCTAAGTATACTGCAACCTTTGTGTTTATCATTCCCATATGAAGGAGCTTCTTACCTTGCTCTTTACATGACTTCCTCTGTAGTCTATCAACTACATAGAAAAATATCCATATATCAGTGGATCAAAGCATGGATTTAAAAGAGCAAAGAGAAAGAAGAAATGATTTACTGGATCTGAAACCTTGTTTAACATTTCAGGATCAAACCAATACCAAATTCCTAGGACATAGTAAGGAGTCCAGCAGACAGTAAAGGAAATGGCAAATGCAACCGTCATCTCTAGGGTCCTCAGCCGAGCTCTTGGTATATTGTTCTTGGATTGATTCAGTTGTAGTTCTATTGGATAGAGAAAAGATGTTTAAGGACTGGTTTTATCATCAAACCAAAACAGACAAAAGGAAGAGAGAATCACTAATTTAAAATAACGAATATAATGGGAAGAAATTTCCAATATTTTCAATAATGATAATTTGTTTGGAAACATGTTTATATTACAAGTGTTCCACTATGTCACACAGTGAATAGAAAAGAGTGACAATGATAGTATTCTTAAAATTAAGTTTCCACAAAACAAATTTGGATTTGAAAAATGTGGGCATCCAAACTCTTAAAGTATAAATTTTTGAGACTAGACTGAGGTTGAGCTGAGTTGAATTCTGAATTTACATTGAACTCTACTCACTGTCTGGACATCTCTGACAGTAAGGATGATGAAAATCACATATGGGTGAAAGTGTGCTGCCCCAAATGATCCTTTCCCATCATATGCCTCTTTCTATGATATCCATAGCAGTTTCACTTTTCATATTTATGCATCCTGTAAATTTTACAGGTTATTTCCTTTTTGAGGAAATTCACTGGAACTGTTAAGCAGAATTGCTGACTTCAACAGGTTACCTACATGAAATTTAAAACTTAGTTCTTAAAAGTAAAAAGGCACAGTTTCAAAGTACTCAAAATCTGTTCTGTTATTTCATAATCCAGAACTGCCATTTTAAAATTAAAAAAAATTCTTCATGCACTGTATTTTTTGAGGGAACTAGATAATGCCATTCAGAAATGGCACTTTGACAACTTCTTATTCATTAATCATGAAAGAGTGGATATATGTAGGAAAGCATTTGCATGCAGGATGTTTTAATTAATTAAATTTTACTAGAAATGTTAAAACAAATAATTTATTGAATACCGACTAGTTACAGATTTTTGTCAGACAAACTTAACTACCATTTACCATGTGCCTTGCTATCAACCTTATTCTTTTCATACATAATTTCACGTAATCCTAAATATCTGTAAACTTTAGTAATCTATAAGTAATAAAGAGGTTAACTCGAGTGAGCCCATTTAAAAAATCATATTGGCTTATCTGAATCTGAAAAAATTATTGAAGCTCCTATGACATACACCATGCTGCCACCTCTTTTGAGATATGATATGTCATTACTGGCTTAGTGCTTACTGTAGGACTTTACTGCTAGACTCCATGAAAGCAGGACTGTTGCTGGGCTATTTTATTCACCATGGTTTCCACATTTCTCACTGCTTCCAGTAATACTGAGTAGTGAGTACATATTGGTTGGATAAATAAAAGATTAAAAGACTAAATCTGTGTTAGTAACATTTTACTATTGCTCCTTGCCTCTGCTTTTTTGTTCTTCTGCTTTTGCATGGCTCACATTTCTTCAGACTGGTCCCTATTTGGAATCTATCTTTTTATTCTCCATGTGCCCTTCTTAGATACCCCGTATGGAACTGAATTTCTGTAGAATAAAATTTTGAAGGCAACTTGTTTTTGTAGTATTCTTTTTAGGAACTATCAAATACCATTTTGTGCTGGCAGCTGGGAACTGCCCAAGTATCTGTCATAGGACATCACCATAATTACTTCCTTTGAAAAATATTTGCTAAGAGTAATCATACCATAATAACAAAGATTTTTTTGTTACATTGTAGCAGGTATGACTTATGTGCTGCACTGCCAGTAACATGTCTTTTGGATGTCATGCCAAAAAAAACATGTTTATTTTGTAAATTCATTAATTTTCATTTTTGGGAGTGCCCCAAATTACTTGAAGCAGAAAAGGCACAACCACATCTGTGAAGTTTCAGATGAGAGTCAATTACACATTCTACAGTATTTCATGTACCCGAGAAACACACACAGGTGCGCACACACACACAAGTGTGCATAGTTGTGTGGATATGGGGATTTAATGTGAAATCGAACAGTTTAACAAGTGTACTACTTACCATTTAATGAGGTATACTTTGCTATATTTTAGGAATTCTGTGTTTGGTTTAGCACATTAGCCCAACATGAACAATTTGCCAATGCTTATACTGGCTAAAATAGGGTAATTGTCCTCTCATCTTTAATTCTGCAGTGAGAATTTAGAACACTAGGAAATACTAAATTACCTCATTTGTAAATTGGGACAATGAGAGTATTACCTCATGGGGTGATTGTGACTATTACAAGAGTTTATATATGTAAATCGCTGAGAACCGTAATTGGCACCTAGTACTCTTCTTTGAGCATTGCTATTTAAAAACTCTTTACTCACAATTAACACCGAGCCTGAGGAATACATACTGTGAGGATCCTGATGAAGGACTTGAGTTAGGGTGAAGATGATTTTTGCATTGCAGATTAACATGATGAGAAAAGGGATGATGAAGAGGCAACTGAAGGTGAAAAAGTTATAAAAAGCTTGATGCCACCATTGTGGAAAACTGCAGTGTGTTACACACTGAGAGAAACCTCCTGTCTGGCCGGAGCTGTCTGTTAAATGGATCATCCTGAAGATGTATAACTGTAGGAGGAAATTTAAAAAATTAAAAAGTGATATTACTTTTTTCAAACATTGTTTGCATGTTTTCCTGAACATTTCCTCTTCTGCACTCTGTTTTCTAACATGTTGTTGCCCCCAAGCAACTGCTAAGCTCCTTGACATTATCCTTTCGACATTTCTATGAAAAGTTATAAATGGGTCTTAAAATATATCTGGCTAATATGAATGAACCTATGGGCTTTTGGATATTTTGGACATTATTTCAACCTTGCAGAACAATCATTAACCAAGGATTTATACCTTCTTTATATTTCAGTTTCAGGATATTTTGGACATTATTTCAACCTTGCAGAACAATCATTAACCAAGGATTTATACCTTGTTTATATTTCAGTTTCAGATGTAATTACGCTGAGTAAACTTTTTGAAATGGCTTTATTTATCTGCAGCACCTAAAACTGTGTCTAGCATTTATAATGTGACCCCAAAATACGTATTTAAACTTTATTTTTGAGACAGACAAAAGACATGTCAAAAGGCATGAACAGACAGTTCATATAAAGAGATATAACAGTTGCCCTTCCGCATATAAAAGGATATTCAACCTCACCCATGATAAGAGAAATGCCTCCACTGAGGTGTCATTTTACAGTATCAAGATTGTCAAAAATTAAAAAAAATAGCAACACACTCTCATTCAAGGCTTTGGGGAAAGAGGGACTTCCATACATTGCTAGCAGAAATGCAAATTGGCACAAACATATGGAGGGGAATTTGGCAATAACTATTGTAACTACATATGCATTTACTGTTGACACAGCAATCTGACATCCAAGAATTTACCCTGAAGATTCACCCCTACCTCCATTATATGAAAATACATATATACAAGGTCATTCATTGATGTGTTATTTGTAGTTGGAAAACATTGAAAATATCTAAATACTGATTCATAGAACAGCAGCAGCATAAGTTATGGTGGATCACACAATGGAGTGCTCTGCAGCTATGAAGAAAAATAAGGAACATCTCTGTGTATATGCATGTGTATATATACTTGTGTGTGTGTGTGTTTATTTTCTAGCTTGTTTGCTGAGAGAGCCCCTGGAACAATAACATCCTAGTACATTCAGCACTCTAGTAGCCAGTATATAGATCTTGTTTTCTAAACATTCTCTGCCAAAAGGAACCACAGCTCATTGGAGAAGTGGGGGATTCCAGGGCTGGGGTAGGCAAATTACAATATGTGTTTGGAACAACTTGTGCCCAAATGCCAGCAAGTGCCAAGGAATGTGAGAAGAGCATGTCTGAAGAGCTCAGGAGCCACATCTGGAAAAGAAAAACTGATAAAGTATAAACTATTGAATAAAGAATTCATGAGTCCATGCCGACATAAATTACAAACAACAGCAAATAAATGATGAGCGGGAAAGGCTCTTTGTTACTGTAGAAATAAAGTCAACTAGTAAATGTAAAAGGAAAATTGGAAGTAGTGATTACCAAATTAGTAATCACTACAATAATAAGTGATTCAGGAAAGAATCATCAATAGATGCTAAAAATATGGGTGGAAGTTTGAGGAAAAAAAATACTTACATCATCTCAAAGTGTTTACCTACAAGCATTTAACTATTATAAAGAGTATAATAATAACTTCACAGGAGAGAAATACACAAAGAATTAAATTAACATTGCCAGTAATGGGACCGATTGATTGCTTCTGCTTCCTTACATAATGCATAGAGAGAAGAACTCAGCACTCTTTGGTATTTCTCCTATAAATGTATAACCTGAATTTGACTGTGAGAAGACATCAGACAAGCTCAAACAGGGGGCATTCTACAAAATAGCTGGCGAGCACTCTTCAAAAATGTCAGTGTCGTGAAATAAAAGAAAGACCAAGGAATAATTTCAATAAAGGAGACTGAAGAGACATGGTAACTGAATCCACCATGTCATCTTGGATTTTATTTGGTTAAAAAGGACATTATTGGGACAACTGGTGAGATGTGAATAAGGTACATAAATTAAATAATAGTATTACATCAGTGCTAATTTCTTAAGTTTGATACTTGTACTGTGGTTATATGTGAGTACAAAACACACGGAAGTATTGAAAGGGACATTAATTCTGAACTCTTAAACAATTCAGGAAAAAAGATATAAGAGAATAAAGCACATAAGCAAATGTAGGAAAATGTTACTATTTGGGGAAGCAAAGGAACTGGTATTCCAGAAATCTTTATATGATTCTTGTAACCTTTCTCTAAGTGTGTAGTTATGTTTTAAAGAGAAGCACAAATTGAAGAAACCACTAAGGAAACACTGAAAATAGTTTTCAAAAACAACTCATGGACAGCTATTCACTTTTTCCCCAATCACCAATCACACTTCTTTCCTACTCTTTTCCAAGCTTTTCTACTGAGAAACTTCATTTTATTATGAAACATTATTGAAAAAAAAAGGTAAGAGTGCCCACACACATTAAAACGAGAGCAAGCAAATTCGAACGAAAATTTGTTTAAAGCAAGTGAGGGGTTATATTCCTTTTTAAACTTTTTGATTGAATTACTAAACCCGAATTTAATTTAATTAACTCAGCGTTCCAGGATTTCTTTCCTTTTGAGGGTGATGAAATGGGAGTGGAGTATGTGTTAACACAACGAATCCTTATTTCCTTTCTTCTCTTGTAGAGAAGAAAAAATTTCATAAAATGTAAATATTATAATAAACAAACAATATAAGTCAAATATAATGTAAATATAAGTAATATAATATAAAATACAATCCTGAATCTTTTTTTTGTAATTAAAATGTTGATTTTCAGTTTCAAATCCTGTTTCAAAGGCAAAAACGAATTTAAAATTAATCCACTAGAGGGCGCGCAATGATCATATCATCAAACTCACGCATGCTTTCAGTTAGAATTTTATAATCCAGACTGCCTTTTTCCACATTACAAAGTAATTCTTTCAGTTTTCCATACTTCTTTGCACTCTAACCTTATTTAAAGTTCAGTTTTGAATTTGACCCAACAGATGTGAATTGAGCTCTTTGTAATACTTCACACAGAACGTGAGAGGCTTCTATTCAAAATCTTAACAGCTTCTCACCTCGTACCCCAATTGGACTTGGAACCAGATGACGGGAGTTTGAGTTTTTGCTCTACACTGGGTTACCTTTTCATTTTAATATTTCATGTCTTTAAGCCATAAGGATGAAATTGTCAATGAAAATACTGTGATTTGTGTTAACGGTTATTATCTTTATTTAATAAATGCTTATTTCTTAAACAACTCCTTGGTCAAACCACATACTGATACTCGCTGTTAGGAAAGATGAACCAAATATACCTTGATGTCAGGGAATTTAAAATTTGGTAGGGGAGACATAGCATGTATGTGACACCTGTTATAGAAGGAAGACTGTAGTAAGTTATGCAACAGCAGTGTAGTAAAGTGCTACAGAAATGCAGAATCTTACTTGCCCATCAACTAATTTGTTTCAGGCTTGGTTCAGTTTATTTTGTGCTCTAAGGCCATGATAATTTCAGTGCTTAATATAGGATCTACTTTACTTACAGAATTTTTTTTTTGTCCTTGGATTAAATTTCTTTAATTTCTTTATATTTCTCCTCTTTCATCCTGGGCCCCAGTTATCATCAGTGCTTGCTTTATTTTGTCATAAACAAGAGTAATCTGTTTCCATCTTCACAGTCAATTGCAGGTGCTGACTCCTTGTTAGAACATATTTTTAACCCTCACCTTACCCCACACTAATTATACCATTGCCTAATGTTTTCCAAAGGTAATTATCTTTAGATGATATGCTTCAGTTTCCTCATCTATAAAATGCAGATATTAACAGTATTTACCTCTAGGGGCTGTCAATACAATTAAATGAGTTAATACTTGCAAAGCACTTAGAGTAGTGCCTGGCACAGAGCACTATATTAATTATATCCATAATTATAAAAATTTTAAGGCATAGACTTGTAAATATGTATCTATGTATTTATACATTTATAAATGTACAGCTCATATTTTTTCCTGATATATCTGCCTTTCTTTTATCCAGCCTCCTACAGGAACAAAGGAAATAGAGAATATTGCATAGCATGGTATAGTATATTAGTTAAAAGCTCTGGGAATGGGGTTAACAGGGTGAGCTGACACCTTACTAGGTGGTAGTCTTGGGCATGCTATATGACATTTTTAACCTTAGTTTCTTCATGACTAAAATGAAGATGATAATTTTATCTAATTTATAGGATTGTTGGGTACCTTACATGAAATAATGCATGTAAAAGCATTTAGCACAATTCTGGCATTTTTATGTCCTCAACAACTCATATTTATCATTATTATCATCACTGTTATTGTTATTTCTGCTATTAGTATGCTGATACTATGTTTGTGACATATTTATTTATTGTACATTTGTGGTGAGGATTTGTTGCAATTATGTTGCTTGTCAAATTCAGAAGTGTAGATTCTCTGTGTGTCAAGGCAAACCTCTTCAGACCACAAATCTTTACAAGTCTAAAAGGTGGCTCATACATCTTTGTCTGCAGGCCCGGGTTAACTATGGGCCTAGGTTAACAAAATCTAGTGCTCCATATGAATACAGATAAGCTGGTGGTGTGAATTCGTTCTGCAAATTATCTGCTACCCTGGAATTCTTGTGGCCTCAGATGAGGTCATTGGAAACCATGTGATTTTTAGTTAGTTACGGACACACCTAATTCAGGAAATGTTTTCCCTCAACACGCACTTACCAGCCTAACCCGTCTTAAATCAGATCTATCAGGTCATGTTTGTTGCACACTTATCTCTTTCTGTCTCCCTCTCCTTGTCCCCCTCTTCTTTCCTTCCTTCCTTCCTTTCTTATGCTACTTTTAGAAATGATACCTCCGAGATGTGAATTATTATGCACTGGCACAAGTTTTTGTTTGAAATATCCTTGCTGATACCTCCCTAGGCCCCAACCTAATCACCTCCTTGCCAGATGATCTGAATAGTCTTGTCTCTTCCTACTCTATTTGGGTCTATGTAAATTTTCTTACAATAGTTTTGTTAAAAAAATCATTTTATTCCTTATACAGGATTTACAAGGGCTTCCACATTAATTTCTGAATTTCTTCTGGCAGTCAATGTCTTTTATAATGTAAGTCCATTATACCTCTCATCATTGATTCATTGGTTCATTTTTTGTTCATTATTCATTTTGCATCTTTTAAAGTAGAAGTTGAATGATTCATTTGATTCTGAAGAGAAACTAGAATATCCAAACATTTTACATTTCTATTTTTGCTAATATCTTATTAGGTACCATAAACATTAAGTTGAACACAACAGAGCCTCTACCATTTAATAATGTATTTCTTAATGGCAAAGACTGGAAAACAAACATATAATCACAATGTTTTATGACAAATAAATACTACACTAGGAGGTTGAAGAAAAGGGAATCACCACTGATCCAATTTCCTGTTAGTCCCAACTCTCAATTTTTCATTTCAGCCGAACAAACCTATAAAAATTAATCACAGGTTTCAGTCTTTGCCGAACAATATGTGTGATCCTTCATTAATATTGCTCCATACAAATCCTTAAAATTCTGCTTATCTTACTTTCATCCTAAAACCTTCCTTCACCATTTCAGCTCATACTCATCTCTCCCACTTCTTTCAAGAGGTTTACAAAATTTTCAGCATGTAGTTGCATTTGTTGTACGTTTTGTCTCCACAACTGAATAACATTTTCCTTGAGGGCTGTTCCTTTGTTTCATGAATACCAGGCCCAGTGTTAGGAGCCTAGCTAGCTTGTGCTTATCTTCTCTAAGAAAACCAATGAACCAGTAATACTCATACTTAAAAGAAAAAAAACAGAAAATTTCAGGGCATAAGCCTTAGCTAAATAACCTCATTTCAAGTCATATTTTCTAAACCTATTCTTGAATATGCAGTCATTGTGAGAATTATAGCAATATGTTTCTCTCCAGGGAAATCAAAGCATTTTAGTTTTTCCCATCTCTCCTGCCATAAAACACACATTAATTAAATATATCTAATATCCAACAAATAATAATTAAGTGAGGAATTGGTGTGAAATTATTACTCAGCTTTCTTCTGTCTTGCACTGTTTAATGAGTTCTGCATGGCAGTTTTTTCCCACAACCCTCTGGCCAGTTTAGAATGTTTAGATAAACCGTCTGTGGTGGCAAAATTTTGGAGGATTCTGGTTAACTCTGACTTTACTTCTTAATGCATATTTGTATTCTGGGTTCATCACACAGAGTATTAACAAGTATAACGATGTGTTCATTTGTTATTAAAGGATTGTTTCTGTTTGCAAAAATGTGTCCTTTTCTTCAGACAGCTAATTGTTGAAAAAGGTAGATTCTGCAGGTCAATTAACCAGGTTGCCTCTGATGAAGACAATCTGGAGAGATATCTGCCTTCTGTATGAGCAGGCCTGTGCCTACTCCAACTGTTTTACAGTTTTGCTAATAGCCGGTTGCAGTCTAATCTACCTCCAGGAAAGTTCAAGTCAACCTCAGGGAAATATTCAAATTTACCAAAGTCCAAGACTTACCATTTTCTCTCTTCTTTCAATCCCACCCAGCTGCAAGCTGCAGAACAACATACTAATCAAGAATAATTCTCTCTAAGCTGCAGTGTCAGAATTCTTGAAGTTTTCATTCAAAATTCCCAAATAATAGAAGTTATACTTTCTACCTATGAAAAATTTACAGTTCTGAAAGATTCCTTCAATTTTGCAATTCCATAGCAAAAGGAGAAATGGACGGAACAGTAAGGAAGGATCAGTAAGGTAGATCCTATGTACCGGAGATCATGCTAGACACTTTAATGCATCATTCATTTAATCATTACAAAGCTGCATAAAGCAAGCATTACCTCCGTTTTATAAATGAAGGCACTGAAATCCAGAGAGGTTAAGGCATTTGCCCACAGTAACAGACACAGGATTCAATGGAAATAATTTGAGTAGTATCATGAGTGAATTTTAAATTCAGAATTAAGCTTCAAGTGTCCTTCTTCACTTAGGAAAAATGTTTTGAAACCAGGCCATCTGCTGAGGTACTACAGTTACAGTTGGCCCTCAGAATGTGTTTGGCGTGCTCTGTTTCAGTACTCTGTTGGATTAAAAGGCAGAAAACAAGTTCACCTTGATCTTTCTTATTAAAAATAAAATATCTCAGGGACAAAATTTGACATAAATCTAAACTGGTCACATTTCCAGCTAAAGAAGGTGGAAATAAAATGGGACTTTGGGCTCGATTACAATAAAATGTCAGTAGTGTCAGAAACACAAGTCCTGAAGCTCTGCCAATGGGGAAGGATGGCAAGCAGTGATGCTGATTGATTTCCAGAGCATCTCTTAAAGGTAACACAATATTGCCTTTGACATACAATAATACAACACCCAGTTTAGGTAGGAAATCTCTATATTCTAACAAATCCTGGATAATAATTTACCTGTGGTCCAGCAAAGATGCTGCTGAGGAGCCAGGCCACGCCAATCATGGACTGTCCGAGCTTGCTGTTGCTTTTCACAGCTAGCGGCCTCGTGATGGCCAGGAACCGGTCCAAGCTGATCACTACCATCATGAAGGCTGGGGTGTACATGGAGAAAAGCTTCAGATAGCTGAGCACTTTGCAGAGGAGCTCTCCAGCATACCACTGCACTGTAATGTTCCATATTCCGTCCAACGGCATGACAATCAGAGTCTCCAACAGGTTGGCTAAGGTCAGATGTTTTAAAAGCACTTTCATTCGTGAGAGCTTTTTCCCTTTCTCTTTCTTCTGAGTCCACTTCTGAAGTTTCAGCAAGAAAGAGGCATTAAAAGTTGTGGAGAGTAGAAAAAGGAAGAAAGTAACTGTCACTCGGATCTTGCCAGATAAGGTCAGGGTGGGGAGGTCGCTCTGCATCAGCGGGAGGCTGCTGTTGACGGCTGAGCAGTGGTGGTGACTCTGTTCCGAAGGGGCACTGTTTGCCATCCTTCCCCACTGGCCGAGCTTCAGGACTTGTGTTTCTGACACTACTGACATTTTATTGTAATCAAACCCAAAGTCCCATTTTATTTCTACCTTCTTTAGATGGAAACGTCACTGGTTTAGATGTATGTCAAATTTTGTCCCTGAGATATTTTATTTTTAATACAAAAGACCAAGGAGAACTTGTTTTCTGCCTTTTAATCCAACAGAGTGCTAAAACAGAGCACGCCAAACACATTCTGAGGGCCAAATGTAACCGTAGTACCTCAGCAAATGGCCTGGTTTCAAAACATTTTTCCTTAGTGAAGAAGGACACTTGAAGCTTAATTTTGACTTTAAAATTCACTCATGATACTACTCAAATTACTTTAATGAATAGATTTTCTAAGAACTACTGTTAGTGTTCTGTCCAAGAGATGCAAAATGAAAATGAAGAAAAATATTAAAGAACTTGATCTACTTAAAATCTCGTTTTAAGAAATTAATACATTGATCAAAAACTTTTTTCTTTTTCAATGACACACTGCTGTGCCTTTGAACTCTAGAAAAATACACTAAGTAAAAACCATCCTCCACAAAACACTGAATTCATACTTTAATAGTTAGAATTACTTTCATCTAATACAAATTGGACTGCATTCAATTAATCAGTCTTAATGGTCAGATTATCCATGCTTAAAATGAAAATGGTGAATTTTATTATTGCCTTACTTTTATAATTGTCTAAATATTGTACTTGCTCTTATTGTACATTATAGCATAGAGTAACTAGATACAAGGGTGAATACTGCATAAATGCCTTAACCACTTTATATATGTTATATGTAATATGCATATTTGCTTGTATTTCTTCATATGTTATGATTATTTAACAGTAGCGCCACTTTAGAAACTTAGTGTTGTGGCTTTGACAATCATGGTGAGTGCTTGATATTATGTCCCAGTACTGGTATGGCTTACATTGCAATTCATTAAATCATCAGCATGATTTGTCTTATGTCAACTAGTTTGCTTTTCTGGCAGCCAAAGCAGGAGTCATGTTAAGAGTAAAGGCAGCTCTTTTGACTTAGATGGTCCATTCTTAATTTTTTTATCCTTTTATTTTTTATTTTGGTATCATTAATATACAGTTACATGAGCAACATTGTGGTTACTAGGTTCCCCTCATTATCAAGTCCCCACCACATACCCCATTACAGTCACTGTCCATCAGTGTAGTAAGATGCTATAGTCACTACTTGTCTTCTCTGTGCTATACTGCCTTCCCTGGGCTCCCCCTGCATTATTCGTGCTAATCATAATGCCTCTTAATCCCTTTAACTTTTCCTTACCTCCACCAACCCCAGGCCCTTTCTCTTTGGTAACTGTTAGTCCATTCTTGGGTTCTGTGAGTCTGCTGCTGTTTTGTTCCTTCAGTTTTTGCTTTGTTCTTATACTCCACAGATGAGTGAAATCATTTGGTACTTGTCTTTCTCCACCTGGCTAATTTCACTGATCATAATACCCTCTAGCTCCATCCATGCTATTGCAAATGGTAGGATTTGTTTTCTTCTTATGGCTGAATAATATTCCATTGTGTATATGTACCACGTCTTCTTTATCCATTCATCTACTGATGGACACTTAGGTTGCTTCCATTTCGTGGCTATTGTAAATAGTGCTGTGATAAACATAGGGGTGCATATGTCTTTTTTAAACTGGGCTCCTGAATTCCTGGGGTAAATTTCTAGGAGCAGAATTCCTGGGTCAAATGGTATTTCTATTTTGAGTTTTTTGAGGAATCTCCATACTGCTTTCCACAATGGTTGAACTAATTTACATTCCTACCAGCAGTGTAGGAGGGTTCCCCTTTCTCCACATCCTCGCCAACATTTGTTGTTGTTTGTCTTTGGGATGGTGGCCATCCTTACTGGTGTGAGGTGATATTTCACTGTGGTTTTAATTTGCATTTCTCTGATGATTCGCAATATGGAGCATCTTTTCATGTGTCTGTTGGCCATCTGAATTTCTTCTTTGGAGAAATGTCTGTGCAGCTCCTCTGCCCATTTTATAATTGGCTTATTTGCTTTTTGTTTGTTGAGGTGTCTGAGCTCTTTGTATATTTTGGATATAAACCCCTTATCGGATATGTGGTTTACAAATTTATTCTCCCATACTGTAGGATGCCTTTTTGTTCTTCTGATTGTGTCCTTTGCTGTACAGAAGCATTTTAGTTTGATATGGACCCACTTGTACATTTTTGCTTTTGTTTCCCTTGCCCGGGGAGATATGTTCATGAAGAAGTTGCTCATGTTTATATTCAAGAGAGTTTTGGCTATGTTTTCTTCTAAGAGTTTTATGGTTTCAGGTCTTTGAACCATTTTGAGTTTACTTTTGTGTATGGAGTTAGACAGTAATCCAGTTTCATTCTCTTACATGTAGCTGTCCTGTTTTGCCAACACCAGCTGTGGAAGAGGCTGTCATTTCCCAATTGTATATCCATGGCTCCTTTATCATATATTAATTGATATATATATTTGGATTAATATCTCGACAACCTATTCTGTTCTACTGGTCTATGGGTCTCTTCTTGTGCCAGTACCAAATTGTCTTGATTACTGTGGCTTTGTAGTAGAACTTGAAGTCTTAAAGTTGGGAAGTGAGATCTCCCCTGCTTTATTATTCCTTCTCAGGATTGTTTTAGCTATTTGGGGTCTTTTGTGGTTCCATATGAAATTTAGAACTATTTGTTCCAGTTCATTGAAGAATGTTGTCAGTATTTTGATAGGATTGCTTTGAATCTGTAGATTGCTTTAGGCAGGATGGCCATTTCGACAATATTAATTCTTCCTACCCAAGAGCATGGGATGAGTTTCCATTTACTAGTATCCTCTTTAATTTCTCTTAAGAGTGTCTTGTAATTTTCAGGGTATAGTTCTTTCACTTCCTGGTTAGGTTTACTCCTAGGTATTTTATTCTTTTTGATGCAATTGTGAATGGAATTGTTTTCCTGATTTCTCTTTCTGCTAGTTCTTCCTTATTGTATAGGAATGCAACAGATTTTTGTGTATTAATTTTGTATCTGCAACTTTGCTGAATTCAGATATTAGCTCTAGCAATTTTGGAGTGGATTCTTCCAGGTTTTTTATGTACAATGTCATGTCATCTACAAACAGTGACAGTTTGACTTCTTCCATATCAATCTGGCTGCCTTCTATTTCTTTGTGTTGTCTGATTGCTGTGGCTAGGACTACAGTACTATGTTGAATAAAAGCAGGGAGAGTGGGCATCCTTGTCTTGTTCCTGATCTTAGAGGAAAAGCCTTTGGCTTCTCACTGTTAAGTATAATGTTGTCTTTGTGTTTGTCATATATGACCTTTATTATGTTGAGGTACTTGCCCTCTGTACCCATTTTGTTGAGAGTTTTTATCATGAATGGATGTTGAATTTTGTTCAATGCTTTTTCAGCATCTTTGGAGATGATCATGTGGTTTTTGTCCTTCTTTTTGTTGATGTGGTGGATGATGTTGATGGATTTTTTGAAGGTTGTACCATCCTTGCATCCCTGGGATGAATCCCACTTGATCATAGTGTATGATCCTCTTGATGTAGTTTTGAATTCGGTTTGCTAATATTTTATTGAGTATTTTTGCATCTATGTTCATCAGGGATGTTGGTCTGTAATTTTCTTTTTTTGTGGTGTTTTTGCCTCATTTTGATATTAGAGTGGTGCTGGCTTCATAGAATGAGTTTGTAAGTATTCCCTCCTCTTCTATTTTTTTGGAAAACTTTAAGGAGAATGGGTATTATGTCTTCTCTAAGTGTCTGATAAAATTCAGTGGTGAATCCATCTGGTCTGGGAGTTTTGTTCTTGGGTAATTTTTGATTACCAATTCAATTTCATTGCTGGTGATTGGTCTCTTCAGATTTTCTCCTTCTTCATGGGTCAGTCTTGGAAGGTGTATTTTTCTAGAAAGTTGTCCATATCTTCTAGGTTATCCAGTTTATTAGCATATAGTTTTTCATAGTGTTCTCTAATAATTTTTTTTATTTCTGTGGTGTCCATAGTGATTTTTCCTTTCTCATTTCTGATTCTGTTTATGTGTGTAGATTCTCTGTTTTTCTTGATAAGTCTGGCTAGGGGTTTATCTATTTTGTTTAGTTTCTCAAAGAACCGGCTCTTGGTTTCATTAATTTTTTTCTGTTGTTTTATTCTTTTCAATTTTATTTATTTCTTCTCTGATCTTTATTATGTCCCTCCTTCTGCTGACTTTGGGCCTCATTTGTTCTTCTTTTTCCAGTTCCATTAATTGTGAATTTAAACTGTTCATTTGGGATTGGTCTACCTTCTTTAGATAGTTCTGGATTACTATATAGTTTCCTCTTAGAATTTTCTTCACTGCACCCCACAGAAGTTGGGGCATTGTGCTGTTATTTTCATTTGTCTCCATATATTGCTTGATCTCTGTTTTAATTTGGTCTTTGATTCATTGATAATTTAGTAGCACGTTGTTAAGCCTCCATATGTTTGTGTGCCTTTTCATTTATTTGTACAATTTATTTCTAGTTTTATACCTTTGTGATCTGAGAAGTTGGTTGGTGCAATTTCAATCTTTTTGAATTTCCTGAGGCTCTTTTTGTGGCCTACTATGTGGTCTATTCTGGAAAATGTTTGATGTGCACTTGAGAAGAATGTGTATCTTGCTGCTTTTGGGTGGAATGTTCTGTAGATATCTGTTAGGTCCATCTGTTCTTTTGTGTTGTTCAGTGTGTCTGTGTCCTTACTTATTTCCTGTCTGGTTGATCTGTTCTTTGGAGTGAGTGGTGTGTTGAATTCTTCTAAAATGAATGCATTGCATTCTGTTTCCTTCTTTAATTATGTTAGTATGTGCTTCACATATGTAGGTGCTCCTGTGTTGAGTGCATAGATATTTATAAAAGTTATATCCTCTTGTTAGACTGACCCCTTTATAATTATGCAATGTCCTTCTTTGTGTCTTGTTACTTTCTTTGTTTTGAAGTCTATTTTGTCTGACACTAGTACTGCAACACTTGCTTTTTTCTTCCTATTGTTTGCATGAAATATCTTTTCCCATCTCTTGACTTTTAGTCTGTGTATGTCTTTGGGTTTGAAGTGAGTCTCTTGTAGGCAACATATAAATGGGTTTTGCTTTTTATATATTCTATTACTCTGTGTCTTTTGATTGTTGTATTCAGCCCATTTACATTTAGAGTGATCATCGACAGATACTTACTGCTATTGCAGGCTTTGGATTCATGATTACCAAAGGTTCAAGGGCAGCTTAGATGGTCCATTCTTATTAGTTAACTTATTTGCTTTTTCTGTCTTGTATTCATTTATTTAATAAATAGTTACTAATAGCATGCTCTATATACTCAGCCTTTGCAGGTGATAGAAAGTACATGTGATGTCCAGGCCCTGAGCAGCTTATTTAGTGCTGTTGAAGAAAAGAGTATTGAATATGTCATATGCGCCTCC
Source organism: Manis javanica (assembly GCF_040802235.1). Classification (NCBI taxonomy): domain Eukaryota; kingdom Metazoa; phylum Chordata; class Mammalia; order Pholidota; family Manidae; genus Manis; species Manis javanica. Next base: position 119,242,887 of record NC_133160.1, on the reverse strand, counting down.
TCAGATCCCACCTGTGCTGCCTGCCTCCTGGATCTTGAGCAGCTTAGACCAGTCCTTTACCGGGGCTCCCTCTTAGTTGTCACCACATGCCTAGAATTATTGATATTTTCACTATTTCTAGACTTAGATGAAATGACGTACTGTAAGACATGGAATCTGGCCTCCTAAGTGGCTTTTGGAAAGGTCCTGTAATATTTTCCAATGGAGTATTTTGGTTCTGAAATGAACTGTTTTATTATAATTAGTGGGAGGAATAGATGAGTCAGAAATCATGAGAAGTATGTCTTTTAGAAAAATGTATCACATGCATTTTTGTCTCTCATTTGCACTTGTCTCTCATTTGCAGCAATTATATTCTATACAGTTGCTATGAACATTGAATCAGTGAATACTGAGCCATTGTTCGTAACGAAACCAACACAGGCATTTCATTGGCTCATTTGCCAATGCTCTTGTAAAACAAGCCAGTCTCACCGGCATTGAAAACCTGCTTTTCCACATTATGTTTTTCCTCTACAATGCTTAGAAGATATTTTAAAAACTCTTCCCAAGATTCCTGATACATAGAAACTGCCACACCTGCAAAGTTGAACATTTTCATGCTGTATTACCTTTTGAAATGAGCAAACCAGTTACCATGGTTTCTTTGGTTTTCTCCATCATGCTGGGTCCACAGGGAGGTTTTCACACTTGTCCACAATGCTCTTCACTATCTTTTTTTTTTTTAAATCAATACTCCATTAATTCTTTGCCATGCTAAGTAGGTCCTTTCAATCACAAGAATAGTAGACTCTCTCAAATAATGGAGGTCTCTTTCAAAATACACAAGGCCTAGAAAGCCAACAAGAACCCAGGCAGCTCCAGGGATGAGCAACTCTGCCTCATGACCTGAGTTGGTCCTCAAGCATGATATCTTTGCCTCTCTTTGTACTATCTTCTCCATCCTCTACTTAACTGCTCAGCTGTTTCCAGATTGCAAGTCCTGATTCTGAGGGATTAGGGAGGCGGTGGTTTGGAAATGACCCAGAGGAAGAAGAAATAGATTTTTAACCCCTCTTTACCAATTAGACTGAAAGAAGAGAGCAAGGTGGGTCTTCCAAAAAAAGAAGTATGTAGATGAAAAGTATTTGGAGAAAATTTTGTTTCTAGTAGGGAGAGAATATGGAGGCAGCACAGTATTAGAGAAAAGGAATATTTATTTTTCTTTTTTCTTCAGAACATGGACTTTCTTCATTAAAGTAAGAATGAGAATGGCTGTGACAATTATGATGTGTAGATTTTATGATGTGTAGAGGGGAGCATTTTCATTCAAGTGTAAACTGGAAGGATTTGAGGAAGGAATGTGGACCTAATTATGAGTAGGTATTTACACAAAATTGCTATGGAGACAAGGAATAAATTCTAAGAGCAATTCAATTTTTTTCTAAGCCATGTTAAATTATATATAACATTTAAAATAGAAGACTCACTTTCATTTTCACATTTTATTTGGAGAATTACACCATGAGACATTATTACAATTTTTATTTCAGATAGCTGTGCCAGAGATAAGTGATAAGAAAGTATAGTTGAACAGTTGTGTAAGATAATGGAGATCAGATTAACAAAAAACATGTATAACATGAATCATCAATATTATGAAATGAATGAAAAAACAGAAGCATGATGAGCATATTTGTCAAAACTGATACATTCATGAAATACTGAAAGTACTAACCTATTTTTATTTTAATTATAATTAAGAATATATAACTGTATATAAATAAACATAACAAGAATGACCATTTTTATTTCAATAAATCAATTAATCAAATGTTTATGGACCATATATCCTAGACACTGTACTTGTAGTTACCAAAGAAAAGCTAGCCAAACTCATTATATTTGATGTTTCCAAACATATTTCAAAATTATATTATATTGAGATATTTTTATTCATATAAACTTAATGTGGGCTGCTGGATATTTAAAATAGCATAATTTTAAATTTATTGTTTTGCTGATTATATTCTGTTTACACACTTAGCATTTCCATTTCATAAAGTAATTCAATTCTAAAATGCAACACATCTTAATCCCATCTTCTTCACAATTGAAGTTTGAAAGCTAGATCTCCAATAATTGTACTAATTAAGAATTTATGATATGAAATAATGATATGATACATAATGATATGTATGTGTACTGACATAAATAAAATTTAAAGATACAATTTAAGAAGCATGTGTGATTATTGGCATTATCCATTTATATTCGAATTAAGTTACAGTAAGCTTGAGTTCCCATGAAATTGATATCTTATTTATACCTATATAATGTACTCACTATTATTTCATTCATATTCCTTTTTCTACTTTAAAAAGTGTTTCTATAAAGTTTCTGATATTCTTAAGAGTAGTTCATTTACTTTTTAAATTCTTTGATGCTCCTTTCATCATGCATTTACAAAAATATCATTGGTATTGCTTGCTTTAAATTCTGCTATATGCGCCACACAGTCTAATATGTTAAGGTTTAACATTTTTCTTAGAAAAATTAAATAGATTTCTAACTTTTAATTTCACTCCATATCAGAGTAAGTATAACAACACGGCAGAAGTACCTTAGAGCACCACATAGGTTAGTTTAGAAACAATTAGTATAATGTAATAAATATTTTAAAGTGAATGTTTTTTTCTGGGAAAAGAGTAAAATTTTATAAAATTTATTTTACTACCTCTGCTACTTCTAGAGAGGAAATAATGTAACAGAAACCTATACAGAATATTCCACAAGGTTTAGAACATATTGACCTAAACATTTCTCATTTTAGTATTTTCCCCTGTTTTTCTAACTTATATTATTCTAGCAGGAGGAAATAAAATGAAATAAATAGTTATTCCCATTCTTCAAGTATGTTAAACTCTTGTAAATAAGGATTTTATTTAACAAATACTTAGGAACAATTCTAAGTGCTTTATAGATATTTAATCATTTGATACACATGACTACCTTCTGAGGTAAATACTATTTTTATCCTGATTCTACAAATGGGGAAACTGAAGCATAGAAAAGTTAGGTAAGTTGCCCAAGGTCACACAGCTATTAGGAGGCAGAACTCTGTTAAAATCCAGGTAAATTGGCTCTGTAATGGAATTTAAACTATATTTTCATAATGAATATAGTAGCATGAAAAAAAGTATAGAGCACTATACTGGTAATCATGGATCCTGTTTCCTTATGTGACCCTGAAGCCTCCTGAGTCTCAGAGATTAACTGTCAAATTCATGACATGGTTTTTAAGTTCTCTGTCAGCTTCAAAATAATTTTCTGTGATTCTATTAAAATGTTGTATTTTCATTTACTGGATATGGCTTCTTTAATAAAGTCATAAGAACTGTAGTTTCTAAGCTTTACTGATTTATTTTTTCATTCATTCATTTAACAATTTTTTTGTGTCAGACAGAGTTCTAGGTGTTGGGAATATAGAATAAGACAACCTATAATATTATGGAGTGTCTGTTTTTTAATACATTAAAATTTTAAAGAAATGTTATTTTAACTATATGAGAAGGTAAGAAAATGAATTAATTTGAATTTCTATTAAAACCCTCACAAGAAAGGTTAAAAGAATGAGACAGGGCCATCCTTTTCTCTGGCACTTGAAGACGTGTGTACTATGAATTTTTTTAACAAGAGGATCTTTAAAAATGAAGAAACAATAAATCTTGAAAATGAAAAAAAGATAAACTCAGTAGAAAGGTTTCTGTTTTTTGTTTTGTATTGTTTGCTTGGGTGAAAAGTCTTTTTGGTGATAATCATTGAAGAAGTCAGTCTTCTGCATTTGAACTATGAGTTCTTTTGAGGGAAGTAAACCAATTATGCCAGAAAGAGTCTGAACAATGCTAAAAACATTTTTCCAGCAGCAAAACCAAAAGACAGTATGCTCAGCAAGAGTCCTGAAAAGCAGCAGTCTGCCTAAAAATGAGAAAAGTCAAAGTGAAAATATTAAACTGGAGTAAGGGTAACAAATTCTAATGAAACTGGTTTTACCAGATATTGAATTACCTGAAAGAGGAGTCTATAAGCCACAACTGAGTACAAACAATCACAAAGTCTCTGAACGACATGCCAGAGAGCTCAGGTGGAACACTCACAAAGGCACAGTGTTTGACAGGCAAAAGAAGAAACCAGCTGAGAAGTGAACTTTGTAAGTTCCTTCAAATACTACTAGGTTAGCAGTGAGGAGGAATTGACAGAAAGTGGACTTCAACATACAGTATTTAGTTACAGTGTTATCTGTATAATATTTAACTTACTTATTTAGTAAATTTGGTAATAATTTATATGCTGCACATTGAGATTTCACTATTATTTCAATGTTCTCATCATGAACTTTGGTCAGATGCTATTTATAGCAGAAATGCCTGAATCTGAAGAGACCCTGTAGTTATGATAGTGTCGCCCAGCGGGAAGGCTCTGTTGTAACTGACCTTACCTACTGTTTTGTCTCAGCTGTAGAGAGGGAAAGGTAATCTATCACTCTACAACATATTATTGTACAGGCTAATTCACTTGAACCAGCCTTGTTTGGAAATAGCATGCCTTATTTAAATATTGCTTACTTAACGTACTTGTCTTCTTGTCAAATATTTTCAAAAATAAAAATTAGGTCCTTGTACTTTTTATCCCACCAGATTTATATACTCCTTATATACAAAGAAATAAGATAAAGAAGAATACTAGTGGCTTAAGTTATTAGTTCATCTTTCTTTCTTCCCAAGATACCAGAATATGCATAGTGTGACACTGATTTATGCAAAGACTAATTAAAATAACACAGGAAAATACAGAATCTCTGTTGTGAGGTAATATAATTGAATAATATCATGTGGATTCAAAGATAGCAGATTTTGCTTCAGGTAATAGATAAATATTAAGGAAAATCTAAGCCTAGAGCCAGTGAGCATGTCTTTTCCACCACAAGGGCTTTTGTTCATGGATGAAGAGAGACAAAAGTTAAGATCAAGACATTGTTCGAACCCCTGGATCTAGCCTCTGTGCTGCCATACATCCATCCTTAGAGTTGTAGTTAGATGAGTCAGAAGTTTTTTCTCTTCACGTAGGCTAGTGTTATCTCAGGTTCTCCCACTGGTGACCAAAGAATACTGACCAATAGGCCTAGAGTTTTTTGTCTATACCTAATTTCTAGAAAGTTAAACAGAAGAAATACTGATTCTAAATACTAAATACTAATACAAGTGTGTAACTCAGGATAGGTCAGAATATTTTAAAACCAATGAAATGATCAAGCTATGGTATTAATTCACCTGTCATATTTATGACAAATATTACATTTTAGAATACTATGCTAAGCAGATCCTCAGGATAGGTCAGAATATTTTATGACCCTATCATATAGGAGAGCATAGCTGTTTAGAAGTGTGGTCTCTGGAATCCAAATGTCTGATTTTGAATCCCAGCTCGGCCAATTATAAACTCTATGATCATGACTTTTCTCTACCTCAGTTTCTTTATAAAATTAAAATTACAAGGTTGTTGAGAGGGTTCAGTGTAATCATACATGTAAAGTGTACCTAACAAATGGCCTATAAATGTTAGCTACTATTATTAATGCAATTATTTTTGAGCAAAATTTAATCATTTATTGTATCATTTATTGTTTATTATAAATTAAATCATAATGAAGGTTATTAGTGGTAGCTATAGGAATGTCCGTGATTAAAAAGAGATGCTATCGAGATACTGGTGGGCCAGGAAAACACCATGAAGAGTTAATGTTTTGGATAAAAGCCAACTGATTTGCTTATTTGGTTAAGTTGGCAGGAAGCCTTACAGTGCATTCACAGATATCTGTCCTCAGCTAGGATATTTCTATGTGGGTGAAAGGAAAGTGAAGGGGAAGCAAAACTTTCATATTATTCTAGCTGAAATTTGTATTGTTGAGGAATTTTAAGGGGTTGGAGGTACGTAATACAGTGTTATTTGCACAATGTATTTAAATCTACATAGTGAAACATAGCCTATGTATCAGGATAATTGTTACTCTTATGTGTGTGTATGTAAGAACCATCTTCTGGCCTCACTTTCATATGAAATAGACAAATCAACAAGCTTCAGGATCTGGTCAATGCATCCCATGAGATTATCACACTTTTTTTTGTGTCACGCAAGGTGAGGAAACCATAAATAGAGAAGGGATTAACATTGGTTTAAAGACTAGAAAGAAAACGGGTAGACAGATTTTCCTGGAAAATTTTTGCAGGTAGTATTATTGCAATTCATTAGGCTACAACTTACCAATATATGGATCTTACAGAATTCATGTGATTCAGCAGGGGATGATTTATACACTCAGAGGGGAGTTTATTGCTAAGACCTGATGTTCTATGATTTTCCAAGGTACCTGAATCAGCAGAGAAGACCTCTTTAGTAAACTGTAATCGATGTTTATTTATGTAATTACCTTCAGTCTGGAAAGGGATAAAAGGGAAAATTTTATGTCTCAGTCCACTCCTGTCTCTAAACTCTTGCCAAAGTCTAACACACAAAAGGTTTTCATAGTTCTAAAATTGCATATGTTTAAATTTGCAACAATAAATGTGCATAAAGAGAGGTAATTCTGAATTAAATGTGGTTTGAGGGTATAACGTGGAGCTCTCATTTACAAAATACTTCTGCACTAGAGACCAGTTTTGGACATGATCTAGTTTTGATAGTGTGTCATTTGAGTGTAGACACCAGGCTTGTTTGGAAGAGTGCATTCATCTCCCCAGCTTTTATAATCTGAACCAACCAGAGGTCCACGGTCCACCAGAATCACCCTAGAGAGAAAAAGTATATATACAATTACTATAATTTAAAGGTGAATACTGTTTGTTTTTCTCTTCTTTAGTAAAGACAGGGAGAGACAGAAGAAGGAAAAGCACCTAGAATTTCAACACTGAAGTGATTCTAGTCTAGAACATTTCTGTGTTCTGTAGTCAATTATTTAAATAAAAACTATCAGTATATGTCTTTGGTTATAAGAATATAATAATGGAAAACATACGTGAAAAATTTCAGCTCAATTATTTACCTAAATGAGATACTGAAGGGATTGTCACTTATGCAATCATTAATATGCTGAGGAATTCTCTCATTATCTCCCCAAATTCTCCTAATTTCAGGCAGATAGTGGGAAACAGGAAGGTTATATTTACTCACCACCAGCATTGAACTGATGTTCTTTCATTCTTGTGTAAACACATCTCCAATTTTCAGGATTGTGTAATTTGGCTAAACTATCCTCTACACTCCTTATGGTTTTCATCTTCAGAGGCTTAGGTCATTTTCCAGAATAACAAAACACCTTAGCATCTGAATTTCCCTTTGTTCCAATCCTCCCTATCATTCTGGATAATTTCAACATCTATAGGTGAAACCACAGTCTCTTGGTTTCCTTGATTCTAATCACCTACACATTTATTAAACATTTCTGTATCACAGTTAATCATCATCTGGAACTGTTCCACCTCTGAAATGCCATTATTCAGTGTTATGACTGCACATACCTATCTCTTTAGTTTTCTACTGCACTACTTTTTGCTCTGCATCTGCTCTTTAACCTCATGAAGAATGCCAATTCTTGATTCTTCCCTTTTATCCTGGTATTAACTTACTTCCCACTTCCCATCTTTCTTTATTCAACCATATTCCATAATTTACCCATACCACTATCCCTTCAGCAGAATTCTCACCTCCTTATCTTCCTCGTCAACATAACCTGGGCCAAATAATATGCTATAAAAGAAAACTATGTTATAAATTCATATCCTCTAGCCAACACCTCTCTCCAACAGTTATGTATCCCCTTTTTTTCTCACCTTTAAGAGCAACCAATCCAGACTTTGTCATTTCAAAATTTTAAAAAGTCATTATTTCTTTTTTAATGACATAAAATTAACACAAAAATTTCCATTTTAACCATTTTAAATATACAATTTTAATGGTATCAAGTGCATTACTATTCTGGTGTGATTATTACCACCATCTATTTCCAGAACTTGTTTTCATCTCTTGAAAATCTGCACTTATTAAATAATAACTCCTATTGTCTCCTTCTTCCAGCTCCTGGCATCCACAACTCTTCTTCCTTTATCTATGAATTTGACTACTCTAAGTACCTTATATGACTGGAGTCACACAGTATTTGTGACTTTTATGACTGGCTTATTCCACCTAATATAATGCCTTCAGGTTTCAACCCGGTTGTAGCATGTGTCAGAATTTCCTTCTCTCTAAAGGCTGAATGATATTCCATTCTATGTACACACCACATTTTGTTTACCCACTTATCCATTATGGTCACTTGGGTTGCTTTCCTCTTTTGGCTATTATAAACAATGCTGCTATGAACATGGATGTACAAATATCTATCTGTGTCCCTGCTTTCAGTTCTTTTGGGTATATACCCAGAAATGGAATTGCTCAATCATATGGGATCTCACTATCTCTAGCTCAGTTGCTTCCAGTCCATCTTCCACTCTGCATGTACTGGATTCGAATTAGACAATCATTAGTAATCTTGGCTAGATTACTTTCAGTGGGCTGGGATGGCAAATACTCTGCAAACAGTGAGTTAGAGTAAGATGGGGATGTGGAACAATGGTGGTATTTAGATATTTGACCAAGAAGGGAAAAAGAAAGAGCAGGCTACATCAAGGGAGAGACCTAAAAATGTTTGTACAATATGTGGAAGAGTCCATTAGAATGGCACAGTTTGGAAAATATGGAAGAAAGTTCAGATTAATGGGAGGTTCAAATACTTGTGTAGATGTAAACAGAATGGATGAAGAACATAAGCAAGAGATTAGCTTTGAATACTTGAAACTTGCTCATCTGGAGCCTAGAGGATGAAGATAAGTACACATATAAATGTGTCAGGTATAAGAGAAATGAAAGTTCTCATACAATTGCTTTCATTTTTTTCTAGTCAGTAGGAGGAAATGTCTTATGTTAAGGAGCATACAGGGCATGGTGGGATACATGAAAACAATGTGATACAAATTTGACATTGCACTATAAAGGATGCATTAAAGATTTTTACAGTGTGTTAAGGACCCAGTTGTGATTATATGATACCAAATTACAAGACTGCAATATTTCTTCTAGGTGTGCTCAGGAGGTTACATCTAAAAGCAAATAAAGTAGACAGTCATATGCTCTGTGGTTTGGCTGGAGATCATTAGGATGACTGTGAGGAAGTAGAAGGTGGGGAAGTCATTGAGTGTGCTGTCCATACAGGGGTTGGAATAATATAACATGGTTTCCAGGTTGTGTAAGGTTAGAAGGGTGTCATGGAGCTGGGAGGTTGGACTGAGAAAACTGAGAGAAACAGGAATTTAAGCTTTCATGTGAAAGAATGAATGAATAAAGCAAGGGTCTTCCTGGATTTATCACTGATTCTGTCTTCCTAGATAACTACAATAATACCTTGATAAATACACTAATACAATAAATACAATAATACCTATACAATAATGCTTTGTTAGCTCTAAGACTATTGCTCATAATTAACATCAGATGTATTTTTGAAGCATATTAAACATAAAGAAAGGCAGCTTAATGTAGTATTCAGAGTACAGTTTGTAGAGCCCAATTTCCTGTGTATAAATCTGAGTTCTGCACTTAATACCTACGCAAATTTAGACAAATTACTTGATCTCTCTGTCTCAGTTCCCTCACCTTAGAAATAGGGTTTATAATAGTACAAACATATATCACAGGATTGTTATAAATTGAATAAATTAATATTTATAAAGAGCTTAAAACTGTGCCTAGCACACAGAGATGCTATGTAAACATTGTTAAATAAATAAAATTGGTGTTACTTACATCATACTTAATCCTAAATTAAGAAAGCTCCATGATCATCAGGTTTGGTATTGGGCCCAATAGACAGTTTCTTAGTGAAAGAGGGCCAATTGAACTGAAGTCACCAATATTCCATTTCTTCTCTTCATTGCGTATTCCAAATTGAGTCTTCCCCACTCCTATTCAAAGCTTCTCGTAACAGTGAGGTTTAGCACTTTAGTGCTTTAATGAGACTTATCAGATAGCAATGTAATTTTATTTAGCGACTTTGGCTATAAACATACTTAAGCCTTTAAAAATGATCAGTGTTTTGAGAAAATTGAGCATTAATTGAAAATTAAAAACTACAATAAAAAAAACTTCTTGAAAATGGAATAAGCCGATTTACCTGGCAGACATCCACACTTCCCTCCAGGAACCTGACACACAGCATTCCAGGTGTGATCTATATCTTTTCTCTGTTGCAGGTCTTATTATCTATAATCTTCACTAATCTTTTTTGGAGAATATTAGGGCTTGTTCCTAAAGGAAGAAAATTATATAATTTTTGCTAAAGTTAGTATTTGTCTGGCTAAGTTATTAATATCTAACCCTATGTACAATTTCCAAATCAATGTAAAACATAATTTTTAATTAAACTTTTATCACTTTTCTTAGTAATAAAGAAGTAATGTTATGAACATATACATGTTTAAATGTTCTTTGCTTAGTCACAGAGAGCTACTCATTTCATTACATCAAAATATGCCTAATCCTCTGTGGTCCTTATTTTTTTCTATGGCACTTAACCTGCATAAAACATACTCTGTAATCTACTTATTTATTACATTTCACAAAGGTGTTTGTCTTTGCTAAGAATGTAAGCTTTATGAGAGCAGGAATATTTGCCTATTTTGTTCATTAATATGTCCAAACCACCTAGGACAGTACTTGGAGCAAAGTTGGTAATCAAAGTAGATGTTTATTGAGTGATTGAATGAATTGGAAGAAAATGAATTACTTATTCAAATGATACATTTCTGTAAAAACTGTCAATATTAAGGAAAATCATAACAAACAGCTCTATGAAGTTATAGTTTCTGCATGAATGTTATTGAGGATAATTCTTGACCCATTCCATGTTATTCTCTTTAAAATAATCTATGTAAAATATTTCTCAGGTTTAGCTGTGAATTTGAGTACTTTTTTTTAACTCCTAAAATTCAAATCATGTAATGCAGGAAGATTAGGAACTCACCATCAAACTTTAATGTTCCCCATTCAGGAAATACCACTTCTGAATTGGTTGGGTATGTGTAGGTAGCTTCTGGAAAACATGCTCTTCGGATGTTGCTTTATACAATACTGGTAAAGACAGATGCACAACAGCAATATCATTATTGTGCTCAGGGTAGTGGTAATTTTCACAAATTATAATATGCTTGACCCCTCACTTTGTGTATGGATCACTTAAAAGAAGCCCAGAACTCACACTTCATTCTTTGGGATTCTTGGCTCTAAAGAAAACAGATTAATTTATTAAAAGTCCTGTATATTGGAGCTGTAGGAATTACTATCTTATATATTTTTAAACAACTGCGTATTGTTTAAATATCAATAGTATGCATAAGCATTCAAAAATAAAGCTATATGTAAAAGAAAAGTACAACTAAAAATAGTGATAATATGAATAAACTGAACAACAACTCAGTAAGCTGTATTTTAAAAGATAACCTATTGAAACTACAATTCATTCCTTTTTTTGTCCAGAAAAGACATATGTGACAACACAAGACAATAAAATTAATAAAGTGGGAAGGAATTTGGGATGCAGTAAACTTATGGGAATTAAGGCAATAGTCGAAATACTTTTTTATAATTATTAAAAACTATAAGTAGGAGGATATCTCTGACTTTTGCTATTATTCGTTAATCAACAGTTGGTATATTAAGTACTAAAAAAAGTGTTCCTGAAACATTTTCAAAATCTAAAATTTGAGAGGGATTTTTATTTAAAAATAAAACCTATAAATGCTACATAAAGCCTATAGACAGTGGTGAAACAAACCATCAAACAAAAGGGTAAAAAAACAAGAGCAAGCTTTTGGTGTAATATATCCTTTAGGGAAATAATCATTTCAAAACGGGCTATAATAAATATGAGAGGATAAAAGATTAATTCACATACTTACGATTAAATAAGTAAGACCACATGTAAAAAGGATGAGAAAGAAATAGAAGACCCATGTTCAGTTTGGGGTTTATAGTTTTTATTGAATTAAGTAATCTAGCTTGGTTGTTCTCAACTGAGAGCTGTTTGTCCTCCAGGAGACATCTGAATCTCTAGGTATATTTGGTGGTCAGTCCTGGGGTGTTGCTATTGGCATGTGGCACACAGAGGCCAGGGATGCTGCCAAATATCTCATGATGCATAGAATAGCTCCCTACAATAGAGAATTATTTGGTCTAAAATTTCAATGGTACCACTGTCCACAAACCCTGCTGTAGCCTGAATATATCTGTTTTATTACTGATGATAATTCCTTGAGCAATTTGGAGGCTATACCTCACAATACTGAACAGTTGGAGGCATAGTTGTGTGATCATATTCTTGAAAGTGATGTATCAGATTCTTAGGTACATGAGTGGCTTTGGGACTCTGGGTAGTCCAGAGCTTACTTCACGAAACAGTGAGCAGCAGTGACAAGCTAGCTGTTACTAATCAGAGTGGCCCCGCATTGGTGGACATGGTTCTGCTGAAGGCTAGCTTGCCAGGGCCTTTCCCCTTCCTCAGCATCTGTGCCCGAGGAATCTTGTTGCCAGAATGAGTTATTGTGCGTTGTCCACGACCTGGTCAAAATAAATTTCATTAGCATATAGTGATATTGATATTGCTTATGCACACATTGCTGTACTAAATAAACTCATCATATGTGTCACTATTAACTATTAACTGAGGAAAAAGTCTCAGTCTTGGCGGAGTTAGGAATAACTTACTGCTGACATGAGACTTTCTGAGAACTCCTCCAAAATAGATTGACATCTTCCTTCCCTATCCCCATCAGTCACACACACTGATGTGTGTGTGTGAGTTTGTATGACCTTGCTGGAACCTGTTGCAAGAGGTAGGTGGAATTAAATGTTTGAATTTGGAATATAATAATTGTATAACCAGTTACTAGCTGCACAGGGAAATGTGTGCTTTTTAGTTTGGTGAGCAGTTGTTTAAAACTGATTGCTACAAAACATTCATCAGAAAGTGTGAATGAATGTGAATGTGAATGAGATTTTAGTGAGAAACAGAAGAGATGGAGATGTGCGTGCACTGAAGGGACAATACGTGATACCTGGATAAAAGGAATAACACATAAAGTTAGCCAACCTTTCCTCAAAGTTATATGCTTCTCTGAATCAGGACTATGCTTCACTGTCAATTTAGATGCAGAGAAAAGGCTAGATTCTTATAAAGTAAATCTGCAGTAATGGTGATAGTCTATTTGATTCTCTCTCTGATTATCTTGACTACCCCATTTTGCTCCACCTAAAGCATTGAGCTTTACCCTTAACAGTTTAGGGATCTTTTACTACATATTGTTAGCCTCATTAATAAATGTTTTTAGAAGAGTGGAGTCATATCTTTTTAAAAAAAATTTATCTCCAGAACCACCACAGAGAACCTATCACGTAAAACGAGGTCAACAAATGTTTATAGAATGAAATTTATATAATGTAATCTATGAGACACCTTCAACTAAAAATATTTGACTACAAAAACCTTTTGGGTAGGTGCCTAAGCATTTAGGGAGTGAAGAAAACTTACCATCATAGTATGGTGAGTACAAATTAAAGCAGTGACTCTGTAAAATCAGGGACAATTTTGCCGTCCTCCCCCAGCCCCAGGAGAAATTTGGCGATATCTGGAGACATTTATGGTTGTCATAATTGGGGCTATCTAGTGGGTAGAGGCCAGGGCTGCTACTAATAATCTCCAATATACAGGACTGTCTCTGGAACAAAGAATTATCTGACCCCAAATGTCAATAATGTTAAGGTGAGAGATTCTGACTTAAGAGAATGGTATTTGTATCAAGAATGAGAACACTTAAATCAATTGGAAAGGGTAGATGGTAAAATATGTTGTTAATTATATGTGACAAGACGTATCTTGAGATATTTTTTCCTGAAAGTGGAGAGACATTAGAAGATACAGGGGAGGGATATGTGTACTTTTGAAAAGGTTTTCACTAGCCTACTGAAGTCCTTATGTTTGTATGTTGGTTCTGATTCTAAATGCAATCACGATTCTGATGCATGCCAAACCTCAGTTTGGTAAGGCGTCCTCTTCATTAAAGTCACGTAGCTGAAGCAAATATTTTTGAATGAGAGAGCCCTTGCATGGATTCACGGAATTTAACTTCCTTTTCTTTTCCTACTCCCCTACCGTGGTTGCCACAGAGCATAAAACAAATAATCCGGAACCCAAAGGTGCAGTGGCTCCTCCCTACCCTCCCTTCCATTTGAGAAACTCCTAAAGGAAATTGGCTTGTACTCAACTTCCTTCAGAGGCATATAAAAACAAAGATGCTTTACTGTGGGCTTAGAGAACTTCCCCCGGGTGACTCTACTTCCCTGTTTCTGCTCTTACTCAGAATTTTAATCTAATTTATATTTGTGCATCAATTTTTGTTCTGAGTTCTCACTTGCTCATGATTGCTGTGTCTGCTAGGGCTTCAGCCACCATCTCTGCAGTATTACCTTGTTATTATCACTAAAACCTTAACGTGGCACCTTGTAGCTTTTGTTGTGTCAAAAGAGGTCAGATGGTAAATTTCAAGGATTTAAAGAATATAATGAAGACTTACTGGCTGATACTTTCAGAAACATCAGAGAATCTATCAAACTCTTACAGTCTGCCTATCCTAACTTCTACTCCATTATAACTGCACTTTAATGTCCTTTATGTCACACGCTACTCTATTTTCCTGCGTCTCCCTTCTCCCCTTCTATTTAAAGTACTTTTATTAAAGTACTTAGATAGGCCAAGTTAGATTCAGGACACTGATCTGGATGGCTGTTTAGCATTCCAGCTGGGGAATAGACAAATTGGCAGAACTCTTTCTTACTACTGCTTTTATTCTTGTGTTGACTGTCTCTCTTCTACCAAACAAAAAAAAATTCCTAATTGTGGAGTTTGATCACATCAGTACTCAAGTTTTTAATTGGAATAACTGATTTTAAAATATCTTGGGAAGTTGCTTGAGGATTGTTCAGTCAAAATGTATCAGAGAGAGAAATAATCTAACACAGCTTTGTGTTTAAGCCTTGCCCAGTTTACTCAGAAATAACTAGGCGGTGAAAGAAGGATAGTGAGAGCCATTAGGGCTGCTGTCACCTGGCTCTGGAAGGTGATTTCTCTAATCCAACTGACCCCATCAGTTTCAGCCCTGGATAAGAGCTGTGCTTCTCTGACAGCCTGCTTCTAGCAACCCTGGGGCTCACATTTCCCACTTGGTGAGGATTTTCCCACCAGGGCAGCTGGTGGGAGAATGGAAGCAGAAGGTCTTGGCTAGCAAGGAAGCTGCTTGCATGTAAGGCAGCTGACTTCCCAGCACATTGAACTTTGGCTTGTAGGAGCAGTTTTCCATAGTGAGTTCCCAGGCCTGAAGTTTTCATAGGCATAATAGAAAATACAAATAGCGGACCTCTATTGAATGCTTATTATGAGCTGCACACTCTTGCAAATACTTCATGTGTGTCACCTTCTTTTATTATCCCAAAAACTTGAAACTGAATTTTTGAGAAGTTAAATCACCTGTTCAAATGTATCCAGGTACTAGGTGGCAGATCTGGGGCTCAAAACTGATGTGTAGCTGGTTTCAGATTCTAAGTTCTTAATTATCATTACTTGTCCCTAGGTCTCCTCTGTCATTATGGTGTGTAATAATGTGTTCCTCATTTAAAATTCACAATATCAGTCAACATAAAACCAACTGCAGTCACCTTCATGCACGATTCTGAAAGCAGGCTTCCCATTACACCTTTATGGACACTGTATTGACTCTCAAGTGAAGGTCTTTTTTGCCATCCAAGGAATTAAGTTTCACTAGAAAATAACTCTTTGTTTATGAACTTACAGGTATGGAGAAGAGTTTCTGCTGCTGGCATTGTGATGTCTTAGAGTTAAGGGAAAAGAAAGGGAAATATTTACATTTATGAATACATTTTATTTTAATATTAATTATTTTGTTTTTGGGAACACATTCTGTAGGCATAATCATTTTATTCAATCTTGACTATATAATTTCTATGTTCAGAGATTAGCATAGACATATGTTCAAAATCTTAGCATGAATTCTTATGTTTCTAAAAAGATTCTCAAGAATTCTGAACATTTTCCCATTATAAGTTATTTGAAAAAGTGGTTGGGGTCCTGGACAGTACTAAAATACATGAAAAATGGTGATATTTCACCATATCTTGAATCCAAATCCAATAGATAACTGAATGTATTCAACATCTTTTATGCACCATTTGAAATACTCTTGACCCCTCTGTTATTCCAGTCACAATGTGCTGACAAATTCCACAGATTCAGATCTGCTTTACTTAGGAGAAATTTGACAGATTCCCATCTCAGGTTAGAACCTAAGACTTTTTGCTTTTCTCAGAAGAAAATCACTGATCATTTCTTGATGGACAATAGGTAATATAGGAGTTAATTCTTTGAAGCCACTGTAAGTTGAAAGCTGATGGACAAATGTTTCCCCTTTGGTCACAGGAGAGCACTGTTCTGAAATATAATTAAGAAGATGTCAAGGGTTGGAGCTATGTCAAGCTCCTTGGATTTACCTCCCCTAATGATGGTTAACTCTCCCTCTCCATTTTACTATTTCTGTCCTCTACTTACTCTATCAAATCAACTATTGCATGCAAGTCTTTGTCTCTACTCTGCTTTTTTGGGAAACCAGGTTAAGACCCTCAAATAATACATAAAGCTAATAACTAGGAGTGAATACATACATTGTTATATTTAGTGCATTTTTTGATGAGTGTATTTTGATATTTGTGATACTTATAAAATTAATACCCTTTGTGCAGTAAGTTTCAGTTATTTAGAACATTCAATTCAGTGTGCCATTCCATTTCCCATTTATTTTGGGTAAAAAATTTCTTACCTTAGTAATAAGGCAGATTTTAACAGTCTACTCATTTTCAGACATCTAGGAAATATTATAGAATGAGATTTACTCCAGACATTTTTTCTATGTGCCCCACATTTCTGTAGAATTGCAAACCTGTTTAATTCATGTGCAACGTATGTGAAGAAAGGGTGAACAAGAGAATCATGATAATGTTCCAAATTTCAGATGCAGAGACTGTAAGTCCAAACAGTCATTTCTACTTTAGATTTCTCTTCAAAAGGAATCACCAATTTCTGTATAAGTTAAATACTATAAATGTCAATGTATGTTCATTTTTATTGTGCTCTTGGATTTCTATAAATCCAGGAGGGAGTATCCATTTATGTATGCCAATTATAGTTACAGACTCTTACATTAGGTTGCACAACAAATCAGAAAAACAAAAGAATGCTTTACTAGGAAGTCAACCTGTCTGAACAAAATGGCAGGAGCAATTCAACAGTCAGATGGACTATGAGTAGATGTGAGCCACACCTGCTTAAACAGAAAGGTGGCATTTTCCAACTTATCCTTCATAGCTGCCTTCAAGAGGTTACTTTTTATTCAACATACCTTTAGAGTTTGATTTGAGCTTTGTGTGGTAGTAAAATATATCAAACGAAGATATTGGGAAATAATTAAATTCCTGTAACTCAACTGGAAAAAAGTAAATTTCTACACCTTAAAACTAATTTAGAAACACTACTATGTTCACAGAACTTTTTTCTTTGAGGTTTTCTTTGTTGATGCATGACTTGCCAAAGGGAATAAATGTTTTTGATTTATAATTTACTTTTAATTGTTGCATTATCCCAGAGCTTAATAGAATAACTATCACTTGGTAGGTGGAAGACAGACAGGTACAATGAATGGGGAAGTGACTTCAGCTGTTGCTCCTTTGGACTGAGTCACAGCTGTGGCGGTTCATTTCCTTCCTTTTAAGTCTCGTGGCTCACACCGAAAGGCTGAAGCTCCTTGGATTTATCTCCGAATCAGGAAACGACACTGGAACACAAGATACTCTGTTCACAATGTACCATATAAAGGAAGTGACAAAAAACAATGCCACTGCTTCTGCCAATAAGGAGATTCCATCAAGGGATAATAAGACAAAGCATTTTAAAAAAACAGCTCAGCATCTGTACACTGGTCTTCTCCTATGGGCCAGGAATCAACGAAGAATAGACACGGACCCTGCCCTCGGTGAACCTGGAGTGTATTGAAAAGGTTGTACAACTAAACAGATAATTAATATTATGTGATCAGTGCTATCGCAGATGTATGCAGAAGAAATTAGATGCACCAAGAAAAGTCACTTAACATAGAGGGGTGAATAAGAACAGTTGGTGACATTCTTCAGGACAGAGTCAAAAAATTAATTTTACTGGGGGCATAATTCACCCACTGTTGAATGTTAGAAAGATGCTTAGCTGCTCTCTAAATGGGCTTCTGGATCTGTAATTATTTCATATTTGGTGTCTTTTTTAGGTTAGAATGTAATAAATGCAAATTTGGATACACTGGTAAAATGAGGACTCCCTAAGAGTCTGTTATTCAGTAAGTATTTTATTCCTTAAAAAAATAAAGTCTTAAACACATAGTAATGAACTAAGCTGTATGTTCTAATGTATAAGAAACAATTATATAGAAACAATAGATAAATTTAAAATATAAGTTTTATATAGACCATGGACTTTAACTATACTTAAGTGCATTTATTATTTTATATGAGTCAAACGCTAAATTAGTTGACTAATTATACTTTTTGGAGAGTTTCTCTAGGATTCTAGCATTAAAAATATAGAGGCAATCAACTGAATTCTTTTATGGAATGTCTTTTATGGGATATTTAAAAATCTTCATGTGTTAGATTTCTGAAAACTCGAAAACTATAAATGTACATGGATTTACTGAATAAGACAACTGCCATAAAATTGTTTTATGAAACATAAAACTATCCTTTTGCACCTTGGAAGTTCACACATGATATTTTCACCAAAAAAAGCTACTCTGCTTTTGGGTAGGAAGAATTAATATTGTCAAAATGGCCATCCTGCCTAAAGCAATCTACAGATTCAATGCAATCCCTATCAAAATACGGACAGCATTCTTCAAGGAACTTGAACAAATAGTTCTAAATTTCATATGGAACCACTAAAGACCCCAAATAGCAAAAGCAATCCTGAGAAGGAAGAATAAAGCAGGGAGGGATCTCACTTCCCAACTTCAAGGTCTACTACAAAGCCACAGTAATCAAGATAATTTGGTACTGGCACAAGAACAGACCCATAGACCAGTGGAGCAGAATAGAGATTCCAGATATTAACCCAAACATATATGGTCAATTAATAAACGATAAAGGAGCCATGGATATAGAATGGGGAAATGAAAGCCTCTTTAACAGCTGGTGTTGGCAAAACTGGACAGCTACATGTAAGAGAATGAAACTGAATTACTAACTCCATACACAAAAGTAAACTCAAAATGGATCAAAGATCTGAATGTAAGTCATGAAACCATAAACTCTTAGAAGAAAACATAGGCAAAACTCTCTTGAATATAAACATGTTCAGTTTCTTCATGAATGTATCTCCCTGGGCAAGGGAAAAAAAGCAAAATGAATAAGTGGGACTATATGAAATTAAAAAGCTTCTGTACAGCAAAGGACACCATCAATAGAACAAAAAAGGCATCCTACAGTATGGGAGAATATATTCATAAATGACATATCCAATAAGGGGTTGACATCCAAAATATATAAAGAGCTCACATGCCTCAACAAACAAAAAGCAAATAAGCCAATTAAAAAATGGGCAGAGGATCTGAATAGACTCTTCTCCAAAGAAGAAATTCATATGGCCAACAGGCACATGAAAAGATTCTCCACATTGCTAATCATCAGAGAAATGCAAATTAAAACCACAATGAGATATCACCTCACACCAGTTAGATGGCCAACATCCAAAAGACAAACAACACATGTTGGTGAGGATGTGGAGAAAGGGGAACCCTCCTACACTGCTGATGGGAATGTAAATTAGTTCAACCATTGTGGAAAGCAATATGGAGGTTCCTCAAAAAACTCAAAATAGAAATACCATTTGACCCAGGAATTCCACTCCTAGGAATTTACCCTAGGAATGCAGGAGCCCAGTTTGATGTTTATCATAGCACTATTTACAATAGCCACAAAACGGAAGCAACCTAAGTTTCCATCAGTAGATGAATGGATAAAGATGTGGTACATATACACAATGGAATATTATTCAGCCATAAGAAGAAAACAAATCCTACCATTTGCAACAACATGGATGGAGCTAGAGGGTATTATGCTCAGTGGAATAAGTCAGGCAGAGAAAGACAAGTACCAAATGATTTCACTCATCTGTGGAGTGTAAGAACAAAGCAAAAACTGAAGGAACAAAACAGCATCAGACTTACAGAACCCAATAATGGATTAACAGTTACCAAAGGGAAAGGGACTTGGGAGGATGGGTGGGAAGGGAAGGAGAAGGGGAATAAGGGGCATTAGGATTAGCACACATAATATAGGCGGGTGGCACGCAGAAGGCAGTATAGCACAGAGAAGACAAGTAGTGACTCTACAGCATTTTACTACACTGATGGACAGTGACTGTAATGGGGTATGTGGTGGGGACTTGATAATGGGGGGAATCTAGTAACTACAATGTTGCTCATGCAATTGTATATTAATGATACAAAAAAAAAGGGCTACTCTGGAACATTAATATGACTGGTCTGTCCTAAAAGGCAAAGGAATAAAGCCCAGAACTGGATTGTGGTCGAACAAAATCTGAATTCTTCCCTCATTGCAGGTTTTGACTAGTCACCTGACTGCATGTTTAACCTCGAAAAATGCTTTTCTTTATGTTGCTAATTAGACTGAAAATTATCTCAGTGATTATACACTACATATCATTTGTCATTCCTCAGTGATGTAGATTAGTTTTTCACAGTACATCTTCAATGTGTTTGCCATTTTGACTCTGAAGATAGGTAGGTAGATTTTTTTAAGATTTAATTAATCTGTGTAAGTTAATTAAACTTAATAATCAATTGTATATACAGGTGATAGTTGTTAATGTAAAACTGTACTCCCATTTACCTTCATGCCAATTTCAAGAAATAAGGATTAAAAAAATTTGGATACATTTATCCTTCTCCTGTTTTTATTTTAAGCTTTGGAAGCAGTACAAAGGACTACTGTGATAAAGGGTGACAAGACAGGTACTGAGGAGTACATTTAGACAGTTTTGTTGATGTAGTGAGCAGTAGACAATGTAAGTGATAACATCTGTCTTATGCTTTGAAGTACTGTCCTTGTGTTTCTAAGGGGCCCTTTTGAAGACACATCTTGGATAGGAAGTTAAGGTCTAGGATTAATGCTTTCAGTTTGGACAGTTTCTAGCTTGTCTCTCCCAGGAACCTAGATACCTTGTGAAAGTCCACATTTTGATAGCACGGCTCTGGTGTTTCCTCCAGCAGAGGATACTTTATGGATGCCTTTCAGTTCATTACCATTACTTTCCTTCAGACTCATCTTAAGAGGGAACTTCTCCAAAAAGCTTTCTCAAGTCCCTCTTCTTAGGTTCATTTTTCCTTGACAGTTTGCATATAGTAGTTTTTGATGCAAAATAACCATCACTGTATTGTATTTATTTGTTCATTCTTTTTTAAAATTGAAGTATTGCCGATATACAATCTTATATTGGTTTCAAATATATACATCATTACCCTTATTAAATTAAATCCTGCCCCCATTAGTAAAGTTACTATCTTTTAACACAGAAAGATGTCACAGAATCATTGTCTATATTCTTCAGGCTATAGTACCATCCCCATGACAAACCTACATTATGACTGAGAATTTTTGTGCCCCTTTATCCCTCTCTCCCTCCCCTCCCACCCATTTCAACCCCTCCCTCATGGTAACCACCAGTCCTTCTCAGTGCCATGAGGCTACTGCTATTTTGTTCATTTTGTTTTGCTTTGTATTTATATTCCACAAATAAGTGAAATCATTTGGTATTTGTCTTACTCTGCCTGGCTTATTTCATTGAGCATAATACCCTCTAGGTCCATCCATGTTGTTGCAAAAGGCAGAATTTCTTTTGTTTTATGGCTGGATAATATTCCATTGTGTATATATACCACATCTTTCTTACCCATTCATCTTTTGATGGCACTTACGTTGCTTCCATATCTTGATTTTTATAAATAACGTGGTGATAAACACAAATCATAGCTATTCTTTTCTTACCCAGAACACATAGGACTCTGAAAATTCATAAGAGACAAAGAATGTAAAGAGTACAAAAAATGGAAAAGTGGGTTTGGAAGAAATTTCTGAAATCTTTAAGCTTAAATTTCTTCCTGGCCTGAGTTGACAGACTTGGTAAAGGTATTTTTTTTCTTTTCAGAAAAGAGCTATTAATATTGTTATTTATAATAATAAATATATTAGAAATATATTTATATAAAATATTTATTTTACATTTATAGTTATTCGTTTTTATTTTACATTATATTTATATTTAAATTTATACATAAAATATTACTTATATAAAATAAATATAGCAAAAATAATAAAGGCATATTATTAATATGCATTTCCTTGTCATTTATTATGTTTTTTTACACATTAGAAGCTTTAATAAAATCTCTTAGATACACATTTAATCAGAAGCAGAAATTACTGTAAAGGGAGAAAACATTTAAACTGGCATTTAGTGTATGGTATTTTCAGCTATTTAACATGTATTGCATTAAGAGAGGCAGGAAAGAAACAGTCATATGTAATTTGTCAGTAACAGAAAAAAAGAATCAAAGTGGTTTTGCCTGGTAGCTTTAGTACCTTTACAATCTTATATAAAGTGTTTATGAATGTCAAAATATTTCAACATCAAGAAACAAGAAAAATCTCAAATAACCTAACTGAACACCTTCAGGAACTTAGAAAAAGAACAAATGAAGCCCAAAGTTACCAGAAGGAAGGAAATAACAAGGATCAGAGCAGAAATAAATAAATGAAACAGGGATTAAAAAAGACAAAAGATCAGTGAAATTAAGATCTGGTTCTTTGAAAAGATAAAATGACAAACCTTCAGCTAGACTCACCAGAAAAAGAGACAACACAAGTAATAAAATCAGGAATGAAAGAGGAGTCAATACATGGACACTACAGAAATAATAATAAATATTTATGTATCCTTTACTCAGTTTCCCCCAAAGGTAATATCTTGAAAAATGTTGTAAAGGTAACATCTTCAGAACTACAGTAACAATATCATAACCAGGATATTGACATTAATAGCATTAAAAAACAGAATATTTCCATCACCACAAGGATTTGTCATGTTGCCCTTTATAGCCACATCTGCTTCCTCGTAAGTCTATTCCCTCCTTACTCCCTGATAACTACTAATCTGTTTTTTTTTCTATACTTTTATTATTTCAAATATGTCATATAAAAAGTCATATAATAACTTTTTGGATCAGCTTCTTTCATGAGTGTAATTCTCTAGAGTTTCATCCAAATTCTTTTTATTGCTAAGTGGTATTTCATGGTATGATGTACCTGAGTTTGTTTAACCATTACTGTTAGAAGGATGCCTGGGTTATTTTCAGTTTTTGGCTATGAGGAATAAAGCTGCTATAAACATTTACTTATACGTTTTTGTGTGAACACAAGTCATCATTTGTCTGAGATAATGCCCAGAAGACAGGAGAGTTGCTCTAGTGGTACTTGTGGTTGTACTCCTAGGAGTATGTGAGGCAAGTGGGGCTTCCTAAAGCCCTTAGAAAATTTGAGTTTATCTGGGCTTGATACTGATTTGCATTGAACTCTGGCAAGTTGGATTAGTCAGAGTTCTCTATAAAAACAGAATGAATCTATCTATCTATCTATCTATCTATCTATCTATCTATCTATCTATCTATCTATATCTATCTATCTATCTATCTATCTATCTATCTATCTATCTATCTATCTATCTATCTATCTATATCTACCTACCTACCTATCTATCATCTATCTATCTATCTATCTATCTATCTATCTATCTATCTATCTATCATCTATCTATCTATCTATCCATCATCTATCTATCCACCAATCATCTATCATCTATCTATCTATCTATCCATCCATCTATCATCTATCTATATCTATATCTATATCTATATCTATATCTATATCTATATCTATATCTATATCTATATCTATCTATCTATCTATCTATCTATCTATCTATCTATCTATCTATCTATTTATCTATCATCTATCTATCTCTATCATCTATCTATATTTTTTTATTATGAGGAATTGGCTTATAGGAGATTACAGAGGCAGAGAAGCCCAATGATCAGCCATCTGTAAGCTGGAGACCCAGAAAAGCCAGTGTTGTAATTTCACTCCAAATCCAAAGTTCTGAGATCCAGACTGCCAATGGTGTAAATCCGAGTCTGAAGGCAGGAGGAAACCACAGCTCTTGCTCAATCAGTCAGACAGAGAGATAATTCACCCTTCCTCTGTCTTTTTGTTCAGTGGATTGGATTATGCCTGGGGAGGGCAATCAGCTTTACTGTCTGCTAACTCAAATGCTAATGTCTTATGGAAACATACAGACATACCCAGAAAAAGTGTTTAACCAGATATCTGGGCACCCTGTGGCCCAGTCAAGTTGACACATAAAATTAACCATCACGCAGATGGAGTCCAACCTCTGATGGATGATGCCAGACATCAATCAGGACAGCAGTGTCTGGATTCCAGGAGTTCGGTGCCATGGGTACTAGGCCCAACCATTTTATGGGGAGGTGGCAAGAGTTAGGCTAGATATTAACTGAATTGACCCACTAAATGGAGTGTTTTATTATTAATCATTTAAAAACTTCATGCCTATCAAAAACAACTATTTTAAAATTGTAATGATATTTCCTCTTGTAGAGATTAGAGAGTAAGAACAATGAATTTGGAAGACTATTCTTAGTTCATGGACATTTTTGGGAAAGTATGTCTTGTGTGCCCTAGTGATGGTCTTTTAGTACAATGACTATTAGTACTTAAACTGTTTGGACTGTGCCTGATACCTAGTTGTATTATTTAATAATGTGTATTTCAAACTCTAAGCTCAAGGTTACATTTGAAAAGTTCCTAAAGAAATATTATTTTAAGTAAATTCCTGGTTTAATTATAAGATTTTGAAATAACAACAGGAATAGTGTTCCACATCTTGTAAGACATTTGGTATCATTTTTTCTGGAATAAAGTCAAGAATCAAGAAACAAGGGTATCTGAGGAGCCACAAAATATGTAAAAAAAAAATGAACTCACTGAAGCTTATATAATTAAATAAAAAGGCCTGACACCATCATTCAATGGTTATTTTTTCTTCTCACTTAATATAAATATAATTAATAATTTTATGATTTATAATTTTAAATTTACAAATTTATATATAATTTTATATATTAGTAGATATAATGTTTTATAATTAGATTAAATGTAGTATAAATATTCATTAAATATTAATTACTATATAATTGTGATTGATTTGAAAAAGTAGAAGAAAGAACATAGAGAAAACAGAAATGACAGGAGGAACACTGCTTGATACTGAAGTATGGGAAAGAAATAAGATATAAAGAATAAACACAAGAGCTCAAAACTCCACATATTGGGGTCATTTGGTGAAGGCATCAATAACTCTAAATTTCTCTAAAGGCCTTGAGGGCACCACAATACCAGCTATGTATTAATGGATGTCCATTATGATATCAGAAAAGTAGGTGGTAAGTTTGAGAAAGATTTTTATAAAAATAATAATTTAGGGGGCAAAGCCAAGATGGCAGCATGAGTAGAGCAGCAGAAATCTCCTCCCAAAACCACATATATCTTTGAAAATACAACAAAGAAAACTCTTCCTAAAAGAGAGACTGGAAGACACAGGACAACAGCCAGACCACTTCCACACTTGCAAGAACCCAGCGCCTCGTGAAGCGGGTAAGATACAAGCTCCAGCCCGGTGGGACCTGAGCGCCCCATACTCCAGCTCCCGGCGGGAGGAGAGGAGTCAGAGCAGGGAGGGAGAGGGAGCCCAGGATGGCTAAATACCCAAGCCCAGCCATCCGCACCAGAGCGCAGACACAGTGCATGCGTGAGGTGCTGGAAATTAGGGAAAAAGGACAGTAAGACCTGTGAGCAGGTCCCTGCAGACATTGCACCAGGGACAAAGAAAAGCGAGTGCTTTATGGAAGTCTTAAAGGGACAGCGACCACACCGCCAGATGGACACTTAGTCCAGCAGCAGGGAATCTGGGGATCTCTGGGAACTCTAACCCTTGGGCAGCAGGGAGCACAGAGGCCCCTCATGGAGATAAATAGCCTCCCGGCCGTTCCCCCTCCAACACGGCTCCACCATATCGGAGTAGCAGCCTGAGGCAGGCCAA
Organism: Manis javanica; assembly: GCF_040802235.1. Classification (NCBI taxonomy): domain Eukaryota; kingdom Metazoa; phylum Chordata; class Mammalia; order Pholidota; family Manidae; genus Manis; species Manis javanica. The sequence continues at coordinate 119,216,402 of NC_133160.1, read as the reverse complement.
GCCCACAGCTACAGCCGAGATAAACTCCCTAGCAGCTGGGCAGGAATCAGAAGCCCTTGCAGCTGCCCAGCACAAGCCACTAGAGGTCGCTGTTCTCCCAGGAGAGGAAGGCCACAAAACAACAAGAAGGGAAGTTCTTCAGCCGTCACTCATGCCAGCTCTGCAAACTATCTCTATCACCATGAAAAGGCAAAATTACAGGCAGACCAAGATCACAGAGTTAACACCAGAGAAGGAGACAGACCTAACTAGTCTTCCTGAAAAAGAATTCAAAATAAAAATCATAAACATGCTGATGGAGATGCAGAGAAATATGCAAGAGCAATGGGGTGAAGTCCGGAGAGATATCACAGATGCCAGGAAGGAGATTACAGAAGTGAAACAAACTCTGGAAGGATTTATAAGCAGAATGGATAAGATGCAAGAGGTCATTGATGGAATAGAAACCAGAGAACAGGAATGCATAGAAGCTGACACAGAGAGAGACAAAAGGATCTCTAGGAATGAACAATATTAAGAGAACTTTGTGACCAATCCAAAAAGAACAATATCCATATTATAGGGGTACCAGAAGAAGAAGAGAGAGAAAAAGGGATAGAAAGTGTCTTTGAAGAAATAATTGCTGAAAACTTCCCCAAACTGGTGGAGGAAATAATCGAACAGACCACAGAAATACAAAGAACTCCCAACAGAAAGGACCCAAGGAGGACAACACCAAGACACATAATAATTAGAATGGCAAAGATCAAGGACAAGGAAAGAGGTTTAAAGGCAGCTAGAGAGAAAAAGGTCACCTATAAAGGAAAACCCATCAGGCTACCATCAGACTTCCCAACAGAAACCTTACAGGCATGATATATTTAATGCAATGAAATAGAAGGGCCTTGAACCAAGGATACGGTATCCAGCACGATTATCATTTAAATATGAAGGAGGGATTAAACAATTCCCAGACAAGCAAAAGTTGAGGGAATTGGCTCCCCACAAACCACCTCTAAAGGGTATTTTAGAGGGACTGTTCTAGACGGCAGCACTCCTAAGACTAAACAGATGTCACCAGAGAAAATAAAATCACAGCAAAGAAAGCAGACCAACCAAATACTAACTAAAGGCAAAAAATAAAATCAACTACCCACTAAAAGCAGTTAAAGGAAACACAAAAGAGCACAGAATAAAACACACAACATATAAAGAATGGAGGAGGAGGAATAAGAAGGGAGAGAAGAAAAGAATCTCCACACAGTATATATAACAGCTCAATAAGCAAGCTAAGTTATTCAGTAAGATACTAAAGAAGCTAAACTTGAACCTTTGGTAACCACGAATCTAAAGCCTGCAATGGCAATAAGTACATATCTTTCAATAGTCACCCTAAATGTAAATGGACTGAATGCACCAATCAAAAGACACAGAGTAACTAACAGAATGGATAAAAAAGCAAGACCCATTTATATGTTGCTTACAAGAAACTCACCTCAAACCCAAAGACATGCACAGACTAAAAGTCAAGGGATGGAAAAACATATTTCAGGCAAACAACACCGAGAAGAAAGCAGGGGTTGCAGTACTAGTATCAGACAAAATAGACTTCAAAACAAAGAAAGTAACAAGAGATAAAGAAGAACATTACATAATAATAAAGGGCTCAGTCCAACAAGAGGATATAACCATTCTAAATATATATGCACCCAACACAGGAGCACCAGCATATGTGAAACAAATACTAACAGAACTAAAAGAGGAAATAGAATGCAATGCATTCATTTTAGGAGACTTCAACACACCACTCACCCCAAAGGATAGATCCACCAGGCAGAAAATAAGTAAGGACACAGAGGCACTGAACAACACACTAGAACAGATGGACCTAATAGACATCTATAGAACTCTACATCCAAAAGTAACAGGATACACATTCTTCTCAAGTGCACATGGAACATTCTCCAGAATAGAGCACATACTAGCTCACAAAAAGAGCCTCAGTAAATTCCAAAAGATTGAAATCCTACCAACCAACTTTTCAGACCACAAAGGTATAAAACTTGAAATAAATTCTACAATGAAAACAAAAAGGCTCACAAACACATGGAAGCTTAACAACATGCTCTTGAATAATCAATGGATCAATGAACAAATTAAAATAGAGATCAAGGAATATATGGAAACAAATGACAACAACACAAAGCCCCAACTTCTGTGGGATGCAGTGAAAGCAGTCTTAAGTGGAAAGTATATAGTAATCCAGGCACATTTGAAGAAGGAAGAACAATCCCAAATGAATAGTCTAATATCACAATTATCGAAACTGGGATAAGAAGAACAAATGAGGCCTAAAGACTGCAGAAGGAGGGACATAATAAAGATCAGAGAAGAAATAAACAAAATTGAGAAGAAGAAAACACTAGCAAAAATCAATGAAACCAAGAGCTGGTTCTTTGAGAAAATAAAATAGATAAGCCTCTAGTCAAACTTATTAAGAGAAAAAGAGAATCAACACACAACAACAGAATCAGAAATGAGAATGGAAAAATCAAGACAGACTCCACAGAAATACAAAGAATTATTAAAGACTACAACGAAAAACCTATATGCTAACAAGCTGGAAAACCTAGAAGAAATGGACAACTTCCTAGAAAAATACAACCTTCTAAGACTGACCAAGGAAGAAACACAAAAGTTAAACAAACCATTTATAAGCAAAGAAATTGAAATGGTAATAAAAAAACTACCCAAGAACAAAAATCCGGGGCTGGATGGATTTACCTCAGAATTTTATCAGACATACAGAGAAGACATAATAATCATTCACCTTAAAGTTTTCCAAAAAATAGAAGAGGAGGGAATACTCCTAAACTCATTCTATGAAGCCAACATCAACCTAATACCAGAATCAGGAAAAGTCCCCACCGAAAAAGAAAATTACAGACCAATATCTCTGATGAATGTAGATGCAAAAATACTCAATAAAATATTAGCAAACCGAATTCAAAAATACATCAAGAGGATCATACACCATGAACAAGTGGGATTCATCCCAGAGATGCAAGGATGGTACAACATTTGAAAATCCATCAACGTCATCCACCACATCAACAAAAAGAAGGACAAAAACCACATGATCATCTCCATAGATGCTGAAAAAGCATTCGACCAAATTCAACATCCATTCATGATAAAAACTCTCAACAAAATGGGTATAGAGGGCAAGTACCTCAACAAAATAAAGGCCATATATGATAAATCCACAGCTAACATCATACTGAACAGTGAGAAGCTGAAAGCTTTCCCTATGAGATCGGGAATAACACAGGGATGCCCACTCTCCCCTCTGTTATTTAACATAGTACTGGAGGTCCTATCCACAGCAATCAGACAAAACAAAGAAATACAAAGAATCAAGATTGGTAAAGAAGAAGTTAAAATGTCACTATCTGCAGATGACATGATATTGTACATAAAAAACCCTAAGGACTCCACTCCAAAACTACTAGAACTGATTTTGGAATCCAGCAAAGTTGCAGGATACAAAATTAACACACAGAAATCTGTGGCTTTCCTATACACTAACAATGAACCAATAGAAAGAGAAATCAGGAAAACAACTCCACTCACAATTGTATCAAAAAGAATAAAATACCTAGGAATAAACCTAGCCAAAGAAGTGAAAGACCTATACCGTGAAAACTACAAGACACTACTTAAGAGAAATTAAAGAAGACACTAACAAATGGAAACTCATCCCATGCTTGTGGCTAGGAAGAATTAATATCGTCAAAATGGCCATCCTGCCCAAAGCAATATACAGATTTGATGCAATCCCTATCAAATTACCAGCAACATTCTTCAACGAACTGGAACAAATAGTTCAAAAATTCATATGGAAACACCAAAGACCTCGAATAGTCAAAGCTATACTGAGAAAGAAGAATAAAGTGGGGGGGGGATTTCACTCCCCAACCTCAAGCTCTACTACAAAGCCATAATAATCAAGACAATTTGGTACTGGCACAAGATCAGAGCAACAGACCAGTGGAACAGATGAGAGACTCCAGACATTAACCCAAACATATATAGTCAATTAATATTTGATAAAGGAGCCATGGACATACAATGGTGAAATGACAGTCTCTTCAACAGATGGTGCTGGCAAAACTGGACAGCTACATGTAAAAGAATGAAACTGGATCACTGTCTAACCCCATACACAAAAGTAAATTCGAAATGGATCAAAGACCTGAATGTAAGTCATGAAACCATAAACTCTTGGAAAAAAATATAGGCAAAAATCTCTTAGACATAAACATGAGTGACTCTTCTTGAACATATCTCCCCAGGCAAGGAAAACAAAAGCAAAAATGAACAAGTGGAACTATATTAAGCTGAAAAGCTTCTGTACAGCAAAAGACACCATCAATAGAACAAAAAGGAACCCTACAGTATGGGAGAATATATTTGTAAATGACAGATCCTATAAAGGTTTGACGTCCAAAATATATAAAGAGCTCACATGCCTCAACAAACAAAAAACAAATAATCCAATTAAACAATGGGCAGATGAGCTGAACAGACAGTTCTCTAAAGAAGAAATTCAGATGGCCAACAGGCACATGAAAAAATGCTCCACATCGCTAATTATCAGAGAAATGCAAATAAAACCACAATGAGGTATCACCTCACACCAGTAAGGATGGTTACCATCCAAAAGACAAACAACAACAAATGCTGGCGAGGTTGTGGAGAAAGAGGAACACTCCTACACTGCTGGTGGGAATGTAAATTAGTTCAACCATTGTGGAAAGCAGTATGGACGTTCCTCAAAATGCTCAAAATAGACTTACCACTTGACCCAGGAATTCCACTCCTAGGAATTTACCCTAAGAATGCAGCAGTCCAGTTTGAAAAAGACAGATGCACCCCTATGTTTATCACAGCACTATTTACAATAGCCAAGAATTGGAAGCAACCTAAGTGTCCATCAGTAGATGAATGGATAAAGAAGATGTGGTACATATACACAATGGAACATTATTCAGCCATAAGAAGAAAACAAATCCTACCATTTGCAACAACGTGGTTGAAGCTAGAGGGTATTATACTCAGTGAAATAAGCCAAGTGGAAAAAGAGAAATACCAAATGATTTCACTCATCTGTGAAGTATAAGAACAAAGGGAAAACTGAAGGAACAAAACAGCAGCAGAATCACAGAACCCAAGAATGGACTAACAGGTACCAAAGGGAAAGGGACTGGGGAAGATGGGTGGGTAGGGAGGGATAAGGGGGCTAAGAAGAAAGGGGGTATTATGATTAGCATGCATAATCTGGGGGGTGGGAGAAAGGGGAGGGCTGGGCAACACAGAGAAGACAAGTAGTGATTCTATAACATTTTGCTATGCTGATGGACAGTGACTGTAATGGGGTTTGTGGGGGTGACTTGGTATAGGGGAGAGCCTAGTACACATAGTGTTCTTCATGTAATTGTAGATTAATGATAACAAAAAAGAAAAAAAGAAAAGAGAAAGAAAAAGCGGATTACTCCCTGATAGGATAAAACTAACTGCAAATCAACGATTAATGCATGCTTTACATATCCTTAATTTTGATCTTTCAAAGGTTGTCCGATAATCATCTATGGAAGTACATTTTTCCGATAATATTCTTTTCTCTTAAAAAAAAAAAGCAGTTCCTGTGTGGTGATCGCCAATCGGTTCTTCACAATGGTATAAAGGTCATATCAAAGTGTGGGCAAAGGGTTTGTTTGTGTTTATACAGAGGATCAAGGCCTAATTTGGCTACACAGAAAACGAATTAAGATACGATATCAAGAAGAACTTCCAACATCAACATCCTCTGGAAGAGTCATTCCAGAAGATGAACATAAAAAAGATCCAGGCAATGCTGCAGTTGTAGCTGCAGTCATCCCACTGGTTCCTGGACTTGCCATTGGAATGAAGAAGGAGATATCTAAGCTGGCCTGTGCATATGGTAAAACAACAAATTTGACTGGATCTATACTGTTGGAACTCAACCAAGAATTAGGAGAAGTGCAAGTTGCAGTGCTCCAAAATCGTGTGACTATAGACTATCTACGGTTAAAAGAACACATGGGATGTGAACAGTTCCCAGGAATGTGTTGTTTTAATTTGTCTTATTTTTCTCAAACTATTCAAATTCAGTTAGACCATATCCATCATATCATTGATAAGTTTTCACAAATGCCTAGGGTACCTAACTGGTTTTCTTGGTTTCACTGGATATGGCTGGTAATTGTAGGTCTGCTTTTGTTATGTAGCTGTATTCCTACTATGTTAACGTATGTGTGCAATTTAATTAGTATTCTAAAACCTATACATGCTTATGTTACTCTACAAGAAGATATGTCAAAGAAATAATCAGTCTTCCCATGTTTTCTTCCGTCTGCTACTTCTATAGCTTTTCTTCTTCCTTCCTAATTACAACCGTTTAGTAGAATTAGTGCCTCATATCGAAAATTCCGGAGTATTGTAATTCATCCAAGTGGTAAAGATACCTCAAGACAAATGCTGGGCATAGAAGCCACAGGGCATAATCTGCAAAGAAGTAAAAAGCTAACCTTTTCAAAGAATATTGCTTCTCTCTCACTTACCAACTTTACATTTCCCTGTATGGCCCAGGAAGGTGACTGGTTAGCCAGAGACGGGTAAGATTCCTCAAGGGAGGAACGACCTAAGACAGGCGCAGTCGCAGGGGGGCCATCAGGAGAGAAATTGGGGACCAACAGAGGGGAGGCTTATAACCTTACCCCCGCTGTTTTGAGAGAAATCTTCTGCATCCGTGGATGTTTTGTTGCCCTTGTCTAGCTTGGATTAATACTTAGTCCATAGGCACAGACCTGATCATCTACACTTGCCTTCTTACAGCACTAACTGATGCTTTCTATCTTTATCTTGCATCTACCTACCACTTCAGCATTTTATTAAAAATAATAATAATAATAAGGGAGAAATGTGGGATTCACATATAAATCATGCATAGGAATCAAATGAATAATCATATCTGACTTGATTGTTTATATTTCATGATGTGTGATCAAAACCAAAAGTTTCTGTGATAGGACTGCCCTTGCACTGTTCACCATGTAAGAACTTATTCACTATGTAAGACCTTGTTCATCATGTAAGTACTTGTTTGTTATGCTTCAGAAGATTGGAGACTTTTGAGATATAGGCTTGGGGTTATTAATGACTGTGCATTGAGTCCCCTATACAGAATTTTATTGTTGTTAACAACCATTTGATCAATAAATATGAGAGGTGCCCTCTAAAAAAAAAAAACAAATAAATAAATAAATTTAAAGAGAACTTTTCTATTATTAAAAAGATAAAATGTCAACTATTCAGAAAATTTGCCTATTTAGAAAGACTCATTTCAAGGGAATTGTCAATGGTTAATATCTTATACTACTTCAAATATTTTAAGAACTACTTTGCTGATAAAATAGGCCTATATAGCTGAAGATTGGTTCTTAGTTAAGAAAAGACCCTCTGGACAATAATATGCTTTCTAAAAAATGTCCTGTAGGAGTTATCAAAGAATGATTGGTTGGTTCAGTTGATTAAAAGCATCATTCCACGCACTGTGTTAGGATGAAGCCACATGAAAGGTGTATTCTAGTAACATCATCCATACCTCGGTGTTGGCCAGCTGCTCACGAATGAGGGTTAAGCCAGAGCTTCATTCTTCCTCTTGTAAAATTCTTAATAACAGGTCAGGACTGTCATCCTCACATAAGAAGTTCTGTGTTATTATTCTTTCTATTACTTCTACATAATTCGAGCTTTTACTGTACCCAATTATGATTTGGCATAAGTATTTAAAATAGTTTCCATACCTCTTCAGTAGATGGTTAAGTGTACCTGTATATACAATACATTTTTGTGTAAGAAATGATTATTACTATTAAAAAAAATTGCAGTCGTACCCTTAAATACCATTAAAGTTTTAAGCATTCAACTTTATAAGGTGTTTCAGTTAAAACCTTTGCTTTAGCATATGAGGCATTTCTTTGCTTTAACAAGGAATGACTTGGAGTTTTCCTTCCAGAGCCTCCAGGAGAGAGCTACCCTGTGGTCATCCTTGCAGTTGTGTAGTTGGTTCACCTAGTCTAGTGTTGCATTTTCTTAGCTCTTGGCTTGGTAGTTTACAGCAGGGAGAGTCGAGTGTATTATGCTGTGAAGTCAGCTTGTTTGGTGAGATATCACTTTCATTGCTCTACTTGTTCTTTTCTTTCTTTTTTGCATTAAAGTTTAAGTTACATAAACATTAGTATCACGTATGCTTTAAGTAACAAAATAATGAGACCTTTTAAGCAATCATATTATAAAATAAAAAAGGAAATGAATTGTGTTAATTAATCTTAACTACTGAGGTTATCTCTATTTTAAAGAAGCGAGATGTTGCTTAACCAAAAGCAAATATAAATTTGGGGGTTTGGGATTGCATACAAACTTTCCCTATTGAGGTCGATGGTATTAGGTTAAGGAATTTGCCTTATGAGAGATTTTTCTAATCTTTCATGGGGAGGGAAAACCTATATCATCAATGGTTTTTCTAGGTCTTATGCTAACTAGTCAATTTGAAAATCTTTGTATCCGGTGAGTTTAGAATTGACGGAAAAACTCTCATCTCTCTCTGAAAAATACACTCCATAAATAGTGATTGTTAGGACCTTGAAAGGTAGTAGTACTGTCATTTTTCATGGAATTGAAAAGTGAGGGATACTAAATTACACATTACGTTCATGGGTCTCAGTAATTGAAGCACCCTTTACATCCTAAATCTGGGGGTAGCAATGTCTACCAGAAGCGTACATGTGCCACCAGCTCTCCTCAACTGGGGTTCTGGAAGAGAATTAAGCTCTAAAGTCCTAGGGAGCTTTCATTTTTATGATATGACTGAACTTCTCTTTTACGTATCTGGAATAATATTAACCATGTGTATTATCCCTGGAAGAACTGAAAATGTCACTCATACCATTTTCTTGAGGGCTTTCTTCTTTTGTAGAATCTCAGTTGAGAAAGACTATATATATATATTCTCTCTTGTTGTGGTTTCAGTTTCAGCTTTGACATTATGGAATTCATTAATTTGCTCAACAACCATTTACTGCTATATCCTACACCTTGTGCTAGGCTCTGGAGATATAATGTGGAGCAAAAATGGGATATGGCCTCTGTTCTCACAGAAATGATGATCTCGTGGGAGAGAGAGTCTGTAATCAAACAGTCACCTTAGTGAGTACATATTAAAACCTGAAAAAGTGCTCTCAAGGAAAGGAACAAGGCTCTTAGACAGTTGTGTCCAAGAAATATGATATCCACTGGGATTGTTGGACAAAGGGGAGACAAGGGTGTAGAGGAGGGTGGGCTGAGAAAATTGGGTTTTGAGCATGGTGTTGACAAAACCAGTTTCCGCTGTTCTCATTTAGCAATGTTCAATTCCAATTTTACCAACTGATGAGAGCATAAGGTGCAATCTAAATCCCACTGCTTCTACCAGAGAAGCCTAAAATATATTTGTGAAATGATACTAATTGTGCCTTTCACTAACACTAACTCAGTGTGAGCGTACGTGTATGTAGGCTTTTTGCTGAGAGAGACAATATTCTTTTTCTCTTTGAATCCCCAGTAGTGCCTAGCAAGGTGTTTGTACAAGTAATTCATAATTTTGTATTAAAATTAATATTTCATAATATTTCTAACTTCTCTCAGAAATTCTTTAAGTTAGATATGGATTTATATTCTTTCTTCATTGATGTTAGAACTGAGGAAGGAATTTAAAAGGTTTGGATTTGGAATGATTGACTACAAATTTGGAAAAAAGAAGGCAGATTTTTTTTTTCCACTAGGAACTTGAAATTTTCAGTTTAACCATATTTTTAGTGCAATTCTCAGTTCTAAACTGACTCATAAAGTAGTATAGAGAATGCACAGTGCACCTAGAATCAAAGAAATAGGTTCAAGTCTTGGGTCTGTCCATTTTTTTATTAGTGACTTAGAATGAATCATTTCACTGAATCTTCTTTACCTGTAAATGAGGCAAACAGAAAGAGATTGCTAAGACCTTTTCCAACTCGAAAGTCTTCCAAATGTTCACTGTACATGAATAATGCATTTTCATGCATTTGATTTGGTAGAAACCAGTAACCCATTTTCACTATCCCTAATTTTGCCACTGATGTGGAATAAAAAACTTAATATGCATTGCAGTCGCACAGAATACAAATCCTAAGTGTAAATCCTGTGAGATTTTGCTTAGTAGTTGTGATGATCCATAGCAAAATTTAAAAAAAGTCACCAAAGTACACTTTTCAAATACTCATTCTAGTATCATTGGGCATGTGCATAGGAAGATAAAATGAAATTAATATTAGCATAAACAAAAAATAACTGGTAATGTAGAATTTTATCCAAATTTCCTGGGCCATAGTCAGTACTCAGTCCAAATTTACTCAATAAAAGAATAAATAAATTAAGCTAATAATGGATGATCTTTTAATTTCCTGGTAATGACTTAGTATTATCACTAAGAATTATATAAAATTTCCTGGAATAGGTATAATTATTAAGTGCTGAAATGTTAATGGACAGTTTAGTTGATTAACTATTTCTACCAAAGCAATAATTTTTATCCTTTGGTTCAACTGTGACTGGTTTACTTTATCTGAGGCTCATAAAATTTCTTTAAATAGGCTATTGCTTAAGATTCAGTTGGCTATGCAGTGAATATCTAAGTATACAATTATCAGAAAAATAAATGTGATGGCTGAGAAAATATTCTTTTGCAAAGTAAACAAAGATAAGAAAATTTACCTTAGTTACTGTTTACTGAGTGCTTGTCTATGCCAGGCATGTGCTGAGGACTTCAGGTGTGTGCTCGTTTTTTTTTTCAGAGAGTATTCTGTGATGAAATGTATGAACCATAATATCCTTTTAAAGATGAGGAAGGTAAGGGTCTGTGAGATAAAGTGATTTATTTTTGGTAGGTTCTCAGGTGAGGTGTGGGCATGTGCAGATTTCTCTACTGCATTAGTGCTTCGGGGGGTCATTCTTCCTTAAGAATGACTCCAGTGCCTTCCCCCTCACCCATAGTGTAGCCTTAGTTCTGGGAGAGAGTAAGGGCAGGACTATTAATAAAAAGTAATAGCATTTATATGTATATAAAGTTGACTTGCAATCCATAGGATATTTATTTTGAGGGTTTTTTTTCCTGATAAAAACTCAAGAATTAATGATAGTTACTCTGTACCCAGGTTTGTTTTTTTAAGTGCATTAGGTCTTTGAAATACAGAAAGCATATGAAGTATTTATTATTATCTTTGTCCCAATGATGAGATGGTTAGACTGAGGCACAGAAATATTAAGTAATTTTTCCAAAGTCACACAGCTAATATGTAGACACTGGAATTCAGATCTCATAATAGAACCCACACCCTTAACCAATCTTCTATTTCTCCTCTTTGTAAGCATAGTATAGAAGCACTGGTGCTGAATTTAGCCATTCATTGTAACTAATAGCACTGGTCAGTTATGTCTTAAACACAGCTGTAGGAAGCAGTGACTTTTTCCACCATGTAAGCAGCTTGTATGAAAATGAAATCCACAACCTTGGCATATGAAGGATCAGGCTCTAAGCAACTGAAGTGACCAGGCGGCATAAGAAAGACACACTCTTCAAGAAGATGTAACAGCAACATTGACTTCCTAAATAAGCTTTTTGTAGGACCCTAGGCCAGACATGCACTTATGTGGTGGCCAATGATGATTCACAATCCCTTTGAGTTAGAGCTGTCTTGAATGTGAGCTTTGTGTTAACTCATTTCACTAGGTTTTAGAGGGCTGGCCAGTTGGCTGCTGGGATTGATCCTACACTTGTGAACCCTCAGTCCATTTCACAACCTGGCCAGCTTCTGATGAGAGGTGAAGGAGGAGGGAGAGGGGGTTTAAGCAAAAGGTAGAGGCTAAGACAATTCCAAAGCAATGTCTGTTCTTAAGAGTATTAAGCTTAACAGTCACTGCTCTTCATAAAATTGTAGGGTGGCACTGTAAGAAACAAAAATACTGAAAAAAATCTTAAATCTGGAAGAAACTTCTGGAAAGTCTCTTTTCTTAGGATCCTACATAGTGTTACTAATGTTTGTAGGAATACTAGGAATATAATGATGTTTGTTTATCTATGAGTTCATGTTTTTAGCAGATAAGTTTTCAAAAATACATCGTAGGCAGCAAATTCTCCATAAATTGGAGAGCTGCTTTAATTCTCTTTTGAGGTCACTACAAAAGAGATGTTCTACAAAAGAGGTGTTCTTTTGAGGTCACTACACATAGGACAAGCTGGGTGAGGCGAAGGTTCCAAGAGAAAGCATCTAATAATCTGAAGAGAGTCACATTTCGACTACATGAATTTGATCCTTTTGACGTCCAATGCAGATGAATTGGTGGTCTAGATTTTTATTATTTCACAAACATTTAGTCCTTTTAGTCCTTTCTGTAGGAGGGGTAGGGATACTCTTCTGCCCCTGTTCAAATTTGTTGTAGCAGAGAACTGATAGCCTAGCTTAGCTATGCCACTCGTTGGCTGTACTTTCATTAAGACCAGAGAGTCCCCTACTATCCTGGAAATGAAGACACATTTGTCCTCACCATTTACAAGCTGTCTTTCATAGTATTGTGAGGTGACCAAGAATAAGATTAGATTGTATATAAGACTGAGAGAGACAAAGTCCATTAAAGGTCTATCAAGAAATATGTTTGACGTTAAAGAGATTCAAATTCAGTTCTGGAATTTAGGACTCTAGAATCTTAGAGAAACATGTAAAATAACTGAAGGAGAAATCACGAGCCACTGAAAAACCATAAAGGTTTAGAGTTCAAGTCTGCCTTGTTTTGCAAAGAAATGTTATTTGGAACCTTAATTACTTCTTGTAAACTCATCAAATAAGGTTTAATTCCAAGGATACAAGGATACTTTTTTTTTATTAAGCTATCATTGATATACAATCTCATGCTCAAGTTTTACATAAGCAACATTGTAGTATGACAGTCCCCCCTGTTATCAGGTCCCCACCACATACCCCTTTACAGTAACTGTCCATCAGAGTATTAAGATGCTATAAAGTCACTACTTGTCTTCTCTGTGCTATACTCTCTTTCCTGTGCCCCAGCTATATTATATATTATGTACACTAATCCTTCCCCCTTAATAACCTTATCCCTCCCCAACCCCTTCCCCTTTGGTAACTGCTAGTCCGTACTTAGGTTCTGTGAGTCTGCTGCTGTTTTGTTCCTTCACATTTTGCTTTGTTCTTATACTCCACAGATGAGTGAAATCATTTGGTACTTGTCTTTCTCTGCCTGGCATATTTCACTGAGCATAATACCCTCTAGCTTCATCCATGTTGTTGCAAATGGTAGGATTTGTTTTCTTCTTATGGCTGAATAATATTCCACTGTGTATATATACCACATCTTTTTTATCCATTCATCTACTGATGGAAACTTAAATTGCTTCCATGTCTTGGCTATTGTAAATAGTGCTGTGATAAACATAGGGGTGCATATATCTTTTTGAATCTGTGATCTTGTTTACTTAGGGTAAATTCCTAGGAGTGAAATTCCTGGGTCAAATCGTATTTCTATTTTGAGATTTTTGAGGAACGTCCATACTGCTTTCCACAATGGTTGAACTAATTTATATTTCTACCAGCAGTGTAGGAGGGTTTCCCTTTCTCCGCATCCTTGCCAGCATTTGTTGTTGTCTTTTGGATGTTGGCCATCCTTACTGGTGTGAGGTGATATCTCATTGTGGTTTTAATTTGCATTTCTCTGATGATTAGAAATGTGGAGCATCTTTTCATGTGCCTGTTAGGTATCTGAATTTCTTCTTTGGAGAATTGTCTGTTCAGATCCTCTGCCCATTTTTGAATAGGGTTATTTGCTTTTTGGGTGTTGAGGTGTGTGAGCTCTTTATATATATTGGATGTCAACCCCTTATCAGACATGTGGTTTATGAATATACTCTCCCATACTGTAGGATGCCTTTTTGTTCTATTGATGGTGTCCTTTGATGTACAGAAGCTTTTTAGTTTGATGTAGTCCCACTTGTTCATTTTTGCTTTTGTTTCCCTTGCCAGAGAAGATATGTTCAGGAAAATGTTGCTCATGTTTATATTCAATAGATTTTTTGCCTATGTTTTCTTCTAAGAGTTTTATTGTTTCATGACTTATATTCAGGTCTTTGATCCATTTTGAGTTTACTTTTGTGTATGGAGTTAGACAATAATCCAGTTTCATTCTCTCACATGTAGCTGTCCAGTTTTGCCAAAACCAGCTGTTGAAGAGGCTATCTTTTCCCCATTGTATGTCTATGGCTTCTTTATCATATATTAATTGGCCATATATGTGTGGGTTTATATCTGCACTCTCTCTTCTATTCCATTGACCTATGGGTCTGTTCTTGTGCCAGTATCAAATTGTCTTGATTACTGTGGCTTTGTAGTGGAGCTTGAAGTTGGGAACATAATCTCCCCTGTTTTATTCTTTCTTCTCAGGATTGCTTTGGCTATTTGGTTTTTTTTGTGGTTCCATATGAATTTTAGAACTATTTTTTTCTAGTTTGTTGAAGAATGCTGTCAGTATTTTGATAGGGATTGCATTGAATCTGTAGATTGCTTTAGGCCGGATGGCTGTTTTGACAATATTAATTCTTCCTACTCAAGAGCATGGGCTGTGTTTCCATTTATTAGTGTCCTCTTTAATTTCTCCTGTGAGTGTCTTGTAGTTCTCAGGGTATAGGTCTTTCACTTCTTTGGCTAGGTTTATTCCTAGGTATTTTATTCTTTTTGTTGTAATTGTGACAAGGATACTATTATATCAAGAAAGAAGTTAACATGGACCCTGATTACTTTAACAGTGGTTAAAAGCAATTATTATTGTATATGAAATATTCAAACAGAGAAGTGTTGCTTTTATTTACATAATAAAATACTATATTCAAATTAAAAGATGAAAATCACTCTATACAATATATAAGAAGGCTTACCTGAAAATTTAAATAAAGAAGAATCTATATGTAAAGACCTAGTTTTACCCTTTAGCTTCTCATATAAAATGGTTTCTCTCTTATCCTGAAATTTTGCTCTATTATTTTTATAACAGGATTTAAACTTCAGCACAGCATGTATTACCATTTTTCCTTGGGCTTGGCTGCAGAACAGAAACAGGCAAATAAATGATGCTTTTATTACTGAATTTCTATCATTCTTAGTGGACTCATTCTATAACTTTTAAGTAGAACTGGCAACTATTCTAGTTCCTCTCAAGGAGGTAGAAATGGCATGTTATGGACATAGAGAACAGTAAAAAGATTGTGATTTATACTCAGGGAAACTGAGTTTGTACTTTGGAATCACCATTTGCCAACTCCTTGGCTACAGTAAGCAGTTGGCATTGTCTGTACTTAAATTTCCTCATCTTTATCATGGGGATGACAATATTATTTCTGGGTTACTGTAAATAGCATACAAGATAATGTGCATGGGGAAAATATCAGAGTGCTGTGGAAAAATTATTTATTAATATAAATGTGTCTATGTGTTATAAAACCACTATGGACTCTATGAAGGGTCAGCAGCAAATAACAAAATGAAACTACAAGTAAAATGAAAAAGTCATTTATTATCTTGGATTTATTTTTCAGTGGATACAGAGTTGGCAAGAGTGGATCAGTTCTCTCTCACCTGTTGGAAATAGTGACTGAGCAAAAATATTGACTGGATTAATTTTATTTGTAATTTTGACTTGAAGATGCAAATGTATAAACTAGAAATTTTAAAATGGGGTAACTACTACTGACTTCAAGGAATGTTTATTCTGCTCTACTTTCTGTTTCTGTGACGCCTTATCTCTTAGCCATTTCTTTGCATTTGTGCATTTAAAAGTCCACCAGAACTCTATGTAACTCGAGAAAAATCCTGAAAGCACCTACTTTCAAACCCTCATAACACTCATGAACAATAACAAAAACCACGGCCCAAATCCAACATTTTCTGAGTGACTATAAAGCCTTATTATTCCACATATTTTTCCAGGATAATTCTAAATAAGTAGATTAGCTAATTTCTATATCAGCCCTTACTATACTATGCTTCAGGGTATATGTATACCAGATACTCTTTCTTTGAGCACTATATGTGCATTATTTTTATTTCCTTTGTATAATATTAAGTATTTAGTAATTACAAGTCAATGTATCAAGTATTCTCACTTCTGCTTTTATGCAGGTACAATGCTAATCTTTTCTTGTCTAATCTGAAGGGGACAAAGTCTTTATTTCTTATGGAATAGACAAGGACATATCATATTACTCTGTTTTAAAGATTTTGTCAAACCATAAATGTCACTCTGAAGTTTTCTTCTAGGTCAAATAATAATCTAAAACTAAACCAAATATAGGCATATGGATTCTTAATGTGACATCATTACGGTCATATGATCCTCTTTTCTACTGAAAACATGAACTAAAGGTTATTTAATTTTACATTCTCCTGATTCATACAACAATCTGCACACAGTAGGTGGGGCTGGGGATTGCTGCACACTGTATGGCCTCACTTTTGGCTCATTGTTACTTTGTGGGAATCTGTGCCAACTGTGTTGTTAGATCTTTTGATTTTTCAACACATTCTGAAAAGGTTAAGCATTCTATACATGGCACTCTTATCTGTTTGTTTCTTATATTGAAATTATCTCCTGACTTTAAATTTGCTTTTTGACTTTGTGCCGTCAAATAAGAAACAAACCGATTTCACTTTTACTTGATGCTCACAATCAGCTAGAATTCTTGGTTCTGGTTTAATGACTTCCCAGCATATCCTGAGTATCTTTTTTCACATTTGAAAATGCTAGTGGTTTTGAAACCTAAATTCAATTTGTTTCAACCTTTCAACTGTATACCAAGCAAAGACAGTCTATTGAGTATGTGATGTGAAGGTGAAGGACAAGTTTCTTCTCTGTGCCTCTCAGGCTATTTTACATACCTTACTTGGATGACATGAGATTTGACATACTGTCTTCTCAATCTGGATCCATGCAATGTGTCATTTATCTGTTAAAAGTTAAAATGGATAATTACTTAAGTTTTCTTTTTTTTTAGTTATATTTTTAAGTTTTCGTTGTGGAGAACTTCAAACATACATGAAAGCAAATAGCTACTATAATGAACCCTATGTGTCTATCATTCAGCTTCACCAGTTACTAATAAATAGCCAAACTGGCTTCATTTTACTATTACCCACAATTCAGGTATTATTTAAATAATTCCTTAAAATCCTAAAATATATAGCATTAACATTTTCCCAGATCACAACACTTTCAAGAAAAAGATGCAATTCGTGTTAACATTAATCTTTTTGAAAAGTATCTTTACACTGGCTCAATTCATTTGTTAAGAATGTTAGGTAGAAAGATAGACATGAGCAGCTAAAAAAGCATAAGATAAGGTTCAAAGAAATAAACTCACCAAACTTTGCCCAGGTAGGGGGTCCCGAGTGAAGACACCAAGGCTTTTGAGGAAGGTAACTTCCTCTCCAAGGAGATCCCAACAGACGTACAATCTAACAGAACTAAGAACTGCCCAGATCATACCTCACCATGGGAAAGGACATGGTCGCTGAAAGGATGGCTATACAGATGGACCTGCCAAGTTCACCTTACCAATCAGAGGAGCCTCCTAGACAGAATGTAATATAAGGTCTCCTGCCTAACAGAGCAGGGCCTTTGTCTACCTTGACTGGCCTGCTCCTCCCCTGGAGTATATTCAAATAAAACTTTCCCCCTGTTTCGCTGTTGTGTCTTTGCCTTTCAATTCTTTGTGGCAGTGGGGACAAGGACTGAGGAGAACCAATTTAACCTGTGACATATTTACAAATGTCCTTAAATCAATAAATTGTGTGACAAGGTGAGTAAAAAATGCCTACTCCCTAACAGTATCATAATAGGACAGAATATTCATTTTGAAGACGTAAATTCAAAGGACCAACTAAAAGATTTGTTTTACATGTTCAACCTTTTATTGAACATCAGTGCCATAAAACTCAACAGAAATGACCCTGAAAGAGATGTTTTTAATTTTTTGAACTATGGCAGTCCCCTTTCACGTCTGGATGGCAAACCATTTTTCCTGAGAGTCCTGCAAGCAGGGAGTTGATGAGGAACTTTTCCTTCCGTGGGTCAGAGAAGAACCTACAAGAATGATCTGAGAGCCCTGTGCAAGGACGGAATCACACAAAGCCCTGGGAAGAGCTTGGCTAACAGAGATTTGTGAATGCACAGGGATAAGACACTGGACTATGTGAGTGGGTTTCCATGGCCACAGCAGCCAAGAAGGAACTGTAATGTGGGGCTGAAGCCTCCTTGATCCCCAGGCTTGTACAGAGTGCAGAAAATGGGGAGCTGGAAGACTTCCTTCTGGGAACTTCATGTGGAGAAGCAGAAGGTCTGCTACCCAACATTCCACCTATAGGCTTTAATAAAAGGTCACTTTCCATATTGTAAGATTGCCTCCAATAACAAGATATTGGCCCCAATGAACCAACAAGGAAAAGTGTTACTGAAAATAAAGGAGCTCAGTAGCCAGAGAAAGGAAATAAAACAGTTAGGTGCTCATCAAAACACTTCTGGAGGAAATAGATAGCAACATAAACAACAATGGCCAAAAGCATGTGTAAGAATACACAGGCACCGCAAAAACCGAAAAACTATGTAGTATTAAAGAACATAATTTCCAAGTTAAAAAATTTAGTAGTCAATTTTAGAAGAAGTCTTTCACTCTTGAGATCTAAATTTGTGGCCTGGAAAGCAAATAGAATAAAAACCTCAAAATAGTAAAATTTAAAAAGAAAAAAAAACAATGAGTAAAAAGAAACAAACACATAGAGCATGATTTCAGGAGAAATGGCTGTAAATTATAGTAGTTTAAAAAGAGAAAAGGAGATGGAGGAAATAACAATAATAATAGTAATAATAATAATAATAATAATGATAATGATAATAATGGGAGAAAATGGTTCTGAATTTAATAAAGATAAAAACGTATAGATTCAAAGGTTGCCTAAAACTCACAGATGCCTAAAACTCAGATGTTTCTGGGGAGTGTTCTTGAATTTTAGATGCAAATAAAAATCTGTACAAAATTCCATGTAAAAGAAAAAAATCACGTTGATAGAAGATATCGAATCAGATATTTCATCTGTAACATTTGAAGGTGGAAGTTGGTACAATAATATACTCATACTCTGAGAACTAGCTGATAATTAATTCCTTAAGTTAATTGATTGATTTATCATCCACCATGGCTTTCTTTAATAATCTAAATTACTGTCTTTGATCTTGGGTTCATTCCAAGCTTTTGTTGGAAAGACTCACATTTTTGGAGGCCAAGTTTTGCTTCCAGGGGTTTGTGAGTTTGTTGGCTACTGTGCTGCTAAGACTTTACTCTTAAACAGAGCTCTAGTTTTATCTTCCAGAAAGATAAAAAGATGCCTCATTCTTTCAGTCTATCGATGACAGCATTTCTTGTCATTGTAAGATACACTAGGGTGTTTTTATTGTTCTTCAATCATTTCACTGAGACTTGAGGAAAGAGTGAAGGATATATGCTTGTTTTTAATCAGCAATCTTGCCTTGGAAGTTCATTCAGAACCACTTAAAAAAAAACAATTAATAAAATTTGGTGAATGGTTAGATAATGGAGAAGGAGTGGTTAAAATGGACTTTAAGATAGAATGACTGGGTGAGTGGAAAAATGGGAATATCATGAACTGAAACTAGAGAAAGAGCCTAGACTTAGGACCAAATATGATGACTGCTAAATGATATTCTTACTCTTTAAACAGACTTCAATATGAACTGAGACACCTATACCTAGTCCTAGCATGTAATAGTTGTTTAATGGGGTGTGGCTAGATGGATGATAGAGAACCATATTTTTGATATGGCACTGTCTCCAAACTAAAATACAGCTAAAACTTGTAATGCATTTAGTTATTGTTCTCTTTTCAAAGACTAGCTATCCATATTTTGTTCTAACGTCCTTAATTTCTTTATCCTTTTTTAGATTATGTTCATTTTCCTAAGACTCACAATACCTCATAAGATCAATACACACCTTAAATAATACCAAAGCTTGCCATCCTTAAAGTGAATAGTAACTTTAGCCTTAGGGCATTCCAAGAAGCTATTAGGTGGAGTTATGGGAATTTTTCCAGTAACACTCATGCAATTCCCATTTTTAGGAAGCTTGGTCTTGGGGCACACCCTGTAGGAAAGGGTGGTCAGATAGTTGAACTGAAACCAAATGCCAACTTTCAGAAACCCACTTATGATTATTGAGCAGGGCTTTGAGCAGAGGAACTAATTATTTTTCCAGATATAAGAAATAAAAAGATTGGAAATTCAAATGGAAATAAAAAGATGTACATATCACAAACTCCAAATCTTTCTCTTTCATGCAAAATGGGCTTAATTTTTACTTTTCCTAGTTTCTTTGCTTCACTCTGTCCTCCATCCTTGTTTTCCCTGAAGCAAAAATGCACAAAATGCTGTCTATGTCACCAGTAAACAAATAGAAGCAAGTTCTGGACTACACTGATGAGATCTTGAGAATGATAAACCCAAGGGTGTGTTTATTAACTGCAAAATCATGATCACTTTTTATCTTAAAAATCACCTTTATGGGTGAAAATTGGTTGTCACAATACTTGTTAAATATAGGAGGTTTAAAAGTACCAATCAATGCATGTTTTTATTAAAAGGAACCTGATTAAAGCCAAAATATTTAGGTATATACAAAGAATTGCTCCTTGAAAAATTTCAGACTGAAGTGGGTGTTCTGAAGACCAACAAAAATAACTATATCACATTAGGGAGAGGGACAAATTCCAGAAAGTAATTGGAGCCTTTTTCTGAAGAATTTCTGGTCTCTAATTCATCCAATTTTAGTGTAATAACAGTATCATATTATTTAACATATTTGTTTATAATTAATTTTTATGTAAACCACTAGATATTTAAAATTCTCTTAAATCAGCTCACAAATATATAGGACAACATTAATTGGTAGTGGTATAATATTTTTAACATACTGTTAAGTGTGTGACAAAGGATTATAAGATGATATGTTATTATAGAGGCAGGAAGAAACTACTTCCATATGACAAATGCCCCAAAAGTGAGTACAAAAGAGATGACATATGCTTGCTAGCTTGGTATTCTCAAATATGGAGTGCAAGTTGGGTCTCTGGTTCCTCCTAATATTTTCAGTAGCCACCCTCCCCTGACCCCATGCCTACAGATAATCCTGAACTAGTATTTGTTCCTTCTATCCTTGTTTAACAACTGTAGTAAACTGGCACATCAATAATTTTTGTAAGTTGTCTTCGTATCTTTTGAAATACGAATAATAGCTCTATAAGTTGGTTGCATTGTTTTTGATAAATCTTGGATCTTCTTAAATTCATTCATGGCTGGAAATTTAATCTATGATGATTTCCATTTAATATATCAGATGAGCACTTCATTTTAAAAATGGCTTGGATCAGAGAATATAGTAATACTGAATTTAGGACCACTACTGGGATTTCAGTTTTTTGATATGTTCTGAAGGGTATGAAACTGAATGAACACTAACATAATTTTTACTCAAACTGAAACATTGCTAACACATACTAAATGGAACAAGAACCCTGAATATTGCCCTTCACTTTTTACATTTATAAAATTATATATTTCCATTCCTGATGAATTTCATAGATAATCTCTCCTTTGATAGGCTGCCCCAAAGAGAGGCAAGTGCACATACCAACCTCAGGTTAGCTCAGTGGAAAGTTAACTTGACAAAGGCCTTGGTTAAATAGTGATCAAAGATGTCCTCATGCGTGGACACTGTGATAAGTGTATGAGTTTGGATGGCCTGTTTTGTAGGGTAATCTTAGAACTTTACCCATATCAAGTACTTTACACATATCTATAATCCAATGCTTTTACATATGAAACCACATAGAATTTGGTTAAATAAACATTTTGGAATATTGAACTGGCCAAGTGAAATTGATGTAATCTGAAATATGCTCAAGATTTTATATTTGCATGCTCTTAATTATAGAACAATAAATCACGAGGAGATGGAAGCAAACTTTCAGCATGACTTTGGGTAAGTTAACTTCTTGGTACCTCAGTTTCCCCATAGGAAAAATAGGGAGGTGGTGAGGATTAAATAAATACATAGATGAAGTGCTTAGTCCAGTACTGACAATCAGTAAAGCTAATTATTATTGTTCAGGTACTGCCTCACTCCTAATTTTCAGAATTTCTATTCATTATAATTGGGCATTATATCTGCTGGAGCACTACAAAAAATAAGAAATGACATAAAGAATTCTTCTTGAGTTGCCTCCTAGAAAACCATGTACTAAAACATGAAAATGTTGATGGTTTAACCTCTGTAGTTAAAAGAACCTGCCATTCATAGTAAAGTAGCATCTCTTTATCCAATTCCTCCCCCCTTTTCATGGTCAATCATCAAAAGAATTATTTAATGGAAATCACAAGAAGAAAAATAGGCTGTAGGTATATAATGAGTGATAAATAATTCACAGCTCCACTTGGTACATGCTATTATCACCAGTGTTGTACATGTAAATGTGTACATGGTAATAATTATAATGCATAGAGCTTCATTGTAGTAAGTGAAAATAGAAAGGCATGTAAAAGCAGGCATTTTGACATATGTAAATGAAAAACTTTGAGAAATATCTGGTGACTGTTTTAAAACAGCTGAATTGGAAACTGGGAATGAGGGTTGCTATAGGAGCCTGAAGCAGGACTGTCAGAATAATTGATAAAGCTAGTCATTTTTGGACATTCATTTGTGAAGTAAACATGAGTTCATTGTTTTGAATGAGTTTATCAGTATTTTTTTTTATAGAAGAAAAGGTGTTTTTCTTAGTCTGGGTATATTTGAAGTTATTTTAAAGTTATACATTAACTTTACTATACACATGCTGAGAATATTAATGATGCTCTTGTGTTAGATTTTTTAAGCTATCTTACATAAGGACTTACAGAATAATGGGACTAATGTTAAGATTATGACATATCGTATCTTATGCAATACCTACAAAAATCCTATGATCTAAGTATTTGGCATATTTGGCATGTCATTTTTAGTTAGGAAGCTCACATTTGGAGAGATTAAATGGTTTCTTTGAAATCATACAGGCAGAGAATGCCTAAACTTAGAACTTAACAAGGACTTAGCCCAAAGCCTATTTCATAGTCTTTGTATTATGTTGCTTCCTTGTCATTTCCTTTTTCTTACAAAGCAAAACTGAAAGTGTACATTTTTTTAATCCATTTTCTATAGAGTAACTCAAAATAGTGGTAAAAGCACACCAAGATTTATAAAGACTTTGAATTTATTAGAGACCGGGAGGTAGTGGGATGTTATGTACAGACCACAAGCTTTGGTCACATAGACCTAGGTCTGAAGATGTCCTGTCAGGAATCTGCTCAAGGAAATGAGAGATGAGTGGTGCCAGCACTACACTTAGTAGAGTTTGGTTTGATTGGTAGAACTATTTGAATAATTAGAGTTGTACCTATGATAAAGGATGCTTACTTCCAAGGAGCAGTCAGAACTCTTCATTAATATATCTGTAGTCAGAAAAAGGTTTACTTAAAACAAAGCATATTCTTAAGTAGGCACTTGAAAATTTTGATTTTACACTGAGGTGCTACAAGATGATGTTTATTTGAGGCTGTATATTCTCTCCAACATTGGCCATTTCTCTTCCTTGAAGGACTCCTTAGTTTGTGAGCAGAGACAGCATGGCTTTGGTCAGAGATCTTAGAGGTGGGATATATCTTATTCATTTAGTTTATTAATACATTAGAAATATTAATTGACTGTCATGTGTCAGGCATTTCTTTGGTGTTCAAGAAATGTGTTCCTCTTATACTTTTATTCCTGCACATTTGTCCAGTGGAATTTCTGAAAGTACTTACTATACTAATCTAGAAGTAAGGAAGTAGTAAGAAATAATGTGAAATTATCAATTCACATTGCTAAGATTTATTAGAGAATCTGTCACATCTAGGAATATAACATTTAAAATGCATGGAAAAAAATTTCAATTTACCAAAGATACTTTCTTTTTTTTTTAGGTCCATATATTCTTGTGAATATAGTTTTTCAAACTTGCTGTCATAGTCAATTTTTTTACTTTAAAGCTGATATGACAGTAAAAAGGTGTCATCCCTGAGAAGGAGGGAAAAAAAATTGTTCTTGGTTTGTACATTGTGTAGCTACTTGCCTTCCTAACAAAATCATCTGAAATAAAATAAGCTGAAGTTTCAGGCACATAGGCATTTAAATAGTTTTGATTTAAACAATCCTAGTGATTGTTGAAGTAACTTTGATAGAGGAATGCTTATTCAATTATAACCTTATCCAAAATTGTATTCAGAATTTTTTTTCCTGTTTGCTCCTTTTTTTTTTTTGAGAGGGCATCTCTCATATTTATTGATCAAATGGTTGTTAACAATAAAATTCTGTAGAGGGGAGACAATGCTCAATCATTAATCCACCCCAAGCCTAATTCTCGTCAGTCTCCAATCTTCTGAAGCATAACGAACAAGCTCTTACATGGAGAACAAATTCTTACATAGTGAATAAATTCTTACATGGTGAACAGTACAAGGGCGGTCATCACAGAAACTTTCGGTTTTGATCACGCATTATGAACTATAAACAATCAGGTCAAATATGAACATTTGTTTGATTTTTATACTTGATTTATATGTGAATCCCACATTTCTCCTTTATTATTATTATTATTTTTATTTTTAATAAAATGCTGAAGTGGTAGGTAGATGCAAGATAAAGGTAGAAAACATAGTTTAGTGTTGTAAGAGAGCAAATGTAGATGATCAGGTGTGTGCCTGTAGACTATGTGTTAATCCAAGCTAGACAAGGGCATTAAAACATCCACGGATGCAGAAGATTTCTCTCAAAACGGGGGGGGGGGGTGAGGTTCTAAGCCTCACCAATGTTGATCCCCAATTTCTCACCTGATGGCCCCCCTGCGACTGTGCCTGTCTTAGGTTGTTCCTCCCTTGAGGAATCTTACCCATCTCTGGCTAACCAGTCATCTTCTGGGGCCATACAAGGAGATGTAAATTTGGTAAGTGAGAGAGAAGCCATATTGTTTGAAAAGGTTAGCTTTTTACTTCTTTGCAGATTTATGCCCTGTGGCTTTTATGCCCAGCATTTGTCTTTAGGTATCTTTACCACTTGGAGGAATTATGATACTTGGTAAATTCGATATGAGGCACGAATTCTATTTAAGGGTTGTAATTAGGAAGGAAGAAGAAAAGCTGCAGAGGTAGCAGATGGAAGAAAACATGGGAAGATTGATTATTTCTTTGACATATCTTCTTGTAGAGTAACTTAAGCATGTATAGGTTTTAAACTACTAATTAAATTGCACACACACATTAACATAATAGGAATACAGTTACATAACCAAAGCAGATCTATAATTACCAGCTATCTCCAGTGAAGCCAAGAAAACCAGTTAGGCACCCTAGGCATTTGTGAAAATTTGTCTATGATATGATGGATATTGTCCAACTGTACTTGAACAGTCTGAGAGAAATAAGACAAATTAAAACAACCCATTCCTGGGAACTGTTCACATCCCATATGTTCTTTTAACAGTAGATAGTCTGTAGGTGTAAGATTTTGGAGCACTACAACTTGCACTTCTCCTAATTCTTGGTTGAGTTCCAACAGTATAGATCCATGAAAGCACAGGCCAGCTTAGATATCTCCTTCTTCATTCCAATGGCAAGTCCAGGGAACCAGTGGGATGGATGCAGCTACAACTGCAGCATCGCCTGGATCTTTGTTGAAGTTTTTTGATGATCATCTTCTGGTATGAGTCTTCCAGAAAGTGCTGATGTTGGCATTTCTTCTTCATATCATATCTATGTTCCTTTTCTGGATAGCCAAATTAGGCTTTGATCCTCTGTATAAACACAAACAGACCCTTTGCCCACACTTTGATATGCCCTTTATACCATTGTGTAGAACTCATTGGAGGTCACCACATAGGAACTGCTTTTTTTTTTTAAGAGAAAGGAATATTATCAGAAAAGTGTACCTCCATAGTCAATCATCTGTCACCCTTTAAGTGATCAAAATTAAGGATATTTAAAGCATGTATTAATTGTTGATTTACAGTTAGTTTTATCCTATCAAGGAGTAATCCCCCTTTTCTTTCTTTCTTTCTTTTTTTTATCTTTAATCTACACTTGCATGAAGAATATTATGTTTACTAGGCTTTCCCCTATACCAGGTCCCCCCTATAAACCACTTTACAGTCACTGTCCATCAGCATACCAAAATGTTTTAGAATCACTACTTGTCTTCTCTTTGTTGCACAGCCCTCCCCTTTCTCCCTCCCCACCCATGCATGCTAATCTTAATACCCCCTTTCTTCTTAGCCCCCTTATCCCTCCCTGCCCACCCATCCTCCCCAGTCCCTTTCCCTTTGGTACCTGTTAGTTCATTTTTGGGTTCTGTAATTCTGCTGCTGTTTTGTTCCTTCAGTTTTTCCTTTATTCTTATACTCCTCAGATGAGTGAAATCATTTGGTATTTCTCTTTCTCCGCTTGGCTTATTTCACTGAGCATAATACCCTCCAGCTCCATCCATGTTGCTGCAAATGGTAGGATTTGCCCTCTTATTATGGCTGAGTAGTATTCCATTGTGTATATGTACCACATCTTCTTATCCATTCATCTACCGATGGACATTTAGGTTGCTTCCAATTCTTGGCTGTTGTAAATAGTGCTGCGATAAACATAGGGGTGCATCTGTCTTTCTCAAACAGGACTGCTGTGTTCTTAGGGTAAATTCCTAGGAGTGGAATTCCTGGGTCAAATGGTAGGTCTGTTTTGAGCATTTTGATGAACCTCCATACTGCTTTCCACAATGGTTGAACTAATTTACATTCCCACCAGCAGTGTAGGAGGGTTCCCCTTTCTCCACAGCCTCGCCAACATTTGTTGTTGTTTGTCTTTTGGATGGCAGCCATCCTTACTGGTGTGAGGTGATACCTCATTGTAGTTTTAATTTGCATTTCTCTGATAATTAGCGATGTGGAGCATATTTTCATGTGTCTGTTGGCCATCTGTATTTCTTTTTTGGAGAACTGTTCAGTTCCTCTGACCATTTTTTAATTGGATTATTTGTTTTTTGTTTGTTGAGGCATGTGATCTCTTTATATATTTTGGACGTCAAGCCTTTATCGGATCTGTCATTTACAAATATATTCTCCCATACTGTAGGGTTCCTTTTTGTTCTATTGATGGTGTCTTTTGCTGTACAGAAGCTTTTCAGCTTAATATAGTCCCACTTGTTCATTTTTGCCGTTGTTTTCCTTGCCCCGGGAGATATGTTCAAGAAGAGGTCACTCGTGTTTATGTCTAAAAGGTTTTTCCTATGTTTTTTTCTAAGAGTTTTATGGTTTCATGACTTACATTCAGGTCTTTGATCCATTTTGAATTCACTTTTGTGTATGGGGTTAGACAATGGTCCAGTTTCATTCTCCTTCATGTAGCTGTCCAGTTTTGCCAGCACCATCTGTTGAAGAGACTGTCATTTCACCATTGTATGTCCATGGCTCCTTTATCAAATATTAATTGACCATATATGTTTGGGTTAATGTCTGGAGTCTCTAATCTGTTCCACTAGTCTGTGGCTCTGTTCTTGTGCCAGTACCAAATTGTCTTGATTACTATGACTTTGTAGTAGAGCTTGAGGTTGGGTAGTGAGATCCCCCCTACATTATTCTTCTTTGTCTGGATTGCTTTGGCTATTCAGGATCTTTGGTGTTTCCATATGAATTTTTGAATTATTTGTTCCAGTTCATTGAAGAATGTTGCTGGTAATAGGGATTGCATCAAATCTGTATATTGCTTTGGGCAGGATGGCCATTTTGATGATATTAATTCCTCCTAGCCATGAGAATGGGATGAATTTCCATTTATTAGTGTCCCCTTGAATTTTTCTTAAGAGTGACTTGTAGTTTACAGGGTATAGGTCTTTCACTTCTTTGGTTAGGTTTATTCCTAGCTATTTTATTCTTTTTGATGCAATTGTGAATGGAATTGTTTTCCTGATTTCTCTTTCTATTGGCTCATTGTTAGTATATTGGAAAGCTATAGATTTCTGTGTGTTAATTTTGTATCCTGCAACTGCTGTAATCCGAAATCAGTTCTAGTAGTTTTGGAGTGGAGTCTTTAGGGTTTTTTATGTACAATATCATATCATCTGCAAATAGTGACAGTTTAACTTCTTCTTTACCAATCTGGATTCCTTGTATTTCTTTGTTTTGTCTAATTGCCGTGGCTAGGACCTCCAGTACTATGTTAAATAACAGTGGGGAGAGTGGGCATCCCTGTCTAGTTCCCGATCTCAGAGGAAAAGCTTTCAGCTTCTCACTGTTCAGTATAATCCTGGCTGTGGGTTTATCATATATGGCCTTTATTATGTTGAGGTACTTGCCCTCTATTCCCATTTTGCAGAGAGTTTTTATCATGAATGGATGTTGAATTTTGTCAAATGCTTTTTCAGCATCTATGGAGATGATCATGTGGTTTTTGTCTTTCTTTTTGTTGATGTGGTGCATGATGTTGATGGATTTTCGAATGTTGTACCATCCTTGCATCCCTGGGATGAATCCCACTTGGTCATGGTGTATGATCCTCTTGATGTATTTTTGAATTCTGTTTGCTAATATTTTATTGAGTATTTTTGCATCTACATTCATCAGGGATAGTGGTCTGTAATTTTCTTTTTGGGTGGGTTCTTTGCCTGGTTTTGGTATTAGGGTGATGTTGGCTTCATAGAATGATTTTGGGAGTATTCCCTCCTCTTCTATTTTTTGGAAAACTTAAGGAGAATGGGTGTTATGTCTTCTCTGTATGTCTGATAAAATTCTGAGGTAAATCCATCTGGCACGGGAGTTTTGTTCTTGGGTAGTTTTT
The DNA here is from genome assembly GCF_040802235.1 of Manis javanica. NCBI lineage: Eukaryota > Metazoa > Chordata > Mammalia > Pholidota > Manidae > Manis > Manis javanica. Next base: position 119,187,257 of record NC_133160.1, on the reverse strand, counting down.
TGATTACCGATTCAATTTCGTTGCTGGTAATTGGTCTGTTTAGATTTTCTGTTTCTTTCTGGGTCAGTCTTCGAAGGTTGTATTTTTCTAGGAAGTTGTCCATTTCTTTTAGGTTTTCCAGCTTGTTAGCATATAGGCTTTCATAGTATTCTCTAATAATTCTTTGTATTTCTGTGGGGTCCGTCATGAATTTTCCTTTCTCGTTTCTGATTCTGTTGATGTGTGTTGACTCTTTTTCTCTTAATAAGTCTGGCTAGAGGCTTATCTGTTTTGCTTATTTTCTCAAAGAACCAGCTCTTGGTTTCGTTGATTTTTGCTAGTGTTTTATTCTTCTCAATTTTGTTTTTTTCTTCTCTGATGTTTATTATGTCTCTCCTTCTGCTGACTTCAGGCCTCATTTGTTCTTCTTTTTCCAGTTTCAATAATTGTGATGTTAGACTATTTATTTGGGATTGTTCTTCCTTCTTCAAGTGTGCCTGGATCGCTATATATTTCCTCTTAAGACTGCTTTTGCTGCGTCCCACAGAAGTTGGGGCTTTGTGTTGTTGTTATCATTTGTTTCTTTATATTCCTTGATCTCTATTTTGATTTGTTCATTGATCCATTGATTATTTAGTAGCATGTTGTTTGTGAGCCTTTTTGTTTTCTTTGTAGAATTTATTTCTACTTTTATGCCTTTGTGGTCTGAAAAATTGGTTGGTAGAATTTCAATATTTTGGAATTTACTGAGGCTCTTTTTGTGGGTTAGTATGTGGTCTATTCTGGAGAATGTTGCATGTGCACTTGAGAAGAATGTATATCCTGTTGCTTTTGGATGTAGAGTTCTATAGATGTCTATTAGGTCCATCTGTTCTTGTGTGTTGTTCAGTGCCTCTGTTTCCTTACTTATTTTCTGCCTGGTGGTTCTATCCTTTGGGGTGAGTGGTGTGTTGAAGTCTCCTAAAATGATTTCATTGCAGTCTATTTCCCTCTTTAGTCCTGTTAGTATTTGTTTCACATATGCTGGTGCTCCTGTGTTGGGTGCATATATATTTAGAATGGTTATATACTCTTGTTTGACTGAGCCCTTTATCATCATGTAGTGTCCTTCTTTATCTCTTGCTGCTTTCTTTGTTTTGAAGTCTATTTTGTCTGATATTAGTACTGCAACCCCTGCTTTCTTCTCGGTGTTGTTTGCCTGAAATATGTTTTTCCATCCCTTGACTTTTAGTCTGTGCATGTCTTTGGGTTTGAGGTGAGTTTCTTGTAAGCAGCATATAGATGGGTCTTGCTTTTTTATCCATTCTATTACTCTGTGTCTTTTGATTGGTGAATTCAGTCCATTTACATTTAGGGTGACTATTGAGAGATATGTACTTATTGCCATTGCAGACTTTAGATTCGTGGTTACCAAAGGTTCAAGGTTAGCGTCTTTAGTATCTTACTGCCTAACTTAGCTCGCTTATTGAGCTGTTATATATACTGTGTGGAGATTCTTTTCTTCTCTCCCTTCTTATTCCTCCTCCTCCATTCTTCATATGTTGTGTGTTTTGTTCTGTGCTCTTTTCAGGAGTGCTCCCATCTAGAGCAGTCCCTGTAAGATGCCCTGTAGAGGTGGTTTGTGGGAAGCAAATTCCCTTAGCTTTTGCTTGTCTGGGAATTGTTTAATCCCACCATCATGTTTAAATGATAGTCGTGCTGGATACAGTATCCTTGGTTCAAGGCCCTTCTGTTTCATTGTATTAAATATATCATGCCATTCTCTTCTGGTCTGTAGGGTTTCTGTCGAGAAGTCTGATGTGAGCCTGTTGGGTTTTCCTTTATAGGTGACCTTTTTCTCTCTAGCTGCCTTTAAAACTCTTTCCTTGTCCTTGATCCTTGCCATTTTAATTATTATGTGTCTTGGTGTTGTCCTTCTTGGATCTTTTCTGTTGGGGGTTCTGTGTATTTCCATGGTCTGTTCGATTATTTCCTCCCCCAGTTTGGGGAATTTTTCAGCAATTATTTCTTTAAAGACACTTTCTATCCCTTTTCCTCTCTCTTCTTCTTCTGGTACCCCTATAATATGGATATTGTTCCTTTTGGATTGGTCACATAGTTCTCTTAGTATTGTTTCATTCCTGGAGATCCTTTTATCTCTCTCTGTGTCAGCTTCTAAACGTTCCTGTTCTCTGGTTTCTATTCCTTCAATGGCCTCTTGCATCTTATCCATTCTGGTTATAAATCCTTCCAGGGTTTGTTCACTTCTTTGATCTCCTTCCTGACATCTGTGATCTCCCTCTGGACTTCATCCCATTGCTCTTGCATTTTTCTCTGCATCTCCATCAGCATGTTCATGATTTTTATTTTGAATTCTTTTTCAGGAAGACTGGTTAGGTCTGCCTCCTTCTCTGGTGTTGTCTCTGTTATCTTGGTCTGCCTGAAATTTTGCCTTTTCATGGTGATAGAGATAGTTTGCAGAGCTGGCACGAGTGATGGCTGGAGGAACTTCCCTTCTTATTGGTTTATGGCCTTCCTCTCCTCGGAGATCAGTGACCTCTAGTGGCTTGTGCTGGGCAGCTGTGAGAAAGCAGGGCTTCTGCTTCCTGCCCGGCTGCTATGGAGGTTATCTCGGCTGTAGCTGTGGGCGTGGCCTGGCTCTGGCTGCTGCTCCAAAATGGTGGAGTCCCATTGGAGGGGGAGCGGCCGGGAGGGTATTTATCTCCGTAAGGGGCTTCAGTGCTCCCTGCTGCCCAGGGAGTTAGAGTGCCCAGAGATCCCCAGATTCCCTGCCTCTGGACTAAGTGTCCTGCCCTGCCCCTTTAAGACTTCCAAAAAGCACTCTCCAAACCAAAACAACAGCAGCAACAAAAAAAAAAAAAAGAAAAAAATAATTAAATCAATAATTAAAAAAAAGAAAAACACATGATTTTCTTTGTCCTCAGGTGCCGGTCTCAGGCACCTGCTCACCAGTCTTGCTGCCCTGTTTCCCTAGTATTGGGGTCCCTGTCCCTTTAAGCCTTCCATAAAGCACTCGGGGGTGGGGGGGGAAGGCTGCTCCCGTTTCTTTGTTCTCTGGTGTCGGCCTCAGGCACCTGCTTGCCGGTCCTGCCACCCCGTTTCCCTAGTATCCAAGACCCCATGCATGCACTGTGTCTGTGCTCTGATCCGGATGGCTGGGGCTGGGTGTTCAGCAGTCCTGGGCTCCTTCTCCCTCCAGCTCAGATCTCTCTCCTCCCGCGAGGAGCTGGGGGGAGGGGGGCTTGTGTCCCGCAGGGCCGGGGCTTGTATCTTACCGACTTCATGAGGTGCTGAGTTCTCGCAGGTGTGGATGTGGTCTGGATTTTGTCCTGTGTCCTCTGGTCTCTATTTTAGGAAGAGTTGTCTTTGTTATATTTTCATAGATATATGTGGTTTTGGGAGGAGATTTCTGCTACTCTACTCATGCTGCCATCTTGGCTTTGCCCCCTGTATTCAGAATTTTTAATGCAGAATTTCAATGTGCCAGCTTTCACGCTTGGGCAATCTGGAGATGGATATGTTACTGTGAGAAGAAATACTATGCATATATATGGTCTTAGCTTTTGTGATCATCACAAATTACATTCAGGGAAATCAGTGGAATCCTAGGTTTTATCATTTATGAAGTATCTAAGAAATGAATAAAAGACAAAGTAAAATGAGGCATGACTTAAAGTACTGCAAATTAAGTAGACAGAACAAAGAAATCAAACCTACTTTAGAAAAGTAAAGCAAGGGAAAATGTTGAGGGTGAGGCTAGATTGCACTATTTAATACATCAAATATAACAGAAATTACATTTAAAAAACAACTTTTATCATTGTAGCCTGCCACTCCATAGGCTAGGAAGGCACAATAAGTAGAGAGAGAGAGAAAAGGAGGTGGGGAAAAAGTTTAGGAGAAGAAAGAGGTTAGTAAGAGAAAGGAGAAAGAAGAGAGAAAGAAAAGGGTGGGTAAGAGTATTTTGTAACATTCTGAGAAAATCCCTTGTGTCAGTGGCTGCAGTTAATTATGTGGAAAAATTCTGTAGACTCAGAAATAATCAAAGAAATGCACAGTAAAATCAGATAGCATTTTTCTTGGATTAAATTGGCAATGATGAAAAAACAATAATATCCAGCCTGGGGTAGCTATACTCATATGAGACAAAATAAACTTTAAGCTAAAAACAATAAGAAAAGACATGGATTATGTAATGATAAAGGGAAATTCAACAGGAAGATATCATAAATATATATGCACCCTACATCAGAACACCTAATTATATTAAGTAAATGCAAACAAATCTCAAGGGTGACATAGACAACAGTGCAATAATAGCTGGGGACTGCAGTACCCCTAAGTTCAACAATGGATAGATCATCCAAAAAGGAAATCAACCAAGAAACTTTGGACTTGAACTGTACTTTAGAGGAAATGGACCTAACAAACATACACAGGGCATTCCAGCCAACAGCATGAAAACACACATTCTTCTCAAGTGCACACAGAACATTCTTCAGGATAAATCAAATGATAGGTTACAAAATAAGTCTAAGCAATCTTTAGAGGATAGCATCATAACAATTAACTCTTCTGACAATGATAATCATATGAAACTAGAAATTAATAACAGGAGGGAAGCTGGAAAATTCACAAATACATAGGATTTAAGCAATACACTTCTAACCAGCCAATGGATCAAAGAAGAAATAAAAGAGGAAATAAAAAATATCTTGAAATAAATGAAAATTGAAAAAAAATATAAAACCCTATAGGGTGCTGCAAAAACAGTTCTAAGAGAGACTTTTGTAATGATAGATGCCTAGATTAAGAAAAAAGAAAAATCATAAATTTACACCCCAAGGAACTAGAAAAAGAACAAACTAAGCCCAAAGTTACCAGCAGGAAGGAAATAACAAATATCAGGGCATAAATAAATGAAGCAGAGACCAGAAAAACACTAGAAAAGATCAAGGAAACTAGAGCTGATTTTTGAAAAGATAAACAAACCTTTAGCTAGTCAGAGAGAGAGAGAGAGAGAGAGAGATGGAGGACTCAAATAAATTTTAAAATATCAGAAATGAATGAGGAGACATTACAACTGGTACCATAAAAATACAAAGGATCTTAAGAGAACTGTGAACTGTTATGCATCAAAAAATTGGATAACCCAGAATAAATGGATAAATTTTTAGAAACATATAACCTACTAAGACTGAACCATGAAGAAATAGAAAATCTGAAGAGACCAATAATGAATGAGGAGACTGAAATGGTAATCAAAAGTCTCTCAACACAGAATTTTCCAGGATCAGATGGTAGCTCTGATAAATTCTACCAAACATTTAAAGAAGAATTAATGTTAATTCTTTCCAAAATTGCCTAAAAACAGAAGAACAAAGAACACTTCTAAACTAATCTTATGAGGTGAGCATTATTCCAAGGCCAAAGCCAGATAAGACACTATAAGAAAACTGATGAATATAACATCCTTGATGAATATAAGTACAAAAATCTTCAACAAAATACTAGCAAACTGAATTTAACAACACATTAAACAGATCATATACCATGACTAAAAGGGATTTGTTCCTGGGATGCAAAGATGTTTCAGTATACATGAATCAATTGTGACACATCACATTAATAGAATGAAAGATAAAAATCATATAATCATCTCAATAGATGCAGAAAAGGCATTTGACAAAATACTACATCTTTTAATGTTGTAAAAATGCTCAACTCATTGGATCTAGAAGAAATATGCCTCCACATAATAAGGGCCATGAATGACAAATCCACAGCAAACATCATATTCAAGGGTGAAGTATTGACAGCTTTTTCTTTAAGGTCGGCAATAAGACAAGGATGCCCACTCTCACCATTTATAATCAACATAGTACTGGAAGTGCTAGTCAGAGCAATCAGGTAAGAGGAAGAAATAGGAAGCATCCAACTTGGAAAGGAAGAAGTAAAATTGTTATTAGTTGACAGATGATATGATTTTATATATCGAAAATCCAGCAGACTCCACCAATAACTGTTAAAACTGATTGAGTTCAGGAAAGTTGCAGGATACAAAATCCACATACAGAAAGCAGTTGTGTTTTTATACACTAACAATGAAACATCTGAAATAATTTATAAGTATTTGGTGGTAATCATTTTGCAAAATATAAGTGTATCAAATCGAGTCATTGTACACCTTCAACTTAAGCAATGTTATATGTCAATATCAATAAAATTGGAGAGTATGCTTGAAACCAATGTATTAGAATACCATGGTTAAGAATCTAGGGCAGTGAGGCAGTATTAGGTTATATTAACTTGTTGGACCACTCAGTGAATTTCAAACACTCTAGAGGAAGAGGAAAACCATTGTCTAGGTCCGTTATCTTATTAGAACACCAAGCCCTTAATTATAAAGAATAGTGATACATTGAGTGCTGCTCTTGGCACTCAGAGGAACTACAGATATCACAGTAAAGAATCGGCTCTTCTCTTTCAGGTGTAATCTAGGCCTTGAGAAGAGAAAGAAATTTATGACCTCATATTTCTTTGAAGTGTCATTTTCATTGTTTTTTTTCTTCCTAGAAGAGCCATACTTTTCAAATAGTCCAGGTCACATTCTGAGCTAGGGTTAAGAGCTCCACGGAGCACTAGATACTGACTAATGCTATTATTTGTATTTTAAAAAAAACTATTTTAAAAGTGATTCATAAAATTGAGATATAATTGATATATAACATTATATTAGTTTCAGGTGTACAACATAATGATCTGATGTATGTATATATTGTAAAGTGATCATCAGAGCAAGTCTAGTTAACACCATCCAAGTGATTTTTATGCACATTAAAGCTTGAGAAACAAGGCTCAGATAAGTGGCTCTCAGCCTGACCTCCCAATTAGCATGGCATGTGGAGTTTTAAGAACTATCATCACCTGTGCCCTCTCATGCCGTCTGTCTATGTCAGGGTGGGAACATCAGTGTTGTTTTAATTAAGTGCTTCAGGTGATTCTAAGGTGCGGTCAGGGTTAAGTATAAGTATGAGAGTTGAGTGCAGCTTTTGGTCCGAGGAGTGTTAAGAGGGGCATGCCAAGGCAGCTCGCATTATTCAGGCTGTAACTGAATTGTTGGGTATCTGTAGGAAGGTAAGGTTCCTACAGACAGAGAAGGAGAAACTCAAAGTTTAGCCTCCATGTGGGAGTTCATTGTTCCTGAATCTCTCCTGAGACAAAGGCTAGGGAAGGGTGGACTTTCCTGTATTGCAAGGCCGTTCTGCTTTAGCCAAGGTGGTAGTAGGTGAAGAGTCTGTGCTGAAGCCTTTAAAGGCATATTCTCAAGATGCAGGTGTGATTTCTCCATGTGATCTCACTTGAGGAGGAAACCCAGGGAAGGAAGAGGAAGAAGAAATGGAAGGTTCTCAGGTAAATGTCGTGTCCCAGGTCAGGGGCTGTGTCCACTTTTCCTTCTGAAATGCCATAATTTTAGAAACTGCAAAAGTTTATTTCTGTACTTTGATGCCTAACAAGTTTGTTTTCAACTACTTTTGTCCTTCTCTACCTAGCATAGTCAAGTTTAACTCTATGGTATACGTCTCCCCTGTATCTCAGAGCCTTCTCTCCACTTCTTCCATTCAGACTTCTGATATGTCTTCAGCAATTCCCACCAAGAATTAATGACCTGCACCCACTGAAAATGTTCCCTCTGTGACAGATCAACTGGGAAAGGGTATATTCAGGGTCCCTATGTGGGATGAGATGGGGTCCTGGCATATCAGTGAAGAAGGGGAATGTAGTGTTTTGATTCTGTATGGATGCACCTTCAGCTCTATGTAGACCAAGATTAAGAAAATGTACTTCTAAACATGATGGCATCAGAATGATTCAGACATTTCTGAAAAAGAGTAATTAGAAGAGACAGGCTCTCTAGAATGTTAGAGAAAGATTAACTACCTAAACGCAGTATTAGAGATTATAGAAAATGAGTACTCTTACATGGTTTGACATTTGAGTAAAACTGATGTTTTCATCATAGATTTAGATTATGATTTACTTGTTTTTCTGAACAGTATCACAGTGGTTGTTATGTATCCTTTGGCAAACATTAGGTACCTGATATCAATTTGCCTCATTATGATGTTAACTTCATGCACTTGGTTTAGTTGCTTTATGCTAGAGTCCTCCTCCACTTGTCTTAGTCGTTTTAAAACATTACTGAAAAGTAACCTGAAAATGTTGTTCAAGGCAATGGATTTGTGCTGAATTTTCTTTTAAGATGCCACTTTTCTTATGAGAAATAGAATTCTTTTTGTGGTTGGGACCGTACATATATTGTGGGCTTATAATTAAATGATAACAGTATTAGTGCACTTGTCCCTGTGTGGTTCCACACCTAGATTTTTCTCACACATGTTGACTTATATGCTCAAAGCTGGGTTCTTATGACAACCAATTTCTCCCATTCTTGGCTACTGTTATTGTAGAAGATGAATCACCTTAAATACCCTCAGCTTGGCCTTTAGCTTCTGTTATCCACATTTAAGACTTGCTCGAAATGGCTCTCCAGGCCAGGATCCCCCAAATATGCCTCCAGAGAGTCAAAGAGATGCCTTTTATAGAATCTACTAGAGTTAACATGAAACCTGGCACTGAGGAGACAGTCTAAAAAAAGGACCTTGCATATTTATCATTTTGGCCCTTGGAAAAAAAGAAAACAAAGCAAGTAAGTTTGGTTTTGACATGCAATTATTTTTGCCTAGACTCTTATGCTTTCCCTTTCATTTCCTTATTCCTTCAGAGTAAAGTTGCTATTTTGGGACTAACAGTTTCTATTTATAGTTAGCACAGAAATATTTGGAAATATCCTGAATTAGTAGCAGAGAGAAAATCAGTAAGAAATAACTTCATGCAGGTCTAGAAACTTTGCTGGCCATGTCATCTGTCAATTTCCTCATCACTTACTCACAGTCTAACCTACTGCAATAGAATTTTAACCCCCAGAAGAAGACAATTATGTGTTACTTCTTGATATACTTTTTCTCCTTTTCCTATAGTGATACAATTTGAGATTTTAATGGAGTAGATACTATCCAAAAATAAACACTACATTTGCCCACTTTTGTTACATGTAGGAGTGATTGAGTGCATTTAGGTTCTGACAAACGGAATCAAAGGGAAAGTGGTATGTGCAACTTCTGAGATGTTTCCTATTGAGAGAAGCCTTGCTCCTCTCCTTCCTATTCTGTCTTCTGAGTGGCTGGAATGTGGACATGCTGGCCAGAACTGGCAGTCATTTGGACACTGAGATCTGGTCAATGTAGGTCATGGCAGAGCCACAGGATAGAAGGAACTTGGGGCCCCTGACATTTTGAAGTGACATACTGAACCTGGCTCACTGACCTCTGAACTTATTTGTTTCTGAATCTTATATAGGTATATGTTCCCCTCTAGATCAGTGGTTCTCAGCTTTGGTTGAACATTAGAATCACCTGGGGGGCTTTTAAAATGCCAATTTCCACTCCAGATAATATCTTTGAGAGTGGGACTTACGTACCAGTATTTTTAAAAAAAATTTTCCAGTTGATTTTAAAATGCAACCAGGGTTAAAATTCACTGCTCTGGATTTGGGGTCAGCAAACTATGAGATCTAACCTACCATCAGGTTTTGTATGGCCTGTGAGCTAACAATATTTTTTAAAAGTTGAAAAAAAAGTCAAAAGAAGAAGAACAATTTGTGACATGTAAAATTTATATGAAGTTCAAATTTCAGTGTTCATGAATGAAGTTTTATTGGAAAACAGCTACATTCATTTATTTATGTATGGCTGCTTCAGCACTACAGTGGACTCGAGTAGTTGTTGTAGCCCACCAAGACTTAAATATATGGTGTCTGGCTTTTTACAGAAAAAGCATGCTTACCCTGTTCTGGATGCTGTGCCCTTACGATGCAGGGACTAGTGTGATGCGCTACAAACTTCTGTCCATTACAGCTGCACCTCCTTTATGACTAGCTTAGTATCTGCTAGTAAGTACACAGCAGTCAGCCAATGAATGCTTGTTGAGTTAAATATGTGTTCAGTTTCAGATACCCTGATTCTTTCTCCCATTCTTTTTGTTTGCTTGACTCTTAAACACCTAATCAAATAGAAAACAACATAATTATTATATAGCCATGTGAGAGAGAAAATGTGGGTAGCCTGGAGTGAATATTTGTACTGTGCGGTCATTTGTCCAGCTGTCCTTGTTTACCTAAATACTGGCCAGAGTGAAAGTAGTTATTGTGAGGAGATGGCTCACTGCTTACAGGTTAGGAGCCAGTGAGCTAATGGAATCTTAAAATAGTACAGAAAGTGTCCTTCGAAAGAGGAGCATCATAAGGCTGCCTCTATATTATGCCAGAGCATCTGGATAGAAAGTATAAAATGGGTTAATTACACTGAGATTTTGTTAATTTAGTGGCACATATGCAAATGTTTAAAATAATCAGATTTATTTACTTTTTAAAGTTCATACTAGATATCGTGGCATCAGATAGGGAGCCTTAAGGTGTAACACCAGTGTGGATAAAATGAGAGTTCCTGTGGCCAGGATTCTCACCTGGCTGTGGTTGACTAGCTCACTGCACACCTGTGGGCAATACATGGCTGTTGACTCTATGTAAAGAGCTCCGCCCAGTGCTCTGGGCATGACAGGGTGGCAGGGCTGCAAGGCTGCAGGAGAGCAGAGCAGAGGCTAGAGTTGTGGGAGCACTGAGAACAGGCCCAGAGGATGGCTGTGTGGGACGACTGTGCAGAGAGAGGGGCCCAGAGGCAGAGACCTGCTTGCTGTATGCAGACTTGCTCTGAGTGAATGGGATTATAGTGACTGACCTGCCACCTGGAAATAAAGTTGGGTATAACCCTTTCACCCCAAGAATGTTTTGCTGTCAATTTCTTTGGTCACATTGAATCCACAGTGAACCTGCCTGGGGCTTTGGAAGCCCTATCAAAGCACTTTATACAGTCTCAGAAGTTCCTACAGATTTACAGTGACCTCAGAAAAATTACGTAATTAACAAAACTCATGGTTCTAATGCAGGAATATTTAGTCCTGGATTTTTCTCTTTAGAAATTTTTATAAGCCACTAAAGTTCATAATTTCTGGGAAATAAGTATTACTGTGACTAACTTCAAGAGAGATCTTAACTATATTAAAACTCATGTTCATTTCACATGAGTAGTTTCCTATAGACCCACTAAAAATATCTGTATAGAATTGCTTTAGAATAAACTGCAAGTGGATTATACACATACAAACAAATATATATAAATTAGTGCTTCAAACAAGTGTTCTGTAGTATGTAACCATAAAACATTGTTTAATTCTGTAGTAATAAAAAGTTTAATGGTCACTATAAATAATAAAATGAGGTCTCAGTTCAAAAGTTACATATTACCTTCATCTATCTAATAATTGAAATGTAACTTGATTTAAAGTTGAGATGTTTTTCTCTTCTTAAGCTGTTTCCTCACCCAGCCTTGCTATTCCACCTCTCCCACCCATTTCATTAACTGGGTTTGGACCCTTCTGGGTCCTTTCTTGAATGCTGAGAATTTGGCATTAAGCGTTGGTGTTCTAGGAACTTAGTACATATTTAAAACTTGGTAAATATTTAGTACAATTTTTAAAAATTAGGACATATTTCAAATTTTCTTCTAGGTTTTTCTGACCTTTGAAATTCCCTTTTTACTCATTGCTGGAGATGTCTCAGCTGCCGTTGAGACTCTTAACTATTTCAGCTTGAGCTTAGTCCTCAGAATTTAGGCAGCTGGAGATACTTACCATTCTTTTACCTGAGATCTGATCACCCCTCCAGGCAGCCTCTTGGACAGACCTAAATGATGGGGTGCTTTTTTTCTCGGTGGCCTATATCTGTATCACAGGAAACATTTATGCATTGTTCATCTCAAATACTCTAGTTGTTCAAACTGGCCAAGGGTATACCTCTTCCCTCTGCTAAACAAGTACCAACTCAGGCCTTTAGAATTTCCAGGTGTGAGTCAGATTCCAGTGCTCTGTACTCCTGAAACTGCACAGGTCTTCTTGGGTCACACTGGTCTTTCTTTCAAAGTCTCTCTGTCACTTTGATGCAAAGGGAAAAACATCTATTCTTCACCTCTGGGGATGGTTGTGGTAGCATGAGAAATTACAGCCTGCCTATCTCCAAAGATAACATCTTCAAATATCCTTTTCTTGTCTCTAGCTTCTGACACTTTGACACTCTTGATGAAAAGCAACTATGTCTTGAGTGAGCAACTCTTATTCAAGGGTTTATGGGCATGCTATGACTATGATTCTTGGTCTGGCAGTGGTAGCAGCTGACATTACAATCTACCTAATGATCATATTCATAAAAATAAGATCTGTGTCAGTGGAAGGGTGTTTATGGAAGACAAAGCAGAGACTGTAATAAATAGCTCTTGGGAAGATGGACTCTTTATTCCACTATGTACAACTCTATTTCTTTGTAAATTCTTTTTCCCTAATAAACTGAAATGGATGTTTATTAGCTAGACAGTCTCTTTTTAAATGTATTTTTTCAGAAAATGCTATTGTTTTAAAATAGTAGTTTCCAACCTGTGAGCCATGAATTATATAGGATAAGGACATGGTGGCAGCAGAAGATGATTCTAGGGAAAAATATTTATATACATTCCAAGCTTTGTTCTTCCAGACTTAATACAATGAATCTCGTACATGTATATATTACTGATTTTCAAACATCAGTAAATGTAGTTAGCTAAATACAAATTAATTTAACAGCATTACTAAATTTAAAGTATATTACAAAATAAATTACAAAGTAGTTATTTTCTTGTGAAGATACAGGAAATTATTTTTTTCCTATAAAAGAGGCCTCAACCTTGAAAAGGTTAGAAAGGAGTGGGTTAAAGAAATTAACAAGAACAGGACATAGAACTTGGCACAAAAGCTATGTTTAAGAAAAATCCACCTTGAAGACTCCATAATTTTTTTCTGTTTTATGCAAAATAAAAAAATTTGTACTGACCTTTAATTTCATTTCTTCATAATAGGGAATACTCGTCTTTTTTTGCAAGAATTTTATGAGAAGAAAACATTGTATAGAGAAAAGAACTGTAGGCTTTGGAACAGGTTTTATCTTAGAACCCCACAGTCTAGGCATTTCTATTTGTTTAATTCATTAATTATCTCTTCAGAAAGTTAAAAGTTCAGGAAAGTAGAGACTGGAATAACTATTTATCAGTGTATTGCCAGAACCTAAATCTTTACCAGGAATTAAAAAATCATATATCAAATCTCCGGGTTTAGAATGCCTTAAGCCAAAATTAGCTGAAGAATAGTTTAAAGCAAGTGTTAACTGTTAAGAAATTCTCTTTGTTAAATAATCTTGCCTTGCTCCTTTCCTTTCCCTATTCTCAAAATTCCTTATTTTACCAATAATGGAATCAATAATTTTGTGTGATTAGAAAGTCATACATAATAAGTACTTACCAGAAGTGACAAGATAAACAATGAGTCTGATGGCTCCTGCGGAAATCACTATTATTAAGATCCCCAGGGTAATCTTTCCAAACCTTGTGAGTTTCATCGCTGTGTTTGACTCTGTTCTGAGCAGAAGGGACAGAAAAGTAATTGTTAATGTGAGCTAGGTATAGGACACACTCAGAAATAGGTATAGACTTAATGTTAGTGTAAAAGTATTATTTTACATTAATTATGACTTCAGTGGATGGCTTAGCATGGATAACAACATGGAGAACTAGTAAATATAATGTTGGGCTTGCTTATTTTTAACACGTATAAATAATGTAATACTAAAAATCAAAATTCATTCATTCAGCAAATTTTTACAGATGTCCTAATATGGGCTAGGCACAGTTGTAGAAACAAGGATCTCTTTCCTTATGGAGATTATGTTTTACTGAAGGGAGATAAACAGTAAACAAAGAGCATGATTAATAAATACAATGTTTAAATGGAAAACAGATATTAAGTGCTGTAGTGAAAGTAGTACTAGCTAGGTAAAGAAGATCAGAAATGTGGGAGGGTATGTGAGATGTGGTGGCAGGATGCAAATTAAAGATTAAATATTGAATAGGTCAGGTTAGGTTTACAGATAAGGTAAAATCTGAGAAGACTTGGAACAGGTGGAGGTGTTAGCCCTACAGATACCTGGAATGTTCCGGGTAGAGGCAACAATCTACAGAGTCCCCGAAGGAGGGGTGTGTCTGGAAAGGCATGTTTGGAGGGGCAGTGTGGCTGGAGCAGTGAATGAGAGGAAGAGTAGTAGGAGAGTAATTCTGACAGATAGCATGACCCAGATCAGATAAGGCCTTGTGGGGCATTGTAATAATTTTGGCTTTTTCTCTGAGTGAAGTGTGAGCTTTGGAGGGCTTTGGGCATAAAACTATAATGCTCTGACCTACCTTCTTAATGGGATTCCTGTGACTACTTTGAGTAAAGTAAATTATATAGAGCAAGGGTAGAAGAAGAGTGACAAAATAGGGAATTATGGTGATAATTCAAGCACAAGATGATTTTGGCTTGGACCAGAGTGGTAGACATGGAAGAAATGACCAGGGATTGGAGTTTGGATGTTTTTGAGCATAGAATTGACAGGAGGTCCTGATGGAATTTGACTGGGGAGGAAGAATCAAGGGTGGTTTCCAATTCTTTAGCTTGATGACCTGAAGGAGGGAGTTGTGATCACCTGAGATGAGAAGGCTGTTGATATAGCAGGTTTTGAAGGGATGATTATGAGGTCAGTTTTGTTATTTTGTATTTTGAATATTCCCTAGTCACTCAAGTGGAGATGCAGGTTGGATATGCAAGTCTGGAGTTTGGTATAGAGTTCTGGGCTGGTGATATAAATTGGGCATTCCTCAATATATAGATTAGGCTCTGGGGCTAGATGAGACTTCTAAAGGACTAAGTGTAGATAGAGAAAAAGGCCAAGATATGATCACCAGGTACTCCCATCCTAAAAGGTTTAGGAAGAGGATGAAGACCAAGCAAATGAAACTGAGAGGGAGCAACCAGGGAAGGTAGGAAGACAACCAAGAAAAAGGCATGGAAGTCAAATAAGTTTATCAAGGATGACGAAAGGGATCACCTCTGTCAGATGTTGCTGATGGTTCAAATAAGATGAGCAAATGAGTACTCAAAATTGACCAATGGATGGGCATTTTAGGGGTAACTGGTGACCTTGATACAGGTTTAGGAGTAGAAGGGGCATGAGAATGGTTAGAGACAGTTTGAAAGAAAATGGATGTAGAGGATCTGGAGACAGTGACCACTGACCACTCTTTCAAAGATTTTGCTGAAAAGGGAGGTAAAGAAATGGGACTATACATGGTGAAGGAAATGGGATCAAGAGAAGTTTTATTTTATTATGGAAAACTTTACACATGCATAAGAATAGAGAGAATAATTTAATAAACCTCCATGTATAAGTCACACAGATTTAAGAACCATGTACATTTTGCAATATTTCATCTACTTTTCTGAAGCATTTAAAATAGTTACAGAAAATAATTGCATCATGACATTCACCCCTAATACTTTTCCATCTAAAAATTAAGGGCATTTAAGAAAATGCCCATTGTGATACCTAATAAAATTACCAATAATTCCTTATTATCCTCTAATATCAAGTTCATATTCAAATATCTTTAGTCCTCAAAATGTCTTTTTACAAATTTCTTTTTCTTTTGTTGTTGAACAGAAGTCAAATAAAAATCTCCACATTGCATTCGGTTATCATCTCCTAGTTATTTAATCTAGAACAATTTCCATACTCCTTTTAAAATTTTTGATGACATTGACTGATTCAAGATATTGGGTCACTTGTCCTATAAAATGCTCTAAGAGAATGAGTATACGTATTTAAAAAAAATTTTTAGTTAAATGTTTTAAGACAGACTCACATGCAGTTGTAGGAAATAAGCCAGGTACTGTGTATAGTTTTGCCCACTGGTAACAAATTGCAAAACTATAGCATAGTATCATGACCAGGATATTTACATTGATGCAGCCAAGAGAGTTAACATTTCTGTCACAATGTCCCTCATGTTGTCCTTTTAAGCTGTACCCACTTGCCTCCAGTCTCCTTGCCCTCTGTAAGTCCTAGCAACCACTAATCGGTTCTTTTTTTCCATAATTTTGTCATTTCAAGAATGTCATATAAATGGAATCATACAAAATGGAACTTTTTAGATTTTGCTTTATTGCCCAGCAAAATTCTCTGGTGATCATTAAGGTTGCATGTATCAGTAGTTTCTATTTAAAAATGTTTAAAAAAATGGCTGGGAAGTAATAACATAGGTGTATCACAGTTTGTTTAATCATTTATTCATTGAAAGACAACTGGCTTGTTTTTACATTTTAGCTGTTAAGAATAGGGTGCTATAAACATCTGTGTACAAGTTTTTGCATGACTTTTGCAAGTCTTTGTTTCTTTAGGATAAATTTGCAGAGGTATACTTGCTAACTAGCATGGCAGCTGTATGCATAATTTTTAAGAAGCTACCAAACTGGTTTCCAGAGTGGCCTCAGCATTTTATATTTCTACCTGCAGTGCTTAAGTAATTCAGTTCCTCTGCATCCTGGCCAACATTGCTGTTGTTTGTCATCACTATTTTTAATTTTAACCATTCTGATAGATATTTAGAGACATCTTGTGGTTTTAATTTGCATTGATTGATGCTGTTGAACATCTTTACGTGTGCTTATTAGTCATCCATAGAGCCTCTGAAATGTCTGTTTATATCTTTTGCCTGTTTTCTAACTGGGTGGTTCTTTTTTTGCTGCTAGGTTTTGAGAATTGTTTATATATTTTAGGTAATAATCCTTTGCAGAATTTGTGTTTTGCAAATTATTTTTCTCCAGTTTGTAATTTGTCTTTTCATCTTCTTAACAGTCTTCCATAGAATACATTTTGATGAAGTCCAATTTCTCCGTTTTTCCTGTTACAGATCATACTTCCCTGGGACTTTGTTTGAGACAACCATGTCATCTGCAAATAGGGTCAGTTTTATTTCTTTCCAATCTGTTTTTATTTCCTTTTCTTATAGCTCTGGACAGAATTTTCATCACTGTGTTAAATAAGAATCATGAAAGTGGATGGTTTTTATTTGTACCTGATATTAGAGAGAGAGCATTCAGTCTTTCACCATTAATTATGATGTTATCTGTAAGTTTTTTATAGACATATGTTTTCAAGTTGAAGTTTCCCTCTAGTCCTATTTTTTCTGAGTTTTTGTCATGAAGCAGCATTGAACTTTGTTAAATACCTTTTTTTTACATCAAGTGATAGGTGGTTTTTCTTTTTTAATCTGTAAACATGGTCAATCATACTGACTTTTAAAATACGGAACCAGCCTTGCACCTCTGGTATAAGCCACACTGGACATTTCTTTTCCTGGGAGTTTTTAAGTTATAACTTCAATTTCCTTAGTAGTTATGAGTCTATTTCAAATGATATGTTTCATATTGGATGAGTTGGGGTATATTACGTTTTTTATGGAATTGGTCCATTTTTGTCTAAATTGTCAAATTTGTGCATGTAGACTTGTTGGTAATCTTCCCTTGCTGTCCTTTTGATGTCTACAGGGATGAAGTTATATTTCCTGTTTAATTCCTGCTGTTGGTAATTTGTGTCCTTTTTTTCTTTGCCAGCCTTACTAGAGGTTTGCCAATTTTAGTAATCTTTTCTAAGAGGCATTGTATTGTTTTGTTGATTTTTTTCTATTCTTTTTTCATTTAATTAATTTGTATACTTTTTTTCATTTCCATCCTTTTACTTTCTTTGGGTTTCTTTTACTCTCCTTCTAGTTTCTTGCAGTAGGAGCTTAAATTATTGATTTGAAACATTTCCTCTTTTCTAATGCATGCAGTTAGCCATAAATTTCCATCACACCATTGTTGTAGCTGTGTCTCACAAATGTGATGTTTTCTTTTCACTTGCATTCAGTTCAATGTATTTTTTTTTTACATTCCTTTGACAATTTTGCTTTGACCTATGGATTATTTAGAAATGTGGTTTTCAATTTCCAAGTGTTTTGAGATATTCCTATTTTTTTTTGACTTCTGTTTTTGATTCGATTGTGGTTGGAAAACATACTACATATGATTTACAATTATTTTAAATTTGTTAAGGTTTGTTTTATTGCACTGAATATGATCTATCTTGGTATATGTTCCATGGGCCCTTAAAGTGAGGATGTCCTGCTGCTGGTGAAATTTTCCATAAATTCTGATTAGATCTTACTGTTGGCATTGTTAAGTTATTCTATATTCTGTGTCTCTGTGTAGATGTTTAACAATTGAGAAAGGTGTTGAAGTCTACAAGTATAATAATTTTTAATTTCCCCTTTCAGGTCCATTGATTTTTTTTTTTGTTTATTTCACATATTTTGCTGCTGTCTTGTTGGTACATACACTTTTAGGATTGCTGAGTTTATTGTGTCTGGTAATTTTCTTTTGCTCTAATGTCTACTTAATCTGATATTAATATAGCTACTCCTGCTTTCCTTTGAATGTTGCATATCGGATACTCATTTTTTCCATCATTTTACTATTAACCTGCCTATATTATTATCTTTGAGGTAAGTTTCTTGTAGACAACATATGACTGGGTTATGCTTTAAAATCTATTCTGTTAGTATCTATCTTTTACTGGTGTACTTAGACTATTTACATTTAGAGTAACTATGAGTGCTTAAGACTTAAGTTTACCTTTTAATGCTTTAATCAAAACAAACTTCAGAAGCTCTGGGAGTTTGTTCATTATTATTCAGATTCATGGGGCTGTTATAGGTGTCAGATGATATACACAGCTTGGGAACAGTAGTTGGACAGGCTAAGAGAATAACAGTGACAAAGCTTTTAGGATAAACTATCATATTTCTGAATTGGGAGGCAACTTAATGCATCCATGTTTCAATACTGTTGAATATTTTTCTTTGGCATTTACAGATGTGGAGGAAATGTCTCTTTGGAAGTTAAATAATTTGTTTATTGAGCATTTTCTATGTGCAGGGCATCCTGCTAGGCAAGGCAGGTGCAGTGATGAACAAGGTCACTAATAAATGCAAGAACTGTAAAAATTAATTTTGTTTTATATACTATATTATTATACTATCTTGCAAGTGTACTAACATTAAGTACTAGTTTGCAAGGGCTGTCATAACATTGTACCACAGACTAGGTGGCTTCAGCAAAAATTTATGTTCTCATATTTCTGGAGGCTAAAAATTTGAAATCAGAGTGTTGGCACATTTATTTGTCCTGAGGCCTCTCTTCTTGGTGTACAGACCACTGTTTTTTTTCTCCTTGTGTATTCCTGTGGTCTCTCCTCTGTACATATCTGTATCCTAATTTCCTCTTCTTATAAAGACACCAGTCACATGGGATTAAGGCCTACCTTAATTTAATGACCTCCTTATAACTTAATTACCTCATTAAAGACCTTATCTCCAAATACAGTCACAATCTGACGTACTAGGGGTTAGGATTTCAACATATGAATTTTGAGGAGATGCAGTTCAGCCCAAACATATTTTTGCATTTTATGTTTGGTTTATATATAGGAATATAAATGCTTCATACTTATATTGCCAGCATAATATAAACCTTCATATTTACAATTATTAATGTAATATAAATGATTCATATGTACCCATAGTATAATATTCCTTGATGCTTATGTATTTGTGTGTGTATAAGATGTTTTTGTTAGATATGTAAACATACATTGAAATGACTGTATTGCATATTGATTAGTTTGGAACACCTACATTAAATTGAGTTTTATTTGCAACAAAGTCAAATATCCACAAGGAAACTTATTTTTAATTAGTTAAAAGTCATTCCTTGAACAGATGATATTCCTTGAAAAGGAATACACAATGCAGGATAAAATTTCCAAGTCTTAATCTTCAGAAATTTCATTTTACTTAAAAAAAAATACTCAGATCATTTAAACATATATTGTCCAAATTACGTTTGCATCCTGTACATAAAACTTAGTATCCCAATATTTCTATGGAAATAAAATGTTCATGATCTTTTTTGGACCATAATACAATAAAATAAACCTGAAAAGACACCCATTCTGTAAAAGTTTAGAGAAAAACACTTCTCTATCTGTCCAACTCATTTATTGAGTATATAAGTAGTAGTTAAGTAGAGTACTGTTTAAATTTTTAGAAAAATGAATAATGATATGGTAAAACCCTGGTAACTTAAATTCCTATAGATGGATATGTTATCCTAAAGCATCCTCTTCCATTCCCACAGGTATATGTTAGCAAAGTTTGCTCAGCACAGCTTGCCATGGGACAAACCTCAATGAAAATGGAGTGTGAAATTTGATGTGGCAAATATTTGGAGAATATTTGGTTTTATTCTCAATTGTGTCCTAATAGATCAAATTATATAAAACATGCTGTTGTTATAGATCAAATAACTGAATATTGGCAATTTACCATAATTCAGCCACCTTATTCACTGTTTCTCCTTATTTGTCTATAAGGTGATATTAAAGTGAATCTTATAAACAAGAGTTTATAAGTTTATAAACTAGGGAAGTTGTTTGACTTCAGAATTCCTTCCAACATAAACTTTCTAGAATGAGAGACGCATAGCCTTTAGGAGCTGGAAGGAACTTTGCAGATCACCCTTTTCAGTTTCCTAATTTTAAAGAGGGAGTAATTGTGGGACAATATCCTCTCTTTAGGACATTTCAAATCTAGGGAAGACAATCATCCTAGGTAGAGTTTTCTCCTTTGGTTATTATCAGCATATTTAGGGTTAGGGTTAGAGTGAGGATTAGGGTTCTTTCCTGATCTCCAGAAGGAAAATTAAGTCATATAGGCCACCCTGCCATTCAACTCCTACTTATCTTACAGCCAAAATCTAAGGTCACTATAGTGACTTAACAATTTGATTCACAAATGTAAAATTAGGATAAATGAATAAAAATTAATTTTAAAGGCAAATGAACTGTGTGTATTTCTTTCATTCTCTCCTGAGTTTTCTAAGATGCAGATGTTCTTCATTCTTGAGAAGGATTTTATTTGGAAAGTAGTTATTGTGTATGTGTGTGTGCGCATGTATCAAAATTTAGAAGGAAAAGAAAAACTTGTCAAGATCCAGATTATTTTCTTTAAAGTAGTCTCTGTAAACAATACCAGACATTATAAATTCCATTTTCCTGAAGTGTTATTTTTACATAGAATGCTGATTGAAAAACAGACTACTTATTGAACAGAAACTGGGTATTGGGTAGTAGCTGATATGATGAAAGAAAAACTTGTCTTGATTTCAGTAATATGTCTTAAATTTTCAGGGTGTTTTATTTATGCAACAAGTGTATCCTGAAGCCATTCTGGTGTAATAATAAGGTGGAAATGATATTGAGGATTATTTAGTGATGTCAGAAAGAGTGGCTTGCTGATGAGTTGTTCTTAAATTATTCTTTGGAAGAATGAAAACAGGGTCTGTCTAATATTTTTCACATATTGCATATGGAGCATAAGGAGCTGAGGAAGTTACATGGACATAAAACACATTAGAGCCAAGATCAAACATTTTTACTAGATTTTTAAATTAAATCATAAGGAAAAGATTTCAGGCATTCTTTTACAGCTAATTAAGCTACATATTAATGGAAAGTAACTAATTATTAAAACTATTTATTGGGAATTTACTTTTTGCTCTATGCTTTTCACCTAGAATCTAAATGTTGGCAAGATATCACAACCAGAGGTTATCCAAAAATCTTATTAAAAATATGGGTCGATCTCAGTGGGTTTATCAAGACTTGCATGTTTTTGGAGTGCCAAGAAAGACTGTAATGTGCATATGAACATTTATCTTTGTAAATTTGATTAACTTTGTATCAAAATAGAAATGATTTGTCCATCGGTGCATGCTATGGAACCAGCCAGCACATTTCTTTGACTTTCAGGTCAATTGCTATTTGAGCAAATGGCTATGGGGAAGAAATAGAATTCCCTCTTACTGTTCTTGTTTCTTTTCCAACCAAAGTGTTAAATCACACCACTAAAAATGTATAGCACTGAAATCATTGTGATGTTTAAATAATTAAAAATTAAGACCTAAACTTATTTCTACCACTTTCTAGAGGCAAAATAGTGTATTGTGGACATTAATATTAATGTCTCTATATCAACATACATTATCAGAAAAAGACACATAGAACATCTTGTGTTTTTAAAATTTTCAAAGCGGAATAATCTATTAAGTAAAATCCCCCAATTTTACTTCATTGTTTTAGCAATTATACAGATACTTTTCATGAACATTCTAATTGTGTTGGAAAAATTTCTCACAAATTAATAAAGCACGCTAAGGATTAAAACATTTCAGTCATTCTTGTCCTATTGTTTAGGATATGCACTGATCTGATTTCCATATAAATTAAAAAAAATTTTAAATGCAAATAGAGCTACTTTAACTAATTGAGTCCCTTCAGAAAAGTCCCCCAAGGAGCAATGGCTAGCCCTCCTGCTGCCCACACCCCCAGAGGCCTACCTGTCTCACAGTGGTGTCCAAAACAGGTTTGCCCACTGTCTCCGTGGAGAGCGGAGAGCGTACCTTTGCCCTCTTCTCCTCCAGCGGCATGCAGCACAGTCAATGGCCACCTACTGAGTTTACGAGATCCTGTGACTTCCATGGCTTTTATGATGATAACACTACTTACACAACTTTTCATCTTCAAAGTGCCTTCAGAACACTCAATAATTTTACATAAGTAAAAACATGAACTGTACATTCTGCTCCATAAGTAATACATAACATATGGCCCAAGTGGAGGCAAAATTTAAAGCTCTCAGTTGTGACTGAGTAAGCAATAGGGTCACCTGTTTTGAGAAAGACTGAGCCTTCACTCGGTTTTGCATTTTGTGAATACAGAGATGAGCAGCTGCTCTTCTCACTGTCTAGAATCCACTCGCAAAGGTTGTGGCAGTTTATTGCTTTTTGGTGGAAGCACAATGGCTTTCCAAGTTCTAACCCTCCATTACGATCTGAATGCTCTCCAACTCATAACTGTCTGGCCTCCTTCAACCCATATATTGTCCTTTCATGAATTCTTCCCCGAAATTTTTACTGCAACCTTAATACTAGCTCATTAAAGAATTTTTCATTCCCTGATATCCAATTTTTTTATTAAAAGTATATATGGGTTAATCCAGTAATTTTCCAAAGATTTGGATAGCATTCGGGTTGTTAGCAGCTAGTTTAGATATTGATGTAGAGACTAGATAGGACACACCCTGCTGATTAGCTCCCTGGAAGAGGAAGAAATTTGCCCCAGGCCAGGGACCTGCAGTAGGGAGAGTCCAGTTACCTGAGAGAAGGCTTTCTTGTAACAGTCTTTGTTAAGCGACTCAACCTTATTGTATGATTAAGCAGAATCGTTGTTCTACCTAGTCTATCTTTTTCTTCCCTAAACATATGAAGGGAAAGATAATCAGAAATCTTACTTGTATTGGAGTGAAAAAGAACCATATGGCAGTTCTTATATCAGTTATTATTACCAATGAGCCCTCATCAGATATATTTACATTCTTTATAAATGTTCACTTTAATTGTATTCATTTGAGCATTCCAGACTCTATGCTTTTGCCCTTGTCTTCAAAATATCTAGTATGTTCTTCTCACTGTCATTTGTCTATGTAAATCCTGCTCATCCTTTAAGGTTGGCTGTCTTTACTTTCTCCATGTGGGCTTCTGAAAATATATTGCTTTATCATTTGAAGCTCACAAATTCATGGGATCTCATACCTTGCTGAGTTCATTGTGCTATCATGGTGCTTAAGCCCTTGAGAGATTTCACAGTGTACTGAGGCAGAGAGACCATGAGGTAGCTTTGTTGACAGTGACTGAGAGTAGTGGGGGATAGTAGTGCATTTATTCTATGCTTCTAAGAATTGTGTAGAAATGAATGTGTGAGAAAGCTGACTGACCTGTCGGATATTATACCAGCAGTTAGCAGCATGATCTATTGAGTCTGAGTCAGAGACAAGATGGGAACCCAACTTCTGAGAAGACAGGAGTGAAGGGTTGATAATTCCTGCAGAGCACATGGGGCAATGTGCATCTCTGGATATGGCAATCTGGACAGATGATGACTATAGATCAGCCCCTCTGCCCCAGTGTTTTGACACTATGTAAACTGGGTCATCTGCAACTTCAGAGAAGGGGGAGGAATATGTTACAATGATTAGAAAAGCCCAAACTATCTAAGAAAATCCTGAATTGGCTAAATCTACAAAGAAAAGAGCATAAAGTGGCTGCTGTTAGAACGGGGGCTTGAAAGACAGATGTAATTAAGAAAATTACTTTTTTGGGGAGCACACTTCAGTTTATAGCAAGAAAATAGCATTACCAGCTTGGGTAGCAAGTATGAGCTTTAAAAAGAAGTTTTCAGGCTATACAAAAAAAAAAGAGCCTTTCATTACAGTTTTAGTTCTAAAGCAGTGAGATACTTAGAATGATCAGGGATGATAACTTTAACAAATTTTATAGAAGAAAGATCCCATAGAAAGAAGTTATATGAAAGCTAGAACTTAAAATTTCCTTTTAAATTCCATAATTTTATGTTTGAAAGTGATTTCCTAGTTATCTAGCATTTGTGATTATGTATGCTAGAATACTTACAAGAAGCAAAAAACACTTTTTCTTATTTCAGCAACCATTGGACCGAAATGAAAAAGGTTTAAAAACTAATTTAAAAATGAAGATTAGGGGGGCGGAGCCAGGATGGCGGCGTGAGTAGAGCAGTGGAAATCTCCTCCCAAAAACACATAGAGCTATGAAAATATAACAAAGAGAAATCTTCCTAAAATAGAGACCACAGGACACAGGACAACATCCAGACCACATCCACACCTGCAAGGAACCAGCGCCTTGCGAAGGGGGAAAAGGCTACAAACCAACAAGAAGGGAAGCTCTTCCAGCGGTCACTTGTACCAGCTCTGCAAACTATCTCTATCACCATGAAAAGGCAAAACTACAGGCAGACAAAGATCACAGAGACAACACCTGAGAAGGAGACAGACCTAACTAGTCCTCCTGAAAAAGAATTCAAAATAAAAATCATGAACATGCTGACAGAGATGCAGAGAAAAATGCAAGAGCAATGGGATGAGATGCAGAGAAAAATGCAAGAGCAGTGGGATGAGATGCAGAGAAAAATGCAAGAGCAGTGGGATGAAGTCCGGAAGGAGATCACAGATGTCAGGAAAGAGATCACAGAAGTGAAACAATCCCTGGAAGGATTTATAAGCAGAATGGATAAGATGCAAGAGGCCATTGAAGGAATAGAAGCCAGAGAACAGGAACGTATAGAAGCTGACATAAAGAGAGATAAAAGGATCTCCAGGAATGAAACAACACTAAGAGAAATATGTGACCAATACAAAAGGAAAAACATTCGTATTATAGGGATACCAGAAGAGGAAGAAAGAGGAAAAGGGATAGAAAGTGTCTTTGAAGAAATAATTGCTGAAAACTTCCCCAAACTGGGGGAGGAAATAATCGAACAGACCATGGAATTACACAGAACCCCCAACAGAAAGGATCCAAGGAGGACAACACCAAGACACATAATAATTAAAATGGCAAGGATCAAGGACAAGGAAAGAGTTTTAAAGGCAGCTAGAGAGAAAAAGGTCACCTATAAAGGAAAACCAATCAGGCTAACATCAGACTTCTCAACAGAAACCCTACAGGCCAGAAGAGAATGGCATGATATACTTAATGCAATGAAACAGAAGGGCCTTGAACCAAGGATACTGTATCCAGCACGACTATCATTTAAATATGATGGTGGGACTAAACAATTCCCAGGCAAGCAAAAGCTGAGGGAATTTGCTTCCCACAAACCACCTCTACAGGGCATCCTACAGGGACTGCTCTAGATGGGAGCACCCCTAAAAAGAGCACAGAACAAAACACACAACATATGAAGAATGGAGGAGGAGGAATAAGAAGGGAGAGAAGAAAAGAATCTCCAGACAGTGTATATAACAGCTCAATAAGCGAGCTAAGTTAGGCAGTAAGATACTAAAGAAGCTAACCTTGAACCTTTGGTAACCACGAATCTAAAGCCTGAAATGGCAATAAGTACATATCTCTCACTAGTCACCCTAAATGTAAATGGACTTAATGCACCAATCAAAAGACACAGAGTAATAGAATGGATAAAAAAGCAAGACCCATCTATATGCTGCTTACAAGAAACTCACCTTAAACCCAAAGATAAGCATAGACTAAAAGTCAAGGGATGGAAAAACATATTTCAGGCAAACAACAGTGAGAAGAAAGCAGGGGTTGCAGTACTAATATCAGACAAAATAGACTTCAAAACAAAGAAAGTAACAAGAGATAAAGAAGGCCACTACATAATGATAAAGGGCTCAGTCCAACAAGAGGATATAACCATTCTAAATATATATGCACCCAATACAGGAGCACCAGCATATGTGAAGCAAATACTAACAGAACTAAAGAGGGAAATAGACTGCAATGCATTCATTGTAGGAGACTTCAACACACCACTCACCCCAAAGGATAGATCCACCGGGCAGAAAATAAGTAAAGACACACAGGCACTGAACAACAAACTAGAACAGATGGACCTAATAGACATCTATAGAACTCTACATCCAAAAGCAACAGGATATACATTCTTCTCAAGTGCACATGGAACATTCTCCAGAATAGACCACATACTAGCTCACAAAAAGAGCCTCAGTAAATTCCAAAATATTGAAATTCTACCAACCAATTTTTCAGACCACAAAGGTATGAAAGTAGAAATAAATTCTACAAAGAAAACAAAAAGGCTCACAAACACATGGAGGCTTAACAACATGCTACTAAATAATCAATGGATCAATGAACAAATCAAAATAGAGATCAAGGAATATATAGAAACAAATGACAACAACAACACTAAGCCCCAACTTCTGTGGGATGCAGCGAAAGCAGTCTTAAGAGGAAAGTATATAGCAATCCAGGCACACTTGAAGAAGGAAGAACAATCCCAAATGAATAGTCTAACATCACAATTATTAAAACTGGAAAAAGAAGAACAAATGAGGCCTAAAGTCAGCAGAAGGAGGGACATAATAAAGATCAGAGAAGAAATAAACAAAATTGAGAAGAATAAAACAATAGCAAAAATCAACGAAACCAAGAGCTGGTTCTTTGAGAAAATAAACAAAATAGATAAGCCTCTAGCCCAACTTATTAAGAGAAAAAGAGAGTCAACACAAATCAACATAATCAGAAATGAGAATGGAAAAATCACGACAGACTCCACAGAAATACAAAGAATTATTAAAGACTACTATGAAAACCTACATGCCAACAAGCTGGAAAACCTAGAAGAAATGGACACCTTCCTAGAATAATACAACCTTCCAAGACTGACCAAGGAAGAAATACAAAAGTTAAACAAACCAATTATGAGCAAAGAAATTGAAGCAGTAATCAAAAAACTACCCAAGAACAAAACCCCGGGGCTGGACGGATTTACCTCGGAATTTTATCAGACACACAGAGAAGACATAATACCCATTCTCCTTAAAGTGTTCCACAAAATAGAAGAAGAGGGAATACTCCCAAACTCATTCTATGAAGCCAACATCACCCTAATACCAAAACCAGGAAAAGACCCCACCAAAAAAGAAAATTACAGACCAATATCCCTGATGAATGTAGATGCAAAAATACTCAATAAAATATTAGCAAACAGAATTCAACAGTATATCAAAAGGATCATACACCATGACCAAGTGGGGTTCATCCCAGGGATGCAAGGATGGTACAACATTCGAAAATCCATCAACATCATCCACCACATCAACAAAAAGAATGACAAAAACCACATGATCATCTCCATAGATGCTGAAAAAGCATTTGACAAAATTCAACATCCATTCATGATAAAAACTCTCAGCAACATGGGAATAGAGGGCAAGTACCTCAACATAATAAAGGCCATATATGATAAACCCACAGCCAGCATTATACTGAACAGCGAGAAGCTGAAAGCATTTCCACTGAGATCGGGAACCAGACAGGGAAGCCCACTCTCCCCACTGTTATTTAACATAGTACTGGAGGTCCTAGCCACGGCAATCAGACAAAACAAAGAAATACAAGGAATCCAGATTGGTAAAGAAGAAGTTAAACTGTCACTATTTGCAGATGATATGATACTGTACATAAAAAACCCTAAAGACTCCACTCCAAAACTACTAGAACTGATATCGGAATACAGCAAAGTTGCAGGATACAAAATTAACACACAGAAATCTGTAGCTTTCCTATACACTAACAACGAATCAATAGAAAGAGAAATCAGGAAAACAATTCCATTCACCATTGCATCAAAAAGAATAAAATACCTAGGAATAAACCTAACCAAAGAAGTGAAAGACTTATACTCTGAAAACTACAAGTCACTCTTAAGAGAAATTAAAGGGGACACTAATAAATGGAAACTCATCCCATGCTCATGGCTAGGAAGAATTAATATCGTCAAAATGGCCATCCTGCCCAAAGCAATATACAGATTTGATGCAATCCCTCTCAAATTACCAGCAACATTCTTCAATGAATTGGAACAAATAATTCAAAAATTCATATGGAAACACCAAAGACCCCGAATAGCCAAAGCAATCCTGAAAAAGAAGAATAAAGTAGGGGGGATCTCACTCCCCAACTTCAAGCTCTACTATAAAGCCATAGTAATCAAGACAATCTGGTACTGGCACAAGAACAGAGCCACAGACCAGTGGAACAGATTAGAGACCCCAGAAATTAACCCAAACATATATGGTCAATTAATATTTGATAAAGGAGCCATGGACATACAATGGCAAAATGACAGTCTCTTCAACAGATGGTGCTGGCAAAACTGGACAGCTACATGTAGGAGAATGAAACTGGACCATTGTCTAACCCCATATACAAAGGTAAACTCAAAATGGATCAAAGACCTGAATGTAAGTCATGAAACCATTAAACTCTTGGAAAAAAACATAGGCAAAAACCTCTTAGACATAAACATGAGTGATCTCTTCTTGAACATATCTCCCCGGGCAAGGAAAACAACAGCAAAAATGAGCAAGTGGGACTACATTAAGCTGAAAAGCTTCTGTACAGCGAAAGACACCATCAATAGAACAAAAAGGAACCCTACAGTATGGGAGAATATATTTGAAAATGACAGATCCGATAAAGGCTTGACGTCCAGAATATATAAGGAGCTCACACGCCTCAACAAACAAAAAACAAATAACCCAATTAAAAAATGGGCAGAGGAACTGAACAGACAGTTCTCCAAAAAAGAAATACAGGTGGCCAAGAGACACATGAAAAGATGCTCCACATCGCTAATTATCAGAGAAATGCAAATTAAAACTACAATGAGGTATCACCTCACACCAGTAAGGATAGCTGCCATCCAAAAGACAAACAACAACAAATGTTGGCGAGGCTGTGGAGAAAGGGGAACCCTCCTACACTGCTGGTGGGAATGTAAATTAGTTCAACCATTGTGGAAAGCAGTATGGAGGTGCATCAAAATGCTCAAAACAGACCTACCATTTGACCCAGGAATTCCACTCCTAGGAATTTACCCTAAGAACGCAGCAATCAAGTTTGAGAAAGACAGATGCACTCCTATGTTTATCGCAGCACTATTTACAATAGCCAAGAATTGGAAGCAACCTAAATGTCCATCGGTAGATGAATGGATAAAGAAGAAGTGGTACAGATACACAATGGAATACTACTCAGCCATAAGAAGTGGAAAAATCCAACCATTTGCAGCAACATGGATGGAGCTGGAGAGTATTATGCTCAGTGAAATAAGCTAAGCGGAGAAAGAGAAATACCAAATGATGTCACTCATCTGAGGAGTATAGGAACAAAGGAAAAACTGAAGGAACAAAACAGCAGTGGAATTACAGAACCCAAAAATGGACTAACAGGTACCAAAGGGAAAGGAACTGGGAGGATGGGTGGGCAGGGAGGGATAAGGGGGGGGAAGAAGAAGGGGGGTATTAAGATTAGCATGCATGGGGGGGAGGGAGCAAGGGGAGGGTGGGCTGCACAACACAGAGAGGACAAGTAGGGACTCTACAACATTTTGCTAAGCTGATGGACAGTAACCGTAATGTGGTTGTTAGGGGGGACCTGATATAGGAGAGAGCATAGTTAACATAGTATTCTTCATGTAAGTGTAGATTAAAAATTAAAAAAAAAAAAAAAAAAAGAAAGAAAGAAAGAAAAGGGGGATTACTCCTTAACAGGATAAAACTATTGGTAAATCAAAGATCAACGCATGCTTTAAATATCCTTAATGTTGATCACTTAAAGGGTGTCAGATGATCAGCTATGGAGGTACTCTTTTCTGATAATATTCCTTTCTCTTAATTTAAAAAAAAAAAAAAAAAGCAGTTACTGTGTGCTGACCTCCAATGAGTTCTGCACAGTGGTATAGAGGGCATGTCAAAGTGTGGGCAAAGGGTCTCTTTGTTTCTATGCAGAAGATCAAGGCCTAGCTTGGATACCCAGAAAATGAACTAAGATACGATATGAGGAGGAGCTTCCGGCATCAGCACTCTCTGGAGGACTTGTGCCGGGGGATGATCATCAAAAAGCCTCCACAGGGATCCGGACGATGCTGCGGTTGTGGCTGCATCCAGCCCACCGTCTCCTGGACTTGCCATAAGAATGAGGAGGGAGATGTCTAGGCTGGCATGTGCATACAGTGAGACAACGAATTTGACCGGATCTGTACTGTTGGAACTCAACCAGGAGTTGGGAGGGGTGCAAGTTGTAGCACTCCAAAATCTCATGACTATAGACTATCTATGGTTAAAAGAACATATGGGATGTGAACAGATCCCAGAAATGGGCTGCTTTAATTTGTCTGATGGTTCAAGTACAGTTGGACAATATCCATCATATCATAGATAAATTTTCACAAATGCCTAGGGTGCCTAACTGGTTTTCTTGGCTTCACTGGAGATGGATGGTAATTATAGATTTGCTTTGTTTATGTCACCGTATTCCTATTATGTTAATATGTGTGTGCAAATTAGTTAGTAGTTTAAAACCTATACATACTTAAGGTACTCTACAAGAAGATATGTCAAAGAAATAATCAATCCTCCCAAGTTTCCTTCATATGCTATATCTATAGCTTTTCTTCTTCCTTCCTAATTACAACCCTTAAATAGAATTCGTGCCTCAGATCGAATTTACCGAGTATCATAATTCCTCCAGGTGGTAAAGATACCTCGAGACAAGTGCTGGGCATAGAAGCCACAGGGCATAAATCTGCAAAGAAGTAAAAAGCTAACCTTTGCAAACAATATGGCTTCTCTCTCACTTACCAACTTTACATTTCCCTGTATGGCCCCGGAAGATGACTGGTTAGCCAGAGACGGGTAAGATTCCTCAAGGGAGGAACAACCTAAGACAGGCACAGTTGCAGGGGGGCCATCAGGTGAGAAATTGGGGATCAACAGAGGTGAGGCTCAGAACCTCACCCCCCCTGCTTTGAGAGAAATCTTCTGCATCCGTGGATGTCTTGCTGCCCTTGTCTAGCCTGGATTAATACTTAGTCCATAGGCACACACCTGATCATCTGATCATCTACATTTGCCTTCTTACAGCACTAAACTATGTTTTCTACCTTTATCTTGCATCTACCTACCACTTCAGCATTTTATTAAAAATAAAAATAATAATAATAATAGGAGAAATGTGGGATCAACATATAAATCAAGTACAAAAATCAAACGAATATTCATATTTGACCTGATTGTTTATAGGTCATATTGCATGATCAAAACCGAAAGTTTCTGTGATGACTTCCCTTGTACTGTTCACCATGTAAGAATTTATTCACTATGTAAGAATTCGTTCACCATGTAAGAACTTGTTCGTTATGCTTCAGAAGATTGGAGACTGACGAGAATTAGGCTTGAGATGGATTAATGATTGTACATTGAGCGTTGACCCCCCTATACTGAATTTTATTGTTGTTAACAACCATTTGATCAATAAATATGAGAGATGCCCTCTCAAAAAAAAAAAAAAAATGAAGATTAGCTGATACATTAACATATAAACTAAATGAAAACTTAAAACCTTTTTATGATTTTCACAAAGCAGCATAAAATGATGCTAAAGATAAGACATGGAGTGAATAAGACAGAATATAAAATTGTTTTATATTGTTGGGGGTAGTCATAAAGGGGACGTGACCGCAGGTTGATCCAGTCTATATTTGTTGATAATAAAGGATGTGAAGACATAACTCTTGAGAATCTAGATCATCAGAACATGCTGATTTCCATAATGTGGAGGGCACTAGTGGGAACATGACTTATTATAATGAAGATGAAAATGTACTTAGGTAGTGTGATTGGTAGGTTGAAATCTCATGGAATTTGGGAAATAAGCAAACAATAATAATTACATGTGAAAAATTCAAGTCATATTAAGAATTAGTTTCTAAAGGTAAGTATATATGCTTTAGAATCTGAAAACCTGCCTTCAAATTCTAGCTCCACAATTTACCAGCTCTGTGATCTTAGACATTTTACTTCTCTGAACCTTAACTTCTTCCTCTTAAAAATAGTTGTAATAATAATAGTACCTCTCCTGGGCTTATTACATGGAGGGCCAGGTGGTTAGCAAATGCTTCATAAATGTCAACTATTAAAACTTTGTTATTATCATTTTAAATTGATAATTTCAGATGATACTTTCAGTGCTTAGAGAATCAGTCACCTTTGCTTGGTCTACTGTCTTACATTATTTTCCAAAAAATCCTGGGAAAAATGAAATATTTGCTTCCAAGTTCTCTATTTATCAAAGACAAATACTTCCCATAATGAAGTAGAGCAGTTAGGAAATATGTGCAATTTCTAGATTAAAATAAATTTTAATAGCTGAAGCATAATTTTAAAATTGGTCAAATCAAGAGACTGAAAATAGTTTACACTGGAGTAACCCAGCAAATTGGTTTATGGGGAGGGTCCTAACAAAACCACTGCCAGGGAAAGTAGATATTCTTATAAAACATTTTTATCTGGAGCAATTTTTAACAGATAGAAGAATTTTTGGATAATCTGTAGACCTCAATAGTTAAGATCAGCCTGAAAATGCTAAATAACACTTTTAATATATGAATGTTAGAATTCAGAGAAATTACATCTATTTTGTAAGTTCTACCCAAGTGAGTTTTGTAATCATGTAACAAAAGCTCACTTCATAATATTGTAGGTATGCTTTATTTTTACAAAAGAAAGGGATCTAGGGGCATTTTTTGTGGAAACTTATTTTTTCCCCACTAATTTAAGGAAAGTACATTGCTTAATGTGCATGTGTAAAAAGAGAGACGTAATGTTAGCCTCACCTAATGAGAAAATGTAAATGTTGGTAGCAAAGAGTATGGTCTTTGAAGCTTTCACACCTTTAATTTTTCCTGATCAGGTTTTGTTTGGCATGAATTCTGAAAAGGAGCTCAAAACAATTCTTTCAAAAAAGAGAGCCTTTATTTAACTACCCAGCCTGCCTGAAGGCAATGGAAATCCTTTACCTAATAGGATTGGAAACTCCAAATGTGAGAAGATTTTTCACTTTTTGCTAAAGAGTGTGTTTCTTTTTTTGAGTGTGAATAGATCTTTAGAAAAAGATATCTTGCTTAAAATTAAAATTTAAGGAATGATATGAAATAAGCTTTCAGAATATATAGCTGGTTGTGAAATGAATTACCTGATTGTATATTGGCAGAGCAAAAATTACCACAAAATTTTTTTTGTCTCATTTATTTATTCATTTTTAGAGGGCACCTCTCATATTTATTGATCAAATGGTTGTTTACAACAATAAAATTCTGTATAGGGGACTCAATGCACAATCATTAATCAACCCCAAGCCTAACTCTCAACAGTCTCCAATCTTCTGAAGCATAACAAACAAGTTCTTACATGGTGAGTAAGTTCTTACATAGTGAGTAAGTTCTTACATGGTGAACAGTGCAAGGGCAGTCATATCACAGAAACTTTTGGTTTTGATCACGCATCATAAACTATAAACATCAAGTCAGATATGATTATTCATTTGCTTTTTATACTTGATTTATATGTGAATCCCACATTTCTCTCATTTTATTTTTTTTAAATAAAATGCTGAAGTGGTAGGTAGATGCAAGATAAAGATAGAAAGCATCAGTTAGTGCTGTAAGAAGGCAAGTGTAGATGATCAGGCCTGTGCCTGTAGACTAAGTATTAATCCAAGCTAGACAAGGGCAACAAAACATTCATGGATGGAGAAGATTTCTCTCAAAACAGGGGGGGTGAGGTTCTAAGCCTCACCTTTGTTGACCCCCAATTTCTCACCTGATGGCCCCCCTGCGACTGTGCCTATCTTAGGTTGTTCCTCCCTTGAGGAATCTTACCCGTCTCTGGCTAACCAGCCATCTTCCGGGGCCATACAGGGAAATGTAAATTTGGTAAGTGAGAGAGAAGCCATATTGTTTGAAAAGGTTAGCTTTTTTACTTCTTTGCAGATTTATGCCCTGTGGCTTCTATGCCCAGCACTTGTCTTGAGGTATCTTTACCGCTTGAAGTATTATGATAGTCGGTAACTTTAAATATGAGGCATGAATTCTACTAAAGGGTTGTAATTTAGGAAGGAAGAAGAAAAGCTATGGAAGTAGCAGACAGAAGAAAACGAGAAGATTGATTATATCTTTGCAATAACTTCTTGTAGAGTAACATAAGCATGTATAGGTTTTAACAAACTGCTAATTAGATTGCGTACACACATTAACAGAATAGGAATACAGATACATAACAAAAGCAGACCTACAATTACCGGCCAAATCCAGTAAAACCAAGAAAACCAGTTAGGTAACCCAGGCATTTGTGAAAACTTATCAATAATATGATGGATATTGTCTAACTGGTTTTGAACAGTTTGAGAAAAACCAGACAAACTTAAACAATACATTCCTGGAAACTGTTCACATCCCATATCTTATTTTAACAATAGATAGTCCATAGTAGCACGATTTTGGAGCACTGCAACTCGCACTTCTCCTAACTCTTGGTTGCATTCCGGCAATATAGAACTAGTCAAATTTGTTGTTTTACTGTATGCACAGGCCAGCTTAGATATCTTCTTCTGCATTCCAACAGCAAGTCCAGGAACTGGCGGGATGAATGCAGCTACAACTGCAACAGCGCCAGGAAGTTTTTTGATGGTCATCTTCTGGAATGATTCTTCAAGAGGATGTTGATGTTGGAAGTTCTTCTTCATATCGTACCATAATTCACTTTCTGGGTAGCCAAATTAGGCTTTGATCCTCCATAAAAACACAAACAAACCCTTTGCCCACACTTTGATATGACCTTTACACCATTGTGAAGAACCTATTGGAGACTATCACACAGGGAATGCTTTTTATTTTAAGAGAAAGAAATATTATCAGAAAAATGCACTTCATAGCTGATCATCTGACACCCTTTAAAAGATCAAAATTAAGGATATGTAAGCATGCATTAATCATTGATTTGCAGTTAATTTTATCTTATCAGTGAGTAATCTCCCCCTTTTTTGTTATCATTAATCTACAATTACATGAAGAACATTATGTTTACTAGGCTCTCCCCTACACCAAGTCCCCCCCACAACCCCATTACAGTCACTGTCCATAGCATAATAAGATGTTGTAGAATCACTACTTGTCTTCTCTGTGTTGCACAACCCTCCCCTTTACCCCAGCCCCCACATTGTACATGCTGATCATAATACCCCCTTTCTTCTCCCCCCCCCTTATCCCTCCCTACCCTCCCATTCTCCTCAGCCTCTTTCCCTTTGGTAACTGTTAGTCCATTCTTGGTTTCTGTGATTCCACTGCTGTTTTGTTCCTTCAGTTTTTCCTTTGTTCTTATACTCCACAGATGAGTGAAATCATTTGGTATTTGTCTTTCTCTGCTTGGCTTATTTGACTGAGCATAATATCCTCTAGCTCCATCCATGTTGTTGCAAATGGTAGGATATGTTTTCTTCTTATGGCTGAATAATATTCCATTGTGTATATGT
This sequence comes from Manis javanica, assembly GCF_040802235.1. Taxonomy (NCBI): domain Eukaryota; kingdom Metazoa; phylum Chordata; class Mammalia; order Pholidota; family Manidae; genus Manis; species Manis javanica. The sequence goes on along the minus strand of NC_133160.1, from coordinate 119,151,098 downwards.
ACTACATCTTCTTTATCCATTCATTCACTGATGGACACTTAGGTTGCGTCCATTTCTTGGCTATTGTAAACAGTGCTGCAATAAACAAAGGGGTGCATCTGTCTTTTTCAAACTGGACTGCTGCATTCTTAGGGTAAATTCCTAGAAGTGGAATTCCTGGGTCAAATGGTAAGTCTATTTTGAGCACTCTGAGGAACCTCCATACTGCTTTCCACAATGGTTGAACTAATTTACATTCCCACCAGCAGTGTATGAGGGTTCCCCTTTCTCCACAACCTCACCAACATTTGTTGTTGTTTGTCTTTTGGATGGTAACCATCCTTACTGGTGTGAGGTGATACCTCATTGTCGTTTTAATTTGCATTTCTCTGATACTAGCGATGTGGAGCATCTTTTCATGTGTCTGTTGGCCATCTGAATTTCTTCTTTGAAGAACTGTCTGTTCAGCTCCTCTGCCCATTTTTTAATTGGATTATTTGCTTTTTGTTTGTTGAGGTGTGTGAGCTCTATATATTTTGGATGTCAAGCCTTTATCGGATCCGTCATTTATGAATATATTCTCCCATACTGTAGGGTACCTTTTTGTTCTATTGATGGTGTCCTTTGCTATACAGAAGCTTTTCAGCTTGATATAGTTTCACTTGTTTATTTTTGCTGTTGTTTTCCTTGCCTGGGGAGATATGTTTGTGAAGAAGTTGCTAATGTTTATGTCCAAGAGATTTTAGCCTATGATTTTTTCTAAGAGTTTCATGGTTTCATGACTTACATTCAGGTCTTTGATCCACTTGGAATTTACTTTTGTGTATGGGGTTAGATAGTGATCCAGTTTCCTTCTCTTACATGTAGCTGTCTAGTTTTGCCAGCACCATCTGTTGAAGAGACTGTCATTTCCCCATTGTATGTCCATGGCTCCTTTATCGAATATTAATTGGCCATATATGTTTGGTTTAATGTCTGATGTCTCTAATCTGTTCCACTGGTCTGTGGCTCTGTCCTTGTGCCAGTACCAAATTCTCTTGATTACTATGGCTTTGTAGTAGAGCTTGAAGTTGGGGGGTGACATCCCTCCCTGCTTTATTCTTCTTTCTCAGGATTGCTTTGGCTATTTGGGGTCTTTGGTGTTTCCATGCGAATTTTTGAACTATTTGTTCCAGTTCGTTGAAGAATGTTGTTGGTAATTTGATAGGGATTGCATCAAATCTGTATATTGCTTTGGGCAGGATGGCCATTTTGACTATATTAATTCTTCCTAGCCAAGAGCATCAGATGAGTTTCCATTTGTTAGTGTCTTCTTTAATTTCTCTTAAGAGTGTCTTGTAGTTTTCAGGGTATAGGTCTTTCACTTCTTTGGTTAGGTTTATTCCTAGGTATTTTATTCTTTTTGATGCAATTGAGACTGGAATTGTTTTCCTGATTTCTCTTTGTTAGTGTATAGGAAAGCCACAGATTTCTGTGTGTTAATTTTGTATCCTGCAACTTTGCTGTATTCCAATATCAGTTCTAGTGGTTTTGGAGTGGAGTCTTTAGGGTTTTTTATGTACAATATCATGTCATCTGCAGATAGTGACAGTTTAACTTCTTCTTTACCAATCTGGATTCCTTGTATTTCTTTGTTTTGTCTGATTGCCGTGGCTAGGACCTCCAGTACTATGTTAAATAACAGTGGGGAGAGTGTGCATCCCTGTCTTGTTCCCGATCTCAGAGGAAAATCTTTCAGCTTCTCACTGTTCAGTATGATGTTAGCTGTGGGTTTATCATATATGGCCTTTATTATGTTGAGGTACTTGCCCTCTATTCCCATTTTGCAGAGAGTTTTTACCATGAATTGGTGTTGAATTTTGTCAAATGCATTTTCAGCATCTATGGAGATGATCATGTGGTTTTTGTCTTTCTTTTTGTTGCTGTGGTGGATGATGTTGATGGATTTTCAAATATTGTACCTTCCTTGCATCCCTGGGATGAATCCCACTTGGTCATGGTGTATGATCCTTTTGATATGCTGTTGAATTCTGTTTGCTAATATTTTATTGAGTATTTTTGCATCTACATTCATCAGGGATATTGGTCTGTAATTTTCTTTTTTCATGGGGTCTTTGCCTGGTTTTGGTATTAGGGTGATGTTGGCTTCATAGAATGAGTTTGGGAGTATTCTCTCCTCTTCTAGTTTTTGGAAAACTTTAAGGAGAATGGGTATTATGTCTTCTCTGTATGTTTGATAAAATTCCAAGGTAAATCCGTCTGGCCCGGGAGTTTTGCTCTTCGAAAGTTTTTTGATTACTGCTTCAATTTCTTTGCTCATAATTGGTTTGTTTAACTTTTGTATTTCTTCCTTGGTCAGTCTTGGAAGGTTGTATTTTTCTAGGAAGGTGTCCATTTCTTCTAGGTTTTCCAGCTTGTTAGCATATAGGTTTTTATAGTATTCTTTAATAATTCTTTGTATTTCTGTGGAGTCTATCGTGATTTTTCCATTCTCGTTTCTGATTCTGTTGATGTGTGTTGATTCTCTTTTTCTCCTAATAAGTTTGGCTAGAGGCTTATCTGTTTTGTTTATTTTCTTAAAGAACCAGCTCTTGGTTTCATTGATTTTTGCTATTGTTTTATTCTTCTCAATTTTGTTTATTTCTTCTCTAGTCTTTATTATGTCCCTCCTTCTGCTGACTTTGGGCCTTATTTGTTCTTCTTTTTCCAGTTTTGATAATTGTGATATTAGACTATTCATTTGGGATTGTTTTTCCTTCTTTAAGTATGCCTGGTTTGCTCTATACTTTCCTCTTAAGACTGCTTTTGCTGTGTCCCACAGAAATTGGGGCTTTGTGTTGTTGTCATTTGTTTCCATATATTGCTGGATCTCCATTTTAATTTGTTCATTGATCCATTGATTATTTAGGAGCATGTTGTTAAGCCTCCATATGTTTGTGGGCCTTTTTGTTTTCTTTGTAGAATTTATTTCTAGTTTTATACCTTTGTGGTCTGAAAAGTTGGTTGGTAGGATTTCAATCTTTTGGAATTTACTGAGGCTCTTTTTGTGGCCTAGGATGTGGTTAATTCTGGAGAATGTTCCATGTGCACTTGAGAAGAATGTGTATCCTGTTGCTTTTGGATGTAGAGTTCTATAGATGTCTATTTGGTCCATCTGCTCTAGTGTGTTGTTCAATGCATCTGTGTCCTTACTTATTTTCTGCCCAGTGGATCTCTCCTTTGGGGTGAGTGGCATGTTGAAATCTCCTAAAATGAATGCATTGCATTCTATTTCCTCGTTTAGTTCTTTTAGTATTTGATTCATATATGCTGGTGCTCCCGTGTTGGGTGCATATATATTTAGAATGGTTATATCCTCTTGTTGGCCTGAGCCTTTTATCATTGTGTAATGTCCTTCTTTATCTCTTGTTACTTTCTTTGGTTTGAAGTCTATTGTGTCTGATACTAGCACTGCAACCCCTGCTTTCTTCTCACTGTTGTTTGCATGAAATATCTTTTTCCATTCCTTGACTTTAAGTCTGTGCATGTCTTTGGGTTTGAGGTGAGTTTCTTGTAAGCAGCATATAAATGGGTCTTGCTTTTTTATCTATTCTTTTACTCTGTGTCTTTTGATTGGTGCATTCAGTCCATTTACATTTAGGGTGACTATTGAAAGATATGTACTTATTGCCATTACAGACTTTAGATTCGTGGTTACCGAAGGTTCAAGGTTAGCTTCTTTAGTATCTTACTGTCTAACTTAGCTCACTGACTGAGCTGTTATAAACCCTGTCTGGTGATTCTTCACTTCTCTCCCTTCTTATTCCTCCTCCTCCATTCTTTATATGTTGGTTGTTTTATTCTGTGCTCTTTTGTGTTTCCTTTAACTGCTTTTGTGGGTAGTTGATTTTATTTTTTTGCTTTTAGTTAGTGTTTGGTTGGTCTGCTTTCTTTGCTGTGATTTTATTTTCTCTGGTGACATCTGGTTAGTCTTAGGAGTGCTCCTACCTAGAACAGTCCCTCTGAAATACCCTGTAGAGGTGGTTTGTGGATGGCAAAGTCCCTCAACTTTTGCTTGTCTGGGAATTGTTTAATCCCTCCTTCATATTTAAATGATAATCATGCTAGATACAGTATCCTTGGTTCAAGGCCCCTCTGTTTCATTGCATTAAATATATCATGCCATTCTCTTCTGGCCTGTAAGGTTTCTGTTGAGAAGTCTGATGATAGCCTGATGGGTTTTCCTTTGTTGGTGACCTTTTTCCTCTCTTTAGCTCCCTTTAAAACTCTGTCCTTTTCCTTGATCTTTGCCATATTAATTATTATGTGTCTTGGTGTTGTCCTCCTTGGGTCCTTTCTGTTGGGAGTTCTGTGTACTTCTGTGGTCTGATCGATTATTTCCTCCCCCAGGTTGGGGAAGTTTTCAGCAATTATTTCTTCAGAGACACTTTCTATCCCTTTTCCTCTCTCTTCTTCTTCTGGTACCCCTATAATATGGATATTGTTCCTTTTGGATTGGTCACACAGTTCTCTTAATATTGTTTCATTCCTGGAGATCCTTTTATCTCTCTTTGCGTCAGCTTCTTTACCTTCCTGTTCTCTGGTTTTTATTCCATCAATGACCTCTTGCATCTTATCCATTCTGCTTATAAATCCTTCCAGAGATTGTTTCAGTTGTGTAATCTCCCTCTGGATGTCATCCTTTAGCTCTTGTATATTTCTCTGCATCTCCGTCAGCATGTTTATGATTTTTATTTTGAATTCTTTTTCAGGAAGACTGTTTAGGTCTATCTACTTCTCAGGGGTTGAATCTGTGATCTTGGTCTTCCTCAAATTCTGCCTTTTCATGGCAATATATATAGTTTGCGGAGATGGCACAAGTGATGGCTGGGAGAATGTCCCTTCTTGTTGTTTTGTGGCCTTCCTCTCCTGGGAGAACAGTGACCTCTAGCGGCTTGTACTGGGAAGCTGCGTGCAGATGGGGTTACTGATTTTTGCCTGGCTGCTGTGGAGTTTAGCTCTGCAGTTGATGTGGGTATGGCCTGCCTCGGGCTGCTAATCTGATATGGCGGAACCGTGTTGGAGGGGAAATGGCTAGAGGCTGTTTATCTCCATGAGGGGCCTCTGAGGTGCACTGCTGCACAGGAGGTTAGGGTGCCCAGAGTTCCCCGGGATTCCCAGCTCCTGGGCTGCGTGTCCCGGGATGCTTCCATCCAGCTGTGGAGTCCCTGTCCCTTTAAGACTTTCAAAAAGCACTGGCTTTTCTTTGTCCCCAGGGCGCCGGCTGCAGGGACCTGCTCCCATGTCTTACTGTCCTGCTTCCCTAGTTTCCAGCACCCCACACATGCACTCTGTGTCTGCGCTCCCTTGCGGATGGCTAGGGCTGGGTGTTTAGCAGTCCTGGGCTCCCTCTCCCTCCCTGCTCCAACTCCTTTCCTCCCACCGGGAGCTGGGGTGAGGGGCACCCGGGTCCCTCTGGGCTGTGGCTTGTATCTTACCCCTTTCCCGAGGTGATGGGTTCTCATAGGTGTGAATGTAGTCTGGTTGTTGTCCTGTGTCTTCTGGTCTCTCTTTTAGGAAGAGTTGTATTTGTTGTATTTTCTAAAGTATATGTGGTTTTGAGAGATTTCTGCTACTCTACTCATGCCGCCATCTTGACTCCACCCCCTATTCTGGCTCAGAGTTATTTTTTATTTTTTTTTAAGTTTTATATTGCCTAGTTTGTACAATTTATTAAAATACTCACTTTACCCAAAGTAAAACCCTATGAAGCAGGGAAAATTATTGTTGATGCTTTACAGATAAGGAAATGGAAGCACTGTGGCCTACATTGTCCTTTAATGGACCATTGTGAGTCGGGGAGTAGTGTAAATGGCTGGTGAGGGGTGATGGGCAGTGATGGAGAGCTGTGGTTTGAATCTGAGATAACTTCTGCCATTTCCTGCTGTGTGGGTTTGGTCATATTGGTTAAATTCTCTTGCCTTTTACATAGAGTATGAGCAGCTTTTTTAAGGAAAATACCTATTTTTTTCTACTAAGTATGATCATGAGATCATATTATGAGTTGGGTTTATTTCCTTATCCCTTCTTTTTCTAAAAATAACAATGTGCAAAATTTCTGATAATGTGAAAGTGTTGCTGGGCATCTGTGTCTGGGAAGGTCTCTCCCTGCACACCAGGTGGAACCTCAACCTAGACATGGAAGGTTCTTAACTCTGGGTGAGAAATAGCTCTCAAGAAGGTCAGACGAGTGTAGGTTAGGGAGGGGTTCATTAAAACAAGAACAGCAGGGAACAGGAAATTGCAGAGGGAAAAAGAGAAAGTTCTCAGCTTAGGGCAGATTCCCTCATCAACTCTTAAAGCCAGAGTCACCTAGCTTCCTGTGCTTGGTGTGGGGGACTAGCCCCCACCACCCCAGGATTTGGGGGAGCCATGGAGCATGGGATGGAGTGAGATTATGTTCTGAGAACTTCCCAAAGAAGGGATATTTTCTGGCAGGCTTCTGCAGCTGCAGTTCCCTGGGTCACCCAGATTACAGGAACTTGCAAATCTGAGCTCTTAGTAGCCTTCCCTTCTTCTCAGGAGTACAGCAGAGACAGAGTGAAGACTTGGAAATAAAATGAAATAACAAAGAGATAAAATGCTCAAAAATAATTTGAGCAGTGAGAAAGCTTTATTTGAAATTATGCACTTTAAGTGTGGGCATCCTCAAAGAGGAGACATGCTGAAAGGCTGGGGATTAGTCTTTTTAAGGCTTTCAAGAAGGGGCAAAGGGTGAAGGGGGGGTTGTTGGGCATAGGCCTGACTTGTGGTCTCATGATGCTTATCTCTGGTGAGAGACACCATGTCTCCTCTCTATTACCAATCCTCCAGCTAATTTTGCTAAATAAACTTAACACAAGGGATTTATTGATATGTCCTTGGCTAAGATAGTGGTTACTCTTAAGCAGTGCAGACATACCATTTAGGCCTACCTGCCCTGCCCTTAAGGTAGGCTGTTGGTTGATTACTAAAGAATATGTTAGGAATATTCTCAACTCTCTGCTTTTTAAAATGGAATCTTAGCTTTAAGATGGGGTCCCTCCTGTTCCTATACTGCTTATATCATAGTGTTTTTCATCATATGCAGGAAAAGTTAATGATGTTGCTTGTCCCAGGTCCCTGCCCTTACTTCACAAGTATTTTGCAACACTGGAACATTAGACTAATAGGTATCATTGCCATTTATCAAATTTATATTTGATATGTATCAAATATGTATCTATAAGGCTCTGGTATATTGTTAAAGTTTCTTTTTAGTGTGGATGCCTGCAATAAAACCTACTTTTTAAAATTATGAGTCCATAAAGCTTCAGAAAACTAGAAGAAATAACAAATTTAGGCAATATCTTGACATTTTCCCACTATGAGTCTGAACACTTAAATATCTAGTAATCTCCAAGGGATTTATTGAATTTATCTCTTTTGATCATATATGAGTATCTTAAAGTCATAGATTTGGCTACTAAATTTGATAGTTTTCTTTCCTAGTTGCACATCAAGTGAAGAAACAGCTGTAAGAAAACCATGACCATTTTCCCTGATTTGTAGAACCCAAACAGAAGAAAAAGTCCCCATATAAAAATGGATATGTTTAGAACATTAAAGGGTGCTCTTTTAGAACTTTCTCTACAAAAGTATTTCAGATATAAAGACTGTAAAATGCCAGTCCTAATTTTAGAATCTTTCATAGGGAATAAAAATGGAAAGATAGAAAATTACTGGCAAAGAAAATCTGGGGATATTGATTGATTACCTACATACTTTTCTAAGAACTACAGAAAGTATTCTTTTTACAAACAGAAAAACCACAGCAATCTTTCATTACTTAAAACCTTTTTACTTTTAATTTATTTTTGCAAGTATGATTATTTAACAATCTTTGAATCATTTGAGCTTGTCTCTTGTTACGTGATGTAACACAATATTTATCTTATTTCCCTCAAAAACTTAGTTTAAGAAAATCACTAATTGTGGGAGATACAGAACCAGATATGTGAATGGTTCCATGCACACTAGAAATGTTTTAGCATATTAACAATGTTAACATTGGTAGGCAGTACTGTTACATCTATAAAAATTCAAATGAAAACAATTATTAAAAGATTAATGTGGATCATGAAGTGGAATAAAATACTTTTTCTGCTCTCCATCATGGTATATATTAAAAAAAGTTTCATATATTTCCTTCAAGGGTTCTTTCCTGAATGACCTAGGAATTATTGATTGTTTCCCCTCACTGTGCCAGGAGTTGCCCACAAACATTCAGCATCAGAGATGTGAAGAGCAATACACATATAGGAAAGTACTTAAAACAAGTACACAACTCAGTGACTATGAAACAAATATCCATAGAGGTGTGCTAACAAACCAGTATCTCTCTGCCTTTCTCTTCCCAGTTACAATTTTACCTTGCTCCCCTAAATGTAAGCATTATTTTGTAATTTTTGGTAAAGAATTCCTTGCTTTAAAAAAAAATGCTTTTCATGAGTAAGAATGAATTCCTAAACAATATAATTTTTTTAACCATATAAATAAAATAGTATATATAGTATGTAGTCTTTTTTAATTGGCTTCTTTGCTTACTTTGGGTTTATAAGTTTCATCCATGTTTATATATATATGTGGCTCTAGTTCATTCACTTTTCTGGCTATGATATTTCATTGAAGGAATATAACAACTTTCATTGATGGACATTTGATTATATCCACTGTTTTAGCCATTATGAATAATGCTGATTTGAATATTCCTGCCCATCTGCACCCATTTCTAGAGCATTTACTTTGGAGTGGAATTGCTAAGTTATAGGATATGCATTTATTAGATAATGCCATTTTTTCCCAGTTTATTAAAGCAAGTTATACTCTCCAGTCTTACCAGTTCTTCATAATGTCAGACTTTCCATTTTTATCCATTGGTATGCAGTTATGGAATATTGAAGTGGCTTTATTTATCATTTTTCCTTATTTCTAGTAAGGTTGAGCACCTTTTCTTACATTTATTGACTATTTGGATTTCTCTTTTTTCTGATGTTCCTATTCTGATCTCTTGTCCATTTTCTAATTATATCTTTTCCTTGCTGATTTGTAATCATTCACTATACATTCTAGATACAAGCTATGTGTTATGTGTATTGCAAATATCTTCTCTCACTCTGTCATTTACCTTTTTATCACTTACTAGTGTCTTTTGAATAACAATTCTTTTTTATATTTTAATTTTTATAAAACCAGATTTAACACTTTTTAAAGTTCCTTTTTGTTATAACTAGAATTATTTTTTTCATCTTCCTTAAGGCATCAAAATATTTCTTGAGACAATCAAGATATTTCCTTAGATTATTTTCTAAAAGCTATATTTCCTGTTTTCTAGTCATCCAATATGGCTTTTTTACCCTATTTTCCTTGAAGATGTAAATGCCATCAAATTGTTTCCAGTCTCAGTCCCTCCTCTGAGCTACAGATATGTATTTATAGTTTTTTGACTGACCTGGTTGTTTATTTCAAATGTAAAAGATTCAGAAAGAAACTTGATTTCCCTATGCCCAAACCCCATCCTCCTCCCAGATTTTCCTCTCAGTTGTTCAGGTGCAAAGTTTTGAATCAGCTTTGATCTCTCCCTTTCCCTCAGCCCCTAAATCTAGTCTCAGAAATTCTTGTTTCTTCCAACAAATATTTCCTGAATTAAACTACTTTTCACCTTCTTCACTGCTAGCTCCTCAATCCAAACCAGTCCCATTTTTTCCCCTGGATTAGCTCAATATTCTAATGACTCTTCTGCATTCTACTTTTGTTCTCCTATTATTCTTTCTCTTCAAAGTAGCTAGATTAATCTTTAGAAAGTAGAAAATTGATCATATTATTCCTCTTTAAACTCTTATCCTCAAAGTTTAGAATAAAATTGAAACTTCTTTGTAATGGTTCACATGGCTATTTTTTTCAACTTCATCTACCATGAGTCTCTAGCCATATTGACTTCTTACTATTCCTCCAACTCACAAACGTAGTCATTTTAGGACTTTTACACTTGCTTCTTCCTCTTCCTGCCTTGTTCTTTCCTAGAGGTTGGATTGACTAGCTCAGATTAGTGCCTGGTACACTGTAAATGCTCAGAAAATATTGAAAACAAATGGATGGATGAAAAAATTAATGACTGGCTAGATGGATGAATTTTACTGGGGGAAAACCATTTATTAATGTGCTAACTTATTTTTATTGTTTAGTAATTTTAGTTTAATTTGTATAATTGGAGATAGGTTAAATGGAGACATAACCCTGGAAAACACACTGTGAACTGTTAGCTATTTTAAATTAATGCCTCAATTTCATTCAGTTGCCTTTTTCTCCAAAGGGATTTCTGCTTACATTGATTTTTGATGGGTTTAATTTCTTTTCTCTGGATGATTTGTTTCATGGTTAGGTACCAGATTAAACAAGTGAATATTGCAATACTCTAAAATTCCTCTTTTATCCCAGAGAGATTATCCTCCCTCAAAAGTGTTTTCATGTCAGGAGCAGAATCTTAGACTGAAAGAGACCGTGGACATGATTTGCTTCTAAGCCCCACTCATTGCAGAAATCTTCCAAAACATTTCTGCAGGTCATCACCTAGCTTCTGCTTAAATACTCCCATGATAAGGGACTGATCTTTCAAAGACAACTGATTATTGTAGAAATAAACCACTAGAAATATGGGGGAAAATAACTGATGTTCTCCCCGTAGGAGATTAATCAAACTGATTGATAAGAAATGGGAAGGACTGGGTTTTGAGATCTGGGTTATGAAGATGTATGAAAAAAATATAAAGAACTATTTTGGATGTGTTTGAACCATTTAATGTCGAGCGAATTGTAAAATCGGAATTGAATTATATAATTTAGAGACTGTAACAGACTTAGCGAATAATCTGACAAGTTCTTAGCTCCCTTCTCTCAAACTACAGAGTAATTATTATGGTTCATTGCAAATTGATACTCTGGAATACTCACTTCTAATATTATAAAATATTTTCCTTGGGGTCTCCTGGGGCCTCCCCTCTTTTGTTATCCTATAATAAATTTCTTACTCTTTATCATTGAGTCCATTATTTATATTGTATAATGTTTGTCAACACCAGTGTTCTCTGAGTTTATTAAGGACAAGGGACTGTGTCTTGCTTATCTTAGCTTCATTGGTGTCTAGTAAAGAGCCTGGAACATAGTAGGGCTCAATAAATTTGTTAAATGAATGATCTACTCTTTAATCAAGATCTCCAAGTAGTGTAATAAATAGTTGTTTGCTTTAAACTGTCTTGAATAATTCTTTTTTCATTAGTTCCATTCACTATTTTATACTCAGGTAAATACAGTTTGAACATTAAGTACTCACTTTGTTTGCCATGTTTTTTATTGGTTAGTCTGGGTGTTTTCTGTATATGGAGCAGGATTTTCTGTGATACTAATAACTCTGGCACTGAACTGGGGTGCTAGAAAATTTCCACCAGAGTTCCAGAATGACTTTTTAAGTACTGAAAGGATTTATGAATCATCACCTCTCCCATAAATATTCAAAATTGCTTTCATGGATTTAGTTAGCTACCAGGACAATGGAACCTGATACAATGGAATTACAGTAAAAAAAAAAAAAAAAAAAGAAGCTCTTAAATAGGTGTTCTTCTGGTGTTCAGATATGTCTTCATAAAAATATGCCACTTGCTAAATAATTTATTTTCAATAAGTAATTGAATTTGCTCTATTTTCTGCTAAATAAGTACTTTCTTTTATTTGGCTTTCAGCATATAGGAATAAACAAAAACGTTTATGATTATGCGAGGGCATGTGCACACACACACCCCCGCCATGAGGCTTACTCTAAATCACTAGTTTAATGTTGTCCTCCCAGGGTGCAGCAAGGGAGGGTCAAGTTGGATGCTTGCCTCAAGTTGTAGAGCTTGATTATAAGGCGGCAGAAAGTGCCAAGCCTTTAGAGTCTAGCTTGCAGTTCTCTTGTTAGAGAGCCAATTAAATAAATTATTTTGGATTATCCTTCATAAATCATAACTTTTGTAAATACTTAGGGAAGTGATTTTAAAAGAGTTTATTTGAAATAAGGTACACCAACAATTTGTATATTTCACCAAGTGTTGATTAAATTTTCAATTTCTTTTACTTAAAAGTAAATGACTTTAATGTAGGTCTTGTCACAGTTGTACATGAGGAAATACAAGTAGTTTTCATCACAATGCATATAGTTCTGATGCCCAAGTGTTGTGAGTTAGCTTTTAGAAGAGGGAAGCACTGATACATAGATGATAATTCATGACCAAGCTCTAGCTATGCTAAGATCCCATAAAAATTTAATAATACTCATGGTTCAGGCTACATAAATTGCTGTGCCATTAAATTTTAATAATCTTATTTATGTTCTTTGGTAGTGTGTGTGTGTGTGAGAGAGAGAGAGAGATTGTGTAAGAGGGAAAGAGAGGGAGAAAGTTCCTTTTCTAAGACATTTTGAAGTTAAGCTATTAAAACTTTCTCTTTGCAGATCAACTCTTTGCATTTTTTTCCATATGACTTTCAATTCATTATTTGAATTTAGCTGTCAAGGACTCTACTCTCAAAAATAACTGCCAATGGTAAACTTCAGTTCTTAAAATTACTCTTATTTGGTTGTTAAAAAGCACTGTGTAGTCGGAAATTCCCTGGGAAGGTAGTGTGGGTATATTTCATCTGTTTCTTTGTAAAGGAAATCTCTTCTTCACATAAGTGAAGGATATTTTTAATAAAAGTCATCAGAAAAATTATTTATAGTTCTTTGGGTTCCAGTTGAGGAGTGAATATATTTGGTTTGATCTTACATGCCTGAAATCCATCTGTTCCTGTGACATGTGTTCCTACAGGATAACTAAGATGACTGTAAGATTGTATCTTTTCTTGCCTCATGCTGTTCTGTCTTAAATGTTATTCTAACACTTCTTCTTTTGTAAGTTTCTACATTTTGCTCACTTATCAGCTTCAGTGAGACCTCCTCAGAGAAGACTCTGACTCTCCAGACTTGTCCAGGTTCCTTCAGTACCACTCTTAAGGTACCTGTTTTCTTATTAGCAGCACTTACCCATCTGAAAAAGAACTGTTACCTTGGTAACCAGCTTGCTATGTCTCTCTGGGCACACAGCCACAGTACTATGTAACGTGTATAGTTTTATTGAGAATATCTAAAATCTGTAGTCATAAAGAAAGATCAGCTAGTGTTTGGGAAACTATGTTTACGTAAAAGTATGTTAAAATAGGGTGCTTTCAGTTTCTTTTGCAGTTGAAAAGTGAAGTTTTGAAATGTTAGTAAAGTACCTCTGTGTACAGACTTTGCAAGAGAGATGCGTTTATTGTACTAGATCCCAGTGTGTTTGGTTATCCAGTCACGGTAGGGTGTCACTCGAGTGTAAACTCCTGGCTTATTCGGCAGACCACATTCATACCCCCAGCTCACTATGCCCACGAGGAACCAAATCTGCCGTGAGTCTTCTTGAACTAGTGGGCCACCGGAGTCACCCTGAAGAAAACAGAAGGATTAAATGTGAAGACAACTTCAAAGTAGTAAGGAATTTATTCCTATGGCAGTAGAAGAAGTCACATCCATTATGATAATAAATAATAAAGTTAGTCTGGTCTTTGCTGTTGAAATAGTATACCAAGTCATGTGAGAACTACCCAAATCCTCCAAGGACATGGGTTGTTCCTTCAGCAAGTAGAAGATGAGAAGCAACTTCCCCAGACTTCCCTTAGCTGCCCAGGTGAGTCATGCCAGGCCTTCCGTTCTTCAAAAAGCCTTCCCTGACATACACCTTTCTTCTCCATTGCCACCCCTTCCAGTGTAGGGCTAGATTAGTTTTCCACTGCCTGTGTTCCCACGTCTGTGTGCGCCTCTTTCACGACTGCTTCATTGTTTTATGCAAGCACAGCTGTGAGCCTGGCTGCACTCCCAGGGGATCACTTCCCCTCCTTGCACCTGAGTATCTCTGCAACATATGCTGCATTTCTGATGTTTGTTCAGTGCCCGCCTTTCCCACTATTCTCAGGGTCCTTCAGGGAAGGCGACATGCCCATTCTGGACACTACCATGTCCTAAGCTTCTGGGCCATGGGAGAGCTAAGGAAATGTGAAGTAAAATGAAATTTTTATGGTCCCACAGTTAAGGAAAGCTATGCAAACGAGAGGCCCTGAGTTGGCCAGGACCTGTCATGCTGCACAGTGAAGCTGCCACACAGCTGTTCCTGCCTGGGTCACCAAGGTGCTGCAGCCCCTCACCTGTGGCTAAGAAGAGAAACAGCCTGGAATGATGAAAGAAGGCAGAACTGAATGGAAACCTGGCTCTCACATCTTTGATGGAATTCTTCAGAATGAGTGTCCTTGCCTCCTTTCACACATAGGTAGCCCCAGAATTGCACAGTCTGTTGTTGTAAGACACAGACCAAATGTATCCTTGACATACTGCTCTAATGTTGATTAATGTATCCTGTTTTAAGATGGTATATAAACTGTTCTTAGACAAAAGGCCAGGGCAACAGTTTGATCAGAACTCTGTCTCTGATCAACTGTCATCTGGGTCACAGCCCTCGGGAAGACTATGAAAAACTCAACCTTTTCTAATACAGTGACTGTATGGATTCGGTTAATGGAAGTATTTGTTGAATGAGGGAGTTTTAGAAATCTCAGTATCTTCCTAGCACCCTGCATGGTATCTGATACTTAGAATGTCATCAGAAAGTATTCTTTTGTGAATGATTGAAAAGAAATTTATATGGCAATGAGTAAGACACTCCTTAAGAATACTTACCAGCCAATTCTAATAATAAACCAACCAGCAAATATTTGTGCATGTAACAATCTGGTTGGGGAGATATGTGCTGAATGATTGGTTAAGTCTGTGAGTCAGCTATTATAACCAAGTTTGCTTCTAGAATAATTTGCTATTCATTTTACTGCTTTTAGTAGCCAGTTCTCCCATAGATACTTAATTACTGGTTTAGATGGGGTGAAAGGTCAGTGTGTGAATCACCAACTTGCATGGCAAATCCTGCATAGAGCTTATGGCACCTATCTGCTTTTGATTATGCATAAAGGTCTGGTTAACAAGTTCTCAGAGCTTTTTCATCATTGCATTTTGCTGCTATTTCTTCTATAGTAAAAAGTCTCTGTGTATAATGTCTTACTAAGAGTGGGCAAGCAAATGTTAAACTAAAAGGGACTTGTAATTTTTCCTGTATCTGACTAGCTCCACTGCCTGATTGCATAGACATCTGATCTTGTAGTCTTCCTTCTAGTCCAGGGTACACACTGTCATGCAGGCACAATGTCTGGTGCATATAAAGTAATTAATACATTTCCTTTGAGTGAATGAACAGAAACAAATAGAGTCTCGTAAGCTCTTATGTCAGGTGCTATTTATTTTTGAGGCACAAACTCTATTCATTACAGTATTTCAGCTAAAAATCAGTGAGGTTTGGAGTGAAACATACAGGGAAACTTTCATGATGAGTTGGGCTTGGGGTAAGAGCAGAATTTGTATATGCAGGAGATAAGGGGCATCAGGAGTGCAGCATGAGTAATACCCTTTTACATTTCATTGGTTAATTCTTTGAAAAGTGACTATGAAAGCTGAGAATTTGTTGTTACAGAGGTAGCAATTAAAAGAAACAGGAAGGAGAGTAAGAAGTGTTTCCTACCACAAAGACATTTCCACTGAACATTGGGCTTAAGGGCCAGTGGTTCATTAACAGTATCTTGAAAATTGATAAATAATTCCCCTCCCCCTACACACAACTTGCAGTCAATAAAAATGTTTCATTTTGGGGAAAGTGCTCAGGGACTGGGATCCTCAAAAAATATGTAAGAATACTTTTTCACTCTTTTAAGAATGTGAGTACCAAATTTAAGTCACTAACATTTGAGGAAAGAACCTTATTTTTCTGCATACACTTCACCCAGAAAAACAGCAGCAGATTTCTCAATAAAACAGAATGATTTCTCTTAATTCTAGAAATGTAATTTTTGATACTAAGTAGTTGTTGCTGTTAACTATATGGGGTTGGTTTTCAGACTTGAAGTTTATTAAAAGATATAACCACATCAATTGTTAGATAATTAGAATTTTAAGTATTAAAACCTTATTCTAATTACTTTAAAGTAATAATTTTCTTGTTTATTGTTTGTATTTTTATATTTGTTCAAAGTTACTGGCTAGATCTAGGTAGTTTTTTTTTCTCATTTATGGTGTTTTACAATTATAGGAGGTGTTGTGACTCAAATAACTAAGTTTTTTGTATAAATTTTCTATCTACAAGGTGCTGATATCCAGATGTTATTTTAATGTCTATTGTCTATGACTCTTAGATGAGTGAACAATTTATCCTACTTCACAGTAGTTGAAAGGGTGAGATTAAAGTTACCTACATCAATGATCATGGTCTAGTTTAACAACAGTGAAAAGAGCTAAGATTTCTTGGTGTCTCAGTACATGCCTGACATTTAATTCCCATATACTCTTTAGTAGTACCTAAAAATTTAGATACTATTATTATTTATCCCCATTTTATAGTAAAAGAATTGGTTGCAGAGGTTCAGGAATTCAAACTCAGGTCTCTTTGGTTCTCTGCAATTTGGCTTCTCAGGGTTACTGTTTCATGATGCATAAACATACAAGAATTAATTTCTAAAATCTAGATCAAAAATTTTTAGAGGATCAGAGCTTTGTATTATAATTGTTACCTCTATGCCTATTACGGTATCACATGCTAGTATGTGCTTATAAACTTGGATGATGACATTGATAGCATTGTTGTGAACTTACCTGGCATGCATCTACTCCACCTTGAGGTTCTCCAGCACATATCATTCCAGGCAAGACTGCTCCATTATAACTATCAGGTGCATTACATGCACTGTTACTTATTATTTCCACCCGTGCTTGCTGTAGATCTGTTACTGTGTTGCCTGTTGAGTATAAAAACAGAAAGAAAATGGACTTAAGGATATATAAATTAATGAACCTAGGTGAATATAGGAAGGAATAAATGTACTCCAAACATTATTTCTTATTCAGCAAAGAAGGCTATTGAAGATGCATTCAGAAGTTTCTCCTCAGCAGGTTCCCATAATGGAGAAGAATAACCCCTTCACACGGATCTGTTTTTCTTTTTTCTGCTTTAGCTTTGTGGTACACTGTCCCTTAGATCTTAAGAGAAAAATAAATAAATCTACTATCTTAAAATTGACTAGTGGCATTTAAGTTATCTATTGGCTGACTGTGACTTGACAAATTACAGGTTGAGTAAGCTTTAATCTAGCAACAAAAGAGAAAGCAGTCCTGTTTCAAGGCTGAAGAATTAATTTCTTTTATACTGAAGTTCCTTCAAAATGGCACTGCCACTTTTGTGACTGTCACAATTTTATCTGCCACACCAAATTACTTTGGGCCAAGAGAACTATATGAAATATTTTCTAGGACAATTAAGCCTTTGTATTGTTTCTTGAACAGATGATCTAGAACATGGGTAGAAACCTGTGGAAATTGTGAATACTATCCTTCTACTCCCTGGATGATACTTATTTTCCCCATGGTCCTATTTGCTCTTGACCACTGCCCTTATTTTTATTTCCATTTTATTCATTAAATGAGCAAGTATGAGCAATGCTTATGTACACGGGAGATTCTTGCTCTTGAGGAAGGATTTAGTTCATCCCAAAGTATCTTGATGGCTTCTAATACCTTAAAGGGTATTAAAACCGTTAGAGAATACCTATTCAAATCTACTTTTAAAAACCTTTATTTTCTTTATAGAGAAATCATTTGAATCCTATAGAGTCTCTGAATCACTGAAGAACTTATTTCTTCATTACTTTTGTTTATTTCCCTATTACTATGTTGGAGAAGTCCCCATAATTTCTAGGGGCCTTGCTTTGCTTTGCTGAAGAGACTCAGGAATAGCTAGAGCTTCGGCTGACCAGAATATATGATGGTTCTGTCCCTAGACAGAACCTTCAGGTGTTTCCTAATTTAAAAAAATTATATGATAGCAACTACCAGAGATTTTGTTGTTATTTTTGTTTTATTTTTCCTGAAACACTTACCGCCATAGCTTTGAGATCCCCATCCTGTTATATAAGCAGTGGAACCAGGTAGAATATTCTGGGTAGCCTCTGGGAGACACACCCGACGGATATTTTTGGTAAAGGTGACAGGTCTGTCAAGTTGTACAAGTGCAATATCATTTTCATGAGTTGCAGGTTTATAATCATTATGGATTATAATATTCCTTATTCCTCTTCTCTGTATAGGAGATCTTGTGGAAATACCAAATGTGACAGCCCATTGACGAGGATCAGAATTGCTAAAAACAAATAAACAAACAAACATGAAAACATGCTATTTGAATAGAGAATTTATGAGCATTTAAAATACTTGGCTTTTGTGTTTGTCACCTCCTTCTACCATCTAGGAACTATTCGATCATTATCTCTTTGCTGTATCTTCTTTATTACATAGCTAGTAAATGAGTGTAACTCTTTCCTGGAAGTGTGAGTATCATTTGTTTAAAGAAACAGAAAAACTTTAGAAAACCTATTGGGGTGATGAACATCTTGGTGCTTTTCCATCCCAGTGAGGATATTCTGATTCTCTAATGACTAGCATAACACAAATCTCCTCTTTGATTTCTCCCTTTTCTATATCCTCTCATCCAGGTAACTGTTAAGTCTGAAATAATGCCCATGATAATTTTAACTTATTCTTTCCAATCTTTACTTTTGCCCTTTCCTTGACTTTAGCCAGAAGCTCCATTTAAATAGCAGTGATGATAAGGGGTTCCTTGTCTTATCAATGGATGAATGATTTTTCTGTCCTAAGTGTGATGCTTGTTGAAGATTTTGGTGCCTCTGTGTGTGTGTGTGTGTGTGTGCACATGCCTGTATATGTAGAGAACACGCTAACATTAAAAAAAGTGCAAGCCTTATCTTTGTGACCTAGGAACTGAGATTTTTTAGACAAATCCTGAAGACACAAACCATAAAGTTAAAACTAGATGAATTTCATTAAATCAAAATCAAGTATTCCACACGTTTACCAGATGGATGAGCAACTATGAGAAAATAATTGCAATGTCTAATATCTAAAATTATTGTAAGGTATACAAAAAATTCTGTAAACCAACAACAAATGGAAAGAAAAACCATTATAAAATGGACAAAGAATATTAGTAGGCAACTCATGGAGGGAAGCCCAAACAGCTAGTACATATGTGAAAAGCTACTCACACTCACTATAAGCTGTGGGAAATGGAAATCAGAACAGCATTCTAGCATACTTAGAAGACTACACATATATTTTTGGGTACATATTTAAGAGAAATTCAAGATGTGTGTGTGTTTGGCATTTGGAAGTTGGAGCAATGTAATTGGATGAAGGAATATGGTGGATGCCATGGTGGACCAGAATGAAATTCTAGGATTGAGCAAAAACAGTAAGAAACAATATGATACTTATACACAATGCTATTTCTACAAATTGCAGGCATGTACAGACCTATGTTTTGCAGATAATTATATATTTAAATAAGTGTGTCAAATATGTTAGCCTAAGGGGGCAAAGAGGGCAGTGCAAAAGCAATCCAAGTAGGCAAGAGTCAAAAATAAAATATAAGAAAGGTAGACTGGTAAAAATAATGATCTTTAAATTGGAGGGTTGATTAACTCAACATTGCTCTGAAAGTTGAATTAAAATAAAAATGTAACCAAATAACAATTGAAGACTTTTGTGGAGTTTAGATAGTGAAGTTGACACAGAATATAAAAAATTATATGTCTAGGAAATACTTTTGTAAGGTATAGCAGCTTGTCTAAGAATGAATGCTAGTTAAAAATTCTAAAGAAATAGTTAACAACTAGCAAATACATGATTTTGTTTTTTACTGAAATTTGCTCAGGGTCTTTTCAGAGAAGATTCTAAACACACTCTTCTTTTTTTCTTCTTTCTTTCTCTCCCTCCCTTTCCTTTCTTCCAGCAAAATGAACGAGAGTGTGGTTTTGGAACCAGAGACATTTAGATTTAAATTTTGGCTATGCCACATATAAGCAGTGTTATTTAGGGTAAGTTAACAAATTACCTCAATTTCTCAGTTTATTTTTGCATAAATGTGACTGATGATCCCCTTTCACACAGTTGTATTAATTAAGATAAGTATGGCAAGCACAGTGCTTGGCACAATGTAGGCACTCAATGAAGGTAACTACTGTTTTCATTAGATATAATTCAAAAAGCTATTACTAAGTGTTTACTTCATAGAAGGAATAATATGAGTCTCAGGGAATAAAAATACAAGCTCTGGTCTGTGTTTCAGAAGCTCTACGCACTAATGGAGGAGACTGACAGAGACAAATTATCATAAATCACGGGACTACTGCTAGTGATAGATAAGCACATTTCTGTGGGACTAACTTGGAGGAGGAAAGGGAACATTAGGGAAAGTTTCACAGAGGAGGTACCAGTACCAGAGGCCTCACTATGAGGGCCTCATTACTTCTGTGGACCTTGATGTAAGACCGGTCATGCTCCAAACAAGTCCTCTCTGTTGGTCTCTCAGTGACAACCAGGTCTATGGGGAGGGTGCCAAGACAAGGTTTCCATAGTTTGTTGGCTCTACTGGGTCAGTCGTGGTAGTGAGTAGGATTGGAGGAAGCAAAATTTAAAGATGTCCTGAGCCTTTAAAATCATGGATTCTCATCATAATCATTGGTTATGTTTATCACTCTGGTTTTCATTATAATGACATCTTCAATTTAGCTTTTGGTGGTTGGGTCTGCATAGGGCTTAGAACCCAGTACTGTTTGTATGGCTTCCTAGATGATGTTAAAATGCCTGCTAAATCTAGGGATGTGTATTTCTGGTTCCCATACTCAGGGATGACTGAAATCAGTGCCATTCCTGTTTTTTGTTCTTCCAGCTGGCAATGAAGACTGAAATGATTTTGAGACTTTTCATTGCTTGTATTATCTGGGACACAGCAATAAATGTATCAGTCTTAAAAATTTTTGGTAACTCTGAGAGTATCTTATAGAACAAGTTTGAAATTCATTCACTGTGCAAAAAATATTGAGTTGTAAGGAAAATTTAATTTTGGATTTCAGAAAACTTTTGTTGAGAAACTGCTCTTGTTTTATTAAATTTTGCTTACTCTTAATTTAACAAACACTTTTGTAACAAGGCAGTGTATTATGTGGCATTATCCTCAAATCTGTAAAGGACTTCTCAGAAATAGTGATGACTTTACAAAATTCCAATAGGGAAAAATGGAGAGTTGGAAGGGATATTAACATTTGAGGGAGAATAAGCAGGCTGAGCAAGTGCTCTTAAATGGGAAAATATAAGAATAGTCCAAGGGAGGAGAATAATGCAATCTGGCTGGACCTCAAGGTTCATGCTTTGATTGATCTGATTGGAAGGCTTTGGGCATATGGCAAATTGGATTTTAGACAGTGGTTATTGAAAAAGTCTGAAAAAGGAATAGATGCTGTCAACAACACACTTGATTTCAGATCACAATTGCTTTTATGAGTTAATTTTTTGAGTATTCCTAACAACTGTTGGGGTCTGGGATGTTCCAGTAATAAAGTATGTAGTTCAAGTCTTAGTCATGCTGAGGTCTACAGTTCTCCTTTAAAGTAAGAGGACCTTTTCTTTATACCAATAGGATAAGTTCATGCATCCTACTCTCCACTGGCAAGTTTGTTACCCTAATATTAGCAATAGCCTTTAGTCACATCAGTGAAGAATTCTCTGTAAGTTGTTTAAATTCATTTTATTTATACTACTTGCTGTAATTGATCACTATTTTTGTACATGTTTACCTCCAGCAAGTAGAATATAGGTTTGCTTAAAGTCGGAGCAGTGGTTGTTTAATTAGCTTATAATAGATAACATTGTGCTCATAGTAGACACTCAGTGATTTTTTTGAAAGAACAAATTAAAAGAAGTCTCAGATTATTAATAAGTTAATGAAGCAGTCTCAGATCAGCCATCAGCCTTCTGATCAGCCTGTGTGATACAATGTGCAGACTTCCTGCAGCAATTCATTTTGCTAACATTTAACATTTATTTACATTAGTGTATTTAATCCTATGAATAACACTAAAACATAGATAATAGTATGTCCCCCAATTGCCCATAATTTGAAAAACAAAGAGGTTTATGGTGATTAGAGAGTTTCCTAAGCTTTCATAGCTAGGATTTAAATTAAACATTCTGACATATAAATGTTGTTTGTCATAATGATATATTATTATCTGAAACAGAAAAATAGGATAAATTAGCAAGCTGAAGGAGAAAAAAATATTTTTGCTGTTATGAATAGGAAGAAAAGACTCCATTTTTTTTGCATTATTTCTGACACAATACAATCACCTTTAGTCCTGGGGCAATGGATGTGTTCTCATGCATGCATATATCTCTCCTAGTTGTTCCCAGATGGGTCAGGAGCTTTAGCCTCACCTTCTGAAGCAGTGGGCTGCTGTCAGGATCCACGTGTTACTGATCAGGACGCCTCCGCAGTGGTGAATGTTATTCAACTGCAGACTGACTTGCCACGGCCAGTCTCCTTCCTCAGCCCTAGTGCCTCCTATGATTCTCTCAGACAGTGTTATTAGGTCCGGACGGGCCCCACATTCTAATGAGAGAAGGGTATTAATGTGCTGGGAACATCATGATTCATTTGCATTTCGGAGATGCTGCAAGAGTCTCTCCATCATTTATAACTTTTCTGTCTTTTATGTATTCTTCCACAGGACATACTAGCTTTCCCCAAAGCATGAACAATATGTTATATTCTTAGAGTTCTTATGTGACTATTCTTGCCTATAGACTGCATCTCAGAGAACATTTCTGAACTTAACTGGCATGGAGGCTTCAAATTCTGGAGCAGAGTTCTCTGGAATTCCTCCTAAGTGGGGCTTCAGATAGGTCAGTACTGAATGTATCCAGCTCAGGTTCCAAGTTGACTATGAAATTTCTGTCTTCTCAATAGCCTTGCTACTCAAAGAGTGGTCTGTGGACCTGCATTATGGTCACCCCTGAAAGTTTAGAAGTGTTGATACTGGGTGGAAACAACCTAAGTGTCTGCCAGTGGCTAAATGGACCAAGAAAATAATTGTGTCTGTGTGTGTACATACACACATACACACACACAGTGGAATAATGGAGTATTATTCAGCCTTAAAAAAAGAAATCCTGTTATTTGCAGCAATGTGGATGAACCTGGACGGTATCATGCTAAGTTAAATAAGCCAGACAAAGACAAATACTTCTCGTATCATTTATATGTGGAATCTAAAAAAAAAAAAGTCAAACTCATAGAATCAGAGTAAAAAGAAGTTGCCAGGGACTAGGTGTTGGGAGAAAGAGGAAAGGTTGGTAAAAGTTTACAAAGTATAAAGCTATAAAGTAGGCAGATTCTGAGGATCTAATGTATGATATGGTGACTAAAGTTAATATTGCTGAGTTGTATAGTTGAAATTTGCTAACAGATTAGAACTTAAATGTTCTCACCAAAAAAAAAGGTGATGGTGGTGGTGGTAAATATGTGAGGTAATGATATGTTAATTAACTAGATGGTGGAAATATTTTCCCAATGTGTATCAAACCGTGGCATTGCACACCTTAAATAGCTTACAATTTTATTTGTCAATTATATCTCAATGCTGAAAAAAAGAGAAATAATGACTCTCAGATCCACACTAGGGAACAAATCAGAAGCTGTATTCTGTCCCCCTAACTAAATTGAAAGATATAATTTTACACATTTAAAGTGTACAAGTGATGATAAAGTGTACAACAATGTGTATGTCAAATGGTTACCAAGATCAAGATTATTAACACCTTCATCACTTCACATAGGTAGCCCTCTTTTTGTATATATGTGGTGAGAATGTTTAAGAGCTACTCTCAGCAACTTTCAAGTATACAATGCTGAAGTAACTAGTCACCATGCTATACATTAGATCCTCAGAACTTATTAGAAGCTACAGTTTAATGAGTGATGCATGTGTACATTGAAGTTGGAGAAAACTGCTCTACTCAAGAAGATTCTGTGGTGGCTATGAAGTTCATCACAGAGGTTCCAGTCCACTATCCATAATTTACTCTATGTTACTAAATGTGCCCTTCAAAGGGAGTTACTTTAGGTCCACATAATATTCTAGAAGGTGACTGAAGGTTTCTAAATATAAAAATGAGGTTTATTCTAGCATTTTGAGAGAGCCCATGAGCACTCCAATGACCAGAGCTGCAACAGGTTGGAGTAGATTGATCTTTCAGCTCCTATTCCTATGACTTACTCTTTTTGCTTAGTCTGTTACCAAGAAATTAGCAGTAAATCACCACCAACAATCACTATTGCTGGACCAGCTCTAAAGTAGTGATGCTGCTTCAATAGAACAACCATCCAAAGGCATTTTTTGTAATGAACTTCGTAGATAAAGGAGGCCCAGACTCCATCAAGAATATACATGGAACATAGGGTCCTTGGTCGCATTGTGCAACCCAGTTCTCTGGTAATTGAAATGCACATTTAAATGAGGAATGAATTACTTGGGTATATACACATGTCAAAATTCATCAAGTTATACACTAAAATTTGTGCATTTTATTGTGTGTACCTCAACATAAATTTAAAAATTAAAAAAATTAAAAGTGAATGAAACATGAATTAAGTATATAATGGAGTTGAAAAACAACCATAGAGGCAGCATTACTTTATAACATCACTTAAGCTATCTGATCTGGGCCAGCTATTGAAGTACACTGAACAAATTTCCAACTACATTTTATCAGAGAAGTAAACTGCCATTTTCTAGGTTTCTACTTCTATTTTAGCCTGAGAATGTAAAGAATGACATTGGAAAGTAGTGACTTTTTCTTCAAGTTACAGACAGAACTGACATTACTTTCTTTAATTTTTTTATTATGCTCTTTGAGTAACCTAAGTCCACAAGAAAGCAAGCTATTCTGGTGGTTAGGAGAAGCCATATAAAATGTATCACCAAACATAATTTACAAATCTACAGAAATGCCACAATAGAACGAGGGCAGGAAAAGTTTCTCAAACCTGCCAGGAAAATTTTCATGAGGCCAAACTTAATACAGAGTAGGTGGAATATCACTGCTACTTCCTCTTCCTTCTAGAAGGAGGGGAAAACCTAAATAACCCTTCATGGGCCGATGGAGTCAGCAATGTCTTATTTCAACAACAACCCACGTGAGTTAGCTAGGAATAAAGATATCACCTCAATAGACACTTCCTTGGAAAAGAGCTCAAATGATTTGAACATTTACCATTTATTTTGGGTAAACCACATTTACAAAATAATTTTGACACTTACCTTTAGTGAAAAAATCTATTGTATCCTGGCTAGTAATTGCTGGTGTTAAAAAAAAAAAAAGAGTGAGATAAAGATCAGTACAATAGGATCTGTATCATTTCACCTTAATTTCTTAAAATAGTCCTCAAACACAATCAGAATCACTTAGAGGGTTACTAAAATACAGACTTCTGGGCTCCATCTTGGATCTGCTAAAAGAATCTGAGTCATAAGCCCCAGGAATCTGTGTTTACAATCTTCCCCCAGTTTATTGTTTGCACACTAAAATTTTTACTTAAATTCTCCATCAAACACTTAAAAGATACTCAAGAGATATTTAAGAGGTATTACTGCTCTCAAGTCACTCAGTTTAGTTGGGAAAACAGAAACGTAAGCAAATCATTAAGATGTGATGTGCTAGATGCTCTAAGGGAAGCTAAATTTTCATTTATTCAAATATATATGAGGGTATATATAGAAATATCTACATTACTTTCCTGATACTAGTCTAGTACTGCAGTTATAACAGTGAGCAAAGTATAGGGCATCAGCCCTCACATAATTTATAGATAGAAATTAATCAATGACTCTTTCAAATAAATTTAATTGCTAAGTAGAGAGGAGCAAGGAGAGTAACCAGTGCCATCTGAGGGATTCACAGAAGTTATGGTGGGAATAACAGGTGAGCTGGATTTTGAAGACCTAACAAGAATTTTTCAGGCAGGCAGGAGAGAAAAGGATTCCAGGTGGAAGGTATATGGGCACGAATGCATAGAGGTGTGAGATATTTGTGGAGCAATGAGTCAGGAGAGCTAGTTCAGGTGCTGCATGCAGGGAAATGCTGGGAGAGCACAGAAAAGAAAATATGTTGCAATCAGATATGAAGGTCTGTCTTTTCCAGTTAAGGGCCAGTGTACTGTTTTCTCTGCATGTTCTATAGCTATCTCAAATTCAGTGTGACCAAATTTTACCCCGAATTTGCTCCTTATGTTATATTTCCTTCTTCCCTAAATGGTACCCCTTCTGTTAGCAGCTAGAAATCTGAAATGGTCTCCAGCTCCTCCTCACTTGTCATTTCCACATCTTACTGGTTTCCAGATTTTGTACCTTCTAGTCTCTATCCTTTGATTTAGCCCCATTCTCCACACTGTTTTGACTACTAGTTAATGCTTTCATCATTCGACATGTTTCCTATTAAATGACTTTCAAACTGGGGTCCCGCTTCCACTTTTGAACTTTCCATGTATCTACCTCTCCTTTGCCAGTCTGATTTTTCTGGATATGTATGTTAGATCACATATCCTTCCCTGCTGGAAATCTTTAATGAGAATTTAGTTTTCTTATTTCCTATAAGATAAACTTAAACTTCTCAGACAGGTTTTCATGTACTCTAAAATCAATTTATGCAAACTTATTTGCTATCAGAAGCTTCACAGGGGTCTGTATTACATCTGCTTTGTAAAGGTTAGAGGAGCTGAAACAGCCTTTTGGAGGCAGGAAGTAAAAAGAGCTGACTATTCCTTTTCATTCTTTGAATAAAGAGGACTTGAGTTCGAATCCTGACGCCCCTGCCTAATGACTGACTGACTTGGGCACTTACCTATCTTTTCTGAGTGGGGCTAATAAAAGTATCTCTAAGATATGGTTGTTTTGAGGATTAAACAAATTGTAATGCATGAGCATCAGTCAGTAAGCAAGGCCATGGTCAGAAAGGATGCAGCCATCCCTGGAGCTGAGCAATGTCTTGGAGGTCCTTGCTGTGCTAAGCAGTAACTCTTTAGTTGCAGGAGGAGGAGCCAGGAGTCCAGGGTAGAGATGGGAGGACTTGGAGGGGGTAGGGAGAGAACTTTTTGAGCCTGATGCAATGGTTGTTTATAACAGATAGGAAAGCACTTCAGTATTTTAATAACTAGTACAGCTGTAACAAGTATATACCGATTAAAATCAGTCCAGTGTGGGAGCCACCAAAATCCTTTAATCTTTCACTTATTATGAGACAATCATGGCTTATCAAGTTAGCAGTGTAAAATAAAGTTGGAGGAGTGTCCTTAAATAAGATATTTAAAAGTAATTATTAAAAGTAATTCTTTTAGTCATAAAACAAATATTAATGGACTATTATATGGCAGACACTGGGCAGTAGAAGGACAGTAGGATGGACAAGGCAGACTGGTTCTTAGGTTTAGGAAGCTTACAGAATAGGATGAAGACAAATAGTACAAAAATCATACAAATAGCTTTGTAGTTTCAGTGTGATAACGGTTATGAAGGAAAATAAAGGAGTCTGATACACTGGTAAATAGGTGAGTAAGGGATGTTAAAAAAGGCTTACATTAGAAAGCAGTAATCCAGATGATATTTGATGGATGTGAGGGGGTGATCTAGAGTGTTATAAGAAGTTGGAACAAAGGACCTGAAGCAGGGAGGAGAGGAACTTGGATGGAGAAAATAAAAGTGTGGCTAGAGTATGGTGAACGGGGAAGAGAGGGGTATAATAAGTGGCCAGAGGGTTAAGTATGAACCAGGTCATGCAGTGCTCTGGATGAGATGGTTATATCATCTATCATCCAAACCAGGACACATACGAAGCAATATTATTAATGGGCAATTGGCTCGAACTGGGACAATCTGAGGCAAACCAGGAAATATGGTGTCTAACTTGCAACTGGTATTTTGTTTTTGTTTTTGTTTTTGTAGGAAGCTGTGGGAGACTTTCAAGCAAGATTATATCCGTGTTTTTCTTGATTAATTTGTGGGCAACAGTTTGGAAGGTGCCAAGAAAGTATAAAAAGATAATAGTGTGGAGGCTAGTAAAGTAGTTCAAGTAAGATATGACACTGGCTTGGACCAGAGTGGTAACCACAGGGATGGAAAGAAATGGAAATAGATATAAGTTAGGCAGAGGTAGAAAGGATTTCCAGAGAGAAGATAGAGATACTGCTAAATCTTATAACTTCCTTCTTTTTTCTACCAGAGTAAAATATTTACTAGATACCTTCCAAATTTTTTTGAGTGAGGTGGATTATTAATTAAATTGTCCTCTAAACTTGAGGAGCAATTGATCATTCTTATAGCATACCTACAAATTGAACAGCTGACAAAACATCCCTCATAAGGAGTGTTGAGGGAGAAAATTAATTTTTAGCAAGAGATATTTACTGTATGAATGTTAAAAGATTCTTTGAACTTCAGAATGTTTTATCTTAGAGAACTATATATTATATCCAGTTTGTAATACATTGTTTTCATAAAGTTTAATTCAAAGGAAAGAAAACCAGTCTCTCATTAAATTAAAATATGAATTATAGCTCATTTAGTCAAGGGATATATTGAAATGAAATTGTATATAAAAAATGGTACTTGCGCATTATTTCAGTAGGAGGGCTCATTTCCAAGTTTCCAGAGTTACTCAACATTTGGCGTAAAACAGACTCAATTCTGCTTTTCATTGATGCTCCATTGTTATTTCTAGTGAATTTAAATTTCATGACAACATCTGCTATCACACCTCTACTACCTTGCCTGGAAACCATTAAGATTTAAAAGAAATAGATAATTATGATAATTTTAGACTGTTCTATTTTTGTACTCTTCTTGACTAAACATTAAAAAAATTCAACTTCAGGAATTTAATTATAGAACAGACTCATAACAGCGTTTGCATATGTAATGATATATCACAATGCTATTCTACAAGTATTTGGTTTTAATGCATACTACACTTCTACCCACCATTCAGTATAGTGGACTTTGAAGTCAGAATGCCAGAGTTTGAATACTAGCTCTGCCATTTTTACAGCATATCCATAACTTTTGATACATTATTTTTTTCTGAATCTTTCTGTATCTAAGTCTCTTCACATTAAAATGAGATGTTATGAAGACTATATGAGTAAATATATGGAAAACTTTTGGGAAGAGTACATAGCATGCAATAAGTTCACTTTAAGCATTGGCTATTATTAGATTTCACAAATTAACAACAACAAAAAACCCTCATCTCATTAAGCAAACTTATAAAGAGCTGAGGCTCTAAATTTATGTGACTTAGAGGCTCAAGTTAATTTTCTGGAGCTTATACCCTGTTCAAAAGCAAATTTTAACTTTTGTAATCATATGTTAAGACTTTTATCTCCATTTCAGTTAACCACAGACATTCCTCACAATGAACTTTGACAATTTGGCTACAGGCTATAATTATCTAAAACTGAGATAACTTCCACTTCCTTCCTTGTAAATTACTTCACCCAGCTAGCATTGGCTGTCTTCTTTTCTGAAAATGTGCATTAGGCAAACTTTGTTTAGATGCTCTAATATTTACTGTAGGCCTCCTCATTTTATCTCAATGGTCAGTTTTGCCATAATGTTCATTCCAGATATTAATATTTACTGAGCAGATATTAACTTAGCATCTTCCTGTGCTAGGCACTACTTTCAGTTTTAGAAATGAACTGCGGCCAAGATTTGCAGTTGTCATTCTCATGGATTTTCCAGTGTAGATGGAGAAACAGACACCGAAAAAATAATTATAACTTCCATGTCTAGCAACATGAAGGCCTAAATGATTACAAAACATATAAAACAACCAGACATACTAAATTATTATAAACTTCATTTGAAGTGGAAAGCTGAGCTCACATGAAAGTAAGAAAAATCTTGGAAGACCAGAAATAAAAAATGTTAATATTCTGTGGTAAGCACTAGCACATCCAACAGGTTTGAATTTTAGCATTTACACCGGCATTGGAGGTGAGGCCTTGGGCTAGTGCAAAATCAGGAAAAGGACACGAGGTTTCAGAATAAGCCAGGATGCTCAAAGAACTAAATCCTCAGAGAAAGCATGAACTAGAAAGAAAAAAATCTGCTTATCATCTTGTAGGAGAAAAAAAAGTTTGTCTCAGGGGCCCAAGTCTGTGCAGAAAAGAGAAGATTCTCCTGAGAATGGATAATCATGAGCCTTGCTGCAGGGAAGTTTTGGATCTGCATTTACTATCTGCATGGTCCCAGAAACTTTAACTTGAGAAATTAACCAAAAAATGGTCCATGTGCCATGGATCCTCCAAGCGTCTGATAGAAGCAAATGCTCTGGAGGTATGTTAAATCCAGGATGCATAGGATACCACTTATAAAGTGGGGCTAAAGATACACATACAATCACAGTAGTAAACAATGCATCACGAATGAGAAACAGAAGAGTATCCCCAAAAATTTACATAATAAGATTAACAGATAATCAGGTAAGTATGTTTGAAATGACATGACTTAAATGGGGAAATCATAAATATGTCAAAAGTACATGACATTACCAAACAGATCAGGCAGATTATCAAAAGAAACAAATAGAGCTTGCAGACAGGAAAATATAACATAGTTTCTAACTGAAATTAAAAACTCAGTGGATGAAAAAAAAAAAAACTCGGTGGATGGGTTACACAGAATATAAAACAAAGCTGAAGAGAAATTAGCTACCTGAAAGAGATGAAGAAATCACATGGAATATAGCATAAAGATGAAAAAGGTCAAATAGAGGCCAAGAGACAGGAGAAGGTTCACCAGTTACCTAATGCAAGGCTAGAGAACACAAAAACAAAGGATCAGCAATCTTACAAAGGACACTGTGAATTGATAAAGGCAGGAAACCTCAGATCACAGTGAGTCTGGAGCATACTGATTAAAAGAAAACCCACACCCAAATAAGTTATAAAACTCCGAACTCCAAAAACAAAAGGAGGATTTTCAAACAATAGAGAACAGACTAGCTAGCTACCAAAGAACATTTTGACTGAAGGACAGTTTCTTTAAAGCAGCAATGGAAGGCAGTATATAAAATATACTAATATTTCATCAGTGTAAATTTTACAATGTATAAATATAAAATATTTAATATATAAAAATATAATACTATTTTATTAATAGAGATAAAATAGCTATCAACTTAGAATTTTATATCCACACTAAAGTATTATTCAAGACTGAGGCTAAAGTAAGGACATTGTTTCAGATGAAAGCAAAACAAGGAAGGCATAGTACAGAGACCTTCACAAGAAAGTACTAATGTCAGTGCGCACCAAACTGATAGAAATTCAGTTTGGAAAATACTCTTCCCATGGATTCTTCCTACTTCTCTGACTCCTCAATGAAATTTATCCGACCAAAGATCCTTGCTCCTAGGTACTTACTAGGTGACTTTACAGAGAATAAGAAAGATTAATTGTCTGTGGTGTTAGTATTTGAGAAAAAATTGGTACAATTTCTCTCCTTCCAAAAAACTTTTGGATATTATCTGAAAGATTAATCAATATGGGCATTTGAGGAATTTCAGGTAAGGTCAGTGAGGGTGACTACTTTAGTTGGGAGGGCCTGTCTCATCCCATCATGTGGATAGGTAAGTATTCAGCTAAGCCAGGAATGTCAAATAACTAGCATGCATGCAACTACTCTCCCTGTTATTAATTCATGACAGATATGATCAGATTTGGCCACATCATCCTTTATAGTATGGCATTCCAGGCAGATAAAAACCAAAAAGCCACATTTGATGTTGGTTACAGTGTTCTGATCTTGGATGAATATGCCCAGGGCCACAGCATTTGCACAACTCCAGAGGGCACTGTTTACATAGACTGCAATGTGAGTGGTATCCAATGGATTTGTACAACATGACGGCCCTGTTTCTATACTTTAATTCAGCTTTCTTTCCTCTCTTCCTTTCCATCAAGAATTATAGTATTATGGTTATTTATATTAATAGGTAAATAGATCATATAACATTTTTTGGCATTGTTTTATAAGATATAGATGATGCTATTTTCATAACACTGTGACAACTTGTGTGAACATTTCATTCATTATCCGTTCTGTGAACAAAAGGCAAATGGGCTAAATTGCATCTAAGCTTATGTATTTTTTGATGTAGTTCCACTCACCTCACTGTGACAACATGAGCTCTGATGAACTGATTTCTTAAATTTGATTCTTTGAATGTTTTAGTAATCTGTAGAAAAAAAGGAAAATTACCTCTCTATAGTTCTTCCTCTCTTTCCTCTTCCCAACCTTGCAACATGGACTTATGTTCATGAGGAATAGAGACTTGAGTTTTCAGTTCAGTTTAATTCAGTATAGTTCGATTTCATCTCAGAACACATGGGAATGATTTAGGCAGGTTATATAGCCTTTTAATGCAGTGCCTATTCATATATTACACAAAGATGATAATGGACAGTGTGTATCTTTGCTAAAAGTCATCTAAACACATCAGATATTTTACTCTGTGAGAATCCACGTTGTGTGATTTGGTGGCTATTCCCAGGGTGTTGGTGTAGGAGCCAAGCCAACACTAGGGGAGTCCACTGATACAACTTACATTGTGTGTTCCCACAATAACTGTTTTTATTTTTATTCTTTTATACTCAGTTTTTATTGAAATGTAGTTTATATGCAATATTATATTGGTTAATCACTGTTTATATACAATATAAAATAGTTTATATGCAATATTATAATTGGTTAATCACTAAGATGAAAACAGTGATCCATCGATTATATACATTATAAATGCTCACCATGGTAAATGTATTTACCATCTGTCACCATACAAAGATATTACAATATTATGAGCTACATTCCCTATGCTGTACTTCCATCTCTGTGGCAAAATTATTTTATAATTTACCTCTGAAGTTTGTACCTCTTTATCCCTTTCATCTATTTCACCAATTAACCCCTCTCCCTAGTACCCAGCCATCCATTCTCTGTTTATGAGTCTATTTCTGTTTTATTTGTTTTGTTCTTCAGAGTCCACATATAGGTGAAACCATATGGTATTCCTCTTTCTCTGAGTGACTTATTTCACTTATAATACCCTCTAGGTCCATTCATGTTGTTACAAATAGCAAGATTCCTTTCCTTTTTATGGCGGAGTAATATTCCATTGTATATATGAACCACATCTTTTTTATCCATTATCTATTAATGGACACTTTAGTTGCTTCCATATCTTGGCTATCATAAATAATGTGGCTATAAACATGAGGGTGCATGTATCTTTTTGAATTAGTTTCATTTTCTTTGCATAGATTCTCAGAAGTAGAATTGCTGGTATCATATAGTATTTCTCTTTTTTGTTTTTTAAGGAACTTCCATACTGCTTTCCATAGGGCTACATCAATTTACGTTCCCACCAACAGTATAGGAGAGTTGCCTTTTCTCCACATCCTTGCCAACACTTGTTATATTTTGTCTTATTGATAGTAGCCATTCTGACTGGTGTGAGGTGCTACTTCAGTGTGTTTTTGGTTTCCATTTCCCTGATGATGAGTGATTTTGAGCATTTTTTCATGTATCTGTTGGCTATCTGCAGGTCTTCTTTGGAAAAATGTTCTATTCAGTAGTTTCTATGCCCAATTTTTGACATCTAAAAAATTGTTTTTAAATGGGTAAAACCAGCTTAAAATAAGTAGCATTGGAAAGCTTGATGTGAAAAATGGAAAAAGAATCAAAGGGTAGTCTTTTCTTTGTTTTTCTGATCAATGCCTAAGCAGCAGAGGTTATTTTTAACATCAGCTGGTAATTTCCTGACCTAACCCTAGTTATCTCCCTGGATCATTGCTTACTTCTAGCAATGGTCTTCTTTGGGTATGAAGTTCAGCCTCACAGTGAACTAGGAGTAGTTCTATAACTGGAACTGTTCCCTAGGATGCAGGTTCAGAAGTACTGAAGTTCATAAGGGAGAGTAGATCCTGCTGCTTGTGCTGTGTGGTTGCGACAAGGTAGAGGTGGATGTGAGAAGATGAAGATGGGGATATTAAGTATTACATTAAGGCAGGATTTGAAAGCAATTCTTGAGACTCTAAAGTTTATGCAATCTTTATTACACCAGTTATATCTTTAAAAATACCCATTCATGTAGGCTGATGTCAAACCAACCAGTTGCTTGAAAAAATGAAAATTTTCTTTCCACAGGGACTTTGAACATTTTTGAGAATAATGAGAGCATTGGTTTTATAGAAATAATTCATGTTCATTTTAAAGAATCAAGAAATACCAGTATTAAGAAAAAAGAAAAAAGTCATCCCAAATTTTATGATCTTTGCCATCATTTGGTGAGCAATATTCCAGAAGTATGGTTTAATATATTTATTAATACCATATAGGAGGTATTTTAATAAGATAATTTAACTTTAATATTACTAGACTTTAACAAAAAAAAAGGGAGCTGACCTAAAGCTGAAGTAATTTTTAAAATTTGGATAAATATTTCTGTAATTCTATGTTATGGCTTGATATTGCATCAGCATAGTCTAGACTGGATAAAAATGTTAAAAATCTACTTGAATTATGACATTTGTTATGTGGAAAACATTAGTGAGGACTAAGATAAACCATATAGAGAAATCAAGTTGGCTAATTGGTTGATATCTATATACAAGGATAACAAAAGAGTCTAGTGGATAAAATTCATATTTTACAGAGTGGTTGAAAATACTCTTGGCTCTTCATTAGAATTTATTCAATGTTTGGTAGACAATCAATGAGCAAAGGGTGGCAAAAAGATGGAGTAGCATGGCAAGGAGAAAACCTCTTCCTACATACACGCGGAGGAAACAACCACAGCAAATACAACTGACCCTGCAAACGACCCAAAGAATGCAAACAGAACATTTACAATTGGTGAAGAAAAGAAAACCACATTGTGAAAGGTAGGGTACAGAGCTGTGATCATCTGGGGCCCAAGCCCAGCCCACAAGCAGAAGGAAGAGGAACAGAGAGGGGAGGGGATGAGCACTCAAGAAACCTGCACACTTGGCCCTGGAGATCTGCTCTGAGAACATGAGTCTAGATTGCATTGGGATTTGGTGATAAATGGGGTTGGACACCCAGGAGTGTTGGAACACTCTGGAAGGCTGAGACTCTTGACGCTTGAGGAGAACAGGCATACTCCATTGGTCCTGGTAGACCCAACACAAAAGTGTGGCAGTTTGAAAGATTTACCAGCAGGGGGAAGTACACCAGAGGAGTGGGGGTTGGAGGGAGCTCTCTTTGGAGGAGAAAAGGATGACACTTCCTCACTAAAACAGATCAGGTGCTTGTGGGAGCCAGATCCAAAATTCTCCATCTCACTTGCTGGTGGCTCAACCCCATGGTTCCTCATGGAATACCCTCCCAGCCCAGTGACCTTGGCCCAGCAGTGGTCTAACTTTGCTGACTGGCAAGTAGAGGGAATGCTGCACTTTCCTGGCTTTCCCTCAGCTAAACTGGCCATATGCTTATGGGAGCCAGTTGTAAACTCTCCACTTGCCCCACTGGCTTAATCCCAGTGCCTGCAGGTGTACCCACCTGCTCAGCATGTATGGCCAAGCAACAGTCCACCACTGCTGACTGACAGGCAAAGGATGGCCCTGCCCACAATGAATACCTGCAGAAGTGCCTCACATCACACAAAGGGCATACAGAGGCTAGCTGTGGGGATCAGCCATTTCTGGCAGACAAGCATAAAGGCAGGCCCTCAAGTGAGACTCAGCTGCAAAAGAGAACAAGGCACTGGTTAGCAGAGGATCTTGAGCTTCTGGGAAACACAGGATGTCCACCTCAGGAAGCCATTACTATCAAGACCAGGAAGCATAGCTGATCTGGCTAATACAAAGAACAAACACAGAAGCCCAGACGAAATGAGGAGGCAGAGGAATATGTTCCAAACAAAAGAACAAGATAAAACACCAGAAAAGGGGCTAAATGAAATGGAGATTAACAATCTTCATGATAGAGAATTCAAAATAACAGTCATAAAGATGTTCATTGAACTAGGGAAAAGATGATCTCGGTAAGAATTTCAACAAAGATAGAAAATTTATAAAAGAGCCACTTAGAGCTCAAGAGTACAATAACTAATATGAAAAATACAAATAGAGGGATTGAATAGCAGACTTCAGGAAGCTGAGGACAGAGTCAGTATGATGGAAGATAGAGAACTGCAGAGTAATCAAGCTAAGGAACAGAGAGAGAGAGAATTTCTAACAATGAGAAGATGCTAGGAGAGCTGTGTGACAACTCAAATGAAACAATATTTTCATAATAATGGTACCAGAAGGAGAAGAGAGAGACAAAGGAGTAGAAAGTCGCTTTGAAGAGATAATAGCTGAATACTTCCCCAGTCTGGGGAAGGAAATAGACATCCATGTTCTGGAAGCATAGAGAGTTCCTAACAAGATGAACCCCAGGAAGGCAATACCAAGACATATAGTAATTAAAATGGCAAAGATTAAGGATAGATAATCTTAAAAGCAGCAAGGGAGACAGCTATCTATAATGGAAAATCCATAAGGCTATCAACAGACTTCTCAGCAGAAACTTTACGTGCCAGAAGGGAGTGGCATGAAATATTCAAAGAATTGAAAGGAAAGAAACTACAATCAGGAAGCAAGGTTATCATTCACAACTGAAGGACAAATTAAATAAAAGTTTCCCAGATAAATATAGGGTAAAAGAATTCACAACCACTAAACCAGCCTGACAGGATATGTTAAAGGAACTTATTTAGGACCAAATGGAAATATTCTTAAGTCTATATGTTTTTCATCAGTGTAAATAAACCTACAGTAGAGTTAGTAGACCAATTATTTAATAGGAAGTATGAAGTCCAAAAAACAAAGTAGTAAAATCAGCTATACACAAAATTAGTCAAGGGATACACAAAAAATGTAGATTATGACATCTTAGACATAAAGTGTGAAGGAGGAAGAAGAATGAAAAAGTAGTACTTTTACAATGTGTTTGAAAGCAAGTGACCATCAACTTAATACAGACTGTTATATCTATGAATGTTACTCTGTTCAAAGAGTCAAATAAGTTTGCTATCATACTATTGACCCTTTTCTTGCATTGGACAAAAGTAAAGTAAACAATGGAAAAAGAGTACTATTTTATATATCCGCCTGATTGAAGGTGATAATATTATCTCTATATTCTAGAATAGTCTAGAATCCTCACATCTCAGTAATATTCACAACTGATAAGAATAAGAAATGAGATGTGAATTATTTAGGTAAATTCTAACAAAGTGAATGTCATTAAATCTATTAATAAAACAGCTTATATAAAGGGTAAAACATTACATGTAGAATGTTTATAATTGTCACGTATTTTGCATCTTTAAAGGGAAAATAACTATCCATGGAGATAAATCACTTATTCTTTATGCCATCTCACTTGATTGGTAGTTTTGTTTATAAAATTTGTGAGCTAAATAATGGAGACAGTGTAATTTTTGTTATTTGAATGAATGGCACATGCAAAGTCCTGAGGTGGGAACTAACAGGTTGTGTGTAAGAAATGAAAGAAGGCCAGTGCAATTGTAGCATAGAGAGCAAGGAGTCTAGGGTGATAGAAAGGCCAGACTATGCAGATCTTTTTAGCACGTGAAGCATTTGCTTTTTATCATAAAAAATGGGAAGTCATTTATGTCTTTGTTACCTGTGTGAATGAAAATGAAGTAAATGTTGATTAGAGTTGGCATAAGAGAAAAAAAAGAAAAAGGGAAGTCACTGAAGTGTTTTAAACAAGAGGATAACAATCACATTTTCAATCTGAGAACAATCTCTCTTGCTGAATGTAGGCAATCAGTTTTAGAGAGTAAACTATGCAAATTAGTTATGGTGCTGCTTGAGTACTCCAGAGTAGAGGCGGTGGTTTGTATGGCCATAGTGGTAGCAAATATGGAGAGAAATGAATGGATTTGAGGTAAATACAGAGGAGAAAACCTACACTGGTGGTAATAGATTGGGCATTTGGAATGATAGTATCAGTGAAGAATTCTAGGTTTCTGTTTTGGAAAACTGAATAAGTGGTATTGGTATTCGTGGGGATAGGATTATGTGAAGAAGGCTAGTATGGTGTAGGAGATAATGAGTTTGATTTGGGGATAATAAAATATTTGAGATGTTTTAAGCAGCCAAGTAGAAATATCAAGCTGGCAGTTAGGTGTAAAGATCTGAAGTGCAGAATAAAAGTCTGGGCTGGAGACAGAGTGAGTTATTAGTATATTAACATTGGTCGAAGTAGTGATCATGGATGAGATCATCTAGAGATAGAAAACAGTGCGAGAGGAGAGGAGGGCATAGGTCAAAGCCTTGGGGAAATTTCCACATTTAGTAGCAATGTACAAGAGGGAGAACCTACAGAGGACCTGAACAAGAGCAGCCAAAGGGGCAGGATGAGAAAAACAGGTGAATAAATGGCATGTATATCTTACGTGAAAATCACAAACTCATTGTCTTTTTGCATTAGAATGTACTATAAAAATCATACAGCCCAATGATTTAATTTTACTGATGAATAAACTGAGGACCAGAAAGAGAAGCAAATTGCTTAATATAAAGAAAGTTCTGGGATTATTCCACTGCTCATTAAGTGTAAGGATATTGTGTATGGGACAAGGGTAATGAACACATGTTTCCGTTGGGAAATGGTATCATTCTTGGATTTTGAGTCAGGAGACTGGTTTGAATTCTGGTTCTACCACTTTGCAGTTGAATGGCCTTGGATATGTTTCTTAATCTCACAACCTTTATGCATCTGTAAAAATGATTTATTATTTCATATGGCTGTTGTGAATTGAAGGTTAGATAA
Source organism: Manis javanica (assembly GCF_040802235.1). Taxonomy (NCBI): domain Eukaryota; kingdom Metazoa; phylum Chordata; class Mammalia; order Pholidota; family Manidae; genus Manis; species Manis javanica. Next base: position 119,112,098 of record NC_133160.1, on the reverse strand, counting down.
TATATGTAAAAGTGCTTTGTAAACCATAAATCACTATATGTAAGAGTGCTATTCCTATACTGATTCAAATGTTCAAATTGTTTGTACAGAAGGATAAATAGATGAGAATAACTGGAAATTATATATCAGGAGAAAGAATTTCAGAAATATTTCTCTGCTAGGTATCTATATTTTTAAGCCATAGTATTCTAAATAGTTTGGTATTGGTGAAGGCAAAGATTAATCAGTGAAAGAGAGTACAGTAGAGAAGAAAAAGGAAGAACTTAGCATATGATAAATGTGGCATGACAAACAAATCCATTGCACTATTTAAAACTATTTTGGTACTACCACATAGCTTTTCTTAGGAAAAAAGTTGGATCACTACATTATTACAAAATAAATTACAGGTGAATAAAAGATAAAACTATAAAAACTGAAATACTAAAGTTATAAAAATAAAATGTCAGTGAATATTTTAAAGTATATTTGGAGTAGAGAAAGCCATTTGCAACCTGGCATAAAAGTGAGAAATCATGAAAAGGTTTGATAATTTTGGCTTCATAAAAATTTATATTTATTCGGCATCTCAAAAACCCTACATTATAAATAAGATTGAAAGTCAAATCACATGTAGAAAAATATGTGCAATGTGGATGACAAATTTTCATTTTAGTATTCTAATCAAGAAAGTTTTTTTTAATAAAAGAAAAATGCTTCAGTAAGAAAATGGGCAATGTCAGGACCAAGGAATTAACAAATGAAAATATAAAAGTTACCTATTAATATATGATAACAGTAATCTTATATTACTAGTAATATCATACTAAACACCTTACTAGTAATCAAAGAACTTCAAAACTTCTCACCTATTAACAACAAATAAAAAGATTTGCTATGTCTAGTGTTAATACTGTCTGGAAATAAACTGTGGCATTTCTGCAGTGTAATCTAGAAATTAAAATAAATGTTTAAAATACACAAACAATTATATTGGTATAAACAAATGGTTGAATAAATACCTGGGGAAAACAGACAAATGGAAGAATTTTAAATATTCTTCAAATATTCAAAGCATAACTCTCAATTCCTCTAGTATTTATGTGTGGCTTACACATAGTGTCTTTCTTTCAAAGAGTATAGTGTGGGGAAAACAGAGTAACTCTACAGTATAGAAACCTGATCAAAGTGTCAGCCAGGGGATCAAGGTCAACAGTGATAAGTGATGTTGATAATATGTACCCCTTTCATATGATGCAATGAAAATGACACTTTGACTCAATGATCTTCCTTCTCAAAACCTACAACTGCAGTCTAATAACTAAGAGAAAAACATCAGAAAAACCCCAATTACAGGACATTCTACAAAAAACTGGCCCAGTAATTCTCAAAACTGTCAAGGTTATCAAAAAGAAGGAAAATCTGAGGAACTGTCATAGATGACCTTCCTCAATCATTCTGATTCAACTGTTTATTCTGATTTCACTAAACATTTAAATGACATACCTAACTTCCCTTGCTCTAATTTCATGCTTCTTCATGAAGAAGCTGTGTCATAACTTGGCTTCCAATGAAATTTACCTCTGAGGAAAACATATGTTCAACAAGCAGTTGATTCAGTTTCCCAGTCATGATAGTTCTCAGGATGGATCAATTCATTAGCATCAGCATTACCTGGCAACTTGTTAAAAATGCAAATTCTTGGGTCCACCCTAGATATACTGAATCAGAAACTCTAACACTGGGGCCCAGAAATCTGTGTTTTAACAACCCTGCCAAGTAATTCTGTTACATGCTTAAGTTTTAGAGCTACTGGATTAATTTATGTTCTTAGGACTAAAAAAAGGTAAGGGTAAGTGAGCAACCCTGAGAGTGGTCAGCTCTTGACTCTGCAGGACTGAAGACCAGCCCCTGCTCTGTGGTGACAAAGGAATGCTAAAGGTCTCCCTGTGAAGTTTTCTGGCCAGGCAGCCTGCAGGCATTTTCAAGGGAAAGCCTGAGCTTGCTTTGTATATTTTTTGTGTCTGCCATCGAACCAAAGTGTGATGTCCATGCAAGCATGTCTTTTAACACCTACTACCTGTGTATTTAGTTGGATAAGAAAAAAGGGAAGAAGGCAAAATGAAAAGGATTTTAACAGTCTCCAGGAGAACAGTAATAAATGTTCAACTTTCCAGACAACAGACTTCCAGTCTTGGAGATCATAATCATATAAGATATGCTCTTATTCATGACCCTGCTAACACTTTTTATTTATGACTTAAGAAAATGTAAGAACCACTATACTTGAAAATCAGCTTGAAAAGGCACAAAGGAACACATCCTGTACCATTCAAGGGAGGAAAATACGTAGCGCATCTAGCAATTATAAATATATCACAAAATATTAGATTTATTATCATTCTCATTTTATGATGGAATGCAGAGCAAGTAGTAACTTACCATAGATTCAATACTTCCACTCAAATTCCTACATTTCTGTGTAGCTGGTGAATTTAACTCATCACTGTATTTAACATTGAGGATTTGAAAACTGCAATGGTAAAAGTAAGATTTCTGATCTGTAAAATAAAGAAAAGGCAAAATCAGTCTCACATTACTAAATATGTTAATCTTTAGTTTATTCAGGACTGTGGGAGGCTATATTACACAATTTAAGGGAAGCAAAATTTGCTTCCCTTCGAAGAAAGAAAATTCTAAATATAAATGTAACCAAAATAAAATTATTTTTCTTTCAGTTTTAAAAAATTGGTAAAGCTGAAACTATTAAAGATGTATGAAAATAAGGACAGCATTATTTGAGAAATTAAATTGCTCAGAAATATAATTTCATTCTACCATATTTTAGGGAGATTTGTGACTGCAGATTTTTTCATTCAAGAACTATTCATAACATCTATAATATGGTACTATTCATTTATCATTAAGGAACAGCCCAAAGTAATTTTGAATAGTTTTAAAACAATATTTCAAGTAATAGTTTTTCTAGAAGAATTCTTGTGGACTAAATTAGGAAATAAGTCTTCTAACAAGATATCTAATCTCCTGCCCAATGTGAATTACTGTTATCCAAAGGGTTTTCCAAAGGATATATATTCAATGGTGTGAGGGAAATAAAAATCCCTAAAACATACCTGTACATATCTTAGAAACATTATGAACATGGACATAACTTAATCTGTCTCAGGAAAAATTCCTGCTTCCTTTTGATCATTCATATTATGCAGGAAAATATGTTAGGAAAGAGTTGGACATTCTGGGGAAAAATAGTGTACTCCTTTGTGCCAGAGATACAAGTCTTCCGAAGGCCACCAATAGTATCTGGGGTGCACTTTGAAGATGGTTTACTGAGGCTCCTCCCTTTGTGTTTAAGTGCGACTACACAGTGTCATTAAGAGTGAAAATTAAATAATTTATTCCAAAATCTGATGCTTCCTTTTCCCACCTTTATAATTCACTTTAGATTTAGTTGATGCCAGGTGATTTGATAGCAAACGTAGTCAAAAGCAGTATTTAGTCACAACTTTATGATTGGATTGGCTGAAAGATTATTCCTAGTTCATAGGTTTCCTGAAATTGGTAATTTTATTGTACTACTGTGAGTTTTCCAACCTTTGATTAAGCAGTTTTATCCATTTGCAAATGGCAAAAATTTATGTTCTATACAGTGAAATATGTTCTTTCTTAATCTCTCTAAACACTCACACATACCCATACACTTACACACATAACCCCCCAAACCCATTCAATTTAAATGGTTTGACAGAAAAATAGCTGTAAAAAAACCCTCTAAGTGTATTTTTAAGTGAAAAAAGCAGATTATAGCATGTATTACCTAGAGAAATTTGACACATTTTTTAATCTATGTTAAACCATGTCAAAGAATATTTTCACTGCTATATTAAGGAAAGCTGTTTATGAATGAGCAAGGTATATGTGTTCTTTATATTGTTTCTCATCTAAGTAGCCCATATTTTTTGATGTAATAACAAATAAACAGAATGAAAGAAACAAATAATAAAAGAACAAAATCCGTTTTTAAACTTCAATTTTATCCCTTCTACTTTATTGCAAATTCATCTCTTGTCACAACTGCTCTGCTCTTAAGACTGTTTTCAGGAGACAGATCATGAAGTAACAAATACTTGGGCATATCCACCTTTTTATTGAAACTTAAAACTTTGCAATGTTTCACTTTTACAATTGTGTTAGGTTATTAAATGGAGAAGGAAATCCTGGTGTTAATGAAAAAAACATAATAGGCAAAATTCTAATATCAGAAAAGTGCCAAGATATTTTTTTTCTTTGGTTAAAATAATTCTTGCTTGGGTAGTCATATTTATTATACTAAGGCTGAAAAAATAGAAGAGAGAAAATACTCATCGAGGGAAAGTATAGGCACAAACCCATGTCTAGGGATATATATATATATATATATATATGATGTATAATTATATTAAGAAATAAAAGTGGCAATAAAGAGAATGCCAAACTTTTAATCTGAAAATATATTTAGTTATTTAGTCTGAAGAGTGGCACTTTTAAACTTCTGGTACTTACCAAAAGCTAAAAAGTGGACAAGCAGTGCTATGGTCACCGCCAGGATTACCACCACTGCAACAGCAATGAAACACACAACATAGGGATTCAGGCATCTTGAGGTCCATGGTGCCCGTACTGGCCTTAGAAGAAGAGAGAAATATCAAAGGCTACTCATCTCACTCAGGGAAGCCATTATTTCAGTGCTCATGACCACTTTCTACCTTCCTAAGTTTCTTAGCTTGTACATGCTTGCATTTACAGGAAATAGAAGAATTCTTGATCAGACTGTAGTCCTGGAAATGAACCCGAACTGAGCAACATTCTTTTTAATGTTTTTTTAAAGATTTATTATTTATTTACAGTTGATATAGAATCTTATATTGGTTTCAAGTACACAACACAGTGCTTCAGCAATTACCCATATTATTAAATCCTCATCCCACTAGTGCAGTTACTGTCTGTCCACATAGGAAGATGTTACCGAACCACGGACTACATTCTACATGCTGTACTACCACCCAAGTGATGAACTTATATTATGATTGAGAATTATCCTGCTCATCCTCCCCACCCATTCACACCCCAGCCCTTCTCCCATGGTAATTGCTAGTCACTTCTCAATGTCTCTGAGTGTATTGCTATTTTGTTTTGTTTTATATTCCACATAAGTGAAATTATGTGGTATTTGTCTTTCTCCACCTGACTTATTTCACTTAGCATAATATCTTCCAACTCCATCCATGTTGTTGCAAATGGCAGGATTTCTTTTTCATTTTTATATGGCTGAATAATATCCCATTGTGTATATGTACCACCTCTTCTTTATCCATTCATCTATTGATGGACACTCTGGTCACTTCCATATCTTGGTTCTTGTAAATAATGTGGCAATAAACAAAAGGGTACATATATCTTTTTGAATCAGGGATTTTGTTTTCTTTGGGTAAATTCCTAGAAGTGGAATTATTGGGTGGCATGGTATTTTTATTTTTTATTTTTTGAAGAACCTTCATACTGCTTTCCACACTGGCTGCAACAATTTACGTTTCCACCACAGTATAGGAGGGTTTCCTTTTCTCCATGTCCTTGCCAATACTTGTTATTTCTTGTCTTCTGGGTAATGGTCATTCTGACTGGTGTGAGGTGATACTTCATTGTAGTTTTGATTTGCATTTCCTTGATTCTTAGCAATGTGGAGCATCTTTTCACGTGCTTGTTGCCATTTGTATTTTTCCTTTGGAAAAGTGTATGTTCAGGTCTTCAGCCCATTTTTCATCAGGTTATTTGTTTTTTTTAGTGTTGAGTCATATGAGTGCTTCATGTGTTTTGCATGTTAGCCCCTTATCTGATAAATTGTTTATGAATATATTCCCCCTTATTGTAGGTTGCCTTTTCTGTTGATGTTGTCCTTTGCTGTTCAGAAGCTTTTTAGTTTTATGTAATCCTAATTGTTCAATTTTTATTTTGTTTCCCTTGCATGGAGAGATGTGTCCAGAAAAATATTGCTCATGTTTATGTTAAAGAGATATTTGCTTATGTTTTCTTCTAAGAGTTTTTTATGGTTTCATGTCTTACATTTAGGTCTTTAATCCATTTTGAATTTACTTTTGTGTATGGTGTTAGTAAGTAAGCCAGTGTCATTCTCTTGCATGTAGCTGTCCAATTTTCCCAACACCAGTTATTGAAGAGACTGTCTTTTCTATATTAATTTCCATGGCACATTTGTCATACATAATTGACCATGTAAGTGTGGGTTTATTTCTGGGATCTCTATTCTGTTCCACTGATCAATGGGTCTATTCGTGTACCAGTATCAAACTGTTTTGATCGCTATAGGTTTGTAGTATAGCTTGAAGTCAGGGTTGAGACCCACAGCTTTGCTCTTCTTTTTTAAGATTGCTTTGGCTATTCAGGGCTTTTGTGGTTCCATATGAATTTTAGATTTTTTGCTCTAGTTCATTGAAAAACGTTATTGATATTTTGCTAGGGATTGCACTGAATCTGTAAATTGCTTGGAGCCAGATGACCATTTTGACAATAGCAATTCTTTGTCTCTTCTTGAATTTCTCTCATGAGTGTCCTATAGTTTACAGAGTACAGTTCTTTCACCTCCTTGGTTAGGTTTATTCCTAGGTATTCTTTTTGATGCAATTATAAGTGGAATTGTTTTCTTGATTTCTCTTCTGTTAGTTCATTGTTAATATATAGGAATGAAGCGGATTTCTGTACATTGATTTGTATCCTGAAATTTTACTGAATGCAGTTATTCTAATAGTTTTTTTTAGTGGCATCTTTAGGGTTTGAACTGCTTTGGCAGTGTCTGACATATGTTCAGCCATTCTATTTTTGTTTTAATTTGTCTCCATGTATTGCTCGATTTATTCTTTGATTTTTTTTTATTGATCCCTTGATTATTTAGAAGCATGTTGTTTAGCTTCCATGTGTTTGTGGGTGTTTGTTTTCTTCATGTGATTTATTTCTATTTTCATACCATGGTGATCTGAAAGGATGCTTGATACAATGTCAGTCTTTTTGTATTTATTGAGACTCTCTTTGTGTCCTAATATGTGATCTATACTGTAGAATGTCCCATGTGCACTTGAGAAAAATGTGTACCCTGCTGTTTTCGATGGAAAGTTCTCTGAGTATATATCTGTAAGTCCATCTGATCTTATATGTTGTTCAGTGCCTCTGTTTCCTTATTTATATTTTGTTTGGATGATTTTTCCATTGATGTAAGTGATGTGCTGAAGTTCCTTCATATGATTGAGTTGTAGTCTATTTCTCCCTTTAGTTTCATTAGTATTTGTTTACATATTTAGTTGCTCCTATGTTGGGTGCATAAATATTTATAATGGTTTCATTGTCTTGTTGGACATATCCTTTATCATTATGTAATGTTCTTCTTTGTCTCCTGTTATTGCATTTTAAAATCTATTTTGTCTGATACAAGTAATGTTACTCTTGCTTTTTTCTCCCTATTATTTGCATGAAATATCTTTTTCCATCATTTCACTTTCAGCTTATGTATGTTTTTGGGTTTGAAATGAATCTCTTGTAGGCAGCATATAGATGGGTATTTTTTATCCATTCTGCCACCCTGTGTCTCTTGATTGGTACATTCAGCCCATTTAACTTAAGGTAGCTATTGATAGGTATGTACTTATTCCCATTTTATTAATAATTTTCTGATTGTTTTTGTAGTTCCTCTCTGTTCCTTTCTTCCTCTCTTATATTCTTCTCTTGTTATTTGATTGTTTTCTTGAGCGTTGTGGTTTTGTTTCTTTTTTTAAAAATTTTTGTTTATCTATTATAGGATTTAGGCTTTTGGGTCCCATAGGGTCATAGTTTCCTAAATATGTAACAGTTTATATTAAGTTGATGGTTGCTCTATTTTGAATATAGTCTAAAAGTACCTCTTTTTAATTCTTCTTCCTCTTCCATACTTTGTGTATTAGATGTCATAATCTGCATTTTTTTCTGTATCCATTGACTGATTTTGTTTACAGTTAATTTTACTACTTTTTTTGTCATACTTGCTTAGTTAGTAATTGGTCAATTACCTTTACCTTGAGTTTATTGTCAATGATGAAAAATATTTAGGCTGAAGAACATTTCCATTTACAGAAGTCCCTTTAAAATATCCTGTAAGGCCAGTTAGTGGTGGTGAATCCTTTTAACTTCTGTTTATCTGGAAAACTTTTAATCTCTCCTTCAATTCTGGATGATAACCTTGGTAGGTAGAGGATTCTTGATTGAAGGTCCTGTTTTAATACATTAAATATTTCATGCATTTCTTTCTGGTCTGTAAAGTTTCTGCTGAGAAATCTGCTGATAGCCTGATGGGTTTTCCCTTATAACTAATTTTCTGCTTCTCTCTACCTGCTTTCAATACCTTCTATTTCTATTTATCTTTTATCTTTGTCCTTTTAATTATTGTATGTCCTGGTATTATCTTCCCTGGGTTCATTTTGTTAGGGGCTCTTTGCACTTCCAGAACCTGAATGTCTATTTCCTTCTCCAGACTGAGGATTTTAAACAGTTATTTCTTCAAAGAGACTTTCTACTCCTTGATCTCTTCCTCCTGGTACCCCATTATGGGAATAGTATTTTGTTTGGAGCTGTCACTTAGCTCTCTCAACATCCTCTCATTTCTAGAGATTCTTTCTTTTTTCCTATTCCTCTAGTTTCACTTTTTCTCTTCTCTGGTTTCCATGTCTTTGATTGTCTCCTCTATTTATAGAAATCTATTATCCATTTCCCCCATTGTATTTTTCATTTCAGTTACTGTGTTCTTTAGATCTGAGTGGCATTTTTTCCAACTCTTGTATGTCTTTGTTGAAGTTCTCCTTGAGATCGGAAATTCTTTACCACAGGTCAGTGAGCATATTTGTGACTTACTTTTAAATTTTTATCAAGAAGATTGGTGATCATCATTTCATTTAGTCCTCTTTACAGTGTCTTATCCTTTTATTTTGTTTGGAACATATTCCTCTGCCACCTAAATTTTTCTATGTTTCTTCTCTTGTATTAGATAGATCCATTATACCTCCTGGTCTAGAGAGTAATGGCTCTATGAAGAAGGTGTCCTGTGGTTCCCAGAGTCCAAGACTTTCCTCACCAGTCCTGATTCTCCTTTGTGGTGGAGCTTCAGTTGCTGTTGGTCAGCAGGGCTGCTTTTCTGCCTATCTGCTGACAGTGGCTGATCTTAGTCAGCAGAGGTCCTCTGTGACTTGTGCATGGGTGCTTCTGCTGGTATTGTTGTGTACAGGGCTGCCCTCTGTCTACCTGCAGTGATAGTAGGGCTGCTGGCCCAACAGGTTGGGTAGCACAGGTGTGCAAGGGATTGTGGCTTTGGGCTGCCAGTGAGGACGAAGGACCATTTGGAGTTGGTTCCTGCAGGCACCTCCCCTGTTGGGCTGTGAGTGGGCTGGGAAAGTTGAGAAAGCCTCCCTCTGCCTGCCAGGTAAACAGTCTTCCTCTCTGCCAGGCAGCGAAGTCTGACCGCTGCTGGGTCATTTGGGACTGTTGGGTGGGTGGGCTGATAGTCTGTAGGGACATGCCTTGGGACTGAACCACCAGAGAGGTTGATGGAGTGTTTGGGTCTACTTCAAGTGCCTGACCAGTTGGGCTGAGGAAGGGCTGGGAAATAGCATCTACCTGCCCTTTCTTCTGCAGAGAGAACTCCCTCCAGCCCCCAACCATCTGGAACCCTTTCCTCTGCTAGTAAATCTTTCAACCTGCTGCCCTCTCTGTTGGTTCTCAGCAGGACCAATGGAGCATGCCTGTCCTCCACAAGAGACAGGAGTCTCAGCCTCCCAGAGTACTCCAATGCTCCCTGGCATCCAGCCCTGTTAATCACTGAAGCCCAGTGCAATGTGGACTTGTTTTTCCAGTGCAGATCTCCAGGGCCAGGTGTGCAGAGTTCCTGAGAACTTATCCCCTCCCTGCTCTGTTCCTCTCCCTCCCACTTTTGGGGGACATGGGGTAAGGGCTAGATTGATTGTGGCTATGCCATTTTACCCCCTCTGTGTGGTCTTCTCTTCTTCACCTTTTAGGTGGTCTGGCCTGCAGTCTTCAGGCCATTTTCAGGCTTAGTTGTATTTGCTGTAGCTTCTTCCTTGTGTATATGTGGGAGGAGGTTTTCACCTTACCTTCCTACTCTGCCATCTTTTTCCCTTCTGTTCCCTTTTTAATGGTTTTTCTTTCAGTTTTTTTTTTCAGCACAAAAATGTGGACTTTTATGTAGTTTAATAGAAGAGTAAGGGAATCAGACCTATGGATTGCAATTGCTTTCCCTTCTTCCAGTTGAAGCTTTCAAAAATAAGGCTAATTGTTCTCTGTTTTGCTATAACTCCTTCCAGGATCCCATGTTGGGCCCTTACTGTAGCCAGCTCACTTACCTGGGCATCATCCCCAGGGAGGTACAGAAGAGAGATCCTTTGGGTAAGGAAAGCAGTGGAGGGAGTCAGAACAGTAGCATTCCTTACTGTAATAGTGTCCATACTATTAAAAATGGGGATGTGGCCAGAGGTTGTGAGGAGAGATCCAGGAGAGTAGCAAGGCGCTGACATGAATTAGAACTGCACCAACAGCAGGGTATTTGTGTGATTTTTCCTCTTACCTCCCATGAATTTGTCAACTGCAGTATAGACCAAGAGATTTGTACAAATATAGTATCTGGTGCTATATTAGAGAGATAGCCCAGATTCAGCAATCTTCACTGCCTTTCTCCTCACCACCACACACTGGAGAGGTCACCAGAATTGCCATGTGTGAATTCCTATTTCATCCCTTTTTTGCTTGGAGATCATATTATCATTTCTCTGAGACTTTCTTCATTGGAGAACTAGAAATAATAATGCGTGCCTGACAGCCTTGTTGAAAAAAGGAAGACCAATCTCATTGAAGGCCAATGAGATTATGTTAGGAGTTATAAAGTATGTATTTCTAGTTAAGTAGGTTCTCATCCACTAGGCTGTGAGCACCTTGAGGTGGTATTCATGCTTATATTTCTGATACTTTGTAGGTGCCTAGGATGTATAGATAGTACATAAATATTTATAACATTTATAAATATCAGTTGCATATAACCCCAAGGAATGGTTTAGATATGAAAGTCTTACCATAGCTGAATATGTTACATTTAACCAGAATGTAGTCTGACTTTCATGTTTTCATTTGTTTTGCCAACATTCTGGTGTAAGTGGGAAGGGAGTGAGGGTCAGCAATTCTCAGATATTCATGTTTCCCAGCAGGGTTGCCTGGTATTTGAGCTCTACCCACCACAGACTTAGAGGAGGGTACACCCTGGTATTTTGCAGTGTATTGCCTATGCTTTGCATGCTGTATCTTTGGAACCTGTAACATTTCAAAAGTTTGTTGGAAGTAGACATAGATTTGCCAACTTTCAATTTTGCTCAATGAACATGTTAAAAATTATAAAGATTGACCATGCTCAAACATTATTATTTAATAAAAGGACAATTAAATACATAAAAGCAGGGGGTATGTAATCTCAGAATAATAAAAAAGATGATGGATAATTTGGTGTTTGCTTTATGGAATCCTCTTTACTACTTTCTTATTTGTTCATTTTGCTGTACTAGTAGAAACCGACTTTCACTTACACTGGTCCAGAGTCCAGCATTTGACCATTTTCAAATTGGAGAGAATTGGCACTGACATTTCCTGAGTTTTGAGCCTCACTTTACTAATCTGTTACCTTAAGGTATTGTGCCAATGACATGTGATCACAAATGCACAATGTTCGGCATTTGTGCGTTCAGTAAATTTAGTAGCTGCTAAGCAGTGGGAAAGCCAAAAGGAGAGAGAATTGGAGTCAAGGCTAAACCGAAAAGCCTACGAAGTATCAAACTGATTGATCCTCAATCAAGGATTGACTGTATTTACAGAGATGAACTGATTTGTCAAGACTTATGAGTGTAGAGAAGCACTGAAAAAGATTAAGCTGGAGGTCTAAACGCTGAAAAACAAAACCAAAGGCCAGAGTCAGCATGTGCTTCAGCTTGGATGAACCTCTCAAAAGAATGACTTTAGAGCCAACTTTGCTTAAGTTTATGGAAAACATCTTAAACTCAGTGACTGAAAAGCACTGTGAGACATATGATTCAATAAGCAAGGGTGTGGACCAAATTATCTTAATCTCACAAGCCATACTTAATTGCATAAGAATGGCTCGTTCCACCCTATACAAATAGCTGAAGAAATATCTGCTGTCTTCTTAGTAGTGCAGATTGTTGAACTTCTGTATCTGGTTGGTTATAAAGCTTATGCCAATACAAGCTAAACTGTGACCAGTATTTACTTTGTAAACTATTAGAGAAAATATGTTTGTAAACACTGACTTTTTCATAATGCAATGGAAATCTATGTAAGAAAATGCTTTTAACGCAGCACCATGATGTGTGAGGTTTTTAATATTTGTATTTAAACAGAATAACAAATATTTAGTTGTGACATGTTTAACCAGCTTCCCTCTCTGTCTCTCTCTCATTGACTTGGAAAAGTTACATGAATGTTGGAAAAGTTATTCTATACTTTTATTATGAGAGCCAAAGTGTCAGGCATTGTACATGTATATTGCTAATCTTCACAATAGTCTTGCAAAGTAGGTATTATGATCCCAATTTGAAGAGAAGGGTATCTAAGTCTCAGAGAGTAAATAACTCCTAATTACTCAAGTAACAGAGCTGGAAATGGAAACCATGTTGGCTTGAATCAAAGAACATGCACTTCTTCTCATGTATACCTCCTCCCTCACATGACAGGAGACAGAAAAGCTTTGGGACTCCTATCTTTCCTGACTGCCCTTGGGGAAAACAAAGGGAATCAGCTTTCATCGAGTGCTGGGAGTTGGTTTTATACACAATAAGTGTGCAATGAAATATGTGATTCAATTTTAATTTGAAATTACACACTGTATTAATATATAAGATTTATCTAGGAATACTAATTAGTCTCTGACATTGACACATAGCTACAACCAATATATGGTTGTGGATTAATAGAACAATTTGGCAGTAACTTTCCATTACCTTAAAAAATGGAGGAAAACAGTTACAATGTAATTACAAATTTAGATACACATAGTATGTATCTAGACAGTTTGTGTCTATTTATATATGACTTCAGGTATCATAGTAACAAATGGTTTGGTCTATAGTTATTTTCTCCTGCTATGTATTTTTCCTGGATAATCCCATCTTAAGTCATGGTTTCAGAAGGCACTCACCAAAATATTTCCTAAGATACATCTTTAGCCCAGACCTCTGTCTTTGAGCTCCTTACTGTCATTTCCATAATGGATGTTTTACCAGCTCCTTAAAATATAGCAGTTCAGTTCAAAACTGAACTTGCTATCTTTTCCCCAGTGTATGTTCACTGCCTACTATTTCTAATATTGGTGAATATCACTAACATCTGCCTGTTAGGTTAGAGAACCAGGAATTAGGTGCACCTTCTCCCTCTTGGTCACTTCCCCTATTCAATAGGTCACCCAACAGTGCTTGCCTTACTACCAGATTTTTTTCTCTATACCCTCTATTTCATATTAATTCTGACTGTTAACCACTTTACTACATTACTTGAAATGCCTCTTCTCTGGTCTCCCTTCTTCCATTAACTAATCAGTTATTTAAGAGAGATTTGTTGAGTGTCTGCAATGCTCTAAGTGTTGGGAATACAGTGAAAAAGAGACTAACACAGCAGTCCTAATGTTGGGGTGGGTGGAGACAGAAATGAATAAAATAAGGAAAAAAAGCAGGGAGGTGGGAGAAAGAGTGTGTATGGGGTGGTGAAAATTAAGATAGATTGACCAGGAAAGGCCAAACTGAGAAGGTGACATTTGAATAAAGACCGGAAGAAGGTGAGTGAGCATGCCATGGTCTGATGGAGGAAGAACGGTCTAGATGGAGAGAACAGTAAGTCCTGAGTCAGGAGCTCACTTGGTAAATTTGAGGAACAGCAGGGGAGCAGCTGGAATGGAGAGGAGTGAGCAGTTTAGGGATGGGCAGCATGAGATGGAGATAAGGCCAGAAGATAGGAGTATGGAGTCAGTGTGGGAGGGAGAAGATCATTTACGGCTTTGCATATAAGGCTTTGGTCTTTATTATGAGTGAGAAAGTCTTTGAGGGTTTTGAGCAAAAGGGTGAGATCTGATCTATTTCTTTAATAGGCTCTCTGGGTGATGTGGAGGAAGTAGTGGGCCTGGGATGGAGCTGGAGATGACTTAGGAGGTCATTCAATAATCAAGGTGAGAGACAATTTAGACAAGGGTGGTAGCAGTGGAAGTGGTGAGAAGTGAACAGAGTTTGGATATATTTTGAATTTAGATCCTAGATTTGCTGATGATTCACTTATGAGATGTGGAAAAGAGAGGAAAATAGATTGAATCCTTGAGTTTTGCATCTTTTCAGTCAATCCTTTAAATGCTTTTCAGTGGTTTTTTTGAATCTAAATCTTAGGCTCTCACACCCTCCCCTTCCCCAGCCTCATTTATAGCCCATCAGGATGCTTAGGATGGCAGCCAAGCCTTCCCCTTAGCATTTAAGGCACGTGACAGTACAGTCGCCTCTGCTGCTTCATCTCCTACCACATCCTCACCTGCCCAGTTAACCACAGCCAGACTGACTGTTAGAGCTACCTCTGTGTGCGGTGGCCCTTTGCCTGGAAAATGTCATATCTCAGCTGCCTCACAAATTCCCATTTTAATCTTAAGATAATTCACACGTCCTTCTTTTCTCTCTAGGCAGTTACCTTCTTCTCCCCTAGCTGCCTCTCACCTAATCTCAAAATGCCCAGTGGAATTCTCTATTTTACTCCTTATCCCTTCATGTAGTAAACAATGATTTCCTTGCCTGTACCCATCTTTAGGCTGTCACTCATGAAGGGTAGAGATGCATCTTGTTTGTCAGGCGACGCCCCATCCCTTGCATATTACACACTACAGAGTCCACATCAGATTGCTTTTGGAAAAATTGATGACTGACACTGCAAAGAGGGATTTAAAAATAATTTTACTATGGTTTGGAGGGACTTTATATAGGATTTCATGCTGTGAATTCTTGTTTTGATGCTGACAAATAAAATAGAGATTGGAGAATAATCTCTACCATCTACTGAGTGCCTACCATGTACCTGGCACTGTGTTGAGTTTTTTACATCATTTAATTTAACCCTTGTAAATAACTCTAGTTTACAGATGATGAAGTAGAGGCTTAGTTACTCAGCTAGTAAGTGACAGAGTTGGAATGTCATTCCTGGTCTGTCAATCTCAAACTGCAAATGGGAGGAGAATATGAGAAATGTTTCTAAAGTTAAAGGGACCTTGTGTTTTAGTTTCACTCACTTTATACAGTTACCATTAGGCAAGCAGTAGAGATTATCCAAATCAATACATATATTTTTTAAGTTGTTCAAACTTTGTTCAAACAAGGTCTTACTTGAAAGCTCAATAATGAAAAACAGAAGAAAATGGACTAGGTTTCTGTTTGAATTTGGAATGAGAAAAAGGTCCCCTCCTCTTATTTATTTATTTATTTATTTATTTATTTATTTATTTATTTATTTATTTATAAAATTTTTTGTTCTTGGTAAACTTAGGTGCACTGTAAAAGGAAAGGGAGCTATAGAGGGTTATTTGAGATTGCACAACTCTACAGTGCCATAGTTTTAAGACATCTTGAATATATTTGTTTTATTAGACCATGATTCATTCTGAAAACTCTGGGTTCATATGGAAGATGAAAATCTTATCCTTGAATCATAAATCCACAACACTTTATATATGTACCTTTGGAATCCATTCCATGACTTTTTTAAATTCAGTGATTCGCTTTCCAATTTATTTTTCTCTTGAGTAGCATTTAAACAAGTTTACATTACTAGAGGATATAAATCACTTTAAACTTTATGAGGATAGAGAGGCTGCGCAAGTGGAAAGGAAATGAGCTAGCCTATATAATGCCTTTGTGAGAATTAGGAAAACGCAGTGTCCTGGGGAGCAGAGACAGTTATAAAAGGGTGCACCTTGGGCTGCATGCAGCTCTGTGCTGGGACAGGCAGCTTGCAGGGAGCACAGGCTCCATCTCAGCTTCCAATCTTCCCCTGAGCCATGAATTTTTGTGCATTGCACAACTGTATGTAGCCAACCTGAAATGATGTGTCAAAGTTCTGGAATCCACTATTTGTAGGGAAAGCCAATCTAGGATTCAAATTCTTCTCACAGTTTGCAAGTTGATATGGACTAATGACTAAATGGGTATGTATGTATGTATGTATGTATG
Source organism: Manis javanica (assembly GCF_040802235.1). Classification (NCBI taxonomy): domain Eukaryota; kingdom Metazoa; phylum Chordata; class Mammalia; order Pholidota; family Manidae; genus Manis; species Manis javanica. The sequence goes on along the minus strand of NC_133160.1, from coordinate 119,095,770 downwards.
TATGTATGTATGTATGTAGGAGTTAAATTAGAAGTTGATGACGGTTCATGAGAACCTGTTGCCAGTAGAGGTTCTGAACTGAAGCTCAGAGTGTGAGCCCAGTTGCTTCACAAGCTAGTTAAATATTTCCTTCCCTAGGACTCAGGCTGTGCTTTGGAACTCAGGCTCTTTCTATCACAGCTTGGTCACAGAGTGAACGGCATGAGAAGGTGTGGCTGCAAGAGGGCAAATCCACTTCTACTGCTGAGAGAAAAACAAATGCCTACCCTAATAATGCCCTATTCTATAACTTTGTCTAGTTAGTTCTAAACTTGGAAGAATCATTTCCATATACTGGAAGTCCATGGACATTCTTTCTCCAGTTTATTATTATTATTATGATATTGAAATATATTTCAAGATGATTTTCAGGAATTATTTCCTGATTTAAAATTTTTTCACTGGGTTCCAGTGACTTAGGTTGTATTAAACAATTATTGGAGAAGGAAAATATTGTAGATTAGGCTTCATCACAGTTTCTCAAATCTTATTTTATTTGAACCCTGCTAAATCAAAACATAGTTGCAGTTTTATAATACATTATTTGATAATAATGTTCATTTTATGTTTCCACAATAAGGCAGGCATTGAATTTTTTTCCAATTAAAAAATTTATCATTTCTTCTTTTTGAAATTTCCTTTGTTCTACTATCAGTTATGTTTTGAAACGAAGGATCTGAAATACACAAGATTCCTTTAATTGACTTTAAACTTCCAAGCGTAATGTTTAACTCTTGCATTGTGAAAGATGTCTAAAGGGGTGTAGAAGAGAACTGGAGTTAGAAGATTTATACTGTAGAGTCAGCCTTGTGTAATTACTGATAGAAGATGTCTGAAGACTGCTGACTGGCAAAGATTCTGTTAAAATCCTAGAGGAATATTCTCCTTACAGTTCTGCTACACTTAATATACATTTTCTTTATAAGGAAAACCATCTTTGCTGGAACTCTACAGTTGCCCCAAGGGTGGGTTCTTGCTTCCCTAATTCAGATGATGGAGCTTTTTCACTGTGAAAATGGGCACTGTGGCATTATGGTCGATGGGGCACCATCTGCAAAAGTGAGCCTACCTAGGTGATTTGGAAACAGAGAAGGTGGAAATATTTCTTCTGGGTCATGATGCTGACCTTTTATGTATATTTCTGTAGGAGTTACCAAATCCACAAAACAATGTGACTGATACTTTGTTGACTCTATTGTTGTCTGAAACTGTGCACTTAGTGTTTCAAAACCAACAAATGTTAACAGAGGTAACCCATCTCCTTGTTGATTGATGTTGGGAAGAGTCTAGCATGTGCTCTAGAGGACACTGCTGTTCTACTTTAGTATTCCTGAACTCTAGAAAGTGTAGCTAGTAACAGAACCAATGCACCTAGAGCAGTTTCAAAGCAAGAAATAAATATTTAGTTGAAGACTTATTTTGTTGTCTCTTTTCCCCCAAATAGCATCTTTCCTATCTTGGTTTAGTTTTCAAAAACCAAGTTTTCTTCTTTCCTCTCCCTTCTTTTTACTCTTTTCCTTCCTTTCCTTTTCTTTTTTTAACTAAAGGTGATCTTTAACCTTTATTGATACAAACATTATTTTGCCAGCTTTCTGCAAATTACAAAGAGGTAGTCATGGTAGTATGAATCTGTGATATGTTATTGTCAAAATGCTCTTTGGGAAATGAGTACTTGAACTAATTTTTAAAATTAAATACCCATTGGCATGATGAAAATATCCTGCAATCTGATTTTGGTGATGGTCACACAGATCTATAAATATACTAGAAACCATTGAATTGTGCACTTAACCAGGTGAACTTTTTGATGTGTAATCCCATCTCAACAAAGCTGTTAAAAATTAAATGCATCGTTCGATGAGTGGTAACTTACTGCAATAACAAGATTATCAAGCTTTCAGTGACTAATTGAGAATGATGGTGGGCTTGAACTCACAGAAACAGAAAAGGTCTCCATACCTCATTGAGTTCAAATTTCAGTGCAATTTCCTAGAAAGCAGTTCTCCCTGAGGTATTGGAATTTGATGGTTTGAGGACGGCAAGTGATTTGTTCAAATAATAGGTAAAGTGTCAGAGTTTTGAAATGATTTACTTCTTACACAATTTAGAGCAGATAATTCTAGGATAACATTTGTATTTTTTTATTTTGGGGGGTGTGGTTACAAGAAGTGCACTGGGGATGACTTATAAGCCTGGTTAAATCCATGGAGGTGTGTCCCACATTACTGTCACCCATCATGTGCCAGAGTGGGGAAGAAAAGACTGAAAAGTCCTAGAGAAAAGCTTCATATTTAAATTCAAGCTGCCAATGACAAAAAAACGATTGTTCTTTGCATATTCCCCAATTCTCCTGTTCCTTCCTGCCCTTGATCAGCCTGAACTGACTAGATATCAGCATTTCCCAAACTTATTTGGGCATAGCAACATTTATTTCTGAAATACCTAACATTTTGAGGAGCACGGTGTTCCTGATGTGTTCCCGGAAATCAGTTAAGAAAATGCTGCTCTGTGAGTTCCAACTTGCCCAAGGCATTAAGCGTTTCTGCAGGAGAGGAACGGGAAATCTGTTGTGCACCCAGTTTACAGGACATGTTTATTCATACTTAATTTAACAAGAGTGCATCTTGATATACTTCTTTCTCCATTGTGGATACTTTGAGAGATTTCCTTGTGTTTAATGTAGTTGCAGTTGTTTAATTTAAGACTTCTTAAATTTTAATGTGTATGCAAATCGCCTGTTACAATGCAAATTTTAATTTAGTGAATCTGGGGTTGGACCCAAGATTCAGCATTTGCAACAAGCTCCCAGGTGATGCTGATGCTGTTAGTCCAAGAACTGCATTTGTGTAACAAAGGTTTCAGATACAGTTAGATAAGAGAAGCCAATTTTAAAGACAAGAGAGGTTTTACTGAAGGCCTACTAATTCCTTCTCTGTTCCCTTGAGTCCAAGTTCATAAACAATCCTCCTTGCTATAACATTATATTATGAAATGTTGAAAACCCTACCTTTTTGACTGTCAAAATATATTGACCCTAATATAGAATTAGATACATGTTAGCTTTCTACAAAAAATAAAGGAGTAAAGGATTTAGGGACCCTTACTCTCACTTTAATAAGTCCTGATTTGCACTACTAAATAGAAAGTATCAGGATATTTCATTGTTTCTACAGAATGTATCCCAGTGATGTGAGGAATTTGGTACATCACACTCCAGAGAAGCACCAGGCAGCATTTTTTGCTCCAAACGTGTTCATCTCCCAATGTTTGATCTGATTGCTGTATATAGACCCAAATATAAAAATATTGTAACAATTGCCAAGGACCAATCTAGCTTAGTTTGTATGGAAGTATAATACACCAGATTTTTAACATTGTTTACTTAGGGAGGGGAGGCAGGAAAGGAGGCACTATGAATGGTGGGGTAAAGAAAGAAAAGAGAAATATCATTTCTTATTAAAAACACACATAAAGAAGTAAAGATCTTTTAGTAAAGGATCTAAAGCAAGAAAGACATTTCAGCACAAACTTGATGGAATAAGTTAATGAGCATGATAGAGTAGAGAATCCACAAATATTCTGTAACTCTGCTCTCAGTGAAAGTTGTTGAGAATTATTACCAGTAACTTAGAAGGGAAGGAACGGAGACTGGAATCAGAACCTCATGTATGGGTTCATCATGATTAGTTCTATTTAACTGAATCCAGTACAAGATAATTGTTCTCATAGAAAAAATGGTGGCCTCTAATGAATCATGGACCAAACCCAAGATTAGTTATTTTAAATGCTCTTGAGCAATATTAGCTACATTAATGTATTTGTAGAAACAACAGCTTGTACTCAGCCCATTCTGAGTTTAATCCTAGTGGCTTCTTGCTCAGATTGTCTACAAGGAACAATGAAAAAAAACTGAGATTGTCAGTATCATTCTCCCAGGATGATTTTGTGTCATAATGAAATGAACGGAGTTCGAAGGTCTCTGATGCTAATATATTTGAGGCCTACACAATAGAATCTATTCCTCAGACCTCAGAAAACATGCTGCGGATACACCTCTTATCTTTGGGGCTTGAATACGTAATGGGGAGTAATGCACTGTTGAAGAGATTAGCAAAGTGGCTTGACATGAGGCAAGTCATGGCTCTGGAATTCGGTTTTCTCCTTTGCTGTTAAATGAAGAATCAGTGAATTTACTTATCACCTTCATGCTGTTCTTTCTTCCTTCGCAAGGGTGGCCTTTCACCTCCATGACCACTCTATGAATTAGATTCTCCTACTGCACACTCTCAGTTTTGGCAAACACTTTATTCCTTAAGATGGTCTGTCTGCTTAGATGGTCTTGTCTGTTTCCACAGCCCCATGTCCCTCTGCCCCTGTAGACCATGAGCTCCAAGAGAGAGGCAGCAGCTGGGAGCACAGACGCTGAAGCTGGACTAACTGGTTTCACATTTCACCCCTACCATTTACTTGCTGTGCAAACCTGGGAAGTCACCCAACTTCTTAGTTTGCTTATCTGCATACATGAGGTAATGAGGGTACCTACTTCCAGGTTGTTGTGAGGATAATTGACTTAAAAATTTATTAGTATTACAAGCAAAATGTCCTGGCCCTGTGTCAGTGCTTAGTCAGTCCTGTAAACCAGGCAGGGACTGATTGGAATTAGTTCTCCACTGTATCCCCAAATTTCCTGTAGTCTGTTCCTGAAGTGAATCTGTGAAGTGAAAGGATGGATTACATGATGAAAGTGAGACCTGGCTACTCTGTGAGCATTGCGCTGGCTCCTGACATGGGCATGAAGAGTCACACGCATAAGGGATTCCTTTCTGTCTCCTGAACAAATGCATTTGTTTCCTCAATTTCTTTTATTTTTATATAAATATTCCTCTGAAAACACTAGTCCTGTCCAGTTACTAGGCCTGAATTTTTTTTAAAGGGCCATTGATATACAATCTTATATTGGATTCAAATGTATAACACAGTGGTTCAACAGTTATCCATATTATTAAATCCTCACACCCTCTAGTGTGGTTACTATCTATCAATACAGAAAGATATTACAGAATCATTGACTCCATTCTCTGTGCTGTGCTACATTCCCTGAGCCCAACTTATATTGTGATTGCCAGCTATCATGCCCCTTGATCCCCCTCACCCTCGTGCCTTAACCCTCTGCCCTTGGTAACCACTAGTTACTTCTCAGTGTCTATGAGTCTACTGCTGTTTTGTTCTTTCTTCTTTGCTTCGTTTTTATATTCCACAAATAAGTAAAATCATATGGTATTGTCTTTTACTGCTTGCTTTTTTCACTTAGCATAATACCCTCTAGATCCATCCATGTTGTTGCAAATGGCAGGATTTTTTTCTTTTTATGGCTGAATAATATTCCATTGTGTATAGGTACCACATCTTCTTTATCCATTCATCTTTGATGGACACTTAGGTTGAGCAATTTTTTCCAGAACACATCTCCTCAGGCAAGGGAAACAAAATAAAAAATGAACAAGTGGGACTACATCAAACTAAAAAACTACTTCGGTACAGGAAAGGACATCATCAGCAGAACAAAAGGCAACCTACAGTATGGGAGAACATACTCATAAATGACTCATCTGATAAGGGGTTAACATCCAAAATATATAAAGAATTCATATGCCTCAAAACCCAAAAACCAAATAACCCAATTTATTAATTAGTGGAGGACCTGAACAGACACTTATCCAAAGAAGAAATACGAATGGCCATCAGATGCATGAAAAGATGCTCCACAATGCTAAGCATCAGAAAAATGCAAATCAAAATCACAATGAGGTATCATCTCATACTAGTTAGAATGGCCATTATCCAAAAGACAAGAAATAACAAATGTTGGTGAAGATGTAGAGAAATGGGAGCCTTCTACACTGTTGATGGGAATGTCAATTGGTGCAATAGCATGGAAAGCAATACGGAAGTTCCTCCAAAAGTTAAAATACCATTTGATCCAGCAATTCCACTTTTAGGAATTTATCCAAAGAAAACAAAATCCTTCATTCAAAAAGATATACTCACCCCCCTATCATTATCACTGCACTATTTTCTCTCCACCTGTATTTTTAATTGCTATGCAAGTAATATAGAGATAATATAGTACAATAGTGGTAATCATGAGTTAATCAGACAGACCCACGTGACCAATGCAAGTGACAAGACCTCTCTGAGCCTTAGTTTCCTCATTCATAAAATGGGGATAATCACATGCCTTGGAGTGTTCTGAGAATTAAATGAGATGGTGTTTGTAAAGTACTTAGAGCCCCGGCCCTTTGTTTAATGGGTGGTAAATTCTACATTACTCTTTTAGGTAAAACCCAGCTTTAACTTCAAATAATATAATTTTTTATAATGGCATTTTATAAGAATGATAATATTATGTAGAATCATAGAAAGTTAGCAGTGGAAGGGAACTTCAGGAACATCCATTCCAGTATGCAGGTGAATAAACTGATCTGCAGAGGGATTAAGTAGTGCTGCAGAGTCCTCTTGACGTTTTTTGTCAGCATTGTTTCTCTGCAACTTAGCACATGCTGGGCACTCTATTAACATAGTGTTTATTGCATGAATGTGTGAAAAGTCAGTGTCTATTGAGTACTTATTGTACCATTCTGCTAGGCTCTTGAGACATTTAAAAAATGGTCAAAGCTTTGTCCTTGCCTTAAGGGAAGGTAAGACAGCCTGTTACCAACATTTCATGTTCTTGACCATCTCTTTGTATTGAAACACCCTTTAAAAAAAAAATTCTGTGATTCCGTACTCTTTATCTTTCTTATTTTCTCTTTAAAGTATCTTGCTGGTTACTCCTCTATTCAACCCTCTAAGTGCCTGGTGTTGCTCCATGCTGTCTTGGGCGTTCTCTTTTTTCTCAAGTTGATCTCATTCAATCAACTTCAATTACCATCTAAACTGACAGTTTTCACATTTCTGTGTGCCTAAGAACAATTGAGAAGCTTGGAAAAGTGAGAATTCCTGCATCCAACACCCAAATAGACTGTTTCACTAAGTCTAGTCTTGCTACTCAGGAATCTGCATTTTTAACAAGTACCCTAGGGGATTCATAGAGAGATAAACTAAAGGTCATACCTTCTGAGGAACACTGATCTACAAATGGTATTCAGACTGAAGTATCCAACTACATCTTTCTCTCTCCTCACCTGATGTTTCAAACTCAGCATTTCCAAAGTTGAATTGTCTTCTGCCTTCTAACACTCACAGCCTCTCTCTGCCCCATCTAATAGACCTTTTTGTGCCATTTTGTTTTTCAGTAGATTACACCAACATCTATCAAGTTATTCACATGGAAAACCTGAAAATTATACTTGACGCCCCTCTTAACCCTCACATCCAACTGAGCACCAAGTCCCATCTTTTCTACTTCTTATATATGTCTCATATTTTGTCACCACCCAAACCAGTTTTGTCCAAGTCATCTTCATTTCTTTTCTGAAATACTGAATTAGCATCCAGCTGGCCTTTCTTCATCAGTGGTGTCTCCCCTCTCCCCAGGAGTCATTCTTTACAAGGAGTCAGGATGAAATTTTTTAAATTCTGGTAGAGTAATGTCTTTGCCCTCATCAAATCTTAACAGTTTTGCATTTCTCTCAGGACATAAATCCCAAAAATGTAAGATAGCCTTCTAAGACTGGCATGATCTGTTATTTGCTTGCATTACTATTTCCTTTTTAAAACATAATTCTGATTCCATTTACATGAATTTCAACTCAACAATGTCTCTGGGGCTCTATCCATGAGTGGTAGAACTGTTAAGAAAATCAAGGAAGTTTAGATACCATGCCAGATAGCAGTTGCATTGCGCATGGTAAGGGGAAGGGCAGGATGTAATGGGTGAGGGACCCACAGGTTCTTCTAAAATACTGGTGATGCTATTTTTCTTAATAACTGCTAAATACCCAGAGGTTCATGTTTTAAGCTAGTTTCTATGTGTGATATAGTTCACAATAAATTTAAAGTAAAAGGAGTGAATGGGAGAAGAAAACAAAAGGAGTAGGTCTAGAAAATACCTTAAAGGAGTTTTTCTGTTAGGGATGGAAATGAGAAAGGAGGCACTGCTGGAGAGGAGATGTGGGTCAAGGGTGGAATATTTTTTAAACAGAAGATAGTGTGGTATGTCTTTATGCTGAGATGAATATTCCAGCAAGGAAGCAAACTGAACATTTGAATACATTCCTTGAAATATTAAATTCAGGCAGATATTCTGGCTAAGAAGTAAGATTGTCAGAATAAGAATTTGTCTAGTCTAGGTTAGAAAAAATATGTTCAATGGCTCTTTTTAATACACTACCTTGAAGTGTGAGTTCACATATCCTTTTATTAATTGCTGATACACTTGTTCATATTTCTAGCAAATGGATATTATAAATATTTGATAGAGTCTGCCACCTTCTTTCTGTTGAGTTAATGATCACTGTAACTTGTCCAAAGACAATTTTATTTCTAATCATCTTAGTTCCCCAGAAAATGGTTTTAGGCTTGGGATGATGCATTTACTTTACATTTCATGAACATATGCTCAATTTACACTTAAAGAATATTCTGAAAAACTGAAATCATAGCAAGTTTTCTTTGCTAGAGAATGGGATCCTTCATTGGAGCAACACCTTTTAAGGAATTAGATCACGTCTCTTTAGGTTCCCTTATAATAGTAGATATTGATTCTTGTCCTCATGACTTATTATAGGGGTGCCAAGCATAGGCTTCTGGGGAGCTAGAGCAGCAGAATCAGGTAAGTCACAAATTGCTGAGGAAATACCTTGGGAGTGCCTTCTGGACAACAAATTGACAGTGGACATGAGAGATTTTGCTAGAAAATATACAACCCTAGGGAAATGGTTGCAGCTCACCCTCCTATGTAATATAATGCATCACTTTTCTCCCAGTCTGTACCACCCTGGGAAAGCATTTTGGCCAAATTTGGCAACGGTTTTTGCATGTGGCCAGAGGTTTTTCTGGGCAAAAACTTGTACTCTAAAAGAAACAATTTTGGGCTTCATGCCGGTAAAGATAAGTTGGTACCCACTTGGCTAATTTCTATTAAGAAATATATTCTTTGTCTAATGACTTACAATTTTGGGTGGTTTTTGAAAATTAATAGCAATTCATGAACCAGGATTGAAACAACAGGCAGAGTTTGGAATGCAGTTTTGATAGTTATGGCTTTTTTTTTTCCTTTTGTCTTATGTTGTTTAAGGCTATTAGGAGACAGGGTATTTAGTTGGCTTTGGCATGTCTCCTGTAGTCAGTTAATCAGACCATGAGCACACACAAAAAGAGAAGAAAATGGAAATAAGATTTGTTATGGTGGGAGGAGTCCTGCCAGGACTTGTCTGTTCCTGAGCTGAGAAGTTTTAAGTTTACCTTAAAACTTTCCCTAAACCACATTCTGAATTCACAGCTTATAAATCTTTATCCTGTTTTACAAACCTCATCTCATACTTTTTATGTAACCCGGTGGACATAGACACTGTCTTAGTGGACCTGACAATATATGAATACCCAGGAATTTGAAATGAATAATGATTATATCATGATAACATAACTACCCAGGTTCCTGGGCCCTGTGGTAGGATTTCTTTCTTGAGAGGGCTGAGCAAAGTGGGTAAAGAAAGGAACACACCATCATTGCAACCGTTAGGAGAGGACAATCTGGATGGGGTCTGGGAGATTAATTTATGTGTAAAAGTAATCAAATCAGATAGTAACTACACTTATCCTGGTGAGCATTTTGTAATATGTATAGTTGTTGAATCACCATGTCATACACTTGAAACCAATGTAAGATTGTATCTCAACTATATGTGAAAAACAAGGTATCAAACTAGCCAAGAGAGCCCATTCTCAACCAAGGTATCACAGTTACCAGGAAATTTATCTAAAATAACCTAAAAGTGACCTAGAATTACCTAAGAAATATGTTATGCACTTGCATTACCCATCCACTACCCAGTTTGGAATCCTACTCCCTCAGAGCATATGGAGGAGCTGGAAAATAGTGGACTTTGAGATTTTTAAAAAACTGGAGATAATATGGCATGTCATTATGCTGATTGGAATATTCCAGCAGAGAAGGAAACTGCATGTTTTAATTCATTTCTTGCAATATTAAACTCAGGCATGTCTTGGCTTAGAAGTAAGATAGTCAGAATGAAAATGTGTCCATTTTTTAATGCCCCAGGCCATTTGAAAATGCTCTCCTCTTCCCACTTAAAATTCTTTCCTTTATTCAGGTTGACAGAAGGCTCCTCAAACTGATGAATGAGGGTCCATAAGCTATTTTAAAAGTGTTATCAATTTGGCATCCCAACTCTGATTATCTCATTCTAATAAAAACCAACCAACCACTGAGCAAATTATTTGGGAATTATATTTATTTTAGGTTAATAGAATAGGAAAACCAATTGATTTTAATTAGATGCAGCCTGTTTAAGAGAAAATATTTCAAAGTGTGCTGCTCTGTAGAAACCAAAGGTTCAGAGTCTTTTGTAATTTGAAAACTTGGTTGTGACTGAGTGTCCTATTTCAGGTAAGGATGGATCAAGTTAGGAATTAGATTGATTCAAGGCATTCTGAATTACACTGTTATAGAAGTATTATATTATAGGAGTTTAGGAATAATGGAAAAAATATAATTCATAAGCTTACCACTTCAATACAACAAAAATGGTTCATGTGTTATATTCCTCACTGGACTTTTTCACATGTGTAGCTTCATAAAGTGATAGTTGATGAATAAATACAATTTGGTGATCTTTCACATAAACTGAGAACAGACACAGTACATAAATTACCTCATAGACTTTAACGTCTTTTATTCTTTCCTTTTAATAATGAAATTGTCTACATTTTCCACTCATATATACTGAAATGCATATAATCATACATATATTTTATTAAAATGATTTGAGTTTTGATTGAGTTTTCTAAAGTTCGATAGATTTAAAATAAACTCAGCTGCACTTAACATAGTCAACTCATTGTCCATGTTTATCCCCATTATTTGTCCCCTGTTAAAAGAACTTATCAATAGCAATTTTTCTATATTCATGGAAAAACAAAATGAACAATATGTTCACTTAGATGCATATATAAACATATCAGATTATATAATGATTTTGAGATTGAACCATCTGAGTCTAAATTATGCCACACTTGTTGCTTTTTTGTTAAGTATTAATGGGAAAGAAAACTAGACAAATAATACTTTCTCTTAAGAATCAACAAGAATTTACCTGAAACTCATGATACCATAAGTATACAAAAAGTAAACAAATACTGTCTTTACTTTCTTAAAGGGGACTTCAGGTTTCACTGCATATTTAATGGTAGTCGTGATACTGTGACAAAAGTCAAAATTAAGAATCCTCAAAAAATTCTTAACAGAGAAATTTTTTTTTTACTGATCACACTTTAAAAATCCACACATCACTTTTTGAAAGATTAAACATGAGAAAACAAAAACACTCTCTTAAAGATGTTTTCATAATGCTAAGCCATCTCTCTAGGTTTTATTAATTTCATGAAAATATCAGTGAAGCAGCCAAGCACCTTATTAAAGCAATATCCAGCGTATAATCTAAACAATATCAAAGAGTTTCAATGGAGCTGAAAAAGTAACTAGGAAATTGTTAGAGCCCAAATCTCTCACAGCATATTTTTCACAGGTAATAAGACTTCTAAAGCTACAGAGCTAGAGCAAAAATATTACTTACCTATACATTTTAATCTTGAGTAATGAAGAGGTCCTATTTTCTGCCTATCCAGCTTCTCTGATTTCCACTCAAATGATGACTCTCATGTACTCTTTCCGATCTATGAAACAGCTGAAGACAAAGGAGGAAATCCTACGTAATTAAAATCTAACTTGTTAAACAAGTCCGATGGAATCAACTTGAACCAATAGCATGACATGAGGAAAAGAATCAGAAACAGGGAATTTCACAAATCAGAAAGAATGTATTTATTCTGGTAAATTGCAATTAAACATGTAACAGGTGACAGATATTTCATAAAAGTTTGCAGCTACTCTGTGCACTATGGAGTCATCATTTTTAGTTCAAGAGAATGTGACACTCTTGCCCATGTCTTACACCTCACTCCATGCCACAGCAAGCCAGGGAATATCAGAAAATACTTTCCATTCATTAATGGATAGCACTACCTCTGAATTCCCCCTTCTCTCTGATAAAATGCTGTTTTTTTCATAGCATATGGCACAAAGATTCAGAGAAGTAATTGGGAAGGTATGCAAAGTTATGGGAGAAACAAGCAGAACAGTTGGAACTAAAATTCACTTTGTCTTGTTCCAAATGTGTCTTTTGAAAAAAGCATTCCAACTCCTCACTACTAGTTGATGAATGGACACAAGAGTGTAGAACGAGCATGTGTGGGGTTAAGGTATGGATGGGAAATGTCAGCAGGGTTTGCAGGCTGGGGCAGAGCCTAAGAAAACAGGGGCAAGTAGTGTGGGCATGAGAAAAGACATTCCTGTCAAATGTGTTGGGAAGGAGTAGGAGATAAATTTGGAAGGTTATTCTGGGGTTACTTGTGAGAAATAATGAATGCTAAAGAACTGGAATGTGGAATAGAATTAGATTGGGTGTTAATACTTGAATTCGAGTCTTAGCTTTTTTAATAACTAGTTGTGTAGCCCAATAAAATAAACCCCACTTATTCCTCTCTGCGTTTCATTAAACTGCTGAGAAAAAGAGAAGCTGAATCTGGTGGTCTTTCAACTCTAAAATTCTATGACTTTATCTTGTAAATTACTGCTAGTCAATGGCTAATGAATCCACTCCAGGACTGCAGCTAGAGAAGTTTATTTGAAAATAATGATACCATAAGTATGCACTTTTTGTGTAAAGTGAAAGTAGACAACAGCAGCAGGAATGAGTGGCCTCCCCCCTAGCCTTCCCTTATATATTTTCATCAGATCTTATATGTCATAGCTGGCATTCTGACTTTAGGTTTTTTTAGTGAAAGGAATGAAACAGTATTTTAAAAACTTTTCAACAAAATTACCCCAATAAACCATTTTCACTTTGCATGTTAACCTTAAAGTACTTTTGACATGTTCAGGTCTTTTTCATGCATATATAAGAGAGCATAACTTCATAATATGCTTTTAATACTTAACACTAATTTTATAAGCATATCCCTGTGTTACTAATTTTTATAGTAAGGGTATATATTATTTCTAGTGTCTGTATGTATATTGAATAGCTGTATTAAAAGTGTTTTATAACTTTTTATCTTGATATAATTTCATATGCACTGGAAATTTGCAAATGTATACCTAGGTTCATTGATTATTGACACTTTTAATGACTACATATTAAAGGTGAATCATATTGTTTCTTCATGTGAAGTATTTAGATACTCCTTTTTTTATTGTAAATGATTCAATGACCACCTTTATGAACATAGTTTTTGTTTTTAAGCCACTGTTGAATTTTTCTTTGTAAATGGAAAGGAAAAATAATATATTGGGCCACCTTATTTAAATATTCTAATGGCTTTTAAAAATGTAATTAAAAAAAATAAGTTCTCAACGATGTGAAGTCTTGTCTTCTGGTTTTTGTGCCCAGCAGTTGCCCTCAACTACATGCTTGTTCTTTCTCGTCCATCTCTGTATTTCCTGGAGGACTCAGCAAACCCTCTTAACAAGGAGATGCTTAAGTCAACACATGCTACTTGTCTGCCCACTAACTGAATATATTACTGCAGATCCTGATGCGCCACCACTGTTCTCAAAAGAGCATAGCAGTGAGTCAGGGTTATGACATGGGGAGAAATGCATTTCGTCTGAAGGCGACTTCCTGCTTTCCTGTGATGACTCAACACAGGAGAGGTGGGGCGTGAAATTATGGTTTGTGAGGCAAAGGAATTGCTCTTAAAAGCCACTAGTTCAAAAGATACTGAGTCTTAATCTTCAGCTCCCCAGGGAGTGGCAGGATAGGCCTTGACCTTTCCTATTCTTAGGGGGCGGCCATTGCAAGAAAAAGGAATGTAGACGACATCATACAAAAAATACCAGCAGAATCCTCTTCCTCCAGTCATTGGCCTGGTTTTATTCCTCCAGTGGTATATTCACAAAACTGAGGCAACCCAACCTAGGAACACCGACAGGAACAGACCTAGCTTTGAAGGAAGTATGAGTCATTCAGTCAAGCTCATCACAACAATATGAAAAGAGAAAACCACCAGGAAGCAAATGATCTCAGAAGGGGTGGGCCAGTCATGGTTTCTTTGAATTTGGAGATTGTTTGGTCAGCAGGTCCAGGACAGTATGGTCATGTGGCTGTACGACCATTATGTGGTTGGTAATGACTGTATGACCTCCCTCACAGTTACCATATAAATAGGTAAAGAAAGATAATAGATGTGCCCATCACTGGAAAGTTATAAAATGTTATTTAAGTACAAATTTTTGCATTTATTATAAATTTAAAAATCAGATTAATAATTAGATTTTCTAACTATGGTCAAGCTTAATTTTTTAGATTAAGACTCATAGATAGTTGGAGCTAAGGGAATAAGTATGTCCCACTATGTTTCAAGGACTTGTCTGTTCAGAAGGAGTTGTAGTGAAAACAGTACATTTTCTGGAGTTAGAATACACCTAGAATCAAATCTTGGTTCTTCTGTTTACTATCCAGCAGGGTTGAGAAAAGTTGTTTATCTTTGTAAGCCTCAGTTTTCTGACCTGTATAAATGGAGTTAAACTACCATTCTCATAGAGTTGTGAAAATTGAGTTCAGTCAAATCAAATGAACTAATGAATATAAAGCACCTGGTTTATTGAACAATATGTAATCATTTCTTCAGCACTGATTCTCAAGGCTATGTGTGTGTGTGTGTAGGTGTGTATGTACATGTGTAGGGGTCAGAGTTGCTGAGAGGTGGGAGCATGTACAGTTTGAAAATGGCCCTGGGTATTTTTAAAATACACTCCCTTACTCCCTGCAGATTCACACATGTGATTTTGCTTCTTCAAACCAATCTTATTCCAAAAGCATTCATTCAAACACGGTCTGAGAAATCTAAAGGTTATTACAACCTGTGATGGTTTTCATGTTGGCAAGCAGTTATTTTCTGTGCTTTTCACATGTAAATCTTATTTACTTATTTATTTTTTAATCAGTTCGTAATAGTAAGAGGTCAAAGAAGCATCTTGGTCACAGGTACTTGTTAAAGAAGGTATGTCTCTTAAGTTCTCCACATCAGTTTCCCTTGGGCTGCATAGAGTTGTGTTTTCTCCTGTGGAAGGTAATTTCCACCTTCCTGTATACACACACAAATTTGACTCTTGTGCTTTTTCTCTGTATTCAGAGAGGAAATCAGGGCAAATAAACATAAAATGTATTAGTGGTCAACATAAGTCTTCTCATCAACTGAAGGGTCTGGCTGGTAAATTCAATTACAATTATCCAGTATATCCACAAAAGGTTTTCAAGTGACCTTTCATTTGGTTGATAACAAGAACAATATGACTATACATAACTGTTGTAAGTAATATATATTTTAAGCTTGATTCCATTATCAATTTGTAACTGTTGGTATTAACTGGTTCTTCAATACTGCTCAGCAAAGCAGTGAGATTTCTCTGGTTAGTTTCTAGTTTAGTGTTTATAAAACCATTTCAAACCTTCTCTATTCTTCCCCAAATGTTTATTTTCTATCCTTGGATTTAACAGATGACTTACAGTTCTACTGTTGGGGAACAAGGTAGAAGCTTTCAGATGGAGACTCCCTCAACTGCTTGTTATCATGTCTATAAATCTTACACTTCTACCTATCTCCTTTTTGTTATAGTGGAAGAGGTTTTTGTCCTCCCTTGGGAGGCTAAACTTTTCTTGTGCTTTGTATGCACATCTTTGTCCTTCTTCCTGAACCTGTTTTTCCAGTATTTCGAATCTCTACTAGTCACCTTCCATTCATCCAGTTTCTCACACCAAAATCTGAATGTTATCCTTGACTCCATTTCTTTTCTCAGTGTCTTAGGCACATAAATATTTATTGAACCCATCTCTTTCCTTGTTCTTATCCCCACTGCCACCACATGACTCTTGACCACAATAATCTCTTCGCTGGATGTTGCTAGTCTTCTGATTAGCCTCTGTCTGTAACCTTTTTCATTCCAGTCCATTTTTCATACCTGCAAGAGTAATTATTACAAATTAAATAATGCCACTAGCCTTGTAAACACTCATCACTAGCTTTGTTGTGGTTAAGATAGAATTGATTCAAAGTTGATTTGGCAAAGCTCCATCTGGACCTTGCCTACCTCTTCACCCTACTTTCCCACCCTGCTTCTCACACTCTGTGCTCTATCTGCTGCATCCCTTTAGTTAACTTGAATATGCTGCCCTCTCTATTGCCTCTGTTCCCTCAGCTTGCACCATCTTTTTCTACCTCTTTTAACAAATTTATTTTTAGTTCTCAAATCTGAGAAATCTCTTAGGTCTACTTTGTTCTCCATGAGGGTGTCTTAACTCTCAGTACATGTTGGAGCCTCTTCAGTGTGACCCCACATCAGTTCGCTTCTCCTCTAATGATCGTGCCACACTCAGCACACAGTTTGAAATTATTCCACAGTAGGGCCCACTGGGGTCATAGACTGCTGTGTTTTCCAAGCCTGTCATCCTTACCTGGCATGTGATTAAGCACATAGTGAAAAAATGTATTTCTTTCTAGTGAGACTATATTTAACTTGTTTTTAAAAATCATTCTTGTGGGACATATGGAGATACTCTTCAGATCATTCTTCAAGACAAACTACTCAGCTGTGAAGAGTATGAGTACCTGTATTTTAAAATATAGTTCTTATTTTTATTTAGGAATGGTGAGACCAAAAGATCAGGAGATGATTGCCATTGAGATGATAGTTTGTTATTTACTGTTCCCAAGTGGAAGTGGAATTCTACATGATGCAGGGCCACATGAGGAAGTACCAGGGTCAGTCAAGAGGCAGAGGGAAAATGGAAGATCGCTGGGCAAGAGCCTTTCTTGCAGTTTCCTTGGGAAGGAACAGGTGACGCACAGTATGTAGGTTTAGGAATGGCTAGTTTGAATAGTTTCAGCGGGCTCTGTGGTAGGAGCTGTCCCTGGTTGTCTAGTACCTGGCCCTGGGGTAGATACATTACAGTAGTGGGTACACTATTCCCTGGCAGGGGAGTAATGGTCTAGAATGTAACGGCTCAAAAGAAGAGGTGGTTGGGGTATGGCACTCATGGGGGAGTCATCTGCTGTCTTTAGGAATTAGCTAGCACTGGGAGGGGCAGTCACTCCATGGTCAGCAAGATTCCAGATAACAAGGCATCAGAATAAAAAGATATGCTTAATGCAACCTGACAGCATCTAGCCGTTAGCCGTGTTAAGGCTTGTCTCAGCTTTTAAGCCGAGGACATTTTCTTCTCTGGGGAGCCATATACCTATGACTGAGCAAGGTGGTGGTATAAGGGTCTAGAAGTTCCACCCAATTCTGCTGGAGTAAAAATAATATTTACTCCAGAGTTCCCAGCTGGCCTGGCAGAGATTTTGTCAGATGGGCAGTGCTGTCTGATTGCCCCCTCTGCTCCACCCTGCTTCCTCCCTTTTCCTTTAGCAGGGTTACATCTCAATAAACCTTTATAGTTTGGTTTTGTCTATGTGTCTGCTATCTAGAAAACTCAACTTGTAATAGGTAGCACTAGGAGAGTTTCAAGGAAACAGGGGTTAAGATGGGATTTGGGGACTGGATTGCTTACCAGCCAGCTGGTAATGAGGACTTGGTGGTAGGTGGCATGCTGACAGCCCCTAGCAAAAGGTGGTGGTCTGAGTATTAATATTTTCAGCACTAGTGAGTTGGGCCATCATGATAGAGGTGAATACACAGGCCAGTGTGCTGATTCATGTATTTGAAAGGTGTGGGGCAGAGGGATGATACCACAAGGACAGTGGAATTGCATAGCTGTTGCTAGGTGGCATGTTTGCCTAACATAAAGGAAAGTTGAAGGCAATTAACATAATTGGGAGCTAAGTATGAGATCCAGAGATTCTCTTTGGTAGATATTAAGAAGTCCTCATCACATACAGTGATTGATCAGGAGAAGCTGAATACCAGCCACAGGGTTTAATTGAATGGCTGAACTCCAATGATGGTTGAATGCTCAAGAGAGACAGAGACTCTGTTATTCCAGAGTCAGAGCCCTAGTTGGGAAATCTGGACCTGACACATTGGATGTGGCTATCTGGCCAGATGTCCCTGAGATTTTGACACTGTCTTTTGAGCCTTCTGAGTCTGCAGAAGTGGGTCCACTCTCTCCTTTGAGAGCCAGCATTCTGCCCAGACTGCAGAGGCCTCTTTCCTGTAAGGTGACAGCTCTCCTTCCGCGGAGCTACACACATCTTCTCTCTTGGCTGCCGGGCCCATTACCAAGATTAATGCACATCACCACCTGGGATGTGTCAGGCCTGAAGAGGGAGGAAAGAAGATATTTTACAAAAGCGCTACAAAAATTAACAACAGGCTCCAGCAGGGACTGTGAGAATACTTTCTGTTTGAGTGGATTCTGAGGGTGCTTGATCAAGGGTCTGGAACATCAGACTGGATAACAAAGGGTCTATTGACTTGGAAGCAATCTCTTAGCCTACAGAACTTAACACCTGACAAGGTGCCCAGGGAATGGTATACATATGCTGCTGCAATGGCTTCTAGAAGTCTGGAAAATGCAGTGGCTCATACTAAGCAAGGCTGAAATTCCAGAATTTTTGTATGAGACAGTAGAAGCCAAGGGATTAAAAGGCTCAGAAAAGTGGGCACAGTGGAATGGATATGTTATGTGAAGCCCCATTAGAAAATTCTGTTCCATGAGAGGGCCCAGATAATGCACCATACGTGAAGGACATCAGGAATGTGCTGATGAGAGGCACATCAGAAGGAGATCAATTTTCCATTTTGTCCAGGCTTTAAAATAGAAAGTGTAGTGTTCTGGAAACCTCCTCAAATCTAGGTAAACTGGCACAGTTTGTCGTTCTAGACATAGTGTCAGTAAGTATTGGGGTATGATGGGCACATGAATGACATGACCACAGGGGGAGAGATGGAAGTCCTATGTGGGCCCAATGGCATGGACTCCCACTTACCAACACCAGTCCTAATGCCTCATCAGAATGTCTAGCCTATCATCAGCAGAGGAAAATACTGAACCCACAGGATGGCACTCTTTCTCAAGGAGACCAACTGTCCACCTGGTAATAAGCTGACTACATTTGATCCCTTCCATTCTGGGAGAATCAGCTATTACTTTCTCACAGGACTAGATATCTATTTCAGATGTGGGTTTGTCTGGCCTACTCAGAGGGCCTTAGCCAGCAACACTGTTCAGGTTGTTGTGAACATCCTATTGGGTAGATTGCTTGTACTTAAGAGTAGGGTTTTGTTTTTTCCAGGAAACAGTCCTTTAATAATTGTTTTCATTGTGATTGTTACAGTCATTTTAAGTACCTTATATTGTCCTGTGCATTCAGAAGTGAAATGAGAATGTCTGGAGATAACACCTGCAATTTGTTTTCACTTTTTTGACGTGTAGAGAAAAACTCCAGAGAAGTCATAGTTTTTATGCAATGAAGTATGTTTTTTTCAGGTTATGACTAAGTGTACTTTAAGTGTGACATGGGATTGGCTTTTTTTCCCACAGTCATATCTTTTGTATCTATCTTTTCATTTGAAAAGAATTCTTGAGCAGTAATAAGACCACACATTCGTATCTAAAATTGATAATAAAATTGTATCAAAGGCAGTATAAAAATCCCACAAACATTTAGACATGGTTCTTGCTCAGTGTTAAAAAAACCATTCCTTAGAAGATTCTTTCTAATATAATGGCATGAAAGTAAGCAAACTTGATAATACAATAGAAGAAATTTAATTATCTCAATATCAGAGAAAATATCTCATTATATATTGACTTGAATATATGGTAATATTTTTAGAGTAGTTATTTTTGAAAAATATATCTGCAGCTGTGTTGCAATTTAAGGTGCTTAGAACCCATTAAATTCTGAGTATGGCTTCCCATGGTGAGGGTTCTTTTTAATAACCAAAGCACAAACTAGACTCTGGTGAAGAAGGAATTTTCCTAGAGAGGACGAACAAATGGAAGTGTTTGGGGAGATAAAGTTACATTAAGTATTGGCATAAAACTTTTTAATCTTTGTTTTCAGATGCTTTAAAGGAACGACCTCTATATGTTTAAAACAGAGTGATTAGACCCTTATAAATAACATGTAGAAAACCTCACTCCAAGAGAGAAAAGTACTTAGAAATACTAAAATCATTACCGCTCTGGGGATGGGTGTGTATTTGGGGAATAAAATATAGATAATTAAGAAATTAGCAAGATAATAGAAACAAATGACAGAAAGAAAGGTGAAAGAAGTCATACCAAACATAAAAATTATGCCAATATACATAAATGGTTTCAACAGATGTGGCAAAAAGCAAAGACTCTTTTGATGGCTTTAAAAACAAAATCTAGTTAGAAGCCTACATATTGTCTGATACACAACTAAAACAAAGTTACAGAGAAGAGGAAGAACAATGATATCAAGCAAATACAAAGAGATGGCAAGGGTGGAGGTCCAAAGCAACAACATTAACTGGGATAAAGAGGATGATTTGTTTTGATAAAAAGTACACAAATATATGACAGTTAAAAAGATGAGAACGATAATGTAACAACAGATGTAGAAGAGATAAGAAATGATAATATGTAAAACTATACTAAAAATATTTTGTCTCAAATTTAAAAAATGCAAGAATGAAGAAACTTGGACAGAAAAATAACTGGAATAAATGGAAAACATTACATAAAAATATCTCCTAAAAACATCCAGAATCATAATGTCTCAAGAAACAATATTTTCCTAAGCTGTCTTAACTGTTCCCTTAACTGTATAGAATATACTGCAATATTTCAGTGAATTTTGTAATGCTGATATTATCCTGGTTAGTAAAAATATTGATAGAACACTAAGAAATAGACCAGCCTAGCTCTAAGGAATTATTAACTATATTTGAATAAGTAACCTCGTGGGTCTGTCTGCTCTAGAATAAGCTATGTAGGATTGCCTGTGTGGACTGCAAAGCACTTTTAATGTAGTGTTTGCCCTTATGATCTTCAAGTTGGGTTGGGATTGGAAAATGCTGTTTTTATTTTTGTTTTATTTGTAAGATACATAACATGTCCTACTAGATCTTTAGTCACATAGGTGTTTCATTGAACTTGGGTTTTTCCTGCTTTGACCCTGGGGATCATCAAAGTAAATTTCTTGATTTTGTTTTCTTGGATTTGTTCTCATCATTATTTTGAATAGGCTAATCTTCCTGTTTTCTTTTTCTAGCTGTTTACTGCTAAATTCAAGACAATTACTGATTCCCCCACCTCAGTTTTATTGAAATAAAACTGACATATAATATTGCATAAATTTAATGTGTAGAAGGTGATGATTTGATACATGTATATATTGCAAAATGTTTACCATAGTGAAGTTAACACATCCTTCACCTTACATAATTATCATTTTATTGTTGTTGTTATGAGAACATTAAAGTGCTACTCTTATAGCAACTTTTAGGTGTACAAAGCAGTATTTTTAACTAAAGTCACAATGCTGTACCTTAGATCCTGGAAATTATTCACCTTATAAGTGAAAGATTTATACCCTTTAGCACACATCTCCATTCACCCCACCTCGCAGCTCTTGGCACTCTAATGTATAGCATAGTGAGTATAGTTAATAATATTGTATTGTAATATAAGAGAGTATAAAGCATTCTGACTACAAAAAAAAAGGTAGCTACTGACATGATGGATGTGTTAATCAAATTAATGTAATCATTTCACAGTGTATACATATTATCAAATCATCATGTTGTATACTTTAAATATACTTAAAATACAAATATTTCACCTGTCAATTATATCTCAATAAAGTAGAAAAAAATGTTAATATTCTTCAAAATATCATCAGTGGAAAATCCAAAATCATGTTTGACCGTATATGTGGGCACTGTTGTGCAGCCAAGATGACACATAAAAATAACCAGCACAGAGTGAAAGTAGCAGTCACTCAGCTGGTACGTTGTGAAGCTGGGATTCGAATAAACTCTGTTTAACTTTATACTATTTACTTCTGTGTTATGCTACCCGCCATTCTGTGAATGTGTGACTTGGTATTGTAATCTTTTTCAAAATCTTAGAAGAGTACTTGAAACTATATTCAATAATCCAATTGATCCAAATGAGCATCAAGAGCCAAGTTTTGCATCAAGATTTTACTTTTAACCATGCTGTAAAATATATGACTTTGGAGAGGCACCTGAGCAGGATTTGAGGTCATTTGGAGCTGTGGAAGTGTATCATAACATCCTCTGACATGAAGACAATCCTCCCTGTTAGAAGAGCATGCACTGGTTTTTTTTTTTTTGGGTTTTTTTGTAGCAATTTTGGTGCTTTTCCACTGATTCATCCTTAGTTGTTTGCCAAGGCTTTGAACACGAACATTTAATACTATGACTGCTGTCTGGGATTAGGAATAGTCTGTAGTCATGGAGCAGGGCGAAACTACCCAGCTCACCTTGGACTCCAGTCTGGGTTTTTTGTGTTATTTGTTCTGCTCTCTAATCTGTTGATCTGATTTCTTCAGAGACATCTAAATGAGAAGGAAATAAGGAATTCTGATCAAATAGGAGATGATGTAACCAGAGTATGTTGTTACGTTCTTAAAATGGCCCAATGAAAGGCAATGTGAGGCCTCGGCTGGCTTTAGAATGATTTCATGGAAAGCCAGCAGCAGTGTTTGTGTTTTTGCACCAGGAATAGTAGCCATTGCCTCAGACACAGTGGGAGAGAGGAAGCAGCCGTGGCTGTCCGTGGCGTGACTCCTGACCAGAGGGGCTCCTCAGTGCTCCATTCTGGGTCCCAGGTGCCCACCCAGAGTTCTGGGAAGGCAGTTGGAGCTGTGAGTACTGGAGGCACAGGTGAAGGCTGGGGCTGGACCGCCACTGTGTGGTGTATGATGGAACCATATGTCACCACTTTTAGGACCATTTCAAGAATGGTGTTTACTGCTTTCATTGCATTCATGATAGGGAGTCTTCAAGATCCATCAAAAACATTTAAAGTTCCTTAGAGATTCATTTTATACTTTCTACCTTGGCCACTTAAACAAAACAAAAGAAGCCTTCACATGGGAAGGGGTTTGGAATCCTAGAGGTAACTGAATAGTTTCTGTAGATAATGATGGGAATTACTCCAATTTCCTCCCCTAAACTAACCCCACCTTCCATGGTGGAAACTGGAATTACCTTTCCTCAGAGACCTCCACTCATATCTACTTTTTCAGGAAAGCATTCCCATGAAGAGAAAAATACCTTATTTCTTCACTATCAAGAATACTTTTTAAGATTTACAAATAGTCCTTTGAAGGCAACCAGCATCATGGAGCCATGTGCCCAGATTTCTGTGATCTGTGCTACCATAGTTAATGCCACTGTTTCTTTGGTGTGTTGCTTTTACTGAAGTAAACAGTCTAAACCCCCAATCCTGAAAGCCCAGTTACCAGGGGTTGGTAAGGGAAACTTTTCCTTAATCCAATGAATTTGAAAATTTTAAAGTTATCTAGCCATAGATTCCAACTAAATGATGATCCTTCCAAGGATAGCAGGAGAATCCCTATGGATAATGATGCCTAACTGAATGCCAGAGCCCCCTGAGGTGGCCCTGTGAGGCCCAGAGAGGTGTTCTACTTCGTGAAGGCAGCGATCACACAACTCAGTTAGGGAGGTGCTCAACCGAGTGCTCTTTCTATGCCATGATGCTACCCTCGTTGATCATTATAGCCCAGGTAAAATATTCAACATGTCATATTGAGCAGAAAGTACAAAGAGATCCCTTATACCCTCTACCCAATGACATGCATAATCTCCCCCACTATCAGCATTTTGAACCAGAGTGATACAACTGATGGACCCACGATAATACACAATTATTACCCAAAGTCCAAAGTTGTATTAGCATTCAATCATCATGTTGACATTTTATGGGTTTTGACAATCATTATAGCACCATTCAGAATAGTTTTACTATCCCAAACCTCCTCTGTGCCTGCTGTTATCCCTCCTTCCCCTCAATCCCTGGCAACCACTGATATTGTTACTGTTTCCATAGTTTTGGCTTTTCTAGAATGTCATATAGTTGGAATCACATAGTATGTAGGCTTTTCTGATGGTTTCTTTCACTTAGTAATATGCATTTAAGTTTCCTCCATGTCTTTTCCTGGCTTGATGGCTCATTTCTTTTTATTTCTGAGTAATATTCCATTGTCTGGATGTACTACAGTTTATCCAATCACCTACTGAAGGACATCTTAGTTACTTCAAAGTTTTGGCAATTATGAACAAAGCTGCTATAAACATCCATCTACATGTTATTGTATGGACATAATTTTTCAACTCATTTAGATAAACATCAAAGTGCACAATTGTTGAATTGTATGATAAGACTATTTTGAGTTGTGTAAGAAACCTCCAAGCTGTCTTCCAAAGTGGCTATACCATTTTGTATTTCCCTGGTAGATTTTTATCACTTGGGAAATGTATAAGCCATGCAAAAGTGTCACCAGCATAGTCTCTGGGATATCAAGATTGGGTGCAAACAATATGTTGACTATGTAGCATCCTTAGGGATGCAAAATATCCAAATTTGGGAAGATTACTGTATGGAATATACTCTCTGACTGTCCTTCTGGCCTGTGCCAGGATCTTGAGGTCTCCTGGGCCCCTCTGAGGTGATAGTAACTATTAATATTAGTCTCTTAACTTGCTACTTCCATTGCCTCATTCATTGACATTCCTCCTTTCTTCCTCAGCTCTCCCTTATACCAATTACCTAAGACACCACTTTGGCTTACACCTACCTATCTCAACAACATTAACCGGAGGCATAAAACTCAAATATATGAAGAGGTTCCCAGCTAACTCCTATAGTTGTCTACTGAGAAGTATACAGGCTGGAGGGAGACGTAGTAACCCCCCTGTCATCTTAGAAATGTAGCAAGCACATTTGGGTCTTCCAGTGAATAAACCTGAGATCCTATCTTTAACTCATCCATCATTGTTTTTGCAAATAATATTGTTACTTAATTAACATCTCATTTTACCATTAGTTGGTCTAAGATTTAGGTACTAAATTTCCAAATTTTCTATCAATTTATTCAGGCTCTTGTTTCTAAGTGGATTTTTGCCTAGATTCTCCTCTCCATTGACTTTAACCTTCAGATTAAAAAAATCTGTAAGATGGATTTTGATATAGGTATATGATTTTATATACATGGATAGTATATTATTTTACATACATATACTGTGTGTATATATATATATGTAATAGATAATGTGTATGATTTTTAGTTTTCTCTCTCTAAAACAGGGCTTCAGTATTCTAACTTAAGCTCAAAATACTACAGTTCATGGAAAAATGATTTTTCAGTTACTGAGCCTAAAATGTACCATCTTTATCCAAGCCTAGATGGTCTAGGCATGTACTAACATGGAGAGTCTTAATAATTTCACTCACTGTTTCTTCGTCCTTTATTAGCCCTTGAGCCCAGGTCATTCCCATTAGTATATCTTTGGATTTCAGTATGACATTTAGGCTTTCTCCCCTTTGCTTAATTTAGTGACTTCTGGTGTGTGGGGAGTCTTCTGAACTTGGAAAACAGTGAAACCATTTTTAAAAAGTTACTTTATTCGTTAAATCCTGATTACTAATGGAAATGAAAGGACAGTCTAATATGGATAATTAAAATCGGTGAACCAAATATATATTTTTTAATTCAAATATCTTTTTTCCTGTGAACTTTAAAAAGGTAGAGGTTGCATAGGATTCCTAGTTTTATCTCTACTGTCTCCCATATGACAAATTCCATAAGAAAGGGCCTCTGACAGACAAACATGGAAGTATCCAGATTTATGAGGTTCATGGGGAGAAGAAGAAAAGACAGTCTTGGTAGATAAGATAACAATGAAGAAAGGAAATGGTAGATTTGCTCTTTTGGCTTTATTTCCAAATATCCTTATGGATTTGGGATGTGCTCATTTAAGGGAATATGGGGAAAAGTTTTTGAGTTAGAGGGGCTCTATATACATAATCAAAGATCACTATAAAACATGCAGGACCTGTTTTACTGTATTATCATGACTTTTGGAGTAGGCAGAGAACACGAAGTCTTTAGGAACGTTTACGAATATGCAGAGCAGGACCAGCACAGGTTGGAAAGCAGTGTAAAGAACAATGACAAGGCAGAAGCAGTTAACAACTGAGAACAGAGGTGTCTTACCTTTATAGAACTCATAATTAGCCTCTGTAATTCTTTCACTAAACATAGTGTGTACACAATATTGCTTTAAATATTATGGATGTTGCAAAAATTAATAAAGCAGTTTTCCTTATGGAACTTAAAATAGTTTTAGAGAGAATATGTGCACATAAAAACTATAATACAGAGTAAAGTATGAGAAGTACTTTAGAGGGGGAACAAAAAGTTTTGGATGAAGAGTAATTTTGTCTGGGATAAGAAAAGTATTCTCAGTAGAGGTGGTCTTTGAGCTTGATCTTGTAGAGTGAAGAGAACACCGCATGACCAAAGAGGAGAAATGTGTTGAGGAAATAAGGAGCGACATTCAGCATTACAGGAGCACTGGGGACGTGTGAAACAAAAATCCTATTGGTTAACTGGTGACATAAATTTAGACTATTTGTTATGCAAAGTAGAAATCAGTGAGGATTTGAGTGCATGGGAATAACATTATTGAATTGCATTATAATTTAGCCACAGTTTGCTAAATGGGTAGAGTAAGGAGAGGTTGAAGGTAGGGAGAGTGGTGGGAGTAGATAATAAAATAACAATATGGCATTAATAGTAGTGGATGATTATTCCAGAATGTGCTATAGGCACTAAAGGTCATGACCCATTAGACTGTGAAATCAATTTAGTTGGTGGGGCAAGCAGTTTTAAAATGAATAGACTGGAATAGAAAATTCTATATTTATTGTATTTACTGAGGTAAGTATTTTTTTATGAAACTCAGTTCTTTTATATATACATATTTTGTTATGTATTTATGAAGCTGTGATGTGAAATACATTCCTTACTGTGGATTATGGTAAAGATACAGAAACTCTAGTAGAGGTTGTATTTGTAAAAACCAGTTTTCATGGCAGTGGTTTAGAGTGCTCTGTGAATATACACTAGTCTAGGCAGGCGTGTGAGAGAAATCCTCCAAGCACATTGTGTGGGGGATGATCAGTCCGTATTTGGAACAGTTGCTGATTGAAGCATCAGTCACTTATGCTATTTCTCTTAGGAACGTGATAGTGAGTGTTTAGTTTAATTGGGAGACTATAGCTTGTAAATATTCAATGTCATAATTTTGAGGCATCTGTCATTTCTGAAACTGTTCAAATGCCTTCAGAACAGTGGTTCTCAACAGTGGACAAGTTTACCCTGTAGGGGACATTGCGGATGTTTGGAAGTATTTTTTGACTATCACAATTTTGGGGGGAAGGAGTGTGTTACAGGCATCTATTAGGCAGAAGTCAGGGGTGCTGCTAAATATTTCACAGGGCACAGAACAGCCCTTCACCACAAATAATTATCCAGGCCAAAATATCAAAAGTGCCAAGGTTGAGAAATCTTCTGCATTGACCTAAACTAATTACTACAAGAAACTCTTGGATTATCTTTAACTCCAATTCTTAACAGCAGTTGAAAGAAAGATTCATGCTATTGGCTAACATAAATTCAGTAATATTATTTGTAGAATGCTCTGATCACCAACTTTATTATTAGATTTAAAATGATATATCAACATTTGCTTACAGGATGAAAGGCTGCATAAACCATTTAGAAATATAAAGTTCGTAACTCTAAAGTCAGAATTATCTTACCACCATAATATAGAATAATTTATATGCCTATGTATATTTTTATAGATGAAGAAACAACTTTATCTTGAAGAGAGTTCAGAGAATTGGCAGCCAGCTGCCTAAACCAATCACATCATTTCAAACTCTTAAGAGCTTCTTAATTTAAAACATTCTATAGAATTTGCTGAAGTTTTTATAGATCTGATAATTCAATAAATGTAGGCAATCATAAAGATACTTTGTAAGGAAAAAAGAAATGTGAAATTGATACCTGACTTCTAGGCCCAGTAGGGGTAAAAACTACCTACAGCTTCACTAAGTTCTTTATGTGTTCTGGCCTCAGGTCTCTGAACCATAAGGATGTTGGCTGGCATGACTTAGAACATCTTTCTTAAGCTTTAAAATTCTAAGTTATGCATCAATTTTTTTGGTGAATAAATTATAAATCTTCTTTAGATTATTATAGGATTATTTCATGCCTTATCAATAGCACATGGGGGAAATTATTATAAAGTAACTCAATGATTGAGTTTATATTTAGACAACATGAGTAAATGACACCCCACCCACAAACCTGATGTTAGCTGGTGTCACACAAAGAGTTTCCACAAAGCCTTCATTTGATTGCATCATAGTGTACATGGGCCTGACCCTCCTGTCTTCATGAGGCACTTTACTTAGTGGGTATATTTGATTTTTCAGATCACTTTGTTCCTGTGTTCTGTTTGGTAGGTCCTCAAAATTTATGTTTACTAAAAATGTTTTTAAACTAGTGTCTCTGATCGTAATAGGCTATTGCCACAAGCCTTAGGAGATAGTTGGCTGCAGAAACACAAAGCAATAAACATTTTTTTTCTATGTAGGATGACAACGTTCATTGATTCTTCAACGTATTAGCAAATACTCAATTGTTTTCTAGGCATTTAACCTTACTATAATAATATACAGTGCCACCTTCTGGTGGTCCAAACATGTAAATGCATCTATAAAATGTCAAAGTTTTGTGCCATTGTTTTGGGACTGCCCAAGAAGTTACCATCACCTTCCCCCTAATTTTTGTAACAAAAATACATTTTCAATTAGCTAATTACTATATATTCTCATTCATTAATAAGGCTTTCTCTGGACATATCTGAAGGTAGGGTTATCTGTGTGTGTATAATATAATATATATATTAAGAAATCACCCCAAAATAAGGGAAGTTTTACACAGAAAAAGGTTAGAAGATCTCTGGCTTGATTTATATCTGTACTTGTTTCCTAGATATAACATTTTAAAAAATGAGTATCCCTCCAATGGGCTTATAAGTAGAAAATATATTTCTAAAGGTGGAAAAACAAGGAAAAACAAAAAAAAGGTATTTGTGAACCCTAGAGAAATGATAGGAAAATATGTAAGTTTCCTGAGCTCTTTGAGAATTTAAAGTCTCTCACTTAAGGGGACACCCCTGACAAAGACATTCTAAAAATCTCAGATTATCTTCAAAAGTTTGTGTTGCTCCTCTTTTATGCTTCAGCTTGCATGATTTAAAGAGCTGAGTATCTCTGCTGTATTTTTCAAGCCAGAAACTGACCCACTATTTTACAAATTTAAATCCCTTATAAATTGGTGATAGGTTAGTGGTTGATTAAAGTGATTCTAAAATAAATCATGCCATTTAATATCACTTCATTGTACTACATGTGCTGAATATTTAGATCCACATACATGTATGACCTGCATACAGCAATCAATGTTTAACTTTTAGAGTGAATTAGAGGCCTGTTTTTGAAGCAATCCAGTTTCGGTAGTAAGCCACTTTTGTGTAGACTCCAGGTTTGTTCTTTTGACCGCAGTTATCTCCCCAGCTCACAATTCCAATGAGATACCAGGTATCTTTATGATCTTTTATAACTAAAGGTCCCCCAGAATCACCCTGAAAATTAGAAAAAAATAATATTAGCTAAATACAAAACTTAATTACCTAACACTCTGATAAATCACATATTTTATTATTAGACAGTGTTAAATATAGGTATATATAGATGACCAGTTCTAGGATAATTAATTGAAACATGGATTTCAAAAGTTACAAAAGCTTTAAAGTTCAATTTTCACATTTTAATTTTTTTCAGCTTTTATAGATGTATAACTGACAAATAGAATTGTATCTATAAAAGTATATATAACTTTTGAAGATTTGACAAACGTGTTTTGTGAACTGACTACCACAACAAGTCAGTTAACATGCCCATCACCTCACAGAGTTACTTCCTGTGTTTGTGTATGTGTGGTGAGAATGCTTAAAGTCCATTATCAAATTTCAAGAACACGGCACAGAAAATCTGATGTTGGACCTCCATTTTATCAGACAGACTAGCCCCTCACCATGTGCCCAGTTACAATCACTGTATCCTTGCTTAGGACCCCTGTGCCTGAGTCTTTCCCTCCATAGCTTCCCCAGTTTTTCTGTGATTAGGGCCTTATCTTATTATGTGCTTAGCCATGGGGCAGGGATCTTGCCCCTGCTCCTAGTCCAGTGAAACCTTTTTCTGACCACCTATCCTTCCCGAGGTTCATCACTAACCACACCATTTGCCAAGATTTCCGTATGTTGTCTTGCTCTTAGGCTCCTGTCATCACCTCTCACTTGTCTGTCATGACGTGGGCCTCTCTGTGGGTTCTCTGAATTCTAGGTGCCTCCCTCCTCAGTCTCAGGAACTGAGGCAGATATGTGCCAGGTGCTGCTCTTGTGCCAGCCCATGTGCCACGAGTCTCCTGCTCCTTTTCTCGCAGCAGTCGTCCATGCTGTGTATCTGTGGGACTCTGGGCAGGGCTTTCTGCCACTGAAATCAATATAATTCCCATCATGTCACCAAGTAGGATCACATCCTTGGAGTTTTCAAGAATCTCATGTTATAATTAGTGCGTCCAGGAAAAAACACACTCTATCCTTTTGTCAGAAAATATGTGTGCACGAGAGACATTGGACAACAGAGGGGAGCACTGCAAAGGGTGTTAGATATTCACAACATGGCCCAATCCACCTCCTCACCTCTCATCCTCCTTATGTGGAGACCCAGCAGATTACTTGGAATTCCCTTAAACATGAGTTGTAATTTCATACCTTCATAATTTTGGCTATGCTTTTTCTCTTTCCTATAATATTCTTTTCTTACTCTATAACTTTTTCCATAAGTACGATTTGTCCTCCAGACTTCACTAAAATATTATCTAATATTTGCTCCAATAATGTTCCCTTCAAGCTAAAAATATTAGCTCTCCATTACACCATGTATAATGTCACATCATGGTTTATTGCTCATGAGTGTTTCCTTTCTAGATACGTGCCATTTAAGGAAAGGTACTCTGGTTTATGAAACTGGACTTCTGGTATTAAGAAAATTTAATTTTATTGGTTAATTTGTTTGATAGCATCAAAGAAGCTCTTTGCCGATTTCATCTTGCTTAATAAAACATTTAAAAATATGTGTTGTGAAATTTGCATTTAGAAGTTTCTGAGCTGACAAGATATCTGTATTTTGTATTAATATAAAGAACATAGAATATTTCTTGAGCCAGATAAAATTTTGTTAACAATATCAAAATAATCTCTTTCTACTTACCCTGCAAGCATCATAAATTCCTTCCATATATCCAGCACAAAACATTCCAAACTTTATGTCATTTCCGTACACATATGGCTGCTTGCACACATCATCACTTATAATTTTCAATCTGGCTTCTCGAAGATCATTTTGGGATTCCCCTTAAGAAAAAATAAAGTAATTTTAATGTTTATAATTAGCATCCTTAACTAGAATAAAACTAGCAGACTTTAATCTTTTTTTACACTTAAATTGTCAATACAGAATAAAGTTAATATAAGCAATTTCTAGAAAATAAATTTTTCTTTACAATCTGGAACATTTATAATTGTTCTTATCACATATTTATGGATACTTACACTAGCCAGAAAAACATTATATTTCTTTTTTTGGAAAACCTTTGTACTTCTACTTTAAAAACAATCAGTTTATGTGTTTAGGAAGGCATTCATTTAAGAAAAAAGTTTGTATTTGTGGATTCCAGATTGTTCCCAGAAACTTTGCAAGTCTCGGGAGTTTTCTCTCTTGGTTTGCTAAAATAACTATAATACTATATACACTTACTGGATCCTTTATATTTTAGGAAGCACTTTCTCACATATAATGACATTTAAAGGTAATGATTTTATTTCTTATGTATTAAAAATTTGGGATTCCAGATTATAAACTGTTCTGTAAGTTCTAGAACCAATATTATGGCAGCAAGATAATTGCTTATGGTAGCAACAAAGAATATCACAAGCGATCTGGAATTCTTTATATCAAAGCATATACTGATCATGAAACTGATATTACAGTATACAGAATTCTGCAAGATTCGTATGTGATCTCCTTTCCCCCAAGTATGGGTGAGATCTGTGACTATCCCATGATTAAGTTATATGAATAGGTCATGATTAGTTTATGTTGCATGATATGGGTGAGATTTTTGCAGATGAAATTAAGATGTTATCAGTTGATACTGAGTTCATCAAAAAGATTATCAAAGGTGGGCCTGACCTAACCAGATGAACTCTTTTCAAAAGGGCATGGGTCTTGTCCAGGTCTTCCCTGAGAGACCACTGCCTAAGGGCTTGAAGAAGCAAGCTGCCATGAGTTCTGTAGCTAAAGTAACTGAATTCAACCAACAAGCAGTGAACTTGGAAGAGAGCTCAGAGCCACAGATGAGACCACAACCCCAGCTGAAACCTTGTTTGCTTTTTTGTGAGACCATGACAAGAAGACGCCACTGAGCTGTTTCTGAGCTAACCCACAGAAACTGTGAGGTAATAAATGAGTGCTGCTGTAAGCTGTTAAATTTGTGCTGCTTTGTTACACATCCATAGAAAACTAATACAGACACCACTTTTAGTAGAAAACACAATCAAGGTTTATTTCTGAAGAGGTATTTGCTAAAATGTTTAAAAAGTGCTCAACTTATCCTGCTCTCTGAAACAACTGGGTTAGTTGTTATTATTATTTTTTTTGCCTATCACATTACCAGTTAAAATAAATTCATATCCAGTGTCAGGAAGAGTAAAGAAAAATTGGCAATTCACATATTGTAGCTGATGGTATAAATTCATAACTTTTTCAGAAAGCCAGTTAGCAAAAGTTATAAAAAGTTAGAGCCTGTAACTCCTGGACATCCCTGAACTGTTTGTCAACTCTTGTGGGAATACTTACTGATATTTCTCACAAAGTATTGATTATTTTCAAAGACTCAGTTTTTTTTTTCAATAATTTTCTCTATTGTTTCCTTGCTTTTGATTTTATCAATGTATATTCTTTATTTCCTTCCGTTTCTTTTAGGTTTATTTTGCTCTTTTTTTCTAGTTTCTTGAAGTAGGAATTTAGATTATTGATTTGAGACCTTTCACTGTAAATTGAGATGCATTTGCTATAAATTTCCCTCTGCAGAGTGTTATATGCAGTTCTTTGTCATTCAGTTCTTTGTATATTTAAAATTTACTTTAAGAATTCCTCCTTGATCCATGGATTATTTAGAAGTGTATTGTTTAACTTCTAAGCATTTGGAGAGTTTACTGTTACCTTTCTGTTACTAGTTTTTAGTTTGATTTCATTATGATCAGAGAACATGCTATGTATGATTTCAATCCTTTTCAACTTGCTGAGGATTATTTTATGAGAAGTGAAACAATAATAAGGTCTATCATGGTGAATGTTCCATGGGTGCTTGAAAAAAGTGGGTATTCTATTGTTTAGAAGAGAGTTCTATACACATCAGTTAGATTCTGTTGCTACTTAAAAAGTATTATGGTAGGTATATTTCTGCCAACCTCAAACTCCATGCCAGAAATGATTCTTCCTGCCAACCCAAAGGGAAACTGAGATGCCCCTTCCATTATCATGAAGCAGAGAATGCAAGCTTTACCTTAGAAGAAAACCCATCAGAGAGAGAGAGCAGACTTAGGAGTGTCAGACTTTCGGCTCTATGCAGTGACCCCTGGTATTAATAAACTACAGATAAGTTCTGTAGCTGGTAATATGGTCTTACAAAAAGTAACACGTATCTCAGCTTGTATCATCTGGAATTAAACCACTTGGGACATCTGAAGGCAATCTAGACCACCAGGCCTGTTCTTGGCCACGTTAGTGAAAGGTATTCCCTAGTTGCTTAGGGGAGTCTGAGAACTAAAGGTTTGTTCTTCAGAGACTTTTGTATATAAATAAATTGTATAGAGTTCTGTGAATGGATTTTTCATTCTCAGCCCTTTCTTATCTTCTCAAGCCCAGAGTTAAAGAAACCCTCTTGCTGTAGTTATACGTATGTACCTGGACCAGATTTTAGAATCCAGAGTGTGTCTGACTAAGAATGCCCAAAAAACATCCCAAAAGGAAATCAGGTTTATTTTTTAAGAGATTAAGTCAGTATGCCAAGTTAGATCATTTTAGGGAGGTCAGTGGAAGCTTTATTATCAGGTGATTTCTTTCTACATGGTACTCTTATTCCTGACCACTCTTAAATTAGGCTAAATCTATAGTTCTCAGGCAGGTTTTGCTGCAACTGGAGATTATAGCTGAGCAAGAAAAATTTGTGAGGTGATTGAGGAAAGTGAAAGCAACTGATGGGGCTAACTAAGAGGAGGCGGAGATGAAAGGATAGAAAGGGGCTCACAGGTGGGGTACAAAGGAAGTCTTGGGGGTGAAGGTGGGCATGGGGATTATTATATGGCCTATGTATATCTGGCATTGCATAGAGAATGCCACACAGAAATAAATTTTAGTGCTCCTGAGGAAACACTTTTCTTTTTTTGAAGTATAGTTGATATATAATACTATATTGATTTCAAGTGTATATAACATGGTAGTTTACTACCCACATTATTAAATCCTCATCCGAACTAGTGCAGTTACTGTCAACATAGAAAGGTGCTACAGAATCACTTGGCCATATTCTCCATGGAGCCCTACCCTGTGACCACCTTATACTATGATTGAGATTTTTGTGTCCCTTTATCCCCCTCCCCCACAGTCACCACCAGCCCCTTCTCAGTGTCTGTGAGTCAACTGCTCTTTTCTTCATTTTGTTTTGTTTTGTTTTTGGGATTCCACAGTAAGTAAAATCATATCGTATTTGCCTTTTTCCACCTGGCTTATTTCACTGAGCATAATACCCTCTAGGACCATCCATGTTGTCACAAATGGCAGGATTTCTTTCTTTTTTGAACATTTACTTCTTTTATTTCTTTTTTGAGGCCCAGCCCTTTAAAACCACCTCTACCTCATTCCATGTGATCCTGACCAGTCTGCCAACCACATGCCTGCCTTTCTTGGTACAGGCATGGGAGTGTCAGCTGAATTTCCCCTGAACATAAACTGGACCAAAATAGACCTTTTCAGGGATTAATGTAGTTGGCAGAGGGAAACACATCCCCCGAGGGGAAAGTGATGTAAACCCTGAGCTGCTGTTGGCCACCTTTGCTACTGTGTAAAGCTAGAATCACTCCCTCCACATGAAGGAGACCTAGAGGAAAACAGAGCCAAGAAATGGAGGGATTCAGAGGTCCTGGTGCCATCATATGAACTCCTGGATCTAACAGCACCTAAAGCCAGACTCAATTCTTCCAAATTACAAGGGCCAAATTTGTTATCTTGTTGTTATTTTTTTCTTCAGTTAATTTGAGTGTCTGTCATTTGCAAACCAAGAGACCCAAATAATCCTACCAAGCTATGTGGAAATGGCTGGCAGGATAATATTGATGGAGATTGAGTCACACTTCTCTAAATATGGCTTAGTCCTCTGTTATCCTTTTCAAGATACTCACCACCGTAGAAAAGTGCTCCAAATCCTGTGATGTAGACAGTTGAATTCGGCTGGTAGGATGCAGAGGCTTCTGGCAAACAAACTGGGTGGACATCATTGGTAAAGGTGACTCCAGGAGAGAACTGTACAACGGCAATGTCGTATTCTCTTGCTGGGGAGTGATACCTCTCATGGACAATAATTCTTTTGACATTTCTTTTCATTAATGGAGGGTTGATTGTTGTTCCAAAGCTAACAGTCCAATGATGTGGATTTGCATCACTGGAAAAGGTTAGGAATGAACAGAATATATGAACTGCACTACTATAACTGCATATAAGCTAATAAAAGAAAATTCCATCCTAAAAATATTTGGTTGTAATGATAGTTTTCTTTGACCATTTAAATATAGTTTATTGCTCCTATCTTGAAAGATAAACCAAATATAAACAGCATATTAGAGCTGAAATCCATACAAATTGTTAAATTTTAGAGCTGTAAAGCACATAAAATATCATTCATTTATCTCTTCAGCAAATAGTTATTGAATATCTATGTGCTGGGCATTACTTAAAGTACTGAGGATAAAGGGGTGAACAAGACAGAAAAAGTCCCTGTTTTGGGAGTACACAATTCTAGTGAAGGAAAAAGAGCAAAACAAATGAATAGATAAATAACTTCAAATGGAGATAAGAGCTATGAATAAAATAAAACAGGGCAATGGAATAGAATACGAGGGGTAGTCAGATAAATCTCTTTTCAGAATGTGGCATGTGGGCTGAGGCATGGTTTATGGGGAGTCATCAGTGAGAAGATGGGGAGACAAGGCTCCAGGTAAACATCCCTAGGCCTTAGACTCAACAGGGTGTAGTTCAGGACACAAGGGAAGAATGGTGGGGGGAAGAGGTTGAAGAAAAAGGTGGGGACCAGATTTTAGAGTGTCTTATAAGCTATGAATAAAGTGCTTAGATTTTATTCAAGTGATATAGGAATTCACTGGATGATTTCCAGCTAGAAGTATGAACCTCATTTACATGAAGTAAAAGCTGTCAAAAGTCCTATGAAAGATGATCAAGTGTGAATGACTTCTAGTTTGTGGGCTTGAGCCAGTGCTGAATCATAATACATATAGGGATGGGAAAGTTCATATTATAATGAAGGATCATCTAGCAAAGCCTTCGTTTCATACTTAAGGAAAATAAGGCCTAGATGGGTTAAACTATTTGCTTAGTATCACATGTCTGCCTGACTCTCTTTATTCTTTTCTTTATAGTACATTGTCTCCCACCCAAATCTATTTATTAATAGCAAGATATTATGTTCCCTAACTAATTAACTGAACTATCATCATCTATGAGGGATAAGCAAAGAGACAGAGACTGCCCGTACAGACACTTGTTTCTCACCTAATTATAGGTAGCTTTAGTCATAGAAAGAAGCATATAAACATATCAATG
This sequence comes from Manis javanica, assembly GCF_040802235.1. NCBI lineage: Eukaryota > Metazoa > Chordata > Mammalia > Pholidota > Manidae > Manis > Manis javanica. The sequence goes on along the minus strand of NC_133160.1, from coordinate 119,058,427 downwards.
GGGTTTAATTTGACAGTTGTTAATTGTGTTGGGATTATGGTTATTTTTATTTTTAAGGCAATTAAACTTTTGTTTTTATATATATAATTAAATTAAACTTTACATACATAAACAAAAATACATAGTACATATATAAATTAAAAAATCATTTAGCCCTCTCACTGATCCAGTATTTGAAAGATGGAACTTACCATGTGGAAGACATAGGCCTGTGCTCCATCTCTTAACATTATGACCTGGGGGGTGAGTTACTTAACTTTTTTATTGCCCTCCAAGAAAAACCAAGCAGGGTTTACCAAGCAAGGTGGTTGTAAGAGTTACATAAAACAAATCTTAAGCACTTAACCACATGTTTGAAACATACTGGAGCTTAGTAAATGGCAGTAGCTGTTGTAAGGACACTCAAATGGCAACTGCCTGTGTTGAACCCGTGGTGATGGAGATGTCTTTGCCTTAGACTCTCTTTCCTCACCCTGGAATCCCTTTCATCTTTGAATAGCTCTGACTGTTGACAAGTTGTTCTTTGATCCCATAAATTCTCTTCCACAGGAAAGTACCCTGAGATACACAAATATAACTATCAGTGCTTTCTCAGATATAATTGTTTGTCTCCAAAGATAGTGTTTCTCAAGCTTTAATGTGCATACAAATAACCCAGGAAACCTGTTGAAATGTCAGCTCCTGATTCAGAGATAGGGCTTGAGAATCTTTTTTAAATTATTACCATTAATTTTTTATTGAAGTAGATTTTTATACAATATTTTAATAGTTTCAGGTGGGCAAGATAGTGATTCAGTAATTATATACATTAAATGATTCTTTTTAATTTTTTAATTTTTTTATTAAGGTATTATTGATATACACTCTTATGAAGGTTTCACATGAAAAAACAATGTGGTTACTACATTTACCCATATTATCAAGTCCCCATCCAGACCCCAATTCAGTCATTGTCTACCAGTGCAGCAAGATGCCACAGATCCACTATTCGCCTTCTCTGTGCTACACAATTCTCCCCATGATCTCCCACACCACGTGTACTAAACATAATACCCCTCAATCTGCTTCTCCTTCCAACCCCACCTGCCTCCCACACCCCTCCTCTTTGGTAACCACTAGTTCCTTCTTAGAGTCTCTGAGTCTGCTGCTATTTTGTTCCTTCAGTTTTGCTTCATTATTATACTCCACAAATGAGGGAAGTCATCTGGAACTTGTCTCTCTCCGCCTGGCTAATTTCACTGAGCATAATGTCCTCCAGCACCATTCATGTTGTTGCAAATGGTAGGATTTGTTTTTTCTTAGGGCTGAATAGTATTCCATTGTGTATATGTACCACCTCTTCTTTATCCATTCATTTACTGATGGACACTTAGGTTGCTTCCATATCTTGTCTATTGTAAAAAGTGCTGCAATAAACATAGGGGTACATATGTCCTTTTGAGTCTGAGAAGTTGTATTCTTTGGGTAAATTCCAAGGAGTGGGATTCTCGGGTCAAATGGTATTTCTATTTTTAGTTTTTTGAGGACCTTTCATACTGCATTCCACAATGGTCGAACTAGCTTACATTCCCACCAGCAGTGGACGAGGGTTACCCTTTGTTCACATCCTCGCCAACATTTGTTATTCTTAGTCTTTTCAATGCTGGCCATCCTTACTGGTGTGAGGTGATATTTCATTGTGCTTTTAATTTGCATTTCCCTGATGATTAGTGATGTGAAGCATCTTTTCATGTGCTTGTTGGCCATCCGAATTTCTTCTTTGGAGAACTGTCTCTTCATATATCCTCTGCCCATTTGTTAATCAGGTTATTTGCTTTTTAGGTGTTGAGGTATGTGAGTTCTTTATATATTTTGGGCATTAACCCCTTGTGGGATACGTCATTTACAAATATAATCTCCCATACTGTAGGATAACTTTTTGTTCTGTTGATGATGTCCTTTGCCATACAGGAACTTTTTAGTTTGATGTAGTCCCATGAGTTCATTTTTGCTTTTTTGTTTCCCTTGCTCAAGGAGATGTGTTCAGGAAGAAGTTGCTCATGCTTATATTCAGGGGATTTTTGCCTATGTTGTCTTCTAAGAGTTTTATAGTTTCATGACTTACATTCAGGTCTTTGATCCATTTTGTGTTTACTTCTGTGAATGGGGTTAAACAATAATCCAGTTTCATTCTCTTGCATGTAGCTGTCCAGTTTTGCCAAAACCAGCTGTTGAAGAGGCTGTCATTTCCCCATTGTATGTCCATGGCTCCTTTATCATATATTACTTGATCAGATATGGTTGGGTTTATATCAGGGCTCTCTAGTCTGATCCATTGGTCTATGGATCTGTTCTTCTGCCAGTACCAAATTGTCTTGATTACTGTGGCTTTGTAGTAGAGCTTGAAGATAGGGAGCATAATCACCCCTGCTTTATTCTTCCTTCTCAGGATTGCTTTGTCTATTTGGGGTCTTTTGTGGTTCCATATGAACTTTAGAATGATTTTCTCTAGTTCGTTGAAGAATGATATTGGAATTTTGATAGGAATTGCATTGAATCTGTATTGCTTTAGGCAGGATGGCCATTTTGACAATATTAATTCTTCCTATCCATGAGCATGGATGGGTTTCCATTTATTGGTATCTTCTTTAATTTCTTTCATGAGTGCCTTGTAGTTTTCAGAGTATAGGTCTTTCACTTCCTTGGTTAGGTTTATTCCTAGGTATTTTATTCTTTTTGATGCAACTGTGAATGGAATTGTTTTCCTGATTTCTCTCTCTGCTAGTTCATTGTTAGTGTATAGGAATACCACAGATTTCTGTGTATTAATTTTGTATCTTGCAACTTTGATGAATTCAGATATTATTTCTAATAGTTTTGGAATGGATTCTTTAGGGTTTTTTTATGTACAATATCATGTCATCTGCAAATGGACAGTTTAACTACTTCCTTGCCATCTGGATGCCTTTTATTTCTTTGTGTTGTCTAATTGCTATAGCTAGGACTTCCAGTACTATGTTGAATAGAAGTGGAGAGAGTAGGCATCCTTGTCTTGTTCTCAATCTTAAATGAAAAGTTTTCAGCTTCTCGCTGTTAAGTGTAATGTTGGCTGTGGGTTTGTCATATATGCCCTTCCTTATGTTGAAGTACTTGCCCTCTATATCCATTTTGTTCAAAGTTTTCATCATGAATGGATGTTGAATTTTGTCAAATGCTTTTTTAGCATCTATGGAGATGATCATGTGGTTTTTGTGCTTCTTTTTGTTGATGTGGTGGATGATGTTGATGGATTTTTAAATGTTGTATCATCCTTATATCCCTGGTATAAAGCCCACTTCATCATGATGTATGATCCTCTTGATGTATTTTTTATTTCAGTTTGCTTATATTTTGTTGAGTATTTTTGCATCTATGTCCATCAGGGATATTGATCTATAATTTTCTTTTTTTGTGGTGTCTTTGCCTGGCTTTGGTATTAGAGTGATGCTGGCCTCATAGAATGAGTTTGGAAGTATTCCCTCTTCTTCTTCTACTCTTTGGAAAACTTTAAGGAGGATGAGTATTAGGTCTTCACTAAATGTTTGATAAAATTCAGCGGCGAAGCCATCTGGTTCAGGGATTTTGTTCTTAGGTAGGTTTTTGATTACCAGTTCAATATCGTTGCTGGTAATTGGTCTGTTCAGATTTTCTGTTTCTTTCTGGGTCAGCCTTAGAAGGTTGCATTTTTCTAGAAAGATGTTCATTTCTTCTAGGTTATCAGTTTGTTAGCATATAATTTTTCATAGTGTTCTCTAATAATTCTTTGTATTTCTGTGGTGTCCATAGTGATTTTTCCTTTCCGATTTCAGACTCTGTTTATGTGAGTAGACTCTCTTTTTTTCTTGATAAGTCTGGCTAAGGGTTTATCTATTTTGTTTATTTTCTCAAAGAACCAGCTCTTGCTTTCATTGTTTCTTTCTATTGTTTTATTCTTCTCAATTTTATTTATTTCTGCTCTAATCTTTATTATGTCCCTCCTTCTACTGACTTTGGGCCTCAATTGTTCTTCTTTTTCTACTTTCGTTAATTGTGAGTCTAGACTACTCATATGGGATTGTTCTTCTTTCCTGACGTAGGCCTGTATTGCAATATACTTTCCTCTCAGCACAGCCTTCGCTGTCTCCCACAGATTATGCGGTATTGAATTATTGTTGTCGTTTGTCTCCATATATTGCTTGATCTCTGTTTTTATTTGGTGATTGATCTATTGGTTATTTAGGAGCATGTTGTGAAGCCTCCATGTGTTTGGGATTTTTCATTTTCTTTACATAATTTATTTCTAGTTTCATACCTTTGTGGTCTGAGAAACTGGTTGGTACAATTTCAATCTTCTTAAATTTACCTAGGCTCTTTTTTGTGGCCTAGTATGTGATTTATTGTTGAAAATGTTCCATGTGCACTTGAGAAGAATGTGTATTCTGCTGCTTTTGGGTGTAGAGTTCTGTAGATGTCTGTTAGGTCCATCTGTTCTAAGGTGTTGTTCAGTGCCTCTGTGTCCTTACTTATTTTCTGTCTGTTTGATCTGTCTGTCAGAGTTACTGGAGTGTTGAAGTCTCCTAGAATGAATGCATTGCATTCTATTTCCCCTTTTAATTCTGTTTGTATTTTTTTCACATATGTAGGTGCTCCTGTGCGGGGCACATAGATATTTATAATGGTTATATCTTCTTATTGGATTGACCCTTTTATCATTATGTGATATCCTTCTTTGTCTCTTGTGATTTTCTTTGGTTTGAAGTTTATTTTGTCTGATATAAGTACTGCAACTCCTGCTTTTTTCTCCCTTATTAGTTGCATGAAATATCTTTTTCCATCCCTTCACTTTTAGTCTGTATATATCTTTGGGTGTAATGTGAGTCTCTTGTAGGCAGCATATAGATGGGTCTTGTGTTTTTATCCATTCAGTGACTATATATCTCTTGATTGGTGCATTCAGATCATTTACATTTAGGGTGATTATCAATAGCTATGTACTTATTGCCATTGCAGGCTTTAGATTTGTGGTTACCAAAGGTTCAAGGTTAACTTCTTTACTATCTAAGAGTCTAACTTAACTCACTTAATATGCTATTACAAACACAATCTAAAGGTTATTTTCTTTTTCTCATCCTTTTTCTTCCTTCTCCATTCTTTATATATTAGGTATCATATTCTGTATTGTTTGTCTATCCCTTGATTGACTTTGGGGGTAGTTAATTTAATTTTGCATTTGCTGAGTAATTAGCTGTCCTACTTTCTTTACTGTGGTTTTATTACTTCAGGTGACAGCTATAAAACCTTAGGAACACTTCCATCTATGGAATTCCCTCCAAAATACACTGTAGAAATGGTTTGTGGGAGTCAAATTCTCTCAGTTTTTTACTTATCTGGAAATTATTTAATCCCTCTTTAAAATTTAAATGATTTTCTTGCTGGATAAAGTAGGATCTTGGTTTGAGGCCCTTCTGCTTCATTGCATTAAATACATCATGCCACTCACTTCTGGCCTGTAAGGTTTCTTCTGAGAAGTCTGGTGATAGCCTGATGGGCTTTCCTTTGTATGTGATCTTATTTCTCTTTCTGGCTGCTTTTAGTAGTCTGTCTTTATGCTTGGTCTTTGTCATTTTAATTGCTATATGTCTTGGTGTTGTCTTCCTTGGGTCCCTTGTATTGGGAAATCTGTGTGTCTCCATGGCCTGAGAGACTATCTCCTTCCCCACATTGGGGAAGTTTTCAGCAATTAGCTCCTCAAAGACACTTTCTACCCTTTTTCTCTCTTCTTCTTCTGGTATCCCTATAATGCGAATATTGGCCCGTTTGGATTGGTCACACAGTTCTCTCAGTATTCTTTCATTCTTAGAGATCCTTTTTTCTCTCTGCGCCTCAGCGTCTTTGTATTCCTCTTCTCTAGTTAGTATTTCGCTTATTGTCTCCTCCACCATATCTAGTCTGCTTTTAATACCCTCCATTGTGCTCTTCAGTGATTAGATCTCCAACTGGAATTCATTCCTGAGTTCTTGAATATCTTTCCATACCTCCATGAGCATGTTAATTATTTCTTCTTTGAATTCTCTTTCAGGAAGATTCATGAGTTCAATGTCATCTTTCTCAGGAGTTGTATTAATAATTTAACATTGAACCAGGTTTCTTTGGTGTTTCATATTTGTATATGGCACCCTCTAGTTTCCAGAAGCTCTACTCTCTGAAGATGCTCAGAACCTGAAACAATGTCAGGAGTTTTGGGGGAGTGGTATTGGTGCCTGGGGGGAGGAAAGAGCTGTTTCCTGCTTCCCGACTGCTATGCCTGTCTCCACTGCCTGAACCAGTGGGCTGATCATACAGGTATAACCCTCTATGCATTGCATTTGTAGTTGCTGTAGACAGATCTTCCCTCTTGCTGGCCTAATGCCAGGGTAGGTTTTGCCGGTTTGCAAGCCAGGTGGGGCTTGCCGGGGAAAAGACAAAGTAGGCTGTGTATCATGGAGCAGGTCCTTCGAGCTGTGTAACCATCCAGGGAGCTGGAGCACCTGAAAATTGTGAAAGCTCCCAACATGCTGGGCAGAGTGCACCCAGACAATTTTGTCTACCTGTCCTTTCTCCTGGGCAGTAAGCTCTGTGCAATCCTTGCCCCTTTTACAACCCTCTTGCTAAGAGCTACCTTGTTAGGAATTCTCTCAGACTGCTGCCTTTCTTTTGTCCCAGATCAGCCTGATATGGATCACTGCTTTCTACAAGTGGCTGGAATCTCAGTCTCTCCAGGAATTCTGTCTGTCTTAGCTTTCCACTCCCCTAATCATGAGAGTATCATGAAAACACCATGAAATGCAGGTTTGTGCTCCCAGAGCACATCCTGGAGTTAGGTATTCAGCAGTCCCAGGCCTCCACACCCTCCCTGGTCTGTTTCTCTTCTACCCACCAGTGGAGGAAGGGCTTGGGTCCCACCAGGCCACAGCCTTGGTACATTGTCCAGTTCCATGAGGCCTGTTCTTTTCCCCAGGTGTATGCAGTCTGGTGAATCCCTCTTTCCTGTTGCTCTTTCAGGATTAATTGTATTAATGCTATTTTCATATTATATGCTGTTTTAGGAGAAAGCCTCTCTCTCACCTCTCATGTCGCCATCTTTAATCCTACATTAAATGATTCTTGCTTCTCAAAAAAATACTGTAATGTTATGAATACTGCTGATCTGTGGACCACACTTTTATACTATCACCTTTCTTTACTAACCAAGACTCTATAAGAGCATTTTATCTTGTCAAGTTCTCTTTAAGTGTGTTGTTCAAGACAGAATTTGGTATTCCAGGCAGTGTCTCATCAATAAAAACTCTAATATCATTTATTCTGGTATCTACATTCTCAGTTAAAGTGCAGTTTTGTGAATATTGACTCACAGTCTATTTTCCAACAAAAGTTCTGAACCATTTTCACATGTTAAGCCATATATATGCTTTCTGTACTGATATACTTGGAATTGTCATTTTTGACCCAAGTTGTAGCCTTACATTTACACCTGCTAAAATTAACCATGTAGTTCTTTATTTTCCTTTTATCTATCTATCTATCTATCTATCTATCTATCTATCTATCTATCTATCTATCTATCTATATCTATCTATTTATTTATTTTTGGTATCATTACTAAACACTTACACGAACAACACTGGGGTTGCTAGATTCCCCTCATTATCAAGTTTCCACCACATACCCCATTACAGTCACTGTCCATCCGTGTAGTAAGATGCTATAGAATCACTACTTGTCTTCTCTGTGCTATACAGTCTTCCTCGTGGCACACCCCCACCCCCACATTATGTGTATTAATGTCCCTTTTCCTCCTTATCCCACCCTTCCCACCAATCCTCCCCAGTCCCTTTTCCTTTGGCAACTGTTAGTCCATTCTTGGGTTCTGTGAGCCTGCTGCTGTTTTGTTCCTTCAGTTTTTGCTTGTTCTTATACTCCACAGGAGAGTGAAGTCATTTGATACTTGTCTTTCTCTGCCTGGCTCATTTCATTGAGCATAATACCCTCTAGCTCCCTCTATGTTGTTGAAAACGGTAGGATTCGTTTTCTTCTTATGGCTGAAAAATATTCCATTATGTATATGTACCACATCTTCTTTATCCATTCATCTACTGATGGACACTTTGGTTGTTTCCATTTCTTGGCTATTGTATATAGTGCTTCAATAAACATATGGGTGCATATGTTTTTTGAACTGGGTTCCTGCATTCTTAAGGTAAATTCCTAGGAGTGGAATTCCTGGATCAAATGGTATTTTTATTTTTAGTTTCTGAGGAACTTCCATATTGCTTTCCACAATGGTTGAACTGGCTTACATTCCCACCAGCAGTGTAGGAGGGTTCCCCTTTCTCCACATCCTTGCCAACATTTGTTGTTGTTTGTCTTTTGGATGGTGGCCATCCTACCTGGTCTGAGGTGATATCTCATTGAGCTTTTAATTTGCATTTCTCTGATGATTAGCAATTTGGGTTGGAGCATCTTTTCATGTGCCAGTTGGCCATCTGAATTTCTTCTTTGGAGAAGTGTCTGTTCATATCCTCTGCCCATTTTTTAATTGGCTTATTTGCTTTTTGTTTGTTTAGGTGCATGAACTCTTTGTATATTTTGGATGACAACCTCTTATCAGATTTGTCATTTATGAATATATTCTCCCATACTGTAGGATGCCTTTTTGTTCTACTGATGGTGTCCTTTGCTGTACAGAAGCTTTTTAGTTTGATATAGTATCACTTGTTCATTTTTGCTTCCCTTGCCTGTGCAGAAATGTTCATGAATAAGTTGCTCATGTTTATGTTCAAGAGAGTTTTGCCTATATTTTCTTCTAAGAGTTTTATGGTTTCATGACTTACATTCAGGTCTTTGATCCATTTTGAGTTTACTTTTGTGTATGGGGTTAGACAGTAATCCAGTTTCATTCTCTTACATGTAGCTGTTCAGTTTTGCCAACACCAGCTGTTGAAGAAACTGTCAATTCCCCATTGTATATCCATGGCTGCTTTATCATATATTAATTGACCACATATGCTTGGGTTAATATCTGGATTGTCTATTCTGTTCCATTGGTCTATGCGTTTGTTCTTGTGCCAGTACCAAATTGTCCTGATTACTGTGGCTTTGTAGTAAAGCTTGAAATTGGGAAGCAAGATACCCCTGCTTTATTATTCCTTCTCAAGATTGCTTTAGCGGTTCAGGGTCTTTTGTGGTTCCATATGAATTTTAGAACTATTTGTTCCAGTTCATTGAAGAATGCTGTTAGTATTTTGTTAGGGATTGCACTGAATCTGTACATTGCTTTAGGCAGGATGGCCATTTTTAACAATATTAATTCTTCCTACCCAATAGCATGGGATGAATTTCCACTTATTAGTATCCTCTTTAATTTCTCTTAGGAGTGTCTTGTAATTTTGAGGGTATAGTTCTTTCACTTTCTTGGTTAGGTTTATTCCTAGGTATTTTATTCTTTTTGATGCAATTGTGAATGGAATTGTTTTCCTGATTTCTCTTTCTGCTAGTTCATCTTTAGTGTATAGTAGAGCAACAGATTTCTGTGCATTAACTTTTTATCCTGTAACTTTTCTGAATTCAGATATTAGATCTAATAGTTTTGGAGAGGAGTCTTTAGGGCTTTTTATGTACAATATCATGTCATCTGCAAACAGGTTCAGTTTAACTTCTTCCTTACAAATTTGGATGCCTTTTATTTCTTTGTGTTGTCTGATTGCCATGGCGAGGACCTCCATTACTATGTTGAATAAAAGCAGGGAGAGTGGGCATCCTTGTCTTGTTCCCCATCTTAGAGGAAAAGCTTTCAGCTTCTCACTGTTAAGTATGATGTTGGCTGTGGGTTTGTCATATATGCCCTTTCTTATGTTGAGTTACTTGCCCTCTATACCCATTTGGTTCAGAGTTTTCATCATGAATGGATGTTGAATTCTGTTCAATGCTTTTTCAGCATCTATGGAGATGATCATATGGTTTTTGTGCTTCTTTTTGTTGATGTGGTGGATAATGTTGATGGATTTTCAAATGTTGTACCATCCTTGCATCCCTGTGATGAATCCCACTTCATCATGGTGTATGATCCTCTTGATGTATTTTTGAATTCAGTTTGATAATATTTTGTTGAGTATTTTTGCATCTGTGTTCATCAGGGATATTGTTGTGTAGTTTTCTTTTTTTGTAGTGTCTCTGCTTGGTTTTGGTATTAGAGTGATGCTGGCTTCATAGAATGAGTTTGGAAGTATTCCTTCCTCTTCTATTTTTTGGAAAACTTTAAGAAGAGTGGGTATTATGTCTTCTCTAAATGTTTGTTATAATTCAGTGGTGAATCCATCTTGTCCGGGGGTTTTGTTCTTGGGTAATTTTTGATTGCCAATTCAATTTTATTGCTGGTAATTGGTCTGTTTACATTTTCTGTTTCTTCCTGTGTCAGTCTTGGAAGGTTGTATTTTTCTAGAAAGTTGTCCATATCTTCTAGGTTGTCCAGTTTGTTAGCAATAGATTTTCATAGTATTCTCTAATAATTCTTTGTATTTCTGTGGTGTCTGTCATGATTTTTCCTTTCTCATTTCTGATTCTCTTTATGTGTGTAGATTCTCTCTTTTTATTAATAAGTCTGGCTAGGGGTTTATCTATTTTGTCTATTTTCTCAAAGAACCAGCTCTTGGTTTCATTAATTTTTTCTATTGTTTTCTTCTTCTCAATTTTATTTATTTCTTTTCTCATCTTTATTATGTCCCTCCTTCTGCTGAGTTTGAGATTCATTTGTTCTTCTTTTTCCAGTTTCAATGATTGTGAATTTAGACTCTTCACTTGGATTGTTCTTCCTTCTTTAAAAAGGCCTGGATTGCTATATGTTTCCCTCTTAGAACTGCCTTCCCTGTGTTCTACAGAAGTTGAGGCATTGTGCTGTTGTTTTTATTTGTCTCCATATATTGCTTGATCTTTGTTTTAATTTGGTCATTGATTCATTGATTATTTAGGAGCATGTCATTAAGCCTCCATGTGTTTGTGTGTCTTTTTGTTTTCTGTGTACAATTTATTTCTAGATTTATACCCTGTTATCTGAGAAGATAGTTGGTACAATTTCATTCTTTTTGAATTTACTGAGGCTCCTTTTGTGGCCTAGTTCTGTAAAATGTTCCGTGTGCTCTTGAAATAGAATATGTATCCTGCTTCTTTTGGGTAGAGAGTTCTGTAGATGTCTGTTAGGTCCATCTGTTCTAATGAGTTGTTCAATGCCTCTGTCTCCTTACTTATTTTCTGTCTGGTTGATCTGTCCTTTAGAGTGTAGTGTTGAAGTCTCCCAGAATGAATGCATTGCATTCTATTTCCCCTTTTAATTCTGTTTGTATTTGTTTTACATATATAGGTTCTCCTGTGTTGGATGCTTAGATAGCTATAATGGTTATATCCTCTTGTTGGATTGACCCCTTTATCATTATGTAATGTCCTTCTGTGTCTCTTGTAACTTTCTTTGTTTTGAAGTCCATTTTTCTGATTCAAGTACTATAACACATGCTTTTTTCTCCCTATTAGTTGCATGCAATATCTTTTTCCATCACTTCACTTTTAGTCTATCTATGTTTTGTGTTTGAAGTGAGTCTCTTGTAGGCAGCATATAGATGGGTCTTGTTTTTGTATCCATTCAGTGACTATGTCTTTTGATTGATGCATTCAGACCATTTATCTTTAGGGTGATTATTGATAGGTGTGTAATTATTGCCATTGCAGGCTTTAGATTCATGATTACCAAAGGTTCAAGGGTAACTTCCTTACTATCTAAGAGTCTAACTTAACTCACTTAGTATGCTATTACAAACACAATCTAAAGGTGCTTTTTTCCCCCTTCCTTTTCTTCCTCCTCCATTATTTAAATATTAGGTATCACATTCTGTACTCTTTGTCTATACCTCTTTATTACCTCTGGTGACAGATAATTAACCTTAGGAACACTTCTGTCCATAGCTGTCCCTCCAAAATACACTGTAGAGATGGTTTGTGGGACGTAAATTATCTCATCTTTTGATTATCTGGAAATTGTTTAATCCCTCCTTTAAATTTAAAAGATAACCTTGCCAGTGAAGTATTATTGATTCAAGGCCCTTCTGCTTCATTGTGTTAAATACATCATGCCACTCACTTCTGGCCTGTAAGGTTTCTGCTGAGAAGTCTGATGTTAGCCTGGTGGGTTTTCCTTGGTATGTGATCTTATTTCTCTCTCTGGCTGCTCTTAATAGTCTGTCCCTATCCTTGATCTTTGCTATTTTAATTATTGTATGTCTTGGTGTTGTCCTCCTTGAGTCCCTTGTGTTGGGAGATCTATGTGTCTACATGGCCTGAGAGACTATCTCCTTCCCCACATTGGGGAAGTTTTCAGCAATTACTTCCTCAAAGACACTTTCTATTCCTTTTTCTCTCTCTTCTTCTTATGGTACCCCTATAATACAAATATTGTTCTGTTTGGATTGGTCACACATTTCTCTCAATATTCTTTCATTCTTAGATATTCTTTTATATCTCTGTGCCTCAGCTTCTTTGTGTTCCTCTTCCCTAATTTGTATTTCATTTCTTGTCTCCTCCACTGTATCTAATATGCTTTAACATTGTGTTCTTCAACAATTGAATCTCCATCCTAAATTTGTTCCTGAGTTCTTGAATATTTTTCTGTACCTCCATGAGCATGTTAATGATTTTTATTTTGAAATATCTTTCAGGAAGATCCATGAGATTGATATCATTTGAATCTTTCTCAGGTGATTCATAATTTTGCTTTGAACCAGGTTCCTTTGATGTTTCATAATTTGTCTGTGGTGCCCTCTAGTGTCCAGAAGCTCTACTCTATGGAGCTGCTCAGCCCCTGGAGCAATGTCGGGGTCACAGGGAAGTGTTGGTGCTAGGGGGGAGGAAAGTGCAGTTTCCTCCTTTCCGGATGCTATGCCTGTCTCCACTGCCAGAACCAGTGGTCCAAATACACAGGTGTAAGCCTCTATGCTTTGTGTTTGTAGCTGCCATAGGCTGGGCTTCCTTCTGGCTGGCCTGATGCCATGGCAGGGGTTGCTGGTTTGCGAGCCTGGTACAGGCTAGCTGGGGGGAAGACACAGCAGCCTGCAAATCTTAGTTGGGGGCCTTGGAGCTGTGTAGCCAACCAGGGGTATGGAATGCCTGAAGATGGTTTAAGCTCCCAACCTGCTGGACAGAGTGCACCTGGACAATTTTGTCTGCATGTCCTTTCTCCTGAGTAGTAAGCTCTGTGCAATCCTTGCCCCTTTAACAGCCCTCTCACTTTTAGGAAGTCTCTTAGACTGCCCACCCATATCTGCCAGATATGAATACCTGTTTTCCACAAGCAGCTAAAATCTCCATCTCTCCAGGTATTATTTAGCTTTCCAACCACACTAAATCACCAGGGCACCATGCAATATAGGTTCATGCTCCTGGGGCAGGTCTCCAGTGCTAGGTGTTCAGCAGTTCCAGGCCTCCACTCCCTCCCTGCTCTGTTTCTCTTCTTCCCGCTGGTGACCTGGGGTGGGGGAAGGGCTTGGACCCTGCCAGGTCACAGCTTTGGTATGTTATACTGTTCTGTGAGGTCTGCTCTTTTCTCCTGGTGTATACAGTCTGGTGCAGCCTTCTTTCCTGTTGCTCTTTCAGGATTAGTTGTATTAAATTATATTTTCATATTGTATGTAGTTTTAGGAAGAGGTCTCTATCTCATCTCTCACGCAGTCATCTTTAATCCCCTTATATCAACCATTTAGTTTTTGTTTATTATTCTAACACAATTAAAATCCTACAGAAATTCCTGTTTTGCTTGCCCATATACTTGTTTTTCTTTCCAGTGTATGTCTCAGCTACTTTGATGAGCATAACTTCTGCAACATTTGTCAAACCTAGAAATATATACTGCCTAGAACATGGTGCAGGGTTGAGATCTTTGGTGGGCCTGCAAAGTGTCTTCAGTACTACAATAGAAATTCATCATCATTATCTTTTAGGTGGAGTTATTTTGTTACCTACTGAGCTACCTATTATCCTTGCATTCAATTTAAATTATTTTATTTTTCCCAGAAGCCTTTGCATTTCCTTTGCCATTATAACATGTCATACTATCTATCTTGAGAACTGTGTTTATTTCTCAGAAGCATATTTTAAGGGAGGGACTGACAAAGAGCATTCAGAGTGAAGGGACCACAGTGGTAGGTGCTGTGAAATAAAGTAATGATAGTATCTTCACATATGGTTTGGAGATTCTCGCTTACCTGTATTGTAAGTATGCTCAAAATGCATAAAGAATTAACCAAGTGTTAACTGTTCATTTGAAACAATCATATGACAGCACAAATGTTATCTTTACTTTCATTTTGCCTTTTTAGCATCATTGTCTAAAGGTGCTATATTATATGAAGGTCCCACTGGGTGGCCCAAGAGCCTGTCTCAATCCTTTGTTACGCAAAGAAATCTCTTTTGAAGTGCCTGTCCTTATCCTGGTAATTTCCTCATTTTGTTTGTGGACTACTCTATTTCTACCAGATCATCATATGTCAATGTTATAAATTTGATTTGAGCAGTTCTCCATTATTATGATTACCAACTTCCAATCTCTACTGAAGATTTCAGTTTAACTTTTTAATGAATTTACTTATAATCAGCAAGAGACTGGCCCAAATGTTTGGCAGAAACAGACCCTAGTCTTAAATGGAGAAGATTATTTTGAGAGCAGATTAATTATAGATGTTATTTGTAAGTATTTTTATGCTAGGATAACTTGTGCTTTCTTACACAATTCCTTTATTTAAAACTGAGGACCTGATTAATGGATAATAGGATAATGACTACTAACCCTCACTAACCTTCCACAGAAGTATGCAAGTGTAACATCATGTTAGAAAAGGACCTGAAAATTTTTCTCACTGTACCTCAGTAATATTTGGGTCATTGATTACTATTACTCAGAACATAATAAAACTCAAAGGTTTTAGCAGTAGCAGAGCCTAGTTTGAGGACAATAACTTACTTCTTAAAGCAGTGTGCGGCGGTGAGCAACCAAGTATCACTGATCAAGGTGGCCCCACACTGGTGTATGTTGTTACGCTGCAGGGAAGCTTGCCAAGGCCAGGCACCCTTGGCCGCAATGCTGCCAGACATTATTCTGTTGACTATTAATGGAACAACTCGTTTACCACAACCTGAAAGAGATGAGATCATTAAGTTATAAGAAATGTCTCTATAATTTTTTATTCAGAGGGCCTAATAAGGTAATGCAATGTAAAGGTTGATTCTATCATTATATAAACCTGTATAATATTAATATCTATCCTCTGTAATTCCTGATAATGATGTTTTGGTCAACCCCTACATTTATAGAGGAGGATGTGGATTACCTACTGAAGCTGCAAAGGGTTGACATACCACAAGGTGTTTGTCCTAAGGACTTGTGGTGTCAGTTATCTAGATGTCCTGGGAGTTCCTATTGAGATTATTATTTCCCAGTTTTAGGTGATTCAGCAGTGTTACTTTGAAGTGAAGTTCTCAACAGAAGAGCTGGGCAGACAAGAAATTTACCCATTTCTTGGAATTCCTTTTCCCATATATTTTCTGAGTGACTAGTTCCTAAGGTGTGCATGGGTTAATGTAGCATGACTGGTTTCCCACTCTTCAGGATGGAACCCTCCATGTTTTCACATAAATATCTAATTTCATTATTGGTGGGAATGAGTATGTACTCTATTATGTGCATCAGAGATCAGAGAATACTTTGCTGTTTAGTATTCCTGCTAAGAATTAAGCCTGTTCAGAGCATGGTTTTAACAAAAGAATATATGGAACATTCAGTTCTTGTCCCAATGAATTAGGTATCCAAAAAGAAAACTCATTTTGCTGATCACACTCCAGCTGTGGCAGTCATTTCAGAAATCTCCATCACTCTGCCATTACCATTCTTCTCATCCAGAGGGCTATAAATCTTCCCAGATCATCTCCCTGCCTCCAGTCTTGCTCCTCTAACCCATTCTTTACACTGAAAACTGAGTGATCTTTCTGATATGTATAAAACCTTTCAGTGACTTCTCATCATCGTCTTAAAAATGAGGGGTTTCAGTGTCATTCTAGTCCTTGGTCGCTGTCAGTCACACCCCTTTCTCATACCTCCCAACCACCATTCTATTTCAGCCACAATGACATTTTTCAGTTACAAAAAGTGACCATATTTTTGCTCTTCTGATGATATTTTTATATACTACTCCCCTTGCCCAGGACCCTCTTCCCATGTGTCACTCAATGAATGGCCTGTCCTTTCCCCTGTCTCAGGGATCATTTTCTGAATCCACAAGATCAGGTTAGCTGACTCTGTGATTGACTCTCATAGCACGATGCACTGTCTCCGTCACTGCAGTTACCACACCATTTTAACGTTTCCTGACTTCTTTATTTTTTACTCTACCTTCAAACTTCTTATTTTAGAGGAGGGATTGTATCTTGTTAACAATGCTATTCACTTTCTGGCACTTGATAGATACCTTCTGGCACATGATTGATGTTACAAATATGTCTATTGAATAAATGAATAAAAATTTTTAGTGTGTTTATAAGACACAGAGGTAAATGCATAGATACCTTTGGTCAAATGTTTCACAACTTTTATGAAAATCTTTCAAAATTTAGGCCATGGTGAGTGAGTGAGTGGACAGTGTGTTAACTATGAAGATGAGTGTATTAAGCACATTTTTTAGGTCAGTCACAGATAATAGGGTCTATCTCCTCTCCATTTACCACTTTCTCATTATTTTACTTCCCAACAGAAAGAACATTTCATAACATTTAAAAAAGTTAGAAAAGCAAGGCCATTTATTCAAAATCAGAAATATATAATTTCTTCAAATTGCCCCCAAATTTCTACCATGTAAGATGTTTTTCATGAAAATGCTGAAAAGATTGGTTTCAGAATTTAAAAAAGCATTTCTATTTATTTCCCAATTGTTATTCTATCCCCAGAAAATGTGGGCCATGGGTGAGAAATTATAATCAGAAAGAGATTGTTCTTTCTGATGTGGCAATTGAACTTGTTTTATAAGCTAACTAAACTTACATGCTTGGACAGTTAGCTTCCTTGTTGATGAGCTCATTTCTGAAAAACAAAATAGAATAAAGAATGATAATCTGATATACTCCTGGTTGGTCACAATGACCAGAAATTATCAAAAGATATTGATCATATATGGATTCTAGATAGTTGAGCATATAGATCAGTCAGGTGAATGGCTACCTGATATAACAGGATAAGTGTACAAATTTGTAGAGTTATTTGCAACCTCTGAATAGGTAAATAATAACTCAGGCAGTGTGTGATGAAGGCATGAATAGTGGATGATCAAGACACACAAATAGTTTGTATTAATATAGAACAGTAAAGCCTCTTTGGATTTCACTTCAGAAGATATAGTGGGAAAGAGGGAGCAAGTAAATGGGATCTGCAGGCTCAAACCCAGCCCCAACCAGAACACGTCTGCTTTCATCTCTTCTGCTTATTTAAGGTTTCACATAAGCCTTTCTTTGGTCAAAGGGTTTAAGAATGGAAAAAGCTTTGAAAACTCCCAAATAAACTATATTTAACATATGTCTAAAATATAGTTTGTACATTACCAAAATGATTTTTTTCTGAAGAATAAGCTATTGTGTATTTTTATCCAATATCTGCTGAATATTGGTAAAGACCAATTATTGGACAGAATCTAAGACTGAATTCTGTCAATTTCCAACAAAGTCAGGAATCTGATAGAGGAAACAAACACTTAAACTTATGTTGGTGGAAGGTTGTGTGAAAACTGTGATGTTTTTCAAAATAAAAATGTCCTACTGAGCAGAATGAGGATAAACTGTTTTACTTATTTCTAGTGCCATGTTCTCAGACTCATATTCTCTGCATCTAACTTCCCATTGTGCAAAATAGGAATGTTCCTTTCTACTCACCTTCTTTAAATGCTACTTGGGAAACTAATTAGTGATAATGAGCTCTGCAAAGTGGGAGTTTTGAAAATATCCAATTCAAGCATACCCTTAAATGCATGCCCAAATTATTTTATGGTGAAGAATCAATTGCACACAGACTCTCAGTGTTTACCCTAAGGAAGGAATGCAATTTTCCATCAAGTGTAGTTTTAAAGTAATAAATTTCCTGTTTCACTTTTCAGAAACTAATTTGATGTGTACCGTATTAATAATGCATTAAGATGGACAATATTATATGTTAAAAATCTTCAGTTAAAACTTCTTCAGTTTAGTTTGAGCAAGATGCAAATCATCCCTTTCCAGAAATGATACTGAGTTAAGCAAAATGGTTATAGTTGGATTTTTAAGGATTCCATTTTTAGGGGGTAAACTACCTATACACAAGTAACTAGCTCTTGAAGATCAAATATTTTTGTAATTTTGATAAAATATTTTTGTCTTTTATGTCTAGGAGTGAAAAGAAACATTAACATCTTAGTCTTGAAAATGACCCTCTACCACACTTCTGAGTTAGGAATCATTTAGTATTCAGGGCTCTGCATGCTGCATATTATGAGATGGAGCTACACCAGCTAAATTCAGGTAGTGTGCTGCTCTTCCACACTCACGGTGTTTGCAATGCAAATAAGTTAATTTTAGCTTTGCTTTGATGCATTGAATTAAATGAGAGACCCCCATTTTATAATTATTTGTCAAACAAAACACAGATTCTTGATAAATTACGGATAACTCTTAGGCCGCAGAGTTATTTCTAGACTTGGTCTAGTATTTTGGCCATTTTCCATTCATTGAGAGTCCCCACAGTTAAAACTCCACATTCCTGGAGAGCAATGTTTTTGCCAATGAGAATTGCCTTAAAGATTCTTTTCACAAATAATGGAGCTTTCTTAAGTACTAGTAAAAACTGTTCATTTTACATTTGGAAATTTGGAAACCTTCAAAGTTCTAGCTTTGTCTATTTCCAGTCACTCACTCACATTGATACCTTCATGTTTCCAAAGCCCATGCACAATTTATTTGCTTTCTAAGTCATAATAGCCTCTATGTTCCATATTATATTTTCTGTCTTGTATATTTTCATTGTATTTCTATGATTTCAGGAAGAAGAAACATCATTATTGCAATTTTACAGATGAGGCAAAGGCATGGGCCAATTACTTGAGTGGTCCTTCAGTGACTCAGTGGATTTAGAATTAGGTAATTCTCAAATCAGGTACTCCATCAGCACATCCTATCTCTTAATCTACTGCAGCCATTGAAATAAGCCGCACCTCACAAAGAGACTGTAAGAAACAAAAAGGCCAGGCAGCTGGTGATCATTTCATGCTTCGTTTCTTGTTTCAGATAGATCGGGCTTTTAAATTTCTGACAAATTAACTAGTTATTGGAAATTACATAGAACACATCATGTAACTTATCAGATTTGTCACAATTTTGCAACCTTGATTCATTTGTTTGCCCATTTAACAAAGAAGGAGGATTAAATCCTTGACAGGTTCTTCCCTCCCGGGTTGGGAGAGGTCCCAGCTTTACTCCCTGAGTAGCTAGCCGACTCTTTGTCACATCAGCAAACTCCTGCCCATCCCATTCCCTCAGATTTTCACTTCCTGGTAAGGTTTCCTCTTGAAAAGTCAGTCAGACCCTTACAAGGGCAGGGCATCATGTTTCACGTCTGGTATTAATCACTTCTCTTCTGTTGACTTTCTTAAGCCTGGTGTCCATTGGAATTTGTAGGGGAAATCAGCACTTGTCTGCAGGAAGTAGATGCCTGTGGAAACAGCTTGATGTACAAAGGCAAAGATGTTTCTGTCTAGCTGGATTCCTCTAGCCTTTAATATGCTAACATAAAGGATGAATTTCCAAGAGATGAATATCATAGACAGAATTTCCAAAATGTGTTTGACCACAGAACCCTTTTTTCATAGAGCCTCTCAAGAAATTAGAGATCTAGATTTGAATTTTAGCACATTCTAATTATTAGAGTCCTTAACTTGCTTGTCCTTCTTCACATCTATGACAGTGGATTTCTCTACTTTAAGGAATATAGAAATTAGATGGTGCATATAAAGGGCACAGGGAAGGGCCTCAGTAAAGGTTGATTTTTTTTTAGAGAAGTGACACTGATATAATGGTTCCAGTGATTTTTTTTTCTAGTTTGGTGACTTTGAAAGCATTATTTATAAGATGGCTTTAGTGGCTCCAAAGCTGGTTTACTATTCTCCCAAATGCCCATAGGCAAAAAGTTAACAAAAACATCATAATTTCATTATATACAGAAACTATCCATATTTTAAAAGGCAACAAATGAGTTTATGTGTGAGGATGGTCCCACCCAGGAGCTGTTGCTAAACACTTGGTATTTTTCAGTTCCTTAGTCATGGAGGCAGTGGCTGGGTCAGATCACCTCGCTCTTAGTGGTAAAGGTTTGTTTTTATTTTGGGATGAGCGCAATTACTACAGGAAACTACTTGACTACTAACGTCAGACAGGCTTTCATCAGAGAATAACAAAACCTTGAAATGTCATTCTTTTAAGTTGAAATTTTTTTCCATTTGAATTACAGCTATTATTACGAATGGAAATAATGGTAAGTAAGTTTAAGATTAGGCATAAAATGGACCTAGTAGAGAAGCTCACATCACATAGAAAGTACCTACTTACCATTAACTTGTACTGACGAGGCATTTTTTGACAAGGCTCTTGTGTTCCTTGTCTTCTGATTTAAGATGCTATGGATTTTCTTCTTTGTTCCTTCTCTTTGCTCAGAAGAAGGGATCTGGAACACCATAACCATATCTGCTTTCACACCATCTTCCTCTGGGCTATGACACACAGAAGAAAGGAGTTTATTCAGAGAATACCTCTTTTGTGTATCTTCACCTGAATCGTGCCTCAATTGTTGAATGTGTAAGGGCTAATCCTCTCACACTGATGCTCACCTATCACTCTCTGACCCGAGATAATTTCATAAGTTCCCTCTTCAAGTTTCTGATATATTTTGAGAACATTTTCTCCATTAATTTGAAGGCTTGTTATAGCAGTTGGGTAAGACTAAGACATCAAAAACTGATCATCAAAATGATAAATTCTGAGTTTTGGAAGAAACTGAAGTAGTCTTCTTGGCCAATCACTCAGGTATCTGACATCTGAATCTCTACATCTGTGGCAAGTGGCCCTCTAACCCCAGGGAAGTAACTAAAATGATAGAAAATTTTCTTCCCTAAGAGGCAGTTTCTCTTTGGTCAGCTCTACTCTTAAGAACATTCTTCATTTTGAGTTGAAATATGTCTCCCTATATCTCCCATTCCATTAGGCTTAGGGGACATACATAAAACATTAATTATGTCTTCCATATAAAATATTTGAAGACAGCAATATTCTTGGTTCCTCAGTCTTCTCCAGATTAAATGTGTCTGATTTCTTGAGCTTTATTCATATAAGCAGATTCAAGTCCCTTTACCTATGGGACTATATTTGTACATACTCTTAAAGTAGGAAAGTCAAACAATTAAAGGTCTTTAAAAAAACCTGAAACTTTTGTATTAATCTTTTATTTTTACACTTCAAAAGATCCAAGGTCTAAAAGCACTAATTTCCTGAATCCTTCGACCAAAAAAGGAGGAAATCATAATTTTGGGGCATTTTAAATACTGTGGTTCATTTAAGCTCTAGAATGTCAAGATATAATCAAAATTTTACATCAACTCAGCAAACCTATCTATGACCAAGTAATTTTCCATCTTAAGTCAGAGGGAAAATATTGCTTACCAGTGGAATTTCTCTGGACCCACATGAAAACTTGTGAAGTCATAATGGCTACAAATTCAAAGGTGTTCAAAGTCTATGATAATGTTGCTAGAAAGCTGTGAGAAATCAGATTTTGAAAATAGGGGGCATGAAATCAGGAAAGTTTCAGCAAATACATGCTTTTTATCTCCTAAATGTAGAATTTATGCAATTATAAAATCCTTCTGGAAGTCACTGGTTACTTGGAAGTTAAAGTAAGTTGGCCAGTAAGGCATTAATCTACTGGTGAGAAAAATAATTGTGTCCTTCAAATACAGCTGTCTGAATATGTTTATTTTCTCTGAAAAGATGAGTCATATAGGCCCATAGGTTTACACCTATTATGTATGTTCTGCTATGTGCTTTTCTAATAACACAATTGAAACCTCTGAGCAATTTCTGCAACTGATATAAGACTTCCCCCTCACACACAATGAACAGAACATATATTAAAACAAGTAACATGTTTTGTTTGGACATGCCCACTGTTCCTAGGGCTTCATTACAAATAAAACCTATGATCCCATTTTGTAGTCAACTTTTCCTTCTTAATATTTTTGAAATAACACATCTATGGAAAGAATACAACTTGATGCATGAAGGCACATGCTGTTGGGTTTTCCCAAGACCATGGATTCTGGTATCCTGGACCTTACAGTCACTTGAAGCGGTTTGAATCCTGGTTCTGTCATTTAGGGAAGCTGTCATTTGGGAAACTTTGAACATTATCATTTGACCTCCCTGAGTCTTAGTTTTTGCATTTACAAAGTGGTGGTTGCCCTGTATCTTGGGATTGATGTAAAGAAGATATTTATGAGAAATTGTAGCCAAGAGCCAAGCTCATAGGGATAACAATGTGTGAGGGTTCTCATCTCCTTTGGTTTTTGTCCCTCCAGGCTGTGACTCCACCTTTGCCCAAACATACATACGTCAGTCTGACTACTCGGTTCTTGATATAATGCTTGTTCAAGGCTGAATCTATAAATATCTCATCCACCTGTTATTATGACAAGAGAGAAACTGTGTTAATAAAATATTTTAAAATAAGAATATACACCTTTTAAAGCAATAGAAAAATGTTGTAACAAGAGTTATATAGTTATTTAAACCAGTGGTTTTTCAAGTCTCACAGTGCAACAGAATCACTTGCAGAATGAAAAAAAAAATAGATGCTGGGGCCCCTCTCACAGACTTTCAGTTACAATTGGTCTGGAGGGAACCTAGGCATCAATGTTTGTAAAAAAAAAATCTCCCAAGGTGATTTTAATATGCTGGCATAGGTATTCTGGAGTAAAGATATCTTTCTAAAACTCCATAAAAGGTGAGGCAGAAAGATATGGAACAGAAATGAGACCCGAAGGGAGGTCTTGAGAGGTGGTGGAGAGAATCTTGGCACAGTACTGGGCTGGAAGCCTATCCTGCTGCTCACGAACTGGATGACCTTGGAAAAGTTGCTGAACCACTTTGGCCCTCAGATTCCTAATCTGTAAAAAAGAAGATATTGATGTGCTACTCACAGGGCTACAAAGATTAAACACATATGAAACACTGGATATATTTTGGTAGTGAATTGCTGGTGGTTCCTTAACCCCTGGCTGGGCATTGCAGGCCTCAGATTTCTCTGCAGGTCTTTGGCTGTAAGTATAGAGAAATGGCATTAGGGATTTAGGAGAGAGGGATAATTTTTAAATTGTTGCTGACTGTGGGCCGAGGGTAAGTTAGGGAGAATGAAAGAGTAAGATGGTGTTGCAGGTTTAGGTCAGAGTTGTGGTGCTCAGTTCATGTCACCAAAGAAAGAGAAGAAAATCTACTCTGGTATGGTCCATTTGCACAGGATTTTAATAGCCTCCCACAGCACATGATGCCGAGGTTTATCACACTTAGGTTTGGGCTTGCAGTGTCCCCTAGTGACCAACTGGTGACAACAGAGTCACGTGAATGCGTCACTGCATTTCACATTTGGTAGTGGATGAGCCAAATGTGCAAAACCATGTACTGAATCCTTAAAGGAAGGGGCAAGAAAACCAGGTCTCTTTTTGAAAAACATGAAAATAAAAATGAGATGAAGGCTGTTTCAGAGATTAAGGAAAACATAACTTCCTTATCACCCGGTATTCATAAATATTCACTGGGAAACAAAATATTCATGATCCCCTTTAACCCTTATAATTTAGAACCTGTATGAAATAAGAATTATTTTGATTCTTATTTGAAGAGGAAAACACCACCAGGAGACATTATGTAAATTTTCCTGGCATCATGTGGATAATAAACTGGGATTTAAATAGGCCTTCTGTCTGCAGGTCCATCTCTTGTTATCAGTCACACAGGCTCCTTATTAAATGTGATGTGCATTTTACTTCAATTTCTTTCATAGAACACATAACAGTAGGTTATAAAACAGTTGGTTGACATAAAGATAAAGTATAAAACTTGTAAAGATATATCTGGTAATATATTTGAAAACTTAATATCAAAGGTAGTATTTAGAAAATAGAGAAATTGATAGGTATCTAAAATATACATTTATTTGTATTTAAAAAGGGAAAGCTTAAATGGGCCAAGGAGGTGTGGTGTTTATAAGCTAGAAATAGAACTGTTTTGTAAAATACGTTTTCACAAGAGTGACATTGTTGTAATCATTTCTTGCCACCCACAGTCAATCCTATCACACAGTATCTGGGGGAAATCCAAAAGAAAAGAAAAGGCAAACAAAAAACAGGAGAAAAGTGACAAATAGTAAAAGGAAGAAAAGTAAATAGTAGTTGGGTATTTAAAAAATTTGGTTTGTAATTATCCCCTGAAATTACACCCACAATTCCTTAGCTACTTGTCACTTATTGGTGAAAGTACTGGAGTACAATTTTGACTCTGGGTGATGTCATCATCTGTCAACACGCCTGCTGGGAAGAATATCTAAATCCAACATCAATTCCACCTTTGAATGGTACAGTTGTTTGGCAAGTAGGAACTGAAACAATAACATAAGAATCTAGGTGGAAGTAACTTCAGTAATCACAGAAATAAAGAGGTTTCTTCTTCATAATTCAAATTCCAGGACCCTGCCTGCAAAAGCCTCATTGATTAGGTCAGTGGGGAGGCCCAGAATCTTCAGGTGATCCAGGGATCCTGAAGAAAACACTTTGAGAAGTGGTGGGGCACAAGGACTTGCTTAACAGTTACTCCACTAAAGGAATTTACAGCAGGGGGATATCAGAGAAAAAATGAGCACAGACTTCACTGCTGAATAGAGTTGATGTATGAACTAGCATTCTAGAAACCCCAAAATAATGTTCTGGAATATTAAGGCTTGCCTCATAAAAGACATTCTGCCAACACTTTGGCATTTTAAGTTCTTAGAAGTTTCAGAGGACACTTTTTATTTTAAGCTGTGTGCTATCTTGTTATAAATTTACTACTTACACAACGTAATAGAGATCGTGATTCATAAATCTATCATACTTTCCATTTTCAGGCATTTAAAAGGTTTGATAGTTGGAGTTAGTGTCCTAACATTGAACAAAAGACCCCCTTTCAGATAAGTATCTCTTTCTGTTTGATGATTTTGAAATGCTGGAAATTGCACTGAGATTAAATTCTAAGAGGGCAATTCAAGGTTAGTTAGGTGTTTAATGAGAGTTAGGGAGAGGCTGTCAAGTCAAAAGGACACGCCCTACCATTCAGCCTTCATTCCCGAACAAACTCTGTTTACACACGTCCTTGCCCGCCTTTCACTGTCAAATGCTTCCCAACTGGCTCCTCACAGCACTCTGTATTCACATAGTGGGTGTTTCAGGGCTGAGACTGCAAATTTAGATATGCCACTGAAGAGTGCCCAGTGGAACATACAAGCAGTTTCTTCCAACGTCACACCAGATGAACCCCTGAGAACTAAAGGAACCCAAAACTGAAGGAGCCAAATACATGCCTGGAAGAAAACTTCAGATGCTGCTCCTTTCTACTAATAATATGTATCACACAAAAAGGACGGTATAAGAGATGCTTTTAAAAAACACATCTTGAGACTTAAAGCTTAATACAGAAACAGAGAATAGAGTGCAATTCATTCAAGCCTGTGGTCAAAGGGTCAGATATTCAAGGGCCTCACTGTTGCCCCCCAACTCCCCCTACCCTCAGTCTTCAACACTGCCTGTACCTTTCAGGCTTGGTCCCTTTTCCTATGTGCTTGCCTATATCAGGCTGTTTCTTAAATCTGTAGCACCTTCCCCAATTGCTAACTGTACTTTTCCTGAATCACAACTCTCCTTCAAGGTCTATTTCAGATAATACTTCTTTGGAGTTATTTCTTGAACCTCAGAGTAATTTTCCTCCTCCTGCCTTAAGTTTTCTTCTCTCTCTTATACTTTCTGCTCCTTAATATAGTTATTTATGCAAATACATTATATTCTCTACTAAATTGTAACCCCTTTATGGGTGGGCACAGTGATTCATCTTTTCATCCTCCACAATAAGTAGCAATGCAGCATGTTTTTATTGAATGAATGAGTGAAACAAAAAGAGAGTTTACTTATCAGAAAGCATCACATTTATCAGAAAGCTTTCATATGAGTTTTTAATGAGTTTTATGTCACATTAAGATCAATGTTCATGGAAAAAACAAGAATTGACCATGAATTATTTAAAGGGAATTTTTTCTCCTTGTTGACATTTTCAGGCAATTTGATTCCTTGTGGAAAGCTCCTCCAGTGTAAGGCTACAAGCTATCATAGTAGAAACAATTATTGTTGTCTGCCACCTGTTTACCAAGTACAAACTCCATTGCATTTGAGCTTATTTGCTTTCACATCAACCCTCTGAGGTGAATACTATTATTATCCAGATTATTTAGATGAGAAAGTGACTTGCCCAGGGCGGCACATCAGTGAGGCTGTTTCAGGGTGAGCACATGGGTGGGGACTCAGAATTTCTACCCAGACATGGAGCAAGGGGCACACAAGAAGACCAGACACTGTTAATCCCTCTCCAAAGGCAGCTTGTTTTCTTTGCCTTCTGAAAATTAGGACTGTAATCCTAGTAGTCCTTATTGCAATCCTTTCAAGGGGTTTTTGTATCTATTTAAAACTCTAGATTTTTGGCAAAATCCAAGCTTCAAGAAGTCAGCTGTGAGTCATTACTCTAAGCCTAAAAAGAACAAAGCCAGCCTGAGCCCTGATGGTTCTTAAAGGATTTTGAAACTTGTTGGCCTTCTGGGAATTGAGTCACTTCATTTTCACCAAAGTCCTCTTTTCAGTTCCTACAGTTTTGAACCCAGTGTTGTGTCTGTTGGATAAGGCAGTTGGATCCAGTGTCATATGGGGTCTGTGGGTATGTGTATGTGGGTGGAGTGCCATGAAAGTGTGACTTTCTGATTACTCTAAACAGGTAGGTAATAATATCACTGAACGGGTTGTGACATTATGTAATATTATCAAACATTTCTTTGATTGCAGTAGTCCCTCCTCAGTGTTTCTTTGTGGAATGTCAGAAGGAAACACAGAGATGGTGTGACTGACTAATCACATATAGCAAGTAGCAATATATTGGATAAACTTATCCCAAGTTCATTTATATTCCTGAAATTGAGAGTCAAACTAAATTCCTAGAATTAGAAAGTTTTTGATTAAGGGTTAAAAAGGAAAAATTATTAACTTTCAGTGTACCACAAAATCCTCCATCTCTGAATTACCTTTTTAAAAGAGAAAAGTATCATATTTATCTGTTTAAAGTGGTACTAAAGATATGTCAATCAAAATGCTTGAATCAAGGGAAGGTTGTTACTTATGGAAGGTTCCTGTGCTCTATAGCTCTATTGTCCTAAAAATCTGTAAATTTGATAATTCTATTAGAGAGAGAAAAAGAATCATTTTTCTTAGACTCTTATAATGCCTGAATGACTAATGACAGTCTAAATATATTATCCAGCACAGTGAAGTCTGCAATATTTACTTTATCAGAAAGTTTAGAGATGACTCATTTGCTTCCTTTCTCAAAAACATTTCTCAGAAAATATCCATCCACATCTTTCCTCCAACCATAGATTGTTTATGGTACACATATATTTGCAAATATATCCATATACTTCCTCCCATTCTTGATTACAGTTGCTCCACTGTTGTCTTCCTCCTCAAAAACTGATACAGACAAAAGAGATTATAAAACAAAATGGTAACAAGAGACAAAAACTGTCCTTACATAATGATACAGGGATCAATTCATCAAGAATATATCATAATCATAAATATGCACCCAACATCACAGCACTTAAATATATTAAGCAAATGCTAACACACGAATGGAGAAACAAAAGTACAATAATAGCGGGGAAGTTTTATACCTCAGTTTCAGCATTGGATTGATGGTCCAGACAGAAAATCAATGAGGAAGCACTAGACTTGAACCATACTTTATACAATATGGACCTAACAGACATATACAGATCATTCCACCCAACAGCAGCAGAACATGTTTTTCTTAAGGGTACACAGAGCATTCTCCAGGATAGACCATATGATAGGTTGCAAAACAAGTCTAAGCATAAAACTCTTAGAAGAAAACAGGCAAAAATCTCATAAACATAAGCATGAGTAATTTTTTTTCTGGATACATCTCCCCAGGCAAGAGAAACAAACAAAAAAAGAACAAATGGGACTACATCAAACTAAAGAACTTCTGTACAGCAAAGAATGCCATCAACAAAACAAAAAAGAAACCTAGATTATGGGAGAATATATTCATAAATGATTTATCTGATAAGGCGTTAACAAACAAAATATATAAAGAACTCATATAACACAACACCAAAAAAACTAATAACCTGATTAAAAAATGGGCAGAGAACCTGAACAGACATTTCTCCAAAAGAGAAAGATGAACAACAGGTACATGAAAAGATGCTCTACATTGCTAATCATCAGGGAAATGTGAATCAAAACCACAATGAAATGTCACCTCACAACAATTAGAATAGCCACTATCTAGAAAACAAGAAATAACAAGTGTTGATGAGGATGTGGAGAAAAGGGAAGGTAAATTGGTGCAGCCACTGTAGAAAGCAGTATGGAGGTTCCTCAAAAAGCAAAAAATAGAAATACCATGCCATCCAGTAATTCCACTTCTAGGAATTTACCTGAAGGAAACAAAATCCCTAATTTGAAAAGATATATGCATCCCTATTTTTACTGCCACATTGTTTACAATAGCCAAGATACAGAAACCAAAGTGTCCATCAAAAGATGAATGGATAAAGAAGAAATGGTATATATACACAATAGAATATTATTTGGCCATAAAAAGGAAAGAAACCCTGCCATTTGCAATGACATGGATGGACCTAGAGGGTATGATGCTAAATGAAATAAGCCAGGCAGAGAAAGACAAATACCATATGATTTCAGAGAATTTATTTGTGGAATATAATACCAAAACAAAATAAAATGAACAAAATAGCAGTAGCCTTATAGATACTGAGAAGTGACTGGTGGTTACTATGGGGGAGGAGTTGGGGAGGGTGGGTGAGGGGGGTAAAGGGGCACAAAAATTCTCAATCATAATATAAATTGGTCATGGGGATGCTAGTACAGCATGAAGAATATAGCCAATGATTTTGTAACACCTTTCTATGTTGATAGATAGTAACTGCACTAGTGGAGGGTGAGGATTTAATAATACAGGTAACTGTTGAACCACTGTGTTATATATTTGAAACCAATATAAGATTGTATATCAACTATACTTAATAAAAAATAAAAATAAAAGCTGTCCCTGCAAATGGTGAAAAGCTCAAAAAAAAAAAACTCTCAAGTCTTAGCAAATATTTAAGAAGATTGAAATCATGCCAAGTATCTTTTCTCACTACAATGGTATGAAACTAGAAATTAATAATAGGAGGAAAGTTGGAAATTTCACAAATATGTCAAAATTCAATAATATACTCCTGAACAGTAAATGGGTCAAAGAAGAAGTCAAACGGGAAACCCAAATATACCTTGAAACAATTGAAAATGGAACCCAGCATACCAAAACTTACGGGGTGCAGCAAAAATGGTGCTAACGGGAAATTTTATAGGGATAAGTACCTACATTAATGCATTTGACAAAATATAATACCCTTTTTGTAATAGAAACTCTCAACACAGTGCATACAGAAGGAATATACCTCAATATGATAAAGGCTACATGTGACAAACTCACAGCTTACATCAACTTAACAGTGAACGATTGAAAGCTTTCTCTTTAAAACCAGGAACAATAAATAAGAATGCTTACTCTCATCACTCCTGTTCAACGCAAAGCTGGAAGTTCTACCCAGGGCAATCAGACAGAAAAAGAGATAAAAGACATTCAAATCAGAAAGGAAGTAAAATTGCCTTTATTTGCAGATAATATTTTATAGAACGAAAATCCTAAAGACTCCACCAAAAAATTACTAGAACTAACCAATGAATTCAGTAAAGTTGCATAATACCAACTTAGCATTCAGAAATCAGTTGTGTTTCTATAAACTAAAAACAAAATATCTGAAAAAATAGAAGAATTCTATTGACAATAGCATCAAGAATAATAAAATACTTAGGAATAAATTTAATAACCAAGGAGGTGAAAGATCTGTATACTGAATACTATAAAACTTTGATGACAGACCATTGGCACTTTTGGTAGGAATGTAAACTGATGCAGCCATTGTAGAAAATGGTACAGAGGTTCCTCAAAAAATTAAAAATAGAACTACCTTATGAACCAGCAATCCTACTTCTGGGAATATATCCAAGGGGAATTAAAACAGGATCTCAAAGAGGTACCTGCACTCCCATATTCACGGAAGCATTATTTACAATAGCCAAGATATAGAAACAGTCTATTTGCCTGTCAATGAATGAATGGATAAAGAAGATGTGATATTTGTATATAGCACACATATAATTATATATAATATATAATTCAGCCAGGAGGATGAATGAAATCCTGCCATTTACAACAACATGGATGAACTTTGAGGGTGTTATGTTAATTTGAAGGAAGTCAACAAAGATAAAACACTTATTTGGAATATAAGGAAGCTTAAGTCAAAGAAACAAGAGTAGAATGGTGGTTTCCAAAGGGTTGAGAGAAAAGGGAAGATATTGGTTGAAGGGTAAAAATTTCCACCTATAAGATGAATAAGTTCTGGAGGTCTAATCTGCAGCATGGTCATTATAGTCCATAATACTGTGTTATATACTTAAAAGTTGCCAAGAGAGTAGATCTTAAACATCTTATCACAAAAAAGCAATGATAATTATGTGATATAATGGAGGTGATGTTATGATGGTAATCATTTTGCAATATATAAATGTATCAAATCATCATATTTTACATGTTAATTATATCTCATTAAGGCTGGGAAAAAACTGATATAGGAAAGTAAGGAACCTAAGGATGAAGACATCTTTATATGATAAGTAAACTCGATGTGTTGGCTTAATGTGAGCTAGCACAGTATATAGATTTATAATATTTATATATTTAAGAATTAAGTGGGAAAAGTATTAATATAGAACTGAACATCCTGTTTTAGCTGAGTTGTTTCCTAACAAGTAGAACAATTTACTGGAGAGAGGATATGTTGAAGTTACCTACATGGCTTCTAATCTCCTCTCCATCATGTATTAGCAATGGACTTAAACTTCACAGGCTTAGTTCTCTTATCTGTGCAGATAACAATGCCTCCTTGACAGTGTTATATTGCATATTAGACATAAAATACATAACAATTAGCTGACTTTTTAATTACAAAATAAGTATGTCTGAGCTCTTGAGTAAGCGAATACTTATTCTCTTACTACATTCAGTTTTTGTAAGCTATGAACATTAAGTTTCTCAATGATCTCTGGTTATTATTTTCTCAAAGCTTCAAATCCTATCTCTTCTCTAGGCATAGGACTACAGCCATACCCTGAGTGTTGGGCATCTTTTATTTATCTTACCTGATGTAACTCCAAACTTCAGATAATCTAATATCTTTGCTAAGTTTACCTCAATGCATTTGCTTTTTCTCAGAAGAACTTCCTGCTTCTGTGTTGATCAGAGCCACATCTCTTGAAATAAATTAATTATATGAATAAATGAAACAAATAAATTATAAATAAAATCTACTTTTTTCTAATTCCTTTAGAGAGTGTTTCTGAACTAGAGTTGTCTCTTTGCACCACTTTCTGTTTCCAAGTTCTCTGTCTCTACAACTCTAGGTTTATAATCTCAGAGATGTTTAGAGGATTATTTCAGGCCTTGTTTCTGGTATTCCTGGGTACAAGAAGATAAAATTTAGAACTACTTAGGCAAAGGAGCAGTGTTTTTTTTTTTTTTTGAGACAACCCTAAGAAAATTACTGACTGTTGCCATTGTTAATGCTGTTGGTGGTCACTGGTCCATGTTAATAGTATAGATAAAAGAAAATAATGTATCCAGGATAATTACTTGATTTCTGGTATTTTGTGGGATGGAAGATGGGAAGTAAATAGCACAGATGCTTCTTCTGGATGACAAGAGTCATTGGCAGAAGATTATTAAGATGTAATATCTCAAATCCTAACTATATTATTAATTAGTTGTATGATCTTGAGTAAATTAACTTTTCTATACTTTGGTTTTCTCATCTGTAAAATCATAATAGTAATTGTACCTCATAAGGTTGTTTCTGAAGACTGACTAAAATAATACATTTAAGGTGCTTAGTGTAGTACTTGGCATTCAATGCATGTTAACTACTATTATTGTTATGCTGTTAAAACTTTCACATTTGTAATGATCATATAATTTAAATATATTTATTGATATTTCTGAAATATATTTCTCTAAACAAAGCACTCTCTCAGTGACTCTACTCAAATTTGTAAATTTTAATAATAAGAAAGTGACACACGTATTTGGGAGTATCATGAATTACTGGTGGCTGGTTACTTGAGTCTTCTTTGAAGATGATATGAAAAATGAGATATGTCTGTGCACTATCTCGAGGAACTGGTATGGGTTTTAGCAGTATCTGACCATGAACTCATGTTACTTTTGCATCTCCGTTTACATTCAAATCAGTAAATCCCAAATTATGAAGAAGAACAGGACCTGCAACCTGTCTTTCACGGCTGTCTAATTAGCACCCATACAGGGCAGAGAGAAGAATCTGGTCTTATGCATTGGGATTTAGCAACAATAAGCAGGAGTGGCTCAGGATGAGACACGAACCCTTCCTACAATTCTTCTAAAGGTAACTTGAGAGGGAGTGGAGGGAAAGGGACACCCTACTCATTTAAGCAGGGGTAAAAGAATACAAAGCCTTTTTGACCATGGGAATACTAGTTGATCTTTCTTTTCTCTGAAGTTCCTCTGCACTTATTGTCCTCAATATACAATTTAGTCCTTAGTTATATCATGTCACGCTGTTAAGTTTCATGTGTGTTACTCTCATCTCTCCAAAGAGATCAGAAGCTGCTTAAAGAGACAGATCATATTATATTTCCTTTACTACAAGACTTAGGTGCCAAGAAATGTAATGAGCTGAATAATCATACCATATATTGGGAAGACAGGTTGTTCAGGTATTTATATTGGGAAAACTGGCTTACTATATGGAAAATAAAATGTGTTCTTACCTAACATCACATTCAAAGGTAGATTCCAGATACATTAAAGACCATGTGTAAGGGTATAAAGTTAATAGAAGAAAATACAGTAAAATATTTTTATGACTTTGAAAGAGGGAATAATTTCTTTAAACAATCTTTAAAAACATAATTATCTGGCAAAGAAAATTGACAAACATGATTGCTTTATAAGTATTGATTACTATTTCATGAAGTACATCATGGTCCAAATTACTTGAAGACCGAATGATAGAAAACATATGGATAAGTGCAATGTCTACTACCAACAAACTGTTCATATCTAGAAAACACAAGGAATGCCTGCAAAGCAATGCTACTAAAACAAAACAACTCTAGCAGAAAAATGGGCAAACTATAGGTAAGGTGGTTTATAGAAATGGAAGTCCCTAAGGCTAACAAATATATGTAACAATACACAAACTCATTAGTAAATAGAAAAATGCAAATTAAGTCACAACTAAGATACAACTAAATGCATGTTAGGCTGGCAGAAATTAGAAAGCCATGTAATACCAAGTGCTGGCAAGGATGGGGACATAGGAGTCCTCATGCACTGCAGATGGGAGTGCACACTGATTCAGCCATTCTGAAGAGCAACCCAACACCAATTAACCAAATTAAATATATGCACACCCAATGACCCAGTAATTCTGCTTCCAGAAGAACTTGCATGAATCCATAGGGGGTTGATAAGTAAGAGGCTGTTTAGCACATCATTTCTTGAGATGATGGGCAGGAGGTAAAATAGGATAGATATATACTATGAATCATCATGCAGCAATTAATAGTAACGAATTTAGGTGTACCTTTGACAATATGAATAGATCTTAAAAAATGGATCTGAGTAAAACAGAATGAAACAAAAAGTGATGCAATGGATTAAATATTTGCCCCCAGTTCATAAGTTGAAATTCTAACTTTCAATGTAACTATTAGGAGGTTGGGCCTTTGGGAGGTCATTAGGTCATGAGTGGGATTGGTGCGTTTAGGCGAAAGACCCCAGAAAGCTCTTCGGCCCTCTGTTCTCCCCTATGTGAGGATACACTGTGAAATCTGAAGCCTGCAATGCAAAAGAAGGTCCTCAGCAGAACCTGACCATGCTTACCCTGATCTGAGACTTAAACCTACAGAACTGTGAGAAATAAATTTGTTGTTTTTATGCCATTCATTCTGTGGTACTTTGTTGGAAAAATGAATTGGTTTGGGAAAGAAGGGAAATGTTTTGAATTAAAAAAAATTCATTGACTACTAAAACAAACTAATACACCTGTTATTTCCATCCTTTTAAAATAAGTCTGTGCTTTCTTGTTCAAGGAAGTTAACTTGAGCTTTGCTTTTGAGTGAGGGTTCACTGGCCTCCTGAGCAGAGCTATGATACAATTGAGCTTTCTTTTTTCCTTCTAGGGGCAGTCCTGTATGTTAGTTGTAACAAAGTCATTAGCATTTTGTTTGATGGCTACACAATAGGTGTGTCATTTTATCTTTATTAGTGAGTTTGTGAGATAAAATGAACATTTATGATCATCTTTCTTTTTCTCACACATTTGAAAAATATTTTAAATCTTAAAATGTGGTCTTACAAAAAGAGCCAGTGATTTTACAAATAATCAGTTCTGGTATGGCTAAGCTTTCCATGGAGAATATTGTGGTGGAATGGGGGAGCAATAGGCTAGTACCTTTAAATGAGGCTGGATTAGAAAGAGTGGCTTCTCAAAATCACCCGTTTGTGAGAAAGCAGATTCCCCTATTTCCCCATTCCCACCTACCCATCCCATCAGACACTGATTCAGCACATCTGGCATGGGGCCTAGGGAGCTGTAAGATGATTCTGATGCATGTGGTCTGAAAACCATGTTTTGAGAAACAATGAGGGAAATGATTCACAAAATCCTTTCCAACTGCATTGTTCAGTAGCAGAAAGAATTTTATCTGACTTACCAAGTTTTCCATCATCTCCCGTAAATCCTTAAACTGGTACATGCTGTTTTGTCCAGAATTACTGCTGACTTGTAGATCTGAAATTTTAAATGTGCCATGGAAATACTCCCTTTTCTGGCCTGTGATGACAAGATAAAGTAGGAAATTAAGTGGTTTGGGGACAGATTTCAGGATCTGAGGTCAAACTATGATGGGGCTAACATGACGTCTTGCATATATGACTGAGAGTCTTTCAAATTTATTTTCATAATAAATATAATAAAAATAATGATGAATGTTTTATGTTAATAGTAGCAGATATTTATTGAGTGCCTACTATTTACCAAGCACTGTTCTGGGCACTTTAATTAGTATTCGTTTGATCCTCTTGACTGCTTTCTGAGATTGGTGTCACCTTCACTTCACCGATGAGAGGCACAGAGGTTTTAAGTAACTTGCTCTGTGCTATAGATACCACCAGTGGCCCAAGTTTAAACCCAGAAAGTGTGGCTCTAGAGCTGGGACATTTAATGATCATACTGCCACTTGCTGATGTGAAATGTGTATCACTTACACTCTGCTGGAAGTAGAGGTAAATGAACATCCTTGAAATTTTAAATTGTTATGGGAAAGCCAGGCACATTAAGACATGACAAGAAAGGTAGAGAGAAAACTGTCCGAGGCTGGCAGTGAGAACAGAGTGTAGCAGGAATAAATCAATCAGATCTTTTCTTGGTTGTCAGGAAAGGGAGGAAAATCCAGCATAGGAGACTCCTGAGGAATTTTGTAATTTTAGGAATAATGCCCTTGGGGAGGTTGGTGGGGGTGGGGATGAGTGGAGGTTGGGCAAGAAAGCTACAAAAGGTAAAAGTATGGAGCAAGCCCAAAACACCCTCTCTTTTTGCGGAGCCTGGCTCAGAGAGGACACAATGGGTTTCTCACCTATAGACCTAGGAAAGAAAGAGGTATCTCAGGATGGTTATCTCCTAGGTGGGACATCTCTGGACTCTAGTGCTTTTTGATTCCCCTAATTACTTGTTTATACAATCTATATTGTTATTAAACCTTATAGTAAAGGGGCTTCTGTGCAGTCAAATTAACTGACCTGAGACTCTTGCTATTGGCATGAACTACACATGGGGTAGTCAAATGGGACACAGAACTATGTTAAGTCCTATAAAACCCCTACTAGAATCTTCACTCCCCCATCCAGTCTTAGGAAGGTTACAACAGATAAAACGTTCAAGTAAGCAGCCTGAGCTGGTTGTATTATCACCTTCATCTGTATGAAAGTGACATTGTGGAAATTTGTCCAAAAATGTAAATCACTTTCATTCTGCAGATAAAGATGCAATATAAAAACAGATAATTCTAAGATGCATTTGTAGTGTGATACATAAATGTATCAGGCAATAAGAAAAATAATCCCTGAATATTGTTTGGAAAGAGTACTTTTTTTCTCCCTAAAGATAAGTAATAACATTGTGTCATTGTTTACCAATCATTTCAGAATTCATTATTTCATTGGACATGTGCTTTTGTTTTGCCCTAAAAATGTTAGTGGACAGAAAATGATGAGTAAAAGAGCCAATTTTAATAACTAATTTAGTAACTTATTTACCATAGTTTTTCAATTGAACATGCAATGAATGATTAGAGTTGTTCATTATGATGACTACTAAATTTTGGACAATTACTGTTTTTGATTTTATGTAGATCCTCAAAAGAATATTAGATCATGAGCTCCAAGGAGATAAGAAATTGTCCTGCTTTGCTGAATGCTATATTTTAAGTACCCAGAAAACTACTCACATAGAGTAGGCATCAGTAGTTATTTTTATGAAATGACTGAATATATAAGAATTTCTGAATATGGACATTCATTGGTAAAAGCACAAAACTTTTTGGAATGAAATGATTTACATGTATGCAAATGAAGCCTTACAGAGAAATGAAATCAAACCTGGTGAAATCCATAATTTAACCTACCAGAAACTAAAAGGTGAGCCAGAAGACCAAGGACCACTACCGCCACAGTCAGCACTGACACAGTGAGAAGCACAGCCACCCACGGCTTCAAACCTCTGCTTCGAGTGCCAAATCCTACGGCTCTGAAAAAAGGAAAATTCACCAGTTACTCTCACGTTGTAACATCTACAGGCTTTCTGGCTCTCCTTGGAGAGGAGCAAGTTGCTTTGGCCTACTTGTCCCAGTGAGAAGGCATTTGTCTTCAATTTCGGTCAAGGTCATCTTGGCATGAGTAGAGCTGTTAAAAAGATCAGGATCAGGGAATCCATGCTGTCACTCCTGACTCTGTTTCTAGAGGCATCTGGTGGCTCGGCTCTCTGTGGTGACCAGTCCTGTCTTCTCTTGGCAGTGTTGTCCAGAATAGCACACATGCTTGAAAAAGGAACATTTTTCTCCTACACATTTTAAAAAAGAATCTTTTACCTGTCTATCCTTTTAGAGTTTACAAAGTGATTTCAAATCTATTATCTCTCTTACTTTTTATATTTTAAGTATTTATTATGAAATATTTCAGATACATAGAAATTTAGAAAGAATAGTTTGCTTGAACACCCCTATATTTATCACATCATTTTTTTAAGATTTTTTAAATTAAAGTATCACTGATGTGTGCAATCTTATGAAGTTTTCACATGAGCAACATTGTCATCACATCATTTTATAAATTGTTAACATTTTTACCATTTTGTTTCATTCATTTATTGTTGTATTTTAATGTGAAGCAAGACATCATGACCTTTTAACCAAATAATTATTATAAACAGGATATTTCCAATATAACCACAATATCATAATACTCCTAAAAATTAACAGTATTTCTCCAATACTTTCCACTACTTAATCCACCTTCAAACTTCCTTTATTGTCCCTTTTCTATGTACAGATGTCTTTGTACAAATCAAGATATAATCAAGGACCACATAGTACCTTGTTTGCTATGTCTTTAAAATCTCTTTATTCCAAAACAGCCTGCTTCCTTTTTAATTGTTAATGGCATTGACTTGTTGAAGAGATTAGGCCAGCTGTTCCACATTCTAGGTTCGTCTGAGTGCTGTCTTGTGATACCACTTAACTTGTTCTTCCATCCTCTTCATTTCCTTTAATCTTAAATTTCCATCTCAAGGTTTGATTAGAGTTCAATTACATTAATTTGGCAAGAATATTTCAAAATGTTTTATATTATATCATATCAGAATTAGAGGAAATGTCCATAATTTAGAAGGCAAAAATAACTGCTTTTCTTCTATGACCTTATGATCAACAATAGCGCTAATCACATTGTACCAAGTATTTGCATGGATATTAACAACTGTGAACTCCTCAATGGGCTGGACTCGTCTTGTTCATCTTTTTATCACTGAGCCCTTATACAGTACCTGGTACACAGGAGGGATTTTATACATCCATGAGAGTCAGGCAGTATTATACCAGCCTTACATGTGAAATAACAAAGGCTGAGAGCACGGATACCTGATTTGTTAGAGACCAGAAGCTTAAAAGGGCCTGGGTCATCTAACTCACTTTCTGGTGCTCCTTCTCCACAACTGGTCATTGTAGCCAATCTCTTTCATTCACTAGAATTTATCTTTGTGTGTGTGTATTGATAAGCTAAATTCCTTGGGAGCAGAAGATATTTTTCATATTTTGTCCGCAAGAGTTAGTATGATGCTTTCCACTAAATAGAGTATTAATTAATATTAGTTGATTAATAGGAAAATTTTTCTTAGGATTATAAAAATACTTTTATATATAAATGCCAGCATAAAAGAATCAGACTGTTTGGACTTACATAGTTAAGAAGATGATAGTTTTGGCATAAATATTACATTTTGCCAGTAGCCTAGTGGAACTTGAGAGACCTGACTTCTGTTTGGTATGGAAAATATTGACAATGTGTGCACTGACTGATAAAAAATAATCCACACCACTAGCTGAGGTAAGGCAGCATGTCCTCTTATGGGCAACAGCTAAGTGTCAGAACATAATAGCAAACAGA
This sequence comes from Manis javanica, assembly GCF_040802235.1. NCBI lineage: Eukaryota > Metazoa > Chordata > Mammalia > Pholidota > Manidae > Manis > Manis javanica. The sequence continues at coordinate 119,019,043 of NC_133160.1, read as the reverse complement.
AGCTCCGTGGCGTGTGACATTACTTAGACTCTTAAGTGGTTTAAAATCTAAATTTGGACTTGAAGGATGACTTAGAGACCATTTAGTATAATTCAACACATTTTTCAGATGATGAAATGGAGCCTCAGAGATGATTAAATTACTTCTTCAATATAAAAGAACTAGCAGCCATCTCAAACCCATGTCCTTTAACTCCTAGGATGCTAATTTTTCTCAGTTTCAGACTGCCTCTCTGTTGATTGCATTTTAATTCTTAAATAGATTTATTACTTATATTTCACTTCTATTACTTATATTTTACTTCTATTCACTCATATTTCATTTATTTTGTCATTCATTTTTCTCAGAGAATCTTACAGTATGTCTCCAAATCTAAAGGGACCAAAGGAGAGAGGTTAGAACTCAAGGAGAGACACAGCTGTGGTCTCTCTGCCGGTTCTAGTGCAGTTCCTATGAGCAGGACAAAGGGGAAAAGCAGATGGCAGGAAGATCACATCCCCGCCACCAAGATGCACACAAACTCACACTGTTACAGACCAGAGGGAACCCTTTACAGGAGAGAGGTTCAGCACGCCGTGACACACTGTTCCGGTGCCCTGGCTACCACATACACAGACTCCATACAGGGAGCTGAGGGTATCTGGGGGAAATGGTGGCTGACAAACGGGAGGGAGAAGTTGTCAGTCAGGGTTCCTCCTCTTGAGAAAACCTTTGGGGAATTCATATGGTACACAGTGCCAGATTACGAAAGCTGCAGGAGCCATAGGTTAATGCTGTAGCTACTTAATTCTGTAGAAGTAAACTGTCAACTGAGTATCAACTTTTATCACTGTAAACAAGGAAGGCATGAATGCAAATATGCACCATCACCTTCCCATTCTGGAGAGCTTCTGCCAGTGATTTCCATAATAGCACTTCAGATTTGAAAAGAAATACATTTAATAAAGCCTTGGGAATCTAGCCTGTTTCTAAGTAGAGCTACACCATTGTGCTCAGGACTTTTTTTTCCTGCTTTGCTTATACCCATAAAACAAACACTGGTGTATTAATTTTCTATTGTTATGTAACAAATTACCACAAGTTTAGCAGCTTAGAACAACACCCATTTATTAGATCCCAGTCCTGCCTGTGGCCTGGCTGCTTAGGGTCTCACAATGTTGAAATCAAGATGTCAGTTGGGTTTGCTCTCTCAAACATATGTGGTCCTGTTCCAGGCTCACTTCGGTTTTAGGCAGAGCTCAGTTCGTTGAGGCTGAACTTGTGTCCCTGTTTCTTCCTGGCTATCAGAGGCCTCACTCAGTTCTGAGATACCACCCGAATTCTTTGCCCTATGCCCACTCCATGTTCAAAGGCAGCAAAGGAGAGTCTCCCCCCAGTCAAATCCCTACCCCCAATCAAAGCCCTTTTTTAAGGTGTCACCTAGTTATTTAGGCACACCAAGGATTATCTCTCTATCTCAAAGTTGACTGATTTGAGACCTCAGTTATATCTGCAAAATCGCCTCACAGCAGCACCTAGATTAGTGTTTGAGTAACTGGGAGAAGGAATCTATATGCCAGGGGATGGGAATCTATACACCTTGGGAGTCATCTTAGAATTTTATCATAATTGAAATTATTATGACTTTCATGCAAATGAACAGAAACTTATAGCCTTCAAAGAAAGCATGTGAGATTTAAATTCTATTATTCCTATGAAGGTGGCAGAGAAATAGTTTATTAAAAAGGAATTCTGTGCTAAGCATACAGTTAGAGGATGACTGAGTGATATTTTATTGAAGTAATAATTTGGGGGAATGCAGGGTGAACTCTTAGAAATTAAAATGAGAAAAAGGTAAAAGTAATCCCAAATCACGACATAATTGACACTTTGCATTCCTTTAAGGAAAGGGCAAGTATGAATGATACTTATTCAAACTAATGCAACCTATAATCTGTGTGAAATCCAATTATCATATCCATTACACCTTCATTAAGTTTGATTAGTCAGCATTTAGAAGGGTGTATTCATGGTATGGCTTTTCCAAAGATGCTGTCAATGAAAACATGATGATAATTTGAGTATTTGTGACTTTGTTGCTGCAATCTTGCAGACTGAAAGATACGTACCTTGCTGAATGTATAGAACACTATGAGTTGTTAATGATCATAGTCAAGATATTCATTTCCTCAGTAAACAAGCCCTAAGCTGATGACTTCCATGTATGTGAGTTAAAAGATGACTTGAGTTAGCAAAAAACTTCACGGACCCTCTCTTCCACAAGGATCTTTCTTTTCCTAGAGAGGCCTTCCCTGAAGGCAGCAACTTGGTTTATTCCACAGCCCACCACAAGCCTTTATCATTTTATCTACAAGCTCCAAATCTCTCCTTTTTCAGGATTTTTTTTCTGCTTTCTTGTGTATACATTGCTCATTATATAAATGTAGACATATTTGATTATTTTGTAAATGCTAACTTACAGACAGGTTATGTTCTCATAAATCTTCGTAAGACAATTTTTTTGAAGTTTAGTATATTCTATCTGGTTCACTTCTCAGACTAACCTACAAGTCACCTTATCTTCTAATGAAACCGAACAAAGGTGCAATGAATTAAATTCCTGAAAAGCCATTTGTTGGAGAAAACCTCTCCCCTCTTTAACTAACCTGGTGCCCTTCTCTGGAGGAAAGTTCTTAGGGAAGCAAAGTGCCAAACTCTCCTTTGCAATGAAAATCATCATGTCCCCGGAGCTGCTAAACTCAGTCCCTTGTTACAGAAAAGCAACCTGTTGTGATGACTTAGTATATTCCAGATGTGAATATCTGGGTGCTCTGTGACTATTTTAGAATGGCCATTTAATACTAAGAGTGATTTGAACAAGAGCTACTAGGTAGTAAGTGCTGCCTTTGTAGTTGTTGATATATTGTCATATTGCATCCTTCAGACACTTTTGTTAAGTAGAGTTATTTATCTTCATTTAACAGATGAATCATGTGCTCAGTTTGCACAGCCAATAATGCAGAGCTAGGACCTAACTTTGGCTGGTCTAAAACAGAAACCACTTTTTCTCTGTGACATCAAACTTCATTCTGATAGTGTTTCTTTTCCTTTTATCAGAACAGGCTTTCTATGAACCCAGATGAATGAATAACGTGTGGAATTTCAAGCAGATTTAGAGAGCAAGTGAAGAACTTAAGGAGCTGAAGGTGGAGGTTGTTTTACTGATCAGAGAGGCAACCTTTTCATTGTAGTCAAGTCTCGAATTTGCTTTTGCCTTCACATCTTCTTTCTTTCCATTGGCCTTACATTTTCATGAACTCTCAAAAAGTTAGGATTCCTTCCTCCCTGTCCCCACAGAGGCAGATGCTGGGGGCAGGTGGGTGGGTGAAAGAGAGCTGTGAAGCCAGCAATTATAGGGAAAATCAATGAATAGATTTGGGGTTATCTGAAAACTTTGAAGGCTTTTATTTGACACTTTTTCCATACTGTTACATATTCCCTATATGTTTAATTTCTTGAGATGTTATTTATACACAGATCCTCTTATCCCAAAATCATATACAGCATTAATCAGTTTCTTAAGAAGTATTCCCAGTAGTGGGGAAAAGGGAGGTTTCCCATGTTCTAATAGGTTTGGAAAAAATGGGCCAAATAAAGTTAAATAGAATTCCCCCTTCCAGAAGAGTTAGAGCCTTTAATGGTTTCATATGGGGATAAAGGTCTGAAGCATTTCTGTCTCAGTGTTGTATATATCCTGTTCACTGATACAACCCCAGTGCCTAATATAGCATCTGACTCTTAGTACATACTTGTTACTATTTATTGAAGCGGATTTAAATAAAAGCCTGTAAAATGTACTTTTTCAAACCATCATCTCTTGATATCTTGTGGGATTTCAATGTTTCACAGAACATACTTTGGAAAATGTGGCTCTAGATGTACTTACAACACTGTGGTGCTCCACGGAATACTTTGTCAGGAGGTTAAAAAAGGAAGAAACAGAAACTTCTGATATTCCTTCTGTATCTAACTCCCAGATATGGGCAGGAATGAGGGGTGGGGCAAAGAGGGAGGTGCAAAATTGAATAAAATACTGTGAACCCAGAGCAAAGAAACTTTTCTGTGGAAAATGATGAGATTCAGAATGAGCTGTATTTAGGGGACTCAGAGAAGGGAAATGAGGTAAAAGGCAGGACTCTTTATTTCTTCATCTGTCTGAAGAAATGCTTTCACACTAATCTCAGTGCTAGAAAGTGGGCACACAGGCAAAAAGGCAGCATAACCTAGAATTTTGAGACGGAAGAGAAAAACACGAACTGCAAGGAACTGAGAGCACCTTTCCTGGATTCGCCACAGATGCACTTCATCCCCATGGCCGGGTACCCCGCCTCCTGCCACTTCCCATCTGGGACACAGTTGCTTACTGCTTATCACGTCTGGCTTGCTGGGCTAGATTTACTTCAAATTCTTGTAGCTCTTTCTTTCCTCTACCAGCTACGCAACCCTAATGAGTGAAATTAATTTCAGATTCTCATTCCTTCTAGATCTCCCTGTCCTGATTCAGTAAAAGGGCCTTCTCTAGTGGATTCTGGAATATGACTGGCATTTAGCTCTCTCTCACCTTCATATTATTAGCAAGACAGAATTTTATTGTGCTAGTTTATAGCTGCAAAGACTTTCTTAAATAGTGTTGAATTCAAACTTTGCATTAGGGGTAAAGCACAGTCACGTTAGTTCAAATGTACGCAACATGATTGAACTGACTTCTAATTGGTAGTGGGATAGCATGAATGCTAAGAACCCAAGCTTTGAAGTCAGACTATGAGAGCCCTAGTCCTGCTGCTTGCTAGCTCTGCAATGTGAGGCAAGGTGTTTGGCCCTTTCATATTTCAGTCCCCTCATTTTGTTAACTAGAAATGAAATTAATATCCACATCATAAGATTTATATGAGGATAAAGTGCTTTAATTCATATAAAGTGACCAGCACATAGTAAATACTATATAAATGTAAACTATTCTCACTATTTTTGTTGTTACTATTTTTATGCACTTGATAGAAATTAGCCATGCTGAGAAAATGGGCATTTTACTATGAGAGTATTTATGTTAGGTGATTTTGATACCAGTAGCATTTTGGGTTTTAGGATCATTTTAGAGTGGCCCTACAGAAGAGAGCTTAGATAGGTATGTTACCAAAATATTTTCAATGTTATATTTACCAACAGATATATATGTTTCATTGTGGTGGAGAGTGACACAATAAAAAGGAGCTGCTGTTTTACAAGCACAACATTAATATTAATAAGGAAATAAGGTATTGAGTAACACTATAGAAACTTATTACTTTACTAGAAGAGATAGATAACCAAATGTTTTAATGTATGTGTGTGTGTGTGTGTGTGTGTGTGTGTGTGTGTGTGTGTGTGTTTAGTTTAGTTCCAAATATTTCTGGCACAAGATATAGTCCCACCTATTAAAGTCTGTGAATTATGTATTAGATTAGAAGTTAAGACCTAGGTGGAATGCTATGTCTGTGTACCAAGTGGATTGTTTGTATTTAAATGCCTGGGTCAGAGCCTCATATACCATAAATATATTCTAACAAACTACTTCTAAAATTATCAGCTATACAATATTTCTTATTTCTCCTTTGTCCTTCTGTTTGTCCATCTAATCAACAGTCCATCCATCTGTCCATCCATTCACATAATTTTGTTTTCCACAATCGTTTATTAAGCATCTATCATGTTTTAAGATGCCATTCAGGGCTTAGAGAGGAAAGAATGAATAAGACATGGTCTCTACCTTTATGGAACTTACGGTACAACCTATAATGCTTTTCTCTCAATCTGTGGCCTGTGATTAAAAGTAATGAAGCATTGTAAACTTTTTTCCTATGAATATTTAAAATAACACAAATAATGAATTTCCACTACGGTAACTAAAGTAAGAGTTAAATATTGTGAAATAAAAGCAAACATATATATTTGATCTCTGCAATATATATTGGTCTCTGCATACCTCACCCCCCCATCCTGTTCCTGGCACAGAGTCCTAAAACCCTTATACTTATAATTTCCCAAGTGATAAGAGCTGTAAGAACATCTATTTAGTCTTTGACCCCAGTTCCTGTTAGAGAGCTCTTAAATTCCTTGGAATTTCCTGGGTGGTAGCAGTGTTTTTTATTCCAATGGGGTGACTTTTGGTAGGCTCCTCAATAGCATCAGGATGAGGACTAGTCACTAGAGAGACCAAATCATCGTTAGAAACTTGGAACTTTTAGCTCCACTCCCCCATCTTTCAGAAAGGGGATTGGGCTGGAGACTGAGTTAGTAACGGATCATGCCTATGTGATGAAACCTCCATAAGAATCCCAATAGTATGTGGTTCACAGAGCTTCTGAGTTGGTGCTGGGAAGGTGGTGCGCCCCAACTCTATAAGGACAGAATCTTCTGCATTGGGTACCCTTCTGCACTTCACTGTGTGTATCTCTTCATTTGGCTGCTCACCCAGATCCTTTGACATTCTTTGTAATAAGCTGGTAATCTAGCAGGTAAACTGTTTTCCTGAGTTCTGTGAGCCATTGTAGCAAATTAACCAAACTGGGGTAGGGGATTGCGGGAAGCCCCAGGTTATAGTCAGTCAGTCAGGAGCACTGGTAACTGTAAGATAAATTCTAGCTGAAATAAGCAGGTGAAGAGAGGCAACAAAGGGCCAGGCAGTTTATTTGAGCGCGGTCCTGGGCGAGATTTCCCCAGTCTATAAAATGGAGGCTGGGGAATTCGCACGTAAGTAGACAGGCAGCGAATTTTTAAAGAAGGTAGGGGGAGGCAGAGCTTAGATTTACAGTGGCACGAGGAGGATCGGCGAGCCTAAGGCACATTTTTCAGGTTGGGAGGGGGCAGCAGCTGCGTACTTTGGCACATCATCAGTGGCCGACGTGCTCGCTCCTCCCATCAGTGCCCCCAGCCTTATAGTGACCACCTGCACTTGTGTGCAACTGGCATCTGAAGTGGAGGCTGGGGCAGTCTTATGGGTCTGAGCCCTTAACCTATGAGATCTGTGCTAACTCCAGTTAGTGTCAAAATTGAACCTTAGGACACCCAGCTGGTGCTGGCTTATTGCTTGGGGAAAGCCCACAGTTGGTTAGAATGTTTAAGTGTGATTCAGGTTAGAATTAGGGTTAGGGTTAGTGTGATAGTAAAGGAAAACAAAGTTTTTCTGAGACAAAGTCTTTTAAAAAGTTCCTTTCAGTTCGGTCTTCTGGGAAGATCTTCCCCAGGCCTCCTGGCAATGCAGATGTGACCTGCCTCATAGAGTCAGAAGACTGACCTCAGTGCCTACTTATAACTCTCAGCATGTATCTCAAGCAATTTATGAAACCTCTCTGAATTGCAATTTTTCCACCTGCTAGTAATGATAATAAATATAATCCAGAAATGTGAGGGATGAAATGAGCAAATGAAGGACTCTAGCACATGTCAAATTCCTACTCTGGACCAGAGTTTTCACATGAGTTATCTCATGCAGTTGTTGCCTCAGCTTGGAGGAGTAGGCATTATCATCACCACATACTTATGAGGAAATTGAGGATCAGAGAGGAGAAACAATATAAGTTACAGAGTTAAGGGAAGGGAGGGCCTTGTCTGTCTGACTTCAAGGCTGTCTGACCCATTCATAACCACACCACCCTGATAGCAAATGTGAAAGTTTTTAGTAGGATGCTTTTCAGATGTTCCTTATATTATTTTTGTATCCTGAGTGGGTCAGCTTCATTACCCAACATGTGTCAGGGGCACAGCTCTATGAATGTATTGGGGACAGGATGGGGAAAGCTTGAGGTTAAAGTTTGATAACTCTGTGTTCTGGGGTTTCTTTTTCTGCAAAGTGGGGTAATTGCTAATCCATATGAGGATCATATATAGAATAAATGAGATAATATATGGAGAATGATCCATGTTTTGTAAATAGATAGTCAATGGTAGATATTATCATAACAATTGTAAATAAACTACCATCCAATATGGATTCATATACTGATCATAAATTCCTATCACCTTCATTTCTAAGTACTTTATGTACATATATATACCAACTTCCCTTTTTTATCTACAGACATATTAATTAGTCTCTGTATAACAGACAACTGGAAAAGAAGGAAAGTGAAACAAGAGAATGCTAAAAACTAGCCTTTAAATCTGAATGATATGAATACAGATTTCAATTTATTACTATAAAGCCCCACCCAATGACTAGCACTATGAATCTTTTACTCAAATTTTACATTAGAAAATAAAAAGTTATTTTCTCTTGAAAGTAATCAAAAAGAAGGAAAGCAGGATATCCTAATGGTTAAGCTCAGGTTCTGGCTTCAGACTGCCTCAAACCCCAACTCTTTCACTCATTAGCCTGTGAGGTAGGGCTGCTTACTATTTCATCTATAAAATGGAGTTAATAATAATACTTAATCATGGGATCATGTGAGAATTAAATGAGCTAATATGCTGGTAGGATGTAGCACATATGTGGTACATAGCACAATGAGTTTCCTGAAAATTAATAAAACTGAACTTCAATTGATAATTAATACAAAGTTTAGTGATTGATAAGTAACATGGAGATTTTATTTTGTTATTTTGGTTTTAACTCTGAAGATACAGTATTTGAGTATATTAAGAAATGGACTTGGTAAATTAACAAGTTGAAGTCAGTATTCAAAATGAAATCAGAATGTAAAACATGAATACTTGCAAAGACTTGCTTGGGATTCTTTTTCTCTAAAGGATGATAATAAAGAGAAAATTATAGAAAGAGAGGAGCTATAGAAAGAGAGAGATACCAGTCTTCTGGAAACAGAACAACAATCTCAGATGAAGAAGTCATTTGGTATTTTATCTTTTATGTGGGAAATAATTGAGATTTTAAGTGGGTGAATGAATATCACTCAATTTACAAATTTATAAGAAAGAGTAGGGTAATGGATATTGCTAAAGGTAAGTGCAAATGGATATTCACAGCAAAGTTGAAACATTAAAGACTATCTCTGAAATGTAGAGAAAGACATTTCACAAAATGTCACAAAACTCAGAGGAGAGATCCAAAGTTCCATATAGCAGAAACAACAAAGATGTGGATCAATGTATTTTCATAAGCCTTTCACATTGTGTTTCTTGGTAATAGAGAAGTAAGAATGGTGAGCATGACTGTAGACCATAGTGTAGAAATATTGTAGGTGAGACAGAGGCTGTCGTAGTAATTATTAAGCATTTGATTTGCCTCAATCCTTAAGTCTGCCTATTAGTGTGAACTGCCATCTCTTGCAAATCCTCCAAATCCTGCATTAGTGTTTCATGAATTTATCTTAAAGAAGCCATAAACATTAGTGTTCTCCACTGTCCTCTTTCTTTACCAACAACTGCCATGGATGTTAGCACTGAACTCTAATACTACTACTATAATTTATTTCCCTTAAACTGAAAACATTCCTATAAACATAAATATTCATTAGAAAAGAGGACTTTTGCTGTCTATAAGATTTGATATTTTTAATTGATATTTGATATAAGATTTGATTTTTTAACAGAATAACTTGGGGAATATAAAATATGAAAGGTTGGAACTACTGTTTTATAATATCATGATTTCCATAAACATGGAATATGCATTTTCATTTTCAAATTCAATGAATTTTTAATAAGCTACACATTATGTTAAATATTTACATTTATTCTTTTACAATTACATTTACTCATTTATTTGTTCAACAAATATTTATGGAGTGCTAATATGTGTGTAGCATTGTAAACCCTGTCTAAGGACCTCAGGGACCCTTTGAGAATTAATATGTGCTCATTAAAGAACTGATACAAATATGTATTTTGTTAATAGGGAGGGAAGCCCAGAGAAGTTCACTTAGTGGCTGATCTAGTGTTCCACTGTCATCTATGAAATTCAGCAGGTGGAATCCTTGCCACCTAGAGACACTGCAAGAGTCCAGGAAGACTGGATTTCAGGAGCTGCAGATGACAGCTCTCTGATTATGGCATCACACAACCCTGTCGATCCAAGAAGCCCCTTAATTTGTTTCCCTAAGATTTTTCACTTTAAAATGGGAGTTAATGATACCTGTTATGATGATCTCAAAAGGGTGTTCTGACTGTTAAATGTAAAAGGGTTTTGAAAATGTCATGAATCTAAGCAGTGGTGAAGTATTATTGTCATCACAGGTGTTTTTCCTCTCCCTTGTGTGCATTTTCCTCTCCTTTCCACCCCCATTTGGAAGGAAAAACTTGAAGTAATACATAGTTTTCTTTTTCTGTAATACTTAATAGGGAAGCTTTTAGAGCAGACATGATTTCCCCAATCTGGACCTACTATTTTCTTTCTCTGCCAAGGAGTTCTGTGATTTCTATGATGTAGGCAAGTGTCTCTGCAGCGATTGTCCTCCCAACCTGCATTACTTCCCAGGGACTGACGACAATGTGTAAAGAAAAGCAGCTGAAGGGAAAGTGCTGTAGAAGCTAAATTTAGTTAGATTGCTGAAAGGAGGCTTTTATTAAGACAAGTGAACACCTCTCCCACTCCCCCCCGAATCAGAATCATAAAGTGATACAATTTCTCATGAATTTCTTCTAAAACCCCAACTCTTGAACTTGGCAACATGAAGTAATGCTAACACTGATTTTTTAACCCAGCAATACTGATTTCAATCACAGAGATTAATTAATCCAGCTACTATAATAATTCCAGAAATTTCACAAGATCTATTGCAATTGAATCTGTTGAGGACACCTCACAGGCAGATCTCTGACATGCCGGGGATTTAGGCACTGAGAGAGAGTAGAGCAAACAAGCCATTTATGAAAGAAAACCAAACTTACCGATACGTCATCCTCAGGAGGAAGAATGTAATCTTGGAGCTCTGCACCCACTGAACGCGACTTACTCCTCAACTATGTGACATCTCTACATATATTAGAAGTCTACGGCTGGTAGAAATAAGGAAACAAATTATAAGTAGTTGAAATGAAACTTGTTCGACAAGTCTGAACAGAGAAGCCTCAACCCCATAGAATAGCTTGGAAAAAACAGCCCAGAGATAGTGTAGTCCTAACAAGAAAACAATATTTTTTTGGTATTGACTAATTGTATTAAAGGAGAAGAAACTGGTTGTGAGGATTTGAATGAGAAATATGTTAGGAATGCACTAGGATTAAGAGTTTAAAGATTATACATATATTTTAAAGAAACTTTCACAAAAATTCACAATAAAATCAGATATTCTTAAAAACTAGATTTATGATTTCACTCCAGAAATACTCCTTAAATTTTTGTTGAACAACAGCTGTCTCCATGTTTGATAGGAAGTGGTGAATTTATTAACATATAATGATTTTTCTTTAAAAAGTACCTACTTATGAGACTACATACAAATAAATTCATATCAAAACAGGTTTTTCCCCAAATGACTTAATCTAATAAATATATAGTACAATTTATTTTTATGTAGTATGTACATTACACATATATTATCTCTCTCCATATGTATACATGTATAGAGATAGATATGTATGGAGAGATTTTACATATATGTGTGTATATATATATATATATATATATATATATAGAAAGAGAGAGAGAGAGAGACAGACTTGAGACATTTATTAGAATGAAGAAAACAAGAAGATCAGGAAAACAAGTAATAATTTCAGTAATTTTTCAATTAGCATGAATACCTGCTCTTTATGAATACTGAAACATTAGAAATGAGACTGAAGCTCTGTTTCAGTCAGATATGTTTGACCATATCTTACTGTGGCTCCTTTTTCTTCAGAAGCAGCTAGTGTTTTTAGGGTCCATCTTGTCATAGAAGACACTAAATATTTACACACACACACACAGACACACTTATACATACATATCCAAAGAAATCATATATGAATATTAAACAGTATCATGTTGTGCATAACCTTGTGTAATTTGTTTTTTCTTCAGTTAATATTCTGAGTATCTTTCCATTTTGGGAGACACAGATCTACTTTATTCTTTTTGAAAAGCTTTATGAAGTATGAATATACTTAGTGTTTAGCCTTGATTATATTCTTACATTCAGATGGTATCCAGTTTAAAGGGGAACACTACTTTAAAGAAGAATTTTTGGCAGTCTTTGCTTCTAACACTTAAGGAAAGCACATTTGAAGTGATCTCAGACAGTACCACACAGTGCTTTACATGCATAGACCTAAAGTCAGAGTGCCAGCGTTCACATCTTAGCAGTTTCCATATCTGTAAAATACGGTAATGCTAGCGACTACCTGGTAGGTTTTTCAAGATGTAAATGTGTTAATATATGTAAAATGCTTAGAATAGTATCTTATGCAATAGCAGCACTATAGGAATACTAACTGTATTAGGACTTTAGTTTATTTGTATATATTTTCTTACTATTTAACAAACATCTTGTGAAGCTCATTCTATTGAACTATGCAACGAGCACACATAGTTGCATTCTTGCTTTCCCTTCCCTTCCCTTCCTCCTTTTTCATCCCTTTTTCCTGATGCAGTGCTTCACGGAATAGTGAAAAGGGGCATGGACTTAGAATGGAATTCTGACTCCCTGGTAGTTATGTGAACTTGGACAGGCTACTTAAAGCCTTTGAGCACAAGTTTCCTCTTATATAGAATGAACTGATGTCATTTATGTGCAGGACTTTCGTGAGAAAATAATGACATAGTGACTGCCTAGCACACTGTCTAGTAATAAATGGCAGTTGCCTATGTGGGTGGCAGAGGCCTGACAGACAGAGCCCTGACTTGGGAGAAAATACATCTGTCTGTAAATCCTGGCCTCCCCACATGACTGCTGCTTGGCCCTTCTGCATCTTAGCTTCCTCATCTGTACACTGAATTAATAATAGCTTTCCAGATTGTTTTAGGAATTAAATGAAACAGTACATGTAAAATGCAACCTATAGTATCTGGTATATACAAGAAATGAATCATAAACTGAATTAAGATAAAATGGTGACTGCCCTGAATGGCAGTGTGACAGAACATGCCAAGAAGTTTGCTCAGAAGTCCTCTGTTGGCCCTGATATCATCTGGTTTCTTAGCTTTCCAGGTCTTTGTGGGAGGATAGTGGACTAAATGGTAGAGTACGAAGGCAAATTCCAGAATTAATAGTGGAAGATTACAAGCTATTGGCTAACAAAAGGCAGATTGGCATAGCAAACAAGAAACACACAACTTTGAAACAAATAAAACTACAACTTTGTATGTCCCTCGCTACAGTTTTGAGTAAGTTATATAACTTTCTGAGTGTAATTTTCCTTTTCTGAGAATGGTAGTATATGTGCAAATTTAATGGGATTACCTCAGAGGCATTATGCTGAGTGATAGAAGCCAGACACAAAAGGCTACATATTCCATGACCCCATTAATACAGGATATTCTAGAAAAGGCAAAACCTATAAGGACAAAACCAGATCAGAGTTGCCAGAGTCTGGTGGTGGCTGGGAGGCGTTCACTACAAGGGCGTTTTGGGGAAAATGTTCTGTTTGGTGATGGTGGTTACAAGGCTGTATGTTTTATCAAAAAATCATAAAACTATTCACTAAAAAGGGTAAATTTTACTGATTATAAATTTTGCTTTTGTATAAATATATAATCAAAATAGAAAAACAATTAAAAGAGATTATAGTAATTGCAAATAGTGCTTATCAAGAGCCAGACATTGCTGTCACTGATTTACGTGTACTATCTTAATACTTCACAACAGCCCTTTGAGATAGGGATTAACCTCATTTTACAGAAATGGAGACTGAGGCTCATAGATATTAAATAATTTGCCAAATCTCATTTCAGAAAGTGGTAGAGACAGCATTTTCCCCTTACATGTCTCTGACTCCAAAGGCCCTGATTTTTATCAATTAGATATACTATATGAATAGTGCTTGATATTCTTCTCAGAAAGAGTTTTGTTTTTTCCCCCATAAGTAGCTGATTACTAAATTTGGGAGTAGGGACTAGCAGTCCTTGTCTACTATTCTAGTCTATCTTCTATGTTATACCACCTCAAACAGCTGCAGTGTCCCAACCTAGTTTGCCTGATGTGATGGGAACAAAGATGTTAACTATTACGATTGGCAGCAATCACATTTTTAATATGGATGAAATTTTTTTGTTTCACTTTAGGCATCTACTTGAGTAGATCTCAATAAATCACTATATAAAAAAATTGTGGAGTTGTCCTTGCTCAAATTTATATTTTTAAAGTTGGAATTTCTAGGAGAAAATACTCCTTTAAGTACTAAAAAATGTATCTGTCAATGTAATTTAATTGGCATGCTGCTGCTTTGCTATTGCCTTATGGTACGGTGCTGTTATGATGAAAACTGTTGTAGCGCAGAAGATCCTATCATGAGCCAGTAGCAATACACCTTTCTTGAGTGAGACAGAAGATATTTCTCTAAATGATAGTTTTCTTCAACTGATATTTTTGTCCTTTATCTGAAGAGGAATTACAAAACTGATACAGATGACAAACAACAGTGTTCATGTTGTATATTAACAGGTGGAAAGTGTCACTTAGGTTAGGAGTCCTTGCATATAGCAGCTGAGATGGCTGTGTTATGGTTATTTCAGAGAAGCCTAATATGTTTAAACATCATGGCATCCAGTAATTCATTAAACAGATATTTGGTCAGTTCCTGTGATGTGCCACAGCATGTTTTAGGTACTTGGAGATTAGAGCAGTTAAGAAAAAACAACAATCATTAAAATCACTTCTTTATATATATCATTAATTCCTTTACTTCTCTTTCCCTTTGCACTCTCTTGATGGAAAGGTAACCTGGGATAAGTTCAAATTTCTATGATTCTTCACCTGTACCTTTGTGCAGATAATCAGGCCTATAGAAGAACACAGAATGATTGATCTAATTTTTAAATTCCTGTCCATTATCTTAAAGTGGGCTCAATGTTGTAGGCAGTCATTTTATACGTCCCTAAGCCATTTACTTCCCCACACGTCTGGGCAACTTCTCACCTCTCTTCTTTCCTCTTTACTTATTCTTCCATTTACACTCTCAGCTGATATATATAAGAAATGAATCATAAACTGAATTAAGATGAACTGGTTCCCCTTGCTTCCTAGTTCCCTGTATTAGGTTCCTGAGCCACTGTAACAAATTACCAAAACACCTGGTGGCTTAAAATACAGAAATTTATTCTTTCACAGTTCAGAAGCTCTGAAGACTGGAAGCGAGCTATCAGCAGGGCTACACTCCTTCCAAAGGCTCTAGGGGAAGCCGTCCTTGCCTCTTGTAGTTCTGGGGCCTCCAGGAGTTCCTTGGCTTTGATCTAGAGACTCTGCCTCAGTCTTGACACAGATGTCTTCTCTGTTCTCTCTGTGTTCCTTCTTTCCTTCTCTCTCTCTCTCTCTTTATTATGATATAATAAACATATCACAAAATTTACCATTTCAACCGTATTTCATGGTAAGTTCTTTGGCATTAAGTATGTTCACATTGTTTGACAACCATCACCATTATCCATATCCAGAACGATTTCATCTTCCCAAACTGAAGCTGTATGCCCACTGCACATTAGCTCTGCATTTCCCCCTTCCCCCATCCTTGGCCATTCCACTCTGTCTCTAAGTACCTTATAGATACCTCATGTAAGTGTAATCATGAGTATGTCTTTTTGAAAGTGGTTTTTTCACTTAGCATAATGGCCTCAAGATTCATCCATGTTGTAGCACGTGTCAGAATTTCCTTCTTTTTTAAGGCAGAATAAGATTCCATTGTGTATATAAACCACATTTTGTATATCCATTCATCTGTCAATGGACCCTTGAGTTGCTTCAATCTTTTGGCTATTGAGAATAATGCTGCTGTGAACACAGGTGTGCAAATATGTTTGCCCCTCCATTCAAGTCTTTTGGGTATATAACCAGCAGTAGACTTGCTGGCTCATATGCTAATTTTATGTTTAATTTTCTGAGAAACCACCTGTTATGAACTTAATATTTGTGTCTCCTCAAAATTTATATTGAACATCACTAATAATCAGGGAAATGCAAATCAAAAGCACAATGAGCTATCACCTCACACCTGCCAGAATGGCTAGTTTTAAAAGGACAAGAAATTACATGTGCTAGCAAGAATGTGGAGAAAAGGGACCCATTATGCACTCTTGGTGGAATGTAAAGTAGTGGACCACTATGGAAAACAGTATGGAGGTTCTTTAAACAGTTAAAAATAGAACATATGATGCAGCAATACCACTTCTGAGTACTTACCTGAAGAAAAGAAAAACGCTAATTCAAAAAGATATATGCACCCTCATGTTTATTGTGGTATATTTACAATAGCCAAGGTGTGGAAACAACCTAAGTGGTTGTTTGGATTGATGAATGAGAAAACACATATAGATGTCTTATATACATACACAGACACAGGAATATTACTCAAAAAGGAATGAAATCTTGTTATTTGTAACAACATAGATGTATTGAGAGTATTATGCTAAATGAAATGTCAGACAGAGAAAGGCAAATACTGTATGATTTCACTTATATATGGAATCTAAAAAACAAAACAAATGAACAAGCAAAATAAAGCTCACAGAGACTTAGAACAGATAGGTCATTGCCAGAGGGGAGGAGAATTGGGGGGTAGGTGAAATGGGTCAAGGGGATCAAGAGGTACATACTTCCAGTTATAAAATAAATAAGTCATGGAATGTAATGTAAAAGAAAGAAAGGAAGGAAGGAAGGAAGAAATCTTCACAGGTCTTTAATAAAAACAGTTTTTATTTGGGAAATAAATATTCTGAGATTACACCCTTCCTATTTTAAAAATGTTAGCATGTCCTTTATTTTATGGAATGAACGTGATTCTAAATAGTAAGGTTTTTTTCCCTTTTGATTTCCCTCCTTGACAAAATAAACAAGGTTGATATTCCTAAAAAAAGGAAAAATTCCATATGTTAAAAAGATATCCCCCAGCCTGATGCTTTTAAGCAGTAGGTTCTTTGAGGGGTGATTAGGTTATAAGGGTATATCCCTCATCAAAGGGATTAGTGCCCTTATAAAAAAGACCCTAGACTTCCTTCACCTCATTTACCATGTGTGTATACATAATTTAACTAGCAAAAAAGATGGCCATGTATGAACCAGGAAGCAAGCCCTGACCAGATACCAAATTTGCTGGTGCCTTGATCTTGGACTTCCAAGCCTCCATAACTGTTAGAAATAAATATTTGTTGTTGAAGTCCATGGTATTTTTGTTACAGCAGCCAAAAAGGACTAAAATACTTCCATGCCACTTTCCATAGCATTTGTGCCAGTTTATATTCCCAGCAGCAATGCACAAGGGTTCCAGTTTCTCCACATACTTACACACGCTTGATGTTTTCTGTTTTTTTTCCCTATCTTAAGGGGTGTGAAGTGGTATTTCACTGTGCTTTTGATTTGCATTTCCCTAGTGATTAGTGATGTTGAGGTTCATATCATATGCTTCTTGCCATATGTATATCCTCTTTGGAAAAACATCTGTTCAAGTACTTTGCCTACTTTTTTAATTGGTTGTGTGCTTTTTAGTTGTTGAGTTAATTAGTTCCTTATCAGATTTATGGTTTGCAAATATTTTCTGCCATTCCGTAAGTTGCCTTTTCACTATTTTGGTAATGTCCTTTAATACAGAAAAGTTTTAAATTTTGATGTAGTCCAATTTACCTATTTTTTCTTTTGGTGTCATCTCCAAGAAACCACTGCTAAATTCAATATCATGAAGCTTGTCCCTTATGTTTTCTAAACCACTGCTACAGATTCAAATACCATGTGTATGCATTTGACCCACAACTCTCTTTAAACATTTATTACAATTATCCTGCACTTAAGTTCTGGCTCCTGGAATAGTTCTATATGAATCTGTTACTAACACCTCAAATTCAATAAATCCAAACAAAATATTACTCTCTAATTCCCCTCCATCCATTCATGGGTCTCCTGCACCCATTAAATTGTCACAACCAGCATTATTCTTTTCAAAATGCCCTGCCCATTTGTATAAGAATCTATGCCCTATCTCTCCTCATTTATCTATTGAATTGGGCCACAAAATATAACAAATGTCTTCCTAAAACAACAAATTACACCAGTTATTTGGCAGGGGCAGGTGTGCAGATGATGCAGCCATAGAAATCATTTGTTCCAACTGAATTTATGCAGAAGATAAAATTCATGAAATGAACCCAGTAAAGCAGTCCTGGTTGCAGTCAGCAGGGCATACCTTGGATCCCACTTACCTCAGCATCTCTGTCTCCTGAGAGATGGTACTTGCAAAAGACAAAAGATGGTACTTGTCTTGGAGGTCTCAGGAGAGGCTGTTTATACGGTTCCATGCAAAAGAAAGGCCATGGCTTGGAGAATTATCTAAGAGTATCGTAAGTATAGCTATTGTACTGTCCACACTTTTAATCAAATAGAACAAAAGGAGGGCAATTTGTTGAAGTACCTATTTCAGTAAAAGTTGCCAATTAGTGCAGTTGGTTACAAACATTAGTGATAATATGAGAATCTATTTAAATTAAAAGACTGATGCACAAAATCTCTATCTACCACCTGTCCCTCCGAGAGATGAAATCTATGTTGGTTATTTTGCATAGAATGCTGGAGTACTCCTTTGCTGCTTACCCTAACAAGCTCTAGAAGTTTATTCAAGCTGATTAAAACTCTTCCTTTAACAATTAGAGATGGGTCTTTGATTCTGAATACTTTGAAGATTGGAAGTATTACTTTAAGAACATGTGTTTTTCCTTCTGTTCTCATAGCTAAACACTCAAATGAAAAATCCTGTGTTTTCGATTTGTGGTTTGTACTTGAAATTATATGGGAAACTTAAAACTTTTCCATCTGATCTAATATGAAGAAAATGTACTGGGATACATTTTAAAAGTGACTTTGTGAATGATATGGAACATCATAGAATTTTGGGGTCATAAGATGTGTGTATACATAATTTAACTAAAATTGGCTGCCAGCACCAGCAGTCCCAGTCTATACCTTTGCCTGCACTTGCCACTCTTCCACTTGTTTATGTGATGTCAAGTGATGACTTATTTTTTTTAAATTGCATTTCTCTTAATACTAACTATTGGAGCATATGTTTTATGTGCTTGCTAGATTTATGGGTTTCTTTTCTGTAAATTGCTCTTTCATATCTTTTTTTTAACAGTAATCTTTTTTTTAATTTACTTATTTTTTAATTTTTTAATTTTGGTATTAATCTACAATTACATGAAGAACATTATGTTTACTAGGCTCCCCCCTTCACCAAGTCCCCCCCACATATCCCATTACAGTCACTGTCCATCAGCATAGTAAGATGCTGTAAAATCACTGCTTGTCTTCGCTGTGTTGCACAGCCCTCCACGTGCCCCCCCCCACACTATACATGCTAATCATAATGCCCCCTTTCTTTTTCCCCACCCTTATCCCTCCCTTCCCACCCATCCTCCCCAGTCCCTTTCCCTTTGGTAACTGTCCTATCCTTTGTTCATATTTCTTCTGAGATTGTTCTTTTCCTTGTTGACTTGCAGGAGTATTTTATATAATCTTGTATCACTACTTTTTCAGTTTCAGAAATTTTAAATATATTTTTCTATCTATTCATAGCATTATTACCTAACAGAAGCAGTGAAGTCAAATGTATTTTGAACTTTTTGACTTATGATTAATACTCTTTATGCTATTCTTTAACAACATATTCCTCATCCTTGGTTACAAAGACAGACTTCCTTTTTTTTTGTATTAACATCATTTTTCCCCTTCTCACTTAGGTGTCTAATCCATTTTTGGAGTCTACCTTTGTGCATAGGTTAGACAGGGACCTATGGTTGTGGTGACCATAAAAATGTGCCTCTCAGATTTCCTGCTTTGGAGAATACAATTGACAGCTGAAGGAACCTTAAGAATTACTGAGTGTCTTGATACATACTCATGCCATTTTTGAAATAGAAGAAAAAGTGAATAAGCCCTTTGTAAATGAACAGATAGATTTGTTTGTATAAACAGAAAAATGTGAAAAGATATGTAAAACTTTAAATTCTGATTTCCTTGGGGGAATATTGTAGAAAGATTGCCAGATTTTTCTTTGTATTACACTTTGTTGGAAAACAGCTCGTGTTACTTTATAGGTTGACGTGAAGTTACAATAAAGTATACGTTAAAGATAGCATGGACCAGGAGATGGCAGCATAGTCACACACAAATTCCCTAGTGCCTTTCTTACAGTGTTTAATGAACATAAGTTTAGGTCACCGTTATCTGTTTTCGTACATTTCCTGGACTTATCTACAGTAAAAAGACATTAAAAGATTACCCAATCCAACTCTTGTTTTATTTGGGTTGGCTTCTTCATTTGATAAATGATAAAAATATCATTTGATATTTTTAATCTTTCTAAGTCACTCTGATGCTCCTTTATTATTTACTCCTTTTTTGTTTGGGTACCATTAATATATCTTCCTGGGTTATAAGAAATTCCCTCTTGAGTTAAATGCAGAAAAAGACTGTTTTTGATTCTTTAATATATAATTAATTGAGGCAGTTTTGGGATCTTTGCTAGGAATGCTGACAACGTATTTGTTACCACTTCCAGCTGCCTGTGGGTCTCTGTGGGCCTGCTATGGCTCATGTGGAGATTCCCTTCTCTACTAGTGGACCAGTGACACTGGAGGAGGGAAAGTCTAAGAGTGGCCATGCTATGAGTGGCTGGCCACACTCTCCAAAGTGTCTGCTACTTTTGGTAGCAGTTACCAAAAAATACTTTAACCTCTTCATGTGGTCTTGAGAATGAGACCTAGTTTTATACATAATTGTATACTGAATGTTGAGAATACCCAGTGTCTGAAACATACAGGTTCAATAAATATTTGGTAGATGAAGGAGTGGTTAATTAAGTAGTTTCATAGAATACTTTAGGTCAGTGATGTCCACAGAACTTTCTGCAATGGTGAAATGATGTATATCTCTGTTGGCCAATATGGTAGGCTCTAGCGACATGTGGCTATTTTGTATTAGACATGTGATTAGTATGACTGAGGAAATTAATTTTAATTGCATTTAGTTTTAATTGATTCAAATCTAAATAGTCCCATCTGGCTAGTGGTTATCATATTGACTAGTGCTGCTTTTAGTTCATAGGGATGCTGTGTGACTCTGTTTTCCATTCTGCAGTGTTAGTAGGTAAGATGGGCTGCACCATTCTGTCTCAGCTGAATACATAAATCTCTTTTCAAGCAGTATCTATTTAGGCATTCTGAGAATATTAAGTGCAGTATATATGGTGTGATTATGGAGGATTTATGTATTTGACAAATCTCTTGATATAGATCTATACAGACCTCTTTCTATATAGATCCATTGAGCTCTATCTATCTGTGGATCTACATAGATCTATATAAACTGCCTCCTTCTTCCAACCAGGTTCCGTTTCCAGATGATCTTAATTTGGCTAAGATTGTTTAGATGTGAGCATGATCATGACAGATGATCATTTAGCATTTTTAATGCATCAGCCTTACAAAAAGAAGGAGAAGAAAGATGTTCCTAAACCCATCCATGTAAGGAGATGGTAGACGCAAGATTTTTAGCAGTGACTTTTCTCCGCTATTGATCCTGCGGCAGAGGTTCTCAACTAGAGGTGATTTTGCCCCCAAAAGGACATTCCGCGATGTCTGGAAACATTTCTGATTGTTACAGCTTGGTGAGAGTTACTCCTGTCACTAGCATGTGGAGAGAAGGAATGTTGGTAAGCATCCTACAGTTCACAGGAGGGCTGATGCCCTCTCCCCACACCAAAAAATTATTTCTGAAAAAATGTCAATAGTGCTAAGCTTGAGAAACCCTGCAGTATACTGATGATTCAAAGGGAATGAGTTTGAATATTATTATAAATATATTTTAATGTATAGAATATAATATTATGTATGTAGGGCAAAAGAGACTCTTGATATAAAATGCGAAAGAAAATCCTTAGCCCAGCAGTTTTTTCATTAGCCAAATTAATCATAAAAATGGGGAGGCAAAGAAAAAAGCTTGCGTTTTGTTGAACATCAGTCCATAGTCATACATAGTGCCACAAAATATGCATTTAAATACATATGAAAATAAGTATTATACAAAAATTAAACCATTCCAAAGATGCTTTCTAGATTATATGAATATTCTCTATAATACACTTCTTCAAAGAATGGCATTCGTTTCCCAAAAGTAAATTTTAATATTATACAATAAGGGCTTTCCCAAAATCTTGTATCAGATCGTTTATGAATGTCTAAATTTATATTGGCTTTTAATGTAAATCATTTATAAATACCTAATTGATATTATTATCACATATTGTGGGTCCCTTAATTGTTCTGAGGTTTATTGAAAATAACACTGTTTAGAAAATAAAATGCATTAAGAAACAATAAAACAAGTGAAAAGTAAATTTACACCAGGATTGGAACTGCTCTCATTTTTAGAGATAGAAAGTAGTTACTTTTCACTGAGTCCTTGCCTCTTCTCATTTCCATCTAATATAAAGGTCCAGAAATTTTGCCATTATTTTCTGATACCAAGAGGCATTTTTACATAGTGTAGAACAGAATCCTATGCTAGGCAGTAATTCCAGTTCTCCTGCTGTCTGACCCAAGGCTTTATTAATTGTTGCAAAGTAAACATTAGTGTAGTTATTTAAAGAGTTTAAAATCTGCACTATTGGGTGTAAATCTAAATGTGAACATTTTTTTCAAGTTTCAAAGAGAAGTTAACTGTGCATCTGAGGGCAAAGGAGGGTCTCAGAGTAGTGCCATCTCTTAAGTCCTTGTCTCATGTCTACTGCCCTCCATTGCTCATCTGGAAGACTGTCCAGCATTGGCTAAAACTAGTTATTTTGTTTTGTCCAGTACAGTGGACCACATATTCCTAACAAGCATTATTTGATGAGGAAGATAAAAATGGTGGAGTCAAGGAAGAGCAGTGTGCTCTGTTGGGGAAAATAGAAAATGCTTAGTGAGTTGGTCTTTTTGATTTTGCTGGATTATTCTGGTAGGGACAGAAAGATGAGCAAGAAGGTAATCAGACATGTAGCAGTGATGGCACATCTTTGGGTAGTTGACAGGAAATAGTGTATGCTCATGGTCAGTAAAACACTACAGATGATGAGAAAGAAAGCTTGCTTTCCTCGTGTTAAAGGGGATGGTTGTCAGGTCACACTTATTTGTATCTTGAACTCCATGACAATGAACATGGCAATGTGTACTAGAGACTACACGTGACATTCACGTTTTCAATAAAGAGGTAGTTGTTGCATTAGATGTTTGTTTTAGATTTAATCCAGTCCCGATACAGAGTCAACTTTGGTAAAAAGTCCGGGCTTGTTTTCTTTTCCACAGTCTATTCCCCAGCTTACTATTCCAATAAGATACCAAATGTTTCTATCATGTGCTATAACCAGAGGTCCTACAGAATCACCCTGGGGAAGAAGAAGAAATGAATATTGTCAATGTAATAAATAAAGGATGTCAGAAATGTGAGTTAATTAGCATCTGAATGTCTAACAAATTCATATCTTGAATTGAAGTGTGTAAACTAATTCTATTTTTACTTACCATTAGTATTAATATGATAACTGAGTTTATTATTATTTGTTTTTATCTTAGTATTTCTGCTTATCTCTGTTAATACCCTCTTCAGGAAGGTAGTGTGACTAAAGCTAAGGTTTCAGTTTTATCTTTGAATGGTCTTTATTTTTGCTCTATCTAAAGAGAAAGCACAAACTGAACCTACATCTCGGCATCCAATTCTCACGTAAATGATGACTTCCAGAACCATTGAATGCCGCCTGCTGCTGGAAGTCTCTCCTCTGTTAGCTAGAAATAGTCTTTGCTTTGAATTTGAATCACACTTTGTTCTATTCACACCAGTTGATGGGAAGGTATCCTGGATCCTGCATCACTATGCAGCGACAGGTTCGAGAGGAGGAATATCTGCAAAGGTCACTCCCACGAAATAGGCACTATTTATTTCTGAAAGGATTTGCTTCCAAACTAAGGTGGAATCTCTAGCCTGAGCTAAATGGTTTAAAGTGTGTGTGAATCATGAGGACTTCCCTGATATCTTTAACCCAAGGTTTAGACAAACGAGTTTTATATTTATCTTTTAGCAATTAACCTATTAATTCAAAAGAAGCTTTATGTGGAAACCACTAAAAAAGAGGATCCTTTTGAAGCAGGCCTCGGGTCCAAGAGTCTTGTGCCTCTGGCTCTCTTCCCTCCCCTTCTTCCATGCTTCCTAATATACGCTAGTCCTCAGTAGACGGTATGAAAACCTCAGTCTACCAAAAGCAATCCTCCTTAGCTCCTTTCCCATAGGCCCACATCCTAATTTAGGTCCTAGTATTTTACTGCATCAGTGATGAAAAATGATGAAAAGCAAGGGCCCTTGGACCAGTGGAAAGAGACTCTCTGCTCCTACATAGATTCGTTTATGTTCCTGCCTGAAAGCCAAACAATCTAGTTGTAGCCACCCAGGTTGTTTCTGCTTCTCCTCAGAAAAGTTAGTGGAAGGAGATATTTTATTTCAGAATATATAGCCAAATCCTAGTTTTTGTTCATTTTGGTTACTTGTGTGCTATATTATCAGTTTGTAAATTCATTGTGGACTTTTGTAATGTTTGTGTTTCCTTCAGTAATTCACGCAGTACTTTGCAATTCACAGAAAAATTTAAATGAATAAATGAATGTTTATTACATCACATGCAGACAGTCAGTGGCAGATCCATAGTGGCAACTTAGGTAATTTAATATGAATAAGTGTAGATAATCTGTTTTTTCCTAATAGTGTAACTCTATCTGGATGTACAGTGTTAAAGACCAAAGGTTTAAACACTGGTCAGGTGATGCTGTTGTGGCCTGAAGATGTCTGCAGATCCCATCCCGCAGTGCCTTACAATTTATTATCGTTGTGACTTGAAGCAAAGATTATGTGGCTTCCTGGCTTGGTTTCTACTATCTGCTTTCAGTTTCTTTTCTCTAATCGGAGTCCTAATTTGCAGCTGGTGACTTTTTTTTATGTGTGGTTCTGAACAATACAAGGCTGTTAAACAAGGATTATTTGTTATGATTCTCCCACTCTTTTTACACTCTCTCTCCTTCACCACTAATTTTATGGAGTCACATGAAGTAACATTGGTCTGTGGTCAGTAAAGCCATCTCTATTTAACAAACTGATTTTTGTGGATTTGAGTCTGTTCTTACCTCACAGGCATCTAGTTTTCCTGAAGAATCCAGCACAGATCATTCCTGATGATACAGCACCACCATATACATTAACTTGGTTACATATATCATTTTTTATGACCTTTACTTCAACTTGTTGCAGAGTATTGTGAAAGGGACCTAAACAAAAATGAATGGGTGAAGAGTTTCCACATTGTTTGTTATGATAGCTAATTGTTGTGTCTGGCAAAGGACTGATCAGTGAGAGAACATATGTCCTGAAGCTGGAGGGCTCTGGGCTTGATGACAGCGCTTGGATTCGAGTTATACTTCTTGGATGACTTGTGTGAACTAGGTACCATTCTTGGCACATTTACTTCCATGATCTTACTTAAACATTTCAGCCACCACCAAAGGTAGACATGAGTATTCTCTTTTTCAGATGAGGACACTGAAAGTCCACATGGCTATGAGTCTAGCTATCATCACATAGTTACTAGATAGGGCCTAGCATTAGATTTAAACCCAGGACAGTTCTCCCCACCTGGGATCATTTGGGACAGTATACCTTACCTTGCCTTACCTGGAAATTTGCCACCTCACTTCACAAAGGACACAGCTATATAGAAACTGAGAATCCTTATGAAGAGCAGTATAGAGCATGGTTGTACTATCAGGGAATTACTTTAATATGAATAGATGGAATGCTATTTCTTCATAAGAAAGACCGTGTCTACTTTTTTGATAGCTCAAATTGTTATCTAAAACTAATACCAGGGTAAAGTAACAAACACCTAGATAAGAAATAGGTCATGTTTTATTAATGACCCACACATTTACTGATTTGTTGTTATATGAAAAGTATTATTTAGTTGTGCATGGTACTCTTTTAGCCATTATATTCTCCTCATTCCCCCTTAACATCTTCTATTTTAAAGACTATATTAGTTCCTCATATAAAGAAGGAGGCTCTGTTTATAACAGGTTCAAAGATAATTAAGAGGGTCAAGGAAGGCAGTGCTGTTAATTTGGGTAAGTCAGGGTAATTCTGTGTAAGGTTTCTGGTCTGGGAGGCAGAAGATATGAGTTTAAACATTTTGCACAATTTATATGCTATTTGGCCTTGAGCAAGTTACTTAATCTTACTAAGCATCATTTCACTCAACTGTAAAAAGGAAAAAATGATACCTAGCTCACATGTCTATTGTCAGGGTTAAAAAATAATAAATATAATCGGTCATGATAGTGCCTTGTCCCATAATCATATCTTAATCAATGGAAGCTATTAGAATGAGTTATGGAGATTAGGGTTACCTATCTAAAACCCTCGTGGTCTAAAAGCTGCATTTTAAAGTTAATGATGGATGGTGAGGGCTAAAGCTTTTTAAAGAGAAGATCTAAGTGTCTAGGGATTTTGTCACTCATTGTAAGTAAGTCTAATTCTCTGTTTCCAAACTAGTTTAAATTCCCTTCTAGGACTATCTTACTGAAAAACTTAAGTCCAACTCATCTATAGTCATTAAGAATTAGCTAGTTCTACTGAACTTCTTCACTATTTTGAAGCATGGGAGGGTCATCATAGGATCATTTTCTCTTCACTTCATCTCTGATTCTGTTTGAAATGCTCCAAGTGACAGAATCTGCTTATCATCAGCTCTTTATACAGATTTTTAAACAATCTGAATTATTTATTTGTGTAGGTGTCTCAGCAATATTCAATACTATCATTTTTGTTGTCTTTAATTGGCATTTAAACTTCCTGGGTATTCTCAGGCTTTAATCAACTGTATTCCAACTACTTAAAATTCCTGTGTGCCTATTTTTATTTTTGCTAACTTTATAAACTGAAGATTTAGCCATTTTATAAGCTGTAGATTGTAAAATTTCTAATTTGACATAATTGGATAAATCTTCAAAGGTAGGGGAAGAAAACCTGAGTAGTCTTTGTCTCAGTTTCAAAATACAGAGCAAACCAACCAACAGTAAACAAATATTTAATACCTAACTTTAGTCTGGTGTCTTACAAAAACAGAATGTTACTCCTGAAAAGTATGCAATTTGTTAGAGTAACAGAACAGTGCACAGCAATCTGTGCACACTGTTGGGCACTGAATAATTCATGATGAAATCCCAAATCTCTCCCAAACTACTACTCTGTGTTAAGTTTAATTAGGTTCTAAAGGAAATGTAATGGTGCAGCTCAGATTCGAGTTATATTTCTTGGACAACTTGTGTGAGGTAGGTACCATTCTTGGCACATTTACTTCCATGATCTTACTTAAACATTTCAGCCATCACCAAAGGTCGACATGAGTATTCTCTTTTTCAGATGAGGACACTGAAGTCCACCTGTTAGAGTTGACAGATGCCATCCATTTCTACTCCAGTCGATAAATGGTTTATCTAATCCCAAAGGATTTGATGCCCTTTCATGTTCATCACTTGCTCACAGAAGACAGATTCGCCAGGGGTGAGTAGAAGAACTCTTGGATTATAAAGACAATAAACAACTTGGACCCAATGTCAGTATTTTGGAGTGCATATTGAAGGGAAGTATACTTTCATAAAAATCAACTGGTAAGGACTCAGTAGTAAAAGCTATATTTTGAACAAGTACATAAACAAAACTACAGCTTTATAATAAAAACCTGGAAAAAGAATCAGAAATTTAGGGGCAGATTAAACCATATGTAAAAAGTCCAGCCATGAGACCTAGAAACTGGAGACCCATATCAGAATATAAAGGTCTATCTTGGCAGTTTATTATATATTTTCAAGTGCAATAAAATGTCATACTCATAAACTTTATAGTCTCAGGCTTAAAAACTGTGCCATGGATAGATACATTGATCAGAGGGGCCCCATTTAATATTTAGCATCAAGGATGTCATTTAAATTGCTTGCTTATGGCTATTTTTATTTAGTTGCATGACACATTACAGAAGTTTATTATTACTAATGCTAACAAGTTGCATACTTTAAGAATCATGCAGCCATAGCAGAATCACTACATAAACATATGAAAGAGAAATGGAAAAAAAAAGTGATGTGAAAAAATATGCTTTAATTAATTTTTGAAAAGAAAGTTACAACTAGTTTCCAAAATAGCCCAAAAAGAAGACAATAAAAATAAATACTGTGTAAGAGTAATAGCCAAAGATTCCATAATTCACCATATCTGCATTTTTTATTTGTTGTTTTTGCAATAGTTTTCATGGGACATCTTGATTTCATCTCCTGTTTTCTATATTTTTATTTTGTATCTTATTTTATATCTCCATTCCAATGGAGGATGGATATGCATTTTCTGCTTTGTTGTTTTTACTGAATTCACCATTTGCTTTTAATGCTCCCCATCCAGTGACAAACACTTTACTCTGAGGCAAGACTTCAAAAGAAACATCTGGGAGACAGTCTCTTCCCACTTCATCAGAAAACGTGAGGGGGGTGGAGAGCGTCACCACAGCGATGTCATCATCATGCTTATGGGCAGCATAGTTTTCATGAATGATAATTGTCTGTACTTTTCTTCTCATCAGTGGAGGAAGTAGAGTTCTTCCAAAACTAGCCATCCAGAGTCTGGGATTTTTGTAACTGGATCACATATAAACAGGATTATGATTGATTCACTTCTGATCTGAAGTTGCCCATGACTCTGGATGAACATGAGATAAGAGGGTGGTAGAAGGACAAATTGTTTAAAAAATAATTGATGGGGATCCTCCCACTTTCTTACTTGAGATGTCTCCCCTAGACTGCTTTGCTTTCATTTAGCTGGTAACAAATCTCCCTATATGAATGTATCTTAAATTACTCCCCTTGAGGGGGAGTTTGTATTTTTCAATGAACAGATGTAAGTCTGTGGGTTGTGATGCCTTTGTAAAGTTAAAAAAACATCCACAATATAGCTTAGGAAAACTGGTGACCATGTTTAGCTTTTGGTAGTATTGGCTTGTCCTTGTTAGAGTTAAGATTTCTGGGGAATATATTTTCAGTTAAAGCTGAAGATTCTTTAATTTTTTCTACTATGTCACTTTTTCTTAAGTCTTCTGGACAAGCTTGGGAAGCCTAAGATTTTCATAAAGGAATGAAAAAAGGAACAAGCATTATAGGATGTGAATATGAGAAAAAGAGGTGAAATTGGCTATCTTGTTGGTACAGATGGAAGACTTACATGTCAAAGCAGTGAGCAGCAGTCAGGAGCCACTCCTCACTGATCAAAGATGCTCTATAGAAATGGACGCGTCCATCTGCAGGCTGGCTTGCCATGGCCAATCAGCTTTCTTTGCAGGACAACCATCAGCAATTCTTTCCATAGATGGGGGTCTCTTTCCCTAAACCACAATCTGTCAGAAGGATATAAGATGATTATTTATAAACGGAGTTATAAACATGGGTAGGTGTGTTTGGCACATAAAGATGAAAACATTTATAGATTTGTTTTCCCTTAAAAGTTAATAAAAATTACACAATGGGGTAATGATTATTCAGATTGAAAAAGGACTTTACTTAAAAAAATGAACTATTGAATACCCTTCCTGATGAACTTAAAACAATGTTACTTAAAAAACTTTTTTTTTCATATTTTTCTGGATCATGTTCTTATGTGCAACAGCTTACGCCAGTGATATTTGACAGTTTTGAGTGCTAAATGGACACTACTTATTATGGAAGAACACCATTTGTACTCCTTTAAAAATACTTGTCTAATATTACAACTATTAAAGTACTGTTGTATAAATGTCAAAGTTCCCAAATTAAAGTTAGTGGGTACCATTTAATTCTAAACCAAATTTTCTGCTTTAACAAAGTGAACCTAATACAAATAAATAAGATACAATTAAAGGGAATTGTTAAAAGAAACTTCCTGTGAAGGAGAACAAGTTACTGCTGAGGAATTCGTATAGACATTCCCAAGTATAATTACTCATTTTTTCCCTTGAGAAGAATTAAATCATGTATCCATTCAGAAATACTATATACTTTTGGGACATAGTAAACATGTTAATAGAGAAACTCTGAAAGTGTTGTGAGTGTTATTATTGTTTTATAAATGTCCCAGTGATATTGTTCAACTTACAGCTGTTCAGAATGTGCTGTGCTTGTGCTTCACTCATATCTGGAAAGAAAACAAGATGATTATTCAGCAATGGAACAATCATAATTTAAATTACTATGCCTACAACATATGAATGTTTTTGGTTGGGAGGAACTGAATTAATCAGGAAATTCTAATGTAAAGGCAATGGAATAAAATTCTACAAAAAGGAGAGGCTTAGATATAAATTAAACTTTTCTTCTGACTATATGTGGACTTTGGGAAAATCCTGGTTCATGATTATACATCACTGGTGTAGAGAAGGCTATTGTTTGCCAGAAAGGAGGACTGCATCTAATTAATACCATACCATTTTATTAACGTATACTGTTCACGTATACTTCTATCTGGACACCATTTCCTTCTGTCCTCATTAACACACTAGTAAAGTAGTTATAAGCACTAACACACTAGTGTTATAACACTAGTTATAACACACTAGATAAAGTAAAGAGATTCAAAACATCTTAGACACCTGGCATCTTCACAGAGACTCCCTGTGGAATCAAAATCCACCAGTGTCCTAGCGAATTGTGAAAACATATTAGTCATTTTTTTTCATAAAATAAAATAGAAGAAAGCATGATCAGTGGCTGTTCCCCAAAATTATATGAATTATTCTGTCTGCCAGATACTATAATGAGCAATCCAAACCCACATTTCATTAAGATGATAGCCAGTGAATAATACCTAAAAGTTAATGAAACAAAAAACACTGGTTGTAAGGAAAGTAAAATCAATAAAATTGATAAAACTCCTGGAAAGAATGACAAAGATAAAATACAGAAGACACTAATTATCAATATCCAGAATGAATATCAGAATTCATCAGGAATGAATATCCAATATCAGGGATATCATAAAAGAGCCTGCAGCCCTTAAAGGTTAATTATGGAATATTACAAACAACTTTACATTTGTAAGTTTGACAACTTAAAAGAGATGGACAAATTCCGTGAAAACCAAAAACTACCAAAACTCAGCATGGATATATATATAACCTGACGAGTACTACTTCTAAGGAATCAGAATTCATAATTTAAAAAATCAAAAAAGAAATCCTTAGGGCTAGATGGCTTCACTGGAAAATTTTGCAAAATATTTGAAAAATTAAGACCAATTTTACACATCCCTTCCAAAAATTAGAAAAAAGGGGACATTTCCTAGTTCATTTGATGAAGCCCGTTTTACCCTTATCCTAAAACTAGATCAACAAAAAAGAGAAGACAAAAGACTAATATCTGTTATGAATATAAGTGCAAAAGCCTCAACAAAATTTTAACCTATTGAATGCAAAAGTGTATTTAAAAAATACAGAGTTGGCAAAGTGGATTTATTATAGGAAGGTAAGAATGGTTCAATATTTGTAAATCAATTAATATAATCTACCATATCTACAGGGTAAAGAAGAAAAATTATATGATCATGTTGATTGATACAGAAAATTTTTTCAACAAAATTTAGCACTTATTACCTGCTAGGTTGGCGATAACTGAAAAACAGAAAAATAACAAGTATTGGTGAGGGTTGGGAGATGCTGGAATTCTTATACACTGCTGGTTGGAAAACAGTTTGAGAGTTCAACAGTGAAACAGAATTATCATATTCCCCAGCAATTCCACTCTTAGGTATATATCCAACAGTATTGAAAACAGGTATTCAAACAAATACTGTACACCAGTATTTATACCAGCACTATTCACAATGGCCAAATGATGGAACATCTATCAACTGATGAATAGATTTTAAAAAGTGGTATATCCATGTAGTAAAATACAACATGAATTCTGAAAATACACTAAGTGAAAGCAGATAGACACAAAAGTCACATATTATATAGTTCCATTTACATGAAACATCCAGAATAGGTAAATCCATACAGGCAGAAAGACTAGGTAAGTCCACAGAAGCAGAAAGTTAATTAGCGGTCGTCAGGGGCTGGGGGAGGGAAAATGAGTAACTGCTAAACAGGTACAGTATTTCCTTCCGAGGCGGTGAGAATGTCTTGGAACTAGGCAGAGGGGATGGTTGCACAGCTACGTGTACTAAATGCTACCAAATTGTACGCTTTGAAGTGGTTAGTGCTTAATTTTATGTTATGTGAATTTTACCTCAATAAAACAAACCCAATACACATTTATAATAGAAACAGTCAATCAGGAATAAGACGGTACTTTCTCAACTTCTTAAGGGCATTTACAAAACATCGATATCTAATATCATACATACTTAAACATGAAAGATTGAATGCTTTCCTTCTAGGATAAGAAATAAGGCAAGAATGTCCACCATTACCGCTCTTATTTAATGTAATAGTGGAAGGTCTAGCTATTGAATAAGAAAAACACATAAAAGGCATTGAAACTGGAAAGAAAGAAGAAAACGGTTTCTATTTGTAGACAGCATGATTGTCTACATTTTGCAAAACAGGAACTGAGACACAGAGTTTCAGCAACTTATCCAAGACTATATTACTATGGTTATTGCTAGGACACAGGTCTTCTGAGTGCTGTCTAGGGTTCTTCCCTACCACTTGTGGGATCTCCTGGAGTGCATTCCATGCATTTTTTTCTTTATACTATATATATTTAAATGATTTATCTTACCCTATGAAACTCAATTTTTGTCTTTCAAATTTTTACCTATTCAAACTCTCACTTTTTTAGTGCAGTTCTAAAACTCTGTGCAAACAGGAATGATTCAGGCTCCTCAGTGTTTATGAGTTTTAAGAGACTGTTTTTGTTTCCTGCCCACGTTCAAGTTCATGTTGTATTGAGTTAGTTTATAGAGGTGCAGATACAACATATTACAAATACCAAGTTCATGCCCTTGCTGAGTTCTGTGCTAATCTTGGGGATATGATTGCAACTATATATTTCCTCTATTCAAGGATTTGTCAGTCTTTTGCAGAAGAGATAAAATAAAAAATATGCAAATTAATTTCCAAGCACCCTTGGGAAGCACAGAAGTCTCAGGGTAAATCGTGACTCTGAAGAGACCTTTCCATGGGAGTGAGGAATGTCTGATCCATAACTTGCTTAGATAGCAACTGAAGAACTGGTGGTGGATGAATCGCCAGCAGATGCCTGCATGGACCACCCCAACCCTGATCCAGCAACATGGTGGATGGCCCACATTCCCTAACGCCACAGAGTAGGTGGGGGAGAGATCCAGAAATGCTGCAGTTTTAAGTTTCTAACATTTGGTTTAATGGGAGCTCAAGATCAAAACTGAACTTTGTAAAAATGAAAATTTCACACATGCCTACATGTCTTTTACAAAACATTTCCTTCAGGAAGTCTTGTCTTTGCTTTCTAAAGCTTAGTGCACTGGATTCAAGGTCTACTCTGTTCTATCTGCATAGTTAACAACTGAATGTTGGGCATTACTCACAGAAACTTCAAGTTCTTATCTCAAAGCTATTTTTTAAATTTCTTTCAGACTTTGGCCAAAACTATAATGCCATTTTCTCCTCTATTAGCATATTATATCTGCTCTAGCCTTCTGGAACTGTTTCTGGAAAAAAATACCAAGGAAAGACTTAGTGATAACTTATATTTATCTTCACCATTATAGTGGCATTTCACAACTTAACACAAGTTCTGGTAAAATATGGAAACTTCCAACTTAATTTATAGAAGGCTAACTATAGACTTGGAATTATAATCAGCTTTGTTTAATTTTGCACCCCAAACATTAATCACCCAGCTCTTTATGTCTGTTTTTCAAATGAGGTGTCTATGCCTAAGACAGGTACTCTCAGGGTCTGGCATCCTTCTTTTCCTGTCCCCTCCATGCTCCATGCCCTGGGTCAGTCCTATCTTACATGCTATAGGAAGAGTTATGATAGCTAAGAAAAATATTAGGTCTCCTTTCACTGGAGCCCAAATCATGTTCGTACTCCACATATTGTTGACTTCTGTGTCCCTACCACTCTTACATTCTGTGTTCAGATTGGAGACAGTATTGCAACAGAAAGAGCCAGGCATTGTAGATTACTGCATCAGTAGCAGAATGTAGGTTTTTATCACATGCATGTTTAATTAATTCAAACAATTCCACTAAGATCTCTTTAATAAATGAAGGAATATTATTATATTTGGGTTATAATATAATTCTTTTATAATAATTTCCATATAAACT
Source organism: Manis javanica (assembly GCF_040802235.1). Taxonomy (NCBI): domain Eukaryota; kingdom Metazoa; phylum Chordata; class Mammalia; order Pholidota; family Manidae; genus Manis; species Manis javanica. The sequence continues at coordinate 118,984,550 of NC_133160.1, read as the reverse complement.
AAAGGAAGATCATCTTTGAGGTTGATTGCATGGGAATTTGCTTCAAGTAACTAAAAGACTTAAAAATTGAAAAGTGATTTCATTTTATGGTGAAATAAGGAAGTTCCTCTGTATATGAGAAATTTTTTAAATGACAAAACTGTAACAAGAGAAGAAAAATCATATTTCTTGCCTCTAAGGTAAGGTAATGAAGTATTTATCGTCAAGCAGCTGTCATTTAATTTCAACTTCTGAATGTTTTCAGAAGTTTTCAAATGTTTTCAAAATGTTTTCAGCTTGCCTTTTTATTTCGTCTGCATTGTTAGAAGCAAACTGAAATTTAAGCAGTACATCTATTTTCAAACCTTCATTACTTGACCTGAGAAACCAAAACACCAGAATTAATGAGTGAGGTCATAGCTCTAGTCATTATTATTTTATACCTTATATTTAAATATTAGTTATAACTTCAAAAATACATCTTTAATATTTTATACATTTTATTTTCATGAATTTTCTTTGCCTTCCTTTATCTATAGATGTTAATATCTGAATTATTCCCTGCTTGTAAAACTTGATAATTTTCAGGAAGAAAGTTCTAGAATTTTTTTTCTGGAAAAATAAATCAGAAGTTCTGAAATCCATCAACTTTATGTGTTTGTGTGTGTGTGTGTGCACGCACACGCATATGCTCATGCATGTGTTCGTTTACAAATCTATAGCCTTGTTTTTTAAAAATTCATAACATCTGTTTACTGTTAAAGGTGTAAGTAAAATTGAGAGGAGCATTTTAATGACTGCAAGAATTTTGAGCTGAAATGCACAAGCCTTTAAAAGGATGCCAGTATAATATATTTCATTACTATCCAAGTTAAGAAACTTCTCTCTCTATAGGTACTCTGTACAGGAGGAGTAACAATTATATGTAATAATATTACATTATTTTTGCTCTTGATGTATCTAAGGTTTTTAGATCCTGTCCGCAAATCAAATAATTGAAGAATAAATAATACAAAGTTGCCATTTCATCATGCAAATTAATTAGTTGTGATTACTTAAGGTCGACAGCATGAGACTTGATGTAATGACGATTTAAACTGGATCTTTGAAATAGCTTATCTATCCGAGAAAAGAAACCAACAGGATAAAGCTTTGTTAAATGTGAATTTCACAGATTTCAATATATCACACAAATGCTTGTATAAAACCTATAATTATTCAAATAGCATTTACTTCAAAGTTTGTTTACAGCTATTCCCAGAAAACTCATTTGGGCGTATCCTGTTGTCATAAAGGTTATCCCTGTAATTGGATGTTGATATTTGAACAATTTGTCACATGGTCAAAGATGGCTAGTATGGAGAGTTCAACTAAACTAGATATTTCAATAGCCAGTATAAAATATCCGTGGAGTTGGTGGTGCTGAGACTGAATTTGTTGGAAAATTTAATCATGTTATGGACTTATCACCCACTGTTATTCAAGCTCAGTTATCATCCTCATGCTTGTGATCAATGGATCAGTTTTTAGGCTGTAGTGAATCTTTTTAGGCCATGTTTTGACCTGTGGTACATGGAGAAAGGGATAAGAATGTGTATTTATTGTATACTTCTTCAAAATAACTATATTCATCAAAGATACATGAAATGGTTACTTAAGATAAGACTACATATGCCTTTTGTGTGAAATTTTAGACGTCCTACATGGGATAATTTCTCTGTAGTATAAATTCCTAGAAAAAGTTATTTCTTACTAAAACCACAGCTTATTACAGAATCTGTGGTTTTATACACCGGTTTATTACCATTGACTCATCAAGCTGGCTTCTCAGGAAAAAAAAAAAATCTGATCATAAGCCAAGCCTAAGTGAACATGTCTTGATAATTAGTTTTAAATTCAGAAGAAAGAGCTGCCAAATTGTGAAACTGGTGTATATGTTGGCAAGTGCTTTCCACTCCTCTGGTTTAATTTATGAAATTTTCTTCAGTGAAGCACCATGTCATATAATATTGGTTAGGTTGGTGAATATAAGTTTACTGAGAAATTGATGCTAATTCAAAATGAATGACCATGTCTTTTCCTTAAAACTAACTATGAAAGGAAATTTTAAGCAATTAGTTTTATATACACAGATGTACATTCACATGACAAAAGTAAGGTATATTCACTGTAGAACTTATAAATATCAAGCAACACAGCATAATAAAAAGAAAAACATTAAAATCATTTATAAATTTCTATGTAGAGAACATGCCATGTACATTTTTGGTATATATACTTCTGGTTTTCTACTACATTTATATATTTTTATATATAATATTTATATTATATATTTATTATTTTAAGTATTCTATCTTCCTCCTTCCATTCTTCTTCTAATTTCATTAATTTTTGTTGTTTCCCTTTAAATCACAGCTTTGTGATTTAACCCCATATTACCCATGGTAGTTGAGCATATAAACAGTCTAGATTAATAAACTTCACAAGATGATTCTAAAATTCATTTTAGGTTTAACCATTTAATAATTTCTTTTGGAAGGAAGATATTTGCCAAGACTGTAGTGCATCATCTAAATCAGGGATCAGGAAATTATAGCCTGGGAGACAAATTGGGCATACACTTGTTTTTGTATTGCTCATCATCTAAGACTTGTCTTCACATTTTTTAAGAGCTAAGAAAATCAGAAGAAGAATGTTTTGTGACATCTAAACATTTTACAAAATCCAAACTTCAGTGCCCATGATAAAGTTTTATTGGACTATAGCCACACTTATTTGTTGAACTGTTGTCTATGCTGCATATGCATTTCAGTGACAGATTTGACTAGTTGCAGAGAGACCATATGGTCCGAAAATCCAGTTGAAATTATTTATCTAGCATTAAAAAGATTGCCAACTCCTGTTCTGAATTACTATACCTCCCTTTGCATTGTCTCCATTTATATTGTAGAGAACAGGGCTGGTACTAGAGGACTGGCCATTTCTTCACTAGTCATCACGCTGATGAGAATTCTTATTGTCCTACCATGTGGCAGACACTGTGACAAGTACCAAAAATAGAAGAATAAGTAGACTTAGCCCCTCACAGATCTAGAGGGGCACAGACATGAAATAATAACAGTGTAACAAGGCGGTGCTTCAGCAGAGGGGTATGAAAAGTTCTGTGACAGCACAGGAAAGAGATGCTAACATGTATTCAGACATTACTTTTCAGACTTTTTATTCACAACCTAAACTAATCCTTAGAATAACTCAGGGATGTGAGTGAAATAATCCCTGTTGTGTAGTTGAAACTTGGAGGGGGTCAAGCAGTTCCAAAGTTGATAAGCTGACAGAGGGTGAAATTGGGATCTGGATTTAGATGTTCTGACTCCAAAGCTTAAGCCATCATTAACTCATTATGTTGTCACCTGCCCTAATTTTTTTTCCTAATTAAAATTTCTTTAGGGTGTGTTTTAGAAAAGACATGCCAACCCCATTCAATTGTATCCTTCAAGTCATTTCATCAGCTTCTGCCTTTGGTTGGGAAATGGCTAAAGAAATATTTTTGAACCTGGCAAAGATCTGTCATCTTTGATCCATACTAGGCTCAGTAGAAGCTGTGTATACAACTGAAGTCTTCATTTGAAGAGCTATGCTGTGTGTTTCTGTGGTATCTCTTCAGGAATAAAAATTCAGTATAAGTTGCCTAGTGGGAAATGTATCAGGGTCATACACAGAGTATGTGCTCAATAAATAATCTGTGGTAATGTTCTTTGTGCCTGATTGATTAAGTTATGTTTCCAGTTAACTATAAAGTTTTTTGCTTTGTATTTGAGCTATTATTCTTTTGTTGGGCTTATGTTGTTCAGTCGCTGGTGCAATTACCTTTTGCCTGATGTGTTTTTCCAATTTTCCTTAGATAATGTTGGATCGAGTTGTTAGGATTGGCAAATAAAAAAGAGTTAGTTTTAATTTCAGATAAACAATGAATGATTTGTTAGTATAAGCATGTTTAAGATATTGCATAAAGTATGTTTTCAGGAACATCTGAAATTAAAATTTAAATGGCCATTCTGTTTTATCTGGCAGCCCTAAAATAGGTGCAATTTGCTGTGTTCTTAACTTGCTAATGACTTTATTCAAACTTTCTTCTTTAAAATATTATTGCTAGGTAAGAATGATGCCAGCAAAGCTCAGACTTACCTCTTTTTTTTATTTTTTGTTGTAGTTCAGTCCTAAATTTTGAGCGTTCTGCTGAAAAATTGGGATTATATTCAATATTGGGGATCTAGAAGAAGGTTTGGTAACAGTGAAACTTCTGATCTGGAAAGGAAAATAAAAAATGCGTGAATTTTTTTAGTTCATTTGATTGTATAAATATCAGAAATAGAGGGGATAACAAGTTAAAAAGTCCTATAATTGAAGAGCTCCTGAGAATTAAACATTCAGTAGTAGCTTCTAACCCCTTTTTTTAATATTGAGTAAAATTAGCATATAACATTATAATAGTTTCAAGTGCACAACACAATAATTTGATATTTATATTTACTACAAAGTGATCACCACAATAAGACTAGTCACCATCCATTGCCATATAGTTGACCCCTTTCACTCTTCTTATCCACTCCCAAACCCCTTCCCTTCTGGTAACCACCAATCTATTCTCTGAATCTATGAGTTTTGTGTTTGCTCATTTGTTGTTTCTTAGACTCCATATATGGTATTTGTTTTTCTCTGACTTATTTCATTTGGTATAATACCCTCAAGGTTCATTCTTGGCAAAAATAACAAGATTTCTTTCTTTTATATGGCTGAGTAGTATTCTACTGGGTATGTATGTGTGTGTGAGTATACCATATTTTATTTATCTATTCATACATCAACGGACACTTTGTTTCCATGTATTGGCTATTATAAATAATAGTGCAGTGAATACAAGGGTGTATATATCTTTTCAAATTAGTGTCTTCATTTTCTTTGGATAAGTACTCAGGAGTATAATAGCTGGATCAGATGGTAGATCTAGTGTTAATTTTGAGAATCCTCCATACTGTTTTCCATAATGGCTTCACCAGTGTATATTCCCACTAACAATATATAAGAATCCCTTTTCTCCACATCTTCTCAAGCAGTTGTTATTTCTTGTCTTTTTGATAATAGCCTTTACAATAGGTGTGAGGTGATATCTCATTTTGGTTTTGATTTTCAGTTCCCTGATAATTAGTGATGTTGAACATTTCAAGTGCCTGCCGTCCATCTATATGTCTTCTCTGGAAAAATGTTTATTTAAATTCTCTGCCTATTCTTTAATTGCATTATTTTTGCTATTGAGTTGTTTGAACTCTTTTTATAAATATTTTGAATATTAATCACTTATTGGATATATGATTTGCAAATACATTTGATCTTGAACAGCATAGGAGTTAGAGGAGTGATCCCACACAGATGAAAATACACCTGTAATTTTTGACTCCCCCAAAACTTAACTTTTAATAGCCTGTGGTTGACTAGAATCCCTACCTATAACAGTTAATGCAACATATTTTGTATGTTTTATATATTATAAACCATATTATTGTAATAAAGTAAGCTAGAGAAAAGAAAATATTTTTAAAAGTTATTGCAGATTGACAAAAATTTTTCCAAGATATTTATTGGAAAAAATCTGTGTATAAGTGTACCCACATAGTTCAAAGTCATTTTTTCAAGGGTCAAAGGTATCTTTAACCTTTTTTTAAGATCATTCTCATAGTCACCTGATTGTCAGTTGTGTCCTGACACAATTATTACATGTTGGTGATAATACACTTAAGCTGTTGATTAAATAACAGTAGAATGTAATATATTCTCACAACTTGAGCTTGAAGTTAGAAATGTTACTAAAACAATTATTTATTCTAAGTACATTAAATATTATTAAGCCACACAGTATCACAGGATGTGAATCTATTGCATTAAGAGATAATATTATTTGAATCAAGTCAAATTTTAAGTGCTAGAAGTAATTTTTGTGCATAAAAGATTATGATTCCCGAAATGTAGGTAAATTCATGAAAATCATTATTACATTATACAAAATATGTATATATTTTGCAAGTTATTATTGAAATGAAAACTTCATTCTAAAATATATTATTTATTATTAAGATTTTGATATAACTTGAGTGGATCTTCAAATTTGCAAAATGATGCAGTGAGATAGATTCTTACCAAATGCCAAAAAATAAACAAGAAGACTGGTGATTATTGCTAGAACCAATACAATAGATCCAATAATAAGGGCAATAATCCATGGCTTCAATGAACTTGTTCTTCTGTCCAGTATTGCTGGCCTTTTGAGAGAGAGTTGTATATTAAACACTTGCAAATAGACAATTGTATATTAAGCAGGTCTTAAACACTAGAATCTCAGTTTTACATAGTTTTGGTATCGAATGCTTTTTTGTGGGATTCATGGTTAACTAATATGTCATTTGGTAACATTTGAATATATTTTTCTATATAAAATTTGAAATAATACTGTCAGTCTTTGACATTTGACTTGATATTTTGATTTTAAAAAGTCAGAATTATACTACAGTTGACTGTTTCATATACTTCCTGGGCAATTATACTAGATATTTTGAAATATTTTTACTTTGTGTGTGAACTAATACCCTGTATTTGGCTCATGTACTTCACATCACAACGGGCCTCTGAGAATGAGGGCCTCTGGGTCACTCTTCTCATTCTAGCAAGAGGGGACAGATGCTCCGATTGTCTCACAAATTGACCTTGAAGTTAGAATTGCTGCTAAAATAATTTTTTTACCTCAAAATTGGATGTTGGGAAGCAGGAACAAGGACTTCGGTTGTTCAGGCTCTTTTCACAACTCTGTACTAAATCCATAATTCCCATTTATAAGCAAAGGAATCTGAAATGCATATGAAGAACATCTAAATGGGACAGGTTGGAGGAAAGAAAATAGAAGAGAACTACAAGGAAGAAATAATAAGCAAGCCAAAAATATATTAATATAAAAACAAATGGGTAGTGATAGCTCAGGATTTTGTACAAGGAACTTTGTGGCTTGAGAACCTGTGGTAGCTAGCATATGATGAATATCTCCTTCACTGGATTTTAAGATTTCAAACCTGTGATTTCTATAGATGCTATTGGATAGTATAGGACCATCTTTATTTGAGTAAACAATGAATCAATTTAAAGAAAAATATTAAGACAATAATATCACTAATAGTATGCATTTAGCTCAAAAAGCATGAAAGTGATATGCAAATTACTGACATTTGGGAAACCTTTGTGAAAACAGAAAAAATATATGAGAAAGATCTGTCCCTATCCTAGTGTCAGGGCTTACAGTCTAAGGACCAGTCTGAACAATTATAAAATTGAGGCAGACTAGGAATAAGACCCCAATATGGGTTGTCCAGGGAGATCTAATACACAAAAGAACTGGATAAGAATATGGTTCTGAAAGTTAAAGGTACCTCACAGGTACTTGATAAATATTCGTCTACTAAATAAAAGAATGTATCATTAGGTAGTAGGTAGCCCTAAACTATTTGCAACGCAAAAACTATTTTTATCAGAGAGTTTTGCTAGAGATGAATGGCTCAAGCATGGCAGGAGGAGAAATGAGATTAAACATTTCCTGGAATAACAATATAATTACAAATTTTGTTCTTAATTACTAAAGGACATTTCTCTCCTCTTTCCTTCTTGGCTTCTCCCTCCCCTTAATACTGCCAATTCAAAGAATTTAATTTTGGCCAGATTAAAGATGACTAAACAGGTTCACCATAGTGCAGGAAAACCCAGCCTTAGAGAAACCCTTGACATTCAAACAAATATATGACCTCATCTTTGAGATATTTATGCCAAAGCAAAGAGGAGCAGTGACAAAAGCTACTCATTCAGCAGGTAAGTCTAGAAAACCTTTCACAAAGAGTCAAAGCATTTTTGAAAAGTGTCATCCTTTTAATCACTCCCCTAACTTCATTTAAATTCCAAGTGGCTCATTATCCATATTGTCTCATGGGGATGTATGTCTTGAATGAAATCCTGAATGGAATGAACCTTGCTCTTTTCAGTGACAGGCATTTTCCTTCAATGTTACAATCTTTTGTAAAATACATCTTCGGGTCCTTTCTCCTTAGATAGCTCTCCTATCATCAGTTATTTTTCCTGGAGCTTTTTCAAATGCTTTATATAACTAAAATATCACTCGATGATTCAAAGATGAGGAATAAAGGGATTTGTTTCTGCCACAGCAATGGCCACATGATTTGAAAGGTACATGGTCTCTGAAACTGGTTGTTCAGCATACTGACTAAGAGTGTGGGTTCAGCAGCCAGCCTACCTGAGTTTTGCTCTTAGCTCTCCCACTGTAGGACCTTGGGCAGTCATTCAACCTCTTTGTGCCTCAGCTTCCTTATTCATAATAACACCTACCTTGTGGAGTTATTGTAAAGACTAAATGAGTTAATATATGTAAGAGAACTTGGAACAGTAACTAAGACATGATGAGGATTTACGACTTTTGGTTATTTTATTATTTGTATTATCAAAAGCAGTAGAGAAAGGATATGAAAGAGTTTGATGAAGTGGAGTGAGCTGGTAGAAAGTGTGTGGTGGATGGGAGATGTGCTGCTCATGAAAGAAAGACGTTGTAACCTGGACTTTGGAATCTGAGTTGCAACACTGACCAGAAACTACACACAGATTGGGAAGCAGTTTGGGAGCCTAGCAAAACCCTGATTATCATCATGCAGAGTTCCAGCAGATAAGAGACTTTCATGCTTGAGGGAAGGGGAACCCAGAGAACCTTCAAGAGTAATCCCAGGGTTCAGAAGTAGGCGTTGAGTGGTGAGCACATTTTGGAGCATCCATGTGGAAAGAATTGCTGGACAACACAGTAGTCCCCCTTCATCCAAATTTCAGTTGCAATCACCATACTTTTTGCCATAAACTCTAATCCCTCCATATTAATTTCTTTGGATTTTTAAGTTGGACTCATCACATAGTGATTCAACATTTAAGTATATGATGAAATGCTCCCCACAATGTAGTTACCATCTGTCAACAAAGTTATTACAATATTATTGACTATCCCTATGCTGTGCGTGTCATCCCTGTGACTTACTTATTTTATAACTGGAAATCTGGAGCTATTAATCCCTTTCATCTATTTCATCCATCCCCCATGGCAACCACCAGTTTGTTTTCTGCATTTATATCTGTTTCTGTTTTTTGTTCATTTGTTTTGCTTTTTAGATTCCACTTATAAGTGAAATCATGGTGTTTGTCTATCTTCGTGCGACTTATTTCACTTAGTATAATACACTCTAAGTCCATTCATGTTGTAACAAATGACAAATTATCATTCTTTTTCATGCCTGAGTATTGTGTATATGTACTACATCTTCTTTATCCATTCATCTATCGTTGGACACTTAGATTGTTTTCATGTCTTGACTATTTTAAATAATGCTGTAGTGAACATATGGTTCAGGTAAATACCCAGAAATGCAATTACTGGTATTACAAAAGTAGAAATAATAGTATTTCTATTTTTAATATTTTGAGGAACCTCCATACTGTTTCCCATAGTGACTGCACCAATTTACTTCCCACCAATAGTGTAAAAGGGTTCACTTTTCTTTACATCTTCTCCAACACTTGTTATTTCTTGTCTTTTAGATACTAGTCATTCTGAGTGGGATGAGGTGTTATCTCATTGTGGTTTTGATTTGAATTTCCATGTTGACTAATCAGTGGAGCATCTTTTCATGTGTTGGCCATCTGTATGTCTTCTCTGGAAAAATTTCTAGTTCTTTATATATTTTGAATGATAGCCCCTTACCAGATATATTATTTAGGAGTATCTTTTCCCATTTATAGGCTATCTTTTCATTTTGTTGATTGTTTCCATAACTGTGCAGAAGCATTTTAGTCTGCCAAACTAAAATGTATGTAACCAGTTGTTAAACTAAACTAAATGTATAAAACCAGTTATATATTTCTGCTTTTATTTCCTTTGTCTGGGGAGACAAATCCAGAAAAATAAATATATTGGTAAGCCTGATGCCCAAGAGTTTACTGCCTATGTTTACTTATAGGAGTTTATGATTTAAGTGCTACATTTAGGTCTTTAATCCATTTTGAGTTCATTTTAATGTATGATGTAAGAAAGTGGTTCAGTATACTATTCTTTTGTACATAGTTATCCAGTTTTTCCAGAACAGTTTATTAAATAGACAGTATTTTTCCCCATTGTATATTCTTGCCTCCTTTGTCATAGATTAATTGACCAAGTAAGTGTGAGTTTATTTCTGAGCTGTCTATTCTGTTCCACTTTTGTGCCAGTAACATACTGATTTGATGGTTGTAGTTTTATAATATAGTTTTAAAAAATCTGTGACTTTGATACTTCCACCTTTATTGCTTTGGCTATTTGGAGTCTTTTGTGGTTCCATACAATATTAGGATTATTTGTTCCAATTTCATGAAAAAATGCTATTGATATTTTGATAAGGAATGCATTGAATCTGTAGTTTGCTTTGGGTAGTTTGGACATTTTAACAATATTAATTTTTCCAATCCATGAGCATGTTATATATTTCCATTTATTTGTGTCCTCTTCAATTTCTTTCATCCTTGTCTTAGAGTTTTCTGAGTACAGGTCATTCACCTCCTCGGTTAAATTTATTCTCAGCTATTTTATTTTTTTTGATGCAATTGTAAATGAGATTGTTTTCTTAACTTATCTTTCTGCTACTTTGTTATTAGTGTATATAAATGCAAAATTTTTTTATGTTAATTTTTTATCCTATGGCTTTACTGAATCCACTTATTCTAATTGTTTTTGGTGGAGTCTTTAGGGTTTTCTATATATAGTATCATGTCATCTCCAAATAGTGACAATTTTACTTCTTCCTTACCAGTTTGGATACCTTTTAGTTCTTTTTCTTGTCTGGGTTAAGTCCCTCTGATTTTCAAAGCTCCTGGAGTGAAGCCCTGTTGATTTCAAAGCTAGGTATTATGGGGGCTTGTCTTTCTGGTGGTGATCCCCAGGGCAAGGAGTGCCTGATGTAGAGCTGGATTCCCTTGCTTCTCAGGAGGGACTTCCATGCCTGTGATTCACTCTGCTACAAGTCTGGTTCCTCACCCCATCTCTACCTCTCTTATCCTTCTCAATATGAGTTCTTCTTTATGTCTTTAGCTAATGAAGAGCTATTCTGCTAGTCTTCAGGTCATTTTCAGGAGTGAGTTGTACCATATGTAGTTGTAACCTTAATGTATCTGTAAGAGGAGGTGAGCTCAAAATCCTCCTACTCAACCTTCCCAAGCTCTAAATGGGCTCAATTGTAATATAGCCAATCTATAAGCAATAATATCCACCAGATAGTGAGTTGGATCTAGTAGCTTTATTTTCTCTAATATACATTAAAAATAATCTTACCTAAGGTCATCTCACATATAACCAGCAATATGAGTACTGGTCTTCTAAGTAGAGTTGCTAAAATGCATTGATTGTATCTGTTCTTAACATTTATTCATTTCTTTTATCTCTCTACCACATGCCTAGGTACAAGTCTTGTCCTTAGTAGTATGTTTATTATTATTGCTGTTGTTGAAATAAAATAACATTAAGCTTATCTATTATCATTTAGATTCTTGGTTGACAAAAGAAATATACTCAGTATGCACTCACTATGAACCCTGTGTATGAGCCTGAAATTGTCTGTCATTTGTAAATTATGTTAATTTACCAAACTGAGGATCAAGAATGCATTTTAATTCAATAATATGTCAATATGTAGGACCTTTGGAAGGCCTTTCCTCTTTGATAATTAATAGACTGGGCAAAAGAATGTAGCCTGTGCTGTGAATTTGTGAAAATATATTAATTGTGGGTTGACTGAGCAATAGTAATTTCAGGCTACAAACTGCACTTTTTTAAGTCTATAAAAGAAAATAATTATTGTGCATTACCTATTCCTGCAGGGATATTTTAAAGTGTGCAATATCAACACTATTAGAAAAATATAAAAAACAATGTGTTTTACCTAAGTGCCACACAAGAACTCTCCTTTTTGAAAACTGCCTCATTTCTAAAATTTGTGCACTTTTTACTGTTTAAAGTTTATCATCTTTGCTTATGAACTTCCTGATACTAAGAGATTAATCAGTTTCACACGATCTTAGCTTATTTTCACTTTACCATCATATGTATGAATGAGATATCCACCTCATAAAAGTGACATATGGAAGCAGAGATCATAAAGGAAAACACTAAGTAATTTGACTGCTTAAAAAAGAAGGGGAAAAACATGAATGGTAGCGTCAAATCTTCTGTTAAGTTTTCATAGGTAAAGTGAAAGTCAAATGGCAAATTGGAAGTTGTATGTTATGTTTATCAACATGAATAAATAACATTAAATTGCACTCCTTTTAATCTCGCAACTTTATCATTTAAAAATGATTACAAAGTCTATACTAATACCAGGTACTGCTAGTCACTGAGATTATATCAGTGAAAAAGCCAGTGATATCAAATTCATCACTGTATTTTTAGCACTTGAAACATAGTAGATGCTCAACAATATTGTTTTACTGAAATAAGGCAATAGAGAGATATTCAGAGAAGACTCCTAAAGAAGACTAACATTTAAGATATGGGTAAAGAATGAAGAAGCCTGAAAACCACAGAGTAAAATAAGTAAGAAAATCAGTGTGATGTGATAACTAAGGATAAAGTATATTCAAGGAGGGGTCGATCCACAGTGTCAAATGCTATTGGGAAATCGAATATGATAAAAATTCAGAAAACTCATTGTATTAAGCCATAGTGAACCATTGGTGACCATAATAGAAAAGGAATAGAATAGTGGTGTTATGAACCAAATATACATGGGTTTGAGGAAAAATTGGAAGTGAGGATATAGGACAGTGGATAATCAACATTGTCTTTCATGAGTTTGCTGTGGATGAGAAGAGAGAGACTTGCCATCAGGGTTTATAGGGTTAATGGAGGATTTTTCTGTGTGTGTGTGAGTGGAGTAGTTTTGAGTACAGTTACAATGGTGTGAACTAGCCAGCAGAGATCCTGAGGTTGGGAGGAAGATTTGGTTGAGAACATATTTGAAAAATAGATTCTAAACTACTAGGCGTATACATATAAAAGTGCCATTTATATAGGTCAAAAGTGGTCATGTATTGATAATTTCATATGGTTCAACTTAATAGATTGGAGAAGTTGAACACACTGTAGGCATCCTCTTAAAATTTTGAATAGATGTAGGTAGGTTTGTTGTTTTAATATCAGGAAGTTGAAAGAATTCTTATGTAACTGATCAATCACACGATCTCTTTGAAGTAGTAAAAAGAGAAAATGGCATGTGGTGAGAACTGGAAATTTGAGGAGACTGGAAGAGTTTGAAATAATCATTGTGGAAAATGGGAGAATAGATTGGGGATGTACTAGAAATGGTGGGTGGAGCTGAGGCCTCAGATGAATTGAAACCTCCTACACATTTGTGAGATCTTCGGTAGCATTCCTCAGTGGTCTGGGCAGAGGTGAGCAATTGGTAAGATAGTTATATTCTCTAGAATTTATGAAGTGAAATACGAGACAAGAGAATTTAATGAGTTTAAGACATCATTAAAAATTTTTATGAAGTGATGCACATAAAGATCACGAGAAACAAAGATGAATGTGAGTGTGTGTGTGTGGTGGTGGTGGTGGCAACTGATGGGTATGACAAATTCATGGATGGAAGAGCTGATGAATAATAATAATAATAATAATAATAATAATAATAATAATAATAAAACCTCGGTTGCATTAGATGTAATGAAGACTGCAAGAAGGAAGGTTATGGTAGTGATGGTTGTCCAAAGTTATGATTCAGAGGAAGACTTGCAAGTCAAGACAAAGTCTGTGTGGACATGAGAGCAGGTTTTGAAGAGAATATTATAGAGATGAGATCAAGGAAATAAATAACTCGATATTGGAGATCAATCACATGGGTACTGACACTACTTAGGCTAAGTAAGTGTAGAACTTGGAGCAGAGAAAGATATAGGTAGGCACGTGCCAGTCTTAAACAAATGGGGGGCATGATCATGAGTCTGTAAGGATAGCAATGAGGAAAGAAAGGGGGTGGAGTGCAGAACTGTGTGAGCCTCAAAGACACAAGACAGTTCACAAGGGTGATTATGTGAGTGTGGAGAGTAATGGTCTGAGGAGGCATTAAGGAATGAGGAGGACAAAGACTCAGTCTTTAATAATACACTCTTACCTGAGAGGGCTGTAAAATATGCCGTGTCCTAGGGCATGGATTTCAGTTTTCCAAGGGTATAGGGAATATTGAGTGAAAAAAAAGTTTAGGATGTAGAGTAGTTTGTTAATCATAGGATGTCATTCCAGGAATTGTGCAAGTGCAGAAGATAATTTATCCTAAGGAAACAATTTTGAATGCATGCAAAAACTAACCAGAGGAATATTTGTTATTACAGTGTTGTTTATAATATATGGGTCAATTTTACCAAGACTGGAAAGTTTTTGAAAATGGAAAAGCTTTAAATGAAAGACTTTCTATCATGCATGCAGATATGTAGGTATAATATGTGTGCATATGATCTCATAAAGTTTTAATTTCATTTTTAAACTTGGAAAATGTTATTTCAGAGATTACTCCATGTTAGTTTAGGAGCTATCTGTCTTCTCATTTTTTGTGTCTAGTCCTGGTCCTACAATGAGAGTACTAGAGCCACAGAATTCTGAGAGATCAAGGCACTATTACAGAAAATGAGGGAAGCCTCTCATTTAAATGACAAGTTTGGTTTCCAAATTAAAATCATTAGTCCCTGTGTTCTACATTTTTATGTTTTCACTTGACAAGAGTCTTTTGATATTTATTGTTGTAAAGCCCAAATTTGCTTTTATCAATCAATGTGGAGATAGTTTAAGATCCAGAGATAGGTTTTACAACATGAAAAGAGACTTACATGGTTGCCAGAGGTGGGATTTAGGGTTGGAGCAAAATGGGTGGAGGTGGTCAAAAGGTACAAACTTCCAGTAATAAAATAAATAAGTCTTGGGAATGTAATGTACAGCATGGTGGGTATAGTTAATAACAGTGTATTACATATTTGAAAATACTAAGAGAGTAGATCTTAACAGTTCTCATCATATGGAAAAAGTTTTGCAATTGTATAAAGTGACAGGTGTTAACTAGGCTTTATTGTATTAATCCTTTTGTAGTACATACTAATATCGAATCATTATGTTGTACACCTGAAACAAATATGTTATATATCAATTATATCTCAATAACAAAGAAAAGAGATTTAAGATTCCTGTGTAACCAAAAGAAATGTAAAATTATTCAGAGCATCATTGTAGGAGTATGATAATCCAAGGAATCAATTTCATAGTTATTCATGTTTAGGAAAGAAAACAAGGACTAAATATTATGAGTATATTTACACCTGTTTATATTGCTGTATCTAAATATAGAGTGGTTTACTAGAAAAGTAAACAACATATTTCTACATAAAAAGGAGTCTTTAAAAGTGGTATGAAATCCAGTTAAGGCAAATGGCAATGATCCAAACAACCAGTAGTTAATGAAATTTTAGTTGGCAATTCATCCTAATTACATTTGGAAAACATTTAAACGGTTCAACTAACATACTATGTGCCAAGCCTTTTACTATGTACTGGTATGTACAAAAAGAATAAGGTATATTTTCTTCACATTATTTGCAGGTGACAAAAACTAATAAGTAAAGGTTGATTTGTATATTCAAAATGGAGAACCCTCTGAGACATAATTGCACTGACAGATGGATTATCAATGGGAAGAATGGGGCTGGTTTTTCACCATGCCTCCTCCACCCATCCCACCGCAACCTCCAACCCCACCCATCCCCAGCATCCTTACCCTTAACTATTTCTGTGAGACACAAAGTCAATACCACAAAAATCTATGAGGCTGGCAGGCATAATGATTTACCTGAATAGGGAATGGGACAATTGATTTTTTAAGGATTTTGGACCTTGGGGGAAAAACTTTGAAAATTTTGAAAGTGGAAAGTAGTAGGAATGGAGAGATCTAAGTGGTTTCTTGGCCTATTGACCAAATGTAGTTCTTTTGCTTTTCCTGAATTTTTACTTCAGTCTATTTTTTCCTGTCTCTCTCCCTCTAGGTCACTTTCATTTATCTTTGTACCTTTCTGGTAGATTTGCTTTGCCTTTAGCCAGCTGTAATACGGAATTGACATTTACATAAGGAACTGAGTTAAAATTATGTGATTACCCATGCCTATGCCTCTGATGCCAAAAATAGTGAGTCAGTATGTCATTCTTAAAGATACTGAAGTACAGAAAACATTGGATTAATTGAATTATCTTACTGGCATAGAATCATCATTTTTTCCCTTCATAATGGAGATACTTTTAAGTAAAAATAAAAATAATTTTAATAACAATCATCATCCAGTTTCTATTACATTCCATTTAAAAAGTAAATCCTAATGTGTACTAGTTCTAGAAATAAGATCAATTAAGTGTGAAAAGTATGTTTTGTTTATTTTGTATGGTTTTTCAACAACCTAAACCTTAATTTGTAGTCTTATGGTTACGGGGCAGAAAGGGGTACATTTTGAATGATTGTAAAGAACTAAATCTGCTGAGGGGACTGTGGCCCAGAAATCCATGTGTTTAATTGAGTTTTATAAACAGTATCCAGTTATTATCAGTGAAGGAAATTATGCAGCTCTGGTTAAACATAATTAGAAAACACATTTTTAATTCCCTCAGTATCTTGAGTAATTTGTACTAATTGACATTATATTTATACACAAAGAATTAATGATCAAAATGTAGAAAAATGCAGCTGGATCAGAGTGGGAGCTAAAAACATTTAAGATTTTCTATAAACTTCCATCCAAATCTATTAAAATACAAAAATATTAGCATTATTTACATCTCACTTTTTTATATTCTTATTTATAAATTGTTCTTTTTTTTTTTTTTGCTCTGAGTCAGTACAAGACTGGTCTTCAGGCCCTTTCATTCATGTCTTTCAGAGGCCAGCGTGGAACAAGATTTTCATAAAATATTTGATAAACCTTGACTTGCTTGTTTTAGTGTAATCGTACATGTACTCATTTTGTCTGGCACAGTAAGTCATTTGTGTCTACTCTGAAGTCATTTGTGTCTATTCTCAGGTTTATATACCCATTTAAAAATAAGAAAAGATTTGAGGCCAGAAACTGTGATGTCTTTGAATGAACGCACTTACCAGCACCCCTACAAACATTTTCACACTCAATATTTATTGAGTGTTTTGACAATCAATATTCACATTCATATTCCATCCTTTTATTTTGAAAAAAAGTTTTTGGCAAAACAGGAACATAATGATAATTATGATTAATAAAGGAATGTTTAGACAAATGTTCATATTGGCTAATAAGTAAAAATTCTATACCTTTCCCAATTATCTATTAATGTGTAACAAATTACAACAAACATGGTCACTTAAAAGTACAGTAATTTATTACGTATTTTTACCTGTTGGTCAGAAGTCCAGGTAAACTCAACTTTGTTCTCTGCTTAGTGTCTTAAAGGCTGAAAGCAAGGTGTGGACTGAGCTGGGTTCATTTTTGTCCAGAGGCTGTGGTGAAAAATCACTTCGCAACTCATTCAGGCTGTTGGCAGAATTAAGTTACTTCCAGGAAGACTAAGTTCCCTGTTTCTTTTCTGCCTCTCAGTCTGGACTGCCCTCAGCTCCTAAAGGCTTTCTTCATTCCTTGATAAATGGTCTCCTCTGTCTTTAAGCCAGCCATAGTACATCTTTTCACATCTGGCATCTCTTTGACTTTTCTGCTATCAGGAAGAGAAAATTCTTTACTTCTAAAGAATTAGAATAGACCTACCTGGAAAAATCTCCTTTTTGATTAACTCAAAGTCAATTGATTAGTAACCTTAATCATATCAATAAAATTCCTTTTGCCACATAATGTAACATAATTGTGGGTATGATATCTCTTCATTTTCACAGTGAGATTAGAGTAGAAGTTCTTGGAGGACCACTTTAGAGTTCTGTTTACCACAGTACCAAAACAATGATTGTTTTCTAAAGATACAGTCTTTTAAACTACATGTTTAATAATGCTACTGAAACTTTAACATTCACATTCTCTGGGGATGTGGTCAGTTTGTACAACAGTTTCAGAAAGCATGCTTGCTAAAGTGATAATGAAGGAGAGCTTCTATGCAAAGGGATTCATTTGTGCCTGTGATGTCATAGTGTGTTTAGAGCATTACAAGTCCTTTTAAAGAGCTAATGTGAAGAATGGCAAAAGGGGAGAAACCAAGATGGAGATTAAAATGCAAAATACAAAGAGTATGATCATGAAACTTCTATACATGAAGAAAATGGGATTCTTGTCTTTACCCTATAGTTCAAAGGCTCTTAATTATTTTTTTACCATGAGGCTAGTTATTAAAACCCTTAGGATGGCAATTCTATGCATTTATTATTATGAAATTATTATGAAATATCTCTTTCTTGAAATATTTAAAAGGAGTATAACTGAGTGAAAAGTGGCATCTCTGCCTTCATGCTGTGTCCATCCCCTTTGCTGCCTTACTCTTTGGGTCAAAAAGCTTCTGTTCAGCCCTGCAGCCCTGAATGTAGACTTGTTAATCACCAAAAGGAATTTTGCTCAGACTCCAGATTTATGCAACTAATCCCTTATCCAAAACTTTCCTCCCCTGAGTTGATAAATATGTACAAAAATGATGACTGGATTGTCAAGGTCTTAGTGGAACACCATGGCCAGACATATGCCAACGAACCGACTGGAGTCAGCTGACCAAGGGCAAGGAGTCCACAACCCTGCTCAGACCCTTGCTGACTTCCAGCTGTCTGAGCTGACTGCCACCTCCTGATCCCCTTCCCTTAGGGAAGATTGAAATAAACTCTGAGTTAAGATGATTCTTTAGGACATGAGTCTGCCATCTTTTTGGTCTTTCCAATAAAGTCACTTTCCTTGCCTCAGTACCTTTCTCTTGATTCATTGGCATGTGGTATGGTGAGTGCCATGAGCTTGGCCTCAATAACAGGGGACGTCTAGAGGATCCTGAGGTTTGGGGGTAGAACAAGAAAGATCTAACTGCATGAGCTCCTTGACTACAAAACTGCATTTTAAAATAACAGTTTTCTTACTGTGGTTGAATCATGAATTTCACTGAGAAATAGTTAAGAATTGCAAAATTTGGTCCAATGTTATTCTAGCACTAAAATCTAACCCTTTAGTTTTTGTGGCACCCAAAATTCCATCAGGATTCCACAGGGCTTACGTACTGTTTTGTTTGCTGTCAACCTAATGGATTTGACCTATCTCTTAAAGTAATGAGCCAGACAAATTGAGGTCCTTTTTACTCTGAACAGATGTGAATATTACTGTAGCATTCACAACACAGGAGGCCAAGCCCAGGTTTGTTGGTTTGTTTTAACCACAATATATTCACAAAATTCACAAAGCCATTCTACTGATAAATAAAATGCCTACACTGTAAAAAAACAAACAACACTTTTTTTACACTCTTAATGCATCCACAGCATTAGCTGTACTGATATCAATTTACATACTATCCCTGCATTTTTTGGGCAGGTTATAAACATGCTTTGACTTTCCAACTTTATCATTCAAAAGGAAAGCCTCACAACAATCCCATGAGGTAGGTAGCTTAATGTTCCACTTGGCAGATGGAAAACAAGAGGTGAAAAGTATTGCAGGATTCCTGTAACAATAGTTCAGAAATCAAACTAAAAATAGAACATATAAATCCTATTTAAAAAATCCACTTCTCTTTTTCTCAGATTTACTTATGACCTTTTGTTTTATTTCTCCCATTTATATTAAAATGTCATTGAATGGAAATAAACTTAGCATAGAATTACTTAAATCAGTTTATACAGTTTCACAGAGATATGCAAAAAGTTATCACAGTCTTATGAAATATAAATATAGTTACATGAAATCACATATTCATTGTTATAAAACTTACAGAGCAGAAAATTATTTTTATAGACAGATTTCTTTTCCTGCTTTCACCAAAGAATATGTTGAACCTTAATATAAAAAAGCCCTATCATCAATCTAGCTCATCTTGAATATACTAAATATTCTCCAGAAAGTTTTGGATGTTTCTCTGCATATAGGAGGAAGTATAAGGACTTAAGTGTTTTACTCTGCTTTTTTGTCCATGTTTATTGGTAGTCATGAACTCAAAACTTCAGTCATATTTTCTTTTTAAAGGGAGCGGTGAATGGATGCATGGGCCCTTTTGTGTTTGTAATATCTTAATATTGAGATGTAAATAATAACTAGGAGTTTTTAACTTGTTTTACATATATTACATACAAATACTTATGAATTATCAAAACTTTCAGTCATTAACAAAACAGAGAGACTAGGTCTTTCTCTGATAAGTTACAGCAACAGATCTAGCACTTGATTTCTCACATTGCAGGCCTGAAGATGAATACAGCTGCACCTCTGTAGTCATAACCCTGGTGAGAGATGATCACGCATCCCGAGACTGCTTGTTCATGAGCAAACAGTGCAAAATATATGAAGTAAAAAGTGATTTTGAAAATCTAGTAGTTCACCTAGTCTTTATTTTTATCAATGTAATGTAAATTCTTAAATCAGTTACATGATTTTAAGGGAAGGACAGGTTTAAAAAGGTATATTGTTTTATTGAGTCCAAAGCACCTTAATAATAATTAACAATAGTTAGTCCCCATTGAGGCCTATGGGGGCAGACACAGTTCCAAGTGCTTTACTTATATTAAGGCATTTAACCCTCATCACAATGATATGAGGTAGATACTATATTTATTCCCATTTTAGAGATGGAAAAACTAATGCACAGAGATGTTAGGAAAACTGTGCAAGGACACACAGCTCATACTTGGCAGAGCCAACATTCAAGCTGGGGCAGCCAGGTTCCAAAGCCTATGCTCTTCATTAATGAATTTTGGACTGTATTTCAACCCCAAAGTCATTTACTCATTTGACAAATTAAGGTAATTTATCTTAAAACTCACAGAAACATTCCTTTCTATTCTAGGAAACATTTATATAGTGATTAATGTATGCCAGACACTCTCCTAAGTGCTTTATACAAACCAACTCTCTGAGCTTGATATTCTGATAGACATCTGAACTTTCAGAGAGCTAAAGACTTAAAAAAGCAACAATTACCATATGCTGTTGTAAATGTTTCTAAATAATTAACTGGATTGATCATTCCACCAAAAAATCTGGAGTGTCTGTCCTGATATGAATCGTTTGAAACCAACTTTGCCAGCCTGGGTCCCAATAGTTCTGTTTGCCTTGTACACAGGGAAAAATGTTCCCAAGAGTCTTTTCTCTTCTTTTCTGGCCTGCCTCTAAGTGCTATATGGATGGTAAGGTGATGTTAAAGAATTAATCAGAAATGTTTCTTAACAATGCAACATGCATCCTGAAGCTAGTGCCCATGTACATAAGAATGTTAACAGCAAGTTCAGATACATTTAAACAACTTTTCAATGGCAACTCTTGTTTGTGATAATGCTCTGTATTATTATTGTTTAAAACCAGGTGTTCAAGTTGTATTGTAAGTCCCATGCTTCTCCTTTCCAGGCACCGAATGTCCACGTACAGGTCCTACAGTGTCGCTGCTCTGAGTCCTCAGATAGGACCTGTGTTGGGTGTTTTGCTGGGAGAGTCACAGGTGCTCC
The DNA here is from genome assembly GCF_040802235.1 of Manis javanica. Lineage (NCBI taxonomy): Eukaryota > Metazoa > Chordata > Mammalia > Pholidota > Manidae > Manis > Manis javanica. The sequence goes on along the minus strand of NC_133160.1, from coordinate 118,962,777 downwards.
AGGTATTACATGAGGTAAGTTTTTGTCAGCCCTGGCAGCAATTCATATTCTGGTGGAAAATGATGTTCCCTGTCTCCCACTGGGGTAAACTGTCGATAAATATTCATCTCATTGATGAGCATCCCAGTTTTCCTGGAGAGTGAGGAGTGGGTGCTATTTACCATCTGCTGTGTCTTCTTCCCTCAGAGTAGAGAGAGAGCTTGGCCGCCTGCACTCAAAGGCCACCTCATGACAGTAGACTGGTCAGAGTCTGAAGGATTTCTTGACACCCAGCAAAAGCACTGATCCAGACCACATGAATATAAATAGTACACAGTACTCAAGCATTTCAGCTCCATGTACCATGGATATAATTCAAGGACAGTTGGCACTAGATGCCAGTTTTTGAGGCAATCCAGTCTCGGTACCGAGTCACTCTTGTGTAGACCCCAGGTTTCTTGGGAAGACCACATGATCGTCCCCAACTTACTATACCAACAAGGTACCAAGTGCCATGATCACTGTAAACCAGAGGTCCACCAGAATCACCCTGGGGAAAAAACAAAACATATTTAAAACTGTTAACTCTAACTCAGTAGGAAGATCATTGTATTCACCTCTCTTCCACAGAAAAAAAGGAAGTTGGTACATGGAACATGCAGCCTGATTAGAAATAGATAATACAATGTTTCTCTCACTTGAGTTAAAAATTTTATCCTAAGCTTTAAAATGTGTTGTTTTCTGGAAAGGCTAACACTCATTCATATGCAATGATTGCATTATTTCTGTTTCAGCATCCTTGGATTTTGTGTGTGTGTGTGTGTGTGTGTGTGTGTGTGTGTGTGCTAGTTTGATTAGACACTTTTTGCTTGGTTTAGTATGCATGTGTATATGAAGTCAGTATTTGTGGGCTAAGGTGGAAAGTTTCAATGATCTCTCCTGAATATTATTAGCTTGACTGTATGTCAGGGACCTATTCTTGGTCTCCTTTTCTTTTTTTTACTTAAGTCTAATTTATGCTTGCTTGCTGGACTTTATATAAGCCCCCTTAAATCTGTTTTGGGGCAAGAACAATTAAGTAAATAAACAGATACATACATATGTGGTCTCAGTAGTTGAACTGCCCAAGTGTCAGGCCCAGCTCTGTTAATTACTGGCTGTGTGACTTAGGGTAAGATACTTAACCTCTATGTGTCTCTTCCACCTCATTCATTTATTTATTCTTTTATTAACTATTTATTGAGTTCCAATGATGTGTCTCAGACATTTTGATGGTCATGGAGGATACAATGAGGACCAAATGTGAATTGTCCCTATTCTCACAGAGCTTGCAGTTTGGGTTAAAAAGCCAATATTAAATAAGCCCATAATAAATGCAAAATGACAACTGTGATCAGTGCTACAGAAACAAATAAGAGAATGTGACTAGTCAGGGAGGTCAGGAAAATTTCCCCTGATGTGATGTAATTAAGTGATATCTAAAGGAAGAGGACAGAACCATCAAAAGGAGGGTGGGAATGAAATGTGTTCTAGGCAGAAAGAACAGCATTGCAAATGCTATGTGGCATAAAAGAGCCTGGAACAAGCAAGGGCCTCATAGAAAGGGGGGCTGAAGAGAAGACAATAAGGAGCCCCGTGGTATGTGGTGAGGCTGGAGAAGTGAGGACTAGTCCATGAGGAGCCCTGGGGACTCTGGCTAGAAGGTTGAGCTTTTTATCTCAAGACCAACGGTAAATCACTGAAGTGTTTTAAGGAGGAAGTTAATGTGATCAGATTAACATCTTGTTAGAAATCATCCCGGCTTTCGTTTGACTAATACACTAAGGAGCAGAAGAGGGAATATTGGGAAATGAGCTAGAAGGCTAAAGTAGTTATGGAGATGGGGCAGAGGTGGGGGAAGCAAGGAAGAGAGAGACTGAAAGTGAAATCTAAGCTGGATGAGCAGCTACAGAATGGAGGAAGGTGAGAATGGAATGGAAGGTGAGAAAGCAGAGAAGTAATGGCTCTGCTGGTTTCTATGAAGCTGAAGAAATGTGATATTTTATTCACCCAACAAATACTTGTGCCAGGCACTGCTTTAGGAGTTGGTAGTACAGCAGTAAATAAAATAAACCCCCAAATCTGTGCCTTCATGAAGCTTACATTCTAGTTTAGTGGAAGAGACAGACAATAAACCAGTTAAATAAAATGTATTGGATATTGGGTGGTGATAGGAGCTGAAGGGAAAAATAAAACACAGAAGGGACACAGAGGGTATATGTGTAGGTTGTGTGTGTCAGGAGGTGAGAGTTGGTAGGTTGAAGTGCAATTTAGTGTGGTGAGGGAAGCAAAAGTAGTTGAAAAGCAGGAAAAATTGGGGATATTTGTTAATAGAAAGATATGGGTAAATAGTGTTTTTAGAGATGGGACAGTTTTTGTTGAGAAGGCTCAAGATGTGACCCTAGGAAGAGGTGTCTAAGGAGGAGTGAAGATCGCTGGAGGTTAGGAGGTCAGGGATCTGGGAACCCAGCATTTAAGGGTCAGTGTTCATTCTGCAGGCCTTGGGATGGAGAAGAAGCCTGTTTCAGTGTCAGTGTCACTGAAGAATGACAGGGCCAAAGAGAGAGATTTGGAGGCTGTGGGACAAAAACAGGATGCATGAGAGAAGATGCTGAAGCGGAATAAAATGGTTGTCAGAGGACAGGATCCTCTGTTTTTCTGTTTTCAATTTTGTTTTGGAAAATAACAATAGAGCATGAGAGTAATTGTATGAACCAGAATTAGGGAGCAACAGACTTTAATTTCTGGATTTGTGCAATAGGGATAATTACAGCACCCTTTGATATTGTATTATCAAATGAAATAATGTATGCAAAGTGCTTAGCGCTTGACACAAAGGAAACACTCAACACAATAATTTGTATTATTAGGAGTATTAAATACACTGAATTCTTGATGAAATAGTTGCCATTTTTTTCTTCTCAGTGAAATATGTGCCAAATTTAGAAACAGTAAATGAAAACTTTCCTTTTAAAGGTTTACCCTTAACTGTGGACTCACCTGACACGCATCCACTTTTCCTTCCATGAATCCAGCACATAACATTCCTGAAGTTATCAGACCATTATATACATCCTTTCTGTTACACACATCATTGCTTATGGTTTCCACTCTGGCTTGTCGAAGTATATTTTGCATAGGTCCTATTACATAAACACACACACACATACATACACACACACAAACAAAATGTGTTCTTTGAATACAACTGTATCTCAAACATGGAAGACACATAAAATTGTATATTCCTAGAGCAAAAGCAGCATAAGATTATTGTATTAACATTAAGTTTTGCCCAATTTTATTTATATTCTGTACCATAAATGTTTACTTTCAAGAAATCATAAACACACATGTACTGATAAAATATACTTGTGAATCTTCAAGCTACTGGAAACCTTTAAACTACATGTAATATTTTTTTGTGAGGAGAGGGTTCATCACATTGATCATGGATCTTGACCAACAGGCATATTTTTCCATATAAGGAAATCAAGATTCAGGGAAGCTCATTGGTTTCCAAAAGACATTCAGGTAGAAACCAGGATACTGCACAGTCTGTTTGCCCTGAGTTATGCTCTACTGTGTTACTTAGGTGTGTCTTCAAGCGTGGTAAACAGAACCATTTCCCAATGTGTGCTGGCAACCTGATGGCAGCACAGAGCAGGGTTACAGGGGTCTGGAGAAGAGGAACCCACAGAATTGAGGATGGGAGGGGAAGTACTTCAGGGCTCCAGGTAGAAGCTGTGGGTGAGCAGCCCTGAGCTAGTAGTGGTAAGGGAAGAGAGCACCCAAGGAGACTTAGAACCACCTCTAGCACAGTCAAGTTGGACATGCATGGGCTATTTGGGAAATTTCATATATAATAGAGTGCTGCCAAGAAAAAAAGCTAGATTAAGATATATTAGCATTTGTCTCCTACTTTCTTCAGGATATCCTTGACAGAACCTTAAACATTTCTTATTTCCCATCTTAAAACAGTCAATTAATTTCTCTCTTTAGTGCAGAATGAACTAGGGCCTAGAAATCTTAAGTTCTGGTCTTCAATTCATAAAATTTTAGAACTGGTATCTTTTACCCCCCAGGAGATGAAAATACATTTTTCTTCAGACAGAGGGGGTAAAAAACATATTCCATCAACTAACCAAAATGAAAATTCTTAAAACATTCACAAAGTGTTTTTTGTTTATGATTATCATAAATCCTTATTAAAATGAGGGAGGATTTAGACAAAAAAAAAAGAATAAGATCACTAAGATTGTAGCTTGAAGTATATAATAACTAGGAATTTTTACATCTGGGAAATAATGTGGAATTATTTACTCCCTTGCAGTCTCACAGTATTCTGTCCCTTCTTATAGCACCTAAAATAGTCTGCTCTTTTCGTCTGTATTTGCCTCTCCCCTTTTTCACCACTGCTCCAATCATCTGTGAACTCCTCAAAGATGAAGCCCTGATTCCTTATACTTTTTAGTCCACAGCCCCTCTGCTCTGGGCCATATACCTGGGGAACATCAGCATTATTTTTGTGAGAAGTCTGAAGAGTGATTCCCTAAAACAGTTTAGACCTTAAGACAAACCTGTACTAAATAAAATAGGTTGAGTTGCTCACCATCATTTACGGTGGATCCAAACCCCGTGACGAACACGCTTGTATTAGGTGGCAGCTTCAGAGATGAATCTGGGAGGCAGACTCTCTGCACTGCGCCTGAAAACTCCACTCGCTTAGTGAGCTGAACCAAAGCAATGTCGTTTTCATTTGTTTCTGTATGGTAATTTTCATAAACTATTATTTTCCCCACACTTCGCTGCACGGAGGGCATTGCTAGAGTTGCACCAAAACTAGCAATCCATTGACTTGGGTCTTTAGTTCTGCAATAAATTACAGAGAAAGATGTGTGATGCTTAACTGTATCCTTTAGAAAAGATTGAGTCTGTATATTTCCCCACCTATTAGGATTATACTCCTGAAAAATCCCTATGGCTGGGGAATATGCAGACAATGACCTTATGGAAAAAAGGTTAAGTATTAAAGGTTTAGGTGAGCATGAAAGCCCTTAAAAACATTTTCCATTCTATAAAATTGTAAAGAGCACAGCAACTAAATGGAATTCCCATGGTTTACTTGGATTAACAATAATAATGGTTACTTTACAATTAATTCCCAATCTTTTAATTCTTCATTTGTTAGAAATCACTCTTCAGATTCTCTTTCTTCTGTAGTTTCAATTTAATGTGTAGAAATTGATTTTGATTTGTTTTGGATAGTATATATTCTAAGAGGCATTTTCCTTCAGTATCAGACACTCCAGCCATTCTTATTTATAATTCACTTTCTGGCTCTTTACTTCCCTATTCTTCCCCAAAGCCTGGTTCTTTCTTTTTTCTAATTATCGCCATCAAGAGTGACTAGAAATGTATAGAAACTTGAAGTTCTCTGTGTAAAGGGAAATTAGGTAGAAGGAAATCACAGAGAGAATTCAAAAAGGGGATTCCCTCATTTGTGCGGGATTGTTGTGTTGGTGAATCATGAACTAAGTGCAATGAAAAACCTGAAAGATTAGTGGTTTTCAAAATATTCTGCATTGCCCCAGGGATGGGCAGGCAGAGACTTTGGGGAAATGGGGCCAAGGACCTAGGGAGATGAAAAGGGATATTTTACTTACACTTTAAAGGAAGATTTTATTTGAAGCAGAAATTTTAGGACTGAAACATTCACTTGAAAACTAGAATTCTAGGAAATACGAACATATATGTGACCTCTGTCCTTAGGAGCTTGTAAACTAACTGAGTAGACAAAATAGAAATACCCCATTCCTTCATGCATTGTCAACCAGAAAGGAAGCCTTGTGTAATAGGCCCAGTTCAACACGCTTTGTGGATAAGAACACTGAGAGACTCAAAAGGCAAATGGCTTGCCCAGGTGAGTGACATATCCAGCTGGTTAGTGTCAGAGAGAGATGGCCAGTTCACCAGATGACTTGTCAAGAACTTTTCCTCCACCCACACTGTTTCACAAAGACTGGAGTCATTTTTCATGGACATAAAGATACTGAAATTTGTCTTAAACATGATTTAAAAACATACACTATTTCTGTAGAAAAAACACACTTACAAAAAGTGTAAAACTATTTAAATAATTATACTGTCTTCACAGTACTCTATAGTTTTCCTTTACCATAATTAATACTACATTCATTGTGCAATTACAGGAAATTATATCACCTCCAAAACTGAACCCTTTCTCTCCAGGATCATGGCTTTTCCCAACTCTTTTTGATTATTAATATTGATCTAAAATATAGTATCTTTCACATTAAAAAAAAAACTTCCGAGTCCACAACTATCTTTAGCTGTCAAATTTCTCTGCTCCCATTCACTTAAAAGCTCCCTGAAACTGGCATCTAAACTACTGCATCCAATTCTTCCATCAAAACATGCCACTAAAAGTTCTCTTATGAAAGTCACCAGTTATCTTTACTTTGCAGAGCTCAGTGGCCAATTCCCATGTATGTCCGTCAGCACACAGACGGCATTGGACCTTCTAAAAGATGTATTTAAATCACTGTATCTTACATTCTTCATTAAATAGTAATAAAATGACACTCAGGGTTTATTTTTACTTTTAATTTAAAATTTAATTACTTTTTAATTTAATTCAAATTTTTAATAAATAGAGGTCCGTTATTAACTAAAATGGAGGACACTCTCAAAAACAAGTGGGAAGATTGGAGGACTATGTAAACATGAAAAAAATTAGAGACTCTTAACAAATTAATGGGACTCAAGTTCCCTTAAGGCATGATGCTAGTTCTTTGGGGGGGGGGGTTGTAAATATGTACAAATGAACCTCTTTTCTCTTCTCTAGTGGGAGAGTGACAGATAATCATCTCAACTCGCTCAGGTCATTACCATTACACTTCTACCCATAAGGAAAGGTACAGGCATCTTGGAACCATTTGGTGTTACCCTTAGAAGGATGGTAAAGAGCCACCTAGTGTTACCAAGGATCATCTCTTCTGGAAGGGTGTGTGAACAATGCCACCATCCAGGGCTTTATTCAGAGTTTTTGTCTTTTGAGGGTTTAAAAGAAAAGTTTTCTGTGCCCTGGTGGTGAACCCTCAGGGAGGAAAGGTGGTGTGTCCTCGATCTCCTGGGGCAGTGAGAAGCCTGCATTTTAAAAGCTACAACTGTGAAAGCCCCAGCAAAGCTTGCCTGTCAGGTTCTATATGACCAGTTCTCAATACTGTGAGGGCAGTAAGACAGGCTGGCAGGGCTCTTCCACCATCTATACACCTCTCTGGACCACACAAGCCCACATGCATTCTTAAATAATAGAGTTGGAAGGGAGAGCTTCAAGAGTAATACCTTTGATTTTTTTCTTACTTACAAAGTGATGGTAGCTATTGACAGATATTGAAGATCAGAATAAATATTTACTAACATTTCAAGGCATAAAGGGATTAATTTAAAAAAAACAGAAGCACCTGAATTTTCTCCGTGAGTATATGGAAGGGTTTAAACTCCTTACATAATAGCTTTTATATTAAAATAATTCATGATATAGTAGGAAAGATAACACTAGTGTCATAATACAGGAAAACATATGGTCAGAGACATAATAATGATACAAACCTAACATCACAGATATTGAGAAAAAGGAGAGAGGAAGAACATGATCAGGGCATAAAGCAAGTGTAACCCATTTAGGGAACAGAGCAGGGTACATCCTGAATGGAGCAGAGGATATTGAATCAGATGAATCAATGGCAAGTGATAACTGGGGAAAGACTCCCAACAGCCCTGGTGAACTTACCTGCGGAAGCAGTGAGCTGCTGTGAGCAGCCACGTACTGCTGATGAGGGTGGCACCACACTGATGGCCTACCCCTCTGAGCTGGAGACTGACCTGCCATGGCCACTCCCCTTCCATGGCTGTTTCCCTTCCATGGGCAATCCTTTCAGTAGAAGAGATTGCTGGTAATGGCATTTTTGAAGATGTCAGCCTTATTCCACAGCCTGTTGCAAAAATATACATGAGTGCGTATTCATGAAAAGGAGGAGGTAAAGCATATCCTGATTGCACTGGATGCAGGTAGACAATCCTTCATACTCTCCTTATTCTCCTACATTCTTCATACCCTCACTTGTATCATCAATATTTCAACCTTTCTTCCATAAGGTCATTGACTGTATCCTTGTGCCTGCTACTCTTTAACCTAGTCCTGGCACTCAGACACTAACATTACCCTACAAAAATCCTACTAATACTATTGAGGTTCAGAAGAAATATTTACTAACATTTCAAGGTATCCAGTCCAGAAATGAACTTTCTCTCTATAAAATGCATATAGAGATGGATAAACAGATAGCTAGATAAATAATTTATTGAGTGCCAAAAATATTTAGATCCCTTGCTACATGTTTTAGATGCATGAACAGCAACACACTTTTCAGATGAGAAAACTGAACCTTGGAAGGAGAACATAAATTGCTAGTGGTCACCCTGCTGGTAAATGATAGAGTTGGATATAAAATTAGGAGGATCCATATCAAAGCTTGTATTCTTATTACTGAGAGATGGCCTAGTACTGAATGTATGCTATGATTTTCCCTTGATGTGAATATACACATTGTCCTTGAAAGCCTTGAATTTAAACAGTCTTAAACAATAATGACCTTTTTCAGATTTCTAAAATTTGAAAGAACTGTTTTTTAAAAAGTATGATTCCCTGACAAACCATCAATTGTTTAAATTCAAATCAACCTTTAAATAAGACTTGAAAGTATACTGGGATACTTTATTAATGTACCTTTTAATTATTTATATGTTTATTAAAAATATGTTTCTTAAAAAAAGGAGTTTTATTCAGAAACAGATAAAAAATAATTATCTGAAATCATATGTATAAATTCATCATAATTCCCTCAGGGTTAAACAGCTTCAGCTTAAAGGGACCATATAATTGAACATACAGCATTTCTAGGTTAATATAGTACATATTAGTAGTGTCTAATACTTCTTCTCCCAACTTCCCCTTAAAATATACATGAATGTAATAATAACATAAATAATGCCTGTTTGTTATGAGCCAGGCCCTCTTCATGGTATTACATATATTTTCTCTAAGTTTTACAACAATTCTCTCTGTTAGGACTTTTATCTTCATATTGGAGATGAAAAATTTGAGTCTTTGTTATTTTTCAAAGGCAAAGGAACAAAATCACCAAAACTTAAGGAAAGATCAGAAAACATTATAAATCCTGGTAGAACTACTCATAATTGCAATATCTGGTGGGTTTGAAAGCAACTTCATGGACTACCCATGGTCTAAGATGTGAATTAATATTGTATTGTACAGAGAACCCCCCAAAAGTTTTACAAAGCCACTGCATTTGTCCCCAGCCAATCTTTGAGTCATCCTATTGTGGCCCACCAACTCTTTCTTTATGTGTGTATTCAGAAGACACACTTCTTAGCACACCATCCTATCTAGGGATACTGGAAAAGTAAGAAATTCTATGAAAATGTAGTTACTGCATGCAGTGGTTTGAATGTGAACTCCTAAATTTATATGTTAAGATTCTAACCCTTTGGTGATGGTATTAGGTGGGGCCTTTGGGAGCTGCTGAAGTCCTGAGGGTGGAGCCCTCATGAATGGGATTAGTGCCTTCTACAGGAGTCTCTAGAGAGATCTCTAGCCCCTTCCGCCATGTGGGGATACAGGTCTGTGATTCACCCTTACTCAACCACCCTGATCTTGAACTTCCGGCCTCCAGAACCATGAGCAATACATTTGTATTCCTTAAAGGCTACCCAGCCTATGGTATTTTGTTATAGCACCAAAAATGGACCAAGATACCTCATGAAAAGTAATTTAAACAGACAAAGGAGTCACTGCCGTGAGTGCTGTGACCGGTGATGCAAAGGGGACTGTTGATGTTTTCATAAACTCTATTTGGAGATCAGTACTTAAGCCTGCATCTAACTGCATAGCATGGTTAGGGCCCCCCAAGTCAGATGAACTATAAACTCAAAAGACAGACATATCTCTGAAAGGTACTACAAAAAATTTAAGACACATATTCTTGGTATCAACAAAGATATGCAAGAAAAATGATCTCAACGTAACAAAAGAAGTCAACTATAAGGGGAAAACTATGCTGTGATAAGAACACATGTAACAGCAGAAGAGCTGTACAACAATTATTTATGTAATTATGTAGGATTCAAGAAATCACAGAAATGTCATAGCAGATATAAAATCCACACGGAAGAATTAAAGAGAAAAAGTGACACCAGACAACTGAGATAAGTGGTTTTCAGGAGTACAGATTTGATAAGATTGTTCAAAATGCAGAGGAAAGTAACCTGATCTGGAACTTGAAATAAGGATTGATATAGAGGGCAGAAAAGGGGGTTCAAATAATAAACTGTGTTCCTAAAGAAGAAGGAAAAAAAAAACAGTTGAAACACAATCAATCATCAAATTTATAATAGAACATTTTTCCAAAAACAGATTGAAAATGCTTATAGAGTCCTAGTCAAAATTCAGTGCAAAACATTCTTCCATCTAGATCTCTTAGCAAGAAGTTATAGGATAAAGATTTCCTACATTCATCCAGGAACAAAAAAGATAGCCAACATAAGAATAAAAATTGTAGCAGCCTTAGACTTCCACTCTACAACAAAACACAGGAAGAAAATAGAATGACGTGTATACAATTTATAGGGGAACGTTTATGATCCAGTAATCCCATAGGACATTAAGATAAAGGAAATGGAAGGGGGAGAGCAGAAAATGTACATGCCAGATAGGTCAACAAAAATGCAAGAAAACTGAGAAATTTTAACAGGGAAAAAGCCTAACTAGATACTGCTTTAAAACTGTCTCTTAAATTATGAAAGAATGTTAAAAGATAAATATTTAAAGAAAATATTAAAATAGAATGTTAGAAATATAATTAAATATATTGTACTATCAGGAATATATGTAATTTTTTACTACATTCCAGAAGTAATAAAACAAAATTGTGTTGGTGTAAATTTATATATTTAAATGGTTAATTTAAATGCTTAATTATTTAAAAAACAGAACAATAATAAAAACACAAAGTGGTTTACAAAAACATACAGTGGACAAAAAAGCTTGATAAATTCTACTTTTAAATTTTCTGTGGCTCTTATTCATTACCTTTGCCATGAGATAGTTAATTGTGAGTTTTGGAACTTACGGTTGGTGAGAAGTTTCCTCATGTTTTTGCTGTTGATATCTGGGATAAACAAAATGTGATTAGTAGAAGAATATGTTTCTATTTCCGTGTGATTTTGTTAAAATGATCATGGTAAGAAATTCTTATAATCCAAAGCATCCATATTTCAAGAGGGCATAATTTTACTTTAAAATAAAGGAGGACATTTTGTTGTCTTTCTAATTTTTGCTATTGAACAAGAAAAAGAAATTAGAAAATTAGGAAAGAATGGTAAGGATAAATATCCTGATTGCTTTCTTTGGGAGCACCAGATATATATGCAAGCTTGGGGCAAGGGATAAGGAAACAAAAAGAGCTAGTGCCTGACCTTGGTGCTAACCATTTTATTTGAAACACAGTATTTTACTATCTCTAATTATGTGTTGGTGTGGAAAAACAGAAACGCCTCTCAGTTAGCAATTCAACTAGCAGTGAGGTAGTTTCAGTTTTAGTTGCTTAACCTTTGGAACTTCATTTTCTTCTACTTTAGGAGGAAAACTGAACAACCTCCCTGATTTTTGTTTTGTGAGAAATACATAAGGAAATCAACAAAAAGCTATTTTAAATTGGAATTAAGCTAGAGAACCTCTTCAAAGATCATGTCAATGGTTCTTCCTGCAGGGGTAAGCCTTCATAAAGTTGTATTTCACTGAGAGCTAACCCCCAGTGCTGACCTGCAATGTCCTCTGGGAGTCAAAATGCCTGTGTTTTAGTTTTGGCCCCAAATCTTCCTAGTCCCATGTCTTTTATCTTCCTTAAGTCTCAGCTTCCTTAGAATAGTCAAAATAATATCTACCCTTTTGTGCTTTTGAAGAGATCCAAGATAATAATAATTGAGGAAAAATTTAGAAACTTTAGCGAAAGCTCTAACCTAATATGAAAAAATTTCCTAAAACTAAACTTTGCCTCATAGTGAATTTTTATTTTAGCTTTATTCCATACTTATATGTGATATCAGTGGTGAATTCTTAAAATAGGAGAATATCTTGACCTAAATTCTTATGAAAAATAAAGAAGATTGTGAGGGAAACACAAAGATGGTGACTTACGTGTGAGTGTAAATGATGATTTGTTTATAGTCAAAGGCAACCTTTTTGTCTGCAGACTTTGGTATAAAATCCTTTCAATTGTTTTCTTGATTTGCTCAACACTGTGAGTAGATGGATATCGAAATATGAGCACCATAAAAATATTCACACCATGTTCATCTGGACTGAAGAGCAAAAAAGAAGATAAATAGAGGTAGTAATAATAAAACCAGCTCTCAAAATCTGTTTTTACCTATTCAGATTCACACTAAATTTACAGAAACCCAATAGATGGCATATGTGTATATCAACACAGAGCTAGATTTCATTTCCTAGCCTCTCTTACAGTTTATGGAAACTCTCTAGTGGATTCTGGGTAACAGATTGTGGGCAGAAATGATACCCCCCTCCCAGGCCTGGCCCCTGAGAACCTCCCAGGCCATCCTCCAAGTTCCCACTCTTCCTTTGTCAACCAGATACAAAAGATGCAGTAGGCAATTGTATTCCACAGTCCCCACCAGCACCCATATCTCTTGCTGCCACTCTGACTGGACTATAGCATGGAAATGAAATAATTCCTTATTGTGCTAAACCACTTATATTTTGGAGTTTGATGGTCAGTTAATATGTGTTTGATGAGTGAATGATTGGAGAAAGTGGTTATAAAAGGAAATATTTCAATATGAGGTTCAAATATATAAATTTACACTGTAATGTGTAAGTCTAGAAAGTCCCTAGTTGCCTTTTGAGAATAAATTCAATTTGAAACATATAAAGAAAGATATAAAGAAGGAAGGAACAAAAGTAGGGAAGGGAAGAGGGAAAGAAAAGAAAAGGCATATACCATATCATGTACCATACAGTAACCACATGTACATTTACTTTATCATCAAGAAGTGAATCAGACAAATAAGTATTACAAATATATATATTTGCATATTGATTGATACCCACAGAAAGTATTTAAAAACTTTCATCAAAATAAGTAGAAAACAAGATAATTATTCCAGTAAATGCCAAGCCTTTTGGATATCACATGAAAAGTATATTCAGGATGGATGCTAGTAATTTCTTCTATTCTCTGAGAAGTTATGTTCAATTTAGGTACATTGCCTTTCATCAGAGCATAAAAATGAAAAAGTATTTAAAAGAATAATAAAAATGCAATGGCATTTATGAAAAACCTTACTGCAGAGAAGTCACAGTCTGATTGTTGGGTGTGCTTAAAATGAGGACAATCAGAAAGAACTTGCTTAAATTCTACTTAGTTTCTAGCTAAAGGAACAGGGTCTGTCAGCAGCACCATCCTCCCCTTTCTGTATTTTTTTCTTTTAGAGATTACCTTTTTTTTTTTAAATCTAGTAACTGACATTGTTTCTTGTCACAGAGTACTTTACATCTTTCTATTGTGACTGAGAAATGGCTAGGTGGTATATAAGCTGGGCTACTCAGGACTTAATGAAATTTTCCTGTTCCTGTAAAGATTTGCTCAGAGGGGCTGAGCAGTTGTGTTCATCAAATGCTTCCTAAGGATACTGGCTTGAAGTCGCAAACCATGTTCACATACCTTATTTTGATAACATGAGATTTGATAAACCGACCCCCTCTAGAAGGCCATCGAAATATCGTAGACATCTGATCAGAAGATTAAAAAAAGAGAAATATTAGTCTTAAGAAAAATGTTACTCCTCATCTTATCTAGAGTTGAGGCAAAGATAAGGATTTTTTTTTTTATTCCCAGATGTGTGAACAGGTTTATTCACAATGGGAAGACAAAACCAGGTTTTCTAATCTTTGTAGAACTAAATAACCTTAACAAAATCGTTCAGCTTTCCTAGACCTCTATAAAATAGGGTAATAACATCTACTTCATAGAGCTGTTTTGAGCATTAAATGAATAATGCATATCACACATGTCACACCTTGCCTGGTAAATAGTGAGCTATTGATGATGTTCATTTTAATTATTGTTAAAAGAAGTATTGGTTATTTTTAAAAGCAACATCCTCACTATTAAGAAAACTCACCTAAATTTGCCTTATTCTTGAATATGGCATCCAGTCTACTATACCAATTTGTTGATTTTTAAAAAGATCATCCCATTACTGCAGCATTTGACACAATATGTAATAACATCTGTCATGGGACTCTGACACCATACTTGTTAACTGTCTTTCTGAGGCAGGCAGGCTTTCACAACTGGTTCTAAGTGTGGGAATAAGTTTTGTTACACTCTATACTATCAGCATTTTATTATTCAGTCTTCCAGCCTGAACTATTGATGGATTTTGGATGTTCAGTGAACTGATCTTCTAAACGGACCTGATTCCCAAAAGACTGTTGAAGTACTGTCTTATAATAAAAAAGCAAGCACTGGACTGAGAGTCAGCAGTCAGAAATTCCAAGTCCATATAAGTTTACATAAGGCTCACCTCCATGATAAATCTTGCTCCTCATTACTACATCTCTTGGGAAAAGTGAATATCATCCCTCTCCACAAGATTCCCCCCTCTCTATGACCCTTCTAAACTAACAACAATGCTCCATAGATTTTACCTCCTAAATATTGAATCAATCTCCATTCCTTCAAACTCACAGATATGGTCTAAAATCAGCTCCTTTGAAATTTGTGTCTGGCCTGTGCAGCAGCCCTCTCACTGCCACATCTATGTGGTTCTACTCTATCTTTCCCCCTGTTGGTTTTTCTCTCTACAATGATAACCCTAAAGTACAATCTGAGTGTGCTATACTCCTGCTTCAAGCCCAGTGTGAGCTCCATAATCTCAGCCCTTCACTCCCTCACCACACCCCAACTGTCAAAGCCTATCTTCATATCTGCTCTTTCCTAATCCCACTAAACTGGTTCACACCTCTGGACTTTGCACATTCAATTTCCTCTTCCTACAATACACTTTTTTTCTCAGGCAAATTTCTTCAATGACCTTTCTGTCATTGTTCAGAAACTTCAGTTGTCTCTGACTTGCCCTCCTCAAAGATGAACACTCCATTATGGGCCACCTAGCATCTTGCATGTATGATTCTGTTACAGAACTTATCACACCAGTCAGCAGTTGTGTCTTTTCCACTCTAGACTCTCAGCTGTGTGTTGGCAGGGAGTGTGTCTGATTCATCTTTGCTTCTTCAGTGTTTGGCCTATTGCCTGGCCCACAGTAAACTCCCAGTGAATGTTTGATGAATAATCCTTGAGTAAATAAGTTAGTAAGAATTAAGAATCGACAGTATAGTAAAGTGAAGAAGATGATAGTACATTGTTTTGTTTTATCTGCGAATCATGTTGCCATGTATATGGAGAAATCCATGGGAATTTGAAGCAAGATGTGAAACAGAAGCCCCCAGTGGTGACTCCCCCTATGTGGATGGTCATTCCAGGGTGTGGATCAGTTCTGATTTATGTCACTTATGATTTCAATACTCTTCTCTGAGCTATTTTATTTCCATCTCTCACGGAAAAGGAAGAAAATTTGATTTTAAGGTTTCCCGTACTTTATGTAAATGTCTGAGATTTTAAACTATGTACATAATGGCACTTTGGGAAGGGATCAGGTTTCTGTCATATCAGGGTTAAGTACCAAGAATCCACTCAAAGTAAAATGATATTAGCAAGATTATAGTCCCCTGAAGAGTCAACCTCTATTAAAAAATGGGAATATTCAGGTACAGTGCAGTATTGGTGTGACCACTCATAATAGTTTACATGTATTAAACTCCATACTACATGGTAGTCATTGAATCAATTTCTTTGCTTAAACTTCACCACCTTAGGAGGAAAGTATTTTATTTATTCTTAACAGCCCTATTGTATAGATGAAGAAACTTGGGACTCAGGACATTGAAGCAAACATCTGAGGTAGCATAGGAAGTGGTGGTTCTGGCATATGAACCCAGAGAATCTGGCTCTCAACTTTGCATTCTTAAGTACATTAAGTAGCATTGACAACCCTGAGTTACTTAGATCCCTGACTATAGATGTTCAGGTTGGTAAGGATAGAGAGGTCCTACGACAGGAAACCCTTAAATATATCTTTTATTCCCTGAATCTAAACTTCATAAAAGATAACCTCTTGGGAGGTTGCTTTTTTTCTGCTTCTTACTTTAATAGGGCTGAGAGAACTGTTCCTCTTTAGATGCCTAATCATTGCTGTTATCAATTTCTGGAGAAATTTAACTTATGTTTATATTTTTCTACTGAGAACTCAGTAATATTAGATTCAATCCAAATTACAAAGATTAATTGTATCCTTTGCTTTTTTTATGAAATAAACCTGAGACTAGATAATTTTATTAATGATCATTCCTTTTAAAATGAGATACTTTTAAATGGAATAACATGTTTTAAATAGTTTTACCATGAGCCTAAGCTCATGATAAAATGGGCAAAAAAAGTTCATCTTAAAATCAAATACCAACAGGAATCTTTGGTTTGAATTAAAGCATTAAAAAAAATGACATGTTTGAAACAATACGTGTGCCTCTTACTAATAGCACATCCAGTTACTTTTCTCGGCAAGCTTGAACTTGTGCCTTTCCTCTGGCTGGGAGCCGCAAGCAGATTAATCCTTGTGTCAGTAAGTAGCTACTGGGTGCTGCTAGGGGAAACCCTTCCTAGGTCCCCTGTGAAAGTGAGACAGGGAAGTTCTGAACATTTCCTGCTATTGTCAGGGAAATATGCACCAGCAGAGGGCAGAAACTCCAACAGATCATTTTTCCTTTCTCTCCATGAAAGCTTCCTGCTCGCTCAAAGGGATTTTTATTTGCTCTGGACTCCAAAATTCTGATCATTCAAGTCATATATTTGACAATTTATTCTGTGGTCTCATGGCTCTCAAATTGTCATACCATCTCGTTACCTAAATTTTCAGTTGTGTACTTTCCTATGCACAAACTTCTACACATAAATGTTATAAACTCCAGTAAGGAAGGTACTGAACTATTTAGACCTTGGTATTCCTCACAGCCTTGCACAAAGTAGGTATACAGTCCTTTTCATTAATTACTTCTCCAGCTTTGTTAATCTTACATAACAGTGTGAAGGAAAAAATGCCTTCATGACTCTTTCACTATACCCTGTCTCCTTCCCTTTTTCTCACTTATTTATTCATTCAACACAATTGATTAGGAGTATCCTATGTTTCAGGCACTGTGACAACACTGGATAACCAGTGATGAGCAAAAAGTTTATGGTCCCTGGGCTCATAGGACAGAGAGATAGGCAGTAATAAAAAAATTGTATAGTAAAGTAATGTAGGATAATGGCAGGCGAGTCTATACTAGGGGAGAGTTTTCAAGGGGGTGACATTTAAATGACACTGGAAGGATCAGAAGAAGCAAGCAACCAAAAGAGCAAGATTATTGGGCAATCTTCCAGGAAGAAGGAACAGAATGTGCAGAGAATCCAAAAGAAGGCCAGTATGTGTAGAGAAGAGTGAGCAAGGAGGAAAATGTAAAAGTTGAAGGAATAGTCAGAGCCAGAGCATTCAGGTGCTTGGCAAGAAGCTTGGACTATTCTAAGTGTATTTGGAAGCAACTTATAAAATTGTAAGGAAGTGAATAACATAATGTGCTTTTAAAAGATCATTTTGATTGCTAGATAGGTAAGCTATTCAAGGGAGTCTGTAGTGGGAGCAGTGAAGACTGTGAGCCACCTAAATGAGGAAACATGTTAGCTAGGTCTAGGATGGAGTTGGTGATTAGAAGCAGAAATATTACTTATGAATGGATTAGACAAGAGGATAAGGGAAAAGCAGGAATTCTAGCAACAAAATGGACAGTGATGTCACTTGTTGATTGGGAAAAAATAGAAATGAGAAGGGGAGCAACTTTAAGGAATTAGATTTAGATATGGTAAATTTGAGATGCCTGTGAGGGACCCAAGGGGAAATGTCAAGTAGATCATTGAATGTACAAAAATGGGTTTCAGAGAAATCTGGGTTAGAGATTAAAATTTTGAAATTAGAGT
Source organism: Manis javanica (assembly GCF_040802235.1). Lineage (NCBI taxonomy): Eukaryota > Metazoa > Chordata > Mammalia > Pholidota > Manidae > Manis > Manis javanica. The sequence goes on along the minus strand of NC_133160.1, from coordinate 118,944,502 downwards.
TACTGTATACTCATCAGTGCTAATGGAGCTAAACTTGCCTGTTTTATCCCCCACCCCCTTCACACCCAAAGGGTGGAATAATTTTATTCTTTTGGTTGCAGTGATTAGTGCAGGGTTGAGGAAGTATTCCAAATTTGACCAGCTGGATTAGTTCTTCAAAGTTTCCTCCAAGGACTATTATAGAAAACTGTCTTTTCCTGCTTTGGTTAATAATCTGGGAAAATTTTAATATAGAGTAGCTATTAGCTATGTGACTTGCCACATGGAAAATAAATTTTAAAAAAAAAGAAAAATATGAGGACATTGTTTGAGCCTCTGGAGCAGGTATACCTGAAGCCAGATTAACCTCTAGATTTTTTCCCAACAATCCTACCTCCCTCTCTCCTACTCCTCCCCCTTCCCTCTTTCACTCCCTCCATCCTTCTTTCCTTTCCTTTTTCTTTGACTTGTTAAGTGGGTTTCTGTTATTTTCTGTCAAAAGTGTCTTATTCCTTATGGGAATGGTCGAGATTCATTTAAGAGCAACAGAAAAAATAGAAGCAAAGTCAGAATTGTGCCTTGGATGATCTGGAGGCTTAAGCCTATGGGAATTTATTGTCTATAATCACTTACAAGCAAATACAAATTATTTTCTTTCTTCAGAAATTTCTTAAAAAGCTGAATTCACTTAAGTGATGATGAATTGCGGTGAGAGAGGAATTGTAGTAGATACTTGTTCTTTATCCAAACTGCGATTCTCAGGCAGGTACACCAAGCCCCCAAGTTGTATAAGTATTGATTGATAACAGCTCATACTTGCAATTCTTCAGAAGCCTGCTCTTTTCTGACCTGAGTAATTTACCTAGTAATGTCTGGGATCTTATGCTCCAACCTTCCCTGGGCAGCCCTTGTTGTTTTAAACAGCCAAGCCTCTTACTTCTGGGTGGAACCACCTCTGTGATGTAATTTAGTATCCACATTTCCTGGAGAAATCAGGCTGAGGTTGCATTTCTGAAAACACATTTTTGTCTTGTTTCTTCCTCTGCCCTTTCCTGTTGCCATCACTTCCTTTTTCCTGAAAACTGTTAGTTAATAAATCATTTACCAACAACCCTATCACAGACTCTGCTTCTTTGGATCTAACCTATTCAGGGATAAATTAGTTGTAGCTAGAGAATGCTCTGCTGTGCATCTATTTCAATTCTTTGGAAGATCAGTGACAACATTTTCAACTTTCAGATGAGGTTTTTAGTTTGTAAGCAGTAAAAGAGCTAATAAATTTAAATGGAAAAGTCTTTTAGAGATAATATTTTGTGCATCCAAAGGTGATTTCATATTGCAAATATTACTTCCTTGAAATAGAAAGAGAGAGAGAGAGAGAGAGAGAGAGAGAGAGAGAGAGAGAGAGAGAGAGAAAGAAAGAATGAAAGAAAGAAAAATTTAAAAGTTATTTCCTTAGACTTAATTGTAGTTTTAGAATGTAAGGAGCACAATAGAGGGTTGTGGGGGGAACTGATTATTCAGACAGAAGGTTAGAAAGGTATAGAGCCCACATCTGTAGTCTTTTGATACTGAAAATTCTGTAGAGTAAATGGAAAGTTATGAGAATTTCCCAGTCTTCATTTTGGAAATTGTCTCCTATCCAACAGTATTAATTGTCATGCCACTTATAGTATTAACTTTTTGGATTATTCTGAGCATTGATTTCCAAAGTGGAAACAATATATAATAGAGAATGTGGAAAAATATCACACCTTCAAGAAAACTAGCATTTAGAGCACTAGTCCTGAGGTGTGAAATCCTACTATCAGTGCACTAATTGCCTAATGTCTCCAAGGGGAAAGATCAGTCTGTTGGCATGATATCTAACTCAGTGCTAGCCCAAAAATATGTACTCAGTACTTCCTCTGTGTATTGCATTGAATTAAATAATCATACTTAAACCATTAGTTTTAACATAGCCAAACTAGCAATTCTTAGTATGAAAACAGTTATCTTGTTTCAATTACTATATTAAGTACTTTTAAACTCTGTCAAAAACAATGGAGCACATGTCAAAATACAAATACAGTTTTTAAACAAAACAGTTTAATGGCAAACTCTACCACACATCTGGCACTGGGATTTCAAATGGGATTTGGGACAGAGAAGGACACTAGGGACAGTGGTTACCTTTAAAAAAAAGGTTGTTGAACTCAACATTAGAGAACCTAACTATGTAAAACAAATGCTAACAAAAATGTAGGGAGAAATAGCAATATATTAATGGTAGATTTCAATACCCCACTTTCAACAATAAATAGATCATCCACCCAGAAAATAAGGAAACAGTGGACTTGAACAACAATGCAGAACACATGAACCTAATAGACATACACAGTGCATTCCATTCAGTAGCATCAGAATACATTCCTCTCAGTGTGTGGAACAGTCTCTAGGATAGATCATATGTTAAGCCACAAAATAACTCTTAACAAATTTAAGCAGATTGAAATCATATCAAGTATCTTTTTCAATTATAATGGTATGAAGCTAGAAATCAATATCAGGAAGAGAACTGGAAAATTTACAAAATGTGGAAATAAAATAACACATTCCTGAATTAGCAATACTAGTAAACTAAACTCATTGGTTAATGAGTTAAAGAAGGAATCAAAAGAGAAATTTAAAAAATATCCTGAGACAAATGAATTTGGAAGCATAACGTACCCAAACTTAAGGGATGCAGTAAAAGCTGTTCTAAGAGGGAAATTTATAGTGATTAACATCTCTGTTAAAAAAAAAAGAAAGGCCTCAAATAAATTACCTAACTTGAACCTCAAATAACTAGAAAAAAGAAAAACTGAGTTCATAGTTAGCTGAAGGAAGGAAATAACAGAAATCAACAGAAGCAAATGAAATAGAGACTAGAAGAACAGTAGAAAAGATGAACAAAACTAAAAGTTGGTTTTTGAAAAGAAAAACAAAATTGACAAACTTTTAGTTAGACAAAGAAAAAAAGAGAAGACACAAATAAAATCTGAAATGAGGAAACATTACAACTGATACCACAGAATTAAAAAGGATCATAAGAGACTACTATGAACCATTGCATGTCAATAAATTGGGCAATATAGAAGAAATGGATAAATTATTAGAAACATGCAACCTACCAAAGTGAAGTCATGAAGAAATAGGAAATCTGAACAGACCAATAACAAAAGGAGATTGAATCAGTAATCAATAACCTTCCAACAAAGAAAATTCCAGAACTGCAGAGCTTCACTGGTGAACTCTATCAAATATTTAAAGAATTAATGCCAATCCTCTGAAACTCTCCCAAAAAACTGAAGAGGAGGGAATGCTTCCAAACTCATTTTATGAGGCCAACATTACTAGGACACAAAAATGAGATAAGAAAACTACATGAAATGAAAACTATAGGCCAAAATCACTGATGAACATAGATATAAAAATCCCAGACAAAATACAAGCAAACCAAATTCAACAGTATATAAAGAGCTCATACACCACAATCAAGTGGGATCTATCTGTGAAATGCAAAGATGGTTCAACATAGGCAAATAGATAAATGTGATGCATCACATGAACAGACTGAAGGATAAAGATATAATCTCAAAAGATGCAGAAAAAGCATTTGCCAAAAAATTCAACATCCTTTAGTTATTAAAAACTCTTGACAAATTAGGTATAGAGGGAATATGCCTCAACATAATAGAGGCCATATATGAAAAACCCATAGCTAACATCATACTCAGTGTTGAAAAGCTGAAATCTATTTCTTTAATTAGAAACAAGGCAAGAATGCTCACTCTTACCAGTTCTATTCAACACAGTGTTGAATGGCCTAGCCAGAACGATCAAGCAAGAAAAAGAAATAAGAGGCATAAAATCAGAAAGGAAGAAGTAAAATTCTCTGCTTGCTGATGACATGATCTTACAGTAGAAAACTCTACAGAAAAAAACCCTGAAAAATAACAAATTCAGTAAAGTTAGAGGATACAAAATAAAAATACAAAAGTCAGTCATGTTTCTATACACTAACAATAAAGAATTTGGAAAATTAAGAAAACAATCCCATTTCTAATAGCATCAAAAAGAATGAAATAATTATGAATAAATTAAACTAAGTACTTGAAAGGTCTGACATTGAAACTTGAAAACATTGATGAAGGGAATTGAAGAAGATACAAATAAATGGAAAGATATCCTGTGTTCATGGATTGAAATAATTAATATTTTTAAAACGTCCCTTCTGCCCACAAGTGATTTACAGAGTCAATAAAATCCCTATCAAAATTCCAAGGGCACTTTTCACAGGAAAAACAAATCTAAAATTCATTTTAAGCCATAAAAGACCATTAATTATCCAAAGCAATCTTGAATGAAAAGAACAAAGCTGGAGGCATCGTACTTCCTGATTTCAAATTATATTAAAAGATAAAGTAATCTAAAAAGTAAAAAGTATGATACTAGCATAATTATGACATGTATAAACCAATGGAACAGACTAGAGTGCTCAGAAATAAACCTATGCATATAGTGGAATAATCTTTGACAAGGTCACCAACAGTACAAAATGGGGAAAGGTTAATGTCTTCAATAAATGGTCTTGAGAAAACTGGTTTTCCACATGCAGAGGAATGAAATCAGACCCTTATCTCTTCAAACATATAAAATAAAAGCTCTAAATGGATTAAATTTGAGATTTGAAACATTTAACTTTCAGAAGAAATATAGAGAAAAAGGCTCCTTCACATTGACTGGCAATGATTTTTTGGTCATGACACCATAAACACAGACAAAAATAACAACAAATGGGATTACATCAAATTAAAACCTTCTATACAGAAAAAGAAACCTTCAACAAACTTAAAAGACAGCTTCTGGAATAGATGAAACTATTTGCAAATCATGTTAGTGATAAAGGGTTAATATCAAAAATATATAAGCAACTCTTCAAGTTGATAGCAAAAAACAATCTGATTTAAATATGGGCAAAGAACCTAAATAGACATTTTTATCACAGAAGACATAAATGATCAACAGGTCTATTAAAGGTATACTAATCATTAAAGAAGTGTCAATCAGAACCACAGTGAGATATCAACATACCTGTTAGACCGGCTATTGTCAAAAAAATCCAAAGACAACAAGTATTGGTGAGAATGTAGAGAAAGGGGAACCTGGTACCCTATTGGTGGGAGTGTGAACTGGTATGACCATTATGGAAAACAAGTAAGTTTCTCAAAAATGAAAAGTTGAACTACTACATGATCCAGCAATCTCACTTCTGGGTATTTATCTGAAGAAATTGAAACGAGAATCTCTAAAAAACAACCGCACTCCCATGTTCATTGTAGCATTATTCAGAATTGTTGAAATATGCAAACAACCTAAATAGTTAACATATGTTGATGGATGAACACATCATGGATAACAATATGGTATAAACATACAATGAAATATTATTCACATTTAAAGAAGGATATCCTGTCATTTGTGACAGCACAGATGGATCTGAAGGCCATTTTTTAAATGAAATAGGCCAGACATAGAAAGACAATACTCATGATCTCACTTCTGTGAGGAATCTAAGAAAATTTAAACTTATAGAAGCAGAGAGTAGGAGAGTGGTTGTCATGCCCTGGAGGAGGTAGAAATGGGGACATGATAGTCAGAGTACAAAGTTTTAGTTATGCAAGATAATAAGTTCTGGAGACCTATTATACAGAACTGCGTCTATAGCTAACAGTACTGTATTGTGTACTTAGATTTGTTAGAAATGTAGGTTTTTTAAAAAAAATTTTTTATTAAGGTACGATTGATATACACTCTTATGAAGGTTTCACATGAAAAAACAATGTGGTTACTACATTTACCCATATTATCAAGTCTCCACCCATACCCCAGTGCAGTCACTGTCCATCAGTGCAGCAGATGCCACAGATTCACTCTGTGCCTTTTCTGTGCTACACTGTTCTCCCTATGATCCCCTACACCATGTGTACTAAACATAATACCCCTCAGTCCCTTTCTCCCTCCCTCCCCACCCACCCACCCACACCCCTCCCCTTTGGTAACCACTAGTTCATTCTTGGAGTGTCTGAGTCTGCTGCCATTTTGTTCCTTCAGTTTTGCTTCATTGCTATACTCCACAAATGAGGGAAATCATTTGGCATTTGTCTTTCTCTGCCTGGCTTATTTCACTGACCATAATGTCCTCCAGCTCCATCCATGTTGCTGCAAATGGTAGGATTTGTTTCTAGAAAGGTAACTTTTATATTAAGTGTTCTTACCACACACACACATAATAATAACAATAATAGTTTTTATTTTTTGGGAGGTGATAGATGTGTTTACAGCCTTAATTGTGATGGTTTCACAGGTATATACTTCTCCCCAAACTCAACCAGTTGTATGCATTAAATATGTATAACTTTTTACATATTAATCATACTTCTATAAAGTGATATAAAAATTTGCTAAATGATTTTAATTATTAAAGGTAGATAGAGTGCTTTAATTACCATCTCTCTTGGTCAATAATTAAAAAAACCCACTTCCCATTAAATATAGAAGGCACTAGATATTCATTGAAAAAATACATGAACCAATTAATAGATGAATTGATGACTTAATGGGTGGATGAGTAGATGAATGAATTAATCAGAGCCTATGCATTTCGTCATCATTTTCTATAATCATGAAAGTCAAATCTCTGTTTGGAGAAACACTGAAGGATGCTGGAAGGAGTGGAAAGAATTTTTTTAAAAGTAAGAAAACGCTACATAAAAGGAAAATGAAACAGAAAGAAAATAGCACTTAAAAAGTGAAACAATATAAGAGAAACTTTCTACATTTCTAAGAAGGTTAAATTAGCTTAATTGTCTCTGGTGATAAAATATAAAAGGTCAATAAATTGTCATCATAAAAGATATTGAGATCAAGTCTTGTTTGCTTATTATACACAAATCCTTACTGCTTAAACATCTTTAGCATGTTCATTGTCTTTTGCAGAAGCTAAGGTAGAATGAGAAATGGTAAAGAGAAAGGGAAATAAAATACTCAAGGATACAGAGGTATTATTACAGAAGGCTTATTCTAAAAACTAGGAAATTTCAAAGTGGTAAACTTCACATGTAAATGAGATCTTTCAAGATGATAGACTGAGTATATGTATATATTTTGAAAATCCCATTAAAATTATGTTAAACTTATAAAAAAGGAATAAATTAATAACACTAACAAAAACCTGAATTCAGGAAATGGAGGAAAAATAACTGACAAAGTAAGGTGGGGGAAGCCACAGAGTAGAATAGGTTATCTCACCCTCAACAATATTGACATTTTGGGCCAGATAATTCTTTGTTGTGTGGAGCTCTCCTGTGAATTGTACAGTGTTTAGCAGAATTCCTGGAGTCTAGATACTAGATGCCAGGAGCACTTATCCTCACAGTGAACAGCCAAAAAACTTCAGGAATTACCAAACATCCTTTGGGGAGCAAAACTGTCCCTCAGCTAAGAAACACTGGACCAGACTATGGATGAAGGGAACTCAGCCAAGAAGGCAGTTCCTTTGCTCTAAAAACTCTGGGACAGACTCAGCCCTTGGAAGTACCAAATACAAAAAGAAGGGATGAACAGAGATTACAAAATCCACTCACATTTCTACACACCAGTGAAAACCAATGAGAAATGTACTTTAAAAAGGTATCAATTAAAAAAAAAGAGCACCTAGCATTAAATCTATAGATGAACAAGACCTGTAAGAAAAGCATTTTAAAACTACTGAAATATAGTAAAGAAGTCTAAATAAATGAAAGTGCTACTTCTCTCAACCTCTGTATTTGAAGCAAGTTAACCCAAAATCCCAGTATGATGGTGTATGTGTTTGGTGTGTGTTACTTGATACAGGAAAGGAAAGGCCCAAGAATAATCCACACATGCCTGAAGAAGATGATGATAAATCCAGGTGTAGTGGATTGAATGGTGGCTCCCCCAAAAGATATGTCTATGTCTGGGAACATGTGAATTTGACCTTATTTGGCAAAGGGTCTTTGCAGATCCTAAGTTAAAGACCTCAAGATGAGTCCAGGAACACCCTGACTCCACTGATAAGTACCCTTATCAGAGTAAGAAACACAGATACCCAGAGGAGAAGGCCGAATGAACAGGAGACAGATATTGAAGTTATGTAGCCATGTATCAAAGAACACCTGAATCTCCCAGAAGCTGAAAGGCAAATAAGGATTCTTTCCTAGAGCCTTCCAAGGGAACCAGCCCTCTTGATATCTTAATTTTAGATTTCTGGCCTCCATAACTGTGAGAAAATAAATTTCTACTCTTTTAGACCACTAGTTTTTGGTAATTTTACAGCAATCTTAGGAAACTAATACAATCGGTATCAGCACTTATTGTCAAACAATAGAGATTAAAGCATTATAGTATTGACACAGTGAAAAACAAGCTAATTAATGAAACAGATTTGAAGGCCCAGCAACATCACAGTTCATATATGAAACCTTTATTTGTGGCAAAGATGGCATGGCAGACCAGCCAGGAAAGGGCTGATTATTCAGGTAGTGGTACTAACAGAACTGTTTATTCATATAGGGAAAAAATGAAATTAAAGTCCTAAATCAAACACATATGCACATACCAATTCCATATAGAATAGTTGCTTAAATGCAAAAAGGAAAAACGATTTTTTTAAAGACAATGACATCAGAATCAGAAAAATGTCTTATATGAACACAAAGGGCAGTAATAATAAAATAAATCAAGTATTTAACTACATTAAAATTCAGTACCTTGTTCATCAACATATATGATAAAAAAAATTAAAAGGCAAGCCACAAAATGGAAAAACGATATTGTCAATACATGTAATGAATAGAGGATTCATTTCTGGAAAAATGTGTTTTTAAGAATAAATTAAAAGAAGACAAAAATACTTTGAGAGATGGGAAAAAAAATCATGAGTAGGCATTTATAAAGGACAAGATACAAATAGTTGATAACCATTAATGAATCTTATTAATTAAGGAAATGCAAATTAAATCCATAATGAATTATTTTTCTATACTCATACCAATTGCCAAAGTCAATTTGTAGAAAATTTTGATGAGGAGGTAAGGCAGCATGAACTCTCATCCTCTGTTGACAGCAGTGTAAATGTCTACAAAACCCTTGGAAATCCAAAGATTGAAATCTGTCAGAGTTTCAGCATAACCTGTGACCCAGCAAACAAACCCTTTGCTTGGTTTATGACATAGAGAGGCTCTTCACATGCAGTAGGATCACATGCACTGATGTGTAAGGATGTTAATTAGCTGCACTGTTCATTAAAAAAATTAAAACAGCCCAAATGTCTGTCAAACATAAAATGAATTACTAAATGGTGGTGTATTCTTCCTAGGTCATTCTATACATAAGTGAAAATGAGTGAGCTACAGCTATATGCATCAATGTGAAATAAATCTCTTAAAACATAATATGGAGTGAAATAATGAAGTTACAGGATATAAGTCCATTTAAAAATATTCAAAAGAGGCAAAGTTGCACAAATTATTTGGGAATACATACATAGGTTATAAAACTATGGAACAATTAAATACAAATTTGGTGGATTTGGAGAGTTAGAGTGTTAACTTCTTCACCAGTTAATTAAGAGATAATGTCTATAGCTAATCATAAATAATCATAATAATTCAGTCCCATTTCTGTAGAGCTATTGCTTTGTTCCAGACTTATTCTCATAAACTTTATGGACTACACTCTAGGCGAGTATACTAGGTTTTGCTAAACCTCTGTGGTCATGCTTTTCATGGGACAAAATAATGGAAGACTATTCTATTTGACTTTCTGCTATGATAGTTTAAGATTTAGCTTGCCTAAAATACATTAATAATTTTAAATGCCTAGATAGATGCATGTTTTCAAGGGAAACCAAAATATTTGAGGGGCATAATTAAATTTGAAAATAATATCACGAATTTTAGAAACACATTTTTGTATGTGACCTTTCACATACTTTTAAACGCAAAGCAAACAAAATGAGAAAGCAAACACTGCAATCCTATATTCTTAGGTTAAAACAGGTTAAAGAAAATGAACCAAGAAGGAAAATAAAGAGTTAAAATACAGAAAACATGTTTCAAGCAACAATTTTGAACATTTTACATATATTTATTTAATCTGCACAACTGTATGGTCTAGATACTACACTATCCTCATTTTACAGAAGAAGAAATTGAGGCATGGACAGGTTAAGTTCTTGTAATAACCACATGCAAGTGAGACAAAAAAAATCACATCCATAAACTTCAAAAATTTCTATGGGCTTACCATTCTCTCAATCTGATGACTCCTTTCTATAAATTCTCTTGAGGTTCTTATTCCATAATTTTCTTTGTATTTTGTATTTGTGACTTTAAAAGAGGCAAGGTAATAGAATGACTTATCATCTGAAAGGTAAAAATAAACAGAAGATCCATGCTTAAATACAACCAGTTCCTTGTCTTCCCATCCTGGGAAATAGACTTAATAATGTATTTTAGTTCTTCTTAGTACAAGAATTATTGTGGACCTTTTTTCAAATATTTTGTAATTTCATCATGGCACCCAGCTAAAATAGAAAATTCAGGCCTCAAAGTATACTTTCAGAATACCCCTTTTATAGTACTTAGGCATATCAAAATTTTCATGCAGTTGGACAGGAAACTTACAATGGAAAGTAAATGTTGAAAGCAAATACTAAGAGGTAAAAATTATCAATTTCCTCAAAAATTTGAACATAGGTATATCATAGCTGAGCTGTATTATGAACTGACATTGAACAGTCTATCAGTTTTTTTGTGGCACTTATCAGGTTATTTACACGGGAACCTGTGATTACTATTTTCTTTCGCTTTCTTTTTGCTCATTCACTTCTCAGTTCTCTGTAATCTATTCTTACACACCAGTGAAGCTGCCATTGTTAAGGGCAATAGTTGTAATATAACGGCACCTTTTGTTTGGTCTTTTTTTTTTTCATCTTGATTTATTTGCAGCCTTAATCATGTTTCTTGAAACCTCATCTTAGACTTTATAAAGCCATCTTCTAATTTTCTTCCTTCCTCCTTGGCCATTCCTTCTCAATTATGTTAGAGAATTCTATTTCTACTTCTATCCTTAGCCACCCAATGTTCTATCCTTGGCCTGGTCATGTTAAATATCTCCTTCTGGGTGATCCTAAATGTGAATGGCCTCAACTGTCAACTATTTGTTGATGTTAATAGATAAACTGAGGCACATTTAAATTTTCAAGAGTTTATTTGAGCAAACATTGATTGAAATTGGGCAGTGCTAAATCAGAGCGGCTAGTAGACCTCCAATGGCTGGAGCTAGAGATTTCTATAAAGGTGACATGGAAGCAAAGTAAGGAAATTATTTGATTAGCTAGAATTTAGGCTGATGCTTTATGTGGGAGGCATTCTAGTTGACTATGATTGGTTGTTCTTAAACTTAATTTTCTTGGATTAGAGTGTACCGACTGGTTTAGGATTTGAGTTGCTTACATAGGCTACCAAGGTACTAGAACCAACTCAATCCAATGACCTCCTTGTTTACTTCAACAATGGATGACTCCTTAATTTTTATGTCCAAACCAGATTTTTGTCATAAGTTTCAATCTTCTATCAACTGACTTCAGATGACTATTTGTTGGACATCTAATAGGCACCTTAAATATAGTATCTCCAAAGAGAAATAATCACTTACTTCTCCCTGTACTGAAGCCTGCTCTGCTTCCTGGATTTTCTGTCTTCACGAACAACTCCATTAGCCACACAGTACCCAGAGCTTATTAGCTTCATCCCCATTTCCCACATCCAATTTTTCAGTCTCCAAGTGTTATGTATACAGCTCATTAATATGTCTTGAATCCTTTATCCCACCCAGAAAAGCTACATCCTTAATTCAGTTCTTCATCAACCACCTACCTAATTATCTGAAAAAATGACATTTCTGTTAAAAAAGAAGTCCCCCATCTAGATTCTTGATCTTAAATACTACCATTACAGTACGCTTCATCACCCAGGCTAGAAATCTTGGAGTAATCTTTGATAATCTTTAATCTCTTCTTAATTAATCAACATGATCAGACAGTGTTATCACCTAATTTTTAAAAATTCATTCTCTATTCACAAATTCTGCTGCTGGTGCTCTAGTTCATCCCCCCATTGTTTATTGTCTGGAAAATGTAAAAGGTTTCTAACTGGTACCTGCCTCAAGTTCTGTTTTTCTCAAGTCTATTCCTCACCTAATAGTAGAGTGATCTTTTAAAATTGCAAATTTGACAGTATCACTTCTCTATTAAATGTTTCCATGTTTCTCCATTGCCAGAGAAAAGGAGTCTTAACACCACTATGATCTACAAAGGCTTTTCTTGACCTAGACTCTGCCTATCTTTTAGCATATTCTTTGCAACAATCCCCTTAGGATTTATGTTGAAACCACGGCAAACTGTTTGCATTTGTCTGCAATCACCATGCTATTTTCTTTCGCTGAGATTTTGCTTATGCCAATCCAAAGACTGCACCGTGCCTAAATCCTGCTGGAGAAAATGTGGGGAACACTCAGCCTTAGCTAGGGGCTTCACAACTGTGCTGCTATACTGTTCTGCGAAGAGCTCTATTTTGCACTTGCCAATATCGTATCATAATGATCTATAGATTTCAGTCCACAGGAATATCAACTCTGTGAGAAAAGGGTTGTACCATTTTTGCGTTTGCAGAGAAAACACCATTTGAGATAATATGTGTAAAAAGAACAGTATGTCAAGGTTTATTAAGTGATAACATATCAGACAGTACTAAGTGTCCTTATTTTTATTTAATTAATTTTTCATTTTTAAACATTTTTAAGATCATAAATGCTAAATCAGAAACTGGAATGAACAGAAAAGTATATGCAAAAGAATAAAAACAATTTATAATCCTAACATTCAGAAGTAACTGATATTATTATTTTGGCTTATGTTTCTCTTTCTAAAAATATTGTTTTAATTGACTGATGCAGTTGAATTACAAAAGTAATTTGCCAAAGAACACCCAACTAATGTATGGTAGGCCTGTGATTAAAAGGTTCATCTGACTATGTCTCATGAGAGAATACATTCCCTACCTTCCTAGAACTGGAGCTAGTCCTATAGAATGGGAAGACAGACGATCCTACTGCAATTCAGACTTGTTAGGTTTTCAAGGAGTAAACCTATAAAAATAGCCTTAGAAAATTGAGTTTCTGGATTTTTTGTAAATTAACTCTAAAGACTAAATTCTTCAAAATATTTCATGCAACTCTTTATAAAATAGATTTGTGTTCCCCATAACAGAAAATATAACTGATTCTAAATAAACCTGAAAAAGTTAATCTGGATCATGAAAACATTTGTTGAAAAATATAACTTACTTTAACTTAATTATGACTAAGTAACCAAAAAACCAAAACAAAACATCTTGCAAACTCTATGTTTGAATTTTTCTAGTTAATATTTCATGTGAATAGTGGTGGTGGTGATTTTTTTCATTAATATTAAAAGATCTTCATATAATTATGGAGGTATTATTATGATATGTTTTATTTTTCATAAGTAGTTAATATTTTTAAGTGGCAGAGAATATTTTCAACTCATACATTTGACAATGGATTATATATATCCAGAATATAGAAAGAACTACCGAAATCAACAAAGAAAGACCGATGACTCAATAAAAATGGGGAAAAGACTTGAACAGACATTTCACAAAAACAGGAAATCTAAATGATCACCTAATTCATGGATAAGTGTCCAACATCATTGGTAATCAGGCAGATACAAATTAAAATTACAATGATGGCACTACAATCTACACCAAATTAGCAGATATATAAACTTATGGAGCAATGGGATCTCCCTACAGTGCTGATAGAAAACAGCCTCTTATTATCCATAAAGTTAAAAAGGCACATGCCTAGTGACCCAGCAATTCTACATCTGTGTATGTGCTCTGGACAAACTCTTGCATGTGTAAACCAAGATAGATGTATAAGAAGGTTCAACCAGTATTTTTTTAATGTCTAAAACATGAACCACCCATATGCCCATGAGCATTTGAATAATTAAGTAAATTAAGTCATGTTTAAGACAATAGAATATTAGTCAATACTGAAAATAAACGGACTAAAGCTAACAACAGGGTGGATGATTTCCTGCAACAGTATTGAGAAGAAACAAGGCTCCAAAAAAAAAAAAACTCCATGTATAATGTTCTTATATTTACTTAATGCCTTAACATGATTTAATTTTTAAATATTTTATTTCCCTTTGATTAAATAAAAAAGGATGATCTAAACAGAAATCCAAAGGATAAGAATCCAACAGTCTACCAGTCTTTTTATCATGATGTGTAACAAAAAGTTAGAGACATTAATTCTGTCAGGCACTTAATATTTAATTAATAACACAGTAGTCATCTTTTAAAATGATACCAAGAACTTGTAGAGTTGTAAATATAAAATGTGAGAAGAAAAAGTGGCACCTGACATCCAGGCAGTGGCCTGGTACTATCACCTAGTCCTTAGCATTTTGTTGAGCAAACGGTTTCCTAAAACATCAGTGCTAGACAAGGCCACTCTGCTATGACACAGATGATGACAAAAATAAGACCATTTAGAGTTGTGTCTCAACTCAGATAAAAACACTATTCAACCAAACAAACAAACAAACAAACAAATAAGATAGAACATTTTCCTCTGCTGGATGTTATGAGTGACTGCTACTTCTCTAACAATTACAGCTTTCTTTTAACTTCACTTCATTGCTTTGCCTGACAGATAAGATTTATTAAGATACCTAATTGCAGCCTTATTCCAACTTCCTGTCAGCATCCAATATAGAGGAAGACCCACTTCCTCAAACATCCCCCAAATCTCCTCGCAGAAGTCAAATCTTTTAATACATCCATTCTTACAATCTGACAAAGTGCCCCATGGTTCCTCCTTTGCAACAAGTACTGAAGCAACCTCGTTCCATCACAGATGTGTTCCTGGTGGTCTTTGGTTGGATGCCATTGACAAACCATTCGTTTTCTAAAGTCATTGAATTATTCTAGAATGCTTGTTTGAAAATATCCCATATGTTAGGGAGTAGAATTATAATACAGTGGAAGCTGCTTATTCATAATTATTGAAATTCCCTAGGATAAAAGTCACTATCAAAGTTACTTCAATCCTGGTGATGTAAATTTCACCAACAGTCTGCTAAAATGCTTACTTCTATTTTTGTCATTTCATATATTTCATTATTTTTAGTCTCCTGCCTCTCAGGTCCATTTATTTCCTGTCTTTAAAATTAATATTTTTAAAATACTTTTCTTCTTGGTTTTATCCTGGCTACTACAATGTGATTTCCTTCACTGACTTGGTTTTGATTTCTTTATGCTATAAAAATATGTACATTATAGTTTTGATATGTATATGTCATTTTAGAGACTTGTATCTTTCCCCTTCCATTTATTTATTCTCTATCATAGCCCAAGTTCTCCTTTGTTTTACTAAATTTCCATCTATAATTGTGCAGCTCTCATAATTGCATGGAAGATCCATGTGACAGGGTCCTCAAATTGTTGAGTGTTAACCTCTGTAGTAGTTTCTTACTGCCTCTGTAACAAATTACCACAAATCCAGTGTTCTCAACAAAAATTTGTTTTCTTACAGTTCTGGGGTCAAAAATTTGAAAAGAGTTTGCAGGGTTAAAATTAAGATGTTGGCAGAGCTGGCTCCTTCTGGAGACTCTAAGAGGGTAATCTTTGTCCTTGACATTTTTGGTTCTGAGGAGTGATATTCATTCCTGGCTTGTGGTCCCACTTCACATTGTTCCTGTCCCCCCACTGCCATCACATAGCCTTCTTCCTCCCTTGATATTGCCTTTCTCTTATAAAGACCTTGGAGGGCCCATCTGGAAAACTTAGGGACCATCTAGAGAGTCCACAATAATCTCTCCTTTCCAAGATCCTTAATTTACATCTGGAAAATCAATCTGGAAAATCGCTTTTGCTGTATGGGTAACATATGTTCCAAGATTAAGACATGGATTAAGACCTTGGAAGTGGGGGGGTGGTATGATGAGTATTATTTAGCCTACTACCATGACATTTTTAAAAATACTTTTTTGTTATTATTTTTATTATCTGTTTACTTTTCTTTTTTGAACACTTGTAGCACTGAGGCGGAGGGCATTTTAAACACAAAACTACTTCACTACATTTTAACCCAAAGAAGATATTAACAAGAAAAACACAATTAAAGAGGATAACTTGATTCATGAGTTTCTAAAAAAATGAGTCTAAAAAATGGATATTATCAATCCCCCAGTAAAGTGGGTAGGAAAGTAAACTGATCATGTTAGACAATATTTCCTCTCTTCCTGGAAGGTCTTTCAGAATTCTGTTCCCTTTTCTTTCCCCAGTCATAACACAATCTTTTCTTCCTTCAAAAATAATGTTTAATCTTTAGCCCTTTAAAGATTTTTTTAGGTATTCTTATTATATCAGCTGTCCTTGGGGTAACTCCTTAATATATTGATTTTGAAAAAAAGTATATTAAATTCAACACATGATGTAATTTGTCTTTATTCTGAAGATAATTTTTTGACTCTTCTTGCTCATTTTAAATATGTATTTCTTTTCGATGTGTCTGTCCATGTAATAGTTTATATTGCAAGCTTCACTGGTTGGAAATATGTAACACACAACTTAATACTGGAGCAAATTATAATTTAAATCAGTAAATGATTAGTAATTAAAATGTTAATATAATGCAAATTACATTTTTTATACAACAGAGAATTTCAAGAAATTAAGTCATGGCACACTTAAGGCACACTTAATAGAAATGTGACCTGGATACTCACCCTCAACAACAAAATGAGTAACAATACCAATTGCAATTCCTATGATTGCTGCAATTGCCAATGTAAAAAGAGCTAGACGTATAGGGTCCCAAAATTGCTGTCTTCTTTGATATTTAACTTGTGGAAATTCAGCCTCTGAAAACTCAACTGGTCTGTGATAACAGAAATAAACAGTAAAACAACAAAGAAAATCATTATGGTTCTACTTTATGTTAACTTGCTATGTTCCTCTAAGAAAAAAGTTTATACTTCTAAATAACAATAGTATACTCAGATCTTGAAAAGAATACAAGGTTTTAACTCCCCAACACTCCAGTCACTCTGTAAATTTTGATTCAAGTTCTGATGTTGACATTCAAGTGAAGATATCTTCCCACTGCATTTTATCTGACACATTGGCAATTTTGGGTGGTGAAATACAAAGACTCACTTAATAAACTGGTAATTTATAACTATCACTTTCATATTTCAATAAGGAAGTTTTTAGCAATAAAGTTATCTATTAATCTCTTTAGTTCTGCTTGATTAAAAATATTTTAATATGAATACTTTTTGAATGACCTTAAATTTTTTAATGACTTGTGTATATACAAGTGTGTATGTATGTGTGTGTGTGTATGTACTTGTGTATATCTTAATGGCTTGTACATGATATATCATGTACATAAATATGTACATACACACAGTGGAATATTACTCAGCTACGAGAAAGAATGAACTCTTGCCATTTGCAATAACATGAATGGACCTAGAGGGTATTATACTAAGTAAGATGAGTCAGGCAGAGTAAGACAAACACCATAATTTCACTTATATGTGGAATCTAGAAAAACAAAACAAACAAATGAAAAAGAAATGGAATTATAAATACAGAGAACAAACTTGTTGCCACTGGGGAGAGGGTGGGAAGACAGGTGAAATAGGTGAAGTGTATAAAGAGGTACAAAATTCCAGTTACAAAACAAGCATGTTATGGGAATGAAAGGAGCAGCATAGGGAATATAGTCAGTAATATTATAATAAATTTTGACAGTGACAGATGGTAACTACACTTTTCATGGTTGAATCATTATGTTGTACACCTGAAACAAATATAATACTGTATGTCAACTATACTTCAGTTAAAAAATTTTCCTTAATGACTTGTTTCAAAAGTAGCAACGTTACTTTAGAAGATGTGTTCTTTGCATTTTGTTAGCCCCTTCCAATGAAATCCAAAAGTTGGCCTTTATTACTTCATTTTTCCAACCCACAAATAAGATCCAATACTTGATATCTTGCTAATGAGTTATTTTTGAAAGGTTTTATGTTTTTATTTAATCTAATAAATGTTTACTATAAACTTTATGCATTAAATAAGATGATAGTCCTTAGAATAGTACCTATCACATTATAGCAATGTTTCAAAACTATTCTTGGCCCATAGAAGTATAAATATTTTAAGGTAGAGTTTTTGCCTTTAGGACACCCACATCTTAAAAGGGGATAATAGATATGGAAACAAGTAATTAATATATAGTATGAACTGTATCAAAATAAAACTGCAAGAAGATAAAGCAATTAACTTTTTGGAGGACTGTGAATGTTAGGGGATTTTATCAGGAAGGTAACATGATTCAATTATGAGTATTAAATTTTCTCCTGGTATAAAAAAGAATATAAAAAGTTCTCAGACTTATTAAGACTTTTATTGACTCCCCATCTTCTGCAGAGTTGATTTCAAGCTGTTTACTTTAGGTTATGAGACTCCTCATGAGCTGGTCCAGCCCACCAATCTTACCAGACTCTTTTCTGGTAAAGCAGAAAATGACATGTCCAAAAACCTCCACAAAAGTGTAGGATGCAAAACAGCTTTCATTACTGATATAGTTGTCCTTCTTTGTCCATAGAGGATATGTTCCAAGACCCACTGTGGAGGCCTACTCTTTTTTTTCCTCTACATATAAATCTATGAAAAAATTTAATTTATAAATTAGGCATAGTAAGAGATTAACAATAGTAACCAATAATAAATAGAACATATTATGCTACAGTAAAAGTTCTGTGAATGTGGTCTTTCTCTGTTTCTCTCTAAAAACATTGTACTGTAACTTACCCTTCTTCTTGTGATGATTGGAAATGATAAAATGACTATGTGAAGAGATGAAATGAGGTGAATAATGTAGGCATTGTGACAGTGTTAGGTTTCTATTGACCTTCTGATGATAAATCAGAAGGAGAATCATCTGCTTCTGGACCTTGACTGACCATGGGTAACTGAAACCATAGAAAGTGAAACCACAAATAAGGGGGGACTAGTGTAATTGGTGCTGGGAATAAAAAATATACATAAAATATGGCATTTGCCCTCAAAGAATTTATGGTCTCTCAAAGTCTGTTCACAATTGCAAGTCTTTCACAGCACTCTTGTATCAGAAAGAGGGTCTGGTAAGAATGGTGGGCTGGACCAGCTCATGAGGAGTTCCATAACCTAAAGTAAACCATCTTGAAATCAACTCTGCAGAAGACAGGGAGGCAATAGAAGTTTTAATGAGACTGAGAATTTAGAATAATCACAGATGCATAAATGTAGTTGGATTTTAGAGCGAGACTGAAGACAGGAAGACAAGTTTAGAGGTCATTTTGAAGATTCAGGAAAAGATGGTGAGGACCTGAGCTAAAGCTGAGGCAGTGGGGTGGAGAGAAGGAGATGGATTTAGCTCCAATTCTTAAGCTGTATGGACTGGTTGTTAAATTGTAGGAGAAGAAAAGGGTTACTGGCTCCCTTGTTTTGATGTCCAGGTAAATGATTGTGCCTCCTGGAAAAATGAGAAAGATTAAGGAAGAGACTATGTTTCCAATTCAGACATCAGTGTTGTTAATAATGAGCAGTGTCTGTCTTGGGTTTAAGCCAATGGAAAGTACTCATTTTATGCCCTTTTCTCTTTGACTCATTTTATTGCAGTTGTGTCACTAACACCTGTTTGCATGACTTCAATAAAAAATAACTGTTAAGGCTGATATTATACAACCCAAGAAAACAAAAAAGTTACTAATGTCCCCTTGCAATACCTTCCTCCCACCCATAATTGAATTCTCCATATCCAGAATCTATGGCATTAAGTATCCTTGCTTATGTAGTTTGTGGATATTTTGGTTGCTGCAATCTTTCTTCTCACTTTCTTTTCCCCTAAGTTTTTTCAATTTGGTTGCTATGCCCTGAGCCTTTCAAGATGCAAGAAATGACAAAAATCAAATTCTATCAAATATGATGGTGACAGCCACGTATGAAGTCATGATAATATTGCATCTTATTAAAGGAGAATTTTCAAAACCATGGTCATATTTAATTTTAAAATAAATTTACTCTGGTGATCAGCTATTCTCATTTTCATGTAACTGTAACAGTAGCTTTATCTTACGGAAGTGAAATAAGTTTTACCAATACTCATTCTTGCTTCCGAGCAGAGCTGGCAGAAGCATTAGGCCCATACTGGCTAATTGCAAAGGAAGTGTTGTTCTCCCTAGTCGGGGAAAATACGGTCATAAAACCCCAATAAAATATTCAGAAAATTTTTTAAAATCTGTTTTTTAGGCTGTTACAAAGTGTTTGTGATGAGCCATGACAAACAAAACAAAATGCAGTCAAGGCAGTTGAATGGGTGAAATAAACTTTGAGAACGTGGCTATGGTAAGTTAGAAAAGATTATTTTAAATTTTAACTGGTTCAAACTTTGAACAAGATCGTTTTATTTTGTTGACATTTAAAATCACTTTATATATCCCTATATGTGTATTCTGATTTGTACATGACAATTATTTCCTCATTTAGGTCTGAATCTGAATCTGATGTTAAATGGAATTTTTTAACAGCCTTATATTGAACATTGCAGTGCATCTTTTAAAAGAGAATTAAACATAAATTTGTTCTGTTGTATCTGTTTAAGAAAGAATTAAGCATCACTTTGTTCTTTAATGTTTATTACTGAGATAGAAGGGTAGTTTGTTTTGCCTTGTTTTATTTTCTTCATGTTAAAGTAAAATGAAAACAAAAAATGGGAAATATAAATGCAGAAGGAAAATATTACTCAGATTTACTCCTCCATTTAAGCAAACATTTAAGGTTAAATGGAAAATGTTGGTATATTTCAGGATAGACATAAACACAAATCAACTGGGTTTAATGCTGGTTTTGCTACCAGAAAGTTAAACTCTGTGATTCTGTAAAATGAGGAACAAAAGCATTTCATGGCTTTGTTAGGACCAAAAATAGTACAAATAAATAATATTAAGTAACAAATCAGATGGTAGCCCTGTTTGTTTCCTTCGCAGAAACAAATGACTTTTTTTGCTCTTTTATTATGCTTTTGGTCTTGTCTCTAAGTACAATTCTTCAGATGATCTGACAGTTTATATTAAAATACATTTCCATATTTTCTCCAGTTATCATGTAAGTCAATACAATTACTTTCCAAGTTAATCATGCAATATTTTTCTTTATAATTTGTGAAAATCATTGTTTCTGGATTTCTTGCAAAATTAGTAATAAACTTATGTCTAGATGCATAGACATCAGGAACATAAATCTTTTAGTTGTCAATGCAAATATTCTTTGACTAGTTCAGCGGGTTCCACATACCAACCACTCAGTAACATTAAAATAAAACCATGATGCTCAGTCCAATGACAACAATCTCAGAATATTTAAAATGAAACTCATACCTTTATTCTAACAAACTTCTGGGAGAATAAGTTATCCTTTAATGCTTCACTGGGGATACCAAATAAAAATGGCATTGTATGACATCACAGTAAGTGTAGTGATGATATATAAAAGAACCATAATGTTTAGAAGTTCATAACATTTTTAAAAATCCATTAAAATAAAAAAAATACAGAAACTAAACCATTTGGTAACCTGAATAGAAATAAAAATTGAATGGTTTACAGTAATGAAGTACATCTGGAAATAATATTTGAAAAGCATAAAATTTAGCATCAGAAATCCAAGGCTCAAGCCTTTGGTCACATATTGAGCCTGTTATCTTATTGTCTCTGATTCTAAGAATCCCTTGTCTGCTAAATTAGGACAATAATATCCCCCACCTCTGGGTTGTTGTAAGGATTTTTAAAAAGTTGTATATGAGATATTTCATAATTTCTGAAGAACTGTATGAATAAGAAGTCAGAAACCATCTTCTAGTAAAATAGTAGATTATACTACTTTGTATCTAATACTCATATCTAGAATAATTCCTTACATAAGTGTTACTGCTCTTTGAATGAATGAAGAATGAAAGAAATACAGTCTAGGTCCTTGATCCAGAAAAATTATCTGTATACAAGATTGAAAGTATTCTAAAATGTAAGTGATGGTTCCAGATCAAGACAGTGATGTAGGAAGATCTTGAGCTCACTCTCTTTTGTAGGCACACCAAATCTACAGCTACATATGGAACAATTTCCTCTGGAAAGAAAACTAAAATCTGAGTGACTCCTGTAAGTCAGGCAAATGAGAAAGAAACCACATTGAAATAAGTAGGAAAGTCTGAGACACAATCTTGCCATAAACCCCACCCCAAGCACGGTGACCTACAATTGGGAAAGAACTCAGAACTCAGAACTCAGAGCTTCTTCCTGAGGAGAGAAGGGTTTGAACCCCAGAGCAGGCACTCCAACTGTTAAGACCTAAGAGATGAGCTCCCAAATACCTGGCTCTAAAAACCAGCAGGCTTGCATCTACCAATTCAAGAAGCAAAAGCAAAAATAAACAGCTCTTAAAGGGCTCACATGTGCACTCATTCAGGGCTCAACTATTTAATTCTTATGATTTAATGCAGCTAGATACAGCAGACTAACTATGTTATCACAGATCAAAAGGGTGTTTGTTTAAAAAGCTCAGTCTTGCACCTTTCATTCTAGACACCCTCCTGAATGTTCTGACCAAGAGAGCAAACAGAACCTCTTAATACGGCACACCTCCCTAATGCCACCTGTGTAGATTGACAAGTCTGAGAGATATGTCCTCTTTAAGAGGCAGGCTCTTTGACGATAAGCTCTGTAATCATACCGAAGTACATAGGTGGGACATTTTGCCTACTCTTAATAATAAGTTGTAATAAGCTCTATAAATATTGTATCAGAGGTGGCTCTGACTGTTGGACATAAAACACAGTTTTTAGAGAGAGGCTACAGCTAATTCAGAAGTTTAAACTGAAATTTCAGTAGTTGAAATTTCAAGAAGTTTTTTATTTAAGCGATTGAAATAGATTTGTTTTTCCCCAAAACTTTTACAGACCTTTTCTTAAAATGGAGTTTTTTTAGGACAAATTAATCTGGGTTTTGACTACTGTACTTTACATAGAAGTATGCAGAAACAGGTCACCTTCCTCTGTATTTGTGCAGTAAATGGCCTGTGTATTTTTTATATTGGACACAGTGGTGAGATTGTTGAATGATTAACACACGATTCAGACCTCAGTCTCTGTTTATCTTTGAGATTACTGATCTTTATATGAGAATCAATGAAACAAAGCTGTTCAAAATACAATGAAGTATGGAAATACATGGAAAAATATTTAATATTTAATATTTAATAAAATACATAATATTTTGACCAGATTAAAGAATAATGAATTAGAAATAAGTCATGACAATGAAGATAGCTTATTAGTACCTAAACTGTTCCAGAATTCTCAAAGTTAATCCATCTGTACACTTTTAAAAAGTCAAATTGAATAAAATGTAAGCATATATGGTTCAGGTGGACTGAACAAGCCACATGTGGGCACTCACATGATGAGAGAGAGAGAGATCCCCAAGCTGGAGTAAAGTTTCCTTAAACCAAATACCAAGACCAGATAACCCCTAGATGGAGTAATTGAAGTGTCAGAGGGCAAAAGGGTTAATTTTTAAATTTATATTTACAATTTATTTTTCACTTGTCATTTTGCTTAATATGACTTGAGCCACTGATTTGAGACACTTTGCAGCATGTGGTTTGGTTCAGTCCTCTGCATTTTTAAAGTCATTTTATTATCATTAATTTACAATTATATGAAGAACATTATGGTTACTAGACTCCCCCTTCACCAAGTCCCCCCACACAAACCCCATTACAGTCACTGTCCATCAGCATAGTAAGATGCTATAGACTCACTACTTGTCTTCTCTGTGTTGCACATCCCTCCCTATGCCCCCCCACATTATATATGCTAATTGTAAGGCCCCCTTTCTTTTTCCCTGCCTTTATCCCTCCCTTCCCACCTCTCCTGCCCAGTCCCTTTCCCTTTGGTAACTGTTAGTCCATTCTTGGGTTCTGTGATACTGCTGCTGTTTTGTTCCTTCCATTTTTCTTTGTTCTTATACTCCACAGATGAGTGAAATCATTTGGTACTTGTCTTTCTCTGCCTGGCTTATTTCACTGAGCATAATAGCCTCTAGCTCCATCCATGTTGTTGCAAATGGTAGGATTTGTTTTCTTCTTATGGCTGAATAATATTCCATTGTGTATATGTACCACATCTTCTTTATCCATTCATCTATTAATGGACACTTAGGTTGCTTCCATTTCTTGGCTATTGTAAATAATGCTGCAATAAACATAGGGATGCATCTGTCTTTTTCAAACTGGAGTGCTGTATTCTTAGGGTAAATTCCTAGAAGTGGAATTCCTGGGTCAAATGGAATTTCTCTTTTGAGCATTTTGAAGAACCTCCATACTGCTTTCCACAATGGTTGGACTAATTTGCATTCCCACCAGCAGTGAAGGAGGGTTCCCCTTTCTCCACAACCTCGCCAACATTTGTTGTTGTTTGTCTTTTGTTTGTATTGGTATGATAACAGGAGCAACAATACTTATTGTTGCAAGCATCTAGTAATGTTTATAATTACCAAGTCACTATGCTGTGCATCTGAAACTAATATAATATTAAATGTCAACTTTATTTCAAAAAAATCCAGGAAAAGAAAAGAAAATATGGAGGATGGAATTATAAAAGTTGTTTGAGAAAGGGACAGAAATGTGTACAGGAAAGACTTCTCAGAAGATATAAACTGAACTTCCCCTTAAAGGATAAAGGGAGTCCTCCAGCATGTGATACTCATTAAATACATCCTGCCCCTGTTACTCCTTGCTTGCAAGCACAGCAACTTCTTATTATCATAAAAGCACCTCATTAAACAGGAATATGACCATTGAATTTATTTGGATGTCAAAGACAACTCACTGATCAATAGTATTTCTCACTACCACTCAAAAGAAAAATTGATAAAACTGACAAATGAAAACAATTCACATATTTTGAATAGAGGATCAGAAGTAAGAAGAGCTTAAGAGAATTTGGGAGACCATGTTAATGACTTAAAATGGTCTAATTTAATCCAGCTGATGGGTAGCACAATTCTTTTAGGAAGATCTCTTTCTATGGGAAGACTTGGCAATACTGGAAAAATGTGAATCAAAAATATTGGCAAAATGGTGGGTAGTCAAAGAAAAGCTCATTGCATTGTTGCAGCATTTAGAATGACAGAACCATCAAACTAGTGATGACACTCATATTTTCATTATGAGGCAAAATTAACTTTGGGCTTGATAAGAATTTCAAAGATAGGAACATAATAAATCAAAGGACTCTGGCAAGAAATTAGCAATATTTACTAATTTAATGTGGGCAATACATCATTATTGACTCTATATAAAGAGATCTGCCAAGTGCTCTAGGAGACACGGTGGCACAGTGGCATGGCTGCAGAACAGCAGAGACGAGACTGGAGTGGTGGCAGCACCAAGGGCAGAGACTGAGATGGCTGTGCGGGTAGAGAGGCCCAGAGGCAGAGACCAGCTCAATGCATGCAGACTCGCTCTGGGTGGATGGGATTCTAGAGACTGATCTGCCACCATGGGAATAAAGTTGGATATAACCCTTATAACCCTTTCACCCCAGAATATTCTACTGTCATTTCTTTGGTCACATTGAATCCATAGTGAACTTGCCTAAGGCTGAAACGCATTGGCAAGACAATGATGATAATAAGTGTGTAGAGAAGCATAAAAAACTAGCAAAGTGATGGGAAACGGGGAATTTCAAATATGAATTAGTCATCAAAATTAGTTTCCCTATCACTTAGATATGACCGGTCCAACAAGTAATGAAGAAGGGCAAAGTTGCATAGGCTTTTGTTCTTTTCCTGGAGTGTATAATAGCTCTATACATTGTGTGTGTGGGGGAGGTGGAGTAGTACGTTAGTCTGAATAGATAGTATTTATATAATGCAATATAATGAAAAGTATATAGGACATTTCTAGGATTTTGGTGGTAAGAATTTCCTGAAACTCCCTGGAAGATGACTGGTTAGCCAGAGACGGGTAAGATTCCTCAAGGGAGGAACAACCTAAGACAGGCACAGTCGCAGGGGGGCCATCAGGTGAGAAATTGGGGATCAACAGAGGTGAGGCTTAGAACCTCACCCCCACTGTTTTGAGAGAAATCTGCATCGGTGGATGTTTTGTTGCCCTTGTCTAGCTTGGATTAATACTTAGTCTATAGGCACACACCTGATCATCTACATTTGCCCTCTTACAGCACTAAACTATGTTTTCTACCTTTATCTTGCACCTACCTACTACTTCAGCATTTTATTAATAATAATAATAATAATAATAATAATAATAATAATAATAATGGAGAAATGTGGGATTCACATATAAATCAAGTATAAAAATCAAACGAATAATCATATTTGACCTGACTGTTTATAGTTCATGATGCGTGATCAAAACCGAAAGTTTCTGTGATGACTGCCCTTGCACTGTTCACCATGTAAGAACTTATTCACTATGTAAGAACTTGTTCACCATGTAAGCACTTGTTCATTATGCTTCAGAAGATTGTAGACTGTTTGGAATTAGGCTTGGGGTTGATTAATGATTGTGCATTGAGTCCCCTATATAGAATTTTATTGTTGTTAACAACCATATGATCAATAAATATGAGAGATGTCCTCTCAAAAAAAAGAAAAAAAAAAGGATTTCATGAAACTTCAAAAAATTCCTTAACAAATATTTTAGACTTATGAGTTCTAGATTCAGCACAAGGTCTGTCTCCCTTTATAGCTAATCTTCAAAGTAATGATTGCCATCTTGTAAGCACCCCAAAACAATCTCATCCCATCCTATAATATCAGCAAGGTCAGTTCCACCTCTGAAAGAACTACCCAAGCAACAATATTTACTAATTTAATTTAATTCTTACAATATGAGTAACATTTCTATAGTTTTTGTGTGTCCTTCAAAAATATACCAGGGTCTTCAAAATCTTTTTTAGATGATTATAAAAATTGCAATAAAATGATCACATTTTCTGTATCAAGAAGATTTTATGGTTACTGGGATTGCCAAGCACACTATTAAAAAGATACCTTTGATTTCATTCATTCATTCAATACATGTTCACTGAGCATCTACTTGTTTCAGGCACTATTTTAAATAGTATAGATATGGTTGTACTGAGGATAGATTTACCGCCCTCACGTATCCTATTGGGAAAGACGGGCCATGAGTAATGGATAAATGTATACATAAATGTAAAGTGAGAAGTGAGAGGGTAGAGAATGAAAGTGGGGTTAGATGAAGGTGATCAGATGAAACCTCTCTGCAAAGGTGGCATCTAAGAGAGACATGAACATAGTGAAGGATGGAATCATGCGGATATCTGAGAGGAAAGTGCTACATGCAAAAGGAACAATAGTACAAGTGTCCTGAAGTGGGAGGAGACCTGGTGTGCTTGCAGAAGAGCAAGAAGGTCAATGTGGCCACACAGAAGAGAGAAGAAGATGAGGTTAGAGAGAGTCAGATACCAGGTCATAACTTAGCAGACCACCATAAGGAATTCTTTATGCTTTCTGAGTGAGTAAGGAAACCATTATAGAGTTTTGATAAATGAAACAGAATGGTCCTTTTGAAAAGATCACTCTGTGGAGAATTCATGGTGAAGGGAAGAGGTTGCATGAAGGGTGGAAGCAGGGGAATTGGTTAGGAGACCATTGCACTAAGTCGGATAAGAGATGATGGTGGCTTGGACTAAGGATGTTAGCAATGAGGAAATCAAAATGTAGTAGTGGATTCAGATATATTTGGAAGGCATTGCTGACACTTTGCTGGTGAATTGGTTGAAGACTGTGAGAGAAAGAGAAGCCCTAATGAGGATTCCAGGGAGTGCAACCTGAGGAGGGCAAGGAAATGCTTTGAAAGATGTAAGACTCCTTTCTCAAATTAATGCCTATATGGAACTCTAATATATAACACTGATTTAAAACAGAGCTTTTCTGAGGTGGAGAGGGTAATTTCACATTGAGTTATGAACTCGTTACCACACCCCAGAAGACTTCTGATGATGGAGCCCTCGGCAGTGTGTTCTGTCACCTCTCCTCGTCTCTCCTCATGCAGCCTCTTCTCATCTCTCTCACATTCGATTCTCCAGCCCTTACCTGCCATGCACTCAAGGAGCACCTTTCCAAATGTCATGTCTAGAAAGTCTTTTCAGCATAGGAAACTCTTGATCAGGCTTTGTTTGACCTGTTAGTAAAGAATCAGCAGGTGATGGGTAGAGACATGAGCCATCCTAGGGCCTCCGAAGAGGTGGGAAAGCGGAATCTAAATAAGGGGTTTTTGACAAGGGGAACTGCTTCCTCTGACTGGTTGCCGATGCAAATGTACTTCTAAGTATGGGGGTAGGGATTTTAAGTTTCCTTTTTAAAATTTCACCTAGGAACTCATGTAGAATCTCAAAATTTATAGAAAAACATAACATAATTAAATATAACATAAATGATACTTCAATCACTAATGCTAAAATCCTCTTTATCATATCACTACTGTAGTGTTGTTTAGCCTGTTCTAAAAACCTTCCTTCCTAGCTTCCTGAGGAAGCGCCTTTCACCTTTAAATAACCTGATGATGGTTTTTAAGAATGTGTTCTTAAAGTTTACATGTATTACACTAGTTATGTTTCCTCAGGATCACACACAGTTGGTCCCATCCTCCTGTCACATGTAATTCACTGAACAGGTTCTCACTGAGCCCCTGCTTTGTTCCCAGCACTGGGTATTTGCCAATGAACAAACCTAGGCCCCTGCTGTCACATAAATTAGAATCAGATGAACATTTCCAGTGCCTTCCACCAAACCAAGGGATTAAATCCTCTTACTGCCTAGGGAAGACAGGGATGTATTAAGAAAGCATTTCCCACATGAGAAATAGTAATAAGAATTATATGTAGGTGAATATAAATGATAAAAGCACAGGTCCCTGAGAACTTTATAAGTATGTTTTTTTTAAATTCAGAATTTAAGGCTTTGACTTTGTCTTAAATCAACAAATTAAGTGATGCCTCTCAAAATTAGAAACACAGAACCAAGAGTTTAGGTTGAACACAAAGGAAAAGAGGATGAGTGGATGAGTTGGCCAATGATTTAAATACAAAAGAGAGGTTATTTTGTGATGGTTATATAAATATACTTTAAAAAAGTGTGACCAATATTCAAATCTTTATGATCACATGACATCCCCATTGGGCATACTTCTGTGTTTGCTCTTAATGCCTCTGATATGTTTCACAGAAACCCTGTACAATTAACTTGAAGTGAGTGAAGGGAATCCAATAACGAATGCATCAGATGAAAATTTAAATATCTGACTATCCTTGGTACTAGAGAAATCTTTAGGTAAATGGTGTATACTCCTCTCTGTGTAGCATAAATATTTATGTGCTTATCCCATGGCCTTACAGTAACAGCCCTAGGGAGAACTTTCTTATGTCTTATACATGTCTTAACATATTTGTATTCAACCTGCAGCATAAATACACATCAGATATTCTATTTTCATGCAGTTCTCTACTTATTGCCAATAGTCTTTCATTTCTGGTAATTCTTGTGGTTAGTAATAACTCTTTAATGATATGGGTTAGCTGAAATTAACAACCTTCCTTAAACACGCACAGAGATACACATATGTTAATGGAGAGAGGCAACAACAGAAAACAAATATGATATTCATTTTTAATGTAATTTTGAATACAAAAAAGAATCTTTAAATCTCAGCAATACCCACAGACTGGCCTTGCCCAATGTGTAGCCAAGGATATGGGGCACAGTGGCATTAAATCACCACAATGGATTATTGTTGAAAGATCATCTTTCATTATGATCTGCTCTTTGGTCAGTTAAAAAGCATAAACTTTGTTTTGAGTAACTTGAACTGTGAGATACAGTACAGGGTTTAGCAGTACCCGCTGGAGCCCAGATGTTCCTTTTTAAGTCTTTACTTTAATGCTTACTAGCTGGGTGATCTTAGGAGAGGTTAAAATCTCTGTGCTTCAGTTTTTGTTTTTGTTTTTTTAATCAGCAAAGTAGGTATAAAATGATCTAATTCATAAATTTATTGTGAAAATAAAATGAGACACTATATGTAAGTGTTATAAAGTGCCACGAGTGTTATAAAGGTTTTTGCTGTTATGAAATGTTAAGGCACTAGAAGAAAGAAGAGCAAAGTAAATCAAGAAAAAGCAGAAGTAAGGAAATAATAAAGATAAGAGCAAAATCTAATGAAATTAAAAATAGAAAAACAGTAGGGAAATCAATTTTTTAAAAAGTTGAGTCTTTATAAAGATGTATAAAATTTATAAACATCTAGAGAGAATTATCAAGAAAAAAAGAGAAAACACAAATTTTCAGCACCAGAAATGAAGGGAATGATATTGTTATAGATCCTAAAACATTAAAAGAACAATAAAAGAATATTCTGAACAACTTTGCATCAATACATTTGTTCATGTAGAGGAAATGGATAATTTTTAAAAGTACACAAACTACTAAAGGTTCTTCAAGAAAATGCAGATGGTCTGAATAGTACATCACTCAAAATAATATAAACTTAAACAAACTCTGACAGAAAATAGAAAAGGATGGAATGCTTCTCACATCTTTTTATGAACTCAGCATTATCCTGATACCAACACCAAAGGCATTGTATTTTTAAAATATAAAACCCAAATCCCTCTAAGCAAAGAAGCAAAAATATTTAATGAAATATTATCTAATGGAATCCAAAATACAAAGAACAGATAATATAATAGGTCATAAGAACAATGGGGTTTATTCCAGGAATGAAAGGTTAGTTTGAAATTAATCAGTATAACTCACTCTATTTACGCACCAACACAAACAAAAAAATATATGGTCATCTAAACAGATGAATAAAAAGCATTTGACAACATTCAACACTAATTCATGATTTAAAGAAACTTTCAGTAAACTAGGGATATAAGAGAACTTTCTCAACTTGATACAAGTCTTCTAAGAAAATCCTACAGCCATATACTCAATGGTGAGAGGCTGCATACTTTCCCGTAAGACTGGAAGCAAAGCAAATATGTCTACTCCTGTTCATACTGGAGGCTCTAGCCAGTTCAATAAAGCAAGAAAAAGAAATTGAAAACATAAAGAATGGAAAGGAATTAACTGCTCTTATTGACATATGCAAATTCCTCAGTCCGTACCATAAAGTGACTAATGTGTAAGTTTACAAAGGTCACAGGATATCAAGTCTTATATAAAAATCAAGATGTATTTACATATATACGCATTGAACAGATGGATATTAAAATTCTTAAAACAGTATCATATATAATAATATTAAAAACATCAAAATACTTACACATGAATCTAAATTTGTAAAAGATTTATGTGGGGAAAACTTTAGAAACATCAATAAGAGAAATCAAAGAAAACATTTAAAATGGAGAGATTTATCATGTTCATTGATTGGAAGACTCAGTATTGTTAGTATGACAATTCTCCCTGACTGAACTATAGATTTCTAGAGAAAATAATTATAAATAGCAAAATGTGAGTCCTTAGCTTTGTTATACTTTTTCACAATTGTTTTGGCTATGCTTATCATTTGCTTTTCCATGTAAATTTTAGAATTACTTGTTGATTTCTCAAAAAAGTCTGAAAGTATAAAACACAAAAGAAAGCACAGGAGAAAATATATGTGAGCTTGGAGTAGGAAAGGATTTTCTATATAGAAAATACACATTTATTAGAATGACTAAAAGGTTTTTTCTTATGTTTTTGTTTTTTTATGGACAATAACTAGAACATTTATACATTGGTGCTGGGAATGCAAAATGGTAACACCACTTTAGGAAACAGTTTGGCAGTATGTAATAATGTTAAGCATATACTTGTAATATGATAAAGAATTCTCAGTCCTAGATTTTTACCCAAGAGAAAGGAAAAATTATTGTCACAGAAAAACTATGTGAATGTTCATAGCAACTTTATCCAAAATCACCAAAAATTTGAAATAATTCAGATATCTATTAGATAAATGGATAAAGACATTTTAATATAGCCATTCAATATATTCCTCTTCAGCAATAAAAAAGAATACATTTTTATAACAACATGGACATATCTCAGTGGTTTTATGCTAAATGAAAGAAGCTAGACACAGAAGGCTAAGAGCTGCTGGATCTAATTTATGAGACATCTTAAAAAAGTAAAATTATCAGTACAAAAATCAGACTGGTGGTCATCAGGGGCTGGAACTGGAATAAGAGATTGACTATCAATTGGCACAGGTAACTTTTTAAGGTAATGGAAATAGTCTGTATCTTGATTGTGGTATATTTGTAAAACTATATACATTTGTCAAAACTCATAGAATTGTACTACCAAAATTGTAAATTAACTGTTAAGGAAAATTAGGAAGAAAAATCTCATGAATAAAAAGGGCAAACCAATCCCCTGGAACACTGCATTTAATTATAGTGCCTACATCTAAAGAAAGTGCTAATGAACACAGAATAGGTCCAAAGAAAGGAAACTAAAATGATTGAGTGACTCCTAGAGTTGCCATATGAGCATAGAGTAGAAATATTAGACTCTAATCAAAACTTGTTTAAGAAATCCCACAGGTTAAAAAGAATGAGCATCTTTTTAAACTAGACTCAGGCCAAATAGAAAATTAGACTTTTGGAAACAGATAATGCATTTCTGACATTCATTCCAAAAGGTTGTGTTGATAGGAAAGAGTGGAGAAAAAGAGAATTTGTATGTTTTAACTAACAAAATCATAAATGATAACTAAAAACACACAGTATATTCAATGTCTGGTGTTGATAACAAGAAGGATATACTGATTATTACATGTTATATCTCTTGGGGTTGCCACTGGCAACATACTATTAGGCTGGATGGACTCCTATGAGTAAAATTAGTGGCCAGACAGACAAACCTTCCACAAAAATGACTTAAATGGGTATAAGAAAAGAAGAGCTAATTTTTTTTTCTGTAGTAAATATCTTGATGGGTTCCATGTATATGTGGCAAGTATCGTTGGAAAATCTTGTGTATATTTTGCTTTCCATTTTTTCATGTTAAGAATCTCATTAACTAGGACCCTCTTTAGTAAGATTATCACTAGTTGAAAGATTCAGCAAAGCTTAGGCATTCCATTCTCACAGGCTACATTATAACAAAGGGAGAGAGAAAAATTGTAAAAATACAGATCACTTAAACCTTGCACTATGCTTACTAAAACTTTCACTACCTATTATTTTAAAATGTCTGTTTTAGAGACTAGAGGAAACCTGTCAACTTTCCCAAATAGAGAATGGAAGAAACAATGTTCAAATCATGTTCACACACTGAACTGTCAAATCTCTTTTCATATTCATCCCCTAACATGGTGGGAGGAAAAGTGCTTTCTTGAAATTTTGAAATGGTATCTGCAATAATAAAAAGAGAAAGACCTCACCAAAGAATCTGAGTACCTAATACAAGCAATATCCAATTATTATTTAATATTATCTTGAATCGAAAGTTGGACATTTTCACTGAAGTACCTTTGTGGCTAGTGTTTACCTCTTAATCTTCCATTCCCTGAATTATAAAAAGAACTAATAATTACCATTCTCCTTGGGCAAAAATTCCCATTAAAGAGATCCCTACAACTATTTTACCCCCAGGTAATTAGTGTCAGTTCATCTGGATAGTTCCATTCCTCTGGTCAATGGTTATTCAAGCATGGGCATGCAGTTCAATTCTGGCCAATGATGTTTGAGGGTAATTAGTTGGGAGATTGCTAGGAAACACTTATTTTCTTATAAAAGAAGTTGAACTGAAAGATGGCTGCTTTTCTTTTCTTTGGGATGCTGCATGTCGATGTGACATGTGGGACTGCTGCCATTGTCCTACAGCTCTTAGAGGAGCCCATCTGAGCACACAGCTGACTCAGAAGAACAGCTACGGGGACAGAAAGAACATGGACCTCATATCACACATTTGAGCTGTCGCATCGAACACCACTAAGACCAGTCTGCCTTTAGTTTACTGTTATATTCAGTAATATTTTTTCTTATTGTTTAAGCCAGCTTGAGGCTGGGTTTTTAATTAATTGCAATTGAAACCTTCCAAACTAATACAAGTATTTAAATATTAGTTTCACAGCCTCAAGTATCTTCCAAGAATACGGCAGGGGATTTTTGTGTTTTTTTTCTTTGAAACTTCAAGAAAGATTCAATTCAAGGTCTATTATAACTCAAATTTTGATAGTCCGTACAAAGGCTTTTGTATTACATGTATACAAAGACATTTAGAAAGAAGATAGTATACCCCACTGAAGTTTGTCTATATTTTATGCAATTTAGAAGTTCTTGATGTGCTAATTGCAAATGCTTGTTATGCTAATTACAAAATATTTCTAACAGTTCTTTGAAATCAGATCATCAGTTTTATCCTAGGTAAAGAATTCTGACATTTACATTCATTCAAAAACTTTTCATGGAAATTTTTTACTGGTTGGGGGTGGAATGGTTAACCAGAAATACTCACAGGCTTTACAACCCAGGGGGAGATACAGACATTTAAAAATATTATAGCTATTTGCTTATAACTGCCATGATGAAAAATGCTAAGGAAAATATAAAGTGCTCTTCTCTCCATGTAACGGGGAAGTCTTAGCTAGAGTGTGGGCTCAGGGGAGAATTTTGTGAAGACATTTAACCCAAAATCTGAAGGATTATGTGATTAGGTGGTACCTGGAAGGAAGAGCTGCACAGGCAGAAGCAACATGAGTAGGTAAGAAGCGTGGCAAGTGCATATACTGAGAAAAGAGCAGTGTGGACGAGACCCAGTGTGCGAAAGAGAAGAGCCTAGTCACTGCAGTGAGATAAGCAAAATAATTCCATAAAAATGTTTTTGTATGCATGTGCAAAATTGACTTTATAAGTCTGGTCAATATAATAGTATATAAATTTCAGTAAAGAATAATAATATAAATATAGAGAGTTCATCATATTACTTTGAATATGTAGAAAATTTAGTAATTGTGAAAATGATAGTAAAAGTGTTACAAGGATACTATACAGACAAAAGGTATACAAATTATCAAATACTACCTGGAATAATATATAAGCATCCTGGCATATTACTGGCATTGTTTTGTCTTATCCACTTGTATTCTATAGTCTACTGCACTGTTCAGCCCTTGATTGCATGCTTTTTTTGTTTATGTGCATCAAGTTTATTTCTCTAAGATTCTAAATTCCTAAGGGGCAGAGGTTTGACCTCTACTTTTCTGTTTACAAAAGGCTCTTGCATAGGAATTATTGTTGACTTGAGAAAGTTCAAGTATTAATATGAATCACAATGGGCCTCCAATTCACAATCTGTCAGGTTTTCCCAAAGACAAGGAGGACATAAATCAATGTTGGATACATAATAATAATAAGACCCATAAGAACATCCATAATAACTTCCCAGAATCCCTGGCCTGAGGTTTTATTTTGTCCCCTGAGACTGTAGACACATAAGAACACATATCATCTGACAGTAAGGAGAACAATAAGACTTTTCCATTAGGTTTTTGTACTTCAGATCAGGGTACAGGCAGGACATTTACATTTTTCCTCAAATATGACCCAGGAATTCTCTTTTCAAATACTGACATAAGAAAAACTGAAAAGAAAAGTGCTAAGTTACAAGAAAGTGCATATCAGTCTCAACTCTCCTTCTGTACAACACCCCCAGCTGACTGAAGCCATCCTAGGTCCATAACTCCCATGTCAATTCCTTTTTTTTTAGTTTTATGAGAAAGCCCAACAGACTCTCAATAGATTCTCTTATTAACTCAGGCCTGTTTCTTTCAGCTAAAATAACTTCACCCATCTTCATCCAACACAGTATAAAATGTTCCTTGAGAAATCACTTTTGTTACTTGTGATTAAGTTTGAGAAAATCTCTTAGGGGACAAAATCAAGAGTTAAAATAGTGTTGATAATTGAAAAAGAATTCATAAACTGGGAAGTACATATGCTCCCTACAAATATTTTGTGTATTTGCTGATATTGAACATTTTTGGTATGCCATCCCTAAAATATCATCAATGCTTTGTCTACTGTTCGATAACAGGTAGTTATACAAAGTACTGTTAGTTAACAAAAAACTTAATACTTGATTATTGCAGTAAATACCAGCTCTATTCTCTCTCTCTCTCTCTCTCTCTCTCTCTCTCTCTCTCTCTCTCTCTCTCTCTCTCTCTCTCTATATATATATATATATATATATATATATATATATAATTATATTACAAATACTGAACAAAATGTTCTATTGCTATGCAGTTACTGGTAAAATAAGTAATTAAATCAATAAGTATGTATTTAAAAAATGCAGTTGCTTCCAATAAGCATCCAGCATTCTTCCTTAGCTTAGAATGACTGACTTATAAAGGTTTGTGTTTCAGTGATATTTTGCAATCCAGTTCAGAGGGAGGAGCTATGATTAAAATGTAAATGTCCTAGATAAAGGAGCTCAACAATCTTCTCATTTACAACTACTAATGTAATCTGCATATCAAATAAACAAAATTAACACATCCCTGAATCTTTCTTTCACATTTCTGAAGGGCTATGTGTGAAAGATGCAATGAGTAATTTAGAATGCAGCATACAAAGAAGTTTAAGAGTTTCTCATTCTTGGAATTTTCTTCTCAAATGCTGAGTTGCCTTTTCATTGGTGAATCAACTAAAACATAATGCAATCCAAATGCTATTTCATTCTATTTATAATTTTCAAATAGCTATTTTTTTGAAGGTCTGAGTATACATTAAGTGTTTTGTTGATAATTGCATACCAAAATCATCTAATTCACATAGATTGAAAAGGCATACTATGTAGCTATGGAATCACATTACAATAATTGAATTTGCACATCTAAGCTTTTAAAGAAAATTTATATGATGTATATACGGTTTAAACAATGTAAATATTACATTTTGTTAGGGTAACTAGGGGTCCACTATTGAACTTCATATTCTGATAGATCCTACATTTATTTCCATAAATAGGTCAATATAAATTTACTTATATATTTTCATGAAATTTCATTAATCAATTTATTATAGTATTATATCTGCCTACAAAGAAAACTTTGAAAAGGAATTAGAGCCAGAAAGAAAACTTCTTTTATAGCTGTATACATAATAATAGCCATATTTCATTAAGTATACTTTGGGATTTAAAATCTAATTCTTACATATTTTCTTCTATGCAGTTAAGCTTAGTTAAATATCATAAATACAATATTAGCGTATGAATTAAAGAAAACAATTCTAACAGGTAGATTCCATTCTAAATAATGTTTATTTAATTTAAGGGATAGATAATATAATTATAGCAGATAATGTTGTAATAGCTCTCCTCTCTACTAAGTCAGTGAGGCATTTCCTGCCTCATTATGACCCTACCACCTACCTTCCCCTCCCTCTATTGTTTATCCTTCCATAATCATCTTTCTCCTTGGTAGTTACTAATCCCTGATTATACCTTCATTTCCAGTCTCAAACTTTGGTTGCTTTAGGTCATACTGGCCATCATTTCCACTGGTGAGGTAGAGGAAAGATTAATTCAGTTTTTCACTGTTTATATATCATGTCACATTAACTCTTGGGATATTGTGATTCATACTTGGGATACTATCAGATAAAATGGTTGAGACAAGTACCTTCACCTTTCCACATTTTCAATGAACTCAAGAAATATCTCCTCTTTAGAGGAAAACACAAAATCCTTGTGTGGGTAAAACTGTAGTATTTCCAGAATATCTCGCCTGGCTTTAGTGCATCGACATATCAACAGGCATTCCTCAGGGGTGGAGATTTGTAGTTCATCTCCATATCAGTGAGTAATTACCTGGGTGACCAGGGGCTTATCTGAACCTGAAAGGTTGGGGGGAGGTCTTGCTTGCTTCTGCTGGAGCAGAAGAGGGAAATGTTTTAAAGACTATTATAAAAGCCTGCTTAAAGCAGCATAGATTTATCTTCTTGGGCAAGAAAGTGTTTCTATGCTGTTTGCCTCTATTTGCTCAATAGTATTAAGAGGTCCTATTTATAGATCTTCAAAGCTATTCTTTAAGCACAGTGAAAAATTTTTTCATTATTTAGTGTATTCAAATTGCATTTCACAAGTTAGCTTTCATTTTCCTGCAGATAAATGAAAGCAGGCAATAAATATGTTATCATATAATCTGAAAATCTATTTTTTAAAAAAAGCTAGCAGTTATTACTATCAAATTATCATCAAATACAGGACTTCTTAAAGGAAATGAAGTGAATTAGAAAAAATTTTGGAAAAATAGTACAAAATCTTTGCCTCATACTTACATTTATAATTCACATCCATTTGTTTGCTTGGCTGTTTAGCATGTCTCTTCCTGTACTGTGAGTACCATAAAAGTAGAGACTATGTTTTATTCACATATATGTCTGTGAATATATTTTTTTATGTGCTCAATACTTATTGTATGTATACACACGATAGATACACATAACACATATGGTGTATATATTGTGTGTAGATATGTACATATATTATGTGTATATATATATATAATGCTCTATTAGTACACTATACGCTAGAATAACAAACATTTGTTGAATAACAAATGAAACTTTAAAATCCAGTCTTTAGGAATTTATCTGATACTTTAATCTCTTCTACAATAAATTCCCATCAGTACCCCAACGTAAGTTTACTTCATATGAATTCTCTCCACTGTTCAGCTTTTTATTTACCTTCTCAATTATTATATCTATGTCTCATAGGCCTTCTTGAATTGATATGTAATGAAAGGTAAACTTGAAAGTTTCATTTACCCCTAGCCTTTCCTCTCTTCATAGTACCTGTTTTCTGGCTTTTGGCATATGTTACCATAAATGAACACCAAATGTTGAGAGTCTACTGTGAGCCAGACAATGTGTTTGGCACTGGGAATAAAGAGAACTATTTACCTGGGGAGGCATAATTGTAAACAAATAATTAACTACACAGAGAAGTGATGACAGAAATGTATACACTGTGTCATGTGAGTTTGAACAGGATGGCTGTGCTTCAGGAATAGTTAAGACAGAAGATGAAGGTAGAAGAAAAATTTCACATTAATTTTTATTAGAATCTCTAAGGAAGACTGCAGGGTCTCACTGAATGTGAGTAGAACATTCATGGTAGGCAGAATAATCAACTGGTACATAGGCAGTCTCCCTGCCACTCCGTTTAGTTCTGCAACTGTCCCAGAGGACAATAAAACCACCACACTGCTCCAGGCCACTCTAATGGTTCTATGTGGCAAATTTCATCATATCTTCATGTTTAAAGTTTTACTCAACCCTCATAAAAAGTTCAGAGATTTTAATCTAGTGTAAAAGCCCTTCATAGTCTGACTGATCACTCCATTTGATCTGATAATTTCTAACACCTGTTCACGAGTGTATATCAAATCTCATGATCTTTGCAAGGTCTATGTTCTCTCAGGCCAGAATCCCTCTTCTGTCTCACCCAACTAATTCCTACTAACTTTTTAAGACTAAGCTCAATCATTATATTCAGAGGAGCCTTAAATAGAGTGGGCACCACATAGCACCCTGTTTAAGCTTTTTTACATGTTTCAGATTGCACCATAAGGATGTGGCCCCTTCCACTAAAGACTATTTGCTGATAACTGTATCTCTTGTCTGCCTCACCTGTGGAGGGCACTAGCTATTGGGACTCTTGAAAAAGTAATCTACACTCTGGGATAATTTAAATGGTTCTCTACTGCCTTAAGAAAGTGAATGTTCTCCATATTAACTAGCTACTAACTCTTGTGTAATCATAGAATTTAAGTATTCAAAAGAGCTTTATGGCTATCTAATGCAATGTTTTAAACATGTTTTTGATGTTCCATATCACAGCATGATAAATACACATAATTGTACATCTAAAACAACAATTCCACAACATACTTCTTCCACTTACTACTGATATTATAGAAAAAAATTAATATCTGATATTATTTCATAATTATTTAATTTAGCAAAGAAAAAAATGAACAATACCAAAATAAACTAAGTAATAAATCAATAAAGTAGCCTTGTGCTTACCCACAAAAATGAGCTCATATTCCATTTATTAAACTCCTCCCACATTTTACAGAGAAAAGAAGTCAAGTCTTGAGAGATAAGTGACTTGTCCAGACACATGAGAACAAAACTGTATCTCAAACACATTTAAATTTCATGCTATTGCTCTTTCCACTGTACCACGATTAGAAGGGCAGAACTTCTGCTAAGAAGCTACAGAATGTCTAACTCATTTACTGTTTGAGACTGAGAGACTCTGCCTTTGGGGAAAATACTTTTACTAGGAATCTCGATGAACTCACTGGTTAACCTTCTTATTTCTATGGCACAATCCATAATTTTTCATAGAATATCTGTATTAAAAACAATACTGATTTGGAATCCATTTTTAAAAGATACTTAAAGTCCTTAGACCTATAAACTCTGGATCAAAGCTGTTGAGGTTTCAATGCAGAAATTTCAGATTTGTAATGATACTTTC
The DNA here is from genome assembly GCF_040802235.1 of Manis javanica. Classification (NCBI taxonomy): domain Eukaryota; kingdom Metazoa; phylum Chordata; class Mammalia; order Pholidota; family Manidae; genus Manis; species Manis javanica. The sequence continues at coordinate 118,903,665 of NC_133160.1, read as the reverse complement.
AAAGTAGAACACTGAGTGAGAAGAGAAGATGCTGTAAGTTGGGAAGAGGAGAATGAGGCTGATGGAGAAGCATGGAATTCTGAACAAAAAATAGTAGAACTTGAAGTCCTTTCTTAATTTTTAAAAACTGAAATTGTTAGCATATCATATTTATATGAATATTGTTAAATATGTTAGTTAAACATGTAAGTTGTTTCCAATATACAGTTTGGTTTACTCTGCCCTTATCTAGTCTGTTCTACACTCTGGGATAATTTAAATGATTCTCTAGTGCCTTAAGAAAGTGAATGTTCTCCATATTAACTAGCTTGGTGAAGAAGGAATAATGCTTGTTTTTAATAAGTACAGATAATATGTTATATTATGCTATTATGAAAGGGTCAGTGGTGGGGAGCTTTATGCATGAAATGGACAGTTTTTCTCAGACTCATGCTATTATTTGAGAATAAATTAGGAAGGGCAAGAACACTTATCATTTAAGAGTGCCAGAGATTACAGGCTTAAAGTATTTAACTGAAAACAAAATCAAATGACTGTACAATTATAATTATCATAGAATCATGATAAGTTTGAAACAGTGCAGACCATGTGGGAAACTGGTGTCTGTAGAGAGGTCAAGGGCTTCTTTGAGAAGCAAAGTTAGGCTAAGCAGGTGTTTGAATGAAATCACTCTTATCAAATATCAGTTTTCATTTCTGAGTCTGTAAAACAATAACCTGAAGTTACCTAAATGTAAGTATAATTGCAAATTTCTTTACCTTAAATTCACTGATCAATTATTTTGGAGTCTAATTATGACAAATGTCACATAGAGTTGATTTTATTAATTAAATAATTATTTATCAGTGAATATTTTTATTTTCATCAAGCATTCATTTGAAAACTTTTTACACTTGAAAACAGCAACAAAATAAAACTTTAACACAAAATACAGTAACACACACACAAAACTTTTCATTTTAAAGCACTCTGCACCAGCCAACGTCTGTCCTGTCTGACTCAGGAGTTGTTTAACCTCTGTCCTTGTTGATAGCTGACTGAGAGAAGCTCAATACTTACGTGTACATTATGGACCCAGGACTGGGGCAGTTTCTATGCAGTCACCACTTCATCTGTGTCAGTCAGGTTAGGGCTGGGAGGCTGTAAGATAATGAGAGTCACTGGCAATAAGAACGGCAACAAGACGGACAGGTTTAGTGACTGAGGTCTGTAGCCCTGATAAGAATGTGATCAATTTTGGGCCAGCCAGTTCCACACAGTGAGGTGTTTGTTGATATCCACAGAGAGAAGCTCCAAGTTGTAGAGGGCACACACAGCTGCTGATGATTCAGAAGGCCTCACCTGTCCCACTGGGCAAGTACGATCAGCACTGAGGTGTGACTCCAAATATTAGAGTACATGGATGGCATTTCTTACTTCATTAGAATTGTTACGTTTGTCCTTTCGAGGCATCCATGAAGTGCGGTGATGTGGAAGAGACCTGGGCTAGGGGCCAGGGTGCCTGTCTCTGCCGCCATGGTCATGGAACCATCGGCAAGCTGCTGAGCTCAGTAAGACTTTTGTCATAAGCAAAATGGCAGGACTCTATTAGCTATTTCTAAAATGATCCAATTTCACTCTAAAGAGACACTTTATTGAATTTATTTACCCCCAGAAAGGCAAAGTTTAAAACACCTCTTTTCTCCTTTGTCATCAAGAATAGATTAGTCCATCTTAGTATATGTGTATTCCTCAGTATTGATGATCAATTTAGATAATTGCATTTATCCACAGAGATTTTAGTCTCATACATGAACTTGTAATGAAGATCAGTAAAGTTGCAGGATGGATACTACAATTTTAAGATGTGCTTTTAAAGGATCAGAGCCAAGAGACAGTAAAGAGAAAAAAGAAACAAAAAGCTTTAAGCATGCCTATTTGTTATTTATACAAAACACTTTTATCTAAAATACTATAAATATAATATGAATATAATATCAACATTTGCATTACAATATCCTACTAAGGCATTAACATGAAATATATTTCCTAAGACATTTTAACAGTCAAGGACACTTAGAGTCACTTGATATTTAACATTTTATAATCAAAGATCACAGAAGCTATTTTATTTTCAAAAGCTGAAATACAGAGTTCTACTATCCACCTCAGGAACTGTTCCTGCTATGCCATTCTCTTAAATTATCTTCTATTTGATTTTAAGGGTTCTATTTATTTGTTTTTTTTACCCCCTCCTTCTGCTTTCAGAGAATAAGTAAAATAGTTCAGTGAAGTCGTTCTTGGCCCATAATAAAGCCCTCAAAAATATTAGGCACTTAATTCTCTCTCAACTTTCATTTTTCCCCCTAGGATCAAGACTTTATTGCTCGTTGTTTTCAACACACTTCAAAAGTGGTATTTTCCAACTCTTTGGCTTATACAGTTCTCTCTTCAGTAACATATTATCTGTAGTTCTTTAAGTGCAGTAAATATATTAAAAATTGATGTGTAAGATACTAATGTAGCATATGAAGATTTTTTTAAACAAATGTTCCTTATAATGCTCAGAACTCAGTAATTTGTCTTATATACATGAAATTACTACTTGTAAATTGAAATTCATTGGTTCCCAGCACCCTCAGCACAGGTTGCTACATGTGGGCAGGCACCACACTGGTTTCTCTTGCTGCCTTGCTGATTGACTTATTATCTGTCAAAAGTAATGAGTGTGTGATGCAGAATGCCAACGGGGAAAAGTCCACAGTAAAATGACCCTGCATCAGGACATCAAGGGAAAGTTAAGATGCTCCCGAATGGATGATGCTTCTTCAGTGTCCAAAATAAACAAAAGGACTCAAAGAGATAACTTTTAGAATAGAATCTATATACAATTTATGTACACTTCCCTTTAATTATAGATTTTACAATAAGTTAATTATATTTATGAACTAATAAATAGAGGTATCACAAGTAATTTACCTCATATTTACTAGTAGCCTAAAGTTTGATGGCTCACCTTAAGTTTCACTTTGTACCTAATAAGACAATTAGTATAATATTTTGCCATTGAAGAAAGAACTTATGGGGTTTGTGGGAGGATCACATGTTCTCAAGTGTGACATTGCCGGAAGGTGGTAACATGGAAGAAAGACGACATCCTTAAGGAAGACAGTGAATCCTGTAGACTACAATGAGTGCGTCATTGGTTGAAGGAAAAGGAGAACACATTAGGTGGCTTTTCTCTAATGTATTAGAAGAACTGGTTCATATTATTTGTCCAGACAACTAAGACAACAAAAATGGAACACTCATGCTAAAATCAACTAATCTCCATGGATCATTTCCATCTGTTCATTAAATTATGGAACTAAAAACATAATATATGTGCAATTTTTTAAATCTCAAAACATAGATCTTGGAGTTGTTTGAGTCAGTGTTCAAGCCAATAATTTTTCTTCTCAGATCCTAACTGTTTCTTTTGGAATATATTTTATTTTTAAGCAAAATATATATTTCACATATAAGAGAAATTACTTTACTTCCATATAATAGTTTAATTATTTCATTATAATCATCTTCATTGTTGTAGACATGTTCTATTATTATTCAAGTATAAAATTCTAAAATGATATCCTTGCTTATAAATATCTGTATTTGAACTAAAACAATTCATCAGTTTTAAGCAGTACAGTTAGATTTTGGAACTAACTTACATAGCAGTCTTTGGACAATCTCCTCAGAGATTTGGAGGTTCCCAATATGTAACAGTAGAATCAAATAAACATCAAAGATGAAGAAGATATCATGTTTTATATCCTAGAAATTTTCAAAACCACAAAATCTTATAAAATTTCAGTTTGTATTCTTCATAACTGAAAACTTTTGTATTTAAAAGTACTGCTGCCTAAGTTCTTTTACAAGTAATTATAAAATATATTTCTGCATTCTTATATGTAGAGTTTAGTTTTTTAATACTCTGTGTTCAACCCATCTAGCTAAAGATTGAGAACATAGCAGATGGGTAAGTTTGTTATACTGAAGTGAATTGACTGATATCAGCACCACTGAGAATCTGTACCTAATACTAAAATAGCCATTTATTTTCATTCTTTGGGTGATGTTATTGGAAAATATTTTATGTACAAACTGTTTCACTTGGGAGAAAAATGAGTAGGTTCCATTTTAATGGAATTACTTGTGTAATGTAATGGAATAATACAACTTCAAGGCAAAGTTTTAGAAATTCTTCTTTTATACTTTCAGTATATTTACAGTTTACAGATTGCCTTTGTTCATGATACTTTCAACTCCAGTCCTCCATAAAGAATAACTCATGTAGATAAATGGCTTAGTAACATCTGTATAGTTGAGGAGGTCTAAGAATGTATGTTCCTGGGGCTTTATGGTAGCAATTTGTAACTACTGATTGACTAACACTTATCATTAAAAAGAAAACTTGAACCTGATCTCTAACTTGACAAGCAACTTGAATGCTAGACAGTAGAGTAGGCTATAAGGAAAAAATAAAAATAACACACACTTCTTAGTGCCAAGGATCCTTCTACCAAGATAACCTTAAAAACTTCTCTGAGCACAATGATAGCATCAAAATCAAATGTCAAAATCACAGATTGTCAATAATACTATGTCAACAAGTGATATAGGAAGGGTTTCCCTGGGTCTTCACAGATAGTGTGTGGGCTTCTCCATCATCAAACAGATCAGATAATTAATATCCAGGATGATTGGAATGGCCAATGAACAAATAATAGCCAAACTCATGAATAGCAACAGAAAAAAAAACAGCAAAACAAAAAAACCTTTCTGGTAGATAAGTTTGACATCATAATGCAAAACTATGAAGGACATAACTCATGAGTGTAGGTGAGATTGCATTTCTTCCATACTGATTCCCCTACATCAAACTGATGAACTGGGAACTCCACATCTACATTTTTGCTTCATCTCCCAGTGAATGCATCAAATTGTCCAGGAATATTCTTCCCCAATAACTGATGCATTTCCTGGACTAAAGAAGTCATCATTGCCTTTCATCCTCTTTATTGGTATTCAGCCTGTCTTAGGGTCACAATATGGTTTCAAGTCATTTTTTACTTGTGTACCATTAACTGTCAAAGGTACAGCTGGCAGCTTGCTGGGTCACAAATAGAAGTTTCATTCTGAGCATTGCCAAATGATTTTAAGAAATGTTTCTTTCCTGGAGGAAGGTATTAACGTTCACTAGAAGCACAATGCTATGAACTTAGTCATCAAGGGTATTTTCTTGCTTAAAAACATGATGAAGTTACTAGTTGGAAATGGAACAGCTAAAACTATTTCCTTGAGGAGATTCAACAAAGAGGTGGGAGGAACCAGAGGAAGTAGCCACAGGAACCCTATAGCATGATTCCAGTTTGTGCTAAGATTTCTTCACCAGACATGGGACCTGAAGCTATCATTTGTAGGCACATAGCCAGACTAGTTTTTAGATTGAAGGGGAGGCAATTGGTTAAAAAGAAAATCTATAAGAAAGTGACAGAGATATGCAAAAGAAAAATTCCTTTCCCCCTCTATAATCTCCTTTCCAGGATGAGGAATAAAAAAATACATAATCACAAAGCTAGGACTCTAGTGACAGAATTGACTGGTACCTCATAGTTGTATGTCTGACTAATGCAGATAACATTTCTAGATCTCATTTTCTAGACAGATGATGGATGAATAGATAGGTAGGTAGGTAAATCGATACATAGATGATGCACAGATAGATAGATATATAGACTATAGATAGTGAGATAAATCTAGTGTTTAGACTAGGTCTGGGGACCATGGATATGTTTCAGTTGGATATACTGAAATCACTGAAATATCTTGTATATATGTGTGTGCCCTTTTCTAAAGGAAAGCTTTATTATTTCACTAGATTCACCCTGGGTTCTATGCTGTAAGACCTATTAAGAGCTACTGAAACTGATGACTTTGAGGTCCTGTGGATTGGTTATATTCTATTCCCCCACATGTAGCACCCAACCCAACTCTAATCTGATGCTCTGATAATTCTTACTTGCTTGACCATTTATTCTTCTCTGGAAGCCTCAGGGGAAAGTGCATAGAAAGGCTACTTCTCTCTGTGGAAAAGTTATTCTGAAATTTTGAGACAGTTTTGATGATGTATTTATGCTTGTACTATGTTTTCTTCATTTCTTTTCTTTCTTTTCTCTTTCTTTCTTTCTATACATACATAAACTGCATTATCTTATGTGGATAAAAATTAATGTACCAAACTCTAAAAGAAAAAGGAAGAGGAGAGATAAGAGAAAGAGAAGGAGAAGACACAGAAGGGGAAGCAGAAAAAGAAAGACAAGCAGAGAGGGAAGGATAGGAAGAAAGGGAAAACAAGAGAAGAAAGAATCCAATCTGGATATATTGCAGATATATTCTCTTGGCCACATAGTTAAAAATTTTCACACTATCCTTAATGAGGAGAAATGAAAATTTATATTAATATTTTATCATGTATATAATGGTTGCACTTTTTATTTTTAAATGATTGAACAGTTTTATCTGTATAGTTCTCATTCTAAATTATATCATCACCCAAAATAATCAAACCACTCTGCCATCTGTAGAAATTTCCAAATTAAGGATTCTTTAGGAAACTGGACTCAAACTTTCATTTATTCATGAATACAGTCATTAAACAATATTTCTTGAACACCAACTATGTGCCAAACAGTGTACTAATTGCTAAACACACTGTAGCAAACAAAATTAATTTCTGTTTGCAAAGACTTCACAATTGAGCAAAGAAGACCAACACCAGGCAAAAAATCTTAATAAAATATGTTGTGATAGAAGTCCAAGGTGCTACAGCAGCGTACTTGACTACTGTAGCGACCATTCGAGGAGTCAGAGAAGTCAAACAAACCATGTTTCCTCTCAGTGAATATTCACACAGTTTTATTTCATTCTATAGTTGAATTAGTTTAAGTATTACTGACCTTGCATTTCATATTGTGCTAAGATAGTCTTTAACTCTGTGAAAGCCTTGTGAGATAGATACAAATATGAATTCATAAAATATTTTATAGATGTATGTAGTTTCTGCATTTCCATAATTTATCAGGCTCACTTCTAACCCCAACTTAATAATTAGGAAAGAAGGATGGGAGATGAGAAAGAAGGAATTTTACCCAATGTTTTTTGTTTTTTATATTAGGTACAGAAAAGCCCAAGAACTCATAACATATTCCAGAAACAGTAATCCAGTTTTATAGTATCAAACCATATTTCTAGCTTCGAATTATGCATTGTTCCCTCAACATTCTTTTAGCTCGTTATTATGTAACTTTTTTTTAGTTATTATAGTACCTTAGGCTCAAGAGTTTTAATAAGTATCAATAAATATGATTAAATTTATTATTTTAATTCAAATTATAACTTTCTGATATTCTAAATTAAAACTACTTTGACTTTTATTTTGTTTTTTTTCCCCCAAAATATTATGTTGTGGGGGAAAGGGAGGTGTCACTATGAAATTTCATGTTTTAGTTACCAATTTTCAGTCCATACAGAGAAGAAATTTAGAAAGAATGGTGATCAGGTTAAAAATCATTTTGATCCTTTTGCTCTTTAAAAAATAATGTAGAATTAAGAAATTTCTCCTAAATCAAACATTTGTGGTTGAATTTTACAAAGTAGGTATATAACAGTGTCATTTGCTTTCAGAATTGTTCATTTTGTGAAATGTGAATTTAATGTATTCCAATATTTTCTAAGTGATGTATATAAGGACTCCATCATGTCCCATTCACATTTTCCTGTGTTTTATTTGTTGGGTAGATTCACTGCAAGTTTGCCCTGTAAGCTTTGACTATTAATTTAGATTAAGAGATTATATGGCCTTATTTCACCCACTCGTATACTAATTACTAATAGATGTCAGTGGAATTATTACAATTTTCATGGAAAGTGCAGTTTCAAGTTATATGAGTAAACAATTTGGGGACTCCAAATTTATTTGGGCTATCAAGGAAATATTTAAAATAAAACTTGAGAGTAACTGGGATATTTTCAGAGTTTAATTTTACTCTTAATTTTTTATTACTTAAAAAAATTTCTATGGAAGGATAGAGTATGAAACATTTAATCTGGGAATGAAGGCAGAATTAGGCAAATATCTACCTCTACTATCAATCTGTTGAATGCAATCATTGATGTCCTGGTGATATTTAGAGAGCTCGGTTTTCTCAGTTTGATAAACCGTGATTGGTTGCCCTAAGCTGTGCAGAAAGCAGTGTGACTGGTGTGATAACACTTGCATAGTTCTGCTGATTATATTTGAGATAAAATCTAGGAAACATTTCCTGCTTGAACAATCAAACTTACAAGCTTTGTTTTTTTCCTATCTACCTCTAATTATTGACATTTAAAGTGAATCTAGACTATTCTGCTATGGTGTCCTTGAAGAGAAGGGCTCATGTTCCTTAAGCAGGGTGAGACCCATGGTTACCAGCACAGATTGGGAGGAAACTGCACAAACTCATTTTGCATGTATTTTAACTCTAAAGAATATTAAGAAGAAGCAAGGCATCTCTAATGTTTAATTCCTTGGTTGATGTTGGCATCTTGTTCAGCCTTAGATGTCAGGTCATTGGTGCATATGACATCTTAGACACCCTGAAGAAAGACTAGGGGTTTGATTGGCAGTGGTACTGACATTTGTTCATTTGCTTTCATCATATTTTGATGTGTTGCAATTTATGTGTATTTGATTAGGTCAATTATTTATATATAAAATTATCTGGCCTTAGGTAGACTCTCCTCCGAAATGGAAAACATAAAGTGTAAATAATAAACAAATCCAGGTTTGACCTACTCAGAACTATTGGCTCTTTCAGAGAAGCATGGGAGAGAGTGCAAGCTTTTGTTTCTAATACATTTAAATAATATGATGCATCCAGGCTCCTTGTAAAATATAATTAAACATTAAAGATATGACTATAGTCTTCTTGGATTAATACCCACTCTTCTAGGCTCTTCTTTCTCCTCATACCCCTCAGAGTTAATCCCTGCCATTGTTTTAGTATATACCATTTCAGATGAGAAAGCATGAACTGTGAATATGATTTACTAACATTTTCCAGTGTAACTTTCAAAAAATCATTAGGTGTTTCTCATTTGGAATCAAAGAGACTGAGATAGTCTCTTCTTTATCAAATGATACTAGATCTGAGTAAGACAGGCTAATCTACTTTATATTCTTACATACTAGATGTATCTTAGTATTTTTGATAGAAAAATAATGTGTCAAACTGATCAACACACCATAAAGTCCACTGGCAGGCTTCAATACAAAGAAGCTATTTTGTGACATGAGCACAAAATAAGCATTTATATTTCTTCATAATTTTTAAATTGAAAAATGTCCTTTAAGACCTCAAGTAGGGGGTTCCTATACTAGGTCCTCTGGATTTTTGTCTGTTTCAAAACAAATTTCTTTCATGAGCTAATTCATTCTCATATATAGAACTACCCTCTATCTAGACAATTTCCAAATCTGCATCACCACTGTACTCCCTTACTGAAATTGTAGTCCTGTAGATGCCTACTGAGTTTTTGTTTTATTATCTTACCATGACTATCTTCAATCACATATTAAAAAAATATTTTCTTGACCATTTAACTATGTGCCAGGCATCTAAAAAATATTTTCTTGATCACCTACATGTACGGCTGCTCTGTTACACTGCTAAAGGTGAAATGGTAATGACACCACCTAGCTCTCAGATAATTTTACAGTCTGATTGGGTATATCAAACAGCCACAAATCTTTTGTGCCTCCAAGCTTCTTTTTGTCAGTGGCGCCACCCAACATCCCAATTATCTACACTCAAAATTTAAATGTATGCTTGACTCAGCCCTCAAGTTCATTCTCTATATCCAGCCAATGCTTTTGATAACTATTTTAAACTGTTTCTTTGGTCCATATATCCCTTCCTCTTCCTAATCTAGTTTAGGCTATTGTAACAGTTTCCCAGCAGAACTTCATGACTTGTTGTTTTCTCCCTCCAATTCTCCTTCATGCTTATTAAAGACTAATTGTTCATAAACATGACTTTGATCATGTGGCTATTTAAAAAGTCTTTTAATGATGCCTTATTTTCCATGTCTTCAAGAATGCACTCTAACAAGACTAATCACTCAGTAAATATATCATCATCATCAATAGTTTAGTTGTAGTGCTATATTACTCTAGAACTCTTAGCTTCGTCTCTGGTAGACTTCTCTAGCACCTAAAATCTATGGCACACAATTTTGCCCTTAAAGATAAACAGATATACACTTTTGTGTTATTTGCTATTGTCTTCTAATTCTAGTTTCATCTCTTTAACTGCTTTTAAAATCTTAAAAGAACAGAAGCTGGATCTCTTGCTTCTGAGATATCTTCTAGTGTCTGGTATAGACCTGTTGCTGGGGACCAACTACTCCTTGACTGATTGTCTTATTCCATGCTGAACTATAATTCATATTTAATCTGTACACAATGTCTGGAAGTTGGAAATGTGATCTATCCCCTCATTTTACTTTGATCTTGGAAGTTAAAATAAATTTTCAATACATAAAAATTGCATTGTTAGCTTTCCAGAACTGTATGAATTCTGTGTTTCTTAGCTGCTAAGAAAAAGGAATCTTCGTATAAATTATGCTTAAGAAAAAATCAGAATAGCCATTTCCTCTAAACATTTTACTTCCTGAATTGGTAGCTGATTTAGGTTTTGCAGTGACTTCTATATTATTCATAAGTGGCTTACCATCTTTATTGACAACTTGATAAAAGAGTCTAACTCTGGTATATAATAACTTGGAATTTCCATTACTGCTCTAAATCAATAGCACATCAAGGTTGGAATCAGGGGTGGTAGAAGCAGTCTACTTTGCATGCAGGAAATAAGGAAGGCAGATTTTCTATAAAGAATTTAAAAAAAAAGGAAACTCAATAAAGTTGGTGTGGTTATTAATATCACCATGCACCAGTAATTCTAGGCAAAAATTATTGATAAAATATTCCTCTCTGCTGGGGGTGGACTATTCTCAGTAATGCCCCACTTCTATCTTCTATATTACCTCCTATACCATGCTCTAAAGTTAGCCTTGTGGGCATTAGATTTTCTGATCAATTTTGGAGATTCTGACACATCTTAGTGCAGCTGTATTTTTTTTTTTATTTTTAACTATTTTCCACAATAAAAATATATCAGCACACTATACACATGGATAAACATACATGTTTCACAAAACAGTAATCTTCACTACTGACAGGTAATGGCACTGACTTTGAAATACATTGCTCTCATTTGATCCTTAGCCATCCAAATTAGAACTACCAAGCAACTTTTCTAGAATGAATTCAGTAGTTCCCCTGGAGTCCCATGAACTAGATATAATTCAAAATAGGGACTCAACTAGATTTCTGATGTTGAGAGCTAAAAATGGAAATCAAAGAGCTGATTTACTTTCCTTGGCCTCTGCACCAGGCATAGACAACAAAGTTAATAGTACACCAAAGCGATGTCTAGGCTGAGGGGTGGGTATTGCCCAAAGGCCCCCACTCCCCGACCTTTGCTCTTTGGCATTTCCATTCCCAAGTCAGGCACTGACCTGCATTCATCTCTCAATTTCTTCCCCACTTACACTCCCCATCTAAAAACATATTATTATCATTGAACTCTGGCCAATTACTTATTCCACTCCAAATTCACATTACACTGAAGTTCATTTAAAAGTCCAACCCTTTTAAACTATGTGTTTTGTTTCATTCATCTCCAACGAGCGTACTAATTCCTGAAGTATCCCTATCACTGTGCACAATTCAAGTACTTCTCACTGGAGGAGTTACTTTATGCCCATAATTCATGAATGAAGCCAGTCATCACACAATGTTGGCTAGCCAAATTTCCTCATGAAAACTGTAGTTAGATGCCTAATTAAAAGCAAGATGAGAAGTTTATGCTTAATGACACATCTAGAATATTATAAATTATTATTTCTTATCTACTTTTTTGTTTAGGATAGAGACCAGTTTTAAACAGGGATTTAATCTTTATTATAAAACTTCCAGAAATTTATTACAAACAACTAAAATTTTATCAAATTTACTTAGGTAAAGATTTAAAAGAGAATGATTTAGTTCTCCATGAATAACCATTCAGTTATTTTATATCAAGTAAGAAGATGATCTTAAACCTGATTTAATAGGGATTGTACGAATTGATTACAAATTAATATGCATACCTTAATCGGTTATATTAATACAGGTTATCATTTTCTCTGAGTCATGTTTTTTCTCATTGTTAAAATGAGGGATTTAAATATCATTTAACAGTTTTCTGCATGTTCACGATAATAAGATTTGGCATGAATTTTAAGGACATTTAACTAACAAGAGGCTGGAAGGTAAAAATACTATTTGCAGACTGATTTTCTACACAGAAAATACAAGTTAATTTAAGAATTAAATAGCTAAATTAATAAAAGATTTCGAAGTGACTTGATTCAAAAAATAAATATAGCAAACTTAATAACTTTTTCAGTATTAGTCAAATGTAAATAATAAAATTTACACTTATTTCACAAAAGCAAAAATGATATAACTAGTAATGGCTTTAGGAAATGTGCAAAAACCACACAGAGAAAGCTGTACACATTTTACAGAGAAGAAAAAATGCTGTAAGGATATGGAAATATTACAAAGAAAGAAACATTTATATAAGGCTGAACGGATGATTTTAGTGAAAAATGGCAGATATAATTATTGAATAAATGGAACATTTTTGAAATGTAAAATATCATATTAGGTTTGAAGACAAAGAAACAGGAGGAGTAGAAAAGAAAAAAGAAAATGAGCAAAAAACAATTTATAAAAAGAAAGAAAGTGAGAAAAGGAACATAAATTCTGAAGGTTACAATGCTCACATTTCTTTAGGCAGAAACCTCAGAATGTTCTCAGATCATAGCTCTTTGAATGCTTTCTATCTACAGTCCCTGGGACTCCAGTTTATCAACCTTACCCAAATAATCACCATCCATAAGAATATCCACAAATGTATGTAAAAAATACATACATTTTACAAAACAGGTATAGTAGCAGCAATTAGGACAGTACTACTTGGAAAATTAAATAAAGTTCCAAATTTGATTTTCAGCATTGACTCTTCTCACTTCTAATTTAATAAATTGACATTAACTTAAAATTGGGCACTCCTAGTGGACTGAAGAAGGGTAAGATCGCCAATTCAGGAGTATGGAATTTCTGTAACATTGCATTTCAGTGTTTCACACTCATCAAAGATTCATATATCAGAAAGTAGAGATCTCAAGAGAATAAATAGCAGTATAATGAAAGAGTATTTAACTAGGAAACCAGATTCCAGTTCCAGAATTAATCACACACTGACCTCACAAAGGTTATTTACCCCCTCTCTGGACATCTGTTTCCATGTCTGCCAAAATAAAGTTTGGACAACATGATTTCTGATGTCTTTTTCTTTTCTAAAATAATTATAGTTTCATGGTCTTAATCACATGATATGAGAAAACTAAGACTATTTGTGGTAGGGTCAAATAAAGTTCTGATCATCAAAAATATATACTACTAGAGGTCCTCAGTGTGATTATTAAAATGATTGTATTAAATGCCTGTGGTCAGGAGATAAATATTATTTAAACAACAAAAAAATATCACCCAGAGCGCCAACAAACTTCTTAAACAACTTCAGATCTGCTCAGTCATTAGATGCATAATTACTATGTTATATATGTGATGAACTGAGTCAATGAATGAAAAAGATAAGATTTTTTATGGGCTTATAAATTTTTAACATCTACCTTCAAGGCTCATACATTAACACCCTATCATTGGGCAGCTCTGTTAAGCCTTTTCCCTTGCAATGATTTAAACCACCGCTACTCAGACATTTTGATCTCAAGACCATTTCATACCCTTAAAAACTGTTGAGGATTCCAAACAGGTATGGTTTATCTGGACAATTTATTTCTTTGTGTTAGAACTTAAAACTAAGATACTTAAAATATTTATTTGTTGACAAAATTAAAATAATAAACCATTTAAAGTGTTTTTATTTTTAAAAACCACTTTCAAAAAAATTATGAATCCTGTTTTATGTCTACTTTTTAACTTACTGTATTAGTGTGTTGTGTGGATTAAAGTATTTTAGGAAACTTTGTTTTACACAGAACTGTTTGATAGCCTTTCAAAAAATTGTGGATATTGTTTGATTCTACACTAAAAGTTGAAAAGTGGTAGCTGGATGTTAGCTGTTGCAATGTAGAATTTGAATCCGTATCAATGAAATTTTTACACTTTATGTTAAAATACATCAATTTCTATTACATTTTGAGTGGATTGTTAAGTCATATGCATAGGCTAATTATGAAGTTAACTCACTAAATCCACATAATCATGCAGATCTCCCAAATGTTGACACATTTCATTATATAATATCAAAAAACCATAGTCCTTAATATCAACACAAATCTCATTTAAAAAGGTTTTAAGTATTGGCAAGCTGTCAAATTTACATGGGATTATACAAGGTTTTCAAAATTCTAGTTTCCACTTGAGAGTTTGAATTTTATCATAAACAACAAATCGTTTGTTTTCATTGAAGTGACAGATTCATTTCATTAATTTCCACTAAAGAACTAAGTCTAAACATGATTTGTCTGTTAGTAGCTCTTGAAAGTAATATTTTTTACTGTTTCATCAAGAACAGGCTTAAGGGAACTAAAATTCTTTTTTTCTGGAGTGTTGAAAGCAAACAGTATAACTCCTGGTGCAGCCTTGGTCACACTGAGGTGTTAACAGCTTTAACCATCATTGTTTTTGTTTCATCAGTACAAATGTCAACACAGCAAAACCATGAATTATACTTTAATTTTGGTATCAACAACCCAGTAGAGTCTCAGGGATTCCCAGGAGTTAATGGTACACACTTTGAGAAGTACTGAATTAAAATTTTCAAACAAAACAAATGCCCTTGGAAACCTCACAAGATACTTTAAATTGACTGAGTTTACTTCTAAGCCATAAATTGAAATGCCTGATCATTCAAGGTTCAAGTAGAAAGAATGAAATTTGAACAAGACAGATTAAAGATGTAAGCGCAAGACGTAAATTAAAAACAAAATCATACTATAGTGAACTATAACAGGGCATAAGGAATAAAACAAATGAATTTTAAAATGTTCATTTAATCGTTTTAACTATTGTTTTCCATACCTTTAGTTTATAGTCTTGAGGTGGTTCCTTCATTACACAGCATCTACTTTGGTTGTCAGCTATTGGAAATGGTCCTAGAATGCAACTCTAGAATCTTCCCTCTGACATCTAAAATAAATGAAAGACAATGCAAAGTTAATCTCCTCCCAGGACTTAATCCTTTAAATGTGAGTCAGGCATGGGCCATGGTTTCAAAAGGGTTCTTGCCACTCTGAAGCTAGTCACATGACATCTTTCTTTAGCCAATCATAGGGCTATGTTGAAAACAACAGCTGGTCAAGTGAGGTGTTTTCTAACACACCTGTAATCATCACTGTCATTATTCTTGGCTCTCTACCAGAGAGTTCTGAGGAAAACACATATGCCATCAGGTCTTTCAGCTTCCAACATGTAGAAAGAAAATACTGTGCTCTTTCTATACAAAGGTTAGGTGGTTTCATCAAAACCCACAGTAGGTCAGAAGTGAAAATATTAATGCAAGAATTTGGATATGGGATCCTTATTTCAAGAAATACCTTTTTTTCTCATTAGTATTTCTCTATTCTGCTGAAGAAAATGAATAGGAATATCTTCTATAGTAATGATTTCTAGAGTATTTGCAAGTACATAAAATGGCTTTATGATTGATTATTAAATATCTGCCAATGAAACATTATAGAATGAAACTAATATTTATTCAGTTCCTACTACTCTAAGAACATGCTTTTAGGCGCTAAAGATGTAAAGGATTGCGCAGACATTATTATTACATAAATTATTCACAGGACTGTTAGTGTTTGATTAAAACAACTAATTCAAAAGGTTACTAAAGCTGGAGCGGTGGCGGCAGCGGCAACGGCAGACTGCCATGGAGCCAGGAGCAGCGACCCGGAGGGAGCGCTAGGCGCGGGGCGACGCTGGCTGAGGGGACCCGGCGACAGTGTGCAAGGTACTGGTTTTTGACAAGTTTGCACCATGCGTGAGTATAGGCTAGTTGTTCTTGGCTCAGGAGGCGTTGGAAAGTCTGCTCTGACTATCCAGTTTGTTCAAGGAATTTTTGTTGAAAAATATGACCCTACAATAGAAGATTTTTACCGAAAGCAAGTTGAAGTAGATGCACAACAGTGTATGCTTGAAATCTTGGATACTGCAGGAACGGAACAATTTACAGCAATGAGGGATTTGTACATGAAAAATGGACAAGGCTTTGCATTAGTTTATTCCATCACAGCACAGTCCACATTTAATGATTTACAAGATTTGAGAGAACAGATTCTTCGAGTTAAAGCACTGATGATGTTCCAATGATTCTGGTTGGTAATAAGTGTGACTTGGAGGATGAAAGAGTTGTAGGAAAGGAACAAGGTCAAAATCTAGCAAGACAGTGGAACAACTGTGCATTCTTAGAATCTTCTGCAAAATCAAAAATAAATGTTAATTAGATCTTTTATGACCTAGTGCGGCAAATTAACAGAAAAACTCCAGTACCTGGGAAGGCCCGCAAAAAGTCATCATGTTAGCTGTAATATACTGAATGCATTGTAGCTCTGAGCCAGGTCTGAAGAACTGTTGACCAGTTCAACAGTGCCAGCATTCCAACTTTGTTAAACCTACCAACATCTTAAATGGACTTTCTGTGGTGGTACCCTTTAAGAGGTGGATGAAAGCTACTGCATCTGTTTGCACATTCTAATCACTTTCCAGTATCACGAGAGATTTTTACTTATATAATAGTCCTAGAGTATGCAGCTGGTAAAACCAGAGGCTACAATCCAGTATTACTGCTAAGAGACATTTTTCATCCACCAATGTTGTACATGTATGAAAGTATTTTAACACACCCCATACTTTGTATTGGAGAGAACAATAATGTAAATCCTAAAAGCACCACTATTTTAGCATAATAAAAGAAAGTCCAAAGAGCTCCTATATAGACTACTCCAGATAACTTCGTTTCTTTGATACTTGTAGCTTATTGTAATTTTTTTAAGAAATTCAAGGTCATTATCATTGTATTGTATAAATAAGTGCTTTGATTAACACAGCTATATAGTTTTTTTAATTTTTAAAGAAACCTGTGGAGACAGGTTTTTAAAATATGATAGTCCTTTAAAATATGATAGTCTTTAAAATATGAGTGTCTTTAAAATATGACAGTCCTTTCAGTATGTCTTAGATTTAAAGATGTTGCCTTTAATATCTGTTGGGAAGGAAATGTCCAGACTTTTCAAATCTCTTATTATATGTTTCCTTTTTTGTTTACATAGGGAACAATGTTTATAGTTGTGTGTACAGTGGGGGTCTACAACAAGAAGTGTGTATTTTCAAACAATTTTTTAATGATTTAACGGTTTTTGTAAATCATTTTCAGGCTTCTGCAGCTGTAGATTCTCACTGTGAATCCCTTGCTTGCTCATGCATAAGTGTATTTGCAATACCAAATATACAGGTTTAGTATTTTTGCCTGTTAGTGATTGTTTCACATGTGTAACGTTTCGGTTGAGATGTTAAATGGTGGAGGAGTACTGCGGATGTGAATGTGGGAAGTAATTTTAATCATGTGTAATTGGTTACAAGGCCTAAGTTGCAGTAACTATTGCTGTTTTATTTAACAATGCCTTGTTGCTTTGTATGCATTAACGTTTGGGTGTAAAGATTGTGTGTCTATCCAACAGGGAGCCACAGTATTTAAATTGACCAACCTAATGTTAAACTACTTTGAGGTGGCCAAATGTAAACTAAAAGCCTTAATTAAAGTGGTGCAATTTTGTATAACTTAGCATCAGTAGTTCAATAAATTTGGATTGCCATGCAAGGGCTTGCATTATAAAAAAAAGGTTACTGAGCAAGCGCCCCAAGAAACAATTTGCAGCTGCCTTTCCACTTTAAATTATTGCTTATTAACAAAGGAAATATGTTCTATCTACAGTATACTATGCTATAAGCGTTACTTTGGCAGCAGTAGATTATGTCTAATACTTGAAACATAAAACAACTAAAAGTTATGTGACTCCTTAACAATTGCTCATTACAAGACAACTCAGAAATATATATATATTATTTCTTACTTCTCCTCTGCTATTCTGCAAGATAATATATTGAAGTATGAGTAAATAGTGTTTGTGACCTAAGGTAGCTGAGCAGTGGGGGCCTCAGAGTCATGGTGCATCTTCTTGACCCTTGCTGTTCTCTGGTCTGGCCCTTGGACTGGTCCACACTGAGGTATTATTTGTCTTATCCAGCCTGGGAGATGCCGTGATGGCAGTACCACTGTATTGGTCCTGGTCATTTGTTCCTGGTCACAGACTCCCTCCTCCCTGCAGCCAGTTTAACTCCAGGCTTCTGTCAGTTTCAGGGCTCTCTCAGCACCTCCACATTTCATCAGAGTACAGGGGAACAACTTTAACTGTTAGAACAGTACCCTCAGAGTAGGCCATAGGGCCTCAGGGTACCCATCCAGCTATTTCCCTCCACCTATGGTGCAGTGTGGCTCTTGTGCTCGGCAAAGCCACATACAAGGCTTCTCCTAGCACTTCACAGCTTCCCCTAGCTATCAGAGCCCAGCGTTCTTGGGACCACTCATTCCTATTTTTATTTGCCTCTCCACTCACCCTAGAGTGCTCCCTAAACAGGGAGCGAAAAACAGGATGTGAGCATTCAAATTCTCTTGCCCAACTTGTTTCTTTCTCTCCACAGTTTGCCACGTCAAAAAGAATGGCGTGTTCTCTTCCTCCTTTTCTCCAATACAGACTTACTTGCTTCTAACTTCCTTCTCTGAGATAATAAGCCTCAAAGTTTGGTTTGAAGAAGGAAGTAATATCCTTCCTATGCTATGGAAAGAATTTAATGGTCTTGTCTAGACCTGGCCCTAAAAGGAACTAAAAGAATTTGGGAAATACTTTTCTTTCTTGACAAAGCTTAGCTTTCAAAATTAATGCCTTCTCTCAAACTGAAAATTAATCCTGCTTTAGATTTTTAAAGCTGCATCTTTTTCTTACAAAATTTCTATTGTAAAAATCCTAACCCCAAGGCAATGGATTCTTGGCATGATAAGGAATTATTCATGCACAAAACACTGCAAAAGAGTAAAGCACATTAATGTAATTTTTAAAAATATTGTCTTATTACATATACTTTGCGATCCTTGATTTCCTACAATAGTGTGATTTTTACAATATAGTGAATTGAATCTTCTGGAGAGTAATACTATCTCCTATTTTTTCTACGAATGGAAACCTAGATTTTCTAGTCATTTATTTTCTTTTATTTTCCCTTCCCTCACCCCATCTGGAACAACTGGACATTCTTTTGATCTCCTTGAATCTAGGCATTCATGTTTAACTGTGGTTTACCTTTTGATATATTACTGTAGTCATAGGGAATTCCAGTCAAGAAATATATTAGAAATAGAGTGTTATAGTGTAAGATCTTGCACTCTGAAACTCTCAGGATTTTTTCTTGAATCATTAACTCTCATTTGCTTTTCTCTATTAAAGGCAATACCTTACATTATTAGATTTATAAAATTATAAGTCTGCATTCAAAAATTATAATAGAATCTGTCTTTAATTACAGTATGAGATAGCCACCGTAAGTAAATGTGCTTAATTTATACCTTGGTTAGGCTACAAAGAAGATAAGTATGAGCAAAGAAAATAAGGCTGATATTTATAATACTTTTAGGTTTTCCCTAAGATCATTAAGTAACACTGAAATAGTCTTCAGTGTATCTTTTTAATGAGTTCTCTTATGGTGAAACTGCATATGACTTACAGCCCTGTTGAGATAATTAAAGGACACATCGTTGTTCCTTTCATTTCTTCATAGAACAATTCTGTTGGACACATTCAAATCATGAGAAGACTTGAAATTAATAGATATATGCTATCGCCACACATATAAGAAACTATTAACAACTTAAAACTTTAAATTTCCAATTAGGAGAGCATGATAATCAAGGTGAATCTATCTGTTGAGTTACTATGTCTGTCATGTGCTTTATTATATTATCTTTAATCCACACAACAGCACTTCGAGTTAAGTATTACTAGTCCTTTAAGAGATGAGAAGTTAATGAACAAACTCAAAGTCACACAGCTAGTAAGTAGTAGAGCTGAAATTTCTACTTTCATAGATTTGCTTTTTCCACTATACGATGTCAGCCATTAATCTGGGGAGAGATGTTGAGAGATGTTAATCTCTCCTCTGCATTAAAGTTTTCTACATTCTTCCTATCCAAAATTTAAGCAAGGGCTGTGGAGAGGTGGTATCAGTGACTGCTAATCCTACTCAGCACTGCTACTACTTCATATGTATAAGAACTTCCAGTTTCAACCAGTGAATGGGGAGCCTCACAGACTCTATCTGGCTGGTTTCCTAATGGAGAGAGTTGACTCATCCTTGGCCTAACCACCATTTTCTGAAGGGTAAATTTTTAAAATTCAAATGACCCTCTTATCTGAAACAGACTTAATGACATGGAAAGATGGAGTTAGAAAGAAGACAGGGTAGAAACCCAAATGGCAAAGAACTATTGACCTATTTAAAGAGAAATACAACCAAGATAAATAGTTTGGACAGCAGAAATAAATTGCAATTCACAATCCTGACTGCCCAAGTAGGCTGAGCTCTCAGCTGAAGGGATAAAAATGGTAAGTAACAAAGCGAACACAGAGGAATGGAGGACTCAGCTCAAGGCTACTTTAACACTGAAAAAAAACAATTTTTTGTCAGTGTAACAACTGATACCAAAGCATTTGGAGTCCCTGTGACTCAGCAAAGTGAAGAAAGGGCCTTGACTCACGTGGAGACTGGGGAGACACATCCCAGACCAGAGGGAACAAGGAGAACAAGGTAAGTTACTCTGATTCAAACTCTTCGACTTTACTTCCTTAGTGTAATATTTTAGTTCCATTTCCTTTACTCCCTTTAAAAAAATGTTATAGACCACAAGAATGGAGATAATGGGTCATTATGATCTGAGAAGGAGGGCGTGTACTGGAGAAGAAGGGACGTGTTCTTGCATGTGTGTCTTTGGGTTTTGTGTGTATGATAGAACAAGAACTCAGGGCTGAAAAGGGAGCAAAATTAGGTGTTTTAATCTTTGAGCAATTGTGTTACTTTGGTGGAGAAATATTGATCTACCAACTCTAAGCAGAAGAATCGAAACAAATCCATCCCATTGGTTATATTTAGATCAGGTTAGGAAAGGAGGGAAAACAGCACCAATCTATAATCAGGGCCTAAAAAGTACAGTTGCTAGGTAAAATACAGGATTCCCCATTACATTTGAGTCAGATAAAGAAATTTTTTTTAGTGTAAATATATTCCATTCAATGTTTTACACATTCCCGTGTTCCTGAGCTGCACTGCCCAGGCTTGAAACCCAGATGGGCTTTTCATTTACTATGACAAGCAATATTTGGACATATTTATACTAAAAAAAAAATATTTTTTGTTTCCTGAAATTCAAATTTAACTGGGTGTCCTGTGTTTTTATTTACTAAATACAGTAACTCAGATAAATATCTATTCAGTAATTGAGTTATAGAACTCTCTGAGATTTCTAGAACGTGACTGATGATTAATCCATGACTATATCTTTAAATGTGCATTGTCCTTAGTCTGTGTGTGTTTATGCAGGTGTGGAGAGAGAGAAAAAGATGAAATTTAGGTGACTTTGGATGGAGAGTAGGATAAGAAATACTATTTTCTGTTTCAAAAACAGAATTTACTTTTGTTTTATTATAATAATATTAGTATGTTTAAACAATACAAAATTTAGAAAATACATAAGCATACAAAGAAGAAAAATTTTTCAATTAAAAAATTTTTCAATCCCGTCAGCTGGAGATAGTAACTATTGAAATTTTGGGTTATGCCCAAATTCTTCTTCCTCTTCACTCCTCATTTCCACAAATATAAAACTGTTATGAAATCTTAAAGCTGTATAAGTGCTAATGTTTACTGAGTACATAAATACAAATGCTAGGCAATTTATAAAGTGTGTCATGGGGATTAACTCATTATATCTTCAGTGAGAACTCTGTGAGATAGGCCTTACTTGGCTACCATTTTACATGTGGGGGAACAAAGCAAAGAGAAATTAAGGAACTTGTCCAAGGTCACCTGGCCAGGTGAGTGGCCCAGCTGGAATTTGAATCTGGTTAGTACACCCCTGAAGTATGGTTTATGGACCCTCCGGTGCTATGACTGAAGGAATGAGCCTCATCCACAGCCATTCATCCATTATACATGTAAGCCACTGTGGATTTCAGGACCACAGTCTTCTTTTCCTTCTGACTTTGGAATAAAGCATTAACCAATAGAAAGAGAGAGTTACTGCTCCAGTAGAATAAGCCATCGGAAGTTTCTGATTAGCCAGAGGTTTAAGAGAAAATCCTTCAGGAGCGAGTTTTTCTGTAATGGTACAACATCATAACTAAGAGTATAACTTCTGAATTAGATATATTTGGGCTTAATTCTTGGCTCTGATGCTTATTAGCTATATAACCTTGGATAAGTAACTTTTCAAACTTTAGTTTTCTAACTCTTTTTTATAGGGATAGTAACAGTCCATATTCTAAGGATAGGTTCATGATAGTGAAACCTGTGTAGTCTCATGGGACACCTCCCACCAGAAGGGCTTCTGCTTGTTTTAAATCTCTACTGTTGTCATCTTGAAATTCTTAATAATTTTATATTTGAACATGTGCATAAGCAGAGGCCATACACAGAGTGACAGTGAGTACATATAGTTGTCATCAAGCAGCAGGGCCCATATCTGTGGACTCAGGTCCCCGGGCACAATGGGCAGCACAGGTGGCAAGCAGTGGGCCCTGTTGTCCAGGGTGCATGTGCATGCCTGAGCAGGCTGCCAGGACAGCACACTGGTCCAGATTAGTAGTAGCAATGGTGGCAGCATCAATGGAGGTAGCAATAGCAGTTTCTGTGGCCTAGGAGAGAGGAAGGTCTCCACAGGGAGTCAGGGCTGTGACTCGTGGTGAAAGATCAGCTTATCTGTCTGTTCCCAGATCTATCCCTGCAGTGTCTGTGCAAATATTACCTCTCCAGACTACCTATTGGCAAAATGACTGCAAATATTCAGGCAGCAAACTTCACCAGTAAATTATTATAAAATAAAGGCATATACATGGACATTGCAATAAGGTATATCAGGGAGTTATTAGAATTTAAAATAATTTTTTAGAATCCTCAGTTTTAACAACTGCTAAAACATTGCAAACAAATATCCATAGGCTTAGAAATAGAATTACATTTAAAGATCATTGAATTTGATGAAAAATAACACTTTTCATAAAATACTTTAAAAGAAGCAATTATTAATGGAAAAGATAATTTTAAAATTAAGCTTTCCTTGAACATGCACATTAAATTATATGCAAATCATGAAACCACTTTCAATTGCTTCTATGACCTCCACAAATTACAGGAAATATAGGAAAAACATTAAAATCCTATTGTATGAGTTTGAATTTAAAATTAAATTCAGACTTACTCAGACCTGATCTCTATGCACAGTTAAATCTTTTTATAAAAATTGTCATGTGAGAACCATCAATTTTAAGGTTCTAAAACTTATTTTTAAGTAATTTATTAGAAACTTATCCAAATGTTGATAAATCCTTTTAAATACTCTTAGGAGGTCTAGTAGCAGTTGCATCAGTAAAAAGAGCTTTCTTAAAATAAAAAAATTGCAAAAATTGCAAGATGAGAATGAGCCATGTGGTAATGAATTAAACTTGAAGACATCACTATGTTGTCTCATGTTTGGCTTAATATGAATACAAATTGTTACACAGAGAAAAATGTATAGATATGTGCAATGCACTGGACATATAGGTATACACACATACATTTACTGTGTATATACTATGTATGTATATGTGTATATACATAGTGTATATACACATATACATATACAAACACATATGTCTTCCCTCTTTTAGCTGAAAGAGCCAAGAAGGACGGACAACCTAGTACCATAAGCACGCTTAGCTCCCAGATTTTGGTTTCTAATGCCATTCTCCAATAAAAGGAACCAAGATTTGGAGAAATGGCTGATTTTAGGACTTGGGCAAGAAATATACAAAATGAGCTTACAGTATCTACAATTAGGTAGATACTTTCTACAAGTAGTATCTACAACTACTTTCTGCAAGTAGAAAATAAGTGCTAAAAACAAAAAATCCCAAAGCAAAAATAAGTGATGACAGTATGCCAACTAGTTGGACCATAGGAAGCAACTAAAAGGGCTTCCAGTGGGTCAAATCTGGAATAATTTAAGCAACAAAATACTGGATTATAATTCAAAGTATAAAATAAATATGTATGAGTCCATTCTGATATAAATAAGTAAATCAGGGAGAAAAAATAAATCTTCCACGCAGAAGAATTCCAAATAATTTCTGTAGATAGTGCATTTGCAAGGAGGTAGAACATTGTTCCCCACTCTTTAAGTGTAGGCTACAAACAGTGACTTCCTTCCAAACAATACTGTATGGGAAAAAGAAGCGGAAGAATAACTACAGTGGAGAAACCTCATGAACACTACCATGGCCAGGTGACTAAGAGCAACATCAGTGGTGAATCATGTTGATAGTATGTAATGATGTAATGAAAATGGCACTTAATTTATGTGGTCTCCCTCCCAAAATCCTATGACCCCAATGTCATCATGAGAAACATATCCAAAATATAACCCTCGTTGAGGGCCATGCTACAAAAAATCTGACCAGTACTCCTCAAAACTACCAAGATTGTCAAAATAATGTAAGTTGGAAAAACTGCCACACCCAAAACAAGCTAAGGAGAAATTATAATATAAAGGGATGGGATCCTAGAACAGAAAAAGGACATTAGGAAAAAACAGAAGAAATATGAGTAAAGTATGGACTTTATTTAATAATAATGTACCAATATATTGGTTAATTAATTATAACAAAGTTACCGTATTATCTAAGATGTTAACAAAAAAAGTTGTTGGGGAGGGGGGGCATATGGAAACTGCACTACCTTTGCTACTTTTCTGTAAACGTAAGACTGATCTAAAATTAAAAGTTTATCTTTTAAAACATAAAAAACATGTGATCTTGCCAAGAACAGCTGACATTAATTTCAATTACAAGTAAAAAGAAGACTGATAAAAGTATAAGTTCTGATAATCTAACAAAGGAGCTCTCATGAAAGCAAGCTCAAAACTTTCATGATAAATTAATATATTACATTATAAAGTACTATTATTTATTGTATTATCTAAAATCATTACTCTGAAAATTATATTTTTGCAATTTGTTCATTTGCAATGTTACTCATGTACCATCAATATCCCTATTATATTTCATAAGTAAAAAAATGTTTTTAAAGGATAAAGCTTAAGGGCCTTTCATTTTCACTTTCCTTAGGCCCTACAAATTATGTATCTGGCCTGTTCCTATGTCATAGGGCTATTAGGAAGTTAAATGAAATCATGTATGTTTGCCTTTAGCTTGCCACCTACTACATAGGAAGTGCTTTAAAAAGTGAGAATTTTATTGAGGGGTTATTGTCAGTGTCCAGATATTGATTCCCAAGAAGAATCATTCTTCAGAGAATGTCTGTTACACCTCAGTTGAATTTTTAACTAATTCAAAGAAAAAGTCACTTTGAGGTCCAACCAGTCAGTGTTATTTAGCTGGTGGAAGATATTGGCATACAAATTTACATGACAAGTTTGGGAACAGTTTATGACTTAACCAAGATTTGCTTATTTCCTGTTGTTGTGCTGAGAATTTTCAGTGCTTTATTTCCTTTAATCCTCATAATGCTGAGAAGTATACACTATTATCCTTATTAAGCTGGAAAGCAAACTGAGATCAGGAAAGTTGAGTAATCTTCTCAATCCACAATATAAGTAAAAGAAGAGGAATTGGAATCCAGTTTTTCTTCCTTCCAAGCAGTTTCATTACCTCACAGTGCCTCATGTTTCCCATGGTGCACGTACTATTCACTTTGGTTAACTTTCCTCATTTTGGTGAATACTGTAAAATGACTGGGTATCTTTAGTGAACCTGTTAACAGATAAGAATTAAAAGTGACTTAATCCCCTGCTTCTCTTACAAGCTTATTTTCCATAAATAGTTTTTTCTTACAATGACTGCAATTCTCTATCATGATCTCACTCCCAGCTCTGGTGGGTCCTGGCTGAACCTAGTATTTTGTTCAACTCTTAGGTTCTAGACTGTAATTTTCTGGAAGATGCTCCTAATAATCTCCCAGAGGATTTCCTGGCAGGTACCACATTAGCATAGTTCATAGAAGAGGGACTTCAAACTGTGGGAAGAAAGCTTGTTACTGTTTCATGGTGGGACCATGTTTTTATGGTCCTCCTCCTGCATGGCCAAGCCAGTCTGATTGAGGTGGCCACCCCCAGTCCCTTATGGAACTCTTGAGCAGGATCTGCCAGCATGTTATCTCATCCTTTTCTTTGTACCTCTTGCTTCTCACCGGGGCTCTTCCTTTGCCTCTTAGACAAACTGGAGGTGCCTAGCTTGCACAGGTGGGTCTGTGAAGCTAAAGTCTGTATGTGGATGGGGGCGGTAGGGGGGCATGTCACTGACTCTGCTCACAGCTCTCCCCATGCAGCGTGGCTGCTGCAGTGGATGCTATCACTGCTGTCCTGAGATCTAACCTTCCCCGTGGCTGCTGGTAAGGCCAAGTGGTACAACCTAAAATTGCATCACTGTTGACTGATATGGTGTTAGGGATAACTTTGTTCAAAGGTAGATAAATTCTTCTCCCTTTCTCTCCCTAGTCCGACTATTCAGAAACACAGTAGCTCATATAGACTCCTAAAGATGTCCCACTAGTTTAATACAAAGCTCCAGCCAGATTGGTAACCTACCCCTTATGTTTGCACTCCATCTCTTTCTTGTTCCACTGGACCCTTTCCCTCACTCCTTCTTCCCTAGACTTGCATAACCCAAAAAGTAAAGATTTTGCCTCAGGCTCTGTTTCCTAGGCAATCCAGACTAAGTTAGTTTGTGATCTGAGGACCCCCTACGATTAGCCTCTCTTCCTGGAGTTAAGTCCTATTCACCTTATTAAAAAATATCAGCAACTCAGCTTTAAATTGTAGATACTATTTTTGTGGACTTACTTATGGTTAACTGATTGAGAGACAAAGGAGGAACAGAAGAGAGAACCATATTTACTGGGCTCCAAGAAAGTAGAGAAGGTTGTCACACTAGGAGATCCATAACATATTTCCTGACTCTAACTTCATGCTTCATGGGTAACACATGGTGTGCTGGGTGGAAGGGAGTCATACCTGCAACCGTTCAAGTCACTGGCCCTGAAAATATCTTGATTTTTAATAGGTGGAGTTTAGGAATTTTTTAGGTACAGACACTTCAGAAATAATTCTGATGTAGCAATAGGTGAATATATGGATAAATAGGGTATCCCATTTATAATTGTTTATTTTCTTACTCTTGTGGTTTATATTAATGCATACTCTTCATTCATGACCAAATATCCTGAGAAAATTTGCTAATGTATTTCATTCAAAGAATAACAAACTTGAAAGAAAAGAGCACAGAATGACCATTATTTCCTGTCCTCTCAGAGGAAGAAAATGAAGTGAAGACAACCCTATCAAACTCTTGGGAGAGGGAACTTCAGACACATAAAATTTTAGTAGAGATACCAACTTCTTTCATACGATTAGTGGCACTCTAACTGATATGTGTCTGCAAATGTCAGAATAAAGGTCAGGAAGCCCAATAAACATGACAGGATCAAATAATGTGGCATTGATATTAAAAATTCAGATGTATCCTGAGATAATACTATATATTAAATACTTTGGGTCACATCAAATTTCTCATCAAATGTTTAGTATATCCTTTGATGACCTGCTTGCTTAATACCTAAGTACAGATCTTGTTTCTATTATACCTTAAGCAATCTGATGACACGTGGTCATTGTCTTATGGTGGCTGAGGGTGCAGGAGTTCAAACTCAAGGCATGCAAGTGACAACACACATTACCTTATTTTAAATAATATGTTAGAGGTTTAACTTGTCTGGGGTTGGGGGAGGCTCTGATTAATGTCTTTATTATTTGAGCACTGACATGAATAGCTATTCCATGTACTTACATCTCAAAAGGAATATTCTTCACGTGTTTAAACTGCAGCCTTTTAGAACAGAGGCCCATTTCCCTTAATTGAGCCAATTCTGTGTCACCTCTTAAATTTACTGAAGGCCCACCATGCAGAGACACTGTTCTAGATGTTGAAGTGATGGTAGCAAACAGCAAAGTTCTTGCCCTCAGAGTAGCTCACAGTCAAAAAGAGGACACAGCAGGTAAAGAAATAAATGTGTAGTATAACACAGGTTGTTTTTGATGCTATGAAGCAATTAAAGCAGATAAAGACTGGAGAGTAAAGAGGCTATAAGCACTATTTTAAGTAGTGGAATGAGGAAAAATCTCTCTGATGATATGAGATTTAATTTGCGACCTGAACAGTGGCATTCACTGATAAATTTAAAAATATATGAACTTCAATTTTTAAAAAAATAAATTTATATATTATTAATTTCAATAACATCTATACATATTGGAAAGTGGTAGGTAATGTGTATATATTCTGCTTATGGTGTTGTTTGGAGCATTAAGGATTTGAGGATTCCATATAAGAGCTACACATCCCACTCTTTCCCTTAGGATTCCAAAGGTGGGACCCACTCCTGTAGCTCAATCCCATGTACCCAGTCCTGTCCTTCTGCTTCTTAATGAGTAGGAGCCTTTCTTTCCTGGTGTGCTCAGATATGCCCTGTCCCCTGCTTTGTTCAAGTTCATTATTCCTCTCACCTGAAAGGCCAGTCTTTTCCCACACTCTCTATCTGTCCAAATTCTCCCTTCCCATCAAGGCCTAGCTTCCCCAACAATAAATGAACCGATAAGGCGTGGTGGTGGGTGTTCACTCTGTACTAGGCACTGTGCTAAATGCTTTATATTCATTATGTTATATACAAGCCTTGGTACTATTATTACTTATTACTGCGTAGACAAGAACATGGATTTGGGGAGTTTAAGAACATGCCTAAGCTCATACAGCTGGACAATGGCAGGGACAGAATTCCCACGGAGTCTGATGACTCCAGTGCCCATGCTTTAGACCACTGTCTAGTATGCTTTCCTAAACCACTGTAGGACAACTATTCCATCTTGATCTGATCCTACCTTCTTAGAATGCTTACAGAAAGTATACTTCCTAACTTCCATCTGCTTGCTTTGTCCATTCATATATTTTAGTTTGTACCTCCCAAGTTTGTAAGCAAGGACCACATTTTGTACTTCTTGACTCAGTGACAATGTTTACTATTATGAACACATGTACATTCAGAAAAGGTTTGGTGATTAGTCACTAAACACACATTTAATTGTATTATGTTTTTCCCTGTTTGGGATATTTCTTCTCAACAAGTTTAACAAAGGCCTCATCTGCCTTTCTCGCCTCATCTTCCAAACTCCTTCAAAGTTCTCTGCTTAAAAAAGGCCTAACTACTCGCAGTTCTGAAAACAGGCTCTATGCTCAATTATACCTCCAACCCTTTGTGAATATTTTTCCCATTGCGTGGAATGCTCCCTACCCACAAGTGCAGGAAACATTTTTTGACAGGCTGAAAAAGTTCAGCTTTTAAATTCAGCTAAAGTAATCTCCTCTCAGAAGAATTTCTTGATCTACCAGAAGTTTTAGTTGTGCCCATGTGCTCCTATGTGAAACATGCAGCAGCTTTTCACATGAGATGTCCCAGAGAAATACTATGCTAGTTCATAGCCAATATTTAGTTTTGGCAAATACGATAGAACCAAGTAGAAAAAACTACTTTTGTATGGAGGGTTGTTTATCTTTAAATCTCCTTTTATACAAGGGACAATCTGAAAATCCTATTTTGAAAGTGCTTTTTACTAGAGTTCATTAAGTTCATTCCTTCAGGGGATTTGCTGTTCATTAATCAAAGCTTAACCTAGAAAATATTGTTGAAAGATACTCTCCTCTCTATAGCCCTTCACCGGACAGTCTTAGGATTTATATAGATCTTTAAAATTTTTGTGACTGTAAAGTTATGCTCTTCCAGTGCATCTCTCATAAGGAAGTGGAATAAGCACTGCATAGCACAAAGGAACAAAAACACAAGGATAGGGCACCTTGCCTGTAGTACTGGAGCACCATTTGATTCAGCATATTAAGATGCCACCATGTTCAATGTGCCTTTTGGTTCAAAACTGATGAAAATGGTATAATGGACATATGTGTATTATTTTAATACAAGACAGAGTTTGATTAGTATTCTAACAGAAATTTGAATGATGTGCTATTGGGGAGTGAGAAGAGAGAATAATTTTTACCAGGCAATCTTTCTTAAGAGGAATTGGAGATAGGATTGAAGGAAAGTAGAACTTGGACTGGCTTGCTGAATTGCTAGAAGAGGAACCCACAGGTAAGACTGAGAAGTTACATACAATTCAGATTATGAAGGCTCTGTAAATCAGATTTTAAAAGTTACGCTGCATGTACAGGTAAAGCATTAAATGTTTATAAACCAGTTAAGAGAATGTCAGTAGTTAGCACTTGGGGAAAGATGGTGAAGAATGTGAAGTTAAAGGTGACAGTGAACATTCAAGAACATTAATGCCATTAAATAAATGAATGAACAGAAAAGGGACATATATGGGAGTCAGATGGTGAAATGTTGTGGACATGTGAAGTTTATGGGACCTCGAACTGTTTGGAGAGGTCAGGGAGGCAACTGGAAATATGACATGGAGTTTAGAAGTCTAAACCTGGCAGATATTACTGCTATCTAACATTTGTGTTCTCTGTGTATTTATACTTCCTTTCCACTAGATCATTTTTAGAGCAGAGTCCATTACTCAGTATATACATATTTATCACAGAACCTGATACTGTCCTTTACACGCATATCCTTGATATTTGCCTTTAAAATAGAACTTTATGTTCCTCTTAGAACCATTTTTAACCCCTCCTAGATGTAATGCCATGCTCATGCAATTTGTTTGCCCTCGAGCTATTAGCTCTCTCCATTCATTTGATTCCTGGGACACACTGATAAGAATATGCACAAGTCATCTTGGTTTATATTCTTTTTTTTTTTTTTAACAGAAATGAAAATTGGAAGCTTTTAGTTTGTCTGTTCTCCTGCCTCTTAATGGGACTGTATTTGGTTCATTTATGACAGTTTTCAAGTAACTATTGAAAGTTTGACATTTACGGAGAAAGTGAAGTGTGACACTTAGGTGGTAGTGCCCTCTGCTGGGAAAAGCGATAGAACACAGGTGTTCCCCGTGGTTAGCAAAAGAGGGGAGGAAAAGAAAAGCCCGGATTTCAGAGATCAAAATAAAAAATGTATTAGCTTTTAAGCAAATATATTATATCTATCTGCATATACTTACATAGAAGAGTAATTCAAAATAATACATTTAGAGATTTAAAATGTAATTTAGTTTATAAAAATTGATTAACACAAATTTGATTAACATATGTAAGAAAGCAAGAATGTATGTTAGGATAAAATCTCTGACATAAGTCCTGTTTGAGCTTAAAGGAATATAATTACAGCCTTTCAGTTTTTATGGTTTGTGATTTTCTAAGACTGATAAAAAATTTCCAATCTTGTCAAATTTTATATCAAGCCATTTGTATCAGTTTAAACAGGAAAGTATGTTCGCTCTATTCATGAACATCTCCTCTCAATATTTGACATATTGATAGAAAATTTTTCATTAAGATTGGCACTTTTAAAATAAAGCTTAATTTTTTCCTTTGGCTATTAAGTAACCATGCTCATCATGGAAAATATAAGACAGACTATAGGAGCTAAAGAATTGTTTACAGTATCACCAGACTAAACAGTTGAAATTACCCTGTATTTCTTTTAGTCTTTCCTCTATGCATATTTTATATAATAGAGGCAAACTACATAGCAGCACTGTATAACTTTTTTCTCTTTTGGCACTATACATAAGTTTGAGTAATTTTAAAGTCTACTCTCTACATAGTACCTGTTTTCCTTTTCTTCTGCTACCCACTTAAAGAATTTTTCTTGTGGGAAGTTTCTTTATTCATTTTCAAGATAATCTGCTAAATATCAATTCTAAATAACCACACTTTGTCAGTCATTCTTTTCAAATAATATACTGTTCCATGACAAAAAGGGTGAGTTCAGTGTACAAATCATACAATTGTTCAAGTGCTTTTATTCAGGACAGTCCATTTTAATTCAGTATGCAGCTGAAGAGCTCACATGTACTCCTCATTTTGTCATTTGAAATTCTGGTGTTCCACCCAGGAAATCCTTGAATGACTTTAGATTCACTTCCCCATGAATTATTGGTGTTACCTTTCCAATACCACCCTGAGCTTTTGAGTATCATAATCTCTTGCTTATTATCTGAGCCCTCCAGCTCGACTTCTACTCCTTTTTTGGTCTTAACTTCAGTGTGAATCTTTCTACTCATCATTCTGGTTAACAGAGCCCTTTATTCTTTGCTCTATAGAAACTGTTCTTTACACTAGTAGAATTTAGTGTCAGTGTCTGTTTTTAAGGAGCGAAGTCAGGCCGAAGACATATATGCTTCTCCATATCTGAGTGCTCTCTTGCATTTCTCACCTCCTTAAAGTTAAAAGGGGCCATTTGAGGAGTTCTGGACAACGTTGTTGAGAGCATTAATGGGTTTATTTTCAGTTTTGTTAGGAGATCTACTAACCGCTTTCTCTTCCTCTACCACAGTGATTGTGGAAGCCACAAGTTCACATGGCATGGCCCCAAGATAGCTCAGCCTGGATTGCTGATCCAGTTGACTTGGAGAGCCATCCTACTGGCAATAGTATGAGTGAGAAATAAATTTTGCTATGTTAAGCTAGGGAGATTTAGGTGTGTTTTGCTACAATATAATTTAGCTTATCTTGACTAATATGTGATGTTATATTCCGTCATGGTGTCTGACAATGCGTTTCCTCTGCTTTGGGTGCCCTTCCCGTGCACCTCCACCCCTTCATCAACAGGGCTTTTACTGGCTTCCTCTTGCTCATATCACAGGACTCAGCTTTGACTGCCCCAATCCCCCTTTCTGGATTATTTGCCTCTTCAATGTGCTTCTGTCATACTGAGTATACATATGGTGGCTCTTGGTTATTTATGGATTGATGTGATGATTTTGTGGATATTGGTTATTACACTTCCCTTTAGGATAATTAGCATAGATCAGTGGTTTTAAAAATTTGGTCTACATACCCCTGAGGGTCTCTGAGACCCTTGCAAGAAATCTGTGAAATCAAACCAATGGTGCAAAAGCAGTGAAGACTAAAACCACTGGAACCTTAGAAAGTCTAAGTTTTGGCATAGACGGATGACCTGGGGTCACCGTGGCATATTCCTCCCTGCAACACGGTCACGGGGAAGTGAATCTAAAGTCATTCAAGGATTTCCTGGGTGGAACACCAGAATTCCAAATGACAAAATGAGGAGTACATGTGAGCTCTTCAGCTGCATACTGAATTAAAATGGACTGTCCTGAATAAAAGCACTTGAACAATTGTATGATTTGTACACTGAACTCACCATTTTTGTCATGGAACAGTATATTATTTGAAAAGAATGACTGACAAAGTGTGGTTATTTAGAATTGATATTTAGCAGATTATCTTGAAAATGAATAAAGAAAACCTCTCACAAGAAAAATACGACTGTATTTGTTACTAATGGTAAAATCTGAGTTTTATCATGAATATTTGAATTTTGATACATTTATATGTACCCTCTGATATTACTGACTTTATAATGGGACTAATTTTGATATTAATGAATGTGATTTTTTAAATATTGTGTAATACAAGATGTCAATGTTTGGAAAAATTGCATAACTCAAAATTACCAAAATATGCTGTTACAAAATAATGGATGGATAAAAGACCCATTCAAAATGTAAGATAAACTAATGGATTTAATAGAGCACAAAAAATTAATTGATATGGCACACACTGGAAAGCTTCCACATAGGAAGGAACTACTTGAGTGCTGGCATATTTTCAAAGGATGATGTCTACAATTATCTGAAAATGCTATTAATATACTCATTCTTTTTTTACTACATGCATAATGCCAGATTGTCTTCATATACTGCAGCAAAACAACAGATTGAATAAAGAGGCAGAAATAAGAATCCAGCTGTCTTCTAGTAAGTCAGATATGAAAGACATTTGCAAAATTGTTAATGAGATTTTTCTATTTTTTTCTTTTGGAAAATACATCTGTTTTTCAGATAAAAATTATGTTATTTACATTAACATATAATGAGTTTTATCATTGTATTTTAGTGGATTAAATATTTAAAATATTTTTTCAGTTTTAATTTTTAGCATGATAAATATCAATAGATCTAGCCTATATAAACAAAAATTCATTGGGGTTCTCAGTAACTCTGAAGAATGTAAAGGGATCCTAAGAGCTCACAGTTTGAAAACCACTGCTATAGATAATCTTGGATCGAGGATATGGACTTGGCAAAACAACCATAGTAGGCTAGCTACACAGGCATAGAGTCTATAGTAGTGATGGGCATCCTCAAGTACACAGGCCTCATACAACTCATTTCTAATAAGTCTTTTGCTCAGAATAAAATTTCAGAATAAAAGCTGCTGCCAGACAAGTTCCCAGGTGCATCAGAGAGCCCCTCGGAATACCCTGATGGAACGTCCCTTAACCCACCCCCATGTGCCAGGGCACTGCTGCCCTTTGCCCCTGCACTGATACCCACCCCAGAAACTAGAGAAAGTAATAGAACACCTGTTTCACCAATAGAGGAGAAAAGCATATAGGTTTTTAGTTGAAGGGAAATACTAAGAGACTTTTTACTGCTGTAAATTATCTTTTTGAAACTGTGCTGCTACCAGTCTGAGCAGGCTCATTTATAGGAGATGTTACATAGCCTCATGAAATAGTTACTATTCACGGGGGGCTTGGGAGAAAGATATAAAGAAGGAAAGGAGGCAGGCAGGAAGGAAGAAAGATATCCCAGCAAAACATGGATAAGAATGAGGGGACCCATCTTCAGCCTGCACAGGCATTGCCTTCACAGGATGCTGAGGGCCGTCTCCTTCTTCCCCAGAAGAAAAGCCTTTCCTGAGAGGAAAAATGCCACAAATTCAAGTTTTTTTTGTTGTTGCTTTTGTTTTTGTTTTTGTCAGGACCCAACACTCAGAAAATGAGCCAAAAAGTCCATGTACTATTGGAAGCAAAGCCTCAAACGGTATCAAAGATCATAAAGGAGTAAACTAACAAATCCAGCAAACATAGTAGCAGATCTCTTAAGGCATGTGGAAGATACTGTGGCTAAAAATGAATGATTAAAGAAAAAAAAAAGCAGCTAAAAAAACTGAAAAATCAAAATTCCAAACAAGGTCCAGTAGAAACATAACTGCATCTAGATACTGGCTTTATAGAGAAATCAGTTTCAGCATCTGGTATCACCAGTGAGGAACCTGCCAAGGCCCTAATGAGAATATAAGGACAAAGGAGGAGCAAGGAACAAATATAAATGTTTAAAGCAGCTGAAAAAAAGGAAAATCACCAAGCCAGCAGCAATCCAATATCACTGCAGCACTAGGAGAAGCACACGTCCCAGGACCAAAATAAGTGTTATGATTACTAACTGGACATTAAGTTTCCAGACTGGATAGACACTGAGCTAGCTCTCTGAGGTTGGATTTCTTCTGATACAAACTGAATAAATACTTAACAACCCTTTCAAGTTATCATTGTTTTCCTTTTCTTAAATCTCAGGATTTGAAAGTATAAAATGTAAATATTTGTAATCCATTCTGTGGAGAAAACTGCAGAATTTCCAGAATCTCCTGCCTGGCCTTACCATTTACATATGAAAAGCTGTTTACTGCTGCATCCTCCCACAGTCTTTGGGGCAAGGGGTGGAAAGATAACCTCTCCTTCCCTCCATTCCTGGTACATAATTGGTCTGGTGTCTGGCAGTCACTGGGACCCATCAACTGAGTTCTTCCCAGAATGGGCGGGTGAGAAGTAAAGAGTGTGCTGTGGAAGCAGAATGAAAGCAGCAGCCAGAGAGATGGATGCTGCCTGGCCTAGCTAGCAAATTTGAGCAAGCTATGAGCAATGAAAAGCTTTTTCCCAACCTGTTCTTTCCCTTGACTTATTTTGGTTTCACCAGTTTTAAAGGAGATTTTTCCAGTGTCAGGAGCACACTTTCCCCCATAGCTACATAAATATTGCCATAAACACTCAAAACGCTTATATTTGAAAGCTCCTTTTTATTATGCATTGACTGCAACCATGTTGTATGTACATTTGATTAATTTATATGAAGTAGTTAAGATAAATACATTTCCAGTCAAAATTATGTTGCTCTCTGTCAATTTTGCACTACTCTTAATGATAATACCAAGTTTATTAGGAAACAAATTTAAAATTTTCATATTTTGAATAAAGGAAACAAATTAGTTGTCCTTTATATAAAACCAAAGTTTATATAATCATGTAGAATATAGTTTAATTTATAACTTTTTGTTTATGGTGTAGTCTATCATTTAAAAATATCCACAGTATTTTATACATCTGTTTTGAGTAGTATTATGGGGGGATGTGATGCTAATTGGAAGTATGTTTTTAAAAATAGTCAATAAGATTTTATATATAAAACAGCTACCCTGCACTCTGCTTCTCATAGGAGTCTGTTGTTAACAAACTTGCATTCAATGAAGTACAGAATACAGCATAAACAATACTTGAAAGTTGAAATAACTTACCAAGTAAGTTCCATAAAGCTTTTTTAATTTTGCATTGAAAAAGGTACATAAACATTTATTTGTAATAAGCAGACTTTTTAATGGAGCTTACTATTCCACATTAATAAATTCTGGCCCTCATAGGCCAGCATAAGGGCCAAGAAGATTCTAAGTCTGAGATGAAGTTCTGGCAAGGGTTCATGTTGAACATTTCAACAGTTATGAAAAGTGCATCATAAGGCTCAGAAACATAAAATTACAGGATCAATAAGAATCTTATTGGTCACTGTAAGGTTGAAGGCACTGGGGTGAGGGGTGAGCACGTCGGGCACTGATCACCTTC
Source organism: Manis javanica (assembly GCF_040802235.1). NCBI lineage: Eukaryota > Metazoa > Chordata > Mammalia > Pholidota > Manidae > Manis > Manis javanica. The sequence continues at coordinate 118,866,218 of NC_133160.1, read as the reverse complement.
CAAAGTCCCTGGCTGCTGCCCCCTCCCAACCTGAAAAATGTGCCTTGGGCTAGCCAATCCTCTTGCTGCTGTAAATCTAAGCTCTCCCTCCCCCTACCTTCTTTAAAAACTTGCTGCCCGCCCTGTTGGGCGTGACTTTCCCAGCCTCCATTTCTGTAGACTGAGAAGCCTCACCCGGGGAATTGCGTTCAAATAAACTACCTGGCCCTTTGTTGCCTCTCAGTCACCTGCTTATTTCAGCTAGAATTTATCTTACAGTCAGTAGTATCACTCTTCCCATTTCTAAAACTACCTCCACTTCAAAACCCAAATCCTTGAATCCCTTTTTTCCCCTCTAGATGAGTAGGTATCCAGTCTCTACTTGAATCCTTCTTAGCCCTTCTGGAAGAAGGCAGATTTATTGCTTTTGTTATTAATCTTTTTTTCTTAGCTCACAGTAGCAGTTATCAGAAAGATCACCTCAGTATAAAAATGCACATGTCATCATGACCAGAATTCAGTGATCTGACACTATCTTAAGGGAAGATGAATTAGTTCCTTTTTTATTCATATATGTGTCTTTTGAGCACCTCCCTGATGTGACTTATTTTTCTACTCCAATAAAGTCCTGCATTTTAAAAACAGCAATTCATCCTTTTATCTGATATTTCTGTCCATGATAAATAAAGACAAATGCAAGCTGGTCTCCTTTGGAACTTCCGACTGTTCTCCATTGGCTTCATCATGTGGCCTTCAGGCTCCTGATCAAAATAAGATCACCTGGGTGATTAAGTTGCCCTGTTCCCCTCCATCCTTTCAGAACCCTCGATTTAAACCTCCTTTCTAATTAATGCCTAATTATCATGTAAATGAGTTGTTTACTGAAGTAAGGAGGCTTGATTATTACACTTTATGTTAATTTCAGAAATTACTTCTAAGGGGATATGACACTGGTTTTCTAAGGAGTCTTTCGAAATTAACAATAACAAAATAAAGAGATTTTGCAAAACAGTTACAAATAACATCAATTTTTCTCTTAGCAAGGGAAGTCATTTAGGAGCAACCATTGTGGTTGAGTTCTGTGAATGAAATTCAAGTTTACTTCCTATAGAATTGATATGGTGAAGAATCCCTGCATATGTTCTGTAAATCTTAGACTATGGAAGCAATAGGATAACATAGGATTACCAATAAAAAGAGAAAATATGACTTTATTGGGACAAACCATTAAAATGTCATAGGCCAAATAGAATTGTGTGTTTAGTTATTTTTGATTTGGAATAACTTACTTAGGTATTTTTATTAACCTTATATTAGGTTTTTTTCTGGTAGGTTGATATGAAAAATGTGATGTATGTTCATATGTCTTTTGTTAGAAGTTTAATAAGGCTTGGGAAATCCAAGATCTTCTCAGACACATTAATAATTTTGCCCCTTTTGATCTATCTTCTATGTCTTTCTCACTGTATGTTCAATTTCTCTAGGTCTGAGAGGCTTAAAGGGCTTGATGAAATGTAGGACACATTTAGTGCTGCTTAGAAAATTTCTTGGAAAGCTGTGAGTGAAGGGAAGGGAAATAGGAACCAAATTCATCAGGCCATGATTCAGATTACATTTTTATGTAGGATCAAGCAAGACATATAAAATATTCTACAATTACAAATACCTTTGTGCAAGTACTGCTGGTGTCATTTCCCAGCATGAACATCTTATTAGTTGTAAGCTATAAGAACAAGCAAACAAAACAATACCAACAACCAAAAAAAATGTGATCTGTCAATATCTCTGGTCAAAATCACCTCCTTATCATGGACTTCTGTGATAGTAAGAGGTAGAATGATGAAGGATGGATGTCATTCTGCATCCTTGGACAAGGTTGTTAACCTCTTTGGTCTCAGCTTCTTCATCTGTAAAGTTAGGATAATAGTGGTGTGCTTCATAAGATATAAGGATTAACTGGGACAATACATATAAAGTTATTAGAATTGTGTCTCTCATGGCAAGAACTCAGTAAATGGTTAAGCTTTATTGCTTCATTTGTTATGATGATGATAAAGAATAATACAATATTTGATTATTATTATGGCCAAATGGGTTAAATATAAAGGTAGGTAATAACTAGAATTTAAGATGCTAAGACTTCTTTAAGAGACTTTGGTCTTTGAAATTTTTAAGAAACTGGGATTGTCTGTGATGGAAAAGAACTAAAAACTGCCACTTAGAAGCAAAATTGTGAAACTTTGGGACAACTACATCATATGGTTGTATATGATATATATTTATTACAGATCTTTGGTAGTGAGAAAACAGTCATCAGTAGACAGAGTAAAATTTCCACACAAACATGTATCGATACTACAGAATTAGTGTACCTGGTCTCTGTACTTCTAAAATGTGTTGTTTTACCTAGTTTTGCTGATGTGAAAATTTTTTCACTATGGTTACAAGAGTTGATCAAGACCTCAGTACAAACAAGAGGTTCTAAGCCAGTGCCTTGACTAAATTCTGACCAAATTTAGTTCACAACCACACCTCTTGCACAAAAGCTAAGACATGAAGGAGGATTCAGCATGTTCCAACCCAACCCTCAGAAGTATTGGTTCCAGGCTTTCCCAGTGCTGCTTGCTAACTTGCAGTGGTCAAGTACATACTTTGATAATTTCAGAGAGTCTAAACGACTAAAAACCAAGAGCTTTATGCTGCAGTTAGATAGCTGTGATGTTGAGTTTATGAAACAGGAAACAAATAGTAATAGTTCATTTTTCGTTGGAGCATTTTCTTTGCTTAAGCCTTCCTCAACTAACCATGAGATTTCTTATTCTCTCTTGTAGAATTTGCTTAAAATTAAAATTCATAAATATTCTCTTAGGACTATATCAGGCAAAACTAGGCAAAAGAACATAATTATTTCAAAGCAGTCATCTTATGCATTAATTTAGAATGCATGTCAAGTTTAAGAATAATAGGCAAACATGACCTAAGATAGTTGCTCCAAATTGCTTTTGTCCTAGATACCAGTCTTGGAGGCAATCCAGTTGTGGTAGGCAGTCACTCGTACATAGACACCTGGTTTATTGATTAAACCACATTCCACTCCCCAGCTCACTATTCCAACAAGGTACTAAATATTTCGAGAATTAGGATGAACTAGTGGTCCTCCAGAGTCACCCTAAATGAAACAAGGAATATTTGTCATTAGGAGGGTCCATTTCTAGATAATTTCTGAATACTCTACTGGTATGATGAGCCCAGAGGAAGTTTGTGTTGCATGCTTCATAGAGACCACAGGAAGGTGTGTGGTGTGAATCACTGCATCAGCCATAATCTCGGCTTTGGCTGGCTCCTTAGGGTTGACCTGTCTCGAAGGCATGAAGCGCTGAGTTAGAGGGTCTATTTCAATAAAAAGCTTTTAGAAGACATATATTATGGATACACTTGGAGTATAGGCCTTCATATATAAGAAAAATAGCCAGAACTCTAGCGATGAAGAGGCTAAAAAAGTAAGAGAAATGGGCTGGAAGTAACTGAAAATTTTCTGAGACTCATCCTCAATTGAAATAAGGTTAAGAGTATGGATTGTGATGCCAGACTACCTTGGTGTGTACGCTAGCTGTCTTCTCCCTTTCTATTGTGTCTGATTGTGTACAAATTATCTTCCTTTGCTTCAGTTTCCTCATCTACAAAATGACAATAATGATAGTACCTATTTCACAAGGTTGTGATGATGATTAAATTGATTGATATTTATAAAAGATTTCAGTCATGTTTTGCCCAGAGTAAGCCCAACATAAGTGTCTGATAAACACTTATAAACCCATGTTGCATGTAGGGACAACTTTTTAGTGCCCAAGCAGAGAGGGAGTTTGATAGGATTGCCAAAGTACAAATTAACTGAAGCACGGAATTGTCTCATTGATGATTTTCATAAAATAATATCAGCTGCATATATATTATGTGGTCAATGTGAATAATGTCCAGACTTACCTGACAGGCATCAACATTTCCTTCTATGCACCCAGCTCATAGCATTGTGTCTTGTATCATACCATTATATGATTCTCTAGCATTACACGTGTTTGTATCAATAATCTTCACAGGTGCTTTCTGAAGTAATACTGGGCATTCACCTAAAGGAAATAAACATTATCAGCAAAAGAGCTGCTCTGCAACAGAGCAGGATGAGGATGAAAAACTTATTTTGTCCTCTGTGTATGAAACCTATATTTGACTCTTGCCTAGTTTTAGAAGGAAAATGTCCACTCAGTTTCCTCACTCAAGCCAGTGAAGAAGAAATGTTCAAAGAATAGTTTGGTATCTTTCTGGTGCTGTCTTTCGGTGTCCTTCTCTCCCTTCTTACATCTTTGGAGCAGACCTTTCTCAGTTGGGTTCTCCAGGTTACGGAGCTTTTATAAACAACTGGTCACCTTGGAACATTCCAAACCAAGAAATTTGCAAAGCCATAACTCCAAATACAGCATTCCCTGAGAGATTGTCTGGGAACACCAGTGATAAATGATGCCTTTGACACTGTACCTAGATCACCAATGTTTTGGTTGCTTTCATACTTTACACATTATGGTAAATTTTCGCTGGACTTACCATCATGTGAAAGTGTTCCCCATCCTGTAACAACAATTCCTTCACCTGGTGGAAAAATCTGTGTGGCTTCAGGAAGACAAACTCAATGTACATCATTCTTAAATAAAACTTTTTCAGTGAGCAGTATAACTGCAATATCATCATGATATTCACCTTGGATGTAGCCTTCATGAATAATAATTTGTTCAACATAACGTTGCATATAAAGGGGAATTATTTTAGTGCCAAGCTGACAGTATAGTTTTTCAGATTTTTTTGTCCTAAAAAAATAAAAATTACTTGTTTTGTATTTATTTCCAAATAGTAGAAATATGGCTGGCATCTACTATGTTCTTTTGGGTACGTTAATATTACCTAGCTCTATAGTCCATTCACAGTGATACAATCTGCTTTTTTAATTCATTTAAAATATCTTAGTTTGAGTCCCTAAACCAGAAATTATAGAAGGTAATGGAGATATAGAAATAAAAATGAATAGCCCATGCCTTTAAGACATTTAAATCTAATGAAAGATGGGCATACACACAGGCAGTTATAATTACTTACATGGTTGTGTATATAATTAGTGGGATCACAAAACACATGGACATAAATCTGCATGTACTAAGAAACAGAACATTTCTTAGGGAAAGTAGCATTTTGAATGAGTCTATGATGCTGACTCATATTTGCTTAGAAGATGAGGAGAGGTGGATAGGCATGTGCAAAGGGGGAGAGAGGTATGAAACAGGATGATGTATTTTAGTAACAAATAGTTAAGAATGTCTGGAGTATAAACTGATGAGAGATCAGAATCTTGTGAGAAAAAAATCAAGTAATATCAAGAATAATATTGACTCTTTTCATTCTTTCTAGTAAGGCAAGAAAGTCTTAGATTGGCTGCCATATAATTAGTCTTCCTACACTTGAGAATGAAATGGAGTGCTACTGGTAATTAAACTGACATAGCAGGTATTAACTGAAACTGTCCCAAGGCCTGTGGCCTCCCGACCTTTGGGCAACATGATGAACTCATTTTTTAAAGCAATGAGCTGCAGTCACCAGGTACCTTTCACTGATCAAAGACGCCCCACAGCAGTGTTGACCCTCCTTGCTGAGGCTTGCCTGCTATGGCCATTCCCCTTCCAGAGCAGTGGAGCCCTGGGTGACTCTATCATATGTAGCTGACATCCTTGCTCGTCTCCCACAGCCTGTCAGAAAGAGTCAGTTTTGTTCAACTGATGGTAGGAGGATAATACTGATTTGACTGCAAAGCCAAAAGTGAGCTGACATATTCTTGTATGGTTTTATCTGACAGTATCTTGTACTAAGAGGAGTGGAATGTAATCCGAATAGCAATCACCATCAGGCCCGGGCTCACCTTCCTACCCAGCATAGTATTTCCAAGCACTTCACTTCAGCACTTAGAGAATACTAAAGCTCTGGGAGGCAGATAAAGTCACGGTTAAGCCTGTGGGCTCTGTAACCAGACTCTCTGGCTTACATTCTGGCCCCACCATTTATAACCTGAATGAATCTGGGGAAACTATTTCACTTCTTTATGCTTCAGTTTCCCCATCTCTAGAAGGGGATAACAAAAATACCTACCTCTAGGATTATTGTGAGGATCAAATGAGTTGTAAGTAAAGCAGTTAGAATATTGCCTGGTGAAGAGTAACCAATCTTGACTGTTTTGTTTTAGATTATCTCATACATTTAATTGAAAGTAGCTGAATTTACGGTTGTTGATAATCTTTTCAGCATTCACCTTACTGATTTCTGGAATAGCACAAAAAGCCCAAGGTAAATTTAATAGCCATCATTAGTCCACTGACCCTGAGGCAATAAAGTAAGAAGGTAGGTCCAGCAGAACAAGAGGATCCAGAAATAATTTGGAATCTGAGGATAAATTGTCAATTGAAAGGAGAGAACATTGGTTTATTCCAATTGTTCTTTTACTATATGTTAATGTATGATATGGAAGGAAATACCATCTTCATAATTCTTCATGAGAGAACTTCTTTTCTATTTAATTGGGATTGTGTTCTATATTATCTAAAATAGAAAATTGCCAGAATCTTTCCTTAGAAAAACAGGAAGGCCCTCAAGTGAATCTGATTCCTGTCAGTACACAAAAATAACTTTAAAAAGTGACCTATATTATAACAGATCACATGCTGCTTTTGAAAATTATAGGATTTCATGAAAAGAATACAAGACACACCATTACTTACAAGGACTGATCAAAGTCTTATTATTTACTTTAGAATGAGTGGTAACTTTCTTTCTCCCAGAACCCATTTTAAAATGTGGCATTATTATGATTTTATTATTATGTTTTTAATAATGAAGAGTATAAGTTATTGCTCTGAGTTATTCATTAAAAGAAAAATACTGAAGATTAGCTTTGTGCCTGGTGCTTGGGAGGCATGTTAGGGATAAAAAGATGAAAGTAACACCACTCCCAGCAAATACCTGCACTTACCCGTGAGCCTGAGAGAACTGGGGTCTGTAGTCCAGGGTCCCAAGTGGTTCCTCAGCACCTGATGCAAGATGCTTTCAGTTCTTCTTCTTATGTTTTCCTTCATTGATCTGGGGGCCTTGAATATCAGCCATATCTGTGCTCTCACACTGTTGCTACCACGACTGGAAACAAGATAAAGGTTTTATACGTTGCTAAAAATATAGCATTTCTTTCCTCATTCCTTGATCTTTCCTATCTCTATTTCTTCTCCTTTTATGTGTTTATACAATACCTTAAATCAATCATAGGATCATTCACCTGCCTACATATACTTGGTGAAAATATCCATTAGCTATATTATTCAGATTAGAGGACAAGTAATTCTACAAATCTGAGAAAAGGAAAGGCCTGAGGCACACGGTAGATCTATCACACAGGAACTGGGATCATTTGCTCTTGTATTCATCCATCATTTATTAAGCAACTGCTATAGACAAGTGGCTAGGCTAGGTGCTGTTAGGTGATGCAGGAGTGACTGAGAGCCAGTTCCTACCCTTGAGGAATTGTCAGATTTCTAGGAGAGAGGGCACATGTATACACATGACTACAATAAATGAGGCATAAGATCTCTATCTGATATGCAAATAGAGGCAGGATAAGTCACTTTTGACTCAAAGGATCAGAGAAATTTTCATGGAAGGAGTGACATACACACTGGGTCTTAAAGTATTTTCATCACTACTTTATCATCAAGCGGAAAATTTCATCCAGCAAAGAAGCGGAGGACTAGTGCTCCAGGAGGACTGGATAGCAATGATTAATTAGGCATTTACTGGCCATCTGCTGTATTCCAGGTACTTCACTGTCACATTTATTATTGTACTTCGTCCCCACCATAACCCTGCAGCATCTTCATTATACAGACAAGGAAAAACTGAGGCTCTGGAGATTACCCAATGTGCTCAAGATTGCAGCTGTCTAACTAGGATCCAGATTCCGTGCAGCTAGTTCCATAGCCCAGGCTCTTCACACCACACAGCCTGTCTCCCAGGACTCTCCCAGCCTGTGGCAACAGGGTATAGAAGACTAGGCTTGAACAGATGTGGGGTCTGGGGAAGATTTGTTTGGAATTTGGAGAGGGTGGCCAGTGACCATGTAGGAATTGTCACACAGCCTTGTGGCTTGTGTCTGCAGTGCCTCATTATGCTTTGCATCTCCCTAAGAGATGGCCAAGCTTTTTGGCAGATGAATCAGTAATCATTCCTAGGAAACATGTTTGACCACCATAGCAGGGTGTGCTAAAATGAAAACCTCTGTCCTGTAGCCCCTCCATCACTTGCTAGGGGTCAGTACTCCCTGAAGATACCAAGGCTCCATGCATAGGAAAACAGCAGATTTCTGGTGGCTGTAGTCATCTCCAGTAGATACTTGGGCCCTTCAGTTTTAGCTTCCCATTTCTTTCCAATACTAAAACTGACCCTCAACGTTAATTCTAGTTGAGACATTGATCCAGTCTGCAATTCCAGAAGTCCCAGGAGTTACAGGAGCAGGGGAAGAAGGGCAGACATAGTCTGTTGGCTTTGATGAAGGTAAAAACAGTACTTGCCTTCATAAGAAACGTGTTTATTTGCAAATATTTCTGTACACATTATCTTCTTTGTTTCTGAGTACAGTTTTATAAGGAAAGCAGTGAAGGTATTATCAATATTTCAGATAGGACAGAAGACTCAAAGTGATACAGCCACTCACCCAGGCTCTGGGATACTGAGTAGCAAAGGCTGTGCTGAGGCTGTCTAACCCCTATCCTTTGATGCCCTTCACTATATCATGCTACCCCACACCCAAACGCAGACAACAAAACGTAGCTATTTTACTTTTTGTTATAGAGACTAGAGGATTCCTTTGATATCAAAGCCTGGCACAGCTATGCTCTTTTCCACCCTATAATAATTCTAGGGCAGTTCTTCAAGGTTTTTAGCTTATTTGCAAGTATAATGACATGAAAAAACAGGGTCTTTATGCTACCACTAAAAAAAATGTCAGACTACAGAACATTGGTCTAAGGAACTATCTAATGTCTGCTGGACATAAAACCTTAAGAAACCAGAGAGCTGTGTCATCTATAATTTAATGAATAATACATTACCAGTACATCTAGTTAACTAAATATCCCAATCTTTACTTTGGTCTGATACTGAACAAATAGTCTGACAGTTAGCTTAAGAGAATGCTCTTTATTAGTAACTTATTGACTAATGAATGTAGTATTTCAATAGACCCTTTTTATAGGGATCATGAAATATATACATATATATGGGTTGAGCTCTAACTGTTATTAGTTACTAACACCAGTGTGATGACTTGAGAATTGATATATTGTCTGTAAATACTAGATTTTTGAAAGGCATCAGCCATCTCTTAAAGAGAACATAGAGTCAAATATCAAATTCCAATAATATACTTATATTTCAGAGAACTAACAATGAAATAAGTATAGGAAAATGCTAATTTACCTTAGTCTCAAAAATTTTGCTAAGGTATTTATTTTCTGGTGATGTCTCCCTTTCATAATTTCTATTATATGGTATATCCAACACTTGAAAGCTACCTTGGTAATAGTAGGTCATGTTTTCTATGGGATAAGGAAATGTTCCAAGAATTATTTAAGTGAAATGGATTTCAAATCCAGATATAGATTACATAGTATTACCAACTAATAAATATCATGCTCATTTAGATACTGATAAACCCTGTGAAAACATTTTTGACACAGTTGATTAGATAATCTTGGCATTGTGGAAAGTGTTTATAAGACCATTACTAGAGCAGATACATATCAGCAAAAGATCAGGTAGAAGAGTAACATCTTAATTGAGACAGATGGGACTATATACTATAAATGAGGTTTCTGTCTAGACTAATCAGTTGTCAGACTATGAATAAAAAAGGTACCATGTATTAAATATCTACTATATGAAGATACTTTATAAAAACTATATGAAGTATATACAGTTTTTAGTAGAAATGTGGTCTCAGAGATATTCAGTAACTTACCTAATATCATATAGCTACTTAAGAGCACAGGATCAAACATCATCTGTCTGATTCCAATGCCCATATCTAATCCATTAATCTCCTTCCTGAATTTTCACAGATTCTAAGCTATTTGATATATATCTTATCTCTAGCATGTAATATATATTAAGCATATAGTAATACCCTGAATACTGTGTAATTAGCATATTATGTATGCCTAGCATATATAGTAAGTACCAGACAAATGTTATCATTCTTTTGCAATATGATCATTGCTTTTTTTTACCCTTTTTATTGAAATATTGTTGAATGAGCAATATGAGAAGCAAAGGAGATTCAACAAATGAATAATTGACATTCCTGAAAGAAGAACTGGACAAATTAATTTGAATCCATTGCTTAAAAGGACTCATAGTGTTCTAAGAAAAATTGATACAGGATGAACAAAATACTAAGACAGACTATACTTGGTGAATTCAAAGGATAAAAAGTAGCACAGCAGGGCAAGATTTTTGCCATTTTAAACCAAAGAAACCTAAAGGCACCAGGCACTTCAGGAAGTATGGGTGGAAGTGTGATCAAAATTAAGAAGATCTGTTGAAACAGCTAGATTCCGTGTCCCTCCTAACTGCAAAGTAAAACCTGGGGTGGTTGCACATACTTACATTTATATGCTGAGGTTTTTTTCCCCAACTTGTCTATGAAAAGCTAGCAGCCTAGAATATATTCACACAAAACATGGGAACTTTTTCCCCATCTGGGAATTCTGACCAGTGTAAGAGAAAAGACCTAAATATACTGGTAATGTGGGTTCTCTCAGTAAAACCTAGGTAGAACAGCCTACGGTCAAAGCCAGTGTCAGCAGATAGCCCTTTCACAGAGAGCTTCCAGTCAGCTCTTTAGTCCCTGATCTTAAATGTCAGCAGATAGGAAAAGATCAACATTTATTTGGGAAAAGTATCTAACATGAAATACTGCTAGACTAAGCAAATAAAATCTTGGAAGAAAGAGACTAAAAATTAAACTCTTATATGCAGAGAGATTTTGTAAGAAGTAAGATCAAAAGAGATCTTAGCAATTAAATATATAATAGCAGAAATAAAGAATTCAAAAAAGCGACTGGAAAATGAACTTTAGAAAATGACAAAGAAAGTGATTTTTAAAAGACTGATGGATGGAAAATAGAAAGGAAAAGACAGGAAAATTAAAGGCCACATGTAGTTTGCCTATTATCCAAATTACAGGAGTGCCAGAAAGAGAGTAAAGAAAACAGGAAATCATCAAGAAATAATCTTGCAACATTTTCAGGAACTGAGGTATTTGAGTTCCAGCACTGAAAGGATCCACTAAATGTCAGCGCAGTGGATCAAAATAAGATCTACACTGTCACATTACCATGACATTTCAAAATACTGAGAAAAAAAAGTCCAATAAGATATTAGAAGGTGGGCACTGGGAGAAGAAGAGGTTCCACTCAAAACTCTAGAATCAAAATGGCATCAGACTTCTTGACAGAAATTTTGAAAGCACTAAGACAATAGAATATTAGCTTAAAAATAAAAAATTCAAAGGGAAATTCTTTTCTAACCTACAATTCTATAATATTAATTAAGGTTAACAGTAAAATTAAGATATTTTCAGACATGTGAATTGTAACAAAATGTATACTTCCCAGAAAGCTGGAGTATGCACGCCACCACAACCAAGTGAATGAAAGAAAAAAGAAAAAAGAAATATGGAACCCAGGAGTGTGGATATTAAACCCAACAGACAGTTGAAGGCAATCCCCAGGACGCTGCTGGTGGGAAGTCCCACGACAACAGCCATGTAGATAGGGCATGAATGATTATGGAATCCTCACTTTCTATAATAGAAAGTGAAGAGATAATAACAACAACTCAAGAAACAAACAAAGAAAAAACCCCATCTAAGATACAGTAATTTAGGAATCAATTTAAAGAGTTGAAAATGCTTATCTCTGAGAAATGGGAAATAGGGGTAGTGGAGGAGAAGGTATATTTTTTCATAAAAAGCTCTGACAATTTGACTCTTTAACCTGTGAGTATATACAGCTTTGGAGGAAAAAAAAGCACTCAACCATGGCAAAGTCATGGAGAAAGGACTGATAGTAAGCATATGCTTTATTTAAATACATAAATATATATTTGAAACTAAACAACTGCAATAACTACGATTGCAAGTCAAAGTGATTTAAACATTGAGAAAATGTTAAAAACATTGACAGTGTAAAAAGGAAATATTGCTAACAAATTACTAGGAAGTGTGGAAGAAAAATGTGAAGTATAAATATTCTGATTTTCTTGTCTTTCATAGCAGGATATAAATAAGCTAATGTCTTAAGTTAAAACAGATGGTTTTTAAAATTAACTCCAACTTTTCTCATGTTTTTGAGTCTTTTTAAATCTATATTAAAGGGATTTTTTATATTATAATCTTTGTTATAAAGAAAAAATCAGTCAAAATTCAATATTCTTTGGTTTCTCACTTCACATGAAATAAATGTGATATTTTAATTATAAAATAACATATATAATATCATTTTAGTAGATTACTTTTTCTACCCATTAGTCACCTATCTATGCATTGACATCTCTATATGGTATACATTCTTTTACCTGTGGGTACTCAAAAAGATGCCTGCCATACAGTGTTTGGCAAATGTTAACAATGCCTTTTTCTGGGATCTTGGATCATTGATGGCTCTTTTAAAGGGAGATAATTTGCTGTTTGCAATTATCTCTTTGTCTTTTGTAGAAATAGAAGTGTTTACACCTGGAATAAATAAAAATGTATACTTTACCAATCTACTTCCAGAAAATTAACCAGGAGACCGATAGTTAGTCCCGGGATTGCCAACACTCCGAGTACACTGAGGGCAATCACCCACAGTGGCAAAGGTGTCCAGAATGCTGTGACTGGTCTGCAAGTAAAAGATATGAACATGAAGGCACTTTGCGGAAATCACAGTCATTCCAAATCTTTGTTTCTTTCCTCTTGCTCACCCTAGAAGTTCCACAGTTTAGGCACAGTAGTAGCAAAATATTGGAAGGAAGAAAGGGAGGAAGAGAGATCGGAAGGAAGAAAAGAAAAAAGAGAGAGAGAGAAAGGACACAGGGGGAAAGAAAGCAAGCCAGCCCATGAGTTTATCTTAAAAGCTTATACTAAAACCTCTCTGCATCTGTGCTGTGAAATTATTTTTCAAGATTATGATGGTTGGTGCCAAATGATCTATACTTAGCCCCTAGTTCCCTGCTAGAATTAATGGGTAGTGACGCAGTTAGTATCAGTAAGTGAAGACCCTGCCAGGTTGTGGAGGAAGAAAGGAGGGGAATGGAAATATCTTAGAAGTTCTTTATGCCTAAACCTATAATAATTGTTTAAAAGTATGATCATAATCCTATTTCATTTATTATGTCCTTATAAGAACACACACAAATAATGAAGTGCCACATTGAGTCAAAGCAGTGTCCATCTCTCTTCCTAGCTTGTTTAGGGCTGTGGTTCAAAGAGATCTTTTGTGTATGTTGTTATCAACCTACAATAAGGTATTTTCCCTGTTTCATTTAGATAACACATATGTGTTGAGAGCTAAGCTTAGGTTGAAATATGGATTTGTGGTAAGTTCCCAAACAAAGAGGCATAGGGAGAGAGTCTAGAAAGAGGGAATAACATAAAGAACTCACAAGTGACCAGCAATTCAATTTTCCAGCAGCAAAATGTGAGGCATGGATTGGCCAAAGATGAAACTGAACAGTGTCATGGTTAATTTCATGTGTCAACTTTGGCTAGACTATTGTGCTAAGTGTGGTCAAACACTAATCTGCATTTTGCTATGAAGGTATTCTGAACCTATGAAAAACATTTATAATCAGTTGATTTTAAGTAAATATTACACTCAATAATGTGGGTGGGTCTCATTCAATCAGTTGAAGGCCTTAAGAGCTAAAACTGAGGTTTCCAGGAGAAGAAATTCTGTCATAGGACTTTAACATAGAAATCCTGCCTGAGTTCCAGCCTAACAGCTTGTCCTGTGGATTTCAGACTTGCCAGCCTCACAATTGTTTGAAGCAATTCTTAAAATAAAATCAATCTCTAGATAGATAGACAGAAAGAAAGTTATATAGGTGGATGATAAAGATGGATATAGGTATGTAGGTAGATGATAGATAGTTTCAATTGGTTATATATCTGGAGAAAGAGACAGAGAGATCATGTCAGTTCTGTTTCTCTGGAAAATCCTGACTGATAGAAAGGCAACCCAAGAAGGACCTTTCATGCACACAAAGTTGTTGATATTTGTCTTATGTATTGGAGCCCATCTAAGTGTGATTGGAGGATGTTTAGATCATAATTACCCAGTAACACTTACTGAATATGCAGAATATGGTATCCTACCTCAGATTGAGGAGTTCAGATTGCTGGAAAGGCCTGAGACTTTGCAGTTTGACGCAGATTCCCACTAGACTGTGTACTATCTTCATAGCAAAAATATGGAAAAGATTTAACATAGCCAGGACTAGACTATCATCATGTTTTTCAGATCAGAGGTAGTATCAGGGACAATGTGTATGATGTATTGGGTCTCAGATAAAAATAAACTGAGCTGAAGCTTTCAGGAGGACACATTTAAAAAAAAAAATCCATCCTCTGCTGATCTTTTTTTCACTCTTTTTGAAAGGTATTTCATAGTTCTCCTATTTTGCCTTGAACTTCCAGCACCATCTGCCCCATTCTCAATCTTAGTTGCAACCTTACTTCCTAGTTCACTGAGAAAATAGAAAGCATCAGAAGAGAATATTTACAGCTCCATCAATCACATTTGTAAACTTCTCTTCATCTGTACCCCACGCTCTACTTTTTCCTCATGTTTCTATAAATTGTGCCCTTAACCCAATCCTTCCACCTTCTCATCTCACTCTACAACCTATGTTTCTAACCTATGTTCCAGCCATTTTAAACTACTCAGAGTTCCATGGACAACCAGACTTTTTAATGCTTCCAGGTCCTTGTACATTCTGTTCCTTCTGCCTAAATGTCCACTTCAAGTCTACCCGGTGAACTTCCTCTCAAACTTTATCACTCAACTCTGCCATCCATCTCCTCTTCACTGAATTCTTCCATGAACCATTCTATTTAGATCTACATTGAGAGTATTTTCTTTTTTATCTTCACATGACAGTCTTTTCTCCTCTACTTGTCGTCTGGAGTCATGTCATTGTTTATTCTTTTTGTTGTTTTATACCGAGGGCATAGCATGGTGTCTAACATATCAGAGATAATATTTATTAAAGCAGTGAATGAATGGAGCCAAAGGATATCAAGGACAACTAGATCATGAAGGATAGATCAGAGGGTACAGATCATGGAAAGCCCTCAGTGCTATCAAAGGAGTTCTGACTATCCTGTGGCAATGGCTGATATGGGGCACAAAGTGTTTAAAAGATGAATCTGCAAGCAATCTGTATGAGAATGGTTTAAAGGAGGGAGAAGAATGAAAAGGGAAGAGACCAGTGAGGAAAGGGACTACTGGAATTCACAGGAATGCAATAATGGGATCCTGGATGGTGGTAGTAAGAAAAGAAAGTGATAAATTTGAGCAAGTTTACAGTAGAACTGGCTAATTAGTGAACTATACCAGTAAAGGAAGGGGCTGTGTTAAAAAGGATATAAGACTGTCTCAAGAAGTAGAGAAGAGTAATATGAAGTCTAGAAGAGAGAACTTGGGAAGAAAAATGGTAAATATTTTACATCTTGTGTTTGAGAGACATTTAAACTACTCATACATAATTGGAGATATCAGACTGGTAGTTAAGTTAAGCCATAGTTGTGGATGTAAACTTAGGAGTCATCCCAAAACAGGGAAGAAACAGAGCTATGAAACTGGATTGGCATGTTAGTGCTTGTTATATAAAATACTGTACAAAATTGGTATTTCTCTTTCCAAGGCAAACATTTATTTTCATTCCAACTACAACTAATTTATCCCAATTTTTCAAACCATTCTGAATTTTATAGTCTCATTTAAAATCTCTCAAAAGACTTTAAGTTATCAACATGTTTCTTAACTGTCAAATTCAAAATATTTTTCACCTTTCAATGATGCATAAGCACTTACCTTATCTCATAAGCATTTAGCTCCACCAAAATTACTTTGCTCACTCTTTAGTTCTCTCATTTTCACTCTATACTCTTTCTTTACTTTTCAGTCTCCAATGAACTCTTACTAATACTTTTTCCCCCTAGTAATCTCTTAATTGGGGTATATGCGTACGTTTCTTGTTTTGACTAGTTTTATTTTTAAAGCTTTACCTTGGAGCAGGACTGCATATAGATTTAAGAACTTAGATTCTTATAAGAACAGAAATAAATCTAAATCTATTAAAATTTGATCAAATAAGATTTCTTAAACTTCATTCATATACTATAGATTGAAGGTAGCAGACTGAAATAATTTCCTGATTTCTAGTTGTCCTTTGCTGAAAATACTGTAGAATTTTATATTTATATTCCTTATCCTTTTTATCCATTTTGATTATTGCTGTCACCAGCTCAGATGCCTCTCTGGGGTGTAGCTACCTACCCTTAACTCATAACTTAAATACCTTAGAAACCATAACAGAGATTAAAGAGCTGCTTAAAAATGATAGACTTTCCAGGTAGAAAATTACTTAGTTATTTAACCAATATTTCTGGTAGTCCATACTACAGATTCTCCTGAAAAAAAAATTACGTAAGTGTAATTACTGGAAGAGGATACAGAATATCAATTATATCCTAGTCATGAAGTCTTAATGCTACCATGGCAAGGATCTAAAACACAACTTTCTTTTGAGGTTTTTCCCATTCCATCCTATAAGACTAACTCTCAGAAAAAGACTGAAATTGATAAAATGTGGCTTTGAAGTCTTTATTTTTACTTCTAGTGTTCTTTTCTTCCTCTTGGTGGTTCACCACGCAGGCACCCACAGGCAACCACAGGACTGACTGAAGTCTCCTCAGGTGCACTTGCAGATTCATCCCTGTGTCCAGATCCTTCCAGCATCCTCTCGGCAGTCAGGTTAATGCCCCCCTCTGAGAAGCTAACCACTGAGTTGGAGCTTGAACCTTTTCTAGGAACCTAAGAGTGCTTAGAAACAACGGCTTAACCCTTTGAAATCTTTAGGGTTAGGACTCTACACAAGTGTCAAAATGTTGAAGGACATGGAGGAGGTGCCCTATAAATTAAAAAAAAATATCATCCACCCAGCGTAAAGGTGATGACTATTTCATTGGCAAAATAAAACAAAACAAAACAATCATGCTATTTCTTCTTCACTTTTAAATGTGTATGATCACTATTTATTATAGGTCAGAGATGTGGCTAATAAGAAAACATCAAGGTTCTTATTAATATAGAAACTTAAACAAAGAAATCACACGGTAAATTCTTTAGTTTAAGAAAAAGATGTTTTTGGTATATTCTATCATAGTGAGTATGCTTTTTCTAAATACATTTTTACATGGATACTGATATTGTGAAAAAAATATAAATATATATGTCTATTAAAGGGCTCAACTGTTGTCTCAAGATGTACATTTTTACAGAAATATTTGTGTAAGATGTGCATTTATATTTCAGTTTTCTGAACATTAAAATATTTGTAATTGGATTCACTTAACTTGCTATATTGCATATATTTTGATGAAAACACCTTGTGAGTTAAAAACATATTTTTAAAATGGCATTAATGATCACTGTTCACTGCATAATAATTACCCTAATAGATAATTTAAAAATAAACAGCACATTTCTATACATAATTCTATTCTAGTTCATGAACATTTTACAGATAAAAATACATGGTTCTAAATGTAATTCTACGGAGGACATCTATGAAGCAATAGTATTGTGAGATTCAAGACAATATTCATGAAAGAAATTTAGAAAACAAGATATTAAATAAATAAAAGGGACTCATAATCATCACCACTAATAACAATGTAACAATTGATTTATAAGATAAGACAATTTTCTGCTTCCTCCTTTCCCTTTACAACAGTCACACATTCATATTATTTTTCATTCACAGCATGTTAAGCTGCATGTCACCCTTCTGAAGCACTCCCCAAATCACTACATAAAACTAGAAATTCTAGACACAAATGTATGTATGTGATAGGGTTGTCTCCAAGCAGGAATTCCAAAATGCTATGAAAAAATTACAAATTTTCCTTAAATCCAATTATTTTACTGCAACCCTTGGGTAGGAGTTAGACTGGGGAAAGAGTGTTAATTCTGCCAGAGTTTTAGGCAAGCAAAGCTCCACTTACCTATACATAATGTGTTGATATAATGGCTGTTGGTGTCAATAAGACAAAGGCAACTTCTGTGCTTCTTTTGTCCTGATCAGTGGTTCTCAGGTAAATGCACTAACCAGAGTGATACTTGTGATTTTAAGGGCTGGTTGCAATAGCAGGAAACAATTTAAAGGACGCTGGTTTAACAAGTGTTGATGACAGCTCTCAGTGTGGTTTAAAGGAAGAAATGACAATTTTCCTTGAGTTAGAAACTTGGAAAAGATAGTAGACACAACTTGGGTTGGTCACCTGAGAAGTTCACCTAGAAATACCACCACAGATTGGTGAATCAAGGGTTCTAACTCAGATTCCATCCATTCCTTTCATGACAGAGAGCTCCTCCTTAATGAAACCAACTATATTCACTGGACTTAATATACATTGTTTTTGATTCAACAATTCTGCTACAGCATTACTCATTTGAAACATGCTTAACCTAAAATTCACTGGCACTCTACACAGACTTTTATAGGAATGGATTTATAGATAGAAGTAGGTTTTGATATAAGAAATATCAGTTCTGTTTTCATATTTACAGGAAATGAGACTAACTAATTTGGTCCAGAGTTGTTTTACTAAGTTAATATGAATTGTTTTGGGGAACACACCAAATTCTTATGAAAACAAAAAACAGGAGACCATTTAGCTATTTTGGATATAGATATCTAGATTCTTGGCATTGTCTTTCATATCTTTATCTACTCAATTCATTCAGTTGTTTAATAAATATTCATCATGTACTTCCTAAGGCTATACTTTATTCTTAGTAGTGGAAATACAATAGTGGATAAAGTAAAGTTCCTACCTTCATGGAGCCTACACTTAATGGTAAAGACAGACAAATGCCAAAGAAAATAGTATATACATCATTTAAAGTGAGATACTTATACATGCTATACAGAAAATAAAACAGAGTATTTGAGTAGAAAGTGGTGTATGAGGAGTGGGTAATGGCTATATTTAGGGTGGTCAGAAAAGGTCTTTTTGAGGAGGTGGCTTTTGGACAGAGATCTGAAAGGTGCTATTAATTAGTATGACTAATCTTCCTAAAACACATATCATAACATTTCTCTATTTAAAAATCAGTGAAACTCTCAACTGCTTTCAGAATAAAAAATAAACATCTCTGGTTGATATTCAAGGCTCTTTAGAATGCCATCTCTTTTTATCTGTTTTATTCCATAATAGTTTGGTGTAACAGAAAAGGCATGACTTACATCCCAATGCAGGCCCACTAAGTAACTAGTTCCTTGATACAATTCTCTCGGAGATTCAGCTTTCTCATAGTCTAGTAGGATCATATTTGTAAGGTTCTATCAACTGATATCATATATACCACATGCTTGACACAACGCTCAGGACATTATACTATGTTAACAATTACCTTACTTAAAGCCTGACTTTGCTTGAGCTGTTTCTCACATTTCCATTCCTTGAATGGCAAGTGCTTTCCTACCTCTAAGCTATTTTTCATGCTGTTTAATGCTCCCAGAATTGCCATTTCTACTCATCCAGTGTTTAGTCATGCTTCATAGTCCAACCTAATTGCCACTTCCTCATGGAGGCTTCACTATTAAAGCATTATCCTCTTTGATTTCTTTTTTCTGAACTCTTATATTTACTGTCATCAATACTCCTTTTAGATTTATATATCTGTGATGTTATATTGATTTCTATTTAAATCTGTCCTGCAGATGATCTTAGCACCTCAGTGAAATTGTAAGCAGCTTGAACTTGAAGGCAAGGACTATATATTAATTTTTGTTTTTTATAATGATTATTAGAGTGCTTCTGATACAGTAGATGTTCAGTAAATAAATTATATTTGAAATTAGTGATTTACATCCAAACTATGTGTAGACCTCCTAAAAGTTGATAAAATATTTTAAAAACTCAATATTAAATGTACATAGAATTTTAACAGAGTATTCACAGAAGAAATACAAAAGGACAATTAACATATACAAAGACTGCCTCCTCCACATGGCCTCTCCAACAGCAAGCTTGTGCATTATCAGGTGGTAGCAGAATTCCAGAAGAGTCTGCATGCAAGTTCAAGGCCTGGGTTTAGAAATAACACTGTCATTTCTGCCACCTTTTATTGATAAAGCAGATCATGAGGCAAACCCAGTTCAAAGGGTGGAGAACTAGCCTCCACCTCTTAATAGGAGAAGTTGCCAAGATATGTAGCCATTTTTAATATACTACAGTAAGGATCTTTATTATATGTGTGTGTGTGTGTGTGTAAAATCAATTTAAGGTCATAGATGAGGAAATATATTTTTCAAAGCTATTTTAGATTAAAAAATCTTATTGTATAAGAAAGTATGACTATTTTGTGTAAACTTCGTATTTACTTGACTTTAAAATTAAATATTTCTGTGGCTTATAGCTGAAGTTCCTTTTACCTTTCAGAATCAAATTCTCTGATTCTCTTCTAGATTCAGTGTTTCTGTTATTATACCTGTACTATTTCTTTAACTTAATTAGCTAATATTACCATCATGAAGGAAACTGCTTAATTGTGGATGAGGGATCTCTGTGCATTATCTAGTGTTACTCCTTCCTTCTCAATGGATTACAATTTATCCACTAAGTAAACCTAAAACATTGGGGATTACACTGGAATTATCAATGTCTGTTTTCTGATTCTACATGGACTATTTCCCTTCAGTTTGAAAAATGAGGCAAATGTGAGGTTCTAATATACTTTTTATATCTGGAAGATTTCCAATCCTAAATCTGTGAGTACCTCTTTCAGTAACATTTGTTGAGCTTCTCCTTTGTTTCCTGTTTACAGGAAGGAGAGGAAAGAAGAAGGGAAAGGTTTGTAGGAAGGGGGAAGAAGGAAATTAGTAAACATTCATTGAGAATTTACTCTCTTCTTTAAGTCCTTTATATTTATTAACCCATGAAAGACAAACACAAAAATCCTTTTCATAAGACACTATTAGTGTCTTCATTTTACAGATATAGAAACTGAAGTTTAAAAAGTTCAGGTAATATACCCAAGTTTCTCATGTGGAAGAATGATTGGGGTGGAATTGAAACAGCAGTCCGGTCCTCTGGACCCAACCACTGTGTATATTAAAGTAACTGGAAGGAAAAGAGAGATCCTGACTTCAGAACTCCACATATTACTTGAGAAGCCATTGTGCTAAGCACCAAGTATATTACAATATAAAAGACCAAGAAAGTTAGTTTTCTTGAAATGGGTGTTCTTTTTAATGGCTGTTTTTCCATTGCCAGCATATCACTCGGCTACGCAAACTTAGCTTTACCAATAGAGGTGTTCCTTCATCACTATTTACTATGTATAAATATATACATATATATATATATATGGCATCATTTTGGGCAACAGTACTATTAAGATTTTAGAAAACTAAGAAAAATATTCCTTTCAAATGAAACTTAAGTGTCCTACCCAAGTTATAAAACATTTACCTTTTACTATATGTATATATTTTGTATGATGGTTGGGGGGGCAGTGGCTTAGAGAATGAAAACAAAATCAAAACTCTAAAATAAATCTGCTAAAATTAATCTAGAATCACAGGTTCTAAGCCCTTAGATGAGATTATATAACAAGGTAATACAAGGTAATGTGAAGGGAAACAGATAATATTTACTTTTTTAAATGGTAAACAATCAAAGTAGAAAGGGGGATGATGAGAGAGGATAGGTCTGTGGCAAATAAGACTGAACAAATAACCCAAAGACCAAAGTTTCTAAGATAAATCTGCTAAAAATTAATCCAGAATCATAGGTCATAGAAAATAAGTGTAGTTGCAGTACCTCAGAAAGTGCATGCACAGTAATGTGAAGGATAATAGGGCATCAAATGGCCACATGGCAAATAATCAAAATAGAGTGCTGGACGGTGAGTGGAGTGGGAGGGTGGGTTGATGGCTCTGTGACATATAAGACTTAAAAATAAGGAGCATTTTATGTAAATAAGGGGACAGAGATGCAAGAGATTGATGCAGGTAGACCTTTAAAGTCAAATCATCTTGCAGCCTGACTTTCCAGAATTTTTACACCACCCCTTGGACGGGCACCCATGACAGCATTACTGATTTATTCTAGAGATTGAAACTGACAAAGGAGATGCCTTAGTCAAATTACAAATACAAAGAAGGGTGAATTTTCAGCTTTTTGTAGGTGAACCTCCTTTAACACCTATTTCCATGCTTAGTAATATTTTTCTTCAGTTTTTCCAATATTCATAATTTTTCTGGAGACCAGAGACACAAATGTAGATATGGGAAACACTTGCTGGACTGAATCATGGTACAGTTCCTGAGACTCTCATTCTTCCAGGCAGTAATCAACAGCTTTCCCTTCACATTAAATGCAGTAATCAATACATGTCAGAATGTTTCAAGGTACTTAGAGCAGAAAAAATAAATGACATGGAGATGGAGGTGAAAGAAATCATTTCATGTAGTGCATCTCATTCATTATGCCCACTCCTGATCAGCAATCACTCAGGACTTTGGTGCTGCAGTGACCTTTTGTAAAGTATAGAAGGGAGAGTGAATCTGTAAGCCATGGAGGGATAAGCTTGTTGATTCCTGATGACATCTGCTTCTTTGGGGAGGACCCTGGAGTCAATGGGGTTTCTCTACTTGCCTTTCCTATGTTCCTAAACGATATTTAACTTCCCATGTGTAACCTGTCTATTCTCCAGTGGCTGGCTGCATGGTACTGGAGACTAGATCGAGGCAAGTGTGAACAATACTGATTATTCATGCTGCAGGTCTGTATTTAGTGTGGAAAACTATTATGATCTTTAGAAAAAGACCATAAACAACCTTGGGGTGTTTCTTTATTTTCGATGAGCAGCAAAGTGGATTCTGAACTGGGCTTATGCTACATGAAATCCTGTTACCTGGGTTTTCCCCAGAGGGTCAGAATATCAGTTAGCAATGAAAATAAAACATATTTGAAATGCCATAGGATTATATAAAATGTCATAAATATCTTAAAAGAGATATAAACTTAATGCTATGTAGATAGAAAAGGAGCAGATGGACTTCAGAATGTAATATTCATCACATACTTAAAAATTATACAGAAATACTGGCCTGAAATATAATGTATCAGTTACCTTGAATTTATAACACATGGAAAGAGGAATGAATCTTTAATGAATATTTGAACCTTCCAAGAATGCAGAGGTAGGAATAACTTAGCTCTGTTAGAACCTCACTAACACGGTTGTTTTTTTGCTTTTTTGTTTAAATGTTGTTTAAACTTTAAAACACTGGCATATTTTGAATACCTTATCCTATAGAGACCTGAAACTTAATTAGTATATCTTCTAAGAAAATAATGGATATAAATGTACAAACGTAAGTATTTTCTGTCCCCTGTTTTCTCGTTCAGGAATGCTCACTATGTTGTGTGAATTGATAGGGTAAGTGTGAATTGATATCTGGAGGAAATGAACCTATTGGGATTCTGAATTTCCTCGCCCACTATAACCTAATTTTGAATTTGATGAAGGACTTCACTGCAAACCTGTCAAACCCTTGCCTAAGGTAAAGCTTTGGTCTCTTGGAAAGAGTTTTCCATTCCCAGTCCAGGACTGTCCTATGGAAAAGATACAGAGCGATGTATTAAATTGCTTCACACCATTCTTTCACATATTATATGTTTCATGGTTCATTATCACTGAAGATTCTGGGCTATATGACACTTGGGAAAAGCATGAGAGAAATGCAAGATCAGTAGATGTAGCCACTATGAAACAGTCTTTCACTGTCCGACACATAGGAGAGGATTATTTTTGCAACAAACGTGTGTTCTGTGTCCACTAGATGCCAGATTATGCGCTCCAAACTGAAGGAGGACAGGCAGATGAGAAAGACACATTGGCAGCTCTTTGGGAGTTTATAGACCAGTTGGCCAGAAAAAGTATAAATGTTAAACAAGTGATGTGGTTATTTTCAATGAAGTACAAATAATGTCATACGTGAGACTGAAGTGGTGTGGGAGCTCTGCCCTTGTACTCTTCAAGTAAATTGCAGTCAGTTATATGAATCAAATTCTGATACTGTTTTCAAACAATATGGCTTCTCTCTCACTTACCAACTTTACATCTCCCTGTATGGCCCTGGAAGATAACTGGTTAGCCAGAGACGGGTAAGATTCCTCAAGTTAGGAACAACCTAAGACAGGTACAGTCACAGGGGGGCCATCAGGTTAGAAATTCGGGATCAACAATGGTGAAGCTTAGAACCTCACCCCCCCTGTTTTGAGAGAAATCTTCTGCATCCGTGGATGTTTTAATGCCCTTGTCTAGCTCGGATTAACACATAGTCTACAGGCACACACCTGATCATCTACAATTGCTCTCTTACAACACTAAACTATGTTTTCTACCTTTATCTTGCATCTACCTACCACTTCAGCATTTTATTAAAAATAAAAATAATAATAACAATAAAGGGAGAAATGTGGGATCCACATATAAATCAAGTATAAAAATCAAACGAATATTCATATTTGACCTGATTGTTTATAGTTCATAATGCGTGATCAAAACTGAAAGTTTCTGTGATGACTGCCCTTGTACTGTTCACCATGTAAGAACTTATTCACTATGTAAGAATTTGTTCACCATGTAAGAGCTTATTCGTTATGCTTCTGAAGATTGGAGACTGACGAGAATTAGGCTTGAGATGGATTAATGATTGTGCATTGAGCATTGACTCCCCTATACAGAATTTTATTGTTGTTAACAACCATTTGATCAATAAATATGAGAGATACCCTCTCAAAAAAAATTCTGATACTGTTATCAAAGTTATTCTGATAATGTTACAAAGTTAGAAATAAAAGTGAAGGTTTTCAATAACTGCGTTATGGATCCCAACTAGTTCATGTATAGACAGATTAAATGTTTTATCCACTAAATCGCATTCCCAATGAGTAAAATCCCCTGAAATAAATCAAGTGACAACATGTGACACTATTCAAAGGCTATAGGGTTTAGTGCTTTAATATGAGGCATTATGATAGCAAGCAAATATATGAAGACCCCAATCCTGCCAGTAATACCTTTCCTATAAAATATGGATTAACAGAAATTGGAGGAAAATGGAGGGGGAAAGGTTTTACTTAACTGTCTCACTGGGTTAGTGTGAAAATAAATACTGTAGTGCAGTCATTCATTATTTGCAGATTCCATATTTTCAAATTTGCCTGCTCACTAAAACTTACTTGACTTGCAACCCAAAATCAATACTTATGGTGCTTTTAAGGACATTCATGAATGTGCTCAGAAGAGTGAAAACTAGACTCACCTGACAGGCATGTGCCCAGCTGAGGTCAAACAATGAGATCTCTGCCTTGTTCCATCTCATACTGTAAACAAGTGCGCTTTCCTGATTTTTTTAATACCACATTTTTACATTTCTGTGCTTTTGGTTGGTGATTTCACTGTTTAGAATGGCTTCTGAGGGTAGTACTGAAGTGCCTTCGAGGGTTCCTAAGAAGCGAGAAGACGGGGATGTGTTTTAGGGAGAAAATATGTTTGTTAGATGAGCTTCATTCAGTCCCGCGAGTTGCAGCCCTCTAAGTTCTGAGTTCAATGCTAATGAATCAACACCGTATTTCAAATAAGGTGTCTTTATATGGAAGCACACATAAAGCGAGGTTATGTGTTGAACAGTGATGCAAATGTTGTGATGAGAGGCTTGTGGTAACCTAAGCATGTTTCCCCGGAAGCAAAGATTCAACATTCACTAATGTGTTTGTGGCAACTTTATAGAACCTAACACACATAAAGCCCTTATACAGTTATAGAAACATAGTGCTTAATAAATATTAGCTATTGTGCCCTTTTATTTTTATTAGTGCCCCTTTCAACAAAAAGAATTTGTTTTAGAAACCCGGGTAAGAAGATGAAAATGTTAAAATTCTATTTGAAGTTTTAAGCAGTGTCGATAGTATTCTGGATTGGAGGGATCACTTCTGACATTATATATATATTTGTGTGTGTGTGTGTATATATAATGGAAAACTTCTGATATTCTTTCCAAAAACAATTCTCAATGCATCCCAGCATTGGACCTGGTCTCATTTGTGATCAAAGACCTTCACAGCATGAAACAGACTAGAGATCATTATTGTAGCCTGATAATACAATTCATGGAAATAAGCCTCTCTCTCAGGAATTAGTTGTAGTGGTTCTTTAAAAATTATTCTGTAGTGCATAAATTAGATAAAGAAAATTATATATTAAAATAATTTAAATTGATCTCACTAAGCTTGTAAACAAATATATTAAGATACTAGGAAGGAAATGTCTGGTTTGATATTAACCTGCACAACAAGCCACACTTTGAAATGTAAATGAAGATTAACCCATTACAATTAGTTCATATATAGACTGTTTTGGTGTTTTATACACTAAATCACATTCTCAACGAGTAAAATCTCCTAGAGTAATTAGTTTACAAGCAAAATATGTCACATTAGTTATCAATACATGCTTACAGATGTAAGCATTCTGTATTTAAAAAAATGGTAAAACGTCATTACAATTTAATTAACACTTTGATTAAAATTGGAAGAAGCAAACTACAGGAAATTTTGAAAAGCTAGTTCCTTAACATGGGATAAGGCTAATTTAATATACCCAATGTTGACAGAGCATATGCCAGAAAAAAATGATGTAATAATTTAAGGAAAAGTATTTTCATAAATTATTGTCTTTTTGTCAGTTAATGTAACATCACCAAAAGAAGGTTAATAGATCAGAGGCTTAGCTGAGATTTAATTTTGGGATCCTGTCCATAGTGGGAATTACACCAA
The DNA here is from genome assembly GCF_040802235.1 of Manis javanica. Lineage (NCBI taxonomy): Eukaryota > Metazoa > Chordata > Mammalia > Pholidota > Manidae > Manis > Manis javanica. Next base: position 118,838,977 of record NC_133160.1, on the reverse strand, counting down.
CAGAAATTGTTCTGTTTAATAAATTGAGGGTCCTTATTTATGTACATATAGGTGATCTAACAGGAGTGTTTTCCTTCTTATATCAAAGCAATTATTTGTAACCTCATAATCAGGTCATATTATCATATGTAGGGTTCATAATCAGGAAAGCCTACACACCAAAATAGATTTCTGGAAAAACTGCCAGAAAGAAAAGTGGTTCAATTCAGTAACAAATAGATATTAGACATAAGGTGACATATAAGTTCAAATTGTATGTCTAATATATATCTGACATACAAGTGACATACAAATATACATTAGACATAGAGTAACATGCAAATACTTCCACTGTATTCAAGCAAATCTGTCAGGAGTTCAGATCCATTTGAATGTTTAAGTCAGCGGCCAGCTCTTCAAAAGAACACACACACACAACACAGACACACACACACACGTACACACAAACCTATTGATAAAGCAAATCTAGGTTTATTTGACTTACTATAGGATGGGTAACAGCACCTTAATGGGGCTTTATTACTGTTTCAGAGGACAGAAGTCAGAGATCATTCTAAGGTGTGGGCCTGGGTGGGTGATATCAAGGAGAGCTTTGTAAAGGAGGAAACTGGCTAGAACTGAGCAACGTTTATGACACAACCTTGGACTGCTGATCACAGTGACATAACTATCCCCTTGAAACTGGTCTTGTTGAGCAAACTACATGCTTTAATGACTGAACTACTTCAGTCAGTCATATCCAGTCGTCCAAGGACAAATTGCAGAGCTACTTTTGCCAGGACTCAGTACTATTTAACATTAAGACCAAGAGGAAAATTCCTGGTCCTGGTATTGTTTAACACATGGAATAGAAATTATGCTGTTTTTAGCACTCATTTAAGAAAAAAATTAAATCTGCATTGCCACAATGTGAAAATTAAATCTACAATTGCCACATTACTGTCGCCTCTTGCTGAGAATTGACAAGTAAATTACCATAATTGCTTACTAATCACTGATTATACATTGGTTTTAGAAACTGGATTTCATATCATTCTTCCTCTAAAGGGATTCAGTGGTTTGGCATGTTACAAGATGAGACTATTCTTATAATTCTTCTCTCTTTAGAAATGTATGTATTCATTTCCTTGCAAACTAAAGGAATGAACAACTGAAACAAATAAAAAATGCCTCTGTGCTGATGCCCTTTAATAGTACAACAAATGGTTTCTTTCTGGAAATCAAAGAGTTTGTCCAGAGCTCTGGAAAAGATGGCAGTTTAGTATTTAGTTTGAGGTCAGTGATCCAAAATCTTCCAGAAAAGAAGGGTATCATGATTGCCTTGGCCCTTATCCAAATTACCCGGAAGGTCTGATAAACTGCCTTTGTCCTGTGAAACAGCTTGAGTGAGTCTCCTTAAAGGCTATGGAGTGAGTCAATTAAAAAAGTTACTGCAAAGGGGAGAGAATTTCATAATACAATTAGATCAAATTAGTTCATATTTTTCGTTTTAAGTCAAATTCCAAAATAGTGCCAAGGGGACCCATTTGCTCAAATATTTTGGCTTAAATTTTACTTTGTTCTTGGATACATTTATATCTTAGTGATTATATATGAGGTCTCACTATTTGTGTAATAGTGTGCCTGGAAAATGATACCCAAATCTTACACCCAAAATCAAAGTTTTCCCAAAAGGGTCTTGGGGGGCTGTGGAAGGTATGATCAGCAGAGAGGCGCAAGTTACAGATCAGTTGGTAGCTGCATAACACACAATATACAAAATAAAATTTTGAAATAGGCCAAGTGGGAGCATAAAGACTCAGATCCTGCCTCTATTCCTGCTCCCTCTACTCTCAAGATAAAAACAATATATATCTTAAAACCAGCTCTCTGAGAAGAGACCAAGCAAGAAGCCTGGTCCTCTGTGACTGCACCTGATGTAGAATAGCAGGAAGGGTCTAAAGAGCAGGCCCAGAGGGGCTAGGCTTTGTGTCCTGACAGAACAGAAAAGGGCAACAGGGAGGAGGAGTGTGACTTTAGGTCTCTTAGTCCTGCTCTTTAGTAACTTGGACTAGTAAACATACTGTTCTGACCAGCCCCATTCACAACTAGTTTCTCAGAGCTGGACAGGCAGGGGAGAGGCAAAACTGCGAAGGTGTGGGTAGAATCAGGTTTAGCACAGAGAAAAGTACAGATGTTTGCCCTCTTATAAAATCCTATAGTTATTTTTATGAAATTATAAGATCAATCTGAGTTCTCTTAATAGATGTGAACCACTTGCTACCTTCAGGCATGACCTAAGCTGCCCCAAACTACCCATACAATTTTTTATGCCTGAGAGCCTGAAATCAGGCTGCCTGCCTTGATAGGTAATAGCCATGTACCACAAAAAGTGCATAAAGTGCCCCACTAACCCAGGATTCCTTGAGACTTTGTGCCATTGAGAAGTCAGGATTCAGCATCAGTCATTCCTTAAAGCTGGCTATAGCATCTCTGATACATGAAGCATTCCAAATTAGTGTTTTCTATTGTATAAAATGCAATTAGATCGAATAGCACAAACTTCTAATTTGCCTATTTTAGCTTATTATGGTCAATGAAATTTAATGCGGTATTGTGAATTTCTTTTTAAAATTGTTATCACTTGTCATATTATTAATTCTGCAATTCCTAACTTTGAATAAAAATATATAAAACTGTACATGGATAGTTTCACTATTAATGCCTTTGTGGGGTAGAAAAAAGGAAATAGTGCTTTGGAAAATTGCTACTTAAGGATTATAGGAAGCAGTGTTCTTCCAATATGTAATCTAAAATAATTATTTTCCGTCTATAAGCAGAAGTAAAATTATCACTTTGTCCGAAGAAGAAAAAAGTATAATATTGCTGAAAATATAAATAAAAAATTTGATGGAGAAAGTGGACATAAGCAAATCCTCACCACTCCCCTCAGGAAATGCTAAGCAAGCTAAGCCTTTTCTACATTAAAACCACAAGTTTGTTATAAAAGATAGGCCAACGAGTAAAACTGTAGAAATTTTAGTTAACTTTGTGTTTATACTACAATTCTAATTGATCCTTGAATGCATTTAACGATTAAAATACGTCATTTGCAAATTAATGTCCCTGAGCAATTTAGAACTAATAATGGTGTGTTGTAGTAAAAGCTCCAAAAACATAATTGATAAGCAGGTACCTATATTTTTGGAACTTTAATTTTTTTCACTATATAATACTAGTTATTATGTAACATTTCCAGCCAGAGGTTTCCACATCTATTAAATAAAGGAAGCTTGGAAAGACACTTCATCGCAGAGTTTAATTTCTAAAATGCTCTAAGCCTGTCATATTATTAATCCTTATGGATGTGAAATGGTCTCTTTGTGTTCTTGAATTGTATTTGTCTTATGGCTAATAATGTTGAGAATTTTTTGATGTGCATATTGGCCAATCGTATATCTTCTTCGCAAACATTTCACTTCCAGTTCTTCATTCTTAACTGGGTTATTTGTCTTACAATTGATGTTAGGACTCTTATCTATAATCACAAGTGATTTACAAATATATTCTCCATCAGTAGGTTGTTTCTTCATTTCAAGGGGCTCCTTGAAATACAATTTTTTTGGAATATGTAGTGCTTAGGTTGGCTACATCAACTGAGCATTTTTTATTACTGTCATGATTATTATAAAAGAAGAGCATCTTCTAAAGGAATATATTCCATATACATTATCAAGAAGACAATAGTAGGATGATTGAATGATAAGTTACTTTAAAAGTAAGCAAGAAAGGATAAAAAAAGTAAACATAAAGGATGTTGGACAAATAGAAAGGAAAATATGAAATACATGGCATATGCAAATGTAAGTAAATCAGCAATAGCCTAAATCCTTTAAACACAAACACTAGATTTTACAAACTTCAGCCTAGATTTTTAAAATTAACTGTATATTCTATTTACAGGTAATACTTAAGTATATGTGTACATGAAGTTTGTAAGCAAAAAAGATAGGAAAAGATCTATTTAAGCCGTCACCATAGAATAACTCTGTGGCTGTACTGAATATGAGATACAGTAGACTGAAAGCACTGTTAAAAATAAAGATTAATATTTCATAAAGGTAAATAGGTTAATTTTTCGAAATAATACAAATTATAATTATATGTATCTACTAATAAAGGTTTAATATATAATCACAGTATTAGCAATAATTAATAATAAATAATAGCATAATAAAAGAGATTAATAACTAATAATAAAATAGAACAATTATAATATACCATAATAAAAATTATCTGGATGTGTTCTCTGCCCCCCAAATACCTTGTACTGTACTCTCTCTTCTTGTGAAGATGGAGTTGATAAAGTGCCTATGTGGTGAGGTGAGTGAATGAATGATGCAGCCCTGTGCCACAGCATTGGACTGCTACTGAGCTTCTGATGGTATGTCAGAAGGAGGACCATCTACTTCTAGATTCAGCTGATCACAGGTAACTGAAACCACAGAAATAAAAACAGAAATACAGAGGCACAAGGACTGGTTAGGATTCATTTCACCCTCTATGATACAATTACTCTTTAAAAACTATAAGAGCATTATGTTAAAATTGCATTTCCATCATTCAACTTATATATATATCACTTAGAATGTTTTGTACGAATTCTTCTGCTAGAAAAGGTTTAGTTTTCCCACCATATCTCCCATCTTCACTTTTTAGGTATTTGTCAATTAGAAGAATTTCAGTTTAAAAACCAAAATTTCTTTGATGACCCAAATAAAAATATATGATTACCTCTGTAATTCTATGACATTGATTTTGAATCACTTGTATAACACTTTTTCAAAAACCTTTCAAGGAGAAACAGTGAGCTATCATGCCCTATTGGTGAAAATGGAAGTTGGTGCAGCCACTGTAGAAAATAATACAGAGGTTCCTCAAAAAATTAAAAACAACATACCATATGACCCAGCAATTCCACTTCTGAATATTGGTCTGAAGGAACACTAATTTGAAAAGATATGTGTGCTCCTATGTATCTTCAAGGATTATTTACAATAGCCAAGATTTGGAAGCAACCTAAGTGACAATCAAAGGATGAATGGATAAAGATATGGTGAAGACGCCTGTGGAATATTACACAGCCTGTGAAAGGAACAAAATCTTGTCACTCACAACAACATGAATGGACCTAGAGGGTATTAATGTTAAGTGAAATAAGTGAGACAGAGAAAGACAAATGCCATACAATTTCACTCAAATGTGTAATCAAAAAAACAACAACAAATGAACAAAAACAAAATAAACAGAGAGATGAATAAATATAGAGAACAAGCCAGATGGAAGAGGAGCAGAAGAGTGGCAAAATATGTGAAGACAATAAAGATGGTACAAACTTCCAATTATAAAATAAATAAATTATGGGGATGAAAAGTACAGCATAGAGAATATAGTCAATAATATTGTATTAACTTTGTATGTTGACATGTTTAATACATTTATCATGGTGAGAATTTCATGATGTATATCATTGCCAAATCCTAGATTGTACACCTGAAAATAGTATAAAATTGTATGTCAACAATACTTTAATTTAAAAAATCTAAAAAACAAACTTTAATGGGATTGATATACTTAGGTAAATTAAGTCACACTTAACTCATTATTGAAGCCATGATGCCACTGTTCTCAGCTCCTCCCCATATACCCCATGTCACACCTCTCACACATCATTGCTGGGGCCACACTGCCACTGCTCTGCAACTTGCCCCTGGACGCCAGCAGATGCCCTTCACTGGGCACACAGGGGATGGAATACTGCTGGTCTGCAACTGCCCTTTGGGGACATATTTGGGGCTTAGACATACCATCCCAGGCTGTGCCACTACTGTGCCCCTGCCCACTGGGTCCAAGCCCCAACTATGCACTGTCATCCCAGAATCCATGCTGTTGCTGCATTCTACCCCCACCACACCCACCGCCATCATGTCCTCTGGTAAGCCCCAGACCAGGACATTGGTTCCACGGGAGATCAGCATATGCCAGCACTTTAGACACCAGGATCACTGTAGCAAGTCTACCTGTGCCTGAAGACCCATGTGCTAAAGTAGCTCCACATACACATGTCCCAGGACCATCTTTTCTATTTCTCTGAGTTCCAGCACCCTGGGTGGGATGAAAAGAGGTGTCCCCTAAACTAGAGCTTCCTAACACAGGCACAAAAGAGAACAAGAATACCCAGCAGCCTTCATTTCCAAGGGATCCCAGTATGTCTACTCATCACATCCACCCACAGGTGACATCCACATTCTTGGACACAGGAGACCCCTGCGATGTGCACCAATGTTGGACTCAGCTGATACATTTCACAGAGACTATGCCACTGTTCTCTCCCAGGAACCAATGATATTGCACCATGCACAGCCTGCAACTGCAGAGCCATATCTTCAGGTGAAAGTCTTTTCCCACTGAAGCCAGTCTGAACAGGCTGGAAAAGGTGGCTATACCTGCAAATGCACAGATATCAATGCAATGTCATTAGAAACATGAAAAAGCCAGAAACATGACACCAACAAGGGAAAACAATAATTTTCCAATAACTGATCCCAAAGAAATGGAGACTTATGTTACCAGAAAAATAATTCAAAGTAATTATTTTAGGAAGCACAGTGAGATTTAAGAGAACAAAGAGAGACAGCTCAGTGAAATAAGGAAAACAATGCATGAACAAAACTGGAAGTTTAAAAAGAGACAGAAAACAAAGAAGAAGCAAACAGAAATTCTAGAATGCAAATGAAATAGAAAGACTCAATAGTAGGCTCAATCAGGCAGAAGAAAGAATCTGTAAAATTAAAGGCTTATCTCTTAACATTATCCCATCAATGGGGAAAAAGAAATTAGAATTAAAAAGAGGGAAGAGAGACTGCTTGAATTATGATAAACCATCAAGTAAACAATATTTCAATTATGCTAATACCATAAGGGGAAGAGAGAGAAAGGGCAGAAATCTTGATTAAAAATATATTGTCTGAAGTATTCCAATCATGGAGAGGGACATGGCCAGCCAGGTACAAGATGCTCAAAGATCCCCAAACATTCAATCCAAACAGATTTTTACAAGAAACATGATAATCAAATTATCAAAAATAAGAGAAAATTCTGAAAGGAGCAAAGGAAAAAGACTCAGCACATAAAAAGGAATCAATATAATTCCATGAGCAGATTATTCAGCAAAAATCTTGTAGGCCATGAGAAAGTGTCATGATATATTCAAAATACACAAAGAAAAATACTGTCAGTCAAGAATATTTTACTTAGGAAAACTATCCTTCAGTAATGAAGGAGAGATGAAGATATCCCCAGAAAAACAAAATCTGAAAGAATGTACTACTAAACCTGTCTTTCAAGAAATGCTATAGAATGCTCTTCAAACTGAAACAAAAGAACACTAATTACTAATATGAAAATATATGAAATTATAAAATTCACTGAAAAGGTAAATATATAGTCAAATCTAAAATTTACTAATGCTACAAAAGCAGTGTGTATATCACTGTGATTCAAGAATGCAGGTTGTAAGATGAAGATGTTAAAAAATACATATGTCTAAAAATGTTATTAGTGGATACACAATTTAAAAAGCTATAAATTGGTATGTACCAACATATGTGGAGGGGCAAAAGTAAATGGGTAGAGCTTTTTTATTCAATTGAAGTTAAGGTGTTATTAGCTTAAAATAAACTGTTTAATTATAAGATGTATTATTACAGCCTAAATAGTAATGACAAAGCAGAAACCTACAATAGATAAAATAATTAAGAGAAAAAGAATAAAAATATACTGCCAAAAACATTGCCAATTCACAAAGCAGGAACAGAAGAAAGGAATAAAAAAACTACAAAACAACCAGAAGACAATCAGTGACATGGCAGTAATAAATCCTTACTTAGCAACAGTTATTCTAAATGCAGCTGTTTGAAATTCTCCAGTTAAAACAGAGAGACTGTCCATATGGAAGAACACAAAAGCCAAGTACACTTTATGAAATAGAGCTTTTACTTAAGATGTGAAGACTTGTAGGCTGAAAGTAAAAAGATAGAAAAAGACTTTCATGAAAATGGAAACAAAAAGAGGGCAGAGGTAGCTCTATTTACTGAAGACAAAATAGACTTTAGTCAAAAAATGTAAAAAGACATAAATATCATTATATAATAAAAATGGGGTCAATTCATTAAGAGGATAAACAAAATATGTATGCATCCAATATTGGAGTACCTAATTATATTAAACACTTATTAACATACCTCAATGCAAAAATAGACTGCATGCAACAACAGAAGGGCCTTCAGGGGGCAGAGCCAAGATAGTGGCCTGAGTAGGACAGTAGGAATCTCCTCCCAAAAACATATATATTTTTGAAAATACAACAAATACAACTATCCCTAAAAGAGAGGCCAGAAGACACAGGACAACAGCCAGACTACATCCACACCTGTGAGAACCCAGTGCCTGGTGAAAGGGGTAAGATACAAGCCACAGCCCAGGGGGACCTGAGGCCCCTCACCCCAGCTCCTGGCGGCGAGAGGAGAGGAGTCGGAGCAGGGAGGGAGAGGGAAACGAGGACTGCTAATCAACCAGCCCTAGCCATTGGCACCAGAGCGCAGACACACAGTGCATGTGCGGGGTGCTGTAAACTAGGGAAGCAGAACAGTAAGACCTGTGAGCAGGTTCCGCAGCCGGTGCCTCAGGGACAAAGAAAAGCGAGTGCTTTTTGAAAGTCTTAAAGGGACAGGGACCCCAAAACTGGACGGAAACATCCCGGGTCACAGTCCAGCAATGGAAATTCCAGGGAAACTTTGACGCACTAACCCCCTGGGAAACAGCTCTGAGACCCCTCACGGAGGTAAAGAGGCAAACAGCCCCCTGTCCATTACCCCTCTGGGGCCCAGCCATAGCAGAGCAACAGCCTGAGGCTGGCCACGCCCACAGCAAGGGAGCTTCCTCCATACCAGCCAGGCAAGACAGACACCCAGTTTACACGCAACTGCCCAACACAGGCCACTAGGGGTCGCAGTTGTCCCAGTAAAGAAAGGCCAGGAGCAAGTGGAAAAGTCTTGGCTCTCCTAGGGGACAGACGAGTCAATAGCATACCACTGCACTTATCAACATGAAAAGGCAAAAAAATTTGATCCAGACAAGACTAACCCAGACATCTTCGACATCTTCTACATCTTCCCCTGAGAAGGAACCTGGGGAGCTAGATTTAACCAATCTTCCTGAAAAAGAATTCAAAACAAAAGTCATAACCATGCTGATGGACTTGCAGAGAAATATGCAAGAACTAAGGAGGGAAGATACAGAAATAAAACAAGCTCTGGAAGGACTTCAAAGCAGAGTGGATGAGATGCAAGAGACCATTACTGGACTAGAAAACAGAGAACAGGAACACAGAGAAGCTGATGCAGAGAGAGATAAATGGATCTCCAAGAATGAAAGAATATTAAGAGAACTGTGTGACCAATCGAAATGAAAAAATATCCGCATTGTAGGGGTACCAGAAGAAGAAGAGAAGGAAAAGGGATAGAAAGTGTCTTTGAAGAAATAATTAATGAAAACTTCCCCAAACCAGGGGAGGAAATGGCCTCTCAGACAACAGAGGTACACAGAACTCCCATGACAAGGGATGCAAGGAGGGCAACAACAAGACATATAATAATTAAAATGGCAAAGATCAAAGACAAGGAAAAAGTATTAAAGGCAGTCAGAGAGAAAAAAAGGTCACCTACAAAGGAAAACCCATCAGGCTGTCATCAGACGCCTCAACAGAAACCTTACAGGCCAGAAGAGAATGGCATGATATACTTAATGCAATGAAACAGAAGGGGCTTGAACCAAGACTACTGTATCCAGCATGATTACCATTTAAATATGAAGGAGGGATTAAACAATTCCCAGACAAGCAAAAGCTGAGGGAATTTGCCTCCCACAAACCACCTCAACAGGGCATCTTACAGAGACTGCTCTAGATAGGAGCACTACTAAAAAGAGCACAGAACAAAACACCCAACATATCAAGAAGGGAGGAGGAGGAATAAGAAGGGAGAGAAATAAAGAATCATCAGACCATATTTATAATAGCTCTATAAGTGAGTTAAGTTAGACAGTAAGATAGTAAAGAAGCTAACCTTGAACCTTTGGTAACCACAAACTTAAAGCCTGCAATGGCAATAAGTACATACCTTTCAATAATCACCCTAAATGTAAATGGACTGAATGCACCAATGAAAAGACACAGAGTAATAGAATGGATAAGAAAGCAAGACCCATCCATATGCTGCTTACAAGACACTCACCTAAAACCCAAAGACATGCACAGACTTAAAGTTCAGGGACGGAAGAAGATATTTCATGCAAACAACAGAGAGAAAAAAGCAGGTGTTGCAATACTAGTATCAGACAAAATAGACTTCATAATAAAGAAAGTAACAAAAGATAAATAAGGACATTACATAATGATAAAGGGCTCAGTCCAACAAGAGGATATAACCATTATAAATATATATGCACCCAATACAGGAGCACCAACATATGTGAAACAAATACTAACAGAATTAAAGGAGGAAATAGAATGCAATGCATTCATTCTGGGAGACTTCAACACACCACTCACTCCAAAGGACAGATCCACCAGACAGAAAATAAGTGAGGACACAGAGGCACTGAACAACACACTAGAACAGATGGACCTAATAGACATCTACAGAACTCTACATCCAAAAGCAACAGGATACACATTCTTCTCAAGTGCACATGGAACATCCTCCAGAATAGACCACATACTAGGCCACAAAAAGAGCCTCAGTAAATTCCAAAAGATTGAAATCCTACCAACCAACTTTTCAGAACACAAAGGTATAAAACTAGAAATAAATTGTACATAGAAAACAAAAAGGCTCACAAACACATGGAGGCTTAACAACATACTCCTAAATAATCAACGGATCAATGACCAAATTAAAATGGAGATCCAGCAATATATGGAAACAAATGACAACAACAACACAAAGCCCCAAATACTGTGGGATACAGCAAAAGCAGTTTTAAGAGGAAAGTATATAGCAATCCAGGCATATTTAAAGAAGGAAGAACTATCCCAAATGAATGGTCTAATGTCACAGTTATCGAGATTGGAAAAAGAAGAATAAATGAGGCCTAAGGTCAGCAGAAGGAGGGACATAATAAAGATCAGAGAAGAAATAAATAAAATTGAGAAGAATGAAACAATAGCAAAAATCAATGAAACCAAGAGCTGGTTCTTCGAGAAAATAAACATAATAGATAAGCCTCTAGCCAGACTTCTTAAGAGGAAAAGAGAGTCAACACACATCAACAGAATCAGAAACGAGAAAGGAAAAATCACGACAGACCCCACAGAAATACAAAGAATTATTAGAGAGTACTATGAAAACCTATATGCTAACAAGCTGGGAAACCTAGGAGAAATGGAAAACTTCCTAGAAAAATACAACCTTCCAAGACTGACCCAGAAAGAAACAGAAAATCTAAACAGACCAATTACCAGCAACGAAATTGAAGCAGTAATCAAAAAATTACCAAAGAAGAAAACCCCCTGGCCAGATGGATTTACCTGGGAATTTTAGCAGACATACAGAGAAGACATAATACCCATTATCCTTAAAGTTTTCCAAAAAATAGAAGAGGAGGGAATACTCCTAAACTCATTCTAAGAAGCCAACATCACCCTAATAGCAAAACCTGGCAAAGACCCAACCAAAAAAGAAAACTACAGACCAATATCCCTGATGATTGTAGATGCAAAAATACTCCACAAAATATTAGCAAGCTGAATTCAAAAATACATCAAAAGGATCATAAACCATGACCAAGTGGGATTCATCCCAGGGATACAAGGATGGTACAACATTCGAAAGTCCATCAACATCATCCACCACATCAACAAAAAGAAAGACAAAAATCACATGATCATCTCCATAGATGCTGAAAAAGCATTCAACAAAATTCAACATCCATTCATGATAAAAACTCTCATCAAAATGGGCATAGAGGGCAAGTACCTCAACATAATAAAGGACATATATGATAAACCCAGCCAACATCATACTGAACAGCGAGAAGCTGAAAGCTTTTCCTCTGCGATCGGGAACAAGACAGGGATGCCCACTCTCCCCACTGTTATTCAACATAGTACTGGAGGTCCTAGCCACAGCAATTAGACAAAACAAAGAAATACAAGGAATCTAGATTGGTAAAGAAGAAGTTAAACTGTCACTATTTGCAGATGACATGATATTGTACATAAGAAAACCTAAAGACTCCACTCTGAAACTACTACAGCTAATATCGGAATTTAGCAACGTTGCAGTATACAAAATGAACACACAGAAATCTGTGGCTTTCCTATACACTAACAATAAACTAATAGGAAGAGAAATCAGGAATACAATTCCATTCACAATAGCATCAAAAAGAATAAAATACCTAGGAATAATCCTAACCAAGGAAGTGAAAGACCTATACTCTGAAAACTATAAGACACTCTTAAGAGAAATTAAAGAGGTCACTAACAAATGGAAACTCATCCCATGCTCCTGGCTAGGAAGAATTAATATCATCAAAATGGCCAGCCTGCCCAAAGCAATATAGAGATTCGATGCAGTCCCTATCAAATTACCAACAGCATTCTTCAATGAACTGGAACAAATAGTTCAAAAATTCATATGGAATCACCAAAGACCATGAATAGCTAAAGCAATCCTGAGAAGGAAGAATAAAGTTGGGGGGATCTCACTCCCCAACTTCAAGCTCTACTACAAAGCCACAGTAATCAAGACAATTTGGTACTGGCACAAGAACAGACTCACAGACCAATGGAACAGAATAGAGACTCCAAACATTAACCCAAACATACATGGTCAACTAATATTCGATAAAGGGGCCAGGGACATACAATGGGGAAATGACAGTCTCTTCAACATTTTACAGGTGCTGGCAAAACTGGACAGCTACATATAAGAGAATGAAACTGGATCACTGTCTAACCACATACACAAAAGTAAATTCGAAATGGATCAAAGACTTGAATGTAAGTCATGAAACCATAAAACTCTTAGAAAAAAGCATAGGCAAAAATCTCTTGGACATAAAAATGAGCAACTTCTTCATGAGCATATCTCCCCAGGCAAGGGAAACAAAAGCAAAAATGAAGAAGTAGGATTGGACCAAGCTGAATAGCTTCTGTACAGCAAAGGACACCATCAATAGAACAAAAAGGTATCCTACAGTATGGGAGAATATATTCATAAATGACAGATCCGACAAAGGGTTGACATCCAAAATATATAAAGAGCTAACACACCTCAACAAACAAAAAGCAAATAATCCAATTAAAAAATGGGCAGAGGAGCTGAATAGACAGTTCTCTAAAGAAGAAATTCAGATGGCCAACTGACACATGAAAAGATGCTCCACATCGCTTGTCATCAGAGAAATGCAAATTAAAACCACAATGAGATATCATCTCATACCAGTAAGGGTAGCTACCATCCAAATGACAAACAACAACAAATGTTGGCTAGGTTGTGGAGAAAGGGGAACCCTCCTACACTGCTGGTGGGAATGTAAATTAGTTCAACCATTGTGGAAAGCAGTATGGAGGTTCTTCAAAATGCTCAAAATAGAAATACCATTTGACCCAGGAATTCCACTTCTAGGAATTTACCCTAAGAATGCAGCAGTCCAGTTTGAAAAAGACAGATGCACCCCTATGTTTATTGCCACACTATTTACAATAGCCAAAATATGGAAGCAACCTAAATGTCCATCAGTAGATGAATGGATGAAGAAGATGTGGTACATATACACAATAGAATATTACTCAGCTATAAGAAAAAACAGATCCTACCATTTGCAACAACATGGATGGAGCTAGAGGGTATTATGCTCAGTGAAATAAGCCAGGCGGAGAAAGACAAGTACCAGATGATTTCACTCATCTGTGGAGTATAAGAACAAAAGAAAACTGAAGGAACAAAACAGCAGCAGAAGCACAGAACCCAAGAATGGACTAACAGTTACCAAAGGGAAAGGGACTGGGGAGAACGGGTGGGAAGGGAGGGATAAAGGCGGAAAAAAGAAAGGGGGCATTATGATTAACATGTATAGTGTGTGGGGGGCACGTGGAGGGCTGTGCAACACAGAGAAGACAAGTAGTGATTTTACAGCATCTTACTATGTTGATGGACAGTGACTGTGAATGGGTATGTGGGGGGGACTTTGTGAGGGTTGGAGCCTAGTGAACATAATGTCCTTCATGTAATTGTAGATTAATGATACCAAAATAAAATTTTTAAAAAAAAGGGCTTTTTACACTTTCAACAATGCATCAATTATTCAGACAGAAAAATCAAAAAGGAAATAATGGACTAGAACTACACTTTGGAACAAATGGACCTAAGAGACATAAGAAATATTCCATCCAACAGTAGCAGAATGCACATTCTTTGCAAGTGCACATAGAACATTCTGTGGGATAGATTATATGTTATATCATAAAACAAATCTTAACAAATTTAAGAATATTGAAATCAAATCTACCTCTCTATTTCCAGCCTCAATGGTATGAAATTAGAAATCAATTACAAAAAGAAAATTGAAAAACTGACAAATATGTATAAATTAAATAACATCTTGAAAAACAACTAGTGAAAGAATAAATGAAAAGAAATATAAAAAAATATCATGAGAAACATGAAACTAGAAATACAGTATACCAATATTTATGGGATGCAGCAAAATCAATTTTAAGAGTGAAGTTTGTAAAAAGACATGCCTACTTTAAGAAAAAAGAAATATCTCAAATAAACAAAACAACAACTTTTCAATGAGCTAGAAAAGAAACCAAAGAACCAGATGTTAGCAGGAGGAAAGAAACAACAAAGATTAGAGCAAGAATGAAATAAAAAGTGACAAGTAAGACATTAGAGATGATTAACTAAACTAAGTTGATTTTCATAAAGATAAACAAAACTAAAATTTCGAGCTGGGCTAAGTACAAAAGACAGAGAACACATTAAAAGGATCATACATAAAGATCAAGGAAAATTCTTCCCTGGGATAGAAGGATTGTTCAATATTCACAAATCAATAAATGTGATACACACTATTAACAGAATGAAGGATCAAAAGAAAATCCTATGATCATCTTAATAGATTCAGAAAGAAGCACTTTACAAACTTCAAAGTCCTTTTATATTAAAACTGAGTAAATTAGGTATAGAAAGAATTTACCTTTTCAAGAAAATTATATATATAATTCAATATTATTTTCATATAAAAGGAAGGACTTTATGTCATTTATGACAATACAGTTGGAAATTGATGTCGTTATGCTCAGGAAACAAGTCAGGCAAAGGACAAACACTGTATGATACCAATTACTATGGAATTTAAAAAGAACTCATAAAAACAGAGTAGATTGGTGACTGCAGAGCTGAGACAATGGAAGAAATGGACGAAGGTACTAATAGGGCACAAATATCCAGTTTTAAGATGAGTAAGTTCTAGTGATCTGATGTACACCATGGTGACTATAGTAAAAAATACTGTATTTCATTCTAAAAAGGTGATAATTGAATAAATACTAAAATTCATCACAAAAAATGTTAACTAGGTGACATGATGCTTATGTTAACTATACTGTATAGCAATTTCACAATACATAAGTGTAAGCAATCATCACATTGTTGACCTTAAAATGCTTAATGTATCAATTATATATCAATAATGCCAGAAAAAGTGTTTAAAAATACACTTTGCTAAGTAAAGTAGCCTGTCATAAAAAGCATGTGTAACTTCATTTATATGATATGTTCAGGTTAGGCAACACTCTAAGACAAAAGTAGATTAAAGGTTGGCCAGGGCTGGAGATTCAGAAAAAGGGATTTCCATCCACAGGGTAAAAGTTTCCTTTCAGAGTCAAGAAAGTGCTCTAAAACTGATTGTCATGGTGGTTGCACAATTCTGTAAAGATACTGTGAACTATTGAATTGTACACATTAATTTTGGCAATTGTACAGCTTGTAAATTACATGTCATCAAAATTTTTATAAACAAAACAAAGCAAATATCTCTTGAAACATCATTTCAAGGAATTCTGATTCAGCTGTATCCTAACTTATCTCTAGTTCTTGATTTAGGGAGAATACAGACACAATCACATTTCACTTGCCACCTTTCTGGAAAAACTTCTAAAATAAATTACATAAGATAGATCACTTGCATATTCAAGGTCATTAACTCTTAGCTAGATGGTGGCTGTTAGAATAAAAAAAAATGAAGCACATTTGCTTACAAGCAAAATCATCTACCTTTCTTTGCTTTTTCCACTTGCCATCCAAATGCTGTTCATGTAATGTATTTACTTGGAGGTGGAGGAGTTACATATTAACTTCCTGATTGATTTCTCCCTGATAGAAGCACCAGCAATGCTACGCGGGGACAGCAATTTGAAGAGAGATGTTGTTCTCCACCAGGATGTCTATGAAATGGATTTCAGTTCCTCTGCTGCTACAGATGGCTTGTTACTTCAGCTCTGGGAGCTGTGGAAAGGTGCTGGTGTGGCCCACAGAATACAGCCACTGGATCAACATAAAGACAATACTGGATGAACTTGCCCACAGAGGCCATGAAGTGGTTGTTCTGGCATCTTCAGCCTCCATTCTTGTTGATCCCACCAAATCACCTGCTATTAAATTTGAGATTTTCCCTACATCTTTAACCAAGGTTGAATTTGAGGATATATTTGGACAAATGGTCAGTAGATGGACATATGACCTTCCAAAGGAGACATTATGGACATATTTTTCACTACTGCAAGAAATTGTGTTGAAATATAGTGATTGTATTGAAAAGCTCTGTAGAGATGTAGTTTTGAATAGAAAACTTATGACCAGACTGCAGGAATCAAGGTTTGATGTCGTTCTTGCAGATGCCATTGGACCCTGCAGTGAGCTGCTGGCTCAGCTACTCAACATACCTTTAGTGTACACAGTTCGTGCTTCTCCTGGCTACACATTTGAAAAGTACGGTGGAGGCCTTCCTTTCCCTCCATCCTATGTACCTGTTATTTTGTCAGAATTAAGTGATAAAATGACATTCATAGAGAGGGTAAAAAATATGTTGTATTTGCTTTATTTTGACTTTTGGTTCCAAACAGTTGATTTGAAGAAGTGGAATCAGTTTTACAGCGAAGTACTAGGTAAGTCATTTTTTAGTAGGTATTAATGTGAAGTCTTAATTTTCCTAGTGAGTTGGAAGGTATGTTTGTATGAAGTCAGAGAACTTTGTCTTTTAGAACTAAAATGATGAAATAGTAATATAAAATATTTCAATATCACAAATATTATGGGAAGGCATATATAATAATAATATTTATATATATTTTTATATTAAGTACATACAATACAATGCACAGATCTTAGTAGACAGCTTGATGAATTTTGACATGTGTATACAGTCAGGTAACCTTTGCTCAGACCAATATATCAAACATCCTCACTCAGTTTTCCCCTTCGCCTATTTCACCCTTTCCCACACCACTCTCTGCTATGGCAACTACAGGTCTGTTCTCTGTGACTGTAAGTCTGTTTCTGTTTAGATCATTTGTACATTTGTTTTATTTTTTATATTACACACTTGAGTGAAATCATAGGGTACTTGTCTTTGACTTATTTTGCTTAGCATACTACACTCTAAGTCCATCCATGTTGCTGCAAATGGCACAAATAAATTATTTTTTGTAGCTGAGTAATATTGTACTGTGTATGTGTGCCACATCTTTTTTACCCATTCATCTATCGATGGACATATAGGTTGCACCAATTTTTTGGAATGAACATAGTAATTCATATATTTTTTAGAATTAGGGATTTTGTTTCCTTCAGATAAATTCCCAGAAGTAGAATTGCTTGACATTTTTATTTTTAGTTTCTTGAGAAAATATCATACTCCTTTCTATAGTGGTTGCAACACATTGCAAACCCACCTGAAGTGAATGAGGTTCCCTTTCATCCACATCCTTGCCAACACTCCTTTTTTCTTGCCTTGCTAATATTAACCATTCTGATTGGTGTGAGGTGACATCTCATTTTGGTTTTGATTTGCATTTCCTTGGTGATCAGTGATGAGCATTTTTTCATGTGTCTGTCAGCCATCTGTGTTTCTTCTTTGAGATGTCTATTCAGGTCCTCTGCCCGTTTTTAATGATATTATTTGTTTCTTTGGTGTTGAGTTGTACTAGTTCTGTATATATTTTGAGTATTAGCCCCTTAGTAGATATATCATGTGAAAATATATTCTCCCATACAGGAAGTTACGTTTTCATTTTGTTGATGGTTTCCTTTGCTGTACAGGAACTTTTTAGTTTGATGTAGTCCCACTTGTTTATTTTTGCTTATATTTTCCTTGCCTGGGAGATGTAGGCAGAAAAACATTACTAGCACTGATATTCAAGGATTTACTACCTATGTTTTCTTCTAGAACATTTATGGATTCATGTCTTTGATATGGATTTATGGATATATGTCTGCTCTATTTAGAGTTTGTATTTGTGTATGATGTAAGACTGTAATCCAGTTTCATGCTTTCGCATGTAGTCACCCAGTTTTCCCAATACCATTTATTGAAAAGACTATCTTATCCCCATTGTAATATTCTTGCCTCCTTTGTCATATATTAATTGACGATATAGGTGTGGATTTATTTCTGAGCTCCCATTCTTTTCCACTAGTCTATGTATCTGTTCTTGTGACAGCACCTTATTGTTTTGATTATGTAGCTTTGAAGTATAGTTTGAAAGCAGGCCCTATGATACCTACAATTCTTTCTCAGTCTTTGTCTATTAGGGGTCTTGTAGTTCCATACAAATTTTAGTATTATCTACTCTAGTTCTGTGACAAATGCCATTGGTGTTCTGACAGAAATTGCACAGAATCTGTAGATTGCTTAGGGAAGTATGGCTATTTTAACCATAGTAATTCTTCCTATCCAAGAGTATGGAAAACTTTCAATTTATTTTTGCCTTCAATTTATTTCATCTGTGTCCTAGTTTTTAGTGTACACGTTTTCACCTCCTGGATTAAATTTATTTTAATCAAGATATTTTATTGTTTTTCAATTAGTTCACTATTTGTATATAAAAACAAAAGATTTGTGTATATTGATTTTGTATTGTGAGACTTCACTGAATACATATATTAATTGCAGTAGATTTTTGGTAGAGTCTTCAGGGTTTTCTGTATATAATGTCATGTTCTCTGCAAATAATGACAATTGTACTTTTTCCTTATCAGTATGTATGCCTTTATTTCTTTTCTTATTTGAGTACTATAGATAGAACCACCAGGGCTATGTTGAATAAAAATTGTGGGCATAGGCATCTTTACCTTGTTACTGATCTTAGAGGAAAAGCTTTCAGCTATTTGCCATTAAGTATGATGTTAGCTAAAACCACAGTACTTTTAAACATTTTGGCTACATTATCTCAAACCTCTTTCTGAAAATTCCCTTGTACATTCAAATTATATTGTTCTCATCTCCTTTATCTTTTGTTTATTTTTTCCCTTCAGGAAGACCAACTACCTTTTACGAGTTAATGAGGAAAGCTGATATGTGGCTCATTCGAACCTATTGGGACTTTGACTATCCTCACCCACTCTTACCCAATGTTCAGTATGTTGGAGGCCTCCACTGCAAACCTGCTAAACCTCTGCCTAAGGTACCTGATTCCTGTTTTGTTTTGTTGTATTTGCTTTGAGGCATTTCACCAATATTGTTTAAAAGAAAGACCACTTTTCAACAATATGAATGTGTGTCCCAACAATATTTGCAGTCAAACCTAACACTTCTTTGCTGTCATTCCAGCATTTAAACAATTCCTCATTTGAAATTCTAGGGTCTGATATCTGACAGCATTAAAGGCATTGTGTAGCCTATTAAATCAGGTATTTTCTACTATATACCATATCTGGACAAAATCTCTGTAAAGATCTCTTGGGGAACATGGTTTCCAATGTATTAGCTGACTAACAAAATGAGAACAGAGAAAATTTACACTGCATATATGATAAAGGCCATAAATTCTGAATACTTAATAAATACCAAATAATTTCTACCACTGATATCTGAAAACTGCCATAGGTAAAATTGCAGCTGTTAGCTTATTAGATTATGCTCCTCATGGGAAAATGTAATAGTCTTATAAATTGATATTATATCATTAAGAAATAATTTAAAAACAAGCGTCTTTTATTAAATTATTTCATGGTCTCTTAAACATGTTTGGCAGCAAGAGAAAAGTAAGATCTCATTCAAAGGTTAATCCAGTTCAATTTTGACTACAAAACGATTAGCTATATGTGGTAATTATCACAAGATCTAAAATTAGTAAATGTTCTATTCAATCTAACCCTACTGGGATTTTTCCAGCTTTATTGAAGTATTACTGACATATAAAATTGTAAGGTACATAAAGTGTACATCATGGTGATTTGATGTACCTACACACTGTGAAGGGATTCCCCTCATGTAGCTTATTAACACATCTATCACCTCACATATTTATCTTTTTTATGTGTAGGAGAATATATAAGTTTTACACCAAGCAAATTTCTATTATATAATACAGTGCTGTCAACTGTACTCACCAGGTTATACATTATACCCCCAGACCTTATTGACACTGTAGATGAAAATTTGTCATCTTCGATCAACCTCTTATTTCCTTTACCCTCCAGTCCCAACCAAACACTTTTCTTCTCTCTTTTTCTGAGTCTGACTTTTTTTGTAAGGGTCACACATATAAGTAATAGTAAGCAATATTTGTCTCTGTTTGGCTTGCTTAACTTAGCATAACACCTTCAAAGTCCATCCGGGTTGTCACCAATGCCGTGATTTCATTCTTTCTCATGGCTGAATTATATTCCTCTGTATGTGTGTGTGTGTGTGTGTGTGTGTGTGTGTGTGTGTGTGTGTATCATGTCATATTTCCTTCATCTACTAATCCATTTACAGACACTGAGGTTGGTATTAGCCATATCTTGTCTGTTTTGATAATATTTCACTAAACATGGGAGTGCATATATCTTTTCTATATCCTGTTTTCATTTCCTTTGGATACCCAGACCTAGGATTATTGGATAATAGGATAGCTTTTATTTTAATTTTTTGAGGAAACTCCATACTGTTTTCCATAGTTGCTGCACCAATTTACATTCCTACCAATAGTGCACTGGAGTTTCCTTTTCTCCACATCCTCACCACAACAAAGAAAATTTGTTATCTCTTTTCTTTTTGATGATAGGCATTCTAACAAGAGTGAAGCAATATCTCTGTGGTTTTGATTTTCATTTCCCTGAGGATTAGGTATGTTAAGCTCAATTTCATGTACCTGTTATCCATTGTATATCTTCTTTGGAAAATGTCTATTCAGTTCCTCTGCATATTTGTCAACTGTATTATTTGGTGTTATTTTTATGGGTTCTTTATATAGTTTGACTATTAATCCTATATCAGATATATGATTTCCAAATATTGTCTCCTCTGTAGGTTGCTTTTAATTTTTTTCAAAATTTCCTTTCCTGTGCAAAACGTTTTAGCTTGAGATAGGCCCACCTGTTAATTTAGCTTTCATTGCCAGAAAGGCTTTTTTCCTTTCTGATAACTCATTGTTAGTGTATAAATATTCAGTGGAATTTTGTATATTGAGTTTGTATCCTGGAACTTTACTGAATTTGTTTTTATTAATTCTAACAGATTTTGGTGAAATCTTTAGGGTTTTAAATATATAATGTTATGTTTTTTGTAAATAGAGACCATTTTACTTGTTCCTTTCCAATTTGTATGCCTTTCATTTCTTTTCCTTATCTAATTGCTCTAGCTTGGGCTCCCAGTTGCATGTTGAATAAAATTGGCAATAGTGGGCATCCTTGTCTTGTTCCTAATCTTAGAAGAACAGCTTTCAGTTTCTAACCATTGATTATGGTATTGAGTGTGGGCTTGTCATATATGGACTTTATTATGATGAGGTAGGTTTCCTCTAAACCCAGGTTGTTTAAAGTTTTCATCTTGAGTGGATGTTGGATTTTGTCAAATGCTTTTTCTGCCTCTAATGAGATGATGTGATTTTTATCCTTCATTCTACTATTGATATATGGATCTTGAACCATCCTTGCATCCCTGGAATAAATAAATCCCACTTAGACAGGGTGAATAATCCTTTTATCTCCTCTTTCACTTTTTGAAAAAACTTTTTGAAAAGGATTGGCACTAATTCTTATTTAAGTATTTGTTGAGTTCAACATGAAGCTGTCTGGCTTTGGAATTTTCTTTGTTGGAAGATGTTTTATTACTGACTCAGTCACCTTACTAGTAATACTCAGTTCAGATTTTCTATTTTTTAATGAGTCAGTCTTTGTAGGTTGTATGTTGCTAAAAATTTATTCATTTTACTAGGTTGTCGAATTTATTGGGATTCAATTGCTCTTGTTAGTCTCTTATGTCTCTTATTCTTTGTATTTGTGTGGTATGAGTTGTGATATCTTATCTCTAATTTGAGATTTAATTTGTTTGAGTCCTGTGTCTTTGTTTCTTTAGTATGTCTAGCTAAAGGTTTGTCTATTTTGTTTATGTTTTCAAAATAAGAGAACTTAGTGCCAGCAATATTTTCTATTGAATTTTTAGTCTCTATTTAATTTGTGATATTTGTTATTTCCTTCCTTCTAACTTTGGGCTTAGTGTGTTCTTTATCTAGTTCCTTGAATGTAAAGTTAGGTGATTTATTTGATATCTTCCTTTTTTCTTATTGTATTTATCACTGTAAACATTCCTCTTAGGATTGCTTTTGCTGCATCCCATAAGTTTTGTTATGTTGTATTTGTGTTTTCATTTGACTCAAGATATGTTTTATTTCCCTTTAATTTATTCTTTGACCAATTGGTTGTTCAGTAGTATGTTGTTTGCTCTCCACATATTTGCAATTTTCCTGTTTTCTTATTTTAATTTATTTCTAGTTTTACATTATTGTGGTCAGAAAAGATACTTGATATAATTCCAGTATTCTTAAATAAGAATTATCTTGTGAAGAATGTTCCATGTGTGCTTGAGGAGAATGGGTATTCTGCTGTGGTTACATAGAATCTTCTGCAAATATTTATCAAGTCGTTCTGCTCTAATGTAGCTAAAGACTAATGCTTCCATGTTGATTTTCTGTCTGGATGATCTATCTTTTTTTGTTGAAAGTGGAGAATTGAGTCCCCTAATATGATTGTATTGCTATCTATTTCTCTTCAGGTCTGTTACTATTTGCTTTATATTTAGGTGCCCCTGTGTTAGGTGTGTAAATAATTGCAAATATGATACCTCTTGTTAGATTGACCCTGATATCATTATATATGAGTTTATTTGTCTTTTGTGGATATTCTCACACTGATATAAGTATAGTTACTCTTAGTTCCTTTTGGCTTGCATTTTAATGAAATATCTTTTTCCTTTCCTTCACTTTCAGTCTGTGTGTGCCCTTATTATTGAAATGAGTATCTTAGAGGCAGCACATAGTTGAGTCCTTTTTCTTTAGTCATTCAGTCACTCTGTGTATTTTGATTAAATGGTTTAGTCCATTTACATTTATAGTAATTATTGATAGATGTGTACTTACTATTCTCATTTCGTTCAGTCTTTTTCTGCTGTTTTGTAATTTCGTTTTTCCTTCTTCTCTTGCTCTCTTCCTCTGTGATTTAATGATTTTTGAAGTGGAATACTTAAGTTTTTTCTCTTTATCTTTTGTGTATCTACTATAGTTTCTTGCTCTATAGTTGTCATGAGGCTTACATAAAACATCTTGTATTTATAATTGTCTATTTTAAGCTGATAATAACTAATATTGAAGGCACACTAAAACTCTACATTTTTACTCTCCTCCGTAAACATTTGTTTTTGTTAAAATTTTACTTTTACTCATATCCATTCACAATTTATTGTAGTTATATTTTAATGTTTTTGTCTTTTAACCTTAATTGTAGAGTTATAAATGACTTACCCACCATGATTAAAATTTTCTAAATTTAACTATATATGTACCTTACCAGTGAGGTTCACACTTTCATGATTTTCATGTTACAAACTAACATCCTTAGATTTCAGCTTGAAGAACTATATTTAACATTCCTTGTGAGACTGCGCGGATGAACTTCTTCAGCTTTTGCTTATCTGGGGTTCCCTTTCTTTCACTTTCAATTATGAAAGACAACTTTTCTGGGCAGAGCATTCTTCATTGGCAGTTTTTTTCCCTCTAGTACTTCGAATCTCATGTCAGTTTCATTTAGGATGAAGTTTCTGCTGAAAAATATTCTGATAGTTTTATGGTGGTTTCCTTATATATACCAAGTTGTTTTTCTCTCTGTTTTCAAGATTTTCTCCTTGTCTTTAACTTTTGACAGAAATTTCCTGACTGACACTTCAACCATTACGATAGCTCCAGTTTATCTCAGGTGTGAGTTCAAACTGAAACATGCATGGCAGGTGCTAACGTGGTAGAGAGGGTATTTTTGATTGACGATCACTCTGGTATTAATGTTGTGATCACAAAAAATATATATTTAAGAATTGCAGTGTGAAGCACTGTGCAATGAATAGCACATTCTAGTGGGACATGAATTTTACAATATGATTTCACCATAAAAGAAGTCATATGTAACAAACCTGGAAATACTGTCACTCAAATATGTAACTACATACACACACACACACACACACACTCATACACACACATACACACACACTTAATTGTATTATAAATAAGAAGTTTAGGCTAATTTGTGGAAATTGGTAAACTATACCAGACTCCCTAATATCAGTAATTCTTAACCTCTAGGTATTAAATGATTTAGAGGGAGTGTTTTGGAAATTCTCATGAAGTATAGGTTTGGATTGTATAACTGAAATAAAACTATATTTAGTCATTCCAATCGTAATGCTTAGTGCTCATAGGGAAATAAAATACTAATGGCCAAACTAAAATAATTAGCCAGAAAACCTGCTTGTAATAAACCAGATCCTGCTTTGTGACCTCCTTCCAACAATCCTTACTAGTAATTAGTAGTATTATAAATGAAGAGTCTTGGTATAATACTATCTAATAATATTACCTCCTCAATACTGTGTGCTGCCTCTATTTCATTCTTACTTATACATGCACATACAACCATTCAAACATATATATAATAATGGAAATCAACCTCATATTACATACATCTTATCAAAGGTATCGATGGGTTAGGTCCATTAAAAAAAAAGTACTGAAAACATAAGTGAGCTTCCTCATAAAAATTAAAACTAGAATTGCCATTTAGGCCAGCAATTCCATATCTTGGTATGCACCTGAAATAATTAAAACCAGGATATCAATAAGATATTTGCACCACATTTTATAGCAGCACTATTCACAGGAGCCAAAACATTGAAGCAACCCAGGTGTCCATTGACAGGTGGTTCAATAAGCAAAATGTGGTATTTATAAACAATGGGATTTTGCTCAGCCATAAAGTAGAAGGAAATTCCATGGTTCCACATGGAAAAGCTTGAGAACATCATGCTGAGGGAAATGTACCACTCACAGAAAGACAAATCTGTGTTCCTAATTATAGGACGTATCCACACAGCTCAAATTCATAAAAACAGAGACTAAAATAATGGTTGCCAGGGATGGTGAAGGGGAAAATGGGAGATTTTTATATAATGATACAGAGTTCTAGTTTTGCAAGATGAAAAAGTTCTGGACATTAGTTCCCCAACAATGTCAGTGTACACACTACTGAACCGTATAGTTAGAAATAGTGAGCATGGTAAGTGTTAGGTCATGTGTATTCTGCCAGAATTGAAAAAGCAGGCACTACTGCAGTAATCCCTGATTACACTGGGTTTCTCTCTTTAGTTGTTCCTAACATTCTTTTCAATAGTGTTTGCTATGCTGTTGCTCTTTTGTGATGGAACCAATGCTTTCTCCACAGGAAATGGAACAGTTTGTCCAGAGCTCTGGAGAGAACGGTATTGTGGTGTTTACTCTGGGGTCAATGGTCACCAACATGTCAGAAGAGCGAGCCAATGTGATTGCGTCAGCCCTTGCCCAGATTCCACAAAAGGTTAGATAATGGGCCTTAATAGTGTGCAACTACCTAATGAGTCTGTTCAACTCTGTAAAGGGCCTGCTTACAGAAATTTCCTGCATGCCACCTCAACCTTATGATAGCTACAGTTCATGTCAGGTATGAGGTCAAACTGAGATATTCATGGCAGGTGCTAAAGTAGTACCGAGGGTGTTTTTGACAATAATTTTGGCATTAACATTATGATCACCAAAAATACATATTTCAGAGTTGCGTTGTGAAGTTTTGCTACTATAATGGTATTGTAGGCAGGTACGGATGGATACCACCGAATTCTATCCTATCGTTTGTCTCTTTTTGCTACAATATTCCTGAGGGTTGTGTACACACTACAGATGTACTCAGAAAGGTGTTAAATCTTAGCAGTGACAATAAACACAAAATGATAAAGTCTGAAAGGCGTCATGCAGTTTAGGTTTGCCAGGTCATCCCAGCCTTTCTTATTTCCCCTAAATTTTGGAATAGGCCTTTTCAGTGTGCTTTTCAGGGTCCTATTCAGGAAATGATGGCCAGGGCTCACCAAGCTGCATTAGGTAACCATCCAGCCACAATGATTTAGGAGAGGAAAACTGACATGCCCTGATGGACTCGGCCCTATACAGAGGGAAGGGAGAAGGTAAATGAGAAGGAGGGACGTAGGTCCACCCTCAAGGTGACCCCATGCTTAATAACATGTGGCCCTGGAAAGGACACTGCTTTTAACCTATCAGAATAACAACTCCTCTTGTTTGAGGAAGAAGAGAATATATGAAGGAGCCAACCAGAAGCAAGCTTAACTTGGAAAAGTTTCAGATACACCTCTCCATAAGACAGCATTTTATTTTTTTCTGATATATAGACTATAACTGCTCTATTGGGTGTTTGTGACCTTTTTCTATTTTCCAAACTGAAACAGCTTTTCCTTATCACCTATGCTAATTTTCTGTTGAAAATCCGAAGTTACTTAAACATTCGTATAGCAAATATCTATTACGACTGTAAATTATAAATCAGTTTAAGAGGACCACTGGGGAACTCCAAAATCAGAACCTGTTTTGGCACAGGGCATATAAATTACTTGGCTGTAGGTCCCAGATTAATCAGCATTGTCAGTGGTTTGTAGTACATGACTGAGGTGTGAGCAGTCAGTTGAATGAACTATAGCATCATCACAACTTTGGATTTTTTGTGGCAGGTATACTGTTATATATGAAGTACTGACAGGCTCTTTTATCTACATTTGAAGAATTTCCACACGTATAAAATAGTAATGATACTCTGGATTCATGTAGATAATCACCTCTTTAAATTTTTCTTGCAAGTAGTGCCTAACAATTAATAATCTAGAAGAAGATAGATCCACATACTAAGGAGAAATTATCTAGGTTAATAAATTATCAATAAACAGAATTGTTTATTTCTCACAAGAAGTAAATTCCACAAATTAGCCTTTCTATAAATCAAAAAATGTAAAACTAATAAAATAACTTATGGAACAAATGGATATAAGTGAACTCTTCTCTGTGTGTTACACTAAAAAAGTATTGTTACATTGGAAGGTAAGAGCAATTATCATGAAAAGATAAAATAAATGTATAGATCTTAGTAACTTACTACTTTTTTGTACTACAATTATAATGACTACCTAAAAATGTCTTAAATACTTTGATTTCTCATTGATAATCTCAGTTGCCTCACCTCTATGTGTGAAACATCATGACTGCGTACATAACCTGATTGAATATAAAATAAGAATGCAAAATTTGGATATTCCTATTATACCAGTGTTTTATAGTTCTCATTTTTAACATTGCTTTGTCCTTACCACTTATGTATCTATGTAAGTTATTTAACTAGATTCTCTCTTAATTTCTTTAGAATTTTCACATGGTATAACTTGTATGTTTACCTCATAGAATATGGTAATTTTCTTTACCCGAAAAGGTTCTGTGGAGATTTGATGGCAAAACACCAGATACCTTAGGGCAGAATACTCGGCTGTATAAGTGGATCCCCCAGAATGACCTACTTGGTAAGAATTGAAAAAACAAACTCTGAAATGACAGTAACTCCACCCAGTGATAACAGTTTACCAGGGAAAAAATTTACTGAACATTAATTATTGAAAAACTCAAAAGCAAAACTTAACTTCCATATATTTGTTTTTCAGTCCTAGGGGTAAAAGGATAAGCTATAACTATTGTCATGTATTATACAGTCTCATTAATTAAACTGTCTCTTTATGGCCAGAACCACAGTACTCTTATTTCAGGTATAATTATTTCTCTCAGAGAATTTTTCAATAGTCACATGGATCTTTACTCTGGCTCCCAGTTCTCCCACATTGTGTCTATCCTTTCCCCTTTGTGGGAATTTCAGGCCATGAAAAATAAAAGCCGCCTTTACTACTAGTGATTCTCCATTCTCTATAGGAAAATATCCATAATCTTCATGAAGTGATAACACATTTCAGATTAAACTATAGCCTTTCCTTCCTCTGATTCCAGAGCCATCACTGGCACATTCCCAGCTGCCTTGACACCCTGTATGTCAGACTCAGTGGCTTCACTATTTCTTTAAGGGAATATGTCCTAATGTGCCATCTCCTTTTTTCTCTGCACATTTCTTATATCTGAAATGTTCTCTTTCAACTTGTCCACCACAATCTTGTATTCATTTTTAAGTCACAAGTACCACATCAATCTTCATTTATCTTCCAGCAGACTTATGTGCTTCTTGTTCTGAGATCTGAGAAACATTTTAATGCAGTTTCCTGTGTATATAAACCTGTGATCTAGAACACACTGCCTCTTTCAGTGCCTTCTATTGTCCAAATCTCATTTTATTTCTAAGATTCATAATTATAATTTGCAAATATTCACCTAATCCTAGGTCATCCAAAGACCAAAGCCTTCATAACTCATTGTGGAGCCAACGGCATCTATGAGGCAATCTACCACGGGATCCCGATAGTGGGCATTCCTTTGTTTGCAGATCAACCTGATAACATTGCTCGCTTAGAGAGCAAGGGAGCGGCTGTCAGACTGGATTTGAGAACACTGTCTAGTACAGATTTACTCGGTGCATTGAAGAGAGTCATTAATGACCCTTTGTGAGTATCACAATTTTTTTAAATACATAGTATATACAGATAGGTTCTTTTGTCAAAAGTGAGCATGAGTTTCATCCTATATTTAAGAAGCTAATTTTGAAAACTTTAACATGATGTCACCTATCTTAAATCTGCTCTTACTTTCAACAAGATGTTCATTTCAAAGTTACATGTTAAGCCCAAGATTTAATGAGTAACCAATGTGTACAACTTCCTACAGAAACAAATGCAAAAGTTATACAGGTAATTGTAAAAAGAAACATTTATAAAAATATTATAGAATCCAGAATGAAAGAATGAAGAACTTATGGTTATATAAAATGTTCCAATTCAATACCAAAACTTGCTGAAATTATAAATCGTTTCTTGCTAAATAACTTTTATCATTATTTTAATGTATTTTATAATGATATGTAACTTACATACCATAAAATTCCATGTTTATGTGTAACAGTCAAATGTATCTTGTATGTTACAAAGTTATGAAACCACCATTATAATCTAAATTTTCATCAGCCCAAAAAGAATTCTCATGTGCCTTAGAGGTCACTTTCCATTCTCCCTGCTTTAGCCAACCATTATTGTACTTTCTTATAGTTTTAAATTACCATATTCTGAACATTTCATACAAATGGAAAGAAAAATATGTGGTATTTTCCAACTTCTTTTCACTTACTATGTTTTTCAGTTTTATCCACGTGGTAGTTCTGTACTGCTGAATAATATTCTAGGGTATGGGTATGCTACATTTATTTATCCATTTATCACTTTAAGAACATTTTGACTGTTTCTCCATGTGGCTATTATCAACATTGGTATACGCATTTTTGTGTGAACATATGTTCTTTCGTTTCTTTTGGATGGATATCTAGAAGTAGAATTGCTAGGTCATATATGGTAACTCTTTGAGGAACTGCCAAACATGTCAAAAGAAGAGTTTGCCATTTCACATCCCCATCAGCTATGTATGAGAGATCCATACTTTGTCAGCACTTGTTATCATCTATCTTTTATTATTATTATTATTATTATCACTATTATTTTATTATTATTATTATTATTATTATTATTATTGCATTCTAGTGGGTTGAGTGGTCTTTCTTTGTGGTCTCGATCTGCATCTTCCTTATAGCAAAAGCTATTGAACATCTTTTCATATGCTGTTGGCCATTCATATATTCTCTTTAGAGAAAGGTCTATCCCAATACTTGGATAAGTTTTTAATTTGGTGGTCTTATTTTTTATTAAAGTTAATTATTTGTGTACTATGGATACAAGTATATTATCAGATATATGATTTGTTAATATTTTCTTTCATTCTGGATAGTTTGGTTTCTCAATTTCTTGATTGTGTCTTTTGAAGCATAAAAGTTTTTAAATATGATAAGATGGATATTACACTCTTCGATATTACAGAGAAAAATCAGGTGGTAGAAATTGTAGTGCCTAGCATCACAACCATCAATTCAGCATTTATTACTGCTATCAGCATTTATTGTATAGGAAGTTAACACTTAAGAAATGCTCAAAAAATGTATATTATCAAGAAAATGGTAGAATAATTGAAGATAAAAATACTTTTAAATAGGCAAGAAAGAACAGAAAAAGAAGCATGAGGAAGGTTGGACAAATTAAGAAGAAACAGAATAAACTGGTAAATGAAAATGTAAATATGTCAGTACTTACATTAAATCTAAACAGGTGAAATCATTTAAAGAGAATTTAATATTGTCAGACATAATCTTAAAACCTATATATACTGATTATAATATATGCTTAAATAGAAGTGTAAAAGATTATAAGTATGAAGGTAGGAAAAGATCTATGCAGCCAATAATCATACAAAGATATTGTACCTTTAATAATATCAGACATCATAGTCCAGAAACACTACTAAAAATAAAAAAAAAATATTTCACAGTAATAAATAGATAAATTTTTCAAAGCAATATAATTTATCAATTGCAAACACCTACTAATAAAACCTCAAAATAAAGCAAAAATTGACAAAAGAAAAAACTAATGTATAAATGTATAATCATAATCATAATAGATTCTAAACACCTTCCTTAAAAATATAAACAGAAAAGGTCAAAATAATGGATAAATATCTGAAAGTTTTGAAGAACACAATTTAAAAATGTAAATTTGTTGGGAGATATATAGTTATAGATATAGATAAAACTAAAGAGAATACACATTTTTTCAAGATTGGAATAGATCCTGGAATTGACCATATGCTAATTCATATACCAAGACTCAGTACTTTGAAATATACAAATCAGAAAGAGTATATTGTCCAGCTTACTAGAATTCACTTTGAAATCATCAAAAAGAAAGATAGCTAAGACATCTCTAAATTTTGGAAATTAAAATACTTCTACATTATTCAGTCAATAAAGATATCATAATCATAAATATGCCTTTTCTCAGCAACTCCACTTCTAGATATATACAGAATGGTAAAAATATGAAAAGCAGAAGACATATGTAAGATTTTTATTAGTAATTAGTATAGTAATAGTAATTACTAATAATGGCCAAAAAATTGTTAACACAAATGTCTGTTGTTCAATAAGTCAAGAGATTATTGGTGATATGGCCATGCAAAGGAATACTATAGAGCAATGGAATTAACCAACAGGTGACACACAAAAGACAAAAGGAAATGAGTACTGCTATATGATTCCAAAATATAAATATGAGAAACTAATTTATGGTGCTAAAATTTAGGATACCCATTAATTCAGGGAAGATAGTAGTGACAGAAAGTGTCAAGGAAAACAGGGTGCTTCTGGGTAGCTTGTGATATCCTATTTCAATATTTGATAATAGGAGCATTAGTGTATTCACTTCAAAATAATTTTCTAGCCAATTCTGAAGTTTGGGCAATTAGGCTTATGTGCATTTTTCTTATGTATTTCATACTTAAATGTTTATTATAGAAAATAAAGTGTATTTTAAAAACTCTAGGAATCAAGTAAAAAAAAAGAACACACACACGCACAAATGGAAGGAAGCTTAGATTTGCCATCACAGAGTGGCACAGTGAGAAGGCCAGTATGCCCAGAGGAGAGTGTGCATGGACCCAAGGATCGGAGAAGCGGTTGCCAGAGTCTGCCCATGCAAGGTCCTGTAGGCCAAGAACAGATTTGGAATTTAGTCTAAGTGTGATTAAAGGTCAGATGGAAACTTCAGCAGAGAGCATCATAATCTGATGTTTATTTCAAAGAGCCTACTGGCTACAGGATGGAAAATAAAGAGGAGGGGTAGTAGAGAAGAGTGGACGCACAGGGACTGGTGAAGAATCATTTCACCCATCAAGACACAATCCACATTAAGTACTTCATGAGGACTATGTAAAAGTGTACCTTCACCGTCTCATTCTTCATCACCTCTGCTAGAAAAAATTAAACTACCCCATCTTAACTTTGTTTTCACTTTTTTATTATTTGTTAATCATAAAATTCCAATTTGAAAGCCAAACCCAACTTAAAAATGTACTACTTCTGCAATTTTATAACACTTATTTTGAATCACTCATAAGACACTTTTCAAAAACCTTTCATGGGGATGATAATGCTTAGGGAAATTAAGTTCCTTTCCATGTTGCTATCTTTGTATTTCCCCGACAGATATAAAGAGAATGCTATGAGATTATCAAGAATTCATCATGACCAGCCAATGAAACCTCTCGACCGAGCGGTCTTCTGGATCGAGTTTGTCATGCGCCACAAAGGAGCCAAGCACCTGTGGCCAGCCTCCCATGACCTCACCTGGTTCCAGTACCACTCCCTGGATGTGATTGGGTTCCTGCTGGCCTGTGTG
Organism: Manis javanica; assembly: GCF_040802235.1. Classification (NCBI taxonomy): domain Eukaryota; kingdom Metazoa; phylum Chordata; class Mammalia; order Pholidota; family Manidae; genus Manis; species Manis javanica. The sequence goes on along the minus strand of NC_133160.1, from coordinate 118,805,824 downwards.
GCCACTGCTCTATTTGTCATCACAAAATGTTGTCTGTTTTGTTGCCGGAAGTTTGCTAAAACTGGAATGAAAGAAAAAAGAGAGTAGTTGTTTCAGAGGCCTGAAGCTGGGAGGACTCACAGATGGGCCCCCTCCAGTTTATTCCAGCGAGGAGTTGTGATGTAAGGTTCCCTTCCTCCTGTGATAAAACGACTTTTCACAATTTAGCTTATCAGATCAAATTTGTTTTCACAGTATTTACTACTTGTTTAAGAGTTAGAAATATGTCATGCTAAAGAGAAAAAAACTGGCATAAAATAAAACTATTCTTCTAATTTGGAAGGTATACCAATAAAAGTGAGCTTAGCTGTATTTCCAACCATGCACGAGGACACAAAAGCCTTATTCACCCCATCAGTATTATTGTAAAAAAATTCAGCATATTTTAATTTCCTTTTGGTCCAGAATTTTATAATTTTATCTTTTGCTAAGGAAACATTCAATAATTAGAATTCAAAAATTGATAATTTTTATTGTGCATCTGTCCTCAGCAACACTCCTTAACTATGTTTGTAGAATTAGACATATAACAACTGCAACCTGCTTCTGTGGATCCAGGAGGAAGGCAGTCCCCCACCCTGGGCAAGTTCTTTATGAACCTGCTGATAATGAAGAAAGACAGGGAAAGGGGAAAGGGTTTTTATTTTTCATGATTCAGTCTCTCTCACAGCACCTCCCCCCACCACATCCTTCATCTTTGACCCCACTAGCAAGGTAGTTCCCCATCCCTGTGACCAGGTTGTGTGCTCCCTTTACCCCTGCTCCTTCCGGGAGGAAGTCCATGGGTGGGGGTCTGGTGACTGATGGGCATCTGACCAATTACACCCCAGGAAAGGAGGGGAGGAGAGAATGGCCATTTTCTCTCCACCCCATGCTCCAGGCCAGCCTTGTGGGACCACAGGGGTAAACATTGATGTGCAAATAGGCCCTTATATGCATACCACTATTAAAGCCAGGTGGGAAATTCTGGTTGAAAACTTCCATTTACCCCATAGCTTCCTATTATACAATTAAGCTATGTGAAAGTCTTTGATTTCATGATCTAATTTTGTTTTCCTCATGATTTTTAATAATATTCATTTGATTTCTTTCACTGTTACAATTGGCCTTAGACAATGGATGAAAGGTCTCAAATGTAGATTAATAAACCTGCAACTTTGTGAAAACATACAAGCCTGCTTCTTTTAAAACAAGATGTAGTATTGCTTAACTGCTTACAGATATGGTATAAAATTCAATGTGTTCGTTGAAGTTTGAAATAATGCCTATAATTCTATTTAACCATACTTAGGGGAGCCTGCCTCATGCTTCTGTCTCTTATCTCAGGATCCGAAGGCCCCTTTCCTCCCATAGCTCTTATGTGTAAACATTAAGTCCTTTGTCATGACAGAAAATAATAATAATTTTATTTAAACCTAGGCACATTATAAGTGACATAATCAATAACAATAAGACAAATACAAAAATTATGTTAATTTCATGGAGTATTGTCAAATCAAAGGAATCTAAAGACCATCCTAAAAACTACACATGAGGGACTCACTTTACGATCAAAGTGTTCCAGGTCAGGAGAAGCATACCTCCCTGCTGCTCAAGAAGACACAATCCAAGCCTTACAACAAACATTCTCTAGCCTAAGGCATGAATTTATTTATTTTTAAGTTAAAACTTGGATTCTTAGGGAATCATAGGAGAAATTTACTACGCGATTTTCCATACAAATTCTCAGTAATTGATAGTTTTTAAACACCATATAACTTATGTAGCACCATAATTGATATAGTTTAATCATGCATATACACTCAAATAATTTTCCTCAAATCTACACTGCAGCACATAAAAAAGGAGAGGGATTGTTATTCATTGCATAGTGAAAACTACTTCAAATTTCTGATAAGAAGTAAAGCAACACCATATGAAAATAGTTGAAGGACATGAACAGGAAATTCACATAAGCAAAATGGCTAATAACATATATAAAAGATGCAAATGTCACTGGTGCTTTGGGAAATGTAATATAAGTCAAGAAATAGTTTTTCTACAGATGATTTGCCAAGCAAATATCTGGCACAACTCTTTTTGAGGAAGTATAATGTAGAAAAGCCCTTTTAAAAGAAATTTAAACATACCATTTGACATTGCAATTCTACATCCAGGATTCTGTCACACAGAAATACTTGAACATATTCATGATTATATTCAGAATGTTCCAACTAGCACTTAGATCAGGGAACACACTTATGGCAAACATATGTATAAATTATATATCCATTAGGAAAAGATTACAGGCAAATTGTTGTATGCTCTCCACGTCACATTATTATGAAAAAGTTCCACAAATTATAGTCATGGCACTCTCTTTTTTGTAAATAGAAACAAATATGTATGTGTGAATTTATATGACCATAGAAGAAAAGATCTGGAAGCATACATGGAATTTTCAATGATGAGATTTTAATATTTTATTCCATATACTTCATTTTTTGAACTTTTGCAATAGGTTTCTGTTAATTAATAATGTGGTTTATAAAAAATAACTAGTGAAATAAACATGGGTTCAAGATATCAAGTTCTAAGATTTGATATCATGTTATCACCATTAGTTTCATTTCGAACACTTGAACTGATGAGAAATCTGGTATACTATTAACAAATTGAGGCCTTTTTTGAAGATACGTATTTTATATTGAAAATATTGTAAATAAGTATATTAGAAGTATTTGTTATGTCAGTAGCTTGAAAAAACCTTCCCTTTTTCAAAATAAATGATTGTGGTTTTGATGTCAATATTTAATGAATTTTACAATAGCTGAGGGACTTCTCGTGGTTTCCTTCTAAAGCTTGTATATGGGTTGGCTTTGAGTCATGACTACAAAATACTTTGAGATATAATAATTGGCCCCATCAAATAATTTTCTCTTCTTGAACTTTAGTAAGACTTGTTGCAGTCTCACAAAAAGAATGTGGCACAAGTGCTGCAGCTTAACTTCCAAGGCTCGGTTCCAGGATGAAGCACCTCTTTCTCTTTGTCTGTGTGGGTGTCTCTGGTTCTTTCTCTGTCATTCTCTCTCTCACGGAGAGGTCTCCCTGCCCACCATGGAGCCCTGTACCATACCCAAAGTGTCCAGGGTAAACAGACCATTGAAGGAGAGATACACAGACATGCCTAAGGAGTGCCAGTTGTTCCAGCCTCTAGAAGTTTGAGTTTTCTCCTGCCAATCACCAGATATGTCCTTCCGATGATTACCCGATATTTCCCAACCACCATATGGCTGTAACCACCTGGAAAACTATGTCTAAGAAGCACCTCGCTGCACCCAGCCAAAACCCAGAACCATGAGAGAGAAAAATCAAATGAGTATCATTGCTCTGAGCTCCTACATTTAAGGGCCATTTTATGAAGTAATAAATGGGATGAAAATACTTCTACATACTTTTAATTACATCTTTGTAGTAATATTTCAATTAAGGTATGGGTACAAAAATGGGAATTTAAATGTTATATTTTGTAAGTAATTGTAACCCAGAAAAGGGAGTCACCGTAGCATGGTGGATAAGAGCTTGAAGTCTGGACTCAGAAAGCCTGGATGCAAGTCCCTGAACCCCACTACAGACTTATGGGCCTTAGGCTAGTCAGCTCACTGCCCTAGGCCCCAGCTTACCCACCAATGAAATGCACCTAAACTAACGGTACTGTGCATCTCATGAGGTTGCTGCAATGATGAGTGTGATAACATTGTAAAGCACGAAAAACAGTTGCTATAATACTAATATGTAATTTGCACTATTATCATTTAAATGAATAGAAAAACTTCCACAATGATTTTAGGATTCATGTCAGTTAATACATTTTAAATGCAATATGTTTCAAATATAAATGATAATAACATAATTTCCTCTTAAATACGCAGAAATTAAATATGTATGAAATAATTCTATGGTACAAACCAAGGGCTAACCAACTATGGCCACATCTGGAGAGCGATTTGTGTTTTTACCATTAAGCTAAATGTCATATAACATAAAATCCACCTTTTGAACCATTATGAAGTGTACAGTTCCATGATATTTCATACATTCACAATGATGTGCAACTGTGACACCTGTCTAGGCCCAGAGCATTGTCATCACCCAGAAAACAAAGTGTATACCCAATAAACGGTTATTTCCCCTTCACCCATCCTCTTGGCCCTAGCAAATTGACATTTTGCATCATTCCACAGATGCAAAAATAATAATAAAGAAGACATAAAAGACTGTAACTCCAACCAGGGGTACTTCCCATACTTTTCACATATTTTCTTTGTTCTTAAATTGAAATTATCTGATGTATAAAGAACACCCAGCAGAATGTAGAAAGAATTTCAAAGAACACCTGAACACCCAACTTCCAGAATGACAGCATTACACACTCCATGGATCAGCTCCCATGTGAAGCAAGCATAAGTAATGAAAATTATTTATAAGGCATCCATTTAAATTGTCTAGGAAATATCCTAAAGACACATGGCAAATAAAGACACACTTATGCAAGCCAGTGTAGTAAAATGAGTGACAGCCTGTGGCTTTAAGCCACGAAATGCTCTGTCTTCCACCCTCCTTACCCAAAGTGAGGGACTCCACTGCAAGTAGGGCCTGAAAGAACACGGAGTTTCCACTCCCCACAGCTCCCACTTGAGTGTGATGGTGTCTTCTTAAAAGGGTCACAACACTAGAATTTCTGTCTCTCTCTCTCTCTCTCTCACACACACACACACACACACACACACACACCATCCCAGCTATGTGTTACACAGTCTAAATTCTAGACAACTGTGGCCAAGAAGGTTCTCTCTCTTTCTGCCCTGCCCCACTCATAGGGCAGAGTTTTATTAATGCAGCACCCTGAAAATACTGAATCCCGAAGGGTAAGTGCCCAGCTCGTTCATAAGATGGGCTGCCGGGATGGAGGCAGCAAACTAAAAACGCTTGCTACTGCCTTACTCCTAAAGCAGGGGTGTCACTCAGAAGGAACTGCAGCACTGTCACTACCCCCAGGCCTGGGAGCAAATGTCCAGAGATAGGGAGACTCAGGATATAGAACAGAGAGCTCCAAAACTATCCCCAAAGGAACTCACTTCACCACAACAGACTGGGGGAAATTCAAACCTTGTATGTAGTATCTAGACTTATCAAATTCATAGAAACAAAATAGAAAATGATTGCCAAAGGCTGGAAAACAGGCAGATAGAGAGTATTTTAACTTCCACTTGCACAATATGAAAATGTTCTGGAGATTTGTTGTGCAATGTGAATATACTGAACTCTAGGAAAAATTAAGATGGAAACATTTTTTGTGTTATTTTACAACATTTTTTTAAAGGCAGTATTCTAATGATTCCTAATTACACTGGATTTCTCTTTTTAACTGTTTGCAGCTATGTGTTCAATAATGTTTGCTATGCTGTTGCTCTTTTGTGATGGAATCAATGTTTTCTCTGCAGGAATAGAATAAGTTGTCCAGAGCTCTGGCGCAAATGCTACTGTGGTGTTAACTGTGGGATCCATGGTAAGTAACATGTCAGAAGAGCAAGCCAGTGTGATTGCATCAGCCCTTGCCCAGAATCCACAGAAGCTTAGATAAAGTACCTTAATTGTATGCAACTCTCTCATGAGTCTGCTCAACTCTCTAAAGGGCCTGCTTACAGAAATTTCTTGCATGCCACCAATTCATTATGATAGCTCCAATTTTTCTCAGGTATGAGTTCAAAGTGATATATTCATGGCAGGTGCTTTAATAGTGCTGAGGGTGTTCTTGATAATAACTTTGGCATTAACATTTTGATTTCCAAAAAAATGTATTTCAGAGTTGTGGTGTGAAGTTTTGCTACTATAATGGTATTGTAGGCAGGTATGGATACCACCGAATTCTATGCTATCACTTGCCTCATTCCCCTGCAGGATTCTGGAGGGTTGTGTCCACTCTACCAATGTTCTCTGAAAGGTGGTAAACTGTAACAGTAATTGTACTAGCAATATAATAAGAAGGAAAATTGAAGAGTCTAAATGCATCATGCAGTTTGCAATTGCCGTACAATCCCAGCCTCTCTTATTTCCCCTAAATTTTAGGATAGGCCTAATCAGTGTGTTTTTCAGGGTGCTACTCAGAGAAAGGATGGCCAGAGCTCACCAAGCTGCCTCCATGTACCCAAGCCAGCCGTGGTGATTTAGAGAAGGAAATATCAGCCTGGCCTGGTGACTGGGCCCTGCCAGCATAATTCAAGCAGGTAAATAAGAGAGGGTGAACCCTGTGCATGACAGAATCTGGCCACAAATGGACTCTGCTTCTAACCTATCAGATTAACCTCTCCTCCTGAGTGAGGAGGGAGAAGGGAACGTAAGGAGTCAAGCGGGAGGAGGCCTGGCATGGAAGAGTTTCAGATGCTTCCTTCCCCATAAAATGTAGTAGTGATATTTTTCTAATATATAAACACACCTGAAGTTTTCGAGTATTTGTGAATCACTTTTTAATTCCTATCTATTAGTCTTCTAATCAGCCATGCTAATTTTTTGCAGAGAACCTAAAGTTACGAAACAAAGAAAAGTTAATTGAAATAAATCACAATCTGGTTTATGAGGATTGCTTGGAAATGCCAAAGCTGGTAACTTTTTTGGTACTAGGTGTATAAGAAATATTAATCGATCCTTCAATGACCTGTGCTTCAATCTGAAATGCTAAAGATCCACTGAATAAATTTTAGTATCACAATTTTGGAATTTTTTTCAAGAGCCATGTTATTATTTCCGAATTACCAAAAGATTTTCCTTTTCTAAAGTCAAAGAGTTTTCAAATCTAATAAAGCAAAAAAATGCACTTCATTCACTTTAAAAATATGAATTAAAATTTTTCTTGAAAGTAGTGTTTAACAATTTGCATTCTTAAAAAATGTCATATTTACTGCCTAATAAGAATTAATTATTAACATATAATGCTGGTGGGGGGCAATAAGTTCCCAGCCTCATGCAATTTACCTTTGAAATCAAAATCAGTCAAAGGGAGAAATAAAGTGAAATGAGAACAGCTTTTTGCTTAAAAGCAGTTGTCCACATTTGCTTTCCATAAAGGGACCCCAGCCAACCTCGCTGGGCCAGATATACCCGGCTACCTCTTCTAATTATCTACAGATAAGGAGTTGGAATATTTCTCTACACCTCGTGGAAACACCTATTGATATGGAGATCCACTAAGGCCAAGCAACAGATTCTGTGAATGTTGCAGTTTTAACCACAACCAACCCCTCTAGAAATCTGGCCTCACAATTGACTCACTCCCCAGCTATGAAAGTGGCCCTGGTGTAAGAAAATTGGAGCTGTGTAATCAGACTAATAACATACAAAGATATCAGCAATAAAATCATGATAATCCTCAAGCCAGATTATTCAGCTTGGTTAAAAGTCCTTTGCAGAATAAGTGCATATCTTGCGCATTCCACAGGCACCAGTAGCTGAAAGGGTAGAGAGTTCAGAACAACCATCACATGGCAGCTAAAGCCAACAGACGGGTCCAGGCTACTGGGACTGCAGAAGAAAATAAACTTAAGGGTAATAAGGTACATGTTTTAAGACACCAGCATAGGCAAGGCTTGTCCATCAAGTAGGATGCATGAAAGACAGTGGTTCTGTGATAGAACAGTGGCAGGAATGGGATCTCATCCTGGTCTAGTGTAACAGACTTTCACCCTGTTCCCTGAGGGAGTTGCAGTTTGGTCAATATATAGGTCTACGGGGGGGTGGGGAGGTGTATGCATTTGCCATAATGATAAAACAAAACTTACCCATAAGATGCTCTTACTTCCCAGACATCTTGGGTACACTACCATGAACTTTCGGGGCCACTTTGTGTTACTCCAGAAACACACAGGAGGAGAGCTTCCAGACCTCTTCTCAAAGGTGCCAAAAGAGTCAGTCAGCACTGGTCCATGTGTCAAAATGTTCAGGGCCATGTCCACTAAACAGAGTCTCTAGGGTTTAACACAGTTGGGGCTGGTAGCAGGATGTTGCTCTCCTGGCCACATCCTGGCTTCAGTAACTGCTCTTTGGTTTGCAATTGCCACTGTATGGGTGAGGAAACAATGTGTCTTAGCATGTCCACAGGGCTCAAGACTTCTTTTAGGGGCTTCTCATTTAAATGCCATAGCACTGTACATAAGTGAATTGACCAGCCCTATAGACTTGGTGTCTGATTTCAGGCCAGATTTCGACAAACCATTGTACCACTCCATCGTGCCTGCCCTGGTATGGTCATATGGTACATGAAACTTCTATTTTATTCCTATTTGCTGCACCCATTCTTGTAACACTTGTCCAGTAAAATGGGTTCCTTGACTGCCCTCAATCACCTCCGGCTGGGATAGGTTGCAAAGAGATGCTCTAGATCCCTTGTGGTCATTTGCTGACCAGCACAACATACAGAAATGACAACCAACAGTCCAGTAGCTGAGTGCCCACAAGTCATTGCATCCCAATATGCTTCCTATATGTGCAGAGGCTCAACATAGTCTATCTTCCATGTGACAAGGGGCATCGGGAAAGGTCACCAGCAAGCCCCACTAATGGGCTACATCCCATATTGTCTTTTGACCCACATGCAACAAATGTTTATACAGCCATTGGGCTGTATCTGAGACAAGCTTTCCTTCTAGCCAACACAACTGGGTCAGTGTGTCTGCTTCATCATTCTCTGGGGATGCCAAAGGCAAATAGCCAGTCGCATGATATATGGTAACAGTCTTAGTCTGACCAGAAGCCCATAGGTCTTGCCACAACTCTTTCCCCTAAGTGGCTGATGACCAACTATCCAGTTGTAACGGTGCCATGTCTGAAACCACAGGGTTAAGCCCTGATAGATGGCCCAGCTGTCAGTGCAGACAACTATAGGGGAGGGTTCCTGGGTGATTACGAGCCATACTGCCCACAGCTCAGCCCATTGACTGCTAAAGTATGAGTAGCTTCACTTACGGTGGCCCTTTGTGTGAGGCAAGAATAGTTACTAGGGACCCAAAGAAAGATGGGAGAGCTGTATGCAGCACCAGGTTTCTCATTCCTGTCGTGGACAACTCTTCATAAGGGCCCTGGGTGTTCATATTATAAATAGTATTTTTCATTCCTGGCCCTTGTAACACCTGCTGGAGCACTGCATACATTTCCCAGACAATGGATAAGTATGGCAAAACACCCCAATTAGGCCACATTCTGCACTGATGGCTGTTGTCAATCAATTCAGTAGTGCCTGATTCCCTGAGGTGTGATGGGCACTTTGCAACCACTATCAGAGGGAATGGTCAGTTGTCAGAGGGAATGCCAGTCTAATGATTTCAGAACCTAACAAAACAATGTTTTCACCCCCATATCCCAGAGATGCAAAATCCATGTAGACAGGGGTCTGACAGCTTCTGACATACCAGATGCTAATGTCAACAATCTCATCCTGTGTATAGGGGCTGAGCATGAAGTGCACCTAGGGAGGGGGCTGCTGCTCCCCGTGAGGAGCCCGCAGTAGTTCTGTTTTAATTTTTTTAATTACAATCAGGTGGGCTTTTAATTTGGGATAGGCTGGTGCCTAAGGTGGTGGCCTCAGCAACAGTTCTGCCCTCAGCCATACTGCCTCATCCTCTTCTGACATCTCCTCTACTATCTCTGGGCCTGAAGGTACCACACTTCCTACCCCTCCCATGGCCTCCTGCAATGCGGATTGACCTTCCTCACTGCTAACTTATCTTCCAGGAGTGGGACCTGCCTTCTCAAAAAGTGACTCCCTTTTTTAAAGGTATACCACAAGTCAGCGCTTAGCTCCTCCAAGAGATGCCAAAGTGTATCTCTCCCCTTGATAACACTTTCGGCTATCTTAAGAAACAAACATCCCACAATCCCAGCTGCTACACAGCCACTCAGGGCCTCTAAGCAGTCTTCTATCTCACGGAGCGCTAATTCCACAGCTTCCAGTGTTTTTACTCTTCCCCAATTTGGTGAAGGCCCCACCCCTCTGGGAGGTGCTTTACCCTAGACCAATTCCCCACTGGGAGCTCCCTAGTGGGATACCTTACAGACAGGGGCTCCTGGGTGAAGCAGCACACTTCACCACTGCAGCCACTGGGCCCTCCCCAACATCCACAGAGTGGTCCTAGGTATTTTCCTCCCATCACTAGGGGCTTGCCACTCAAGGGTCACACACATGAAGACTGTTTTCGGATTCAGAGTTCCTGCCAACTACCACCAGATGTAAGTCCAGGGGAAAATATTTTCCCAACCTGGGGCAAAATACCTTTGAAACTGAAATCTGTCAGAGGGAAAAATAAAGTGACAGATACTCATTTATTGCTTACAAGAAGTCGTCCACTGTTGTTCGTGCATGTCTCTCATGACCCAGCTGCCAAAATGGGACACCAACCAAACTCTGCGGTTCAGATATGCCCTCACTCACTCTTGTAATTACCCTTTGATATGGAGATTGACAACTTCTCTCCACCCCTTGGAAACAACTACTGATATGGAGATGTACTAAGGCCAAGTGAGAGATTCTGGAAATATTACAGTTTTACCCTCACTTGGTAACAAGAATAATTGAAATGGCTACTGAACAATCGACGCTAATGTCTCTGGAGTTATAGAGATTCAGATAATGGAAAAAGTAGCACGGGGTATGATTTTCTAAAGGGAGCATAAGATTAATTTACAAATATTTGACAAGTGAGCGTGAGTTTAGGCAAAGCTTTGGAGAATATTAATATACAAGAAAGTTTTAAATGTAGGATGTAAGAGAAGGAGAGGAGTCAAAAGTATATCAAGAATTTTGTTCCTGAGTAACTGAAAGTATGGCATTGAATGAGATGGAGCAGACAGTGGCTATAACACATTTGGAGACAAATCATGTTGTGTTTGACAGGGTTATTAGATGTCTGAATGGAGAACCAATAGACAATTGGACATCTGAGTCTGGATTTTGGGAGAGAGGTCTGAGCTGAAAATAAAAATCTGGAAATGTCATTGTAGGAATCAAGGGCAGGCCACCCCAAGATATGCCACTTTGTCCAGCAGATTACTTTGAGCTGAGAACCATCAAGGCCCAAAAGTCTCAAAGATACTTTAAAATCTAAACAAACCAATTACCAGCAAAGAAATTGAAGTGGTAATCAAAAAACTACCCAAGAACAAAACCCCCGGGCTAGATGGATTTACCTCAGAATTTTATCAGGCATACAGAGAAGACATAATAATCATTCTCCTTAAAGTTTTCAAAAAAATAGAAGAGGAGGGAATACAACATCATCCTAATACCAAAACCAGCCAAAGACCCCACCAAAAAAGAAAATTACAGTCCTATATCCCGATGAACATAGATGCAAAAGTACTCAATAAAATATTAGCAAAACGAATACAAAAATACATCAAAAGGATCATACACCATGACCAAGTGGGATTCATTCCAGGGATGCAAGGATGTTATGACATTCGAAAACCCATCAACATCATCCACCACATAAAGAAAAAGAAGGACAAAAACCACATGGTCATCTCCATAGATGCTGAAAAAGCATTCAACAAAATTCAGCATCCATTCATGATAAAAACTCTCAAGAAAGTGGATATAGAGGGCAGGACCACAACATAATAAAGTCCATATGTAACCCACAGCCAACATCACACTGAACTGTGAAAAGCTGAAAGCTTTTCCTCTGAGATCGGGAACAAGACAGGGATGCCCACTCTCCCACTGTTATTCAACATAGTACTGGAGGTCCTAGCCTTGGCAATTAGACAAAACAAGAAATACAAGGAATCCAAATTGGTAAAAAAGAAGTTAAACTGTGACTATTTGCAGATGACATGATATTGTACATAAAAAACCCTAACGACTCAATTCTAATACTACTAGAACTAATATTGGAATACAGCAAAGTTGCAGAGTACAAAATTAACACACTATACACTAACAATGAACTAATAGAAAGAGAAATCAGGAAAACAATTCCATTCATAATTGCATCAAAAAGAATATAATACTTAGGAATAAACCTTACCAAGGAAGTGGAAGACCTATACCCTGAAAACTATAAGACACTCTTAAGAGAAATTAAAGAGTATACTAACAAATGGAAACTTTTCCTATGCTCTTGGCTAGGAAGAATTGGCTAAGAAGAATATTGGTCAAAATGGCCATCCTGCCCAAGGCAATATACAGATTTGATGTAATCCCTATCAAATTACCATCAGCATTCTTCAACGAACTGGAACAAAGAGTTCAAAAATTCATATAGAAACACCAAAGACCCCGAATAGCCAAAGCAATCCTGAGAAGATTGAATAAAGTGGGGGAAGATCTCGCTCCCCAACTTCAAGCTCTACTACACAGCCACAGTAATCAAGATAGTTTAGTACTGGCACAAGAACAGAGCCACAGACCAGTGGAACAGAATAGAGACCCCAGATATTAACCCAAACATATATGGTTAATTAATATATGATAAAGGAGCCATAGACATACAGTGGGGAACTGGCAGTCTCTTCAACAGATGGTGCTGGAAAATCTGGACAGCTACATGTAAGAGAATGAAACTGGATCACTGTCTAACCCCATACACAAAAGTGAATTCAAAATGAATCAAAGACCTGAATGTAAGCCATGAAACCATAAAACTCTTAGAAAAAAACATAGTCAAAAATCTCTTGAACTTAAACATGAGTGACTTCTTCATGAACATATCTCCCTGGGCAAGGGAAACAAATGCAAAAATGAACAAGTGGGACTATAGCAAGCTGAAAAGCTTCTGTACAGAAAAGGACACCATCAATAGAACAAAAAGGAACCCTTCAGTATGGGAGAATATATTCATAAATGACAGATCCGATAAAGGGTTAACATCCAAAATATATGAAGAGCTCATGCACCTCAACAAACAAAAAGCAAATAATCCAATTAAAAAATGGGCAGAGGAGCTGAATGGACAGTGCTCCAAAGAAGAAATTCAGATGGCCAACAGACACATGAAAAGATGTTCCACATCACTTTTCATCAGAGAAATGCAAATTAAAACCACAATGAGATATCATTTCACACCAGTAAGGATTGCCACCATCGAAAAGACCAACAACAAAAAATGCTGAGGTTGTAGAGAAAGGGGAACCCTCCTACACTGCTGTTGGGAATGCAAATTAGTTCAAGCATTGTGGAAAGCAGTATGGAGGTTCCTCAAAAAGCTCAAAACAGACCTACCATTTGGCCCAGGAATTCCACTCCTAGGAATTTACCCTAAGAATGCAGCATCCCAGTTTGAAAAAAAAAGATACACCCCTATGTTTATCGCAGCACTATTTACAATAGCCAAGAAATTTAAGCAACCTAAGTGTCTATCAATAGGTAAATGTATAAAGAAGATGTGGTATATATACAAAATGGAATACTATTCAGACATAAGAAGAAAACAAATTCTACCATTTGCAACAACATCATTGGAGATAGAGGGTATTGTGCTCTGTAGAATAAGCCAAGTGGACAAAGACAAGTACCAAATGATTTCACTCATATGTGGAGTATAAGAACAAAGAAAAACTGAAGGAACAAAACAGCAGCAGAATCACAGAACTCAAGAATGGACTAATAGTTGCCAAAGGGAAAGGGACTGGGAAGAGGGGTGGGAAGGGAGGGATAAAGGCAGGGAAAAAGAAGGGGGCCTTACAATTAGCATGTATAATGTTGGGGGGCATAGGGAGCGACGTGCAACACAGAGAAGACAAGTAGTAAGTCTACAACATCTTACTATGCTGATGGTCAGTGACTGTAATGGGGTTTGTTGGGGGCGTCTAGGTGAAGGGGTTGTCTAGTAACCATAATGTTCTTCATGTAATTGTAGATTAATGATAATAAAATGAATTTTAAAAAAAAGAAAATTGACTCCCAGCCTCACAACTGCATATCAATAATTTGGATACAGGAACTGTCCCAGGAGAAGAACCATCACTACAGACAGCTGTATATAAATTAGGGGTTGTAGAAAGGAAGGCAGGTGACAAAACTTGATAAAATTTGCATCTGTGCTCCACTGTTTATGTGTCCCATCAAGTACTTGGCTTACCAAACACCTACTCTTTTCATATTCCTGTGAGTCACTTTCCTTTTCCTTTGTGGTCACAGAACCCCTGCCCCTTTCTTCTTGGTTCAAAATGACATATATATACCTCATTCTCCCTGTCTTTGCAACCAATGTCTGTGCTTCCTCCTGCATATGTAATTATATTTTGATTTTTTTCTCCTGTTAACCTGCCTCCTGTCAGTTTTATTGGTAGACCAGATAAAATAACCTCAGTGGATAGAAAAAACTTCTTGCTCACCAACATCATCATGTGGAAGGTATTTAAAACTTAAGACTAATGGGATCACCAATAAAGAGGAACAAGGTCTTAGCCCTGGAGTAACCCAATATTAAGAGGTGAAGGACAAGCATAGCAGCAGAAAATAAGACCAGCTTGTGGGTACAGTCTGACAGCAGCAGGTGGTCAGCAATCTTCAGTGCCCCGGATGACAGAAGATGGTTTCTGAAAGGGGCTTAGGGAAATCAACTGTACCAAATTCTACTGATAAGACCTAAGGTGGAAACTCACCATTAGATTTAACAATATGGAGACTATAAATGTCCCTGCAAAGAGCAGTTGTAGTCTAATTATGGGGTCAAAGTTTGACTGAAATATGTTTAAGTAATAATGGAAGATACAGGAGATAGTAAATATTGACTGATTTTTTCAAGTGTTCTTGCTAAGTCTTGGGGGGCTACTGGTGGAGAAAATGGAGTCCAGATGATTTTTTTTGGTGTTTGTTTTAAAATAGAGGAAATAACAGAAAGTTGACTCTGTAGGAGATGAACAGATGAGTGAATGGAATGAATTCCTTAAGTGAGAGAAGATAGGATCTAATGCTCAGGTGTATGGATTCACTTTCAATCAGGGCACTTAGAGCAATATGTGGGCAGGTCAAGTGTGCAGGTGCAGGTGCTGGTGAGTAGAGGTGGTGGAGAGTTTCTCCAGAATGCTTCAGGTTTACTGAAGGAAATATGCAACATCCTCAGTGGAGAATGGGGATGTATAAGGAGATGTTAGGGGAGTTGAGGAGAGGAAAAGATGCAAAATAGAAATCCAAGACAGTGGGAGGGTGAACAGAGAAGCATAGTATTGTTAGGGTGAAAGACAGACATGAGTGGTGTGGAGAGAGACTAATGCCAGTAAAGCTCACTGAAAGGGACTCAAAGAGTTAAGCAGATAAAACCAGAGAGTCAGAAAGGACTCACAGAGTTAATTAGTTAATTAGTTGAAGTTTCAAATTCCAGGAGTGACTTGGAATGTCTGGATATTCCCCAGCTGGAAAAGAATTCCCCAGATCCAGAAAAGTATAAGAGTGCAGCCATGTCTTCATTGTACCAATTAGATCATGCCATTGTAAAATCTACTTAGCCTGTAAAAGAGGCCCAGTTTATTCTTCACCTTAATCTGTATGCTGTTCTTCCTCTTCTTCCAACTTCTTAATCAATTAAGTAACTTTGTAACCTGGACAGGAGATAGACTTCTGATGTGTAGGTAAACCTATGTGGATAAAGAATGGTGAGATCTGGACCAACACAGTCACCTAAACAGCACATTAGGAACTATGAATCACCTGTATACATCATGCCTTATGCTGACTCCTCCCCAAAAAGCCCTATAAAACCACAAACTCTAAACACTTAAGGGCGATTCCTCTCTGAGTTTGGCCACATTCCCCTTGCTTCAAGCATGCACCATTTTGCCTTAAATAAAGACTTCTTGCTGCTCAATTTATTACATTTTGTCTCTGTGCTCTCCCAGCGGTAAATGTCTTTGTCAATTTTCTGTTTCATTCTATTCTCCAGACTTAAGCACAAGGCTCCACTCTGTCTCTGTCTACTTCAGACAAGTAGGGAAGGGCTGCCTAGAGCTCTTATTTGGGCTTGCAAGTTCCCATCAAATGGGCAACCCAGAGAGGACTGCAGCTGTTCAGTCATGCTCTTTTGTACCCGGCCTGAAAATCTCCTTCCTTTGCCTTTGGAAAGTTCCCAGAACATAATCTGACTCCATTCAGTGCTCTGTAGCTCCTCCAAATACTGGCATGGTCGGGACTTAGTTACCACACTGGTAAGATTCCAGTGGATCCTGGATATCAGGTGACCCTGGCTTTAGGAGTTGGCAAGAGATTTGCCCTATGCTGAGCCAGAGTTCAATGAACTTCCCATTCCTCTCTCTGTTATTCTTTGTTTTCTGCTGCTACAAGGAAGATGCCATTCCCTGACATTCTCACTTTCATAAATTGTTTCCACTTGGACTTCCCTGAACCTCCAAACTGAATTCTTTCCCAAAAGTATGATGGTGGGGAAGCAATAAGGGCCCACTGGAGGACTGTGATTGTGAATTTGAAGTTAGATCTGTCAGAGTATTTGTGTATTTTTTTCTCCAAATATGTTCAACTGCATGGTAGAGGAAAAGGGCAGGTGGAGATATGGATTTTACCAGGGTTGTGGTACCGTGTCAAAGGATGGTGAAGCAAGAGAGAAAAACGGAAGTAAAGGGTGTTTTGCCAGACACAGATTACAGTGATTGACGGTGGTATTTATTAGAGCTGAATATGACTATGCCAAAGAGATACTGATTAACAAGTCAACTTCAATAAGGGAGATGGCATCACATTTCTCAGGCCTCTGTCTTTCACTCCACATTGAGAGTTGTATAATAAAAATTATTTTAGGACAGAGAAATTATAGGGTCATGGTTATAAAAATTAAGACCATAAAATATTAATGGAGTAAATCATTATATTGGAATCCATTCCACAAGCATGGGTATAAATTGAAGAGATGGGGTAAAAAACTATTTAATATATTGTATATCAGAAAATAAAATCAGGCATAAGGATAGGATTATCACATAAACCGTGACTTTAGTCTGTGTCTGATTGTGTACCATATGGATGTAGAGAACAAGATTTTATGTGAACCAACATAATATACTTGTAGGTACTGTGGTAAAGTCAAGAATTAGAGAAATTAGGGCTTATACATTGATGAAGGCAATACTGTTAAATTTTTTCTACCCAAAGTAATTCCTTCTTTTTCATTTTACATATATTACATGTTTGCTTGCTTTCTTTTTACTATTTTCACTCTTTATTTAATAGTACTTTATTGAGCATATGCCATAAATATTTCATAAATGAACACTGAAGTTTATAAAAATGAATCATTCATGTTCCCTACTCCCACGGAGTTTACAGTCTAACTGTTGAAATAAGTTATACTCACACATGTCTAAAAAGCATATCTACTGTGAGGTTTAAAAACTGGTAAGAAGCCATCTGAAAAGAATACAACAGTTTCTTTAAACATGTGTCATATGACCATTAATGTACAATAGTCCATTAACCACAGAGAAATGCATACTTATAATCACACACATAAACAGAATCAGAAATGAAAAAGGAAAAATCACCTCAGAACCCACATAAATACAAAGAATTATTAGAGAATACTATGAAAACCTATATGCTAACAAAATGGATAACCAAGAAGAAACGGACAACTTCATAGAAAAATAGAATCTTCCAAGACTGACCCAGGAAGAAACAGAAAATATAAACAGACTAATTACCAGTAATGAAATTGAATCAGTAATCTAAAACCTACCTAAGAACAAAACCGCTGGACCAGATAGAATCACCGCTGAATTTTATCAGACATCTAGAGAAGACGTAAAACCATTCTCCTTAAAGTTTTCCAAAAAGTAGAAGAGGAGAGAATACTTCCAAACTAATTCTATGCAGCCAGCATCACTGTAACACCAAAACCAGGCAAAGACACCACAAAACAATCAAAATTACAGATCAATATCCCTGATGAACATAGATGCAAAAATACTCAACAAAATATTAGCAAATCGAATTTAAAAATACATCAAAAGGACCATACATCATGACCAAGTGGGATTCATTCCAGGGATACAAGAATGTTACAACATCCAAAACCCATCAGCATCATCCACCACATAAATAAAAAGGACAAAAACCACATGATCATCTCCATAGATGCTGAGAAAGCGTTTGACAAAATTCAGCATCCATTCATGATAAAAACTCTCAAGAAAATGGGCAGATACCTCAACATAATAAAGGCCATATATGATAAACCCACAGTCAACATCATAGTGAACTGTGAAAAGCTGAAAGCTTTTCCTCTGAGTTTAGGAACAAGACAGGGATGTCACTCTCCCCACTGTTATTCAACATAGTACTGGAGGTCCTAGCTGTGGTAATCAGGGAAAACAAAGAAATAAAAGGCATTTAGATTGGTAAGGAAGAAGCCAAACTGTCACTGTTTGCAGATGACATGATATTGTATGTAAAAAACTCTAAAGACTCCACTCCAAAACTGCGAGAACTAGTATCTACATTCAGCAAAGTGGCAGGATACAAAATTAGTACACAGAAATCTGTTGCTTTCCTATACACTAATGATGAACTAGCAGAAAGAGAAATCAGGAAAACAATTCCATTCACAATTGCTTCAAAAAGAATAAAATACCTAGGAATAAGCCTAACCAAGGAAGGGAAAGACCTATACCCTGAAAACTATAACACTCTTAAGAGAAATTAAAGAGGACACTAACAAATGGAAATTCATCCATGCTCTTGGCTAGGAAGAATTAATATAATCAAAATGGCCATCCTGCCCAAAGAAAGATACAGATTTGATTCAATCCCTATCAAATTACCAAAAACATTCTTCAATGAACTGGAACAAATAGTTCTAAAATTCATATAGAACCGCAAAAGAACCCAAATAGAAAAAGCATTCCTGATAAAGATAGATAAAGCAGGCAGTTCTCACTTCCCAACTTTAAGCTATACTGCATATTTTTCTGTAGCTTCATCAGCAAGCTTATGACTTTAATTTTGAATTCTTTTTCAGTAAGATTGGTGATTTCATTCTCACCAGGCCCTCTCTCTGGTGTTTGAGGGATTTTGGACTGAACAATGTTCTTCTGCCTTTTTGTGGCTATGGGAGTGGTCACTGTTGAATGGCACGTGTGTCAGCTGGTAGAACAAAGTCCCTTCCTGCTTGCTGGACACATTGCCTGTGTCTGCTGCCTGTACCAGTCAACTGCACACATTTAGCAGCCCCTGGGTAATTTCCTGAGCTGCTGGGGTGGAGAGACCCTCAGGATTATCTAGGGCAGTGGCAGGGGTCGCTGGTCAGAGGCACCTGTTCACCGCCACACAGAGCCTCTTTGTGCCTCCTGGACTCTGCACACGTCTCCTCTGTCTGTGCCAGTCAATAGTGCAGAGGGGGTAGCCTCTGGGTTTATCCCCAGAGCTGCCATGGGCAGGGCAGCCTAGGGCACTCATGGGGGTCTCAGACAAGCGGCGTGTTTTCTGCTGCAAGAACAGATCCCTTTCATGCTTCCCCAATTCTGTGCAGGTCTTCATTGCCTGTGCTGGACAATTGCACACAGGGAGCAACCTCTGGGTTAATCCCCTGAGCTTCCATGGGTGGTGCAGCTCCCGGGATAGCCTAGGGCACTGGCGGGGGTTGCAGGCAAGCAATGTGTGTTCACTGTGAGAGCAAAGCCCCTTTATGCCTTCTGCACTATGCTCCATTCTCCACTGTTTTGGTCCTCCGAGCTCAGGAGGCACCCTCTGGGTCTGGGCTGGTTAGCAATGCAGGGAGAAGCCTTCTGTGTGGGTACTGTGGGTAGGGCTGCTCCCTGGCTGTTCTGTAGCAATGGTTGGTCAGCTGGTTTGCTTGCAGTGCTGGATGGGGGAAATGAATGGCTGGCTGCTTATTCCAGGGAGGAGCTTTGGGGCTGTGTTGCCACCAGGGGTTTAGGGAAGCTGAATTTCCTTAAAGTTCCCAGCCTGCTGGGCTGAGTGTGCCAGGACAATTGTGTCCCCCTGTTAAACCCTTGTCATTTTAAGACTTTTAAAGTGCCTTCTTTTCTTTTGTCCCAGGGCAGCCAGTTGTGGGAACCTGTTTGCAGTCTTAGTCTCCGATTTTGCTTTTCTGTTCCTCTAATGTCCAGTACACCATATAATGTGTGTCTGTGCTCCTGGTGCAATTTACTAGGCTGGTTATTTAGAAGTCCTGTGTTTCCACTCCTTCCCAGCTCTGATTGTTTTCCTCCCACAGGTAAGCTGGGGGGTGGGGAGTGGTCGAGTCCTGCTGGGTCATGACTTTGTATCCTACCCTTTTCCATGAGATGTTGAGTTCTCACAGATATAGATGTAGCCTGGCTGGTGTACTGTATCTTCTGGTCACTCTTTTAGGAATAGTTGTATTTGCTGTATTTTCAAAACATATATGGATTTGGGAGGAGATTTCCACCACCCTACTCATGCTGCCATCTTGAAAATCTCTCTATGGACATTCCTGAAACAGAAATTAGATAGCTCTTTCCACCAGTACCCAAATTTTCCTACTACTATATTCCAAGTCTCTCTGTCCAGGCACCTCTTCAGTGTGCACAAGTTGAAGGAATCTTGGCTAAATGTCCAAGCAGAATGGATCTTGGCAAGGTGACCAACAGGAGAACAACTGCAGGCACAAGGATGATCATCTAATGGTGTGGTGTCAGTCAGAGAATGCAGTGGACACAAAAACTTATGTAGCTGAAGCTGCCTACATACTCATGTGGGGACACATGCCATGGCCTTCATTAAATCCAAAGGAATGAGTGCAACTGAGAAGAAGCTACAGAGGTCCATAAGGACAGATTGTCCACATTGGATTATAAAAAGCATCTTTGTTACAAAACATTTGTAGCATGATAGAGTTAATAGTACAGTCAAGGCTCTTACAATAGGTTCTCTCTCAATGTACCTCCTTAATCTCACATTATTCATCAATAACATCAGATGTTATTGATGACCATTCAAGCAGTATTTGAATTTGAAAGAATTCATATACATTTAAATGAATAACTTTTTGTATACTTTGCTACATGTTTATATCAGTATTTAGTGGAAATAGTTTGAGATTTAGGGTGTGTGTGTGTGTGTGAGTGTGTGTACACAGTAATATATATTTTACTGTTCCTTTATGACGGAGTTCTTAAAAATAGGAACAGTTCCTAAATTCAATTAATCCATCTTGTATGTACCCAATATCAATGGGTTAATTAATTACAGTTTAAAAATAATTCTTCTTCTAACTTTTTTAATTTTTACAATTTACTGTATAAGTTATAGGTGATTATGGGTCTTCAAAATACTAGGAACTTTTGATTATCTTAGCATTGTTCTCAGTATGCCTGCTCTAACTAAGAGAGTACACATTTAAGACAAAAAAAAATCCATGATAGGTTCCTCACAGTATTTTTCAGGAGACAGCAGAGATTGTTTAAAGCATCCTTGCAAACTGATCCTTGACCAACTCAGGGGCCAACCTCTGCACACTTGAAAATCGGCTTATAACTTCTGACTTCCCCAAAACTTAACCACTCATAACCAACTGTTAATAGAAAGACTTACTGATAATAGTCAGTAATATGAATTTTGTATGTTACATGTAAATAATTTAAAGAAAAGAAAATCTTTTTTCAAATTGTTGCAAATCTCCAAAACTAATTTTGCAATATATTTATTGAAAAGCCTCAGCACATAAGTGGACCTGCTTAAACCCATGTTGTTCAAAGGTCATGTCTCCCCATGATGGATAAAAACTTAGAGTCCAGTAAGGTTTGTGGATTTCCTTAATTTAATCTTGAGGAATAAGGAAGAATGATATAAAGGAAAACATGTGGACTGGGACTGTGTTTTCTGGGGCAAAATTGCAAGACTACTTTAAAGAGCACAAACAGAGCAAGTTAAGAAAAGGCCAGACTACTGTAAAAGTTACAAATATGAGACCAGTAACCTTACACATCTCGGGTTTTGTCATGTAATGTATTTAATGTTACAGAGAAACAATAAGGGATATCAAATATGGCTCTGACACTTGAAGTGAAAAAAAATCACAACAATTTGGCGACTTACTGGTGGAAGAGTTTTCATTTCCTGTTCTGGGTGCCACAGCCAAACACTTTGGTACATTGAGCTGGTGTGCACGACCTCAGAGACTGACTTAACAGTAGGGTGTTCTGAGTATGGCAACTGGCTGTTGAGCTGGAGAAGTTGGGAAAGAGAATGAGAGAGAAAGAGACAGAGAGCCAGAGCCAGAATGTACTGCCCCTTCTAACCTAGACTGGCAGCTCAGCAGCACTACCAGTGGGTTCTTTTCTGAAATATCTGAAAATCCCACCACTGTTGAAGGGGTGTAGACATGGTGGGAGGACAAAGTGTTTGTAGTCAAATCTTAAATCTCCACAAATATAACTTTCTGAAGTAAGCCAACAAGATCATTAACTGGTGTAAAATTCACTCAATATTAATATTTAAAACACAATAAAGTGATTAAGAATTATGAGTTTAGGTTTTTACAATAACTGAAATTTTAATAAGCACTGTAATACACTTATTTCTAGTTATTTTAAATAAGACATGGGTGTCCTAAGAAATGGGCCCCAAGTCCATAAACATAGTGTACCAAAAAAAATTAATTTTGTATCATCTTAGAAAAAAGCATTATGACAAAAATGAGGACATAGCCTGATACAGGACAGCAATCAAGAAGCTTTGAAAACTGTGTGTGAGGCAAAATGAGCACCTGGCAATTGTGGTGATTCATGTATCAGTTCTCAGCAGGAGGTGGCGGTAAAGAGCATGTGTTCATTGGGAAACCTGTCACATTGGGGCAGCACAGGTTTAATTTTTCTTAAATGAATACTGAAAACAGTCTAATTTCTATTTTATGGGTTAAACAATACCAGGGCCAGAATTTTTTTCCTAGTCCTAAATTAAATAATACCAAGACCTAACAAAAATAATTTTAGTAATTTGTTCCAGGATAACCAGTCTGTTAGAAAAGTTAATTGGTGCAACTAATCCTGAGAGAGCAACAGGAAAGAAGTTGCATCAGACTGCACACACCTGTAGTAAAGAGCAGACCTCACCAAACAGGGAAACGTACCAGAGCTGTGGCTCCACGATACCTGAGACCCTCCCCCACCCCAGCTCACCAGCGGGAGGAAGAGAAACAGAGCAGGGAGGGAGTGTAAGGCTTGGGACTGCTGAATACCTAGCTCCTGAGAGCTGTGTTAGGCACACAAACCTACTTTTAATGGTGCTTTCATGAGACTTGCATGACTACCAGTTTGGAAAGTTATAACAGGCAGAGTTCCTGGGGAGACTGGGATTCCAGCTGCTTGTGGAAAGTAGGGATCCATATCAGGCTGCTCTGGGACAAAAACATACCTATGTGACAAGCTCACTGGCTCAGGCAGTGGAGATAGGCACAGCAGCCAGGAGGTGGGGAACAGCTCTTTCCTCCCCCCAGGTACCACTACCACTCCCTTGTGACCCACGACATTGCTTCAGGGGCTGAGCAGATCCAGAATAGAGCTTCTGGACACTAGAGGGCACCATATACAAACATGAAATGCCAAAGGAACCTTGTCCAGAGTAAAATTATTAATACAACTCCTGAGAAAGAGTTAAATGATATAGACCTCTGGTACATTGAGGTACAAACAGAGCAAGTTACTCTTCCTGAAAGGGAGTTCAAAATAAAAATCATCAACATTCTAATGGAGGCACGGAAAGACATCCAAGAACTCAGGAATGAATTCAGGTCAGAGATCCAATCATTGAAGAGCACAATGGAGGGTATTAAAAGCAGATTGGATATGGTGAAGGAGAAAATAAATGAAGTAGAAACTAGAGAAGAGGAATACAAAGAAGCTGAGGCACAGAGAGAAAAAAGGATCTCTAAGAATGAAAGAATATTGAGAGAACTGTGTGACCAATCCAAGCGAAACCATATTCGCATTATAGTGATACCAGAAGAAGAAGAAGAAGAGAGAGAAAGGGATAGAAAATGTCTTTGAGGAGGTAGTTGCTGAAAACTTCCCCAATGTGCGGAAGGAGACAGTCTCTCAGGCCATGGAGATCCACAGATCTCCCAAAACAAGGGAGCCAAGGAAGACAACACCAAGACACATAGTAATTAAAATGGGAAAGATCAAGGATAAGGACAGACTGTTAAAAGCAGCCAGAGGCAGAAATAAGATCACATACAAAGGAAAGCCCATAAGACTAACATCAGACTTCTCAGCAGAAACCATATAGGCCAGAAGGGAGTGGCATGATGTATTTAATGCCATGAAGCAGAAGGGCCTGGAACCAAGATTACTTTATCTGGAAAGGTTATCATTTAAATTTGAAGGAGGGATTAAACATTTTCCAGATAAGCAAAAGCTGAGAGAGATTACCTTCCACAAACCTTCTCTGCAGTCTATTTTGGAGGGACTGCAATAGATGGAAGTGTTCCTAGGGTTGGATAGCTGTCACCAGAGGTACTAAAACCACGGTAGTGAGGGTGGAACAGCTGATCATGAGGCAAATGAAAAATTAAATCGACTATCCCCAAAGTCAATCAAGGGATAGACAAAAAGTACAGAATGTGATACCTAATATATAAAGAATGAAGGAGGAAGAAAAAGGAGGAGAAATAGAAAAGAATCTTCAGATTGTGAATTAAGTAAGAAAAGTAAATTAAGATAGACACTTAGATAGTAAGGAAAGTAACCTGAAACCTTTGGTAACCACGAATCTAAAGCCTGAAATGGCAAAAAGTACATACCTATTGATAATCACCCTAAATGTAAATGGACTGAATGCACCAATCAAAAGATATAGAGTCCCTGAATGGATAAAAAAACAAGACCCCTCTGTATGTTTCTTACAAGAGACTCACCTCAAACCCAAAGACATACACAGACTAAAATTCAAGGGCTGGGAAAAGATATTTCATGCAAACAATAGGGAGAAAAAAAAAAGGTGTTGCAGTACTAGTATCAGACAAAGTAACCTTCAAAACAAACAAAGTAACAAGAGATAAAGAAGGACATTACAGAATGATAAAGGGCTCAGTCCAACAAGAGGATATAACCATTATAAATATATATGCCCCAAGACAGGAGTACCAGCATATGTGAAACAAATACTAAAAGAAATAAAGGAGGAAATAGAATGCAATGCATTCATTTTAGGAGACTTCAACACACCATTCACTCCAAAAGACAGATCCACCAGACAGAAAATAAGTAAGGACACAGAGGCACAGAATAACACACTAGAAGAGATAGACTTAATAGACATCTACAGAACTCTACATCCAAAAGCAACAGGATACACATTCTTCTCAAGTGCACATGGAACATTTTCCAGAATACACCACATACTAGGCCACAAAAAGAACCTTAGTAAATTCAAAAAGATTGAAATTCAACCAGCCAACTTTTCAGAACACAAAGGTATAAAACTAGAAATAAATTGTGCAAAAAAAGCAAAAAGGCTCACAAACACATGGAGGCTTAACAACATGCTACTAAATAGTCAATGGATCCACAACCAAAGTAAAATGGAGATCCAGCAATATATGGAAATAAATTACAACAACAACACAAAGCCCCAACTTCTGTGGGACTCAGCGAAAGCAGTCTTAAGAGGAAAAAATATAGCAATCCAGGCATATTTAAAGAAGGAAGAACAAGCTCAAATGAGTAGTTTTATGTCACAATTATCAAAACTGGAAAAAGAAGAACGAATGAGGCCTAAAGTCAGCTGAAGGAGGGACATAATAAAGATCAGAGAAGAAATAAACAAAATTGAGAAGAATAAAACAATAGAAAAAAATCAATGAAACCTAGAGCTGGTTCTTTGAGAAAATAAACAAAATAGATAAGCCTCTAGCCAGACTTATTAAGAGAAAAAGAGAATCCACACATATCAACTGAATCTGAAACGAGAAAGGAAACATCACAATGGACCCAACAGATATACAGAGAATTAATAGAGACTACTATGAAAACCTATATGCTAAGAAGCTGGAAAACCTAGAAGAAATGGACAACTTCCTAGAAAAATACAACCTTCCAAGACTGACCAAGGAAGAAACACAAAATCTAAACAAACCAATTACCAGCAAAGAAATTGAAGAGGTAATAAAAATACTACCCAAGAATAAAACCTCTGGGTCAGACGGATTTAACTCGGAATTTTATCAGACTAACAGAGAAGATATAATACCCATTCTCCTTAAAGTTTTCCAAAAAATAGAAGAGGAGGGAATACTCCCAAACTCATTCTATGAAGCCAACATCACCCTAATACCAAAACCAGGCAAAGACCCCACCAAAAAAGAAAACTACAGACCAATATCCCTGATGAATGTAGATGCAAAAATACTCAACAAAATAGCAAACCGAATTCAAAAATACATCAAAAGATCATACACCATGACCAAGTGGGATTCATCCTAGGGATGCAACAATGGTACAACATTCGAAAATCCATCAACATCATCCACAACATCAATAAAAAGAAAGACAAAAACCACATGATCATCTCCATAGATGCTGAAAAAGCATTTGACAAAATTCAACATCCATTCATGATAAAAACTCTCAACAAAATGCGTACAGAGGGCAAGTACCTCAACATAATAAAGGCCATAAATGATAAACCGACAACCAACATCATAGTGAACAGAGAGAAGCTGAAAACTTTTCCTCTGAGATTGGGAACAAGACAGGGATGCCCACTCTCCCCACTGTTATTTAACATAGTACTGGAGGTCCTGGCCACGGCAATTAGACAAAACAAGGAAATACAAGGGATCCAGATTGGTAAAGAAGAATTTTAACTGTCACTATTTGCAGATGACATGATATTGTACATAAGAAACCCTAAAGACTCCACTCTGAAACTACTGGAACTGATATCAGAATACAGCAAAGTTGCAGGATACAAAACTAACACACAGAAATCTGTGGCTTTCCTATACACTAACAATGAACCAATAGAAAGAGAAATCAGGAAAACAACTCCATTCACAATTGCATCAATAAGATTAAAATACCTAGGAATAAACCTAACCAAAGAAGTAAAAGACTTATACTCTGAAAACTACAAGTCACTCTTAAGAGAAATTAAAGGGGACACTAACAAATGGAAACTCATCACATGCTCATGGCTAGGAAGAATTAATATCGTCAAAATGGCCATCCTGCCCAAAGCAATATACAGATTTGATGCAATCCCTATCAAACTACCAACAACATTCTTCAATGAACTGGAACAAATAATTCAAAAATTCATATGGAAACACCAAAGACCCCGAATAGCCAAAGCAATCCTGAGAAAGAAGAATAAAGTAGGGGGGATCTCACTCCCCAACTTCAAGCTCTATTTTAAAGCCATAGTAATAAAGACAATTTGGTACTGGCACAAGAACAGAGCCACAGACCAGTGGAACAGACTAGAGAATCCAGACATTAACCCAGACATATATGGTCAATTAATATTTGATAAAGGAGCCATGGACATACAATGGTGAAATGACAGTCTCTTCAACAGATGGTGCTGGCAAAACTGGACAGCTACATGTAGGAGAATGAAACTGGACCATTGTCTAACCCCATATACAAAAGTAAACTCAAAATGGATCAAAGACCTGAATGTAAGTCATGAAACCATTAAACTCTTGGAAAAAAACATAGGCAAAAATCTCTTGGACATAAACATGAGTTACTTCTTCATGAACATATCTCCCCAGGCAAGGAAAACAAAAGCAAAAATGAACAAGTGGGACGTATCAAGCTGAAAAGCTTCTGTACAGCAAAGGACACCATCAATAGAACAAAAAGGTACCCTACAGTATGGGAGAATATATTCGTAAATGACAGATCCGATAAAGGCTTGACATCCAAAATATATAAAGAGCTCAGGCACCTCAACAAACAGAAAGCAAATAATCCATTTAAAAAATGGGCAGAGTTGCTGAACAGTTTTCCAAAGAAGAAATTCAGATGGCCAAAAGACACAAGAAATGATGCTCCACATCGCTTGTCATCAGAGAAATGCAAATTAAAACCACAATGAGATATCACCTCACACCAGTAAGGTTGGCCACCATCCCAAAGACAAACAACAACAAATAATGGTGAGTTTGTGGAGAAAGGGGAACCCTCCTACACTGCTGGTGGGAATGTAAATTAGTTCAACCATTGTGGAAAGCAGTATGGAGGTTCCTCAAAATGCTCAAAATGTACTTACCATTTGACCCAGGAATTCCACTTCTAGGACTTTACCCTAAGAATGCAGCATCCCAGTTTGAAAAAGACATATGCACCCCTATGTTTATGGCAGCACTATTTACAATAGCCAAGAAATGGAAGCAACCTAAGCTTCCATCAATAGATGAATGGGTAAAGAAGATGTGGTACATATGCATAATGGAATATTATTCAGCCATAAGAAGAAAACAAATCCTACCATTTGCCACAGCATGGATAGAGCTAGAGGGTATTATGCTCAATGAAATAAGCCAAGCAGTGAAAGACCAATACCAAATGATTTCACTCATCCTTGGAGTATAAGAACAAAGGAAAAACTGAAGGAACAAAACAGCAGCAGAATCACAGAACCCAGGAATGGACTAACAGTTACCAAAGGGAAAGAGACTGGGGAAAATGGGAGGGTAGGGAAATAAAAGCACAGGGAAGAAGAAAGGGGGTATTATGATTAGCATGTATAATGTAGGGGGTGGGGGCATGGGGAGGGCTGTGCAACACAGAGAAGACAAGTAGTGATTCTACAACATCTTACTATGCTGATAGACAGTGACTGTAATGGGGTTTGTGGGGGGGACTTGGGGTAAGAGAGAGCCTAGTAAACATAATGTTCCTCATGTAACTGTAGACTAATGATAACAAAATAGAAAATACATATATACAAAAAAAAGAAAATGAAAGTTACTTAATATTTTCTTTGCATTAAGATCATTAAACTTCTGAGAGGCTTAAAGACAGCAGCGTGAGAGATGAGACAGAGGGTTCCTCCTAATACCACATATAATATGAAAATATAATTAATACAACTAATCCTGAAAGAGCAACAGGAAAGAGGACTGCACCAGACTTCATAAACCTGGAGAAAAGAGCAGAACTCATGGCACAAGGTAACATACCAAAGCTCTAGCCCGGTGGGACCCAAGCCCTTCCCCCACCCCAGCTCACTGGCCAGAGGAAGAGAAATGCAGCAGGGAGGGAATGGAAGCCAGGGACTGCTGAATACCTCCCTCTGGAGATCAGCTCTGGGAGCACAAACCTGCATTTCACAGTGCTTGCATGGTGCTCTCATGATTGGAGGGTTGGAAAGCTAAAGAAGGCAGAATTCCTGGAGAGACTGAGATTCCAGCCACTTGTGGAAAGCAGGAATCCATATACAGCTGCTCTGGGACAAAAGAAAGGCAGGCAGTCTGAGAGACTTCTTAACAAGGAAGCCCTTAGCAAGAGGACTGTTAAAGGGGCAAGGACTGTACAGAGCTTACTGCTCTGGAGAAAGGACAGGTAGACAAAATTGTCTGGATGCAATCTGCCCACCAGGTTGGGAGCTTTTACAATTTTCAGGTGCTCCAGCTCCCAGGCTGACTACACAGCGCCAAGGACCTCTTCCATCATATGCAGCCTACTGTGCCTTTCTCCCAGCCAGCCCCACTTGGCTCACAAACTGGCAAACCCTATCCTACCATTAGGCCAACCAAAGGGAGGATCTGTGTACAGAAACTACAAACCCAAAGCATAGAGGTTTATACCTGTGTGCTCACCCCATTGGTTCAGGTAGTGGAGACAGGCATAGCAGCTGGGAAGCAGGAAACTGTTCTTTCTTCCCAAAAGGCACAAATACCACTCCCCTGCAACCCCTCACATTACATTAGGTGCTGAGCAGCCCCAGAGAGTAGAGCTTGTGGGCACTAGAGGGTGCCATATACAGATATAAACACCAAAGGAACCTAGTTCAAAGTAAAATTCTTAATACAACTGCTGAGAAAGATTTAAATGACATCGACCTCATGAATGTTCCTGAAAGGGAGTTCAAAATAAAAATTATTAACATGATTATGGAGGTACAGAAAGATATTCAAGAACTCAGGACTGAATTCCACTGAGAGATCCAATCATAGAAGAGCACAATAGAGGGTATTAAAAGCAGATTAGATACAGTGGAGGAGACAATAAATGAAGTAGAAACTAGAGAAGAGGAATACAAAGAAGCTGAGGCACAGAGAGAAAAAAGGATATCTAAGAATGAAAGAATATTGAAAGAAATGTGTGACCAATCCAAACAGACAATATTTGCATTATAGGGGTACCAGAAGAAGAAGAGAGAGAAAAATGGATAGAAAGTGTTATTGAGGAGGTAATTACTGAAAAATTTCCCAATCTGGGGAAGAAAATAGTCTCTCAGGCCATGGAGATACACAGATCTCCCAACACAAGGGACACAAGGAAGACAACACCAAGACACATAGTAATTAAAATGGCAAAGATAAAGGATAAGGAGAGAATATTAAAAGCAGCCATAAACAGAAATAAAATCACATACGAAGGAAAGCCCATCAGTCTATCATCAGACTTCTCAGCAGAAACCTTACAGGCCAGAAGGGAGTGGCATGATGTATTTAATGCAATGAAGCAGAAGGGCCAGGAACCAAGATTACTTTATCTGGCAAGATTATCATTTAAATTTGAAGGACAGATTAAACAATTTCCAGATAAGCAAAAGCTGAGAGAAGTTATCACCCACAAACCATCTCTACAGTGTATTTTGCAGGGCCTGCTATATATGGAAGTGTTCCTAAGTTTTAATAGCTGTCACCAGAGGTAATAAAATCACAGTAAACAAAATAGAACAGCTAATTACTAAGAAAATGCAGAATTAAATTAACTATCTCCAAAGTCAAACAAGGGATAGACAAAGAGTACAGAATGAGATACTTGATATATCAAGAATGGAGGAGGAAGGAAAAGGAAAAAAAAAAGGAACCTTTAGATTGTGTTTGTAGTAGCATATTAAGCGAACTAAGTTAGACTCTTAGATACTAAGGAAGTAAACCTTGAAACTTTGGTAACCACGAATCTAAAGCCTGCAAAGGCAATAAGTACAGACCTATCAATAATTACCCTAAATGCAAATGGACTGAATTCACCAATCAAAAGACATAGAGTCACTGAATAGAGGAAAAAATAAGACCCATCATTTCACTGCCTACAAGAGACTCACTTTAAATGCAAAGACATAAACACACTAAAAGTGAAAGGATGGAAAAAGATATTTCATGCAATGAATAGGGAGAAAAAAGCAGGAGTTGCAGTACTTGTATCAGACAAAATAGACTTCAAAACACAGAAAGTCACAAGAGACAAAGAAGGACATTACATGATGATAAAAGGCTCAATCCAACATTCAAGGCTCAATCAAGATATAACCATTATAAATATCTATGTGTCTAACACGGGAGCACCCACATAAGTGAAACAAATACTAACAGAATTAAAAGGGGAAATAGAATGCAATGCATTATTCTAGGAGACTTCAACAATACACTCACTCTGAAGGACAGATCAAACAGACAGGAAATAAGTAAGGACACAGAGGCACTGAACAACACAATAGAACAGATGAAGCTAACAGACTTTTACAGAACTCTACACCCAAAAGCAGCGGAATACATATTCTTCTCAAGTGCACATGGAGCACTTTCAGAGTAGATCAAATACTAGGCCACAAGAAGAGGCTCAGTAAATTGAAAAAGATTGAAAATTTACCAACCAGTTTCTTAAATGGCAAAGGTAAGGTATGAAACTAGAAATAAATCACATAGACAAAATGAAAAATCCCACAAACACATAGAGGCTTCACACATGCTCCTCAATAACCAGTGAATCAAAGAACAAATAAAAACAGAGATCAAGCAATGTATGGAGACAAATGACAACAATAATTCAACAACACAAAATCTGTGGGACACAGCAAAGGCCATGCTAAGAGGACAGTATATTGCCATACAGGCCAACCTCAGGAAGGAGAACAATCCCATATGAGTAGCCTAAACTCACAATTAATGAAACTAGAAAAAGAAGAACAAATGAGGCCCTAAGTCAGCAGAAGGAGGGACATAAAAAAGATTACAACAGAAATAAATAAAATTGAGAAGAATTAAACAATAGAAAGAATCAATGAAAGAAAGAGCTGGTCTTCAAGAAAAGAAACAAAATTGATAATCCCCTAGCCAGAATTATCAAGAAAAAAAGGGAGTCTACACACATAAACAGAATCAGAAGTGAGAAAGGCAAAATCACTATGGACACCACAGAAGTACTAAGAATTATTAGAGAATACTATGAAAAATTATATGCTAACAAACTGGATAAACTAGAAGAAATGGACAACTTCCTTGAAAAAAACAACCTTAGCAGGCTGACCCAGAAAGAAACAGAATATCAGAAGAGACCAATTATCAGCAGCGAAATTGAACTGGTAATCAAAAACCTACCTAGGAACAAAACCCATGCACAAGATGGCTTTAGAGCTGAATTTTATCAAAGATTTAGTAAAGACCTAATACCCATCCTCCTTAAAGTTTTCCAAAGAGTAGAAGAAGAGGGAATACTTTCAAACTCATTCTATGAGGCCAGCATCACTCTAATACCAAAACCAGGCAATCACACACAAAAAAGAAAATTACAGACCCATACCATGATGAACACAGATGCAAAAATACTTAACAAAATATTAGGAAACCAAATTCAAAAATACATGAAAAGGATCATCCTTCATGATCAAGCTGGAGTTATTCCAGGGACGCAAGAATGGTACAACATTCGAAATCCATCAACATCATCCACCATATCAACAAAAAGAAGAACAAAAACCACATGATCATCTCCATAGATGCTGAAAAAGCATTTGACAAACTTCAACATCCATTCATGATAAAAACTTTCAACAAAATGGGTACTGAAGGTATGTCCCTCAACATAATAAAGGCCATATATGACAAACCCACAGCCAACATCATGCTTAACAGTGAGAAGTTGAAAGCTTTTCCTTTAAGATCAAGAACAAGACAAGGATGCCCACAGTCCCCAATTCTATTCAACATAGCACTGTAAGCCCTAGCCATGGTAATCAGATAACACAAAGAAACAGAAGGCATCCAGATTGGCAAGGACAAAGTTAAACTTTCCCTGTTTGCAGGTGACATGATATTGTACATAAAAATTCTAAAGAATCCAGTCCAAAACTACTAGCTCTATCTAAATTCAGCAAAGTTGCAGGATACAAAATTAATACGTTGAATTCTGTGGCATTCCTATACACTAACAATGAACTAGCAGAGAAATCAGGAAAACAATTCCATTCATAATTGCATCAAAAAGAATAAAATACATAGGAATAAACCTAACCAAGGAAGTGAAAGACCTACACTCTGAAAACTATAAGACACTCAAGAGAAATTAAAGAAGACATCAATAAATGGAAACACATGCTCATGGATAGGGAGAAGCAATATTGTCAAATGGCCATCGTGCCTAAAGCAATCTACAGATTCAATGCAATTCCTATCAAAATAACAACAGCATTCTTCAATGAAATAGAGAAAATCATCCTAAAATTCATATGGAACCACAAAAGATGCCAAATAGCCAAAGCAATACTGAGCAGGAAGAATAACGCAGGGGGAATCTCGCTTTCCAATTTCAAGGTGTCCTACTAAGCCACAGTAATCTAGAGAATTTGGTACTGGCACAAAAACAGACCCATAGACCAGTGGAACAGACTAGAGAGCCCTGATATAAACCCAACCATATATGGTCAAGTAATATACTCTAAAGGGGCCATAGACATACAATGGGGAAATGACAGCCTCTTCAACAGCTGGTATTGGCAAAACTGGACAACTACAAGCAAGAGAATGAAACTGGATTATTGTTTAACCCCTTACCCAAAAGGAAACTTGAAATGGATCAAAAACCTAAATGTAAGTCATGAAACCATGAAAGTCTTAGAAAACAACATAGGCAAAAATCTGAATAAAAACATGAGCAACTACTTCCTGAACGCATCTCCTCGAGCAGGGAAACACAAGCAAAAATAAACTCATGGGACTACATCAAACTAAAAAGTTTCTGTACAGCAAAGGACACCATCAATAGAACAAAATGGCATCCTACAGTATGGGAGAATATATTTGCAAATGACTTATCTGACACGGGGTTAAGATCCAAAATATGTAATGAAATCAAATGCCTCAAAACCCAAAAAGAAAATAATCTGATTAAAAAATGGGCAGAGGATATGAAGAGACAGCTCACCAAAGAAGAAATTCAGATGGCCAACAGACACATGAAAAGATGCTCCACATCACTAATCATCAGGGAAATGCAAATTAAAACCACAATGAGATATCACCTCACACCATTAAGGATGGCCAGCACTAAAAAGATTAAGAACAACAAACCCTGACAAGGATGTGGAGAAAGGGGAATCCTCCTACACTGCTGGTGGGAATGTAAGCTAGTTCAGCCATTGTGGAAAGCAATATGGAGGTTCCTCAAAAAACTAAAAATCGAAATACCATTTGACTCAGGAATCCTACTCCTTGGAATTTACCCAAAGAATACAACTTCTCAGATTCAAAAAAGCATATAAACCCCTGTTTACCGCAGCACTTTTTACAATAGCTAAGAAATGCAGGCAACCTAAATGTCCATCAGTAGATGAATGGATAAAGAAGAGGTGGTACATATATACAATGTAATACATTCAGTCACAAGAAAGAAACAAATTCTACTATTTGCCACCACTTGGACAGAGCTGGAGGATATTATGCTCAGTGAAATAAGCCAGGCGGACAAAGACAAGTGCCAAATGATTTCCCTCATTTGAAGAGTATAACAATGAAGCAAAACTGTAGGAACAAAATAGCAGCAGATTCAAAGACTCCAAGAAGGAACTATTGGTTACCAAAGGGGAGGGGTGTGGGACGGTGGGTGAGGAGCTAGGGAGAGTGGGATTGAGGGGTATTATGTTTAGTACACATATTGCAGGGGATCACGGGGAAACCAGTGTAGCACAGAGAAGGAAAATAGTGAATTGTGGCATCTTAGTACACTGATGGACGGTGACTGCATTGGGGTATTGGTGAGGACTTGAAAATATTGGTAAACGTAGTAACCACATTGTTTTTTCATGTGAAACCTTCATAAGAGTGTATATCAATAATACCTTAATAAAAACTTTAGAAAAATACATCATTAAACTTCTTTCTAATGGTTATCCTTAAAAATGTCTTCTAATTATAAATTTGTCATTAGCTTATTTCTTAACAAGTCATCCAGTAAAATATATCTTTCTAAAATGATGATGTATTTGGTCAAATGCTAAATCTTTGATTTGAAATACAATTATTCATGAAAAGCATATAGAAAATTATCTTGCTAAAGAATATAAATTCCAAAATCTAAGCAACCAGCATATGTAATGAAAAATGTACTTACACTTGAAGACATATGACACAAGACTTTCCATACACAGGGAGACAACAAAATAAGTATAAAACAAAAAGAAAAAGGAAAAAACAGTTCACCCACACACAGCCCTGCATGGTACTGTGGCTGTGATTTCATTCTCTCCCCTGGATCCCTTAGAGAGCTCCAGAGGACAGAGACCATGTGTCCCATTACCCAGCATCCTAAGCACACAAAGAGCCCTGCGGCCTGACACTGGGGTTAAAACTGGGAAGACATTATTACTCATATAATCTAGTAAGACACTTCCAATAATGTATCTACTTCTTTAACTTTGTGCTTTTTTTGGCCTTCTGCAAGAGATGAGAATTTATTTTAATATGCTGTCAAGGGGCCTCTCCGGCTTTCACACATAAACTAAATTTGATGGATTAAAGTCCTTATTCTATCATATTCTCCAAAGCATAAACTATATAGAAACAACCATCCATCCCCATTGGCCTCATAATTTCTACTTTTCTCACATTTATGAAATATAATCACTAGATCAATTTAGAGACAATCCTGTGTGAACTTGCACAGAGGGGCATGAGGTGACCATGCTGGCAGCTTCACCCTCCATCGTCATGGATGCCAGCAAGACACCTGCTCTAAATTTGAGGTTTATCCTACATCCTTCATTAAGGATGCACTTGAGTCACTTCTTATGTAATGGGTCAAGGTAAGGGCTTATGGGTTTCCAGAGTACATTGTGGTCATAGGATTCAAAACCAAACACATAGTAAGAATATTCTTATACTGTCCAGAGCTCTGTGAAGATGAATTTTTTAACAAGAAACTTTTGAAGAAACTACAAGAATCTAAATCTGATGTTTGTAGAGATGCCAGTCATCCTTGTGCTGAGTTGCTGTGTGGACTCCTTAACATGCCTTTGGTCTCAGTCTTCAATTAACCACTGGTTATACACACGAAAAACTCTGTGGAGGGCTTACATTACCTCCTTCCCTTGTACCTGTTGTCATGTCAGAACTTAGTGACAAAATGACATTTATGGAGAGAGTGACAAATATTTCATATTTTCTATATTTAAATTTTGTATTTGAGACCTTAACAAGAAGAAATGGGATGTTTTACAGTCAAACATTAGATGAGTCAATGGTTTATTTATTAGTTTCCCCACAGTAGGTGGAAATAAATGTTACTTTCTTGGTGTATGTTAACAGTATATACATAAAATCTAAAATTTATGTAATTCAAAATAAAAGATAATTTATATGTTTTTAGATTTAGGGTTGAAATAGACATATAATAGTTCCTCAGTCAAAATTTATCACCCAATCAAAAGAGCTTTGGCAAGGTGATCTAGAACTTTGTGACACTGGAAATGTTCCTTCAATTGACATCAATCTCTATTATTATTCTTAGAGCTTATTTACTTAAAAAGCTACAATTGCACTGTGCTTTTTGTAAATAATAATGTCTCTGTTATTAATTGCTGTATAACCAAACATGTTAAAACTCAGAGTTTTAAGTAGCAACCATATTATTTGCTCCTGATCTTGTGGTCCAAGAATTTGGCCTGGGCTCAGGAAAATATTTCCTCTTTGGGGCTTGTCTAGGCTCACTGATTATGCTACAGTTAGGTACCAGCTTAGCTGGGCCTCATTGGTCTAAGGAAGTGTCACTCACATGGCTTGGGTTTGGCAGAAAAGCAGACACTTGACTGCGTCCTCCACGTGGCCTCTCCAACAGCAAGCTTCTGCTTTATCAGATGATAGCAGAATTCCAAAAGAGTCTGCATGAAAGTTCAAGGCCTGAGTTTAGAAATAATACTGTCATTTCTGCCACCGTTTATTGATAAAGCAGGTCAGTTCAAAGGCAAGCCCAGTTCAAAGGGTGGAGAACTAGCCTCCACCTCTTAATAGGAGAAGTTACCAAGAATATGAAGCCTTTTTTAATATATTACAGTAAAGAAATTTATTATACGTGTGTGTGTGTGTGTGTGTGTGTGTGTGTGAAATAAATTTAAGGTCAGATATGAGGAAATATATTTTTCACAGCTATTTAAATTTAAAAAATCTATATATTGTATAAGAAAGTATGACTTTTGTGTAAACTTCATAGTTACTTGCCTTTAAAATTAAATATTTCTATGGCTCATAGCTAAAGTTCCTTTCATCTTTCAGAATCAAATTCTCTGGTATCTCTCTTCTAGACTCAATTTTTCTATTATTATACCTGTACTATTTCTTGACTTAATTATCTAACATTGCCATCAGAAAGAAAAACTGCTTAATTGTGGATGAGGGATCTCTGTGCATTTCTAGGGTTACTCCTTCCTTCTCAATGGATTAAAATTCATCTACTAAGTAAGTCTAAAACATTGGGGATTACAGTATAATTATCAGTGTCTGTTTTCTGATTCTACATGGACTATCTCCTTTCACCTTGAAAAATTAGGCAAATGTGAGGTTCTATTATACTTTTGTCATCTGAATGATTTGCAATCCTGAATCTGTGAGCAGTTGTTTAGTAACATTTCTTGAGCTTCTCCTTGTTTCCTGTTTACAGGAAGGAGAGGAAAGAGGAAGGAAAAGGTTTGCAGGAAGGGGACAGAAGGAAAGTAGTAAACACTTTGAGAATTTACTCTCTTCTTTAAGTCCTTTATATTTATTAACCCATGGAACACAAACACAAAAATCCTTTTCATAGGCACTATCAGTGTCTTCATTTTACAGATATAGAAACTTAAATTCAGAAAGTTTAGGTAATGTACCCAAGTTTCTCACATGGAAGAATGATTGGGATGGAATTGATTGGCACATATACCATCATATTGGGAAGTAGTACTATTAAAATTGTGGAAACCTAACAAAAATATTCCTTTCAAGTGGAACTTAGGTGTCCTACCCGAGTTATAAAACTTACTTTTTACTATATGTATATATTTTGTATGATGGTTGGGGGACAGTGGCTTAGAGAATAAAAGCAAAATCAAATCTCTAAAATAAATCTGCTAAAATTAACCTGGAATCACAGGTTCTAAGCCCTTAGATGAGATTCTACAGCAGGGTTATACGAGGTAATGTGAAGGGAAACTGTTACTAGTTACTTTTTTAAATGACAAACTATCAAAGTAGGAAGAGGGATGGTGACTCAAACTTGAAGGTGGGTAAGTCTGTGGAAAATAAGACTGAACAAATAACCCAAAGACCAAAGTTCCTAAGATAAAGCTGCTAAAGATTAATCCAGGGCACAGAAAATAAGTGCAGTTGAGATACCACAGGAAGTACATGCACAGTAATGTGAAGTATAACAGGGCACCAAAGGCCAAATGGTAAATAATCAAAGTAGAGTGCTGGATGGTAAGTGCAGTTGATGGCTCTGAGATATATGAGACTAAACATAAGGAACATTTTATGTAAATAAGGGGACAGAGGTGCAGAGATTGATGC
This sequence comes from Manis javanica, assembly GCF_040802235.1. Lineage (NCBI taxonomy): Eukaryota > Metazoa > Chordata > Mammalia > Pholidota > Manidae > Manis > Manis javanica. Next base: position 118,766,834 of record NC_133160.1, on the reverse strand, counting down.
AGGTAGACGTTTAAAACCAAGTCATCTTGCAACCTGCCTTTCCAGAATTTTTACACCACCCCTGCATGGACACCCATCAAAGCATTACTGATTTATTCTAGAGAAAGAAACTGATAAAGGAGATACCTTTGTCAAATTACAAATACAAAGAAGGATGAGTTTTCAACTTTTTGTAGGAGAATCTCCTTTAACACCTATCCCATGCTTAGTAATATTTGTCTTCAGTTTTTCCAATATTTATAATTTTTCTGTACAACAGAGACACAAATTTAGATATGGGAAAAACTTGCTGGACTGAATCATAGTACAGTTCCTGAGACTCCCATTCTTCCAGGTAGTAATCAACAGCTTTCCCTTCACATTAAATTGCAGTAATCAATACATGTCAGAATATTTCAAGGTACCTAGGGCACAAAACATAAGTGACATGGAGATGGAAGTGAAAGACATCATTTCATGTAGTGCATCTCATTCATTATGCCCTCTACTGATCGCCAATGACTCAGGACTTTGGTGCTGATGTGACCTTTCTTTTGTAAAGTATAGAAGGGAGAGTGAATCTGTAAGCTATGGAGGGATAGGCTTGCTGATTACTGGTGATATCTGCATCTTTGGGGAGGACCCTTGAGCCAGTGGGTTTTCTCTACTTGCCTTTCCCTATGCTCGTAAAGGATATTTAACCTCCCACGAGTAACCTGTCTATTGTCTAGTGGCTGGCTGCATGGTACTGGAGACCAGATTGAGACAAGTGTGAACAATGCTGATTCTTCATGCTGCAGGTCTGTATTTAGTGTGGAAGACTATTGTAATCTTTAGAAAACCATTTCTTATTCAAACATTTACATCAACCTTCGGGTTTTTGTTCATTTTCAACGAGCAGCTAAGTAGACACTGAACGGGCCGTACACTACATGAAATCCTGTTACATGGTTCTTCCTCAGAGGATCGGACTACCAGTTAACAATGAAAATAAAACATATTTAAAATGCCATAGGATTAAATAAAATGTCACAAATATCTTAAGAGATGTAATCCTGGTGCTATGTAGATGGAAAATGAAAAGATGGACTTCAGAATGTAATATTCATCACATACTTAAAAATAATACAAAAATACTGGCCTGAAATACAATGTATCAGTTATTTTGAATTTGTAACACATGGAAAGAGGAATGAATCTTGAATGAGTTTTTGAACCTTGCAAGGATGCAGAGGTAGGAATATCTTAGCTATGTTAGAACCCCACTAACATGGTTCTCTTTTCGTTTGCTTAAACTTTAAAACACTGGCATATTTTGAATACCTTGTCCTACAAAAACCTAAAACATTATTAATGTACCTTCTAGGAGAAGAATGGGTATAAATTTACAAGTGTAGTTATTTTCCTTTCCCTGTTTTCCCTTTCAGAAAGGCCCACTACATTGTGTAAATTGATAGGGTAAGTGTGAATTGATATCTGGAGGAACTGAACCTAATGGGATTCTGAATTTCCTCGCCCACTTTAACTTAATTTTGAATTTGGTGGAGAACTTCACTGCACTACCTTGCCTAAGGTAAAGGTTTGGTATCTTGGAAGGAGGTGTCATTCCCAGTCCTGAACTGTCCTGTGGAAAAGACACAGGGCAGTGTATTAAATTTCTTCTCTCCATTCCTTCATATATTATATGTTTCATGGTTCATTATCACTGAAGATTCTGGGCCACATGACACTTGGGAAAAGTATGAGAGAAATGCAAGATCAGTGGATGTAGCTACTATGAACAGTCTTTCACTATCCAACACATAAGGGAGGATAATCTTTGCAACAAATGTGTGCTCTGTGTCCACTAGATGCTAGATTGTGTGCTCCACACTGAAAGAGGACAGGCGGATGAGACAGACACATCTGCAGCTCTTTGGGAGTTTATAGACCTGTTGGTCAGAAAAAGTATAAAAGTATGTATAGTTATTTACAATAAAGTAGAAAAAATGTAATAGGTAAGATTGAGGTGGTACGGGATCTCTCCCCTTGTATTTTGTTCAAGTAAATTGCAGTCAGGTAGTTATATGAATCAAATTCTGATATTGTTATCAAAGTTATTCTGATAATGTTACAAAGGTAGATATTAAGTGAATGTTTTCAATAACTGTGTTATAAATCCCAACTATTTCATATGTGTGCTGATTAGATATTTTATCCACTAAATCACATTCTCAAGGAGTAAAATCCCCTGAAATAATTGAAGTGACAATATGTGACACTATTTAAAGGCTGTAGGGTTTAGTGCTTCAGTATAAGACATTATGATAGTTAGCAAATATTCAAAAACTCCAATCCTGTCATTAATATCTTTCCTATAAAATATGGATGTACAGTAATTGGTGGAAAATGGAGGGGAGGGGAAAGATTTTTCTCTCTCACTGGATTAGTGTGAAAATAAATACTCTACTGCAGTCATTCATTATTTGTGGATGCCATATTTTCAAATTTGCCTGTACACTAAAACTTACTTGCAACCCCAAAATCAATACTTGTGGTGTTTTAAGGACATTCTTGGATGTACTCAGAACAGTGAAAAACAGACTCACCTGACAGGCATGTGCCCAGCTGATGTCAAACAATGAGATCTCTTCCTTGCTGCATCTCATACTGTAAACAAGTGTCCCTTTCCTGATCTTTTTTATACCACATTTTTGCATTTTTATGCTTTTTGTTAGTGATTTCACTGTTCAGAATGTCCTCTGACGGTAGTGCTGAAGTGCCTTCTAGTGCTCCTGAGAAGCATGAAGACGGGGATGGGCCTTAGGGAGAAAATATGTTTGTTAGATGAGCTTCATTCAGTTCCATGAGTTACAGCCCTGTTGGCTCTGAGTTCAGTGCTAATGAATCAACACCATATTTCAAATAAAGTGTCTTTATATGGAAGCATACATAAAACAAGGTTATGTGTTGAACAGTTTATGCAAATGTTGCAACAAGAGGCTTACGGGAATTTAACCAAATTTCCGCAGGAGCAATGATTCAACATTCACTAATGTGTTTGTGGCAACTTTATAGAACATAACACACACAAAGCCCTTACACAGTTATAAGAACATAGTGCTTAATAAATATTAGCTATTGTGACACTTCCATTTTTTATTAGTGCCTATTTTAACAAAAAGAATTTGTTTTAGAAACCCAGCTAAGAAGATGAAAATGTTAAAATTCTATTTGAAGCTTTAAGCAGTGTCAGTAGTATTCTAGATTGGAGGGATCATTTCTGACGTGTGTGTGTGTGTGTGTGTGTGTGTGTGTGTGTGTGTGTGTGCGTGTGTGTGTGTGTGTACTGGAAAACTTCTGATATACTTTCCAAAAACATTTTTCAATGCATTCCAGCATTTGACCTGATCTCATCAAAGAACTTCACAGCATGAAACAGAGAGTAGAGATCATTATCATAGCCTGGTAATACAATTCATGGAAAAAAACCTCTCTCAGGAATTAGTTGTATTGATTCCTTAAAAATTATTCTGTTGTGGATAAATTAGATAAAGAAAATTATATATTAAAATCATTTAAATTGTCTGGTCTCACTAAATTTGAAAACAAATATATTAAGATATTAGGAAGGAAATGTCTGGTTTAAAATTAACTTGCACAACAAGCCAACAATGAAATGTAAATGAAGATTTTCTCTAATTTTATATAATGGGTTACAATTAGTTCATATATAGACTGTTTTGGTGTTTTATACACTAAACCACTTAATCATTCTTAAAAAGTAAAATTTCTTAGAGTAATTAGTTTACAAGCAAAATATGTCACATTCATTATTAATACATGCTTACAGTGTAAGCATTCTATGTAAAAATAATGTTAAAATATGTCATTGCAATTTAATTAACACTTTGATTAAAATTGGAAGAAGGAAACTACAGGAAATTTTGAAAAGCTAGTTTCTTAATATAAGATAAGGTTAATTTAATATGCCCAATGTTAACAGAGCATATGCCAGAAAGAAAAATGATATAAGACTTGAATGGAAAGTATTTTCATAAATTATTGTCTTTCTGTCAATTAATGTAACATCACCAAAAAAAGCTTAGTAGTTCAGAGGCTTAGCTGAGGTTTAACTTAGGGATCCTGTCCATAGTGCGAATTACACCACCAGAAATTGTTCTGGTTAATAAATTGAGGATTCTTATTTATGTACATATAGGTGATTTAACAGGAGCATTTTTCTTCTCATATCAAAGCAATTATTCGTAACCTCATAATCAGGTCATATTATCATACGTAGGCTTCATAATCAGGCAAGCCTACACACCAAAGGAGATTTCTGGAAAAATTGCCAGAAAGAAAAGTGGATCAATTCAATAACAAATCGATATTAGACATAAAGTGATATACAAATTCAAACTGTATGTCTCATATATATCTGACATATAAGTTACTTACAAATATACATTATACATGGAGTAACATACAAATACTTTCACTGCATACAAGGAATTCTGTTTATAGTTCAGATCCTTTTGAATATTTAAGTCAACTGCCAGCTCTTCAAAAGAACACACATACACATGTACACACAAACCTATTGATAAAGCGAATCTAGGTTTATTTGACTTATTATTGGATGGGGAACAGCTTCTTACAGGGGTTTTATTACCGTTTCAGAGGACAGAAGTCAGAGATCATTTTAAGGTGTTGGGGCCTGATGGGCGATATCAAGGGGAGCTTTGTAAAGGAGGAAACTGTCTAAGAGGACTTAGCAACGTTTATGACACAACCGTGCATTGTTGATCACAGTGAGGTAACTAACCCCTTGAAATTTGTCTTGTTGAGCAAACTACATGCTTTCATGACTGAAGTACTTCAGTCAGTCATACCCAGTCGTCCAAGGACAAATTGCAGAGCTACTTTTGCCAGGACTCAGTACTATTTCACATTAAGAGCAAGAGGAAAATTCTGGGTCCTGGTATTGTTTAACACATTGGACATAAATTATGCTGTTTTTATCACTCGTTTAAGAAAAATATTAAACCTGTATAGCCACAAAATGAAAATTAAATCTACAATTGCCACATTACTGTCACCTCTTGCTGAGAATTGACAAATAAATTACCTTACTTGCTTAGTAATCACTGATTATACGTTAGTATAAGAAACTGGATTTCATATCATTCATCTTCCTCTAAAGGGATTCAGTGGTTTGGCATGTTACAAGATGAGACTATTCTTATAATTCTTCTCTCTTTAGAAATGTATGTATTCATTTCCTTGCAAACTAAAGGAATGAACAACTGAAACAAGTAAAAAATGCCTCTGTGGTGATGCCCTTTAATAGTACAAAAAATGGTTTCTTTTCAGAAATTAAAGAGTTTGTCCAGAGCTCTGGAAAAGATGGCAGTTTAGTATTTAGTTTGAGGTCAGTGGTCCAAAATCTTCCAGAATAGAAGGGTATCATGATTGCCTGGGCCCTTATCCAGATTCCCCAGAAGGTCTGATAAATTGCCTTTGTCCTGTGAAACAGCTTGAGTGAGTCTCTTTAAAGGCTATGGAGTGAGTCAATTAAAATAGTTACTGCAAAGGGGAGAGAATTTCATAATACAATTAGATCAAAATGAGTTCATATATATATTTTTCGTTTTAAGTCAAATTCCAAAATAGTGCAAAGGGGACCCATTTGCTCAATTCCAGGTTAAATTTTACTTTGTTCTTGGATACATTTATATCTTAGTGATTATATATGAGGTCTCAATATTCGTATAATAGTGTGCCTAGAATATGATACCCAAATCTTACACCCAAAATCAAAGTTTTCCCAAAAGGGTCTTGGGGGGCTGTGGAAGGTATGATCAGCAGAGAGGCACAAGTTACAGATCAGTTGGTAGCTGCATAACACTCAATATACAAAATAAAATTTTGAAATAGGCCAAGTGGGAGCATAAAGACTCAGATCCCATCTCTGTTCCTACTCCCTCTTCTCTCAAGATAAAAACAATATATATCTTAAAACCAGCTCTCTGAGAAGAGACCAAGCAAGAAGCCTGGTCCTCTGTGACTGCACCTGATGTAGAATAGCAGGAAGGGTCTAAAGAGCAGGCCCAGAGGGGCTAGGCTTTGTGTCCTGACAGAACAGAAAAGGGCAACTGGGAGGAGGAGTGTGACTTTAGGTCTCTTAGTTCTGCTCTTTAGTAACTTGGACTAATTAACATACTGTTCTCACCAGCTCCATTCACAACTAGTTTCTCAGAGCTGGACAGGCAGGGGAGAGGCAAAACTGTGAAGGTGTGGGTAGGATCAGGTTTAGCACACAGAAAAGTACAGATGTTTGCCCTCTCATAAAATCCTATAGTTATTTTTATGAAATTATAAGATCAATCTGAGCTTTCTTACTAGATGTGAACCACTTGCCACCTTCAGGCATGACCTAAGCTGCCCCAAACTACCCATACAATTTTTTATGCCTGAGAGCCTGAAATCAGGCTGCCTGCCTTGATAGGTAATAGCCATGTACCACAAAAAAGTGTATTAAGTGCCCCACTAACCCAGGATTCCTTGCGACTTCGTGCCATTGAGAAGTCAGGATTCAGCATCAGTCATTCCTTAAAGCTGGCTATAGCATCTCTGATACATGAAGCATTCCAAATTAGTATTTTCTATTATATAAAATGCAATTAGATCGAATAGCACAAACTTCTAATTTGCCTATTTTAGCTTATTATGGTCAATGAAATTTAATGCGGTATTGTGAATTTCTTTTTAAAAATGTTATCACTTGTCATATTATTAATTCTGCAATTCCTAACTTTGAATAAAAATATATGAAACTGTATGTGGATAGTTTCACTATTAATGCCTTTGTGGGGAAAAAAAAGGAAATAGTGCTTTGGAAAATTGCTACTTAAGGATTATAGGAAGCAATGTTCTTCTAATATGTAATCCAAAATAATTATTTTCCATCAATAAGCAGAAGCAAAATCATCCCAAGAAGAAGAAAGTATAATATTGCTGAAAATATAAATAAAAAATTTAAATTTCCATCAAAATTCTTTATGGAGAAAGTGGACATAAGCAAATCCTCACCTACTCCCCTCAGGAAATGCTAAGCAAGCTAAGCCTTTTCTATATTAAAACCACAAGTTTGTTATAAAAGATAGGCCAACGAGTAAAACTAGAAATTTTAGTTAACTTTGTGTTTATACCACAATTCTAATTGATCCTTGAATGCATTTAACGATTAAAATACGTCATTTGCAAATTAATGTCCCTGAGCAATTTAGAACTAATAATGGCATGTTGTAGTAAAAGCTCCAAAAACATAATTGATAAACAGATACTTATATTTTTGGAACTTTAATTTTTTTCACTATATAATACTAGTTATTATGTAACATTTCTAGCCAGAGGTTTCCACATCTATTAAATAAAGAAAGCTTGGAAAGACACTTCATAGCAGAGTTTAATTTCTAAAATGCTCTAAGCATGTCATCTTATTAATCCTTATTGATGTGAAATGGTCTCTTTGTGTTCTTGAATTGTATTTCTCTTATGGCTAATAATGTTGAGAATTTTTTGATGTGCATATTGGCCAATCGTATATCCTCTTCGCAAACATTTCACTTCCAGTTCTTCATTCTTAACTGGGTTATTTGTCTTACAGTTGATGTTAGGACTCTTATCTATAATCACAAGTCCCTTATCAGATAGATGATTTACAAATATATTCGCCATCAGTAGGTTGTTTATTCATTTCAAGGGGTTCCTCGAAATACAAATTTTTTTGGAATATGTAGTGCTTAGTATGGCTACATCAACTGAGCATTTTTTATTACTGTCATTATGATTATTATAAAAGAAGAGCATCTTCTAAAGGAATATATTTCATATACATTATCAAGAAGACAATAGTAGGATGATTGAATGATAAGTTACTTTAAAAGTAAGAAGAAAGAATAAAAAAAGTAAACATAAAGGATGTTGGACAAATAGAAAGGAAAATATGGAATACATGGCATATGCAAATGTAAGTAAATCAGCAATAGACTAAATCCTTTAAACACAAACACTAGATTTTAAAAACTTCAGCCTTGATTTTTAAAATTAACTGTATATACTATTTACAGGTAATACTTAAGTATATGTGTACAGGAAGTTTTTAAGCAAAAAAGATAGGAAAAGACCTATTTAAGCCGTCACCATAGAATAACTCTGTGGCTATATTGATATGAGATACAGTAGACTGAAAGCACTGTTAAAAATAAAGATTAATATTTCATAAAGGTAAATAGGTTAATTTTTCAAAATAATACAAATTATAATTATATGTACCTACTAATAAAGCCTCAGAATAAGTAAAGCAAAAGTGGACAGAAAGAAAAAATATACAAATCTATACTCAGGAAGCTTTTGAGTACATTTCTCAATAACATAGAGAATGATGACAAACTAACATATAAGTAAATAAAAGATTTAAAGAACACAATTAACAAATATAAACTGAGATGTATATCGATACATAAATATATTGCTGTATTGGTAATACACATTTTTCAAAAGCATAAGTAATAGAATACCAGATTGACCATATATCTGGCCATAAATCAAGAGCCAGAAAATTTGAAAAAAATCAATTTACACAGAATATATTGTCTTGGCCATACTGGAATTTAGTTAGAAATTACCAAAAAAACATTTTTTTAATTTTTTAAAATTTCAAGCCACTAATATATACCTGAAACTGTGGGTAGTACTAAATCCTATATATACTGTTTTTACTTATATTTACATGCCTATGAGGTTTAATATATAATCACAGTATTAACATAACTAATAATAAACAGTAGCATAATAAAAGAGATTAATAATAACTAATAATAAAATAGAACAATTATAATATACCATAAAAAAATTATCTGGATGTGTTCTCTGCCCCCCCAAATACCTTGTACTGTACTCTCCTTTCTTGTGAAGATGGAGTTGATAAAGTGCCTCTGTGGTGAGGTGAATGAATGAATGATGGAGCCCTGTGCCACAGCATTGGGCTGCTACAGAGCTTCTGAGGATATGTCAGAAGGACCATCTACTTCTAGATCCAGTTGACCACAGGTAACCGAAACCACAGAAATAAAAACAGAAATACAGAGGCACAAGGACTGGTTAGCATTCATTTCACCCTCTATGATACAATTACTCTTTAAAAACAATAAGAGCATTGAGAGGCAGAGCCAACATGGTGGCGTGAGTAGGACAGTGGGAAACTCCTCCCAAAAACATATATATTTTTGAAAATACAACAAATACAACTAATCCTAAAAGAGAGACCAGAAGACACAGGACAACAACCAGACTAAATCTACACCTGTGATAGCCCTGCACCTACTGAAAGGGGAAAAATACAAGCCCCAGCCCAGCAGGACCCGAGCACCCCTCCCCCCAGCTCCCGGCAGGAGGAGAGGAGTCGGAGCAGGGAGGGAGAGGGAGCCCAGGACTGCTAAACACACAGCCCCAACCATCCGCACCAAAGCGCAGACACAGTGCATGCATGGAGGGCTGGAAACTAGGGAAACAGGGCAGCAAGACCTCTGAGTAGGTTCCGAAGCTGATGCCCCTGTGACAAAGAAAAGCGAGTGCTTTTTGAAAGTCTTAAAGGGACAGGGTTTCAACAGCTGGATGGAAACAACACAGGTCACAGCCCAGCAGCTGGAAATTACAGGGAAAACCAGGAGCACTAACCCCCTGGGCAACAGCTCTCAGACCCCTCATGGAGGTAAACAGCCAAACAGCCCCCGGTCCATTACCACTCCGGGGCCCTGCCAGAGCAGAGAAGCAGCCTGAGGCTGGCCACACCCTCAGAAAGAGAGCTTCCTACATACCGGCCGGGCAAGATACAGAGACCCAGTCTACACGCAATTACCCAACACAAGCCACTAGGGGTCGCAATTGACCCAGCAAAGAAAGGTCAGTAGCAAGTGAAAAGTTTGGCCCTCCCAGCAGACAGTCAATAGCACCTATCAACATGAAAAGGCAAAAAAATATGATCCAGACAAGACTAACCCAGACAGCTTCAGCATCTGCTACATCTTCCCCTGAGAAGGAACCTGGAGAGATAGATTTAACCAGTCTTCCTGAAAAAGAATTCAAAACAAAAGTCGTACCCATGCTGATGGACTTGCAGAGAAATAAGCAAGAACTAAGGAAGGAGAATACAGAAATAAAACAAGCTCTGGAAAGACTTCAAAACAGAATGAATGAGATGCAAGAGACCATTAATGGACTAGAAAACAGAGAACAGGAACGCAGATAAGCTGATGCAGAGAGAGATAAAAGGATCTCCAGGAATGAAAGAATTCTAAGAGAGCTGAGTGACCAATCGAAATGGAACAATATCTGCATTACAGGGGTACCAGAAGAAGAAGAGAAAAGGGGACAGAAAGTGTCTTTAAAGAAATAATTGCTGAAAACTACCCCAAACTAGGGGAGGAAATGACCTCTCAGACTACAGAAGTACACAGAACTCCAATAACAAGGGATCCAAGGAGGGCTACAGCAAGACCCATAATAATTAAAATGGCAAAGATCAAGGACAAGAACAAAGTATTAAAGGCAGCCAGAGAGAAAAAAAGATCACCTACAAAGGAAAACCCGTCAGGCTATCATCAGACTTCTCAACAGAAACCTTACAGGCCAGAAGAGAATGGTATGATATACTTAATGCAATGAAACAGAAGGGCCTCGAACCAAGAATACTGTATCCAGCACGATTATCATTTAAATATGAAGGAGGGATTAAACAATTCCCAGACAAGCAAAAGTTGAGGGAATTTGCCTCCCACAAACCACCTCTACAGGGCATCTTACAGAGACTGCTCTAGATGGGAGCACTACTAAAAAGTGCACAGAACAAAACACCCAACATATGAAGAAGGGAGGAGGAGGAACAAGAAGGGAGAGAAATAAAGAATCATTAGACCGTGTTTATAATAGCTCAACAAGTGAGTTAAGTTCGACAGTAAGATAGTAAAGAAGCTAACCCTGAACCTTTGGTAACCACAAACTTAAAGCCTGCAATGGCAATAAGTACATACCTTTCAATAATCATCCTAAATGTAAATGGACAGAATGAAACCAATCAATAGTCACAGAGTAATAGAATGGATAAAAAACCAAGACCCATCCATATGCTGCTTACAAGAGACTCACCTCAAACCAAAAGACATGCACAGACTTAAAGTCAAGGGACGGAAGAAGATATTTCATGCAAACAAGAAAGAGAAAAAAGCAGGTGTTGCAATTCTAGTATCAGACAAAACAGACTTCAAAATATAGAAGGTAACAAAAGATAAAGAAGGACACTACATAATGATAAAGGGCTCAGTCCAACAAGAGGATATAACCATTATAAATATATATGCACCCAGTACAGGAGCACCAACATGTGTAAAACAAAAACTAACAGGCTTAAAGGAGGAAATAGAATGCAATGCATTCATTCTGGGAGACTTCAACATACCACTCACTCCAAAGGACAGATCCACCAGACAGAAAATAAGTAAGGACACAGAGGCACTGAACAACACACTAGAACAGATGGACCTAATAGACATCTACAGAACTCTACATCCAAAAGCAACAGGATACACATTCTTCTCAAGTGCACATGGAATATTCTCCAGAATAGACCACATACTAGGCCACAAAAAGAGCCTCAGTAAATTCCAAAAGATTGAAATCCTACCAACCAACTTTTCAGACCACAAAGGCATAAAACTACAAATAAACTGTACAAAGAAAGCAAAAAGGGTCCCAAACACATGCAGGCTTAACAACATGCCCCTAAATAATCAATGGATCAATGACCAAGTTAAAATGGAGATCCAGCAATATATGGAAACAAATGACAACAACACAAAGCCCCAACTACTGTGGGATACAGCAAAAGCAGTCTTAAGAGGAAAGTATATAGAAATCCAGACATATTTAAAGAAGGAGGAACAATAACAAATGAATGGTCTAAGTCACAATTATCAAGACTGGAAAAAGAAGAACAAATGAGGCCTAAAGTCAGTAGAAGGAGGGACATAATAAAGATCAGAGAAGAAATAAATAAAATTGAGAAGAATAAAACAATAGCAAAAATCAATGAAAACAGGAGCTGGTTCTTTGAGAAAATAAACAAAATAGATAAGCCTCTAGCCAGACTTATTAAGAGGAAGAGGGTCAACACGAATCAACAGAATCAGAAATGAGAAAGGAAAAATAACGACGGACCCCACAGAAATACAAAGAATTATTAGAGAGTACTATGAAAATGCAAATGCTAACAAGCTGGAAAACCTAGGAGAAATGGACAACTTCCTAGAAAAATACAACCTTCCAAGACTGACCCAGAAAGAAACAGAAAATCTAAACAGACCAATTACCAGCAATGAAATTGAAGCAATAATAAAAAACTAACAAAGAACAAAACCCCCAGGCGAGATGGATTCACCTCGGAATTTTATCAGACATACAGGGAAGACATAATACCCATTCTCCTTAAAGCTTTCCAAAAAATAGAAGAGGAGAGGATACTCTCAAACTCATTCTGTGAAGCCAACATCACCCTAATACCAAAACCAGGCAAAGACCCCACCAAAAAAGAAAACTACAGACCAATATCCCTGATGAATGTAGATGTGAAAATACTCAACAAAATATTAGCAAACTGAATTCAAAAATACATCAAAAGGATCATACACCATGACCAAGTGGGATTCATCCCAGGGATACAAGGATGGTACAACATTCGAAAATCCATCAACATCATCCACCACATCAACAAAAAGAAAGACAAAAACCACATGAAAATCTCCATAGACGCTGAAAAAGTATTTGACAAAATTCAACATCCATTCATGATAAAAAGTCTCAACAAAATGGGTACAGAGGGCAAGTACCTCAACATAATAAAGGCCATTTATGATAAACCCACAGCCAACATTATAGTGAACAGCGAGAAACTGAAAGCTTTTCCTCTGTGATTGGGAACAAGACAGGGATGCTGACTATCCCCATTGTTATTTAACATAGTACTGGAGGTCCTAGCCATGGCAATTAGACAAAACAAGGAAATACAAGGGATCCAGATTGGTAAAGAAGAAGTTGAACTGTCACTATTTGCAGATGACATGATATCGTGCATAAGAAACCCTAAAGACTCCACTCTGAAACTACTGGAACTGATATCAAAATACAGCAAAGTTGCAGGATACAAAATTAACACACAGAAATCTGTGGCTTTCCTATTCACTAACAATGAACCAATAGAAAGAGAAATCAGGAAAACAACTCCATTCACAATTGCATCAAAAAGAATAAAATACCTAGGAATAAACCTAACCAAAGAAGTGAAAGACTTATACTCTGAAAACTACAAGTCACTCTTAAGAGAAATTAAAGGGGACACTAACAAATGGAAACTCATCACATGCTCATAGCTAGGAAGAATTAATATCATCAAAATGGCCATCCTGCCCAAAGCAATATATAGATTTGATGCAATCCCTATCAAACTACCAGCAACATTCTTCAATGAACTGGAACAAATAATTCAAAAATTCATATGGAAACACCAAAGACCCCGAATAGCCAAAGCAATCCTGAGAAAGAAGAATAAAGTAGGGGGGATCTCACTCCCCAACTTCAAGCTCTACTATAAAGCCATAGTAATAAAGACAATTTGGTACTGGCACAAGAACAGAGCCACAGACCAGTGGAACAGACTAGAGAATCCAGACATTAACCCAGACATATATGGTCAATTGATATTTGATAAAGGAGCCATGGACATACAATGGTGAAATGACAGTCTCTTCAACAGATGGTGCTGGCAAAACTGGACAGCTACATGTAGGAGAATGAAACTGGACCATTGTCTAACCCCATATACAAAAGTAAACTCAAAATGGATCAAAGACCTGAATATAAGTCATGAAACCATTAAACTCTTGGGAAAAAACATAGGCAAAATCCTCTTAGACATAAACATGAGTGACCTCTTCTTGAACATATCTCCCCAGGCAAGGAAAACAACAGCAAAAATGAACAAGTGGGACTATATTAAGCTGGAAAGCTTCTGTACAGCAAAAGACAGCATCAATAGAACAAAAAGGAACCCTACAGTATGGGAAAATATATTTGTAAATGACAGATCTGATAAAGGCTTGATGTCCAGAATATATAAAGAGCTCACATGCCTCAACAAACAAAAAACAAATAACTCAATTAAAAAATGAGCAGAGGAACTGAAGAGACAGTTCTCTAAAAAAGAAATACAGATGGCCAACAGACACATGAAAAGATGCTCCATATCGCTAATTATCAGAGAAATGCAAATTAAAAGTACAATGAGGTATCACCTCACACCAGTAAGGATGGCTGCCATCCAAAAGACAAACAACAACAAATGTTGGAAAAGTTGTGAAGAAATGGGAACCCACCTACACTGCTGGTGGGAATGTAAATTAGTTCAACCATTGTGGAAAGCAGTATGGAGGTTCCTCAAAATGCTCAAAACAGACTTATCATTTGACCCAGGAATTCCACTCCTAGGAATTTACCCTAAGAATGCAGCACTCCAGTTTGAAAAAGGCAGATGCACACCTATGTTTATCGCAGCACTATTTACAATAGCCAAGAATTGGAAGCAACCTAAATGTTCATTGATAGATGAATGGATAAAGAAGATGTGGTACATATATACAATGGAATACAACTCAGCCATAAGAAGAGGGCAAATCCTACCATTTGCAGCAACATGGATGGAGCTGGAGAGTATTATGCTCAGTTAAATAAGCCAAGTGGAGAAAGAGAAATACCAAATGATTTCACTCATCTGTGGAGCATAAGAAAAAAGGAAAAACCGAAGGAACAAAACAGCAGTGGAATCACAGAACCCAAGGATGGACTAAAAGGTACCAAAGGAAAAGGGACTTGGGAGGATGGGTAGGTAGGGAGGGATAAAGGGGGGAAGAAAAAGGGGGACATTAAGATTAGCATGCATGTGGGGGTGGGAGAAAGGGGAGGGCTGTACAACACAGAGAAGACAAGTAGTGATTCTACAACATTTTGCTATGCTGATGGACAGTGACTGGAAAGGGGTTTATAGGGGGGAACTAGTATAGGGGAGAGCATAGTAAACATAATATTCTTCATGTAAGTGTAGATTAATGATAACAAAAAAAAAGAAAGTAAGAAAAGGGGGATTACTCCCTGATAGGATAAATGTAACTGTAAATCAATGATTAATGCATGCTTTAAATATCCTTAATTTTGATCACTTAAAAGGTGTCAGATGATTGGCTATGGAGGTACCTTTTTCTGATAATATTCTTTTCTCTAAAAAAAAAAAAAAGCAGTTTCTGTGTGGTGACCTCCAATGAGTTCTACACAATGGTATAAAGGGCATGTCAAAGTATGGGCAAAGGGTCTGTTTGTGTTTATACAGAGGAACAAAGCCTAATTTGGCTACCTAGAAAATGAACTAAGATATGATCTGAAGAAGAACTTCCAACATCAGCACTCTCTGGAAGACTCATACCAGAAGATGATCATCAAAGAACCTCAACAAATATCCAGGCGCTGCTACAGCTGTAGCTGCATTCATCCCACCAGTTCCTGGACTTGCCATGGGAATGAAGAAGGAGATATCTAAGCTGGCCTGTGCATACAGTCAAACAACAAATTTGACTGTTGGATCTATACTGTTGGAACTCAACCAAGAATTTGGAGAAGTGCAAGTTGTAGCACTCCAAAATCTTACAACTACAGACTATCTACTGTTAAAAGAACATATGGGATGTGAAGAGTTCCCAGGAATGGGTGGTTTTAATTTGTCTGATTTCTCTCAGACTGTTCAAGTACAGTTGGACAATATCCATCATACCATAGATAAATTTTCACAAATGCCTAGGATGTCTAACTGGTTTTCTTGGTTTCACTGGAGATGGCTCTTAATTGTAGGTCTGCTTTGGTTATGTAACTGTATTACTATTATGTTAATGTGTGTGTGCAATTTAATTAGTAGTGTATAACCTATACATGCTTAAGTTACTCTACAAGAAGATATGTCAAAGAAATAACCAATCTTTCCATGTTTTCTTCCATGTGCTACTTCTATAGATTTTTTTCTTCCTTCCTAATTACAACCCTTAAATAGAATTCGTGCCTCATATCGAATTTACCGAGTATCATAATTCTTCCAAGTGGTAAAGATACCTCAAGACAAATGCTGGGCATAAAACCCACAGGGCATAAATATGCAAAGAAGTAAAAAGCTAACCTTTTCAAACAATATTGATTCTCTCTCACTTACCAACCTTACATTTCCCTGTATGGCTCCGGTAGATGACTGGTTAGCCAGAGAAGGGTAAGGTTCCTCAAGGGAGGAACAACCTAAGACAGGTACAGTCGCAGGGGGGGCCATCAGGTGAGAAATTGGGGATCAACAGAGGTGAGGCTTAGAACCTCACCCCCCATTTTGAGAGAAATCTTCTGCATCCATGGAAGTTTTATTGCCCTTGTCTAGCTTGGATTAACACATAGTCTACAGGCACACACCTGATCATCTACATTTCCTCTCTTACAACACTAAACTATGTTTTCTACCTTTATCTTGCAACTACCTACCACCTCAGCATTTTATTAAAAATGATAATAATAATAATAATAATAATAATAATAATAATAATAATAAAGGGAGAAATGTGGGATCCACATATGAATCAAGTGTAAAAATCAAATGAATATTCATATTTTCACTGATTGTTTATAGTTCATAATGCGTGATCAAAATCGAAAGTTTCTGTGATGACTGCCCTTGTACTGTTCACCATGTAAGAACTTATTCACTATGTAAGAATTTGTTCACCATGTAAGAACTTGTTCAATATGCTTCAGAAGATTGGAGACTGATGAAAATTAGACTTGGGGTGGATTAATAATTGTGCATTGAGCATTGACTCCCCTATACAGAATTTTATTGTTGTTAACAACCATTTGATCAATAAATCTGAGAGATGCCCTCTCAAAAAAAAAAACTATAAGAGCATTATGTTAAAATTGCATTTCCACCATTCAACTTATATATAGCACTTAGAATGGTTTGTACCAATTCTTCTGCTAGAAAAGGTTTAGTTTTCCCACCATATCTTCCATCTTCACTTTTTAGGTATTTGTCAATTAGAAGAATTCCAGTTTAAAAAACAAAACTTCTTTGATGACCCAAATAAAAATATATGATTACCTCTGTAATTCTATGACATTGATTTTGAATCACTTGTATAACACTTTTTCAAAAACCTTTCAAGGGGAAACAGTGAGCTATCATGCTCTATTGGTGGAAATGGAAGTTGGTGCAGCCACTGTAGAAAATAATACAGAGGTTCCTCAAAAAATTAAAAACAACACACTATATGACCCAGCAATTCCACTTCTGAATATTGGCCTGAAGAAACACTAATTTGAAAAGATATATGTGGCCATATGTATATGGCGGGATTATTTACAATAGCCAAGATTTGGAAGCAACCTAAGTGACAATCAAAGGATGAATGGATAAAGATATGGTGAAGACAGAATATTACACAGCCTGTGAAAGGAACAAAATCTTGCCACTCACAACAACATGAATGGACCTAGCGGGTATTAATGTTAAGTGAAATAAGTGAGACAGAGAAAGACAAATGCCATACGATTTCACTCAAATGTGTAATCAAAAAAACAACAACAAATGAACAAAAACAAAATTAATAGAGAGATGAATAAATATAGATAACAAGCCAGATGGAAGAGGAGCAGAATAGTGGCAAAATATGTGAAGACAATAAAGGAGGTACAAACTACCAATTATAAAATAACTAAATTATGGGGACAAATGTACAGCATGAGAATATAGTAAACAATATTGTATTAACCTTGTATGTTGACATGTTTAATACATTTATCTTGGTGAGAATTTCATGATGTATATCATTGCCAAATCCTAGATTGTACACCTGAAAATAGTATAAAATTGTATGTCAACTATACTTTAATTTAAAAAATCTTAAAAACAAACTTTCATGGGAATGAAATACTTAGACAAATTAGACAAATGATATACTTATAACTCATTATTGAGGCCATGATGCCACTGCTCTCAGCTCCTCCCCATATACCCCATGTCACACCTCTCACACATCATTGCTGGGGCCACACTGCCATTGCTCTGCAACTTGCCCCTGGACGCCAGCAGATGCCCTTCACTGGGCACACAGGGAATGGAATACTGCTGGTCTACAGCTGCTCTTTGGGGCCATATTTGGGGCTTAGACATAACATCCCAGGCTGTGCCACTACTGTACCCCTGCCCACTCGATCCAAGCCCCCACCAAACCCTCTCATTCCAGAATCCATGCTGTTGCTGCATTCTACCCCCACCACACCCACCACCATCATGTCCTCTGGTAAGCCCCAGACCAGGACATTGGTTCCACGGGAGATCAGCATATGCCAGCACTTTAGACACCAGGATCACTGTAGCAAGCCTACCTGTACCTGAAGACCCATGTGCTAAAGTAGCTTCACATGCACATGTCCCATGACCATCTTTTTTATTTTTCTGAGTTCCCGTACCCTGGGTGGGAAGAAAAGAGGTGTCCCCCAAACTAGAGCTTCCTACCACAGGCACAAAAGAAGAACAAGAATACCCAGCAGCCTTCATTTCCAAGGGATCCCAGTATCCCTAGTCATCACATCCACCCACAGGTGACATCACATTCTTGGCCACAGGAGACCCCTGTGATGTGCACCAATGTTGGACTCAGCTGATACATTTCACATAGACTATGCCACTGTTCCCTCCCAGTAACCAATGATATTGCACCACGCACAGCCTGCAACTGCAGAGGCATCTTCAGGTGAAAGTCTTTTCCCACTGAAGCCAGTCTGAACAGGTTGGAAAAGGTGACTATACCTGCAAATGCACAGATATCAATGCAATGCCATTAGAAACATGAAAAAGCCAGAAACATGACACCAACAAGGGAAAACAATAATTTTCCAATAACTGATCCCAAAGAAATGGAGACTTATGACACCAGAAAAATAATTCAAAATAATTATTTTTAGGAAGCACAGTGAGATTTAAGAGAAAAAAGAGAGAGAGCTCAGTGAAATAAGGAAAACAATGCATGAACAAAGCTGGAAGTTCAAAAAGAGATAGAAAACAAAAAAGAACCAAACAGAAATTCTAGAATGCAAATGAAATAGAAAGACTCAATAGTAGGCTCAATCAGGCAGAAGAAGAATCTGTAAAATTAAAGGCAGATCTCTTAACATTATCCCATTAATGGGGAAAAAGAAATTAGAATTATAAAGAGGGAAGAGAGACTGCTTGAATTATGATAAACCATCAAGTGAACAATATTTGAATTATGATCATACCATAAGGGGAAGAGAGAGAAAGGGCAGAAATCTTGATTAAAGATACAGTGTCTGAAGTATTCCAATTATGGAGAGGGACATGGCCAGCCAGATACAAGATGCTCAAAGATCCCCGAAGATTTGATCCAAACAGATTTTTACAAGAAACATGATAATCAAATTATAAAAAATCAGAGAAAATTCTGAAAGGAGCAAAGGAAAAAGACTCAGCACATAAAAAGGAATCCAAATGATTCCATGAGCAGATTATTCAGCAAAAATCTTGTAGGCCATGAGAAAGTGCTATGATATATTCAAAATACACAAAGAAAAATACTGTCAGCCAAGAATATTTTACCCAGGAAAACTGTCCTTCAGAAATGAAGGAGAGATGATGATATCTCCAGAAAAACAAAATCTGAAAGAATGTACTACTAAACCTGTCTTTCAAGAAATGCTATAGAATGCCCTTCAAGCTGAAACAAAAGAACACTAATTACTAATGAAAATATAATGAAGTATAAAATTCACTGAAAAGGTAAATATATAGTCAAATTTAAAATTTACTAATGCTACAATAGCAGTGTGTATATCACTGTGATTCAAGAATGCAGGTTGTAAGATGAAGATGTTAAAAAATATATATGTCTAAAAATGTTATTAGTGGATACACAATTTAAAAAGCTATAAATTGGTATGTACCAACATATGTGGAGGGGCAAAAGTAAATGGGTAGAGCTTTTTTATGCAATTGAAGTTAAGGTGTTATTAGCTTAAAATAAACTGTTTAATTATAAGATGTATTATTACAGCCTAAATAGTAATGACAAAGCAGACACCTACAGTAGATAAACAAATAATAAAGAGAAAAAGAATAAAAATATACTGCCGAAAACATTGCCAATTCACAAAGCAGGAACAGAAGTAAGGAATAAACTACAAAACAACCAGAAGACAATCAGTGACATGGCAGTAATAAATCCTTACTTAGCAACAATTATTCTAAATGCAGCCGTTTGAAATTTTCCAATTAAAACAGAGAGACTGTCCATATGGAAGAACACAAAAGCCAACTACACTTTATCAGATAGAGCTTTACTTAAGATATGAAGACTCGTAGGCTGAAAGTAAAAAGATAGAAAAAGACTTTCATGAAAATGGATACAAAAAGAGAACAGAGGTAGCTCTATTTACTGAAGACAAAATAGACTTTAGACAAAAAATGTAAAAAGACGTAAATGTCATTATATAATAAAAATTGGGCCAATCCATTAAGAGGATAAACAAAATATGTATCCATCCAATACTGGAGTACCTAAATATATTAAACACTTATTAACATACCTCAATGCACATATAGACTGCATGCAATAACAGAAGGGCCTTCAACACCCCACTTTCAACAATGCATAGATTATTCAGACAGAAAAATCAAAAAGGAAATAATGGACTAGAACTATACTTTGGAACAAATGGACCTAACAGACATACAAAATATTCCATCCAACAGTAGCAGAATGCACATTCTTTGCAAGTGCACATAGAACATTCTGTGGGATAGATTATATGTTACATCATAAAACAAGTCTTAACAAATTTAAGAATATTGAAATCAAATCTACCTCTCTATTTCTAGCCTCAATGGTATGAAACTAGATAACAACTACAAAAGGAAAATTGAAAAACTGACAAATATGTATAAATTAAATAACATCTTGAAAAAACAACTAGTGAAAGAATAAATGAAAAGAAATATAAAAAAATATCATGAGACACATGTAACCAGAAATACAGTATACCAAAATTTATGGGATGCAGCAAAATCAATTCTAAGAGTGAAGTTTGTAAAAAGACATGCCTACTTTAATAAGAAAGAAATATCTCAAATAAACAAAATAACTTAACTTTTCAATGAGCTAGAAAAGAAACCAAAGAACCAGATGTTAGCAGGAGGAAAGAAACAACAAATATTAGAGCAAGAGTGAAATAAAAAGTGACAAGAAAGACATTAGAGAAGATTAATTAAACCAAGTCGATTTTCGTAAAGATAAACAAAACCGAAAAATCTCGAGCTGGACTAAGTACAAAAGACAGAGAACACATTAAAAGAATCATACATAAAGATTAAGGAAAATTCTTCCCTGGGATACAAGGTGGTTCAATATTCACAAATCAATAAATGTGATACACACTATTAACCGAATGAAGGATCAAAAGAAAATCCTATGATCATCTTAATAGATTCAGAAAGAAGCACTTTACAAACTTCAAACTCCTTTCATATTAAAACTCTGAGTAAATTAGGTATAGAAAGAATTTACCTTTTCAAGAAAACTATATATATAAAATGCAATATTATTCTGTCATAAAAAAGGAAGGACTTTATGCCATTTATGACAATACAGTTGGAAATTGATGTCATTATGCTCAGGAAACAAGTGAGGCAGAGAACAAACACTGTATGATACCAATTTCTGTGGAATTTAAAAAGAACTCATAAAAACAGAGTAGATTGGTGATTGCAGAGCTGAGACAATGGAAGAAATGGACGAAGGTACTAATAGGGCACAAATATCCAGTTTTAAGATGAGTAAGTTCTAGTGATCTGATGTACACCATGGTGACTATAGTAAAAAATACTGTATTTCATTCTAAAAAGGTGATAATTGAATAAATACTAAAATTCATCACAAAAAATGTTAACTAGGTGACATGATGCTTATGTTAACTATACTGTATAGCAATTTCACAATACGTAAGTGTAAGCAATCATCACATTGTTGACCTTAAAATGCTTAATGTATCAATTATATATCAATAATGCCAGAAAAAGTGTTTAAAAAATATTCTGTGCTAAGTAAAGTAGCCAGTCACAAAAAGCATGTAATGTTTCATTTATAAGATATGTTCAGTTTAGGCAACACTCTAAGACAGAAAGTAGATTAAAGGTTGGCCAGGGCTGGAGATTCAGAAAAAGGGATTTCCATCCACAGGGTAAAAGTTTCTTTTGGGAGTCAAGAAAGTGCTCTAAAATTGATTGTCATGGTGGTTGCACAATTCTGTGAAGACACTGTGAACTACTGAATTGTACACTTTAATTTTGGCAATTGTACAGTTTGTAAATTACATGTCATCAAAGTTTTTATACACACAAAGCAAATTATCTCTTGAACCATCATTTCAAGGAATTCTGATTCAGCTGTACCCTAACTTATCTCTAGTTCTTGATTTAGGGAGAATACAGACACAATCACATTTCACTTGCCACCTTTCTTGAAAAACTTCTAAAATAAATTACATAAGATAGATCACTTGCATATTCAAGGTCATTAACTCTTAGCTAGATGGTAGCTGTTAGAATAAAAAAAAATGAAGCACATTTGCTTACAAGCAAAATCATCTACCTTTTTTTGCTTTTTCCACTTGCAATCCAAATGTTGTTCATATAATGTATTTACCTGGAGGTGGAGGAGTTACATATTAACTTCCTGACTGATTTCTCCCTGATAGAAGCACCAGCAATGCTACGCGGGGACAGAAATTTGAAGAGAGACATTGTTCTCCACCAGGATGTCTATGAAATGGATTTCAGTTCCTCTGCTGCTACAGATGGCTTGTTACTTCAGCTCTGGGAGCTGCGGAAAGGTGCTGGTGTGGCCCACAGAATACAGCCACTGGATCAACATAAAGACAATGCTGGATGAACTTGCCCACAGAGGCCATGAAGTGGTTGTTCTGGCATCTTCAGCCTCCATTCTTGTTGATCCCACCAAATCACCTGCTATTAAATTTGAGATTTTCCCTACGTCTTTAACCAAGGTTGAATTTGAGGATATATTTGGACAAATGGTCAGTAGATGGACATATGACCTTCCAAAAGAGACATTCTGGACATATTTTTCACTAATGCAAGAAATTGTGTTGAAATATAGTGATTGTATTGAAAAGCTCTGTAGAGATGTAGTTTTGAATAGAAAACTTATGACCAGACTGCAGGAATCAAGGTTTGATGTCGTTCTTGCAGATGCCATTGGACCCTGTAGTGAGCTGGTGGCTCAGCTACTCAACATACCTTTAGTGTACACAGTTCGTGCTTCTCCTGGCTACACATTTGAAAAGTACGGTGGAGGCCTTCCTTTCCCTCCATCCTATGTACCTGTTATTTTGTCAGAATTAAGTGATAAAATGACATTCATAGAGAGGGTAAAAAATATGTTGTATTTGCTTTATTTTGACTTTTGGTTCCAAACAGTTGATTTGAAGAAGTGGAATCAGTTTTACAGCGAAGTACTAGGTAAGTCGTTTTTTAGTAGGTATTAATGTGAAGTCTTAACTTTCCTAGTGACTTGGAAGGTACATTTGTATGAAGTCAGATAACTTTGTCTTTTACAAATAAAATGATGAAATAGTAATATAAAATATTTCAATATCACAAATATTATGGGAAGGCATATATAATAATAATATTTATATATATTTTTATACTAAGTACATACAATACAATGCACAGATCTTAGTAGACAGCTTGATGAATTTTGACATGTGTATACACTCAGGTAACCTTTGCTCAGACCAATATATCAAACATCCTCACTCAGTTTTCCCCTTCGCCTATTTCACCCTTTCCCACACCACTCTCTGCTATGGCAACTACAGGTCTGTTCTCTGTGACTGTAAGTCTGTTTCTGTTTAGATCATTTGTACATTTGTTTTATTTTTTATATTACACACTTGAGTGAAATCATAGAGTACTTGTCTTTGACTTATTTTGCTTAGCATACTACACTCTAAGTCCATCCATGTTGCTGCAAATGGCACAAATAAATTATTTTTTGTAGCTGAGTAATATTGTACTGTGTATGTGTGCCACATCTTTTTTACCCATTCATCTATGGACATATAGGTTGCACCAATTTTTTGGAATGAACATAGTAATTCATATATTTTTTAGGATTAGGGATTTTGTTTCCTTCAGATAAATTCCCAGAAGTAGAATTGCTTCACATTTTTATTTTTAGTTTCTTGAGAAAATATCATACTCCTTTCTATAGTGGTTGCAACACATTGCAAACCCACCTGAAGTGAATGAGGTTCCCTTTCATCCACATCCTTGACAACACCCCTTATTTCTTGCCTTGCTAATATTAACCATTCTGATTGGTGTGAGGTGACATCTCATTTTGGTTTTGATTTGCATTTCCTTGGTGATCAGTGATGAGCATTTTTTCATGTGTCTGTCAGCCATCTGTGTTTCTTCTTTGAGATGCCTATTCAGGTCCTCTGCCCGTTTTTAATGATATTATTTGTTTCTTTGGTGTTGAGTTGTACTAGTTCTGTATATATTTTGGATATTAGCCCCTTAGTAGATATATCATGTGAAAATATATTCTCCCATACAGGAAGTTACGTTTTCATTTTGTTGATGGTTTCCTTTGCTGTACAGGAACTTTTTAGTTTGATGTAGTCCCACTTGTTTATTTTTGCTTATATTTTTCTTGCCTGGGAGATGTAGGCAGAAAAACATTACTAGCACTGATATTCAAGGATTTACTACCTATGTTTTCTTCTAGAACATTTATGGATTCATGTCTTTGATATGGATTTATGGATATATGTCTGCTCTATTTAGAGTTTGTATTTGTGTATGATGTAAGACTGTAATCCAGTTTCATGCTTTCGCATGTAGTCACCCAGTTTTCCCAATACCATTTATTGAAAAGACTATCTTATCCCCATTGTAATATTCTTGCCTCCTTTGTCATATATTAATTGACGATATAGGTGTGGATTTATTTCTGAGCTCCCATTCTTTTCCACTAGTCTATGTATCTGTTCTTGTGACAGCACCTTATTGTTTTGATTATGTAGCTTTGAAGTATAGTTTGAAAGCAGGCCCTATGATACCTACAATTCTTTCTCAGTCTTTGTCTATTAGGGGTCTTGTAGTTCCATACAAATTTTAGGATTATCTGCTCTAGTTCTGTGACAAATGCCATTGGTGTTCTGACAGGAATTGCACAGAATCTGTAGATTGCTTAGGGAAGTATGGCTATTTTAACCATAGTAATTCTTCCTATCCATGAGTATGGAAAACTTTCAATTTATTTTTGCCTTCAATTTATTTCATCTGTGTCATAGTTTTTAGTGTACACTTTTTCACCTCCTGGATTAAATTTATTTTAATCAAGATATTTCATTATTTTTCAATTAGTTCATTATTTGTATATAGAAACAAAAGATTTGTATATATTGATTTTGTATTGTGAGACTTTACTGAATACATATATTAATTGCAGTAGATTTTTGGTGGAGTCCTCAGGGTTTTCTATATATAATGTCATGTTCTCTGCTGATAATGACAATTGTACTTTTTCCTTATCAGTATGTATGCCTTTATTTCTTTTCTTATTTGAGTACTATAGATAGAACCACCAGGGCTATGTTGAATAAAAATTGTGAGCATAGGCATCCTTACCTTGTTACTGATCTTAGAGGAAAAGCTTTCAGCTATTTGCCATTAAGTATGATGTTAGCTAAAACCACAGTACTCTTAAACATTTTGGCTACATTATCTCAAACTTCTGTCTTAAAATTCCCTTGTACATTCAAATTATATTGTTCTCATCTCCTTTATCTTTTGTTTATTTTTTCCCTTCAGGACGACCAACTACCTTTTACGAGTTAATGAGGAAAGCTGATATGTGGCTCATTCGAACCTATTGGGACTTTGACTATCCTCACCCACTCTTACCCAATGTTCAGTATGTTGGAGGCCTCCACTGCAAACCTGCTAAACCTCTGCCTAAGGTACCTGATTCCTGTTTTGTTTTGTTGTATTTGCTTTGAGGCATTTCACCAATATTCTTGTTTAAAAGAAAGACCACTTTTCAACAATATGAATGTGTGTCCAAACAATATTTGCAGTCAAACCTAACACTTCTTTGCTGTCATTCCAGCATTTAAACAATTCCTCATTTGAGATTCTAGGGTCTGATATCTGACAGCATTAAAGGCATTGTGTAGCCTATTAAATCAGGTATTTTCTACTATATACCATATCTGGACAAAATCTCTGTAAAGATCTCTTGGGGAACATGGTTTCCAATGTATTAGCTGACTAACAAAATGAGAATAGAGAAAATTTACACTGCATATATGATAAAGGCCATAAATTCTGAATACTTAATAAATACCAAATAATTTCTACTACTGATATCTGAAAACTGCCATAGGTAAAATTGCAAAAGATTCTGTTAGCATATTAGATTATGCTCCTCATGGGAAAATGTAATAGTCTTATAAATTGATATTATATCATTAAGAAATAATTTAAAAACAAGCATCTTTTATTAAATTATTTCATGGTCTCTTAAACATGTTTGGCAGCAAGAGAAAAGTAAGATCTCATTCAAAGGTTAATCCAGTTCAATTTTGACTACAAAACGATTAGCTATATGTGGTAATTATCACAAGATCTAAAATTAGTAAATGTTCTATTCAATCTAACCCTATTGGGATTTTTCCAGCTTTATTGAAGTATTACTGACATATCAAATTGTAAGGTACATAAAGTGTACATCATGGTGATTTGATGTACCTACACACTGTGAAGGGATTCCCCTCATGTAGCTTATTAACACATCTATCACCTCACATATTTATCTTTTTTATGTGTAGGAGAATATATAAGTTTTACACCAAGCAAATTTCTATTATATAATACAGTGCTGTCAACTGTACTCACCAGGTTATACATTATACCCCCAGACCTTATTGACACTGCAGATGAAAATTTGTGATCTTCGATCAACCTCTTATTTCCTTTACCCTCCAGTCCCAACCAAACACTTTTCTTCTCTCTTTTTCTGAGTCTGACTTTTTTTGTAAGGGTCACACATATAAGTAATAGTAAGCAATATTTGTCTCTGTTTGGCTTGCTTAACTTAGTATAACACCTTCAAAGTCCATCTGTGTTGTCACCAATGCCGTGAATTAATTCTTTCTCATGGCTGAATTATATTCCTCT
This sequence comes from Manis javanica, assembly GCF_040802235.1. Lineage (NCBI taxonomy): Eukaryota > Metazoa > Chordata > Mammalia > Pholidota > Manidae > Manis > Manis javanica. The sequence continues at coordinate 118,739,398 of NC_133160.1, read as the reverse complement.
GTGTGTGTGTGTGTATCATGTCATATTTCCTTCATTTACTAATCCATTTACAGACAATGAGGTTGTTGTTAGCTATCTTGTCTGTTTTGATGTTTCACTAATGATGGGAGTGCATATATGTTTTCTATATCCTGTTTTCATTTCCTTTGGATACCCAGAACTAGAATTACTGGATAATAGGATAGTTTTTATTTTAATTTTTTGAGGAAACTCCATACTGTTTTCCATAGTTGCTGCACCAATTTACATTCCCACCAATAGTGCACTGGAGTTTCCTTTTCTTCACATCCTCACCACAACAAAGAAAATTTGTTATCTCTTTTCTTTTCGATGATAGGCATTCTAACAAGAGTGAAGCAATATCTCTGTGGTTTTGATTTTCATTTCCCTGAGGATTAGGTATGTTAAGCTCAATTTCATGTACCTGTTATCCATTGTATATCTTCTTTGGAAAATGTCTATTCAGTTCCTCTGCCTATTTGTCAACTGTATTATTTGGTGTTATTTTTATGGGTTCTTTATATAGTTTGACTATTAATCCTATATCAGATATATGATTTCCAAATATTGTCTCCTCTGTAGGTTGCTTTTAATTTTTTTCAAAATTTCCTTTCCTGTGCAAAACGTTTTAGCTTGAGATAGGCCCACCTGTTAATTTAGCTTTCATTGCCAGAAAGGCTTTTTTCCTTTCTGATAACTCATTGTTAGTGTATAAATATTCAGTGGAATTTTGTATATTGAGTTTGTATCCTGGAACTTTACTGAATTTGTTTTTATTAATTCTAACAGATTTTGGTGAAATCTTTAGGGTTTTAAATACATAATGTCATATTTTTTGTAAATAGAGACCATTTTACTTGTTCCTTTCCAATTTGTATGCCTTTCATTTCTTTTCCTTATCTAATTGCTCTAGCTTGGGCTCCCAGTTGCATGTTGAATAAAAGTGGCAATAGTGAGCATCCTTGTCTTGTTCCTAATCTTAGAAGAACAGCTTTCAGTTTCTAACCATTGATTATGGTATTGAGTGTGGGCTTGTCATATATGGACTTTATTATGATGAGGTAGGTTTCCTCTAAACCCAGGTTGTTTAAAGTTTTCATCTTGAGTGGATGTTGGATTTTGTCAAATGCTTTTTCTGCCTCTAATGAGATGATGTGATTTTTATCCTTCATTCTACTATTGATATATGGATCTTGAACCATCCTTGCATCCCTGGAATAAATAAATCCCACTTAGACAGGGTGAATAATCCTTTTATCTCCTCTTTCACTTTTTGAAAAAACTTTTTGAAAAGGATTGAAAATAAAAAAGGATTCTTATTTAAGTATTTGTTGAGTTCAACATGAAGCTGTCTGGCTTTGGAATTTTCTTTGTTGGAAGATGTTTTATTACTGACTCAGTCACCTTACTAGTAATACTCAGTTCATATTTTCTATTTTTTAATGAGTCAGTCTTTGTAGGTTGTATGTTTCTAAAAATTTATTCATTTTACTAGGTTGTCGAATATATTGGGATTCAATTGCTCTTGTTAGTCTCTTATGTCTCTTATTCTTTGTATTTGTGTGGTATGAGTTGTGATATCTTATCTCTAATTTGAGATTTAATTTGTTTGAGTCCTGTGTCTTTGTTTCTTTTGTATGTCTAGCTAAAGGTTTGTCTATTTTGTTTATGTTTTCAAAATAAGAGAACTTAGTGCCAGCAATATTTTCTATTGAATTTTTAGTCTCTATTTAATTTGTGATATTTGTTATTTCCTTCCTTCTAACTTTGGGCTTAGTGTGTTCTTTATCTAGTTCCTTGAATGTAAAGTTAGGTGATTTATTTGATATCTTCCTTTTTTCTTATTGTATTTATCACTGTAAACATTCCTCCTAGGATTGCTTTTGCTGCATCCCATAAGTTTTGTTATGTTGTATTTGCATTTTCATTTGACTCAAGATATGTTTTATTTCCCTTTAATTTATTCTTTGACCAATTGGTTGTTCAGTAGTATGTTGTTTGCTCTCCACATATTTGCAATTTTCCTGTTTTCTTATTTTAATTTATTTCTAGTTTTACATTATTGTGGTCAGAAAAGATACTTGATATAATTCCAATATTCTTAAATAAGAATTGTCTTGTGAAGAATGTTCCATGTGTGCTTGAGGAGAATGGGTATTCTGCTGTGGTTACATAGAATCTTCTGCAAATATTTATCAAGTCGTTCTGCTCTAATGTAGCTAAAGACTAATGCTTCCATGTTGATTTTCTGTCTGGATGATCTATCTTTTTTTGTTGAAAGTGGAGAATTGAGTCCCCTAATATGATTGTATTGCTATCTATTTCTCTTCAGGTCTGTTACTATTTGCTTTATATTTAGGTGCCCCTGTGTTAGGTGTGTAAATAATTGCAAATATGATACCTCTTGTTAGATTGACCCTGATATCATTATATATGAGTTTATTTGTCTTTTGTGGATATTCTCACACTGATATAAGTATAGTTACTCTTAGTTACTTTTGACTTCCATTTTAATGAAATATCTTTTTCCTTTCCTTCACTTTCAGTCTGTGTGTGTCCTTATCATTGAAATGAGTATCTTAGAGGCAGCACATAGCTGAGTCCTTTTTCTTTAGTCATTCAGTCACTCTGTGTATTTTGATTAAATGGTTTAGTCCATTTATATTTATAGTAATTATTGATGGATATGTACTTACTATTCTCATTTTGTTCAGTCTTTTTCTGCTTTTTGTAATTTCTTTTTTCCTTCTTCTCTTGATCTCTTCATCTGTGATTTAATGATTTTTGTAGTGGAATACTTAAGTTTCTTTCTCCTTATCTTTTGTGTATCTCCTATAGTTTCTTGCTCTATAGTTGTCATGAGGCTTACATAAAACATCTTGTATTTATAATTGTCTATTTTAAGCTGATAATAACTAATATTGAAGGCACACTAAAACTCTGCATTTTAACTCTCCTCCATAAACATTTCTTTTTGTTAATATTTTACTTTTACTCATATCCATTCACAATTTATTGTAGTTATTTTTAAATGTTTTTGTCTTTTAACCTTAATTGTAGAGTTATAAATGATTTACCCACCACCATTAAAATTTTCTAAATTTAACTATATATTTACCTTACCAGTGAGGTTCACACTTTCATGGTTTTCATGTTACCGACTAACATCCTTTCATTTCAGCTTGAAGAACTATATTTAACATTCCTTGTGAGACTGCGCAGATGAACTTCTTCAGCTTTTGCTTATCTGGGGTTCCCTTTCTTTCACTTTCAATTATGAAAGACAACTTTTCTGGGCAGAGCATTCTTTATTGGCAATTTTTTCCCTCTAGGACTTCGAATCTATCATGTCAGTTTCATTTAGGATGAAGTTTCTGCTGAAAAATATTCTGATAGTTTTATGGTGGTTTCCTTATATATACTAAGTTGTTTTTCTCTCTGTTTTCAAGATTTTCTCCTTGTCTTTAACTTTTGACAGAAATTTCCTGCCTGACAATTCAACCATTACGATAGCGCCAGTTTATTTCAGGTGTGAGTTCAAACTGAAACATGCATGGCAGGTGCTAACATGGTAGAGAGGGTATTTTTGATTGACGATCACTCTGGTGTTAACACAGTGATCACAAAAAATATATATTTAAGAGTTGCAGTGTGAAGCACTGTGCAATGAATAGCACATTCTAGTGGTACATGAATATTACAGTATGATTTCACCATAAAAGAAGTCATATGCAACAAACCTGAAAATACTGTCACTCAAATATGTAACTACATACACACAGACACAGACACACACATACACATACACTTAATTGTATTATAAATAAGAAGTTTCGGCTATTTTGTGGAAATTGGAATACTATACCAGACTCCCTAATATGAGTAATTCTTAACCTCTAGGTATTAAATGATTTGGAGGGAGTGTTTTAGAAATTCTCATGAAGTATAGGTTTGGATTGTATAACTGTACTAAAACTATACCTAGCCATTCCATTCGTAATGCTTAGTGCTCATAGGGAAATAAAATACTAATGGCCAAACTAAAATAATTAGCCAGAAAACCTGCTTGTAATAAACAAGATCCTGCTTTGTGACCTCCTTCCAACAATCCTTACTAGTAATTAGTAGTATTATGAATGAAGAGTCTTGGTATAATAATAATATTATAATAATATTATAATCTAATAATATTACCTCCTCAATACTGTGTGCTGCCTCTATTTCATTCTTACTTATACATGCACATACAACCATGCAAGCATATATATAATAATGGAAATCAACCTCATATTACATACATCTTATCAAAGGTATTGATGGGTTAGGTCCATTAAAAACAAAAAGTACTGAAAAGAGAGGTGAGCTTCCTCATAAAAATTAAAACTAGAATTGCCATTTAGGCCAGCAATTCCATATCTTGGTATGCACCTGAAATAATTAAAACCAGGATATCAATAAGATATTTGCACACACATTTTATAGCAGCACTATTCACAGGAGCCAAAACATTGAAGCAACCCACGTGTCCATTGACAGATGGTTCAATAAGCAAAATGTGGTATTTATACACAATGGGATTTTGATCAGCCATAAAGTAGAAGGAAATTCCATGGTTCCACATGGAAAAGCTTGAGAACATCATGCTGAGGGAAATGGGCCACTCACAGAAAGACAAATCTCTGTGTTCCTAATTATAGGATGTATTCACACTGCTCAAATTCATAAAGACAGAGACTAAAATAATGGTTGCCAGGGATGGTGAAGGGGAAAATGGGAGATTTTTATATAATGATACAGAGTTCTAGTTTTGCAAATGAAAAAGTTCTGGACATTAGTTCCCCAACAATGTCAGTGCACACACTACTGAACCGTGTAGTTAGGAATAGTGAGCATGGTAAGTGTTAGGTCATGTGTATTCTGCCAGAATTGAAAAAGCAGGCACTACTGCAATAATTCCTGATTACACTGAGTTTCTCTCTTTAGTTGTTTCTCGCAGTCCTTCCAATAGTGTTCGCTATGCTGTTGCTCTTTTGTGATGGAACCAATGCTTTCTCCACAGGAAATGGAACAGTTTGTCCAGAGCTCTGGAGAGAATGGTATTGTGGTGTTTACTCTGGGGTCAATGGTCAGCAACATGTCAGAAGAGCGAGCCAATGTGATTGCATCAGCCCTTGCCCAGATTTCACAAAAGGTTAGATAATGGGCCTTAATAGTGTGCAACTACCTAATGAGTCTGTTCAACTCTGTAAAGGGCCTTCTTACAGAAATTTCCTGCATGCCACCTCAACCTTATGATAGCTCCAGTTCATGTCAGGTATGAGGTCAAACTGAGATATTCATGGCAGGTGCTAAAGTAGTACCGAGGGTGTTTTTGACAATAACTTTGGCATTAACATTATGATCACCAAAAATGCATATTTCAGAGTTGTGTTGTGAAGTTTTGCTACTATAATGGTATTGTAGGCAGGTACGGACGGATACCACTGAATTCTATCCTATCGTTTGTCTCTTTTTGCTACAATATTCCTGAGGGTTGTGTACACACTACAGATGTACCCAGAAAGGTGTTAAATCTTAGCAGTGACATTAAACACAAAATGATAAAGTCTGAAAGGCGTCATCGTCATGCAGTTTAGGTTTGCCAGGTCATCCCAGCCTTTCTTATTTCCCCTAAATTTTGGAATAGGCCTTTTCAGTGTGCTTTTCAGGGTCCTATTCAGGAAATGATGGCCAGGGCTCACCAAACTGCATTAGGTAACCATCCAGCCACAGTGATTTAGGAGAGGAAAACTGACATGCCCTGATGGACTCGGCCCTAATCAGAGGGAAGGGAGAAGGTAAACGAGAAGGAGGGACGTAGGTCCACCCTCAAGGTGACCCCATGCTTAATAACATTGGACCTGGAAAGGACACTGCTTTTAACCTATCAGAATAAAAACTCCTCTTGTTTGAGGAAGAAGAGAATATATGAAGGAGCCAACCAGAAGCAAGCTTAACATGGAAAAGATTCAGATATCGCCTCTCCATAAGACAGCATTTTATTTTTTTCTGATATATAGTCTATAACTGCTCTATTGGGTGTTTGTGACCTTTTTCTATTTTCCAAACTGAAACAGCTTTTCCTTATCACCTATGCTAATTTTCTGTTGAAAATCCGAAGTTACTTAAACATTCGTATAGCAAATATCAATTACGACTGTAAATTATAAATCAGTTTAAAAGGACCACTGGGGAACTCCAAAATCAGAACCTGTTTTGGCACAGGGCATATAAATTACTTGGCTGTAGGTCCCAGATTAACCAACATTGTCAGTGTTTTGTAGTACATGACTGAAGTGTGAGCAGTCAGTTGAATGAACTATAGCATCATCACAGCTTTGGATTTTTTGTGGCAGGTATACTGTTATATATGAAGTACTGACAGGCTCTTTTATCTACATTTGAAGAATTTCCACACTTATAAAATAGTAATGATACTCTGGATTCATGTAGATAATCACCTCTTTAAATTTTTCTTGCAAGTAGTGCCTAACAATTAATAATCTAGAAGAAGATAAATGCACTTACTAAGGAGAAATTATCTAGGTTAATAAATTATCAATAAACAGAATTGTTTATTTCTCACAAGAAGTAAATTCCACAAATTAGCCTTTCTATAAATCAAAAAATGTAAAACTAATAAAATAACTTTTGGAACAAATGGATATAAGTGAACTCTTCTCTGTGTGTTACACTAAAAAAGTATTGTTACATTGGAAGATAAGAGCAATTATCATGAAAAGATAAAATAAATGTATAGATCTTAGTAACTTACTACTTTTTTGTACTACAATTATAATGACTACCTAAAAATGTCTTAAATACTTTGATTTCTCATTGATAATCTCAGTTGCCTCACCTCTAAGTGTGAAACATCATGACTGCATACATAACCTGATTGAATATAAAATAAGAATGCAAAATTTGGATATTCCTATTATACCAGTGTTTTATAGTTCTCATTTTTAACATCACTTTGTCCTTACCACTTATGTATCTATGTAAGTTATTTAACTAGATTCTCTCTTAATTTCTTTAGAATTTTCACATGGTATAACTTGTATGTTTACCTCATAGAATATGGTAATTTTCTTTACCCGAAAAGGTTCTGTGGAGATTTGATGGCAAAACACCAGATACCTTAGGGCAGAATACTCGGCTGTATAAGTGGATCCCCCAGAATGACCTACTCGGTAAGAATTGAAAAAACAAACTCTGAAATGACAGTAACTCCACCCAGTGATAATAGTTCACCAGGGAAAAAATTTACTGAACATTAATTATTGAAAAACTCAAAAACAAAACTTAACTTCCATATATTTGTTTTTCAGTCCTAGGGGTAAAAGGATAAGCTATAACTGTTGTCATGTATTATACAGTCTCATTAATTATACTGTCTCTTTATGGCCAGAACCACAGTACTCTTATTTCAGGTATAATTATTTCTCTCAGAGAATTTTTCAATAGTCACATGGATCTTTACTCTGGCTCCCAGTTCTCCCACATTGTGTCTATCCTTTCCCCTTTGTGGGAATTTCAGGCCATGAAAAATAAAAGCCGCCTTTACTACTAGTGATTCTCCATTCTCTATAGGAAAATATCCATAATCTTCATGAAGTGATAACACATTTCAGATTAAACTATAGCCTTTCCTTCCTCTGATTCCAGAGCCATCACTGGCACATTCCCAGCTGCCTTGACACCCTGTATGTCAGACTCAGTGGCTTCACTATTTCTTTAAGAGAATATGTCCTAATGTGCCATCTCCTTTTTTCTCTGCACGTTTCTTATATCTGAAATGTTCTCTTTCAACTTGTCCACCACAATCTTGTATTCATTTTTAAGTCACAAGTACCACATCAATCTTCATTTATCTTCCAGCAGACTTATGTGCTTCTTGTTCTGAGATCTGAGAAACATTTTAATGCAGTTTCCTGTGTATATAAACCTGTGATCTAGAACACACTGCCTCTTTCAGTGCCTTCTATTGTCCAAATCTCATTTTATTTCTAAGATTCATAATTATAATTTGCTAAAATTCACCTAATCCTAGGTCATCCAAAGACCAAAGCCTTCATAACTCATTGTGGAGCCAACGGCATCTATGAGGCAATCTACCACGGGATCCCAATAGTGGGCATTCCTTTGTTTGGAGATCAACCTGATAACATTGCTCGCTTAGAGATCAAGGGAGCGGCTGTCAGACTGGATTTGAGAACACTGTCTAGTACAGATTTGCTCGGTGCATTGAAGAGAGTCATTAATGACCCTTTGTGAGTATCACAATTTTTTTAAATACATAGTATATACAGATAGGTTCTTTTGTCAAAAGTGAGCATGAGTTTCATCCTATATTTAAGAAGCTAATTTTGAAAACTTTAACATGATGTCACCTATCTTAAATCTGCTCTTACTTTCAACAAGACGTTCATTTCAAAGTTGCATGTTAAGCCCAAGACTTAATGAGTAACCAATGTGTACCACAATTTCCTACAGAATCAATGCAAAAGTTATACAGGTAATTGTAAAAAGAAACATTTATAAAAATATTATAGAATCCAAAATGAAAGAATGAAGACCTTAGGTTATGTAAAATGTTCCAATTCAATACCAAAACTTGCTGAAATTATGAATCGTTTTTTGCTAAATAACTTTTATCATTATTTTAATATATTTTATAATGATATGTAACTTACATACCATAAAATTCCATGTTTATGTATAACAGTCAAGTATATCTTGTATGTTACAAAGTTATGAAACCGTCATTATAATCTAAATTTTCATCAACCCAAAAAGAAATCTCATGTGCCTTAGAGGTCACTCTCCATTCTCCCTGCCTTAGCCAACCATTATTGTACTTTCTTATAGTTATAAATTACCATAGTCTGAATATTTCATACCAATGGAATGAAAAATATATGATATTTTGCAACTTCTTTTCACTTACCATGCTTTTCATTTTTATCCATGTGGTAGTTCTGTATTGCTAAATAATATTCTAGGGTATGGGTATGCTACATTTATTTACCCATTTATCACTTAATGAACATTTTGACTGTTTCTCCATGCGGCTATTATCAACACTGGTATACGCATTTTTGTGTGAACATAAGTTTTTTCATTTTTTTTGGATGGATATCTAGAAGTAGATTTACTAGGTCATATATGGTAACTCTTTGAGGAACTGCCAAACTTATGTCAAAAGAAGAGTTTGCCATTTCACATTTCCATCAGCTATGTATGAGAGATCCATACTTTGTCAGCACTTGTTATCATCTATCTTTTATTATTATTATTATTATTATTATTATTATTATTATTATTATTATTATTATAGTCATTCCAGTGGGTTGAGTGGTCTTTCTTTGAGGACTCGATTTGCATCTTCCTCATAGCAAAGGCTATTGATCATCTTTTCATATGCTATTGGCCATTCATATATTCTCTTTTAGAGTAAGGTCTATTCCAATACTTGGAAAAGTTTTGAATTTGGTGGTCTTATTTTTGAATAAATTTAATTATTTGTGTACTATGGATACAAGTATATTATCAGATATATGATTTGTTAATATTTTCTCTCACTCTGGATCGTTTGGTTTCTCTATTTCTTGATTGTGTCTTTTGAAGCATAAAAGTTTTTAAATATGATAAGATGGATATTACACTCTTCCATATTATATATAAGGTGGTCGAATTTGTAGTGCCTAGCATCACAACCATCAATTCAGCATTTATTACTGCTATCAGCATTTATTGTATTAGAAGTTAACACTTAAGAAATGCTCAAAAAATGTATATTATCAAGAAAATGGTAGAATAATTGAAGATAAAAATACTTTTAAATAGGCAAGAAAGAACAGAAAAAGAAGCATGAGGAAGGTTGGACAAATTAAGAAGAAACAGAATAAACTGGTAAATGAAAATGTAAATATGTCAGTACTTACATTAAATCTAAACAGGTTAAATCGTTTAAAGAGAATTTAAAATTGTCAGACATAATCTTAAAACCTATATATACTGATTATAATATGTGCTTAAATAGAAGTGTAAGAGATTGTAAGTATGAAGGTAGGAAAAGATCTATGCAGCCAATAATCATACAAAGATATTGTACCTATTATAGTATCACACATCATAGTCTAGAAACACTACTAAAAATAAAAAAAAATATTTCATAATAATAAATAGAAAAATTTTTCAAAGCAAAATAATTTATCAACTGGAAACACCTACTAATAAAACCTCAAAATAAAGCAAAAATTGGCAAAAGAAAAACTAATATACAAATGTATAATCATAATCATAATCATAATAGTTTCTAAACACCTTCCTTAAAAATATAAACAGAAAAGGTCAAAATAATGGATAAATACCTGAAAGTTTTGAAGAACACAATTTAAAAATGCAAATTCATTGAGAGATATATAGTTATAGATAAAACTAAAGAGAATACACATTTTTTCAAGATTGGAATAAATATTGGAATTGACCATATGCTAATTCATATACCAAGACTCAGTACTTTGAAATATACAAATCAGAAAGAGTATATTGTCCAGCTTACTAGAATTCACTTTGAAATTGTCAAAAAGAAAGATAGCTAAGACATCTCTAAATTTTGGAAATTAAAATACTTCTACATTATTCAGTCAATAAAGATATCATAATCATAAATATGCCTTTTCTCAGCAACTCCACTTCTAGATATATACAAACAGAATGGTAAAAATATGAAAACCAAAAGACATGTAAGATTTTTATTAGTAATTAGAATAGTAATAGTAATTACTAATAATAGCCAAAAAATTGTTAACACAAATATCTGTTATTCAATAAGTCTAGAGATTATTGGTGATATGGCCATGCAAAGGAATATTATACAGCAATGGAATTAACCAACAGGTGACACACAAAAGACAAAAGGAAATGAGTACTGTTATATGATTCCAAAATATAAATATGAGAAACTAATTTATGGTGCTAAAATTTAGGATACCCATTAATTCAGGGAAGATAGAAGTGACTGAAAGTGTCAAGGAAAACAGGGTGCTTCTGGGTAGCTTGTGATATCCTATTTCAATATCTGAATAATAGGAACATTAGTGAATTCACTTGAAAATAATTTTCTAGCCCATTCTGAAGTTTTGAGCAATTAGGCTTATGCGCATTTTTCTTATGTATTTCATACTTAAATGTTTATTATAGAAAATAAAGTGTATTTTAAAAACTCTAGGAATCAAGTAAAAAAAAAAAAAGAACACACACATGCACAAATGGAAGGAAGCTTAGATTTGCCATCACAGAGTGGCACAGTGAGAAGGCCAGTATGCCCACAGGAGAGTGTGCGTGCACCCAAGGTTTGGAGAAGCTGTTGCCAGAGTCTGTCCATGCAAGGTCCTGTAGGCCAAGAACAGATTTGGAATTTAGTCTAAGTGTGATGAAAGGTCAGATGGAAACTTCAGCAAAGAGCATCATAATCTGATGTTTATTTCAAAGAGCCTACTGGCTACAGGATGGAAAATAAAGAGGAGGGATAGTAGAGAAGAGTGGACGCACAGGGACTGGTGAAGAATCATTTCACCCATCAAGACACAATCCACATTAAGTACTTCATGAGGACTATGTAAAAGTGCACTTTCACCATCTCATTCTTCATCACCTCTGCTAGAAAAAATTAAACTACCCCATCTTAACTTTGTTTTCACTTTTTTATTATTTGTTAATCATAAAATTCCAATTTGAAACCCAAACCCAACTTAAAAATGTACTACTTCTGCAATTTTATAACACTTATTTTGAATCATTCATAAGACACTTTTCAAAAACCTTTCATGGGGATGATATGCTTAGGGAAATTAACTTCCTTTCCATGTTGCTATCTTTGTATTTCCCCTGCAGATATAAAGAGAATGCTATGAGATTATCAAGAATTCATCATGACCAGCCAATGAAACCTCTCGACCGAGCGGTCTTCTGGATCGAGTTTGTCATGCGCCACAAAGGAGCCAAGCACCTGCAGCCAGCCTCCCATGACCTCACCTGGTTCCAGTACCACTCCCTGGATGTGATTGGGTTCCTGCTGGCCTGTGTGGCCACTGCTCTATTTGTCATCACAAAATGTTGTCTGTTTTGTTGCTGGAAGTTTGCTAAAATAGGAATGAAGGAAAAAAAGGAGTAGTTGTGAGGCCGGAAGCTGGGATGACTCACAGATGGGCCTCCTCCAGTTTATTCCAGCAAGAAGCTGTGATGTAAGGTTCCCTTCCTCCTGCTATAAAACGACTTTTCACAATTTAGCTTATCAGATCAAATTTGTTTTCAAGGTATTTACTACTTGTTTAAGAGTTAGAAATATGTCATGCTAAAGAGAAAAAAACTGGCATAAAATAAAACTATTCTTCTAATTTGGAAGGTATACCAATAAAAGTGAGCTTAACTGTATTTCCAACCATGCAGGAGGACAGAAAAGCCTTATTCACCCCATCAGTATTATTGTGCAAAAATTCAGCATATTTTAATTTCCTTTTGGTCCAGAATTTTATAATTTTATCTTTTGCTAAGGAACCCATTCAATAATTAGAATTCAATAATTGATCATTTTTATTGTGCATATGTCCTCAGCAACACTCCTTAACTATGTTTGTGAAATTAGAAATATAACAACTTCAACCTGCTTCTGTGGCTCCAGGAGGAAGGCGGCCCCCACCCTGGGCAAGTTCTTTATGAACCTGCTGATAATGAAGAAAGACAGGGAAAGGAGATAGGGTTTTTATTTTTCATGGCTCAGTCTCTCTCACAGCACCCCCCCGACATCCTTCATCTTTGGCCCCACTAGCAAGGTAGTTCCCCATCCCTGTGACCAGGTTGTGTGCTCCCTTTACCCCTGCTCCTTCCGGGAGGAAGTCCATGGGTGGGTGTCTGGTGACTGATGGGCATCTGACCAATTACACCCAGGAAAGGTGGGGAGGAGAGAATGGCCATTTTCTCTCCACCCCATGCTCCAGGCCAGCCTTGTGGCACCACAGTGGTAAACACTGATGTGCAAACAGGTCCTTATATGCATACCACTATTAAGGCCAGGTGGGAAATTCTGGTTGAAAACTTCCATTTACCCCATAGCTTCCTATTATACAATTAAGCAATGTGAAAGTTTTTGATTTCATGACCTAATTTTGTTTTCCTCATGATTTTTAATAATATTCATTTGATTTCTTTCACTGTTACATATGGCCTTAGACAATGGATGAAAGGTCTCAAATATAGACTAATAAACCTGCAACTTAAAGGGACTTCACAAATTTTCATTATTTGCAAATGTATGTGAAAATATACAAGCCTGCTTCTTTTAAAACAAGATGTAGTATTGCTTATCTGCTTACAGATATGGTATAAAATTCAATGTGTTCGTTGAAGTTTGAAATAATGCCTATAATTCTATTTAACCATACTTAGGGGAGCCTGCCTCATGCTTCTGTCTCTTTTCTCAGGAGCCCAGGGCCCCTTTCCTCCCACAGCTCTTATGTGTAAACATTAAGTCCTTTGTCATGACAGAAAATAATAATAATTTTATTTAAACCTAGGCACATTATAAGTGACATAATAAATAACAATAAGACAAATACGAAAATTATGTTAATTTCATGGAGTATTGTCAAATCAAAGGAATCTAAAGATCCTCCTAAAAACTACACAAGAGGGACTCACTTTATGATCCAAGTGTTCCAGGTCAGGAGAAGCATACCTCCCTGCTGCTCAAGAAGACACAGTCCAAGCCTTACAACAAACATTCTCTAGCCTAAGGCATGAATTTATTTATTTTTAAGTTAAAACTTGGATTCTTAGGGAATCATAGGAGAAATTTACCACAGAATTTTCTGTACAAATTATCAATAATTGAAATTTTTTTAAACACCATATAACTTATATAGCACCATAATCGGTATAGTTTAATCAAGCATATACACTCAAATAATTTTCCACAAATCTACAGTGCAGCACACAAAACAGGAGAGGGATTGTTATTTATTGCATAGTGAAAATTACTTCAAATTTCTGATAAAAAGCCAAGCAATGCAATATGAAAATAGGTGAAGGACATGAACAGGAAATTCACATAAGCAAAATGGCTAATAACATATATAAAACATGACAACTGTCACTGGTGCTTTGGGAAATGGAAAGTAAGTCAATAAATAATTTTTCTACAGATGATTTGCCAAGCAAATATTCGGTACAACTCTTTTTGAGGAAGTATAATGTGGAAAAGCCCTTTTAAATGAAATTTAAACATACCATTTGACACTGCAATTCTACATCCAGGAATCTGTCACATAGAAATACTTGTACATATTCATGATTATATTCAGAATGTTCCAACTATCACTTAGATCAGGGAACACACTTATGGCAAACATATGTATAAATTATATATCCATTAGGAAAAGATTACAGGCAAATTGTTCCACGCTCTCCATGTCACATTATTACAAACAAGTTTCAGAAATTATAGTCATGGTACTCTTTTTTTTGGAAATAGAAATAAATATGTATGTGTGAATTTATATGACCATAGAAGAAAAGATCTGGAAGCACACATGGAATTTCCAATGATGAGATTTTAACATTTTATTCCATATACTTCATTTTTGAACTTTTTCAATAGGTTTCTATTTATTAATAATGTGGTTTATAGAAAAAATAATTAGTGAAATAAACATGGGTTCAAGATATCAAGTTCTAAGATTTTGATATCATGTTATCACCATTAGTTTCATTTCGAACACTTGAACTGATGAGAAATCTGGTATACTATTAACAAATTGAGGCCTTTTTTGAAGATACGTATTTTATATTGAAAATATTGTAAATAAGTATATTAGATGTATTTATTATGTCAGTAGCTTGAAAAAACCTTCCCTTTTGCAAAATTAATGATTTTATTGTGGTTTTGATGTCAATATTTAATGAATTTTACAATAGCTGAGGGACTTCTCGTGGTTTCCTTCTAAAGCTTGTATATGGGTTGGCTTTGAGTCATGACTACAAAATACTTTGAGATATAATAATTGGCCCCATCAAATAATTTTCCCTTCTTGAACTTTAGTAAGACTTGTTGCAGTCTCACAAAAAGAATGTGGCACAAGTGCTGCAGCTTAACTTCCAAGGCTCGGTTCCAGGATGAAGCACCTCTTTCTCTTTGTCTGTGTGGGTGTCTCTGGTTCTTTCTCTGTCATTCTCTCTCTCACGGAGAGATCTCCCTGTCCACCATGGAGCCCTGTACCATACCCAAAGTGTCCAGGGTAAACAGACCATTGAAGGAGAGATACACAGACATGCCTAAGGAGTGCCAGTTGTTCCAGCCTCTAGAAGTTTGAGTTTTCTCCTGCCAATCACCAGATATGTCCTTCCCATGATTACCCGATATTTCCCAACCACCATATGGCTGTAACCACCTGGAAAACTATGTCTAAGAAGCACCTCGCTGCACCCAGCCAAAACCCAGAACCATGAGAGAGAAAAATCAAATGAGTATCATTGCTCTGAGCTCCTACATTTAAGGGCCATTTTATGAAGTAATAAATGGGATGAAAATACTTCTACATACTTTTAATTACATCTTTGTAATAATATTTCAATCAAGATATGGGTACAAAAATGGGAATTTAAATGTTATATTTTGTAAGTAATTGTAACCCAGAAAAGGGAGTCACCATAGCATGGTGGATAAGAGCTTGAAGTCTGGACTCAGAAAGCCTGGATGCAAGTCCCTGAACCCCACTACAGACTTATGGGCCTTAGGCTAGTCAGCTCACTGCCCTAGACCCCAGCTTACCCACCAATGAAATGCACCTAAACTAATGGTACTGTGCATCTCATGAGGTTGCTGCAATGATGAGTGTGATAACATTGTAAAGCACGAAAAACAGTTGCTATAATACTAATATGTAATTTGCACTATTATCATTTAAATAAATAGAAAAACTTCCACAATGATTTTAGGATTCATGTCAGTTAATACATTTTAAATGCAATATGTTTCAAATATAAATGATAATAACATAATTTCCTCTTAAATATGCAGAAATTAAATATGTATGAAATAATTCTATGGTACAAACCAAGGGCTAACCAACTATGGCCACATCTGGAGAGCGATTTGTGTTTTTACCATTAAGCTAAATGTCATATAACATAAAATCCACCTTTTGAACCATTATGAAGTGTACAGTTCCATGATATTTCATACATTCACAATGATGTACAACTGTGACAGCTATCTAGGCCCAGAGCATTTTCATCACCCAGAAAACAAAGTATGTACTCAATAAATGGTTATTTCCCCTTCACCCATCCTCTTGGACCTAGCAAATTGACATTTTGCATCATTCCACAGACAATTAGGTAAAAAAAATAATAAAGAAGACATAAAAGACTGTAACTCCAACCAGGGGTACTTCCCATACTTTTCACACATCTTCTTTGTTCTTAAATTGAAATTATCTGATGTATAAAGTACAGATAACTCCAGGATTGCCCTTTATCTGAATATGTCCAAGAACACCCAGCAGAATGTAGAAAGAATTTCAAAGAACACCTGAACACCCCACTTCCCAAATGACACCATTACATGCTCTATGGATCAGCTCCCATGTGAAGCAAGCATAAGTAATGAAAATTATTTATAAGGCATCCATTTAAATTGTCTAGGAAATATCCTGAAGACACATGGCAAATAAAGACACACTTATGCAAGCAAGTGTAGTAAAATCAGTGACAGCCTGTGGCTTTAAAGCCACGAAATGCTCTGTCTTCTACCCTCCTTACCCAAAGTGAGGGACTCCACTACAAGTAGGGTCTGAAAGAACACAGAGATTCCACTCCCCACAGCTCCCACTTGACTGTTATGGAGTCTTCCTGGAAGGTTCAGAACACTTGAATTTCTCTCACACATACACACAAACACACCATCCCAGCTATGTGTTACAGAGTCTAAATTCTAGACAACTGTGGCCAAGAAGGTTCTCTCTCCTTCTGCCCAGCCCCACTCATAGGGCAGAGTTTTATTAATGCAGCACCCTGAAAATACTGAATCTCGAAGGGTAAGTGCCCAGCTCGTTCATAAGATGGGCTGCCGGGATGGAGGCAGCAAACTAAAAATGGGCGCTACTGCCTTACTGCTAAAGCAGGGGTGTCACTCAGAGGGAACTGTAGCACTGTCACTACCCCCAGTCCTGTGAGCAAATTCCCAGAGATAGGGGGACTCAGGACATAGAATAGAGAGCTCCAAAGCTGTCCCCAAAGGAACTCAGTTCACCACAACAGACTGGGGGAAATTCAAACCTTGTATGTGGTATCTAGAATAATAAAATTCATAGAAACAAAATAGAAAATGATTGCCAAAGGCTGGAAAACAGGCAGATAGAGAGTTTTTTTACTTCCACTTTTACAAGATGAAAATGTTCTGGAGATTTGTTGTGCAATGTGAATATACTGAACTCTATATTTAGGAAAAATTAAGATGGAAACATTTGTTGTGTTATTTTATAACATTTTTTTAAAGGCAGTATTCTAATGATTCCTAATTACACTGGATTTCTCTTTTTAACTGTTTGCAGCTATGTGTTCAATAATGTTTGCTATGCTGTTGCTCTTTTGTGATGGAACCAATGTTTTCTCTGCAGGAAATGGAATAACTTGTCCAGAGCTCTGGAGAGAATGGTACCGTGGTGTTAAGTGTGGGATCCATGGTCAGTAACATAACAGAAGAGCAAGCCAATGTGATTGCATCATCCCTTGCCCAGAATCCACAGAAGCTTAGATAAAGTACCTTAATTGTATGCAACTCTCTCATGAGTCTGCTCAACTCTCTAAAGGGCCTGCTTACAGAAATTTCTGGTATGCCACCAAACCATTATAATAGCTCCAATTTATCTCAGGTATGAGTTCAAACTGATATATTCATGGCAAGTGCTAAAGTAGTGCTGAGAGTGTTCTTGACAATAACTTTGGCATTAACATTGTGATTTCCAAAAAAATATATTTCAGAGTTGTGGTGTGAAGTTTCGCTACTATAACGGTATTGTAGGGAGGTATGGATACCACCTAATTCTATCCTATCACTTGCCTCAATCCCCTGCAGGATTCTGGAGGGTTGTGTACACTCTACCAATGTTCTCTGAAAGGTGGTAAACTGTAACAGTAATTGTACTAGCAATATAATATGAAGGAAAATTGAAGAAAGTCTGAATGCATCATGCAGTTTGCAATTGCCGTACAATCCCAGCCTCTCTTATTTCCCCTAAATTTTAGGATAGGCCTAATCAGTGTGTTTTTCAGGGTGCTACTCAGAGAAAGGATGGCCAGAGCTCACCAAGCTGCCTCCAGGTACCCAAGCCAGCCGTGGTGATTTAGAGGAGGAAATATCAGCCTGGCCTGGTGACTGGGCCCTGCCAGCATAATTCAAGCAGGTAAATAAGAGAGGGTGAACCCTGTGCATGACAGAATCTGGCCACAAATGGACTCTGCTTCTAACCTGTCAGATTAACCTCTCCTCCTGAGTGAGGAGGGAGAAGGGAACATAAGGAGTCGAGCAGGAGGAGGCCTGGCATGGAAGAGTTTCAGATGCTTCCTTCCCCATAAAATGTAGTAGTGATATTTTTCTAATATATAAAACACACCTGAAGTTTTTGAGTATTTGAGAATTACTTTTTAATTCCTATCTATTAGTCTTCTAATCAGCCATGCTAATTTTTTGCAGAGAACCTAAAGTTACGTAACAAAGAAAAGTTAATTGAAATAAATCACAATCTGGTTTATGAGGATTGCTTGGAAATGCCAAAGCTGGTACCTTTTTTGGTACTAGGTGTATAAGAAATATTAATCGATCCTTCAATGACCTGCGCTTCAATCTGAAATGCTAAAGATTGACTGAATAAATTTTAGTATCACAATTTTGGAATTTTTTTCAAGAGCCATATTATTATTTCCAAATTACCAAAAGGTTTTCCTTTTCTAAAGTCAAAGAGTTTTCAAATCTAATAAAGCAAAAATAATGCACTTCATTCACTTTAAAAATATGAATTAAAATTTTTCTTGAAAGTAGTGCTTAACAATTTGTATTCTTAAAAAATGTCATATTTACTGCCTAATAAGAATTAATTATTAACATATAATGCTGGTGGGGGGCAATAAGTTCCCAGCCTCATGCAATTTACCTTTGAAATCAAAATCAGTCAAAGGGAGAAATAAAGTGAAATGAAAACAGCTTTTTGCTTAAAAGCAGTTGTCCACATTTGCTTTCCATTTCTCTCATGACCAGCTACATAAAGGGACCCCAGCCAACCTCGCTGGGCCAGATATACCCGGCTACCTCTTCTAATTATCTACTGATAAGGAGTTGGAATATTTCTCTACACCTCATGGAAACACCTATTGATATGGAGATCCACTAAGGCCAAGCAACAGATTCTGTGAATGTTGCAGTTTTAACCACAACCAACCCCTCTAGAAATCTGGCCTCACAATTGACTCACTCCCCAGCTACAAAAATGGCCCTGGTGTAAGAAAATTGGAGCTGTGTAACCAGACTAATAACATACAAAGATATCAGAAATAAAATCATGATAATCCTCAAGCCAGATTATTCAGCTTGGTTAAAAGTCCTTTGCAGAATAAGTGCATATCTTGCGCATTCCACAGGCACCAGTAGCTGAAAGGGTAGAGAGTTCAGAGCAACCATCACATGGCAGCTAAAGCCAACAGACAGGTCCAGGCTACTGGGACTGCAGAAGAAAATAACCTTAAGGGTAATAAGGTACATGTTTTAAGACACCAGCATAGGCAAGGCTTGTCCATCAGGTAGGATGCATGAAAGAAAGTGGTTCTGTGATAGAACAGTGGCAGGAATGGGATCTCATCCTGGTCTAGTGTAACAGACTTTCACCCTGCTCCCTGTGGGAGTTACAGTTGGGTCAATATATAGGTCTATGGGGGGGTGTATGCATTTGTCATACAGATAAAACAAAACTTACCCATAAGATGCTCTTACTTCCCAGACATTTTGGGTACACTACCATGAACTTTTGGGACCACTTTGTTATTCCAGAAACACACAGGAGGAGAGCTTCCAGACCTCTTCTCAAAGGTGCCAAAAGAGTCAGTCAGCACTGGTCCATGTGTCAAAATGTTCAGGGCCATGTCCACTAAACAGAGTCTCTAGGGTTTAACACAGTTGGGGCTGGCAGCAGGATGTTGCTCTCCTGGCCACATCCTGGCTTCAGTAACTGCTCTTTGGTTTGCAATTGCCACTGTATGGGTGAGGAAACAATGTGTGTCCACAGGGCTCAAGACTTCTTTTAGGGGCTTCTCATTTAAATGCCATAGCACTGTACATAAGTGAATTGACCAGCCCTATAGACTTGGTGTCTGATTTCAGGCCAGATTTCAACAAACCATTGTACCACTCCATCGTGCCTGGTATGGTCATATGGTACATGAAACTTCTACTTTATTCCTAATTGTTGCACCCATTCTTGTAACACTTGTCCAGTAAAATGGGTTCCTTGACTGCCCTCAATCACCTCCGGCTGGGATAGGTTGCAAAGAGATGCTCTAGATCCCTTGTGGTCATTTGCTGATCAGCACAACATACAGAAATGACAACCAACAGTCCAGTAGCTGAGTGCCCACAAGTCATTGCATCCCAATATGCTTCCTATATGTGCAGAGGCTCAACATAGTCTATCTTCCATGTGACAATGGGCATCAGGAAAGGTCACCAGCAAGCCCCACTAATGGGCTACATCCCATATTGTCTTTTGACCCACATGCAACAAATGTTTATACAGCCATTGGGCTGTATCTGAGACAAGCTTTCCTTCTAGCCAACACAACTGGGTCAGTGTGTCTGCTTCATCATTCTCTGGGGATGCCAAAGGCAAATAGCCAGTCGCATGATATATGGTAACAGTCTTAGTCTGACCGGAAGCCCATAGGTCTTGCCACAACTCTTTCCCCAAAGTGGCTGATAACCAACCATCCAGTTGCAACAGTGCCATGTCTGAAACCACAGGGTTAAGCCCTGATAGATGGCCCAGCTGTCAGTGCAGACAACTATAGGGGAGGGTTCCTGGGTGATTACGAGCCATACTGCCCACAGCTCAGCCCATTGACTGCTAAAGTATGAGTAGCTTCACTTACGGTGGCCCTTTGTGTGAGGCAAGAATAGTTACTAGGGAACCAAAGAAAGATGGGAGAGCTGTATGCAGCACCAGGTTTCTCATTCCTGTAGGAACAACTCTTCATCAGGGCCCTGGGTGTCCATATTGTAAATAGTATTTTTCATTCCTGGCTCTTGTAACACCTGCTGGAGCACTGCATACATTTCCCAGACAATGGATAAGTATGGCAAAACACCCCAATTAGGCCACATTCTGCACTGATGGCTGTTGTCAATCAATTCAGTATTGCCTGATTCCCTGAGGTGTGATGGGCACTTTGCAACCACTATCAGAGGGAATGGTCAGTTGTCAGGGATGCCAGTCTAACGATTTCAGAACCTAACAAAACAATGTTTTCACCCCCATATCCCAGAGATGCAAAATCCATGTAGACAGGGGTCTGACAGCTTCTGACAATACTGGATGCTAATGTCAACAATCTCATCCTGTGAATAGGGGCTGAGCATGAAGTGCACCTAGAGAGGGGGCTGCTGCTCCCAGTGAGGAGCCCGCAGTAGTTGTGTTTTAATTTTTTTAATTACAATCAGGTGGGCTTTTAATTTGGGATAGGCTGGTGCCTAAGGTGGTGGCCTCAGCAACAGTTCTGCCCTCAGCCATACTGCCTCATCCTCTTCTGACATCTCCTCTACTATCTCTGGGCCTGAAGGTACCACACTTCCTACCCCTCCCACGGCCTCTTGCAATGCGGATTGACCTTCCTCGCTGCTAACTTATCTTCCAGGAGTGGGACCTGCCTTCTCAAAAAGTGACTCCCTTTTTTAAAGGTATACCACAAGTCAGCGCTTAGCTCCTCCAAGAGATGCCAAAGTGTATCTCTCCCCTTGATAACACTTTCGGCTATCTTAAGAAACAAACATCCCACAATCCCAGCTGCTACACAGCCACTCAGGGCCTCTAAGCAGTCTTCTATCTCACGGAGAGCTAATTCCACAGCTTCCAGTGTTTTTACTCTTCCCCAATTTGGTGAAGGCCCCACCCCTCTGGGAGGTGCTTTACCCTAGACCAATTCCCCACTAGGAGCTCCCTAGTGGGATACCTTACAGACAGGGGCTCCTGCGTGAAGCAGCACACTTCACCACTGCAGCCACTGGGCCCTCCCCAACATCCACAGAGTGGTCCTCGGTATTTTCCTACCATCACTAGGGGCTTGCCACTCAAGGGTCACACACATGAAGACTGTTTTCGGATTCAGAGTTCCTGCCAACTACCACCAGATGTAAGTCCAGGGGGGAAAGTATTTTCCCAACCTGGGGCAAAATACCTTTGACTGAAATCAGTCAGAGGAAAAAATAAAGTGACGGATACTCATTTATTGCTTACAAGCAGTCGTCCACTGTTGTTCGTTCATGTCTCTCATGACCCAGCTGCCAAAATGGGACACCAGCCAAACTCTGCGGTTCAGATATGCCCTCACTCACTCTTGTAATTACCCTTTGATATGGAGATTGACAACTTCTCTCCACCCCTTGGAAACAACTACTGATATGGAGATGTACTAAGGCCAAGTGAGAGATTCTGGAAATATTACAGTTTTACCCTCACTTGGTAACAAGAATAATTGAAATGACTACTGAACAATCCACGCTAATGTCTCTGGAGTTATAGAGATTCAGATAATGGAAAAAGTAGCACGGGGTATGATTTTCTAAAGGGAGCATAAGATTAATTTACAAATATTTGACAAGTGAGCGTGAGTTTAGGCAAAGCTTTGGAGAATATTAATATATAAGAAAGTTTTAAATGTAGGATGTAAGAGAAGGAGAGGAGTCAAAAGTATATCAAGAATTTTGTTCCTGAGTAACTGAAAGTATGGCATTGAATGAGATGGAGCAGACAGTGGCTATAACACATTTGGAGACAAATCATGTTGTGTTTGACAGGGTTATTAGATGTCTGAATGAAGAACCAATAGACAATCAGATATCTGAGTCTGGATTTTGGGAGAGAGGTCTGAGCTGAAAATAAAAATCTGGCAATGTCATTGTAGGGATCAAGGGCAGGCCACCCCAAGATATGCCACTTTGGCCAGCAGATTATTTTGAGCTGAGAACCATCAAGGCCCAAAAGTCTCAAAGATACTTTGAAATCTAAACAAACCAATTACCAGCAAAAAAATTGAAGTGGTAATCAAAAAACTACCCAAGAACAAAACCCCCAGGCTAGATGGATTTATCTCAGAATTTTATCAGGCATACAGAGAAGACATAATAATCATTCTCCTTAAAGTTTTCAAAATAATAGAAGAGGATGGAATACTCCCAAACTCCTTCTATGAAGCCAACATCATCCTAGTACCAAAACCAGCCAAAGACCCCACCAAAAAAGAAAATTACAGTCCATTATCCCTGATGAACTTAGATGCAAAAGTACTCAATAAAATATTAGCAAAACAAATACAAAAATACATCAAAAGGATCATACACCATGACCAAGTGGGATTCATTCCAGGGATGCAAGGATGTTACATCATCTGAATATCCATCAACATCATCCACCACATAAACAAAAAGAAGTACAAAAACCACATGATCATCTCCATAGATGCTGAAAAAGCATTTGACAAAATTCATCATCCATTCATGATAAAAACTCTGAAGGAAAAATGGGTATAGAGGGCACATACCTCAACATAATAAAGGCCATATATGCTGAACCTACAGCCAGCACCATACTGAACAGTGAAAAGCTGAAAGCTTTTCCTCTGAGATTGGAAATAAGACAGGGATGCCCACTCTTCCTACTTTTATTCAACATAGTATTGGAGGACCTAGCCACAGCAATTAGACAAAACAAAGAAATACAAGGAACCCAAATTGGTAAAGAAGAAATTAAACTGTCACTATTTGCAGATGATATGATATTTACATAAAAATCCCTACAGATTGCACTCCAAAACTACTAGAACTGATATCAGAATACAGCAAAGTTGCAGGATACAAAATTAACACACAGAAATCTGTGGCTTTCCTATACACTAACAATGAACTAATAGAAAGAGAAATCAGGAAAACAATTCCATTCACAATTGCATCAAAAATAAAAAAATACTTAGGAATAAACCTTACCAAGGAAGTGGAAGACCTATACCCTCAAAACTATAAAACACTCTTAAGAGAAATTAAAGAGCACACTAACAAATGGAAACTCATCCCATGCTCTTGGCTTGGAAGAATTAATATCGTCAAAATGGCCATCCTGCCAAAAGCAATATACATATTTGATGCAATCCCTATCAAAATACCATCAGCATTCTTCAATGAACTGGAACAAAGATTTCAAATATTCATATGGAAACACCAAAGACCCCGAATAGACAAAGCAATCCTGAAAAGGAAGAATAAAGTGGAGGGGATCTCACTCCCAACTTCAAGCTCTACTACAAAGCCACAGTAATCAAGACAGTTTGGTACTGGCACAAGAACAGAGCGAGACCAGTGGAACAGAATAGAGAACCCAGACATTAACCCAAACATATATGGTCAATTAACATGGACATACAATGGGGAAATGGCAGTCTCTTCAACAGATGGTGCTGACAAAACTGGAGAGCTACATATAAGAGAATGAAACTGGATCACTGTCTAACCCCATACACAAAAGTAAATTCGATATGGATCAAAGACCTGAATGTAAGTCATGAAACCATAAAACTCTTAGAAAAAAACATAGGCAAAAATCTCTTGGACATAAACATGAGTGTCTTCTTCATGAATATATCTCCCTGGGCAAGGGAAACAAATGCAAAAATGAACATGTGGTGCTATATCAACCTGAAAAGCTTCTATACCACAAAAGGACACCAACAAGAGAACAAAAGATACCCTACAGTATGGGAGAAAATATTCATAAATGACAGATCCAATAAAGGATTGACATCCAAAATATATGCAGAGCTCATGCACCTCAACAAACAAAAAGCAAATAATCCAATTAAAAAATGGGCAGAGAAGCTGAACAGACAGTTTTCCAAAGAAGAAATTCAGATGGCCAACAGACACATGAAAAGATGCTCCACATCGCTAGTCATCAGAGAAATGCAAATTAAAACCACAATGAGATATCACCTCACACCAGTAAGGATCACCACCATCCAAAAGACCAGCAAGAACAAATGTCAAGGTTTTGTAGAAACAGGAACCCTCCTACACTGCTGTTGGGAATGCAAATTAGTTCAACCATTATGGAAAGCAGTATGGAGGTTCCTCAAAAAGCTCAAAATAGAAATACCATTTGGCCCAGGAATTCAACTTCTAGGAATTTACCCTAAGAATGCAGCAGTCCAGTTTGAAAAAGACAGATGCACCCCTATGTTTATCACAGCACTATTAACAATACCCAAGAAATGGAAGCAACCTATGTATCCATCAATAGATGAATGGATAAAGAAGATGTGGTACATATACACAATGGAATATTTTTCAGCCAGAAGAAGAAAACAAATCCTACCATTTGCAACAACATCGTTGGAGCTAGAGGGTATTATGCTCTGTGAAATAAGCCAGGTGCACAAGCAAGTACCAGATGATTTCACTCATATGTGGAGTATAAGAACAAAGAAAAACTGAAGGAACAAAACAGCAGCAGGATCACAGACCTCAAGAATGGACTAATGGTTACCAAAGGGAAAGAGACTGGGCAGGAGGAGTGTGAGGGGAGAGTGAGAAAAAAGCAGGGAAAAAGGAAGGGGGCATTACGATTAGCATGTATAATGGGGGGTTGTGCATAGAGAGGGATGTGCAACTCAGAGAAGACAAGGAGTGAGTCTACAACATCTTACTATGCTGACAGACAGTGACTGTAATGGGGCTTGTGGGGGGGACTTGGTGAAGGGGGGAGTCTAGTAACCATAATATTCTTCATGTAGTTGCAGATTAATGATAATAAAATGAATTCAAAAAAAAGAAAAAGATACTTTGACTCCCAGCCCCACAACTGCATATCAATAATTTAGATACAGGAACTGTCCCAGGAGGAGAACCATCACCATACACAGCTATATATAAATTAGGGGTTGTAGAAAGGAAGGCAGGTGACAAAACTTGATAAAATTTGCATCTGTGCTCCACTGTTTCTGTGTCCCATCAAGTGTTTGGCTTACCAAACACCTACTCTTTTCATATTCCTGTGAGTCACTTTCCTTTTCCTTTGTGGTCACAGACCTCCTGCCCCTTTCTCCTTGGTTCAGTATGACATATATATACCTCATTCTCCCTGTCTTTGCAACCAATGTCTGTGCTTCCTCCTGCATATGTAATTATATTTTGATTTTTTTCTCCTGTTAATCTGCCTCCTGTCAGTTTTATTGGTAGACCAGATAAAATAACCTCAGTGGATAGAAGAAATTTCTTGCTTACCAACATCATCATGTGGAAGGTATTTAAAACTTAAGACTAATGGGATCACCAATGAAGAGGAACAAGGTCTTATCCCTGGAGTAACCCAATATCAAGAGGTGAAGGAAAAGTGTAGCAGCCAGAAAATAAGACCAGCTTGTGGTTACAGTCTGACAGCAGCAGGTGGTCAGCAATCTTCAGTGCCCCGGATGACAGAAGATGGTTTCTGAAAGGGGCTTAGGGAAATGAACTGTACCAAATTCTACTGATAAGACCTAAGGTGGGAATTCACCATTAGATTTAACAATATGGGGACTATAAATGTCCCTGCAAAGAGCAGTTGTAGTCTAATTATGGGGTCAAAGTTTGATTGAAATGTGTTTAAGTAATAATGGAGGATACAGGAGATAGTAAATATTGACTGATTTTTTCAAGTGTTCTTGCTAAGTCTTGGGGGGCTACTGGTGGAGAAAATGGAGTCCAGATGATTTTTTTTGGTGTTTGTTTTAAAATAGAGGAAATAACAGAAAGTTGACTCTGTAAGAGATGAACAGATGAGTGACTGGAATGAATTCCTTAAGTGAGAAAAGATAGGATCTAATGCTCAGGTGTAGGAATTCACTTTCAATCAGGGCGCTTAGGAAAATATATAGGCAGGTCAAGTTTCCAGGTGCAGTGGCTGGTGAGTAGAGGTGGTGGAGAGTTTCTCCAGAATACTTCAGGTTTACTGAAGGAGGTATGCAACATCATCAGTGGAGAATGGGGATGTATAAGGAGATTTTAGGGGAGTTGAGGAGAGGAAAATATGTAAAATAGACATCTATGACAGTGGGAGGGTGAACAGAGAAGCACAGTATTGTTAGGGAGAAAGACAGACATGAGTTGGATGTAGAGAGTCTAAAGCCAGTAAAGCTCACTGAAAGGGACTCAGAGTTAAGCAGATAAAACCAGAGAGTCAGAAAGGACTCACAGAGTTAATTAGTTAATTAGTTGAAGTTTCAAAGGCTAGGAGTGTCTTGGAATGTCTGGATATTCCCCAGGTAGAAAAGAATTCCCCAGATGCAGAAAAGTATAAGAGTGCAACCATGTCTTCATTCTACCAAATAGATTATGCCATTGTAAAATCTACTTAGCCTGTAAAGGAGGCCCAGTTTATTCTTTACCATAGTCTATATGCTGTTCTTCCTCTTATTCCAATGCCTTAATCAATTAAGTAACTTTGTAACCAGGACAGGAGATAGACTTCTGAAGTGTAGGTAAACGTGTGTGGATAAAGAATGCTGAGATCTGGACCAACACAGTCACCTAAACATTGATCATTAATCCATTGATTATTTAGGAGCATTTTGTTAAGCTTCCATGTGTTTGTGAGCCTTTCTGTTTTGTTTGTAGTATTTATTTCTAGTTTTATACCTTTGGGATTTTAGAAGTTTGTTGGTTCAATTTCAATCTTTTTGAATTTCTGAGGCTCTTTTTGTGGCCTAGTATGTGGTCTATTCTGAAAAATGTTCCATGTGCACTTGAGAAGAAAGTGTATCCTGCTTCTTTTGGGTGTAGAGTTGTGTAGATGTCTGTTAGATCCATTTGTTCTCGTGTGTTGTTCAGTGCCTCTGTGCCTTTACTCATTTTTTGTCTGGTGGATCTCTCCTTTGGAGTGAGTGGTGTGTTGAAGTCTCCTAGAATAAATATATTGCATTCTATTTCCTTCTTTAATTCTGTTAGTATTTGTTTCACATATGTTGGTGCTCCTGTGTTGGGTGCATGTATATTTATAATGATTATATTCTCTTGTTGGACTGAGCCCTTTACCATTATGTAATTTTTTCCATTCCTTTACTGTTAGTCTATGTGTGTCTATGGTTTTGAGGTGACTTTCTTGTAAGCAGCATATAGATGGGTCTTGCTTTTTTGTGTGTGCCTTTTGATTGGTGCATTCAGTCCATTTACATTTAGGGTGATTACCGAAAGATATGTAATTATTGCCATTGCAGGCTTTGGATTCATGATTACCAAAGATTCAAAGGTAGCTTCTTTACTGTCTAACCATCTAACTTAACTCTCTTATTAAGCTATTATAAACAAAGTCTGATGATTCTTTATTTCTCTCCCTTCTTATTCTTCTTCCTCCATTCTTTGTATGTTAGATGTTTTATTCTGTACTCTTTTGTGTATTCTTTGACTGCTTTTATAAATAGTTGATTTTATTTTTTGCCTTTAGTTAGTATTTGGTTGGTCTGCTTCCTTGCTGTGATTTTATTTTCTCTGGTGACATCTATTTAGCCTTAGGAGTGCTTTCATCTAGAGCATTCCTTTTAAAATGTCCTGTAGAGGTGGTTTGTGGGAGGCAAATTCCCTCAACTTTTGCTTGTCTTGGAATTGTTTAATCCCTCCTTCACATTTAAATGATAATCGTGCTGGATACAGTAGTCTTGGTTCAAGGCCCTTCTGTTTCATTGCATTAAATATATCCAGCAATTCTCTTCTGACCTGTTAGGTTTCTGTTGAGAACTCCGATGATAGCCTGATGGATTTTCCTTTGTAGGTGACCTTTTTTCTCTCTCTGGCTGCCTTTAATACTTGGTCCTTTCCATGATCTTTGCCATTATAATTATTTTGTGTCTTGGTGTTGTCCTCTGTGGGTCCCTTGTGTTGGGAGATCTGTGGGATTCCATGGTCTGAGAGACTATTTCCTCCCCCCAGTCTGGGGAAGTTTTCAGCAATTATTTCTTCAAAGACACTTTCTATCCCTTTTTCTCTCTCTTCTTCTTCTGGTACCCTAAAATGAGAATATTGTTCCTTTTGGATTGGTCACACAGCTCTCTAAATATTCTTTCATTCCTAGAGATCCTTTTTTCTCTCCCTGCCTCAACTTCTCTGTATTCCTGTTCTCTAATTTCTATTCCACTAACAGTGGGTTCCACCTCATTCAGTCTGCTCTTAAAACCTTTCCTTCTTTGTTTCATGTCTGTCATCTCCCTCTGGAATTCATCCTTTAGCTCCTGCATATTTCTGTATAGCTCCATCCGCAGGCTTATGACTTTTATTTTGAATTCTTTTTCAGGAAGATTGGTGATTTAAATCTCACCAGCCCTCTCTCTGGTGTTTGAGGGATTTTGGACTGAACAAGGTTCTTCTGCCTTTTTGTTGCTATGGGAGTGGTCGCTGGTGAATGGCATGTGTGTCAGCTGGTAGAACAAAGTCCCTTCCTGCTTGCTGGTTACATTGCCTGTCTCTGCTGCCTGTGCCAGTCAACTGCACACATGTAGCAGCCCCTGGTTAATTTCCTGAGCTGCTGGGGTGGAGAGATCCTCGGGATTATCTAGGGCAGTGGCAGGGATCGCTGGTCAGAGGCACCTGTTCGCTGCCACACAGAGACTCTTCATGCCTCCTGGACTCTGCACATGTCTCCTCTGTCTGTGCCAGTCAATAGTGCACAGAGGGTAGCCTCTCGGTTAATCCGCAGAGCTGCCATGAGCAGGTCAGCCTAGGGCACTCATGGGGGTCTCAGACAAGTGATGTGTTTCTGCCACAAGAACAGATCCCCTTCATGCTTCCACAATTCTGTGCAGGTCTTCACTGCCTGTGCCGGGCAACTGCACACAGGGAGCAGCCTCTGGGTTAATCCTCTGAGCTTCCGTGGGTGATGCAGCCCCCGGGATAGCCTAGGGCACTGGCAGGGTTTGCAGGTAAGCAATGTGTGTTCACTGTGAGAGCAAAGCCCCTTTATGCCTTCTGGACTATGCTCCATTCTCCAATGTTTTGGTCCTCTGAGCTCAAGACGCACCCTCTGGGTCTGGGCTGGTTAGCCACGCAGGGAGAAGCCTCTGTGTGGTTACCGTGGGTGGGGCTACTGCCTGGCTGTTCTGTAGCAATGTTCCGTCAGCTGGTTTGCTTGCAGTGCTGGATGGGGCAAATGAATGGCTGGCTGCTTATCCCAGGGAGGGCCTATGGGGTTGTGTTGCCACCCAAGGGGTTAGGGAAGCTGAATTTCCTTAAAGTTCCCAGCCTGCTGGGCTGAGTGTGCCAGGACAATTGTGTCCCCCTGTTAAACCCTTGTCATTTAAGGCTTTTAAAGTGCCTGCTTTTCTTTTGTCCCAGGGCAGCCAGCTGTGATAATGTGTTTGTAGTCTTAGTCTCCGATTTTGCTTTTCTGTTCCTCTAATGTCCAGTACACCATGTAATGTGTGCCTGTGCTCCCAGTGCATATTACTAGGGCTGGCTATTTAGAAGTCTTGTGTTTCCACTCCTTCCCAGCTCTGATTGTTATCCTCCCACAGGTAAGCTGGGGGGTGGGGAGTGCTCGAGTCCTGCTGGGTCATGACTTTGTATCCTACCCTTTTCCATGAGATGTTGAGTTCTTGCAGATGTAGATGTAGACTGGCTGGTGTACTGTATCTTCTGGTCACTTTTTTAGGAATAGTTGTATTTGCTGTATTTTCAAAACATATATGGATTTGGGAGGAGATTTCCACCACCCTACTCATGCCACCATCTTGAAAATCTCTCTATGGATATTCTTAAAACACAAATTACATGGCTCTTCCCACCAGTTCCCAAATTTTCCTACTGTTATATGTCCAAGTCTCTCTGTCCAGGCACCTCTTCAGTGTGCACAAGTTGAAAGAACCTTGGCCAAATGTCCAAGCAGGATGGGTCTTGGCAAGTTGACCAACAGGAGTACAACCCCAGGCACAAGGATGATCATCTAATGGTGTGGTGTCAGTCAGAGAATGCAGTGGACACAAAAACTTATGTAGCTGAAGCTGCCTACATACTCATGTAGGGACACATGCCATGGCCTTCATTAAATCCAAAGGAATGAGTGCAACTGAGAAAAAGCTACAGAGGTCCATGAGGACAGATTGTCCACATTAGATTATAAAAAACATTTTTGTTACAAAACATTTGTAGCATAAGAGAGTTAATAGTACAGTCTAGGCTCTTACAATAGGTTCTTTCTCCATGTACCTTCTTAATCTCATGTTATTCATCAATAACATCATATGTTATTAATGACCATTCAAGCAGTATTTGAGTTTGAAAGAATTCGTATATATTTAAATGAATAACTTTTTGTATACTTTATTACATGTTTATATCAGTATTTAGTGGAAATAGTTTGAGATTTAGGGTGTGTGTGTGTGTGTGTGTGTGTGTGTGTGTGTGTGTACACAGTAATATATATTTTACTGTTCCTTTATGACACAATTCTTAATAATAGGAACAGTTCCTAAATTCAATTAATCCATCTTGTATATACCCAATATCAATGGGTTAATGAATTACAGGTTAAGATATTTCTTTTTCTAACTTTTTTAATATTTACCATTTACTACATAAATTATAGGTGACTGTGGGTCTTCAAAATACTAGGAACTTTTGATTATCTTAGCATTGTTCTCAGTATGCCTGCTCTAACTAAGAGAGTACACATTTAAGACAAAAAAAATCCATGATAGGTTCCTCACAGTATTTTTCAGGAGACACCAAAGAGTGTTTAAAGCATCCTTGCAAACTGATCCTTGAACAACTCAGGGGCCAACCTCTGCACACTCGAAAATTGGCCTAAACTTTTGACTTCCCCCAAACTTAGCCACTCATAACCAACTCTTAATAGGAAGACTTATTGATAATAATCAGTAATATGAATTTTGTATGTTACGTGTAAATAAGTTAAACAAAAGAAAATGTTTTTTCAAATTGTTGCAAATCTCCAAAACAAATTTTGCAGTATATTTATTGAAAAGCCGCAGCATATAAGTGGACCTGTTTAAACTCATGTGGTTCAAAGGTCATCTCTCCCCATGGTGGATAAAAACTTAGAGTCCAGTAAGGTTTGTGGATTTCCTTAATTTAATCTTGAAGAATAGGGAAGAATGATATAAAGGAAAAATGGACTGGGACTGTGTTTTCTGGGGCCAATTTGCAAGACTACTTTAAAGAGCACAAGCAGATCAAGTTAAGAAAAGGCCGGACTACTGTGAAAGTTACAAATATGAGACCAGTAAACTTACACATCTAGGGTTTTGTCATGTAATATATTTAATGCTACAGAGAAACAATAAGGGATATCAAATATGGCTCTGACACTTGAAGTGAAAAAAATATCACAACAATTTGGCTTTTTATTGGCGGAAGAGTTTTCATTTCCTATTTTGGGTGCCACAGCCAAATGCTCTGTTACATTGAGCTGGTTGTATGACCTCAACAACTGACTTAACAGTGGGGCGTTCTGAGTATGGCAACTGGCTGTTGAGCTGGAGATGGAGGGAAAGAGAATGAGAGAGAAAGTGACAGAGAGCCAGAGCCAGAATGTACTGCCCTTTCTAACGTAGACTGGCAGCTCAGTACCACTACCAGTGGGTTCTTTTCTGAAACAGCTGAAAATCCCGCCAGTGTTCAAGGGGTGGAGACATGGTGTGAGGACAAAGTGTTTGTAGTCAAGTCTTAAGTTATCACAAATAAAAATTTCTGAAGTAAGCCAACAAGATCATTAACTGCTATAAAACTCACTCAATATTAATATTTAAAACACAATAAAGTGATTAAGAATTATGAGTTTAGGTTTTTACAATAATTGAAATTTCAATAAGCACTGTAATAAACTTATTTCTAGTTATTTTAAATAAGACACAGGTGTCCTAAAAAATGGGCCCCAAGTCAATAAACATAGTGTACCGAAAAAGATTAATTTTGTATCATCTTAGAAAAAAGCACTATGACAAAAATGAGTTCATAGCCTGATACAGGACAGCAATCAAGAAGCTTTGAAAACTGTGTGTGAGGCAAAATGAGCACCTGGCAATTGTGGTGATTCATGTATCAGTTCTCAGCAGGAGGTGGCGGTAAAGAGCAGGTGTTCATTGGGAAACCTGTCACATTGGGGCAGCACAGGTTTAATTTTTCTTAAATGAATACTGAAAACAGTCTAATTTCTATTCTATGGGTTAAACAATACCAGGGCCAGAATTTTTTTCCTAGTCCTAAATTAAATAATACCGAGACCTAACAAAAATAGTTTTAGTAATTTGTTCCAGGATAACCAGTCTGTAATCATCTAAAATAGTTTACTTATTAAAGCATGTAGCTTGCTCAACAGGACAGGTTTCAGGAGCTCACCTCACGGTGTCCAGCAACCCGGGTTGTGTCATGAACACTGTCCCGAGCCAGTTTCCTCCTTTACAAAGCCCTCCTGGATCTCACCACCCAGGGCCCATCCCCTCAGAGTGATCTTCCTTGGCTTCCATCCTCTGAAACAGCCAGAAAGCCCCCTGTTTGCCTGTCCTGTAATAAACCCAATCTAGCTTTGCTTGATTGGTAGGTCTTTGTGTGTAGTTGTGTGTGTTCTTTGGAGGAGTTGGCAGCTGACTTAAACATTCAAAAGAATCTGAACTCCTAACAGAATTCTTGATAAAGTGATAGGCAGTCTGCAGCTAGGTTTCTTGAATTTGAATGTAATTCAATGCCCAGTATTTTGTTTCCAGATTGATCCAGTTTTCTTTTTGGCAGTTTTTCCAGAAGTCCCTTTTGGTGTGTAGGCTTTCCTGATCATGAAGGCTACATTTTTTCTGTATTTTCTCAAAGACCTTTCTTTCACCTCACCTCTTTAATACATAACATTGAGTGCTTCAGCAGAGGTGTTATTAATAATACTTTTGTTCTATGTTGAAAGTGTAGGTAACATATATCTCTAATCAGTATTAAAATGGAAAACTATAAAGTAGAATCCTAGCACTGGGGAAAATTATAAACTGACAAAATTTAATAATTCCTCACAAAATGTATTCCATGATGAGAGTTCTGTAATGAGAAAGATGTAAATATCCAAACTGATCAAGAAGTTCATAATCTAAGTTCCATACTAATAAAATGGTCATAATCTCACAGCCCAAACTGATTTCAAAATAAAATTCTCATGCTATGTATTTTCCAGGAAGATTTATTACAGATTTTGCACAAGTTTACCTAAGAAGCATGGTTTAATTTTAGAGAAAAGTGGCATTTTAAAAATGAAACATATATTCCCTAATTAAAATTATCTGTAAAAATTATCTTACTGAAACATGAACACTAATAAAATTCAAAAAGAAAGGATAGTTACTTAATATTTTCTTTGCATTAAGATCATTAAACTTCTGAGAGGCTTACAGATGGCGGTGTGAGAGATGAGACAGAGGCTTCCTCCTAATACCACATATAATATGAAAATATAATTAATACAACTAATCCTGAAAGAGCAACAGGTAAGAGGACTGCACCAGACTGTATAAACCTGGAGAAAAGAGCAGAACTCATGGAACAAGGTAACATACCAAAGCTGTGGCCTGCTGGGACCCAAGCCCTTCACCCACCCCAGCTCACTGGCAGGAGGAAGAGAAATGGAGCAGGGAGAGAGTGGAAACCTGGGACTGCTAAATACCTAAATCTGGAGATCTGCTCCAGGAGCACAAACCTACATTTCATGGTGCTTGCATGGTACTCTCATGAATAGAGGGTTGGAAAGCTAAAACAGGCAGAATTCCTGAAGATACTGATTCCAGCCACTTGTGGAAAGCAGGGATCCATATCCAGCTGCTCTGGGACAAAAAAAAGGTGGGCAGTATGAGAGATTTCTTAACAAGGATGCCCTTAACAAGAGGACTGTTAAAAGGGCAAGGATTGCACAGAGCTTACTGCCCTGGAGAAAGGACAGGTAGACAAAATTGTCCAGATACATTCTGCCCAGGAGGTTGTGAGCTTTTATGATCTTCAGGTGCTCCAGCTCCCTGGCTGGCTACACAGCTCCAAGGACCACTTCCATGATATGCAGCCTACTGTGCCTTTCTCCCAGCCAGCCCCACTTGGCTTGCAAACTGGAAAACCATACTGTGGCATTAGGCCAGCCAAAGGTAAGGTCTGTGTACAGCAGCTACAAACCCAAAGCATAGAGGTTTATACCTGTGTGCTCACCCCAATGGTTCAGGCAGTGGAGACAGGCTAGCAGCAGGGAAGCAGGAAACTGCTCTTTCCTCCCAAAAGGCACAAATACCACTACCTTGCAACCCCTGACATTACCTCAGGGGCTGAGCAGCTCCAGAGAGTAGAGCATGTGGGCACTAGAGGGCGCCATATACAGATATAAACACCAAAGGAACCTAGTTCAAAGTAAAATTATTAATACAACTGCTGAGAAAGATTTAAATGACATCAACCTCATGAATGTTCCTGAGAGTTCAAAACAAAAATTATTAACATGATTATGGAGGTACAGAAAGATATTCAAGAACTCAGGAATGAATTCTAGTCAGAGATCTAATCATTGAAGAGCACAATGGAGGGTATTAAAAGCAGATTAGATACAGTGGAGGAGACAATAAATGAAGTAGAAACTAGAGAAAAGGAATACAAAGAAGCTGAGGCACAAGGAGAAAAAAGGATATCTAAGAATGAAAGAATATTGAGAGAACTGTGAGACCAATACAAACAGAACAATATTTACATTATTGGGGTACCAGAAGAAGAAGAGAGAGAAAAATGGATAGAAAGTGTCATTAAGGAGGTAATTGCTGAAAACTTCCCCAATCTGGGGAAGAACATAGTCTCTCAGGCCATGGAGATGCACAGATCTCCCAACACAAGGGATGCAAGGAAGACAACACCAAGACATATAGTAATTAAAATGGCAAAGATAAAGGATAAGGACAGGATTAAAAGGAGCCATAAAGAGAA
The DNA here is from genome assembly GCF_040802235.1 of Manis javanica. Taxonomy (NCBI): domain Eukaryota; kingdom Metazoa; phylum Chordata; class Mammalia; order Pholidota; family Manidae; genus Manis; species Manis javanica. Next base: position 118,703,079 of record NC_133160.1, on the reverse strand, counting down.
ATAAAATCACATACAAAGGAAAGCCCATCAGACTATCATTAGACTTCTCAGCAGAAACCTTACAGGCCAGAAGGGAGGGGCATGATGTATTTAATGCTGTGAAGCAGAACGGCCTGGAACCAATAATACTTTATTTGGCAAGATTATCATTTAAATTTGAAGGACAAATTAAACAATTTCCAGATAAGCAAAAGCTGAGAGAAGTTATCTCCCACAAACCATCTCTACAGTGTATTTTGCAGGAACTGCTATAGATGGAAGGGTTCCTAAGGTTTAATAGCTATCACCAGAGGTTATAAAACCACAGTAAACAAAGTAGAACAACTAAGTACTAAGCAAATGCAAAATTAAATTAACTATCCCCAAAATCAAACAAGGGATAGATAAAGAGTACAGAATGAGATACCTAATATATCAAGAATGGAGGAGGAAGGAAAAGGGGGAGAAAAAAAAGAACCTTTAGATTGTGTTTGTAATAGCATATTAAGTGAACTAAGTTAGACTCTTAGATACTAAGGAAGTTAACCTTGAAACTTTGGTAACCACGAATCTAAAGCCTGAAAAGGCAATAAGTACGGACCTATCAATAATTACCCTAAATGCAAATGGACTGAATGCACCAATCAAAAGACATAGAGTCACTGAATAGAGGTAGAAATAAGATCCATCATTTCACTGCCTACAAGAGACTCACTTTAAATGCAAAGACATAAACACACTAAAAGTGAAGGGATGGAAAAAGATTTTATGCAATGAATAGGGAGAAAAAAAGCAGGAGTTGCAGTACTTGTATCAGACAAAATAGACTTCAAAACACAGAAAGTCACAAGAGACAAAGAAGGACATTACATGATGATAAAAGGGTCAATCCAACAAGAAAATATAACCATTATAAATATCTATGTGTCCAACACAGGAGCACCCACATAAGTGAAACAAATACTAACAGAATTAAAAGGGGAAATATAATGCAGTGCATTCGTTCTAGGAGAATTCAACACTACACTCACTCTGAAGGACAGATCAAACAGACAGGAAATAAGTAAGGACACAGAGGCACTGAACAACACATTAGAACAGATGAAGCTAACAGACTTTTACAGAACTCTACACCCAAAAGCAGCAGAATACACATTCTTCTCAAGAGCACATGGAACACTTTCAAGAATAGATCATATACTAGGCCACAAGAAGATCCTCAGTTAAATCAAAAAGATTGAAAATGTACCAACCAGTTTCTCAAATGGCAAAGATGTGAAACTAGAAATAAATTACACAGACAAAATGAAAAATCCCACAAACACATGGAGGCTTCACAACATGCTCCTAAATAATCAGTGAATCAGAGAACAAATAAAAACAGAGATCAAGCAATGTATGGAGACAAATGACAACAATAATTCAACAACACAAAATCTGTGGGATGCAGCAAAGGCCTTGTTAAGAGGAAAGTATATTGCCATACAGGCCTACCTCAGGAAAGAGGACAATCCCATATGAGCAGTCTAAACTCACAATTAGCAAAACAAGAAAAAGAAGAACAAATGAGGCCCTAAGTCAGTAGGAGGGACATCATAAAGATTATAGCAGAAATAATAAAATCGAGAAGAAGAAAACAATAGAAAGAATCAATGAAAGCAAGAGCTGGTCTTCAAGAAAAGAAACAAAATAGATAATCCCCTAGCCAGAATTATCAAGAAAAAAGGGAGTCTACAGACATAAACAGAATCAGAAGTGAGAAAGGAAAAACCACTACGGACACCACAGAAGTACAAAGAATTATTAGAGAATACTATGAAAAATTATATGCTAACAAACTGGATAAACTAGAAGAAATAGACAACTTCCTTGAAAAATACAACCTTACAAGGCTGACCCAGAAAGAAGCAGAATATCAGAACAGACCAATTACCAGCAGCGAAATTGAACTGGTAATCAAAAACCTACCTAGGAACAAAACCCATGCACAAGATGGCTTCAGAGCTGAATTTTATCAAAGTTTTAGTGAAGACCTAATACCCATCCTCCTTAAAGTTTTCCAAAGAGTAGAAGAAGAAGGAATACTTCCAAACTCATTCTATGAGACCAGCATCACTCTAATACCAATACCAGGCAAACACACCAAAAAAAAAAGAAAATTACAGACCCATATCCATGATGAACATAGATGCAAAAATACTTAACAAAATATTAGGAAACCAAATTCAAAAATACATGAAAAAGATTATCCTTCATGATCAAGTAGGAGTTATTCCAGGGATGCAAGAATGGTACAACATTTGAAATCCTTCAACGTCATCTACCATATCAACAAAAAGAAGAACATAAACCACATGATCATCTCCATAGATGCTGAAAAAGCATTTGACAAACTTCAACATTCATTCATGATAAAAACTCTCAACAAAATGGTTACTGAGGGCAAGTCCCTCAACATAATAAGGGCCATATATGAAACCCACAACCAGCATCATACATGACAGCAAGAAGCTGAAAGCTTTTCCTTTAGATCAAAAACAAGACAAGGATGCCCACTCTCCCCAATTCTATTCAACATAGCACTGGACACCTTAGCCACGGTAATCAGACAACACAAAGAAACCGAAGGCATCCAGATCAGCAAGGATGAAGTTAAACTTTCCCTGTTTGCAGGTGACACGATATTGTACATAAAAACCCTAAAGAATCCACTCCAAAACTACTAGATCTATTTGAATTCAGCAAAGTTTCAGGATACAAAATTAATACATCAAAACCTGTTGCATTCCTATACACTATCAATGAACTAGCAGACAGAGAAATCAGGAAAACAATTCCATTCACAATTGCATCAAAAATAATAAAATACATAGGAATAAACCTAACCAAGGAAGTGAAAGACCTATACTCTGAAAACTACAAGACACTCCTGAGAGAAATTAAAGAAGATATCAATAAATGGAAACACATCCCATGCTCATGGATAGGAAGAATTAATATTGTCAAAATGGCCATCTTGCCTAAAGCAATCTACAGATTCAATGCAATTTCTATCAAAATAACAACAGCATTCTTCAATGAACTAGAGAAAATCATTCTAAAATTCATATGGAACCACAAAAGATGCCAAATAGCCAAATCCGTCATGAGAAGGAAGAATAAAGCTGGGGGGATTATGCTCCCCAACTTTAAGCTCTATTACAAAGCCACAGTAATCAAGAGAATTTGATACTGGCACAAGCACAGACCCATAGACCAATGGTACAGACTAGAGAGCTGTGATATAAACCCAACCATATATGGTCAATTAATATACTATAAAGGAGCTACAGACATACAATGGGGAAATGACAGCCTCTTCAACAGCTGGTGTTGGCAAAACTGGGCAACTACATGCAAGAGAATGAAACTGGATTATTGTTTAACCCCTTACCCAAAAGGAAACTGGAAATGGATCAAAGACCTAAATGTAAGTCATGAAACCATAAAACTCTTAGAAAACAACATAGGCAAAAATCTGAATAAAAACATGAACAACTACTTCCTGAACGCATCTCCTCGAGCAGGGAAACACAAGCAAAAATGAACTCATGGGACTACATCAAACTAAAAAGTTTCTGTACAGCAAAGGACACCATCAATAGAAGAAAATGACATCCTACAGTATGGGAGAATATATTTGTAAATGACATATCTGACAGGGGTTAACATCCAAAATATGTAATGAAATCATATGCCTCAACACCCAAAAAAGGAAATAATCTGATTAAAAAATGGGCAGAGGATATAAAGAGACAGTTCTCCAAAGAAGAAATTCAGATGGCCAACAGACACATGAAAAGATGCTTCACATCACTAATCATCAGGGAAATTCAAATTAAAACCACAATGATATATCACCTCACACCAGTAAGAATGGCCAGCACTGAAAAGATTAAGAACAACAAACCCTGACAAGGATGCAGAGAAAGGGGAATCCTCCTTCACTACTGGTGGGAATGTAAGCTAGTTCAGCCATTGTGGAAAGCAATATGGAGGTTCCTCAAAAAACTAAGAATAGAAATACCATTTGACCCAGGAATCCTACTCCTTGGAATTTACCCAAAGAATACAACTTCTCAGATTTAAAAAAGCATATGCACCCCTATGTTTACCACAGCACTTTTTACAATAGCTAAGATATGCAAGCAACCTAAGTGTCCATCAGTAGATGAATGGATAAAGAAGAGGTGGTACATATATACAATGGAATACATTCAGTCATAAGAAAGAAACAAATTCTACCATTTGCAACAACTTGGATGGAACTGGAGGATATTATGCTCAGTGAAATAAGCCAGGCAGACAAAGACAAGTGCCAAATGATTTCCCTCATTTGTGGAGTATAACAATGAAGCAAAACTGTAGGAACAAAATAGAAGCAGACTCAGAGACTCCAAGAAGGGACTAGTGGTTACCAAAGAGGGGGAATGAGGGAGGGTGTGTGGGGAGGGAGGAAGAAGGAGACTGAGGGGTATTATGTTTAGTACACATGTTGTGGGGGATCACAGGGAAAACAGTGTAGCACAGAGAAGGAAAATAGTGAATTTGTGGCATCTTACTACACTGATGGGCAGTGACTGCATTGGGGTATTGGTGGGGACTTGAAAATATCAGTAAACATAGTAACCATATTGTTTTTTTGTGTGAAACCTTCATAAGAGTGTATATCAATAATACCTTAATAAAAACTTGAGAAAAATACATCATTAAACTTCTTTCCAATGGTTATCCTTAAGAATGTCTTCTAATTATAAATTTGTCATTAGCTTATTTCTTAACAAGTCATCCACTAAAATATATCTTTGTAAAATGATGATGTATTTGGTCAAATGATTTGAAATACAGTTCTTCATGAAAAGCATATAGAAAATTATCTTGGTAAGGAATATAAATTCCAAAATCTAAGCAACCAGCATAAGTAATGAAAAAATGTACTTACACTTGAAGACATATGACACAAGAATTTCCATACACAGGGAGACAACAAAATACGCATAAAACAAAAATAAAAAGGAAAAAACAGATCTCCCATGCACACCCCTGCATGGTTCTGTGGCTGTGATTTCTTTCCCTCCCCTGGATCCCTTAGACAGCTCCAGAGGACAGAGACCATTTGTCCCATTGCCCAGCTTCCTACACACACACAGAGCCCTGTGATCTGACACTGGGGTTAAAACTGGGAGGCTATCAAGCAGAGAAAAACAAATACCAAATGATTTCACTTATCTGTGGAGTATAAAAACAAAAGAAAAACTGAAGGAACAAAACAGCAGCAGAATCACAGAACCCAAGAATGGACTAACAGTTACCAAAGAGAAAGAGACTGGGGAGAATGGGAGTGTAGGGAGGGATAAGGGTGGGGAAGAAGAAAGGAGGTATTATGATTAGCATTTATAATGTGGGGGGTGAGGGAAAGGGGAGGGCTTTGCAACACAGAGAAGACAAGTAGTGATTCTACAACATCTTACTATGCTGATGGACAGTGACTATAATGGGGTTTGTGGGGGAGACTTGGGGTAGGGGAGAGCCTAGTAAACATAATGTTCTTCAAAAAAATAAAAATAAATTAATTTAAAAAAAACTGGGAGACTATCATTACTCATATAATCTAGTAAGACATTTCTAATCACATATCTACTTCTCTAACTTTGTGCTTTTTTTTGGCCTTCTGCAAGAGATGAGAATTTCTTTTAATATGCTGTCAAGGGGTCTCTCCAGCTTTCACACATAGACTAAATTTGATGGGTTAAAGTCCTTATTCTATCATTATATTCTCCAAAGCATAAACTATATAGAAACAACCATCCATCCCCATTGGCCTCATAATTTCTACTTTTCCCACATTTATGAAATACAATCACTAGATCAATTTACAGACAATCCTGTGTGAACTTGCACAGAGGGGCATGAGGTGACCAAGCTGGCAACTTCAGCCTCCATCGTCATGGATGCCAGCAAGACACCTGCTCTAAATTTGAGGTTTATCCTACATCCTTCATTAAGGATGAACTTGAGTCACTTCTTATGTAATGGGTCAAGGTAAGGGCTTATGGGTTTCCAGAGTACATTGTGGGCATGGGATTCAGAACCAAACACATAGTCAGAATATTCTGATACTGTCCAGAGCTCTGTGAGGATGAATTTTTTAACAAGAAACTTCTGAAGAAACTACAAGAATCTAAATCTGATGTTTGTAGAGATGCCAGTCATCCTTGTACTGAGTTGCTGTTTGGACTCCTTAACCTGCCTTTGGTCTCAGTCTTCAATTAACCACTGGTTATACACACGAAAAACTCAGTGGAGGGCTTACATTACCTCCTTCCCTTGTACCTGTTGTCATGTCAGAACTTAGTGACAAAATGACATTTATGGAGAGAGTGACAAATATTTCATATTTTCTATATTTAAATTTTGTATTTGAGACCTTAACAAGAAGAAATGGGATGTTTTACAGTCAAATATTAGATAAGTCAATGGTTTATTTATTAGTTTCCCCACAGTAGGTAGAAATAAGCCTTACTTTCTTGGTGTATGTTCACACTATGTACATAAAATCTAAAATTTATGTAATTCAAAATTAAAGTTGATTTGTATGTTTTTAGGTTTAGGGTTGAAATAGACATATGATAGTTCCTCAGTCAAAATTTATCACCCATTTGAAAGAGTTTTGACAATGTGATCTAGAATTTTGTGACACTGGAGATGTTCCTTCAGTTGACATTAATCTCTATTATTATTCTTAGGGCTTATTTACTTAAAAAGCTACAATTGCACTGTACTTTTTATAAATAATAATGTCTCTGTTATTTATTGTTGTATAACCAAGCATGTTAAAACTCAAGAGTTTTAAATAGCAACCAGATTATTTGCTCCTGATCCTGTGATCCAGGAATTTGGCCTGGGCTCAGGAAAATGTTTCCTCTTTGGGGCTTGTCCAGGTTCACTAATTACACTACAGTTAGGTACCAGCTTAGCTTGGGCTCATTGGTCCAAGGACATATCACTCACATGGATTGGGTTTGGCAGAAAGCAGACACTTGACTGCCTCCTCCACGTGGCCTCTCCAACAGCAAGCTTCTGTTTTATCAGATGGTAGCAGAATTCCAGAATAGTCTGCATGAAAGTTCAGGCCTTGGTTTAGAAATAATACTGTCATTTCTGCCACCTTTTATTGATAAAGCAGGTCATGAGGCAAGCCCAGTTCAAAGGGTGGAGAACTAGCCTCCACGTCTTAAAAGAAGTTGCCAAGAATAAAGAACATGAAGCCTTTTTAAATATATTACAGTAAATAAATTTAGTATACATGTGTGTGTATGTGTGTGTATATAAAATCAATTTAAGGTCAGATATGAGGAAATATATTTTTCACAGCTATTTTAGTTTTAAAAATCTATTGTATAAGAAAGTATGACTGATTTGTGTAAACTTCATAGTTACTTGCCTTTAAAATTATTTCTATGGTTCATCGCTAAAGTTCCTTTCACATTTCAGAATCAAATTCTCTGATATCTCTCTTGCAGACTCAATTTTTCTATTATTATATCTGTACTATTTCTTTGACTTAATTATCTAATATCGCCATCAGGAAGGAAAACTGCTTAATTGTGGATGAGGGATCTCTGTGCATTTCTAGTGTTACTCCTTCTTTCTCAATGGATTAAAATTCATCTGCTAAGTAAGTCTAAAACATTGGGGATTACATTGGAATTATCAGTGTCTGTTTTCTGATTCTACATGGACTAGTTCCCTTCAGCTTGAAAAATGAGGCAAATGTGAGGTTCTAATATACATTTTACATCTGAATGATTTCCAATCCTAAATCTGTGAGTAGTTATTCAGTAACATTCCTTGAGCTTCTCCTTGTTTCCTGCTTACAGGAAGGAAAGGAAAGAGGAAGGGAAAGGTTTGCAGGAAGGGGACAGAAGGAAATTAGTAAACCCTTATTGAGAATTTACTCTCTTCTTCAAGTCCTTTACATTTATTAATCCATGGAACACAAACCCAAAAATCCTTTTCATAGGCACTACCAGTGTCTTCATTTTACAGATATAGAATCTTAAAATCAGAAAATTTAGGTAATGTACCCAAGTTTCTCACATGGAAGAATGGTTGGGGTGGAATTGATTGGCACATATACCATCATTTTGGGAAGTAGTACTATTAAAATTTTGGAAACCTAAGAAAAATATTCCTTTCAAATGGAACTTAAGTGTCCTACCTGAGTTATAAAACTTACCTTTTACTATATGTATATATCTTGTATGACATTTGGGGGAGAGTGGTTTAGAGAATAAAAGCAAAATCAAATCTCTAATTAACCTGGAATCACAGGTTCTAAGCCCTTAGATGAGATTCTACAGCAGGGTAATACAAGGTAATGTGAAGGAAAACTGTTACTATTTACCTTTTTAAATGACAAACTATCAAAGTAGAAAGAGGGATGGTGACTCAAACTTGAAGGTGGGTAGGTCTGTGGAAAATAAGACTGAACAAATAACTCAAAGACCAAAGTTCCTAAGATAAATATGCTAAAGATTAATCCACGGATCAGAAAATTAGTGCAATTGAGATACAACAGGAAGCACATGCACAGTAATGTGAAGGATAACAGGGCACCAAATGGCCAAATGGTAAATAATCAAAGTAGAGTGCTGGACAGGAAGTGGAGTTGATGACTGTGACATATGAAACTAAACATAAGGAACATTTTACGTAAATAAGGGGAAAGAGAGAGGTGCAGAGATTGATGCAGGTAGACGTTTAAAACCAAGTCATCTTGCAATCTGCCTTTCCAGAATTTTTACACCACCCCTGCATGGACACCCATCACAACATTACTGATTTATTCTAGAGAAAGAAACTGACAAAGGAGATACCTTTGTAAAATTGCAAATAGAAAGAAGGGTGAATTTTCAGCTTTTTGTAGGAGAATCTCCTTCAACAACTATCCCTATGCTTAGTAATATTTTTCTTTCCAATATTGTTTTTCCAATATTTATAATTTTTCTGGACAACAAATACACAAATTAGATATGGGAAAAACTTGCTAGACTGAATCATAGTTCAGTTCCTGAGACTCCCATTCTTCCAGGCAGTAATCAGCAGCTTTCCCTTCACATTAAATTGCAGTAATCAATACATGTCAGAATGTTTCAAGGCACCTAGGGCAGAAAACACAAATGACACGGAGATGGAGGTGAAAGACGTCATTTTATGTAGTGCATCTCATTCATTATGCCCACTACTGATCACCAATCACTCAGGACTTTGGTGCCACAGTGACCTTTCTTTTGTAAAGTATAGAAGGGAGTGTGAATCTGTAAGCCATGGAATGATAGGCTTGTTGATTCCCTGTGACATGTGCATCTTTGGGGAGGACCCTTGAGCCACTGGGGTTTCTCTACTTGCCTTTTCGTACTCTCCTAAATGATATTTAGCTACCCATGTGTAACCTGTCTATTCTCCAGTGGCTGGCTGCATGGTACTGGAGGCCAGATTGAGACAAGTGTGAACAATGCTGATTCTTCATCCTGCAAATCTGTGTTTAGTGTGGAAGATTATTGTGTTCTGTAGAAAATCATTTCTTATTCAGACATTTACATCAACCTTCGGGTGCTTGTTCATTTTCAATGAGCAGCAAAGTAGACACTGAACTGGCTTTACGCTACGTGAAATCCTGTTACATGGTTCTTCCTCAGAGGATTGGACTATCAGTTAGCAATGACAATAAAACATATTTAAAATGCCATAGGATTAAATAAAATGTCACAAGTATCTTAAGAGATGTAAACCTGATGCTATGTAGATGGAAAATGAAAAGACGGACTTTAGAATGTAATATTCATCACATAGTTAAAAAATAATACAAAAATACTGGCCTGAAATATAGTGTATCAGTTATTTTGAATTTGTAACACATGGAAAGAAGAATGAATATTGAATGAGTTTTTGAACCTTGCAAGGATGTAGAGGTAGAAATATCTTAGCTATGTTAGAACCCCACTAACATGGTTCTCTTTTCATTTGCTTACACTTTAAAACACTGCCATATTTTGAATACCTTGTCCTACAAAAATGTAAAACTTTATTACTGTACCTTCTAAGAAAGAATGGGTATAAATTTACAAATATACTTATTTTCCTTTCCCTGTTTTCTCTTTCAGAAAGGCCCACTACACTGTGCAGATTGATAGGGTAAGTGTGAATTGATATCTGGAGGAACTGAACCTATTGGGATTCTGAATTTCCTCGCCCACTTTAACCTAATTTTGAATTTGGTGGAGGACTTCACTGCAAACCTGTCAAACCCTTGCCTAAGGTAAAGCTTTGGTCTCTTGGAAAGAGGTGCCCATTCCCAGTCCAGAACAGTCCTGTGGAAAAGACACAGGGTGATGTATTAAATTTCTTCTCGCCATTCCCTCCCATGTTATATGTTTCATGGTTCATTATCACTGAAGATTTTGGGTCACATGACACGGGAAAAGTATGAGAGAAATACAAGATCAGTGGATGTAGCTGCTATGAAACAGTCTTTCACTGTCCAACACATAAGAGAGGATAATCTCTGCAACAAATGTGTGTTCTGTGTCCACTAGATGCCAGATTGTGTGCTCCACACTGAAGCAAGACAAGAGGATGAGACAGACACATCTGCAGCTCTTCGGGAGTTTATAGACCTGTTGGTCAGAAAAAATATAAATGTATATATAGTTATTTACAATAAAGTACAAATAATGTAATAGGTGAGATTGAGGTTGTATGGGAGCTCTCCCATTGTATTTTGTTCAAGTAAATTGCAGTCAGGTAGTTATGTGAATCACATTCTGATATTGTTATCAAAGTTATTCTGTTAATATTACAAAGGTAGAAATATAAGTGAATGTTTTCAATAACTGTGTTATGGATCCCAACTAGTTAATGTATACACTGATCAGATGTTTTATCCACTAATTCACATCCTCAAGGAGTAAAATCCCATGAAATAATTGAAGTGACGATATGTGACACTATTTAAAGGCTGTAGGGTTTAGTGCTTTTGTATAAGGCATTATGATAGTTAGAAAATAAGCCACAACTCCAATCCTGTCATTAATACCTTTCCTATAAAATATGGATGTACACAAATGGGAGGAAAATGGGGCGTGGGGGAGGAGAAGGATTTTTCTAACTCTCTCACTGGATTAGTGTGAAAATAAATACTCTACTGCAGTCATTCATTATTTGTGGATGCCATATTTTCAAATTTGCCTGTACACTAAAACTTACTTGCAACGCCAAAATCAATACTTGTGGTGTTTTAAGGACATTCTTGGATGTACTCAGAACAGTGAAAAACAGACTCACCTGACAGGCATGTGCCCAGCTGATGTCAAACAGTGAGATCTCTGCCTTGTTGCATCTCATACTGTAAATAAGTGTCCATTTCCTGATCTTTTTTTATACAACATTTTTGCATTTTTGTGCTTTTTGTTAGTGATTTCACTGTTTAGAATGGCCTCTGATGGTGGTGCTGAAGTGCCTTCTGGTGTTCCTGAGAAGCAAGAAGATGAAGATGTGCCTTAGGAAGAAAATATGTTTGTTAGATGAACTTCATTCAGTCCCATGAGTTACAGCCCTGTTGGCTCTGAGTTCAGTGCTAATGAATCAACACCGTATTTCAAATAAGGTGTCTTTTTATGGAAGCATACATATAACAAGGTTATGTGTTGAACAGTTTATGCAAATGTTGTGACAAGAGACTTATGGGAACTTAACCAAATTTCCCCAGGAGCAATGATTCAACATTCACTAATGTGTTTGTGGCAACTTTATAGAACATAACACACACAAAGCCCTTACACAGTTATAAGAACATAGTGCTTAATAAATATTAGCTATTGTGCCCCTTTTATTTTTATTAGTGCCTATTTTAACAAAAAGAATTTATTTTAGAAACCCAGCTAAGAAGATGAAAATGTTAAAATTCTATTTGAAGCTTTAAGCAGTGTCATTAGTATTCTAGATTGGAGGGATCACTTCTGATGTGTGTGTGTGTGTGTGTGTATGTGTGTGTGTGTGTGTGTGTGTGTGTGTGTGTGTGTGTATGTGTGTATGTGTGTGTGTATACTGGAAAACTTCTGATATCCTTTCCAAAAACATCTCTCAATGCATCCCATCATTGGACCTGATCTCATCTGTGATCAAAGAACTTCACAGCATTAAACAGAGAGTAGAGATCATTATCATAGCCTGGTAATACAATTCATGGAAATAAACCTCTCTCTCGGGAATTAGTTGTATTGGTTCCTTAAAAATGATTCTGTTGTGCATAAATTAGGTAAACAAAATTATATGTTAAAATCACTTAAATTGTCTGGTCTCACTAAGTTTGAAAACAAATATATTAAGATATTAGGAAGGAAATGTCTGGTTTAATATTAACCTGTACAAGTCACACTATGAAATGTAATTGAAGGTTTTCTCTAATTTTATGTAACGGGTTACAATTAGTTCACATATAGACTGTTTTGGTGTTTTATACACTAAATCACATTCTCAAGAGGTAAAATCTCTTAGAGTAATTAGTTTACAAGCAAAATATGTCACATTCATTATCAATACATGCTTACAGTGTAAGCATTCTATATAAAAATAATGTTAAAACATGTCATTGCAATTTAATTAACACTTCGATTAAAATTGGAAGAAGCAAACTACAGGAAACTTTGAAAAGCTAGTTTCTTAATATAAGGTAAGGTTAATTCGATAAGGTCTCTCATTTCTGCTCCTTAGTAACTTGGACTAATTAACATACATTTTGACCAGCTCCATTCACAACTAGTTTCTCAGAGGTGGACAGGCAGGGGAGAGGCAAAACTGTGAAGATGTGGGTAGAATCAGGTTTAGCGCAAAGTACAGATGTTCTCCCTCTCATAAAATCCTATAGTTATTTTTATGAAATTATAAGATCAGTCTGAACTCTCTTACTAGATGTGAACCAATTGCCACCTTCAGGGATGACTTAAACAACCCATACAATTTTATATGCCTGAGAGCCTGAAATCAGGCTGCCTGCCTTGATAGGTAATAGCCACGTACCGGAAAAATATATAAAATGCCCCACTAACCCAGGATTCCTTGCGACTTCATCCCATGGAGAAGTCAGGATTCCAGCATCAGTCATTCCCTAAAGCTGGCTGTAGCATCTCTGATACATGAAGCATTCCAAATTAGTGTTTTCTATTGTATAAAATGCAATTAGATCAAATAGCACAAACTGCAAATTTGCCTATTTTAGCTTACTATGGTCAATGAAAATTAATGTAGTATTGTGAATTTCTTTTTAAAAACTTTATCACTTGTCATATTTTCTACAATTCCTAACTTTGTATAAAAATATATGAAGCTGTACATGGACAGTTTCACTATGAATGTGCCTTGGAAATAGTGCCTTGGAAAATTTCTACTTAAAGATTATAGGAAGCATTGATATTCCAATATGTAATCTAAAATAATTATATTCCCTCTATAAGAAAAAGCAAAATTATCCATTTGTCCCAAGTGGAACAAAGTATAATATTGCTGACAGTATAAATAAAAAATATAAATTTCCATCAAAATTTTTTATGGAGAAAGTGGACATAAGCAAATCCTCACCTACTCCCCTCAGGAAATGCTAAGCAAGCGAAGATTTTTCTAGATTATTTCGAAGATTTTCTTGGAGATAGTCCAAGAAATAAAACTGTAGAAATTTTAGTTAACTTTGTGTTTATATTGCAATTCTAACTGATCCTTGAATGCATTTAACAATTAAAATATGTCATTTGCAAACTAATGTCCCTGAGCAATTTGGAACTAATAATGGCATATTGTAGTAAAAGCTCCAAAAACATAAACAGGTACCCAGATTTTTGGAACTTAAATTGTTTCACTATATAATACTACCATACATGATCTAACATATCTAGTACAACTGTAAGTACAAACCACAGAAGAATCACTGAAGCCAAAGTTCGGGCAATAGAATAACATATTGCTGCCAGCACTAACTGCAGTGAAGCTCGGAGACTCCATTGAGTGGAGGTGGCACTGGACCTTTTGACACATGGACCAACAATGGCTGGCTCTCCTGGCACTTTGGGGACAAGACATGGAAGTTGGACCCCTGTGTATTCCTGGAATAACAGCAGGGTGGCCACCAAAGATCACAGTAGTGTGTCCTGACCAGCCAGACGGTAGGAGCATCTTACCAGGAAATTTGGTTTTATCATTATGGCCAGTGCATGCACCTGCAGTCCCACTAGATATAGACCCTTCAGTAATCCCCACAGGGAAAGAAGAAAAAGTATGGTATACTAGAACTGGAAGGGACCTCCTTCCTGCTACAGTCCTATCACAGGACCACTCTCTTGCGAATATCCTACTTGATGGACAAGATTTGCCTATGTGGGTGGCATTAAAACATGTGTCTTATGGCCCCTAAAATCTTTGTGGACTGGGGATTTCCTCTGGCTTGAGGATTATTATAATTTTTGTTATTGGGAACCTCCTCTGGCTTGAGGATTATTATAATTTCTGTTACCTGTATCAAAATCTTGCTGTATCTTAATTTTTATTATCTCTAAGTTGTTATCTTCTGCTGCTATTGTGGAATCTGGCTACAATGCTCCAGCTTTCTTGCATAGAGACCATTGCCCAAGATTGAAAGCATGTAGATTGGAAGGCGAGAATCCTGGAGGGGTGCAGTGAGGGTAAGTTGAGGTTCCTATGGCCAGGATCCTCACTGAACTTAAACCACCTGATGATGTAATTGGCATACTGTTAGGCTAAGACTTCAACAGAGATACCCTGAAAGGGAGCCCTGAAGGATGTATACATGTTAGGACATATGGCTACCTCCCCTATACAACTGCAAATACAAACCAAGGGAGGAATCACATAAGACAAGGTTCAGCCAGCAAAATAACATCTTGCTGCCAGCACTAACTGAACTGAACCCAGGGGACTCCATTGCGTGGTTGTGGCCTTGGACCTTTTGACACATGGACCAAGGGTGGCTGTCTCTCCTGGCACGTTTAGAACTAGGCCTGGAAACTGGATTCCAGTGTATACCTGGAATAACAACAGGGTTGCCACCAAAGTCACAGTTGTATGTCCTGAATTGCCAGAAAGTAGGAGTATCTTACCTGGGAGTTTTGTTTTATCATTATGGTCAGTGCATGCACCTCCAGTAGCAATATATATAAACCCTTCAGTATAATCGATGAGGAAAGAAGTAAAAGTATGGTATCTGAGACCTGGGAGGGACCTGCTTCATGTTACACTTGTATCACAGGACCACCCTCTTAGATGCATCTTACCTGATGGGCAAGATTTGCCTATGTGGGTGGCATTAAAACATGTGTCTTATCGCCCCTAAAGTCTTTCTGGATTGGCAACTTCCTCTGGCTTGAGGAATATTATAATTTTTGTTACCTGTATCAAAACATTGCTATATCTTAATTTTTATTATCTCTGAGTAATTGTTATCTTCTGTTGCTACTGTGAAATCTGGTTACACTGCCCCATCCTTCTCGCACAAGGACCATTGCGGAAGATTGAAAGCATGTACGTTGCAAGGCTAGAATCTTGGAGGGGTGGAGTAGGGGTTTCTATTGACAGGATCCTCACTGAATTTAAACCACCTGATGATGTTACTGGCCTGTTGCTAGGCCAAGGCTTCAACAGAGAGACCCCGAAAGGGAACCCTGAGCCCCGTATACATGTTAAGGCATATGGCTGCCTCCCCTATACAACTGCAAGTACAAACCAAGGGTAGAATCACTGAAGCCAAGGTTCAGCCACCAGAAAAGAATCTTGCTGCCAGCACCAACTACACTGAAACCTGGAGACACCACTGAGTGGACGTGGCCTTGGACATTTCAACACATGGCTTAATGATGGCTGGCTCTCCTGGCTCCTTGAGGTCAAGGCCTGGAAGATGGCCTTCTGTGTATTCCTGGAATAACAGCAGGGTGGCCGTCAAAGGTCTCAGTACCATGTTCTGAATGGCCAGAATGTAGGAGCATCTTAACCTGGAGTTTTGTTTTATCATTATGGCCAGTGCATGCCCCTCCGGTAGCACTGTATATATAGACCCTTCAGTAACTTCCACAGGGAAAGAAGTAAAAGTGCAGTATTCTAGACCTGGAACTTTTACCCTTCCTGCTATGATCCTATCACAGGTCCACTCTCTTGCAAGCATCCTACTTGACGGACAAGATTTGCCTTTGTGCGTGTCATTGAAACATCTATCTTATTGCCCCTAAAGTCTTTGTGGTTTGGGAACTTCCTCTGTGTTCAGGATTACTATAATTTTTGTTACCTGTATCAAAATTTTTCTGTATCATAATTTTTATTATCTCTAAGTTGTTATCATCTTCTGTTGCTATTGTGGAATATGGTTACAGTGCTGCAGCTGTCTCACACAGTGTCCATTGCTGAAGACTCATAGTGTGTACACTAGAAGGCGAGAATACAGGATGCATGGAGTTCAGGTAATTGGGGTTCCTAAGGCCAGGATCCTCTCTGAAGTTAAACCATCTGATGATGTAACTGGCCATTTGCTAGGCTACGACTTCATCACAGAGACCCCAAATGGGAGCCCTGAGCCCTGTAGACATGTGAACACATATGGCTGCCTCCCCTATTTAACTGCAAGGGCAAACCAGGGGAAGAATCACTGAAGCCGAGGTTCGGCCACCAGAATAAGATCTTGCTGCCAGCACCAACTGCACTGAAGCCCGGAGACACCATTGAGTGGACGTGGACTTGGACCTTTTGATACATGGAACAACGACTGCTGGATCTACTGCTATCTTGGGGACAAGGCCTGGAAGCTTGCCTCCTCTGTATTCCTGGAATAACAGCAGGGTGGCCACCAAAGATCACAGTATTATGTCCTAAATGGCCAAAAGGTTGGAGCATGTTACCGTAGAGTTTTATTTTATTATTATGGCCAGTGCATGCAACTCCAGTAGGACTATATATAGACCCATCAGTAACACTGACAGGGAAAGAAGTAAATGTATGGTATACTAGAACTGGAATGGACACCCTTCCTGCAACACTCCTATCACAGGACCACTCTCTTGCATGCATCCTACCTCATGGACAAGATTTACCTATGTGAATGGCATTCAAACATGTGTCTTATCTCCCCTGAAGCCTTTGTGGATTGGGAACTTCCTCTGGTTGCAGGATTATTATAATTTTTGTTAGTAGGAACCTCCATTAGCTTGAGAATTATTATAATTTTTGTTACCTGTATCAATATCTTGCTGTATCTTAATTTTTATTATCTCTAAGTTGCTGTTATCTTCTGTTTCCATTTAGGAATCTGGTTACAGTGCTCCAGCTTTCTAGCACAGGAAGCATTGCGAAAGATTGAACGTGTATAGATTTGTAGGCGAGTATAATGGAGGGGTGGAGTGTTGGAAGTTGGGGTTTCTATGGCCAGGATCCTCACTGAACTTACACCACTTTATGATGTAACTGTCCTGTTGCTAGATTACTGCTCCAGCAGTGAGACACCTAAGCAATCCCTGAGTCCTGTAGACATGTTAAAACATATGGCTGCCTCCCCCATACAACTTCAAGAAGAAACCAAGGAAAGAATCACTGAAGGCAAGGTTTGGCCACCAGAATAACATATTGCTGCAACCACTAACTGCACTGAAGCTAGGAGACTCCATTGAGTGGACGTGGCCTTGGACATTTCAACACATGGGCCAGTGATGGCTGGCTCTCCTGGCACCTTAGAGACAAGACCTGGAAGCTGGCCTCCTGTGTATTCCTGGAATAACAGCAGGATTGCTGCCAAATGTGACAGTATTATGTCCTGATCTGCCAGAAGGTAGGAGTATCTTACCTGGGAGTTTTGTTTTATCTTTATGGGCAGTGCATACACCTCCAGTAGCACTATATATAGACCCTTCAGTAATCCCCATGGGGAAAGGAGCAAAAGTATGGTATACTAGACCTGGAAGGGACCCACTTCCTCCTACAGTCCTATCACAGGACCACTTCATTGAATGTATCCTGCCTGATGGGCAAGATCTGCCTATGTGGATGGCATTAAAACATGTTTCTCATCTTCCCTAAAGACTTTGTGGATTGGGAACTTCCTATGGTTGGGGAATTATTATAATTTTTGTTATTAGGAACCTCCTCTGGCTTGAGGATTATTATAATTTTTCTTAGCTGTATCTAAATCTTGTTGTATCTTAATTTGTAGTATCTGTAAGTTGTTGGTATCTTCTATTGCTATTGTGGAATCTGGATACAGTGCTCCAGCTTTCACACACAGGGACCAGTGTGAAAGATTGAAAGTGTGTAGATTGGAAGGTGTGAATACTGGAGGGGTATAGTGTGGGAAGTTGGGGTTCCTATGGCCAGGATCCTCATTCAACTTAAACCACTTTATGATGTAACTGGCCTGTTGCTAGGTTGTGGCTTCAGCAGAGAGACCCTGAAAAGGATCCCATAAGTCCATAGACATGTTAACACATATGGGTGCCTTCCCTATACAAGTGCAAGTACAAACCAAGGGTAGGATCACTGAAGCCGAGTCTCAGCCACCAGAGTAACATCTTCTTGCCAGCACCAACTGCCCTGAATCCTGGAGACTCCATTGAGTGGATGTGGCCTTGGAACTTTTGACACAGGGAACAATGATGGCTGACTCTCCTCACACCTTGAGGTCAAGATCTGGAAGCTGGCCTCCTGTGTATTCCTGTGATAACAGCAGGGTGGATGCCAAAGGTCACACTAGTATGTGCTGAATTGCCAGTAGGTAGGAGCACCTTACTGGGGAGTTTTGTTTTATCATTATGGCCAATACATGAACCTCCAGTACCACTATATATAGACCCTTCAGTAACCCCCACAGGACTGAGAAAGAAGTAAAAGTATGGTATACTAGATC
This sequence comes from Manis javanica, assembly GCF_040802235.1. Taxonomy (NCBI): domain Eukaryota; kingdom Metazoa; phylum Chordata; class Mammalia; order Pholidota; family Manidae; genus Manis; species Manis javanica. Next base: position 118,684,115 of record NC_133160.1, on the reverse strand, counting down.
GGGAAGTAACCCCCTTCCTCCTACAGTCCTATCAAAGGACAACTCTCTTGCATGCATCCTCCCTGATGGGCAAGATTTACCTATGTGGTTGTCATTAAAACATGTGTCTTATCACCCCTAAAGTCTTTGTGGGTTGGCAAATTCCTCTGGCTTGGGCAGTATTATTACTTTTGTTATTAGGATCCTCCTCTGGCTTGAGGATTATTATAATTTTTGGTACCTGGATCAAAATCATGCTGTATCTTAATTTTATTATCTTTACTTTTTTGTTAACTTCTGTTGTTACTGTGGAATCTGGTTAGTGTTCCAGCTTTCTCGCACAGGGGACATTGCCCAAGATTGAAAGCGTGTAGATTGGAAAGGTGAGAATTCTGGAGAGTTGGAGTGTGGGAAGTTGGGGTTCTTTTGGCCAAGATCCTCCCCGAACTGAAAACACTTTATGATGTAACTGGGCTGTTGCTATGCTACAGCTGCAACAGATAGATCCCGAAAGGGAGCCCTGTACTCCATAGACATGTGAAAACATATGGCTGCCTCCCCTATGCAACTGCAAGTACAAACCAAGGGAAAAATTACTGAAGTCGAGGTTCGGCCACCAGAAAAACTTTTTGCTGCCAACACCAACTGTACTGAAGCCTGGAGACTCCACTGAGTGGACATGGCTATGGACCTTTCAACACATGGACCAAAGATGGCTGGATCTCCTGGCACCTTGGGTAGAAGGCCTGGGATCTGCCCTCCTGTGTTTTCCTGGAATAACAGCAGGGTGGCCTCCAAAGGTCTCAGTAGTACATCCTGAATGGCCAGTAATTTGGAGCATCTTACCAGGGAGTTTTGTTTTATCATTATGGCCAGTGCATGCACCTCCAGTAGCACTACATATAGACCCTTCAGTAACCCTCATGGGGAAAGAAGTAGAAGTATAGTATACTTGACCTGGAAAGGACCCCCTTTGAGACACAGTCCTATCACAGGACCACTCTCTTGCATGCATACTTCCTGATGGACAAGATTTGCGTATGTGTGTGGCATTAAAATATGTCTTATCACCCATAAAATCTTTGTTGTTTGGAATCTTCCTCTGGGTTAAGGATTATTATAATTTTTGTTAAATGTATAAAAATCTTGCTGTGTCTTAATTTATATTATCTGTAAGTTGTTGTTATTTTCATTTGCTATTGTGAATCTGGCTACAGTGCTCCAGCTTTCTTGCAAAGGATCATTGTGGAAGATTGAAGGTATGAAGATTCAAAAGCAAAAATTCTTGAGGCATGGAGTGTGGGGAACTTGGGGTTCCTAAGGAGAGGAACCTCATGGAAATTAAACCACTTAATGATGTAACTGACCTGTTGCTAGGACACAGCTTCAATAGAGAGAACCTGAAAGTGAGCCCAGAGCCCCATACACATGCTAACACATATGGCTGCCTCATCTATACAACTGCAAGTGCAAACCAAGGGAAGAATCCCTGTAGCCAAAGTTTAGCCACCAGAATAACATCTTGCTGCCACCACCAACTGCACTGAACCTCAGAGACTCCATTGAGTGGACGTGGCCTTGGACCTTTCAATACATGAACAATGGTGACTGGCTTTCCTTGCATGTTTGCAAGTAGGCCTGGAAACTATATTCCAGTGTATACTTGGAATAACAGCAGGGTGGCCACCAAGGTCACAGTTGTATGTCCTGAACTGCCAGAAAGTAGGAGCATCTTAACTTGGAGTTCTGTTTTATCATTACAGCCAGTGCATGCACTCCAGTAGCACTATATATAGACCCTTCAGTAACCCCCATGGGGAAAGAAGTAAAAGTATGGTATACTAGAATTGGAAGGGTCCCCCTTCCTGCTATAGTCCTATCATAGGACCACTCTCTTCTATGCTCCTCCCTGCTGGAGGAAGATTTGTCTATGTGGGTGGCATTAAAACATGTATCTTATCGCCCCTAAAGTAGTTTTGGATTGGGAACTTTCTATGGCTTAAGGATTATTATAATTTTCATTATTAGGAATCTCATCCGACTTGAGGATTATTTTAATTTTTGTTACCTTTATCAAAATCTTGCTGTATCTTAATTTTTATTATCTCTAAGTTGATGTTATTTTCTGTTCTATTGTGGAATCTAGTTACAATGTTTCAGCTTTATCGAACAGGGACCATTGCCCAAGATTGAAAGTGTGTAGATTGGAAGGCCAGTTATTGGAGGGGTGGAATGTGGGGAATTTGGGGTTCCTATCCCCAGAATCCTCACTGAACATAAACCACTTTGATGTAACTGGCCTGTTGCTAGGCTACAGCTTCAACATACGCACTGAGAAAGGGAGCTCTGAGCCGCGTGCACATGTTAACATATATGACTGCCTCCCCTGTACAACTGCAAGTACAAAGCAAGGAAGAATCCCTGTAGCCGAGGTTTGGCCACCAGAATAACATCTTGCTGCCAGCACCAACTGCACAGAACCCTGGAGACTCCATTGAGTGGCCATGGACTTGGCCTTTTGACACATGAAACAATGATGGCTGGCTCACCTGGCTCCTTGGGGACAAGGCCTGGAAGCTGGCCTCCTGTGTATTCCTGGAATAACAGCAGAGTTGCCACCAAAGATCACAGTAGTAAGTCCTGAACAGCCAGAAGGTAGGAGCATCTTTACAGGGAGTTTTGTTTTATCAGTATGGCCAAGGTATGCACCTCCAGTAGCACTATATATAGATCCTTCAGTAACTCCCACGGGGAAAGAAGTAAATGTATGGTATACTAGATCTAGAAGTGATCCCTTTCCTGCTACAGTCCTATCACAGTGCCACACTCTTTCATGCATCCTACCTGATGGACAAGTTATGTCCATGTGGGTTGCATTTTAACATGTGTCTTATCACTCCTTAAGTCTTTGTGGATTGGGAACTTCCACTGGCTTGATTATTATTATAATTTTTGTTACCTGTATCAAAATCTGCTGTATCTTAATTTGTATAATCTCCAGGTTGTTCTGCTGTTGCTACTGTGAATCTGGTTACAGTGCTCCTGCTTTCTCACACAGGGATTGTTGCAGAAGATTGAAAGTGTGTACACTGGAAGGTGAGAAAGCTGGAGGGGTGAAGTGTGGGAAGTTGGAGTTCCTATGCCCAGGATCCTCACTGAACTTACACCAATTTATGATGTAAGTGGACTGTTAATAGGCTACAGCTTCAACAGAGAAACCCCAAAAGAGAGCCCTGAGCCCTGTAGACACATTAACACATATGGCTGACTCCCCTATATAACTGCAGGTACAAAGCAAGGGTAGGAATCCTGAAGCCGAGGTTAGGCCTCCAGAATAAAATCTTGCTGGCAGCAACAAGTTTACTGATCCACGGAGACTCCATTGAGTGGACGTACCCTTGGACCTTTTGACACATGGACCAACAATGGCTGCCTCTCCTGGCACCTTGGGGACAAAGCCTGGAAGCTGGCCTCCTGTGTATTCCTGGAATAACAGCAGGGTGGCTGCCAAAGTTCATTGTAGTATGTCCTGAACGGCCATAAGGTAGGAGCATCTCACTGAGGAGCTTTGTTTTGTTTTCATGGCCAGTGCATGCACCTCCAGTCACATTATATATAGATCTTTCAGTAACCCCCAATGGGGAAAGAAGTAAGTGTATGGTATACTAGACCTGGAAGGGACTCACTTCCTGGTACTGTCCTATCATAGGGCCACTCTCTTGCATGCATCCTACCTGATGGACAAGGTTTGCCTATGTGGTTGGCATTTAAGCATGTGTCTTGTTACCCCTAAAGTCTTTGTGGATTGGGAACTTCCTCTGGCTTGAGGATCATTATAATTTTTGTTATTAGGAACCTCTTCTGGCATGAGGATTATTATAAATATTATTACCTGTATCAAATCTTTCTGTATCTTAATTTGTGTTATCTCTAAGTCATTGCTATCTTCTGTGGCTATTGTGGAATCTGGGTACCGTGCTCCAGCTTTTTTGCACAGGGACCATTGCGGAAGATTGAAAGCATGTAGAGTGGAACACAAGAATACTGGAAGGGTGGAGTGTGGGCACGTTGGGGTTCCTGTGGCCAGGGTCCTCACTGAACTTAAACCACTTTATGATGGAACTGTCCTGTTGCTAGGCTATGACTTCAACAGAGAGATCCCGAAAGGGAGCCCTGAGCCATGTAGACATGTTAACACATATGACTGCCTCCCCTATACAACTGCAAGTACAACCCAAGGCAGAAACACCAAAACCAAGGTCCGGACACCAGAAAAACATCTTGTTGCCTGCACCTACTGCCCTGATCCTCAGAGACTCCATTGAGAGAACGTGGCCTTGGACCTTTCAACACATGGACCAATGATGGCTGGCTTTCCTGTCACCTCGGAGATAGGGCCTGGCAGCTGGCCTCCTCTATATTCCTGGAAAAACGGAAGTGTTCCCACCAAAGGTCACAATAGTATATCCTGAATGGCCAGAACATAAGAGCATCTTACTAGAGCATTTTGTTTTATCATTATGGCCAGTTCATGCACCTCCAGTAACACTATATATATTTTTATATATACCCTTCAGTAACCCCCACGGGGAAAGACCTTCCTGCTATAGTCCTATCATGGGACCACTCTCTTGCATGCATCCTACCTGTTAGACAAGATTTGCCTATGTTGGTGGCATTAAAACATGTGTCTTATCACACCTAAAGGCTTTGTGCATATGGAACTTCCTCTGGCTTGAGGATTATTATAATTTTTTTACCTGAAGATGTACACCTGCATAATAAAGTTGGGAAATCAGTGGTACTTTGACACTATATGAATGACTAATTTTAAATAAGCAGGGAGCACAACAAAAGAAACAAGCCACTGGAATACTTGATACAGGCCCAGATGTCAGACCAAAGGGGATACAGTGTTTCCACGTATACATGTGCTGACAGATGTCAGTATAAGTGTTACCCCTGAGGAATACAGAGTGGGAAGATTTAAGAGAGAATATCTTATGGTGCTAGAAATGTCTTATAAAATCTTTTTCTTGCATTGAATACATGAGTGTATAAATGTGTAGAAACTCACTTATGGTCAGGGCAATTAGTGTTTGTTGTTTGTGTGTATACATTTAAAAATCTGATTAGGATAATGAGACTGTCTATCCATGAAGGAAATTTTAGTCAAGGAAGAGCCAATGCAGTAATACATTATAATGTGCTCAGAGTGGACTAAAATGTCACTATTAGAAATAAGAGGCAATATGGTTAAGAAGAAAAGACCAATTTTGACGGTTGGGTGAGCCGGATACATTAGATTTTTCTGTTTTCAATTTAAGAACTTTGGCACTGTTTGGATACCTTTGAACGAAGAAGAAGGCAAATATTGAGCATATGCAATGTGTCAATCCCTGGGCTATGTTTTATTTATTTAATATTACATCTTGTAACTAAGAAAGTGAATGTGAGGGAGTTGGCTGATTTTGCTACTACAGGTTGAGGAAACTACCAATTAGCTCTCATTCATAAGAAGTTTGAAGTCATAGGAAAGGAATTCAGAGGAAATGAGTGGTAAGTGCCCAGAGGCATGAAACATACCTGTTAGCTCTCAGTAACCACCTGAGATGAAGCCAGGAACGTTCTTGAGTTGTTTGAGAAGCACAATGAATCAAATAAAGACAGAAGGCTAAACCCTGAGTTCTGCAAATTGACAAATGTTAGGGCATGAAATAGTGAAGCATTCTAACAAAAAAAAATCACATGCCTGTCCCAACACAGAAGTATTCTTAGCCCCATGCCAGCAATTGTCAAAGGTCTTCCACAAACTACAGCCCATCAACCTAGCATAGGTCACTTTGCAGAAAGGGTTGTTGTCAAGTAAATCTGAGTTAAGACTGAAGTAAGCAAGTTAAATCAATGCTTCCCTCCAAAATGTCTCAGAGTCCATAGTGCAGCACATAAGGGGATGTGTTGGACAGCTTTGTGTAAATGCTTCAGACCTGCATTAATATCATCTAAAACTAGTGCTCTGCATGTCAGAAACTGTGAAATGCTGCTCTCACCATGTAACGTCATGTGCCATTCTCAAAATCCATTCTTTCTTTTGCATTTGCTCACATTGTTCCTACCACCTGAAATGCCCCACCTATGCTCCACATGCCAAAACTCTACCCATCTTTTAAGATCTAAGAGATAAGGAAAGGCTTACTAAAAAGTGAGAGAAAGAAATCCTCTGATCTACATTCCCTGCCTAAGAAAAAAGAGAATCCTAAAACCCTACCACAATGCCCTTAATTCTGTGAGTGAGTGAGCACTGTAAGGGTCAGTGTGCTGCAATATGTATACGGTATTTGATCTCTTACAAATCTTTCTGGTGACATTCATGAACCAGCTTAATTATTAAAGAAGCCATTGGTTTTGGTTCAGCCCTCATACCCAGGGAATATTAATGTTGGAATGCTCCTAGAAATAAGCAAATCCACCTCATATACCAGATAAGGAAGCTGAGCCCTTGATAAATTGGATAGTTTATATGGACAAAAGATAAAGGAACAAGATAATGGCATATCTATCATTTAGACTGTGGATTCCAAAATTTTGTACAATACCAGGACATTAGTTCTACTGATTTTGAGATAATATGCTTCCTATTCATCCTTTTCTACAGCAGTGACTAAAAGAGGTGCAGTCAGGAGTTGTTCAAAAGGGAATATACAACTTTAGAAACTTTCAATTTATGAACAAATGGAAATCTATCAGTCATGTTATTTAAGCTAATTTAATACTACTTATCAGCTACACTTCAGCGATGAAGTTTCATAGGATTATTAGCATGTCAGCTTGTTCCATAGGCTCCCTCTTATGTCATGTTCAAGTCAGTCAGTGATTACTTAGGGGAACTCTGGGGTGGGAAATCCAGAGGCAAAATACCTTTGAAAGCAAAATCAGTCCAAGGGAGAAATAAAGTGGGAGAAACCCGTTTACTTCTTACAAGCAGTCCACTTCTGCTCTCCTGTTGTCTCTCCCAACCCAGCTGCAGAAGAAGGGTCCCCACCCAACCTCTCCAGTGATATGCCCTTGCTTCCCCCTGTAATTATCTATTGATATAGAGATGGACTACTTTCTCCATCCCTTGGGAACTCCTATTGATATGGAGATGCCCTAAGGCCAAACAAGAGATTCTGGAATAGCTGCAATTTTACCTACACTTAGCACCCAACAAGGCACTAGGAGTCCATAAGGAAATGGGCCCAGATCTCTACTGGGGCATATTCATTCTTCTTCAGTGACCATGGACAGAATTATTTCTTCTGTTTTGTCAAACAGTAACAGGCCAATGAGGTCTTGGCAGCACTGCTCACCACACCCAAAAGGTAGAAACAACTCAAATGCCCATCAAGGGGTAAATGGATGAACAGAACAGGGTTGACCAATAAACTGCATTATTCTGCGATATAATGAAATAAAGAAAAATGGTCCAAAGCTGCTTTGAAAACTGTGTATGTGGCCAGGGTGGTAGGGAGTGGGAAGGGGAGAGGAATCCCCAGAAACTCAGACATAGAATTAGTGTATGATCAGCAATTCCATTTCAGGGCATTTGCCCAAATGACATGAAAGCAAGGTCTTAGCCATCTGCACACTCATGTTTATTTACAACAGAATGATTCACAACTGCCAGAAGGTAGAGACAACCAGGTGTCCATGACAGACAAATGGATGAAACTGTGGTCTCTACACAGTGGAGTAAACAAGGAAGTCCTGACACCTGCTGCATGGATGGACCCTACCTAAAACCACTATGCTCAGTGAAACACACCCATCACACAAAGACAACTATTGTGTGATCCCACTTATGTGAGGTGGCTGGAGAGTCCCACTGAGGTAAGTCTGGGGAACAGTTCCAGTAAAAGGAAACAGGATCAGAATAAAAAGAGTGCACACAGCTGGGATGGGAGGTGACAGTCGTGGTGGGTCTGTGCACTGGGTTATCATGTGGAGACCCTAACGCTTCCCCCATTTGAGGTCAAGTGTTAGCTCCCTGGGCTTGTGTCTCTGTTTGGCACAGACACTCCAGCATTCTGTGTGCAATGGTGAAGTGGGATGCTGGGGAATTCAAGTGTTTGTACTGACACTACAAGTTTTCCATATGCTTAAAATTGCCTGGAAAGTAATTCCAACTGCAAAATGATCACGTCAGTCCAAGAAGAAATAAAAAGAAGAAAATCCGCACAACACCTCAGGTTTGATGATGAGTTTTAACACCTAACACCAAAAGCCTAACCACCAAAGAAAAATAAATAATCACATGGGTTTTACAGAATTATAATTTTCTACTTTGAAAACCTTGTTCAGAGGACCCAAAGACAAGACTGGAAGAAACTGGGAGAAAATACTTGCAACATACATATTTGATAAAGGATTTGTACTCAAGATATAAAAAAATCCATAAAATGAAAAAGAACCATTAAAAAATATTTTACTATTAAGAAAAATAAATCTTATCTTAGGATCCAAAATTGCTGGTCCAGTATTTAGACAACTGCTTTGAAAAACTACGTCCCAACAGAATCCACCATGTGATTTTACACAGCAGCTCTTTTCGTAATGGCTAAAAACTTACAGATATCAGAATGTTCTTCAGTAGATGATGGGGTAGCAAATTGGGGTATACCCACGGGAAGGGTAGCAGAATATGCCACCCCAAAATATGCCTCTTTTTCACAGGATTATGTTGGGATGATTAATTTTCTAAAACAGCTGACAGGGAGACTCTCTGGAAATTGAGAAGTTGCAGTGTTATGAGGCGCCTTTGCACTTACGCAGTAAATCCACGTGTGTAAGTGTGTCTCCCTCTGTACCAGGAGTGGAAGGCTAACTAAACCTCTAGAAGCTTCTAACAGTGGAGTTCGGCCTGGGCTCAAATCTGCATGACAACCATTTACTTGTGTTTATTCTGCTTTGCCTGATAACCTCCCAGTTAACTTGCTTCCCTCCCCCACTAACACCTTTCTTGTGCTTAGCTGAAGATTGATTTAAAGGTGGTAACTTGGGTCATTTTGAGGAGTTACTTAGTGCTGCTGGGCATCTCCCATGCACACAGGAAGTACACATGTCATTATATTTCTGTCTGCTTTTTTCCTGGTAGGCATTCTTTAATTCTGGGCAGAAGGAGCAGCAGTCTCAGGCAGGAACCAAGAAGTTCAGGGGGGATTCTATTCTGCCTCCCCTACACAAGCAATGAAAACTATTCAGCAACAGAAAGGAAGCAACCGCTAACCCGGACAGAGATGTGGGTGAATCTGTGTGCATGATGCAGAGGTGTCCACATCTATTAAATGAAGGAAGCTGGGAAAGATACTTCATAGTAGACTTTACTTTCTAAAATGGTCTAAGCCTGTCACCTTATTAATCCTTATCGGTGAGCAGTGGACTCTTTGTGTTCTTGACTTGTATTTAACTTATGGCTAATAATGTTGAGAATCTTTTGATGTGCGTATTGGCCATTCATGCAACTTCTTTGGAGACATTTCTCTTTCAGTTCTTCATCCATTCTTAGATGGGTTCTTTGTCTTACTATTGACATAAGGACTCTTATCTATCATATGCACAAGTTCCTTATCAGAAAGATGATTTACAAATATATTCTCAATTAGTAGGTTGTTTGTTCCTTTTCTTCTGGGGCCTCTTGAAATACAATTATTTGCAGAATGTATTGCTTAGTGTGGCTACATCAACTGAGCATTTTTTATTACTGCCATTATGATTATTATATAAGCAGAACATCGTCTACAGGAATATATTACATATTTATTATCTAGAAGAAAATACTAGGACAATTGAATAATAAAATACTTTAAAAGTAAGCAAGAAAGTATAAAAAAGTAAAAATGAAGCATGTTGGACAAATAGGAAGGAAAATATGGAATACAGTGGCATATGCAAATATAAATAAATCAGCAATAGACTAAATCCTTTAAACACAAACACTAGATTTTAAAAACTTCAGCCTAGATTTTTAAAATTAACTGTATATACTATTTACAGGTAATGTTTAAATATATGTCTACAGGAAGCTTGTAAGCAAAGAAGATAAGAAAAGATCTATTTAAGCAGTCACCATGGAATGACTCTGTGGCTATACTGGTATGGGGTACAGTAGCCTGAAAGCCCTATTAAAAATAAAGATGAATATTTCATAATAGTAAATAGGTGAATCTTTCAAAACAATACAAATTATAATTATATGTATGTACTAATAAAGTCTCAGAATAAGTAAAGCAAAAGTAGACCGAAAGAAAAAATACACAAATCTTTACTCAGGAAGCTTTAGAATACCTTTCCAATAACACAGAAAGATGACAAACTAATGTATAAGTACATATAACATTTAAAGAACACAATTAACAAATATAACCTGAGATATATATTGATATATAAATATATTGCTGTATTGGTAATACTCATTTTTCAAAAGCATAAGTAATAGAATACCAGAATTGACCATATATCTGGCCATAAACCAAGAGCCAGAAAATCTGAAAAATTCAACTTACCCTGAATATATTGTCTTCACAAAATTGAAATTTAGTTCGAAATTACCAAAAAAAATATTTTTAATTTTTTAAAATTCCAAGCCACTAATATATCCCTGAAACTGCGGGTAGTACTAAATACTATACACACTGTTTTTTCTTCTGTTTACATGCCTATGAAGTTTAATATATAGTCACAGTATTAACAACAATAACGAATAATAACGAACAATAACATAATAAAAGATTAGCAATAAATAATAATAAAATAGAACAATATTAGAGAAATTAAAAGCAAAACTTGCGAGTGGGTCCCTGCAATCAGCTTCCCTGGGAAAAAAGAAAAACGAGTGCTTTTAGAAAGTCTTAAAGGGACAGGGACCTCACAGCTGGATGAAATCTTCCCAGCACACTCAGCCCAGGAACTGGGAATCCCATGGTAACTATAGGTGACCTATCTCCCTGGGCAGCAGCAAAGCTCTGAAACCCCTCATGGTGATAAGCAGCCTTCCAGTCATTCCCCCGGCTGGCACAGACTCCGACACTCTGGCTCAGTAGTAGAAGAGTAGCTGTGTGTGCCCATAGCAGGTGTTTACCACATGCACTAGTGGTGGCAGTTCCAGAGGGGCCTGGGAGCATGCCACTCCCTGCAGGGCTCTGGGCTACCCTGATGGTGACCCAGTCCATGGCTGCTTAGGGGAATAACCTGAGGGCTACACCAGAGTGCAGCTAAATGACACAAGCAGCGGAGAAAGGCAAGGTGACCAGCAAGAAGGAAAGGACTTTGTTCACCCAGCTGACACATATGCTACCTGCCTACAGCTACCTCTATCACCATGAAAAGGCAGAAGAGTTTGGGCCAGTCCAGAATTACCCAGACAACCTCCAAGAGAGGGCCTGGGGAGATAGACTTCACCAATCTCCCTGAAAAAGAATTCAACTTCAAGGTCATAACCATGATGATGTATCTGCAGAGAAATATGCAAGAATTAAAGGACAAAGATGGGAAAAAGAATACAAAAATAAAACAATCTCTGAAAGGACTTAAGAGCAGACTAGATGAGGTGCAAGAGGCCATTAATGGAATAGAAATCAGAGAACTGGAACACAGAGAAGCTGAGTCAGAGAGAGATAAAAGGATCTCCAGGAATGAAACAATATTAAGAGAACTGTGTGACCAATCCAAATGGAACAATATTCACATTATAGGTATACCAGAAGAAGAAGAGAAAGAAAATGGGATAGAAAGTGTCTTTGAAGAAATATTTACTGAAAACTTCCCCAAACCAGGGGAGGAAATGGCCTCTCAGACAACAGAGGTACACAGAACTCCCATGACAAGGGATCCAAAGAGGGCAACACCAAGACTCATAATAATTAAAATGGCAAAGATCAAAGACAAGGACAAAGTATTAAAGGCAGCCAGAGAGAAAAAAAAGGTCACCTACAAAGGAAAACCCATCAGGCTATCATCAGACTTCTCAACAGAAACCTTACAGGCCAGAAGAGAATGGCATGATACACTTAATGCATGAAACAGAAGGGCCTCGAACCAAGAATACTGTATCCAGCACGATTATCATTTAAATATGAAGGAGGGATTAAACAATTCCCAGACAAGCAAAAGTTGAGGAAATTTGCCCCCCACAAACCATCTCTACAGGGTATTTTAGAGGGACTGCTCTAGATGGAAACATTCCTAAGGCTAAATAGATGTCACCAGAGAAAATAAAATCACAGCAAAGAAAGCAGACCAACCAAATACTAACTAAAAGCAAAAAATAAAATCAACTACTCACAAAAGCAGTCAAAGGGAACACAAAAGAATACAGAATAAAGTACCTACATATAAAGAATGGAGGACAAGGAATAAGAAGGGAGAGAAATAATCATCAGACTGTGCTTAAAATAGCTTAATATGCTAGTTAGACAGTTAGTAAAGAAGCTAACCTTGAACCTTTGGTAACCATGAATCAAAAGTCTACTATGGCAATAAGTACATATCTTTCAATAATTACCCTAAATGTAAATGGACTGAATACACCAATCAAAAGGTACAGAGTAACAGAGTGGATAAAAAAGCATGAACCATCTATGTTCTGCTTACAGGAGACTCACCTGAAACCAAAAGACATATACAGACAATAAGTCAAGGGATGGAAAAAGGTATGTCATGCAAACAATAGGGAGAAAAAAGCAGGTGTAGCAGTACTGGTATCAGACAAAATAGGCTTCAAAACAAAGAAAGTAACAAGAGATAAAGGACATTACATAATGATAAAGGGCTCAATTCAACAAGAGGATATAACCATTATAAATATATATGCATCCAATATAGGAGCACAAACATATGCAAAACAAATATGAACAGAACTAAAGGAGGAAGTAGAATTCAATGCATTCATTCTAGGAGACTTCAACACACCATGCACTCCAAAGGACAGATCCACCAGACAGAAAATAAGTAAGGACACAGAGGCACTGAACAACACACTAGAACAGATGGAATTAACAGACATCTACAGAACTCTACATCCAAAAGCAGCAGGATACACATTCTTCTCAAGTGCACATGGAACATTCTTCCAAACAGATCACATAGTAGGCCACAAAAAGAACCTCTGTAAATTCAAATATATTGAAATTCTACCAACCAACTTCTCAGACCACAAAGGCATAAAACTGGAAATAAATTGTAGAAAGAAAATAAAAAGGCTCACAAACACATAGAGGCTTAACAAAATGTTTCTAAACAATCAATGGGTCAATGACCAAATTGAAACAGAGATCAAGCAATATATGGAGACAAATGACACCAACAGCATAAAGCCTCAACTTCTATGGGATGCAGCAAGGCAAGTTCTAAGAGGAAAGTATATAGCAATCCAGGCCTATCTAAGGAAGGAAGAACAATCCCAAGTGAAAGTCTAAAGTCACAATTATTGAAACCAGAAAAACAAGAACAAATGAGGCCCAAAGTCAGCAGAAGTTGGGACATAATAAAGATCAGAGAAGAAATAAATAAAATTGAGAAGAATAAAACAATAGAAAAAATCAATGAAACCAAGAGCTGGTTCTCTGAAAAAATTAAAAAAAAATAGATAAGCCCCTAGTCATACTTATTAGGAGAAAAAGAGAATGACACACATCAACAGAATCAGAAATGAGAAAGGAAAAATCATGACAGACTCCACAGAAATACAAAGAATTATTAAAGACTACTATGAAAACCTATATGCCAACAAGCTGGAAAACCTAGAAGAACTGGACAACTTCCTAGAAAAATACAACCTCCCAAGACTGACCAAGGAAGAAACGCAAAAGTTAAACAAACCAATTACGAGCGAGCAAAGAAATTGAAATGGTAATCAAAAAACTACCCAAGAACAAAACCTCTGGGCCGGATGGATTTACCTCGGAATTTTATCAGACACACAGAGAAGACATAATACCCATTCTCCTTAAAGTTTTCTAAAAAATAGAAGAGGAGGGAATACTCCCAAATTCATTCTATGAGGCCAACATCACCCTAATACCAAAACCAGGCAAAGACCCTGCCAAAAAAGAAAATTACAGACCAATATCCCTGATGAATAGAGATGCAAAAATCCTCAACAAAATATTAGGAAACAAAGTTCAAAAATACTGGAAAAAGATCATCCTTCATGATCAAGTAGGAGTTATTCCAGGGATGCATTCCAAGGATGGTACAACATTCAAAAATCCATCCACATCATCCACCACATCAACAAAAAGAAGGACAGAAATCACATGATCATCTCCATAGATGCTGAAAAAGCATTTGACAAAATTCAACATCCATTCATGATAAAAGCTCTCAAAAACATGGGTATATAGGGCAAGTACCAGAATGTAATAAAGGCCATATACGACAAAACCATAGCCAGCATCATACTTAATAGCAAGAAGCTGAAAGCTTTTCCTCTAAGATTGGGAACAAGACAGGGATGCCTACTCTCCCCACTGTTATTCAATAGAGTACTGGAGATTCTAGCCATGTCAATTAGACCAAAGAAATACAAGGCATCCAGATTGGTAAATAGGAAGTCTAACTGTTACTATTTGCAGATGACATGATATTGTACATAAAAACCCCTAAAGACTCCATTCCAAAACTACTAGAACTAATATCTGAATTCAGCAAAGTAGCAGGATACAAAATTAATACACAGAAATCTATTGCTTTCCTATATACTAATGATGAATTAACAGAAAGAGAAATCAGGAATACTATACCATTCACAACTGCATCAAAACGAATAAAATACCTAGGAATAAATGTAACCAAGGAAGTGAAAGAATTATACCCTGAAAACTACAAGACACTGTTAAGAGAAATTAGAGAGGACACTTACAAATGGAAACTCTTTCCATGCTCTTGGCTAGGAAGAATTAATATTGTCAAAATGGCTATCATAACTAAAGCAATCTACAGATTCAATGCAATGCCTATTAAAATACCAACAACATTCTTCAACGAACTGAAACAAATAGTATTAAAATTCATATGGAACCACAAAAGACCTGAAATAGCCAAAGTAATCCTGAGAAGGAAGAATAAAGCAGGGGGATCTCGCTTCCCAACTTCAAGCTGTACTACAAAGCCACAGTAATCAAGACAATTTGGTACTGGCACAAGAACAGAGACACAGATGAGTGGAACAGTTTAGAGACTCTGGATATTAACCCAAACATATACAGTCAATTAATACATGACTGCATTCTTACAGTGGACATACAATGGGGAAATGACAGCCTCTTCAACATCTGGTGTTGGCAAAACTGGACAGCTACATGTAAGAGAATGAAGCTGGATCATTGTCTAACCCCAGACACAAAAGTAAATTTGAAATGGATCAAAGACCTGAATGAAAGTCATGAAACCATAAAACTCTTGGAGGAAAACATAGGCAAAATACTCTTGAATATAAACATGAGTGATTTCTTCATGAACATATCTCCCTGGGCAAGGGAAACAAAAGCAAAAATTAACAAGTCAGACTATATCAAGCTGAAAAGCTTCTGTACAGCAAAGGACACCACCAAGAGAACAAAAAGGCATCCCACAGTATGAGAGAATATGTTCATAAATGACAGATCCAATAAAAGATTAACATCCAAAATACATAAAGAGCTCATGTACCTCAACATACAAAAAGCCAATAATCCAATTAAAAAATGGGCAGAGGAGCTGACCAGACAGTTCTCCAAAGATGAAATTCAGATGGCCAACAGGCACATGAAAAGATGCTCCACATTGCTAGTTATCAGAGAAACGCAAATTAAAACCACAGTGAAATATCACCTCACACTAGTAAAAATTGCCACCATCCAAAAAACAAACAAAGGTTGGTGAAGTTTTGTAGAAACAGGAACCCTCGTGCACTGCTGGTGGGAATGTAAACTAGTTCAACCATTGTGGAAACCTGTACAGAGGTTCCTCAAAAAGCTCAAAATAGAAATACCATTTGACCCAGGAATTCCACTTCTAGTAATTTACCCTAAGAATGCAGCAGCCCGGTTTGAAAAAAACATAGGCACCCCTATATTTATCGCAGTACTATTTACAATAGCCAAGAAATGGAAGCAACCTAAATGTTCATCAGTAGATGAATGGATCAAGAAGATGTGGTACATATACACAATGGAATATTATTCAGCCATAAGAAGAAAACAAATCCTACTATTTGCAACAACATCATTGTAGCTAGAGGGTATTATACTCAGTGAAATAAGCCAGGCAGAGAAAGACAAATACCAAATGATTTCACTCATATGTGGAGTATAAGAACAAAGAAAAAACTGAAGGAACAAAACAACAACAGAAACACAGAACTCAAGAATGGACTAACAGTTACCAAAGGGAAAGGGACTGGGGAGGATGGAAGGGATGGGAGAGATAAGGGGGGGCGAAAGAGGGCATTACGAATAGCATGTATAATGTGGGTGGGGGCACGGGGAAGGCTGTGCAATACAGAGAAGGCAATTGGTGATTCTGCAGCATCTTGCTGAGCTGATGGACAGTGACTGTGAAGAGGTTTCTGGTGGGGACTTGGTGATGGGTGGAGTCTAGTAAACAATGTTCCTCATGTAATTGGAGATTATTTATACCAAAATAAAAAATTTAAAAAGTTAAAAACAATAAATAAATAAATAAATAGACAAATAAATAAATACCTGAATAAGTGCTTACCAAAACAAAACAAAAATCTAAAAACAAACTTCTATGGGACTGTTATGCTTAGGCAAATTAAGTCACACTTAACTCATTATTGAGGCCATGCCCTAAGACCCATACTCATATTCCAGGACCATCTTTTCTATTGCTCTGAGTTCCAGCACCCTGGATGGGAGGAAAAGAGGTGTCCCCTAAACTAGAGCTTCCTACCACAGGCACAAAAGGAGAACAAAAATATCCAGCAGCTTTCATTTCTAAAGAATCCCAGTATCCCCACTCATCACATCGACCCACAGGAAACATCCACATTCTTGGCCACAGGAGAGCCCTGCAATCTGCACCAATGTTGGACTCAGCTGATACATTTCACAGAGACTATGCCACTGTTCCCTCCGAAGAACCAATGATATTGCATCACACACAGCCAGCAACTGCTGAGCCACCTTCAGGTGAAAGTCTTTTCCCACTGAAGCCAGTCTGAACAGGCTGGAAAAGGTCAATATACCTGCAAATGAATAGATATCAATGCAATGCCATTAGAAACATGAAAAGGCAGAAACATGACACCAACAAAGGAAAACAATAATTTTCCAAAAACTTATCCCAAAGAAATGGAGACTTATGTCACCAGAAAAATAATTCAAAATAATTATTTTTAGGAAGCTCAGTGAGATTTAAGAGAACAAAGAGAGACAACTTAGTGAAATCTGGAAAACAATGCATGAACAGAACTGAAGTTCAAAAAAGAGATAGAAAACAATAAAAGAAGCAAACAGAAATTCTAGAATGAAAATGAAATAGAAAGCCTCAATAGGCAGAACAAATAATCGGCAAAATTAAAGGCAAAGCTCTTGACATTATCCCATCATTGAGAAAAAGAGAAATTAGAATGAAATAAATGAAGAAAGACTGCTTGAATTATGATAAACCATCAAGTGAACAATATTTGCATTGTGGTAATATCAGAAGGAGAAAGGAGGGAAAGGGCAGAAATCGTATTTAAAGAAAGAGTGCCTGAAGGCTTTCAAGTTATGAAGAGTGACATGGCCAGCCAGGTACATGCAGCTCAAAGATACCCAAATATTCAATCCAAACAAATTTTTACAAGAAACATGATAATCAAAATTCTCAAAAATCAGAGAATACTCTAAAAGGAGAAAAAAAAAAAAAGACAGCACATAAAAAGGAATCCCAATAATTCCATGAGCAGACTACTACACTTTATCAGATAGAATTTTACTTAAGATGTGAAGACTAATAGGCTGAATGTAAAAAGATAGAAAAAGACATTCCATGAAAATGGAAACAAAAAGAGGACAGAGGTAGCTCTATTTACTTCAGACAAAGTAGACTTTAGTCAAAAAATATAAAAAGACATAAACATCATTATATAATAAAAATGTGGTCAATTCATTAAGAGGATAAACAAAATATGTATGCATCTAATATTGAAACACCTGATTATATTAAACACTTATTAACATATCTCAATGCAAAAATACACTGCATGAAACAATGGAATGGGCCTTCAGTACCCCACATTCAACAATGCATAGATTATTCAGACAGAAAAATCAAAAAGGAAATAATAGACTAGAGCTACACTTTGGACCAAATGGACCTAACAGATATACAAAATATTCCATCCAACAGTAGCAGAATGCACATTCTTTGCAGGTACACATAGAATATTCTGTGGGATAGATTATATGTTACATCATAAAACAAGTCTTACAAGTTTGAGAATATTGAAATCAAATCATGCATTTCTAGCCTCAATGGTATGGAACAACAAATCAATTAGAGAAAGAAAATTGAAAAACTGACAAATATTTATAAATTAAATAATGCCCTGAAAAACAACTAGTGAAAGGACAACTGAAAAGAGATATCAAAAAATATCATGAGACAAATGAAACTGGAAATACAATATACCAAAATTTATGGAATGCAGCAAAATCAATTTAAGAGGGAAGTTTGTAAAAATAAATGCCTACATTAAGAAAAAAGAAAGATTTCAAATAATAACCTAACTTTACTCTCCAATGAACTAAAAAAGGAACAACAAACAAAGCCAGAAGTTAGGAGGAGGAAAGAAATAATAAAGATTAGAGCAGGAATGAAATAAAATGTGACAAGAAAGACGATAGAGAAGATTAATTAAACTAAGCTGATTTTTGTTAAGATATACAAAACTGAAAAACCTTTAGCTGGGCCAAGTACAAAAGACAGAGAATACATTAAAATGATCATATATCAAGATCAAGGAGAATTCATCCCTGGGATACAAGCATGGCTCAATATTGATCAAACAAATCAATAAATGTGATACACACCATTAACGGAATGAATGATCAAAAGAAAAACATATGATCATCTTAATAGATTCAGAAAGAAGCACTTTACAAACTTCAAAGTCCTTTCATATTAAACCTCTGAGTAAATTAGATATAGAAAGAATTTACCTTTTCTAGAAAATTATATATATAATGCAATATTATTCTGTCATAAAAAAGAAGGACTTCATGCCATTTATGACAATATGGTTGGACACTGATGGCATTATGCTTATGAAATAAGTTGGACAAAGAAGGACACACATTGTATGATCTCAATTATTGTGGAATTTTAAAAAATTCATAAAAACAGAGTAGATTGGTGATTGCTAAAGCTGAGACAGTGGAAGAAATAGATGAAGGTAGTGATAGGGCACAAATATCCAGTTTCAAGATGAGTAAGTTCTAGTGATCTGACGTACACCATGGTGACTATAGTTAAAAAAAGTGTATTTCATACTAGAAAGTTGATAACTGAATAAATATTAAAATTCATCACAAAAATGTTAACTAGGTGGAATGATGGTTGTGTTAACTAATCATACTGTATAGCAATTTCATAATATGTTAGTGAAAACAATCATCACATTGTTCACCTTAAAACGCTTAATGTTTCAATTATATATCAATGATACCAGGATAAATGTTTAAAATAATACACTTTGCTAAGTAAAGTAGCCAGTCACAAAAACGCATGTAATGCATAACTTCATTTATATGATATGTTCAGTTTAGGCAACACTCTAAGACAGAAAGTAGATTAAAGGTTGGCCAGGGCTGGACATGCAGAAAAAGGGATTTTCGTCCACAGGGTAAAAGTTTCTTCCGGGAGTCATGAAAGTGCTATAAAATTGATTGCCATGGTAGTTGCACAATTCTGTGAAGCTACTGTGAGCTACTGTATTGTATACTTTAAATTTTACAATTGTACAGTTTATGAATTACATGTCATCAAAGTTTTTATAAACAAAACAAAGCAAATATCTCTTGAACCATCATTTCCAAGACATTCTGATTCAGCTGTATCCTTACTTATCTCTAGTTCTCAAGGAGAATACAGACACAATCACATTTCACTTGCCACCATTCTTGGCACACTTCTGAAACATATTACATAAGATAGATCACTTCATATTCAAGGTCACTGACTCTTAACTAGATGGTGTCAATTATAGTAATAACACAAACATGAATCACATTCATGTACAAGCAAGATCATCTACCTTTTTTTGCTTTTTTTCCTTGCCATCCAAATGCTCTGCTCATATAATGCTTTTACTTGGAGGTGGAGGAGTTATATATTAACTTCCTAATTGATTTCTCCCTGATATAAGCAGCAACAGTCGTACAAGGGGACAGAAATTTGAAGAGATGTTGTTCTCCACCAGGATGTCTATGAAATGGATTTCAGTTCCTCTGCTGCTACACCTGGCTTGTTACTTCAGCTCTGGGAGCTGCGGAAAGGTGCTGGTGTGGCCCACAGAATACAGCCACTGGATCAACATAAAGGCAATGCTGGATGAACTTGCCCAGAGAGGCCATGAAGTGGTTGTGCTGGCATCTTCAGCCTCCATTCTTGTTGATCCCACCAAATCACCTGCAATTAAATTTGAGATTTTCCCTACATCTTTAACCAAGGTTGAATTTGAGGATGTATTTGGACAAATGGTCAGTAGATGGACATATGACCTTCCAAAAGAGACATTCTGGACATATTTTTCACTAATGCAAGAAATTGGGGTAAAATATAGTGACTGTATTGAAAAGCTCTGTAGAGATGTAGTTTTAAACAGAAAATTTATGACAAGGCTGCAAGAATCAAGGTTTGATGTCATTCTTGCAGATGCCGTTGGACCCTGCGGTGAACTGCTGGCTCAGCTACTCAACATACCTTTAGTGTACACAATTCGCGCTTCTGCTGGCTATGGATTTGAAAAGTACGGTGGAGGACTTCCTTTACCTGCATCCTATGTACCTGTTATTTTGTCAGAATTAAGTGATAAAATGACTTTCAAAGAGAGGGTGAAAAATATGATATATGTGCTTTATTTTGACTTTTGGTTCCAAACATTTAATGAGAAGAGGTGGAATCAGTTTTACAGCGAAACACTCGGTAAGTCATTCTTTTAGTAGGTAATACGAAGTTCCAATTTTCCTAGGGACTTGGAAGGTAAGTTTGTATAAATACAAAGTCAGAAGAATTTGTCTTTTATAATTTAAATGATATTTCAATCTCACAAATATTATGGGAAGGCTTATATCATACGTTCAGTATGAACCTTGGGGTCCATTATTAGCACAGGATGTTCCAGGAAGTCAAAATCCACAAATCAAAGCCCTGAGAATTTCTTGAAGCAATTACATATCCATTCTTTGTTTGCATTATCCTTTATTTTTTCTTTTAAAAATTTATTTAGGTATTTGATCCTCCTTTCATTAAAAATGGGGTCAAAATTATTAGCCATTGTATATTTTACTTTTTAGAACAGTTTTGAGTTCACAGCAGTACTGAGTGCATATTTCCCATATACCTCCTTTTCCAACACATGCATAGACTCCCCAATTATCAACATCTCCCACTAGAGTTGTACTATTGTTACAACTGATGGATCTACACTGACACATTAGCATGCAAAGTGCATAGTTTACATTAGAGCTCATTCTTTGTATTGGACATTCTATGGGTTTCCACAAATTTATAATGACATATCCATGACAATTATATTATACAGAGTAGTTTCACTGTGCTAAAAGTCTTCTGTGCTGTGCCTATCTGACATGTACTTTTCATTATATTTTTTCCATCTTTAAGAAAAGGTGCTAGAAATTTCACTAACAATCTTGATCAAAGTACACATGTAGATTGAGAAGTTATATTTTGCTAGCACCACTAGTGCAGAGCATTGAAAATACTCTTTCACATTTTCTTCCTCAGTTTCTTTATTTAAAGATTAAACTGTTCTGCCATATTAGGCTTCTTTTACAATGGAGAGATATAATAGCTCTACCCCAGACTCAGGAGTCTATAATTTGAGGTTTGAGATTATTACACATTCATTCATAAATGCCTACAAATCATCTGTTTTTAAGGCCTAAAATCTTGTCAGGAGGTAATATATACATTATTAGTCTATGTTTTTAAAACTGTCTCTCTGTTAAATAATAAATGAACAAACTTAAGGGTGAGGCCAAATTAAGGTTGTCTAATTCCATACTTTATTCCACATTTTATTTGTAAATATTTTTGTTTAATAAACAAATATTAAGCTCCTAACATGAAACAGTGCAGTCATAGGTACAAAGAAGTGAGCCAGAGTTTTCTTGGAAACAACTTCACAGTTTTCTTGGAAAACCTAGGATCAAGGAAAAAGCTTGCTAAACTGTAGAAACTAGACTGAATACTATAGGGAAAGGTGTTTCCACGGGTGAGATGGGGTTAATTGACTGAGGAAATGAAACTGTTTAAATTTGGATGTGTTAGTTTTGTAACTTATAAACAAATGCCTGTTTAATTCTATATGGCATAGACTTAATAACTGCTTATGATTGTGAATGTACTAATGTGCTGCTATTTGTGATGAAAGTGCCTTATCTTTGTCTTGTGTATGTGTGTATATATACATGTATATGTGTATATATATATATATATAACATGCAAATCTTAATATGTATTTCTATAATATATGTGTGTTATCAAGCCATATTTTTTGTGTTTGTCTTATTTTATTTATATGTTTTTTATATTAAGTATATAAAATAAATGCACAGGTCTTAGTATACAGCTTGATGAATTTTGACATGTGTATACACTCATGTAAACATTGCTGAGACCAAGATATCAACATTGTCACTAATTTTCCCCCTTCACATATTTCACCCATTCCCCTACACACACACTCTCCCCGACACACACAACTACCAGTTTTTTCTTTGTGCCCATGAGTCTATTTCTGTTTTGCTCATTGGTGCATTTTTTTGTTTTTTATATTACACATCTAAGTGAAATCACAGGGTATTTGTCTCTTTGACTTATTTCACTTAGCATAACATACGCTAGGTCCATCCATGTTGTTTCAAATGGCACAGCTTCATTTATTTTTTGTAGCTCAGTAATATTGTACTGTGTATGTGTGCCACAGCTTTTTATCCATTCATCTATTGATGGACATACAGCTTGCATCCATCTTTTGGAATGAACATAGGAGTTAATATATTTTTTAGAATTAGGGATTTTGTTTTCTTCAGATAAATTCCCAGAAGTAGAATTGCTTGTATTTCTATTTTTAGTTTTTTGAGAAACTTCCATACCACTTTCTATAGTGGTTGCAACACTTTGTAAACCCACCAGGAGTGAATGAGGTTCCCTTTAATCCACATCATTGAAAACATTCCTTATTTCTTGCCTTGTTGATATTAACCATTCTGGAATCAGGTGGTATATCATTTTAGTTTAGATTTGCATTTCCCTGGTGATTAGTGATGAGCATTTGTTCAAGTGTCTGTCACCATCTGTGTTTCTTCTTTGAGAAGACGTCTATTCAGGTCCTCTGCCCAATTTTTAGTGAGATTATTTGTTTCTTTGGTGTTGAGTTATATTAGTTCTGTATATGTTTTTGATATTAACCACTTATTAGATATATCGTGTGAAAATATATTCTCCCATACAGTAGGTTGCCTTTTCATTTTGTTGATGGTTCCTTTACTGTACAGGAACTTTTTAGTTTGATGTAGTCCCACCTGTTTATTTTTGCTTTTGTTTTCCTTGCCTGGGAGATGTAGCCAGTAAAACATTACTAGCACTGATGTTCAAGGATTTACTACCTATGTTTACTTCTAGAACATTTATGGATTCATGTCTTTGATATGGATTTATGGATATATATCTTTGATCTATTTAGAGTTTGTATTTGTGTATGATGTAAGACTGCAATCCAGTTTCAGCTTTTGCATGTAGTCCCCCAGTTTTCCCAATACCATTTACTGAAAAGCCTATCTTTTCCCCATTGTAATATTCTTGCCTCCTTCGTCATATATTAATTGATTACACAGGTGCGGATTTATTTCTGAGCTCCCATTCTTTTCCACTCATCTATGTATCTGTTCTTGTGACAGCACAATATTGTTTTGATTATGTGGCTTTGAAGTATTATTTGAAATCAGGGCATAGGATACCTACAATTCTTTCTCAATCTTCATCAGTTAGGGGTTTTATGTAGTTCCATACAAATTTTAGAATTATCTGCTCTATTTCTGTGACAAATGCCATTGGTATTTTGATAGGAATTGCATAGAATCTGTAGATTGTTTAGGGACGTATGGCTATTTTAACCAAAGTAATTTTTCCTATCCATGAGTATGGAATAACTTTCCACTTATTTGTGCCTTCAATTTATTTCATCAGTGTCATGGTTTTTAGGGTACACATTTCAACATCCTGGATTAAATTTATTTTAATCAATCAACATATTTTGTTATTTTTATGTGATTGAAAATAGGACTGATTTCTCAATTTCTCTTTATTATTTGTATATAAAAACACAAAAGATTTCTGTGTATTGATTTTATATCCTGAGACTTTACTGAATACACTTATTAATTCTAGTAGTTTTTTGGTGGAGTCTTTAGGGTTTTCTATATATAATGTCATGTTCTCTGCAAATAATGACAATTGTACTTTTTCCTGATCAGTATGTATGCCTTTATTTCTTTTCTTATCTAAGTACTATGGATAGAACCTTCAGGACTATGTTGAATAAAAGTGGTGGGCATGGGCATCCTTACCTTGTTACTGTTCTTAGAGGAAGAGTTTTCAGCTATTTGCCATTAAGTATGATGTTAGCTAAAACCACAGTACTTTTAAACATTTTTGGATTCATTATCCCAAACTTCTTTCTTAAAGTTCCCTAGTGCATTCACATTACATTGTTCTCACCTCCTTTACCTTCTGTTTGTTTCCTTTCAGGAAGACCAACTACACTTTTTGAGTTAATGAGGAAAGCTGATATGTGGCTCATTCGAACCTATTGGGACTTTGACTATCCTCACCCACTCTTACCCAATTTTCAGTATGTTGGAGGCCTCCACTGCAAACCTGCGAAACCTCTGCCTAAGGTAACTGATTCCTTTTTTGTTTTGTGGTATTTGCTTTGAGGCATTCAGTATTCTGGCTTAAAAGAAAGACCACTCCTCAACAATATGAATATGTGTCCCAACAATGTTTGCAACCAAACCTAACATTTCTTTGCTGTCATTCCAGCATTTAAACAATTCCTCATGTGAGATACCAGGGTCTGACATCTTGCAGCATTAAAGGCATTGCTTAGCCTATTAAATCAGGTAATTTCTACTATATATAATATGTGGACAAAATCTCTGTAAAGCTCTCTTGGGGAACATGGTTTTCAACATCATAGTTGACTAACAAAATGAGCACAGAGAAAATGTACACTGCATATATTATAAGGACCATAAATTCTGAATATTTAATAAACAGCAAATAATTTTGACCACTGATATCTGAAAACTGCCATGGTATAAAATTGCAAACAATTCTGTTAGCATATAGGATTATGTTCCCCATGGAAGAATGCAATAATCTCATGTTTTAAATTGAAATTGTATCTTTAAGACATATTTTAAAAGCAGGCATCCTTATTAAATTATTTTATGGCCTCTTAATCATGTTTATTTGACATCAAGAGAAATCTAAGATCTTATTCAAGGGTTAGTCCAGTTTGATTTTAACTACAGAATAAATGTTTACCTATATGTGGTAATTATCACAATATCTAAAGCCTGAGATAAAATAAGTAAATGTTCTATTTAATCTAATGAATCAATCTGTTGTTTTTTCCAGCTTTATTAAAGTATTAA
This sequence comes from Manis javanica, assembly GCF_040802235.1. NCBI lineage: Eukaryota > Metazoa > Chordata > Mammalia > Pholidota > Manidae > Manis > Manis javanica. The sequence continues at coordinate 118,658,208 of NC_133160.1, read as the reverse complement.
TGACATATAAAATTGTAAGATATATAAAGTGTACATCATGATAATTTGATGTACCTACACACTGTGAAGGGATTCCCCTCATGTAGCTAATTAAAACGTCTATCACCTCACATATTTACCTTTTTTTATATGTGTGAGAACATATAAGTTTTACCCCAAGTAAATTTTAATTGTGTAATACAGTGTTATCAACAATACTCACCAGGTTATACATTATATCCCCAGACCTTATTCACATTGCAGATGAAAATTTGTGATCTTTGATCAACCTTTTATTTCCTTTACCCTCCAGTCCCAAGCAACCACTTTTCTTCTCTCTTTTTCTGAGTCTGACTTTTTTTGTAAAGATTACACATATAAGTAATAGTAAGCAATATTTGTCTTTGGCAACTTAACTTAGCATAATGCTTTCAAGGTCCATCTGTGTTGTCACCAAAGCCATAATTTCTTTCTTTCTCATGGCTGAATAATATTCTTTTTTTTTTTTTTTTTTTTTTTTTTGTGTGTGTGTATGTGTGTGTGTGTGTGTGTGCTGGTGTGTGTGTATGTGTAGCACATTACATTTCCTTAATCCAATAATTCATTTACAGTCATTTGGGTTTATATTAGCCATATCTTATCTGTTTTGCTAATGTTTCAATAAACATGGGAATTCATATATCTCTTCTATATCCTGTTTTCATTTACTTTTGATACCCGGACATGGGTTGACTGGATAATATGTTAGTTTTTATTTTAAATTTTTAGGAAAGTACATACTGTTTTCCATAATACCTGCACCAATTTACATTTCCACCAATAGTGCACTGGAGTTTTCTTCTCTCCACATCCTCAGCAAAATTGTTATCTCGTTTCTTTTTGATGATAAGCATTCTAACAAGTGTGAAGTATTATCTCTCTGGTTTTGATTTTCATTTCCCTTATGATTAAGTATGTTAAGCCCTTTTCATGTACCTGTTATCCATTACATGTCTTCCTTGGAAAATGTCTATTCATTTCCTCCACCTAATTTTCAACTGTATTATTTGGTGTTATTTTTATGGGTTCTTCATATATTTTGACTATTAACCCTATATCAGATATATGATTTACAAATATTGTCTCCCTTCTGTAGGTTGTCTTTTAATTTTTTTCAAAATTTCCTTTTCTGTGCAGAAGGTTTTAGCTTGAGATAGTCCTACCTGTCCATGTAGCTTTCATTGCAAGAAAGGCTTTTTTCCTTTCTGATAATTCATTGTTAGTGTATAAATATTCAATGGAATTTTGTGTATCGATTTTGTATCCTGGAACTTCACTGAATTTGTTTTCATTAATTCTAACAGAGTTTGGTGAAGTCTTTAGGGTTTTATATATTTAATATCATGTTTGTAAATAGAGACCATTTTACTTGTTCCTTTCCAATTCGGATGCCTTTTATTTCTTTTTCTTACCTAATAGCTCTGGTTTGGGCTCTCAGTTCTATGTTGAATAAAACTGCAATAGTGGGCATCCTTATCTTGTTCCTGAACTTAGAAGAACAACTTTCAACTTCTTTTGTGGTGTTGGATGTGGGCTTTTCTTATATGGACTTTATTGTGATGAGGTAGGTTTCCTCTAAATCCAGGTTGTTTAGAGATTTCATCTTGAGTGGATGTTGGATTTTGTCCAATGCTTTTTCTGCCTCTAATGGAATGATGTGATTTTTATCCTTCATTCTATTAACATGGTGTATCACATTTATTGATATATGGGTCCTGAACCATCCTTGCATGCCTGGAATAAATAAATCCCACTCAGATAGAGTGAATAATCCTTTTACTTCCCCTTTTATTTTTTGTAAAAACTTTTTGAAAAGGATTGGTACTAATTGTTATTTAAGTATTTGTTTAATTCATCATGAAGCTATCTGGCTGTGGAATTTTCTCTGTTGCAAGATGTTTTGTTACTGACTCACTCACCTTACTATTAATACTCTGTTTAGATTTTCTATTTCTTTATGATTCAATCTTTGTCGGCTGTATATTTCTAAGAATTTATCCACTTTACTAGATTGTCAGATTTGTTGGTATATAATTGTTCTTAGCAGTCTCTTATGTCTCTAATTCTTTGTATTTGTGTCATATCAGTTGTGGTATCTTTTCTCTAATTTGAAATTTAATTAGAGTCCACTTTGTTTTCTAGTATGTCTAGCTAAAGGTTTGTCTATTTTGTTTATCTTTTCAAAATAAATGCACTTAGTTGCAGGAATATTTTCTATTGTGTTTTTAGTCTCTACTTCATTTGTGATACTTGTTATTTCTTTCCTTCTAACTTTGGGCTTAGTTTGTAGTTCTCTTTCTAGTTCCTTGAATGTAAATTTAGGTTATTTATTTGAGATCTTTTTTTTCTTATTCCTCTTAGAATTGTAAATATTCCTCCTTATATTTTTTTTTCTGCATCCCATAAAGTTTGTTATATTTGCATTATTATCTGACTCAAGATATTTTTTTTCTCTTTGATTTATTCTTTGACCAATTGGTTGTTCAGTAGCATTTGGTTGGTCTCCACATATTTGCAATTTCCCAGTTTTTTTATTGTAATTTATTTCTAATTTTACATTATTGTTCTCATAATAGATAATTGGTATGATTTCAATATTCTTAAATTTATTAAGACTTGTCTTGTCAACTAACTTATGCTCTATCCTTGAGAATGTTCCATGTGTGCTTGAGGAGGATGGGTATTCTGCTATGGTTAGATAGAATGGTCTGTAAATATCTGTCAAGTCCTTCTGCTCTAATGTAGCTAAAGACTAATGCTTCCATACTGATTTTATGTCTGGATGATCTAGCTTTTGTTGAAAGTGGAGTATTAAGTCTCCTACAATGATGGTATCGCTGTCTATCTCTCTGCAGGTCTGTTACTATTTGCTTTATATTTAGGTTCGCCTGTGTTAGGTGTCTAAATATTTACAAATGTAATACCTCTTGTTAGATTGACCCTCTTATCAGTATATATGAATTCCTTTGTCTTTTGTGACCATTCTCACACTGATATAAGTATTGTTAGTCCTAATTTCTTTTGGCTTCCATTTTAATGAAATACATTTTCCCTTTCCTTCACTTTCAGTCTGTGTGTGTCAGCACGGAAATGAGGCAGCACATAATTGGGACAATGATTTTTAGTCATTCAGTCACTCTGTGTATTTTGATTAGATAGTTTAGTCCATTTACATTTAAAGTAATTATTGATAGGTATGTACTTACTATTGTCATTTTGCTCAGTCTTTTCCTGCTATTTTATAATTTCTTTTTTCCATCTTCTCTTGCTCTCTTCCTTAGTGGTTTGATGATTTTTGTAGTGGAATACTTAAGTTCCTTTTTCTTTATCTTTTGTATATCTAGTATAGTTTCTTGCTCTATTGTTGTCATGAGGCCTACATAAAACATCTTTTATTTATAAAAATAGTCTATTTTAAGCCAATAATGACTAATTTCAAAGGCAAACTAAAACTCTACATTTTTACTCTACTCCACACACGTTTATGTTTTTGTTAAAATTTATGCTTTTACTCATATCCATTAAAAATTTATTGTAGTGATTTTATAATATTTTTATCTTTTAACCTTAATTGTAGAGTTATAAATGATTTATCCACTACCATTACATTTTTTTGAATTTAACTATATATTTACTTTACCAGTGAGGTTGACACTTTCATAATTTTCCTGTTATTAACTAATATCTTTTCATTTCAGCTTGAAGAACTACATTTAACATTTCTTGTGAGACTGCGTGGGTAAACTTCTTCAGCTTCTGCTTATCTGGAGTCCCTTTCTTTCACTTTCAATTATGAAAGACAACGTTTCTGGGCAGAGCATTCTTCATTGGCAAATTTTTTCTTCTAGTCTATCGAATCTATCATGCCAGTCTCATTTAGGCTGAAAAGTTTCTGCTGAAAAATCTTCTGATAGTTTTATGGTGGTTCCCTGTATATACCAAGTTGTTTTTCTCTTCCTATTTTCAAAATTTTCTCCTTATCTTTAACTTTTGACAGAAATTTCCTGCCTGACACCTCAACCATTATGATAGCTCCAATTTATCTCAGGTGTGATCTCCAACTAAAACATGCATGGCAGGTGCTAACGTGGTAGACAGGATGTTTATGACTGACAATAACTCTGGTATTAACATTGTGATCACAAAACTATATATATTGAAGAGATGCAGTGTGAAGCATTGTGTGTGTACATTCTTATGGGCCATCAATTTTACAACATGATTTCACCATAAAAGAAGTCATATTTAACAAAGGAAATACTGTCGCTCAAATACGTAGCTACATTCACACACACATACACACACACTTAATTGTATTATAAATAAGAAGTTTAGGCTATTTTGTGGAAATTGGAAAATTATACTGGACTCCTTACTATCAGTAATTCTCAACCTCTAGCTATTAAATGATTTAGAGGGAGTGTTTGTGAAATTCTTATGAAGTGTAGGTTTGAATTACATAACTGAAAGAAAACTGTATTAAGTCATCCCAATCAAATGCTTAGTGCTCATATGGAAATAAAATACTAATGGCCAAACTAAAGTAATTAACCAGAAAACCTGCCTGGAATAAACAAGATTCTGCTTTATGGCCTCCTTTCAACAATCTCTATTAGTAATTAGTAGTGATTAAATAAATAGTCTTGGTATAATACTGCCTAATAATATAATCTTCCCAGTACTGTGTGCTGCCTCTAATTGATTCTTACTTTTACATGCACATACACTCTTGTAAAAATACATATAATAATGGAAATCAACCTCATATTTCATGCATCTTTTCAAAGGAATTGAAGGGTTAGGTCCATTTTTAAAAAATACAGTACTGAAAATATAAGTGAGCTTCCTCAAAAAAATTAAAACTAGAATTGCATTCAGCCCAGGAATTCCATATCTTGGTATACACCTGAAATAATTAAAATCAGGATATCAATAAGATATTTACACACACATTTTATAGCAGCACTATTCACAGGAGCCAAAATGTAGAAGCAACCCAGGTGTCCATTGACAGATGGTTCAATAAGCAAAATGTGGTATTTACACACAATGGGATTTTGCTCAGCCATAAAGTAGAAGGAAATTCCATGGTTCCACATGGAAAAGCTTGAGAACATCATGTTGAGGGGAATGCGTCACTCACAGAAAGACAAATCTGCATGTGTCCACTTATAGGAGGTATCCACACTGCTCAAATTCATAAAAACAGAGACTGGAATGATGGTTGCCAGGGATGGTGAAGGGGAAAAGGGAGATTTTTATATAATGATATACAGTCCTAGTTTAGCAAGATGTAAAAGGTCTGCACATTGGTTCCCCAACAATGTCAATGCACACACTACTGAACAATATACTTAGGAATAGTTAGCAAGGTGAGTGTTATGCCCTTGCTTTTCTACCAGAATTTTTAAAAAGCAGGCACTACTCCAATAATTCCTGATTACACTGAGTTTCTCTCTTTAGTTGTTTCTCGCAGTCCTTCCAATAGTGTTCGCTATGCTGTTGCTCTTTTGTGATGGAACCAATGCTTTCTCCACAGGAAATGGAACAGTTTGTCCAGAGCTCTGGAGAGAACGGTATTGTGGTGTTTACTCTGGGGTCAATGGTCAGCAACATGTCAGAAGAGCGAGCCAATGTGATTGCGTCAGCCCTTGCCCAGATTCCACAAAAGGTTAGATAATGGGCCTTAATAGTGTGCAACTACCTAATGAGTCTGTTCAACTCTGTAAAGGGCCTCCTTACAGAAATTTCCTGCATGCCACCTCAACCTTATGATAGCTCCAGTTCATGTCAGGTATGAGGTCAAACTGAGATATTCATGGCAGGTGCCAAAGTAGTCCTGAGGGTGTTTTTGACAGTAACATTGGCATTAACATTATGATTCGCAAAAATACATATTTCAGAGTTGTGGTGTGAGGTTTTGCTCCTATAAAGGTATTGCAGGCAGGTACGGATACCACCGAATTCTATCCTATCTTTTGTCTCTTTTCCCTTCAGGATTCCTGAGGGTTGTGTACCCACTACAGAAATACCCAGAAAGATGTTAAATCTTAGCAGTGACATTAAGCACAAAATGATAAAGTCTGAAAGGCATCATGCAGTTTAGGTTTGCCAGGTCATCCCGGCCTCTCTTATTTTCCCTAAATTTTGAAATAGGCCTATTTAGTGTGCTTTTCAGGGTCCTATTCAGGAAAGGATGGCCAGGGCTCACCAAGCTGCATTAGGTAACCATCCAGCCATGATGATTTAGGAGAGGAAAACTGACATGCCCTGATGGACTCGGCCCTATACAGAGTGAAGGGAGAAGGTAAACGAGAAGGAGGGACGTAGGTCCACCCTCAAGGTGACCCCATGCTTAATGACGTGTGGCCCTGGAAAGGACTCTGCTTTTAACCTATCAGAATAACAACTCCTCCATTTGAGGAAGAAGAGAATATATGAAGGAGTCAACCAGAGGCAAGCTAAACATGGGAAAGTTTCAGATGTCCCCTCTCCATAAAACACAGTAGAATATTATTTTCTGATGTATAGGCTATACCTGCTCTACTGGGGTATTTGTGACCTATTTTTTATTATCCTAACTGAAACAGCTTTTCCTGATCACCTCTGCTAATTTTCTGCTGAGAATATGAAGTTACTTGAACATTCATATAGCAAATATGTATTACGACTGTAAATTATAAATCAGTTTATGAGGATCACTGGGGAACTCCACAAATAGAATCTATTTTGGTATAGGGCATGGAAATTACTTGGCTGTAGGTCCCAGATTACTCAGCATTGTCAGTGCTTTGTGGTACATGACTGAGGTGTGAGCACTCGGTTGAATGAACTTTGCCATCATCACAACTTTGGATTTTTTGCAACCGTTGTATTGTTCTATATGAAGTACTGACAGGCTCTATTAATCTCTCCATTTGAATAATTTCCACACCTAGAAATAGTAAGGATACTCTGGATTCATGTAAATAGCCACCTCTATAAATTTTTCTTGCAAATAGTGCCTAACAATTAACAATCAAGAAGAAGTTAGATGCACGCACTATGGAGAAATTATCTATGTTAACAAATTATTAATAAACAGAATTGTTTATTTCTCAGAAGAAGTAGATTCCATAAATTAGCCTTTTGTAAATTAAGAAATGTAAAACTAATAAAATAACTTATGGTATAAATGGATATAAGTAAACTCTTTTCTGTGTGTTACACTAAAAAATATTGTTACATTGAAAGATAAAAGCAATTAAAATAAAAAGATAAAATGCATGTATAGTGACTTAGTTCTTTTTTGCACTACAATTATAACAGCTACCTAAAAATGTCTTAAATACTTTGATTTCTCATTGATAATCTCAGTTGCCTGACCTCTGTGTGTGAAACATCATGACTGCATTCATAACCTGACTAAATACAAAATAAGAATACAAACTGTGGGTATTCCTATTATACCAGTATTTTATAGTTCTCATTTTTAACATCACTTGTCCTTATCACATATGTATCTATGAAAGGTATTTAACTAGGTTATCTCTTAATTTCCTTAGAATTTTCACATGCTATACCTTCTATGTTTGCCTCATAGAATATGGTTATTTTCTTTACTTGAACAGGTTCTGTGGAGGTTTGATGGCAAAACACCAGACACCTTAGGGCAGAATACTCAGCTGTATAAGTGGATCCCCCAGAATGACCTACTTGGTAAGAATTGAAAACAAACTCTGAAATGAGACCAACTCCACCCAGTGATAATAGTTCACCAGGGAACAAATTTACTGAGCATTAATTATTGAAAAACTCAAAACCAAAAATTAACTTCCATATATTTGTTTTGCAGTCCTACGGGGAAAAGGATAAGCTATAAAAGTTGTCATTTATTATACAGTCTCATTAATTATATTGTCTCCTTATGGCCAGAAACACAGTACTTTTACTTCAGGTGTAATTATTTCTCACAAAGAATTTATTTATTTACTTTATTTTGGTATCATTAATATACAATTACATGAGCAAGACTGTGGTTACAAGATTTCCCCCATTATCAAGTGCCCACCACATACCCCATTACAGTCACTATCCATCAGTGTAGTAAGATGCTATAGAGTCACTACTTGTCTTGTCTGTGCTATAGTGCCTTCCCCATGCCCACCCAAACATTATGTGAGCTAATCATCATGCGCCTTATTTCCCTTCTCCCTCCCTTCCCTCCCAACCCCCAGTGCCTTTCTCTTTGGCAACTGTTATTCCATTCTGGAGTTCTTTGAGTCTGCTGCTGTATTGTTCCTTCAGTTTTAGCTTTGTTCTTGTGCTCCACAGATGAATGAAATCATTTGGTACTTGTCTTTCTCCTCCTGGCTTATTTCACTGAGCATAATACCCTCTAGCTCTATTCATGCTGTTGCAAATGGTAGGATTTGTTTTCTTCTGATTGCTGAATAATACTCCATCATGTACATATATCACATCTTCTTTATCCATTCATCTACTGATTGGCACTTAGTTTGATTCTATTTCTTGGCTATTGTAAACAGTGCTCTGATAAACATACAGGTGCATATGTCTTTTGGAAACTGGGAAACTGCATTCTTAGGGTAAATTCCTAGGAGTGGAATTCCTGGGTCAAATGATATTTCTACTTTTAGTTTTTTGAGGAACCTCCATACTGCTTTCCACAATGGTTGAACTAGTTTACATTGCCACTAACAGTGTAGGAGGGTTCCCCTTTCTCCACATCCTCATCAGCATTTGTTGTTCCTATTCTTTTCGATGTGGTTTTAATTTGCATGTCCCTGATAATTAGTGATGTGGAGTATCTTTTCATGTGCCTGTTGGCCATCTGAAATTCTTTGGAGAACTGTCTGTTCAGCTCCTCTGCCCATTTTTTAATAGGCTTATTTGTTCTTTGGATGTTGAGGCATGTGCGTTCTTTATATATTTTGGATATTAACCTCTTGCTGGATATGTCATTTACAAATATATTGTCCCATACTGTAGTATGCCTTTTCGTTCTGCTGATAGTGTTCTTTGCTGTACAGAAGCATTTTAGCATTATGTAGTCCCATTTGTTCATTTTTATTTTGTTTCCTTGCCTGAGGAGATGCATTCAGGAAAAAGTTGCTCATGTTAATATTCAAGACATTTTTGCCTATATTTTTTTCTAAGAGTTTCATAGTTTCATGACTTACATTCAGGTCTTTGATCCATTTTGAGTTTACTTTTGTGTACAGGGTTAGACAATAATCCAGCTTCATTCTCTTGCATATAGTGTCTATATGCTGGTAGTTGGTCTATTCAGATTTTCTGTTTCTTCCTGGGTCAGCCTTGGAAGGTTGTATTTTTCTAGAAAGTTTTCCATTTCTTCTAGGTTATCCAGTTTTTTTAGCATATAATGTTCATAGTATTCTCTAATAATTCTTTGTATTTCTGTGGTGTCTGTAGTGATTTTTTCTTTCTCATTTCTGATTCTGTTTATGTGTGTGGACTCTGTTTGTTTCTTGATAAGTCTGGATAGGATCAGAGAACTTTTCAATAGTTCCTTGGGTCTTTGCCCTGACTCCTAGTTCTCACACATTATGGCTATCCTTTCCCCTTCTATGTGGAAATTTAGGGTCATGAAAAATAAAATCCTCCTTTACTACTCGTGATTTTCCATTTTCTATAGGAAAATATCTATAATCTTCATGAAGAGATAACACATTTCAGATTAAAGTGCAACTTTTCCTTCCTTTGATTCCAGAGCCATCACTCTCACTTTCCCAGCTGCTTTGATACCCTGTATGTCAGACTCAGTGGCTTCACTATTTCTTTAAGAGAATATTTTCAAATATGCCATCTTCTTTTTTCTCTGCACATTTCTTATATCTGAAATGTTCTGGAACACCCTGTCTCTTTCAGTGCCTTCTATTGTCCAAGTCTCGTTTTATTTATAAGATTCATAATTAATGATTTGCTGAAATTCACCTAATCCTAGGTCATCCAAAGACTAAAGCCTTCATAACTCATGGTGGAGCCAATGGCATCTATGAGGCAATCTACCACGGGATCCCAATGGTGGGCATTCCTTTGTTTGGAGATCAACCTGATAACATCGCTCACTTGGAGGTCAAAGGAGCAGCTGTCAGACTGGATTTGGAGACACTGTCTAGTACAGATTTGCTCCGTGCATTGAAGAGAGTCATTAATGACCCTTTGTGAGTATCGCAATTTTTTAAAATACATAGTATGTACAGATAGGTTCTTTTGTCAAGAGTGAGCATGAGTTTCATCCCATGTTTAAGAGGCTAATTTTAAAACTTTTAACATGATTTCACCCATCTTAAATCTGCTTTTATTTTCAACAAGACATTTATTTCAAAGTTGCATGTTAAGCCCATGACTTAATGAGTACCCAATGTATACAACAATTTTCTATATAAACAAATGCAGAAGGTTATACACGTAATTGTAAAAAGAAACATTTAAAAAAATATAGAATCCAGAATGAAAAAATGAAGAATTTAAAGTTATATAAAATGTTCCAATTCAATACCAAAACTTTATGAATTTTTAAATCTTTTTTGCTGAGTAACATTTATCATTATTTTAATGTATTTTATAATGATATGTAATTTACATACCATAAAATTTCATCTTTATCTATGACATATGTTGTGTGTTACAAAGTTATGAAACCATCATCATAATCTAAATTTGGGACATTTTTATCAGTCCAAAAAGATATCTCATGTTCCTTAGAAGTCACTCTCCATTCTTCCTGCCTTAGCCAACCATTATTATACTTTCTTACAGTTATAAATTACCGTATTCTGAACATTTCATACAAATGGAAACAAAAATATATGGTATTTTGCAACTGCTTCTTTTCACTTATGATGTTTTACAGTTTCATCCATGTGGTAGTTCTGTATTGCTGAATAATATTGTAGGGTATGAGTATGCTACATTTATTTATCCATTTATCAGTTCATGAACATTTTGAATGTTTCCCCATGTGGCTATTATGAACATTGGTATATGCATTTTTGTGTGAACATATGTTTTTCATTTCTTTCGGCTGGATATCTAGGAGTAGAATTGCTAGGTCATATTTGATAACTCTTTGAGGAACTGCCAAACTGATGTCAAAGTAAGTTGTGCCATTTCACATTCCCGTCAGCTTTGTATGAGAGATCCATACTTTATCAACACTTATCATCTATTTTTTTATTATTATTATTATTATTATTATTATTATTATTATTATTATTATTATAACCATTCTAGTGGGTTGAGTGGTCTCTCCTTGTGTTCTTGATTTGTATCTCTCTTATAGCATAGGCTATTGAACAACTTTTCATCTGCTTATTGGCCATTCATATATTCTCTTTAGAATAGTTTGATAAGTTTTGAATTTGGAGGTCTTATATTTGAATAAAATTAATTCCTTATGTACTATGATACAAGTATTTTATCAGATATATGATTTATTAATATTTTCCCTCATTCTGGATAGTTTGGTTTCTGAATTTCTTGATTGTGTCCTTTGAAGCATCAAAGTTTTAAAATATGATAAGATGGATATTAAACTCTTCCATATTATGGGGAAAATAAAGTGGCAGAATTTGTAGGGCCTAGCATGACAACCATCAATTCAGCATTTATTACTACTATCACTATTTATTGTATTAGAAGTTAACACTTAAGAAATACTGTATATTATCACGAAAATGATGGAATAATTGAAGATAAAAATACTTTTAAATAGGCAAAAAATAATAGAAAAGAAATACAAAGAAGGTGTACAAATAAAAAAGAAACAGAATAAACTGGTAAATGAAAATGTAAATATGTCAGTACATACATAGAATCTTAACAGGCTAAATCATTTAAAGAATTTAAAATTGTCAGATACAATTTTAAAAGGTATATATACTGTTTATAATATATGTTTAAATAGAAGTATAGGAGATTATAAGTACAAAGTTAGGAAAAGATCTATTTCAGCCAATAAACATAGAAAGATGTTCAACCTATAATAATATCAGACATAATAGTGCAGAAGCACTACTAAAAATAAAAATGAATCTTTCATGATAATAAATAGATAAATATTTCAAAGCAATATAATTTATAATTGGTAACATCTACTAATAAAACCCCAAATAAAGCAAAAGTTGACAAAGAAAAAACTAGTATATAAATGTATAATTATAATATTATCTAAACACCTTCCTTAAAAACATAGAAAAAATGACAAAATAATGGATAAGTACCTGAAAGTTTTGAGGAACAAAATTTAAAAATGTAAACCCTTTGAGATGTATATAGGCATAGAAATAGATAAAACAAAAGAGAATACACACTTTTCCAGATTGGAAGAGATACTGGAGTTGACCATATGCTGGCTCATACACCAAGACTCAGTAATTTGAAATATACAAATCAGAAAGAATATATAGTCCACCTTACTAGAATTCACTTTGAAATCATCAAAAAGAAAGATCACTGAGACGTCTCTAAATTTTGGAAATTAATATACTCTTACATCATTCAGGGTTAATAAATAAATCATAATCATAAATAAGCCTTTTTCTCAGCAACTCCACTTCTAGATACATACACAGAATGGTAAAAAAAAATGTAAATCAAAAAATGTATGTAATATTTTTATTAATAATTAGTATAGTAATAATAATTAATAAAAATGGCCAAAAAATTGTTGCCACAAATGTCTGTTGTTCATTAAGTCAAGAGACTATTGGTGGTACGGCCAGGCAAAGGAATACTATACAGCAATGGAATTAACCAACAGGTAACACACAAAAGACAAAAGGAAATAAGTACTACTATATGATTCCAAAATATAAATAAAAGAAACTAATTTAAGGTGCTAAAATTTAGGATACCCATTAATTCAGGTAAGATTGTAGTGATTGAAAGGATCAAGGAAAACAGGATGCTTCTGGGTAGCTTGTGATATCCTATTTCAATATCTGAATAATGGGAACATTAGTATATTCACTTCACAATAATTTTCTAATCAATTCTGAAATTTTGAGCAATTAGGCTTATGTACATTTTTCTTATGTATTTCATACTTACATGTTTATTATATAAAATAGAATGCATTTTAAAAACTCTAGGAATCAAGTAGAAAAAAATAGACCACACACGCACACAAATAGAAGAAAGCATAAGTTTGCCATTACAGAGTGGCACAGTAGGAAGGCCAAAATGCCCAGAGGAGAGTGTGCGTGGACCAAAGGATAGGAGAAGAGGTTGCCAGAGTCTGCCCATGCAAGGTCCTGTAGGCCAAGAACAGATTTGGAATTTATTCTAAGTGTGATGAAATGTCAGATGGAAACTTTAGCAAAGAGCATCATAATCTGATGTCTATTTCAAAGAGCCTACTGTTTATAGGACGGAAAATAAGGAGAAGGGGTAGAAGAGAAGAGTGGAAGCACAGGACTGGTGAAGAATCACTTCACCCATCAAGACACAATTCATGTTAAGTGCTTCATGAGGACCATAACAGTGCACTTTCACCGTCTCATTCACCATTACCTCTGCTAGAAAAGATTAAACGATCCCATCTTCACTTTGTCTTCACTTTTTAATTGTCAATCAGAAAATTCCAATTTGAAAGCCAAACCCAACTTAAAAATGTACTACTGTAATTTTAAAACACTTATTTTGAATCATTCATAAGATACTTTTCAAAAACCTTTCATGGGGATGATATGCTTAGGGAAATTAAGTTCCTTTCCATGTTGCTATCTTTGTATTTCCCCTGCAGATATAAAGAGAATGCTATGAGATTATCAAGAATTCATCATGACCAGCCAATGAAACCTCTCGACCGAGCGGTCTTCTGGATCGAGTTTGTCATGCGCCACAAAGGAGCCAAGCACCTGCGGCCAGCCTCCCATGACCTCACCTGGTTCCAGTACCACTCCCTGGATGTGATTGGGTTCCTGCTGGCCTGTGTGGCCACTGCTCTATTTGTCATCACAAAATGTTGTCTGTTTTGTTGCCGGAAGTTTGCTAAAATAGGAATGAAGGACAAAAAGGAGTAGTTGTTTCTGAGGCCAGAAGCTGGGATGACTCACAGATGGGCCTCCTCCAGTTTATTCCAGCAAGAAGCTGCAATGTAAGGTTCCCTTCCTCCTGCGATAAAATGACTTTTCACAATGTAGTTTATCAGATCAAATTTGTTTTCAAGGGATTTGTTACATTTTTAAGAGTTAGAAATATGTCATGCTAAAGAGAAAAAAAACGGCATACAATAAAACTATTTTTCTAATTTGAAAGGTACACCAACAAAAGTGACCTTAACTGGGTTTCCTGCCACGCATATGGACACAAAAGCCTTATTCACAACGAAAGCATTATTGTGAAAAAATTCAGAATATTTTAATTTCCTTTTGGTGCAGAACTTTATCTAATTAATCATTTTTATTGTGCATCTGTCCTAGGCAACACTACTTACCTAAAAACATGGCAAGCTATTTGCCTTCATCTAGTTTAAATCAATTCCCAGAGAAATATTTGTAGAATTAGAAGTATAACAACTGCAACCTTCTTCTGTGGCTCAAGGACAAAGGTGGTCCCCCACCCTGGGCAAGTTCTTTATGAACCTGCTGATAACGAAGAAATCCAGGGAAAGGGGAAAGGGTTTTTATTTGTCATGGCTCAGTCTCTCTCACAGAACTCCCCCAAATCCTCCATCTCTGGCCCCACTAGTAAGCTAGTTCCCCCATCCCATCCCTGTGACTGGGTTGTATGCTCCCCTTAGCCCTGCTTCTTCCTGGAGGAACTCCGTGGTGGGTGTCTGGTGACTGATAGGCATCTGACCAATTACACCCCAGGAAAAGAGGGGAGAAGAGAATGGCCATTTTCTCTCCACCCCTTGCTCCAGGCCAGCCAAGGGGGACCACAGTGGAGTGGTAAACATTACATTGATGTGCAAATAGGTCCTTATATGCATACTACTATCAAGGCCAGGTGGGAAATTCTGCTTGAAAACTTCCATTTACCCCATAGCTTCCTATTATACAATTAAGCTATGTGAAAGTCTTTGATTTCATGACCTAATTTTATTTTCCTCATGATCTTTAATAATATTCACTTGGTTGCTTTCACTCTCACATTCAGCCTTAGATAATGGATGAAAGGTTTCAAACGTAGATTATTAAACCTGCACCTTAAAGGGACTTCATGAATTTTCATTATTTTCAAATGTTCATGAACAGAAATATGCCCGCTTCTTTTATAACATCATGTAGTACTGTTTATCTGCTTACAGATATGGTGTAAAATTCAATGTGTTTGTTGAAATTTGAAATAATGCCTATGGTTCTATTTCACCATACTCAGGGGAGCCTGTCTCATGCTTTTGTCTCTTTTCTCAGGAGTCCAAGATCCCATTCCTCCCACAGCTCTTATGTGTAAACATTAAGTCCTTTGTCATGACAGAAAATAATAATTATTTTATTTAAACCTAGGCACATTATAACTGACATAATCAATAACAATAAGAAGAATATGAAAATGTTGTTAATTTTATGGAATATTGTCAAATCAAAGGAATCCAAAGACCCTCCTAAAAACTACAAATGAGGGACTCACTTTACGATCAAAGTGTTCCAGGTCAGGAGAAGCATACCTCCCTGCTGGTCATACACAATCCAAGTCTTACAACAAACATTCCCTATGCTAAGGCATGAATTTATTTTTTTTTTAATTTAAAACTTGGATTCTTGGGGAATCTTAGGAGAAATTTACCACAGGATTTTCTGTACAAATTCTCAATAATTGACATTTTTTAAACATTCCATAACTTATACAGCACCATAATTGATATTGTTTAATCATGTATATACACTCAAATTATTTTCCTCAAATCTGCATTGCAGCACACATAACACGAGAGGGATTATTATTCATTGCGTAGTGAAAACTGTAAGGTTGAAGGCACTGGGGGGAGGGGTGAGCACGTCAGACACTGATGACGTGCCAAAGTCCCCAGCTGCTGCCCCTCCCAACCTGAAAAACGTGCCTTGGGCTAGCCTATCCTAGTGCCGCTGTAAATCTAAGCTCTTCCTCCCCCTATCTTCTTTAAAAACTCGCTGCCTATCTATTTACGAGCACGTTTCCCAGCCTCCATTTCTGTAGACTGAGAAACCTTGCCTGGGAATTGCGTGCAAATAAACTACCTGGCCCTTTGTTACCTCTCTTCACCTGCTTATTTTGGCTAGAATTTATCTTACAAAAACTACTTCAAATTTCTTATAAAAAGTCAAGCAACC
The DNA here is from genome assembly GCF_040802235.1 of Manis javanica. Lineage (NCBI taxonomy): Eukaryota > Metazoa > Chordata > Mammalia > Pholidota > Manidae > Manis > Manis javanica. The sequence continues at coordinate 118,641,907 of NC_133160.1, read as the reverse complement.
CAATATGAAAATAGGTGAAGGACATGAACAGGATATTCACATAAGCAAAATGGCTAATATCATATATAAATTATGACAAATGTCATTGGTGCTTTGGGAAATGGAATGTGAGTCAATAAATAATTTTTCTACAGATGATTTGCCATGCAAATATCTGGTACAAACTCTTTTTGAGGAAGTATAATGTGGAAAAGCCCTTTTAAATGAAATTTAAACATATCATTTGACATTGCAATTCTACATCCAGAAATCTGTCACATAGAAATACTTGCACGTGTTCATGGTTATATTTAGAATGTTCCCACTAGCATTACATGGCTTTCAGGGAACACACTTATGTCAAACATATGTATAAATAATATATCCATTAGGAAAAAAAGATTACAAGCAAACTGTTGCACACTCTCCATGTCACATTATAATAAACAAGTTCCAGAAATTACAGTCCTGGTGCTCTTTTTTTTGGAAATAGAAATAAATATGTATATGTGAATTTATATGACCATAGAAGAAAAGATCTGGAAGCATACATGGAATTTCCAATGATGATATTTTAACATGTTATTCCGTATACTTCATTATTTGAACTTTTGCAATAGGTTTTTGTTTATTAATAATGTGGTTTATAAAAAAATAACTAGTGAAATATACATGAATTCAAGATATCAAGTTCTAAGATTTTGATATCATGTTATCAACATTAGTTTCATTTCGAACACAAACTGACGATAAATCTGGTATTCTACAAACTGAGGCGTTTTTTGAGGATACCTATTTCATATTCAAAATAATGTAAATAAATATATTACATGTGTTTATTATGTCAGTAGCTTAAAAAAACCTTCCCTTATGCAAAATTAATGATTTTACTTTGGTTTTAATGTCAATATTTAATGAATTTTACAATAGCTGTGGGACTTCTCGTGGTTTCCTTCTAAAGCTTGTATATGTGATAGCTTTGTGTGATGGCTAAAATACTTTCACACCCTCCCATCTAATAATTCCCCCTTCTTGAACTTTAGTAAAACTTGTTGCAGTCTCACAAAAAGAATGTGGTATAAGTGCTGCAGCTTAACTTCCAAGGCTCAGTTCCAGGATGAAGCACCTTTTTCTCTCTGTCTCTGTGGGTGTCTCAGGGAGAGGTCTCTCTGCTCACCATGGAGCCCTGTACCATACCCAAAGTGTCCAGAGTAAACAGACCATTGGAGGAGAGATACACAGATATGCCTAAGAGTGCCAGTTGTTCCAGCCTCTAGAAGTTTGGGTTTTCTCCTGCAAATCACCAAATACATCCTTCCGATGAATTCCTGATCTGTCCCAACCACGATATGGCTGTAACCACCTGGGAAAAGAAGTCTAAGAAGCACGTCATTGCACCCAGCCAACACCCAGAACCATGAGAGAAAAAAATCAAATGAGTATTGTTGCTCTGAGCCCCTACATTCAAGGGCCACTTTATACAGTAATAAAGAGGAATAAAATACTTCTACATACTTTTAATTACATCTTTGTAATAGTATTTCAATTAAGATATGGGTACAAAAACGGGAATGTAAATGTTGCATTTTGTAAGTAATTGTAACCCAGAAAAGGGAGTCACCATAGCATGGTGGTTAAGAGCTTGAAGTCTGGACCCAGAAAGCCTGGATGCAAGTCCCTGAACCCCCCTACAGACTTATGGGCATTAGGCTAGTCAGCTCAGTGCCCTAGGCCCCAGCTTACCCACCAGTGAAATGCACATAAACTAACAGTACTGTGCACCTTATGAGGTTGCTGAAAAGATGAGTGTGTTAACATTGTAAAGCATGAAAAACAGCTGCTATAATACTAATATGTAATTTGCACTATTATCATTTAAATGAATAAAAAAGTTTCCACAATGATTTTAGTCTTCATATAAGTTAATATATTTTAAATGTGATATATTTTGAATGAAAATGATAATAACATAATTTCCTCTTAAATATGCAGAATTTAAATATGTAGGAAATAAACCTATGGTACAAAGGGCTAACAAACTATGGCCACATCTGGAGAGCCATTTGTGTTTTTACCATTAAGTTAAAAGTCATATAGCATCACATCCACCTCTTGAACCATTATAAAGTGTACAATTCAGTGGTATTTCATACATTCACAACGATGTGCAACTGTGACACCTATCTAGACCCAGAGCATTTTCATCACCCAGAAAACAAACTATATACCTAATAAATGGTTATTGCCCCTTCGCCCATCCCCTTGGCCCTAGCAAATTGACTTTTTACATCATTCTACAGACAATTAGGTAAAAATAATAATAAAGAAGACATAAAAGACTATAACTACAACCTGGGGTACTTCCCATACATTTCACATATCTTCTTGGTTCTTAAATTGAAATATCTGATGTATAAAGTACAGGTAACTCCAGCATTGCCCTTTAACTGAATATGTGCAGGAACACTCAGCAGAATGTAGAAAGAACTTCAAACACCTGAACACCCACTTCCCTAATGACAGCATTATACACTCCATGGATCAGCTCCCGTGTGAAGCAAGCATAAGTAATGAAAATTATTTATAAGGCATCCATTTAAATTGTCTAGGAAATGTCCTGAAGACACATGGCAAATAAAGACACACTTATGCAAGCAAGTATAGTTAAATCAGTGACAGCCTGTGGCTTTGAAGCCAAGAACTGCTCTGTCTTCCACCCTTCTTACCCAAAGTGAGGGACTCCACTGCAAGTAGGGCCTGAAAGAACACAGAGATTCCACTCCCCACAGCTCCCACTTGACTGTTATGGAGTCTTCTTAAAAGGGTCAGAACACTCGAAATTCTCACACACACACACACCTGGTCCCAGCTATGTTTTACCAAATCTAAATTCTAGACAAGTGTGGCCAAGAAGGTTCTCTCTCCTTCTGCCCAGCCCCACTCATAGGGCAGAGTTTTAATAAGGTGCAGCACACTGAGAATACTGAATCCCGAAGGGTAAGTGCCCAGCTCATTCATAAGATGGGCTGCTGGGATGGAGGCAGCAAACTAAAAATGGCTGCTACTGCCTTACTGCTAAAGCAGGGGTGTCACTCAGAGGGAACTGTAGCACTGTCACTACCCCCAGGCCTGAGAGAAAATGTCCAGAGATAGGGGGACTCAGGACATAGAACTGAGAGCTCCAAAGCTATCCCCAAAGGAACTTACTTCACCACAAAAGACTGAGGGAAATTCAAACCTTGTATGTGATATCTAGACTAATAAAATTCATAGAAACAGAAAATAGAAAGATGATTGCCAAAGGCTGGAGAATAGGCAGATAGTTTTTTAACTTCCACTTTTACGATATGTAAAAGTTCTTGAGATTTGTTTTTCCATGTGAATATACTGAACTCTATAATTTATAAAGGAAAAATTAAGATGGAAAATTTTATGTTATGTTATTTTACATTTTTTTAAAGGCAGTATTCTAATGATTCCTAATTACACTGGATTTCTCTTTTTAACTGTTTGCAGCTATGTGTTCAATAATGTTTGCTATGCTGTTGCTATTTTGTGATGGAACCAATGTTTTCTCTGCAGGAAATGGAATAACTTGTCCAGAGCTCTGGAGATAATGGTACCATGGTGTTAACTGTGGGATCCATGGTCAGTAACATGTCAGAAGAGCAAGCCAATGTGATTGCACCAACCCTTGCCCAGAATCTACAGAAGCTTAGATAAAGGACCTTAATTGTATGCAACTGTCTCATGAGTCTGCTCAACTCTCTAAAGGGCCTGCTTACAGAAATTTCTGGCATGCCACCAAACCATTATAATAGCTCCAATTTATCTCAGGTATGAGTTCAAACTGATATATTCATGGCAGGTGCTAAAGTAGTGCTGAGGATGTTCTTGACAATAACTTTGGCATTAACATTGTGATTTCCAAAAATATACATTTCAGAGTTGTGGTGTGAAGTTCTGCTACTATAATGGTATTGTAGGCAGGATTCTGGAGGGTTGTGTCCACTCTACCAATGTTCTCTGAAAGGTGGTAAACTGTAACAGTAATTGTACTAGCAATATAATATGAAGGAAAATCGAAGAAAGTCTGAATGCATCATGCAGTTTGCAATTGCTGTACAATCCCAGCCTCTCTTATTTCCCCTAAATTTTAGGATAGGCCTAATCAGTGTGTTTTTCAGGGTGCTACTCAGAGAAAGGATGGCCAGAGCTCACCAAGCTGCCTCCAGGTACCCAAGCCAGCCGTGGTGATTTAGAGGAGGAAATATCAGCCTGGCCTGGTGACTGGGCCCTGCCAGCATAATTCAAGCAGGTAAATAAGAGAGGGTGAACCCTGTGCATGACAGAATCTGGCCACAAAAGGACTCTGCTTCTAACCTGTCAGATTAACCTCTCCTCCTGAGTGAGGAGGGAGAAGGGAATGTAAGGAGTCAAGCGGGAGGAGGCCTGGCATGGAAGAGTTTCAGATGCTTCCTTCCCCATAAAATGTAGTAGTGATATTTTTCTAATATATAAAACACACCTGAAGTTTTCGAGTATTTCTGAATTACTTTTTAATTCCTATCCATTAGTCTTCTAATCAGCTATGCTAATTTTTTGCAGAGAACCTAAAGTTATGTAACAAAGAAAAGTTAATTGAAATAAATCATAATCTGGCTTATGAGGATTGCTTGGAAATTCCAAAGCCGGTAATCTTTTTGATACTAGGTGTATAAGCCATATTAATCAATCCTTCAATGACCTGTGCTTCAATCTTCAGTGCTAAAGATCCACTGAATAAATTTTAGAATCATAATTTTGGAATTTTTTTCAAAAGCCATATTATTATTTACAAATTACCAAAATATTTTTCTTTTCTAAAGTCAAAGAACCAAAATCAGTCAAAGGGAGAAATAAAGTGAAAGAAAACCATTTATTCTTTACAGTCACCCACTTTTGCTTTCCCATGTCTCTTATGACCGACTGCATAAAGGGTCCCACCCAACCTCTCTGATGCAGATATGCCCTCACTTTTTCTTGTAACTCCCTACTGAAATGAAGATGGAATATTTATTTCCACCCCTTGGAAACACCTATGGAGATCCACTAAGGCCAAGCAAGAAATTCTGGGAATATTGCATTTTAACCACAACCCACCCCTCCAGAAATCTTGCCTCACAATTGACTCACTCCCCAGTTTCCACAATGGCCCCTGTGCAAGAAAATTGGAGCAGTGTAACCAGACTATTAACATACAAAGATAACAGCAATCAAGTCATGATAATCCTCAAGCCAGATTATTCAGTTTGGTTAAAAGTCCTATACAGATTAAGTGCATATCTTGTGCATTCCACAGGTACCAGTAGCTGAATGGGTAGAGAGTTCAGAGCAATCATCACGTGGCAGCTAAAGCGAGGAGATGGGTCCAGGCTACTGGGACTGCAGAAGAAAATAACCTTAAGATTAATAAGATACATGTTTTAAGACACCCCCATAGGCAATACTTGTCCATCAGGTAGGATGCATGAAAGAAAGTGGTTTTGTGATAGAACAGTGGCAGGAATGGGATCTCTTACTGGTCCAGTGTAATAGACTTTCACCCTGCTCTCTGTGGGAGTTACAGATGGGTCAGTGTATAGGGCTATGGGAGGTATATGCATTAGCCATAAAGATAAAACAAAACTTCCCCATAAATGCTCTTACTTCCTGGACATTTTGTTTACACTACCATGATCTTTAGGGGCCACTCTGTGTTACTCCAGAAACACACAGGAGGAAAGCTTCCAGACCTCTTCTCCAAGGTGCCAGAAGGGTCAGCTAGCACTGGTCTATGTGTCCAAATGTTCAGGGCCATGTCCACTAAATAGAGTGTCTAGGGTTTAACACAGTTGGGGCTGGCAGGAGGATGTTGCTCTCCTAGCCACACCCTGGCTTCAGTAACACCTCTTTGGTTTGCGATTGCCATTGTATGGGTGAGGCAGCAATGTGTGTTAGCATGTCCACAGGGCTCAAGACTTCTTTTAGGGGCTTCTCATTTAAATGCCATAGCACTGTCCATAAGTGAATTGACCAGTCCCATAGACTTGGTGTCTGATTTCAGGCCAGATTTTGACAAACCATTGTACCATTCTGTCATGCCTGCCCTGGTATGGTCATATGGTACATGAAACTTCTAATTTATTCCTAAATGCTGCACCCATTCTTGTAATGCTTGTCCAGTAAAATGGGTTCCTTGATTGCTCTCAGTCACCTCCAGCCAGGATAAGCTGCAAAGAGATTCTCTAGGCTCCTGGTGGTCATTTGCTGACCAACACAATATGCAGAAATGGCAACCAACAGTCCAGTAGATGAATGCCCACAAGTCACTGCATCCCAATATCCTTCTTATATAGGCAGAGGCTCAATATAGTCTATCTGCCACATGACAAGGGGCATCGGGAAAGGTCACCAGCAAGCCCCACTAATTGTCTACCACCCACATTGTCTTTTGACCCACGTTCAACAAATGCTTATGCAGCCATTGGGCTATATCAGAGACAAGCTTTCCTTCTAGCCAGTGCACCTGGGTCAGTGTGTCTGCTTCATCATTCCCTGGGGATGCCAAAGGCAAATGGCCAGTCACATGATATATGGTAACAGTCTTAGTCTGACCAGAAGCCCATAGGTCTTGCCACAACTCTTTCCCCTAAGGGGCTGATGACCAACCATCCAGTTGCCATGGTACCATGTCTGTAACCACAGGTTTAAGCCCTGATAGATGTCAGTGCAGACAACTGTAGGGGAGGGTTCCTGGGTGATAACGAGCCATACTGCCCACAGCTCAGCCCATTGAGTGCTAAACTAGGAGTAGCCTCATTTATGGGTGGCGCTTTGTGTGGGGCAAGGATAGTTACTAGGGACCCAAAGAAAGATGGGAGAGGTGTAGGGAGCAGCAGATTTCTCATTCCTGTAGTGAACAACTCTTCATCAGGGCCCTGGGTGTCCACATTATAAATAGTATTTTTCATGCCCAGCTCTTATAACACCTGCTACGTTTTCCAGCCAATAGGTAAGTATGGCAAATCACCCCCATTAGGCCATTCTGCACTGATGGCTGTTGTCAATCAATCCAGTAGTGCCTGATTCCCTGAGGTGTGCTGGGCACTTTGCCACCACTACCAGAAGGAAGGGTAAGTTGTCAAGGAAGCTGGTCTAACCATTTCAGAACCTGACATAACAATTTTTCCATCCCCATATCCCAGAGATGCAAAATCCATGTAGACAGAGGTTCCAACAGCTTCTGACAATACCGGATGCTCATGTCCACAAGCTCATCCTGTGTATAGGGGCTGAGCATGAAGTACTCCCTTGGAGGACGCTGCTGTTCCCCCCGAGGAGCCTGCAGTTGTTGTGTTTTATTTTTTTAATTACAATCAGGTGGGCTTTTAATTTGGGTGAGTCTGGTGCCTTGGGTCTTGGCCTCAGCAGCAGCTCTGCCCTCAGCCACACCCCCTCATCCTCTTCTGACATCTCCTCTACTATCTCTGGGCCTGAAGGCACCACACTTCCTACCCCTCCCACGGCCTCCTGCAATGCAACGCGGATTGACCTCCCTTGCTGCTAACTTGTCTTCCAGGAGCGCGACCTGTCTTCTCAATAAGTGACTCTCTTTTTTAAAGGTATACCACAAGTCAGTGCTTAGCTCCTCCAAGAGATGCCAAAGTGTATCTCTCTCCTTGATAACCCCTTCCGATTTCTTAAGAAACTAACATCCCACAATCCTGGCTGCTACATGGCCACTCAGGGCCTGTAAGCAGTCTTGTATCTCATGGAGAGCTAATTCCACAGCTTCCAGTGTTTTCACCCTTCCCCAATTTGGTGAAGGCCCCACCCCTCTGGGAGGTGCTTTACCCTAGACCAATTCCCCATTAGGAGCTTCCCAGTTGGATACCCCACAGATAGGGGGCTCCTGGGTGAAGAAGCATCCTCCACCACTGCAGCTACTGGGCCCTCCCCACCATCCACAGTGTGTTTCTGGGTATTTTCCTACCATCACTACGGGCATGCCACTCAAGGGTCACACAAATGAAGACAGTTTTTGGGTTCAGAGTTCCTGCCAATTACCACCAGATGTAACTCCAGTGGAAAATATTTTCCCAACTTGGGGCAAAATACCTTTGAAACTGAAATCAGTCAGAGGGAAAAATAAAGTGAGGGAAACTCATTTATTGCTTACAAGCAGTCATCCACAGTCGGTTGTTCGCCCATGTCTCTCATGACCCAGCTGCCAAAAAGGTACACCAACCAAACTCTGTGGTTCAGATATGCCCTGTCCACTCTTGTAATCACTTATTGATATGGAAATAAACTACTTCTTTCTACCCCTTGGAAATACCTATTGATATGGAGATGTACTAAGGCCAGGTGAGAGATACTGGAAACATTACAATTTTACCCACACATGGTAACAAGAATAATTAAAATGACTACTGAACAATCGAAGCTAATGTCTCTGGAGTTATAGAGATTCAGATAATGGAAAAAGTAGCACGGGGTATGATTTTCTAAAGGAAACAAAAGATTAATTTACAAACATTTGACAAGTGAGCTTGAGTTTAGGCAAAGCTTTATACAAGAAAATTTTAAATGTAAGATGTAAGAGAAGGAGAGGAGTCAAAAGTATATCAAGATTTTTGTTCCTGAGTAACTGAAAGAATGGCATTGATTGAGATGGAGCAGACAGTGGCTATAACACATTTGGAGACAAGACATGTGTTTGACATGGTTATTACATGTCTGAAGGAAGAACCAATAGACAATTAGACATCTGAGTGTCAATTTTTTTTTAGAAACTTCATTTACGTTTCCAACCAAGTGGCTCCTTTTCGCTCCTGCGTTATTTTTGTTTATTAATTTTTTATTTTGGTATCATTAATATACACTTACATGAGCAGCATTGTGGTTACTAGATTGTCCCCATTATCAAGTACCCACCACATACCCCATTACAGCCACTGTCCTGCGTTATTATTATTTTTATTTTTCTAAGCCATGGTTATCTTTTTTTTTGTTATCATTAATCTACAATTGCATTAGGAACATTATGTTTACTAGGCTCCCCCCTTCACCAAGTCCCACCAACAAATCCCACTACAATCACTGTCCATCGTGAGGTGCTGTAGAATCACTACTTGTCTTCTCTGTGTTGCACAGCCCTCCCCTTTCTCTCATCCCCCACATTGTACATGCTAATCATAATACCCCCTTTCTTCTTTCTCGCCCTTATCCCTCCCTACCTTCCAATTCTCCCCAGTCCCTTTCCCTTTGGTAACTGTTAATTCATTCTTGGGTTCTGTGATTCTGCGGCTGTTTTGTTCTTTCAGTTTTTCTTTGTTCTTATAATCCACATATGAGTGAAATTATTTGGTATTTGTCTTTCTCCACTTGGCTGCTTCATCCTTAGGGTAAATTCCTAGAAGTGGAGTTCCTGGGTCAAGTGGAATTTCTCTTTTGAGCATTTTGAGGAACCTCCATACTGCTTTCCCCAATGGTTTAACTAATTTGCATTCCCACCAGCAGTGTAGGAGAGTTCCCCTTTCTCCACAACCTCACCAACATTTGTTGTTGTTTGTCTTTTGGATGGTGGTGATCCTTACTGGTGTGAGGTGATAACTCATTGTGGTTTTAATTTGCATTTCTCTGATGACAAGCAATGTGGAGCATCTTTTCATATGTCAGGTGGCCATCTGGATTTTTTCTTTGGAGAACTGTCTGTTCAGCTCCTCTGTCCATTTTGTAATTGGATTACTTGTGTTTTGTTTGTTGAGGTGCATGAGCTCTTTATATATTTTGGATGTCAACACTTTATCGGATCTGATATTTATGAATATGTTCTCCTATACTGTAGGGTAACTTTTTGTTCTATTGATGGTGTCCTTTGCTGTAAAGAAGCTTTTCAGCTTGATATGGTCCCACTTGTTCATTTCTGCTTTTGTTTTCCTTGCCCAAGGAGAAATGTTCATGAAGAGGTTGCTCATGTTTATGTCCAAGAGATTTTTGCCTATGTTTTATTCTAAGAGTTTTATGGTTTCATGACTTACATTCAGATCTCTGATCCATTTTGAATTTACATTTCTGTATGGGGTTGGACAGTGATCCAGTTTGATTCTCTTACATGTAGCTGTCCAGTTTTGCCAACACCAGCTGTTGAAGAGGCTGTCATTTCCCCATTGTATGACCATGGCTCCTTTATCATGTATTAGTTGACCATATATGTTTGCGTTAATGTGTGGAGTCTCTAATCTGTTCCACAGGTCTTTGGCTTTGTTCTTGTGCCATTACCAAATGTTCTTGATTACTATGGCTTTGTAGTAGAGCTTGAAGTTGGGGAGTGAGATCCCCCCACTTTATTCTTCCTTCTCAGGATTGCTTTGGCTATTCGGAGTCTTTGGTGTTTCCATATGAATTTTTGAACTATTTTTTCCAGTTGGTTGAAGAATGCTGTTGGTAATTTGATAGGGATTGCATCAAATCTGTATATTGCTTTGGGCAGGATGGCCATTTTGACAATATTAATTCTTCCTAGCCAAGAGCATGGGATGAGTTTTCATTTGTTAGTGTCCTCTTTAATTTCTCGTAAGAGTGTCTTTATTTTTCAGGGTATAGGTCTTTCACTTCTTTGGTTAGGTTTATTCCTAGGTATTTAATTCTATTTGATGCAATTGTGAATGGAATTGTTTTCCTAACTTCTCTTTCTGTTGGTTCATTGTTAGTGTATAGGAAAGCTACAGATTTCTGTGTCTTAATTTTGTATCCTGCAACTTTGCTGTATTCGATATCAGTTCTAGTAGTTTTGGTGTGGAGTCTTTAGGGTTTTTTATGTACAATATCATGTCATCTGCAAATAGTGACAGTTTAACTTCTTCTTTACCAATCTGGATTCCTTGTATTTCTTTGTTTTGTCTGATTGCCGTGGCTAGGACCTCCAGTACTATGTTAAATAACAGTGGGAAGAGTGGGCATCCCTGTCTAGTTCCCGATCTCAGAGGAAAAGCTTTCAGCTTCCGCTGTTCAGTATAATGTTGGCTGTGGGTTTATCATATATGGCCTTTATTATGTTGAGGTACTTGCCATCTATACTCATTTTGCTGAGAATTTTTATCATGAATGAATGTTGAATTTTGTCGAACGCTTTTTCAGCATCTGTGGAGATGATCATGTGACTTTTGTGCCTCTTTTTGTTTATGTGGTGGATGATGTTGATGGATTTTCGAATGTTGTTCCATCCTTGCATTCATGGGATGAATACCACTTGGTCATGGTGTATGATCCTTTTGATATATTTTTGAATTCGGTTTGCTAATATTTTATTGAGTATTTTTGCATCTACGTTCATCAGGGACATTGGTTTGTAATTTTCTTTTTTGGTGGTGTCTTTGCCTGGTTTTGGTATTAGGGTGATGTTGGCTTCATAGAATGAGTTTGGGAGTATTCCCTCCTCTTGTATTTTTTTTTAAACTTTAAGGAGAATGGTATTATGTCTTCTCTGTATGTCTAATAAAATTTCGAGTTAAATCCATTTGGCCCAGGAGTTTTGTTCTTGGGTAGTTTTTTGATTACTGATTCAATTTCTTTGCTTGTAATTGGCTTGTTTAACTTTTGTGTTTCTTCCTTGGTCAGTCTTGGAAGGTTGTATTTTTCTAGGAAGTTGTCCATTTCTTTTAGGTTTTCCAGCTTGTTGGCATATAGGTTTTCATAGTAGTCTTTAATAATTCTTTGTGTTTCTGTGGAGTCTGTCATGATTTTTCCATTCTCATTTCTGATTCTGTTGGTTTGTGTTGATTCTCTTTTTCTCTTAATAAGTTTGGATAGAGGTTTATCTATTTTGTTTATTTTCTCAAAGAACCAGCTCTTGGTTTCATTGATTTTTGCTATTGTTTTATTCTTCCCAATTTTGATTATTTCTTCTCTGATCTTTATTATGTCCCTCCTTCTGCTTGTGATGTTAGACTATTCTTTTGGGATTGTTCTTCCTTCTTCAAGTGTGCCTGGATTGCTATATACTTTCCTCTTAAGACTGCTTTCGCTCCATCCCACAGAAGTTGGGCCTTTGTGTTGTTGTTGTCATTTGTTTCTATATATGCCTTGATCTCTATTTTAATTTTTTTGTTCATCCAATGATTATTTAGGAGCATGTTGTTAAGCCTCCATGTGTTTGTGAGCCTTTTTGTTCTCTTTGTAGAATTTATTTCTAGTTTTATACCTTTGTGGTCTGAAAAGTTGTTTGGTAGAATTTCAGTATTTTGGAATTTACTGAGGCTCTTTACATGGCCTGGTGTGTGGTCTATTCAGAATGTTCCATGTGCATTTGAGAAGAAGTGTATCCTGTTGCTTTTGGATGTAGAGTTCCATAGATGTCTATTAGGTCCATCTATTCTAGTGTGTTGTTCAGTGATTCTGTATCCTTACTTATTTTCTGTCTGCTGGCTCCATCCTTTGGAGAGAGTGGCATGTTGAAGTCTTCTAAAATGAATGCATTGCATTCTATTTCCTCCTGTAGTTCTCTTAGTATTTGTTTCACATATGCTGGTCCTCCTGTTTTGGGTGCATATATATTTATAATGGTTATATCCTCCTGTGGGACTGAGCCCTTTGTCATTATGTAGTGTCCTTCTTTATCTCTTACTACTTTCTTTTTTTTGAAGTCTATTTTGTCTGTTATTAGTACTGCAACCCCAGCTTTCTTCTCACTGCTGTTTGCCTGAAATATGTTTTTACCTCCCTTGTCTTTTAGTCTGTGCTTGTCTTTGTGTTTTTGGTGAGTTTCTTGTAAGCAGCGTATAGATGGCTCTTGCTTTTTCATGCATTCTATTTTTCTGTGTCTTTTGATTGGTTCATTCAGTCCATTTACATTTAGGGTAATTACTGAAAGATATGTACTTATTGCCATTGCAGGCTTTAAATTCAGGGTTACCAAAGGTTCAAGGTTAGCTTCTTTAGTATCTTACTGTCTAACTTAACTCACTTATTGAGCTTTTATAAACACTGTCTGGTGATTCTTTCTTTCTCTCCCTACTTATTCCTCCTCCTCCAATCTTTATATGTTGGTTGTTTTATTCTGTGTTCTTTCATGTTTCCTGTAACTGCTCTTGTGGGTAGTTGATTTTGTTTTTTGCCTTTAGTTAGTATTTGTTTGGTCTGCTTTCTTTGCTATGATTTTATTTTCTCTGGTGACATCTATTTAGTCTTAGGAGTGCTCCCATTTAGAACAGTCACTCTAAAATATCCTGTAGAGTTCGTTTGTGGAAGGCAAATTCCCTCAACTTTTGCTTGTCTGGGAATTGTTTAATCCCTCCTTCAAATATTTAAATGATAATTATGCTCAATTCAGTATTCTTGGTTCAAGGTCCTTCTGTTTCATTGCATTAAATATATCATGCAATTGTCTTCTGGGCTGTAAGGTTTTTGTTGAGAAGTCTGATGATAGATGGGTTTTCCTTTGTAGGTGACCTTTTTCCTCTCTCTAGCTGCCTTTAAATCTCTGTCCTTCTCCTTGATCTTTGCCATTTTAATTATCATGTGTCTTGGTGTTGTCCTGTTTGGGTCTCTTCTCTTGGGAGTTCTGTGTATTTCTGTTGTCTGAGCAACTATTTCCTCCCCCAGTTTGGGGACGTTCTCAGCAATTATTTCTTCAAATACACTTTCTATCCTTTTTTCTCTCTCTTTTTCTTCCTGTACCCCTATAATGTGGATATTGTTCCTTTTGGATTGGTCACACATTTCTCTTAATATTGTTTCATTCCTTGAGATCCTTTTTTCTCTCTCTGCGTCAGCTTCTATGCATTCCTGTTCTCTGGTTTCTATTCCATCAATGGCCTCTTGCATCTTATCCATTCTGCTTATAAATCCTTCCAGAGATTGTTGCATTTCTGTTATCTCCCTCTGAACATCATCCCTTAGATCTTGTGTATTTCTCTGCAGCTCTGTCAACATGGTTATGACCTTTATTTTGATTCTTTTTCAGGAGGATTGCTTAAGTCTGTCTCCTTCTCAGGGGTTGACTGTGATTTTGGTCTGTATCAAATTCTTCTGCCTTTTCATGGTGATAGAGATAGTTGTGCTGAGCTGGCGGAAGTGACGGCTGGGAGAATGTCCCTTCTTGCTTGTTTGAGGCCTTTCTTTCCTGGGAAAACATCGACCTCTAGAGGCTTGTGCTTGGCAGTTGTGCACAGACAGGGCCTCTGATTCTTGCCCAGCTACTGTGGAGTTTACCTCCATGGTTCCTGTGGCTGTGGCTTGGCTCAGGCAACTGCTCCAATATGGCAGAGCTAAGTCAGAGGGGAAATGGCCAGGAGGCTGTTTTTCTCCATGAGGGTCCTCCAAACTGTGCTGTTGCCCAGGGGTTTAGGGCACCCAGAGTTCCCTGGCATACCCAGCTGCTGGACTAAGTGTCCCAGGGTGTTTCTCTCCAGCTGTGGGTTCCCTGTTCTTTAAGACTTTCAAAAGACATTTGTACTCCCAGGTCTTACTGTCCTGTTTACCTAGTTACCAGAACCCCATGCATGCCCTATGTGTCTACACTCCGGTGCGGATGGCTAGGGCTGGGTGTTTAGCAGTACCAGGCTCCCTTTCCCTCCCTGCTCCAACTGCTCTCCTCCTGCCAGGAGCTGGAGTGAGGGGTGCTGGTGTCCCACCAGGCCAGGGCTTGTATCTTACCCCCATCATGAGGCATTGGCTCTCGCAGGTATAGGTGTAGTCTGTCTGTTATCCTGTGTCTTCTGGTCTCTTTTTTAGGAAGAGTTGTATTTGTTGTATTTTCAAAAATATGCCTGGTTTGGGGAGGATATTTCCACTGCTCTATTCGTACTGCCATCTTGGCTCTGCCTGGTGTCTGTTTTAAAATAGAGGAAATAACAGAACGTTGACTCTGTAGGAGATGAACAGATGAGTGACTGAAATGAATTCCTTAAGTGAGAGAAGATAGTAACTAATGCTCAGGTGTGGGGATTCACTTCATTCAGGGCCCCTAAGACAATAGACAGGCAGGTCAAGTGTGCAGGTGCTGTTGCTGGTGAATAGAGGTGGAGGAGAGTTTCCCCAGAATGCTTCAGTTTCACTGAAGGAGGTATGCAATGTCATCATTGGAGAATGGGGATGAACAAGGAGATGTTAGGGGAGATGAGGAGAGGAAAAGAAGCAAAATAGACATCTAGGACAGTAGGATGGTGAACAGAGAAGCATACAGTTGTTGGCAGAAAGATAGACATGAGTGGGGTGGAGAGAGGCTAAAGCCAGTAAAGCTCACTGAAAGGGACTCAAAGAGTTAATCAGATAAAACCAGAGAGTCAGAAAGGACTCACAGAGTTTATTAGTTAATTAGTTGAAGTTTCAAAGGTCAAGAGTGACTTGGAATGTCTGCATATTCCCTAGGTGGAAGAGAAGAATTTCCCAGATACAGAAAAGTATAAGAGTGCAGCCCATGTCTTCACTGTACCAATTAGATCATGCCATTGGAAAAATCTACTTAGCCTGCAAAAGAGGCTCAGTTTATTCTTTACCATAATCTATATGCTGTTCTTCCTCTTCCTCCAATGCCTTAATCAATTAAGTAACTTTGTAACCAGTACAGGAGATAGACTTCTGAAGTGTAGGTAAACATATGTGGATAAAGAATGATGAGATCTGGACCAACACAGTCACCTAAACAACACTATTCTTAATACAAAGCTTCAAGGAACAGTGAGTCACCTGTATACTTCATGCCTTATGATGACTCCTACCAAAAAGCCCTATAAAATCCCAAACCCTAAACCCTTAAGCGCTCTTCCTCTCTGAGTTTGGCCACATTTCCCTTGCTTCTAGTGCAACACCATTTTGCCTTAAATAAAGACTTCTTTCTGCTCAATTTATTACATTTTGTCTCTGTGCTCTCCCAGTGGTAAATGTCTTTGTCACTTTTCTATTTCATTCTATTCGCCAGACTTAAGCACAAGTCTCCACTCTGTCTCTGTTTACTTCAGACAAGTAGGGAGGTGTTGCCTAGAGCTCTGAATCGGGCTTGCAAGTTCCCATTACCTCATAACTCAGAGAGGACTGCAGCTGTGCAGTCTTGCTCTTTAGTACCCTGCCTGAAAATCTCCTTTCTTTACCTTTGGGAAGTTCCCAGAACATAATCTGACTCCATCCAGTACTCTGTGGCTACCCCGAATCCTGGCATGGTAGGGACTTAGTTCCCACACTGGAAAGATTCCAGTGAATCCTGGATATCATGTGACCCTGGCTTTAGGAGTTGGTAAGAGATTCCCCTATGCTAAGCCAGAGTTCAATGAGCTTCCCATTCCTCCCTCTGTATTATTCCTTGTTTCCTGCTGCTACAAGGCAGGTGCCATTCCCTGCTATTCTCACTTTCATAAATTCTTTCCACTTGGACTTCCCTGCACTTATGATTGATTTCTTTCCCTAAAGTATGATGGTAGGGAAGCAATAAGGGCCCACTGGAGGACTGTGATTGTGAATTTGAAGTTAGATCTGTCAGAGTATTTGTGTATTTTTTCTCCAAACATGTTCAACTGCATGGTATAGGAAAAGAGTAGGTGGAGATGTGGATTTTATCAGGGTTGTGGTACAGTGTCAAAGGATGGTGAAGAAAGAGAGAAACACAGGAGTAAAGGGTATTTGCCAGACACAGCTTACAGTGATTGACTATGGTATTTGTAAAAGCTGGATATGACTATGACAAAGAGATACTGATTAACAAGTCAACTAACTTCAATAAGGGAGGCTGCTTCACATTTCTCATGCCTCTGTTTTTCACTCCACCTTGGGAGTTGTATAATAAAAATTATTTTTGGTCAGAGAAATTATATGGTCATGGTTATAAAATTAAAACTAAAAAATATTAATGGAGTAAATCATTATATTGGAATCCATTCCACAAGTATGCGTAGAAATTGAAGAGATGGGTTAGAAAACTATTCAATATATTATATATTAGGAAATAAAATCAGGCATAAGGATAGTATCATCACATAAACCATGTCTTTAGTCTGTGTCTGATTGTGTACCATATTGTTGTGGAGAACAAGATTTTATATCAACCAACATAGTATGCTTGTTGAAACTGTGGTAAAGTCCAGCATTAGAGAAATTAGTGCTTATACATTGATAAAGGCAATACTGTTAAATTTTTTCTACTTAAATTCCTTCTTTTTCATTTTACATATATCACGTTTGCTTGCTTTTCTTTTTACTGTTTTCACTCTTTATTTAATAAAACTTTATTGAGCATATGCCATAAATATTTCATAAATGAACTCTGAACTTTATAAAAATGTATCAGTCATGTTCCCTACTCCCATGGAGCTTACAGTCTAACTGTTGAAATCAGATGTATTCACACATGTCTAAAAAGCATATCTACTGAGAATTTTAAAAAATGGTAAGAAGCCATCTAAAAATTATACAGCAGTTTCTTTAAACATGTGTCACATGACCATTAATGTACAATAGTCCATTAACCCCAGAGAAATGAACACTTACATTCACACAGAGACCTACACACCTACACACAAATATCATAGTAGCTTTATTCATCATAGCCAAAAGTTGTAAATAACCTAAATGCCCTTCAACTGGGTGAATGGTTAAACAAACTGATATATATGGACCATGGGATACTACACAGTAATAATAAAATAATGCACAAGTGACACATACAACTTGCATTGATTTCAGCACAATTATGCTGAGTGAAAAAGTGAAGCTCCAAAAAGTGAAATGC
Organism: Manis javanica; assembly: GCF_040802235.1. Classification (NCBI taxonomy): domain Eukaryota; kingdom Metazoa; phylum Chordata; class Mammalia; order Pholidota; family Manidae; genus Manis; species Manis javanica. The sequence goes on along the minus strand of NC_133160.1, from coordinate 118,624,185 downwards.
CATTGATATATGCCATTCTTTACAAAATTATAAAGATGTAAAACAAATCAGGGGTATCAGGGATTAGAGACTGAGGATAATGGTATGCAGGAAGTCAGGTGGCTGTCAGTAGCATGAGGAATCCTTGTGAACCAACTATTCTGTATCTTGACTGCAGGGATGGTCACACAAATCCACACATGATAAAATTACATAGAACTAAATATACACATAAAACATAATTGCAGGAGAGGATTAAATATGAGTGGAGAGACAGAGGCTTCCTCCTAAAACTGGATACAATTAGAAAATATAGTTGGTACAACTAATCCTGAGAGAGTGACAGAAAAGAGGATGGTGCCAGACTGCATAAACCTGGAGAAAAGAGCACACCTCATGGAATAAGGTAACATAACAAGGCTGTGGACAGGTGGTACCCAAACCCTTCCCCCACACCAGCTCACTGGTGGGAGGAGGAGAAATGGAGCAGAGAGGGAGTGGAAGGCCTGGCACTGCTCAATACCTAGCTCTAGAAATCTGCTTTGGGGCACAAACCTATATTTCATGGTGCTTTCATGATACTCACATGACTACCGGGTTGGAAAGTTAATACAGGCAAAATTCCTGGAGAGACTGAGATTCCAGCTGCTTGTGGAAAGCAGTGATCCATATCTGGCTGCTCTAGGACAAAAGCTTATACCTGTGTGCTCAGCCCACTGGTTAAGGCAATGGAGACAGGCACAGCAGCCAGAATGTGGGGAACAGCTCTTTCCTCCCCCAGGCACCAATAACGCTCCTCTGTGGCCCCTGACATTGATTCAGGGGTTGAGCAGATCCAGAGTAGAGCTTCTGGACACTAGAGAGCACCATATACAAATATGAAATGCCAAAGGAACCTGGTACAGAGTAAAATTAGTATAACTCCAAAGAAAGATTTAAATGACATGGATCTTATGACACTTCCTGAAAGCGAGTTCAAAATAAAAATCATCAACATGCTAATGGAGGTATGGAAAGATATCCAAGAACTGAACTCAAGAATGAATTCAGGTAGGAGATCCAATCACTGAAGAGCACAATGGAGGGTATTAAAAGCAGGTTGGATGCAGTGGAGGAGATGATAAATGAAATAGAAACTAGAGAAGAGGAATACAAAGAAGCTGAGGCACAGAGAGATAAAAAGGATCTCTAAGAATGAAAGAATATTGAAAGAACTGTGTGACCAATCCAAGCAGAACAATATTTGCATTCTAGGGATACCAGAAGAAGAAGAAGAGAGAGAAAGGGATAGAAAGTGTCTTTGAGGAGGTAGTTGCTGAAAACTTCCCCAATCTGGGGAAGGACATAGTCTCTCAGGCCATGGAGATCCACAGATCTCCCACACAAAGGACCAAAGGAAGACAACAACAAGACACATAGTAATGAAAATGGAAAAGATCAAGGATAAGGAAAGACTGTTAAAAGCAGCCAGAGATAGAAATAAGATCACATACAAAGGAAAGCCCATCAGGCTAACACCAGACTTCACAGCAGAAACCTTACAGGCCAGAATGGAGTGACATGATGTATTCAATGCAATGAAGCAGAAAGGCCTGGAACCAAGATTATGTTATCCAGGAAGATTATAATTTAAATTTGAAGGACTGATTAAACAATTTTCAGATAAGCAAAAGCTGAGAGAATTTACCTAGCACAAACCATCTCTACAGTCTATTTTTGAGGGACTACTAGAGATGGAAGTGTTTCTAAGGTTAAATAGCTGTCACCAGAGGAAATAAAACCACAGTAAAAAAAAAAAGCAGAACAGCTAATTACTAAGCAACTGCAAAATTAAATTAACTATCCCCAATGTCAAACAAGGGATAGACAAAGAATACAGAATATGATACCTAATATATACAAAATGGAGGAGGGAAAAAAAGGAGGAGAAAAAGAAAAGAACCTTTAGTTATGTTTGTAACAGCATATTAAGTGAGTTAAGTTAGACTCTTAGATAGTAAGGGAATTAACCTCGAACCTTTGGTAACCACGAAACTAAAACCTGCAAAGGCAATAAGTACATACCTATTGATAATCACCCTTAATGTAAATGGACAGAATGCACCAATCAAAAGACATAGAGTCACTGAATTAAGAAAAAAACAAGACCCATCTATATGATGCCTGCAAGAGACACACTTTAAACCCAAAGACATACACAGACTAAAAGTGAAGGGATAGAAAAAGATATTTTATGCAAATAACAGAGAAAAAAGCAGGAGTTGCAATACTTGTATCAGACAAAATAGAGTTCAAAACACAGAAAGTAACATGAAACAAAGAAGGACATTACCTGATGATAAAGGAGCCAATCCAACAAGAAGACATAACCATTATAAATGTCGATGCTCCCAACACAGGAACACCCACATTTGTGAAACAAATACTAACAGAATTAAAAGGGAAATAGAATGCAATGCATTCATTCTAGGACACTTTAACACTCCACTCACTCTGAAGAACAGATCAACCAGACAGAAAACAAGTAAGGAGACAAAGGCACTGAACAACACAATAGAACACATGGACTTAACAGACATCTATAGAACTCTACACCCAAAAGCAACAGAATATACATTCTTCTCAAGTGCACATGGAACATTTTCAAGAATAGATCATATACTAGGCCACAAAAAGAGCTTCAGTAAATTCAAAAAGATTGAAATTGTACCAACCAGTTTCTCAGATCACAAAGCTATGAAACTAGAAATAAATTACACAAAGAAAATAAAAAATCCCACAACACCCTCCTAAATAACCAATGGATCAATCACCAAATAAAAACAGAGATCAAGCAATATATGGAGACAAACGACAACAATAATTCAACACCAAAATACCTGTGGGATGCAGCCAAAGCTGTGCTAAGATGAAAGTATATTTCAATACAGGCCTGCCTCAAGAAAGAAGAGCAATCCCATATAAACAGTCTAAACTCACAATTAATGAAACTAGAAAAAGAACAACAAATGAGACCCAAAGTCAGTAGAAGGAGGGACATAATAAAGATTAGAGTAGAAGTAAATAAAATTGAGAAGAATAAAACAATAGAAAGAATCAATGAAAGCAAGAGCTGGTTCTTTGAGAAAATAAACAAAATAGTTAAACGCCTAGCCAGACTTATTAAGAAAAAAAAAAGAGTCTACACACATAAATAGAATCAGAAATGAGAAAGGAAGAATCACTACAGACACCACAGAAATACAAAGAATTATTAAAAATACTATGAAAAATTATATACTAACAAACTGGATAACCTAGAAGAAATAGACAACTTTCTAGAAAAATACAACCTTCAAAAGCTGACCAAGGAAGAAATAGAAAATCTGAACAGACCAACTATCAGCAATGAAATTGAACTGCTAATCAAAAATCCAACAAAGAACAATACTCCTGGACCAGATGGCATCACTGCTGAATTTTATCAAAGATTTAGTGGAGACCTAATACCCATTCTCCTTAAATATTTCCAAAAAAAAGAAGAGGGAATATTTCCAAACTCATTCTATGAGGCCAGCATCACTCTAATATGAAAACCAGGCAAAGACACCAGAAAAAAAGGAAATTACCGACCAATATACATGATGAACATAGATGTAAAAGTACCCAACAAAATATTAGCAAATCGAATTCAAAAATACATCAAAAAGATCACCATCATGATCAAGCTGACTTTATGCCAGGGATGCAAGGATGGTTCAACATTCAGAAATCCATCAACATCATCCACCACATCAACAAAAAGAAGGAAAAAAAACCACATAATCATCTCCATAGATGCTGAAAAAGCATTTGACAAAATTCAACATCCATTTATGATAAAACTCTCACCAAAATGGGAATAGACGGCAAGTACCTCAACATAATAAAGGCCATATATGACAAACCCACAGCCAACATTATGCTTAACAGTGAGAGGCTGAAAGCTTTTCCTTTAAATTGGGACCAAGACAAGGATGCCCACTCTTCCTACTTCTATTCAATATAGTACTGGAGGTCCTAGCCACAGCAATCAGACAACACAAAGAAACAGAAGGCATTGAGATTGGCAAGGACAAAGTTAAACTTTCCCTGCTTGCAGATAACATGTTATTGTACATAAAAATCCTAAAGAATCCACTCCAAAATTTCTAGATATAATATCTGAATTCTGCAAATTTTCAGGATGCAAAATTAATACACAGAAATTTGTGGCATTCCTATATACTAACAATTAACTAGCAGAAAGAGAAATCAGGAAATGAATTCCATTCACAATTGCATGCAAAAGAATAAAATACCTAGGAATAAACCTAACTAAGGAAGTGAAAGACCTATACTCTGAAAACTACAAGATACTCATGAGAGAAATTAAAGATGATACCCATAAATGGAAACACATCCCATGCTCATGGATAGGAAGAATTAATATTGTCAAAATGACCATCCTGCCTAAAGCAATCTATATATTCAATGCAGTTCCTATCATAATACCACCAGCATTCTTCAATGAACTAGAGAAAATTGTCCTAAAATTCGTATGGAACCACAAAAGACCTTGAATAGCCAAAGCAATCCTGAGAAGGAAGAATAAAGCAGGAGGAATTACGCTCTCCAACTTCAAGCTCTACTACAAAACCACAGTAATCAAGACAATTTGGTACTGGCACAAGAACAGACCCATATACCAATGGAACAGACTAGAGAGCCCTCATATAAATCCTCCCATATATCATCAATTAATATATGATAAAGGAGCCATGGACTTACAATGGGGAAATGACAGCCTCTTCAACAGCTGGTGTTGGCAAAACTGGACAGCTACATACAAGAGAATGAAACTGGATTATTGTTTAGCCCCATACACAAAAGTAAACTTGAAATGGATTAAAAATTGAATGTAAGCCATGTAACCATAAAATTCTTAGAAGACAACATAGGCAAACATCTACTGAATATAAGCATGAGCAACTTCTTCCTGAACCCATCTCCTCGAGAAAGGGAAAGAAAAGCAAAAATGAACTCATGGAACTATATATCAAACTTAAAAGTTTTTGTACAGCTGAGGACATCATCAACAAAACCAAAAGCATCCTACAGCATGGGAGAATATATTTGTAAATGACATATCCAACAAGGAGTAACATCCAAAATATATAAAGAACTTACACACCTCAACACCAAAAGATCAAATAACCTGATTAACAAATAGGCAGAGGATATAAAGAGACGGTTCTCCAAAGAAGAAATTCAGATGGCCAACAGACACATGAAAAGATGCTCCACATCACTAATCATCAGGGAGATGCAAATTAAAAACACAATGAAATATCACCTCATACCAGTAAGGATGGCCAGCACTGAAAAGACTAAGAACAACAAATGTTGGTGAGGATGCGGAGAAAGGGGAATCCTCCCATTCTGCTGGTGGGAATGTAAGTTAGTTCAACCACTGTTGTAAGCAATATGGGGTTTCCTCAAAAAACTAAAAATAGAAATACAATTTGACCCCAGAATCCCACTTCTTGGAATATACCCAAAGAATACAACTTCTCAGATTCAAAAAGTCATATGCACCCCTTTGTTCATCACAGCACTTGTTACAATAGCCAAGATATGAAAGCAACCTAAGTGTCCATCTGTAGATGAATGGATAAAGAAGATGTGGTACATATATACAATGGAATACTATTCAGCCATGAGAAAGAAACAAATCCTACCATTTGCAACAACATGGATGGAGCTGGAGTACATTATGCTCAGTGAAATAAGCCAGGTGGAGAAAGACAAATGCCAAATGATTTCCCTCATTTGTGGAGTATAACAATGAAGCAAAACTGTAGGAACAAAATGGCAGCAGACTCAGAGACTCCAAGAATGAACAAGTGCTTACCAAGGGGGAGGCTTTTGGGAGGGCGGGTGGGGAGAGACGGAGAAGGAACTGAGGGGTATTATGTTTAGTACACATGGTGTGGGGATCACAGGGAGAACAGTGTATCACAGAGAGGGGTCATAGTGGATCTCTGGCAACTTGCTGCACTAATGGACAGTGACTGCATTGGGTTTTGGGTGGGGACTTGATAATATGGGAAAATGTAGTAACCACATTGTTTTTTCATGTGAAACCTTCATTAGAGTGTATATCAATCAAATCTTAATAAAAAAATAATTGCATATTTTTAAAACCGGTAAGGCTGATCGATTTTCTCAATATCAACTTCCTGGTTGTGATATTGTACTACAGCTAAGCAAGATGTTACCATTTTGGGAAACTGGATAAACCATACACAGAATCCCTCTGTATTGTATTTTAGAACTGTATGCAAATCTACAGCAATCTGAAAATTAAGATGTTTTTTCTTAATGTTAAGAAATTTCAGAAAAGAAGAGGTTATGTCCACTTAAGGGAGTCAAGGAAGGCTTCAGTGAAGATGCCTCATGTGAACCATATTTTAGATTTTGGTATAATCTAGTCACCTATCTTCATAAAGTATAACCTTTATTGGGGGTATCATTTATCTATAATTACATGAGCAATATTATGTTTACTAGACTTCCCCAATCATCAAGTCCCCCCCACATACTCCATTACAGTCACTGTCCTTCAGTGTAGTGAGATGCTATAGAATCACATGTTGTTGCAAATGATAGGATTTGTTTTCTTCTTATGGCTGATTAATATTATATTGTGTATATGTACCACATCTTCTTTATCCATTCATCCACTGAAGGACACTAAGGTTGCCTCCATTTCTTGGCTTTTGTAAATAGTGCTGCAAAAAACATAGAGGTGCATATGTCATTTTCAAACTGGGTTCCTGCATTCTTAGGGGGCATTCCTAGGAGTGGAATTCCTGGGTCAAATGGTATTTCTTTTTAATTTTTCTGAGGAACCTCCATACTGCTTTCAATAATGGTTGAATGAATTTACATTCCCACCAGCAGTGTAGGAGGGTTCCCCTTTCTCCACATCCTCACCAACATATGTTGTTGTTTGTCTTTTGGATGGTGGCCATCCTTACTGGTGTGAAGTGATATCTCATTGTGGTTTTAATTTGCATTTCTCTGATGATTAGTGATGCAGAGCATCTTTTCATGTGTCTGTTGGCCATCTGAATTTCTTCTTTGGAGAGGTGTCTGTTCAGATCCTGTGCCCACTTCTTAATTAGATTATTTGCTTTTTTGTTTGTTGAGGTGCGTGTGTTCTTTATATATTTTGGATGTCAACCCTTTATCAGATCTGTAATTTATGAATATATTCCCCCATACTGTAGGATGCCTTTTTGTTCTATTGATGGTGTCCTTTGCTGCACAGAAGCTTTTCAGCTTGGTCTAGTCCTACTTCTTCATTTTTGCTTTTGTTTGCCTTGCCTGGGGAGATATGATCATGAAGAAGTTGCTCATGTTTATGTCCAAGAGATTTTTGCCTATGATTTTTTCTAAGAGTTTTATGGTTTCATGACCTACATTCAGGTCTTTGATCCATTTCGAATTTACTTTTGTGTATGGGGTTAGACAATGATCCAGTTTGATTCTCTTGCATGTAGCTGTCCAGTTTTGCCAACACCAGCTGTTGAAGAGGCTGTCATTTCCCCATTGTATGTCCATGGCTCCTTTATCATATATTAATTGAACATATATGTTTGGGTTAATATCTGGACTCTCTGTTCTTTTCCAATGGTCCATGGGTTTGCTCTAGTGCCAGTACCAAACTGTCTTGATTACTGTGGCTTTGTAGTGGAGCTTAAAGTTGGCAAGCAAGATCCCCCTGCTTTGTTCTTCTTTCTCAGGATTGCTTTGGCTACTCAGGGTCTTTTGTGGTTCTATATGAATTTTAGAACAATTTGTTCCAGTTCATTGAAGAATGCTGTTGGTACTTTGATAGGGATTGCATTGAATCTGAAAATTGCTTTAGTTAGGATGGCAATTTTGAGAATTTTAATTCTTCCTAGCCAAGAGCATGGGATGAGTTTCCATTTGTTAGTGTCCTCCTTAATTTCTCTTACCAGTTTCTTGTAGTTTTCAGAGTATAGGTCTTTCCCTTCCTTGGTTAGGTTTATTTCTAGTTATTTTATTCTTTTTGAAGCATTCGTGAATGGAATTGATTTCCTGATTTCTCTTTCTGCTAGTTCATCATTAGTGTATAGGAAAGCAACAGATTTCTGTGTATTAATTTTGTATTCTGCAACGTTGCTGAATTCAGATATTAGTTCTAGTAGTTTTGAGGTGGAGTTCTTAGGGTTTTTTTACATATGATATCATGTCATCTCCAAACAGTGACAGTTTGGCTTCTTCCTTACCAATCTAAATGCCTTTTATTTCTTTGTTTTGCCTGATTGCCATAGCTGGGACCTCCAGTACTATGTTGAATAACAATGGGGAGAGTGGCATCCTTATCTTGTTCCTGAACTTAGGTGAAAAGCTTTCAGCTTCTCACTGTTAAGTATGATGTTGGCTGTGGGTCTGTCATATATGGCCTTTGTTATGTTGAGGTACTTGTCCTCTATACCCATTTTGTTAAAGTTTTTATTATCATGAATGGATGTTGAGTTTTGTTGAATGCTTTTCCTGCATCTATGAAGATGATCATGTGGTTTTTGTCCTTCTTATTTTGATGTGGTGGATGATGTTGATGGGTTTTTTAATGTTGTAACATCCTTGCATTCCTGAGATGAATACCAGTTGATCATGGTGTATGGTCCTCTTGAAGTATTTTTGAATTTGGTTAGCTAATATTTTGTTGATAATTTTTGCATCTAGGTTCATCAGGGATATTGGTCTGTGATTTTGTTTGTTTCGTGGTGTCTTTGCCTGGTTTTGGTGTTGGAGTGATGCTGGCTTCATAGAATGAGTTTGGAAGTACTCCGTGCTCTTCTATTTTTCTGAAAACTTTAAGGAGAATGGGTATTATGTCTTCTCTATATGTCTGATAAAATGCAGCAGTGAATCCATCTGGCACAGACGTTTTTTTCTTGGGTAGTTTTTTGATTACTAATTCAGTTTCTTTGCAGGTAATTAGTCTGTTTAGATTTTGTTTCCTCCTTGGTCAGTCTTGGAAGATTGTACTTTTCTAGGAAGTTGTCCATTTCTTCTTGGTTATCCATTTTGTTAGCATATAGATTTTCATAGTATTCTCTAATAATTCTATTTCTATGGCGTCTGAGGTGATTTTTTCTTTCTCATTTCTGATTCTGTTTATGTCTGTAGATTTTCTTTTTCTCTTAATAAGTCTGGCTAGGGCTTTATGTATTTTCTTTATTTTCTCAAAGAACCACCTCTTGGTTTCATCATTTTTTCTATTGTTTTGTTGTTTTCAATTTTATTTATTTCTTCTCTGGTCTTCATTATGTTCCTTCTCCTGCTGACTTTGGGCATTTGTTCTTCTTTTTCTATTTTCAATAATTGTGACTTTTGACTATTCATTTGGCACTGTTCTTCCTTCTTTAAACAGACCTGGATTGATATATACTTTCCTCTTAGAACTTCCTTCGCTGCATCCCACAGAAGTTGGGGCTTTGTGCTGTTGTTGTTATTTGTCTCCATATATTGCTTGATCTCTATTTTAATTTGATCACTAATCCATTGATTATTTAGGAGCATTCTGTTAAGCTTCCATGTGTTTGTGAACCGTTTTGTTTTCTTTGTACTACTTATTTCTAGGTTCATACCTTTGTGGTTTGAGAAGTTGGTTGGTTCAATTTCAATCTTGTTGAATTTCTGAGCCTCTTTTTGTGGCCTAGTATGCGGTCTATTCTGGCAAATGTTCCATGTGAACTTGAGAAGAAAGTGTATCCTGCTGCTTTTGGGTGTCGAGTTCTGTAGATGTCTGTTAGGTCCATCTGTTCTAGTGTGTTGTTCAGTGCCTCTGTGTCCTTACTCACTTTTTGTCTGGTGGATCTTTTCTTTGGAGTGAGTGGTATGTTGAAGTCTCCTATAATGAATGTATTGCATTCTATTTCCTTCTTTAATTCTATTAGTATTTATTTCACATATGTTGGTGCTCCTGTATTAGGTGCATATATATTTATAATGGTTATATCCTTATGTTGGACTGAGCCCTTTATCATTATGTAATATCCTTCTTTATCTCTTGTTACTTTATCTGTTTTGAAGTCTATTTTGTCTGATACTAGTACAGCAACACCTGATTTTTATCTTCCTATTGTTTGTATGAAATATTTTTTACCATTCCTTCACTTTTCATCTATGTGTCTATGGTTTTGAGGTGACTTTCTTATAAGCAGCATATAAATGGATCTTTCATTTTTATCCATTCTATGACTTTGTGTCTTTTTGATTAGTGCATTTACATATGGTCAGTTAATATACTATAAAGGAGCAATATACATACAATGGGGAAATGACAACCTTTCAATAGCTGATGTTGCAAAACCGGACACTTACATGCAAGAGAATGAAACTGGATTATTGTTTTACCCCTTACATAAAAGGAAACTATAAATGGATCAAAGACCTAAATATAAGTCATGAAACCATAAAACACTTAGAAAACAGCATAGGCAAAAATCTGAATAAAAACATGAGCAACTATTTCCTGAACGCATCTCCTCGAGAAGGGAAACACAAGTAAAAATGAATTCATGGGACTACATCAGACTATAAAGTTCTGTAAGGCAAAGGACATGATCAACAGAACAAAATGGCATCTCACAATATCTGAGAATATATTTTTTAATGACATATCTGCCAAGGGGTTAGCATCCCAAATATGTAATGAAATCACATGCTTCAACACCCAAAAGCAAATAATCTGATTTAAAAATGGGAAGAGGATATGAAGAGGCAGTTCTCCAAAGAAGAATTTCAAATGGCCAACAGACACATGAAAAGATGTTCCACATCGCTTGTCATCACAGAAATGCAAATTAAAACCACAATAAGATATCACCTCACACTAGTTAGGATGGCCAGCATTGAAAAGATTAAGAACAACAAACACTGACAAGAATGTGGAGAAAGGGGAACCCTCCTACACTGCTGGTGGGAATGTAAGCTAGTTCAACCATTGTGGAAAGCAATATGGAGATTCCTCAAAAAACTAAGAATAGAAATACCATTTGACCCAGGAATCCTACTCCTTGGAATTTACCCAAAGAATACAACTTCTCAGATTTAAAAAAGCATATGTACCCCTATGTTCACCGCAGCACTTTTTACAATAACCAAGATATGCAAGCAGCCTTAGTGTCCATCAGTAGATGAATGGATAAAGAAGATGTCATACATATATACAATGGAATACTATTCAGCCGTAAGAAAGAAACAAATACTACAATTTGCAACAACATGGATGGAGCTGGAGGACATTATGCACAATGAAATAAGCCAGGAGGACAAAGACGAGTGTCAAATGATTTTCCTCATTTGTGAAGTATAACAATAAAGCAAAACTGAAGGAACAAAATGGCAGCAGGCTCAGAGACTCCAAGAAGGAACTAGTGGTTACCAAAAGGGAGGGCTGTGGGAGGGCAGGTGGGGAGAGTGAGAGAATGCGCTTGACGGGTATTATGTTTAGTACACATGTTGTGGGGAATCACAGAGAAAACAGTGCAGCACAGAGAAGGCAAATAATGAGTCTGTGGCATCTTACTACACTGATGGAAAGTGACTAAATTAGGGTATGGGTGGGAACAGGAAAATATCAGTAAATATAGTAACCACATTGTTTTTTCATGAGAAACCTTCATAAGAGTGTATATCAAAAATACCTTAATAAAAACTTTAAAAAAAGAGATCATTAAACTTCTTTCCAATGGTTATCCTTAAGAATGTCTTCTAATTATAAATTTGTCATTAGCTTATTTCTTAACAAGTCAACCTGTAAAATATGTCTTTGTAAAGGGATGATGTATTTGGTCAAAGGCTAAGTCTATGATTTGAAATACAGTTCTTCATGAAAGTATATAGAAAATTATCTTGTTAAAGAATATAAATTCCAAAATCTAAGCAACCAGTATATGTAATGAAAAATGTACTTACACTTGAAGACATATGACACAAGAATTTCCATACACAGGGAGACAACAAAATAAGTATAAAACAAAAAGGAAAAGGAAAAAACAGATCTCTCACACACACCCCTGCATGGTTCTGTGGCTGTGATTTCTTTCCCTCCCCTGGATTCCTTAGAGAACTCCAGAAGACAGTGACCATGTGCCCCATTGCCCAGCTCCCTACATACCCACATAGCCCTGTGATCTGACAATGGGGTTAAAACTGGGAGGCTATCATAACTCATATAATCTAGTAAGACATTTCCAACCACATATCTACTTCTCTTAACTTTGTGCTTTTTTTGGCCTTCTGCAAGAGATGAGAATTTCTTTTAATATGCTGTCAATGGGCCTCTCCAGCTTTCACATCTAGACTAAATTTGATGGGTTAAAGTCCTTATTCTATCATTATATTCTCCAAAGCATAAGCTATATAGAAACAACCATCCATTCCCATTGGCCTCATAATTTCTACTTTTCCCACATTTATGAAATACAATCACTAGATCAATTTAAAGACAATCCTGTGTGAACTTGCACAGAGGGGCATGAGGTGACCATGCTGGCAACTTCACCCTCCATCCTCATGGATGCCAGCAAGCCACCTGCTCTAAATTTGAAGTTTATCCTACATCCTTCATTAAGGATGCACTTGAGTCACTTCTTATGTAATGGGTCAAGGTAAGGGCTTATGGGTTTCCAGAGTACACTGTGGGCATAGGATTCAGAACCAAACGCATAATAAGAATATACTGATACTGTCCAGAGCACTGTGAGGATGCAGTTTTTTACAAGAAACTCCTGAAGAAACTACAAGAATCTAAATCTGATGTTCATAGAGATGCCAGTCATCCTTGTGCTGAGTTGCTGTGTGGACTCCTTAACCTGCCTTTGGTCTCAGTCTTCAATTAACCACTGGTAATACATACGAAAAACTATGTGGTGGGCTTACATTACCTTCTTCTCATGTACCTGTTGTCATGTCAGAACTTCTTAGTGACAAAATGACATTAATGAAGAGAGTTACAAATATTTCATATTTTCTATATTTAAATTTTGTATTTGAGACCTTCACAAGAAGAAATGGGATGTTTTACAGTCAAATATTAGGTAAGTCAATGGTTTATTTATTAGTCTCCCCACAGTAGGTGGAAATAAACCTTACTTTCTTGGTGTATGTTAACAGTGTATAGATAAAATCTAAAAGTTATGTAATTCAAAATTAAAGATAATTTATATGTTTTTAGATTTAGTGCTGAAATAGACATATGGTAGTTCCTCAGTCAAAATTAATCACCTGTGAGAGGAGCCCAGATGGCAGCATGAGTAGAGAAGAGGAAATCTCCTCCCAAAACAAGATATATTTTTGAAAATACAAGTAAAACTCTTCCTAAAAGAGAGACCAGAAGACACAGGATAACAGCCAGACTACATCTACACCTGTGAGAACCCAGCACCTCACAAAGGGAGTAAGATAGAAGCTGCAGCCAGGCGGAGCCTGAGCGCCCCTCACCCCAGCTCCTGGCAGGAGGAGAGGAGTCAGAGCAGGGAGGGAGAGAGAGCCAAGGACTGCTTGGTGCATGGTGTGCTGGATGCTAGGGAAAAAGGACAGTAATACCTGTGAGTGGGTTCCCACAGCCAGCACCCCTGGGACAAAAGCAAAGCTAGTGCCCTTTGAAAATCTTAAAAGGACAGGGGCCTTACAGCTGGATGGAAGTGTCCTGGTGCAATCAGCCCAGTAACGGGGAATCCTGGGAAAATCCAGGCACCCCAACCCCCTGGAAGGCAGCAAAGCTTGGTGGTCCCTCATGGTGATAAACAGCCTCCTGCCCATTCCCCCTCCAGCACTACTCTGCCATAGAGGCAGTGGCCAAGCCCATAGCAACCAGGAAGAGCTTCTTCCACAGCAGCTGAGCAAGAATCAGAAACCCCATTTGGGCAAAGCTGCCCAGCACAAGCTGCTAGGGGTAGCTGTTCTCCAAGGAGAAGAAGGCTGCAAACCAGCAAGGGATGTTCTCCCAGCCAACACACGCTCCTGCTCCCCACAACAACCTCTATCTCTGTGAAAAGGCAGAAGAATATGATAGAGACCGGACTAACCCAGACATCCTCCCCTGAGAAGGAATCTGGGGAGATAGACCTAACATATCTCCCTGAAAAAGATTTCAAAGTAAAGGTCATAACCATGCTGATAGATCTTCATGGAAATATGCCAGAGCTTACAGAAATGCAACAATCTCTGAAAGGACTTAAGAGCAGACTGGATAAGTTGCAAGAGGCTGTTTATGGAATAGAAATCAGAGTATAGGAACACAGAGAGGCTGATGCAGAGAGAGATAAAAGGATCTCCAAGAATGAAACAATATTAAGAGAACTGTGTGACTGATCCAAATGGAACAATACCCGCATTATATGGGTACCAGAACAAGAAGAGAGAAAAAGGGATAGAAAGTGTCTTTGAATAAATAGTTGCTGAAAACTTGCCCAAACTGGGGGAGGAAATAATTGATCAGACCATGGAAGTACACAGAATTCCCAACAGAAGGGACCCAAGGAGGATAACACCAAGACACATAATAATTAAAATGGAAAGATCAAGGACAAGGAAAGAGTTTTAAAGGCAGCTGGAGAGAGGAAAAAGGTCACTTACAAAAGAAAACCCATCAGGCTATCATCAGCCTTCTCAACAGAAACCTTACAGGCCAGAAGAGAATGGCATGATGTACTTAATGCAATGAAACAGAAGGACCTTGAACCAAGAATACTGTATCTGGCACGATTATCATTTAAATATGAAGGAGGGACTGAACAATTCCCAGATTGTCAAAAGTTGAAGGAAATTGGTTCCTACAAACTGCCTCTACAGGGTATTTTAGAGTGACTGCTCTAAATGGGAGCTCTCCTAAGACTAAATAGATGTCATCAGAGAAAATAAAATCACAGTGAAGAAAGTAGACTGAACAAATACTAACTAAAGGCAAAAAAGTAATATCATCTACCCATAAAAACAGTTAATGGAAACACAAAAGAGCAGAGAATAAAAGAACTAACATATAAAGAATGGTGAAGGAGGAATAAGAAGAGAGAGAAAGAAAGAATCACCAGACTGTGTTTATAACAGCTCAATAAGTGAGTTAAGTTAGACAGTAAGATACTAAAGAAGCTAACTTTGAATCTGTGGTTAACTATGAATTTAAAGGCTGCAAGGGCAATAAGTACATATTTTTCAGTAATCACCCTAAATGTAAATGGACTAAATGCACCAATCAAAAGAAACAGAGTAATAGAATGGATAAATAAGCAAGACCCATCGATATGCTGCTCACAAGAGACTCACCTCAAACCCAAATACATGTACAGACTAAAAGTCAAGGGATGAAAAAACATATTTCATGCAAACAACAGGGAGAAAAAAGGAGGTGTTGCAGTTCTAGTATCAGACAAAATAGACTTCAAAACAAAGAAAGTAACAAGAGATAAAGAGGGACATTACATAATGAAAAAGGGCTCAGTACAACACAAGAGTA
Source organism: Manis javanica (assembly GCF_040802235.1). Taxonomy (NCBI): domain Eukaryota; kingdom Metazoa; phylum Chordata; class Mammalia; order Pholidota; family Manidae; genus Manis; species Manis javanica. The sequence continues at coordinate 118,608,647 of NC_133160.1, read as the reverse complement.
TAATCATTATAGATATATATGCACCCAACACAGGAGCACCAACATACGTGAAACAAATACTAACAGAACTAAAGGAGGAAATAGAATGCAATTCAATCATTTTAGGAGACTTCAACATACCATTCACTCCAAAGGACAGATCCACCAGACAGAAAATAAGTAAGGACACAGAGGCACTGAACAGCACAATAAACAGGTGGACCTCTATAGAACTCTAGACCCAAAATCAACAGGATACACATTTTTCTCAAGTGCACATGGAAAAATATCCATAATACACAACATACTAGGCTACAAAAAGAGCCTCAGTAAATTGCAAAGTATTGAAATTTTACCAAACAACTTTTCAGACCACAAAGGTATAAAACTAGAAATAAATTGTACAAAGAAAACAAAAAGGCTCACAAACACATGGAGGCTTAACGACGTGCTCCTAAAAAATTAATGGATCAACAAACAAATTAAAATGGAGATCAAGGAATATATGGAAACAAATGACAACAACACAAACCCCCAATTTCTGTAGGATGCAGTGAAAGCAGTCTTAAGAGGAAAGTATATAGCAATCCAGGCACACTTAAAGAAGGGTGAAAAATCCCAAATGAATAGTCTAACATCAAAATTATTGAAATTGGAAAAAGAAGAACAAATGAGGCCTAAAGTCAGCAGAAGGAGGGACATAATAAATATCAGAGAAGAAATAAACAAAATTGATAAGAATTAAACAATAGAAAAAATCAGTGAAACCAAAAGCTGGTTCTTTGATAAAACAAACAAATAGATAAGCCTCTAGCAAACTTATTAAGAGAAAAATAGAATCAACACAGATCAACAGAATCAGAAACAAGAAAGGAAATATCATGACAGACTCCACAGAAATACAAAGAATTACTAGAGAATACTATGAAAACCTATATGCTAACAAGTTGGAAAACATAGAAGTAATGGACAACTTCCTAGAAAAATACAACCTTCCAAAACTGACCAAGGAAGAAACACAAAAGTTAAACAAACCAATTACGAGCAAAGAAATTGAAGAGGTAATAAAAAAATTACCCATGAACAAAACCCCCGTGCCAGATGGATTTACCTCGGAATTTTATCAGACATACAGAGAAGACATAATACCTATTCTCCTTAAAGTTTTCCAAAAAATAGAAGAGGAGGGAATACTCCCAACCTCATTCTATGTAGCCAACATTACCGTAATGTCAAAACCAGGCAAAAATCCCACCAAAAAAGAAAATTATATACCAATACCCCTGATGAACGTAGGGGCAAAAATACTCAACAAAATATTAGCAAACCAAATTCAAAAATACATCAAAAGGATCATACACCATGAGCAAGTGGGATTCATCCCAGGGATGCAAGGATGGTACAACATCCAAAAATCCATCAACATCATCCACCACATAAACAAAAAAAAGGACAAAAACAACATGATGATCATCTCCATAATTGCTGAAAAAGCATTCGACAAAATTCAAAATCAATTTATGATAAAAACTCTCAACAAAATGGGTATAGCAGGCAAGTACCTTAACATAACAAAAGCCATATATGATAAACCCACAGCTAACATCATACTGAACAGCAAGATGCTGAAAGCTTTTTCTCTGAGATCAGGAACAAGACAGGGATGCCCACTCTCCCCACTGTTATTTAACATAGTACTGGAGGTCCTAACCATGGCAATTAGACAAAACAAAGAAATACAAGGAATCCAGATTGGTAAAGAAGTTAAACTGTCACTACCTGCAGATGATGTGATATTGTACATAAAAAACCATAAGACTGGAATGGATTAAAGATGGTGGCATGAGAGGAGATACAGAGGCTTCCTCCTAAAACTGGATACAATTAGAAAATATAGTTGATGCAATTAGTCCTGAGAGAGCAACAGGAAAGGGGATAGTGTCAGACTGCACACACCTGGAGAAAAGAGCAGACCTCATCAAACGGGGTAACGAACCAGAGCTATGTCTCCATGGGACCCAAGACCTTCCTCCACTGCAGCTCACTGGTGGGATGAAGAGAAACAGAGCAGGGAGGAAGTGGAAGACTTGGGACTGCTTAATACCTAGCTCAAGAGATATTCTCTGGGAGCACAAACCTACATTTCATGGTGCTTACGTGAGACTCGCATGACCATCGGGTTGGAATGTTAATACAGGCAGAGTTCCTGGGGAGAGTGGGATTCCGGCCACTTGTGGAAATCAGGGATCCATATCCAGCTGCTCTGGGACAAAAACTTTTACCTCTGTGCCCAGCCGACTGGCTCAGGCAGTGGAGACCAGTGCAGCAGCCGGGAGGTGGGGAACAGCTCTTTCCTCCCCCCAGGCATGAGCACCGCTCCCTTGCAACCCCTGACATTGCTTCAGGGGCTGAGCAGTTCCATAATAGAGCTTCTGGACACTAGAGGGCGCCACATACAAACATGAAACGCCAAAGGAACCTTGTCCAGAGTAAAATTATTAATACAACTCCTGAGAAAGATTTAAATGATATGGATCTCTTGACTCTTTCTGAAAAGAGTTCAAAATAAAAATCATCAACATTCTAATGGAGGTACGGAAAGACATCCAAGAACTCAGAAATGAATTCAGGTCGGAGATCCAATCATTGAAGAGCACAATGGAGGGTATTAAAAGCAGGTTGGATATGGTGGAGGAGACAATAAATGAAATAGAAACTAGAGAAAAGGAATACAAAGAAGCTGAGGCACACAGAGAAAGAAGGATCTCTAAGAATGAAAGAATATTGAGAGGACTGTGTGACAAATCCAAGTAGAACAATTTTTGCATTATAGGGGTACCAGAAGAAGAAGAGAGAGAGAACGGGATAGAAAGTGTCTTTGAATAGGTAGTTGCTGAAAACTTCCCCAATCTGGGGGAGGACATAGTCTCTGAGGCCATGGAGATCCACAGATCTCCCAACAAAAGGGACCCAAGGAGGACAACACCAAGACACACAGTAATTAAAATGGGAAAGATCAAGGATAAGGACAGACTGCTAAAAGCAGCCAGAGAGAGAAATAAGATCACATACAAATGAAAGCACATCAGGCTAACATCAGACTTTTCAGATGCAACCTCACAGGCCAGAAGGGAGTGGAATGATATATTTAATGCCATGAAGCAGAAGGGCCTGGAACCAAGATAACTTTATCCAGCAAGATTATCATTTAAATTTGAAGGAGGGATTAAACAATATCCTGATAAGCAAAAGCTGAGAGAATTTACCTCCCACAAACCATCCATACAGTCTATTTTGGAGGGACTGCTATAGATGGAAGTGTTCCTAAGGTTGAATAGCTGTCACCAGAGGTAATAAAACCACAGAAACTGGAACAGCTAATTATGAAGCAAATGCAAAATTAAATTAACTATCCTCAAAGTCAATCAAGGGATAGACAGAAAGTACAGAATTTGATACCTAATACATAAAGAATGAAGGAGGAAGAAAAAGGAGGAGAAATAGAAAAGAACCTTTAGATTGTGTTTGTAACTGCATACAAAGAGAGTTAAGTTTCAACTCTTAGATTGTAAGGAAACTAACTTGGAACCTTTGGTAACCACGAATCTAAAGCCTGAAATGGCAATAAGTACATACCTATCAATAATCACCTGAAATGTAAATGGACTGAATACACCAATCAAAAGACATAGAGTCACTGAATGGATAAAAAAACAAGACCCATCTATATGCTGCTTACAAGAGACTCACCTTAAACCCAAAGACATGCACAGACTAAAAGTCAAGGGATGGAAAAAAGATATTTCATGAAACAATAGGGAGAAAAAAGCAGGTGTTGCAGTACTAGTAGCAGACAAAATAGACTTCAAAACAAAGAGAGTAACAAGAGATAAAGAAGGACATTACATTATGATAAAGGGCTCACTCCAACAAGAGGATATAACCTTTATAAATATATATACACCCAACACAGGAGCACCAGCATATGTGAAACAAATACTAACAGAAATAAAGGAGGAAATAGAACGCAATGCAATCATTTTAGGAGACTTCAACACACCATTCACTCCAAAGGACAGATCCACCAGACAGAAAGTAAGTAAGGACACAGAGGCACTGAAGAACACAATATAACAGATGGACCTCTATAGAACTCTACACCCAAAATCAACAGGATACACATTCTTATCAAGTGCACATGGAACATTATCCAGAATAGACCACATACTAGGCCACAAAAAGAGCACCAGTAAATTCAAAAAGATTGAAATTCTACCAGCCAACTTTCCAGACCACAAAGGTATAAAACTAGAAATAAATTGTACAAAGAAAGCAAAAAGGCTCACACACACATGGAGGTTTAACAAAACGTTCCTAAATAGTCAATAGATCAATGACAAATTAAAATGGATATCCAGCAATATATGGAAATAAATAACAACAACACAAAGCCCCAACTTCTGTGGGATGCAGTAAAAGCAGTCTTGAGAGGAAAGTATATAGAAATCCAGACACAATTAAAGAAGAAAGAACAAACCCAAATGAATAGTCTAATGTCACATTTATCAAAATTGGAAAAAGAAAAACAAATGATGCCTAAAGTCAGCAGAAGGAGGGACATAATAAAGATTAGAGAAGAAATAAATAAAACAGAGAAGAATAAAGCAATAGAAAAAAAACCAATGAAACCAAGAGCAGGTGCTTTGAGAAAATAAAGAAGATAGATAAGCCTCTAGGCAGACTTTTTAAGAGAAAAAAATCATCACACCATCAACAGAATCAGAAAAGAGAAAGGAAACATCACGACGGACCCAACAGATATACAAAGAATTATTAGAGACTACTATGAAAACCTATATGCTAACAAACTGGAAAACCTAGAAGAAATGGACAATTTCCTAGAAAAATACAACCTTCCAAGATTGACCAAGGAAGAAACACAAAATCTAAACAAACCAGTTACCAACAAAGAAATTGAAGCGGTAATCAAAAAACTACCCAAGAACAAAACCTTCAGGCCAGATGGATTTACCTCGGAATTTTATCAGACATACAGAGAAGGTATAATTTCCATTCTCCTTAACGTTTTCCAAAAAATAGAAGAGGAGGAAATACTTCCAAACTCATTCTACGAAGACAACATCACCCTAATACCAAAACCAGGTAAAGAGCCCACCAAAAAAGAAAACTACAGACCAATATCCCTGATGAACGTAGATGCAAAAATACTCAACAAAATATTAGCAAACCGAATTCAAAAATACATCAAAAGGATCATACACTATGACCAAGTGGGATTCATCCCAGGGATGCAAGAATGTTACAACATCCAAAAATACATCAACATCATCCACCACATAAACAAAAAGAAGCACAAAAACCACATGATCATCTCCATAGATGCTGGAAAAGCATTTGACAAAATTCAACATGCATAAATGATAAAAACTCTCAACAAAATGGATACAGAGGGCAGGTAACTCAACATAATAAAGGTCATATATGATAAACACACAGCCAACATCATACTGAGCAGTGAAAAACTGAAAGCTTTTCCTCTGAGATCGGGAACAAGACAGGGATGCCCACTCTCCCCACTGTTATTCAACATAGTACTGGAGGTCCTAGCCATGGCAATTTTACTAAACAAAGAAATACAAGGAATCCAAATTCGTAAAGAAGAAGTCAAACTGTCACTACTCGAAGATAACATGATATTATACATAAAAAACTCTAAAGACTCCACTCCAAAACTACTAGAATTGATATCAGAATACAGGAAATTTGCAGGATACAAAATTAACACACAAAAATCTGTAGCTTTCCTATACACTAACAATGAACCAACAGAAAGAGAAGTTAGGAAAACAATTCCATTCACAATTGCATCAAATAGAATAAAATACCTAGGAATAAACCTAACCAAAGAAGTGAAACACCTATACCCTGAAAACTATAAGACACTCTTAAGAGAAATTAAAGAGGGCACTAACAGATGAAAACTCATCCCATGCTCTTGGCTAGGAAGAATTAATATCGTCAAAATGGCCATCCTACCCAAAGCAATATACAGATTTGATGCAATCCCTATCAAATTACCAACAGCATTCTTCAACCAACTGGAACAAATAGTTCAAAAATTCATATGGAAACACCAAGGACCCCGAATAGCCAAAGCAATCCTGAGAAGGAAGAATAAAGTGGGGTAGATCTCGCTCCCCAACTTCAAGCTCTACTACAAAGCCATTGTAATCAAGATAATTTGGTACTGGCACAAGAACAAACTCACAGACAAGTGGAACAGAGTAGAGACTCCAGAGATTAACCCAAACAAATATGGTCAATTAATATATGATAAAGGAGCCATGAACATACAATGGGGAAATGACAGTCTCTTCAACAGATGGTTCTGGAAAAATTGGACAGCTACATGTAAGAGAATGAAACTGGATCACTGTCCAACCCCATACACAAAAGTAAATTCAAAATGGATCAAAGACATGAATGTAAGTCATAAAACCATAAAACTCTTAGAAAAAATCATAGGCAAAAATCTCTTGGACATAAACATGACAAACTTCTTCATGAACATATCTTCCCGGGCAAAGGAAACAAAAGCAAAAATGAACAAGTGGGACTACATCAAGATGAAAAGCTTCTGTACAGCAAAGGACACCATCAAAATAACAAACAGGTACCTGACAGTATGGAAGAATATATTCATAAATGACAGATTCCATAAAGGCTTAACATCCAAAAAATATAAGGATCTCATGCACCTGAACAAACAAAAAGCAAATAATCCAAATAAAAAATGGGCAGAGGAGCTGAGCAGACAGTTCTCCAAAGAAGAAATTCAGATGGCCAACAGACACATGAAAAGATGCTCCACATAGCTAGTTATCAGAGAAATGCAAATTAAAATCACAATGAGACATCACCTCACACTAGTAAGGATGGACACCATCCAAATGACAAACAACAACAAATGTTGGTGAGGTTGTGGAGTAAGTTGAACCCTCCTACACTGCTGGTGGGAATGTAAATAAGTTCAACCATTATGGAAAGCAGTATGGAGGTTCCTCAAAATGCTCAAAATAGACATATCATTTCACCCAAGAATTCCACTTCTAGGAATTTTCCCTAAGAATGCAGCACTCCAGTCTGAAAAAGACAAATGCACCCCTATGTTTATCGCAGCAGTATTTACAATAGCCAAAAAGTGGAAGCAACCTAAGTGTCCATCAGTAGATGAATGGATAAAGAAGATGTGGTACATATGCACAATGAATATTACTCAGCCATAAGAAAAAACAGGTCCTACCATTTGCAACTACATGGACGGAGCTACAGGGTATTATACTCAGTGAAATAAGCCAGGCAGAGAAAGACAAGTACCAGATGATTGCACTCATATGTAGAGTATAAGAACAAACAAAAAGTGAAGGAACAAAACAACAGCAGAATCACCAAGAATGGAGTAATAGTTATCAAAGGGAAAGGAACTTGGGAGAATGGGAGGGAAGGGAGGGATAAGGGTTGTGAAAAAAAAGGGGGGCAATACGATTAGCAGGTATAATGTGGGGGGGCATGGAGAGGGCTGTGTAACACAGAGAAGACAATTAGTAATTCTACAGCATCTTACTACGCAGATGGACAGTGACTGTAATGGGGTTTGTGGGGAGGACTTGGTGAAGGGCGGACCATAGTAAACAAAATATTCTTCATGTAACTGTAGATTAATGATAACAAAAAAAACAAAATTTATCACCTATTCAAAAGAGCTTGGGCAAGGTGATCTAGAACTTTGTGACACTGGAGTTGTCCCTTCAACTGACATCAATCTACTTTATTATTACTATTAGGACTTATTTATTTAATAAGCTACCATTGCACTCTGCTTTTCATAAATAATAATGTCTCAGTTATTTATTGCTATTCTTAAAACTCAGAGTTTTAAACAGCAACCACATTATTTGCTCATGATCCTGTGGACCAGCAATTTGTCCTGGGCTCAGGAAAATGTTTCCTCTTTGGAGTTTGCCTAAGTTCACTCATTAGGCTACAGTTAGGTACGTGCTTAGCTGGGCGTCATTGGTCCAAGGAAGTGTCACTCACATGGCTTGGGTTTGGCAGAAAAGCAGACACTTGACTGCCTCCTCCACGTGGCCTCTCCAACAGCAAGCTTATGCTTTATTAGATGGTAGCAGAATTCCAGAAAAGTCTGCATGAAAGTTCAAGGCCTGGGTTTAGAAATAATACTGTCATTTCTGCCACGTTTTATTGGTAAAGCAGGTCATGAGACAAGCCCAGTTCAAAGGGTGGAGAACTAGCCACCACCTCTTAATAGGAGAAGTTGCCAAGAATATGAAGCCTTTTTAAATATATTACAGTAAAGAAATTTATTGTGTGTGTATGTGTGTGTGTGTGTGTGTGTGTGTGTGTGTGTGTGTGTGTGTAAAATCAATTCAAGGTCAGATATGAGGAAATGTATTTTTCACAGCTATTTTATTTTAAAAAATCTATTGTATAAGAAAAATGACTGTTTTGTGGAAACTACATAGTTACTTGCCTTTAAAATTAAACATTTTTATGGTTCATAGCTAAAGTTCCTTTCACCTTTCAGAATCAAATTCTCTGATATCTCTCTTCCAGACTCAATTTTTCTATTCTTTGACTTAATTATCTAATATCGCCATCAGGAAGGAAAACTGCTTAATTGTGGATGAGGGATCTCTGTGCATTTCTAGTGTTACTCCTTCCTTCTCAATGGATTAAAATTCATTTGCTTAGTAAACCTAAAACATTGGGGATTACATTGGAATTATCAGTGTCTGTTTTCTGATTCTACATGAACTACTTCCCTTAGGTTGAAAATGAGGCAAATGTGAGGGTCTATTATACTTTTTACATCTGAGTAATTTCCAATCCTAAATCTGTGAGCAATTATTCAGTAACATTTCTTGAGCTTCTTCTTGTTTCCTGTTTATAGGAAGGAAAGGAAAGAGGAAGGGAAAGGTTTGCAGGAAGGGGACAGAAGAAAATTAGTAAACCCTTATTGAGAATTTACTCTCTTCTTTAAGTCCTTTACATTTATTAACCCATGGAACACAAACTCAAAAATCCTTTTCATAGGCACTATGAGTGTCTTCATTTTACAGATATAGAAACTTAAATTCATAAAGTTTAGGTAATGTACCCAAGTTCCTCACATGGAAGAACGATTGGGGTGGAATTGAAACAGCAATCCGGTCCCCTGGAGCCAACCACTGTGTATATTGCAGTAACTGGAAAGAGGAGAGACCCTGACCTCAGAACTCCACATAATACTTGAAAAGACATTGTGTTAAGCAACATGTATATTATAGTATAAAAGACCAAGAAAGTTAGATTTTCTTGAAATAGATCGTCTTTTAACAGCCATTTTTCCATTGCCAGCATATCACTCAGCTACACAAACTTAGCTTTACCAAGAGAGGTGTTCCTTTATCACTATTTACTATGTATAAATAAATATATATATATATATATATATATATATATATATATATATATATATATATATATATATATATATTAGTAAACATTGAGAATTTGCTCTCTTCTTTAAGTCCTTTATATTTATTAACACATGGACACAAACACAAAAATCCTTTACATAGGCACTATGAGTGTCTTCATTTTACAGATATAGAGACTTAAAATCAGAAAGTTTAGGTAATGTACCCAAATTTCTCATATGGAAGAATGATTGGGGTGAAATTGAATGGCACATATACCATCATTTGGGAAGTAGTACTAGTAAAATTTTGGAAACCTAAGAGAAATATTCCTTTCAAGTGGAACTTAAGTGTCCTACCCGAGTTATAAAACTTACCTTTTACTATATGTATATATTTTGTATGATGGTTGGGGGACAGTGGCTTAGAGAATAAAAGCAAAATCAAATCTCTAAAATAAATCTGCTAAAATTAACCTGGAATCACAGGTTCTAAGCCCTTAGATGAGATTTTACAGCAGGGTTATACGAGGTAATGTGAAGGAAAACTGTTACTATTTACTTTTTTAAATGACAAATTATCAAAGTAGAAAGAGGGGTGGTGACTTAAACTTGAAGGTGGGTAGGTCTGTGGAAAATAAGACTGAACAAATAACCCAAAGACCAAAGTTCCTAAGATAAATCTGCTAAAGATTAATCCAGGGCAAAGAAAATAAGTGTAGCTGAGATACCACAGGAAGTACATGCACAGTAATGTGAAGGATAACAGGGCACCAAAGTCCAAATGGTAAATAATCAAAGTAGAGTTCTGGACATTAAGTGGAGTTGATGGCTCTGAGATATATGAGACTAAACATAAGGAACATTTTATGTAAATAAGGGGACAGAGGTGCAGAGATTGATTCAGGTAGACATTTAAAACCAAGTCGTTTTGCAACCTGCCTTTCCAGAATTTTTACACCATCCCTGGATGGACATCCATCACAGCATTTACTGATTTATTCTAGAGAAAGAAACTGACAAAGGTGATACCTTGGTCATATTACAAATACCAAGAAGGGTGAATTTTCAGCTTTTTGTAGGAGAATCTCCTTTAATACCTATTCCCATGATTAGTAATATTTGTCTTTGGTATTTCCAATATTTATCATTTTTCTGACAACAGAGACACAAATTTAGATATGGGAAAAACTTGCTGGACTGAATCATAGTACAGTTCCTGAGTCTCCCATTCCTCCAGGCAGTATTCAACAGGTTTCCCTTCACATTAAATTGCAGTAATCAATACATGTCAGAATATTTCAAGGTACCTAGGGCAGAAAAAATAAATGACATGGAGATGGAGGTGAAAGAAATCATTTCATGTAGTGCATCTCATTCATTATGCCCACTCCTGATCGGCAATCACTCAGGACTTTGGTGCTGCTGTAACCTTTCTTTTGCAAAGTTACAAGGGAGTGTGAATCTGTAAGCCATGGACGGATAGGCTTGTTGATTCCCGGTGATATCTGCATCTTTGGGGAGAACCCTTGAGCCACTGGGGTTTCTCTACTTGCCTTTCCCTATGCTCCTAAACAATATTTAACTTCTAATGTGTAACCTGTCTATTCTCCAGTGGCTGGCTGCATGGTACTGGAGACCAGACCGAGACAAGTGTGCAAAATGCTGATTCTTCTTGCCGCAAGTCTGTATTTAGTGTGGAAGACTACTGTAATCTATAGAAAACCATTTCTTATTCAGATATTTACATCAACCTTCGGGTGTTTGTTCATTTTCAATGAACAGCAAAGTGGACAGTGAACTGGCCTTACGCTACATGAAATCCTGTTACATGGGTCTTCCTCAGAGGATGGGACTATCAGTTAGCAATGAAAATAAAACACATTTAAAATGCCATAGGATTAAATAAAATGTCGCAAATATCTTAAGAGATGTAAACCTGGTTCTGTGTAGATGGAAAATGAAAAGATGGACTTCAGAATGCAATATTCATCAGATGCTTAAAAAATTATACAAAAATACTGGCCTGAAATATAATGTATCAGTTATCTTGAATTTGTAACACATGGAAAGAGGAATGAATCTTTACTGAGTTTTTGAACCTTGCAAGGATGCAGAGGTAGGAATATCTTAGCTCTGTTAGAAACCCACTAATATGTTTCTCTTTTCGTTTGCTTAAACTTTAAAACACTGGCATATTTTGAGTACCTTGTCCAACAAAAACTTAAAACTTTATTACTGTACCTTCTAAGAACAGAATGGATATAAATTTACAAATGTAGTTATTTTCCTTTCCCTGTTTTCTCTTTCAGGAAGGCCCACTATGTTGTGTGAATTGATAGGGTAAGTATGAATTGGTATCTGGAGGAACTGAACCTATTGGGATTCTGAATTTCCTAGCCCACGTTAACCTAATTTTGAATTTGGTGGAGGACTTCACTGCACTACCTTGCCTAAGAAAGGTTTGCTATCTTGGAAAGAGGTGTCCATTCCCAGTCCAGAACTGTCCTGTGGAAAAGACACAGGGCGATGTATTAAATTTCTTCTCGCCATTCCTTCACATATTATATGTTTCATGGTTCATTATCACTGAAGATTCTGGGCCACATAACACTTGGGAAAAGTATGAGAGAAATGCAAGATCACTGGATGTAGCTACTATGAAACAGTCTTTCACTGTCCAACACATAAGAGAGGATAATCTGCAACAAATGTGTGCTCTGTGTCCACTAGATGCCAGATTGTGCGCTCCGCACTGAAGGTGGACAGGCGGATGAGACAGACACATCTGCAGCTCTTTGGGAGTTTATAGACCTGTTGGTCAGAAAAAGTATAAAAGTATGTATAGTTATTTACAATAAAGTACAAATAATGTAATAGATAAGATTGAGGTGGTACGGGATCTCTCCCCTTGTATTTTATTCAAGTAAATTGCAATCAGGTAGTTATATGAATCAAATTCTGATATTGTTATCAAAGTTATTCTGATAATGTTACAAAGGTAGAAATTTAAGTGAATGTTTTCAATAACTGTGTTATGAATCCCAACTATTTCATATGTATGCTGATTAGATGTTTTATCCACTAAATCACATTCCCAAGGAATAAAATCCCCTGAAATAATTGAACTGACAATATGTGACACTATTTAAAGGCTGTAGGGTTTAGTGCTTTAATATAAGGCATTATGATAGTTAGCAAATATGTGAAAACTCCAATCCTGTCATTAATATCTTTCCTATAAAATATGGATGTACAGAAATGGGAGGAAAATGGGGGGGGGTGTTTTTTCTAACTCTGTCACTGGATTAGTGTGAATATAAATACTCTAGTGCAGTCACTCATTATTTGTGGATTCCATATTTTCAAGTTTGCCTGTACACTAAAACTTACTTGCAACCCCAAAATCAATAACTTGTGGTGTTTTAAGGACATTCTTGGATGTACTCAGAACAGTGAAAAACAGACTCACCTGACAGGCATGTGCCCAGCTGAGGTCAAACAATGAAATCTCTGCCTTGCTGCCTCTCATACTGTAAACAACTGTCCCTTTCCTGATCTTTCTTATACCACACTTCTGCATTTTTGTGCATTTTTATTGATTTCACTGTTCAGAGTGACCTCTGATTGTAGTGCTGAAGTGCCTTCTAATGCTCCTGAGAAGCAAGAAGATGGGGATGTGCCGTAGGGAGAAAATATGTTCATTAGATGAGCTTCATTCAGTCCCAGGAGTTACAGCCTTGTTGGCTATGAGTTCAGTGCTAATGAATTAACACCGTATTTCAAATAAGGTGTCTTCATATGGAAGCACACATAAAGCAAGGTTATGTGTTGAAAAGTTTATGCAAATGTTGTGACAGGAAACTTATGGGAACTTAATCAAATTTCCCCAGGAGCAATGATTCAACATTCACTAATGATGTGTTTGTGGCAACTTTATAGAACATAACACACATAAAGCCCTTACATAGTTATAAGAACATAGTGCTTAATAAATATTAACTATTATGCCTCTTATATTTATATTAGTGCCCATTTTAAGAAAAGGAATTTGTTTTAGAAACCCAGCAAAGAAAATGAAAATGTTAAAATTGTATTTGAAGCTTTAAGCAGTGTCAGTAGTATTCTAGATTGGAGGGATCACTTCTGACGTGTGTGTGTGTGTGTGTGTGTGTGTGTGTGTGTGTGTGTGTGTGTGTGTGTGTACTGGAAAACTTCTGATATCCTTTCCAAAAACATCTCTCAATGCATCCCATCATTGGACCTGATCTCATTTATGATCAAAGAACTTCACAGCATGAAACAGAGAGTAGAGATGATTATCATAGCCTGGTAATACAATTCATGGAAATAAACTTCTTTATCGGGAATTAGTTATATTGGTTCCCTAAAAATTATTCTGTTGTGCATAAATTGGATTTAAAAAATTGTATATTAAAATCATTTAAATTGGTCTCACTAAGTTTGGAAACAAATATATTAAGATATTAGGAAGGAAATGTCTGGTTTAATATTAACCTGCACAACAAGCCTCACTAAGAAATGTAAATGAAGGTTTTCTATAATTTTATGTAGTGGGTTACAATTAATTCACATATAGACTATTTTGGTGTTTTATACACTAAATATCATTCTCAAGAAGTAAAATCTCCTAGAGTAATTAGTTTATAAGCAAAATATGTCACATTCATTATCAATACATGCTTATAGTGTAAGCATTCCATATAAAAATAATGTTAAAACATGTCTTTGCAATTTAAATAACACTTTGACTAAAATTGAAAGAAGCAAACAACAGGAAATTTTGAGAAGCTAGTTTCTGAATATAAGGTTAATATAATACACCCAAAGTTAACAGATCATATGCCAGAAAGAAAAATAATATAAGACATTAAGGAAAAGTATTTTCATAAATTATTATCTTTCTGTCAATTAATGTAACATCACCAAAAAAAAATGTTAGTAGATCAGAGGCTTTGCTGATGTTTAACCTAGGGATCCTGTCCATAGTGGGAATTACACCACCAGAAATTGTTCTGGTTAATAAATTGAGGATTCTTATTTATGTACATATAGGTGATTTAACAGGAGCATTTTTCTTCTTATATCAAAGCAATTATTTGTAACCTCATAATCAGGTCATATTGTCATACGTAGGCTTCATAATCAGGAAAGCCTACACACCCAAAAGAGATTCCTGGAAAAATTGCCAGAAAGAAAAGTGGATCAATTCAGTAACAAATAGATATTAGACATAAAGTGACATACAAATTCAAACTGTATGTCTAATATATATCTGACATACACGTGACTTACAAATATACATTATACATGAAGTAACATACAACTACTTTCACTGCATACAAGGAATTCTGTTCATAGTTCAGATCCTTTTGAATATTAAAGTCAACTGCCAGCTCTTCAAAAGAACACACATATACATGTACACACAGACCTATTGATAAAGCAAATCTAGGTTTATTTGACTTTTTGGATGGCGAACAGCTTCTTAGAGGGGTTTTATTACTGTTTCAGAGGACAGAAGTCAGAGATCATTCTAAGGTGTTGGGGTCTGGATGAGTGATATCAAGGAGAGCCTTGTAAACGAGGAAACTGGCTAGGAGGACTTAGCAATGCTTATGACACAACCTTGGATTGCTGATCACAGTGAGATAACCCCTTGAAACTTGTCTTGTTGAGCAAACTACATGCTTTAATGACTGAACTACTTTGGTCAGTCACATCCAGTTGTCCAAGGACAAATTCCTTTTTTGGGAAAAAGAAAAAGCTACTTTTGCCAGGTCTCAGTGCTATTTAACATTAAGATCAAGAGGAAAAATCTTGGTCCTGCTATCATTTAACACATGAGATAGTAATTATGCTGTTTTTAGCACTCATTTAAGAAAAAAATTGAATCTGCATTTTACGGGTGAGTTTTGTTTTATCATTATGGACAGTGCATGCACCTCCAGTAGCACTATATATGGACCCTGCATTAACCCCCACCAGGAAAGTAGTAAAAGTATGGTATATGAGACCTGGAAGGGACCTGCTTCATGCTACAGTCGTATCACAGGACCACTCTATTGGATGCGTCCTACCTAATGGACAAAATTGGCCTATGTGGTTGTCATTAAAACATGTGTCTTATCACCTCTAAAGTCTTTGTGGATTGGGAACTTCCTAGGCTTGAAGATTACTATAATTTTTGTTACCTGTATCAAAATTTTTCTGTATCTTAATTTTTATTATCACTAAGTTGCTATCATCTTCTGTTGCTATTGTGCAATCTGATAACAGTGCTGCAGCTGTCTGGCTCAGTGTCCATTTTGGAGTATTGAAAATGTGTACATTGGAAGGCGAGAATACAGGAGGGGTGGAGTGTAGGTAGTTGAGGTTTCTATGGTCACAATCCTCACTGAACTTAAACAAACTGATGATGTAACTGGTCTTTTGCAAGGATATGACTTCAGCAGAGAGACCCCAAAAGGGAGTCCTGAGCCCTGTAGACATGTGAACACTTATGGCTGCTTCCTCTATTCAACTGCAAGGGCAAATCAAGGAAAGAATCACTTAAGCCGAGGTTAGGCCACCAGAATAACATCATGCTGCCACCACCAACTACACTGAAGCCGGGAGACTCAATTGAGTGGACATGGCCTTGGACCTTTTGACACATGGACCAATGACGGCTAGATTTCCTGCCACCTTAGGGACAAGGCATAAAAGCTTGCCTCCAGTGTATTCCTGGAATAACAGCTGGTTGGCCATCAAAGGTCACAGTAGAATGTCCTGAACGACCAGAAGGCTGGAGCATGTTACCTGGCGTTTTGTTTTATCATTATGGCCAGTGCATGCTCCTCCAGTAGCAGTATATATAGACCCTTCAGTAAACCCATGGGGAAAGAAGTAAAAATATGGTATAACAGAACTGGAAGGAACCTCCTTCCTGCTACACTCATATCACAGGACCTCTCTCTTGCATGCATCATATCTCATGGACAAGATTTACCTATGTGAATGGCATTCAAAGATGTGTCTTATCACCCCTAAAGTCTTTGTGGATTGAGAACATCCTCTGGTTGCAGTATTATAATTTTTGTTAGGACCAATCTCCTCTACTTTGATGATTATTATAATATTTGCTACCTGTATCAATATCTTGCTGTACCTTAATTTTTATTATCTTTAATTTGTTGTTATCTTCTGTTTCTATTGTGGAATCGCGTTACATTGCTCCAGCTTTCTCACACACAGAGCATTTTGAATGATTTAAAGTGTGTAGATTCATAGGCAAGAGTATTGGATGGGTGGAATGTGGGAAGTACTGATTTCTATGGCCAGGATCCTACCTGAACTTAAGCCACATTTTGATGTATCTGGCCTGTTGCTAGGCTACAGCCTCAACAGAGAGACCTGAAAGGGAGCCCTGAGCCCCGTAGACATGTTACACATAAGGCTGCCTCCCCTATACAACTGCAAGTACAAACCAAGGTAAGAATCACTGAAGTTGAGCTTCGCCACCAGAATAGCATCCTGCTGCCACCACCAACCGCACTGAAGCTGGGAGACTCCATTGAGTGAACGTGGCCTTGGACCTTTCAATACATGGACCAACGATGGCTGGCTCTTGAGGCACCTTAGGGACAAGACTTGGAAGCTGGCTTCCTTTGTATTCCTGGAATAACAGCAGGGTTGCCGCTAAATGTCATAATAGTATGTCCTGAACTGCCAGAATGTAGGAGCATCTTAACTGGGAGTTTTGTTTTATCTTTATGCCAGTGCATGCACCTCCAGTAACACCATATATAGATGATTCAGTAACCCCCAAGGGATAGAAGTAAAAGTATGGTAGACTAGACCTGTATGGGACCCCTTTCTTGCTACAGTCCTATCACAGGACACTCTCTTGCATGCATCTTACCTGATGGGCAAGATTTGCCTATGTGGGTGGCATTAAAACATGTGTCTTATGGCCCCTAAAGTCTTTCTGGATTAGGAACTTCCTCTGGCTTGAGGATTATTATAATTTTTGTTATTAGGAAACTCCTCTGGCTTGAGGATTATTATAATTTTTGTTTCCTGTACCAAAACATTGCTGTATCTTAATTTTTATTATCTCTGAGTAATTGTTATCTTTTGTTACCAAGGTGGTAACACTGCCCTATTTTTCTCCCACAAGGACCATTGTGGAAGATTGAAAGCATGTTCTTTGGAAAGTAAGAATCTTAGAGGGGTGGAGTCTGTAGAAGTTGGGATTCCTATGGCTGGGATCCTCACTGAATTTAAATCACCTGATGATGTTACTGGCCTTTTCCTAGGTCATGGCTTTAACAGAGTTACCCAGAAAGGGAGCTTTGAGCCCCGTAGACATGTTACGGCATATGGCTGCCTCCCCTATACAACTGCAAGTACAAACCAAGGGTAGAATCACTGGAGCCGAGGTTTGGACACCAGAAAAGCATCTTCTGCCAGCACCAACTACACTGAAACCCGGAGACACCACTGAGTGGATGTGGCCTTGGACCTTTCAACACATGGCCCAGTGATGGCTGGCTCTTCTGGCTCCTTGAGGTCAAGGCCTGGAAGGTGGCCTCCTGTGTGTTCCCGGAATAACAGCAGGGTGACTGCCAAAATCTAGCATGTCCTGAATGGCCAGAATGTAGGAGCATCTTAACTTGGAGTTTTGTTTTGTCATTATGGCCAGTGCATGCCCCTCCAGTAGCACTATATATAGACCCTTCAGTAACTCCCACGGGGAAAGAGGTAAAAGTTCAGTATTCTAGACCTGGAAGTTATACCCTTCCTGCTATGGTCCTATCACAGGTCCACTCTCTTGCAAGCATCCTACTTGATGGACAAGATTTGCCTTTGTGGGTATCATTAAAAATATGTATCTTATCGCCCCTAAAGTCTTTGTGGTTTGGGAACTTCCTCTGTCTTCAGGATTGCTATAATTTTTGTTACCTGTATCAAAATTTTGCTGTATCATAACTTTTATTATCTCTAAGTTGTGATCATCTCCTGTTGCTTTTGTGGAATATGGTTACAGTGCTGCAGCTGTCTCACACAGGGTCCATTGTGGAGGATTGATAGTGTGTACATTGGAAAGCGATAATACAGGATGGGTGGAGTGCGGTTAGTTGGGGTTCATAAGGCCAGGATGCTCACTGAACTTAAACCACCTGGTGATGCAACTGGCCCTTTGGTAGGTTATGACTTCATCACAGAAACCCCAAATGGGAGTCCTGAGCCCTGTACACATGTGAACACATATGGCTGCCTCCCCTATTCAACTGCAAGTGCAAACTAAGGGAAGAATCACTGAAGCTGAGGTCCAACCACCAGGAAAACATCTTTCTGGCAGCACCAAATGCACTGAAGCCAGGAGACACCATTGAGTGGATGTGGCCTTGGACCTTTCAACACATGAACCACAGATGCCTGGATCTCCTGGCACCTTGGGTAGAAAGCCGGGAATCTATCCTCCAGTGTTTTCCTGGAATCACACAGGGTAGCCTCCAAAGGTCTCAGTAGTCTGTCCTGAATGGCCAGTAGGTCAGAGCATCTTACTGGGGAGTTTTGTTTTATCTTTATGGCCAGTGCATGCACCTCCAGTAGCACTATATATAGACCCTTCGTTAACCCTCATGGGGAAGGAAGTGGAATTACGGTATTCTTGACCTGGAAAGGACACTCTTTGAGATACATTTCTATCACAGGACCACTCTCTTGTATGCATACTTCCTGATGGACAATATTTGCCCAGTGTGTGGCATTAAAATGTGTCTTATCACCCATAAAATCTTTGTCAATTGGATTCTTCCTCTGGCTTAAGGATTATTATAATTTTTGTTAAATGTATAAAAATTTTGCTGTGTCTTAATTTGTATTATCTGTAAGTTGTTGTTATTTTCTTTTGCTATTGTGGAATCTGGCTACAGTGCTCCAGCTTTCTTGCAAAGGGACCATTGCGGAAGATTGAAGGTATGTATATTCGAAGGCGAAAGTGCTTGAGGGGTGGAGTGTAGGGAAGTTGGGGGTCCTATGGGTAGGAACCTCATGGAAATTTAACCACTTTATGATGTAACTGACCTGTCAGTTGGCCACGGCTTCAACAGAGAGAACCTGTAAGCAAGCCCTGAGCCCCATACACATGATAGCACATATGGGTGCCTCATCTATACAACTGCAAGTGCAAACCAAGCAAAGAATCTCTGAAGCCGAAATTTGGCTATCAGAATAACATCTTGCTGCCAGCACCAATGGCACTGAAGCCCGGAGACTCCATTGAGTGGACGTGGCCTTGGAACTTTCGATACATGGAACAATGATGGCTGGCTCTATTGGCACTTTTGGAACTAGGCCTGTAAACTGGATTCCAGTGTATACCTGGAATAACAGCAGGGTGACCATCAAGGTCACAGTTGTATGTCCTGAACTGCCAGAAAGTAGGAGCATCTTAACTTGGAGGTCTGTTTTATCATTATGGCCAATGCACGGAATCCAGTAGCACTATATATAGACCTTCAGTAACAATCATGGGGATAGAAGTAAAAGTATGATTTACTAGAAGTGGAAGGGTTTCCCTTCCTGCTACAGACCTATCATAGGACTACTCTCTTGGATGCATCCTACCTGGTGGAGAAGATTTGTCTACTTGCATGGCATTAAAACATGTGTCTTATCGCCCTAAAGTCTTTCTGTATTGGGAACTTCCTCTGGCCTCATAATTTTCCTTATGAGGAATCTCCTGCAACTTGTGGATTATTTTAATTTTTGTTATTTTTATCAAAATCTTGCTGTATCTTAATTTTTATTATCTCCAAGTTGATGTTATTTTCTGTTCTATTGTGGAATCTAGTTATAATGTTTCAGTTTTATCACACAGGGACCATTGCCCAAGATTGAAAGTGCGTAGATTGGAAGGCTGGTTCCTGGAGGGGTGGAGTGTGGGGAATTTGGGGTTCCTCTCCCCATGATCCTCACTGAACATAAACCACTTTATGATGTAACTGGCCTGTTGGTAGGCTACAGCTTCAACAGAGACACTGAGAAGGGGAGCTCTGAGCCATGTGCACATGTTAACACATATGGCTGCCTCCCCTGTACAACTGCAAGTACAAAGCAAGGAAGAATCACTGAAGCCGAGTTTCAGGCACCAGAATAACATCTTGCTGCCAGCACCAACTGCACAGAACCCTGGAGACTCCATTGAGTGGCCATGGCCTTGGCCTTTTGACCCATGTAACAACCATGGCTGGCTCTCCTGGCACCTTGGGGACAAGGCCTGGAAGCTGGCCTCCTGTGTATTCCTGGAATAACACCAGGGTGATGGTCAAAGATCACAGTAGTATGTCCTGAATGTCCAGAATGTAGGTGCATCTTACCAGGGCTTTTGTTTTATCATTATGACCAGTGCATGCACCTCCAGTAGCACAATATATAGACCCTTCAGTAATCCCTATGGAGAAAGAAGTAAAATAATGGCATGCTAGATGGGAAGGGACCCCTTCCTGCTACAGTCCTATCACAGGACTACTCTTTCCATGCATCCTACCTGATGGACAGATTTTCCTATGTGTATGGCATTTAAACATGTGTCTTATCATCCCTAAAGTCTTTGTGGATTGGGAACTTCCTCTGGCTTCAGGGTTATTATAACTTTTGTCATTAAGAACCTCCTCTGGTTTTAGGATTATTATAATTTTTGTTACCTGTATGAAAATCTTTGCTGTACTTAATTTGTATTATCTCTAAGTTGTTGTTATCTTCTGTTGCTATTGTGGAATCTGGCTACAGTGTTACAGCTTTCTCGCACAGGTCCACTGCGGAAGATTGAAAGCATGTTGATTGGAAGGTGAGAATACTGGAGGGGTGGTGTGTGGGGAAGTTGTGGTTTCTATGGATGGGTCCTCATGGAACTTAAACCTCTTTATGATGTAACTGGCCTCTTGCTAGGCTACTACATCAACAGATACTCACCGAAAGGGATCCCTGAGCCCTGTAAACATGTTAACACATATGGCTGCCTCCCTTGTACAACTGTAAGGACAAACCAAGGGAAGAATCACTGAAGTGAAGGTTTGGCCACCAAAGCCGCATCTTGCTGCCAGCACCAACTGCACTGAATCTCAGAGACTCCATTGCATGGATGTGGCCATTGACCTTTCCACACATGGACCAATGATGGCTGTCTCTCCTGGCCCCTTCAGGACAAGGCCTGGAGGCTGGCCTCCTGTGTATTCCTGGAATAACATCAGGGTGGCCACCAAATACCACGGCAGTATGTCCTGAATGGCCAGAAGGTGGGAGCATCTTAAATGGGAGTTTTGTTTTATCAGTATGGCCAGGTCATGCACCTCTAGTAGCACTATATATATATATATATATATATATCCTTCAGTAACCCCCACCAGGAAAGAAGTAAATGTATGGTATACTAGATTAGAAGTGACCCCTTTCCTGTGACAGTCCTATCACAGTGCCACTCTCTTTCATGCATCCTACCTAATGGATAAGATTTGCCTATGTGGGTGGCATTTTAACATGTGTCTTATCTCCCCTTAAGTCTTTGTGGATTTGGAACTTCCATTGGCTTGAGGATTATTATAATTTTTGTTACCTGTATCAAAATCTGCATTGTAGTATGTATCTTGATTTGTATTATCTCTAGGTTGTTATCTGCTGTTGCTACTGTGGAATCTGGTTACAGTGTTCCAGCTTTCTTGCACAGGGACCATTGCAAAAGATTGAAAGTGTGCAGATTCGAAAGTGAGAATACTGGACGGGTGGAGTGTGTGGAAGTTGGAGTGCCTATGGCCAGGATCCTCACTGAACTTACACCACCTGCTGATGTAACTGGACTGCTGATAAGTTAAAGCTTTGACAGAGAGACCCTGAAAGAGAGCCCAGAGCCCCGTAGACACGTAAACACCTGTGGCTGCCTTCCCTATACAACTGCAAGTGCAAACCAAGGAAAGAATCATTGAAGCCAAGGTTCAGCCATCAGAATAACATCTTGCTGCCAGCACAAACTGCACTGAAGCCTGGAGACTCCATTTGAGTGGACGTGGCCTTGGACCTTTCGACATGTGGACCAACGATGGCTGGCTCTCCTGGCACCTTGGGGACAAGGCCTGAAAGCAGGCTTCCTGTGTATTCCTGGAATAACAGCAGGGTGGCCACCAAAGGTCACTGTAGTATGTCCTGAATGGCCAGAAGGTAGGATCATCTTATTGGGGAGTTTGTTTTATCATTATAGCCAGTGCATGCACCTCCAGTAGCACTATATATGGGCCCTTCAGTAACCCCCATGGGGTAAGAAGTAAATGTATGGTACACTAGACTGGGAGGGGAACTTCTCCTGCTACAGACCTATTATAGGACCACTCTCTTGCATGCATCCTACCTGATTTACAAGATTTGCCTATGTGGATGGCATTAAAACATGTGTCTTATCTCCCCTAAAGTCTGTGTGGATTGGAAACTTCCTCTGGCTTGAGGACTGTTATAAATTTTGTTATTAGGTACCTCCTCTGGCTTGAGGATTATTACTATTGTACCCTGTATTAAAATCTTGCTGTATCTTAATTTTTATTATCTCTATGTTTTTGTTGTCTTCTACTGCTATTGTGGAATCTGGTTACATTGCTCCAGCTTTCTTGCACAGGGACCATTGCGAATGATTGACAGCATGTAGACTGGAAGGCGAGAAAACTGAAGGGGTGGAGTATTGTGATGTTGCGTTTCCTCTGACAAGGAACCTCACAGAACTTAAAACACTTTATGATGTAAGTGGGCTGTTAACAGGCTACAACTTCAACAGAGAGATCCCAAAGTGAGCCTTGAGCACTGTAGACATGTTAACGCATATGACTGCCTCCCCTATACAACTGCAGGTACAACCCAGGGGTAGAAACCCTGAAGCCGAAGTTTGGCCTCCAGAATAACATCTTGCTGCCTGCACCAAGTTTACTGATACCCGGAGACTCCATTGAGTGGACGTAGCCTTGAATCTTTCAACACATGGACCAACGATGTCTGGCTCTTGTCACCTTGGGGACAAGACCTGGTAGCTTGCCTACTGTGAACTCCTGGAATAACAGCAGGTGTCCATCAAAGTTCATTGTAGTATGTCCTGAATGGCCAGAAGATAGGAGCATCTCACTGAGTTTTGTTTTGTCATTATGGCCAGTGCATGCACCTCTGGTCGCACTATATATAGACCTTTCAGGAACCCCCATGAGGAAAGAAGTAAGTGTATGGTATACTAGACCTGGAAGTGACCCACTTCCTGGTACTGTCCTATCATAGGGCCACTCTTTTGCATGCATCCTACCTGAAAGACAAGGTTTGCCAGTGTGGGTGGCATTTAAACATGTGTCTTATTGTCCCTAAAGTCTTTGTGGATTGGGAACTTCCTCTGGCTTGAGGATTATTATAATTTTTGTTATTAGGAACCTCCTCTGGCTTGAGGATTATTGTAATAATTGTTACCTGTATCAAACCTTGCTGTATCTTAATTTGTTTTATCTCTAAGTTGTTGTTATCTTCTGTGGCTATTGTGGAATCTGGGTACAGTGCTCCAGCTTTTTCGCACAGGGACCATTGTGGAAGATTAAAAGCATGTAGAGTGGAACATAAGAATACTGGAAGGGTGGAGTGTTGGCAAGTTGGGGTTCTTGTGGCCAGGGTCCTCACTGAACTTAAACCACTTTATGATGTAACTGTCCTGTTGCTAGGCTACAGCTTCAACAGAGAGATCCCGAAAGGGCGCCCTGAGCCCTGTAGACATGCACACATATAGCTGCCTCCCCTATACAACTGCAAGTACAAACCAAGGAAGAAACATCAAAACCGAGGTCCAGACACCGGAATAACTTTCTGCTTCCACCACCAACTGCCCTGATCCCCAGAGATTCCATTGAGTGGTCATGGCCTTGAACCTTTCAACACATGGACCAATGATGGCTGGCTCTCCTGTCACCTTGGAGAGAAGGTCTGGCAGCTGGCCTCTGTATTCCTGGAAAAACAGAAGGGTTCCCAACAAAGGTCACTATAGTATATGCTGAACGGCCATTAAGTCGGAGAATCTTACCAGGTGTTTTGTTTTATCATTATGGCCAGTGCATGCACCTGCAGTAGCACTATACATATACCCTTCAGTAACACCCACAGGGAAAGAAGTAAAAGCGTGGTATACAAGACATGGATGGGACTCTCTTCCTGCTACAGTCCTATCATGGGACCACTCTCTTGCATGCATACTACCTGTTCGACAAGATTTGTCTATGTTGGCAGCACTAAAACATGTGTCTTATTGCCCCTAAAGGCTTTCCGCATTGGGAATTTCCTCTGGCTTGAGGATTATTATAATTTTTTTTACCTGAAGATGTAGACCACTATAATAAAGTTGGGAAATCAGTGGTACTTTGACACTATATAAATGTCTAATTTTAAATAAGCAAGGGGCACAATAAAAGAAGGAAGCCACTGGAATACTTGATACAGGCCCAGATGTCAGACCGAAGGGAATACAGTGTTTCCACTTGTACTGACAGAAGTCAGTGTAAGTGTTACCCCTGAGGAATATAGAGTGGGAAGATTTGAGAGAGAACATTTCAGTGTGCTCGAAATGTCTTATAATATCTTTTTCTGGCACTGAATACATGGGTGTATAAATGTGTAGAAACTCACTTATGGTCAGGGCAATTAGTGTGTTGTTTGTGTGTATACCTTTAAAAATCTGATTAGGATAATGAGACTGTCTATCCATGAAGGAAATTTAGTCAAGGAATAGCCAAGGTATTAATGCAGTAATACATTATAATGTGCACAGAGTGGACTAAAATGTCACTATTAGAAATAAGAGGCAATATGGTTAAAAAAAAAGATCAATTTTGATGTTTGGGTGAGCTGGATACATTAGATGATTCTGCTTTCAATTTAAGAACTTTGGCAGTATTTGCATACCTTTGAACAAAGAAAGAAGGCAAATACAATTTTATTGAGCATATGCAATGTGTCAATCCCTGGAATATGTTTTATTCATTAAATATTACATCTTGTAACTAAGAAAGTGAATGTGAGGGAGGTAGCTGATTTTGATACTGCAGATTGAGGAACCTACCAATTAGCTCACATCCATAAGAAGTTTGAAGTCATAGGAAAGGAATTCAGAGGAAATGAGTGGTAAGTGCCCAGAGGCATGAAACATACCTGTTAGCTCTCAGTAACCACCTGAGATGAAGCCAGGAATGTTCTTGAGCTGTTTGAAAAGCACAATGAATCAAATAAAGACAGAAGGCTAAACCCTGAGTTCTGCAAAGTGACAAATGTTAGGGCATGAAATAGTGAAGCATTATTACAAAAAAAAATCACATTTCTGTCCCAACACAGAAGTATCCTTTGACCCATGCCAGCATTTGTCAAAGGCCTTCCACAAACTACAGCCCATCAGCCTAGCGTAGGTCACTTTGCAGAAAGGGTTGTTGTCAAGTAAATCTGAGTTAAGACTGAAGTAAGCAAGTTAAATCAATACTTCCCTCCAAAATATCTGAGTCCATAGTGCAGCACATAAGGGGATGTGTTGGACAGCTTTGTGTAAATGCTTCAGACCTGCATTAATATCATCTAAAACCAGTGCTCTGCATGTCAGAAACTGTGAAATGCTGCTCTCACCATGTAACGTCATGTGCCATTCTCAAAATCCATTCTTTCTTTTGCATTTGCTCACATTGTTCCTACCACCTGAAATGCCCCACCTATGCTCCACATGCCAAAACTCTACCCATCTTTTAAGATCTAAGAGATAAGGAAAGGCTTACTAAAAAGTGAGAGAAAGAAATCCTCTGATCTACATTCCCTGCCTAAGAAAAAAGAGAATCCTAAAACCCTACCACAATGCCCTTAATTCTGTGAGTGAGTGAGCACTGTAAGGGTCAGTGTGCTGCAATATGTATACGGTATTTGATCTCTGACAGATCTTCCTGGTGACTTTCATGAACCAGCTTAATTATTAAAGAAGCCATTGGTTTTGGTTCAGCCCTCATACCCAGGGAATATTAATGTTGGAATGCTCCTAGATACTAGCAAATCTGCCTCATATCCCAGATAAGGAAGCTGAGCCCTTGATAAATTGGATAGTTTATATGGACAAAAGATAAAGTTATAAAATAATGGCAGATTTATCATTTAGACTGTGGATTCTGACATTTTGTACAATACCAGGACATTAGTTCTACTGATTTTGAGGTAATGTGCTTCCTATTCATCCTTTTCTACAGCAGTGACTAATAGAGGTGCAGTCAGGGAAAACAAAACTTAAGAAACTTCAATTTATAACAAATGGAAATCTATCAGTCATGTTACTTAAGCTAATTTAATACTACTTATCAGCTACACTGGGGAACAATGAAGTTCCTATAGGATTATTAGTATGTCAACTTGTTCCATTGACTCACTCCCTCTTATGTCATGTTCAAGTCAATCAGTGATTACTTAGTGGAACTCCTGGGTGGGAAATCCAGGGTCAAAATACCTTTGCAACCAAAATCAGTCCAAGGGAGAAATAAAGTGGGAGAAATCCTTTAATTTCTTACAAACAGTTCACTTCTGCTCTCCTGTTGTCACTCCAACCCAGCTGTAGAAGAAGGTTCCCCACTCACCCTCTCCAATCGATATTCCTTTGCTTCCCCCAGTAATTATCTACTGACGTAAAGATGGACTACTTTCTCCATCTCTTGGGAACTCCTCTTGATATGGAGATGCAGTAAGGCCAGGCAAGAGATTCTGGAATAGCTGCAATTTTACCCACACTTAGCACCCAACATGGCAGTGAGAGTCCAGAAGGAAATGGGCCCAGATCTCTGCTGGGGCATCTCCATTCTTCTTTGGTGACCATGGACAGTATTATTTCTTCTGTTTAGTCAAACAGAAACAAGCTCATGAGGTCTTGGCAGCACTGCTCACTACACCCAAAAGGTAGAAAGAACTCAAATGCCCATTAAGGGTGGATGAACAGAACAGGGTTGACCGATAAACTGCATTTTTCTGCCATAAAATGAAATAAAGAAAAATGGTCCAAAGCTGCTTTGAAAACTGTGTGTGGCCGGGAGGAGGGAAGGGAAGGGGAGAGGAGTCCCCAGAAACTCAGACATAGAATTAATGTATGATCAGCAATTCCATTTCAGGGCATTTGCCCAAATGACTCAAAAGCAAGGACTCAACTATCTACACACTCATGTTCATTCACAACAGCATGATTCACAACTGCCAGAAAGTAGAGACGACCAGGTGTCCATAGACAAATGGATGAAACTGTGGTCTCTACACAGTGAAGTAAACAAGGAAGTCCTGGCACCCGCTGCATGGATGGACCCTACCTAAAACCACTATGCTCAGTGAAACACACCCATCACACAAAGACAACTATTGTGTTATCCCACTTATGTGAGGTGGCTGGAGAGTCCCACTGAGGTAAGTCTGGGAAACAGTTCCAGGAAAAGGAAACAGGATCAGAATGAAAAGTGTGCACACAGCTGGGATGGGAGGTGACAGCTGTGGTGGGTCTGTGCACTGGGTTATCATGTGGAGACCCTAACGCTTCCCCCATTTGAGGTCAGGTGTTAGCTCCCTGGGCTTGTGTCCCTGTTTGGCACAGACACTCCAGCATTCTGTGTACAGTGGTGAAGTGGGATGCTGGGGAATTCAGTGTAAAGAGTATTTGTACTGACACTACAAGTTTTCCATACGCTTGAAATTGCCGGAAAGTAATTCCAACTGCAAAATGACCACGTCAGTCCAAGAAGAAAAACAACAAGAAGAAAATCCACACAACACCTCAGGTTTGATGATGAGTTTTAACACCCAACATCAAAAGCCTAACCACAAAAGAAAAATAAATAATCACATGGGTTTTACAGAGTTATAATCTTCTACTCTAAAAACCTTGTTCAGAGGACCCAAAGCAATACAGAAACTGGGAGAAAATATTTGCAAAATACATGTTTGATACAGGATTTGTAGTCAATATATAAAAAGTCCATAAAACAAAAAAGAACCACTAAAAAATATATTACTATTAAGGAAAATAAATCTTATCTAAGGATCCAAAATTGCTGCTCCAGTATTTAGACAACTGCTTTGAAAAACTATGTCCCAATAGAAACCACCATGTGATTTTACACAGCAGCTCTATTCATAATGGCTAAAAACTTACATATATTAGAATGTTCTTCAGTATATGAATGGGGTAGCAAATTGGGGTATACCCACAGGAAGGGTAGCGAATATGCCACCCCGAAATATGCCTCTTTGGCACAGGATTATGTTGTGCTGATTAATTTTTTAAAACAGCAGATGGAGAGACTCTCTGGAAATTGAGTAGAAGTTGCCCTGTTACCCGACGCATTTGCATGTATGCAGTAAATCCACGTGTGTAAGGGTGTCTCCCTCTGTACCAGGAGTGGAAGGCTAACTAAACCTCTAGAAGCTTCTATCAGTGGAGTTGGCCACGGCTCAAATCTGCATGATAACCATGCACTTGTGTTTATTCTGCTTTGCCTGATAATCTCCCAGTTAACTAGCTTCCCTCCTCCCCTAACACCTTTCTTGTGCTTAGCTGAAGATAGATTTTAAGGGGGTAACTTGGGTCATTTTGGGGAGTTACTCAGTGTTGCAGGGCATCTCCCATGCACACAGGAAGTACACATGTCATTACATTTCTGTCTGCTTTTTTCCTGTTAAGCATTCCTTAATTCTGGGCAGAAAGAGCAGCAGTCTCAGGTAGGAACCAAGAAGGGCAGGGGGGATTCTATTCTGCCTCCCCTTCACAAGTAATGGAAACTACTCAGCAACAGAAAGGAAGGAACCGCCAACCCGGACAGAGATGTGGGTGAGTGTGGTGCATGATGCAGAGGTGTCCACATCTATTAAATGAAGGAAGCTAGGAAAGATACTTCATAGTAGACTTTACTTTCTAAAACGCTCTAAACTTGTCATCTTATTAATCCTTATCAGTGTGCAGTGGTCCCTTTGTGTTCTTGACTTGTATTTCCCTTATGGCTAATAATGTTGAGAATCTTTTGATGTGCGTATTGGCCGTTCATATAACTTCTTTGCAGACATTTCTCTTCCAGTTCTTCATCCATTCTTAGCTGGGTTATTTGTCTTACTATTGACATTAGGACTCTTATCTATCATTTGCACAAGTTCGTTATTGGAAAGATGATTTACAAACATATTCTCCATTAGTAGGTTGTTTGTTCATTTTTTTTCTGGGGCCTCTTGATATACAATTTTGTGGAATGTAGTGCTTAGTATGGCTACATCAACTGAGCATTTTTTATTATTGTCACTATGATTATTATATAAGCAGAGCATTTCCTACAGGAATATATTACATATGCATTATCAAGAAGAAAATAGTAGGACAAATGAATGATAAAATACTTTAAAAGTAAACGAGAAAGGTTAAAAAAGTAAACATAAAGCATGTTGGACAAATAGGAAAATATGGAATACAATGCATATGCAAATGTAAATAAATCAGCAATAGACTAAATCCTTTAAACACACACACTAGATTTCAAAAACTTCAGCCTAGATTTTTAAAATTAACTGTATATATGTATACTGGTAGTACTTAAATATATGTCTACAGGAAGTTTGTAAGCAAAGAAGATAAGAAAATATCTATTTAAGCAGTCACCATGGAATGACTCTGTGGCTATACTGGTATGGGGTACAGTAGACTGAAAGCACTATTAAAAATAAAGATGAATATTTCATAATGGTAAATAGGTGAATCTTTCAAAACAATAAAAATTATAATTATCTGTATGTACTAATAAAGTCTCAGAATAAGTAAAGCAAAAGTAGACAAAGAAAAATACACAAATCTTTACTCAGGAAGCTTTAGAATACCTTTCTCAATAACAGAGAAAGATGACAAATTAATGTATAAGTACATACAAGATTTAAAGAACACAATTAACAAATATAACCTAACTGAGATATATATATATATATATATATATATATATATATATATATATATATATATATATATATATATATATATATTGCTGTATTGGTAATACGTATTTTTCTAAAGCATACATAATAGAATCTACCAGAATTGACCATATATCTGGCCATAAACCAAGACAGAAAATCTGAAAATATTCAACTTACACAGAATATATTGTCTTCATCATACTGGAATTTAGTTCGAAATTACCAAAAAAATATTTTTTTAATTTTTTAAAATTCCATGTCAATAATATATACCTGAAACTTCTGGTAGTACTAAATGCTTTATACACTGTTGTTCTTATAGTTGCATACCTATGAGTTTTAATATATAGTCACAGTATTAACAACAATAATGAATAGTAAAGAAAAATAACATAAAAGATTAGCAATAACTAATAATAAAATAGAACAATTATAATATACCATAATAAAAATTGTCTGACTGTGTTTTTCTCTGCCCCCAAAATACCTTGTACTGTACTCACTCTTCTTGATGAAATTTATAAAATGCCAATGTAATAAGGTCAGGTGAGTTAATGATGTAGGCCCTGTGCCACAGCACTGGGCAGCTACTGAGCTTCTGATGATATGTCAGAAGGAGGATCATCTACTTCTAGATCCAGTTGACCACAGGTAACTGAAACCACAGAAATAAAAACGACTGATAAGAGAGACTTCTTTTATGTTAGAAGGGAGAAATATAGAGGCACAAGGACTGGTTAGGATTCATTTCACACTCTATGACACAATTACCCTTTAACAACTATAAAAGTATTATTTAAAAATGGCATTTCCATCATTCAACTTCTAGATAGCACTTAGAATGGTTCATATCAATTCTGCTGGAAAAAGTTTTAGTTTTCCCACCATATCTCCCACCATCACTTTTTAGATATTTGACAATAAGAAAAAGTCTTATTTTTTAGAAACAAACATTTCTTTGATGACCCAAATAAAAATATATGATTACCTCTGTAATTCTATGACATTTATTTTGAATCATTTGTAGAACACTTTTTCAAAAGCTATTCATGGGGGAACAGTGAGCTATCATGCCCAGTTGTTGGGAATGGAAATTGCTGCAGTGACTGTGGAAAATAGTACAGAGGTTCCTCAAAAAATTAAAAATAGAAATATCATATGACCCAGTAATTCCACTTCTGGACATTGGCCTGAAGAAGACAAACACTAATTTCAAAAGATATATGTGCCCTATATTTATTGCAAGATTATTTACAATAGCCAAGATATGAAAGCAACCTGAGTGACAATCAAAGGATGAATGGATAAAGATGTGGTGTAGATCCAAATGGAATATTATACAGCCTGTGAAAGGAATGAAATCTTGCTACAGCATGAATGGACCTAGAGGGTATTAATGTACAGTGAAATAAATGAGACAGAGAAAGACAAATGCCATATGTTTCCACTCAAATGTATAATCTAAAAAACAACAACAAATGAACAAAAAAAAAAAAAAGAAATACATATAAATAGAGAGAACAAGTTGGTGGACACCAGAGGCAAGAGGAGCATAGGAGTTGGCAAAATAGGTGATGATAAGGAGGTACAAACTTCCAATTATCAAATAAATAAATTATAAAATAAAGTAAAGTATAAGGAATATAGTCAATAGTATTCTATTATCTTTGCATGTTGACATGTTAAGTATGTTTATCTTGGTGAGAACTTCATAATCTGTATCATTGCCAAATCCCAGTTATACACCTGAAAATAATATAAAATTGTATGTCAACTATACTTGAATTTAAAAAATCTAAAAACAATGTGGGGGAGGAATCAAGATGGTGGCATGAGTAGTTCAGCAGAAATCACCTCCCAAAAGAAATATATTTTTGAACATACAACAAATGCAACTATTCCCAAAAGCAAGACCAGTGGATACAGTACAATAGCCAGGCTACATCTACATCTGTGAGAATCCAGCATCACATAAAGGGGTTAAGATATAAGCCACAGCCTGGAAGGACCAAAGTGTGCCCCCCACCCCAGCTCCCCAGCAGGAAGAAAGGGGTCAGACCAGGGAGGGAGTGAAAGCCCAGGACTGCTAAATAACCAGCTCTAGTAATATGCACCAGGAGCACAGATACATGGTGCATGGTGTGCTGGATATTAGAGAAATGGAAAAGCAAAACCTGTGAGTGGGTCCCTGCAACTGGCTACCCTGGGACAAAAGAAAAGTGAGTGCTTTTTGAAAATTGTAAAGGGACAGTGAGCTCACAGGTGGACAAAATCATCCTGGCACACTCAGTTCAGCAGCTGGGAATCCTGGGGAACTCTAGGTGACCTAACCCCTGGGCAGCAGCACAGCTCTGAAGTCCCTAATGGTGATAAGTAGCCTTCCAGTCAGTCCCTTGACTGGCATGGACCCTGACACACTGGCCCAGTAGCAGAAGAATGGTGATGAATGCCCAAGGCATAGAGCAATCATGCACACTGGAGGCAGCAGCACTGGAGGGGCCCAGGAGTAGCCTGTGTGTGCCAGCGGTGGCAGAGCCAGAGGTGCTTGGGAGCAGTCCATGTAAGCCAGCAGCGGCAGCAGCAGTCGAGCAGCCCACAGCAGCACTAGCAGAGCAGCCCATGCCCACTGGCAGCTGCGGCACCAGAGGGACCAGGAGTGGCCTGCACATGCCAGTGGCGGCAGCACCAGAGGGGCCCAGGGGTGGCCAACGTGAGCAAGTGGCAGCATTTGCCAAGTGTCCCAGGAGCAGCTGAACCCTGAGCAGCCACCCAGAATCCCCTCCCAGAGCATAGTGGCCCAGGCCATACCCAAAGGTGACCACCAGCATGCAGCTGCCCAGCGGGGGCACCACTCTTGCAGGAGTACACACCCAGTATGCCTGCCACTCCCTGCAGTGCTCTGGGATACCATGACGGCAACCCTGCCCACGGCTTCTTAGGGGATTAACACTGAGGCTGCTCAAAGCGTTTGGGTAAACAACACAAGCAGTGTAGAAAGGCAAGATGACCAGCAAGCAGGAAAGGACTTTGTTCTTCCAGCTGACACATGCGCTACCTGTCTACAGCTACCACAATCAGCATGAAAAGGCAGAAGAATTTCTAGCAGTACAGAATAACCCAGACAACCCCTGAAAGAAGGCCTGGGATGGTAGACTTAACCAATCTCCCTGAAAAAGAATTTGAAATAAAGGTCATAACCATGCTGATGGATCTGAAGAGAAATATGCAAGAGTTAAAGGATAAAGTTGGGAGGGAGAAAACAGAAATAAAACAACTTCTGGAAGGACTTAAGAGCAGACTGGATGAGGAGCAAGAACCTGCTAATGGAGTAGAAATCAGAGAACAGGAACACAGAGAAGCTGAAGCAGAGATAGATAAAAGGATCTCCAGGAATGAAAGAATATTAATAGAACTATGTGACCAATAAAAATGGAACAATATTCACATTGAAGGGGTACCAGAAGAAGAAGAGAGAGAGAAAGGGATAGAAAGAGTTTTGAAGAAATAATTGCTGAAACTTCCCCAAACTGGGAGAGGAAATAGTCTCTCAGACCATGAACGAACACAGAACTCCCAACACAAGGGAACCAAGGAGGAAAACACCAAGACATATAATAATTAAAATGGCTAAGATCAAAGACAAAGACAGAGTACTAAATGCTGCCAGAGAGAGAAAAAAGGTCACCTACAAAGGAAAACCCATTATGCTATCATCAGACTTCTCAACAGAAACCTTACAGGCCAGAAGAGAATGGCATGATATATTTAATGCAATGAAACAGAAGGGCCTTGAATCAAGAATACTGTATTCAGCACAATTATCATTTAAATATGAAGGAGGGATTAAACAATTCCCAGAGAAGCAAAAGTTGAGGGAAGTTGCCTCCCACAAACCACTTCTTCAGGGTATTTTAGAGGGACTGCTCTGGATGGAAGCACTCCTAAGGCTAAACAGATGTCACCAGAGAAAATATCACAGCAAAGACATCAAACAAACCAAATACTAAGTAAAGGGAAAAAAAATCAACTACTCACAAAAGCAGACAAAGGAAACACAAAAGAACACAGAATAAAGCACCTACATATAAAGAATGGAGGACAAGGAATAAAAAGGGAGAGAAATAATCATCAGACTGTGCTTATAATAGCTTAATAAGCAAGTTAGACAGTTAGATAGTAAAGGAGCTAACCTTAAACTTTGGTAACCACAGATCTAAAGCCTGCAATGGCAATAAGTACATATCTTTCAATAATGACCCTAAATGTAAACAGACTGAATACACCAATCAAAAGACACAGAGTAATAGAATGGATAAAAAAGCAAGACACATCTATGTGCTGCTTACAAGAGACTCACCTCAAACCCAAAGACATACAGAGACTTAAAGTGAAGGGATGGAAAAAAATATTTCATGCAAACAACAGAGAGAAAAAAGCAGGTGTTGCAATACTAGTATCAGACAAAATAGACTTCAAAATAAAGAAAGTAACAAAAGATAAAGAAGGACATTAAATAATGATAAAGGGCTCAGTCCAACAAGAAGACATAACCATTATAAATATATATGCACCCAACACAGGAGCACCAACATATATGAAACAAATACTGACAGAATTATAGGAGGAAGTAGAAAGCAAGGCATTCATTCTAGGAGACATCAACACACAACTCTCTCCAAAGGACAGATCCACCAGACAGAAAATAAGGAAACAGAGGCACTGAACAACACACTAGAATAGATGGACTTAACAGACTTCTGCAGAACTCCACACCCAAAAGCAGCAGAATACACACTCTTCTCAAGTGCACATGGAACATTCTTCAGAATAGACCACATACTAGGCTACAAAAGAGCCTCAGTAAATTCAAAAAGATTGAAATTTTACCAACCAAATTCTCAGACTAAAAAGGCATAGAACTAGAAATAAATTGTACAAAGAAAACAAAAAGGCTCATAAACACATGGAAGCTTAACAAGATGCTTCTAAATAATCAATGAATCAATGACCAAATTAAAGCAGAGATCAAGCAATGTATGGAGAAAAATGACACCAACAGCAAAAAGCCCCAACTTCTGTGGGACGTAGTTAAGGCATTTCTAAAAGAAAAGTGTATAGCAATCCAGGCCTATCTAAAGAAGGAAGAACATTCCCAAATGAATGGTATAAAGTCACAACTATTGAAACTGGAAAAAGAAGAACAAATGAGTCCCAAAGTCAGCAGAAGGAGGGACATAATAAAGATCAGAGTAGAAAAAATAAAATTGAGAACAAAATAATAGAAACAATCAATGAAACCAAGAGCTGGGTCTTTAAAAAAATATAAAATATAGATAAGCCCCTATCCTTACTAATTAAGAGAAAAAGATAATCTACACACATCAACAAAATCAAAAATGAGAAAGGAAAAATCACATGGACCCCATAGAAATATAAAAAAATTATTAGAGAATACTATGAAAATCTATATGCTAACAAGCTGCAAAACATAGAACAAATGGACAACTTCCTAGAAAAATACAACCTTCCAAGGCTGACCAAGGAAGAAAGAGAAAATGTAAACAGACCAATTACCAGTATAGTAATTGAATTGGTAATCAAAAAACTACCCAAGAACAAAACCCCTGGAACAGAAGGATTCACTGTTGAAGTTTATCAGACATATAGAGAAGACATAATACCCATTCTCCTTAAAGTTTTCCAAAACTTCCCAACTCATTCTATGATGCCATCATCACTCTAATACCAAAACCAGGCAAAAACCCCACGAAAAAGAAAATTAAAGAGCAATATCCCTGATGAACATAGATGCAAAAATACTCAACAAAGTATTAGCAAACCAAATTCAAAAATACATCGAGAGGATCATAGACCATGATCAAGTGGGATTCATCCCAGGGATGCAAGGATGGTACAACATTCGAAAATCCATCAACATAATCCACCATACCAACAAAAAGATGGACAGAAACCACATGATCATTTCCAAAGAGGTTGAAAAAGCATTCGACAAAATTCAACATTCATTCATGAAAAAAACTCTAAACAAAATGGGTGTACAGGGCAAGTACCTCGACATAATAAAGGCCATATACGACAAACCCACAGCCAGCATCATACTTAATAGAAAGAAGCTGAAAGCTTTTCCTCTAAGATTGGGAACAAGACAGGGATGCCTTCTGTCCCCATTGTTATTCAATATAGTACTGGAAGTCCTTGCCATGGCAACCAGACAAAACAAAGAAATAAAAAGCCTCCAGATTTGTAAATATGAAGTCAAACTGTCACTATTTGCAGGTGACATGATATTGTATATAAAAAACTCTAAAGACTCAATTACAAAGCTACTAGAACTAATATTGGAATTCAGCAAAGTTGCAGGATACAAAATCAATACACAGAAATCTGTTGCTTTCCTACACACTAACAATGAATTAACAGAAAGAGAAATCAGGAAAACAATTCCATTCACAATTGCATCAAAAAGAATAAAATACCTAGGAATAAACATAACCAAGGAAGTGAAAGAACTATACCCTGAAAACTACAAGACACTCTTAAGAGAAATTAAAGAGGACACTAACAAAAGGAAACTCATCCCATGCTCCTGGCTAGGAAGAATTAATATTGTAAAAATGGCCATCCTGCCTCAAGCAATCTGCAGATTCAATGCAATGCCTATCAAAATACCAAGAACATTCTTCAACAAACTGGAACAAATAGTTTTAAAATTCATATGGAACCACAAAAGACTCCAAATAGCCAAAGCAATCCTGAGAAGGAAGAATAAAGCAGGGGGTATCTTGCTTTCCATCTTCAAGCTGTACTACTAAGCCACAGTAGTCAAGACAATTTGGTACTGGCACAAGAACAGAGCCACAGATGAGTGGAACAGTTTAGAGACTCTGGATATTAACCCAAACATATATGTTCAATTAATATATGATAAAGGAGTCATGGACATACAATGGGGAAATGACAGCCTCTTCAACAGCTGGTTTTGGCAAAACTGGACAGCTACATATAAGAGAATGAAACTGGATCATTGTCTAACCCCATACACAAAAGTAAATTTGAAATGGATCAAAGACCTGAATGTAAGTCATGAAACCATAAAACTCTTGGAGGAAAACATAGGCAAAAGTCTCCTGGTCATAAAAATGAGTGACTTCTTCATGAACATATCTCCCTGGTTAAGAGAAACAAAAGCAAAAATGAGCATGTAGGACAATATCAAGTTGAAAAGCTTCTGTACCGCAAATGACACCACCAAGAGAACAAAATGGCATCCTACAGTATGAGAGAATATATTCACAAATAACAGATCAAATAAAAGGTTAACATCCAAAATATATAAAGAGCTCATGCACCTCTAAAAACAAAAAATAAATAATTCAATTAAAAAATGAGCAGAAGAGATGAACAAGACAGTTCTCCAAAGATGAAATTCAGATGGCCAACAGACACATGAAAAGATGCTCCACATCACTAGCCATCAGAGAAATGCAAATTAAATCACAATGAGATATCACCTCACACCAGTAAGGATGGCTACCATCCAAAGACAAACAACAACAAATGTTGGCGAGGTTGCAGAGAAAGGGGAACCCTCCTACACTGCTGGTGGGAATGTAAATTAGTTCAACCATTGTGGAAAGCAGTATGGAGGTTCCTCAAAATGCTCAAAATAGACTTACCATTTGACCTAGGAATTCCACTTCTAGGAATTTACCCTAAGAATGCAACACTCCAGTTTGAAAAAGACATATGCACCCCTATGTTTATCGCAGCACTATTTATAATAGCCAAGAAATGGAAGCAACCTAAGTGTCCATCAGTAGATGAATGGATAAAGAAGATGTGGTACATAGACACAATGGAATATTATTCAGTCAAAAGAAGAAAACAAATCCTACCATTTGCAGCAACATGGATGGGGCTACAGGGTATTATGCTCAGTGAAATAAGCCAGGCAGAGAAAGATGAGTACCAAATGATTTCACTCATCTGTGGAGTATAAGAACAAAGAAAAAACTAAAGGAACAAAACAACAACAGAAAATCAGAACCCAAGAATGGACTAACAGTTACCAAAGGGAAAGGGACTAGGGAGGATGGGTGGGAATGGAGGGATAAGGGGGGGTGAATAAAGGGGGCATTACGAATAGCATGTATAATGTGGGGGTGGGGCCACGGGGAGGGCTGTGCAACATAGAGAAGACAAGTAGTGATTCTACAGCATCTTGCTGCACTGATGGACAGTCACTGTAAAGGGGTTTGTGTTGGGGACTTTTTTGATGGGTGGAGTCTAGTAAACCTAATCTTCCTCATGTAATTGCAGATTATTTATATCAAAATAAAAAATTGAATAATTAAAAATAATAGATACATAGATAGATAGATAGATAGATAGATAGATAGATAGATAGATAGATAATGTGCTTACCAAAACAAAACAAAAATCTAAAAAAAACTTCTATGAGACTGATGTGCTTATGCAAATTAAGTCACACTTAACTCATTATTGAGGCCATGATTCCACTGCTCTGAGCCACATCTCTGGATCTCATGTCACAGCTCTGACCCATCATTGCTGGGGCCACACTGCCACTGCTCTGCAACTTTCCCCTGGACCCAAGCAGATGCCCTTCACGGGACACACAGAGGATGGGATGCTGCTGGTCTACAGCAACCCTTTTGGGCTGTATTTTGGGCTTTGACACACCATCCAAGGCAGTGCTGCTACTGTGCTCAGCCCACTGGGTCCAAGTCCCCACTGTACCCTGTCATCCCAGAATCCATGCTGCTGCTGCATTCTACACCCACCCCACTCACACCAGCATGCCCTCTGGCAAGCCCCAGACCCAGACCTTGGTTCCATGGGAGATCAGCACATACCAGCACTTTAGACACCAGGATCACTGTAGTAAGTGTACCTGTGCTCAAAGACCCATACACATGTCCCAGGACCATCTTTTCTATTGCTCTGAGTCCCAGCACCCTGGATGGGAGGAAAAGTGGTGTCCCCTAAACTAGAGCTTCCTACCACAGGCACAAAAGGAGAACAAGAATACTCAGCAGCCTTCATTTCCAAGGGATCCCAGTATTCCTACTCATCACATCCACCCACAGGAAACATTCACATTCTTGGCCACAGGAGATCCCTGCAATCTGCACCAATGTTGGACTCAGCTGATACATTTCACAGAGACTATGCCACTGTTCCCTCCCAGGAACCAGTGATATTGCATCACACACAACCAGCAACTGTAGAGCCACCTTCAGGTGAAATTCTTTTCCCACTGAAGCCAGTCTGAACAGGCTGGAAAAGGTCAATATAACTGTAAATGAACAGATATCAATGCAATGCCATTAGAAACATGAAAAGGCAGAAACATGACACCAACAAGGGAAAACAATAATTTTCCAATAACTTATCCCAAAGAAATGGAGACTTATGTCACCAGAAAAATAATTCAAAATAATTATTTTTAGGAAGCTCAGTGAGATTTAAGAGAACAAAGAGAGACAACTCAGTGAAATCTGGAAAACAATGCATGAACAGAACTGGAAGTTCAAAAAAGAGATAGAAAACAATGAAAGAAACAAACAGAAATTCTAGAATGAAAATGAAATAAAAAACCTCAATCGGCAGAAGAAATAATCGGCAAAATTAAAGGCAGATCTCTTGACATTTTCCCATCATTGGGAAAAAGAGAAATTAGAATGAAATAAATGAAGAAAGACTGCATGACTTAAGATAAACCATCAAGTGAAAAATATTTGCATTGTGATAATATCAGAAGGAGAAGAGAGAGAAAGGGCAGAAATCGTATTTAAAGAAAGAGTTCCTGAAGGCTTTCCAGTTATGCAGAGTGACATGGCCAGCCAGGTACATGCAGCTCAAAGATACCCAAATATTTGATCCAAACATATTTTTACAAGAAACTTGATAATCAAATTCTCAAAAATCAGAGAAAATTCTAAAAGGAGCAAAAAAAAAAAAAATGACTCAGCACATAAAAAGGAATCCCAATAATTCCATAAGCAGATTTGTCAGCAGAAACCTTGCAGGCCTCAAGAAAGTGCCATGATATATTCAAAAGTACTGTCAGCCAAGAATATTTTACCCAGAAAACTGTGCTTCAGAAGTGAAGGAGAGATGAAGATTTTCCCAGAAAAACAAAATCTGTAAGAATATATCACCATTAGACCTGTCTTTCAAGAAATGCTAAAAGGAGCTCTTCAAGCTGGAAAAAACCAATACTAATTACCAATATAAAAATGTATGAAAGTATAAAATTCACTGAAAAGGTAAATATTTAGTCTAGTTAAAAATTTACTAATGATACAATAGCAGTGTGTAAATCACTGTGACACTAGCATGCAGGTTGCAAGATGAAGGTGTTAAAAAAACTGTATCTAAAAAATGTTATTAATGGATACACAATTTAAAAAGCTACAAATTGGTATGTACTAACATATGTGGAGGGACAAAAGTAAATGGGTAGAACTTTTTTATGCAATTGAAGTTAAGTTTTTATTAGCTTAAAATAAGCTGTTTAATTATAACACGTATTATAACAGCCTAAATAGTAATGACAAAGTAGAAACTTATAATAGATAAGCAAATGATAAAGAGAAAAAGAATAAAAATATCCTGCTAAGGGGGGTGGAGCCAAGAAGGCGGCGTGAGTAGAGCAGCGGAAATCTGCTCCCAAAACCACATATATTTATGAAAATATAACAAAGACAACTCTTCCTAGAATAGAGACCAGAGGACACAGGACAACATCCAGACCACATCCACACCTGTGAGAACCCAGTGCCTCACGAAGGGGGTAAGATACAAGCCCCAGCCCGGCGGGACCTGAGTGCCCCTCCCCCCAGCTCCTTGCAGGAGGAGTGGAGTCAGCAGGGAGGGAGAAGGCGCCCAGGACTGCTAAACACCTAGCCCTACCATCCAGACAGAGTGAGGACACAGTGCATGTGTGGGGTCCTGGATACTAGGGAAACAGGACAGCAAGACCTGTGAGAAGGTCCCTGAGGCCGGAGCCCTGGGACAAAGAAAAGTGAGCAGCTTTTTTTAATTAATTAATTAATTAATTAATTATTTTATTTTTTGTTGTTGCGAGTGCTTTTTGGAAAAAAACAGCAAAAATGAGCAAGTGGGACTATATTAAACTGAAAAGCTTCTGTACAGCAAAAGACACCATCAATAGAACAAAAAGGTACCCTACAGTATGGGAGAATATATTTGTAAATGACAGATCTGATAAAGGCTTGACATCCAAAATATGTAAAGAGCACAGCCACCCTAATAAACAAAAAACAAATAATCCAATTAAAAAATGGGCAAAGGAACTGAACAGACAGTTCTCCAAAAAAGAAATACAGATGGCCAGCAGACACATGAAAAGATGCTCCACATTGTTAATTATCAGAGAAATGCAAATTAAAACTACAATGAGGTATCACCTCACACCAGTAAGGATAGCTGCCATCCAAAAGACAAACAACAACAAATGTTGGCGAGACTGTGGAGAAAGGGGAACCCTCCTACACTGCTGGTGGGAATGTAAATTAGCTCAACCATTGTGGAAAGCAGTATGGAGGTTCCTCAAAATGCTCAAAATAGACTTACCATTTGACCTAGGAATTCCACTTCTAGGAATTTACTCTAAGAACATACAGCACTCAAGTTTGAAAAAGACAGATGCAACCCTATGTTTATCACAGCACTATTTACAATAGCCAAGAAATGGAAGCAACCTAAGTGTCCATCAGTAGATGAATGGATAAAGAAGATGTGGTACATATACACAATGGAATACTACTCAGCCATAAGAAGAAAACAAATTCTACCATTTGCAACAACATGGATGGAGCTAGAGGGTATTATGCTCAGTGAAATAAGCCAAGTGGAGAAAGAGAAATGCCAAATGATTTCACTCATCTGTGGAGTATAAGAACAAAGGAAAAACGGAAGGAACAAAACAGCAGCAGAATCACAGAACCCACGAATGGACTAACAGGTACTGAAGGGAAAGGGACTGGGGAGGATGGGTGGGTAGGGAGGTATAAGGGGGGGAAGAAGAAAGGGGGTATTATGATTAGCATGCATAATGGAGGAGGTGGGAGAAAGGGGAGGGCTGTACAACACAGAGAAGACAAGTAGTGATTATACAACATTTTACTATGTTGATTATGCTGATGGACAGTGACTGTAAGGGGGTTTGTGGGGGTGACCTGGTATAGGGGAGAGCCTAGTAAACATAATGTTCTTCATGTAATTGTAAATTAATGATAAAAAAAATAAAGAAAAGGGGTATTGCTCCCTGATAAGATAAAACTAACTGCAAATCACCATTTAATGCATGCTTTAAATATCCTTAATTTTCATCATTTAAATGGTGCCAGATGATCAGCTATGAAAGTACATTTTTCTGATAATATTCCTTTCTCTTAAAAAAGAAGGGCAGTTCCTGTGTGGTGATCTCCAATAGGTTCTTCACAATGGTATAAAGGGCATATCAAAGTATGTGCAGGGGGTTTGTTTGTGTTTATTCAGAGGATCGAAGCCTAATTTGGCTACCCAGAAAACGAATTAAGATACAATATGAAGAAGAACTTCCAACATCAACATTCTCTGGAAGAGTCATTCCAGAAGATGATCATCAAAAAACTTCAACAAAGATCCTGGTGCTGTTGCAGTTGTAGCTGCATTCACCCCACTGGTTCCTGGAGTTGCCATGGGAATGAAGAAGGAGATATCTAAGCTGGCCTGTGCATACAGTAAAACAACAAATTTGACTGGATCTATACTGTCAGAACTCAACAAATAATTAGGAGAAGTGCAAGTTGCAGCGCTCCAAAATCTTGCAACTATAGACTATCTACTGTTAAAAGAACATACGGGATGTGAACAGTTCCCAGGCATGTGTTATTTTAATTTGTCTGATTTTTCTCAAACTATTCAAATTCAGTTAAACAATATTCATCATATCATTGATAAGTTTTCACAAATGCCTAGGGTGCCTAACTGGTTTTCTTGGTTCCACTGGTACCAGATGGCTGGTAATTGTAGGTCTGCTTTGGTTATGTAGCTATATTGCTATTATGTTAATGTGTGCATGCAATTTAATTAGTAATTTAAAACCTATACACGCTTATGTTACACTACAAGAAGATATGTCAAAGAAATAATCAATCTTCCCATGTTTTCTTCCATCTGCTACTTCTATAGCTTCTCTTCTTCCTTCATAATTACAACCCCTAAGTAGAATTCGTGCCTCATATCGAAATTACCGAGTATCATAATTCTTCCAAGTGGTAAAGGTACCTCAAGACAAATGCTGGGCATAGAAGCCACAGGGCATAAATCTGCAAAGAAGTAAAAAGCTAA
The DNA here is from genome assembly GCF_040802235.1 of Manis javanica. NCBI lineage: Eukaryota > Metazoa > Chordata > Mammalia > Pholidota > Manidae > Manis > Manis javanica. The sequence goes on along the minus strand of NC_133160.1, from coordinate 118,564,744 downwards.
CCTTTTCAAAAAATATTGCTTCTTTCTCACTTACCAATTTTACACTTCCCTGTATGGCCCCGGAAGATGACTGGTTAGCCAGAGACGGTAAGATTCCTCAAGTGAGGAACAACCTAGGAAAGGCACAGTCGCAGGGGGGCCATCAGGTGAGAAACTGGGGATCAACAGAGGTGAGGCTTAGAAACTCACCCACCTTGTTTTGAGAGAAATCTTCTGCATCCGTGGATGTTCTGTTGCCCTTGTCTAGCTTGGATTAATACTTAGTCTATAGGCACACACCTGATCATCTATATTTGCCCTCTTACAGCATTAAACTATGTTTTCTACCTTTATCTTGCATCTACCTACCACTTCAGCATTTTATTAAAAATAATAATAATAATAATAAGGGAGAAATGTGGGATTCACATATAAATCAAGTATAAAAATCAAACGAATAATCGTAATTGACCTGATTGTTTATAGTTCATGCTGCGTGATCAAAACCAAAAGTTTCTGTGATGACTGCCCTTGCACTGTTCACCATGTAAGAACTTATTCACTATGTAAGAACTTGTTCACCATGTAAAAACTTGTTCGTTATGCTTCAGAAGATTGGAGACTATTGAGAATTAGGCATGGGGTTGATTAATGATTGTGCATTAAGTCCCCTATACAGAATTTTATTGTTGTTAACAACCACATGATCAATAAATATGAGAGATGCCCTCTCAAAAAGAAAACATATATATATCCTGCTAAAAACATCACCAATTCACAAAGCAGGAACAGAAGAAACTACAAAAAAAACAGAAGACCATCAGTAACATGGCAGTAATAAATCCTTACTTAGCAACAATTATTCTAAATACAGCTCTTTGAAATTTTCCAGTTAACAGAGACTGTCCATATAGAAGAACACAAAAGCCAACTACACTTTATCAGATAGAGCTTTACTTAAGATGTGAAGACGCATAGGCTGAAAGTAAAAAGATAGAAAAAATATTCCATGAAAATGGAAACAAAAAGAGGGCAGAGGTAGCTCTATTTACTTCAGACAAAATAGACTTTAGTCAAAAAATGTAAAAAGACATAAATGTCATTATATAATAAAAATGGGGTCAGTTCATTAAGAGGATAAACAAAATATGTATGCATCCAATATTGGAACACCTAATTATATTAAACACTTATTAACATATCTCAATGCAAAAATATACTGCATGAAATAACAGAAGGTGTCTTCAATACCCTACTTTCAACAATGCATAGATTATTCAGACAGGAAAATCAAAAAGGAAATAATGAACTAGAGCTACACTTTGGACCAAATGGACCTAACAGACATGCAAAATATTCCATCCAACAGTAGCAGAATGCACATTGTTTGCACAGAATGCACATTCTGTGGGATAGATTGTATGTTAAATCATAAACAAGTCTTAACAAGTTTAAGAATATTGAAATCAAATCATGCATTTCTAGCCTCAATGGTATGGAACTAGAAATCAATTAGAAAAAGAAAATTGAAAACCTGACATACATGTATAAATTAAATAATACCCTGACAAACAACTAGTGAAAGAACAAATGAAAAAAGATATCAAAAATTATCATTAAGTCAAATGCAACTGGAAATACAATATACCAAAATTTATGGAATGCAGCAAAATCAACTTAAGAGGGAAGTTTGTAAAAATAAATGCCTACATTAAGAAAAAGGAAAGATTTCAAATAACAACCTAACTTTACTCTTCAGTGAACTAAGAAAGAAACAACAAACAAAGCCAGATGTTAGGAGGAGGAAAGAAACAATAATGATTAGAGCAGGAATGAAATAAAATGTGATGAGAAAGACAATAGAGAAGATTAATTAAACTAAGTTGATTTTTGTAAATATATACAAAACTGAAAAACCTCTAGCTGGGCCAAGTACAAAAGACAGAGAATACATTAAAAGGATCATATATCAAGATCAAGGAGAATCCCTGGGATACAAGCATGGCTCAATATTCACAAATCAGTAAATGTGATACACACCATTAACAGAATGAAAGATCAAAAGAACAACATATGATCATCTTAATAGATTCAGAAAGAAGCACTTTACAAACTTCAAAGTCCTTTCATAGTAAAACTCTGAGTAAATTAGGTATAGAAAGAATTAACCTTTTCAAGAAAATAATACATATAGTGTATTATTATTGTCATAAAAAAGAAGAACTTCATGCCATTTATGACAATATGGTTGGACACTGATGGCATTATGCTCAGGAAATAAGTCAGGAAAAAAAGGACAAACATTGTATGATCTCAGTTATTGTGGAATTTAAAAAACTCATAAAAACAGAGTAGATTGGTGATTGCTAGAGCTGAGACAAAGTGGAAAAAATGGATGAAGGCAGTGATAGGGCACAAATATCCAGTTTCAAGATGAGTAAGTTCTAGTGATCTGATGTACACCATGGTGACTATAGTTTAAAATAGTGAATTTCATACTAGAAAGTTGATAATTGAATAAATATTAAAATTCATTACAAAAAATGTTAACAAGGTGACATGATGGTTGTGTTAACTAATCATACTGTACAGCAATTTCACAATATCTAAGTGAAAACAATCATCATAATTGTTAACCTTAAAATGCTTTATGTATCAATTATATATCTATAGTGCCAGAAAAAAATGTTTAAATAATACACTTTACCAAGTAAAGTAGCCAGTCACAAAAAAGCATGTAATGTGTAACTTCATTCATATGATGTGTTCAGTTTAGGAAACACTCTAAGACAGAAAGTACATTAAAGGTTGGCCAGGGCTGGAGATACAGAAAAAGGGATTTTGATCCACAGGGTAAAAATTTCTTCTGGGAGTCATGAAAGTGCTCTAAAATTGATTGCCATGGTGGTTGCAAAATTCTGTGAAGCTACTGGGAACTACTGAATTGTGCAAATTAATTTTTTCAATTGTATTGTTTATGAATTATATGTCATCAAAGTTTTTATAAACAGAACAAAGCAAATATCTCTTGAACCATAATTTCCAAGACATTCTTATTCAGCTGTATCCTTACTTATCTCTAGTTCTCAGTTCAAGGAGAATACAGACACAGTCACATTTCACTTGCCACCATTCTTGAAACACTTCTGAAACATGTTACATAAGATAGATCACTTGCATATTCAAGGTCATTGACTCTTAGTTAGATTTTATTATAGTAATAGTAATATTACTATATTATAGTAATAACACAAACATGAATCACATTTGTGTACAAGCATGATCATCTACCTTTTCTTGCTTTTTTCACTTGCCCTCAAAATGCTCTGATCATATAATGCTTTCACTTGGAGGTGGAGGAGTTATATATTAACTTCCTGATTGATTTCTCCCTGATATAAGCAGCAGCAGTCATACAAGGGGACAGAAATTTGAAGAGAGACGTTGTTCTCCACCAGGATGTCTATGAAATGGATTTCAGTTCCTCTGCTGCTACAGCTGGCTTATTACTTCAGCTCTGGGAGCTGCGGAAAGGTGCTGGTGTGGCCCACAGAATACAGCCACTGGATCAACATAAAGGCAATGCTGGATGAACTTGCCCAGAGAGGCCATGAAGTGGTTGTTCTGGCATCTTCAGCCTCCATTCTTGTTGATCCCATCAAATCACCTGCTATTAAATTTGAGATTTTCCCTACATCTTTAACCAAGGTTGAATTTGAGGATTTATTTGGACAAATGGTCAGTAGATGGACATATGACCTTCCAAAAGATACATTTTGGACATATTTTTCACTAATGCAAGAAATTGGGTTAAAATATAGTGATTGTATTGAAAAGCTCTGTAGAGATGTAGTTTTAAACAGACAATTTATGACAAGGCTGCAAGAATCAAGGTTTGATGTCGTTCTTGCGGATGCCATTGGACCCTGCGCTGAGCTGCTGGCTCAGCTACTCAACATACCTTTAGTGTACACCCTCCGCTTCTCTCCTGGCTATGAATTTGAAAAGTACGGTGGAGGACTTTCTTTACCTGCATCCTATGTACCTATTATTTTGTCAGAATTAAGTGATAAAATGACTTTCAAAGAGAGGGTGAAAAATATGATATATGTGCTTTATTTTGACTTTTGGTTCCAAGTATTTAATGAGAAGAGGTGGAATCACTTTTACAGCGAAATACTGGGTAAGTCATTTCTTTAGTAGGTAATACAAAGTCCCAATTTCCTAAAGACTTGGAAGGTAAATTTGTATAAATACAAAGTCAGAAGAATTTGTCTTTTATTATTAAAATGATATTTCAATATCACAAATATTATGGGAAGGCTTATATCACAGGTTCAATATGAACCTTGGGGTCCATTATTAGCACAGGATATTCCACGAAGCCAAAACCCACAAATCAATGCACTGAGAATTTCTTGAAGCAATTACATATCCACTCTTTGTTTGCATTATCCTTTAGTTTTTCTTTTTTAAATTTATCTAGATGTTTGATCCTCCTTTTATTAAAAATGGGATCAAAATTATTAGCCATTGTATCCTTTATTTTTTAGAATAGTTTTGAGTTCACAACATGCATAGACTCCCCCTTTAACAACATCCTCCCCGGAGGGAGCTATTGTTACAACTGGTGGATCTACATTGACACATTAGCATGCAAAGTGCATAGTTTACAATAGAACTCATTCTTGGTGTTGCACATTCTATAGGTTTCCTCAAATTTATAATGACATGTATCCACTACTATTATACCATACAGAATAGTTTCCCTGTCCTAAAAATCCTCTGTGCTGTGCCTATCTGTATACATTTCACTATACATTTTTCCATCTTTAAGAAAAGGCGCTAGAAATTTCACTAACAATCTTAATCAAAGTACACATGTAGATTGAGGAGTTATATTTTGCTAGTACCACTATTGCAGAGCATTGAAAATATTCTTTCACATGTTCTTCCTCAGTTTCTTTATTTAAAGATTAAACTGTTTTGCTATATTAGCAGGATTCTTTCACAATGGAGAGATATAATAACTCTACCCCAGACTCAGATGTATAATTTGAGGTTTATAATTATTATACATTCATTCATAAATGCCTACAAATCATCTATTTTAAAGGCCTAAAATCTTGTCAAAAGGTGGACATAGACATTATTAGTCTATGTTTAGAAAACTGTCTCTCCATTAAATAAAAAATGAACAAAATTAAGGGAGAGGCCAAAATTAAGGTCATGTCTAATTCCATACTTTTTTCCACATTTTATTTGCAAATATTTTTACTTAATAAAAAAATATTAAGCTCCTAACATGAACCAGTGCAGTCATAGGTACAAAGAAGTGACCCAGAGTTTTCTTGGAAAAAAACTTCACAGTTTTCTTGGAAAACCTAGGACCAGGGAAAAATCTTGCTAAACTGTAGAAACTAGACAGAGTACTCTAGGGAAAGGTGTTTCCACGGGTGTGATGGGGTTAATTGACTGAGGAGATGAAATTGTTTAAATCTGCACGTGTTAGTTTTGTAACTTATAAACAAATGCCTGTTTAATTCTATTTGGCATAAAATTAATCACTGCTTATGACTGTGAATGTACTGATGTGCTATTTGTGATGAAAGTGCCTTACACTTTGTCTTTGTGTGTATGCATATACACATATATATATAACATGTAAATCTTAATGTGTATTTCTGTAATATATATGTGTGTATCAAGCCATATTTTTTGTGTTTGTCTTATTTATTTATTTTTACATTAAGTATATAAAATAGAATGCACAGGTCTTAGTATAAAGCTTAATGAACTTTGTCATTAAATATACTCTCATGTAACCATTGCTGAGACCAAGATATCAACATTGTCACTAATTTTCCCCCTTCACGTATTTCACCAATTCCCCTACACACACACTCTCCCCTATGGCAACCACCAGTTTTTTCTCTGTGCCCATTAGTCTATTTCTGTTTTGCTCATTACTGCATTTCTTTTGTTTTTTATATAACACTTCTAAGTGAAATCATGGGGTATTTATCTTTGACTTATTTCACTTTGCATAACATACGCTAGGTCCATCCATGTTGTTTCAAATGGCACAGCTTCATTTATTTTTTGTAGCTGAGTAATATTGTACTGTGTATGTGTGCCACATCTTTTTATCCATTCATCGATTGATAGACATACAGGCAGCATCCATCTTTTGGAACAAATATAGGAGTTCATATATTTTTTTAGGATTAGAAATTTTGTTTTCTTCAGATAAATTTCCAGAAGTAGAATTGCTTATATTTCTATTTTTAGTTTTTTGAAAAATTTCCATACCACTTTCTATAGTGGTTGCAACACTTTGTAAACCCACCTGGAGTGAATAAGGTTCCCTTTAATCCACATCATTGAAAACATTCCTTATTTCTTGCCTTGTTGATATTAACCATTCTGGAATGAGGTGATACATCATTTTCGTTTAGATTTGCTTTTCTCTGGTGATTAGTGATGAGCATTTTTTCAAGTGTCTGTCACCATCTGTGTTTCTTCTTTGAGAAGATGTCTATTCAGGTCCTCTGCCCACTTTTTAGTGAGATTCTTTGTTTCTTTGGTGTTGACTTTTATTAGTTCTGTATATATTTTGGATATTAACCACTTATTGGATATATGATGTGAAAATACATTCTCCCATACAGTAGGTACCCTTTTCATTTTGTTAACAGTTCCCTTATTGTACAGGAACTTTTTAGTTTGATGTAGTCAAACCTGTTTATTTTTGCTCTTGTTTTCCTTGCCTGGGAGATGTAGCCAGAAAAACATTACTAGCACTAATGTTCAAGGATTTACTACCTATGTTTTCTTCTAGAACATTTGTGGATTCATGTCTTTGATATGTATATGGATATATGTCTTTAATCTATTTAGAGTTTGTATTTGTGTATGATGTAAGACTGCAATTCAGTTTCAGCTTTTGCATGTAGTCCCGCAGTTTTCCCAATACCATTTATTGAAAAGCCTATCTTTTCCCCATTGTAATATACTTGCCTCCTTTGTCATATATTACTTGACCATATAGGTGTGGATTTATTTCTGAGCTCCCATTCTTTTCCACTCATCTATGTATCTGTTCTTGTGACAGCACCATATTGTTTTGATTATGTGGCTTTGAAGTATTATTTGAAAGCAGGGCATATGATATCTTCAATTCTTTATCAATCTCTGACTATTAGGCGTCTTTTGTAGTTTCATACAAATTTTAGGATTATCTGCTCTAGTTCTGTGACAAATGCCATTGGTATTTTGATAGGAATTGTACAGAATCTATAGATTGCTTAGGGACGTATGCCTATTTTAACCATAGTAATTCTTCCTATCCATGAGAATGGAATAACTTTCCATTTATTTGTGCCTTCAGTTTATTTCATCAGTGTCATAATTTTTAGGGTGTACATTTTCAGCCCCTGTATTAAATTCATTTTAAATAATATATTTTGTTTTTTTATGTAATTGAAAATGGGACTGATTTCTCAATTTCTCTTTCAATTAGTTCATTATTTGTATATAAAAACACAAAAGATTTCTGTGTATTGATGTGTATCCTGAGACTTTACTGAATACATTTATTAAATCTAGTAGTTTTTTGGTGGAGTCTTTAGGGTTTTCTATGTATAATGTCATGTTCTCTGCAAATAATAATTGTACTTTTTCCTGATCAGTATGTATGCCTTTATTTCTTTTCTTACCTAATTACTATGGATAGAACCTTCAGGACTATGTTGAATAAAAGTGGTGGGCATGGGCATCCTTACCTTGTTACTGATCTTAGAGGAAGAGCTTTCAGCTATTTGCCATTAAGTATGATGTTAGCTAAAACCACAGATACCTTTAAACATTTTTGAATTCATTATCCCAAACTTCTTTCTTAAAGTTCTCTAGTGCATTCACATTACATTGTTCTCATCTCCTTTACCTTCTGTTTGTTTGTTTCCTTTCAGGAAGACCAACTACACTTTATGAGTTAATGGGGAAAGCTGATATGTGGCTCATTCGAACCTATTGGGACTTGGAATATCCTCACCCACTCTTACCCAATTTTCAGTATGTTGGAGGCCTCCACTGCAAACCTGCGAAACCTCTGCCTAAGGTAACTGATTCCTTTTTTGTTTTGTGGTATTTGCTTTGAGGCATTTCACCAGTATTCTGGCTTAAAAGAAAGACCACTCCTCAACAATATGAATATGTGTCCTAACAATATTTGCAACCAAATCTAACATTTCTTTGCTGTCATTCCAGCATTTAAACAATTCCTCATTTGAGATCCCAGGGTCTTACATGTTACAGTATTAAAGGAATGGCTTAGCCTATTAAATCAGGTAATTTCTACTATATATCATGTGTGGACAAAATCTCTGTAAAGCTCTCCTGGGGAACATGGTTTTCAACATCATAGCTGACTAACAAAATGAGCACAGAGAAAATGTACACTGCATATATGATAAGGACCATAAATTCTGAATATTTAATAAACATCAAATAATTTTGACCATATCTGAAAACTGCTATAGCATGAAATTGCAAACAATTCTGTTAGCATATAGGATGATGTTCCTCATGGAGGAATGCAATAATCTAATGTTTTAAATTGATATTGTATCTTTAAGACATAATTTGACAGGAAGCCTCCTTTATTAAATTATTTTATGCTCTCTTAATCATGTTTATTTCACAGCAAGAGAAAACTAAGATCTTATTCAAGGGTTAATCCAGTTTGATTTTGACTATAGAATTTTTAGCTATAAGTGGTAATTATCACAAGATCGAAAGCCTGAGGTAAAATTATTAAATTTTCTATTCAGTCTGATGAATCAATCTATTGTTTTTCTCCAGCTTTATTAAAGTATTATTGACATATAAAATTGTAAGAAATAGAAAGTGTACATCATAGTGATTTGATGCACCTACACACTGTGAAGGGATGCCCCTCATGTAGCTAATTAACACATCTATCATCTCAAATATTTATCTTTTTTATGTGTGTGAGAACATATAAGTTTTACCCCAAGCAAATTTCAACAATGTAATACACTGTTATCAACTATACTCACCAGGTTATACATTACATCCTCAGACCTTATTTACATAGTAGATGAAAATTTGTGATCTTCAATCAACCTCTTACTTTCTTTACCCTCCAGTACCAAGCAATCACTTTTCTTCTCTCTTTTTCTGGGTCTAATTTTTTTTAGAAAGATTACACATATAAGTAATAGTAAGCAATTTTTGTCTCTGTCTGGCAACTTAACATAATGCCTTAAAGGTCCATCTGTGTTGTCACCAAGGCCATGATTTCTTTCTTTCTCATGGCTGAATAATATTCCTTTGAGTGTGTGTGTGTGTCTGTGTGTGGCACATAACATTTCCTTGATCCAATAATACACTTACAGACATTTAGTTTGATATTAGCCATATCTTGTCTGTTTTGATAATGTTTCAATAAACATAGGAATACATATATCTCTTCTATATCCTGTTTTCATTTCCTTTGGATACCTGGAACTGGAATGACTGGATAATATGTTAGTTTTTATTTTAATTTTTTAGGATAGTCCATACTGTTTTCCGTACTTCCTGCACCATTTTACATTCACACCAATAGTGCCCTAGAGTTTCCTCTTCTCCACATCCTCACCAAATTTATTCTCTTTTCTTTTTGATAATAGGCATTCTAACAAGTTTGAAATAATATCTCTGTGGTTTTGATTTTCATTTCCCTTATGATTAGGTATGTTAAGCCCCTTTTCATGTACCTGTTATCCATTACATGTCTTCTTTGGAAAATGTCTATTCAGTTCCTCTGCCTATTTTTCAACTGTATTATTTGGTGTTATTTTTATGGGTTCTTTATATATTTTGACTATTAATCCTATATCAGATATATGATTTCCAAATATTGTCTCCCTTCTATAGGCTATAGGTTGTCTTTTAATTTTTTCAAAATTTCCTTTCCTGCGCAGAAGGTTTTAGCTTGAGATATTCCCACCTGTTCATTTAGCTTTCATTGCCAGAAAGGCTTTTTTCCTTTCTGATAACTCAATTGTTAGTGTATAAATATTCAGTGGAATTTTGTGTATTGATTTTGTATCCTGGAACTTTACTGAATATATTTTCATTAATTCTAACAGATTTTGGTGAAGTCCTTAGAGTTTTATGTATATAATATCATGTAATTTGTAAATAGAGACCATTTTACTTGTTCTTCTCCAATTTGGATGATGCCTTTTATTTCTTTTTCTTACCTAACTGCTATGGTTTGGGCTCTCAGGTCTATGTTGAATAAAACTGGCAATAGTGGGCATCCTTGTCTTGTTCCTGATCTTAGAAGGACAACTTTCAGCTTCTTTTATGGTGTTCAATATGGGCTTTTCATATATGGACTTTATTATGATGAGGTAGGTTTCCTCTAAACCCAGGTTGTTTAGTTTTTATCTTTAGTGGATGTTATATTTTGTCCAATGCTTTTTCTGCCTCTATTGGGATGATGTGATTTTTTATCCTTCTTTCTGTTACCATGGTGTACCACATTTATTGATATATGGATCCTGAACCATCCTTGCATGCCTGGAATAAATAAATCCCACTTGAGGTAAAGAACTGTTTTACCTTCTCTTTTATTTTTTGAAAAAACTTTATGAAAAGGATTGGTACTACTTGTTACTTAAATATTTGTTGAATTCATTGTGAAGCTATCTGGCTGTGGAATTATTTTCTGTAGCAAGATTTTTTGTTACTGACTCACTCACCTTCCTATTAACACTCTTCAGATTTTCTATTTCTTTATGATTCAATCTTTGTCCATTGTATAGTTCTAAGAATTTATCCACTTTACTAGATTGTCAAATTTGTTGTTATATAATTGTTTTTAGTAGTCTCTCATGTCCCTTCTTTGTATTTTTGTCATATCGGTTGTGATATCTTATCTCTAATTTAAAAAATAATTTGTTTGAGTTCTGTCTCTTTGTTTCCTAGTATGTCTAGCTGAAGGTTTGTCTATTTTGTTTATCTTTTCAAAATAAGTGCACTTAGTTTCAGGGATATTTTCTATTGTGTTTTAGTCTCTACTTCATGTGTGATACTTGTTATTTCCTTCCTTCTAACTTTGGGCTTAGTTTGTAGTTCTCTTTCTAGTACCTTGAATGTAAAGTTAGGTTATTTATTTGAGATCATTATTTTTCTTATTGTATCATTGTAAACATTCTTCTTAGAATTGTTTTTTCTGTGGCCCATAAAGTTTGTTATGTCGTATTTGCATTTTTATCTGACTCAAGATATTTTTTTCTCTTTGATTTATTCTTTGACCAATTGGTTGTTCAGTAGTATATTGTTCTGTCTTCACATATTTGCAATTTTCCACTTTTTTATTGCAATTTATTTCTAATTTCAGCTTGAGGAACTACATTTAACATTTCTTGTGAGACTGTGCGGGTGAACTTCAGCTTCAGCTTATCTGGAGTCCTCTTTCTTTCACTTTCGATTATGTAAGACAACTTTTCTGGGCAGAGCATTGTTCATTGGCACTTTTTTTCTTCTAGTACTTCGAATCTATCTTGCCAGTCTCATTTAGGATGAAAAGTTTCTGCTGAAAAATCTTCTGATAGTTTTATGGTGGTTCCCTTGTATATATACCAAGTTGTTTGTCTCTTCTTATTTTCAATATTTTCTCCTTGTCTTTAACTTCTGACAGAAATTTCCTGATTGACACCTCAACCATTACCATAGCTCCAATTTATCATGGGTGTGAGCTCCAACTAAAACATGCATGGCAGGTGCTATCATGGTAGAGAGGGTGTTTATGACTGACAGTATCTCTGATATTAACATTGTGATCACAGAAATGTATAGATTGAAGAGGTGCAGTATGAAGCTTTGTGCCGTGAATAACACATTCTAATGGGCCATCAATTTTACAGTATCTTTTCACCATAAAAGAAGTCATATTTAACAAAAGGAAATACTGTCCCTCAAATATGTAACTACATACACACACACACACACACACACACACACACATACATGTATTGTATTATAAATAGAACATTTAGGTGATTTTGTGGAAATTGGAAAACTATACCAGACCCCTTATTATCAGTAATTCTTAAACTCTAACTATTATATGATTTAGAGAGAGTGTTTGGGAAATTCTCATGAAGTGTATGTTTGCATTATATAACTGAAAGAAAACTGTATTAAGTCACCCCAATCGTAATGCTTAGTGCTCATAGGGAAATAAAATATTAATGGCCAAACTAAAATGATTAACCAGAAAACCTGCCAGGAATAAACAAGATTCTGCTTCATGGCCTCCTCCCAACAATCTACATTAGTAATTAGTAGTATTATAAATGAATAGTCTTGGTATAATACTGTCTAATAATGTTACCTTCCCAATACTGTGTGCTGTCCTATTTCATTCGTACTTATACATGCACATACAACCATGAAAAATATATATAATAATGGAAATCAACCTCATATTACATACATCTTTTCAAAGGAATTGAAGGGTTAGGTCCATTTAAAAATAATACAGTACTGAAAACATAAGTGAGTTTCCTCAAAATAATTAAAACTAGAATTACCATTTAGTTCAGAAATTCCATATCTTGGCATACACCTGATATAATTAAAATCAGAATATCAAAAAGATATTTGCACACCCATTTTATAGCAGCACTATTTACAGGAGCCAAAAAGTAGAAGCGACCCAGGTGTCCATTGACAGACGGTTCAATAAGCAAAATGTGATATTTATACACAATGTGATTTTGCTCAGCCATAAAGTAGAAGGAAATTCCATGGTTCCACATGGAAAAGTTTGAAAACGTCATGCTGAGGGAAATGGGCCACTCACAGAAAGACAAATTTGCATGTATCCACTTATACGAGGTATCCACACTGCTCAAATTCATAAAAACAGAGACTAGAATGATGGTTGCCAGGGATGGTGAAGGGGAAAAATCATATATTTATATAATAATATAGAGTCCTAGTTTTGAAAGACGAAAAAGGTTTGCACATTGGTTCCACAACAATGTCAATGCACACATTACTGAAACATACTTAGGAATAGTTAGGAAGATAAGTGTTACGTCATGTGTATTCTAAAAGAATTTTAAAAAGCAGGCACTACTCCAATAATTTCTGATTACACTGGGTTTCTCTCTTTAGTTGTTTCTAGCAGTCCTTTCAATAGTGTTCGCTATGCTGTTGCTCTTTTGTGATGGAACCAATGCTTTTTCTGCAGGAAATGGAACAGTTTGTCCAGAGCTCTGGAGAGAACGGTATTGTGGTGTTTACTCTGGGGTCAATGGTCAGTAACATGTCAGAAGAGCGAGCCAATGTGATTGCGTCAGCCCTTGCCCAGATTCCACAAAAGGTTAGATAATGGGCCTTAATAGTGTGCAACTACCTAATGAGTCTGTTCAACTCTGTAAAGGGCCTGCTTACAGAAATTTTCTGCATGCCACCTCAACCTTATGATAGCTCCAGTTAATGTCAGGTATGAGGTCAAAACGATATATTCTTGACAGATGCTAAAGTAGTCCTGAGGGTGTTTTTGACAATAACATTGATATTAACATTATGATCACCAAATATATGTATTTCAGAGTTGTGGTGTGAAGATATGCTACTATAATCGTATTGGAGGCAGGTACGGATACCATCAAATTCTACCCTATCACTTGTCTCGTTCCCCTGCAGGATTCCTGAGGGTTGTGTACACACTACAGATGTACCCAGAAAGGTGTTAAATCTTAGCAGTGACATTAAACACAAAATGAGTAAGTCTGAAAGGTGTCATGCAGTTTAGGTTTGCCAGGTCATCCCAACCTCTCTTATTTCCCCTAAATTTTGGAATAGGCCTGTTCAGCGTGCTTTTCAGGGTACTATTCAGAAAAGGATTCCCAGGCCTCACCAAGCTGCATTAGGTAACTATCCAGTCACTCTGATTTAGGAGAGGAAAACTGACATGTCCTGATAGACTCGGCCCTATACAGAGGGAAGGGAGAAGGTAAACGAGAAGGAGGGACGTAGGTCCACCCTCAAGGTGACCCCATGCTTAATGACGTGTGGCCCTGGAAGGGACTCTGCTTTTATCCTATCAGAATAAAAACTCCTCCATTCGAAGAAGAACAGAATATATGAAGGAGCCAACCAGAAGCAAGCTTAACATAGGAACGTTTCAGATGTCCCCTCTCCGTGAAACACAGTAATATATTGTTTTTCTTATGTACAGACTATACCTGCTCTACTGGGGTATTTGTGACCTATTTTTTATTTTCCTAACTGAAACGGCTTTTCCTTATCACCTCTGCTAATTTTCTGCTGAGAATCTACAGTTACTTGAACATTCATATAGCAAATATGTATTATGACTGTAAATTGTAATTCATTTCGTGAGGATCACTGGGGAACTCCACAAACAGAATCTATTTTGGTGCAGGGCATGGAAATCACTTGGCTGTAGGTCCCAGATTACTCAGCATTGTCAGTGCTTTGTGGTACATGACTGAGTTGTGAGCACTCGGTTGAATGAACTTTGCCATCATCACAACTTTGAATTTTTTGCAACCGTTGTATTGTTCTATATGAAGTACTGACAGGCTCTACTCTCTCCATTTGAATAAGTTTCACACCTAGAAATATTAATGATACTCTGGATTCATGTAAATAACCACCTCTTTAAATTTTTCTTGCAAATAGTGCCTAACAATTAACAGTCAAAAAGAAGTTAGATGCACTTACTACGGAGAAATTATCTATGTTAACAAATTATTAATAAACAGAATTATTTATTTGTCAGAAGAAGTAGATTCCATAAATTAGCTTTTTTGTAAATTAAGAAGTGTAAAACTAATAAAATAACTTATGGAGTAAATGGATATAAGTGAACTCTTTTTTGTGTGTTACACTGAAAAAATATTGTTACATTGAAAGATAAGAGCAATTATAATAAAAATATAAAACACATGTATAGATCATAGAGACTTACTCCTTTTTTGCACTTCAATTATGACTACCTAAAAATGTCTTAAATACTTTGATTTCTCATTGATAATCTCAGTTGCTCAACCTCTATTTGTGAAACATCATGACTGCATTCATAACCTGATTGAATACAAAATAAGAATGCAAAATGTAGATATTCCTATTATACCAGTATTTTATAGTTCTCATTTTTAATATCACTTGTCCTTATCACTTATGTATCTGTGAAAGGTATTTAACTAGATTGTCTCTTATTTTGCTTAGAATTTTCACATGCTATACCTTCTATGTTTGCCTCATAGAATGTGGTTATTTTCTTTACCCGAACAGGTTCTGTGGAGATTTGATGGCAAAATACCAGATACCTTAGGACAGAATACTCGGCTGTATAAGTGGATCCCCCAGAATGACCTACTTGGTAAGAATTGAAAACAAACTCTGATATGAGAGTAACTCCACCCAGTGATAATAGTTTACCAGGGCAGAAATTTACTGAGAATTAATCATTGAAAAACTCAAAAACAAAACTTAACTTCCATATATTTGTTTTGCATTCCTAGGGGGAAAAGGATGAGATATAAAAGTTGTAATTTATTATACAGTCTCCTTGTGGCCAGAAACACAGTACCTTTATTTCAGGTGTAATTATTTCTCTCAGAGAATTTATTTATTTACTTACTTACTTATTTATTTTTATTTTGGTATCATTAATATACAAATACATGAGCAAGACTGTGGTTACAAGATTTCCCCCATTATCAAGTGCCCGCCACATACCCCATTACAGTCACTATCCATTATTTTAGTAAGATGCTATAGAGTCACTACTTTTCTTGTCTGTGCTTTACTGCCTCCCCGTGCCCCTCCACACATTATGTGTGCTGATCGTCATGCGCCTTATTCCCCTTCTCCCTCCCTTCCCACCCAACCCCCCAGTCCCTTTCCCTTTGGCAACTGTTAGTCCATTCCTGGGTTCTGAGTCTGCTGCTGTATTGTTCCTTCAGTTTTTGCTTTGTTCTTGTGCTCCACAGATGAGTGACACCATTTGGTACTTGTCTTTCTCCTCCTGGCTTATTTCACTGAGCATAATACCCTCTAGCTCTATTCATGCTGTTGCAAATGGTAGGATTTGTTTTCTTCTTATTACTGAATAATACTCCATTGTGTACATATACCACATCTTCTTTATCCATTCATCTTTTGATGGACACTTAGGTTGATTCCATTTCTTGGCTATTGTAAACAGTGCTCCAATAAACGTAGGGGTGCATAAGTCTTTGAAAATTGGGAAACTGCATTCTTAGGGTAAATTCCTAGGAGTGGAATTCCTGGGTCAAATGGTATTTCTAATTTTAGTATTTTGAGGAACCTCCATACTGCTTTCCACAATGTCTGAACTAGTTTACATTGCCACCAGCAATGTAAGAGGGTTCCCTTTCTCCACATCCTCACCAGCATTTGTTGATCCTATTCTTTTCGATGTTGGCCATCCTAACTGGTGTGAGGTAACATCTCATTTTGGTTTTAATTTGCACTTCCCTAATAATTAGTGATGTAGAACATCTTTTCATGTGCCTGTTGGCTGTCTGAATTACTTCATTGGAGAATTGTCTGTTCATATACTCCACCCCTTTTTTAATAGGGTTATTTGCTTTCTGGATGTTGAGGCATGTGAATTCTTTATATATTTTGGATGTTCACCTCTTGTTGGGTATGCCATTTACAAATATATCGTCCCATACTGTAGTATTTCTTTTTGTTCTGCTGATAGTGTCCTTTGCTATACAGAAGCTTTTTAGCACGATGTAGTCCCATTTGTTCATTTGTATTTTGTTTCCCTTGCCTGAGGAGATGCATTCAGCAAAAAGTTGCTCATGCTAATATTCAAGACATTTTTGCCTATAGTTTCTTCTAAGAGTTTCATGGTTTCATGACTTACATTCAGGTCTTTGATCCATTTTGAGTTTACTTTTGTATATGAAGTTAGACAGTAATCCAGTTTCATTCTCTTGCATATAGCTTTCCAGTTTTGCCATATCAGCTTGTTGAAGAGGCTGCCATTTCCCTCATTGTATATCCATGGTTCTGAATCGTATATTAATTGACCATATATGCTTGGGTTTATATCTGAGCTCTGTAGTCTGTTCTATTGGTCTATGGGTCTGTTCTTATGCCAGTACCAAATTGTCTTGATCAGTGTAGGTTTAGTAGCTTGAAAACTGAGAACATAATCTCCCCTGCTTTATTGTTCCTTTTCAGGATTGCTGTGGCTATTCAGGGTCTTTTGTGGTCCTGTATGCATTTTAAAACTATTTAATCCAGTTCATTAAAGAATGCTATGGGTATGATGATTGAATCTGTTGATTGCTTTAGGCAGGTCAATAATATATTGACTGTATTAATTCTTCCTACCCATGAGCACTGGATGTGTTTCCATTTATTGGTATCTTCTTTAATTTTTCTAATGAGTGTTTTGTAGTTGTTAGAGTATAGGACTTTCACTTCCTTGGTTAGGTTTATTCTGAGGTGTTTTATTCTTTTTGATGCAACAGTGAATGGAATTGTTTTCCTGATTTGTCTTTCTAATAGTTCATCATTAGTGTATAGGAATGCAACAGATGTCTGTGTATTAATTTTGTGTCCCACAACTTTTCTGAATTCAGATATTAGATCTAGTAGTTTTGGATGGATTCTTTAGGATTTTTATGTAAAATATCATGTCATTTTCAAACAGGGACAGTTTAACTTCTTCCTTGCCAATCTGGATGCCTTTGATTTCTTTGTCTTGTCTGATTTCCATGGCTCGGACCTCCAAAAATATGCTGAATAAAAGTGGGGAGAGTGGGCATTCTTGTCTTGTTCCTGATCTTAAGGGAAAAGCTTTCAGCTTCTTGCTGTAAAGTGTAATGTTGGCTGTGGGTTTATCATATATGGCCTTTATTATGTTGAGGTACTGTCCCTCTATACCCATTTTGTTGAGTGTTTTTATCATGAATGAATGTTGAATTTTGTCTAATGCTTTTTCAGCATCTAGGGAGATGATCATGTGGTTTGTGAAATTCTTTTTGTTAATGTGGTGGATGATGTTGATGGATTTTTTAATGTTATGCCATCTTTGCATCCTACTTTATCATGATGGATGATCTTTTTGATGCATTTTAAATTTGATTTGCTTATATTTTGTTCAGTATTTTTGCATGTATATTCATCAGAGATTTTGGTGTATAATTTTCTTTTTTTTTGTGGTGTCTTTGCCTGATCTTTTTTAGAGTGATGCTACCTCGTAGAATGAGTTTGAGAGTATAACCTCCTCTTCTACTTTTTGGAAAGCTTTAAGGAGGCTGTGTATGGTCATCACTAAATGTTTGATAAAATTCAGCAGTGAAACCATCTGGTAGAGGGGTTTTGTTCTTATGTAGGTTTTTGATTACTAATTTAATTCCCTTGCTGGAAATTGGTGTATTCAGATTTTCTGTTTCTTCCTGGGTCATCCTTGGAAGGTTGTATTTTTCTACAAAGTTGTCCATTTCTACTAAGTTGTCCAGTTTGTTAGCATGTATTTTTTCATAATATTCTCTCATAATTCTTTGTATTTCTTTGTTGTCTGTACTGATTTTTCCTTTCTCATTTCTGATTCCGTTTTTGTGTGTAGACTCTTTTTTTCTTAATAAGTCTGGCTAGGATCAGAGAATTTTTCAATTGTTACTTGGATCTTTGCCCTGACTCCTACTTCTCCCACATTATGGTATCCTTTCCCCTTCTATGTGGGAATTTAGGGTCATGAAAAATGAAAACTTCCTTTACTATTTGTGACTCTCCATTTTCTGTAGGAAAATATCTATAATCTTCACGATGAGGTAACACATTTCAGATTAAAGTGCATTTTTTCCTTCCTCTGATTCCAGAGCCATCACTCTCATTTTTCCAGCTGCTTTGACACCCTGTATGTAAGACTCAGTGGCTTCACTATTTCTTTAACAGAATATGTCCTAATGTGCCATCTCCTTTTTTCTCTGCACATTTCCTAAATCTGAAATGTTCTCTTTCAACTTGTCCACCACAATCTTGTATTCATTTTTTAAGTCGCAAGTACCACACCAATCTTCATTTATCTTCCAGCAGACTTTCATGCTTCTTGTTCTGAGATTTGAAAAACATTTTAGTGCACTTTCCTCTGTATAAAAATCTATGATCTAGAACACACTGCCTCTTTCAGTGTCTTCTATTGTCCAAGTCTCATTTTATTTCTAAGATTCATAATTAATGATTTGCTAAAATTCACCTAATCCTAGGTCATCCAAAGACCAAGGCCTTCGTAACTCATGGTGGAACCAATGGCATCTATGAGGCAATCTACCACGGGATCCCGATGGTGGGCATTCCTTTGTTTGGAGATCAACCTGATAACATCGCTCACTTGGAGGTCAAAGGAGCAGCTGTCAGACTGGATTTGGGGACACTGTCTAGTACAGATTTGCTTCATGCATTGAAGAGAGTCATTGATGACCCTTTGTGAGTATCACAACTTTTAAAAATACATAGTATCTATAGCTAGGTTATTTTGTCAAGAGTAAGCATGAGTTTCATCCCATATTTAAGAGGCAAATTTTGAAACTTTTAACATGATTACACCCATCTTTAATCTGCTTTTATTTTCAACAAGACATTTATTTCAAATTTGCATGTTAAGTCCATGATTTAATGAGTAACCAAAGAGTGCAAAAATTTTCTATGTAAGGAAATGCAGAAGTTATACAGGTAATTGTAAAAAGAAACATTTTAAACAATATAGAATCCAGAATGAAAGAATGAAGAACTTAAAGTTATATAAAACATTCCAATTCAATACCAAAACATAATGAACTTATAAATCTTTTCTGCTGAATAACCTTTATCATTTTTTAATGTATTTTATAATGATATGTAATTTACATACCATAAAATTACATGTTTATGTATAATGTATATCTTATGTGTTACAAAGTTATGAAACCATCATCATAATCTAAATTTGGGACATTTTCATTAGTCCAAAAAGAAATCCCATGTGCCTTAGAAGTCACTCTCCATTCTCCCTGCCTTAGCCAACCATTATTGTACTTTCTTATAGTTATAACTTACCGTATTCCGAACATTTCACACAAATGGAAACAAAAATATATGTATTTTACAACTACTTCTTTTCACTTATCATGCTTTTCAGTTTCATCCATGTGGTAGTTCTATATTGCTGAATAATATTCCAGGGTATGAGTATGCTACATTTATTTATCCTCTTATCAGTTCATGAACATTTTGACTATTTCCCCATGTGGCTATTATGAACATTGGTATATGCATTTTTGTGTGAACATATGTTTTTAATTTCTTTTGGCTGTATATCTGGGAGTAGAATTGCTAGGTCATATTTGGTAACTCTTTGAGGAACTGCCAAACTGATGTCAAAATAAGTTGTGCCATTTCACATTCCCATCAGCTTTGTATGAGAGATCCATACTTTGTCAACACTTGTTATCATCTATTTTATTATTATTATTATTATATTATGATTATTATGATTATTATTATAACCATTCTAGTGGGTTGAGTGGTCTCCTCTTTGTTCTTGATTTGCATCTCCCTTATAGCATAGGCTATTGAACACCTTTTCATCTGCTTATTGACTATTCATATATTCTCTTTAGAGAAAGGTCTATTTCAATACGTTGATAAGTTTTGAATTTGGAGGTCTTATATTTGAATAAAATTAATTCCTAATGTGCTATGATACAAGTATTTTATCAGATATATGATTTGTTAATATTTTCACTCTTTCTGGATAGTTTGGTTTCTCAATTACTTGATTGTGTCCTTTGAAGCATAAAACACTTTAAATAAGATGGATAGTAAACTCTTCCATATTATGGGAAAAAATAAGGTGGTAGAATTTGTAGTGCCTAGCATGATAACCATCAATTCAGCATTTATTACTATCAGCATTTATTGTCTTAGAAGTTAAGACTTAAGAAATACTCAAAAAATGTATATAATCAAGAAAATGGTAGAATAATTGAAGATAAAAATACTTTTAAATAGGCAAGAAAGAACAGAAAAAGAAACATAAGGAAGGTGGACAAATTAAAAAGAAACAGAATCAACTGGTAAATGAAAATGTAAATATGTCAGTACTTACATAGAATCTAAACAGGTAAATCATTTAAAGAGAATTTAAAATTGTCAGGTACAATTTGAAAAGCTATATACGCTGTTTAAAATATATGCTTAAGTGGAAGTGTAAAAGATTATAAGTACAAAGTTAGGAAAAGATCTATTGCAGCCAGTAATCATAGAAAGATGTTCAACCTATAATAATATCAGACATCATAGTGCAGAAGCACTAGTAAAAATAAAACTAAATCTTTCATAATAATAAATATATAGATATTTCAAAGCAATGTAATTGATCAGTTGATAACACCTACTAATAAAACTCCAAATGAAGCAAAAGTTGACAAAAGAAAAACTTAATATATAAATGTATAAACATAATAGTTTCTAAATACCTTCCTTAAAAACAGAAAAAAATGACAAAGTAATGGATAAGTACCTGAAAGTTTTGAAGAACACAATTTAAAAATGCAAACTTTTTGAGATATATATAGGTATAGAAATAGATAAAACAAAAGAGAATACACATTTTTTCAAGATTGAATAGATACTGGAATTGGCCATGTGCTGGTTCATAGATGAAGACTCAGTAATTTGAAATATACAAATCAGAAAGAGTATATTGTCCACTTTACTGGAATTCACTTTGAAATCATCAAAAAGAAAGATAGCTGAGACATCTCAAAATTTTGGAAATCAATGTATTCTTACATTATTCAGTCATTAAAGAAATCATAATCATAAATATACCTTTTTTGTAGCTACTCCACTTCTAGATATATACACAGAATGGTTAAAAAAAAGTAAACCAAAAAATATGGCAGATTTTTATTAATAATTAGTATACTAATAATATTTGGTAATAATGGCCAAAAAATTGTTAACACAAATGTCTGTTGTTCATTAAGTCAAGAGACTATAGGTGGTATGGCCAGCGAAAGGAATACTATACAGCAATGGTATTAACCAACAGGTAACACACAAAAGACAATTTTATTCCAAAATATAAATAAAAGAAACTAATTTATGGTGCTAAAATTTAGGATACCCATTAATTCAGGGAAGATAGTAGTGATTGAAAGGATCAAGGAAATCAGGGTGCTTCTGGGTAGCTTGTGATATCTTCTTTCAATATCTGAATAACAGGAACATCAGTGCATTCACATCACAATAATTTTCTAGCCAATTCTGAAATTTTGAGCAATTAGGCTTATGCACATTTTTCTTATGTATTTCATATACTTACATGTTTATTATATAAAATAAAATGCATTTTAAAAACTCTAGGAATCAAGTAGGAAAAAAAAGAGCACACACACACACAAATAGAAGAAAACCTAGGTTTGCCATCAGAGAGTGGCACAGTGAGAAGGCCAGTATGCCCAGAGGAGAATGTGCGTGGACCCAAGGATCAGAAAAGCGGTAGGCAGAGTCTGCCCATGCAAGGTCCTGTAGGCCAAGAACAGATTTGGAATTTAGTCTAAGTGTGACGAAAGGTCAGATGGAAACTTCAGCAAAGAGCATCATAATCTGATGTTTATTTCAAAGAGCCTACTGGCTACAGGATGGAAAATAAAGAGGAGGGGTAGTAGAGAAGAGTGGACGCACAGGGACTGGTGAAGAATCATTTCACCCATCAAGACACAATCCACATTAAGTACTTCATGAGGACTATGTAAAAGTGTACTTTCACCGTCTCATTCTTCATCACCTCTGCTAGAAAAAATTAAACTACCCCATCTTAACTTTGTTTTCACTTTTTTATTATTTGTTAATCATAAAATTCCAATTTGAAAGCCAAACCCAACTTAAAAATGTACTACTTCTGCAATTTTATAACACTTATTTTGAATCATTCATAAGACACTTTTCAAAAACCTTTCATGGGGATGATATGCTTAGGGAAATTAAGTTCCTTTCCATGTTGCTATCTTTGTATTTCCCCTGCAGATATAAAGAGAATGCTATGAGATTATCAAGAATTCATCATGACCAGCCAATGAAACCTCTCGACCGAGCAGTCTTCTGGATCGAGTTTGTCATGCGCCACAAAGGAGCCAAGCACCTGCGGCCAGCCTCCCATGACCTCACCTGGTTCCAGTACCACTCCCTGGATGTGATTGGGTTCCTGCTGGCCTGTGTGGCCACTGCTCTATTTGTCATCACAAAATGTTGTCTGTTTTGTTACTGGAAGTTTGCTAAAATAGGAATGAAGGAAAAAAAGGAGTAGTTGTTTGTGAGGCCGCAAGGCTGGGATGACTCACAGATGGGCCTCCTCCAGTCTATTTCAGCAAGAAGCTGCGATGTAAGGTTCCCTTCTTCCTGTGATAAAACGACTTTTCACAGTTTAGTTTAGCAGATCAAATTTGTTTTCAAGGTATTTACTACTTGCTTAAGAGTTAGAAATATGTCATGCTAAAGAGAAAAAAAACTGGCATAAAATAAAACTATTTTTCTAATTCGAAAGGTATACCAACAAAAGTGACCTTAACTGTGTTTCCTGCCATGCATATGGACACAAAAACCTTATGCACAATATAAGTATTATTGTGCAAAAATTCAGAATATTTTAATTTCCATTTGGTACAGAACTTTATCTAATCATTTTTATTGTGCATCTGTCCTCAGCAACACTCCTTACCTAAAAACATGGGAAGCTATTTGCCTTCATCTAGTTTAAATCAATTCCCAGAGTAATGTTTGTAGAATTAGAAATATAACAACTGCAACCTGCTTCTGTGGCTCCAGGAGGAAGGCGGTCCCCCACCCTGGGCAAGTTCTTTATGAACCTGCTGAGAATGAAGAAAGACAGGGAAAGGGGAAAGGGTTTCTATTTGTCATGGCTCAGTCTCTCTCACAGAACTCCCCCAAATCCTCCGTCTCTGGCCCCACTAGCAAGTTAGTTCCCCATCCCTGTGACTGGGTTGTGTGCTCCCCTTAGCCCTGCTTCTTCCCAGAGGAACTCCATTGGTGGGTGTCTGGTGACTGATGGGCATCTGACCAATTACACCCCAGGAAAGGAGGGGAGAAGAGAATGGCCATTTACTCTCTGCCCCTTGCTCCAGGCCATGAGGGACAACAGGGGAATGGTAAACATTACATTGATGTGCAAATAGGTCCTTATATGCATACTACTATCAAGGCCAGGTGGGATATTCTGATTGAAAACTTCCATTTACCCCATAGCTTCCTATTATACAATTAAGCTATGTGAAAGTCTTTGATTTCATGACTGAAAGGGTATTTCGCCGTGACCCTCCATACCCGGAATGACTCAAGAGACACCGGCCCACGCAAGAGATTTTATTATCTGAAGGAGAGAGTGGCTGCCCCAGAGGGGGGTGGGGAGAGAGAGAGAGAGACAGGGAGGGAGCAGCAGAGAGAGCAGGGGGACAGAGACAGAGAGCAGCAGCGTGGTGCAGAGCATTGTGCCTTTTATTGTGGTGGGTCCGTGGGGCCTGTTGCTTTGGGGGAGGGTCGGGATGTTTAGAGATAAGGCAGGGGAAGCCCAGGCAAGCCCCAGCATAATTCTCACCGGTTTATGGTGCTTGGGACCATGGGGCAAAAGGAGGATAAATTACTATTTTCTTATATTCCTCCCTTTTCTGTTTCATAAGTGGTAGAGGATTTGGGAAGGGGTGTAGATTACTCTTCTGCTTCCTGCTGATTAGGGGCGATGAAGTTCATTTTTGTATTGATGGGGGCAGTCCTCAGATAAGCACATGGTCTGCAGTGGTGATGGCGCATTCCAGGTTCAATAAGGATCATTGTTTTTACTGTAATGTAAGCTGGTTAAAGGTTTGGTTAGAAATTTTTTGCATTTGGGCTGATTGGTATGTTTACACAGGGTGACTGAATTAATAGCATTTTGGGGGACATATGTGTAGGCAGCAAAGCAACCTGTAGGGCAAAGGGAATCCTTGATGGTGCAATCTTTTGGACAGTCTGAAAGAGAAGAAAGGGCTGGCATTGGGAAGATAGGTCTGGTGAGAGAATAAGTGTTGAGACCAGGGTTAACAATCCTGAGGCGTGATGCATGGCTGTTTTAAAGGAGGTCTTAGGACTCCGTGCTGGTAGAAACTTCTTTAGTGATGAGTGGAAGCCAAGATGAGCAGCATGAAATGTGGAGAGTAAGAGGTCCCATCAGGGTGGAGGAGTAGGAACCTGTGGGAGATTTGGTGGGAGGGGAATTAAGGGAGACAAACGGCTTACGGTGGGAGTTGTGTATCTAGTGGGCAAGACCCTGACGTTTAACTGCAGTTGGCGTGGAAAGGATTACTGTGTATGGTCTTTGACATTTGGGAGTTAGGGATGGTGTCTTTGTTTGGAATGGGCATGGTTTGGAGAAGCTTTTTCCTGTCTATGGTAATGGCCTTGTAGTGCGGGGAGAGCTGAACTCCCAGGTATGTGACCTGAGCGGCAGACAGCTGAACTTTGGAGTGTAAAACTTAATAGCTGTGTTCTGAGAGAAAGTTTAAAAGGAGAATAGTATCCTGTTGACAGATTTGTAGGGAGGCACTGCACAGGAGGATATCATCTATATTTTGAAGGAGGGTGGAGCTCAAGAGAGTAAGGGATTTGAGGTCTTGTGCTAGAGCCTGTCCAAAAAGGTGGGTACTATCCCTAAAGCTTTGGGGAAGGACTTGTTAAGTGTTCTCTGAATATTAAAAATTAACTTAACATAGGAATTTCCTGCCTTGATTTTTCTCTGGGATACCAGTGTCTTGGTCTGGGAGCATATCAAAAGGCTGCCTGCTCAGCTCCCAAGGTGGGCTGAGGTATTGTCTATTTGCTAAATAATCCTGCCTTTTACTATGCTGTCTACAACTGTGTCTGCAGTTCATTGCTCAGTTTGCAAAATTACCTCCTCGGATCTGAAGGAGGAAAAATAGCACATAGGCTTGGGTCTTTTAGTATGTTAAAGTGAATCTTATACAGGATTACAAATGATTAGCATAATAAAATATGTGCTACTCTTCTTTATCTGGGGAACATTAACTGATCTCACTGAAGAATAATTCTAGAGCTTAATGTTCAACATAGTTTTAGTAGGGGGGGTTCCTAGCATGTAGTTACATTGCTCTGACTGCAAATATCCTGCCTTGCTTTCTCCAGAGGCTCTCACTTTATTCTAAGCTGATGGTCCCTGTCTCATTCCCCTCCCTACAGACGGAGACCCTAGCTGCTGTTAGGGAAAAGGGACTATGACTGCTCTGGCTGCTTCTTGCTGAGAGGGGGTGCAGTAAAGGGTGCAGCTGAGACAGGGACCATGGGTGTAGTCAGAGTAGGGTGAGGGCCTCCAGAAAAAGACCCCTACCAAAACTCCATATTAAACAATTAAACAAAGACAGAATCACACTAATTCTTTAAAGTAAAGTATCAAGCTAAGAATATAAGCATTCTTCAGTGAAGATTATTTAAAACTAAAAAGCCAGGAATAACCTGGCCTGGAATGTTTGAACATCCCCCAGATAAGAAAATACCTCAGCATAGCCCATGTCTTGTTTGTGTCAATTAAATGAGGCTATTGTAAAGCTTTAACCTGCTAAAAAGCCCAGTTTATCTTTAACTTTATCCGGATGCTGTTTTTCCTCTTACAGCCCCTAACCAAGTAATATATATAACCTGGGCAGTTAATGTTACAGGCAAGACCAGCCATAAACAACATAAAGACAGGAATGATTCCATCTTAAAGATAAGAAACTAAGACTAATTAACAAACAGACAATAACTCAGCTCACCCTGAGAAGAAAACAAGCAGCCTTTGATTAATAGGCTCCCAAACAAAAACTACTATTCTAAGGAAGAACCAAAGCAGTAAATTTCTTACGTTAACTCCGCAAAATAGTCTGGAAAATTGATAAGAGACTTAGTGTCTCTTTTAAGATAAACACTTAGAGACCATCTGGTAGACATGTGCCTAACTCTTAGTCTCCCAACTGCCTATAAATCCCCTAGACAACGCACCACCACGGACTCTCTTGTCCCCTCCTGGCATAAGCCAGGAGCTCTGTCCTTTCACTGTATCTCTAAATAAAAGCCTGTACTTTGCTCTCCTACCTTGACTGTTTGTGAAGCTCAGTGTTTGGCTTCATGAACAAGAACCCCAGCATCACAGCTAGATCTCCATCACTGGTCAGTTGAGAGGGCCTCGGAAGTTTGGCGCTTCTATTCTGGACTTCATTTCTATTACTATTTGCAGTTTTGTGGCTTCTAGGCAAGATAGAACAGATTGTTATTGGGTTAAGTAGCAACATCTGAAGTTGTATTTTCCATTCTGGAAGGACAAACGATGCGATTAAGAATGCATGGCTAAATATGAGAACTAGAAATATGAAGAGTCTAATTGGGAATCATAGCCAGGTATCATTGAGAAACCAGAATTCTGGATTGAGTTTACACCTCAATGTCTAGTATTAGGATTTAGTATACATAAGACTGCATTATTGAAACAATACTTTTCTCTAAAACCACCCTCATTTTTATTAGAAGTAGCCAGATTAAGAAAATAATTAACAGTTGGCTTGATTATTTGCATAAGTGCAGCAAGAAGAGTAATTGATTGCATGGGATCTTTTAAATGTGCTTTGCTGGAACTTTTTGTAAGGAATTCCAGATTGAACTTTTAAGGGCTTCTTGAGGCCAGAAAGCCAAGCCAGACTTGCCATCAGGTTGTGCCTGCAGTACCTGTAGATTTGCGTGAATTTCTCTCTTCTTGAGGTTCCCAAGACAATCCTGAGGTTCCTGCACCTGCCAGGAAGTGACCTTTCTTACTCACCTGGTAAGGCTGCTGGGAACTCTGTAAGCAAGGTACCAGGCCAGTTCTTCTGCGGGGCTTTGTTGGCTTTATAAAATCAATCTTAGTCCCTTAAAGCTGTCTATTCATATCTGAGTTTACACATGTGTCTCTCAGGTATGACGTTCCAGTCAAAGCCTTGGTAATATAACCACTGTTTTTAATTGGTCCTCTTACAAGGAAAGCAGATTCTTATTGAACTTATGCAAATAAACATACTGCCATGAAATATAAAAATAGTCACTGAGAGTTTTTAAATTCTGGAGGGATCAGGTAGAAAGATAAAGTTTCAATTCTGCTTAATAAAGGCAGTCGTTTACTAAACTGTTGTCAGATTAAGAGAAAAAGCTTAAAACACTTTAGCAACAACATTTGAAACAAAAAGCCACAAAATCATCTTCCTTAGTTTACTTAATCCTTTGTAAATAATACCTGTTCTGCTGAAATCTAGTTTTTTACTAGTTTAGGAGTAATAAAACAGTGAGTATAGATGACAGAAGACTTACAACTGACAATGGTTAAAGATCTGATGAGAGCTTACTGTAAGACAGTTGCCATAAGGAAATTCGGATATTTTTGTAACACAAAACATTCAGTAACAAAGTTTAGCATCATTCTGTGTAATAGTGCCTTCTAGGTAATTAAGCAGGTAATTATATATGAGAAAAATAAGCCAAATTAGCCAAATACTTTCTCCAATGAGAAAAAAATTCCTCTGACATGTTCCAGGGGCCCTTTGGAAAATATCAGAGTTAACTAGAGGTAAAAGTACCTTTTTGAATTTGATTTTGGGAAGCTGTTAAAAGTTTTAAGGCACTTGCTTAAATAGTTACATTAGACAAAGCTACACTTCACTTTAAGCATTTTTTCTTTGAAAGATTTAACAGATACCATCAACTTAAATGACTTTAGGAAAACTTAGGCAGCTGATAACCATAAGGACATTTCTATTCAGTTCAACTTAAATTAACATTGATGCTTAATATCTTCTATTAGAATTTTCTGGAAATTTTAGAATGCCCAATTTTTACAAGCACTTGTCTTTAAATCAATTTTTATTAATACCATCCAGAGGTAGAAAAATATTTTTCATTTACACACTTAGACACACAAACATACAGATTGAGACATAATGATACAGTGAGAGGACAGACAGAGCTCCTGGAGTGAGCCAGGAGGGTACAAGAGAGCCCGTGGTGATGCATTGTCTAGGAGTTTTATAGGCAGTTGAGGATATTTGGAAATGTGAAAAAGCTTAGGGGTGTGGACTTTAAGGCAAATAGTAGGTGTTTAGGATTGCAGGGGAGACAAGGAACCAAGACAGGCAGCTTGGTTCAGAGGAAGGAGAAAGCCTGGATATATGGGATCTCTTTCCATTTGCCCATACGCTCACAGAAGTTGTATAAGTCATGGAGAATTTTAGGATCTAAAGAGCCATTTGGGGTCCATTTAGACTGACTGTCTAAGGGATATTGTGGCCAGATCTCATTACAGTAGCAAACAGGTTTGAGCTCTGGAGTGAGGTGGAGGGGCTTTAGATTATTGAGTAAGCATCTTAGTGGTGAATCTGTGGGAATGGAGGTGCCAGATCCCATGGTGAGAATGAGACCATTCAGAAGTCACTGAGGCATCCCTGAGCAATTGAGAAGGTCACGGAGAAGACCAGGCACAGTTAGGGGGTCGTCACCACCTCTAACTGCGGGGTCAAGGCGAAAACACTGGGGAGGCTCAGTACCTGGTACCAGGAGATTTTGAGTCGAGTAGATATATAGATAAAGGGAGACTGAGCCTCAGTGGATGAGGATTTTCACCATGAGGAGGCAGAGAAGGGTTGACTATGGGGATCAACTGTGACTCTGAGAGTCATGGTTGGGGGTGCCCCTGTCCCGAAGGAGCCTAAGGGGTGCCGGATACTCAATGGTCACTTCCCAGGTTCAAAGGGACATTTAAGTTGACCATGAAGAGGAGACTCTCCAAATTGAAGGCTGGTGTGGGGCGAGAAGATGAGCAACCAGGGAAGTAGACAGTGAGCCTGGGGAGGAGGATCTGGCAGTGAGGGTTCCCAAAGCAGCTCAGGTTCCTGGAGGAGGAGCAAAATCAACGGGAGAGCCTCATCCAAAGTCATGGCACCAATGAAAGAGTATCTCACCATGACCCTCCTTACCCAGAATGACTCAGGACACACGGGCCCAGGCAAGAGATTTTATTATCTGAAGGAGAGAGTGGCTGCCCCAGTGGGGGGTGGGGAGAGAGAGAGAGGGTGCAGCAGAGAGAGCAGCAGGACAGAGAGCAGAGAGAGAGAGAGAGAAAGAGCAGGGGGACAAAGAGACAGACAAAGAGAGAGAGAGCAGCAGCATGGTGCAGAACGTTGTGCCTTTTATTGTGGTGGATCCGCTTGGCCTGTTGCTTTGGGGGAGGGGGAGGATGTTTAGAGATAAGGCAGGGTAAACCCAGGCAAGCCCCATCATAATTCTCACCGGCTTATGTGCTTGGCACCATGGGGCAAATGGAGGATAAATTACAATTTCTTATAATGACTTTATTTTCTTTTCCTCATGATCTTTAATAATATTCACTTGATTGCTTTCACTCTCACATTCAGCCTTAGATAATGGATGAAAGGTCTCAAACGTAGATTATTAAACCTGCACCTTAAACCTGATCAAAGTGTTCCAGGTCAGGAGAAGCATACCTCCCTGCTGGTCAAGAAGACACAATCCAAGTCTTACAACAAACATTCTCTAGCATAAGACATGAATTTATTTTTTTTTAAGTTAAAACTTGGATTCTTAGTGAATCATATGAGAAATTTAACACAGGATTTTCTGTACAAATTCTCAATAATTGACATTTTTTAAACATCACATAACTTACATAGCACCATAATTGATATTGTTTAATCATGCATAGACACTCAAATAATTTTCCTCAAATCTACACTGCAGCACATATAACAGGAGAGGGATTGTTATTCATTGCATAGTGGAAACTACTTCAAATTTCTGATAAAAAGGAAAGCAACCCAATATGAAAATGGGTGGAGGACATGAACAGGATATTCACATAAGCAAAATGGCTAATATCATATATAAACGATGACAAATGTCATTGGTGCTTTGGGAAATGGAATGTAAGTCAATAAATAATTTTTCTACAGATGACTTGCCAAGCAAATATCTGGTACAAACTCTTTTTGAGGAAGTACGATGTGGAAAAACCCTTTTAAATGAAATTTAAACATGCCATTTGACATTGCAATTCTACATCCAGGAATCTGTCACATAGAAATACTTGCACGTGTTCATGATTATATTCAGGATGTTCCCACTAGCACTTACATGGCTATCAGGGAACACAATTATGTCAAACATATGTATAAATTATATAGCCATTAGGAAAAAAGATTACAGGCAAATTGTCACGTAGTCTCCATGTCACATTATTATGAAAAAGTTCCAGAAGTTATAGTCATGGCACTCTTTTTTCTGGAAATAGAAATGAATATGTATATGTGAATTAATATGACCATAGAAGAAAATATCTAGAAGCATACATGGAATTTCCAATGATGAGATTTTAACATTTTATTCCACATACTTCATTATTTGAACTTTTGAAATAGGTTTTTGTTTATTAATAATATGGTTTATAAAAAAATAACTAGTGAAATAAACGTGGGTTAAAGATATCAAGTTCTAAGATTTTGATATCATGTTATCAACATTAGTTTCATTTCGAACAAGAACTGACGATAAATCTGGTATACTACAAACTGAGGCCTTTTTTGTGGATACCTATTTCATATTCAAAATAATGTAAACAAATATATTACATGTATTTATTATGTCAGTAGCTTAAAAAAAATCTTCCCTTATGCAAAATTAATTATTTTACTGTGGTTTTAATGTCAATATTTAATGAATTTTACAAGAGCTGAAGGACTTATCATGGCTTACTTCTAAAGATTGTGTATGTGATGGCTTTGAGTCATGACTAAAATACTTTGACACCCTCCCATCAAATAATTCCCCCTTCTTAAACTTTAGTAAGACTTGTTGCAGTCTCACAAAAAGAATGTGGTATAAGTGCTGCAGCTTAAATTCCAAGGCTCAGTTCCAGGATGCAGCACCTCTTTCTCTCTGTCTCTGTGGGTATCTCTGGTTCTTTCTCTGTCATTCTCTCTGTCTCAGGGAAAGGTCTCCCTGCTCACCATGGAGCCCTGCACCATAACTCTAAGATTGCCCTTTAACTAAATATGTGCAAGATCACCCAGCAGAATGTAGAAAGAATTTCAAACAGCTGAACACCCACTTCCCGAATGACAGCATTATACGCTCCATGGATCAGTTCCCATGAGAAGCAAGCATACATAATGACAATTATTTATAAGGCATCCATTTAAATTATCTAGGAAATGTCCTGAAGACACATGGCAAATAAAGATGCACTTATGCAAGCAAGTGTAGTAAACTCAGTGACAGCCTGTGGCTTTGAAGCCACGAACTGCTCTGTCTTCCACCCTTCTTACCCAAAGTGAGGGACTCCACTGCAAGTAGGGTCTGAAAGAACACAGAGATTCCACTCCCCACAGCTCCCACTTGAGTGTTATGGAGTCTTCTTAAAAGGGTCAGAACACTCAAATTTCTCACACACACACACACACTCTGTCTCAGCTATGTGTTACAGAGTCCAAATTCTAGATAGTGTGGCCAAGAAGGTTCTCCTTCTGCCCAGCCCCACTCATAGGGCAGAGTTTTATTAAGGTGCAGCACACTGAGAATACTGAATACCAAAGGTAAGTGCCCAGCTCATTCATTTCAAATTTACTTTTGTGTATGGGGTTAGACAGTGATCCACTTTCATTCTCTTACATGTAGCTGTCCAGTTTTGCCAACACCATCTGTTGAAGAGACTATCATTTCCCCACTGTATGTGCATGGCTCCTTTATTATATATATATATATATATATATATTCATTTTATTATCATTAATCTACAATTACATGAAGAACATTATGGTTACTAGACTCCCCCTTTCACCAAGTCCCCCCGCCACAAACCCCATTACTGTCACTGTCCATCAGTGTAGTAAAATGCTGTAGACTCACTACTTGTCTTCTCTGTGTTGCACATCCCTCCCTATGCTGCCCACCACATTACACATGCTAATCATAAGGCCGCCTTTCTTTTTCCCTGCCCTTATCCCTGCCTTCCCACCCCTACTGCCCAGTCTCTTGGTAACCGTTAGTCCATTCTTGGGTTCTGTGATTCTGTTGCTGTTTTGTTCCTTCAGTTTTTCTTTGTTCTTATACTCCACATATGAGTGAAATCATTTTGTACTCGTCTTTCTCTGCCTGGCTTATTTCACTGAGCATAATACCCTCCAGCTCCATCCATGTTGTTGCAAATGGTAGGATTTGTTTTCTTCTTATGGCTGAGTAATATTCCATTGTGTATATGTACCACATCTTCTTTATTCAATTCATCTATTGATGGACACTTAGGTTGGTTCCATTTCTTGGCTATTATAAATAGTGCTGCGATAAACATAAGTGTGCATCTGTCTTTTTCAAACTGGGCTGCTGCATTCTTAGGGTAAATTCCTAGAAGTGGAATTCCTAGGTCAAATGGTAAGTCTATTTTGAGCATTTTGAGGAACCTCCATACTGCTTTCCACAATGGTTGAACTAATTTACATTCCCACCAGCAGTGTAGGAGAGTTCCCCTTTCTCCGCAACCTTGCCAACATTTGTTGTTGTTTGTCTTTTGGATGGTAGCCATCCTTACTGGTGTGAGGTGATATCTCATTGTGGTATTAATTTGCATGTCTCTGATGACAAGTGATGTGGAGCATCTTTTCATGTGTCTGTTGGCCATCTGAATTTCATCTTTGGGGAACTGTCTGTTCAGCTCCCCTGCCCATTTTTAAATTGGATTATTTGCTTTATGTTTGTTGAGGTGTGTGTGCTCTTTATATATTTTGGATGTCAACCTTTATCAGACTTGTCATTTATGAATATATTCTCCCATACTGTATGGTAGCTTTTTGTTCTTTTGATAGTGTCCTTTGCTGTACAGAAGCTTTTCAGCTTGATATAGTCCCACTTGTTCATTTTTGCTTTTGTTTCCCTAGCCCAGGGAGATATGTTCATGAAGAAGTCACTCATGTTTGTGTCCAAGAGATTTTTGCCTATGTTTTTTTTCTAAGAGTTTTATGGTTTCATGACTTACATTCAGATCTTTGATCCACTTGGAGTTTACTATTGTGTATGGGGTTAGACAGGGATCCAGTTTCATTCTCTTACATGTACTGTCCAGTTTTTCCAGAACCATCTGTTAAAGAGATTGTCATTTCCCCATGGTATGTCCATGGCTCCTTCATCATATATTAATTGACCATATAAGTTTGGGTAAATGTTTGGAGTCTCTAATCTGCTCAACTTGTCTGTGACTCTGTTCTTATGCCAGTACCAAATTGTCTTGATTACTATGGCTTTGTAGTAGAGCTTGAAGTCGGGGAGTGAGATTCCACACCCTGCACTTTATTCTTCTTTCTCAGGATTGTTGTGGCTATTTGGCATCTTTGATGTTTCCATATGAATTTTTGAACTATTTGTTCCAGTTCATTGAAGAATGTTGTAGGTAATTTGATAGGGATTGCATCAAATCTGTATATTCCTTTGGGCAGGATGGCCATTTTGATGATATTAATTCTTCCAAACCAAGAGCATGGGATAAGTTTCCATTTGTTAGTGTCCTCTTTAATTTCTCTTAAGAGTGTCTTATAGTTTTCAGGGCATAGGTCTTTCACTTCGTTGGTTAGGTTTATTTATGCATTTTATTCTTTTTGATGCAATTGTGAATGGAATTGTTTTCCTGATTTCTCTTTCTATTGGTTCATTGTTAGTGTATAGGAAAGTCACAGATTTCTGTGTGTTAATTTTGTATCCTGCAACTTTTCTGTATTCCAGTATCTGTTACAGTAGTTTTGGAGTGGAGTTGTTAGGGTTTTTTATGTACGATATTATGTCATCTGCAAATAGTGACAGTTTAACTTCTTTACCAGTCTGGATTCCTTGTATTTCTTTGTTTTGTCTAATTGCCGTGGCTAGGACCTCCAATACTATGTTAAATAACAGTGGGGAGAATGGTCATCCCTGTCTTGTTCACGATCTCAGAGGAAAAGCTTTCAGCTTCTCGCTGTTCAGTATGATGTTAGCTGTGAGTTTATCATATATCGCCTTTATCATGTTGAAGTACTTGTCCTCTATACCCATTTTGCTGAGAGTTTTTATCATGAATGGATGTTGAATTTTGTCAAATGCTTTTTCAGCATCCATGGAGATGATCATGCAGTTTTTGTCCTTTTTGTTTATGTGGTGGATGATGTTGATGGATTTTCTAATGTTATACCATCTTTGCATCCCTGGGATGATGCCACTTCCTTGTGGTGTATGATCCTTTTGATATATTTTGGAATTCGGTTTGCTAATATTTTATTGAGTATTTTTGCATCTATGTTCATCAGGGTCATTGGTCTGTAATTTTCTTTTTTGGTAGGTTCTTTGCCTAGTTTTAGTATTAGGGTGATGTTGGTTTCATAGAATGAGTTTGGGAGTATTCCCTCCTCTTCTGTTTTTTGGAAATCTTAAGGAGAATGGGTATTATATCTTCTCTGTATGTCTAATAAAATTCTGGGGTAAACCCATCTGGCCCGTGGGTTTTGTTCTTGGGTAGTTTTTTGATTACCACTTCAATTACTTGGCTCTAATTGGTTTGTTTAACTTTTGTGTTTCTTCCTTGGTCTGTCTTGGAAGGCTGCATTTTTCTTGGAAGTTGTCCATTTCTTCTACATTTCCCAGCTTCTGAGCATATAGGTTTTCAAAGTAGTCTTTAAAAATTCTATGTATTTCTGTGGAGTCTGTCGTGATTTTTCCATTCTCATTTCTAATTCTGTTGATGTGTGTTAGTTCTCTTTTTCTCTTAATAAGTTTGGCTAGAGGCTTATCTATTTTGCTTATTTTATCAAAGAACTAGCTCTTGGTTTCACTAATTTTTTCTATTGTTTTATTCTTCTCAATTTTCTTTATTTCTTCTCTGATCTTCATTATGTCCCTCCTTCTGCTGACTTTAGGCCTCATTTGTTCTTCTTTTTCCAGTTTTGATAACTGTGATGTTAGACTATTCATTTGGGA
This sequence comes from Manis javanica, assembly GCF_040802235.1. Lineage (NCBI taxonomy): Eukaryota > Metazoa > Chordata > Mammalia > Pholidota > Manidae > Manis > Manis javanica. The sequence continues at coordinate 118,528,606 of NC_133160.1, read as the reverse complement.
TTGTTCTTCCTTCTTAAGTATGCCTGGATAGCTATATACTTTCCTCTTAAGACTGCTTTCACTGCATCCATTAGAAGTTGGGCCTTTGTGTTGTTGTTATCATTTGTTTCCATATATTCCTTCATCTCTATTTAATTTGTTTATTCATCCATTGATTATTTAGGAGCATGTTGTTAAGCCTCCATGTGTTTGAGAGCCTTTTTGTTTTCTTTGTACAATTTATTTCTAGATATATACCTCTGTGGTCTGAAAAATTGGTTGGTAGAATTTCAATATTTTGGAATTTACTGAGGCTCTTTTTGTGGCCTAGTATGTGGTCTATTCTGGAAAATGTTCCATGTGCACTTGAGAATGATGTATATCCTGTTGCTTTTGGATGTAGAGTTCTATAGATGTCTATTAGGTCCATCTGTTCTAGTGTGTTGTTCAGTGCTTCCATGTCCTTACTTATTTTCTGTCTGGTGGATCTATCCTTTGGGGTGAGTGGCATGTTGAAGTCTCCTAAAATGAATGCATTGCATTCCATTTCCTCCTTTAGTTCTGTTAGTATTTGTTTCACATATGCTGATGCTCCTGTGTTGGGTGCATATGTATTTATAATGGTTATATCCTCTTGTGGGATTGAAGCCCTTTATCATTATGTAATGTCCTTCTTTATTTCTTGTTACTTTCTTTGTTTTGAAGTCTATTTTGTCTGATATTAGTACTGAAACCTCTGCTTTCTTCTCTCTGATATTTGCCTGAAATATATTTTTCTGTCCCTTGACTGTTAGTCTGTGCATGTCTTTGGGTTTAAGGTGAGTTTCTTATAAGCGGCATATAGATGGGTCTTGCTTTTTTATCCATTCTATTACTCTGTGTCTTTTGAATGGTGTATTCAGTCCATTCACATTTAGGGTGATTATTGGAAGATATGTACTTATTGCCATTGCAATCTTTAGATTTGTGGTTACCAAAGGTTCAAGGTTAGCTTCTTTAGTATCTTGCTGTCTAACTTAACTCACTTATTGAGCTATTATAAACACTGTCTGGTGATTCTTTCTCACCTTTCTTATTCCTCCTCCTCCATTCTTTATATGTTGGTTGTTTTATTCTGTGCTCTTTTGTGTTTCCTTTTACTTCTTTTGTGGGTAGTTGATTTTATTTTTTGCCTTTAGTTAGTATTTGGTTGGTCTGCTTTCTTTGCTGTGATTTTATTTTCTCTGGTGACATCTGTTTAGTCTTAGGAGTGCTCCCGTCTAGAATGGTCCCTCTAAAATACCCTGTAGAGGTGGTTTGTGGGAGGCAAATTCCCTCAATTTTTGCCCTATCTGGGAATTGCTTAATCCCTCCTTCATATTTATATGATAATTGTGCTGAATACAGTATTCTTGGTTCAAGGACCTTCTGTTTCATTGCATTAAATATATCATGCCATTCTCTTCTGGCCTGTAAGGTTTCTGTTGAGAAGTCTGATGATAGCCTGTTGGGTTTTCCTTTGTAGGTGCCCTTTTTCCTCTCTCTAGCTGCCTTTTAAACTCTGTCCTTGTCCTTGATCTTTGCCATTTTACTTATTATGTGTCTTGGTGTTGTCCTCCTTGGGTCCCTTCTGTTGGGAGTTCTGTGTACTTCTGTGGTCTGATTGATTATTTCCTCCCCCTCAGTTTGGGGAAGTTTTCAGCAATTATTTCTTCAAAGACACTTTCTATCCTTTTTTCTCTCTCTTCTTCTCCTGGTACCTCTATGATGCGGATATTGTTCCTTTTGGTTTGGTCACACAGTTCTCTTAATATTGTTTCATTCCTTGAGATCCTTTTGTTTCTCTCTGTGTCAGCTTCTATGCATTCCTGTTCTCTGATTTCGATTCCATCAATGGCCTCTTGCATCTTATCCATTCTGCTTATAAATCCTTCCAGATATTGTTGCATTTCTGTAATCTCCCTCCAGACGTCATTCATTAGATCTTGCTTATTTCACTGCAGCTTGGTCAGCATGGTTATGACCTTTATTTTGAATTCTTTTTCAGGAGGATTGGTTAGGTCTATCTCCTTCTCAGGGGTTGACTGTGATTTTCGTCTGTATCAAATTCTTCTGTCTTTTCATGGTGAAAGAGATCATCATGCAGAGCTGGCACATGTGATGGCTATGAGAACATCCTTTCTTGCTGGTTTGTGGCCCTTATTTCCTAGGAGAACAGCTACCTCTAGCAGCTGGTCTTGGGAAGCTGCATACAGACAGTGCCTCTGATTCTTGCCTGGTCACTGTGGAGTTTAGCTTCATGGTTCCTGTGGCTGTGGCCTGCCTCAGGCTACTGCAGCAATATGGTGGAGCCATGGAGGTTCTTTATCTCCATGATGGGCCTCTGAGCCATGCTGCTGCCCAGAGATTTAGGGCTCCTGCAGTTCCCCAGCAATCCCAGCTCCTAGGTTAAGTGTCCTGGGGTACTTCCATCCAGCTGTGGGGTCCCTGTCCCTTTAAGACTTTCAGAAAGCACTTGCTTTTCTTTGTCCCAGGGCACCAGCTGCAGGAACTCACTGACAGGCCTTACTGCCCTGTTTCCTTAGTTTCCAGTACCCCATGTATGCACTATGTGTCTACGCTCTGGGTCGGATGGCTAGGGCTGGCTATTTAGCTGTCCTGGGCTCCCTCTCCCTCCCCACTCCAACTCCTCTGGGGTGAGGGATGATCGGGTCCTGCTGAGCCATGACTTGTATCTTACCCTCTTCACAAGGCGCTGGGTTATCGCTGGTGTGGATGTAATCTGGCTATTGTCCTGTGTCTTCTGGACTCTCTTTTAGGAAGAGTTGTATCTGTTGTATTTTCAAAAATATATCTGGTTTTGGGAGGATATTTCCGTTGCTCTACTCATGCTGCCATCTTGGCTCCACCTGGTGTCTGTTCTAAAATAGAGGCATAGCAGAATGTTGACTCAGTAGGAGATGAACAGATGAGTGACTGAAATGAATTCCTTAAGTGAGAGAAGATAGCAACTAATGATCAGGTGTGGGGATTCACTTCATTCATGGCACCTAAGACAATAGATGGGCAGGTCAAGTGTGCAGGTGCTGTTGCTGGTGAGTAGAGGTGGAGGAGAGTTTCTCCACAATGCTTCAGTTTCACTGAAGGAGGTATGCAATGTCATCATTGGAGAATGGGGATGAACAAGGTGATGTTAGGGGAGATGAGGAGAGGAAAAGAAGCAAAATAGACATCTAGGACAGTAGGAGGGTGAACAGAGAAGCATAGAGTTGTTGGCAGAAAGATAGACATGAGTGGGGTGGAGAGAGACTAAATCCAGTAAAGCTCACTGAAAAGGACTCAAAGAGTTAAGCAGATAAAACCAAAGAGTCAGAAAGGACTCACAGAGTTAATTAGTTAATTAGTTGAGGTTTCAAATGCCAACAGTGACTTGGAATATCTGCATATTCCCTAGGTGGAAGAGAAGAAGAATTCCCCAGATACAGAAAAGTATAAGAGTGCAGTCCATGTCTTCACTGTACCAATTAGATCATGCCATTGGAAAATCTAATTAGCCTGCAAAAGAGGCATAATTTATTCTTTACCATAATCTATATGCTGTTCTTCCTCTTCTTCCAATGCCTCAATCAATTAAGTAACTTTGTAACCAGGACAGGAGATTGACTTCTGAAGTGTAGGTAAATGTATGTGGATAAAGAACGATGAGATCTGGACCAACAGAGTCACCTAAACAATACTATTCTTAATACAAAGCTTCAAGGAACAGCGAGTCACCTGTATAGTTCATGCCTTATGATGACTCCTATAAAAAAGCCCTATAAAACCCCAAACCCTAAAGCCTTAAGCGCTCTTCCTCTCTGAGTTTGGCCACAATTCCCTTGCTTCTAGTGTGCACCATTTTGCCTTTAATAATGACTTCTTCCTGCTCAATTTATTACATTTTGTCTCTGTGCTCTCCCAGGGGTAAATGTCTTTGTTAATTTTCCATTTCATTCTGTTCTCCAGATTTAAGCACAAATCTCCACTCTGTCTGTCTACTTCAGACAAGTCGGGAGGGGCTGCCTAGAGCTCTGATTCAGGCTTGCAAGTTCCCATCACCTGGGTAATCCAGACAGGACTGCAGCTGTGCAGTCTTGCTCTTTAGTACCCTGCCTGAAAATCTCCTTTCTTTGCCTTTGGGAAGTTCCCAGAGCATAATCTGACTCCATCCAGTGCTCTGTGGCTCCCCTGAATCCTGGCATGGTAGGGACTTAGTTCCCACACTAGGAAGATTCCAGTGGATCCTGGATATCAGATGACCATGGTTTTAGGAGTTGGCAAGAGATTTTTCCTATGCTAAGCCAGAGTTCAATGAGCTTCCCTTTCCTCCCTCTGTTATTCCTTGCTCTCTGCTGCTACAAGGCAGGTGCCATTCCCTGCTATTCTCACTTTCATAAATTGTTTCCACTCGGACATCCCTGCACCTCCAAACTGAATTCTTTCCCCAAAGTATGATGGTGGGGAAGCAGTAAGGGCCCACTGGAAGACTGTGATTGTGAATTTGAAGTTAGATCTGTTAGAGTATTTGTGTATTTTTTCTCCAACATGTTCAACTGCATAGTATAGGATAACAGTAGGTGGAGATATGGATTTTATCAGGGTTGTGGTACAGTGTCGAAGGATGGTGAGGCAAGAGAAAAACACAGGAGTAAAGGGTATTTGCCAGACACAGATTACAGTGATTAACGGTGGTATTTATTAGAGCTGAATATGACTATGCCAAAGAGATACTGATTAACAATTCAACTTCAATAAGGGAGATGACATCACATTTCTCAGGCTTGTGTCTTTAACTCCTCCTTGAGAGTTGTATAATAAAAATTATTTTAGGTCAGAGAAATTAAGGGTCATGGTTATAAAAATGAAGACCAAAAAATATTAGTGGAGTAAACCACTGTATTGGAATGCATTCCACACGTATGGGTAGATATTGAAGAGATTGGTTAAAAAACTATTCAATATATTGTATATCAGGAAATAAAATCAGGCATAAGGATAGGATCATCACATAAACCATGTCTTTACTCTGTGTTTGTGTACAATATGGATGTGGAGAACAAAATTTTATGTCAACCAACATAATATACTTGTAGATACTGTTGTAGATTCCAGAATTAGAGAAATTAGGGCTTAAACATTGATGAGGGCAATACTGTCAAATTTTTTCTACCCAAAGTAATTCCTTCTTTTTCATTTTACATATATTACATGTTTGCTTGCTTTTTTTTTACTATTTTCATACTTTACTTAATAAAACTTTATTGAGCATATGCCATAAATATTTCATAAATGAACTATGAAGTTTATAAAAATGTATCAGTCATGTTCCCTACTCCCATGGAGCTTACAGTCTAATTGTTGAAATCAGATGTATTCACACGTCTGAAAAGCATATCTACTGAGAGTTTTAAAAAATGGTAAGAATCCATATGAAAACTATACAGCAGTTTCTTTAAACATGTGTCATATGACCATTAATGTACAATAGTCCATTAACACCAGAGAAATGAACACTTACATTCACATGGAGACCTACACTCCCACACACAAATATTACAGTAACTTTATTCATCAAAGCCAAAAGTTGTAAATAACCTAAATGCCCTTCAACTGGGTGAATGGTTAAACAAACTGGTATATATGGACCATGGGATAGTAGACAGTAATAAAGAAAATAATGAAAAAGTGACATATACAACTTGCACTGATTTTAGCAGAACTATACTGAGTAAAATAGTGAAGTTCCAAAAAGTGAAATACCATTGATATATGCCATTCTTTACAAAATTATAAAGATGTAAAACAAATCAGTGGTATCAGGGTTTAGAGACTGGGGATAAGGGTAGGTGGGAAGTCAGGTGGCTGTTGGTAGCATGAAGAGTCCTTGTGAATAACTATTCTGTATCTTGACTGCAGGGATTGTCACACAAATCCACACATGATAAAATTACATAGAACTAAATATACACATGAAACATAATTGTAGGAGAGGATTAAAGATGACACCATGAGTGGAGAGACAGAGGCTTCCTCCTAAAACTGGACACAATTAGAAAATATAATTGTTACAACTAATCCTGAGTGAGCAACAGGAAAGAGGATGGTGCCAAACTGCATACACCTGGAAAAAAGAGCAGACCTCACGGAACAGTGTAACATACCAAAGCTGTGGCCAGGTGGGACCCAAGCCCTTCCCTCACCCCAGCTCACTGGTGGGAGGAAGAGAAATGGAGCAGAGAGGGAATGGAAGTCCTGGAACTGCTGAATACCTAGTTCTGGAAATCTGCTCTGGGAGCACAAACCGACATTTCTTGGTGCTTTCATGATACTCACATGACTTCCGGGTTGGAAAGGTAATACAGGCAGAATTTCTGGAGAGACTGAGATTCCAGCTGCTTGTGGAAAGCAGGGATCCATATCCAGCTGCTCTAAGACAAAAGCTTATCCCTGTGTGCTCGGCCCACTGGTTCAGGCAGTAAAGACAGGCACAGCAGCTGGAAAGCGGGGAACAGCTCTTTCTTCCCCCAGACACCAATACTGCTCCCCTGTGACCCCCAACATTGCTTCAGGGGCTGAGCAGCTCCAGAGTAGAGCTTCTGGACACTAGAGAGCGCCATGTACAAATATGAAATGCCAAAGGAACCTGGTACAGAGTAAAATTAATATAAATCCAGAGAAAGGTTTAAATGACATGGATCTTATGACACTTACTGAAAGGGAGTTCAAAATAAAAATCAGAAACATGCTAATGGAGGTATGGAAAGATATCCAAGAACTCAGAAATGAATTCAGGTCAGAGATCCAATTGCTGAAGAGTACAATGGAAGGTATTAAAAGCAGGTTGAATACAGGGGAGGAGATGATAATTGAAATAGAAACTAGAGAAGAGGAATACAAAGAATCTGAGTCACAGAGAAAAAAGGATCTCTAAGAATGAAAGAATATTGAGACAACTTTGGACCAATCCAAATGGAACAATATTCACATTATAGGGATACCAGAAGAAGGAGAGAGAGAAAGGGATAGAAAGTGTCTTTGAATAGGTAGTTGCTGAAAACTTCCCCAATCTGGGGAAGGAGATAGTCTCTCAGGCCATGGAGATCCACAGATCTCCCAACACAAGGGGCCAATGGAAGACAATACCAAGACACATAGTAATGAAAATGGAAAAGATCAAGGATAAGGACAGACTGTTAAAAGCAGCCAGAGATAGAAATAAGATCACATACAAAGGAAAGACCATCAGACTGACATCAGACTTCACAGCAGAAACCTTACAGGCCAGAACAGAGTGACATGATGAATTTAATGCAATGAAGTAGAAGGGCCTGGAACCAAGATTACTTTATCCAGCAAGATTTTCATTTAAATTTGAAGGACTGATTAAACAATTTCCAGACAAACAAAAGCTGAGATAATTTACCTAAAACAAACCATCTCTACAGTCTATTTCTGAGTAACTGCTATAGATAGAAGTATTTCTAAGGTTAAATAGCTGTCACCAGAGGAAATAAAATGACAGTAAAGAAAGCAGAACAGCTAATAAATAAGCAAATGCAAAATCAAGTTAACTATCCCCAAGTCAAACAAGGGATAGACAAAGAATACAGAATATGATACCTAATATATAAAGAATGGAGGAGGGAAAAAATGAGGAGAAAAAGAAAAGAATCTTTAGTTGGATTTGTAACAACATATTAAGTGAGTTAAGTTAGACTCTTAGATAGTAAGGAAATTAACCTTGAACTTTTGGTAACTACAAATCTAAAGTCTGCAAAGGCAATAAGTACATACCTATCGATAATCACCCTAAATGTAAATGGACAGAATGCACCAATCAAAAGACATAGAGTCATTGCATCAAGAAAAGAACAAGACCCATCTATATGCTGCCTGCAAGAGACACACTTTAAACTGAAAGATATACAAAGACTAAAAGTGAACGGATGAAAAAAGATATTTCATGCAACTAACAGAGAAAAAAGCAGGAGTTGCAATACTTGTATCAGACAAAACAGACTTCAAAACACAGAAAGTAACAAGAGACAAATGAGGACATTACCTGATGATAAAGGAGTTAATCCAACAAGAAGATATAACCATTATAAATATCTATGCTCCCAACACAGTAGCACCCACATATGTGAAACAAATACTAACAGAATTAAAAAGAGAAATAGAATGCAATGCATTCATTCTAGGAGACTTTAACATTCCACTCACTCTGAAGGAAAGATCAACCAGACAGAAGACAAGTAAGGAGACAAAGCACTGAACAACACAATAGAACACATGGAATTAACAGACATCTACAGAACTCTACACCCAAAAGCAGCAGAATACACATTCTTCTCAAGTGCACATGGAACATTTTTAAGAATAGATCATATATACTAGGCCACTAAAACAGCTTCAGTAAATTCAAAAAGATTGAAACTGTACCAACTAGTTTCTCAGACCACAAAGTTATGACACTAGAAATAAATTATTGAAAGAAAATAAAAAATCCCACAAACACATGAAGGCTTCACAACATGCTCCTAAATAACCAATGGCTCAATCACCAAATAAAAACAGAGATCAAGGAATATATGGAGACAAATGAAGACAATAATTCAACACTGCAAAATCTGTGGGACGCAGCCAAGGCTGTGCTAAGAGGATAGTATATTGCAATACAGGCCTGCCTCAAGAAAAAAAAAACAATCCCACATAAACAGTCTAAACTTGCAATTAATGAAAATAGAAAAAGAACAACAAATGATGCCCAAAGTCAGTAGAAGGAGGGACATAATAAAGATTAGAGCAGAAATAAATAAAATTGAGAAGAATAAAATAATAGAAAGAAGCAATGAAAGCAAGAGCTGGTTCTTTGAGAATATAAACAAAATAGATAAACCCCTAGCCAGACTTATGAAGAAAAAAAGGGAGTCTACACACATAGACAGAATCAGACATGGGAAAGAAAGTGTCACTACAGACACAACAAAAATACAAGTAACTATCAGAGAATACTATGAAAAACTATATGCTAACAAACTGGATAACCTAGAAGAAATGGACAACTTTCTAGAAAAGTACAACATTCAAAGGCTGACCAAGTAAGAAAGAGAAAATCTGAACAGAACCACTACCAGCAATGAAAACGAACTGTTAATCAAAAACCCAGTTAAAAAAAATACTCCTGGACCAGATGGCAACACCACTGAATTTTATCAAAGATTTAGTGAAGACCTAATACCCATTCTCCTAAAATATTTCCAAAAAAAAAAAAAAAAAGAAGAGGGAATGCTTCCAAATTCATTCTGTGAGGCCAGCATCACTCTAATATGAAAACCAGGCAAAGACACCACAGACAAAGAAAATTAAAGACCAATATCCATGATGAACATAGATGTAAAAATACTCAACAAAATATTAGCAAATCAAACTCAAAAATACATCAAAAAGATCATCCATCATGATCAAGTTAAATTTATGCCAGAGATGCAAGGATGGTACAACATTCAAAAATCCATCAACATCATCCATCACATCAACAAAAAGAAGGAAAAAAAACACATAATCATCGCCATAGATGCTGAAAAAGCATTTGACAAAATTCAACATCCATTCATGGTAAAACTCTCACCAAAATTGTTATAGAGGGCAAGTACCTCAACACAATAAGGGCCATATATCACAAACCCACAGCCAACATTATACTTAACAGCAAGAAGCTGAAAGCTTTTCCATTAAATTGTGAACAAGACAAGGATGCCCACTCTCCCCACTTCTATTCAATATAGTACTGGAGGTCCTAGCCACAGCAATCAGACAACTCAAAGAACCAGAAGGCATCCAGATTGGAAAGGACGAAGTTAAACATTCCCTGTTTGCAGATGACATGATATTATATATAAAAAACCCTAAAGAATCCACCCTAAAACTACTAGATCTAATATCTGAATTCAGCAAATTTGCAGGATGCAAAATTAATACACAGAAATCTGTGGTATTCCTATACACTAAAAATGAACTAGCAGAGAGAGAAATCAGGTAAACAATTCCATTCACAATTGCATCAAAAGAATAAAATACCTAGGAATAAACCTAAACAAGGAAGTGAAAGACCTATACTCTGAAAACTACAAGAAACTCATGAGAGAAATTAAAGAAGATACCCAAAAACAGAAACACAAACCAGGCTCATGGATAAGAAGAATTAATATTGTCAAAATGGCCATCCTGCCTAAAGCAATCTATAGATTCAATGCAATTCCTATCAAAATACCAACAGCATTCTTCAATGAATTAGAGAAAATCATACTAAAATTCATATGGAACCACAAAAGACCTCAAATAGCCAAAGCAATCCTGAGAAGGAATAATAAAGCAGGGCTAATTATGCTCCCAACTTCAAACTCTACTACAAAGTCACAGTAGTCAAGACACTTTGGTACTGGCACAAGAACATACCCATAGAACAATGGAACAGACTAGAGAGCCCTGATATAAATCCTCCCATATATCATCAATTAATATATGATAAAGGAGTCATGGACTTACAATGGGGAAATGACAGCCTCTTCAACAGCTGATGTTGGCAAAACTGGACAGCTACATGCAAGAGAATGAAAGTGGATTATTGTTTAACCCATAAAATCAAAATGGATTAAAGACTTGAATGTAAGTCATGAAACCATAATATTCTTAGAGACAACATAGGCAAACATCTCTTGAATATAAGCATGAGCAACTTCTTCCTGAATCCATCTCCTTAAGAAATTTCAGAAAAGAAGAGATTATGTCCACTTAAGGGAGTCAAAGAAGGCTTCAGTGAAGACGCACCATGTGAACCATATTGTAGATTTTGATATAATCTAGTCACCTAGCTTCATAAAGTTAAACCTTTATTGGGGGGTATCATTTATCTATAATTACATGAGCAATGTTATGTTTACTAGCCTTCCCCAATCATAAATCCCCCACACATACTCCATTACAGTCACTGTCCATCAGCATAGTAAGATGCTATAGAATCACATGTTGTTGCAAATGGTAGGATTTGTTTTCTTCTAATGGCTGAATAATATTCCATTGTGTATATGTACCACATCTTCTTTATCCATTCATCTACTGATGGAAACTTAGGTTGCTTCCATTTCTTGGCTTTCGTAAACAGTGCTGTAAAAAACATAGGGGTGCATATGTCTTTTTCAAACTGGGCTGCTGCACTCTTACGGGGAATTCCTAGGAGTAGAATTCTTAGGTCAAATAGTTTTCTTTTTAGATTTTTCTGAGGAACCTCCATATTGCTTTCAATAATGGTTGAATGAATTTACATTCCCACCAGCAATGTAGGAGGGTTCCCCTTTCTCCACATCCTCACCAACATTTGTTGTTGTTTGTCTTTTGAAAGGTGGCCATCCTTACTGGTGTGAGGTGATATCTCATTGTGGCTTTAATTTGCATTTCTCTGATGATTAGTGATGCAAAGCATCTTTTCATATGTCTGTTGGCCATCTGAATTTCTTCTTTGAAGAAGTGTCCATTCAAATCCTGTGCCCACTTCTTAATTAGATTATTTGCTTTTTGTTTGTTGAAGTGCTTGAACTCTTTATATATTTTGGATGTCAACCCTTTATCGGATCTGTCATTTATGAATATATTCTCCCATACTGTAGGATGCTTTTTGTTCTATTGATGGTGTCCTTTGATGTACAGAAGCTATTCAGCTTGGTCCAATACTACTTCTTCATTTTTGCTTGTTTCCCTTGCCTGGTGAGATATGCTCATGAAGAAGTTGCTTATTTTTATGTCCAAGAGATTTTTGCCTATGCTTTTTTCTAAGAGTTTTATGGTTTTATGACTTTCATTCAGGCCTTTGATCCATTTCTAATTTACTTTTGTGTATGGAGTTAGACAATGGTCCAGTTTAATTCTCTTACATGTAGCTGTCCAGTTTTGCCAGAACCATCTGTTGAAGAGACTGTCATTTCCCCATTGTATGTCCATGGCTCCTTTATTATATATTAATTGACCGTATATGTTTGCGTTAGTATCTGTAGACTCTGTTCTGTTTCAATGGTCCATGGGTTTGCTCTTGTTCCAGTACCAAACTCTCTTGATTACTGTGGCTTTGTAGTGGAGCTTAAATTTGAGAAGCAAGATTCCCCTGCTTTATTCTTCTTTCTCAGGGTTGCTTTGGCTATTCAGAGTCTTTTGTGGTTCTATATGAATTTTAGAATGATTTGTTCCAGTTCACTGAAGAATGCTGTTGGTATTTTGATAGGGATTGCATTGAATCTGTAAATTGCTTTAGTTAGGATGGCAATTTTGACAATTTTAATTTTTCCTAGCCAAGAGCATGGGATGAGTTTCCATTTGATAGTGTCCTCTATAATTTCTCTTAACAGTTTCTTGTAGTTTTCAGAGTATAGATCTTTCACTTCCTTGGTTAGGTTTATTCCTAGGTATTTTATTCTTTTTGAAGCATTTGTGAATGGAATTGTTTTCCTGATTTCTCTTTCTGCTAGTTCATCATCAGTGTATAGGAGAGCAACAGATTTCTGTGTATTAATTTTGTATCCTGCAACTTTGCTGAATTCAGATATTAGTTCTAGTAGTTTTGGAGTGGAGTCTTTAGGGTTTTCTACATACAATATCATGTCATTTGAAAACAGTGACAGTTTGGCTTCTTCCTTACCAATCCAATCCAAATGCCTTTTATTTCTTTGTTTTGCCTGATTGCCATAGCTGGGACCTCCAGTACTATGTTGAATAACAGTGTGGAGAGAGGCATCCTTATCATGTTCCCGAACTTAGGTGAAAAGCTTTCAGCTTCTCACTGTTAAATATGATGATGGCTGCAGGTTTGTCATATATGACCTTCGTTATGTTGAGGTACTTGTCCTCTATACCTATTTTGTTGAGAGATTTTATTATCATGAATGGATGTTGAATTTTGTTGAAGGCTTTTTCTGCATCTATGGAGATGATCATGTGGTTTCTGTCCTTTTTTTTGATATGGTGGATGATGTTGATAGATTTTTGAATGTTGTAACATCCTTGCATTCCTGATATGACCACCACTTGATCATGGTGTATGATCCTCTTGGTGTATTTTTGAATCCGGTTTCCTAATATTTTGTTGAGTATTTTTGCATCTATGTTCATCAGGGTTATTGGTCTGTAATTTTGTTTGTTTTGTGGTATCTTTGCCTGGTTTTGGTGTTGGAGTGATGCTGGCTTCATAGAATGAGTTTGGAAGTACTCCGTCCTCTTCTATTTTTCTGAAAACTTTAAGGAGAATAGGTATTATGTCTTCTCTGTATGTCTGATAAAATTCAGCAGTGAATCCATCTGGCCTAGAAGTTTTGTTCTTGGGTAGTTTTTGATTACTATTTCAATTTCATTGCTGGTAATTAGTCTGTTTAGATTTTCTGTTTCATCCTGGGTCAGTCTTGGAAGATTGTACTTTTCTAGGAAGTTGTCCATTTCTTCTTGGTTATCCATTTTGTTAGCATATATTTTCATAGTATTCTCTAATAATTCTTTGTATTTCTGTGGGGTCCGAGGTGATTTATCCTTTCTCATTTCTGATTCTGTTTATGTCTGTATATTCTCTTTTTCTCTTAACAAGTCTGGCTAGGGGTTTATCTATTTTCTTTCTTTTCTCAAAGAACCACCTCTTGGTTTCATTGATTTTTTTCTATTGTTTTATTACTCTCAATTTTATTTATTTCTTCTCTCGTCTTCAATATGTTCTTACTTCTGCTGACTTTGGGCATTTGTTCTTTTTTTTCTAGTCTCAATAATTGTGGCTTTAGACTATTCATTTGGGAATGTTTTTCCTTCTTTAAATAGATCTGTATTGATACATACTTTCCTCTTAGAACTTCCTCTGTTGCATCCCACAGAAGTTGGGGCTTTGTGCTGTTGTTGTTATTTGTCTCCATATATTGCTTGATCTCTACTTTAATTTGATCACTAATCCATTGATTATTTAGGAGCATTCTGTTAAACTTCCATGTGTTTGTGAACCGTTTTGTTTTCTTTGTACTACTTATTTCTAGTTTTGTACATTTCTGATTTGAGCAGTTGGTTGGTTCAATTTCAATCTTTTTGAATTTCTGAGGCTCTTTTTGTGGCCCAGTATGTGGTCTCTACTGGAAAATGTTCCGTGTGAACTTGAGAATAAAGTGTACCCGGCTGCCTTTGGGTGAAGAGTTCTGTAGATGTCTGTTAGGTCCATCTATTCTAGTGTGTTGTTCAGTGCCTCTGTGTCCTTACTTATTTTCTGTCTGGTGGATCTGTCCTTTGGAGTGAGTGGTGTGTTGAAGTCTCCTAGAATGAACGTATTGCATTCTATTTCCTTCTTTAATTCTGTTAGTATTTGTTTCACATATGTTGGTGCTCCTGTATTGGGTGCATATATATTTATAATGGTTATATACTCTTGTTGGACTGAGCCCTTTATCATTATGTAATATCCTTCCTTATCTCTTGTTACTTTATCTGTTTGAAGTCTATTTTCTCTGATACTCATACTGCAACATCTGCTTTTATTCTTCCTATTGTTTGCATGACATATTTTTTTCCATTCCTTCACTTTTAATCTACATATTTCTATGGTTTTCTGGTGACTTTCTTGTAAGCAACATTGCATTTTTATGCATTCTACTACTTTGTTTCTTTTGATTGATGCATTCATTCCATTTACATTTAGGGTGATTATCAAAAAATATGTAATTATTGCTATTGCAGTCTTTGGATTTGTGGTTACCCAAGATTCAAAGGGAGCTTCTTCGCTGTCTAACCATCTAACTTAACTCTCTTATTAAGCTATTATAAACACAGTCTGATGATTCTTTATTTCTCTCCCTTCTTATTCTTCCTCCTCCATTCTTTGTATGTTAGGGGTTTTATTCTGTACTCTTTTGTGCTTCCTTTGACTGATTTTATGAATAGTTGATTTTATGTTTTTCCTTTAGTTAGTATTTGGTCGGTCTGCTTTCTTTGCTGTGATTTTATTTTCTCTGGTGACATTTATTTAGTCTTAGGAGTGCTCCTGTTTAGAGCAGTCCCTCTAAAATACCCTGTAGAGGCAGTTTCTGGTAGGCAAATTCCCTCAACTCTTGCTTGTCTGGGAATTGTTTAAACCCTCCTTCATATTTAAATGATAATCGTGCTGAATACAATATTCTTGATTCAAGGCCCATCTGTTTCATTGCATTAAATATATCATGCCATTCTCTTTGGCTTGTAGGGTTTCTGTTGAGAAGTCTGATGATAGCCTGATGGGTTGTCCTTTGTAGGTGACCTTTTTTCTCTTTCTGGCTGCCTTTAATACTCTGTCTTTGTCTTTGATCTTTCCCATGTTAATTATTATATGTGTTGGTGTTGTTCTCCTTGGATCCCTTTTGTTGGGAATTCTGTAGGCTTCCATGGTCTGAGACACTATTTCCTCACCCATTTTGGGGAAGTTTTCAGCAATTATTTCTTCAAAAACACTTTCTATCTCTTTTTCTCTCTCTTATTCTTCTGGTACCCCTACAATGTGAATATTGCTCTATTTGGATTGGTCACACAGGATAGAGAGCCCTGATATAATTCCAACAACATATGGTCAATTAATACACTATAAAGGAGCAATAGACATACAATGGGGAAATGACAACCTCTTCAACAGCTGGTGTTGTCAACAATGGACACCTACATGCAAGAGAATGAAAATGGATTATTGTTTAACCACTTACACAAAAGGTAACTCAAAATGGATCAAAGACCTAAATATAAGTCATGAAACCATAAACATCTTAGAAAACAGCATAGGCAAAATTATGAATAAAAACATGAACAACTACTTCCTGAACGCATCTGCTCAAGCAGGGAAACACAAGCAAAAATGAACTCATGGGACTACATCAGACTGAAAAGTTCAGTAAGGCAAAGGACACAATCAACAGAACAAAATGGCATCCCACAATATGGGAGAATATATTAGTAAATGACATATCTGCCAGGGAGTTAGCATCCCAAATATGTAATGAAATCACATGCCTCAACATCCAAAAGCAGATAATCTGATTAAAAAATGGGCAGAGGATATGAACAGACAGTTCACCAAAGAAGAATCTCAGATGGCCAACAGACACATGAAAAGATGCTCCACATCACTAATCATCAGGGAAATGCAAATTAAAACCACAATGAGATATCACCTCACACCAGTTAGGATGGCCAGTATTGAAAAGACTAAGAACAACAAGTACTGACAAGGATGTGGAGAAAGGGGAACCCTCCTACACTGCTGGTGGGAATGTAAGCTAGTTCAACCATTGTGGAAAGCAGTAGGGAGGTTTCTCAAAAAACTAAAAATGGAAATACTATTTGACCCAGGAATCCTACTCCTTGGAATTTACCCAAAGAATACAACTTCTCAGATGCAAAAAAGCATATGCACCCCTATGTTCACCGCAGCACTTTTTACAATAACCAAGATATGCAAGCAACCTAAGTGTCCATCAGTAGGTGAATGGATAAAGGAGAGGTGGTACATATATCAATGGAATACTATTCAGCCGTAAGAAAGAAACAAATCCTACCATTTGCAAAAACATGAATGAAGCTGGAGGACATTATGCTCAATGAAATAAGCCAGGCAGACAAAGACAAGTGCTAAACAATTTCCCTTATTTGTGAAGTATAACAATGAAGCAAAACTGAAGGAACAAAATGGCAGCAGGCTCAGAGACTCCAAGAAGGAACTAGTGGTTACCAAAGGGGGAGGGTGTGGGAAGGCAGATGGGGAGTGAGGGAGAATGGGATTGAGGGGTATTATGTTTAGTGCACATGTTGTGGGGAATCACAGAGAAAACAGTGTAGCACAGAGAAGGCAAATAGTGAATCTGTGGTATCTTACTACACTGATGGACAGTGATTGATTTAGAGTATGGGTGGGGACTTGAAAATATCGGTAAATGTAGTAACCACATTGTTTTTCATTTGAAACCTTCATAAGACTGTATATCAATAATACCTTAATAAAAACTTAAAAAAAGGGACCATTAAACTTCTTTCCAATGGTTATCCTCAAGAGTGTCTTCTAGTTATAAATTTGTCATTAGCTTATTTTATTGTTTTTTATTTTGGTATCATTAATCTACAATTACATGAAGAACATAATGTTTACTAGGCGCCCCCCTTCACCAAGTCCCCCCCACATACACCTTCACAGTCACTGTTCATCAGCATAGTATGATGCTGTAAATCACTACTTGTCTTCTCTGTGTTGTACAGCCCTCCCTGTGCCCCACACACACTATACAGGCTAATCATAATGCACCC
Organism: Manis javanica; assembly: GCF_040802235.1. Classification (NCBI taxonomy): domain Eukaryota; kingdom Metazoa; phylum Chordata; class Mammalia; order Pholidota; family Manidae; genus Manis; species Manis javanica. The sequence goes on along the minus strand of NC_133160.1, from coordinate 118,511,278 downwards.
TTTCCTTTTCCCCACCCTTGTCCCTCCCATCCCACCCATTCTCCCCAATCCCTTTCCCTTTGGTAACTATTAGTCCATTCTTGGGTTCTGTGATCCTGCTGCCATTTTGTTCCTTCAGTTTGGAAGCAACCTAAATGTTCATCAGTAGATGAATGGATAAAAAAGATGTGGTTCATATACCCAATGGAATATTACTCAGCCAAAAAAAAAACCCAGATCCTACCATTTTCAACAACATGGATGGAGCTAGAGGGTATTATGTTCAGTGAAATAAGCCAGGTGGAGAGAGACATGTACCAAATGATTTCACTGATATGTGGAGTATAAGATCATTAGCTTATTTCTTAACAAGTCATCCTGCAAAATATATCTTTGTAAAGTGATGATGTATTTGGTCAAAGGCCAAATCTATGATTTGAAATACAGTTCTTCATGAAAAGTATATAGAAAATTATCTTGTTAAAGAATGTAAATTCTAAAATCTAAACAACCAGCATATGTAATGAAAAATGTACTTATACTTGAAGACATATGACACAAGAATTTCCATACACAGGGAGACAACAAAATAAGTATAACAAGAAAAAAAAAAGGAAAAAACAGATCTCCCACACACACCCCTGTATGGTACTGTGGCTGTGATTTCTTTCCATCCCCTGGATCCCTTAGAGAGCTCCAGAGGACAGAGACCATGTACCCCATTGGCCAGCTCCCTATGCACACACACAGCCCTGTGACCTGATACTGGGGTTAAAACTGGGAGGATACCATAACTCATATAATCTAGTAGGACATTTCCAATCATGTATCTACTTATCCAACTTTGCACTTTTATTGGCCTTCTGCAAGAGATGAGAATTTCTTTTAATATGCGGACAACGGGTCTCTCCAGCTTTCACACCTAGACTAAATTTGATGGGTTAAAGTCCTTATTCTATCTTTATATTCTCCAAAGCATAAACTATATAGAAACAACCATCCATCCCCATTGGCCTGATAATTTCTACTTTTCCCATATTTATGAAATACAATCACTAGATCAATTTAAAGACAATCCTGTGTGAACTTCCAGAGGGGCATGAGGTGACCGTGCTTGCAACTTCAGCCTCCAACCTCATGGATGCCAGCAAGCCACCTGCTCTAAATTTGAAGTTTATCCTACATCCTTCATTAAGGATGCACTTGAGTCACTTCTTACATAATGGGTCAAAGTAAGGGCTTATGGTTTTCCAGAGTACATTGTGGGCATAGGATTCAGAAGCAAACACATAGTAAGAATATTCTGATACTGTCCAGAGCTCTGTGAGGATGCATTTTTAAAAAGAAACTCCTGAAGAAACTACAAGAATCTAAATCTGATGTTTGTAGAGATGCCAGTCATCCTCATGCTGAGTTGCTGTGTGGACTCCTTAACCTGCCTTTGGTCTCAGTCTTCAATTAACCACTGGTAATACATATGAAAAACTCTGTGGAGGGCTTACATTACCTCCTTCCCATGTACCTGTTGTCATGTCAGAACTTAGTGACAAAATGACATTTATGGAGAAAGAGACAAATATTTCATATTTTCTATATTTAAATTTTGTATTTGAGACCATAACAAGAAGAAATGGGATGTTTTACAGTCAAATATTAGGTAAGTCAATGGTTCATTTATTAGTCTCCCCACAGTAGGTGAAAATAAACCTTACTTTCATGGTGTATGTTAACAGTGTATACATAAAATCTAAAATTTATGTTATTCAAAATTAAAGATAATTTATATGTTTTTAGGTTTAGTTCTGAAAGAGACATATGGTAGTTCCTCAGTCAAAATTTATCACCCAAGGGCGGAGCCCAGATGGCAGCATGAGTAGAGAAGTGAAAATTTCCTCCCAAAACCAGATATATTTTTGAAAATACAGCAAATGCAAATATCCTAAAAGAGAGTAGAAGACACAGGACAACAGCCAGAATACATCTACACCTGCAAGAACCATGCGCCTCACGAAGGGGGTAAGATACAAGCTGTGGCCTGGCAGGACCCGAGCACCCATCACCCCAGCTCCTAGCAGGAGGAGAGGAGTTGGAGTGGGGAGGGAGAGAGAGCCTAGAACTGCTAAAAACCCAGCCCTACCCATCCGCACCGGAGCACAGACACACAGTGTGTGGTGTGTTGGATGCTAAGGAAACAGGACAGTAAGAACTGTGTGTGGGTTCCCACAGCCAGCACCCCTGGGACAAAAGAAAATCTAGTGCCCTTTGACTATCTTAAAGGGATAGTGTCCTTACAGCTGGACTGAAGTGCCCTGGCTCAATCAGCCCAGTAACTGGGAATCCTGGGAAAATTCAGGCACCCCAATCCCCTGGGTGGCAGTGCGGCTTGGAGGACTCTCATGGTGATAAACAACCTCCTGCCCATTCCCCCTCGGGTGCTACTCTGCCATAGAGGCAGTGGCCATGCCCACAGCAACTGGGAAGAGGTTCTTCCACAGCAGCTGGGCAAGAAGCAGACACCCCATTTGCATGCAGCTGCCTAAGCACAAGCCGCTAGGGGTTGCTGTTCTCCCAGAAGAGGAAGGCCACAAACCAGGAAGAAGGGACATTCTCCCAGCCAACACACACACCTGCTCCCCACAACAACCTCTATCGCCAAGAAAAGGTAGAAGAATTTGATACAGACTGGACTAATCCACACATCCTCCCCTGAGAAGGAATCTGGGGAGATAGACCTAACAAAAATCCCTGAAAAAGAATTGAAAATAAAGGTCATAACCATGCTGATGGATCTTCAGGAAATATGCAAGAGCTTAGGGATGACGTCCGGAGGAAGATTACAGAAATGCAACAATATCTGGAAGGATTTATAAGCAGAATGGATAAGATGCAAGAGGCCATTGATGGAATCGAAATCAGAGAACAGGAATGCATAGAAGCTGACACAGAGAGAAACAAAAGGATCTCAAGGAATGAAACAATATTAAGAGAACTGTGTGACCAAACCAAAAGGAACAATATCCGCATCATAGAGGTACCAGGAGAAGAAGAGAGAGAAAAAAGGATAGAAAGTGTCTTTGAAGAAATAATTGCTGAAAACTTCCCCAAACTGAGGGGGAGGAAATAATCGATCAGACCACAGAAGTACACAGAACTCCCAACAGAAGGGACCCAAGGAGGACAACACCAAGACACATAATAAGTAAAATGGCAAAGATCAAGGACAAGGACAGAGTTTAAAAGGCAGCTAGAGAGAGGAAAAAGGGCACCTACAAAGGAAAACCCAACAGGCTATCATCAGACTTCTCAACAGAAACCTTACAGGCCAGAAGAGAATGGCATGATATATTTAATGCAATGAAACAGAAGGTCCTTGAACCAAGAATACTGTATTCAGCACAATTATCATATAAATATGAAGGAGGGATTAAGCAATTCCTAGATAGGGCAAAAGTTGAGGGAATTTGCCTCCCACAAACCACCTCTACAGGGTATTTTAGAGGGACCATTCTAGATGGGAGCACTCCTAAGACTAAACAGATGTCACCAGAGAAAATAAAATCACAGCAAAGAAAGCAGACCAACCAAATACTAACTAAAGGCAAAAAATAAAATCAACTACCCACAAAAGAAGTAAAAGGAAACACAAAAGAGCACAGAATAAAACAACCAACATATAAAGAATGGAGGAAGAGGAGGAATAAGAAGGGAGAGAAAGAAAGAATTACCAGACAGTGTTTATAACAGCTCATTAAGTGAGTTAAGTTAGACAGCAAGATACTAAAGAAGCTAACCTTGAACCTTTGGTAACCACGAATCTACAGATTGCAATGGCAATAAGTACATATCTTCCAATAATCACCCTAAATGTAAATGGACTGAATGCACCAATCAAAAGACACAGAGTAACAGAATGGATAAAAAACCAAGACCCATGTACATGCTGCTCACAAGGGACTCACCTCAAACTTAATACATGCACAGACTAAATGTCAAGGGATGGAAAAAGATATTTCATGCAAACAACAGGGGGGAAAAGGGAGGTATTGCAGTGCTAGTACAAGGTAAAATAGACCTCAAAACAAAGTAACAAGAGATAAAGAAGGACATTACATAATGATAAAGGGCTCAGTCCCACAAGAGGATATAACCATTATAAATATATATGCACAGAAGCACCAGCATATGTGAAAAAATACTAACAGAACTAAAGGAGAAAATAGAATGCAATGCATTCATTTTAGGAGACTTCAACATGCCACTCACTCCAAATGATAGATCCACCAGACAGAAAATAAGTAAGGACACAGAGGCACTGAACAACACACTAGAGCAGATGTACCTAATAGACATCTACAGAACTCTACATCCAAAAGCAACAGGAAACACATTCTTACTCAAATGTACATGGAACATTTTCCAGAATAGACCACATACTAGGCCACAAAAAGAGCCTCAGTAAATTCCAATAGATTGAAATTCTACCAACTAATTTTTCAGATCATGAAGGTATAAAACTATAAGTCAATTGTACAAAGAAAACAAAAAGGCTCGCAAACACATGGAGACTTAACAACATGCTCCTAAATAATCAATGGATGAACAAACAAATTAAAATAGAGATCTAGGAATATATAGAAACAAATGACAACAACAACACAAAGCCACAACTTCTGTGGGACGCAGCAAAAGGAGTCTTAAGAGGAAAGTATGAAGCAATCCAGGCATACTTACAGAAGGAAGAACAATCCCAAATGAATAGTCTAACATCACAATTATCATAATTGGAAAAAGAACAAATGAGGCTTAAAGTCAGCAGAAAGAGGGATATAATGAAGATCAGAGAAGAAATAAAGAAAATTGAGAAGAATAAAACAATAGAAAAAATTAGTGAAACCAAGAGCTCGTTCTTTGAGAAAATAAACAAAATAGATAAGCCTCTAGCCAAACTTATTTAGAGAAAAAAAGAACCAACACACATCAACAGAATCAGAAATGAGAATGGAAAAATCATGACAGACTCCACAGAAATACAAAGAATTATTGAAGACTACTATGAAAACCTGTGTGCTAACAAGCTGGGAAACCTAGAAGAAATGGACAACTTCCTAGAAAAATACAACCTTTCAAGACTGAGCAAGGAAGAAACACAAAAGTTAACCAAACCAATTATAAGCAAAGAAATTGAAGTGGTAATTAAAATACTACCCAAGAACAAAACTCCCGGGCCAAATGGATTTACCTTGGAATGTTATCAGACATAGAGAGAAGACATAATACCCATTCTCCTTAAAGTTTTCCAAAAAATAGAAGAGGAGTGAATACTCCCAAACTCATTCTATGAAGCCAACATCACCCTAATACCAAAACCAGGCAAAGACCCCACCCAAAAATAAAATTACAGACCAATATCCTTGATGAACATAGAGGCAAAAATACCAAAATATTAGCAAACCGAATTCAAAAATACATCAAAAGGATCATACCACATGACCAAGTGGGATTCATCCCAGGGATGCAAGGATGGTACAATATTCGAAAATCCATCAACATCATCCATCACATAAACAAAAAGAAGGACAGAAACAACATGATGATCATATCCATAGATGCTGAAAAAGCATTCAACAAAATTCAACATCCATTCATGATAAAAACTCTCAACAAATGGGTATAAAGGGCAAGTAACTCAACATAATAAAGGCCGTATATGATAAGCCCACAGCTAACATCATACTGAACAGCAAGAAGCTGAAAGCTTTTCCACTGAGATTTGGAACAAGACAGGGATGCCCACTCTCCCCACTGTTATTTAACATAGCACTGGAGTTCCTAGCCATGGCAATTAGAAAAAACAAAGAAATACAAGGAATCCAGATTGGTAAAGAAGAAAAACTGTCACTATTTGCAGATGACATGATACTGTACATAAAAAACCCTAAAGACTCCACCCCAAAACTACTAGAACTGATATTGGAATACAGCAAAGTTGCAGGATACAAAATTAACACACAGAAATCTGTGGCTTTCCTATACACTAACAATGAACCAATAGAAAGAAAAATCAGGAAAACAATTCCATTCACAACTGCATCAAAAAGAGTAAAATATTTAGGAATAAACCTAACCAAAGAAGAGAAAGACCTATACCCTGAAAACTATAAGACACTTTTAAGAGAAATTAAAGAGGACACTAAAAAATGGAAACTCATCCCATGCTCTTGGCTAGGAAGAATTAATATCATCAAAATGGCCATCCTGCCCAAAGCAATATACAGATTTGATGCAATCCCTATCAAATTACCTACAACATTCTTCAATGAACTGGAACAAATAGTTCAAAAATTCATATGGAAACATCGAAGACCCCGAATAGCCAAAGCAATCCTAAGAAGGAAGAATAAAGTGTGGGGGGGATCTCACTCCCCAACTTCGAGCTCTACTACAAAGCCATAGTAATCAAGACAATTTGGTACTGGCACAAGAACAGAGTTACAGACAAGTGGAACAGAATAGAGACTCCAGACATTAACTCAAATATTTATGGTCAATTAATACACGATAAAGGAGCCATGAACATACAATGGGGAAATGACAGTCTCTTCAACAGATGGTTCTGGCAAAATTGGACAGCTACATGTAAGAAAATGAAACTGGATCACTGTCTATCCCCATACACAAAAGTAAATTAGAAATGGATCAAATACCTGAATGTAAGTCATGAAACCATAAAACTCTTAGGAAAAAACTTAGGCAAAAATCTCTTGGACATAAACAAGAGCAGCTTCTTCATCAACATATGTCCCCGGGCAAGGGAAACAAAAGCAAAAATGAAAAAGTAGGTCTACATCAAGCTGAAAAGCTTCTGTATAGCAAAGGACCCCATCAAAAGAACAAAAAGGTACCCGACAGTATGGGAGAATATATTCTTAAATGACAGATCTGATAAAGGCTTAACATCCAAAAAATATAAGGATCTCATGCACCTCAACAAACAAAAAGCAAATAATCCAATTAAAAAATGGGCAGAGGAGCTGAACAGACAGTTCTCCAAAGAAGAAATTCAGATGGCCAACAGACACATGAAAAGATGCTCCACATCGGGAGTTATCAGAGAAATGCAAATTAAAACCACAATGAGACATCACCTCACACCAGTAAGAATGGCTACCATCCAAAAGACAAACAACAACAAATGTTGGTGAGGTTGTGGAGAAAGGAGAACCCTCTTACACTGCTGGTGGGAATGTAAACAAGTTCAACCATTGTGGAAAGCAGTATGGAGATTCCTCAAAATGCTCAAAATAGAGACACCATTTGACCCAAGAATTCCACTTCTAGGAATTTTCCCTAAGAATGCAGCACTCCAGTTTGAAAAAGACAAATGCACCCCTATGTTTATTGCAGCAGTATTTACAATAGCCAAAAAGTGGAGGCAACCTAAGTGTCCATCAGTAGATGAATGGATAAAGAAGATGTGGTACATATACACAATGGAATATTATTCAGCCATAGAAGAAAACACATCCTACCATTTGCAACAACATGGTTGGAGCTAGAGGGTATTATGCTCAGTGAAATAAGCCAGGCAGAGAAAGAAAAATATCAGATGATTTCACTCATATGTAGAGTATAAGAACAAAGAAAAAATGAGGGAACAAAACAGCCACAGAATCACAGAATCCAAGATTGGACTAACAGTTACCAAAGGGAAAGGAACTGGTGAGAATGGGAGGGAAGGGGGGGATAACGGTGGGGAAAAAGAAAGGGGGCAATATAATTAGCATGTATAATGTGGGGGTGGAGCACGGAGAGGGCTGTAAAACACAGTGAAGACAAGTAGTGATTCTACAGCATCTTACTATGCTGATGGACAGTGACTATAATGGGGTTTGTGGGGAGGACTTGGTGAAGATGGGACCACAGTAAACATAATGTTCTTCATGTAATTGTAGATCAATGATAACAAAAAAAAAAACCAAAATTTATCACCCATTCAAAAGAGCTTGGGCAAGGTGATCTAGAACTTTCTGACACTGGAGTTGTCCCTTCAATTGACATCAATCTACTTTACTATTATTATTAGGGTTTATTTATTTAATAAGCTACCATTGCACTGTGCTTTTCATAAATAATAATGTCTCAGTTATTTATTGCTATTCTTAAAACTCAAGAGTTTTAAACAGCAACCATATTATTTGCTCATGATCTTGTGGACCAGCAATTTGGCCTGGGCTCAAGAAAAGGTTTCCTCTCTGGGGCATGCCTAGGCTCACTCATTAGGCTACAGTTAGGTACGTGCTTAGCTGGGCGTCATTGGTCCAAGGAAGTGTCACTCACATGGCTTGGGTTTGGCAGAAAAGCAGACACTTGACTGCCTCCTCCACGTGGCCTCTCCAACAGCAAGCTTGTGCTTTATCAGATGGTATCAGAATTCCAGAAGAGTCTGCATGCGAGTTCAAGTCCTGGGTTTAGAAATAATACTGTCATTTCTGCCACGTTTTATTGTAAAGCAGGCCATGAGGCAAGCCCAGTTCAAAGGGTGGAGAACTAGTCTCCATCTCTTAATAGGAGAAGTTGTCAAGAATATGAAGCCTTTTTAAAAATATTACAGTAAATAAATTTATTATACATGTGTGTGTGTGTGTGTGTCTGTGTGTGTAAAATTAATTTTAGGTCAGATATGAGGAAACGTATTTTTCACAGCTACTTTAGTTTAAAAAATCTATTTATTGTAAAAGAAAGTATGACTGTTTTGTGCAATTTCATAGTTACTTGCCTTTCAAATTAAACATTTCTATGATTCATAGCTAAAGTTCCTTTCACCTTTCAGAATCAAATTCTCTTATATCTCTCTTCCAGACTCAATTTTTCTATTATTATACCTGCACTATTTCTTTGACTTAATTATCTAATATCGCCATCAGGAAGGAAAACTGCTTAATTGTGGATGAGGAATCTCTGTGCACTTCTAGTGTTACTCCTTCCTTCTCAATGGATTAAAATTCATCTGCTTAGTAAACCTAAAACATTGTGGATTACATTGGAATTATCAGTGCCTGTTTTCTGATTCTACATGAACTACTTCCCTTAGGTTGAAAAATGAGGCAAATGTGAGGTTCTATTATAATTTTTACATCTGAATGATTTCCAATCCTAAATCTGTGAATACAGTTATTCAGTAACATTTCTTGAGCTTCTTCTTGTTTCCTGTTTACAGGAAGGAGAGGAAAGAGGAAGGGAAAGGTTTGCAGGAAGGGGACAGAAGGAAATTAGTAAACCCTTATTGAGAATTTACTCTCTTCTTTAAGTCCTTTATATTTATTAACCCATGGAACACAAACCCAAAAATCCTTCTCATAGGCACTATGAGTGTCTTTATTTTACAGATATAGAAACTTAAATTCAGAAAGTTTAGGTAATGTACCCAAGTTCCTCACATGGAAGAACGATAGGGGTGGAATTGAAACAGCAGTCCGGTTCCCTGGAGCCAGCCACTGTGTATATTGCAGTAACTGGAAGGAGGAGAGACCCTGACCTCAGAACTCCACATAATACTTGAAAAGACATTGTGTTAAGCACCAAGTACACTACAGTATAAATGACCAAGAAACTTAGATTTTCTTGAAATGGATGGTCTTTTAACAGCCGTTTTTCCATTGCCAGCATATCACTCAGCTACGCAAACTTAGCTTTACCAAGAGAGGTGTTCCTTCATCATACATATGCATATGTATATATTTATATATATATATACTAGAAAACACTTATTGAGAATTTACTCTCTTCTGTAAGTCCTTTATATTTATTAACCAATGATACAAACACAAAAGTCCTTTACATAGGCACTATCAGTGTCTTCATTTTACAGATATAGAAACTTAAAATCAGAAAGTTTAGGTAATGTACCCAAGTTTCTCACATGGAAGAATGATTGGGGTGGAATTGAATGGCACATATAACATCATTTTGGGAAGGAGTACTATTAAATTTTTGGAAACCTAAGAGAAATATTCCTTTCAAATGCAACTTAAGTTATAAAACTTAGCTTTTACTATATGTATATATTTTGTATAATGGTTGGAGGGCAGTGGCTTAGAGAATAAAAGCAAAAGCAAATCTCTAAAATAAATCTGCTAAAATTAACCTGGAATCACAGGTTCTAAGCCCGTAGATGAGATTCTACAGCAGGGTAATACAAGGTAATGTGAAAGAAAACTGTTACTATTTACTTTTTTAAATGAAAAACTATCAAAGTAGAAAGAGGGGTAGTGACTCAAACTTGAAGGTCGGTAGGTCTGTGGAAAGTAAGACTGAACAAATAACTCAAAGACCAAAGTTCCTAAGATAAATCTGCTAAAGATTAATCCAGGGCACAGAAAATAAGTGTAGCTGAGATACCACAGGAAGTACATGCACAGTAATGTGAAGGATAACAGGGCACCAAAGACCAAATGGTAAATAATTAAAGTAGAGTGCTGGACGTTAAGTGGAGTTGATGGCTCTGAGATATATGAGACTAAACATAAGGAACATTTAATGTAAATAAGGGGACAGAGGTGCAGAGATTGATGCAGTAGTCATTTAAAACCATGTAATCTTGCAACCTGCCTTTCCAGAATTTTTACACCATCCCTGGACAGACATCCATCACAGCATTACTGATTTTTTCTAGAGAAAGAAACTGATAAAGGTGATAACTTGGTCAATTTACAAATGCAAACAAGGGTGAATTTTCTGCTATTTGTAGTTGAATCTTCTTTAACACCTATCCCCATACTTAGTAATATTTGTCTTCGGTTTTTCCAATATTTATCATTTTTCTGGACAACAGAGACAAAGATTTAGATATGGGAAAAACTTGCTAGACTGAATCATAGTTCAGTTCTGAGACTCCCATTCCTCCAGGCAGTAATCAACAACTTTCTCTTCACATTAAATTGCAGTAATCAATACATGTCAGAATGTTTCAAGGCACCTAGGGCAGAAAAAATAAATGACATGGAGATGGAGGTGAAAGACATCATTTCATGTAGTGCATCTCATTCATTGTGCCCACTCCTGATAGGCAATCACTCAGGACTTTGGTGCTGCAGTGACCTTTTGTAAAGTATAGAAGGGAGAGTGAATCTGTAAGCCATGGAGGGATAGGCTTGTTGATTCCTGGTGATATCTGCATCTTTAGGGAGGACCCTTGAGCCACTGGGGTTTGTCTACTTGCCTTTCCCTATGTTCCTACATATTTAACTTCCCATGTGTAACCTGTCTATTCTCCAGTGGCTGGCTGCATGGTACTGGAAACCCGATTGAGACAAGTGTGAAAAATGCTGATTCTTCATGCTGCAGGTGTGTATTTAGTGTGGAAGACTACTGTAATCTTTAGAAAACCATTTCTTATACAGACATTTACATCAACCTTCGGTGTTTGTTCATTTTCAATGATCAGCAAAGTGGACACTGAACTGGCCTTATGCTACATGAAATCCTGTTACATGGTTCTTCCTCAGAGGATCAGACTATCAACAATGAAAATAAAACATATTTAAAATGCCATAGGATTAAATAAAATGTCTCAAATATCTTAAGAAATGAAAACCTGGTTCTATGTAGATGGAAAATGAAAAGATGGACTTCAGAATGTAATATTCATCACATACTTAAAAAATAATACAAAAATACTGACCTGAGAGGCAGAGTCTGGATGGTAGTGTGAGTAGAGCAGTGGAACGGTCCTCCAAAAACCACATAGAATTATGAAAATATAACAAAGACAACTCTTCCTAAAATAGAGACCAGAGGACACAGGACAACATCCAGACCACATCCACACCTGCGAGAACCCAGCACCTCACAAAGAGGGTAAGATACAAGTCCCAGCCCAGCAGGACACGAGCGCCCCTCCCCCTGGCTTCTGGTGGATGGAAAGAAACCAGAGCGGTTGTTTTTTTCTTTTTTGGCGAGTGCTTTTTGAAAGCCTTAAAGGGACATGGACCCCAGTACTAGGGAAACAGGGCAGCAAGACCGGTGAGCGGGTCCCTGAGACTGGCGCCTGAGGACAAAGAAAATCACGCATTTTTCCCTTTTCTTTTTTTGGCAAGTGCTTTTTGGAAGCCTTAAAGGGACAGGGACCCCAATACTAGGGAAACAAGGCAGCAAGACCGGTGAGCGGGTGCCTGAGACCGGCTCTTGAGGACAAAGAAAATCACGTGTTTTTTCCATTTTTGTTTTTTTTTTTTCCTCTTTTGTTGTTGCTGTTGTTGTTTTGGTTTGGAGAGTGCTTTTTGGAAGTCTTAAAGGGGCAGGAGGGGTCACTTAGTCAAGATGCAGGGAATCTGGGGATATCTGGGCACTCTAACCCCCTGGGCAACAGGGAGCACACAGGCCCATTACGGAGATAAATAGCCTCCCAGCCACTCCCCCTCCAACGGGGCTCCACCATTTTAGAGGAGCAGCCCCAGCCAAATTACGCCCACAGCAACAGCGGAGATAAACTCCATAGCAACCGGGCAAGTAGCAGAAGCCCTGTCTGCGAACAGCAGCCAAGCATAAGCCACTAGAGGTCGCTATTCTCCCAGGAGAGGAAGGCCACAAACCAACAAGAAAGAAAGCTCTTCCAGATGTCATTCGTACCAGCTTTGTAAACTATCTCTATCACCACGAAAAGGCAAAACCACAGGCAGACAAAGATCACAGAAACAACACCTGAGAAGGAGACAGACCAAACCAGTCCTCCTGAAAAAGAATTCAAAATAAAAATCATGAACATGCTGACAGAGATGCAGAGAAAAATGCAAGAGCAATGAGATGAAGTCTGGAGGGAGAACACAGATGTCAGGAAGGAGATCACAGAAGTGAAACAATCCCTGGAAGGATTTATAAGCAGAATGGATAAGATGCAAGAGGCCATTGAAGGAATAGAAACCAGAGAACAGGAACATATAGAAGCTGACATAGAGAGAGATAAAAGGATCTCCAGGAACGAAACAACACTAAGAGAACTATGTGACCAATCCAAAAGGAATAATATTCATATTATAGGGGTACCAGAAGAAGAAGAAAGAGGAAAAGGGATAGAAAGTCTCTTTGAAGAAATAATTGCTGAAAACTTCCCCAAACTGGGGGAGGAAATAATCGAACAGACCACGGAAATACACAGAACCCCCAACAGAAAGGATTCAAGGAGGACAACACCAAGACACATAATAATTAAAATGGCAAGGATCAAGGACAAGGAAAGAGTTTTAAAGGCAGCTAGAGAGAAAAGGGTCACCTATAAAGGAAAACCCATAAGGCTAAAATCAGACTTCTCGACAGAAACCCTACAGGCCAGAAGAGAATGGCATGATATATTTAATGCAATGAAACAAAAGGACCATGAACCAAGGATACTGTATCCAGCACGACTATCATTTAAATATGATGGCGGGATTAAACAATTCCCGGACATGCAAAAGCTGAGGGAATTTGCTTCCCACAAACCACTTCTACAGGGCATCTTACAGGGACTACTCTAGATGGGAGCACTCCTAAAAAGAGCACAGAACAAAACACCCAACATATGAAGAATGGAGGAGGAGGAATAAGAAGGCAGAGAAGAAAAGAATCTCCAGACAGTGTATATAACAGCTCAATAAGCGAGCTAAGTTAGGCAGTAAGATACTAAAGAAGCTAACCTTGAACATTTGGTAACCACGAATCTAAAGTGTGCAATGGCAATAAGTACATATCTTTCAATGGTCACCCTAAATGTAAATGGACTTAATGCACCAATCAAAAGACACAGAGTAATAGAATGGATAAAAAAGCAAGACCCATCTATATGCTGCTTACAAGAAACTCACCTCAAACCCAAAGACAAGCACAGACTAAAAGTCGAAGGATGGAAAAACATATTTCAGTCAAATAACAGTGAGAAGAAAGCAGGTGTTGCAGAACTAATATCAGACAAAATAGACTTCAAAACAAAGAAAGTAACAAGAGATAAAGAAGGACACTACATAATGATAAAGGGCTCAGTCCAACAAGAGGATATAACCATTCTAAATATATATGAACCCAACACAGGAGCACGAGAATTTGTGAAACAAATACTAACAGAACTAAAGAGGGAAATAGACTGCAATGCATTCATCTTAGGAGACTTCAACACACCACTCACCCAAAAGGATAGATCCACCGGGCAGAAAATAAGTAAGGACACACAGGCATTGAAAAACACACTAGAACAGATGGACCTAACAGACATCTATAGAACTCTACATCCAAAAGCAACAGGATATGCATTCTTAAGTGCACATGGAACATTCTCCAGAATACACCACATACTAGTTCACAAAAAGAGCCTCAGTAAATTCCAAAATATTGAAATTCTTCCAACCAGTTTTTCAGACCACAAAGGTATAAAAGTAGAAATAAATTCTACAAAGAAAACAAAAAGGCACACAAATACATGGAGGCTTAACAACATGCTTCTAAATAATCAATGGATCAATGAAAAAATCAAAATAGAGATCAAGGAATATATGGAAACAAATGACAACAACAACACAAAGCCCCAACTTCTGTGGGATGTAGTGAAAGTAGTCTTAAGAGGAAAGTATATAGCTATCCAGGCATACCTGAAGAAGTAAGAACAATCCCAAATGAATAATCTAACATCACAACTATCGAAACTGGAAAAAGAAGAACAAATGAGGCCTAAAGTCAGCAGAAAGAGGGACATAATAAAGATCAGAGAAGAAATAAACAAAATTGAGAAGAATAAAACAATAGCGAAAATCAACAAAACCAAGAGCTGGTTCTTTGAGAAAATAAACAAAATAGATAAGCCTCTAGCCAAACTTATTAAGAGAAAAAGAGAATCAACACAAATCAACATAATCAGAAATGAGAATGGAAAAATCATGATAGACCCCACAGAAATACAAAGAATTATTAAAGACTACTATGAAAACCTATATGCCAACAAGCTGGAAAACCTAGAAGAAATGGTCAACTTCCTAGAAAAATACAGCCTCCCAAGACTGACCAAGGAAGAAACACAGAAGTTAAACAAACCAATTACAAGCAAACAAACTGAAACGGTATTCAAAAAACTACCCAAGAACAAAACCCTGGGGCCGGACGGATTTACCTCGGAATTTTATCAGACACACAGAGAAGATATAATACCCATTCTCCTTAAAGTGTTCCAAAAAATAGAAGAAGAGGGAATATTCCCAAACTCATTCTATGAAGCCAACATCACCCTAATACCAAAACCAGGCAAAGACCCCACCAAAAAAGAAAATTACAGACCAATATCCCTGATGAATGTAGATGCAAAAATACTCAATAAAATATTAGCAAACAGAATTCAACAGTATATCAAAAGGATCATGCACCATGACCAAGTAGGATTCATCCCAGGGATGCAAGGATGGTACAACATTTGAAAATCCATCAACATCATCTAACACATCAACAAAAAGAAAGACAAAAAACACATGATCATCTCCATAGATGCTGAAAAAGCATTTGACAAAATTCAACATCCATTCATGATAAAAACTCTCAGCAAAATGGGAATAGAGAACAAGTACCTCAACATAATAAAGGCCATATATGATAAACCCACAGCCAGCATTATACTGAACAGTGAGAAGCTGAAAGCATTTCCTCTGAGATAGGGAACCAGACAGGGATGCCCACTCTCCCCACTGTTATTTAACATAGTACTGGAGGTCCTAGCCACGGCAATCAGACAAAACAAAGAAATACAAGGAATCCAGATTGGTAAAGAAGAAGTTAAACTGTCACTATTTGCAGATAATATAATACTGTACATAAAAAACCCTAAAGACTCTACTCCAAAACTATTAGAACTGATATCAGAATACAGCAAAGTTGCAGGATAAAATATTAACACACAGAAATCTGTAGCTTTCCTATACACTAACAATGAACCAATAGAAAGAGAAATCAGGAAAACAATTCCATTCACAACTGCATCAAAAAGAATAAAATACCTAGGAATAAACCTAACCAAAGAGTGAAAGACTTATACTCTGAAAACTACAAGTCACTCTTAAGAGAAATTAAAGGGGACACTAACAAATGGAAACTCATCCCATGCTCATGGCTAGGAAGAATTAATATAATCAAAATGGCCATCCTGCCTAAAGCAATATACAGATTTGATGCAATCCCTATCAAATTACCAGCAATATTCTTCAATGAATTGGAACAAATAATTCAAAAATTCATATGGAAACACCAAAGACCCCGAATAGCCAAAGCAATCCTGAGAAAGAAAAATAAAGCATGGGGGATCTCACTCCCCAACTTCAAGCTCTACTACAAAGCCATAGTAATCAAGACAATTTGGTACTGGCACAAGAACAGAGCCACAGACCAGTGGAGCAGATTAGAGACTCCAGAAATTAACCCAAACATATATGCTCAATTAATATTTGATAAGGGAGCCATGGACATACAATGGCAAAATGACAGTCTCTTCAACAGATGGTGCTGGCAAAACTGGACAGCTACATGTAGGAGAATGATACTGGACCTTTGTCTAACCCCATATACAAAGGTAAACTCAAAATGGATCAAAGACCTGAATGTAAGTCATGAAACCATTAAACTCTTGGAAAAAACATAGGCAAAAACCTCTTAGACATAAACATGAGTGACCTCTTCTTGAACATATCTCCCCAGGCAAGGAAAACAACAGCAAAAATGAACAAGTGGGACTACATTAAGCTGAAAAGCTTCTGTACAGTGAAAGACACCATCAATAGAACAAAAAGGAACCCTACAGTATGGGAGCATATATTTGAAAATGACAGATCCGATAAAGGCTTGACATCCAGAATATATAAAGAGCTCACACACCTCAACAAACAAAAAACAAATAACCCAATTAAAAAATGGGTAGAGGAACTGAACAGACAGTTCTCTAAAAAAGAAATACAGATGGCCAACAGACACATGAAAAGATGCTCCACATTGCTAATTATCAGAGAAATGCAAATTAAGACTACAATGAGGTATCACCTCTCACCAGTAAGGATGGCTGCCATCCAAAAGACAAACAACAACAAATGTTGGTGAGGCTGTGGAGAAAGGGGAACTCTCTGACACTGCTGGTGGGAATGTAAATTAGTTCAACCATTGTGGAAAGCAGTATGGGGGTTCATCAAAATGGTCAAAACAGACCTACCATTTGACCCAGGAATTCCACTCCTAGGAATTTACCCTAAGAATGCAGCAATCAAGTTTGAGAAAGACAGATGCACCCCTATGTTTATCGCAGCACTATATACAATAGCCAAGAATTGGAAGCAACCTAAATGTCCATCGGTAGATGAATGGATAAAGAAGATGTGGTACATATACACAATGGAATACTACTCAGCCATAAGAAGAGGAAAAATCCTACCATTTGCAGCAACATGGATGGAGCTGGAGAGTATTATGCTCAGTGAAATAAGCCAAGCAGAGAAAGGGAAACACCGAATGATTTCACTCATCTGAGGAGTATAAGAACAAAGGAAAAACTGAAGGAACAAAACAGCAGCGGAATTACAGAACCCAAAAATGGACTAACAGGTACCAAAGGTGTAGGAACTGGGGAGAATGGGTGGGCAGGGTGGGATAAGGGGGGGGAAGGAGAAGGGGGATATTAAGATTAGCATACAGGGGGGGGAGGGAGAAAGGGGAGGGAGGGCTCTACAACACAGAGAGGACAAGTAGTGATTCTACATTTTGCTATGTTGATGGACAGTGACCATAAGGTGGTTTTTAGGGGGGACCTGATATAGGGGAGAGCATAGTAAACATAGTATTCTTCATGTAAGTGTAGATTAAAGATTTTAAAAAAAAGAAAGAAAGAAAAGGGGGATTACTCCTTGATAGGATAAAACAATTGGTAAATCAAAGATTAACACATGCTTTAAATATCCTTAATGTTGATCACTTAAAGGGTGTCAGATGATCAGCTATGGAGGTACTCTTTTCTGATAATATTCCTTTCTCTTAATAAAAATAAAAATAAAAAAGCAGTTCCTGTGTGCTGACCTCCAATAAGTTTTACACAGTTGTATAGAGGGCATGTCAAAGTGTGGGCAAAGGGTCTGTTTGTTTCTATGCAGAAGATCAAGGCCTAGCTTGGATACCCAGAAAATGAACTAAGATACGATATGAGGAGGAGCTTCCAGCATCAGCACTCTCTGGAGGACTCGTGCCGGGGGATGATCATCAAAAGGCCTCCACAGGGATCTGGGCGATGCTGTGGTTGTGGCTGCGTCCACCCCACGGTTTCCTGGACTTGCCATTGGAATGAGGAGGGAGATGTCTAGGCTGGCATGTGCATACAGTGAGACAACGAATTTGACTGGATCTGTACTGTTGGAACTCAATCAGGAGTTGGGAGGGGTGCAAGTTGTAGTGCTCCAAAATCTTATGACTATAGACTATCTACGGTTAAAAGAATATATGGGATGTGAACAGATCCCAGAAACAGGTTGCTTTAATTTGTCTGATTTCTCTCAGACTGTTCAAGTACAGTTGGACAATATCCATCATATCATAGACTAATTTTCATAAATGCCTAGGGTGCCTAAATGGTTTTCTTGACTTCACTGGAGATGGCTGGTAATTATAGATTTGCTTTGTTTATGTCACCGTATTCCTATTATGTTAATATGTGTGCACAAGTTAGTTAGTAGTTTAAAACCTATACATACTTAAGGTACTCTACAGGAAGATATGTCAAAGAAATAATCAATCCTCCCATGTTTTCTTCCATATGCTATCTCTATAGCTTTTCTTCTTCCTTCTTAATTACAACCCTTAAATAGAATTCGTGCCTCATATCGAATTTACCGAGTATCATAATTCCTCCAGGTGGTAAAGATACCTCAAGACAAGTGCTGGGCATAGAAGCCACAGGGCACAAATCTGAAAAGAAGTAAAAAGCTAACCTTTTCAAACAATATGGCTTCTCTCTCACTTACCAATTTTACATTTCCCTGTATGGCCCCGGAAGATGACTGGTTAGCCAGAGACGGGTAAGATTCCTCAAGGGAGGAACAACTTAAGACAGGCACAGTCGCAGGGGGGCCATCAGGTGAGAAATTGGGGAGCAACAGTGGTGAAGCTTAGAACCTCACCCCACCCTGTGTTGAGAGAAAGCTTCTGCATCCATGGATGTTTTATTGCCCCTTGTCTAGCTTGGATTAGCACATAGTCTACAGGCACACACCTGATCATCTACAATTGCTCTGTTACAACACTAAACTGTTTTCTACCTTGATCTTGCATCTACCTACCACTTCAGCAGTTTATTAAAAATAAAAATAATAATAATAATAAAGGGAGAAATGTGGGATCCACATATAAATCAAGTATAAAAATCAAACGAATATTCATATTTGACCTGATTGTTTATAGTTCATAATGCATGATCAGAACCGAAAGTTTCTATGATGATGCCCTTGTACTGTTCACCATGTAAGAACTTATTCACTATGTAAGAATTCATTCACTATCTAAGAACTTGTTCGTTATGCTTCAGAAGATTGGAGACTGACGAGAACTAGGCTTGAGATGGATTAATGATTGTGTATTGAGCATTGACCCCCCTATACAGAATTTTATTGTTGTAAACAACCATTTGATCAATAAATATGAGAGATGCCCTCTCAAAAAAAAATACTGACCTGAAATATAATGTATCAGTTATCTTGAATTTGTAACACATGGAAAGAGGAATGAACCTTGAATGAGTTTTTGAACCTTGCAAGGATGCAGAGGTAGGAATATCTTAGCTCTCTTATAACCCCACTAACATAGTTCTCTTTTCATTTGCTTAAACTTTAATACACTGGCATATTTTGAATACCTTGTCCTACAAAAATGTAAAACTTTATTACTGTACCTTCTAGGAAAAGAATCGATATAAATTTACAAATGTAGTTATTTTCTTTTCCCCGTTTTCTCTTTCAGGAAGGCCCACTATGTTGTGTGAATTGATAGGGTTAGTGTGAATTGATATCTGGAGGAACTGAACCTATTGGGATTCTGAATTTCCTTGCCCACTTTAACCTAATTTTGAATTTGGTGGAGGACTTCACTGCACTACCTTGCCTAAGGTAAAGGTTTGGTATCTTGGAAAGAGGTGTCCATTCCCAGTCCAGAACTGTCCTGTGGAAAAGACACAGGGCGACGTATTAAATTTCTTCACACCATTCCTTCACATATTATATGTTTCATGGTTCATTATCACTGAAGATTCTGGGCCACATAACACTTGGGAAAAGTATGAGAGAAATGCAAGATCACTGGATGTAGCTACAATGAAACAGTTTTTCACTATTCAACACATAAGAGAGACTAATCTTTGCAACAAACGTGTGTTCTGTGTCCACTAGATGCCAGATTGTGTGCTCCACACTGAAGGAGGACAGGTGGATGAGACAGACACGTTTGAATCTCTTTGGGAGTTTATAGACCTGTTGGTCAGAAAAAGTATTAAAGTATATATAGTTATCTATAATAAAGTACAAATAATGAAATAGGTAAGACTGAGGTGGTATGGGATCTCTCCCCTTGTATTTTATTCAAGTAAATTGCAATCAAGTAGTTAAATGAATCAAATTCTGATGTTGTTATCAAAGTTATTCTGATAATATTACAAAGGTAGAAATTTTTGCCTATGTGGATGGCATTAAAACATGTGTCTTATTGCCCCTAAAGTCTGTGTGGATTGGGAACTTCCTCTGGCTTGAGGACTGTTATAATTTTTGTTATTAGGTACCTCCTCTGGCTTGAGGATTATTACAATTATTGCACCCTATATTAAAAATCTTGCTGCATCTTAATTTTTATTATCTCTAAGTTGTTGTTATCTTCTGTTGTTATTGTGGAATCTGGTTACATTGCTCCAGCTTTCTCACACAGGGACCGTTGTGGAAGATTGAAAGCATGTAGATTGGAAGGCAAGAATACTGGAGGGGTGGAGTATTGGAACATTGGGTTTCCTATGGCCAGGATGCTCACGGATATTAAACCACTTTATGATGTAAGTGGACTGTTAATAGGCTACAACTTCAACAGAGAGATCCCAAAGTGAGCCCTGAGCACTGTAGACATGTTAACACATATAGCTGCCTCCCCTATACAACTACAGGTACAAACCAAAGGTAGAAACCCTGAAGCCAAAGTTTGGCCTTCAGAATAACATCTTGCTGCCTGCACCAAGTTTACTGATACCCAGAGACTCCACTGAGTGGACGTAGTCTTGGACCTTCAACACATGGACCAAAGATGTCTGGCTCTTGTCACCTTGGGGACAAGGCCTGAAAGCCTGCCTACTGTGTATTCCTGGAATAACAGCAGCTTGTCCACCAAAGTTCATTGCTGTATGTCCTGAACAGCCAGAAGATAGGAGCATCTCACTGAGGAGCTTTGTTTTGTTTTTATGACCAGTGTATGCACCTCCAGTCACATTATATATAGACCTTTCAGTAACCCCCAATGGGGAAAGAAGTAAGTGTATGGTATACTAGACCTGGAAGTGACCCACTTCCTGGTACTGTCCTATCATAGGGCCACTCTCTTGCATGCATCCTACCTGATGGACAAGGTTTGCCTATGTGGGTGGCATTTAAACATGTGTCTTGTTGCCCCTAAAGTCTTTGTGGATAGGGAACTTCCTCTGGCTTGAGGATTATTTTAATTTTTGTAATTAGGAAACTCCTCTGACTTGAGGATTATTGTAATTACTGTTACCTATATCAAATCATGCTGTATCTTAACTTGTATTATCTCAAAGTTGTTGTTATCTTCTGTTGCTATTGTGGAATCTGGTTACCGTGCTCCAGCGTTTTTGCACAGGGACCATTGCGGAAGATTGAAAGCATGTAAAGTGGAACATGAGAATACAGGAAGGGTGGAGTGTGGGCACGTTGGGGTTCCTGTGGCCAGGGTCCTCACTGAACTTAAACCACTTTATGATGGAACTGTCCTGTTGCTAGGCTATGACTTCAACAGAGAGATCCCGAAAGGGAACCCTGTAGACATGTTGACACATATGGCTGCCTCCCCTATACAACTGCAAGTACAAAACAAGGAAGAAACACCGAAACCGAGGTCCGGACACCAGAAGAACATCTTGTTTCCAGTACCAACTTCCCTGATCCCCAGAGACTCCATTACAGGGGCGGTGGCCTTGGACCTTTCAACACATGGACCAACAATGGCTGGCTCTCCTGTCACCTCGGAGACAGGGCCTGGCAGCTGGCCTCTTCTGTATTCCCAGAAAAACAGAAGGGTTCCCACCAAAGGTCATAATAGTATATCCTGAACAGCCAGTAGGTCATAGAATCTTACCAGGCGTTTTGTTTTATCATTATGGCCAGGGCATGCACCTGCAGTAGCACTATACATATACCCTTCAGTAACTCCCACAGGGAAAGAAGTCAAAGCATGGTACACTAGACATGAACAGGACCCTCTTCGTGTTGCAGTCCTATCATGGGACCACTCTCTTGCATGCATTCTACCTGTTCGACAAGATTTGCCTATGTTGGTGGCATTAAAACATGTGTCTTATCACCCCTAAAGGCTTTGTGCATTGGGAACTTCCTCTGGATTGAGGATTATTTTTTTTTTTTTACCTGAAGATGTAGACCAGCATAATAAAGTTGGGAAATCAGTGATACTTTGACACTATATGAATTGCTAATTTTAAATAAGCAGGGAGCACAATAAAAGAAACAAGCCACTGGAATACTTGATACAGGCCCAGATATCAGACCAAAGGGGATACAGTGTTTCCACGTGTACATGTACTGACAGAAGTCAGTATAAGTGTTACCCCTGAGGAATACAGAGTGGGAAGATTTGAGAGAGAACATTTTAGGGTGCTAGAAATGTCTTATAATATGTTTTTCTGGCATTGAATACTTGGGTGCATAAACGTGTAGAAACTCACTATGGTCAGGGTAATTAGTGTTTGTTGTGTGTATACCTTTAAAAATCTGATTAGGATCATAAGACTGTCTATTCATGAAGGAAATTTTAGTCAAGGAAGAGCCAAGGTATTAATGCAGTATACATTATAATGTGCACAGAGTGGACTAAAATGTCACTATTAGAAATAAGAGGCAATATGGTTAAGAAAAAAAGATCAATTTTGACGTTTGGATGAGCCAGATACATTAGATGATTCTGCTTTCAATTTAAGAACTTTGGCAGTATTTGCATACCTTTGAACAAAGAAAGAAGGCAAATACAATTTTATTGAGCATATGCAATGTGTCAATCCCTGGAATATGTTTTATTCATTAAATATTACATCTTGTAACTAAGAAAGTGAATGTGAGGGAGGTAGCTGATTTTGATACTGCAGATTGAGGAACCTACAAATTAGCTCACATTTGTAAGAAGTTTGAAGTCATAGGAAAGAAATCCAGAGGAAATGAGTAGAAAGTGCCCAGAGGCATGAAACATACCTGTTAGCTCTCAGTAACCACCTATGATGAAGCCAGGAATGTTCTTGAGCTGTTTGAGAAGCACAATGAATCAAATAAAGACAGAAGGCTAAACCCTGAGTTCTGCAAAATGACAAGTGTTAGGGCATGAAATAGTGAAGCATTATAACAAAAAAAATCACATTTCTGCCCCAACACAGAAGTATCCTTAGCCCCATGCCAGCATTTCTCAAAGGCCTTCCACAAACTACAGCCCATCAGCCTAGCGTAGGTCACTTTGCAGAAAGGGTTGTTGTCAAGTAAATCTGAGTTAAGACTGAAGTAAGCAAGTTAAATCAATACTTCCCTCCAAAATATCTGAGTCCATAGTGCAGCACATAAGGGGATGTGTTGGACAGCTTTGTGTAAATGCTTCAGACCTACATTAATATCATCTAAAACTAGTGCTCTGCATGTCAGAAACTGTGAAATGCTGCTCTCACCATGTAACGTCATGTGCCATTCTCAAAATCCATTCTTTCTTTTGCATTTGCTCACATTGTTCCTACCACCTGAAATGCCCCACCTATGCTCCACATGCCAAAACTCTACCCATCTTTTAAGATCTAAGAGATAAGGAAAGGCTTACTAAAAAGTGAGAGAAAGAAATCCTCTGATCTACATTCCCTGCCTAAGAAAAAAGAGAATCCTAAAACCCTACCACAATGCCCTTAATTCTGTGAGTGAGTGAGCACTGTAAGGGTCAGTGTGCTGCAATATGTATACGGTATTTGATGTCTGACAGATCTTCCTGGTGACTTTCATGAACCAGCTTAATTATTAAAGAAGCCATTGGTTTTGGTTCAGCCCTCATACCCAGGGAATATTAATGTTGGAATGCTCCTAGATACTAGCAAATCTGCCTCATATCCCAGATAAGGAAACTTAGCCTTTGATAAATTGAATAGTTTATATGGACAAAAGATAAAGAAACAAAATAATGGCAGATCAATCATTTAGACTGTGGATTCCGATGTTTTCTACAGTACCAGGACATTACTTCTACTGATTTTGAGATATTGTGCTTCCTATTCATCCTTTTCTACAGCAGTGACTAAAGAGGTGCAGTCACTTATTCAAAAGGGAAAATAAAACTTTAGAAACTTTTAATTTATAAACAAATGGAAATCTATCAGTCATCTTATTTAAGCTAATTTAATACTACTTATCAGCTACCCTTCATTGATGAAGTTCCTATAGGATTATTAGCATGGCAGCTTGCTCCATAGACTCCCTCTTATGTCATGTTTAAGTCAGTCAGTGATTAGTTAGTGGAACTCCAGGGTGGGAAATCCAGGGTCAAAATACTTTGAAACCAAAATCAGTCAAAGGGAGAAATAAAGTGGGAGAAACCCGTTTATTTCTTACAAGCAGTCCACTTCTGCTCTCCTGTTGTCTCTCCCAACCCAGCTGCAGAAGAAGGGTCCCCACTGTCTCCTGTCGATATGATGCACTAAGGCCAGGCAAGAGATTCTGGAATAGCTGCAATTTTACCACACTTAGCACCCAACAAGGCACTAGGAGTCCATAAGGAAATGGGCCCAGTTCTCTGCTGGGGCATTTCCATTCTTCTTCAGAACTATTTATTCTGTTTTGTCAAACAGAAACAGGCCCATGAGGTCTTGCCAGCACTGATCACCACACCCAAAAGGTAGAAACAACTCAAATGCCCATCAAGGGGTAAATGGATGAACAGAACAAGGTTGACCCATAAACTGCATTTCTCTGCCACATAATGAAATAAAGAAAAATGGTCCAAAGCTGCTTTGAAAACTGTGTGTGTGGCCAGGGGTAGGTGAGGGAAGGGGAGAGGTGTCCCCAGAAACTCAGACATAGAATTAATGTATGATCAGCAATTCCATATCAAGGCATTTGCCCAAATGACACGAAAGCAAGGACTTAGCTATCTGCACACCCATGTTCATTCACAGCAGCATGATTCACAACTGCCAGAAAGTAGAGACGACCAGGTATCCATAGACAAATGGATGAAACTGTGGTCTCTACACAGTGGAGTAAACAAAGAAGTCCTGGCACTTGCTGCATGGATGGACCCTACCTAAAACCACTATGCTCAGTGAAATACACCCATCACACACGGACAACTATTGTTTGATCCCACTTATGTAAGGTGGCTGGAGAGTCCCACTGAGGTAAGTCTGGGGAACACTTTCAGAAAAAGGAAACAGGATCAGAATGAAAAGAGTGCACACAGCTGGGATGGGAGGTGACAGCAGCCGTGGGTCTGTGCACTCGGTTATCATGTGGAGACCCTAACACTTCCCACATTTGAGGTCAGGTGTTAGCTCCCTGGGCTTGTGTCCTTGTTTGGCACAGACACTCCAGCATCCTGTGTGCAGTGGTGAAGTGGGATGCTGGGGAATTCAGTGTAAAAAGTATTTGTACTGACACTACAAGTTTTCCATATGCTTGAAATTGCCAGGAGGTAATTCCAACTGCAATATGATCATGTCAGTCCAAGAAGAAAAACAACAAGAAGAAAATATGCACAACACCTCAGGTTTGATGATGAGTTTTAACACCCAACACCAAAAGCCTAACCACAAAAGAAAAATAAATAATCACATGGGTTTTACAGAGTTATAATCTTCTACTCTAAAAACCTTGTTCAGAGGACCCAAAGACAAGACAGAAACTGGGAGAAAATATTTGCAAAATACATGTTTGATATAGGATTTGTATTCAATATATAAAAAATCCATAAAACAAAAAAGAACCACTAAAAATATATTACTATTAAGGAAAATAAATCTTATCTAAGGATCCAAAATTGCTGCTCCAGTATTTAGGCAACTGCTTTGAAAAACTATGTCCCCACAGAAACCACCATGTGATTTACACAGCAGCTCTATTCATAATGGCTAAAAACTTACAGATATCAGAATGTTCTTCAGTATATGAATGGGGCAGCAAATTGGGGTATACCCACGGGAAGGGTAGCAAAATATGCCACCCAAAATATGCCTCTTTGGCACAGGATTATGTTGGGCTCATTAATTTTTTAAAACAGCAGACAGGCAGACTCTCTGGAAATTGAGTAGAAGTTACCCTGTTATGAGGCGCATTTGCATTTATGCAGTAAATCCACGTGTGTAAGGGTGTCTCCCTCTGTACCAGGAGTGGAAGGCTAACTAAATCTCTAGAAGCTTCTATCAGTGTAGTTGGCCCTGGATCAAATCTGCATGATAACCATGCACTTGTGTTTATTCTGCTCTGCCTGATAACCAGGTAACTAGCTTATCTCCTCCCCTAACACCTTTCTTGTGCTTAGCTGAAGATAGATTTTAAGATGGTAATTTTGAAGAGTTACTCAGTGTTGCTGGGCATCTCCCATGCACACAAAAAGTACACATGTCATTACATTTCTGTCTGCTTTTTTCCTGTTAAGCATTCTTCAATTCTGGGCAGGAGGAGCAGCTGTCTCAGGCAGGAACCAAGAAGGGATACTATTCTGCCTCCCCTTCACAAGCAATGGAAACTATTCAGCAACAGAAAGGAAGGAACCACCAACCCAGACAGAGATGTGGGTGAATCTGTGTGCATGATGTAGAGATGTCCACATCTATTAAATGAAGGAAGCTGGGAAAGATACTTTATAGTAGACTTTAATTTCTAAAATGCTCTAAGTCTGTCATCTTATTAATCCTTATCGGTGTGCAATGGTCTCTTTGTGTTCTTGACTTGTATTTCCCTTATGGCTAATAATGTTGAGAATCTTTTGATGTGCGTATTGGCCATTCATATAACTTCTTTGCAGACATTTCTCTTCCAGTTCTTCATCCATTCTTAGCTGGGTTATTTGTCTTACTATTGACATTAGGACTCTTACCTATCATTTGCACAAGTCCCTTATCAAAAAGATGATTGACAAATATATTCTCCATTAGTAGGTTGTTTGTTCATTTTTTTTGTGGGGCCTCTTGAAATACAATTTTTTGTGGAATGTTTTGCTTAGTATGGCTGCATCAACTGAGCATTTTTTATTATTGTCATTATGATTATTATATAAGCAGAGCATTTCCTACAGGAATATACTACATATGCATTATCAAGAATAAAATAGTAGGACAAATGAATGATAAAATACTTTAAAAGTAAGCAAGAAAGGATAAAAAAGTAAACATAAAGTATATTGGACAAATAGGAAAATATGGAATACAATGGCATATGCAAATGTAAATAAATCAGCAATAGACTAAATCCTTTAAACACAAACACTAGATTTTAAAAACTTCAGCCTAGATTTTTAAAATTAACTGTATATACTATTTACAGGTAATGTTTAAATATATGTCTACAGGAAGTTTGTAAGCAAAGAAGATAAGAAAAGATCTATTTAAGCAGTCACCATGGAATGACTCTGTGGCTATACTGGTATGGGGTACAGTAGACCGAAAGCACTATTAAAAATAAAGATGAATATTTCATAATGGTAAATAGGTGAATCTTTCAAAACAATACAAATTATAATTATCTGTATGTACTAATAAAGTCACAGAATAAGTAAAGCAAAAGTAGACTGAAAGAAAAAAATACACAAATCTTTACTCAGGAAGCTTTAGAATACCTTTCTCAATAACAGAGAAAGACGACAAACTAATGTATAAGTACATACAGGATTTAAAGAACACAATTAACAAATATAACCTAACTGAGATATATATCGATATATAAATACATTGCTGTATTGGTAATACACATTTTTCAAAAGCATATGTAATAGAATGTACCAGAATTGTCCATATATCTGGCCATAAACCAAGAGCCAGAAAGTCTGAAAAAATTTAACTTACACAGAATATATTGTCTTCGTCACACTGGAATTTAGTTCGAAATTACCAAAAAAATATTTTTTTTATTTTTTTAAATTCCAAGCCACTAATATATACCTGAAATTTTGGGTAGTACTAAATGCTATATACACTGTTTTTCTTATATTTGCATACCTATAAGTTGTAATATATAGCCACAGTAGTAACAATAATGAATAATGAAGAAAAATAACATAATAAAAGATTAGCAATAACTAATAATAAAATAGAACAATTATAATATACCATAATAAAAATTGTCTGACTGTATTTTTCTGCCCCCAAAATACCTTGTACTGTACTCACTCTTCTTGTGATGACAGAGTTGATAAAATGCCTATGTAATGAGGTGAGGTGAGTTAATGATGTAGGCCCAGTGCCACAGCATTGGGCTGCTACTGAGCTTCTGATGATATGCAGAAGGAGGATCATCTACTTCTAGATCCAGTTTATCACAGGTAACTGAAACCACAGAAATAAAAACCAGGTACAAGGGAGGCTTCTCTTATGTTAGAAGGGAGAACTATAGAGGCACAAGGACTGGTTAGGATTCATTTCACCCTCTATGACACAATTACCCTTTAACAACTATAAAAGCATTATTTAAAAATTGCATTTCCATCATTCAACTTCTATATAGCAGTTAGAATGGTTCATATCAATTCTGCTGGAAAAGATTTAGTTTTCCCGCCATATTTCCATCATCACTTTTTTAGATATTTGACAATAAGAAAAAGTCTGATTTTTGTAGAAAAAAAACATTTCTTTGATGACCAAATAAAAATATATGATTACCTCTGTAATTATATTTATTTTGAATCATTTGTAGAACACTTTCAAAAGCTATTCATGGGGGAACAGTGAGCTATCATTCCCTGTTGTTGGGAATGGAAGTTCCTGCAACCACTGTGGAAAATCATACAGAGGTTCCTAAAAAATTAAAAATAGAAATATCATGTGATCCAGTAATTCCGCTTCTGGATATTGGCCTGAAGAAGACAAACACTAATTTCAAAAGATATATGTGCCACTATATTTACTGCAAGATTATTTACAATAGCCAAGATATGGAGGCAACCTGAGTGACAATCAAAGGATGAATGGATAAAGATGTGGTGTAGACACAAATGGAATATTATACAGCCTGTGAAAAGAATGAAATCTTGCGACAGCATGAATGGACTTAGAGGGTATTAATGTTCAGTGAAATAAGTGAGACAGAGAAAGACAAATGCCATATGATTCCACTCAAATGTGTAATCAAAAAACAACAACAAATGAACAACAACAAAAAAAAAAAACAGAAAGACACACAAATAGAGAGAACAAGTTGGTGGACACCAGAGGCAAGAGGAGCATAGGAGTTGGCAAAAATGGTGAAGATGATAAGGAGGTACAAACTTCCAATTATCAAATAAAAAAATTATAAAATAAAGTAAAGCATAGGGAATATAGTCAATAGTATTCTATTATCTTTGCATGTTGACATGTTAAGTATGTTTATTTTGGTTAGAACTTCATAATATGTATCATTTTCAAGTCCTGGTTATACACCTGAAAATAATATAAAATTGAATGTCAACTATACATGAATTTAAAAAATCTAAAAACAATGTGGGGGAGGAACCAAGATGGCGGCATGAGTAGTTCAGCAGAAATCTTCACCCAAAAACAAATATATTTTTGAACATACAACAAATACAACTATTCCCAAAAGAGAGACCAGTGGATACAGTACAACAGCCAGGCTACATCTACATCTGTGAGAACCCAGCATCACATGAAGGCTGTAAGATACAAGCCATGGCCTGGTGGGACCTGAGTGAGCCCCCCACCCCAGCTCCCCACTGGGAAGAAAGGAGTCAGAGTGGGGAGGATGTGAAAGCCCAGGACTGCTAAATAACCACCTTTTAGTAATCCACACCGGGAGCACAGACACATGGTGCATAGTGTGCTGGATAATAGAGAAATGGAAAAGCCAAACCTGCAAGTGGGTCCCTGCAACTAGCTGCCCTGGGACAAAAGAAAAGTGGGTGGTTTTTGAAATTCTTAAAGGGACAGGGACGTCACAGGTGGACAAAATCATCGTGGCATACTCAGTCAAGCAGCTGGGAATCCTGGAGAACTCTAGGTGACCTAACACCTGGGCAGCAGCACAGCTCTGAAGCCCTTCATGGTGATAAGCAGCCTTCCAGTCATTCCCCGGACTGGCGCATACACCGCCACACTGGCACAGTAGCAGAAGAGTGTCCATGCGCACCCAAGGCAGGGAGCAACCGTGTACACTGGCGGCAGCAGCACCAGAGGAGCCAGGAAGCAGCCCATGCATACCAGTGGTGGCACTGTCCGAGGGGCCTGGGAGTGGCCCATGTGAGCCAGAGGATGTGGCAGCAGTCAAGCTGTCCGCAGCAGCACCGGCTGAGCAACCTGTGTCTGCTGGCAGCTGCAATACCAGAGCGGGCCGGGAGTGGCCCACATGACCCAGTGGCAGTGGTGGCCAAGTGGCCCAGAAACAGCCACACCCCGAGCAGCCGCCCAGAATCCCCTCCCAGAGAATAGCTGCCCAGACCAGACCCAAAGGTGGCCACCAGCATGCAGTTGCCCAGTGGGGGCACCACTCTCACAGGAGAACACACCCGGCATGCCTACCACTCCCCGCAGGGCTCTGGGCTACCATGATGGCAACCCCACTCACAGCAGCTTAGGGGATTAACACTGGGGCTGCTCCAGGAGTTCAGGAAACTGACACAAGCAGTGGAGAAAGGCAAGATGACCAGCATCAGGAAAGGACTTTGTTCTCCCAGCTGACACATGTGCTACCTGTCTACAGCTAACTCTACCACCTTGAAAAGGCAGAAGAATTTCGGCCAGTCCAGAATTACCCAGACAACCCCCAAGAGAGGGCCAAGGAAGATAGACTTAACCAATCTCCCCGAAAAAGAATTCAAAATAAAGGTCATAACTATGCTGATGGATCTGCAGAGAAATATGCAAGAGTTAAAGGATAAAGTTGGGACGGAGAAAACAGAAATAAAACAACCTCTGGAAGGACTTAAGAGCAGACTGGATGAGGTGAAAGAGCCTGCTAATGGAATAGAAGTCAGAGTAAAAGAACACAGAGAAGCTGAGGCAGAGAGAGATAAAAGGATCTCCAGGAATGAAAGAATATTAAGAGAATTGTGTGACCAATCCAAATGGAACAATATTCACATTATAGGGTACCAGAAGAAGAAGAGAGAGAAAAAGAAATAGAAAGTGTTTTTGAGGAAATAATTGCTGAAAACTTCCCCAAACTGGGGGAGGAAATAGTCTCTCTGACCATGGAGGACCACAGAACTCCCAAAGCAAGGGATTCAAGGAGGTCAACACCAAGACATATAATAATAAAAATGGCCAAGATCAAAGACAAAGACAGAGTATTAAAGGTAGCCAGAGAGAGAAAAAAGGTCACCTACAAAGGAAAACCCATTATGCTATCACCAGACTTCTCAACAGAAACCTTACAAGCCAGAAGAGAATGGCATGATATATTCAATGCAATGAAACAGAAGGGCCTTGAATCAAGAATACTGTATTCAGCACAATTATCATTTAAATATGAAGGAGGGATTAAACAATTCCCAGAGAAGCAAAAGTTGAGGGAATTTGCCTCCCAGAAACCACTTCTGCAGGATATTTTAGAGGGACTGCTCTGGATGGAAGCATTCATAAGGCTAAATAGATGTAACCAGAGAAAATAAAATCACAGCAAAGAAAGAAGACAACCAAATACTAAGTAAAGGCAAAAAATAAAATCAACTACTCACAAAAGCAGACAAAGGAAACACAAAAGAACACAGAATAAAGCACCTACATATAAAGAATGGAGGATGAGGAATAAAAAGGGAGAGAAATAGTCATCAGACTGTGCTTATAATAGCTTAATAAGCAAGTTAGACACTTAGATAGTAAAGAAGCTAAGCTTGAACCTTTGATAACCACAAATCTAAAGCCTACAATGGCAATAAGTACATATCTTTCAATAATCACCCTAAATGTAAATGGACTGAATACACCAATCAAAAGACACAGACTAATAGAATGGAAAAAAAGGAAGACCCATATATGTGCTTCTAACAAGAGACTCACATCAAACCCAAAGACATTCAGAGACTAAAAGTGAAGGGATGGAAAAAGATATTCCATGCAAACAATAGGGAGAAAAAGCAGATGTAGCAGTACTGGTATCAGACAAAATAGACTTCAATACAAAGAAAGTAACAAGAGATAGAAAAGGACATTACATAATGATAAAGGAGTCAGTCCAACAAGTGGATATAACCATTATAAATATATATGCATCCAATACAGGAGCACCAACATATATGAAACAAATACTGACAGAATTATAGGAGGAAGCAGAATGCAGTGCATTCATTCTAGGAGACTTCAACACACCACTCACGCCAAAGGACAGATCCACTAGACAGAAAATAAGTAAGGACACAGAGGCACTAAAAAACACAATAGAACAGATGGACTTAACAGACAACTATAGAACTTTATACCCAAAGCAGCAGGATACACATTCTTCTCAAGTGCACATGGAACATTCTTCAGAATAGATCACATACTAGGCCACAAAAGAGCCTCAGTAAATTCAAACAGATTGAAATTCTACCAACCAACTTCTCAGACCACAAAGGCATAGAACTAGAAATAAATTGTACAAAGAAAACAAAAAGAATCACAAACACATGGAGCCTTAACAACATGCTTCTAAATAATCAATGGATCAATGACCAAATTAAAACAGAGATCAAGCAATATATGGAGACAAATGACACCAACAGCATAAAGCCCCAACTTCTGTGGGACGTACTGAAGGTATTTCTAAAGGAAAGTATATAGCAATCCATGCCCATCTAAAGAAGGAAGAACATTCCCTAATGAATAGTATTAAGTCACAATTATTGAAACTGGAAAAAGAAGAACAAATGAGGCCCAAAGTCAGCAGAAGGAGGGATATAATAAAGATCAGAGTAGAAATAAATAAAATTATGAACAATAAAATAATAGAAAAAATCAATGAAACCAAGAGCTGATTCTTTGAAAAAATAAAAAATATAGATAAGCCCCTATCCATACTAAATAAGAGAAAAAGAGAATCTACACACATCAACAGAATCAGAAATGAGAAAGAAAAAATTACATGGACACCACAGAAATACAAAAAATTATTAGAGAATGCTATGAAAATCTATATGCTAAGAAGCTGAAAAACATAGAAGACATGGACAACTTCTTAGAAAGATACAATCTTGCAAGGCTGACCAAGGAAGAACAGAAAATGTTAACAGACCAATTACCAGCAAAGAAATTGAATTGGTACTCAAAAAACTACCCAAGAACAAATCCCCTGGATCAGAGGGATTCACCACTGAGTTTTATCAGACATATAGAGAAGACATAATACCCATTCTCCTTAAAGTTTTCCAAAAAATAGAAGAGGAAGGAATACTTCCAAACTCATTCTATGACCCCAGCATCACTCTAATACCAAAACCAGGCAAAGACCCCACAAAAAAAGAAAATTACAGACCAATATCCCTGTCGAACATAGATGCAAAAATACTCAACAAAATATTAGCAAACCAAATTCAAAAATACATCAAGAGGATCATATACCATGATCAGGTGGGATTCATCTCAGTGATGCAAGGATGGTAAAACAATTGAAAATTCATGAGCATCATCCACCACATCAACAAGAAGAAGGGCAGAAACCACATGATCATCTCCAAAGAGGCTGAAAAAGCATTCGACAAAATTCAACATCCATTCATGCAAAAACTCTCAACAAAATGGGTATACAGGGCAAGTAGCTCTACATAATAAAGGCCATAGATGACAAACAAACAGCCAGCATCATACTTAACAGAAAGAAGCTGAAAGCTTTTCCTCGAAGATCAGCAACAAGACAGGGATGTCCCTCTCCCCACTGTTATTCACTATAGTACTGGAGGTCCTTGCCATGGCAATCAGACAAAACAAAGAAATACAAGGCATCCAGATTGGTAAATATGAAGTCAAACTGTCACTATTTGCATATGACATGATATTGTACAGAAAAAACCCTAAGGACTTCATTCCAAAACTACTAGAACTAATATTGGAATTCAGCAAAGTTGCAGGATACAAGATTAATACACAAAAATCTGTGGCTTTCCTATACACTAACAATGAATTAACAGAAAGAGAAATCAGGAAAACAATTCCATTCACAATTGCATCAAAAAGAATAAAATACCTAGGAATAAACGTAACCAAGGAAGTAAAAGAACTATACCCTGAATACTACAAGACACTCTTAAGAGAAATTAAAGAGGACACTAACAAAAGGAAACTCATCCCATGCTCCTGGCTAGGAAGAATTAATATTGTAAAAATGGCCATCCTGCCTCAAACAATCTGCCGATTCAATGCAATGCCTATCAAAATACCAACAACATTCTTCAACGAACTGGAACAAATAGTTTTAAAATTCATATGGAACCACAAAAGACTCCAAATGGCCAAAGCAATCCTGAGAAGGAAGAATAAAGCAGGGGGTATCTTGCTTTCCATCTTCAAGCTGTACTACTAAGCCACAGTAATCAAGACAATTTGGTACTGACACAAGAACAGAGCCACAGACCAGTGGAACAGAAGAAAGAGACTCCAGACATTAACCCAAACATATATGTTCAATTAATATATGATAAAGGAGTCATGGACATACAATGGGGAAATGACAGCCTCTTCAACAGCTGGTTTTGGAAAAACTGGACAGCTACATATAAGAGAATGAAACTGGATCATTGTCTAACCCCAGACACAAAAGTAAATTTGAAATGGATCAAAGACCTGAATGTAAGTCATGAAACCATAAAACTCTTGGAGGAAAACATAGGCAAAAGGCTCCTGGTCATAAAAATGAGTGACTTCTTCATGAACATATCTCCCTGGGCAAGGGAAACAAAAGCAAAAATGAACATGTGGTGCTATATCAACCTGAAAAGCTTCTGTACCACAAAGGACACCAACAAGAGAACAAAAAGGCATCCTACTGTATGGGAGAATATATTCATAAGTAACAGATCCAGTAAAGGGTTAACATTCAAAATATATAAAGAGCTCATGTACCTCAACAAACAAAAAGCAAATAATCCAATTAAAAAAATGAGCAGAGGAGTCGAACATGACAGTTCTCCAAAGACGAAATTCAGATGGCCAACAGACACATGAAAAGATGCTCCACATTGCTAGTCATCAGAGAAATGCAAATTGAAACCACAATGAGATATCACCTCATACCAGTAAGGATCATCACCATCCAAAAGACAAACAACAACAAATGTTGACGAGGTTGTGGAGAAACGGGAACCCTCCTACATGGCTGGTGGAATGTAATCTAGTTTAACCATTGTGGAAACCTGTACAGAGGTTCCTCAAAAAGCTGAAAATAGAAATACCATTTGACCCAGGAATTCTACTTCTAGAAATTTACCCTAAGAATTCAGCAGCCCAGTTTGAAAAAGATACACGCCTATGTTTATCACAGCACTATTTACAATAGCCAAGAAATGGAAGCAACCTAAATGTTCATGAGTAGATTAATGGATAAAGAAGATGTGGTACATAGACACAATGGAATACTTTCAGCCATAAGAAGAAAACAAATACTACCATTTGCAACAACATGGATGGACCTAGAGGTTATTATGCTCAGTGAAATAAGTCAGGCAGAGAAAGACAAATATCAAATGATTTCATTCATGTGGAGTATAAGAACAAAGAAAAAACTGAAGGAACAAAACAACAACAGAAACACAGAACCCAAGAATGGACTAACAGTTACCAAAGGGAAATTAACTGGGGATGATGGGAGGGAAGGGAATGATAAGGGGGGGTGAAGAAAGGGGGCATTACGAATAGCATGTATAATGTGGGGACAGGGCACAGGGAGGGCTGTGCAACACAGAGAAGAGAAGTAGTGATTCTACAGCATCTTGCTGCACTGATGGACAGTGACTGTAAAGAGGTTTCTGGTGGGGACTTAGTCATGGGTAGAGTCTAGTAAACATAATGTTCCTCATGTAATTGCAGATTATTTATACCAAAATAAAAAATTTAAATAATTTAAAATAATAAATAAATAAATAGATAAATAAATAAATAATGGAATACTTAGCAAAACAAAACAAAACAAAAACCTAAAAACAAACTTCTATGGGACTGATATGCTTAGGCAAATTAAGTCACACTTAACTCTTTATTGAGTCCATGCCCCTGCTCTGAGCCCCATCTCTGGATCTCACGTCACAGCTCTGACCCATCATTGCTGGGGCCATACTGCCACTGCTCTGCAACTTGCCCCTGGACCCAAGCAGATGCCCTTCACTGGACACACAGAGGATGGGATGCTGCTAGTCTACAGCAACCCTTTCAGGCCGCATTTCAGGCTTTGACACATCATCCCAGGCAGTGCTGCTACTGTGCTTTGCCCACTGGGTCCAAGGCCCCACTGTACCCTGTCATCCCAGAATCCATGCTGCTGCTGCATTCTACACCCACCTCACTCACTACCAGCATGTCCTCTGACAAGCCTCAGACCCAGACCTTGGTTTCATGGGAGATCAGCACATACCAGCACTTTAGACACCAGGATCACTGTAGTAAGTGTACCTGTGCCCAAAGACCCATACACATGTCCCAGGACCATCTCTTCTATTGCTCGTAGTCCCAGAACCCTGGATGGGAGGAAAAGTGGTGTCCCCTAAACTAGAGCTTCCTACCACAGGCACAAAAGGAGAAGAATACTCAGCAGCCTTCATTTCCAAGGGATCCCAGTATCCCTACTCATCACATCCACCCACAGGAAACATCCACATTCTTGGCCACAGGAGACCCCTGCAATCTGCACCAGTGTTGGACTCAGCTGATACATTTCACAGAGACTATGCCACTGTTCCCTCCCAGGAACCAATTATATTGCACCACACACAGCCAGCAACAGCAGAGCCACCTTCAGGTGAAAGTCTTTTCCCACTGAAGCCAATCTGAACAGGCTGGGAAAGGTGAATATACCTTCAAATGAACAGATATCAATGCAACGCCATTAGAAACATGAAAAGCCAGAAACATGACATCACAAGGGAAAACAGTAACTTTTCAAAAACTTATCCCAAAGAAATGGAGACTTATGTCACCAGAAAAATAATTCAAAATAATTATTTTTAGGAAGCTCAGTGAGATTTAAGAGAACAAAGAGACAACTCAGTGAAATCTGGAAAACAAGGCATGAACAGAACTGGAAGTTCAAAAAAGAGATAGAAAACAATGAAAGAAACAAACAGAAATTCTAGAATGAAAATGAAATACAAAGCCTCAATCGGCAGAAGAAATAATCGGCAAAATTAAAGGCAGATCTCTTGACATTATTCCATCATTGGGAAAAAGAGAAATTAGAATGAAATAAATGAAGAAAGACTGCATGACTTAAGATAAACCATCAATTGAAAAATATTTGCATTGTGATAATATCAGAAGGAGAAGAGAGAGAAAGGGCAGAAATCGTATTTAAAGAAAGAGTTCCTGAAGGCTTTCCAGTTATGCAGAGTGACATGGCCAGCCAGGTACATGCAGCTCAAAGATACCCAAATATTTAATCCAAACATATTTTTACAAGAAACTTGATAATCAAATTCTCAAAAATCAGAGAAAATTCTAAAAGGAGCAAAAAAAAAATGACTCAGCACATAAAAAGGAATCCCAATAATTCCATAAGCAGATTTGTCAGCAGAAACCTTGGAGGCCTCAAGAAAGTGCCATCATATATTCAAAAGTACTGTCAGCCAGGAATATTTTACCCAGGAAACTGTGCTTCAGAAATGAAGGAGAGATGAAGATTTTCCCAGAAAAACAAAATCTGTAAGAATATATCACTATTAGACCTGTCTTTCAAGAAATGCTAAAGGGAGCTCTTCAAGCTGGAAAAAACCAATACTAATTACCAATATAAAAATGTATGAAAGTATAAAATTCACTGAAAAGGTAAATATTTAGTCAAGTTAAAAATTTACTAATGATACAATAGCAGTGTGTAAATCACTGTGACACTAGCATGAAGGTTGCAAGATGAAGGTGTTAAAAAAACTATCTAAAAAATGTTATGAATGGATACACAATTTAAAAAGCTACAAATTGGTATGTACTAACATATGTGGAGGGACAAAAGTAAATGGGTAGAACTTTTTATGCATTTGAAGTTAAGTTGTTATTAGCTTAAAATAAACTGTTTAATTATAGCATGTATTATAACAGCCTAAATAGTAATGACAAAGCAGAAACTTATAATAGATAAACAAATAATAAAGAGAAAAAGAATAAAAATATACTGCTAAAAACATCACCAATTCACAATGCAGGAACAGAAGAAACTGCAAAACAACCAGAAGACAATCAGTGACATGGCAGTAATAAATCCTTACTTAGCAACAGTTATTCTAAATACAGCTGTTTGAAACTTCCCATTTAACAGAGAGTGTCCATATGGAAGAACACAAAAGCCAACTACATTTTATCAGATAGAGCTTTACTTAAGATGTGAAGACTCATAGGCTGAAAGTAAAAAGATAGAAAAAGACACTACATGAAAATGGAAACAAAAAGAGGGCAGAGATAGCTCTATTTACTTCAGACAAAATAGACTTTAGTCAAAAAATGTAAAAAGACATAAATGTCATTATATAATAAAAATGTAGTCAATTCATTAAGAGGATAAACAAATATGTATGCATCCAATATTGGAACATCTAATTATATTAAACACTTATTAACATATCTCAATGCAAAAATACACTGCATGAAATAACAGAAGAGGCCTTCAATACCCCACTTTCAACAATGCATAGATTATTCAGACAGGAAAATCAAAAAGGAAATAATGGACTAGAGCTACACTTTGGACCAAATGGACCTAACAGACATACAAAATATTCCATCCAACAGTAGCAGAATGCACATTCTTTGCACAGAATGCACATTCTGTGGGATAGATTATATGTTAAATCATAAAACAAGTCTTAACAAGTTTAAGAATATTGAAATCAAATCATGCATTTCTAGCCTCAATCGTATGGAACTAGAAATCAATTAGAAAAAGAAAATTGAAAACCTGACATACATGTATAAATTAAATAACACCCTGAAAAACAACTAGTGAAAGAACAAATGAAAAGAGATATCAAAAAATATCATGAGTCAAATGAAACTGGAATACAATATACCAAAATTTATGGAATGCAGCAAAATCAATTTAAGAGGGAAGTTTGTAAAAATAAATGCCTACATTAAGAAAAAAGAAAGATTTCAAATAACAACCTAACTTTACTCTTCAATGAACTAAGAAAGAAACAACAAACAAAGCCAGATGTTAGGAGGAGGAAAGAAACAATAAAGATTAGAGCAGGAATGAAATAAAATGTGAAGAGAAAGACAATAGAGAAGATTAATTAAACTAAGTTGACTTTTGTAAAGATATACAAAACTGAAAAACCTCTAGCTGGGCCAAGTACAAAAGACAGAGAATACATTAAAAGGATCATATATCAAGATCAAGGAGAATCCCTGGGATACAAGCATGGCTCAGTATTCACAAATCAGTAAATGTGATACACACCATTAACAGAATGAAAGATCAAAAGAACAACATATGATCATCTTAATAGATTCAGAAAGAAGCACTTTACAAACTTCAACGTCCTTTCATAGTAAAACTCTGAGTAAATTAGGTATAGAAAGAATTAACCTTTTCAAGAAAATAATATATACAGTGCAATATTATACTATCATAAGAAAGAAGAACTTCATGCCATTTATGACAATATGGTTGGACACTGATGGCATTATGCTCAGAAAATAAGTCTGGAAAAAAGGGACAAACATTGTATGATCTCAGTTATTGTGGAATTTAAAAAACTCATAAAAACAGAGTAGATTGGTGATTGCCAGAGCTGAGACGAAGTGGAAGAAATGGATGAAGGTAGTGATAGGGCACAAATATCCAGTTTCAAGATGAGTAAGTTCTAGTGATCTGATGTACACCATGGTGACTATAGTTTAAAATAGTGAATTTCATACTAAAAAGTTGATAATTGAATAAATATTAAAATTCATTACAAAAAATGTTAACAAGGTGACATGATGGTTGTGTTAACTAATCATATTGTATAGCAATTCACAATATGTAAGTGAAAATAATCATCACATTGTTCACCTTAAAATGCTCAATGTATCAATTATATATCAATCATGCCAGAAAAAATGTTTAAATAATACACTTTGCTAAGTAAAGTAGCCAGTCACAAA
Source organism: Manis javanica (assembly GCF_040802235.1). NCBI lineage: Eukaryota > Metazoa > Chordata > Mammalia > Pholidota > Manidae > Manis > Manis javanica. The sequence continues at coordinate 118,470,561 of NC_133160.1, read as the reverse complement.
AAAGCATGTAGTGTATAACTTCATTTATATGGTATGTTCACTTTAGGCAACACTCTAAGACAGAAAGTAGATTAAAGGTTGGCCAGGGCTGGAGATATAGAAAAGGAATTTTCAACCACAGGGAAAAAGTTTCTTCCGGGAGTTATGAAAGTGTTCTAAAATTGATTGCCATGGTGGTTGCGTAATTCTGTGAAGCTACTGTGAACTACTGTATTGTACACTTTAAATTTTGCAATTGTACATTTTATGAATTACATGTCATCAAAGTTTTTATAAACAAAACAAAGCAAATATCTCTTGAACCATCATTTCCTAGAAATTCTGATGCAGCTGTATCCTTACTTACCTCTAGTTCTCAATTCAAGGAGAATACAGACACAGTCACATTTCACTTGCCACCATTCTTGAAACACTTCTAAAATATATTACGTAAGATAGATCACCTGCATAATCAAGGTCATTGGCTCTTAGCTAGATGATGGTATTATAATAAGGAAAAACATGAATCACATTCATGTACAAGCAAGATCATCTACCTTTTCTTGCTTTTTCCACTTGCCCTCCAAATGCTCTGTTCATATAATGTTTTTACTTGGAGGTTATATATTAACTTCCTAATTGATTTCTCCCTGATATAAGCAGCAATAGTCGTACAAGGGGACAGAAATACGAAGAGAGACGTTGTTCTCCACCAGGATGTCTATGAAATGGATTTCAGTTCCTCTGCTGCTACAGATGGCTTGTTACTTCAGCTCTGGGAGCTGCGGAAAGGTGCTGGTGTGGCCCACAGAATACAGCCACTGGATCAACGTAAAGGCAATGCTGGATGAACTTGTCCATAGAGGCCATGAAGTGGTTGTTCTGGCATCTTCAGCCTCCATTCTTGTTGATCCCACCAAATCACCTGTAATTAAATTTGAGATTTTCCCTACATCTTTAACCAAGGTTGAATTTGAGGATTTATTTGGACAAATGGTCAGTAGGTGGACATATGACCTTCCAAAAGATACATTTTGGACATATTTTTCACTAATGCAAGAAATGTGGTTAAAATATAGTGACTGCATTGAAAAGCTCTGTAGAGATGTAGTTTTAAACAGAAAATTTATGACAAGGCTGCAGGAATCAAGGTTTGATGTCGTTCTTGCAGATGCCGTTGGACCCTGCGGTGAACTGCTGTCTCAGCTCCTCAACATACCTTTAGTGTACACGCTCCGCTTCTCTCCTGGCTATAAACTTGAAAAGCACGGTGGAGGACTTCCTTTCCCTCAATCCTATATACCTGTTATTTTGTCAGAATTAAGTGATAAAATGACATTCAAAGAGAGGGTGAAAAATATGGTATATGTGCTTTATTTTGACATTTGGTTCCAAATATTTAATGAGAAGAGGTGGAATCAGTTTTACAGCGAAATGCTCGGTAAGTCATTTTTTTAGTAGGTAATACGAAGTTCCAACTTTTCTAGGGACTTGGAAGGTAAGTTTATATAAATACAAATTCAGAAGAATTTGTCTTTTTTAATTAAAATGATATTTCAATATCACAAATATTATGGGAAGGCTTATATCATAGGTTCAGTATGAACCTTGGGGTCCATTATTAGCACAGGATATTCCAGGAAGTCAAAACCCACAAATCAAAGCCCTGAGAATTTCTTGAAGCAATTACATATCCATTCTTTGTTTGCATTATCCTTTATTTTTTCTTTTTTAAATTTATCTAGGTATTTGATCCTCCTTTTATTAAAAATGGGGTCAAAATCATTAGCAATTGTATACTTTATTTTTTAGAATAGTTTTGAGTTCACAGCAGTACTAAGTACATATTTCCCATATACCTCCTGCCCCAGCACATGCATAGACTCCCCCATTATCAACATCTCCCACCAGAGGGGACTATTGTTACAACTGATTGATCTTCACTGACACATTAGCATGCAAAGTGCATAGTTTACAATAGAGCTCATTCTTGGTGGTGTTGTACATTCTATGGGTTTCCTCAAATTTATAAAGACATGTATCCACTACTATTATATCATACAGAATAGTTTCATTTTCCTAAAAATCCTCTGTGCTGTGCCTATCTGATATATACATTTCACTATATGTTTTTCCATCTTTAAGAAAAGGCACTAGAAATTTCACTAACAATCTTAATCAAAGTACACATGTAGATTGAGGAGTTATATTTTGCTAGTACCACTATTGTAGAGCATTGAAAATATTCTTTCACGTGTTCTTCCTCAGTTTCTTTATTTAAAGATTAAACTGTTTTGCTATATTAGCAGGATTCTTTCACAATGGAGAGATTTAATAACTCTACCCCAGACTCAGATGTATAATTTGAGGTTTATAATTATTATACATTCATTCATAAATGCCTACAAATCATCTGTTTTAAAGGCCTAAAATCTTGTCAAAAGGTGGACATAGACATTATTAGTCTATGTTTAGAAAACTGTTTCTCCATTAAATAAAAAATGAACAAAATTAAGGGTGAGGCCAAAATTAAGGTCATGTCTAATTCCATACTTTTTTCCACATTTTATTTGCAAATATTTTTACTTAATAAAAAAAATTAAGCTCTAACATGAACCAGTACAGTCATAGGTACAAAGAAGTGAGCCAGAGTTTTCTTGGAAACAACTTCACAGTTTTCTTGGAAAACCTAGAATCAGGGAAAAAGCTTGCTAAACTGTAGAAACTAGACTGAGTACTCCAGGGAAAAGTGTTTCCATGGGTGTGATAGGGTTAATTGACTGAGGAGAAGAAATTGTTTAAATTTGCATGTGTTAGTTTTGTAACTTATAAACGAATGCCTGTTTAATTCCATAATGGCATAAAATTAATTACCGCTTATGACGTGAACGTACTGATGTGCTGCTATTTGTGATGAAAGTGTCTTACACTTTGTCTTTGTGTGTGTGTGTATATACATATATATAAGACATGAAAATCTTAATGTGTATTTCTGTAATATATATGTGTGTTATCAAGGCACTTTTTTTGTGTTTGTCTTATTTTATTTATATATTTTTATATTAAGTATATAAAATACAATGCACAGGTCTTAGTATACAGCTTAATGAATTTTGACATTAAGTATACTCTCATGTAACCATTGCTGAGACCAAGATATCAGCATTGTCACTAATTTTCCCCCTTCGTGTATTTCACCAATTCCCCTACACACACACTCGCCCCTATGGCAACCACCAGTTTTTTCTCTGTGCCCGTGGGTCTATTTCTGTTTTGCTCATTACTGCATTTCTTTTGTTTTTTATATAACACATCTAAGTGAAATCATGGGATATTTATCTTTGACTTATTTCACTTAGCATAATATGCACTAGGTCCATCCACGTTGTTTCAAATGCCGCACCTTTATTTATTTTTTGTAGCTAAGTAATATTGTACTGTGTATGTGTGCCACATCTTTTTATCCATTCATCAATTGATGGACATACAGGCAGCATCCATCTTTTGGAACAAACGTAGGAATTCATATATTTTTTAGGACTAGGGATTTTGTTTTCTTCAGATAAATTTCCAGAAGTAGAATTGCTTATATTTCTGTTTTTAGTTTTTTGAGAAACTTCCATAGCACCTTCTATAGTGGTTGCGACACTTTGTAAACCCACCTGGAGTGAATGAGGTTCCCTTTAATCCACATCATTGAAAACATTCCTTATTTCTTGCCTTGTTGATATTAACCATTCTGGAATGAGGTGATATATCATTTTGGTTTAGATTTGCTTTTCCCTGGTGATTAGTGGTGAGCATTTTTTCAAGTGTCTGTCACCATTTGTGTTTCTTCTTTGAGAAGATGTCTATTCAGGTCCTCTGCCCATTTTTTAGTGAGATTCTTTGTTTGTTTGGTGTTGACTTGTATTAGTTCTGTATATATTTTGGATATTAACCACTTATTGAATATATCATGTGAAAATATATCCTCCCATACAGTAGGTTGCCTTTTCATTTTGTTAATGGTTCCTTTATTGTACAGGAACTTTTTAGTTTGATGTAGTCCCACCTGTTTATTTTTGCTGTTGTTTTCCTTGCCTGGGAGATGTAGACAGAAAAACATTACTAGCACTGATGTTCAAGGATTTACTATATATGTTTTCTTCTAGAACATTTATGGATTCATGTCTTTGATATGGATTTATGGATATATGTCTTTGATCTATTTAGAGTTTATATTTGTGAATGATGTAAGACTGCAATCCAGTTTCAGCTTTTCAATGTAGTCGCCCAGTTTTCCCAATACCATTTATTGAAAAGACAGTCTTTTCCCCATTGTAATATTCTTCCTTCCTTTGTCATATATTAATTGACCATACAGGTGTGGATTTATTTCTGACTCCCATTCTTTTCCACTTTCCCATTCATCTATGTACCTGTTCTTGTGACAGTACAATATTGTTTTGATTATGTGGCTTTGAAGTATTATTTGAAAGCAGGGCATATGATATCTACAATTCTTTATCAATCTTTGCCTACTGGGGGTCTTTTGTAGTTCCATACAAATTTTAGGATTATCTGCTCTAGTTCTGTGACAAATGCCATTGGTCTTTTGATAGGAATTGCACAGAATCTATAGATTGCTTAGGGAAGTATGGCTATTTTAACCATAGTAATTCTTCCTATACATGAGAATGGAATAACTTTCCATTTATTTGTGCCTTCAATTTATATCATCAGTGTCATAGTTTTTAGGGTATACATTTTCAACTCCTGGATTAAATTTATTTTAAATACTGTATTTTGTTATTTTTATGTAATTGAAAATGGGACTGATTTCTCAATTTCTCTTTCAATTAGTTCATTATTTGTACATAGAAACACAAAAGATTTCTGTGTATTGATTTTGTATCCTGAGGCTTTACTGAATACATTTATTAAATCTAGTAGTTTTTTGGTGGAGTCTTTAGGGTTTTCTATAGATAATGTCATGTTCTCTTCAAATAATGACAATTGTACTTTTTCCTGATCAGTATGTATGCCTTTATTTCTTTTCTTATCTAAGTACTACGGATAGAACCTTCAGGGCTATGTGGAATAAAAGTGGTGGGCATGGGCATCCTTACCTTGTTACTGATCTTAGAGGAAGAGCTTTCAGCTATTTGCCATTAAGTATGATGTTAGCTAAAACCACAGATACCTTTAAACATTTTTGGATTCATTATCCCAAACTTCTTTCTTAAAGTTCTCTAGTGCATTCACATTACATTGTTCTCATCTCCTTTACCTTCTGTTTGTTTGTTTATTTTCAGGAAGACCAACTACACTTTATGAGTTAATGGGGAAAGCTGATATGTGGCTCATTCGAACCTATTGGGACTTGGAATATCCTCACCCACTCTTACCCAATTTTCAGTATGTTGGAGGCCTCCACTGCAAACCTGCAAAACCTCTGCCTAAGGTACCTGATTCCTTTTTTGTTTTGTGGTATTTGCTTTGAGGCATTCAGTATTCTGGTTAAAAAGAAAGACCACTCCTCAACAATATGAATATGTGTCCCAACAATATTTGCAACCAAACCTAACATTTCTTTGCTGTCATTCCAGCATTTAGACAATTCCTCATTTGAGATCCCAGGGTCTGACATCTTGCAGTATTAAAGGAATGACTTAGCCTATTAAATCAGGTAATTTCTACTATATATCATATGTGGACAAAATCTCTGTAAAGCTCTCCTGGGGAACATGGTTTTCAACATCATAGCTGACTTACACAATGAGCACAGAGAAAATGTACACTGCATATATGACAAGGATAATGAATTCTGAATATTTAATAAACATCAAATAATTTTGACCATATCTGAAAACTGCTATAGTATAAAATTGCAAAGGATTCTGTTAGCATATAGGATGATGTTCCTCATGGAGGAATGTAATAATCTCATGTTTTAAATTGACATTGTATCTTTAAGACATAATTTAACAGCAAGCCTCCTTTATTAAATTATTTCATGGTCTCTAAATCATGTTTATTTCACAGCAAGAGAAAACTAAGATCTTATTCAAGGGTTAATCCAGTTTGATTTTGATGACAGAATTTTTATCTATATGTAGTAATTGTCACCAAATCTAAAGTCTGAGGTAAATTAGTAAATGTTCTACTCAATCTAATCAATCAATCTATTGTTTTTCTCCAGCTTTATTAAAGTATTATTGACATATAAAATTGTAAGAGATAGAAGGTGTACATCATGGGGATTTGATTCACCTACACACTGTGTAGGGATTCTTCTCATGTAGCTGTAGCTAATTAGCACATCTATCATCTCACATACTTACCTTTTTTAAATGTGTGAGAACATAGAAGTCTTACCCCAAGCAAATTTCAATTATGTAATACACTGTTATGAACTATACTCACCAGATTACACATTATAACCTCAGACCTATTCACATTGTAGATGAAAATTTGTGATCTTCGATCAGCCTATTACTTTCTTTACCCTCCAGTACAAAGCAACCACTTTTTTTCTCTCTTTTTCTGGGTCTGATTTTTTTGTAAAGATTACACATATAAGTAATAGTAAGCAATTTTTGTCTTTGTCTGGCAACTTAGCTTAACATAATGCCTTAAAGGTCCATCTGTGTTGTCACCAAGGCCATGATTTCTTTCTTTCTCATGGCTGAATAATATTCCTTTGAGTGTGTGTGTGTGTGTCTGTGTGTGGAACATAACATTTCCTTGATCCAGTAATATACTTACAGACATTTAGTTTGATATTAACCATATCTTGTCTGTTTTGATAATGTTTCAATAAACATAGGAATACATATATCTCTTCTATATCCTGTTTTCATTTCCTTTGGATACCCGGAACTGGAATGACTGGATAACATGTTAGTTTTTATTTTAATTTTTTAGGATAGTCCATACTGTTTTCCATACTTCCTGCACCATTTTACATTCACACCAATAGTGTCCTAGAGTTTCCTTTTCTCCATATCCTCACCAAATTTGTTATCTCTTTTCTTTTTGATAATAGACATTCTAACAAGTTTGAAATAATATCTCTGTGGTTTTGATTTTCATTTCCCTTATGATTAGGTATGTTAAGCCCCTTTTCATGTACCTGTTATCCATTACATGTCTTCTTTGGAAAATGTTTATTCAGTTCCTCTGCCTATTTTTCAATTGTATTATTTGGTGTTATTTTTATGGGTTCTTTATATATTTTGACTATTAACCCTCTATCAGATATATGATTTCCAAATATTGTCTCCCTTCTATAGGTTGTCTTTTAATCATTTCAAAATTTCCTTTCCTGCACAGAAGGTTTTAGCTTGAGATATTCCCACCTGTTCATTTAGCTTTCATTGCCAGAAAGGCTTTTTTCCTTTCTGATAACTCAAGTGTTAGTGTATAAATATTCAGTGGAATTTTGTGTATTGATTTTGTATCCTGGAACTTTACTGAATATATTTTCATTAATTCTAACAGATTTTGGTGAAGTCCTTAGAGTTTTATGTATATAATATCATGTAATTTGTAAATAGAGACCATTTTACTTGTTCTTCTCCAATTTGGATGATGCCTTTTATTTCTTTTTCTTACCTAACTGCTCTGGTTTGGGCTCTCAGGTCTATGTTGAATAAAACTGGCAATAGTGGGCATCCTTGTCTTGTTCCTGATCTTAGAAGAACAACTTTCAGCTTCTTTTATGGTGTTGCATATGGGCTTTTCATATATGGACTTTATTATGATGAGGTAGGTTTCCTCTAAACCCAGGTTGTTTAGTTTTCATCTTGAGTGGATGTTAGATTTTGTCCAATGCTTTTCTGCCTCTATTGGGATGATGTGATTTTTTATCCTTCATTCTGTTACCATGGTGTACCACATTTATTGATATATGGATCCTGAACCATTCTTGCATGCCTGGAATAAATAAATCCCACTTGAGGTAAATAATTGTTTTACCTTCTCTTTTATTTTTTGAAAAAGCTTCATGAAAAGGATTGGTACTACTTGTTACTTAAATATTTGTTGAATTCATCGTGAAGCTATCTGGCTGTGGAATTATTTTCTGTAGCAAGATTTTTTGTTACTGACTCACTCACCTTCCTATTAACACTCTTCAGATTTTCTATTTCTTTATGATTCAATCTTTGTCCATTGTGTATTTCTAAGAATTTATCCACTTTACTAGATTGTCAAATTTGTTGTTATATAATTGTTTTTAGTAGTCTCTCATGTCCCTTCTTTGTATTTTTGTCGTATCAGTTGTGATATTTTATCTCTAATTTAAAAAATAATTTGTTTGAGTTCTGTATCTTTGTTTCCTAGTATGTCTAGCTGAAGGTTTGTCTATTTTGTTTATCTTTTCAAAATAAGTGCACTTAGTTCCAGGGATATTTTCTATTGTGTTTTTGTCTCTACTTCATGTGTGATACTTGTTATTTCCTTCCTTCTAACTTTGGGCTTAGTTTGTAGTTCTCTTTCTAGTACCTTGAATGTAAAGTTAGGTTATTTATTTGAGATCATTATTTTTCTTATTGTATCATTGTAAACATTCTTCTTAGAATTGTTTTTTCTGTGGCCCATAAAGTTTGTTATGTTGTATTTGCATTTTTATCTGACTCAAGATATTTTTTTCTCTTTGATTTATTCTTTGACCAATTGGTTGTTCAGTAGTATATTGTTCTGTCTTCACATATTTGCAATTTTCCACTTTTTTATTGCAATTTATTTCTAATTTCAGCTTGAGGAACTACATTTAACATTTCTTGTGAGACTGTGCGGGTGAACTTCAGCTTCAGCTTATCTGGAGTCCTCTTTCTTTCACTTTCAATTATGTAAGACAACTTTTCTGGGCAGAGCATTGTTCACTGGCACTTTTTTTCTTCTAGTACTTCGAATCTATCTTGCCAGTCTCATTTAGGATGAAAAGTTTCTGCTGAAAAATCTTCTGATAGTTTTATGGTGGTTCCCTTGTATATATACCAAGTTGTTTGTCTCTTCTTATTTTCAATATTTTCTCCTTGTCTTTAACTTTTGACAGAAATTTCCTGATTGACACCTCAACCATTACCATAGCTCCAATTTATCACGGGTGTGAGCTCCAACTAAAACATGCATGGCAGGTGCTATCGTGGTAGAGAGGGTGTTTATGACTGGCAGTATCTCTGGTATTAACATTGTGATCACAAAAATATATAGATTGAAAAGGTGCAGTATGAAGCATTGTGCAGTGAATAACACATTATAATGGGCCATCAATTTTACAATATATTTTCACCATAAAAGAAGTCATATTTAACAAAGGAAATACTGTCACTCAAATATGTAACTACATACACACACCTAAACGCACACACACACACACACACATACACATGTAATTGTATTATAAATAGGACATTTAGGCTATTTCATGAAAATTGGAAAACTATACCAGACCCCTTAATATCAGTAATTCTTAACCTCAAGCTATTATATGATTTAGAGAGAGTGTTTGGGAAATTCTCATGAAGTGCATGTTTGCATTATATAACTGAAAGAAAATTATAGTAAATCATCCCAATCGTAATGCTTAGTGCTCATAGGGAAATAAAATACTAATGGCCAAACTAAAATAATTAACCAGAAAACCTGCCTGGAATAAACAAGATTCTGCTTCATGGCCTCCTCCCAACAATCCATATTAGTAATTAGTAGTATTATAAATGAATAGTCTTGGTATAATACTGTCTAATAATATTACCTTCCCAATACTGTGTGCTGTCCTTATTTCATTCTTACTTATACATGCACATACAACCATGCAAAAATATATATAATAATGCAAACCAACCTCATATTACATGCATCTTTTTAAAGGAATTGAAGGGTTAGGTCCATTTAAAAAAAGTACAGTAGTGAAAACATAAGTGAGCTTCCTCAAAAAAATTAAAACTAGGATTACCATTTAGTCCAGGAATTCCATATCTTGGCATACACCTGAAATAATTAAAATCAGGATATCAATAAGATATTTGCACACCCATTTTATAGCAGCACTATTCACAGGAGCCAAAAAGTAGAAGCAACCCAGGTGTCCATTGACAGATGGTTCAATAAGCAAAATGTGGTATTTATACACAATGGGATTTTGCTCAGCCATAGAGTAGAAGGAAATTCCATGGTTCCACATGGAAGAGCTTGAGAACATCATGCTAAGGGAAATGCGCCACTCACAAAAAGACAAATCTGCATGTTTCCACTTATAGGAGGTATCCACACTGCTCAAATTCATAAATACAGAGACTGGAATGATGGTTGCCAGGGATGGTGAAGGGGAAAAGGGAGATTTTTATATAATAATATAGAGTCCTAGTTTTGCAAGATGAAAAAGGTTTGCACATTGGTTCCCCAACAATGTCAATGCACACGTTACTGAAACATATACTTAGGAATAGTTAGCACGGTAAGTGTTAGGTCATGCGTATTCTACCAGAATTTTAAAAAGCAGGCACTACTCCAATAATTTCTGATTACACTGGGTTTCTCTCTTTAGTTGTTTCTAGCAGTCCTTTCAATAGTGTTCACTATGCTGTTGCTCTTTTGTGATGGAACCAATGCTTTTTCTGCAGGAAATGGAACAGTTTGTCCAGAGCTCAGGGGAAAATGGTATTGTGCTGTTTACTCTGGGGTCAATGGTCAGCAACATGTCAGAAGAGTGAGCCAATGTGATTGCGTCAGCCCTTGCCCAGATTCCGCAAAAGGTTAGATAATGGGCCTTAATAGTGTGCAACTACCTAATGAGTCTGTTCAACTCTGTTAAGGGCCTGCTTACAGAAATATCCTGCATGCCACCTCAACCTTCTGATAGCTCCAGTTAATGTCAGGTATGAGGTCAAACTCCTATATTCGTGACAGATGCTAAAGTAATCCTGTGGGTGTTTTTGACAATAACATTGGTATTAACATTATGATCACCAAATATATATATTTCAGAGTTGTGGTGTGAAGTTTTGCTACTATAATGGTTTTGGAGGCCGGTACGGATACCATCAAATTCTATCCTATCACTTGTCTCGTTCCCCTGCAGGATTCCTGAGGGTTGTGTACACACTACAGATGTACCCATAAAGGTGTTAAATCTTAGCAGTGACATTAAACACAAAATGATGAAGTCTGAAAGGCGTCATGCAGTTTAGGTTTGCCAGGTCATCCAGGCCTCTCTTATTTCCCCTAAATTTTGGAATAGGCCTGTTCAGTGTGCTTTTCAGGGTCCTATTCAGAAAAGGATTCCCAGGCCTCACCAAGCTGCATTAGGTAACCATCCAGCCACTCTGATTTAGGAGAGGAAAACTGACATGTCCTGATGGACTCGGCCATATACAGAGGGAAGGGAGAAGGTAAACGAGAAGGAGGGAAGTAGATCCACCCTCAAGGTGACCCCATGCTTAATGACGTGTGGCCCTGGAAGGGACTCTGCTTTTAACCTATCAGAATAACAACTCCTCCATTCGAAGAAGAACAGAATATATGAAGGAGCCAACCAGAAGCAAGCTTAACATAGGAAAGTTTCAGATGTCCCCTCTCCGTGAAACACAGTAATATATTGTTTTCTTATGTACAGACTATACCTGCTCTACTGGGGTATTTGTGACCTATTTTTTATTTTCCTAACTGAAACGGCTTTTCCTTATCACCTCTGCGAATTTTCTGCTGAGAATCTAAAGTTACTTGAACATTCATATAGCAAATATGTATTATGACTGTAAATTGTAATTCATTTTGTGAGGATCACTGGGGAACTCCACAAACAGTATCTATTTTGGTGCAGGGCATGGAAATCGCTTGGCTGTAGGTCCCAGATTACTCAGCATTGTCAGTGCTTTGTGGTACACGACTGAGGTGTGAGCACTCGGTTGAATGAACTTTGCCATCACCACAACTTTGGATTTTTTGCAACTGTTGTATTGTTCTATATGAAGTACTGACAGGCTCTACTCTCTACATTTGAATAATTTTCACACCTAGAAATATTAATGATACTCTGGATTCATGTAAATAACCACTTCTTTAAATTTTTCTTGCAAATAGTGCCTAACAATTAACAATCAAGAAGTTAGATGCACTTAATATGGAGAAATTATCTATGTTTACAAATTATTAATAAACAGAATTGTTTATTTCTCAGAAGTAGATTCCATAAATTAGTCTTTTTATAAATGAAGTAATGTAAAACTAATAAACTAACTTATGAAATAAATGGATATAATGATCTTTTTTCTGTGTGTTACACTAAAAAATATTGTTACATTGAAAGATAAGAACAATTATAATAAAAAATAAACACATGTATAGATCATAGAGACTTACTCCTTTTTTGCACTATAATTATATTGACTACCTAAAAATGTCTTAAATACTTTGATTTCTCATTGATAATCTCAGTTACCTAACCTCTATGTGTGTAACATCATGATTGCATTCATAACCTGATTGAATATAAAATAAGAATGCAAATTGTGGGTATTCCTATTATACCAGTATTTTATAGTTCTCATTTTTAACATCACTTGTCCTTATCACTTATGTATCTATGAAAGGTATTTAATTTGGTTATCTCTTAATTTGCTTAGAATTTTCACATGCTATACCTTCTATGTTTGCCTCATAGAATGTGGTTATTTTCTTTACTTGAACAGGTTCTGTGGAGATTTGATGGCAAAACACCAGATACCTTAGGGCAGAATACTCGGCTGTATAAGTGGATCCCCCAGAATGACCTACTTGGTAAGAATTGAAAACAAACTCTGAAATGAGAGTAACTCTACCCAGTGATAATAGTTCACCAGGGAACAATTTTACTGAGCATTAATTACTGAAAAACTCAAAAACAAAACTTAACTTCCATATATTTGTTTTCCAGTCCTAGTAGGAAAAGGATAAGCTATAAAAGTTGTGATTTATTATACAGTCTCCTTATAGCCAGAAACACAGTACCTTTATTTCAGGTGTAATTATTTCTCTCAGAGAATTTATTTATTTACTTACTTACTTATTTATTTTTATTTTGATATCATTAATATACAAATACATGAGCAAGACTGTGGTTACAAGATTTCCCCCATTATCAAGTGTTCACCACATACCCCATTACAGTCACTATTCATTATTTTAGTAAGACGCTATAGAGTCACTACTTTCCTTGTCTGTGCTTTACTGCCTCCGCGTGCCCCACCACACATTATGTGTGCTAATCGTCATGCGCCTTACTCCCCTTCTTCCTCCCTTCCCACCCAACCCCCCAGTCCCTTTCTCCTTGGCAACTGTTATTCCATTCTTGGGTTCTGTGAATCTGCTGCTGTTTTGTTCTTTCAGTTTTTGCTTTGTTCTTATGCTCCACAGATGAGTGAAATCATTTGGTACTTGTCCTTCTCCTCCTGGCTTATTTCACTGAGTATAATACCCTCTAGCTCCATTCATGTTGTTCAAATGGTAGGATTTGTTTTCTTCTTATTGCTGAATAATATTCCATTGTGTACATATACCACATCTTCTTTATCTATTCATCTATTGATGGACACTTAGGTTGATTCCATTTCTTGGCTATTGTAAACAGTGCTCCGATAAACATAGGGGGGTGCATCTGTCTTTGAAAACTGGGAAACTGCATTCTTAGGGTAAATTCCTAGGAGTGGAATTCCTGGGTCAAATGGTATTTTGATTTTTAGTTTTTTGAGGAACCTCCATACTGCTTTCCGCAACGGTTGAACTAGTTTACATTGCCACCTGCAGTGTAGGAGGGTTCCCTTCCTCCACTTCCTCGCCAGCATTTGTTGATCCTATTCTTTTTGATGTTGGCCATCCTAACTGGTGTGAGGTATCATCTCATTGTGGTTTTAATTTGCATTTCCCTGATAATTAGTGATGTAGAACATCTTTTCATGTGCCCATTGGCCATCTGATTTACTTCATTGAAGAATTGTCTGTTTATATCCTCCACCCATTTTTTAATAGGGTTATTTGCTTTTTGGATGTTGAGGCATGTGAGTTCTTCATATATTTTGGATGTTAACCTCTTGTTGGATATGTCATTTACAAATATATTGTCCCATACTGTAGCATGCCTTTTTGTTCTGCTGATAGTGTCCTTTGCTGTACAGAAGCATTTTAGCATGATGTAGTCCCATTTGTTCATTTTTTATGTTATTTCCCTTACCTGAGGAGATGTGTTCAGGAAAAAGTTGCTCATGCTAATATTCAAGACATTTTTGCCTGTAGTTTCTTCTAAGAGTTTCATGGTTTCATGACTTACATTCAAGTCTTTAATCCATTTTGAGTTTACTTTTGTATATGGGATTAGACAGTAATCCAGTTGCATTCTCTTGCATATAGCTGTCCAGTTTTGCCAACATCAGCTTGTTGAAGAGGCTGCCATTTACCCCATTGTATATCCATGGTCCTGAATCATATATTATTGATCATATATGCTTGGGTTTATATCTGGGCTCTGTAGTCTCTTCTATTGGTCTGTGGGTCTGTTCTTATGCCAGTACCAAATTGTGTTGATCACTGTAGGTTTAGTAGCTTGAAAACTGGGAGCATAATCTCCCCCACGTTATTGTTCCTTCTCAGGATTGCTGTGGCTATTCGGGGTCTCTCGTGGTCCCATATGAATTTTAGAACTATTTGATCCAGTTGATTGAAGAATGCTGTTGGTATGATGATTGAATCTGTTGATTGCTTAGGCAGGTCAATAATACATTGACAATATTAATTCTTCCTATCCATGAGCACAGGACGTTTTTTCATTTATTGATATCTTCTTTAATTTGTCTAAAGAGTGTCTTGTAGTTTTCAGAGTATAGATCTCTCACTTCCTTGGTTAGGTTTATTCTTAGGTATTTTATTCTTTTTGATGCAACTGTGAATGGAAAAGTTTTCCTGATTTGTCTTTCTGATAGTTCATTATTAGTGTGTAGGAATGCAAGAGATTTCTGTGTATTAAATTAAAACACAACATTTCTGAATTCAGATATTAGATCTAGTAGTTTTGGATGGATTCTTTAGGATTTTTATGTAAAATATCATGTCATCTGCAAACAGGGACAGTTTAACTTCTTCCTTGCCAATCTGGACGCCTTTGATTTCTTTTTTTTTTTTTTTTGTCTGATTGCCATGCTAGGACCTCCAAAACTATGCTGAATAAAAGTGGGGAGAGTGGGCATTCTTGTCTTGTTCCTGATCTTAAGGGAAAAGCTTTCAGCTTCTCGCTTTAAAGTATAATGTTGGCTGTGGGCTTGTCATATATGGCCTTTATTATGTTGAGGTACTGTCCCTCTATACCCATTTTGTTGAGTGTTTTTATCATGAATGAATGTTGAATTTTGTCTAATGCTTTTTCAGCATCTAGGGAGATGATCATGTGGTTTGTGAAATTCTTTTTGTTGATGTGGTGGATGATGTCGATGAAGTTTTTAATGTTATATCATCCTTGCATCCCTGGAATAAATCCTACTTTATCATGTTGGATGATCTTTTTGATGAATTTTCAATTTGATTTGCTAATACTTTTTTCAGTATTTTTGCATATACATTCATCTGAGATTTTGGTCTATAATTTTCTTTTTTTGGTGGTGTCTTTGCTTGATTTTGGTTTTAGAGTGATGCTGGCCTTATAGAAAAAGTTTGAGAGTATAACCTATAACCTCCTCTTCTACTTTTTGGAAAACTTTAAGGAGGCTGTGTAGTAGTTCTTCACTTAATGTTTGATAAAATTCAGCAGTGAAACCATCTAGTACAGGGGTTTTTTTCTTATGTACGTTTTTGATTACTAATTTAATTCCCTTGCTGGTAATTGGTCTATTCAGATTCTCTGTTTCTTTCTGGGTCAGCCTTGGAAGATTGTATTTTTCTAGAAAGTTCTCCATTTCTACTAAGTTTTCCAGCTTGTTAGCATGTATTTTTTCATAGTATTCTCTCATAATTCTTTGTATTTCTGTGTTGTCTGTAGTGATTTTTCCTTTCTCACTTCTGATTCTGTTTATGTGTGTAGACTCTTTTTTTCTTAATAAGTCTGGCTGGGATCAGAGAATTTTTCAATAGTTACTTGGATCTTTGCCCTGACTCCTAGTTTTCCCACATTGTGTCATCCTTTCCCCTTCTATATGGGAATTTAGGGTCTTGAAAAATAAAAACGTCCTTTACTACTTGTGATTCTCCATTTTCTGTAGGAAAATATCTATAATCTTCACGATGAGGTAACACATTTCAGATTAAAGTGCATTTTTTCCTTCCTCTGATTCCAGAGCCATCACTCTCACTTTTCCAGCTGCTTTGACACCCTGTATGTTAAGACTCAGTGGCTTCACCATTTCTCTAAGAGAATATGTCCTAATGTGCCATCTTCTTTTTTCTCTGCACATTTCCTAAATCTGAAATGTTCTCTTTCAACTTGTCCACCACAATCTTGTATTCATTTTTTAAGTCGCAAGTACCACACCAATCTTCATTTATCTTCCAGCAGACTTTCATGCTTCTTGTTCTGAGATTTGAAAAACATTTTAGTGCACTTTCCTCTGTATAAAAATCTATGATCTAGAACACACTGCCTCTTTCAGTGTCTTCTATTGTCCAAGTCTCATTTTATTTCTAAGATTCATAATTAATGATTTGCTAAAATTCACTTAATCTTAGGTCATCCAAAGACCAAGGCCTTCGTAACTCATGGTGGAACCAATGGCATCTATGAGGCAATCTACCATGGAATCCCGATGGTGGGCATTCCTTTGTTTGGAGATCAACCTGATAACATCGCTCACTTGGAGGTCAAAGGAGCAGCTGTCAGACTGGATTTGGGGACACTATCTAGTACAGATTTGCTCCGTGCATTGAAGAGAGTCATTGATGACCCTTTGTGAGTATCACAACTTTTAAAAATACATAGTATCTATAGCTAGGTTATTTTGTCAAGAGTGAGCATGAGTTTCATCCCATGTTTAAGAGGCAAATTTTGAAACTTTTAACATGATTACACCCATCTTAAATCTGCTTTTATTTTCAACAAGACATTTATTTCAAAGTTGCATGTTAAGCCCGTGATTTAATGAGTAACCAATGAGTGCAAACATTTTCTACGTAAGGAAATGCAGAAGTTATACAGGTAATTGTAAAAAGAAACATTTTAAACAATATAGAATCCAGAATGAAAGAATGGAGAACTTGAAGATATATAAAACATTCCAATTCAATACCAAAACGTTATGAACTTATCTTTTTTGCTAATTAACCTTTATCATTATTTTAATGTATTTTATAATGATATGTAATTTACATACCATAAAATTCCATGTTTATGTGTAATATATATGTTATGTGTTACAAAGTTATGAAATCATCATCATAATCTAAATTTGGGACATTTTCATTAGTCCAAAAAGAAATCTCATGTGCCTTAGAAGTCACTCTCCATTCTTCCTGCCTTAGCCAACCATTATTATACTTTCTTATAGGCATAAATTACCATATTCTGAATATTTATACAAATGGAAACAAAAATATATGGTATTTTTCAACTACTTCTTTTCACTTACCATGCTTTTCCATTTCATCCATGTGGTAGTTCTATATTGCTGAATAATATTCCAGCGCATGAGTATGCTACATTTATTTATCCACTTTTCAGTTCATGAACATTTTGACTGTTTCCCCATGTGGCTATTATGAACATTGGTATATGCATTTTTGTGTGAACATATATTTTTCATTTCTTTTGGCTGTATATCTAGAAGTAGAATTGCTAGGTCATATTTGGTAACTCTTTGAGGAACTGCCAAATTGATGTCAAAATAAGTTGTGCCATTTCACATTCCCATCAGCTTTGTATGAGAGATCCATACTTTGTCAACACTTGTTATCAACTATTTTTTATTATTATTATTATAGCCATTGTAGTTGGTTGAGTGGTGTCTCCTTGTGGTCTTGATTTGCATCTCCCTTATAGCAAAGTCTATTGAACATTTTTTCATCTGCTTATTGTCCATTCATATATTCTCTTTAGAGAAAGGTCTATTCCAATACTTTGACAAGTTTTGAATTTGGTGGTCTTATTTTTGAATAAAATTAATTCATTATGTACTATGATACAAGTATTTAATTATATATATGATTTATTAATATTTTCACTCATTCTAGAGAGTTTGGTTTCTCAATTACTTGATTGTGTCCTTTGAAGCATGAAACTTTTTAAATATGATAAGATGGATAGTAAACTTCCATATTATGGGAAAAAATAAGGTGGTAGAATTTGTAGTGCCTAGCATGACAACCATCAATTCAGCATTTATTACTACTATTAGCACTTATTGTATTAGAAGTTAACACTTAAGAAATACTCAAAACATGTATATTATCAAAAAAATGGTAGAATAATTGAAGATAAAAATACTTTTAAATAGGCAAGAAAGAATAGAAAAGAAACATAAGGGAGGTGGACAAATTAAAAGGAAACAATCAACTGGTAAATGAAAATGTAAATATGTCAGTACTTACATAAAATATAAACAGGCTAAATCATTTAAAAAGAATTTCAATTGTCAGGTACAATTTAAAAAGCTATATATACAATTTAAAATAAATGCTTAAATGGAAGTATAAAATATAAGTACAAAGGTAGAAAAAGATCTATTGCAGCCATTTAATCATAGAAAGATGTTAAACCTATAATAATATCAGACATCACAGTGCAGAAGCACTACTAAAAGTAAAAATAAATGTTTCATAATAATAAATAGATAAATATTTCAAAGCAATATAATTTATCAATTGATAACACCTAATAAAACCCCAAATAAAGCAAAAGTTGACAAAAGAAAAAACTAATATATAAATGTATAATCATAACAGTTTCTAAACACCTTCCTTAAAAACAGAAAAGAAATGACAAAATAATGGAAAAGTGCCTGAAAGTTTTGAAGAACACAATTTAAAAATGTAAACTTTTTGAGATATATATAGGTATAGAAATAGAAAAAACAAAAGAAAATACACATTTTTTCAAGATTGGAATAGATACTGGAATTGACCATTACATGAAGACTCAGTAATTTGAAATATACAAATCAGAAAGAGTATATTGTCCACCTTACTAGAATTCGCTTTGAAATCATAAGAAAGAAAGATAGCTGAGACATCTCGAAATTTTGGAACTCAATATACTCCTACATTATTCAGTCAATAAAGAAATCATAATCATAAATATGCCTTTTTCTCAGCAACTCCACTTCTAGATATATACATAGAATGGTAAAAAAATGTAAACCAAAAGATTTATGTAAGATTTTTATTAATAATTAGTATAGTAATAATAAGTAATAATGGCCAAAAAATTGTTACCACAAATGTCTGTTGTTCATTAATTCAAGAGACTATAGGTGGTATGGCCAGGCAAAGGAATACTATACAGCAATGGAATTAACCAACAGGTGACACACACAAGACAAAAGGAAATCAGTACTGCTATATGATTCCAAAATATAAATGAAAGAAACTAATTTATGGTGCTAAAATTTAGGATACCCATTAATTCAGGGAAGATAGTAGTGATTGAAAGGATCAAGGAAATCAGGGTGCTCTAGGTAGCTTGGGATATCCTATTTCAATACCTGAATAACAGAAACATTAGTACATTCACTTCACAATAATTCTCTAGCCAATTCTGAAATTTTGAGCAGTTAGGCTTATGTGCATTTTTCTTATATATTTCATACTTAAATGTTTATTATATAAAATAAAATGCATTTTAAAAACTCTAGGAATGAAGTAGAAAAAAAAAGACCACACACACACACAAATAAAAGAAAACCTAGGTTTGCCATCACAGAGTGGCACAGTGAGAAGGCCAGTATGCCCAGAGGAGAGTGTGCGTGGACCCAAGGATCGGAGAAGCAGTTGCCAGAGTCTGCCCATGCAAGGTCCTGTAGGCCAAGAACAGATTTGGAATTTAGTCTAAGTGTGACGAAAGGTCAGATGGAAACTTCAGCAAAGAGCATCATAATCTGATGTTTATTTCAAAGAGCCTACTGGCTACAGGATGGAAAATAAAGAGGAGGGGTAGTAGAGAAGAGTGGACGCACAGGGACTGGTGAAGAATCATTTCACCCATCAAGACACAATCCACATTAAGTACTTCATGAGGACTATGTAAAAGTGTACTTTCACCGTCTCATTCTTCATCACCTCTGCTAGAAAAGACTAATTTATCCCATCTTAACTTTGTCTTCACTTTTTAATTGTCAATCAGAAAATTCCAATTTGAAAGCCAAACCCAATTTAAAAATGTACTACTTCTGCAATTTTAAAATACTTATTTTGAATCATTCATAAGACACCTTTCAAAAACCTTTCATGGGGATGATATGATTAGGCAAATTAATTTCCTTTCCATGTTGCTATCTTTGTATTTCCCCGGCAGATATAAAGAGAATGCTATGAGATTATCAAGAATTCATCATGACCAGCCAATGAAACCTCTCGACCGAGCGGTCTTCTGGATCGAGTTTGTCATGCGCCACAAAGGAGCCAAGCTCCTGCGGCCAGCCTCCCATGACCTCACCTGGTTCCAGTACCACTCCCTGGATGTGATTGGGTTCCTGCTGGCCTGTGTGGCCACTGCTCTATTTGTCATCACAAAATGTTGTCTGTTTTGTTGCTGGAAGTTTGCTAAAATAGGAATGAAGGAAAAAAAGGAGTAGTTGTTTGTGAGGCCGGAAGCTGGGATGACTCACAGATGGGCCTCCTCCAGTTTATTCCAGCAAGAAGCTGTGATGTAAGGTTCCCTCCCTCCGGCGATAAAACGACTTTTCACAATGTAGCTTATCAGATCAAATTTGTTTTCAAGGTATTTACTACTTGTTTAAGAGTTAGAAATATGTCATGCTAAAGAGAAAGAAATTGGCATAAAATAAAACTATTTTTCTAATTTGAAAGGTATACCAACAAAAGTGAACTTAACTGTGTTTCCTGACATGCACATGGACACAAAAACCTTATTCACAATATAAGTATTATTGTGCAAAAATTCAGGATATTTTAATTTCCTTTTGGTACAGAACGTTATCTTTTGCAAAGGAAAGTGTTCAATAATTAGAATTCAATAATTGATCATTTTTATTGTGCATCTGTTCTCAGCAACACTCCTTAACTAAAAACATGTCAAGCTATTTGCCTTCATGTAGTTTAAATCAATTTCAGAGGAATGTTTGTAGAATTAGAAATATAACAACTGCAACCTGCTTCTATGGCTCTAGGATGAAGGTGGTCCCTGAGCCTGGGCAAGTGCTTTATGAACCTGCTGAGAATGAAGAAAGGGGAAGGGGAAAGGGTTTTTATTTGTCATGGCTCAGTCTCTCTCACAGAACTCCCCCAAATCCTCCATCTCGGGGCCACATTAGCAAGCTAGTTCCCCCATCCCTGTGACTGGGTTGTGTGCTCCCCTTAGCCCTGCTTCTTCCCGGAGGAACTCCATGGGTGGGTGTCTGGTGACAGGCATCTGACCAATTACACCCCAGGAAAGGAGGGGAGAAGAGAATGGCCGTTTTCTCTCCACCCCTTGCTCCAGGCCAGCCAAGAGGGACCACAGTGGAGTGGTAAATATTACATTGATGTGCAAATAGGTCCTTATATGCATACTACTATCAAGGCCAGGTGGGAAATTCTGCTTGAAAACTTCCATTTTCCCCATAGCTTCCTATTATACAATTAAGCTATGTGAAAGTCTTTGATTTCATGACCTAATTTCTTTTCCTCATGATCTTTAATAATATTCACTTGGTTGCTTTCACTCTCACATTCAGCCTTAGATAATGGATGAAAGGTCTCAAACATAGATTATTAAACCTGCACCTTAAAGGGACTTCACGAATTTTCATTATTTTCAAATGTACATGAACATATACATGCCCGCTTCTTTTAAAACAACATGTAGTACTGCTTGTCTGATTACAGATATGGTGTAAAATTCAATGTGTTTGTTGAAGTTTGAAATAATGCCTGTAATTCTATTTCACCATACTCAGGGGAGCCTGTCTCATGCTTTTGTCTCTTTTCTCAGGAGCCCAAGGCCCCATTCCTCCCACAGCTCTTATGTGTAAACAAACATTAAGTCCTGTGTCATGACAGAAAATAATAATTATTTTATTTAAACCTAGGCACATTATAACTGACATAATCAATAACAAAAAGAAGAATATGGAAATTACCTTAATTTTACAGAGTATTGTCAAATCAAAGGAATCTAAAGACCATCCTAAAAACTACACATGAGGGACTCACTTTACAATCGAAGTGTTCCAGGTCAGGAGAAGCATACCTCCCTGCTGGTCAAGAAGACACAGTCCAAGTCTTAAAACAAAAATCCTCTAGCCTAAGGCATGAATTTATTTTTTTTTAAGTTAAAACTTGGATTCTTAGGGAATCATAGGAGAAATTTACCAAAGGATTTTCCATGCAAATTCTCAATAATTGACATTTTTTAACACCATATAACTTATATAGTACCATAACTGATATTGTTTAATCATGCATATACACTCAAATAACTTTCCTCAAATCCACCCTGAAGCACATGTAACAGGAGAGGAATTGTTATTCATTGCATAGTGAGAACTACTTCAAATCTCTCATAAAGACACAAGCAACCCAATATGAAAATAGGTAAAGGACATGAACAGGATATTCACATAAGCAAAATGACTAATAACATATATAAAAGATGACAAATGTCATTGGTGCTTTGGGAAATGGAATGTAAGTCAATAAGTACTTTTTCTATAGATGACTTGCCAAGCAAATATCTAGTACAAGTCTTTTTGAGGAAGTATAATGTGGAAAAGCGCTTTAAATAAAATTTAAACATACCATTTGACATTGCAATTCTACATCCAGGGATATGTCACATAGAAATACTTGCACATGTTCATAATTATATTCAGAATGTTCCCTCTAGCACTTACATGGCTATCAGGGAACATACTTATGTCAAACATATGTATAAATTATATAGCCATTAAGGAAAGATTACAGGCAAATTGTTGCACGCTCTCCATGTCACATTATTACGAACAAGTTCCAGAAATTATAGTCATGGCACTCTTTTTTTTGGAAATAGAAATAAATATGTATATGTGAATTTATATGACCATAAAAGGAAAGATCTGGAAGCATACATGGAATTTCCAATGACGGGATTTTAATATTTTATTCCATATACTTCATTATTTGAACTTTTGCAATAGGTTTTTGTTTATTAATAATGTGATTTATAAAAAAATAACTAGTGAAATAAACATGGATTCAAGATATCAAGTTCTAAGATTTTGATATCATGTTATCAACATATTAGTTTCATTTGGAACACTTGAACTGATGAGAAATCTGGTATACTATCTAACAAATTGAGGCCTTTTTTGAGGATACCTATTTTATATTCAAAATATTGTAAATAAATATATTACATGTATTTATTATTTCAGTAGCTTAAAAATCTTCCCTCATGCAAATTTTATGACTTTACTATGGTTTTAATATCAATATTTAATGAATTTTACAATAGCTGAGGGACTTCTCATGGTTTACTTCTAAAGCTTGTATATGTGATGGCTTTGAGTCATGACTAAAACACTTTGATACCCTCCCATCAAATAATTTCCCCTTCTTGAACTTTAGTAAGACTTGTTGCGGTCTCACAAAAAGAATGTGGTACAAGTGCTGCAGCTTAACTTCCAAGGCTCAGTTCCAGGATGAAGCACCTCTTTCTCTCTGTCTCTGTGGGTGTCTCTGGTTCTTTCTGTCATTCTCTCTCACAGAGAGGTCTCCCTGCTCACCATGGAGCCCTGCACCATACCCAAAGTGTCCAGGGTAAACAGACCATTGGAGGAGAGATACACAGACATGCCTAAGGAGTGCCAGTTGTTCCAGCCTCCAGAAGTTTGAGTTTTCTCCAGCCAATCACCAGATATGTCCTTCCGATGATTACCCGATATGTCCCAACCACCATATGGCTGTAACCACCTGAGAAACCATGTCTGCACCCAGCCAACACCCAGAACTATGAGAGAGAAAAATCAAATGAGTGTACTTGTTCTGAGCCCCTACATTTAAGGGCCATTTTATGCAGTAAAAAATAGGGAGAAAATATTTCTTTTAAAATATGTTTTTAATTACATCTTTGTAATTATATTTCAATTAAGATATAGGTACACAAATGGGAATGTAAATGTTACATTTTGTAAATAACTGTAACCCAGAAAAGGGAGTCACCATAGCATGGTGATTAAGAGCTTGATGTCTGGACCCAGAAAGCTGGGTGCAAGTTCCTTAAACCCACTATGGAGTGATGTGGCCTTAGGCTAGTCAGCTCACTGCCCTAGGCGCCAGCTTACCCACCAGTGAAATGGACATAAAGTAACTGTACTGGGCACCTCATGGGCCTGCTGAAAAGATGAGTGTCTTAACCTTGTAAAGCACAAAAACCAGTTGCTATAAAACCAATATGTAATTTGCATTAACTATTATCATTTAAATGAATAGAAAAGTTTCCACAATGATTTTAGTCTTCATGTAAGTTAATATATTTTAAATGCAATATGTTTCAAATGTAAATGGTAATAATAATATAATTTCCTCTTAAATTCACAGAAGTTAAATATGTACGAAAAAAATCTATGGTAAAAACAACGGTCTAACAAATTATGGCCACATCTGGAGGGCCATTTGTGTTTTTACCATTAAGCTAAAAGACATATAACATAAAATCAACCTTTTGAACCATTATAACGTGTACAGTTTAGTGGTATTTCATACTTTCACAATGATGTGCATCTGTGACACCTATCTGGGCCCAGAGGATTTTCATCACCCAGAAAACAAACTGTATACCCAATAAACAGTTATTTCCCCTTCACCCATCCCCTTGGCCCTAGCAAATTGACATTTTGCATCATTCCACAGACAATTAGGTAAAAATAATAATAAAGAAGACATAAAAGACTATAACTCCAACCATGGATACTTTCCATACATTTTACATATCTTCTTGGTTCTTAAATTGAAATTATCTGATGCATAAAGTATGGATAATTGCAGGACTGCCCTTTAATTGAATATATTCAAGAACACCCAGCAGAATGTAGAAAGAATTTCAAAGAACACCTGAACACCCCACTTCCCGAATGACAGCATTACATGCTCCATGGATCAGCTCCCATGTGAAGCAAGCATAAGTAATGAAAATTATTTATAAGGCAACCATTTAAATTATCTAGGAAATGTCCTGAAGACACATGGCAAATAAAGACACACTTATGCAAGCAAGTGTAGTAAAATCAGTGACAGCCTGTGGCTTTGAAGCCACGAACTGCTCTGTCTTTCACCCTCCTTACCCAAAGTGAGGGACTCCACTGCAAGTAGGGTCTGAAAGAACACGGAGCTTCCACTTGAGCCTTATGGTGTCTTCTTATAAGGGGCAGGACACTCGAATTTCTCTCTCTCTCTCTCACACACACACACACACGCATGCACATACTCCCCCCCAGCTATGTGTTACAGAGGCTAACCTCCAGACAAGTGTGGCCAAGAAGGTCTCTCTCCTTCTGCCCAGCCCCACTCATAGTGCACAAGTTTTAATAAGGTGCAGCACACTAGGAATACCGAATCCCAAAGGGTAAGTGCCCAGCTCGTTCATAAGATGGGCTGCTGGGATGGAGGCAGCAAACTAAAAATGGGCGCTACTGCCTTACTGCTGAAGCAGGGGTGTCACTCAGAGGGAGCTGTAGCACTGTCACTACCCCCAGGCCTGGGAGCAAATGTCCAGACATAGGGAGACTCAGGACATAGAACAGAGAGCTCCAAAGCTATCCCCAAAGGAACTCACTTGACCACAACAGACTGGAAGAAATTCAAACCTTGTATGTAGTATCTAGACTAATCAAATTCATAGAAACAGAAAATAGAAAGATGGTTGCCAAAGGCTGGAGAACAGGCAGATAGAGAGTTTTTTAACTTCCAGTTTTACAAGATATAAAAGTTCCCAAGATTTGTTTTTCAATGTGAATATACTCAACTCTATAATTTATAAAGGAAAAATTAAGATGGAAAATTATATGTTTTGTTATTTTACAACATTTTTTTAAGCAGGCAGTACTCTGATAATTCCTGATTACACTGGATTTCTCTTTTTAACTGTTTGCAGCAGTCCTTTCAATAGTGTTTGCTATGCTGTTGCTCTTTTGTGATGGAACCAATGTTTTCTCAGCAGGATATGGAAGAGCATGTCCAGAGCTCTGGAGAAAATGCTACTATGGTGTTTACTGCTGGGTCCATGGTCAGTAACATGTCAGAAGAGCGAGCCAATGTGATTGGGTCAGACTTGCCCAGATTCCACAAAAGGTTAGATAAAGGACCTTAATAGTGTGCAACTACCTAATGAATCTCCTCAACTCTGTAAAGGGCCTGCTTACAGAAATTTCTTGCATGCCACCAAATCATTATGATAGCTCCAATTTATTTTAGGTATGAGTTCAAACTAATATAATCATGGCAGGTGCTAAAGTAGTCCTGACAGTGTTTTTGACAATAACTTTGGCATTAACATTGTGATTGTGATCGCCAAATACGTATATTTCAGAGTTGCCGTGTGAAATTTTGCTACTGTAATGGTATTGTAGGCAGGTACAGATTACCACTGAATTCTATCCTATCATTTGCCCCTTTCCCTTGCAGGATTGCTGAGGGTTGTGTACACACTACAGATGTTCTTAGAAAGCTGTTAAACTGTAACAGTAATTGTACTAGCACAATGTGAAGCAAAATTGAAGAAAGTCTGAATGTGTCTTGCAGTTTGCAATTGCCATATAGTCCCGGCCTCTCTTATTTCACCTAAATGTTAGAATAGGCCTAGTTAGTGTGCTTTTCAGGGTGCTACTCAGAGAAAGGATGGCCAGAGCTCACCAAGCTGCCTCCAGGTACCCAAGCCAGCCATGGTGATTTAGAGAAGGAAATATCAGCCTGCCCTGGTGACTGGGCCCTGCCAGCATAATTCAAGCAGATAAAAAAGAGAGGGTGAACCCTGTGCATGACAGAATCTGGCCACAAATGGACTCTGCTTCTAACCTGTCAGATTAACCTCTCCTCCTGAGTGAGGAGGGAGAAGGGAATGTAAGGAGTCAAGCAGGAGGAGGCCTGGCATGGAAGAGTTTCAGATGCTTCCTTCCCCATAAAATGTAGTAGTGATATTTTTCTAGTATGTAAAACACACCAGTGATCTTTGAGTGTTTGTAAACTACTTTTTAATTTCCTATGTAATACAGTCTTCTAATCACCTATGCTAATTTTTTGCTGAGAACCTAAAAGTTACATAACAAAGAAAAGTTAACAGAAATAAATTATAATCTGGCTTATGAGGATTGCTTGGTAACTTTGTTGGTACTAGGTGTATAAACCATTTTAATCGGTGCTTCAATGCTCTGTGCTTCATTCTGAAGTGCTAAAGGTCCATTGAATAAGTTTTAGCATCACAATTTTGGAATTTTTTTCAACAGCCATATTTTTATTTCTAAATTACCAATAGATTCCTCTTTACTAAAGTCAAAGAATTTTCAAACCTAATAAAGCAATAATAATGCACCAGATTGATGTTAAAAATTATTAATTAAAATTTTTCTTGAAAGCAGTGCTTAAAAATTTGTATTCTTAAAAATGTCATCTTTACTGCTTAATCAGAATTAATTTTTAATACATATAATGCTGGTGGGGAGCAATAAGTTACCAACCTGGGGCAAATTGAAACCAAAATCAGTCAAAGGGAGAAATAAAGTGAAAGAAAACCATTTATTCTTTACAGTCACCCACTTTTGCTTTCCCATGTCTCTCATGACCAGCTGCATAAAGGGAACCCACCCAACCTCTCTGATGCAGATATGCCCTCACTTTTTCTTGTAACTCCCTACTGATATGAAGATGGAATATTTATTTCCACCCCTTGGAAACACCAATGGAGATCCACTAAGGCCAAGCAAGAAATTCTGGGAATATTGCATTTTAACCACAACCCACCCCTCCAGAAATCTGGCCTCACAATTGACTCACTCCCCAGCTTCCACAATGGCCCCTGTGCAAGAAAACTGGAGCTGTGTAGCCAGACTAGTAACATGCAAAGATAACAGCAATAAAATCTTGACAATCCTCAAGCCAGAGTATTCAGCTCGGTTAAAAGTCCTATGCAGACTAAGTGCATAGCATGTGTATTCCACAGGCACCAGTAGCTGAAAGGGTAGGGAGTTCAGATCAATCATCACGGGGCAGATAAAGCCAGGGGGTGGGTCCAGGCTACTGGGACTGCAGAAGAAAATAACCTTAAGGGTAATAAAATACCTGTTTTAAGACACCAGCATAGGCAAGACTTGTCCATCAGGTAGGATACATAAAGGAAAGCGGTCCTGTGATAGAACAGTGGCAAGAATGGGATCTTGTCCTGCTCTAGTATGACAGACTTTTACCCCACTCTTTGTGGGAGCTACAGATAGGTTCATATATAAGGCTATGGGGGTATATGCATTGGCCATAAAGATAAAACAAAACTTCCCCATAAGATGCTCTTACCTCCCAGACATTTTGGCTACACTACCATGATCTTTGTGGGCCACTCTGCTTTTTCTCCAGTAACACACAGGAGGAGAGCTTCCAGGCCTTTTCTCCAAGGTGCCAGAAGGGTCAGCCAGCACTGGTACATGTGTCAAAATGTCCAGGCCCATGTCCACGAAACAGAGTCTCTGGGTTTAACACAGTTGGGGCTGACAGCAGTATGTTGCTCTCCTGGCCATATCCTGGCTTCAGTAACAGCTCTTTGGTTTGCAACTACCACTATATAGGAGAAGCAGCAATGTGCGTTAGCATGTCCACAGGGAGTGCTCAAGACTTCTTTTAGGGGCTTCTCATTTAGATGCTGTAGCACTGTCCATTGACCAGCCCCATAGACTTGATGTCTGTTTTCAGGCCAGAGTTCAATAAACCATTGTACCACTCTATCATGCCTGCCCTGGTATGGTCATATGGTACATGAAAATTCTACTTTATTCCTAAATGCTGCACCCATTCTTGTAATGCTTGTCCAATAAAATAGGTGCCTTGATCGCTCTCAATCACCTCCATCCAGCCATAGGCTGCAAAGAGGTGCTCTAGGCCCCTTGTGGTCATTTGCTGACCAGCACAACATGCAGAAAAAGCAACCAAGAGTCCAGTAGCTGCGTCCACACAAGTAATGGCATACTGATATCCTTCTTATATGGACAGAGACCCAATATAGTCTATCTGCCACCTGACAAGGAGCATCGGCCCCTTGACTATTATCCCATGTGTTCTGTGAGACTCGGCGTAAGTCCCTCTTAGAACACACAAGGCACTGCTTCTGGGCTCTGCTGACTTCCTCAAAGTTCACCGGCAAGCCGCACTAACACGCTACAGGCCACATTGCTTTTTGACTCACGTGCAATAAATGCTTATGTAGCCATTGGGCTATATCAGAGACAAGCTTTCCTTCTAGCCAGTGCACCTGGGTCAATGTGTCTGCTTCATCATTCCCTGGGTATGCCAAAGGCAAATGGCCAGTCACATAAAATATGGTAACAGTCTTAGTCTGACCAGACTAAGAACTCTGAAGTTTATAAAATAAAACAGTCATGTTCCCTACTCCCATGGATCTTACAGTCTAATTGTTGAAATCAGATCTATTCACATAGGTGTAAAAAGCATAGCTATGGAGAGGTTTAAAAAATGGTAACAAGACATCTGAAAAGAACAGTTTCTTTAAACATGTACCATATGACCATTAATGTACAATAGGCCATTAATCCCAGAGAAATGAACATTTACATTCACACAGAGACCTACACAACCACACACAAATGTTCTAGTAGCTTTCTTCATCATAGCCAAAAGTTGTAAACAACCTAAATGCCCCTCAACTGGGTGAATGGTTAAACAAACTGGTATATCTGCACCATGTGATACTACAGAGCAATAAAGAAAAAGAATGAACTAGTGACACATACAACTTGCATCGATCTCAGCAGAATTATGCTGAGTGAAAAAGTGAAACTCCAAAGGTTACAGACTTTATGATGCCATTGATATGCCATTCTTTAATTTACAAAATTATAAAGATATAGAACAGATGAGTGGTATCAGGGGTTAGAGATTGGGGATAAGGGTAGGCAGGGAGTCAGGTGGCTGTCGGTAGCATGAGGAATCCCTGTGAGCTAACTATCCTGTATCTTGACTACAGGGGTGGTCACACAAATCCACACATGATAAAGTTACATTGAACTAAATATACATATAAAACATAATTGCATGTTTTTAAAACTGGTAAAATCTGAATAAGACTGATGGATTTTCTCAATATCAACTTCTTGGTTGTGATACTGTACTACAGCTAAGCAAGATGTGACCATTGTGGGAAACTGGATAAAGCATACAGAGGATCCCACTGTATTATATTTTAGAACTGTATTTAAATCTACAACTATCTGAAAATCAAGTTTTTTTTTTTCCTTAATGTTAAGAAATTTCAGAAAAAAAGAGGTTTTGTCCACTTCAGGGAATCAAGGAAGGCTTCAGTGAAGACACATCATGTGAACTAGATTGTAGATCTTTATATAATCTAGTCACTCTATGTTAATAAAGTTTAACCTTTTTAAAGGGTGAAATGAAAAATTGGACAGCAGTCAGAGAAAAACTTGAGAATATGTTTTGGAATGATCCCAGTAAAATTTCTTTTGTAGAATCAGAGGTAAAAAAGAAAACAGCCCATTCTGCAGATCTAGTTATCTCTTCATTTCAAAAATATTTATTTTTTTTAGTAGGTCATAACCTACTATGACCAAGTACCAATTGTATGAAGCAAGGCTGGTATTTAATTACAACAGTTATAATAACTACCATTAATTGAGCACCTACTATGTTCTAAGAACTGTGCTAAGTAACTCTCAAAATTATCTAATTTTAGTCCCTACAGCAATCATTTGAAGTAAATATTATTACCTGCTTTCTAAGTGAGTGTATTGAGACTTATAGAGTGTTTAAATAACTGGTTTAAGTCACACAGTATAAAATCTGGGATTACTTCTTAAAATCAATATGTAAACAATAATAAAGGTATGTTTTCTGCATAATACAAAAATAAAAGAAAGGTTCAAATTTATTTATTTATACATTTATTCAATACATTTATTGAAAGACTATTACATACAGAGCATTTTTCCAGGTGCTGTGGGGAAAGAGATGGTAAAAACAGTAGAGGAAGTGCCTGCCTTCTTGCACAATTACAATATATTTCAGTCATGCCTGCTTAACTTTCTTCAATGAAAGGGTTCTAACAGACATGTGCCAAATTGCTGAAACCCTTCATGTGTTATCTTTCAAAAGAAGTTTCCATTTTAAAAGCATGTATTTTCTTAACGCATTTACTTAAAAGTTATTTAATATACTGTATTATCTATTTCCCTGTACACGTGCAATAAATGCTTATGTAGCCATTGGGCTATATCAGAGACAAGCTTTCCTTCTAGCCAGTGCACCTGGGTCAATGTTTGAACTATGGCTCATATTTACACTGTGACCCAACCTCTGCTTTTCAACTCTTGTATAAAAGAAAATATCAAAAATACCTGAGTATTATGATGCCATTGTGAAAGCAAACTTCTGAAATTTCTCCTTAATTTAAATCTTCAAATTTGTCTGCAGAAAAAATTCCTCGTTTTAAGTTATAAATTTTGTTAGTTTGGAAACTCACCTCGAGAAATCTTTAAAATACTAATCATAATTCCAGTTAGCATTGATTCATTTTTAAATGTCTTGCCAAAGATGAATTGTTTTCTTTGGGTTTCACAAGACCCTAATATAGATTTTCTACTACAGTGTTTATTCAAGAGCCAAAGGTCTTTCTTCCCTCTATCTTCCTGTAGCTTGCGGGTGCCACCTAGAGGTCCAATTTCAGAATACACTGAAATCAAGGAGAATGCATTTTGAATGGAAGTCATTTAATTTAGTTTGATATATTCTTAAATCTTGAAATTCATTACTTGCCTCAATTTTTATTTATTTCCAGAACATTTCAATAAAGAGAACAAAAGTCATTTATGCAAAATATTAACACTGTCAACTGCTGTCAGTTTTCATAATTCTGTGTTAGTCAAATGCCTAAGTTTTGTCTGTTCATATGTCATTGTTACTTGAGTCAATAAGGTCAACTTTTCCTATGAATGTTGGTTTTCAAAGAGGCTATGGTACAACACAGAGCTTTTCTGAGCAGCTGTTAAGAGGAAAGGGCATATAAAAATTCAGTGAAGTATCTGACTTCATAATGCCCTAGCCCATCTGCATGCTGAGTTTCTAATGACTCAGTAGTAATTTGCAAAAAGTAAAATGATGAAGGTGGTTGATACTAGGTCTTTACTCTTCCGTTTTACATTTAAGCAATTAGCAATTTAGTGCCATACTGGAGGTAGCAGGGTGGCAACTTCCAAGAGAAATTCCCCGTGATAGACTCCTGCCCACCGTGCAAGCACCCACTGAAGGCGCAGCCAGCGGCTGCAGGGGTAGATCTGCAATCATCTCAAAACGGAGGTCTGACCTCTAGCTTCGTTTGCATGACTACAACTACACAATAATACCTAGGCCTTAATCCCCTTTAAGGTTTTGTGCTGTGGAAAAGCTTTAAATGCACATACACAAGCACTTGGTGATAATCCCATTTCATTCAATACTTTGGACTGTCTTTTTATTCCCTGCTATTCCAACACACAAAAATCTTAACATAAGGTGTGCTGGTTATTCTTAAATGAATTTTCCTTCTATCTCAGATTTTGGAAGAATTTGCAATAAATTGATTAGTGATATTTTCCCCATCTCCTCCTTCTTCATGGATTATCATATAATGTCAAGCAAATGGATGATTTAATTTTTATTATTTACCATTGTTATCCTCTGCAATGCATTGTCAAATGAATATATTTGTTTTAACTTAGAACAAGTATGTTATTTAGAGCTTGTATAATTATTGTAGGCCACAAAAATATCTTACCCATATTTATCTCTGTAGTTGATTGTTAGAAATGAAAATAAAGCTATCTCTTGGTTTCTCTGTATTTCCTTAACTTAGGTTCCCTTCTTTCTCCATCATGAAATGTTTGGTATTTTAGTTTACTTATGATCATTTTCCTTATTGCATTAAAGAAAAAAAAAACTAACACATACATAAAAATGTTGTACTTTCCTTTTATATTTCCTTTCACTCTTTGTCCTGAGCCTTGAGGGTGGAATTTACTAAGATGAGAGAAGCTGGGGAAATGAAGGAAGGGATCACTTGAAATTGCATAGAGCATGAGAAATTCATGTCACCAAGTTGGGACAAAGTCCACGTGGCAGAAGCAGGATTCTGGTGTGGAGCAGCGCTAGGACTGAAACCCATGCTTCCCGCAGACAGGTTTTGTTACATCGTCTGATCCAAGCGACCTGCGAAGCTGCCTCTGCGATTCTGGGTCTCTAAGGAATGGCCTATGCACACAAAAGTGTTCCATTCTACTAGGTTTTTCTCTCTTAGATACCAGTTTTGGAAGAAATCCAGTCCGAGAGAGAGTCACTCTGGTATAAACACCGGGCTTATTGGGTTGTGCACATTCATCTCCCCAGCTCACTATGCCAGGAAGGTACCAGATATCTCTAGCATCTGGACTAAACAGGGGTCCTCCAGAGTCACCCTAAAGAAGAGGGAGAGCTTAGTAAGCAACAGTTCAGTTCATTACAGAGGAGTCTGCTCTTTTCCTAACTTGAGTTTAATACAAGGGGCAATTTTTTTAAAGCCTTCAGTGTGCACAAGTGCGGAAGTGATTCCAAGTCATTCACTCAAAGAGGAGGAGCTCCACCACCTGGAGAAGGGGCTTAGATGCAGAGTTCAGTGCCCTAGGTTAAAGGCTCCATCTCTGTTATCTGGTACATCTGACAAAAGAACTCCTCATACTCTTCATCAGTGTGACATAGTTTCAAAAAGAAGGGGGAAGAATCTATTACTGATAAAGAGCACAGACATTAGACTCAGACACTTGGGTCAAAGTCTGGCCTTTCCAAGCTGGCTAAGACCTTTAGTTTGCTCATCTGTAATGCTCCTGATAATACCTACCTCTGATGGCAATTTTGGAGATTACATAAAACAGTGAATGTGAAGTGGTTAGCACAGAACTTGAAAAAAACTGAACTTAGTAAATGCATATATAAAACTATAAATCCAATTGCTTATGCCTTGTGAACTCCAGAGCACTCTATCTTTATATAGGTCATAAAAAACAATGTACAGGCTGATCTTTCCTCAAAATCCTGGGGTCTCCAGTTATTGACCACCCATAAGTGATCAGCATTCTGTGAAGTTCTTTATTAATTAACACATTATCTCATTAATTTGTGCAATACTTGCAACAAAGCATGGAGTTCGATTTCATTTTCTCCATTTTAGCAATAAAGAAATGAAAGCTCATGGAAATTAATTTGCCTGATGTCACATGTGATTCAGTAGCAGAGTTGAATTTGAATCCAGAGAGATCTAACTCAGAAGCCCATGCGCTTTCTCTCCTACACTACACTTCTTTATGAATTTCCTTTTGTCCATTTAAAAATATTAACTGATAAAACTTAATATGAAATAATGTGTTAGTAACTTTTAAATCAATTAACTAATACATTTTTTTATACCCTCACATATGGTAGGAGACATAAAAAAAGTGTAAACACATGGGTTTTGCCATCAAGGAGCATACAATCTGCTTATAGAAATAAGATGTGTAATAGGTAGATATATGAAAATAAATCATTTTGGTAGTTTAATCCTAAGATTGTATATAGACAGAGCCAATAAGGATGAAGAAATAGCAGATGCCAGAGACAATAAAACTTAAATACATTTAAGAGACAGGAATGAATGAGCCTGAGAATAAATAATTAAAGAAAAAAGGTAATAGTGTATCTAACAGCATTACAACCTGAAAAATATGATGATGTCCAGCAGGTACCAAATAGAGAAAGATATAGCCTATTCTGCTAACACTAGTTAGCTCACTAGTTAGCATTTGGTGAATAGGTGAGTTATGTCAGTATATGATGGAAATTTCGATAGTTTATATGTATTTTGTCTTAGGCAGTGGAGCCAGAATAATGCAGAAGAATTATAGTCCTCAGAAGAAAAGAGCTCTCAACTCACCTATTGCAGAGGCAGAAGCCTTTGGTGACCTCTTTTAACAAAATGTCAAAAGAGAGCCTATACCCAAGACTGCCACTCCCCAACCCCCAACACATACACAGAGAGAGGAAGACAGAACTCAGCCTTGCTTATTTTACGGGTCCTGGCAGCTGCGCTTCCTCCTCTGCTCAGGGCTATACCCCAAGGCTAGTGCCTTAGTCCCAGCAGTTCCATCTGTTGTTTCTGTACATTTTCAACACCCCCATGTCAGCCACCAGCCACTCTGGGCAGTGGGCCTGCCTATGAATCCAAGTTAGTTTCCAAGATACAATTATTTTTTATTTGTGGTAATTCTCTAGTTACAATGCTGTAAAGAAGTTGAGGGGTCTGTTGATCTGTCTCTAACCTTATTTTCCCACAAATCCTGTAATTTTTAGTGACTAGTTTAGTAAGAAACAGAACAGAAAGTTTATTCATGTATGCACACATCATAACAGAAATGTTTAAAAGTAGAAGAAGCCAAACCAGCAAATAATTTTAGTGATCAAGATATGAAGTAATGCATAAATAGGTTAGGTTGTTAATAGAAAGTGGAGACAGAGATAAATCTGAAAGATATAGTAAAGGCAGAAAATATTCTAGGACTTGATTGATTACATGTTAAGGAAATATAAAAGTAAAAGAAGACTTCACAAATAATGAAACCCAATAATATAAATGAAAATCTGAAAATAGAAAAACAATATTTCATGATGCCAGTTGCAGCAAATTGACAGAACCCAAGAATGAACTAACAGTTACCAAAGGGAAAGGGACTGGGGAGGATGGGTGGGAGGGAGGGATAAGGGCAGGAAAAAGAAAGGGGGCCTTACGATTAGCATGTATAATGTGGAGGGGGGTATAGGGAGGGATGTGCAACACAAAGAAGACAAGTAGTGATTCTACAGCATCTTACTATGCTGATGGACAGTGCCTGTTGAATTTCAGATGGCACATGTACAAATTTTAGTCTTATGTTAACAACTTGTAGCATGTTAGTGGAAATGGTTTAAGAGTAAGTGGAAATGTGACTGCATTTGGGCAAAAGGTTAATTCTGGACATGTATGTGAGGAAGTCATTAAAGTGACAGGTGAAGTCAAAGAAAGGATAGTTTCTTTGGGTGAATATATAGATAGACAGCAGGGAAAAATTTTTGTCTGACACGAGTGTTGTTTGATAGCCAGGCTTACAGACAGGGAGAGAGAAAAAGGAACCAAAGAAACGAAGCAGAAATGAGTGGTTAGAGAAGGAGGACTGGGGACAATCAGCATATTTCAGGACCACAGAACCCAGCAAAGGAGATCACATTTTAAGAAAAAAGAGGTAGCCAAATGCCACCAAGAGGGTAAAGAGTAGAAGACTCAAGTAAAGGTTTTTTGAATACAACGTTATTGATGATTTTGAGATGTGAAAATACATGGAACCAATCAAGTGGCAAAAATTGTGAGCTCTAGACATATAAAAGGGGGAACAAAAGGGTTCCCAGTGCCTCCAGAGATACGAAAGGAGGGTATTATAAGCGCAGGCCTAATGTTGGTTCCTCCTCATTTCCTCAGATTTGTAAGAGACTTCCGCCTGTAATACCATCAGGGAAATGGCACTGTAGAGGAGGGGACATATTGTCAGATGAAATTGTATGACATCTGGGATTTGTTTCAAGACTGATCTGGAATTTAGTGTGGGGAGCGGAGAGTTCATGGGATTGTGTTAAGATATATGCTAATAAAATGAGATTGGCCAGGAGTTAACAATTATTAAAGCAGATGATGAACACATGGGAGTTGATTATACACTTCTGTCTACTTCTGCATACATTTGAAATATTTTATAATAAAAATTTTTAAATAAACATCTAAAAAGGAATATATCTATTCCTTGGAAACTTATAGGAAGGAGGTTACCATAAGTAGATGTGGAAATATTTTAATGAAAATATAAATGATGATTACAAATATGAAAGTACAAGACATTTTCAATAATAGTTTTAATAAAGTTGGAGGCCAGTAGAATGAAAGAGATTAAGATGAGAAAAGATCTAAAACAATATCTAAACAATGATTCTATGATTGTCAAGAAAACAAAATACAATTGATTCTTATTACTCTCAGTAGTTATCTTCTATTATGTTGCTGTAAAAATGGAATCAGTGAATTCTGAGTCATTGCTCCTGGGGGAAAGATGGGGTTAGATTTCCATGAGTATTTGGACAGGTTTTCATTAAATGATCAATATATAATCACATTTTATATGTGTTTTTCTCTAAAGATACCTTATTTAATACATAGCATTGATTCATTAACATTAAACTCACATGAACATCACTATTACTCTTGCCTCAATGAAGATTACCTAAGACACGTGTTCTCTCCATAAAGCACACATCACAGCCTTCTTGTGCTTCACTGGAGCCTTACACTTGGGAACATTTTAAATGGCTAAATGATGAACAAAAGCACAAAACTATGAAAAATGTGGCATTACATAGACCACAAAAAGTACACAATTTTATGGTATAAAAGCTGAAATAAGAAAGCAGAGCATCTCTTTGTCTGACCCTGGGTGGAGTGTGCACATTGGGTAACTACAGTTTTTTGTCACTCTGCACATGTTTGCGTATGATCACAACAGTGCCTTGATGATTGATTTTGGGTTTAGAAGCAAATTTTAGCAAGTAAGTGAATTCACAAGTATGGAATCTGCAAATAATGAGGATTGGTGTGCACTTTTAAGTGATCTTTATTAAACTGGTTTTATTTTGGTAGGTTTATTTGCAGAGCCAACTTGAATTTTCTGTAGAACTTCATAGTGCAATCAGTCTATATTGTTCCATGTCTTCCTCCAGGCCTTAGAGCAGAAAAAAGAAATAATGAAATAAGTCTAATCTTGAGCGTTTGAAAGAAGTGTGGAGAAAGACCAGTTGGGTGAAAGTTTAATGCAGCAAACTGAACAATGCTGAAGTGACTGAGTCAGAGGTAAAAGTTGGGAAAAGACTATGGTAATATCAGCCAAGGATTAATGGAAGTGGAGCTAGTGAAGGCAAAAAACAGGTGCGGTGTATATATGAGAGAGAAAACACATGAAAAATACAAAAAAGAAGAATATCAGAAATACCACTCTAAGGATCCAGACTGGAAAGCACACAGAATAAAATGGAATTTCAAAGACCAATATGGGGCCTAGGGAGGAAACTAAACATAAAGCTTCTCAAATTACAAAATAAAAAATGTACTAGTACTTAGGGGTGTCCACAAGGAATCACTTATGGCCCCCTCAAAGGTCTTATCAGCATGTAGATGAAGACATAGAGGTCATAGTTACCACATCTGGCAAAGACACGGAGTTCATGTGCCAGCCAACATACTTACTGAAAAGCAAAATCAGGGTTCAAAAAGATATTCATGCTCTGGACCAAGATGGAATAGACTGACTTATTCCTTTTACCCAAACTAAATACAGCTTTAAAAAAAAAACTTGGACATTAAAAATAAAACATATGTGAAGAGATTCTGAAAGGTAAGAGAAAAGAAGGCAGGAGAAATAAGACCCTCAGGACTCAAGAAATGACACAACAGTGAGCTCTTTGGATATTCCTTTTTACATCCCCTATTCTGCACAGAGAATAGAAGAAAACAGCAACCTGGCAACCAGCCAATGGGTGCAGTCGAAGAAAGGCCCCAAGTCAAGCCTTCTCTCTTTAGTCAAAGAACTAGAAAGAAGGCAACTTAGGAAAACAGAAAACTTTTAGACAATACCCTCTCTAGTCCAGCCAAACACAGAACAAATTATGGCCCCATCCAAACCAGCATTAACAAAGGCCAAGTCGGGACACTTTCAGCCTTACAGGCTATAATGGCACCCAACCCCCCACCAGACAGGTGTTAGAGAAGGCTGAGTGAGCAGCCAGATGTTCATCCCTGCCAGGTGTTACTGAAGCCCTCTTCTCCCTTCAATGTGTTGACTAGCTGGGGAGCATAAACTACCACCCAATGGTCATGAGACAGAACACTCTTTACCCCTAGGGGGATGTTGGAGGAGATTACTGGAAAGTCAGAACTTTTCCCACTGCCAAGCAGTAAAGAGGCTACTACCTCATGATGTCTGTGGAGCCCACAAGGGGAGAAATAACAAAGAACTCGCAGCCAGAGTGCTATCAGAGGATGCCTAGTGCAGAGACTGAAATTCTGCCTCCATCCAGCAATAACCAGGCACTACTCCCCAACCTGGTTGTCAAAGGGGGATGAGTGTGGAATGAGGTGGCACTTCCCTGTTCCCTCCACTTTCATGTCAGAGAAAGTCTGCTAACCCAGGAGACTTAA
Organism: Manis javanica; assembly: GCF_040802235.1. Classification (NCBI taxonomy): domain Eukaryota; kingdom Metazoa; phylum Chordata; class Mammalia; order Pholidota; family Manidae; genus Manis; species Manis javanica. The sequence continues at coordinate 118,430,969 of NC_133160.1, read as the reverse complement.
TTAAGATCCAGTCTTGTAACGTAATATTCAAAATGTCCAGAATACATCTGAAAACCACTCGTCATACTAGAACCGGGAAGATCTTGACTTGAATGAGAAATGGCAATCAAGAGACACTGACACTTGCTGACACAGATGTTGGAACTATGTGACAAAGATAGTAAAGACACTACTACAAAACTGAGAAATAATTGAGAACTAATGAAAAGTTACCACTTGAAACAAATGGAAAAAAAAGTTTCTGCAAAGAAATAGCAGATCTGAAGGATCAAATGGGAATCTTATAACTGAAAAACATAATAAAAAACTCACTGGGTGGGTTGAACAGAAGAATAGAATAGAATCAGGGAATTTGAAGATAAGATGTTAAACTTACCCAATCTGAACAAGAAACAAAAAAAGTAGTGGGGGAAGCTCTGAGCAGAAGCTCAGAGACTTCTGAGACTGTAACTAAAGAGCTAACATTCCTGTCCTTAAAGTCTCAGAAGGAGAGAAAAAAAGAAAGAAGAGGGGCTGAAAAAATATATTGGAAGTAATAATGGCTGGAAATTTTCCAAATTTGTCCAGGAACATTAACTTGCAGGTTCAAAAAACTGAGTAAACTTTACACAGGATAACTCCCCAAAATCCATGCCAAGACACATAATCAAACTTTTGAAAAGTAAAGACAAAGTAAAATCTTGAACACAGCAAGAGGGAGATGACACCTCTTCTATAGGGGAAAATAATTCTAATTGACAGCAGCTTTCTCATTAGAAATCATGGGGGACATGATTTAAATGATAAAGAAAAAGCTGTCAATCCCAAGTTCTATGTCTGGCAAAATTGTGCTTCAGGAATGAGTAGGAAATAAACAATTTTGCAAACAAAGAAAATAGTATGCTTTAGTATGGACCTGTCATGAGCAGGTCCATACTAAAGCAATGGCTAAAGGAAGCTTCTGGAACCTAAAAGAAATGATTAAAAAAAAAGAAAGAATCTTAGAGAACCAGAAAGGAAGAAAGAACAAAACTATGGGTTGTCTCTTCTTAAATTTTCTAAGTTAAGCTTAGCACTTAAAGGAAACCCTTATCTAATGTTTAAATAAAATTTGCATTTATTAATAGTTAACATTATAAATGGAGAAGGGTAGAAACTTAAGGGGAGGTAAATTTTCTATTCTACAAGCCACTCAAACTAGTAAAATCTCAACACCAGTAGGCTGTGATCAGTTACATTACATAACTGCAAACATTTTTCTACAAAGACATAGCCTAGTTAAAAATACTAATAGGTAATCAAAATGGAATTCTAAAAAAAAGGCTATTATAAAATCCTCAAAGTTACAAAATCATAGAGATGAACAGATTAGTGGTTGCCAGCTGCTAGTGATGAGAGAGCAATGGAGGAGAGTGGGCGAGTCACTGTAAAGGGCGGTAAGAGAAAATCTCCGTGGTGATGGAAGAGCTCTCAAGTGCAAGGTGGTTACACAAATCCGCACCTATGACAAAGTGTCATAGATCTAGAAGCGCACATTGTACCAATGTCAATTTCCTAGCTTTTTTTTCCCTCCCCATCCTACCCTCCGTTTCCTAGCTTTTATATTGTACCATAGTTACGTGAGATATAACCATTGGGTAAAACTAAGTCGAAGGTACATGAAACCGCTCTGTATTATCTGTGCAACTTTCTGTAAATCTATGATTTCAAAGTAAAGGGTGAGCATAAATTTTGCAGCACATTAATATATCAAAACACTGACCTGGCATGCATCTCTTTTTCCTTTCCAGGAGCCAGCACAAAACATTCTAAGGGTTATGGTATCCTTGTAAACTCATTACACTTTTTAGTCTCGATGAGATCCACTTGTACTTGCCGAAGATGATTTTGACTATTACCTTAAGGGAAAAAATAGTCTTTACATTTGTAGATATACATGTATTCTCTAAACCTGAAGAAAGCCTTTTATAGGTATTGGATAAGATGGTTATACAGAGCATGCATTTTTTTTCAGGTACAGTAAATTTGGGAAGAGAAGTCACTAAGTACTTCAGATGAAAAATTAGGTGTCTAGGAAAGAACTTCAAGCTGTTTAAGTAATTTCCATTCCATTGTGAAGCTTAGGAGGTAACTTCAGTAGGGAAAATCTTTAACGCTTATGATCCTTTGATCTTTACTCTTGGCCATATTAATGATCCCTAATCTTCTCCATGGTTAATTCCAGAAAGTAAAAAGTTCTGGCGTATTTACTCTTTCAGACTTCTTACCAAGTACCATTATTATGGTTGCAGTGATGCCCTTGATAACAAGGAATTTATGTGTCTCCTTAGTGACTTAGTTCACAAATAGGGCCTGACATGGCCCAGGTCCATGACCAACCCACCGAAGTATTTTTTCCTAATGATATTCCATTCCTTAAGTGTCTTAGAATACTGAGTTAGATTAGCTTAGTAAGATTTTAGTTTCTTTTCAGATTCTCACCATCATTTTGCAGTCCTCCAAATCCTGTCACAACATCTCACCACTTGGGTTGAACTCATGGGATGCACCCTGAAGACAAATTCTATGCACTGCATTTGTTTAGGAAAGGGGGCTAGAAAGCTCTGCAACTGAAATATCACAGTCAGGGGATGGCTATTTGTATTTTTCAAGGACTATTATCCTCTGGAGGCCTTGTTGTATTTTTGGAGGCTTTATTGTTACCCCAAGGGAAACAGTCCATCTGGCTGGGTCCTTATACTTGAGGAAAATGTATGAAGAATGAATTACACTTTACCATGCTACCCACATAACAATTTATATTAAACAATTTAGCCTGCAGATCTCAGAACAAGTTTTCATTTTTAAATTATTGTTTCTGTGTATAGAAACAAACCTTCCAATCTGAGAATTGGCCCCAGGGGTCAGATGATGTGGAATTACTACAGCAACATATTTCTTAGGATATACAGGCTGAGTCATGCACTCCATATCCTAGGACCTTTTGATGTGTCTGGACACCAGGGACTCCCAGGTATGGAAAGTGTCCTGCACAGAATGAGGGAGCTAAATGTCTTCTATGTGCAATGTGTTCCCTACCCACAAACATACACATTTCTCTGAAAATAGAAAGGCTACACAATAATTCAACAAGCATCTCTGTCCTGTATACTGTAGGCATTTTGTACTGAGTTGAAAGGTCTCCATCTTGGAATATAACTTGTCAACCTATCCAGTTGTACATAAAATTTACTACCACATTTCTTCATATTTAATTCTTTCTTACCATCTGGAATTTCCCCTTCAGGGTCAGACCTACAGTTCACCTAGCCTCCATCACTGATAGCTATGCAACAGAGAGATATGGTTCTTCTCTGTGACATCAGGCTTAAAGTCTAAGGCTGACTTTAAAATTCTTTCAAAATCTCTGCTTCCTTTGACAGATTGTTGTGAATTTATCAATGAATTATTAGTTACATGGATTTGAAAAAATTTCCATTTCCATACTATAGAACCTCTTACTAAGGTCTATGAGTCTTCCAATCTTTGTGATGTATGCTATCTTTAATTTACATTAACTCCAGGTCCCTCAAACTTCATGAGATATTTCTTTCCTGCAAAGCCTCAATGCAGTCTGCTTACCCCCAGTTGTTCACAAGGTCCGACTTATGTTCTATAACAGTGAGCGGCACTCGCAAGCCATTTCCTATCAATTAAAGTTGCTCCACAGCGATGGGTCCCATCCCATTGCCAGCTAGGTTGCCATAGCCATGTACCTTCTTCTAAGTCTGTCCCACCAACAATCCTGACACTCTATCTTGTAGTTTTATTCCTCCGTGTTCCACAGCCTAACAAAGAGAGACGATGCATTAGGTAGCAGTTGTTCTTAAGTATCAAATTGGGTTACTATGCCCTAAATTTCCTGTACTCTGTTCTCTAATAATGTCATATATTCTCTTGTGCTTACTTTTCTTAAACTATAGTGTTTCATTTATTGAACTCCCATTCATCTTGTGAGATTTCAATCAATCATTACCTCCTCTAAGATGCCTTCTCTAACAATTCCCCTGCTCAAAAACTGGATTACAATCATTTGACAAGCATCTCTGTCCTGTATAGTGTAAGCATTTTGTACCTTCTTGATGTTCCCATAAAAATAATAAACAGTAACAATACTCAATATACGTATTATATATGTGTATTACATATGTATTATATGTAAGTGTGTGTGCATTTATATATATGTATATGTGTATAATATATTTATGTATTTCTCAACTTTGTTTATAACATGGTTTCTCAGCCCTGGCATGAATGACATTTGAAGATGGATAATTCCTTGTTGTGGGGCCTGTCCTGCACATCAGAGGACCTTTAGAAGGATCCCTGGCCTACACATACGAGCTGCCAGTAGCATCTCCTACACAGTCATAATATGCAAAATGTCACAGTGGGACACTATCCTTTAAGGGTTAAAATTGCCCTTGTTTGATAACTGTTATTTAAAAATGTTGTGTTGATGCATTATTCTCATTCATCTAGTCCCATTAAAGCTGCTTTGGGCAGGGATATATCTTGTCCATTTTCTATACCTGTTTCTTAACAGAGCACTAGTACAGAGCAGGTTCTAAATAAATATTGTTGCCAGCATATATGCCATTTAGGTAATGGTATTATCCTTTAGTCTCATGTTTACTTAAGTCTGTAAATTAATCAACTTCTGAGCTGGTGAGTGACACATTTCCTTCCATCTTTTAACATATGTATATTATATAGTAATTTTGTAATTATCAAATGTATTCTGTAAATCATGGTAGAGTACCATGCTATAGGGGAAGGAAAACACTATACTTAGAGTCAGTACTTATAAAATATAGGTAAAGATATTATGTGAGCCTCAATATTTTCATCAATATATAACCAGCCTTATAATTCCCTGAGATTTCCTTATAGAGGGATGAATGACATCAAGAAGATTTTTTTTTAGTGCAGAGTAACAGTAAGTTTGTGTCTGTAGCTCAAAAACACCTTTTACACAATATTTAGAAAAGTTTTATGAAAGTATATTGTAGATATCTGCAATCAGAACATTGAGAAAAGAGTTTTTTTGCCTTCTCTTTAATGACTGCACAATTCAGTTCTACTACACAACTGCCCCAGGCACCCATACATTCACTCCAAAGTTCCCCCAACTTCTTTAATTCTTCAGTAATAAAATATGCCTTAGAGATAAGATAAAGCACCATGAGGTGTGCACAGGTCAACAAACTTTATGTAATACCATGCAAAGTAAGCTTAAGTGACTTAGTGTTAACTTTTTGCATTAAGGTAATGCAATTTTAATAAATACATTAAACTTACAATTGTTCAGAAACTTGTCTGTTTCTGTCTTGTTGATTTCTGAAATACACAGCAATGGTGCATAGATCAGGATCAGCACATCCGAACTGCATAACGCCTCTGAGTACTTCAAATACTAAAGGTTGCTTAATGCCATTATGAGATAGTATCAATAGGTTATAAAGAAACAGTACAGATAGTTTATCATTGACATAGTTTGTTCATTGCCTTGAGGAGAAGGTGAATCTGAAGAGTGTTTCTCAAACTGTAGAGGGATCATCTTTATGCTGTAAATTCCTGTTCCTCCTCCCAGGAATCAGTGGTTTTGTGTCGAAGCCCAGGAGTCTCAGTTTTATGCCAGGAAATAAGATGCAGGTAGTCCACAGTCTGTTTGGGGGAAATACTATTCTGTGCCCCCAAGATTCAGTACCTGTAGCACGTTACCAGGTGAGCTGATCTGCTGGTACCTAACCACACACTGAGAAGTAAGGTTCTGCAGAGGAGACCAGGCTCTTCTACATCCTTAGACCTGTTCTTTTTAAAATTACTAGATTGAATAATTTGAAACTTCTATTTGATCAAATATTAGCAATTACATATGCCTCAACCAAAGAACAACTTATTTATTTGTAGTCAATATTTTCTTTTGCTCAATAGATGCAAACAGGTCACGAAATGTCAAAACATATTTCCAGTTGCCAGAATTATATGGCATATTGAAAAGTAGCTGTTGAAAAGTATTGTTGGAATGTTAACAGAAAAGTAAGAAAAATAAGGATAAACATGAATTTGCTGAAATTTTCTAACAGGTTTGTGAATCTATAACCTACAATGATATTGATCAGAATAGAGTCATTTTCTGTCATCCAAATCACAAAGGGGACAGGGATGCAGCTCTGGAGGCCACTGGAAACAACTGCATACACAATTCTATGTTGTCCTGGGCTTCGTGCCAAAATGATGATTTTCCAAGCCTGGTCACCTCCACCTTTCTCTGTCTGTGTCTGTCGCAGGGTGGTGTGGTTTGGTTACCTGAGTGTGCGAGCTCCATGCTCATGTGCTACCTGCACTCTGTTCTTCTTTTACACTCACTAACAGAAGGCACACCAAAAATAAAAGACAGCAACACATAACAAAACAATTACTGTTTATTCAGAGGTGCTGTGCGAGCAGTGGAAGGTGTGTGTTCTCTGTTACTCAGCTGAAATCCAAACAGTAGGAACCAGGAACAGGTTACCAGGAAAATCTTGACAGGTTTTCATTATATGTGTATGAGTAAAATTTGTAAGTCTTATCACACTTGGCTGGGAAAAGGCAAAGGAGAGGTAGTAAGGAACATTTTCCCTCCCCAAGGCATGAGACCTCACATTACTTGGAACTCCTTGTGAAGTGTGCCCCGAGAAAATAACATAGGTAAGACTCATTCAGTACTCAGCAAACATTAATTAAGTATCTAATATGTGCCAGGATCCTGCTAAGTTGTGGAAATACAAAAGTGAATAAAACATAGTCCTAGGCATCCATGGAGAGGAATTAGGATGCTTACAACATAATGGGACTCAATATATTCATTGACAAAACTGTTTAATTTGAATGATTGTAGCTATTTTTTTATATAAAAAAACATGCTCAGGAAAAATCATCAAATTGAAGGTGCTTCACATTTAAAGACCTGTATGAGGGTAAATTCTCTCTTTACTTTAAATATTTTTCTTTAAGCTGCCAGGAATGATACACCTTGCTTTGAAAGTTGAGATTATTTGTGTCTGCTAATGGAAAGAGATAACCAATTTACAGAATGCTGTTTTTCTTTATGGGAAAGCAATCCCTGCAAATTCCCAGTGAAAGTAGAATCAAGTGATTAGCTTCTTTGTCTACAGGGTCTTGAACATCAAAGCATTATGTACTCACTGAAGGAGATATTCAACAAATACGTCATACATATTAAACCAACTACTAAAACCTGAGGCAGAGCGGAAGGAAACTTCAGAGGATTTATTATACCTGGAAGAACTGTTCTGAAGGCCCCTGGGGACCTTTCTAATAATATGTCAGGCATGTGGTTCAACCCAAAGTGAGATAACTGATTACCACAGAGAGAACTTATTTATAATTAACTTTCTCAGTATATCCTACCCTCTTAAATAACATGTGATATATACTGATGAGATTTAAAAAACAGACATAAGCATTTACTCAACAATATATATATCACTACGAGCCTATATCACAACGTACTAGAACAGAATAGAGCCTCTTCCCTAGGATCCTTGACTGGGTAATTAATTTATCAGCTGTCAGGAGTTCAGTGACTTGGAATTCTTTAAAATCAAGGTGGTAGCCTATGACCTCAAACTCAAGACACTGGACTCCAGCTCTCCTGTAGTCTTCCCCTCATTAAAACTTGATTATTGCTTATTAATGAATCTGAAAATTAGCATGCTATTCTCAGCAGGAAGTATTGCTACATCAAATATAGAAGAAAGATACCTCCTTGGCCTGTGGTTAAATAGAGAGAAAACAAGTAAAGAATTCACTGTGCCAGCTATGCAAATGAATAGTAGTCATGAATGAAAAAGCCCAAGGCAAATCAAAACAGAAATGTACATGAGGATGTATTTGTGGGTAAATCACATGATGCCAGGGCAACCCATACCTACTGTATGTCACATAATGAAAAATGAGCCCAGAGCACACTGCCAGGACAATTAGGGATATAAAGGTGAGGAGACCAATAGCCTAAGGCTCCAAACAAGCTTTACTCCTGGCCCTCACCACGGCTGGCCTGAGAAAGAAAGTAAACAGATGGACAGCAAGCCCACAGGAAAAGCAAGTATTTCTGGGGGAATTCAGGCCATTCAGTTAGGTGATAGAGTACTGTTTGGGTTTAGAACACAGACAGGTCCCAGGCTGCTGAAGCCAATCCTGGCTCTGGTTGCCTGATGTTAGGCAAGTCATGTGACTTCTCTGTGCCTCAGTTTCCTCATCCATAAAAAGAAGATGATAATGACAGCACCTATCTTGTAGGACTGATGTAAGCATTAAATGAGTTATTACATGCAAAGTGCCTACAACAGTGCCTGGCATGTGGAAGGTGCTCTGTAAGTGTTAGCTCTGGTTTATTGAGCCGGCCATGAGCAGGATACTGAACTGGGCACTGTAGGAGCTATGAAAATGTTTGAAGCCTGTTTCTACCACTTGAGAATCTTAAATGCTCTAGGAAATGTGTGGCAGAGGGAGAGACATAATAAAGATGAGAGAAGAAAGAAGTAAAATTGAGAAGAATAAGAAAAAATCAATGAAACTAAGAGCTGGTTCTTTGAGAAAATAAACAAAATAGATTAAGCCCCTATCAAGACTTATTAAGAGAAAAATAGAATCTACACACATAACAGAATCAGGAATAAGAAAGGAAAAATCATGACAGACCCCAAAGAAATACAAAGAATCATTAGAGGATACCATGAAAATCTGTATGCTAACAAGCTGCAAAACCTAGAAGAAATGGACATTTTCCCAGAAAAATACAACCTTCCAAGACTGACCAAGGAAGAAATAGAAAATCTAAACAGAACAATTAATTGTTTGAATTGGTAATCAAAAAAGTACCCAAGAGCAAAACCTCTGGTCCAGATGGATTTACCACCGAATTTTATCAGACATACAGAGAAGACATAATACCCATTCTCCTTAAAGTTTTCCAAAAAATAGAAGAGGAGGGAATACTGCCAAACTCATTCTATGAAGCCAGCATCACTCTAATACCAAACCAGGTAAAGACGCCACCAAGAAAGAAAATTACAGACCAATATCCCTGATGAACATGCATGCAAAAATACACAACAAAATACTAGCAAACCGAATTCAAAAACACATCAGGAGACTCATACACCATGATCAAGGGGGATTCATCTCAGGGATGCAAGGATGGTACAACATTTGAAAATGCATCATCATCATCTACCACAGCAACAAAAAGAAGGATAAAAACCACATGATTATCTACATAGATGCTGAAATAGCATTCAACAAAATTCAACATCCATTCATGATAAAAACTCTCAACAAAATGGGTAGAGAGGGCAAGTACCTCAACATAATAAAGACCATATATGAGAAATCCACAGCCAACATCATACTTAACAGAGAGAAGCTGAAAGCTTTTCCTCTAAGATTGGGAACAATACAGGGATGCCCACTCTCCCCACTGTTACTCAACAAAGTACTGGAGGTCCTAGCCACAGAAGTTGGACAAAACAAAGAAATACAAGAAATCCAGATTGGTAACGAAGAAGTCAAAACTGTCACTATTTTCAGAAGACATGATATTGTACATAAAAAACCCTAAAAACTCCACTCCAAAACTGCTAGAACTAATATCTGAATTCCACAAAGTGGCAGGATACAAAATTAATACACAGAAATCTGTTGCTTTCCTATACACTAATGATGAACTAACAGAAAGAGATATCAGGAAAACAATTCAATTCACAATTGCATCAAAAAGAATAAAATACCTAGGAATAAACCTAACAAAGGAAGTGAAAGACCTATACACTGAAAACTACAAGACACTTAAGAGAAATTAAAGAGGACACTAACAAATGAAAATTCATCCATGCTCTTGGCTAGAATTAATACTGTCTAAATGGCCATCCTGCCTAAAGCAATCTATAGCTTCAATGTACTCCCTATCAAAATACCAATAGCATTCTTCCACGAACTGGAACAAATAGTTCTAAAATTCATATGGAACCACCTAAGACCCTGAATAGCCAAAGCAATCCTGAGAAGGAAAAATAAAGTGTGGGGAATCTCACTTCCCAACTTCAAGCTCTAATACAAAGCCAGAGTAATTAAGACAATTTCGTACTGGCAATGAGAACAGGGCCACAGATCAGTGGAACAGAATACAGACTCCAGATATTAACCCAAACACATATAGTCAATTAATATATGATAAAGGAGCCATGGACATACAATGGGGAAATGACAGCCTCTTTAACAGCTGGTGTTGGCAAAACTGGACAGCTACATGTAAGAGAATGAAACTGGATCAAAAGTAAATTCGAAATGTATCAAAGACTTGAATGTAAGTCGTGAAACCATAAAACTCTTAGAAAAAAACATAGGCAAAAATCTCTTGACATAAACACGAGCAACTTCTTCATGAACATATCTCCCCGGGCAAGGAAAACAGAAGCAAAAATGAACAAATGGGACTATATCAAGCTGAAAAGCTTCTGTACAGGAAATGACACCATCATTGAACAAAAAGGTATCATACAGTATGGGAGAATATATTCATAAATGACAAATCTGATAAAGGGTTGACATCCAAAATATATAAAGAGCTCATGTACCTCAATAAACAGAATGCAAATAATGCAATTAAAAAATGGGCAGAGGAGCTGAACAGAGAGTTCTCCAAAGATGAAATTCAGATGGCCAACAGACACATGAAAAGATGCTCCACATCGCTAGTCATCAGAGAAATGCAATTTAAAACCATAATGAGATATCTCCTCACACCAGTAAGGATTGCCACCATCCAAAAGACAAACAACAACAAATGTTGGCAAAGTTGTGAAGAAATGGGAACCCTCCTACACTGCTGGTGGGAATGTAAATTAGTTCAACCATTATGGAAAGCAATATGGAGGTTCTGCAAAAATCTCAAAATAGAAATACCATTTGACCCAGGAATTCCACTTTCAGGAATTTACCCTAAGAATGCAACAGCCCAGTTTTAAAAAGACTATGCACCCCTATATTTATCGCAGCACTATTTACAATAGCCAAAAAATGGAAGCAACCTAAATGTCCATCAATAGATGAATGGATAAAGAAGGTGTGGTACATATATACAATGGAATATTATTCAGTCATAAGAAGAAAACAAATCCTATCATTTGCAACAACATGGATAGAGGTAGAGGGTATTATGCTCAGTGAAATAAGCCAGGTAGAGAAAGACAAGTATCAAATGATTTCACTCATATGTGGAGCACAAGAACAAAGAAAAAGGTGAAGGAACAAAGCAGAATCATAGAACCAAAGAATGGATTAACAGTTACCAAAGGTAAGGGACTGGGGAGGATGGGTGGGAAGGGAGAGATAAGGGGGAAGGGAAAAAGAAAGGGGGCATTATGATTAATATGTATAATGGAGGGGGGCATGAGGAGGGCTATGCAGCACAGAGAAGACAAGTAGTGATTCTACAGCATCTTACTGCACTGATGGACAGCGACTGTAATGGAGTTTGTGGGGGGGGACTTGCTGAAGGGGGGAGTCTAATAAACATAATGTTCCTCATGTAATTATATATTAATGATACCAAAAAAACAGTGAAGGAGAAATAAAATCTTCCTCAAACAAATACTGAGGGAATTTCCTTTCAGTAGATATGCCTTGCAAGAAATGTTAAAAAAAATTTTCAGAGAGAAATAAATATGGATCAGAAATCTAGAACACATAAAGGAAGAAGTATCAAAAGAAGAATAAGTGAAGGTAAAATAAATGTCTTCTTTTGTTTTTCTTAATTGACTGAACAGATGTTTCTTCAAAGTAATAAAACCAACAGTGTATTTTATTGTACCTGCTTATATTTACATCTTATGTATATGTGTATACACACACACATACACACACATTCTTATGTATAAGTAAATTGAATGACAACAATTACACAGGGACAGGAGGGAGCAATTAGTATTATTTGGTTATGTTATTTATGCTACTTGTGAAGTATTATAGTGTTATTTGAAAGTGGACTTAAATTAGTGGTATGTATACATTGCACACTCTGCACACTAGGAAAAGTAAAACAGAAGTATAACCAATAAGCTAAGAGAAAATGAAATCATATAAAATATTCAATTAAAACTACAAAAGGCAGAAAAAATAAGACAAAAATTGGAGACAACAACAGGGGCAATAAACAGAGAACAGTAACAAATTGGATAGATATTAATCCACCTATGCAATGATCATTTTGAATGCAAATGATGTGAATACAACACTTAAAAGGTTAAGATGGTTAGAGTGTGTCAAAAAAACAAGACCCAAGTAAGTCATCTACAAAAACCCACTTTAAATATAAAGATACATAGAAATTGAAAGTAAATAGATGTGGAAAAATATACCATACTAACACTAATTAAAATAAAGCACAACCAACTATATTAATTTTAGACAGAATGACTTCAAAGAAAGGGACATTATCAGGGAAAAAGTGGGGTGTTACATAATAATACAGGCATCAGTACTCCAAGACATAAAAATCTTTAACATGTATGTACTTAACAACATAGCATCAAGCCATGTGAGGCAAAAATGAAGAGATTTGCAAAGAGAAATAGATAAATCCACTATTAGACTTGGAGACACCAACACCCATCTATTAGAAATGGACAGATCTAACAGGCAAAAAATCAGTGAGCACATAGTTGAACTCAACACCACCGTCAATTAACTGGATATAATTCACATCTATAAACTACTTCATTTAACAAAAGCAGAATACACATTCTTCTCATGTTCACATGAGCAGTCATCAAAATATAAATCACATTCTGAGCCACAAAATATACTTTTAAAGGATAGAAAACCTACAACATCTGCTTGGAACACAATGAAAATAAACTAGGTATCAATAATAGAGAGATAACTAAAAAAATCCCAAAATGGAGATTAAGCAACATATTTTAAAATGATACGTGGCTTAAAAAGAAATCTCAAAAGAAGTTATAAAATATTTTTAACTAAATGTGTAGCATGCAGCAAAACAGGGCTTGGAAGAACATTTATAGCATTGAATGCAGATATTAGAAAAGAAGGAAGATTGAAAAATCAATAAACTAATAATCAGTGACCTTGAAGGGATTATGCTAAGGGAAATAAGTAAGATAGGGAAAGACAAATGCTACATGATCTCATATGGTGGAACTAAAAAATAGTTCTCATAAACACAGAGAATGGATTAGTGGCTGCCAGAGGTGGGAGGGGGGGAAAGTGAAATAGGTGAAAGGAGTCAAAAGGTTTAATCTCCAGTTACAAAATAAATAATTCATGGGAATGTATTATACAGCATAGTGACTGTACTTAATAATATTTTACTGCATATTTTAAATTTTCTAAGAGATTAGATCTTAAAAGTTCTCAATACAAGAAAAAAATTCTCTATGTATGCTGATAGATATTAGACTTATTTTATATCATTAATATATTAATATCTATTAATTATGATTTTATATTTTATAGTATAAGCAATATCATTTATATTTATGATATTAATTATACAAAATTATATTAACATATTACATAAGATGATCTAAATATATTCTTATATTTAATTATAGATTATGATATATACAAATATCAATCCATTGTATAGATGAAACTAGAATAATGTTTTATATCAAATATACTTTGATTTTCAAAAAGGAAATATCTTAATCAGTCCTTTAAGTTTCTACCTTAGAAAACTAGAAAAAAGGGCAATTGAATCTAAAGCAACAGCAAGAAAAGAATAAGAACTAGAGTAGAAATTAGTGAAACAAAATCAGAAAATTAATAGAGATGATTAATGAATCTACAAGGTGATTCATTGAAAAGATCAATAAAATTGATCACCCTCTGGCCAACCTCAATTAAAAAAACCAATAGATAAAAACTACTATTAAAATGAAAAAGGGACCATCACTTTAGATGCTATGGACATTAAAAGAATAATAAATGAATACTATGAATAAATTCTTTGCCCACAAATTCTATGAAAGGCACCATTTTTTGAAAGACACAATTCCTTGAAACACGTAATTTGTCAAATATCACACAAAGAGAAGTGCACAATCTGAATTAGGCCTACATCTATTAAATTGAATCAATAATTACCTTCAAAAAAGAGAGGACTATACCCAGATCGGTTCACTGTTGAATTCTATCAAATATTTAATGATAAATTTAAACAAATTCTCTATATTAACCTTCAGAGGATAGAAGCAGAAGGAATACCTCTTAGCTCTTTCTATGAGACCAATATTACCCAACCTCAAAACGAGATGAAGACATTATAGCAAAAGAAAACTACAGACCAATATTTGTCATGAACACAGATGCAAAAATCCTCAGCAAAATTTAGTAAATTGAATTCAACAATGTACAAAAAGAATTATACACTACCAAGTAGGATTTATCCCAAGTATGCAAAGCTGATTCAATATTCAAACACTGTTATGCCCCACTGTATCAAGAAGCTTAAAGAAAAAAATCACATCATATCAGTAGATATAGAAAAAAAACAATTGAAAATATTCAGCACACATTCAAAACTTTCAGTAAACTAAGAATAGAGGAGAACTTTCTCAACTTGATAAAGAATATACATAAAATACCACAGGATAAAGTCATCTTTAATGGTGGAGAGCTCCAAGATTTTCCTTTAAGATTAGGTACAAGCAAGACGACCTCACTCACCATTTTCAATATTGTACTGGAAGTTCTAGCTAGTGGAATAGAGAAGAAAAGAAAATTAAAGGGCAGAAAGACCCACACAATATTGTCGACTGAGCATTAAGAAAGAAACAAAGGCAATACAGTGGGTAAAGATAGTCTTTTCAAGAAAAGGAGAAAATGTGCTGGAAAAACAGGACATCCACATGTAAAAATATAAATAATGAATTCTAGACACAGACCTTACACCCTTCAGAAAATTTAACTCAAAATGAATTATAGATCGAAATGTAAGATGGAAGGATTAAAGATGGTGGTGACAGAGGTGAAAGAGAACTCCTCCTAAAACCACATATAGTAGGAAAATAGAATTTAATACAACTAATCCTGAAAGAGCAACAGGAAAGAAGGCTGCACCAGACTGCACACACCTGGAGAAAAGAGCAGACTTCATGGAACAGGGTAGCATACTGAAGCTATGACCTGGCAGGGCCCAAGTCCTTCCCCCACCCCAGCTCACCAGCGGTAGGAAAACAAACATAGCGGGAAGTGAGTGGAGGCCTGGGACTGCTGAACATCTACCCCGGAGATCTGCTCTAGGAGCATAAACCTACATTGCATGGTGCTCTGGTGATTTAGTGTGGTTGGAAAGCTAAGACAGGTTGAATACCTGGAGAGATGAAGATTCCAACTGCTTGGAGAAAACAAGGATTCATATCCAGCTGATCTGGGTGGGCAGTCTGAGAGACTTCCTAAAAGCGAGAGGGCTGCTAAAGGGGCAAGGATTGTACAGAGCTTACTGCTCAGGAGAAAGGACAGTGTGACAAAATTGTCCAGGGTGCACTCTGCCCAGCAGGTTGGAAGGTTAAATGATCGTCAGACGTTCCATACCCCTGGCTGGCTACACAGCTGCAAAGACCCCACTTTGATACACAGCCTGCTGTCTCTTCCTCCCGGCTAGCCTGCACCTGGCTCAGGCTCGCAACCCAGCAACCCTTGCCCTGTGTCAGGCCAGCCAGAGGTAAGCCCCGCCTACAACAGCTAGAAACACAAAGCATAGAGGCTTACACTTGGTTTGGTCCACTGATTTTGGCAGTGGAGACAAAACAGCAGCCGGGAAGCAGTAAACAGCTCTTTCCTGCACCCAAGCACCAACACCGCTCCCATGAGACAGCCAACATTGCTCCAGGGCTGAGCAGGTCTAAAGAGTAGAGCTTCTGGGCACTAGAGGGCACAACAAATTATGAAATGTCAAAGGAAACTGGTTCAAAGCAAAATTATGAATACACGTGAGAAAGATTAATATGAAATCAACCACATGAAACTTCTTGAAAGAAATTTCAAAATAAAAATCATTAACATGCTCATGGAGATACAGAAAAATATCCAAGATGTCAGGAACAAATTTAGGATGGAGATCCAATCATTTAAGAATACAGTGGAGGATATTAAAAACAGATTAGATACAGTAGAGGAAATGATAAAATGTAGAAATTAAGGAAGAAGAATACAAAGAAGTTGAGGCACAGACAGAAAAAAGGATCTCTAAGAATGAAATACTGAGAGAACTGTGTGACCAATCCAAATGGAACAATATTTGCATTTTAGGGGTACCAGAATTAGAAGAGAGAGAAAAAGGGATAGAAAGTGTCTTTGAGAAGGTAATTGCTGAAAACTTCCCAATCTGGGGAAGGAGATAAGTCTCTCAGGCCATGGGGATACACAGCTCTCCCAACACAAGGGACCCAAGGAAGACAATACCAAGACATATAATAATTAAAATGACAAAGATCAAGGATAAAGACAGACTATTAAAAGCAGCCAGAAAGAAAAATAAGATCACATACAAAACAAAATCCATCAGGCTATCATCAGACTTCTCAGCAGAAATCTTACAGGCTAGAAGGGAGTGGCATGATGTATTTAATGAAATGAAACAGAAGGACTTTGAAACAAGAATACTTTAACCAGCAAGATTATCATTTAAATTTGAAGGAGGAATTAAACAATTTTCAGATAAGCAACAGCTGAGAGAATTTACCTCCTACAAACCATTTCTACAGTGTATTTTGGAGGGACTGCTATAGATGGATGTGTTTCTAAGGTTTAATAGCTGTCACAAGGTAATAAAACCACAGTAAAAAAAAGTAGAAGAGCTAATTACTAAGCAAATGCAAAATTAAATCAAGTACCCCCAAAGTCAATCAAGGGATAGACAGACTACAGAATATTATACCTAATATATAAAGAATGGACGAGGAATAGGAGAAAAAAACCTTTAGATTGTATTTGTAATAGCATACAAAGTGGGTTAAGTTAGACTCTTAGATAGTAAGGAAGTTAACCTTGAACCTTTGGTAAACACAAATCAAAGCCTGCAATGGCAATAAGTACATACCTATCAATAATCACACTAAATGTAAATGGTCTGAATGCAACAATCAAAAGACATGGAGTTAGTGAATGGATAAAAAAAAACAAGACCCATCTATATGCTGCCTACAAGAGATTCACTTTGAACCCAAAGACACACACAGACTAAAAATGAAGGGATGGAAAAAGATATTTCATGAAACTAATAGGGAGAAAAAAGCAGGAGTTACAGTACTTGTATCAGCCAATATAGACTTCAAAACAAAGGAAGTGACAAGAAACAAAGAAGGACATTGCACAATGATAAAGGGGTCAGTTCAACAAGATATAACCATTATAAATATCTATGCACCCAACACAGGACACCTACATATGTGAAACATACACTAACAGAATTAATAGGGGAAATAGAATGCAATGCATTCATTCTAGGAGACTTCAACACTACACTCACTCCAAAGGACAGATCAACCAGACAGAAAATAAGGACACAGAGCCACTGAACAACACATTAGAATAGATGGACTTAACAGACATCTATAGAACTCTCCAACCAAAAGAAGCAGAATACATTTTTCTCAAATGCACATGGAACATTTTCAGGAATAGATCACATATTAGACCACAAAAAGAGCCTCGCTAAATTCAAAAAGTTTGAAATTGTACCTACCAGTTTCTCAGACCACAATGGTATGAAACTAGAAATAAATTATGCAAAGAAAATGAAAACTTCCACAAACACATGGGGGCTTCACAACATGCTCCTAAATAACAAGTGGATCAATGACCAAATAAAAACAGATCAAGAAATATATGGGTACAAATGACAACAATAATTCAACACCACAAAATCTGTGGGATGCAGCGAAGGCCATAAGAGGAAAGTATATTGCAATACAGGCCTACCTCAGGAAAGAATAACAATCACAAATGAACAGTCTAAACTCACAATTAACATAACTACATAAATAAGAACAAATGAGACCCAAAGTCAGTGAAAGGAGGGACATAATAAAGATAAGAGGAGAAATAAATAAAATTGAGAATAAAACAATAGAGGGAATCACTGAAATTAAGAACTGGTTCTTCAAGAAAATAAATAAAATAGATAAACCCCTAGCAAGACTTCTCAATAAAAAAAAGAGTCTACACACATAATGAGAATCAGAAATGAGAAAGGAAAAATCACTACAGATACCACAGAAAGAATATAGAAAGAATTATTAGAGAATACTATGAAAAATTATATGCTAACAAACTGGATAACCTAGAAGAAACAGACAACTTTCTAGAAAAATACAACCTTCCAAGGCTGACAAATAAGAAGAAAGTTTGAACAGACCATTTACCAGCAATGAAATTGAACTGGTAATCAAAAGAAAAAAAAACCCTAGACCAGATGGCTTCACCACTAAATTTTATCAAACATTTAGTGAAGACCTAATACTAATTCTCCTTAAAGTTTTCCAAAAAGTAGAAGAGGAGGGAATACTCCCAAACTCATTCTACATGGCCAGCATCTAATACCAAAACCACGCAAAGACACCACAAAAAAAGAAAATTACTGACCAATATCCCTGATGAACATAGATGCAAAACTACTCAACAAAATACTAGCAAACTGAATTCAAAAATATATCAAAAGATCATCCATCATGATCAAGTAGAATTTATTCCAGGGATGCAAGGGTGGTATAACATTCAAAAATCCATCATCATCCACTACATCAACAAAAATGACAAAACCACGTGACATTTCCACAGATGCTGAAAAAGCATTTGACAAAATTCAACATCCATTCATGATAAAAACTCTCAACAAAATGGGTAGAGAGGACAAGTACCTCAACATAATAAAGGCTATGTATGACGAACCCACAGCAAACATCATACTGAACAGCGAGAAGCTGAAAGATTTTCCTTTAACATCAGGAACAAGACATGGATGCCATCTCTCTGTACTTTTATTCAACATAGTCCTGGAGGTCCTAGCCATGGCACTCAGGCAACACAAAGAAATAGAAGGCATCCAGATTGGTAAGGAAGAAGTTAAACTGTCACTGTTTGCCAAGGACATGATATTGTATATAGATAACACTAAAGAATCAACCCCAAAACTACTAGAATAACTGAATTCAGTAAAGTTGCAAGAACACAAAATTAATACACAGAAATCTGTTGCATTCCTATATACTAATGATGACCTAGCAGAAAGAAAAATCAAGAAAACAATTCCATTCAGAATTGCATCAAAAAGAATGAAATACCTAGGAATAAACCTAACTGAGGAAGTGAAAGACCTATACCCTGAAAACTATAAACACTCATGAGAGAAATTAAAGAAGATACAAATAAATAGAAATACATCCAGTGCTCATGGATAGGAAGAATTAATAGTGTCAAAATGGCCATCCTGCCCAAAGCAATCTAGAGATTCAATGCAATCCCTACCAAAATGCCAAAGCATTCTTCCACAAACTAGAGCAAATCGTTCTAAAATTGATATGGAACCACAAAAGAACCTGAATAGCCAAAGCAATCCTGAGAAGGAAGAATAAAGCAGGGGGAATTACACTCCCCAACTTCAAGCTCTACTACAAAGCCACAGTAATCAAGACAATTTGGTACTGGCACAAGAACAGACCCATCGACCAGTAGAACAGACTAGAGAGCCCAGATATAAACCCAAGCATATATAGTCAACTAATATACTATAAAGGAGCCATGTACTTACAATGGGGAAATGACAGCCTCTTCAAGAACTGGTGTTGGCAAAACTGGACAGCTACATGTAAGAGAATGTAACTGGATTATAGTCTAACTCCATACACAAAAGTAAACTCAAAATGGATCAAAGACCTGAATGTAAGGCATGAAACCATAAAACTCATAGAACACATAGGCAAAAATCTCTTGAATATAAACACGAGTAACTTTTTCCTGAACACATTTTGGGCAAGGGAAACAAACGCAAAAATGAACAAATGGGACTACATCAAACTAAAAAGCTTCTGTAAAGCATAGGACACCATCAGTAGAATGAAAAGGCATCCTACAGTATGGGAGAATATGTTTGTAAACAACATACCTGACAAGGGGTTAACATCCAAAATATATAAAGAACTCACATGCCTCAACAACCAAAAAGCAAATAACCCTATTTAAAAATGGGTGAAGGATATTGAGACAATTCTCCAAAGAAGAAATTCAGATGGCCAACAGGCACATAAAAAGATGCTCCACATTGGTAATTATCAGGGAAATGCAAATTAAAACCACAATATCACCTCACACCAGTTAGGATGGCCACCATCCAAAAGACCAGGAACAACAAATGCTGGTGAGGATGCAGAGAAACGGGAAACCTCTTAGACTGCTGGTGGGAATGCAAATTATTTAAACCATTGTGGAAAGCTATATGGAGGTTCCTCAAAAAACTAAAAATGGAAACACCATTTGACCTGGGAATTCTACTTCTAAGAATTTACCCAAACGAGTTCTAGATTCAAAAAGACATATGTACCCGTATGTTTATTGCAGCACTATTTGCAATAGCCAAGATACGGAAGCAACCTAAGTGTCCATCAGTAGATGAATGGATAAAGTAGAGGTGGTACACATACACAATGTGTATTATTCAGCCGTAAGAAAACAATTCCTACCATTTGCAACAACATGGTTGGAGCTAGAGGGTATTATGCTCATGAAATAAGCCAAGCGGAGTAAGCCAAGTACCAAATGATTTCCCCTATTTGTGGAGTGTAACAATGAACCAAAACTGAAGGAACAAAACAGCAGTAGACTCACAGACTCCAAGAAGGGACTAGCAGTTACCAAATGGGAGGGGTGGGGTAGGGTGGGTGGAGAGGGAGAAGGGGATTGAGGTGTATCATGATAAGTACACTTGGTGTAGAGAGGGTCACAGGGAAGACAGTGTAGCACAGAGAAGACAAGTAGTGAATCTGTGGCATCTTACTACACCGATGGACAGTGAGTGCAATGGGGTATGGGTGGGAGCTTCATAATATGGGTGAATGTAGTGATCACAATGTTTTTCATGTGAAATCTTCAGAAAAGTGTGCGTAACTGATACCTTAAAAAAAACGCTAAAAAAATCAATAGATTTCCAAAGTATTAGAAAAAATCAATAATGTAATACTGTAGAACATACCACATTGGCTACAGAAGCCATAAAATAAAAATATTCCTAACAAGAAATGTATAATATGTATTATAAGAAAAATATAGACTTAAGAACATAAAGACATGAAAAAATGGAAATAAATATTATGTACCTTGATGGGTAACCTCAACACTTAAGTTATTCTCTTCAAATAATGCTATGAAGTCAATACACTTATTTCAAAGTCGTGAAAATATTTTTCAAAGGCACAAAACTGTTATGCCATTATTATGGAATATTAAATGCACAAAAATAAAAAGGCTGAAAGTGAAGAATACACACTCGAGTGGACCATAATATTAAAACACTGTGGCTCTGGTACAGACATAGATATGTAGATCAATGAACAGAGTAAAGTCTAATACAGAGCAGGAGTAGGTAGAGAATCAGTATGTGAAAAGGTGGTTCTGAAAATCATTCAGATGTAAACTTAATTATAAATGGTGTTGGGAGAATGAAACAAAGAGATCCCCAAGCCATATTCTCATAAAAACAAATTTCAAAGTGAATTAGATTTATATGTAAAAAAACTTTTATCCTTTAAAAATATACAGAATACTTTTTACAAACGGGATGAAACTGGCATAAAATCAAGAATCCATAAATAATTTACATATTTAACTGTATGAAAGATTTAAACTTTTTTATGGAGGACAATACCACAAACAAAATCAGAAGACAACCTATCATTAGAAGAGAACATTGAAACACATCACAAACCATTAGTTAATATTCATATGTATATTATTCATGTGTATGAACTATAATAAAAAGGTAAACTTATAGACTATGAGCAGAGAATAACAAAAGAAAATTGCCAGGAAAAGAAACAAATGGTCAATTTATGAAAATATGCTCAAATTTATAAATAATTAAGGAAATGAAAATTAAATAATAAAATGAAATAGTTTTTGTTACAATGGCAGTAATTTAAAGGCTCTTAAATATAGTTCCCAGTGCTGATAAAAATATATAGTAAACAAGCAAGTTGCATAGTCTAAGGAAATTGTACAACTGGAGAATGACTTGACAATACCTAGCAAAATGTAAAGTTCAAAGTATTATCATTTCAAGATCCTGCCCTGTCTTACAAAAAATAGTGTAAGCATTAAAATATATGTACAATATTCATTACAGCACAGTTGTAATAGCAACATTTAAGTTCACTAATAGTCCAAGAATAGGTGAATGGATAAAGACATTTCAGTATATCCATACATTAGCAAAGATAGTCATTAGAAAGGAAAAAGGCAAACAATACATTGGCACTACGAAGTACGTTCATGATACATTAAGTGGAAAAAAGCTACTTGCAGAAATACTTATATATTATTTTTTAATTAGTAATTTTAAAACAATGTGTACAAATGGTCACATAAACTTAGAAAAAAGCCTATTAATAAACATCAAACTGATAACATGCTACCCACAGAAGTTTGCTTAGATTGGAAAGAGTAATTAGTAACTTTAAATTAGCAATTTTAAAACAATGTATACAAATGGTCATATAAACTTAGAAAAAAGCCTATTAATAAACATCAAACTGATTAACATACTACCCATAGAAGTTTGATTAGATTGGAAAGTGTAACTATCACATTTTATGTATTTTAATATTTGTTCAAAGGGGCATGTATTACTGCAATTTCAATAAATAATTCCAGTGCTTTTAAAATGTTATCACTTTACATACAGAAGCCAAACTACAGCAAATAATTCCAGGCAATCTGGCTCTAACATAGCTTTTAAATTCACTTTCAACTATACTTCTCACCCATGTTCAGTCAGTTATCCCACTTCACTTTTCTGTAGCATTTCTAAATCTCATTCATTTTCCCAGTCAATACTGCTTCATCATCTGAATTCATACATTCCTCCTTGAATATGTCTTGAATATGTACTTTATCTCCATTTAAGACCATTCTCTTGAAGACAGAAATTGTCTTTTATATCTTTATGTTCCCAGTGTCCCATGAGAAATGTTTGATACATTTTTGTTCATGTAAATTTATTGTCATGCTATATTGAACACACTTTCAAAATCTGTATTAGTTCACATATTCTCCCCATTTTTAATGGAAGCTTCAAGAAGACTGTATGTAAGTGCTTTTGGAGGCAGTTTAAGATTGTGACTCAGAAAGATCCCAAATTTGCTTCCTTCCATAGGCACACTGAATCTACAGCCACATATGGAAAGATCTGAAAACCAGCTGAGTAGTTCCTCCACATCAGATAAATGAGAAAGAGGCCACAAAACCAGGTAGGGCAAGCTGAGACCCAGCTCTTCCAAAACCCCACTGCTGGGTGCGGCAATGTGCAAGTAGGAGGGAACTCATACACTCTGAGCTTCTCCCTGAGGAACAAAGGGTTTGTTACCCAAATTAGAAACCCCTACTCTTAAGACCTGTACCTAAAAGATGAGTCCCCAAAATATCTGGCTTGAAAACCAATGGCACTCGGGTACTGGAGACCCAAAGGGCTGTCGCTGAGAAACAGCTTTTAAAGGGCTAAGTGCACGGAAAACTACAAGACACTCATGAGAGGAATCAAAGACACCAATAAATGGAAATCTATTCCATGCTCATGGATAGAATTAACAACTGTCAAAATGGCCATCCTGCCCAAAGCAATCTGCAGATTCAATGCAAACCCTATCAAAATACTAACAGCATTCTTCAATGAACTAGAACAAATTGTTCTAAAATTCATAAGGAACCACAGAAGATCCCAAATAGCCAAAGCAATCCTGAGAAAGAAAAAGCTGGGAGGATTATGCTTCCTGACTTAAAACTCTAGTACAAAGCCAGAGTAATCAAAACAATTTGGTATTGGCACAAGAACAGACCTACAGACAAACGAAACAGAATGAAGAGCCCAGGTATGAACCCACACATATATGGCCAATTAATATATGATAAAAGAGTCATGGATATACAATGGGGAAAAGACAGCCTCTTCAACAAGTGGTGTTGGGAAAACTGGACAATATGTGAAAGAATCTGACTGGATTATTGTCTAACTCCACACACAAAAGTAAACCCAAAATAGATCAAAGACCTGAATGTAAGTCATGAAACCATAAAATTCTTAGAAGAAAACATAGGCAAAAATCTCTTGAATATAAGTATGAGCAATTTTTTCCTGGACACATATCCTTGGGCAAGGGAAACAAAATAAAAAATAAACAAGTGGGACTACATCAAACTAAAAAACTTCTGTACAGCAAAGAACACCATCAGCAGAACAAAAAGGCATCCCACAATATCAGAGAATATATTCATATACAACTCATCAGATAAAGGGTTAACATCTAAAATATACAAAGAACTCACACGCCTCAACATCTAAAAACAAATAACCATCCAAGAAACAAATAACCTGTTTAAAAAATGCATGGGACCTGAAGACATTTCTCCAAAAGAATACAAATGGCCAATAGGCACATGAAGAGATGCTCCACGTTGCTAATCAGGGAAATGCAAATTAAAACCACAGTGAGATACTACTTTACACCAGTGAGGATGGCCAATATCCAGAAGACAAGAAATAAATGCTGGTGATGAGGAGGAAAAATAGGAACCCTCCTATAGTTTGTGGGTATGTAAATTAGTTGAACCATTGTGGAAAGCAATATGGAGGTTCCTCAAAACACTAAAAATAGAAATACTATTTGACCCAGTGATCCCACTCCTAGGAATTTACCCAAAGAAAACCAAATCCCTGATTTGAAAAGAAGTATGCACCATGTTTATCAGTGCACTACTTGCAATAGTCAAGATATGGAAGCAACCTAGCGTCCATCAATAGATGCATGGATAAAGAAGATGTGGTACATATACACAATGGAGTATTATTCAGCCATAAAAAGATAAGAAATCCTCCCATTTGCAACAACATGGATGCAACTAGAGGGTATTACACTCAGTGACATAAGCCAGGAAGGGAAAGACAAATACTGTATTACTTCACTTATTTGTGCAGTATAAAACAAAGCAAAAACAGAAGGAACAAAATAGCAGTAAACTCATAGACACTGAGAAGTGACTAGCGGTTACCAAGGAAGAGGGGTTGGAGTGGGTGGGGGTGAGGGTAAAGGAGATAAAGGGGCACAATAATTCACAATGACAATGTAGGTTGGTCACTGGGATGGTAGTACAGCATGGATAATACAATCGATTACTCGGTAACATATTAATAGATAGTAATCACACTAAGGTGAGGATTTAATATAGGAAACTTTTGAACCACTGTGCCATATATTTGAAGCCAACATATGACTGCATATCAAAGATACTTTAAAAAAAAAGCAGAATCTATCACCTTCAGAAGTTACCAATGCATTCTACAGCAGGACAAAACAAGGTATCCAGGAGTAGAATGAAACTATGCCTGACGAAACACTGAATGTAGTCACATTCAAGATATTAACTCTATCAAATCATATACTTATTATCACACATCTGTTGGATTCCTTTCTTTGCCCATATCATTTAGGAAATCTTCTTACATAATTTCAGTGAGGCAGACCATAAGACCCCCTCTTGCCTCAAAGAACCCCATTTTCTCCTAAACACAGATTGGATCAGAGCTGTTTCCAATGCAGCATGGCTCTTCAATTCCTTTTGTGGAATTGATATGGAAACTTGGGAAAAGCCTTTCTCCTTTTGAGATTTACATGAATGGAGATGGTGATGGTCATTTGTAGAATACTTAACTATGCCTAATATAAAGCTATCATTGAATGCCAAAAAAAGTGATATAACTGAATTCAATTTCACTCCCTATAACTTTTTTCTCTAGCCAATACCTGACTGAAATTCTGAACACTGAATAATTTTCTGTTCTTGACCATATTACATGTTGCTGATATATTTTTAGAAATACTATAGGTAGAGTACATGGAAGAAACCTTGCCTCTCTCAGTAAATAAGGCTACCATAGATGTCTTCAAATAATTTATCAAAAATTTCAATTTTTACATGTCCGTTTGAGTCCTCTGCATATAAAAAATAAAAAATCTTGCAATCTTTCACATCACATTCCTGTCAGTTTTTTCATGCAAAAAAATCAGAAGTGGAGAAACGAAGTTGAGTATTAAATGAGCTCATTAATGTAACTATACAGAATAACATGATACTTGCTAAGAATGTTAGCTTTTGAAAATTAATTGGACACTAAACTTAATACACAGAATACAAAAGTAATGGATTAATATCTAACCAGATACTTTAGGAAAACCCTCAGTAAGGAAGCATGAAGGAAATGTTTAATATCCTTAGAACCTCGAACCATCATTTTGAACATTTACTGATTCATATTTTTTTCCCCCCTAAGAGATGGGAAATCTCTTTTCCCCAAGAGTGGCTTCTTCAGAAACTCCAAGTTGGGTAATAATATGGATATAAATCTTGAGCAAGTTATTGGCTTCTCTGCACCTGTCTCCCCATCTATTAAAATAGGAAGTGGGATGTTAATGTGGGGATGAAATGCCAGTTCATGGAAGCACAAAGTACCCTTACACATGAAGTGCTTGGTATCATAATTTATTATTACTATTTGAGGAAAATGACTTTAATATTACCTTCCAGCTTTGTATAACTGGTTTGCTCTTAAAGTATCATTTTTGGTGATTCCTCTGCATCTTAGAAATTCTTTGAAGTTTAAAAACTTGAACAGAAAAACCTTTAATATTAACATGTATAAATTTACTGAATACAAATAAAACGTCAGTAAAATAACATATATTACCAAGTTTAGTTATAATTAAAGGCAATGTTGAAACTAGAACCTGGATTTCCTAACACCCAGTTGTCTTCTTTCCTCTCTACCACACTGCACAGATTTATAATACATCCTTTGGCTTTGTTTTTGAAATAGGTAACTATAACTACTATTGTGAACACATGAAAAAACATATTCTAAATGCCAGCTAGAATGTGAATGCAGTAAACTGATAGTTTTAAACATCTTTCATGAGTGAAGTTCTTGTCTTCTTTCAGACCAACAAATATAGATTAAACGTAAAATTGTGATCATGATTTAGTACAGAGTGCAACTGTAAATGACACTAAATGAAAACAGTAAAAAGTGGTCAAACATTCAAATATCCCAAATGTTTAAATATTCAACTTTGAACAAAGGCCAAAATTTCAGGTATAATTCAAGAAACTGAAATGCAGAAGTCTCTCACACTTCTTACATGACTCTCTATTTTTAGATTGTTACTATAGGGACGGAGTGATGGTTAACTTTAAATATGAAACTAGAAGAGGGTTAAATTTTAAAAAGCGTACTTTTAAAGTAAAATAGAAAATATCTGTAGAGTTCACTTTTCTAAGATGAAAACAGAAAACCTGAAATAAGAAATCAATCCCGTTAACCAGAGTAGATCCAAAAATTTTGACAGATGAATTCTTAACCAAAACACCAATGACTCCATTGTGTACCATTAGTTCTTACATTAGAAATATATGTAAGCTTTTAATGTAATTGGCCGAGGTCAATCATTTCTGCTAAAATCTGCAAAGAAAGGGCAAATGGAGTTCCTAGAATTCCTGAACACAAAGCATTTTTTTATGCCCAGATATGCATTAGAAAACAACTTACATCAGGTAAGAAAGAAATACAACAGGTAATTCTCATCTTTATCAATTTATTTTATACAAAACAGTAGCAATGTAGAATATGCGCATTATCTTCCGCTGCCACATACACAAGTTGTGAACATTCCAAGCCAATGTACACAGTTTGAAGGGGAAGGCTAAACAATAGCATCAACCATGCTACTGAACATAGGAATTTTTTATTTAAAAAGATTAAAAATTAGATAGCAATGTCTTCTTTATATTGCTCTCATCATTGAAGACTAACGAAAAATAAAAAGTGACTTTTTAAGATTAAAAACAAGAGACTAGGGAAGAAACCAAGAAGCTGCTATAACACTGCCAGACTCAAACCATCATACTTTTCAATATTTGCATACTTAATAGCAGCATTATTTTTACTGAACCGTGTGCAACTATGTTTAGAAACACATCAAAGCAAAAATATCATGGCAGTCATCAATCAAGACCCAAATGAAACAAAAAACAAAAAAATAACTCTAGGATGAACACACTATAAGCATATGAACATTTATGGAGAATAAATCAGTATCTACATTCTTGGACTTGTTCCATTCTGCCCCAATAAAAGTGTCAACTCAAACTGTCAACTGTGCATTTTTGGAGGACTTGAGTTTTTCCAGTTCTTATTGTACTGCATGCTTGGAACAAAGAGGGACATAATAAATCCTTCTACACAATGAACTTTATAAGTAGACAGATGAAAATAAATTTACTACTTGTAAACACACACAAAAAATTCAAGATTTTTAATCTTTAAACAATCAGTGCTTCCAAAAGCAAATTATCTTCTGTATCGACCTCTCTCCCCTCGGTCTCTGTCCCGATCACATAACCGCTCTCTTTCTCTTTCTCTGTCACGTCCTCTATCTCGTTCTCTGTCTCTTCTGTTATCTCTAGGACGGTCTCGCTCTCTCTCCCGGTCTCTTTCACGGGGTCTACTTCTCCGACCACTGACAACAGCTTGCGTGCGACGAAGGAAATCATCCACCCTCATGTCATAATCATGCTAGAAAAGTTAAGAAATGGATTAGGTATGTGGAATCCCTATATTGTAATTATTGTCCAGTATACTGAAAGAATATAGAGAAATGTATGATGCATTAATTCACAGACTGTAATTCTGATATTAAGAATTTAGATGTCTTACTAATTAGACTTACAACAGAGGTTTATCCAACTCATTAAAAATAATTTCTCAGTTTCCTATGTAACTTTAATAACTTTTCCATCGTATCCCTTTAATAAGACTGAGGCAAAAGTAATCACCCAGTAATGACCATAAACCATCATGCTGCCATTATGCTAAATGTCATCAGTTTTCCTTCAACAGATGAACTCTAATTTTTCCTCCTCTGATTCTGCAAACCAACCTGAACCAACTCTGCCCTCTTAAGGTGAAATCAGGAATTCTTAAATTCCAGATTTTCTTCAAAACTCAGCAACTGTTAAAGACAAACAAGTTTATGGGATTTGATAAAATGTTAAGAAAATATGTACTTCAGTTAGACTGTGAAGTCTACTCCACACAGAGCTATAATACACAAAAGGCTGAGGATGACAAGGAAAGGTAAAAGAAGCAAATGTCTAAGTGAGGTGTAAGTTGTTACTGAGGCTACTTCTCAGCCTGGCCCCTGATCTAGCTTTCTACCCTAAGTCCTAAACTCACCTTTACTTACTGAACTTAGTTTCTCTTCAAAAGACTGTTTACATATACAGAATATAAGGTTCAAAACACAATTCTACAATTCCTTTCATATATAAAATGTGTATGTTAGCAAAGAATGTGTATTGTAACCCAAAAATTACTACATAAAGGTGTATAAAATAGAACTTGTTGAAAAAGGACAAGTATACTTCAGTGAAGGACCTTGGAGAAGACTTCCTATTTTGAAAATCATGGTACCTATAAGCATTTTTAAAAACAGCAAAACCCATCTGGTTGACTAAGATTTTATCATGCCTAGTTTCATCATACATGGGCTATAGTATTTCTTTCTGTGTGATTGAAATAAAACTATTACAGTCTATTAGGATTCTTAACTTGTTTTACTGAATGTTAAATATATTAATATGATTTGATTTTCAAGGATTAGTATCTTTATGATGATAAGGAAATGACAGTAGTTAAAAGTATCTCAAAGATAGGTTAGGAAGTTACTGCTCGGTCTGGCCCTCTCAAATATGCATGCTCTTCACCTAAGTTGGAAGATAAAAATGGTTTATTTGGCCCAATACAAATTCATCATTGTGTGTGTGTGTGTTGGGAGGGTAGGAATTTGGGTCAGGGTGTCAGTCCCAAATTATGCATCCTATTTTAACCACAAACTACCTTTCTAAGGCTATCAAACTTACATAGGAGGAGAGGAACTATGCTAACAAGTGCCAGGAAATAATTTCACTTTTAAAAGTACTATTAGGGGAAAGAAATGGATACTACATAATAAACAAACAGCTCAACTAGTATAATGAAAACCCAGAAACATCAAACTAGAGACTTTCATTCAACCTGTTTTGAAGTGATCAAAAAAAGCTTTCATGTCCACTGTATCAAATTATTAGAACCAATAATCACTAAAGGACAATTATTATTCTGCTACATTTCTTAACATATTTGTCATTTGCTAGCATTATTATAAAGAATCAGGGATAGAGATGAAACAATTAATTTGGTTACTAGTTTTAACAAAATTTTGTAGAAATGGAAATATATGACTAAATGATAAAATTATCTCTAAGTTTAATATACACCATCTATCCTATGAAAATTGAGTCAGAATATATAGAAAACTTAGAAATCCTACTTGTAATATTGAAGTTATAACAGAAGACTACAGGACAGGAAAAAAATATCCTAGCTCACTATATCCCCAGGACATTATCTAAGAGTTATATGTAAGAGTTGCCTCAACTTAAGCAGTTTGTTTGATCAGAAAAAAGATATACATAGTCATTTAAATAATCCAAAGGGGCTAGTCATTTTGAATAAAAGAAAGTTGTGAATTACTCCACAACAGTTTGCAGTAAAAATATGAAACAGTCCATCACTCAACATAATCTGGTATCCCCCACACTTATATTAACTACAGAATTCCTAAGTCACAAGTCCCCTCACACTTGCTTTCTCTTGCACTTACTACTCGTTTATCTCTGTATCTTGCTTCGTGTGGTACTGGATGATGTCCTGAGTAAGGGGGATGAGCTTGAGGAGGTGGAGCATGGTGCTGATAGTAAGGATGGTGTGGAGGCTGTTCCATTCCAGGATAAGGAGCCTTAAAAAAAGAAAACCATTTCTTATAAGCATCTACCAAATACCCTTATCAACAAACCATTCTTAAAATTCCCATGCCCAAACCACCCACCCCAAACAAGTAATTTGTACTAACAATTTACTTTGGCAGCATTAAGATTCTTTAAAATACCCTCTTTATTTGCTTGTTGAAAACATGTGCTTAATAAACTAATTACACATCTTTTAAGATTAACATATTTGTACTTTTGTACTGTCATTTAAATACTAACATAAATAGCTAACACTTTCATAGTGCTTCCTACGAGCTAGGCACTGTCCTAAGCACTTATATATTTCATTTAATTTTCATAGCAACCCTATGAGATAGGTACTATTCTTAATCCTGGTTTATAAAAGAGGAAACTTAAGCACCAATTGCCTAGGTAGCTGGCTTAAGATAACATTGTTAGTAAAGGGATGGAACTGGGACACAACATCAGGAATCCTGCCTCTAGAATCAGAGAGCCTAACCACTATTAAAAATCTATTCTTAAAAAACAAAAAACAAAACAGAACAAAACAAAACCTTCATGAGCTAATAACTTTTTAAAGGCCATTATAAAGTTAAGAGCACGCCAAAGGTTATTTCTCTAGTTCATGCCAAGATAATATTAAATATTTTGATTTTTTTTCTAATTTTATAAAATCTGAAGGAAACCTAGTAATTCATCTATCTGTATAAAGTACCTTAAGTGAAACAAAAGTCAGATGAAGAGACCACATTACAGGCAGCATTTAAAATTAAAGAAAAGAAAAAGGAAGAAACAATAGGAACTACTTGAACTTCCAATTTTTTATTTCTTGGGCTAATGCTTCAGCTACCCTCAATTCCTTGAAATATACTCTTAAAAATAATATCCAGTTTTCTTCAAGGAAGAGTTAAAAATTAGGAACAGGGTTTAATAACCTTATTTTATATAATTCACTGAGTATTAGGATCAGGAACTGGGTTAGACTCTACACATATTTTATAAATTTAGCTTCTCAACAGTCCTGCTATGAGGTTAACACTACTCCATTAAATTTTAAACCACACAAGTACAGGCATTAAGTCCATTCATTCACCTGCCTTGCATAGTGTAAGTACTAAATACAAGTTTGGTGAGTCAAAGAATAAATGCCCACTGAATTTTACTGGTAAGGAAAACTAAGAAATGTATTATAAACTTGCCCAAGATATTAGAGCTAAAAGTGGAAGATATTTTAAGCCAGGCAGAGTTTGCACTACTAGCCACTATAATAATAAATCTTACCACTTTATCAACTAAGCCTGTACTATTAACACAAATCATTTAGTTTTAAAAACAGCATGCATTTATTATATATTTCAAGTCTGTTAATAGTAACTATAACAATCATATTCAAGCAAACACTCAAAATATATGGAATTGCAAAGAAAGTTAAGTAACTTGCAAAAATAGTAATACAAACCATTCCTTGCCAAGGTGGTGGTGGTCCCATGTTATGAAATTCCCTCACATAATCATTGTAGGACTAAAATGAAAGATGACAACATCAATAATAAATAAAATCAAACCCAGAAGTACAAAGTCAGAACCTGATTTTATGCACATTAAATATGTAAATGAATGCTTACCCCATTTAAAAATACATCTCGGCGAACTCCTGAAAATCGTCTGTTGGGAATAAGATTTGTGAAACTAAATTCAGGTAATTCATAAACTTGTTCCAAGAATGTAATTCAAAACTAAGCAAGAGTGAACCCAACTTACCTGTCTACTTCCTGGTATCGTGGATCCTTTAAATACCCTGTTCAAACATCAAATATTTTAGTAAATCAAATTTATATTTTTTTACTATGGCATTATAATTAAATGTTCCTTACCACTCATTTCAATTCTTCCCATGGAATACAGTGATGGTACTATTGCATTGCTCCATGTTTAATTTTTTGTCAGATTACATGATAATCTAGGAGGTGACTGAATAACTTACTGATATCACAGAATTATAAACTTCAAGACATTTTTCATATGGCTCTTCTAAATCCATACCCCAATTCTGCTAGATAGATAATATCTTCATTCTGCACTATAAAGAAGGCAAGGGCAGAGCAATTATCTTGAGGACACTGTAACAAAACGTCCTTTAAAACTAATGTTTATCTTCCACCTTGGGTATACACCAGCTTTGCTAAATCAATCATAAATTTTCAAAATGCAAACTTCAAGGCAAGTAAAGCAAAACTGCAAAAATGAAGACATTTTAAATGACAGAATGATAATGATAAGACAAATATTCTGCCCCTCACCCCCTTTTAGTAAAGGATTAGCAAATTAGAATGCAAAAATAGTGGCCATATTACTAGTAAGAAACGAATTTCATTCTCTGGAATATCCCATTTTGGAGAAGAATGAAACTTATCAAGCCACTTGTTACATTATAGTGCTATAGTGCTTGCTAATCCCAATTTCCAACTACCTAACTTTTACAAGGGTATCATTGACTGTTTTAAATATCTTCTCTTAAATAAAGTTTGTCTTTTTAAATTCTGGTTAAGGAAAAGATTGACTGAATAGCTGCTTTTAGATTACAAACCAAGTGTTTGCCATTCCTCCCTTCATAAAGCCAAAGAACTTTTATATAGAAAAATAAATAAATAATTTCAGTTTCCAGTTAAAACTGTATGCCACATATATACTAAGTATCATAGGGAGTAAAAAGTATAATAAGAGTGTAAGGTCACTGCTTTTCCTAACTATATTTAATCTTAAAACACATGCAGTTCCATTTGTGTAATTAACTGATTATAGTGAGTCATACTAAAATAAAATAGATCAGGCAATTTAACAAAGTAACAGGAAGAATTACGAAGTAAGGACTATTAATAATTTCCTAAGGTTTAAGCAGTCATGTCCTTGTTTTCTCACTTCTAAAACTATAGGATTATGATATATGAGAATGTGTGTGTGTATGTGTCTAAAATAATTTTAAGTCAAATATCTGCAGGATTATAAAATATTAACCTGGTCTCTGGTGAAACTCAGGGGCATAGTCAATCCTTGGTTTCTTTCTGCTGTTATGAATATCATAATCTTCTGGTCGACGCCTACACAAATTAGACACATTAGAAATTAAACCAAAAACTGCTGGGAGAACAAATAGCAAAGCAAGAGTTTCTGACAGAAATAAGGACAAAGAATAGCCCATTATTTCCTTTAAAGCAACACCTAATTTTTGATAAGCAAATCTTAATGTTTCTAACTTTTAATTCCTCTAATTATTACAAACCAATTCTGAAACATATTGCTGGATGTAGATATTCTCTGTAATCCTCATGCAATGATGAGAGAGTTGGGAAAAGTAACCTGCTAAAAATATATATGTCACATTTTAGTATTCTGAACAAAAGTTAATGAGTTGCCCTCAAGCTAATATAAATACCCCATTTAACAATCAAAACACTCCCAAATAAAGTCTCCATTCAGGTATAAAAAGGAAAAAAACTATCATTACACAGCAGGTTAAGTCCAAAGCCTATACATTTAAGCTTATTAATGTCATTTCAGAATAAGTCTAAACAAAATTCAGAATTAAAAATTTTTCTTTTGCTTTGCACAAAATGATACTTTTCACATGATCATACAGAAAATTTGATATTAGAAGTGAGTTTACAGGGAAGTTTTAAAAAATCTTAGTACTTTATAAAACTAACTTCTACAGTTAATAACATTTAAGAATTAAAGGTATTTTTTTCTAGAGACAATGCCTTAAAATAAAACTGGTAATAAGTAATGGGGCAGAATATTTAACAGTTCATAAACGAGCTCAAAGTATATTCTTTAGAAGGTGAAATTTTACTGTCAGCAGAGGGCTGTGCTTTACTGTCTTCCATAAATCTCAATAGTTAATGTAATACATCATTAATATACTTCATTTTACTTAGTATTTAATAGCTACATAAAATTCAGAAATCCAAGTATTTTAGGTAATATCTTTTCACCCTTAATATCAAATAAAAACTTTATAACCTGACATCACTAGTTTTGCAGCAATTTCTCTGCATACCAAGTGCTTAACTTTCTGCAACACAAGTTCACTCAGACTGCAAAGTGCAATAAAACCCCAAGCCCCCCAACAGAATAAAAACAGTTCCATCAATAAATTAAGAAGATTAAAAGCTGGTTTAAAAAATAAACATACCGCTTTCTTGTAGTTTGGGGAGTGCATATACGACCGGTATAAAACATGATAGTAACAGTTCATATAGTAGTCCAACTACTGACTTTAAGCTGTAAGCCACAAACATATATGGAGGCCCTGGCAGGCTTGAGAAGGTGTAGTGGTGTAATAATATAGTTTGCAGTCCATTGCAAAACTGAGGTAAAAACTTCACTTGTATGTACTGTATTGCACTGGAAACCTCTTAGCTTAAAACTTCAAAAGACATCTTGGTGTTCAGTCCTTTTAGGCCAAAAATAAGGGGGCTCTGCCAGGTTTCCTCCTACCTACTTGACAGTGTCCTTTTTAAGCTCAAGAAATGGGGACTCTTGTTGGATTATCTGTACCTACCACAGGAAGTTTCCACCAAAAGGAAACTTAACCAAAGGTTTCATCCCATCAACCATACATCCAACAGTCTTTAGCAGAATATTTTAGATTTAGCTGTATGCAAATCTACACAGGGGAAGGTGTTGGGTAGAAGGGCTTAAATCAGTCCTTTGCAAAGACTTCTCCAATTCTGTAACAAGTTAAACCCCCTTTTCCTGGAAAATGCTGTTTAGTTCATAAAGTAGTGATCAATAAACATGGCGATCCTCTAAAAAACACTTTAAGTCCACAGGTACGTACTGCCAGCATCTGGAAAAGCTGTAAACAGACACAGCAACAGCCCTTCTTTTTGGTTTGTTGCCGGGTCTCCCAGGGCCACTTGATCCCCTTTGGAAAGAACCTATTGTTTTCAGAAGCTCAGCAAGATGTGTGAATTCACTGGGTACATGTTAGAGAATATTTGGCAATGGGGTTAACACATCACGGTGGTAAAATCTGAAACAGTCCCATAATGCTCCTCTTGAATATCAAAATAACTTAAAATATTTTATCCTCTAAATGAGGCGTCATCTTCTGAAAAAATATTAGTGATCCTTTATAAAAGTCCCATATCTGATCAGGCTTATCCAGAGATACACCTGAAAGAAAAGGCTTTTTTACAAAACATTAACAATTTTTGCAAATAAAGACTTCCTCCTTTCTAGCCTGTTCTTAGTAACAAAGCCCTACCTCATTTCAATGGTATACATTGAATTATCAGAATATTAACTGATCTAAACTGGTTATTGCTCTTTAGCAAGTAATTCTTTCTGCATAAGGAAAGATCCCCATATTCCTCTTGAAAAATGACTGAGACCAAGGTGACCATGTGAAATCCTCAATGAAGCCACAAACTAGTCCATGCAGCTTGATTTGAGGATTTTCTGTTTCTTCTTTACCGCAGGACAAACTTTTGACGAATCACATTCATTCCTCCATCATGTTATTCTGATACATGTGCCTATTATCAGTCCAAAGAACGTTTCTAACCTTCCCACATCCCGGACTGGTTCTCGACGGGATGGACGTCCTCTTGATCGGGGCTGAGAATGCATTCTTCTCTTGTGACGCATTTTATGAATGACCTGATACAAGTCAATACTTTCATCCGGGGGAAATAGAAGACAAAGCTGGGTTCCACATTCAAGTTCAATTTCCTGGAATAGTAAAGTGGCAATTTATAAGACGAAAACAGGAGAAACTTTACAGATGTGTTGTATTTTCCTGATGGGCAAGAACAAAAACAGACTGACTTGGAGGCTTCCTTCCCAGGGATGATGATCATATAGGGTTCCAATAAACTTCCTTGGAAGGTTTTTGAAAAACCTTTCAAAAGTGTTTTTTATGTCGTTACATAGGGTAAAAACTAAATGTAAAAATCTCTGAAGTTAACAAAACAAATGCAGTTGCTTAAACTTCTGTTAACAATCACCCTCTGCAAACAAGGGAATTATTTCTTTGTGCAAAATACAAAAGTATCAGGACAGTCATCTATCTTAATATATAGTAGAGGAAAAACATGTTAGTGTGTGCCAACAACTTTGATAATTATGAAATGCTAACTACACTGAAATACAAATGAGATTAACTACAAAGGCAGACTAACCTGAGGGCTTTTTTAAATTAAGTTTTCATTTTCAATTAACAACATTTTTACTTATGAGCAATGAAAACGTTACTTCTATTTCAAAATTATGTGTAGAAAACTAAGAGGGTCAAAGATTTGGTTTATTTTAAAATCACTACACACTTTTAATTTCATTTTCAGCCTTGAAAACCTAAATACATATAAAGTTATCTTTTCATAAAGCTTCATTCTATTCATAGAAAACTTCAACAAAGATGTCAAATGGCATTAAATAAATGCATATTGTACAAAGTGCAAAATCTTATTAAACAGTAATAACAAAAAACATTTTAAATCAGGCCAATTCTTAAAAACTTTTGCTTTGATTGTATTAATGAAAGTACCATATAGTTATCTATCTTTCAACATTAATGGAGGTACTATTTATCAGCCATAATCACAGTAATCATGAACTCCAAATTAAGAACATTTACCCTTAATGTTTCACATAAATTCTTTTAGAAATGGTTTAAAAAATGTCCTGCAATAAAGAACTCTGAAAGTATACATTACATATGTGTTTTTAAAAAATCAATTGTACAACAAACCTGTCCATCACGTCCGATTTTTACTGGCTTATGTTCATTCCAAGGATTGGTGAGATGAGCCGACTTTGTGAAGGGTAATTCACGCCTAAACGCAAAGTATTATTAATTATAGTCTTTGTAAAATCCTTTAAACTTTAGTAGTGAATTCCTTAAGTCAATCATAACTTAAATGTGGCTAATATTTAAAGAATTATTTATTTAGCCTGGTAGTGCTTATTCCCCAGAGAGGGAGCTCTTTCAGAGACACACTCTTCTCACATTCTCCAGTGTTCTCAAAGAAAGCTAAATAATATAGTGCATGAAACACGAGCTTGGACACCAAGACAGTTTGGGGTTTATATTCTAAGTTTCTCTTTCTCTCAACTTCTGAGCCTTTCATCTTATAAACAAGGATTTCACCACTTACTTCGTACTTGTTTTAGTTTAGTTTACAAATGAAATGACATATATAATGTTTATGGTATTTCATGCTTCTCTGTACTCAAAAAATTGTAGTATTGACTGATTGATCAAGAGCTAATATTCTTAACCAGGCAGTAAATTCCAAATGAAAATAAACTGTCCCTATCTTTGGTCCTATACTTGCCCAGATTCAAGGGTCCCCCCATTTTCAGTAAATCAGTATTCTTCACTACCCACAGAATGGCTCAATACAAATATTTTAATTATAAATTTATTCATTTGCATATATTATGCCCTCCATTTACACTACAATGCCGTATCTACATCATGTAAGCATATCCGGGTTCTAAGCTCTCTGAGCCAGAGGGCAAAATGGTCTCACCAATTTCAGAAACATATCCCGTATTTTTGTATTGTTCTTTATCATTTTGCTGAATGCAAAAATGACACAAAATGAATACTTATTGGTTGTCAAGAAATAACCAGCGATTAGCAGCATTAGGTAAGTATTTACCTATTTATGCATAAGTAATACAAAATTAAATGCTTTAATTATAGAACTATATATATATCTATGATACAAATTACTCAGCCAAAGATGGACGTATAAAGATGAGTAAGATAAAGAACTGCTTACATTTCTAACCTTTCTTCGAACAACTATTAAATAAGAATAAACAAGCGCACACAATTATTTTGTAGAATGGGTACCATAAATAGAACACATGAGTTTTGTTTTGTTAATGTGGATGATCGTATTTATTTGGAAGAGAAAGGAAAATAATCAGAAAATGCTTCCTGGAAGAAGTGACATGTGGGATAAGCCATAAAAAAAAAGTGAGTCAGGAAAAGCCATATGTTGAGAGTTAAGGCAGTTACATTTGAAGCAATGAGAAGGAAAACACAAGCAACTTGGTACAGTAGAAAGTTATATAACCATTTATTCTCATCTTTCATGTATTTTCTTCAAGGTGAATACTGATTGCTCAAATTTTATGTAACTTTTTTAAACCCCAGATGAAATTTTGACATTGACAGGGAAAATCTAAAGTTAAGGTAACAAAGTGGCAATGCTCTAAGGTGATGGTGATATCACTGTACAGGGGAAGTGGGCAATGAACGACGGCAACACCCACTAGGTATTACTAAAAGGCCTAGATTCTTTGTCTAATAAAAACATTACTTCACCTATCAATCTTAAATTTTATTTCACCTTTTCAGGGTATGAGAGGTAAAAAAAAAAATAATAATAATAATAAAAAAAAGGTATTATTAAGCTAAAATAAATCCATATACCAGAAGTCTAGAATATCCAGAGGCAGATCTCTAGTTAACAATTCTTTGTATTTTGTTTAATACTGTCTTAGATACTTCCTGTAAATTGTCAGTTAAAAAAATAGTTAGAGGAAAGGAATAACCTACAGGCACCAAAATACAGGAAAGTTACACATTATTATTGCACAGTTATCACTATTTAAATATTAGCAATGGAATACCCACAGTTCCAAACACAGGTATATGCTGAACTTACCTGTTTCAGCTTGGGGTTGAGATTCCTTGGTGGCATTGGTTCTAACTAGATTCTAATGACATTAGCCTAATGTTTTGACAAACTAGTTAATCCCAGCCAGGGTATATCAGAACTATGAGGCCTTAGTCAAAATAGGGCTTAGAATAAGTTAAGAGAAACTGCAGGCCCGTGGTCACCCCAATTATAGAATAAACATACTAACAGTTACCTTTTGAGCATTCAAGTATAATGAGGAAGGCACAAAATGACTATCTTTACTGTGAGTATGTCCAAGAACAAGAGAGTGGTGACTCACTGACTTCAAGGACCTTGGTAAATGGAGCAAATGCAACAAAGCAGTGTAAAAGTATACAGAAACTTTAATGTACTGGACAGTGGTTTGGTTATTAAAGGTAAAAGGAGTAGTGGAGAAAGCCTGAAGAAAAGAGAAATGGGTTATTTGCAATGTATGTGAGAGAGGGTAAGTATAAAATATAGTCATAGACTTAATTCTGGATACAGAGTATAAAGTTTTATTTTGAGCTCTCAGTAGCAATTTAAGTAAGTCAACTTTTATACTCCACTCTCCTACCTGCTAACATGCACCCTCTGGTCTTATACTTCAGTGTGCCTACAAAACCCCCGAACCACTAGGAACAGGTTTGAGTTGGGTCTCAGGATTCTACATTTCAGCAATCAATCAGATACTCCTGATGAAATTCTACTGATGATACTGATGTGTTCTAGGGACCACACCTACAGAAACTTAAATTTAGTTATTATCAAATCCAAAGGGTACTTATATATAAATCTAATAATTACCATATCTAAAAAGAAAAAATATGAAAAAGTTACTATTAGTGATAGCAAATGTAAATCTCATTTTATACAGAGAACTTAGGAAGTTCAAGAGACTTACCTAAGTATTAATGAATTATCACGTGTCCCTGCAGAACTCTTAAGAATGATAAAATTACTCCTGAACATAACTTATGAGTTAATTAGAAATGTTAAAATCATAGTTTTTTACTTAGGGACTAGGCAAATCTAAAACTTACTTGAAAATAAGCTTCCCTAACCAAAATTCTACACAAAGTATTAGTAGATGAACTACTGGGTTTGTACCTCTTCTGCTGCTATACATATTTAAGGCAAGTTAGTAAAATAGCTATTAAGTAAATGAAGAGGAATATGAAGACAATAATTATGAAAAATTAACCCACTTTCTAAAATTAAGAAAAAAATTTCTGTATCAATAATTTGAAAAATAAAGAATAAAAGAACAAGTAACACTCAAAATGTAATTTGCTGCAACCAATCTAAAACTAGGTAATTATTTCTTCTATTTCTAAGAAAGTATTACCTCCAAATATTTTCCAGTGACACTAATAATGTTTCTAAGTCATGAAACCATTGACTAACAAATTCCTCCTTTGGCCTTTATATTTAACTAACCAAAAATAATACTAATAAAAATGTCCATTTGTAGCCCCATAGAGAAGGGTGTTCCTTGCCTGGGACAAGTTCCCTATTAATCGGGTGAAATTGAAATAAGTCATGGGAAAGGGTAGGCTGGTAGAAAGGCTTTTATTTT
The DNA here is from genome assembly GCF_040802235.1 of Manis javanica. Taxonomy (NCBI): domain Eukaryota; kingdom Metazoa; phylum Chordata; class Mammalia; order Pholidota; family Manidae; genus Manis; species Manis javanica. The sequence continues at coordinate 118,389,515 of NC_133160.1, read as the reverse complement.
TATTTATTTATTTATTTATTTTTGAGAGGGCATCTCTCATATTTATTGATCAAATGGTTGTTAACAACAATAAAATTCTGTATAGGGGAGTCAATGCTCAATGCACAATCATTAATCCACCCCAAGAAAGGCTTTTATTTTTTACAGTCACTAGCCAGCCCCAGATCCGACTCCTCTGGACTCAGCTGACTCTCTCCTTCCCTAGCCCACTCCTTCTGGCAGGAACTCCATGGATGGGTCCTTGGTGAATGGCAAATGCCAGACCAATTACATACCAGCAGGAATGGAGGGGAGGAGAGAATGGCAGTTTTCTCTCCATCCCTTGTCCCAGATTGATGGGAGGCCGTGCAGTGGTGTGTAAATACCTACTGATATGTAAATGAACTAAGGCTAGGCAGTAGATTCTGAAAATTCTGCCGTTTACCTCACACCATCTTGGCAGAGAAAGAACTAGCACCTTGTTTTCCCTATAAACTGTCACCAGGGGGATATCACCTACAGTCTCACCACCTTAACACTTGCATTTCAATCATTTCAATATTATTCTGCTTTTTCATTTATTATCACCTATCCATACTGTTAACATGGACAATTATTTCTGCATTTTACGCTTAACTGGTGAACTGTAAGTTACTTAACCAATTTCCTATGAGACAATTTAGATTCCTTCTAATTTTTCCCTATAGAAAGTAATGATGGGATGGATAATGATACATTTTCATGCATATAGCTCTTTGCTACTCTATTAACAATAAACCTAATACACTATTTCCATTATATCACTACACAATGAATGTGGGCTCTCTATCCTAGCCATATACCTCACTCCCAATTACCTGCTCCGTCCTCCCATAAACCTATGGTTTCTGTTTCTATTCTTTCACTTGTGCTAGTCTTCCTTCCTGAATATGAATAGCATTTTTCCTTCTTTTTCTTATATAATTCCTCCATATCCATCAAAACCCAAGACCTAAGCCAATATATAACTTAAAAAAAATCCCTATGGTCTCTTTCAGGTTATATTTATTTAGCAAAAATAGATTTGTTGCATGCTGCACAAAGCTTGCTTAAATAATCAGCTTCTTCATGATGCTGAAATAACTTTCTAGACCCAAGATAGAGCTACTTCTGACCAAGATGTCCCATAAGCAAACCGAAACTTAAATTTAAGTTGTGTGTGCCTGTCAATTCTCCACTCTACCAGAAATGAGCCAATCCCCAAACACCAAGTGATCTCTGGGCTTTTCTCATGCCAAACAAGGATAGGGGACCCAAACAATCAGATATTTTCTACACATCTCTTCCTTGTTTTTCACTCTTAATCCTATAAAAGCTTCCATTTCAGGAAGTTTTACAAGTTTGTACCACCTAAATTGACTTTTTAAATTATTTTTTAAACATTGTTTAATCATTTAGTAAGAACATAAAAATAAATGGTAGTAACTCAGTGTTCAAACTAAGTCTATTTTTCTAATAAACATACTTAAATTTTAATTTCTCTAGTTTCAAAAGATCACAGTACAAACTAATCTATAACTTCCTTTAAAAACACTACTTGTTTACAACCAAATTAGTCACCTCCAAAACATCAACCAAGTCAGTGATTATTTCTCCCTTTCCCAGTAACTAAATGACATGTTAATCCCTAAAAGTACATAGATATATGCCAGATAACATCCCAGGCAATTGTCTAATTCAAGACAAATTAACTATTTTATTACTAATACAGAAAACAAATGAAATATTCAACTCCACTAAATAAATCTTTGCCCTTTGCATCCTGTATTATAAAGGTGGTGAACAAGACAAGCTAAGCATATTGATGTTATTTTTATTGTAACAATGGTTGAATATTAATATTGTTAAATTTTATGGATCCAACTCAGCCTACTAATGAGACAGAGACTAATAATCAGAGATAATAAATTAAAACTAAACAACTGTGGAGTTTTAACATTAGTCCCAACTGTTAGTCCATTCAAAACAAGGGCAATTTTTAATTATCTACATTAAGCATGTAATTTACCTGCAAATCCAATCAATTTTAAAGACACCTCCCAGCATTTTAGCATTCATTCCTGCTGGAAGCACCCAATGTATAGGAGATCCTCCATGATGTGATTCTGAAGAAAGTCTTGCAAATCCTAGGGGAATCAAAGCACAACATAATGTATAGATGCTAATTAACCAATGTTCTTATACACCATAATTATTTTTACTCTTACCTTGAAATTTTCCACTCTCTCTGACAGAAAATATTAAGATAACACTCCTTGCAGATCTGAATGCAGCATTTAATTTCTTCTCATTTACAGGCAGTGTGGACCATACACCCTGTCAAATGATGTAAGGATCACAGACTGAAACTACTGCAAATTATTCATGCTTCTAATTTTATTTGCAAAAGAACAATACTACTGATACTGTTGTACTTAAAATTCAAGTAAGCTATGATGAAAAAAGATTTTATTAGCTGTCAGAATAATGTAATATTAAGAACTGAGGAGAAATACGGAAAGGATTAACAACCTTATCAAAATCTTTAAAAATAGTAATCACAAAGAGAGGAGGCAGTGTTTCAAATCGGTGGGCTAGAATTCTACATAATAAAAAGATCTAAAATTATTTTAATATCACAATCACTTACTATGGTAAAAATATGCTGCTTAAAAGTACATCACAACATCACAATATGTACATTTTTCTTCTTGAAAAATTGTGCCTAACCAAGTAATTAAAAATTATTGTATTAGGAAATCTGTAAGCAAAGAATTTCTGTGAAGTTTTTATTAGCATTTCTCATGTTTTTTACTTAAGTTCAATTTTTTTTTGTATTAACAGATTGACTGAAGAAGATTTTAATGAATTATTTGTTCATGATAGATTAAAAGATACCATTGTAATATAAAATAGAAGCTCCACTTCAGTTCAATCTGGTCATACAAACCAGATCTCATTTATACTAAATGCTTAATAAGTTCTGCCTAAATCCACTTCAGCTAAAGAACAAACTTCCACTAGGTAGCTATCTGGTCTGTATTATTCCTCTGTCTATACAGTTTGACAGGTAATGCTTATCTTAAATTAGAAATAAAGGATACTGATGCTAACATGGTTAGAAAAATGTTTAACTTCAATTTTAACTTCCTAAAAATCAGGGGAAACTGTAGTTACTCATTTTAAACCAAGAACAGAAAGATATTAGTTTGTGTAACAAACAGATATATCGTTATAGCAAAAACATAAAAAGAAATTAGTATCTTACAACATCCTATTGGGCATAGCCTTTTGTAAAGCCCAGGGTAGGTCTTTAAGCTAATTCTTTCCTTTCCTTCTAAATCCAAGTGATCTTACTTATAAAAATAAAAGAAACTCTCTATAAAGGAATGATCTCTTTTTAAGAACATTTCAAGGTATAAAACAAGCATCAATATAAAATAAAAATTGGTTACCTACAGAAACTTTAAAAAAGGGTTAGTATAATAAATGAGCAATTGAATATAGAAACAAACAAAAAAGTCTTCACCATACAAATACAAAATACATATTATTCCTCAGTATCGAATATCTTGAGTTCTAAAATTATTTTTAAAAGATTTAAAAGAAAAGTCAAATTACTATTAGGTTGCCTAACCAGCCGTAAAGCAGACCCTAAGGGGCAAACAGGCTGTGGATCTTAAAAGCTGTAATGAAAATCATAGTATCTTAATGCTACTTGAAACACTCAAGTTCACCTTCTCATTTAAAATTTTCAAGACTAGAATAGTTACAATGGAACTGATGCCAATCAATACCTTAGCTTTGGCAAGAGAGACATTCTCATGGTTGTTACTCTTTATGAGAAAAAATCTTGCATCCTGTAGGACATATTTGAGTTTACTGGTTTGATCTGAAAGAAAGAAATCCAAACTGATTAACCGGAGGTCATTATCACACATAAGAGTGTATAAGCTGTACTGAAATTTAGCCCTCCACAACCCAGCTAAAACTTTTAAATTCATAATCACCCATTCAACCTGGAAAGCTAAGCCACAACACATAATAAAGCAAAGTTAAGAAAAGACACCAGCATTTTGAAAGAAGGTAAACCTAATCTAGTGATGTTCCGATATATCAGATTCACACTTAAGTATGAGAATGGCTCCAAACTGTATAGATTTATCAGATTATTCAGGCTGATAACAGACCACTAGGTTACTAAAAAATCATCCATCGTGTCCAAAACTAAAATATACTGAGATATTTGCCATTGTTCTAAGATACAGTAGAAGTGAAAATGCAGCTTTATGACATTATCAATATTTTCCTTAAGTGTAATATATCAGAACATTACTACATTAAAACCAACTATTAATGGAGAACCAATAAGGCAAAATAATGACTTTATGCAGCATGCAATGAAAACAATTTCAAATTTAAATGATACCTTTTCGGACAGCACGAACGGAAGATGATAATTTCTCATGCTTCTTTTCTGAACCTGTATTTAGCCAAAGTACATTTGTTCAGATTGAGCTTTAAATAGAGATAAGACAAAATTTCTACAGTCTTGTCACATAAAGTTCTCATTTAAGACAAATTATTCTCCCTGGCGCACCCACACACAAAAATATACTTCTCAATGTGTACGAGTGTTTTGCTTTTTGGGTTGTTTGGATTTTTTAAAAAGATGTATATTTGAACAGTTTCCCACTCAGAAAACTAGTCACTGAATCATCATCTTCCAAGAAAAAAAAAAAAGTGAAATTCCACTTAAGCAGTAACAGAACAGGATTAAAATAACAAGAAAAAGCTTAGTTTCCTCTAGAATTATTACACTGAACATGCCAAAAATCAATACTAATGGACATCAACAAGTTCACACTAAACTACAGCCTCCACACACTTTCTACAGTAGGTTACATTAGAATCAGTCAAGTATGAGCACAAATAAAGGTAAAATGAGAATACCTGCATATGACTCTGATGCAGAGCTTCCACTTCTATCAAATACAATTGGAGATATGCCTCTAGCCCTCTTCCTTTCCTTCTTTTTCTCATCTAAAATGAATTCAAACAAGATTTTTTAGACATTACAACTTAAGTAACAAAAATTCAAACAAAAATGTTATCAGTCTTGGACAGGGACTGCACTGGGGTATGGGTGGGGACTTGATAATATGGGTAAATGTAGTAACCACATTGTATTTTCATGTGAAACCTTCATAAGAATGTGTATCAATAATACCTTAATAAATTTATAAAAAAGAATGTTATCAGTCTGGTTTTTGCATAATCCCTAATTATTAGTCCCTATATTTCTCTCTTCATCCCTCCACTTCCTCAGAAAAAGGTATTCCATTTCAAAGACACTGTCCATAAAATAGGCCATTTTGTTGTTTCTCTCACCAATTTCAATCAAACAAAAATGCATGGCCATTCTGAGATCCATTTATCCTATACACAAAGTGGTCTTGAATAAAGTTCTCCAAGGGGGAAAAACCTGCACAGCAAAAACTATTCTTTCAGAAAATTTATTGTGTTCCCCTCTATGCATCAGATTAATCCTCTTTATAAAACGTATACTACCATTCTTCATCACAATTTCAATTCTGATTCTATCTTAGGTGTCTGATGAACTCTAGAACACAAAGCTTATGAACTATTAAAAAAAAACACTATAGTAAATTAGTAATTCCATTCTGGTTGCCATTGTTTGTTTTGTGTCTTCGATTTCGTTCTTCTTGACCATGTCCTTTCTGGATTATTGCTCTTATTTTCAAATTCAATGTAAAATTTATCCCTGAATCTTAAATGATTGCCTATGCACTTCTATAAAAAACTAGGAATCTTCAACAGATGAAAAGAACCATATCAAGCTTAATTTGGAACTTCATAAGCATATAATGAGGACCTAAAATGAAATTAGTCTCTCCTATCTCTTTTTATTGATACTTTTTAATTACACCAGCTTTATTTTTCAATTAGAAGGAAAATGGAGAAAACAGTTATTTTTATAAAAATAACAGCTGAAAAAGAACAATGACCTTGTACCTATTATATAATGACTCTATAGATAGAATTAACTATTTTTAAAGATTTAAATATATCATCTCCATTAATTCTCATAACAATCTCATCAGATACATGCCATTACTCTCATTTACAGAAAAGGAAATATCACCTTAAAGAGTTAGGCAACTTGGCCAGGGTCCCACAGTTCCAGGTGGCTTAGAACCTAGGCTCAAATCCAAGTCCTCTAACTTGAAAGTACAAGCCCTAAGCTCTATTGTTATTGAACAAACAGAGAAAATACTACTATTCCTGAAAGACAATTCTAGGTCTAACTAGTTTGAAGATGGAAAACTCCAAACATATCCTAAGTTCTTTCTCTTTTAACTTACGCGTATTTCCCTTTGTAATTTACTACCAACTACTTCCCCAAACAGAAGTAGCAAGTTGCTTGTAAATACACTGATTTTCATAACTCAGGGCTGAAAAGGAAAAAGTGCAGCAGAAAATACAGCACATTACAAAGCTAAGCCCATTTAAAGCTTACAACCATGGGGGCTATAGACAAAAAAGCATTTATTTCCAGGCTTGCTGGCTTTGAATGATACCTGACTTTCAAGTCTTAAAATAACTTTTCTCAGAGCAAAGAGTAAGACAAAGTGAACAGACTGATGTCTTTTAATATAAATGACTGAAAACCTCACCCAAACAGATGACAAAGAGACTTATGAAATCTCACACGTTTGTTATGTTCACTGACTCCACATTACTACTTGACACACTGTAGGAACTGGATTCAGTGAATGACAACCACATTAAAGAGATCAGAAAAACATAATTTCTGTATGTTAAATCCAGCATTACCATGAAAAATCTCCAAAGATTTTTCATCTTTTTTGCATAAATAAAAATTACTGGTCTTACATTTATGATCTCAAATATGTGGATATATTCACATGGAACCTGTCTACTCATTTTCAGGTCCCAACTACTATTCTCAGGACAAAAGAACAATGAGTTCTGTTAATAAATCTTTAACAGCACCAAAGTGTGTCACTTTTATAAGAAAGTTAATGAAAATTCTCAAAAAAAAATAAGGTCAACTGGAATCTAAAAAACTTATGAGACAGAAAATAAACTGTAACCCCAATAGGTCAACTAAAGAAAGGAAGAAAAAAGCTAAGTTTATAAATATAAATAGTACCTGATCCATCTGTACCTGAACCAGATCTGACAGACCCATCTGTGAAGGAAACGGACTCAGAATCAGAGTCACTAGCCTCACTTCGAGTGTCATAGTCATTTCCCTCTTCCTTCTGGTCTCTCTCATCCTGCTCATATTCTTCTTCCTCCTCTTCTTCCTCCTCCTCCTCTTCTTCCTCTTCCTCTTCTTCCTCCTCCTCCTCCTCCTCTCCATCTTCATCTATTTCTTCATCTTCCTCTGCATCTTCTTCTACCTCTTCATCCTCCTCCACATCTTCTACCCCTTCCTCCTCATTCTCAGAGTTGTTGCCTTGTTCATCAGAAGAACCACTGCTGCCAGTCTCATGGTCAGAGCCATATTCTTCCGAGTTCACTTCCTCCTTAGAAGACTGGCTGGATCTGCTTGCACGTCTATCCACTTGAAGACCAATTCTCTGATGTTTAAAGAAAAAGGGAATCAGCAGTCATATAACAGATAAGGTCAGAGTGAATAAATAGTTCTAAAGCCTCAAAAAGAATCGTTTTCTGTTTTATATCTGCAATAATATTTACTACCTCAGAACCGTCTGGTGTAGGGGATTTGGCCCTCCTTTCAGGATCCCTTTTGCGGAGACAAGTTTTTTCTGGTTGGCTTTTATATGGTTCTCTGGATGAACCGCTTGACAAACGTATCTTCCTATCAGCTTCTAGGCGCTTGTTCCTTTCCGATCTTTGATATTCCTCATTTTTATATTCTGTAACTGACTTTCCTTTTGTACTAACTATTCTTTTGTTATTGCTAACTGATGAGCTCAGTGGCTTAGAAATCAATGGTCTTGAATGAACAGAAGGCTTTTGTCGTTTGGTGTCAGTAGACTCCATTCGGTCACTTTTTCTTTTTGATCCTTAAAAATACAATTTAAAACAGCATATAAGAGTGTTTGGATACTTGATCACCAAAGATTTACATATAATATACAGCAAAGGAATAAAAAGCCTCATTTTAAAAATGTGTCATGAAATATTTTACTCCAAAGTTAGTCAAAAGAAAACACAGCTTTCAGATACTGGATTTAAATAAATTCATATATTTGGGATGTTTCACACATTTCAAGAAAAAAATTACTCTTATTCATATGAAATTGGGTACAACACTTTATGATTGTAATTTTGGTATTAACTGCCTCAAGGAAGAGGTATAAAAGCAAAGTCACTTTAAGAAATTAAGTCTACTGTACAGTTGTTAAAACAAAAATAATAGAAATCTTACCTTTTTTCTCGTTTTTATCTTGTTCACTCTCTGGATTATACAGTTCATCATCCTGTTCTGGTACTTCAGTCAAAATATCATCTAGAACGTTAAGTTCTCCATCTGCAAGCAAGAAAATTAGAAAGTGATACAGAAAAATTATCATTAAACATTTATTTATGAGTCCTTACTATTTTGAGGTTACAAATATATAAAGACAACTCTCAAACAGCTTTTATTTCAGGATCAAGACACAAGAATAATTCCTATAAAACCATAAAAAATAAAGGACATGATACAGAGCTCTGTTCTACAAAGCCAGGTGTAACGTGCACCCCACGAGTATGAAAGGATATACTAAGACACAAAAAGAAAAGGCCAGACGTCTATATTTGTATCTCAATCTTTTATTTCTAATTTTTGTAACTGCTTTAAAACACAAACAATAAATTAGGAAATATTTCTGTGTAACTTATAAACATGTGATTATCAAAGACTGTGTACTCCTCACAAGATACTTATTACCAAAGGAAATGTAATTTGTTACAGTGGAGGAATCTGGCAGACTCCAGTTTAACAAAATCATAAGTAACCGGTTAACATCACCAGTAGTGGATTAAATCAGTATCATAGACCTGCTGGTGTGTTGCTATGAGAATATTTTGTAGTATTCTTATACAAAATGCAAAATCTAAACCTGTACATGAGGAAGCATCAAACAAACTCAAAATAAAAGGAATCCAAAAATGTCAGTGTGATGAAATACCAACACTAAGGAACAACTCCAGATTAAAGGGGACTAAATGACCTAATGGCACAAATACAGTACATGATCTGAGACATAACTGGGAAAACTAGTTAAATCCAAATAAGGTCTACAGAATATATAAGTATCAATGTTAATTCCCTGATTTCGATAGTACTACAATCAAGTCCTAATTTTTGATAGTACTACAATCAAAGTCCTAATTTTTAAGAAATACATAATTAAAGTATTTAGGGCAAAGAAACATCATGTCTGCAACTGACAAATGGTTCAGCAAAAAAGTATGCCTGCATGCATATATACACACATTATACACTGAGAGAGAATATGAATTAGACCAATGTGGTAAAATGTTAACATCTGTGGAATGCGGTTGAAAAGTTTAAAAAATTATACTATTCTTATAGCTATTATATTTGAAATAATGTCAAAATAAAATTAAAATAAAAAATAGATGTGCTACACAATCAAAAACCTTTGAGGCTACTGTTATGGCCTATAAAAGTACAACCTGTTCAGACAAGGGAACTATTAACTATAATTGACATAGTCAGTGATCACAAAAACTTAGAACTCTACTGCATCCTCAGCCCCATCCCGTCTAAAAGTACAAAATACAACTTAGAAATACATGCTTAAACTGGTATTTTTTACAATACACTAAAGCTAATTTTAAATGTTTTGAACACTAAGTATTACAGTACCAAAAATATCTTTCCAAATGTAAGGTATTGTAAAGAAAAGTATAAAGGCATGAAAACATGAGATAGGACAATTAGACCTATGGCTCCAGCCAAAAAAGCAAAACCCACTCAGAAGTATAGCAAGTGTTATTAGTTTAAGGTCTATAAACAGGTCAGATGGGATTCAACTCTTCCAAACAGGGACGGAAATCAGTGACTAAAAAGAACTAAAACAATTAACGTGGAAATAAGAAGGAAAGCAAGATTACATAGGATAGGGAAAAGGTAACACCTTCTGTATTTTGTGTCAGACACAGCTGCCATTTAAGAACACCTGGCAACTGATTTCTTTGAGTGATGAGTGCTTACCTGTACTTTACCATTTTCCTAAAATGGACATATACAATATGGATTTTTATTTATTTATTTTTTGAATCAAGATACACCAACCAAAAAGGCTTCTAACTCATCCTCTGGATTCATTTTTACTAGGGAGGAAACTCCTTCTGAAGATCTGAATGGTGGCAAACTCAATTTTTAGACTTCGTATTATAAACAACAACAAAAAAATATACTTTTACAGAAAAAAATCCAAGTCTTGCAAATATTTAATGATTCTTGGGTTAAAGCTCTCCTGTCAGTTAAAAAAAAAAGGGGGGGGGAGGTTCAACAGATCTTAACAGAATCAAACTTGTAGAACCAAAAAGAAAAACTATAAAACTGTCACAACAAAATAGGCAACTAAGTAAATTAAGGTTATGAAAATCTTTTCATGAAATCATTGTATCAACCCAAAGAAAGCTTGAACCATTCACATGAAATTTTACTCTGTACTTGCTAAATCTAGAATCAAAGAATTGTGCAGATCAATTTAAATTTCAGACATGCCTGAATATTAATAGTGTCCCTATAAAAAAAGGGTTTTACTGTTTAAAAAAAGCCTTAATAATTGTATTAGTCAAATTCTGAGATTGGCTGCAGTGTTAAGCATGTACAAATTTTTAAGACAACAAATATTAACCAATGCCTATTTTAACATTTTATCACTTTGATATATATGAACTATACATATCATATGAAACACCTAAGATATGTTTTATCATCCATTACTTTGCAGGTAAAGAGAGAGAAGCTGAGAAGTTCAAATTGGCAAATTCACCTGCCTAAAAACAGATGGATATGAAACTAGAGTCCAGGCTTTCTAAATTCAAGGTTAAATTAGATTAAGAACATTAAAAGCACCTTTAACCAAAGTGTAAGAAAACAACAATGCAAAATATTATTAAAAGGCTGTGTACCTAGGAACTTCAAATTAGTGTGCCAGAAAGCTCTGCATTACCAACATTACAGCATCTTAAATTTATTTTAAGATCATAACATCCTCACTTAATGGTATACACATTTTCACACAAATTATAGTCCATGATCACCAAATAACCTAATTGTGGTTTTATCACAATACTGGCAAACTAAGATTATAGGGCAGATTCTGCGTATCGCTTGTTTTTAACACAAGAATGGTTTTTGCAATTTTAAGGTTCTGTTAAAAAAAATAATAATGTGACAAACCCTTATGTGGTCCACAGCTTAAAATATTATTTACTATCTATCTGACCCTTTACAAAAAGTTTGCCAAGCCATGATATAAATGATCACATTTTATATTACTTCTCTCCAACAATGAAACCACTTATATATTTACTGAAATATGATACAGAGGACAAAGAGATTTAGATTTGGAAGCAAGAAAATCCAGGTCATCATATAAGAGTTAAGTCTCCTTGTGACAGTCCCAGTCTGAGATCCAGTTTCTACACCTTTCCTAAGAGGCATTTAGAAAAAAAAGATCAGTGTTTGGGGAAAGAAGAAGAGGGCAGTTATTTGAACCTCCTGATGAGTTTTTAACCTATAAGCCTTTCCCTATCACTATCAGATTCTAATAAAACCCTACCTACCACAAACCTTTTGTTAATGTCTAGAGTAATATATTATAAAAAAATGTAGTCCAGAACACAAAAAATACTTTTTTCAGTAAGACAATTCTGATTATCTATTGCTTTATAACATGCTTCTCCAAAACCTGGTGGCTTAAAACCATGCAATTATCATTGTTGCTTATGGTTCTGGGGTTCAACTAGAGTCTCTCATATGGCTCCAATCACATGGTGACTAGGCACAGAATCATGTGAAGGCTTGCTTATGCAATGTGTCAGGCTGGCTCCTAGGCTGCGAAGACTCAAAATATAGCTGGGGCTTTAGAGCCTTTCTTTCTGTGGTCATGCTCTACCTACCATGGCAACTTCAGGATAGGCAGACCTTTTACATGGTGGTGTAGGGCTCTAAAAATGTACATCCCAACAGAGAAAGGGCCAGGCAGAAGCTCAGCAACACTATCACAGTAGTTTCTTCCAAGGTAATCAATCACAAAGTAGTACTCAGGTTCAGAGGACACAGACTCCACTTACTGTTGGGAGAAATGTCGAATCCTTGGTAGATGTTTTTAATATCTACCTAGTTTTTTTTAAACTAAAACATTTTAATTGTAAATGTAAAGTGTCTTTTTAAAAAACAAAATCTAGGTTAAAAAGGTTAGTGTTAGTACTATGTTACAAAACTAACTTAATCTGCTTCCTCTGACCACATCTTTCATTGACTAAAAAAAGCACTTGTATATATTTTAATCTTCTCAATTTAGGATGAATTAATTATAAATAAAGATTATTTTAATATTCTCAGAAGTTAGTGCTGTTTAAGACTCATCAGTGGCATATCTTTTTTGGAAAAAAAATAATCAGCTCTTTAAGAGACAAAGGTAACACGCATTAGTTCTCGAGGGTGACTTTACCTTAATAAACGTTCTAAATTACTCTTACCCTGAAATTTAACATCATTGCTCAGTATAGAGATATATTTTCAATTACTTCATAGCAATTTGACAGTAGGACCCCAACCTAAGACTATTAACAGTAAAATGAACACAGGTTAGCAAATGCCAGGTTAAGAAGAGCTCTACAAACGTACAATCATGTAGTAAAAAAGTTAACTCGAATGCAGCATTTCTATATGACAAAGCACTTCACATTGCAAGTCTATATAAGGAACTATAGTCTTTTTAAGACCTTGAAAATTGTGTTTAAGACATCACAACAAAATGAATTTTTTTTACAATGTGTCCATGCAACAAACTACCTCAAATGAAACATAAAATACTTCACTAAGCAATATTTCCATTTACAGCTAAAATTTACATCGATCCTGAAGTTTTATGAACTAATAGTCTATAGGATGAATGTGGCTCTTGGATGCTTTGTTTTTGAAAACTGAAGATTTAATGTAAAAATACAGACCCTATTTTTTAAAAGACTATTTAATCATCAAGGGCCCAGAGTCTCACCTGAAAACAACCAGATGGAGAAGTCCTGATAGCCTTCTGTTAAGATGTGTTAACGTTCTGCATGAGACAATCTGGGTTTATACCTGGCAAATCACTGTATTTACTAATGCTGCCTGAACACAGACCATGCTTGCTCTTTAACTTAACTCATCATTATCCAATATTACATAATCCAAGTACATTATCCATTATTACATAATCCAAGTACCATGTTGTTTGATCTTCCAAATTTTCAAGAGGATTCTCAAATTCAGATTTTTATTTAGAATTAGTCTGACTTTTAAATGTTGCCTCAATTAAAAAGAAAATAAAGCAGGCTACTGCTAGCTTGACTCTCTGTGTAATAAGTGCAATCAACTGAACGTTCTGCATCCAGTCTATGATGTATAGTGACTTCATTTTCAACACTGATGCAAGCTAGCACAATTGTAGTTGTCACTGCAAACTATTGGCAAAATGAGTTTTGAGATCCAGGGGTCTAACAAGGCAAAACAAGGAAATAAAAAGAATCATTGTTTTTAGATCCTGTTCAAAAACCAAGATGTTAGAACAAGGTCTGCTTTTTGTTACCATGACTAAGATTTTTGTTTGTTTTTAATAAATATGGGAACTTGAAAATCTAACTGGCTTTCAAAATAGTTTAACCTTTAGGTTATGTATGTAGTAAGAATTCCAAAATGAAGCCCACACAACTGAAGTGACTTGACTAAAACCTCACAATTCTGAATCCAAACTTAGGGGTCTTTCGACTATACCAGAATGACACCTAAATCTTGAAATTCCTGGCCCAGAAACACCATAAACCTTAACTCCAGGGTTATCAGTGTAGAAAAATCAACCTTTAACTGCCACACGAACCTTTTTTTCTTTTAACCCAGGAAGCTTGAGTCAAGATACAAATTACTTTTTTTTTTCAAGGTCCAGCATCAGACTATGATCTAGCATATTTAAAAGAAAACTAGGCAATTAAATATACTACATATTTTGTTTTCTAACACAGAATACCAAAGTCCATTATACTTCTTACTTTAATTCATTTAATAAAGTTTTAGTGCAGTTTGGCAGTAGAGCAAAATTTCCTAAAACCTCCCTTTCTGTTGTTACATTTTACATAAGACCAGATTTCAGTTACTTTTTGTCATTCAACACTGTCAGTCCTCTAAATGAGGTGTAAAAGACTTGGGTATACCATCTAACTTGCCTGTCTTCCAAAAAACATAAAATCGAAGTCTAATGAGACCATTCACAATTTTTATCCTATTTCTATTATGGGAAAACGAATACACTGGAATATCAAACACACACTCTATGTTTTATAGAGCCCTAACTAAAGTGGACCAAGAAAGTCAATCTTATCCTAAAGACTTACTATAGTGAGGCCTACAGTACCAATATACAGCGTGTGTGTGTATGTGTGTGTGTAACTGTGTGTACATATTTACATGTAACTATATAATTTAAACTGAGACACTGTTAGCTTCCGTTATCAATAGCAAATGTCACGTTACATAACTAGTCAGTTATTAAGTTCAACCTTGGGCTAATGCTTTACTTGCAAATCATTTACTTAAGGCACTGAGACACAATTACTGTATAGGGAAACTGGTATTCCAGGCCCTCATGGAGCTTCCAGCCTGGTAATGTGGAAAACATGTTACTTATGAAAAGTGGTAACTCATTATCCACATTTTGGATATAGTGAATTTTTGTAACTGTTTTTCAGAGAGAACTTTTTAAGAGCTTAAGAAAATACAAGGTGTTTTTATTACAAAAGACGTATTTCCTCACATAGAAAAAGAGCATTTGACATTACTGTCTTTCAAACATCTTTCAAATCCACTTTTGGAACAAATAATCACCACAGGACTCAGAGGAAGCTGGCTATCTGTCCAGTTATAGAGGTTTCAGCTCCTATTATGGGTATTACAGAAACATTATAGAAGTTAATGTCTGTTTATTACACAGATTAATGTGCAAAGCCCAATAATCCAAGGACTCTGTGACCAAATTTTTTTTTAACTGTTCCATTACAAAAAGTAAACTTCTGCAATGTAAACATTTGTTATCAAGATCTCACACCATTTATGGGATTGTTTAGGAAGACACCTATGGTTTTTGACATGCCTAAGATTCTTACAAGGCTTATCTTTATTATTCCCTAATGCTTCATACAAGGTAGTAACTGATGGCAATAAATATTTAGCTTCCTACTTTTCCTTGTTCAAGTATAAGAAAAGTTAAGTATTAATTCTAATTCTATTATTCAAGCTGTGACCATGATCAAGTAAGACACCCTGGGCTTCAGTTTCCTTATTTGCAAAGTGGGTTATTCTAGAAATCTTTCCATTACAAACTTAAATAAGCAATTCCAGTAGATTTTCATTTGCCAGCTTTCCCAGTAAACTAGAAACCATCTTTGATCTAAACTATAAAGATAAACACTTATATTAGAAGTTTTAAAACAGAAGTGGTCAATTATGGAAATTAAGATTTTTAAAAAACTACACAAATGTGAGAGCCTTCAAAAGTTGGACAATTTATCCTAAGTACTGTTAAAAGGTAGCTTTACTACTTCCCAAAAAGAGTTATAAAGTGTACATATTAGGATGGCATTTTCATTACTAAACCATTTCTAAAACAAAATTTTTAAAATACCACCTACTTTTCTTACTCAACATACATTACTGTGTCTATTAGTGAATTACAACTATACTTCAACAATGAATTCTTGAGTACTGAGTTTTATGCATTTTGTATTTATTTCACAACCACCACCCACTCCCATACACACAGCTCATAGAGTACACTCTGACAAAATGTTGACTGATTCCTTATTAAAAATAATCTACTTTAATAATTGTGCTTACTAATTAAAAGTTTTTCTTCTTCACTACCACCATGCAATTCCATGTTCACATTTCTTCCAGTTTCTCAAAAAAGGGGACGCTTTTTAAAGATTCGTTTAAGTAGGAGTTCTACCCACTCCACTTCCCAAGCTATCCTAGAGCAGTTTATTGAAGCATGAAGACTCTTCTTTCTCTTAGAGAAGAGACCACTGGCTTAATACAACTTGACTCGAGTCATTTAACAAATTCCCTCCCCAAATTAGGCACAGAGAAGAGTAGATCTGTTGAGATAACAAGGGAGCAGTAGTGCCACGTTTTAATCAACCAAAACTACCACGGCAATCTGAGGGTTGGAAAAGACCTCGGGGCAGCATCAGAAAGACCACTCCCCAGTCACATATTGATTCAAGATCTACCTTAACATCTCTAGAGCCTGGGAGGTCGGTATTTCAAAAGACATACATTCCGTTCTGGCAACATCCGTTGTTGCTATATTGCACTGTAATTTCATCCCTCCGACTCGCTATAAATTACACCCATTTGTTCCTGGTTGTACCCTCTGGGAGAAACGTTTCTTTGAGACTAGTGGTCAGGATTTTTTCTTGCCAGGCCTAATCATGTAATTACCCTTTCAAACATGTTTTCCAAAGTAAGTACTCGAGGAACCAAACCAGCAATTCTTGCCACTGTGCCTATTTAACAGAACAGTCAGAAGTTACTTGTATATATTTGTCGAGATTAACAATCTTCCTACACTACTTAAACACGCTCGTTTACTACATTACCCGCTTTGATAGTGGCATTAAGGTTATTTAGAATACAGCCTAACAGAAAAGGTAGTTCTGAAAATACGCATTACATCCGCATGATCCTACCAGGAAATAAACTCCAGGGGCCTGCAACTCCTAACAGGCCTTCCCTCAGCCGCGCCCAGGACAGCTCAACGGACAGTGAAAAGGGAAATTAGGCAAATAAAAACCGTGGGCGAGAAGAAGTGCTAGGTCTTAAGGGGAGAGAGGGCGAAAGGGCAGGCCGTCTCGGTGAGGGGAACACCCCGCAGGGGGAAGGCGCACCTCCCCGACCCCCATCCCTCAAAGACGCCCAAGCTCCATCGACCCACCGGAGCCCCGCCTGTCACCTTTCTTCGCACTAACCTTTCTCCTCCCGGCTGTCGGCCGCCATTGCTCCCCTCCGGTTTCCGCTGTTGGCGCCGCTGTTTCGTTGCGACTCGCGCGGGCGCCGAACGCGAGGCGGCAGCAGTACCGGCACGTCAGGCAGTTCGTCGGCCGAGCTACGTGCTTCGCGCCTTGGCCTCTACCACTCACCTCGACTCACCCTTTTTCTCCCCTTTCTCCCTCTTCCCCTCCCCTTCCTTTACTCCGAAGGCCTAGGCCAGCCTCGGAGACAGGAGGGGGTTTACGGGGAAGGAAGGGAAACAGATGGCGACGGCGGGTGGCGCTAAAATGGAGCCTGCTTCCTGCGTGAAACAATCCCGCTCCCGAAATGCCCTGCGCTGTTTACGCTTCGTTCCTCCCTGGGAACGTCACAATGCGGAGAGGGGCGGGGAACCGGGACGCGCGGGAGAACGTGACGTAACGTCAGCACGTCGCCCCGTTCCTCGCAGCCCGGATGTCCCTGGGAGTAAGTAGATTACCAGTAAATAGTGTCACCCTGCTCAGGTTGGTACTCCGGGAGGTGCAGTTTTCTCACCTGAACCGGACCTTCCATCTTAAGGGGAAAGACGCTTCCTGGTGCTCCGCGGGACTCCTAATTCAGTGTTGAAAACCGGAAATTTATTTAGGATAAGTTTGGGCCAGCCCGTTTACAGCTACCACTGTGTACTCTGGGTGCTGCTGTATGTACTTTCTTAGTTGGTGTCAGATCACTTGTCACAAAAGCCTAGTAGTTTTGTGTATAACTGTGAAAAGGGATTGTATTTTAATTTAAACATGTATTATGATTTAAACATTTATTGAGGCCCTGGAGTACGCAACTAATTTGAAGACAGTTAAGAAATTGAAACTACTACGGAAGTAACCAAAAATGTCTTAACACATAATATGGTAAAATCTGCAAGGAAATTTGTATAAAGTTCATTGTCTAAAGGAATGAAACCAATTTTTCTTTACTGCTGCATAACTTGAGTTTACAACTGTGGGTAAAATTGCAGTATTTCCAGAATCTCTTGCCTGGCCTTAGTATGTATCTCCACACCAATAGGTATTTCCAAGGGTTGGAGAGACGTAATTTATCTTCATATCAATAAGTAATTACTAGGGGGAGCGAGGGCATATCTGAACCAGAGAGGTTGGGTGGGGTCCCTTTTTGCAGCAGCCAGGTAGCGAGAGACATGGGAGAGCAGAAGTGGACGACTGCTTGCAAGCTATGAATGAGTATCTCCCACTTCATTTCTCCCTTCAACTGATTTCGGTTTCAAAGGTAATTTGCCCAGGGCTTAGAGACAGATTTCCGCACCCCTCCTCACATCCCCCTGGAGTTACAACAATGGAAATTAATTTTGAAGGAGAAAAAAAGTCAATTTGGAAGTACTTTTACATTGTTACATAGAAACAAACTAATGACAAGCTCAGAGAAAGTGTCTTGGTTCTTGATGGTCATTGTAACAAATTGAGACCAAACTGAAAGCAGTGGGAACATTTTTAAGAATGACCTGAAGGAAATAGAAGAGGAAGAAAATTCAGTAAATATAAAACCCAGCTATGTATCAGATGCTTAGGAATCAAGTGTGAATACGACGATATTTCTGCCTTTAAAAATTTTTCACTGTTACGGGGAAAAGACAACAAGAAATTGCTGTGTAAAAATAATAGCTAAAAATCATTTATTCTTAACTGTGTGCCAGATACTGTGCTTAACACTTGACCTACACAATCTGATTCCATCTTCCAAAAATCCAATTATATTACTAGCTCTATTTTACATAAAGGGAACGTGAAGTAATGTGAAATTAAAGTGCCCAAGTAGTAGTAACATGGCTCAAATCCAAGCAGCATGGCTCCAGTGCCAACCACTTGATAATATTGCCTCATGCAGAGTACACTCGGTGTTATTTTAACTGTTAGGGGTATGTCATTCAGACTTGGGGGAGGGGTACAAAATTGAGTCAAGGAAAGCTTTGGAGCAAAGTAAGGCCTTTTGAGATTAAAAGACTTTTAGCCTAGGTACAGGGGGGAAAGGGAAGGGGTGGTGGGCAGAAGGATGGTTTTCATGTAAAAAAGGTCCTTGGTGGCAGAGCTGCCCATGGGCCAATACATGTTGATATTCAATGGTTAGGTAAAAAGACACTGAATCAAGAACAGTGTTATGTAATGTTCTATTCATTTATTAATTCAATCAACTACTAAATTCTTATTCAGTCCCAAATACTGTTACAGGCTCTGAGGTTAAAAATATATAGTATAGGATCTGGTTTCTCTCTTCAATAAGTTTGAGTTTAGATTTCTAGTTAAGGAGACAAGGCATAAGTAAATTAAAAATCATGATGAATTATCTGAAAGAAACAAGAGGTTACTTATGGCATGGTGTGAGGAGGGGACGTTTAATATGGAAAAACCAATAAAGGCCTCTAAGGAGATAAAGTTGAGACTGATCCTAGTAAAAGGTAGAGGTAAGAGTCTTCCAGAGAATAGCACATACATAGGTTCTGAGGGAGGAAGAGGTCGAGGATCTAAGAAGAACATCAATGAACTGGAACTCAGATAATGGGTGAGGGCAGGTGCTGAGATAATGTTTGACAGACAGGCCATATATTAGGAGTAAGGGCTCAATCAGGACACAGCCTAAAACAAAAGTAGAATAAGATTTGCAGACAGAACTTCAGTGTTAAGCCCACTGGAGAATCGAAATGGAAAATACCATGGTCTTTTCACAATCTACACCTTTAAAATATAAAACCAGGCCAATATAAACTCAAAGTGATCAACTCTCTTTAGAGGAAGACACAAAATCTAGAGTCTCTGAAACATATTTTTCACTACATTCAATATTAAATCAGGCCAGGGCTAGGTCATACAGCACAGTTTGTAAAAGGGAGCCTGCTGACCTAAGACTTACCTTGAACCAGGACAGTATTTGTGTGCTTTAGTGAAGTTTACTACCTTTAATCATGACATGTTTTTTCCAGTGGGACTTGGCCTCCACCACCCCTCTCAATGGCCTGGGAAGGTGTCTTGCCAGTGGGTTTGAGCCCTGGGCATGCTCACTATGGATTCAATGAGACTGAAGAAATGACAATGGAATGTTCTTGGGGTGAAAGAGCTTATACATACTTTATTCTCATGATAGCAGGTCAATCACTAGAATCACGTTGTGGATAAAGTGAAGGTTCCTATGGCCAGGATCCTCACCTGAACTTAAACTACTTGATGATGTAACTGGCCTGCTGTTAGGCTACTGCTTCCACACCCATAGGTAATAAGCTATTATTAACTGAGTCACTGTATGAAGATCTCTGCCCAGTGCTCTGGGTGGAGACAGAGATGAAGGAGGATTACAGACCTGCAGACTGTTAGATGCAGACCTAATTCTAAGGCTCAACCTATCACTGGGACAACAAGCCAGATAATAAACCCTTTCACCCCAGAGATGTTCCATTTTCATTCCTCAGTCTCATTGAATCCATAGTGAACTTGCCTGTATCTGAAACCCATTGGCAAGACAATGGGTGTGCTGGGTATCTCTGATGCATTCCTACACTCTCTACCCTGGTCTTCACCTTAGAAGGCTGATCCATATAAACTGCCCAATTGGTTCCCATTCTTGGTTTTGGTTGAGTTCAGGCAATGGAAGGCAATGTGCAGGATATCTAAGAGTAGGAAGAGAATAAGGGTCGAACTGTTTATTTTCATAACTCCCTCCATTAGGGTTACTAGAGGTTGACCTTGCTATATCTGTGGTCCCAATTCCTAGCAGGCAACACTATCTAAACAACTATCCTATCTAGGTTCTGGTAACCCTACCCTTCATTTTCACATTTTGGACTAGGGTAGTGCTGTAGACTGAATTGTGTTTTCCCCAATCTCATATATTGAGACCCAAACTCCCAATGTGACTATATTTAAGAGATAGGGCTGTAGAACCCCAGGGCATCCCTTGAATACCAGGCCATCATTGCTCCAGTATCAGTCTCAGTCTCTTGCTTGTTTGTTGGAACTAACAGGAATCCAGGACAGCAAAGCTGTGTGGGTTGGGGAGCAGGATTCTGGGAGCTTCATAAAATCAGTAGCAAGTGCTATGAAAGGCACAAGCCTAAAAAGGAAGGGCACCTGAAGTACCCAAACCCTCTCATGACCATCTTGGGACTAGCCCAGTGAAGAAAAAAAACCTAGCAACTAAGATATCCATAGAGTTAAATCTGTCAAGCAGCAAGGACCCAGGGTTTGAACCCAGCTCAGACCTTCAGCTCTGAGGGTGCCCAGGTCTGGCAAGTCCAAGAGATGTGCCTGATGGTGCCCTAATTTCAGATTCTTTAAGGAGTGCTGCTTTTGTTCCCTTCTCCCTCTTTGGGTACAAACTTAGTTCTCTGCAGCAGCTGGGACACATTCCTCCTTTACTTTCCTCTTCTTACCCTAAGAGAGCACATACAAGGTGGTAAGACCTGGTTTCTCAGGTGCTAGGGACAGCCAGGTCATTGCTTATATTCAAAAGGAGAGGAAGAGGCTGAAGGGATGCAGAAGGCTACGTGTTACTTACCCATTTCTGAATAAACATTTGTTATTCTTGGAGAAAGAATAGTCTCTTCAATAAATCGTGCTCAGAAAACTGGATATCTACATGCAAGAATGAAACTGGACCCCTATATCACACCATACACAAGAGTAAAGATTAAGGACTTGAAAGTAAGGCCTGAACCATAAAACTCCTAGAAGCAAACCTAAAAGGTAGTAAGTTCCTTGACATTGGTCTTGACAATGATTTTTTGGATTTGGCAACAAAAGCAAAACCAAACAATTGGGCCTACATCAACTAAAAAAGCTGTTGTACAGCAAAAGGAACCATCTACAAAATAAAGTAACCTATGGAGTGGGAGAATCATACACCTGATAAGGGGCTAATATTTAAAATGCATAAAACCCTGTACAATGCAATAACAAAAATAACAAAACAATCTGATTAAAAATGGGCAGAGGGATTGAGTAGACATACAGATGATCAACAGGCACATGAAAAGATTTTCAACATCACTAAATATTAGGGGAATTAAAATATAAACCACAATGAGATATCGCCTCATACCAGTTTGAATAGTTACTATCGAAAAGACAAGAAATAACAAGTGTTGGAGAGGATGTAGAGAAAAGGGAAGCCTTGGGCACCTATTGCTGGGAATGTAAATTGGTGCAGCCACTAAAGCAAACAGTGTGGAGATTTCCCAGAAAACTGAAAAAAGGAATACCATTTGATCTAGCAATTCCACTGCTGGAAATATATCTGAAGGAAACAAAAATACCAACTCAGAAAGATATCTGCACCAACATTATATAGTATACAGATACAATAGATATAATGCAAATAGTCTTAAGAACATAGATAATATTAAATTTTAGTTGAAGGAGTTAGGAAGTGGTAGTTTTGAAATTTATCACTTTTGTCTTTAATATGATACACTTTAACTTTGTGTAATCTAATTTTTAATAATCCCTGTGTTTAACAACTAGCTTGCAAAATTTCTGAAAATCTAACATTGGCTCTTATAAGGTATTATGAACCAGCCCCAATATACCACTGCCCTTAACTGCCCCTCATTAGCCATAGCTCCCAATAGCCATATTTGTATAATGTTACAGTATCTCCTGGCCACAGCTGTTTAGAGAGAAGTAGGAATAGCAGTAGATCCCAAGTCACTTCTCCAAGAATTTAGACTAGGACATCATTGTCTTTGTGTATGAAGCTGTAACTAATATGAATATTTCAATCTTACCACTTTTTGATCATAATATGGACTAAGTAGCAGAAAAGATTGATCTTCCAATAAAGAAGAAATGCAAAGGGAAAAGCTGAAATGAAAAAATAAAACACATCTTGGTTGTCTGACAGCCATCTGGTTTTCAGCTGCAGTTGTCCCTGAGGCCCAGGGGCATTATACTCTTGGTCTTGGACAGATAACCTTACCTCCTGTTAAATCAATCAAACCGGAAGGCCAATAGACTGAGGTGGCTTGAATGCTCTGGTTGCCTATATAAGTGAGCCAAAACCTAAGCCTGGAAATGCCTCAAGGTCACCAAATTGAAACCTAAGGACAACCAATCAAAAACATTCAACTAGGCTTTAAGCTATAGACAATGAAATAATTTTCTTTCTTTACTTCCACACTTCCTCTGTATCAGCCTTTCCCTTGGCTCCTGACAGCAAAGTACTCCTAACACTTCTGGTTTGGTGCTATCCCCTCTGAATCCATTTTTGCTTAAATTTTTTAATGTACTTTTCTTTTAATACTGGTGACAATGCAAAGTGGTACAGCCACTTTAGGAGGCAGCTTGACAATTTCTTACCAAACTAAACATACTCTTACTATATGATCCATCAGTTGCATTCCTTGGTGTTTACCCAAAGAAGTTGAGAATTTAAGTCCATACAAACACCTGCATATGGATGTTTATAGTAGCTTAATTCATAATGGCCCAAATTTGGAAGCAACCAAGATATCCCTCAGTAGGTAAATGGAAAATTAACTGTAGTACATACAGACAACAGAGTATTAAACAGAGCAATAAAGACGACTATTAAACCTTGAAAAGATATGGAAGAAACTTAAATGTGAATTGGTAAGAAAAAGAAGGCAATCTGAAAAGGCTGTATATTGCATAATTCCATATATGACATTCAGTAAAAGAAAAGTATGGAGACAGTAAAAAGATCAGTGATTGCCAGGAGTTGGAGGTGGGGTGAGGATGAATAGATGCAGTACAGAGGACTTTTTAGGGCAGTGAAACCACCATGACACAATAATGGCACTTTCATGTCATTATATATTTGTTCAAACCCATAGAATGTTCAACACCAAGAGTGAACTGTAATGCAAGCTATGGGTTTTGGGTGATTATGCATCAGTGTAGGTTCAGCTGTTGTAATAAATGTACCATTCTAGTGGGGGATGTTGCTAATGGAGGAGGCTGTGCATGTGTGAGGGCAGGGAGTAAATGAGGAATCTCTGCACCTTCATCTCAATTTTTCTGTAAACCTAAAACTGATCTAAAAAAGTCTTAAAAATACATCACTGGGAGACTTTTTACTTGGATATATGTTTGGATTTAAACTGTGTCAAGCTATCTAAAGCAGGTTTCAGGCAAATTTTCCAGGAATATTTTAGAAATTTGTGGGCTAAATGGAACACTGATGTGCAGCCATTACTTTCATGCATGTGTGACTATGCATGCCTAGTAAGGACCTCAATACAAGCTGTGCTCCTGTAAATTAATGCTTCTATCTACATTGACTCATTGACCAGAACAACCAGTTCACATGCCAGTGCAAGCAGAGAAAGGTGTAATAAAAAAGGGAAAGAATGAAACGTATTTAAATGCTGAGTAGTTAAATTTACACTTAGTTAATCATTGCATTTGTTTTTCAAGGGCTACCTAACCTTTCGAAGAAGAAAAAACAAGAGAGAACACAAACTGAAGGTTGGATGAATATGTGCACTGTTTCTGTTGGGTATCTAGTCTATTCCCCTTATCTCCATTTTAAGCCTTAATTTTATCCAAACAAGTAGCTGGACCTACCTTCCTTGCTTCCTTGCCCCTGCTTCCTTGTTTTTTTTTCCCCACAAATATTTGTTGAATATCTCTTACCTGGTGAGCACTGCTCAAGTCATTGGTTTTGTGCTAAAATAAATGATGTGAACTTGATGCTGTTGATCTGGGGTTCTCAAGTTCAAGTCTTATGCTGTGCATAAGATTCATAAGAAAAATTTATTGAAAAGGCAAATTCCTGATCTTAATCCTTGAGATCAGATTCATGGGTTTGTTATAATCTGGGAATCTGCTATTTTAATAGTATCTCAAGTGATTCAAGGGAATAACATGATTGGATTTGCATTTTAAAATGATAACTCTTATCAACTTGTATACATCCAGTAATTTGGTTTGTGGGAAGCCTCGCCATACAAATTTTTCTCTCTTTTAAGAGTTTTGGATCCAGGCTCTCTGCTCTAACCCAGTGTAACCCCCAGGGGGAAAATCCCGGGGCAAAATACCTCTAAAACCGAAATCAGTCAAAGGGAGAAATAAAGTTAAGAAACCCTTTTATTTCTTACAAGCAGTCATCCCGTCTCTCTCCTGACTGGCTGCAGCAGAAGAGAAGAGAACTCCACCCAACTTCTCTGATACAGATAAGCCCTTGCATACCCTTTTTATTACCTATTGATATGTAGACTCCACCCCTTGGAGATACCTATTGATATGCAGATGCACTAAAGCCAGGTGAGAGATTCTGGAAATATTGCAATTTTACCCACACCCAGTTTCTGCCAGTTGGGAGCTATTGGTCAAATGAACCTCTTTCTACTTTGTGTCGTAATCTGTGAGCGTATGCGGGAATCAGAATACCTACCTCAGAGAGTCACTATGCTGGGTTAGCAAGTGAAGTATGTATGGTAGGTACCTGGCACATAGCAGTAAGTGTTCACAAATTGGAAGTTATTATTATTGTTTTTGCTGCTCTTGTTGTTATTGGTAGTAGTTTTAACAGGGCCTCATTTTTTTTTAAAGGGAAGAAGAGTAGTACATAAAGGTTTGACCACAATAAGTGGTCAGGCTCTAAGGGCATGGCTAGATAGATGACTGCTTCAAAAGAAGAGTTCTGATTGCTTTTATTGTCTAGAAATAAGGCAGAAACTATTGCATTGTTATCAATCATTTTATTTTTTACTGTCCATGTATTTACTTATTAAATCCCTGTGTAGTATGTCCTATCATTATTGCTGCTCTGAAATTTTCTTCTCATTTCTTATTTTAAAAGAACTAAATGTAGCGCAGAGAAGTAAATAACATCTGTTCTTGACAAACATCTAAAAGATGTCATTAACAGAGATAAGGAATATAGAAGAAGCATCTAGATTTTAAGGAAGATAAGTTCAGTTGTGGGTCAATTTCTTCACCATTTACAGGCTTATACCTTTAGACATCTAGGCCTTATACTCTTAAATGTTAAAATTTAATTGAATGCATTATCTTGTTGAATCTTTAAAATAACCTTATAGGAAGGTATTATTATATTACCCATTTTTAATGATGAATAAACTGAAACTTAGATTAACTTATTTGGCCAAACAAAATTATGTGGAAGAACTCAAACTTGAACCCAGAACTAGTGGATCTTAAATCTCATGTTAGCCTGTACAGCAAACTGCCTCCCAGACTATACAGTTCAGGGCTCTGAAGTAGATATGGCATCTGGGAAGACTAAATTAAGTGGCGTAGATGACTCATACAGTTGGCACTCAACTCTATCAGTTTTAGAGCTAAATACTTTTCTAAAATCTTGAAGAGAAAAAGGGCATTTTCAGTACTGTCTTGTAGGCCTTCTTCTGAATGACTGACCTTACCTTTGACCCAGATTGTGTATTTATCCTAAAGTTGTCCACAAACACATGCAGAACATGCTGGGGTGTTCTCAGGTTTACAAAGTGTTTTCAAATGGAAATGTGATGACTGAATAGCCTTGTGGTATGGAGAGAGGAAAACATCATTTAAAGTCAAAATTGTGTTTCTTCTGTCTGCTTTTAAAGAGATAAACTGAGGCATATTAAACATTTTAAGATTTTATTTGAGCAAAAATCAGTTCACATTGGGCAGTGGCAAACTGTAAGTAATTAGAAGTGCTCCGCCTGTAAGATAAATTCTAGCCGAAATAAGCAGGCGAGGAGAGGCAACAAAGGGCCAGGCAGTTTATTTGAGCTCAATTCCTGGGTGATGTTCCCCAGTCTGGCTATCACAGGCTGAGGAAGTCACGCTCAGGAGGGGAGGCGGGGAGTTTTTAAGAGAACAGAGAAGGGAGGGAAAGTGGGCCACGCTAGGGGTAGGTGGGGAATTTTTATTGGTTCAGGGTCGGGTGATGGACAGCCAGAGGTCTCCTCCTTCAGGATGGAGGGGGTCTGCATCCTTTGTTTGTTGGCATGTCATGGGACTGGAATCCAGGAAGAGCTGTTCGTACCTTCCCCATAAGGCACAGAGCTACTTGGTGCTGTCTCTGCTCTGCCTGCATTGTCCTCGCCCTTCTCCCTCCAGTGCCTCCAGCCTTACACTACCCACAGGAGCTTGCAGAGAATTCTAAAGAGAAAAAGCTGAAGCAAAGCAAGGAATTATTGATTGGCTATAGCTTACAGGCTTTTGGGCTATTTGTGATTGAGTGTCCTTAGGTTTTGATTTGGTAATCTTGGGGCATTTATAGGTTTAGGTTTGAGTTTGCTTTTGCAGGCCACAGGGCATTATAAAGCCACCACAGTATAATGGCTTAATCAGTTTAACTTGGCTAAGGGAAGTGGTATAATTTCTATCAGAGGGGAAAGAAAGTTCTGTACTGTTCCCTTCCTCTCTTGTAAAGAATGATGACAGTAAACAGAAGACACCAGATGAACTGTTCAGAAAAAAACTGAAGCCAAACTCCCACCCTCTCTCTTTCCCAAGAATTAGCTAAACATTGAAACAAGGAAGAATACAGGACTTCTCCCATTTCTGTGGTTTTGAGACAAACATTTTTGCGTATTAAAGGACAGGTTACTCACTCTACTTGATAGTGGATTACACCTGAGAGCAAATGTGTTGAGGAAAATTGGGTAGTACAGCAAGGGAATTGTGACTAAGTAGAGAAGCAGAGGAAATCTTTTTAGTTAAAAAATAAATTTCAAACATTTTAATGAGTTAAAAAAAATCAGTTTTTAATTTTCCTTACAGCCACAGCTGAACTACTCGAATATGTTTATTCTAAAAGACAGAGGCCCTTAAAGAAAAGTTTTTGGTATAATTGGTAAGTTATAAATAAGTGAAAAATTAATTGAGCTAAAAAAGAAGTTATGTAATAATTCATTAAATATTAATTTTTGAAGTGTGATTTTAAAACTGATGTGTCATATCCCATCGTATAGATGCCAATATTGCTGACCATTCTATGTAGTTTAAGCAGAAGGGAATTTATTTTTGAATATAGGATGGCTTAAACTCTAGAACTGCAGATCCTAAGTAAGCTTCTGGGGACAAGCTCTACTTGTCAGAATCTGGTGAGTGAAACTGGGCTCCAAGGGCAGCCCTTCCACTAGTAAGTTAAACAAGGGAGAGGCTGCAGCCAGCACAACAATGCAAATTGACAGGGTTCATAGCACTGAAAAAACAACTGCTGCCAATGCCAGGTTCAGGCATCTGGAGTCCATGGATCCTGTGTCTCTGACTGGTGGATCCTGAACCCATAGGCAACTCTTACAGTGAGGATGTCTGGGAAATGTAGTTTTTACTTTCCAACCTCACAGGCACAGAACAAGTATTAGGAGACTGGTGTGGCAGTAGAGCCCTGTGTTACAATATACTTACACATTATTGAATATCAAATTTTTAGGTTGTTACATATTTTTCTTCATGAAAAATAAGCTAAATAAATTCCTAGAAGTGGAACCACTAAGCCAAACAGTTTTAACATTTTTCAAGTTTTTTGTAATTATTACAAAATTGCCTTCTTGAAAGCTTACACCAATTTATATTCTCTCCAGCCATCCTTGTTCTATATTGTTAATCATGTGTAACTCCAAGGGGAAAATATTTTCCCAGCCCAAGGCAAACTACTTTTGATACCAAAATCAGACAAAGGGAGAAATAAAGTGGGAGAAACTTGTTTATTGCTTACAAGCAGTCATCTACTTCTGTTTGCCCATGTCTCATGACCTGGTTGCAAAAAAGGAACCCCACTCGATTATGCTCTGGCTCAACCTTGTAGTTACCTAGTGATATGGAGATGGACCAAGGCCAGGCAAGAGATTCTGGAAATATTGTAATTTTACCCACAGTCCACCCCTCCAGAAACCTTGCCTCACAATCTACTCTTTCCCCATGTTCTGCAATGGCCCCTGTGCAAGAAAACTGGACAATTGTAACCAGACTAATAAAATACAATAACAACAGGAATAAAATCATGATAATCCTCAAGCTGGAGGATCCAGCTATGTTCAAAGTCTTATGCAGATTAATTCCATAGCTCACCCATGCCACAAGTAGTCAGTAGCTGAATGGGTAGGGAGTTCAAAGCAATCATCATGTGGCAGTTGCAGCCAGGGGGTGGGTTCAGGCCACAGGGAATGTAGAAGGAAACAACCTTAAGGGCAATAGATACATGTTTTAATGACGCCAGCATAGGCAAATCTTGTCCAAAAGGTAGGATGCATGCAAGAGAGTGGTCCTGTGATAGGACACTGGCAGGAATGGGATCTCGTCCTGGTCTAATATACCAGACTTTCACCCCCTTCCCTATGGGAGTTACAGATGGGCCAATATAGAGCTATGGAGGTATATGCACTGGCCATAAATATGAAACAAAACTTCCCCATAAGATGCTCTTACCTCCTGGACATTTTGGGTATGATCTTTGGGAACCACTCTGCTGTTACTCCAGGAACACATAGCAGGCCAGCTTCCAGCCATTTTCCCCAAGGTGCCAGAAGGGCCAGCTATCGCTGGTCTATGTGTTTAAATGTCCAGGGCCACGTCTACTCAACAGAGTCTCCAGGGTTTAATGCATTTGGGGCTGGCAGCAGGATGTTGCTCTGCTGCCCGTATCCTGGCTTCAATAATACCTCTTTGGTTTGCACATACAGCTGTATAGGAGAGGCATCAATGTGTGTTCACATATCCACAGGGCTCAAGTCTCCTTTTCCAGGCTTCTCATTCAAATGCCAACACTGTCCATAAGCAAACGGACCAGCCCCACAGACTACTGATGTATAACTTCAGGCCGAATTTCAACAAACCATTATACCTCTCTATCATGCCTGCTGCAGTAGGGTTATATGGTACAGAAACTTCCACTTTATTCCTAATTGCTGCACCCATTCTTGTAAAGCATATCCAGTAATGTGGGTACCTTGTTTGCTCTCAATTACCTGTGGGTGGCCATGGTCTGCAAAGAGATGCTCCAGGCCACTTTTTGTGGTTTGCTGATCTGCATGACATGCAGAAAAAGCAACCAATAGTCCAGTAGTTGTGTCCACACAATTTATTGCATACTAATATCCTTCTGATATGTCAGAAGCCCAATATAGTCTATCTTCCACCTGACAAGGTATCAGGCCCTTTACTGTTGTCCCATGTTGCTGCAGGAATTGGTCTAAGTCCCTCTTAGAGCACACAAGGCACTTCTTCCAGGCTCTGCTGACTTCTTCAAAGGTCAACAGCAAGCCCAACTCATAGGCTACAGCCCACATTGTCTTTTGCCCCATGAGCAACAAATGCTGATGTAACTATTGGGATGCATCAGATACAAGCTTTCCTTCTAGCCCATACACTTGATCCATTGTGTCTGCTTCATCATTCCTGGGGGATGCCAGAGGCAAATGGCCAGTTACATGATATATGGTAACAGTCTTAGTCTGACCAGAGGCCCATAGGTCTTGCCACAATTCTTGTCCCCAAAGGGGCCAGTGACCAACCATCCAGTTGGCATGGTACCATGTCAGTAGCCACAGGATCCAGCTTTGATAGATGGCCCAGCTGTCAGTGCAGACAACTATGGAGGAAGGCTCCTGGGTGATCACAAGCCATACTGCCCATGAGCCCATTGGCTGCTCTTCCCCTCTCTATTCTCCATCCATATTGTCTCAGTCTTAGGATGGAAGGCCACAGCCCTCCACTTTGGGGGCTGCCCATGACTGGAGCCATATATACACCAAGCATCTTCAGGTAAAGGGGCTTTTCCCTCCTAATAAGGACTCTTGGCCACCAATGGCTCAAAAGCAAGTTCTTCCTGCTTTCCACTGGTATAGGTCACTGGCCCCAATAAGCATTCGAGTTCTCCACTTAAGGGGCTATTGGAGAGGGCACTATGCTGCTGTAAGTATGCATCCCATTTGGCCAGTGTAGGCATCTGTTCCATGCTGCTCTGAGGCCTTTGGGTCCAACACCCACCCACAATGGGATAGGTTGTTATTACCTTGGTTGGAGCTGTTCTAGTGATGGGCTCCTTAGCCAGCAAGGCATTGCACTTGGCAGCTAGTTGTTTCTCTCTCAAGGTGCACTGGACCTCTGCTCCTTTCCACAGTTGTGACCAGAATCCAATAGGTTGGTGCATCCATTCAAGCTGCTGCCAAAGGCCCCATCCATAACCATCTTTGGTTACAT
The DNA here is from genome assembly GCF_040802235.1 of Manis javanica. Classification (NCBI taxonomy): domain Eukaryota; kingdom Metazoa; phylum Chordata; class Mammalia; order Pholidota; family Manidae; genus Manis; species Manis javanica. Next base: position 118,358,069 of record NC_133160.1, on the reverse strand, counting down.
GAACATCTAGCTCACAGGGCCATGATGAATTCATTATACTTAAGGCCTGTACAGCCTTTACTGATTGCTTAGCAGCAGTAAAAGTAGCTGGACATATTTCATCCCACCCCCACCTGATGCCCTTTTGTACCAACTGGTATAAGGGCTTCAGAATTTGCACCAAGTGTTGAATAAACATACTCCAGTAGCCCAAAAGATCCAAAAACTCTTGTAATGCTGCCACACTCATAGGGGTAGGGAAAGCCTGGATCTTGCCTATGAGTGCTTCTGAGATAACTAGTTTTACACAACCAGACAAACCCTAAGAACTTTACTGACAAACCAGGTCCATGAGCCTTGGTGCTGTTCACAGCCCATCATTTCTTGTGTAGAGGTTGTGGCAGTCTGGAAACTGCCCCTTCTAAATCTGCAGGAGAATCAGATGTGAGCATGATATCATCAATGTAGTATACAGCTGCACTGTTTGCAGTTTCTCGCAAGTGGTGACCATGACAAATGGTAGAACTGTGGAAAATATTCCTGTGAGAGGAGAGTAAATGTCCAGTGCTGACCTTCCCATGTGAAGGCAAACTGTTCCTGACTTTCCTGTGCTATGTCAATAGAGAAGAAAGCATTAGCAAGGTCCACAACATAACGATATCTCTCTAGTCCATGACTGAGAGTGTGTGTAAGGGCTGCTATAGAGGGGACAGCCCATGCAAAGGGGGTGTGACTTCATTCAATTCCCTGTAATCCACAGTCATATGACAAGAGCTGTCTGGCTTTTTCACTGGCCACACTGGGGAATTAAAAGGACTATGAGTGGGCTTTATGATGCCTACCTTCTCCAACTTCTGTAAAGTTTTTCCAATTTCCTGGTGTCCCCAAGTCAATGTACACTGATTAGTATTTTTCACCTGCCTATGTACAGGCAGAGCTGCAGGTAGGTGCTGAGCATGTCCCCTCACAATTGCCTTTACCACATGCACCCTCAGTCTGAACTCATCTGCAGTGGTCTGTAACCACAGGCCCTGCAGAATATCTACCCCCAAAATACATTCTGGGATGGGAGAAATGTACACAGTATACTCCTTTGGGGGCAAACGCCCTATCTCCAGTGAGGTTTGGGCTTTCTTCACTCTAACTGTCTTACCCCCATAGCCATCTGTCACAACTGGGGTCCTGGGAAAATGCTCAGGGTTGCTATAAATCATAAAATATCCAGCTCCTGTGTCCACCTGTACCAGGACACATTGCACATTCACAGGGACCAATGAATTGCTAATTCTATATGTGGCCTCCAGTCCCCACCACATTCCCCCAGGTGGGGGCCTCGACCCACCCCCAGTCAAACTGATGCCCAAATGTCCTCCTGTGGGAGTGAAAGCCCTGGCAGAGCCTGAGTATTATTCCACAGGATGTCTTGCAGGCACACATACCGGACATGGGGCTTTGACTCTGACTGCATGTCCTCGACCTCAGTGGCTGGAACTGCTGCTCTTTCTTTAATTGGTGCCACAGTTCTAACAAGATCCTATTAGGCTGCCCATCAAATTCTTTATCAAATCAACACATATCTGGGTCCTCGAGACCTTCAGGGCTGTTTGCACCTCTCCTTTCATTCGTAGCCCACACAACTCATTGTTTCAATTTCCCCCAGATCTGCTAAAGTACAAGTAGCCTCACTTATGGGTTGCCCTATGTGGGAGGCAAGAATAGTCAGTAGGGACCCAGAGAGAGATGGGGGAGCTGTATGCAGCACCAGATTTCTCATTCCTTCAGTGAACAACTCATCAGGGCCCTGGGGGTCCATATTATAGGTAATATTTTTCATGCCCAGCTCTCATAACTGCTAGAGCTCTGCATATGTTTCCAGCTAGTGGGTAAGTATGGTAAATCACTCTGATCAGGCCAAAGTGCCCTGATGGTTGCTATCAGCCAATCCAGAAGCACCCAATTCCCTGAGGTGTGATTGGCACTTCGCAAACACTGCTGAAGGGAAGGGTAAGTGGTCAGGGAGAGCAGTCTACTCATTTCAGAACCCGACATAACAATGTTTTCCACCTCTATATCCCAGAGATGCAAAAGCCATACAGGCAGAGGTTCTGATGGCTTCTGTCAAAACAAGATGCTCAAGTCCACCAGCTCATTCTGAATATAGGGGAGGAACACGGAGTGCTCCACAACCTGGGTAAGGGATGGCTGCTCCCCCTGAGGAACCTGTAGTTACTGTGTTTTCATTTTTTTAATTACAACACAAAGGGCCTTTAATATGGAAGAGGCTGGTGCCTCAGGTGGTGGCCTTGGCTGCTGATCAGTCCTTGGTCACACCCCCTCATTCTTTCCTGACATCTCCTCTACCATCTCTGTTACTGAAGGCACTGCTCTTTTCTCCCCCTCCCCCATGACCTCCTCCAACACAGATTCTCCTGCTGCCTCCTCCCTCCCTGCTGCCAAGGAATCTTCAAGAAGTGTGACCTGTATTCTCAATAACTGTCTCACTTTCTTAAGGGCATCCCAGAGGTCATCACCTCACTCCTCCAAGTGATGCTGAAGTGTGTCTCTCTCCCATGAGATCTCTCTCTCTCTCCTCGATAACCCTTTCCACTGTCTTGAGGAGAAGGCATCCCAATTCTGGGCATTACCTGGCCACTCAGGGCCTTTAAGCAGTCTTCTATGTCACAGAGTGCTAATTCCACAGCTTCTGGTGTCTCCACTCTTCCCCAATTCTAGGGAAGGTCCCTCTCCTCAAGGAGGTGCTTTAATCTAGACAAATTCCCCACTAGGGTCTCCCCAATTAGAAACCCCACAGATAGGGGGCTACCAGGTGAAGCTGCACCCTCTACCATTGCAGCCACTGGGACCTCCCCACCATCCCATGGGGTGCTCCAGGTATCTCCCCATCATCTCTAGAGACAGCCTACCCAAGGGTTGCACCCATGAAGACAGATTTCAGTTTCAGAGGTCCTGTCGAGTACCACCAGACATAACTCCAGGGTGATAATATTTTCCCAGCCCAGGGCAAATACCTTTGAAACCGAAATCAGTCAAAAGGAGAAATAGAGTGGGAGAAACCCATTTATTTCTTATAAGCAGTCATCCACTTCTGCTCACCCATATCTCTCATGACCCAACCGAGATGCAAAAAATGGACCCCACCCAACCTCTCTAATCCAGATATATCCTTGCTTTCCTTTGTAATTACCTATTGATATGGAGATGGACTACTTCTCTTCACCCCTTTGAAACACCTATTGATATGAGTAGGTGAAAGATTCTGGAAATACTGCAGTTTTACCCATATCATGATTAATGCATTTGTTTGTATTTTAAAAAGAAAATTGCACATTATTTAAAAATGTAGAATTTCATTTGTTAGTGTATTTGAAAATTTTAATTCTCACCTTACGTGAATTAAAATCAAGTCTTTAAACTACCATTTTCCCTAGTATTCCTCAGAAATGCATTTATATTGATCACAAATGATGGGAAACTTAGTATTGTTCATCCATGTATAATTATGATTAGTTAAATAAATAAGATCTAGTGACCTGTACTGATAGGTTAATAGACTTTTCAAGTAAATGCCCAGGAAATTTTCTTCTTTTCTGTCTCCAAAATTAAACTTAGTGGAAGCCCATATGCTTAATGTGAAAGTAAGATTATGTAACTTGCTTATGAGATAGCCAATTCAATTTAGGTGCAAATGCTAGACTTGAATTGTAAGAATCTGAATATCTTCTGTGTAATTTTATGAGGTCAGTGTCTTACTTGTGTAGGGGTCAGATTCTGAGTGTCTTGCAACTTGTAGTAAGAGCCATGGAAGGAAAAAGTCTCTATAAGGAAGAGCTCCGACTCAGGGAGGTCTGAAAGGTCCAAACATACAACTGTAATTCCATCTGCCGAATAGGCTGTGGATTCATTATCCTTCCCTGATTGTAGCATATGAATTCCCATGGAACTCTCAGGCCTAATGAAACAGTTCCCACATCTTTTTCTTCTAGCAGGCAGCATATACAGCATCCAGATGGAAATCCTAAGAGCTGTGTTTGTTTATTTATTTCATTCCTGGGGCTAAAGCATCTTCCTTTTCTTTCCAAATTACTTCAGGCAGATTTATAAGAGGCAAGAAAAAGAAGTCTTGCTTGATTTATTAGTGATTTAGAGGGTAAGAACTTAATCTAAATTCACTTTTAAAAATATCATATTAATTTTTCACCAGATTAAGATAAAACCCCATTCATATGCATACTTAAACAGCGATCTTTTAGACTGACACTTGAGTGTTAGAGCCAAATATTATTTATTTATTTATTTATTTATTTATTTGAGGTATTATTGGTATACATTCTTATGAAGGTTTCACATGAAAAAACAATGTGGTTACTACATTTACCCGTATTATCAAGTGTAAGAGGGTTCCCGTTTTTCCACATCCTCCCCAGCATTTATTGTTCTTAGTCTTTTCGATGCTGGCCATCCTTACTGGGATGAGGTGATACCTCATTGTGGTTTTAATTTGCATTTCCCTGATGATGAATGATGTGGAGCACCTTTTCATGTGCTTGTTGGCCATCTGAATTTCTTCTTTGGAGAATTGTTCATATCCTCTGACCATTTTTTAATAGGGTTATTTGCATTTTGCTTGTTGAGGCATATGAGTTCTTTATATTTTATGGATATTAACCCCTTGTCAGGTATGTCTGTAGAATGTCTGTAGATATATTCTCCCTGATGGTGTCCTTTGCTTTACAGAAGCTTTTTAGTTTGATGTAGTCCCATTTGTTAATTTTTGCTTTTGTTTCCCTGAGGAGATGCGTTCAGGAAAAAGTTGCTCATGTTTATATTCAAGAGATTTTTGCCTATGTTTTCTTCTAAGAGTTTTATGGTTTCATAACTTACATTCAGGTCTTTGATCCATTTTGAGTTTACTTTTGTGTATGGGGTTAGACTATAATCCAGTTATATTCTCTTACATGTAGCTGTCCAGTTTTGCCAACACCAGTTCTTGAAGAGGCTGTCATTTCCCCATTGTATGTCCATGGCTTCTTTATAGTATATTAATTGACTATATATGCTTGGGTTTATATCTGGGCTCTCTAGTCTGTTCCATTGGTCTATGGGTCTGTTCTTGTGCCAGTATCAAATTGTCTTGATTACTGTGGCTTTGTAGTAGGGCTTGAAGTTGGGGAGCATAATCTCCCCTGCTTTGTTCTTCCTTCTCAGGGTTGCTTTGGCTATTCGGGGTCTTTTGTGGTTCCATATGAATTTTAAAATGATTTGCTGTAGTTTGTTGAAGAATGTTATTGGTATTTTGATAGGGATTGCATTGAATCTGCAGATTGCTTTGGGCAGGATGGTCATTCTGACAATATTAATTCTTCCTATCCATGGGCACTGGATGTGTTTCCATTTAATGGTATCTTCTTTAATTTCTCTCATGAGTGTCTTATAGTTTTCAGGATATAGGACTTTCACTTCCTTGGTTAGATTTATTCCTAGGTATTTTATTCTTTTTGATGTGATTGTGAATGGAATTGCTTTCTTGATTTCTCTTTTTGCTAGTTCATCATTAGTATATAGGAATGCAACAGATTTCTGTGTATTAATTTTATATCTTGTAACTTTGCTGAATTCAGTTATTAGTTCTCGTGACAGTTTAACTTCTTCCTTACCAATCTGGATGCCTTTTATTTCTTTGTGTTGCCTGATTGCCATGGCTAGGACCTTCAGAACTATGTTGAATAAAAGTGGGGAGAGTGGGCATCCTTGTCTTTTTCCCAATCTTAAAGGAAAGGCTTTCAGCTTCTTCCTGTTAAGTATAATGTTGGTTGTGGGTTTGTCATATATGGCCTTTATTATGTTGAGATACTTGCCTTCTATACCCATTTTGTTAAGAGTTTTTATCATGAATGGATGTTGAATTTTGTCAAATGCTTTTTCAGCATCTATGGAGATGATCATGTTATTATTGTTGTTTTCATTGATGTGGTGGATGATGTTGATGGATTTTTGAATATTATACCATCCTTGCATCCTTGTAGTAAATTCTACTTGATTGTGATGGATGATCTTTTGATGTATTTTTAAATTCAATTTGCTAATATTTTGTTCAGTATTTTTGCATCTATGTTCATCAGGAATATTGGTCAGTAATTTTCTTTTTTTGTGGTATCTTTGCCTGGTTTTGGTATTAGAAGATGCTGGCCTCATTGAATAAGTTTGGGAGTATTCCCTCTTCTACTTCTTGGAAGACTTTAAGGAGGATTAGTATTAGGTCTTCACTAAATGTTTGATGAAATTCAGTGGTGAAGCTATCTGGTGCAGCAGTTTTGTTGTTAAGTAGTTTTTTGATTACCAATTCAATTTCATTGCTGGTAATTGGTCTGTTCAGATTTTCTGCTTCTTCCTGGGTCAGCCTTGGAAGGTTGTATTTTTCTAGAACTTTGTTAATTTGTTCTAGGTTATCCATTTTGTTAGCATGGAATTTTTCATAGTATTCTGTAATAATTCTTTGTATTTCTATAGTGTCTGTAGTGATTTTTCCTTTCTCATTTTTGATTCTGTTTATGTGTGTAGGCTCTCTTTTTTTCTTGATAAGTCTGGCTAGGGGTTTATCAATTTTGTTTATTTTCTTGATGAAGCAGTTCTTGCTTTCACTGGTTCTTTCTATTTTATTCTTCTCAATTTTATTTATTTCTGCTCTAATCTTTATTATGTCCCCCTTTCTACTGACTTTGGGCCTCATTTGTTCTTCTTTTTCTAGTTTCATTATTTGTGTGTTTAGACTGTTCATATGGGACTGTTCTTCTTTTCTGAGGTAGGCCTGTATTGCAATATACTTTCTTCTTAGCACAGCCTTCACTGTGTCCCATAGAGTTTGCAGTGTTGAGTTATTGTTGTCATTTGTCTCCATATATTGCTTGATCTCTGTTTTTATTTGGTCTTTGATCCATTGATTATTTATGAGCATGTTGTTAAGCCTCCATGTCTTAGTGGGCTTTTTCGTTTTCTCTGGGTAATTTATTTCTAGTTTCATACATTTATGGTCTCAGAAACTGGTTGGTATGATTTCAATATTTTTAAATTTCCTGAGGCTCTTTTTGTGGCCTAGTATATGATATGATCTATTCTTGAAAATATTCCATGTGCCCTTAAGAAGAATGTGTGTCCTGCTGATTTTGGGTATAGAATTTTGTATATGTCTGTTAGTTTTGATGTGTTGTTCAGTGCCTCTGTTTCCTTATTTATTTTCTGTCTGGTTGATCTGTCCTTTGGAGTGAGTGGTGTGTTGATGTCTCCTAAAATGAATGCATTGCATTCTATTTCCTCCTTTAATTCTGTTAGTATTTATTTCACATATGTAGGTGTTCCTGTATTGGGTCCATAAATATTTATAATGGTTATATCCTCTTTTTGGACTGGCCCTTTATCATTATGTAATGTCCATCTTTGTGTCTTGTGACTTTCTTTGTTTTGAAGTCTATTTTGTCTGATACAAGTACTGCAACACCTTCTTTTTTTCTCCCTGTTTTTTGCATGAAATATCTTTTTCCATCCCTTCACTTTTAATCTGTGTATGTCATTGGGTTTGAAGTGAGTCTTTTGTAGGCAGCATATAGACAGGTCTTGTTTTTTATCCATCCAGTGACTCTTTGTCTTTTGATTACTGCATTCAGATCATTTACATTTAGGGTGTTTATCAATAGGTATGTTCTTGTTGCCATTGCAGGCTTCAGTTTCATGGTTACCAAAGGTTCAAGGGCATCTTCTTTACTATCTAACAATATAATTTAACTCACTTATTATACTATTACAAACACAATCTAAAGGTTCTTGTTTTTTTTCTCCTCCTTTTCTGCCTCCTCCATTCTTTATATGTTAGGTATATTCTATACTCTTTGTCTATCCCTTGACTGACTTTGGTGGTAGTTGATTTGATTTTACATCTGCTTAGTGATTAATTGTTCTACTTTTTTTACTATGGTTTTATTTCTTCTGGTGATATCTATTTAACTTTAGGAATAGTTCCATCTAGAGCACTCCTTCTAAAATGCAGTATAGAGATGTTTTGTGGGAGGTAAATTCTCTTAGCTTTTGCTTATCTGGAAATTGTTTTATCCCTCCTTCAAATTTAAATGATAATCTTACTGGGTAGAGTCTTTTTGTTTCAAGGCCCTTCTGCTTCATTGCATTAAATATATCATGCCACTCCCACTGGCCTGTAAGGTTTCTGCTGAGAAGTGAATAGCCTGATGGGTTTTCCTTTGTATGTGATTTTTTTTTTCTCTCTCTCTGACTGCTTTTAATACTCTGTCTTTTTCCTTGATATTTGCCATTTTAATTATTATATGTCTTGGTGTTGTCTTCCTTGGGTCCATTGTGTTCGGAGATCTGTGCAGCTCCATGGCCTGAGAGACTATCTCCTTCCCTAGATTGAGGAAGTTTTCAGCAATTACCTCCTCAAAGACACCTTGTCTCTTTTTCTCTCTTCTTCTTCTTCTGGTTCCCCTATAATGTGAATATTTGTCATTTGGATAGGTCACAGAGTTCTCTCAATATTCTTTCATTCCTAGAGATCCTTTTTACTCTGCCTCAGCTTCTCTGTATTCCTCTTCTCTAATTTCTATTTCATTTACTGTCTCCTCTACTTTCACCTAATCTGCTTTTAAATCCCTCCATTGTATGTTTCATTTCAGATACTGTATTCTTGAACATTTGTATCTCATTCCTGAATTCCTCCCTGAATTCTTGAATATTTTTCTGTACCTCCCTGAAATCTCTTTCAGGAAGATTGGTAAGTTCAGTTTCACTTGGCCATCTTTCTGGTGTTTGTGGAATTTTGGTTTGAACTAGGTTTCTTTGTCATTTCATATTTGTAGGTGGTGCCCTCTAGTGCCCATAAGATCTATTCTCTGAAGTTGCTCAGCCCCTGGAGCAGTGGCGGGGATTGCAGGTGAACAGCACCTGTGCCTGTCAGGAGGAAAGAAGCCTTTCCTGCTTCCCGGCTGCAGTTCCTATCTCCACTACCAGGGCCAGTTGGCCAAGCATGCAGGGAGAAGCCTCTATGTTTTGCACTTGTAGCTGCCGCAGGTGGGGCCGCCCTCCCACTGGCCTGGTGCTATGGCAGGGACAGCCGGTTTACAAGCTTGTGTCAGCTGGGAGGAAGGCTGCAGCAGGCTGCGTATCATGTTTGTGGGCCTTGTAGCCAGGGGGATGGAGTGCTTGAAGCTCCTAAAAGTTCCCAACCTGCTGGGCAGAGTGCACCCTGATAATTTTGTCCACCTGTCCTTTCTGCTCAGCAGCAAGCTTTGTGCAATCTGTGCCACTTCAGCAGCCCTCTCGCTGTTAGGAAGTCTCTCTGACTTCCCACCTTTCTTTTGTCACAGAGCATCCAGATGTGGATCCCTATTTTCCACAAGTGGCTGGAATCTCAGTCTCTCCAAGCATTCTACCTGTCTTAGCTTTCCAACCACACTGATCTGCAGAGCACCATGTAATGTAGGTTTGTGCTGCACATCTCCAGGGCTGGGTGTTCAGGAGTCCTAGGACTCCACTCCCTCCCCGCTCAATTTCTCTTCCTCCTGCTGGTGAGCTGGGGTGGGGGAGGAGCTTGGGTCCCTCTGGATCACAGCTTTGGTACATTACCCATTTCCTTGAGGTCTGCTTGGTTTCCCCAGGTGTAGACAGTCTGCTGCAGCCTTCTTTCCTGTTACTCTTTCAGGATTTGATGTTATTTGTTATATTTTCATATTAGATGTGGTTTTTGGAGGAGGTTTTTGTCTCATCTCTCATACCACCATCTTTAATGCCATCGGAAATCTATTGATTTTTAATATTGCTCATATATATGGCCATCTTAAAGAACTTATAATAACCTATAATAATTTTTAGTTATGTTTGATTTTTCTCAACAGACTAAATCCCTTCCTTCCCTATCCTATAACTCTGACCTTAGCTTCTTACTATGATCACTGTCAGTTGTCCTCACTAATAGTAACTATTCTCTTTGTCCAATGTCCCATTCATGTGAAGAGTCCAAAATGACCATGTGGTATATGTAGCTCTAAGTTCTGTGGAAACCTTATTTGTGACCTCTGATAGAAATGTCTCTACTATCCTGTTCCCCTGAAGCAAAACCTAGAAGAATCTAGGGATTCAAGATCTTCATTGTCTATACATCAAGTCTTTTTCTGTCCAAGACCTGCCTTGAACATATGATGCTTCTCAAGGTGGGGAGTTTAGTTACCTTAGTAGTTCTGCTATCTTTGCAATTAAATTCTAAACCTGGTGCTCTGCTGCTGCAGAGGAAAGGAGTCTCTTTAAACACTGCCAAGGAGAGCTTCTGACTTTCACAGCAAATTTTGATTTGTTATTTGTTTAAACTGAGCCTATCATTTTCTTTTTTCAAGGTTTCTGAAACTTAGCGAAAGTCATTCCACTCTATGAGCTGTACAATCATCATTGTTCCCATATTGTCCATATGCCAATACTTTACCTTCCCTGTACATCTCATACCAGTTCTTTCTCCCCTGTGTGCTTATAAACTGTGATTAATTTAGTGCTAGGAGTTCTCACCATTACATACGTCATCAGCAATAAGATTGTTACTGCCAGATGTTAGTGAATTGTCCAATTCCTAAATCTCATCTTGTGGGTCTGCTTTTTAAGCCAGTTCTGGTACAAACTCAGTCTGTGTTCCCCTTAGAAAGCAGAGCTTGAGATAAAGATCAGAATGTGATAGTTTATTTTGAGAAATCCTAGAGTATAGGAGTAGGAGACAGGAAAAGGTGAAACAGGAAGGCAGAAAAGTCAGTACAAGTATTTTGCTAAACTAATCATCATTGTGAGCAACTAGGACTTAAGCCCACAGGGACCCAGTAAGAAGCTTTATCTAATATACCAACAGATGTCCACCTGAAGGGTGGGAAGGGCTCCTAGTGAACAGTGCTGCTAGATCATGCACATGTGGGTGCTGATTTTCTCTAGCTATTGCATGCAGTGGTGTCAGGCCCCAGTGCAGAAAGTGAGAGGTCTATGCTACCAGGTTGTATTTGTGCAGAAGCCTCTTGCCACAGCAAAGATAGAGACATAAATGGGCCAAAAACGTAGGAGATAGAGCATAAGAAGTACTAAATATGAAAGAGCCCTCCTTTTTTTCTCTTGTTTCATTTTGTAGCATGTTATTAATGGATAAAATATTTTTTACCACCTCTGAGGTTACTAAAAAGGCTAAACTTTAATTTTAAAATTCTCTTTTTTTCACTGTGTTTATTCTTGTCTGTGTGTATGTGTGTATTTCTCTTGGCCTAAAGCTGCCATTTTATTGGCTTTCCCCAACTGTTTGCTGATCTTTGGTTGTCTGTTCATATTTAAGAATAAGTTAGTAGAATAGCTCACTAGCAGCTCTTTGTACCTGTGAAGGACTTGTTAACTGACTTGCTTTGACTCTTGTGCTGAGTGTGTATTACTAGACACTACTTAAGGGGACCCATAAATGTTACAGTAAGAAAGGTTTTACTTGGATTCATTACATTGGTTCCCATTACCTGATTTTACCTTGGACAATTTATTTCAATTCCTTCAGAAAAGGACTCTCATTTCATTTGGGTAAGTGGTGGAGCATGTAGGATATAGAAACCACAGAATAAGAGTCCATCTTCCGGCTCTACTGTTCTCTCACTCATTTATTTGTGCACCAGGATCCAACCCAAGGCCATATATTGTATTTAGTTGTCCTATATCCTTAGTCTGGGTCTTTTTTTTTCTTTTTTTTTTTTTGGTTTGCCTTAATTTTAATGCTTGTGATGAACTATTGGCCACTTATTTTGTAGACTAGCATCCCAGTTTAGGTTTGCTTGATGTTTCCTAACAAATTCAAATTAGGCATTTTTGGCAATAATTGTTCAGAAGTGATGTGCTCTTCTCAGTACATTATTCTCAGGAGGTGACATGATAATGTATCACATGAATGCTAAGTAATTTTGATCACTTGGCTAAGATGATGTCTGCAGGTTTCTGTATTGTAAAGCTATGATTTTGAAATAGTTATTTATTAGGAGATACTTTGAGATTGTGCAGATATCCTGTTTGTCATCATGCTTTGCCCTCTTAGTGTCCATTGATAGATAATTCTTACCTGAAACAAATACTACTATAGTATTTGCCTAATGGTGATTTCTATATTGGAATTCTACCACAAGGAAAAACACCCCTTTTGTTTATTTTTGTTTCAATCAATATGGATTTATGGATATTAGACTTATTCTGTGGGTTATAATCTATGCCTATTATTATTAGTTTTGTTACTCAAATTTTTCCATATTTGATTCGTTGCGACTCCCTTCAGTTGCCCCCTATATCCTTTTGACATATTCCCATAATTTTGTGTACTGCTTTACTTTCTGATATCACGTGTTTCATGCTCATCTTGTACTTTTCTTGCCCTGAGCCTAAAATCAATCATTTGTCCAAGAAGCCATGTTTCCTTTTATTGAAGAATAATATCTAGAATCTATATGTATATATATATATCTATGCACCTATATATTGCTTTATGTGAAACGACCTTTCACAATCAAAATGAATGAAAGGATTCTTTGATTGCCTATGACTGAACATAGATTTATGTATCTGGCTAAATGGTCTAAGCATTGCAAAGATCACTTTTGACAAAGTCCTTATTGAGTTTGCTGAAGTTACCTCATTAAGTAAACAAATAGATTGAAATTCAGCATGGATAGTCCATGTAGAACTTCATTATGCCTCAGTGTAATGTGTATGTGTAAGGTTCCTAGCTACCCTACCTCTCCACACCCTCTTCTGTTTAAAAAAAAAAAAATGCATTAATGTAAATAAAGAGCATTGATGCATTACTCTTTTTTCTCTTTTGTAGTTTACTATTTATTTATTTATTTATTTTTTACTTTTTAGTGGCATGATTATATATTCAAAGTTTATTAAAATATTGTCTGTTTTCTGGATATTACTGTAATTAGTTTCATTAACAATTATCAGTGAAACTATTCTTGTCATATAGAAGAATACTTTAAAAATCTTCTCCAGGTGTCAGAAGTGCTAAGGATACCTTGTTTCCATCCAGCTGCTCAGATGTACCTCATGCCAAGTAGAAGGACTGCTCTTAACTGGGTTTCTTTCTTCTTTATAGTTTTCTTTGTAAGTTGTGGTCTGGGTCCAAAGGCTCTGATTACCAATATATAAAGGCAAGTTTTGGAGACCTTTTGCTATTTCAAATGCTTTTTCATGCATAAAAATTGTTGCACACAATATTTGTGGCTGCTGATTCAATGGGTCTGCTCTAAATCACCCTTATCAGCACCTCTATATACTCCCACTTTGACAAACTTCACTCTAAAAGAAAGCCATGTATCAGTGTTTGGCTCTTTATCCCACTGCTATTTATTTTTCTATCTGACATGAGGGAAGAATCAATAAAAATGTTATATGTTTCAGTTTTTATATCCTCAATACCCAAGATATTAAAGGAGTTGAAAGTATCTGACTTGACAAGATAAGGCCAAGAAACGGAAGGTCTTACTACAGGAAGAGAAAAATCTTCTAACATTGCTCACCCAGAGGTCCTGGACTAAATGTGCTGGGGTACACTTACTGCTCCTACTCTCTCCTTTCATTTTTGTCTTATTATCGAATTATAAAGGGTTGTTTAATAAAATAAGAACAGTAATTCAATAATATTGAAGGCTTTGTGGGGGAAATATCTTTAATCTTTTTAACCAAAGATTTTACTAGTTACACAGTTTCAGGTAGGAAGCCAGTTAGGACCACTCAGAATTTCTGAAACAAAAATTTACACAAAGGAATGTTTTGTGTTTCATGATGGTTGTGAACTGTAAAACCCTCATATAGCACAAAGGACTTGACTAAATACTGTGCTAAGAGACTTGATCAAACTTTAACTTGACTTCCACTTGTACTAGGTCATGGCTGTGTCTTTCAAGAGGGCTCCAGCCCCCAGGTCGACTTTGCTCAAGAAAATGGGATCCTGCCAAACCACAAAATGTGTATTGTACAGCCAACCTTTCCAAAACATTTTCAATAATTTTCCACTTACCCCTTTCTGTACTTTTCCATTCCCTCTTAGTCCCTTTTGGTTTTCCATGGCCTCTTAGTCTCCTTTCTATTGTCCTCATTTCACTTCCCATAGTCTCTTTTTCTTCTCTGTCTTTTCTCCCTTCAAAAACGTCAGTCACATTTGTCTTATTTGGAGTTGAACTCAGTTATATTGGAATCTCTCTCCCCTCCTATAGTAGAATGAATAAAATCTGCCTGCCACCTTTGACAAGTATCCAACTGTGTTTTTCTTTGACATAGACACATGTTCCATTTGCATTTATTTAAACAGAAGATGTTTCTCAAAATGCATAATAAAAACATTTGACTTTTTGATATTTTCAAATCACAGACTGAGGCTCTAATAAGTCTCAATTTTTTTGTTATGAAATTATATATAAGTCACCTGTAAAATTATTTGATGGTTGGTAAAGTTAGAACTGTAAATTGAATATAATCCATCTTATACAATCTTTATATCAGATACTTTCAACTCCTTTAATATCTTGGGTATTGAGGATATAAAAACTGAAACATATAACATTTTTGGTTCAGTTAACAAAATTGACCATTTCAAGAGGAATATTAAAGTTTTTATGAAAAATACACGAGATTATTTCCCCTTCAGGGTAGAATGGATTAACACAATTTATTTAACTGACAGTTAAATATTTGGGTAAATGAGGAAAGGCAAATGAAGAAATGTCTTGCAAAATGTGGAGGAGAATCTTGTCGCTACGTGACTCCTCGTTGTTGAATTGAACGATCTTACCTATCATGCCTACTAGCATTAGGTCTCAAAATCTACTTCCTGTTTTCTTCTTTACTGTCTTAACATGTTTTGACAACAAAATAAGCAACATTTTATAACAAAGAAAGTAACAATGCCACACAAGCCACTAGGATCCCAAACACATCCAAAGAGTGACACTGGAACCAGGTGAGGTTGTAGGAGACTGGCCGCAGGTTTTGGCTCTTTTGTGATGCATGAGAAACTCAATCCAGAAGACTGCTTGATCCAAGGGCTTTAGGGTCAGATCATGATTAATGGTTGATAACCACATAGCATTCTCCATAGTTGAAGGAAAATCAAATAGACATCTATTTATAGAATGAACTACGAAAGATAAATGTGAAATTTTCGTATGGATGGTAAAAATGCATGGCACATTAGAATGGAAGAAAAATTACTTTTCTCAAATGATTATAGAGATCTTAGTTTATGGGCTGGAATTTTTTGAATGCATAAGACTTCAAGCTGAAGAAGTTCGGAGAGGACAAGTATTTCTAGCCTAAAAAATGGAATGAATGAAGTCCCAAAGAGGGTAAAAAAAAAAAAAAAAAGAGCACATGATTTGGGTGGGCAAAACTTGAATTATCCAGTAAGGAACTGTTAATAGTCCTTGTGAACAAGTTTTAAAATACTAACATAATCCAGAGACGGGAGGCAAGTCCATGATGAAGTTCAGGGACATGTCTGGGCAGGCTGATCAGGGGTAGGTATTGAACAGGAATTGTTATTAATTTATATCAGTGAATCAGTGGTTAAAGGTATGAAAGTAGATGGCATTGGTCTGAATCCCAACTCTGACACTTACCTTGTTGTGTGCTTTTTTCTGTTCATCAGTTTTTCATTGTGAAATGGAATGGACAGGAATAGTATCTTTCTTTTCTGATTATTGTGAAGGCTAATCTATTGATTCTTAGAATTCTATCATTTGGAGACTCAGTAAATGTTTGTTATTATTGCTGTGCTTTTTTTAGTATTGCTATTTTAGAATCTAGAGAGTGCTTGACATTTCATTCAGGCATTTGCAGCTGCATTTGTTTGTTATGTTGAAATGATCATGGAGTAACAAGGAAGAGGGATGAATGAAGGAAGAGGGAGCACTGGGTTTTTAGTGGAGGACAGTAATCCTGAGACATTTTTATAATATATTAGGAAACGGTTATAGTTATGAAGTCACTAGACATGTGCAAAGAGTTTTGTACAATGTGTAGCATATCAGAAACATTCAATATATGTCAGCTAATATATTAGCTTAATTTTTATGATACCAGCTTTACATTATTAAAAATTTTTAAGTATACAAAGATATCTATACTAGGGAGAAGTGATTTTACATAAAAATACCAAATGAAAGATATATTCCTTAAAAGAAAAAGGGTAAAGAAAATGTACTTTTCATGGTGCTCATTTAGGATGAATAATAGTTGGACTAAAACTAAGTATTAAATAACATTGCTTTTAAAATGCAAATGTCCGCCAATGTATTCTTAGACAAAATGTTTTATTTCTAAAGTCACTATGAAAGAACAGTAGGAAAAAATATATATGAGAATTATATTAATAATAGTAATATTGTATTTATGAATTAATGTATCCTGAAATCTGCAATGATTTGGAGCTCAAATATTTCTAGTTTCTGAAAAGTTGGCTTTTATATAGGAATATTCCAACATATGCCTTCCAAGTCAATTGCTTTTTGATTTTACAATTCTTCCAAATAAGACAAAAACAAACATAATCAAAACAACTGAGAATACTTACATTTATAAGTAGTATTCATACAATTTTAATTGGATAAATTTGAAAGTCTTAGTTGTTTGCCATTTATCAGTGATGGGATCAAAATATTAACAGAGGAAATTTGGGAAGTGTTAAATGTAATGGAAATTTGAGATTATGCCATGTTGGTTTACTGAAAGAGTTTAAAACATTTGCTTGAATCTTCATGATGAAAGACAGTCATAACTGTGGTCAGTACTGTTATAACATCATGAAGTTCCCTACTTCAATGTTGTACTCAACACTTCCTCTTAATCCTCGTGTTCTTATTTCAGTGACTCTTCTCCTTTTACTGATTGGGTATTTCAAACTTTCTCCATATCTTTAAACCTCTGACAAACCTTTCCCCAAAAACCATTGAAAAAACTTAATATGACACTCACAATGGTTATTGATGACTTTCTCCAAAGCATTGCGGAACTCTTATTCATCACTGTGTTCATGTCAAGACCCACTGCTGTCCCCTGGCCTTCATATGAAAATCTCTCTAGAAAGAGTTTCTAGTTAAGAGAAAAAAAATTACACTCATGAGGCATCATAGTTACTTCCTTCAATGCATTGAGCCAATCTATACCTGACATTATGTTTAAATTCAATCCAACAACTGCTCCTTTGCCCTCCATGTGAGCTGTTTATCAGGAGGACCTGCAAACAAAGGGATGTCCACCATAGGGATCTGGTGGTATATTGCCTCATAGATGCTGCTGGTTGCACCATGAGTTAGAAAAGCTTTGATATTTGGTTGACCTAGGATTGAGTAAATTTTAGTAAAATTATTCATTATAATTCCTAGAAATAAATGAGAAATGGGCATTGTAAAGCAAGGGAAGAGGCAGTGTTTTTTAGATAACAGATTGTTATACACATGAAACTGCATTTAAATTGCTTTCAGAACTTAGAGCGAGAAGCACCTATGTCTACTGGAGAGGTAAGTGAAGACTATGTGAAAGAAGTGGTGTGTTATTTGAACTTCAAAAATGAATACAGGATTGACAGGTGAACAGATTAAAAATACATTCTGTATAAAAGAAACAAATTGCAAAAAAGTTGGGAGCATGTTAGAAATATTCAAAAGAAATAGTGAAGTAATGGACTCTGATACGAAGGATGTCAAGATAGCAGAAGGGTGATGGTGGTGGCACTGGAACAAGAGGCAGGAATATCTACATTTTCTTATAAAATGTATTACCACTTCATTAAAAACATTGTGGATTTTGTCCTATAGGAAATAGAGTTATTGGTAATAGAAGAGAAACTGTTCTTTTTCAGTACCATTTGAAATACTCCTGCAAGGAGGGGAAATATAGGCTTAAGGAGAGAATTTAGAGACTGAGCAACAATCCAGAAAGTTACTGAAAAATTCACTGTGAGAAGTTATTATGTTTTGTTTCTGGCCATAAGAAATGTGACTATGTATTATAAAATGCCACCTGTTACATTTTATCCTTTTTTTCCCCCTAGGACTGGAAATAAAGAACTTAAATTTTATTATTTGAGTATTTTGATAACAACTGCTCAAAAGTTTGTTTCCTGTTCAACCGTTTTCACTGTTTTCACTCTGCTGAGCTGTTACTCACATTTTCAGTATTTGTTCCCCTAAGTCTTATCAGGAAGGTCATTTGGGGGTGGATCCATTTGTACAGCTGAGTATTGGGTCCTAAAGTATTTTGTTTCTTGCCATCAAATCTCCATAGAACCTGTTACAGTAAAGAAAATACCTTATTCCATGAGCTGAACTTTAAAGTTATACTGTGTTAGAATTTTAAAAGAAAAGGCCTCTAGGTAAATGCCTTCTATATGACAGACAGGGAAATGAGACATGTTAGGTAATGAGAACCACTAAAACACTAAAGTAATAGGAATACTCATGTTTATGTACTTATTTTTATAATCAAACAGGTACAGAATACAATCATGGCATTTTACACATAGTGGCATAGATAAATCATAGTGGTGTAGATTATCAATGACAGATTCAAATATTTAAGAAATTGTTAGGCAATCATGATTCTAGTGTAAAAACAGTGACAAATTACTAATAATATACATACTTATTTAGCTTTATTTTATATCTTAGTTCTCAATTTCTAAACTTAAAATTAATTTATTTTCTTCTTACTGTTATAAAAGAAAGTTTACTTACACTCACTTGTTCTAAAGTTATTTGAGTTTGACATCTGTTGATTTACATAAAGGTTAATCTATGCTATCAACCACTTTGAAAATGAAGATAATTGCTTATTAATAATATATTAATAATTCTGCTTAAGCAGTAAACACAACATTTGTTTAGGTTACAAATTGTTAAGCACTACTTCCAAGAAAAATTTTAATTGGTAATTTTTGACATGAATATGGAGTATTATTATTGCTAGATTTGAAAATTCTTTAACTCTAGAAAAGAAGAGCCTATTGGCAATTCAGAAATATCAATATGGCTGTTGAAAAAAATTTCAACATTGTGATGCTAAAATTTATACAACGGTCATTAAACACTTCAAAATGCAGCACAAAGCATTTAAGCATTGATTAATAAGGTTTATATGCCTAGAAACAAAAAAGTTACCAATTTTGGAATTTCCAAACAATCCTCATAAGCCATATTATAATTTGTTTCTAGTAACTTCCATTTGTTACTTAAAGTTTAATTTTATTTGCTATGTGAATGTAAAGTAACTTTAGGACCTCAGCACACATTAGCATGGGTGATTAGAAGACTGTATCAGATGGGAAGCTAAAAAGTAGTTCACAAATACTCAAAGACCACAGGTGTGTTTTCTATACTAGAAAAATATTACTACTACATTTTATGGGGAAGGAAGCATCTGAAACTCTTCCATGCCAGGCCTCCTCCTGCTTGACTCCTTACATTCCCTTCTCCCTCCTCACTCAGGAGGAGAGGTTAATCTGACAGGTTAGAAGCAGAGTCCATTTGTGGCCAGATTCTGTCATGCACAGGGTTCACCTGAACGGCGGGACTCATCTCCACCCTCTCTTATTTACCTACTTGAATTACGTTGGCAGGGCCCAGTCACCAGGGCAGGCTGATATTTCCTTCTCTAAATCACCATGGCTGGCTTGGGTACATGGAGGCAGCTTGGTGAGCTCTGGCTATTCTTTCTCTGAGTAGCACCCTGAAAAGCACATTAACCAGGCCTATTTCAAAATTTAGGGGAAATAGAGAGGCCAGGATTGTATGGCAATTGCAAACTGCATGATGCATTCAGACTTTCATCAATTTTGCTTCACATTATTGTGCTAGTACAATCACTGTTACAATCTAATACCTTTCTTAGAACATCTGTGGTGTGTATACCACATCAGGAATCCTACAAGAATCAAATAACAGGATAGGATTCAGTGGTATCTGTACCTGCCTACAATACCATTATAGTAGCAAAACTTCACACTGCGACTCTGAAATATGTATTTTTTGGTAATCATATTGTTAATGCCAAAGTTATTGTTAAAAACACCCTTGGCACTACTTTGGCATCTGCCATGAATATATCGGTTTGAACTCATACCTGAGATAAATTGGAGCTATCATAATGGTTGAGGTGGCATGCAAGAAATTTCTGTAAGCAGGCCCTTAATAGAGTTGAACAGACTCATTAGGTAGTTGCACACTATTAAGGCCCTTTAACTAAGCTTCTGTGGAATCTGGGCAAGGCTGACGCAATCACACTGGCTCGCTCTTCTGACATGTAACTGACCACGGACCCTGCAGTAAACATCACAGTACCATTTTCTCCAGAGCTCTGGACAACCTCTTTCATTTCCTGTGGAGGAAACACTGGTTCTATCACAAAAGGGCAACAGCATAGCAAACACTATTGAAAGGACGGCTGCAAACAACTAAAGAGAGAAATCCAGTGTAGTCATGAATTAGTAAACCATGAATAGTCAGTACTGCCTGCTTTTTAAAAAAATGTTGTGAAATAACACAACATAAAATTTACCATTTCAGTGGTATTAAGTATATTCATATTGCACAACAAATCTCCAGAAATTTTTCATCTTGAAAACTGGATGTTAAAAAACTCTCTATCTGCCTGTTCTCCAGCCTTTGGCAATCATCTTTCTATTTTCTGTTTCTATGAATTTGATTAGTCTAGATACCACATACAAGGTTTGAATTTCCCCCAGTCTGTTGTGGTGAAGTGAGTTCCTTTGGGGATAGCTTTGGAGCTCTCTGTTCTATGTCCTGAGTCTCCCTATGTCTGGACATTTGTTCCCAGGCCTGGGGGTAGTGAGTGCTACAGTTCCCTCTGAGTGACACCCCTGCTTTAGCAGTAAGGCAGTAGCAGCCGTTTTGTTTGCTGCCTCCATCATGGCAGCCCATCTTATGAATGAGCTGGGCACTTATTTGGGATTCGGTATTCTCAGTGTGCTGCACCTTAATAAAACTTGTGCCCTATGAGTAGGGCTGGGCAGAAGGAGAGAGAACCTTCTTGGCCACACTTGTCTAGAATTTAGCCTCTGTGACACTTAGCTGGGGCAGGTTGTGTGACTTGTGTGCATGTGTGAGAGAGAAATTCGAGTGTCCTGCCCCTTATAAGAAGACACCATAAGGCTCAAGTGGAAGCTCCATGTTCTTTCAGACCCTACTTGCAGTGGAGTCCCTCACTTTGGGTAAGGAGGTGCACGACAGAGCAGTTCGTGGCTTCAAAGCCACAGGCTGTCACTGATTTTACTACTTATTTTACATACAACCAGCCATATGGTGGTTGGAACATATCTGGTAATCATTGGAAGAGCATATCTGGTGATTGGCTGAAGAAAACTCAAACTTCTGGAGGCTGGAACAACTGGCACTCCTTAGGCATATCTGTGTATCTCTTCAGTGGTCTATTTACCTGGACACTTTGGGTATGGTACAGGGCTCCATGGTGTCCACGTGCATGGTTGGAAACACATTTAAGCTCACTTTTTTTGGTAGACATTTCGAATTAGAAAAATAGTTTTGTTTTATGCCAGTTTTTTCTCTTTTGCTTGACATATTTCTAACTCTTAAACAGGTAGTAAATACCTTGAAAACAAATTTGATCTGATAAGCTAAATTGTGAAAAGTCGTTTTATCAGGAACCTTACATCGCAGCTTCTTGCTGGAATAAACTGGAGGAGGCCCATCTGTGAGTCATCCCAGCTTCAGGCCTCAGAAAGAACTACTCCCTTTTTTCCTTCATTCCTGTTTTAGCAAATTTTTGGCAACAAAACAGACAACATTTTGTGATGACAAATAGAGCAGTGGCCACACAGGCCAGCAGGAACCCAGTCACATCCAGGGAGTGGTACTGGAATCAGGTGAGGTCATCATGGGAGGCTGGCCGCAGGTGCTTGGCTCCTTTGTGGTGCATGACAAATTCGATCTAGAAGACCGCTCGATCGAGAGATTTCATTGGCTGGTCATGATGAATTCTTTAATTTCATAGCATTCTCTTTATATCTGCAGGGGAAATACAAAGATAGCAACATGGAAAGGAAGTTAATTTGCCTAAGCATATTCCCATGAAAGGCTTTTGAAAAGTGTTACCATGTATGGCCTAGCAATTCTACTCCTAGATATCCATCCAAAATAAATGAAAAAAACACATGTTCACACAAAAATGTGTATAGCAATGTTCATAATAGCCACATGGGAAAACAATCAAAATGTTCATAAACTGATAAATGGATAAATAAATGTAGCATACCCATACCCTAGAATATTATTCAGCAGTATAGAACTACCACATAGATGAAACTGAAAAACATGGCAAGTGAAAAGAAGCAGTTGCAAAATACCATATATTTTTGGTTCCATTTGTATGAAATGTTCAGAACATGGTAATTTATAACTATAAGAAAGTATAGTGGTAGTTGACTAAGGCAAGGAGAATGGAGAGTGACTTATAAAGCACCTGAGATTTCTTTTTGAACTGATGAAAATGTCCCAAATTTAGATTATGATGATGGTTTTGTAACTTTGTAACACAAAACATATATGTTATACATAAACATGGAATTTTATGATATGTAAATTACATATCATAAAATACATTAAAATAATGATAAAAGTTATTCAGCAAAAAAATATTTATAATTTCAGGTTTTTCATTCTTTCATCATGGATTCTATCATATTTTAAAAAACATTTCTTTTTACAATTACCTGCATAACTTTTGCATTTGCATTCGTAGAAAATTGTTGCAGCCATTGGTTACTCATTAAATCATGGGTTTAACATGCAACTTTGAAATAAATGTCTTGTTGAAAATAAAAGCAGGTTTAAGATTGGTGAAATCATGTTAAAAATTTCTAAATTAGCCTCTTAAATATGGGATGAAACTCATTCTCACTCTTGACAAAAGAACCTATATGTATATACTATGTATTTAAAAATATTGTGATACTTACAGAGGGTCATTAATGACTCTCTTTAATGCATTGAGCAAATCTGAACTAGACAGTGTCCTCAAATCCAGTCTGACAGCCGCTCCCTTGATCTCTAAATGAGCAATGTTATCAGGTTGATCTGCAAACAAAGGAATGCCCACCATGGGGATCCCCTGGTAGATTGCCTCATAGATGCCGTTGGTTCCACCATGAATTATGAAGGCTTTTGTCTTTGGATGATTTAGGATTAGGTGAATTTCAGCAAATTATAATTATGAATCTTAGAAATAAATGAAACTTGAACAATACAAGGCATTGAAAGAGGCAGTGTGTTCTAGATCACAGATTTTTTTTTTTTTTAGAGGGCATCTCTCATATTTATTGATCAAATGGTTGTTAACAACAATAAAATTCAGTATAGGGGGGTCAATGCTCAATGTACAATCATTAATCCATTCTCAAGCCAATCTTCTGAAGCATAACGAACAAGTTCTTACATGGTGAACGAATTCTTACATAGTGAATAAATTCTTACATGGTGAACAGTACAAGGGCATTCATCACAGAAACATTCGGTTTTGATCACGCATTATGAACTATAAACAATCAGGTCAAATATGAATATTCGTTTGATTTTTATACTTGATTTATATGTTGATCCCACATTTCTCCCTTTATTATTATTATTATTTTTATTTTTAATAAAATGCTGAAGTGGTAGGTAGATGCAAGATAAAGGTAGAAAACATAGTTTAGTGCTGTAAGAGGGCAAATGTAGATGATCAAGTGTGTGCCTATGGACTAAGTATTAATCCGAGCTAGACAAGGGCAGCAAAACATCCATGGATGCAGAAGATTTCTCTCAAAGCAGGGGGGATGAGGTTCTGAGCCTCACCTCTGTTGATCCCCAATTTCTCACCTGATGGCCCCCCTGTGACTGTGCCTGTCTTAGGTTGTTCCTCCCTTGAGGAATCTTACCCGTCTCTGGCTAACCAGTCATCTTCCGGGGCCATACAGGGAAATGTAAAGTTGGTAAGTGAGAGAGAAGCCATATTGTTTGAAAAGGTTAGCTTTTTACTTCTTTGCAGATTTGTGCCCTGTGGCTTCTATGGCCAGCACTTGTCTCGAGGTATCTTTACCACCTGGAGGAATTATGATACTCGGTAAATTCGATATGAGGCACGAATTCTATTTAAGGGTTGTAATTAGGAAGGAAGAAGAAAAGCTATAGAGGTAGCATATGGAAGAAAACATGGGAGGATTGATTATTTCTTTGACATATCTTCTTGTAGAGTACCTTAAGTATGTATAGGTTTTAAACTACTAACTAATTTGCACACACATATTAACATAATAGGAATACGGTGACATAAACAAAGCAAATCTATAATTACCATCCATCTCCAGTGAAGCCAAGAAAACCATTTAGGCACCCTAGGCATTTGTGAAAATTTGTCTATGATATGATGGATATTGTCCTACTGTACTTGAACAGTCTGAGAAAAATCAGACAAATTAAAGCAGCCCATTTCTGGGATCTGTTCACATCCCATATGTTCTTTTAACCGTAGATAGTCTATAGTCATAAGATTTTGGAGTGCTACAACTTGCACCCCTCCCAACTCCTGGTTGAGTTCCAACAGTACAGATCTGGTCAAA
Organism: Manis javanica; assembly: GCF_040802235.1. Lineage (NCBI taxonomy): Eukaryota > Metazoa > Chordata > Mammalia > Pholidota > Manidae > Manis > Manis javanica. The sequence continues at coordinate 118,333,393 of NC_133160.1, read as the reverse complement.
TTTGTTGTCTCACTGTATGCACATGCCAGCCTAGACATCTCCCTCCTCATTCCAATGGCAAGTCCAGGAAATGGTGGGGTGGACGCAGCCACAACCGCAGCATCGCCCGGATCCCTGTGGAGGCTTTTTGATGATCTTCCCCCGGCACGAGTCCTTCAGAGAGTGCTGATGCCGGAAGCTCCTCCTCATATCGTATCTTAGTTCATTTTCTGGGTATCCAAGCTAGGCCTTGATCTTCTGCATAGAAACAAACAGACCCTTTGCCCACACTTTGACATGCCCTCTATACCACTGTGCAGAACTCATTGGAGGTCAGCACACAGGGACTGCCTTTTTTTTTTCTTTTTATTAAGAGAAAGGAATATTATCAGAAAAGAGTACCTCCATAGCTGATCATCTGACACCCTTTAAGTGATCAACATTGAGGATATTTAAAGCATGCGTTGTAGATCACAGATTTTTATACACCTGAAACTTCATTAAAATGTTTCTCAGATCTCAGAATAGGAAATACATAAGTCTGCTGGAGAGATAAATGAAAATTGGTGTGGTACTTATGACTTGAAAAATAATACGAGATTGCAGGTGGACAAGTTGAAAGAGAATATTTCAGATATAAGAAATGTGCAGAGAAAAAAGATGATGTATTATGACATATTCTCTTAAAGAAACAGTGAAGCCACTGAGTCTTCCAGTGTCAAAGCAGCTGGAAATGTGCCAGTGATGGCTCTGGAATCAGAGGAAGGAAAGGCTACACTTTAATCTGAAATGTGTTATCACTTCATGAAGATTAAGGATATTTTCCTATAGAAAATGGAGAATCATGAATAGTAAAGGAGGCTTTTATTTTTCATGGCCCTAAATTCCCACAAAGAAGGGGAAAGGATAGACACAATGTGGAAGAACTAGGAGTCAGAGATCCAAATAACTATTGAAAAATTCTCTGAAAGAAATAATTACACCTGAAATAAAGGTAGTGTGTTTCTGGCCATAAAGAGACAGTATAATTAATGAGACTGTATAATAAAATGACAACTGTTATCACTTACCTTTTCCCCCTAGGACTGGAAAATAAATATAAGTAAGTTAAGGGTTTTTTTTGAGTTTTTCAATAATTAATGCTCAATAAGTTTGTTCTCTGGTGAACTATTATCACTGGCTGGAGTTACTCTTATTTCAGTGTTTGTTTTCATTTCTTACCGAGCAGGTCATTCTGGGGAATCCACTTATACAGTCGAGTATTCCGCCCTAAGGTTTCTGGTGTTTTACCATCAAATCTCCATAGAACCTGTTAGGGTAAAGAAAATAACTATATTCTATAAGGCAAACATTTGAAGTTATAGCATGTGAGAATTCTAAAGAAATTATGGGATAATCTAGTTAAATCTTTTTCATAGATACACAATGATAAGGACAAGAGAGATTAAATTTGAAAACTACCTAACACTGGTATAATAAGAATACCCACATTTTGCATTCTTATTTTATATTCAATCAGATTATACATGCAGTCATGATGTTTCATGCATAGAGGTTAGGCAACTGAGATTATCAATGACAAATCAAACTATTTAAGACATTTTTAGGTAGTCATTACAATTGTAGTGCAAAAAATACACATTTATATTGTTTTATCTTTTTATTATAATTGCTCTTATCTTCTAATATAGCATTAATATTTTTTAGTGTAACATACAGAAAAGAGTTCACTTACATCCATTTGTTCCATAAGTTATTTTACTAGTTTTATGTTTTTTGATTTACAGAAAGGCTACTTTATGGAATCTAATTATTGTGAGAAATAAACAATTCTGTTTATTAATACTTAATTCACATAGATAATTTCTCCTTAGTAAGTGCATTTAACTTCTTCTAGATTATTAATTTTTAGGCACTACTTGCAAGAAAAATTTAAAGAGGTGATTATTTACATGAATCCAGAGTATCATTACTATTTCCAGGTGTGGAAATTATTCAGATGTAGAGAGAAGAGCGTGTCAGTACTTCATATGTAACAGTACAATGGTCACAAAAAATCCAAAGTTGTGATGATGGCAAAGTTCATTCAACCGAGTGCTCACACCTCAGTCATGTACCACAAAGCACTGACAATGCTGAGTAATCTGGGACCTACAGCCAAGCGATTGCCATGCCCTGCACCAAAATAGATTCTGTTTGTGGAGTTCCCCAGTGATCCTCATAAACTGAATTACAATTTACAGTCATAATACATATTTGCTATATGAATGTTCATGTAACTTGAGATGCTCAGCAGGAAATAAGCAGAGGTGATAAGGAAAAGCAGTTTCAGTTAGGATAATAAAAAATAGGTCACAAATACCCCAATAGAGCAGGTACAGTCTATACATCAGAAAACAATAAACTACTGTGTTTTATGGAGAGGGGACATTTGAAACTTTCCCATGTTAAGCTTGCTTCTGGTTGGCTCCTTCATATATTCTCTTCTTCCTCGAATGGAGGAGTTGTTATTTGATAGGTTAAAGCAGAGTCCTTTCCAGGGCCACACATCATTAAGCATGGGGTCACCTTGAGGGTGGACCTACTTCCCTCCTCATTTACCTTCTCCCTTCCCTCTGTATAGGGCCGAGTCCATCAGGACATGTCAGTTTTCCTCTCCTAAATCAGAGTGGCTGGATGGTTACCTAATGCAGCTTGGTGAGCCCTGGCCATCCTTTCCTGAATAGGACCCTGAAAAGCACACTGAACAGGCCTATTCCAAAATTTAGGGGAAATAAGAGAGGCCGCGATGACCTGGCAAACCTAAACTGCATGGCGCCTTTCAGACTTTATCATTTTGTGCTTAATGTCACTGCTAAGATTTAACACCTTTCTGGGTACATCTGTAGTGTCCACACAACCCTCAGGAATCCTGTAGGGGAACGAGGCAAGTGACAGGATAGAATTTGGTGGTATCTGTACCAGCCTACAATACCATTCATAGAAGCAAAACCTCACATTGAAACTCTGAAATATGTATTTTTGGTGATCATAATAATGCCAATGTTATTGTCAAAAACACCCTCAGCACTACTTTAGCACCTGTCACAAATATATCAGTTTGACCTCATACCTGACATTAACTGGAGCTATCATAAGGTTGAGGTGGCATGCAGGAAATTTCTGTAAGCAGGCCCTTTACAGAGTTTAGCAGATTCATTAGGTAATTGCACACTATTAAGGCCCATTATCTAACCTTTTGTGGAATCTGGGAAAGGGCTGACGCAATCACATTGGCTCTTCTGACATGTTGCTGACCATTGACCCCAGAGTAAACACCCCAATACTGTTTTCCCTTGAGCTCTGGACAAACTGTTCCATTTCCTATGGAGAAAGCATTGGTTCTGTCACAAAAGAACAACAGCATAGCAAACACTATTGAAGGGAATGCTAGAAACAACTAAAGGGAGAAATCTATTGTAATCAGGAATTATTGTGTAGTGCCTGCATTTTCAATTCTGGCAGAATACATATGACGTAACACTTACCATGCTCACTATTCCTAAGTATACGGTTCAGTAATGTGTGCATTGACATTGTTGGGGAACTAATGTCCAGAACTTTTTCATCTTGCAAAACTAGAACTCTATATCATTATATAAAAATCTCCCATATTTCCCTTCACCATCCCTAGCAACTGTCATTCTAGTCTCTATTTCTATGTATTTGAGCAGTGTAGTACCTCATGTAAGTAGAATCATGCAGATTTATCTTTTTGTGAGTGGCCCATTTCCCACAGTATGATGTCCTCAAGCTTTTTCATGTGGAATCATGGAATTTCCTTTACTTTATGGCTGAGCAAAATCTCATTGTGTATAAATACCACATTTTTCTTACTGAACCATCTGTCAATGGACACTTGGGTTGCTTTCACTTCTTGGCTCCTGTGAATAGTGCTCTATAAAATGGGTGTGCTAATATCTCATGCATATCTTGATTTTAATTATTTCAGGTGTATATCAAGATATGGAATTGCTGCTGGACTAAATGGTAATTCTAATTTTAATTTTTTTGAGAAAGCTCACTTATGTACTTATGTTTTCAGTACTGTTTTTCTTTTTTTTTTTAATGGACCTAACCTTTCAATACCTTTGGAAAGATGTATATTATATGAGGTTAATTTCCATTATTATGTATATTTTTGCAAGGGTGTATGTGCATGTATAAGTAAGAATGAAATAGATGTAGCACACAGTATTGGGTTGGTAATATTATTAGACAGTATTATACCAAGACTCTTCATTTATAATATTACTAATTGCTAATACAGACTGTTGGAAGGAGGCTATGCAGCAGGATCTTGTTTATTCCAGGCAGGTTTTTTGGTTAATATTTTAGTTTGGCCATTAGTATTTTATTTCCCTATGAGCACTAAGTATTATGATTAGGATGACTTAATATAGTTTTCTTTTAGTTATATCATTCAAACCTATACTTCATTAGGATTTCCCAAACACTTCCCCTAAATCATTTAATAGCTAGAGGTTAAGAACTACTGATATTAAGGAGTCTGGTATAGTTTTCCAATTTCCAAAAAATAGCCTAAAAGTCCTATTTGTAATACATTTACATGTGTGTGTGTGTATATAGTTACATATTTGAGTGACAGTATTTCCAGGTTTGTTATATATGACTTCTTTTACAGTGAAATCATTGTAAAATTGATATCCCACTAGAATGTGCTATTCACTGCACAGTGCTTCACACTGCAACTCTTAAATATATATATTTTGTGATCACAATGTTAATGCCAGAGTTATTTTCTGTCATAAACACCCTCTCTACCACGTTAGCACCTGCCATGCATTTTTCAGTTTGAACTCACACCTGAGATAAATTGGAGCTATCGTAATGGTTGAGGAGTCAGACAGGAAATTTCTATCAAAAGTTAAAGATGAGAAAATCTTGAAAACAGGAGAGAGAAGCAACTTGGTATGTACAAGGGAACCACCATAAAACTATCAGAAGATTTTTCAGCAGAAACCTTTCAGCCTAAATGAGACTGGCATGATAGATTCGAAGTACTAGAAGAAAAAATTGCCAATGAAGAATGCTCTGCCCAGAAAAGTTGGCTTTCATAATTGAAAGTGAAAGAAAGAGGACCCCAGTTAAGCAAAAGCTGAAGGAGTTCATCCACACAGTCTCACAAGAAATGTTAAAAGTAGTTCTTCAAGCTGCAATGAAAAGATATTAGTTAGTAACAGGAAAATTATGAAAGTGTGAACCTCACTGTAAAGTAAATATATAGTTAAATTCAGAAAATGTAATGGTGGTGGGTAAATCATTTATAACTCTACAATTAAGGTTAAAAGACAAAAATATTAGAAAATAACTATAATAAATTTTTAATGGATATGAGTAAAAGTATAAATTTTAACACCAAAATCATAAAATGTGTATGGAGTAGAGTAAAAATGCAGAGTTTTAGTATGCCTTCAAAAATTAGTCATTATCAGCTTAAATAGACTATTATAAATAGAAGATGTTTTATGTAAGCCTCATGACAACTATAGAGCAAGAAACTATAGTAGATACACAAAAGATAAAGAGAAAGGAACTTAGATGTACCACTACAAAACTCATCAAATCACAAAGGAAGAGAGCAAGAGAAGATGGAAAAAGAAATTACAAAACAACAGGAAAAGACTGAACAAAATGACAATAGTAAGCACATAATTATAATGACTACTTTAAATTTGAATGGCCTAATCATCTAATTAAAATACAGAGTGACTGAATAGCTCAAAAAAATGGAGTCAACTATGTGCTGCCTCATTTCAATGCTAACACACACAGAGTGAAAGTGAAGGAAAGGGAAAATATATTTCATTAAAATGGAAGCCAAAATAAATTAGGACTAACTATACTTATATCAGTGTGAGAATGGTCACAAAAGACAAAGAAATTAATATAGAGTGATAAAAGGGTCAATCTAATGAGGTATTACATTTGCAAATATTTACATGCCTAAAACCAGAGCACCTAAATATAAAGCAAATAGTAACAAACCTGAAGAGAGAGAGATAGCAATACAATCCTGGTAGGGGACTCAATGCCCCACTTTCAACAAAAGATAGATCATCCAGACAGAAAATCCACATGGAAGCATTAGTCTTTAGCTACATTAGAGCAGAGGGACTTGATAGATATTTACAGAACATTCTATCTAAACACATCAGAATACCCATTCTTCTCAAGCACACATGGAACATTCTTAAGGATAGATCATAAGTTAGTTCACAAGTCTTAGTAAATTTAAGAGTGTTGGAATCATACCAAGTATCTTTTCTGATCACAATAATGTAAAACTAGAAATAAATTACAACAAGGAAACCGGAAAATTGCAAATATGTGGAGACAAAACAACGTACTACTGAACAACCAGTTGGTCAAAAAATAAAAGGAAATAAAAAATATCTTGAGTCAGATGAAAATGCAAATACAACATAACAAAACTTATGGGATGTGGCAAAAGCAATTCTAAGAGCAATGTTTATAGTGGTAAATACTTACAATAAGAAAAGAGAAAGATATGAAATAAATAACTTAACTTTACATTCAAGAAACTAGAAAGAGAACAACAAATTAAGCCCAAAGTTAGAAGGAAGGAAATAACAAATATCACAAATGAAGTAGAGACTAAAAATACAATAGAAAATATCCCTGGAACTAAGTGCACTTATTTTGAAAAGATAAACATAATAGACAAATCTTCAGCTAGACATACTAAGAAACAAAGAGACAGGACTCAAACAAATAAAATTTCAAATTAGAGATATCACAACTGGTACCACACAAATACAAAGAATAAGAGACTAATAAGAATGACAACAAATTTGACAACCTATCAAAATGGATAAATTCTTAGAAATATACAACTTACAAAGACTCAATCATAAAAAAATAGAAAATCTGAGCAGAGTATTACTAGTAAGGTGACTTGAGTCAGTAACAAAAAATCTTCCAACAAAGAAAATTCCAGAGCCAGATAGCTTCATGTTGAATTCAACCAAATACGTAAATAAGAATTAGTACCAATCCCTTTCAAAAAGGTTCTTCAAAAAATAAAAGAGGATTAAAAGATTGTACACCCTGACTAAGTGGGATTTATTTATTTCAGGGATCCAAGGTTGGTTCAGGACCCATATATCAATAAATGTGATACACCATATTAATGGAATGAAGGATAAAAATCACATCATCATCTCAATAGAGGCAAAAAAAAAAAAAAGCATTTGACAACGTTTGACATCCACTCAAGATGAAAACTCTAAACAACCTGTCTTTAGAGGAAACCTACCTCATCACAATATAGTCCATATATGACCAGCCCACAACCAACAACATAATCAATGGTAAGAAGCTGAAAGCTGTTCTTCTAAGATGGAGAACAAGAGAAGGATGCCCACTATTGCCACTTTTATTCAACATACAACTGGGAGCCCAAGCCAGAGCAATTAGGTAATAAAAAGAAATTAAAGGCATCAAAATTGGAAAGGAACAAGTAAAATGGTCTCTATTTACAAACAACATGATATTATATATTTAAAACCCTAAAGACTTCACTAAACTCTGTTAGAATTAATAAAAACAAATTCAGTAAAGTTCCAGGATACAAAATCAATATACAAAATTCCATTGAATATGTATACACTAACAATAAGTTAATCAGAAAGGAAAATATCCTTTCTGGCAATGAAAGCTAAATTAATAGGTGGGATTATCTCAAGCTAAAACTTTCTGCACAGAAAAGGATATTTTGAAAAAAAAAGACAACCTACAAAAGGGAGACAATATTTGGAAATCATATATCTGATATAGGGTTGATAGTCAAAATATATAAAAAGCCCATAAAAATAACATCAAATAATACAGTTGAAAAATACACAAAGGAACTGAATAGACATTTTCCAAAGAAGACATACAATGGATAACAGGTACATGAAATGGGGCTTAACATACCTAATCATAAGGGAAATGAAAATCAAAACCTCAGAGATATTACTTTTGTTAGAATGCCTATCATCAAAAAGAAAAGAGATAACAAATTTGGTGAAGATGTGGAGAAAGGGAACTCCAGTGCACTATTGGTGGGAAGGTAAATTGGTGCAGCAACTATGGAAAACAGTATGGAGGTACCTCGAAAAATTAAAATAAAAACTATCCTATTATCCAGTAATCCTAGGTCTGGGTATCCAAAGGAAATGAAACAGGATATAGAAGAGATATATGCATTCCCGTATTTATTGAAACATTATCAAAACAGACAAAATATGCCTAATAACAACCTAAATGTCTGTAAATGGATTAGTGGATGAAAGAAATGTGATACACATGCACACACATACACACACACACACACACACACACACACACACACTCAAATACTATTGAGCCATGAGAAAGAAAGAAATCACGGCATTGGTGACAACACGGATGAACCTTGAAGGCGTTATGTTAAGTGAAGTAAGCCAGACCAAGGCAAATATTGCTTACTATTACTTATATGTGTAATCCTTACAAAAAAAGTCAGACTCAGAAAAAGAGAAGAAAAGTGGTTGCTTGGGACTGGAGGCTAAAGGAAATAAGAGGTTGATCGAAGATCACAAGTTTTCATCTACAATGTGAATAAGGTCTGAGGATACAATGTATAACCTGGTGAGTACAGTTGACAACACTGTACTGTATAATTGAAATTTGCTTGGGGTAAAACTTAGTTCTCACACATAAAAAAGATAAATATGTGAGGTGATAGATGTGTTCATTAGCTACATGAAGGGAATCTCTTCACAGTGTGTAGGTACATCAAATCACCATGATGTACACTTTATATATATTACAATTTTATATGTCAATAATACTTTAATAAAGCTGGAAAAAAAAACAATAGATTGATTCATTAGATTGAATAGAACATTTACTAATTTTACCTCAAGCTTTAGATCTGTGGTAATTACCACATATAGCTAAACATACTGTCATCAAACTCAAACTAGATTAACTCTTGAATAGGATCTTAGTTTTCTCTTGCTGTCAAATAAACATGATTAAGAGACCATAAAATAATTTGATAAAGGATGCTTGCTTTTAAATTATGTCTTAAAGATACAATGTCAATTTAAAACATGAGATTACTGCATTCCTCCATGAGGAACATCATCTTATATGCTAACAGAATCGTTTGCAATTTTATACTATGGCAGTTTTCAGATATAAGTGGTCAAAATTATTTGTTATTTATTAAATATTCAGAATTTATGGTCCTTATCATATATGCAGTGTACATTTTCTCTGTGCTCATTTTGTTAGTCAGCTATGATGTTGAAAACCATGTTCCCCAAGAGAGCTTTACAGAGATTTTGTCCACATATGATGTATAGTAGAAATTACCTGATTTAATAGGCTAAGCAATTCCTTTAATGCTGTAAGATACCAGACCCTGGAATCTCAAATGAGGAATTGTTTAAATGCTGAAATGACAGCAAAGAAATGTTAGGTTTGATTGCAATATTGTTGGGACACATATTCATATTGTTAAGGAGTGGTCTTTCTTTTAAGTCAGAATACTGGTGAAATAAATGCCTCAAAGCAAATACAACAAAACAAAAAAGGAATCAGGTACCTTAGGCAGAGGTTTAGCTGGTTTGCAGTGGAGGCCTCCAACATACTTAAAATTGGGTAAGATTGGGTGAGGATAGTCAAAGTCCCAATACGTTCTAATGAGCAACATATCAGCTTTCCCCATTAACTCATAAAGTGTAGTTGGTCTTCCTGAAAGGAAAAAAATAAAAGGTAGAGGAGATGAGAACAATGTAATATGAATATACTAGGGAATTTTAAGAAAGTAGTTTGGAAAAATGTAGTAAAAAATGTTTAAAAATATCTGTGGTTTCACCTAACATCATACTTAATGGTAAAGAGCCAAAATCTTTTCCTCTAAGATCAGAAACAAGGTAAGGGTGCCCCATTCCCACAACTTTAATTCAACATAGCCTTGGAGGTTCTACCCATAGTAATTAGATAAGAAAAGAAATAAAAGGCATACATACTGGTAAGGAAAAAGTACAATTGTCATTATTTGTAGAGGACATGATATTATAAATAGAAAACCCTAAAGACTCCACCAAAAAACTACTAGAATTAATAAATATTCAGTAAAGTCTCAGAATACAAAAGCAATGAACAGAAATCTTTTTTGTTTCTATATACAAATAATGAACTAATTGAAAGAGAAGTTGAGAAATCAGTCCCTTTTTCAATTACATCAAAAATAATAAAATAACTTAATTAAAAAAAATTCAATCCAGGAGATGAAAATGTGTACCCTAAAAACTATGACACTGATGAAATAAATTAAAGGCACAAATAAATGGAAAGTTATTCCATTCTCATGTATAGGAAGAATTACTATGATTAAAATAGACATACTTCCCTAAGCAATCTACAGATTCTGTGCAATTCCTATCAAAATACCAAAGGCATTTGTCACAGAACTAGAGCAGATAATCCTAAAATTTGTATGGAACCAAAAAAGACCCCTGATAGGCAAAGACTGAGAAAGAATTGTAGGTATCATATGCCCTGCTTTCAAATAATACTTCAAAGCCACAATAACCAAAACAATATTATGCTGTCACAAGAACAGATACATAGACCAGTGGAAAAGAATGGGAGCTCAGAAATAAAGCCACACCTATATGGTCATTTAATATATGACAAAGGAGGCAAGAATATTACCGTGGGGATAAGATAGTTTTTTCAATAAATGGTATTGGAAAAACTGGGAGACTACATGCAAAAGCATGAAACTGGATTACAGTCTTACATCATACACAAATAGAAACTCTAAATAGATTAAAGACCTATATGTAAGACATGAAACCATAAACGTCCTAGAAGAAAACATAGGCAGTAAATTCTTGGACATCAGCACTAGTAATGTTTTTCTGGCTATATCTTCCCAGGCAAGGAAAACAAAAGCAAAAATAAACACGTGAGACTACATCAAATTAAAAAGTGTCTATACAGCAAAGGAAACCATCAACAAAATGAAAAGGCAACCTACTGTATGGGAAAATATATTTTCACATGATATATCCAATAGGGGGTTAATATCCAAAATATATACAGAACTAATACAACTCAACACCAAAAAAACAAATAATCTAGTTAGAAAATGGGCAGAGGACCTGAATAGATATTTACCTAAAGAAGAAACACAGATGGCTGACAGACAAATGAAATAATGCTCATTACATGTATCACCAAGGAAATGCAAATCAAAACCAAAATGAGATGTCACCTCACACCAGTCAGAATGGTTCATATCAGCAAGGCAAGAAACAAGGAGTGTTGGCAAGGATGTGGATGAAAGGGAACCTCATTCACTTCAGGTGGATTTGCAACGTGTTGCAAGCACTATAGAAAGCAGTATGACATTTCCTCATAAAACTAAAAATAGAAATGCCAAGCAATTCCACTTCTGGAAATTTATCTGAAGAAAACAAAATCTCTAATCCCTAGAACTACTATGTTCATTCTAAAAAATGGATGCAACCTATATGTCCATCGATAGATGAATGGATAAAAAGATGTGGCACACATACACAACACAATATTACTCAGCTACAAAAAATAACATATTTGTGCCATTCGCAGCAACATGGATGACCTAGAGTGTATTATGTTAGGTGAAATAAGTCAAAGACAAATACCCTATGATTTCACTTACATGTGTAATATGAAAAACCAAAACAAATGTACACATAAGCAAAACAGAAACAGACTTACAGTCACAGAGAACAGAGTGGTGGTTGCCATAGGGGAGAGTGGTAGGGGAATGTGTGAAATATGTGAAGGGGAAAAATTAGTGAGAATTTTTGATATATTGCTCTGGGCAATGGTTACCTGAGTGTATTCATCAAGCTGTGTACTAAGGTCTGTGCATTGTATTATATATACTTAATATAAAAAATATATAAATAAAATAAGACAGAGCATGGTTTGATAATACACATATATATTATAGAAATATATATAAGATATGTTTTATAATATATATATGTATATATATATATATACACACACACACACAAGACAAAGTTTAAGGCACTTTCATCACAAATAGCACATCAGTACATTCACAGTCATAAGCGGTTATTGAGTCTATGCCACTATAGAATTAAACAGGCATTTATTTATAAGTTACAAAACTAACACATGCAAATTTAAACAATTTCATCTCCCAAGTCAATTAACCCCATCACACCCATGGAAACACCTTTCCCTAGAGTACTCAGTCTAGTTTCTACAGTTTAGCAAGCTATTTTCTTGATCATAGGTTTTCCAAGAAAACAAGTTTTTTCCAAGAAAAGTCTGGCTCACTTCTTTGTGCCTATGGCTGCACTGGTTCATGTTAGGAGCTTAATAATATTTGTGTATTAAATAAAAATATTTGCAAATAAAATGTTGAAAAGGTATGGAAATAGATATGATCTTAATTTTGCCTTCACCTTAATTTTGGTTCATTTTTTATTTAATGGAGGGACAGTTTTCAAAACATATAGACTAATAATGTATATGTCCACCTTTTGACAAGATTTTAGGCCTTTAAAACATGATTTGTAGGTATTTGTGAATTAATGCATAATAATTAGAAACCTCAAATTATAGATTCTGGAGTCTGGAGTACAGTTATTATATCTATTGTCAAAGAATCCTGCTAATATGGCAAAACAGTTTAATCTTTAAATAAAAAAATTGAAGAAGAACAAGTGAAAGAATATTTTCAATGCTCTGCAATAGTGGTGCTAGCAATATATAACTCCTCAATCTACATGTCTACTTTGATCAAGATTGTTAGTGAAATCTCTAGTGCCTTTTCTTAAAGATGGAAAAAAGTATAGTGAAATGTATATGTCAGATAGGCACAGTACAGAGGATTTTTAGGACAGTGAAACTACTCTGTATGATATAATAGTGGTGGATACATGTCATTATAAATTTGTGGAAACCCATAGAATGTACAACACCAAGAATGAGCTCTAATGTAAACTATGCACTTCAGAGGCTAATGTGTCAGTGTAGATCCAACAGTTGTAACAATAGTCCCCTCTGGTGGGAGATGTTGATAACTGGGGATTCTATGCATGTGTTGGGGCAGGAGATATATGGGAAATCTGTACTCAATACTGCTGTGAACTCAAAACTGCTCAAAAAATAAAGTATATGATGGCTAATAATTTTGACCCCATTTTTAATAAAGGGATAATCAAATACCAAGATAAATTTAAAAAATGAAAAAATAAAGAATATTACAAACAAAGAATGGATATATAATTGCTTCAAGAAATTCTCAGTGCTTTGATTTGTGGGTTTTGACTTCCTGGAATGTCCTGTGCTAATAATGGACCCCAAGGTTCATACCTAACCTATGGTATAAGCCTTCCCATAATATTTGTGAGATTGAAATATCATTTTAAATATAAAAGCCAAATTTTTCTGACTCTGTATTTATACAAACTTACTTTCCATGTCCCTAGGAAAGATGGGACTTTGTATTACCTACTAAAAAATACGACTTACTGATTGTTTTGCTCTAAAACTGATTCCACCTCTTCTCATTAAATATTTGGAACCGAAAGTCAAAATAAAGCACATACATCATATTTTTCACTCTCTCTATGAATGTCATTTTATCACTTAATTCTGACAAAACAACAGGTACATAGGATGGAGGGAAAGAAAGGCTTCCACTGTACTTTTCAAATTCATAGCCAGGAGAGAAGTGGGCATGTACACTAAAGGTGTGTTAAGTAGCTGAGCCAGTAGCTCACCACAGGGTCCAATGGCATCTGCAAGAATGACATCAAACCTTGATTTCTTGCAGCCTCGTCATAAGTTTTCTGTTCAAAACTGCATCTCTACAGAGCTTTTCAATGCAATCACTATAAATAAATGCAATTTCTTGCAGTAGTGAGAAATATGTCCAAAATGTATCTTTTGGAAAATCATATGTCCATCTTCTGATATTGTGCCTAAATAAATCCTCTAATCAGACTTGGTTAAAGATGTAGGATAAATCTCAAATTTAATAGCAGGTGATTTGGTGGAATCAACAAGAATGGAGGCTGAAGATGCCAGAACAACCACTTCATGGCCTCTCTGGGCAAGTTCATCCAGCATTGCCTTTATGTTGATCCAGTGGCTGTATTCTGTGGGCCACACCAGCACCTTTCCACAGTTCCCAGAGCTGAAGTAACAAGCCAGCTGTAGCAGCAGAGGAACTGAAATCCATTTCATAGACATCCTGGTGGAGAACAATGTCTCTCTTCAAATTTCTGTCCCCTTGTAGCATTGCTGGTGCTTCTATCAGGGAGAAATCAGTCAGGAAGTTTATATATAACTCCTCCTCCTCCAAGTAAATATATTATATGAACAGAGCATTTGGATGGCAAGTGGAAAAAGCAAAAAGAGGTAGATGATCTTGCTTGTACATGGATGTAATTCATGTTTGTGTTACTATTATAATAGCCATCATCAAGCTAAGAGTCAATGACCTTGAATATGAAGTGGTCTGTCTTATGTATCTTAGAGGTGTTTTAAGAATGGTGGCAAGTGAAATGTGACTGTGTCTGTTTTCTCCTTAAATCAAGAACTAGAAATAAATATGATACAACAGAATCAGAATTTCTTGGAAATGATGGTTCAAGAGATATTTGTTTTGTTTATAAAAACTTTAATGACATGTAATTCACAAACAGTAAAATTGCCAACATTAAAGTGTACAATTCAGTAGTTCACAGTAGCTTCACAGAATTGTGCAACCATCATGGCAATCAATTTTAGAGCACTTTCATGACTCCCAAAGGAAACTTTTACCCTGTGGATGGCAATCCCTTTTTCTGCATCTCCAGCCCTAGGTAACTTTTAATCTACTTTCTGTCTTAGAGTGTTGCCTAAACTGAACATATCATATAAATGAAGTTATACATTGTATGCTTTTTTGTAACTGGCTACTTTATTTAGCAAAGGGTATTATTTAAACATTTTTTCTGGCATTATTGCTATATAATTGATACATTAAGCATTTTAAGGTTAACAATGTGATGATTATTTTCACTTACATATTGTGAAATTATTATACAGTATGATTAGTTGACAACCATTATGTCACCTACTTAACATTTTTTGTGATGAATTTTAAGATCTATTCAATTATCAACATTCTAGTAAAACATAAAGTATTTTTAA
This sequence comes from Manis javanica, assembly GCF_040802235.1. Taxonomy (NCBI): domain Eukaryota; kingdom Metazoa; phylum Chordata; class Mammalia; order Pholidota; family Manidae; genus Manis; species Manis javanica. Next base: position 118,318,123 of record NC_133160.1, on the reverse strand, counting down.
CTATAGTCACCATGGTGTACATCAGATCACTAGAACGTACTCATCTTGAAAGTGAATATTTGTGCCCTATCAATACCTTCATCCATTTCTTCCACTGTCTCAGCTCTAGCAATCACCAATCTACTCTGTTTTTATGAGTTTTTTTAATTCCACCATAATTGAGATTATACAGTGTTTTGTCCTTCTCTACCTGACTTCTTTCCTGAGCATAATGCCATCGATGTCCAACTATATTGTCATAAATCCAAGAAGTCCTTCCTTTTTTGACAATAATATTGCATCATATATATAATTTTATTGGAAAGGTAAATTCTTTCTATAACTTATTCACTCAGAGTTTTCATATGAAAGGACTTTGAATTTTGTAAAGTGCTTCTTTCTGAATCTATTAAGATGATCATATGATTTTTCTTTTGATCCTTCATTCTGTTAATTGTGTGTGATTTGTGAATATTGAACCATGTTTTTTATCCCAGGGATGAATTCTCCTTGATCTTGATGTGTGACCCTTTTAATATGTTCTCTGTCTTTTGTACTTAGCACAGCTGGAGGTTTTTCAGTTTTTTATATCTTTACAAAAACCAACTTAGTTTACTTTATCTTCCCTATCATCTTTCTTGTTGCTTTTTATTTCATTCCTGCTCTAATCTTTATTGTTTCTTTCCTCCTCCTAACATCTGGCTTTGTTTGTTGTTTCTTTCTTAGTTCATTGAAGAGTAAGGTTAGGTTGTTATTTGAAATCTTTCCTTTTTCTTAATGTAGGCATTTATTTTTACAAACTTCCCTCTTAAATTGATTTTGCTGCATTCCATAAATTTTGGTATATTGTATTTCCAGTTGCATTTGACTCATGATATTTTTTGATATCTCTTTTCATTTGTTCTTTCACTAGTTGTTTGTCAGGGTGTTATTTAATTTATACATGTATGTCAGGTTTTCAATTTTCTTTTTCTAATTGATTTCTAGTTCCATACGATTGAGGCTAGAAATGCATGATTTGATTTCAATATTCTTAAACTTGTTAAGACTTGTTTTATGATTTAACATATAATCTATCCCACAGAATGTGCATTCTGTGCAAAGAATGTGCATTCTGCTACTGTTGGATGGAATATTTTGTATGTCTGTTAGGTCCATTTGGTCCAAAGCATAGCTCTAGTCCATTATTTTCTTTTTGATTTTCCTGTCTGAATAATCTATGCATTGTTGAAAGTAGGGTATTGAAGACACCTTCTGTTTTTTCATGCAGTGTATTTTTGCACTGAGATATGTTAATAAGTGTTTAATATAATTAGGTGTTCCAATATTGGATGCATACATATTTTGTTTATCCTCTTAATGAACTGACCACATTTTTATTATATAATGACATTTATGTCTTTTTACATTTTTTGACTAAAGTCTATTTCGTATGAAGTAAATAGAGCTACCTCTGCCCTCTTTTTGTTTCCATTTTCATGGAATATTTTTTCTATCTTTTTACTTTCAGCCTATGAGTCTTAACATCTTAAGTAAAGCTCTATCTGATAAAGTATAGTTGGCTTTTGTGTTCTTCTATATGGACAGTCTCTGTTAACTGGAAAATTTCAAACAGCTGTATTTAGAATAATTGTTGCTAAGTAAGGATTTATTACTGCCATGTTACTGATGGTCTTCTGGTTTTTTTTGTAGTTTCTTCTGTTCCTGCTTTGTGAATTGGTGATGTTTTTAGCAGGATGTATATATGTTTTCTTTTTGAGAGGGCGTCTCTCATATTTATTGATCATTTGGTTGTTAACAACAATAAAATTCTGTATAGGGGACTTAATGCACAATCATTAATCAACCCCATGCCTAATTCTCAACAGTCTCGAATCTTTTGAAGCATAACGAACAAGTTTTTACATGGTGAACAAGTTCTTACATAGTGAATAAGTTCTTACATGGTGAACAGTGCAAGGGCAGTCATCACAGAAACTTTTGGTTTTGATCACGCAGCATGAACTATAAACAATCAGGTCAATTACGATTATTCGTTTGATTTTTATACTTGATTTATATGTGAATCCCACATTTCTCCCTTATTATTATTATTATTATTTTTTTAATAAAATGCTGAAGTGGTAGGTAGATGCAAGATAAAGGTAGAAAACATAGTTTAGTACTGTAAGAGGGCAAATATACATGATCAGGTCTGTGCCTATAGACTAAGTATTAATCCAAGCTAGACAAGGGCAACAAAACATCCACAGATGCAGAAGATTTCTCTCAAAACAGGGGGGGGGGGTTGAGGTTCTAAGCCTCACCTCTGTTGATCCCCAATTTCTCACCTGATGGCCCCCCTGTGACTGTGCCTGTCTTAGGTTGTTCCTCCCTTGAGGAATCTTACCGCCTCTGGCTAACCAGTCATCTTCTGGGGCCATACAGGGAAATGTAAAGTTGGTAAGTGAGAGAGAAGCCATGTTGTTTGAAAAGGTTAGCTTTTTACTTCTTTGCAGATTTATGCCCTGTGGCTTCTATGCCCAGCATTTGTCTTGAGGTATCTTTACCACTTGGAAGAATCATGATACTAGGTAATTTCGATATGAGCACGAATTCTACTTAAGGGTTGTAATTAGGAAGGAAGAAGAAAAGCTATAGAAGTAGCAGACGGAAGAAGACATGGGAAGACTGATTATTTCTTTGACATATCTTCTTGTAGAGTAACATAAGCATGTATAGGTTTTAAACTACTAATTAAATTGCACACACACATGAACATAATAGGAATACAGCTACATAACCAAAGCAGACCTACAATTACCAGCCATCTGCAGTGAAACCAAAAAACCAGTTAGGCACCCGAGGCATTTGTGAAAACTTATCAATGATATGATGGATATTGTCTAACTGAATTTGAATAGTTTGAGAAAAATCAGACAAGTTAAAACAACACATTCCTGGGAACTGTTCACATCCCATATGTTCTTTTAACAGTAGATAGTCTATAGTCGCAAGATTTTGGAGCGCTGCAACTGCAACTTCTCCTAATTTTTTGTTGGGTTCTGACAGTATAGATCCAGTCAAATTTGTTGTTTTACTATGCACAGGCCAGCTTAGATATCTCCTTCTTCATTCCAATGGCAAGTACAGGAACCAGTGGGATGAATGCAGCTACAACTGCAACAGCGCCAGGATCTTTGTCGAATTTTTGGAAGATCATCTTCTGGAATGACTCTTCCAGAGAATGTTGATGTTGGAAGTTCTTCTTCATATCATATCTTAATTCGTTTTCTGGATAGCCAAATTAGGCTTTGATCCTCTGTATAAACACAAACAAACCCTTTGCCCACCCTTTGATATACCCCTTATAACATTGTGAAGAACTTATTGGAGATCACCACACAAGAACTGCTTTTTTTTAAAGAGAAAGGGATATTATCAGAAAAATGTATTTCCATAGGTGATCATCTGACACCACTTAAATGATCAAAATTAAGGATATTTAAGGCATGCATTAATCGTTGATTTACAGTTAGTTTTATCCTATCAGGGAGTAATCCCCCTATTCTTTCTTTTTTTTTTTGTTATCATTAATCTATAATTACATGAAGAATATTATGTTTACTAGGCTCTCCCCTATACCAACTCCCCCCCACAAACCCCTTTACAGTCACTGTCCATCAGCACAGCAAAATGTTGTAGAATCACTACTTGTCTTCTCTGTGTTGTACAGCCCTCCCCTTTTTCATACCCCTCCATTATGCATGCTAATCATAATACCCCCTTTCTTCTTCCCCCCCTTATCCCTCCCTACCCACCCATCCTCCCCAGTCCCTTTTCCTTTGGTACCTGTTAGTCCATTCTTGGGATCTGTGATTCTGCTGTTGTTTTGTTCCTTCAGTTTCTCCTTTGTTCTTATACTCCACAGATGAGTGAAATCATTTGGTATTTCACTTTCTCCGCTTGGCTTATTTCACTGAGCATAATACCCTCTAGCTCCATCCATGTTGTTGCAAATGGTAGGATTTGTTTTCTTCTTATGGCTGAATAATATTCCATTGTGTATATGTACCACATCTTCTTTATCCATTCATCTACTGATGGACACTTAGGTTGCTTCCAATTCTTGGCTATTGTAAATAGTGCTGCAATAAACATAGGGGTGCATCTGTCTTTTTCAAACTTGAGTGCTGCATTCTTAGGGTAAATTCCTAGGAGTGAAATTCCTGGGTCAAATGGTAAGTCTATTTTGAGCATTTTGAGGAACCTCCATACTGCTTTCCACAATGGTTGATCTAATTTACTTTCCCACCAGCAGTGTAGGAGGGTTCCCCTTTCTCCACAACCTCGCTAACATTTGTTGTTGTTTGTCTTTTGGATGGTAGCCATCCTTACTGGTGTGAAGTGATATGTCATTGTGGTTTTAATTTGCATTTGTCTGATAATTAGCAATGTGGAGCATCTTTTCATGTGTCTGTTGGACATCTGTATTTCTTTTTTGTAGAACTGTCTGTTCAGTTCCTTTGCCCATTTTTTAATTGGATTATTTGTTTTTTGTTTGTTGAGGTGGGTGAACTCTTTATATATTTTGGATGTCAAGCCTTTGTCGGATCTGTCATTTCAAATATACTCTCCCATACTGTAGGGTACCTTTTTGTTCTATTGATGGTGTCTTTTGCTGTACAGAAGCTTTTCAGCTTAATATAGTCCCACTTGTTCATTTTTGCTGTTGTTTTCCTTGCCTAGGGAGATATGTTCAAGGAGAGGTCACTCATGTTTATGTCTAAGAGGTTTTTGCCTATGTTTTTTTCTAAGAGTTTTATGGTTTCATGACTTACATTCAGGTCTTTGATCCATTTTCAATTTACTTTTGTGTATGGGGTTAGACAATGGTCCAGTTTCATTCTCCTACATGTAGCTGTCCAGTTTTGCCAGCACCATCTACTGAAGAGACTGTCATTTCCCCATTGTATGTCCATGGCTCCTTTATCAAATATTAATTGACCATATATGTTTGGGTTAATGTCTGGAGTCTCTAATCTGTTCCACTGGCCTGTGGCTCTGTTCTTGTGCCAGTGCCAAATTATCTTGATTACTATGGCTTGGTAGTAGAGCTTGAAGTTGGGGAGTGAGATCCCCCCAATTTTATTATTCTTTCTCAGGATTTCTTTGACAATTCGGGGTCTTTGGTGTTTCCATATGAATTTTTGAACTATTTGTTCCAGTTCGTTGAAGAATGTTGCTGGTAATATGATAGGGATTGCATCAAATCTGTATATTGCTTTGGGCAGGATGGCCATTTTGACAATATTAATTCTTCCTAGACACGAGCATGGGATGAGTTTCCATTTGTTAGTGTCCCTTTTAATTTCTCTTAAGAGTGACTTGTAGTTTTCAGGGTATAGGTCTTTCACTTCTTTGGTTAGGTTGATTCCTAGGTATTTTATTCTTTTTTGATGCAATTGTGAATGGAGTTGTTTTCCTGATTTCTCTTTCTATTGGTTCATTGTTAGTATATAGGAAAGCTACATATTTCTGTGTGTTAATTTTGTATCCTGCAACTTTGCTGTATTCTGCTATCAGTTCTAGTAGTTTTGGAGTGGAGTCTTTGGGGTTTTTTATGTACAATATCATGTCATCTGCAAATAGTGACAGTTTAACTTCTTATTTACCAATCTGGATTCCTTATATTTCTTTGTTTTGTCTAATTGCTGTGTCTAGGACCTCCAGTACTATGTTAAATAACAGTGGGGAGAGTGGGCATCCCTGTCTTGTTCCCGATCACAGAGGAAAAGCTTTCAGCTTCTTGCTGTTCAGTATAATGTTGGCTGTGGGTTTATCATATATGGCCTTAATTATGTTGAGGTACTTGCCCTCTATACTCATTTTGCTGAGAGTTTTATCATGAATGGATGTTGAATTTTGCCAAATGCTTTTTCAGCATCTAGGAAATAATCATGTGGTTTTTGTCTTTCTTTTTGTTGATGTGGTGGATGATGTTGATGAATTTTCGAATGTTGTACCATCCTTGCATCCCTGGGATGAATCCCACTTGGTCATGGTGTATGATCCTTTTGATATATTTCTGAATTCTGTTTGCTAATATTTTATTGAGTATTTTTGCATCTACATTCATCAAGGATATTGGTCTGTAATTTTCTTTTTTGGTGGGGTCTTTGCCTGGTTTTGGTATTAGGGTGATATTGGCTTCATAGAATCAGTTTGGGAGTATTCCATTCTCTTCTGTTTTTTGGAACACTTTAAGGATAATCGGTATTATGTCTTCTCTGTGTGTCTGATAAAATTCCGAGTTCAATCCCTCCTGCCGGGGGATTTGCTCTTGGATAGTTTTTTGATTGCCGTTTCAATTTCTTTGCTCGTAATTGTTTTGTTTAACTTTTGTGTTTCTTCCTTGGTCAGTCTTGAAAGGTTGTATTTTTCTAGGAATTTGTCCATTTCTTCTAGGTTTTCCAGCTTGTTGGCATATAGGTTTTCATAGTAGTCTTTAATAATTCTTTGTATTTCTATGGAGTCTGGCATGATTTTTCCATTCTCATTTCTGATTCTGTTGATTTGTGTTGATTCTCTTTTTCTCTTAATAAGTTTGGCTAGAGGCTTATCTATTTTGTTTATTTTCTTAAACAACCAGCTCCTGGTTTCATTGATTTTTGCTATTGTTTTATTCTTCTCAATTTTGTCTATTTCTTCTCTGATCTTTATTATGTCCCTCCTTCTGCTAACTTTAGGCCTCATTTGTTCTTCTTTTTCCAGTTTTGATAATTGTGATGTTAGACTATTCATTTGGGATTGTTCTTCCTTCTTCAAGTGTGCCTGGATCTCTATATACTTTCCTCTTAAGACTGCTTTCTCTGCGTCCCACAGAAGTTGGGGCTCTGTGTTGTTGTTGTCATTTGTTTCTATATATTCCTTGATCTCTATTTTGATTTGTTCATTGATCCATTGATTATTTAGAAGCATGTTGTTAAGCCTCCATGTTTTTGTGAGCTTTTTTGCGTTCTTTGTAGAATTTATTTCTAGTTTTATACCTTTGTGGTCTGAAAAATTGTTTGGTAGAATTTCACTATTTTGGAATTTACTGAGGCTCTTTTTGTGGGCTAGTATGTGGTCTATTCTGGAGAATGTTCCATGTGCACTTGAGAATAATGTATATCCTGTTGCTTTTGGATGTAGAGTTCTATAGATATCTAGTAGGTCCATCTGTTCTACTGTGTTGTTCAGTGCCTCTGTGTCCATACTTATTTTCTTCCCAGTGGATCTATCCTTTGGGGTGAGTGGCGTGCTGAAGTCTCCTAAAATGAATGCATTGCAGTATATTTCCCCCTTTAGTTCTGTTAGAATTTGTTTCACATATGCTGGTGCTCCTATGTTAGGTGCATATATATTTAGAATGGTTATATCCTCTTGTTGGACAGAGCCCTTTATCATTATGTAGTGTCCTTCTTTATCTCTTGTTACTTTCTTTGTTTTGAAGTCTATTTTGTCTGATATTAGTACTGCCACCCCTGCTTTCTTCTCTCTGATGTTTGCCTGAAATATGTTTTTCCATCCCTTGACTTTTAGTCTGTGCATGTCCTTGGGTTTGAGGTGAGTTTCTTGTAAGCAGCATATAGATGGGTCTTGCTTTTTTATCCATTCTATTACTCTGTGTCTTTTGATTCGTGCATTAAGTCCATTTACATTTAGCGTGAGTATTGAAAGATATGTACTTATTGCCATTGCAGGCTTTAAATTCGTGGTTACCAAAAGTTCAAGGTTAGCCTCTTTTGTATCTTACCGCCTAACTTAGCTCGCTTATTGAGCTGTTATATACACTGTCTGGAAATTCTTTTCTTCTCTGCCTTCTTATTCCTCCTCCTCCATTCTTCATATTTTGGGTGTTTTGTTCTGTGCTCTTTCTAGGAGTGTTTCCATCTGGAGCAGTCCCTGTAAGATGCCCTGTAGAGGTGGTTTGTGGGAGGCAAATTCCATCAACTTTTGCTTGTCTGTGAATTGTTTAATCCCTCTGTCATATTTAAATGATAATCATGCTGGATAGAGTATCCTTGGTTCAAGGCCCTTCTGTTTCTTTGTATGAAGTATATCATGCCATTCTCTTCTGGCCTGTAAGGTTTCTGTCTTGAAGTCTGATGATAGCCTGGTGGGTTTTCCTTTAAAGGTGAACTTTTTCTCTCTAGCTGCCTTTAAAACACTTTCCTTGTCCTTGATCTTTGCCATTTTAATTATTATATGCATTGCAGTATATTATATGCATTGTGTCTTGGTGTTGTCCTCCTTGGGTCCTTTCTGCTGAGAGTTCTGTGTATTTCCGTGGTCTCTTCAATTATTTCCTCCCCCAGTTTGGGGAAGTTTTCAGCAATTATTTCTTCAAAGACACTTTCTATCCCTTTTTCTCTCTCTTCTTCTTCTGGTACCCCTATAATACAGATATTGTTCCTTTTGGATTGGTCACACAGTTCTCTTAATATTGTTTCATTCCTGGAGATCCTTTTATCTCTCTCTATGTCAGCTTCTATGTGTTCCTGTTCTCTGGTTTCTATTCCATCAATGGCCTCTTGCATCTTATCAATTCTGCTTATAAATCCTTCCAGAGTTTTTTTTCACTTCTGTAATCTCCTTCCTGGCATCTGTGATCTGTCTCCAGACTTCATCCCTTAGCTCTTGTATATTTCTCTGCATCTCCATCAGCATGTTTATGATTTTTATTTTGAATTCTTTTTCAGGAAGACTGGTTAGGTCTGTCTCCTTCTCTGATGTTGTCTCTGGATCTTGGTTTGCCTATAATTTTGCCTTTTCATGGTGATAGAAATAGTTTGCAGAGCTGGGAAGAGTGATGGCTGGAAGAACTTCCCTTCTTGTTGGTTTGTGGCCTTCCTCTCCTGGGAGAACAGTGACCCCTAGTGGCATGTGCTGGGCAGCTGCACACAGACAGGGCTTCTGATTCCTGCCCGGCTGCTATAGAGTTTATCTCCGCTGTTGCTGTGGGCGTGGCCTGGCTCGGGCTTCTGCTCCAAAATGGTGGAGCTGCTGTTGGAGAGGGAGTGGCCGGGAGGCTATTTATGTCCATGAGAGGCCTCTGTGCTCCCTGCTGCCCAGGGGGTTAGGGTGCCCAGAGTTCCCCAGATTCCCTGCCTCTGGACTAAGTGTCCCTGGATGCTTCTGTCTGGTTTTGGGGTCCCTGTCCCTTTAAGACTTCCAAAAAGCACTCGCAAAAAAAAAAAAAAAAAATTAAATAAATAATTTTAGAAAAGCTGTTCATTTTTCTTTGTGCCCGGGCACTGGCTTCAGGGACCCACTCACAGGTCTTGTTGCCCTGTTTCCCTGGTATACAGGTCCCCACTCATGTACTGTGTCTCTGGTCCGGTACAGATGGCTGGGGCTGGGTTTTCAGCAGTCCTGGGCTCCCTCTCCCTCCCCGCTCCAACTCCTCTCCTTCCACCAGGAGCTGGTGGGAGGGGTGCTTGGGACCTGCTGGGCTGGGGCTTGTATCTTATCCCCTTTGTGAGGTGCTGGGTTCTCGCAAGTGTGGATGTGGTCTGGATGTTTTCCTGTGTCCTCTGGTCTCTATTCTAGGAAGAGTTTTCTTTGTTATATTTTCATAAATATATGTGGTTTTGGGAAGAGATTTCCACTGCTCTACTCATGCTGCCATCTTGGCTCCACCCTCCAAAATTTTGGTTTTTAAACTGGAATTTTTCTAATTGTCAAATATCTCAAAAGTAAAGATGGAAGATATGGTGGGAAAACTAAATCTTTTCCAGCAGTAGAATTGATGTGAACCATTCTAAGTGTTATATATAAGTTGAATTATAGGAATGCACTTTTCAAATTATGCTTTTAAAGAGTAATTATGTCATAGAGGTTGAAATGAATCCTAACCAGACCTTGTGCCTCTATATCTCTCCCTTCTAACATAAGGGAAGTCTCCCTTATCGGTGGTTTTGATTTCTGAGGTTTCAGTTATCTGTGGCCAACTAGATCTAGAAGTAGATGATCCTCCTTCTGACATATAATCAGAAGCCCAGTAGCTGCCCAATGCTGTGGCACAGGGCCTACATCATTCACTCACCTTACCTCATTACATAGGCATTTTATCAATTCTGTCATCACAAGAAGAGTGAGTACAGCTCAAGGTATTTTGGGGGCAGAGAATACATCCAGATAATTTTTATCATGGTATATTATAATTGTTCTATTTTATTATTGGTTATTTTTAATCTCTTTTATTATGTTATTGTTGTTTGTTAGTTATTGTTAATACTGTGACTATATACTTATCATAGGTATGTAAATATAAGAAAAACAATATATATAGGATTTACTACTACCCACAGTTTAGGTATATATTAGTGGCTTGGAATTTTAAAATATTATAAAAATATTTTTTGATAATTTCTAACTATTTCCAGTATGGCCAAGTCATATATTCTGTGTAAATTGAATTTTTTCAAATTTTATGTCTCTTGGTTTATGGCCAGATGTATGGTCAATTCTGGTATTCTGTTACTTATGCTTTTGTAAAATGTGTATTACCAATACAGCAATATATTTATATATCTATATATATATCTCAGGTTATGTTTGTTAATACTGTTCTTTAAATCTTCTATGTACTTATACATTAGGTTGTCATCTTTCTCTATGTTATTGAAAAAGGTATTTTAAAGCTTCCTGAGTATAGATTTGTATATTTTTTCTTTCTGCCCACTTTTGCTTTATTTATTCTGAGGCTTCATTAGTAAATTCATATAATTATAATTTGTATTGTTTTGAAAACTTAACCTATTTACCATAATGAAATATTTATCTTTATTTTTAATAGTGCTTTCAGTCTACTGTATCTTATATCTGTATAGCCACAACGTCATTCTATGGTGACTGCTTAAATAGATCTTTTCCTATCTTTTTTGCTTACAGTCTTCCTTAGACATATATTTAAGCATTACCTGTAAATAGTATATACAGTTAATTTTTAAAATCTAGTGTTTTTGTTTAAATCATTTAGTTTATTGCTGATTTATTTACATTTGCATATGCCATTGTAGTCCATATTTTCCTTTCTATTTGTCCAACATGCTTTATGTTATCTTATCATTCAATTATCCTACTATTTTCTTCTTGATAATGCATATGTAATATATTCCTTTAGGAGATGCTCTGCTTATATATTAATCATAATTACAGTAATAAAAAATGCTAAGTTAATGTAGCCAAACTAAGCACTACATATTCCACAATAAATTGTATTTTATGTAATTAATAAGTAGGCTATTAGATTTGAGCTACCAGGTAAATATTGTTATTTGAATCTATTATTTTAAACCTATATGATGAGTCTACTGAGACAGTTTTTAATTTCAAAAAATTCTTAAGGTTAGCCTAAATTTATGGCAAAATGCCTTCCTATTGGTGAGCTAGACAAGAGATAATTTTAGTGGGGGATAGTTACTAGCACTTCAAAGAGAAGTTATTTATCTGGATTAATATCTAGAAACAACTTTTCTAGGCTCCCTGTATTATTAATTTCTTTTGAAAGGCATATAAAAACTAATATGTACAACATCTGGATCACTCTTTAAAAACTAGTACTTTACTTTTTAAAGCAGTTTTTGGATTAAAACAAAATTGGAAGGAAAGTGGTGATATTTCCCATATAACCTTGTCCTCACACACATATGCATAGACTTTGCTATTAACATCCCCAGAGTGGTACATTAGTTTTAAGTGACAAACTTACATTGAGAGATCATAATCACCCAAGGTCCATAGTTTACATTATAGCTAATTCCTGGTGGTATAAATTCCATCAGTTCAGACAAATGTATAATAATATATATCCACCTTTATGGTATTATATGGGATATTTTCTCTGCCCTAAAATTCCTTAGTGCCCTGCCTATTCATCCCTCACCCCACCCAACCCCTGGCATCTACTGATTTGTTTGTTGTTTGCATAGTTTTCCATTTCCAGAATGACATATAGTTGGAATCAAACAGTATGTGGCCTTTCAGACTGTATTCTTTCACTTAGTAATATGCATTTAAGGTTCTTCAGTGTCTTCTCATGATATAATAGATCATTTATTTTAGTGCTGAATAACATTTCATTGTCTGGATCTACCACAGTTTATCCATTCACCTTCTGAACGATTTCTTGGTTTGCTTCCAATCTTTGGCAGTTATAAATGGAACTACTGTTAACACTCATGTGCAAGTTTTTGAGTGGATATATTTTCAACTCATCTGGGTAAATACCAAGGAGCATGATATTACAGTAAGTGTATATTTTGTTTTGTAAGAAACCACTGAAAAGTCTTCCAAAGTGGTTGTGCAATTTTGCATTCCCTCTGACAATGAATGAGAGTTCCTGTTCCACACTTGCCAGCATTTGGTGTTTGTCAGGATTCTGCATTTTGCTTATTCTCATAGCTGAGTAATAGTATCTTATTTTTTTAATTTGTATTTCCCTGATGAAATATGCTATGTAGCATCCTTTCATGTACTTATTTGCCAAGTATATATCTTCTCTGGAGAGGCAACTGTTAACGTCTTTGGCTCATTTTTAAATCAGGTTGTGTGTTTTTCTTATTGTTAATAGTTTTCTTTTAACATATAGGATAACAATCTGTTAGCAAAGATGTCATTGCACATATTTTCTCTCAGTAGTGGAAGCAGAGAATTGTTATTAATTTTAATGAAGTCTAGCTTATTAATATTTCTTTCATGGATTGCACTTTTGGTATTGTATCAAAAAAGTTATTGCCATACCCAAAGGCATCAAGGTTTTCTCCTGTTATCTTCTAGGAGCTTCTAGGTTTGCATCTTACATTTAGAACTATGATACATTTTGAGCGTAATTTTGTGAAGGGTGTAAGGTCTGTGTCTAGAATTTATTTCTTTATTTTTTGCATGTGAATGTCCTGTTGTTCCAGCACCTTTTCTCCTTTTCTTGAAAAGACTATCTTTATCCATTTTATTGTCTTTGTTTCTTTCTTAAAGATCAGTTGACTATATTGTGTGGGTCTACTTCTGCCCTCTTATTTCCTTTTGTTCTCTATTCCACTAGCTACAACTTCCAGTATGATATTGAAAATGGTTGATGAGTGAGGTCATGTTGCTTGTACCTAATCTTAGAGGAAAAGCTTTGAGCTCTCCACCATTAAAGATGACTTTAGCTTCTGGTATTTTATGTATATTCTTTGTCAAGTTGAGAAAGTTCTCTATTCCTAGTTTACTGAGAGTTTTGAATTGGTGTTGAATTTTTGTCAATTGTTTTTTTCTACACCTACTGACATGATGTGATTTTACTCTTTTAGCTTCTTGGTACAATGGGTCCTAATAATCAGTGTTTGAATATTAAATCAGGCTTGCATACTTGGGATAAATCCTACTTGGTGGTGGTGTATAGTTTTTTATGCAGTTGGATTCAATTTACTAACATTTTGTTGATGATTTTTGTATCTGTGTTTATGATAAATATTGGTCTGTAGTTTTCTTTTGTTGTGGTGTCTTCATCTGGTTTTGATATTTGTGTAGTGCTAGTCTCATACAATGAGTTAGGAAATATTCTCTTTCCTGCTATCCTCTGAAGGTGATTATAGAGAATTGGTATAATTTTATCATTAAACATTTGGTAGAATTCACCAGTGAATCCATCTGGACTTAGTCCTCTCTCTTTTGATGGTAATTATTGATTCAATTTAATAGGTGGAGGCCTAATTCAGACTGTGCACTTCTCTTTGTGTGAGATTTGACAGATTACATCTTTCAAGGAATTGTGTCTTTCAAGGAATGGTACCTTTCAAGGAATTTGTGGGTAAAGAATTCATTCATAGTATTCATTTATTATTCTTTTCATGTCCATAGCATCTAGAGTGATAGTCCCTTTTTCATTTTGATAGTAATTTTTATCTTTATTTTTTTTAGTTTGGCCAGGGGGTGATTGGTTTTATTGCTCTTTTCAATGCATAACCTTTTAGATTCATTAATCATTCTTTTGATTTTCTGTTTTTGTTTCACAGATTTCCACTCTAGTTCTTACTATTCTTTTCTTCCTGCTACTTTAGATTCAATTTGCTCTTTTTTCTGGCTTTCTAATACGGGAACTTAAAGGAGTGATTTAGATATTTCTTCTTTTTTGAAAATGAAAGTATATTTGGTCTAAAACTCTATACTGGTTTCATGTATACAGTGGTTTGATATTTGTATATATCTTGAAATGATCTATAATAACATAATATAGTAACATATCATCTTATGTAATATGTTAGTGTAATTATGTATAATCAATATAATCATAAATATAAATGATATCAGATATACTATAAATTATTAAATTATTGATTATATAATAATTAATATATGTTAATAATATGCAATAAAAATAAGTCCAACTAAGATCTGTCAGCATACATAGTTAAAGAACTTTTTTCTTGTAATGAGAACTTTTAAGATCTAATCTCTTGGCAACTTTCAAGTATGCAATTAAATATTGTTAACTATAGTTACCATGCTGTACAATAAATTTCCATGATTTATTGATTTTATAACTAGAGGTTTATACCTTTTGACTCCTTTCACCTATTTCAACTTCCCCCATACCCACCTCTGGCAGCCACCATTCTATTCTCTGTGTTTATGAGAACTTATTTTTAATTCTGCCATATGTGATCATATGGCATTTGTTTTTCCCTATTTTACTTATTTCCCTTAGCATAATCCCTTCAAGGTCACTGATTATTAGATTATTGATTTTTCAATCTTCCTTCTTTTCTAATATCTGCATTCAATTCTATAAATGTTCTTCCAAGCCCTGTTTTGCCGCATGCTACACTTTTAGTTCAAAATATTTTAAAACTTCTTTTGAGATTTCTTTTTAACCCATATGCCATTTAGAAATGTGTTGCTTAATCTCCACTTACTTTGGGATTTCTTGTTATCTCTCTATTATTGATGCCTAGTTTATTTTCACTGTGGTCCAAGCAGACATTGTAACATTTCTATTCTTTAAATTAATTAAAGTATCTTTTGTGGCTCAGAATGAGATTTATTTTGGTTAATGTTCAATGTGAACTTGAGAATGTGTATTCTGCTTTTGTTGGATTAAGTAGTCTCTAGATGTCAATTATATCCAGTTGATTTGATGGTGTTCTTGAGTTCAACTATGTACTTACTGATTTTCTGTCTGTTAGATCTGTCCATTTCTAATAGATGGGTGTTGGTGTCTCCAAGTTTAATAGTGGATTCATCTATTTCTCTTTGCAAATCTATTCATTTCTACCTCACACAGCTTGATGCTATGTTGTTAGGCACATATATGTTAAGAATTTTTACATCTTGGAGGATTGATCCCTTTATTATTATGTAACACCTCTCTTTTTTCCTGATATTGTCCCTTTCTTTGAAGTCATTCTGTCTAAAATTAATATAGCTCTTTGGGCTTTCTTTTTATTTGTGTTGGTATGGTGAATTTTTCCACATCCATTTAATTTTAATTTCTGTGTTTCTTTATATTTAAACTAGGTTTCTTGTAGATGACTTAGTTGAGTCTTGTTTTTTGACACACTCTAACCATCTTAGCCTTTTTTGTTTTTTTGACACACTCTAACCATCTTAGCCTTTTAAATGTTGTATTCAGATCATTTGCATTAAAGTGATCACTGGTGTAGCAGGATTATTATCAATCTTATTTGTTTCTGTTGTGTTTGTTACCCCTGCTCTTTGTTCCTATTTTTGTCTTGCATTATTTTTGTGCCTTTTGTATTTTAATTGAATATTGTATATGGTTTCATTTTCTCTCCTTACCTTATTGGTTATAATTCTTATTTTACTTTTTCTAGTGGACAGAATGTGCAATGTACATTTACCACTAATTCAAGTCCACTTTCACATAACATTATACTACTTCACAAGTATTATACATAACATAACCAAATAATACAAATAGCTCCCTCCTTTCACTGTCATTGCTATCACTCATTTCACTTATATATAAGCATATGTGTGTGTGTGTGTGTGTGTATACACACATATGCATAAGATGTGACAAACTGTTATCTATTCAGTCAATTAAGGAAAAGAAAATAAAACATTTTATTTTCCCTTCATTTATTCTCCTTGTGATAATCCTTCCTTTATGTAGTTCTGGATTTGTGATTCATATTATTTTATTTTTCTCTGAAAAACTTTTTTTAACATTTCTTGCAAGGCATATCTACAGGAAGGAAATTCCCTCAATATTTGTTTGTATTAGGAAGTTTTTATCTTTCCTTCACATTTGAAGGTTAATTTGGAGGTCACAGAATTCCAGATTAGTGGTTTTATATCTTCAATGTCTTAAATAGTTCACTCTAGTCTCTTCTTGCTTGCTTGATCTTAAAAGAAGTCAGATATACTTATCTTTATTCTGCTATAGATAAAGGCTTTTTTGTTGTTACTGTTCTAGCTCTTTTCAGTGTTTTTTTCTTTATCTTTGATGTTCTGTAGTTTGAAAATGATAGGCCAATCCACTACTAATGGCATAATATGTATTCTGCATTTCTGTTGCAGAGTTTTTAATCTTCTTTTTGGTTTTCTCAGGATTTCTCTCTCTCTCTGCTTACACAGCTCATCAATTATTACATAGAGTCTATTTTATCAGTTAGGCCTTTAACATATTAAGTTATTAAATATTTAACATATTAAATTAAAATAATTCTATTTTAATGATTGGTCTGATAATTTAGTATCCTTGCTGTCTATGTTTCTAATGATTGTTTTGTTTCTTCAAACTGTGTTTTGGTCTTTTGGCAGGCCTTATAATGTTTTTCTGATAGCCAGACATGATGCAGTAGGTAAAATAAACTATTGTAAATAAGCCTTTTTAATGTGGTGGTGAGTTCTGGGAGAAGGGGGGAGCATCCTATAATCCTAACTAAGCTTAGGTCTCAATATTTTAGTGAGTCTATGCCACTAAACTGTGAACTTCACAAATGTTTTTCATTTTTTTTCTCCTACCTTATGTGGGAGAATGTATCACACAGAGATATGTGACCTGTCATTGGGCACATCAGTTTGCAATTTTGGGAAGGACTGGAGTTGGCTATTTCCCTTCCCCCATGTTGGTTAGGCTCTGATAGTACCCCAGTATACTATGCACTGGTTAGCTAGTTTCCCTGAGGGTAGGCCTTGTTAAGAACAGAGTACTTGGCATGGCACATTTTCCAGAAAAGATCACATTAGGCCATAAAAAGAGACTTAGTAAATTCAGAAGGACTAAAATTGTGCCAACCAGCTTTTCAGACTACAGAGGTACAAAACTTGAAATAAATTATGCAAAGGAAACAAAAAACCCCACAAACACATGGAGGCTTAACAACAGGCTCCTAAATAATCAATGAATCAATGATCAAATAAAAACAGAGATCAAGCAATATGTGGACACAAATGAAAACAACAACTCAACACCACAAAACCTGTGGGATGCAGTGAAGGCAGTTCTAAGAGGAAAGCATACTGCAATACAGGCTTATCTCAAGAAAGAAGAACAATCCCAAATGAATGGTCTAAACTCACAATTAATGAAACTTAGAAGAACAAATGTGTTTAGTTTGGGTAAAAGGAATAAGTCAGTCTATTCCGTCTTGGTCTAGAGCATAGATCTTTTTGAAACCTGATTTTTCTCTCCAGTAAGTACCTAGACTAGCACATCAACTCCATGTCTTTGCCAGATGTCATAACTATGACCACTACATCTTCATATATATGCTGATAAGACCTTTGAGGGGACCAATAAGTGATTCCTTATGGACACCCCTAAGTACTAGTACATTTTCTATTTTGCAATTTGATAAACCTTATATTTAGTGTACTCCCTATGCCCCATATTGGTCATTGAAATTCCATGTTAATCTGTGTGCTTTCCAATCTGGATCCTTAGTATGTCATTCATTTCTGAGATTCTTGTTTTTTACATTTTTCATGTGTTTTCTCTCTCATACATACACTGCACCTGTTTTTTGCCTTCACTAGCTCCACTTCCCTTAATCCCTAGCTGATTTTACCATAGTCCTTTCCCAACTTTTACCTCTTAGACACTTCAGCATTATTCAGTTTGCTACATTAAACTTTCACCCAGTTGAGCTTTTTCTTCTTGCAAGCGCTCAAGATTAGACTTATTTCATTGAGTTTCTTTTTCTGCTCTAAAGCCGTGATTGTTTCTGGAGGAAGACATGGAACAATATAGATTGATCCCAGTATAAAGATCTACAGAAAATTCAAATTGGCTCTGCAAATAAACCTACCAAAATAAAAACAATTTTAATAGAAGACCACTTGAAAATACAAATCAATCTTCATTATTTTCCGATTCCATACTTGTGAATTCACTTACTTGCTAAAATTTGCTTGTAAGCCCAAAGTTAATCGCCAAGGCACTGTTGTGATCATATGCAAACATGTGCAGAGTAGCAAATAACTGTAATTACCCAATGTGCACACTCCACCCAGGGTCTGACAAAGAGATGCTGCTTTCTTGTTTCAGTTTTCACACCATAAACTTGTGTCCTTTTTGTGGTCTGTGTAATGCCACATTTTCCACTGTTTTATGCGTTTTGTTCATGATATAGCCTTTTAGAATGGTTCCCAAGTGTAATGCTCCAGTGAAGTACAAGAAGGCTATGATGTACACTTTACAGAGAAAAGACGTGTCTTAGGTAATCTTCATTGAGGCAAGAATTATAGTGCTGTTCTTGTGAGATCAATGTTACCAAACTAATACTATATATTAAATAAGGTGTCCTTAGAAAGAAACACACATAAAATATGATTTTGTATTGATCACTTGATGAAAATCTGACCAAAGACTCATGGAAATCTAACCCCGTCTTTCCCCCAGGAGAATGACTCAAAATTCACTGATTCAGGGTTTATGGCAACATCATAGAACATAACTACTGTGAATAATAAGAATCAACTTTATTTTGTTTTCTCGGCAAACAAATATTGTTTAGATATTATTCTAGATCATTTCTCAGCCTACTTGCCTCCATCTTTATTAAAACTGTTGA
The DNA here is from genome assembly GCF_040802235.1 of Manis javanica. NCBI lineage: Eukaryota > Metazoa > Chordata > Mammalia > Pholidota > Manidae > Manis > Manis javanica. Next base: position 118,299,098 of record NC_133160.1, on the reverse strand, counting down.
AAATGTCTTGTACTTTCATATTTGTAATTACCATTTCTTTTTTCAGTAAAATATTTCCACCTATATTTATGGTAACCTCCTTCCTAAATGTTTCAGAGGAATAGATGTATGCCTCTTTAGTCTTTTATTTTAAAATTTTTATTAAAACATATATCAAATAAATGCAAAAATAGACAGAATTGTATAATGAACCCCCATGTACTCATCATCCAGCTTCAATAATGATCAACTCCTGACCAATATCATTTTTTTCTTATATATCTTAACACAATCCCATGAACTCTCCCCTCTCCACTCTAAATTCCAGATTGGTCTTGAAATAAATCCCAGATGTCATACAATTTCATCGGAAAATATGTCCCTTCCTCTACAGTGCCATTTCCCTGATGGTACTGCAGGTAAAAGTCCCTTACAAATTTGAGGAAATGAGGAAGCAGGGTTAGCCTTGTGATTACAATACCCTCCTTTCCTATCTCTGGAGGCACTGGCAACTGTTTCTTCCCCCTTTTCTCTCTAGAACTCACAATTTTTGCAGCTTGACTGGCTCCATATATTTTCATATCTCAAAAATCATCAATAACTTTGTATGCAAAAAACTTTTACTTGAGTCTTCCACTGTTTCCCACTTGGTGGCATTTGGCTACGACTTCTTAAAATGTGATCTCCTTTGCTGGGTTCTGTGATCCTGAAATATGCTGACTGTCCCCTCTTCTCCTTTTCCGTCACTCATTTCTGCTTCCTTACTTTGGTCCCTTTTTCTCTCCCTGTCTGGTGGAGCTCCTCGTTTTTGAGTGAATGACATAGAGGGAATCACTTCTGCACTTGAGCACACTGAAGATTTAAAAACTGCTACTTGTATTAAACTCAAGTTAGGAAAAGAGCAGACTCCTCTAAAATGAACTGAACTGTTGCTTACTAAGCTCTCCCTCTTCTTTAGGGTGACTCTGGAGGACCCCTGTTTAGTCCGGATGCTAGAGATATCTGGTACCTTCCCGGCATAGTGAGCTGGGGAGATGAGTGTGGGCAGCCCAATAAGCCCGGTGTTTATACCAGAGTGACTGCTCTCTCGGACTGGATTTCTTCCAGAAGTGATACCTAAGAGAGAAAATCCTAGTAGAACAGAACACTTTTTGTGTGCATAGGCCATTTCTAGAGACCCAGAACGGCAGAAGCAGCTTCGCAGGTCGCTTGGATCAGACGATCTGACTAAACCTGTCTGCGGGAAGCATGGGTTTCCGTCCTAGCGCTGCTCCACACCAGGATCCTGCTTCTGCCACGTGGACTTTGTCCCAACTTGGTGACATGAATTTCTCATGCTCTATGCAATTTCAAGTGATTCCTTCCTTCACTTCCCCAGCTTCTCTCATGTCAATAAATTCCACCCTCAAGGCTCAGGACAAAGAGTGAAAGGAAATATAAAAGGGAAGTACAACATTTTTATCTATGTGTTAGTTTTTTTTTCCCTTAATGCAATGAGGAAAATGATCATAAGTAAACTAAAATACCAAACATTTCATGATGGAGAAAGAAGGGAACCTAAGTTAGGGAAATACAGAGAAACCAAGAGATAGCTTTATTTTCATTTCTAACAAACAACTACAGAGATAAATATGGGTAAGATGCTGTTTTATTGTGATCTACAGTAATCACACAAACTCTACATGATATTATGGTGATATTTCACTGAGTTTTTCTATGTCCTTTCCTCATAACAGCTGTTCAGAAAAGCTCTGTGTTGTACTATAGCATCTTTGAAAACAAACGTTAATAGTAAAAGTTGACCTTATTGACATAACATTGATACATGAACTGATAAAATTTAGACATTTGACTGACAAAAAGATTATGAAAACTGACAATTGTTGACAGTGTCCATATTTTGCATAAATGATTTTTGTTCTCTTTAATGAAATGTTTTGGAAATAAAGCAAAATCGAGGCAAGTAGTGAATTTCAAGCAAAAATTTAAGAACGTATCAAACTAAATTAAATGACGGTTTCATTCAAAATGCATTCCCCCTGATTTCAGTGTATTCTGCAGTTAGACCTTTAGGTGGCACCCGCAGCTATAGCTTGGAGAAGAAGAGGGAAGAAAGACCTTTGGCTCTTCAAGTAATAAGCACTGTAGTTGAAATTTTACATTAGGGTCTTGTGAAACCCAAAGAATAGAGTTCATCTTTGGAAAGGCATTTAAAAGTGAATCCATGTTAACTGGCATCATGATTAGTATTTTCCAGATTCCTGGAGGTGAGTTTCCAAACTAACATAAAATTTGTAACATAAGATATGAAGAATTTTCTCTGCAAAAAAATTTGAAGATTTAGTTTAAGGAGAAATTTCAGAACTTTGGTTTCACAATGGCATTATATTACTCACAGGCATTTTTGATATTTTCTTTTATGAAAGAGTTGAAAAACAGAGGTTGTGTCACAGTGAAAATATGAGCCATAGTTCAAACTGTGTGTGCACAGAGAAATAGATAATACAGTATATTAAATAACTGGAGATTAAATGTGTTAAGAAAATACATGCTTTTAAAATGGCAAATTTTTTGAAAGATAACACATAAAGGGTTTCAGCAATTTGGCACATGTCTGTTATAACCATTTCATTGGCAGAAGTTAAGAAGTCATGACTGAAAGATCTACTAATTGTGCAAGAAGGCGGGCACTTTCTCTACTGTATTTACCGTATTTCTCCCCACAGCACCTGAAAAAATGTTCTGTAAGTAATAGTTTTTCAATAAATGTTTTCGAACCTTTCTTTGATTTTTGTATTATGCAGAAAACATAGCTTTATTATTGTTTACACATTGATTTTAAGAAGTAATCCCAGATTTTATACTGTGTGCTTAAACCAGTTATTTAAATACTCGAAGTCTCAATATACTCATTTAGAAGACAGGATATTAATATTTACCTCAAATGATTGTTTTAGGGACTAAAATGAGATAATGTTTGAAAGTACTTAGCACAGTTCTTAGAATATACTAGGTGCTCAAGAAATGGTAGTTATTATAACTGTTGTAATTTAATTACAGCCTTGCTTTATACAATTGGTACTTGGTCATAGCAGGTTGAATAAATATTTTTGAAATGAAGAGATAACTAGATCTGCAAAATGGGCTCTTTTCTTGTTTACCTCTGACTCTACAAAAGAAGTTTTACTGGGATCATTCCAAAACATATTGTCAAGTTTATCTCTGAACGTTGTTCTAATTTTTCATTTCACCTTTTAAAAAGGTTAAACTTTATTAACATAGAGTGACTAGATTATATCAAGATCTACGATCTAGTTCACATGATGCGTCTTCACTGAAACTTTCCTTGACTCAAGTGGACATAACCTCTTCTGAAATTTCTTAACATTAAGGAAAAATACTTAATTTTCAGATAGTTGTAGATTTGCATACAGTTCTAAACTATAATACAGAAGGATCCTGTGTACCGTTTATCCAGTTTCCCACAATGTTCACATCTTGCTTAGCTGTAGTACAGTATCACAACCAAGAAGTTGATATAGAGAAAATCCATCAGCCTTATTCAGATTTTACTGGTTTTAAAAAGAGGCAATTATGTTTTATGTGTATATCTAGTTCAATGTAACTATCATGTGTGGATTTGTGTGACCACCCCTGCAGTCAAGATACAGGATAGTTAGCTCACAGGGATTCCTCATGCTACCGACAGCCACCTGACTCCCTGCCTACCCTTATCCCCAGTCTCTAACCCCTGATACCACTTATCTGTTCTACATCTTTACAATTTTGTAAATTAAAGAATGGCATATCAATGGCATCATACAGTCTGTAACCTCTGGAGTTTCGCTTTTTCACTCAGCATAATTCTGCTGAGATCAATGCAAGTTGCATGTGTCACTACTTCATTCTTTTTTTATTGCTCTGTAGGATCGTATGGTCCAGATATACCAGTTTGTTTAACCATTCACCCAGTTGTAGGGCATTTAGGTTGTTTACAACTTTTGACTATGATGAATAAAGCTACTATAACATTTGTGTGTGGGTGTGTAGGTCTCTGTGTGAATGTAAGTGTTCATTGCTCTGGGATTAATGGCCTATTGTACATTAATGGCCATATGGTACATGTTTAAAGAAACTGCTATATTCTTTTCAGATGGCTTCCTTCCATTTTTTAAACCTTAGTAGCTATGCTTTTTAGACCCATGTGAATAGATCTGATTTGAACAATTAGACTGTAACCTCCATGGGAGTTGGGATCATGATTGATTTATTTTTGTAAACTTCAGAGTTCATTGATGAAATATTTATGGCATATGCTCAATAAATATTTATTAAATAAAGAGTGAGAATAGTGAGAAAAAAGCAAATATGCAATATATATGAAAAGAAAAAGAAGGAATTACTTGGGGTAGAAAAATTTAATAGTATTGCCTTCATGAATATATAAACCCTAATTTCTCTGATTCTGGACTTTATCACTGTACCTGCAAGTATATCATATTGGTTGACATAAAATCTTGTTCTCTACATCCATATGGTACACATCAGACACAGACTAAAGACGTGGTTCATATGATGATCCATCCTTATGCCTGAATTTATTTCCTGATATACAATATATTGAATAGTTTTCTGACCCATCTCTTCAATTTCTACCCATACTTGTGGAATGGATTCCAATATAATGATATAATCCATCAATATTTTTGGTCTTAATTTTTATAACCATGACCCTATAATTTCTCTGATCCTAAAATAATTTTTATTAAACAACTCTCAAGGTGGAGTGAAAGACAGAGGCCTGAGAAATGTGATGCGATCTCCCTTATTGAAGTTGACTTCTGAATCAGTATCTCTTTGGCATAGTCATATCCAGTCTAATAAATACCACAGTCAATCACTGTAAGCTCTGTCTTGCAAATACCCTTTACTCCTGTGTTTCTCTCTTGCTTCACCGTCCTTTGACACTGTACCACAACCCTGATAAAATCCATATCTCCACCTACTCTTTTCCTATACCATGTAGTTGAACATGTTTAGATGAAATATATACTAATACTCTGACAGATCTAACTTCAAACTCACAATCATAGTGTTCCAATGGGCCCTTAATGCTTCCCCACCATCATACTTTAGGGAAAGAATTCAGTTCGGAGGTGCAGGGAAGTCCAAGTGGAAAGAATTTATGGAAGTGAGAAGAGCAGGGAATGGCAGCTGCCTTGCATGCAGCAGAGAGCAAGGAATTACAGAGGGAGGAAAGGGAAGCTCGTTGAAGTCTGGCTCAGCATAGGGCAAATCTCTTGCCAACTCCTAAAGCCAGGGGCACCTGGTATTCAGGGCCCACTGGAATCTTCCCAGTGTGGGAACTAAGTCCCTACTATGCCAGGATTTGGGGGAGCCACAGAGCACTGGATGGAGTTTAGATTATGTTCTGGGAACTTCCCAAAGGCAGAGAAAGGAGATTTTCAGGCAGGCTACTAAGAGCACGACTGCACAGCTGCAATCCTGTCTGGGTCACCCAGGTGATGGGAACTTGCAAGCCCGAATCAGAGCTTTAGGCAGCCCCTCCCTGCTTTTCTGAAGTAGACAGAGACAGAGTGGAAACGTGTGCTTAATTCTGGAGAACAGAATGAAATAGAAAAGTGACAAAGACATTTACCACTGGGAGAGCACAGAGACAAAATGTAATAAATTGAGCAGGAAGAAGTCTTTATTTAAGGCAAAATAGTGCATGCTAGGAGCAAGGGGAATGTGGCCAACCTCAGAGAGGAAGCGCCCTTATGGGTTTAGGGTTTGGGGCTTTACAGGGCTTTTTGGGTAGGAGTCAGCATAAGGCATGATGTATACAAGTGATTCACTGTTCCTTGAAGCTTTGTATTAAGAATAGTGTTGTTTAGGTGACTGCGTTGGGTCCGGATCTCACCATTTTTTATCCACATAAGTTTACTTACACTTCAAAAGTCTATCTCCTGTCCTGGTTACAAAGTTACTTAATTGATTAAGGCATTGGAAGAAGAGGAAGAACAGCATACAGATTAAGGTGAAGAATAAGCTGGGGCTCTTTTGAGGGCTAAGTAGTTTTTGCAGTGGCATGATCTAATTGGTACAAGGAAGACATGCGCTACACTCTGATGCTTCTCTCTATCTGGGGAATTCTTTTTTACCTGGGGAATATCCAGACATTCCAAGTCACTCCTGGCCTTTGAAATACCAACTAATTAACTAATTAACTCTGCGAGTCCTTCTGGCTCTCTGGTTTTATCTGGTTCACTCTTTGAGTTCCTTTTAGTGGGTTTTACTGGCTTTAGACTCTCTCCATCCCACTCATGTCTGTCTTTCTGCCTAACAATACTATGATTCTCTGTTCACCTTTCCACGGTCCTAGATGTCTATTTTGCAACTTTTCCTCTCCTCAACGCCCCTAAAACCTCCTTATCCATTCCTGTTCTCCACTGATGACCTTGCTTACCTCCTTCACTGAAAATGGAAGCATTCTTGAGAAACATTCCACCACCCCTACTCATGAGTAGCTGCACCTGCACACTTGACCTACCTGTTGTCCCAGGTACCCTGAATGAAATGAATCCCTACACCTGAGCCTCAGATCCTATTTTCTCTTACTTAAGGAATTCGTTCCAGTCACTCGTCTGTTCATGTCTTACAGAAACAACTTTCTCTAATTTCCTCTATTTTAAAAAACCAAAAAAATTATCTTGACTCCACTTTCTCCACTAGATGCTGCTGTAAGACTTAGCAAGCACGTCTTGAAAAAAATCAGTCTATATTTACTATGTACTGTATCTTCCAATATTTCTTAAGCACATTTCAAAGTTTGACCCCATAATTTTGCTAAAGCTGCTCTTTGCAAGGACATTTATAGTCTCCATATTGTTAAATCTAATGGTGAATTCCCACCTTAGGTCTTATCAGTAGAATTTGCCACAGTTGATCTCCCTAAGCCCCTTTCATAAACCACCTGCTCTCATCCAGGACACTGAAGACCTCTGACTGCCTGCTGCTCTCAGACTTGTATCCACAAGCTGGTCTCATTTTCTGGCTGCTACCCTTGTCCTTAATCTCTTAATATTGGTTTACTCCAGGGCTAAGACTTTGTTCCTCTTCGTTGGTGATCCCATTAGTGTTGTTATTTTTGTTTGTTTTTTGATTTTTGTTTTTTGTTTTTTTTTATTTTTTATTTTTATTTTATTTTGGTATCATTAATCTACAATTACATGAAGAACATTATGTTTATTAGGCTCTCCCCTACCCCAAGCCCCCACCCCCCACAAACCCCATTACAGTCACTATCCATCAGCATAGAATGATGTTGAAGAATCACTACTTGTCTTCTCTGTGTTACACAGCCCTCCCCGTGCCCCACCCCCACATTATACATGCTAATCATAATACCCCTTTCTTTCCCCCCCTTATACCTCCCTACCCTCCCATTCTCCCCAGTCTCTTTCCCTTTGATAACTGCTAGTCCATTCTTGGGTTCTGTGAGTCTGCTGTTGTTTTGTTCCTTCAGTTTTTCCTGTGTTCTTATACTCCACAGATGAGTGAAATCATTTGGTATTTGCTTTCTCCACTTGACTTATTTTACTGAGCATAATACCCTCTAGCTCCATCCATGTTGCTGCAAATTGTAGGATTTGTTTTCTTTTTATGGCTGAATAATATTCCATTGTGTATATGTACCACATCTTCTTTATCCATTCATCTACTGATGGACACTTAGGTTGCTTCCATTTCTTGGCTATTGTAAATAGTGCTGCGATAAACATAGGGGTGCATATGTCTTTTTCAAACTGGAGTGTTGCATTCTTAGGGTAAATTCCTAGAAGTGGAATTCCTGGGTCAAATGGTAAGTCTATTTTGAGCATTCTGAGGAACCTCAATACTGCGTTCCACAATGGTTGAACTAATTTACTTTCCCACCAGCAGTGTAGGAGGGTTCCCCTTTCTCCACAACCTCGACAACATTGTTGTTGTTTGTCTTTTGGATGGTAGCCATCCTTACTGGTGTGAGGTGATATCTCATTGTGGTTTTAATTTGCATTTCTCTGATAAATAGTGATGTGGAGCATCTTTTCATGTGTCTGTTGGCCATCTGAATTTCTTCTTTGGTGAACTGTCTGTTCAACTCCTCTGCCCATTTTTTAATTTGATTATTTGCTTTTTGTTTGTTGAGGTGCATGAGCCCTTTATATATTTTGGACGTCAAGCCTTTACTGGATCTGTCATTTACAAATATACTCACCCATACTGTAGGGTACCTTTTTGTTCTATTGATGGTGTTCTTTGCTGTACAGAAGCTTTTCAGCTTGATATAGTCCCACTTGTTCATTTTTATTTTTGTTTTCCTTGCCCGGGGAGATATGTTCATGAAGAAGTCGCTAATGTTTATATCAAAGAGGTTTTTGCCTACGTTTTTTTCTTAGAGTTTTATGGTTTCATGACTTACATTCAGGTCTTTGATCCATTTTGAAACTACATTTGTGTATGGGGTTAGAAAGTGATCCAGTTTCATTCTCTTACATGTAGCTGTCCAGTTTTGCCAGCACCATCTGTTGAAGAGACTGTCATTTCCCCATTGTATGTCCATGGCTCCTTTATCATATATTAATTGACCATATATGTTTGGGTTAATGTCTGGAGTCTCTAATCTGTTCCACTGGTCTGTTGCTCTGTTCTTGTGCTAGTACCAAATTGTCTTGATTACCATGGCTTTGTAGTAGAGCTTGAAGTTGGGGAGTGAGATCCCCCCAACTTTATTCTTCTTTCTCAGGATTGCTTTGGGTATTCGGGGTCCTTGGTGTTTCCATATGAATTTTTGAACTATTTGTTCCAGTTCGTTGAAGAATGTTCTTGGTAATTTAATAGGGATTGCATCAAATCTGTATATTGCTTTGGGAAGGATGGCCATTTTGCCTATATTAATTCTTCCTAGCCAAGAGCATGTGGATGAGTTTCCATTTGGTAGTGTCCTCTTTAATTTCTCTTAAGAGTGTCTTATAGTTTTCAGGGTATAGGTCTTTCACTTCCTTGGTTAGATTTATTCCTAGGTATTTTATTCTTTTTGATTCAATTGTGAATGGAATTGTTTTCCTGATTTCTCTTTCTATTGGTTCATTGTTACTGTATAGGAAAGCCACAGATTTCTGTGTGTTAATTTTGTATTCTGCAACTTTGTTGTATTTCTATATCAGTTCTAGTAGTTTTGGAGTGGAGTCTTCAGGGTTTTCTATGTACAATATCATGTCATCTGCAAATAGTGACAGTATAACTTCTTCTTTGCCAATCTGGATTCCTTGTATTTCTTTGTTTTGTCTAATTGCCATGGCTAGAACCTTCAGTACTATGTTAAATAACAGTGGGGAGAGTGGGCATCCCTGTCTTGTTCCTGATCTCAGAGGAAAAGCTTTCAGCTTCTCGATGTTCAGTATGATATTGGTTGTGGGTTTATCATATATGACCTTTATTTTGTTGAGGCACTTGCCCTCTATGCCCATTTTGCTGAGAGTTTTTATCATGAATGGGTGTTGAATTTTGTTGAAAGCTTTTTCAGCATCTATGGAGATGATCATGTGGTTTTTGCCCTTCCTTTTGTTTATGTGGTGTATGTTGTTGATGGATTTTCGAATGTTGTACCATCCTTGCATCCCTGAGATGAATCCCACTTGGTCATGGTGTATGATCCTTTTGATATATTTTTGAATTCGGTTTGCTAATATTTTCTTGAGTATTTTTGTATCTACATTCATCAGGGATATTGGTCTGTAATTTTCTTTTTTGGTGGGGTCTTTGTCTGGTTTTGGTATTAGCGTGATGTTGGCTTTATAGAATGTGTTTGGGTGTATTCCATCCTCTTCTATTTTTTTGAAAAACTTTAAGGAGAATGGGTATTATGACTTCTCTGTATGTCTGATAAAATTCTGAGGTAAATCCTTCTGGCCCGGAGGTTTTATTCTTTGGTAGTTTTTTGATTACCACTTCAATTTCTTTGCTGGTAATTGGTTTGTTTAGATTTTGTTTTTCTTCCTTGGTCAGTCTTGGAAGGTTGTATTTTTCTAGGAAGTTGTCCATTTCTTCTAGGTTTTCCAGCTTCTTAGCATATACGTTTTCATAGTAGTCTCTAATAATTCCTTGTATTTTTGTTGGGTCCCTCGTGATGTTTCCTTTCTTGTTTCTTATTCTGTTGATGTGTGTTGATTCTCTTTTCTCTTAATAAGTCTGGCTAGAGGCTTATCTATTTTGTTTATTTTCTCAAAGAACCAGCTCTTGGTTTCATTGATTTTTTCTATTGTTTTATTCTTCTCAATTTTATTTATTTCTTCTCTGATCTTTATTATGTCCCTCCTTCTGCTGACTTTAGGTCTCATTTTTTCTTCTTTTTCCAATTTTGATAATTGTGATGTTAGACTATTCATTTGGGTTTGTTCTTTCTTCTTTAAATATGCCTGGATTGCTATATACTTTCCTCTTAAGACAGCCTTTGCTGCATCCCACAGAAGTTGGGACTTTGTGTTGTTGTTGTCATTTATTTCTATATATTGCTGGATCTCCATTTTAATTTGGTCATTGATCCATTGACTATTTAGAAGCGTGTTTTTAAGCCTCCATGTGTTTGTGAGCCTTTTTGCTTTCTTTATACAATTTATTTCTAGTTTTATACCTTTGTGGTTTGAAAACTTGGTTGGTAGTATTTCAATCATTTTGAATTTACTGAGGCTCTTTTTGTGGCCTAGTTTGTGGTCTATTCTTGAGAATGTTCCCTGTGCACTTGAGAAGAATATGTATCGGGTTGCTTTTGGGTATAGAGTTCTGTAGATGTCTATTAGTTCCATACGTTCTAGTGTGTTTTTCAGTGCCTCTGTGTCCTTACTTATTTTCTGTATGGTGGATCTGTCTTTTGGAGTGAATGGTGTGTTGAAGTCTCCTAAAATGAATGCATTGCATTCTATTTCCTCCATTATTTCTGTTAGTATCTGTTTCACATATGCTGGTACTCCTGTCTTGGGGGCATATATATTTATAATGGTTTTATCCTCTTTTTGGACTGAGCCCTTTATCATTGTGTAATGTCCTTCTTTATCTCTTATTACTTCCTTTGTTTTGAAGTCTATTTTGTCTGATACTAACACTGCAACACCTGCTTTTTTCTCCCTATTGTTTTCATGAAATATCTTTTTCTATCCCTTGACTTTTAGTCTGTACATGTCTTTGGGTTTGAGGTGAGTCTCTTGTAAGCAGCATATAGATGGGTCTTGTTTTTTTATCCATTCAGTGACTCTATGTATTTTGATTGATGCATTCAGTCCATTTACGTTTAGGGTGATTATCGATAGGTATGCACTTATTGCCCTTTCAGGCTTTAGATTCATGGTTACCAAAGGTTCCAGGTTACTTTCCTTAGTATCTAAGAGTCTAACAACTCACTTAGTATGCTGTTCCAAACACAATCTAAAGGTTCTTTTCTGTTTCTCCTCTTTTTTCTTCCTCCTTCATTCTATATATATTAGGTATCAAATTCTGTACTTTTTGTCTATTCCTTGATTGACCTTGGGGATAGTCAGTTTAATTTTGCATTTGCCTCGCAATCAGCTGATCCAGCCTCCCTACCATGGTTTTACTACCTCTGGTGACAGCTATCCAACCCTAGGAACAGTTCCATCTTTAGCAGTCCCTCCAAAGTAGACTGCAGAGATGGTTTGTTGGAGGTAAACTCTCTCAGCTTTTGCTTATCTGGAAATTGTTTAATCCCTCCTTCAAATTTAAATGATAATCTTGCTGTATAAATTAATCTTGGTTCCAGGCCCTTCTGATTCATGGCATTAAATACATCATGCCACTCCCTTCTGGCCTGTAAGGTTTCTGCTGAGAAGTCTGATGTTAGCCTGATTGGCTTTCCTTTGTATGTGATCTTATTTCTGCCTCTGGCTGCTTTTAAGAGTCTGTCCTTATCCTTGATCTTTGCCATTTTAATTACTATGTGTCTTGGTGTTGTCTTCCTTTGGTCCCTTGTGTTGGGGGATCTGTGGATCTCCATGGCCTGAGAGACTATGTCCTTCCCCAGACTGGAGATGTTTTCAGCAACTACGTCCTCAAAGACTTTCTATCCCTTTCTCTCTCTTCTTCTTTTTCTGGTATCCCTATAATGCGAATATTGTTCCATTTGGATTGGTCACATAGTTCTCTCAATATTCTTTCATTTTTAGAGATCCTTTTTTCTCTCTGTGCCTCAGCTTCTTTGTATTCCTCTTCTCTAGTTTCTTTTTCATTTATTGTCTCCTCCACCACATCCAACCTGCTTTTAATACCCTCCATCATGCTCTTCAACTATTGGATCTCTGACCTGAATTCATTCCTGAGTTCTTGGATGTCTTTCCGTACCTCCATTAGAATGTTGATGATTTTTATTTTGAACTCCCTTTCAAGAAGAGTCATGAGGTCCATATCATTTAAATCTTTCTCGGGAGTTGTAATAATAATTTTACTCTGGACAAGGTTCATTTGGTGTTTCATGTTTGTATATGGTGCCCTCTAGTGTCCAGAAGCTCTATTCTGGAGCTGCTCAGCCCCTGAAGCAATGTCGGGGATTGCAGGGGAGCAGTACTGATGCCTGGGGAGGCAAGAGCTGTTACCTGCCTCCTGGCTGCTGTGTCTGTCTCCACTGCCTGAGCCAGTGGGCTGGTTGCACAGGTATGTTTTTGTCCCAGTGCAGCTGGATATGGCTCCCTGCTTTCCACAAGCAGCTGGAAACCCAGTCTCCCCAGGAACTCTGCATGTATTAACTTTCCAACCCAGTAGTCATGAGAGTCTCATCAAAGCACCATGAAATGTAGGTTTGTGCTCTCAGAGCAGATCTCCAGAGCTAGGTATTCAGCAGTCCCATGCCCTCCACTGCCTTCCTGCTCCGTTTCTCTTCCTCCCGCCAGTGAACTGGGGTGGGGGTGGGGCTTGGGTCCCGTGGAGCCACAGATCTGGTACATTACCCCCTTCAGTGAGGTCTGCTCTTTTCTCCAGGTCTGTGTAGTCTGACGCCGTCCTCTTTCCTGTTGCTCTCTCAGGATTAGTTGCACCAATTAAATTTTCTAATTTTACCCAGTTTTAGGAGGAAGCCTCTGTCTCTCCTCTCACACCAATATCTTTAATCCCATTTCCCAGCTTTCTTTGGTGTTAAGTTTTAAATACTATCTACATGATGATGTTGGGGAGCAAGAAATTTCCTCTACCCCCTGAGGTTCTTTTAGCTGGTCTAAGAATCAAACTGACATGAGGCAGATTAACAGGAGAAAAAAATCAAAATATAAATACGTATGTAGGAGGAAGCCACAGACATGGGTTCCAAAGATAGGGAGAATAAGGTATATATATATTATCCTGAACCAAGGAGAAAGGGGCAGGGGGCCTGACACCACAAAGGAAAAGGGGAGTGACTCACAGGAATACGAAAACAGTAGGTGTTTGGTAAACAAAATACTTGATGGGAAACACAGAAACAGTGGAGCTCAGATGCAAATTTTATCAAGTTTGGTCACCTTCTTTCCTTTCTACTACCGCTCATTTATATGCAGCTGTCTATGGTGATGGCTCTCCTGCTGGGACAGTTTCTGTATCTGAATTCTTGATATGCATTTGCAGGGCTGGGAGTCAAAGTATCTTTGCATCTTTTTGGCCTTGATGGTTTTCAGCTCAAAATAATCAGCTTGCCGAAGTGGCATATCTTGGCATGGCCTGCCCTTGATCCCTACAATGACATTTCCAGATTTTTATTTTCAGCTCAGACCTCTCTCCCAAAATCCAGACTCAGATGTCTAATTGTCTTCTGCTCCCTTTAGAAAAGAATGCCATGTGCTACTTCTCCCATTATCTGAATGTCCATAACTCTAGAGACATTACCTTCAATTGTTCAGTAGTCATTTCAACTATTCTTGCTACCATGTGTGAGTAAAATTGTAATATTTCCAGAATCTCTCACCTGGCCTTAGTACATCTCCATATCAATAGTTGTTTCCAAGGGGTAGAGAGAAGTAGTCTATCTCCATATCAATAGGTGATTACAAGAGTGAGCCAGGGCATATCTGAACCGCAGAGTTTGGTTGGTGTCTCTTTTTGGCAGCTGGGTCATGAGAGACATGGGCAAACAACAGTGGATGACTGCTTGTAAGAAGTAAATGAGTTTCTCTCACTTTATTTTTCCATTGGACTGATTTCAGTTTCAAAGGTATTTTGCCCCAGGTTGGGAAAATATTTTCCCCTGGAGTTACATCTAGTGGTAGTTGGCAGGAACTCTGAACCTGAAATCTGTCTTCATGGGTGTGACCCTAGCTGGGATGCCCCTAGTGATGGTGAGAAATATGCAGAACCACACACTGTGGTTGATGGGGTGGCCCCAGTGGCTGCAGTGGTGGAGCGTCCTACTTCATCTGGGAGCACCCTATCAGAGGGGTACCCAATTGGGGCGCTCCTAGTGGGGAATTTGTCTAGGGTAAAGCACCTCCTAGAGGGGTGGGGCCTTCCCCATAATTGGGAAGTGTAGAGACATTGGAAGCTGTGGAATTAAACTCTGTGAGATACAAGACTGCTTAGAGGCCCTGAGTGCCCAGGATTGTGGGATGTTTGTTTCTCAAGATAGCAGAAAGGGTTATCAAGGACAGAGATGCACTTCAGCATTGCTTGGAAGAGCGAAGCACTGACCTATGGGTTGCCCTTAAGAAAGAGAGGCAGTTATTGAGAAGACAGGTTGCACTCTTGGAAGATACGTTAGCAGTGAGGGAGGAGAAACTGTGTTGCAGGAGGGCATGGGTGAGGGTTAGGAAGGAGCATTGCCTTCAGGCCCAGAGATAGTAGAGGAAATGTCAGGAGAGGATGAGGAGGTGTGGCTGAGGGCATAGCTGTTGCTGAGGCCAGCACCCAAGGCACCAGCCTCTCCCAAATTAAAAGCCCACCCGATTGTAATTAAAAAATAAAAACACAACAACTGCTGGCTCCTTAGGGGGAGCAGCAGCCACCTCCCAGGTGGTGGAGCACTCCATACTAAACCCTATGCCCACAATGAGCTGGTGGACATGAGCATCTGGTATTGTCAGAAGCCATTGGAATCTCTGTCTACATGGATTTTGCATCTCCAGGATATGGGGGTGAAAAACATTGTTATGTTGGGTTCTGAAATGGGTAGACTGGCTTCCCTGACAAATCACCCTTCCCTCTGGGTGCAGTTGCAAAATGTCCATCACACCTCATGGAATCAGGCACTTCTGGATTGGCTGACAGCAGCCATCAGGGCAGAATGACCTAAGCAGGGTGATTTGCCATATTTACTCACTAGCTGGAAAACATATGCTGAGCTCCAGCAGGTGTTACAGGAGCTGGGCAGAAAAATATCAGTTATAATATGGACACCCAGGGCCCTGATGAGGGGTTGTTCTCCATAGGAATGAGAAATCTGCTGCTCCGTATGGCTCCTCCATCTCTCTTTGGGTCCCTAGTGACTGTTCTTGCCCCCCACATAGGGCAGCCCTTTAGTAAGGCTACTCATACTTTAACAGGCTCAGCTTTGGGCCGTATGGCTCATAATCACCCAGGAACCCTCCCTTATAGTTGTCTGCACTGACAGCTGTAACCGCAGGGCTTATCCCTGTGGTTACAGACATGGTACCATGCCAACTGGATGGCTGGCCAACTTGCCCACTTTGTGGGCAAAAGTTGTGGCAAAACCTATGCACCTCTCATCAGACTAAGGCTGTTACCATATATCATATGACTGGCCATCTGCTTTTGGTATGCCCAGAGAATGATGAAGCAGACACATTGACCCAGGTGCATTGGCTAGAAGGAAAGCTTGTCTCTGATATAGCCCAATGGCAACATAAGCATTTGTGGAAAGTGGGTCAAAAGACAATGTGGGCTGTAGCCAATTAGTGGGGCTTGCTGGTGACCTTTGAGGAAGTCAGTATAGCCCAGGAGGAATGCCTTGTGTGCTCTAAGAGGGACTTACACCAAGTCTCACAGCAACATGGGACAACTATCAAGGGGCCGATGCTCCTTGTCAGGCGGCAGATAGACGATATTGGGCCTCTGCCCATATAAGAAGGATATCAGTATGCTGTGACTTGTGTGGACACAGCTGCTGGACTGTTGATTGCTTTTTTGCATGTCGTGCTGGTCAGCAAATGACCACAAGGGGCCTAGAGCACCTCTTTGCAGCCTATGGCCAGCCAGAGGTGATTAAGAGCAATCAAGGCACCCATGTTATTTGATATGCATTACAAGAATGGGTGCAGCCATTAGGAATAAAGTAGAAGTTTCATGTACCATATAACCCTACCAGGTCAGGCATGACAGAGTGGTACAATGGTTTGTTGAAATCTGGCCTGAAATCAAACACCAAGTCTATGGGGCTGGTCAATTCACTTATGGACAGTGCTACGGCATTTAAATGAGAAGCCCCTAAAGAAGCCTTGAACCCTGTGGACATGCTAACACACATTGCTGCCTGACCCATACAACGGAAATTGCAAACCAAAGAGGAGTTACTGAAGCCAGGATGTGGCCAGGAGAGCAACATCCTGCTGCCAACCCCAACTGTGTTAAACCCTAGAGACTCTGTTTAGTGGACATGGGCCTGGACATTTTGACACATGTACCAGTGCTGGCTAACCCTTCTGGCACCTTGGAGAAAAGGCCTGGAGGCTGTCCTTCTGTGTGTTCCTGGAGTAACAGAAGACTGGCCCCCAAAGATTATGGTCTTATAGCCAAAACGTCTGGAAGGTAAGACCATCTTGTGGGGAAGTTTTGGTTTATCTATATGGTCAATGCATATACTTCCCATTGCCCTATATATTGACCCATCTGTAACTCACACAAGAAGGGGGGTGAAAGTCTGTTACACTAGACCAGGATAAGATCCCATTCCTGCCACAGTTCTATCACAGGACCACTCTCTTGCGTGCATTCTACCTGAGGGACAAGACTTGCTTAAGCTGGTGTCTTAAAACATGTATCTTATCACCCTTACGTTTATTTTCTTCTGCAGTCCCAGTAGCCTGGATCCACCCCCTTGCTTTAGCTGCCACGTGTTGATTGCTCTGAACTCCGTACCTGTTCAGCTACTGGTGCCTGTGGAATGTGCAAGCTATGCACTTAGTCTGCATAAGACTTTTAACCAAGCTGAATACTCTGGCTTGAGGATTATCATGATATTATTGCTGTTATCTTTGTATGTTACTAGTCTGGTTACAGTGCTCCAGTTTTCTTGCACAGGGGCCATTGTAGAAGCTGGGCAGTGAGTGAATTGTGAGGCAAAATTTCCAGAAGGGTGGGTTGTAGGTAAAATTGCAGCATTCCCAGAATCTCTTGCCTGGCCTTAGCGGATCTCCACATCAATAGGTGTTTCTAAGGGGTGGGGAGAAGTAGCCATTTCCATATCAGTAGGTTATCACAAGAGGGAGTGAGGGCATATCTGGACCAGAGAGGTTGGGTGGGGTACCTTTTTGCAGCCAGTCATGAGAGACATGGACAAGCAAAAGTGGGCGACTGCTTACAAGCAATAATATATGGTTTTCTTCCACTTTATTTCTCCCTTTGACTGATTTCAGTTTCAAAGGTAATTTGCCCCAGGATGGGAACTTATTTCCCCCCACCAGCGTTATATGTGTTAATAATAAATTTTGATTAAATAGTAAATATGACATTTTTAAAAATACAAATTGTTAAGCACTACTTTCAAGAAAAATTTTAATTCATAATTTTTAACATGTACCTAGTGTATTATTATTGCTAGGTTTGAAAATTATTTGATTTTAGTAAATAATAACCTATTGGTAATTTAGAAATAATGATATGGATGTTGAAAATATTCCAAAATTGTAATGCTGAAATTTATTCAATGGACCTTTAGCATTCAGAATGAAGCACAGAGCATTGAAGCATTGATGAATATGGCTGATAGAACTAGTAGCAAAAAAATTACCAATTTTGGAATTTTCAATCAATCCTCATAAGCCAGATTATAATTTATTTCAATTAACTTTTCTTTGTTATGTAACTTTAGGTACTCAGCAAAAATTAGCATAGGTGATTAGAAAACTGTATTACATAGGAAATTAAAAAGTAGTTTACAAATACTCAAAGACAACTGGTGTGTTTTATATATCAGAAAAATATTACTACTACATTTTATGGGGAAGGAAGCATCTGAAACTCTTCCATGCCAGGCCTCCTCCTGCTTGACTCCTTACATTCCCTTCTCCCTCCTCACTCAGGAGGAGAGGTTAATCTGACAGGTTAGAAGCAGAGTCCATTTGTGGCCAGATTCTGTCATGCACAGGGTTCACCTGAATGGTGGGGCCCATCTCCACCCTCTTTTTTACCTGATTGAATTACGTTGGCAGGGCTCAGTCACCAGGGCAGGCTGATATTTCCTTCTCTAAATCACCATGGCTATCTTGGGTACCTGGATGCAGCTTGGTGAGCTCTGGCCATCCTTTCTCTGAGTAGCACCCTGAAAAGCACACTGACTAGGCCTATACCAAATTTAGGGGAAATAAGAGAGGCCGTGATTGTACACCACTTGCAAACTGCAGGACACATTCAGACTTTCAATTTTGCTTCACATTAAATTACTGTTACAGTTTAACAGCTTTCTGAGAACATCTGTAGTGTGCACACAATCGTCAACAATCCTGCAGGTGTATAAAGTGAGTGATAGGATAGAATTCGGTGGTATCCGTACCTGCCTACAATACTGTAACAGTAGCAAAACTTCACATGGCAGCTCTGAAATATGTATTTTTGGTGATCACAATGTTAATGCCAAAGTTATTGTCAAAAACACCCTCGGCACTACTTTAGCACCTGCCATGAATATATCAGTTTGAACTCATACCTAGATAAATTGGAGCTACTATAATGGTTTGGTGGCATGCAAGAAATTTCTGTAAGCAGGCCCTTTACAGACTTGAACAGACTCATTAGGTAGATGCACACTATTAAGGTCCTATATCTAACCTTTTGTAGAATCTGGACAAGGGCTGACACAATCACATTGGCTCACTCTTCTGACATGTTACTGACCATGGACCCTGCAGTAAACACCACAGTAGCATTTTCTCCAGAGCTCTGGACAAACGGTTCCATTTCCTGTGGAGAAAACATCACAGAAGAGCAACAGCATAGCAAACACTATTGGAAGGAATGCTAGAAACAGCTAGAGAGAGAAATCCAGTGTAATCAGGAATTATTAGAGTACTACCTGCTTTTTAATAAAATGTTGTAAAATAAAACAACATAAAATTTACCATCTTAATTATTCCTAAATATTGCACAACAAATCTCCAGAAATTTTTCATCTTGTAAAACTGGAAGTTAAAAAACTGTTCTCCAGCCTTTGGCAATCATCTTTCTATTTTCTGTTTCTATGAATTTGATTAGTCTAGATACCACATGTAAAGTTTGAATTTCCCCCAGTCTGTTTCAGATGAAGTGAGTTCCTTTGGGGATAGCTTTGGAGCTCTCTGGTCTATGTCCTGAGTCTCCTTATGTCTGGACATTTGCTCCCAGGCCTGGGGGTAGTGACAGTGCTACAGTTCCTTCTGAGTGACACCCCTGCTTTAGCAGTAAGGTAGTAGCGGCCATTTTTAGTTTGCTGCCTCCATCACTGCAGCCCATATGAACGAGCTGGGCACTTACCCTTTGGATTCGGTATTCTTAGTGTGCTGCACCTTAATAAAACTCTGCCCTGTGAGTGGGGCTGGGCAGAAGGAGAGAGAACCTTCTTGGCCACACTTGTCTGGAGTTTAGCCTCTGTAACACATAGCTGGGGCGGGGTATGTGCATGCATGTGTGTGTGTGTGTGTGTGTGTGTGTGTGTATGTGTGTGTGAGAAATTTGCGTGTCCTGACCCTTTTAAGAAGATACCGTAACACTCAAGTGGGAGCTGTGGGGAGTGGAAGCTCCGTGTTCTTTCAGAACATACTTGCAATGGAGTCCCTCTCTCTCTGAGTAAGGAGGGTGGGGACAAAGCAGGCCTTGGTTTCAATGCCACACTGATTTTATTACATTTGCTTGCTTAAGTGAGTCTTTATTTGCCATGTATCTTCAGGACATTTCCTAGATAATTTAAATGGTTGCCTTATAAATAATTTTCATTACTTATGCTTGCTTTACATGGGAGCTGATCCATGGAGAGTGTAATGCTATCATTTAGGAAGTGGGGGGTTCAGGTGTTCTTTGAAATTCTCTCTACATTATGCTGGCTGTTTTTATACATTCTGTTAAAGGGCAATCCTGGAGTTGTCCATACTTTACACATCAGAGAATTTCTATTTAATAACTAAGAAGACATGTGAAAAGTATGGAAAGAACCCCTGGTTTGAGGTATAGTCTTGTATGTCTTATTTATTATTATTATTGACTAATTGTCTATAGAATGATGCAAGCACAATGTCAATTTGCTAGAGCCAAGGGGATGGATGAAGAGGAAATAACGTTTATTGGGTATATAGTTTGTTTTCTGGGTGATGAAAATGCTCTGGGCCTAGATAGGTGTCACCGTTGTACATCATTGTGAATGTATGAAATACTACTGAATTGTACACTTTAGAATCCTTCAAAAGGTGAATTTTATGTTATATGACTTTTACCCCAATGATAAAAACACAAATGTCTCTCCAGAAGTGGCCTAAGTTTGTTAGCCCTTTGTTTGTACCACACATTTATTTTGTACATATTTAATTTCTGAATATTTAAGAGGAAATTATGTTATTATTATCATTTACATTTGAAACATATTGCATTTAAAATATATTAACTTATGTGAAGACTAACGTCATTGTGGAAATTTTTCTATTCATTTAAATGATAATAGTTAATGCAAATTACATATTAGTTTTATAGCAACTCTTTTTAGTGCTTTACAATGTTAACACACTTATCTTCATAGCAGCCCCATGAGGGGCAAAGTACCGTAAGTTTATTTTTGTTTCACTGGTGGGGAAGCTGGGGCACAGGGCAGTGAGCTGACTAGCCTAAGGCCCATCACTCTATAGTGGGGTTCAGGGACTTGCACCCATGCTTTCTAGGTCCAGACTTCAAGCTCTTAACCATGATGCTATGGTGACTCCCTTTCCTGGGTTACAGTTATTTACAAAATGTAGCATTTACATTCCCATTTATGTACCTATATCTATATTGAAATATTATTACAAAGATGTAATTAAAAGTATGTAGAAATATTTTATCCCTATTTGTTACTGCATAAAACTGCCCTTGAATGTAGGGACTTAGAATGACGATACTCACTTGATTTTCCTCTCTCAGAGATTTGGGTGTTGGCTGGGTGCAGCTAGGTGCTTCTTATACATGGTTTCTCAGGTGGTTACAGCCATATGGTGACTTGGCTGTAATCACTGGATATCTGGTAATTGGCTGGAGAAAACTCAAACTTCTGGAGGGCTGGAACAACTACTACTTAGAACTTGATATCTTGAATTCATATGTTTATTTCACTAGTTATTTTTTAAAACCACATTATTAATAAATGACAACTTATTGCAAAAGTTCAAATAATCAATTACATGGAATAAGACATTAAAATCTCATCAATGGAAAATCTATGGGTTTTTCCAGATATTTTCTTCTATGGTCATACAAATTTACAGATACATATTTACTTTATTTCCAAAAAAAAAGTACCATGATTATTTTTTAATTTCTGGAATTTGTTCTTAAGAATATGACATGGATACTATGCAACAATTGCCTGTAATCTTTTTTTTCCAAAGACTATAAAATTTATACATGTGTTGTAGATAAGTGTGTTCCCTTGTAGCCATGTAAGTGCTAGCAAGAACATTCTGAATATAATTATGAACATGTGAAAGTATTTCTAAGTGATAGATTTCTGTATGTAGTATTGCGATGTCAAACAGTATGTTTAAATTTTATTTAAAAGGGCTTTTCCATATTATTGTTCCTCAAAAAGAATTGTACCAGATATTTGCTTGGCAAGTCATCTGTAGAAAAATTATTTTTTGACTTATATTTGATTTTCCAAAGCACCAGTGACCTTTGTCATCTTTTATATATGTTATTAGCTATTTTGCTTATGTGAATTTCCTGTTCATATCCTTCATGTATTTTCATACTTAGTTGTTTGACTTTTCATCACAGATTTGAAGTAGTTCTCACTATACAATGAATAACAATTGCTCTCCTGTTACATGTGCTGCATGACCGATTTGAGGAAAATTATTTGAGTGTATATGCATGATTAAACCATATTATCTATTATGGCACTCTATTAGTTCTATGGTCAATTATCAAGAATTTGTATAGAAAATTATGTGGTAAATTTCTCCTATGATTCCCTAAGTATCCAAGTTTTAAGGTAAAAAATAATAAATTCATGCCTTAGGCTAGAGAATGTTTGTTGTAAGACTTGGACTCTATCTTCTTGACCAGCAGAGAGGTATGCTTCTCCTGACCTGGAACACTTTGATCATAAAGTGAGTCCCTCATGTGTGGTTTTAAGGAGGGTCTTTAGATTCCGTTGATTTGACAATACTCCATAAAATTAAACATGATTTTTGTATTCTTCTTATTTTTACTGATTATGTCAGTTATAAGGTGCCTGGGTTTAAATAAAACAATGATTATATTCTGTCGTGACAAAGGACTTAATGTTCACATATAAGAGCTGTGGGAGCAATGGGGCCTTGGGCTCCTGAGAGGAGAAAAAAGCATGAGACAGGCTCCCCTGAGTTCAGTTAAATAGAATTACAGTCATTATTTCAAACTTCAACAAACAACCTGAACTTTACACCATATCTATAAGTAGCTAAGTGATGATGTATCTTGTTTCAAAAGAAGCAGGTGTATATATGATCATGTACATTTGGGAAGAATGAAAATTCATAAAGTCCCTTTAATGTGCAGGTTTATTAATCTACTTTTGAGACCTTTCATCCATTATCTAAGGCTGAATGTGAGAGTGAAAGCAACCAAGTGAATATTTTTAAAGATCATGGGGAAAGGAGACTTAGATTATGAAATCAAAGACTTTCACATAGCTCATCTTATAATAGGAAGCAGGGAATGGTTGTTCTACTTCTAACTTCAGAAACCTTCCACTGGGAAGTGCTTTAAACTAGATGAAGGCATACAGCTTGCCACGTTTCTAGTTAACAAGTGATGCTGAGGCTAGATGCACAGTAAAACTGATCAATTATTGAATTCCAATTATTGAAGTTTCCTTAGCAAAAGATAAAACTATAAAATTCTGTAACAAAAGGAAATTAAAATATTCTGAGTCTTTGAACAATAATAGACACTGTGAGTAGCCTATTTAAGGCTTTTCTGTCCATGTGCATAGTTGGAAACACACCTAAGCTCAATTTTGTTGGTATAGCATTTAAATTAGAAAAAGAGTTTTATTCGATTTTATGGCAATTTTTTTCTCTTGGCATGATATATTTCTAACTCTTAAACAGGTATAGTAAATCCCCTGAAAACAGATTTGATGTGAAAAGCAAAGTTGAGAAAATTCGTTTTTTCACAGGAGGAAGCTTCTCCCTGGAATAAACTGGAGGGGGCCCATCTGTGAGTCCTCCCAGCTTCAGACCTCTGAAACAACTACTCCTTTTTATCTTTCATTCCAGTTTTAGCAAACTTCCGGCAACAAAACAGACAACATTTTGTGATGACAAATAGAGCAGTGGCCACACAGGCCAGCAGGAACCCAATCACATCCAGGGAGTGGTACTGGAACCAGGTGAGGTCATGGGAGGCTGGCCGCAGGTGCGTGGCTCCTTTGTGGCGCATGACAAACTCGATCCAGAAGACCGCTCGGTCGAGAGGTTTCATTGGCTGGTCATGATGAATTCTTGATAATCTCATAGCATTCTCTTTATATCTGCAGGGGAAATACAAAGATAGCAACGTGGAAAGGAAGTTAATTTGCCCAAGCATATCATTCCTATAAAAGGTGTACGAAAAATATCCTATAAATGATTTTTAAAAAGTGTTATAAAGTTTCAGAAGAAGCAGTACACTTCCAAATTAGGTCTTCATAAATTGGGATACTCACAGAGGGTCATTAATGACTCTCTTCAATGCATTGAGCAAATCTGTACTGGACAGTGTCCCCAAATCCAGTCTGACAGCTGCTCCCTTGACCTCCAAGTGAGCGATGTTATCAGGTTGATCTGCAAACAAAGGAATGCCCACCATCGGGATCCCGTGGTAGATTGCCTCGTAGATGCCGTTGGTTCCACCATGAGTTATGAAGGCTTTGGTCTTTGGATGACCTAGGATTAGGTGAATTTCAGCACATCAGTATTTATGAATCTTAGAAATAAAATGAGACTTGGAAAATAGAAGGCACTGAAAGAGGCAGTGTGTTCTACATCACAGATGGCCCTAAATTCCCACATAGAAGGGGAAAAGATAGACACATAGTGGGAGAACTAGGAGTCAGAGCAAAGATCCAAGTAACTATTGAAAAATTCTCCGCGAGAAATAATTACGCCTGAACTAAAGGCAGTGTGGTTATGGCCATAAGGAGACAGTATAATTAATGAGACTAGATAATAAAATGACAGCTGTTATAGCTTATCCTTTCCCCCCAGGACCGCAAAATTAATATAAGGAAGTTAAGTTTTGTTTTTGAGTTTTTCAATAATTAATGCTCAGTAAATTTGTTCCCTGGTGAACTGTTATCACCAGCTGGAGTTACTTTCATTTCAGTGTTTTTTTCAATTCTTACCGAGTAGGTCATTCTGGGGCATCCACTTATACAGCCGAGTATTCTGCCCTAAGGTATCTGGTGTTTTGCCATCAAATCTCCATAGAACCTGTTAGGGTGAAGAAAATAACTATATTCTGAGGCAAACTCTGCAGTTATAGCATGAGAGAATTCTAAAGAAAGTAAGAGATAATTTAGTTAAACCCGTTCCAGAGACCCATAAGTGATAAGGAGAAGAGATGTTAAAAATGAGAATATAAAACCCTGATATAATAGGAATACCCACATATTGTATATTTATTTGATATTCAGTCAGGTTATGAATGCAATCATGATGTTTCCCTCATAGAGGTTAGGAAACTGAGATTATCAATGATGAAGTATTAAAGATGTTTTTAGGTAGTCATTATAATTCTAGTGCAGAAAAGTAAGATATTACTAAGATGTATACATTTATTTTGTTTTATCTTTTTATTGTAATTGCTGTTATCTTCCAATGTAACACTAACACTTTTTAAGTGTTACATATTAAAGAAAATTACTTATATCTGCTTGATCCATAAGTTGTTTTATTAGTTTTACATTTTCTGATTTACAGGAAGTCTAATCTATGCCATCTAATGCTTATGAGAAATAAATAACTCTGCTTATCAATAATTTACTAATATAAATAATTTCTCTTTAGTAAGTGCATCTAGCTGCTAGATTATGATTGTTAGGTACTACTTGCAAGAAAAATTTTAAGAGGTGATTATTCACATGAATCCAGTGTATCATTACTATTTCTAGGTGTGGAAATTTTTCAAATGTAGAGAGAAGAGCCTGTCAGTACTTCATAAATAACAGTACAGCTGTTGCAAAAAAATTGAAAGTTGTGATAATGCTAAAGTTCTTTCAACTGACTGTACACACCTCAGTGATGTAGTACAGAGCATGGACAACACTGATGAATATGGGACCCACAGCCAGGCAATTTCCATGCCCCGTGCCAAAATAGATTCTGATTTTGGAGTTCTCGAGTGATGCTTATAAACCAAATTATAATTTACAGTGGTAATACGTATCTGCCATATTCTCAGCCAAAAATTGTGTAAGGGATAAGGAAAAGCTATTTCAGTTAGGAAAATACAAAGTAGTTCACAAATACCCCAATAGAGCAGGTATAGTCTACACATCAGAAACCATATACTACTGTATTTTACGAGAGGGGACATCTGAAACTTTCCCATGTTAGGCTTGCTTCTGGTTGGCTCCTTCATATATTCTCTTCTTCTTCAAACAAGAGGAGTTGTTATTCTGATAGGTTAAAGCAGAGTCCTTTCCAGGGCCACATGTTATTAAGCATGGGGTCACCTTGAGGGTGGACCTACTTCCCTCCTCGTTTACCTTCTCCCTTCCCTCTGTATAGGGCCCAGTCCATCAGGACATGTCAGTTTTCCTCTCCTAAATCATCGTGGCTGGATGGTTACCTAATGCAGCTTGGGGAGCCCTGGCCATCCTTTCCTGAATAGGACCCTGAAAAGCACACTGAAAGGGCCTATTCCAAAATTTAGGGGAAATATGAGAGGCCAGGATGACCTGACAAACCTAAACTGCATGACGCCTTTCAGACTTTATTATTTTGTGCTTAATGTCACTGCTAAGATTTAACACCTTTCTGGGTACATCTGT
This sequence comes from Manis javanica, assembly GCF_040802235.1. NCBI lineage: Eukaryota > Metazoa > Chordata > Mammalia > Pholidota > Manidae > Manis > Manis javanica. The sequence goes on along the minus strand of NC_133160.1, from coordinate 118,272,703 downwards.
AGTGTGTATGCAACCCTCAGGAATCCTACAGGGAAAAGAGAAAATCGATAGAATAGAATTCAGTGGTATCTGTACCTGCCTCCAATACTATTATAGTAGCAAAACTTCTCACCACAACTCTGAAATATATATATTTTAGTGAACACAATGTTAATGTCAAAGTTATTGTCAAAAACACCCTCAGCACTACTTTAACACCTGCCATGAATATATCAGTTCGAACTCATACCTAAGATATATTGGAGCTATCATAATGGTTAGGTGTCATGCAGGAAATTTCTGTAAGCAGGCCCTTTAAGGAGTTGAACAGACTCATTAGGTAGTTGCACACTATTAAGATCCTTTATCTAACCTTTTGTGGAATCTGGGCAAGGGCTGATGCAATCACATTGGCTCGCTCTTCTGACATGTTGCTGACCATTGACCCCAGAGTAAACACCACAATACCATTTTCTCCAGAGCTCTGGACAAACTGTTCCATTTCCTGTGTAGAAAACATGTGTTCCATCACAAAAAAGCAACATCATAGCAAACACTACTGAAAGGATTGCTACAAAAAACTAAAGGCAGAAATCAAGTATAATCAGGAATTTTTAGAATGTTACCCTTTATTTTTAATTCTGGTAAACTACACATGACATAATACTTACCATGCTAACTATTCCTAAGTATACAGTTCAGTAGTATGTGCAATGACATTGGTGGGCAACCAATGTCCAGAACTTTTTCATCTTGCAAAACTAGGACTCTATATCATTATGTAAAATTCTCCATTTTATCCTATACCATCCCTGGAAACCATCATTCTAGTCTCTGTTTCTATGAATTTGAGCACTGTGGATACCTCATGTAAGTAGAATCATGCAGATTTGTCTTTCTTTGAGTGGCCCATTTCACTCAGCATGATGTTTTCAAGCTCTTCCATGTCAAATCATGGAATTTCCTTCTATTTTATGGTTGAGTGAAATCCCACTGTGTGTAAATACCATATTTTTCTTACTGCTTCATCTGTCAGTGGACATTTGGGTTGCTTCTACTTTTTGGCTTCTGTGAATAGTGCTACTATAAAATGGGTGTGCAAGTACCTGATTGAGATCCTGATTTTAATTATTTCAGATGTATACCAGATTATGGATGTGTTGGACTAAATAGTAATTATAGTTTAAATTTTTTGATGAACTTTACTCCTGTTTTCAGTACCTTTTTTTAAAACAGACTAACCCTTCAATTTATTTGAAAAGACATATGTAATATGAAGTTGATTTTCTTTATTATATATATTTTTGCAAGGCATGTGTGCTTATCTAAGTAAGAAATGAAATAGAAGTAGTACACTGTATTGAGAAGGTAATGCTATTAGTATTATACCAAGACTCTTCATTTACAATATTATTAATTACTAATATAAATGTAGACTCTGGAAAGAAGCCACACAGCAGGATCTTGTTTATTCCAAACTGGTTAATTATTTTACTTTATCCATTAGTATTTTATTTCTCGGACTAAGCACTAAGCATTATGATTGGGAAAACTTAATATAGTTTTCTTTCAGTTCTATAATTCTAACATTATACTTCATTAGAATTTCTCAAGCATTTCCCCTAAATCATTTAATTGCTGGAGGTTAATAATTACTAGTAATAAGGAGTCTTTTATAGTTTTCCATTTCCACAAGATAGCCTAAAAAAATAATACCTTTACATGTTTGTGTGTGTGTGTATAGGTAAATATTTGAGTGATGATATTTCTACCTTTGTTATGTATGACCTTTTTTATAGTGAAATCATACTGTAAAATTGATGTCCCACTAGAATGTGCTATTCCCTGCACAGTGCTTCACACTGCACCGCTTAAATATATATTTTTTGTGATCACATGTTAATGCCAGAGTTATTGTCAGTTATAAACACCCTAACATGTTAGCACCTCCCATGCATATTTTAGTTGGAACTCACACGTGAGATAAATTGGAGCTATCATAATGGTTGAGGTGTCAGGCAAGACATTTCTGTCAAAAGGTAAGGATAAGGAGAAAATCTTGAAAGCAGGAGAGAAAACAACTTGCTATATATATAAGGGAACCACCATAAAACTATCAGAAAATTTTTCAGCTGAAACTTTTCAGCCTAAATGAGACTGGCATGATAGATTTGAAGTACTAGAAGAAAAAAATTGCTAGTGAAGAATGCTCTGCCCAGTAAAGTTGTCTTTCCTAATTGAATGAGAAAGAGGACTCCAGACAAGCAAAAGCTGAAGGAGTTCATCAGCACAGTCTCACAAGAAATGTTAAAAGTAGTTCTTCAAGCTGAAATGAAAGGATGTTAGTTAGTAAGAGGAAAAATTATGAAAGTGTGAACCTCACTGGTAAAGGTAAATAGTTAAATTCAGAATACTCTAATGTAATGGTGGTGCATTCACTTATAACTCTACAATGAAAATTAAAAGACAAAAATATTAAAAATATATATAATTACAATAAATTTTTAATGGATACAAGAACAAAATAATATAAATTGTAACACCAAAAACATAATATGTGTGTGGAGGAGAGTAAAGTGCAGAGTTTTAGTATGCCTTTCAAAATTAGTCATTATCAGCTTAAAATAAACTACTATAAATACAAGATGTTTTATGTAAGCCTCGTGGCACTTACAGAGCAAGAAATTATAGTAGATACATATACACAAAAGACAAAGAGAAAGGAACTTATGTATACCCCTAGGAAAATCATCAAATCACAAAGGAAGAGAGCAATAGAAGGAGGAAAGAAATAACAAAATAGCAGAAGACTGGAAAAAAATGACATACCTATCAATAATTATTTTAAATGTAAATGGACTTAAAATACGCAGAATGACTGAATGACTAAAAAATAAAAAAATGCACTCAACTATGTGCTGCTTTGAAGAGACTCATTTTAGTGCTAAGGACACAGACAGACTCAAAGTGAAGGAATGGGAAAATGTATTTCATTAAAATGGAAACAAAAAGAAACCAGAAGTAACTATACTTGTATCAGCAAAATATTCTTTAGTATGAGAATGGCCACAAAAGACAATGATATTCACATATATAATGATAAAAGGATAAATCTTACAAGAGGTATTACATTTGCAAATGTTTACACACCTCACACAGGGGCACCTAAATAGAAAGCAAATAGTAACAGACCTGAATAGAGATAGATAGTAATACAATCATATTAGGGACTCAATACCCACTTTAAACAAAGGATAGATCATTTAGACAGAAAACCAACATGGAAGCATTAGTCTTTAGCTATATTAGAGGAGAAGTACTTGATAGATATTTACAGAACATTCTATCTAACCTAATCAGAATACCTATTCTCCACAAGCACACATGGAACATTCTCAAGGATAGATTATAAGTTAGTTCATAAGATAAGTCTTAATAAATTTAAGAATATTGGAATCATACCAAGTATCTTTTCTGATTGCAATAAAGTAAAACTAGAAATAAATTATAATAACAAAACTGGAAAATTGCAAATATGTGGAGACCAAACAACATACTACTGAACAACCGATTGGTAAAAAAATAAAGGGAAATAAAGAAATATCATGGGTCAAGTGAAAATGAAAATACAACATAGCAAAATTTATGGGAGGATGCAAAGGGAATTCTAAGAGGAATGTTCACAGTGATAAACACTTACAATAAGAAAAAGGGAAGATCTCAAATAAATAACCTAACTTTACATTCAAGGAACTATAAAAAGAGACCAAGCACAAAGTTAGAAGGAAGGAAATAATATCACAAATGACAGAGAGACTGAAAATTCAATAGAAAATATTGTTGGAACTAAATGCTTTTATTTTGAAAACATAAACAAAATAGACAAACCTTTACCTAGATATACTAGGAAATAAAGGGACAGGAAGGAAATAAATCAAATTTGAAATTAGAGATAAGATATCACAACTGATACCATACAAATACAATGAATTAGAGCTATATGAGAGCAGCTGTATACCAACAAATATGACAAGTTAGTGAAATGGATAAATTCTTAGAAATTTACAACCTACAAACACTGTATCATAGAGAAATAGAAATGGAAATAGACTAGTCATGTGACTGAATCTCGCGACTGAGTCAGTAATAAAAGAAATCTTCCAGCAAAGAAAAGGCCAGAGCCAGATAGCTTCATGGGTGAATTATAAGAATTAGTACCAATCCTATCAAAAGCTTTTCTAAAAAATAGAGGTGGTAAAAGGATTATGCATCCTGACTAAGTGGGATTTCTTCCAGGGATGCAAGGAATGGTTCAGGGTAAATATATCAACAAATGTGATATACTACATTAATAGAATCAAGGATAAAAATCACATGATTATCTCAATAGATACCAAAAAAGCATTTGAAAAATATTCAACATCCATTCAGTATGAAAACTCTGAACAACCCGGGTTTACAGGAAACCTAACTCACCATAATAAAGTCCATATATGACAAGCCCACACCCAACACCACAATCAATGTTAAGAAGCTGAAAGCTGTTCTTATAAGATCAGAAACAAGGCGAGGATGCTACTATTACCACTTTTATTCAACATTACAACTGGGAGCCCAAGCCAGAGCAATTAGGCAAGGCAAGAAAAAGAAATAAAAGTCACCCAAATTGGAAAGGAACAAGCAAAATGGTGTCTATTTACAAACAACATGATATTATATATATATATATATATATATATATATATATATATATATATATATATATATATATATATATATATATATATAAAACCCTAAAGACTCCACCAAAATCTATTAGAATTAACTAAAACAAATTCAGTAAAGTTCCAGGATGCAAAATCAACATAAAATTCCATTGAATATTTATACACTAACAATGAGCTATCAGAAAGCAAAATATCCTTAATATTGGCCTTGGTGATTAATTTTTGGATAACCACAGGCAGTGAAAGCTAAACCAACAGGTGGGACTATCTTAAGCTAAAACCTTCTGCATAGGAAATGAAATTTTGAACAAAATTAAAAGACACCCTACAGAAGGGAGGAAATATTTGGAAATCATATATGATAGAGAGTTAATACTCAAAATATATATAAAACTCACAGAACTCATAGGAATAACACCAAATGATCCAGTTGTAAAAATAGGCAGAGGAACTGAATAAACATTTTCCAAAGAGGACATACAATGGATAGCAAGTACATGAAATGGGATGCAACGTTATCTAATCATCAGGGAAATGAAATTCAAAACCAGACATATCACTTCACACTTGTCAGAATGCCTATCATCAAAAAGAGAGGAGATAACAAATTTGGTGAGGATGTAGAGAAAAGGAAATCCCAGTGCACTATTGGTGGAAATGCAAATTGGTGCAGCAACTATGGAAAACAACATAGAGATTCCTCAAAAATTAAAATAGAAACTATCATATTATCCAGTAATCCTAGTTCTGGGTATCCAAAGAGAATGAAAACAGGATATAAAAGTGATATATGAACTCTCATGTTTATTGAAACATCAAAACAGCCAATGGATAGGTAATAACATCCTAAATATCTGTAAATGGATTAATGGATTAAGAATATGTGATGTGATTCACATGTGCACACACACACACACACACACACATATATACACACACAGAGGAATATTATTCAGCCATGAGAGAGAAATCATGGCATTGATAACAACATGGATGGACCTTGAAGGCATTATGCTAAGTTGAGTATGCCAGACAAAGGCAAATATTGCTTACGATTACTTATATATGTCGTCTTCACAAAAAAAAGACTCATGGCAAAAGAGAGAAGAAAAGTTTGTTTGGAACTGGGTGTAGAGGAAATAGGAAGAGATTGATGGATCATAAACTTTCCTCTACAATATAAATAAGGTCTAAGGATATAATGTATAACCTGGTGATGATAGTTTGATATCACTTTATGGTATAATTAAAAATTAAAAATTGTTTGCAGTAGAACTTATATGTTCCCACACACACATAAAAAAAGATAAACAGATGAGGTGACAGATGTGTTAATTAGCTACATGAGGGGTATTGCTTTACAATGCGTATGTATATTAAATCACCAGAATGTACACATTATATATCTTACAATTTTATATGTCAATTATACTTCAATAAATCTGAAAAAGAATCCAATAGGGTTAGATTGAATAGAACTTTTGCTAATTTTACCTCAGGCCTTAGGTATTGTGTAAACTACCACATATAACTAAACACTTTGTGTCAAAATCAATATTGGATTAGCCATTGAATAAGATCTTCACTTTCTCTTGCTGTCAAACAAACAGAATATTGAAGAGACCATAAAATAATTTAATAAACGATGCTTTTTAAAAAATTATGATTTAAACCTATATCAATTCAAAATAGTAGATTATTGCTTTTCTCCCTAAGGAGTATCATCCTATATGCCAACAGAATCTTCTGCAATTTTATACTATGATGGTTTACAGATATGAGGAGTAGAAATTACTTGGTGTTTATATAATATTCAGAATTAATGGTTCTTATTATACATGAAGTTACATTTCCTCTGTATTCATTTTACCAGTCAGCTATGATGATGAAATCCATGTACCCCAAGGGATAAATCTTTATAGAGATTTTTGTCCAGACATGGTTTATAGTAGAAAATACCTGCTTCAATAGGCTAAGCAATGCCTTTAATGCTGTAGGATGTCAGACTCTGGGGTCACAAATGATAAATTGTTTAAATACTAGAATGAGAGAAAATAAATGTTAGATTTGTCTCCAAATAGTGTTAGGAAACACCTTCATATTGTTGAGGAGTGGTTTTTCTTTTAAGCCAGAATACTGTTGAAATTCCTCAAAGCAAATACAACAAAAAAAAAAAAAAAAAAGGAAAAAGGAATCAGATACCTTAGGCAGAGGTTTAGCAGGTTTGCAGTGGAGGCCTCCAACATACTGAAAATTGGGTAAGACTGGGTGAGGATATTCAAAGTCCCAATAGGTTTGAATGAGCCATATATCAGCTTTCCCCATTAACTCAGAAAGTGTAGTGGGTCTTCCTGAAAGGATAAAGCAAACAAAATGTAAAGAAAATGAGAGCATGTAATATGGATAAACTAGGAAATTTACTGAAAAACATTTGGAATAATTGTAGCCAAAAATGTTAAAAAATATCTGTGGTTTCAGCTAACATGATACTTAATGGCAAATAGCTGAAATCTTTTCTTCCAAGATCAGGACCAAGACAAGGATGTCCATGCTCACCACTTTTATTCAACACTGCCCTGGAGGTTTTATCCATAGCAATCAGATAAGAAAAATAAATAAAATGCATACATACTGGTATGGAAAAAGTACAATTGTCATTATTTGCAGAGGACATGATCCTATATTTTGAAAACCCTAAAGACTCCACCAAAAAACTACTAGAATTAATAAATGTATTCAGAAAAATCAATATACAGAAATATTTGGTGTTTCTATACACAAATAACGAACTAATTGAAAGAGAAGTTAAGAAATCAGTCCCATTTCCAATTATATCAAAAATAATAAAATCCCTTGATTAAAATTAATTTAATCCAGGAGGTGAAAATCTATACCCTGAAAACTATGATGCTGATGAAATTAATTGAAGACACAAATGTATGGAAACTTATTCCATGCTCATGGATAGGAAGAATTATTGTGGTTAAAATAGCCATAGTTCCAAAAGATGGTGGCATGAGAGGTGAGACAGAGGCCTCCTCCAAAAACCACATACAATACACATACAATACACAAATATAATTAATACAACTAATATTGAAAGGGCAACAGGAAAGAAGGATGAACTAGCCTGCATATACCTGGAGAAAAGAACAGACATCACAGAACAGGGTAACATACCAAAGCCATGTTCCAGTGGGACCCAAGCCCTTCTCCCACCCCAGCTCACTGGTGGGAGGAAGAGAAACAGAGTGGGTAGGGAAGGTCTAAGACTGCTGAACACCCAGCCCCAGAGATCTGCTCTGGCAGCATGGATCTGCATTCCATGTTGCTCTGGAGATTAGTGAGCTTGGAAAGCTAAGACAGGCAGAATACCTGGAGAGACTGAGACTCTAGCTACTTGAGGAAAGCACATCCACATCCAGCTGCTCTGGGACAAAAGAAAGGTGGAAGTCTGAGAGACTTCCTAAAAGTGAGAAGCAGGGATTACACAGAGTTTACTGCTCAGGAGAAAGGATAGGGGGACAAAATTGTCCTGGTGCACTCTGCCCAGCAGGTTGGGAACTATTATGATCTTCAAGCGCTCCATCCTCCTGGCTGGATACACAGCTCCAAGGTGCCAAACAAAATATGCAGTCTGCTGTGCCTTCCTCCAAGCAAGACCACACCGGCTTGCATACCGGCAGCCCCTACCATGGCATCAGGACAGCCTGACAGAAGTCCCACCTATGGTGGCTACAAATGCAAAGCATAGAGGCTTACACCTGTGTGCTCAGCTCCTTGGTTCTAAGTGAGTTAAATTAGACTGTCAAATAGTAAGGAAGTTACTCTTGAGCCTTTTGTAACCATGAATCTAAAGCCTGCAATGACAATAAGTACATACCTATTGATAATCACCCTGAATGTAAATCATCTGAATGCACCAGTCAAAACACATAGAGTCGATGAATTGATAAAAAAAAAAAAAACAAGACCTGTCTTTATGCTGCCTACAAGAGATTCACTTCAAACCCAAAGACATACACAGACTGAAAGTGAAGGGATGGAAAAAGGTATTTCATGGAACTAATAGGGAGAGAAAAGCTGGAGTTGCAGTACTTGTGTCAGACAAAATAGACTTCAAAACAAAGAAAGTCACAAGAGACACAGAAGGACATTACATAATGATAAAGGGGTCAGTCCAGCAAGAGGATATAACTGTTATAAATATCTATGCTCCCAACACAGGAGCACCTACATATGTAAAACAAATACTAACAAAATTGAAGGGGGAAATAGAATGCAATGCATTCATTTTAGGAGACTTCAACACAGTACTCACTCCAAAGAACAGATCAACCAGACATAAAATAAGTAAGGAGACAGAGGCACTGAACAACACATTAGAACAAATGGACCTAACAGACATCTACAGAACCCTCCACCCAAAAGCAACAGGATACACATTCTTCTCAATTGCACATGGAACATTTTCAAAAATAGATCACATACTAGCCACAAAAAGAGCCAAAAACTTCAAAAAGATTGAAATTGTACCAACCAGCTTCTCAGACACAAAAGTATAAAACTAGAAATAATTACACAAAGAAAACTAAAAATCGCCCAAAAACATGGAGGCTTAATGACACACTCCTAAATAATGAAAGGATCAGTGATCAAATAAAAACAGAGACCAAGCAATATATGGAGAGATATGACAACAATAATACAACATCACAAAATCTGTGGGAAGCAGCAAAGGCCGTGCTAAGAGGGAAGTATATTGCAATACAGGCCTACCTCAGGAAAGAAGAACAATCACAAATGAATAGTCTAAACTCACAATTAATGAAACAAGAAAAGAAGAACAAATGAGGCCCAAACTCAGTAAGAGGAGGGACATAATAAATATGAGAGCAGAAATAAATAAAATCAACACAATTAAAACAATAGAAAGAATTAATGAATGTGGGAGCTGGTTCTCTGAAAAAATAAATAAAATAGATAAATCCCTAGCCAGAGATATTAAGAAAAAAACGAGAGTCTACATACATAACCAGAGTTAGAAATGAGAAATGAAAAATCACTACAGACACCACAGAAATATAAAGAGTTATTAGGGAATATTATGAAAAATTATATGCAAACAAACTGGATAACCTAGAAGAAATGGACAACTTTCTCAAAAAATACAACATTCCAAGGCTGACTAAGAAAGAAACAGAAAATCTGAACAGACCAATTGCCAGTAACAAAATTGAATTGATATTCAAAAAATTATCTAAGAGGAAAACCCCTGGACCAGATGACTTCACTGCTGAATTTTATCAAGCATTTAGTAAAGACATAATACCTAACCTCCTTAAAGTTTTCCAAAAAGTAGAAGAGGAGGGAATACTTCCAATCTCATTCTCTAATATGAAAACCAGGCAAAAACAACACAATAAAAGAAAATTAAAGACCAATATCCCTGATGAACATAGATGCAAAAATACTCAACAAAATATTAGCAAACCGAATTACAAATATATCAAAAAGAAAAGATCTTCCATCATGATCAAGTAGGATTTATTCCAAGGATACAAGGATGGTAATACATTAAAAAATCCATCAACATCTTCCACCACATCAGCAAAAAGGACAAAAACTGCATGAACATCTCCATAGGAGCCAAAAAAGCATTCAACAAAATTCAACATCCATTCATGATAGAAACTCTCAACAAAATGGGTATAGAGGGCAAGTACCTCAACATAATAAAGGCCATATATCACAAACACACAGCCAACATCATACATAACAGCGAGAAGCTGAAAGCTTTTCCTTTAAGATCAAGAACAAGACAGGTATGCCCACTCTCTGCACTTTTATTCAACAGAGTCCTGGAGATCCTTGTCACAGCAATCAGACAACAGAAAGAAATAAAAGGCATCCAGATTAGTAAAGAAGTTAAACTGTCACTGTTTGCAGATGACATGATATTGTACATAAAAATCCCTAAAGAATCCACTCCAAAACTACTAGATCTTATATTTGAATTCAGCAAAGTTGCAAGATACAAAATTAATACACAGAAATCTGTTGCATTCCTGTACACTAATGATGAACTAGCAGAAAGGAAATCAGGAAAACAATTTTATTTCCAATTACATCAAAAAGAATAAAATACCTAGGAATAAACCTAACCAAGTGAAAAACCTATACTCTGAAAACTACAAAACACTTATGAGAGAAATTAAAGAAGACACCATTAAATGGAAATACATCTTGTGCTCATGGATATGAAGAATATTGTCAAAATGGCCATCCTGCCTAAAGCAATCTACAGACTCAATGCACTCTCTTTCAAAATACCAACAGAGTTCTTCAATGAACTAGAGCAAATAGTTCTAAAATTTATAAGGACTCACAAAAGACCCCGAATAGCCAATGCAACCCAGAGAAGGAAGAATAAAGCTGGGGGATTATGTTCCTCATCTTTAAGCTCTACTACAAAGCCACAGTAATCAAGACAATTTGTTACTGGTACAAGAACAGACCCATAGACCAATGGAACAGAATAGCGAGCCCAGATATAAACCCAAGCATGTATGGTCAATTAATATACAATAAAGGAGCCATGGACATACAATGGGGAAATGACAGCATCTTCAACACCTGGTATTGGCAAAACTGGACAGCTACATGTAAGTGAATGAAAGTGGATTGTTGTCTAACCCCATATACAAAAGTAAACTTGAAATGGATCAAAGATCTGAATGTAATTTATGAAACCATAAACTCTTAAAAGACAACATAAGCAAAAATCTCCTGAATGGAAACATGAGCAACTTTTTCCTGAATACATCTCTTCAAGCAAGGGAAACAAAAGCAAAAATGAACAAAAGGGACTACATAAAACTAAAAATCTTCTGAACAGTGAAGGACACCATCAGCAGAACTAAAAGGCAGCCTTATGTATTGGAAAATATATTTGTAAACACCATATCTGACAAGGTGTTGACATCCAAAATATATAAAGGAATTTGCATTCCTCAACAACCAAAAAGCAAATAACCCAATTAAAAAAATGGATGGAGGATATGAATAGACAATTCTCCAAAGAATAAATTCAGATGGCCAACAGGCACATGAAAAAAATGCTCCACATCACTAATTGTCAGGGCAATGCAAGTTAAAACCACAATGAGATATCACCTCACACCAGTAAGGATGGCCAGCATCGAAAAGTCTAAGAACAACAAATGCTGGCAGAGGACGTGGAGAAAGGGGAACCCTCCTACACTGCTGGTGGGAATGCAAACTAGTTCAACCATTGTGGAAAGCAGTATGGAGGTTCCTCAAAAGACTAAAATTGAAATGCCATTTGAGCCAGGAATTCCACTCCAAGGATTTTATCCAAAGAAAACAAGTTCTCAGATTCAAAAAGACATATGCACCCCTGTGTTTACTGCAGCACTATTTACAGTAGCAAAGATATGGAAGTAACCTAAGTGTCCATTGGAATATAAATGGGCAGAGAAGATGTGGTACATGTACACAATGGAATACTATTCAGCCATAAGAAAGAAACAAATCCTACTATTTATAACATGGATGGAGCTAGTGGGTATTATCCTCAGTGAAATAAGCCAGGCAGAGTAAAACAAGTACCAAATGATTTCCCTCATTTGTAGAGTATAACAATGAAGCAAAACTGAAAGAACAAAATAGCAGCAGACTCTCAGACGCCAAGAAGGGACTAGTGGCTGTGAAAGGGGAGGATTGGGGGTAGGAAGGTAGGGAGAAGTGAATAGAGGTATAGTATGATTGGCACACATAGTGTTGGGGGGGTCACAGGGAAGACAGTGTAGCACAGAGAAAACAAGTAGTGACTCTGTGGCATCTCACTACACTGATTAACAGTGACTGCAATGGGGTACGGGAAAATCTCAATAATATGGGTGAATGTTGTAACAACATTGTTTTTCATGTGAAACCTTCACAAGAGTGTACATAAATAATACCTTAATAAAATATTGTATATGTAAAAAAGAAAAAGGGCTGTGGAGCCAGTTCATATACTGGCCTTGCTGATAGTCTTGTAATCTTGGAGGTATGTATTTAACCTCTCTGTACCTTCGTTTCCACACCTATAATGAGTAAAACTAACAATACCTACAAAACAAACAAACAAAAAACGATACTTCCCTAAGCCACCTACAGATTCTGTTAAATTCCTATCAAAATGCCAATTGTATTTGTCACAGAACAAGAGCAAATAATCCTAAAATTTGTATGGAACCACAAAACACTCCTAATAGGCAAAGACTGAGAAAGAATTGCAGGTATATGCTCTGCTTTCAAACTATACTTCAAAGCCACAATAATCAAAACAATATTCTGCTGTCACAAGAATAGAATCATAGACCCATGGAAAAGAATGGGAGCTCAGAAATAAATCCACACCTATATAGTCAACTAATATTACAAAGGAGGCAAGAATATTACAATGGGCTAAAGACAGTCTCTTCAATAGGTGGTGTTGGGAAAACTGGACAGCTACTTGCAAAATCATGAAACGATTACAGTTTTACATAATACAAATATAAACTCTAAATGGATTAAAGACCCATATGTAAGACATGAAACCATAAGTGTCCTAGAAGAAAACATAGGTAGTAAGTTCTTGAACATCAGTGCTAATAATGTTTTTCTGGGTACATCTCCCCAGGCAAGGAAAACAAAAGCAAAAATAAACAAGTGGGACTACATCAAACTAAAAAGTTTCTGTACAGCAAAGGAAACCAACAAAATGAAAAGCAACCCACTGTATGGAAGAATATATTTTCACACGATATATCCAAAAAGTGGTTAATATCCAAAATATATACTGAACTAATACAACTCAACACCAAAGAAACAAATAGTCTCTTTAAAAAATTGACAGAGGACCTGAATAGACACCCTTCGCAAAGATGAAACACAGATGGCTGACAGACACATGAAAAAATGCTTATCACTAATCACCAGGGAATTGCAAATCTAAACCAAAATGATATATCACCTCATTCCAGAATGATTAATATCAACAAGAAATAAGAAATAAGGTGTGTTTTCAATGATGTGAATTGAAAGGAATCCTCATTCACTCCAGGTGGGTTTACAAAGTATTGCAACCACAATAAAAAGCGGTATGTAAGTTTGTCAAAAAACTAAAAATAGAAATACCAAGCAATTATACTTCTGGGAATTTATCTGAAAAAAACAAAATCCCTAATCCTAAAAAAATACATAAACTCCTAGGTTTATTTAAAAAAATGGATGCAACCTATATGTCCATCAAAGATGAATGGATAAAAAAGATGTGGCACATATACACAGTACAATATTACTTGGCTACAAAAAATAAAAATAAATGAAGTTCTGCCATTTGAAACAACATGGATGGACCTGGAGTGTATTATGCTAAGTGAAATAAGTCAAAGCAAAGTACCCCATGATTTCACTTAGATGTGTAATATAAAAAACAAAACAAGGGCACTAATAAGCAAAACAGAAATAGACTCATGGGCACAGAGAACAAACTGGTGATTGCCCTTCAGGTGAGTGTTGTGGGGGCAGGCATGGTTGAAATATGTGAAGGGAGAATATTAGTGAGGTTGTTTGATATATTGGTCTGGGCAATGGTTACCTGAGTGTATACACATGTCAAAATTCATCAAGCTGTATACTAAGATGTGTGCATTGTATAATACATACTCCAATATAAAAAATGAAATATATAAATAAAATAAGAAAAACAAAAAATATGGCTTGATCACACACACATATATAGAAAAGAAATATTTATGCATTTTATATGTATGATGTTTATATATATATATACACACACACACACACACACACACACACACACACACAAAAGAGAAAATGTAAGGCACTTTCATCACAGATAGTACATCAGTACATTCATAGTCATAAATTATTATTAATTCTATGCCACTAAAGAATTAAACAAGCATTTGTTGACTCCATGAGCTACAAAACTAATGCATACAAATTTAAACAATTTCATTTCCTCAGTCAGTTAACCCCATTACACCCATGGAAACACCTTTCCCTAGAGTACTCAGTCTAGTTTCTACAGTTAGGCAAGCTATTTCCTTGATCCTAGATTTTCCAAAAGTGTGAAGTTTTTTCCAAGAAACTCTGGCTCAGTTCCTTGTACCTATGACTACACTGGTTCATGTTAGGAGCTTAATAAAATTTGTGTATTAAAAAAATATATTTGCAAATAAAATGTGGAAAAAAGTATGGAAATAGATAAGAACTTAAGTTTGGATTATTTTTTATTTAATGGAAAGACAATTTTCAAAACATATAGACTAACAATGTATATGGCTACCTTTTGTCAAGATTTTAGGCCTTTAAAACAGATGATTTGTAGGCACTTATGAATGAATGTATAATAATTAGAAACCTCAAATTACAGATTTCTGAGTCTGGGATAGAACTGTTATATCTCTTCATTGTGAAAGAATCCTGCCTATATGGCAAAACAGTTTATCTTTAAATAAAGAAATTGAGGAAGAACACATAAAAGAATATTTTCAATGCTCTGCAATAGTGGTGCTAGCAAAATATAACTCCTCAATCTACATGTGTACTTTGATCAAGATTGTTAGTGAAATTTCTAGTGTCTTCTTAAAGATGGAAAAAGTTTAGTAAAATGTGTATGTCAGATAAGCACAGCACAGAGGATTTTTAGGACAGTGAAATTACTCTGTATGATATAATAGTGGTGGATACATGTCATTATAAATTTGTGGAAACCCATAGAATGTCCAACACTAAGAATGAGCTCTATTGTAAACTGTGCACTTCGGATGCTAATGTATCAATGTAGAGACATCAGTCATAACAATAGTCCCCTCTGGTGGGAGATGTTGATAATGGGGGAGTCTATGCATGTGTTGGGGCAGGAGGTATATGAAAAATATGTACTCAGTACTGCTGTGAACTCAAAACTACCCTAAAAAATAAAGTATACAATTGTTAATAATTTTGACCCCATTTTTAATAAAAGGAGAATCAAATACCTAGATAAATTTAAAAAAATAAAAAGTAAAGCTTAATACAAACAAAGAATGGTACGTAATTGCTTCAAGAAGTTCTCAGTGCTTTGATTTGTGCGTTTTGACTTCCTGGAATGTCCTGTGCTAATAATGGACCCCAAGGTTCATACCTAACCTATGATATAAGCCTTCCCATAATATTTGTGAGATGGAAACATCATTTTAATTATAAAAGACAAATTCTCCTGACTTTGTATTTATACAGACTTACCTTCCAAGTCCCTAGGAAAGTTGGAACGTCGTATTACCTACTAAAAAAAACGACTTACCAAGTGTTTCACTATAAAACTGATTCCACCTCTTCTTATTAAATGTTTGGAACCAAAAGTCAAAATAAAGCACATATATCATATTTTTCACCCTCTCCATGAATGTCATTTTATCACTTAATTCTGACAAAACAACAGGTACATAGGATGCAGGTAAAGGAAGTCCTCCACAGTACTTTTCAAATTCATAGCCAGGAGAGAAGCGGAGCGTGTACACTAAAGGTGTGTTAAGAAGCTGAGCCAGTAGCTCACCACAGGGTCCAATGGCATCTGCAAGAACGACATCAAACCTTGATTCTTGCAGCCTCATCATAAGTTTTCTGTTCAAGACTACATTTCTACAGAGCTTTTCAATAGAGTTACCAAATGTTGACATGAGTTCTTCCATTAGTGAAAAATGTGTCCAAAATGACTGTTTTGGAAGATCATATGTCCATCTACTGATTAATTGCCACAATAGATTCTCAAAATCAACCTTGGTTAAAGATGTAGGATAAATCTCAAATTTAATAGCAGATGATTTGGTGGGATCAACAAGAATGGAGGCTGAAGATGCCAGAACAACCACTTCATGGCCTCTGTGGACAAGTTCATCCAGCATTGTCTTTATGTTGATCCAGTGGCTGTATTCTGTGGGCCACACCAGCACCTTTCCACAGCTCCCAGAGCTGAAGTAATAAGCCAGCTGTAGCACCAGAGGAACTGAAATCCATTTCATAGACATCCTGGTGGAGAACAATGTCTCTCTTCAAATTTCTGTCCCCTAGTACCATTGCTGCTGCTTTTATCAGGGAGAAATCAATCAGGAAGTTAATATATAACTCCTCCACCTCCAAGTAAATACATTATATGAACAGAGCATTTGGATGGAAAGTGGAAAAAGCAAAAAACGGTAGATCTTGCTTGTACACGAATGTGATTCATGTTTATGTTATTACTATAATAGCCACAATTTAGCTAGGAGTCAATTACCTTGAATATGCAAATGGTCTGTCTTATGTAGTATATTTTAGAAGTGTGTCAAGAATGGTGGCAAGTGAAATGTGATTGTGTCTGTATTCTCCTTAAATCAAGAACTAGAGATAAATTAGGATGCAGATGAATCAAAATTTCTTGGAAATGATGGTTCACGAGATATTTGCTTTGCTTTGTTTATAAAAACTTTGATGACATGTAATTCACAAAGTGTACAACTGCTAAACTTGAAGTGTACAATTCAATGGGTCACAGTATCTTCACTGAATTGTGCAACCACCATGACAAGCAATTTTAGAGCACTTTCATGACTCCCAAAAGAAACTCTTACCCTGTGGATGGAACTCCCTCCTTTTTTTCTTCATCTCCAGCCCTGGCCAACCTTTAATCTATTTTGTGCCTTATAGTGTTGCCTAAACTGAACCTTTCATAGAAATGTACTTATATATTGAGTGCTTTTTTGTGACTGGTTACTTTTCTTAGCAGAATGTATTATTTAAACATTTATTTTCAAACTTTGATACATAATTGATATATTGAACATTTAAGGTGAATGTGATGATTGTTTTCACATACATATTTTGAAATTGTTATACAGTAAGATCAGTTAGCACACCAATCTTGTCTCCTAGTTAACACTTTTTATGGTGAATTTTAAGATGTACTCATATCAACTTTCTAGTATAAAATAAACTATTGTTAACTATAGTCACCATGGTGTACATTTGAGCACTGGAACTTATTCATCTTAAAACTGGACACTTGTGTTCTTTCACTACCTTCATCCATTTCTCCCATTTTCTCACCTCTAGCAATCCCCAATCTACTCTCTGTTTTTATGAGATCATTTAAAATTCCACACTAATTGAAATCGTAGAATGTATGTGCCTCTCTGTCAGAATTATTTCCTGAGCATAATGTCCTCAATGTCCAACCATAGTCATAAATGGCAAGATGTCCTTCCTTTTTATGACAGAATAATATTGCATTATATATATATATATATATATATATACATACATATATATATATCTCCACACCATATTTTCTTTGTGAGTGCATCAATGGACTCTTAGTGTGCTTTCATATCTTGGATATTATAAATAATGCTGCATTGAAAAAGGGGGTGCATATCATATATCTTTTCAAATTAGTTTTTGTTTTCTTCATATAAACACCCAGAGGTGGAATTGCCAAGTCATACCGTAGTTCTGTTTTTAATTTTCTGAGGAACCTCCATACTGTTTCCCATAGTGCCTGCACCAGTTTGCTTTCCCAACAGTGTACAAGGGATCCCTTTTATCCACATCCTCACCACTACTTGTTATTTCTTGTCTTTTTGATAATAGCCATTCTAACAGGTAGGCAACAATACCTCATTGTGGTTTTGATTTACTTTCCCCTAATGATCCATGATGCTGGACATTTTTCATGTACCATTTGGGCCATCTATACGTTTTCTTTGAAAAAATGTCTATTCAGATCCTCTCCCCATATTTAAAGCAGATTGTGTGAGATTTTTTTTTTTTGGTAATGTGTTTTATGAAACTGATTTTGTATATTGCTTTTGTATTTCACAACTTTACGGAATCCATTTATTAGCTCTAACATTTTTTGTTGGAATCATAGGGTTTTCTTTATATAATCTCATATTTCCTGAAAAGAGATGATTTTACTTCTTCTTTCCAATTTGGATGGCTTTTATTGACTTTTCTTACCTAATTGTCTGGTTAGGATTTCTACTACCATCTTAAATAGAAATAGCATATGTGGACATGCTTGTCTTGTTTCTGATTCTAGAGGAAAGGTTTTCAAATTTTCACCTTTGAATATGATGTTAGGTATGTGCTTGCATATGTAAACTTAATTTTACTGAACTACATGTTTTCTAAACCTAATTAACTCAGAATTTTATTATGAAAGGACTTTGATTTTTTCAAATGCTTTTTTCTCAGTCTATTAAGTTGATCATATGATTTTCTGTTGATTCTTTATTCTGTTAAGGGTGTGTATCACATTTATTGAATTAGGAATATTGAACCATCCTTTCTTCCCAGGGATGAATACTACTTTATTATTATTTATGACCCTTTTTAAAAAATTAATATATTATTGATATATATATACAATGTTATGCAGCTTTCACATAAGAAATATTGTAGTTACAATATTCACCCATATTATTAAGTCCCCCTCACACACACCCCATTGCAGTCACTGTCCATCAGCGTAGTAATATGATACAGAGTCACTAGGTGTCTTCTCTGTGCTGCACAGCTTTCCCCATGCCACTGTTGTATTATATGTGCAGATCACACTGCCCCTTAATCCCTTCTCCCTCCATCCCCACCCACCTTCCCATACCACTCTTTCCTAACCACTAGGCCCTTCTTAGAGTCTGTGTGTATGATGCTGTTTTTTCTCCTTCAGCTTTGCCTTGTTGTTATACTCCACAAATAAGTGAAATCATTTGGTACTTGTCTTTCTCTGCATGGCTTATTTCACCGAGCATAATACCCTCTACCTCCATCCATGTTGTTGCAAATAGTAGGATTTGTTTCTTTCTTATGGCTGAATAGTATTCCATTGTGTATATGTACCACATCTTCTTTATCCATTCATCTACTGATAGACACTTAGGTTCCTTCCATATCTTTGCTATTGTAAATAGTGCTGCAATAAACATAGGGGTGCATATGTCTTTCTGAATCTGAGAACTTGGTTTTTTTTTTTGGTAAATTCCTAGGAGTGGAATTCCTGGCTCAAATGGTATTTCTATTTTTAGTTTTTTGAGGAACCTCCATATTGCTTTCCACAATGGTTGAACTAGTTTACATTCCCATCAGAAGTGTAGGAGGGTTCTCCTTTCTCCACATCCTCACCAACATTTACTGATGTTTGTCTTTTGGATGATGGCCATCCTAACTGGTGTGAGGTGATATCTCATTGTGGTTTTAATTTGCATTTCCCTGATAATTAGTGTTGTGGAGCATCTTTTCATGTGCCTGTTAACTATCTAAATTTGTTCTTTGGAAAATTGTCTGTTCATATCCTGCACCCATTTTTTAATTGGGTTATTTGATTTTTGGTTGTGGAGGCATGTGAGTTCTTTATATATTTTGAATGTTAACCCTTATCAGATATGTCATATATGAATATATTCTCCCATACCATAGAAAGTCATTTTGTTCAGCTGGTGATATCCTTTGCTGTAGAGAATCTATTTAGTTTGGAATAGTCCCATTTGTTCATTTTTGCTTTTGATTCCCTTGCCCAAGGAGATGTGTTCAGGAAAAATTGCTCATGCTTATATTCAAGACATTTTTGTCTATGTTTTCTTCTTAAAGTTTTATGCTTTCATGGCTTATATTCAGGTTTTTGATCCATTTTGAATTTATATTTACATTTGTGTATGGAGTTAGACAATAATCCAATTTCATTCACTGACATGTAGCTGTCCAGTTATGCCAACACCTGTTGTAGAAGATGCTGTCATTTCCCCATTGTATATACATGGCTCCTTTATTGTATATTAATTGGCCATATATGTTTGGGTTTGTATCTGGGCTCTCTATTCTATTCCATTGATCTATGCATCTGTTTTTGAGCCAGAACAAATTGTTTTGATTATTGTGGTTTGGTAGTACAGCTTAAAGTTAGGGAACATAATCCCCCCAGATTTGTTCTTCCCTCTCTGGATTTCTTTGACTATTCAGGGTCTTTGGTGGTACCATAGGAATTTTAGAACTATTTGTTCTAGTTTGTTGAAGAATGCTGTTTGTATTTTGATAGGGATTGCATTGAATCTGTAGGTGGCTTTGTCAGCATAGCATTTTTGACAATATTAATTATTTCTATCCATGAGCACAGGATGTATTTCCATTTATTGTTGTCTTCTTTAATTTCTGTCATGAGTGTCTTGTAGTTTTCATAATATACATCTTTCACCTCTGTGGTTAGGTTTATTCCTAGGTATTTTATTCTTTTTGATGCAATTGTAAATGGAATTGTTTCTCTGATTTCTCTGTCTGCTATTTCATCATTAGTATATAGGAATGCAACACATTTCTGTGTATTAATTTTGTATCCTGCAAATTTGCTGAACTCAGTTATTAGTTCTAGAAGTTTTGAGGTGTATTTTTTAGGGTTTTTTATGTACAATATAATGCCATCTGCAACAGTTTAACTTCCTTCTTACTATGTCTTTTATTTCTTTGTGTTGTTTGATTGCCGTGGCTAGGACTTCCTGTACCATGTTGAATAAAAGTGCGAAGAGTGAGCATCTTGTCTTGTTCTCAATCTTAGAGAAAAGCTTTCAGCTATTTGCTGTTAAGTATTATGTTGACTGTGGATTTGTCATATATGGTCTTTATTACATTGTAGTACTTGCCCTCTTTACCCATTTGTTGAGAGTTTTATCATGAATGGATGTTGAATTTTGTCAGATGCTTTTTCACCACCTATTGAGATGATCATGGGATTATTGTCCTTTTGTTGATTAGGTGTATGATATTGATGACTTTTTTGAATATTGTACCATTCTTGCATCTCTGGAATAAATTCTATTGGATCATGGTGGATGATCTTTTTGATGTATTTTTAAATTCAATTTGCTAATGTTTTGTTGAATATTTTTGGATCTATGTTTATCAGGGATATTCATCTGTAATTTTCTTTTTTTTTTGTGGTCTATTTGGTTTTGGTATTAGACTGATGCTGGCCTCATAGAATGAATTTGGAAGTATTCCCTCCTCTTTTACTTTTTGTAAAATTTTGAGGAAGTTAGGTATGAGGTCTTCACTAAATGCTTGATAAAATTCAGCAATGAAGCCATCTGTTCCAGGCATTTTGTTCTAGGTAGATCTTAGATTATGATTTCAATTTTTTTGATGGTAACTGGTCTGTTCAGATTTTCTTTCTTCCTTGGTCAGCCTTGAAAGGTTGTGTTTTTCTAAAAATTTGTCCATTTCTTTTAGCTTATCCAATTTGTTAGCATTTAATTTTTTGTAGTATTCTCTAATATTTCTTTGTATTTCTGTGGTGTCCATAGTGATTTTTCCTTTCTAATTTCTGATTCTATTTATGGGTGTACACTTTTTTTCTTGGTAAGTCTATCTAGGGGTTTGTCTATATTGTTTGTTCTCTCAAAGAACCATCTCCTGGTGTCACTTATTCTTTCTATTGTTTTACTCTTCTCAATTTTATTTCTTTCTGCTCTTATCTTTAGTATATCACTCCTTCTATTGAATTTGGGCCTCATTTGTTCTTCTTTTCCTAGTTTCATTAATTGTTAGTTTAGACTGTTAATTTATGATTGTTCTTCTTTCTTGTGGAAAGCCTATATTTCAATATACTTTCCTCTTAGAACTATCTTCGCTGCATCCCTCAGGGTTTGGTGTGTTGAGTTGCTGCTTTCATTTGTCTCCATATATTACTTGATCTCTGTTTTTATTTGGTCATTGATCCATTGATTATTTAGGAGTATGTTCTTAAGGCTCCATGTGTTTGTGGAATTTTCGTTTTCTTTTCATAATTTATTTCTAGTTTTATACTTTTATGGTCTGAGAAGCTGTTTGGCATAATTTCAGTCCTTTTGAATTTATTGATGCTCTTTTTGTGCCCTGCTGTGTGTTGTATTCTGGAAAATGTTCCTTGTGAACTTGAGAAGAATGTGTATTCTGCTGCTTTTGGGTGGAGTGTTTTATAGATGTCAGTTAGCCCCACCTGTTCTAATGTGTTGTTCAGTGTTTCTGTCTCCATACTTATTTTCTGTCTGGCCTATCTGTCCTTTGGAGTGAGTGGTGTGTCAAAGTCTCCTAAAATGTGTGCATTGCATTCTCTTTCCCCTTTAATTCTGTTAATATTTGTTTCACATATTTTGGTGCTCCTATATTGGGTGCATGGATATTTATAATGATTAAACCCTTCTGTTGGACTGACTCCTTTATCATTATGTAATGTCCTTCTTTATGTCTTGTTAGTTTCTTTTTTTGAAGTCTGTTTTGTATCATATAAGTACTGCAATTCCTGCTTTTTCTCCCTCTTAGTTGCATGAAATATCTTTTTCCAACCCTTCCCTTTTAGGGTGTGTGTGTCTTTGGGTTTGAACTGAGTCTCTTGTTGGCAGCATATAGATTGGTCTTGTTTTTTATCCATTCTGTAACTCTATGTCTTTTGATTGGTGCATTGAGTCCATTTACATTTAAGGTGATTATTCACAAATACTTACTTATTGCCATTGTAGGCTTTAAATTTGTGGTTACAAAAGATTCAAGGGCAGCTTCTTTACCATTTAATAGTCCAATTTTCCTTGCTTATTATGCTATTTCCAACACAATCTAAAGGTTTCTTTTTTTCCCCTTCTTTTTCTTTCTCCTACAATCTTTATACATTAGTGTCATACTCTGTATTCTTTGCTTATTCCTTGTGTGACTATGTGGTTAGTTGATTTAATTTTGCAGTTGGTTAGTAATTAATTGGTCTACTTCCTTTATTGTGGTTTTATTTTCTCTGGTGATATCTATTTAGTCTTTGGAGCATCTCCGTCTATAGAAATCCCCTCAAAATACACTGTATTCTGATTTGTGGGAGGTATAATCTCTCAACTTTTGCTTATCTGATAATTGGTTAATCCCTGCTTCAAATTTAAATTATGATCTTGCTGAGTAGAGTAATCTTAGTTAGAGACCCTTCTGTTTTTTTGCATTAAATATATCATGCCCTTCCCTTCTGACCTGTAAGGTTTCTGCTGAGAAGTCGGATGATTGCCTGATGGCTTTCCTTTGTACTGATCTTTTTTCTCTCTTGGATGCTTTCAATACTCTCTCTTTGTCCTTGATCTTTGCCTTTTTAATTATTATATGTCTTAGTGTTGTCTTCCTAGAGTCCCTTGTGTTAGGAGATCTCTGAACTTCTGTGACATAAGAGATTATTTCCTCTCCCAGATTTGGAAAGTTTTCTGCAATTATTTCTTCAGAGAGACTTTCTATCTCCTTTTCTCTCCTTTCTTCTACTGCTACCCTTAGAGTGTGAATATTGCTCTGTTTGTATTCGTTGCATGGTTCTCTTATTCTTTCATTCCTAGAGATCCTTTTTTTCTCTCTGTGTCTCAGCATCTTTGTTTTTCTGTTCTCTTATTTCTATTTCATTTACTGTCTCCTCTACCCCATATAATCTTCTTTTAAGCCCCTTCATTTTATGTTTTCTTTCAGATACTGTATTTTTCAAAGTTTCTATCTCTTTCTTATAGTCCTTCCTGAAATCTTGAATATTTTTGTGTAGCTCTGTAATCATGTTTGTGATTTTTATTTTGAAATCTTTATCAAGAATATTGGTGATTACATTTTCACTAAGCCCTCTTTCAGGTCTTTTTTGTAATTTTTTTGACCTAAATTCTTTTGCCATTTCATATTTCTAATGATTAATATGGAATAATAAGTTTGTGTAGGCAGTGCCGTCCAATGTCCAGATGCACTATTCTCTGTGCTGTCCAGTTCCTGGAGTGATGCCAGAGGTAGCAGGCATGTGATACTGATGCCTGTTGGGAGGAAAGAGCTCTTTCCTGCTCGCTGGCTGTAGTGCCTGCCTCCACTGCCAGTTCCTGTGGGCGGAGCAGGCAGGGACGAGCTCTGCATTTTGCCCATTACTGTTGTAGATGGTGTCACCTTCCAGTTGGCCTGGCACAATGGCTGGGACAGCACGTCTCTGGACTGTTGCCTGCCAGGAGGAAAAAGTGACAGGCTGTGTATCATAGTGGGGACCCTCGGCACTGCATTGCTATCCAGGGGGATGTAATGTCTGAAGCTCCTCAAAGTTCCCATCCTGCTGCAAAGAATATACCTGGAAGATTTTGTCCATCAGTCCTTTCTCCTCAACAGCAAACTCTGTGTAATCCTTGCCCTGTAGCACCCTTCTCGCTGTTGGCAAGTCTTTCATATTGCCTGCTTTTTGTCCTGGAGTTGCCTTTGTGGATACCTGTTCTCCACAAGTGGCTAGAATCTCAGTCTCTCCAAGTTTATGCCTGTCCTAGCTTTCCAACACCACTAATCTCCAGAGCACCATGTAACGTGGGTTCAGGCTTCCCAAGCCAATCTCCAGAGCTTCATCTTTAGAAGTCCTGGGCTTCTGCTCTCTCCCTGCTCCATTTCTCTTCCTCCCACCAGTGAGCTTTGTGGGGGAGGGCCTGGTTTCCACTGGATCGTGGTTTTCCTCCTTTACCCTTTTCAGTGAGGTCTTCTATTTTCCCCATATATAGGCAGCCTACAGCAGTCTTCAGACCACTCTTTCAGGATTAGATGCATTTGCTGTATTTTTGTGTTATATGTGGTTTTAGGAAGAGATTTTTGTCTCACTTCTCATGCCATTTTTGTCTCTTTTCCCAATGTAAGAAGATCCTTTAAATTGTTTGCTGTCTTTTGTACCTAGTTCAGCTAAAGGTTTTTCAGTTTGTTTATCTTTACAAAAAAATCAACTTAATTTAGTTACTTTTTCTATTTTCTTTCTTGTCACTTTTTATTTCATTCCTTCCCTAATCTTTATTGTTTCTTTTCTCCTGCTAACATCTGGTTTTGTTTGTTTCTTTTCTAGTTCATTGAAGGATAAACTTAACTTGTTTATTTGATATCTTTCTTTTTACTTAATGTAAGCGTTTATTTTTACAAACTTCCCTCTTAAAACTGATTTTCTGCACTCCATAAATTTTGGTATATTGTCTTCTCAGTTTCACTCGTCTCATGATAATTTTTTTATAAGTTTTCATTAATTCTTTTACTAGTTGGTTTTCAGGACATTACTTAACTTTCATGTATTTGTCAGTTTTTCAATTTTCTTTTTGTAATTGAGTTCTAGTGCCATACCATTGTGGCTGGAAATGATGTGTGATTTGATTTCAATATTCTTAAATTTTTTAAGACTTGTTTTATTATTTATGACTTCACATATAATGTGTCTCATAGAATGTTGTATGTGCATTTGCAAAGAATGTGCATTCTGCTACTATTGGATGGAATATTTTATATGTCTGTTTGGTCCATTTGTTCCAAAGTATAGTTTAAATCCATTATTTCCTTTCTGATTTTTCTATCTGAATGATTTATTCATTTTTGAAAGTGGGGTATTGAAGTCCTCTTCTATTATTGCTTGCTGTCTATTTTTGCATTAGGATATGTTAATAAGTGGTTAATATAATTAGGTGCTCCAATATTGGATGCATGCATATTTTATGTTGCTTATCCTTTTAATTGACACCATTTTTATTATATAATAACCTTCTTTATGTCTTATTACATCTTTTGACTTAAAGTCTATTTTTTCTGAAATAAGTACAGCTACTTCTGCTCTTCTTGTTTTCATTTTCATGGAATGTCTTTTCCTATCCTTTCACTTTAAGCCTATGAGTCTTTGCATATCAAGTAAAACTCTATCTGGTAGCATGTAGTTGGCTTTTGCTTTTTCTATACAGACACTCTGTTTTCACTGGAGAATTTCAACCAGTTATATTTAAATAATTGTTGATAGGTAAGGATTTATTACTGCCATGTTACTGGTTGTTTTCTGGTTGTTTTGTAGTTTCTTTGTTCCTTTCTTCCTTTCTTGCTGGCTTTGTGAATTTGTGACGTTTTAAGCAGTATACTTTTATTCTTTTTCCTTTACTATTTGTGTATCTATTACAGGTTTCTGCTTTATCATTACTATTCAGATTGTAATAATACATCTTATAATTACAATAATTTATTTTATGCTAATAACAACTTAACTTCAACTGCATAAACAGTCCTACACACTTACTTTTCCTCCTCCACATATGTTGGTATATACCAATTTACAGCTTCCTAAATTGTGTATCCATTAATAACATTTCTTAGATATAGTTATTTTTAACACCTTTGTCTTATAATCTGCATGCTAGATTCACAGTGATTTACACACTGCTATTGTAGCATTAGTTAATTTTTAATTTGACTATATATTTACCTTTTCAGTGAATTTCATACTTTCATATATTTTCATATTATTAATTAGTGTTCTTTTGATTCAGCTTGAAGAACTCTCTTTACCATTTATTGAAAGACAGGCCTAGTTGTTATACATTCCTTCAGATTTTATTTTTCTGGAAAAATCTTTATCTCTCCTTCATTTCTGAAGGACAACTTTCCTGGGTAAAATGTTCTTGGTTGGCAGTTCTTTTCTGAGTATTTTGAATACATTGTACCTCTTTCTCCTAGCCTGCAAGGTTTTTGCTGAAAAATCTGCTCATGGATTTACTGGGATTCCTTTGTATGTGCTGTGTCTTTTTCTTTTGCTCCTTTTAGATTTTTTCTCTGATTTTTGAGAGTTTGATTATCATGTTTCTTGGTAAAGACCTGTTTGGATTGAATGTTTAAGGATTTTTGAGCTTCATGTAGCTGGCTGACCATGTCCCTCTCCATAGTTGGGAAGTCTTCAGACACTATTTCTTTAAATAAGATTTCTGCCCTTTTTCTCTCTTCTCCTTCTGATATTGCCATAATGGAAAATTGTAAATTTGATGATGTATCACAATTCAAGCAGTATTTCTTCACCCTTTTTTCCTTCTAATTTCTTTTTTTCTCTCCTGATGGGATAATGTCAAGAGATCTGCTTTCAGTTTTGAATATTCTTTCTCCTACCTGATTGAGCCTACTATTGAGTCTCTATTTCATTTTTAATTTCATTTGATTTCTTCAGTTCTAGAACTTCCATTTTTTAAAATGTTTTCTATCTCTTTTTTTAACTTCCTTTTTTGTTCATGTATTGTTTTCCTGATTTCACTGAGTTACATGTGTTTGTTCTCTTAAATCTCACTGAGCTTCCTTAAAATAATTATTTTGAATTATTTTGCCAGTAGCATCGATTCCAATTTCTTTGGGATCAGTTATTAGAAAATTATTTTTTTCCCTTGGTAGTAACATGTTGCTTGCTTTTCAATGTTTCTAATGGCACTGCATTGATATCTGTGCCTTTGCAGGTATAGTCACCTTTTCCAGCCTGTTCAGACTGGCTTTAGTGGGGAGGATTTTCACCTAGAGGTGGCTCTGAGATTATTGGCTGTGTGTTGTGCAATATCATTGGTTCCTTAGAGGGACCATTGCCATAGTCTCTGTGAAATCTATCAGCTGATTCCAACATTGGTGCAGATTTCAGGATCTCCTGCGGCTAAAATGTGGATGTTTCCTGTGGACACACATGATGAGTAGGGGATGCCTTGGAAGTGAAGGCTGCTGGGTATTCTTGTTCTCCTTTTGTGCCTGTGGTAGGAAGCTCTAGTTTAGGGGTTATGTCTTTTCATACCATCTGGGGAGTGAGATCTCATAACAATAGAAAAGATGTTCCTGGGATAGATGTATGTGAAGCTACTGCAGCACATGGGTCTTGGGGCACAAGTACACTTGCTACAGTGATCCTGGTGTCTAAAGTGCTGGCATATGCTGATCTCCCAGGTAATGAACATCTGGGTTTGGAGCTTGCCAGAGGACATGCTGGTAGTGGGTGGGGTGGTGGTGGAATTCAGCAGCAGATGGATTCTGGGATGAGAGGGTGCAGTGGGCACATGGACCCAGTGGGTAGGGCACAGTAGCAGCATAGCCTGGATGGTGGATCCAAGCCCCAAATAGGGCCCCAAGGGGCAGTTGCAGACCAGCAGTATCCCATCCCCTGTGTGCCCATTGAAGGGCATCTACTGGGGTCCAGGGGCAAGTTGCAGAGCAGTGGCAGTGTGGCATGAGCCATGATGGGTGAGATGGGATCCAGAGCATAGGGCTGACAACAGTGGCATCATAGCCTCTATAATGACAGTTAAGGGATACTTGGAACCCAAGGGGCAGGGCTCAGTGCAGCACTGATTGCCCCAGTAATGATAATAGTCAGACAGAACCGTTATCTTGGACTGGGAGTACAGCACAGAGCACTAGCAGCTCCAGTCCTTTATATGTTGAAGCACTATGTTGTGATCTGAGAGAGCAAGGCACCTTAGTGACAGGGACACCTGGAGGCAGATGCAGGGGCCTTGGAGGCAGACTCAGAGGACAGATGCAGTGCTAGGGATTCTGGGCAGTTCTGTCAGCTGGGATAGGCATTGATGAGGACCATGGGGAAATCCTAGGAAGCAAAGCCTGCAAAAGTCTCCTGCACTGAGGCCTGCTAGCATCCCCCTGCTCTCCTTTTCCCTGTGGGGTAAGGTTCTGAAGGCATTCCTCCTGGTATCAAGCTGTTCTGGACTGGTTGACGGTGTGACACTGAAAATGCTTCCCATGTTTTTCTATGTAGCCTCCCTTGATTTCTTTTTTTTTTTTTATTGCTTAACCATTGTAATCCAGAGTTTTCCTGGAGCTATTTTCATGGCTTATAGTTGTTTATTCATTGCTTTTATTGTTTTTGTGTGGGAAATGAATGTTAGAAATTTTTCACCCTCCATCTTGCTCTCTGGTCAACTAATACATTTTTAAACCACATAATTTATGTATGAAAACAGTATTGTGAAAAGTCAAATATTGAAAACTTATGCAAAGTAAAAATTTAGTTCCCATTATTCAATATTCTCTGTATTCCTCCAAATGATTTCTTCTGTGTTTATACAAATTTATATATATTTTATTTCCTCTCCAAGGATATGTATCCAAAGAAGCATAAAACAATTTCCTGGAAATCATTTATTTAGCAATATGACATGGAGAGCATTCAATAATACTGCCTGTAGCCTACCTGTTCTCTGTCATTGTTGTATACCTACACCTTTCACTGGAAGTTTGCTTATTGACTGATAGCCATTCAAGTTCTTGAGGGAACATCTGCATATAAATATGTAACTCCATGAATTTTTCTGCATGATGGATTCCTAGATATAAAATTGCAGGTTTTGACAGTGTGTTTAAATTTTATTTGAAAGTGTTATTCTACATTCTACTCCCTCAAAAACAGTTTTATCAGATTCTTATATTTGACAAATCTTATGTGGGAAAACAATTAATGATTTAACTTTCATTTTCCTCAGTATCAGCGATATTTATCATCTTTTATATGTTATAAACATTTTTACTTATGTAAAGTTTTTCTTCAGATTCTTCATCTATTTTCATATTGGACTGTCTTACTGTTTGTGATCTGTAATATTTCTTGGTATTCAATGAGTACCAATAATTTTTCTGTTGTATTGGTTGTGGGATAAATTTGAGGAAAATTAAGTCAATATGGATGATTTAACAATATTCTCTATTATGGTGTTATGTTAGTTCTCTTTTTCCTTAAAAATGTTTTAATTATCTAGAATTTTATGGAAAATTCTGTGCTAAACATTTCCTTTAATTCCATAGCATCAAAGTTTTAATTTGTTTTTAAAATAAATGTATGCCTTGGAGTAGAGAATGTTTGTTGTGAGACTTCAATGATAGTGTTCTTGACCAATAAAAACAGATGTGTTTTTCTGTCTTGGACACTTTGATCATAAAGTTATTCCATGATGTGTTGGTTTTAGGAGGGCCTTGAGAATCCCTGTGGTTTGATTTACCTATTTTAAGAAAAAATACATAATTTTGTACCCTTCGCATTGTTGTTTATTATGGTCAGTTATAGTGCACCTAGGTTTAAAAGAAATGAGGATTGTAGTATTTTTTGTTATCCAGGGGATTTCATGTTTTTTAGGAGGTTAATGGGAGGGCCAGGAGAAGAGGCTTCTGAAGAAAGAAAGAATTAGATATGCTTGTCTAAATATTATATTAATCATTAATCATCTTCAGCAAACACAATGAATATAAACATATTTACTGAATTCACATAATGAATTCACAACATATCTGCAAGTAATTAGGTGATAGTGTCTTGTTTTGAAAGAAGTAGACTTGGAGAGAATGAAAAGTCCCTTTAGAATACAGATTCTCTATTATCAGAACCTACAACTGAGCCTTTATATCCGTTAGCAAAGACTAAAAATGAGAATGAAAACAGGCAGGTGAATCTTTTTAATGGGCTGTGAGCTAAAGAGTATAAGTTAGTGAAACCAAATACTTTTGTCAATGGCTCAACTGTATACAAGGAAGCTTGTAGCAGTTCTATTTCTAACCCACTTACAATCCACTGAAAATTATTTAAGCTGGTTGAAAGCAATGCCTCACATGTCTTTCAGCATCCAGAACTGATGTTGGGGCTGGATACACAATAAAAGCCAATCAAGAGTTAATGGTCTACCAAAATTGAACTCTCTTACAACACAGTTTTTACTTACTGAATAGTTTCTTTAGCAAAAAATAGAACTAAAAAATTCTGCACCAAAATTCAGTTAAAATATTTGCAAAATAATATTGATACTGTGAGAGGACTCCATGTTCTTCTGCCCATGCACAATGTAAGAAACACAATATGTTGGGGTTGTAACTTGTGTATTAAAAGTATGAATTTCAATATAAATACATAGTTTTAATTTATTTTCATTTCCTCCAGTTTTTTTCTTTGGTGTCACGTATTTCCAGCCCTTAAACAGATAGTAAATCCTTTGAAAACAGATTTGATCTGAGAAGCTAATTTGAGAAAAGTCATTTTTTCACAGAAGGAAGGGAACCTTACCTCACAATTTCTTGCTGGCATAAACTGGAGGAAATCCATCTGTGAGGCATCCCAGCTTCAGGCCTCAGATACAACTACTCCCTTTTTTTTCTTATTTCCTGTTTTAGCAAACTTCCGGCAACAAAACAGACATTTTGTGATGACAAATAGAGCAGTGGTAACACAGGCCAACAGGAACCCAATCACATCCAGGGAGTGGTCCTGGAACCAGGTGAGGTCATGGGAGGCTGGCCGCAGGTGCTTGGCTCCTTTGTGGCACATGACAAACTCGATTCAGGAGACCGCTTGATTGAGAGGTTTCATTGGCTTGTCATGATAAATTCTTGATCATTTCATAGCATTCTCTTCATATCTGAAGGAAAAATACAAAGACACAAACATGGAAAGGAAGCTAATTTGCCTAAGCATATCATTCCCATGAAAGTTTCTTTTAGATTTTTTAAATTAAAGTGTAGGTGACATACCCTTTATGTTATTTTCAGGTGCATAACCTAGGATTTGATAATGATGATATACATCATGAAATTCTCACCAAGATAAATGTATTTAACATGTCAACATATAAAGTTAATACAATATTACTGGCTATATTCCCTATGCTTTACTTTTCATCCCCATGATTTATTTATTTTATAATTGGAACTTTGTGCCTCTTTATTGTCTTCATCTATTTTGCCCACTCCTCTGTTCCTCTTCCCTCTGGCATCCACCAGCTTGTTCTCTGTATTTATATGCCTTTCTGTTTTGTTTGTTTTTGTTCATTTGTTGTTGTTTAGATTCCACATTTGAGTGAAATCATATGTCAGTTGTCTTTTTCTGCCTTACTTATTTCACTTAATACTAACACCCTTTAGGTCTATTAATGTTGTCGTGAGTGGCAAGATTTCGTTCCTTTTACAATCTGTGTAATATTCCATGTGTGTCTACACCGCATCTTATCCATTCATCCTTTGGTTATCACTTAGGTTGCTTCTGTATCTTGGCTATTGTAAATAATCCTGCAATAAACATAGGGGCACATATATCTTTTCAAATTAATGTTTGTTTTCTTTGGAACAATATCTAGAAGTGGAATTACTGTGTCATATGGTGTTTCTCTAATTTTTTGAGGAACCTCTTTATTATTTTCCACAGTGGCTGCACCAACTTCCATTTCCACCATCAGGGTATGATAGCTCACTGTTCCCCCTTGAAAGGTTTTTGAAAAATGTTATACAAATGATTCAGAATAAATGTCATAGAACTACAAAGGTAATCATTTATTTTTATTTGGGTTGTCAAAGAAATTTTGGTTTTTAAACTGGAATTTTTCTAACTGACAAATATCTAAAAAGATATGGTGGGAAGATATGATGGGAAAACTAAATCTTTTCCAGCAGAAGAATTTATGTGAACCATTCTAAGTGCTATATATAAGTTGAATTGTAGGAATGCACTTTTAAAATAATGCTTTTATAGTTTTTAAAGAGTAATTGTGTCATAGAGGGTGAAATGAATCCTAACCAGTCCTGTGCCTCTATATCTCTCCCTTCTAACATAAGGGAAGTCTCCCTTATCAGTGGTTTTGATTTCTGAGGTTTCAGTTACCTGTGGTCAACTGGATCTAGAAGTAGATGGTCCTCCTTCTGACGTATCATCAGAAGCTCAGTAGCAGCCCAATGCTGTGGCACAGGGCCTACATCATTCATTCACTTTACCTCACCACACAGGCACTTTATCAACTCCATCATCACAAGAAGAGAGAGTACAGTACAAGGTATTTTAGGGGCAGAGAACACATCCAGATGATTTTTATTATGATATAATATAGTTGTTCTATTTTATTATTGATGTTGTTAATCTCTTTTATTAGAAGTTATTGTTGTTAATACTGTGACTATATATTAAACTTATCATAGGTATGTGAATATACAGTGAATATAAGATTTAGTATTACCCAGAGTTTCAGGTATACATTAGTGGCTTTTAATTTTAAAAAATCAAAAAAATATTTTTGGGTAATATCTAACGTTTTACAGTATGGCCAAGAGTATATATTCTGTTAAATTTGAATTTTCTCAAATTTTCTGGCTCTTGGTTTATGGCCAGATATATGGTCAATTCTGGTAGATTCTATTACTTATGCTTTTGAAAAATGTGTATTACCAATTGTTATCTATCTACCTACCTACCTATCTATATATTTATATATCAATATATATCTGTTAGGTTATATTTGTTAATTGCATTCTTTAAATCTTTTATGTACTTATACAATAGTTTGTCATGTTTCTCCAAGTTATTGAGAAAGGCATTTTAAAATTTCCTGACTGTAGATTTGTATATTTTTTCTTCCTGTCCACTTTTTCCTTACTTATTCTCAGGCTTTATTAGTAGATACATACTTGTTTTGAAAGATTAACCTATTTATCATTATGAACGATTCATATTTATTTTTAATAGTACTTTCAGTCTATCTAACTGTATCCCATATTAGTATAGCCACAACATCATTCTATGGTGACTACTTAAATAAATCTTTTCCTATCTTTTTTTGCTTACAATGTTCTTGTAGATACATATTTAAGCATTACCTGTAAATAATATATACAGTTAATTTTTAAAGTCTAGTCTTAAGTTTTTGAAATCTAGTTTTTTTGTGTTTAAATTATTTAGTCTATTGCCGATTTATTATATTTGCATCTGCTATCTTATTCCATATTTTCTTATCTATTTGTCCAACATACTTTATGTTTACATTTTATCATTTCTTGTTTACTTTTAAAGTATCTTGTCATTCAATTGTCCTACTATATTTTTAATTGATAATGCATACAAAATATATTCCTTTAGGAGATCCTCTGCTTATATAATGATCATAATGATAATTTTAAAAATGCCCAATTGATGTAGCCATACTAGGCACTACATAATACACAAAAATTATATTTCATGGGATATCAGAAAATAAAATGAATAAGTAACCTACTAATGGAGAATATATTTGTAAATCATATGTGTAATAAAGGACTTGTATATGTAATAGATAAGGGTCCTAATATCAATAGTAAGACAGATAACCCAATTAAGAACGCATAAAGTACTAGAAGAAAAATGTCAGCAAGGAAGATACACAAATGGTCAATATGCACATCAAAAGATTCTCAACATTATTAGTCGTAAGGGAATCAAAAGTCAAGACCACAAAGAGACCATTTCACACCCATAAAGATTAATAAGATGACAGGCTTAAAGCATTTTAGAAATTAAAGTCCACTATGAAATAACTTTCCCAGCTTCCTTCAATTTACAGATGTGGACACTTCTGCACAGAAATGTAAAATAATGAGTACTATTATATAGTGAAAAAAAATTAAAGTTCCCAAAATCTAGTTACCTCTTTATCAATTATCTTTCTTCAGTGTTTACTACAACACACCATTATTAGTTTTAAATTGCTCAGGGATATTACTTTGTAAATTATGTATTTTAATCATTAACTGCATTTAAGGATCAATTAGAACTGTAGTGTAACCAAAAGTTAACTAAAATTTCTGCAACTTTATTTCATTGGGGTATCTCATAACAATCTAGAAAAGGCTTAGATTGCTTAGAATTTTCTGAGGAGAGTAGGTGAGGATATGCTTATGTTCACTTTCTCCAAAAGGCATTTTGATGGAAATTTATATTTTTATTTATATTGTCAGCAATATTATACTTTCTTCTACTTGGGACAAAGGGATAATTTGGCTTCTGCTTATAGAGGGAATATAATTATTTAGATTACATATTGGAAGAACACTGCTTCCTATAACCTTTTAAGTAGAAATTTTCCAAGGCATTATTTCCTTTTTTTTCCCCCCAAAGGCATTAATAGTGAAACTATCCATGTACAGTTTTACATATTTTTATACAAAGTTAAGAATTACATAATTAATAATATGACAAGTGATAACATTTTTAAAAAGAAACTCAAAATACCACATTAATTTTCATTGACCATAATAAGCTAAAACAGGAAACTAGCAGTTTGTGCTATTAGATCTAATTACATTTTATACTATAGAAAACACTAATTTGGAATGCTTCATGTATCAAAAGATGTTACAGCCAGCCTTAAGGAATGACAATGCTAAAATCCTGATTTCTTTATGGGATGAAGTCTAAAGGAATCCTGGGTTAGTGGGGCATTTTATACATTTTTTGCAGTACATGGCTATTATCTATCAAGGAAGTCACCCTGATTTCAGGAATACAGGGATAAAAATAGTATGGGTCATTTGGGGGCGGTTTAAGTCATACCTGAGGTGACAAGTGGTTCCCATCTAGATAGCTCAGACTGATCTTACAATTTCATAAAAATAACTACAGGATTTTATGAGAGGGTGAATTTCTGTACTTTTCTCTGTGCTAAACCTGATTCTACCCACACCTTCGCAATTTTGCCTCTCCCCTGCCTGTCCAGCTCTGAGAAACTAGTTGTGAATGGGGCTGGTCAGAACAGTATGTTAATTAGTCCAAGTTACTAGAGAGCAGAACTAAGAGACCTAAAGTCACACTCCTCCTCCCTGTTGCCCTTTTCTGTTCTGTCAGGACACAAAGCCTAGCCCCTCTGGGCCTGCTCTTTAGACCCTCCCTGCTATTCTACATCAGGTGCAGTCACAGAGGACCAGGCTTCTTGCTTGGTCTCTTCTCAGAGAGCTGGTTTTAAGATATATACTGTTTTCATCTTGGGAGAAGAGGGAGCAGGAACAGAGACAGGATCTGAGTCTTTATGCTGCCACTAGGCCTATTTCAAAATTTTATTTTGAATATTGAGTCTTATGCAGCTGCCAACTGATCTGTAACTTGTGCCTCTCTGCTGATCTTAACTTCCACAGCCCTGCAGGACCTTTTTGGTAAAAACTTTGATTTTTTGGATAAAATTTGGGTATACCATGTTCCTGGGAAACTCTTATAATAACAGTGAGACTTCATATATAAGCTCTAAGATATAAATGAATCCAAGAGCAAAGTAAAATTTAAGCTGGAATATTTAAGCAGTAGGTCCCCTTTGCACTATTTTGGAATTTGACATAGAAAGAAAAATATATATACGAATTCATTTTGATCTAATTGTATTATGAAATTCTCTCTCCTTTGCAGAAACTGTTTTAATTGACTCACTCAATAGCCTTTTAACAGACTCACTGTAGTAGTTTTATAGGACAAAGTCAATTTATCAGACCTTCTGGGTAATCTGGATAAGGGCCAAGGCAATCATGTTCACCTTTTATTCTGGAAGATTTTGGATCATTGACCTCAAACTAAATACTAAAATGCCATCTCCTCCAGAGCTCTGGGCAAACTCTGATTTCTTGAAAATAAATAGTTTGTTGTACTACTAAAGGGCATCAGCACAGGTATTTTTTTGTTTTGTTTCAGTTGTTCATTCTTGTAGTTTGTAAGGAAATGAATACATACATTTCTAAAGAGTGTAAATCTGGGGAGAGGAAATCCTGGGACAAAATATCTCTTAAAACCGAAATCAATCAAAGGGAGAAATAAAGTTTAAAATCTGTTTATTGCTTACGAACTGCAGTCCAGGTCCTTCTCTCTTTCCTGCTCCAGCAGAAGCAAAACCAGCCCTCCCGCTCACCTTTCAGGTACAGATAAGCCCTCTGTTGCCCAGGTAATTACCCATTGATGTGGAGATGAACTTCTCTCCACCCCTGAGGAATGATAGAAATGCACTAAAGCCATACTTCTTTCTACCTCTGAACGCCTATTTATATGCAGATGTACTTAAGCTGGGTGAGATATTCTAGAAATATTACAATTTTACCCACACGAGAGAAGAATTCTTAGAATAGTCTCATCTTCTAACGTGCCAAACCATTGAATCCCTTTAGAGGGAGATGTATGATACGAAATCCATTTTCTTTAACCAATGTATAATTAGTGATTACTAATGAAGTCTGGTGATTTATTTACCAATCCTCAGCAAAAGGTGACAGTAATGTAGCAATTGTAGATTTAATTTTCACATGTGGCAATGCAGATTTAATTTTCTTAAATGAGTACTAAAAACAGCATAATTTCTATCCCATGTGTTAAACAATACCAGGACCAGGAATTTTCCCCTTGGTCTTATGGTAAATAATACTGAGACCTAGCAAAAGTAGCTTAGCAATTTTCCTAGGATGACTGGATGTGACTGACTGAAATAGTTCAGTCATTAAAGCATGTAGTTTGCTCAAAAAGACAAGTTTCAAGGGGTTATGTCACTGTGATCAGCAGTCCAAGGTTGTGTCATAAACGTTGCTCAGTTCTAGCCAGTTTCTTCCTTTACAAAGCTCTCCTTCATATCACCCACCCAGGCCCCAACACCTTAGAAGGATCTCTGACTTCTGTCCTCTGAAACAGTAATAAAGCCCCATGAAGGTGCTGTTACCCATCCTAAAGTAAGTCAAATAAACCTAGATTTGCTTTATCAATAGGTTTGTGTGTACGTGTGTGTGTGTTCTTTTGAAGAGCTGGCAATTGACTTAAATATTCAAAAGGATCTGAACTTCTGACAGAATTCCTTGAAAGTATTTGTTACTGCATGTCTAATGTATATTTGTATGTCACTTGTATATCAAATATAATTAGACATACAATTTGAATTTGTATGTCACTTCATGTCTAATATCTATTTGTTACTGAATTGATCCACTTATTTTCCTGGCAATTTTTCCAGAAATCTCTTTTGGTATGTAGGTTTTCCTGATTATGAAGCCTACATATGATAATATGACCTGATTATGAGGTTACAAATAGTTGCTTTGATATAAGAAGGAAAATACTCCTGTTAAATCACCTATATATACATAAATAAGTGCCCTCAATTTATTACCCAGAACAATTTCTGGTGGTGTAAGTTCCCACTACTGACAGGATCCCTATATTAAGCTTCAGCTAAGATTCTGATCTATTAACCTTCTTTTGGTGATGTTACCTTAATTGACAGAAAGACAGTAATTTATGAAAATAAATTTCATTAAAGTTTGATATTCTTTTTCTTTCTGATATATATACACTGTTAACATTGGGCATATTATATTAATCTTATCTCATATTAAGATACTAGCTTTTCAGAACTTCCTGTAGTTGTTCCTTCCAATTTTAATCAAAGTGCTAATTAAATTTCAGTGACATGTTTTAACATTATTTTAATATACAATGCTGTGGGTAAAACTGCAATATTTCCAGAATCTCTCGCCAAGCCTTAGTGCATCTCCGTATCAATAGGTGTTTCCTAGGAGTGGAAAGAAGTAGTCCATCTCCACATCAGTAGGTAATTACAAGGATGAGCAGGGCATATCTGGACTCCAGATGTTGGGTGGGGTCTCTTTTTCTGCACCTGGATCGCGAGAGACATGGGAGAGCAGAAGTGGACTTCTAGTAAAAAATAAATCAGTTTTTCCCACTTTATTTCTACCTTTGACTGATTTTGGTTTCAAAGGTATTTTGCCCATGTTTTTTACCCCCAGAGTTGCAATCGCAGTAGTCAGCAGGACTTCTGAGCTCTAAATCTGTCTACAAGGGTGTGATACTTTGGCGGGCTGCCCCTAAAGATGATGGGGAGATGCCTGGAAGGCACACTGTGGATAGTCGGGAGGCCCCAGTGGCTACAGTGGTAGAAGGTGCAACTTTACTTGGGAGCTGCCCTCTATCTGTGGGACTTCCAATTGGGCAACTCCTAGGGTAAAGCACCTCCTAGAGGGGTGGGACCTTCCCAGAAATGGGGAAGGGTGGAGACACTGGAAGCTGCAGATCTAGCCCTCCATCATATAGAAGAGTGCTTTTAGAGGCCCTGAGGGGCTGTGTAGCAGCTGGGATTGTAAGAACTCTTTTCATTGAGATAATGGGAAGTGTTATTGAGGAGAGAGAGAGACTTTGGAAGGAGAGACACACTGCTGCGTTGCTTGGAGGAGCTCAGAGATGACTTATGGGATGCCCTTAACAAAGAGAGAGAGTTATTGAGAAGATGGGTCATGGTGCTGGAAGACTCCTTAGCAGCAATGAGGAAGAAGGCAGCAGAAGAAGCTACATAACAGAAGGTCATGGGGAGGGGAAGGAAAGAGCTGTGCCTTCAATCCCAGGATAGTAGAGGAGATTTTGGAAGAGGATGAGGAAGTGGGGCCAAAGGCCAATATGTTGCCAAGGAC
The DNA here is from genome assembly GCF_040802235.1 of Manis javanica. NCBI lineage: Eukaryota > Metazoa > Chordata > Mammalia > Pholidota > Manidae > Manis > Manis javanica. The sequence goes on along the minus strand of NC_133160.1, from coordinate 118,232,915 downwards.
CACTGCTTGAGGAACCAGTCTCTCCTGTATTAAAGGACCACCTGGTTGTAGTTAAGAAAATAAAAGCACAACAACTGCGGGTTCCTCAGGGAGAGGAGTCACCCCTTCCCAGGTTGTGAAGCACTCCATACTCTGTCCCTACACTTAGGATGAGCTGGTAGACATGAGCATCTGGTACAGGCAGGAGCTATTGGAACCTCTGCTTACATGGCCTTTGCATCTCAGGAAAATGGAGGTGGAAAACATTGTTATGTCAGGTTCTGAAATGGGTAGATGGCTTCCCTGACAATCACCCTTCCCTCAGCAGCAGTTGCAAAGTGCCTCTCACACTTTAGTAATCAGTCACTTCTGGAGTGGCTTGCTGTTGACCTTTGAAGAAGTCAGCAGAGCCCAGAAGGAGTGCCTTGCATGCTCTGAGTTACTTACACTGAGTCCCACAGCAACATGGGACTATTGTAAAGGGTTCGATACCCCTCGTCAGGTGGCAGATAGACTATATTAGGTCTCTGCCCATATGAGAAGGATATCAGTATGCCATAACTTGTGTGGACACAGATACTGGTCTGTTGGTTCCTTTTCCTGCATGTTGTGCAGATCAGCAAGCCACCAAAAGGGGCCTAGACCATCTTTTTGCAGCCCATGGCCAACCACAGTTGATTGAGAGCAATCAAGTCATCCACATTACTGGACATGACTTACAAGAATGGGTGCAGCAATTACAAATAAAATGGGTTTCTGTACCATATAACCCTACTGGTCAGGCATGATAGAGAGGTACAATTGTTTGTTGAAATCTGGCCTGAAGTCAGGCACCGATATTCTATAGCACTGGTCAGTTTATTTATGGACAATGCTGTGGCATTGAATGAGAAGCACATAAAGGAGCCTTGAGCCCTGTGGACATGCTAACACACCTTGCTGCCTCTCCTATACAGTGGTAATTGCAAACCAAAGAGGAATTACTGAAGCCAGGATATGGCCAGGAGACCATCAACCTGCTGCTGTACCCAAATGCATTAAATCCTGGAGATTCTGTTAAGTAGACATGGCCCTGTGTATTTTGACACATGCACCAGTGATGGCTCACCCTTCTAGCACCTTGTGGAAAAGGTCTGGAAGCTTGCCTTTGTGTGTATTCCTGGAGTAGCACCAGAGTGGCCCCCAAAGATCATGGTAGTGTACTCAAAACAACCAGAAGGTAAGAGCATCTTGTGGGGAAGTTTTGTTTTATCTTTATGGCCAATGCATATACCTCCTGTAGCCCTATATAGTGACCCATCTCTTACTTCCACAGAGAGGGGGGTGAAAGTCTGGTATACCTGACCAGGGTGAATTCCCATTCCTGCCACTATCCTACAACAGGACCACTCTCTTGCATGCATCCTACCTGATGGACAAGATTAGCCCATGTTTATATCATTAAAACATGTATCTTATTGCCTTTAAGGTTATTTTCCTCTACAGTCCCTGTGGCATAGACCTGCCCCATGGTTACAGCTGCCACATGATGATTGCTCTGAACTCCCTACATATTCAGCTACTGACTGCCTGTGGAATGGGTGAGCCATGGACTTAATCTGCATAGGACTTTGAACCTAGCTGGATCCTCCAGCTTAAGTATTATCATAATTTTATTGCTATTGCTACTCTCTGTTATTAGTATTACAATGCTCCACTTTTCTCACCCAGGGCCCATTGTGGAGGATGAGGAATGAGTGGAATGTAAGGTGAGATTTCTGGAGGGGTGGTCTGTGGAAAAATTTGCAGTATTTCCAGAATCTCTCACCTGGACTTCTTGCATATCGGTAGGAGTTTCCAAGGGGTGGGGAGGTAGTATTCCATCTCCATACCAATAGGTGATAACGGGTGAGCAAGGGTGTATCTGTTCCAGAGAGTTTGGGTGCATCCAGTTCTGCATCCGAGTTGTGAGACATGGAAGAGCAAAAGTGGACTTCTTGTAAGAAATAAATGGGTTTCTCCCAGTTATTTAGCCCTTTGATTTTAGTTCCAAAGGTGTTTTGTCCCCAGATTTCTCTCCTGGGCAAAGGCTTACATCTGTAAGTATCTACTGTTAATGAATGTGACATATTTTGCTATAAACTATTTACTTTAGGTGATTTTACTCCTTGAGAATGTGATTTAGTGGATAAAATACCTAATCAGTTTTTATATGAACCAATTGGGACCCATAACATCAAGTTATAGAAAACCTTCACTTATGTTTCAAACTGACACATATAGTGCATGTTTATAATAAGCCAGACACTCCCTCCCTAATACCTAAATAAATTTGTTTCCAAGCCTAGTGAGACCAGATAATTTAAATGATTGCAATATAATTGTATTTATCTAATTTATGCATTATGGAATAATTTGTTTTTTGTTTTTTGTTTTTTAAACTTTTTATTAAGGTATTATTGTTATACACTCTTAAGAAGGTTTCACATGAAAAATCAGTGCGGTTACTACATTTACCCATATTATCAAGTCCCCACCCATACCCCAATCCAGGCACTGTCCATCAGTGTCATAAGATGCCACCGAGTCACTATTTGTATTCTCGGTGCTACACTGTCTTCCCTGTGACCCCCCACATCATGTGTACTAAACATAATATCCTTCAATCCCCTTCTCCCTTCCTCCCCACCCTCCCTCCCACACCCCTCCCCTTGGGTAACCACTACTGCCTTCTTGGAGTCTCTGAGTCTCCTGCTATTTTGTTCCTTCAGTTTTACTTTGTTGTTATACTCCAAAAATGAGGGAAATCATTTGGCACTTGTCTTTCTCTGCATGGCTTATTTCATTGAGCATGATGTCCTCCAGTTCCATCCGTTTTTGCAAATGGTAGGATTTGTTTCTTTCTTATGGCTGAATAGTATTTCATTGTGTATATGTACCACCTCTTCTTTATCCATTCATCTACAGATGGACACTTAGATTGCTTCCATATCTTGGCTATTGTAAAAAGTGCTGTGATGAACATAGAGGTGCATATGTCTTTTTGAATCTGAGAAGTTGTATTCTTTGGATAAGTTCCAAGGAGTGGGATTCCCGGGTCAAATGGCATTACTATTTTTAGTTTTTTGAGAAACCTCCATATTGCTTTCCATAATGGTTGAACTAGCTTACATTCCCACCAGAGGTGCAAGAGTGTTCCCCTTTCTCCGCATCCTCACCAGCATTTGTTGTTCTTAGTCTTTTCGATACTGGCCATCCTTACTGGTGTGAGGTGATATCTCATTGTGGTTTTAATTTGCATTTCCCTGATGAATAGTGATGTGGAGTGTCTTTTCATGTGCCTGTTGGCCATCTGAATTTCTTCTTTGGAGAACTGTCTCTTCATATCCTCTGCCCATTTGTTAATCGGGTTATTTGCTTTTTGGGTGTTGAGGTGTGTAAGTTCTTTATATATTTTGGATGTTAACCCCTTGTCAGATATGTCATTTAAAAATATATTCTCCCATACTATAGGGTGCCTTTTTGTTCTGTTGATGGTGTCCTTTGCCGTACAGAAACTTTTTAGTTTGATGTGGTCCCATGAGTTCATTTATGCTTTTGTTTCCCTTGCTTGAGGAGATGCATTCAGGAAAAAGTTGCTCATGCTTTTATATTCAGGAGATTTTTGCCTATGTTGTCTTCTAAGAGTTTTATGGTTTCATGACTTATATTCATTCAGATCTTTGACTCATTTTGAGTTTACTTTTGTATATGAGGTTAAAAAATAATCCAGTTTCATTCTCTTGCATGTAGCTGTCCAGTTTTGCCAACATCAGCTGTTGAATAGGCTGTCATTTCCCCATTGTATATCCATGGCTCCTTTATCATATATTAATTGGCCATGTATGGTTGGGTTTATAGCAGGGCTCTCTAGTTTATTCCATTGGTCTATGATTCTGTTCTTGTGCCAGTACCAAATTGTCTTGATTACTGTGGCTTTGTAGTAGAGCTTGTAGTTGGGGAGCATAATCTCCCCAGCTTTATTCTTCCTTCTCAGGATTGCTTTGGCTATTCGAGGTCTTTTTTGGTTCCATATGAATTTTAGAATGGTTTTCTCTATTTCGTTGAAGAATGCTGTTGGTATTTTGATAGGAATTGCACTGAATCTGTAGATTGCTTTAGGCAGGATGGCCATTTTGACAATATTAATTCTCCCTATCCATGAGCAAGGGATGTGTTTTCATTTATTGATATCTTTAGTTTTTCTCATGAGTGTCCTGTAGTTTTCAGACTATAGGTCTTTCACTTCTTTGGTTAGGTTTAGTCCTAGGTATTTTATTCTTTTTAATGCAACTGTGAATGCAATTGTTTTCCTGATTTCTCTCTCTGCTAGTTCATTGTTAGTGTATAGGTATACCACAGATTTCTGCATATTAATTTTGTATCCTGAAACTTTGCTGAATTCAGGTATTAGATCTAGTAGTTTTGGAGTGGATTCTTTAGGGTTTTTTATGTACAATATCATGTCATCTGCAAACAGTGACAGTTTAACTTCTTCCTTTCCAATCTGGCTGCCGTTTTTCTTTGTGTTCTCTGATTGCCGTGGCTAGGACCTCCAGTACTATGTTGAATAAAAGTGGGGAGAGTGGACATCCTTGTCTTGTTCCCAATATTAAAGGAAAAGCTTTCAGCTTCTTGCTGTTAAGTATAATGGTGGCTGTGGGTTTGTCATATATGGCCTTCATTATGTTGAACTACTTGCCCTCTATACCCATTTTGTTGAGAGTTTTTATCATAAATGGATGTTGGATTTTGTTGAATGCTTTTTCACATCTATGGAGATGATCATGTGGATTTTGTCCTTCTTTTTGTTGATGTGGTAGATGATGTTGATGGATTTTTAAATGTTGTACCGTCCTTGCAACCCTGGAATAAATCTTATTTGATCATGATGGATGATCTTTTTGATGTATTTTTTAATTCAGTTTGCTAATATTTTGTTGAGTATTTTTGCATCTATGTTCATTAGGGATATTGGTCTGTAATTTTGTTTTTTTGTGGTATCTTTGCCTGGTTTTGGTTTTAGAGGGATGCTGCCCTCATTGAATGAGATTGGAAGTATTCCCTTTCCTTCTACTCTTTGAAAAACTTTAAGGAGGATGGGTATTAGGTCTTCACCAAATATTTGATAAAAATCAATGGTGAAGCCATCTGGTCCAGGTATTTTGTTCTTAGGTAGGTTTTTGATTACCAGTTCGATTTCATTGGTGGTAATTTGTCTGTTCAGATTTTTTGTTTCTTTCTGGGTCAGCCTTGGAAAGTTGTATTTTTCTAGAAAGTTGTCCATTTCTTCTAGGTTATCCAGTTTTGTTAGCAAATAATTTTTCATAGTATTCTCTAATAATGCCTTGTATTTCTGTGGTGTCCATAGTGACTTTTCCTTTCTCATTTCTGATTCTGTTTATGTGAGTAGACTCTCTTTTTTTCTTGGTAAGTCTGGCTAGGGGTTTTTCTATTTTGTTTATTTTCTCAAAGAACCAGCTCTTTCTTTCATCGATTCTTTCTATTGCTTTATTTTTCTAGATGTTATTTATTTCTGCTATAATCTTTATTATGTCACTCCTTCTACTAACTTTGGGCCTCTCTTGTTCTTCTTTTTCTAGTTTCATTAATTATGAATTTCAACTGCTCATATGGGATTGTTTTTCTTCCCTGAGGTAGGCCTGTACTGCAATATACTTTCCTCTTAGCACAGCCTTTGCTGTGTCTATGGAATGATTTTTAAGGAACTACTACAAATAATTCCCAAGAGAGAGATTAATTCCCATGAATTGTATTATCAGGCTATGATGATCTCTACTCTGTTTCATGCTATGAAGTTCTTTGATTACAAATGAGACCAGATCAAATGCTAGTGACATTAAAGTGTAATGTCAGAAGTGAACCACTCCAGAATACTATTGAGACTGCTTAAAGCTTCAAATAGAATTTTAACATTTTCACCTTCTTAGCTGGGTTTCTAAAAAGAATTCTTTTTGTTGAAAGGGGCATTAATAAAATAAAAGGAGCACAACAGCTAATATTTATTAAGCACTATGTTCCTATAACTGTGTAAGGGCTTTATGTATGTTATGTTCTATAAAGTTGCTACAACACATCATTAGTGAATATTGAAACATTCTCCCCAGGGAAGTCTAGTTAAGTTCCTGCAAGCCTCCTGTTACAACATTTGCATAAACTGTTCAGCATATAACCTTGATTTATGTATCCTTCCATATAAAGACACCTTATTTTAAATACGGTGTTCATTCATTAGCTTTGAATTCATAGGCCACAGTGCTGTAACTCATGGGAATGAATGAAGCTCGTCTAACAAACATATTTTCTTCATAAGGCACATCCCCGTCTTACATCCCCGTCTTCTTGCTTCTCAGGAAGACTAAAAGGCACTTCAGCACTACCCTCAAAGGCCATTCTAAACAGTGAAATCATTAACAAAAAGCACAAAAATGCAAAAATATGGCATCAAAAAGATCAGAAAGGGACACTTGTTTACAGTATGAGATGCAGCAAGGCAGAGATCTCATTGTTCAACCTTAGCTGGGCACATGCCTGTCAGGTGAGTCGTCTGTTTTTCACTGTTCTGAGCACATCCACGAATGTCCTTAAAACACCACAAGTATTGATTTTGGTGTTGCAAGTAAATTTTAGTGAGTAGGCAAATTTGAAAATATGGAATCCACAAATAATGAATGACTATATGAGAGTTTTTATTTTCACACTCATCCACTGAGATAGTTAAGCAAAACCTTTTCCCTCCATTTTCCTCCCTTTTTCTTGTACATCCACATTTTATAGGAAAGGTTTTACTGGTAGGATTGGGGTCTTCATATATTTGCTAGCTATCATAATGCCTTATATTAAAGCACTAAACCCTACAACCGTTGAATAGTGTCACATATTGTCATGTCATTATTTCAAGTGATTTTTTCCTTGAGAATGTGATTTAGTGGATAAAACATCTAATCAATCTATATATGAACTAATTAGGGCCCATAACAAAATTATTGAAAACCTTCACTTATATTTGTAACTTCATAACATTATCAGAATTTGATTCATATAACTACCTTATTGCAATTTACTTGAACAAAATACAAGGGTACAGCTCCCATACCACCTCAATCTTCTTATAATATTATTTGTATTTTATTGTAAATAACTGTATATACTTGCTTAACATTTATACTTTTTCTGGCCAACTGGTCTATAAACTCCCAAAGGGCTGCAGATGTGTCTGTCTCATCCGCCTGTCCTCCTTCAGTGCGGAGTGCACAATCTGGCAGCTAGTGGACACAGAACACATGTTTGCTGCAAAGATTATCCTCTCATGTGTTGGACAGTGAAAGACTGTTTCATAGTGGCTACATACACCAATCTTCCATTTCTCTCATACTTTTCCCAAGTGTCATGTAGCCCAGAATCTTCAGTGGTAATGAACCATGAAACATATAATATGTGAAGGAATGTTGTGAAGAAATTTAATACATCGCCCTGTGTCGTTTCCACAGGACAGTCCTGGACTAGGAATGGAAACATCTTTCCAAGAGACCAAAGCTTTACCTTAGACAAGGGTTTGGCAGGTTTGCAGTGAAGTCCTTCACCAAATTGAAAATTAGGTTAGAGTGGGTGAGGAAATTCAGAATCCCAATAGGTTCAGTTCCTCCAGATATCAATTCACACTTACCCCATCAATTCACACAACGTAGTGGGCCTTCCTGAAAGAGAAAACAGGGGAAGGAGAATACCAACATTTGTACATTCATATCCATTCTTTCCTTAGAAGATATACTAATAAAGTTCCAGGCCCCTGTGTTCAAAATATGCCAGTGTTTTGAAGTTTAAACAAACATTTAAACAAAAAAGCAAAAAGAAAACCATTTTAGTGAGGTTCTAACATAGCTAAGTTATTCCTACCTCTGCATCCTTGCAAGGTTCAAATATTCATTAAAGATTCATTCCTCTTTCCATGTGTTACAAATTCAAAATAACTTATACATTATATTTCAGGCCAGTATTTCTGCATGATTTCATAAGTATGTGATGAATATTACATTATAAATATCATCTGCTCATTTTTCATATACATAGCATTAGGTTTATATTTCTTTTAAGGTGTTTGTGACATTTTATTTAGTACTATGGCATTTTAAATATGTTTCCTTTTCATTGCTAACTGATATTCGGATCCTCTGGGGAAGACCCATGTAACAGGATTTCATGTAGCAAAAGGCCAGTTCAGAATACACTTTGCTGCTCATTGAAAATGAAGAAACACCCCAAGGTAGATCTAAATAGTTGAATAAGAAATAGTTTTCTAAAGATCATAATGATCTTCCACATTAAGTATAGATCTGCAGGATGAAGAATCAGCATTATTCACACTTGTCTCAATCTGATCTCCAGTACCATGCAGCCAGCCCCTAGAGAATAGACAGTTTACTTGTGGGAAGTTAAATATCCTTTAGGAGCATAGGGAAAGGCAAGTAGAAAAACCCCAGTGGCTCATGGGCCCTCCCCAAAGATGCAGGTATCACCGGGAATCAACAAGCCTATCCCTCCATAGCTTACAGAGTCACTCTCCCTTCTATACTTTACAAAAGAAAGGTTACGGCGGCACCAAAGTCCTGAGTGATTGCCGATCAGGAGTGAGCATAATGAATGAGATGCACTACATGAAATGATGTCTTTCACCTCTGTCTCCACGTCATTTATCTTTTCTGCCCTAGGTATACCTTGAAACATTCTGACATGTACTGATTATTGCACTTTAATGTGAAAGAAAAACTGTTGATTACTGCCTGGAAGAATGGGAGCCTCAGGAACTGTACCATGATTCAGTCGATCAAGTTTTTTCCCATATCTAAATTTGTGTCTTTGGTCTCCAGAAAAATTATAAATATTGGAAAAACTGAAGAAAAATATTACTAAGCTAAGGAATAAGTGTTAAGAAAGCTGAAAATTAGTCCTTTTATGCATTTATAACTGGACCAAGGCATCTCCTTTGTCAGTTTCTTTCTCTAGAATAAATCAGCAATACTGTGAAGGGTGCCCGTCCAAGGGGTGGTGTAAAAATTCTGGAAAGTCTGGCTGCAAGATGACTTGGCTTTAAAGGTCTACCTGTACCAATCTCTTGCACGTCTGTCCCCTTATTTACATAAAATATTCCTTACATTTAGTCGTATATGTCAGAGAGCCATCACCCAGCCTCCCACTCAACACACCATCCATCCTTGTACTTTGATTATTTGCCATTTGGCCATTTGATGCCCTATTATCCTTCACATTACTGTGTATGCAGTTCTTGCAGTATCTCAATGATGCTTATTTTCTGTGATCTATGGTTTTGGATTAATTTTTAGCAGATTTATCTTAGGAACTTTGATCTTTGGGTTATTTGTTCAGTCTTATTTTCCAAGACCTACCATCCTTCATGTCTCCCTCACCATCCCCCTTTCCACTTTGATTGTTTGCCATTTAAAAAATAAATAGTAGCTGTTTCCCTTCACATTACCTTGTATTACCTTGCTGTAGAATCTCATCCAAGGGCTTACTTTTTATAACCTTTGTTTCCAGATTAATTTTTAGCAGATTTATTTTAGAGATTTGATTTTGCTTTTATTCTCCAAGCCACTGCCACCCAACCCTCATACAAAATATATATATATAATCAAAGGTTAATGATTTATAACTCAGGCTTTTATTTCCTCTGTAATCTTAATCTTACATACCTTCTTAGCTATTGATAGTAATTTTGACATTTATACTAAGCACTCTTAAGTTCCATTTGAAATGGATATTTTTCTTAGGTTTCCAAAATTTTAATAATACTGACCCCCAAATGTTATGTGTATATATGTATACATATGTAAGTTTGGGTAACTGTATGATATGCTGTTAATGGAAAGTGACTGTTAAGAGGACCACCTATTCCAAGAAAATCTAACTTTCTTGGTCTTTTATATTGTAATATAGTTGCTGCTTAGCACAGTGTCTTTTCAAGTAATATGTGGAGTTCTGAGGTCAGGGTCTCTCTCTTCTCCTTCCAGTTACTTCAATATACACAGTGGTTGGGTCCAGGGGACTGGACTGCTGTTTCAGTTCCACCCGCAGCCATTCTTCCACATGAGACTCTTGGGTATGTTACCTAAACTTTCTGAACTTCAGTTTCTCTGTCTGTAAAATGAGGACACTAATAGTGCCTATGAAAACGATTTTTGTATTTGTCTTCCACGGGTTAATAAATAAAAAGGACTTCAAAGATTTCCTGGAAGAGAGTAAATTCTCAATAAATGTTTACTAATTGCCTTCTGCTCCCTTCCTACAAATCTTTCCCTCCCCTTTTCTTCTCTTTCCTTTAAACAGGAAACATAGAAGCTCAACAAATGTTTGTTGTTTAATAACTGTTCCTCATAGAATTAGGATTAGAAATCATTCAAATATAAAAAGTACATTAGAACCTTCCCCTAGGGGAAGTAGTGCATGTAGAATCAGAACACGGACATTGATACTCCCAACGTAATCCCCGATGTTTTAGGTTTACTTAGTAGATGAAGGAATCAATTGAGAAGGAAATAGATAAACTAGAAAATACACAGAGATCCCTCATCCCCAAGTAAGAAAGTTTTCTTCCTGATGGAGATATTGGGGAATTAGATCAAAGAAATAGTACAGGTATAATAATAGAAATAGTGAATCTAGAAGAGAAATATCAGAAAATTTGATTCTAAAAGCTGAAAGCAACTTTTGCTCATAGCTTATCTTACAAAATCTACTTACATAATAAGTAGATTTATTTAACTAAAAAAGCTTTGAAAAATATTTTTTCTCATGTATGACCTTAAATTGATTTTACATACACACCACCACATATATATTATATATATATATATAATAAAGTTCCTTACTGTAGTATGTTAAAAATGGCTACATGTCTTGGCAACTTCTCCTATTAAGAGGTGGAGGCTAGTTCTCCACCCTTTGAACTGGGCTTTCCTCATGACCTGCTTTATCAATAGAAGGTGGCAGAAATGACATATTATTATTTCTAAACCCAGGCCTTGAATTTGCATGCAGACTCTTCTGGAATTCTGCTACCATCTGATAAAGCACAAACTTGCTGTTGTAGAGGCCACGTGTAAGAGGCAATCAAGTGTTTGCTTTTCTGCCAAACCCAAGCCATGTGAGTGACACTTCCTTGGACCAATGAGCACCAGCTAAGCTGGTACCTAACTGCAGCCTAATGAGTGAGCCTAGGCAAGCCCCAAAGAGGAAACATTTTTCTGTGCCTGGCCCAATTTGCTGGTCCACAGGATCATGAGCAAATAATATGGTTGCCATTTTAAAACAATGAGTTTTAAGGTGCTTCATTTTATAGCAATAAATTATTTATGAAAAGCACAGTGAAATTGTAGACCTAAGAATAGAGTAGATTGATGTCAATTGAAGGGACATCACCAGTGTCACAGAGTTACCTTGCCCAAGCTCTATTGAATGGATGATAAATTTGACCAAAAAACTATCATATGTCCATTTCAGCACTAAACCTAAGGAAATATAAATTTGCTTTAATTTTAAGTTATATAAATTTAAAATTTTATGTTTACACTGTAGCACACACCGAGAAAGTAAGGTTGATTTCCACCTACTGTAGGGAAACTGTAATAAATAAACCACTGACTTACCTAATACTTGACTGTTAAAATTATCTCATTTCTTTTTGTTAAATGTCTCAAATGCAAAATTGAAATATAGAAAATATGATATTTGTAACTCTCCATAAATGTCAGTTTGTCACTAAGTTCTGATATGACAAAGGGTACATGGGAAGGAGGTAATGGAAGACCACCACAGAATTTTGTGTATGTATTACCAGTGGTTAATCGATCGAAGACTGACCAGAGGCAGGTTAAGGAGTCCACACAGCAACTCAACACAAGGATGACTGGCATCTCTACAAATGTCAGATTTGGATTCTTACAGTTTCTTCAGAAGTTTCTTGTTAAAATCTGCATCCTCACAGAGCCCTGGACAGTATCAGAATATTCATACTATGTTTTTTCATCTTTGAATCATATGCCCACAATGTACTCTGGTAACACATAAGCCTTTACCTTGATCCATTACATAAGAAATGACTCAAGTGCATCCTTAATGAAGGATGTAGAATAAACCTCAAATTTAGAGCAGGTGGTTTGCTGGCATCCCTGAGGATGGAGGCTGAAGTTGCCAGCATGGTCACCTCATGCCCCTCTGAGCAAGTTCACACAGGATTGTCTTTAAATTGATCTGATGACTCTATTTCATAAATATGGGATAAATAGAATTTATGAGGACAATGGGGATGGATGGTTGTTTCTATAGAGTTTATGCTTTGGAGAATATTATGATAGAATGAGAACTTTAACCCATCAAATTAAGTCTAGGTGTGAAAGGCAGAGAGGCCCCTTGACAGCATATTAAAAGAAATTCTCATCTCTTGCAGAAGGCAAAAAAAGCACAGTTAGAGATGTAGATACGTGATTGGAAATGTCTTATTAGGTTATATGAGTAATGATAGCTTCAGAGTTATAACCCCAGTGTCAGATTACAGGGCTGTATGTGCATAGGGAGTTAGGAAATGGGGCACATGGTCACGGTCCTCTGGAGCTCTCTAAGGGATCCGGGGGAGGGAAAGAAATCACAGCCACAGTACCATGCAGGGTGTGTGTGTGTGCGTGTGTGTGTGTGAGTGTGGTTGAAAAAGATAACAAGGGTGATCTGTTTTTTCCTCTTTGTTTTTGTTTGTTTTATGCTTATTTTGTTGTCTCCCTGTGTACGGAAAATCTTATGTCATATGTCTTCAAATGTAAGTACATTTTTTCATTAAATATGCTGGTCCCCTTGATTTTGGTGTTTATATTCTTTAATCAGATAAATAATTTTCTATATACTTTTCATGCAAAGCTATTTTTTAAAGCATGGGATTGGAATTTTAACAAATAACTCATCACTTTAGAAAGACAAGTTTTAAAGGATGACTTGTTAAGAAATAACCTAATGACAAATTTGTAATTAAAAGACATTCTTAAGGATAACCATTGGAAAGATATTTAATTATCTTAAAGCAAAGAAAATGTTAAGTAACTGTCCTCTCTTTTTTGGTTTTTATTGTAGTTTATGTTTCAGTAAGGTAATTTTTACAGATAATTTTAATTAGGAAATATACTGAACTTATATGTTTCGGTTTTAAAATGTTATTTTTCTCTAAAATTATCCTATATTTCTTAGGTGAACTTGTGCAAAACTTGTGATAAAGTTTATCTGGAAAATACATATCATTAGAGTTTTATTTTGAAATGAATTTGGGCTGTGAGATTAGGACCATTTCATTAGTATAGAACTTAGAACATGAACTTCTTGATCAGTTGGGATATTTACATTTTTCTTATTATACAACTGTCATCATGAAATAATTTTTGAGAGGAATTGTTAAATTTTGTGAGACAGTTTCTATTTTTTCCCTAAACTAGAAATCTACCTTATAGTTTTCTATTTTATTCTGATTAGAAATATATGTTACCTACACTTAAAACAGAACAAAAGTATTATTAATAATACCTCTGCTGAAGGACTCAATGTTTATGTATTAAAGAGGTGAGATGAAAGAAAGGTTTTTGAGAAAATACAGAAACAATGTAGACTTCATAATCAGGAAAGCCTACACAACAAAAGGGACCTCTGGAAAAACTGCCAGAAAGAAAAGTGGATCAAACCAGAAACAAAATACTGGACATAGATTTACATACAAATTCAAGAAACCTAGCTGCAGACTGCCTATCACTTTATCAAGAAATTCTGTTAGGAGTTCAAATCCTTTTGAATGTTTAAGTCAGCTGCCAACTCCTCCAAAGAACACACACAACCACACACAAAGACCTACCAATCAAGCAAAGCTAGATTGGGTTTATTACAGAACAGGCAAACAGGGGGCTTTCTGGCTGTTTCAGAGGATGGAAGCAAAGGAAGATCACTCTGAGGGGATGGGCCCTGGTTGGTGAGATCCAGGAGGGCTTTGTAAAGGAGGAAACTGGCTCGGGACAGTGTTCATGACACAACCCGGGTTGCTGGACACCGTGAAGTGAGCCCCTGAAACCTGTCCTGTTGAGCAAGCCACATGCTTTAAGTAAACTATTTTAGATGATCACAGACCGGTTATCCTGAAACAAATTACTAAACTATTTTTGCTACGTTTCAGTATTATTTAATTTAGGACTAGGAAAAAAATTCTGGCCCTGGTATTGTTTAACCCATAGAATAGAAATTAGACTGTTTTCATCACTCATTTAAGAAAAATTAAACCTGTACTGCCCCAATGTGACAGGTTTCCCAATGAACACCTGCTCTTTACCGCCACCTCCTGCTGAGAACTGATACATGAATCACCACAATAGCCAGGCGCTCACTTTGCCTCACAGTTTTCAAAGCTTCTTGATTGCTGTCCTGTATCAGGCTATGAACTCATTTCTGTCAGTGCTTTTTTCTAAGATGATACACAACTAATTTGCTTTCGTACACTATGTTCATTGACTTGGGCTCATTTTTTAGGACACCCACGTCTTATTTAAAATACCTAGAAATAAAGGCAGTGCAGTACTTATTCAAATTTCAATTATTGTAAAAATCTAAACTCATAATTCTTAACAACTGTATTATGTTTTTAATATTAATAATGCATGAATTTTATAGCAGTTAGTGATCATGTTGGTTTACTTCAAAAAGTTATATTTGTGGCAATTTAAGACTTGACTACAGATACAAATACGTCCCACCATGTCTCTACCCTTGAACAGTGGCGGGATTTTCAGCTGTTTCAGAAAAGAACTCGCTGGTAGTGGTGCTGAGCTGCCAGTCCAGGTTAGAAAGGGCAGTACATTCTGGCTCTGGCTCTCTGTCACTTTCTCTCTCATTCTCTTTCCCTCCTTCTCCTGCTCAACAACCAACTGCCATACTCAGAACGCCCCACTGTTAAGTCAGTCGCTGAGGTCATGCACACCAGCTCAACGTACCAGAGCATTTGGCTGTGGCACCCAGCACAGGAAATGAAAACTCTTCCAACAGTAAATGGTCAAATCGTTGTCATTTTTTTTTTTTTCACTGTAAGAGTCAGAGACATATTGACATTCCTAACTGTTTCTCTGTAATATTAAATAAATTACATGACGAAACCCTGAATGTGTAAGTTTACTGGTCTCACTCATATTTGTAACTTTTACAGTACTCCAGCCTTCTGTTAACTTGATCTCCTCATGCTCTTTAAACCAGCCTTGCAAATCTGCCTAGGAAAAAACAGTCCCAGTCCCCATTTTCCCTTTAAAACCATTTTCTTTATATCATTCTTCCCCATTCCTCAAGATTAAATTAAGGAAATCCACAATTCTAACTGGACTCTAAGTATTTATCCGTCATGGGGAGAGAAACTACAGTTGACCTTTGAACACATGGGTTTAAACAGGTCCACTTATATGCTGAGGCTTTTCAATAAATATATTGCAAAATTTGTTTTGGAGATTTGCAACTATTTGAAAAAACATTTTCTTTTCTTTTCTTTAACTTATTAACATGTAATATACAAAATTCATATTATTGACTATTATCAGTAAGTCTTCCTCTTAACAATTGGTTAGGGGTGGTTAAGTTTTGGGGAAGTCAAAAGTTATAAGCAGATTTTCGAGTGTGGAGGGGTTGGCACCCCTAGCCCCTGAGTTGTTCAAGGCTCAACTGCATTTGCAAGGCTGCTTTAAATACTCTCTGGTGTCTGCTGAAAAATACTGTGAAGAACTTATCACTGCTTTTTTTGTCTTAAATGTGCACTCTCTTATTGAGAGCACACATACTGAGAACAATGCTAAGACAATTAAGTTCCTCATATTTTGAAGACCCACAATCACCTATAATTTATGTAGTACATTGTAAAACTTAAAAAAGTTAGGAAAAAAATTATCTTTATCCCATTGATATTGGTTACATACAAGATGGATGCTTGAATTTAGGAACTGTTTCTGTTATTAAGAGCTCATCATAAATGAACAGAAATATATATATAATACTGTGTCCACACATACACACACACACACACACACACACACACACACACACCCTAAAACTCAAATCATTTCCACCAAGTACTGATATAAACATATAACAAAGAGTATAAAAAGTTATTCTTTTAAATATATGTGAACTCTTAAATTCCAATACTGTTTGAATGCTCATCAATAACATATAAAACGAAAAAGTTTCATTGAAATAGAACATATTGCAAAAGCCTTGACTGTACTATTAATTCTATCACGCTGCAAATGTTTTGTAACAAAAATGCTTTTTATAATCCAGTGTGGACAATCTGTCTTTTTGGACCTCTGTAGCTATTTCTCAGTTGCACTCATTCCTTCGGATTCAATGAAGGCCCTGCCATGTGTGCACACAGGAGTACACAGGCAGCTTCAGCTACATGAGTTTTTGTGTCCACTGCGTTCTGTCTGACCCCACACCATTAGATGATCATCCTTGTGCCTGGGGTTGTTCTCTTGTTGGTCCCCTTGCCCAGACCCTTTCTGCTTGGACATTTGGCCGAGGTTCCTTCATCTTGTGCACACTGAGGAGGCGCCTGGACAGAGAGACTCGAACATAAAACAGAGGCAAATTTGGGCAATGGTGGGAAGAACCATCTAATTTGTGTTGCGAGAATGTCCTTAGAACTCTAGGGGATCTTCGTGGTGAAGCTGCACACAGCACATTTGCAAGCCTTAAAAACATTTCCCTTTAGCTTTTCCAGTGGTTGACCAATAGTTCCTCTCAGAGATCTGAACCCTGGTACTGGTTCTTCCAACTTCCCCTTTGGACTGGGAACCTCGGGATCTTCTTTTGTTTTTGTTCTTTCCTCATTTGTCACTTCTGTCAGTTATTTTTTTTTTTTAGAGTCTTTGTTATTATCTCTCACAGTATCTGTCAGAATGCATAATTATGAAATTATGCATTAGAAGAATAATTTGTGCATTTTAGAATCATCGACAATTATCAATAGGTGTTATGTACTGTGTCCTGTGCTGTGGTGACAGAGAAAGTCAGAAGGAACCCCTTCTCCCTTTGAGTTTTCAGACTAAGAGGAGATAGAGAAAAGCAAACAAATAAAAAAATGAGGGACAAATGATGACAAGCACTATAAAGAAACAAATGGGGTTGGAGAAGCGAGACAAATGTGAATAAAAATTGCTAAAATGTAGTATCTGTCATCCCCTCCCCAAATTATTTTAGTCTCCATGACATGTGGCATAGGAACAGCACTCTTTCCATCCCATTGAGTGAGGAAATGAGTGGATGAATGACTTACAAAATATAACATTTATTGGATGTCTACAGATCTCACTAAACTGATTTCTTTCTGTATATTATCTCACTTTGTACTCATAATAACCCTAGGAAATCCATAATTTATAGATAATAATAAGTATCTTACCTCAAATCAGATAACTTATCACATGCTGGGTCATCTGATTTCAAAATGAGATGTGTGGCCAAGATAATTAACCATTAGAAGTAATGGTTCTATAAAATCAGACTTTTATTTATTGGGGTTCATTTTTGTGTATGCTCTGACACACAGGAGCAGTCTTTTCATATACATAATATATAGATAAGCAATTGTCCCACTGCAATAAAATAAAACATGCAGACTTCCCCTCTTATTTCTTTCACCATCTGTATCACATAGGAAATATCCATGCATATGTAAATGTTTTTCTGGGGCCTATATTTGGTTCTATTGCTCAACCAATCTGTCTCTGCTCTGATATAACGTTGTCCTAATTATTGCATTTCTCTAATCTGCCCGCAGTCGAGTCTGCATACAGTAAGCTGCTGCCAGTGCTTGCATGTGCATGGCTCTCCCAGGGCTCTCAGAGGGCTCCCACTGGGCAGGCAGGACGAGCCCTGGACATAAGCTAAATGAGGGAGGAACTGAGTCACAGGGCTGCTTTAAGGTCTATAGCCAGGTCCAAAGTCTGCAGGTCTGCCTCTGGAGTCACGAGTAGGAATGTCTCCTGCCAGAGCCCTGGGAAGGCAGAACAGCTCCTCTGCCATGGCAAGGAAAGTATGGTGCTGAAGTATAGTGTCGTTTCAGGACCCCTATTCTGCCTGAGGTCAGCGGACCTCCTTCCGGGTGCACAGATGGGCGTGTCTCCCCGTGGGTCCCTGGGCTGGCTCAGCGCTCTTGGGCCACAGCTGATAGGGCCTGGAGCTAAGTTACAGGGCTGCGGTAGGATCTGCAGTAGAGACCAAAGTCGGCAAGCTGTTACCCAATGCAGGGGCAGGCGTGGGTCCTCCTGGGTCCCTTGGTGGATGGTGCTGGTGGCAGGACCAAGGCCAGTCAAGGCTCTAGCAAACCCCGAGGGATCTGGGCAGTTTCTGGGTCTAGCTAGGGTCATTGTTGGCCAGACTTCCACCTGGGTGCAGGCCTGCCTAAAATGAGCTTCCTCAATCTTGGGCTCCACTGGGGTCTTACAACCTCGTACTTAGGTCCCAAACTCCCACAGAAGCTCTTTAACCCATGGATGGCTGCCTAATAATTGTTGCTGTGGGGGGCTGTGAGCAAGGGATCTCCTATTCCATCATCTTGTGACATCACTGATCCGGCTATGAGCATTTTGATAACTATAAAGTTTGAAATAAGTCTCTAAGATAGCTCTTCTTAATGCAGCGAACACTAGCCCATTCTATTCTGCACTGAGCAAACCACCAGCTCGAGCATCATGCTCACAATCTAGGGGCAGATTCAGGATCTAGAAAAGACCCAACATGTGAAACCATCATGAAAGTTGAGCCTTTCAGCTTTTTCTCCTGTTGCTTGGTATTGATAAAATATATTATGTTCTACTTTTATTGTTATAATTATTTTAACAAACTTAAGTATACATTCTGTTCTTATATGTGTGTGCAGGTAAGTGGTATGACTCCTGAACCTGAAATAGATTTATGAAGGGTAACAGATAACATTGAGAGAGATAGATTCCAAATATTTTGTCTCAAACTGTTCAACCGTCATGCTGCAGAGTCACACGACATTCCTTTACTAGGCAGGGATGCAAGAAAGGATCAGAAGTCAGATCGCTGCTTCTTGTGTACCATGGCAGGACTTATTCTGCAAACAGGCCCCTCCACAGCAAGACATAAAGACATTCCACTTTATATGGTCTGGTGTAGAGCGGTTGGTCATTCTGTGACCTGTGCAGGCACTTTATTTCCTTCTTCAATGGCCAAGTGGTGGGAAACAGGCAGTGAAAATCCAAGGAAAAGGGAAAGCAAACACACAGACAAAATCCCACTATGGATTGATTTTAGGAAATGGAAAAAGATGGTGTTAAGAAAATTTTAAAAATGAAGACTTAATTCTTGACTGATGTTCTCAGGAGTATCCTGAGGAGACATGGGATGGCCTTGGCATTTTAGGAAAGTAATGGGAGAAATACAGGATGATGGGGAATGGACTGTACTTTGATATTTCATTTGATACTCACTTCTCTAGGTGAACATAAAAAACAATCCTTCTCCTATGCCTCCGGGTCTCTCTCACATACTAGGAGCAGTGCGACGGTCATGGAAACAGGCTTCTCCCATGGCCAGTGGGGAAGGCTGAGCGTGCAGAGACAGGAAGTGTGGAGTATGACTACAGATGGAGAAGAGGGAATGGGAGAGGCGCACAAAGCCTAGATACAAACACTGCCTGAAGCTGGGAAGGGACACAGGTATCAACAGGAAATCCAAGAGGTTTTTGACATGCTGCTGGTTGAAGTTGGATAGAAGACAAGATGGATAAAGTGATTTCAGTATGAGTAAGAACATAGTTGGACTTTGAAAACATTTTTAGTTTATGTAAAAGTTGAAAGAATATTGAAAGAAATAACTTTATATTCTGTCTTATTTTTGCAAAAATAAATTTATTTCTTAACCTGAGTGTTGTAAACTTTTGTGCAAATATAACCTTCTTTTCCTCCTCCTCTATTTCCATGAACCCTATTCTTCATCCCTGCTAAGACTGGCCAAACTGAGGACCTCAGTTTATCCTTAAACTTTCTCCTTTCCTAGATCTTTAACTTTCTTTCCTTACTGGCCTTTTTGCAGTAGGATGTACACATTCATAAATGAGGTACACATATATAATGTGCTTTTAACCAATATTTACTCTGGGTGCTGTTCATGGTTAGATCCTCTCTTAAGCACTGGCCAGTAATAGGATGCTGAGAAAATATTTACTCTATTCATCAGTTTCCTTACCTGTAAAATGTATTTAATAATAATATGCTCCTTGTGAGTGTTGTGGGAATTACTTGGGTTAATATAGAATGCTAGAATTATGCCAAGCATTTAACACTTGACAATGTTATGATAAAAATGAATATATGTGGACATACATGGATCTTGATGCCTTGTCCTCTTCGGGCTCCGTGTTTCTTCCCTTTTCTTTCCACCGTCAAACTGTTTACTTTCCAACCTGAATGCTACCTAATGAGAGTTAACTACATGTTTTTGTCTTATTTCCTTAGCTCCCATTTTCTTGGTCTACTTTCTGCCTCAACTATTTCCCTGAAATAGCTCGTGAGGTTCAGCAACAAAACCTCAAATCAGATAAAAATGGTTCTGTAGTTTGTTTACATGGCCTAGAATTTAATACTATTTTTCTTTATTTGCTGAAATTCTTACAATGGTTCCTGACTCATTGTACCCTCCTGGTTTTTCACCAGTCTTCCATTTGCTCTACTCAGTGTTTTCTTGTTTGTTATTTTGTTATGTTATGGCAGCCTCTCTCTAATAAATGTGTATGTCCTTTGTTTATTTACCAGCTCAGTTAATAATTACCAAGTGCCTTTTATATCTTCCACTGTTGTAGTCTCTTCATTTTTTTCTGTTCCTTTCACTATCCACACCTTTCTTATTAAAAGTATTCTTTAATTAAAATCTCCACTAAGATTTTTTATTAAAATCTCCTTATATTAACTATTGCGAGAGGATTTTTTTATCCATAGGGAAACTGAGTCACGCAGAGTTGAAACAGTCCGTCATGTTAATAGAGGGCTCAGAGCTCCTTGAGCCCCGTTCCAACACTGGGGGCAGTGATTCCACATGTGTGCATGTGAGCCTAAACTCTTTAAGAAGTAACCTGTAAGTTGTCAATTTCTTGTGCAAACAGGGCATCTGTGTTCTCTACTCTGTATCTAGGCTGCATTACAAGCATCTTATGATATTCACTGTGACTCAGAAAACACGACTTTATGCACTCTGTCCATGGCCGACAGAAATGCTGAAGAAATCTCTGTCAACACTCTAATATAGGAATCTCAGGATTTGGGAGCAAAACCACATCACATTCTCCAGACCGTTTTTCTGCATTTGGGGGTTTACTGAGCTTTGGTAGAGATGGAATGGATGAATGATGAGGCAAATTACCAGGGCATCTCTTAATATTCTGGTGTCCAATAATAAAAGTCACTGTGAATGTGTAACAAACCAATAAAAACGAATCACTTTGAGAGTGAATAAAGTTTTGGATCAGACCATCAATTAAAATACCCTGAGCTGCTCAGGATAAAGGACAAAAGGAATCTTATGGACAAGAAAAAGGTGAAATTATCAATTTGAGCGTGCTGAGCTGCTGTAGGAGCTGGCATTGTGAAGGCCATGCAAAAGTGTCGTGGCTGATGGCATCTGGTCTCTGCTTTGTTTGGAGGTGAGATAGACTATCCTGATCTGGGCAAAAATAAGAATGACCATTCCTATAGGGGAATGAATCCATTCTAGCCTTTTTTATCCCACTATGGCTCCAGGACACTGACTAATGCAGTTTGTACCACTCAGGAGTGAGTTTTATCAGCTGGATTTGTTGAGATTCAGTTGAAGGAGAGATGTACAGATCCTTAGGCAGGAGGAAAGAAATCAGGTAATATCTTAAGGGGTTGTGAGTGGGAATGGCTTCCCTAACAAGTATGCTTCACTATTTCCCTTAGACGTGCTTGTTTCTCATTGTTACAGCTTGGAGTCACGCAGTCTGGAAGCTGCATTTCTCAAGACAGGGAAGATTCCACTCGGGGATATGGCCATGACGTGAATACTCCTTGATTATTTTGAACTCGTCTGCTTCACAATCCAGTCAGAGAAGGCACTACTCTATTGGCTTGCAGTGATTGGTCCAAAGATAAACTAAGCTGCTGACACATGAAAAATGAAGGCAAAACTTTGTGTACTACCCACGAGATTACTAGGAGACATTAATACTCTGATGTCCAATAGTAAAGGTCAGTGGATAGCTGTGACACGTCAATCTGACAGGACATCTTATCACCTTGATTTGATTTAACAACACATGGATTGTTTATAAACAAAGTAAGTAAAAGTACTGAAGTTCAACCTTCTGAGCACCTCTTAGAGTGTGGGATATAAGAGCTGTGTGAAAGTAGTCTGGCTGAGGGGACTGGGTTTCTGTTTTGTTAGATGTGACAGTTTCCTCATCTGAACAGTTTTATGAATAACTGCTAAATAAAGTACATAGTCAGCCTTGTCTGTTTATCTGCCTATCTACCTATCATGTATATCTATCTATCTATCTATCTATCTATCTATCTATCTATCTATCTATCTATCTATCTATCATGTATTTATCATCTATCTGTCTATCTATCTATCTAATCATCTATCTACCTACCCACCCAAGTGTATGCTGCAGTTCTACTAACAAATGCAGCTGGTATCACCCAAGAATTTTTGCTAGATGGCTTCTGACGATATTTGGGCAAAGGGAGAAATCTGCAGGTTATCAGAAAGCAGGAGTGGAGAAATCAGGTGGGCAGTGGCTATTGAGCAAAAGCAGATCTCTATGCAATGGGTGGCCATTCTCAGAAACTAAACGGCCCCTGACTTGGGTAGTGTTCATTGCCACGGTTGACCAGTGCCCCTGTCACTGGATCTTAGCCATTTACTTTATTCCAATTGCAGAAAACAAACTGGGCAAGTAGCAAACATAAACAGCTCTCCTTGAAACATAAAAAATTGTAAAAGTCAAAACATATCACCTTTTAAAAATGCTAACATTTAACAAATACGTTTTTTAGCCTTCACAAAACATTTGTAGAATTTAGTTGCATTATCAGTAAGGTAAATATTCAAGTAGAAATATTTATTTGTTCCGATTCTATGGTTATTTTTAAATTGGAAGTAATTTTTAACACACCATACTGAAATGAATAAGAATTTCAAAATTTTCAGTAAGATAATGGATTTCACTTATCACCCCAATTGTTTATCAAATACTGAAATTAAAACTTCATTAGACAAGCTATTAAGTTTATAAGGGATAAAGATAGTGCAATCTTTAATCTATTTGTTAAATTGATGCAAACTGATTTGAATATGAATATTTGCCTTTAATTAGTGATTTGCATTGGCTAAATAATATCTAATTAATAAGTAGGCTCTTAGATTTGAGCTACCAGGTAAATATTGTTATTTGAATCTATTATTTTAAACCTACATGATGAGTCTACTGAGACAGTTTTTAATTTCAAAGAATTCTTAAGGTTAGCCTAAATTTATGGCAAAACGCCTTCTTATAGGTCAGCTAGACAAGAAATAATTTTAGTGGGTGACAGTTACTAGCTGCTCAAACAGAATTTATTTTTCTGGATTAATATGTAGAAACAGCTTTTCTGGGCTCCCTATATTATTAATTTCTTTTAAAAGGCATGTAAAAAACTAATATGTATAATGTCTGAATCACTCTTTAAAATCTAGTACTATACTTTTTAAAGCAGTTTTTGGATTACAACAAAATTGGAAGGAAAGTGGTGATATTTCCTGTATAACCTTGTCCTCAGACACATATGCATAGACTTTGCTGTTAACATCCCCAGAGTGGTACATTAGTTATAAGTAACAAACTTACATTCAGAGATCATAATCACCCAAGGTCCATAGTTTGCATTATAGATAATTCTTGGTGGTGTAAATTCCATCAGTTCAGACTAATGTATAGGAATATGTATCCACCTTTAAGCTATCATATGGGATATTTTCACTGCCCTAAAATTCTTTAGTGCCCTGCCTATTCATCCCTCACACCATCCAACCTCTGGCATCTACTGATTTGTTTGTTGTTTGCATAGTTTTTCCATTTCCAGAATGACGTATAATTGGAATCAAACAGTATGTGGCCTTTCAGATTGGATTCTTTCACTTAGTAATATGCATTTAAGTTTCTTTGATTTCTTTTCATGATATGACAGATCATTTATTTTAGTGCTGAATAATATTTCATTGTGTGGATCTACCACAGTTTATCCATTTATCTTCTGAAGGATTTCTTGGTTTGCTTTCAATCTTTGGCATTTATGAATGCAACTACTGTTAATATCCATGTGCAAGTTTTTGAGTGGACATATTTTAAACTCATTTGGGTAAATACCAAGGAGCATGATAGTACAGTAAGTATATGTTTGGTTTTGTAAGAAACCACTGAAAAGTCTTCTAAAGTGGTTGTGCAAAATGAGAGTTCCTGTTCCACACTTGCCAACATTTGGGGTTTTTCAGGATTCTGCATTTTGCTTATTCTAATAGCTGAGTAATGGTATCTTATTTTTTTAATTTGTATTTCGCTGTTGACATATACTATGTAGCAACTTTTTATGTGCTAATTTGCCAACTATATATTTTCTTTGGAGAGGCAACTGTTAATTTCTTTGGCTTATTTTTAAATCAGGTTGTGTTTTCTTTTAACATATAGGATAACAATCTTTTAGCAAACATGTCATTGCAAATATTTTCTCACAGTAGTGGAAGCAGAGAATTGTTTTTAATTTTAATATAGTCTAGCTTATTAATATTTCTTTCATGGATTGTACCTTTGGTATTATATTGAAAAAGTCATTGCCATACCCAAGGGCATCAAGGTTTTCTCCTGTTATCTTCTAGGAGCTTTCAGGTTTGCATCTTACATTTAGATTTATGATTCATTTTGAGCTAAATTTTTTGAAGGGTGTAAGGTCTGTGTTGAGAATTTATTTATTTATTTTTTCATGTGGATGTCCTGTTGTTCCAGCACCTTTTCTTGAAAAGACTATCTTTATCCATTTATTGCCTTTGTTTCTTTCTCAAAGATCAGTTGACTATATTGTATGGGTCTGTTTCTGCCCTCTTATTTCCTTTTCTTCTCTATTCCACTAGCTAGAACTTCCAGTAGGATATTGAAAATGGTTGGTGAGTGAGGTTATATTGCTTGTACCTAATCTTAGAGGAAAAGCTTTGAGCACTCCACAATTAAAGATGACTTTAGCTTGTGGTACTTTAAGGATATTCTTTATCAAGTTGAGAAAGTTCTCTATTCCTAGTTTACTGAGAGTTTTGAATTGGTGTTGAATTTTTGTCAATTGTTTTTTTCTACACCTACTGACATGATGTGATTTTTCTCTTTTAGCTTCTTGATACAATGGGTCACAATAATTGGTGTTTGAATGTTGAATCAGGCTTGCTTACTTGGGATAAATTCTACTTGGTGGTGGTGTATAGTTTTTTTATACATTGTTGTATTCAATTTACTAACATTTTGTTGAGGATTTTTGTATCTGTGTTTATGACAAATATTGGTCTGTAGTTTTCTTTTGTTGTGGTGTCTTCATCTGGTTTTGATGTTTGTGTAGTGCTAGTCTCATACAATGAGTTAGGAAGTATTCTCTCTGCTGCTATCGTCTAAAGGTGATTATAGAGAATTGGTATAATATTATCATTAAATATCTGGTAGAATTCACCAGTGAATCCATCTGGATTTAGGTCTCTGTCTTTTGAGGGCAATTATTGATTCAATTTAATAGATGGAGGCCTAATTCAGACTGCACTTCTCTCTGTGTGAGTTTTGACAGATTACATCTTTCAAGGAATTGTGCTTTCAAAGAATGGTACCTTTCAAGGAATTTGTGGGCAAAGAATTCATTCATAGTATTCATTTATTATTCTTTTCATGTCCATACCATCTAGAGTGACAGTAATTTTTATTTTTATTCTTTTTTTAATTGAGATTGGCCAGAGGGTGATCAATTTTATTGCTCTTTTCAATGCATAACATTTTAGATTCTTTAATCATCTCTTTTGATTTTCTTTTTTTGTTTCACAGATTTCCATTCTAGTTCTTATTATTCTTTTCTTCCTGCCACTTTAGATTCAATTTGCTCTTTTTCTGGCTTTCTAAGGTGGGAACTTAAAGGACTGATTTAGATATTTCTTCTTTTTTGATAATCAAAGTATATTTGGTGTAAAACTCTATACTGGTTTCATGTATACAATGATTTGACATTTGTATATATCTTTAAATGATCTATAATAACAATAATTTATTAACATATCATCTTTTGTAATGTTAGTGTAATTATGTATAATTAAAATAATCATAAATATAAATATCAGATATACTATAAATTATTAAATTATTGATTATATAATAATAGGTTAATAATATACAATAAAAATAAGTCTAAGATATATCAGCATACATAGTTAAAGAACTTTTTTCTTGTAATGAGAACTAAGCCAGTTCTCCAGTTGGTGGAGCTCCTCATCTTTGAGTGAATGACATGGAACCACTTCTGCACTTGAGCACACTGAAGACTTTTAAAAATTGCCCCTTGTATTAAACTCAAGTTAGGGAAAGAGGAAACTCCCTTGTAATGAACTGAACTGTTGCTTACTAAGCTCTCCCTCTTCTTTAGGGTGACTCTGGAGGACCCCTGTTTAGTCCGGATGCTAGAGATATCTGGTACCTTGCCGGCATAGTGAGCTGGGGAGATGAGTGTGGGCAGCCCAATAAGCCCGGTGTTTATACCAGAGTGACTGCTCTCTCGGACTGAATTTCTTCCAGAAGTGATACCTAAGAGAGAAAAACCTAGTAGAACAGAACACTTTTTGTGTGCATAGGCCATTTCTAGAGACCCAGAACGGCAGAAGCAGCTTCGCAGGTCGCTTGGATCAGACGATCTGACTAAACCTGTCTGCGGGAAGCATGGGTTTCCGTCCTAGCGCTGCTCCACACCAGGATCCTGCTTCTGCCACGTGGACTTTGTCCCAACTTGGTGACATGAATTTCTCATGCTCTATGCAATTTCAAGTGATTCCTTCCTTCATTTCCCCAGCTTCTCTCATGTCAGTAAATTCCACCCTCAAGGCTCAGGACAAAGGGTGAAAAGAAATATAAAAGGGAAGTACATTTTTATATATAGAAAAGTGTTGGTCTTTTTTTTCTTTAACGGAATGAGGAAAATGATCATAGGTCAACTAAAATACCAAACACTTCATGATGGAGAAAGAAGGGAAACCTAAGTTAAGGAAATACAGAGAAACCAAGAGATAGCTTTATTTTCATTTCTAACAAACAACTACAGAGATAAACATGGGGAAGATTCTGTCTTCTTGTGGCCTACAATAATTATACAAATTCTATATAATGTACTTGTTCTAAATTAAAACAAATATATTTATTTGACAATGCACTGCAGAGGATAACAATGTAAAATAATAAAAAATAAATCATCCATTTGCTTGACTTTATATGATAATCCATGAAGAAGGAGGAGATGGGGAAAATATCACTAAACAATTTATTGCAAATTCTTCTAAAATCTGAGGCTAGAAGGAAAATCCATTTAAGAATAACCAGCATACCTTATGTTAAGATTTTTGTGTGGTGGAATGGGAGGGAATAAAAAGACAATCAGTCCAAAGTATTGAATGAAATGGGATTGTCACTAAGTGCTTGTGAATGTGCATTTAAAGCTTTTCCACAGCACAAAATCTTGAAGGGGATTAAGGTCTAAGTATTATTGTGTAGTTGTAGGCATGCAAATGAAGTTAGAGGTCAGACCTCTGTTTTGAAATGATTGCAGATCTACCCCTGCAGCCGCTGGCTGCGCCTTCAGTGGGTGCTTGTACTGTGGGCCTCATAGATTCTCTGGGCTCAAGTGGGAGTCTATCACGGGGAATTTCTCTTGGAAGTTGCCACCCTGCTACCTCCAGTATGGCACTAAATTGCTAATTGCTTAAACATAAAACTGAAGAGTAAAAGCCTAATATCAACCACCTGCCTAATTTTAGTTTTGCAAATTACTACTGAGTCCTTAGAAACTCGTCATGCAAGTGGGCTAGGACATTATGGAGTTAGAACCTGTGTCATGACATAACTCCGTGTTTATGGTTATATTTCACTGAGTTTTTCCTATCTCCTTTCCTCATAACAGCTATTCAGAAAAGCTCTGTGTTGTACCATAGCATCTTTGAAAAAACACATTAATAGAAAAAGTTGACCTTATTGACCCAAGTAACATTGATACATGAACTGATAAAATTTAGGCATTTGGCTGACAGAAAGGTTATGAAAACTGACATTAGTTGACAGTGTTCTTATTTTGCATAAATGATTTTTCTTCTCTTTAATGAAATGTTTTGGAAATAAAGCAAAATCGAGGCAAGTAGTGAATTTCAAGTGAAAATTTAAGAACGTATCAAACTAAATTAAATGACCGCCATTAAAAATGCATTCCCCCTGATTTCAGTGTATTCTGCAGTTAGACCTTTAGGTGGCACCCGCAAGCTATAGCTTGCAGAAGACAGGGAAGAAAGACCTTTAGCTCTTCAAGTCATAAGCACTGTAGTTGAAATTTTATATTAGGGTCTTGTGAAACCCAAAGAATAGAGTGCATCTTTGGAAAGGCATTTAAAAGTGAAACCATGTTAATTGGCATCGTGATTAGTATTTTCCAGATTCCTGGAGGTGAGTTTCCAAACTAACATAAAATTTATAACATAAGATATAAAGAATTTTCTCTGCAAAAAAATTTGAAAATTTAAATTAAGGAGAAATTTCAGAACATAGGTTTCACAAAGGCATTATATTACTCAGAGGCACTTTTGATATATTCTTTTATGAAAGAGCTGAAAAAAAAGAGGTTGGGTCACAGTAAAAATATGAGCCATAGTTCAAACTGTGTGTGCACAGAGAAATAGGTAATACTGTATATTAAATAACTGTTGAGTAAATGTGTTAAGAAAATACATGCTTTTAAGATGGCAACTTTTTTTTGAAAGATAACACATAAAGGGTTTCAGCAATTTGGCACATGTCTGTTATAACCATTACACTGGCGAAAGTTAAGAAGTCATGACTGAAATATCAACTAATTGTGCAAGAAAGCAGGCACTTCCTCTACTGTATTTACCATATTTCTCCTCACAGCACTTGGAAAAATGCTCTGTATGTAATAGTTTTGCAATAAATGTTTTCGAACCTTTCTTTGATTTTTGTATTATGCA
The DNA here is from genome assembly GCF_040802235.1 of Manis javanica. Classification (NCBI taxonomy): domain Eukaryota; kingdom Metazoa; phylum Chordata; class Mammalia; order Pholidota; family Manidae; genus Manis; species Manis javanica. The sequence goes on along the minus strand of NC_133160.1, from coordinate 118,203,545 downwards.
GAAAACATAGCTTGATTATTGTTTACACATTGATTTTAAGAAGTAATCCCAGATTTTATACTGTGTGCTTAAAAACCAGTTATTTAAATACTCTAAGTCTTAATATACTCATTTAGAAGACAGGATATTAATATTTACCTCAAATGATTGTTTAAGGGACTAAAATGAGATAATGTTTGAAAGTACTTAGCACAGTTCTTAGAACATAGTAGGTGCTCAAGAAATGGTAGTTATTATAACTGTTGTAATTTAATTACAGCCTTGCTTTATACAATTGGTACTTGGTCATAGTAGGTTGAATAAATATTTTTGAAATGAAGAGATAACTAGATCTGCAGAATGGGCTCTTTTCTTATTTACCTCTGACTCTACAAAAGAAGTTTTACTGGGATCATTCCAAAACATATTGTCAAGTTTATCTCTGAATGTTGTTCTAATTTTTCATTTCACCTTTTAAAAAGGTTAAACTTTATTAACATAGAGTGACTAGATTATATCAAGATCTACGATCTAGTTCACATGATGCGTCTTCACTGAAGCTTTCCTTGACTCCCTTAAGTGGACATAACCTCTTCTTTTCTGAAATTTCTTAACATTAAGAAAAAATACTTAATTTTTAGATGGTTGTAGATTTGAATACAGTTCTAAAATATAATACAGAGGGATCCTGTGTACCGTTTATCCAGTTTCCCACAATGTTCACATCTTCCTTAGCTGTAGTACAGTATCACAACCAAGAAGTTGATACTGAGAAAATCCATCAGCCTTATTCAGATTTTACTGGTTTTAAAAACAGGCAATTATATTTTATGTGTATACTTAGTTCAATGTAACTTTATCATGTGTGGATTTGTGTGACCACCCCTTCAGTCAAGATACAGGATAGTTAGTTCACAGGGATTCCTCATGCTACCGACAGCCACCTGACTCCTTGCCTACCCTTATCCCCAGTCTCTAACTCCTGATACCACTCATCTCTTTTATATCTTTATAATTTTGTAAATTAAAGAATGGCATATCAATGGCATCATATGGTCTGTAACCTTTGGAGTTTCGCTTTTTCACTCAGCATAATTCTGCTGAGATCAATGCAAGTTGCATGTGTCACTACTTCATTATTTTTTTATTGCTCTGTAGTATCGTATGGTCCAGATATACCAGTTTGTTTAACCATTCACCCAGTTGAAGGACATTTAGGTTGTTTACAACTTTTGGCTATGATGAAGAAAGCTACTATAACATTTGTGTGTGGGTGTATAGGTCTCTGTGTGAATGTAAGTGTTCATTGCTCTGGAATTAATGGCCTATTGTACATTAATAGCCATATGGTACATGTTTAAAGAAACTGCTGTATTCTTTCCAGATGGCTTATTACCATTTTTTAAACCTCTTGGTAGCTGTGCTTTTTAGACCTGTGTGAATAGATCTGATTTGAACAACTAGACTGTAAGCTCCATGGGAGTAGGGAAAATGACTGATTTATTTTTATAAACTTCAGAGTTCATTTATGACATATTTATGGCATATACTCAATAAATACTTATTAAAAAGAGTGAAAATAGTGGGAAAAAAGCAAATATGCAATATATGTAAAAAGAAAAAAGGAATGAATTTGGGTAGAAAAAATTTAACTGTATTGCCTTCATGAATACATAAACCCTAATTTCTCTAATTCTGGACTTTATCACAGTACCGGCAAGTATATCATATTGGTTGACATAAAATCTTGTTCTCCACATCCATATGGTACACATCAGACACAGACTAAAGACGTGGTTCATATGATGATCCATCCTTATGCCTGAATTTATTTCCTGATATACAATATATTGAATAGTTTTCTGACCCATCTCTTCAATTTCTACCCATACTTGTGGAATGGATTCCAATATAATGATATAATCCATCAATATTTTTTGGTCTTAATTTTTATAACCATGACCCTATAATTTCTCTGATCCTAAAATAATTTTTATTAAACAACTCTCAAGGTGGAGTGAAAGACAGAGGCCTGAGAAATGTGATGCGATCTCTCTTATTGAAGTTGACTTCTGAATCAGTATCTCTTTGGCATAGTCATATCCAGTCTAATAAATACCACAGTCAATCACTGTAAGCTCTGTCTTGCAAATACCCTTTACTCCTGTGTTTCTCTCTTGCTTCACCATCCTTTGACACTGTACCACAACCCTGATAAAATCCATATCTCCACCTACTCTTTTCCTATACCATGTAGTTGAACATGTTTAGATGAAATATATACTAATACTCTGACAGATCTAACTTCAAACTCACAATCATAGTGTTCCAATGGGCCCCTAATGCTTCCCCACCATCATACTTTAGGGAAAGAATTCAGTTCGGAGGTGCAGGGAAGTCCAAGTGGAAAGAATTTATGAAAGTGAGAAGAGCAGGGAATGGCAGCTGCCTTGCATGCAGCAGAGAGCAAGGAATTACAGAGGGAGGAAAGGGAAGCTCGTTGAAGTCTGGCTCAGCATAGGGCAAATCTCTTGCCAACTCTTAAAGCCAGGGGCACCTGGTATTCAGGGCCCACTGGAATCTTCAGAGTGTGGGAAATAAGTTCCTACCATGCCAGGATTTGGGGAGCCTCAGAGAACTGGATGGAGTCAGATTATGTTCTGGGATCTTCCAAAGGCAGATAAAGGAGATTTTCAGGCAGGCTACTAAGAGCACGACTGCACAGCTGCAGTCCTGTCTGTGTCACCCAGGTGATGGGAACTTGCAAGCCCGAATTAGAGCTTTAGGCAGCCCCTCCCTGCTTTTCTGAAGTAGACAGAGACAGAGTGGAAACGTGTGCTTAATTCTGGAGAACAGAATGAAATAGAAAAGTGACAAAGACATTTGCCACTGGGAGAGCACAGAGACAAAATGTAATAAATTGAGCAGTAAGAAGTCTTTATTTAAGGCAAAATAGGGCACACTAGGAGCAAGGGGAATGTGGCCAACCTCAGAGAGGAAGTGCCCTTAAGGGTTCAGGGTTTGGGGTTTTATAGGGCTTTTTGGGTAGGAGTCAGCATAAGGCATGATGTATACAGGTGATTCACTGTTCCTTGAAGCTTTTTATTAAGAATAGTGTTGTTTAGGGGACTGTATTGGTCCAGATTTCACCATTTTTTATCCACATAAGTTTACTTACACTTCAGAAGTCTATCTCCTGTCCTGGTTACAAAGTTACTTAATTGATTAAGGCATTGAAAGAAGAGGAAGAACAGCATACAGATTAAGGTGAAGAATAAGCTGGGGCTCTTTTGCAGGCTAAGTAGTTTTTGCAGTGGCATGATCTAATTGGTACAAGGAAGACATGCGCTACACTCTGATGCTTCTCTCTATCTGGGGAATTCTTTTTTACCTGGGGAATATCCAGACATTCCAAGTCACTCCTGGCCTTTGAAACATCAACTAATTAACTACTTAACTCAGCGTGTCCTTTCTGGTTCTCTGATTTTATCTGCTTAAATCTTTGAGTCCCTTTTAGTGGGTTTTACTGGCTTTAGACTGTCTCCACCCCACTTATGCCTGTCTTTCTGCCTAACAGTGCTATGCTGCTCTGTTCACCCTCCTACGGTCCTAGATGTCTATTTTGCAAGTTTTCCTCTCCTCAACCCCCTAACATCTCCTTATCCATTCCCCATTCTCCACTGATGACATTGCTTACCTCCTTCACTGAAAATGGAAGCATTCTGGAGAAACTTTCCACCACCCCTACTCACCAGCAGCCGCACCTGCACACTTGACCTGCCTATCTATTGTCCCAGGTACCCTGAATGAAGTGAATCCCTACACCTGAGCCTTAGATCCTGTTTTCTCTCACTTAAGGAATTTATGCCAGTTACTCGTCTGTTCTTCTCCTACAGAATCAACTTTCTCTAATTTCCTCTATTTAAAAAATGAAACAAAAAGATCATCTTGACTCCACTTTCTGCACCACATGCTGCTCTAAGACATAGCAAGAACACTTCTTGAAAAAATCAGTCTGTATTTACTATGTCCTATATCTTTCAATATTTCTTAAGCACATTTCAAACTTTGACCCCATATTTCACTAAAACTGCTCTACGCAAGGACATTTATAGCCTCCATATTGTTAAATCTAATGGTGATATCCCATCTTATGTGTTATCACTAGAATTTGGCTCAGTTTATCTCCCTAAGCCCCTTTCATAAACCACCTTCTCTCATACAGGACACTGAAGACTGCTGACTGCCTGCTGCTGTGAGACTTGTATCCACAACTGGTCTCATTTTTCGGCTGCTATGCTTGTCCTTCACCTCTTAATAAGTAGCCGAACCTGCACACTTGACCTACCTATTGTCCCAGGTACCGTGAATGAAGTGAATCCCTATACCTGAGCCTTAAATCCTATTTTCTCTCACTTATGGAATTCATTCCAGTCACTCGTCTGTTCATTTCTTACAGAATCAACTTTCTCTAATTTCCTCTATTTTAAAAGAACACCAAAAAAATTATCTTGACTCCACTTTCTCCACTAGATGCTGCTCTAAGACTTAGCAAGAACACGTCTTGAAAAAAATCAGTCTATATTTACTATGTACTATATCTTCCAATATTTCCTAACACATTTCAAACTTTGACCCATAATTTCACTAAAGCTGCTCTTTGCAAGGACATTTATACTCTCCATATTGTTAAATCTAATGGTGAATTCCCACCTTAGGTCTTATCAGTAGAATTTGGCACAGTTGATCTTCCTAAGCCCCTTTCATAAACCACCTGTTCTCATCCAGGGCACTGAAGACTGCTGACTGCCTGCTACTGTCAGACTTGTACCGACAAGCTGGTCTCATTTGCTGGCTACTACACTTGTCCTTCACCTCTTAATATTGGGTTACTCCAGGGCTAAGACCTTGTTCCTCTTCATTGGTGATCCCATTAGTCTTAAGTTTTAAATACCATCTACATGATGATATTGGGGAGCAAGGAATTTCCTCTACCCCTTGAGGTTCTTTTAGCTGGTCTAAGAATCAAACTGACACGAGGCAGATTAACAGGAGAAAAAAATCAAAGTGTAAATACTTATGTAGGAGGAAGCCACAGACATGGGTTCCAAAGATAGGGAGAATGAGGTATATATATGTTATCCTGAACCAAGAGAAAGGGGCAGGGAGTCTGACACCACAAAGAAAAAGGGGAGTGACTCACAGGAATATGAAAAGAGTAGGTGTTTGGTAAGCAAAATACTTGATGGAACACACAGAAACAGTAAAACACAGATGCAAATTTTATCAAGTTTTCTCACCTTCCTTCCTTTCTACTACCCCTCATTTATATGCAGCTGTCTATGGTGATGGCTCTCCTCCTGGGACAATTACTCTCTATAAATTCTTGATATGCAGTTGTGGGGCTGGGAGTCCAAGTATCTTTGTGTCTTTTGGGCCTTGATGGTTTTCAGCTCAAAATAATCAGCTTGCCAGAGTGGCATATCTTGGGGTGGCCTGCCCTTGATTCCTACAATGACATTTCCAGATTTTTATTTTCAGCTCAGACATCTCTCCCAAAATTCAGACTCAGATGTCCAACTCTCTTCTGTTCCCTTTAGAAAAGAATGCCATGTGCTACTTCTCCCATTATCTGAATGTCCATAATGCCAGAGACACTAGCTTCGATTGCTCAGTAGTCATTTCAACTATTCTTACTACCATATGTGGGTAAAATTGTAATATTTCTAGAATCTCTCACCTGGCCTTAGTACATCTCCATATCAGTAGTTGTTTCCAAGAGGTGGAGAGAAGTAGTCTATCTCCATATCAAAGTGTAATTACAAGAGTGAGTAAGGGCATATCTGAACCGCAGAGTTTGGTTGGTGTCCGTTTTTGGCAGCTGGGTCATGAGAGACATGGGTGAACAACAGTGGGCGACTGCTTGTAAGCAATATATGAGTTTCTCTCACTGTATTTTTTCCTCTGACTGATTTCAGTTTCAAAGGCATTTTGCCCCAGGTTGGGAAAATATTTTCCCCTGGAGTTACATCTGGTGGTAGTTGGCAGGAACTCTGAACCCAAAATCTGGCTTCCTGGATATGACCCTAGCTGGGATGCTGCTAGTGATGGTGGAAAAATATACAGAACCACACATGGTGGATGGTGGGAGACCCCAGTGGCTGCAGAGGTGGAGGGTGCTGCTTCACCTGGGAGCCCCCTATCTAAGGGGTATCCAATTAGGTAGCTCCTAGAGGGGAATTGGTCTAGGGTAAAGCATGTCCTAGAGGGGTGGGGCCTTCCCCAGGATTGGGAAAGGTTGGAGACATTGGAAGCTGTGGAATTAACTCTCTGTAACATACAAGATTGCTTAGAGGCCCTGAGTGTCCAGGATTGTGGGATGTTTGTCTCTCAAGATAGCAGAAAGGGTTATCAAGGAGAGAGACACACTTCGGCATTGCTTGGAGGATATGAGCGCTGACCTATGGGTTGCCCTTAAGAAAGAGAGACAGTTATTGAGAAGACAGGTTGCACTCCTGGAAGATACGTTATCAGCGAGGGAGGAGAAACTGTATCGCAGGAGGTCATGGGTGAGGGGTAGAAAGGAGCAGAGCCTTCAGGCCCAGAGATAGTAGAGGAGATGTCAGGAGAGGATGAGGGGGTGTGGCTGAGGGCATAGCTGTTGCTGAGGCCAGCATCCAAGGCACCAGCCTCTCCCAAATTAAAAGCCCACTTGATTGTAATGAAAAAAAATAAAAATGCAACAACTGCAGGCTCCTCAGGGGGAGCAGCAGCCACCTCCCTAGGTTGTGGAGCACTCCATGCTCAACCCTATAACCACAATGAGCTGGTGGACATGAGCGTCTGGTATTGTTAGAAGCCATTGGGACCTCTGTCTACATGGATTTTGCATCTCTGGGATATGGGGATTTAAAACATTGATCTGTTCGGTTCTGAAATGGGTAGACTGACTTCCCTGACAAATCACCCTTCCCTCCGGCTGCAGTTGCAAAGTGCTCATCACACCTCAGGGAAACAGGCACTTTTGGATTGGCTGACAGCAGCCATCAGGGCAGAATGGCCTAATCAGGGTGATTTGCCATATTTACTCACTAGCTAGAAATGTATGCAGAGCTCCAGCAGGTGTTACAGGAGATGGGCAGAAAAATATCAGTTATAATATGGACATGCAGGGCCCTGATGAGGAGTTGTTATCCATAGGAATGAGAAATCTGCTGCTCCATACGGCTCCCCAATCTTTCTTTGGGTCCCTAGTGACTGTTCTTGCCCCCCACATAGGATAGCCCATAGTGAGGCCACTCACACTTTAGCAGGCTCAGCTGTGGGCCGTATGGCTCATAATCACCCAGGAACCCTCCCCTGTAGTTGTCTGCACTGACAGCTGGGCCATCTATCAGGGCTTATCCCTGTGATTACAGACATGGTACCATGCCAACTGGATGGTTGGTCAACTTGCCCCCTTTGGGGGCAAAAGTTGTGGCAAGACCTATGGACCTCTCACCAGACTAAGGCTGTTACCATATATCATATGACTGGCCATTTGCCTTTGACATGCCCAGGGAATGATGAAGCAGACACACTGACCCAGGTACACTGGTTAGAAGGAAAGCTTGTCTTTGATATAGCCCAATGGCTACATAAGCATTTGTTGCAAGTGGGTCAAAAGATAATGTGGGCTGTAACCTGTTAGTGGCACTTGCTGGTGACCTTTGAAGAAATCAGCATAGCCCAGAGGGAGTGTCTTGTGTGTTCCAAGAGAGACTTTCACTGAGTGCCACTGCAACATGGGACAATAGTCAAGGAGTTAATGCTCCTTGTCAGGCAGAAGATAGACTATATTGGGCCTCTGCCCATATAAGAAGGATATTGGTATGCCATGACTGGTGTGGACACAGCTACTGGTCTGTCGGTTGCTTTTTCTGCATGTTGTGCTGGTCAGCAAATTACCACAAGGGGCTGAGAGCACTTCTTTGCAGCCTATGGCTGGCTGGAGGTGATTGAGAGTGATCAAGGCACCCATTTTATTGGACATGCATTACAAGAATGGGAGCCGCCATTAGGAATAAAGTAGAAGTTTCATGTACCATATAACCCTACCAGGGCAGGCATGATAGAGTGGTACAATGGTTTGTTGAAATCTGTCCTGAAATCAGACACCAAGTCAACGGGGCTGGTCAATTCACTTATGGACAGTGCTATGGCTTTTGAATGAGAAGCCCCTAAAAGAAGCCTTGAGCCCTGTGGACATGCTTACACACATTGCTGCCTGACCCATACAATGGAAATTGCAAACCAAAGAGGAGTCACTGAAACCAGGATGTGGCCAGGAGAGCAACATTCTGCTGCCAGCCCCAACTGTGTTAAACCCTAGAGACTCTGTTTAGTGGACATGGGCCTGGACATTTTGACACATGGACCAGCGCTGGTCTCACCCTTCTGACACCTTGGAGAAAAGGCCTGGAAGCTGTCCTCCTGTGTGTTCCTGGAGTAATAGAAGAGTGGCCGCCAAAGATTATGGTAGTATATCCAAAACATCCAGGAGGTAAGAGCATCTTATGGGGAAGTTTTGGTTTATCTTTATGGCCAATGCATATACTTCCCTTAGCCCTATATATTGACCCATCTGTAAGTCCCACAGAAAGGGGGGTGAAAGTCTGTTATACTAGAACAGGTTGAGATCCCATTGCTGCCACAGTTCTATCACAGGACCACTCTCTTGCATGCATTCTACCTGATGGACAAGACTTGCTTAACCTGGTGTCTTAAAACATGTATCTTATTCCCCTTACGTTTATTTTCTTCTGCAGCCCAAGTAGCCTGGACCCGTCCCCTTGCTTTAACTGCCACGTGATGGTTGCTCTGAACTCCCTACCCGTTCAGCTACTGGTGCCTGTGGAATACACATGCTATGCACTTACAAGAGGGATTGAGGGCATATCTGGAACAGAGAAGTTGGGTGGAGTACCTTTTCACAGCTGGTCATGAGAGACATGGACAAGCAAAAGTGGATGACCGCTTATAAGCAATAAACGATTTTTTTCCACTTTATTTTTCCCTTTGACTGATTTCGGTTTCAAAGGTAATTTTCCCTGGGCTGGGAACTTATTGCCTCCCATCAGTGCTATCTGTGTTAATAATTAATTCTGATTAAGCAGTAAATATGACATTTTTAAAAATATAAATTGTGAAGCACTACTTTGAAGAAAAATTTTAATTCAGAATTTTTAACATGAACCTAGTGTATTATTATTGCTAGGTTTGAAAATTATTTGACTTTAGTAAAGAAGAACCTATTGGTAATTTAGAAATAAAGAAATAGATGTTGAAAAAATTCCAAAATTGTGATGCTGAATCTTATTCAATTGACCATTAGCATTCAGAACGTAGCACAGAACATTGAAGCAATGATTAATAAGGCTTATAGAACTAGTACCAAAAATGTTACCAGTTTTGGATTTCCAAGCAATCCTCATAAACCAAATTATAATTTATTTCAATTAACTTTTCTTTGTTATGTAACTTTAGGTTCTCAGCAAAAATTAGCATAGGTGATTAGAAGACTGTATTAGATAGGAAATTAAAAAGTAGTTCACAAATACTAAAGATCAGAGGTGTGATTCATATACTAGAAAAATATCACTACTACATTTTATGGGGAAGGAAGCATCTGAAACTCTTCCATGCCAGGCCTCCTCCTGCTTGACTCCTTACGTTCCCTTCTCCCTCCTCACTCAGGAGGAGAGGTTAATCTGACAGGTTAGAAGCAGAGTCCATTTGTGGCCAGATTCTGTCATGCACAGGGTTCACCCTCTCTTATTTACCTGCTTGAATTATGCTGGCAGGGCCCAGTCACCAGGCCAGGCTGATATTTCCTTCTCGAAATCACCATGGCTGCTTGGGTACCTGGAGGCAGCTTGGTGAGCTCTGGCCATCCTTTCTCTGAGTAGCACCCTGAAAAGCACACTGACTAGGCCTATCCTAAAATTTAGGGGAAATAAGAGAGGCTGGGATTTTACGGCAATTGCAAACTGCATGATGCATTCAGACTTTCTTCAATTTTGCTTCACATTATTGTGCTAGTACAATTACTGTTACAGTTTAACAGCTTTCTGAGAACATCCGTAGTGTGTACGCAACCCTCAGCAATCCTGCAGGGGAACGAGGCAAGTGATAGCATAGAATTCGGTGGTATCCGTACCTGCCTACAATACCATTATAGTAGCAAAACTTCACATCGCAACTCTAAAATATATATTTTTGGTCATCACAATGTTAATGCCAAAGTTATTGTCAGAAACACCTGCTGCACTACTTTAGCACCTGCCATAAGTGTATCAGTTTGAACTCATACCTGAGATAAATTGGAGCTATCATAAAGGCTAGGTGTCATGCAGGAAATTTCTGTAAGCAGGCCCTTTACAGAGTTGAACAGACTCATTAGGTAGCTGTACACTATTAAGGGCCTTTATCTAACCTTTTGTGGAATCTGGGCAAGGCTGACGCAATCACATTGGCTCGCTCTTCTGACATGTTACTACTGACCACAGACCCTGCAGTAAACACCACAGTACCATTTTCTCCAGAGCTCTGGACAACCATTTCCATTTCCTGTGGAGAAAACATCTCAAAAGAGCAGCAGCAGAGCAAACACTAGTGAAAGGAATGCTAGAAAAAAACTACAGAGAGAAATCCAGTGTAATCAGGAATTATTAGAGTACTGCTTACTTTTTAATAAAATGTTGTAAAATAACACAACATAAAATTTACCATCTTAATTATTCCTAAATATTCAGTTCAGTGGTGTTAAGTATATTCACATTGCACAACAAATCTCCAGAACATTTTCATCTTGTAAAACTGGAAGTTAAAAAACTGTCTATCTGCCTGTTTTCCAGCCTTTGGCAATCATCTTTCTATTTTCTGTTTCTATGAATTTGATTAGTCTAGATACCACATACAAGGTTTGAATTTCCCCCAGTCTGTTGTGGTGAAATGCGTTCCTTTGGGGATAGCTTTGGAGCTCTCTGTTCTATGTCCTGAGTCCCCCTATCTCTGGACATCTGCTCCCAGGCCTGGGGGTAGTGACAGTGCTACAGTTCCCTCTGAGTGACACCCCTGCTTTAGGAGTAAGGCAGTAGCACCCATTTTTAGTTTGCTGCCTCCATCCCGGCAGCCCATCTTATGAACGAGCTGGGCACTTACCCTTTGGGATTCGGTATTCTCAGTGTGCTGCACCTTAATAAAACTTGTGCACTATGAGTGGGGCTGGGCAAGAAGAGAACCTTCTTGGCCACACTTGTCTTGAGTTTAGCCTCTGTAACACATAGCTGCGGCAGAGTATGTGCATGCGTGTGTGTGTGTGTGTGTGTGTGTGTGTGTGTGTGTGTGTGTGTGTGTGTGTGTGAGAGAGAGAGAGAGAGAGAGAGAGAGAGAAATTCACATGTCCTGACCCTTTTAAGAAAATACCGTAACACTCAAGTGGGAGCTGTGGGGAGTGGAAGCTCGGTGTTCTTTCAGAACATACTTGCAGTGGAGTCACTCTGTCTGAGTAAGGAGGGTGGGGACAAAGCAGGTCTTGGTTTCAATGCCACACTGATTTTACTACATTTGCTTTCATTAGTGTGTCCTTATTTGCCATGTGTCTTCAGGACATTTCCTAGGTAATTTAAGTGGTTGCCTTATAAATAATTTTCATTGCTTATGCTTGCTTCACATGGGAGCTGATCCATGGAGCATGTAATGCTGTCATTTGGGAGGTAGGGTGTTGAGGTGTTCTTTGAAATTCTCTCTACATTCTGCTTGGTGTTCTTGCATACATTCAGTTAAAGGGCAAACCTGAAGTTGTCTGTACTTTACACATCAGAGAATTTCAATTTAAGAACTAAGAAGACATGTGTAAAGTATGGAAAAACCCCTGGTTGAAGGTATAGTCTTATATGTCTTCTTTTTTATTATTATTACCTAATTGTCTGTAGAATGATGCAAACACAATGTCAGTTTGCTAGGGCCAAGGGGATGCGTGAAGGGGAAATAACTGTTTATTGGGTATACAGTTTGTTTTCTGGGTGATGAAAATGCTCTGGGCCTAGATAGGAGTCCCAGTTGCACATCATTGTGAATGTATGAAATACTACTGAATTGTACACTTTATAATGCTTCAAAATGTGGATTTTATGTTATTTGACTTTTACCTCAATGATAAAAACACAAATGGCTCTCCAGATGTGGCCTAAGTTTGTTAGCCCTTTGTTTGTACCATAGATTTATTTCATACATATTTAATTTCTGCATATTTAAGAGGAAATTATGTTATTATTATCATTTACATTTGAAACATACTGCATTTAAAATATATTAACTTACATGAAGACTAATATCATTGTGGAAACCTTTCTATTCATTTAAATAATAATAGTTAATGCAAATTACATATTAGTTTTATAGCAACTGGTTTTCGTGCCTTACAATTTTAACACACTCAATTTCATAGCAACTTCATGACGTGCACAGTACCATTAGTTTATTTGCATTTCACTGGTGGGGAAGCTGGGGCACAGGGCAGTGAGCTGACTAGCCTAAGGCCCATAACTCTATAGTGGGGTTCAGGGACTTGTGTCCAGGCTTTCTGGGTCCAGACTTCAAGCTCTTAACCACCATGCTATGGCTCCCTTTTCTGGATTACAGTTATTTACAAAATGTAGCATTTACATTCCCAATTATGTACCTATATCTGTATTGAAATATAATTACAAAGATATAATTGAAAGTATGTTGAAATATTTTGTCCCTATTTATTAGTGCATAAAACTGCCCTTGAATCTAGGGGCTTAAAAAGATGATACTCACTTGATTTTTCTTTCTCAGAGATTTGGGTGTTGTCTGGGTGAAGCTAGGTGCTTCTTATACATGGTTTCTCAGGTGGTTACAGCCATATGGTGGCTTGGCTGTAATCACTGGATATCTGGTAATTGGCTGGAGAAAACTCAAACTTCTCGAGGGCTGCAACAACTATTACTTAGAACTTGATATCTTGAATCCATATGTTTATTTCACTAGTTATTTTTTTTAAACCACATTATTAATAAATGACAACTTATTACCAAAGTTCAAATAATCAATTATGTGGAATAAGACATTAAAATCTCATCAATGGAAAGTCCATGGGTTTTTCGAGATCTTTTCTTCTATAGTCATACAAATTTACAGATACATATTTACTTTTATTTCCAAAAAAAAGTGTGCCATGATTATTTCTTAATTTCTGGAATTTTTTCTTAAGAATATGACATGGAGACTATGCAACAATAATTGCCTGTAATCTTTTTTTCTAAAGGCTATGAAATTTATACATGTGTTGTAGATAGGTGTATTCCCTGATAGCCATGTAAGTGCTAGCAGGAACATACTGAATATAATTATGAACATGTGAAAGTATTTCTACGTGATAGATTCCTGTATATAGTATTGCAATGTCAAATAGTATGTTTAAATTTTATTTGAAAGGGCCTTTCCATATTATAGTTCCTCAAAAAGAATTGTACCAGATATTTCTTTGGCAAGTCATTTGTAGAAAAACTATTTTTTGACTTATATTTGGTTTCCCAAAGCACCAGTGACCTTTGTGGTCTTTTATATATGTTGTTAGCTATTTTGCTTATGTGAATTTCCTGTTCATATCCTTCATGTATTTTCATACTGGGTTGCTTGACTTTTCATCAGAGATTTGTAGTTCTCACTATGCAATGAATAACAATCACTCTCCTGTTACATGTGCTGCATGACTGACTTGAGGAAAATTATTTGAGCGTATATGCATGATTAAACAATATTGTCTTTGATGGCACTCTATTAGTTCTACGGTCTATTATTGAGAATTCATATGGAAAATTCTATAGTAAATTTCTCCTATGATTCCCTAAGTATCCAAGTTTTAAATTAAAAAATAATAAATTAATGCCATTGGCTAGAGAATGTTTGTTGTAAGACTTGGATTGTGTCTTCTTGACCAGCAGGGAGGTATGCTTCTCCTGACATGGAACACTTTGATCATAAAGTGAGTCTCTCATGTGTGGTTTTAAGGAGGGCCTTTAGATTCCTTTGATCAACCAATATGCCATAAAATTAACATGATTTTCGTATTCTTCTTATTGTTACTGATTTTTTCAGTTATAATGTGCCCGGGTTTAAATAAAATGATGATTATATTTTGTCATGACAAAGGACTTAATGTTTACATATAAGAGCTATGGGAGCAATGGGGCCTTGGACTCCTGAGAGGAGAAAAAAGCATGAGACAGGCTCCCCTGAGTTGGGTTAAATAGAATTACAGTCATTATTTCAAACTTCAACAAACACCCTGAACTTTACACCATATCTATAAGTAGCTAAGTGATGATGTATCTTGTTTCAAAAGAAGCAGATGTATATATGATCATGTACATTTGGAAAGAATGAAAATTCATGAAGTCCCTTTAAAGTGCAGGTTTATTAATTTACTTTTGAGACCTTTCATCCATTATCTAAGGCTGAATGTGAGAGTGAAAGCAACCAAGTGAATATTTTTAAAGATCATGGGGAAAGGAGACTTAGATCATGAAATCAAAGACTTTCACATAGCTCATCTTATAATAGGAAGCAGTGAGGAGTTGTTCTATTTCTAATTTCACAAACCTTCCACTGGGAAGTGCTTTAAACTAGATAAAGGCACACAATTTGCCATGTTTTTAGTTAAGGAATGATGCTGAGGCCAGATGCACAGTAAAACTGATCAATTGTTGAATTTCAATTATTGAACAGTTTCCTTAGCAAAAGATAAAACTATAAAATTCTGCAACAAAAGGAAATTAAAATATTCTGAGTTTTTGTACAATAATACTGATTTTGTGAGTAGCCTATTTAAGGCTTTTCTGTCCATGTGCATAGTTGGAAACACACCTAAGCTCAATTTTGTTGGTATAGCATTTAAATTAGAAAAAGAGTTTTATTCGATTTTATGGCAATTTTTTTCTCTTGGCATGATATATTTCTAACTCTTAAACAGGTATAGTAAATCCCCTGAAAACAGATTTGATGTGAAAAGCAAAGTTGAGAAAATTCGTTTTTTCACAGGAGGAAGCTTCTCCCTGGAATAAACTGGAGGGGGCCCATCTGTGAGTCCTCCCAGCTTCAGACCTCTGAAACAACTACTCCTTTTTATCTTTCATTCCAGTTTTAGCAAACTTCCGGCAACAAAACAGACAACATTTTGTGATGACAAATAGAGCAGTGGCCACACAGGCCAGCAGGAACCCAATCACATCCAGGGAGTGGTACTGGAACCAGGTGAGGTCATGGGAGGCTGGCCGCAGGTGCGTGGCTCCTTTGTGGCGCATGACAAACTCGATCCAGAAGACCGCTCGGTCGAGAGGTTTCATTGGCTGGTCATGATGAATTCTTGATAATCTCATAGCATTCTCTTTATATCTGCAGGGGAAATACAAAGATAGCAACGTGGAAAGGAAGTTAATTTGCCCAAGCATATCATTCCTATAAAAGGTGTACGAAAAATATCCTATAAATGATTTTTAAAAAGTGTTATAAAGTTTCAGAAGAAGCAGTACACTTCCAAATTAGGTCTTCATAAATTGGGATACTCACAGAGGGTCATTAATGACTCTCTTCAATGCATTGAGCAAATCTGTACTGGACAGTGTCCCCAAATCCAGTCTGACAGCTGCTCCCTTGACCTCCAAGTGAGCGATGTTATCAGGTTGATCTGCAAACAAAGGAATGCCCACCATCGGGATCCCGTGGTAGATTGCCTCGTAGATGCCGTTGGTTCCACCATGAGTTATGAAGGCTTTGGTCTTTGGATGACCTAGGATTAGGTGAATTTCAGCACATCAGTATTTATGAATCTTAGAAATAAAATGAGACTTGGAAAATAGAAGGCACTGAAAGAGGCAGTGTGTTCTACATCACAGATGGCCCTAAATTCCCACATAGAAGGGGAAAAGATAGACACATAGTGGGAGAACTAGGAGTCAGAGCAAAGATCCAAGTAACTATTGAAAAATTCTCCGCGAGAAATAATTACGCCTGAACTAAAGGCAGTGTGGTTATGGCCATAAGGAGACAGTATAATTAATGAGACTAGATAATAAAATGACAGCTGTTATAGCTTATCCTTTCCCCCCAGGACCGCAAAATTAATATAAGGAAGTTAAGTTTTGTTTTTGAGTTTTTCAATAATTAATGCTCAGTAAATTTGTTCCCTGGTGAACTGTTATCACCAGCTGGAGTTACTTTCATTTCAGTGTTTTTTTCAATTCTTACCGAGTAGGTCATTCTGGGGCATCCACTTATACAGCCGAGTATTCTGCCCTAAGGTATCTGGTGTTTTGCCATCAAATCTCCATAGAACCTGTTAGGGTGAAGAAAATAACTATATTCTGAGGCAAACTCTGCAGTTATAGCATGAGAGAATTCTAAAGAAAGTAAGAGATAATTTAGTTAAACCCGTTCCAGAGACCCATAAGTGATAAGGAGAAGAGATGTTAAAAATGAGAATATAAAACCCTGATATAATAGGAATACCCACATATTGTATATTTATTTGATATTCAGTCAGGTTATGAATGCAATCATGATGTTTCCCTCATAGAGGTTAGGAAACTGAGATTATCAATGATGAAGTATTAAAGATGTTTTTAGGCAGACATTGTAATTCTAGTGCAGAAAAGTAGGAAATTACTAAGATATACACATTTATTTTGTTTTATCTTTTTATTCTAATTGCTGTTATCATCCAGTGTAACACTAGCCATTTTTTAAGTGTTACATATTGAAGAGAATTACTGATATCTGCTTAATCCATGTTATTTTATTAGTTTTACATTTTTTGAATTACAGTCTAATCTATGCAATCTAATGCTTGTGAGAAATAAATAATTCTGTTTATTAATAATTTACATATATAAATAATTTCTCCTTAGTAAGTGCATCTAGCTTCTTCTAGATTACTAATTGTTAGGCACTACTTGCAAGAAAAATTTAAAGAGGTATTATTTACACAAATCCAGTGTATCACTATTATTTGTATGTGTGGAAACTCTTCAAATATAGAGAAGAGCCTGTCAGTACTTCATAAACAACAGTATAGCTTTTGCAAAAAAATCAAAAATTGTGATAATGCTAAAGTTCATTCAACTGGCTGTTCACACCTCAGTGATGTAGTACAAAGCATGGACAACACTGATGAATATGGGAACCACAGCCAAGCAATTTCCATGCCCCATGCCAAAATAGATTCTGATTTTGGAGTTTCCCAGTGATCCTCATATACCAAATTATAATTCACAGTGGTAATACATATCTGCCATATTCTCAGCTGAAAATTGTGTAAGTGATAAAGAAAAGTTATTTTAGTTAGGAAAATACAATGTAGTTCACAAATACCCCAATAGAGCAGGTATAGTCTATACATCAGAAAACAATATACTACTGTGTTTTATGGAGAGGGGACATCTGAAACTTTCCCATGTTAAGCTTGCTTCTGGTTGGCTCCTTCATATATTCTCTTCCTCCTCGAATGGAGGAGTTGTTATTTGATAGGTTAAAGCAGAGTCCTTTCCAGGGCCACACATCATTAAGCATGGGGTCACCTTGAGGGTGGACCTACGTCCCTCCTTCTCGTTTACCTCCTCCCTTCCCTCTGCATAGGGCCGAGTCCATCAGGACATGTCAGTTTTCCTCTCCTAAATCATCGTGGCTGGATGGTTACCTAATGCAGCTTGGGGAGCCCTGGCCATCCTTTCCTGAATAGGACCCTGAAGAGCACACTGAACAGGCCTATTCCAAAATTTAGGGGAAATAAGAGAGGCCGGGATGACTTGGCAAACCTAAACTGCATGGCGCCTTTCAGACTTTATCATTTTGTGCTTAATGTCACTGCTAAGATTTAACACCTTTCTGGGTACATCTGTAGTGTGTACACAACCCTCAGGAATCCTGCAGGGGAACAAGGCAAGTGGTAAGATAGAATTCAGTGGTATCCGTACCTGCCTGCAATGCCTTTATAGTAGCAAAACTTTACATGGCAACACTGAAATATATATTTTTAGTAAATACAATGTTAATATCAAAGTTATTGTCAAAAACATCCTCAGCACTACTTTAGCACCTGCCATGAATATATCAGTTTGAACTCATTCATACCTGAGATATACTGGAGCAATCATAATGGTTAGGTGTCACGCATGAAATTTCTGTTAACAGACCCTTTACAGACTTGAACAGACTCTTTAAGTAGTTATGCACTATTAAGGTCCATTATCTAACCTTTTGTGGAATCTGGGCAAGGGCTGACGCAATCACATTGGCTCTCTCTTCTGACATGTTGCTGACCATTGACCCCAGAGTAAACACCACAATACCATTTTCTCCAGAGCTCTGGACAAACTGTTCCATTTCCTGTGGAGAAAACATGTGTTCTATCACAAAAGAGCACCATCATAGCAAACACCACTGAAAGGATTGCTACAAAAAACTAAAGGGAGAAATCAACTATAATCAGTAATTATGAGAGTAGTGCCCTTTATTTTTATTTCTGGTTAAATACACATGACATAATACTTACCATGTTAACTATTCTTAAGTATATGGTTCCGTTTTATGTGCATTGACATTCTTGGGCCACCAATGTCCAGAACTTTTTCATTTTGCAAAACTAGGACTCTATGTCATTACATAAAAATTTTCCATTTTCCCCTACAGCATCCCTGGAAACCATCATTCTAATATCTGTTTTTATGAATTTGAGCAGTTTGTGGATACCTCATGTAGGTAGAATCATGCAGATTTGTCTTTCCTTGAGTGGCCCATTTCCCTCAGCATGATGTCTTCAAGCTCTTCTATGTTAAGTAATGGAATTTCCTTCTATTTTATGGTTGAGTGAAATCCCATTGTGTATAAATACCATATTTTTCTTACTGCTTCATCTGTCAGTGGACACTTGGACTGCTTCTACTTTTTGGCTCCTGTGAATAGTGCTGCTATAAAATGGGTGTGCAAGTACCTGATTGAGATCCTGATTTTAATTCTTTCAGATATACACCATATTATGGATGTGTTGGACTAAATAGTAATACAAGTTTTAATTTTTTGAGGAATCTTACTTCTGTTTTCAGTACCTTTTTTTATTTAAACAGAACTAACCCTTTAATTTCTTTGGAAAGATATATGTAATATGAGGTTGATTTTCTTTATTATATATATTTTTGCAAGGCATGTGTGCTTATCTAAGTAAGAAATGAAATAGAACTAGTACACAGTATTGAGAAGGTAATGCTATTAGTACTATACCAAGATTCTTCATTTATAATATTAGTAATTAGTAATAAAGACTCTGCAAAGAAGCCACACAGCAGGATCTTGTTTATTCCAAACAGGTTTTTTCATTAATTATTTTAGTTTTTCCATTAGTATTTTATTTCTCTGACTATAAGCACTAAGCATTATGATTGGAATAACAATACAGTTTTCTTTCAGTTCTATAATTCTAACATTATACTTTACTAGAATTTCCCAAACTTTCCCCCTAAATCCTTCAATTACTGCAGGCTAATAATTACTAGTAATAAGGAATCTTTTACAGTTCATCATTTCCACAAAATAGCCTTAAATTCTTATTTATAATTCCATTACATATTTATGTGTGTGTTTGTGTAGCTACCTATTTGAGTGACTATATTTCTACCTTTGCTATATATGACCTCTTTTCTGGTGAAATCATACTGTAAAATTGATGTCCCACTAGAATGTGCTATTCCCTGCACAGTCCTTCACACTGCACCTCTTAAATATATAATTTTTGTGATCACAATGTTAATTCCAGAGTTATTGTCAGCCATAAACACCCTCTCTAATACGTTAGCACCTGCCATGCATATTTTAATTGGAACTCACACGTGAGATAAATTGGAGCTATCATAATGGTTGAGGTGTAATACAGGAAATTTCTGTCAAAAGTTTAAGATAAGGAGAAAATTTTGAAAACAAGAGAGAAAAACAACTTGTTATATACAAGGGAACCACCCTAAAACTGTCAGAAGATTTTTCAGCAGGAACTTTTCATCCTAAATGAGACTGGCATGGTAGATTTGGAGTACTAGAAGAAAAAAATTGCCAATGAAGAAGAATGCTCTGCCCAGAAAAGTTGTCTTTCATAATTCAATGAGAAAGAAAGAGGACTCCAGATAAGCAAAAGCTGAAGAAGTTCATCAGCACAGTCTCACAAGAAATGCTGAAAGTAGTTCTTCAAGTTGAAACGAAAGGATGTTTGTTAGTAAGAGGAAAAATTATGAAAGTGTGAACCTCAGTTGTAAAGGTAAATATGTAGTTAAATTTAGAATACTCTAATGTAATGGTGGTGGATTCACTTATAACTCTACAATAAAAGTTGAAAGAAAAATATTAAAAATAAATATAATTACAATAAATTGTTAATGGATACAAGAATAAAATAATATAAATTATAACACCAAAAACATAAAATGTGTGTGGAGAAGAGTAAAGTGCAGAGTTTTAGTATGCCTTCAAAATTAGTCATTATCAGCTTAAAATAGACTACTATAAATACAAGGTGTTTTATGTAAGCCTCGTGGCACTTAAAGAGCAAGAAATTATAGTAGATACAACAAAAGACAAAGAGAAAGGAATTTATGTATACCCCTAGGAAAATCATCAAATCACAAGGAAGAGGGCAATAGAAGGAGGAAAGAAATTAGAAAATAGCAGAAGAAGACTGGAAAAAAATTATTTAACAATAATTTCTTTAAATGTAAGTGGACTAAACCATCTAATTAAAATACACAGAATGACTGAATGACTAAAAAAAAAATGGACCCAACTATGTGCTGATTTGAAGAGACTCATTTTAGTGCTAAGGATACACACAGACTGAAAGTGAAGGAATAGGAAAATGTATTTCATTAAAATGGAAACGAAAAGAAACCAGAAGTAACTATACTTGTATCAGCAATATATTCTTTAGTGTGAGAATGGCCACAAAAGACAAAGATATTCAGATATGTAATGATATAACGGTCAATCTAACAAGAGGTATTACACTTGCAAATGTTTACACACCTCACACAGGGGCACCTAAATAGAAAGCAAATAGTAATAGACCTGAAGAGAGAGAGATAGCAATACAATCATATTAGAGACCAATACCCACTTTAAAAAAAGGATAGATCATCCAGACAGAAAATCAACATGGAAGCATTAGTCTTTAGCTACATTAGAGAAGAAGTACTTGATAGATATTTACAGAACATCCTATCTAACCAAATAAGAATACCCATTCTCCTCAAGCACATACGGAACATTCTCAAGGATAGATCATAAGTTAGTTCATAAGATGTCTTAATAAATTTAGGAATATTTGAATCCTACCAAGTATCTTTTCTGTCTGCAATAAAGGAAAACTAGAAATAAATTATAATAACAAAACTGTAAAATTGCAAGTATGTGGAGACCAAACAACATACTACTGAACAACCAACTGGTAAAAAAATAAATCAAAGGGAAATAAAGAAATATCATGAGTCAAATGAAAATGAAAAT
Source organism: Manis javanica (assembly GCF_040802235.1). Classification (NCBI taxonomy): domain Eukaryota; kingdom Metazoa; phylum Chordata; class Mammalia; order Pholidota; family Manidae; genus Manis; species Manis javanica. The sequence goes on along the minus strand of NC_133160.1, from coordinate 118,181,960 downwards.
ACAACATAAAATTTATGGGAGGCTGCAAAGGCAATTCTAAGAGGAATGCTCACAATGATAAACACTTACAATAAGAAAAAGGAAAGATCTCAAATAAATAACCTAACTTTACATTCAAGAAACTATGAAAAGAACAGACTACGCCCAAAGTCAGAAGGAAGGAAATAACAAAAAGCACAAATGACAGAGAGACTGAAAATTCAATGGAAAATATTGTTGGAACTAAGTGCTCTTATTTTGAAAGCAAACGAAATAGAGAAACCTTTACCTAGATGTACTAGGAAATAAAGGGACAGGAAAGAAATAAATCAAATTTGAAATTAGAGATAAGATATCACTACTGATACCCTACAAATACAATGAATTAGAGCCATATGAGAGCAGTTACATATCAATAAATTTGACAAGTTAGTGAAATGGTTGAATTCTTAGAAGCATACAACCTATAAGGACTGAATCATAGAGAAATAGAAAATGGGAATAGACTAGTCATGTGACTGAGTCACACGACTGAATCAGTAATAAAAAAATCTTCCCACAAAGAAAAGGCCAGAGCCAGAGATCTTCATAGGTGAATTCTACCAAATATTAAATAAGAATTAGTACCAATCCTTTGGAAATCTTTTCTAAAAAATACAAGAGGTGGTAAAAGGACTATGCATCCTGATAAAGTGGGGTTTATTCGAGGGATGCAAGGAATGGCTCAGGGTAAATATATCAATAAATGTGATACACTACATTAATAGAAATTACATGATTGTCTCAATAGATACCAAAAAAATCACTTGAAAAATATTCGACATCCACTCAGTATGAAACCTCTGAACAGCCTGGGTTTAGAGGAAACCTAACTTATCATAATAAAGTCCATATATGACAAGCCCATACCCAATACCACAATCAATGTTAAGAATCTGAAAGCCATTCTTATAAGATCAGAAACAAGGCAAGGATGCCACTATTGCCACTTTTATTCAGCATTACAACTGAGAGGCCAAGCCACAGCAATTAGGCAAGAAAAAGAAATAAAAGTCACCCAAATTGGAAAGGAACAAGCAAAATGGTGTCTATTTACAAACAACATGATATTATATGTATAGAAAACCCTAAAGTCTCCACCAAAATCTATTAGAATTAATTAAAACAAATTCAGTAAAGTTCCAGGATACAAAATCAATACTATACAGAATTTTATTGTTGTTAACAACCATTTGATCAATAAATATGAGAGATGCCCTCTCAAAAAAAAAATTCCATTGAATATTTATACATGAACAATGAGCTATCAGAAAGTAAAATATCCTTAATATTGGTCTTGGTGATTGATTTTTGGATAACCACAGGCAGTGAAAGCTAAATTAATAGGTGGAACTATCTCAGGCTAAAACCTTCTGCACAGCAACTGAAATGCTGAACAAAATTAAAAGACAACTTACAGAAGGAAAAAATATTTGGAAATCATATATCTGGTAGAGTTAACACTTAAAATATGTATAAAACTCACAGAACTCATAGGAATAATACCAAATGATTCAGTTGTAAAAATAGGCAGAGGAACTGAATAAACATTTTCCAAAGAAGACATACAATGGATAGCAAGTACATAAAATGGGATGCAATGTTATCTAATTATCAGGGAAATGAAAATTAAAACCAGACATATCAATTCACACTTGTTAGAATGCTATCATCAGAAAGAGAGGAGATAACAAATTTGGTGAGAATGTAGAGAAAAGGAAATCCCAGTGCATTATTGGTGGAAATGCAAATTGGTGCAGCAGCTATGGAAAACTACATAGAGACTCCTCAAAAGTTAAAATAGAAACTATCATATTATCCAGTAATCCCATTTCTGGGTATCCAAAGAGAATGAAAACAGAATATAAAAGTGATATATGAACTCCTATGTTTATGGAAACATCAGGACAGCAAATGGATAGCTAATAACAAACTAAATATATGTAAATGGATTAATGGATTAAGAATATGTGATGTGATACACATGTGCACACACACATACACACAGGAATATTATTCAGCCTTCAGAAAGAAAGAAATCATGGCATTGATAACAACATGGATGGACCTTGAAGGCATTATGCTAATTTAAATATGCCACACAATGGCTAATATTGCTTACTATTACTTACATGTCATCTTTACAAAAAAAAAGACTCATAGAAAAAGAGAATAAAAGTGGTTGTTTGGAACTGGGTGTAGAGGAAATAGGAAGAGATTAATGGATCATAAACTTTCCTCTATAATGAATGTGAATAAGATCTAAGGACATAATGTATAACCTGGTGATGATAGTTTGATATCACTTTATGTTATAATTGAAAATTGCTTGCAGTAGAACTTATATGTTCCCACACACATAAAAATGATAAACAGATCAGGTGATAGATGTGTTAATTAGCTACATGAGGGGAATCACTTTACAATGCACATGTATATTAAATCATCAAGATGTACATTTTACATATCTTATAATTTTATATGTAAATTATACTTCATTAATGCTGAAAAAAACCAATAGGATTAGATTGAATAGAAATTTTGCTAATTTTACCTCAGGCCTTAGGTATTGTGCAAACTACCACATATAACTAAACACTTCGTCTCAAAATCAATATTGGATTAGCCATTGAATAAGATCTTCATTTTCTCTTGCCTAGAGAAAGGGGGGGGAAAGGTCTAGGACTGCTGAACACCCAGCCCTGGAGATCTGGTCTGCGAGCATGGATCTACATTGCATGTTGCTCTGGATATTAGTGCAGTTGGAAAGCTAAGACAGACAGAATGCCTGGAGAGACTGACACTCTAGGTATATAATAAATATAATTTATTAAATTATAAAATAATTTAATACAGAATGCTTTTTAAAAATTATGTTTTGAAGATATATCAATTCAAAATATTAGATTACTGCTTTAATCCCTATGTATCATCCTATATGCTAACAGAATATTGCACAATTTTATACTATGGTGGTTTTCAGATATGAAGGGTAGAAATTATTTGGTGTTTATATAATATTCAGAATTAATGGTCCTTATTTTACATGACGTTACATTTTCTCTGTATTCATTTTATCTGTCAGCTGTGATGATGAAAACCACATACCACAAGGGATAAATCTTTACAGAGATTTTTGTCCAGACATGGTATATAGTAGAAAATACCTGCTTCAATAGGGTAAGCAATGCCTTTAATGCTGTAAGATGTCAGATTCTGGGGTCACAAATGATGAATTGTTTAAATACTAGAATGAGAGCAAATAAATGTTAGGTTTGACTGCAAATATTGTTAAGAAACACCTTCATATTGGTGAGGAGTGGTCTTTATTTTAAGCCAGAACACCGGTGAAATAAATGTCTCAAAGCAAATACAACAACAACAACAAAAGGAATCAGGTACCTTAGGCAGAGGTTTAGCAGGTTTGCAGTGGAGGCCTCCAACGTACTGAAAATTGGGTAAGATTGGGTGAGGATAGTCAAAGTCCCAATAGGTTCGAATGAGCCACATATCAGCTTTCCCCATTAACTCAGAAAGTGTAGTTGGTCTTCCTGAAAGGATAAAGCAAACAAAATGAAAAGGAAATGAGAGAGTGTAATATGGATAAACTAGGGAAGTTACCGAAAAATGTTTGGAAAAATGTTTAAAAATATCTGTGGTTTCAGCTAACATAATACTTAATGGCAAATAGCTGAAATCTTTTCTTCCAAGATCAGGACCAAGACAAGTATGCCCATGCTCAGCACTTTTATTCAACATTGCCCTGGAGGTTTTATCCATAGTAATCAGATAAGAAAAAGAAATAAAGGGCATACATACTGGTATGGAAAAAGTACAATTGTCATTATTTGCAGAGGACATGATCCTATATATTGGAAACCTTAAAGACTCCACCAAAAAGTACTAGAATTAATAAATGTATTCAGAAAAATCTCAGAACACAAAATGAATATACAAAATCTTTTGTGTTGCTACACACAAATAATGAACTAATTGAAGGAAGAAGTTGAGAAATCAGACCCATTTTCAATTACATCAGAAAATAATAAAATACCTGATTAAAGTAAATTTAATCCAGGAGGTACAAACCTGTACTCTGAAAACTATGACACTGATGAAATAAATTGAAGGCACAAATAAATGGAAAGTTATTCCATGCTCATGGATAGGAAGAATTATTATGGTCGAAATAACCATAGTTTCAAAAGATGATGGTGTGAGAAGTGAGACAGAGGCCTCCTCCAAAAAACCACATACAAAATGAAAATATACTTAATACAACTAATCCTGAAAGACCAACAGCAATGAAGCCTGGGCCAGTCTGAATACACCTGGGGGAAAGAACAGACCTCACAGAACAGGGTAACATACCCAAACCATGATGCAGCAGGACACAACCCCATCCCTCACTACAGCTCACCAGTGGGAGGGAGAGAAATGGAGAGGGAGGGAAGGTCTAGGACTGCTGAACACCCAGCCCTGGATATCTGCTCTGGGAGCATGGGTCTACATTGCATGTTACTCTAGATATTACTAGGATAGGAAAGCTAAGACAGGCAGAATACCTGGAGAGACAGAGGCTCTAGCTACTTGTGGAAAACAGGGATCCACATCCAGCTGCTCTGGGACAAAAGAAAGGTGGGCATTCTGAGAGACTTCCTAACAGTGAGAGGGCTGCTAAAGAGGTAGGGATTACACAGATCTTACTCTTAGGAGAAAGGACAGGGGGACAAAATTGTCCAGGTACACTCTGTCCAGCATGTTGGGAACTTTCATGATATTCAGGCACTCCACTACCCTCGCTGGCTACACAGCTCCAAGGTGCCCACCGGCATACACAGCTTGCTGTGCTTTCTTCCCAGCAAGACCACAGTGGCTCCCATATCAGCAGTCCCAACCCTGGTGTTAACATCAGCCTGATGGAAGTCCCATCTATGGCAGCTACAAATGCAAAGCCTAGAGGCTTACACCTGTGTGCTTGGCCCTTGGTTCAGACAGTGGAGACATGCATAGCAACTGGGAAGCAGGAAACAGCTCTTTCCTCTGCCTAGGCAGCAGTGCTTCGCCCCTGTATCCCCCAACATTGACATCATTCCAAGGGCTGAGCAGCTCAGGAGAGTAGACTTTCTGGGCACTAGAGGACACCACATACAAATATGAAACATCAAAGGAACCTGGTTCAAACCAAAATCCCACAAACACCAGAAAAAGGATCAAGTGAAATAGAACTCATCAATCTTCCTGAAAGAGATTTCAAAATAAAAATCATAAATCTGCTCATTGAGGTACAGAAAAATATTCAAGAACTCATGGAAGAATCGAGGATGGAGATTCAATCATTATGGAACACTGTATCAGAAAGTAAACATGAAATGGAGGGAGGGATTTAAAAGGAGATTAGATATAGTGGAGGAGACAGTAAATGGAATAGAAATTAGAGAAGAGGAATACAAAGAAGCTAAGGTACAGAGAGAAAAAAGGATCTCTAGTTATGAAAGAATATTAAGAGAACTGTGTGACCAATCCAAATGGAACAATATTCATAATATAGGTGTACCAGAAGAAGAAAAGAGACAAAGGGATAGAAAGTGTGTTTGAGAAGGTAATTGCTGAAACTTTCCCTAATCTGGGAAAGGAGATAGTCTCCCAGGTAATGGAGGTACACAGGTCTCCCAAAAAAGGGACCCAAGGAAGATAACACCAAGAAATACAATAATTGACATGACAAAGATCAAGGATAAGGAAAGACTGTTAAAAGCATCCAGAGAGAGAAAAAAGATCACAAACTAAGGGAAACCCATCAGGTTATCATTAGGCTTCTCAGCAGAAACTTTACAGGCCAGAAGGGAGTGGAATGATATATTTAAAGCTATGAAGAAAAAGGGCCTCAAACCAAGAATATTCTACCTAGAAAGATTAACATTTAAATTAGAAGAAAGGATTAAACAATTTCCAGATAAGCCAAAGCTGAGAGAATTTACCTCCCACAAACCATCTCTATAGTGTCTTTTGGAGGGACTGGTATAGATGGAAGTGGTCCTAAGGCTAAATAGCTGTCACCATAGGAATAAAACCACAGTAAGGGAAATAGAACAATTAATTACTAAACAGATGCAAAATTAAATCAACTATCCCCAAAGTCAGTCAAGGGATAGACAAAGAGTATAGAATAAGATGTACTCTAATATGTAAGATGTGTCTAATATGTAAAGAATGGAGGAAGAAGAAAAAGGAGGAATAAAAAAAAGAGACTTTAGTGTTTGTAACAGCATACTAAGTGAGTTAAGTTAGACTCTCAGATAGTAAGGAAGTTACTCTTGAACCTTTTGTAATAATGAATCTAAAGACTGCAATGTCAATAAGTACATACCTATCGATAATCACCCAAATGTAAATAAACTGAGTGCACCAATCAAAACACATAGAGTAAATTGAATGGATAAAAAAACAAGAGGTGTCTTTATGGTGCCTACAAGAGATTCACTTCAAACCCAAAGACATACACAGACTGAAAGTGAAGGGAAGGAAAAAGGTATTTCATGGAACTAATAGGGAGAAAAAAGCAGGAGTTGCAGTACTTGTATCAGACAATATAGACTTCAAAACAAAGAAGTCACAAGAGACACAGAAGGACATTACATAAGGATAAAGCGTTCAGTCTAACAAGAGGATATAAATGTTATAAAAATCTATGCACCCAACAAAGGAGCACCTACACATGCAAAACAAATACTAACATAATGAATAGGGGAAATGAAATGCAATGCATTCATTTTAGGAGATTTCAACACACCAATCCCTACAAAGGACAGATCAACCAGACATAAAATAAGTGAGAGTCAGAGGCACTGAAAAACACACTAGAACAGATGGGCATAACAGACATCTACAGAACACTCCACCCAAAAGCAGCAGGATACACATTCTTCTCAAGTGCACATGGAACATTTTAAAGAATAAATCATATACTAGGCCACAAAAAAGGACCAGTAAATTCAAGACTGAAATTATGCCAACCAGCTTCTCAGACCACAAAGGTATAAAACTAGAAATAAATTATTCAAAGAAAACTAACAGGCCCACAAAAATATGGAGCTTTAACAACATGCTCCTAAATAATGACAGGATCAATGATGAAATAAAAACAGAGATCAAGCAATATATGGAGAAAAATGACAACAGTAATACAACATGGGCAAAATCTGTGGGAAGCCGCAAAGGCCATGCTAAGAGGGAAGTATATTGCAATACAGGCCTACCTCAGGAAAGAAGACCAATCACAAATAAACAGTCTAAACTCACAATTAACGAAACTAGAAAAAGAAGAACAAATGAGGCCCAAAGTCAGTAGAAGGAAGGACATAATAAAGATTAGAGCAGAAATAAATAAAATCAAGAAGATTAAAACAATAGAAAGAATCAATGAAAGCTGGAGCTGGTTCTCTGAGAAAATAAACAAAATAGACAAAGCCCTAGCCAGAATTATTAAGAAAAAAAGATAGTCTACACACATAACCAGAATTAGAAATGAGAAATGAATAATCACTATGACACCACAGAAATACAAAGAGTTATTAGGGAATACTATGAAAAATTATATGCTAACAAACTATAAAACCTAGAAGAAATGGACAACTTTCTAGAAAAATATAACCTTCCAAGGCTGACCAAGGAAGAAACAGAAAATCTGAACAGACCCATTACCAGCAACAAAATTGAAGTGGTGTTCAAAAAATTACCTAACAACAAAACATCTATACCAGATAGAATCACTACAGAATTTTATCAAGCATTTAGTAAAGACATAATATGTAAACTCCTTAAAGTTTTCCAAAAAGTAGAAGAGGAGGGAATACTTCCAAACTCATTCTATGAGGCCAGCATCACTCTAATCTAAAAACAGGGCAAAGACACCACAATAAAAGAAAATTACAGACCAATATCCCTGATGAACATAGATGCAAAGATACTCAACAGAATATTAGCAAACCAAATTCAAAAATACATCAAGAGGATCATACACATTGATCAAGTAGGATTTATTCCAGGGATGCAAGGATGGTACAACATTAGAAAATCCATCAACACCATCCACCGTATCAACAAAAAGAAGGACAAAAACCACATGAACATATCCATATGTGCCATAAAACATTCAACAAAATTCAACATCCATTCATGATAAAAACTCAATAAAATGGGTATAGAGAGCAAGTACCTCAACATAATAAAGGTCATGTATCACAAACCGATAGCCAACATCATACTTAACAGTGAGAAACTGAAAGCTTTTCTTTTAAGACTGGGAACAAGACAAGGATGCCAAATCTCCCCGCTTTTATTAAAAAAAAAGTACATAGTACTGAAGGTCCTAGTCACAGAAATCAGATAACAGAAAGAAATAAAAGGCATCCAGATTGGTAAAGAAGTTAAACTGTCACTGTTTGCAGATGACCTGTGTACATTAAAAACCCAAATAATCCACTCCAAAATACTAGATCTAATATCTGAATTCAGCAAAGTTGCAGGATAAAAAATTAATAGACAGAAATCTGTTGCATTCCTATACACTAATGATGAATTAGCAGAAAGAAATCAGAAAAACAATTTCATTACCAATTGCATCAAAAAGAATAAAATACCTAGGAATAAACCTAACCAAGGAAGTGAAAGACCTATACCCTGAAAACTACAAGACACTCATGAGAGAAATTAAAGAAGATACCAATAAATGGAAATACATTTTGTGTTCAGGGATAGGAAGAATTAATATTGTCAAAATGGCCATCTTGCCTAAAGCAATCTACATATTCAATGTAATCCCTATAAAAATACCAACAACATTCTTCACCAAACTAGAGCCAATAGTTCTAAAATTCATATGGAATCACAAAAGACCACAAATAGCCAGAGCAATCCTTAAATGAAAAAATAAAGCTGGGGGATTATGTTCCCCAACATCAAGTTTTATTACAAAGCCACAGTAATCAGGACAATTTGGTACTGGCCAAAGAACAGAAACATACACCAATGGAACAGAATAGAGAGCCCAGATATAAACCCAAGCATATATGGTCAATTAGTATAAGATAAAGGAGCCATGGACATACAATGGGGAAATGACAGCATCTTCAAGACCTGGTGTTGGCAAAACTGGACAGCTACATGCAGGAGAATGAAACTGGATTATTGTCTAACCCCATACACAAAAGTAAATTCAAATGGGTCAAAGACCTGAATGTAAGTGATGAAAACATAAACTCTTAGAAGACAACATAGGCAAAAAATCTCCTGAATAGAAACTTGAGCACTTTTTCCTGAATGCATCTCCTCAGCAAGGGAAATAAAAACAAAAATGAACAAATGGGACTACATCAAACTAAAAAGCTTCTGTACAGTTAAGGACACCATCAGCAGAACAAAAAGGCATTCTATGGTATGAGAGAATATATTTGAAAATGCCATATCTGACAAGGTGTTGACATCCAAAATATATACAGGAACTCACATGCCTCAACAACCAAAATGCAAATAACCCAATTGAAAAATAAATGGAGGATATGAACAGACAATTCCCCAAAGAAGAAATTCAGATGGTCAACAGGCACGTGAAAACATGCTCCACATCACTAATTATCAGAGCAATGCAAAGCAAAACTACAGTGAGATATCACCTCACACCAGTTAGGATGGCCAGCATCGAAAAGTCTAAGAACAACAAATGCTGGCCGAGGATGCACAGAAAGGGGAACCTTCTTACACTACTGGGGGAAAGGTAAACTAGTTCAACAATTGTGGAAAGCAATATGGAGGTTCCTCAAAAAACTAAAAATAGAAATATCATTTAAGTCAGAAATTCCACTCCAAGGAATTTATCCAAAGAAAACAAGTTCTCAGATTCAAAAAGACATATGCACCCCTGTGTTTATTACAGCACTATTTACAATAGCAAAGATATGGAAGTAACCTAAGTGTCCATCGGAAGATGAATGGGCAAAGATGTGGTAGATGTACACAATGGAATACTATTCATCCATAAGAAAGAAACAAATCTTACCATTTGCAACAACATGGATGGAGCTGGAATGCTCAGTGAAATAAGCCAGGCAGAGTAAGACAAGTACCAAATGACTTCCCTCATTTGTGGAGTATAACAACAAAGCAAAACTGAAGGAACAAAATTGCAGCAGACTCACAGACTCCAAGAAAGGACTAGTGGTTATGAAAGGGGTGGGTGAGGAGCATAGGTATGGAGGCAGGGAGAAGGGGAATGAGGGGTAGCATGATTGGCACACATAGTGTTGGGGGTTCACAGAGAAGACAGTGTAGCACAGAGAAGACAAGTAGTGACTCTGTGGCATCTTACTACACTGATGAACAGTGACCGCAATGGGGAATGGGGGAGTCTCGATAATATGGGTGTATGTTGTAACCACATTGTTTTTCATGTGAAACCTTCACAAGAGTGTATATCAACAATACCTTAATAAAAAATTGTATATCTGAAAAAAAAGGGCTGTGGAGCCAGTTCATTTCGTGGCTTTGCTGATAGCCATATAATCTTGGAGAAATGTATTTAAACTCTCTGTGCCTTCATTTCCACACCTGTAAAATGAGTAAAATTAACAATCCCTACAAAACAAACAAACAAACAAAATACCATACTTCCCTAAACCATCTACAGATTCTGTGCAATTCCTATAAAATACCAATGGCATTTGTCACAGAACTAGAGCAAATCCTAAAATTTGTATGGAACCACAAAAGACCCCTAATAGGCAAAGACTGAGAAAGAATCACAGGTATCATATGGTCTTCTTTCAAACTCTACTTCCAAGCCCCAATAATCAAAACAATATTCTGCTGTCACAAGAATAGATACTTAGACCAGTGGAAAAGAATGAATGGGGGCTCAGAATTAAATCCAAACCTATATGCTCAACTAATATATGACAAAGGAGGCAAGAATATTACAATGGGGAATGACAGTCTCTTCAATAGATGGTATTGGGAAAACTGGACAGCTACATGCAAAATCATGAAACTGGATTACAGTTTTATGTAATACACAAATATAAACACTAAATAGAATAAAGACCCATATGTAAGACATGAAACCATAAGTGTCCTAGAAGAAAACATAGGTAGTAAATTCTTGAACATCAGTGCTAATAATGTTTTTCTGGCTACATCTCCCCAAGCAAGGAAAACAAAAGCAAAAAAAAAGTGGGACTACATCAAACTAAAAAGTTCCTGTACAGCAAAGGAAACTATCAACAAAATGAAAAGGCAACCTATTGTATAGGAGAATATATTTTCACATGATATATCCAATAAGGGGTTAATATCCAAAATATATACAGAACTAATACAACTAAACACCAAAGAAACAAATAATCTCATTAAAAAATTGACACAGGACCTGAATGGACATCTTCTCAAAGAAGAAACAAAGATGGCTGACAGATACATTAAAAAAATGCTTATCACTAATCACCAGGGAAATGCAAATCCAAACCAAAATGATATACCACCTCATTCCTGAATGGTTAATATCAACAGGAAAGAAATAAGGAGTGTTTTCAATGATGTGGATTAAAGGGAATCCTCATTCACTCCAGGTGGGTTTACAAAGTGTTGTAACCACTATAGAAAGTGATACAGAAGTTTCTCAAAAAACTAAAAATAGAAATACCAAGCAATTATACTTCTGGGAATTTATCTGAAGAAAACAAAATCCCCTAATCCTAAAAAATATATGAACTCCAATGTTCATTTCAAAAAATTTATGTAACCTATATATCCATCATAGGTGAATGGATAAAAAAGATGTGGCACATACACTGTACAATATTACTCGGCTACAAAAAATAAATGAAGTTGTGCCATTTGAAACAACATGGATGGACCTAGAGTGTATTACGGTAAGTGAAATACGTCAAAGACAAATATCCCATGATTTCACTTAGATGTGAAATATAAAACACAAAGCAAATGCACTAATGAGCAGAACAGAAATAGACTCATAGGCACAGAGAACAAACTGGTGGTTGCCATAGGGGAGAGTGTGTGGGGGTGGATATGGGTGAAATACGTAAAGAGGGAAAATTAGTGAGGATGTTTGATATACTGGTCTGGGCAATGGTTACCTGAGTGTATACACATGTCAAAATTCATCAAGCTGTCTACTAAGATCTGTGCATTGTATCATACATACTCCAATAAAAAAACTAAAACATATAAATAAAATTAGACAAACAAAACTTATGGCTTGATCACACTCACATATATAGAATAGAAATATATATAAGATTTATGTGTTTCATATATATATTGTTTATATATACACACACACACACAAGACAAAATGTAAGGCACTTTCATCACAGCACATCAGTACATTCACAGTCATAAATGGTTATTTGATGCCACTAAAGAATTAAACAAGCATTTGTTTACTCCATAACCTTCAAAACTAACACATGCAAATTTAAACAATTTCATCTCCTCAATTAACTCCATCACACATGTGGAAACACATTTCCCTATAGTACACAGTCTAGTTTCTACAGGTTAGCAAGCTATTTTCTTGATCCTAGATTTTCCAAGAAAAGTGTGAAGTTTTTTCCAAGAAAACTCTGGCTCAGTTCCTTTTACCTATGACTGCACTGGTTCATTTTAGGAGCTTAATAATATCTGTGCATTAAAAAAATATTTTGCAAATAAAATTTGCAAAATATTTTTTTGGAAAGAAGTATGGAAATAGATAAGAACTTAAGTTTGGATTATTTTTTATTTAATGGCGAGACAGTTCACAAAACATATAGACTAATAATGTGTATGTCTACCTTTTGACAATATTTTAGGCCTTTAAAACATGATTTGTAGGCATTTATGAATTAATGCATAATAATTAGAGACCTCAAATTACAGATTTCTGAGTCAGGGATAGAGCTATTATATCTCTTCATTGTAAAAGAATCCTGTTAATTTGGCAAAACAGTTTAATCTTTAAATAAAAAATTTAGATAGAACATGTGAAAGAATATTTTCAATGCTCTGCAATAGTGGTGCTAGCAAAATATAACTCCTCAATCTACATGTGTACTTTGATCAAGATTGTTAGTGAAATTTCTAGTGTCTTCTTAAAGATGGAAAAATGTACAGTGAAATATATATGTCAGATAGGCACAGCACAGAGGATTTTTAGGACAGTGAAACTACTCTGTATGATATAATAGTAGTAGATACATGTCATTATAAATTTGTGGAAACCCATAGAATGTACAACACCAAGATTGAGCTCTAATGTAAACTATGCACTTTGGATGATAATGTGTGAGTGCAGATCCATCAGTCATAACAATAGTACAACTCTGCTGGAAGATGTTGATAATGGGGGAGTCTATGTATGTGTTGGGGCTGCAGGTATATGGGAAATATGTACTCAGTACTGCTGTGAACTCAAAACTATTCTAAAAAATTAAGTATACAATGGCCAATACGTTTGACCCCATTTTTAATAAATGGAGGATCAAATACCTAGATAAATTTAAAAAATAAAAAATAAAGTATAATACAAACAAAGAATGGATATGTAATTGCTTCAAGAAGTTCTCAGTGCTTTGATTTGTGCGTTCTGACTTCCTGGAATGTCCTGTGCTAATAATAATGGACCCCAAGGTTCATACTGACCCTATGATAAAAGCCTTCCCATAATATATGTGAGACTGAAATATCATTTTAATTATGAAAGACAAATTCTTCTGACTTTGTATTTATACAGGCTTACCTTCCAAGTCCCTAGGAAAGTTGGAACTTCGTATTTCCTACTAAAAAAAAAATGACTTACCGAGTGTTTTGCTGTAAAACTGATTCCACCTCTTCTTATTAAATGTTTGGAACCAAAAGTCAAAATAAAGCACATATATCATATTTTTCACCCTCTCCATGAATGTCATTTTATCACTTAATTCTGACAAAACAACAGGTACATAGGAAGCAGGTAAAGGAAGTCCTCCACAGTACTTTTCAAATTCATAGCCAGGAGAGAAGCGGAGCGTGTACACTAAAGGTGTGTTAAGTAGCTGAGCCAGTAGCTCACCGCAGGGTCCAACGGGATCTGCAAGAATGACATCAAACCTTGATTCTTGCAGCCTTGTCATAAGTTTTTTGTTCAAGACTACGTCTCTACAGAGCTTTTCAATAGAGTTACCAAATGTTGTTGTGAGTTCTTCCATTAATGAAAAATGTGTCCAAAATGACTGTTTTGGAAGATCATATGTCCATCTACTGATTAATTGCAAAAATAGATTCTCAAAATCAACCTTGGTTAAAGATGTAGGGAAAATCTCAAATTTAATAGCAGATGATTTGGTGGGATCAACAAGAATGGAGGCTGAAGATGCCAGAACAACCACTTCATGGCCTCTGTGGACAAGTTCATCCAGCATTGTCTTTATGTTGATCCAGTGGCTGTATTCTGTGGGCCACACCAGCACCTTTCCACAGCTCCCAGAGCTGAAGTAACAAGCCAGCTGTAGCAGCAGAGGAACTGAAATCCATTTCATAGACATCCTGGTAGAGAACAACGTCCCCAAATTTCTGTCCCCTTGTAGCATTGCTGGTGCTTCTATCAGTGGGAAATCAATCAGGAAGTTAATATATAACTCCTCCACCTCCAAGTAAATACATTATATGAACAGAGCATTTGGAGGGCAAGTGGAAAAAGCAAAAAAGGTAGATGATCTTGATTGTACACAAATGTGTTTCACATTTGTGTTATTATTATAATAGCCATCATCTAGCTAAGAGTCAATGACCTTGAATATGCAAGTGGTCTGTCTGATGTAATATATTTAAGAAGTATGTCAAGTATGGTGGCAAGTGAAATGTGACTGTCTGTATTCTCCTTAAATCAAGAACTAGAGATAAATTAGGATACAGATGAATCAAAATTTCTTGAAAATGATGGTTCAAGCAATATTTGCTTTGCTTTGTTTATAAAAACTTTGATGACATGAAATTCACAAAGTGTACAACTGCTAAACTTGAAGTGTACAATTCAATAGGTCACAGTATCTTCACCAAATTGTGCAACCACCATGACAAGCAATTTTAGAGCACTTTCATGACTCCCAAAAGAAACTCTTACCCTGTGGATGGAACTCCCTCCTTTTTTTCTGCATCTCCAACCCTGGCCAGCCTTTAATCTATTTTCTACCTTAGAGTGTTGCCTAAGCTGAACCTTTCATATAAGTGTACTTATATATTGCATGCTTTTTTGTGAATGGTTACTTTACTCAGCAGAATGTATTTAAACATTTTTTCAAGCTTTATTGATATATAATTGATATATTGAACATTTTAAGGTGAACAATGTGATGATTGTTTTCACATACATATTTTGAAATTGTTATACAGTAAGATCAGTTACCACATCCATTATGTCTCCTAGTTAACACTTTTTATGGTGTATGTTAACATGTATTCATATCAACTTTCTAGTATAAAATTTACTAGTAACTATAGTCACCATGGTGTACATTTGATCACTAGAACTTATTCATCTTAAAACTGGACATTTGTGTTCTATCACTACCTTCATCCATTTCTCCCATTGTCTCACCACTCGCAATATCCAATCTATTCTGTTTTTATGAGATCATTTAAAATTCTACACTAATTGAAATTGTATAATGTATGTGCCCCTCATTCTGAATTATTTCCTGAGAATAATGTCCTCAATGTCCAATCATACTGTCTTTAATGGCAAAATGCCCTTCCTTTTTATGACAGAGTAGTATTGCATTATATATATATATATATATCTACACCATATTTTCTTTTTGAACTCAATGGACTCTCAATGTGCTTTCCTATCTTGGATATTATAAATGATGCTGCATTGAAAAAGGGGATGTGTAACATATATCTTTTCAAGTTAGTGTTTTTCTTTTCATATAAACACCCAGAGGTGGAATTGCCAAGTCATATGGTAATTATGTCTTTAGTTTTCTGAGGAAACTCCATACTGTTTTCTATAGTGCCTGCACCAATTTGCTTTCCCAACAGTGTACAAGGGATCCCTTTTATCCACATCCTTACCACCACTTGTTATTTCTTGTCTTTTTGACATAGCCTTTCTAATAGGTGTGCACCAATATCTCATTGTGGTTTGGATTTACATTCCCCTAATGATCCGTGATGCTGGACATCTTTTCATGTACCATTTGGGCCACCTATATGTCTTCTTTTTTAAAGCAGATTATGTGGGATTTTTTTTTGGTAATGCGTTGTATGAAACTGATTTTGTATATTGATTTTGTATTTCATAACTTTACTAAGTACATTTATTATCTCTAACATTTTTTGTTGGAATCATAGGGTTTTCTTTATATAGTATCATATTTCCTGAAAAGAGATAGTTTTACTTCTTCTTTCCAATTTGGATGGCTTTTACTGACTTTTCTTACCTAATCGTCTGGTTAGGATTTCTATTACCATCTTAAATAAAAATAGCATGTGTGGACATGCATAACTTGCTCCTCATTCTAGAGGAAAGGTTTTCAAATTTTCATCTTTGAATATGATGTTAGGTATGTGCTTGTATATGTAACTTTAATTTTACTGAACTACATGCTTTCTCTACCCAATTAACTCAGAATTTTATTATGAAAGGACTTTGAATTTTGTCAAGTGCTTTTTCTCAATCTATTAAGTCAATCATATGATATTCTTTTGATTCTTCATTCTGTTAAGGTATCACATTTATTGATTTAGGAATATTGAACCATCATTTCTTCTCAGGGATGAATACTACTTTATCATGATTTTTCATCCTTTTAAAAAAATTAATGTATTATTGAGATATATACAATGTTATGCAGATTTCACATAGGAAATATTGTAGTTACAATATTTACCCATATTATTAATTACCCCCACAACACCCAATTATAGTCACTGTCCATTAGCATAGTAATATGCTATAGAGTCACTAGGTGTCTTCTCTGTGCTGCACAGCCTTCCCCATGCCCCTGTTGTATTATATGTACAGATCATACTGCCCCTTACTCCCTTCTCCCTCCATCCCCACCCACCTCCCCATACCTCTACCCTTTAGTAACCACTAGGCCCTTTTTGGAGTCTGTGTGTATGATGCTGTTTTTTCTCCTTCAGTTTTGCTTTGTTGTTATACTCCACAAATAAGTGAAATCATTTGGTACTTGTCTTTCTCCACATGGCTTATATCACTGAGCATAATACCCTCTAGCTCCATCCATGTTGTTGCAAATAGTAGGATTTGTTTATTTCTTATGGCTGAATAGTATTCCATTGTGTATATGTAGCACATCTTCTTTATTCATTCATCTACTGATGAACACAGGTTACTTCTGTATCTTTGCTATTGTAAATAGTGCTGCCATAAACACAGGGGTGCATATGTCTTTTGGAATCTGAAAACTTGTTTTCTTTGGATAAATTCCCAAAAGTGGAATTCCTGGCTCAAATGGCATTTCGATTTTTAGTTTTTTGAGGAACTTCCATATTGCTTTCCATGATGGTTGAACTAGTTTACAGTCCCATCAGAAGTGTAGGAGGGTTCCCCTTTCTCCGCATCCTCTGCCAACATTTGTTGTTCTTTGTCTTTTTGATGCTGGTCATCCTTATTGGTAGAGGTGATATCTCTTTCTGGTTTTAATTTGCATTTGCCTGATAATTAGCGTTGTGGAGCAAGCATGTTTTCATGTGCCTGTTGACTATCTAAATTTCTTCTTTGGAGAATTGTCTTTTCATATCCTGCACCCATTATTTAATTGGGTTATTTGCTTTTTGGTTGTGGAGGCATGGGAGTTTTTTATATATTTTGAATGTTAACCCTCATCAAATATGTCATATATGAATATATTCTCCCATACCATAGAATGCCTTTTTGTTCAGCTGTTGATATCCTTTACTGCAGAGAAGCTTTTTAGTTTAGAATAGTCCCATTTGTTCATTTTTACTTTTGATTGCCTTGCCCAAGGAGATGTGTTCAGGAAAAATTGCTCATGCTTATATTCAAGAGATTTCTGTCTATGCTTTCTTCTAAAAGTTTTATGGATTTATGGCTTATATTCAGGTTTTTTATCCATTTTGAATTTACATTTGTATATGGAGTTAGAAAATAATCCAGTTTCATTCACTTACATGTAGCTGTACAGTTATGCCAACACCAGTTGTAGAAGATGCTGTCACTTCCCCATTGTATTTACATGGCTCCTTTATCATATATTAATTGGCCATATATGTTTGGGTTTGTATCTGGGCTCTCTATTCTATTCCATTGATTTATGCATCTGTTCTTGTGCCAGCAACAAATTGTTTTGATTAATGTGGCTTGGTAGTACAGCTTGAAGTTAGGGAGCATAATCCCCTCAGATTTGTTCTTCCTTCTCTGGATTTCTTTGACTATTCAGTTTCTTTTGTGGTTCCATAGGAATTTTAGAACTATTTATTCTAGTTTGTTGAAGAATGCTGTTTGTATTTTGATAGGGATTACATTGAATCTGCAGGTGGCTTAAGGCAGCATAGCATTTTTGACAATATGAATTATTTCTATCCATCAGCACAAGATGTATATCCATATTGCTGTGTTCTTTAATTTCTCCCATGAGTGTCTTGTAGTTTTCAGAGTAAAGGTCTTTTACCTCTGTGGTTAGGTTTATTCCTAGGTATTTTATTCTTTTTGATGCAATTGTAAATGGAATTGTTTCTCTGATTTCTCTGTCTGCTATTTCATCATTAGTATACAGGAATGCAACACATTTCTGTATATTAATTTTGTATCCTGCAACTTTGCTGAATGCAGTTATTAGTTCTAGAAGTTTTGGGGTGTACTTTTTAGGGTTTTTTTATGTACAATATAATGTCATCTGCAACAGTTTAACTTCCTCCTTAACTATGCTTTTATTTCTTTGCACTGTCTGATTGCCGTGGCGAGGACCTCCAGTATCATGTTGAATAAAAGTGGGGAGAGTGGGCATCCTTGTCTTGTTCTCAATCTTAGAGAAAAGCTTTCAGCTATTTGCTGTTAAGTATTATGTTAGCTGTGGATTTATCATATGTGTTCTTTATTATATTATAGTACTAGCCCTCTTTACCCATTTGTTGAGAGTTCTAGCATTAATGGATGTTGAATTTAGTCAAATGTTTTTTCACCACCTATTGAGATGATCATGTGATATTTGGCCATTTGTTGATGAGGTGTATGATGTTGGTGGATTTTTGAATATTGTACCATCCTTGTATCCCTAGAATAAATTCTATTGGATAATGATGAATGATCTTGTTATGTATTTTGAATTCAGTTTTCTGATGTTTTGTTGAATATTTTTGCTTCTATGTTCATCAGGGATATTCATCTGTAATTTTTCTTTATTTTTGTGGTCTATTTGGTTTTGGTATTAGAGTAATGCTGGCCTCATACAATGAGTTTTGAAGTATTCCCTCCTCTTTTACTTTTTGGAAAACTATGAGGAAGTTAGGTATTAGGTCTTCATTAAATGCTTGATAAAATTCAGCTATGAAGCCATCTGTTCCAGGCATTTTGTTCTAGGTAGTTCTTAGATTACCAGTTCAATTTGGTTGATGGTAATTGGTCTGTTCAGATTTTCTGTTTCTTCCTTGGTCAGCCTTGGAAGATTGTATTTTTCTAGAAAGTTGTCCATTTCTTTTAGCTTATCCAATTTGTTAGCATTTAATTTTTTTAGTATTCTCTAATATTTCTTTGTATTTCTGTGGTGTCCATAGTGATTTATCCTTTCTAATTTCTGATTCTGTTTATGGGTATATACTTTTTATCTTGATAAATCTGTCTAGGGGTTTGCCTATATTGTTTGTTCTCTCAAAGAACCATCTCCTGGTGTCACTTATTCTTTCTCTTGTTTTATTCTTATCGATTTTATTTCTTTCTGCTCTTATCTTTATTTTATCATTCCTTCTACTGAGTTTGGGTCTCATTTGTTCTGCTTTTTCTAGTTTCATTAATTGTTACTTTAAACTGTTCATTTGTGATTGTTCTTCTTTCTTGTGGAAAGCCTGTATTGCAATATACTTTCCTCTTAGAACTATCTTTGCTACATCCCTCAGGGTTTGGTGTGTTGAGTTGCTGCTTTCAATTGTCTCCATATATTACTTGATCTCTGTTTTTACTTGGTCATTGAGCCATTGATTATTTAGGAGTATGTTGCTAAGGCTCCATGTTTTTGTGGGATTTTTGTTTTCTTTTCATAATTTATTTCTAGTTGCACACTTTTGTGGTCTGAGAAGCTGTTTGGCACAATTTCAATCCTTTTGAATTTATTGGGGCTCTTTTTGTGCCCTAGTATGTGATGTAATCTGGAAATTGTTCCTTGTGAACTTGAGAAGAAATGTGTTCTGCTGCTTTTGGGTGGAGTGTTTTGTAGATGTCAGTTAGGCCCATCTGTTCTAATGTGTTGTTCAGTGTTTCTGTCTCCTTACTTATTTTGTGTCTGTATGATCTGTCCTTTGGAGTGAGTGGTGAGTTGATGTCTCCTAAAATGTGTACATTGCATTCTCTTATCCGCTTTAATTCTTTTAGTATTTGTTTCACATATTTTGGTGCTCCTATATTGGGTGCATGAGTATTTATAATGATTATACCCTTCTGTTGGACTGACTCCTTTATCATTATGTAATATCCTACTTTGTCTCTTCTTACTTTCTTTTTTTTTAAGTCTAGTTTGTCTGATATAACTATTGCAATTACTGCTTTTTCTCCCTATTAGTTGCATGAAATATCTTTTTCCATCCTTCACTTTTAGGGTGCGTATGTCTTTGGGTTTGAAGTGACTCTCTTGTAGGCAGCATATAGATTGGTCTTGTTTTTTATCCATTCTGTAACTCTGTGTCTTTTGATTGGTACACTGGGTCCATTTACATTTAGGGTGATTATTCACAAATACTTATTGCCATTGTAGGCTTTAGATTTGTGGTTACAAAAGATTCAAGGGCAGTTTCTTTACCATTTAATAGTGTAATTTTCCTTGCTTTTTATGCTATTTCCAACACAATCTAAAGGTTCTTTCTTTTCCCTTCTTTTCCTTTCTCCACCACTCTTTATACATTAGGTGTCATACTCTGTATTCTTTGTTTATTCCTTGAGTGACTTTGTGGTTAGTTGATTTAATTTTGTATTTGGTTGGTAATTTATAGATCTACTTCCTTTATTGTGGTTTTATTTTCACTGGTGACATCTATTTAGCCTTCAGAGCATCTCCATCTATAGACATCCCCTCAAAATACACTGTATTTTGGTTTGTGGGAGGTAAATTCCCTCAACTTTTTCTTATCTGGTAATTGTTTAATCCCTCCTTCAAATTTAAATGTTTATCTTGCAGAGTAGAGTAATGTTGGCTGGAGATCCTTCTGTTTTATTGCATTAAATATATTATGCTTCTCCCTTCTGACCAGTAAGGTTTCTGCTGAGAAGTCTGATGATTGCTTGATGGCTTTCCTTTGTACATGATCTTTTTTCCCTCTTAGATGCTTTCAATACTCTCTCTTTGTCCTTGATCTTTGCCTTTTTAATTATTATATGTCTTGGTATTGTCTTCCTAGAGTCCCTTGTGTAAGGGTATCTCTTACCTTCCATGACCTGAGAGATTATTTCCTCTCCCAGATTTGGAAAGTTTTGTGCAATTATTTCTTCAGAGACACTTTCTCCTTTATTCTCCCTTCTTCTTCTGTTACCCTTACAGTGTGAATATTGCTCTGTTTGTATTCATTTCATGATTCTCTTATTCTTTCATTTCGAGAGACCCTTTTTTTCTCTCTGTGCCTCGGCATCTTTGTTTTTCTGTTCTCTTATTTCTATTTCATTTACTGTCTCCTCTACCCCATCTAATCTGCTTTTAAACTCCTCCACTTTATGTTTTATTTTAGATACTGAATTTTTCAAAGTTTCTATCTCTTTCTTGTAGTCCTCCCTGAAATCTTGAATATTTTTGTGTAGCTCTGTGATCATGTTTGTGATTTTCATTTTGAAATCTTTATCAAGAATATTGGTGATTTCATTTCACTAAGCCCTCTTTCAGGTGTTTTTTGTAATTTTTTTGGCTAAATTCCTTTGCCATTTCATATTTCTAATGATTACAATGGAACAATAGCTTTGTGGAGGCCATGCCATCCAGTGTCCACAAGCTCTATTCTCTGGTTCTGGCCAGCTCCTGGAGTGATGCCAGAGGTAGCAGACATGTGATACTGATGCCTGCTGGGAGGAAAGAGCTCTTTCCTGCTCACTGGC
The DNA here is from genome assembly GCF_040802235.1 of Manis javanica. Lineage (NCBI taxonomy): Eukaryota > Metazoa > Chordata > Mammalia > Pholidota > Manidae > Manis > Manis javanica. Next base: position 118,159,633 of record NC_133160.1, on the reverse strand, counting down.
TGTAGTGCATGCCTCCACTGCAAGTTCCAGTGGGCAGAGCAGGCAGGAATGAGCCTCTGCATTTTGCCCATTACTGTTGTAGATGGTGTCACTCTCCAGTTATCCTGGCACAATAGCTGGGACAGCACATGTGTGGCCTGGGGCCTGCCAGGAGGAAAAAGTGACAGGTTGCATATCATAGTGGGGAGCCTCAGCACTGTGTTGCTAGCCAGGGAGATGGAGTGTTTGAACTCCTCAAAGTTCCCATTCTGCTGCAATGAATATACATGTACGATTTTGTCCATCAGTCCATTCTCCTCAACATTAAGCTTTGTGTAATCCTTGCCCTGTAGCACCCTTCTTTCTGTTGGGAAGTCTTTCATATTGCCTGCCTTTGTCCTGGAGTGGCCTTTGTGGATACCTGTTCTCCACAAGTGGCTAAAATCTCAGTCGCTCCAAGTTTCTGCCTGTCTTAGATTTCCAACCTCACTAATCTCCAGAGCACCATGTAATGTGGGTTCAGGCTCCCTAAGCCAATCTCCAGAGCTTTCTCTTTAGTAGCCCTGGGCTTCTATTCTATCCCTGCTCCATTTCTCATCCTCCCACCCGTGAGCTTCAGGAGGAGGTCCTGGATTCCACTTTCTGATTTTTTCCTCCTTTACCCTTTTCAGTGAGTTCTTCTATTTTCCCCATATGTAGGCAGACTACAGCAGTCTTCAGACCACTCTTTCAGGATTAGATGTATTTGCTCTGTTTTTATGTTATATGTGGTTGTGGGAGAAGATTTCTGTCTCACTTCTCATGCCATTTTTGTCTCTTCTCCCAATGTAAGAAGGTCCTTTAAATTATGTGCTGTCTTTTGTACCTAGTCCAGCTAAAGGTTTTTCAGTTTTATCTTTACAGAAAATCAACTTAATTTAGTTACTTTTTCTATTTTCTTTCCTGTCACTTTTTATTTCAGTCCTTCCCTAATCTTTATTGTTTCTATCTTCCTACTAACATTTGGTTTTGTTTGTTTCTTTTCTAGTTCATTGAAGGATAAAATTAAGTTGTTTATTTGATATCTTTCTTTTTTCTTAATGTAGGCATTTATTTTTACAAACTTACCTCTTAGAACTGATTTTCTGCATTCCATAAATTTTGGTATATTATCTTTTCAGTTTCACTTGTCTCATTATATTTTTTTATAACTTTTCACTTTTACTAGTTGGATTTCAAGACATTACTTAAATTCCATGTATTTGTCAGTTTTTCAATTTTCTTTTTGTAATTTATTTCTAGTGTCATACCATTGTGGCTGGAAATGATGCGTGATTTGATTTCAATATTCTTAAATTTGTTAAGACTTGTTCTATGATTTCACATATAATGTATCTCACAGAATGTTGCATGTGCATTTGCAAAGAATGTGCATTCTGCTACTGTTGGATGGAATATTTTGTAAGTCTGTTAGGTCCATTTCTTTCAAAGTACAGTTTAAGTCCATTATTTCCTTTCTGATTTTTCTCTCTGAATTATTTATTCATTGTTGAAAGTGGGGTATTGAAGGCCTCTTCTATTATTGCATGCTGTCCATTTTTGCATTGAGATATGTTAATAAGTGTTTAATATAATAGGTGCTCCAATATTGGAAGCATACATATTTTATGTTGTTTTTCCTTTTAATTGACACCATTTTTATTATATAATGACCTTCTTTATGTCTTATTACATCTTTTGGCTTAAAGTCTATTTTGTCTGAAATAAGACAGCGACTTCTGCTCTTCTTTTTGTTTCCATTCTCATGAAATGTCTTTCCTTATCCTTTTACTCCAAGTCTACGAGTCTTTGCAACTCAAGTAAAACTCTATCTGGTAGCATGTAGTTGGCTCTTATATTTTTCCATAGAGAGACTCTCTATCTTAACTGGAGAATTTCAACCAGTTGTATTTAATAATTGTTGATAGGTAAGGATTTACTACTGGAACGTTGCTGGTTGTTTTCTGGTTGTTTTATAGTTTCTTTTTTCCTTCCTTTCTTGCTGGCTTTGTGAATTGGTGATGGTTTTAGCAGTATACTTTTATTCTTTCTCTCTTTATTATTTGTGTAACTATTACAGGTTTCTGCTTTGTCATTACTATTCAGATTGTAGTAGTACATCTTATAATTACAACAATTTATTTTAACCAAATAACAACTTAATTTCAACTGCATAAACAGTCCTACACACTTACTTTTCCTCCTCCACGTATGTTGGTATATACCAATTTACAGCTTTCTAAATTGTGTATCTATTATTAACATTTCTTAGATATAGTTATTTTTAACACCTTTGTCTTATAATCTGCATGCTAGATTCACAGTGATTTACACACTGCCATTGTAGCATTAGTGAATTTTTAATTTGAATAAATATTTACCTTTTCAGTGAATTTCATACTTTTGTATATTTTCATATTATTAATTAGTTTCCTTTTATTCAGCTTGAAGAACTCCCTTTACCATTTATTGAAAGGCAGGCCTAGTTGTTATATATTCCTTCAACTTTTGTTTTTCTGGGAAAATCTTTATCTCTCCTTCATTTCTAAAGGACAACTTTCCTGGGTAAAATATTGTTGGTTGGCAGTTCTTTTCTTTGAGTATTTTGAATACATTGTACCTCTTTCTACTAGCCTACGAGATTTCTGCTGAAAAATCTGCTCATGGATTTATTGGGATTCCTTTGAATGTGCTGTGTCTTTTTCTTTTGCCCCTTTTAGAATTTTTCTCTAAGTTTTGAGAATTTGATTACCATGTTTTTTGGTAAAGATCTGTTTGGATTGAATGTTTGGGGATTTTTGAGCTTCATGTACCTAGCTGACCGTGTCCCTCTCTATAGTTGGGAAGTCTTCAGACATTATTTCTTTAAATAAGATTTCTGCCCTTTCTCTCTCTTCTCCTTCTGATATTGCCATAATGCAAAATTGTTCATTTGATGATGTTTCATAATTCAAGCAGTCTTTCTTCACCCTTTTCATTCTAATTTCTTTTTTTCTCTCCTGATGGGATAATGTCAAGAGATCTGCCTTCAGTTTTGAATATTCTTTCTCTTGCCTGATTGAGCCTACTGTTGAGTCTCTATTTCATTTGTAATTTCATTTGATTTCTTTAGTTCTAGATTTTCTGTTATGTTTTTTCTATGTTTCCTTTCTCTTTTTTTAACTTCCTGTTTTGTTCATGCATTGTTTTCCTGACTTCACTGTTATCTGTCTTTGTTCTTTCAAATCTCACAGAGCCTCCTTAAAACAATTATTTTGAATTATTTTTCCAGTAACATTGAATGCCATTTCTTTGGGATCAGTTATTAGAAAATTATTTTTTCCCTTGGTAGTAACATGTTTCCTTACTTTTTCATGCTTCTAATGGCATTGCATTCATATCTGTACATTTGCAGGTATACTCACCTTTTCCAGTGTGTTCAGAGTGGCTTCAATGGGGAGAAATTTTCACCTAGAGGTGGCTCTGAGATTGCTGGCTGTGGGTTGTGCAATATCATTGATTCCTTGGAGTGACCAGTGCCATAGTTTCTGTGAAGTCTATCAGCTGAGTCCAACATTGGTGCAGATTTCAGGGGTCTCCTGCGGCAAGAATGTGGATGTTTCCTGTGGGTGGATGTGATGAGTAGGAGATCCCTTGGAAGTGAAGGCTGCTGGGTATTCTTGTTCTCCTTTTGTGCCTGTGGTAGGAAGTGTTAGTTTAGGGGTCATCTCTTGTCATCCCATCTGGAGTGTGGGAACTCATAACAATAGAAAACATGGTCCTGGGACAGGTGTATGTGGAGCTGCTGGAGCACATGGGTCTTGGGGCACAAGTACATTTGCTACAGTGATCCTGGTGTCTAAGGTGTTGGCATATGCTGATCTCCCATGGAATGAACATACAGGTTTGGGGTTGCCAAAGGACATGCTGGTAGTGGGTGGGGTGGTGGTGGAATTCAGTATTAGATGCATTCTGGGATGAGAGGGAGCAGTGGGCACACGGACCCAGTGGGCAGGTACAGTAGCAGTAGACCCTGGATGGTGAGTCCAAGTCCCGTATATGGTTCGAAAAGGTAGGTGAGGATGAGCAGCATCTTATCCCCAGTAAAGGGCTTCTGCTGGGGTCCAGGGGCAAGTTGCAGAGCAGTGGCTGTGTGGCATGAGCCATGATGTGTGACATGGGATCCAGAGCATAGGGCTGACAGCAGTGGCATCATAGCATCAATTATTACAGTTAAGGGTGACTTTGAACCCAAGGGCCAGGGCTCAATGTAGCACTGGTTGTCCCAGTAATGATAATAGTGGGACAGAGCCATTATCTTGGACTGGGAGTATAGCACAGAGCACTAGCAGCTCCAGTCCTTTATATGTTGAGGCTCTATGTTGTGATCTGAGAGAGTAGGGCACATTAGTGACAGGGACACCTGGAGGCAGATGCAGGGGCCCTGGAGGCAGACTCAGAGAAGAGATGCAGTGGTGGGGATTCTGGGCAGTTCTGTCAGCTCGGATAGGCATTGGTGAGGACTATGGGGGAATCCTAGGAAGCAAAGCCTGCAAAAGTCTCCTGCACTGAGGCCTGCTAGCGTTCCCCGGCTCTCCTTTTCCCTGTAGGGGTCCGGTTCTGAAGACATTATTCCTGGTATCAAGCTGTTCTGGAATGGTTGACAGTGTGACACAGAAAATGCTTCCCATGTTTTTCTGTGCAGCGCCCATTGATTTTTTTTTTATTGCTGAACCATTGTAATGCAGAGCTTTCCTGGAGGTTTTTCATATTTTATAAATGTTTATTTATGGGTTTTTTTGTGGTAAATGAATGTTAGGAACTTGTTGCTCTCCATTTTACTCTCTGGTATACTAATACATATTTAAACTTGTTTTTATTTTGGTGTCATTAATCTACAATTACATGAGCAACATTATGGTTACTACACTCCCCCCATCAAGTCCCCACCACATACCCCATTACAGTCACTGTCCATCAGAGTAGTAAGATGCTATAGAATCACTACTTCTCTTCTCTGTGTTGTAGAGCCCTCCCATTGCACACCCCTCTATATTATGTCTACTAATAGTAATGCCTCTTTTTCCCCCTTATCCCTCCTTTCCCACCCATCCTCCTCAGTACCTTTCCCTTTGGTAACTGTTAGTCCATTCTTGGATTCTGTAAGTATGCTCCTGTTTTGTTCCCTCAGTTTTTTTCTTTGTTCTTATGCTCCACATATGAATGAAATCATTTGGTACTTGTCTTTTTCTGCCTGGCTTCTTTAACTGAGCATAATACCATCTAGCTCCATCCATGTTGTTGCAAAAGGTAGGATTTATATTCTTCTTATGGCTGAATAACATTCCATTGTGTATATGTACCACATCTTCTTTATCCATCCATCTACTGATGGACACTTAGGTTGCTTCCATTTCTTAGCTATTGTAAATGGTGCTTCAATAAACACAGGGATGCATGTGTCTTTATCAAACTGGTCTGCTGCATTCTTACAGTAAATTCCAAGAGGGGAATTCCTGGTTCAAATGATATTTCTATTTTTAGTTTTTTGAGGAACCTCCATACTGCTTTTCACAATGGTTGAACTAATTTACATTCCCACCAGCAGTGTGGGAGGGTTCCCCTTTCTCCACATCCTTGCCAACATTTGTTGTTGCTTGTCTTTTGGATGTTGGCCATCCTAACTGACGTGAGGTGATACCTCACTGTGTGGTTTTAATTTGCATTTCTCTGATGATTAGCAATGTGGATCATCTTTTCATGTGCCTGTTGGCCATCTGAATTTCTTCTTTGGAGAAGTGTCTGTTCAGATCCTCTGTCCATTTTTTAATTTGCTGATTTGCTTTTTGATTATTGAGATGCATGAGCTCTTTATATATTTTGGATGTCAACCCTTTATTGGATCTGTCATTTATGAATATATTCTCCCATACTGTAGGATGTCTTTTTGCTCTATTGATGGTGTCCTTTGCTGTACAGAAGCTTTTCAGCTTGATATAGTCTCACTTGGTTCATTTTTGCTTTTGTTTTTCTTGCCTGGAGAGATAGGTTCATGAAGAAGTTGCTCATGTTTATATCCATGAGATTTTATCCTATATTTTTTTCTAAGAGTTTTATGGTTTCATGACTTACATGCAGTTCTTTGACCCATTTCAAATTTACTTTTGTGTATGGTGTTAGACAATCATCCAATTTCATTCTCTTACATATAGCCGTCCAGTTTTGCCAACACCAACTGTTGAAGAGGCTGTCATTTCCCCGTTGTATATCCATGGCTCCTTTATCAAATATTAATTGAACATATATGTTTGGATTAATATCTGGACTCTCTGTTCTGTTCCACTGGTCTCTGAATCTGTTTTTGTGCCAGTACCAAATTTTCTTGATTACTGTGGCTTTGTAGTAGACCTTGAAGTTGGCAAGCGAGATCACCCCTGCTTTATTCTTCCTTCTCAGGATTACTTTGTTTATTTGGGGTCTTTTCTGGTTCCATATATGAATTTTAGAACTATTTGTTCCAGTTCATTGAAAAATGCTGTTGGTATTTGATAGGGATTGTATTGGATTTGTAGATTGCTTTAAGCAGGATGTCCATTTTGACAATATTAATTGTTCCTAGCCAAAAGCATGGGATGAGTTTCCATTTGTCAGTGTCCTCTTTAATTTCTCTTAATAGTGTCTTGTAGTTTTCAGGATACAGATATTTCACTTCCTTGGTTAGGTTTATTCCTAGGTATTTTATTCTTTTTGATACAATTTTGAATGGAATTGTTTTCCTGATTTCTCTTTCTGTTAGTTCATCATTAGTGTATAGGAAAGCTACAGATTTCTGTGTATTTTGTATCCTGCAACTTTGCTGAGTTCAGATATTAGTTCTAGTAGTTTTGGAGTGAAGTCTTTAGGTTTTTTATGTACAGTATCCTATCATCTGCAAATAGTGACAGTTTCACTCCTTCTTTACCAATCTGGATGCCTTGTATTTCTTTGTTTTGTCTGATTACCATGGCTAGGACCTCCAGTACTATGTTGAGTAACAGTGGGGCGAGTGGACAACCCTTTCCTGTTCCAGATTTTAGGTGAAAGCTTTCAGCTCCTTACTGTTAACTATGATGTTGCCTGTGGGTTTGTCATGTATGGTCTTTATTATGTTGAGGTACTTGCCCTCTATACCCATTTTGTTGAGAGTTTTTATAATGAATGGATGTTGACTTTTCTTGAATGCTTTTTCAGCATCTATGGAGATGATCATGTGGTTTTTGTCCTTTTTGATGATGTGGTTGATGATGTTGATGGATTTTCGAATGTTGTAGCATCCTTCCATCACTGTGATGAATCCCACCTGATCATGGTATATGATCCTCTTGATGTATTTTTTTAATTCAGTTTGCTAATATTTTGTTGAGTATTTTTGCTTCTATATTCATCAGGGATATTGGTCTGTAATTTTCTTTTTAAAGTGGTTTCTTTGCCTGTTTTTGACATTAGAGTGATGCTGGATTCGTAGAATGAGTTTGGAAGTATTCCTTCCTCTTCTATTTTTTGGAAAAGTTTAAAGAGAATGGGTATGATGTCTCCTCTATATGTCTGATAAAATTCATTAGTGAATCAATCTGGCCCAGGGGTTTTTTTGGATAGTTTTTTGATTATCAATTCAATTTCTTTGCTGGTAGTTGGTTTATTTAGATTTTCTGTTTCTTCCTTAGTCAGTCTTGGAAGGTTGTATTTTTCTAGGAAGTTGTCCATTTCTTCTAGGTTATCCAGCTTGTTAGCATAGATTTTCATAGTATTCTCTAGTGATTCTTTGTTTTTCTGTGGGGTCTGTAGTGATTTTTCCTTTCCCATTTCTGATTCTGTTTATGTGTGTAGATTCTCTTCTTCTCTTAATATGTCTGGCTAGGTGTTTATCTATTTTGTTTATTTTCTCAAAGAACTAACTCTTGGTTTCTTTGATTTTTTCTACTGTTTTATTCTTCTCAATTTTATTTATTTATTTTCTGATCTTTATTAGGTCCCTCCTTCTGCTGAATTTAGGCCTCATTTGTTCTTCTGTTTCCAGTTTCAATAATTGTGACTTTAGACTATTCATTTAGGATTGTTCTTCCTTCTTTAAATATGCCTGGATTGCTATATACTTCCCTCTTAGAACTGCCTTCGCTGCATCCCACAGAAGTTAGGGCTTTCTGCTGTTGTTATTTGTCTCCATATATTGTTTGATCTCTGTTTTAATTTGGTCATTGATCCCACTGATTATTTAGGAGTCTGTTGTTAAGCCTCCATGTGTTTGTGAGCCTATTTGTTTTCTTTGTACAATTTATTTCTACTTTTATAACTTTGTGATCTGAGACGTTGGTTGATAGAACTCCAATCTTTTTGAATTTACTGAGGCTTTTTTTGTGGCCTAGTATGTGGTCTATTCTGGAAAATGTTCCGTGTGCACTTGAGATGAATGTGTATCCTGCTGTTTTTGGGTATAGAGTTCTGTAGATGTTTGTTAGGTCCATCTGTTCTAGTGTGTTTTTCAGTGCCCCTGTGTCTTTACTTATTTTCTGACTGATTGATCTGTCCTTTGGAGTGAGTGGTGTGTTGAAGTCTACTAAAATGATTGAACTGCATTTTATTTCCAAATTAAATTCTGTTAGTATTTGTTTCACATATGTTGGTGATTCTGTGTTGGGTGTATAGATATTTTTAATGGTTACATCCTCTTGTTGGACTGCCCCCTTTATCATTATGTAATGTCCTTCTTTATCTCTTATTACTTTCTTTGTTTTGAAGTCTATTTTAGTCTGATACAAGTACTGCAACACCTGCTTCTTTCTCCCTATTGTTTGCATGAAATATCTTTTTCCATCCCTTCACTTTTAGTCTCTGTATGTTTTTGGGTTTGAGATGAGTCTCTTGTAAGCAGCATATAGATGAGTCTTGCTTTTTTATCCATTCTATTATTCTGTGTCTTTTGATTGGTGTATTCAGTCAATTTACATTTTGGGTAATTATCAATAGATATGTACTTATTGCCATTGCAGACTTTGGATTCATGGTTACCAAAGGTTCAAGGGTAGCTTCTTTACTGTCTAAGCATCTAACTTAACTCTCTTATTAAGCTATTATAAACCCAGTCTAATGATTCTTTATTTATCTCCATTCTTACTCTCCCCTTCATTCTTTCTATGTTAGGTGTTTTATTCTGTACTGTTTTATGTTTCCTTTTACTGCTTTTTTGGATAGTAGATTTTATTTCTTGCTTTTAGTTAGTATTTGGTTCATCTTCTTTCTTTGGTGTGATTTTATTTTCTCTGGTGACATCTATTTAGCCTTAGAAGTGCTTCCATCCAGAGCAGTCCCTTTAAAATATCCTGTTTAGGGTGTTTGTGGGAGGCAAATTCCATGAATTTTTGCTTGTCTGGGAATTGTTTAACCCCTCCTTCAAATTTAAATGATAATCGTGCTGGATACAGTATTCTTGGTTCAAGGCCCTTGTCTTTCATTGCATTAAATATTCATGGCATTCTCTTCTGGCCTGTAAGTTTTCTGCCGAGAAGTCTGATGATAGCCTGATGGGTTTTCCTTTATAGGTGATCTTTTTTTTTTTCTCTCTCTAGCTGCCTTTAATACTCTGTCCTTGTCTTTGATCTTTGCCATTTTAATTATTATATGTCTTGGTGTTGTCCTCCTTGGGTCCCTTGTGTTGGGAGATATGTGTGCTTCCATGGTCTGAGATACTCTTTCCTTTTCCATCTTGGGGAAGTTGTCAGCAATTATTTCTTCAAAAACACTTTCTATCCCTTTTTCTCTCTTCTTCTTTTTCTGGTACCCATACAATGTGAATATTATTTTGTTAGGATTGGTCACACAGTTGTCTTAATATTCTTTCATTCCTAGAGATCCCTTTATCTCTCTCTGCCTCAGCTTCTCTGTATTCCTGCTCTCTGATTTCTATTCCATTAACAGTCTTTTGCATGTCATCCAGTCTATTTCTCAAGAGCTTCTATCGATTGTTTCATTTCTGTTATCTCTCTCTAGACTTCATCCCTTTGCTCTTGCATATTTCTCTGCAGGTCCTCAACATGCTATGACTTTTATTTTGAATTCTTTTTCAGGAATATTGGTTACATCTATCTCACCAGGCCCTCACCCTGATGTTGTCTGAGTGATTTCTGACTGGACCACATTGTTCTGCCTTTTCATGGCAATAGAAGTGGTCTCAGGTAGGTGGCGCGTGTGTCACATGGGAGAACAAAGTCCCTTCCTGCTTCTTGGTCACCTTGCTCTTCTCTACTGTCTGTGCCATTTACCCACACACTGGGAGCAGTCTGTGGGATAATCTCCTGAGCTGCCGTGGACAGGGTGGCCCTCGGGATAGCCTAGGACCCTGCACGGGGTCACAGATGCACCGGATGTGTTCTCCTGTGAGAACGGTGCCCCTTCGTGCTTCCAAACCTTGCTCCAGCTTCTTCTGTCTGTGCTCAGCAGCTATGTGCTGGAGACATCCTCTGGGTCTGTCTCAGTTAGCTGTGCACTGGGAGAAGACACTGTGTGGTTGCTGTTGGAGGGGCTGTTCTCCGGCTGCACTGAAGCTCTGGCGGGTCAGTTGGTGTGCTTGCAGTGCCAGCCAGGGGGGATGAATGGCAAACTGCTTATCACCTTGGCATGCTTCACAGTTGCATTACTCCCCAGGGGGTTAGGGCGACTGAAGTTTCTCAAAATTCCCATGTGCTGGGCTGAGTGTGCTGGGATGATTTTGTCCAGCTGTTAAGCCCTTGTCCCTTTAAGACTTTGAAAAAGAGCTCACTTTTCTTTCATCCCAGGGGAGCCAGCTGTGGGGGCCTGCTCACAGTCCCCATCTCAGATTTTACTGTTCCATGTCTCTAATATCCTGCACACCATGCAATGTGTGTCTGTGCTCCTGGTGCAGATCACTAGGGCTGATTATTTAGGAGTCCTGTGCTTCCACTCCCTCCCCACTGTGACTCTTCCTCATGCCAGGGAACTGGGGTGTGGAGAGTGCTCGGGTCCTGCCAGGTCTTGGCTTCATATCTTGCCTTTTTTGTGAGATGCTGAGTTCTCACAGATGTAGATGTAGCCTGGCTGTTGTACTGTATCTTCTGGTTCCTCTTTTAGGAATAGTTGCATTTGTTGTATTTTCAAAAATATAAAAGATTTTGGGAGGAGATTTTCGCTGCACTCCTCACACCGCCATCTTGAGCCAACTAATACATTTTTTAAATCACGTAATTTATATATGAAAACAGTAGTGTGAAAATTCAAATGTTGAAAACTCATGCAAAATAACAATTTAAGTTCCCATTATTGGATATTCTCTATATTCCTCCAGATTATTTCCTCTGCATTTATGCAAATTTATGTATATTTTACTTCATTTCCAAAATAATGTATCATGTTTTATACAAATTTACATATATTTTATTTCCTCCCCAAGGATGTGTATCCAAAGAAGCATAAAACAACTCCCTGGAAATCAATTATTTACCAATATGGCATGGAGAGCATTCAACTATACTGCCTGTAGCCTACCTGTTCTCTGTCATTGTTGTATAACTTTACCTTTCATTAGAAGTTCATTAATTGACTGAAAGCCATTCAAGTTCTTGAGGGAACATCTGCATATAAATCTGTATCTCCGTGAGTTTTTCGCATGATGGATTCCTAGATATAAAATTGCAGATTTCGACAATGTGTTTAAATTTTATTTGAAAGTGTTATTCTACATTCTACTCCCTCAAAAATAGTTTTATCAGATTCTTATATTTGACAAATCTTATGTGGGAAAACATTCAGTGATTTAATTTTCATTTTTCTAAATATCAGTGATTTTTATCATCTGTGGGGCTTCCAACTGGGGAACCCCTTATGTGAAATTGGTCTAGAGCAACACACCGCCTAAAGGGGTGGGGCCTTCCCAGAAATGGGGAAGGGTGGAGACACTGGAAGCTGCAGAATTAGCCCTCCATCCTATAGAAGAGTGCTTAAAGGCCCTGAAGGGCTGTGTAGCAGCTGGGATTGTATGAACTCTTTTCCTTGAGATAATGGGAAGTGTTATTGGGCAGAGAGAGAGACTTTGGCAGGAGAGACACATTTCAGCATTTCTTGGAGGAGCTAGGAGATGATCTGTCAGATGCCCTCAACAAAGAGAGACAGTTATTGAGAAGATGGGTCACGGTGCTGAAAGACTGCTTAGCAGCAGTGAGGAAGAAAGCAGCAGAAGAAGCCATGTAACAGGAGGTCATAGGGAGGGGAAGGAAAGAGCTGTGCCTTCAATCCCAGGATGGTAGAGGAGATTTTAGAAGAGGATGAGGGAGTGGGGACAGAGGCCAATCTGTTGCCAAGACCACTGCTTGAGGAACCAGTCTCTCCTGTATTAAAGGACCACCTGGTTGTAGTTAAGAAAATTAAAACACAAAAACTGCAGGTTCCTCAGGGGGAGAAGCTGCCCCTCCCCAAGTTGTGGAGCACTCCATGCTCTGTCCCTATGCTTAGGATGAGCTGGTGGACATGAGCATCTGGTACAGGCAGAAGCTATCAGAACCTCTGCCTACGTGGCCTTTGCATCTCAGGGAAATGGGAGTGGAAAACATTGTTATGTCAGGTTCTGAAATGGGTACATGGCTTCTCTAACAATCACCCTTCCCTCAGCAGCAGTTGCAAAGTGCCCCTCACACTTCAGTAATCAGGCACTTCTGGATTGGCTTGCTGTTGACCTTTGAAGAAGTCAGCAGAGCCCAGAAGGAGTGCCTTGCGTGCTCTGAGTTACTTACACTGAGTCCCACAACAACATGGGACAATTGTAAATGGTTCGATACCCCTTGTCAGGTGGCAGATAGACTATATTGGGTCTCTGCCCATATGAGAAGGATATCTGTATGCCATGACTTGTGTTGACACAGATACTAGTCTATTGGTTCATTTTCCTGCATGTTGTGCAGATCAGCAAACCACCAAAAAAGGCCTAGAGCATCTCATTGCAGCCCATGGCCAGCCACTGTTGATTGAGAGCAATCAAGTCACCCACATTACTGGACATGTCCTATAAGAATGGGTACAGTAATTACGAATAAAATGGGTTTCTGTACCATATAATTGTACTGAGGTAGACATGATAGAGAGGTACAACTGTTTGTTGAAATCTGGCCAGAAGTTGGGCACCAATAGTCTATAGGATTGGTCGGTTCATTTATGGATAGTGCTATGGCATTTGAATGAGAAGCATATAAAGGAGCCTTGAGCCCTTTGGACATGCTAACACACCTTGCTGCCTCTCCTATACATGGTAATTGCAAACCAAAGAGGAATTACTGAAGCCAGGGTATGGCTGGGAGACCAACATCGTGCTGTTAGCCCCAAATGCATTAAATCCTGGAGATTCTGATCAGTAGACATGGCCTTGTGTATTTTGACACATGCACCAGAGATGGCTGGCCCTTCTGGCGCCTTGGGGAAAGGGTGTGGAAACTTCTCTTGTGTGTATTCCTGAAGTAGCACCAGAGTGGCCCCCAAAGATCATGGTAGTGTACTCAAAACATCCAGAAGGTAAGAGCATCTTATGGGGAAGTTCTGTTTTACCTTTCTGGCCAATGCATATTCCTTCTGCAGCCCTATGTATTGACCCATCTCTAACTTCCACAGAGTGGGGGTGAAAGTCTGGTATAGTAGACCAGGGTGAAATCCCATTCCTGATAGATCAGAGTGAAATCCCATTCCTGCCACTGTCCTACTGCAGGACCACTCTCTTGCATGCATCCTACCTGATGGGCATGATGTGCCCACATTTACGTCATTAAAACATGTATCTTATTGCCTTTAAGGTTATTTTCCTCTACAGTCCCTGTGGCACAGACCTGCCCCATGGCTACAGCTGCCACATGATGATTGCTCTGAACTCCCCACATGTTCAGCTACTGACTGTCTGTGAAATGGGCGAGCCATGGACTTAATCTGGACTTAATCTGCATAGGACTTTGAACCTAGTTTGATCTTCTGGCTTGAGGATTATCATGATGTTATTGCTATTGCTACTGTCTGCTATTAGTCTGGTTACAATGCTCTAGTTTTCTCGCCCAGGGCCCATTGTGGAGGATATGGAATGAGTGGAATCTAAGGCGAGATTTCTGGAGGGGTGGGCTGTGGGTACAATTGCAACATTTCCAGAATCTCTCATCTGGTCTTGGTGCATTTCCATATTGGTAGGAGTTTCCAAGAAGTGGGGAGAAGAGTTCCATCTCCACACCAGTAGGTAATTAGAAGGGCGAGTGAGGGCATATCTGTTCCAGAGTTTGGGTGCATGCAGTTCTTCTGCATCTGAGTCATGAGACATGGGAGAGCAGAAGTGGACTTCTTGTAAGACATAAATGGGTTTCTCCCCCTTTATTTCTCCCTTTGTTGGGTTTTAATTTCAAAGGTATTTTGTTCCCAGATTTCCCCCCTGGGGTTACAAATGCTTACATTTGTAAATATCTACTAATAATGAATGTGACATAATTTGCCTGCAAACTATTTGCTTTAGGTGATTTTACTCCTTGAGAATGTGATTTAGTGGATAAGACACCTTATCAGTCTATATATGAACTAATTGGGACCCATAACATAAAGTTATAGAAAACCTTCACTTATGTTTCAAACTGAGGCTTATAGTGCAGGTTAATAATAAACCAGATACTTCCTCACTAATACCTTAATATATTTGTTTCCAAGCCTAGTGGGACCAAATAATTTAAATGATTGCAATGTAATTGTATTTATCTAATTTACGCAATATAGAATGATTTTTAAGGAACCACTACAACTAATTCCCGAGTGAGGCTTATTTCCATGAATTGTATTATCAGGCTATGATGGTCTCTACTCTGTTTCATGCTACAAAGTTCTTTGATTACAAATGAGACCAGATCAAATGCTAGTGATATTAGAGTGTAATGTCAGAAGTGATCCATTCCAATCTAGAAACTATTGAGACTGCTTAAAGCTTCAAATAGAATTTTAACATTTTCACCTTCTTAGTTGGGTTTCTAAAAAGAATTATTTTTGTTGAAAGGGGCACTGATAAAATAAAAGGTGCACAACAGCTAATATTTATTAAGCACTATGTTCCTATAACTGTGTAAGGGCTTTATGTATGCTATGTTCTATAAAGTTGCCACAACACATCATTAGTGAATATTGAAACATTGCCTGCCCGGGAAATATGGTTAAGTTCCCACAAGCCTCTTGTCACAACATTTGCATAAAGTATTCAACACATAACCTTGATTTATGTATACTTCCATATAAAGACA
The DNA here is from genome assembly GCF_040802235.1 of Manis javanica. Classification (NCBI taxonomy): domain Eukaryota; kingdom Metazoa; phylum Chordata; class Mammalia; order Pholidota; family Manidae; genus Manis; species Manis javanica. Next base: position 118,144,367 of record NC_133160.1, on the reverse strand, counting down.
CCTTATTTCAAATACAGTGTTGATTCATTAGCATTGAACTCATAGCCAGCAGAGTTGTAACTCATGGGATTGAATGAAGCTCATCTACAAAACATATGTTCTCCCTAAGGCACATTCCCACCTTCTTGCTTTTCAGAAACACTAAAAGGCACTTCAGCACTACCCTCAAAGGCCATTCTAAACAGTGAAATCATTAACAGCAGAAAAATGCAAAAACGCGGCATCAAAAAGATCAGGAAAGGGACACTTGTTTACAGTATGAGATGCAGCAAGGCAGAGATCTCATTGTTTGACCTCAGCTGGGCACATGCCTGTCAGGTGAGTCTGTTTTTCACTGTTCTGAGCACATCCAAGAATGTCCTTAAAAGCAACACAAGTATTGATTTTGGGTTGCAAGTAAATTTTAGTGAGTAGGCAAATTTGAAAATATGGAATCCACAAATAATGAATGACTGTATTGAAATTTTTATTTTCACGCTCATCCAGATCCAGTGAGATAGTTAAGTAAAACCTTTTCCCTCCATTTTCCTCCCTTTTTCTTGTACATCCACATTTTATAGGAAAGGTATTACTGGCAAGATTGGGGTCTTCATATATTTGCTAGCTATCGTAATGCCTTATATTAAAGCACTAAACCCTACAGCCGTTGAATAGTGTCACATATTGTCACGTCATTATTTCAGGTGATTTTACTCCTTGAGAATGTGATTTAGTGGATAAAACATCTTATCAATCTATATATGAACTAGTTGGGATCCGTAAGATAGTTATTGAAAACCTTCTCTTATATTTCTAACTGCATAACATTATCAGAATTTGATTCATATAAACTACCTGATTGCAATTTACTTGAACAAAATAGAAGGACAGAGCTCCCATATATCAATCTTACTTGTAACATTATTTATACTTTATTGTAAATAACTACATATACTTTTTAAACATTTATACTTTTTCTGGCCAATGGGTCTATAAATTCCCAAAGAGGTGCAGATGTGTCTGTCTCATCTGCCTGTCCTCCTTCAGTGCGAAGCGCACCATCTGGCATCTAGTGGACACAGAACATACTTTTGCTGCAAAGATTATCCTCTCTTATGTGTTGGACAGTGAAAGACTGTTTCATAGTAGCTAAATCCACTGATCTTGCATTTCTCTCATGCTTTTCCCAAGAGTCATGTGGCCGAGAATCTTCAGTGATAATGAAAGATGAAACATTAAATATGTGAAGGAATGGCGGGAAGAAATTTAATACATTGCCCTGTGTCTTTTCCACAGGACAGTTCTGGATAGGGAATGGAAAAAGCTTTACCTTGGGCAAGGTTTGGCAGGTTTACAGTGAAGTCCTCCACCAAATTCAAAATTAGGTTAGAGTGGGTGAGGAAATTCAGAATCCCAATAGGTTCATTTCCTCCAGATATCAATTCACACTTACCCCATCAATTCACACAACATAGTGGACCTTCCTGAAAGAGAAAACAGGGAAAGGAAAATAACTACATTTGTAAATTTATATCCATTCTTTTCTTAGAAGATGCACTAATAAAGTTTCATCTCTGTAGGATAAGGTGTTCCAAATATGCCAGTGTTTTAAGGTTTAAACAAACATTTAAACAAAAAAGCAAAAAGAAAACCATTTTAATGAGGTTCTAACATAGCTATGATATTCCTACGTCTGCATCCTTGCAAGGTTCAAATATTCATTAAAGATTCATTCCTCTTTCCATGTGTTACAAATCAAGATAACTGATAGATTATATTTCAGGCCAGTATTTCTGCATAATTTAGTAAGTATGTGATGAATATTACATTATAAATATCAATCTGCTCATATTTCATCTACATATAATTAGATTTATATTTCTTTTAAGGTGTTTGTGACATTTTATTTAATTCTATGGGATTTAGGCATGTTTTATTTTCATTGCTAACTGATATTCGGATCCTCTGGGGAAGACCCATGTAACAGGATTTCATGTAGTGTAAGCTCAGTTCAGAATCCACTTTGCTGCTCATTGAAAATGAAGAAACACGCCAAGATTGATCTAAATGGTTGAATAAGAAATTGTTTTCTAAAGATCATAATGATCTTCCACATTACGTATACATCTGCAGCATGAAGAATCAGCATTGTTCACACTTGTCTCAGTCTGGTCTCCAGTACCATGCAGCCAGCCCCTAGAGAATAGACAGGTTACTCGTGGGAAGTTAAATATCCTTTAGGAGCATAGGGAAAGGCAAGTATAGAAACCCCAGTGGCTCAAGGGTCCTCCCTAAAGATGCAGATATCACCGGGAATCAACAAGCCTATCCCTCCATAGCTTACAGAGTCACACTCCCTTCTAACTTTACAAAAGAAAGGTTACAGCGGCACCAAAGTCCTGAGTGACTGGTGATCAGTAGTAGGCATAATGAATGAGATGCACTACATGAAATGATGTCTTTCACCTCCATCTCCATGTCATTTATTTTTTCTGCCCTAGGTACCTTGAAACATTCTCACATGTATTGATTATTGCACTTTAATGTGAAGAGAAAGCTGGTGATTACTGCCTGGAAGGATGGGAGCCTCAGGAACTGTACCATGATTTAGTCCAGCAACTTTTTTCCCTTATCTAAATTTGTGTCTTTGGTCTCCAGAAAAATTATAAATATTGAAAAAACTAAAGAAAAATATTACTAAGCTAAGGAATAGTTGTTTAAAAAGCTGAGAATTCATCATTTTATGTATTTATTATTGGATCAAGGCATCTCCTTGTCAGTTTCCTTCTTAAGAATAAATCAGCAATAATGTGAAGGGTGCCTGTCCAAGGGGTAGTGTAAAAATTCTGGAAAGTCAGGCTGCAAGATGACTTGGCTTTAAAGGTCTACCTGTACCAATCTCTTGCACGTCTGTCCCCTTATTTACATAAAATATTCCTTATGTTTAGACGTATATGTCAGAAAGCCATCACCCACCCCTCCACTCAACTCACCATCCATCCTTCACCTTTGATTATTTGCCATTTGGCCATTTGGCCATTTTATTCTTCACATTACTGTGCATGCACTTCCTGCAGTATCTCAACTATGCTTATTTTCTGTGACCTATGATTCTGGATTAATTTTTAGCAGATTTATCTTAGGCTCTTTGGTCTTTGGGTTATTTGTTCAGTCTTATTTTCCACAGACCTACCATCCCTCATGTCTCCCTCACCATCCCCCTTTCCACTTTGATTGTTTGCCATTTAAAGAAGTAAATAGTGCCTGTTTCCCTTCACATTACCTTGTATTACCTTGCTGTAGAATCTCATCCAAGGGCTTATTTTTTATAACCTTTGATTCCAAATTTTTAGCAGATTTATTTTAGAGATTTGATTTTGCTTTTATTCTCCGAGCCACTGCCACCCAACCCTCATACAAAATATGTATATAATCAAAGGTTAATGTTTTATAACTCAGGATTTTATTTCCCTGTATTCTTAATCTTACATAACTTCTTAGCTATTGATAGTAATTATGACATTTATACTAAGCACTCTTAAGTTCCATTTGAAACATATTTTTCTTAGGTTTCCAAAATTGTAATAATACTACCCTCCAAATGCTCTGTGTATATATGTATATGTAAATTTGGGTAGCTGAATGATATGCTGTTAATGGAAAGTGACTATTAAGAGGACCACCCATTCTAAGAAAATCTAACTTTCTTGGTCTTTCATATTATAATATACTTGGTGCTTAACAGAATATCTTTTCAGGTAATATGTGGAGTTCTGAGGTTATGGTCTCTCTCTTCTCCTTCCAGTTACTTCAATATACACAGTGGTTGGGTCCAGGGGACTGGACTGCTGTTTCAGTTCCACCCCAATCGTTCTACCACATGAGACTCTTGGGTATATTACCTAAACTTTATAAACTTCAGTTTCTCTATTTGTAAAATGAGGACACTAATAGTGCCTATGAGAAGGATTTTTGTGTTTATCTACCACGGGTTAATAAATAAAAAGGTCTTCAAAGATTTCCTGGAAGAGAGTAAATTCTCAATAAATGTTTACTAATTTCCTTCTGCTCCCTTCCTACAAATCTTTCCCTTCCCTTTTCTTCTCTTTCCTTTAAACAGGAAACATAGGAGAAGCTCAACAAATGTTTGTTGTTGAGTGACTGTGCTCATAGAATTAGGATTAGAAATCAATCAAGTATATAAAGTATATTATAACCTTTCCCTAAGGGAAGTAGTGCATGTAGAATCAGAATACGGACACTGATAATTTCAACATAATCCCTGATGTTTAGGTTTACTTAGTAGATGAATGAATCAATTGAGAAGGAAGTAGGAAAACTAGAAAATGCACAGAGATCCCTCATCCACCAGTATGCAGTTTTTCGTCCTGATGGGGATATTAGGGAATTAGATCAAACAAATAGTACAGGTATAATAATAGAAATAGTGAATCTGGAAGAGAGATATCAGAAAATTTGATTCTAAAAGCTGAAAACAACTTTTGCTCATAGCTTATCTTACAAAATCTACTTATGTAGTAAGTAGATTTTTTTTAACTAAAATAGCTTTGAAAAATATATTTCCTCATGTCTGACCTTAAATTGATTTTACATACATACCAACACATATATATATATAATAAAGTTCCTTACTGTAGTAATTTAAAAATGGCTACATATCTTGGCAACTTCTCCTATTGAGAGGTGGAGGCTAGTTTTCCACCCTTTGAACTGGGCTTGCCTCATGACCTGCTTTATCAATAGAAGGTGGCTGAAATGACATGGTATTATTTCTAAACCCAGGCTTTGTACTTGCATGCAGACTCTTCTGGAATTCTGCTACCATCTGATAAAGCACAAGCTTGCTGTTGGAGAGGCCACATGGAGGAGGCAGTCAAGTGTTTGCTTTTCTGCCAAACCCAAGCCATGTGAGTGACACTTCATTGGACCAATGAGTGCCAGCTAAGCTGGTACCTAACTGTAGCCTAATGAGTGAGCCTAGGCAAGCCCCAAAGAAGAAACATTTTCCTGAGCCTGGGAAAAATTGCTGGTCCACAGGATCATGAGCAAATAATATGGTTGCTATTTTAAAACAATGAGTTTTAAGGTATATATCGTTTTATAGCAATAAATTATTATGAAAAGCACAGTGAAACTGTAGCCCAAAGAATAGAGTAGATTGATGTCAATTGAAGGGACATCACCAGTGGCACAGAGTTACCTTGCCCAAGCTCTATTGAACGGATGATAAATTTTGACCAAAGAATGATCATATGTCCATTTCAACACTAAACCTAGGAAAATATAAATTTGCTGTAATTTTAAATTATATAAATTTAAAATTTTATGTTTACACTATAGCACAATAGCACACACCAAGGAAGTAAGGTTTATTTCCACCTACTTTAGGGAAACTGTAATAAATAAACCACTGACTTACCTAATGCTTGACTGTAAAAATTATCCCATTTCTTTTTGTTGAAGGTCTCAAATGCAAAATTGAAATATAGAAAATATGATATTTGTAACTCTTTCCATAAGTGTCAGTTTGTCACTAAGTTCTGATATGACAACGGGTACATGGGAAGGAGGTAATGTAAGCCCCCCACAGAATTTTGTGTATGTATTACCAGTGGTTAATCAAAGACTGTGACCAAAGGCAGGTTAAGGAAGCTGAAGTTGCCAGCATGGTCACCTCATGCCCCTCTGAGCAAGTTCACACAGGATTGTCTTTAAATTGATCCGATGACTATATTTCATAAATGTGGGATAAGTAGAAATTATGAGGACAATGGGGATGGATGGTTGTTTCTATAGAGTTTATGCTTTGGAGAATATTATGATAGAATGAGAACTTTAACCCATCAAATTAAGTCTAGGTGTGAAAGGCAGAGAGGCCCCTTGACAGCATATTAAAAGAAATTCTCACTTCTTGCAGAAGGCCAAAAAAAACCCCACAAAGTTAGAGATGTAGATACGTGATTGGAAATGTCATATTAGATTATATGAGTAATGGTAGCTTCAGAGTTATAACCCCAGTGTTAGGTCACAGGACTGTGTGTGCATAGGGAGGTGGGCATTGGGGCACATGGTCACGGTCCTCTGGAGCTCTCTAAGGGATCCGGGGGAGGGAAAGAAATCACAGCCACAGTACCATGCAGGGTGTGTGTGTGTGTGCGTGTGTGTGTGCGTGTGTGTGTGTAAGTGTGGTTGAAAAAAGATAACAAGGGTGATCTGTTTTTTCCTCTTTGTTTTTGTTTGTTTTATGCTTATTTTGTTGTCTCCCTGTGAATAGAAAGTCTTATGTCATATGTCTTCAAATGTAAGTACATTTTTTCATTAAATATGCTGGTCCCCTTGATTTTGGTGTTTATATTCTTTAATCAGATAAATAATTTTCTATATACTTTTCATGCAAAGCTATTTTTTAAAGCATGGGATTGGAATTTTAACAAATAACTAATCACTTTAGAAAGGTAAGTTTTAAAGGATGACTTGTTAAGAAATAACCTAATGACAAATTTGTAATTAAAAGACATTCTTAAGGATAACCATTGGAAAGATATTTAATTATCTTAAAGCAAAGAAAATGTTAAGTAACTGTCCTCTCTTTTTTGGGTTTTATTGTAGTTGATGTTTCAGTAAGATAAATTTTACAGATCATTTTAACTAGGAAATATACTGAACATACATGTTTCAGTCTTAAAATTTTATTTTTCTCTAAAATTGCCCTATATTTATTAGGTGAACTTGTGCAAAACTTGTGTTTTGGAAAATACATATCATTAGAGTTTTGTTTTGAAATAAATTTGGGCTGTGAGATCATGACCATTTCATTAGTATAGAACTTAGATCATGGACTTCTTGATCAGCTGAGATATTCACATTTTTCTTATTATACAACTCTCATTATGAAATGATTTCTGTGAGAAATTATTAAATTTTGTGTCAGTTTCTATTTTTTCCCAAATCTAGGTATCTACTTTATAGTTTTCCATTTTAATACTGATTAGAGATATATGTTACCTACACTTTAAACATAGAACAAAAGTATTATTAGTAACACCTCTGCTGAAGCACTCAATGTTATGTATTAAAGAGGTGAGGTGAAAGAAAGGTCTTTGAGAAAATACAGAAAAAATGTAGCCTTCATGATCAGGAAAGCCTACACACCAAAAGGGACTTCTGGAAAAACTGCCAAAACGAAAACTGGATCAATCTGGAAACAAAATACTGGGCATTGAATTACATTCAAATTCAAGAAACCTATCTGCAGACTGCCTATCACTTTATCAAGAATTCTGTTAGGAGTTCAGATTCTTTTGAATGTTTAAGTCAGCTGCCAACTCCTCCAAAGAACACACACAACCACACACAAAGACCTACCAATCAAGCAAAGCTAGATTGGGTTTATTACAGGACAGGCAAACAGGGGGCTTTCTGGCTGTTTCAGAGGATGGAAGCCAAGGAAGATCACTCTGAGGGGATGGGCCCTGGGTGGTGAGATCCAGGAGGGCTTTGTAAAGGAGGAAACTGGCTCGGGACAGTGTTCATGACACAAACCCGGGTTGCTGGACACCGTGAGGTGAGCTCCTGAAACCTGTCCTGTTGAGCAAGCCACATGCTTTAATAAGTAAACTATTTTAGATGATCACAGACAGGTTATCCTGGAACAAATTACTAAACTATTTTTGCTAGGTCTCGGTATCATTTAATTTAGGACTAGGAAAAAAAATTCTGGCCCTGGTATTGTTCAACCCATAGAATAGAAATTAGACTGTTTTCAGTATTCATTTAAGAAAAATTAAACCTGTGCTGCCCCAATGTGACAGGTTTCCCAATGAACACCTGCTCTTTACCGCCACCTCCTGCTGAGAACTGATACATGAATCACCACAATAGCCAGGCGCTCACTTTGCCTCACAGTTTTCAAAGCTTCTTGTTTGCTGTCCTGTATCAGGCTATGAACTCATTTCTGTCATAATGCTTTTTTCTAAGATGATACACACAAACTAATTTTCTTTGGTACACTATGTTTATTGACTTGGGCTCATTTTTTAGGACACCCATATCTTATTTAAATACCTAGAAATAAGTGTAGTGCAGTGCTTATTCAAATTTCAATTATTGTGAAAATCTAAACTCATAATTCTTAACAACTTTATTATGTTTTTAGTATTAATAATGCATGAATTTTATAACAGTTAGTGATCTTGTTGGCTTACCTCAAAAAGTTATATTTGTGGCTATTTCAGACTTGACTACAGATACAAATACGTCCCACCATGTCTCCTTGAACACTGGCAGGATTTTCAGCTGTTTCAGAAAAGAACCCGCTAGTAGTGGTGCTGAGCTGCCAGTCTAGGTTAGAAAGGGCAGTACATTCTGGCTCTGGCTCTCTGTCACTTTCTCTCTCATTCTCTTTCCCTCCTTCTCCTGCTCAACAACCAATTGCCATACTCAGAACGTCCCACTGTTAAGTCAGTCGCTGAGGTCATGCATACCAGCTCAACGTACCAGAGCATTTGGCTGTGGCATCCAGCACAGGAAATGAAAACTCTTCCAACAGTAAATGGTCAAATCGTTGTCATTGTTTTTTTTTTTTACTTTAACAGTCAGAGACATATTGACATTCCTAACTGTTTCTCTGTAATATTAAATAAATTACATGATGAAACCCTGCATGTGTAAGTTTACTGGTCTCACTCATATTTGTAACTTTTACAGTTCTCCAGCCTTCTGTTAACTTGATCTCCTCATGCTCTTTAAACCAGCCTTGCAAATCTGCCTAGGAAAAAACAGTCCTAGTCCCCATTTTCCCTTTATAACCATTTTCTTTATATCATTCTTCCCCATTCCTCAAGATTAAATTAAGGAAATCCACAACCCTAACTGAACTCTAAGTATTTATCCGTCATGGGGAGAGAAACTACAGTTGACCTTTGAACACATGGGTTTAAACAGGTCCACTTATATGCTGAGGCTTTTCAATAAATATATTGCAAAATTTGTTTTGGAGATTTGCAACTATTTGAAAAAACATTTTCTTTTCTTTTATTTAACTTATTTACATGTAATATACAAAATTCATATTATTGACTATTATCAGCAAGTCTTCCTCTTAACAATTGGTTAGGGGTGGTTAAGTTTTGGGGAAGTCAAAAGTTATAAGCAGATTTTCGAGTGTGGAGGGGTTGGCACCCCTAGCCCCTGAGTTGTTCAAGGCTCAACTGCATTTGCAAGGCTGCTTTAAATACTCTCTGGTGTCTGCTGAAAAATACTGTGAAGAACTTATCACTGCTTTTTTTGTCTTAAATGTGCACTCTCTTATTGAGAGCACACATACTGAGAACAATGCTAAGACAATTAAGTTCCTCATATTTTGAAGACCCACAATCACCTATAATTCATGTAGTACATTGTAAAACTTAAAAAAGTTAGGAAAAAAATTATCTTAAACTGAAATTCATTATCCCATTGATATTGGTTACATACAAGATGGATTCCTTGAATTTAGGAACTGTTTCTGTTATTAAGAGCTCGTCATAAATGAACAGAAATATATATATAATACTGTGATCACACATACACACACATACACACACCGTAAAACTCAAATCATTTCCACTAATTACTGATATAAACATGTAACAAAGAGTATAAAAAGTTATTCTTTTAAATATATATGAACTCTTTTAAATTCCAGTGGTGTTTGAATGCTCATCAAATAACATATAAAACGAAAAAGGTTCATTGAAATAGAACATATTGCAAAAGCCTTGACTGTACTATTAATTCTATCATGCTGCAAATGTTTTGTAACAAAAATGCTTTTTATAATCCAGTGTGGACAGTCTGTCCTTTTGGACCTCTGTAGCTATTTCTCAGTTGCACTCATTCCTTCGGATTCAATGAAGGCCCTGCCATGTGTGCACACAGGAGTACGCAGGCAGCTTCAGCTACATGAGTTTTTGTGTCCACTGCGTTCTGTCTGACCCCACACCATTAGATGATTATCCTTGTGCCTGGGGTTGTTCTCCTGTTGGTCCCCTTGCCCAGACCCTTTCTGCTTGGACATTTGGCCAAGGTTCCTTCATCTTGTGCACACTGAGGAGGCGCCTGGACAGAGAGACTCGGACACAAAACGAGGCAAATTTGGGCACTGGTGGGAAGAGCCATCTAATTTGTGTTGCGAGAATGTCCTTAGAACTCTAGGGGATCTTCGTGGTGAAGCTGCACACAGCACATTTGTGAGCCTTAAAAACTTTTCCCTTTAGCTTTTCCAGTGGTTGACTAATAGTTCCTCTCAGAGATCTGAACCCTGGTACTGGTTCTTCCAACTTCCCCTTTGGACTGGGAACCTCGGGATCTTCTTTTGTTTTTGTTTTTTCCTCCTTTGTCACCTCTGTCAGTAATTTTTTTTTAGAGTCTTTGTTATTATCTCTCAGAGTATTTGTCAGAATGCATAATTAGAAGAATAATTTTTGCATTTTAGATTCATCCACAATTATCAATAGATGTTATGTACTGTGTCCTGTGCTGTGGTGACAGAGGAAGTCAGAAGGAACCCCTTCTCCCTTTGAGTTTACAGTCTAAGAGGAGATAGAGAAAAGCAAACAAATAAAAATATGCGGGACAAATGATGACAAGCACTATAAAGGAACAAACAGGGTTGGAGAGGTGAGACAAATGTGAATAAAAATTGCTAAAATGTGATATCTGTCATCCTCTCCCCCAAATTATTTTAGTCTCCATGACATGTGGCATAGGAACAGCAGTCTTTCCATCCCATTGAGTGAAGAAGTGAGTCAATGAATGACTTACAAGATCTAACATTTATTGGATGTCTACAGATCTCACTAAACTGATTTCTTTGTATATATTATCTCACTTCATACTCATAACAACCCTAAGAAATCCATATATTATAGGTAACAATAAGTATCTTATCTCAAATCAGATAACTCATCATATGCTGGGTCATCTGATTTCGAAATGGAGATGTGTGGCCAATATAATTTACCATTAGAAGTAATGGTTCTATAAAATCAGACTTTTATTTATTAGGGTTCATTTTTGTGTATGCTCTGACACACTGGAGCAGTCTTTTTATATACATAATATATAGATAAGCAATTGTCCTACTGCAATAAAATAAAACATGCAGACTTACTTCCCCTCTTATTTCTTTCACCATCTGTATCACATAGGAAATATCCATGCATACGCAAATGTTTTTCTGGGGCCTATATTTGGTTCTATTGCTCAACCAATCTGTCTCTGCTCTGATATAACGCTGTCCTAATTATTGCATTTCTCTAATCTGCCCGCAGTCGAATCTGCGTACAGTAAGCTGCTGCCGGTGCTTGCATGTGCATGGCTCTCCCAGGGCTCTCAGAGGGCTCCCACTGGGCAGGCAGGACGAGCCCTGGACGTCAGCTAAATGAGGGAGGAACTGAGTCACAGGGCTGCTTTAAGGTCTATAGCCAGGTCCAAAGTCTGCAGGTCTGCCTCTGGAGTCACGAGTAGGAATGTCTCCTGCCAGAGCCCTGGGAAGGCAGGACAGCTCCTCTGCCATGGCAAGGAAGGTATGGTGCTGAAGTATAGTGTCGTTTCAGGACCCCTATTCTGCCTGAGGTCAGCGGACCTCCTTCCGGGTGCACAGATGGGCGTGTCTCCCCGTGGGTCCCTGGGCTGGCTCAGCGCTCTTGGGCCACAGCTGAGAGGGCCTGGAGCTAAGTTACAGGGCTGCGGTAGGATCTGCAGTAGAGACCAAAGTCGGCAAGCTGTTACCCAATGAAGGGGCAGGCGTGGGTCCTCCTGGGTCCCTTGGTGGATGGTGCTGGTGGCAGGACCAAGGCCAGTCAAGGCTCTAGCAAACCCCGAGGGATCTGGGCAGTTTCTGGGTCTAGCTAGGGTCATTGTTGGCCAGACTTCCACCTGGGTGCAGGCCTGCCTAAAATGAACTTCCTCAATCTTGGGCTCCATTGGGGTCTTACAACCTCCTACTTAGGTCCCAAACTCCCACAGATGCTCTTTAACCCGTGGATGGCTGACTAATATTTGTTGCTGTGGGGGGCTGTGAGCAAGGGATCTCCTATTCCGTCATCTTGCTGCCATCACTGATCCAGCTATGAGCATTTTGATAACTATAAAGTTTGAAATAAGTCTCTAAGATAGCTCCTCTTAATGCAGCGAACACTAGCCCATTCTATTCTGCACTGAGCAAACCACCAGCTCCAGCATCATGCTCACAATCTAGGGGCAGATTCAGGATCTAGAAAAGACCCAACATGTGAAACTAATCATGAAAGTTGAGTCTTTCAGCTTTTTCTCCTGTTGCTTGGTATTGATAAAATATATTATGTTCTACTTTTATTGTTATAATTATTTTAACAAACTTAAGTATACATTCTGTTCTTATGAGTACAGGGGTATATATGTGTGTGCAGGTGAGTGGTATGACTCCTGAACCTGAAATAGATTTATGAAGGGTAACAGATAACATTGAGAGAGATAGATTCCAAATATTTTGTCTCAAACTGTTCAACCGTCATGCTGCAGAGTCACACGACATTCCTTTACTAGGCAGGGATGCAAGAAAGGATTAGAAGTCAGATCGCTGCTTCTTGTGTACCATGGCAGGACTTATTCTGCAAACAGGCCCCTCCAAAGCAAGACATAAAGACATTCCACTTTATATGGTCTGGTGTAGAGCGGTTGGTCATTCTGTGACCTGTGCAGGCACTTTATTTCCTTCTTCAATGGCCAAGTGGTGGGAAACAGGCAGTGAAAATCCAAGGAAAAGGGAAAGCAAACACACAGACAAAATCCCACTATGGATTGATTTTAGGAAATGGAAAAAGATGGTGTTAAGAAAATTTTAAAAATGAAGACTTAATTCTTGACTGACGTTCTCAGGAGTATCCTGAGGAGACATGGGATGGCCTTGGCATTTTAGGAAAGTAATGGGAGAAATACAGGATGATGGGGAATGGACTGTACTTTGATATTTCATTTGATACTCACTTCTCTAGGTGGACATAAAAAACAATCCTTCTCCTATGCCTCCGGGCCTCTCCTCACATACTAGGAGCAGTGAGACGGTCATGGAAACAGGCTTCTCCCATGGCCAGCGGGGAAGGCTGAGCGTGCAGAGACAGGAAGTGTGGAGTATGACTACAGATGGAGAAGAGGGAATGGGAGAGGCACACAAAGCCTAGATACAAACACTGCCTGAAGCTGGGAAGGGACACAGGTATCAACAGGAAGTCCAAGAGGTTTTTGACATGCTGCTGGTTGAAGTTGGATAGAAGACAAGACGGATAAAGTGATTTCAGTATGAGTAAGAACATAGTTGGACTTTGAAAACATTTTAGTTTATGTAAAACTTGAAGGATTATTGACAGAAATAACTTTACATTCTGTCTTAGTTTTGCAAAATTCAATTTATTTCTTAACCTGAGTGTTGTAAACTTTTGTGCAAATATAACCTTCTTTTCCTCCTCCTCTATTTCCATGAACCCTATTCTTCATCCCTGCTAAGACTGGCCAAACTGAGGTCCTCAGTTTATCCTTAAACTTTCTCCTTTCCTAGATCTTTAACTTTCTTTCCTTACTGGCCTTTTTGCAGTAGGATGTACACATTCATAAATGAGGTACACATATATAATGTGCTTTTAACCAATATTTACTCTGGGTGCTGTTCATGGTTAGATCCTCTCTTAAGCACTGGCCAGTAATAGGATGCTGAGAAAATATTTACTCTATTCATCAGTTTCCTTACCTGTAAAATGTATTTAATAATAATATGCTCCTTGTGATTGTTGTGAGAATTACTTGGGTTAATATAGAATGCTAGAATTATGCCAAGCATTTAACACTTGACAATGTTATGATAAAAATGAATATATGTGGACATACATGGATCTTGATGCCTTGTCCTCTTCGGGCTCCGTGTTTCTTCCCTTTTCTTTCCACCATCAAACTGTTTACTTTCCAATCTGAATGCTACCTAATGAGAGTTAACTACATGTTTTTGTCTTATTTCCTTATCTCCCATTTTCCTGATCTAGTTTCTGCCTCCACCATTTCCCTGAAATAGCTCATGTGAAGTTCAGCAACAAAACCTCAAATCAGATAAAAATGTGTCAGTAGTTTGTTTACATGGCCTAGAATTTAATACTATTTTACGTTATTTGCTGAAATTCTTACAACGGTTCCTGACTCATTGTACCCTCCTGGTTTTTCACCAGTCTTCCATTTGCTCTACTCAGTGTTTTCTTGTTTGCATTTTGTTTTGTTATGGCAGCCTCTCTCTAATAAATGTGTATGTTCTTTATTTATTCACCAGCTCATTTAATAATTACCAAGTGCCTTTTATGTCTTCTATTGTTGTAGCCTCTTCATTTTTTTCTGTTCCTTTCACTATCCACACCTTTCACAAGTATTTCTTATTAAAATCTCCTTATATGAACAATTGGGAGGGAATTTTGTTATCCATATGGAAACTGAGTCACGCTGAGTTGGAACAGTCCGTCATGTTAATAGAGGGCTCAGAGCTTTTTGAGCCCCTTTTGAACACTGGGGGCAGTGATTCCACATGTGTGCATGTGAGCCTAAACTCTTTAAGAAGTAACCTGTAAGTTGACGATTTCTAGTGCACCCAAGACATCTGTGTTCTCTACTCTGTGTCTAGGCTGCATTACAGGCATCTTGTGACATTCACTGTGACTCAGAAAACATGACTTTATGCACTCTGTCCATGGCTGACAGAAATGCTGAACAAATCTCTGTCAACACTCTAATATAGGAATCTCAGGATTTGGGAGCAAAACCACATCACATTCTCCAGACCGTTTTTCTGCATTTGGGGGTTTACTGAGCTTTGGTAGAGATGGAATGGATGAATAATGAGGCAGATTACTAGGGCATCTCTTAACATTCTGATGTCCAATAATAAAAGTCAGTGTGAATGTATAACAAACCAATAAAACCAATCACTTTGACTCTGAGTGAATAAAGTTTTGGATTATATACCATCAATTAAAATACCCTGAGCAGTTCAAGACCTGCTCAGGATAATGGAAAAAAGGAATCTTATGGACAACAAAAAAGTGAAATTATCAACTTCAGCATGCTGAGCCGCTGTAGGAGCTGGCATTGTAAAGGTCATGCAAAAGTGTCGTGGCTGATGGCACCTTGTCTCTGCTTCATTTGGAGGTGAGAATTTCCTGATGTGGACAACAATAAGAATGACCATTCCTATAGGGAATCCATCCTAGCCTTTTTTATCCCACTATGGCTCCAGGACACTGACTAATGCAGTTTGTACCACTCAGGAGTGAATTTTATCAGTTGGATTTGTAGAGATTCAGTTGAAGGAGAGATGTACAGATACTCAGGCAGGAGGAAAGAAATCAGGCAATATCTCAAGGGGTTGTGAGTGGGAATGGCTTCCCTACCTAGTATACTTCAATATTTCCCTTAGACATATTTGTTTCTCATTGTTACAGCTTGGAGTCATGCAGTCTGGAAGCTGCATTTCTCAAGACAGGGAAGATTCCACTCAGGGATATGGCCATGATTTACTTAGACTAGAAGACGTGAATACTCCTTGATTATTTTGAACTCGTCTGCTTCACAATTCAGTCAGAGAAGCCATTACTCTATTGGTTTGCAATGATTGGTCCAGAAATACCAAAGATAAGTTAAGTTGCTGACACATGATAAATGTAGGCAAAATTTGTGTACTACCCACGAGATTACTAGGACACATTAATACTCTGATGTCCAATAGTAAAGGTCAGTGGAAAGCTGTGGCACGTCATTCTAACAGGACATCTTATCACCTTGATTTAGAGTGGATGAAGTTTGGGCTCTCCTAGCAAGTGCAGAGCCCTGCTAGGTGCAGATCCAGAGGAGATGCTGCCAGAGAGAAAGGGGCACAATGGATTGTTTATGAACAAAGTAAGTATAAGTACTGAAGTTCAACCTTCTGAGCATCTTTTAGAGTGGGGGATGTAAGAGCTGTGTGAAAGTAGTCTGGCTGAGGGGACTCTGTCTTGTTAGATGTGACAATTCCCTCATCTGAATGGTTTTATGAATAATTGCTAAAGAAAGTACATTCTCAACCTTGTCTATCTGCCTGCCTATCTATCTATCATCCATCTACCTACCCACACAAGTGTATGCTGCAGTTCCACTAACGAATGCAGCTGGTATCACCCAGGAAGTTTTGCTAGCTGGCTTCTGAAGATATTTGGGCAAAGGAAGAAACCTGCAGGTAATCAGAAGGCAGGAGTGAAGAAATCAGGTGGGCAGTGGCTATTGGGCAAAAGCAAATCTCTATGCAATGGGTGGCCATTCTCAGAAACTAAATGGGCGCCTGACCTTGGGTAGTGTTCATTACCACAGTTGGGCAGTGCCCCTGTCACTGGATCTTAGCCATTTACTTTATTCCAATTTTAGAAAACAAACTGGGCAAGTAACAAACATAAATAGCTCTCCTTGAAACATAAAAAATTGTAAAAGTCAAAACATATCACCTTTTAAAAATGCTAACATTTAACAAACACATTTTTTAGCCTTTACAAAAAATGTGTAGAATTTAATTGCATTTTCAGTAAGGTAAATGTTCAAGAAAGAATATTTATTTGTTCCCATTATATGATTATTTTTAAATTGGAAGTAATTTTTAACACACCATACTGAAATAAGAATTTCAAAATTTTCAGTAAGATAATGGATTTTATGTATTGCCCCAATTGTATATCAAATATGAAAATTAAAACTGTTAGGCAGAGCTATTAAGTTTATAAGGGGTAAAGAAAGTGCAATCTTTAATCTATTTGTTAAATTAATGAAACTGATTTAAATATGAACATTTGCCTTTAATTAGTGATTTGCATTGATAAATATTTGCTATAACATATTCCTAGTAAAACAGATCTGCTATTATCTTGTGTCCTTGACATCACAATAAATGGCTGAATTTAAATTTGTAGAAGATACTGAAAAATAATCAAAGGATCTTACATTCTAAACAAACATGCTTTTGATAGGAAACAAAACCTTTGATTATAAACAGTTTTTATAGATTATGGGCATTTTGATTTTAAATATAATGAATTTGCATTTAACTCTAATGTTATTGATTGTATTGTTAAGTAAAATTTTTAACGTACTAAAGTTTTTCCTATATTTCTTATCATCATTTCCTCTAAAAATCATCTGTTCACCTTTAACATATTGCTGACATTCTCTGTGCTCGAGAAAATATAGTGACTGAATTAATCTCTTTTGTTTGAAGGCTGTCCCCAGACCCTTGCATTAAAGGGCACATGAGAATAATTGTAGAGTAAAGGCAGGGTCATAGGCTCTGATTATCTGTGTGTTCAATAGAAATTTGTAGACCTTTCTTAGTGTGATGTGCCATTATAGTTATTATCAATTCAGACTCTGACCCCATAACATCGGACAGGCAGAAGCGCTTATTTTTATGAAAGAAGAAAATCATTACTCTTCTTATAACATACTAATCTCCTGTAATGGTTCCCTGATTCTTAAGTTCTAGAGGAACTTGTGCATTTTATTCTTCTGTCTTCCCTACATCTTTCAAATTCAGTTCACCTTTTGTGTGCTCCCCAGAATTCAGCATATTGTCAGTCAGCATATTCTTAAGATTAAACATAATGAAAAAACTGATATGATGAATAGAATATACATAAAATTATTAGTTGTTCCTGTGTCAGGAACAAGAGGGGAGAGCCACCTGGGAAGAGACTAAGGAAGATTGGGAGTAGATGCCCACTAGTTAATGATATTGAATTCTAGGCTTTACCTCTAGGCTAAGGGAGAGGATTGGGAACTTTGAAAACATATTGAAACAATGTGTTTTCATTAAGGTCACTGTGATGAGAATGAACAGATCGCCCATTCAGGCCTTTGCCAAACTTAGATCTATTCCCTCTTCTTCTTCCCTGCTTTACCAAGTTTTCGATAAGAAAGCAAACAACATTTTGTGACCAAGAATATAACAGTGGCCACACAGGCCAGCAGGAACCCAATCACATCCAGGGAGTGGTACTGGAACCAGGTGAGGTCGTGGGCAGCTGGCCGCAGGTGCTTGGCTCCTTTGTGGCGCATGACAAACTCGATCCAGAAGACCGCTCGATCCAGGGGCTTTACAGGCTGATCATGTTGAATCCTTGATAACCTCATAGCATTCTCTTTATAACTGGGAGGCAAAAACATAGAAACCGGCTTATTTTTTTTCAATAAAAGTAAGTATGTGATACACGTTATACAAACCAAAAGCAATAGATCTGCTGAGGAAAAATTTAATTCCTGCCGTGACATGTGCAACCATGCCGGTTGCACAGCATTTTCCAAGTGAAGGGAGGGTGAGAAATAAATAAATTCTTACTAGATCGTGGTGAAAAGCAAACATTGATCAATCGGAGTAAGCTTGTGAAAGTATAGCTTAATTTTTCTAAGAAGGAATTTTGATACTGTGTATAGTTTCCAGGATTGTTCTGAGACCAAGATTATAAATAACCCAATTTTGTGGAAAAATTGCCATTAGAAAGTCCACAAGGATGGCATCTAATATCTGGCTAGTTAATTATAACAGACACAGGGCGCTGAAAGTCAACATCAGGGAGCCTTTCTGCAGGGCCTGGGATCTTGGCCCTGTGATTATTCCTCCATTGCACAATTTACATCTTTGTGGTGGAAAAGACAGTGTCTGTATTGGCAATGTCAAAGTTGGATGAAGATCCTAGGAAAATTTTAGCAATGACAAAGTCATGGACTTTGAGTTTTTAAGGTAAATAAAAACATCTTGTTAGCTTTAGAGCCCCTAATCGGTGTGGCATCCCAGGAGCAATAGTTATAGAGGTGGTAACTGTATAACCTCTATAAGGGTATAGGTGTGCATTTAAGAGGCAAGTTATGTCTTCACTTGCCATTTCTTGGTTGGCTGAGCCAGAATTAGTATATTTCCTTTTGGTTTCATGTTAAGAATAAAAGTTCCAACCTGGAAACATGAAGATGGCAGAAGGTGATTTGTGAAGAGATCATTGTGATCATCATTGACTAGTGAACTTAGTACACTGGACCCAGCAGCAGGGTGTAATTTATTTGTGTTCTTTCTTTGTGTGCAGTGAGAAAGCAGTCATACTCTATCTCAGTTGGATTGAAATACAGGTAAGATCAAAACAAGCATTTCACATGATTCATCCTAGTACATTTTAGGCAAACCACAGTGGTGATGAAAGCTTTTCTCTTCAAATCACATTTTTGTTCAAGGTTTCTGCATTTATAGACAGAGATTTAAAATTTGAAATACACATATACTTGATAGATGAATTTGTATCTGTGAATCTAGATAAAAATTTAGTATGGTTTCCTATAAATGAGATGGGATAAGAAAGGGTTATGCTTATATTTAAAGTGATTATATAATATTTTAGTGCACAATGTTTTATGACTGTTAAAATATTATGAAATATTGCATTACCACAGTTTATGTTTTTAAATGTAATTTTTTGTGTTCCTTAATTCTTCTAAGGAATACAAAAATAGCATACAAATACATCTCTATACACATTCTACACTGAGCTGTTTTGTTCCCAGATAATTTCAGAATTAGTGTTAGGTTAAGGTTAATGTTAAGTTATTTTAAAATATACAATTTTAGGTATTTTCTTGGAAAATTCTCATAGTATTTATGATTCTGTATTTTGCACCAATAATTTTCAAATCAACAATAAAATTTAATGAGAATTCTATGAAATGAAGTCAAAATTTAAAAAGTACTGAACTTACATACTCTGATATTCAGTAAAATGAACCAAATTATCAACAATTAACAACCTAGTGATAGACTAATAGATTAGATATCAAGATCATCCTTTATGAGATAAAAGATCATGGTAAGCTTTGCTGAGACTCCTAGCCCCTGATCCAGTTCCTGAATTGATGAGCTCTATACTATTCTGAAAATTAAATCTTAACAAAAGTTATTTGATTGGACTATGGTGGGAGGGTAAAACAGATTACTGGGGCTGAATTTTTAGAATAGATTCAAGGCAAATACTGAGTGTCTCCCTTTTGGAAAAAAACCATAAGCCTGTTGGTCTAGAAAACCCTGCTACTAGGGCTTTGAACAGATGGTTTTACACAGACTGATTCCCCTAAAGATAGTTGCACAAAATTCTACCTGAGTTTACTTCCCCCCTACCTACTGAATTTCAGGTATCAGTAATATGACTGGAAAATTGTATCTATCCTTCATTTTTTCCTCTGACTAAAAATAATTGCATCTGAGATAATCCGGGAAGAAGTTTAAATAGGAGGCATTACATATATTCAGAGCAAATATTGAGACAGCTAGACGGAAATCATGCCTTGATAAAACTTATACAATATTGGGTAAAAAACATAAAAATGTCAGACTTAGAATGTGATTAGCATAATATGTAATTTAAAAAAAGAGCTGAAGTATAATAACACTGGGAGGGTTATGAATAAGAGACAGTCAGATTATATAACAAGAAGAGGTGTTGGATATAGGTGAACTGTTGAAATAACTTTTAAGAATAACTCTTTAAAGGATTAATAGAGAAATTAGAAAAGCAAGCAGTGCTCATGGAAAAAAAAGTGAATTTATTAATTTATGGACTATTTGAGGCAATCCTAGTGAATGAAGAAAAGTAAAAACTGATTAGAACAATGAGAAAATAATAGGGAAGGAAAACAGACCAATTTTAACATAGATAACATTGAAATCTGATGTCCTTGAAATAGAAATAAAAAATGGAACCAAAAAATATTCTAATCAATACAAACAAAAGTCAAAAAAAACATTAATCCTGTATTAGCAATATTGAAAGACACACCTATGCCCAGGGAAATGTAGAAAATAATTTATAAAGATACATCATAATTAAAAAATAAGTTTCTGAATCAAAAAATTAGTATTTCTTCTCTAGGTTGTAAAAGAAACTAAAAGAAAAAATGATCATATAGGCCTCATCATTTAAAGCTAGAACATAAGTAATATTTACATAGTTCTGAAAAAGAAAGCCCTAAGTATATTTCATTCATATAGGTCTCATTCTGATGTCAAGGCAATGAGCAAACACATGATCTCAGGGCACTCAATATTCTTCAGTCTTTACTGAGAGAAAATTCTATATGACATATTTAGTTAAGACTCAATTGAAAAAAATAAAAAATAAAGACTCAATTGAAAAAATTGTGGAATAAAGCATCTCTGATTCAAGGGTGAATATTTATTCCCTTAAAATATACCTAAAAGACTAAATTTGAGGAAAACAATTGCCATAAATATTGACAAATTAAAATTTTAAGTAATACTAGAGATGAGGCTACTTCCATATTAGGAGTTCAGTGGTTAGTTGCTAAAATTAAAGCACAGAGTTAAACATAAAGACCCCAAACTATATATTTATATATTAAATTAATTCTTCACTTTGGTGAGATATTTCAGAGAAACAAAAGTGAGATACAATGATATGTATGTAAACTCAATATAGTTTATATGTTCACTTCAATTAATCTTTAGCTAATGAGGTAAAATTCAAAATTTTGTTTAGAAATCCACACATAGTACTAACAATATTTATAAAATGATTACCTACTCTATCTCTCTTTCCTGTATATATGTATATAATGATGAATAGTATACACTCAGTGTTGATGGTTATTCTCAAGCAATTGGGCAAATTTTCACTTCCACTTTTGTTCTTACTGGATAGTTACAATATTTAAATAAGCATATATGTGTGTGTTTATAAAAATAAGGCTATTATTCAGAAAAATACCTATGACTTTCTGCAATTATTAACATTATTTATTTTGAAAAATCACTGATAGAATATTTAAGACTTAGTCCTTTTTTTCCAATTTCAGCAAATCACTTCAGCAGTTTGGGAAATGAAATAATAAAGTGGTTTCTATATTGGTCATGTTATGGTTGTCATTTGAAAATAAACAAATTACAAAGGCATGAAACACTGGACATTCAGGGAATGGTAGGTAATAGCCAATGGTGAACCTTTAGAAAGCAGCAGTACTTACGAAGGATTGTTAGTGACTGCTCTCAAGGCACTGAGCAAGTCTTCGCTTGTCATTGTGTTTATGTTCACCTCCACAGCTGCTCCTTTGGCCTTCATGTGGGCAATGTTATCAGGCTGGTCAGCAAACATGGGCACTCCCACCATGGGGACCCCATGATAAATAGCTTCGTAGATCCCATTGGTTCCACCATGAGTGATAAAAGCTTTGGCTTTGGGATGACCTGGTTTGGGGATTGGGTGAGAAGTGGGTGTGGATTTCATTACAATACATTAACAGAGTTTCAGAGAGAGAGAGAGAGAGACAGAATGGGGAAAAACTATGGGGTAACTTAATGAGGAAGGCAGTATTTTCTATAAAAGCTGAGCACATGTGGTATGGTTATTTCAGAAAACTATGATCCCAGGAAAGAAGGGATTATCTTCCTCTGCATTATCTAGAAAGTGATTATCTGCACTGAGGAGGTGATTATCTGAACTGAGATTGAAACCTGATGAGACTCTTAACTGAAGATGCTCTTTTGTGACAAGAGGGAGCATGGATCTATAAAATTAATGGCCAATACTTTGATTATATCTGTTTGAAAACTAGAAGTAAAATGTGAAAATTTTAAATTATTAAGTAGCTATTGAATTTATTTGCTGTTAAGCAGTTAACTTGTCCATTACTCAACTGTACAGCTTTTCTTCCCCACAGTCTTACCAAGGAGATCATTCTGGGGTATCCAATCATAGAGCCGAGTATTGCTTCCTAATGTGGCCGGTTTCTTTCCTGTGTACCTCCATAAAACCTGTGGAAGACAGTGCTTTAATTTTACAAGTTTAAGTGCACAATGAAGGCATTTAAAAACTGTAGAGTACTTTATGTGACAGTGAGAGAAGTGTACATAAGGGCTAGTTTGCAAACACTGAGATATGGTAGGATTGTTTATGTCTACCATTTTTGAAAGGGCTTGTACTAATAATCTAATAACTTTATCATTTTTATACTTATCACTTAAAAGTCTCTTGCATGAGATTTTAAGTGAAGAAATAGAAAACAAATCAGACTAATTTAAGCAATCAGAATATGGGGGTCAAAAGTCATTAAAACAAATACTATGCAAATTCATTTGTATCATGAGGCCATCCTAGCACTAGTGTTTCAAATGTAATGTTTTCCAAAAATATAATTAGCTTTAAATTTTAAGTTTCTCATTCTGGACGATTGTCTTTCCTTCTTCCAATTCTTCCATCTCTCCCTCCCTTTTTTCCTGCCTTTCTCCCTCCCTCCTCTATTATTTCATTCCTTCTCAGTTACTGAAAATAATTAAGGCTGAGTAGGAGGTTGGTTTATATTTCATTGCTTAATAAAGTATTAACATCTTGTTAAGACGTTATCCTTTTATCACCCATTTTTTTCTTTTGTGGCACTCTGAAAGACAAATTTCAGATTTAATATTAATAGGCAGCAAAGTTTTAAACAGAAAACTTTAGGAATTAAAATTAAAATCCAGTTTTAACTGGCCTAATTATGTACTTATATTTTAGAGCTTTATGCACACTAACTGATGCACAAATATAAAGAGTCATGAATAGAAATCTAGAATTGTAATGACAACAAAATTCATGTTGCCTGAATGTCATAAATTAGAAAATATATATTGTTTGACAGTATTATTAGATTTTGAATTGTTTTTAACTGTAGATATTACAATTTAGAAATATTAGGCTTCTACTTCTAAACCAACTACACTTTGATAGAGTCTTAATAAAACCTAGAGACAGGAAGTGTATTTTTGAGCATGTTTCTTCTCTATGTACAAACTCTCTCTTTTCCTGGACTTTGGAGCTAACACACTTGAGAACTTTTGGGAGTAGTCAGTGCAGGTCTTAAGAGTTCAAATGGTAAAAGGTTATGGAATCTTAAAGTTTTCATATCTGTTTTACTGAAAACATATAACTATATAAAAAGATGTTATCTTCATAGTAATGCAAAGTCCCAGTAAGCAAATAATCACAGGTGCCCAAATATGCCATTTTAATGTTTTGAGGAATTTTTACTTGAAAGTGGTGTCAGTTTTGCTCAGCTTTGATCTGCAGCAAATACTTATTAGCTACTCTTGCTCTCCAGTTGGCAAAGTAACTGCTGGCCAGGATCAGATTTGTACAGACCTTCTGTGGGATCTGGGCGAGTGCTGAGGCAATGACATTAGCTTTTTCTTCCGTGAGGTTTTTCACCATTGACCCCAGAGAAAACACCACAACACCATCTTCACCCGAACTTTGGACAAATTCTTCCATTTCCTACAGAGATAAAATTTTATTACAAAAGTTCAATATCACAGGGGTAAAAAGTTCACCACACTTTTAGATAGTCAGAGTCCAGAGAAGTGTTAGAGATGTTGTTTGACTGGTTCTGTCTTCTGCCACATAGAATCATTCCAATCTTTTTAAGAGGAAAGTTGTTCCTGAAAAGTATGGCTTGAATATATAACAAGTGATTACAAATAAAGGCATGATCCAAACATTATACAAAGTGAATAGGTAATAAGAGACAGCTCTTTTCATTGTCAATGG
Organism: Manis javanica; assembly: GCF_040802235.1. NCBI lineage: Eukaryota > Metazoa > Chordata > Mammalia > Pholidota > Manidae > Manis > Manis javanica. The sequence continues at coordinate 118,119,726 of NC_133160.1, read as the reverse complement.
AACTCTTACTCCCAAGGCTTAATTTTAGGAACCAACAGAGTTGTTTGCAAACTCATAAAAATTCTTTGGAAGGAAACATAACAGGTTCTGATCTAGACTATTAAATATTTTAGCATGCTAGTTAAGACTAATGAATTATTAATAAATTGATCTAACGTCCTATTAGGCAGGCATTCAGGATATTTTTCTCATGTTCACTCCTTCCCTGATTAACAGGGCTAAAAAGAATTGTTTATAAGTGGGATATATATATAGTAATATGTTTTAAAAGGTAATAACACAGTTAAGCTCCTGCTGTTCTCCTGGTTACATTTACAAGACACTGCTGCTCTTCCTTCCCACAAGAATGTGACACTCGCTGTATGCTGTTAGTTTGAGCCTTAGCACAGAGGTAAAATATAAATTTCTCTGCAATTAAAATTCTCTGCAAATAAAATTCCCTACAATTGTGCAAGGAGGCACTGCAAAGTCTGGGGATGGCCTCTTTCACATTGTAATCTATGTGAATGTCACCTAGGAATGTCATGCATTCCCTGTGCAACTATTTGTGGCTGCCCTGCAATCACTATATTTCTCAATTTAATGCTAGCAAAAGTACTAAGGCAATGATTATGCCATAAATGGAAGCATACCACTGTTTTAGCTTACTTAATGTTGGTAGAATATCACTGAAATTCCAGGAATTGGTGTTTTACTCTATTGACTCATTTCCCTAAACAGAAGGTGACTGAATAAACACACACACAGATTTATATACCTAGCAGTTGGATTTGGACTCTTAATTTGACTCTGATTGCTTTTTTATCATATTTAATTATGCATTTTTTATTCAACAGGGTTATATAATTATTCATCAGCAATATAGGCCATGTGTGGTGTTCATATTGCCCAAATGTCTTGGATTTGTAATGGAATACTCTTCCCTCTCTTGTAAAAACATGTCAGACTTGTTTTTGTGAAATTGTGTGTGTGTGTGTGTGTGTGTGTGTGTGTGTGAGAGAGAGAGAGAGAGAGAGAGAGAGAGAGAGAGAGAGAGAGAGAGAGAAAAGGGGATGGGAGGATAAACACAATACTGTGGCATGGGATATTATCTAATGAGCCATGGAATAGGTCATATCTCTCTCTGTACCTTTGTTCAGATATTGTTGTATTATGTGCTGTAATAACACTTGCCAGAAGCTATAACTTGACTAATAAGAAAAGCATATACAGAATCTGAAATGAAATTTAAACTTAAATTTGCATCTAACTCAAAAGAGGAATCAAAAACTCTCCCGGAGCACCATTTAACCTGAATATTCTCAGAGGTTATGTTCACTTACCTACAGCCCAACCAAATGAGTGCCATTCTCCTCACTCCCAATTGATGATTAAATACAATACTCTTATGATGTTTACCTATTATTTTCTTACATTTCTCAACATTATTTTCTCCCATTTATGGAAGTCCACACTTATTCTTTCATGACTTTGGAATGTGATATATAATTTTCTTTGACTTTGGAAAAACCTGACATTATGGTCATAAGGAATCAATTCTATGTTTGGATCCCTCAGTTCTGTGACTTTTACTTTATGCTGACGACTCCCCATCTTTTTCTAATGCTCTCTGTTAAGAAAGAGACCTTGTATTAACCAAATGATTACTAGAAATCTTCACCCAGAAATTCCTTTGACTCTTTAAAGTAAATGGGTCCAGAAATGACGCATCATTGTCATCTCCCACCAATTGTTTTCTATGTCAATAAAGGCCCTTGTTCTTCAAGAAATGCTACTGGATTCCATGTCTTCTGTCTACACTTATGTCTTCTTACTGACCAAAGCTGGTAGAATTTACTCACAAGTTCTCATGAAAGCACCTATATCACTCAGTCACAGTAATGTCCCTTTCTTGACTTCATCATGCTTGTTAGGAAGACTGTAACAGTCTCTTAGGGATTTCCTAAGCCCTGTCTCCCTGTCCCTTCAATCTGGCACCCAAGCTATTGGTGCACTCATGTTGTTAACTTGCCCACTTGAATCATTTCCATCTTCAGCTTAAATATCAAAGTAAATGCCAAAAAAATTAATCAGTCATGTGACACCTGTATGATTTGTAAGATAGATCCAGTATAGCAAATGGAAGATATCAGCAGTGTAACTCTATTAATGAAGCTGTAAAGTTTTTTAAAAATAAGGATTTTATCAAAAGGTATAAAAAATCCCCCACGGTAATAGTCCTACCTTAGGTAAGGGTTTGGCAGGTTTGCAATGCAATCCTCCAACAAACTCAAAATTAGGTAGATATGGACGAGGAAATTCAAAATCCCAGTATGTTCGAATCAGCCAAATTTCTGCTTTTCCCATTGTCTCACATAATGTAGTGGGTCTTCCTAGAGAAAATGAAGAAAGGTAAGTGGAGCTTAATATACATGTTTGCTGGGATAAAATGTACCACTAATTTTCTGATGAGCTACTAAGGGAAAAAACAAATTTATGTCCTCTAGATTAATTATCATACCTAGATGTAAAGGGAAGGGGAAATTAAAGTAACAAGGAAGGAAAGAAGGAGGTAGGGATGAAACAGGGAAGGGAGGAAAGAAGTAAAAATGAAAGAGAAGAAGGATAAGAGGTAGGGAAGTGGGGGTGGGTAGGTGGAGGGGATGGTTGGGTAGGGAAAGAACAGTAATACATATTATTTGACAAAAATAAATTCAATCAAAAATTTAACCAGAACTCCAAGTACTGATTAATTTAATACTCTTTGTTTCTCTCCAGTTAAATGCAGATAATAGTTTAGCTCTCCCATATCATTACCAGATTCCCTCTCAGTGGTTCTTTCTTTTCCAGTCAGGAGTGTCTCTCTATCTTCCAGCTTGTATTTTCTGGCTCACTAATAATGTCGAAGACTCCTACTTGTTTATTTTATCTTCTTACGTCAAATCCCATCACTTCAGTTGACTTCCCATTATTTTCGCAGTAGGCGTGATTTATACCAATACAACTCCCTTCGGAATGTGAAGTACACATGTACATATCCCAGTATAGCCTGCCTCATATAATGTTACCTTTAAATCATGTTTTTAAAAAGCAATTGAGTCTAACTATGAATTTTAGGAGATTTGTGGAGAAGAAAGAGTATTTCAAATGACTAAGTCAACCATTTTTACACAGAGAAAACGTTTCCCACCTAAGTAAAGAAAAATTCAGAAAAGAATTCTCCTTTCATAAGTATTCTAATAAAAATTGGTGACCTTATACACCTCAGTGTGGATAGCCTATTTTTAGAGTTATTACTTTGTAGTGTTTGAATGTCTCAGGTCATACAGACAAATTCCTTAATTTGATAATAGAGAAGCATTTCTCAAGAACACTTAGCTTGAAATTGCCAGAGATTGGATGAAAATACCAACTCACAGCTTCCATTCCAAATGTTTATGTCCTTCAGATTCTTGCTCCATGTTCCAAAGATATCCTGACTTTATTACCAACTCCCTAGGTGGAATATTGTTCATAACCTGTGGGCTACATTTTAAGAAAGACCTAACTCAAAGTCTTCACTAAATTCTATATTTGAAGCAGTAGTGCACTGTAACAAATATAATGACAATGAAAAGTGAAGAGAAGAAATATACAAATATTGATATATAATTTCATAAGACATTTAAATGTTGTACTGAGGAATCATGAGAAAAAATATGGACATAAAATTTACCAGCAATCTTTTTCCTATAACTGTATTATTCACACTAAATGAGGTATGATCACAGTGGAAAATTAGCTAAATAATATATAATTAATAAATAGTCTATCAGATTTGAACAACAAGGTAAATACTGTTATTTAAATCTATTATTTTAAACCTACATAATGAGTCTACTGAGACAGTTTTTAATTTCAAAGAATTCTTAGAGTTAGCTTAAATTTATGGCAAAATGCCTCCCTGTAGGTAAGTGAGACAAGAGGTAATTTCAGTGGGGGACAGTTACTAACTGCTCAGAGGGAAGTTATTTATTTGGATTGATATCTAGAAACAACTTTTCTGGGCTCCCTATGTCCTCACACATGCATAGACTTTGCTATTAGCATCCCCAAACAGAGTCGTACATTAGTTATAAGTGACGACCAACATTGACAGGTCATAATCACACAAACTCCATAGTTTTCATTGCAGCTAATTCCTGATGGTGTAAATTCCAAGGGTTCAGACAAATGTATAATTATATGCACCTACCATTATGACATCATATGGGATATTTGCACTGCCCTAAAAATCCTTAGTGCCTTGCCTATTTATTCCTCAGCCCACCCATCCCCTGACATCTACTGATTTGTTTGTTGTTTGCATAGTTTTGCAATTTCCAGAATGACATATAGTTGGAACCATACAGTATGTGGCCTTTTCAGAATGGATTATTTCACTCAGTAATATGTGTTTAAGGTTTTTCTATGTCTTTTCAGGACATGAAACCTCATTTCTTTTTAGTGCTGAATAATATTTCATTGTGTCTACCATAGCTTATCAATTCACCTTCTGAAGGATACCTTGGTTGCTTCCAATCTTTGGCAATTATGAATAAAATTACTGTTAACATCCATGTACAAGTTTCTGAGTGGACATATTTTCACCTCATTTGGGTAAATACCAAGGAGCAAGATAGGATGGTAAGAGTATGGTTAGTTTTGTAAGAAACCTTTGAAATGTCTTCCAAAGTGGTTGTGCAATTTTGCACTCCCACTGGCAATGAATGAGAGTTCCTGTTCCAAACTTGCTATCATTTGGTGTTTGTCAGGATTCTGCATTTTGTTCATTCTAATAGGTGAGTAATGGCATCTTATCATTTTAATTTGTATTTCCCTCATGACATATGCTATGTGGCAACTTTTTATATGCTTATTTCCCAACTATATATCTTCTTTGGAGAGGCAACTGTTAATGTCTTTGGCTCATTTTTAAATCTGGTTGTGTGTTTTTCTTATTGTTGAGAGTATTCTTTCAATGTATAGGGTAACAATCTTTTGGCAGACATGTTGTTGTCAATATTTTCTCTCAGTAGTGGCTTATCTTCACCTTGTCTTTTTTTTTTCTCTTCTTTGAATTCTGGATCTTTTTATTTCAAATAAAAGCTCTTCATTAATATAAACTAAAAAAAATTTATTTTATTTGACATCAATATAAGAGTAGATAAAACTAAAAACATTTTTGTCTTCAAGTGTGTGGCAAAATAAAAAAGGTTTCAATCACATTAGCTAACTAGGGGTGGGGAACTGAGTAGTTTATTTTTCCGTTTAAGAAGCATTCCAGTCAAATAATTACAAACACTTACAAATTCAGATTGCTTGGTTATCGGTCATTTATGGCTTAAAGTAGTGGATATGAAAACTGCTTAGGGCTAAATAAAATACATTTATTTGAATAATTCATAGATTGTATGTCTAGGACATCATTCAATAAGTAAACGTTACTGTGTACATTGGAATCTTAGTGGCGAAAGGAGTCTGCAGGTGTGAACAGTAATGTTTCTTCCCTTTGACCGAGAGAATATGCCCAGCAAGAGCCTTGCTTTTGGCCTATTCAAGATCTATTTGCCAGGTCATCCTGATTTTCCCAGATTGATACCCATGTCACAAAACATCTGCAACAAGGAAGTGACTTGCCTCAAGTGCAGGTAGTATGAAGTTCAAGTTAGGCAGAACAGGGCTCATGATCCTGCAACCCTGCTGCAAAGTCAGTTTTGAGTACCTGACTAGCTAGAGGATCAATGGTAAATGCTTAGAATGACCCACTGGAAATGTTTATTATATGAGTATCTTTTTGAAGTCTACCTACCCTTTAAATCTATTTTATTTGAGAATTGCCAGAACTCACTACTCCTGGTTTTGATATGCCCCTACAACATGACAATTAAACCGAACCACAATGATCATAATGTCATCTCTGCACATCCAAGCAAGCTCCTCGGGAACACTCAGCATTTTAGAGAGGTGCTCATGATCAACAGCCCTGAACTCGTTGTTGCCCACAGCATGGCGGATGAGATGGGTTGCTGCGTTCTGATCCTCAAATACTGAGGACATCTTGGCTCTCCTTTCTGTTAAAAGGCCACCAGCAAAATCACAGAACCCAAGAATGGACTAATAGTTACCAAAGGGAAAGGGACTGGGGAGGATGGGTGGGAAGGGAGGAGGAACAAGGGTGGGGAAAAAGAAAGGGGGCATTACGATTAGTATGTATAGGGGGGGTATGGGAAGGGCTGTGCAACACAGAGAAGACAAGTAGTGATTTTACAGCATCTTACTATGCTTATGGACAGTGACTGTGAAGGGGTATGTGGGGGGGACTTGGTGAAGGGGGGAGCCTAGTAATCATAATGTTCTTCATGTAATTGTAAATTAATGATACCAAAATAAAAATGAAAAAAAAAAAAGAATATTCCAGGCATCTGTCCCAGGGTCACCTTGTAGCCACCGACAGCCATTTGCTGTTGTTGATGCATGCCTGTAAGGTATTCACCCACAATCCTAACCACAACCTATCTATGCATTGTCTCCCACAACCAATACTAGAAACTTATCCTGTGGCCTTGATCAGTGACAGGTGACCTCTGGCTCAGTGCCAGATAAGGAGGGGTGTAATAATTAGGAAGGATAAACTTGGTATATTCATTGTAATTCACCTGGTCTGGGCCAGATTCTTTTGAAGATCAGTGCTCCATTTTAACTTTATGTCTCCAAAGGCCCTGAAAGGCATCAGCAGGCCAAGCAGCCGGTCCTGTTTCACCACACTCTTGGCCTCATTCTTCGGGTGTTCCAATTTCAGCTGTTCCAGTTCTCTTTCATTTTGAGCATTGTGGTCATTAGAGAGAGTGACTGCAGACCAAGAGCCATCCTGCTCCTGCACACCTGGTATGGCTCTGCTATCACCAGTACTGGCCATGTGAAGGTCAACACCATCCACATGGGCCACACAAGCAGTGGCCCCAGAAAATGCCACACAAAGCACCAGGTAGTTGAGGAAAGAATTGGGATCACCAACTTGAGCCTCTAAGGATATATCATTATCAAGCCTCTTGAAAGTATTGATTAAAGCCTCCTTACCATCACATCAGTTGACTCCCCAGTATTGAGGTCTACAAGCTCTTGCCAGTAAGTCCGCAGGCTGTTGAAGTACAATTTGGATGCCTCCTTACTGAAGTAATCAGGGTGCTTGTGCCACTGCAGGATGGGCAGCAGGGCCCGGCCGCTCTCCACTGCATTTTCAATCTCTAGCAAAGTCTCATGGGGTAACAAGGAGACAGTAATATAATAAAAGAGTCTTTCACTGACCGCCTGGGAACAAGCATAGCCTGCATGGACATCAAAACCCCCCAAAAGCACCCCTCTGGTCTGCAAGCAGGTGCTGCACTTCTCTGGTCCTCAATGGGTGGATTTACAGGCAGCTAACTGCTGTCAAACCAAAGCACAGAACTGACATTTTTACCATCAAATTCTGGCACTTTGAAACTGTATTCATTAGCTTTAGGATGCTGTTGACTTGAGGAGGGGTGAGGTAAAATTTCTGCAGCATGGAAGCGTATCTCCTTCCTTGTGTGTATGGCCACCAGTTCTTCTTTGGCCTGCAAAAGGTGGCATATGCTCTGTAGAAGGTGGCAAATGCTGGGTGGAGCATGTATCTCAGGCAACTCTGAGGAATGTTAAGGGAGTGGGTGGGCAGCAGAGATGTTTGTGGTGGCAGTAACACGCAGTGCCATGATTCTGCTCAGTTCACAGTTAGGATGAGAGGAAAAAACAGTTGAGTTGGTGCTGGCATGGCATCAGAGAACAGAGGCAGGCTGGAACTTCTGACTGGGATTCCTTTTTGGCCCTCACTTTCCTACATGTAAGGGAACACATAAGAGCAGATGCTCCCTAAGACATCTTCAGGGATTCCGTGCCTTTGTGAGTGTTTGTTGAAGTGAGGCTTTGAAATTAAATGCAGGTTTCACTTATTCAATGCAGGTTTCACTTATTCATTGTTTAATTTTACCAGGCCCAATTAGTCTGGGCCCGAGACACACACACATTCTCCGGGTACCACAGCAGAGGTGCTACTTCTCCCTAACGAGGAGGCGGCCATGACAGTGCCATCTGGCCTCCTCCCACATCTTCACATTGTCTTCTTCAGAAGAGAATTGTTTTTAATTTTAATGAAGTCCAGCATATTAATATTTCTTTCATAGATTGTGCCTTCAGTGTTGTATCTAAAAAGTCATTGCCATACCCAAAAGCAACAAGGTTTTCTCCTATTCTAGGAGCTTCTAGGTTTGCATCTTACATTTAGATCTCTGACTCATTTTCAGCTAAATTTTGTGAAGGATGTTAAGATCTGTGCCTAGAATTATTTATTTTTTGCATGTGGATATCCTGTTGTTCCAGCACCTTTTCTCCTTTTCTTGAAAAGACTGTCTTTATCCACTATATTGCCTTTGTTTCTTTGTCAAAGGTCAGTTGACCACACTGTGTGGGTCTATTTCTGCCCTCTTCCATCCTTTTGTCCTCTATTCCACTAGCTAGAACTTCCAGTATGATATTGAAAATGGTTGGTGAGTGAGGTCATCTTGCTTGTACCTAATCTTAGAGGAAAAGCTTTGAGCTCTCCACCATTAAAGATGACTTTAGCTTGTGGTATTTTATGATATTCTTTATCAAGTTGAGAAAGTTTCCCTCTATTCCTAGTTTACTGAGAGTTTTGAAAGAGTGTTAGATTTTTGTCAGTTGGTTTTTTCTGCATCTATTGATATGATGTGATTTTTCTCTTTTAGCTTCTTGATAGAATGTATTACAATAATTGGTGTTTGAATGTTGAATCAGCCTTGCACACTTGGGATAAATCCTACTTGGTGGTGGTGTATAATTCTTTTTATACGTTGTTGGATTCAATTTGCCCACATTTTGTTGAGGATTTCTACATCTGTGTTTATGAGAAATATTGTTCTGTAGTTTTCTTTCGTTGTAGTCCCTTCATCCGATTTTGATATTTAGATAGTGCTGGTCTCATAGAGTGAGTTAGGAAGTATTCCCTCTGCTTCTATCCTCCAAAGGTGATTATAGAGAATTGGTATAATTTTATCATTAAATATTTGGTGGAATTCACCAGTGAACCCATCTGTGTCTAGTTCTCTCTGTTTTGAAGGTAATTATTGATTCAATTTAATAGATGTAGGCCTATTCAGATTGTGCACTTCTCTTTGTGTAAAATTTGACAGATTACTTCAAGAAACTGTGTCTTTCAAACAATGGTGCCTTTCAAGGAATTTGTGGGAAAGAATTTATTCATAGTATTCATTTATTATTCTTTTAATGTCCACAGCATCTAGGGTGATAGCCCCTTTTTCATTGTGATAGTAATTTTTATCTTTATTCTTTTTTTTAAATTGAGGGTGACCAATTTTATTGATCTTTTCAATGAATTGCTTATTAGATTAATTAATCTTCTCTATTGATTTTCTCTTTTTTGCTTTACTGATTTCTACTCCAGTTCTTATTATTCTTTTCTTCCTGTTCCTTTGGATTTAATTTACTCTTCTTTTTCTAGTTTTCTAAGGCAAAATCTTAAAGGACTGATTTAGATATTTCTTCTTTTTTTTGAAACTCAAGGTATATTTGATATAAAACAAAATATTAGTTTCATGTATACAATGGCTTGTATATATTTTTAGGTGATCTATAATAACATATAAGAATACATTAACATATATTAATATGTTAATATAATTATATATAATTACCATATTAATTATAATCATAGATATAAATGATATAATAAAATATAGCATAAATTATAAAACTATTAATAATATGAATATATTATAATATATAAATAAAATATAATAAAAATAAGACTAGCTAAGCTAACATCTTTCATCATACATAGTTAAAGAATTTTTTTTCTTGTAATGAGAACTTTTAAAATCTAATCACTTGGCAACTTTCAAATATGCAATAATTAGCAATAATCAGCTATATTCACCATGCTGTGCAATACATTACCATTAATTAGTTATTTTATAAGTGGGGGTTTATACATTTTGACTCCTTTCATCCATTTCACCTACCCCCACCCAACCTCTGGCAGCCTCTGATCTATGTTTCTGTGTTTATGAGAATTTTTTAAAATTCCATTATATGAGATCTTATGGCATTTATCTTATCTTACTTATTTCCCTTATCATAATCCCTTCAAGGTCACTGATTATTAGATTATTAATTTTTCAATCTTCCTTCTTTTCTAATATCTGCATTCAATGCTATAAATTTTCTTCTAAGCCCTGTTTTGCTGCATGCTACACATTTAGTTCAAAATATTTTAAAATTCTTTTGAGATTTTTTTTTGACCCAAATATCATTTAGAAATGTATTGTTTAATCTCTGCTTATTTTGGGATTTTTTCAGTTATCTATTATTGATGCCTAGTTTATTTTCATTGTGTTCTGAGAGCAGACATTGTAGGGTTTCTATTCTTTAAATTCATTAAGATATGTTTTATGACTTAGAATGTGATTTATTTTAGTGAATATTCCATGTGAACTTGAAAAGCATGTGTATTCTGCTTTTGTTGGATGAAGTAGTCTATAAATGTCAAGTATATCCAGTTGATTGATGGTGGTGTTGAGTTCAACTATGTGCTCACTGATTTTCTACCTGTGTCCTTTACTGATAGATGGGTGTTGGTGTATCCAAGTCTAATAGTGGATTCATCTATTTCTCTTTGCAAATCTATTCATTTTTGCCTCACACGGTTTGATGCTATGTTGTTAGGCACATACGTGTTAAGAATTTTTATGTCTTGGAGAATTGATCCCTTTATTATTATGTAATATCCCTCTTTATCCCTGATAATGTCCCTTTCTTTGAAGTCTGTTCTAAAATTAATATAGCTGCTTATGCTTTCTTTTGATTAATGTTAGTATGGTATGTTTTTCTACATCCATTTACTTTTAATATCCATGTTTTCTCATATTTAAAGAGGGTGTCTTGTAGATAACTTAGTTGGGTCTTGTTTTTATTGACACACTCTAATCACCTTAGCCTTTTAATTGGTGCATTTAGATAGTTTGCATTCTAAGTGATTACTGGCTTAGTTGGATTTATATCTATCATATTTGTTACTATTTTCTGTTTGTTGACCATATTCCTTGTTCCTATTTTTGTCTTACATTATTTTTCTTCCTTTTGTAGTTTTAATTGAATATTTTATATGGTTCATTTTCTCCCAGTATATTGGTTATACCTCTTGTTTTACTTTTTCTAGTGGACAAAGTGTACAATGTACATTTACCACTAGTTCAAGTCTACTTTCAAATAACACTATACTACTTCAATAAATAACATAACCAAATAATACTAATTGCTCCCTTCTGTCCCTGTGTCATTACTGTCATTCATTTCACTTATACATAAGCATATATATATACACACACCTATACATAAGATGAATACATAAGCAGGCAAAATCAAGTACATTGTTGGATTTATTATTTTGAACAAACTGTTACCTATTCAGTCAACTAAGGAAAAGAAAATAAAACTTTTTACTTTACCTTCACTTATACCTCCCTTGATACTCCTCTTTCTTTTATGTAGTTCTGGATTCTGATTCATATATTTTCTTTCTAAAAAACTTCTTTTAACATTTCTTGCAAGAAAGATCTACTAGAAAGAAATTCCCTAAATTTTTGCTTGTATAAGAAAGTTTTTATGTCTCCTTCACTTTTGAAGAATAATTTTGTAGGGCACAGAATTCAAGGTTAATGGTTTTTTAGCTTCAGTGTTTAAAATATTTCACTCTCCTCTCTTCTTTCTTGCATGATCTTAGGAGAAGTCAGATACACTTCTTATCTTTATTCTGCCATAGATAAGGCCTTTTTTGTTGTTATTGTTCTAGCTCCTTAGTGTTTTCTCTTTATTTTTGATTTTCTGTAGTTTGAAAATGATAGGCCAATCCACTACTAATACCATAATATGCATTCTTCATTTCCATTACAGAGTTTTAATATTTCTTTTTGGTTCTTTCTCAGTATTTCCCTCTCTCTGCTTACACAGCTCATCTATTCTTGTACATTGTCTACTTTATCCATCAGGCCCTTTACATATTATTAAATTATTAAATACTTAACATATTATTACATTAAAATAATGCTATTTAAATTCTTGGTCTGATAATTTCAGTATCCTTGCCATCTCTGGTTCCTGTGATTGTTTTGTTTCTTCAAACTGTGTTTTTCTCTTTTGGCAGGCCTTCTAATGTTTTACTAATAGCTAGACATGATGTACTAGGTAAAAGGAACTATTGTAAATAAGCCTTTTTAATGTGGTGGTGAGTTCTGGGAGAAGGGGAAAGCACTCTATAATCCTAACTGAGCTTAGTTCTCAGTATTTTAGTGAGTCTATGCCCCTGAACAGTGAACTTCACAAATGTTTCTCAGTTTTTTTCTCCCACCTTATATGGGAGATATGTATCACATAGATATGTGACCTGTCATTGGCGCTTCTGTTTGTCATGTCAGGAAGGAATATTGTTGGCTATTTCCCTTCCCCCAGGTCAGTTAGGCTCTGATAGTACCCCAGCATATTATGTACTGGTTAACTACTTTCCCTGAGGGTAGGCTTTGTTAAGAACAGTGCTTGACATATTTCAAAATGATACCTTTTTCCCTCCCCAGCTCAAAGATGTCTAGTTAACATCTGTCACCATACATAGTTACTGAAATATTTTTCTTATGATAAGATCTTTTAAGACCTCATCATTTGGACCTTTCGAATAAGCAAAAAATCTTATTAATCATAGTTACCATGCATACCATTTTTTAACTTGTTTATAGAGCATACAGAAGTTCTTTTTAAAATTATTTCCTTCAATTGTTCACTTATATTTTATAAACTCTTTTGTTGGCATGACATTTTCTAAAACCTGAAAGCACCCGCATAATATTTTTCAATAAATATAAAATTGTTTCATGTACATATATATATAAATTAGCTTGAAATTCCTAAGTCAATTGGCGGACTTAAAAATATACTTGTAATACATATCATAGAAATAAAAAGCAAGTTCCCTAAAGTGCCAGAAGAGTTACAAGTCAATAAGATAAACAGCTCCAAAGAAAATGAGTGGAATTGCTAACACCCTAGAAAAAGTCTGAGGACAGAGGTTAAGTAGTTCAACAATCTGGGCGGGCACTGTAGCAGAGACATAAGTTCAGTCAGTTTAGGGCAATAATTTTTGTGATACCAGAATTGGAACAACCCAAGTAGCTCTCAGCACTAGACTAGTTCAATGGTTTCTTATATCAATTCAAGTGAATGTCATTAAGTCAATATAAAGAATAACATAGATTTTTAAATTGTGTTTGTAAGCATGTCAAATCTACATTTGGTGAAAATATAAGGAAAAATGAATATTAAGTAATTGCTCCTGTTAAAAAACAAAAAGAGATAAGTATATACATTTATCTTTTGTAATGCACAGACAACATCTTAATGTAAAGGCAAGAAAAGTTTAGTGTTTACATAGGAAAAATATGAAGCCATTAACATTCCTTGTATATATTTTTGTTCAATTTGAATTTTTTAGCCATTTACATTAGCTATTTTATTATGACATTGAGAATGAAATTATACCCATACTGTATTTGAAATTACCTAATAAAGAACATGACAGGATGGAATCAATGCAAATATTTATGGCAAAATATAAACCTGTTAAAGATTGATGAGTTAAAAATTTGCCATAGGTCCTAAGCATCCACATTTATCTGCTGTATTTATACACATAGAGTCCTGTGTCTTTTCTCTACTGATGCATAATATGATGAATATCCTAGAAAGTTATTGACTGAAACTAGCAAAGCATCCCTAATTATGAGAATATATTTATTGTTCTATATCATGCACTTATTTGTGAGGGTAGAATGGAGGTCAAGATCCTGGTGTTATTTACTCTAAATCAATAGAGACTAGCACTCTGTCTGTACCCAGGTAGTGCTCACTGGTTGTTATGTGCTACAAAATTGATGCAGCATAAATTCAAATCATTCATAAAACTAAAGATTTTTAAAGTGAGTTTCTTTACACATTAGTTCTGTGAAACAATATATCTATTGGAAAATTCATGTTTTGGACAGAATTGTGTTCCTCTAACATTCAGATGTTGAAGTCTGTATTTGGAGACAGGTCTTGAAAGAAGTAGTTAAAGTTAAATGAGGTTGTAAGTGTGGGCCCTAATACAATAATGACTGGTATCCTTATAAGAAGACAAAGACACTAGGTATGCACATACACAGTAAAGACTATGGGAAGACAGAGCAAGAAAGTAGCCATCTACAAGCCAGGGAGACAGGACTCAAGAGAAACCAGCCCTGACAGCACCTTGGTCTTGGACTTCTAGCTTCCAGAACTGTGAGAAATAAATTTCTGTTGTTTATGCCATCTGATCTGTGGCATTTAATTATGGCAGCCCTAGAAACTAACATAAACAGAGTTAACTAGTCAAAGTTCTAATGCTCAATATGATCTTTTATTAGTTCATGTTTCTTAATGATCTCAAAAGTTGTTTGAGTGGAAACCAACCTGTGGATGGAATCAGTTGAGAGCTATATATGCAAAAATTGCAAAGAAAATTTATTAGCAAAGGTGAGGAAGTAAGAATACACTATCTGTCAACACCTCCAGCTATAAACATTTTTAGAGTTTTCTATTTAATTTTTCAGGTTTCTATATAATACTCCCCCACAAAGTATAAAGCATCTTAAGAAACTTTTTAGTATAACCAGCTATGATGAAACAGTTCTCATAGGATTTACTGAAGTTTCATCCCAAGTTTATGAGAGAGATAAGAATGGCAGGTACTCTGGTCTAACAGGAAAATGGTATACATTTTAAATATAATAATCCATGATTATTAAATTTGCAGAGCAAAATTCAGACAAAATAAAATTACAGGCCAAACTGAATCCTATTGTTAATATAGCTCAAGTTTCAGTTCATTACTGGAATCAGACAAGGTATTATTTTACTCTTAAAACAAGCAGTACCCTCTTGTTGTCAATAAGAAGTCAAACCTCCTCCACTATGAAATATGAAAATTCAGTACTAAACTTACTTGTGATATCCTACATCTGACAAAATATACATCCTCCATTGGATTGACATTTATTAGTGTGTTTTATATTTTGTTTTGATAGAAACTTAATAACATCAAGCTATCTCACAAAATGTTTGGATTACAGCAAAGAAAGTAATATGGCAAGATAATTTTTTCTCCCCTCCCCAATTAGTTATTAGTAACATTTCATTGTTATCACTTGTACAGTTTTATGGGGAAGTGAAAATTTTAAAAATATTTTCCTAGACTTCTCTTAAACCTCCTAAGTTTCTTTTGATATTCACTTCAGAATCAAAAGCAGAGTCTCTTACCTAATACTTCACTGTAAAATTCATTCCAAATCTGTGTATCATGAGGATGGATCCAGAAGTCAAAGAAAAAGGAAAGCAATAAATTTTTTACCCTTTCCAGAAAGGCCATTCTGTCCGTTAGTGCTGCCATAGAAACAGGCACATAGGAAGATGGAGCTGGAAGTTTCCCACAGTACTTCTCTATAGTGCCACCCACGGAGAGCCTTAACGTGTACACAAAAGGGACTTCCAGCACCTCGGCCACCAGTTCTCCACAGGGCAGTGCAGGATCTATAACCATGACACTGTAGTTGGCTTCCTGTAGCTTCTTCACCACTGACTGGTTGTAGACTACATTCTCACACAGAGGTTTTACATTTTCAGTTGCCTGTAGAAGGACTTCTTGCAGTTTCACTGCTGACTGCCAGTGCGGCAGTGATGGCAGGACATTCACAGCTAGATCTATAAAGCTATTGAATGTGTTTGCAGCCACCTGTCTGCTGTATGGTGCGGGGATCACCTCGAAGTTCAGTGTGGAAGGCTTGCTGTAGTCAATGATGAAACTGTGTTCAGGAACCAACACAGTCACCTCATGGCCCTTTTCCACCAGTTCCTCCAGAATCATCTTTAGATTGAGCCAATGGCTCATGTCACAGGGCCACACCAAGACCTTCCCACAGAACCCGCAGCCAGCATAGCAGAGCTGAAGCAGCAGAATGGCTGAAACCCATCTGTCAGGCCCCATGACAGAAGTTCCTTCACACACGGCTCTGCAGAGGTCAGATGTACAGTGGGCACCGAAGTGAAGTGGCAGTTCAGATTGATCAAGTTAAAAATTAATTTCTTGAATTAGGAAATGACACTAGCACAGAACTTTGTCAGTGTTGTTGACTGGGCATAGTTCTACATATTGGTTCAAGAGGAGATATGAAATATTTATGTGTTTTGGAAGAAATGGTTACAGCATTCTAGGAGTTTGTTTTAAATGTGTTAAAATAGGAAAATTGAAACTTTCAAATTGACAGTGGTTTAAATATGATAGAGGAACCCATTTAATAAGTCTAACAAGTAATATGGTATATCTTAGGAAACATGATGATTGATGACTTGGGAAAACATAAAAATGGAGGTTTTGTCATAAGGCTGGTTACTATGTAGAAATGACACATACAGCACGTAATAACAGGAAAGATATACTAAATGTTATACAAAAATACAGTGTTTCAGGGCCCCAGAGGATGTATGAAAAAAAATCAGATAAAGCTTCAGGCTGAAAGGAGCATTCCAGCTGAGCCCAGAGCAAAGGGGGCAGAAAGAGGGTTCTAAAGTTGAGAAAAAGCAGAAAAGGAAAAACGTTAAGGCAGAACACTTTGAAGAGCCTTGAATCCTATACTTGAGGCTCAGTTTCAATTTCCACCAAAAGACGTGTACTAAGATTTTCAAATAAGGTTCAGGAAATGATCACGAGTGTCCTTTAATAAAACTATTCTGACATCTAGTAGGATCTGAGATGTAGAGAAAAAAGGATGTGTAAGGGGCCCTCGTGATAAGTGAGAGGTGACCAATATTTAAATCAAAGGAAGTGCTCAGTTTATAGTTTGAGAAACCAGAGTATGATAATAACTCTAGCAAAATCAGGAAGCACGGGAGGAGGAGTAGCTATGGGAAGATTTTTTTGACCTGCAATGTCTTGAGTTAATGATTAGACATGTCTGCGGAGATACTGCTTTTATCTGGGAACACTCAAATCTCATGGGAGGGGTACAATTTAGAAATACAGATTTTGTGACCAATCATCAGTCTATATATCAATCTAATTCCTATTCCAATTCCTCTGCAAATCCTTTAATATTTCATACCTTCAGCACGTAATATTTAGCACTTATTACATGCCAGACTCTCTACTGTGCACAGGACATGAAGAAGCAAGTAAGATTAGTTCTAATTCAAAATGACTTTACTGATTACTGCAGAAATTAAGTCAGTTAAACCAATATTTATTCTACAAGTACAAAGGAAATGGATTTTAGATGGTACAGATGAATTGAGTAGGGGCAATGTCCCTGAAGGTGGTTACTTGGTGGAGGAAGGGAGTGAAGGTAAGTCTGTAAAAGTGTTAAGTAGCAGGTTAAAAAGTATCATGTAGGTAAAAGAATATTTGAAAGTAAAAGAATATTAATGTATCTGTCTTCTAAGAGGTGTGAAATAGTTCTATCAAGGGTTATATTCAGTTCAATAATTTAAAAAAGACATAGTGAAATTTCAAATCCATTAAGAACTTTTTAGTTTTGTTGAAGAGAAGATCTAGAGCAAATTTGTTGAACAGATGCAGATACAGTTAAGAGTCAATTCTCCAGTCAACCCTCCATAATTAGGCTTTGTTTACTAGGAAACAAAGAAATCGTGACTGACAACCAGCAATAGCAACACAGGCCAGAAATACTAACAGAATGATTTGAAATATTATAATCACTTGAAATGAAATATAAAATTATTTTTTGCAATATGTTTAGGGTATGAAAGTAAAGCCTGAAAACATGAGCAGGGAACAAGAGATAAAAAGAATAATTGTGAAAAATACTGAAGAACTAAAGAGAATTTCTAGAAATTAAAAACTAAATGAATGAAATTTAAAATTCAATGGATAGCTTAAATAGTAGATTAGACACAGCTGTAGAAATGGTAACCCAAAAGAGAAGTCTGAAGATGTTATTCAGAATTATGTTCTGAATAAAAAAACATGGAATAGGAAATAATGACAGAATGGTTAAGGGACATGGAGAATAGACTCAGTTGTCAAAATCTAATTGGTTGTGCCTACTTTGTGACTCCTCAAATCTGTTTTTGCACTCTTTAAAGCTTGCCACTTTCATCAATCAGACTGCACAACTAAGCCCTACATTTAAATTCTTTTAACCAAATCTTCCAGTTACTTTTAGTTTTTTAAATAATCGTCATAGATATTAACAAGTTGCAAATGAATATAGAGATTTCTGATATCCTGTAGGAATTATTGCTATGATCTTTGCCCAGTACTGATTTTCGATTTTCATTATTCCTTCTATAGTTGATAATGGAATTTTATATGTAAAGGATTGCAAAAGTACATGCAAACACATGATCAGTATGATTTGCATAGTCTCATAGTATCTCCCTACAGATTCATCTTTATTGGAGTAAAACAGGGAAAATCCTGGCAGATGTGATCTCAACTAAGTGATCAAAATCATTGTCACTAGTAATAACCTATTTATATATTATATACCTACCTCCTGATGTGCCACATCACTATTTCTGCAGTACTCATACCATCAATGAATAACCTCATCTTAATCATGAGAAAGTATCTGAAAAACTCAAATTAAAGACCTTCTAAAAATAACTGGCAAATACTCTTTACAAATGAAAAACAAAGAAAGACTCAGAGAACCGTCACAAATTGGAGGGTAATAAGGACTCTGAGCAAGTAAAAGAAAGGGGGGATATTGGATCATATATGGGAAAGAAAAATCGGATATTGGTGGGATAATTGATGATGTTTTTTCTAGTTTTGATACTTTTATTATGGTTATGTAAGATATTAATATTAGAAAGCCTGGTTGATTACAAATTCCATTATTCCTTATATATTTATTAATTAGAATTTAAGGGATTGCCTATTTATTCAATTGCATATTTGCTTATATCAGTATAACTCATATTTAATCTTATAGATTCTAGTCAGTCATCATCATTATTTATTCCTTTGCTCAAATTGTCCCAGATTTGGACACCTTTTCACATACATATTGGTTCCTATGTTCTTTCACTATGGCACCATCATTGTTTAAGCATTTTTTACTATCTGGCACCACAAAATGTTTCAGGCTCAACTAGTACTTTCACTGCCCCAACCTTAAAATCAACCATTTCTCCAAGGAATACTGGCTCTTCTTATTAGAGAATGGAATTTAAAAATCAAGATAATATGCTAGGTGTGTTCATTGCTACTGGGGTATCAGTCTGATTTAGTGAACAAAGCTAGTAATTATATTTGTGCATACTAATACTCACATAAATGCATATCTATAATTACTTCTATATCTAGACTTCTCTGATCATTTTCAAGTTCTTTCCAGTGAGAAATCTGTCTCCCAGTACCACTACATGTTTACTTACTTGATCAATCTTGGCAAACACATGAAATATTTTAAGAATTGCTGGCCCATACCTATAAAAAACATTTGCAAAGCAGAGTACAATATTTGCTTTTTAAATTTGTCTCTTGTCTTATGTACTTTATTTTTTTTACCATATGTAAATGATGCCCTAATAAAAATAATGGGATAGTACTATATATGAACAGCACAGTCACAATAAAAAAACAAAACAAAACAAAAAGAAAAAAAAATACTAAGTTTTTGTGAGAATGGAGAACAATTGGAATCCTAGTAAATGGTCAATGGGATTATTAATTGGCACAAGTACTTGAGAAACTAGATTTTAGCAGTATGTTCTAAAGCTAAATATATGCATACCCTATGACCTAGCAATTTTACTCTTATGTTCCCCCAAAATATGGCATACATATATTCACTAAAACACATGTATAGGAAAGACATGTACATAGTAAGTGTATTTATCATAAATAACCAAAACCAAGATAGTCCATATATCCATCAAAAGCAAGATGGATAAATGAAATGTATTAATTCAATAGAATCTATATAGCTATGAGAATGAGCAAACTATATCTACAAGTAACAACTTGAATGAACACAAAAAAACATGATTTAACAAAAACAAGCAAAATACAAAAGAGTACATAATGTAGTTCATTTATATAAAGCTGAAAATCAGGAAAAATTAATCTGTGGTATTAGAAGTCATGAAAGTGGTTACCCTTAGGTGGGAGTAGTAGGGACTTGTAGGGGGATGGAAAAAAAGTGATGGTATGATAGTGTTTTATTTGTTCACATGGGAGCTGTTTCCATGGGCGGGTTTCCCTAGTGAAATTTGGTAAGCTGTAAAATTTATGATTTATGTTTTACATCAAAAAAGAAGTTACACAGAATTTTAAAACCCTCACAGCCTTGATTACCAGAAAAGCTGCCTGTGAGAAGGAATTAGAAGTCTTATGTGAGAGAAGATCAATAGACCTCCAAGTTTTCAGGGAAAGGATGGGAGGTTGGCAATGGGGATTAGAATGGGGACCAAACAAATAAGTATAATACTGGGCCCATAAAGGGAGCCAGAGATCAAATATTAAAAAATGTTGAGATTCATCTTCCAGAAGCAAGTAGGGTAGAGCACAAATGATAGCAGGTTTGTAGGTTTGTTTTTTTGTTTTGTTTTGTTTTATGAGCTGTTAAAAGGAAGCACTAGTTCTAGGGAGTCCATCTAAAATTTAGCAGGAGGGAAAGAGGGACCAGAATGCAGCCAGTGTGGCACTCACTACACTGCTCAAGACTATGCTGGCCACATGGTGCCGAGATCAGTGCTGGGCTTTCTGTTCTCTTGGTCTGTGGTGCACTTGGAAAGATGGAGACACGCCAGAAAACTGAAAGACAGGTAAAACGGGATGACCCATTTTGACTTAACTGTTTAGCTGTTTTCACGTAACATTTAAGCCCTCAGCCTTCCTATAGCTGAAGCAAAGGATAGTCTCAAGTCCTACCCACATTCGAACTATGTATGTGCTATATAGCAGGTCCCTCAGAGGTTAGGGGAGAGATTAGGCTCAGTACAGTATGAAGATGCCTTGCAGAACACTTGGCCTGGGCAGGATTCATTATTATAGTCACTCCTTGATATGAATATAAGTGATTGTCATATTCCTAGATATGTCCCATTAGATGTTAGAAGCATTAAAAACGTATTTGTAGATTTTTCTTTTTTTTGCTTCATCCATAAGATTTAAGATCTCCTTACTAATGAAAAAAACAGGAATTTTAACCACTGCAGTTAGCTATTACTTTGTTATTTCTATTTCCTCCAATATAGATATTTGGGGCTTTTCTTTACCACAATTAAACATACTATTTTTCTAGTCTATTTTCCCCACAGACTTGAAGAATAGACATTAAAATGGACACTCCATGTGTTATTATTTGATATGTCATTAAATTTGTATTTTGCGGTGTTTGACAATAATATGAAATATAAGCTATCTGTCCTATTTCAGTATCACTTTACAATGACCAGATGTCCTTAATACTTTAAGAATATAATTATAAACAAGAGACAAATTCTATTATACCAGTTCTTCTTGACAATATACTTCAATTTGAAATAAAATATTCAAGGTATTGTTTGAATATGTTCAGTAATATGAGGAGCACAAAAGATTTAAATAAAGCTATTTAATTTCTCAAAATACAGGATTTCTGAAACTAGATCATTATCCTGTGAAAATGAGGAGCCAGAAATGTTTTGTTTTACAAAGCTTTTTCATACATTACTGAAACTGGATTACTATCCTGTGAAAATGAGAAGCTGGGAATGTTCTGTTTTACAAAGCTTTTTCACACATTATATAATTTGTCATAGCTTCCCAGGAGGAGGAAGATTTAGTACATCCCAGAAACCATTTATTTTTTGCAGATATTTATTGACTACTTTCTATGTACAGAGCCCCCACTATAGTATAATTAGGGCTTTGTCACTGCAGAGTTCTTGCATAGTTCTTGCATAGTAAATAATATTCAACATAAGCATAATTCTTTATAATTTTCATAGCATATCTACATATGGTTTAATATGATCATCCTCTAAAGTACAGTGAAATAATTACCCCATTTTATTTATTTTATTTTTATTGAAGAACAGTTGAGACACAATACTATATTTGTTTCAAAAACCCAACACAATGGTTCAACAGTTACACAAATTATTAAATCCTCACCAAAACTAGTTCATCTGTCAACATAGAAAGATGTTATAGTACCATTTACTATATTCTCCATGCTGCATTCCCATCCCCATGACTAACATATTATGACTAATATTTATGTGACCCTTTATCCCCTTCTCTCTCCCCACCCACCCACCCAGGAGACAAAATCAATACACAGAAATCTGTTGCATTCCTATATATGAACAACAAACTAGCAGAAAGAGACATCAGGAATATAATCCCATTTACAATTTCATCAAAAAGAATATAATACCTAGGAATAAACCTAACTAAGGATGTGAAAGACCTGTACTCTAAAAACTGTAAGGCACTGATGAGAGAAATATAGAAGACAAAAGTAAATAGAAATCGATCTCATGCTCATGGATAGGAAGAATTAATGTTGTCAAAATGGCCATCTTGCCCAAAGCTATTTACAGATTCAATGCAATCCTTAACAAAATACCAATGACATTTTTCAAAGAACTAGAGCAAAGAATCCTAAAATTCATATGGAACCACAAAAGACCCTGAATAGCCAAGCCATCTTGAGAAAGAAGAATAAAGCTGGGGGTATTATACTCCCTGACTTCAAGCTATACTACAAAGTTATAGTGATTAAAGCACTATGGTGCTGGCAAAAGAATAGACCCATAGATCTATCAATGGAACATAATAGAGAGCCAGATACAAACCCATGAATATATGGTCAATTAATATATGATAACAGAGCCATGCAGATACAATAAGGAAAAGACAGTCTCTTAAATGCATGGTGCTGGGAAAACTGGACAGATACATGCAAGAGAATGAAACTCGATTACTGATGCTGTACACAAAAGTAAACTCAAAATAGATTAAAGGCTGAAATATAAAACGTGAAGTAATATAACTCTTAGAAGGAAACATAGGCAAAAATCTCTTAAACATAAGCATGAGCAATTTTTCCTGGACATATCTCCCTGGCCAAGGGAAACAAAAAAAATGAACAAGTAGGACTATCTCAATCTAAAAACTTCTGCACAGCAAAGGACACCATCAACAAAACAAAAAGGCATCCTACAATGTGGGAGAATATATTCACAAATGATTTATCTCGTAAAGGGTTAACATCCAAAATATATGAAGAACTCGTATGCCTCAAAACCAGTAAAACCAAATGACCTGATTTAAAAAATGGGTGGAGGAACTGAACAAACATTTTTGTGAAGAAGTACAGATGGCCAACAGGCACATGAAAAGATGTTTCACATCACTAATCATCAGGGAAATGCAGATCAAAACCACAATGAGATATCACCTCACAACAGTTAGAATGGCCACTATCGAAAAGACAAGAAATAACAAGTGCTGGTGAGGATTTGGGGAAAAGGGAACACCCCTGTACTGTTGGTGGGAATATAAATTGGTGCAGCCACTATGAAAGCAGTATTGAGGTTCCTCAAAAAACTTAAAATAGAAATACCATATGACATAATAAGTGCATTTCTAGGAATTTACCCAAAGAAAACAAATCTCTGATTTGGAAAGCTATATGCACCCCTATGTTTATTGCACTGTTTGCAACAGTAGACTCATAGACACTGAGAAATAGGGTAACTTGTGGTTACCCTATTTTAAAGAGGAGTAAACACTGTGACTCTGAAATTAAGTTACTTGCCTGAGATCACAGTTAGCAAGTGGAACTTGGATCCAGAACCTCATGTGCTTTTCCTTCACTATCTTACTTTATATAATTTCCTTATTCAAGGAATGTACTTTGTTATCCAATTCAATACCTACAGTAGTCAGTATGTGATACATATATGAGCAGTGATAATTATTATAGAACACATTTCAAATGTCTTGACAAATTATCATGTTAAAAACACCTAAATTTAAAGCAAAATATGTTTTTGGAGCCTATGAAATTTGGAATCCAGAAACAGAATATAGTTAAGTTGCATTATTACAAATGAAAAACACAGAATTTTACTTTTCAAATTTTAATCACCATATCTTCAAAAGTATACATGGATTTTGTTTATCTTTCATATGTTTTGTATGTGTGATATGTTCACTATCTTTCATCTAGACCAATTAACTGAAGAACTTAAAAGTTTAAGTGATGGAAAATTGGATGAAGAATATTCCGAAATTCAGGAAAGAAAAAAACATATAAATTCTACTTGTGAGAAACTAAGTTCAGATTATAGAAAGGATATTTCTGCAACTATGGCTTGCCACAGATCTTAGCACTTGTTCTTATTTATGCCTGAACTGCTTTTCCTCTGAGGATCCCATGGCTCTCACCCTAATTGCCTTCAGGTCTTTATTCAAATACCACCCTTTCATATGAGACCTTCCTAGCCACTCTATTAAAAGTATAACTGTACTCCCAGAATTATCTATCTTACTTTATTACATAGCATATACACAGTCTAACATCCTCTATATTTTATGTATTTAATTTCTTACTTGTATCTTTTTATAGAATGTAAAATTCATGGGGGTGAAGTATAGATTTTGTTCTGTTTTGCTAACTTCTTTTATTCCTAGTACTGTGAAAAGTGGCAGATAAAAGAAAGTGGATTGGTGTTCAATAAATACTTTTCTACACAAAAAAAGCAACATTGGTGGAGGGATAATGAGAGGAATTGTGAGTCCCAGGGGAGGGTATAAAACTGAGGTTGCCAATGCCCAACCCTAGATGTTAAAAATGTTTCTGTAGACAAAGAAAAGATCATTTGCATAGAAACAATTACATACATATTAATACCACCATTCCATTTTTTAGGAATTTATCCAAAAGGAATGATCAAGGAATTTCATGAAGACATAAATATGTTTATTTCAGCTTGGCATATGCTGTGGGGTGGAAACCTTTTGCTGTATTACCAATATGAATAAATAAGGTATCTGGAGTCAATAACAATATTTTAGATACTTACCTAGAGTTTTGCTGTAGTATGAATTCCATTCTCCCCAGTAGGACTGAAATATATAGTCTTGCAGAGAATAAGATATGGCATTTTTGACCCTTTCACCAAAGGTCATCTGATCAGTGAGCTCTGACAGGGCTGCAGGTACATAGGATGCAGGTGCTGGGATTTTTCCACAGTGTCTTTCCAATGTCGAGGCTGGAGAGAACCTCAAGGTGTACAGAAATGGAATTCCTAATTTCAGAGCAACAAGTTCCCCACACATTGTTACTGGGTCTGCTACCAAAAGATCAAAACCACCTTTCTGAAGTCTTGCTAGTAACTTGGGGTTGTTTAATACTCCATCACAGATTTGTACATTAATTTGGAAAAAAGTATCTAGAAGATTTCCTAGTTCTTTGTAGAAAGTCCAGAGTGTGAGAGGAGTTGGTCTATGCTCTATCCACAGCATTATCAAATGTTCAATTAAGGCATCTATATTGCTCTTCTTGAAGGCAACAGGTATCACCTCAAAATTCACAGGAAAATCAGGTTTGGAGTTGATGAATAGAGTTACTGATGAAGCCAGTACAGTCACATTGTGATTTCTTTCAATTAACTCTTCTAGAATCATCTTAATATTTAACCAATGGCTACCATCCGTTGGCCAAATGAGCACATTACCACTTAGAACAATTTCAGTCAGAGTCAAATTAAAAACCAGCAGCTGGACAAACTTCTTAGGCGTGGTGATATCCATTATGGAAGCCATCCTACTGTAGATCTTTTAAGATGAAAACAAATTTTCAAAATATATTTAGATAGAGTTTTTCCCCAACAAAATGATGTTTACTGTGGTGGCTACTCTCATTCATAGGTCAACTGATCTATATACTAAAAGGAATACAATATAGTTCAAATTCTTATTCATTGATATAATTATTCCAACAACAGAAATTAAATCTGGTCTTATTTCAAGAAAAAGAAGCAGTGAGTTATGAACCTGGTATCTGTGTACTCTGTGGTAATAACTATAAAATGCATCTTCAATTTAATATGTCTTTCCCAAAATTGGTTAAATAAAAAATACTAGCATATATGGCTAAAGCCACTTTCTCAAAACTTATAGTATCTCCAAGTTGGATATTCTTATTATAAGGCATTACATGCACTGTCTAATTTAGTCCTTTCCACAATCTTATATGGCAGAAACTATTTACTCCATTTCATAGATAGAGAAATTAATGTTGAGCTGCATATCCAAAAATATATGACAAAGTAGTGCAATTGGAACAACAAACATGACATTATTTGACTCATTGTTAGGTTTCTATAGTATTATGCCTCATCTTTGTCAGTTTAAGAACTTTGGCAACACACAATTATCAGAATTATTATCCATGACTCACATTTAGGAAGAAAAATTAAAAACAACTTTCATTTAAATGAATCAAGCATTTCAAAATGTTTTAGAATAATTGGGTTATACAGTAAATTACTACACATTTTATAGAGGATAATTTTCTTCTCTGATTACACAATTGATCATTGTCTTCCTGTTATAGGAAATTTTCTACTTACTTCAGTATGACATGTTCATACATAAATCAAGGAGATAGGGCCTGGCACCGTAAGAAACCACATAGTTTTCCACTCAGAGCTATGTAGTAGCTTAAATTAGGTGGACATTACAGCTCAATAGCCCCAGATTCAAAACTGCCCTTTAATAAGCTTTGCAGCCCTGGGGAATTACCTAGACCCTCTCAGCCTTGGTTTTCTTATGCATGAAGGAGATAAAATTATGTTCATTTTTGTATTACTTTGTGGATTAGAAATAACTCCTGCAAAGTTTGTTTGCAAACTGCTTGATTCATTGCAAGAATTTAGTATGTTATTACTTTAGTAAATCTATGTAAGGATTTATCAGTAAATCAGTGGGCTAGCTACACAATGACTAGTTAGACATGGATATAATGATTTCTATCATTTGAGATTCTTAGTGAATGATAAATGGAACAATGAAAACTATACAGTGATTCTATTTTAAAAGTTAAAATCAAAAGTTAAGCTGCCGTTAAAGAAAGAAAATATGAACAAATAAAGTGGTTGATTAAGAGAATAGAAAGCAGCAACTGAGAATAGAAATTAACTGGTATGTTTTTTGCACTCTGTTGCACTTCAGTTGTGTTATTTTAGGCTCTGAGTAACAAAAGGACCAGGAAGGCTGAGAGAGGGAAAGAGGAAGAGTGAAATGATTTTTTAAAATTACTGTATTTGTGTCTCTTCGAGAGTCAGCTCAATTAGATATAGTGACATTACCTTTAAAATTACTTAGATTTTGAAACAAAACAGCAAGAGTATGGTTAATCTTGATGGACATTAAAACAGGCCTAGTGAAGAGAATTTGAAATATCTTTATAAAGAAATCTGTTGCTGTCATGACCTTCCAGTGGAAGCAAACATAACAACATATAAAGCATAACCTAAAGTGTTTCTATAAAATACTTAGATTTGTCCAATTATTCAGGTCAATGTAAGTGCAATATAATCATTAATTAGGGATTACTCACTAGCAACAGCTAAGATAGCACTTGAAAGCTTATCAAAATATATTCCAGAATCAAATACACATAGGCAGCCCTAAATTACCCTGAATAAAAAAAACGAAGAGTTCGAGAAGTCAGTTTGCCAATGTTAAGCAGTCTTTTCAAGACAATAATGCCTGACCTAACTGCAGTTTTGACCCCCACCTCTCCCCAGAAATGTAACCTTTAACCAGCCAAACTGGAATTTCCTGGTCAACAATGGAGATAATTCACTGATAGACCCTTCTATTCCCCTTAGAAGGACAACATTGCCTAAAAAATGCATTCTTTGATAATAATTTATTTTTCTTTGCTCCCTCTCTACTTTTAAAAACCTTTCCTTTCCTGCAGTTTGATGGAGCTGGAGCTCCCCTGTACTTGCTGGATGGGATGCTGCCCAATTTGATTTTCCAATTTATTCCATTTAATAAGCCAAATAGATTTTCACATTTATTCAGTTGAAGTTTTGTTAAGTAACAGATTTGGTGGCAGCACTGGGATCCACAGCAAACTTCTGACAGCAAAAAGAGGCATAGTACCCCATGAACCCTTTTGGATTCATGCCGTCTTTCTTGCAGTTTCCGAAGGCCACTGGTAAGTTCCTCTCAGTTTGAGCTACGCTCATCTACATTGAGCTCCTTATCTAATAGGATTAGTGGGTCAGTGTACCATTCCCCAGCTGCTCAGAATCTCTTTCCCAAGGTCCAGTCCACCGTCACCATTTATGGGATTTGCCAGTTAGATCCTTTCCCCATTTCCAGC
Source organism: Manis javanica (assembly GCF_040802235.1). Lineage (NCBI taxonomy): Eukaryota > Metazoa > Chordata > Mammalia > Pholidota > Manidae > Manis > Manis javanica. Next base: position 118,091,194 of record NC_133160.1, on the reverse strand, counting down.
CCACAGTTTCCATTAATAGTCTGCTGTTTTAGCCCATGCTAGGAATTGCTGGTGGCAGTTGTAGTTCTCCATTTGTATAGAATCAGTCTGCAGTCCCCATTGTTGGAGGTCTGCTGGTTTAATCCTTTCCCCAGTCCACAATTCTTTGGTTACTTCTGATGTCCACAGTTCTGTTTCAATGTTTACTTTTGGTTTCTATTAATGTGCATATGAGGTAAGAGCTAATTGCTACTGGGGAACACAGAGGCCAAAAATCTGCAAAAAATTTGTGGGAACTGGTTAAGCATTTAAGAGCTGTTAAAGCTCTCACCACCTAACTCAAAGATTCCAAGTGAATATAAATTGGTCACAGAATGAGTTAGATTGACTCTCGGTCACCCACTAACCTCAAGAAAACTTCCATGCAACGAGTACAATGTAAAACATGCATGGTCCTCTGACCCAGCAAGCCCTCTGTACCTTTCAGGTATTAGTTTGGCTTCCAGAGACCCAAAGCCTTGGCTAATGGGATCCTTAAATTTTAATCAGTCTAGTGCACCACTTTATGGCACACATGCTTACTTTATTTCTGAAAACTATGGTCCAGGAAGCTGTGACTATTTACAAATGTCAAAATTTTACTAAAAATAACCTAGAATTATATTGGCTATTATGAGAAACATTCCTTTAGGTAAGATCATTTAAGAAGTTCACATAAAAACAAAATCTTTAAAATAGCAAAAATAAGTTCATTGAAAGTTCCTTTGTAAAAAGCTGGTTAAAAAAAAAATAAGGTATCTCATTCTAAAGACCATGAGCCTGATGTAATTCCTATTGCTTCCCTCCATCCTTTATTTGAATACTAATCTAGCTATCCTCTGAATTGCCTTTTTACAAGGAGAGATACTAAACTAATTAGGCTTGTTTGGCATGTTAAATTACATGGGAAGCATTGTAAAGTAAGTAATACTAAACCTTCTTTATACTGTGTCTGTATAAGTTTTCCAGAAATGTGTACAATTCCTGGAAATATGCTGTCCTAATCAACAAAAGCCTGTCATGTTAGTGAATTTACAAAGTCACCTCCATATCTCCCTTCAAAGGAGGATCCCCCATTAGCCCCTCCCAACAAGACTCTGAGGGATTTTCTGGTAAACTGCTACATCACTATTTCTTTAACCAGTCAAGGAAAAGGTAAGTTAAAAAAAATTACAACATAATTTTTAAGTCAGTCTTTTAACATCCAGGCTACAATCCAATTGTTTGAGTAATCAAAAGCAACTATCTTTATATTACAAATCTTTACAAAAGTACAAATGCAGCTCTAGAGACAATTCATAAAAATTTTCAAAAATAAAACAGGAAACTAATCCAAATATATTTTTTAAGTTCACATGATCTAGGATAATTTTCAGTAAATAAAAGCTAGTTTAAGTTTGTTGGTTAATTTATACAGCTATGTCTTAGAGTTATCAACATTGAATATAACTCAGACATAAAACTTTATTCTTCCTGGGTTTGTTAGTCAAACAAGTTCATATTGTCTTTGTTACAAAATCTGTTAGCAGAAAAATTACTTAGAATAATGGGTGACTGTCTAATGTCTCATAAAGTTTTTAATCTAAATCTAAACATAATTGCTAAGAACAAGTAAATTGAATAGATGTATAAGATAAAAAGGTTTCAAATAAGCTTTTAAAATAGTTTCCCCAAATCTTTTTGATAACTTGAAACCTTCAAATTTTGCTAAGGTAAGTGATGAACTAAGTTCATTGAAATATCCAGATTATTTCCAAAAAAGATAAAATACTGAAACATTAATTACTGAGCACAGGCTTAACCAAATTTTGCTTCTTTTATAGAGGGACTATTTGTGTCTAGTAACAAACATGGTTTATGCCACACTGAGAAATTTTCTATGAAAAAAACACATTTCTAGAAATCATAAAAAGCATTTATAAGTGTTCTGATTCACAGAATGCTAATGTAAAAGATAGATCACAATTGTTTACCTTTTAGTTAAGATTCCTAAGAGCTAAGAATTCTAATATATATAATTAAAGCTACTAGAAATGATAAGGGAAACGTCTCTGTATTTAAGAAAAGTAGGATGTATGCATTTGGCCAAAGAAGGTATGAAGATTGAAAATGCATTCTTATTGAGGAAAAAGAAAGTAATTTTGTCCTAAGGTGAGGTTGGTTATTTAAAGAGGGAAAGTATAGGACAATCCAAATGTAAAAAAGGAAATTGTAAATGATTGTGGAAAAGGAATCTTTGAAAAAGAATTTTAATGTGCGGTCAAGTTGGCTAAGGTTAAAGTGAAACTAAAATGAAACTTAGTATCAAGAGGATGGTGGTACATAACTAGAACTTGAATTCTTTCTCTGCTGAAAGAACAAACTTTCCTTAGACTATTGGTCTACTCTTAATAAGAATTTGTATTTTCATTACCTTTACTGTAATCTTCCCAGAGAAATAAATATTCTATGTTTTGTCTGTATTAGATCTATGATTCCTTTAAAAAAATAAACAAAACAGACCAGAGTCTATTCAACATTAAAAGTGCCAAGACCTTTTACAACTGTTTAACTTTTTGTACTTGTCTGTGAAATCTTTACCAAAAATTTTGGTTGGATAACTAAATATTGTTACACAGGGACCTATGATCCTATTTGGCCAAGTGTTTTAGAACCTTTTTGATATTTTTGGTAAACTTCTCCAAAATCAAAATCTAAAGAAGTATTTTTGACCTTGAATTAAATGAAAATTTTCAGAGGGCCCTTGGAACATCTCAAAAGATTTATTCTCTCTCTCCTTATAAAAGGAGAGACAGTAAACTAATTAGGCTTGTTTGGTATGTTCAATTACATGGGAAGCATTGTCAAATAAGTAATACTAAACCTTCTTTATATTGTATCTGTATAAATGTCCAGAAATTATGTAAAATTCCTGGAAATCTGATATATTCTAATATGATGTTAACTCTTAGAATTCTAGGTTTTACAAAACATTCCTGCAAATATATTTCACTTCAGAGAAATTATGGAAAGGAATATGATTGGTAACCTAGAATACAGATTTCTGATAACTTCTAGATCACACAACTGAGCTGGGTAAGAATTTCCAAAACTAGCAGAAAAACTGGATTCAAAGAGAACAAGAATTAATAACATGGAACTAAATGAACAGAGGAAAACGATTATAATTTGTATGACTCTTGGTTAAAATAGTACTGGTTCTCTAGTATTTTGCTTTTCCAGATTTGAGAAACACTTTTCTCTTTTCCCTTAAGCTATCAACAACTTGTTAAAAAATACCTTTGTGAATAAAGATGAAACATTTATTTTTCCTCCCTACCTGATCCATCCAGATTTCAAAAACTTTGAAATTTTGATGGTGTAAGACTTATTTACATAAGCTCAATGAGAATCTGTTCTCCTTGTAATAGGACACAACTAGAAACATTGACTGTATTACTAAAGATTTGACTGGAATATCACATTTGAAATAGATGTTTATAGACCTAGATATGACCAAACAGTTTTAAGGAACTAAGTTTGATTCTGCAGAGCTACAAAGCCTTTAAAAAAAAAATCAATCTGATACCTTGCTCAAAATCTTCCAGAAAAGCAGTTTTAAAAAGAAACTTACATGGTCAATCATTATTCTTGCTACACTTACATAAACAATCAAGTGAAGTTTAATGCAAACAAATTAGTTTTACTATAAAAAAATAAAGTAATTGTAGAGAGAAGTTATGTTTACACCTTTGTCTATATTTGATTTCTAATCATGATAATTCTCTTTGAGGTCTATTGTATATCTGTAAATTGGACTGGATCTTAAATTCTTCCAGTTTCTTCAAAAATCTGGCTATGGCTCTCCAAACTAACATTTCCAGTCTTCTCCAACCCATAGTATTTGGAATTGGTAAGAACAAAATCTCCTTGGAAAGGATTATACCAGGTCTTCTTCACTACCCAGGTGGCAGCTAAACTTCAGGGACTTAAACCTTGGATATGCACCTTACAGTGAAGAAGGCTCCACCTGACATTTGATCCTATGCAAGCATTGGAGACCTCCAAATCCACCTGACATTTGGTCCTATATAAGCATTAGAGACCTCTGCAGCAAACTGACTAGGAAAAGAAGTATCTGTCATCAAGGCAGACTTTTCTCCCAACATCTCACAATAAGAATTCATACTTTAAACACAAAACCCTTTCTTCTTCCCTTTACACTGCCCTGGAAAGCTAATGCTATATTGTCCATATCTCCCAAGCCATTGCTAAGGAGGTTAACCTTTGCCTTTCAGTTTCTTGGATTTGTCATCAATATCCCCTATCTGTCTGTTAACAGTGCCACTTCAGTAAAGTGGTTTGTGTCCTGACAGGGTCTGTCTCTATGTTGGTTATCATTTTCTTTGGGTCTGTGAGTGTCCAGATAGCTGGCACACAGCTGGGCAATGCTATGTAGGTTATCTAACTGTTCCCCTAACTTTCCACCAGCAAACTGTGACATCTATTGGTTGACCTGCCTCTGTTTCCATCATCAAACTAGAAGACACCTACCAGGAGGCATTCCTGACTCAGCATTTGCATCCTTTGGCAGGGTTGTGCTCCACTGGCCACGAGCAATTGTAAATGAGCATACCGTCAAAACCTCTCCTTAACTCTTCAAGATATTGCAGAATCTGTTGCTAAGAGAATAACTGCCCAGCAAAAATCCATATACTCTCTGGCTAATGTTCTTGAGAACAGGATAGGCCCTGCTTATCTTTTAGACAAGCAAGGAGGTATCTATGCTGTGACCAACACTACCTGCTGTACCTGGGTTGACCCTTCTGGGGAAGTTAAAACTCAGTTACATATGATCACTAGGCAAGCCACTGGGCTTAAAAGGTGACTCCTTCCATGGGGTCTTTGTTTGATTTATTTGATTTTGGTTGGTTTAGGTCTTAGAGGCCATGGCTCCAAAGTGCACCCCAAACATTGGGAACCATCTAGTTTATAGTAATCATAATAATCTCCTTGATATGTTGTAATCTCTCAAAAGTTTTAAATGCATATTCACAGCTGTTAATCATAAATCAAATGATCCTCCTAAGAATGGAACATCAGAAAAGGAAAAAAAGGATGATGAACTAAAAAACTGTGAACCTGAAATTGTAACTTGTGAATATCCCAGAAATACTACATAAAAGATAAGCAAAACCTGAAGAATTACAGAGCAATAGCTGAGAATGGTGCTAATACCTTAAATTTTGGTCACAGCTCCCAATTAAGCTGAGAGTCTGATTAAAAAGGGAGAGTTGTTATAAAAAAAAAAACCTAGGCACCAAATAGAGTCACATATGTTAAGGTCCTTCAGTAAATAAAGACGTTATACTTAACGGTAGTTTCACCTCTACCCCGCCTTGCCTAGAATGTAACATTAAGCCAGCTGAATTGGAATTTCTTGATCAATGCTAGGTGGGAATGCCCTGATAGAATCTTCTGTTCCTTTTAGGAGGGTAAGCTTGATTAAACAATATATTTTTTGATAATAATTTGCTCTTTTCTGCTCCCTCTCTGCCTTTAAAAACCTTTGCTTTTCTGCAGCTTGACAGAGCTCTTCTCTACTTGCTAAATGGGATGCTTGCCCAATTTACAAATCATTTAATACTGTCAAATGTTCATATTTACACGGCTGAATTTGTGTTGTTTAACAGTATATAACACTTGCTGGTAAGTGCCTAGTTCATCTGTAAAAATTCAATTAGTATTAAAGTTTCTTAAAATACATGTAGTGCTATCAGTTTGAATTGAGAATCCTTCAAACAACATTATCGTGCAGAAATTCATTCTTGCAATTTTTTTCCCCCTAAAGATATGCCTTGGTTTGAAGGTCTCCCTGAGCATTACAAAGAACGGCTAGAATTTAATTGTGGTGAATCATTTCTCATTGTCTTTCAGATTTGGTGGTGGCCCCAGAGGCCACAAAACTTGGAAACCAGCCTTCATACTTTTTTTAGGAAACTGAGACTTACTTCTTAACCACAAAGTTTTAGTTTCACATCGGTGCTTAAATTTTATTTGAATTCCTTGAATGGCATGTAGTTAATTCTTTTGAAAGTTTAAAATTAGATGTGCTTTCTTTTTTTTTTTTTCCTTTATTTTGCTACACATAAACTGAGTATCTTTCTAAATCTTTCTTTTCAGCCCTGGGCCTAGCATCAAATGCTTTACTACTTTCTTGATCATAATCTCAGGCACATTACACAGCCACTTCATTACAAAAAGGGGTAGAATGATGACTTACTTCCTAAAGTTATGTGGCCTGAATGAAACAATGCCTTAAATTTAGCATTTGTGCTAAAAAAAATCTTAGTCATATATGATATCTTAAGGAGGGAATCTAATTTAAAAAATGAACAAGTTAACTAGATGGCATCACTTAAACCCACTTCCTTTCTTCTACTCCTCAGACAGTGGCCCTTGAGGCACCTGAGCATTGCTGCAGATGTTCCCCAAAACCATGAATTTTCCTCCACAAGTGTCAGTCATGTTCAGTCTCAAGGCACATCACAAATGATCTGGTATTAGCAATGTTTTCAGTACTAAAGTTCACGAATGATTTATTTTAAGAAATGCATGCATATAAAACTCAAGATTATACCCATAAAATTCATCATCTCTCCTCCCTTTCATCGAGTGGGAGCAAAAAAAGAGTGATAGCTGTCTCTGGAAATTGCGCATGTGCCACAGCAAATTCACCTCGGACATCACGCCTACAGTTGTCATCCGGCTCTCAGGCCGTTGTGGAAAAGGGGATGCCAGTGAGGTCATCTGAAAGATTCTAGCCAACCAAGATGAGGAAGCAGGGAAAAAGGAAGGAAAGAAGGAACATGGGAAAAAGAAAATTAGGAAGAAAGAAGAAAAAAAAAGAAGAAAAATATCCAAACCAACATGGATCACTCCTCAGGGAAAGGACCCCAGTGCATTTTCTTTATCTCCTTTAAAATTACTACTGGAGTTCAAGCACTATGGAGATATACACATTTTGTTTCACTTATAGAAGTTAATTTTATGTTACTTATCTGTGCTCAATGAGTGTCTAGTTTATGAAAATATCTGAGTATTATGGTCATAATGTTTTTCAAAGATCTGTTTTTCCTATTGAATGTAATGTGCTCATTTAATCAGTAAGTAATAATTAAAAATTTTTATGCAAGATCTGTACAAAGTCTTGCACAAAAAATGAATTACTCTGTCATGTCAGTACTTTTACTTCAGAAACAATAACAATAGTCTTATAGATGGCATTAGTTCTTAGAGATTCCTCACCTTTTTATTCATACATAAAAATATGTTACATATTTATACAAATCTAATATATAAAGATCAGTCATTAAAAAACCTATTTGTTTCTATAGTGGCCAAAGGGTAAAACTGTTATGAGCAATAGGTAATTTTTATGGATTATAAATATTTTTACTGGCTATGTTATTCTTTCCTTAAATGTTAGCCCAATTTTGGTAGGCTTTTTTGGTAGTATAACGAGTATAAAGCAAAATTTACCTGGTTCAACTTTAAACAAATATATTTGAAATCTGCGGAGGATTTTTTTCTTTTTTTCAGGTAAAGGCTGCTTATGAAGCTCCCTTGGGACCAGAAACCTATCCTCAGGCCACTTGCTCCAGGCAACAGAGTCACATGCAGACCTGTGCCTAAAGAAATAGCAATTTACCTGTGAAAACATGGCCCAATTAAGCCCTACTCAGCAAATTAAAAATAATCAAGAAATAGAATAGCAGATTTCAAAAGCTAAATCCATCGAAAGCATGAAAAAAGTAACCAAGGAAGTTTAATCCTAAAATATTTGGAATAATGACGGATTTGCACCTGAAATTTTAAAAGGGGAGAAAACTTTTTCTAGAAGCTTTGGTGTCAGAAAGATTTTCCTTTGGGAACTATTTCTGTGATAATAGTTTTTCTTCACAAGTTCATTACTAGTATTTAGAGATGTAATAATATGTGAAGCAATTACCACAGTGTTTATTACATAGAAAGAAATCAACAAATGTTAAATGCTATTACCATAATGAGTTTGAACCAAACACTCACAGCCTGAATTGAAAGCAATTTTGACATTATAATATCCAATTCCTAGCAATTAGCAGAGATTAAGGACTCACTCTGAGGTTCTTATTTCATTTCACTGCAGAAAAGCAGTTTTACAGAAAGTTGTCCTATTTATTTACTCAGGTGTGACAGTTTAAGACCTGACTGTATAGGGACACATTGAAATGACTTTGATTAGTGCATTCAAGCTAAAGTAAAGGAAATTCAAATTATATATTGAAAAGAAGTTAGTACCATTTATCATTCTCATTTATCTTTCTACATGTACAAAGTCTAGCACAAATAAATGAATTATTCTGTCATGTCAGTACTTTTACTTCTTACCTGGTCATTTGAATATGAGTGTTCATGTCTCTGGGCATCAATAAGAATATTGTGTTTTAGTAAAGACAAACTTAAATAGTCATTTTAAATCGGAGGAGTGTAATTTGATTAGAAACATAATATCATCAAAATCAAAGGATAAGAACATTTTTAGAAATCTGCATTACATTCCCATGAACAAATTGTTAAGAAAGATTAGTCTCATGTCTTATGACTGGGAGAATAGTGTGCTTTTATTACCAGCATTAATTTACAAGCAAAACACAATGAAACATGTGATTCTGAGACTGCCAGCATGGGGAAGGTTTACCTGGGAAATAATCTCACCATTATGAAAAGGAGCATTGTGATCATGATAATTATTATCCCAAGGTTGAGAATAAGTAGTTGATAAAAAATAAGCGATGAGATAAAAATGTGAACATATATTGTGACCAAGGGACTCTCCACATACATTCCTTTATTTCATTAACTGAGATGGTGCACATACTCAGATGTCGCTGAGTTTAAGACATGCATGAGTAGATTAAAGAGTTTTTCCAGATCTTCACAGCTTGGTTGCCTCATAAAATTGTCATTTCTTCATCCTCTTTCTTCATTTTAAGATCCAGTTTTAGCCAATCAATGCTTAACCATTCGTTTCTATCTTCATAGGATGGTTTATAATCATAGTAGTAGCTACAGTAGTCTCCTTTGTGAATGACAGAAGTCCATCAGGTCTTCATTTACATCCCAGGAGATAAACATCTATTTTTGAATTTAGGGGCAACTATTTAACATACCCAGAAGAGATGAAAGTGGAAATTGTTTATCAAGAGGCTGCTTTCCTAATTGCATTGCTATGTAGTCTCATTTGCATTACTTTTCTCTATTTATAAGCATCTTCACTGGTATGTGCTCTCACCACATCTTTCCTGGAGTGATGCAGCAGCCTGTAGTCTTAATATTCCTGCACTCTAGGTCCACATCTGTCCAGATATTTGTACAAGGTACAATCTAGTCATAATATATCCCTGTTCCCAGTTGATTTTTAGATAAAAAAGATGTTTAACATGAGATACTAGATATTTTGGGCATTTTCTTTGAAGTTATTCATTCTTATAATGTTGACATCTCCAACATTCTTTCGTGTGCTTCCCTACCTTAAATTTTAACTTTGAATCATTATACTTTGAATCATCAGTTGTATCAGCACAGGTGTCATTTTGAGACTCCACAACATTGGACACTCTGTTTCTCTACACTTGGTTTGCAGGAAAATTCATATTCATTATTTAAAAAGTTTCCTGTGCATCACCTCAACCCTGAAGTATTACCAAACACCACTCCCTTATCCTATCTTTGTTCTTTTTAAATATTTCCATTACCCACATAATTCATATTACAAATATTCCTTTTTATATCTGATGTCTCTGGTTGACTGTGAAATCCTTGGAGCCAGGAACTTCATCATACTCTTAGATGTTACGTCCTTATCTAAGGAAAAGCTAGTAAATAGTACAAAACTTATGAGATGAGCAATGATCAGAGGTTATCCATATACATGTTTGTCTTTAAAAACACATATACATGCACACACAGACAAACATTTATTTTAACAATAGGCTTGTAGAAAAGTTAAACTGTTCCAGCTCTTTCCAAACACCACTGAATTTTCTAGGCAATTTCTGTTTTCAATGCAAAATCTAAATGAGAACTAAATCTTATTTTTAGACTAAGATGTTTGTCACTATATGTTACCTATAAAATAATTTAGTTGGTATCTTCAAGTCCTTAAAATTATAAAACAACACCTTGTAGTTTCAAAGCATATTGCCTTTTACCTTCTTTCTTTATCAAATGATGGTAATAGTAATCAATATATAAGATTGAAAAAGAATAGCCTAGGGAAATAAAGAGGTGAGACACAGTCGTTTGTTCAAATTCAGATACTAATAAATAAAAATTGCTACATACCCAAAGCTTTACTATAGTAGGAATCCCACGATTTCCAAAGAGTATCAAACATGTAGTCCTGTAGATGGTAGGAGATGAAATTTCTTATTCTGTCAGTGAAAGACATCTGGTCCGTGAGTTCTGATAAAATAGCAGGAACATAGGAAGGAGGGTATGGTACCTTCCCACAGTGTTTTTCCACTGTTGAGGCTGGAGAAAACCTCAAGGAATATATAAATGGAATTTCCAGTTTTAAAGCTACTATGTCACCACAAGGAAATACTGGATCTGACAGTAGGACATCAAATTTGCTTTTCTTCAACTTTTCCATAAGCTTTTGGTTTTTGAGAACACCATCACAGATTTCTCTAGACACCATGTGGAAGTCCTTAATGACTTCGGCTATCTCCCGATAGAATCTCCAGATGGTTGAGGGAGATGGTCTATTTTCCATCCATGTCAAAACAAAGTCCTTGATAATTCCTTCTATTTTTTCTTTGCTGAAGCGCACCTTGTATATTTCAAATGTCAGAGATGGGATAGAGGTCGGCGTGATGAAAAGTGCACCAGAGGCAACTAGGACAGTCACATTATGTTCTTTTTTAATCAGCTCATCTATCACTATCTTAACATTTAACCAATGACTACCTTCCATTGGCCAAATAAGAACATTCCCACCAAGAGCAGTTCCTAGGAGACTTATCTTAAGAGATAATAGCAGAATGTTCTTGTTTAACATGATGTGGCTTGATGTAGATTTGATGAGATGTGACATAAATGGATTTTTCTGCTTTTCAGGGAAAAAGGAAAGGTAAATTACTTCTCAGTTTTGATTCAAACCATTGATACTCTTAATATCCTTCTCTCTACCAAATGATATTACTCCTGGTAGTTCCATATATTATGATAATTACAGGCTTAGGGGTAATATGTATCTTACCTCTCAACCTGTTGTTTTAACTTTAGTTGTGATTCTTGTTCTCTGATCCTTTTCTTAAACTTGTTCTTCAACCCTTTCTTTGCATCCCATAATTGTTAAATTCTTACTATTAAATTACTTAAAGCCGTTGTATCTTTCAACTCTACACTTGGGCCTGGGCAAAGTAAACCTCAGATGGAGCCAGAAGTTACTCAGAAATGTAGAGATGCTAATGCTATAGGTTTTCCAGTATTTACTGTATTTTATAATGTCATTAGTAACAATCAAACATTATTATAATAGTGGTTATTAATTGATAAGATTATTACAAAGAATATTTATAAAAATTTGAAGTATAAATATACTGAGTAATATTTATTATGATGCTAATAATGTGTTTAGAAAAAGTTTATGTTAATGATCACTGTGGAAACAATTACAAGTAAATGAATAAACTATGTACAAGTGTATATGCAAGAGATAATGGATGATGTTATTAGTGAATAGAAATTCTTTGAAGAGAATTGCTATTCAAACATGCTCCTATGGGAGGTGCTGCTCAAAAGCTAGCAAGCCTGTGTGAATGACTACCTTATATCAAGACCCAGCCTTTCATAACTGCTAGCATTAACTAAGCATTCCGTGTGCGTCAGACATTGTACAAAGTGTTTTACATGTTAATTTCATTTATTTCTCACTAAAAAAAGATCCAATGAGATAGATACTATAATTATTCCCACACCAAAGAAGGAACTATTCCTCAGAGAAGTAACTTGCCAAGTTCATATAACAGAATAAGAAAGGAACTGGTGGTAGCTCTTTAATTCCAGGGCCAATTTGCTCTTGAGCTGCAACAGCCTACTGTGTTAACCACTAGGATAGATTGGCACATCAATGTATCATGTCTCCTTATCACTATAGGCACCTATCTAAATAAACCATGAACTGCCCAAACATGCTGACACAACATAAAATGAACAATATAAATTCGTATAACCCACACTGGATAATATAGGACAAGTCACCTGAGTAAAATAATCTCTGCAAATTGTGCATGTGTATGCATAATCTGTGAATAAGCAGAGATGACTCTTCTTTGCTATAATAAATTTGCTGAAATTAGACATCCTATGCTTTGCAGTGATGTCTCTTCTGAGATCCCCATCACCAAAAATAATCTGTAGTGAAACATTGATTGCTTCCTTAAAACAGTTATGAACTTTTACAAAGTACTATTCAAAGGTTATCACAGTAATCATACAGTTCCAAGGGGAGATTTCAATTCAAGGCTCTGTGTAGTAAGATTTCATGGTATGTACAAAATTTCTGCTCGCTGGTGTCAACCTATCCCATAGTCACTTGCCAGGAGACTTTAAAATAGTTGTCATGATTCATTAGAATGGCAATGGGTCACAATTCATTCTTATTTTATTTGTTTTATTTACTAGCAGGGAACCAGATTAAGTTTGAAATACAATATTTCATTCAGTTTATATGTGTTTATTAGGTGCCTGCTAGGTACAGAACTCCCTGACAGATGAGTAAGGAATCAAAGGTTCACTTCTCATATAAGAAAACTAAATACATTAACAAAAATCAGCATAGTGTATTAAAGTCAGCATGATATTATGAAATGAATTTGGGTTTAGAATCAATTAGGCCAAGGAATCCTAGCTGAACATTATGGTGCTTTAACATTTATGATAATGTTTTCTCATCTGTAAAATAGAAATTAAAAGCAATTTAAGAGACTTTTGTGAGTATTAATGCAACAAAATAAATAATAAATTATATATAAATATATGTGAATAACTAGCTACTGTAAATTATGTAATCATATGTAAAATATATAAGATAAATACATATTTAAATAAGTAAAATGACCTTGATCAAGTAACAAGTATAGTGTCATACTCTTATACAAGTATAAGAATAAAGACTGTTTAAAATCTATTTGTCATTTAATTCCTTCTCCTTCTCCTAACTAGAGAATATGACAAATGCCTTTAGATGAAATGACACAGGTAAAATGTTTCAAAGCTCTATAGAGATTGCTTCCTGTTTTTGGGGGGTTGGATGGTGCTAAAGATAGAAGTTTCATTAAAGACGCAATATTTAATACTCGTTTGGAGTGTGAAGTATCTGAACATAAGTGATACGCAATGTTCATGAAGGAAACCAGTACCACCTCATAAAGAAACTTTTGATTTTTTAAAAAATATCTCAGTAATGTGACCAGTATTAAGAAATTTCTCAAACTATTGAGGTTGTATTTTAGATTGTTTGTATTCTTAAGTTTAATAGAAAACTAAAGATATTATATAGACCATAAATGCTTAAGGAGGTCATAAAAAAGTTTTTTTCAAAAATTAAAAATGTGATTTTCATTATTCTGACCTTAAGATAACTGAACACCTACTCTTTTCAAAATATTTTTGACAGATTACAGGTAAAAATATGACTAAAATATTTATGAAATCAGGTGAGTTCAAAGAAAAAACAATAAAAAGAAGCTAGTATGCAAATATTTTTATTGTAGAATTATAATAAAAGATGTGCTTTTACTGTACAAAAGGGACCAAGCATAGTATTTACATTATCAAAATTGGTTATTGCTTTTGCAATAGGATTTTCTTGAAACTATAAATTTCTTTTTTTAATAAATTTGAAATTTCATAAAACTTATTAGAGATATATATACATATAAATAAAGTATATAAATTAAAATATATAATTACAAGAAAATCTATTACACAATATTAAGAAAATAAAATACCCACCAAGGAAGATATCTTAATCCTTATACATGAGCTATCTTAAAAGACCATAATGGTCACTTGAGAATCATTTTTGCCTTTACTATACATCGGCATAAATCTTATTTGTTACTTTGTGTGTCACCTAAAGAAAAAACAAATCAACTATAGGTAGGAACTAGAGGTAAGAGCTAAACCTTTAAGGAGCCAATGAGCTCATACTTAGATAAAACTCTCAATTTACTACCCTATAATAAAGTTCCCTCAACTGATCTATAAAATTATTCTGAAGCATAACACACAGGGGAAAAACCCTCAAATTATTTCAAAATAGAACTGGAGATTTTTTCAGAGGGAACTAATGAAACACACCAAAGTTAACTCACAACCTTATGATGATGGATAATTCTTTTAGAAGAAAATGTAAAATAGCCAAATGTGCATTATACATTGCTTATATATTGCTTGTCATAAGGTATTAAAATTTCTTACCTGCAGTATCCAGCTAGACTTTTAATAGTACTTATTTGCCATAGAAAGTTGAACTTAAATAAATCCTAGTTGGGTAAGTGTAATATGATGAGATATATGATCTTAAGTGGAGAAAAGATTATATGGCTTTGTTTACTCTTTGCACTCCCCACCCATTACATTACTTAGTGGATTTTCCATTATTAAGCAGATTTACCCTTGGCTTACCATCTATTGGTTTCTTGGTAGCTATTTGCACTGAATATTGCCTTTGGTATCATGGTCTCAGCAGCCCTCCAACCCTCCTACACAGAACAGCCCCAGCCAAATATATCCAGATGCACCTGAAATAATAACTAGCAAAATTAATAATCTTGATTATTTTTAAAAAACATATAAATTAATCTCTCTTAAACTCATGCAACATATAATTATCATTATTATTATTATGAAAAGAAATGTTTCTAAATATTGGTGTCTATTTTTGCTGAGGCCTATGATGATGATAGTGGGTTATAGTAATTCAAACGTAGGACCTCCAGAACAGCTGAATTGCCCTATATAATAAAGAAACATTTTAGGACAAGTCCTGGTGGTTTTACCGACTTTTACATTTACTTTTAAAAAATGCTAACCCAGATCATTAAACAAATCTGTGTGTGCTTTAAATTGGCATGTTTTCATTGTGCAACTTACCTGAGAATATTACCATTTTTTTTGCACAACTATTTTGAAGGAGAAAAAAGTAATCAGCTTAGCATGCCTTTTGCTATCGTGTCCCAAATATGTCATATCCAGTAATAATTGAGCACTGAAAAGAACAGAGCCATTTATTGTTTTAACTGAAAAATTTATATGGCAAAAAATTTCATACAAATTGTTAAGTAGGGAGTAGTCCCTCAAAGTTTCACTTTATGTGATGGCAGTGGAGAGGAAACAGGAAAACACTGGAGGCACCTTATAGCCCTTCAAGTTCAAGTCCGCTTAGACTGCATACATGTGGCTACAAATATTCTTTATCAAGTCATGGAGTTCAAATTCAATCTAGATAAAAGAAAATCAACACATGTTCATAGAATGTTTGAATTGCTAAAATAATCTTCCTATCAGCTAAATAGAATAAGTCTTAGAGTAAATATTTCTAGACAAGCCCTCAGATAAAGAGTTTTCAAGTCTTTGTACATCTAGTAATGTATCTTTCACCTTTACCCCTGGATGACAGCAAGGTGATAATTGATATCTTTGATACCCACACTTTTCACTAAATATCTATTAAATCATACTCTACTATCTTTTTCCAATGTTGATTACAAAAGACAACATTAAAGTCAATGTTTTTTCTACCAGAAAACCAGTGTGTGTGTTTGTTAGGGTATGTGTGCTTGTTTGATTTATATTATTTCTGTAAATTATTTTGTCATGTGTCAGATAACGAACTCATTCAATGTGTATTCTCTTTAACTCAGAATATTTTTTTTATAACTTTGATTGTAAAATAATGCTTTCTCTGTACTTGAGATCCATTGTTCTCACTGTTAGAATGAGAGGATATCTATCTAGCCTCTGTGGTTGATAAATAACAAATACGTGAATTGTTTTGCCCTTTCCTTACTAGTCATTAGTAGATTCCTCTCACCCATCTTTCCTATGTTGAAAAAAACATCTTAAGTAAAAAATTAGCATTATATTCCAAAAACACTGTAAAAAATGCATCACAGTTAAGTGGGGCTCAGTATAAGAATGATTCACCAAAGGAAACCATTAATATATCTTATCTATTAATAGAACCAAGGACGAATTTATGTAATTACTTCCATATGAAAACAAAAGTTGATGAAATCTGACATTCAATTCTAATAAAAAATACATTCAATGAAAGAGAAATTGATATTTTCTTTACATGGCTCATAAACTGCCAGCTTAATTTCTATTTCCTCCCCTCCCTAGCTCCTGGCAACCACTACTGTATCCTGTGTTTCCATGAATTTGACTATTTTAGATTCCTTATATGAATGGAATCATGAAATAATTGTCTTTCTGTGACTGGTTTATTTCATTTAGCATAATGTCCTTTGGGTTCATTCATGTTGTTGTAAATGGCAGGATTTCCTCTTTTTTAAAGGTTCAATAAAATAATATTCCATTGTGTGTATAAACCATGCTTTCTTTATCCATTCATCTGTTGATGGGACACTTTGGTTGTCTATATAAGGGCTGTTATGAATAACACTGCACTGAATGTGGGGTGCAGATATCTCTTCAAGAGCCTGATTTCAATTTGTTTTGATATATACCCAGAAGTGAGACTGCTGAATCATATGGTAGCTCTATTCAATAATATACAAAGGCTCACTTTTCTCCACCTTTTTTTGTCAACACTTCTGTTGCTCTTATAACACCCTAATATGTGTGAAGTGATATCTCATTGTAGTTTTTATTTGTATTTCCCATCCACTTCAAATTCCGATTCTCCCTGCCTTTCCGTTTTCTGCCTCTGACTCCGAGTTCTCAAACACTCGATGTTGAGTAAGAAGAGACTATTGCCATTTAATAGACTATCAGTCTTGAGATTTAGAGATTGGGATAAGGAATATGGCAAAGGAGTAATCAAAGCTAAGGATAACATTTATATCTGTACTTGTGTCAGTATAACTGGGAGAAATTCCTATGTTCACCAAAATGGCATTTCTATATTCCCCTTCCCCAATATACAAAGTCTTACAGCTCTGGCAATTTTCCCGTAGAATTTCAAATAACAGGAAAGTTAAAACTTAGCATGACACTTTTACTTCAATCAATCAGTCTACTCATATGGAAAAATAACATATTTTTTCTGCCTTTTGTTCTTAGGAAATTTTAGTTGATTTTATACCAACTATAGTAAATTAAACTTAATTTTAAAAAAATAAATACCTTGTTAGAATAATTTAACAATTGCTGAAAATAAAATGAGATCTGAACCTATCTGTATACTAGTATTTAAGTACAGAACCACTCTGTTCTCTGTGACTTTGATACAAAGGTAAATACACAAACAATGGAAACAAAACCAAGAAAAACATTGCTAAGAGGTAAAAATAAAAAATGAATGGTGGTAATGAAAAAATATGTAGAATAAAGATAAAAATCATAGTGATAAGATATTGAAATGGAATCTTAATAGATTTTAAAATTTCATACAATGCTTTGGAGATATTTTATAACTTACTGCATTTATGTTTAGGTAATAACTATTGCATAATATATATATGACTGAATCTTCTCTTACTGTAATCACAGATGGGACAACCTCTTAGTCTTGGGGAAAAAATACAAAACAAGACTGTTATTTCTCTTAGCTTACTGGCCTCCATTAATGCAGCAAGAGATCATGTGGCATCCATTTTCCTGGTATTTGCAATGGCATAGAGAGTGCTGCTTGAAATACAGGAGGGAAAAATCACAAGCTAGTCTTTTACTTTTCTATTAAAGTTCCAGAAAAGACCTAGTTGAGAGAGAGATTCAGTTTGTAAAACTTTTTAGCACTCTAAAGCTATGACTATTGCATTCTATATAATATTAAATGTTATTTCAGAACCATTTATTTGCTACCCATAGGAACAGTTGACCAAATAAAAAGATTAAACTTCAAATAAAAACAAATCTGCATTAAAAGTTTCAGTAAAGTAGAACAATATAATTTGATAAAGCAGTGCAATTTGATAAGAAATATAATCTGATTGGGCACCATGATCTTCTAAAGTATAACTATAAAACAGCCTTATTTATTTCTAGAATTAATTCCATGAAAAGAATAAATTGATTTTATTTTAATTATGAAAAATTTAGCAAAAGACATTTGAAAGTTAGGATAGGCATAACAGATGTTTAATTGACAAGGATGCTGCACGAAATTAAGACAAAATAAATTGGAGTAAACAGGATTATTAGAAACTAATTAAGTGTTCAGTGAAATTAATTTTCCTGACAAACATGAGATATATTGCTTCTGAAATTTTAATTCTTAAAATTAAGAACAATAATAACAATCAGTATCCCATCAAGTCTTTCACTGAATTTGCACGTGCTTGTGATAAAACTCCTGAGACCGGGGAAAGAACCATCAAAAAGAGTAGGTGGCATAGGAAAAGATCATATTTCTCTTGCCAGAGTGGAAAGACCTCCAAATGCTCTAAGTAGGGTCCTTACATGTGTATTGCATCAGTGGTGGAGTGAAATTTACTCTAAAATAAAATATGTTCTGAATATGATTTAATTAACTTAATACCAAGTTTCTAATGAATTAAATTCCAAATCTCTTTTTATTAGTACAAAGATCTCAGATATCTAAAAGAATATCAAATATAAAATAAAAATCCAGCACCCAACAAAGTAAATTCACAATAAAAAGTTATGAGGCATTCAAGAAAGTATAAATATATGACTTTTATAACAAAGGATACAAGATATTTCACTCAAAAGGCAAAATCATAGTAATGGCACAGATGATAGAATTAGTTGACAAGAACTTTAAAACAGCTAATACAAATAGCATATGGTAAAAAAAAAAAAATAGAGGTAAACATAGCATGTGAAGAGAAAAATAAAAGATTTGTAAAGACAGCCATATTAACCGACCAGAAATGAAAAATGCAATATCTAAAACTAAAAATACATTGGCTATAATTGGCAGAAGATAAGACATAATATAGAAAAAAAAATAATGAACTTGAAGGCATAGTACTAGAAACTACCCAAATTGAAACACAGAGGAAATTAATCACTCCTTTTAAAAAGAAAAAGAAAAGAGAGACAGAAAGAAAATGAACAAAGCAGCTACCATATACATAATTAGAGCCCCTGAAGGAAAGGGTGGATGCAGAAAGGAATAATAGCCAGACTTCAAATTTGTAAGTCCCATATACACATACATCCAAGGAGCCAAATTAATCAATTTTTAAAAAAGAAAGAAATCATTACTAGCACATCATAGTCAATATGCCAAACTTAGAAAAAATCTTAAAAAACAGGAAATGCTAGAAAAACATTATCTAACAGAGGAACAAAGAAAAGAACTAAAATAGATAGATTTCTCATTATAAGCAATACAAGCTAAAAACCTGTGGAGTGACATTTATAAAGTGCTAAAGAAAATAAACTCTTATAATTAATATATATATATATATCCAGTAAATTATATACCCAGCAACTGTAATTTCTAAAAAAAAAAGGCTAATTAAAACTTTTTTTTTTTTTCGAGCAAGAGCTCTGAATCTGCCCAGACCACCAATATAAGAAATGTTAAAGGCAGACGGAAAATTACACCATAGGAAATTTGTTTCTATACAAATGAAGGAAGAACACCACAATGACAAATACGTGGATAAACAGGAAAGACTTTGCTTGTTTTATTTAATATCACTAAAGACTAAAAGACTGTTAAAATCCAAATAGTAACAGTGTATTGTGAAGTTTATAACACAGAAACAAAATATGACAAAATAATGAAAACTCTGGGAAGGGGTACAGAAGTACAGGTTATTATGCTATTATTAAATACAGGATATGATAAACTTTAGAGCAGCCACTAATAAAACAAAAATATCTAGTAAGGTAATTAAAATCATAAAACAGAATCATACAAATACTCAAT
The DNA here is from genome assembly GCF_040802235.1 of Manis javanica. NCBI lineage: Eukaryota > Metazoa > Chordata > Mammalia > Pholidota > Manidae > Manis > Manis javanica. The sequence goes on along the minus strand of NC_133160.1, from coordinate 118,071,054 downwards.
TAATCCAAACAAAAGTAGAGAGGAAGGAAAAAAAGAAAGAAGAGATGAAATAAATAGAAAACAAATATCAAGATGGTAATTTGAACTCAAACATATGGACAATCACATTAAATGTAAATGGTTTAACTACCCTAATTAAAAGTTAGATAGTGTCAGATTAGATTTTTTTAAAAACGAAGACTAAATTGTATGCTGTCTACAAAAGAGTCACTTTGTAAAGAAAGGGGTTAAAAGCAAAGGAGCATAGACGTGCTGCTCTAATGGTAACAGAGTAAAACTGGAGTGGTCTCATAATATCGATAAAGTGAATTTTCAGAATAAAGGATATTACTGGGGGTAAAGAAAGAGTCATTTTATAATTAAAATGTTAATTCATCAAGAAGACATACAGTCTTGGGTGTGTATATACCTAATATCAAAGCTTTCAAATACATGAATCAAACTGATGGAAATAAAGGAGAAATAGATTCGTGATTATTCTTGGTGATTATGATAATCTCTCAATATTTGAACGAATGAGCTGATAGAAACAAATTAGGAAATAAAGGAGTCATTATTCATGGCAAAATATTGGTGAAAAATTCTTGTTATATTTTACAATATACAACAGGCCTCTTTAAGTCACTTTATCTAGGCTTTTTTGTGAGCATTCATTTTGTAAAACCTTTTTCTTTCTTGTTGCTCACAACTTTTGATACATTTTTGCCCAGGTCTTCATTTTTCCTTAATTTCAGATCAATTTATTATAAAAAAAAACTTAGATTTTTTACTCTAATTTCAGAGATGCTACTTTAAAAATTTTTGATACTATTTATAAATAACATCACATATAAATCACATATAAAGTGAGATAAACCAAATAGTAATCTATCTGATAGCTAAAGAAACTAAGTATTAAATTATTTTTACCTTGCCTAATCATATGTTCCTTTGATTGTCAATTCAGCTATTTGCATTCTCTTTAACTTCTTTGTACTGTTGTATTCCGTGTATTATCAATAAGACATATTATTGTTTGTAGACATGTTTTTAATTTTATTATAGGTGTTATAGATGCATACATATATTTTATATGTAGAACAAAGAAAGTGGTTAGTATGTGATTGAATCTAAGCATTGAGTACAATATTTTTGAAGAAATTGTAAAGTTGAAAACAAAAGAGAAAACAATAAAATATTTGATAGTTGTAACATGTAAGTCATGAGAAAATGGAATTAAAATGCCATATGATAATATATTCAGGAGAAAAGTGAAAATACTAATTTATTTTATTCATTGATAAGTTAAATAAGAAAGTTAAATAAAAAAATGGACAAATGATTCAAGAAGAAAGTATATCTATTTGTACCTATAACCGTATGAGAAATTCAGTTCAATAATTCCCAAAAAACACTACAGGTCCAGACCAGGTAAGATTCATAAGCAAGTTTTGTCAAATATTCAAAGAATCGGTAATTATAAATTTTCTCCTGATAGGGTAGGTAACCATGATAACAGGACATGATTTGATAAGTACAAGAAAGAGAAATGATAGGAAAATCACATTGATAAGTATAGAGGCACATATTAACACAAATATTAATAAAACCTTTTCAGCTATATATCAACAGACATATAGATGTATAGACAATATTATAAGCTTCAAGAACAAGTCAAGATTATTCCAGAAATTCTAGTTTAATATTAAAAAATCAATTAATATATTTCACAATATTAACAGACCAAAGGAGGAAAAATAATATGATAATTTTGGTAGGTGTAGAAAAGGCCATTAGTACAATTCAACATATATTCATGATTTTAAAAAACCATACAATATTAAGATTAAAAGGAACTTCCTTAACCTGATAAAGGGCATCTACAAAAACAAACTTTCTAAAGAATAGCTTCTTAAAGCTGTAAAGACAAGCAAAATTAAACCACATTGTTTAGGCATGAATACATATCAGGTAAAATAATGAAAAGAAAACAGGATTCATTATCAAAAGAGTTTCATTATCAAAATATAGGGACAGTGGTAACCTGTGGAAAAAAAGGATGAGGGGGTCTTCTAAATTACTGGAGGTGTTCTAGCTGTAAAATGAGGAGTAGTTATATAGACATACACTTTATAAGCATTGTTTAAAAATTTGGAGAAGTTTTGATAATTTTTTAGTTTGCTCTCATGTGACAATGCCCTTTGCCTCATTTTACAGTGGAATCTCCACTGGACTGATAAATTTGATTTCTTGGACTTTCTGGCTCTATTTCTTCATGCCCCAATAATATTTCCAAAAGAACTATAACCACTCTCAGCAAATAAAGTGCATGCCCCTTATAACACCCCTCCCCACTACATACACACACACACACACACACACACACACACACACACACACACACACACACTTCCCTGCAGGTTCATTTCTCCGTCTATGTAGCTGTCCAGTATAAAGACAGAATCTTGTCTGATTCTGGCTGTACCACAAGGTAGTGGAAAAAACAATATGCTGTAGTTCATTAATAAATGTTCAAATTTTAGCTTTACTGCACACACACATACTCAGATACACCTTTGGACAAGTTCTTACGTGTGAAATAATATTTTTGTCATAGAATTATAATTATATAAGATGTATGTTAAATCTCTGTATAATAACATCCAATTGGGTTTTCTGCAATTTGAATCTATTTAGACTTCTAATTGAATGGTTTTGAAATAACAAATTCCTAAGGCCTGGAAAGTTTTCTCTCTTACTGAATTGCAAATGTGAATGATTTCCAGCAACATATTAAACCACAATAGTGTTAAGATAATTGGACCTTATTTATCATTATTATTTTATTATTATTGTTGTTGGTTTTGTTCATTTATCATGGATCCAAGGAGCAAAATTTTGTCGGTGAAACAAAACTATTTTCCAACTGTATTTTGAAACCCAGTTATAATTTATTCCAATAGTCTTGAAAATTACATTAGATAATCTTAGATATTAAATTGCAATGGAAGTATCTTTAGAAATGTTAGTAGATAATTTATATCATTTTACTCTTTTAAATTATTTTAAACAGTATGTCAGTGGGTCCTGTATGTTGCTAATGAAATCTACTTAAACTTTTAATATATTATTATTTTAAATTATAAAAAGGCCTTTCTTGCTAGATATAAGAAGACTGATGTTGGAGATTATCCACAAAATTTCTTGTTAAATATGTTGGTTGCATTCATATTGGTTTTGTGTATCTGCACACATACATAATTTGTTTTACATCATATGTTTGTTTTATATTATATATATCCATATATTTATGTTAAATATTTATGTGAAAAGCAAAATATTTAATGTACACAAGTACGTCTACATGAACTCTATTTTTACTCTATCAAGAAAGTTAGGAAAATCTTAGTAATTCACTGATCACACTTGGTCCGCATTATCAGCTACTGTCCGCATGAGGGCAGCATGTGCCAAGGCCTGAGGGACAGCTTGTAGGAAAAGAAGTCACAAGACAGATCTAGGTTTAATCTCAGACTTGATTCACAGCTGTCCAGTGATAATACATATTCGCGTATTACAGTTTTGAAAGTGTTTTTCAAACAGTTTCTTATTGGATCCTCACAAATTCTGTGACTTTATTTAATAGATGATGAATTCAAGGTCAGAGAAGTTGAAAATGCCTGCCAATCGGAGGCTTAAATTTTATCTCATTTCCACTAATTATGTATTTCTCATTCCACTATGTTTTGGCTACAAAATGATATTGATAAAATAAGGGTCAGAAACTTCCGTAGATTCTTCTCTACTTCACTGTCATTAACTAGAGATGCCACCTACACAAAAAGCAGTTTCCAGAGGAAAAGGAGATTTAGAAACCCTATCTAAAAAAACCCACAAACCCCCAAAGACAAAAAAACAAAAAAAACACCTTGGCAGAGAAGTACCTAGGTGTCATTAGCTTTTGATTTCTATTTTAACTGGCATATACCATCTCAGCTAAATGGAGGATTTGTACTTTTCTCTTTTGCATCCCTTATCCCCCTTAATAAATTGTTTTATGTCCTAGTAGAAAATATAGAAACATAAGTTTTCTGGCTTCATTTCTCTTCTAAATTCACTGGCATTGACATACCAGTGGTTTTCCAGGAAATATTAAACTGGAAGTACTAAACTCTGGAGTCCCTTCTGCTCTGAGAATTTTATCATCTTTTTGCTATAAATAATATCATTTAATTAAATAGTCCTATTCAAGCTTCAATTGTAGAGGCCTTGTGTATTTTGAGGTTATATAAAACCCAAAATAATGATTATTGCCATCATTTATTCAAATTAATTGTCCTATTAGGGAATCATCTGTACAGGAATAGTTTTCTTATGAAACTCCAGGCTTGGAAGGAAATTTACAGGTAATTTAAGATAAAATAAACATCTTATTATTACTAATATACTTACTAGGTCTTACTTCCTATGTAACAATGAAATAAATCTTATTTCAAATTTTGTTTGAATGTAATCATAGCTATATACTTACTAACTCTTCTCATGTAATCTAGAAAAAAATTCCATTTGGTCATGAAATCTGCAGGAATATTTGTGAAAAAGAATGACATTGTAAAGTTAGTACCTGTGAGATTTGCATGATCTTAAAAATAGGTTTCAGAAGAGTTATTTCTGTATTTGTTAAATTTCAAGGTGATAGTGATTTTGTTTCATTTTTACTAATGAATTTTTAGTATTCTTCAGAAAAATGCAGTCTGTATAATTGATTAGCTTGTAATATATTTAGATCTTATTGTATTTTTGGGTTATTGGATGATCACTTGATAAATGCTGTGTGGATGAATGAAAGGGCTGTGCATTCTCTGTAAGAAGTTTTATATCACTTGATTGTGTCAAGCAGAGTAATGATATTAAGATCTTCAATATCCTTGTTTTTGTCTGTTTGTGCATTTCAAAGTATAGTTTAGACCTAAAGTTTCCTGTTCATTATTTCTTTCATATGACATTTATCTTCTGTCCTTAAAATGCTCATTTTATCTGTTTTTACTAGTTTTTTCCTTCCTCCCCTCATTCTTTCTTCCCTTCTTTACTTCCTTTTTCTTTTTCTGCCCAGCCTACTTTCCTTATTTTTTTTTAATTACTCAAGATTTTTTAACATTTTATTTAGTTTTTAAAATTACTATTATTGTTTTAATTCATTTTGTTCCATTTGTAAATACTGATATGTGTTCTATTCTGTATTCCTAAAATGCAAAAGTATTTAAAACTCATCAGAGATATATAATTTCACACATCAAATAAAGTATTGTCCTCCACAAGAGGAAGTATTTAGTAGAATTTTACTATTTCACTTATAACATGTACAAAGAAAACTTTAATACCTTTTTCCTGTCCATTCGCCTGCTCTTCCACAGTGCGAAGAATGGAAGGGAGAGATGCACAGAGGCTGACTGACAGGAGTCAATGCCCCATCAAGGACATTCTCTTCTGATTAGCTTCGTTATAAAATGGCAGGTGGGTTTGGAGGTTTGAGAGCAGCAGAGGAAACTGACATAGTCTTCTAGAAGAGTGGAAAAGAGTGAAACCAGTTAGCTGTAGGAGTGTCAACTGTATGATTTTCATACTATATGTACCATATAAGTGGTACATGTTTAGCATGATTGTGTGGAGTTTTCAAGCCACTTTTTGTTGCGAAGATCGGGGTTTTGTCAAACCCACATGGGGATGGGGCAGAAGATCCAAGGAGTATATGATAGATACAAAAAAGTGATGAATTTAACACACTCTAACAGACCACAGGGTAAAGAGGTAAATAAGGATATGAGAGGAAGTGAGGGACAGTGACAAGTGGCAAGATCAATGGATTGTCTATCCCAGTGTGTTGAAAGATTGCTTGAATTGTAATATTAGAGAAAATTAGTTCGATGAACATTTGGATATCTCTGTATCATTCAGTTATCACCTTCTGAAAAATTTTCTACAAATAATCTTTACACATTTTTAAAAACATTGTTTTATCAACTTTTTATTTTGAGTAATAGTATCTTATCATTCGTATGTGTTACAAATATTTTTATTAAGACATTATATTTACTCTTCTTATTTTAAGGAACCTTTCTAAGCACATTAACATGAGCATATTTTTATTCCTCATTTCATTAGTTTCTACTCAACACTGTTTCAGGTTCATTTCATATTCTCCTATTTTGAGATCTTTATACTGGTTGAGTTATTTTTGATAGAAATACTTCTAATAATTTTCTCAAAAATGTAAATGAGTAGAATACTATTTGACCCATCAAATGTTCCCAAAATATTTCACTTTGATCTTACTAAATGAATAATATTTTGGCAAAAGATAAGACTCTTATGACACAAACATTTATTTTCTAAAAGTCTGCAGACATTATAGTTTCCTTACAGATAAGGAATTCAACAGTTGTCTGATTTTCCTCCTTTGAAATAACATCAACCAACTTATTATACCTCACAGAACATAAACATTTTTTCTCTTCAAACTCTGAAATCTTTCCAATGTGAGCCACTGTTTCTCAAATCCTGCTTTCAATTAATTGGGCACACATCATCTGAAATTTCAATTCATTCTTTATCACAATAAAACCCCTTTTTTAAAAATCATTTTTTGTTTATTGGTTTGTTTTCCCAGTTCCTTAAGTCTTTCCGAATCCCTATTGTTTTGATCTTTCCTCCATTTTTCTGGTAACTAATCCTATGTCTTATATTTTTTCATTTTTTGACATTGTTGGTTGCAAGATAGTCCCATCCTTTAACTTTTAAGAAAACTCATTTTTCATGAGTGGCCTTTTCTGTTCCATCATTGAATTTTTAATTTTGTAAGGTATGATTTTTTAAGTTGTTCTTTGTCACATTTCTAAGAATATTTTTATTACGTTTTAAAATCTATTTTTTTCCTCAAGTCTGTTTAAATAGGACTTCTTGTTTCGTGAGTTCTTTGAGTATTACTTAAATGAGATTTTCCTGTTGGTGTATTTTCACGTAGCATTTCCTGGCTGAGGAGTGTTCTTTTATGACAACTTACTCATTTGGTCAGGCTGCCCATTTTCTTTTATCCTGTCTCAATAACATTGGATAACTGGTTTAAAAAATATTTTGCTCTATTTTAGTTTTGGACTCTAAGTACTGCTGTATTTTCTATCCTTTATACAAGATCTGTCCTGACAACCACAAAATATTGTACATATATATTTAAAAATTTTACATAGTCTTGATTCCATACTACTTCTGTTTTCTATAGATTTTTATGATTGTGCTGTACTTAATAGCTAAATAAATGAGCCGTCTGATCTAGAATATTTAATTGCTTAGTCTCTCCATTTATAAAGTGGACCTAATAATGGCACCTATTTAAAAGGGATTTTTTAAGATTAAATACAATAATACAGGTCAGCCCAGTGCAGTGCTTAGCACATATAAAGGAATTTATGCTAGTTACTATTAATTTTTGATTTTTAATAACCGTGTCCTGGAGATTTTACTTAATAGAATGGTAGCTCATTCTAATCACTCCTTGTTTATTCACTCAACTTTGTTGCCTTTATCTCTCCTCATTTATTTGTTTTGCAAAATCCCAACCCTGATTAAATTCAACATTCCATCTACTTTGGGCCCAAAGAAGCCCAGAGAAAAACACTGCTATGGGAACTCCTCACTTTACCCTCAGTTATGACCGTGCCCCCGGCCATACTCCTGTATTTCTTTTTCGCTCTCCTACTCCTCTGAAAAGCCATTTCCCGTCTCCTTTGGTGTTTTCCTTTGCTCTACTTTCTGTTTTATTTTTAAACCCCTACTCCTGATCTTTCTTTTTGTTAAAATGTTTTAACTCATCCTCTTCAGAGTGTGGTGGAGGAGGCATACTGAACCATATATTTAATCAGTTCAGACAGGTAGCAAATAACAGGACTTTTATGGCAAGCTAACCGAGATTCAATTTTGTGGGGGCTACCTGATAATATAAAATGACTGTTCACATTGGGGTGTTTGTCAGGACTTCAAGAATTCTTTTCCATCAAGGGAAAAAAATACCTTTTAACACACCAGAGATAAACATTACACTTAAGGTACTCACACATCCTGGTATCAGGTAAAGATGTAGAAGATTACTCAGGAGTCTCAAGGCACTGTTGAAGATAATTTATTGTCTCAATCCTCAAATATCAAACTCCATTCCTTTGAATAAGCTCCAGAGTACTGAAGAAAGTTAGTAAAAATAAACTCACTGCAAAAGTGAGAAGTTACATCACATGCCCTGTAATATCAATGGAAGCATGTATTTCTCCTCATAGTTTTCCATGTAGATAAGGAGAAAGCAATTCTTTAATAAGTTAATGTTGTCTAACTTAACATTATGTAATTAGCCAAACAGATCAGCAAATTTCCCCAACATAAATACAGCATCCTTTATTTTTCATCTTCTTTCTTATCAAGGAACTGTTATTTCTCCAACTTAGCTTTACCACTTTGCCGGGAGTTATTCATTTAGGGTGAAACAAAGATAAGTCTTTCAACAATTGTATAAAAACAAGAAGTAAGCAGTGACAACAGAAGTTTTAAAAGCCTCAGGTATTCGGCCTTTAGGATTCTGAGTCCCATAGGGGGCCCTCACAGAGTTCAGAAGCATTTGGAACTGGACCTAAAACTGGCTGGCTTAAACTGAATATCCCTGTTTCTTTTTCCATTTTTGTACTCTAGTCTTCTGAATTTTTCTGAAAGGTAACTGAATGAATTCAAGTTAAATAATCTATTTTGATCAGGAGAATTTTAGGTGGTAAGCCTGTTTTGCTGTCTATTTCAGTGTAATTGACCATTTATAAATTGTAGTCAAGAAATTCATTTGCAAATCACACATTTTGGAACATGTTTTCCAGCTCTATAGTTCTCAACCAATCTATGCAAAACACTTTTCCTAGAAATGACTAACTTTCTGGAGTATTGCATATGAACTACCCTTTGTCTTAATCAGTGCGCAAAAATAGCCCTCTGGAATGTGTGCTCAGAGCTCCACATTGGAGCGTGAAGGATGGTAAGTGTCGCTCTTGGTGACTGTGCACCTGTACCTTTTTATTCAAACGGGTAATAACACACATAGGCTGAAATATATTAACATTTCCATCTCTACTACTCATACATCAGAAAAATACTATGCTGATAGGAAGCAAGAATAGGGAAAAAGAGCCTTGTTACTTTTTTTTTTTTACCAACTGAAAAACAGCCTGAAACTGGCTGACTCCTAACACTTGTGAGGGAGGTCAGCACAGTACTACAAATTGAAGCCCTGGCCTACAGCCCCTTCTATCTTCATTCACCACCCAAATGGACCTCATATCAACATATTTGGACAAATTTAAGCTACAAGTTGAAGCTCTGTTCACACACCTCCTTCTAAGCAAAAAGCCATCACTTGACCTTTCTAACTTGACTGAGTAACCAATAAATTTTTTTTCTCCAATTCCACAAAACAGAAGTCTCTAGGGGCATTTTATCTGAAACTATTACATTCTGGTTAAAATTCCAAAAGTTAATTCATTAAAAATAGATTTTAAAAATCGAATAAGCATATTTTAAGGAAAGAAACTGTCCCATTTACTGCCTATAATATTTTCATGCACTGATTGTAAATTCAAAATTATCTGGAAATGTGGTTAAGTTACTGGGATTATTTTTGACATGTAGTACAAGAGAAAGATGAAAGTACACTGATTTTATGGGAGAAAGGAAATTTGAGAGAGGAAGAAGAAATTTCTTTCCATTTTTAAAATTTTTACAGAAACCCCTTATTAAGCTATATCATGACTTTGTACATCATTTTGCATGGTCTCTAAATACCAAGACAAAATGAGAAAGTATATACAAAATCAATTAGAAAATTGTTCATACCTCTTTAGTGACATTGCATTTAGGAAAATTATTTTCTCTTCAGAAAAAGAATAGCCAACTTGCCTTACTGGTCTTCAGGTTTCAAGAGTTGTTTTGTCTCTAATAACTAAGCCATGAAACATAAAATTAGAATCTTATTTATATCTTTGGGTTTCACTTACTCTGTGGAGGATCTGCATAATGATGTTAAAGATGGCTTTGTATAGTTTCGTGTTTTGGCAACCACATCCTGCAATACCTCATTATTACTCTGGTCAGAACATTCTCACTATCTGGGAAATTTCACTGGGTAAATGCTTGGAACTAAGCACACCTGTGACAGCTGAACAGGGCAGTATCAACACAACTACAAAACAAGGTGTCGCTTAAAGCAGTTTGTAAGTGCCTCCCACTTCTAGGCAGGCCTGTGTTTGTCACTTTTTCTTTTCTTTCTTTCTTTCCTTTTTTTGGACTGTGTTTTTATGTTTTACACCCAGATTAATCATATTTAATTTCAGATTGTTGGTATACATGTAATGGATTTGATAGAACAACTATGAGGCAATATTCTTGATATATTTCTTCCAGTAAGACTCATTTTTTTCCAACTTTCCCTTTCAAAATTAATCATCTAGACACAATTTTCTGTTAAGGATTTTGGAACCCTCACGTATATTAAATTTAAAAGTTGAAAATATCATTCTGTCCGTTACAATCCACTAAGAATTTACTGATGCAAGACGCTATACCAAAACTTAGATAATATGATGTTTTCCAAGTGATTCTTCCTTCCTGGTATAGATTAGTTGCTTGGAAATTAACACTCCTAGTCCTTTTCTCCATGTGAATCCACTAGCTCTGGGTGTGTGTGCTCCCCATTCTTCTATGTTTGCATTTTATTTTTATTTATTTTAAAAAAATTTTTATTAAGGTATGATTGATATACACTCTTATGAAGGTTTCATATGAAAAAACAATGTGGTTACTACATTTACCCATATTATCAAGTCCCCACCCATACCCCAATGCACTCACTGTCCATTAGTGCAGCAAGTTGCCAGAGACCCACTATGTCCCTTCTCTGTGATACACTGTTCTCCCTGTGGTCCCCCACACCATGTGCACTAAACATAATATCCCTCAGTCCCCTTCTCCCTCTCTCCCCACCCACCCTCCCACACCCCTCCCCTTTGGTAACCACTAGTTCATTCTTGGACTCTCTGAGTCTGCTGCTATTTTGTTCCTTCAGTTTTGCTTCATTGTTATACTCCAAAAATGAGGGAAATCATTTTGTACTGTCTTTCTCCACCTGGTTTATTTCATGAGCATAATGTCCTCCAGCTCCATCCAGGTTGTTGCAAATGGTAGGATTTGTTTCTTTCTTATGGCTGAATAGTATTCCATGGTATATATGTACCCCATCTTCTTTATTCATCTACAGATGGGCACATAGGTTGTTTCCATATCTTGGCTATTGTAAAAAGTGCTGCAATGAACAGGGGTGCATATGTCTTTTTGAATCTGAGAAGTTGTATTCTTTGGGTATATTCCAAGAAGTGGGATTCCAGGGTCAAATGGTATTTCTATGTTTAGTTTTTTGAGGAACCTCCATATTGCTTTCTATAATGGTTGAACTAGCTTACATTCCCACCAGCAGTGTAGGAGGGTTCCCCTTTCTCTGCATCCTTGCCATATGTTTGCATTTTAGATACATTGTCTCATGTTTGCTTTTGGACAAAATTAAGTTATTTCAGAATTGAGTTTTTGCCAGGCAAGTGTTTATGATAATGACATATTCATTTTTAGAAATGAAATTCCCTCTGAGAATGAGTTCACTAATGGGGAAAATATCTAAAATGTATAAAGCCTCACTGTGTGTATCACAGTTCTAATAGTTTGACATATGTTTACTAATTTCACTTTCATTACAATACCATGAGTAGGAATTATACTTAAGTTCATTTTTCAATCTTCTTAGCCAAATATGGTTGGGTCCATTTGGAATCTACTAACACTACTCTTTTTGGTCTAGTTTCTGTATAATGTGAAGAAATTAAACAAATTTTTAAAGATAAAGCCAAAATATTACCATTATTGTTGACGAGGCCAAGTAAAAAACATGGCTTCAAGTCTCAGCCAAAGAGAGTTACTAAACTCCAAAGTTAGGTACAATTTATCTTTTAAGAAAAAGCATAGGCTATTCTCTAGGGGCATTCTCTAGAGAACATGCCAGCCATTCTCTCAAATTTAGTACTTAGATAAGACACCTTACCTCTACAGGAGCAAAGTGAGTAAAGGGAAAATAATAATTCAGGATCAAAACAAGCAAGCTACTTCCACTGTGAGCAAATCTCAAAAGTGCCCTCCCTCCCTGTTCACTCTCTCTCATCCTGGCCTAGAAGTAAATTTTTATCAAATTAACATTTTGGCCAGACCTAAATATGGCAAAGTTCTGCCTGAGAAGGTGTTTTCTAGTGCTTAGCTAGAAAGCATCAAAGGCACTATTACACTGGGAATGACACAGTTGGCAGGAGTTCTGTAGTTAAAATGTTTCTTGGTGCTGAGTTTGGCTAAATTCTTAAAAGGATGTTTTTTGTAACCTATAACCTAATTCTAACTCAATAGTTAAAGGAAAGCAAGTTTTATGAAGAAAAGTACCTGAAGAAAAGGGTATGGCTGTTGGAATCAAATAAAGGGTCAAACAGGTCTTCTGGGACCATCTAGCAAAATGGGTCAGATAGACCTGAGGCATAAACTGTAAGAACTATGTAACATTTCTCAAATTGTTTGCTTTAGTTGTTATTCTTGTGAGACCCATTGTGGATAAAATGAGAGTTCCTGTGGCCAGAATTCTCACTTGGCCCTGGTTGACTAGCCCACTGCACACCTGTGGGCAATTTGACTCTATAAAAAAAGCTCCACCCAGTGCTCTGGGTGCGATATGGTGGCAGGGCTGCAAGACTGCAGGAGAGCAGAGCAGAGGCTGGAGTGGTGGCAGCACCAAGGACAGATGTCCAGAGGATGGTTGTGTGGGACGACTGTGCAGAGAGGCCCAGAGGACAGCTTTGTGGGATGACTGTGCAGGACAGCTGTGCAGGTAGAGAGGCCCAGAGGACGGCTATGCAGACAGAAGGGCCCAGAGGCAGAGACTGTTTTAATGCATACAGACTCGCTCTGAGTGACTGGGATTCTAGGAACTGACCTGCCACCTGGAAATAAAGTTGGGTATAACCCTTTCACCCCAAAGAGCATTCTTCTGTCAGTTGTCTTTGGTCACATAGAATCCATAGCAATCTTGCCTGGGGATGAAACCCATTGGCAAGTCAATTGGCGAAGTTGGCAGGATTCACTGTTGACCACGGGAAAAAGACAGGCTACCCTTATAGGAGGGGTGCTTCAGCGGGCTGCCCCTGTGAATGGGGAGACAGTGGATTGTCCCCCAATGGGTATGTGGTCTGAGGTGGCTTGCCTCCTAGAAGACTGGGACCCACCCCAGGACTGGAGGCAAGTGGAGGTGACACCTGAGGCAGTAGGGGTGGCCCTTGGTCTAATAAGTAGATCCTTTGAGAAGCAGAGTACCAATGAGGCAGTGGGGATTGTGGATTGGCTGCTTCTCACAGTCTTAAGAAGGTCTACAGAGGAGACCCAAGAAATGGCAGTGCGAGAACATGAGCTGCAAACTTCAGTAGATTCCCTGAGGAGGGAAGTGGCATTGTTGCAAGAGGCGGCACAAGAACGTGAGTGCAGACTTTTGTGGATGCCCTGAGGTGGGAAATGGTATTGATGCAGGAGAAAGTGGCACAAGAACGTGAGTTGCAGACTTCTGTGGATGCCCTGAGGTGGGAAATGGTATTGATGAAGGAGGAGGCGGCATGAGAATTTGAGCTGCAAACCTGTGTGGATTCCCTGAGGAAGGAGATGGCCTTGATGCGGGAGGAGGCAGCACAAGAGCACGGCAGCAAGGTGCGATGGGAGATGAGACAGCAATGCTGCCAGGTGCTCTGAAGGCGGAAGAGGCCATCCAGGAAAAGGACAAGCTCCTGAGGGAAGCATAGGTGGACGTGGCACAAGAACATCAGCTGCAAAGCATTGAGCTGAAGGTAAGAGACCTTCTGAAGACAGAGGTAGCATTGCTGCAAGGCACAGTAGAAAAGGTAAAGATTGTAGCAAAGGAGGCACTCGGGGGAGGGGAGAGAAAGGTGCCATCAGGCCCAGAAATGGAGAAGCTGGAGCAGGATGAAGGGGTCGTGCCGGAGGCACTGGCACCTCCTGTATTGAAAGCACACCCAGTGGTTGTAAAGAAAATAAAGACCCAGCAGCTGAAAGTTCCCCAAGGAAAGGAGCAGCCCCCTCCCCAAGTCTCGGAGCACTCTATGCTCCACCCCTATACTCCAGCTGAGCTGGTGGATTTGGGCTCCCGGTTTAGGCAGAAGCCCTCTGAGTCAATATCAGTTTGCTCCTGTGTCTGTGGGACTTAGGGGTGGATGGAATTGTTCTGTCAGGATCAGAGACAGGAAAGCTGTCTTTCCTGACAGTGCAGCCCGCCTTGAGGCAGCGATTACAAAATGCACATCAGACCCCAGGGAGTCACTCCCTCCTCAATTGGCTTATGGCTGCACTTTGTGCTCCAGGTGATCTGCCATCCTCTCCTGTTAGATGGCAGATGTATGTTGAGCTCCAACAGGTGCTACAAGAGCTAGGCGTAAGAAATGCCATCTATAGTCCAGATAATTACAGTCCATATGAAGAGATTTTTCACTACTGGGATGAGAAATACTGTACTTCAAACGGCTCCTACATCCCTCTTTGGGTCTCTAGTGGCCACTCTTTCCCCTCACTTAGGGCATCCCATAAGTGAGGTGACACGTACAGTAGCAGACTTAGGAGAGGCAGAAGCAATGAGAATCCAGAAAGAAATAAGACCTGTTACTCATAAGAAGAATTTACATGTCCCCATGAGGGTTATGAGGACCCAGATGTGGGTTAATTTGATACGGGCATGAGTAGATGGAAGGAAATTAGATGGGAAGCTAAATAGGATCTTACTGGAGCTATGGCAACAGCTGAAACCAGAGCAGCAGTTCCAGCCATTAAGACCAAAGAGGCAGAGGCCAGAGACAGAGCAACGAGTCCGGCCTGTGTGTCTGCAAGACTTTTTGCTGGAGAGGCTGGAGAACAATGTTCGAGCTTCCTTGCACAGAGACCATTGCAGAGGAGTAAGGGCACATGGACTGAGAGGAGAGAATCCTGGTGGGTGGAGTGTGGATAAAATGAGAGTTCCTGTGGCCAGGATTCTCACCTGGCCATGGTTGACTAGCTCACTGCACACCTGAGGGCAATACACAGCTGTTGACTCTATAAAAAGAGCTCTGCCCAGTACTCTGGGCATGACACGGTGGCGGGGCTGCAAGGCTGCAGTAGGGCAGAGCAGAGGCTGGAGTGGTGGCAGTGCCAAGGACAGAGGCCGAGAGGATGGCTGTGTGGGACGACTGTGCAGAGAGGCCCAGAGGACAGCTTTGTGGGATGACTGTGTGGGATGGCTGTGCAGGCAGAGAGGCCCAGAGGACAGCTGTGTGGACAGAAGGGCCCAGAGGAAGAGGCTGGCTTGCTGCATACAGACTTGCTCTGAGTGACTGGGATTCTAGTGTCTGACCTGCCACCTGGAAATAAAGTTGGGTATAACCCTTTCACCCCAAAGAGCCTTCTGCTGTCAATTTTCTTTGGTCACATTGAATCCATAGCGAAATTGCCCAGGGCTGAAACCCATTGGCAAGACACCCATTATATTAATTATCAGTGAAAAAGGGCACAGATTGGGTCTAAGATATCAGTTTGAGAAATTGCAAATAATCATAACAAAAATAATGAGGTGAGAGAATTTCTAATTTACTAATTTCACTCTAATCACTGTCATGAGTAGGAATTATACTTACACTCACTTTTCAATATTCTCAGCCCGAGCAGAGCTAGGTCCTTTAGAGACCAACTAACACTACTCTTCGTGGCCCAGCTTCTGTACAGTATTAAGAAATACAACAGTTTGCAGCCAATTATTTGAGACAGATGACTAGATATATGACAGGTGGTAATAACTTTAAAAAGCTGTTACTAGGTTTCTTTGAAGAGGACTTATTACTTTGAAGATGATACTTCTGTATGTTTTTCCCCTAATTCTGAGCCTTAAGTCTAATGGTGACCTATTATTACAAAGAGGAATAATGTGTGAGAAAAATAGAGTCATGAATTTACCATAAAGGAGGTAGGTAGAGGTTTGCTAAATAAGCTGTTTTCCCCTTCTCCTCTGTGAGCTGCCTTCAAATTTCCTTTAGACAGAAGTCATGTTTTCACTGTTGGAAGTGTTAGTTAAGTAAACAACTTTTGCCCTCAAATGCTCTTAATACAATATGTGACAGAATAGTTAAGAAAACAATTATTTTCACATGTCCTTGGCAGATAAAAACAAAGACATAAACTGTATGTGCATAATCATGTGAATCTGTGTTTATGTATTTTAGTTATTTTCTTTCACAGTATTTCAGAGCTGGAAATTGATCTGAATTTCTGTAGACTTTAGCTTTTAGCCTTGATTGGCCTACATTCTATCTGAATGAAAGCATTTTATAAGTAACAAAATAAACATACCTATGAATTGGTAGATATACATAGTGGCAAGACATATTTCCATTATAGTAATTATTAGACTTAATTATACTTGCTGGGCCATAAACTAGTGATAAGCTGTTTTAAGTTGAAAAGATTTTCTTAAAAAGCTGGTTTTCTCAAATTCATCTGATAGGTTTGGGTAGTGGGATGTGGTGTGATGGGAACAGAAAAAATGTTCTCAAACATTTTATAGAACCACTCCTGCCAGCACTAAGCACATGAGATTATGGTGGTTGAGAAGCTCCACAATCTGCTACAGGCTGTTAGTATAATTCAGTCTGAGCCCATAGGCTTGAGAACAAGGGGAGCCAATGGTGTCTCAGTCTGAGTCCAAAGTCCCAAAAACCAGAATTGCCAATGTCTGAAGGCAGGAGAACAGAAATGTTCCAGCTCACCATTCCTCCACCTCTCTGTTCTGTTTAGGTCCTCAGTGGACTGGTTGATGGCTGCTGCTTTGTTGAGAGAGATTTTCTGTACTTATTTTACCAATTCAAATGCTGATCTCCTCTAGGAACACTCTCACAGACACACCCGGACATAATGTTTTACCAGTTCTTTGGGCATCCTTTAGTCCAGTCAAGTTGACACATAAAATTATCCATTACACAAAGAAGTCCATAAATAGAAAAGCTCAAGCAAGAAAGGGGTTTATTTCTCCCTCAGATAATCATACACAGAAGGACTTCTGTCCATGAAGTTAGACCACTTGGTATTTTTCCACAGGTTGTTAGGGGCTCTCTCTGTTCCTTTTTACCAACCTGTTCATTAGTTTGGATATCTTTAGACTTGAATGCATCTTTGCTCATTCTTCCTTCTGTACTGTCTAATTACCTTTAAATCTATATAATTCTAACAGAGGCAGATAACTACACATGAGCCATGAGAGGGCAGGGAAGGACTATTAGAGAAAGCACAGAAGATAGTTTCTAGCTTCATCTGGGCCCCTCAGCAAAAAGCCCCCAGCTTTTGCTGAGGACACATCCTGTATCAATCACCACAGTGAGGCCAGACATACACAGATAACATGAAGATGGTGGAATTTGATGGCTATATGACCTCCCAAGGGGGTGCTTGAGTGGTTGGGGCAAATTAACCAAAATGGGCATGCTCTTAACATCAAAACTCAAAGTGCATGAGGCACTGCCCAAATACTGACAAGGAACAGCACATGCAGTGGCTAACAACAGCTCCACCTTAAAGTGGAACAGGGGAGGGCTAGACAAAGAATCAGGAGGACCAAAATAACATAAATACCCTCAGCTTTTAATCAAACAAGGCACTGAAATCTTCTTCAGTTGCCACTTGCATCCTTCCAAGTGTGCTTTTGCTTTAACCTAGTAAAGTCCTTACTGCTTCCATCTTGCTATCTGGTCTCTCAACTAAATTCTTTCCTTTGAGAAGACAAGGTCTGAACTAACATAACACACTCAACTGGTAATGCAATGTATTTTTAAAAAATTTTTCATATGTTGTATTTTTCAGATATAGGATTTTCATTTGGTTCTTTTTTGGTTTGAAATCTCTCCTGAAGTTTCACATCTCTTTATCCATTATACTCTTCTTTCTCTGTAAATTCTTAAGCATATTTATTACAGTTATGTATAAACTCTTATCTGCTAAGGCCGGGACTATATTGAGACAAGTGAGGTGCCTAGTGCACAATATTTAAGGAGGTACTCATTCTTAACTCATACTGACCCTGCACTTACATAGTCCTGAGAATGATTATCTTCTTAAAGTTTGTACTTCAAACAGATCATTTGTTTCACTCTAATCATGTCCCTGTTGTTAATTTCAACAGTTGAGTCAGATGTGGGTATTTATATGGACTGATTTTCCTGTAGATTATGGACCACCTTTTCACACTTCTTCAATGTCTAGTAATTTTTATTGATTCTGTAAATTAAGAATGATACAATGTAGAGACTATGCATTCTACAGCTTCCTTTGCAAGTGTTTGAGTTCTGAAATAGCTGGAATTTTAGTTGTTTGCAGTTCCCTTTGACCTATGAAAGTTTGATATAGGTTTTATTATTAATTTATTTCAGTTCTTCCTTTAATTTTGACATAGTCCTTAGTCTTGGGAGCTTTACTTCTAAGGAAATTCAATTTTGACACTCTATTTATAGCTTTCAATTGGGTTCCTTGGAGTTTTGCCATAGTGAGATTTGCTTCTGTCAAAGACAATAATTAGTTGTAAAGAAAACATCAATAAACATCAAGGGTATGAAGCCAGACAGCCTGTTGTCTGATTACAGTGGAATTAAGTTAGAAATCTAATAAAACATCTCAGTGGACATTAAAATATTTTTGAACCAAATTGTAATAAAGCATGGCACTTCAAAAATTGTAGAGTACAGATAAATAAGTTTTCAAATGAATTATATTTAAATGTATGTGTTAGAAAATAAAACCTGAAAATTAATGACCAAATCTTCCATCTTAAGAATAACTTGATGAGGGAATCAGAGAGTGATGGAGTCCTAGAGAAAAGTGGCTTTCATTTGCTTGAAAGAACAGAAAATCAAACCTAAATAAAAAAGGATGAGAGACTAAGAAAAAGACATGAGCATTCAATTGACTATTTTTATTCAGTATTGTACTTGATGTTCTAGTAGCCACAGTAAAAAATAAAGAAAAATATATAAAGTTTGTAAAAAAAGAATTAAACAGTCATTATTCATAGATGATACCATATTAAAGATGTGACAGAATCTACAGGAAAACTGAAGATTAATACATTTTCAGATTTAATAATTGTTAATTTATTAAAAAGAATTCAACAAGGTATCTGTATTTAAGGTTAAAAACAAAAATCAACCTCATTTCTATATACCAGCAACCAAAGATTGTTAAATACAATTTAAAGAACACATTTAAGTGATATCAAGATAGATAAAATATAATGGAATATAACTAACAAAAGTTGTGTAATATTTTTACATTGAAAATACAAAAAAATAAGGTAAAGAAACCCCTATGAAAGACGTATATGTTATACACTTGCTACTTCACAAATTGATCAATACATTAAATCTAATCCTAATATAAAGCATAGCCATTTTATTTTTTAAAGGAAATCATCAAGTTAAAAGGTATATGGAAGTGAAAAGGCCAATAATTGACAAGTCAATCTTAAAGAAAATTGAAACTGGAGGTGTTGTACTACCAGACATTCAGTTGTATTATTGAGCTATATTATTAGAGCAGCATGGTACATGGTACTGATACAAGCATATAAAAATAGAACTATAGAATAAAACAAGAGTCCAGAAACAGACCTTCTTATACATGAACAACTGATTTATGACAAACTTGGCAGCAGTACAATGAGGAAAGGATGGTCTTGTCAGACCAACTGAACATCTCTAAGAGGGCAAAAAATTCCTGGAGCTCTACCATACAAATATTTATTCCAGATAGATTGTAGATTTACACATAAAAGGTAAACAATAAACATTTTGGAAAAAAGCAGAGCATCTTAATGACCTTGTAGTTGGCAAATAGTTCTTACATAGGACACAAATGCTTACTGTAAAAGAAAAAATGATAAATTACACTATAAAACTAAGAATATCAAAAGACTCCATTAAAAGACCAAATGTCAATCACAGAATCAGGGAATATATTTGAAGTACGTATAGTAAGAAAGGACTTATAATCAAAATATATACACACATTTGTATAAACACACCCACATATACAACAGGCACATGCATATCTTTCAAATGAATAAGAAAAGACAGTCAGCACATAGAAAAATAAGAAAATGATTTGAATAAGAACTTCATAAACAATGACATTAAAATGATCAATTAACATGAAAAATTACTCAACTTTGTTGGTCAATAGGGCAATGTAAATTATAACCACAGCCTGATACACACACAAGATGACTAAAGTGTGGTCATCATTTTTATTACTAAATCACATAAAGTAATCAATGATGGGAGAGTGTGGGACTGAAACTCTCATGTACTGCTAGTGTAAATGTGAATCAGTATAAACCACTTCAGAAAACTCTTTTGTAGTATGTCTTAAACCTATGCATATTATATTATCAAGTAATTTGGCCTTAAGATGAAACTCAAGGGAAATGAATCAAAAATATTATAGCAAAAATATGAACAAGAATGTTCAAAGCAGTGAAAAAAAACCAAACTGGAAACTTCAAATACCCATCATGAGCAAATAAATATTGGTATATTCCCATAAGGGAATACTCGATAATAATGAAAATGAAAAAACTACAACTATATGCAATGTGGATAAATCTCCAATTATGATGTTGAGTGAAAGAATCCAGAAAACCAAAGAGTCCATCTGTAACATTCCATTGATATCAATTTTAAAAAAGGCAATCTATTGTGTTGGAAATCAGGACTGTGGTTTTCAGTGTGGGGAATATTGCCTGGGAAGGGATACAGTGGAGAGGAAGGCTCTGGTGGATTGGTATTGTTCTCTTTTTGAGATAAGGATATGGTTTCCCAAATGTGTTTACTTGGGAATATTTAACTGGATACCTAAGATTTGTACACACTTGTGTGTGTGTGTTATATCTCAAAAAAAGTAAAACTGTACTAACAATGAAAAATCTGGATATTGGCATAGAATTTTTATAACACTCACATACTATGCCTTTACCAGTAGGCTGCTTTGGAAATATTTTATTTTGTATCTATTTATTTTATTATTTTTTGTGGGTTTTTTATGCTTTTTTTCTGGCTTACTTTCCTTGTGTTTTGGATTTGTTGTAGAATTCCAGTGTGCTTCATGCATAAAACCTCAAAAAAGAACAATTCAGACAAAACAATGGGAGAGTATAGTTTTCACACATACAATCTATTTAGAAATTTAGCTTTTATACAATGGAAAGAATAATTACCAAGGAAATAAGCAAACATGTTCTCAATGAAATGAAATCTGCATCAATTGTTTAAGCTAGTGAATAGATCACATCTTGAGAAAACTGTACTGGAAGCATTAACCATTTATTTTATTTTGAAACACGGTACACATTTGGCTAAGGTACAGAGTTGAGTTATATAACTCTCTGAACTTCCTTCTACCTTTCAAATTATGTTAAACCCCTGGCTTTAAGTTTTATTTTCTTAATTATTTACATTTTCAAATATCAGTCCAATCAGTTAGTACAAAAGGAGTATTTTCATAGCTGTTAAATCTATCAATCATCTATCTATCTATCACCTACCATCTCTCTCTCTCTCTCTCTCTCATTATCATCGCCTATCATGTATCCATCCATGTGGCAATTACTTGGAAAAGAAGAATATTTAATCTTCATCACTTGCAAATAGCAATAGATAAAACTAGCATTGAATCACCATTGGTATTTATATGAAATGCATAATCCTGTCCAGGCTATTTTATCAGAATCTCCATTGAGAACCACAAAAATCTTATTTTCTTTAGAAATGTTTCCAATAAACTCAGGAATTTTGTTATTCTTGCTAATAGGAATAGTGGAAAGGAGGAGATGTAGAAGATACGAATTGTGAGGAGATACTTTGTTCCTTCTCATTCAAAGTTATAGGGGAGGTTTCTCCATAAGATTTATAGCAGATTGTTTTCTTCTTCCCTGAATAGGAGTGAACAGGACAGATATAGTCAGTCCCCATCTTATAAATAGGCTGCATTATAGATGTTATATTATTAGTCATTTATTTGGACTCTATGCATTTTCTCAGAGACATTCTTTTCTAATTAGTAAATTTTCAAATCAACACTCAAAATATACATTAACCTAGATAAGCTTGAACTGTAGTATTTCTATTTTTAGTTAAATGATAAACAAGTACCAATTATGACACAGCTCATAGAAGGAAAACATTCACAAGTTGAACCTTAACAGGTGTGCAGACAGTGTCCCTGCCACAGTATGGCTCTGAGGGTGGATAGATTTTGGAGACTTTATGGTATCAGCTGGGGAACTTTTACCTAATGATGTTTATGATAGTGGAACTGCAGGAGGAAATTATATTCCCACACTGAGGTAAATAACCTCTGAAGCCAAAATCAGTCAAAGGGAGAAATAGAGTGGAAGAAACCTGTTTATGGCTTACAAGCAGTACTCTACTTCTTGCCTGTGTCTCTTGCCACCTGGCTTCAGAAAGACCTCACAAAACCCCTCTGGGTCCAGCGCTTGCTCCCACCCCTTTGTAATCACCTATTGATGTGGAGATGGACTACTTCTCTCCACCCTTTGTAAACACCTATTGATATGAAGATGCACTAAGGCCAAGTGAGAGATTCTGGAAATATTGCAATTTTACCCAAGGCCCAGCCCTCCAGAAATCTCACCTCACAATCTACTTGCTCCCCATCTTCGGCAATGATCCCTGTGTAAGAAAACTGTACCACTGTAACCAGACTAATAAAATACAATAATAACAGCAATAAAATCATGATAATCCTCAAACTGGAGGATGCAACTAGGTTAAAATTTCTATGCAGATTAAGTCCATATATTGCCCATCCCACAGGAGGCCAGTAGCTGAATGGGAAGGGAGTTCAGTGCACCCATCACACCAGCTGCAGACAGGGGGCTGGTCCAGGCCACAAAGCCTGAAAAAGAAAATAACCTTAAGGGTGATAAGATACATGTTTTAATGATATCAGCATAGACAAATCTTGTCCATCAGGTAGGATGCATGCAAGAGAATGGTCCTGTGATAGGACAGTGGCAGGAATGGGATATCATCCTGGTTTAGTAGACCAGATTTCATCCCCCTCCCTGTGAGAGTTACAGATGGGTCAATATATAGGGCTATGAGAGGTACATGCACTGGCCATAAAGATGAAACAAAACTTCCCTATAAGACACTCTTATCTTCTGGCAGTTTTGGGTACACTACCATGATCTTTGGAAGTCACTTTGCTATTACTCCAGGAACACACAGGAGGCTTCCAGGCCTTTTCTGCAAGGTACGAGAAGGGCCAGCCATCACTGATCCATGTGTCGAAATGTCCAGGACCACATTTACTCAATAGTGTCTCCAGAGTTTAATGCAGTTGGGGCTGGCAGCAGAATGTTGCTCTGCTGACCATATGCTGGCTTCAATAACTACTCTTTGGTTTGCACATGCAGGTGTATAGAAGAGGAAGCAATGTGTGTGAGCATGTCCACATGGCTTAAGGCTCCTTTTCGGAGCTTCTCATTCAAATGTCATAGCACTGTCCATAAACAAACTGACCAGCCCCATAGACTATTGGTGTTTGACTTGAGGCCAGATTTCAACAAATCATTGTACCTCTCTATCATGCCTACACCAGTAGGGTTATATGGTGCTTATATGAATATCTAGGATAACTTTAGTTTTACCTGACCAGACAACCCCCAAGAACTTTACTGATAAACCAGATCCCTGAATCTTGGTGCTGTTCACAACCCATTCTTTCTCCTGTAGATGTTGCAGCAGTCTAGGAATTGCTCCTTCTAAATCTGCAAGAGAATCAGATGTGAGCAATATCATCAATATAGTGACACAAAGGCACCATTTGTGGTTTCTTTCATGTGGCCGAGTCCTAGGCTACAAGTCCGTGACAAATGGTGGAACTGTGGAGGTATCCCTGTGGAAGGACAGTGAATGTCCACTTCTGGCCTTTCCACATGAAGGCAAACTGTTCCTGACTTTCCTGTGCTATGTCAATAAAGAAGAAAGCATTAGCAATTTCCACAACATAATGATATGTCCCTAGTCATGACTGAGAGTGTCCATTAGGGATGCTAAAGTGGGGACAGTAGCATGCAAAGAGGTGTGACTTTATTTGATTCTCTGTAATCTATGGTCATATGCCAGGAGCCATCTGTCTTTTTCACTGGCCACAGAGGGCAATTAAAAATACTATGAGTGGGCTTTATGATGCCCACATTCTCCAACTCCTGTAGAGTTTCTCCAATTTCCTGGTGTCCCCCAGGCAACATATACTACTTAGTATTTGTCATCTGCAGAGGTACAGGAAAAGCTACAGACAGGTACTGAGCATGTCACCTCAGAACTGCCTTTACCATATGTACCCTCAGTCTGAACTCACTGGCAATGGTCTGTAACCACAGAGCCTGCAGAATATCTACCCCCCAAATATATTCAGGGATAGGAGAAATGTACACAGTATGCTCCTTTGGGGGTAAATGCCCTATTCCCAACAGGATTTGGTCTTCTTTACTCTAATTGCCTTACCCCCAAAACCTTCTATCACCCAGGAAAACACTCAGGGTTGCCATGGATCAGAGAACACTCAGTTCCTCTGTTCCCCAGCTCCAGAATAAGTTGTAGATTCACAGAGGACCAATGAATTGCTAATTCTACATATGGCCTCCAGTTCCCACCATGTCCCCCAAGGTGAGGGCCTTGTCACCACCTCCCACCCCCACCTGTCAAACTTCAGTGTCCAGTCAAACTCCTGTGGGGATGTAGACTCAGGTGGAACCTGAGCACTGTCCCTCAGAAAGTCTTGCAGGGACACAGGCCAGACATGGGGCTTTGACTCCAGCTTCTGTGTCCTGGAACTCAGCAGCTAGAACTACTGCTCTGGATTTAATTGGTGCCACAGTTCTAACAAGATCCTATTGGGATGCTCATCAAGTTTTTCTTTCACTACCCTGACCTTTATAAGATCAACCCGCATCTGGGTCCTTGAGACCTTCGTGGGGCCCTTATCACCTCTCCTTTCAGTTGTAGCTCATACTTCCTTATGTGCTCTTATTGTTTCAACCTCCCCCAGATCTCCTAAAGTACAAGTAGTCTCACTTATGGGTTGCCCTATGTGGGGGGCAAGAATAGTCACTAGGGACCCAAAGAGAGATGGGGGAGCTATATGGAGCACCAGATTTCTCATTCCTACAGTGAACAGCTCCTCATTAGGGCCCTTGGGGTCCATATTATAGATGGTATTTTTCATTTCCACCTCCAATAACACCTGCTGGAGCTCTGCATATGCTTTTCCAGCTAGTGGGTAAGTATGGTAAATCATTCTGATTAAGCCAAACTGCCCCAATGGCTGCTGTCAGCCAATCCAGAAGCACCTGATTCCCTGAGGTGTGATAGGCACTATGCAAATATTGCCAGAGAGAATGGTGAGTTGTCAGCAAAACCAGTCTACCCATTTCAGAACCTGACATAACATTTTCCATGCCTATATCTATATATCAAAGATACAAAAGCCATGTAGGTAGAAACTCATATCCACCAGTTCATCCTGGGTATAGGGGCAGAGCATGGAGTGCTCCACAGCCTGGGGAGGGGCAGCTCCTTCCCTGACGAGCCTGTCCTTGTTGCATTTCTATTTTCTTAATTACAACCAGGTAGGCCTTTAATACTGGAGGGGTTGGTGCCTTGGGCCGTGGCCTTGGCAACAGTTCTGCCCTTGGCTCCA
This sequence comes from Manis javanica, assembly GCF_040802235.1. Lineage (NCBI taxonomy): Eukaryota > Metazoa > Chordata > Mammalia > Pholidota > Manidae > Manis > Manis javanica. Next base: position 118,045,122 of record NC_133160.1, on the reverse strand, counting down.
CCCCCTCATCCTCTCCCAACATCTTCTCTACCATCTCTGGGGCTGAAATCACCACTCTTTCTTCTCCCTCCCTGATAGCCTCCTGCAAAGCATTTTCTCCTCCTGCCTCCTCTCTTGCTGCTAACATATCTTCCAGGAACTCAACCTGTCTTCTCAATAACTGTCTCTGTTTCTTAAGGGCATCCCATAGGTCTTTGCCCAGCTCCTCCAAGTGCTGCTATAGTGTTTCTCTCTCCTTGATAACCCTTTCCAATACCTTGAGAAACAAAAGTCCCACAATCCTGGCTGTTACATGGCCACTCATGGCCTCTAAGCAGTCTTCTATCTCACAGAGGGCTAATTCCACAGCTTTCAGTGTTTTACCCTAGACCAGTTTCCCACTAGGGGCTCCCTAGGTGCTTTACGGCTAGACCCATCTAAGAGGTGCTTTACCCTAGATCAGTTTCTCACTAGTGGCTCCCCAATTGTAAACCTCACAGATGGGGGCTCCAGGGTGAATGAAGTAGCACCATCCACTACTGTCAGTGGTAAGGGTGAGTTGTTACCCACCACTGCAATAGCCACCGGGTCTCCCCACCATTCAAAGGAGTTTCTGGGTATCTCCCCTCCATCTCTGGGGGAGCCCACCCAAGCATTGCACCCCTCAAGACAGATTTCAGGTTCAGAGATGCCAACGACCACCAGATATAACTCTGGGGGGATTCCCACCCTGGGGTAAATAACCTTTGAAGCCAAAATCAAAGAGAGAAATAAAGTGGAAGAAACCTGTTTGTGGCTTACAAGCAGTTGTCTACTTCTACTTGCCCTTGTCTCTTGACACCTGGCTGCACAAAGACTCCACCAAACCCCTCCAGTCCAGATGTGTGCTTGCTCCCACCCCTTTGTAATCACCTTTTGATATGGAGATGGATTACTCCTCTCCACCCCTTGGAAACACCTACTGATATGGAGATGCACTAAAGCCAAGTGAGAGATTCTGGAAATATTGCAATTTTACCCACAGATAGCATTTTGAGAGGTAATTGAATATCTAATACTTAAAGCAGATTATTTATATGTACTTGTACACTATGTCATATGGTGGTTAAGAATCACATTTTGCAGTCAAAGAAACTTAGATTTGAATGGTAGCTTAAAGTTTCAGTTTTATTGAGAAATAGTTGACATTTATCACTTGATAAGTTTAAAGCATGTAGCATAATGGGTTGATTTACATATATTGTGAATAATTACCACAGTAGATTCAGCCAACATCTACATCTTTTCATAAAGATACACTTTTTATTTTTAAAAAAGGAAAGAAGAAAGAAACAAAAGTTTTCTTCTTGTGATGAGAATTTAGGATTTTTCTCTCTCAACAACTTCACTATATATCATACAACAGTGTTAGCTATAGTCATCTTGTTGTACATTGCATCCCCAGTACTTATTTATAATATAACTGGAGTTTTATACCTTTTGACCACCTTCCTCCAATCCCCCTATCTCCCTTTCTGGTAACCCCAAGTCTGGTATCTTTTTCTATGAGTTCAGGTTTTTCCCCCTATTATATCCCACACAAAAGTGAGATCATACAGTGTTTATCTTTCTTTGCCTGACTTATTTCATTTAGCAGAATTTCTTCAAGGTCGATCCATGTTGTTGCAAATTTTAATATTTCCCCTTTTACATGGTTGAATAATATTCCATTGTGTGTGTATACTCCCAGAAGTGGGATTGCTGAATCATATGGTAGTTCTATTTTTAATTGTTTGAGGATCCTCCATACTGCTTTCCATAGTGGTTGTACCAGGAGTTGTTATCAGCCCTTCTAGTTAGATAGAGCCAGAGGACACTCTCAACAGTGGGTAGGGCAGTCATTCAGCCTCCTTGCCTGCACAGGAGTGTGTGTGGCTGCTCTAAACTACCCTCAATTTCCTAAACAGGCTGTGTGTTTGGGAGGGGTCCAGAGTTACCCTAAGTCTTGGATATAAATAAATACAGCTGTCTGTGCATAGAGAGGAATGCCTCCATGCCTTGTAGTGGCTTTGCTCTGGAGGCCGTCAGTTCAGCCTGCCTGCCTCCCAGCTCATAGTGCTGCTGGGCCATAGATTCTAGGAGTTGTCACCAACTCTTCTAGTTGGATGGGGCTGGAAGGTCCTCTCCATAGCTGGTGGGACTGTGACTCAGCACCTTCACTGGGTGGGAGCAAACCAGGCTCCAGGGCCCACAAAATTCCTCACTTAGCATATGAATTAGGCAGATCTGTACTCAGCCAAGTTCCCTTCTCCAAGTGCAAACCTGATTTGGTTCTGCAGATGAATAAAATCACTGGTTGGGATTACTACTTGGATGAACTCCAGGTGCCAAGATCTGTGTGCTAGTTGTTGCCAGGCCCTCCCTACTTCTCCAGCGGTTGAGTCTACAGATTCCCCTGCAGTCCCTGTGGTTGAGATCAAAATAGAAGCTCCCTGGGGTCACTTGGATTCTCTTTTCCCACTGGAGTAACCAGAGGCTCAAGGGAAGGCCTGTTTCCTGGGGCTGTGCTGGCCTGAGGGAGGGGCAATGTGGTCAATGTGTAGTCACTTCTTTTACCCTTCAGAGAAGTTTCTCTTGGTCTCTGAGGTACAGGGAGGTGCTTCAGCCTCACCCTCATAATCTAGAATGTGGTGTTTCATTCTTGAATAGATGTTAATTATTCTTGTGAGGAGGAATGAAGTCAGGAACAACCTATGTAGCCATCTCTGATGTCACTGTCTATCAAATTCTCACTTTTAAATGGGTGTATAAATACTTCTAAAAGATTGTCTGACTCTAGTCATCTATGCTCTGCCTCTCGTGCTTCAGTGTTGGCTCTAATCCATCCTAATTTAGCTCCCTTTCCCAGAACAAAAAAGCACTGTGTAGAGTTAGCTGGTAAGGCAGAAACTAAATTTTGATGTTTTGCTTTCTAAATAGATATTCAAGTCTTTTTGTCTTGGAGGTGGGAAATTAAAATCTTAAGCCACATAAAACAGATATAAGATGTCAAATATAAGCCAGTTAAAACTCAATGGCAGATACAAACAACTACTAAATAATCATCAATAAACTTACAGCAAAATAAAATAAATTATATTGTACTCATTAAGTGGCAGCTAACAAGATTACCTTGTTGCTGAAAGTAATCTCTCAATAATGTGGAGATTTTATTTCTTTTTAATACTTCCAATTATCATAAATGAGAAATGAGAAATCTGTGCTTATAGCTTGCTTAAAACAATTTGTACATGGGTCTACTGATGTCCATTAGCATCTCTCCTTCCCTTTAATCCCAGTTATCAGATGTCTGAACAAAGTAATTGTATTCCCATGATTCTCTAATATTAAACATTTTGAAGAGGTCATTACCTTCCTTTCTGCTTATGAAAAGAATCACAAGATGTGGAGGAGAGCTATGCTGATTAAAGGTGATATGAAAAAGTACTCAACTCTTGAAAGATATGATTCAGAACAAAGGGACAGTGGCAAAAGGGAGTGGACAAGTGTAATAGACAAGTTAGGAATAGAACACATCAGAATAGGGTGAAGTGGAAGGGAATAAATGATATTTCCTAACATTTATCTTCTGGAACTGCCTTACCTAAGAGAGTTAAACATAACGCATAATTTGAAATGAGTCTTGTTTAGTTTTGAACTTCTAAATATGTAAAACTTTAAATCAACACATGTATTCTGTTCAGAAGTTTAAAAATTGTTTTGACCTTTGTGCTTGCAGTGATAAGTCTTGAACAACTTAAAGTGGTGGAATGAGGCAGCAGATGCAGGGATAACAATGCTGGCTTTGTTCTTCAGGGGCACATGGAGAACACTGTGCCTGAGACCTTGGGGCTTACACACTAAGGAAACCTTTAGAATATAACAATCTTAAATAAACATATATACACATAGTAAGAGAACATCAAATTTTGTGAGAAAAAATTGATAGAATTACAAAGAGATATAGAAAAATCTGCTGTACTTGGATACTTCAACACCCTCTCCCTAGTTACTGATTGATCAAGCAGGAAGAAAATAAATAAGAATATAATTGTTCTAAGTAGCACTATTAGTCAACTTGATGTAATAAACATTTATAGACTGCATAAACCATCAAGAGCAGAATCTTCTCAAGGAACATGGAACCTTCACCAAAATAGAACATATTCTGGGCCAACAAACATCTGAATAAACTTAATTAACAGGATTAAATGGTGTGTTCTTAGATGACAGTGGGATTAAATTAGAAATCAATATGAGAAATATAGCTGCAAAATCTTCAAATATTTGGAATTTGAACAATGCACTCCTAAATAACACATGAAGTATCAAGAAAAATTTTTGAAATATTTCAAAATAAATGATAATGAAAATACAACTTATCAAAATGTATGGTTGCAGCAAAAGCCAGAGCTTAGAGGGAAATTTACAGCATTGAATGCATATGTGCATAGAAGAAAGATCTAAAATCAATAATCTAAGTTTCCACATAGGAAAACACAGCAAGAAGTAAGCAGAAGAAAAAAAATAACTATAACCAAACTATGCAGAAGAAAATAAATAATAAGAATTAGAGCATAAATTCAGTGACACTGAACACAAGAAATTGTAGAAAATATCAGCAAAATCAAAAGCTGATTCTTTGTAAAGATCAATAAAATAGACAAACCTCTAGTCAGGCTAACTAGAAAAAAATGAAACACAAATTCAAGTACAAGAAGTGAAAGAAGAATCATCACTCCTTTAAAGAATAATAAAGGAATACTGCATGCCCACAAATTTTATCATTTATATCAAATGTACCAATTCCTTGAAAGACATAAACTACCAAAACTTACTTGAGGAGAAATAAATGGAACAGTCCTACTTGAATTAAAGATACTGAATCAATAATTAATGACTTTCCAATAAAGAAATCAGCAACCCCATTTGATTATACCAGTGAGTTCTACCAAACATAAAACCAATTATCTACAATAACCCTTAAAAAATAGCAGCAGAAGTAAACACATTCTTACTCATTTTACTCATTCTGTACAGGTAACACTCTAATACCAAAGCTAGAAAAATACATTACAAAAAGGAAAATTATAGACTAATACCCCTCTTAAAATTAGACACAAAACTCTCAACAAAATATTAGCAATTTATATCCAATAATGTATAGAAAGAATTATACACCATGTCCAAGTGGACATAGTACAGATAGCTACCTATAGAAATATTTACAAACATATGTCTATACACAGGTTGGTACTTATACATGTAACCTTTTGCTCTGCCATCTGAACTCCTTGGTAAGAGCTGTTTCATATAAGATACACATTTGCCTTTGTGATATTTAGTTCATGCTATCCAATAGAAAAGTTATAGGGAGGAATCATATAGTCTTTAAATACTTCTAACTTATTGGAAGCTTACACTGATCAAAATTACTATGAATGGTCAAATGACTTGGTCCAAAACTTTAATGAAAGTATAGAATAGAAAATACAATTTAACATCTATACTGTATCCACCAGAGTTCCACCACAGAAACAGAACCAATGAGATATACAGATACATATACATACACACTGCATACATGCATGTATGTGTACACACACACACACACACACACACACACACACATCAAGAGATTTATTGTAAGGAACTGGCTTGTGCAGTGTGGGGCCTATCTAGGCAAGTCTGAAATCTATAAGGCAGACCTTCAGGCTGGAAACTCTCAGGTAGGAATTTTTAAATTTCTTCTTCCTCAAGAGAATCTCCATTCTACTTTTAAAGCCTTTCAACTTAATGGATCAGGCCCAAATGTGTTATCAAGGATAATCTCCTTTAGATAAATTCAGCTGATGTTACCACAGTTAACCACATCTACCCAATACCTATACAGCAACACCTATATGCACTTTTGATTGCATAGTTGGGTAACATAGCCTAGCCAAGGCTTGATACATAAAGCTGTCACATCTACCAACCTCTGTGAATCAATATATTGATACAGGATTGTGTTAAGAAGGAGTCTGAGGTTGTAATTAAATCCAGCAGGGGAAATTCCTTTGATCTATTTATGTTCTACATATTGCTGTGTTTAAGTTGTGCCATTTAATGTGTGTTGAAATAGATGGCGAATTTGCAAAAGAGAGCTTTACAGATAAACTTTTCTAAATGAGATAAAGTGACTCTAAATCTGTCATCATTCAGAACATAGAGCTATGTATCTAAAAAGCTTGTGCCAAGCATCACAGAAGCGCTAAAAAGTGAAAGCCAGTGCTATCAATGGACATAATTTCATTTGTTGATAGACAGCTCCAAAGAAATAATGGTGTTTTAGAGTAAGAGAAGAGAGGTCATAGGGCATTTACTGTCAGATAAACTATCTGGAGGACAAATACTAAGAGCCTTGGGGGAAAGAAATTTCTTTGAGAGAGGTTAAAATTTATTGGGCTGAAATAGAATTGGCTTTTAATGTAGAGAAGTGGAAATATGGCATTCTGGGTGTTTGTGGGAATGGAGTTAGGAGAAAAAACTGCATGACGTGAACAAAAGCAGGATGCAGGAAACTCAAAGACATTCAGGCGCTGATGGAAACAGTTTGATTACAGAAGCAGGAGGCAAGCATTGCTACTGAATTTTAGAATATGGAAGAAACACAAACCAATTACCTAATTTTACAGATGAGAAAACTAAAATCTTATTTACTTGGTTTTCTGGAGCTTCAGCATGTCACTAAAGGACAGTCCAAGTTTAAAACACTGTTCTCTCGGGGTCCTTGCAGGTCTTTGCCTTTTCAGTAATGGCAAAGTTTCAAAATAGGCTCCTAGTCTAGAACTTGCTTTGAATGCTGTAGTGAAAAGATTTTTTAAGGCCATCCTTTGGCTTCTTGGAAAGCAGTCTTTGAACTGATTAGTGAGGTGGCATGGATGAGGGAATAATTATGTATTTGCTACCACTGTCTTTACATCACACGCTTCAATTATAGAAAGAGAATGAGGTCATTCTAAAGTTTTGTTTGTTTAAAAATTATACCGATGATTACTGAATAGAAGAAATAGTGATAAAATCATTGTTTTTGGAAAATTAATTCAGTGGCAGTTTTCTAAATGACTACAGAAAATGTCAGGTACTGTTGAAGATGAAATTCTAGTAGGAGTACTAACTGGGGTCATGAGGTGTGAGCTGAAGGAAGAGTGAAGCAGGATGGCAGCATTTGAATGAGAGAATAAAGAATGGACAGGAGGCAAAGACCTGTAAGAAAGGTAGAAGAAACCTAAATCGACTTTCTCTCCACACTATCTCCAGTGCCCAGGAAAAAGCCTGGGGCATAAAGTTATGCAGATTTCTTAAAATAAGTCTTTTTTACAGAGACTTATTTCCACAAAGGAAAACTAAGGGAAGTGAGAATCATTTTCTCCTGTTAGTGAACATAGTTAGTGAAACCAATCTATTACACAGGTTAAAGACTAGTTCAGAGATTCCTCTTTTTATTTTTCCAATAATGGACTATAATATCAGAAGTTTATGACACATTAACTTAATGAAGGTAATAAAGTGAACAGATACAATTGACTTTACTTCCTTATTGGTTAGAGTATTCTAGAAAGCTGGAACCACTCCACAGTACCCCTAGGTATTCAAGATTAACTACTACTAAACATGTTTCTAAGGAACATACAAGTTTCATACTCTGCAATAATTAGTAGTATATATTATAATAAATCTTTCAAAAACAACTGTCTCCAGATCATGGATATATCACTCTTAAGAGGTTTGCAGTTGGTATTAGATCAATCCCCTGCTGGGGCAGGTTTCAAGAAAAGTCACGGGGTTGAGGAGCTAGTCGCAGAAGCAGACAGCAGAGACTCACCTGTGAAAGCCAAATATCGCGGCCCAAATTATGGTAGCTACCTCAGTTGTGTTTCAGGGGGTCTGTGATGCATCAGAATTCCTCTCCAGAACAAGGAAGGGCCTAGGGCATTCTAATGAAGATTGAATTTGGGAACTTGGGCTCTGCGTGAAATCTGGCACATGCTGATATGGTCCACAGGCCAAAGATCTTGGTGCACATGTAGATACAAATGACTACATCTGAGGTAAAGCTGGAGTTAAGCAACAAAAGATCCAAGGAAACATTTATCAAAGAGCCCAAGCTGATAGGCATGTGGGCAGCACACAAAAGGGATGTTGGGGGTCACTGGAGAGTCTGGAGGGAATGTGGAGATTCAGAGCTATGATCTTATCTGGGATGCTGAAGATGCTACTAAAGGATCCAAATCTGACACATCAGACACATGAAGTAACTTAAGTTTCAAATGGTGACCAGAACATAGCAATGGGCTGTTCTCAGAAATGCAGAAGAGCTTTGGGAGGTGGGAGGACTCTCCGCAGGAAACCCGTCCCAGACTGCTTTCCCGGCTCTCAGAGCAGCCCTCCAACTCCTAGGGAAGAGCCCTAGGGAGACTAGTGTTGATCTTTCACCTTTGGGTACTCAGAAATTAGCTACTCAGCAATTAGAAATTTGGATACTTAGAGATTAGGTATAGAAACAACATTTCCAAAATCTGAACCATATGATATAGGGCATGAACTATATTACCCAAATAGAGGAACTGCAAGAAGAGCTGTGATTCAGGGAACATTACCTGACACCCGAGAGCCAGCAGTGGAATACAGTGTCCTGGGTCAAGTTTTCAGCAAAGGGAAATTGGGGTAGAGCTAGAAAGTATAGTGTCAGTGTGCAAACAGTACTTCCTAGGCCATGTTATTGAGAAGGGAAACTTAATTCTAAGTCATAATAGGTGGAGATTAAGTAGGATAAATACTTTCTCTTTTGTCATTACTAGTCCAGGAAAAGACAGGATTAAGCCTACAAAAAGGTAACAAGTGGCCCTAACTTTAGGGTATTTGGAAGCTAAGAGTCAGGAACAAAACTCAACTCGAACCTGATAAATGACACTGAACAATCATAGTTTTAAAGCACATTTTCTCCTTTATAAATCCATTGGATTCCCCAAGTCAAGTCATAAGTGCCCATTTCAACATATTAAAAGTCGGGTCTTTCTTCAGATTTGCAGTTTCAGCTCTTTAAATCTCTGTGCGGAACTGAAGTGTAGTTCCAGACATTTCTTTCTCATAAATGGCATCAAATTTTTCATTTTGGGCCACCGTGAAGTGATTCTTCCAGTCACCTGCAATCCCTAAAAATAATAAATAAGAAAACATATGAAGGAATAAATATTCCCCTTACAAAGGAAAAGTTGATACCTTCCAAAAGAAAACATAAGAAAAATAAAAGCACACTGTATTTGTATTTGAATGCTTTACAAATTGTCATTTGTCTTTTCTTGGTAATTCCTCCCATCTTAAAAGGTGGCTGATAACTAAACAGAGTCTAACTTTTAAAGATACATTCTGAGAAGGGTTAATTTTCTTATCTAAATTTCTGGGCTATACAACAGTTTTCTGGAAGAGATTCTTTTAGTGTTTCCTATTGTCCTGGGGGGTTACCAGTGAGTGCAGGATAAGTGATCAGAACATACTTTATGTTATGAGTAACTTTCAGAAACTATAAAGGACTTGTTATCAGCATAACCAAACCATGAAATAGAAAGCTGATTAACAATCATTTCCCAGAAATTTTAATGAGGAGAGAATGATGCTTGGAGGATCCTTGTTTTCCCTGAGTTCACTAGACTTAGACCATATTTGTATTTTAGATGAGAAGAGCATTAAAATCAAACATATAACATTCCTGAACCATCTTTAAAATGGTAAAACTTTGGGGGTATAAATTTACATTTAATCTCTTATATTTGGGTGCTTATAAATGTTTATTTAAAAAATGAATAAATTTTTAATATAATGTCAATGTGCTTAGAGGAAAACATATACTTTTGTTATTTAATTAAATATTAAGTATATCCTACTAAATTACAAGCTACATTAACCCATGATGGCTTAATGAAGATTACAAATGCTTTCAATGAAATATATCCTCATAGACAAGTTTTTTTTACCTGCATATACTTTGCTCTATGTTCACCAGATGGCAAGAGCTCTTTGGAATGTATGTGAGGGGATTGTATATTTAGGGAATGTATATTTGGGATAGTATAGCTGTAAAATTGTTATTAAAAACAAAAAACAAAGATTTAAATAAGTCATATATAAAGTATCCCAGTGATCTATTTTTAATATAAATTATATAATACACACAAACATACTTGCTTATTGAATAAGAAAATGAATGAATGCATAAATCAATCTTGAACTATTTAGACTAAAATAAGACATGCTACTTTTGTATACAACATTATGGTCAGAAAAATATTTCAAATGCTTACATATAATTTAAAAAAATCCTTCTCCAAAACCTCCTCCATAGATGTTATTGTTTTCTCCATGTTGTCAGTGATGTGACCAGAGCTTTGGGGTTTATTAAGGTATTCAAAGTCATAGATTCAGGGAGTGGCGTAGCCTGCATAAACCCCAGGTCAATCTGACCACAAAGGATATGACATGTTCTTTACCACTTTCAGGGAGCATGTAGACTGTTTCTTATTAGACCAACATTCACATTTTCTGTTGAAGTGGGTGGAACCATAGACTCCAACTACTGAGCTTATCTCCTCTATTTCTATACCCTAATGAGAGCATGGGGTAGTATCAATTTTCATATGAGTGGGGATAAGAATCTTCTTGAGGTTACATTCAATGATCTGGCATAATGGGAATTTGCCTTGTTTAATACAAGAGATTATTCTCCCTGATTCTTCCATCAGGAAAATTGTGTGTGTGTGTGTGTGTGTGTGTGTGTGTGTGTGTGTGTGTGTGTGTGTGTGTGTATCAATCCTCTTTGTTCAAACTTATAATGCACCATTTAAAAGGAAAAATTTACTCTGACTCTTACACTAGAGGTTATTTTGAAAAGTTGAATGTAATGTTTTTGAAAATTAAAAAATATGTAATTTGAAAACACTAGGACTATTTGTTAATTGAAAAAATTATGGAGAAAAATGTTTCAGACAAAGTTTAACTATATAACTTTTTCAAAATTGCAGATTTTCATTCATATGTTTATATGCCTGGTACATTTCTAAGGTTATATTTACTTCCCAGTGCACCAACTGAAATTCTATTCCTTTTCTCTCCAATTCAACAAGGAATATTGAAAACAGAAGGTGGAATGATTAGGTGGATAACTTCTCAAATTTATTTGTTAGTAATTTTTTAAAGTATTATTTTTACCATTAATAAAACATTTTTGACACAAATCATATATAATAAGCTCCAACATACAGGATTTGCTTCAGTGGAAGCCATATTCTTCTACTGTCATTTTTTTAAGTTAACCTTAGATTTTGTGTCTCCTATAATTTAAACAGTATTCTTAAGAAACAGAAACTCCCCAGAGGGTAAAAAAAAGGTCCTTTCTCTTGCTGAATCCTTTTTAACAAAGTGACTACTGTTTTCTAAATGATCTAGGATCTTTATAAAGAAGATAGTATTGTATTGAGTGACATCGGTTTATCACTACCAAAAAGAAGGAGGCCTATGGTGATTTGGACAAAGATTTAAGACTTAGGAATCACAAATTTGGAATAACTCACATAAAAACTGATAAAGCCAATTCCATTTAACAAAGTAATAAATAGAAGCAGAAATATGTATCAAGTACTCAAAGTATTCTGGTAACAGGTTTACATGCATTATTTCCTTTAATACTTTCTAATGTAATTCAGCAACTATTTGTGGTATGTATTTTGACAGAGGAAGAAATTGGTGCCCAAACTGTCTGAGTAACTTGGTAGAGATCACAAAACCTAATCTTCATTTCAGAGTAATTCATAGGAAAGTAAAAAAGTAAAATAAACTCAGCAAAATATTCACCTTTGCGCATAAAAGGAGATTTGCTTTGATCCATCACTATATTTGGCAAATGCGTATAATTCACCAAAGGGTTGTCTTTCATCATTTCAAATGAGGTGTGATGGTTGATCTTATCCAAGATCTCATCATTCAGATTCTTCTCTAGAAATTTAGCAATCTTCTTGATTTCCTGCTTTGGATTCTATCAGTAGGTAAAGAGACATACCCAAGTAAATGATAAACAGTAAATCATTAACATAATGTGAAGAACTATAGTATTTATAACGTTTTCTTAAATGTTGATTCTAAATATTGAATCCTTATTTGGTTGGATCTAATAATAATTTTTTAAAATTCAGCATAAAAATGAAAAAAATCAGTAAATTGTTTAGTAAAAATAGAGTGAAAATATTTTGTTTATTCTAAATCTTATATTTTTAGTTCACATTGAAAGTACAACAAGAACAAAGCTTGGGCTAAATATCAACAATTGTTGGAGAAAAAAAGCCTAACAACTATTTTAAACAATCGATAGTCAATCTGAATGTTGAATGTTCTAGGGACCCAGTATCTTTTTATTCTTTCCACCTTTGTTTTTCTGTTCTTAACCAAATTTCTTTCTTGTTTTTTAATAAAAATATTTAAAAATAAAAATAATAAATTCATGGACATTAAGCATATTTGCCTAAAAGTATAAATACTGATTATACCTTCCTTCAACATATGCTGTTAAAAATTAATTTTTTTTAACAAAAAGGTGCAAAGGTATCAAGACCTAAATTATTTTTTAACCATTGAGGACAAAAGGAACAAAATCTGAGAAATGGATTTTCTTTTCAGATTTTAATGACATAAACTATTTGTAACTTTTTAGGAATCTAAACCAAAATCTATAAGGATATGTTTAGAGCAGTTTTAAGAAGGTGATGTCTAAGTTGAGTTCAAAAAGATTCGTCAGAAGTCACCAAGAATCACTGTCTGCTGAGGCACTGGACACTGGATTTCCAGTAGAGAAAAACAGTTAAAACTTTTGCAAGTACAGAGTCTCATCATATGTGTAAGGGAGGAAAAAACAAAGTGCTTAGAGTTAGGTTTGAGTTTTTTGAGGGAGTGACAGCAGCTATAAAACTGGAGAGAGAAGTTGGGATAAATTTGAGAGCATCCTTGTGTGTCCTGCTGAAGGTTTTGGACTGTATCTGTTCAGTGGTAGGGAAGCAACAGCATTTAATAGTGTCTTATTTATTGTGTGTGAGTGTGTTTGTGTCTGTCTGTGCAGGCATGTGTATGCTTTGACAAAGAATCTCGTACAAAGGAAGTTCTGGCAATGCTTTTATGTATCAGACCTTGTTAAGACAAGAATGAGATGACTTGTTAAGGGGTGTCAGTGAGTAAAAGTGAGTAAAAGGTCAGAAATGATGATATTGGAGAAAAAGCCAAAAGAAAAGTTAGTAGTGGTACCAGAAAAACATAAATGGACAGGCAAATAGTATGGTAGGTTGGAAGATAATCTGGTCACTGCCACAGTATTAGTGATGTTAGTTTACAGGCCAGTAGAAGTAGAGAGTGCAGTCTCTTTTTGAATCTTCCTCTACTGTATTTCTCTTTCACCTCTTTGAGAATTTAGGCAGACACTTGTAAACCTGATGTAAGTTATTAGACTTGTCTCTGAATTTTATTCTTGATATATAATTGTAATTTGGTTCCATTGTTGTTATATTAAAACTTTATAATTCTGTCTAAAATAACTATGATGGAAGAAAAACATTGTCTATTAAGTAAGATGTACGTAGCAGGTTTGAGCAGGGTTCAAAATATCTGCATTTGCTTAAAAGCTGAGTAAGCAAGACTGCAAATCAATATGAATGAGTTGATTTGAATAAGGTATTTTAGCTAAATAAGGAGAGAAATGGTAGACATGAGAGTATCATGTGGGGAACAGCATGATATCTGATTCAGAATTTAGATACCAGTCCAGCCCAGGAAATGTATTTTTCCATCTTATGGAGAAAAGGACTATATTCAGAAGCTCTTTTCAAAAAATTGCTCTTCTCATATAGCTAGGAAGTGCACTATTCTGGTGTCTGGGAAGTCAAGAGATACTTGGTGTGGAAGGACAATTTTTCTCTTGTGAAAAATTCATAACTTAACTCTGGCTAATTCAACACTCAAGGTAAATTGCCACTTTTTAGTGATTTCATAAACCACTTTAGTTTTGCACAAAATTGACATTAAGTACCTCAAACCCTGCATAAAGGGACAATGATAAGGCTAAGACCACAGATTCTCTATGGGCTGCAAACAAGTGTAATGGAAAGGGGGAGCCCAAGCATAGCAGAAAACTTCAAAGGACTCCTTGATAAAATGGGAAAAATACCCTGGAGGTTTCTTAAAAATATTAGAGAAAGGGAGATTTCATATAGAGCATGATTTCTGTTAGGCAAAGTTAGGACTGATGTCACTAAAATGTTTGTTATTACTGCTCACTCATTCATTCAAGCAATTATTCATCCAACAGGTTGACCATTCAACCCCTATTTATTGTAGGTGCTCTATTGTAGGTACTGTGGATACAGTTATAAGAACGATAAATATTGTGACTTCTATCATGCACCTGAACATATGAAAAATATCCTCATTTGTATGCCCAGCCTTTATAACTACAGGAACTTGGTGTCCATATATTTCCCAGGGCTGTGTATGTGTATGTGAAGGGTTATGATGTGTGTGTGTGTGTGTGTGTGTGTGTGTGTGTGTGTGTGTGTGTATGTGTATTTGGTTAATTTAAATAAAACAGGTCCAGAATAGTTTTGGAACTTTGCAGTAGTATTTGAACTAATACTAATTCATACAGAAGACCAAATGAATGCTTCTGGGTACCTGAAATAAGAGGGAGGTAGTAAGAAAGTGAAGGAGGGTCACAGTTGAATAAATAATAGGTAAGGTATGTGAACCAGCAGGTGTTCAGGATATAGTGAAATGGAATCTACATATAGAAGCTAGTGAGGACAATTTACTTTCAAGCTTTGAAAACTGAACAGACAAATAACATCATTAACCACAAGAAAACAAAAGAAAAAGATTACATGTTGGAGAGACAGAAGTAAGATAAGTTTGAACATGTAAAATTTGAGGGTTGTTTTAACGTAAGCTTGCATGTGAATAAGGATAGAAGACAAAATGGAGATTTTGGGTGTTCAGTAGCACATAAACAGTTTTGGCAGTAGTGGCCAAGGCCATGATCACCAAAATACAGCAAATAACTTTAAAAGAAAAATGACTAAGTGATAGATAGAGATCCCCAGGAAAACCATGAGAGTGTGATAGCTTGTTAAATATAAGAGAGAATTGCAAAATGAAAAGGTGCTCAAATTAAACACAATGGTTAAAAGCATAAGAGGAATAAAAATGTCATTGAATTCATGACTAGAAGGTCACTAATGATCTTAGCAAGATTTGGGTGAGTAAGCATGGAGAATCGTCAAAGCAGTCATATCATTTTGGACTCCATAAAGTTGAAAATATATTTAATCCTTTTATCCCAGGATGTAGTGGGAAAATTATCCAGAATGAATTTCTACCATTTTACCTCTTTCATATCTTCATAGTACAGGAAAAGTACTGGGTGGTTTTCCTTTTTCTTCCACCAGCTTTTTACATGATTAAACCAGGAACCATAGGCCACTGAAACCAGAGAAATAGTCTATTTCCATAAACATGCATCAAATTAAAGATTGTTTCTCAAGAACAAGTCAAATTGTACCAACATTTAAAGAAATTTAGTGATTAAAGGAACTGAGAATATAAGGCCAATTAAAAACATATATAATCAGCCACTAATGGATGTACAATTGGATTAAAAAATATAAGGTACAAAGGAAGCATTTCAAGTGAAAATACATTGAGCTTCAACAAGTCACTGCTAGCCTCACACATGGAAGGGAACTTGCTTCTACTAAGCACTCATATCAACTATTTACTTAAGTTTTATAAATATATGTATAACAGATCTAACTAATGATTTGGTCAAGTTAAGCAATTTCTGTTGTGAGCAGGAATGAACAATGGATTTCTAGTAACTGAAAAGGGATTTGAGAATATTTTCATTAAACCAATATTTAATATCAGGTTTATATACATAGAATGTCATAGTAAAATATTTCATATTTGGTATGACTTTTTAAAATGGTATGTACTTGTTACTGACTTGTAAAAATAAATGTTTTGAAGGGAAAAAATCATACCAGTGATAGTTAATGATATTATTAAAAATTTTTTAATTGCTTATTAATTTTAAGCCAAGGTCAACATACCATTTCCAGTCATAAATCTCTCCAGATATTCTTCCCAGGTGCCAGGAAGAGGTTCCAAATTATTCATTAAGTCAAAATGGTAATATGAGACTGCAACATCCTTGGCATTTCGAGCCAGATAAATCATCTGCAGAGGGAGGAGGAAGAAAATCAAATGGATGATCTTTTATTTAAGAAAAAAATTAAAGTACAGACAAGTAAAACAACAGATTTAAAATCCATGAAAGTAAAAATAGGAAAAAAATAGAGAAAATTAATGAAACATAAAGCAGACTCTTTTTTAAAAAAAATAATAAAATTGATAAACACCTAGCAAGTCTGACAAAATAAAAGAGAGAAGACACAAATAACTAAGATCAAGGAAAAAAATGGGTGTCACAATAAATCTTGCAGGTATAAAAAGAATCAAAGCAATATGAAATAATTCTTTACATTATATGTCATCAAGGAAATGCAAATTAAAACGAGACATTATTCCATACTTATTAAAGTGACCAAAATCCAGAACACCAACAATACTAAATCCTGGTAAAGATGTAGAGTAGCGGTAACTCTCATTCATTGCTCAGGAAGGCAAAATGATACTGCTACTTTGAAAGATACTTTGGCAGTGTTTTGCAAAATTATACATACTCTTACCATACAATCCAGCAAAGATTCTACTTGGTATTTATCCAAAGGAGTTGAAAAATTAGGTCCACACAAAAATGGATATTTATAGTAGCTTTATTCATAATTGCTGGAACTTGAAAGCAACCAAGATGTCCTTCAGGGGGTGAATAGATAAATAAACTGGGGTAAATTCTGACAGTTGAATATTATTCCACTCTAAAAAGAAATGAGCTATCAAGGCATGAAAAGACATAGAAGAACCTTAAATGCATGTTACTAAGTGAAAGAGTACAATTCTAACTGAATGGCATTTTAGAAAAGGCAAAATTATGGAAGCAACAAAAAGATAAGTGGTTTTCAGGCTGGAGAGTGGGAGGAATGAATAGGGGGAGCAGAGGGTTTTTAGGGCAGTGAAACAACACTATTTAATACTATAATGGTATATATATGTCATTACACATTTGTCCAAATTCATTAGATAGACAACACCAAGAGTGAATGCTAATGTAAACTATGGACTGTACAGTCCAAATAGTGGCAATGGTTGGTCAATGCAGGTTCATCAGTTGTAACAAATATACCTCTCTAGTGGAAGATGTTGATAATGGGGAGGCTATGCATCTGTGGAGGCAAGGAGTATATGGAAACTCTCTTTACCTTCCTCTCAATTTTGTGGTGAACCTAAAGTTTCTTTAAAAACAAACAAAATTGCTGTAAAAATAGTCTTTCAAAAGAAATAATAAGAAAGAATTATGAACAACTTTTCATTACAAAATTCAAGAAATTAGAATTCTCCACTCAGCACAAAGTAGCAAAAGTCAGCTAAGATGAACTAGATAGTTTGAATAGCTCCACAGTCACTGAAGAAACTGAATTTAAAATGTAAGAGTTCCCCCAAGGCAAATATGCAGGCACAAATGTTTCACTGGAGAATTCTACCAGTCAAATAACTGACACCCTTACATTGAGTTTTCAGAGAAGGCCAGAACATCTAGGGACACCTAGGGAATAATAGTAACAATGTTGTAATGAAATGAGGATTATGTTGCTATATAATTTTAGAAAGCTTGAGTATATTGGTTTAAATTAAAATACATGCTTTTAATTGAAGCACATTTTGTATGTTTTTGCAGCACAGTTCTCACAGTAACGAGTAAATGAAACATTTAGGCAATTATTAAATGAGTGAATACAGGGGTGGAAACTATTTAAATCTGGCTTGCAGTCCAGAGCATACCTTGCAGTTGTTGTCCCAGAAAGACTTAGGAAGGAGATCAATTGGTAGATGCGTCTTCACAATCCGAGGTGATGGATTCTTCTCTAATTGGTCTATGCCTGGGAAAATTAGTTCGGTATGTAGAAATACTAGAGTTTTCAATGAGCCTCTATTTTCTGGATTTCTCAACCAACCTTTCAAAACAGTTCTGAGCAGTGTATAAGGCTGATAAATTTTGAACCAACTGCAGGCATTATTTATCAGGATTCCAAAAGGAATATTGTGTAATGGTTAAAGGCAAAGTTCTGAGGTTAGCGTCCTTGAGTTTGAGTCCAAACTCTATCATTTACTTATCCTAAGACGTTTGAGCACATTCCAATCCCCATACTTCACTTTCTCCATCTCCAAAATGAGGAGTAATAATCCAACCTTAGCAACTTGGAGTTTTATTATACCTGACAATTATTATAAATAATTACAAAAATGTTTTCTGTATGTCAAAAGTTATTGGTAACTAGTAATTCTCACATCAGCTATTGTTTTGCATCAGTTATTGTGGTATAAATGATGTAACTTTTGTATAATATCAGCTATTGTAGCTGCATTTTCATTATTTCCTTTATGTGTCATATATATGCAATATATATATGTAAAATGAAAATGCTGAGTAATTTTTAGGTATTATCTGAACTCTCCAAAGTAAACAACTTCTAGGTGGTAGAAGTTGGTTTCAAATTAAGTCTTTGGATGAGGGACATATGAACTTCCCTACAAAAGTATCCATTTTTCTACCTTCAGAGCGAGGAAGATACAGCGGTCCTAGATCTCACTACATGAATGACTTGGCCAGTCTGAAACATTTTTGGAGTAAGGGCATACTCAGAGAATTTCTGACATAGACAAGGAAGAGTTGGACTAACCCTTTTGACTTACGATTCTTTTAATAAGCTCAGAGGCCTTTATCACATCTCAGATATACCTGTTAATGCCACCCTCTCCTTGAAAGTTAACAACCCATAAAATTTCAGTTACCGTTGTGTCCTCTTTCACCCTTCACATCGAATGCATCTTAAAGTCCTGTGCATTTTTAAAATAATATTATTTACATCCAGTCTAACCTCTATATTACCTTTTAATCCTACATTATCTTCTCACCTTTGCATGCAAAAGCACACCACCCAAATTTGTATGAGTCACTCATTGAAAGCAATCTCATGCTTCAGTTGTTTGCATACGTTTAAAAAGCCACTCAGTCTCTCTATATAAACATAATCTTTAAGTGTTCTATATAGCTTTTTCATAATCATTTACATACGTATTTATTGTCAGTTTTCACGCCTTTTCCCCACCCTGTTCTCACACACACTAGAATGGAGATTTCATGAGTGCAGAATGTAGCTTGTTTTGTTCACTAGTGAACATTCTACAGAGATCAGTGTATAGCAGGTGATTGTATTAAGAAGAACCCCTTAATATAATGAAGTTTGAGTTGGCAGATTTAGGAAATGAAGATGCAAGAATTCCAGTTAAATTTGAATTTCAAATAAATAATAGCTATCATTCAGTATAAGAATTTCCCAAATAATATTTGGAATATCCTTATAGCAAATAAAATAGCTATTTATCTGAATTTCAAATTTAGTTGGGTATCTTGAATTTTATCTGGAAACCTTAATTATAATTCTACCAGGTATTTTATTATGCTTCTACTGATCTGGAAGCTTCAGCCACCATAGCTAATTAAATGAGAAATCATGATCTTCCACAACCACTATTCCTCAATGCCTACAATATGAAATTTTATGTCTGTTTCTTTTATGAAGTGTTTCCTATATTTGTTGATCCTCTTACCTCCCTCAACTTAACTAAAAAATTTCTCAACCCCTTCTTTCTTGTAATTATTACCATGTAAGGGCCTTTATATTTACAGGGTGTACATTTGCATACAAATGTTGGGAATAGAAAATGACTTCACAAGTATTCACATTCAGACTTCAGAGTAAGCCTAAGTGCCAGCTTAGTTTACCCCCCTTTACCTGCCACCTCACCTACTTACTCTCTGGCAGTGATACACAGTCTCACTCCCCAAACCCAGCCCCATCTCCCATGTAATCCTGATTCCCCTGTCCCTGATTACTTTGATTCTGTCACTTTTTCATTTCATACTTTTCTATGGCTCTGGAGCCTTAATTTCTTCTTGTACTAGTTTTGGTTGCTTGTTCCAGAATAATCCTTTAGTTCCAAGCTTTAGCATTTGCTTTCTGACTTTAGGCAGTCATGCAGAAGGATGATACCCTTCCAGCCGGTCCTTTTCTGTCTGTGGAAGTAACCAGCTCCAGTAGGGGAGAAAATTTGAATTCCACTCTTTTTAATGTGCACATTCATGCCCACATTTCTGTTTTCTTATCTCAGATCTCCAGCAGCATTGAGAGCCAGGCCCCGCTTCTTGGGCCCTTCTCAGTTGTCTACTCTTCTCATTTCCTCCTAGCTCACTGAGTGTTTCTTAAGAATTGTAGAAGCCTTACAGGATCTTACATAAAAGTCTCCAATTGTTCTGCATCTCACTTTTCCTTTCTTTCATTGTTGTTGTCATTGTCTGTTGTTTTTCTTTCAGTCCCTGGACTATACCAGGGACTTTTCTGCATCTAGGCCTCTGTACCTAATATTTCACTTTTCTGAAATACACTTTCTCCAACTATGTACATGATATTAGGTCTCAATTCAGGGTAGAAATCTCTAAATACCCATCCTAAAGTAAACTCCTCTATTGTTCTCTTTCATAGAACCCTATTCTTTGGATACAAAAGACTAAAAATATTCACATATTGTTAATGTATTTACTTATTTAATGTCACACCATTACTATAGGTTCCTTGAGGAAAGAGCATTTAATTTACTAAACATTTTAAATATAGCCCATAGCACAGTGCATAAAATAATTCCTTTGAAGCACTCAACTATTTGTGGAATGAAAAATAAGTTGCATTAATAATAAATTTTACATTTGGGAGGAATTGATGCTTCTTTACTTATTTAACTATAGCAAAGTCTTAAACTGGGAACTTATTGTGCTAATCAGTCAAATTCTACACAACAAACACCAATAAAAGCTAAGGAACATTTTTTATGTCATCAAACAAATTTTTAGTTGTTTTCTGCAACAAAATTCTTTCCTCTTTTGTTATTGTACCTCATATGCAATGGACTGAACTACTGCAGGTTTTCTATGTGCCTTGGTTATGCCGTGTGTCAACTTCCATTTTCTGTTACTAAATCGACTCCATTTTCTTTGCATGGGAATCACAATAATCATAATAATCAGTATGCTGTGCAAAAAATATTACAAAATTATAATTGCCAGGTGGTTTAAAATTACCTGAAGTTCTTAGTCCAGGAGCAGCCATTTCCAACATTGGAACTTTAGCAGTTATAAAATCTCTCTTACATTTTTCAACATCTCCATCATTTATAACCATATCCACAATTTCACTAACCCAAGTGGTACCTGTGGCAAAAGACAATATTTTTTATAATTACCATCCCAGTCTGGGGGAGAAAAGTACCTGTGGGAGTCCTGCCATCTCAATACATTCTTAAGAATATAAGAATATGAGAAACTTAATTTTCAGAATTTCTCTTTCTATGCACTTAATGCCCATTTTTATGTACTCAAAGTAGATGGCTAGACTGATCATAATATTTCTTTTATTTAGGATGATAATGATTTTACAGAGAAGTTGATTTTCAGGAAACAAAGTTTGAAGTCAGATCTGCATTTTTCAGGCCACAAAACTCACCTGATTTGGGGTAAGTGACTATCACGATGTCATCTGGCCTGCTATGGAATTGTTCAATCCTTTCCCAGTTGTTTACAAAAGCATGGATCATCGGATAGCCATGGACCATCTTCAGGTTTTTTCTCAGGACATCTTTTGGGGACATCATTTTTGTGCCAGATTGTACAAATATTTGATAGAATATTTACTGATAATCCAACTGTAGAGAAATAAAGAGGATGAAAATCAGAAGTGGAATAACTAATGTTATTCTTATAACACTGCAGCTTAACACAAAGTAAAAT
The DNA here is from genome assembly GCF_040802235.1 of Manis javanica. Lineage (NCBI taxonomy): Eukaryota > Metazoa > Chordata > Mammalia > Pholidota > Manidae > Manis > Manis javanica. Next base: position 118,023,038 of record NC_133160.1, on the reverse strand, counting down.
TGGCCTTTGACACACTGAGCATGCAAAGATCTAAATACAAAGTGCACTTTTTGTAGATATCAAGCTGTAAATTCCAAGAGTAGCAACTGGCTCAGTGACAAGCAGAGCAAAGGTCTTTAGTGGAAGCTTTGGGAAGAAATGAACTGCAATTGTTTTGAGTTAAAAATCACATTTTGTAGAAATATACTAAAAATACCTGGACTTAAGGCAAAATCAACCTATCACTCATTCACTACACCTCAGTTGTACTTCATTTTTTTTCCTTATAGGAAATCTGCTCATCTTACCTTTGCACATATTGTATAGGTTTTGTTTGTCTGTTATTAAGATATTTTTCTATATCACTGGTTTTAAGAAATTGAATTATGATGATCTTGGTGTGGTTATTTTCATGGGCATTTTCTTCAGGTTTATGGAGCCTCTTGGAATTGTGCATTAACAATGACTTCTCAAATAATTTTTCTGTCTCTTCTGAGACACCAAGTCACATACAATTGTTCATAGCATATTGATGCTCTTCTCATTTTAAAAAGCTTTCTGTGCTTCATTTTGAGTAAAATCTCTTGCTATGCTTCATGTTCACTAACCTTTTCTTCTGCAGTGTGTAACCTAATGTTAATTCCATCCCATGCATTTATATCACAGACGTTGTAGCTGTCATCTCTAGAAGAGTATTTTGGGAATGATTATATTTTTTACTGTAGCAGCTTTTTGAACATATACAGTATAGTTATACAATGACTGTCTTAATGTCTTTATTCCCTAATTTTAACATTTGTGTTAGTTCTACGTAGTTTTCAATTGAGTTATTTTCCTTTACACTGTGGTTGCCTTCTTCTGCTTGCTTGTATGCCTGATATTTTTTTATTGGATGTCTGCTGTTGTGCTTGGGTTTCTTCTTCCTGAAGTGTGACAGGGGAATTCTCTCAAGGCAGTAAGCTAGGGAAATCCTAGGGCTCAGGGTTTGTTTGTTTCTTATCCACTATCTTTCATTTTGGCTGTTTCACATAAGAGTGTAAACCTAGTTCTTGTTAGTCCATCTTGCTTAGAAACTATGATGGTTAATTTTATGGCCCAACTTGACTGGGCCATGAGGTGCCCAGATACTTGGGGTCAAACATCATTCTGGATATTTCTATGAAGGTATTTTTGGATGAGATTAACATTTAAATTTGTAAATTGAGTAAAGCAATTGCTCTCCCTGGTATGTTGGGCCTCATTCAATTAGGTGAAGGCCTGATTAGAACAAAAAGGTTGACCCTACCCCAAATAAATGAGAATACTTCCTCCCTGATAGTCTTTAAATTATGATATCAGCTTTTTTCTATCTTCATACAGGAATTAAAATATCAATTTTTCCTGGGTCTGGCACATGACAGTCTTTAAACTGAAACTAAAACATTAGTTGTCTTGGTTCTTGGGACTTCATTCTCAGATCGGAATTAAATTATCAGGTATTCTGGGATTAAAAAAAAATCTACTGGAAAGAAGTGCTGAGGAAGATAGTGGAGAAGAGCATAAAAATAAAGATTTAAAAAAAGATAATCAGGTTCCAGGTGGAAAAGATGGCAGAGAGGGAAGACAGGGAAGGCAGAAACCTCACCAGTACACAAGGATGCAACTGCAGCAAACACAACTAACCCTGAAGACTGCAGAACAGGCCTTCTACACCTGATCAAGAAACAAAGGCCACATTGAGGAAGTTAAAGTGGCAGAACTGGGATCAACTGGGACCCTAGCCCTTCCCCCATCCCAGCCCACAGGTAGGAGGGTGAGGAATGGAGTGTGGCAGCAATGTGCTCTCAGAAGTCCTTCACACCTGCCCTGGAGATCTGCTCTGGGAACACAAGTCCACATTGCGCTGGGCTTTGGTGGTTAATGAGGCTGGATACCAGGAAGAGTTGGAGCAACCTGGGAGGCAGAGGCTTCTGTCACTTGTGAAGGACAGGCATGCTCCTTTGGTCCCTCTGACACCCAAAACAGAGACAGAGTTTGAAAGACTTACCAGGAGTGGGAAGTGTGCTAGAGGGGTGGGGGCTGAAGGGCACTCTCTCTGTAAGAGAAAGGGCAGGTAGACAAACATGTTCCTCTTTGCACACCCACCCCACTTGGCCCACCCGGCCTAGCAGTGGTTAGATTTTGCTGCCTGGCAAGTGGAAGGAGATTTTGCCAGCTTTCCTGGCCTTCCCCAGACAAAATGAGGGAGTAGAGGAATATGTTATAAACAAAAGAAGATAAGACACCAGAAAGAGTGCTAAATGAAACAGAGATTAGCAATCTTCTTAATAAAGATTTCAAAGTAGCAGTCATAAAGATGCTCACTGACCTGGGGAAAAGAATTGATTATCCCAGTGACAACTTCAACAAAGAGATAGAAAATTTGAAAAAGAGTCACTCAGAGCTGAGAAATACAGTAACTGAAATGAAAACTATAATAGAGGGAATGAATAATAGATTGCTGCAAGTAGAGGAGATAATCAACATAATGGAAAACAGAGAACAGGAAAACAATGAAGCTGCGGAACAGAGAGAAAATATAGTTTCTAAAAATGAGAAGATGCTAAGAGAGCTGTATGACAACTCCAAATGAAACAATATTTGCATAATAGGGACACCAGAATGAGAATAGAGAGAAAAAGGAGTGAAAAGTCTCTTTGAAGAAATAACAGCTGAAAACTTCCCCAATGTGCAGAAGGAAATAGACACCCAGCTCCTGGAAGTTTAGAGAGCCCCTAACAAAAGTCATCCCAGGATGACAACAGAAAGATATATATTAATTTAAATGGCAAAGATTAAAGATAAAGAGAGAATCTTAAAAACAGCAAGAGAGACAGACAGTTACTTACAAGAGAAATTTTATAAAGCTATCAGCAGATTTCTCAGCAGAAACTTTACAGTCCAAAAGGAGTGGCATGAAATAGTTAATGTATTGAAAGAGAAGAACTTATAACCAAGAATTGAAGGAGAGATTAAAATTTTCCCAGATAAACAAAAATTAAAAGATTTACTACCACTAAACAGGCCTTACAGGATATATTAAAGGGATTTCTGTGGATGGAAATGTTCTTAAGTTTAAATATTTTTCATCAGTGAAAATAAACCTACAGTAAAGGTAGTAGACCATTTAATTACTAATCAAGTATGAAGTTTAAAAAAAAGTGGTAAAATCAACTACACAAAATCAATCAAAGGATACACAGTGATGTAGATTATGATATCTTATACATAAATTGTACAGTAAGAATAAGAATAAAAAGATACTACTTTTAGATTGCATTCAAAATAGAGTGACCATCAACATACTATAGATTGCTATATATTTAGGAAACTATCTATGAACCTTATGGTGACTACAAAACTAAAGCCTATAATAGATACACAAAAAATTTTAAAAAAAAGAAATCCAAGCATAACACTAAAGAAAACCATCGAATTACTAGAAGAGTATGAGAGAGGAAGAAAGGAACAGATAGGAACTACAAAAACAACCAGAAAACAATTCATAAAATCACAATAAGTACATACCTATCAACAATAACCTTAATGTAAATGGACTGAATGCACCAATCAAAAGACCAAAGGTGACAGAATGGATAAAGAAACAATATGTGTGTATATGCTGCCTACAAGAGTCTCACTTCAGACCTAAAGACATACATAGACTGAAAGTGAAGGGATGGAAAACAGATTTCATGCAAATAAAAGGGAAATAATCAGGAGTAGCAGTACTTATATCAAGCAAAATACACTTCAGAACAAAAAAGTAACAAGAGACAAAGAAGGACATTAGAGAATGATAAAGGGATGAGTCCAGAAAGAGTATATAACATTTGTAAATTTCTATACACCCAACATAGGAGCACCTAAACATATAAAACAAGTACTAACATATGTAAAGGGGGAAATTGCAATATAATCATATTAGAGACTTTAATTCCCCACTTACATCAATGGACAGATCATCCAGACAGAAAATAAATAAGGAAATAGCAGTGTTGAATGACACAGATGGACTTAACAGATATATACAGAATGGTTCACCCAAAAGCAGCAGGATACATTTTTCTCAAGTGCACATAGAACATTCTCCAGAAAAGATCACATATTAAGATACAAAGAGAGCCTCAATCAATTCAAAAAGATTGAAACTGTATCAGGAATCTTTTCAAATCACAATGGTGTGAAACTAGAAATCAATAACATGAAGAAAACAACAGAAAAACCCAACATACACAGGGAGGCTAAACAACATGCTTCTAAATAATCAATGGATCAATGAACAAATCGAAAGGAAATCAGGTGATACATGGAGACAAATGAAAACAACAATACAGGAGTTCAAAATATGGGGATACCACAAAAGCAGTTCTAAGAGGGAAGTACATAGCAATAAAAGCCTGCCTCAAAAAAAAGAACAATCCTAAATACACATCCAAAACTCACTAGCAAAAGAAGAACAATTGAAACACAAAGTTAGTAAGTAGGAGGGACATAATAGAAAACAGAGAAAAATAAAACAATAGAAAAAAAATTCATGACTTCAAGCTATACTACGGAGCTACGGTAATCAAAACAGTATCTCACTGACACAAGACCAGACCCATATATCAAAGCAACAAAACAGAGAGCCCAGAAATAAATCCACACTTACACAGTCAGTTAACACATGACAAAAGAGGCATGAATATACAATGGAGAAAAGATAGTCTCTTCAGTGCATTGGTTTTGTGAAAAGTGGACATATAAGAGAATGAAACTGGCTTACTGTTAAATTCCATACACAAAAGTAAACTCAAAGTGGATTAAAGACCTAAATATAAGACATAAAACCATAAAACTATTAGAAGAATAGAAAACATAGGCAAAATCTCTTGAAAATGAGAATGTGAGCAGTTTTTTTTTTTCTGGACATAACTCCCAGGGCAAGGAAACAAAAGCAAAATGAACAAGTGGGACTACATCTGCATGGAAAAGGATACCTTAACAAAACAAAATGGCAACCTACAGTATGGGAAAATGTATTTATAATGATTTATCCAATAAGAAGTTAATATCTAAAATATATAAAAAGCTCATGAGACTTAACACCAAAAAAACAAATAACCCAATTAATAAATGGGGGAAGAATCTGAAAATACATTTTTCTAAAGCAGGAATACATATGTCCAAGGCACATGAAAAGATGCTCCACCATCACTATTATCCCTAGTCATTACGCATCCTGATGACTCCTTCCTTTCATTTTATAGATAAGATTAGGAAACAGAGCTTCAAAGAATCTGTTCAAAGATACAAAATAAGTGAGTAGAACAGAAATAGACTTCAGTTTTCCTAGCTCTGCTCACTTGATCATTCTGCAGATCTACTGTGAGTGGGCCTGACCCAGAGTAAAAAACCTGTTCATGATTTATCTCATTCAAATAAGGGTGTTCACGGTTTGTAAGGGAATTTTCCTTTGACAAAGTGAGCTTCCTTCTGACAAAAAGCTCTCGCTCTTCATGCTGCAAAAGTGTTGTCAGAGAAGCATGGACGTGAGTAACAAGATGAAAACAAGGCAGCTGATTCTGAGTACATACTAGTCACATCTGCAAAGTAGGTGTTAACCAGTTCAGGAAACTAGAAGTAGTAGTCCTGACTTAGCATTACCTCGTTCTGACCAGTGGATGGTGTGAGGTTGATACATATGGGAGATAGGTGCAGGGGGTAGAGCTGGAGACATAACATGATTAATGTCATTGAGCCAGACCTGAAAGATGGTTTATGAATAATATTTACTATAAAACTATAAAAAATTAGTTCATAAAAATACTGAAGTCCTACCAGAAAGTGATAAATAATTGTATGCAAAGATATATTCTCATCTACATTACACTGCAAGTCTTCCTAATTAAGGTGAATCACAGGTTGAAAATTCAAATGTCTAAACTTGGCTTCAAAAAAGATTAATGTAAAAAAAGAAAAACATGAAAACAATGCCCTTCTTAGGAGAAATTGAGTCATCTGATATAAAAGCTGACTGGTTCTTCTAATGAAAAAAAAGTATTTCTTTTATCTGTTTCACCCTAACAAGTCCAGCAAAACCCAGCTACTGAAATGAATATAGTAAACAATATATACTACATTCAAAGTGCCTTAAAGTGGTGTGCATGCATGTGTGTGCTTGTGTGTGTGTGTGTGTGTTGTATGGGGTGGAGAAAAGATGGGAGCAGAGAACAAGGAAGTGGATTCCTTTTTTCTTTATGAAGATTATCATTTCATGAGAAGACTCCCAAATGCTGGTCCACTTCAGATGAGCCCCACCGACCCAAGAAAAATTAAAGTGATCTCTCAAAGCCTGAGAGGTTCTAAACAGTGAGAACAGTGAGTTGCCTGTGGGAAAATTGGAATTAGACAAAAACATTCAAATTACAAACATGTGTTTAAAATGGAAATCATTTAAGGAGCATAATACTCTGCGGATGAAAGACAAAAACGTTGGGAAAGAGATTTAAAAAGCAAGTTTACTTACCATTAAGTCCCCTTTTTCAGTTTTTGTTTTCAGCCAATGGTGCTGCTGCTGAAAGGCTCCCTGGAAATTGGCAGTAGTTCCAGAAGGGCAGGGCAAGGCTTACCCCTCACTCCGGGGAAAAAGTAAGATCAAGTACTGTCTGAATGTGGTAGTCAGTGACTTCACAGGCAACTAAGATATAGAAGGTTTGAACTATGCACACAGAGAGGCAGGCACTGCTGTTTCAACAGCTGTCAGAGCCAGGAAGCACCAAGAAGGAAGTGAATAGGGCAGTGGCCAAGAGTAAGCATGGCCAAATTTGCCTAGATTTGAAGGTTTTCACAAGGCTTCGAAGGGTCTGAGAGAAATGCATAGGGAAAGAACCTGAAGGGTCATTGGATGAGAGCCTGTTTATTCTCAACAATTTACTAGAATGTCTTTTAATAATTTTGGTCACGATTCAAAGTCATGTGTGTGTGGGTGTGTGTTCATCTGGAAGAAACTTGAGTTTTCAGTATCATGGAAAGAGCTAGCATAAACAAACATGTTAAACACGAAATAATTTTGGCAGCAGAAACAGAACTGATGGTTTTAGAATTTGCTTACTTTCAGTTACTCTAATCATTTCTACAACCTCTCAGCAGTTTTTCTTTCTTTCTTTTCCTTCCTTCCTTCCTCCCTCCTCCCTCCCTCCCTCCTTCCTTCCTTCCTTCCTTCCTTCCTTCCTTCCTTCCTTCCTTCCTTCCTTCCTTCCTTCCTTCCTTCCTTCCTTCCTTCCTTCCTTTCTTTCTTTCTTTCTTTCTTTCTTTCTTTCTTTCTTTCTTTCTTTCTTTCTTTCTTTCTTTCTTTCTTTCTTTCTTTCTTTCTTTCTTTCTTTTCTTTCTTTCCTTTTCTTTCCTTCTTTCTCTTTTTCTTTCTTTCTTTCCTTCTTTCTTTCTTCCTTCTTTCCTTTCTTTCTTTTTCTTTCTTTCTTTCTTTCTTTCTTTCTTTCTTTCTTTTCTTTCTTTCTTTCTTTCCTTTTCTTTCCTTCTTTCTCTTTTTCTTTCTTTCTTTCCTTCTTTCTTTCTTCCTTCTTTCCTTTCTTTCTTTTTCTTTCTTTCTTTCTTTCTTTTTTTCTTTCTTTCTTTCTTTCTTTTTTTCTTTCTTTTTTTCCTTTCTTTCTCTTTCTTTCTTTCTTTCTTTCTTTCTTTCTTTCTTTCCTTCTTTCTTTCTTTTTCTTTCTTTCTTTCTTTCTTTTCTTTCTTTCCTTTTCTTTCCTTCTTTCTCTTTTTCTTTTTTTCTTTTCTTCTTTCTTTCTTTCTTTCTTCCCTTCTTTCTTTCTTTTTCTTTCTTTCTTTCCTTCTTTCTTTCTTTCTTCCTTCCTTCCTTTCTTTCTTTTTCTTTCTTTCTTTCTTTCTTTCCTTCTTTCCTTCTTTCTTTCTTTCTTTTTTTCTTTCTTTCTTTCTTTCTTTCTTTCTTTCTTTCTTTCTTTCTTTCTTTCTTCTTTCTTTCTTTCTTTCTTTCTTTCTCTCTTTTCTCTCTCTCTCACTCTCTCTCACTCTCTTCCTTTCTTTCTTCTTTTCTCCTTCCTTCTTCCCTCCCTCCCTCCCTCCCTTCCTGCCTTCCTCCCTTCCTTCCTTCCTTTCCTTCCTTCTCTTTTTTTGTGAGCTGAATCATATATACACAGAGAAGGAGTAAGCAAGAAGCTTATGTGTGGAGGAGAAGAAATTTTGGCCCCAAAATATTCTATATGCTCCATCCCAGTACTTCACCCACCTATAAGATTCTCCTATGGTCTAGTTGCTTGAATCAAATCCTTTTAAGCACACCTGTCTCAAACTTAGGTACAGCTACAATGGCCAAGGCCTGGGAAAGTCAAAAAGCCCAGAAGAAAACTTATCCATTCTCTTGGATCATCCCTTTTACTTAAATCTCTTTAAGGAATCTTTAGACATATTTGTGTCTTTAAAAGATGTTGCCAAATGATTCCTAATTTTCTTTGCCAGCTAGTGTTCTTTCATTTTTGGTTTGTGTGGAAGATTGGAGTGTGTGAGAAAATACAAAGAAAAAAATGTTTCCATGCACCTGGTATAGTTGTATTTTGTTGTCATTATCAGGAAACATTGTCAATGCATCAGGCGAATCTGGAGAGCATTGAGACCCACATGCTAATGCTAGTGTGGTTGTCTTTGAGGATCTGGAACATTTGATTTTTCTGAGATGTTGTCTAAGCTATTTTGTTTACTTTTTGGTGTGATTTTATGACTCTGCAAACTAAGGTTGTGTTTTTTCCTTTTGGTGATAAATAAAGCCATTGACTACCACAAAATAGCTTACTCTTCCTGCCAAACTTTATCTAATTAAATAACATGTTCCAAAGACAGAGGATCAGTACAGTTCTACCACCTGCACCAGCAGATCCTCAAAAACAAAATCCTAGGAAATCATATTTTCAAGTAGGTATGCATAACTATGATGGAAAATTAATTTTTTCTGTGTTGATTAAAACCCAGTTAAATAGATAAGATAATAATGGATGTCTAGATAGCCTTGAATCAGGCAAAGTGTGAAGACCTGTGAAATTGAAGCTCAGGTTCGCTTAGACCTCTCAGTGAAAGAGGTGATGTCACTGTCTCAGCTATACTTAACACAGCCACCAAAGAGAGCAGAGGGCATAGAAAATGGTGGGAGGGGCCTAGTGGTCAAGATGGCGGACTGTAGAACCAGATGCCCTGGGCTTTAAATCCCAACCCCAATAATCTACCAGCTCCATCAGTGAGGGCCATAACTTTAACTTCTCTGTGCCTCTACTGCTTCATTGAGATGTATGAAATCATCTTTTTTATATAGTTTAATTTCATATATGGAATGTACATACAACACAAAATTTTACCATCTTAACCATTATAAAATCTACAGTTCTGTAGTGTTAAGTGTTAAGATCCACATTGTAGTGCAACCAATCTCCAGAACTTTTCATCTTGCAAGACTGAACCTCTATACCCACTAAAAAACAATTCTACATTTTTCCCTCCACCCAGACTCTGGAAACCAATTCTTCTTCTTTCTTTTTAAAAATATTTTATTAAGGTATTATTGGTATACACTCTTATGAAGGTTTCACATGAAAAAAAAATGTGGTTACTACATTTACTCATATTAGCAAGTCCCCACCCATACCCCCATGCAGTCACTGTCCATCAGTGTAGTAAGATGCCACAGATTCAATATTTGCCTTCTCTGTGCTACACTGTTTTCTCCATGATCCTGGACATCATGCATGCTAAACATAATACCCCTCAATCCCTTTATCCCTTCCTCCCCACCCACACTCCCACACCCCTCCCCTTTGGTAACCACTAGTCCCTTCTTGGAGTCTGTGAGTCTGCTGCTACTTTGTTCCTTCAGTTTTGCTTGGTTGTTATTCTCCACAAATGAAGGCTATCATTTGGCATTTGTCTTTCTCCACCTGGCTTATTTCACTGAGCATAATATCCTCCAGTTCCATCCAGGTTGTTGCAAATTGTAGGATTTTTTTCTTTCTTATGGCTGAATAGTATTCCATTGTGTATATGTACCACTTCTTCTTTATCCATTGATCTACTGACAGACACTTAGGTTGCTTCCATATCTTGGCTATTGTAAAAGCTGCTGCAATAAACATAAGGGTACATATGTATTTTTGAATCTGAGAAATTGTATTCTTTGGGTAAATTCCAAGGAGTGGGATTTCCAGTTCAAAAGGTATTTCTATTTTTAGTTTTTTGAGGAACCTCCATACTGCTTTCCACAATGGTTGAACTAGCTTACATTCCCACCAGCAGTGAAGGAGGGTTCCCCTTTCTCTGCATCCTCACCAGTGTTTGTTGTTCTTAGTCTTTTTGATGCTGGCCATCCTTACTGGTGTGAGGTGATATCTCATTGTGGTTTTAATTTGCATTTCCCTGATGATTAGTGATGTGGAGTATCTTTTCATGTTTCTTTTGCCCTCTGAATTTCTTCTTTGGAGAATTGTCTCTTCATATCCTCTGCCCATTTGTTAATTGGGTTATTTGCTTTTTGGGTGTTGAGGCATGTGAGTTCTTTATGTATTTTGGATCTTAACCCCTTGTTGGGTATGTCATTTACAAATATATTCTCCTGTACTGTAGGATGCCTTTTTGTTCTGTTGATGGTGTCCTTTGCTGTACAGAAACTTTTTAGTTTGATGTAGTCCCATGAATTCATTTTTGCTTTTGTTTCCCTTGCTCAAGGAGATGTGTTCAGGAAGAAGTTGCTCATGCTTATATTCAGGAGATTTTTGCCTATGCTGTCTTCTAAGAGTTTTATGGTTTCATGACTTACATTCATGTCTTTGATCCATTTCGAGTTTACTTTTGTGTATGGGTTTAAACAGTAATCCAGTTTCATTCTCTTACATGTAGCTGTCCAATTTTGCCAACATCAGCTGTTGATGAGTCTGTCATTTCCCCATTGTATGTCCACAGCTCCTTTATCATATATTAATTGACCATATATGGTTGGGTTTATATCAGGGCTCTCTAGTCTGTTCCATTGGTCTATGGTTCTTTTCTTGTGCCAGTACCAAATTGTCTTGATTACTGTGGCTTTGTAGTAGAGCTTGCAATCAGGGAGCTTTATTCTTCCTTCTCAGAATTGCTTTGGCTATTCGGGGTCTTTTGTGGTTCCATATCAATTTTAGAACTATTTGTTCTAGTTCATTGAAGATTGCTGTTGGTATTTCGATAGGGATTGCATTGAATCTGTAGATTGCTTTGGCAGATGGCCATTTTGACAATATTAATTCTTCCTATACATGAGCACGGGATGTATTTCCATTTATTGGTATCTTCTTTAATTTCTCTCATGGGTGTTGTGTAGTTTTCAGAGTACAGGTCTTTCACTTCCTTGGTTAGGTTTATTCCTAGATATTTTATTCTTTTTGATGCAACTGTGAATGGAATTGTTTTCCTAATTTCTCTTTCTGCTAGTTCATTGTTAGTGTATAAGAATGCCACAGATTTCTGTGTATTAATTTTTTATCCTGCAACTTTGCTGAATTCAGATATTAGATCTAGTGGTTTAGGATTGGATTTCTTAGGGTCTTTCATGTACAATATCATGTCATCTGCCAATTCCTCTTCTTTATGTTTCTATGAATTTGACTACATATACATGGAATCATACAATATTTGCCTTTTTGTGACTGGCTTAATTCACTTAGATAATATCTTCAAGATTCATTAATATTGCAGCGTATGTCAAAATTATCTTCCTTGTTAAGGCTGAATAATATTCCATTGTATGTGTATATCACTGTTCATTTATCCAGTTATCCATTGATGGACACTTGATTTGTTTCTATATTTTGACAGTTGTAAATAGTGCTGCTAGGGACATGCATGTGAAAATTTTTCTTCATGACTGTTTCTTAATTCTTTTGGGTAAATACCCAGAAGTGGAATTGCTACATCATATGGTAATAAATATTTTTAAAATTTTGAGGAGCCACAAGACTGTTTACAATAGTATCTTCATCATTTTACATCCCCACCAACAAGAAACAAGCATTCCAATTTTCTATATATGGTTGTTCTGATTACTAAATGAGCTAATATAAATAATGTGTTTAGAATACATGCTAGCCATTATATCTTTGCAAAGAGCTTTATTATTAATGTTCTTATTCAACATTTGTTACTACAAAGATATGAATGAGCTGAGACCTTGCATCTATCCCTAAATAATACCTAATAAAATCATCTTTGCCGCAGCATGGAAAACCCAATCATACAAAGTGTAAACAAAAAAATCACCTGAATATTTTGCAACTCAAAAGAGAGAATTCAGTCTTAGGATTAATATAAGAAAAATCAAATTCTAAGAGAAATATTTAAAAACTGCTTAAGAGTTCCTTGAAGTCAACTTTAAACTCATCTCATAAGATGAGTTCTGCTTCATAGGATCTTAAGGGAAGGTTGAGACCCCAACTTGTCGATATGGACTATGCTGTTGGAGTAGCAAACCGTGAAGACATTATCTAAGTGAATTAAGTCAGTCACAAAAAGACAAATATTGTATGATTCCATGTACATGAAGTACCTAGAGTAGTCAAATTCATAGAAACATAAAGAAGAAGAATTGACAGATGACATGATATTGTACATAAAAAACCCTAAAGAATCCACTCCAAAACTACTAGATCTAATATCTGAATTCAGCAACGTTGCAGGATAAAAAATTAATACACAAGAATGCCAATTAGCAAAATTGTTTTGTCAAATATACGAAGAGTACTGATTAAGAAATCTTCTAGGTAATAAGTGAGCTTTTGTTATTCTTACTTGTTTATTTGTTTTCATAAAATTGTAAAATCAATAAATGTGTGTGTACATACACACTGACATTATGAGAAGATTTTGTAGTGAGACCAGGCACTGGGGTGGGAACCTTCAGCAAGGCAGCGTGCACACAGCACCAACATCTGTTGCATCAGCTGCTTCCCTGTGTTGGTCTGTAAATGAGAAAAACATTACTACCTTTACTGCACCAATGTAGTCTGGTAAGCTTTCTTTATGTGGGTTGAACTGTCAGGTATTTTTTTCATGAAAAATATAATGTTCCAACAAATAACACATTTCTGAAATAATTAGTTTGTCTTTAGAAAGTATGCTTATTGAACTTGTAAAGAATAAAATCTCAATCAACTGCTGCAATGCAAATCTAAATGTTTTTGTTTATTGGGTTCTGTTTCATGCATGGGAAAATCACTGCAAAACAAATTAAATTAGATGTTTGAAATAAAACTGTGAAAACTATGAGAAGTTTGAGATTAAAATTATAGTTATATAAAATAAAGAATGTTATCCTCAGCAATATTCCCTCCCTGAAAAAAAGTTCTTATGAATATTTCTAAAGAAAATAAAAACTGACCCATGGACAACCCTTTGGTAACAATAAAATCATGCATGAAAGGCCTCCATCCAGAGTTACGCACCACTTTTGGCAAAATTTTGGACAGTTATATTTAGGCTTTGTCTTAATTGCCAAACCAATGAAAGCAATACTTAAATTTTTATAGATGTGTTCATGAAAGCCTGGATTCCCAAAATATTATATTGTCAAAATATGGGGGTTAAATTGGTTGGAAGTTTTGATTTGATATGCATTATTCTGCAATTCAATTTGGTCAAATTTCTGAAATAGACTCAATGCTATGAGTCATACCCCAATGTAACAATATTTCTCCAACTGATTGAAACAGATTGCACTTTTCTTTTTATATTTGTCATTTTAAAGGCATCTCTTTTAATTTTTAGTATATATATTATGTTGCAGAATGAAAATTTGACAAACCATATTGTTATAAAGAAATTTTATTCTTGGCCTATGTGATTTGGGTTCCTCCCCTGAAGTGCCCTCTTTCCTCTGCTCATATTTAGGGTCACATTTACTTTCATCTTTCTTTAGAGGATTTTCAGTATTAACTTTGAGAAGGGTTGATGAGCCTGGAGATGCAAAAACAAATACCTATAAATAGGGCAATCTATTTATCATCCAAACTAAGATGCTTTAGAGACTAGATAAGGAGCTATAAATAATTACATGGGACAAAAGGTATAAAATGAGTCTTTCACAGACAAACTGGAAAAATGGGTCACACATACATTCATGAAACAGTTTAAGATTAAGGAAAGCAACAGTTCAAGCAAGATAATAAACTAATACCCTGTCTCTGTAATGGGAGAATAATAGGCTGGAGGTGTAATGTCCAGCATATTCTTACCCTGCAGGAAAAGAGGGCAAGATTTTTAGAGATTTGATTATTTTTGTGAAAAGTGTCCAAATGCCAAATGCTTAAGAGTCAACAACCAACTATATGTACTAAACAAATAAGCGTTTTTGTATGGCACATGCCAAGGAATGCAATTTGCAAACTTTGGCATAGGGTGTTGATTTCAGAAAAACTCTACTTACATATGCATGGGTTGCCTGGCAACCATATTATCAATTAAGCTGTCAAACTCCAATCAGTATGTACTAACTGAAAAACAACCTAAGTCAGGGATTCTTAAATTTTAGGAAGCTTGAAAAAATACAGATTCCTGGGCCCCAATCCTTAGTGTTTCTGATTCAGGTGGTCTAGGGTATAGCCTGAGAATTTGCAATTTAAACAAACTCCCAGATGATGTTGATACCACTGCTTTGAGGACCACACTTTGTGAATAATGAATAAAAACTGGTCTTGATTTAAAGGAGGTATTGATAATCTATGTTAATTCATTCATTAATCCATCTATTCATTCATTTAATTATTCATTCAGTCACCAAACCTGTCATGTTTCAGACACTACACTAGGAAAAAAGGAATGCATCCTGTTTGTCTTGCTGATTTATAAATAATGATTGATTGATAATTCTCAATCTGTTAATAATTTAAACTTTATCCACAAGATTCAGAGATTCCCAATGATTTGGCTAAGATTTTATAAATATTAGGTAACAAATCAGGCTCAGAATATAACTGTGACTTCCAAGTTATGTAGGCTTAACAAAGAAAATAGCAAATATAGAACAGAGATTAAGAAAGATTTACAGAAGAGACTTACAATACATGTATTTCTTTGCTCTGAAATTAGTCCTGTGGGCACATCAACCAGTCTGAACAGAAATATTTAAGAAGTTTGTATTCTTTCAATGTCATTAAGTGTCTGATAAAATAAATTCTATGAAGAGTTAAGTAAAATGTAAGAAATTATTATGGCAGGTGGGAAAGATAAGTTTTGAGAGGCACTTAATATTCAAAAATATTTTGTTTCCCTATTCACAAAACAATATGTATATATTGTGAAACAATTCTAGACCACAGAGAAAATATGGATTTAAATTTGTTCTAAATTTCACCCAGCATTTAACAGTTGGGTATTTGCAGAGTATTCTAAGAATTGTTACACAATTCCCCTCTCTCCCCCAAAAAGGAATTATATTATACATATAAGTTTTATGCTGAATTTTGCCATTAAGAAAAATTATTTCTTACTTCAGGAAAACTTACTAGAATTGCTAAATCAAAGGTATGTACTTTGTAAAGTTTGTACCAATTTAAATTTTCATCAGCAGAATATCAATGCATTTTTTTATCATCACAGTGACCAACATTTCATATGGCAGACCTTTGTGGAGTGTATACTCTTCCAGACAAAAGTTATCATCTCATTGTTTTAGTTGGCATTTCTTTAATTACATCACAGACTGACTTTTGTATGCTCTTCCAACTTAATACCTTCTTTTAAGGGGGTAGGTAAACTATTATTAGCCTTTTCTTAGTTTTCTGTTAAAATACTTATGTTCTTTTAAGAGCTCTTTACATATTAAAGACAATAACCATTTTTCTTCCATAAATAGAACACATTTTTCCTAGTAGTGATTTAATTTTATTTATTTTCTTCACAGGAATTGTGGTATGCAATTTATCTTAACATAATAGTCTGATATTTATTGATAAATTTTAGTTTTTATTATTTATCTTACAAGAAGATAGGTTCTTGGAAGACAGAAAATTGCACATGCAAGGCAAATACAAAAAAATGCTGAATACATATTCGCTTTTTATATATGCATTGGTGAGGAAAAGGGCCTCTAAATTTTAGTCACATGCATTTATAATGGCTTTTATTACATACTAATTTTTGCTGCATGTATATAAAAATAATATCAAGTTGTAACCCTAGTAATACTAAATAAATGTTCTAAATTTTTTCAAAAGTAAATTCAAAAACTAGAATTGAGAGGAAACAGAGCTAGAAATGCTCTTTGTTGTGGTATTTAATTCAAGGAAAAGCTGATGACAGTTTTTCTCAGGTTTTATTGTTTTTCCTAGTTTCCTTTTACACTTAGAAGACATTTGTCTTTATTTTCCTTACCTAAGAGTATGCAATTTAATATTCAGTTATCTATATTCTCCATACATCTCTCTATATATGTTATCTATATTCTTTTCTTGTATCAGTGGTCTCTGTCTTCATGGATAATATTTTTCTCAGTTATGAATGTTTAAGTCTAAGGGAGAAGCAAGTCTTTCTTGCAACAGTTTTCTTCCTTGTAAATCCCCAAGCACAAGGCCATCTTTTTCTTCCTGCAATAGAAATAATGGTCAGAGTCATTTCCTTGAAATTCCTTGTGTCATCATAGCTCATCTACCTGAGGGATTAGGATGGCGATGAATCTACTTCCGCCTTTTAAGGTGGGTTACACTGACAGGTAGCTGCTTGCCTGGGAACCAGACCAACAAAGACACATTCTTTGACTCACAGAAATACAAAAGAGGGTAACTCACTCGTCATCACAGTGTTAAAAGGCTTGAGTTGGAGACCTTCCCTCCTTTTATTTCAAGATGGGGGAAGAGGCAAGCTGAACACAAGCTGGCTCTTTTAGTAAGCAGAGGCCTCTAACACCCATTCTTTTGGCCTGAAAGGGAAACAAAAGCTCTTATGAGAAAGTGTGTCTTTGGCCTGAGACCTTATAAGCTACCTCAGCAAAATTTGTGGAGTAGATAAAGAAGCACAAACTTCCAATTACAAAAGTCACAGGGATGAAAAGTACAGCAGAGGGAATGTAGTCAAGAATATTGTAATAACTTTATATGGTGACAGAAGGTCTCTATACTTACTATAGTGAGCAGCTTGTAATGCATCTAATTGTCAAGTCACTAGGTGATACACTGAAAACTAATGTAATATTGTATGTCAATTCTACTTCAATTAAAAAAAATGAAATAAAAATGTAAAATGATATTTTCTATTAACATGCAATTTGCACTTTAATATCCCAGCCTTTGTCCCATCATTCCTCCTTCCCTGATTTCTACAGCTTTGGACAGGTATACTCCATATCTGAACCTCAGCTACTCCCAGCCTGATTAAGTAGGTGCTTGGGCAAGAGTCCCTACTCAATACATTGCTTGGTATAAGTTTTCAAAAAATGAATATCTAATTGTTTATATTTTAGATTGAGTAGTAGTTCTTTGTACACATCTCAACAACTGAGTCAAAATACTATATAACCAACTAGGAAACATATACCTTTAGAAATAATGACTTCGTAGGTGACCAAGTCCCTCAAAGAGTTTTCTACTGTCTTTTAATCACCTACCCTCTAGATTTTTTACTCAAATTGCTTATGCAGATAATTGCCATCATTTAGTTCTTTAGAAGAAGTTGTATTCTTAATGTTTCATAGCTAGATGAGGTAAACACATGGTTGTTTTATGACTTTTAAATACAAAACAAATGATTACTTTTATTTTACTTGCATTGAATAACATTTGTTTTTCTTTTCAAAGGTATGATAATATTTTCATTTTGATCTTAGTAAAATTAAGATGGCATTATGTATTATAGTTACTGCATGTTCCAAAGTTTATATTAACTTGAGATCTGTGAGACCCTATAAATTTGTATGTTTTTAAAGAAATAAAGAGTTGAGTATAGGGCTAATTTAATATCATTTGGCTATACAGTATTTTAATTGACATACTTTGTTGAATACACATCCTATACATGTCTTAATGTATATATAAATCACAGAAAACTTAAACCAGGAAATAAACACAGAATGGTGATTCATACTTCAAAATAAATATACGTGGTTCATTTATTTGTTATTCTTGGTATCATTTTTAACTTCCTGAAGAGCTATAACTTCCTGAGAAAGCCTGAATATACTGAAAATCCATAAGGGGTAAAAGGTATAGAAAGCTCAGAATGGTGTATTTCAGCTCATTGCCACTTCATGCACACTGTTCATGTGTCCTTTGTCCAGGAGCAATTATTCTGTTTCATTTTATAACTTCAGTTTTAAATCCCCTTCACTGAAAAAGGTTTGTACCATTTTCAACCAGTTAGTTAGAGATTTGGAGCTGAAGCTCAGAATTCAAGATACTTTCTAACCTAGTCTCTGCCATTTTGCCAGCAGTATAGCCTGGAAAATATTCCTTAATTTCTCCAGTCTCAGTTTTCTACTTTGTAAAGCACCGACTTTGATCAGGAAGGGGTAGGATTGTTAAACCAAGCAGAACTGCCTACATTCAAATTCTAGTTCTATTACACATTGAGGAAATTATACACTATCTCTGTATTTCAGTTTTATTCTTTATAAAATGGGAATAATACTGTACCATATTCACAAAGGTGGTGTACAAATATACAAAGATGTTTGTGAAGCACTTAGTACAATGCTACACTGGTAGTCATCACTATGTAAATGCAAACTTTTATCATTATTATTTCTGCATTTACTTTCTAAACCAATAGCAGGACAGGCTAGAACAATGGATATGGCTTATGAGCAATGAGTAGACAGAAATGAGCTATTTCACTGAATTCTTAATATGCAAGATGCAGTTATGCTCACTGAGCTTTGTCCACCACAGTAATGACTTTATCCCCATGTATCTGCCATCAACAGCTGGCTTTGCCCTCAGCTATGTCAAACCTACTTTTTCTTTAGAAGGCAGTTCCTGGAAATTACATTTGAGCTTTCCATTATTGTCTGAGAAAGACCCAAAAGGATGCCCACTATTACCACTACAGACCTACATGTGCATGTAAGATTCCAATGCAGGCCCGCGTTCTCTCCCTCCTCGAGAGTTCTCTCCCTTCTCTAGAGTGCTTTTCTCCTAACACTCCAACCTCCCAAACTCACACACCTTAAGCATCCACAGGCTCTGATGCTCCCTACACTGTTTACATATGCTTTTAACCAAATTTGCTTTCAAGAATTTTGAAGCCATCTATGTCTTAGACATAGAAGTTTTTACTACAGACACAGCTGTGAGAATAGTAACTTCTGTATTACTGAGAATGTATTTGCTTTCCAAAGAAAAGTATTCCATGGATCACGGATCTCTGAGGTAAGCTATGGTTTTGATTTATTTAAGCTATGGTTTTGATTTATTTATGCCATATGTCATAGTCTTCAGCAGACATCACAAAAAAAGATGTAAGTAAGGTATACATACCAGTGAAAATTATTTCACTGTCAAAACAAATAGCACAGATGTTATTCTTTCCTGGCATTGTCTAAATGAGGAGTGTTTCTGGTCTGAGAGTGAGGCAGGACATATGGCTTCTTTAATTTTGCAACATTATGTCACAACTTCCAGTCATCACCTCTTCTTAGAAATCAGAAGGAAAAATGAAACACAAAATGGGATTTTAGGCAAATGTTCAAAAAAATCTGTCCACAATAAAAAAGAATGTATTATAACAAATATTGCAGAGCTAATGAAATCAGGGAAACCCCACAATGAAACCTCCATTTCTCTGAAAACACTGAGTTGATAATATTAATAATAGTACTGCATTAGAATTTATAATCATATGTCTCTGCAGGCATGTGGGTCTCTGATTAAATGTGTGCTATCTACATAGGTCTGCAATTATAACAAAGATATTAAAGCTGCACTAAAATTATTCCAGATTGTTAGTTACCACCGATGCATGAGAAATGTAAATATGAATATTTAAGAAAATTGTCTTAAATATACATCTCTCGAGATTCTAACACATACAGTTCATGCAATTCTTACCTCACAATAAAATTGCATAGTATAGGAGGAAATAATCTACTATAAAACAAGTGGATATAAATCTTCTAATATGTCAGGTGTTGGGTTTACCAGAGATAAATTAATTATATATAAAATATTTTAAGAAATAAAATATCAATATGAGTTAAAGTATCAAAATGTCTATGCAGTTGCAAGAAAACACAAACAAAATTTTAAAAATTAAAATTATTGAAATAAAAATTCAATAGATGGGCAAGCAACAAAACAGTAAAACTGAGCAACATGAAAAAATTGAATAGTCCTAGAAAATGACTATAACAAGGTAAGAGTAAGATATGTGGAAAATAAGATAAAATGGAAAAATTCTAACGCATGTGTAATTGAAATTCTGGAAAGAGAGAATAGAAAGAATAGGGGAGATAAATTACTTAAAAAATTATGGATGACAATTTTCCAGAAATAATGTAATACATGACTTTCCAGGTACATATTAAAAACAAATTTCAGCTGTGAAGTTGCAATCAATAAAATAAAAGAAATATTTAAAAATCAACAGAGATGATCTGTAAAGGAATAACAGCTGGGCTACCGATAGACTTCACAAGCAACAATGGAAGCTGGATGGCCATAGAATAACATACTAAAGTGTTGTGAGAAAATAGCTATGAAATTTGAATTGTGTGCAGCAAAATAAATTTTTGAGAGCAAGGAAAAAATAAAGACAGTTCATATCTTTAAACAAAAATAAAATTTACCACCAATGGAACTTCAGTACAAAAAATTTATAGAGTAAAATTCAAGAAAAAAGACAGCAATCCAAGTAGAAAATCCTGAGGTGTCAGAGGAATGTTGAGAAGCCTGGTGGTAAATATAAACAAATTCTGATTATATAAAACTAAGAACGGCATATGAATTATAGAATTAATAATATATGACAAAACTTAAACATGAAACATAATTAGCATTACTTGAAGGGATGTTTGGATTGTTATAAAGTATTCTAAGTTCCTTACATTATTCAGAGGGGAAAGTTAAAGATTTAGATCATTTTAAACTTTGTTAATTACACATGGAAAGTTTTGAGGAGTTTCTAGAGAAAATAATAAGGCATATAATTTCCATGGAAATAGAAACATGAAAGCAAAAGCCAATTCAAAAGAAGCAAAAAATGAGAAAAAGGAGAAAGGAGAATGAGGAGAAAGAAGAGAAAGAGTACAATAAAACAAGGATAAATCTAAGGTATAAAATAAAGTGGCCTATTAAAATAACCACAGACAACACCAATGCTGGGAGGTATGAAGTCACATGAACTGTCATTCATTACTGATTGGAACACAAAATAGTTTAGCCATTCTGGAAGATAGTTTGGTAGTTACTTACAAGTTAAACATATTCCTACAATATGATCTAGTAATCACACTCACTGGTTTTCACTCAAAGGAGTTGTAAGTTTATGTTCACACAACAACATGCACAGGGATGTTCTTAGCAGCTTTAGTCATAATTGCCAGAAGTTGGAAACAACCAAGATGCCTTTCAGTAGATGAATAAATAAATAAACTCAAACAAGAGATATTATTCAGCACTAAAAAGAAATGAGCTACCAAGCCATAAAAAGACATGGAGGAAACTTAAATGCTTATTACTAAGTGAAAGGAGATAATCTGGAAAGACTATATACTATATGATTCCAACTTTATGACATTCCTAGAAAGGCAAAACTATGGGGACAGTTAAAAGATCAGTGGTTGGCAGAGGGTGGTGGGAAAAAGAGATGAATAAGCAAAGCACACAGGATTTTTAGGTGGTAAAACTACTCCAATGATATTATAATGGTGACCTCATCATCTATATATTTATACATACATTATATAATATATATGCATTTTATATATTAGTTATGTAAAAGTCATATATGAAGTTTATGTATAAAATACAATTCATTGTTCCTCAGATTATCTTAAAAAAACAAATCTGGCTATGACTATATTGCTTAAAATTTTTCAGGTATCTCTCATAACTTTTGGTTTGAAGTTATAAACTTTTTTATTTACATTAATAGGATCTTTCTTAAAGTTCTTCATAGAGATAAAAAAATGTAAAGTATTTTTCAATTTTCTTTGTAGTATTCTTTTTTCCATGTTTTCCATGTTAAAAAATATAAAACACAAATTATACTAATGGGCAGGATTCATAAAGTTAGTTTATTTGTGGTTTAAACCACTGAAAGAATCTCATGTAATTCTATACTTGTTAAAAAGATTTAAGCAGAAAAGTTCTGGTTTCTAGTAGTGATAAATTTTATCTCCCTTGTGAAGAAAAAGAATTGGGAGCAATAGAAGACAAGTTTCTCCTTCTCACTTCTGATTCAGTCGTCTTGAGGAAAAGAGACCACATACATAAAGTGGAATTCTCTCTCCCTCTTTTCCTCTTACCCTCCCTCCTTCTCTATCTAACTAATTCTTTAAAATTATATTTTAATTATTTCTTCCATTTTTGCTATTAACAATTAATATAGAAATTCTGATCTGTATCTGGTTCCATAACTGGACAGGTAGCCCCCCTTTTGAAGAAGCCTCTCAGACTTCTCATTAGCAAATCAAAAAAGCCCCAGTCCCTCAGTGGTGTGCTGACAAGCATTTGGAGAGTCAGGAATGAGGTGGTAGAGCAAACTGAATAAACATGACAGTATGAAACCCTTTGTTCACCTTCAGAAGGTTCCAATATTGTTGGGATGTTTTTGCAGGAACTAGGGACTCCACCAGGCAGACCACCTGTTGGCTACAAGCATGGAGGCCCCAGACACTTGGAGGCAGAAGACTGATAACTAAAGGACCCCAAATAATCCCCTATTACCTCACTACTGACCAGTCAGAAGAACCTGCAACATCTGATCATGTACTCTGTGGCCTCACACATAATTTTGCCCTTAAAAACCCTTGCTTGTAACCCAAGAGGAGTTCCAGGCTTTCTGGTTAGCTGCCCAACCTCTTCACACAGGGCTTTCTTTCTTTCACTACACCTTGATGTCAGCTTTTGGCCTGCTGCGTGTTGGGTGAGAGGACCAGTTTGATTTTTGCTGGTTAACATAAAATTATTGTTCTGATTCTAATAATTCCCCACACATCTTCCCAGTTTCTATGTTTTGGCATATTAAGCATTAATAGTTAATTGTTTAGAAAGTACTAATTCATAAGATTCTAAAGAAAAATGCCCCTCTCTTTCTAGAGACAAAAGACAAAGCCAACAGGCAATAGTACCCTGTTTCTTCCCAAACATATCAGAATTCTGGAGGCATTTAATGTCTGAACAAGGCAATATGACATTTAATATGCAGTCCCACTTTCTCTTTGATTTATTAATTTGTAAGCAGCCCAGCCAGACAGGACCTGTGTGTTTTGCATTTTCTGTTTGTTTGTTTCTAACACTGACTAGAATAGTGATAAAAACATAGATCCACATGTTCATTAATTAGTTGATGGAAACAAGTAAAAACAAGTATAGGAAAGTGCAATTTAGAGATAGTTTCTTTTAAAGATTCCTTAAAATTCTACTTATATGGCTTTAATTTTCTCAATTTGATATTCTGAATAGAATATTTATGAATTTAAATCTTATATATTTTTATTCATATTCTTCTTCCCCAGGAGCAGCTCAACTTTTTTCCTTTCTTTCTTTGGGTTCTGTAAAGGCAATAAATATCCCAAGATATTGCCTGTCTGGTTTACTTGTGTATGTGTCTGTATCTTTGCATGGACATGCAGAGATATATATACACATAAAAATTAATATAAAATATTATATGGTTACTGAATTTATGAAGCAGTTTGCACACATTATTAAGTTATTTAATCAAGTAGAATGGGTCTTTTTAAAATTATGTATCAGTAGGTTGTTTGCTAAATTAATTGATATCACAAGAAAAATGACTGTATATCATTCACTGTAACATAATAAGTCCTTGCTTTGAGCAACCATCATGGTCTTAATCTTGAATCTTCATTTTACTTTTAAAAGGGTCATGTGTCTATATTTAGAATAGTATCTGAGCAGCTGTCTTATCATTTGCGTTAGGGGAAATGTGAGATACTCAAAGCTACCAAATATCCTAGCAGATCAGGAACATGCTGAGTTCAAATACTCAACTGCTAATTTCAATAAATTGGGATTTCCTCTCCTTAAATCAGAGCTCTTGATGGCTATTAATAAATGAAAATATTTCAGAGTTGAAAAGGACCTGGCTGTCAAAGTCACGAGATTCCAGTATTTTTCAATAAAAAGATTTTTAAATTATTTGTACATTAAATGTACATTTTAGATTTGAATTCTTCCACTTCAACTGATTGCTGTAACAGATGATATTTAATATTTTTAATATCCAAAGAGCTATTTTTATATTAAGTCAAGTATTGCAGATGTAGTATTATTTACTGAATCAAAATATTGGCAATATTATCTGAAAATTGTCTCCATAAATAAAAGTAAAAGAAGGCAAAATATCTGAAATGAAAGCTGTTATGGAAAATTCAGGGTGTGTGGTTACTGTATTTCATGGCATTGTTTTTCTTACTGAAGCATGCTGTGTTTATACTTGAAGCACTAATATTAAGTGGGAGTTATGTCTTGCCCACAACTGCATGTTGGTTATAATTCCTGTAAATTTGAAATGTGTTTGATTTTCTGATGTCATTCTATAAGAAACAAAACAAACAAAAAACCCTGAAAGATAGCCTATTTAAAATCCAAAATAATATGTTGATGTAATTCAAAATACAGTTTAAAATCATAATTGAATAAAGGAAGGGACAGGGCATAGAGGATATTGGTTGAAAATTTGGGATGATCACTGGTTGATTTCAATGACATATTGGAAAAAGCAAGTGTCAGTTTTTGTATTACAGAACAAATCTCATTACTTTTGTACATGTGTGATTACTCATACATGTATGATTTGGGGGAAATCACTCAAATTCTTTGTGATGCATTTTCTCTACTTATAAAATACTCATAATTATTAATAATATCTGTAATTGAAGAAAAGTGAGGGACAATTCAAGATCTAAAATGAGTCAAAATAGAAAATAAATATGGATTAAAAGAAGTTTGAGAATTCAATTTTTAGTATCTAACATGGATTCCTTTACCATTAAATCTCTATCATATGTATATTATCATAGTCAAGAGAAAAACAAAATCCAAGATTAGTTATTATTTATCCTGACTTGGATATTTTAAAACAAAGTTGTTTTCCTTACTGTTTCAAAATGCAAATGTTCTACAAGGCATTCATTTTATTAGCAACAAAATTTCAGTATAAATAATGGTCCTTCTCACCTGTCAGGTGGAGAAAATATATGATGCAGTACTGACTCATTACTAACAATGTCTTAAAACTAAAGATTTGTTATGACCTATATTCAAAGACAGGACTTTCACGCAAATGATCCTGACATTTTTACATATTTAAATGTGGATTTTCAATTAATCATTAAGCATATCCTATAATTTATTAAATCATTGTACAATAAAGGATATTAATTTCCTCACTAATTAGTTGTGAAATTTCCTGATTGCCAAAACATACAGGTATAGCTTTCTCATTTCAAAATACTGTTTTCTCTATCTTGGGAGGATAAACTTCTTATTGCGTATTTCATTTGAGTAGATGAACACAGTTAAATCAAAGACAATGAAAAAATACAATGGATGTAATTATTAATGGGTGTAATAATATTGCTAAGGCAAATAGGAAAAGAGACTAAATAATTCTTGAAATTTCATATTAAAAATATGGCATTCTAAAATTTTAGAATTTGTTACAAAAGCAGAACTTTTGAAATAGATAGGATTTTTTATTCCACATTGGAGAATGCCTTGGGAAACTGAGAAGCATTTGTCTAATGTATGGTTAACGGTTAGGTAATTGTGAAGAACAAATAAGCAATGAACCTTGCCCCAGGAAAGAAGGAAAAGATTCACTCCTTCTGGCTTAAAAGACTCAATATCAACTCTACAGCATGGTTATATTTCTTTCCTTTTGGAACAGTCTGAGAATATATATATATATATATACACACCCTGAGAACTCAATCTCTTTAATCAGCTTAAACTGATTAAACTGCTTTTTTGATAAGAAATTAACAGATAAGTCATTCTATCACTACTTCATATATAATTGAATAGTGTGAAGCCATTATTAAAAGAACTCTGGAATGCTAATAGGTATTATTTTTATATATTTGCTATTCTATAAACAATAACTGAAAAGTCAAACTATTGAGAAAAATATTTGACCCAACCTTCCTTGGGTAAAGGTTATCATAGCAGTTAGAGCAAATTTCTAAATTTATTTTTTAATACTTATCTAGAGATATCACAAGACTATTAATCTAAGAGTAGGACATATTCTTCTCTCTATCTCCAGGGCTCTATGCTAAGTGAACCCTATGAACAGGTAGCCAAGCTGGTAACCCACCTCAGAGCCCCCTCTTATCATACCCCCTTATCAAGCTTTAGAGCCATCTTAAATTGCATCGTAATGTATTTTCTTTGGGTTTTATTTCAGGCTTGTGTTGCTGATGCCGGGGTTCTAGTTTGCGGAGTTGAAGAATGAATTTAGCAAACAGTCAAGGTAGAAGAGCCAGGGAGACTTCTATTGAGAGAGACAGTGAGAGGACAGACAGAGTTCCTGGTGTGAGCCAGGAGGGGACAAGAGTGCCATGGTAGTCCTTTGTCTAGGGGACTTATAGGTGGTTGAGAGACAGAGCGAGGGATGCAGACCCACCAGATGGTCTCTAAATGTTTATCTTTGAAGAGACACTAAGTTTCTTATCAGTTTTCTGGATTATTTTGCAGAGTTAACATAAGAAATTTACTGCTTTGATTCTTTCCCAGAATAGCAGTTTCTTGGTTTGGGAGCATATCAATTGAGGTTGCCTGTCCTGCTCTCAAGATGGGCTGAGTTATTGTCTATTTGTTAAATAATAAGTTAAGAATCTTACTTCTTAACTTCTTGGGTGTTAAAATGCAATTTTATCTTTAAGGTGGAATCCTTCCTGCCTTTCACTATGTTGTTTACGGCTGGGTCTGCCTGCTATATTAATTGCCCAGGTTATATATTACTTAATTAGAGCTGGAGGAGTAAAAGCAGCGTCTGCGCAAAGTTAAAGAGGATAAGCTGGGCCTTTTAGCAGGCTACAGTAAATTTTACAATAGCCTCATTTAATTGACACAATGGAGACATGGGCTATGCTGAGGTACTTTCTTATCTGAGGGATGTTCAAACATTCCAGGCCAGGTTATTCCCAGCTTTTTAGTTTTAACTAATCTTCACTGAAGAATGACTCTGTCTTTACTTAATTGTTTAATACAGAGTTTTGGTAGGGGTCTTTTTTCAGAGGCCCTCACCCTACTCTGACTACACCCACGGCCCCTGTCTCATTGCCTTCACTTTTTTTTAAGACTGTTCTATCAAAAAGAAAAAAGATCATTTAAAATGTTCTCTTCTTCATATATTACTTTATCATTGTAAGGTAAAATCGAGCCGAAAAAAAACAGGCGAGGAGGCTACAAAGGAGCCGAAAGTTTAATGGGGCGCAATCCCAGACAATGTTCACCGGTCTGGTTAGTCACAGGTAGGAGAAGTCGTGCCCAGCAGGGCAGGCAGCGAGTTTATAAAGAAGTTAGGGGGAGGGAGAACATAGGTATACAGTGGTGCAAGGATTGGCTAGCCTAAGGCACGTCATCAGGCCAGAATCTGTTGGTCTCTTTCCCTTACTAGACCAGGGTTGGGGACTTTGCTGCCCCCCTTTATTTGGTTAGGGCTGAGCTCGTCTGACTTGCTCACCCCTCCCTCTGGTGCCTCCAGCCTTACAATCATGTCATGATCCCTTGGATTTCTGAGGGTAAAATTGCAATATTTCCAGAATCTCTCATCTGGCCTTAGTTCATCTCCATATCAAAAGGTGTTTCCAAGAGGTGGAGAAAAGCAGTCTATCTCCATATCAATAGGTGATTACAAGGTGGGTGGGAATGGGGGCATATCTGGACCAGAGAGTTTGGTGGGGTCCTTTTTGCAGTCAGGTCGCAAAAGACACAGCTGAGCAGGAACAGATAACTACTTGTAAGCAAAAAACTGGTTTCTCCCAGTTTATTTCTCCCTTGGGCTGATTTTGGCTTCAAAGTTTATTTGCCTGAGTCTGGGAACATATTTTTCCTCCCAGAGTTACAGAGACAATAATTAATAAACTATCCAAAAGGTAATCTATAGTAAACCATTCTAGGGCAACACACTTCAGCAAACTCCTTGTGCAAAAATGTCATTAATCTAACATTATACTGGTATCATTCAAACCCTATAACTAAGAGAATTTAAAACCTTTTTAAGGGGATGTTTTGGTTCTAACCATCCATTTTGAAGACTCTCTTATGTAACTTTTTTAGAAGTCTATTGACCCAGAACTTGAATTTAATAAAGAGGGCAAATGTATAGATTTTAAACTTCATTTTAATATTTAGTCTTTATGAATAGTAAAAATATTGTGGAGGATAGTTAAAATCATAGAGACAGCATTGATTTTTTTATATATAGACTTTGACATTCTTTGAATATTCTATTACAAAGTACGAATATTAGCAAATAAGGAAATATTAAATACAGAGTTTCTTTCAGCAAATGTTTGAGGGCTTTTTTTCTTTTAATTTAAGTGCCAGCTAAGGAGGTGGAGAAAGAGCAGGTATTTCTCAGATCTCTGAACGAAACTTCAGTGTAGATCCTTTCATTTTCTTTTTATAATCTTCTTCAAATCTCTCATACTGGGCTACAGTGAACTGGTTCTTCCAGTCCCCTGAAATACCTGAAAAGAAAGATAAGATGGTAAATTTGAGACTACTGTAAAATTTCCTTCTAAATTCAGTTTTAATTTGAATTACCACTTGTATTTCTAAACCTTAACCTTTAGAATGTCATATCTACTCCATAACTCTCTTCCTGGCTTCCTACTCCCACACCCAGTATCCTAGATTCTTAGTTTTTCAAAACTCCCCATGGATCTCTCCAGTATTATATGTAAAGAAGAATCCCTTTAATATCTTGAAGAAACGTCCCCAGGAGAAAATCCAATGTCTCAAAATCTTCATTCTTTGGCTTAATGAGCTTTGTTAACAAAAGATAAAAAGAATTTTCCAGTCACTTTAAAGTCATTTTTTCCAATGTCTATAATTTATGAAAAAGTTTTATGATCAAGCAGTAGTTGGAAATTACTTTGTTAAATGTAATTAAACATATTTCTTTACTATAGGACTGCTTAATCTTCAAAATACTAACCATGCCTAAAACCCTAAAGGAAGGATATAGGATACAGCATTTGCAAAGAATATCTGATAAAAATAACGACATTTTCATAGCTTATCTTTCATGACCCAGAAGGCAAATTTGGAAACCTAGTTTTAGAAAAAGAGAAGAAAACATGCCAAAATAACGATGTCAATCTGGCCCAGATTGATCAAGTGTGGCATTTAATTTAATTTATTTACATCTCCCCTGTTGATATTTAAAGCCAGACAATTCTTTGGGGGGTGGGGGGGCTGTTGCCCTGTGTGTTATAGGATATTTGTCAGCATGCTTGGCCTCTACACATCAGATACCAATAGCACATCCTTAGGTATCATCATCGAAAGTGTTTCCTGATGTTACCAAACGTCTCCTGGGAGGCAAAATCATACCTAGTTGAAATCCAGATATTCCCAGCAAGACTTATCCATAGCAAATTTCCTTACTTTATAAAGAAAAAATCTCTAGGATATATGAAGATACATTATAATTAAAATTGCCTTTACTAGTCCCTTTAAAGGCTATCATCAAAACACCATTCCCCAAAACTGTTTCACATTGCATGTATAACTACACACTCTCATTCACTGTAAGATTTTACATCTCTATCCATTGTCCTGTTTTGTTTAATTCCTCCTTGTCTCATTAACTTTGGGCTTGGATTTTTAAATGCTTTGGCCAATGGAATTTGAGTATGTGTGATATATACCACATATGAACAGAAAGTTGAAAAAGCATTGTGACTTTTCAACACCTCTCTTGCTCTTCCTCTCTACCATATTGAGCATATGACACAAACAGCTCCTTTAACCTGTGTTTCAGAAAAAGACACAAGAGTCTGAGACCATAACAGCCAAGCAAAACTGATCAGAGTCAAAAATACTTGAGCAAAATTACAGCAGCCACAGGTAGCCAACACCTATCAACATTAAATGAAAAAATCTTCTGGTTTCAAGCCACTGATATTCTTGCGGTTGTTTGTTTTATAGCTAAGTTGATGACTAATACTCAGACAGGTAACAGAATCAGCCCCTCTCTCACACATGCACACATGATTCGATTCAAGACATATGTATTAAAGGATTCTTTTATGCAAGATACTAGTAACAAATTAAGTTCAATGCTGAGGATACATTGATTACCATAATCATATCAACAACCTCAAGAAGCTGACACTTTCCCTCATTAATTTAGTATGCCTGAATCATTTAAGCCAGCTACCTATCACAGCAAAACCTAAGGAATATGCAGAATATCTAAATAATTCATACAAATGAAAGTCATTTTTCTAATAAAGCAATGGATGCCAAGATTCATGTTTCACAATGCACAGGCTCTTGAGTAAAGATTTCTCATTAGAAGTCATGTTTTACATGTTAAGCTTAACAAAAATGATACGGGCTTTTTGCCACAAATTCTTTCCTCTAAGTTTTTTTTTCTCCTAAATTTTTTTTCTCCCTAGCATACTCAATTTCTTCCCATTTCTTAGATATCACTCTTACCTGCAGACCTATACTGTCTATGATACAACTGGTAGGCTATACAGAAACTAGTATATGACATTCTCACCCTTTCTCATGAAGGGAGACACAGAATGGTCCATATCAGAGTTGGGTACAGTGGTATAATTTGTACTTGGATTCTGCTTCATCACATTGAAAGAGCTATGATAGAGGATTTTATCCACAGTTTCTTCAGGAAGGTCTTTATCTAGAAACTTTAACAATTTCTGAATTTCACACTTTGGATTCTAAAGAAATTATAAAGAAAAAGGATTAGGTATATTTAGACATGAAGAAGGCAATGCACTTAATAAAATTATATGTCAGTGTTGTGGAGGAAATGGTACATTTTTATGGGCACTTTCATTTTGTTTTTCTGAATACATATCCTAATTCTTGCTTATACAAGACAACCATCTGCTAGAAGCAAGATTAACATTGTTCTAAATAAATTCAAAGAGAAAGATTGGGTTAATATTTAAGCTTTCAAATTCAAATTTAGAATTAACTTGTAGAATAACAGATAGTGATATAACAAGTTACTATTATCATAAGGTAAACTTTTAAAGTCTCTTGATCTCCTGTTTTTAAGCATATTTAACATCAAGATTAGATTATTTACCAAAAATTTTAAAAAGAATTAAGACCAATCCTTCTCAAACTCTTTCAAAAAGCAGAAGAGGAGGGAAGATTTCCAAACTCATGTTAGGAGGCCAGGATTACCCTGATTTAATAGCCAGATAAGGATAACATAAGAAAAGAAATTACAGGCCAACATCCCTGATGAGTACTGATGCAAAAATGTTGAACAAAATACTAACAAACAAAACTCAATAGCATACTGAAAGGATCATGATCAAGTGGGATTTATTCCAGGGACGCAAGGATAGTTCAACATCTGCAAATCAAATGTAATATGCTACACTGACAAAATGAAGGATAAAAATTATATGATCATATCAATAGATGCAGAAAAAGCATTTTATAAAATTCAACATACATTCATAAAAACTTTCAACAAAGTGGATATAGAGGGAACATACCTCAATACTATGAAGGTCATATATGACAAGCGCACAGCTAACATACTCAACTGTGAAAGCCAAAAGCTTTTCCTCTAAGATCAGGAACAGTTGTTAACCATAGTTAACAACTGCATTGTATATTGCTAAGAGAGAAGATTTTAAAAGTTCTCATCACAAGAAAAAAAAAATTGAAACTGTGTAGTAAAGGATGTCAATTAGACTTACTGTGGTGATTATCTCACAATATATGCATATATTGAATCATTATTCTATACACCTGAAACCAGTATTATGTTATATGTAAACTATTTCTCAATTTAAAAAATATATTACCTATCTCATATACTTAAGTTAGTGGAAAGAATGAACTCTGTCTCTCACAACTACACAGATTTATTTATTATATGAGTGTATGAGAAAGAAAGTAAAGTTGAAGCCTATCTATTTTCAGCCCAAGGAAAGGTGGGGAAGAGAAAGAGTCAGCAATGAAGAGCATAGATCTATTTATTATGGTTTCCTTTCTCTGTGCTTCAGGCTGCACTTATGATAGCACGTTAGATCCAATGATAGGTGGAACTCAGGACAAACCATTTGTGCTCTGCTACCCACTGGAGATGTTCTTTGTGGTCCAAACCAAACTGAGACAGAGAATCATAATCTTAGTGACCTGGTGAGATCAGGCAGACAGGCAATCCTAAATGTAGCTTTCCTAAACTCCCCATCTCAACTCATGGAAGCAGAACCATAGAGTTTGTGTGGTGGCTCTAAAATAATCTGTTTCTCATAGCTACAGAACTGTATGTGTTGGAAATTATACATACACTTTAATTAGTCAAGTGGAAGAATTGAAATGAAAGTTGAATTCTCAGTTGTGCAAAGCCTATCATGTAAAAGTTAAATAGAAGAGTGATGGGAAAAGTGTCGACTGCTCAGGCTTGGAACAGGAATATTTGGGGGTAGATCTGAACCCAGAGACTCTGGAACCTTTGTGCAATTTTGATCCTCTTCTGTCAGCAGATAAAGATTTTCCTCCTTATCTGAGACCTTATTTTGACATAATGTGGGAAGTTTCCTTTCAAAATGATGCCTATCTTCTTCAATACCCACCCCAACCACTACTTATTGCTTCTAGACCCATAATTAGGATAATACATTACTCCATAATCCAGAGTGGCAGGTGCAAAGTGGTTTAAACAATATGCAGAAGAAGCTGAGAATTTGACTAAGGAATCTACCAGAAGGTAGTTTTCCTAGAGATTGTAATAAAGATTTCCCAAATAAGAGACAAATAGTAATCATAGTTATCTGAAGGAACTTAGGTGTGGACAGGTGCTCTAAGAGACATTCAATTTAAGAGATGTGGAACATTTCTTAAATGAACTTTTAAAATAATCAATTCAAGACACATTTTTTTATCAAATTGGACAGTGAATTATTTTCTTGCTAATAGTCATATGGAAGATGAGAAAATAAAAGCTAGATGTTTTATAGATTAAATAAAGAAATTACATAATTCCCCAACTGTGCTTGCCACTTGGGGAAACAACCATGGACAAGATAGTGTTAAGGAGCTTACTCTATAGTACTGGAGGCCAAGAAAGCATAAGTAAAGAAACACATATATAAAATAATTAGAAGTAGTGGTAGTATGAAAAAGAACAATAGCAGCAAAAGAGACTTTAATAGATAACAACAAAATGGAATATTTGACAGTGTGGACATGACAGATAATACTTAAGTGAAGACATAAAGAATGAAAAGAGATTAATCTAGAAATACTGGGGGAAAATGTTTCAGGTAGGCTTACTAAGTGAGAAAGGGAAAGATGGCACCAGAAAAGGTTAGAGAGATAAGGACTAAACAATGCCGAACTCTATAAATTATCATAGTGATTTTATATTTGACAAAGGGACAGAAACCATTTAAGACTTGAAAGAAGTGGTCATACTCTGATTTAGGTTTCAAGAAGATACTTTCATCTGAGTGAATAATGGAAATAAAAATGAGGTAGTCCAAATCAGTCAAGATACTTGGCTGAAAAGGGGTAGGAGACAATACTGGTAGAAAGAAGTGGACTGAGTTAAAGGTCAATTTTCAAGGCAGTGTTCAAAGGATAGTAGATGAGTCATATTCATAGATCAAGAAGAGAGAAAAGTTTGATACAAAGAATATGAATCTTAATTTTCCTAAAAAATAAAGAAGAAATCATAGTTGCCTCTTACCTCTTTCATGTCTTCATAAAATAGGTAAAGGATACGATAATCTTTCTTCTTCTCCCACCAGCCTTTTACGTGGTCATACCAAGAACCAAAAGCCACTAAATTGAAAGATAAAATGTTTGGAAATTAGAACTATTTATATGAAACAAAGAATTGTTAAATATTATTCAAAATCATCATTATCAATACTCACACACTGATTACTTATTAGTTCAAGAAAGAGGGATGGTAGGATAAGAGAAGTATATCAAATAATACCTGTTCTCACTGAATTTACAATCTACTTGGAAAAAATGAAATATTTTATGGGATGAATTGTTAGATATAATTTTACATAATTGTTGTATAAAATTCTTATTGTTAGGTAGAAGTTCTGACCCCCAGTACTTCAGAATATAACTAAATATGGAGATACACTGAAGAAGGAATTATTAAGCAGAAAAGGAACCAGAACTTTAAGATCTAGAAAATTCTCAGCTTATCCTGTGCAAAAAAATGAGAGAGTATGTTCTAGAGAGAACACCAGAGTATGGCTGGACAAGACTTAGGAAAGACATTAGTTATGTGATTTGTGGATCCAATCAACCATCTCAGCAGAAACACTGCCAGTTTGGATTGAAGAGGACAGTAGCAGGACAAAATGCAGAAGACTGTCAGACCTCCGGGATTCTAACAGCCAAGAAATGGGCCAAAAGAACTATCTGGATATGAACATGCTTTGTCTTTCAAGGAAAGGGAAGAATGGCCCGAAGGGCGGTTCAAGGTCAGTGTGGCTGCCGCTGTCACCAGAGAAACACAGGGCCCAGGGGGCAGGACCCCCAACAGTGGGCCCAAAGGGCAGAGCATCAAGCCACAGATTTAAGGTTCTCAAGCCTTAAAATCTAATGGAATTGGTCCTGCTATCTCAGGCCTTCTTCTTTCTGATTCTTTTCCTATGGAAATGTTTGTCTTATGCCTGTCTCACTATTGTATTTTGGAAGGTAACCTGTTACCTCATTTTACAGGTTCAGAGCTGGAGTGAAATATTGTCTCAGGCCTTAAGTTTCACCCATGCCTGATATACAGCATATATTTTTAGATGAGATTTTAGACTTGAAGTTAATGCTGAAATAGGTTAAAACTTTGGGGGCTGTTGGGGTGGAGTTCATATATTTCATGCAAATGAGAAGGACATGCATTTTGGAAGGCCAGAGGGCAGAGTGTTATGGGCTGAATTGTGTACCCCCAAAAGTCATGTGTTGAAGTCTTAACCCCAGTACCTCAGAATGTGACTATATTTGAAGATAGTCTTCAAACAGGTAATTAAATTAAAATGAGGTCATTTGGATGGGTCTAATCCAATTAACCAGTTTCCTTATAAGAAGAAGAAATTACAACACCAACACTCAACAGAGAGGAGACCTTGTAAAGACACAGGAAGATGATGGTCATTTACAAGCCAAGGAGAAAGACCTCAGAAGAAATCAACCTGAGGACATCTTGAGCTTGGACTTTAAGCCTCCAAAACTCTAAGAAAATAAATTTATGTTGTTTAAGTCAATCCTTCTGTGGTACTTTATTTTTTTTGGCATTCCTGGCAAATGAATACAACTTCTAATAAACAAAACAAAAACTCGAAGAGCAAGATGGCAGATACTGAGTAATGCAGATTATAAGTGGTTTGTAAGTTTGCACAAGAGGAGAGGGAGAGAAAACCATAGGAAAGGAGAGGTTAAGAAGGGCTATGGTGAGAAGTAGAATGTGCTTGGATCTAAGTGGAGATGAACTTTGATAATAATATAAATGAGTAGACATTCTAAGGACAGAGAATAGCCCAAACAATGGTCAGAATAATGTTTTGCAAGGTCCCATGGAGATGTATTTGCCTAAAAAAGAGAGTTTTTATAGGAGAATGTTTACATGAGAATTATATAGTTGCTACTAGAGGCATGAATATATTTACCTAGAGAGAATACACACGTAAAAGAACAGAGTCTTGAGAATAAAATCTTCACTCAAGAATTTTCATTTTATATAATAGAAAGGAAACAATGGTAAAGGAAGGAGATTTCAAGGAATATATAAGAAATCAAAGCAATACAATGGCATCGACGGCAAGAGAAGAACACACATATTAATAGTCACTAAGCACTGATGAAACAATGAGACTAAGGACTGAACAATTGGCGACACATATTCCCCAAAAATCCTTGAAGGGAGAGACAACTCTGTATTCTATTTCTATCTCCCTAATACATTAGTGCTGACTGCATAGTAGGTTTATAATCAACACAAGATTAATATTTGAACTTCATATCTCCTTGAAAAAAGACTTTTCACTATGGAGCTCCATGGTTAAAGTAAATTCTAGACCCACCCTTCCCAGTCATGAATTTATCCAGGAACTCCTCCCACTTGCCAGGCTCTGGGTGCAATTTTGCCATCTGGTAGAAATAATAATAAGACACAGCCACATCTTTAGCATTCCGTGCCACATAGACCATCTGTGGGGAGATATGGAAAATCATCATTTTGTTAATATTCTTTAATAGTTTGTAAACTTTTGCTTACCTTGACAGAATGCTTATTTTTTCTATTTTCTGATCTGACATAGAATATTCATAAATACACATTGTTTTAACATAAAGACTTCTCATCTCTCATTCCCTTGCTTTCTCTTTAGACTTTGAAAAGAATGCTTCTTAAAACATGTAAAACCGAGTAAAATAATAGTTTTATAGTAAATATTAAATTAGCATAAATGAACTAATATTCTCAAATTTAGAATATTTTACAGTATCACTTATTAGAATTATGAAAAGCAATATTTTAAAGCTGAAAAAATGACTAATTTCATTGAAAGTAAATCATTATTTGGGTACATTTAATCAATAAAGTCTAGACATTCTTTATTTCATGCATAACCATGGCTATAAAACACCATTTGCTGTTTATAATGATTAGTGTGAGATTTAAACCTTTTTTATCTGTGAAGCTCTAAAGTCTGCTCCAAGGCAGAAATTTTTAACATATTTCCTAGCAGAAATGACATTGCATGCCTCATTGGTAATCAGGTTTTCAGGCAAGTCTACTGAAATCCATGAAGCCCACTTCTTCCCTGGAGTACACCTAATACTACTGAGAATCCAGCCAACCAGGCAGTAGATATATTTAGAAAGGGACAATTCTTTCAGGAAGAACTCTCCTTTCATCTAAGTAGAATCAGAGCTTCATTCTTCCCTTCTAGTGAAGATAGTGAGTGAATGAATTTAGAAAGGCATTTTAGAGAACAGAAAGCCTGAGAAAGTCTCAGTGCTAGGAAGCTACATACAATCCCTTGTTGATAGCACTGGTGTCCATGAGGGTTATTTTGAACCTTGGGATATTGGGGACACATTGTTATTTTTGCAGAGATTTATCCAGAGGCTTTCAACTCTTCATCTTAATTTCTGCATAATTATTAAAAGAAATTACAACCCATATAAAGATTTTGTTTCTTTAAAATTTTCTACCTTGCAATTATTCTTCCAAAATGAAGAAGGGAGAAGTTGAACAGGTAGGTGTGTTTTCACTAGCCTAGGAGACTGCATTGTTTTCAACAACTCAACACCTACAAGCACACATAAAAAAAGTAAACTACATTATAAATTGAAATTGCAAAAGTGAATTACAATATAATCTAAAACTTTATAAGTATTAATCACACCATATGGCTTGAAATTGCTATATGGCTATATAGCTTCATATATTCTAAAATCTACAGTGAGTTAAAAACTGATAAATTCTGTTTAGTTAGGGTGTTTCATTGCCT
Source organism: Manis javanica (assembly GCF_040802235.1). Lineage (NCBI taxonomy): Eukaryota > Metazoa > Chordata > Mammalia > Pholidota > Manidae > Manis > Manis javanica. The sequence goes on along the minus strand of NC_133160.1, from coordinate 117,985,135 downwards.
ATGATCAGCAAGGTTTAATTCATAAATGATAAAATCCTCAAATATAATAGTTTAATGACAGTCACGTGTCAAGATATAATTTTTCCTTCATTTTTCTTCTTTTTCTCACTTATAATATGGGGAAACTGAACTAGAGGATTATAAAATCTCTTTCCAGCATTTTTATTTTCAAACTAGTAGATAAAATTAAGCCATAAAGGCTTATGGGTAATTAAAAAAATTTTAATAATGCAAGACCGTAAAATCCCATAGTCCTTTTTTGAGTCTCTGAGCAACAGCTAACAGTAGATATGATTCTATATTGAATCAAACGTTGAATTTTCTAAATATAATGATCACACACTATTTAAATGTTGAAGACTGCTACCTGTCCTGTTAAGAAAAAAATAATTATACTCATTAAATCCTTCTCTCATGCAGAATTATCTTTGAGTGAAAGTATAATATTGTTATTATCACAACCAAATTCTTATTTTCTTATATACACACTTAAGATTCAACTTTCCAAGCTCTGTCTCTATCATTTTCAGTCATAACTCCTTCAGACACGACAAAAAGATAATCCTATGGTGAAAAAGAATATTAGAAGCAAATACCATTTTCAATTCCAGGTACTGTAAGTTCCATGAATGGCACTCGATGGTATATTGCATCCCGTTTACATTTTTCCACATCTCCATTGTTATAAATCAAATCCAATATTTCACTGACCCAGGTTGTTCCTGAGGGGGGAAAAAAAAGGAATGACCTCTAAACTTTTCTGTCAGAAAGAGTATGAGAGAGTTAACAGAGGTAGAGAAATTGTGTAATATCAAAATAAAAAATGTCATTTCCATTCCCCTTTTCTCTTCTCTCTTTCCTTAGGAGATATCTATCTATCTTGAACACAAGATGAATGTGGAAGATCTTATCTTTCTTACCCCATTGTAAGTCAAGCAAGATATATGTATGAGGATATGGTCTATTTAATTGCCTGTGGCACTCAATGATTAAGTTATTGAGGTTCTGCTACAACAGCAATAATAAGACAGGAGAAAAGTATATTCTTAGCTGTTCCCATCTTCTTCCTCTTTACTAAACATGTAATAGTCTCTAAATGGAATAATCATGAGTGGAAACTAAAAAATTAAATAATCTATACACTAAGCAACATTTTTGAGCAATGATCTGCACATCAATACACCTTCAGATTGGTTCCATATATTAGAGTGTTTTAGCCTCCTTTTTAGACCTTTCTTGTGAGCAACTCTTCCTCCTCATCATCACTAAATCTGAGATATGAGACTATCTCTCCTATCCTTCTAACAAAGACAATTACAGTGCTAGGAAAAAGGTGAATTGAATCAATACTAACCCTGAATATTTTGTTGCCTGATCTGGCTTAGGGTTAAGCAATCATTCATGAAAAAAAGAGACCTAAATTCCACAAAATATTATACCACATTTTGTTTTCTATCAGTGGGTGCAAAAGAAAAGAAATAAAAAGACCAAATAGCATATAATTACTTTATGTGCAGTCATCTAGCTATTACTATATCAGAAAAAATCCAGCTTTCAAGACCTCTTTTGTAGATGAACTATTTGTATAATGGTATCATCCAAAGATTTATCTTAATGGTTTTCTGTTTGTGAATATATCAAAAAATGACAAAATCAAAAGAGCACATATATTCTCAGTGACTACCCTACCTCTTCTAAACTTTTATTTCAACAAGGAAATTAAAAGTAGTTTTGGTCTTAAACAATTTGGGTTCAGGGAACCATTCTGTAACTTCATCAAGAGAGCAAATGTAAGTAGTAATAAAAGAAAAAAACAAAACAAGCATTTCCCAAATGACCTGCAAAGGTCTGTGGTTGTATATTTGTTTTACTTTCTGGTAGGAGACCCTTGCACATTAGAATTCCCCGAATTCAGGGCTTTCTTCCCAGGACTTGTCACATAAGTTTTTGAAGTAATTTTAGTATTTATAACCTAAAAAGATAATCAATATACTTATTAAACACTTCTTTTCATCAGTTCCTTTAAGAAATGAGGCAGGAATATAAAAGAAAGTTGATAGCTTTTAATTAGAATAGTTGACTGACTATGGCCTCAAGTAAATTAATTAGATAAAAGGCAAGAGACAGACTCATTGTTTACTCTCTCTCTGTATATCTATCACTGGATAAATCAGAACACTCATAAAAGTATCAGGAGAAATAAAATTTATTGATTCTTATTTAGGCATCCTTAAATTTTACTTCGTGGGATCATATACTGAGGTCAGCATTTGTTTAAATTTATAACAAAATATTCCTATATATTTGTAAAATATGTTTAAAGTAATAAAATATTGATATTTTCAAATTACATTTAAATATTACAAGGGACAAAATATTTAAACATTAAAATGTATTAAAGGTATATAAAAATCTATATATTCTAATGCACCCAAATCACTTATTTATGCCATTTAATAATTCAAATTTGAATTTAAAAAGGAAAATAAGACATTAATATCTCCTCAGATATAGGTCCCACTCAAATGAGGGCCTTTCAGAATAGGAAGTGAACCTGTCTAAATTGAGCCAAAACTGTCCCAACAACTGTTACAGAGTTCCCTTAACTAGTGATCTGCAGATGAACAGGTTTAATATATGGGTCAATCACTAATCAGCAGCTAAGAATAAATTGGAAAGATCTTACCAGATTTGGGGTAGGTGGAAATCAGTAGATCATCTGGTCGGGTCTCAAATGACTCCACCTGTGCCCACTCCTCGGCAATGCTCCAGAAGAGGGGGATGCCCTGAACATCCACTAACTCCCTCCTGAAGACATCAAGCTTGTTGTCCATTTTTGAGACTAAATTTTAAGCAAAGGGGAGAGTGTTATAAAGTCTTCATTTCAATAGCATCAATTAAATAATAAAAATAAATTACTATTTTTTAAATAAATTTCATTTCACTACTAGAGATCTTGCAGCATTAGGTCACAGTACTATGCATTATGAGTCAATGGAAGAAAAGAAGATATTAGAAGAACTAATAAGGTTCAATTAGTTGTATAATTTATTTCATAAATATGGCTTACATGTGAAATATCATCAATACTTTTAATTCATGTACTAAACTGTATACAACATTTCCTCAGGCAAAGATTTCTGGGATATGTAATAAAGTTACCAGATTTGGGGGTCAAGAGTATCTGAACCATAATGTAGCCAATTCTTTGCAGTGAGAATTTGAACAAGCCCATAACTGCACTGGACCTTCTTAACTGTAAATCAGGAGTGGTCTAAATTAGTACTTCCCTCTTTCAAATTACTGAATAGAATAATAAATTATTCTAACTAAATTATCTATAACAGACCACAAAAATGAAAGTTTCTATGAGGGAGAAAGTCAAGAAGAAAAGGACAGGACTGTGTAAAAGAAACAAGCTTGAGATATATTGCTCTAATGAACTTTTTCACACTAGTGACATCAGATGTCATTTTATATTCTGAGCAGGGCTAGAATAATACTTTTATTTTTCTTTAGTTGTTATATATAAGAAGTGGAAGGACTTGAAATATAATCTAAGTCCTACTCCAAAACATGTTCATGTTGTTTTCCCAATTTAGCATGAGATGAGTGGTTATATTTCTTTCTCTAAAGTTTTAGGAAAACAACTACTACCCAAGAAGTTCAGCTTTATAAGTCTTCCTGAAGCCCTCTAACCAGTCTCTGAACTTCTCTTCCAGAATTAAAATCAGAAGTCTTTGTAGTAATGGATACTATTTAACCTGTAACTTTTCAGAAATACAATAACTTATCTTCACTTTTTTATTTTAAAGTTCTTCCAATGCAACCCCTACCCTACCACATCCAAATATATTTTATTTTAAAAGGTTATGAACTTGAAGATTACAAAATAAATATACAGAAATATGTTGCATTTCTATACACTAAAAACAAACTACCAAAAAAGAGAAATTAAGAAAATGATCTCATTTATAATTGCATCAAAAAGAATAAAATACTTGGGAATAAATTTAACCAAAAAGGTGAAAGAACCTTATCCCGAAAACTGTAAGACATTAGTGAGAGAAATTGAAGAAATCACAAGTAAATGGAAAGATAAACTGTGTTCATGGATTGGAGAAATTAATATTGTTAAAATGTCCATACTACCCAACGCAATCTATACATTCAATGCAATCCCTATCACAATACCAATATCATTTTTCACAAAAATAGAACAATCTTAAAATTTATACAGAACCACAAAAGACCCCAAATAGACCAACAAATCTTAAGAAAGAAGTACAAAACTGGAAGTATCACACTTCCTGATTTCAAACTACATTACAAAGCTTTAGTAATCAAAAGTCTAGTGTTGGCATAAAGACAAATACATAGATCAATGGAACAAAGCAGAGAGGCCAGAAATAAACTTTCCTATATATAGTCAATTAATGTATGCCTTTTATTTCCTTTTCTTGTCTAATTGCTGTGGCTAGGACTACCAACAAGATGTTAAATACAAGTGGCAAGAATCAACATCCTCTTTTTGTTCTTGATTTTGGAAGGAAAGTTTTCAACTTTTCATTCCTGAGTATGATGTGAGCTGTGGGTTTGGCATGTACCTTCTTTATTATGTTGAGGTATTTTACCTCTATGCCCACTTTGTTGACTGTTTTGGTTTTGTCAAACATTTTTTCTATTGAGATAATCATATGATTTTTATCCTTCATTTTTTTAATGTGGTGTATCATGTTGTTTGATTTATGATATTGGACCATATTTGCATCCCTGAAATAAATCCCATTTTATCATAGTGTATGATCCTTTCAATCTATTGTTAAATTCAGTTTGCTAATATTTTGTTGACAATTTTTGCATCTATGATCATCATGGATATTGACCTATAATTTCCTTTTATTTTTTTGTAGTGTCTTGTCTGGTTTTGATATTAGTGTAATGCTTAACTTGTAGAATGATACCATGGAATCAGCTTTTCTTCAATGTTTTGGAAGAGTTTCAGAAGGATAGGTATTAACAGTTCTTTCAATGTTTGGTAGAATTTACCTGTGAAGCAGTCTGGTCCTACACTTCTGTTTTGGGGAATGTTTTGATTATTGTTTCAATTTCATTACTAGTAATTAATGTGTTCAGACTTTTTATTTCTTCCTGATTCAGTCTTGGAAGATTGTAAGCTTCTAGGAATTTCTTCTGGATTGTCTAATTTGTTGGTGTATGATTGTTTATAGTAGTGTTTTATGATCCTTTGTGTATCTGTGATATTGATTGTAATTTCTCTTTCATTTTTCTTTTTTTTTACTTGAGCTTTCTCTTTTTTTTCTTGATGACTCTGGCTAAAGGCTTATCAATTTTGTTTATCTTTTCAAAGCATTAGCTCTTGACTTCCTTAAAATTTTCTGCTTTTTTGGGTCTCTATTTCACATATTTGTGCTCTAATCTTTAGTATTACCTTCCTACTACTAATTTTGAGTTTAATTATGTGTAGGAAAGTGTAAATTTTGGGGTTATTTCTTTGTAATTTAGTGTGTTCGGATTTGTGGCTAATCTCCACAAGAACAAGGGTGTTCACTGACCTGCTGTTACGCAGTTTCAATAATAGTTCTGTCCTAATAAGAGAAGATGTTAATATACCAGTGGTTCTGGGAAGTTTCTGAATATCACTGGGTGGGGGAGTATATAATTATATATTAGGGTTTTTTTCCTTTTATCAAAATCTTGGGATTTATAAATACCATAAAGTTTCAATACCAATATTAAGTTGGCTCTTGTGTTTACTAAAAATTAATCTTATGACAGCATTAGGCTGTGATTTGACTATACTGCACTATAACATTTCCTATTCATATTTTTAAATTTTCATTAATGTCAACATGTGAAAAGTAAATATAAAAAATATAAAGTTTAAAAAGTTCATAGACATTACCTATCCCCTTCTAAAGGACAAACTCTATTATTTTTTGAAATACTATTTGCTGAGAACTACTGGGTAGCAAACACTGTTTGAGGCACCGGTGATAGCAGGAGCTGGGGAGGAGAAAATTCTTTGTATACAATATATTTCTTTTCTCTGAACATAAATATTATTTTTCAGTCTCCCTTGCAGTTAGTTTGGAAGCATGTGACTGAGTTCTGGCTGATGGGCTGTGGGTGATGTAAAACTTTTCGTGACCCTCCAGTCCTCTCTTCCACTGACATGGAGGCCTTGGAGTCTATGTGTTCAACGGCCTCTTTAAAAGACTGAGGTGATCATTTCACCCTTCTTTGGACTGTGATGTGAAAAATAATTCTTTATTATGTCAAGTCATCAACAATTTTGTTTTTGTTTTTCTTTTACTACAGTGCAGCACAAAATATTATGGATAGTACAGGAAAATTCTAAGGGAAAATAATTACAACTATGGAGCTGATAGTGTAGAATTAGATAAACAAACTAAAAATAGATATACTATATGGTGAAAAGTGCCATGAAGGAAAATAAAACATGGTAAAGTAGTAAATAATAAAAAGTTCAATGGTAAGGGACAAATAACTAGATACTAAAAGACAGATAAGTGAGTGCCCACACCTTAAATGTGATAAGCCTCACATATAGCTTTAGCATTCTTATATACTCTCTACTTTTTCCTTCAGTGATATCCAATTCAGTTTTATATACTCTCTATATGTTGATCTACACATATAAGTCATATAAGTTTCATTATCACCAGCCCTTCAAAGACATACATATTCAGATACCTCCTGAACATTTCCATCAATGTCTCAACTGCTCCCTGTATTAAAAATGTTTAAAACTAAGGTTGTCTCCTTCCTCCCAAATCTGCTTTTCCTACTGTGTTATCTAGGCCCTAACTTAACTACAAATCTCTTTAGAAAACACACTATTTTAGAAAACAACATTAAAACATTCCCTTTGAATTTTAGCATATATTCTGCTAATTAAAGTAAATAAAATTATAAGAAATGGAAAAGTAATTTTCTGAAATGAGATTTTCTCTTTTCAATGGTAGACATAGATTTCAACTACTTAAAATATCTAAATAGTTTTATTTTAAGTGACAAGTTTGAAATCTCCACTGGGTGACATCAGCTCAAAGTTGAGGTAGAAAAAAGCCTTTCTTGTCTGTAGAGTGGAAATTGGCTTTACTTCACCTCTCTGGTTAACCATATTTGCCATCCTATGTGAACATAATTTTCTTATAGGATATTAAGTACTTCAGTTCACTTTCCATTTCTCATCTATAAAATGAGAGTATTAAAATACACTATGGCTGAGAGTCTTTCGAAATCTATCCTTCTATGAATTTGTATTTTTGAATGCTGAATCATGGATTGAGGGGCATGGGAAGCAGATTATGATTTAGATTATAACACTGAAAAACTTAAACCCAACAGATGAAATGTACTCAAATGTATCAGGTTATTTTTCAAAAAATCACATTATGGTACATTTACTTAGAAATTAAATATATATTGTATGTATCTACATATAAAACAAACTGATACATTTACTTTATTACAACTTTAGTTTTCTATGTATTTTGGTCAAAAGCTTTGAAGTATCTACTAAGTGCAATACATTAATATATGTACAGATATTGCTTATTTTTGTTAGCTTTTACCTTAACAGACACAAGTTTCTTAAAAGTAGAGGTGTTTATAATCTAAACCTGAATGAATATAAACATCATAAAATAGAATCTTTGATATAGATTCAAAAAATAAAGGCATCTGCTTAGGGATATTGGGAAAGGCCCAGAGAATGATGACAGCATTTGAGATAAGATGTATGGGACTGGCAGTATTTTAACAAGCATAGACATCACATTTATTCACAAAAGTGTGTAATGCATGAATAAAGGTAAGAGAGAAGAAACGTATGAAATGTGTTCAGTAGAGGATGAAATGTATCACACTGACTGAAAGTCACTACATTTTTAGGAAAGTGGCTTATTCACCCAGTAATTCCTTCAACAGTAGCAAATAAGTGGCAATTATTTGCCAACAATTGGTCAGGAAAAGACAGAAAAGTCTTTTTACCTACATAAAATTTGCTATCTGGTGAGCAATGAAAGACATGGCAAAAAAAAAAAAATTGTCCCTATTGTAAGTAGCTGTGAATGTTGGGTTCCAAAGTTGTATTCAATTACTGAAGAAATGGAGGGCCACTTAAGATTTAGAACAAAAGAATGACATAACTGAACTAACATGGAAATGTGAGGAAGGGTTAAGAAAGGATGAATGCAAATAAATATATAATTCTTCCTATAGTTTCCCAATGTCTTTGCATGTTCAAACACAAAGTAAATTATTAAATCCATATTTAATTTGATTTACATATGGTATTTGATATTTTTTACCACATGTTTTATTTAATTAACATAGTTTTTGTGAAGTTTTTGGAATATCTGCATTTTTGCCAATATTTGATTATTAGAGATCATTCATTGTGATAAAATAATCACATCATTGTATTTTAATATTTCCTGGATCTGATTCAAATTTTGCATGAGCTCAATATTATAAATTAGCAGCATGACTCCTAAATAGCCCAAAACAAAAGTATTAGTGTAAAAAATGCAAACTTAACTTACCTTTAATTCCTGAGAGCTTTGAGAGAATGTCCCCAAGTTAAGAATCAGAGCCAAAAAATCATTAAAAGGATGATACCCTTGAGTTGCACAGAACCTACTATGTGAGAGAAACTGAGTTGGTGAAAGCTCAGGAAATGTTGAACGAAGATGATTATATCCCTTGGGCCTGTTTTGTTTACTTCTCTGAAAATGTCCTTTGAAATATAATTTCCTCTGGAGGATAATTATAAGGCCTTGGAAACTAATATTCTTCACACTGATAAAAGGCAATGTTGGCACATGTTAACCTGAACAAAACTATTGATTCCCATGCCCATTAGTGAGTTAAAATAATATTGTACTTAAGGATATCGTACCTTAATCATAAAAAATAGAATATTAAATTGATAACAATACATTATTCTCATAGAAACTGATATTTTGATACTCAACAGGTCCTTGACCTAAAAAGGACAGCTTTATTAGTTACTTTTTAAACATGTGAAAGTTAAAATATTTTAATGATAGGAATGCAGTATTTGCGGAACTCTAAGTACAGCACTGGGAACCTGGAGAGGCATTTGATTACAGCTATTCCACAACCAGCAGCATGACTCTGAGCTCCTTACCTCATATTTTTGAGCCATGTTTTCCCTGTCTAAAAATATGGGAAATGTACAAAGTAATCACTCCAGTTTGTTTCATCTCTAACATTATACAATTCTAAGTAAAATTAATATTCTCTGATCACCAAACTATGTATTAAGTCACAACAGTAGAACCAGAAAAAGAATGAACGGTTTAATACTCCTTTATTTTTGAAAAATTCTATTAAGATACTACTAATTAAAATGCTGCTTTACATTTTTATATAAAAACTCCAAGGTCACATTTATAAAAGCTCCTCATTTATTAAAATTCATAAGTAATACAAATACTATTCTGTATTTTTCCTATGACATTTGGCACTTTATTTCTGTAATAAGTGATCCAATTACACAGCTTTTGACTGCTGTTCTTTTGTTTGTTTGCTGTATGCCTAGAAGAGTCTGTTCCTTTCCACACCATGTATCTTATAAACAGTCTTAGTTTATATTAAGATTATCAAGTTTAATTGGCCCAAACACTTGAATCAACATTAAAGAATAGGCTACAAAGAAAATTAATACTTATGAATACTTAGAGGCATTATAATTTCCATATCATATATTTCTACTTGAAGCTAATAATAATAGCTTTGAAATTCATAGTGTCATTAGAAATTGTCAGGATTTATACAACTTGGCCAACTACATAAAACAGAAATGGTAAAATTAGGTTTCAAATCTTGGGAAAGTAATACACCTAATGGTGAGAGCACTCAGCTTTTGTTGTTGGAAAGGTACCTATTAGAAAAATCCAGAACTTACAAACTATGTAGCTTTGGGCAAGTGATTATTTTTTTTTTTGAATGGAATTATTCATTTTAGCATATAGCACCCATTTCATAGAATCACTATCATTGTGTCATTGTCATTGTTATAATCTCATAAATGAAAAATTTAATGTGTATAAAGATGCACCATCCTACATGGCATGTAAAAATTGTTCACTATAACTTAAATATTTATAAAATTCTTTATCATATTATCACAATTTATACCATCATAATCTCAAAGTTCATTCTCTGTTTAAATCTCAACACTGTCTTAAATCAGAGGAAAAATACTTTCTCTTTCTTCTAGTCCCACACAGAAAGAGATAATGGGTCTAAGTTTTTATATGTAATCTCTACTTTATAATCAGTCTTCCACAAGTAATTAACTTTAGAAGTGCTTGGCAACTTTAGTCTTTAAACAGAGATATTTACACTTACCTGTCTCCTCCATCTCATGCAAATATTCCAAGATTAGACATATCCTATTCTTTGATTTCCTCAATAATTAATTGTACCTGGTCAGGAAGTACCAGATGCCATTTGCAATTAGGCACTCTTTTATTGTCAAGGTCTTTTATTATAGGTATGTGATGATAAGAAGTTAACTATACTTTTCATTTGGGATTTCTGACAAAATCCTGAAAACACCTGTCTAGTACCAAAGCAATGGAATGGATTGGTGAGATCATTATCTCAGTTTCTGACAACATAAACAACTCTGCTTTATCATAGGCCTTGCTTGTTTGTCAGCCTTAGTGAAATACCTGTTAGGTTGTGGGTCACATGCATCTTCTTTAAAAATTTAAGTGTGTAATATGTGTGTTCATATATATGTTTTTTTTTTACTTTATTTTGCCTTGTTTCTTTTTTTAATACTTTTGCTCTACTATCACCATGGTGCTGTATGATTTTACCTGGAAAGTAGGAGATTAGGATTCTATATTTTAGATTTGATTGTGATTTTCTTGTGCCAATAGATGATCATTTTGTTGCAACCTGTATTATCTATTGGTAGTACAAGACATAAATGTTTGTACTTATACATACACACATAGAAATTCAATATCATTATATTTTTAAATCTTCAAAAAGTTTTTGAGTTTAATTTTTTAGATAGATTAATATGTGTAAGATTTCTCTCTGCACATATCTTTCTGTTAATTTCTCTCAAAACTTTTAATATGCATAGTATATGAGTTTTTCTTTTTACTTTGAAAGTATGCTACTTGAAGCTAAAGTTTTGATTGCTTTATGTTTATTATGGAATATATGTGTTATCCTAGGTTCATCTAACACTCAATCCTTTTTGTTTTGAATTCTACCTTATGAAATAATAGTATTGTCATCTTTTTAAACTTATATCTGTTTCTCAAGTTTTCCTTTAAAAAATCCATATAAATGTATACATACATACACATACACACATATGTAAATAAATTTTAACTTTGATTTTTAAACCAATATGGTTACTGTCACTAACAAAAGTATATCATTATTCTCCTTAAAATATTTTTCTTCTTCTTTGCCCACCTACAACTTCTATGAGTATTGTAACTTATAACACACGTTTCTTTTGAAGATAGGATACAAAATTCAGTGTCTTCGAGAAATAATGGTATTTATTTAGGCTACAAGTGTTGATCATGTCTGTTAATTTTAGAAGACTAGAGTTAGAATCAGCCTTAAATCCATATTTCCAAGGATAAAGTGATCCATGGTGGGCTGAATGAGAACTAAAGAAAATGAGTTGAGCAATATCAAATCCTTTATTGTCAAACCTTTTCCCAAACAATAAGTTTTTTTCTCTAGGGAAAATTAATGTCTTCACTCTTCCTCTCTAACATCTTTTCTCAGTATGTGGGGATACAAGATGAGATGAGATGTGTACATTGTGAAAGTTAATAAAGTTGACCTTTAATTCTTCAGAGAAATAAATAGCTGTCTGCTTCAACCCATATGCATATCTTAGACTGGAACATTCTAAATTCTGCCTATTCACAGGTTCTTGAAAGTATTCTGCAAATTTAAAAAGGGTTTTGAAAGCTATTTCCTACCAACTTTTAAAATCAGTCTCAAATTCTTTCAAGATTATTGCTATTAAATTTCAGAACACAAGAGGAAGTTGCTCTTAGATACAATGAAGAAAGATATAAATGTGTTAACATTCCAGGGAGAACAAAGAATCTAATTGATAATGGAAAACACCCTCTAAATACTCTGGGCCAATATGAAATACTAAATGAGACATGTGACCGACCCCAAATGTACCACATAAAAACCTCTTTTAATATATCTGGAAATTTAGATATCACATAATATCTAAAGTATAATACTTAAACTATATTATTCATAATTTAAACTGGGGATATAATGATTTTAAAGTCTAGTATAGTTTTATACATGTTGATAGCTCACAAATCTATACCATTATAAGTAAAAACACAATTTTGGAACATGTTCAGAAAACTGGTTTGTGAATTTCAAATTTATAAATTTTCATGTATCTTAGGAAAATATTTACATCTTTTTTTTAATAATAATTATGAAACATTTATCCATTGAAAAACTCTTGTGTTGATAGGTCACAGGCATTAGCCTAAAGAAGTTAATCTGACTTCCTAGAATTGTTTTAATTTAAAATATTTGAATTAAGAATATACTAAGCTTTTTTTATTTGTTAAAAATACATGACATTTTTTCATTATTACAATAAACAATGATATCACATGACTTCATTTATTAGGACTTTTTGTATGAATATGGGTTTCTTAGAATATTGCTTTTGTAATATATTCAAGGCAAAAGTGAAAGAGCTGTATAAGAGACTGTACTGAAGTGGCTATTCATTAACATGACAGTAGGAAGGTGCATGTGAAAAAAATAACATAGTTCTAATTTTGTTTTAAAACCCTTTAGGAAGTAATGAATATCAAGAAATTTGAAGAACACATCATTGTAGTAGCTTTCTGATTTAGAGATGAAAAATCACATATGTGTTGTAGTGAAAATATTTTTGAAAAAAGGAAATAAGTCATCAATGGAAAATGCAGTTATCTAACATGTCTATGATACACTGTCTTTGGGAACCTGAAGAAGTGCACAAATGCAGACTTTTGAAAACTGGTTTTTTGCTTAGATCTGATTTTCATATTCCCACACACAGATATTTGAATAACTCAAGCAGTGTAGCATACAAGAATATTCCTTGGAACTAAATAGAAATACTGAGAAGGTAGAAGATCAATAGCCTTTAAAATTATTTTTAGTTTTATAAACTTAAAATTAGTAGAACACACTGCCTCAACACAATTTTAAATATGAAAAAATGCTGTGAATTTATGATAGGAAATTTGGATCTAAGGATTCCCAAATATTTCCCTTTTTAGGCAAAAACATCCATACTAGAATTTCCCATTTCTCAGTCTCAAATTTTTCAATTGTTGAATTTAGTTTTATAAAAAATATGGGCACTTTAAAGACAAAGTGCATAAATCACTTACCAGGTGACTGTCTTGAGGAAGTAGAAGTCTAGATTTTGTTTCTACAGCACTTGGTTAATGGAAGTTTCACTCTGTAAATTGTTAAATCAGCCAAGATTATCTGTTTTATGCATTAGGCAGGTGAAAGACAGTCTTATAGATTTGTGTGAGGTTGATGATTAAGCTGCACAAAGTCCACTGTTGATTTAAGTATTAAAGGCTTAAGAGAAAGCTTTGTATTGTTGCTTGTGGTGGTAGATGAAATAAGAAACCCATGGAAATCTGCTGAGCTTTTAGATCCGGAATTAACACAGGAAAGCATTTTATTGCTGCTTGTGGTGGTAGATGAAACAAGAAGCCCGTGGAAATCTGCTAAACTTAGCATCTGGAGTTAACTGTCAAATATGTATAGTAGGTGGAAGCCCTTTACTTTTACTTTTGCTTCTTATTTTAACTGTGAAAGCCAAATAAAACACAGATATTTCATGTCACCAGTGTTCCTATTAGAAATCCTCAAAATACCTCTAGATCTGCATAGGCAAGTTAGACAGGCAAGTACATGTTCCCTATGTGGATGCAAAGGGAAAAAGACGTGAAGCCAGGAGAAGTTAGAGCATTTTCTGCCATTTACATGATGACTGTTCCCTCTAGAGGCAGCTCTCATATCACTTTTTTTAGTTACCTGGTAATAGCGGTGAGTAGTAAAAAAAAAACCCTCTTTCAAAAAAAAAGAAAACCTGGTTTGAATCTCCTGCCATGTTCCATATGATCAAAATATTTTCTATGATGTGATTCTTTTTTGTTTCTAGGTCTTGAAATTATGCATCTATGCAGCTGAAAAAGGGCAAAGTTTTTCAGATCTGTGAATTTATCAATTGATACATAATGGAAATTGAAGTTTAAATCTCTCATTCAACAAATTTGTGAAGCTGTAATTCTTTTATGTTCTCATCCTCTGTGAACACCGTAAATAAATATTTTCTTTGACTTCAGTGGAAAAATCTTGATTGAGATTTTTTTTCTCGTAGTCTACTTTGGGAAAAATAACAAGAAACTAAACATCACATAGCTAAATAATTACAGGAAGGCAAAACGATGGGAGGCAATTAGATATTTTTACAGATTGGTCTGAAAAAGAGGGGGAAATATTCCTAGTTTTCCTCTGCATAAGCCTTGCAGCTAGAAAAGGCTCTTCAGGTACTCAGCATGTCCCCAATTCTGCCCCTTTAGGACACTGGTGATATATCTTCTAGAAAAATTATAAAGTAGGAATTTACGATTTAGGGTCACTAGATAGAACAGAAGAAAATGTGTCATAATGAAAACAGGAATTACATGGCAAGATGCCTCAAATTAGTTTAATTGAGGGATGCAGCCCACGTAATTTGACCTCCTGGGAAAGAGTCAGGGAAATAGACAATTTCACTCTCTTCCCTCCCTCAGATCTCTTGCCAGATAGCAACTGGAGGACCCAGAATCCTTTTAGTGTAACCCATACACATCAATCTCCCATAGCAGAGATAAGATGGAAAAAGTGGAGAGCAGATCTAGATCTGAGTCACATTTTCTTTATTCATATGATATTTCCACATCTTAGCTATTGAAAATAATGCTGCAATGAACATGGGGGTGCATATATCTTTCTTAGTGTTTTTGTTTTCTCCAAATAAATATCCAGAAATGAATTGTCTGGATTATATGGTAGATTTATTCTTAATTTTTTGAGGAACTTCCATAATGTTTCACATAATGGCTGCATCAATTTACATTCTCACCAACAGTGCACAAGGGTTCTCTTTTCTTTACATCCTCACCAACTCTTATAATTTCTTGTCTTTTTGAAAATAGTCATTCTAACAGGTGTGAGGTGATATTTCATCATGATTTTGATGTGCATTTCTATGATGATTAGTGATGCTGAGCACCTTTTAATGCACCTATTGGCTACCTGTATGTCTTCTTTGCAGAAATATCTATTCAGATCCTAAGCCCATTTTGTAACTGTATTTTTTTCCATTGGATTATATGAATTTTTGTATTTTGGATATTAAACCCTCATCCAGTATAAGATCTGAAAATATTTCCTACTATTTGGAAAGTTGCTTTTTCATTTCATTGATGGCTTCTCTTGCTGTGCAGAAGTCTTCTAGTTTGATGTAGTCCTGCTTGTTTATTTTTTTGTTGCCTTTGTTTTTGGCATCAAATTCATAAAATCATTGCCAAGTCTGATGTGAAGCTGTTTTTTTTAGGAGCTTTATGGTTTCAGGTATTATGATTAAGTCTGCGCTCTATTTTGGGTTAATTTTGCATATGGTAAGATAATGGTCCTGTTTCATTCTTTTACATATGACTCTCCAGTTTTTCAGAACACCATTTATTTACATAACAGCTTTATTTCTCCTTTGCAATCCATATGATTTTATTTCTTTTTCTTGTCTTATTGCAGTGGCCAGAACCATTACTAGATTTAATAACAGTGATGGGAGCAGACATTCTTGCCTTGTCACTGATTTTTTTTTCTCAGAAACCTTAATATTTATTAAGAAGTAACAGGGTCTAGGCACTGAGTTAAGCACTTTACATTTTAGCCCATTTTAAATTTATCCCATTTTATTGCCACAACAGGGCTTTTAATTTTTTTTTTTTTTTGGTATCATTACTCTACAACTGCATGAGGAACATTACTTTTCCTAGACTTCCCCCATCACCAAGTTCCCCCCGACATTCCCCATTGCAGTCATTGTCCATCAGCGTAGTAAGATGTTGTAGAATCACTACTTGTCTCCTCAGTGTTGTACAGCCCTCCCCGTGCCTCCCCCCACATTATACATGATAATCATAATGCCCCGTTTCTTTTTTCCCCACCCTTACCCCTCACTTCCCACCCGTCCTCCCCAGTCCTTTTCCCTGTGGTAACTGTGAGTCGATTCTGGGGTTCTGTGAGTCTTCTGGTGATTTGCTCCTTCAGTTTTTCTTTTGTTCTTATACTCTACAGATGAGTGAAGTAATTTGATACTTGTCTTTCTCCGCCTGGCTTATTTCACTGAGCCTAATACTCTCTAGCTCCATTTTGTTGAAAATGGTAGGATTTGTTTTATTCTTATGGCTGAATAATATTCCATTGTGTATATGTACCACATCTTCTTTATCCATTCATCTACTGATGGACACTTAGGTTGCTTCCATTTCTTGGCTATTGTAAATAGTGCTGCGATAAACATAGGGGTGCATCTGTCTTTTTCAGACTGGAGTGCTGCATTCTTAGGGTAAATTCCTAGAAGTGGAATTCCTGGGTCAAATGGTATTTCTATTTTGAGTTTTTTGAGGAACCTCCATACTGCTTTCCACAATGGTTGAACTAGTTTACATTCCCACCAGCAGTGTAGGAGGGTTCCCCTTTCTCCACAACCTCACCAACATTTGTTGTTGTTTGTCTTTTGGATGGTGGCCATCCTTACTGGTGTGAGGTGATATCTCATTGTGGTTTTAATTTGCATATCTCTGATGACTAGTGATATGGAGCATCTTTTCATGTGTCTTTTGGCCATCTGAATTTCTTCTTTGGAGAACTGTCTGTTCAGCTCCTCTGACCATTTTTCAATTGGAGTATTTGCTTTTTGTTTGTTGAGCTGCATGAGCTCTTTATATATTTTGGATGTCAACCCTTTATTGGATCTGTCATTTATGAATATATTCTCCCATACTATGGAATTCTTTTTTGTTCTATTGGTGGTGTACTTTGCTGTACAGAAGATTTTCAGTTTGATGTAGTCCCATTTGTTAATTTTTGCTTTTGTTTCCCTTGCCCAACGAGATATGTTCATGAAGAAGTTGCTCATGTTTATGTCCAAGAGATTTTTCCCTGTTTTTTTTCCAAGAGTATTACAGTTTCATGACTTACATTCAGGTCTTTGATCCATTTCAAATTCACCTTTGTGTATGGGTTTAGACAATGCTCCAGTTTCATTCTATTACATGTAGCTGTCCAGTTTTGCCAACACCAACTGTTGAAGAGGCTATCATTTCCCCATTGTATGTCCATGGCTCCTGTATCATATATTAATGAACAATATATGTGTGGGTTAATATCTGAACTCTCTATTCTGTTCTGTGCTCTGTGGGTCTGTTCTTATGCCAGTACCAAATTGTCTGGATTACTGTGGCTTTGTAGCAGAGCTTAAAGTTGGGAAGTGAGATACCCCCAGCTTTATTCTTCCTTCTCTGGATTGCTTTGGCTGTTCTGGGTCTTTTGTGGTTCCATATGAATTTTAAAACTATTTGTTCCAGTTCATTGAAGATTGTTGTTGGTATTTTGATAGGAATTGCATTGAATCTGTAGATTGCTTTAGGCAGGATGGCCATTTTGACAATATTAATTTTTCCTAGCCAAGAGCATTGGGATGAGTTTCCATTTGTTAGTCTC
The DNA here is from genome assembly GCF_040802235.1 of Manis javanica. Taxonomy (NCBI): domain Eukaryota; kingdom Metazoa; phylum Chordata; class Mammalia; order Pholidota; family Manidae; genus Manis; species Manis javanica. The sequence goes on along the minus strand of NC_133160.1, from coordinate 117,967,243 downwards.
CTTCTTAATTTTTCTTAAGAGTGTCTTGTAGTTTTCAGGGTATAGGTCTTTCACTTCCTTGGTTATGTTTATTCCAAGGTATTTTATTCTTTTTGATGCAATTGCGAATGGAATTGTTTTCCTGATTTCTCTTTCTGCTAGTTCATCGTCAGTGTATGGGAAACAACAGATTTCTGTGTATTAATTTTGTATCCTGCAATTTTGTTGAATTCAGATATTAGTTCTAGTAGTTTTTGAGTGTAGTCTTTCTTTAGGGTTTTTAATGTACAATATCATGTCATCTGTAAATAGTGACAGTTTCACTTCTTCTTTACTAATCTGGATGCCTTGTATTTCTTTGTTTTGTCTGATTGCTGTGGCTAGGACCTCAAGTACTATGTTGAATAGCAATGGGGAGAGTGGGCATCCCTGTCTTGTTCCTGATCTTAGTGGAAAAGCTTTCAGCTTCTTGCTGTTAAGTATGATGTTGGCTGTGGGTTTGTCATACATGGCCTTTATTATGTTGAGGTACTTGCTTCTATACCCCTTTTGTTGAGAGTATTTAACATAAATGGATGTTGAATTTTGTTGAATGCTTTTTCAGCGTCTATGGAAATGATCATGTGAATTTTTTCCTTCTTTTTTGATGTGGTGGATGATGTTGACAGATTTTCAAATGTTGCGTCATCTTTGCATCTCTGAGATGAATCCCACTCGATCATGGTGTATGATCCTCTTGATGTATTTTTGAATTTGGTTTGCTACTATTTTGTTGAGTATTCTTACATCTATGTTCATCAGAGATATTGGTCTGTAATTTTCTTTTTTGTGATATCTTTGTCTGGTTTTGGTATTAGAGTGATGCTGGCTTCATAGAATGAGTTTGGAAGTATTCCCTCCTCTACTATTATTTGGAAAATTTTAAGGAGAATGGATATTACGTCTTCTCTATATGTCTGATAAAGTTCAGCAGTGAATCCATCTGGACCAGGGGTTTTGTTCTTGGGTAGGTTTTTTATTACCAATTAAATTTCTTTGCTGGTAATTGGTCTGCTTAGATTTTCTGTTTCTTCCTTGGTCAGTCTTGGAAGGTTGTATTTTTCTAGGAAGTTGTCCATTTCTTCTAGGTTTTCCAGCTTGTTAGCATATAGATTTTCATAGTATTCTCTAATAATTTTTTGTATTTCCATGAGGTCCGTTGTGATTTTTTCCTTTCTCATTTCTGATTCTGTTGATGTGTGTAGATTCTCTTTTTATTTTAATAAGTCTGCCTAGGGGCTTATCTATTTGGTTTATTTTCTCAAAGAAACAGCTCTTGGTGTCATTGATTTTTTCTATTGTTTTAATCTTCTCAATTTTATTTATTTCTTCTCTGATCTTTGTTATGTCCCTCCTTCTGCTGACTTTGGGCCTCATTTGTTCTTCTTTTCCCAGTTTCAATAATTGTGACTTCAGACTATTCATTTGGGATTGTTCTTCCTTCTTTAAATATGCCTGGATTGCTATATACTTTCCTCTTAGAACTGCCTTTGCTTCATCCCACAGAACTTGAGGCTTTGTGCTGTTGTTGTCATTTGTCTCCATGTATTGCTTGATCTCTGTTTTAATTTGGTCATTGATTCATTGATTATTTAGGAGCATGTTGTTAAGCCTCCATGTGTTTGTGAGCCTTTTTCTACTCTTTGTACAATTTATTTCTAGTTTTATGCCTTTGTGGTCTAAGAGGTTAGCTGGTAGAATTACAATCTTTTGGAATTTACTGAGGTTCTTTTTATGGCTTAGTATGTGGTCTATTCTGGAGCATGTTCCAGGTGCTCTTGAGAAGAACGTGTATCCTGCTGCTTTTGGGTGTAGAGTTCTGTAGATGTCTGGTAAATCAATCTGTTCTAGTGTGTTGTTCGGTGCCTCTGTGTCCTTACTTATTTTCTGTCTGGTGGATCTGTCCTTTGGAGTGAGTGGTGTGTTGAAGTCACCTAGAACAAATGCATTTTATTCTATTACCTCCTTTAATTCTGGTAGTATTTGTTTCACATATATTGGTACTCCTGTATTGGGTGCATATATATTTATAATGGTTATATCCTCTTGTTGGACTGAGCCCTTTATCATTATGTAATGTCCTTCTTTATCTCTTGTTACTTTCTTTGTTTTGAAGTCTATTTTGTCTGATACACGTAGTGGAACACCTACTTTTTTCTCCCTATTGTTTGCATGAAATATCTTTTTCCATCCCTTCACTTTTAGTCTGTGTATGTCTTTGGGTTTGAGGTGAGTCTCTTGTAAGCAGCATATAGATGGGTCTTGCTTTTTTAATCTATTCTATTACTCTGTGTCTTTTGATTGGTGCATTCAATCCATTTACATTTAGGGTGATTATTGAAAGATATGTACTTATTGTCATTGCAGGCTTTAGATTTGTGGTTTCAAGGGTAGCTTCTTTACTATCTAACCATCTAACTTAATTCTCTTATTAAGCTATTATAAACATGGTCTGATGATTCTTTATTTCTCTCACTTCTTATTCCTCCTCCTCCATTTTTTATATGTTAGGTGTTTCAATCTGTACTCTTTTGTGTTTCCTTTGACTGCTTTTGTGAGTAGTTGATTTTATTTTTTGCCTTTAGTTAGTATTTGGTTGGTCTGCTGTCTTTGTTGTGATTTTATTTTCTCTGTTGACATCTATTTAGCCTTAGGAGTGCTTCTATCTAGAGCAGTCCCTTTAAAATATCCTGTAGAGGTGGTTTGTAGGAGGCAAATTCCTTCAACTTTTGCTTGTCTGGGAATTGTCTTATCCCTCCTACATATTTAAATGATAGTTGTGCTGGATACAGTATTCTTGGTGCAAGTCCCTTCTGTTTCATTGCATTAAATATATCATGCCATTCCCTTTGGCCTTTAAGGTTTGTGTTGAGAAGTCTCATGATAGTCTGATGGGTTTTCCTTTGTAGGTGACCTTTTTTCTCTCTGTAGCTGCCTTTAATACTCTGTCCTTGTCTTTGATCTTTGCCATTTTAATTATTATATGTCTTGGTGTTGTCCTTGGGTCCCTTGTGTTGGGAGTTCTGTTGCCTTCCATGGTCTGAGAGACTATTTCCTCCCCAAGTGTGGGGAAATTTTCAGCAATTATTTCTTTGAAGAAAGTTTCTATCCCTTTTTCTCTCTTCTTCTTCTTCTGGTCCTCCTATAATGCGAATATTGTTCCATTTGGATTGGTCACACAATTCTCTTAATATTCTTTCATTCCTGGAGATCCTTTTATCTCTCTCTGCTTCAGCTTCTCTGTGTTCCTGTTCTCTGATTTCTATTCCTTTAATGGCCTCTTGCACCTCATCCAGTCTGCTCTTAAGTCCTTCCAGAGATTGTTTTATTTCTGTATTCTCTCTCCCAACTTGATCCTTTAGCTCTTATATATTTCTCTGCATGTCTATCAGCATGGTTATGACCTTTATTGTGAATTCTTTTTCAGGAAGATTGGTTAAATATTTCTCCCCAGGCCCTCTCTCAGGGGTTGTCTGGGTGATTCTGGACTGGACCAAATTCTTCTGCCTTTTCATGGCTATAGAGGTAGCTGTAGGCAGGTAACTCATGTGTCAGCTGGGAGAACAAAGTCCTTTCCTGTTTGCTGGTCACCTTGCCCTTCTCCACTGCCTGTGTCAGTTACCCACACACCTGTCGCAGCCTCTGGATTAATCCCCTAAGCTGCTGTGGGCAGAGTTACTATCAGGGTAGCCCAGAGAGCTGTGTGGAGTGGCAGGCACACCAAGTGTGCTCTCCCATGAGAACAGCACCCTTTGTGCCTTGCCCCGGTTTCCTCTGCCTGTGTCAGGCAGTTCCGCATTGGTGGTGGCCTCTGGGTCTGGCCCAGTTGGCTGTGCACCAGGAGGAGATTCTGGTCAGTTGCTGTGGGTGCAGCTGCTCCCCAGCTACTCTGCCACTGCTAGAGGGTGCAAGGCCCCTCCCTGGCTGCTCTGCTGCTCTGTGCATGTGTGGGGCTGCTCACCAGCTGCTCAGCCACTGCGTTGGGGCCAAGCTGGAGGGGAAATGACTGGCAGGCTGTTTATCACCATGAGGGGCTTCAGGGCTATGTTGCCTCCCAGGGGGCTGTGGCACCCTAAGTTCCCCAGGATTCCCAGCTGCTGGGCTGAGTGTGCCAGGACACTTCTGCCCAGCTGTGAGGCCCCTGTCCCTTTAAGACTTTCAAAAAGCACTGACTTTTCTTTTGTCCCAGGGAACTGGCTGCGGGGACCTGCTCACAGATTTTACTTTTCCATATCTCAAATATCCAGCACACCATGCAATGTATGTCTACACTCCCTGTGTGGATTACTAGACCTGGTTATTTAGCAGTCCTGCACTTCCACTCTCTCCCCACTCTGAATCCTTTCTTCCTGCCGGGGAGCTGGGGTAGGGGGAATGCTCAGGTCCTTCCAGGCCATGGCTTGTATCTTACTCCCTTCGTGAGATGCTGAGTTCTCACAAATGTAGATGTAGCCTGGCTGTTGTACTATATCCTCTGGGCTCTCTTTTAGGAATAGTTGTATTTATTGTATTTCAAAAATATATATGGTTTTGGGAGGAGATTTCCACTGCCCTATTCATGCCACCATCTTGGCTCCTCTTCTCCCTATTACAGATTTTAAGGTGAAGGTGTTCAGTCTTTCATAAGTATGTTGTTATCGGTAGACTTTGTCTAGATATTCCACATCAGGTTGGTGTAGTGTCTTTTCACTTCCAAATTGCTGAGAGTTTTTCTCATCAGCAGATGATGAATTTTATCAAATGTTTTTCTTCATCAATTGGTCTAATGATATTATATGACAGATTGTACTTACAGACTTCCAAATTTTGAAAGTTTTACATGTCTGATTAAAATTCCAATGATCTTAGAATGAAATTATTTGCATATATTGGTGGATTCACTTTGCTAGTATTTTCATTAAAGATTTTTGTGCATCAGTTCATTAGAGATACTGGTCTATGGTTTTCTTTCTTTGTATTCTTTGTCTCATTTTAGTATCAGGGTATGAATTCATACAGTATTGGAAAGTATTCTTTCCTCTTTTATATCATGGAAGAGATTGTATAAAATTGATCTTAACTTTTTTTTAAATGCTTGGCAAAATTCTACCCTGGAGCCACCTAGGAAATAGAAGTTTCTTGTCCAAAAGTATTTTTATTAAAAACTCAATTTTAAAAAAATGATTATAGGCCCATTCAGGTTACATATTTCATTTTATTTGAATTTTATAGTTTATGAGTTTCAAGTAACTGGTTCTCTTTTCTTTAATTTGTTAATTTTATGAGCATAAAATTACCTGTAGCATTTCCTTAGTATCCTTCCTTGGCTGTAGAATATGTATTCATTTCATTTTTATCTCCTCTTTTCATTCCTGATATTGATGACATGTTTTATCTATTCATCTTCATTGTTCTTGCTAGAGGATTATTAATTTTGTTGATTTTTTTTAAGGACTACATTTTTGGTTTCATTAATTTTGTCTTTTGCTTTCCTGTATTCAGTTTCATTTATTTCTGATCCTAATTTTTATCTTTTCTTTCATTCTGCTTCTTTTGGATTTATTTTATTTTGGTGAACTAATGATAAGACTTTAAAATACTGAGCTAAAATCCAGAAATCTAGAGAATTTAACCCTGCTGTTCCCATGGGGTCTATTTCTCATTTCCTCCAAGGTATCTGAGAAGTTAAGCACAGCTTTTGAAAGTCTTGTGGGTTTAGGCAGATAAAAGTTGGATTCCAGGTTCCAGAAAAAGATAAGATGGGAAGAGGAGGTCTTGTATAGCCTGTGATTTTAACTGGATTGTGAAGACCTTAGAGCATGGCAGTTAAGTGCAAATTCCTCTTCTTTTTCCTTTCCTTTCTTTCCCTTGGAAGTGGTAGGGACTGGTAAGGACTAAGGGGTTACTGGGCTCTAGCAGGCAACAGAATACCTGGAGGATGAGGAAGTAGCAGTGAGGCCAGGGGTCAAGTAATTGAAGGCTACAAAATGTGGCCAGCAAGTTCTTGAGGTTGATTACTTATAGTAGGGGTGGGGATAGGGGATTAAACAAATAAATATATTAAAGATAATGAGAAATAATTAAAAATTTTGGAGAATGAGTATAAATAGAGGTTTTAGATTGGAATTGTAAGTACTGATGTAAAGTTTTATTTTTTAAGTGTATATATATATATACACACACATATATATACATATATACATATATACATACATATATATATATATGTACATAGACTCAGGAGATTGAGAACTAGAATGGGATAGCTGTGCATTAAGATGGCCTAGGTACAATGAGTCTAGTAACAGTGAGCATAGAAAGTACCCAGGACTAAATGAAGAAACTCAAATGCCTTTTGTAGGCACTGGTTCCAGGGTTGAGGCAAGGAAAACACATGATAAACCAGAAAATAAGGAAATTCCTTAAAGATGATAGGGTAGTGTCAAAAAGACACAGAGCCAATTTGAAGGAATTTCCACTTGTCAGGTCTGAGACAATTTGAGTATCAAAATAAATCATGATATGGCATAGCTTTTGAATTAAATAGGAAGACATGAGTTCATATTAATATGAATGAATAAATGAAGGGGAAGGAAAAGTTCTTTCTTATACTATAATGTCCTTTAATAAATTAATAATAGAAACTATTGATAGAATTTGAAACCATTTGAGTGGTGAAAGACTCAGGATAAATGGTCACTGGATGCTAAATACAAGGGTTTCGGTTATGTTCTAAGATTATCTCCCCAGAAAATACTAATCAATTACAAAGATAGGAAAATGACATTGTAATAGAGAAACAAGGCAGACACCAATCTAACTAAATGACCAAGTTTGACACCACTAGTGACAGAACAGCTGATACTGCATGCCCTCTAACATGATACTCTGAGACAGCCACAGCAACTTTCCTGTTCTAGTCCTGCCAAAAATGTATGTCATTGTTAAGCTAGGCAAGGTTGACAGACACTGTACAAAACAAAATGTTATACACTAAAATTGTAAAGGTCATCAGACAGAACATATTGAGTAACTGTTGAGACTGAAGGAAAAAGTGATATGACAACTAAATGGAACACGTAATCTCAGATTAGATCCTGGACCAGAGGGAAAAGAACATAGAACTCTTAATGAAGCAGCTTGAATGGATGTGAATGCGACATATGAATTGGTTGGTAGTATGGCATCAATGTTGATTCTTAATGTGGTTACTTATGGTTATAGAAGTTACCTGTATTTGGTAGCACACACACACACTGGCATACTTAAAAGTGATTATACTACAGCTTGATCTCAGATGGTTCAGCAAAAGAATTGTGCTTAAAACTTGGTATTTTTAAAAAAGATTTTTGAGGTATAATTGATAGAAAAAGTTGTACATATTTAATGTGTACAATTTGCTCTCTTGGACATTTGCCACTTAGTCTTGAAAAATACCAGTTGGTTAAGGAAAAACTGACTAGTTGTTCTAAGCTTGTTTCCTCATCACAAAATGAGATAATGGAGGCTGTCTCCTGAGGATATGATTAGAATTTAAAGAGAATTAGAAGCTTAGAATTATAGCCATTTGGATAATATATATGGTACAGCACTAAGGCACAGAGGCCTAATAAATGATAGTAGAGTGTGGTATCAGTGCTGGTGCTGAGGCTGGGGCAGCTGCTGGTTGGTCTTAATTTAATATGCTGCATGTGCTAAGTAAGCCACAAGCCACAGCAATTTCACATTAGTATCACAAGTATTAGAACTAGTAACTCAAAAAAGAGGATGCTTAAATATGAAACAGCTCTGAGGGAAACAAGCAAGGTCCACAGGCATGAATAGACCTCAATAGGTATTTGCCTAAAAAGCTATTTCAACTTTAGACTTCCTGTAGCGATAAAGGTAGGTCACCTGACTATTTTAGCTTTTCTGAAGAAAGGAAATACTTTTTGGTTCATGATTTCATCCGGCAGTGCTGTCTAACTGGTAGATGGATCATTCTTCATCTGGAATGAAGCAAGTTGTATAATCTTGTCTCCCTTATTGACCCCTTACCACTGTTTAATTCACTCTGCCACTAGAGGAATTCTTCTGAAACATAGTGCTGATAATCTTATTCTCTTGTTTAATGTACATCGGTGCCTTTCCACAAACTTCTCTGATGGCTTCCTTCCTAGGAACTGCATCAATTTTATCACTCTCCTCTGATTTCCTAAGGAGAAAAAATTATTTTGAAGATTCAGTTATTAAGATTGAATACATTACTATTTGGATAAAAAAAAAGAGAGAGAGAAGGACACTATTTTTTTTTCCTGTGATGTTGGAATTAGGCTTCTAATGTGGAAAAACATTGACCTCAGTGAAAATATAATTTTCACCAACACCTTGTTAAATTTGTTTTATATAGAGAGGAAGCACCCATAAACTAATAATCCAGGAGCCTTGGCTTTACTTGCAAGTTCTGGCACTAAGAAGTTCTATCATCTTGTACAAAGCACCAGTCATTTTGGATCTAAATTTTCTATCTACTAAACAAGTGAGTTGGGTCAAATCTCCATTGTGTCTTCTATGTTTGATACTCAATGCTGCCAGAAAGGATCTGAAAAACTAAATTCCAGTATCCCTTTGGTCTTGCATTTCCACCCACAGGCATCTGAGCAGTGCCATCAGGGAAGGCTGCTGTCGACTCCCCTGTTTACTGGATGTAACCAGGCTCACTAAATTGTCTTCCTCAAGTCTCTACAGCTGGAGAAAATATTCTGGCTTATTCTAGGAAGTATGGCTTGCATTGTTAAGATCACATTATAAAAATCTCTATTACTACAGAACAAAAGTGCACTTTCTTTTTTTATCAGAGCTACCATTAGCCATATTGAATTTTTTCCAGTTTTATTTACAACTCTCTCTAGCCCTTTTTGCCTATTAGCTGAATATAACTCTTCACCACTATATCTAAAAATTTACTTCAGAATATTCAACCCTTGCATTTCTTCATGCTATTCCCTTTGTCTTGGATATTCTCTGCAGCTCAGAACATGATCCACATTGAAAACTTAGCTCTAGGTCATCCATGAGGCTTTTTACTTCTGCACAGATTCCAAGGCCTCAAATTTCTTGGCCTCAATTGTTTCCATTATCTGTAAGCTTGTTTCTTTTCCTTCAACTTTTTTCTTATCATTCATAGTTTCTGGCCCACCACTCCAAACACACTTTTACTAATTGTCTCAATCCATCTGTCTTCTTGGCTCTCAGTGAATAACCCTGTAAATAGTCAGGATATGAATCCATCCAGCTATCTCCACTCATTGATGCTCTCTGAGATGTTAAGCAGTTTTGTGAAGACTGAGGACTATTATAAATTACAGTGTCTATTTAATTTGAGAAGTAAATGAGTAATATCAAGACTACAATCTATTCTGCAAGGGAAAGAAGTGACTTGGTCAAATATCTTGAAAAATGATAATGACACATCTCCTGGAAAATACATATATGACATTTATTAATGAGAGAGACTTTCTGTATGGAATAATTTTAACAGGATGCATGGCTTTTATAATAAAAGTAAACAAATAAGAAACATTAGAATCTTCAGAATTTGGAGCATAGATCTCCACAAAATATCAAATACATCTTGTGACATCAGAGTACAGATGGAATTATTTAATGATTGTGATAAATCCCCTTTTTCCTTAGTTATGACTCCACATAGTACTTTAATATCTCCTATGTGTAATATGGGTAAAAAAATATTAGAAACATTAAAATATTAGAATTGTAAAATCTAGAAGCATCTTGAGGAACAACATCATTAGTCCAAGACTTACTCTTTTGATTATACTTTGGAGTTACATGTATCATTCTTTCTAAAAAGCAAAATTGATCATGTCAGTCATTAACTTAATGTATCTACAAATCTCCATTATCTTCACAGTCCAAACATGTTAACCTGGCTTCAATGTCTACTATAATCAAGCCCTAGCTTATCTTCCTTCACTTATCCAGTCAACATGTGTGTTCAACCTTCCAGCTAAACAGAACTGGTTTCAGATACCCCAGGGCTTGCCTCAGGGATCATACAGACTAACTCCCATGCATCCTTCAAATATCAGTTGAGATGCTACTTGTTCCTGGATGCCATCCCTGCCCTCAGTGTGTGAGCTAGAATTCTTCTCTTGACCTATGGCACCTCCTACATTGTCTGTTCATCTTTCCATTTCCCTGATTGGACCATGTGTCCAAGAAAACAAGAATTGTATGTTACTTGTTACATTGCTAGCACATGATAGAAACTCAGTAAACAGTTATTACATGACACTTACCTGCTTTATCCTTGTCTAGTTCAGTCACATGCCTCAAAATGCCAAGCACAATAGTTCATAAAAGGAGTACTTTCAGTACAGTCAGTAATAACAACCAATACAAAAGTAACTATCACTTACTGAGGGTTTGCAATATGCTAGGCATTGTGTTAAGCTCTTTACATGCATTATTTCATTTCCTCCTTATAACAACTCTTTAATAAAGAAACTATTATTATCCTTCTTTTACAGATGAAATTGTACCTTTGAGAGTTTATGTGTTTTTTCAGAATCATCTGGAGTTGGAATTGAAATCTAGACTCTCTGACTATGCTGACTGTCATCTACATTTATTAAATGTCTATAAATTCAGTGAAAGAATAAATAAATGAATGCATAAGACATGATCATTTTTTAATTTCTTTGAGTTAGCTGAAGTTCTAAGAATACTTGGAGCTGGCTGCCTCACAGTTTTTTTCCCACAATGAGGATGGGAGAAGTTCAGGTGGCAGATGAGTCTTCACTCTTCTAGGAGAAGCCATGTGTTTTAAATGTTTTATTCCTGATTTCTAAAAAATTAAAAGTTAGTAACTTCAAAAAGTATAAATATTTATGTGGATCTTATAGATATTTTAAAAATGGAAGCAACTTTATAATTCTCTATTGTGTTCATAATAATCATAATACATACTATGACAGAAATTGTATTTGATCGTATTTTCTCTTTCATTTCTTTTATCTAAAGGCTAGAGAATATCTAAAGGATGGAGGAAATGAGAGAGAAAATAATCATATAAATTTCACTACTTTGAAAATCATCATTAACAATTTGGTAAACAGCCTTCCATATAAATACATGCATATGCACATACAGCCATCAAAATACCACACACAAAGATGGAATTTTTAATACCTTTTAATTGTTTTTTTCTTATTATGTTATACTGACACCGCAATGTCAAGAAATGTAGAACATCCTAAAATTTTAATGAGTTTATATTTTGATATCACTCCTAACTATTTTTATTAACATTTGCTATTTCTAATTTTTCAAAGTATTAAAAGAATCTGTTGTGAATATCTTTTTGCATATGTCCTTCAAAAATTTATGGATATTTTCCTAGTGTTTAAAATTTTATCACATTCAGCCCACAAAGAGATAAGTGCTCACATATTACTAGGCTCTGCTGAAGGTGTATAAGAGCTATCTTTATTTACTATTCCAGACACATGCTACACCATAAACTCAGTTAAGATTTAAATTTAAATTTACATGTTTTCCTATGTAGAAAACATAATACTAACTTCTGCTCTTGTTTATAGTCTCTTTCCTTGCACCATCTACACAACTTAAAATAAATGCATGTTTTTAAAATCAACTTTAACATCACCATTCATCGACTCTTCTTTTCTGCATTCCAGGTAAGGTATTTGATTAAAAATGACATCTTCTTTGCACTTTTCCACGTCACCCTCTTTATAGATCATGTATACAATTTCACTAAGCCAGGTCGTGCCTGTAAAAATGAAACAAACCTACATCTACCACTGACCACACAGGGCTGATGATGGGGATGGTGGACTTACAACATGATAAAGTAGAAAGGCACCAATGCAATATTATTTGAAAGGTGTCAGAATAGCCACAAGAATAAAGAAATATTTTCTCTAATATTTAATTTCAATAAATAACGATTAATTTTGTAGTAAGACACAAACACTGATGGAGTCTAAGCTTGTCCATGATGAACTGTGACATAATGCAAGGAAATCACAGTTTTGGATCTAAATTTTTACATCTAAAAAGTAAGAATATCTATGAGATGAAACGGGCAAAACATTTTGATTGATTGAGTATGGGAGATGAAGAAGCCAGAGGAATTAAATCTGGAACAGCTCTCAGATTGCCTCTTCAGATAACTGGTATTGTGGAGACATTGATCCAGACAGGGAAGAGAAGTGGAGGGATGCCTTCCGAGTCAGTAGCCAAAGACATAGTCAGTATTTGACATATTTAAGTGCTAAACGTAACAACTAGGTAGAGAACTCTGGACGGGATCTTTCTAATTTCTAAAGGTCTATGACTGTAAGACTCCAGAACTATGATTGACAGTTGAGCTAATCTCAGGAAAAAAGACGTCGATTAAAAATGAACTTTGTGGGAGGACTTAAAGAAGAGGAGTTGGTTAGTAGAAAAAGAGCTGCATTTTTTTTAATCTGTGAAAATCGCTTATACTTTATACAATAATAGCAATGACATAAGGTAAACAGTTGGTAGTTTTAAATTTTAGTTATGGTTCTATGTTACATAATTTTTGAAGTGACCAACAATACCCATTTGTCCACGTGCTGCTCAAATCATAGGTACAGATTGTGGTCTTAGAATAGAACTATAATATGCCACATGTTCTATGTCTGGACCAAAACTTCTGTATCTGTCCTTATTTAATATGGAGAATGAGTGTGGAAGAAGTAAACAGCTTGATATTTACCATTCAAGGTGGTTTTGTCATTTCTAGGTAAAATGGGGACCAACTTGAAATAAGAAGGAGACTTACCAGATTTGGGATAGGTGGCAATGACAAGGTCATCTGCTCTTGCCTCAAATGCTTTTATGTCATCCTAGTACTGGACAAATTCTTTATACAATAGAATTCCATAAATTCTGCCAAAGTATTCAAAATAGTCAGGTTTGGAAGGCCTAATCATAGACTAGTACACTGAAAGAAAAAAGAAAATTTTCCACTTTGTAAGTACTTTAAAATTATTTTAACGTTAATACTAGCTGTGTTTATTGAAATTTTCTTGGGTGTCTAGCATTTCTTAGCTGTTGTACAGATGGGGTAAAGGTATATTAAAGAAGTATATAACATAATCTTGGTACTTTAAGAATTTCTGATCCTATTAAAGAGATAAGTCTAACATATTAAAAAATAAGAAAGTACAAATCACTATAAAGTAAAATATTTAAAACCATATAAAAATGTGTGATAAATTTATATCATATTTATGCATAATAAATTCCCTGATGAATGAAAACCACAGAGGTTTTAATTTCTCTGTCAAAATTGATGAGGCATATAAAAAACTAAGAAGAAATATAACAGTATTTTGGTAAATAATCACTTTGATTAATTATGTATGTATTATGTAACAATAAAGACTGATGGTCTCATTTAATAGCTTTTGCCAGATCTCAAATTCAGAGCATCTTTAGTTCCTGAATATGTTTAATTTAATGAAAAAATTCAAATGCTTGGTGAGCATATTTAAAGAGGATGAAATTAATGACATTGCAATAGATATCTAAGACATAGATTCTCAGGGTACAGAAGGCTCCTTTGTAACCTCTCACAGTACCTTTACTATTCTCTCTTATGTATCAGTAAAGTTGAATACACTCCCATTGACTAACTTGTCTGAATATTATAAAGTTCAACAAGATGGTTATTATTGGTGATTCATCTCCTGATCCCATGACATCCCAGTTCATGTTCAGGGTTAATCACAGAATATTTAATTAAGCAAAGTTTCCTTCATTGGCTTTCAACATCTTTCACTACCTTCTGTTCCCCACTGAGTTTGTGATACAGCTTTTGACAAATCTGTCCTTCCTTGATATTAGTCTTTCTCTGTCTTCTTTTATCCACACTTTCCCAAAAAGCTGGCTGGTAAATTGTTATACACTCACACAACTGTGACTGCTATGGCTTTTATTGTCTTTTTCAAAGTTTGTATTATAACATGAGTCTCTTGGAGGCAATAGTTCTTTTAGCCACCTAGTGTGTTTCCTTTAATACAGAGAATCCCAGTGTGGGAGAGGGGCACTGTAGAAAGAAAATGAAGTTAGTAGATCTGTAACAAATGGATTAACCCAAATAAAGAAATATCTGATGGTAAAATTTTAGGAAAAGTATCTGAAAATTTAAAAAAGGAAACCTCATTAGCAGATAGTCCAGAGACCAGAAGTGGGAGCCATACCCCTCCACACCAATATCAGACCCTACAAGAGGAATGCTCAGCAGGAAAGAATCATCAATCACACGCCCCAACAGGGAAGGAGGTACAGTGCAGCTGCTGTAAGAACTTGACTATCCCAGCAACTCAGCCAAGGACAAACTGTACTCACTCTGAATCTCTTGCTTTTCTCTAATGGACTTTTGTTCAAAACAGCCCCTCCCAACTTTTTTCTTCTCCTCTATAAAATAACATTTCTCAGGGTGGTATCCACATATAAATCAAGTATAAAAATCAAACGAATATTCATATTTGAACTGACTGTTTATAGTTCATAATGCATGAAACTGAAAGTTTCTGTGATGACTGCCCTTGTACTGTTCACCATGTAACTTATTCACTATGTAAGAATTTGTTCTCCGTGTAAGAACTTGTTCGTTATGCTTCAGAAGATTGGAGACTGACGAGAATTAGGCTTGGGGTGGATTAATGATTGTACATTGAACATTGAGTCCCCTATACAGAATTTTATTGTTGTTAACAACCATTTGATCAATAAATAGGGGAGATATAGGGGAGATGCCCTCACCAAAAAAAAAAAAAAATACACACTTCCAATTGTAAAATAAATAAGTAACCAGGATGTAATGTATAGCATAAGGAATATGGTATGGTGATAGCTGGTACCTGGAATTATCATGTATATAAATGTTGAATCACTGTGTTGTACACCTGAAACTAATGTAATACTGTATGTCAACTACCCTTCAATAAAAAATAATTATCTAAAAAAATAAATAAATAAATAAATAAAATTTCTCTCCTTTGTTGGATTTGCCTATGGTTTGCCAAAACTTGCATGTCTTGAATTGAAATTCTCTGTTATTTCCAAATAAACTCATTTTTGCTGGTAAAATAACTGAGAGTTTTATTTTTAAGGTTAACATGTCCTGCAGATCAAACCAAATAATTAGACCACTGAATTATACTAAAGGCTTCTGCTGGTAGTGTTTTCCCCATCCCCACATTTCCAGGCTGCCCTTTACAAATGAACACTTTCAGATGTTGCTGCTTAACTTTCCTTCAACAACATCAGGCACTGAGTCCCACTGGTTCCATCTCTATTGTTTTCCATTTTCTGCCTTTGTGGTCACTGCCCTAATTCAGAACTTGTCCAATTGTTGATTAATTTTGAAAATAACATTTTAACTTCCTGTAAATAGTGCATATCTCCTTTTCCTACAAAAAGTGCATATCTCTTCTTCCTACAACTATCAAAAGAAGGAAAATGGATTTTATTTACTAAGCACTTGTTTTGTGCTAGACTTGAAAAGCTTTATTTTAAAATGTTATTTATATGTCATAAAATTCTGTGAAAAAGCAGATCATTATCAATTAGGTTTTTTTGTCCTGAAGCAGACTCCTTGAGGACAGAAACACCATTTATCTTACTCAAAGAGGGATAAGTAATAGGCACACATATATGCATACATGTAAACATGTACATATAAATATCCTTATTTTTGGCATGTGATTATTGAAAAAATTAAATAACATAGAACATGAACGTGCTTTCCTTATTCTACCCTCAGAGATAATCACTTCTAACAATATTGTATTTATTCCTTGAAATGTATAAATGTACATATAAAACCTATACACTTATGTGTATATAATAATTTGTATTATATTTTATATTCATTTTGTACTCTATTTTTTCACTGAACTCTATAACATGAATATATTTTGGAGCTGATGCACAAATTATGTTTTTATTCTTTTTTTTTTTAATTTGGGAAGGGTGCACCAATCCCAGAGCTACTGCAATACCTGGTCGATGCATGGAGAAGATGGAGCAAGCTCCTATTCCATCTCCCTGCTCCCAAAATCCATTTAATATATTGTCCTCAGATAGAAGACATTTCAGATAGTAAAGTGCTAAGAAAAAAAAATACACTTAAGCTTAGGCAAAAGGCTGATAATGATCTGTTTTTATTCTTATGAATGACATATAACAGTCTATAGTTGGATGTAACAAAGATAATACAATTCTTTACTGATGGAAATTCCTGTTTTTCCCAGTTTTTTCCATATAAGTAGCACTGCAGTGAATGTCTTTGAATATAGACAATGAAATTGACAAAGTAAAAGGTACTTTTACCTGTCTTTGCAGTGACAATGGAACTGGCAAAGTAAAAGTATACACATGTAAGATATTAGTAAATTTTTTTTACAAAATCACTAAAGGTATACCAATTTTCACAGCACATGAAATTGCCTATATTCTTACATCCTCACCAGTTCTGGGAATTATTTGCCGTAATTGTCCATATTGAATATGGACAATTAAAAAAATCTGTATTTCATAGATGCTTTGTAATTTTTCATATTTTTATATTTCATAAGTTTACTGGTTATTTTAATCATTTTGATCCATTTTGCCCATCAGGAATGTTACTTCCTCCTAAATGACTGATAGCTAGTCATTTATTACTAATTTATGTACTGAAGATTATCTGTAGTTTTTCTGTCTTATATGCCAGTTATCTTTTAAGATTTTTAATGATGTTACACAAAAGTTTGTTGCTCATATAATTAAATGTCTCAAATTTCTGCCTTAGAGTTGGTATGGGCACCTAAATATTTAAATGTGTTTACATAATAAAAGGTACTTACATGCTAAAAATTTATATATTTGTGTTAATTTAGACGTTCACTGTGCATGTAGTAGAGAGTAGAGTCTAGTTATTATGAGTGGGCTTTAAAGCAGATCATCTTGGTTTAAATCCTATCTCTGCTATTTGAAATTGTATTATCTTGACAGATTACATTAGCTGGACTGTGCTCCATTTTCTCATCTACAAATTTAGAATGATCATAATTATAATACTTCCTGAAATAGTTACTAGGAATGAGAGGATAATCCTGATCAATTATAAATGCTTAATAAGTATGAACTTATATTTTTATTATGCCAAGTCCACACAATAATACAAACAAGTCAGACACTTTGAACTCTCATTTAGTAAGAGTACACATTACACAGTAATGTCTCTGTTCAAAGCAGGGGATATGTGTTGTCAAAAGTTCCTGAGAATATATTTCATAAGTATAAAATTATCTGGAGAAACTCATAGTCAATAATCTGTTCTCTTACTGGAAAGGATAAAATCTATAAATGTTCAATGTGACTTTTGCTCCTATTTGATTACATAAAGTTCTCTGAGACAACTCACTGTGACATTCACTTCATTTTGAGCCCAGGTTGCATGCCAGAAGAAAAGCACAATGAGAGTTTTTTATTTGTTTGTTCTTATGGCTTGACGTTTGTTTTGGGAAGTACAGGGCTAGCAGTTATGGATGCTTTTACCAAAAGTAAAAATATCTCAGTCCCTGGGGGCAAATCCAACTCTCAGTACCTCCCTCTCAGGTATCTCAGATGTAATCCTAACAAAATTATGAGATTTGATTACACATCAGTCTTATTAATAAATCACCTTCTAGCTCTCAGAGATCTCCATCCTCCTCTCCTCCATGTTCAGTCTGCCTTCATCCAGCAAGTCTTACACTCTGTGTGAGTCCCCACCTTGTGCCCAGGAGAAATGTTAGGTGCTGGGATACCATGGTGAGTATAGGTGCATAAGGCTCACTTAGTTCTCCCCACCTTGGGTTTACCTGGATTTGGGAAAAATGGTTGAAACAGAATATCCTTTTGTACATTTTTCCATCCCAGGTCTCAGCAGTGTATCACAGAGTAGATGCTCCAATGCACTCATTAAATTTAATTGTTAGATTAAATCTCTGTGGACTGTCTAGTTTCAACTAAGGACTCCTAGATAAAATAGGTACTATCCTACCAATGATCTACTTGTCAAGGATTCCAAGGACTTAGATTTCTGCTCTGTTTACCTGATAACTCTCACTGGAAAGTAACAGTAATATTTGCTAGGCCCACAGTATTAATAGGCTGCTCCTGACACACTTTGCAGAAGTGAACACCAGGCTAGAAGTCAGTGTCCACTCTGTTTCTACCCCGCTTGCTTTGTTTCCTCATCGTTAAAAAGGAGAATATGGGGCAGAGCCAGGATGGCGGCGTGAGTAGAGCAGTGGAAATCTCCTCCCAAAAACACATAGAGCTATGAAAATATACCAAAGAAAAATCTTCCTAAAATAGAGACCACAGGACACAGGACAACATCCAGACCACATCCACACCTGCAAGAACCCAGTGCCTTGCAAAGGGGGTAAGATACAAGCCCCAGCCCGGCGGGACCCGAGCGCCCCTCCCCCCGGCTCCCGGCGGGTGGAAAGAAACCGGAGCGGTTTTTTTTGGCAAGTGCTTTTTGGAAGCCTTAAAGGGACGGGCCCCCGTTGCTAGGGAGGCAGGGAGGCGGGACCGGTGAGCAGGTGCCTGGGACCGGTGCCTGAGGACAAAGAATATCCTGCGTTTCTCCCTGCGGGACCGGCAGGCGGGTGCCTGAGACCGGCTCTTGAGGACGGAGGAAATCGCGCGTTTTTCCCCTTTTTTTCTCTCTTTTTGGCGAGTGCTTTTTGGAAGCCTTAAAGGGACAGGGACCCCGGTGCTAGGGAGGCAGGGCGGCGGGACTGGTGAGCGGGTGCCTGGGACCAGCACCTGAGGACAAAGAATATCGAGTGTTCCTTCCCTGCGGGACCGGTGGGTGGGTGCTTCTTGGAAGCCTTGAAAGGACAGGGACCCTGGTGCTAGGGAGACAGGGCAGCAGGACCAGTGAGCGGGTGCCTGGGACCGGCACCTGAGGACAAAAAAAAAAAAAAAAAAAAATCGCGTGTTTTTTCCTTTTTTTTTTCCTTTCTGTTCCCTCTCTCATTGTTGCTGTTGTTGTTTTGGTTTGTAGAGTGCTTTTTGGAAGTCTTAAAGGGGCAGGACAGGTCACTTAGAACAGAGGTAGGGAATCTGGGGACCAGTGGGCACTCTAACCCCCTGGGCAGCAGGGAGCACAGAGGCCCCTTACGGAGATAAATAGCCTCCCGGCCACTCCCCCTCCAACGGGGATCCACCATTTTGGAGGAACAGCCCCAGCCAGGCCAAGCCCACAGCAACAGCGGAGATAAACCCCAAAGCAACTGGGCAGGAAGCAGAAGCCCTGTCTGCGCACAGCTGCCCAGCACAAGCCACTAGAGGTCGCTATTCTCCCAGGAAAAGGCCACAAACCAACAAGAAGGGAAGCTCTTCCAGCGGTCACTTGTACCAGCTCTGCAAACTATCTCTATCACCATGAAAAGGCAAAACTACAGGCAGACAAAGATCACAGAGACAACACCTGAGAGGGAGACAGACCTAACCAGTCCTCCTGAAAAAGAATTCAAAATAAAAGTCATGAACATGCTGACAGAGATGCAGAGAAAAATGCAAGAGCAATGGGATGAGATGCAGAGAAAAATGCAAGAGCAGTGGGATGAGATGCAGAGAAAAATGCAAGAGCAGTGGGATGAAGTCCGGAAGGAGATCACAGATGTCAGGAAGGAGATCACAGAAGTGAAACAATCCCTGGAAGGATTTATAAGCAGAATGGATAAGATGCAAGAGGCCATTGAAGGAATAAAAGCCAGAGAACAGGAATGTACAGAAGCTGACATAGAGAGAGATAAAAGGATCTCCAGGAATGAAACAACACTAAGAGAAATATGTGACCAATACAAAAGGAATAACATTCGTATTATAGGAGTACCAGAAGAAGAAGAAAGAGGAAAAGGGATAGAAAATGTATTTGAAGAAATAATTGCTGAAAACTTCCCCAAACTGGGGGAGGAAATAATCGAACAGACCATGGAATTACACAGAACTCCCAACAGAAAGGATCCAAGGAGGACAACACCAAGACACATAGTAATTAAAATGGCAAGGATCAAGGACAAGGAAAGAGTTTTAAAGGCAGCTAGAGAGAAAAAGGTCACCTATAAAGGAAAACCCATCAGGCTAACATCAGACTTCTCGACAGAAACCCTACAGGCCAGAAGAGAATGGCATGATATACTTAATGCAATGAAACAGAAGGTCCTTGAACCAAGGATACTGTATCCAGCACGACTATCATTTAAATATGATGGCGGGATTAAACAATTCCCAGACAAGCAAAAGCTGAGGGAATTTGCTTCCCACAAACCACCTCTACAGGGCATCCTACAGGGACTGCTCTAGATGGGAGCACCCCTAAAAAGAGCACAGAACAAAACACACAACATATGAAGAATGGAGGAGGAGGAATAAGAAGGGAGAGAAGAAAAGAATCTCCAGACAGTGTATATAACAGCTCAATAAGCGAACTAAGTTAGGCAGTAAGATACTAAAGAAGCTAACCTTGAACCTTTGGTAACCACGAATCTAAAGCCTGCAATGGCAATAAGTACATATCTCTCAATAGTCACCCTAAATGTAAATGGACTTAATGCACCAATCAAAAGACATAGAGTAATAGAATGGATAAAAAAGCAAGACCCATCTATATGCTGCTTACAAGAAACTCACCTTAAACCCAAAGATAAGCATAGACTAAAAGTCAAGGGATGGAAAAACATATTTCAGGCAAACAACAGTGAGAAGAAAGCAGGGGTTGCAGTACTAATATCAGACAAAATAGACTTCAAAACAAGGAAAGTAACAAGAGATAAAGAAGGATACTACATAATGATAAAGGGCTCAGTCCAACAAGAGGATATAACCATTCTAAATATATATGCACCCAATACAGGAGCACCAGCATATGTGAAGCAAATACTAACAGAACTAAAGAGGGAAATAGACTGCAATGCATTCATTGTAGGAGACTTCAACACACCACTCACCCCAAAGGATAGATCCACTGGGCAGAAAATAAGTAAAGACACACAGGCACTGAACAACACACTAGAACAGATGGACCTAATAGACATCTATAGAACTCTACATCCAAAAGCAACAGGATATGCATTCTTCTCAAGTGCACATGGAACATTCTCCAGAATAGATCACATACTAGCTCACAAAAAGAGCCTCAGTAAATTCCAAAATATTGAAATTCTACCAACCAATTTTTCAGACCACAAAGGTATGAAAGTAGAAATAAATTCTACAAAGAAAACAAAAAGGCTCACAAACACATGGAGGCTTAACAACATGCTACTAAATAATCAATGGATCAATGAACAAATCAAAATAGAGATCAAGGAATATATAGAAACAAATGACAACAACAACACTAAGCCCCAACTTCTGTGGGATGCAGCGAAAGCAGTCTTAAGAGGAAAGTATATAGCAATCCAGGCACACTTGAAGAAGGAAGAACAATCCCAAATGAATAGTCTAACATCACAATTATTAAAAGTGGAAAAAGAAGAACAAATGAGGCCTAAAGTCAGCAGAAGGAGGGACATAATAAAGATCAGAGAAGAAATAAACAAAATTGAGAAGAATAAAACAATAGCAAAAATCAACGAAACCAAGAGCTGGTTCTTTGAGAAAATAAACAAAATAGATAAGCCTGTAGCCCAACTTATTAAGAGAAAAAGAGAGTCAACACAAATCAACATAATCAGAAATGAGAATGGAAAAATCACGACAGACTCCACAGAAATACAAAGAATTATTAAAGACTACTATGAAAACCTATATGCCAACAAGCTGGAAAACCTAGAAGAAATGGACAACTTCCTAGAAAAATACAACCTCCCAAGACTGACCAAGGAAGAAACACAAAAGTTAAACAAACCAATTACAAGCAAAGAAATTGAAACAGTAATCAAAAAACTACCCAAGAACAAAACCCCGGGGCCGGACGGATTTACCTCGGAATTTTATCAGACACACAGAGAAGACATAATACCCATTCTCCTTAAAGTGTTCCACAAAATAGAAGAAGAGGGAATACTCCCAAACTCATTCTATGAGGCCAACATCACCCTAATACCAAAACCAGGCAAAGACCCCACCAAAAAAGAAAATTACAGACCAATATCCCTGATGAATGTAGATGCAAAAATACTCAATAAAATATTAGCAAACAGAATTCAACAGTATATCACAAGGATCATACACCATGACCAAGTGGGGTTCATCCCAGGGATGCAAGGATGGTACAACATTCGAAAATCCATCAACATCATCCACCACATCAACAAAAAGAAAAACAAAAACCACATGATCATCTCCATAGATGCTGAAAAAGCATTTGACAAAATTCAACATCCATTCATGATAAAAACTCTCAGCAAAATGGGAATAGAGGGCAAGTACCTCAACATAATAAAGGCCATATATGATAAACCCACAGCCAGCATTATACTGAACAGCGAGAAGCTGAAAGCATTTCCTCTGAGATCGGGAACCAGACAGGGATGCCCACTCTCCCCACTGTTATTTAACATAGTACTGGAGGTCCTAGCCACGGCAATCAGACAAAACAAAGAAATACAAGGAATCCAGATTGGTAAAGAAGAAGTTAAACAGTCACTATTTGCAGATGATATGATACTGTACATAAAAAACCCTAAAGACTCCACTCCAAAACTGCTAGAACTGATAACGGAATACAGCAAAGTTGCAGGATACAAAATTAACACACAGAAATCTGTAGCTTTCCTATACACTAACAACGAATCAATAGAAAGAGAAATCAGGAAAACAATTCCATTCACCATTGCATCAAAAAGAATAAAATACCTAGGAATAAACCTAACCAAAGAAGTGAAAGACTTATACTCTGAAAACTACAAGTCACTCTTAAGAGAAATTAAAGGAGACACTAATAAATGGAAACTCATCCCATGCTCATGGCTAGGAAGAATTAATATCGTCAAAATGGCCATCCTGCCCAAAGCAATATACAGATTTGATGCAATCCCTCTCAAATTACCAGCAACATTCTTCAATGAATTGGAACAAATAATTCAAAAATTCATATGGAAACACCAAAGACCCCGAATAGCCAAAGCAATCCTGAAAAAGAAGAATGAAGTAGGGGGGATCTCACTCCCCAACTTCAAGCTCTACTACAAAGCCATAGTAATCAAGACAATTTGGTACTGGCACAAGAACAGAGCCACAGACCAGTGGAACAGATTAGAGACCCCAGAAATTAACCCAAACATATATGGTCAATTAATATTTGATAAAGGAGCCATGGACATACAATGGCAAAATGACAGTCTCTTCAACAGATGGTGCTGGCAAAACTGGACAGCTACATGTAGGAGAATGAAACTGGACCATTGTCTAACCCCATATACAAAGGTAAACTCAAAATGGATCAAAGACCTGAATGTAAGTCATGAAACCATTAAACTCTTGGAAAAAAACATAGGCAAAAACCTCTTAGACATAAACATGAGTGATCTCTTCTTGAACATAGCTCCCCGGGCAAGGAAAACAACAGCAAAAATGAGCAAGTGGGACTACATTAAGCTGAAAAGCTTCTGTACAGCGAAAGATACCATCAATAGAACAAAAAGGAACCCTACAGTATGGGAGAATATATTTGAAAATGACAGATCTGATAAAGGCTTGACGTCCAGAATATATAAAGAGCTCACACACCTCAACAAACAAAAAACAAATAACCCAATTAAAAAATGGGCAGAGGAACTGAACAGACAGTTCTCCAAAAAAGAAATACAGATGGCCAAGAGACACATGAAAAGATGCTCCACATCACTAATTATCAGAGAAATGCAAATTAAAACTACAATGAGGTATCACCTCACACCAGTAAGGATAGCTGCCATCCAAAAGACAAACAACAACAAATGTTGGCGAGGCTGTGGAGAAAGGGGAACCCTCCTACACTGCTGGTGGGAATGTAAATTAGTTCAACCATTGTGGAAAGCAGTATGGAGGTGCATCAAAATGCTCAAAACAGACCTACCATTTGACCCAGGAATTCCACTCCTAGGAATTTACCCTAAGAACGCAGCAATCAAGTTTGAGAAAGACAGATGCACTCCTATGTTTATCGCAGCACTATTTACAGTAGCCAAGAATTGGAAGCAACCTAAATGTCCATCGGTAGATGAATGGATAAAGAAGATGTGGTACATATACACAATGGAATACTACTCAGCCATAAGAAGTGGAAAAATCCAACCATTTGCAGCAACATGGATGGAGCTGGAGAGTATTATGCTCAGTGAAATAAGCCAAGCGGAGAAAGAGAAATACCAAATGATTTCACTCATCTGAGGAGTATAGGAACAAAGGAAAAACTGAAGGAACAAAACAGCAGTGGAATTACAGAACCCAAAAATGGACTAACAGGTACCAAAGGGAAAGGAACTGGGGAGGATGGGTGGGCAGGGAGGGATAAGAGGGGGGAAGAAGAAGAGGGGTATTAAGATTAGCATGCACTGGGGGGAGGGAGAAAGGGGAGGGTGGGCTCCACAACACAGAGAGGACAAGTAGTGACTCTACAACATTTTGCTAAGCTGATGGACAGTAACCGTAATGTGGTTGTTAGGGGGGACCTGATATAGGGGAGAGCATAGTAAACATAGTATTCTTCATGTAAGTGTAGATTAAAAATTAAAAAAAAAAAAAAAAAGAAAGAAAGAAAGAAAGAAAAGGGGGATTACTCCTTAACAGGATAAAACTATTGGTAAATCAAAGATCAACGCATGCTTTAAATATCCTTAATGTTGATCACTTAAAGGGTGTCAGATGATCATCTATGGAGGTACTTTTTTCTGATAATATTCCTTTCTCTTAATTAAAAAAAAAAAAAAAAAGCAGTTATTGTGTGCTGACCTCCAAGGAGTTCTGCACAGTGGTATAGAGGGCATGTCAAAGTGTGGGCAAAGGGTCTGTTTGTTTCTATGCAGAAGATCAAGGCCTGCCTAGCTTGGATACCCAGAAAATGAACTAAGATACGATATGAGGAGGAGCTTCTGGCATCAGCACTCTCTGGGGGACTTGTGCCGGGGGATGATCATCAAAAAGCCTCCACAGGGATCCAGACGATGCTGCGGTTGTGGCTGCATCCAGCCCACCGTCTCCTGGACTTGCCATAGGAATGAGGAGGGAGATGTCTAGGCTGGCATGTGCATACAGTGAGACAACGAATTTGACCGGATCTGTACTGTTGGAACTCAACCAGGAGTTGGGAGGGGTGCAAGGTGTAGCACTCCAAAATCTCATGACTATAGACTATCTATGGTTAAAAGAACATATGGGATGTGAACAGATCCCAGAAATGGGCTGCTTTAATTTGTCTGATGGTTCAAGTACAGTTGGACAATATCCATCATATCATAGATAAATTTTCACAAATGCCTAGGGTGCCTAAATGGTTTTCTTGGCTTCACTGGAGAGGGATGGTAATTATAGATTTGCTTTGTTTATGTCACCGTATTCCTATTATGTTAATATGTGTGTGCAAATTAGTTAGTAGTTTAAAACCTATACATACTTAAGGTACTCTACAAGAAGATATGTCAAAGAAATAATCAATGCTCCCATGTTTCCTTCATATGCTACATCTATACCTTTTCTTCTTCCTTCCTAATTACAACCCTTAAATAGAATTCATGCCTCATATCGAATTTACCGAGTATCATAATTCCTCCAGGTGGTAAAGATACCTCGAGACAAGTGCTGGGCATAGAAGCCACAGGGCATAAATCTGCAAAGAAGTAAAAAGCTAACCTTTGCAAACAATATGGCTTCTCTCTCACTTACCAACTTTACATTTCCCTGTATGGCCCCGGAAGATGACTGGTTAGCCAGAGACGGGTAAGATTCCTCAAGGGAGGAAAAACCTAAGACAGGCACAGTCGCAGGGGGGCCATCAGGTGAGAATTTGGGGATCAACAGAGGTGATTCTCAGAACCTCACCCCCCCTGCTTTGAGAGAAATCTTCTGCATCCGTGGATGTCTTGCTGCCCTTGTCTAGCCTGGATTAATACTTAGTCCATAGGCACACACCTGATCATCTGATCATCTACATTTGCCCTCTTACAGCACTAAACTATGTTTTCTACCTTTATCTTGCATCTACCTACCACTTCAGCATTTTATTAAAAATAAAAATAATAATAATAGGAGAAATGTGGGATCAACATATAAATCAAGTACAAAAACCAAACGAATATTCATATTTGACCTGATTGTTTATAGGTCATAATGCATGATCAAAACCGAAAGTTTCTGTGATGAATGCCCTTGTACTGTTCACCATGTAAGAATTTATTCACTGTGCAAGAATTCATTCACCATGTAAGAACTTGTTTGTTATGCTTCAGAAGATTGGAGACTGACGAGAATTAGGTTTGAGATGGATTAATGATTGTACATTGAGCATTGACCCTCCTATACTGAATTTTATTGTTGTTAACAACCATTTGATCAATAAATATGAGAGATGCCCTCTCAAAAATAAAATAAAATAAAAAAAATAAAAAATAAAAAATAAAAAATAAAAAGGAGAATATGTCCAATGTGAAGGACATATAAGGTAATTATGATACTTTCATTTTAGAACTCTTTAAACAGCAAATTACTATATAAAAGCAAGATTAATTTTAATGACAGTGATTTAAAAAGGCTTTAAATGTTTCACATGATTAAGTAATTAAAATATTGATACTTTATTCTCTCTATATTTCCTTTTTTAGCAGCTTTGTGATTATAATTTGCATCTATACTTTCTATATATAAAAATCTAAATATTAATATTAGTAATAATAATAAAAATACAACCTATCCAGATGATTCTGTAAAAGAAACTGCATGATCCACTTTAGTTTTCCTCAAATCCTCATTCCAGTTTTAAGCTTCAGAAAAAGATGAGAGCTACTTGCAGATTTAGATTGTTGCTGGTGAGCTTTTATTCTGTATTCCAGAGAAGGAGGCAGAGATGAATTCGTGGGGATTGGCTTTCTGTGGCCAGTGATGCAATGGAAGAGCACAAATATGGATACATACCTGCAAATGCATTTAGATACACACAGTCATGCTCATTCATACAGAGATATAGAAAGCCTCTGCTACTAATTTTCATTCTTGGCTCATAATCAGATTCTTAAACTTTGCCAATAGCAATCAGTGTGTTGGGGAGAGGAAGCAAAGGGAAAGATTTGGGAGGAGGAATTTGGAGCAAATTAGAAGAAAGCTTGGGAAGGGAGAGTCCCTTACTCACCAATGAATAATAAAATGGGTGAGGTTAACTTTCAAAAGAATAGACTTGCAAGAAAAATGACAGAAGGAAGAAAAGACAGAGAACAAACAGGAGGCCAGGGAGGACCCTGAATGGGGAGACCCTGTTCCATGTACAGAAACCTGTCATAGAAGGCTTTGTAGTACTTGCTTGTGTCCTAACCAGTCAAATGGAAACACCTTTTACTGAACATCTTTCCCTTTAACTCTCAAGCATGCCTGAAAAATCAAAAAGAGATGACAACTAAGGAAATAATGTAAATGTGACTCACTTTTGGATTACTGTTTTTAAAATCTCACTTCTCTCTGCTGCCAGTCACATATGTACTGGTGCAGTGTGGAACTGCCAGGTGAGGTAAACCGTTGATACCTTTGGACTTTAGATAAGAGAAAGAGAAAAATAAAAAAGGCCAAAGATCTGCAGAACCCATGAATCCCCCAACTTGTTTCTTTTCATGTCTCTGTACCTACTCTGTGTTCAGTTGAGGAAATTCTCCCTTGCTCCCCTCCACCCCCATCAATACCTCCAACCCAGTTAGTTCCAAACCTGATTATTTTGCATTTCTCTCTCAATTTTAATTAGATCACATTTCTTTTAAAAGGTCTTCCTGACTCTCACAAGATTTTATAGAACCCTCAGTGGCTTCCAAACTTGAACTTTCTCCTAACCATCAACACTTTTCTGCAATAAAAACTTGCCTATCCAGCTTCCTTATTAAACTGCGTTAAGCTTAAAAACAAGGCCTTAGTAATTAACACGGTGTATGACATCCAGCTGGCTAAACATGTAATACATATTAACTGACTGTAAGCAGCTAATGTGTTCAAGAAAATCATAGGTGTTATTTACAGAAAGCATTAATATCTAGCCCTACCAAAAGTAAAAAAAAGAACAGCTAAGTGGTTTCTAAGAAATGGGCCTTTTCATAATAGAAAATCAAGGTAAAGCAGAAGTAACCAGGGGATCAAATTTAGATTTTACAGTATTTGGTTTTACGTAGTCAGTGTCATAAAAGAAAAACAGAGCCCAAAATGGAATCATTTCTGTTAGGCCAAGTCATCAAACCTGGGCTTAACACCTAACCTCGTTGCTGTCTCAACCTCCCTGAGAAATGTGGTCAGTCAGAAATTTTCTGGTTGGCAACCATGAGTTAATCTATCCCATGAAACCTCTCTATCTTCCAGAAGAAGATGAGGAAATCTGCATGATTAGACCCTCTGCTTTTTCCCTCAAAGGGATAGTGACTTTGCCTGAAGTAACCTCTTTCCTTCATTTAACAATTTTTTGCCGCACCCTCCTTCCTGTAAAAACCTTACATTTTGTACAATTCTTCATGTATCTCTCTACTTGCTATATGGGAGGCTCTCCTGCTCATGAATTTCTTAATGAAGGACTTGCTGGTTTAATCCCTTCCCTAAATCCAGTCCTCAGTCTGTAGGAGGGAGCCTGCTGGTTTAGTCCACACACTGTTGGTGCACACAAGGCCTTCTATTGACTAGTATTGTTGTATGGCAGCTTCACCTGGGGAGGTCTCTCCCTGTGAACTAAGTGAAGCCTAAACTTGGAAGAAGGAGTGTTCTTGTCTCTGACAGAGAAAGAATTCTTGAACAGGTCAGATGAATGTAGGTAAGGAAGGAATTCATTAAAGTGAGAGTAGTAATGGATGGCAGCAGCCATGTAGGCAGTAGAGAGCCAGGAAGAAAAGAGGAAGGACAGGAAAGTTCATTCAACTCCTACTTGGTATTGGGACAATCCTGAAGCCAGGGTCACCTAGAATCCAGTGCCCACTAGAAACTGCACATCATGTTAAATAAGCCTCTATCACCCCAGGATTTGGAGGAGCCACAGAGCACTGTATGGAGTGTGATAATGTTCTGAAAACTTTCCCAAAGCAAAGAAAGATTTTTGGGCTGGCTACTAAAGAGTATGATCTTACAGCTGCAATCCTGTACAAGTCACCCAGGCATCAGGAATTTGCAAGCTCAAATCAGAAATCTTAGTAGCCCTTCCCTACTTGTAGACCAGAGAGAGTGAAGACTTGTGCTTAAGTCTAGAAAACTTAATGAAGTAGGACAGTAGCAAAGACACTTACCACTGGAAAAGGAGTCTCTTAATAAACCTTCTGAGAGGCTTGGAAGTTGGGCAGCAAGGTTTTATTTAAGGCAAAGTACACACTTGAAGAAAGGTGAATGTGGGCAACCTCAGAGAGAAGGCACACTTATAGGCTTAGGATTCAAGTCTTTTAAGGATTTAAAGAATGGGATAGCCTTGACTTATGGCCTCATTGTCTATCTTTGGTGAGAGACATTATGTCACCATCCATAGTCAGTGCTCTAGATATTCTGTAAGAAACACTTAATACAAGAAATTTCTTGATCCTGCTCTTCTCCAAGGTAGTGATTACCCTCAAGCAGTGGAAACATACTATTTATGACTACTTGCCCTGCCTTAAGATACAGTTAGTTGCTGGGTAATTACCATAAAATATGTTAGGAGTCTTACCTCTTAACTCCCTTGTTTTTAAAATGGAATCTTAGCCTTAAGATAGAGTCCCTCTTGTTATTAATACATATACTGTTTATATCTCAGCATTTTTCATCATAGGCAAGAAAAGTTAATAATAATGCTTGTCACATGACCCTGTTCAACTCAGTAAACAGTAATGTCTAAACCCCAACCCATGATCTTTCCCTTGGATTATATGCTGGGAACTGCTGATGGCCAGGTCTGTGATTCCCCAATTTTTTGGAATATTTCCCCAGGTTTCATATCTAGAACTGTTGGTGGTAGAAACAGTTCTCCATTTGTTTGTAATTAGTCTGCAGTGCCTATTCTATGGGGCCTGTTGGTTTAATCCTATCTCCAGCCCTTCGTTTGTTGCTTAAGGCTGGTGTCCACAATTCTATTAACTTAACTACTGATGTTTCTTTGTTAATGTGCACATGATGTAAAGTTATTGCTAAGTGACCTCACTAGCCTAAAATTTTGTTAGATTATTGATGTGGCTCTGAATAATCAAAAGGCCTTGCTATCTAAAAGAAATAATATACTTTCCATCAAGAGAGTTGAGTGTGCTGCATTTTGGTACATCTGTCTAATTTTTGTATAAGAATTGTAGTTCCAGGAGTTGCATATGTCTAGCATGATATAAAAATCTACTAAATGCAAGCTAGAATTACAATGGCCATTATGGGGAATGTGACAATTAGGTAAGATCATTTTTAAAAAAAGATTGAAAGTGAAGTTTCCCAAATTAAAACACAGAATAGGTGTGGGTAAAATTTCAGAATTTCCAGAATCTCTCACCTGACCTTAGTACATCTCCATATCAATAGATGCTTCCAAGGAGTGGAGAGAAGTGGTCCATCTCCATATCAATAGGTAATTACAAGGGTGAGCAAGAAATATCTGGACCAGAGAGGTTGGGTGGGGTCCCTTTTTACAGCAGGGTGGTGTGAGAGCTAGCAGAAGTCGATGACTTCTTGTAATCAGTAAATGGATTTCTCCCACTTTATTTCTCCCTTTGACTGTTTTTGGCTTCAAAGGTAATTTGCCCCAGGCTGGGAACTTATTCCCCCCCAAACCCTAGAGTTACAATGGGTTACTTATTTTCACTGACATGCAGAAGCCTGTCAGAATTTTGAAAATGTTTCGAAATTCCATAATAGTTTCATTGGAAGATTCATTGCAAAGGCTACTGAAGAATTAAAGAGGTAAATGTACCTAAAACACAAAACTAAGATGGACAAATAAGACTGATGTAACTCCTGCTCCCATCTATTCTTCTTTGTTTGAATGCTTATTCTAATTTTGTCCACTGTCTGCACTGTATTTCTACTGTAAAAAGACTATTAAACAGGACTAAAGATGGCAGCATGAGAGGTGAGACATAGGCTTCCTCCTAAAACCACATATAATACAAAAATATAATTAATATGATTAATCCTGAAAAAGCAACAGGAAAGAAGGCTGTACCAAACTGCATACTCCTGGAGAAAAGAATAAACCTCATGGAAAAGGGTAACGTATCAAAGCCATGGCATGGCAGGACCCAAGCCCTTCCCCCACCCCAGCTCACTGGTGTGAGGAAGAGAAATGGAGTGGGGAGGGAGTGGAGAGCTGGGACTGCTGAATACCTAACTCCAGAGATCTGCTCTGGGAGCACAAATCTATATTTCATGGTGCTTTCATGATACTCTCATCATCAGGGGGTTGGAAAGTTAAGACAGGCAGAAAACCTGGTGAGACTGAGACTCCAGCTGCTTGTGAAAAGCTGGATCCATATCCGGCTGCTCTGGGACAAAAGAAAGGCAGGCAGTCTGAGAGACTTCCTAACAGCAAGAGGGCTGCTAAAGGGGCAAGGATTGCACAGAGCTTACTGCTCAGCAGAAAGGACAGGTAGAAAAAATTGTCCAGGTGCACTCTGCCCAGAAGGTTGGGAACTTTCTCCATGTTCAGGTGCTCCAACTACCTGGCTGACTACACAGCTCGAAGGACCCCCTCCCTGATACACAGCCTAATGCGACTTTCTCCTGGCCAGTCCCAACTGCCTAGCAAACCGGCAAACTGTACCCTGGCATAAGGCCAGCCAGAGGGAAGCACAGTCTAAAGCAACTACAAATGCAAAGCATAGAGGCTTATACTTGTGTGCTTGACCCACTAGTTCTGGCAGTGGAGGCAGGCATAGCAGCCAGGAAACAGGAAACAGCTCTTTCCTCCCCCCAGGCACCAATATTGCTTCCCTGGTACCCCAGCATTATTTCAGGGACTGAGAAGCTCCAGAGAGTAAAGCATCTGGGCAATAGAGGGGGCCACAGACAAATATGAAATGCCAAAGAAACCTGGTTCAAAGTAAAATTATGAATATAACACCTGAGAAAGATTCAAATGAGATCAACCTCATGAATCTTCCTGAAAGAGATTTCAAAATAAAAATCATTAACATGCTCATGGAGGTACAGAAAAGTATTCAAGAACTCAGGAGTGAATTGCAGTCGGAAATCCAATCATTGAAGAGCACATTGGAGGGTATAAAGAGCAGATTAGATACTATGGAGGAGATGATGAATGAAATAGAAATTAGAGAAGAGGAATACAAAGAAGCTGAGGCACAGAGAGAAAAAAGGATCTCTAAGAATGAAAGAATACTGAGAGAACTGTGTAATGAATACAAATGGAACAATATTCACATCATAGGGGTACCAGAAGAAGAAGAGAGAAAGAAAGGGATAGAAAGTGTCCTTGAGGAGGTAATTACTGAAAAATTCCCCAATGTGGAGAAGGAGATAGTCTCTCAGACCATGGAGGTGCACAGATCTCCCAATATAAGGGACCCAAGGAAGACAACACCAAGACATATAGTAATTAAAATGGCAAAGATCAAGGATAAGGACAAAATATTAAAAGCAGCCAGAGAGAGAAATAAGATCACATACAAAGGAAAGCCCATCAGGCTATCATCAGACTTCTCAGCAGAAACCTTACAAGGCAGAAGGGAGTGGCATGATGTATTTAATGCCATGAAGCAGAATGGCCTCAAACCAAGAAAACTTTATCCAGCAAGATTATCATTTAAATTTGAATGAGGGATTAAACATTTTCCAGATAAGCAAAAGCTGAGAGAATTTACCTCCCAAAAACCATCTCTACAGTGTATTTTGGAGGGATGGCTATAGATGGAAGTGTTCCTAAGGTTTAATAGCTGTCACCAGAGGTAATAAAACCACAGTAGAGAAAGTAGAACAGTTCATTACTAAGCAAATGCAAAATTAAATCAACTATCTCCGAAGTCAATCAAGGGATAGACAAACAGTACAGAATATGATACCTAATATATAAAGAATGGAGGAGGAAGAAAAAGGAGGAGGAAAAAAGAACCTTTAGACTGTGTTTGTAATAGCATATTGAGTTAAGTTGGATCTTAGTAAGGAAGTTAACCTTGAACTTTTGATAAACATGAATCTGAAGCCTACAATCGCAATAAGTACGTACCTATTGATAATCACCCTAAATATAAATGTTCTGAATGTACCAATCAAAAGACGTAGAGTCATGGAATGGATAAAAAAGCAAGACCCATCTATATGCTGCCTACAAGAGACTTTAAACCCAAAGACATACATAGACTAAAAGTGAAGGGATGGAAACGATATTTCATGAAACTAATAGGGAGAAAAAAGCAGGAGTTGCAGTACTTGATTCAGGCAAAACCGCTTTCAAAACAAAGAAAGTCACAAGAGACAAAGACGGACATTACATAATAATTAAGGGGTTAATCCAACAAGAAGATATAACCATTATAAATATCTATGCACCCAACACAGGAGCACCTACATATGTAAAACAAATACTAACAGAATTAAAAAGGGGAAATAGAATGCAATGCATTCATTCTAGGAGACTTCAACACTCCACTCACTCTGAAGGAGAGATCAACCAGACAGAAAATAAGTAAGGACACAGAGGCACTGAACAACATATTAGAACAGATGGACCTAACAGACATCTACAGAACTCTCCACCCAAAAGCAGCAGGACACACATTCTTCTCAAGTGCATATGGAACATTTTCAACAATAGATCATATACTAGGCCACACAAAGAGCCTGAGTAAATTCAAAAAGATTGAAATTGTACCAACCAGTTTCTCAGACCACAAAGGCATGAAACTAGAAATAAATTACACAAAGAAAATGAAAAATCCCATAAACCCATGGAGGCTTCACAACATGTTCCTAAATAACCAATGGATCAATGACCAAATAAAAATGGAGATCAAGAAATATATGGAGAAAAATGACAACAATAATTCAACAACTCAAAATCTGTGGGACGCAGTGAAGGCATGCTAAGAGGAAAGTATATTGCAATACAGGCCTACCACAGGAAAGAAGGCCAACCCCATATGAACACTCTGAACTCAGAACTAAGAAAACTAGAAAAGAAGAAAAAATGAGGCCCAAAGTCAGTAGAAGGAGGGACATAATAAAGATAAGAGCATAAATAAATAAAATTGAGAATAAAACAATAGAAAGAATTAATGAAAGCAAGAGCTGGTTCTTCAAGAAAATAAACAAAATAGATAAAACACTAGCCAGAGTTATCAAGAAAAAAAGAGAGTCTACACACACAAACAGAATCAGAAATGAGAAAGGAAAAATCACTATAGACACCCAGAAATATAAAGAATTATTAGAGAATACTATGAAAAATTATATTCCAATAAACTGAATAACCTAAAAGAAGTGGACAACTTTCTAGAAAAATACAACCTTCCAAGGCTGACCCAGAAAGAAACAGAAAATCTGAACAGACCAATCACCAGCAATGAAATTGTATTGGTAATCAAAAACTACATAAGAAGAAAACTCCTGGACCAGCTGGCTTCACTGTTGAATTTTTTCACACATTTAGTGAAGACCTAATACCCATCCTCTTTAAAGTTTTCCAAAGAGTAGAAGAAGAGGGAGTACTTCCAAACTCATTATATGAGGCCACCATCACTCTAATACCAAAACCAGGCAAAGACACCACAAAAAAAGAAAATTACAGACCAATATCCCTGATGAACATACTTGCAAAAATACTCAACAAAATATTAGCAAACTGAATTCAAAAATACATCAAGACAGTCATCCATCATGATCAAGTAGGATTTATTCAAGGGATGCAAGGATGGCACAACATTCTAACATCCATCAACATGATCCACCACATCAACAAAAAGGAGGACAAAAACCACATGATCATCTCCATAGATATTGAAAAAGCATTGAACAAAATTCAACATCCATTCGTGAAAAAAATTCTCAACAAAATGGGTATAGAGGGCACATACCTCAACATAATAAAGGCCATATATCACAACACACAGCCAACATTGTATGTAACAGAAAGAAACTGAAAGCTTTTCCTTTAAGATCGGGAACAAGACAAGGATGCCCACTCTCCCCACTTCTATTCAACATCGTACTGGAGGTCCTAGTCATGGCAATTAGACAAAACAAAGAAATAAAATGCATCCAGATTGGCAAGGAAGTTAAACTCTCCCTGTTTGCAGATGATATGATATTGTACATAAAAAACCCTGAAGGATCCACTCAAAAACTACTAGATCTAATATCTGAATTCAGCAAAGTTGCAGGATAAAAAATTAATACACAGAAATCTGTCGCATTCCTATATACTAATGATGAACTAGCAGAAAGAGAAATCAGGAAAACAATTCCATTCACAGTTGCATCAAAAAGAATAAAATACCTAGGAATAAACCTAACCAAGGAAGTGAAAGATCTACACTCTGAAAACTAAAAGACACTACTGAGAGAAATTAAAGAGGATACCAATAAATGGAAACACATACTGTGTTCATGGATAGGAAGAATTAATATTGTCAAAATGGCCATCCTGCCTAAAGCAATCTACAGATTCAATGCAATTCCTATCAAAATACCAACAGCATTCTTCAATGAACTAGAGCACATCATTCAAAAATTCATATGCAACCACAAAAGACCCCAAATAGCCAAAGCAATCCTGAGAAGGAAGAATAAAGCAGGGAGGATTATGCTCCCCAACTTCAAGCTCTACTACAAAGCCACAATAATCAAGACAATTTGGTCCTGGCATAAGAACAGACCCACAGACCAAAGAAACAGATTAGAGAGCCCTGATATAAACCCAACCATATATGGTCAATTAATACACAATAAAGGAGCCAAAGACATACATTGGGGAAATGACAGCCTCTTCAATAGCTGGTGTTGGCAAAAGTGGACAGCTACATGCAAGACAATGAAACTGGATTATTGTTTAACCCCATACACAAAAGTTAACTTGAAATGAATCAAAGACCTGAATGTAAGTCATGACACCATAAAACTCTTAGAAGACAGCATAGGCAAAAATCTCCTGAATATAAGCATGAGCACATCTCCTCGAGCAAGGGAAACAAAAGCAAAAATGAACACGTGGAACTACATAAAACTAAAAAGTTTCTGTACAGCAAAGGACACCATCAACAGAACAAAAAGTCATCCTACAGTATGGGAGAATATATTTGTAAATGACATATCTGACAATGGGTTAACATCCAAAATATATAAAGAACTCACACACCTCAACACCCAAAAAGCAAATAACGTGATTAACAAATGGGCAGAGGATGTGAAGAGACAATTCTCTAAAGAAGAAATTCAGATGGCCAACAGACACATGAAAAGATGCTCCACATCACTAATCATCAGGGAAATGCAAATTAAAACCACAATGAGATATCACCTCACACCAGTAAGGATGGCCAGCATCAAAAAGACCAAGAACAACAAACGCTGGTGAGGATGCAGAGAAATGGGGAACCCTCCTGCACTGCTGGTGGGAATGTAAGCTAGTTCAACCATTGTGGAAAGCAATATGGAGGTTTCTCAGAAAACTAAAAATAGAAATATCATTTGACCCGGTAATCCCACTTCTTGAAATTTGCCCAAAGAATACAACTTCTCAGACTCAAAAAAACCTATGCACCCCTATGTTTATTGCAGCACTATTTACAATAACCAGGATATGGAAGCAACCTAAGTATTCATCAGTATATGAATGGATAAAGAAGAGGTGGTACATATCCACAATGGAATACTATTCAGCCAGAAGAAAGAAACAATCCTACCATTTGCAACAGCTTGGATGGAGCTGGAGGATATTATGCTCAGTGAAATAAACCAGGTGGAGAAAGACAAGTGCCAAATGATTTCCCTCATTTGTGGAGTATAACAATGAAATAAAACTGAAAGAACAAAATAGCAGCAGACTCAGAGACTCCTGCCCCAGCAGGCAGGGAGTTCAACAAGGGCTCAAGGGGAAGTTAGCCTGGATGAGAGACAAACCAGACACAAAGAAGGAGACCAAATCGAAAGTCTGATCAAGGTCTCAAGGTTTATTCTTACAAGGTAGATTATATAGGAGCTAGGAGGGGGAAACAGCCCCAGCTGAAGTGGCAAGGGTTATCTAGGTTGCTAGGATACCTAACTGAAGAATGTTCTCTGGAAAAGGTCATGGGTGGGGGATTACTGAGAAAAGACAGAATGTTTTACTAAGGAGGAGATGTTATCATGGCAGCTGCTTAATCTCTATCCCAGCAGTCTAATCGCAAGCTGGGTCAATTGATCTTTTGTAAATGGGGCAGGCTTGAGAAACTAGAGACCTAGGCGAAAAGGGCAAGACCATTGTTTCTATGGCCTACAGCTCCCGACATCTCCTCCCTTCTTTTATACAAAAGAGGGGGAGGCCCGCTATTTAGCAGTGGGCATTAGCCAATTGGGGGAGTAGTAACCTGGCTCCTCCAAGACTCCCCATTGATGGAGGTCAACGTTGGCCCTTGGTATCTTGTGGAGGGGAGGAAGGGTGTATTTATTTTAGATACCAACCTCCACGCAAGTCAGGTTTTTCTCTCAGGGAATTCAGAGGTGGTTCATGGACCTTCCTTTGTGATGCTTAGCTTCACACCCACATTGGTGCCCATATTGCACTCACTTTATTGTGAGCCGATATGCATAGGTCTGAATCCTATGCAGCTTCTAAAGGAGGGGAGTCATCTGGCATATCATAGCCTTGGTCCGCTAGGTCAAGCGGGTGATAGTGGACTTGTATCTGTCTGCCAAGGGCAGTATTGATCTGTTCTCTAATGAAGGTGGTAATTCTCCAGAAGGCCCAAGGGCCAAGGGAGAGCACAAGCATGAGACTAAGGAAGAGTCCTAGTATAGGGAGAAGATAAGGAAGAAACCCACTCATCCCAGTCCATAGGGGATTTTCAGACAGTTTTTTCTTTCTTTGCACGAGATCTTCTTGGAGTCTTTTTATTTTGTCACGAACTACTCCAGACTTGTTTGCGTAGAAGCAGCATCTCTCTTCTAAGGCTAAGCAGATGCCACCTTGTTCCGCGGTGAGAAAGTCTAGGCCATGCCTGTTCTGTAGACTACTTCTGCAAGGGAATCTATTTGGTCTTGAAGATCTTGTAAGGTTCCTGAAACAGCCTCAATATCATTAATTAATTGATGGGATAGTTGATTATATTTGTGTATGGCAAAGCCCATTCCTGTGGTACTGGTCGCCAGACCGCCTGTGACTCCAAGAGCAATTAACAGAGGAAGGACAGTAACTGCTCTTTTATGCCTTACGGGGTAATAATCAAAGGTTGGCAAAGGGACCGGTTCTTTTCCGTCAACTAAGGACATATCAGGTAAAGGGCTAGCAGTGGCGCACTGCCCTGTTCAGTTGGTGGGTAGAGAGGTGTATGCCATGTTAGTCCCACAAACAAAGATTTTGGTCTTTGGAGGGGCACAGGACACTGTTTGTAACATTAATGACAAGAATTTCTGAGCAGTGGCCAAAAGAAATGTTCCCTAGGTCAATATCATAGGAATTATTTTGAAATCTTTGGTACAAGCAGGTTATGTTATCTAATGATACTGGTTGCACTTTAAAAGGAGAGGAAAGTGAGCAATTGTTATTATTTTGGAGATTTTGTGTGATATTGGGTGTGAGAATAGCTACAGGCATGGGTGTTCCCCAAGGCAGACAAAGCGAACAATCAGACGCAAGGTCAGGGTTGGTAAGATTAAGGAGTTTGTGAGTTTCTTCAAGCAGGTTGCTCATAGGTGAATTAAGATCTATTCCTCTGGGTTTTGGGAGAGCCAGGGGGTGATAAAGAGGAAAGGAGTCTTGTATGATTTTCCCTATTCGTATTTGAACATACTGCTCACGAGCCTTATCTGTTGGGCCTCCTCCATCAGATATGTGGATTGGCGCCGTGGTTTTCCAGCAGACATTTTTACCTACCTCTCCTCTGCAGGAGGCTTGCACAAGCCAGTTTGTGTCATCAATTTTTCCTAACATCCTTTTTAGCAGAATGGCTTGGTAATATGTCTTCCCATTATACTTACATAGATGGCTATCTGTATAACAGCTGGAATGCATTTGATCATAAACTACAAGTGATGTGCGTTTGAAACATTTACAAGGAGAGCCATCCAGAGATGGCATAACCTTTTTTACACATTTCCAGTTTCATTGTTGCCAACCTCCAGCAAAATGGCCTTCGGCAGTGAGATAAGCTGTTTTATCTCCACAATCTATAGGCCCCTTGGTGGTAATTTGGGAGGTAAACTTAGGTGGCACATTTATGATTTCTTTACAATCACAAGGTTCCCCAAACGTTTATAAAGTTGAGCTCTTGAAGGTGGTGGCTGAAAACCCCCTAAGCAATGATTAGTCAGCAAAGGGCTTACCTGGAAGAGGAGGAGAAAAGGGCTGGTGGGCTTCATTTGTGGGCAGAGTTTTTTCTAAAGGAAGCAATTAAGCCAGGCAAACATGCCGAGGAGCTGGTAGAGAATTATGAGGATTGCTTGCTGCCAAGGCATCCACTGCTGAGGGGTGGAGGCGGCGAGTCCTATGCCTAAGATAAAGGCAAGGACTAAACCGGCGGCCAGAATCTATGGAGAGAAGAAGAAAAAGGATGTCTCAGGGGGTGTCACCACCCTGGACAGTTGGATAAGATTTTTAAAAATCTTCTGGTAAATCTATTGGTTTAATCAAATGCTCTGGCAGCCAGCGAGCAGCTCTTTCTTTGGTGTCGAAAACACAGGCAGATCCCCGGCCCCATATGAGTATGGGGCTGAGGCCATTCCAATGGGAAGTGAGGAGGTCTCTCCACATGACAGTGGCATAATTTTTATCAGTTTGTGGGTGCCAAAGGCGCTCAGCTGCAGATTTGCCATGAGCACTCAAAGTTAGAAAATTAAGAACAAACAAGGCATGATGAAGAATATTTCTTGGAGAGCCTTTCATGGGTTATAAATCCCCCATTTTTAATAGTTAGATGGGCTCGTTTGACAATCCCTTGACCCTGGGGACTGTATGGTATGCCTATAACATGCTTAATTTGTAACTGGCGACAAAATTCTTGGAATTTTTTTTCCAGTATATCCAGGACCATTCTCAGTCTTGATAATCTCAGGTTTTCCCATGACACTAAGACAATTGAGTACATGAGAAATAGGATTTTTTTGAAGCTTCTCTAACATGGAGGCTGGCAAAAATAAATCCATTAAAGGTATCCACAGTAACATGAATATATTTAAGATTTCCGAATGAGGGGATGTGTGTTACATCCATTTGCCAGATCTCATTGGG
This sequence comes from Manis javanica, assembly GCF_040802235.1. Classification (NCBI taxonomy): domain Eukaryota; kingdom Metazoa; phylum Chordata; class Mammalia; order Pholidota; family Manidae; genus Manis; species Manis javanica. Next base: position 117,926,667 of record NC_133160.1, on the reverse strand, counting down.
AACTAGGCCCCTAGGGTTCACACCCAAGTGAGAAACAGGCAGGAGAGTGACACAATTTGCACATTGTTTAACAATCTGATGGGCTTGTTCTCTAGTAATTTTAAAAAGAAGACGTAAAGTTTGAGCATTAAGGTGGTGTAAAGAGTGAGCTTCTTTGGCTTGAGCCACAGGATCGAGTTCAGCGAGAAGGGCAAGTTTGGTGGCTTTATCAGTCACAGCATTGCCTGTGGCTAGAGGTCCAGGAAGACCAGAATGGGCACGAATATGGCTTATATAAAAGGGATGTTGCCTGGAATGTATGCACTGCTGGATGGAATAAAACAAAGGGGTGGCATTTGTAGTGGGTTTTATATAGGGCATGGTCTCTAAAAGGGGAATGGATTGAGCAATATAAGCACTGTCAGTATATAAGTTAAATGGAGTATTTGGGAGTTGTTGAAAGACTTGTAAAACAGCAATGAGTTCAACCAATTGAGTGGAGTGGAATGGGGATTGTAGGGAAGTGGTTTGATTATCTATGGTGAAGGCTGCCACTCCGTTGGAGGAGCCATCGGTGAAAACTAGGGGGACATGAGGAAGGGGTTGGGAGGAGGTCAATGTAGGGAAAACAAATGGTTGGGTCCTTAGAAAATGGAGAAGCTTGTTAGCAGGGTAATGATTGTCAAGGGCTCCCTGGAAAGAGGTGCAGGATGTTGCCCATTCATCGTCATTCTCCATCAACCACTGGATTTGGGTAGGGGAATAGGGTAGGACAATTGTTGGGGTCTTTACTGAATATTTTCCTGCTGTGATCGAGTCTGATTTTTATCAGCTCAGCCACCCAGGAGGTATAGGGGATAAGGACTTTGGGTGGCGAGGCAGGTAAATGGACCCAAAAAAGGGGCCCCTCTTGCCAGAACACTCTGGTGGGTGTAAAATCAGTAGCACAAATAACTAGGAGAAGAGGCTTCTCATAAGAGATAAAGGTGACCCTTTGGTTTAGAATTGCAGCTTCCACTGCTTTTAGGGCTTCTAGGGTGGGGCCTGTTAATGAGCGACTGGAAGTAGGATCTGGGTCCCCTTTAAGGATATCAAACAAGGGTTTAAGCTCTCCGGTAGTTAGCTTGATATAAAGCCTGAGCCAATTGATATCTCCTAGAAGTTTTTGAAAATCATTTAAAGTTTTTAAGCAATCGGTTCTAAGTTGAACCTTTTGTGAAAGAATCTTATTAGGAAAGAGTTCAAAGCCTAAAAACAAGTAAGGAGGTTTTAATTGAATTTTATTGGGGGCTATCTGAAGACCAGCTCTGGTAAGGGCCCTAGAAAGCTCTTGGGAATAAGCAAGGAGTTCAGTGGGGTTAGGACCAGCCATGAGGATGTCATCCATGTAATGAATTAAATATGTAGAAGGCCATCTTTGCCTAAATGGGTCTATAATTTGAGCTACAAATTTTTGGCATAGCGTAGGGCTGTTTGCCATTCCTTGGGGCAGAACTTTCCATTGGAATCTTGGCATAGGGCCTTTAAAATTAATCACTGGCAAACTAAATGCAAAATGCTTGTGGTCTTTAGGATGTAGGGGGATTGTGAAAAAGCCATCTTTTAGGTCAATAATGATTTTACAATATCCTGCAGGAATCACCACAGGAGTGGGGAGGCCCGGTTGAAGGGCCCCCGTAGGTATCATAGCTTTATTGATTTCTCTAAGATCTTGAAGTAACCTCCATTTTCCTGATTTTTTCTTTATGACAAAAATAGGACTGTTCCAGGGGGAGGTGGTGGGCTCGATATGGCCTGCAGCAAGTTGTTCCTGTACTAACATTGTAGCTGCAGCCAGTTTTTCAGAAGTTAAGGGCCATTGATCAACCTATACAGGCTCTGTTGTTTTCCAGGATATTTTATCTGCATGGGGTACAGGTATGTCAATTTTTCATAGCCAATTCCAGCACGATCAGTTTTTATGGTGACCGGACCAGCTCTTTTGCGCCCTGAGAGTGTTTGCCCAACCCTTGCCCAGGGCGAAAGCCTTGAATGAGCCATAATGAGCTTCACTTGAGAGAGTATTTTCTGAACAGGAGGGACAGGGAGGGGGGAGCTTATTTCTAAGTCAAGGTCACATAATTGCCTAAGCAATTGGGATCTCTCCCTTTTGATCTGAAGCAGTGCCTTAAGGGACTGCGCCTCCCGAGAGAGTTTAACAGTGGCTTGTCTAGTTATTTCTTCTAGATTGGGTTGAGTACAGAAAGGGGGTGGTATGTTATAGGGCGGTAGACATTCACCTAAAGGTGCTTGAGGGGGCCAATCAAGATTATGGTGCTTAGTGGCAGCGTCTTTCAGTTTGGCCTCCTCTTCAGGTGAGAGGGGATCATCATCAGGGCTGTTGGACTTGAGACCACACAGGACTGGGTAAATAGATTTTGGGGGGGGCCGCTAGACAGCGGATCATTATTAACCTCGGGCATGGGAATGGAGACAGAGGGACAATTAGAGGCTGGGGAGGAGGAATGAAGGTCCTCAGGGACCTCCTTTTTGTGGAGAGAGGTCTGACTGGTTTTAAACTTTCCCTTCAGATAATTTTCACTATCATCATCAATCTTTGAAACATTTGGGTTGTTAGGGTCCAGGACTCCGGGGCTTCCCAGAGAACAAGCCACATGGACACGGAGATGAAAATCCAAGCAAAGTCTTTATTCAGCCAGCAAGCTGGGGTCGACAGCACCTCCCCTGACACACAGGCCGAGTCCGAGCTGCCGACCCCCAAGCAACTTTAGGTATGGTTTATATGGGATTTCTACAGTCATTGCACCAGAGCCCGCACATTACCCCAACCAATGAATTTGAAACACATTCTATACTTTGGCCAATAAAATTGGAACAGGGATACACCAGGTGCCTGACCTTTGCACAAGCATTCCTATGTGACTTATCACGAGTTTCGACCACAGGGGGGTCATTTACTTCTAGCTATTTAACTTAGGGCAGGGTCCAGGAATGTTAGCCTCACGTAGTTTCTACAAAAACTGGGTGACTCTGCCCTTTCCCTGCATTCCTTTACATTCCCCCCCTTTTCTTGATTAGACTGAGGAATCCTCCACAGCAGCATCCAGGGCCTGATATCTCTGTCGAAGGACCAGAAGTTGGACATCATTAACCCTTTCCCGCACAAATCTAAGCAGCCTATTTACTATGCATGGACCAATTGTAAGCAATAACAGCAGGATGACTAGTGGCCCTGTAATAGCCAAGAGAAGGGTAGCGAACCAAGGTTTGTATTTGAACCAAGAGTCAAACCAGCTTTCGCTACTGTCATACTCTTTACGCCTCTTCTCTAGATCTTTCTTTAGTTTGGCCAGGGAATCTCTGACTGCATCTGTTTTGTCTACATAGAAGCAACACTCTTCCTTTAAGGCCACGCACAGTCCACCTTCTCTTAAGAACAGGAGGTCCAGGCCCCTTCTGTTTTGTAGGACTACCTCAGCTAAGGAGGTAAGAGATTGTTCCAACTCTGATATTGTCTGTCAAAGTTGTTCTAGGTCCCTGTCAACAGCCCGCCTCAGAGCTGTGAGCCCCTGTTCTCGAGTTACAAGGGCTGTGACCCCTGTGCCAGCCCCTGCCATCCCTAGGGCAAAAAGGGCCCCAATGGTTAAGGCGGTAATAACTTCCCTTTTTTCCCAGTGGGGGTTTGGCCATTCTTCCCAGTAAGAAAGGAGGGTCTCATGAGAACGATATACTAGGCGTGGTAGAATGGCCACAAGTACACAAAACTCACTGTTAGCATTAAACACAGAGGTGGATATGGCCGGGGTGAGGCCTGTCTTTAAACAGAGCCACCAACCCAAGGAGGGTATAATCCACTTGTCCTGCTTCCATGTATTGTACATGTAGGACGAGCATAACTGGCTCCGGACTATCGGGACTGAGCTTACACACATTCCCGCGACTGAGACCTGAGCGATTGTAAGTCCCCTTGGCCCCCTGTCCCAATAAGTGGGATAGGAGTCGTTAATGGTGTAGGAGCCATTTATCCCAATTGCTTCATAGAAGGGGGGTGAACCTGGATAGCATAACCAACAGGGATCAGTGAGGGAGGGAGTGGTGCGGATCAGAGTCTCTGCGAATGCCTGCACCATTTCCCATAAGGGGTTACCTAACCTGGAGAGACTCGAACCCGGTTTTCTTGCGGGCCCTGGAATCAGCTTCACCAATGTAGCTTCCTCAAGAGTCCATATGAAGGCACTTATCAGCAGGATCCTCTTCATCTTCAGCTTAGGTGTAGTTTCAGGGGATTCTCAGGATGCTGCCACACTTTCCACTCTTCCTCGTGATCACCCGGGTTCTTGTGAGGCAGGATTTTCTGAACGTGGGTGTGATGCACCCAAGGAGCAATACCGTCAACCTTGAGAGCAGTGGGGGTGGTAAACAATACAACGTAAGGTCCCTTCCACCTGGGCCCAAAAGTCCTTACTTGGTGTCTTTTGACCCATACTGTATCCCCTGGGACTATGCAATGTTCAGGCTCAGAATTTTCCTGCCCTCGTAATATGCTCTGATCAGGGGCCAGATTTCCTGCTGCACTTTGGCAAGAGCCTGCAACACATTCAAATAGTCAGGGGCTGGGTCCTCTGCACCGGGAAGCTGCACTCGCCGAATTATGGGTGGAGGATCCCCGTACATTATCTCAAATGGAGTTAAACCATGTACATAGGGGGAGTTCCGAGCACGGAAGATAGCTAAGGGAAGGAGGGTCACCCAGTCCCCACCAGTCTCCAATACCAATTTAGAAAGGGTCTCCTTTAGGATCCGATTCATTCTTTCGACCTGCCCAGAGCTTTGTGGGTTATAAGCACAGTGTAACTTCCAATCTATTCCCAAAGCTCGGGCTAATTCTTGCAGGATTTTGCTAACGAAAGCCGGGCCGTTATTGGAACCTATAGTTTCAGGGACCCCATATCTGGGGATGATTTCCTCAATTAATTCTTTTGCTACTACCTGGCTAGTCTCATGCTTGGTTGGAGAAGCCTCTACCCACCCAGAGAAGGTATCTACCATAACCAGTAAATACTTATATCCATACTTTTCTGGTTTTACCTCGGTGAAGTCTATTTCCCAGTTCCTCCCTGAAGCCCTCCCCCTGGCTCCTGCCACTCAAAGGCAAACATAGGCTTACTAACTTCAGACAGTGAAATACTGAAGAAGGCATCCTTCAAGTCCAGTGTAGTGTACCACACATGTAAGGGTGGCAGGTGACTGAGTAGGGTGTAAGGGTTGGGCACTGTGGGGTGAATGTCTTCTATCCTTTCATTAACCCTTCACAAGTCCTGCACTGGTCTATAATCTCTACTGCCAGGCTTCCTTACTGGGAACAGGGGCGTATTCCAGGCAGATTGGCAGGGTTTAAGGATTCTTGCCTCCAACAGTCTGTGAATATGGGGTGCTATCCCTTTCTTAGCCTCTTCCGGTATTGGGTACTGCTGGACCTGGATGGGTAGGGCTGCGGCTTTGAGTTGAACAACAACCGGAGGCAGATGTTTGGTGAGACCAATCCCTCCGGTTTTGGCCCATGTGGATGGGAACTTCTGCAACCAAGAGTCCATTTCTCCCTGGCCCCCCTTTTCTTGATCCGCCTGAAACAGATGATGTTCGTCAGCCAGGGACAGAGTTAACACATGCACCAGTTGTAGGGGCTGCCCCCCTTTGTCCATGATCTTTATCCCTTCGGGTTCAAAATGGATGCATGCCCTGACCTTGGTTAATAAGTCTCTGCCCAGCAGTGGTGCAGGGCTTTCAGGTACGACCAGGAATGAGTGAGAAACCTGATGCCTTCCTAGGTCCACTTTTCTGCTAGTATTCCAGGCACATTTCTAGGACCCTGTCACTCCCTGGACTATACTTGTGCGTCCTGGATTTAGGGGACCATGGGCTTGGTTGAGAACTGAATACTGTGCCCCAGTATCTATCATGAACCCAATGGGAGTCCCCTCCACGCAGAGGGTTACCCAGGACTTGGGGAGGGGTGCCGAGCCCCATCCCTGTCAATCCTCCTCTCCTAGGTGCAGGGTCTTAACAGGGTTCCCTGCTCCTTGTTCTCTCCTTTTGGGGCACTCCCTCTTCCAATGTCCATATCTCTTGCACAGGGCGCATTGATCTCGTCCTAGTTGGGATTGGTGGGGTCCTGTTCCACGAGGCGTCCTAGGGCTCTCCTGCACCCTGGCCAGGAATATCCTGGCCATCTCTTCCCTCTGCTTCTTGTTCTCCCTCTTCTGGAATTCTCTGTCTTCTTTCCTATTTTTCTCCTGCATTACCCATTTCTCTTTCCTCAGCCTTTCCTCTCTATCTTCTGGAGTTTCCCTAGCATTGAAGACCTTTTCCACCTGTTGCAGCAGTTCCCTAATAGAAATCTCCCCCAGGTCCTCCCGCTTGTGGAGTTTTCTCTGGATATTGGGGGCTGCCTGGTTGATGAATGAGAGGACTACAGCTGATCTATGTTCCTCTGCTTCTGGGTTTATGGGGGTATACTGCCTGTAAGCATCAAACAGCCTTTCCAGATACACGGCTGGGCTTTCCATTTCCCCTGAACAATAGTTTTTACCTTAGCCAGGTTAGTGGGTCATCTGGCGGCCACCCAGGGACCGGTCTTCAGAGTCTGGTGGTAGACCCGGAGATGCTCCCTACCTTCTGCAGTCCCGAAGTCCCAATCTGGGCGCATAAGTGGGAACGCCTCGTTGATGATGGGCTGGAGGGTAGTGGGTCTTCCATTCTCTCCGAGGACATTTCTCCTGGCCTCATTGAGGATACGCTCTCGCTCTTCCGTCGTGAAGAGAGTGCGGAGCAATTGCTGGCAGTCGTCCCATGTGGGACAATGGGTAAACATAATGGACTCCACCAGACCTATAAGACACTTTGGGTCCTCTGAGAAGGGAGGGTTCTGAGTCCTCCAATTATAGAGGTCACTAGATGAAAAGGGCCAGTATTGATATTGTTGAGCGATGCCTGTACCGATGGCACGCACAGGCAGAACCGGCACTGCTCCTTCTGAGGTGGAAGAGGGAGCCTCCCCTTCTTGTTCCCTGGCCCCCTGAGGTCTTAACTGCATTCCTCCCGCTCTACCTGGTGCCCAGTGTGGAGCCAGGGCAGGGGAGTGTGGGGAAGCTCTTTCCGGCCTCCTGCCTCCTTCTGCCAAAGAGTCTGGGGAAGCTGTGGCCGCCTGGTTCCCGCTAAGTTCCCCAGCCTTGTTTTCTATCCTCCCGGCAGCTTCACCCCTTTCCTCCGCATACGGGGGTGGCCGCTCAATCGGCAGAAGGGGGTAAAGAGGAGAACTGTCAGAGAGGACAGGCAGTGCACTTGGGTTTTTGGCCCTGCGATTAGGGGACTTTAAATCTTCCTGGGCAACTAGGATGGAGGCTCTTGGTGGGTCAGTGTGAGGTTTCTCCACCAAAAAGAGCCTCAGCCAGGCAGGGGGATTCTTAGCCAAATTTTCCTAAACCAGGATATAGGGAAGTTGGTCAGGGTGGCCCTCAGGGTTTGGCTGGGAGATAACAGCTTTGAACTTGTCAATAAGGTCCACGGAAAGAGACCCCTGGGTCGGCCAGCCTACTCTAAAGGAAGGCCACTCGGCCGAGCAAAAAGCATCGAACCTACCTTTCTTGATGCTAAAACCCATATTCAGGGCCTGTTTCCTAACCTTCAGAAAACAGGAAACTATGAGTCTGGCCAATAGTGAAAAATACGAGGAAGACAAGGGTATAAGGTAGAGATGCCACTCTAACAAGATGACTGGGGTATGTGCTTGTGAACAGGTGCCTGTTGTTGCAGTTTTTTTCTTCTGCGGGGGACGCAAATTTATCTGGGATTCGTGGCTGTGACCCCCTTATCCTGTCACGGGAGTCTTCTAGCGGAGGGGGCCCTAATGGCTCTTAATTGCCTGACCCATGCCCGCAGGGAGGAGGAATGAAAAGAACTGAGGAACCTTAGAGTAGGGAGACTTAAAATAAAAAGCACAGAAAGAAATATAAACCGGAACCAAAACACAATAAAACAATCAATGATAACATTAAGCACACACACCACATCTGATCACACTCATTCAGACCGGTCCTTCTTTCACTCTGGTGTGCACCACACTCACCACTTTCAGGATCCTTAAAAACTCTCGTAATTCTCCCGAAAGGCGTCCACTCGGACTGCCACAGGGTGACGAACTCAACTCCTTCCTCCTCGGGCGCCAGGTTCCTGCCGATCGGACTTGCTTTCCTAAGGCCGAGTCACTCGGGCCGTAGGGCCAGGATTGGTTACCTGGGCTTCAGCCCGGGTCGCTAACCTGGGGGCCGGGACTATCAACCCGGACTTCCTCACTCAGGGTCACTAACCCGAGACCATACACAGGATGGCGACTCCTGCTTTATAATGGATTTATGCAGACATGAGGGAGCGACCCTAGAATTACACTGCCCCGTCCGGACAATTAGACCTTGCCTCCAGCCGTCTTCTGTTCTCAGGGAAGCCATGCGGATCCCGGACAAGCCCCCAAATGTTAGGGTCCAGGACTCCGGGACTTCCCAGAGAACAAGCCACATGGACACAGAGATGAAAATCCAAGCAAAGTCTTTATTCAGCCAGCAAGCTGGGGTCGACAACACCTCCCCTGACACGCAGGCCGAGTCTGAGCTGCCGACCCCAAGCAACTTTAGGTATGGTTTATATGGGATTTCTACAGTCATTGCACCAGAGCCCGCGCATTACCCCAACCAATGAATTTGAAACACATTCTATACTTTGGCCAATAAAATTGGAACAGGGATACACCAGGTGCCTGACCTTTGCACAAGCATTCCTATGTGACTTATCACAAGTTTCGACCCCAGGGGGGTCATTTACTTCTAGCTATTTAACTTAGGGCAGGGTCCAGGAATGTTAGCCTCCCCAAGGGGGTCGTTTACTTGTACTTATCTAACTTAGGGCAGGGTCCAGGAATGTTAGCCTCACGTAGTTTCTACGAAAACTGGGTGGCTCTGCCCTGTTCCCTGCATTCCTTTACAGGGTGACAGTGGCAGACCTGCAACACATCATTTATGAGATTCCAATAAGAAAATGCCTGTACTGGGACCTTCTCAGGGCCAAAGGAACGATAATAATCACTCAGGCAGTCGCCAACTTGGCGCCACTGTTTTTCATCTATAGTTCCTTCCTGGGGGAACCATGGGCGGACATCCTCTAGCAAGATAAAAAATTTAACTAAATCTTTTTTCTTAAAACGTATTCCTCGTGTCTTGAGAGAAGCCTTAAGTCCTTTAACAAATAACTCATGCTTATTTAGTGTTTGCCCCGCTTTCCTTACCTTTATTTCTTACAAGCAGTCATCCCATCTTACTCCAGACTAGGCTGCAGCAGAAGAGAGCTCCACCCAACCTCTCTGGTTCAGATAAACCCTCCCACACCCTTGTAGTTAGTGTTGCGTCGCTTTCCTTACCTTTACTGATCTGTGTCACAGGCGGGTACTCCTGTGGTGATCTCCATGCGGATCTTCATTCGCCGGTGGGGTGGCGATCCAAAGAAAGAAGGACGGCCGTCCATATGAGTGACATCCAGATCAGGCTTTGTACCTCAAGCCCCACATTGGGTGCCACTTGCCCCGGCTGGCGGGGAGTTCAACAAAGGCTTGAGAGGAAGTTAACCTGGATGAGAGACAAACCAGACACAAAGAAGGAGACCAAGTCAAAAGTCTGATCAAGTTCTCAAGGTTTATTCTTACAAGGTAGATTATATAGGAGCTAGGAGGGGGAAACAGCCCCAGCTGAAGTGGTAAGGGTTATCTAGGTTGCTAGGATACCTAACTGAAGAATGTTCTCTGGAAAAGATCATGGGTGGAGGATTACTGAGAAAAGACAGAATGTTTTACTAAGGAGGAGATGTTATCACGTCAGCTGCTTAATCTCTATCCTAGCGGTCTAATCACAAACTGGGTCAATTGATCTTTCGTAAACAGGGCAGGCTTGAGAAACTAGAGACCTAGGCGAAAAGGGCGAGACCATTGTTTCTATGGCCTATGACTCCCGACAGACTCCAAGAAGGGACTAGTGGTTACTGAAGGGGAGGGGTGGGGAAGGGCAGGTCGGAAGGTAGGGAGATGGGGATTGAGGTGTATTATGTTTAGTACACATGGTGTGGGGGGGTCATGGAGAAAACAGTGTAGCACAGAGAAGACAAACAGTGAATCTGTGGCATCTTACTACACTGATGAACAGTGACTGCACTGGGGTATGGGTGGAGACTTGATAGTATGGGTAAATGTAGTAACCACATTGTTTTTTCATGTGAAAACTTCATAAGAGTGTATATCAATAATACCTTAGTAAAAAGTTTAAAATGAAAAGACTATTAAACAGTTACTGTTTAAAATGAAGACACCTGGGGCAATAAGCAATACTTATCAGGTACCTCACACTTTGGTCAAAGGTGAACTGTGGTCCATAGTTTAAAAATCTTCTTAAACCCAAGGAGGACCCTCAAAAGTTTTTGTAAATTGGTTACCTCCTGAGGCAAGTTCAGAGAAGGTAATAAAATTTCATATTGTCTCTTCCTTTCCAAATCCAAATTGGTTATTGATCCTTTCTTTACTGGGAATGACTATTATCTTTTTGCTTGTTCATTTTACATCCTAAGAACTAGCCTTGGGTTTTTTGCCTGCCCAAGATATGTAGGTTACAGTTTCCTTCTTTCGCTGTCTTTGGAAATGACTTTAGATCTTGTCTTTTGGAAAAGACAATATCTTTTTTCACTGTTCTTGAGGATATCTTTTGGGTTCATGAGGTTATGTAATACTTTCAGAAATATTTACTGTATTTTCTGGCTGATGCAAGATGTTTAAGAAGATAACTTCCAAATTGGAAGCTGATACTGACAGCCCAGTAGGATTTTTTTAGGCCTTTTTCTCTAAGCCAAATTTACCCAGAGGGAAAGAAAAAGTGTAAGGTTGGCAAATAGATGTGTCAGTCCTTTGTTATCACTTAGGAATCTTTTCCCAATTGAATTAAATAATCTGATTCTTTAAGGAATTATAAACAGTTGCTCTTGTTTTGCAAGTCTGGGTTTTACAAGGCAAGAGGTCTAGCTACAGTAACAATTCAAAGTCTACCAATTCTTTTACCAATCGCCAAACCTCCTCTATTTATCTCAAAATGTTTTTTTTAATCTTTCTGGGAACTCTTACCTAGGTCATCCCTAATCCTAAAACTAAAGAAAAAAATGGAAAAAGGGGACTTTTAGAAAACACAGATGGCTATCAAAGCATCCTTGACAAAAATCTAGCTCAGTTTCCATAAGAATGCTTTGTCTTCTCCCTAAATATCAATAAGTACATGTGGATAAAGTTGTAATATTTCCAGAAATTCTCACCGGGATTTAGTGTATCTCCATATCAATAGGTGTTTCCAAGGGGTGGAGAGAAGTAGCCATCTCCATATATCAATAGATAACTACAAGGGTGTGGGAGGGTTTATTTGAACCAGAGAGGTTGGGTGGAGCTCTCTTCTGCTGCAGCCTAGTCTGGAGTAAGATGGGATGACTGCTTGTAAGAAATAAATGGGTTTCTTTATTTCTCCTTTTGACTGATTTCGGTTTTAGAGGTATTTTGCTCTGGGATTTCCCCCCAGAGTTACACTATATAACATCTCTGTTTGGGTCTGTTTACATGTTTAAGTATGTCTCTAAATGTATGGGTCTATGTCGGGGAGGGAGAGGGAGTGGAGGGCAGGGGAATACCTCCCCAGCCCAGAACAAAATAATTTTGAAATTAAAATCAGTCCAAGGGAGAAATAAAGTGGGAGAAACCCATTTATTGCTTACAAGCAGTCATCCTCTTCTGCTTGCCCGTGTCTCTCATGACCTGACTGCAAAAATGGACCCCACCCAACCTCTCTAGTCCAGATATGCCCTCTCTTCCCCATGTAATCACCTATTGATATGGAGATGCACTAAAACCAGTCAAGAGATTCTGGAAATGTTGCAAGTTTACCCACATTCTGAATGTGTGATACTTTCCCACCTCCAGATGATATGGCTAAAATTAGTTCATCAGATCTGGACAATCTTTGGTAAATTAAAGCTAGCTTAAGTTTAAATTAATTAAAACAGATATGTCTTTGAATTATTAATATTGAATATAATGCAGATAAACAACTTTGTTCTACCTGAGTTTAATGCATGTTTCACTTTTGGTTCTTGTTACAGAGAAACTAAAGATATTTAGGACTATTAGTAAAACATTTTATGCTATGCTGAGAAATTTACAATGAGAAAACATAGGCTTCTGGAAATCATGAAGGGTATTCTTGGGTCTGTCAGGCCATGGAACATGAATACAGTATACAGTTGTTTGCTTCTTATTTTTCACTGAAGGTTGGGATTTCTGGGTGTAAGAGTTCTAATTAATGCCTGTATCTGAAGCTACTAGAGGTAGTGGAGACATCTCCATGTGTAGAGGGGGGAATGAAGTGTTTCCAGTGGGGAAGAATACAAGAAATAGAGTTTTTTTTTTCGAGGAGAGTGAAAGTTTGGAGAAAGGGAATCTCTTAAAAGGAATTTTTATGGTGTCAGGACTGACATTGAAATGAGTAAGTTTTAATATCAAAAGTAAGCTGGTACAAAATTAGAATTTGGTTTTCTTTGTCGAAAGGACAAAGTTTGTTTGGACTTTCGGTCTACTTTTGATCATTGATTGTGAAAGTTTCTTTATCTGTTAAATGATCTCCCTAAAAAATAGATTTCGTGTTTTATCCAAAAAATTTCCTGTGTTTGCTATCTTTAGGAAATGTTTTTTCCTATTATTTAGGAAAACTGAGTTAATATTAAAAGGGCTAAGTTTTGTTAACAGATAATTAACTTCCCAAAATGAAACTCTAATTTTGGTTTGATCTGGGAGAAACAAACATTCCAAAGGATTTGTTAAACTAACTAGATTTATTTTATATGTTAAATTACATGGGAAGAATTTCACATAAGCAACCTAAACCTTCTATATTATTTGTATAGGCATGCAATGTTCTAGAAATTATGTGAAATTCCTAGGAATCTGATGTGTTTAGTATAATGTAATCACTTGTAATTATTCTTTTGTCTTCTGAAATTGCTGTCTACTAAAACTTAAGTATTAGAAAAATGCCTTTCATGCAAAGGCAGCAGCAGAAAATCTATAAAGATTATGGCACATGTGAATGAAGTCCACTCTACTTATGCAAAAAAAATGACCCCTCATTGCCAGACTTGTTTCATCATGATGTCCTTGAAAAATGGCAGCAGTCTGCTCCTGAATCAGAAGAATTATGGTAGGTAAACAATAGCTGTTATATCAAATGAACAATTGGGGCTGTAAGTCCAAGATGGTCACTTGGTTTTTCCCAGCTCCCTGATAATCTCCATTTTTTAATTTCTACATTTCTTCCCCCACCTCAGTACATTTAAGAAAAATTATTTTGTCCCCAGAGGACCTAGGCCTTCTCTCTCTGGGCTTTTGAATGCCTGCAGCTTAATTCAACTGCCACTTAATATGGGTTATCAGTATGTTCTATATGTAAGTTTTCCAGATGGGTTGAAGCATTCAGTTGTCGCAAGCCCAATGCCTACATGGTGTTACCAAGTCTAAACTTGTGCCACTTACCATATAACATGCCAGTGAGTTGAGAGACAAGTTGTTAGGGCAACTTTATTTGGAAAGCCAGCAGACCAAGAAGATGGTAGACTAATGTCCTAAAGCACTGTCTTAACTCAGGCTTGATTTTAGTTTTATTTTATATAAGGAAGGAGAAGAGCAGGAGGAGATTGAGGTCAGGAGGTGACAGTTGACCTCAGACATCTGGTAGTCAGCCAGGATCTGAACAGGATTGTGAAACTCCTTGACTTTGGTTAGTTGATTCTAGTCATTTTGTTGATGTGAGTCTGGCAATGATGTTCCTATAAGTCCTTGACAAGCCAGTCATCATATTTGTACATATTTCCTTATCACCTCAGGGGAAGGGAGTTTTGGGTAACAGTTGTTTGCATCAACCATAAGTCATGAGCAAAAATTCCCTTTGATAATTAACAAGCCTATCTGCAGGGCTGCAGAGATGAGAAGCTTTTTGACCCAAAGATTAAGGCAACAAAGGAGACAGATACAGTATAAAGGCAGAGATGCCAAGCTTTTTTACTCTGTTACAATGGTAGAAATGAAACTATTAGATAATGTATTACCCACTTCATCAAGCAAATTATAGGGGACTTAATGAAAGATCTACAAACTTCTCAGAATTATCACTGTCTCTATCATCCTCAATCATCAGGTAAAGTGGAGAAAACTAATGGAATCCTAAAACTTAAAATTTCTTAACTTGCTGGCTAGGATGTGGAGAAATAAGAACCTTCTTACACTGTTTTTGGGGATGCAAATTGGTGCAACTTCTGTGGAAAGCAGTATGGAGGTGCCTCCAAAAAACAAAAATAGAAATACTATTTGACCCAGTTTTTCCACTCCTAGGAATTTATCCAAAGAAAACAAAATCTCCAATTCAAAAAGATACATGCACTCTTATGTTTATTGCCATACTATTTGCAATAGTCAAGATATGGAAGCAACCTAAGTGTCATCAAGAGATGAATGGATAAAAAAATATGGTATATACTTATACAGTGGAATATTATTCACCTATAAAAAGAAAAAAATCCTGCCATTTGCAACAACATGGATGGATCTAGAAGGTATTATGCTCACTCAAATAAGCCAAGTGGAGAAAGACAAATACCATAAAACTTCACTTACTGTTGAAATATAAAAACAAAGCAAAACAGAAGGAGCAAAACAGCATTTTACTTACAGACTCTGAGAAGTGACTAGTGGTTACCAAGGGGAGAAGTTGGGGCAGGTGCGGGAAGGAGGGGGATAAAAGGCCCAATAATTCACAATCACAACATAAGTTGATCATGGGACTGTTGAACCACTGTGATGTTCATTTGAAACCAACATAAGCTTGTATATTAACAATCATTTTAAAAAATAAAATAGGCATCTGATAGTGGATACTCTCTATACTATAGTTATTATTCTGCCTCAAAGTTGTATTGTAGCACCAAAATAAAATGTTATGACTTCAGTATTTTATATCATAGCCAAGTCTCAAAGAATAATCAGCTATTCATCTTGTGCTTTAAAAAAAACAAAAATTTCTTAACTAGCTGAAACTGTTAGGCAGAAAGACAGATAAGAGTGGATTGAAAAGAGGGTACAGCCCACCAAAAACTCAGGGAGTTAATCAAATAAATCAGAGAGCCAGAGATAACTCAGAGGATTAATTAAGTAAATCCACAGGGACCAAGAGTGACTTGAAGGGCACAGATACTCCCCAGATAAGAAGCCTCAGAATACAGGACTCCCCAGATGACAAAAATTCCCCAGACAAAAATATCAGATCACAGGCCAAAGGATGTCAAGCAAGGACTCCTCTGCCTTGTCAAAAACCCAGTACAAGAAGCCTGACAGTAAGGAGCTTGACTTTATCTACCTTGACTCTGGCCCAGTCGCCCCTTGGAATGTGGTCATATAAACCTGCCTTTGTCTTCCCTGACTCTGGCCTCTCCTTCCTTTGTGCGTATTCAAATAAAACTTTCATTCTTTGCTACTGTGTCTCTGCCTTTTGATTCTTTGTTGCAGCAGGGACAAGAACATAGGAGAATGAACTCAAATTGTAACAAAACTACTGGACTTCTCTGGCCAAAAATATTGCCTTTGGTCTTGCTTACTGTTTGCAGTACCCCCTTTGTAAAACAGACTCACTCCACTTGAGGCAGTGATCAGCAGACCAATGTCTGATCCTGTTACCAGACAGTGGGCTGTAGAAATCCTTGGTTCTTGCTCCTGGGAGGAAAGAATTCAGTTGAGAGACCCATCTAATAGAAAGTTAGAGCTGCAGGGGCTTTTTATTTAGCAAAGCAAAAGGAAAATCAGCTCCAGAGACAGACGAGCAGACTGACCCCAAGGGTGGTAGCCTCTTTCTGGGTTTTACAATGTGTCTTTTATGGGGATTGATTTGGTTTCCTCCCACCAATTTTGTCATCCTCACATTATCTTTTGTATTATCTCATTCCCTTCCTTTCAGCCTTTGCACAAGTTTGTGTTCATCACTCTTCCTGTGAGCATCTAAGAGAAACCCATGGGGGGAGTCAAAATGTAAATAATAAAATGATGATATTTTGATGGCCTCAGGGTCATTGGTGACAAGGTCTTCCTTAAGTGCACATGATCTAAAATTGGGGAAGGTCACTAGGACCTTTTGCTTATCAGTTTGTGCTGAACCACACAAGGGGCTGGTCTAAGGGAGACAGGGCGGCCTCTGGGTGGAGATGGGGTGGTCTGCCAGCCTCCTTTCTCCCCTCCTGCTCAAGTCTATCTAACTGTCTTCTCTAACAATCTCTTGTTGTCCTATGCAAAAGCCTATTATCAGCAGGCTAAAAAAGCCTTCCAGGATCCCAATTCAAGGGACCCTTTTGATCACAGTCTAGAATCTGATGACTGGATATTTTGGAAATATCATCAGAGGAAGAGATCCCTTGAACCCTGTGGATAAAATGAAAGTTCCTGTGGCCAGGATTCTCACCTGGACCTGGTTGGCTAGCTCACTACACACATGTGGGCAATAAATACATTGCTATTAACTCTATATAAAGAGCTCTGCCCAGTACTCTGGGAGACAAGGTGGCATGGCTGCAAGGCTGCAGGAGAGAAAAGCAAAGGCTGGAGTGCTGGCAGCACTGAGGACAGAGGCTCAGAGGACAGCTGTGTGGGATGACTGTGCAGGCAGAGAGGTCCAGAGGATGGCTGTGCTGACAGAGGCCCAGAGGCAGAGATCGGCTTGCTGCATGCGGACTTGCTCTGAGTGAACGGGATTTTAGTGATTGACCTGCCACCATGGAAATAAAGTTGGGTATAACCCTTTCACCCCAAGAATATTTTGCTGTCATTTTCTTTGGTCACACTGAATCCATAGCAAACTTGCCAGGGGCTGAAACTCATTGGCAAGACAAACCCCATTGAGAGAAACCTTACCAAGTGCTCCTGATCACTGACACTGCTGGAAAACTAGAAAGTATATAGCCTTGGGTACATATTTCAAAGCTAAAGAAAGTTGCATCTGAGAATTGGTCCTGTACAGACCCAGAAACCTCTGAATCAAACTGATGAGAAAGGGGAAAGGTGGACGTCAAGGTAGACTGCTTCTGCTGAAGATGACAGATCAATAAGTCATGCTTTAACAAACCATGAAATATTTTTTCCTTCTTTTCCTGTCCTTTACTTTGGCATTGGCCTAAACAGATAATACTTTCATCTGTATCTCTCAGACCATTGCTAAGGGTTGTAACTTCTGAAATTTAGAACCATCATTTATTTCTGGAAAGAAGAAAGTCTAACTGTGACTGCATAATGAGAATGGAACACTGTTGGGAGTTGGGTTTATACTCATGGTGATGGGTAGTGCTAGAGTCACATCTGCATCTGGAAAATCTATCTCTATCTCTGTCTCCATCTCCTTCTCTGTCTCTGCTCTAGTCTCTACCTCTGCTTCAGGCTCTGCCTCTGCTCCAGGCTGTGACTTTGTCTCCAGCCTCTGCTCTGAGCTCTAGGTGGAGCTCTCTATATAGTGACACAGGTAATAATGGCTTATTACCAATGGGTGTGTAAGCATTAGCCTAGCAGTAGGCCAATTACATCATCAAGTAGATTAGGGTCAGGTGAGGATCTTGGCCTTAGGAACTTCCATTTTCCCTACAGCCACTTAATTTACATCATCAAGTTGGAAAGGATATACCAGGAAGCTTTCATCATTCAGTGTTCATTCTTTGACAGATTCCTGCTTCTCTAGTTAGGGATTAATGTAGCTGAGGTTATGATCAGGAACTTCACCTTGATTCTTGAAGTAATGGAATAATCTGCTGCTGAAGCGATAACTGCCCAAAAAAGATCCTTAGACCTCCTGGCCAAAGTTCTTGATAATAGGAGAGCTCCTGATTATCCTTTAACTGAGCAAGGACATGTCTGTGCTGTGGCCAAAATCACCGGCTGCAACTGGATTAACATTTCTGGGGAAGCTGAAATTTAATGAATATTACTGAGCAAGCAACTTTGCTTAAAAGGATGGCTCCTCCATTGGGTCTTGGGGGCCATGGTTCAAAGGACCAATTCTCAGTTGCAAACACTGAGAATTATCCTGTTATTGTTCTCTTAATAATGTCCCTGATGTGTTATATTCTCTGAAAGGCTTTAAATGTATACTCATAGCTGCTAATCACCAAGAAAGTGATCTAAGTTTGGAATGTCAAAAAGGAAAGAAGAAAATGACTGACTTCCATGACCTCTGAGTATCACAGGGGTAAAGCAAAAACATCATAACCTACAAACACCACACAAAAGGAACAGCAAAAACTGTGAGAACTTCAGAGCAGTAGCTGAGAGTGGTTCTAATGCCTTAAATTTTTATTGCATCTCTCAGTTAATCTGAGAGTATGATTAAAAGTGGGGCATTGTTAAAAAGAAACATACACGCCCAACAGTGGGTCACTTCTGCTGGACCAAGTCACCAAACTAGGACAAAATGCCTTAGCAAACAGCAGTTCCAGCCTCTCCCAGGAGTGGAATTTTAAGCCAATCAGTCCGGAATTTCCTGATTTCTAGTGAGGGAATCTGCATAAGACCCTCACCCTTCCTAAGGAGGGTGACCTGACTTGAAACAATCCCTCATTTCTCCTTTTACTAATAACATTTTGCCCCTCGTTCCTGTTTATAAAGACTTTCCAATTTGTATGACTCCTCAGAGCATCTCTCTACTTGATAGGTGTGATGCTGCCCCATTCACAATCCCTCAATAAAACCAATTTAATCTTGAAATTTACTTGACTGAATTTTGTTTTTTAACAAGAGAAACTGCCTTACCCATCTCTGAACTAGGCCAAAACCTTTGGGCTTGGTCAAATGGCAAATGTTTCAAGCAATGGCTTGAGAAGTCAACAAGAGAATGGACATCCTGATGGTTGTGGACATTCTGAAGATAGAATCAATAGTCAGTCAATATATAGCCCAGAGTAGCTAACTTAACACCAATACAAAACTTTCTTTTTCTTTTCAATTTATGTAATTGCCCACCTTTCCTTTTCCTCACAAAAACACTTTGCTTTCACCCTACAAGTGGAACACTATTTTGTTTCTACCTGAATCTATGCTTCTTGAACTGTATTTCTTTGATCCCAAATATATGCTCATTTGCCTCTTATTGCCCCTCTTTATTTTCAGGTGAACAGAATCTAAGAAAGTCAAACTCATAGAAACAGAACACTGAATGGTGGTTACCAGGGGGCAAGGTGGGAGATTGGGAATTGTTGGTCAAAGAGTACAAAATTTCAATAGTAAGTTGAAAGAGTTCTGGGGATCTAATGTACAGCATGGCACAGTATAGTATATAAAGTTAGTAATAATGTACCATAGCCTTGAAATTTACTAAGAGGGTAGATCTACAGTGTTCTCACTATATGCGCGTGCATACGCACACACACACACACACACACACACACACACAGAGGTAACTATGCAAGCTGATACACAGTTAATTGCAATTTTTATTTGTCAATTATACCTCAATAAAGCTAAGGGTAGGGAGAGGAGTTAGGCACAAGAGTTTTTATTTCATACAAAGAAGTAAACAAGATGAGAATGAAATATGCATGGAGTAGTGGGATAAAAGGGTGGCATGATGGAATAAAAGATCAGAGAATGTTTAATCCCAAGGCCAGCCTATGCTCAGTTTGGGTTGTTAAGGAGGAGCTATTTGTTGATTCAGTCTGAAGACAAGACAAAGTTCAGGGTCCAGATAAAGGGCAAATTTTATCTGAAGTCTATCTAATAAGCATTTTTGTTCCCACTGCACAACAGACCAGCAGTTCAATTAATCGTTTACAAGGCAAAGAATGGACACTGGGGAGTCTGTGCCTGGCCTTGTGACCAGCACACAAGGGAACAGCCATGAGTCTTGTCCAAGCCCTATGAAAAAAGATGTTTCTCTGTGGTAAGCCCTTTTCCAGAACACAAAATGGTATAGAGATTCCTTTCATTTTCTCTTTTTTAAGGAACACAGGATTCAGGTAAACATCAACATTGCCAGCAATGTCATAAAATTGTAAAACATTGAGAGGAGGAATCAAATGTAGTTATCTGTTCCCCTTGAAGTTCATAGAATACAAAACAATACAGGTTACTGAGTAAGAATAGACCCTACAGTGAGGCTGCCTGCTCTGCTTGTTATTAACTGAGAGATGCAGAGTAATCACTTTAACTACTGTTTCTTAATATAAAAGATGATACTTATCTTTTATATTAGATGAACAAATTCTAAAATTTTTGTGAACATGCTTTGTAAACTGTGAAACATCACACATGTTATTTTAATATGTGTCAAATGAACACTGGCTGAACAAATGAATGTGTACAGAGGCATCAGGGGACAGGAAGAGCTCAGTGTTCCCTCTCATCGTTAGAACATGCTGCTTCTCTGCCTCATCCTTGCCCCCACGTCTTGCTCAAGTAGGGAAGAACAAAATTAGGTTTATCGAGCCAGAGATAGTAACTTCGAATTCTCCACGGTCCAGTACTTATAAAAAATTAGTTATGATAAACAATATTTGTGGAAAGTTGTTTGAAGAGAGTGAATTTTATCTGTTCTTCTGGAGATTTAAAATGTTACCCTTGAATCAAGGTCAAACCATCAAAGAGTTGTGTTCCTAGTCTGAAATATTTTAGATTCAATGTTTTATGCATTAATTTAGGAAGAAATGTTAAACACATGAGTTTGTGTCTTCCTATGTAAATTAGGGACTCTTGCAATTACTCAACTATCAGCTTTCATGATATTTTTCATATGTCTTGCATAATTCCAGCAATAGGGGGGAGGGGTGTTTCTTTTTTGTTCTTGTTCTTGTTCCGTTATTACTGTTGATTTTGTGAATAGTTGGTTTTCTTCATTGTCTCTTCTAACAAGTGGTTCCATTATTAATGGCAGGTTCTTACACTGATAGTTGCATTTCAGAGGAGTCTTTCATCTTTGGAAGGTAGAACATTGATGGTTTTACTAAGTGGTCACCAATAAGTATTCTTCCTGCCTTCCCTTTACTTCACTATCAGATCTGGCCAGTCTCAACTGAACTTACCTTCTTGCCAGGGGTAGCTTACTGAATAGTCCAGAAAGTATTTTCTGTGGTGTTGCTGTAGTAAAAGCACAAACAATATTCTATATTTTTGAGATAAAATGTGGGCAAATGCAATTAGGACCTGTTTTGCAGGATTGAAGTACCTTACCATTGTTGGGACCTTTTGCCTCTTTTAGGCCTGTGAAGGCTGCAGACTGGAGATTTCCTTCCTCCCTCGTTACTTCTGTGTTCGTGGCCTAACTAGCTTCCCGCGCACGCTGTTAGCCCTAACTCCGCTTCCCCACCTAACCTGAAACCTGCCTAAGACCCTAGCGACAGATGAGATAATCAATTCCCATTGGTTTCTGTTACATCCATATCTTCCCCTATATAAGTAAGCCTCTGATGGAATAAAGCTGAGTTTTGCTGCGCCCTTGAGGCTGACACATCTCTGGGCTTGGTGTGGTCTTGTTTTTCCCAGGATCTCAGGGGAGGGTGTCCAAGCCTCCCACACTTGCCCTCTCACTCAGCCCCAGGGATAACAGGCTGGTCCTGCTTGTCCCCCCACCTTCTTGTTGCTGAAGAGCAACAAATGGTGCCCCATGTGAGGAACAAGGAACTTTGCTGATGAGCTAATCAGACTATGGGTAAGTGTAATCCCATAAAATATGGGACATTCTTATTCCAAGCCTGATCCCTCTCTTGAATCCCTTAGGGTCCTCCTTCGAAGTAGAGGCCGAGAGCTCTCTGACAGCCAAGCTATCAAAACCTGGGAGACCTTAGTTAGGGTCGCCCCATGGCTGCCTGCAAGTAATTTGTTTGACTGGGAAACTTGGGACAGGGTGGAGCAACTCGTACGCAAAGCCCAAGTTAATCAGGGTGATACCCCCCCTCTGGGGACCTTCCCCACTTTAGCAGCCCTTAAGAGTTGCTTCCCTCCTCGGCCGTCAAAGCCAGCTGCCAAGAACTTAATAGACAGGGAAACCACTGGGTCAGGAGCCCCTTCCCAGGGAGATTCTGATCCCCTTCCTCACGCTGAATCCACACCAGCAGGACAAGAAAGCCATAAAGAGCTGGATGAGAATTGTGGCAATGGTGCCCTCAACCCTTTTGATGCCACCCCCTGGCTTCCCAAATCCACAGCTCCTTTGTACCCACCACTTCCTGGTACTAGTTCCTCTTCTAACCCTTTCAAATCATCATCAGCCACACCTCTTCCATACCAACGAGCAGGGGTTTCGGCTCCTCTCCCATATAAGGACTCATGCTCTCCTATTGGCTGCCAACAGGCAGAGGTTCCAGCTCCTTTCCCATATAAGGACTCATGCTCTCCCATTGGCTGCCAACCCCAAGAGTATCCATTGTTCCACCCACAACCTAACCCAGGGCCATGTCAGCTATTTCTGGTCAATGTTGATCCCGGAGGTAACCGCCCTGCCCCCTGGTACCCTTGGGAGCCAGGTGACCTTAAGGAATTAAAGAAGGCTGTTCTTGAGGACAGCCCCAATGCTCCTTGGACTTAGACCATCCTCCAGGGACTTGCTCACCATCTGTGCACAGCCGCAGATTGGAGGGCTCTTGCCTGGGCGGTTCTCCCTGGCCCCCTTTATATTAAGTGGTGTGCTTTGTATAAAGAGGAATGCCAGAAACAAGCTGAGAGGAATCTGACATACTCTTTTACATATATATGGATGATATTATCTTGGGGGCCACTTGTTCCCGCAAATTAGACGACCTCTTCAAACGGTGCCTTTCCCTGCTCAAAAACTATAACTTTCAGATTGCCCCAGATAAAGTTCAACAGGTAGCTCCTTTTAAAATTTTGGGGACTACTTTAACATTAGATGTTGTCTCCCCTGTTAAGCCCCAGTTATGTATTCAGGACGCATATACGCTACCACAGCTCCAGAAATTGCTGGGAGAAATCAATTGGATGAGGCCTTGGATTCCTATAACCACAGCTGATCTTATCCCTCTTTTTGACCTATTAAAAGGCCTTGATCTAGCTTCAACAGTGACTTTAAAACCTATACATAGAGATACATTAACAAAAGTTCAACATGCCATTGATAATGCTGCCTTAAAAAGATATGATCTAAACTTGCTGCTGGTCCTCTATATTATGGCAGGAGAGACCCTCCTCACTGCCCTTTTGGCTCAGAAGGGGGATCCCATACATTGGATACATCTATCTGTGGGAGGAGCACCCTGGGTGTACTCTATGGTGGATCAAATGGCCGACTGCATTGTCAAGGGACGAGATCTTTCTGTCCATCTTTTTGGAAGTGAGCCCCACTCTTTGATCATCCCTTTTCGGGTCAGTGATTTCTCGTGGCTACAGAGAAATAATTTCAGATTGGCAATAGCCATGGAGGGCTTTCCGGGGATTGTAGACTGTCACTATGGTCCCTATAAGTGGATGAGTTCCTTTAGCCAATTGGCGTGGCAGCCACCTAAAATGTTCCTCACTGAGGCAGACCCCTCTTTCCCCTCTGTTTTTACCAACAGGGGTAAACGGGGAGCCTCTATGGTAATGTTCCCCCCAGGCACAAGTGAGTGCCCTCTGGCTGTAACCCTCTTTTATGAGGTACAGGGCTCTGCCCAGTTTAAAGAGCTTTATGCTGTTGTTTTAGCTCTATCTGAGATCCAGGGCCCTCTTAATGTTTTCAGGTAGCCTTTAATTGTCCATCTACTGCCCAACCTTGTGGGTACACACATCAGACTTGACAATAATCCCATCACTCCTTTGACGATTCAAGCCCGCAATTTGTTAAAACAGAGACTAGTTCCCCTTTTTGTACAACATCTAAGGGGACATCAAGATTTGCCAAGCTTTTTGTCGAGAGGCAATGCTCTTGCTGACCAACTAGCTTCAGCCTACATAGTACAGGAGGCCACCTCTTTTCATCAACTTACACATGTTAATTGGAGGGGACTACACCACCGGTTCCCTCAGGTCCCCGTCAGAGACTTAAAAAAGATCATTAGGACATGTAAGTCATGCCAGCCTTTTCTACAAGTTCCTCCGCTTCAAAAGGGCGGAGTGAACCCTTGAGGCCTGGGGCCCAATAACCTTTGGCAGACTGGTGTCACATATTTTGCCCTTTTTGGGAAGCTTAGATACATATTTCTAACAGTTGATACCTTCTCCCATGCTTGTTGGGCTACAGCGCATATGGGAGAAAAATCTAAACATACCATAAGCCATTTCCTCCAGTGCTTCGCCATTCTTGGCCTGCAAGATCAAATCAAAACCGATAATGGTCCCTGCTTTATTAGTAAATCTTTCACTGAATTCTTGAGTAAATGGCAAATTTCCCATACCACTGGAATTCCTCATAACCCTAAAGGACAAGCAATCATGGAAAAACACAATCATACCCTCAAATGTCAAATAATAAAACAAAAAGGGAGAACACTCTCCCCATGATCAACTAAAGATGGCATTATTTACTCTAAATATTTTAAATTTTGCCAAAGGCGAACACTTCTTGCCTTTCCAAAAGCACTGGACAACAACCGTTATTTATCGGACAATTAGAATCTGATGGAAAGACCCCCTTACTGGAGAATGGAGGGGCCCAGACCTCCTCATTACAGCTGGAAGGGGATTCGTCTGTGTCTTTCCGACCAATGAAAAAAGGCCGATCTGGGTCCCAGCTAGGGATCTCAAGTATTACCCCCCTAAGGAGGGGGAGTCCACTGATGTCAATGATAACCCAGAAGGCCCCCCGCCTCCTGAGGATATCTCTCTTCTTTCTCTCTTTCAGGATCTGCGATGAACCCAACTATGCTGGTCTTCCTGTTAATGGCAATAAATCTCCCATTAGCTAGGACAGGATTTGGAGATCCCGGTCAAACAAGAGCCATACTACAAAAAACCATCGGAGACCCCTGCACAACCTGTGGTCACTCCAAGGCCCCTCCCCCTGCACACTGTTATACTTCTACCAAAACCTGCCCTAATGGGCAATGGGCAGTTACACTTATGCAAGGGACAGAAAATGGATGCCCTGGGAGAGTTCTCTTTCACCATTGTTGGCCAGGCCCCAAAATATCTTCACCTGCCCAAGGGAAATCACCCTCTGAGTATCCTTGCACCACTTTTCTTGCCTCTGTTCATGCTCAATGCTATCAGGAGGTTATCCCCTGCACTCACTGGAACAAAACATACTGGTATGCAACTCTGATAAAAGACAAGGATGAATATGCTGACTGTCAAAAAAATAGGGGAGAGAACATCTGCTGGAATAAATTTGCCCCTATAGGTGCCTCTGATGGGGGCAGAGTCCAAGATCAGGCTCGACAGTACCAAAATTAAAAAACTGGTAGACAGGCTGATTGAAGACCAAAATCCCCTAATTTACCACCCTCTTAGCCTCCCGGAGATAAGGGGAGAATTGCTCCTTGATCCTGAGACACAATCAATCATACAGGCTGCTTTTACCTTACTCAATAGAACCAATTCCAATTTAGCTAAGGATTGCTGGCTGTGCTTGAGGCTGGGATCATTACAAGCCAATACTCTTCTTGTTAACCTGTCACAGACTGAGCCCCAGTGCCAGCTGTTACCCCCAAGTTCTAGAGTCTATCTAGACGATCTTTCCCCTAAAGGCCCCTGCTTCAAAGCTGACCCCCGTACTGATAATACTAGTAGGAGAGATGTAGGTCGAATCCACTATTCTTTTTGCCAACAAAATATTACTGTGAACAGTACCTTTCTCTGTCCCCCTAATGGAACAGTCTTCATTTGTGGGAAGACGCATTTGGCTTTCTCCCGACAGACTGGACGGGGCTTTGTGCTCCAGCTGTAATTTTCCTTGACATTGGAGTGGTCCCTAATAATCAGAGCCTCCCTATTCCTGCTTTAGACTACATTGGAGGTAGATCAAAAAAGTTATCCCCCTGCTTAGAGGCCTTGAGGTGGCCACTGGAGCTGCCACTGGGGCAGCAGGATTGGGGACCTCTCTGCATTATTACAAAGCCCTTTCTCAACAGATGATTGATGATATACAAGCTTCAGCCAGCACAATTTTGACCTCCAAGCGCAATTGGATTCCCTCGTGACAGTAGTCCTACAGAACCGTAGGGGGCTTGATCTCCTCACAGCTGAAAAGGGAGGCTTATGTCTCTTTTTACAGGAAGAGTGCTGCTTTTATGCGAACTGCTCTGGCATAGTCCAAAATAAGGTCAAGCAACTTCAAGAAGACCTCGAGAGACGCCGAAAAGAATTACAAGCCGATTTTCTTTGGACTGAGTTACATGGGTGGTTGCCCTATACTCTGCCCTGCCTTGGTCCTATCCTTCTTTTGCTCCTACTTTTCACTTTTGGGCCCTGCGTTATTAACAAGATTATCCAGTTTGTCCAAAAAAGAATTGAATCAGTTCAGTTGATGTGTGTGCAGGTACATTACCAGAGAGTTGCCACGGAAGCCAGTGACCCCTATGATCGCTGTGAACCTTATGATGAGGCCGTGTCCGTTAATTCCCCCTAACTATCTCCCCACGCACCCATGACTGGTAAAATCTCCAAGGTGGAGACAACCTAAGACAGGCCACGGAGGATGAGTAAGCTTGGGACAACTGAAGAGCTGCAAGGTACCCAGTGACGGGTAAGATCCCCAGAGGGGGACCACCTAAGACAGGGGCCTTGCCTGCCAGGACATCCCAGAGCATTTATAAAACAAAAAGGGGGAATTGTTGGGACCTTTTGCCTCTTTTAGGCCTGTGATGGCCACAGACTGGAGGTTTCCATTATCCCTTGTTACTTCCGCGTTTGTGGCCTAACTAGCTTCCCGTGCATGCGCTCTTGGCCCTAACTCCGCCTCCCCACCTAACCTGAAACCTGCCTAAGACCCTAGTGACAGATGAGATAATCAATTCCCATTGGTTTCTGTTATATCCTTATCTTCCCCTATATAACTAAGCCTCTGATGGAATAAAGCTGAGTTTTGCTGCACCCTTGAGGCTGACACATCTCCGGGCTTGGTGTGGTCTTGTTTTTCCCTGGATCTCAGGGGAGGGTGTCCAAGCTGCCGACACTTGCCCTCTCGCTCAGCCCCAGGTATTGTTGGATTTTCCCAGAGGAGGATGCCACCCCAAATCACTCACGAAAGGCGTCTCTTGATGCAATAAGCAAGAGGAATTTATTCAGGAACCAGCTAGCTGGGGTCCAAGTTAGCCCGATGCAGCGGGTCTCAACAAGGACCCTGAGCACACAAAGCCAGAAGGTTTTATAGCATTTTCAAAGGGGGCAACATTTTCCACAATCACAATACAGTGTTTTTTCATAGACACATAAATCTTTGCCTGGGGCCACATCCTGGGGTCTGGTTAGATAAGATTACCTTCGGAATGTTTAGGGTGGTTCTAGTAAGATAAGCTTGGTGTGTATGATTAACTGATTTGAGGTCAGCTAATTAAGGGTCACTACATTTAACACTGGCTGACTAACTTGTTTTTCAAGATTCTAATAATTTTCCTCCTTCTAGGTTAGGGGGTGGTATTTAAGCCTTTAAGATGGCTGTACTTATGCTAACTTTTGATTCTTCAGATCCTACAGTATAACAGGCTGGTCCTGCTTTTCCCCCTGCCTTCTTGTTGCTGAAGAGCAACAACCATGAGGGAAACAAATGAACTATGTAGACACCATGGAATTTCAAGAAGATTATAACTTGGTTATCTCTTAATTACATTTATGGTATTCCTTCATAAGCCTAGCTTTTACAAAATATGAAATTATAAAGCAGTTTCTTCACCATGACTGTAAACTAGATCCTGTGCCCCACTCACCCCCTTTAATAAACTGTCAGAGAGAGAAACAAGATGTTATTTTAATATTTGGATGGAACTTTTGAATATTTACCAGGATACAGGAACCACTGGTATTTTAGTTCTTGTTTTTTCTTTCTTCTGTAGGACCCCAACCTCCCTGAGAAATAAGTTAGCCTAAGAGTAGCCATCTTGAAGCCCAAAAAGCCATTCTGATATATGACTCAGAGGGAACAACTGAAACCAGGTAACTCCTCTGGAAAAACAAGTTAATCAATCATGACTGCTGGCAGCGCTAACCTTTCGGTTAGTTAAACATAAAAGCTGACCCTACCTTGCTACACCCCCAGGACGTGGCACCAACTCAGAAATCGTAGGTTTGAAAAATTACTGCCTTTGTAGTATTGTTATCTTGCTATGTAGTATTGTTATCTTGTTACTACAACATAATCTGTAACCATGGTAAATCTCTAGGGCTAAATGCCTCAGAAAATCCTATATAACCACTTAGTTGTAAGTACTCAGGGTCCTCGTTGAGACCCGCTGCGACGGGCAGACTTGGACCCCAACTAGTTGGCTTCTGAATAAATTCCTCTTGCTTGTTGCATCAAGAAACGTCTTTGGTGAGTGATTTGGGGGCGGCGCCTTCCTCAGGGGAATCCAACATTTGGGGGCTCGTCCGGGATCGGGCGTCCACCCCGCTTCACTCCCGAAGTCGCTCTTGGAGGAAGAGGTAAGATTAGTGGCGCCTTGAGTTGTATGTGTTCTGTTTTCTGTTTCAGTGAGACCGGTCGGAGTTCTGAAGGGTACCCGCTGTCTGGCAGCCGTCTCAATCCCGTAAAGGGGCTGTGACTGCGGTCGGTAGACGTACTAGAGCACCGCAGGCTGCAACACTGGGGGACGCCCCAGGGAGGTTGGGAGGCCAGGGACGCCTGGTAGCCTCCCGTCTGTTTTTCCGGCAAACTGAACCTGATGAGATAGGGTTGATTTTTGGGCGCCGAGAATATCAACCCTCTGATTCCTTTTGGTTTCTGTTTGAGGCTCTGAAAAGAACCAAAAGCGGCCGCTGTGTGTCTAATCTGTGTGTGTCTTTGTTCTTTGTGTCCTTTACGTGTCTAATTATTGTTATACTGACAATGGGACAGACAGTGACGACTCCCCTTAGCCTGACGCTAGATCATTGGACGGAAGTTAGAGCGAGGGCACATAACTTGTCAGTAGAAGTGAAAAAGGGACCGTGGCAGACTTTCTGTACCTCCGAATGGCCCACCTACAATGTTGGGTGGCCCTCGGAGGGGACTTTTGATCTCCCCACCTTATTAGCAGTAAAAGCTGTTGTCTTTCAGGATTCGTCTCAAGGACACCCGGATCAGCAACCCTACATTGTAGTCTGGCAAGAGTTGGTGGAGAACCCACCACCCTGGGTAAAGCCCTGGGTGCAAAAGAAAATGGGCCCTCGAGTTTTAGCTGCCCAGACTCAACCTCAGAAAAAGGAAAAGGAAACTACCAAAGTTTACCCTGATACTCAGGATTCGCTTATAATTGATGATCCCCCTCCCCCTCCTTACCCTCCTGCCCCTACGGCACCTCCGGTGCTCCCACCCCCAGCACCCTCAGCACCCCCAGCTCCGGCACCCTCAGTCCCTGATGCTGAGGCAGTAGGGCAGGCTCCGGGACCTGCCCAGGGCACCCGGCGCCGCCGAGGGGTCATCTTGGACCCACCGGGTATCTTTCCTCTCCGGTCTTATGGAGTTCCCATCCTTGGAGAAGAAGGGGAACCGCCTTTCCAACCCCTGCAATATTGGCCCTTCTCCTCTGCTGATTTATATAATTGGAAAGCTAACCACCCGCCCTTTTCAGAGGAGCCACAGAAACTAACTGGTTTAGTAGAGTCTCTGATGTTTTCCCACCAGCCCACCTGGGATGACTGTCAGCAGCTTTTGCAGGTGCTCTTTACCACGGAAGAGAGAGAGAGGATTCTCCTGGAGGCACGGAGGAATGTGCCTGGAACCGACGGACGGCCTTCGCAACTCCCTCATGACATAGAGAGGGGGTTCCCGTTGACTAGACCCAACTGGGACTTTAATTCTCCAGAAGGTAGGGAGCGACTAACCATCTATCGTCAGGCTCTGGTGGCAGGTCTCCGTGGGGCCGCAAGACGCCCCACCAATTTGGCCAAGGTAAGAGAGGTCAGCCAGGGAGCCACTGAAGCACCTGCAGTATTCTTAGAGCGCCTGATAGAAGCCTTCAGGCGGTATACCCCCTTTGATCCCACTTCTGAGGGGCATAGTGCTTCAGTGGCCCTTGCCTTTATCGGGCAATCGGCACCCAACATTAAGAAAAAGCTTCAGAGATTGGAGGGCTTACAGGATTTGTCGCTGAGAGATTTAGTGAAAGAGGCAGAGAAAGTTTATCATAAGAGAGAGACTGAAGAAGAGAAGGAGTTAAGGAAAGAGAAGGAGAGAGAAAGTAAAGAAGAAAAGAGAGATAGGAAGCATGAGAGAAATTTAACAAAAATCTTGGCTGCAGTAGTAGAAAGTAAGGGATGGCCGCCCTCTAGTGGTAGAACTAGTAAGGCAGGGCACCTGGGCAACCGACCTCCTTTGGATAAAGATCAGTGTGCGTACTGCAAGGAAAAGGGGCATTGGGTGAAAGATTGCCCTAAGAAACCACCACGGGGACCTCCGAAGAAAGCGTTGTCTCTGCTGGAGGATGAGGATTAGGGAAGACGGGGCTCGGAACCCCTCCCCGAGCCTAGGGTAACTCTGAAGGTGGAGGGGCAACCCGTTGAGTTTCTGGTAGATACCGGTGCTCAACATTCAGTACTGACCCAAGCTAGAGGCCCCCTTTCTAGTAAAAAGTCTTGGGTGTTTGGGGCCACGGGTCAGAAACAATATGCATGGACTACCCAAAGAACAGTAGACTTAGGAGTGGGACAAGTAAACCATTCATTCCTTGTTATACCGGAATGCCCTACACCCTTGCTGGGAAGAGACATCTTGACCAAAGTCGGGGCCCAAATATCCTTTCAGACTGAAGATACCCAAGTGACTGATAGCAAAAAGAGACCCTTGGGCCTAAGCATCCTGTCCATAAAGTTAGAAGACGAGTACCGCCTTTTTAAGGAACCAGAACCCTCCCGAGTTAATCAGAGGTGGCTCAACCAGTTTCCAGGGGCCTGGGCAGAGACGGCAGGTATGGGACTCGCTGTAAACCAACCCCCGGTGGTCATAGAATTAAAAGCCTCAGCCTCACCAGTAACTGTGAGACAATATCCAATGAGTAAAGAAGCCAGAGATGGGATTAGGCCCCATATCCAGAGGCTCATAGAGCAGGGAATATTAGTAAAATGTAAATCCCCATGGAACACTCCCTTGCTGCCTGTAAAGAAAGCGGGAACAGGAGATTATCGACCAGTGCAAGATTTAAGGGAAGTTAATAAGAGAACACAGGACATTCATCCCACTGTGCCGAATCCTTACAACCTGCTAAGCTCTCTGGCCCCAGAAAATACTTGGTATACAGTCTTAGATTTAAAAGATGCCTTCTTTTGTTTGCGCCTGCACCAGAGTAGCCAACCGCTGTTTGCTTTTGAGTGGAAAGACCCCTCCACAGGAACTACTGGACAATTGACCTGGACTCGCTTGCCACAAGGATTCAAGAACTCACCTACTCTCTTCGACGAGGCTTTACACCAGGACTTGGCCTTTTACCGAGCCTCCAACCCGCAGGTAACCTTGTTACAATATATTGATGACTTACTGATAGCCGCTCCTACACAGGAAGTCTGCCAAGCGGCTACTGAAGCCCTTTTGACTGAACTTACTAGGCTGGGGTATAGAGCATCTGCCAAAAAGGCACAGATCTGCCAACCACAAGTGACTTATTTAGGGTATTCCCTGAGAGAAGGGAAGAGGTGGCTTACTGAAGCCCGGAAGCAGACTGTGACGCAGATCCCGGTCCCTACTACTCCGCGCCAAGTCCGCGAATTTCTGGGAACAGCAGGGTTCTGCAGATTGTGGATACCCGGATATGCCACCTTAGCCGCCCCCCTGTACCCCCTAACCAAAAAGGCAGCCCCGTTTGTTTGGGGACCTGAACAGCAACAGGCCTTTGATGAAATCAAGAAAGCCCTCCTGTCGGCACCCGCTCTGGCCCTGCCAGACGTAACTAAGCCATTCGTCCTTTTTGTGGATGAGCGGAGTGGAGTGGCTCGGGGAGTGTTGACCCAGCAATGGGGACCTTGGAAGAGACCTGTCGCCTATTTGTCAAAAAAATTAGACCCAGTAAGTAGTGGATGGCCTGCCTGTTTGAGAGTAGTAGCGGCTGTGGCCCTCCTAGTTAAAGATTCTGACAAACTGACACTGGGACAGAAACTTACTGTAGTTGCTCCACATGCGTTGGAGAGTGTAATTCGGCAACCACCCGAGAGATGGATGTCGAATGCCAGAATGACTCACTACCAAACCTTACTCCTGAATCGTGATCGAGTAGAGTTTGCCCCCCCTGCCATCCTAAACCCGGCCACTCTGCTCCCCGATTTGGAGAAAGAAGTGCTTCACACCTGCCAGGAAATTCTGGCTGAAGAGACAGGAACCCGCCAGGACTTGCAAGATCAGCCCTTAGGGGGAACGAGACTCCTGACTTGGTATACAGACGGGAGCAGTTACATCATGGATGGTAAGAGAATGGCCGGAGCTGCAGTAGTAGATGATGACCGAGTTGTATGGGCCAGTGGACTCCCAACGGGCACCTCTGCACAGCGAGCAGAACTCATCGCCCTGACTCAGGCCCTAAAGATGGCAGAAGGTAAGAGACTTAACGTCTACACTGACAGCAGATACGCCTTTGCCACTGCTCATATACACGGGGCTATTTATAGACAGAGAGGGCTGTTAACTTCTGCCGGGAAAGATGTTAAAAACAAACAAGAAATTTTAGATTTGCTGGAAGCCATCCATAGGCCTAAAGAAGTAGCAATAATGCATTGCCCTGGACACCAGAAAGATGACTCTCCAATAGCTCGAGGAAATCGGAGAGCAGACCAAGCTGCAAAGCAAGCGGCTCAGGGAATGAACATTTTGCCCCTTCAGGTGTGTCCGGAAGCCACTCACATCGAGAGCTTCCAGTACACACCTGAAGATCTCGTTTGTATAAACAAATTAGGGTTCAAAAATTCCTCACCCCAAGAGATATACAAGTCTGAAAAAGGGAAAGTTGTCCTGCCCCGGAAAGAGGCAGAAGAATACTTAAGGCAATTACATCAACTGACACATTTGGGAGCAAAAAACCTAAAGACTTTAGTTCGAGACTCCCCTTATCATATTATTGGATTAGGAAAATTAGCTGACGAGATTGTAAAAAATTGTGTTCCCTGTCAATTAGTAAACGTGAGCAAAAATCAAGCAATATCTGGGAAAAGACTTCGAGGAGATCGCCCAGGAACTTATTGGGAGGTTGACTTCACTGAAATTAAGCCTGCTAAGTATAGATACAAGTACCTTCTAGTTTTTCTAGACACATTTTCAGGATGGACAGAGGCATTCCCCACCAAAACTGAAACAGCTCAGACGGTGTCTAAAAAAATCCTTGAAGAAATATTTCCCAGGTTTGGGATTCCAAAGGTAATCGGCTCCGACAACGGCCCTGCTTTTGTTGCCCAGGTAAGTCAGGGATTGGCCAAGATCCTGGGGACGGATTGGAAATTGCATTGTGCATACAGGCCCCAGAGCTCAGGACAGGTAGAAAGGATGAACAGAACTCTAAAAGAGACCTTGACTAAATTGTCCATAGAGACTGGCTTATGTGATTGGTTAGTCCTCCTTCCCTTTGCCCTGTTTAGAGTTAGGAACACTCCCAGCCGCTTTGGACTAACGCCTTTTGAAATAATGTTTGGGGCCCCGGCCCCGCTTCAGTCAGCACATCTTCATACATTCCCTGAGTGTGCAACTAATAAGTTTTTGCTTGAAAGGTTACGAGCCTTGGAGGCTGTGCAGAAAGAGGTGTGGGCCTCCATCAAGGAAGCCTATCAGCCAGAAGACCTCTCGGTGCCTCACCAGTTCCAGGTGGGAGACCCAGTCTACGTGAGAAGGCACCGGACAGGAAACCTCGAGCCACGGTGGAAGGGACCTTTCATCGTCCTCCTGACTACTCCCACAGCTGTAAAAGTGGACGGCGTCTCTTCCTGGATACACGCTTCACATCTAAAGAAGGCACCCCCGGACCCGGACTGGCGAGTAACTCGGACTGATAACCCCCTTAAGCTTCGCTTGTGTAAAAAGAATTATGCTGTTAGTAATTCTGATGCTCCTGCTACTTCCAACCCACCAGAACCCTAACCCCCATGAACCCAGGTTACTGACATGGCAAATCATTACCCCAGCTTCCCACCAAGTAGTAGTCCAGTTAACAGAACAGCATCCTAGGGGGACTTGGTGGCCTACCCTCACTGTAGACATATGTACTCTCTTCAAACAAGACCCTCGGCACGGAGGTAGAATAGGAAGGCCAGGATGTGGATCTCGGGCTTCTATGAAAAAACTCCAAGATACCTGCTTCTATGTGTGCCCAGCCCCCTCAACCGATCGTGCTAAGGCCTCACAGTGTGGTGGGCAGACAGACTTTTTCTGCAAAAATTGGGGCTGTGAACAAACAGGGACATGTCATTGGATAGGCAGAAATGCCGGGAGCTCCCCTCCAAGTCTTATAAGAGTTAAAAGAAACAGTACTCAGGCCCAATGTATGACCAGCTCTACCTGTAATCTTATTGATATTTCCTTTACTGAAACCGGAAAGGAGGCAAATTGGGAAAAAGGGCTCATGTGGGGATTAAGACTCTATCAGGAAGGATATGATAATGGAGTTGTATTCACTCTTAGACTCAAAGTAGAAACCCTCCCAACTATTCCAGTAGGACCAAACGCTGTCTTACCAGATCAGCCTCGCCTCCCAACCCCAGCCCCGAAAAGAACCCTAACTATTTCAGCTGTCCCCGTCTTTGCTCCTAGCCCACTGACCTCTTTTTCTAGCAATGGACAGCGCCTCCTCAACCTTGTTGAGGGAGCTTTCAGAGTCCTAAATGCCACCGACCCTAAAACTACAGAGTCCTGTTGGTTATGTTTTTCTTCTAGACCACCTTATTATGAAGGGCTGGGATTGTCAGCTGATTTTAAGAATACAACCAGCCACGAAATTTGTAGTTGGGGCAGTCATAAAAAGCTAACACTAACCGAAGTGTCTGGAATAGGAAAGTGTCTAGGTACGGTTCCCGCCACGCATAAAAATTTATGTAATGAGACCATCCCCATGATCCCCACAAGAGAAAACAGGTATTTAGTCCCACCACCTGAAGGATGGTGGGCCTGTAATACTGGACTAACTCCATGTGTTTCCACCTCTGTCTTCAATTTCTCCCACGAATTCTGTATAATGGTCCAGTTAGTACCCAGACTAATGTATCATGATGACTTCTCATTCGTGGCAGAATTGGAACCTAGACTAAGGTATAAGAGAGAGCCAGTCTCACTCACTCTAGCTGTATTACTAGGAGTAGGAGTCGCAGCCGGAGTAGGAACAGGGGCGGCTGCAATTATACAAGAGAACCAACATTATGAAGGACTAAGAATAGCTATCGATGAAGATTTGAGAACTATAGAACAGTCTATTTCTAAACTTGAAGAGTCCCTAACCTCTCTCTCTGAAGTAGTGCTGCAAAACAGACGAGGATTAGATTTACTATTTCTAAAAGAAGGTGGATTATGTGCAGCTCTAAAGGAAGAGTGCTGCTTCTATGCAAACCATACTGGAGTAGTAAGAGACTCAATGTCTAAATTAAGAGAAAGATTAGATCAGCGAAAGCGAGAACGAGAAGCTAACCAGAGCCTGTTTGAATCCTGGTTCTCTAGATCCCCATGGCTTACAACTCTAATATCCACCTTGACAGGACCCCTGCTTATTTTTATATTGCTCCTCACCTTAGGTCCCTGCATTTTAAATCGAGTAATAACCTTTATTAGAGAAAGAGTAAGTGCTGTGCAGGTGCTAATGCTGAGACAACAGTATCATACCCTCACACATCAAGAAGAAACCAACATTCCATGATTAGAATGTTCAGAAAAAGAAGTGGGGAATGTAGGACCCCAACCTCCCTGAGAAATAAGTTAGCCTAAGAGTAGCCATCTTGAAGCCCAAAAAGCCATTCTGATATATGACTCAGAGGGAACAACTGAAACCAGGTAACTCCTCTGGAAAAACAAGTTAATCAATCATGACTGCTGGCAGCGCTAACCTTTCGGTTAGTTAAACATAAAAGCTGACCCTACCTTGCTACACCCCCAGGACGTGGCACCAACTCAGAAATCGTAGGTTTGAAAAATTACTGCCTTTGTAGTATTGTTATCTTGCTATGTAGTATTGTTATCTTGTTACTACAACATAATCTGTAACCATGGTAAATCTCTAGGGCTAAATGCCTCAGAAAATCCTATATAACCACTTAGTTGTAAGTACTCAGGGTCCTCGTTGAGACCCGCTGCGACGGGCAGACTTGGACCCCAACTAGTTGGC
Organism: Manis javanica; assembly: GCF_040802235.1. Classification (NCBI taxonomy): domain Eukaryota; kingdom Metazoa; phylum Chordata; class Mammalia; order Pholidota; family Manidae; genus Manis; species Manis javanica. Next base: position 117,890,160 of record NC_133160.1, on the reverse strand, counting down.
TTCTGAATAAATTCCTCTTGCTTGTTGCATCAAGAAACGTCTTTGGTGAGTGATTTGGGGGCGGCGCCTTCCTCAGGGGAATCCAACACTTCCCACTTTCTTCCTTTCATTTTTCTGTTTTTCTTCCTCAAAAATCAAAACTACTTACCATGCTTTTTTTTGTTCCAAAAGTTGTATTTTAAAACACTGAAATATCCTTAAGCTGATGCTGGATAATTAGCTTTTTTATGAAAGAGTTTCAAAATGTTATTTGGAGGTAGAACTAATTTGAAGACATTGCCATTAGCTTGATTATGTTGTTCCAAGCTTTTCATTTCAGTCATGAATTTTAAAATTTTCTGATGTTATATAATGAGATATGATTGCACACTTATTAAAGGAGTTAAATCTAAAACAATGACAACACCTAATGGTGTAGATGTGGGCAGTAGGAACTCTTGTCCATTGCTGATGAGAATACAAAACAATGAGGTCATTTTGGAATACAGCAATGTCATACAAAACTAAACATAACCTTGCCATCTGATCCAACAATTGTGCTCCTAGGTATTTACCCAGATGAGTTAAAAACTATGTCCAACACAAAAACATGCAAATGAATGTTTATAGCCACTTTTTAATAATCTTGAAAAGTTGGAAGCAACCAAGCTGTCCTTCAGTAGGTGAATGAAAAATCTGCATATGAATGTTTTAGCTGCTTTTATTTTGAATATTATTCAGCAATAAAAAGAAATGAGCTATCAAACCATGAAAGAACATGAAAGAATCTTGAATTTATATTGCTAATTCTAAGAAATCAGTCTAAAATGGACGCCACCTGTATGGTTACAACTATATGAAAAAAGCAAAACTATGGATACAGTAAAAAGATCAGAGGTTCAGAGGGACAATGGAAGAATGAATAGGTGAGGCATAGGACATTTTTATGTGTGATACTATGATAGTGAATACATGACATGCATTTACCAAAACCCATAGAACTGTATAACACAAAGTGAACCCAACATAAACTATGAACTTCAGTTAATAATAATGTATCAATATTACTGCATCAGTTGTAATTATGTACCATGCTAATGCATAATGTTAATAATAGGGGAAACTGGGGTAGGAAAGGAGGGTATATTGGAACTCTCTACACTTTCCCTGCAGTTTTTCTGTAATCTACACATTTTCTTTAATACTTGTCTATTAAACAAACAAAAAGTAGCCATGTAGAGACTTACTCACAAGTGATGAATTTTTGGGTATTACTCAATGTTAATTACCAATTACTATGAGCGATCTATATGTGTTTTTGATTAACATTATCAAATAGCTGCTGTTACTGTTAGAAGTTTTGGTATATGCTAGAAGATTTATTTATGTGAACTGTGAAATATACATTAATGTAGATATATGAATGTTAAAGAATGATTCTTAGGTATTATGGCATGATACAAGTTCTTTCCTGTAAAGTCACTTTAATGCAATATAAACTTAAGTAAAGATGTAAAATAGGATTTCAATCATTATTCTTTAAGAAAATGGTGTAAAATGTAAGAAATTCATTTATCATGGTCAGAGTCGTTTCTATGTTTTATTATCAGCATAACAGATATGGAACTGGAGCAATGTGATTTGTACACTTGTTATTTTTAAAACATTAGTAATTTAAGTTGAAAGTAATTTTTCTCTTCTGATTTTTATTTTTCCATAAAATATTTCTTGTCATTGTCTTACTAAAAATGTGATGAAAGGATTTCATCTTCAATGCCCTTATTTTAAAATAAATATGTAACTTTTATATAATTTATACATGTATGTATGACTTATACTAGTGGGTATAAATACAGGTATTCCTAAAACTGTTTTCATTACTGGGATAGCCAAATATTATCCGATTATAAGAAATCTTGAATATACAAAATAAATATTTCAATCATGTTGTCCATGACAGAGAACTCATAATATTTTTAACGAAATAATGTATTCTATGTAATAAAATGCCTAGAGCAATTAAAAATAATTTTTCTGTTTCCACAACAATGATTAAAGTAGATGATAGTATTCTAGATTTTAAAAGACTTAAAAACACTAAAAGTGAAACTGATTTGAATCCTGATTTTAATAAAAGATCCAAAAATGAGTTTTTAGAGACTATCAGGGACATTTGAATATGTATGTAACATTAAATGGTATTAGTAAAATTTTGTTAGTTTTGTTGAGTGTAAAAATGGCATGTGGTTGTGTTTTTGTCCATCTTTAGCTGCTATAACAAACTACCATAGACTGGGTGGATTATAAAAGGAGACTGATTCGTTACAGTCTGGAGGCGGGGATGTCCACGACCAAGGAGCTGGCAAATTAGGTGTCTGGTGAGGGCCTTCTACCTTGTTCACAGACAGCTGTCTTCTTGCTGTGCCCTGCTGTGGCAGAAGGAGCAAGGAAGCTTTGTGGAGTCTCTTTTATAAGGTCACTAATCCCACTCCGGAGGACTCTACCCTCAGGAGCAATTTACTTCCAAAAAGTCTCACCTCCCCACACCATCACACTGGAGGTTAGGATTTCAGCATAGAATTTTGGGGGTACATAAACATTCATCCTATAGCAATGGTTTTATTAAAAATACATTTTAGAGACATACTACAGTGTTTAGGGACAAAATAGTACAACATCTGAGAATTGCTTTAAAATAGTCCAAGAAAAATCCTATTGGAGCGGAATAAATAAAATAAACTTTGAAAAATGAGTTTGGGTGATGGGTCGATGAATTTTGTTGCATTCTGTATTTTTGAGGATGCTTTAAATTTTTCATATTAAATATTTCTTAAAAATCTTTGGTATTTTGCAACATGTTTCAATCTAAACTTCTAATTCACTTTCCAAAAATCTTTGCCCCATCCAATTTGCTGTTTATTTAGTTTTAGACATGTCTTGTGTTGTCCTCATTCTATGTCTATGTTTGAGATCTTTATAAATATTCTAGAACACCTGCTTATTTAGGCTTCTGTTAGAGTCTCAGGAGTAGACTGCTAACAGCTGTCTGTTAGCAGAGATTTGTTCATCTACTTGACATAATTGAACCTCCTTAAACACTTCTCCCAGATCTCTGAAATCAACTTGAGATGTATGTTCACCCTGCCCAGAAATAAGTTCATCTAGAAAACCTTCTCAGATGCTTGGAAATCACACAGAGATGAGGCCTGGCCTAAGTATCGGAGTCCTAGGCTCTCACCAATGAGATGTAGAATGAGAGAGAAACCGCATCCCAAGTAGTAAGGCAATGTGAACAAAGTAGCGGTGATGAAAAGCTTACCAGGACATGAAGGGACCTTCACGCAAACTGACTCAGTATAATTGAAGACAAGGATAGGGAGTCTTACGGGAATAGACGAAAAGCTAAGTGGTCTGTTTGTATCCTTTAGGCAGTGGGGAGATTCAGGAGAGTTTGATGGCTTTTAAGCAAGAAGCTGAAAGCTCTTATGGACATTTTACATGGCTTTGACACCAGTGTCAAGGTAGAGAAGTTTAAAGCAAGAAGCAGAAACACCTGACCCTTACTAATCTGTAAGGTGACTGTGGGTTCAGGGAGAAGAGTTGTGAAGTCATTGTAAGCCTTTGTTGGAGACTAGCAAGAGGAGCCCCGGTGCAAAGCTTGAGAAGTGTGTGACAAAATAGAGGTGGTTTGCTTTTTACTTTGAGAGGCTAATACCCATACATATATAGTCACAGATGCTAAGATGGTTGGTTACCTTGTAGTTTTTCTCTCAGTGGGATATGGAAGTATATGAAAAGGAAATGAGTCTACAACTCACAGATATAGAATCTAATGTGAAGATTCCATACCATAAAAGACCTCCATTAGTTGTTGAAGAATTGTAGGATACTGTAGGTTTCCAATACAGTCTTCTCATGTAGTTTTAACCAAATGGTTCTCAAAATGTGATATCCTTGGAGCAGCAACATCAACATTATCTACACATTTTAGAAATGCAAATTCTCAGACCCCACTCCAAACCCACTGAATCATAAACTCTCAAGTGGGATCCAAAATCTGTGTTTCAGTTAGCCTTGACATGATTCTGAAACGTGTTGTTAAATTTGAGAATTAACAGTGTAACTCATTCCAAAGATCATAATAATAAATAAATTAAGCAGAGGAACTGAGACCTAATATCAGTCCTATCAAGGCAGTATGATACTACATATTCTTCAGCAATACCACAATTACTATTACTTGTGAATGTCTGTATCATACATTAACTCAAATCATACAACATAACACAGCTCTGTAAAGGACAAGATTAAGTAATGCTTACATTTGCAATTTCAGGCATAACTGATTCCCTAAATACAACTCTGTTAGAAAAAGAATCTTACATACATTCTACACATCTCATTCTATTAATAATAGAAGAACTTAAATGATCTGGCCTATCATTTCACTAACCCCAGTAGTCATTGAAAAAACCAGGAATCAGATTTATTTTTTTTTGAGGTTTATTGAGAAAATATACTCTCTCAAAAGTTTTTCATTTTATTTTAATGAGTCATTGTATTATATGAATATCTAACATAGATTGAATATTACCATATGCCAAGTACTATTCTAATCCTCAGAAAACTCTATGAAGTCAACAGAATATCATTTGCATTTTGCATGTAAGAAAACAGAGGCACAGAGGTGATAAGGAATGTCCCCCACATCCTTCACCTAGGAGGTGAGAGAGCTAGGATGACTGTCCCAGAACCCGTATTAGTTCTCTATATAGTAATACTTAAAAATTCTCTTTTGTTTGTTTTCTTTGTTTAAATCAGGTTTGTTGAAGCGTAATAAAAATAAAATAAATTCACCATCTTTCATGGCCTGTCACTGCCTGTATTCATATTCCTTTCCTTTATAGTCATGCTTCTCAAAGTGGGGGGCCCCAGGCCAGTGGCATCACCTGGAAGCTTGTTAGTCTACCCAAGTCTTACTGAATTAGAGACTCAGGAGGAGATGAGATCCAAAGTATATCCCATATTTATTATCATTAACATTAGCAGTGATAAATCAGGTTCAGAGTATATATTCTTGATATGCTAAAATGAAAACAGTGCTTTACCTATATGCTCTTCCTCCTCAAAACCTATGACTCCAGTCTAGTGCTGAGAAAAACATCAGACACATTCTCATTGAAGGGCATTCTACAAAAGAACTGACAATTATCAATATTATAAAAAAAGAAAAGAAAAAAACCTGTCACAGCCAAGACAAGCCTAGGAGACATAAGAACTAATGTAATTGTTATTCTAGACAGGATCTTGGAGCAGGAAAAAAAGACAAAAAGATGAATAAAAACTAAGGACATGTGAATCAAGTATGGATTTAAGTTAATAATAATGTATCATACTGGTTCATTCATTGTAACAAGTGCACTATACTAATATAAGATGACACATTTCTCTACTAATAGTAGAAAAGTTGATGTAGGGTACATGAAAAATATACTACCATCACAATTTTTCTGTTAATATATATAAGACTGTTCTAAAATTAAAAGACTTAAAGAGAGATGATAATTCAAATTAAGAGTTAGAAAAAATACTATATCATAATAAACTCAAAGATGCAGAACTCAGTAACAAGAGTAGAAAATGAAAGAATGAATAAAGAGGGAAAGTAAAGTAAACAACTTTTTTTTCTTTGAAATAAAGATAAAAATTGAGGAGATACAAGAAAATAGCCTAAGATAAAAATATCACACATATAAACAATACTGGAAATGTGAACAAATGATGTATACAATGAAAGTGATGAGACAGCTCTGAACACTTTTTCTTCCAGCAAATATTTAAAAAAAGATGAAATAGAGACAGTCTTGACAAAATATGGCTCTAATCAATAATAACTACAAAGAAAAAACCCAAAACATAATGTTTTGATTACTTTCTTTAGTGATTATTGAGTATTATGCTATTACATTAAGAATTTAACTACCACATTTAATAATTTAATAAGAATTATGTAATACTATAGACTTTAGTAATCAATTTAATACTATACAGAAAATAAATACCAGATCCAGTGGTTTTACAGGAGGAGTCTATTAGTCAAAGAAAAATTGATGTCTTTAATTTGAGATGTTAAAAGTGATATTCACATTAGTTCCAGTAGGAGGAGGTAAAACCTAAGGATTTTCAAAGGTAGCAGCTGAGAACAAATGTAGAAAGCCAAGAGGAAACCTCTACTCCAGTATTTCTTTTAACTCCAACACCTTTGTGAGACATACTCCAAATCTTAAGAAAGTTCAACTTTTTTCTAGACTGTTTTTTTTTTTTTTTTTTTTTTTTTTTACCATTCCAAGTGAAAATATTTGGATTTTGTGCCTGGGGAAGAGTTGTAGTGGCCAAAGAGTGTTAAATGAATGAACTAAAGGAAGTTACAAATTACCACCTATCCCCTCTTCACCCTCTCAGCTGTACCAAAATTTACACCCACCACCAGCGGAGACTTAATCCCCTCTCTACACCGTAGATTTGAGAAGAGACAATAGATCTATTTTACTCTGGTTCCTTTTCTTTTTAGAAGGGAAATATCACCTTTGATCACTAAGTGGCATCAGGGAGCAACATAATTTGCTTAGATGACTAAATTTAAAGTAAAAACAAAAACTAAATAGGGCCTGCAATAAATTATATTTTTTAGTTAGGTGGGCAGGGATTCTCTATCTGGATTGAAATAATAGTAACCAGACTTAGGTATATTAAAATATCCTGAAATATAACCGGTCAGTCATTAAAGATCATAATAAAATACTTCAGCTAAAAATATTACACTTAAAAAATATTTTTTAATAGTTTGCAATTGTGTTAATTTACTTGTCAGTAACAGGTGTGAGAGAAAAAGCCCTGCTTTCCTCACTGGGACAAATCCCAAATATCTCCTATTGATTGTACAAAATAAAGCTCATGTGGTACTCAAAATTTTTTTTCTACAATTCAGTATATGAGTTTATCATATGAATTATTTTATCTTTGCTGAAAATAAGCATTATTTATTTCATTTGTCTAGACATTTCTATCATCAATGGATCAGGTCCTGGGTATTTAATATTATTAGGTACTAGACATCAAAATATACAAAGAAATTTATTACCTATTGCATGTCCTTATTTGATTATTTGAGTCTATGTCAAGGTTATGGGGTTAGGGATGAATAGCTAAATCAATTTCAATTCAATTAAAAACTACCAATTTATGACCAAGTACATTTCAAGTACTGCAAGTTGTTGATGATACAGCGATGTCTATCCTTCCCCTCAAAGAATTCACAGTTGAGGGGGAAGACAAAAATATAAATAAACAATTAAAAATTGTACTGATAGGATACAATGCTGATCATTTGGAAATTAAACAGTGTCCAAAAGACCTCAGAGAAGGGTCACTTAACAAACAGTGGAGGGGACGCAGTGACAAAGCAGAGGCAGGCCCGGAAGAACAGGGGTAGAGTGGAGTAATATAAAATGGGAATATCTAGATGAAGGAAATAAGGTGCAGGGATGGAGGAGTAAGCCTCGTGCATTCTGAAACTGAAAGATGTTTGAGGTGGCTGTATCCTTGAGAAAACAATGGAGATGGAGGGTAGTGAGAAGTGAGGCTAAACAAGTCAGCAAGGCTCAGATCATGAGGGATTTGTAGGTGAGATTAGGTGACTGACTATTATTCTAAAATCAATTGGGAATCAATGGGGAAAAAATGAGTTGAATAAGAGAGATGCCATGATCAGCTATGCATTTTTAAGATTGCTCAGGCCAAAGTATGGAACATGGATTAGATAGGAACAATACCAGGTCTGTAAAAGGAGTGAAGAGACCAGATTGTTCCAGGAGGATGAAAGTGGCTTCCTCAGAAATGGAACATTTGGTAGGTTGAGTCAAAAACTTGTGATGCTAGAGTGCTTATTGGGGAAAGAGCAGGAGTCGTTGTCTTACCAATGGGTTTCAGCCCCAGACAAGTTCACTATGGATTCAGTGTGATCAAAGAAAATGACAGCAAAACATTCTTGGGGTGAAAGGGTTATACCCAACTTTATTTCCAGGTGGCAGGTCAGTAACTAAAATCCCGTTCACTCAGAGCGAGTCTGCATGCAGCAAGCCGGTCTCTGGCTCTGGGCCTCTCAGCCCACACAGCTGTCCTCTGGGCCCCTCTGTCCACACAGCCATCCCACACAGCCATCCTCTGGGCCTCTGTCCTCAGGGCTGCCACCACTCCAGCCTCTGCTCTGCTCTCCTGCAGCCTTGAAGCCCTGCCACCATGTCGTGCCCAGAGCACTGGGTGGAGCTCTTTTTATAGAGTCAACAGCTATGTATTGCCTACAGGTGTGCAGTGAGCTAGTCAACCATGGCCAGGTGAGGATCCTGGCCACAGGAACTCTCATTTTATCCACAGTCGTCAAAGATGATGTGCAGGTGTCTGGACTGAGCAACTGAGGGAATGATCTAGGGAAACAAGAACTAGACCCGGACAGAAGGTGATATATGATGTATTCTTTTAGATATAGTGAGTTTGAGATGGCTGTAAGACTTCCCTGATCTCCTCCTCCGAGTTGTCTATTTCAGTGAAAGGAACTAACACCCATGCTGGTATTATTTCCCTTCCCCTCCATATCCAAATTACTACAAAGTTCAGAATATACATTGCTTTCCAAAGCCTCTTGCTCTGTCCAGTTCTCTCCATCCCCACCAACCCTCGTATTTATGCATTATCACCTGTTACTTGAATAACTTGAAGAGGTTCTGAACTGGTTTTCCTGCTTCTCTCTTCCCCTGCTGCATGCTATTCTCCACTCTGGAGCCAAAGAGAGCTTTTACTACATAAATCTCATCTTGTAATCTCCCACCATATTCCTACTTAAATCTTTCAAATCTCCCCTCTGTTCTTAGGATTAAGACCAGATCCTTAAATTGGTCTACAAATCCCTAAATGGCCTGGCTCCTACCTTTCCAGGATAATATATCACCTTTCCCCTCCAGATCCCCCATTCTCTTCCACTCCAGCAAACACCAGGCCCCTTTAGTTCTGTGACTGTATCTTGATCCTCCTTCACCAGGCTTAGTATATCATGTCATTTTTGCCAGAAATGCTCTTCCATAGCCATTTCAACTCATTTTCATTCTATTGATTGCAGCTTGGAAAAACAGCTCTTCAGAAAATAAGCTTTTTTCTGACCTGTCTGGCCTCTTTCAAAGCATCCATAGCACCATGTACCTCTTCTTGGCTGCATTTATCAAAGTTGCATTTTTGCATATGTTTATATGATTGTGATAGTGTCTCTCAATCCACTAAAGCTTCAGATTTCATGAGGGTCTGATTTTTGCTCATCTTTGGGTTTCTAGAACCTAATATGATGTTGGTCTATGGGGAACACACACTTCTTACATGTTGAATGAACAAATGTAAGCAGAAAAATACAGTATGCATTTTATATACAGATCTAAAATATAAAGACAGTTCTGAGTGAGTCCTATGATTCAGTGTTTTAAAAATAAAAATTATAACTGTAGTCATAGGAGTGAGTCAGATCATTTAAGAAATGCATGTAAAATGAAAAAGAAAGGAAGAAAAAAAATCAAAGCTGCACCGATAACTGTTCTCAGTGGCTAACATAAAAACCTATTCTGTATTTAAGCAGGAAAGGAATTTACTGAAAGATTTTCAGTAGTTTATAGTATCTGGTTCAGGTATTCAGGCCTGGAACCAGACAGGAGCAATGGTAGAGCCCACGATGGATGGGATGGGGCATTTCTAGAGAAATACTGAAGTTCACGCAGGTTCTGCTGTCCCCTGAGGACTTGCAGTTCATACAGATGATCCTGGAGAATCAAAATCAGCAAGTCTGCCACTCTGCTAGCACAGAATTGGAGCCCTCAGCCATCACACTCACCAAGAAATGAATGCCCCAGATGCCTACTTCTTCATGTGCACTGAACTTCCAATTGTAGTCCCTTAAGATTGAATCTGATGGGCAGAACCTAGGTTGCCTGCCTCACTGTAGTAGCAAGGGAGGCTCAAAAAGCAAATTTTTAGGTTTCTGCCTTGAGAAGATGAGGAGTCATAAAATGGTAAATAACTGAAATGTGGAGTGGCATTTCAAAGAACTGAATACCCCTCATGGATAGCAAATACCTACTAAAATAGGTCAGATGAAATCTGTGAAATTAATCAAAGTGATAAGATGAAAATCAGGAGGATGTTTTATTAGGGACAATATATGAAGAGAGTATTCCTTGAAAATAGGACTGTTGATATCAAATGCTGCAGAGATGTTTTCTAGGATACACCCTGAGGAGTATCCATTGGGAAGCAGCCAGAAAGAGGTCATTAGAGACCCCAGAGGAGGCAGTTTTCTGGAACTGATGGTGCCAAAGACAAATTAGAGGCTATTAGGGAGTAAGTGTGAGGTACAGATGTAAGAAAGTAAGTACATGACATTATTTCAAGAAACTGTTGAGGAAGACCTAGCAGTAGAAGGTGGAGTTCTAGAAGCCTTTGTGTTGTAACTCTGGGGAGATGAACTCCTGGGACAAAATATCTCTAAAACCAAAAACAGTCAAATGAAGAAATAAAGTTTAAAGCCACATTTATTGCTTACAAACTGCAGTCCAGGGCTGTCTCTCCCTCCCACTCTGGCAGAAGCAAACAAGATCTCCCCCTAACCTCTCAGGTTCAGATAAGCCCTTGGGCAGGTAATTATGCATTGATATGGAGATGAACTACTCTTATCCACCCCTGAGGAACACCTGTTGATATGCAGATACACTAAAGCCAGGCGAGATATTCTGGAAGTATTACAATTTTACTTACAGTTGTTATTGTTTCTTCCAGAAGGAGAGCATTCAACATGTTAAATGGAATTATTAGAGACAGAAAGTTTGAAAAAGTTAAAGAAGATTATATTAATAGAGCAAAGTTCCTGTTGTGATGCTCAGCATAAGTGAAAGACCTGACTTGAAAGAGGAAGGAGGACAATTGTTTTACTGAAAAGGGAGGGAAAGAGCAAAGGGAAGCACAAATGAAGTGTCGGGATTGCTGGCAGCAATGGTGAGGGCAGATATGCTTCAGTCAGGTGCTCACCAGTAGAGAGCATTTGAAATAGAGCAGAAGACAGGAAATGTGTGCACTTTTGTGGGCAACATTCATGGTACAGGTAGGTTTGGAGTATGTAAACATATAATGGCATCAATGTGCATGATTTTGTGGTTTTCTTCCATAACCTTCAATAGTGTAGCTGTTGGGATAATTCAGGCCAGGGATGTCTAATAGAACTTTTCACAATGATGAGTAGATACACTATTGAACAGAGCATATTAATGAAAAGTATTCAAAGGGATTCATCTAAAAAGTTATATTTAATATAAGATTATAATTGCATAGAGTACCAGTCTTCAAATCTATAGGTCCATAGACGCCCATGAAGATACTATTAGGTCTATGAGACACAGAAAGATCAAAGAAATCAATTTACAGTTGCTTAGCTTCCAAACATACTCTTCCCTATATTATACTCAGAATACATGCCTGAGGTCCCATGCTGGTATTCTTTTCTCATCTACTCTTTCTCAGTAACAGTCTATCTACTTAAAGGAAAATAAAGACATACCCCTAATTTAAGTCAAATTTAACCATACTTCATTTCTCCAAGAAGGAGAAAACTAACTTTGGGGTGCAAAGGATCAATTGAAGCTTTAGGTGTTAGCAAATTCACCTTTAAACATAAAGGCACCATAAAAATTAGTACTATTATCACTAAAAGAAGCATTTCCAACACAATTTTTATTTTTCTAATAATTATTAACATAGTAAGTAAATACATACGTGTTGTTTTGATCAAATATGTGACAATAATTCATGGTGCATTTTAATATTTAGAAAAGCATTTATAGTTCTTGAAAAAAAATTTTAAGCACTAAATTTCAATGTATTCATATTTATCATCAAGCATGATTAATGAAATCATGAAAGCATGATTAATAGAAGACTTCCAGGATCTAAATATATGATATTGAAGTAAAATTCTGTAAGGTAGTTAGGAAAATGAATGAGAAAAATTTTCTGAAAGTTAAAGAACAGCTTGTTCATGACTTCATAAAAGTGATGACGGGTATCAAATTGCAATAATATTTTAATTTCTTTGAATACTTTAAAAGATAGAGGTGGCCATTTTTTAAAATTATATTTATAGTATGCCAAAATTAGATCTCATGCAGCTATTTCAACTTGTGAAAAAATATTTGATATTGATTTAAACTGTGTGTAATGGATTACATAATTTTTCCCAAAAAAAAACCTAGCAAGTGAAAATTTTCACATACAAAAAAGATTTAAGATGTGGAAAAAACTTGAAGGCCACCTTTAGAGAAATGAGAGAGCAATTAGGAGTTTAAGAAAGACATGAGAGATGGGGTAGATGAGAGGAAATGCCAAGTTAAATCGGGTTGAATATATGGGAAAACATACAGATTGGAATGGTCAAGTGGCTGGAGTTCAATTCATCTTCTGTAGGTGTTTGCAGCCGGGGTAAATTTTTACAATAGTACTCATAATTTAAAGAGCAAATACAAATTCCTATCCACAAATCAAAAAATAGTCAACAACTTCATTCACACATATCCATACATGCAGGCAATACTTGAAGAATATTTTCTAATTAGAAGCTTGGTTACCAACTTAGGAAAGGGATAAAGCAAGTGGTTGTTATCCTATACAGACAAATTTCCAACAAGATACGAACAGACTTGAAAAAACAAACTAAAACATAAGAAATTTTCCAGAATTCATTAACCGTTTCCTTGGAGAATTCCACAGAAACTAGAGAGGGAAAAGGAAGCTGTGGGTAAAATTGCCATATTTCCACAATCTCTTGCCTGGCTTTAGTGTATCTCCATGTCAATAGGTGTTTCCAAGGGGTGGAGAGAAGTAGTCCATCTTCATATCAATGGGTAATTACGAGGGCAAGGGAGGGCATATCTGGACAGAGATGTTGGGTGAGGCCTGTTTTTCTGCAGCCAGGTGGAGAGAGATACTGGACGAGGGCTTATAAGAAATAAACATGTTTCTTCCACTTTATTTCTACCTTTGACTGATTTTGGTTTCAAAGGTATTTTGCCCTGGGATTTTCCCCCAGAGTTACAGAAGCTTAAACTTAACAAAAGAAAATACCCTTCCTTTAAGTAAATTCTCATATTAATACAAGAAGATGAATCAACCAAATACTTTAGAGACTTTCTAATATAAGATTTTATAGACCAATTAAAATATAATTTTATTATTTAGAATTAGAATTTGAATATTTTTTGTTGGGAGAAATTCTTAGAGATAATTCAACCCTTCCTGGTTGATGCTAAATACAGTATTTTTTCTGTCTTGACCACTCTCTTCCATTCCTAATTCATTTTCTGTTTGAATCAGTCTAACTGTCTTAAATACATACTTAGGCCACTAATTATTTATTTTGAGTCATGCTAGAATGCGAGCCCTCTGAGTTTAAATAGAATGAGTCCTGCTTGGAACTGCAGGATTCCTCCTACAGGAATTGCCATTAAATTGCCATTGACAAGTGTGTCTCCACACAGCAGATTTATGGTTTCCAAGGTCTATTTTCCTTCTGTTTGGAGACATACTTGTCAATGGCAATTTAAGATCACCAGCCATAAGATCACATCCCACACAGGTAAGTAACCTTACTTGTAATTTTTTATTATAAAATAGGAAGAATTATGCAAGTATTGTTGGAACATATCTCCAAACTCTTTACAGTTCTCTTCGGGTGTACAAGTATGTGGAAACCAGGCAGGAAGAACTGTTAAAGAGGAATGCTATGCATCTACATTAGAATGTGCATTTGAAGAGAATTACTCTGTTCTACTGTAATGTATAGTACATAAGAATTTGCTACAATGCTGATGATTCTAAGAAAAGTTTCCCCACAGCTTTATTGAAAGAATACAATGTATATATAGGCTGAGTCACAAAATGTCAGTCTCAGGAAGAACTATAAATGGCTTCTAGCCCTATCATTTGTATGTGTAGGATTCTTCTTTAATATCACCAAGAAATGACTAATCTTATCCCTTATTAAGGGATCCTATCTTAATATAAAGTATTTCAAAACCCAAGAGCCAAGACCCATCTGTAAATATTCAAAAAGTGTTAATTTAATTGAATTAAAAGAAATATAATTTGTATATTTTTATATATTTTAAATATATCACATCATTACAGTATGTTCAGTTATGTATGTTCAATTTTTTTTTAATTGAGCACCTGCTGTATGCAAGGAAATCAAAGGATAGAACATGGCTTGTTTCAAAGTAAAATTCAATAAAAATGAATCTCAGATTAGAACTTGGCTCTAGTTATGCTAAAGACACTGTCCTTTATTTTGCATCATTTTCCACTTATGGTCAGAGGTAACCTTACTCATCCTTTTCCAACTGGGATACAATGAAGACTATAAAGTATTTCATAAAAACAAATTGAACTCCTTGGAGTAATCTTTAGAGCATGTAATAAATGGAATCTTAAAAATCAGTCTAGACCAGAGAAGATGGCGGCGTGAGTAGAGCAGTGGAAATCTCCTCCCAAAAACACATAGAGCTATGAAAATATAACAAAGAAAAATCTTCCTAAAATAGAGACCACAGGACACAGGACAACATCCAGACCACATCCACACCTGCAAGAACCCAGCGCCTTGTGAAGGGGGTAAGATACAAGCCCCAGCCCGGCGGGACCTGAGCGCCCCTCCCCCCGGCTCCCGGCGGGTGGAGAGAAACCGGAGCGGTTTTTTTTTTGGCGAGCGCTTTTTGGAAGCCTTAGAGGGACGGGCCCCCGTTGCTGGGGAGGCAGGGTGGCGGGACCGGTGAGGAGGTGCCTGGGAACGGCGCCGGAGGACAAAGAATATCCCGCGTTTCTCCCTGCGAGACCTGGGGGCGGGTGCCTGAGACCGGTGCCTGAGGACGGAGGAGGTCGCGCGTTTTTCCCCTTTTTTTTTTTTTCTCTTTTTGGCAAGCGCTTTTTGGAAGCCTTGAAGGGACGGGGACCCCAGTGCTAGGGAGGCACGGTGGCGGGACTGGTGAGCGGGTGGCTGGGACCGGCGCCTGAGGACAAAGAATATCCCCCGTTTTTCCCTGCGGGACCGGTGGGCGGGTGCCTGAGACCGGCACTTGAGGACAGAGGAAATCGCGCGTTTTCCCCCTTTTTTTTTTCTCTTTTCTGCGAGTGCTTTTTGGAAGCCTAAAAGGGACAGGGACCCCGGTGCTAGGGAGGCAGGGCGGCGGGACTGGTGAGCGGGTGCCTGGGACCGGCACCTGAGGACAAAGAATATCCCGCATTTTTCCCTGTGGGACCGGTGGGTGGGTGCCTGAGACCAGCACCTGAGGACGGAAGAAATCGCACGTTTTTCCCCTTTTTTTTCTCTCTTTTTGCCAAGTGCTTTTTGGAAGCCTTGAAGGGACAGGGACCCCGGTGCTAGGGAGGCAGGGTGGCGGGACTGGTGAGCGGGTGCGTGGGACCAGTGCCTGAGGACCAAGAATATTGAGCGTTCCTTCCCAGCGGGACCGGTGGGTGGGTGCTTTCTGGAAGCCTTGAAAGGACAGGGACCCTGGTGCTAGGGAGACAGGGCAGCAGGACCAGTGCGCGGGTGCCTGGGACTGGCACCTGAGGAAAAAAAAAAAAAAAAATCGCGTGTTTTTTCTTTTTTTTTCCTTTCTGTACCCTCTCTCATTGTTGCTGTTGTTGTTTTGGTTTGGAGAGTGCTTTTTGGAAATCTTAAAGGGGCAGGACAGGTCACTTAGACCAGAAGCAGGGAATCTGGGGATCTCTGGGCACTCTAACCCCCTGGGCAGCAGGGAGCACAGAGGCCCCTTACGGAGATAAATAGTCTCCTGGCTGCTCCCCCTCTAACGGGGCTCCACCATTTTGGAGGAACAGCCCCAGCCAGGCCAAGCCCACAGCAACAGTGGAGATAAACCCCAAAGCAACTGGGCAGGAAGCAGAAGCCCTGTCTGCGCACAGCTGCCCAGCACAAGCCACTAGAGGTCGCTATTCTCCCAGGAAAAGGCTACAAACCAACAAGAAGGGAAGCTCTTCCAGCGGTCACTTGTACCAGCTCTGCAGACTATCTCTATCACCATGAAAAGGCAAAACTACAGGCAGACAAAGATCACAGAGACAACACCTGAGAAGGAGACAGACCTAACTAGTCCTCCTGAAAAAGAATTCAAAATAAAAATCATGAACATGCTGACAGAGATGCAGAAAAAAATGCAAGAGCAATGGGATGAGATGCAGAGAAAAATGCAAGAGCAGTGGGATGAGATGCAGAGAAAAATGCAAGAGCAGTGGGATGAAGTCCGGAAGGAGATCACAGATGTCAGGAAAGAGATCACAGAAGTGAAACAATCCCTGGAAGGATTTATAAGCAGAATGGATAAGATGCAAGAGGCCATTGAAGGAATAGAAGCCAGAGAACAGGAACGTATAGAAGCTGACATAGAGAGAGATAAAAGGATCTCCAGGAATGAAACAACACTAAGAGAAATATGTGACCAATACAAAAGGAAAAACATTCGTATTATAGGGATACCAGAAGAGGAAGAAAGAGGAAAAGGGATAGAAAGTGTCTTTGAAGAAATAATTGCTGAAAACTTCCCCAAACTGGGGGAGGAAATAATCGAACAGACCATGGAATTATACAGAACCCCCAACAGAAAGGATCCAAGGAGGACAACACCAAGACACATAATAATTAAAATGGCAAGGATCAAGGACAAGGAAAGAGTTTTAAAGGCAGCTAGAGAGAAAAAGGTCACCTATAAAGGAAAACCAATCAGGCTAACATCAGACTTCTCAACAGAAACCCTACAGGCCAGAAGAGAATGGCATGATATACTTAATGCAATGAAACAGAAGGGCCTTGAACCAAGGATACTGTATCCAGCATGACTATCATTTAAATATGATGGTGGGATCAAACAATTCCCAGACAAGCAAAAGCTGAGGGAATTTGCTTCCCACAAACCACCTCTACAGGGCATCCTACAGGGACTGCTCTAGATGGGAGCACCCCTAAAAAGAGCACAGAACAAAACACACAACATATGAAGAAGGGAGGAGGAGGAATAAGAAGGGAGAGAAGAAAAGACTCTCCAGACAGTGTATATAACAGCTCAATAAGCGAGCTAAGTTAGGCAGTAAGATACTAAAGAAGCTAACCTTGAACCTTTGGTAACCACGAATCTAAAGCCTGCAATGGCAATAAGTACATATCTTTCAATAGTCACCCTAAATGTAAATGGACTTAATGCACCAATCAAAAGACATAGAGTAATAGAATGGATAAAAAAGCAAGACCCATCTATATGCTGCTTACAAGAAACTCACCTTAAACCCAAAGATAAGCATAGACTAAAAGTCAAGGGATGGAAAAACATATTTCAGGCAAACAACAGTGAGAAGAAAGCAGGGGTTGCAGTACTAATATCAGACAAAATAGACTTCAAAACAAAGAAAGTAACAAGAGATAAAGAAGGCCACTACATAATGATAAAGGGCTTAGTCCAACAAGAGGATATAACCATTCTAAATATATATGCACCCAATACAGGAGCACCAGCATATGTGAAGCAAATACTAACAGAACTAAAGAGGGAAATAGACTGCAATGCATTCATTGTAGGAGACTTCAACACACCACTCACCCCAAAGGATAGATCCACCGGGCAGAAAATAAGTAAAGACACACAGGCACTGAACAACACACTAGAACAGATGGACCTAATAGACATCTATAGAACTTTACATCCAAAAGCAACAGGATATACATTCTTCTCAAGTGCACATGGAACATTCTCCAGAATAGACCACATACTAGCTCACAAAAAGAGCCTCAGTAAATTCCACAATATTGAAATTCTACCAACCAATTTTTCAGACCACAAAGGTATGAAAGTAGAAATAAATTCTACAAAGAAAACAAAAAGGCTCACAAACACATGGAGGCTTAACAACATGCTACTAAATAATCAATGGATCAATGAACAAATCAAAATAGAGATCAAGGAATATATAGAAACAAATGACAACAACAACACTAAGCCCCAACTTCTGTGGGATGCAGCGAAAGCAGTCTTAAGAGGAAAGTATATAGCAATCCAGGCACACTTGAAGAAGGAAGAACAATCCCAAATGAATAGTCTAACATCACAATTATTAAAACTGGAAAAAGAAGAACAAATGAGGCCTAAAGTCAGCAGAAGGAGGGACATAATAAAGATCAGAGAAGAAATAAACAAAATTGAGAAGAATAAAACAATAGCAAAAATCAACGAAACCAAGAGCTGGTTCTTTGAGAAAATAAACAAAATAGATAAGCCTCTAGCCCAACTTATTAAGAGAAAAAGAGAGTCAACACAAATCAACATAATCAGAAATGAGAATGGAAAAATCACGACAGACTCCACAGAAATACAAAGAATTATTAAAGACTACTATGAAAACCTATATGCCAACAAGCTGGAAAACCTAGAAGAAATGGACAACTTCCTAGAAAAATACAACCTCCCAAGACTGACCAAGGAAGAAACACAAAAGTTAAACAAACCAATTACAAGCAAAGAAATTGAAACAGTAATCAAAAAACTACCCAAGAACAAAACCCCGGGGCCGGACGGATTTACCTCGGAATTTTATCAGACACACAGAGAAGACATAATACCCATTCTCCTTAAAGTGTTCCACAAAATAGAAGAAGAGGGAATACTCCCAAACTCATTCTATGAAGCCAACATCACCCTAATACCAAAACCAGGCAAAGACCCCACCAAAAAAGAAAATTACAGACCAATATCCCTGATGAACGTAGATGCAAAAATACTCAATAAAATATTAGCAAACAGAATTCAACAGTATATCAAAAGGATCATACACCATGACCAAGTGGGGTTCATCCCAGGGATGCAAGGATGGTACAACATTCGAAAATCCATCAACATCATCCACCACATCAACAAAAAGAAAGACAAAAACCACATGATCATCTCCATAGATGCTGAAAAAGCATTTGACAAAATTCAACATCCATTCATGATAAAAACTCTCAGCAAAATGGGAATAGAGGGCAAGTACCTCAACATAATAAAGGCCATATATGATAAACCCACAGCCAGCATTATACTGAACAGCGAGAAGCTGAAAGCATTTCCACTGAGATCGGGAACCAGACAGGGATGCCCACTCTCCCCACTGTTATTTAACATAGTACTGGAGGTCCTAGCCACGGCAATCAGACAAAACAAAGAAATACAAGGAATCCAGATTGGTAAAGAAGAAGTTAAACTGTCACTATTTGCAGATGATATGATACTGTACATAAAAAACCCTAAAGACTCCACTCCAAAACTACTAGAACTGATATCGGAATACAGCAAAGTTGCAGGATACAAAATCAACACACAGAAATCTGTAGCTTTCCTATACACTAACAACGAATCAATAGAAAGAGAAATCAGGAAAACAATTCCATTCACCATTGCATCAAAAAGAATAAAATACCTAGGAATAAACCTAACCAAGGAAGTGAAAGACTTATACTCTGAAAACTACAAGTCACTCTTAAGAGAAATTAAAGGGGACACTAATAAATGGAAACTCATCCCATGCTCATGGCTAGGAAGAATTAATATCGTCAAAATGGCCATCCTGCCGAAAGCAATATACAAATTTGATGCAATCCCTCTCAAATTACCAGCAACATTCTTCAATGAATTGGAACAAATAATTCAAAAATTCATATGGAAACACCAAAGACCCCGAATAGCCAAAGCAATCCTGAAAAAGAAGAATAAAGTAGGGGGGATCTCACTCCCCAACTTCAAGCTCTACTACAAAGCCATAGTAATCAAGACAATTTGGTACTGGCACAAGAACAGAGCCACAGACCAGTGGAACAGATTAGAGACCCCAGAAATTAACCCAAACATATATGGTCAATTAATATTTGATAAAGGAGCCATGGACATACAATGGCAAAATGACAGTCTCTTCAACAGATGGTGCTGGCAAAACTGGACAGCTACATGTAGGAGAATGAAACTGGACCATTGTCTAACCCCATATACAAAGGTAAACTCAAAATGGATCAAAGACCTGAATGTAAGTCATGAAACCATTAAACTCTTGGAAAAAAACATAGGCAAAAACCTCTTAGACATAAACATGAGTGATCTCTTCTTGAACATATCTCCCCGGGCAAGGAAAACAACAGCAAAAATGAGCAAGTGGGACTACATTAAGCTGAAAAGCTTCTGTACAGCGAAAGACACCATCAATAGAACAAAAAGGAACCCTACAGTATGGGAGAATATATTTGAAAATGACAGATCTGATAAAGGCTTGACGTCCAGAATATATAAAGAGCTCACACGCCTCAACAAACAAAAAACAAATAACCCAATTAAAAAATGGGCAGAGGAACTGAACAGACAGTTCTCCAAAAAAGAAATACAGATGGCCAACAGACACATGAAAAGATGCTCCACATCGCTAATTATCAGAGAAATGCAAATTAAAACTACAATGAGGTATCACCTCACACCAGTAAGGATAGCTGCCATCCAAAAGACAAAGAACAACAAATGTTGGCGAGGCTGTGGAGAAAGGGGAACCCTCCTACACTGCTGGTGGGAATGTAAATTAGTTCAACCATTGTGGAAAGCAGTATGGAGGTGCATCAAAATGCTCAAAACAGACCTACCATTTGACCCAGGAATTCCACTCCTAGGAATTTACCCTAAGAACGCAGCAATCAAGTTTGAGAAAGACAGATGCACTCCTATGTTTATCGCAGCACTATTTACAATAGCCAAGAATTGGAAGCAACCTAAATGTCCATCTGTAGATGAATGGATAAAGAAGATGTGGTACATATACACAATGGAATACTACTCAGCCATAAGAAGTGGAAAAATCCAACCATTTGCAGCAACATGGATGGAGCTGGAGAGTATTATGCTCAGTGAAATAAGCCAAGCGGAGAAAGAGAAATACCAAATGATTTCACTCATCTGAGGAGTATAGGAACAAAGGAAAAACTGAAGGAACAAAACAGCAGCAGAATTACAGAACCCAAAAATGGACTAACAGGTACCAAAGGGAAAGGAACTGGGGAGGATGGGTGGGCAGGGAGGGATAAGGGGGGGGAAGAAGAAGGGGGGTATTAAGATTAGCATGCATGGGGGGGAGGGAGAAAGGGGAGGGTGGGCTGCACAACACAGAGAGGACAAGTAGTGACTCTACAACATTTTGCTAAGCTGATGGACAGTAACCGTAATGTGGTTGTTAGGGGGGACCTGATATAGGGGAGAGCATAGTAAACATAGTATTCTTCAGGTAAGTGTAGATTAAAAATTTAAAAAAAAAAAAAAAGAAAGAAAGAAAGAAAAGGGGGATTACTCCTTAACAGGATAAAACTATTGGTAAATCAAAGATCAACGCATGCTTTAAATATCCTTAATGTTGATCACTTAAAGGGTGTCAGATGATCAGCTATGGAGGTACTCTTTTCTGATAATATTCCTTTCTCTTAATTAAAAAAAAAAAAAAAAAG
Source organism: Manis javanica (assembly GCF_040802235.1). NCBI lineage: Eukaryota > Metazoa > Chordata > Mammalia > Pholidota > Manidae > Manis > Manis javanica. The sequence continues at coordinate 117,868,532 of NC_133160.1, read as the reverse complement.
CAGTTACTGTGTGCTGACCTCCAATGAGTTCTGCACAGTGGTATAGAGGGCATGTCAAAGTGTGGGCAAAGGGTCTGTTTGTTTCTACGCAGAAGATCAAGGCCTAGCTTGGATACCCAGAAAATGAACTAAGATACGATATGAGGAGGAGCTTCCGGCATCAGCACTCTCTGGAGGACTCGTGCCGGGGGATGATCATCAAAAAGCCTCCACAGGGATCCGGACGATGCTGCGGTTGTGGCTGCATCCAGCCCACCATCTCCTGGACTTGCCATGAGAAGGAGGAGGGAGATGTCTAGGCTGGCATGTGCATACAGTGAGACAACGAATTTGACTGGATCTGTACTGTTGGAACTCAACCAGGAGTTGGGAGGGGTGCAAGTTGTAGCACCCCAAAATCTCATGACTATAGACTCTCTATGGTTAAAAGAACATATGGGATGTGAACAGATCCCAGAAATGGGCTGCTTTAATTTGTCTGATGGTTCAAGTACAGTTGGAAAATATCCATCATATCATAGATAAATTTTCACAAATGCCTAGGGTGCCTAAATGATTTTCTTGGCTTCACTGGAGATGGCTGGTAATTATAGATTTGCTTTGTTTATGTCACCGTATTCCTATTATGTCAATATGTGTGTGCAAATTAGTTAGTAGTTTAAAACCTATACATACTTAAGGTACTATACAAGAAGATATGTCAAAGAAATAATCAATCCTCCCAAGTTTCCTTCATATGCTACATCTATAGCTTTTCTTCTTCCTTCCTAATTACAAACTTTAAATAGAATTCGTGCCTCATATCGAATTTACCGAGTATCATAATTCCTCCAGGTGGTAAAGATACCTCGAGACAAGTGCTGGGCATAGAAGCCACAGGGCATAAATCTGCAAAGAAGTAAAAAGCTAACCTTTGCAAACAATATGGCTTCTCTCTCACTTACCAACTTTACATTTCCCTGTATGGCCCCGGAAGATGACTGGTTAGCCAGAGACGGGTAAGATTCCTCAAGGGAGGAACAACCTAAGACAGGCACAGTCGCAGGGGGGCCATCAGGTGAGAATTTGGGGATCAACAGAGGTGAGGCTCAGAACCTCACCCCCCCTGCTTTGAGAGAAATCTTCTGCATCCGTGGATGTCTTGCTGCCCTTGTCTAGCCTGGATTAATACTTAGTCCATAGGCACACACCTGATCATCTGATCATCTACATTTGCCTTCTTACAGCACTAAACTATGTTTTCTACCTTTATCTTGCATCCACCTACCACTTCAGCATTTTATTAAAAATAAAAATAATAATAATAATAGGAGAAATGTGGGATCAACATATAAATCAAGTACAAAAATCAAATGAATATTCATATTTGACCTGATGGTTTATAGGTCATATTGCATGATCAAAACCGAAAGTTTCTGTGATGACTGCCCTTGTACTGTTCACCATGTAAGAATTTATTCACTCTGTAAGAATTCGTTCACCATGTAAGAACTTGTTCGTTATGCTTCAGAAGATTGGAGACTGACGAGAATTAGGCTTGAGATGGATTAATGATTGTACATTGAGCATTGACCCCCCTATACTGAATTTTATTGTTGTTAACAACCATTTGATCAATAAATATGAGAGATGCCCTCTCAAAAAAAAAAAAAAAAAAAAAAAAAAAAAAAAAAAATCAGTCTAGCTTGGTAATTGTATTTCTGTGTCTCTTTTAAAGAATTTCATGTGATATTTTAAATACCATATTTGTTAACTTGTATCTTTTGTTCATGTGCTCATTCAACAATTGTTTACTGCCGAGAATGTCAGGCACCTGCAGTTCCTTCCTTTCAGGAGCTTACAGTCCTGGAAAAAAACAAGTAAATGAACAATATAGTGAGATAAGTGTTGTGATAAGGATAGGCACCTGACCAGCCTTAGAGATGAGGAAGCTTAGGGATTTAGGCAGGAGAGTGACATTTTCACCTTGAAGCTTTAGAAACATCACTGAAGCTGCAGTAAGAAAAAGTCAAGCCCAATCAAGAGTTTATTCCAGCAAATGGAGAGCGATGGAGATGGTGTGAAGATTTATTTGAAGGGACTGGGGACAAGCCTGATTTGCAAGAGGCTAAAAGGGTAGATTTGATGGAAGTTGTATTTATTTAAATGTAGGAGTTACTGAAAAGTGATGAATCAGAGATCACATGTTGGCCTAGACTTCTGGTTCCTGGTGATATTCATTGTTAAGAACAGTGTCATAAAGGACACAGTTTTGCGAATCCTACTGATTAATATAACATATTATTTTCTTCCTTAAGTCCTCATTTATTTAACAAGCTGCACGTTTGGCAGGTAAGTCCCAGAACATTTCAAGCTGTTACACGTATTTCAGCACAACCGCTGGGAATTCAGGGGGTGGGGTGGTGGTGTTCCTCATTTCTAGGAAGAAGGCTCCAGAGAAAATAATAAACCAGATGAGACAAGTATGTGTCTTTGATTAGTGAAGTTGTGATGGTTCTTTGTTTGAATCTTTTCTCTTTTTCCGCTGATATAAAGCTGCTATTGCAATGCAGTCATTATGAGTCTTTGCAGTGGTAGCTCTGGGGCTGCCTATTTGGGTTCAGATCCTCATTTTGTCCCTTCAGTCCTTCCATGAACAAATTGTTTAACTTCTCTTAGACTCAGGTTCCATGTTTGTAAACTAAAACTAATTTCACACTGTGTTTGTAAGGTTTAAAAAGCATAACTTATGTATTTGAAACTTCATAACTATTTGATAAAAATCATTATTACTATAATAGACAATCTAATGCTTTTTTTAAGTGCACAAGAGAGGATACAATATAATTATTAAAAATCTTGGAGATTTCCCTAATAAATTTCTGGTGGACTTTATATATGTATGCATGAAGATAAGTGATCAATATCAATATAATCTCTATGTATAAATCACACAAATATGTCATAAATATAATACACACACATAGGTTATAAACATGATATAAATGTAAGATATACACATCATTTAAAAAACCCTAAATTACTTTAATCTAATGCCTAATACTGACAGTTTTATAGAGAGATAGTAAGATTTACCCCCTCAACATAATTCTGTAAATATTTATGTACCTGCCCATCTAAGCACCTATCAATTTCCTCTTCTGATCCTACCCTATTCATCAAGCTTTCCTGAATATTCTAACTGGAAATACATTATTTTCTATGTAGTGGTAACATCTCTTGGGATGCTAATCTTTTTCTACTTTTATTACAGTCGATGTTGTGCTCATCTATCTTCTTTCTACACTCCAGCTTCCCTAAAGACAAGGTCCCTATTTTAGGATATCTTTGTATAATCTGTATCAGCTAGTACAATATTTTGTGCACTCTAGATTATTAACAAGTATTTTTGAATGGATGGGTAAATGTTACTTTCGTGGTTGGGTTTGTGCAGAATCAAATTCTTATGGGGCCAGGCATTTAGCAGCAAAGGCAATAAATGATGCAGGATAAGTATAAGTTAAAAGGGTCCAGTGGTAAATGTGTTAAATGGAAGCGTAATCTGTATAAAGCACATACTCACAACTCAACCCCTGCCAATATAGCCCTGTAACAATCCAGGCCCTATTGGATCTATCAAGAAAGGCTTTAATTACTGAATTACATATGAAATTTTTTAATGTCACAAACATTTGAATGTTTTTGGACAAACAAAATATTCAGCCTTTGAGGCACCAGTTACCACTGTCAGATACTGTAAAGTGTGCTGAGTAAACTGGACACTCAAAGTTTATCTTCTCTGTTTCCCCTCCTTCTTTCTTATTCCTACAACTTCTATTCTTGATGTTCCTTTAAACTTCTACATCCTCTCACATACTGAATCTCTTTTACTCTCATTGCTCATATTTTTGAGCTTGGGCACAAAGGCCTAGAGAAGCCTGTTTCGGAATGTCATCACCATTTAGCTACTGACAAAACCAAATCCTAATCTGCAAATATGTGACTGACTCTAAAAGCAGAATTTAAGGATGAGAGCTGGAGGGATCCAGGGTGATCTGGGCTCACCAGGTGGCTGGGGGAATGAGGCACAGCACAGATTTCATCTGGTCAGGGTCAAGGAAGGGAAAACACAGGCCTGAGCCCCATGAGCCACACAGTGAGATCAGGACAAAAGTACATGTTAAAATGGAAGAATGAAGTGCAAAAGCAAAAACCGGGTGAAACTGGTTTCTGATGAGATTGCCAGGGTCCTTAAACTGCTGTGATTCCATGTCAGCCGTTTGCAGTTCCATATAGGTCAGGTATGAATTATAGTGGCTAATAAGAAATTTCAACCAAATTTACAATCATATTTGTGTTATGAATGTTATATATAAATATCACTTTAGAATTACATTTTTGAAATGGAAATCAAATAATTTTTTTCATTGACTTGAATTAATCCATGCCTATATTCATATAACTGGGCATTACAGTACTATTATGATAATCATTTTTCTGTGCCTCTTTCTTTTCCAAATACTAAAGTATTTTTATTTCTGGCCTCAAATCCTGAGAAGGATAAGCACTAATAAAGTTGGCTGAATAATAATTTTAACTGTGAGAATTAGTGTATCATTATTAGCAAATCAGAATTGAATTCTATTAAACAATATGATTTGATTTGGTAATTTTCTAGTCCTTTCCTCTCCCATATTTTGAGGTTCCAAACTTAAAGAACACAATGAGGTAATTGCATTCTTCATCTAGATTAAGATATAATTAATCTGTTATTGATTCAAAGGGTAGTTTACTCTTTGTACATTTACACATTAATTTTGACTGAAAAATAATACTGACACTGGAAACCTGTGTCACTAGCTAAAATAAGCCTAGCAAAGAATTTCCTGGTTCTCAGTCTACCTTTTAAATAATTGCCAATGAGTTCAGAACGTTTCTAGGAAGTGCATTATGTTTATTTTCTGAGCACTTTATCTGTGACATCTTAGTTTCCTAATATATCATTTTAACCCTTTTTATTATTTCAAATTCATGAATGATGATATGCCCAAAATGAACTATTTTCATCATCATTTATCTATATTTTAACCTCCCATTTTTTACAAAACTCATATAATTTTATAATGAAATACCCATAGCCTTAACATGTTTAGAGATCATAAAGCAATACATGTACTCCTAAATTTGTTCACTTCCAAACACTAACTAAATTGGTGAAAGTAGCAGAAGTCAGAAAAAGAAAAAGAAATTGGATGACTTACAATAAGAATAGCCCTATAAAGTACAGGATATCATTGTAATGCATAGTAACCTTTGCATTATTTAAAAATCTATAAATTACTATTTGGTAATCACACTTCATTTCTTTTAACTCTTGAAATTCTATTTTTTGGACAAATACTGGGAGTCAGGCACTTTTTTAGGTACTTAGGGTTAGTGAACAGCACTGTCAAAGAGGTCTGACTTGTGGTACCTTCTGGAGAAATGTAAGTAGATGCTAAACTTTCAATAGACATAGTAAAAATTATACATTGTTAGAAGATGGCACAGACTGTCAAAAAAGAAAAGAAAAAAGAAAAAAAAGGAACAAAGCAAGCTAAAGGGGATCAGAATGGTAAAATGATCAGGGGGGGAGAAAGCTGTGAAAGGCTCCTTGTGAGGATCAAGTGCACCCCACATGGAAGCTTTGTTAAGTGATAAATGTAACTCTGTTACTGATTTATGTATGATTTCAGGTAACAAAGTATTTTTTGTAAAATTAGGTCTATCTAACACCAGTGTAAACAATGTTTTCTAAAAGAATAGATTTGGTCACATGGACTGTTACTTCGAAGATTACAACTTTTATTTTGTTATTTCCAAGTTCTAGGATTAAGTTCAGACATTTGGAACAATGTTTTAGATAAATGCTAAAGGACTATCTCTATTAACACCATATGAACATCATTTAAAACCTAATGTTTTTTTTATAGTTTTTTGATTTTGTTATCATTAATCTACAATTACATGAAGAACATTATGTTTACTAGGCTCTCCCCTACCCCAAGTCCCCCCCACAAACCCCATTAGAGTCACTGTCCATCAGCATAGTAAGATGTTGTAGAATCACTACTTGTCTTCTGTGTTGCAAAGCCCTCCCCTTTCCCCCACCCCCCACATTATACATGCTAATCATAATACCCCCTTTCTTCTTCCCCACCCTTATCCCTCCCTACCCTCCCATTCTCCCCAGTCTCTTTCCCTTTGTTAACTATTAGTCCATTCTTGGGTTCTGTGATTCTGCTGCTGTTTTGTTCCTTTAGTTTTTCTTTTGTTCTTATACTCCACAGATGAGTGAAATCATTTGGTATTTGTCTTTCTCCACTTGGCTTATTTCACTGAGCATAATACACTCTATCTCCATTCCATGTTGTTGCAAATGGTAGGATTTGTTTTCTTCTTATGGCTGAATAATATTCCATTGTGTATATGTATCACTTCTTCTTTATCCGTTCATCTACTGATGGACACTTAGGTTGCTTCCATTTCTTGGCTATTGTAAGTAGTGCTGTGATAAACATAGGGGTGCATCTGTCTTTCTCAAACTGGAGTGCTGCATCCTTAGGATAAATTCCTAGAAGTGGAATTTCTGGGTCAAATGGTAAGTCTATTTTGAGCATTTTGAGGAACCTCCACATTGCTTTCCACAATGGTTGAACTAATTTACATTCCCACCAGCAGTGTAGGAGGGATCCCCTTTCTCCACAACCTCGCCAACATTTGTTGTTGTTTGTCTTTTGAATGGTAGCCATCCTTACTGGTGTGAGGTGATATCTCATTGTGGTTTTAATATGCATTTCTCTGATAACTAGTGATGTGGAGCATCTTTTCATGTGTCTGTTGGCCATCTGAATTTCTTCTTTGGAGAACTGTCTGTTCAGCTCCTCTGCCCATTTTTTAATTGGATTATTTGCTTTTTGTTTGTTGAGGTGGGTGAGCTCTTTATGTATTTTGGATGCCAAGCCTTTATCGGATCTGTCATTTACGAATATATTCTCCCATACTGTAGGGTTCCTTCTTGTTCTATTGATGGTGTCCTTTGCTGTACAGAAGCTCTTCAGCTTGATATAGTCCCACTTGTTCATTTTTGCTTTTGTTTTCCTTGCCCGGGGAGATATGTTCAAGAAGAGGTCACTCATGTTTATGTCTAAGAGATTTTTGCCTATGTTTTTTTCTAAGAATTTATGGTTTCATGACTTACATTCAGGTCTTTGATCTATTTTGAATTTACTTTCGTGTATGGGGTTAGACAGTGGTCCAGTTTCATTCTCTTACACATAGCTGTCCAGTTTTGCCAGCACCATCTGTTGAAGAGACTGTCATTTAGCCATTATATGTCCATGGCTCCTTTATCAAATATTAATTGACCACATATGTTTGGGTTAATGTCTGGAGACTCTAATCTGTTCCACTGGTCTGTGGCTCTGTTCTTGTGCCAGTACCAAATTGTCTTGATTACTGTGGCTTTGTAGTAGAGCTTGAAGTTGGGGAGTGAGATTCCCACCACTTTATTCTTCTTTCTCAGGATTGCTTTGGCTATTCGGGGTCTTTGGTGTGTCCATGTGAATTTTTTATCTATTTGTTCCAGTTCATTGAAGAATGTTGCTGGTGATTTGATAGGGATTGCATCAAATGTGTATATTGCTTTGGGGAGGATGGCCATTTTGTCGATATTAATTCTTCCTAGCCAAGAGCATGGGATGAGTTTCCATTTGTTAGTGACCTCTTTAACTTCTCTTAAGAGTGTCTTATAGTTTTCAGGGTATAGGTCTTTCACTTCCTTGGTTAGGTTTATTCCTAGGTATTTTATTCTTTTTGATGCTATTGTGAGTGGAATTGTCTTCCTGATTTCTCTTTCTATTAGTTTATTGTTAATGTATAGGAAAGCCACAGATTTCTGTGTGTTAATTTTGTATCCTGCAACTTTGTTGAATTCTGATATTAGCTCTAGTAGTTTTGGAGTGGAGTCTAGGGTTTTTTATGTACAATATCATGTCATCTTCAAATAGTGACCTTTTAACTTCTTTACCAATCTGGATTCCTTGTATTTCTTTGTTTAGTCTAATTGCCGTGGCTAGGACCTCCAGTACTATGTTGAATAACAGTGGGGAGAGTGGGCATCCCTGTCTTGTTCCCGATCACAGAGGAAAAGCTTTCAGCTTCTCGCTGTTCAGTATGATGTTGGCTGTGGGTTTATCATATATGGCCTTTTATGTTGAGGTACTTGCCCTCTATACCCATTTTGTTAAGAGTTTTTATCATGAATGGATGTTGAATTTTATCAAATGCTTTTTCAGCATCAATGGAGATGATCATGTGGTTTTTGTCTTTCTTTTTGTTGATGTGGTGGATGATGTTGATGGATTTTCAAATGTTGTACCAACCTTGCATCCCTGGGATGAATCCCACTTGGTCATGGTGTATGATCCTCTTGATGTATTTTTGCCAACTTCAAGCTCTACTACAAAGCATGCATAATGAATAAGAACTTATTCACTATGTAAGAATTTGTTCATTATACTTCAGAAGATTAGAGGCTGATGAGAATTAGGCTTGGGGTGGATTAATGATTGTGCATTGAGTCCCCTATACAGAATTTTATTGTTGTTAACAACCATTTGATGAATAAAAAAAAAATCTAAGATACACCAACAAGACCTCTTCCTAATTATTTTTCCTGTTATTTCTCAAAAATTTCACAGAGATGTAATTGCTAGGTCAAAAAAGAAGGTTTTTTTATCAAATGTGCTTTGGAAATACTACATTGTATAACTTTTCTCCTGAAAATTTGTAAAGTAGATTAGTGAATTAAAGGCTCTGAAAGCTCCAGCAGTTGGGAAAAAAAAGCTTTGATGTCTTTAACCAATACCTACCTAATATATTTGATCACAGATTTCTTTTTCCCCTTTACATGGTAACATTTTACAGAGTGGCATTTAGTTTGCAAAATACAGATTCAGGTTTATTAATTGAATACTGCAGAGAAAAATCTAAGTAACTTCCTCAAGATTATTAGAAAATCACTGATTGTCACATAACTTTTTATTTGTATTATGCAGGATTCTTTGAGTGAAATAATCCTGATTGTTAAAATAGAAGGCCTTTCTTGTGACAAACCTGGTAGGTCTCTCCTGGTAGGAGTTTGGAGAAAATCCATCTTACATTAATTACTTGGAGTTTACACTAACTTTTTGGAGTTTGGAGAAAACCTATCCCACACTAATTACTCTCCCATTTATTTTATTTTATTTTTTATTTTTTTTTATTTTTTTATTTTTTGAGAGGGCATCTCTCATATTTATTGATCAAATGGTTGTTAACAACAATAAAATTCTGTATAGGGGAGTCAATGCTCAATGCACAATCATTAATCCACCCCAAGCCTAATTCTTGTCAGTCTCCGATCTTCTGAAGCATAACGAACAAGTTCTTACATGGTGAACAAATTATTAGATAGCGAATAAGTTCTTACATGGTGAATAGTACAAGGGCAGTCATCACAGAAACTTTCAGTTTTGATCATGCATTATGAACTATAAACAACCAGGTCAAATATGAATATTTGCTTGATTTTTATACTTGATTTATATGTGGATCCCAGATTTCTCCCTTTATTATTATTTTTTTTATTTTTAATAAAATGCTGAAGTGGTAGGTAGATTCAAGATAAAGGTAGAAAACATAGTTTAGTGTTGTAAGAGGGCAAATGTAGATGATCAGGTGTGTGCCTGTAGACTAAGTATTAATCTAAGCTAGACAAGGGCATTAAAACATCCACGGATGCCGAAGATTTCTCTCAAAACGGAGGTGTGAGGTTCTAAGCCTCACCACTGTTGATACCCAATTTCTCACCTGATGGCCCCCCTGCGACTGTGCCTGTCTTAGGTTTTTCCTCCCTTGAGGAATCTTACCCATCTCTGGCTAACCAGTCATCTTCTGGGGTAATTACTCTCCCATTTATAAGGATAAAAATTTCTTCCATGGTGAATTCAATATATAAATACTATTGTGATTCTGCTCACAGATTTGAGAAGAAGCCACAGTTTTTCAACTCAAAGCACTTCCTGAGTGATGTTTTTTATGAGATCAAAAGCCAGAAAGTTGGAAAAATATGTATGACACTTCAAATTTCAACTTAACCAAGTTAAGTATAATGCAAATATTATTGTATAATATGAGAAAAATTCAGAAAATGAAATTCAAGGGACATATTATTCATTTCTTATCTATCTGGGGAGATACATCGACCTCTGTATCCAGCACATACATCTCTAAACACCATGCTGTGTGTTAAAATTAAGACAAAAAAGATTGCTGTTCATATTATAAAGTGGAAGCAAAGAAATAAATACAAATATGATTACCAGATTATAAATAACATGTAGATGTGTGTTATCTACACTAAAACTCTCTTAGGTGCTAGTTATCCCCTTTTATCAATGAATGTAATTCTAGCCATAGACTATGCATCCTGACTTGCTACAATGCATCAATTATAAATGATTCACATATTATCAAGCTACTGATTATTTAATTTATCAGACAGTTAATTGGAGACTTTCCATCCATGGTTAAGTAGAATTTAGAGTATATAAATTCTCAAAATTCTACTTCTAAATAGCTCTCCAAATTCCTTTTGGAGGTTCTCCTTTCCTCTAGTGTGAGTACCCTTAGTGTGAGGCCATGTGCACATTCCTGAGTCCCCACTATGGAAGCTCAAAGAACCAGATCCTAATCCCTATGCTTTGGTATAGCCAACATGACAAACTTGATAATCAGAGCCTCTTTCCTGGAATTATGAATCTTGATTGAGTAACTCAAAAGTGAAAACAAGCATAGATATCTTGGCTCATCTTTTGTACAGGGCTCCTACTATTTCAGCTAGATGCCCTTGTTATTCTATTTTCCACCCTTCAGAGCAAATTTGATGACTTAATATTAAATTTTCCTTCAATTCTGAATCCTCCTGTCTAGTCACCTTTTGCTCAAAGCAGCCAGAGATGGTTTCAGAGGTTTGTAACCAATACCCAAAAATTCCTGGCATTTGAATAGCCCTTGACTTCATAGTTCTATAACAAATAGAGGGAAATTTAGATGAAAAGACAGAAATGATGATGTTGGATCTGGAATTAAACAAAATGGTGAAATTTCCAGTTAGGCATTTTCCTCGTCTTTTCCTGACCACATAGGTGATATTACTCTACCAGTACTGCCAAGCACTGAATAGCTTTACGTCACCCAGGGCCTCACGTAGCTGTGCACCTCATACAAATCCAACAATCCAGCCACTTTCCTCTCCTACTAACATTTCAAAATCTCCTCCAGTCCACCAAATTCTAGGTGGTCTGTGTCTTTCACTGGCGAACTCTTAATCTCTTCTAGGTTATGTACTCTGAAAACAGAAACAAAGTTTAATGACTTCAGAAAATTGATTTATATCTTGATAGGAATGATTGATTGAAACCATACTTCCTTTACCAAAATTCAGTATTTAAAGCAGTGAAGTTGTGACTTTTGGTGAAGCCCATTACCATACCATGTAAGCATAGCTACACAGGATTTGCTTTTTTATTATATGTTTTTTGTTTGTTTAATGAATTTGGGATTCTTAACATATTTTCAGTGGTAATCCAAACATTTCTATATTTATTCTGGATGAAAGACAGTAATGTCATGAAAGTAAGTGAAGTAACTGAAAGTAATGGAAAAAAAACAAGAACTCTAACTCACCCAAATATGGTGGTGGAATAAAAGAAAAAATACAACTAAGGAAGACAAAAAACTAAAAGGAAGCCTTTTCACAAGTTCATAGCCCATTTTATTATTTGTTTTTATTCTCCTTTGGTGTTTCTTTCCCTCTTTTCTTTGATTGCTTCTTTCTAGCTTCATTTTAGGAATTTTCCTTTCTTATTTCTGTTCATGTTGGTATACAAAATGATCAAACCCAGAGGTCATATGGTCCACCAAAGCTTAACTTCTGACTAAAATGTGATATTATTATGAATACAACTGAAAGCCTTGATTCACCATTTTCTGAAAAATTTTTGATAATTTTTTGAGTGGAGTAAAGTACTTTCCTATTTGAAAATCTCATTAAGCTGTCACATTCACCATATTGGTTTCTAGATGCCAAGCAATTGACAATTTCTTGAATCATATTTATTTTAAAAACTGTTTCTCAAGCTATTGACTTAATGCTGTAATATCAACAATATTCCAAAACACTAAAGGAAATTATTTCTACAACAACTATCATTTTCTAAGGTAAATTTACTTGAGTCACTAAGAAAGAGCTTTGGCATTTTATTCAGGTACTGCCTTTTGTCTTGTATTTTGCTCTCTCTCTATTTTCCTCTTGTTTATTTTATTTATTTTTATTTATTTATTTTCATTATTTTTTAGGAGAGCAAGGCAGATGCTTTTATTTAGAGATAAAGTGAGAGGACAGAGTTCCTGGCTCATGCCAGGAGGGGACAAGAGAATCCCTCTCTTGTTTATTTTTATTTTTTCCAGAATCATTCATCACAGAAGAGCTTGATCTCATTCCTGACTTTTTCCATGGTATCCATCTCCTTCTTTATTTCCTTCTTCCCTGAAATCAGGAGCCCAAAACAAGATCTGCAAACTGTTTTTTGGAAAAGGTTCCCAGTGAATGGATCCTGAAGTATTCTAACATATCTTTCAAACTCGGTTTCACTCCTTGTAAGATATTAGCCTGCCCCAGTGTCAAGAATACCAGCAGAAAACACAAGACTCCTGAATCCTAGACAAAGGACTTCATTACACACAACAAGCACAGTAGATTATTAGCTTTTACACTGGTTCCTCCAGTCTAAGTTTTTACAGTGCTATGTGAAGGAGGCCAGGTAACATCTGCATACACAGAAAGTCGTGTTATAAGGTAGGAGAGCCAAACTTAGGAAACTCAATTTTGTATAATGAGTAGTAAGCTTACCTGATCTTTACCCTGGAGGGAGCCATTATTTTTATTATAACTGGACAGTAAATAGGCCTGCCCTTTATTCTGAAAGTAGACACTGTCCCTATCTTCCTAGGATGTTTGTTATGAAAACATCCTTGCAAAGGTAATTCAGAACAATGGTGACCAGTGCCTCCACTTGCAAGACATGCAGAAAAGCAAGAGATCCTTGGGAGATTGTCTCTCAATATTTGGCAGGTGTTCAAGTGCTTCTGGAAAAACACTTTATACCAGACATTTATTTTTCTCATTTTAAAATTAGTCCTTATTTTTAAGTTTATACATTCTCTGCCAAAATGAACTCTGGATTTTAATACTGGTTGCTAGGAGATATTTAAAGAAGGTGACTTGTTAGGCACATAGGGTAGGCTCTCAATTCTTCTACAATTTAAAAAGGGTAACAAAAAGGAAACATAAAGCAATAGTGATACTTTTATTTTAAGAGAAGAAAATAGAAGCATAGAAATATTGTCCTTATATCTGTATTTTAGGTAAAAATAATATCCTACATTAACCCTTGTTAAAAAGATAGGCCCAATATGGTGTCACTTCAGCTGGGCCAATTCACCAAACTGGGACTTAATTCCTAACCTAATTGTAGTTTCAACCTCCCCTAAAAATGTAGTTAGTTAGCAATTATCTGGTCAGCATCACTAAGATAATGTCACAAACACCCTCTCTATCCCTAAATGAAGCTGAAGTTGTTGGATTCTCCTAAATGAGGATGCCACCCCAATTCACTCACGGAAGACGTCTCTTGATGCAACAAGCAAGAGGACTTTATTCAGGAACCAGCTAGCTGGGGTCCAAGTGTCAGCCCAACGCAGCGGGTTTCAACAAGGACCCCGAGCACTCAAAGCCAGGGGCTTATATAGCATGTTCAAAAAGAACAGTATTTTTCCACAAGCACATAACAGTGTTTTTCCACAAGCACATAACTTTTCGGATGGTGCCACATCCTGGGGGTTTAGCAAGATAAGCTTGGTATGTATGATTAACTGATTGAGGTTGACTGACTAAAGGTCACTGCTGTCAGTGCTCATTATTGATTAACTTGTTTTTCAAGGCCTTACCCAGTTCCAGTTTTTCTTTCTAAGTCACATACTCAGAAAATGGCTTCTAGGCTCTTAAGATGGCTATGCTTATGCTAATCTATTTCTATTCTCTTTTAATGCTTAGATTCTACAAAGTCACCAGCCTAAAGAGACCTTATTCTTCCTGTCTCACACACACCAAGCACTGGAATGTGTGTAGCATGATCTTTCAGGATACTAACTAGATTTATCCAGACCACACTGCTTGACATATTGATAAATGGCACCTCTTTTCTTCATGTATCCCCTGCTATAGAAAAGGTATTTAAGACATCTCTACGTGCAAGGGCTTCGGAGCTGTTTATGAGAGCTCACTAATGGGCCACTCTCAGGGCAGGGCCCTCAGTAGGACTATGAGCACACTCTGATTTTCTTAAATATACAGTACTGTTGATTTCAGTTGACACCCTTACCCCGAAATGTGAATATGAGATTAGAAAAAGCTTTGTAAGCAACTATTATGCTGAAAAGAAATTAAAGTTTAATACCTTTAAATAATAAATATGGATTTAAGTTTTATTATAAGATAAAGATTCATATATAAGTTACAATTGTGGGTAAAATTGAAACATTTCCAGAATATCTTGCCTGGCTTTAGTATATCTGCATATCAATAGGCATTCAGAGTTGGAAAGAAGTATGCCTTTAGTGCATTTGCATCTTACCTCAGGGGTGGAGAAGTTCATCTCCATATCAATGGGTAATTACCTGCTCTACAGAGGGCTTATCTGTACCTGAGAGGTGAGGGGGAGGCCCGGTGTGGTTGCTGCTTGAGCAGAAAAGAAAGATGGCCTGGAACTGCAGTTTGTGAGCAATAAAGGGGTTTTAAACTTTATTTCTCCCTTTGACTGATTTTGGTTTTTAGAGGTATTTTGCCCCAGGATTTCCTTTCCCCGGACTTACAATTGGCGTAGTTTTGGCAAGATTCCTGTTGATGCCAGGGTTCTTGTTTGTGGAGCCGAAGAATGAGCTTCACAAACAGTCAAGGTAGAAGAGCAAGGTATAGGCTTTTATTTAGAGATAAAGTGAAAGGACAGAGCTCCCGGCAGGAGGGGACAAGAGAGTCCGTAGTGGTGCGTTGTCTAGGGGGTTTTATAGGCAGATGAGGATTTTTCGAGAACATGAAAAAACTTACGGATGTGGACTTGCATCACCTGCCCTGTTCTCAAGGTGGGCTGGGTCATAGTCTGATTGCTAGGGCTGACAGTGGAGTCACGGGTTATGCTTAAACCCTTGCAGAACACTTAAACATTCCAGTCAAGTTGCTTCTGGCCTTTTGACCTTTAACTAATCTCACTGAAGATGTCTATATTGGTAGGTATCTTTCCCTAGAGAATTAGTGTGACCTTGACTTTGCATAATGCTTAACAGATTCAATGGGGACTTCTTTGCCCATTGTTATACTGTTTTGATTGTAAATATTACGCCTTGCTTTTCCGCAGAGGCCCTCACCCTACTCTGACTACACCCACCATCCCTGTCTCATTGTGAACCCGAAATCTGTCATAATCAGTGCATCCTCTGAGAGGGCTGCCCCTAGAAATGATGGGGAGAAGCAGCGCTCACGCCAAGGGACATGTGTCTACACTCGTGTGGTCGTGGAGGCGCCACCACCGCTGCTGGCCACGCCAACCCCGGCCCGTGGCCCGAACCTCGAGCCTAAGGCTACTGCTTCTGCCACTGCTGCTGTTCTTGCAGCCGGAGCCTGGCCACAACCATGGAAAGGAGCAGAGGTCTGGGTCACCTTGATAGAGAAGCAACTGACTGCTGTGTACCACACCTTGATAGCTACAGAGCCCATCGCCAGAACAGCATCAACCAAGGTAATAACCTCCTATCCCATCGCGGGGTGGGTGCAAAACTGGACCCAAAGACCACAGAGTGGCGTGGCACAGACACCTCAAAAGACAATGTGGGCCCATCGGTGTGACTTGTCTTTTACCCTTGAAGAAGTCAGCCGAGCCTGGAAGGAGTGCCCTGCACATTGTGCAGATCAGCAAACCACCAAGAGGAGCCTAGAGCATCTCTGCAGCCTATGTTCGATCACTGGTTACTGAGAGCGATTGAGGTACCCACTTTACTGGACATGTGTTGCAAGGATGGGTGCAGCAATTAGGAGTAAAATGGATGCAGCCCTGGACATTTCAACACATGGATCAGCAATGGCTGGCTCTTCTGGCACCTTGGGGGAAAAGGCCTGGAAGCTGGCCTTCTGTGTATTCCTGTAATAACAGCAAATTGGCTCCTGACAATCACGGTTATTTGCTTCTATGGTCTTTGTGTCCTGGATGCACCCCCTGTCGCATGGTGGCTGGAATGGACGAGCTTTGGACTTAATCTGCATCGGTCTTCGAACCTAGCTGAATCCTCTGGCTTGAGAATTATGATTGTGTTGCTGTTGTCAAGAAAATAATGTTTAAAGAGAAGCTTTACTTTGTTCTAATGTTTGGTAAAAGTTTTGTGAGCAATCTAGCATGATTGTTAGGAATGAGTAAACAAGTGTAGAAATGTATTTTTGTGCTTAGTGAGAGATTGTGCTGTAAAGTTAACCTAGCTGAATCCTTTGGCTTGAGGATTATCAAGGTTTTATTGCTGTTGCTATTGCATGTTACTAGATTGGTTGGAAGAGGGGGATCGAGTAAATTGTAAGGCAAGATTTCTGGAGGGGTAGATTATGAGTAAAATTGTAATATTTCCTGAATATCTGGCCTGGCTTTAGTATATCTGCATATCAATAGGCATTCAGAGGTGGAAAGAAGTATGACTTTAGTGCATTTGCATCTTTCCTCAGGGGTGGAGAAGTTAATCTCCATATCAATGGGTAATTACCCTCTACAGAGGGCTTATCTGTACCTGAGAGGTGAGGGGGAGGGCCCGTGTGGTTGCTGCTTGAGCAGAGAAGATGGCCTGGGACTGCAGTTTGTGAGCAACAAACAGGTTTTAAACTTTATTTCTCCCTTTCACTGATTTTGGTTTTTAGGGGTATTTTGCCCCGGAATTTCCTTTCCCTGGACTTACACACCCTTTCCCCGAAATGTGAATATGAGATTAGAAAAGGCTTTGTAAGCAACTATTCTGCTGAAAAGAAATAAAGGTTTAATACCTTTAAATAATAAAATGTGGTTTTAAGTTTTATTTTAAGGTAAAGATTCATACATAAGTTACATGTGAATAATTCAGATAAAAATTACCCCAAATTATTTTCTTTTAATAATGTACATTTAAATAATGTAATATACAAATTTGTTGATTACTCCTTTACTGAGTAAAAAAAAAGAGGCTCTATTATAATTTTTATATCAAAGCAGAAATTTCTCAGACTTTAAATATTTCATTGTTACAAAGACTTCTGGCGTAACTGGTATAAACCTACTTATGAGACAGGACATTTTTAAGACCCATTTTGGGTCTACTACAGAAAAGCCATTGTTTCATAGATATCAATGCTTCTCTTATCTTGAGTGACCTGTCTTAACAGTATCCAAGATGATACAATTGCTTTATGGTAAATGGAATGCCCTTGACCTTATGCAAAGGCAGGCTGCCCCAAGACATGCCATTTGGCATGTAAATTATGTTAGAGCCAAAAGAAAGACCCAAGCAATTCAGAAAGAAACTTTGACTTTCCTGCTAATTGTATAGTAAGAATTTAGATAGATGACCTGCTCCAGGAGGGGAGTTATCACCAGAAATAACTACAGTATAATATGAAATAGGGGCATGTCTCATTGTTTCTCTGTGGCAGAGCAAACAATTATTTACCAAACATTTACACTTTCATATTCCTGTGGATTGCCTTCCTTTCCTTTGTAGTCTCAGACCCCAGCTCCCCCTTATTTTAAGATGACATATATACCTGATTTTCCCTGATTGTCTTTGCAATCTCATGTCTATGATTCCCTGTACTTACATAATTAGACTTAGTTTATTTTTCTCCTATTAATCTGTCTTATGTCAATTTAATTCTTAAAATCAGCTAGAACTTTGAAGGGTAGAGGAATATTCTTCCTCCCCAACAACCTGTTTTTAATGTTGCCTGAAACAAAAAGTTGACTATTTTAATTTTCTATTTTGTCTTAAAAATAAAGTAAAGAATGAAAACAGGGAATAGAAATAGATATTATAAGCAGTAATTTAAAAATTAGAGCAGGATCAGACCTGGGTATGAAGTCAAAAAGATACTCTCTCTGAAGATTTGAATGCTTAGAATTCTTCCCCTTGGATTTTGGGAAAAAAATCATTTAACCCATTAATCTGTAATTATCATATCAACACAGTGAATAAAACAATTGTAAAGGAGTGCAGAGAGCATTAAGAGTCAGGAAAAAGAACTAATAAAACTTAGCTAAACCTTAACAGCAGACCATTCCGGAATAGTAAGAGATTCAATGTCTAAACTTAGAGAGAGACCAGATCAAAGGAAGAGAGAGCGAGAGGCCAGCCAAGGGCTATTTGAATCCTAGTTTACTAAATCCCCATGGTTTACAACCCTGATATCCACCCTGGCAGGGCCCTTGCTTATTTTTATACTGCTTCTCACTTTAGGTCCCTGTATCTTAAACCGGCTAATAGCCTTTGTTAGGGAAAGAGTGAGTGCTGTTCAGGTGCTAATGCTGAGACCGCAGTATCATTCACTCACACAGCAGGAAGAAACAAACATTCCATGATTGGAATGGTCAAAGGAAAGTGGGGAAATGTAGAATCTAAGCATTAGTAAGATTAGTAAATTAGCATAAGCATAGCCATCTTAGAAACCTAGAAACCATTTTCTGAGAGTGTGACTCAGAGGAAAAAAAAAAACAAAAAAAAACCCTGGGCCTGGGTAAGGCCTTGAAAAACAAGTTAATCATGAGCACCGGGTGGTGGGCAGCTGTGACCCTTGGTCAGCTAACCTTGGTCAGTTAATCTTACATACCAAGCTTATCGTGCAGAACCTCCCTAACCATTGAGGAGTAGTCTTACCCTGCCCTTGCTTAACCCCAGGATATATGTCTTGCAAGAATAATGTATAGTTATAGAAAATTGCTATGAGTTAAGTGCTTTGAAATTGCTATATAAATCCTTGGCTCTGAGTGCTCGGGGTCCTTGTTGAGACCCGCTGCATCGGGCTGACTTGGACCCCAGCTAGCTGGCTGAATAAAGACTTTGCTTGAATTTACATCTCTATGCCTGTGTAGTTTGTTCTCTGGAGAAGCCTCGGAAGCCTGGACCCTAACACAATATAAAATTATAATTATTTTTTTAAATTTCAGAGGCAAATACAGCAAAAAACACCCTAAAATGAAAACTGATTTGTTTGATTGAATATTAAAACCATCTCAACAACAAATCCATTATAACATTAAAAGGCAAATGGAATTTATGAAAACATGTCTACAAAATTAATGACTCAAAAACTAAATATATTTATGATTGAATAAAAATATACAAAAATGTAAAAGCATTTCCCAAGAGAAATACAAAATACATGGAATAATATAAAAGTAGACATGAACAACATGTATTTGGAAGATGGCTAACCTTACTTCAATAAATGAAATGAAACTCATATTAATATGATACATTTTTTTTGCCTGAAAAATAATTGAACAAAGATGTAACACCCTAAATCAGATGAAAAATATTTGATATAAACCTCCTGGACAAACAGGCACTTTCAAATATGTATTCTGCTTTTATAAATTGAAAATGGTGATTTCTGAAGGGCATTTTAAAATCTGAATTGAAGATCAGAAATGTTTATACTCATTCATTCGGGAACTTCCAATTCCTCTTCTAGAAATGTATGTGGAAGACATTGCTAGGGAGTATGCAGCAGCATTCATCCACACGTGTGCATGTCACAGCCATGTATGTAATATCAGGAAACAAACAAAAACCAAACTCTGAAAATAAATGCTCCTTTAAGAACACCTACAGGAATTGTAATACTAGTAAGATGGAATACTGTAGAACCATTTTATAAAATCATGTAGAGCTATGGTTTTTCTATGTATGGTCCATAGAGCTTGAAAAGAGCCCCAGGGAAGGAAAAGGACAATATTCCAACAGGAAGGCCACTATTCTAACCAAATGCACATTTACCTAATTTATGCTCTGAAGAACAGGATCAATTGCTGAAGTTTTGTTAAATATTGCTAATTGCAAAATCGATGTAATATATATAATCACTCATTACATAGCTAAAAAACGTACTCCACATTTTTACCAATGATGCTCTTTGGGTCATGGGTTAATAAATTCTTTTTTTTTTCTTTTCTCTCTTACTGATTTTTAGATATTTTATAAATATTTAGATATTCACTATACTCAAATCTACAGATGTTCTACAATAAATGAAAGCTTGTGACTCAAACTCTATACCTCACTTTATAAGTTAGATGTCAGAAACCTTTAAGACTGACTTCAATGTTTCATTAATCTACTTGAGTATGAAAATTTAAATAATAAAGCACAGATATACAATAAAGCAATTTGTAGGACTCTTACTGGGGCACAAAAGTTTGTTGGGATGTATTTTTAAAAATAAAGCACAGTTCTTAGGTGTGGGGTCTCTGGAATAAAATGGCCTGGTTCAAATTCAGTTTGGCCATTTATGTACTAACCTGGAAAAGTTGTGTAATTGTTGTAATAATTAGTTTTTCTATCTCTAAAATTGAGATAAAAATAATATTTACTTCCTTGGGTTGTCATGAGAAAACCCTTAAAAAGAGTGCTAACACAGTTCCTGAGTGCCTGGCTTATTAAAAGTGCTCAACAATTGTCAGCTTGTGCTACTGTTGGGTTGGCAGACTGGCCTTTGTATGTCCTTCCTCTGTCCTCTCCTGAGTACTTAGAAACATACATGTGAATTGTTGGAGCAGGGACCCAACTCCCCCATCCTCTTCAGAGAGCTTCCAGGCAGAGGAAGAGGAAGATCCTGGAGATATCTGGGCCAGACCATTGGTGACCATCCTGAATTGAAACAACTGGAGGAAGTTACAACACCCAGGAAAGAGCTGGAGGGGAGGGCTGGGGCCCGGGTGAAGAGCACTGCGGAGCTTCACCTCCAGGCCCAAGGGGAGAGTGCCAGCCCATCAGGCTTCCACCTTCCTCAGAGGAAGGCTACTTTCCAGTTCTCAGTATCAAGTCCAAATCCTCTCTGTACTGCCCAGCTTCCATGCCCTGCTGGCTGCCTCCCTTTGCCGCCACACACCCCTCACCACTTCCTCGCTGGGAGTCTGTCCTGGCTCTGGTTCATTTCAAACCAGTAGCATCAAAGCCCCTTTCCAGCTCCGCAGGGATCTCCTTGCCCTTCTTCAGTTCCTCAGCTCCTTCACTTCTGCTCATCTTTCAAGATTTCTTTCCTAACCCTTTCATATTGAGAAGAACACATCCTGTTTAGTGCTTTCAGAGTTCTTGGATTCCTCAACAACTACAGCACCTTTCAATATATGTAATTTATAGATTCATTTCCCCAAAAGAACTATATTAAAGTTTTAATTTCAGGCTTCCACATACTTACCATTAGCACTTCCCTCCTCTGTAAACTTCTCTCACTTCTTGACTTTCCAAATATTACCCAAATGTTAATAATCCCTTCAAATTTCTAGTCACCTCATCCCATCATATGCTGCTGGTCTTCTGGACTTCTGTTGTACTTCACTTATTAGCCATTTAGAAATTAAATCCTGAAATAACTGCTGCTGATTAAGAATTTGCATGACATTTCATGTGCCTCCGTGAAATCTTTCCTACTATTCTATATCCTCCATTGCTGTAACTTTTAATCACCTTCTTGTAAGAATAGAAATAGGTTAGCATAAGCATAGCCATCTTAAAGGCCTAGAAGCCATTTTCTGAGTATGTGACTTAGAAAGAAAAACTGGAACTGGGTAAGGCCTTGAAAAACAAGTTAATCATGAGCACCGGGTGGTGGGCAGCTGTGACCCTTGGTCAGCTAACCTTGGTCAGTAAATCTTACATACCAAGCTTATCGTGCAGAACCTCCCTAACCATTGAGGAGTAGTCTTACCCTGCCCTTGCTTAACCCCAGGATATATGTCTTGCAAGAATAATGTATAGTTATAGAAAATTGCTATGAGTTAAGTGCTTTGAAATTGCTATATAAACCCTTGGCTCTGAGTGCTCGGGGTCCTTGTTGAGACCCACTGCATCGGGCTGACTTGGACCCCAACTAGTTGGCTGAATAAAGACTTTGCTTGAATTTACATCTCTATGCCTGTGTATTTTGTTCTCTGGGGAAGCCTCGGAAGCCTGCACCCTAACATTTGGGGGCTCGTCCGGGATACGAGCAGCTTCCCTGAGAACAAAGGACAGCTGGAGGCAAGGTCTAATTGTCCGGACGGGGCAGTGTAATTCGAGGGTCGCCCCCTCGTGTCTGCATAAATCCATTATAAAGCGGGAGTCGCCATCCCGTGTATGGTCTCGGGTTAGTGGTCCCGAGTGAGGAAGTCCGGGCTGGTAGTCCCGGCCCCCAGGTTAGCGACCCTGGGTGAAGCCCAGGTAACCAATCCTGGCCCTAGGGTCCGAGTGACTCGGCCTTAGGAAGGCAAATCCGATCGGCAGAAAACTGGCGCCCGAGGAGGAAAAGATCGAGCTCGTCACCCTGCGGCAGTCCGAGTGGACGCCCTTCAGGAGAATTACGAGAGTTTTTGAAGACCCTGAAAGTGGTGAGTGTGGTGCGCACCAGAGTGAGAGAAGGACCGGTCCGAACGAGTGCGATCAGATGTGGTGTGTGTGTGCTTGGTGTTATCATTGACTGTTTTACTGTGTTTGGGTTTCAGTTTATATTTTTTTTGCGCTTCTCATTTTAAGTTTCCTTGTTCTAAGGTTCTCCTGCTCTCTCCGTTCCTCCTTTCTGCCACTACATCATTCCCCGCGGGCACGGGTCGGGCAATTAAGAGCCATTAGGGCGCCCGCCGCTAGAAGACTCCCGTGACAGGATAAGGGGGTCACAGCCGCGAATCCCAGATAAATTCGCGTCCCCCGTGGAAGAAAAACTGTGCAACGACAGGCACTCATTCACAAGCACATACAACAGTCATTTTGTTTGAAGTGGCATCTTCATCCTTCGCCTTTGTCTCCCTCATATTCTTTTTCCTTCTTTCTCACCATGAGACAGACTCAGACGACCCCCTAAGTGTGTAAATGAATATATCTTTCTACCTCCGGATGGTATTAATGAAATTGATTTAAAGACAAGCGCTTGTGAAAATTGGGTATTCTAAAACTTCCAGAAAACCTGATAAAAAGTGTTAAGCATTAATGCTAATTTGAGTTTGCCTGAGGCGGGCATGTCCTTGTAGTTATCAGCTGCCTAAATTTACCTGAGGTCATTTAAGTCATGTTATCTGCTAAATCTTTTAAAAATAAAATGCTTAAAGGCTTGGCTTTGTCTAATATTCAGTAAAGGTCTTGTAAGTAATCTAGAATAGTTGTTACGAATGAGTGAACTAAATGACTGAAGCAAGTGAACCTCTTTTTAATTGTGTGTTACAGTGTGTATACCTACCTACTGCCTGAGAATCTTTGTAGAAACCTAAAACCTTAAAGTTTTGCTAAGTTAAGAAGATATACTCTATGAGAGATTGTGCTGTAAAGCTCATGGTTACAGAAATTATAAAATGTGTTCATAAATTTGTCAATCTAAAGAATGTTAGTTTAACAGTTTACAATGGCCTGCTTCTCGGTGTTCACTGGAAATTAAAGTTTCTAATGGTTTTAAGTTTTAATTAAAACTATTTAAAGTAATAAAACATTTCTCTATGCTAAAAAATGTATGTTTTAATAAGAAAAAGTATAAAGAATGAAAAGTCTTCTGCATGCTAAAGAATGTGTTTTGTGATAAAGAAAGTAACTTTGTTCTAAAGTACAGCTATTTGTTTAAAGAGAGAAAACAGCGTGGTGCCTTTTGTTGTAGAAGACCCGCTCAGCCTGTTGCTTTGGGGGGGAGGGTCAGGATGTTTAGAGATTAAGTGAGATAAACCCAGTCAAGCCGCAGGCAAGCCCAGGCTAATTCTCACCGGCTTATGTGCTTGGGACCATAGGGCAAATGAAGAATAAATTACTATATTCTTACAGATATAGTCGTGCCTAGTGAAATTAAAGCAAGTGAGTCTTGATATCAAGTGCACAGCAAAATTAGAATCTTGTTTCTAGTTAAACAGTTTTCTTTAACTGTTAGTCTGCTCTTAATGTTGAAAGATCAAAGCAGTTTCTCATGCTTAAAGTCTCAGTGAGTTGCCAGAATATTAAAAAAAAAAAAAAAATGAAATCGTAATATTAAAAAGACGAAAAGCTAAAGTTTGTTAACAACTGTATAAGCTTTATTTGCCTTTGAAATATTTTGTTATTGAAAACGATTGCATGGCCTGAGAAATTGAATTATTTATTCCATATATTTTTATAAGTGGAAAAATCTCTAACCAACAAATGATTAAAGTTGTTACTGATTATTTGTTTTCTTAATTTATCCACCTAAGCAGAATGGTAACAAAGCTTTTTTCAGCTGATTAAATGCACTTAGTTAACAAACCAAAATTTATTCTTAAAAATTAAACTAGAATCTAGACAAGATTATGTTTCTCCCAGAAAAACAAGTTTCACTGTAAAAGTTTAAATGGACAAACGTGTGACCACTTTTGAGAAAGGTTGTAATAGATTTTTTTGACAACCACCAGGTCTTCTTGTTTAATTTATATGCTGTATGTTTAAAAAAAAAAAAAAAAAAACATGGGGGATGAAAGGAAAGGAGCGACACATAGCAGCAATTAACCGGAGAGTTCCGCTTTATTAGGGAAAAGTGCTAGGTTATATAGGAAGGGGCATGAATTGATTGAGGTGTCACTTCTACGGAGCTGGTGGCTGTTGGCTAGGTGCTGGGATTGGGAGGGGAGCGAGAGGTGATTGGGCTTCAGGTGGCGCCGGCGGAAACCAAGGACCCCGAAGAGAAGCCAGAAGTTTGCCATCTTACTAGTAGTAGTCCTTCAGAGGACTCTTCATATTTTTTTAATGCAAATGATCTTAGAGCTTTTAATAGAATTTGCATAGCAGCTTATATCTACTATTAAAGAGTAAAACATTCTTGAAGCTTTCAGAGAAGACCTGTAGACTTAAGCACTTTCTCTGCTTTTTTTGTATCTGGTCTTGGACACTTATGCTAAGTTCAAAAAAAAGTGCTTTTACCTCTAGTTAACTCTGATATTTTCCAGAGGGCCCCTGGAACATGTCAGAAGAATTTTTTTCTCATTAGAGAAAGTATTTGACTAATTTGGCTTATTTATCTGATATATATTTATTTATTTACCAGGAAAGCACTGTCAAAGAGAATGATGCTAAACTTTGTTACTAAATGTTTTGTATTACAGAAATAACAGAATTTCCTTATGTCAACTGTCTTACAGTAAGCTCTCATCAGATCTTTAACCATTGTCATTTGTAAGTCTTTTGTCATTTATAGTATTATCCCTAAACTGGTAAAGAACTAGATTTCAGCAGAACAGGTATTAGTTACATAAGATTACATAAACTAAAGAAAATGATTTTATGTCTTTTTGTTTCAAATGTTGCTGATAAAGTGTTTTAACCTTGTTCTCTTAAACTGACAACAGTTTAGTAAATGACTATCTTTATGAGCAGAATTGAAACTTCCTTCTCTCTACCTGATCCCTCCAGAGTTTAAAAACTTTCAGTGACTGTTTTTGTATTCCATGGCAGTATGTTTATTTGCATGAGTTCAATAAGAATCTGCTTTCCTTGTGAGAAGACTACTTAAGAACACTGGTTATACTGCCAGGGCTTTGACTGGAATGTCATACCTGAGAGACATGTGCATGGACTCAGATGTGAACAACTTTAAGGAACTAAGATTGACTTTATAAAGCCAACAAAGCCCCTTGGAAGAACTGGCCTGGTACCTTGCTTACAGAGTTCCCAGCAGCCTTACCAGGTGAGTAAAGAAGGTCACTTCCTGGCAGGTTCAGAGACCTCGAGAAGAGAAGAATTCATCCAAATCTACAGGTACTGCAGGCAAAGCCTGATGGCAAGTCTAGCTTGGCTGTCTGGCCTCAAGAGGCCTTTAAAAGTTCAATCTGAAATTCCTTATAAAAAGTTCCAGCAAAGCATATTTAAAAGAGCCTGTGTAATCAATTGCTCTTCTTGCTGCACTTGTGCAAATGATCAAGCCAGCTGTTAATTATTTTCTTAACCTGGTTATTTCTAATAAAAATGAGGGTGATTTTAGAGAAAAGTATTGTTTCAATAACTGCAGCCTCCAGAATAGAAAATCCAACTCCAGATGTTGCTACATAACCTAATAACACAATTTGTTTTATCTTGCCTAGAAGCCACAAAACTGCAAATAGTAATAGAAGCGCCAGCCTTCTGAAGCCCTCTCAACTGACCAGTAATAGAGACCTAGCTGCACCCTTTACTGCACCCCCTTCTCAGCACGAAGCAGCCAGAGCGGTCATCGCCCCTTTTCCCTAGCAGCAGCTAGAGTCCCTATCTGTAGAAGACAAAGACCGAGACTCACTTTATCCTCTGCAAGTAGGCAAAGAACCTGCATTGAGAGAGTTCCTAAAACTTACACCTCCCTCTACAACAAGACAGAAGTAATCAGCACCACCCCAGCTTATTCTAACAAGTAGTAGGCCCGCCAAACCGGAGTCACTCCATGTGTTACCTTTATCAAAGAACGCATTAGCACCGTGCAAATCATAGTGTTGAGACAGAACTATCAGAGTGTTAACCAAACAGATGACCCCTAATTTCATGATTGAAATAGATACAAGAAGAAGAGGGGAATGTAAGAATAGAAATAGGTTAGCATAAGCATAGCCATCTTAAAGGCCTAGAAGCCATTTTCTGAGTATGTGACTTAGAAAGAAAAACTGGAACTGGGTAAGGCCTTGAAAAACAAGTTAATCATGAGCACCGGGTGGTGGGCAGCTGTGACCCTTGGTCAGCTAACCTTGGTCAGTAAATCTTACATACCAAGCTTATCGTGCAGAACCTCCCTAACCATTGAGGAGTAGTCTTACCCTGCCCTTGCTTAACCCCAGGATATATGTCTTGCAAGAATAATGTATAGTTATAGAAAATTGCTATGAGTTAAGTGCTTTGAAATTGCTATATAAACCCTTGGCTCTGAGTGCTCGGGGTCCTTGTTGAGACCCACTGCATCGGGCTGACTTGGACCCCAACTAGTTGGCTGAATAAAGACTTTGCTTGAATTTACATCTCTATGCCTGTGTATTTTGTTCTCTGGGGAAGCCTCGGAAGCCTGCACCCTAACACTTCTATGCTAAGAAACTCTCTAGCCTGCTATGTCCTGTTCCTCATTTACCTCGGTGCTCTCCCCTGAGGAACTCCAACTTCACAGCCGCCTCATGGTCTCCTTCACTGAGTCTAAAAGTTCAGTTATATTCCCAGGTTCCCCTTTCATCTCCTTTACTTCTAAGGAAGACAAAAGTTTGGACTTGCATCTTCCCAAATAAAACTACTCTATTTTATAACTCCTTCAAGCAGTGTAAGGCACCCTTTATCTGCAATCACCAGCATCTGTGGGTCAGAAGAAAGGGAAGGAATACTCTCTTCCACTTCCTTAATTTATTCAGAGGCCTCCCTCCTGAAGTTTCTGTTACTGGAAAATTTGGCCCTCGTCCTCATCTCACTGCTGCCATCTGCTGGCCTTCAGGGTCCCTAATGCAATCCCGTTCAGATTTCTTTCCCATTCCTGCTCAAGTTCCTGGGTAATGACCACATAATGGTTCCAACTGCTGACCTTCTAAAATTAAAGGATCTTCACCTCACTTCACTAGTTAGCCTGTTATTAGCAAGAACTTTTCTTTAAAGTTTTCAATTCTAAAACTTCTTTCTCTGCTGTAGTACCTACCTTTAGGCACTTCAGTACTTCCATATGAGTGCCAAACATTCTTATGAGCTATTAAATTAGCATTGACGAAGAAACATTGTTGTTATTGGTATTGTTGTAGTTACCAAAATGAGGAAGGATCAGAAGTTTGTGGCTGGATGATGATAGATTTGGGAAATTGTGTATCCGACAGTTTGCAGACCTTCTGTGGGAATATTGTGAAATTTGCCTTTAGCAATGCTGTGCCATTTTTTACTCTACCAGCTACTTTTACTCTCATAGTATCCTCCCATGGCTTAAATCAGTTCATCTTTTATGCATGTTATGCCTTCTCCCCTTGCCATGGTTTTACCTCCTCTATCACCTATCTGAAGATACAACACCTCGCATCTGCTAAATGCTCTTGTTCAGTGGGAGAGTGAGCAGCATGCTGTGTCAGGAACAACACAGGCTCTGGTGTTGGAAAAGCTGAGCCACCACTTACTTAACTGATGCATGGCCTCATATGAAAATGAATTTACTTAACTTATGGAAAATTTGGTTTCCTTATGTATAAGAGAGAAATTAAAGCCTGTTTTCCCTATGTTACATTGTCTGTGAGGAGGAAATGGAATAATAATTGAAGAAGACTTTAAACATTATAAAGAACCATATAATTAATTAATATGAATACATTCCATTCTGCTGATCGATGATTTATTGACCTATCTGGTAAACTAAAGTCCTGATAGCTAATAATGTCTTCTAAATACATCACCATAATAACAAGAACGTTCAGTTATTATACCCAGAAAAAGCATATGAATTATGAAAGCTATGTTGTCAATTCAGAAGATGTATTTCTGTTAGGCAAAAATCTCTTTACCCAACACATTACATGGTTTTTCAGAAAGAACTCAACAGGTAGGATTGTTAAATTTAGCCCAGTTTTTCCAGATCTCTTAAGTAGGTAAAAGCCTCAGTGGTAACATGAGTGAATTTGGGTTGGTGGTAAGAGGAGATAGTAGTGCTGTTATTATATAGGCATATAAACCGTTACAAGCATTTTTAACATCTTTGTTTTTGCTATATATATATTACATGATTTTACAATTTTTACATGCTTTTTAAAGGCAGGATTTCAGGACACACCTCAGACTACTGAATCTGAATCCCAATTTTGACATCACATGATGTCACATGAGCATCACAAACAAATCACCCAAATACTATACTTACAGTAGCCCTAATACTCATCTTACTACTAGCAATCAGTCTGGCCTACGAATGAACACAAAAAGGCCTAGAATGAACCGAATATGATAGCTAGTTTATACAAAAAAAATGATTTCGACTCATTAGATTATGACCTACTCATAGCTATCAAATGTCTCTAATCTACATTAACACGATATTGGTGTTCACTGTCTCCCTAGTAGGAATATTAATATATTGATCACACTTAATATCCTCACTATTATGCCTAGAAGGCATAATACTACCTCTATTCTTGATAATCACTATCACAATTCTAAGCAACCACTTCATGCTAGCTAACATGGTATCCATCATCCTCCTCCTACTAGCAGCGTGTGAAGCTGCCCTGTGTCTTTCTTTTCTAGTGCTCGTGTCTAACACACACGGCACGGACTATGTACAAAATCTAAACCTACTCCAATGCTAAAATTAATTATTCCCACAACCATACTAGTCCCCCTGACATGGCTATCAAACAAAAACATAGTATGAATTAACGCCACATTATACAGCATATTAATCAGTTTAACATCCCTAAGCACCCTAGGCCACATGACCACAACAGCATAAACTTCTCAACTACCTTCTTTTCAGACCCCCTATCAGCACCCTTAGTCCTACTAACAACATGACTTCTCCCCTTAATACTAATAGCAAGCCAGACTCACCTCTCCAATGAACCTTTAAACTGAAAAAAACTATACATTACCATATTAATTACCCTTCAAGTACTACTAATTATAACATTTACCTCCTCTGAATTCATTATATTTTACATCTTATTTGAGGCAACACTTGTACCAACCCTAATCATCATCACACGATGAGGAAACCAAGCAGAACGTTTAAATGCAGGATTCTATTTTCTCTTCTGCACAATAGTAGGTTCACTCTCCCTTTTAGTAGTGCTTATATATACCCAAAACATAACAGGAACTCTTAATATACTAATGTTACAATATTGAGCAAAACCTATAAATGACTCTTGATCGAACATACTTATTTGATTAGCATGCATAATAGCATTCATAGTAAAAAGACCCCTATATGGCCTACACCTCTGACTACCAAAAGCCCACGTAGAAGCTCTTATTGCAGGTTCCATAGTACTTGCAGCCGTACTACTTAAACTAGGCGGATACGGCATATTACACATCACTGTTATACTAGAACCAGTAACAACATTCATAGCATATCCCTTCCTAATACTATCCCTGTGAGAGATAATCATAACAAGCTCTATCTGTCTTCGCCAAACTGATTTAAAGTCACTAATTGCCTACTCCTCTGTAAGCCACGTGGCACTCGTAATCATTGCAATCCTAATCCAAACCCCATGAAGTTATATAGGAGCCACTGCTCTCATGATCGCCCACGGTCTAACATCATCCATACTATTCTGTCTAGCAAACACAAACTATGAATGAATTCACAGCTGATCTATAATATTAGCATGAGGACTACAAACCCTTTTACCCCTAATAGCTGCTTGATGACTCTTAGCAAGTTTACCTAACCTAGCCCTACTGCCTAGCATTAACTTAATTGGAGAGCTGTTCGTAGTAATATCAACATTCTCATGATCTAGCATTACCATTATTCTTACTGGAATGAACGTAATCATCACAGCTATCTACTCCCTATATATACTAATATCTTCTCAACGAAGCAAATATACACATCATATCAATAACATCAATCCCTCCTTTACCCGAGAAAACACCCTAATAGCTCTGCACTTACTATCCCTCCTAATACTATCAATTAATCCCAAAATCATCCTAGGGTGCCTTTACTGTAACTATAGTTTAATAAAACATCAGATTGTGAATCTGATAATAGAAGACCCTGACTTCTTATTTACCAAAAAAGTATGCAAAAACTGCTAATTCCTGCCCCCATATATAAAAATAAGGCTTTTTTAAACTTTTAGAGGATGACAGATATCCATTGGTCTTAGGAATCAAAAATTTGGTGCAATTCCAAGTAAAAGTAATCAACACTTTAACATATTCTTCACTTATAACACTAACGGTGCTAACTATACCAACTGTAATCACTCCCACAAACATCTACACAAGCAAGAACTATCCCTCCCATGTAAAAAACATAGTTGCACTAGCCTTCATCATCAGCATAATCCCTGCAATAATATTTATCTACTCAAATGAAGAAGCAGTTATCTTTAACTGACACTGAGTAACAATCCAAACAATAAAAATAACAATAAGCTTCAAACTAGACTACTTCTTTATAATATTCATACCAGTAGCCCTATTTGTCACATGGTCTATCATAGAATTCTCCCTATGATATATAAAATCAGACCCCCATATCAATCGATTCTTCAAATACCTACTAATTTTCCTATTCACAATAATAATTCTAGTATCCGCCAACAACATATTTCAACTCTTCATTGGATGAGAAGGTGTAGGCATTATATTCTTTCTCCTAATTGGCTGATGATATGGACGAACAGACGCAAATACAGCAGCTATACAGGCTATTCTGTATAATCACATTGGAGATATCGGATTCCTTGTATCAATAGCATGGTTTCTTATAAACCTAAACTCATCAGATCTTCAACAGATTTTTATGCTAAATCCAAAAACACAAACATCGCTCTAATGGGCCTATTATTAGCAGCAACTGGAAAATCCGCACAATTTGGACTATACCCTTGACTCCCCTCCGCTATAGAAGGGCCAACCCCAGTATCAGCCTTACTTCACTCCAGCGCAATAGTAGTCACAGGAGTGTTTTTACTAATCCGACTTCACCCCCTAATAGAAAACAACAAAACAATTCAAACAGTAACTCTATGCCTAGGAGCCTTTACAACCCTATTCACAGCTATCTGTGCTCTTACCCAAAACAATATCAGAAAGATTGTAACCTTCTCGACCTCAAGCCAACTTGGTCTTATAATAGTTACCATCGGCATCAACCAGCCTCACTTAGCCTTCATGCACATCTGCACCCATGCCTTCTTCAAAGCCATACTCTTCATGTGCTCTGGGCCAATTATTCACAGCCTAAATGACAAACAAGATATTTGTAAAATAGGAGGACTATTCCACACTCTTCCCACCACCACCTCTGCCCTCATCATTGGCAGCCTCACTCTAACAGGCACCCCCTTTCTAACAGGCTTCTACTCCAAAGACCTGATTATCAAAACTGCCAACATATCCTACAAACGCCTGAGCCCTATTTATTACACTCCTAGCCACCTCTCTTACAGCTGCCTACAGCACATGAATCATCTTCTTTGCACTCCTAGGACAACCCCGATTTACTACCCTAGCCAACATTAATGAAAATGACCCTTCATTAATAAACCCAATCAAACACTTAATACTAGGAAGCATTTTCGCTGGGTTCCTACTGTCCAACAACATCCCCTCAACACCTACACCCCAAATAACCATACCACACTATTTAAAATATACCGCCCTAACCGTCACAATCCTGGGCTTCATGCTGGCCCTAGAACTATGCAACTTATCCCTAAACCTATGCCACAAAAACCCCTCAAATACCTTTAAATTCTCAAACCTACTAGGCTATTTTCCCACAATCATCCACTGCTCTTGACCTCTATGGATACTAACAATAAGCCAAAAACAAGCATCCCTTATTCTAGACCTAATCTGACTAGAAAGCATTTTACCAAAATCAATCTCATATTTCCACATAAAAGCCTCTCTAATAACATTTAATCAAAAAGGCCTAATTAAACTCTACTTCCTATCATTTACAACAATCACCCTAGCCCTCCTCCTATCCTATTACCCCAGGTAATTTCCATAACAATAACAACACAAATCAACAAGGACCACCTGGTTACAACCACAAACCAAACACCGTAACTATAAAGAGCAGCAACACCTGCAATTTCCTCACTAAAAAACTCAGAACCTCCAATATCATATGTTATCCAATCACCCTGATTACTAAAATCAAAAACAACACTCAACTCCTCACCCTTTAACATATAAAGCACTAAAACTAACTCTATCACCACACCAACAATAAAAGCGCCAAACACAACCACATTTGACACCCAAACCTCAGGGTACTCTTCAATAGCCATAGCCTCTGTATAACCAAAAACAACCAACATCCCCCAAGATAAATCAAGAAAACCATCAAACCTAAAAAAGACACACCAAAATTAACTACAATTCCACAACCAACTCCACCAACCACAACCAGACTAAAGCCTCCATAAATTGGAGAAGGTTTTGAAGAAAACCCTAAAAAACTGATCACAGAAATAATATTCAAAATAAACACAATATATGTCATTATTCCCACATGGACTCAAACCATGACCTATGACATGAAAAATCATTGCTGTAATTAAACTATGAGAACCTAATGACAAACATCCAAAAAACACACCTCCTACTCAAAATCATTAATGACTCTACATCTCAGCATGGTGAAACTTTGGATCCCTACTAGGAATCTGCCTAATCCTACAAATTCTCACAGGCTTGTTCTTAGCCATACACTATACAGCAGGCACATCTACTGCATTCTCATCAGTCACTCACATCTGCCGAGATGTTAACTACAGATGAATTATCCGATATATACATGCTAATGGAGCATCCATATTCTTCATATGCCTGTTTATACACATTGGACGAGGCATCTACTATGGATCATTTGCCTACAAGGAAACATGAAACATCGGCATCTTGCTCCTATTCGCGGTTATAGCAACAGCCTTAATGGGCTATGTCCTGCCATGAGGACAGATATCCTTTTGAGGAGCCACAGTAATCACAAATCTTTTGTCCACAATTCCTTACATCGGGTCTAGCCTAGTAAATGAATCTGAGGGGGGTTCTCAGTAGACAAAGCAACCCTTACTTGATTCTTCACATTCCACTTCATCCTCCCTCTTGTGATCCTTGGTCTAGCGCTAGTACACCTATTATTCCTACATGAAACTGGGTCCAACAACCCAATGGGAATCGTATCTGACTCAGATAAAATCCCATTCCACCCATACTATACAACCAAAGATATCTTAGGCCTCTTTATCATAATCATAGCATTAATGACCCTGGCCTTATTCTTCCCCAACCTACTAGGACACCCAGACAACTATACACCAGCAAACCCCCTAAACACACCACCCCATATTAAACCAGAGTGATACTTCCTATTTGCAATACACAATTCTACACTCAATCCCCAATAAACTAGGAGGAGTGTTAGCATTAATTCTATCTATCCTCATACTAGCACTTATCCCACTACTACATACATCAAAACAATGAACTATAATATTCAGACCCCTAAGTCAAACTATCTTCTGACTTCTAATAGCTGACCTTAGTCTTAACTTGAATTGGAGGACAACCCATAGAACACCCTTTCATTTTAATCGGACAAGTAGCCATTCTCTACTTTACACTAATTCTAGCAGCAATGCCAATCGCAGGTATCATCAAAAATAAACTCATAAAATGAAGAGTCTTTGTAGTATATCTTAATACCCTGGTCTTGTAAACCAGCAAAGGAACTAACCCTCTCCAAGACTCAGGAAGAAGACAATAGCCCTACCGTCAGCACCCAAAGCTGAAATTCTTCATAAACTACTTGCTGTAGTATAAAGTCCGACAAACATTATATAGTATATGCTATGTATAATCATGCATTAATGGTTTGCGCCATGCATATAAGCAGGTACATCATATTATTATAGTACATAGGACATATTATGTTTAATCATGCATTAATGATTTAGCTCATGCATATAAGCAGGTACATAATATCCTTAGAGTACATAGTACATACTGTTATTGATTGGACATAGTACATTAAGTCAAATCATTTCCAGTCAACATGCGTATCCCCACCACTGAAGGCCGCCTAATCACCATGCTGCGTGAAATGACCAACCCGCTCACAATAGTGTCCCTCTTCTCGCTCTGGGCCCATTGAGATTGGGGGTAGCTATGTTGAAACTATATCTGGCATCTGGTTCTTACTCCAGGGTCATACCACTCTAACCGCTCACTCATTCCTCTTAAATAAGACATCTCGATGGATTCATGACTAATCAGCCCATGCCTAACATAACTGTGCTGTCATGCCTTTGGTATCTTTTAATTTTTGGGGTGCGAGGTTCAACTGGGTCACCGACCTTGGAGCAGGTGGATAACTTGTAGATAGACATTCATTGAATATTATTGGTTGTACATATTAACCTTTAGGTGTTATTCAGTCAATGGTTACAGGACAGAGAGAATTTTACAACAGCATTTTGAGTTGAGCCTATAAGAATCAAAGATCACAATCACAGACATCAACAAATACCAAAGTAATTAATTTAAATTTATAATTTTAGGTTTGATATATCAAACCCCCCCTTACCCCCCCAAAACCCTTATGTACTAAACATCTTGTCAAACCTCAAAAGCAAGGATACATATACAAAGGCGCTATAAGCACAAAGTATTACATAAGCATGTAAACCAGTACAACTACCAACACAGCTTTCTGCCTACCCGTAAAATATTTAGATGCTTGGACATATATGGCTGGAAAGCCACATGGTGGCTATATTGTAATTTCTGTTAGCCACAAATAAAAACAATATACTATAAATACAAATATCAATTAATTCTTATAAGTGCCCATAGCACAAACTACTTGCCCCCTATATATTACGAAATTAAAGTTAATGTAGCTTAAAATCAAAGCAAAGCATTGAAAATGCTTAGATGAGTTTACAAACTCCATAAACACATAGGTTTGGTCCCAGCCTTTTATTAATTTTCAATAGAATTACACATGCAAGTATCCACCCCCCAGTGAAAAGGCCCTTCAAGTTATTACAAGACCTAAAGGAGCTGGTATCAAGCACGCCAATAAGGCAGCTAATGACACCTTGCTAAACCACACCCCCATGGGAAACAGCAGTGATAAAAATTAGGCCATAAATTAAAGTTCGACTTAGCCATATTGTATTGGGTTGGTAAATTTCGTGCCAGCCACCGCGGTCATACGATTAATCCTAGTTAATAAAAAATCGGCATAAAATGTGCTAAGATGAACTCAATCCAAATAAAGTTAAGCCTTAACCAGGCTGTAGAAAGCCATGGTTATCGTAAAAATAAATTACGAAGGTAACTTTAATCACAATCGACACATGATAGCTAAGGTCTAAACTGGGATTAGATACCCCACTATGCTTAGCCCTAAACTTAAATAATTCGTCAAACAAAATTATTCGCCAGAGCACTACTAGCAATAGCCTAAAATTCAAAGGATTTGGCGATGCTTTATACCCCTCTAGAGGAGCCTGTTCTATAATTGATAGACTCCAATAAACCTCACCAATTCTCGCTAATACAGCCTATATACCACCATCTTCAGCAAACCCTAAAAATGAAATATAGTAAGCAAGATTATAAAAATATAAATACGTTAGGTCAAGGTGTAGCCTATGAGTTGGAAAGAAGTGGGCTACATTTTCTAAAATAGAATA
Source organism: Manis javanica (assembly GCF_040802235.1). Classification (NCBI taxonomy): domain Eukaryota; kingdom Metazoa; phylum Chordata; class Mammalia; order Pholidota; family Manidae; genus Manis; species Manis javanica. Next base: position 117,831,810 of record NC_133160.1, on the reverse strand, counting down.
CAAATAAACACCTTCATGAAAATGAGGGCCTAAGGAGGATTTAGTAGTAAGCTGAGAATAGAAAGCTCAACTGAATTCGTCCCTAAAGCATGCACACACCGCCCGTCACCCTCTTCAAATCCTTAAATACAGCTAAACATATTAGATAAATACTAAAGCATGAGAAGAAACAAGTCGTAACAAGGTAAGCATACTGGAAAGTGTGCTTAGATAATCAAAGTGTAGCTTAAATAAAGCATCTGGCCTACACCCAGAAGATCTCAGTAATATGTTCACTTTGAACAAATTCTAGCCCAATCAACACTTAACATAAAACAAAATAAAAGTGCATAAACTAAAGCATTTACTAGATTAAAGTATAGGCGATAGAAATTATATAGTGGCACCATAGAAAAAGTACCATAAGGGAAAGATGAAAGATGCATTTATAGTACAAAACAGCAAAGATTACCCCTTATACCTTTTGCATAATGAACTACCTATAAATACTCCAGCAAAGAGAACTTAAGCCAGAAACCCCAAAACCAGATGAGCTACCTACGAGCAGTTTAAAGAACCCACTCATCTATATGGCAAAATAGTGAGAAGACTTGTAGGTAGAGGTGAAAAGCCTAATGAGCCTGGTGATAGCTGGTTGTCCAAAAAATGAATCTAAGTTCAACTTGAAATATACCTAAAAGCCTAAAAACTGTAATGTAACTTTCAAGTATAGCCTAAAAAGGTACAGCTTTTTAGAAACAGAATTAAATCTTAGAGAGTAAATAGTATAATAACCATAGTTGACCTAAAAGCAGCCATCAATTAAGAAAGCGTCAAAGCTCAACAATAAAACATAACTAATACCACAAATCAAAATTAACTCCTAAACTAATATTGGACTAATCTATTAACAAATAGAAGAAATACTGTTAGTATGAGTAACAAGAAATAAATCTCCTTGCACAAGCTTATATCAGAATGGATAATCCACTGATAATTAACAAGAAAACAAACTAAATCTAAAAATAAAACTTTGTTAAACAAACTGTTAACCCAACACAGGTGTGCATATTCTAAAGGAAAGGTTAAAACAAATGAAAGGAACTTGGCAAACACAAGCCCCGCCTGTTTACCAAAAACATCACCTCTAGCATAACCAGTATTAGAGGCACTGCCTGCCCAGTGACTCACGTTAAACGGCCGTGGTATTCCGACTGTGCAAAGGTAGCATAATCACTTGTTCTCTAAATAGGGACTAGTATGAACGGCTAGACGAGGGCTTTACTGTCTCTCATCTGTAACCAGTGAAATTGACCTCCCTGTGAAAAGGCAGGGATAATATAATAAGACGAGAAGACCCTACGAGCTTTAATTAATCAGCTTAAAGTTAACTCAATACCACTCTAAAAGAGATAAAAGTTAACAACCTAAGCTGTCAATTTTGTTTGGGGTGACCTCGGAGCAAAAAACAACCTACGAGCGGTCAAATCCAGACTGACAAGTCCAGATAATCAGTTAATTGATCCAATAGCTTGATCAATGGAACAAGTTACCCTAGGGATAACAGGGTAATCCTATTCAAGAGTCCATATTGACAATAGGGTTTACGACTTGATGTTGGATCAGGACATCCCAATGGTGCAACTGCTATTAATGGTTCGTTTGTTCAATGATTAAAGTCCTACGTGATCTGAGTTCAAATCAGAGTAATCCAGGTCGGTTTCTATCTATTCATGCACTTTTCCCAGTATGAAAGGAGAGGAGAAGTAGGGCCTACTTCACACAGGTACCCTCGAATTAATAAATGACCCTCTCTCAATTTAGCTAATTCATAACAACCTTCAATCCTAGATTCAGGACTAGCTAAGGTAGCAAAGCATGGCAATTGCATAAAACTTAAACTTTTATAACAGAGGTTCAACTCTTCTCCTTAGCACTAATGTAGGTCATCAACATACTAATAATAATTGTCCCCATCCTCCTAGCTGTTGCATTCCTAACATTAGTAGAACGTAAAATGCTAGGCTACATACAACTACGAAAAGGCCCAAACATCATAGGCCCTTGAGGTTTACTCCAGCCAATTGCTGATCCAGTAAAATTATTCACCAAAGAACCCCTGCAACCTCTGACATCTTCAATCACAATATTTATTATAGCACCCATTCTAGCACTGGCACTCACCCTAACCATGTGAGTGCCACTACAAATACCATACCCACTAGTCAACATAAACCTGGGAGTATTATTTATACTAGCCATATCAAGCCTTGCTGTATACTCTATTCTATGATCAGAATGAGCTTCCAACTCCAAATACGCCCTCATTGGGGCACTACATGCAGTAGCTCAGACTATCTCATACAAAGTGACATTAGCGATCATTCTATTATCCTTACTATTAATAAGTGGATCCTTTATGCTCTCTACCCTGATCACTACCCAAGAGAAACTATGACTACTAGTACCCGCATGACCTTTAGCCATAATGTGATTCATCTCAACCCTGGCTGAAACTAACCGAGCACCATTCCATCTAACAGAAGGAGAGTCCCAGCTTGTCGCCGGCTTTAATGTAGAATAGCAGCAGGCCCATTCGCACTTTTGTTTTTAGCTGAATATGCAAACATCATCATAATAAACATCCTCTCAGTAACACTTTTTATAGGAGCCTTTCACAACCCCTACATCCCAAGCCTTTACACAACTAACTTTGTAGGAAAAACACTCGCCTTGACCACTCTATTCCTATGAATCTGAGCATCCTACCCATGATTTCACTATGACCAACTAATACATCTATTATGAAAAAACTTCTTACCATTGACACTAGCACTATGCATATGATATGTATCAATACCAATCGCCATGTCAAGTATCCCTCCTCAATCATAAGAAATATGTCTGACAGAAGAATTACTTTGATAGAGTAAATAATAGAGGTTTAAACCCTCTTATTTCTAGAAAAATAGGCATTTTTCAATCTCCGTGCTGAGAACTCAAAATCTCCGTGCTACCAATTTACACCATACTCTATAGTAAGGTCAGCTAAATAAGCTATCGGGCCCATACCCCGAAAATGTTGGATTATAACCTTTCCGTACTAATAAACCCCATTATATTTGTTATCTTAATAACCCTATTCCTAGGAACTATACTTGTTCTAATTAGCTCTCACTGATTAATAATTTGAATTGGCTTAGAGATAAATATACTAACTAGCCATAGTCCCTATCTTAATAAAAAATTTTAACCCATGAGCCATAGAAGCAGCCACAAAGTATTTCCTAATTCAAGCCACCGCATCCATGCTATTAATACTAGCTATTACCCTTAACCTAATAACCTCTGGACAATGGACCATCACAAAGATACACAACACCGTACCATTGACCATTATCACTGTGGCTATGGCCATAAAACCAGGAATAGCCCCATTCCACTTCTGAGTACCAGAAGTAACACAAGGAAGCCCATTATCATCAGGCATGTTACTTATAACCTGACAAAAGATTGCACCAATCTCAGTCCTATACCAAATCATACCTACAATCAACATAAATATGCTAGCAATTATAGCTGCACTTTCAATCCTAGTTGGAGGCTGAGGAGGTCTAAACCAAACCCAACTATGAAAAATTATAGCATACTCCTCAATTGCTCACATAGGTTGAATAACAAGAATTATAGTATACAACCCGGACATCGCCATCCTAAACCTCCTAATCTACATCATAATAACACTATCTATATTCACAGTACTATTATACAACTCATCAAGAACAACTCTATCCCTGTCCCACCTATCAAATAAAATACCACCAATTACAGTTCTCACACTTCTAATTCTACTATCACTCAGAGGCCTTCCTCCACTAACCGGATTCATGCCCAAATGAATGATTATCCAAGAACTTACTAAAAATAACATAGTAATACTACCAACAACAATAGCGGTAACAGCATTACTTAACCTATATTTTTACATGCATTCCTTCGTATAAATAACATAAGTTTCTGATTACTCCCTCCCTCTTTTCTACTTCTCCTGGCATCCTCCATGGTCGAGGCTGGAGCTGGAACCAGGTGAACTGTATATCCTCCTTTAGCAGAAACTTAGCACATGCAGGGGCATCAGATCTATTTTTTCTCTCCACTTAGCAGGTATCTCATCAATCCTGGGGGCTATTAATTTTATTACAACTATTATCAACATAAAACCTCCTGCAATAAATCAATACCAAACTCCACTATTCATTCATATGATCAGTCCTAATTACAGCCGTACTTCTGCTACTATCTCTACCTGTACTAGCCGCTGGCACTACTATGCTCTTGACAGATTGCAATGTAAACACGACCTTTTTTGATCCTGCTGGAGGAGGAGACCCTATCCTATACCAACACCTATTCTGATTTTTTGGGCATCCCGAAGTATACATTTTAATTCTCCCTGGTTTTGGAATAATTTCCCACATTGCAACCTACTACTCAGGAAAAAAAGAACCTTTTGGGTATATGGGCATAGTCTGAGCAATAATATCTATTGGTTTTTTAGACTTTATCGTATGAGCACACCATATATTCACAGTTGGAATAGATGTTGATACACGAGCCTATTTTACATCAGCTATGATTATTGCAATTCCAACAGGCGTAAAAGTCTTTAGCTGACTGGCAACTCTGCACGGTGGAAACATGAAATGAGCTCCAGCTATGTTATGAGCCCTAGGCTTTATCTTTTTATTTACAGTTGGAGGTTTAACAGGCATTGTATTGGCCAGCTCATCCCTAGACATTGTCCTTCACCATACCTACTACCTAGTAGCCCACTTTCATTACGTCCTCTCTATGGGAGCAGTTTTCGCTATCATAGGGGGCTTTGTTCACTGATTCCCACTATTCTCAGGATACACCCTCAACAATACATGAGCAAAAATTCATTTCACAATCATGTTTGTAGGCGTAAACATGACTTTCTTTCCTCAACACTTGCTTGGACTATCAGAAATACCTCGACGTTACTCGGACTACCCAGATGCTTACACAATATGAAATACTGTGTCCTCTATGGGATTTTTTAAATCACTTACTGCTGTAATGCTCATAGTCTTTATAATCTGAGAAGCATTCGCCTCTAAACGAGTTCTCATAATAGAATCAACAAACACTAACCTCGAGTGACTACATGGCTGCCCACCACCATATCACACATTCGAAGAGCCTGCCTTTGTAAATTTAGTCAAAGGAAGAAAGGAAGGAATCGAACCCTCAAACAATGGTTTCAAGCCAATATCATAACCTTTATGTCTCTCTCAATCACAGAAGTATTAGTAAAATTTATATAACTTTGTCAAAGTTAAGTTATAGGTTTAAACCCTTTATACTTCTATGGCGTATCCACTCCAACTAGGCTTTCAAGATGCCACATCTCCAATTATAGAAGAATTATTTCACTTTCATGACCACACACTAATAATCGTCTTCTTAATTAGCTCTCTAGTACTATACATTATTTCTCTCATACTAACAACTAAACTTACCCATACAAGTATGATAGATGCTCAAGAAGTAGAGACTATCTGAACTATCTTACCTGCGATCATCTTAATCCTCATCACCCTGCCCTCCTTACGCATCCTTTACATAATAGATGAAATTAATAATCCCTCTTTAACCGTAAAAACAATAGGCCATCAATGATACTGAAGCTATGAATATACAGATTATGAAGACCTAAGCTTTGACTCATACATGATCCCAACTCAAAACTTAAAGCCTGGTGAACTTCGACTTTTAGAGGTAGATAATCGACTTGTACTACCTATAGAAATAACTATCCGCATACTCATTTCATCTGAAGATGTTCTGCACTCTTGAGCCATCCCATCTTTAAGTCTAAAAACAGATGCTATTCCCGGATGTCTAAATCAAACAACCCTGATGTCAACCCGACCAGGCCTGTTCTACAGACAATGCTCAGAGATCTGCAGCTCAAATCATAGCTTCATGCCAATCGTCCTTGAACTAGTGCCCTTAAAAACATTTGAAAGCTGAACTGCATCTATACTGTAAATCATTAAGAAGCTAGTAGCACTAACCTTTTAAGTTAGAGACAGAGAACACATCTCTCCTTAATGACATGCCTCAACTAGACACCACAACATGATCTATTACAATTATATCCATAATCCTAACTCTCTTTATCCTATTTCAATTAAAAATCTCTAAACACCACTACTCTCACAATGCAGAGACTTCAATAAAACTACACCATAAAACACTCACTCCCTGAGAAAAAAAAGAACGAAAATCTATTTGCCTCTTTTATTACCCCAATTATAGGAATCCCTATTGTCACAATTATCATTATGTTCCCAATAATCCTCTTCCCAACATCAAAACGACTGATTAATAACTGTGTCGTATCTATCCAACAGTGACTCTTAAAACAAACATCCAAGCAAATAATAAGTATCCACAACTACAAAGGACAAACCTGAACCTTAATATTAGTAACACTAATTATCTTCATTGCGTCTACAAATCTGCTAGGCCTATTACCCCATTCATTTACACCCACGACACAATTATCAATAAACCTGAGCATGGCTGTTCCCCTATGAGCAGCTACCGTAATTACAGGATTCCGACACAAAACAAAAATATCTCTAGCCACTTTCTACCCCAAGGCACACCAACCCTTCTTATCCCAATACTAGTAATTATTGAAACAATCAGTCTATTAATCCAACCCCTGGCACTCGCGGTATGACTAACTGTCAATATTACTGCCGGCCATCTACTAATACACCTAATTGGAAGCGCAACTCTTGCTCTAATATCAATCAATCTCACTGTGGCCACAACCACTTTTATTATCCTAGTCCTATTTACAATTCTTGAATTTGCAGTCGCACTCATTCAAGCATACGTATTCACTCTCCTAGTTAGTCTTTACTTACATGACAACACATAATGACCCACCAAACTCACTCTTACCACATAGTAAATCCAAGCCCTTGGCCTCTAACCAGAGCCCTATCTGCTCTCCTAAAAACATCAAGTCTAGCAATATGATTCCACTTTAACTCTGTAGTACTACTGTCCCTCGGACTAACAACAAATTTTTTAACAATATACCAATGATGACATGACATTGTACGAGAAAGTACCTTTCAAGACCACCATACACCTACAGTCCAAAAAGGACTCCGATATGGCATAATCTTGTTCATCGTCTCGGAAGTATTCTTTTTCGCTGGCTTTTTCTGAGCATTCTACCACTCAAGCCTAGCCCCCACCCCTTAGACACCTTAGTGAGTCATAAGAACAGTAAAGTTTGTTCACTTAGTAACAGTAAAGTAAACTTAGTTCACTGTTCTGTGAAAATATCAAGTAGTACAGTATTTCACTAATAAAAATTCAAAATTCTCCTTTCTGCTCCTCTCTCATATCCCATCCCAAATCTTCTCTAGTTGTGGTCACTATTGGACACTTTTTTAACCTTTCTATGCAAATATGAAAGCATAATTCATGAATTCTCAACAGTTTACAAATCTATGAAATATGAAGATAATTTGGGCACAAAATAATTATTTGAGGCTTTAAAAAATCGTGTTCTAATAATGGATAATCTTAAATGAGCACTTTGTTTCAGGTACTGAACACTTCTAAGTGTGTGATCTCATATTTTCCTCTCACATAGATAGTGGATGTTATTGAACAGATGGAAACATTGAGGCATAGTGATTTACCCAAGATAAATACAACATTAGTGAGAGCGAGGATTTAAATTTACAATTTGGACCCAAAGCTCTGCCTTGCAACCAATATATTATACCACTTTACTCAGATTAGGTGTTTCACTTTGGGTCCCTAAAGGCCTACTGACAGAGAACCAAAAAATTTAAAGGGTCATTTTTTAAAAAAATAAGCACAAAATTAAGGTTCAAAAAAGATTCAATATTCCCAGTATTATAATCTATTCACACTAGACAACAACTTTCTGAAAAGAACTCTGTTTTAGTTCTGGGTCCCAAGGTTCTATTCATACAATACCTAAAAGCAGTTACTAAGCATCCGTTGTGAACCCTTTCTTAAGTTCCAAACAATGTGTGAGTTTCTATAAAAAAAAAAAAATGTCTTTCACATTTCTCAGGAAGTTTCCTCTGGGACATTGGCTGTTTGTTACATAATAAAGGACACTTTCCTAGAAAACTCACCAGCCAAAAAAACAAATGTTCTTGGAAGAACTATGACAAACTACCTTTGAAACATCATGTTTGAATCTTTTGACTATCTCATACAAATTGAGTCTGAACCAGCATATATAGCAACAATATACATAGCCTTGCATAGTAAACTTGACCTTTTAACTCATACTAATATTTTCAAAATCTATGTCTATTGCTAATGATTTATTTTCTTTCATTTTTGTGATTAGTTTTCTAATAAGTATAAATCCAAGAAAGAAATATTCTTTACCAAATCAAAAGCTGGACAAGAAGGAAACTTTCTTCTTAGTTGTCCCGTATCTGACCTATTTCCACTTTCATTTGTTTACGGATTCTGTTGGATTTTCAAAACAAATTGTGTGGTATCATTATCATAGCCATACTTTGCTCTACCTAAAAAGTCCTGATTTGTGTCTGTTGTTTTATTATAATTATGAAAAACAGACCTTGTCATTATTATGAATGTTAATTGTTAGATGATCAATTTTGTGTCCACTTTACATATGACTCTATTACATCAGAATTTCATATTCAGGTAATTATCTTATTTTTTCTTTATTCATAGGACAAAGAACCATCTGATTATAAATGACCTAAATATGTGTTATAAATTTGAGCTTTGTTTTAATGGTTGGAACTGACCAACTTTAACTGATAAAAGCAAATGGAAAATATCAAGATAAAAAACTTAAGTAAACTTAAGACAAAAATTTGAAGGACTTGTCATTGTACCAAAATACAGTGAACACGAAAAATCATGGTTTCTCAAATTATAGTGACTAATTATATTTTACAATGATAAGAATGATTTATTTTTTAAAATACAAACAAATTAACTATCTTCAATAGCTAATTCAGACAAAGTGGAGATTGATTCTTATCCATCAGGGATTATAGATAGAAAAATTTGGATTTTGAGTTCATGAGAATTCCTATGGTATATGTACAAGTTCGTGAAGTGTCTTATGACACAAATTAGATACTTTAAAAAGCCTGTTCCTCTTTGATAACAAGCCTTGTTATTATCAAATCTATGTAAGAAGTTTTGACTGGTTTGATCCTAACATTCAGCTGTTCATAAGTACTCCAGAAGTGCTGGTCACATCTCTATTTTTAAACTATGAAAAATATGAAAATAAAACATAATAAAATGTTTTTCTGTTCCTGTGTTAAAGACCCACCATAAGTGAATAAAATAAATAATAAACAGATAAGGGTATCATTGTTTTTCACAAATTACAGTGGATTTTTATATAGTGCAATTCTGGGTTCAGAATAAAATGAGTCAATCATCTCGGATACACTCCTGAAAAAGCCAAAAGTAAGGTATTATAATGAAGCTGAGGGTGCTTGTTTTCAGCCCCTTGAATGAATCAGAGTAAATAGGAAACACTAGTAAGTTCTTGAACTTGAAGTGATGCAGTCAGCAAGGAAGACACAGTCTAAAAAGAACCTCAGTGTGGAAGACCACAATCTCTTCTGATCCTTAACATGGAGAGCCTGAAACACTGAATTTTTTTTAACTCAGGATAATGCTAGTGTCATATAACTGTGAATAGGCTGCAAAGATCATTATAGATTTAAAAAATTTTAAATATAATGGCATGACTGATTTCTTATTAAAATAGTAGTTACAATCAACAACAGTAATTTTTAAAAATCCTCATTATGTATGGGTATTTTCTTGAACAGACAATATTTTTTCTAAAATGTACAATACCAATTAATCCTAGAAATAGAACTGGAAGTAAAGACAGAGATTTTCAGTTTTTCCTTTTATTCATTTAAAGATGAAAAATCAGAGGTGTGGTTGTTATTTGAAACATTTTGAATATTGAATAACTATTATTTTTAATTATGCAATCTAATAATTAAATTAATTAAGGCTATTATAATTAGTACATCTGAAACAAAGCAGACAAAATATTACCTGAAGTAGTTAACATACCACCAAAATTTGTAGGACAATTATATTTTTTTTTTGAAAAAGAAAGATCAGAGCACATACAGTATGTTACTACATAAAGTAAATAATTAAAATAAATAATAGAGGACAAATTGAGTTTTAAAAGGTGAAATAAATGATGACTTCTTCTCATGGTCTAGAATTTTGATAAAAATTGGAAATTTCTGAAGACCCTATTTTGTCCCAAGTATTTCCTTTATAGACACCAAAATTTTCCAAAGAAATAAAAATAATTTTATTGATATATTAGCCTTTCCAATTACCCATTTAACATAAAATCATATCCCCATAATAACCATAAATCTAGAAATGCTTGTATTTTAATTTTGAATAATGTCATTCTATTTCCTGTATCATCTTATCATAGCATGAATCACTCTATTGTTAAAAACTCTCTTCAGAATTTCTTGGGAAAGGAATGGACAGAAAATTAGTTTCCTATTTGAGAGATTTCTTAGAATTTAAATAAATCTATTGGTTGAACTGAAACCACAAAATTAGCATTTTACTAATCATCAGATTTAAATAGCTGTGAAGCAAAGAGATCAGCCATCATCCCCATCAGCAATCCAGCTTGCTTCCTCCTCCCATTCTTGGGTTCAAGGTATTGTGTTTACATATGGCATTGATTTCACATTGTGTAATCTTTCACTTTTCATTAAGATGCATTTGTACCTTTTCTATGTGTTTGCAAATATTGATAGTTTCTTGTGATATATACTAATAGCTTAAAAATGCACTTGCAAATTTTGATACCACCCATCTCAGAGCTTTAGGAGAAAAATCAGTATAGTTTTATAAAGACTAAATCATTTTGGATAATTGGTAATTAAAATCATATATATATTGAAAAATTAGATACATAATTTTGGTAGAGATTTGTTGTGAGGTAACTGGAAATATTTGGATAATTCTATGGAAAGTTGTTATGCAAAATAATTTCTGATTTTTTAAATTACCGTAGTAAAGATCATACCTGTTAGAATATTTCAAGCCTATTTTTATTCCATGTCATTTGGCTAGTAAAATTAATTCTATGTAGGATATATAAATTATAGACATAACAAACACAGAGATATATGACGACTGTTGTAAAGATGGTTATATTTGGGTATTTGGAAAGATACAAATGGATAAAGCTTGTAAAATCATATTATATTCATAAATATACCTTCTTTAAAAATGCACTTAGATTCTGGAGTTTGTAAACTGAAGCAGCATATATAAAACATGTCAAAATAAATTGTACCTTATTTTGTTGACTAAGGTATAAACAGATTGCATGTGTAACCTGATTTTTTTCCTAATTTCTCTGGAAACCATTTTCCAAGAACACATAAATGTCAGTATTTCTAGATTCTTGCAGTTTTGTGGAACTCAAGAAATCAAACATGACAAGAAATCTGAATCTTATTCCATCCAATTCAATCATCTTCAAGGATATATCAATATAGCAAAACATGAAGTGATAGCTACATCCTTTTAAAAAATAACTGATGGAGGTTAATAGTGCTACATGATGCAGTGGCAGCAATTTTCACTCTTAAAGAACAAGACGTTCTAACATAGATAAAGGAGAAAGACATTTTTTAAAAATTTCAAGTAATTCAAATGCCAGTTCTCAGTAGATTTATTTATTAACCACTTTAACAAATCTGATGATCTAGAAGAAAATGTTTTTCTCTAAATTGTATTTAAATACTGATGGATGTTTCTCCAGTCCTCTGATAAAACCATATTACCACTACAAAGATCAAATGTTTTGTTTTAGAGTGTTAGTGAATACAAATATTGGTTAAGAACTTGGCATTTCTTAATATAAGCATTAATCAAGATAACTAGAATGATAAACATTTATATTGAATAGCAATATTTAAAATCATAAATTAATAAAAATGCTACTTCTCAAAACTATTTTTTTCATAAGATGCTCCTTTGTTGGAAAATCAAGAATTTCTTTTTTTATAGTTTTTCCTGAAACAAATTTTATTGTAAGACATAATTCTTTTTTATTTTGTTTTCTTACATAGGCCTGGGAAATCATGAAGCTTCTTATCCTTACCTGCCTTGTAGTGGCTGCTCTTGCCAGGCCTGTGAGTACAGTAGAGAATTTAAGATTCTTGTTAGACATGACCTGACATAACATTAAACACAAAATACTGAGAATAATAATCTTAAAGTATGGGATGATCTCTAATTAGCTACTGACGTGTTGATACTAAAGTTTTGGTAATGCTTCACATTTGATCATCATTATGTAGCCCATTCAGGCCCTTAATTCAAAATAAAATGTCTGACTTGATATACAACCATCTCACACACACACGCACACACACACACAAATTAAGAATAAAAAGTAAATAAAAGGAGAAATAAAGTATTGCACAATATAATAAATATCAAAAGAATTTAATTAGGTTCTTCCCTGGGTCCATTACAAAATTAGCATATTTGCAGACATATAATAAATGGCTGCCCAGTATTTCTTAGCAAGTATAGCATAAAGCCACAAGTTTCAGTGTATTTTACTTTTGAAGCCTAAGTCAGAACCCCATTTGAGATGGCTTGTGTCCATCATTTTTTTCCAAATTATAGAAAACCAGGTTGATTCTGCTGATTCAGAGATCAAGTTACTGTGGTCACTGTAGAGAGTGAACTGAAGTTAGATAATGTAAATGAAAAGAATCTTTCTTCTTAAAAACAAGTTATTCAATTAGTTATGCAAAGCAAAGTTATTTTGTCCCCATGTAATGTGTATCTAATGAAAGTGAGAGCAATATACAGGGATCACCTGAGTACAAATCAATACAGATAAAATAATGATCTGGGATATTTGGCCTTTGAAACTACCAAATACAGAAGCAAAAGTTTCTGGTATGCTGCGATAATCTATTGATGAGACTTTTATTCTCAAAATCCCCATTTGTAGAATGCAGAATCACCAATCACAATAACCACCACTTTTTAACCAATACAGTTTTTTACCCTACACCCTAAGCACCCATAGAAAGCGATATCTGACTGCAAGTCTCTTAGAAATGTGTCATTGGATTAGTTCTTACCTTGCCCTTTCACAAATGAAATGGATAAAAGTGTCCAGAAAACAGATGCTACACTCCTATTGCAAGAACACATCAGTTTTTTACATGCTATCATTTAACAAACTCAAGTCTTATCCTCACAGTCAAAATGCAGGTTGAGATAAAATTTTATATAATTTAATTGATGATAAAAATAAAATCCAGACAAACAACATATGGTTAGGAAAATACACCTTTTGCTCCAAAAATTTCTAATGGTTTAAAATCACCTTTAGAACTATCATGTAATGTAAATAGTTCAGAAATCTAAATAACTTCTTTATCATTTTGGATTAATTAAAACTCAAAATCTCAGTTTTAGCCTTTTTATCTAGTTTTCTCAATTCTTTGACATTTTCTAGAGGGAAATAACTTATTTTTCTTTGATATTTTTCAAAATAATTATGGTTCTTTTGTTTTGTTTTTGCTGTCAGGAAAATTTGGTCTCAGACAGATTTAGCTATTAAAATACAAACCTTTTTTAAAAAGCAAGGTTATAATTCATAATATTATATGTATATTGTTGTTGTATATTTATTGCTTTTTGTTTTTTAGTTTTACAATCCTTGCATTGTTTTTCACAGAAATTTTCTGGTAGTAGACACCCAGAACTCATTCAAGTAAGTATTCTATTTTATGCTCCAAGAACATCCTCTAATTCTGCAACTTAGATGATATTATATTGACAGCATATAGACCCTAGACCTGTTCCTTCTTTTTCTATGAAATAGCCAGTTTCACACTCACTGAGGTATAATAACTTTAATTCAAGTACTGACAAATGCTGTTTTGTTCTCACAAACCTTCTTGGAGAGGAGGGCATAGGGACTTTGATAAACATCTGTGGTTAATAAAAATCTTAATATTCAAGAGATACAGTTACCTAGACAGAATATTTTAATATGGTTTATTTTAATATACTGATTCTTTCTACTTCTATTACCTGCACTCAAACATATGATTTACAACTTGGTTTCACTTAACACATTGTCTCTTGAATTAGAAACCTCGATCACACCTTTCTATAAATTATTAATCCTCCACTCTGTCCACAATTAACTAATACCTTTTTATTTTTATTTATTCTTTGTAGAATGAACCAGACAGCAGAGAGGTACGGTTTTTCCTTCTCTCTTTCAGTTAGTTATGATGAATGTTGAATGTCTGCTTCATTCCAATTTTTATTTACCTTCAAATATACTCATGTGCTCAGGTACAGGGATAACTCTCTGAATTCTCTGTTTTGATTAAATCCTTATTCAATTCCTCCTTTGACATTTTGATAGGCATGGACTTACTAAATCTCCAGGCCTGGTGAACAAAGACCCAAATAGGGTATCTCCTTTGGATTTTAAAATTAGACAGTAAGACTAAACTTAAGTATCTTCTCTTCTACCTAAGAAATATGCTGGCTTACCAAATTAAATGGAGACCTTGGGTTCAAATGGAAAAACATGATGCTCTTTTTTGGTGTGTTTTCATTTTTATAATTCACAACTTAATTTCTATAGGAAACCCTCAAAGAAAGACAGTTTTCCAGGTTTGTTCTGGTGAGTGTTATCCACTTCTTCTTAAAAGACAAACATATTTTTCCAGGAAAATTAATTTAAATTTAGCTTATAAAAGTTTTTTCACTCAACTTGATTAAACTTTCCCTTCATTCAGTCACCCAGGCACCCACAAAGAATATTGAAACCACAGATGCAAATATTAAAGAGCTGCTTTAAATTCAAATTTTATACTTTTGCCTCTTTGCACACTTGTGCTTTCCTTTGCATAATCTATGTAGAATAAACAGCTTCCACACTCATTAAGATGGAATGTTCTCTATCTCTAAATAATAACCCATATATGTTGTGTAATTTTGTGACTTTATTGTCAAATAGAACACAAATAGGAATTTCACTTCAAGGATACTATTTCAAAGATTTGGGGCAACCCAATTTTGCCTGAATGATTTTTAATATAATCTTTCTTTCTTCCTTTTTTTTTTTGTAGCCTATAGGAAGAGAATTAAGAGAGGTAAGAAAGTCTCAAGATTACTATAGGGTGAACAAAGGGAGGCAAGTGTAGTGCTTGCCCAGTCAGTGTTGTGCTGTCCAATTCTTTATTGTCTTTTTACGTAAATAGCCACTAGATTTATTGAACCAGACAGATGAGATACAGAGGACTCAGAACTATGACTAAAACAAAATGAAAGATAATAATAATAATAAAATTCAGTGGAAAAAATGTTTTAAATATTCTAAGTGCACATTTACATATAGTTTAAGCAAAGAAAGCTTAGCGAAGAGACAATGTTAGAAATGATAGAGCAAGCAATATTAGTGCATTCAAGAAAAACATACTTGTTTTTTAACTTGGAGCAGCACAGTGTAAGGCAAACTATCTCACAGATTTTTATTCCTTTATGTCTCTCTTCATTAATGTTGTTTTTCTGCTCTATTCCTAAGGAATACCAAAATGAAATGAACAGGGTAAGGAACACCAATGATATTTAAATTATTTTAAAATTTGTCTTTTCAAAAGTATATTTTACAAGCTGTACTGTATTGTTTTTAGCAGAGAGAACTTCTGAGAGAAAAACAAGAAAAACAGAGTGATGAAATCAAGGTACCAAAAATTTTCTTAAAATACTATGGCAAAAAAAATGTATTCTTGCACTAAAAGAAGTGTTTCAATTTAGAAAACATATTTTTTCTGTGGCATTTATGTTTTCCTTGAACTTTTCAGACATTCAAATGGCCAGTGAATTCTGTTGAGAATTCTAAAGAATACTGATTTCATTGACTTAACTTTGTAGCTATGAGGAGATAAGGCATTAAAATGAATGAATGAATGAAATTATGGATTGGTCAACTGTTTGCATTTATCACCAAAGTTGATGGAATGCTTCACTAAGGATATTACATAAAGTAATATATCTGTTCCAAGAATGTTTTACATAGTCACAGTTGATCCACTTTCTTTGTAAACATGATTTAAAAAAGAAATTCATAGATTTTTAATATATATGGTGTTGAGACCACAAAGTGCTCAAAATTTCTGACATAAAAATGTACATCTCCTTAACTATCCTTCATACCTGAATGAGTGTCTTTTCTTGGCAAGATACTAAGAATGAATCAACTGAAATAAAATGTTGTTTTAAAATTATCAAATCCAATATAAGGAAAAGAGAAAAACAAAACATTTCCTTTAAATACCCTACCCACATTGAAGTTTTGACTGTTAAGTCAAAACTAAGGCAAATATCTCTAATTCAAAGAAAATAATATTTTATATGTCAGCCAGAATTAGCTGGATAACTAAACCAACACTAATATTTTGAGCTTGTTTACGACAATATCACTATTCTGTATATTGCCATTGTCATGAACACCGAACACAATGTACTAGATGAGGAAAATCATTTTGCTGAAGTATTCATGTGTCATTTAACCAATTCTTTGTGTAGTTTTACTTACCACACATCTTTAATCCAAAGCTCCTGTTTAACATCCAAAAGTCAAGTTAAAGAAAAAACGATGTTAAGCTGTTTAAAAGAAAGTGTAGGATTATTACATTGATTTGTCACAACATATAAAAATCCAAAATAGTTTTTATTAAACTCTGGAATGCAAATTAGGGAGGTAAATCCTTTGGTTAACTCAAGCCAAAGTAGGCAGGCTTTTTGTTTTCCTTATCCCTTAGCTATTGCATCAATTTTCTATTTTCTTTGGCATCTACTATATTTGCTAATTATTATTTTACATTTGAATATTCATCATGAAAAATAAAATTAATTCTCTTTTCTTTTTCTTAAGGAACATGTCATGGGAGACTCTGTGGTAAGATGGCTCTATTTCATTAATAAATTCTACCCTCATACATCACACATAGTAGATGCTATATGCTTTAAGAAAGCTATCTTCTCAACTGGAGCAAGATTTAACTTCTCAAACAGGGCCATTTTACCCAAGAATGTAGTGCTGTGCCAGATAAAGTTAAAATTGGAAAAGGAACTTATCATTTAAATAATTATCAGTGATCAGTAAACATGGCTAATGTATTAAAATGAAAAGTAAAAAGCAAGTGTACGTGAATGTTTAAAATGAAACATGAGACTACCACAAAACCCTGTCTCTGACGTCTAAAGGTTTGAGCTCACTCTCTTCTGTGCTGGGGGTAGTCCTTGCACAGAAAGAATCTATGCAGCAATCGCCTAGCATAAGCCTAATTTAAAAATATGGAAGAAAAAATCTGCTAGCTCATAATATATGGTTAATCAACTCTTACGATAGATGAAAAGTCTGTTGAATATTAATATGAATCTTTTAAAATAGGTTCATAGGAACAAATATGTTCATATGTAAACATACATACATGACTTAAAAGACTAAACCTTTCAAAGTGTAGATGTTTTAAAAGATGGTGTAATTTTGGTTCTATGCTGAAATTGATTGTTGCATTTCCTTGTTTCCAGTTTATTCACATCAAAGTAGCCACAAGGATAAAATGAGAATAAACACTCAACTCAGGGTTCTGTGTGACCCAACTCACTAGCACTCTTTCTTCAAGTCTCATTTTTATCACAAAAATCCATGTACATTTGCATTCTACTCAATCATATGCTTGTGTTCAATAAAAAAAAATGTTCTTAAGTTATTCAGTAAGTCATTATACCTCCACTTTAAATAAATTTTTATCAATATTTTACATAAAATTGATACTCCAAGAAAATACATTATATTAGCCTTGAATCTTTTCATACCATTTCTTTCAGTTCTGAAACTAGAAGTTAGCAACTTAGTATGAAAGTGTGGAACTAATTTCCTTCCGATTCTAAAAGTTCCAGGTACAGTAACACTGTTTTTTTTCTCTTAGCAAAGGGAATCTGGCAGCAGTTCATCAAGTGAGGTAAATAATTTTGATGTTGATCTAGTGTACTAATCCCAGTTGGTGCTTGAACAATAGAGATTTGAATATGTGGGTCCACTTCTATGTGGATTTTTTTCAGTAAATACAGTATAGTACTATTAATATATTTTCTGTTCCTTATGATTTCCTTAAAGGTATTTTCTTTTCCCTAGCTTATTTTATTGTAGGAATGAAGTATATAATACAATAATACATATAACATATAAAATATGTGTTAATCAATTTTGTGTTATCAGCAAGGCTTCTAGTCAACAGTAGGCTATTAATAGGAGAGTTAAAATTATAGAGGAATTTTCAGCTTAGGTTGGGGGCTCAGGGCCCCAACCCCCTTGTTGTTCATTGGTCAACTGTAGTTAGAAAATGTTTATGAAAGCTTATTGTACCATGAAGGTCTCATTGTACAAGGTACTCATATGTAGTTCTATCCTAATTTGACATGTAAATATCAACCCAACTGATGTAAGAAAGCAACTATCTGTCAGAGACAAAATTACAGAATTATTTCTGGGCAAACAATCTTCTGGACATCTGAGGTGCCCAAGCATTTTTTTCCTAATTATTTTTGCCCTTCCCAGATTTGGTAGAACTCTATCCTGTTATTAAAAATTATAATAATGGTTATGCTTCTAAATCAATGATGTAAAAATGTTACATTCTGTGTAGAAATCAACAAATTCTAGGTTAATGAGACACTGGAATCCTTTACAGCTTGCTAATCTAAAGAAAAAAAATATAGCAGGTATAGGTGATGAGGTTTTTCCTTTAACTTTGGGAGAAGACCTTCATCCAAGTTACAAAATAAAATTAACTCAATTATGTGGTTTCTGTGAACTCAGAAATGGTGAATATTTCATATCTACCTTCAACATCCTGAAAAACTTCCCTGGTGAAAATAGTGAGAGAAAAGGGAGCTTCGAGTCTAACATGTGCCTCAAATTACTTATCTTGTCTCAGTTATCCAGGAATTTGTGGCTAACATCAGGTTACCACAGGTTTAGCAATACTATATAGTTAGTTAATATTGTTACTTTAAATGTAAATTAATAAGATATAAAACTAAAACTGTACATACTTTTTTTTCAGGAAGTTTTTCCCAGCAGTGCAGAGGTGAGATATATTTGCTAAGTTTAAAATATATATGTTACAATTTACTAAAACAACACATACATATATAAATATATGTAATATTACATATGTTTTTTTTTATTTTAGCAGAAGCATATTATGAGGGAAGATGTGGTCAATCAACACTATCTGGTAAAATTTCATTAAAGTTTATCGATAGCAAATGTATCAAAGCATGAGTAAGGGTGTAGTATTGATAAATTAGTTCTCCTCAATATCTACTAAACTTTAATTCATAGTAAGCAGTCTGATGGACTCTAGAAGTTTATTGATTCCTATCTGAAAATAAAACTAACAACTTTTTTATCCCAGCATTTAATTCACTTCAGTCAAATATTTGTATTTTATTGTCTGCTTTTATATTTGAAAGACATAGTGTTTAAGTGGCACTCTACAGATTTGGCCAGACTTGAGTTTGATTGTAAACTCTACATTTTACCCACATATGATGTTAGACAGTTTACTTATCTTTTGTAAGTCTATAACTTAATTCTAAAATGACAATGTAATAAAGTTTAAATGATGTAAAGCAATTAATACAATCTATTGCACAAAGTAAACAACTAATGAATGTGGCTAGTATTAGAAATATCATCATTTTTTGTTCAGTTCATCTAATACTCTAATTTAATTTTGCCAAAGTTAAATCTTCAGTCAGAAAGCAAAAACAACTTTCAATTTTCTTAGTAATTCTGACATAAAATACAAAGAAATAAAATTGCCTGAGTACTCATTTATATCTGACTGCATTGTAATTTATTTTAAGTAAAAATTAGTTAAGAAAGTAGTTTTCTTATGTTTTAAAAAGGCATAATTGAATTAGTCCAATTTCTATTTGTGATAGAAATAACATTAGAGTAGGGTAAATAGTTCCACATTCTTTACTCTTGGGAAAAGGCTTTGTGGGATTTTAACTTCATTACTTGAAAATGATAGGGTGGGACTGAATGGTATCCAAGCAATTGAGAATATTTTTCATTTTGAATAGGAACAGCTTCGCAGACTGAACAAATATAACCAACACCAGCTGGTAATATTTATTGTAATACAAAGTCATATTCTGCTGTATTAAAATATATTACATTTTGAATTGGGTTCACTCAAATATGTTTTCACTTTTCTAAAGAAATTATTTATTCTAGACTTGACCTTTAATAACTGACAAACTTTTAATACAATTGCCTATTTATTTACTGTCAAGGCTATTTCTTTGCATTTCTGCCTAGACTAATACTATATGTCATATCTATAATTATTAATCAGAAAGAAATGTACTTTGACTGAATTCTACATCAAATCTTTTTAGAGCATCCCTAATGATACATTATATTCAGGAATTTATCATTTGTTTATTTTCCCAAATTCAATTCTGGTTGGGGATTCCATAAATATGCCTGCTTATGAAAACACAGATATGCCAAATAAACATTCTGTTTAAGGAAACAATGTAGACCTTAGAGAAGGAATCAGGAGTACTCAACATTCAAATTGCTTTAGTCAAAACTCTCTAAGAAAGAATGAGTTGATCTTATTGTCTCTGGACCTATTTCCTAATGTGTAAAAAGGAACTGTAGCTATTCTTACTTCCTGTTGTTATTTTGAATATTGAATGAGCAATCCCCCAATCAGCTATCCCTGAGTCTAGCTTACAGGAAGTCCAGTAAAATGTTCATCCCACCTCTTTCTGTCCCTGCCCAGTTTCTATAAAAGTTGTCCATGACACTTCTGATAGTATTATGAAGGCCTTTCATTGGGGTGTGTTTGAATTATGTGTCATAAACTCCCTATGTGCTAAGGGTGTGCAAAGATCAAAAACATCAATCAGCACAACCCTTGTACCATGATTTAGTTTTGATCCTTTTGAGTGTTGTAGTCTTTTACTGGGAGGACAAAAAATCAAAAAACAAAAATCAGAACAAAACAAAAAAATGCTTTTAGTTATAGCAAAGAAATTTGACTTAATTAAGACCAGGAAAAAGGCCTTATCCTAGTTTAGTAAAGTTATATTTTTCACATTTTTTTTTTCATCAAAGTCAATAATGAATTTAATTTGGACTCCCATCTGTTATTCTTATTTCAGTTTCCCAGTTGCTTGTGTTTAAAATCCAAATAAATTTAAATATATCAGTACTCCAGGGGATTCATCATTACTGATCTAAGAAATTATGTGAAAAATATATTTTGTTACCTTAGCTATGATATAGCTAGGCTGCAACCTTCACAAGTGCTGGTCTTGCCCATAGTGCTCATCGTATTTCATAGTTGTGTCCCAGAACTTAGCATAGCCCCTGAATGAGTGAAAGTACCTAGTAAATGTTTACTATTCATAATGAATAAATGAATAAAATCAATATACTAAAAGAAAATATTTTTTCTTCCTCAGGAAGCTATCTATGACCAGGTAAGATTATTTATTAAGTATAGGATATTTTAACATTTCCTTTATGTGCTGTGTTTTTATAACATGTGCTCTTCTTTCTTTAACAGAAATATATTCCAAGAGAGAATTTGTTCTTCCATCCACAACTGGTAATATCTTATTTAAAATTTATCAAAGATAAAATGTAAATGATTTAAATGACTAATAAACAGCCATGAAGAGAAAATATGTAGTCCCCAGAATATGAACCCTAACAAATTTGTTACTTTCCCAAACTATCGTAAGCCTGGCCTTAGTTGAATTTTTTTTCTGAAGTTAGAAAATATAAAAAGCATTTTGACAATTTTTTGTAATTCTGGCAGTTTATCCTAGATTTCATTGATGATGATATACTCTTGGTATTTCTTGGTACATGGTAAAATGAATGTGTTGTACCAGATGATATCTAAGTAATTTAAAATACGCTGTATTTTCTTTATTACAGCAACAATTTCGCAGAATGAGTGAATACAACCACATCCAATTGGTAATATTTTGCTTGATAAATCACACAATAATAACATTCTGTGAAGTTTAAATGTTTGTTTTTAAATAGTCTCACACTTTTGAAGAGATCTTCTTCTCAGGCAGTTATTTCTCATTCTCAACTTTCCAAAATGATTTATATTAACTGACCTGAGAGATGAGAACTACTTGTCACTATTCTTTGGAATAGGAGCTGTTCTCTCTATCTCAGCTAAAGAAGGCATCATATTTATAACCATAAGCACTATGAAATGTTTATCTCCAAGGTTACATTAATTTCTCTTTAACAGAGTTCTTATTTTACATCTTTTATGCCCATAATTTGATTCTCAAATGTGATTTATATTCAGTAACCTCAAGCTCAGTTACAGTTTTGCTCTCTTGAGCAAAACACATTGGAGATCTATGAGTTGACACACTTTTCTTTTGAAGAAACCATCTAGAGAGTTACTGAATGTCTTCGTCAAAACACTCTGTCTGCTCACCTGTGAACTGAGATCTTCATTAATACATAACACATGCTGATTCTTCCCTGCCCTGAATTCCATCCATTCCACAGTGCTGCTGGAGCTTCTGATTTCATTTTTAAGGCAATAACCAATTACAATCAATATGTACTGCCATAAAAATTCTGATTCCTGTGTATAGCTAGGCAAATTCCATACCAATCGTGGAGCCCTCCAACCACTACTTTCCACTTAGTGAGTCTTGTAAGATTGTTGATGTCTGAGAAGAAATTGTCTCCCGGTAATACAATTAACAAAATTACTATCAGTTCCCAGCTCTCTAGCTTAAAAAGCATTTTAAATAGGTTGCTTCTTCCATCTTTGAAGTTTTATTCAGCCTTAAAAGGTAACTGATTCTCTTTTCCTTTCTATGATCTCACAGAGTAATCACCTCTTGTGTTGCTTGTAGCCATGTGTCAGAAAAGAATGAAATGATTCATTTTCAGAGATTCGAAACAGTGGTTGCTCATAACATTGATGCTTTTCAATGATCTTTCCTTCCAGCCTTTCCAACAGTTCTACCAACTTGATACCTATCCCTATGCTGTTTGGTACTACCCTCCACAATTCATGCAGCCTATTGCTTACCAGCCATTCTACGACATCACAAAACCCACCGTCTCTGAGAACATTGAAAAAACTGACATTGCATCAGAGTGGTGGTAAGTTCATTTAAATTACTCCATATTGATGACCTACCAAAGGAAATAAAATAAACTTACTTCCAGAACATGCCATTAAAACAGATTTATAATGAACACGGTAAATCAATGTTTAATGTTCATACTAGAGTTTTCTGAAATGGAAAATTGGTAATACTTTTTTGCATCTATGGCTAATGTTAAAATCCAATAGTCAGGAACATGTGGAGCAGTGCTAACTATTCTATAAGTGAAATTCATTCTGATAAGGGTGGGGAAAAATCTCTCCAGATTAAAAATATGAAGAGCTCTTATAGATAATTCAACTTTATCCTCTTTGCATTTTTACTAAGCTTTAAATGCTTTCCTTTTGGTTATACCCATGATGTACATAAGGATGAAAGGTGGGGAATAGATCATAGATTTTGGCATCCTGCCATCCTAAATTCAAATCCTTTTTGCTTACTTGAAATAATATAGCAATGCTTATATTTTAAAGCTCTAAAGGTGATTAAATATAATATAATAATCTTTGCTAAGTATAGAGCAGGGAAGTTAGACACAAAAAGTAGCAGTCATTTTTCCCTGTTTTAGAAAAAATTTATTGCTGTCTTTATCACTTTATTACTTATCACTCAAAAATTTTAACAATTTTTTTCTTTAGAAAAATTAAGTCAATTCTCAGAAACTCCACAATTATGGCTCATGGTAAGTTTGGAAATTACCTAACCATTGATCCTTTTTCCATGTAAGGACTAAGTGCAAAGATATGATTGGAGACTATAAAGTTTGTGTTTTTGTCTATATTTTTCCTGAGGTCTAGCTACTTGTGGACACATTAGCACTTAGATAATAATTAAATTGGCATAGACATTTGCAATTTTGTTTCATAATCATACTATACTTAAATATAAACTTAAAAATTACCTAATTTTAACTATCATAATATATAATACTGAGACTCCTATACAAGTATAGGAATGTGACTATTACTAACTTTCCATGAAGATGTGACTTTGAGACACTGGAGAACCCAGCAGTGGTATCTTGTTTACTCTCTGCAATAGAAAGCCTTGGCAAGTCACAAAGTGAAACTAGGTGATGTTTAGTAGGCAAACACACCGCAACATGCATAGATTTGTTTTAATTACCTTCATCTACTATATTGGAGCTTCTAATTGTGTGTGTGTGAGTGTGTGTGTTTTCCATTTCCAATGGTGGATACTTCCCTTCCAACAGATCAAACTAAGGAATATGTTAAAAATCTGAACTATATGGAAACCTTTTCTTCTAATTGCTTTGCCATATCTTCTAGTCACTGTAAATTAACATACTATCTAGTCATAAATTGTTTTTATAACTTAATAATTAGGAGCAATGGGTATGTATGCCAGGAACAGGGTAGCACAAATAACACTGTGAGCTTCCTCTTAAGAGAAAGAGAAAATGATGATTAAAATGTATCATATCATGATCGTCTCTTTCCCTCAATAATATGTAATATAACCATTTATTTATTTTTCTGTTTACAGATGTGATTGAAAATTCCATGCTCTAAATTTCTTCTATCATGTAAAACCATCTGATCCAAAGGCTTCAGCTGTTATTTTAGAATAGGACAATCCCAAATTGAGGACAATCTTTCTTCTTCTGTTCTCTGCTTTACATTAGATAACACATCATTATTTTCCTTAGGCTATATTTTCCTGATGGTTTACTTGCCTAAATTCCAGTTGTATCATGCCAGTATGAAGTCCATTGAATCAGAGTGTATTAAAGTCTTTATTAAGTCTCTTATATGGATATTTTGTATACATATGCTTTTTCTGTAAGTGCCATCATTTCACATAATTGTGTGCAGTGACTGAGTTTTTTTTTCTTTTCAATAAACTACATTTTAAGGCACAATACATAGTTCCTGTCCTTATTCCATTCAGCAATGTTTAATCCTTTATGAGTCTTATGAATGTAACACTTTGTTTTCACTATATTTTGTATAACACTTTCACATCAATGAAAAAATTTTAATGTCACTTATGGCTGATGGTGGCCAATCATAAACTGGGTCTGAGGACTTCCATCTGAAGTGAGCTGTTCATAGGGCACCTCCCCTGGGACCACCGCAGAGGAGAATGGCAGTGTGGTGGTAGTGGGCACACTGGGAATTTGAACAACTGATTATGCAGTTTACTTTTGCCATCAGAACCCATTTTGGTCCAATTCACTTAATTATACCTGTATTTATAGCAAGGTAGTTTAGAGAATAACCATTTAGAGGGTCATCTCAGCACACACATTCACCTAATATCCACTGTGGGCTGTTCAGTATCTTCCAGAGCCCAATAAGGAGCTATTTCTCAAAATGACAATATTTACTTGCTCTGGTATCCTAAAGCCCCTGGCGAGACTTACTTTTCATGGTATATTCCAGGCTCCCCAACCAACCTAACTTGTCATGACCCTTTATGAGCCACCACATCCACCAAGTCATTACATACAAATGACAAAGGTCTCTTGTACCACAGCCTAAACCAACTAGAGAGTCATCAGCTTTTCTGCACCTTACTGATTATATATATAACACCCAAACATGAATATTTTGCCTTGAAAATCAAAAGAAAGCCATTTAGCATTGGGTCTTCTGCCTTCTTTCAGTGTTAAGAAGTACAAGGTGATACAACTTGTTTTCATCTACAGAAAGTTTGCCAACATACTCAGACTCCTGGGCCTGCAGGAAATTAGTGGAGGATGCAGGCCCCTGTGTCATCATTAAATGTATCTCTCAGTTTCTGTTATCATGTCACTTCCAAAAGCATCAAGGACTTGATACTTTTTTTGTTATGAATCCTATAGGAACAAACTCATCGATTTAATGAATTATGAACCATAGAAAGATAAGACAGTTATGCTTCCTGCAGACTGCATTGTGGTACAAGACTAGAGAAGACATGTCCTTAAAAGTGTCACATGAGGCGGAACCACTGTTTTATAAGATGAAAGCACACTATTTCTGGTATTATTTTCTTCTTTAGTTTTAAAGGCAGAATGGAGAAAAAATCGTTTACCATGTTACTAGCCATAACACAAGTCCTAGGAATTTACCTGACGGCATATTTTAAAATACCACCTGTAATAAGTATCACCACCTCATTAAATTTGCAGTTATCCATTGATATTCTCCAAGAAGCTCTTGAGAAGGCCAAATGAGGAAACAGAGTAATGATATCATTCACTATCCTTGTATATTTTAGTTTTTAACAGTCACTACAATTGCTCCAGAGAAGCAAGATTGTTATTTTATTATGGAAGGAGACACAAGAATTATTTCTATTCAGTATTTTTTACCTCCTTTCTCCAGGGAGATAATGTGGGGATTCGATTGACCAGTTTCTAGATATACACTCTGAACTGAGAACTCACCATGAGTGATTTAGATTATCACCAGGCCTGAAAGGAGGCAAACTCCAGTGACAACAATGATTATTAGCTGACTAAGGGAAGTCCCAATATGAGCAACAGGTAATCAGAATATTCTCCGTTCCAAGTCATGAGTGGTAAGACAGACAATGGATCCCAGGGTCTGTAAGATGATCAGATAGTTCCCTTTTCCAAGGTTAATGCCTCCAAACTCACAGGGTGAAGTCAAGAACCAGGGTTGGAAATATGATGTTATTATATCAGGATCTTTCTTATAGAACTTTGGCTTCTCCTTCATTCAAGGGATATAAATCTACATATTGATTCTTATTCAGAAATTGGGGCTGGGGTGATCATCACTCTCTCTGATGGTAGCTTGACCCAGAATTCTGTTCTCCAGAATATTTTAATATTTATACATTAAAAAATCACCCTGATGAGACTGTCATTAAACTTTCCCTACAGTTATAATAATTAGCCTCACACACAGATCACTTCTGGTTTGACCATTTTTCAAGCAATAATTATCCCATCCACTACATCTCTGAAAATTTTAATTATCATCTTGCTTCAAGAGTTTACCTGTTATGTCTTGGTTTGGGGACACTAGGCTCCATTCCATCCTGAGATCAGAAATGCAGTTTCAATTACTGTGTACCTCTCGCTAGAGTTCTCAGTTAACTAGGAGTTTTATAGAAGTCTATTCTTCATGGAAAAACTTAAAGGATAGTCATTTCTGATTTATCTGTAAACACAGGGAAGTGATGGGTAATTAGAGTTAAGCATGTCTATCTACAGATGTTTTATAATGTTTCCCTCTTCATTATATTTACCAAACCTGACAGACAACAAATGAGTAAAAAAATGGTTGGGGGAAAAATGATACTGATAGTAAACTGAGGAATGTGTGCCTTCCCCTTCTGCTGTTCCCCCCAATCCATTGTTGTCGTGCAGAAATACACAGATCAAATGCAATGAAATCCTGGAACTCATAGGAGAAACCAGAGATGTGGGTTGAGGTGTAAAATCCCCTGATTTTTTAATATGGTCTGTTTTTTTTAATATAAAATACACAGTCCCCTTCCCTGTGTTTGCCCTATCTAAAGCTCCTAAGACACTATAGTCTACATACTCTGCTGTATACTAAGGAAAGAACTTTCTATGCTTTTTATTCTTACTTCCAGCCCATACATATCAAGATTGAATCCTAGGTAGAGTGAAGCAAAAATGAGGAATGGAAATTAAATTGAGGTAACCATTAGTTATAGCAAACAAAGAATCCATGATTGCATCATAAAAAGAGGCACAATGAGAGCTTCAGGAGCATTTGGGAGTTGGGAGTTCTCTAAATATTCCTTACCTTCCAACATATTTCACTTTTTACAATAATTAGTATTCCACTTTCCTAGATTTCACATGAGACCCACCATCTTTGTGAGTTTGTCTCATTTTAATTGCTGGAGATGGAATGTTTGTGTCCCTCCTAAATTCATATATTGAAACCCTAATGCCTGGTGTGATGGCATATTTGAAGGTGGGTCTCTGGGGAAAATTAGGTCATGAGGGTGGAACCTTCATGTGTGAGATTAGTGCCAATATAAGAAATGATATAAGAGTAATGATCTTTCTTTCTCTGACATGTGAGGATAAAGCAGAAGGTGGCTATCTGCAAGCCAGGAAAATAGACTTCACCAGATGCAGGATCTTCTGGCATCTTGAACTTGGACCTCTAGCCTCCAGAACTATGAGAAGTACATGTTTGTTGTTTAAGCTATTCAGTCTATGGTATTGTTATAGACTGATGTAAGACACTCATTGTGTAATTTAAAGCCTCAATCTTGAATTTTACTTCTTCCTCTAAAAAACTCTATGGTCATAAGCAGTGAAAGATCCACTAGCATAGAACCCTGACATAGGAACTTGATTCTATTCTGTCAGGAACCTCATGGTGACAAGTGATATAAATAAACCTTTTCTCAAATTAATAAAGACAAGAAAGGAATTTATTTGTTCACATAACTAAAAATTGCAAGGGTGAAGTACAGTTGAATTTAGGAATGTGAAAGTGGTCATTAACCCTTTTGTTTACCCTTCGACATCATTCTTCTTTGGACTGACTTAATTTGCAAGTGATAGGAAAGATGACTTCTCTACATCTCAAGGTTTTATGGTCATTCAGGTCCAAATCCCAGAGTAAGTGACTACATAGCAGCTTCCTTGAGTGTTCAGATATCAATAGAAGAATGCTAATTGGCTCTGCTCCATCAAATACCTCTCCCTTTGAATAAAGGATTATGGCATCATTATACTCCTAGACTGGAATATATGCTTTATCCAAGAGTCATTGAAATTTTCCTACATGTTAAAATACACCAAATGGCAATTGTAGAAGTTCAACATTAAGTCTTGTACACTACTTCAACTTTATCATTTTTAAATAATCCGCCCTTTGGGGAATAAATTTTAATGTCTTCCTATTTGCAAGATTTGTTTTCAGTAATTTCAGTAAAGCAAAAACCTTTTTGTTCTCTATTTTTTAAATAACTTGATCAAAGGTTTTCAACTTATTTTTGAACATTGTATAACCACAATCTGTATGACTCATTTTCTTAGTTTCCTAGGGCTGCTAAAATGAAGTACTACAAACTAGGTGGCTTAAAACAATAGAAATTTATTCTCTCATAGTCTGGAGGCTACAAATCGGATCAAAAGTGTTGTAGGGTCCTGCCTCTAGAGATCTTTATTTGCCTCTATCCTTGGCATTCCTTAATTTTGGCTGCATTTGTAACAGCATTACTCCAACTTCTTCCAAATTCATCTGGCTATTTCACTATGTATTTGTCTGTGTCCAAGTTTCCCTTTTCTTATAAGGACAACCATCTTCGGATTTAGAGCTCTCTGTAATCCAGTATGACCTTATCTTAACTTGATTACATCTACAAACTGCCTATTTCCAAGTAAGGTCATGTTCATAGGTATCAGGGGGTAGGACTTGAACATAATGTTTGAAAGGGCAAAAGTCCACCCACTGTATTTTTTTATCCAGAAAATTCAATATTTTTGTAGTATATTTAGATTGGTTTTCAGATTGGTTCTCTCAAAGAATAAAAAATTCCTAAAGTTAATTGAAAAATTTTAAAGAGAAAAAACATATTTTTATGTTGAAGTGTTCAAGTTCAGTATCAACTTTGTCATAATATTCTATAGTTCATTTTCTTTGTGTATATATGAATACTTGTAAATTTCTACAACTTCAGCTTCCATTTAGGTTGATTCTTTCCTGAAGTGTTTGGAAGCAATTATGAATTACAGATAAGGATGCACCCTAAGTAAATGGAGGTAAGGAAAGATGCAAAGCAATGCAAGAACCACCTCACTGCACATTGAAGGATATTTAGCAGATATGCTTTATCAACACACAAGAATTCTCCAGAAGGGCTATATATAACATTGGTCACCTTCAGTTGGTCTGGACTGGCTGTGTGTTTATCCCCAGAGTCCTATCCTTGGCAACACTATGGTATTTAATAACTAAAGATAAACAATATTCTTAAGTCTGATGTCTGTAAGTTGCTTGGGACAGGATGCCTGTCAGGATTGTTCAGTAATAATTACATATGGTTTGTAGCAGGTTACAGTAGAATCTGGGAATGGGGGTGATTTCCAGTGGTTAAGACTTGTCATATAGCTAAAATATGACCAGTTTTTTTGGTAAGAGACCCTCCCAGCAAGTAGTTTTGAGCTTTCTGGTGCTGAGGCACTTTACATGCCCTCCATTAGTGCTTTAAGATCTAAAGATAAAGAAAATTCTAGGCTACCGAGCAGTGGGAACGGATAAATTTGTTCCTGAGATCTTAGCACCTTTTTGAATGCATATCTTGTTCCTGCTGTTGCTGTACTCTATCCTTTGCCTGGAATAAAGCTCTTTTCTGCTGGTTTAAACTGTTTTGAGTCCTCCAAATCCTTTTGGTAATCAAAAATTTAAGGTATGTACTTAACAAAGGCTGCACAGAATTACTGCAAATGAAGTAGGAGTTCATTTGCTTCTCTCCCAACTCCTGCTTCCCATTTTCCAAATTTCACCCTAGTAAGGGTGAAACCATGCATTATCCAGCCACTCCAAGGAAACCAGGTCCTCCGACCTAATATAGAATTGCATTCAAGTCCAAAAGTTACAGAGGTGATTTTGCATTGCTGAGGCCCCACATATAGGGAAAAAGAAGCCTTGGTCAAGACACTGGAGAAGAAGCACATGATTTTAAATGTAACTTACATTTAAAATTTTAAAGAGCAACAAGCATGAGTATAGAAAAGTACAAACATTAAAATAAATTATCACAAAATAACCAACACTCAGGTTAAGGGAAAGAATATCAGTACAACTGAGAGCCACATCATGTGTCCTATCAAATTCTGCCTGCTCTCAGGTAATCTCTAGTCTAAGTTATATCACCAGAAATTAGTTTTTTATTGATTAAGACAGATTCTATTTATGGGGTTGTACACTTTGTGTCCAGCTACTATCATTCAATTTTATTTAAATAAACTGTATCCATGCTGTTTTGTGTGGCAGTAGCTCATTCATGTTAATTACATAGAATATTCCACTGTTTACCACAAATTATCCAAAATAGTGTCGATTCACATTAGTGTTGATTTTAGTTTTGGATATTAAGACTAATGCTCCTAAAACATTGGTGTATATTTTTAGTGCACATATATACACGTGTTTCTGTTGGCTATGTACCTAAGAGTGGAAACACCAGTCCTAAGATTTGCAGATGTCTATTTTTGACAAAGATTGACACAGGCTTCCCAGGTGCTTGTGCCAGTTTACATTTACATCATAAATTGCTTAGCATTTGTTTGTTTGTTTGTTTTTGCAAACACTTGGTATTGCCAATTTTTTTTTCCATTTTAGACATTCTGATTGTTGTGTCATATTATGTACTAGCTTTAATTGCATTTTTCTGAAGGCTAATGATGTTGAGCACCTTCTCGTATGAATACTGGCAATTAAGATATCCTCTTGGTGAAAACACTTATTCAAATAAGTCTATTGTCTACATACAATTATATTCGTTGTCTGTCCTATTGAAATATGCCCAGTTAAATTTGAGCAAGTCAGACTGGATCCAGATGAAGAATTATGTTTGGCCATGCCAAGTTTATTAATTAAAATGAGATATTAATTAAATACTCAGGTGTGGAAGCCAAGAAGACAAGTTGAGTGCATGAGTTTGGAGTTCAGGAACAAGTAAGTTAGAAGATAAACATTTAGAAGCTTTCAGTCTGTGGATGGATTTAAGGCGTGGAATTAAACAGTATCAGCCAGGGTAACGCTAACTCCTAGGGTTCTCGAGTCATTAAGTGTTTGGAAAAAGAAATGTCAGAAGGGAGACTGAAAATAAGTGGCTACTGAGTTAATATAAAAAGCAAGGGTTTAACAGGTTCAGGATTTCAAGTGAAAAGAAGTATATTTCAGAAAAGAAGGGATGGTCAACTCTACCAAACAGCACTGAGAGATTAGGTAAAAGGAACACAGATTTGCAAGGTGAAAGTTCTTGGTAACCTTGAAAAAAGTGATTTCCATAGGGACAAAAGCTTGATGGGAGCAGGTTAATGAGAGAATAGCATATGAGACAACAGCAGTATTATGGATACCTCCTCTATGATAGTTGCCACTGAGGAACCTGAAAAACTGGGAGGGCCTTGGAGATGCACTGCTAAAGATGGGATATTTTCTTTAACGATAAGATATATGGTAGCGCAAATTTGGCTTGCGCTTGATCCTGAGGGTAAGGAGAACTTTGAGGAAAGATGAAATACTTTCTGGAGACAAGTCATTGTGTAAGCTCATGGGGATGGCCTAGAGTGCACTAGTGCAAGAGTTGGTAAGAGGGATGAGTCATTCAGTGAAACAGTTACTCCACAGTCAGACACAATGACTGTCAGAGCGTCATACAAGTTTTGTTTTCTTGGGTATTACTGGCTAAAACCATGCAATCCCGCTTATTCTGACAGTGATACTGGTTCTTCTGCTTTGGTGTAAGTAGCATCAATAACATGCAACAGCAGGGAACACTTACTATGTACTGTGCAGTGCTCCACTCACATTAAAACTTCAATGAAAGCCTTTGAATTGACTTTTGTAGACGTAGACATGGAAGCTGTGAAAGATTAAGTAACTTTCTCAGCACCACTTAGCTACCATGTTGTAGAACTGTGAATCAGATTTCACATTTAAAGCTTTTTTTTTAAATCTAGGGTGACCATAAATTTTAACATCCATGCTGGGTACTTTTGAGAGTGAAATGTACATGTATAATAGTTTAACTGGTACAATTGGTATAAACCAAGACTTTCTAGAGCAAACACAGTGTATGGTCCCCTATCTTCTCCTCCATGTTTTGACATCCTTTAATACCCAATTTAAAACATTCTATTCAATTTCAATTCTTCCATGACTATTTTTAACATCTTAAATTAACATTAAAAAGGCCAATTATGTTTAAAAATTATAATAAAGACAGGAAAACTTAAATATGCCTAAAGGATTAATTTATTGACATGACTGGTTAGGAAATAATTTCTTAAAAAAAAATAATAAGCACAATTCCAGAAACTATTTGCATACATACTTTTGGTATGCTTATGGCATTTCCATCTCAAAATTGAACTCCTATGATATTAGTTGAATGAAAATTTGGAAAATGCAAAGTTGAATGAGTTGAATTCAAATCAAGAGGAATGCCAGATAATGCATAAATAAGTAAAGGAATAAATTTTCACTTTTTCCATATAAAAATTTTTTTCCCTTTAAAAATTCTTCTTTTAAAGATTATTTATTTTTGGTAACATGATACAGAGATTGAAAGGATGCCACATTTCCAGTCGCTGTCAATTCTGTGGAACAGAGAACAAACAGAGAATTAGTTCTTTTATATGTTGTAACTATTCATCTCTCCCCATTTGTAATATTGGTGTAACTAATTCATAAAAAATTTTTTATTACACATGTACCATGATGGGTCCTACATTGGAGGCATATAAAAGTGCCTCTAGGGCCAAATGTCAGCTCACTTGGATTTTGTTTTAGTGAAAAATCTAGTCTATTATCACCATAAAAGGGTCTGTATTTAAGAATCTCAGAGCTGTCTTCTCTCCCTTTTTTAATCCTGATACCTGGACTAATTAATTATGTTTGACTCACACATTAAATGGTAATATGTAAATTTTAAATGAGATGGAAACAATTGCAATTTATGAAGCTCAAGTTATAAGTAAGAATGTACCTTAATCATTTAAAAATGTTCAAATACATTTGCATAAAAGAAGAAACTATTTTCAGTTTTTCCTAAAAATGATGATAATCAAGCATTAAGACATAAGCATTTGAAAGTAAACTAATCAAATCTGTCAATGGCACATAACTAAAATTTAAAATTATTTGAAATACCAAAGATACATAATTTTCAGTCAGTAAATAATATTCAACCATTGAGATGTCCATAACAGATCAATAATTATGAGTAAATTGGTATGTTGATGGAATTTGTTACTTTAGGACTTACACAGAACAAAATGTAAAAAGATACTAACTATAAAAATGATAACTTTAATCTCCAAACTCCCAAAGCTTACCAAAAGTAAGAAGAGGACATTAACTCTGAAATCCTTTTAGACCTTAAAAAAAAAATTTTGAAGTAAATAAGTATACAATTCACTCTTTAGCAAGAACACTTCCCTAAGAATTCTGTGAGTAATGAAATAAGCATCTAAATTGTTTGCCTTTGTGTACCAAAAACAAGGTGTGTGAAATATTACATGGAGAATAGATGTGCATAAGAAAACCTTCAAAACCGTAGAAAATAAACCTTCTTTATTCTAAACCCAATCAGATTATCAAATTTAATTCTGCTTTAGAATGCCTTAATCCTCTTTACCTGAATTCTCAACAGATCAGTTAAATCAGAATCTCTGAAATAATTTGTTCCCAATACTAAGTATCTTCTACACAGAAAATCAGAACCATTATATCAGAATCTCTATGAGTAGATTTAGACTTTGAGATTTCGAGAAAAAAAAAGTTCTACAGATTATTCTAGTGTAGCAAGTGTTGAGAATCACTGATCTAAATTATGTGCATTTTTGATTGATTCATTATTCATTTATTCTTTCATTCTAGATCTCAGTTTTTCCAACATTGTAACTGAACAGCAACAACAGAATTAGTAAATATGGACTTACAAAAATGGGGTTGGAAACTGGGGCAAGTGGTTTAGTCACAGGGTAGAACTCCTGGGTGGAGTCCAGTAGAGGCTCCTGATACAGCAGAAGGGCCTGGACAGGCATATCTCTCTGGGGGTAGGGTACCACTTGCTGGGGTAAAGTCAGGACTTTGGGCTGAGGAAGGGATGGCAGGGACTGAGGAGGAATCAGCGGAGTCTGAGGAAGAAGCCGGGGGACCTGGTGCACAAAGGGCTGGAGCAGAGGCAGAGCAAAGGGATTCAGGGTTTGGCGTTCTGTAAAGGTCGCTGTTGGAGATTCAAGAATGGGCATCAGTTTGCGCTTAGGCAACATGGTCTGCTTAGTTTTGGGGACTTCCGTTATTTCAGGCTGAAGGAAAGGCAGCACCATAGCAGGCCGAGCAAGAGGCAGGACATTTTGTGGAAAGACAGTGTAAGGGATGGGCTCAGTGTAAGGATCGACTAGAGGCTGTGGCTGGAGAAAGGGGTGGATTTTATCCTGGCGTTCATCCTGGAAAGAAGGAAAAAACATCTTTGAATCCTTATAATAGTCATTCA
The DNA here is from genome assembly GCF_040802235.1 of Manis javanica. Taxonomy (NCBI): domain Eukaryota; kingdom Metazoa; phylum Chordata; class Mammalia; order Pholidota; family Manidae; genus Manis; species Manis javanica. The sequence goes on along the minus strand of NC_133160.1, from coordinate 117,796,227 downwards.
TGAGGATTAACCGTCTCTCTTTTGCACAGTCATGACTGAGTGAAAGAGAATAATGAAAATCTTTTACTTATTTTGGTTAAGAAATTATTCTGGGTCATGTGAGGACTAATGAGTCTCATTGAGGGATTTTTCATTAACCCACTTCCCTCATAGAAGAATCCACAGATCTAACTGAAATCAATTATTAGGATTTTAAGACTTCTTTCACTTTTTCCTGAGTTACAAATTACTTCTCTTTGTTGCTGCTCCTCATGTTTGAACTTTTCAAGTTTCTGCTAAAAAACAAACCACATATAAAGAAAAGTTATCATCTGTAAAAACTGAATGTAGGAAAATTTGAAACTATGCACATCTAAATATGAGAGTTTTACCTTGATATGTGTAATAGATTACTTAAAAAAATAAAAATAAATTAGGTTTAGTTCTAATGAATGATTCTTATTTGTCAATATAAATCAGAATATGAAGGTATTTAATAGGTTAATGTAGACATCTTGTTTGATAATATCATTAAAAACTCAGGAGAATTGCTGAAATTTATATGTTATACTATTCTGTGTAAGCCTGTTGTATAAAAAAGAGACAGATGGATGCAGTCAAGAGACTTAAAAAAATTGGTGAACATGTAACAAAAAAGGCATTTTAAGTGCTAATTTCTATTACTATGCTGTTCCTAAGACAACAAATGATCTCTAATATTACATCTAATTTTAAAAGAATAATATTATTGATAGTACATTATAATGACAATTGATGCATTCATTTAATCATTTTTAGTTCACTTTCTGTGTTTAGGCTTCAAAAGAAGTGAAAGAAATAAGGATATCCCCTAAGGATATTATAACCTTTGTGGAGAGACAAAGTTTAATATGTCATTTAACTAAGAGGTGATGACCGGCTAACAAGAGTGTTACAAGGGTCAGAACCTTACCTGTCTCTTCCAGGCAGATTTAGGACTTCAATAAATCTCAATTTCTTTTATTTACTAAGTAAACTATAGGAATCACAAAATGTGTCCGTTTGTATGTCTGCTCACTCACTATATTGCAAGCTCTTTCTCATGGGCATCCCTGTTTTCGGTCTGTAACCCAGCTCCTAGTCAATATCTGATCCACAAAAGGCATTTGATAAATGTCAAAACAGCGTATGAGAAAGAGCTCAAGACAGAAAACAGAACTGTATAGTTTATTCAAAAATTAGGAGACTCAGTGACATAATTTCAAGAAGTGAGCCAACTTAGTGCCAGAATACTGATTCTCCAGACATTTATTGTATCATTAAACATACACAGTGGAAATTTACATCAGAACATAGTTGCATTGACTTAACAGCCCTAATGTGACACAATAGAAAAAGAGTACCCATTATACTCTTCCTAGCTTGGGAAATTGCCACTGAATGAACATTGTCTAACCTCACTGCTTGGGAGTCTTTCTGCATTCTATAAAGGAAGAAAAACAAAAAAATAAAAATAAAAATAAAAAACCTACTTCTTCTACCTCACTGCATAATGTTATTACTTTATGGTTGGAAATTTCTCTGTGAATAAAAATATCTTACCACACCAGATACTTTGAGTTCTTCCTTCTGTGAAGAAAAAAATGCCATTTTAATTTCCATAGCCAACTCATTATTAAACATTTTTCCTGCTGCCCAATTCATGAATTATTAAAGCCAATTAGATTTCCAAAAATTTTTCCCCTATTTAATCTTTACTTCAATTATGCAGAGCTCTTTCCCAAATTTGAGAAATAAAACATGTTACAAGTCTTTTGAGAGATTTGAAAGGTAATTGTTTTTATGTCTTTAATATTTAGTAGCTTTTTATTAGTATATTTTTATTTTACCTGAATGAAGAACAGTTTTTGATAAGTAGCAAAAAAGGAGTTAATTTATATCCAACACTTTATTTTGATTACAATTATGTTTATAATTATGTTTATTCCCTGACACTGCATCCTCTGGATGTCTTTGGAGAGGCACAGTTAGGATTTGGCCCAGTGCCTGATAAGAGGTATATATATTTCATCACTAGAATAAGACATATTTATCCAAGTTGGGCATACATGCGATTATATTCATGCATTATTACTGTTCTTTTCATATTCCTTTCTTCTTATTTTGTCTGCTGCCTATTGTTTAGTTTACTTTTCCTTTCGGGACTGGTAACATAGTGGTATAAAAGGGTTTGACCCAGTTTTGTGGCCCTCTAGAAGGACAGTGTTGAAATAATGAGTAATGTAAATAATTGTCTAAGTCAAAAAAATATGTTGAAACTCTGCTTTATTTGTACACTTATGATGTTGATGGGCATAACCAGATAGTCCACTGTATCTTAATTACTTAGAGATTTTCTTACCTCCCTTGCAAGAGCAAGAGCCACCAGGCAGGCAAGGATAAGAACCTTCATGGCTCTCCAGTCCTGTGGATGGTGAAATGAGGCAGTAGTAATATAATGGTCCATCTAATATATTTTCTTATTTAGGTAGGGTTACTTACCTTTTAAGGAAACAAAATAAAATGCATAAGAAAAATACCTGTGTTTTAGGAAAAAATACTAATAGAAGTTTTATCATATAGCCAAGGTCAGAATCTACCATGGCTCCTTACTCTTACATGTCAATTTCATACTTCATTGAAAAAACCATGCAGATTATTTCAGCTATAAGCCATATCTTACCTCACTCTTTTTATTTCATTCATAGTACTATGGGTTTTTTATTTTTTTGAAAGACAAAAAAGAGTTTTATGTATTTACAGAAAAAAAATGATTCATCAAATCATTTGTTTAAAAAAAGTATTTATTTGTTACTTTTTATTGCCAGACATTATCTAGATGCTAGGATTATAGCAGTGAACAAAATATTAAGGTCTCAGCCCTAATGGAGACTCAAATCTACTGGGAGGAACTGATCAAAGAAAATGTATACAAAGAAGATCATATTTTATTTTTATCTTTCCTTTACTAAACTACCAGTTTCATGAATATTTGGTTTAATTATATCTCCCTCTTTCCAATAAGACTGAAGTTTTCATTTGAGCATTTCCTTTATTTGCTGTATATATCCAGGTGCTTTCTGGGACTGATTGGTTTGTTTTTCTCCATTTACACTCACTATGCAGTCCTCATCCCCACAAAACTAATGGTATCTATTCTCCCTTGTGTCATATAACTTTAGAGGTTATATACTATGCTTATTCTTTTCTCTCTGATCTCTTGCTGATTTATCATAGGGTCAGTTTCTCTATGCCAATCTCAACTATGGGCTATCTCCTCTAATAACACAACGTAAAATGAACGTTAATTAACACTTTTGATCAAAAGATACTAACTACTTGGTTTTGTTGTATTTCTATAATTTTTCATAAAAAATAATGTTTAGACCACCAATAGGCCTTGACATACAATCTTCAATCTCAGATTTTTAAGCTAAATTTCTGAATTAAAACTATTTCATGGAAAACTCCCTAATTCATGTGAAAAATGTCCTTTCCAATATTTGAAGTCTGAAAATAATTCTCTTTATTAGGGAAAGATATTTTTCTAGATTTTTCTCATTGATGCTATTAATTTTTATTAATTTTACTCTGCCTGAGACTTCCATAAGTTTCCAAATAATTTTTTATTGTCAAGACTCAAAAAAATAATACAGTAATCTATTAGGGATCATTATGTGTAGGGAGAATCCCATTGAATTTTCTCTATTTTATAATTAGCATTTTATATACTAATTTTTAAGAAAGAACTTCAATATATTGACTAATATTCTAAGGTACTCTTTCTTTCAAATTTTCTCTTTCCTTTTTTCCCAAATCATCTCTATCCCATCTAGAATTTCTGACAAAGTAAAACACTTGTTCTTTTTTAACTTAATTCTGAATTTTGTATGTTTGTTTTAACATTATTTTGAAATATTATAAACTAAATGATAAAGAGAGAAATTGGATGTTCTAAATAAGTTTGATGAATACATTCTACTTCTAAAAAAATTTATTTATAAGCTTTTCAAGTAGTACATGTCCCTAGTTACTGCAATTTCTTGATTCAGTGTGCTACCTCTCTAAACTACCTGTTGTAGAAAGCTTTCCCAATAATTAAGCATATTCCCATACAAGAGTTTAAATATATTTTTGTTCTAGTGGCTGTGGTATATTTAAACAGATTGGAAGACATTAAATTCAGGAAATAGACCTTTTAATATAGCCTATTAACTAGCCTTGCATTAAAAAAGAATAATCACTGTTACTACATTTTCCTAGACTCATAAAGCTTATGTAGTCAGTATAATTTTTACCAAATCTTTATAGATATTACTGTTTTTTTAACCAAAGTGTTGAAAATAGTATCAGCACTATTTTAAATACTCTTATTTCAAATATCATATTTTAAGCAATTGTTTTCTTTATATATTTCAACCTAGTTTGACATAAATGTGAAGTGGGATTATATTGAATTTATATCTGAAAGTCTTACCTTTTTTCGTGGAGGACAAGAAGTGAAGGAGGAGTTAAGTGAATGACTGTCTACTTTTGTGGCTGTTATATACTGTATTTAGTGGCATGCTAATTTTGTGGTTTGAAATAAAATCAATTGTGAGCTTCAATTCCAAGAAGTTCACATGATTAGAAAATGATTTCTGCCTACTATCTGTCCCCAGAAATTCTGGGGAGCATTTGAACAAGGGAGCAATTCACAAGCTGATAAAGGAAATGTGTCCAGGGAATGAAGGGAATGAAATTGTCTAATAACTAAAGGCAATGACTATAGGACAGTGAGACTGTGGCCAAGTCCCCAAGTTATTATGCTCTCTTTAGCATTTGGTGTGTCCTCGAGATCTCAGTTGTGGGGGAATTTTGTGTGAGCACCAGAGACACAAAGGACCCTCACAAAAGCCACAGTTCCGTGCCAACCTGAGCAGTTGTTAGTATTTTATGCCACAGAGGAGAAACTGACAAGATAAATCCATGATGATTGCTTAGTCACAAAAAGCAGACCACTAAGCTCCCAGACCCCTTGATTTGGAAAAAATTAATCATTCACAAGGCAATGAACTTTCCTCCATAGTGAAACATCTCAGAAAAGGAATCTGAATGCCTGGTATAATTAAAGTCCTTGTTAAATCTGTAATAAAAGTTTTGCTTAATGTCATAGAGACTTATTTACCTGATAAATATTGATTGCCTTTTTCTATTGCAGGCATAATTATAATCACTTATTACCACTTTTTCTTTTTTTTTTACTTAATACTAACTGTTATATATTAGGCACTCTGTACTTTACTGACATTATCTTCACAAAAACATAATCAGATAGCCACCTCTCCATAATTTGATTGAAGAAATTAAGACATCACAACGATGAGTAATTTGCCTTGGTACTCAAATCATATAAAAGAAATGCTGATACTTTTGATCAAAATATGCTAAATAGTTTTGCTGTCCTTCTATAATTGTGTGTAAAAATAATATTTGTGCCATGAAAAACCCTTTACACATAATCTTCAATCCCAGATATTTAAACTGAATTTCTGAATTAAAAATATTTCATGAGAAAAATTTGCTAATGGTGAAGATACCATTTAAAACCAGATTTGTCCAACTATCTGTGTTTCCATTATCATAGGCAGTGCCCATATTTTAACCCACTGAGATTAGTTATAAAATTTAGCTGTCAATGTGCTTTTGATTTTAATTAGAATTTATTTATTCCTAGATTGGGAAAATGAGGCACTGGGTGCTTGATTCTGGGCCACCAGTAGGGTGGTCATTAAGGAACTGTTATTTCAGTTGCAACTTAAAAGACTGAGTAGAATTTTGAGAAATGATTAAATGGGAATAAAGCATTTGGCTGAAGGAAATACAGGAGCTTAAAGAGCAAAATACCAGGTTTGATGAATTCTGTATTTTAGGATATATAAAGTGTATAGAGTATAAATTAAGATTGCAGGGGTTCTGTGGAGTCAGATCACAGAGGCCTTTGAATTGTAATTAGGCAGTGTGAAAGAATTCACTGGATATAAGGGAAAATATGAGAAATGTGAAAGAAGGAAGGATTGCGAAGTTCCTTGGATTTTATGACTCTATGACAATACCTCAGGTAACTTATTAAGAGAGGTTGTTATATCAGATTATTATAGTAGTCTGAGTCCAACATTATGATGGCCTCTACTAGCAAATGGTGCTGGGTATTTTAGGCAACAGAAAAACAAACTTGTCATTAAAATGAGAAATGTGAGATACCAAGGAAATTAATGAACTGGATATGCCTGAGTGATTGAAAAGTTAGCCATGTTATAAACCAAGTTAAGAAACCAAGCATAAATTAGAAAAGGGATACTGTGTTAAATTTGTATGTGGTAACTTGGAAGGTGTCCAGAAGGCTTTGTGATGCTTCAAAGAAGTCATAAGTACAATTGTAGAGATTATTATTTTTTTTTTACAGATGAAGGAATAAATGAACTTCCCTAGGGAAAGAGAAGCAAGTGAGAAGAGAAATGGTCTAAGAATAGATCTTGAGTATCTTCTGTTATTCAGGGACTGGTAGAGCAAAGGAAATAGGGAAAACACAGAGTATCAAGGAGATGAGAGTAGAAGGTCTGGAAGCCACGGGAGGAAATAGCCAGAAAAAACAAATGGAGTCGAGTGGAAATGCTACACAGACGTGGAATGAGGCGGGAGCAGGGAAGAGATTTTTGGACAAAGGGAGTCATTAACACTGTATCAATTGAGATACATTCCAAGTACTTAAGATGCAAGTAATGTGTGAGAAATTAAAAGCAGCACTACTTTTCTGAGATTTTACAAGAGGAGGTAAGGAGACCTATGGAATGGTATCTGTGCCTATAGGGGCAACCAGAATCACAGGAAGGTATTTTTAGGAGACAGATTTGTAGCTTAAGAGAAAGAAGCCAATGGGGAGAAAGAGCCTAAATACACCAGAAAGATGGGAATAAATTGATAGAAGATATTCCAGTAGGATCGGGGTCTCAGCCAAAAGAAGTAGACCTACACAAACTGTACCAGCTTTCCTGAGACAGGAGAAAAGAAGATGAGTAAAAATGATACATACCGTGTAATACAGGGTAGAGAAGTTGACATAAAATTATCTTAATTTTTCATTGAGGTGGGGGATGTGTTTCTCAGGTAACAGTGAGGTAAGTAGCTATGGTTTGGGGATATTTTAAGAGGGGAAATTTTTGTTTAACATGAAAATAAAGGTGAATAAAAGGATCCACAGCAGTAAGTAATATCTAGATGGAACTAGGAACAGATTGTTTTCCTTCCCATGTATGGCAAGATGGTTCCAGTATATTATCAATGGGTAGAGAGAGCTTTTGGGGTGGAGGAGGGTTGAATGAGGAGTATTTGAGTCAAACCTGAACACTAAAAAGGGCTGACTAGAGGTATGATAAATGGTAAAGACCAGGCCCGATGAAAGCGAACATTCTCAATAAATATAAATTAGAGCTTTTTATCAGAAGAGAATTTCCCATTAGAACGAAGAGAATTTCTAGATGATGATAGTCATGCATACAGTGTGCTGAAGATCCGTGGACATGAAAGTTGTGAAGATAAGGTGTCGCGTGCCCTGTCCTCGCCGGCAAGAACAGCACGCAACAACAGCAGGATTCTTCTGCAGAAAGCTTTATTCTTCAGCTCTTTGTGAAACAAATGAGTTGGGCAGGACCCAGAGGGGAAGGAGAGGCTTGCTTATATAGTTCTCATGCTCTGACCTGGTTGGTGCGGCTCCATATGCCTTATTAGCATAACCATTTGGTGGGTCTCATTGGTCCTTATGCCAAGGCGCAATTAGCATGTAGTTTAGTGGTGTGGGATGATTTGTCATTAGGAAGTTCGGGGCCTTCCGGCTGCCCTGCATGGGGCGCTATTTTCTGAGCACGGCTGCCAACATCTCCCCCTTTTTTGTCTAACAGAAGCTCAAGGCGGAACTTGCCAGCAGAGGCGGAGACAGAGGCCTGACCTCCATCATACTTCCTGATGCCCCCTTTTTGGAGAGGGGTTCTGGGCATCTACCCCTATGCAGTCAGGCATGCCTCTCAGAGGGGTCCAAGACCTCTTGCAGTGCTTTGCCTCGCATCCTCTGGCTGGCGTTGGGACCGCTTGGTACAAAGGGTTTGGACCCTTTTTCTCAACCCTCTTGCACCATGAGCTTCTTAAAGAAAGCTGTGATTAAGCATTGAGGTACTCGGGCCTGGTGCAGTGCCACATGGGCTCAGGGTGCAAGAGCTACCTCAAGCTAAAGCCGAGCTTCCTTCTTAAGCATGTTGAGCCACACTTGGGGAGAGGCGCCAACGTCTATCGCCATTAGGGCTTGAGCAAGGATCACCTTGTCCTGCTTATGTTGGTTGCGGAGTCTGCATAACAACCAGAGTAAGAGCATGAGACCTCCAAGCAGGAACACGCCCATCCCAGCCATGCCCGCCCACTCCTTGACGTGGGAGAGAGCTCTGAGGAACCAGGAAGAGAGTCCTTCCGCTACGGAGATATCTAGACGGGTGGAGTTGATGTGGATAATTTCTCGCCGCAGCTCTTCTAGTGTCCCATCGAAGTCTTGGGACCAGTTTCCTGAAAGATACTGGGACAGGTCTCGTGACAGATTAGCTGCCCGTGTAAAATTTTTATATTGAATGCTAGTGATGCAGAGGGCACGATATTTCCGCTCACATCCCAATTGGGCCATTTGCCAGAGCACCTCCATTTGTTCCTCCACGAGATCTATGCGTTGATTGAGGATCATTATTCCTCCTTTCAGTTTGCCATCAAGTGTGGACTGTTGGTCCAGGGCAGAAGCTACTGAGGCTGCAAGGTTATTGAGCTCTGTAGCCGATTTGATGGAGGTGTCTAAAGCTATACCAGCGGCGGTGGCTGCGACCGCGGTCGCGGAGATCAGGAGCACTATGGCGGCTGTAACACCGAAATCGCGCCTTTCTCGAAACAGAGTCATGGTGTTAGGGGCGTCTACGGGAACAGGGACCCAACGGGGGATGCGGACTACCAAAGCATTGGTAAAGTTACGCGCATCCCAACACTGAGACAGAAAGCAGGTTTCATTGGAGCAGGAGTCAAAGCTACTATTGGATAAGATAAACAGAAATGGGGGGTATACGCATACTGGAGAAGGTGGAAAAAGGGAATTAGGTGACTCTGGACCTGATTTTGCTGAACACGTGTAGTTCTCGTTGTTATGGGTCATGATCATGTTCCAGTGTGCGCGCATGTGGTTATTCTCGCACCAAAAGGTGATATTTTTTACACCGATTCCCCCACCCTGGAGGGCGGAAAAGGGGGAGAGGTCGGTACACGAGCCATTGACTCCACACAGCATCCATTTATGGAAGGGGTTCATGCTCAGCTGCTGACGAAACTCGCCTTCGAGCACCTTTACTGGCCACCAAGCCTCATTGGCTGGCCGTCCCTCCATATCTGGGGAGATGGTAAACTCCTGCCTCTCAGTTGCCCACGTTACTACAGTTGACTGACAGTCAGTCCAGGGCCACAGCTCTCCCTCATAGTCGCCCACACAATGGGAGGCATATTTGGGTTGACGAGGCCTTTCGGTGGAATTGTTCCTGGGAGAGTGTACAAATGTGCCATTGATCCAGAGAACCATCTGGTGGATAGTCATGTTCTTATAGGACGGGCTCCCTTCCTTATTAGGCCCTTCAAATTTAGCTGACATAACGGGGAGGCTACTGGCCTCTAGAATTATGTCACTGAACCATCCGTATTTCCTCCGTTTCAGGGAGATACAGCCAGCTAGATTCTGAGTGGTGAAGCATAATGACCCATTAGTTACGAAGGATCGGTTTTCTCCCAGGGGAGCTACTAGGGTGTCTTTAACTAAGTAGGGCAAGTTCATACTAGTATTGGTAGTGAAAAAGCGCGGAAAAACGGCTGCATTGAAACGGACAGGCATAGGCTTAGGAAAGGCAGACAGGATTCCCCATCTCAATACTCCCTGAGTCGGGGTCTCCAGTGTCAGGAGCAGGGTCAGGAGGTACAGCGAAGTCATCTCCTTTGTTTAGGACTTTCCTCGTTAGGCGCTCCGGGATCCAGAAGGGATTTTCTTCACCCTGGGGGAAAACACACACAGCTCCCCTGGATCTGATTATGATTGGATCCGGGCCCTTCCATTGGTTAGATAACACGTCCTTCCATTTTACTAGTTCTTGTGGGTCTTTTGGCCACTGATTATGGCGATCCGCTGCTGTATGGCTTTGAGCATCCAGATTCAAAAAATTTATAGTGAAAAGTGCTAGGGCTATGGCAGTTTTTGGTGTGGGGGGTATATCTTCAATTCCCCCTTTTTGTTTAAGTAAATAGGATTTGAGCGTGCGGTTCGCGCGTTCCACAATCCCTTGACCCTGTGGGTTGTAGGGAAGGCCAGTGATATGTTTTATCCCCATGTGATGACAAAATTGAGCAAATTTTGTAGAGGTATAGGCTGGGCCATTGTCTGTTTTCAGAATCTGTGGTAACCCCCATGCGCTCCAAGCTTCAAGGCAGTGCTGGATGACATGGGAAGCTTTCTCTCCTGACAATGGGGAGGCAAAGATGACTCCTGAACAAGTATCCACGGATACATGCACATATTTCAGTTTCCCAAAAGACGAAATATGCGTCACATCCATTTGCCAAACTTGTAAAGGCCTAATACCTCTGGGGTTGATCCCAACATGAGGTGTGGGAAGGAAGCTGCAGCAATGTTGGCAGCTAAGGACAATGTTCCTAGCTTCGGCCCTGGTTATGCTAAACCGCTTGCGCAGTGTTTCGGCAGTGACATGAAATTGTGTATGGAATTTTGAAGCTGTGGTGATAGGGTCTAGCAGGGGAAAAGCTATATTTCTGGTTGCGAGGTCTGCCAGGTGGTTGCCTTGGGTCATAGGCCCGGGAAGGCCTGAATGTGCTCTGATATGAGTTATATACAAAGGAGATTGCCTATGAAGTAGTGCTGATTGTATCTGTTTGAACAAAGTGGCTACTGGGCTGGACGCTTTGATTAGCCCGGCCACTTCTAGAGATTTGACTGCATTAACTACATAACAGGAGTCAGACACAATATTTAAAGGTTCAGGAAAGATTTGTAGGACCTCTAAGACTATGCGACATTCCACTATTTGTGGAGTGTCAGGCGTGTAGCCTTTTGTCACAACTTTGCCATCATGGACATAGGCACCTGTGCCTGTCTTAGACCCGTCCGTGTAAACTGTTTTTCCATGAGGCAGCGGGGTTAGGCTAGTGACCCGAGGAAATACTAGGAGATGATTTTTGGCGAAGTTGATGAGGGGATGTTTAGGGAAATGATTATCAAAGGTTCCTGAGAAACTGTAAGCAAGTATGGCCCAATCATCGTTCATAGCACATAATACTTGTATCTGTTCTACGCTGTAAGGGGTTATAATTTTAGCTGGAGCCTCTCCGAAATGTGTCATGGAGGTTTTTACTCCTCTCAAAGCAAGTTTGGCCACGGCTGCTGGATAGTACTCTATTGTCCTAGCCTGAGAGGCTTGGGGATGAATCCAGATCAGTGGGCCGTGCTGCCATAAGACTGCTGTTGGCAGCTCTGGGGTGGGAAGGACACACAACTCAAAGGGTTCATTCGATTGCACTCTATTTAATTGTGCTGTCATCAAAGCCTGTTCTACTTTGCGAATGGCTTGTAATGCCTCAGGTGTGAGGGAGCGCGGTGACGTTAGTTGTGGGTCTCCTTCTAGGGTTTTAAATAGTGGAGTCAATTCAGTGGTGGGTATCTTTAAGTATGGGCGCAACCAATTAATATCCCCTAGGAGTTTTTGGAAGTCATTCAAATTTCGCAATTGATTATGTCTTATCTCAAGCTTTTGGGGGCAAATTACATCTGTGTAAATGGTTGCTCCTAGGAATTTGCTAACACTAGATTTTTGGACCTTCTCGCTTGCTATATTCAGTCTCCAATTTTCTAGGGACCTAGTGAGATCTATATATGCTTCTTCTATTTCCGCTGGTTGTGGGGAGCAAAGAAGGATGTCATCCATGTAATGGATGATCTTTAGCGTGGGATAGGTCTTACGAATTGGGTCTAGCGCTCGCTGAACGTACAGTTGACATATGGTGGGGCTATTTGCCATTCCTTGAGGGAGGACCTTCCACTGAAATCTGGCATCGGGTTGTTCATGGTTAATAGCTGGCAAAGTAAAAGCAAATCTTTCCCTGTCCTTGGAGCTTAGAGGTATAGAAAAGAAACAATCTTTAATATCTATTATGAGCACTTTCCATTCTTTGGGTAAGGCAGAGAGGAGTGGCAGTCCCCGTTGTACGGGTCCAAGCATTCTCATTTGAGCATTTACTGCTCTCAGATCATGAAGCAACCTCCATGATCCTGACCTTTTCCTGATTACAAATATGGGTGTGTTCCATGGGGACACAGAGGGTTCTAGGTGTCCCACTTGGAGCTGCTCTTGCACTAAGCAATGAGCTGCTTCTAATTTTTCAGAGGATAGGGGCCACTGAGGAACCCATACGGCCTCCTCTGTGAGCCAAGGTATGGGCATGGCATCTTCAATGGCCCCTATGAAAAACCCAGGCCGTGACGGTCATTCTTTACTTTGGGCAGGATGGGCTCTATGTGTCCCTGTTGGTGTTTCCCCAGCCCCTTGCCAGGGATGTATCCCATGTCCATCATCATGCCTTGGGCGGGGGTGGAGTATTCATTAATGAGTTTGAGGCCTAAGTCTCTCATGACATCCCTCCCCCATAAATTGACCGGTAGAGGGAGTACATAAGGGGTGACTGTACCCTCTTGTCCTTCAGGGGCTCGCCATTTCAATGGTTTGGCACTAATTGAAGGGCTTGACTCATATCCTAAACCTTGTAATGAATGTGAGGATTGGGTCACAGGCCACTTGGAGGGCCACCAGGTTGCAGAGATAATACTTTTATCTGCTCCAGTGTCTAGGATTCCCTCAAAGCTCTTTCCCTCTATTTGAAGAGTTAATTTTGGTCTGTCTGCTAAATCTAATACTATGAAGGCTGAATCCCAGTCAGAGGAGCCGAAGCCCCTTTCTCCCCTCTCCGTGTTGGTAGCAGGATAATTGGCGTGGAGACTAGGTAAAACTAAGAGCTGGGCTATGCGGTCTCCCGGGGATATAGGATAGATTCCTCTGGGAGCCGAACACATGATTTTTACCTGTCCTTCATAATCTTGATCTATGACTCCGGGATGAACTACCAGGCCTTTCAATGCAGCAGAAGAGCGCCCTAGGAGTAACCCAATGGTATTTGGTGGTAGGGGGCCTTTAAAGTCTGAAGGGATAGGCTGAACTCCCATCTGTGGAGTCAACACTATTCTGGTGGTGGCACGGATGTCCAATCCCGCGGAACCTGAAGTGGCTCTCCTTGGGGGGCCTGGTTGTTCCCGAATGACACTTGCGTGCTGGTTGCCCCATATATTTGCGGGCCCTGGTAAAGGGGGCCCCTCTGGGCGTTTTTTGGCAACTCTAAGGGTTTCCCTTCTATATCTTTAATAGACCGGCACTCATTAGCCCAATGCCTGCCTTTCTTACACTTAGGGCACAATTCAGGGGTCTTTTGGGTTGTTTGTTCTGAAGCTGGGCTCCTACACTCTCTCTTTATATGTCCTAATTTCCCGCATTGAAAGCATTTGATACTTCTGTTAGTGATCCTGGCTTGTTTGTGGCTCTGTAATATGGCCGCGGCTAGGCCCGCATTGGTGAGTGGCCCTCCTATTTCTCTACAGGCTTTCAACCAGGCATGTATCCCTTTTTGTTTCCAGGGTGTTATCGCCTGTCTGCATTCCTTGGTACATTGTTCAAATACTAATTGCTCCACTAGGGGCATTGCTTGTTCCTGATCTCCAAATATTCTGCCTGCGGCCTCTATCATACGAGCGACAAAGTCAGAAAATGGCTCGCTCAGCCCCTGAATAATTTTTGTCAAATTGCCTGATACTTCTCCTTTGTTGGTGAGGGCTTTCCATGCCTTGGCGGCGCACGTGTTTATTTGTGCGTATACCTGTAAGGGGAAGGCGGTCTGGTCAGCTACCCACTGTCCTTGGCCCGTCAGCATATCATATGACCATGCAGGCTGTCCTTCGGCCGCGTTTGCGCGTGCCTGGGTCATGCTGATATCATGCCACAATGCCTTCCATTCTATGTATTGCCCCATACTAGAAAGGCATGCCTTAGTTACATATTGCCAGTCTGCGGGTGTCATGGCTGTCTCTGTTAATCTCTCAACTTGTGCTATGGTATAGTTAGCACTGACTCCATAAGCCCGAACGGATTCTGCTAACTCCTTAACTTGTTTATGGCTCAGGGGCTGGTGAGAGCGTACACCGTTATCCTCAAATACAGGAAACATTTGTCTAATTGCCTGAAGAGTATCTGGGTGGCAAAAGGAGAGTGCGCCACTCACGTAAGGTGGCGGGGCAAAGGGCGTCGGGGGACACCCTGCTTTCATTTTTTCCTTGGTCCGCTTTTCAACTTTGCTGGTTCCCTTACTTCTACACTCTGCGGTTTTATTTTCTTCCCCTTCCTCTGCGGACGTTAATTCCTCCTCAGATTCCCTATTGGAGAGTTGGAGGTCCCTCAACTCTTTCCAGGGGTATTTACTATTTTCTCCGAGGCGATTGTCACTCGCTTCTCGGGGCTCTTTCGCTTTTGCCCTAGGTGGGCTTTCTCCCTCACTCTGAGGTTTCTTTACCTTCGTTTTTGTGGCCTTTTTTCGGCCGCGCGCGCTCTCTGTTTCCCGTTCCGTTTCTGACATGCTCTCTTGGATATCTGTCAATGCTCTCTGACCTTCTTTTATTACCTTTTCACATCTCTCATCTTGCAGACAAGCTCTAATCAGTTTCCAGAGGGGCCTGGTGCCTCCCCTCAGGCTACCCTCCTCCTCCTCTCTATCAAGATCTTTCCCCAGTTTGTCCCAGCTCGGGATTGAGAGGGACCCTGAACAAATGAACCAGGGGGCCACACGGTCTATCTCCTTCACAAAAGATCCTAAGACTTTGCTGGAGACCTTCAAGTTTCGCTCTTTGAGAGCTGTCTGCAGCGCCGTGACTAATGACGGTGCATTCCCCATGGTGCCTCCTTATTTACAGAGAACCATCAACCATTATCCTAAAAAGCAGGGGCCTCTCGGAACTTACCCCTCCGGGCTTTCTTCTGACCTGCAGTTCTGAATCCTCTCCAGATGTCTGAAGGGTCCTCCCTGTGCCGGTGATGTTCTGGTTCCCGGGATTCGGCACCACTTGTCGCGTGCCCTGTCCTCGCCGGCAAGAACAGCACGCAACAACAGCAGGATTCTTCTGCAGAAAGCTTTATTCTTCAGCTCTTTGTGAAACAAATGAGTTGGGCAGGACCCAGAGGGGAAGGAGAGGCTTGCTTATATAGTTCTCATGCTCTGACCTGGTTGGTGCGGCTCCATATGCCTTATTAGCATAACCATTTGGTGGGTCTCATTGGTCCTTATGCCAAGGCGCAATTAGCATGTAGTTTAGTGGTGTGGGATGATTTGTCATTAGGAAGTTCGGGGCCTTCCGGCTGCCCTGCATGGGGCGCTATTTTCTGAGCACGGCTGCCAACAATAAGGTGTGAAATATTTCTAAATTAAATGTATTTGTTTTGCCAGAATGCAACAATAAATAAAAAGGTATAATTCTTGTCCCTAAGAAGAGCAAATCCTTCACGGGAAAACAAATATGAAAGTCTAGTTGTTATGAAATGTAATAAATATTTTAATAAAGCTGTACTAAGATACAGTAGGTACAGAGTAAATGTGTAGTTCATTTTAGTTAATGGATAGGAGAGAGAAAGAGGGTCTCCATGAAACCAGGAGAACTGAGCAGAATCTTGAAGCAGAATATCGACCTGAGGAGAGAAGAGAATTTAGGCTAAAAGGAAATGAAGAACAGGGTCTTCCTTGGATTTGAGAAACAAGCGACTACAACTAAATCAAGTGGTGAATTTGGATCACAGAGTGTAAGGAAGGCAGTAGATAGAGAAAGAACAAAGAGAAAGGGGTCACATAATAAGGGACAAGTGTGTTGTGCTTCTAAGGAACATGAGTTTTATTGTGTAGGCAGTGGAGATTTGCAAAGGATTTTAGGATGAAGAATAACATTTAGAGAATAAGTACTTCTGTAGAACAAATGAGAACTGTACATATCTATTAAATGGGACTTCTCAGGTTTGGAATCATATCTTTGCAGTGAGTCAGTGTTTATCAGTTAATGTTTATGGAACTACAGAAAATGGAAGGAAGGAAGGAAACAGAAGCCCAGAGAGGAGCAGGGTCTTGCCCAAAGCACCACAGTAGAGACTGAGTCTGGAATCAGAGGTGCTTGATACGTGCCTATTTGCAAAAGTCGTCTTCAAGTGTCTTTACCTCATTAGTAATTGATGTTCATAAATGTAATTGGCTGACTGTAGGTGACACAATTTTTGCAATGTTTATTTCTTCTATTCTCTGCTGGTAATAGATACATTCAGTACTTAAGCAGATAGATGTCCTTCTAAAGTAAGCAAGTAGAATTTGGCATAATTAATAGTTTTCCTTTATAATATAATTTACATTCATAATGCTAGATGGATGACAGAGGGGAATACTCCTGATTGTCATACATGTTTTATATTGTTTAGAAAAGCCAAGTGTATTTGAATTATTCAGCTAATGTTCATTGTAAGTCTATGATCATTTTGAGCCAAGGGGAAGCCATGAAAAATATTATGAAATGACCCAAAGGTCATAGATCCAACTGAGCAGTCCTTATGTACTAACACTCAGTTGCCAAGGCCACAGGCAAAAGAGTGTGATTTCTAAGAAAAGGAATACAAAAGCAAGCATGTTCTACCCATTCAACATTTTCATTTTATTTTCTCAGCAAGATGCTGTATATATTGTGCAATAAATACAGGATTTCCTTGTCTCTAACCAATTTTGAATTATATTTATAAGAATAGTTATTCAATTGGGCCAGAAAAGTAGACAAAAAAAGTGGTCAAGGAAATGACTAACAATACACTAGAGAAAGTGGTTTGTCCAAGGGAAAACTGCAAAGCCAGAGGTTTAAAATAACACAAGGTGCCACTAACCAGGTAAGCATCAGAACACAGTGACAAGTAAGGAGCAAATTGCCATGTGGGCAGCCCAGGCTTTCCTAGTGCACAGCTTAAGAGTTGCTGTTTTCAAAAGGTAAAATGACAATTTCATACACAAATTTTATAAGACCACCCTAGGTGACAAGTAAGATAATCAAAGCAAATGTTCCAGGGCCATTTGTCATAAACAGAATTTGTTCAGCCAAAGCTCTTTCCCATATTGGGTGATTAATCTGAAATATTCAGCATGATATTTGGGTGGAGCATTAAGGTAATAGCTGAAGCCATGTAAAAGGCACTTCAAAAAGTAACAAGACCAAAAATTGTTCAGAAAATAACTGGAAGACACCCTGGATATCATCCATATGGTATTTTTAAGATATTTTAGAGTTGAAGAAGCTGAGGACCCAAGAATTTGCATTATTTGTTCCAGATATTATAGCTGTTCAGAGATAGAGCTAATATTAAAACCTCTGTTTCCTGAGTAATATCTGAGGAACTGTTTAATAACTTCCATAACATGGTATGGGGAATAAAAATAAAATAAACAAATAGCATGGGTTTGTATAATGATCTAGGTTTATGAACAATATAACATAATTAACTGACAAATTTTGAGATAAGGAGGACATTTACACAGAAATACTCAAATGTCAACTTTCACCTGGAAAATGCATAGGAAGTTGTTACTCCAAAAACGTGAAGGGAAACATTTACCTCAGCAATACATGGGAAAGTCATAAAGATATACATAGGATGTTTTCAGAAAAAGTTGTGGATGAAGCAGAAGAGGCAAACATTGAAAGCCAAATATCTCCCAGGAAAGATATGGTATGGCTTTGAATGTTCTGTTAATCTTGGATATTATCCTATATGTAATATGAAGATATAAAAATATTTTTTTCAGTAAAATGACTTATCACATATGTTTCTGCAAAATAATTCAGAGAATAATGTGGATAATGACCTAGAAAAATGTCAGGTTATAAGTAGAAAGACTATTTAGAAAACAAATTACAATTACCCAGGAAAGAGATAGTGATATGAGTAAGGCAAAGTCAGTTGAATGCAGAAGTTATGGAGCAGAATCCACCAGTGTAAACATTTTGGTAGTTTTTCTATACATTAATCTAGGTTCTTGGGATGTAACCTTCGAGAAACTTACGTTCTTGTTGGTAAAGGGTGGTTGAAAACTGGTGATGCAGTTTAATGAACAGAGAATTATGAGGTAGTGTTATTGAAGTAGGATGGAAGAACACTAATGATTTGCCTGGGTTAAAGGAAGACCAGTGGAAATGAAGTAAAGACACAGAGAGTAAAGGGATGATATAGAAGGGTAATGGGCTTAGGTGAGTCATTGAGAGCAGAGCTGCCCAAGACGAATGACTGATCCAGAGCTTCTCTGGAGAAATGAATAAGCATGGTTGTCAAGCCCCAAAATAATTAGCAGGGATACAAAAATGAATAAGATAAATTTCTTGACAAAGTTTTTTTTAAATAGGCCTATACAAAACAATATGACTGGTAAGTTATAAAATTAATAGGCAAAACAATATGATTGAAATGAAATGAAAACCAGAAACAGTAAAAAATACTAATGCCAGGAAAATAATTCTGTGTGACAAACCACTAAAATCAGTCAATGACTGTAAATAACAGAATAATAATTGATCTTGTAATATTGCAATGTAGCAATGTGGGATAAATTTTTAAAATCCTTCTATACAAAATGATTACAGATTTTTAAAAACATGTTTATGCTTATATGGCTTGTTATTCAGGTAGATAAATTTCTATAATTGATAGATGGCTACCTAGCATTAGTTATCCATTAATTCAAATAAAGCAGCATATTATTTTTATGATAATGCATTTTTTTACTACATATACAGATGTTTTTGAGATACATATTCAACAAAAATTAGAAAATTGATTTGGAAAATTCTTCTTGCCCATAACCATCCAAATTTATACACATGAGAAACTGAGACTAGGAGAGAGTTAAGAATGTCCTTGGGTCATAGAACTAGAGCATGGCAGAGGCAAGTTCACATAAAAACAGAATGTTAATAGTCAGTATACACAATAACATCCTCATTTCCTGTTACCATTTTCTAAACCATCCTGTGTGAAATACTCCTTAATATATGTGTACTACATGTGGTACACAAATTGGGCAGAGAAACAATATGGGATCATAGCGACTTCTTTGGCATTTGAACCATAGAATTACCATATCATGGAAAAACTAGATTTAAACTGTGTTGAGATAAGTCATTTCAGATCTGGACTTCTTGTTTTCCTTTTGGGAAACAAGGTCTATTTTCTCATAACTTTTCTCTCATACTTCTTACCTATGGAAATTGTCTGTACAACTAAACAATATTATTTAGCAAAAAAAAACCACTTTTTTTTAAAAATGCAAAGGTAAGGGGATACTTTATAATATGTCTTCTAATTAGCACAAGACTCATTCAACATTCTTTACCAGGTCTTTCTTGACAGAATTGATGTATACAAATTGGAAACAATGTATTGTGTTTGTTTTTATTGTTATGTTATAAGAACCTTGCTTTTTGATGGGAGGGCATTCAAAATGAAGATTTTAAATATTTAGGAAACTCTTTATCTGCAAAAGAGTGAAAAATAGCCTCCTTACACTGCTTTTGTACAGATGATACACATAATATGTCCCACACAGTATCTAGAAAAATAGCATATGCTTAGTGATTAGTAGCTTTTTTTTAAGCAGCATTTTAAGAATATTTCTTTGATACTTAATTTTTGATAACATGATTTACTTCACTAATCTAAAGAAAATTCCCAATTACAACATATTGGGAATAGCCAAAAGTACTTCACTAGTACCTTATGGCATATTTACACTCATACCATTGTACATTTAAAATATGTGAAAAACCCCTTTTGACTTTATTAAAATACCTAAGTGCTCAAACAATTACAAAAAGTAGAGAATGTAGTTAGGAGGATAGGATTAACTCCAAATCTAGAATTTTGAATGCTTATATTGTAGACGACTTTGGAAATGAACCTACATCAGTTACCACCCCCACCACCCCTCACCCCTCACCACCACCCCACATACAGTTTTGTGAAGATCTTTCCTCACTAAATGAAAAAAGGAAAAACCATAGGTTCAGTTAAGCTTTACAAAGGAGCCAAAAGATTGAAATTTGTTCTTTTTTATTTCTGTCTAAAAGAACACGGAGTTCCCCTCATCCAGTCAGGAACTAAGTACAGTATTCCGGCTCTGAGTAACAACAGTACCTAAAGCACCACATTAGATTTGTGCATTGTTGAAATCCTCACAATTTTCCTCTTTAATTTTCTAGAGATCACCATATAGCAGTAATGATTTCACTCCAGTCATCATGTTAAATATAAGTTTTAAACTGAGACAAAGTGGATTCTGAAACAAGACTCATGTTTTTCTGGTTCCATTAAAGAGCTAATCCCAATAGCACTGATGGATTTGCTTCAGTTGCTTGCTAGATACTTTATCTCTAATAAAGAGAAAAGCAATCTTGAAGAAAAATTAAAAATATCTTCCCATAGTTGTTGGTTTTTGCAAAACGAGCTGTAGCTATGTCCACTGTAGCTGAGCCCTAGAAGAGAAGGAATCAGTTCTCTGGAATATAATGAGTTAGTTACTTGGAGAAAATTGAACATTGTACATAGAAAAATTTTGACTCTATACTATGATTTACATTATAATTCAGATAGAGGCAAGGAATTTCTAGATAATGCAGTCATTCTGTTTCTTTGAGATATGTGGAAAATGATGTGAGAAAGTAAGTCATCAAAAAAAATTTTCCCCTTGTAATGTCAGAATTATTACACTAAACATAATTTATTTTGCAGAAACATGCATAGGTCAAGACTGGACATCTTTCCTAGTCAGGTAAAATTTATTTTCATTACTTTGTTCATTTTTTATTTGATGAAATACATCTTATTCCAGTAATTCTAAATAACTCTCTCACTCACCTAGAATGAATGTGCAGGTGGTATTGCTTCATAGCTCCCTCAGTCTCAGGCCTGTGTGAAGGGATCTCAGGAAGGGGCGCATACTCCGGGGCCGTGTGAGAGCCACATTGTCACAGTGAGACCTCTCTGACAGGAGGTATGAATGTTCCACCACCTTCACTTGCTTTTCTCAATGCTGTACTCTTTTGGTCACAATTTTATATTTCCTTACCTACTATTTTATTTAATTCCAAGGAATACTATCCTGACATTATTGTAGTTGATAGTTTTCTCTTAAATTGAAAGTTAAACCAATATTGATTTTCTATTTCTTTTCAGAAGGGCATCCAATCCACAATCTATGAGGTACAGCACCTTGACTCATGTCATCACAACATGAATTGAAAATATTCTCCTCATTTTACCTGGATTTAAATTAAGAAGATGGATAAAGAAGACAAAGCAAATTTGAAAACCAGGCATACCTGTTCACATTTAATAAATTTATTCTTTTTACATAACTTCAGGTACTGCTGTCTTGGATTTTGAATTTATTGTCAGAAAGGTTGAGTATCAATATTCTTAAGTCAAGGATGTTACGCATATTAGACAGAATGCCTGGAGCTTGAGATACGAATCTTGATTTTTCATGAAACGAATCCTTTTTAATCGTTCGGTCCGCATGATTAGAAAATGCATTTCCACAGGGTGCGAATGCATGGCCTCCATTCTTTTTTCCTCTGTTCTCTCTAGCTGCCCCATGGATTTAGATTTTGTGTTCACTTCTCACACATTTGCCCATAAGCTTTGAGGCAGAGGATGGAAACTATAGACTGTGGACCACAACCAATAGTTTTTTAAAACATATTTAAATCATTGAAAAATGTCAAAAGAAGAATGAGATTTTGTGACATGTGAAAAGCATATGAAATTCAGATTTCAGTGTCTGTAAAAAAAATTTTACTAGCACCCAGGCACACCTCTTCTTTTGCACGTTTTTTGTGATGCTTTGGCCTTTGTGCTACAGCGGCGTTGAGTCGTTGTGACAGACACTGTATGTTCTGTGAGGTCTGAACTAGTTGCTATTTGGCCTCACATAGAAAAGACTTGGCTCTAAGACAAAGTCAGATTTATTAACTGAGATTCTTGGATGAATTCAACTCCAGAATTAATAAAAAGCTCTTAAACACTTCACTTTTTTGTAAAAAATCTCCATTTTTTTCTAAGGAAATAAACCACTGTGTTCAACAGAGCTGCGTATATTTGTCAACACACATAAGTTAAAAGTTATGATCTCAAACTATTCTCACAATTGGGAAAACTAAGATGATATACCTGTTTTTGGCAATAATACCATAGCATGTATTTACGTAAATTATTGTATGTAGATGTGCGTATAATCTTTTTGATAATATACATACCAATTAAAAATTAATTTTTTCCTTTTATAGTGTAGTTCTGGTGACTAAGCAATAGGGGTAAACTTAAAATATATATTTTTTAACTATGAGTAGAAAAAAACACTCTTTTGGTTAAATTCCTTGTATAGTTTAGTTAATATAGGTGTATTCTTGGAAAGCTCCATTAATCATCTAGCTTCTTGAATTCTCTAAAGTAATGGAGAGCTTGTCATTGAGTAAGTTTCATTGTTACAAGCAAGTATTTCCCATACTTGACATTCCAAATGTTTGCTATATTCATTTCCTATCTAGGCTATACTTAATATTTTAAACTCATACTCTTTAAACAGTTCATTTTAAATAGAAGCTTTATATAATATTAACCCAAGTCACAGGTTTACTATGTAGTTATATGTATAGTTTTCTAATACACATTAATCATAAAATCTTAAAAGCCCTTCCCTTCATGTATTGCCTAAAATCATCTTGTACATTTATATTGTTAATGTAACAAATATTTATAGAGCATATACTTCATGCCAGACATTCTTCTAAGGCTCTGAAGATAGAGCAGTCCACAAACTCACAAAATTTCTGTCATTACAAGCAGTAATAAAGTGCAAAAAATAATTAATTTTTTCTCTTTATAATAAAATACAGGCTCTATAATGAATATTATAGGAATAATAAGTCTATTTTTTTCTTAAGAAAACCCCGAAGAAGATTGACGATGTGGTAAGATATTTCTATTTACAAAAATATATTAGAAGTCTGTATAATTTGTATTCTCAAAATCTATTTGTGTATTTATAGTATTGTTAATGAGTTAGAGAAAGATTGTTAAATTGCCTTCTCAATTGTCCTGAATTCTTCAGTTAAGATTCTTCCACTGAAAAATAAGGTATTTATTATCTCTTCTACCTTTTTTTCCCAAGAGCAATTAAACAATTGTTGGAGAGGAAAAATTTTCCTCTACCCTTCAAGATTCTTCTTGCTGATTGAAGAATCAAATTAATGTGAGAGATTAACAGGAGAGAATCAAATTTAATTTCATACATACAAGAACCCCACATACATGAGCAGTTTACAGACAGAAGGTAAAATGAGATATATATGCCAAGGAAGATATATATGCTAAGGAAGATATATATGCTAAGGAAGGAGATAGGGGCTTCAGAAGGGAAGAGGGAAGTTTATAGGGCTATAAGCAGAGCATATGTTCAGCAATCAGATGTTTGCCCCACGGTACAGATACGTCACTCATGAAATTTATCTCTGGTACAAGAATCCAATTTAGATTCTTCTAGGTAATTAAGGGAGGTGCAAAAGTGTCTCTGGAGGCTGCAAGGTCTGGATTGCCTTCAGCTCAAAATTGTTCATGGACAAAGTGGCACATTTTGGAGAGGCCTGTTCTGAACCTCTTTGTAATCAAGAGCTAAATAAACAGATTTCATTGATTTTATAAGCTAAAACTGTTAATTCAATTCTTCCTTTTACTTGATACACTAATGATTATGTTCATAATATGAGAAAGATTTCAAGTCCTCGTGGTATTCAACAAATAATGGTGAGATTTCAATATTCCCTGGTATCAGATTGTGATCTTTTAGAAAATAATCATTTAAGGAATTTTCTAGCAGCTTGTCTACTGAGGTAAGATTTCCTTCTAAGTCAACAAACTAATTAATAGAGAAATATTATTTAGTCCTGTTTCTGTGTGGTACCATGTAATATTTTCATGTAACTGAAGATGGTTATGGGTGGGGTCTTCAGCAGATGCTTGACCAGATGTGGCAGCCTATTGGATTCTGGTCCCAACTATGGAAAGGAGCAGAGGTCCGGTACATCTTGATAGAGAAGCAACTGGCTCCTGTGTACCACACCTTGCTAGCTACAAACCCATCACACCAGTACAGCTACGACCAAGGTAATAACCACCTATCCTATTGCAGGGTGGATGCAAGACTGGACCCAAAGGCCAGGGAGTGGCATGGCACAGATGCCTACACTGGCCAAATGGGGTGCATTTTTACAGCACTTTACCATTTCCTTATCACATCACTTTTCTTTACTTATCAATGTCCCCTACTAGTCTCTCAGTTCCATGATGTCAGGCAATGTGTTTTGATGGTCTTCATACTTCTAGTATGTTTCATAAAGTTTTGGAGCTGTTTGGTCAGTAGCTGTTTGGTTTGTAAATGCAGGAGTGAGTGTGTTACTGATTTTTCACACTTGCTTTCACAGGACGCTGACAGATACAAAGATCTTTATCTTTGCCCTCATCACGGCTCTCATGGTTATCATGGCTGTAAGTGTAATAGGAAATACTGAAGAGCATGTTCTCAGTAATTGCCCAAAGATTTCCTTGTGGCTTATAGGGTGGTTTATATATGCATTGATTTGAGTATGGCTTTATAATTTTTAATGTTTTTAGACAGGCATTTTCCTTGAACTCACATAAGTACATTAAGGACTTAGAATAAACCTGAGTGCACACCACATTGACACACAGACACTCAATTCTAATTAGCTTAATGTGAACAGTTTTTAAATGAGCTCCATAAGGATGTGGGGCTGAGAGACCGATAAAAGACACTGAAATATTAAAAGCTTCTACCTACCAAATGTCAGGAGCTTTGACTGCATATTATTTACTACTGTGCATCCCTGGTAAAACTTGATCTCTCTGAAACTCTTTCTGCCTCCTCCTCCTGCCTCTAATTTTTTTTCTTCTTCTGTTAGATGTATGGTTCCTTTCGCTGTGGCATTCTTTGTGTCTAGATACTGGGAAATTAGTCAAGAAATAAAAATAATCATCAACTACAACAAGTTTTATTGAGCATTTTAAAAACAAATTGGTTATGGCATTACAGTTTATCACACCATTTTTTTTAAGTAGGAAAATAAAAATCTAAGGACAGAGAAACCATACCACTCTATCAACACAATAAATATTTGAAAGTATGTAGCTTTTAAACTACATAAAACATATCCAAATAAAATCATTTTCTTCAACAAAACCAAAGTCTAGCTCTTCAATTTCATTCTTTTATTTATCATGATAGATTTTCTTCTCTTTAATACAGAAAAGAAATTTGGATCATGTTTCAATGTAGCAAATTAGTTTGAACAAAAATACCCTTTACTCATTTTTAAAATGTAATTAAAAGATAAAACTGGTTTAGTATATTAGTTACCTAAAACTTTGCTTCTTTTTACTTTCATGATAATTGTTTAAGATATGTACATTTTTATATTCAATCTGGACTTACAAAATTAAGGTGTCCACCATTTACTTCTCTTTTTTTCCAAGAGAGCTGATTCATCTGAAGATGTAAGATACTTTCTTTCACTTGAAAACTTGATAATTAAATATTAATTACAATGTTAATCTGTTCTTTATTTGTACAGAATGGTCATTGGTATACAGAATATGAACATGTAAGTATTCCCCTGATGCTGTGGTATGGTAAAAACATATTTTCTTCTTTGAATATTTATTCTGTAAATAGCATCAATAATTATCTCTGGAATATATCTATATAACATATGGCTAAATTACATGTTTATTTTATTTATTTATGATATATTGGTAACAGACCCCAAGTCTTGTGAACTAGTAATATTTAGATAGAAAGTCCTAATGCCATGCTGAAAAAGCCAAAATTATTCATTCAGCATTTAAGTATGTTTGTCTTGTAAGTAATTTCCTTGATCTAAGAATAATTGAAATCCTATTTCTGTTAAGTAAAATATAGATCTAATCATGCATAGCGGATGTTAAAAATACCTGTGATATGATAAGTTCCCATCTTCTGATTCTTTTGGAAGATGAGAAAATCATAAGGTTAATTTAATTTATATCAAGAGAAAAGTAGACCTGGTTTAGGAAATGCAGCCTGGTACAGCTCTCCTAAAATGTGTTTATTTATGTAAGGGTTCCAAAAGAAGAATGGATTTTAGAGACAAGAACACCTGTGTTTGTATCCTGGTCGCTTGGTATGTAATTAGACTATGAGATATTAGACCTGGAAACAAAGGAATCCTTTAAGAAATTGAGAATAAATAATTGGAAATAAATAATGTTCCTTCTGTTAAATTAGATAGAAAATTTCATTATTTAACATTTTTTTCAATTAAAGAGTTATTGATATCCTATTTTGGCATATATCAATGTGATAAGGTCTCTAAAATTCTAATATAACAATCAGATGAATTTAAAATGGGCATCAAATAAGATATAGAAAGAGGGATAGGATTCTTGGATTAACAAAAGCAAATATTTAAAAATATAAGAGTTTTAAGAGACAATAAGTTCATAAGTCGAGGTGAGAAGTGCAATTCCACCTAAGCTGTAATTGGTTAATTCCTCCTCCCTGAAATATTCACGATTGGGCAAAGAAATAGCTTGAAAGTAATATTATAAAGAATATGTAAGCCTTCTGGGGTGGCTGGCTCTAATCAATGGCCCCACATGTATTGTAAAACAGCAAAATTGTCAAGAAATTGTTGAAAGGTAAATGCCTTATCATTTTTACCACCTTTTAGAGTCTTATAAAAAAGTGAAACCTAACTAAAAGTTTGGAAAAACAATCATGTTGATGACCTATTAAGTCTTACTAAATTTAATATCCTAATTTTTAAGTGGAAATTCCTGTGAAATATTTGCAGTCATTGTCTCAGTTTTTGCAATATTTTCTTTCCTTTTGTTGTATACAGGGAAGGTGTTTTCCAAATCCACCATTGCCACAATATCCACCATTTTCATGAATTTATCCATATCCTTTTCCATATCCTTAGAACACTGCTCCATAACCACAAAATATGATTACAGAGGTAAGCCATGATTAGTGACATTTTATATCCTTCAGAAGTATCAATGGTGACAATTAAAACACGACAAACCAAAAGTATATCAAGAGAAAAGTAGGCCTGGTTTAGGAAATGCAGCCTGGTACAGCTCTCCTAAAATGTGTTTATTTATGTAAGGGTTCCAAAAGAAGAATGGGTTTTAGAGACAAGAACACCTGTGTTTGTATCCTGGTCTCTTGGTATGTAATTAGACTATGAGATATTAGACCTGGAAACAAAGGAATCCTTTAAGAAATTGAGAATAAATAATTGGAAATAAATAATGTTCCTTCTGTTATTATTATAAGAAATAAGGCCCCATGTGAACCTTGTAATCATTCAGTCATTGGATATCTATTGGCCACATCATGATCATGCAGAGACATAGCTACTGCAGATATAAATGCCACTAAGCCACAGTCTTAGCTAGTCTTAAAGATGGGTATAAAATCAAGAAAATGTCAAAATAATTTAGGATGAGAAGAGCTGAAACTGTGAAAGTGGTATAGAGAGCACTAAGTGGAGTCTGATTGCCTGACTACTTTAGAATCATTTTATTTATTTGTTTATTTTTTTATTGAAGTATAGTTGATAAACAATCATATTGGTTTCAAGTATACAACACAGTGGTTCAACAGTTACCCACATTATTAAATCCTCACCCAGTAGTGCAATTATTACCATTTTAATAAAGCTTTTTTCTATGAATGATTTTAACCAAAGCACAGCTTTTGGTCAGGGATCTTTTCAAATGTAAAATTTTTTAAATATTTAAATTTAAAAGAGGAGACACATTTTTCAGAACACAGACCATTGCAAAGGGAGATCTCTCAAATATCAGAAACCTGCAAGCATCTCAACATCAAACAGAAAAAGGCTCTTTTTTAAGGTAAAGAGAATTCAGCAAAGATTGGCGGTAACATTAAGTGGAAGCTGAGCAAGAAGGGCAAAATGATCAGGAGGGTCTGACACAGAAAGTGTCCTCTCTGCTCAGCTACTTCTTTGTCTAGGTCTGGGGGCTGCAGTTGAGATCTTGGGACACTGCGGAGAGTGAAGAAGGAAGTGAGAGTCATTATGGGGGGTATTTAAAAGAAGGCACTTTATTCTGCACAAAGCTGTACTTTTTATACTGCGATAGTGCTTATGGTTACATAAGTAGTAAAAACGCACATATATGTGGCCTTCATGGTCAGGTGTCCAGCCTTCAAGGCCCTTATCAAACTCCTTACTCATTGTAAGGTAAAAATGAGCCAAAATGACCAGGCGAGGAGGCTACAAAGGAGCCAAAAGTTTAATAGGGTGCAATCCTGGGTGATGTTTGCCAGTCTGATTAGTCACAGGCCAGAGAAGTCATGCCCAGCAGGGCAGGCAGCAAGTTTCTAAAGACGGTAGGGGGAGGCAGAGCACAGATTTACAGTGACATGAGGATTGGCTAGCCTAAGGCACAGGTTGGGAGGGGGCAGCAGCTGGGGACTTTGGCACATCATGAGTGTCCGATGTGCTCACCCCTCCCTCTGGTGCCTCCAGCCTTACATTCCAGCCTTTTGGTTATAATGGGTGCCGACTTGATCTGGCTACTTCCAGCTGAGGAGGGGTGGCGTGGGTAGGGTTGAGGCTGGTGGGAGGCCAGAGGGAAGGGGCGAGTAGTGATGTACCCACATGGTCTTGTGCACTTTTGTCCAACCTGTCTATTGGTGGCCGAAGGTTCTAGCAGATATGTTGTCTTCGTCTCTCAGGACAGATATTTCTAGCATGGTCACTTAGGCTTTGCCCCGTCTAGTCCTGCTGTCTGGACAATGAGAGACAGACTGAGGCTTGTTCATAGCAGGCAGCCTGGATGAAAGAATGGAAAGATGAGCATTGGACAGGACAAGTGGGTATCTTTCTTAGGAGTGAGAAGGTATGTAGGTAGGAGAGGTGTCTGGGGGAACTTGAGATAAGAGAGTATAAGGGTTAGGGATGACTGGGTGAAGAGGGACTACAGCTTTGTTGATTATCCGCAGGTCTTGAACAAGCTGGTAGGCCCCCGAGGGCTTCTTGACTGGAAGGATTGGAGTGTTACAGGGAGAATTAGTTGGTACTAGAAGCCTTTGGGAAAGAAGATGGTTAATGATAGGTTGGATGCTCTTGTGATGGGCGTGGGAAATAGGAAATTGAGCTCTAGAAGGAGAGGAGGATGGGTCCTTGAGGCGGATGAGGACTGAAGCATGATGGCTCGACACTACAGGAGTAAAGGTGTCTCAGACTATTGGATTAATGCCAGTCGATGGTATAGGAGGGTCTGTAGAGGCCTCAGGGCTACAACTTATATTGGCTAAGATGATGAGTGAGCTCAGTTGGGGATGACTAAGGGGCAGGGAGATAGAGGCACCAAGCTTGGAGAGGAGATCTCTCCCTAACAAAGGGATGGGACAGGACGGGATGACTAGAAATGAGTGGGTAAGGGGATGGCTCTCAAACGTGTAGGCTACTAGACCTGTCTCTAGAGGCTTAGAGGCGGTTCCTGTGACACCCATGACTGACACCTGGGAAGGATGTAAACACCTGTGAAAGGAAGGTAAAACAGAGTAGGCAGCCTCTGTGTCTACTGAAAAGGAGATGGACTTATCCGCTACTCACAGTGTGGCCCTGGGCTCAGCAAGGGTGATAGGAGTGTTTGAATCTAGGCATCTTCAGTCTTTGAGAAGGCCCAGCAGGTCTGGAGGGGAGTTCCACAGGGGGGCCTACCTCCCACAAGACTCTATCACAGGGGGATGACCTTCCCCAACTGGCCACTCTACTTTCTAATGACCTCTCTTACCACAAACTGGGCAGGGTTTAGTCAGCTTGTTGGTTGGATTGGGGCATCTGTTTGCCCAGTGGCCTTCTTGGCCACCCTGGAAGCAGGGTTCCAGAGGCTTATGGCTCCAGACCAGTCTTTGGTGTGATGAGACCTCTGTCCTGCCGGCCACAGGGCCACGGCGAAGGCTCGGGTTCGGGACACTGTCCTTCTCTCATGTTCCTCATCACGGGTATTAAAGACTTTAAAGGCCATAGTTACCAGGTCATGGAGTGGAGTTTGGGGTCCCTCTTCTGCCTTTTTAACTTACGTCTTATGTAACTAATACTTGTCCTGGTGAAATCTAGTTCTTTACTAGTTTAGGAGTAGTAAACAGTGACTTTAAATGGCAAAAGACTTACAAATGACAATGGTTAAAGATCTGATGAGAGCTTACTGTAAGACAGTTGACATAAGGAAATTTGGATGTTTCTGTAACACAAAACATTCAGTAACAAAGTTTAGCATTATTCCCTTTGACACTGTTTTCTAGGTAATTAAGCAGGTAATTTTATATCAGATAAATAAGCCAAATTGGCCAAATACTTTCTCTAATGAGAAAAAATTCCTCTGACATGTTCCAGGGGCTCTCTGGAAAATATCAGAGTTAACTAGAGGTAAAAGCACCTTTTTGAATTTAATTTTGGGAAGTTGTTAAAGTTTTTTTTAAGACATTTGTCTAAATAGAATCATAAGTCACTATGAAATAATACTTATCTATTTAACTAGAATGACAAAGATTTTAAAGGCAAATACAGAAGGTTACACAGTTATTAGCAAAGCTTAGTTTTTAGTTTTTTCATATTAAGATCTCATTATCTTAAATATTCAGACAACTCATTGAGACTTTAAGCATGAGAAACTGTTTTGATAAAACAATTAGAGAACTCTTTGCAATCTTTCAACATTAAGAGCAGACTAACAGTTAAGGAAACTTTGCCTTTTTAACTGAAAACCAAATTCTAATTTTGCTGTGTACTTGATACTGAGACTAATGTGCTTTAATTTTATATAGCATGACCATATTAAATTCTTCCACAACCTTTCTACAACTTTCTTTTTACATTCAGTGTTCTCCCTCTTAAATAAATAGCTATACTTTAGAACAATTACCTTCTTTTACCCTCTACAAAACGAATTTCCATTCTTTATACTTTCTCTTATTAAAACACACATCTTTTTAGCAAGTAGAG
Source organism: Manis javanica (assembly GCF_040802235.1). Classification (NCBI taxonomy): domain Eukaryota; kingdom Metazoa; phylum Chordata; class Mammalia; order Pholidota; family Manidae; genus Manis; species Manis javanica. The sequence continues at coordinate 117,764,861 of NC_133160.1, read as the reverse complement.
ATGTTTTCTTCTTTAAGTAGCTTTAATTAGACCTCAAAACCATTAGAAACTTTAATTTTCAGTGAACACTGAGAACTGGGCTCTTGTAAACTATTGCACTAGCATTCTTTAGATTAACAAATTCATGAACACACTTTATAATTCCTGACACCATGTGCTTTACAGCATAATCTCTAAGCACAAAATATGTCTGCTTAACTTAGCAAAACTTCAAGATTCTAGGTTACCACAAAAATTTTCAGGCTGCAGAAAGGCACACACACTGCAATACACAATCACTAAGATGTTCACTTGCTACGCCTAGCTCACTCACTCCCAACAACCATGCCAGACCACTTACAAAACAGCGGGTGGGGGGGGGGTGTAGGATCAGGAGAGAAAGGAAGCAGGTCTGTGCTGGGAGGAGTTTAACCGTGGCTTCCAGAACCGGAGGGTGGGAGGAGCCTGTTCCAGTGGGGGAAGAGGGTGGTGAAGGCAGAAAGAGAGGGGGAGAGGGAGGTGCAGACACCGGAAGAGGAGAAGAGCAGGAAGGTAGCGTGGCTGGGAATGAAGGAACTGAAGATGGCAGCAATGCAGGGGAGGACAAAGAACTTAAAGATGGTGGCAGAGGGGGGTAGCGAGCTGAGAGAGGCGGGAGACTAAGGTCTCCTGGCAGATCTGAAAAGGAAGAAAGACTAGGCAGAGTAAGAGGCTGATAATCTTTAACTGGAGATCGGGCCAGGAGAATCTGGGTCATTGAACACTTAACATAAAGGTCTGGGCTAGAGCGCAATGTCCAAAAGGCCTGGACATAAGAGACTTCAGACTACTTCCTAGTTCAGCAACAGAAATTAGTTAGGTCCATGAGGAGGCTAAAACCAAATGTTCCCTCCAAGGGCAAGTGAGATTGATTGTCTAGAGGATACTGGGGCCAAGTTTGAGAACAGAGTTGGACCAGTTTCTGTGTTCAGATCTCCTCTACTATATCTAGGGTCACCAGATTGGATATGAGACACTGCAGAGGGGTCTAAGCCTCCAATTTAGAGGACTGGTTCCCCATGTCTGTTACCTGTTTCTCGGAGTCCCTAAACTGGCGAGCCCAGCATCCCAAACTCGCTCAGGTTAGGAGGAGACAGGGAAGTGCCAAGCACTTCCCCGGAGATCTGGGAGCCTGAATGAGGACATCTCCTCTATCTCAGGATCAGGACAGGCTTAATGCCTGGAGAACCTGGATGTAGCTACGATTTCGAACCAGGTGGAGACAGGACTGGGAAAACAGACTGGGGAAAAGGAGGGACTCACCAAATTGCCGTCCAAGCTGGCAGAAGTCCTGGGTCAGGGAAGGAAGGAGGGGTGAGAGCTGCTGGTGGCCAGCCGGAGCTCTGTACCTTACCTCCCCCTGGGTTTTGGCACCAGCTGTAAGGTAAAATTGAGCTGAAATGACCAGGCAAGGAGGCTACAAAGGAGCCAAAAGTTCAATAGGGCGCAATCCTGGGCGATGTTCACTGGTCTGATTAGTCACAGGCTGGAGAAGTCATGCCCAGCAGGGTAGGCAGCGAGTTTTTAAAGGCGGTAGGGGGAGGCAGAGCATAGATTTACACAGCGAGAGGATTGGCTAGCATAAGGTACCTTTTTCAAGTTGGGAGAGGGCAGCAGCCCGGGACTTTGGCACGTCCTCAGTGTCCTACGTGTTCACACCTCCCTCTAGTGCCTCCAGCCTTACACTCATGGGTACAACAGCTGTGTTTTCACGATTTACAGACAAGGCCAGACACATCTGGGGTGAAGCAGCGAACAGCTGTCCTCAAAGCACAGTAGGGAGAGCGGGAACGTCGGGCCTTTCCCTATATTCTTATACATTAAATTTTTAGTGCTTTTTCAGGCTTGGGGCAAACAGGGTTCAGAGGTTTTGAGCAGCAAGAGAAGCCAACCAACACTAAGTCAAGACAAAGCAGATGGTAACAAATGGACACCTGTGAACACTTGGTCATTCACTGAGGAATCTATCTAGACAATCACAACAAAGAACATCATAAATAGCAGGACTTAATCTGTAGTTCAGATTTAACAACAACAAAAAAATTTTGTCTTTATCCACAGACTTGGCAGGAAGTCCTATTTGCTCTCTTTCTCCTGAGGAATCTTTCTACTCTAAAATTCCTTATCCATCTAGTAACATTGTATTAGCCCTTGATAAAATAAATACATCCAAAGTATTTTTAAAACCATGTTTTATAAAATAATTCAAGATTGAAATATTATTGGTATTATGTTCTGCATTACATTGGAATTTTAAAATAATTTGACATATAAATAATATCCAGTTTTCCTGAAGTGAAAAAGAAAACTCAATCAAAAAGTGTTACATGAACAATACCTAAAATCAATGATCAATATTTTTAAAACAATAATAATGGTATTCCCTGAACTATTTGACATTTTTTATTTGTTCTCTGTATTAATATCATTATAAAAATTTTTTAAAAACCTTCTTGCATAATAAATCAAATCTATCAAGCATATATGGTTATCCTATTGTACCATTTCTTCGGGCAGCTATAACAAAGTACCAAACCAGTGGCTAAAAACAACAGAAACCTGTGCTCTCATCAATCTGTCTGCAGAGTCTCTCTCTTTCTGACAGCCCTAGGATACAACTCTTCTTTGCCTCTATCTAGTTTCCAGCATTGATTGGTCATCCTTCATATTCTTGATTTATGGATGCATCACTTCTATTACTATGTCTCTATTGTCATGAAGCTTTCTTCTAGTTCTGTGTCTCTTACAAAAACACCAGTCATATCAGGAAAAGGGTCCCCTCTACTCCAGTTGACCTCATCTTAACTAAATACAATTGCAATGACTGTAGTCCAAATCCGGTCACATTCTGAGGTATTGAGGGTCATGATTTCATCCTATCTTTGGAAGAAGGACACAGAGCACCATCTTCATCTTCACTTTATATAAAATTTTTCTGCAACTGTGATATACTAGTATCCATACATTTCATCAATATGTCAATATTTGTAAAGAAAAGACAAGCAATGCTATTTTATAATCTTATGGGACAAAGATTCTGGAAGAAAGAAGTTTGTGTCATAGTTGGGAGGTTATTCAAAGGGCAAGAAAATAATCTGAGCAAACTTATTTTAATTTTAAAATAATCTGTTCTAGAAGATATTCCCAACTATGCAATTTGCATGAAATCTTTGGAATACTAATCAAAATTGTGCCATTGATTTTAGCCATATTTTTAAGGAAAACTATTGCACTTTTAGCAAGTAGCTGGAAAAAAATCTCAGATATCCAATGGTTGTGAATATTGACAGCTGATAATCTAGTTTATGCTGAATTACAATTTTTATAAGATACAAATTTGTATTCAACAAATTCTTGGAGAAAGGGCTTCTGACCTCTTGTTCTCCTCTGTGATGACATACTAAATGAGCTGCTGGTAGAAGTAATGCAATAACAATAGAAGGCACCTCTACAATGCCTGACACCAAGCAAATACTTAAAAATGGCACCCAGAATCATTACCACTTACTGTGTTGGAGGACTAAGTGCTCTCCCTCAAGGAATTTTATGAAATTCACATACAATCTTATTGAATCTGGTATTGTTACACCTAGATAAAGAATCCAACAATGAACAGAAATTTGTTTTTGTTTTTTAAATCATTTTACTGAGATAAGATTAACATGGAAAGCTGTACTGTTCAATGTATATTATAAAGCTTGATAACTTTGGGGATAAGTATACACCAATGAAACAACCACCATCAAACCCATAGATATCCATCACTTCCCAATTTCCTACAGTCCCTTTATTATTATTATTATTAATCATTTTCTGTGTATGTGTTTGGAAAGAGCATTTAACACAGCATCTACTGTCTCAGCAAATCTTAGGTATACATTAGAGTATTGTTAGCAATGGGCACTATCCTGTACAGTAGGTCTCCAGAACTTATTTATCTGGGATGACTGAAGCTTTGTATTAATGGGCCACCACTGTCCCATTTTCCTCTCATCCCAGCCCCTGTCAACCAGAATTCTACTTTATGTTCCTTTGAGCATAATTATATTAGATTCTATCTATAAGTGAGATGATAGAATATTCATCATTGAGTGTAGCATATTTCAAGCTTATTTCACTTAGCATTATATACTTCAGGTCCATCTCTGTTGTCCCAAATGGCACAATTTCCTTTTCCAAAGCTGAATAATATTCCATTGTGTGTATATCCCACATTTTCTTTATCCATAACCGATCAAATCACATTTAAGGTGCTCCACATCTTCGCTACTGTGGAGAACGCTGCAATGAAAAACATAGTGTAAGTGTCTCATCTAGATCCTGATTTCAGTTCCTGAAAATAAATACCCAGAAATAGGATTTGTGGACCTTATGGCAGTTCTACTGTGATTTACTTGAGCAACCTCCTTCCTGTTTTGTACCAGCTACACTGGTTTGTGTTACAGCAGTGCACCAGGGCTCCCATCTCCCCACAACATCACCAACAATTGTTATCTTTTGTATTTTTCACAGCAGCCATCCTGACAACAAATCTGACAAGAGTGGCCTTTGATGTCCCCCTTCAACCCTTCCCAGTAATGTTGCCTGATATTTTAGTTCTACATACCTTGAAACCCACACCATACATTACATTGTTATTTTTGTTTTAAAACATTTTCCTTGTAAAGAGCTTAAGACATAAATAAAGTGTTTCACATTTACCCCATACTTGCCATTTGCAAAGTGCTTCCCTTTGGTAGATACGGATTTCCAACTAGTATCACTTCTGCCTGAAGGACTTCCTTTCCTGTTTCTTGTAAGGCCAGTCTGCCAACCATTAATTCTTTCAGCTTTGAGAGTCTGAAAATGTTATTTTCTCATTTCAGACATAGGTTTTTACTGGTTATATAACTTTTTGACAGGTACTACTCCTCAGCACTTAAAAAATATGTGCCACTCTCTATAAGCTTGCATTTTTTTCAAAATCAAATCACCTGCCATTGGTGTCCTTGGAAGACTGTATGTGACATGTATTTTTTTTTCTGGCTACTGTTAAATGTCTTCTTTATGACTGCTTGCCAGCAGTTTGATGATGACGTATTTAATGAAATATTTTTCATGCTCTTGCATTTGTCCTTTGTTGAGCTCCTTGACCTATGGTTGACAGTATTCCTAATATTTGGAAAATATTCAGTCCTTTATTTATTCAAATATTTGTCCTACCATCACCTCCTCGTGTCACTGTAGTTACATATTTATTATCACACAGTTGTCCTACAGCTTACTGAAGCAGTCTGTTTTATGCTGTTTTTTTCAGTTTCTTTCTCTGTTATTTTGGAAAGTTTTTGGGTTTTATTTTCAGATTCCCTTAAATTCCTTATAAACATGCTGTGAACTGCATTCAGTATATATTTCATCTCAGACATTATAGTTTTCAAACATGCTCATGCTTTCCTGAATTTGAACATATAATGTATACTTACAGTAAGTATACATTTACTAAATCTATCATATGTGTCACTTCTTTTTATATTGACCGAGTTTGTCCTTTATTGTGATTTATTTTTCCTTCTTTTTTCCTAGCCTGGTAATTTTGATAGGATGCTAGACATTGTGCTCTTACCTTTTTTGGGGGAATAGGATTTTTTTTTATTCTTTTATATATATATTATTGACTTACGTTCTGGTTTGTAATGAAGTTACTTGTAGACAATTTTTCACTTCAGGAGATTGCTTTTAACTCTATTAGGCAATCCAGGACATTCAGGCAATCCAGTCTCTTTCATTAAAAGCTAAATTAAACTGCTACTAAGGCATCTAATAATGTCATGTGCATTACAATGTGTTTGCACTCTGGGTGGCAGCCACATGGTTTATTCTCAGCCTCCTTTGAGGTCCAAGAATTGTACAACAAGCTCCTGTCAATGTTCTATCTCACTCTCACGGGGATTCCTCATATTAATTTTTGCAAATCAAAACTAAGGAGAACATTATGGGCAACCTCTGGTATGTCTCCAGAATCCTTCCTCTCTTCAGTTCTCTCCTGTCTGTAATTTTCTCCTCTTTGATTTTCTTCTGTGTTTATTGTAGACACTTGCAGGTGTTCCTGTCACCTATTTCTCCTCAACTCAGAAGAATGCCTATTCATTTTAAACCCCACCTTCCTGCACTACAGTTTGTAAATTCCTTTCAGGAAATAAGATGGGACAATCACAGGACTTATTTTGTTTATTTTCTTTCTCTCAAGTCCTACATTTCCCATTGCTTAAAATCTTAGTATCTTAAAATTTTAGTATCATTTATTTTGTTCTTTTTCTGAATTTTTAAAGTAGGAGGATGTATATCTAGTTTCTGATATAATCATGGACAGATGCCAAAGTAAAAGTCTTTGGAAGTCCGTACAATATCCTCAAATCCATGCATTTCTTGCTCTTTTTGTTTCTCTGACCTCAGTTCTGCCATTCATACTCAACACCAACCACCCTGTCCTTTTGCTTTCTGTTAGCCTGCAAGCACATGCCCATCACATGGCTTGTACTGGAATGTTCTTCTCCCGGCCTGTACAGTTTGCTTCTTTATTTCATTCACGTTTTTATTCTTCTGGTCAGGAAGACCTTTCCTGGCCACAAAATCCAATACTGTGAATCCATTCTTATCAAAACTTCCCACTCCTTTTCTCCAATACATTTTTTCCTTGGTATACATCACTCTGAAACCAATCATATTACTTAATTATTATGTGTGGTTTGTCTTCTTTGCATTTAGAATACACCTTCCATGAATGCTGAGATTTCTGTTTTTTTCATATATCTATTCCAAGTATCTGAATTAATTCCTGGCATATATTAGGAATTCAATAGTTACTTGCTAAGTAAACTACTGTTTATATCAACAGGTATCTACATATTTGTCTTTATGAAATACAGAAGTAATTGCATACAAAGGAATTGTGTATGAAATTTGCTATGTATTTTCAATACTATGCCCAAATTTCAACCTGAAATTAGGAATACATAGGAATTCATATGTACCTCCAGGATATATGAGGGTGGGGCATTCTTGCTCACAGGTAAAATGCTGAGTTATAAAACCATGAAGTTCATGGTGTTCTCAGGAAACAGTGTGAATGGCACTAAAATGTAGCAAGAAATGAGGTCCTAAATATCTGCTGTGCAAATTTCAGATGGCCTTGGACACTGTGTTTAAGATCTTTAATATTACCTTAGAGATAAGTAGAAGCCAGAGTTACCTGATAGATGTATTATTTTAAAATATTTTGTGAGAATATTGTGGAAAATACATTTTGGAAGTGGCAGATGAAAGTCTGGAAGACCAGCTATGAAGCTAGGTCCAATGACCCATTCAGGAGGTGAGTACGTCTGGAGCAGAGTTGTGGGCTGAGGAGGCTGAGGAGAGGAAGCCACAGAGGAAGTCTGTCAAGAAGCATGACTGATGGGCAGCACAGAATGAAGTAATGGAGTCCATAAGACAGACAAGGGCGAATTAAAGTGGATTGTAGATAAAGTGCAAACAGAGCCAGTAACAATATTGATGAGAAAGAGAAATGGAAAGAAAGTCTTACCACCAGGTAAGGGCTTGGAGGAGGAAAAGCAAGTAGATGGACACTCATAGTAACTAATAACTCATACAAGTTTTCTGGAGTACAGGGAAATGAAAGCATGGTTGTATGACTTTCTGTCTCATAGTAATCAGAGGTAATAAACTGGAGTCAATAGAATGGTTGACAGAGGCAAGCTGTACTGACTATAAAATTAAAGAATTTGTTGAACTCCACAACATTCCAGATGCCAAGGCAGTTGTAGGAACCTCAAAGATGGTTAAGTCAGTCTTCTCCCCACTGGAAGAAAAAGAACTTAGTGAAATAGTTCCAAAATGCAATATAATTAACTGGCAACAACAAAGAATATATAAAATCAAAAGCAAAGTTTTTAAATACAGAAAATTCACTTTAGGAGAAATCAGTTTGTCAATGGCTGCTAAATTTCACAGTAATTGTTCTTTGTTGTTTAAAATGTAGTGGTATGTGTGGTAATTTTAGAAAAATTCTAACATCAAATAATAGGTTAACATATTGAAGCTTAAACCTTACCTTATAAGCTAAGTAGAAAATTTGGCTTTCCAAAGTGACCCATTCTCCAAAAACTACAAACAATCATAATTAGACATGTTGCACAGAAAACTCGTACTGGTGTCACTTTGGCAAAACCAATGGCGTTCTGTTTGATGGCCCACACAATATTTTAAGACAATCAGTTGACAAAATATAGAAAACAGATTAACATGCATATTCAAACTCTTCTCCTACTCCTAAAAATTAGAAAATGTACCAATATTGGGTCATTAATTGCACAGGTCAAAACTAATGAGAACTCAGTATTAACTTTCTTTGAGAAGAGGTTTGCACTTGGGGCAGCCATGGTCCCACCATCTTGTTTTCCTCACCCGACCCTCTTTTTATCACCTGCTTGGACAATTCAGTTTTTTGAATTTGTAACTTCAGCTTCACAGTTTCCATAGGAATAGGTATCTACTCGTATATACATCATTGTCAACTTTGCAACAAACTATAAATTACATTAGTTATTATTTTTTTATTATAACAATTTTACAGACGCAAAAACCAGAGAGAAAATATACTAAATCATTCTAGATATTTATTCAAGGGATTTTGCTATTGGAAAGTCATTAAAGAACTTCTATTTTTGTCCACAACACTTTTATCTTGTACGGGAAAAAGACGTACCATGAAAAAGAAAAAAACAACTTGTCTTCAATCAAAAAACTAATTCAAGGCAGAAGAAGGCCACCATACAAAACACAGACAATCTTTATACATTATACAACCTCATTTCCTCTTATCATGTGCTTAATCAAACTGTAAAGGTACTTGGAATCTGTAGGACAAAAATCAGGAAGAAACACAATTTCTAATCATAATGACTTCATAGAATTCAAGCAGCTTTTTCAGTATTTTGACCCACAGAATTAGCATAGCATGCGGGAACAACATTTAAATAGTGCAGAGATAGCCCAGCTCAGATCATCCACTGACTGATCCTCTGGTCTTCCATTTGGGAAACAAGGTAATATTTTCATATATTTTTTCTTGCACACCATGCTCTTGCAAAAGATTATTTCACAACCTATTAGTACTCTTCTACATAATAAGAAACAAAGTGTTTGTGAATGTACCCATGCCAGTATACTACAAATGGTTTGGAGAAATTTTATTTTCATGATTATAAGATCACGATTATCTTCCTTTTAGTTTTTAAATAATACAATTAATATGTAAACACTGGAAACTTTACTCTGATATTGTGTCTCATAACATGCTGAGGGTTTATACTGAATGTAGAACCAAGATTAGCAGGTTTCTAGAAATACAGCAAATGCTTACTTTGTGTTTGGTGCCTGTGTTGGGAAAGAATTCAGTTCGGAGTCACAGGGAAGTCAGAGTACAAGGTGAGGAAAGAATTCATTTCATTAAAGCGAGAATAACAGGGAATGGCAGCTGCCTCGCAGGTTGCAGAGGGCAAAGAACAGAGACAAGAAAGACGCAGGAAACGGAAGCTCATTGAACTCCAGCTCAGCATAGGGCAGATCCCTTGCAAACTCCTAAAGCCAGGGTCCCCTGCCACCCAGTGTCCACTTGCATGGCTTGGGAACTAAATCCCGATCACCCCAGAATTTGGGGGAGCCACAGAGCACTGGATGGAGTGAGATTATTCCCGAAAACAAACAAAGGAGATTTTCAGGCAGCCTGCTAAATGATACAGCTGCAATCCCATAGGGGTCACCCAGAAAACAGGAACCTGCAAGCTCAAATCAGAGCTCTAGGCAGCCCCTCCCTACTTATTTGAAGTAGGACTGAGACAGAGTGAAGACTTGTGCTTAAGTCTGGAGAATATAATGAAATAGCAAAATAACAAAGACACCACTGAAAGAGTACAGAGACAAAATGTAATAAATTGAGCAGTGACAGGTCTTTATTTAAGGCAAAAATGTACACACTCGAAGAAAGGGGAGTGTGGGCAACCTTAGAAAGGAGACACCCCAAAAGGTTTAGTACATGGGTTTTTATAGGACTTTTTGGGTAGGAGTCAGCATAAGGTATGATGTATACATGTGATTCATTGTTTCTTTGAAGTTTTGTCTTAAGAATAGGCTTATTTAGGTGATTGTGTTGGTCTCGATCTCAACATTCTTTATCCACATAGGTTTATTTATAGTTCAGAGGCATATCCTCTGCCCTGGTTACAAAGTTACTTGCTTGAGGAGCTGGAAGAAAAGGAAGAAGAGTATATAGATTAGGGAAAAGATAAACTTGGCCTTTTTCAGCAGGCTAAGTAGATTTTACAATGGCATGAATTCATTGGTACAACTGAAGACATGGGCTATGCTGATACTTTTCTACTTGGGAATATCTGGACGTTCCAAGTTGCTCCTGGCCTTTGAAAGTTCAACTAAATAACTCATTAACTCCATGAGTCCTTTCTGGCGCTCTGATTTTATCTGGTTAACTATTTGAGTACCTTTTAGTGGGTTCCACTGGCCTTATTCTCCTTCCACTCACTTACCTTTCTGCCAAACAGCTGGACCACTTCATTCATCTGGGATTTGGAGATGAGAAAGCTTACACAATATACTTATTCTGAAGATTATAATAATCTTATAAGAAGTCCCACATGTTGTTTGCAATATAGCACTTGCTTAATAATTACAACTATAATTTTAAATTTCCTTTTATAACATGTTTAGTATATGTTTAATTAAAAACTAACAGTTTTACATGGTTCAGTTTATTTCACTTATTGTAAATACTATCTCTAAGAAAAATTGATTAGAACAATTTATATAAAATGTATTTACCTCAGATATTTAATAAAAAGCAATAAAATACACCTTACCATTTTAAACAAAGTTTTGCCATTGTGGAATATGTCTTGTGCATATTATGTGCCTGAAATATTATGCTCATCTCAGAAGAGTAAATTAATAAATCATCAATTACAGATTATGATTGTTTAGTGTAAAGTTGAGATTTTTTTATGCAGTAGGATTGGGAAATTATTTTAAAATTATACAATTTAAATTTTAAGACAAATAATGTAATACCCTGTATATATACAACTTCTGTATTCACATAAGTGTAGATCACAAACTTATTTTGATATTGTTGGGGTAAAGGTGAATATTATTCTTTAAAAATAGATTTATGTATGTACACTATAATGAATAGAGTATGTGGAAAACCATAAGTATACTTCAATTTTTACTTATTCACACAATCACAGGGGAAAAAATTGAATTTATAAGTGGTCAAAAACCTTGTGAGTTTGTGCATAGCGATGGAATTAGAGGTTGATGTGGCTGGACAGGACCTTAGAAGTCATGCCATTCATGACACATTTGTTCATGTGTTAAATGAGGCCGGGTGATGTTGAGCGGCTTGTGGAAGCTTCGGCAGCCAGTCCAGGGTCAAGCTGGGGCTAGTAGCACACCTGATACCCAACCTGGTTATTTCCACCAGCTACTTCAACTTAGGAGGCAGGCAGGCTGCACTGTTTCACCAGAAATCTGATTTAAAAGATAGTTCCTGTGGTATTTTGTATTTCTGAGAGCCCATTCTTCACAAAATGCCTTCTGGTGGAGATTAATCCTGTGAACTGACAACTTCTGTGTGAAGTTTTCACATTTTAGCAAGTATGGCTTTAAATCACGTCCTGTTGAACAACAACAATAAAAGTTACTGTTTCAAAATAAACTGAGGGATCCATATTCAAGACATTCTTTAAAGCCTCTCCTTTGACTAATCTTCATTGTCTTTTCTCCATTATCTCTCTAAAGATAATAAGACATATATGAACACCAGAATATGGAACTTTAAGAAGGTAAAATACATTAGTGATTTTCTGTATATGTTTTCACAGGACCAAGTAACCATGAAGGTCTTCATCTTTACCTGCCTTTTGGCTGTTGCTCTGGCAAAGCAAGTAAGCATAACGGGACACATAATTTAAACATGTAAGAGTGAAACTTTTACTACATGCAGAAGATACAGACATGGACAGCAATGAAAAAGAGACTAAGTATGTAACCAAAGGTAGTATCGACCCTATCTTATGCAATCTGTGAAGGTGAACAAACATTTTATGAATATCTTCAGTGTAGTGTTGGAGAAGCTATCTCCATAGCAGGAAAAACATACGTTCCCCTCCATAGTATGTTGGAATATATGCTGGAAATTTATGGAGGAACTATTCCCACTCCTTTTGTCTTGGGAATTGTCCCACCACTGTAATTCGGTATTCCAAAGTCAGCTGCCAATACAGTGACAGAATTTGGTGATCTGGATAAAAACAGTTGAGACACCTTGATGAAAAACTACAAAACAAGAACATGACAGAGGACAAATTTGTAGGTCTAGATAGGAATGGTAACTTGGTAAATTACTCACCAAATGATACTCATCTCATAAAATAGTGAGAATGTAACTAATTATATGCAAATGCACTCTTAAACATGTAAGTACACACACACACACACACACACACATTAACCTTCATGTTACAGTAAATATCATTCAATCTTCTGGCATTATTACCGCCCTCGTTCTCAGGAGGGACTCACACACCCACATCCCTCCCAGCCCAGCATCTCCCTCTCCCCTGAGGGCAGTTTTAGTTGTGGTGTCAGAGACTTTGCTATAAAACACATCCTGTTAAGAAGAGACACAAACAGGCATTTTTGCCTTCTTATATTTGTAGCTGATTTAAGAATAAGTCTAAAGTGAGAGTTCTATTTTTAATACAAACAAGTTAGTTAAAAAAACAACATGGCTTCAGTTGTCACTAGGGGGCAGGATCAGTGGTATCTTGTCTTTTAAGTCCCACTAGACACACCATCCCTTTCCTGTCTTTCTATTGAATAGTTGGCCTCAATCTCCATTTTAATAAACAAGGTTACTAAGTAAAAGCAGAGAGATGTGCTGGTAACCAGCAGATCAGGATATTAGCAGTACTTGTGTCACAGATGAACTTCAGGGCAATGTTACATTGCTTATTGATTACATTTGGAAGGAAAATGCATGTTTGAAGGAGACCCTTTACTTCTATATTCCCCTAAAAAATCAATGTTTTTAAAATATCTTTGGCATTAAACAGTAGAGGCAGAGATTCATGTTGATATTGTAAATGAGCCATGTAAGTTAATTTGTGTTTGTTTTTGTTGTTTACACAGGAGATAAAGCGTGTCTCCTCCAGTGAGGTAAGGCCCTTTATTAAGAAGACAGTTCCTGGCACCTACCAGCACATAGTATATCCATAGTGAATCAGTCCCCCTTTGTAATCAGTAACACTAGAGCTACAGAATCATGGTAAATTTGAAGTGCTAAAAATTTGAAGATAGTAAACTGAAATCTATGCTTCCAAATGTATACAGACTAGATATGTATACTTTCCTTAGCTTCACAACCAGTCCTGCAATAATTGTGCCATTAGTACAGTAGTTAGGCGGGGAGTGCTTGTGTATACAATGACAGGAATCCATTTTATCTGCTTCTGCAATGAGGGACTCACGCGCATGTGAATCCATATTAAGTGCTAATTTCCAAATGTTTTCTGCCCACGGGTATGTAACAGTTGCCCAAAGTTCCTTTATTGTCACCCAAAGAAATGTCCTGTTGTTCTGCTATGGATTTCATTTAAAAATCAAAGAGAGAAAGTAAAAAGAAATTGTGCAGAGGACAAATACAATTGCTCCTTCTTGCTTTGCTGTTGGTATTTGCAAAAATGTTGTCATTGAGCTATCACATACGTAAACTGAGAGTGCAAGAAAAACTATTTAAAATATAATTAGTTAATTATGTAGGGAGAATGAAATTTTGGCTCAAATTATTCTGTAATTCAGTCAAAGGCGAAGTATGTTCTGTTGAATTACATCACAGTGAGTGTGGCTTGATATTTCCTTAGGTAGGATGAATAAAAATATCCTAATTACGTAAAAAATGCATTATCAATTTCTTTCCTAAGGAATCTGCCAACATCTCTGAAGAGGTAAGTCATAACTTCCTTCCTGAAATATATTTAAGAATAATGTTTCATTTTTTTATGCCTGTAAAATGAATATTATTTATTTTTTCAGAAATACTGGGAGGACAGTAATGGGGTCTTCCAAACGAGTCAGGTAAAATTCATTCATTAGTGTGTCTTTTTGTTTGCTTAATAAGTTATCTTTTCTATCAGTTGTATTACTGTCTTCCCTGTCCATATGAGCATTGTTTTTTCATCTTGAATTGTGAAATGGGCAATGTTTTCGTTGTGAAATTATGTGAAAAGGATTCCAGGAAAACACATGTATGTTCCATTTGTGAACCAAGTTTTCAGAGTCGTTTCTCTGAAAGGAGTACCTATTCATGGCCCATCCTCTTGACTTTCAACACATGATTCTGGACATTTTTGGTTCACCATTGTCTTTTATAAATTTAACTTTATGACAAAAAATTCTATACAGGAATCATGGAATGTACATCTCTCTGGAATCAAGACTTAAATTTGTTCTGAATTGTTTGTTTTCAGGGGCACACTTGCTCCAAATCCCTGTACATATAATATTCTGATTTTGAATCTGATTGTAATACATAGTTTAAAATCATTTTGAGTGAAATTAACACAAGGGAAAAATATATTCAATATCAAGAATATTTGAAAATCAGGACAAAAACATCTACATGTCATGACTTGATGTCATGACTTCAATTGAAGAATATTTACATGTGTGTGAATCAACTAACCCACTAAATACTTTTCCAATTAGTACCCATAGAGGACAGAGGCCTCCTCATTCTGTGATTTTAATCAGTTAGGCTAATATTTAATATTTTTTTCAAAATTTACTTTTTAAAAGTTAAATAAATTTCTTTTTAATAGGAATAGGCTTTCATTTCTACCAAATCTCAGGTTTAATGACTGCATTATACATGTTTTATTATGCAGTAAAATAAGTATTTAGTTTTGAATATTCATTAAAAATT
Organism: Manis javanica; assembly: GCF_040802235.1. Classification (NCBI taxonomy): domain Eukaryota; kingdom Metazoa; phylum Chordata; class Mammalia; order Pholidota; family Manidae; genus Manis; species Manis javanica. Next base: position 117,749,809 of record NC_133160.1, on the reverse strand, counting down.
TACCCATATTGCCCCTAAATTGTCCAGTCCATCATTCACTTAAAAACATTCGCTGAGAAAGAACTATGCCCCAGAGGCCGTCCTCGGCTCTGGGACATAACAGTGAATGCACAGACAACATTGCTCCGTCATGGTGCTGACATTTCCAATTACCTCTCTTGGCATATATATTACCAGCTAAGAGATTTTGATCTAATTCATACCAACCTGTAAATGAAAATGAATTCATCCTTATGCTTCTCTCTATGAAAGATGTGTATTCTCTTGATATTCAGTAAAATATATTATTAACTATATGTGGGGATAATGTATCTAATTCTTTTTTAATTAGGAAAGAATAAAGAAGACTGGTGAAATGGTGAGACATTGTTAACTATATTTAATTGACATTTTTATATAGAATATTAAGTATTAATGGTAGCCTGTAGAAATGTTTCATATTAAAACACTAAGAAAATATTTTAAATTGCTTAATATTATCATTTCAACCCATGTTTAATAATTTCATCCCCCCCAGATTTTCTGTTATGCTCACACTGGAGATACTACCATTGAAACAGCAGATAATATTTAGCCTTGTTATTGTTAATCCAGTGGTGATTAATAGAAGGTACCTATGAAAACTCATTTTATTGATTTTATTTCAATCCATTTGACAATTAATAGTAACAATGAGGTTGGTAATTGATATGGAGCATATCTGAAGTAACTAGTAATATTCAAGGAATAATACTGAAATTTCAAGTTCTTCCTGCATCAGATGTTTATTACTATATTATTATTTTTCATTTTTTAGGAATCTTCTAAGAGTTCATCTAGTGAGGTAAAATACTCTTTCATTTAAAGTCAAAGAAGTATTTCAAGATCCAGCAGCTTTTCATTGGTATTATACAATAGTGTGATCAACCTTAGCAAATGCACATGTTCAAGAGAAATAATGGAGAAACCTATTTTCATGACTCAAAAACCTTTTTGTTGGCTGAAATTGAGTCTTCCTAAGAAGCGTTATTCATTCGACCCTGCTTTCAATGTGACTCCATTAGAAAATTACAGCCAAATCAAGCCTGTGCCAGGTCAAAAGTTTGCCGATTACCTTCCACAAAGCTTCACTCTGGCAGCCCTCTCTCTGGCATTAGAGGACCCGTGCTCAAAAGATTATCCCCAGATGCGTGCTGTTGGTAACACTGGGAAAACTGTGAGAATTATAAATGCTGAGACCCCACCCCATACCTACTGAATCAGAGTTTGAGCTGGAGCTAAGAATCTGAATTTAGTGAGGCGTCTAGTAATACTGATGCACATAAAATTTTGAGACCGTTTGTAAGAGGGCTGAGGAAGATTTGGGTTCAGAATGGTGTAGGTAGCCAGTACAGGAAACTCCATCTGTGGTGGGAAAGCCACGACGTGGGAGGAGCGTCCTGGAAGAGCAGGCGGCAGGACAGGGCCTTGCTCCCGCGGTGCCTGGGTTCTTCACACTCAGCGCCTTGGGGAGCTCGCCTGCCCTTCCTCTGCTTGTAATTCTAAGAGCTAAACTGAGAGCAACGGCCTAGTCTGTCATTTTGACACAGAGCCCACAAGGCCTACTTGGCCCACACCCCGCTCCAGATCTGTATTGCTGCTTTGTTCTGCCCACTCTCTGTCAAACCTATGAAATTCTCAAAATCATTGTTGAAATTGATGTCTTTGAAATAAGACACATTTTCAGTCATGTTTTTATGACTAAAAGAGAAGGAGCGTCTTGAAGATAAATATTTTAACCAATTTCATTCTTAATAAATATACTTCATTTCTCAGGGCTCATGGCTTGGATTCTGATACTCAACTTACTGCTCCTAATTTCTATAAATTTTTTTACGGACAAGTAATGTCAGTAAAGCTATTTTTCTACCTGCAGCTTTAGGCAATTGCTGACATCCTCACTGATGTAACTATGGTTCACAAAGTTAATAATCAGGAAATAGTTAGGTTTTTAAAAAGTGTCCCTAACGTGTGCCTTGTTTTTTAACAGAAAATTGAGCTGACTGAGGAAGAACAGGTCTATCTAAAGCAGCTGGTAATTTTTTATACATTTTATTACTGCAAGTAAAAGAATATAGTCAAGAGTCTTCTCCCAAATGATCACTTACCATTTCTTCTCAAAGAAATATTTACCACCACATTTATGATAAAAATTACTTTATACTATTCAGGTTTCTGTCATATGTAAATACTGTTAAGGAAAAAAAGACTTCATTGCTCTCATCCTACACCATAGGAGGTCACGTAAGCCATCTTTTGGGGACCAGAGAAATAGCAATGCCAGGCAAACCAGGTGACTTCTATTCTGACCATGCTCCGAAGGTATTATTTAACCACCCCAACTACATTTTCATCAGCTAAAACTGAAATTAGTAATACTAATTCTGCAGGATTTTGTGAAGACAAGGTTGGACAATATAGCAACTACATAGTAGAATACTGAAGTACATAAAATGCACCAAAAGATAGCAGTTTTTATTAATTTATACACATAGGAAAAAGCAGTACTAAATCCTTTATAACAGGAACAGCTTCATACTGAGCTACCATTTTATCTATAGAAAGTTCTGATTGCTCGAATAGTCCTTCTAAATACTTCTAATAACATTCTTCTTGGTACCATTCTTATCATAAACATGTGTCCATCCAACACTTATTCCAGGCAAATCTAAAGACACATCGACTCTCTACACACCTGTTTTCTTGGCATCTACTTGAACCGAACATTTTCCAAGATTTAAGATGCTGTTTTAAGAGCACCTATGGTCAAGTATCCATAGCCAAATCAAAGTAGGAACTTACTAGAATATTTATTCAGAAGGACATAGTTTTGGGTCCTATACAAACACCACTCCATATACATCAATTCATATGACACTGCAGTGCACCTGATGTGTCTGAGAGTCAAGCAGCCAGCCCAGGGCCATGGGTATAGAAGCTGAGTTGGCCCCACTCCAATCCCAGGTGTTCTCAACCACTGGAAAAAAAGAAATTACAAATAAGACAGTGTTCTTGGTAATCTACCATGCCCCTTTTTACACATTCTCTTACTTTTTCCATCAGGTGTTTTCATCTGGAAAGTTTAATTAATCAAATGAGGTTTTCCATTCTGAAGCTTGTCTACATATGTGAACACTGTTATTTTGAACTTTAGGTTAAAAACTCCTTTTCTTTGTGAATTTAGCATCATTTAGATTTTTCTCTAAATAAAGTTTTAATTCATTTGGTTGGTCCAGGTATGCTCTGGCCCTTATAGAAGATGCAATTCTGGTATAAATACTAATATATTTATTTCCTTCCAGTACAAAATGAACCAGTTTTACCAGGACTTGAGTTCTCCCCAATATCTTCACAGTTATAATCTGCGTCAGAAAGTTAGGTACCCCTGGAATCACATTAAGACAAATGAATATCATCTGCTTCCCCTTCAGGTAAGTTCTGCTTTTTTGTTTGTATCTTCTTTACTTTCTTTTGAAAGAAAATATCATTGGATAAACCAGAGGGAAAAAAATGTTTCAGTCATTTCGAATATATGAAACAAATTAAATACAATTTTCTAGGACTGAAATTAAGTCAATACTCCTATAGTCAAAATAGTATAAAAATAGCACTATTAACACTGATCATAAGTAAGGTTAAGTTGAGCTGTGTAAGCAAATATATATCATTTTACTTGATTGTGACAGCAGTCCTTGAGGAAGACAGGGGTGGACACTATCATCTCCATTTTACAAAAACCCTGACCTTTAAAAAAATGAAACCACTTGCCAACAATGTAGTTAATATCTCCACTTTGTTTTTGGCTTACAAGACATTTTCAAACATGAACAGGAAGCGGCAAAGCAGGAAACTGAACAGAGGAAGCAGGCACTGAATTGTAAACAGTAAGAGCTGTGGAGTCAATACTCCCAGAATTGAGCTATAAATACAATTCAGGAGAAGAGAAGAAAGATGTTTCAATGATTAATCTTACACATGGAAGAAGAGTCCCTTGTTCCTTAGATTCTATTTGTCTTAACAACCTTGTCCCTTATCTTTTTTTGTAACTTCAATTCTTTAATAAAACGTTTTGCTCAGGTAACAGTAAGTGTCAGTCACTAATAGGTGACTAATATACCAGTGCTCTTACCACAGTTGGTGTTATTTCTATTGTTATGTCAGTTATTTTTACCAAGGAAAAGCTTTAATTTTCAAACTCCTATCAACAGAAAATAATTTGCCCAATATTTTTTTAGTATTTATCATAAAATTAAGTATACCTTTCCTTACCTGGGAAAAATACAGTCCTGTTAAAATATTGTAGTATTTCTTAACACATTCCTACAGATAGTAGTCTGAATACTAAAATGTAGTAACTTGAATATGTACAATTCATCATTTAAGCCAGCTCCTAAAAATAATAAATATATTGTTAGAATATTAATTTATTTTAAACACTGAATCATTTGTGTATTGCTACTTTAGGAAACCACAGCAATTTGGCCAAGAAAGCCCAATTCATCTTAGTTCTCTCTAGAAAGGAAACAATGCCCTACATGGTCATTTATCTAGGCTATAAAAGTGAAGTTTATTTTCTTGTTTTGATGTAGGGAAAAGAGTACCACTCCTCCAGCGAGGTGAGTAAGGGGATTTCCTGTGATGACAAGACTGTGATGTCCAGATACAGATACTAAGTTCTGTCAATACTGTCTTTTATCTAAATTTTTATATTTCATGTATAAAGTGAGTTATACAATTAGAGAAAATAAAAATAACAAGTGTGGCAATGATAAGAAACATTCAGGTGAGCAGCCTAAAACTGTACACACTCAGTTAGCAAGGTCAGGTATGTTCAAATTTGTTCAGATTTGTACCTTAGCAAAACATTCAATACCATTTCCTTCGCTAGAGGTCACTGAATAATCATATTACCTACTGTCCATCCTCAATTTTATGAAGTGGATGAGAGGAATCCCACCTGGAGAAAGGACTCCAGTTCATACATTAAGTTCTAATTTCCAAATATATTCTGGGCCACATTGCATACCTAACCCTAAAGACACCCTAAATATCATGAAATGATTTACCTAGATTTGTTCCTTTGTGTTTATTTAATTTGTGAAAATAATGAAATGGTGGGAAAATAATATTTCAGTGGATAAGTAATCAAGATGCATTCTTTCCTTATTTTTCTCAGGAATCTACCAGAATCTCCCAGGAAGTAAGTCACAACTAACAAAATTAAATCAAATGTAAAAGTTATTTTTTATTTCAAAATGGTTATACAATACATGTTATTTATCATGTAAATAAATGCAGGGCTCAGCCCATGCCCTAAGTTCATCATTCTCATGAGGAATGGAGGTCTTATCATTTAGTGGTTTCAATTTTCATAAAATCCTTGAAAATTAAATTTGTTATGATATTTGCTTATTTAACCAAATGGTCGGTCACCAAGTATTTTTCCTGAAGTTTACTCTAAAACATTTTACATAAAACTACCAAAATGCAGATTTGAAAACATACCTTTACACAGACAACCAATGATGTGACTTGCAGTAAACACCATATATAAAATGCTTCTTAATCTACTAATTTAAATATTTCTTTACTTAAGAAATGTGTATTTATCTCATACTATGTTCCTTAAATGAATCCAGAAATTTGTTTACAACAATGGATAAAAGTAAATTCCACTCCCTGTGGAGGTTATATACCCATAAAACAAGCAATGTGTGCTTCCACAGTTTGGGAACTTACATACAATCCAAACAGAGGAAATGAACCCATTCTCTTCTCTTTATTGAAGATGGGTTTTCTTGCTATATCCAATAAGAAATTCTGTAAAATTCATAAAATGATAACATGTTTGTTCTTTTCTTTCTGTGAGAAAACCTCAAAGAATATGGTTGATACATAGGGTATTTTTATTTCTATACAGAAACATTCAGTATAAATGTTCATGAGAAGAGGTTTAGTGGCATGTCAGCAAATTTCTTCTATCACAAACCAGATCATTTTATTGCATGGAAGTGCAATTTTTATTTGACACATGGGTGTTTTCCTTTAATTGTTCTTAATTCCCTCATTTAAGATTATTTCCTTTTATATTGAATTATTTTGTCTAAGTTTTACACTGGTTTTAAAAATAGCACTGACTTTACAACTTTTTGAAAGGATTCTCTCTACTCCCCTCATTTTTGCCTGCTATATTAATGTTCATGGGGGTACATGTAAATCTTTTTCATACCCAAGCCATTAAGACATGGTATTGCTGCAGATTCACTCCTCCTGGTAGTTAGATTTAGATTCTTTTTTCTCAATGTTTTAATTTCTTAAGTAAATTTTTAGCAGCTAGTCTAATGAGATGAGTGACACTTTCATTTAAAGTCAAAGAAACAACTGAATAGCAGATATTTTCACTGTGGTATTACTTATAGCAAATTAGAAGCTACTAATTTTTTAACAAAGTTGCCTCAAAATAAACAACAGAAATAAAAGAAAAACTGTGTAATAAGTACACTAAACTCAGAGTTATTTTGGATATGACATTAACTATCACTTAGCCAACATTAACTACACTTTTTCCATATCCTTGGTAATGCATATATTTTTCTGATTCTTTGGATAATTTTTTCAAATAGTCACATATGTAATCAGGAGCCTATGATTTCCCTATAGTTCTCCTCTCCCAGTATTAACTGGGGGGTTGAATACGAGAGTGAGTTATGAAAGTTGTGCAGGTGACTGGTGCAGCTGTTGTGACACAAAGAGCTAGCGGGGTGACACAGAGGCAAAGGGGCCTTGGAGGCAGTGCAGCGTGTATGGCGGCCTGAGGTGCAGATGGAGCTGGCCCTCAGCAGTGCCCTAGCAAACATGCTCACCTTTTCTCTCAAGGTTGTGTCAGTCTCCAGCTGTACCTAGTCCACCTGCAGAGGCGACACACAGGCTTTCTTAGGCTTCACACCTCACCAGGCCCATGTGATCACTGTGTTCCATGCCTACTCTGTGTGGTCCTTTTTCATGATTTTATATATGTGGAAGGAGATGCACTAATAAAACTTTCCTTCAGCAGTGTGTTAGTATGTTCACACCGAGTGTGAGCTCTGATATGAATATTTTACTGCATCCATTCTTAAGCGAATCCTACATTCAGTCATTAGGACTGTATTTCTCACTAGTAGCGCACTGGCTCGGCATTATTCATTAGCCTCAGCTATTACCTCTGACCCGTAGGATGCAACCACTTTTGTGTCATCCCAGTGAGGCTGGTTTTATTTTCTTTTCCTTAGGAATCCACTCAAGTAGTCCCAGAGGTAAGTCATACTCGCTAAAATGAAATGCCATTAGTATTATCCCAAAGTGCTTTCTTGTGTGTTCTTTTAACTGTTGCTTTTGGTTTCTAACAGAAAACTGAGCTGACTGATGAAGAAAAGACTTACCTGAAACAGCTGGTAATTTTTTAATAGACTTTTAATTCACAGAAATGAATAATCACTTTTCTTCCTGCAAAACCATCCCTTCTAATTCAATTCCAAGTAAAATTTTAAAATTACATTCAAAGTAAGACCTGTTTATGTTATTGTTGTGGCAGTTACAACCACTGTCTTTCTCTTTATATATATATGTATATATATGGATCTATCTTTTAAGAAAAATGAATTTGAGCATTTATGAGATTGATTTGGAAACAGTTGTAGATCACAGACAATGTGTTTTGTTTGTTTGTTTGTTTTCAGATGACCTGGTCAGTATCCACAGAGTGCAACTGCACTCCAGCTTCTCTTAGACAGCATATCATGTTCTGACTTCTCAAAATTAGCCTTTAGTGACTATTTTCAAACAGCAGTAGTCCTTATTCGCAATCTCTGTGGACAGACACATGTATCTCAGTAAAAGAGCACAGGCTTTGAAGGCAGGAATTTTTTATTCCAACTCCAGCTGCACCACTTTTTATGTCTGTGATATTGCTTAAGTACTGAACCCCTGTCAGTTACCATACCTTCTACCAAAAAGTGAACAGAGCAGTACACTGCACACTCCCCAAGAAATTTGTGAGGGTGCTTCAGGTATATAAGGAAACTATATAATAGACAACTAGGGATACAATTAATGCACTAGTTGTACTAGGTACACTTCCTAGCATCCTCTACACAATGTAGAAATTTCTTCTACAACTTTTATAACCAAGAATGATTTGCTTTAATGCTCACCACCCATAATCCTGTGACCTGAAAGCCATAGGTTTTAGTTCTAATCGCTGTGAAGGCTTTCTTTATATTTAGTCAAAACGTTCCAGCAGCATTGGCCAGTGCTGCAAGTGGATGTCACAGCCATGAATCCACTCTACACTTGTACACTAGCAGTTAAGAAAATAGCTTTGCATTATGAGAGTGGGAATTATTCTGTGGGAAATTGTCATTTTCATTCAAACTTTTTTCCATGCAATAATCTATGATAAGGCTTATGAAGAAGACATAAAGAAAGAATTTGGAGGGAAGGAGTGTTCTTTGTACATAAAATAGGTGACTGACAGTACACAAAATGCTCTCTTTATATTAATTCACAGTCCTGCATGTAAGTGATGCTCAGGGAGATTAAGCAACTGGTTCAGAGTCAGAGATTCCAGTGATTAAATCATGAAAAATGAGGCTAAGGCCATTTGACTCTAAAGACCAGAAAGGAAAAGGAAATGGTAAACTGAGGTATTCAGTAATGCAAAAAATCTTCTCTTCTTGCCTTTTTACTATAAATTTTCTCTTTCCTCTCAGACAGTTTTGTGTCAGTGATTAAATTAGCTACAGGATTTCTTCAATCTGTAGTTCATTCTATATGGAAAAATATGTACAGTGATTTATATATTAGAAAATGCTGCTTTTGTTGGGTCTGCTTGTAATAATTTAGAAATTCTCTTATAATTCATTTGGTTCTGTCTAGTTCCCTTTTGAACCTTGGAGAATATTAAATGAGGGGTAATTGTTAATAATCTTACTTCTTTTTAGGTGAAAATCAACCAGTTTTATCAGAAGTCCACCTTCCCCCAGTATCCCCAGGCTCTTCATCCACAGCAGGTAGCTGTGAATGGCGTTCAGGAAAACACCTACCCGATTATTCCAAGTTTGGTAATTTTATTTTTTTAAATAGCAAAAGTATCATTGTCTTTTATGAGAAAGGACATGTAAAGGTACTATATAAGGAAAAGCAACCCAAGATCTCAGATATAAAATCAAATGTAAATTAAATTCCGCAGTTGGTAATCGAAGTGAAAAAGTAAAAACGTATGTTTCGAATTTAACAATATAAAATCATAATAGTGAAAAAATTTCATTTAACCTGGATTTTAATTTCCAAAACATTTGGGTATGTATTTTGCTAGACTCCTACAGTAATTTACAGAGATAGAAAGCTATAGATAATAGTAATTTATTTTACAAAAAGTCTGAAATATAAATGAGTACAATTTCTACCCTTTCAGATTTTCCAAGCTACATATTAGCCTACCTCATTTAATGAGTCATTTCATTGAAGGAGCTCTTTTTTTTTTTTTTTAGCATGAGTAGTAATAGCAGAGCAAGAAACAGAATCCAGAAGACTAACATTTATTATAAACATTAGTGGTTTAGCCTCAGAACTGTTGTGATCCTAGATCTGACAGTTCTCTGGATTATATTTTTAAGTTTGATGTTACCCAAGTAATCGAGTTTCCTAGACAGGCATGTAGCATTTGAGAGCCTTGTCACTGTAGAGAAGGCAACTTCATAACTTATGTTTGAATGTTAGAAGCTGAAAAAATGCTACATATTTTAAGTAAAATGCAATCATTCTCTTTTAATTAAAATGCATTAACATTAATTTTTTTTCAGAGAATCATTTAAGAGTTTTGAAATAACCTCTGGTATTTGAATTTAGGTAAATGCTTATAAAACTAGACATTGAGCAATAATTTAAATAGGATCTTCAGTTAAGAGTAAAGCATCAGTGGAAAATCTTTAAATAACTTCCTTAAATTTTATTTAAATTATGGTTTGGCTCATAAAATATTTAAATTTGTGCTATAAACATTGTGATCCATGAATGAGTTATCTCTTTAATATCTACAGACATGCTTTTTGTACCTTTTTTTCCTAAATAGAAAATTTCTACTCAGGACAAGGATACAATCAGGCAGAAAAAAATGGCTCTAAGTAAAAATCTTCACACACAAATAGCCACACTAGTCATTCAAAAGTTCTTGTTTCATGTTTAGCTTGGGTAGGAAGCTCAGATTCATCATTTCTGCTGGGGTGCAGAGGTATATTTTTTTAGGCTTGTCGTTATTATTTGAGCTGTTTTATGACAAATATTCTTGCAGCAATTCCTCTAGAAATACTCATTGATACTACTTTCCTTTTGAAATAGATAAGGCCTAGTTTCCTACTTGTGGTTACTGTCCCTCCCTTGGAGATGTCAACCAAGGTTATATTTGCCTCCATAACAGAGTGAGAGTCATGACAGAGACCCAAGTCAACTGTGAGCCACTGTGAAGGTGCTCTGGACAGTCCCCTCTTTTGTCCCTGTGATGCAAACTCTTGGATCTACTTTCTTAAGCTACATCTCCAAATTTAAATTGTTGGTCCAATCCTACGTGCCTGTGAGGTAAAGTAATGAGTACAAAGAGTCAGCATGACAAAGTATACAACAGTGAACCCAGTAACAATAGCTGCTATGTACTGAGTGCTTCCAATGTGTCAGCCCCAGCTCTAAGCCCTTTGACAGAATTAACTGGTTTCATGCTCACCGAGACCTGTGAGGCTAACACTAGCCACCATGATGGTACAAGCCACCATGAGGTTGAAGGAAATACCCAGGATCACAGTGCATGTATTTAGTGGAAGAGGCAGGATTCTACCCCAGATGCTCAACACTAGAGCCCTTCCTCTGAAACACTTCACTCCTGAGGCCACATTGCACACATATGCCACTGGACACTAGTTGAAGGGAGTGATTTTTACCTTTTAATGGTATTGGCCCCACAGCTTGATTCTCTTCTTTAGTTTTGTCCTCCTGATGGTGGAAGGGTTCAGGCAACTTTTCCAAATCAATGTATGTGAGAAAAGTAATAACATGATTGATGTGGATAAGAGCTGGGCTGCACTTGGGTTTTTTGAAATTTGGGGATTACTTATTATGTGTCAGTAAATGACAAATTTGATAGATAGTAATGAAATACTGACTCCAATATCCCTAAACTTCAGTTTTTAGAAGGAGAAACAAATTTTAAGAAAGTATACTTAGTGCCAAATTAGAATTATCACCATGATATGGTGGTAGTTGAAATGGCAAATTTATAGCTTGCATTAAGGACTGAACTTTGACCTTTAGGGAACTCAGAAATAGACACGGTAAGAAATGCCAGAAGGATGTGCACTGGAAGAAGTTAATTTACTTAATGGAATGTTTACAAAATAAACCTACAATTAAATGGTGTTTAACAAATTGAATTGGGATGGATTTATTCATGAAGAGAGTTTTAAAATTTTATGGAAAGACATTTTGCTAAATATGACTATTTGACAAACCTACAGTCTAACCAAAACAAGAAATAGTCATTAAAAGAAGTAACAGTTGGATAAAATGCCCCATAAATACTTGGAAATTAAAAATAAAGAAAATGTCCCTTTCAGATTTGCTGAAAAATATAAACATTTCTCATTTAAGGGAGGCATTTAATAGAAACATTGCAGGATCTGGATATTAACTATCAACTATTTCATCATTTGTATAACAAATACTTAGGCCCAATTATGTTCCCACTAGACAAATATTAGTAATAAATATAACTAGCTATATTTCTGCTACACAGAATGTATAGTTACACATCTATACTTCAAACATAAGGGGCAGTTCAACTTGCTAAGAGATGAATTATGCACTTAATATATATACACATGTTTTACAGATATACTCTGGAATATAGACTTACATTTAATCAAGTATTTTCTTTGTATTTACAGATTTGAGTGGAAAAATCATTTCTACATAGGTTTCTAACCTACCATAGAACGTCACATTAAATACATTTTGACATGCTTGCTGAAAAGGCAACAATAAGAAGCCAAAAGGAGATTGTGAGGGACATTTTCTGTATCGTTTGAACTCTTCCTTTCAGATCATGCTGGATATACCAGATCTGGACTGTGCTATCATATTCACCATCTTAATGATTAACTAAAGTCTTTTCAGCACTTTTTCTGAGATATAAAACCACAGATCTTTTGCCAAAACATTAAAATTTGAAAAGCATCTTAGCTGTATGGCCTTTTTTTCTGCTCGTCACACACAAAACAGGTCACTGTCACTACAATAACCAGTTCTATAACGATTACCGTCAGTCCAGTATGGACAGCATGGAAGTAACTGAGTACACTAAGGGCCCTTAATCTCAGGAGTGCCCCTTACACCTGATATATGTGATGCTACAAGCTTGTAGGACCAACTACAGCTGTGTTCTCTGCGTGATTTAGTCCTCCGTCTAACATCCCGCCAATCCGTTTGTGCTCCCTTCTGTTCCCGCCAGACAGCTTTCACCAAGACGCTCCAGTCCCCAGTCACATGCCCTGCTCGCCCAGATGGGAATCCACCAGAAGAGTGAGGCAGGCACTGAGAACTTAAACCTGCTGAGACTTTCTGTCAGCCATTGAGACTTTTTTCAACAAACACTGTGCACGTAGGACATGCCAAACTTGTTTTCCAAATAGGGTTGAACAGCAGAAAACAAAGCAAAGATGTAGGCTGCATAGTGCTCACATTCGAATCCTAGGGGCAAGAAGAGGAACAATACAGGCTATGCCAGGTGGTGATACCCGCACTGCGGAAGCAGAAGGCAGAGTAATGGGAGAATGTTTCAGGTAGGGTGGTCAGGAAGGGCCCTTGCGGCAGGCTGAAGCTTCACCAGCGAGGTGGAAAGAGTGTGAGAGTCAGCCGGGGGAGCACAGCTCCAGCAGTAGAGGCAGTGAGAGCAAGTTCCCTGAGGAGGCTGCCTGCAGAGCGGAGAGAAAACACCAAAGAGCTGAGCATGGCAAGAAAACCACGGGATGGAAACTTTCAAGGAGTCCTTCAGGGTGGAGTGAATACAACAGCATGGCCAGGCAGTGGGTCTTAAGCAATTGATTGGAGGTGGAAAGTCATCTTAGAGTCATTATGTCATGAATAATCAGAGGGTGAGGGAGTAAATGTCTTGACAACATGTACTTAACCAACCAAAAGGCAATAAATTAAGGAATGAATTTTGATAGAGACATCTAAGGAGTTATTTTTCTGTCACATGTAAATATGTCATGACATAGCCTCACTTGAAAGATACTGGTTCACCAAAACCCAAATTTGACTATAATAAATTCCACTTGTAGGGGCAGCTCAACTTGCTAAGAGATGAATAATAAAGTTTGGATTAGGCATATGTTTTGTTTAGGATGTATTTTTCAAATCAGATTTAGTGGGACATTGAATTTTGGCAGGAGTTACATTTATTTTACGGTTATAAAGTATTAAGAGAACAAGAAATCACAAAATGTGATTAAATTATGTAAGACAGAGTCAAAATAAGTAATAAGACTCCAATTTTATTTTGATATTTATCTCCACATCTGAGAAAACAGGTCAACAAACTGTCGGTTTTCCATTTGAAACAAGGATTTCCTCTTGGACATGAGGTTTTTAAAATGGAAAAGAAAATATTTCTGTAGAAATGCACATGGCATTTCAATTCATTTCTATGTTTTTTTTTCTACTATTGATTTCCTTGTTGGCCTCCTTTGTGGAAAATACTGAGACCATTAGACCATCACCCTCCCGTGCAGAGCCCTCTACAAGTCAGTCCAAAGGTGCACATTCGCTCTTTCTCCATTCTGAGACGTCCCGACGCACAGCCTATCCTCTACATGAAAGCAATCCTCTTTAGTCTCCCTACAAAATCCCTCTCTTAATAAGAATAATAGTGGTAAAAATGGGAACGGCAGCTATAAATCCCAAACTGCACTGACTGATTTACTGTGCAGTGTGATTTAGATACATTTTTCACAATTTATTTTCTCAAAACTATTACTCTCACATTTTGCAAATGAGAAACCACACCTGAAAAAGACTAAGTAGCACATCCCAAAGGTCTCTGTTTTTCTATGCCGTGCCATTTTGTTTTTGTTCTTGGTAATTATCCCTATAAATCCCTTCATGTGGTTACCGCTTCCAGGTATATCGCATGGACTTCTCTCCTTTCTTTCATAAATTACACTATTATTCTCTAAATCGATGACCTCACTGTTCTTCCTGTCTGCATTTTTCCTAAAGCATCTTGCCCATATGAATTACTCTCTCTATCCTATGATTCCCAAATACACACAGCTGTCTCCTGGACTTGTCTGTATATCTGTTTGTCTCCCAGATTAACATGTAAACACCTTGAGGACAGTGTCAGCATCTTCTCCCTAGAGTCCCCTGCAGTCAAAACTACAGCATACAACTAGTTGCACCCAAATACTGTTTCAAATTTTTCATCTCGTATTTCAACGTTGCTGTAAGATGAAACAGTATTAAGTGTACATCTCAGCTCTGTGAGGCCTTAAAAAATGAACTTTGATAGCCTGTCAAGAACTCCTCAGCTTTGGGTTTCTCTCATGAGTATGGATGGATAGTTAAAGATCATCCTGTCCTTGGGAGAGTTTTAAAAACATAAAACAGGAAAGCACATTATAAAAGTTGGCTATGAGTTGTATCCTTGGGGCACCACGCTTACGAGATGTCAGTATCTCTTTGTTGAGATGTGTTTTAAAGGAAATACTCTGACATTTCCAAGGACACAACATTTTGTTGTAGGAAAATGAATCATCTCCTCTTCATTTAAAGATAGCAATTCAGGTTCTGATCTATCAGTTTTCCAAGGTGATCACCTTGTCATGGAATATATGACTGCAGGTGGACTAAGGCCACCCCTGTGCTTAGAGTTGGCAGCTGTTCTTTCTGAATATCATACGTATTCCACATGCATCTATCCTATTGACTATAACTTGAATATATCTTGGCAAATACAGAACACTATAAATTTGTGTTCTGACCTAAAATGCGAGGTATATTAAGTTTTGATATGGTCTATAAACATCTCATTTACATTAAAATAGTATCATTTGTGTTTAATTCTACTCCCCTTATATTCACTTTAGCCACAAAGAGCTTTTATTTACTCAATAATGTGACCTGAGTGCCAGTAAGAGTGATCAATACCAGTCATTTGAAAGAACAGGGTGAGAAATACAAGAAGGAATGAGGAAGGATAGAATATAGAAAATTAGGAAGAAAAATTGGAACCTGAAAGAATATAAACAAAGTTGTAGAAATGAACCTTGAACACAACTTACCAATGCATACTTTATAGTCATACCAGTCCACTAGTTATTATGAGCAACACAGTTATTTAGTTTAAATAGCAAAACACTTAAAAATCAAATACCAAAATAATTCATTTGAATTATCTAACTTCCTCAGTCGGATATATGTACTAACTCTTTTATGATCTCAAGAAAAGGGATAATATTCAAACAGGGGGATAAATTGCTCATCTATTATTTTTAGTACCTACAAGCTCAGTAATTGCCAGAAAGTTTCATTTAAATTGTAATTTCTTATTGTTTCATGTCGTGGTCACTTCAGAATTTGTCCATATGTTATCATTTGAATAGCATAAATGGTCTCTTTGCAAAATTAATTATTGGTCTAAACTTTTAATGAAATAACACTATGCAGTGATAACCATAGATTCTAAGCAATAATTGAAATAGAAGTTAAAGTCAAATTTCTCTGGAGATACAGGAATATTTATATCCTATAGGAAATATAGGAAAATCTATTTATCCAAGGGAATTTACATGAAAACTCAAGTGTTTCTCCCAGGGAAACTCATTTAAGGGAAAAGCACATTTCAAAATCACTGACCATGAGAAAATTAAAACCTAAAATTGCTAATATGTTAACATTTGGTATAAAATTATACTCTCATAATAGAAATATACACCCTGAATTTCACCAGTTTCTCATGCATTCCTGACATCTAACTGGGTACTCACTACATGCCATGCAAAGTGGGAGAGATAATAGATACAAAAATGATATACATTCCTTGCCCTCAGGGAGCTTATTACCAGAAAAGAGAAATGCACAGCATTTTCAACCAGCACAGAGAAGACCTAAGGGGCCAGAGACTCTGCAGAACTAAGTCTTGCAAGATGATTAGAAATGGTAGTATGACATTTTAAGGCAGAAATCTATAAAATGTAGAGGTCAATAAGAAGCATTCTGGAGGAGAAAGAATAGCATCAGTTCTATTTTTGAGGAATTCAGTTTTAAAGCAAATTTTAAAGAAAGTTAGCTTTTAGTTGTCTAAAGCTACTTTGCTAACAAAATTGAGTAAATCTAGATCGCCTTTATAGCCACCTATTCTAGTTGTGGGAAGCAATAGCATCTTCTGACACATATTAAACTACTAGTCAAACAAGATTAACAAGTTTCCATTTACTTTTTCACTGGAAGGGAAAATATAAAGTTTTTTATGTAATATATTGTAAAATCTGTATGATAACTCATTTATTCAGATACTTAACAAATACTTAATTGTCTATTCAGATACTAATGGTAGTAGATTTTACAGTATATACATTCAATTTTATATATATATATAAATTTAACTATTGATAACTAAATTTACCTTATTTATATAGAAGTTTAGTTATCAATAATGAAAATTGTTCACAATGTTTATTCTGCACCAGGCCAGAATGTATAAGAACTTACAGGATAATATATTTTAGAGATAATCTGAATTTTTTAAATATGTTTGATTTAGAAATGCCAATTTCTACTTGTGCTTTTTCATCTGTCATATCACACCTCACCGCCACCATGTTGGGCTGCATTATCCAAAGGACAACACAGAAGAAAGAAAGGCCAAGGCCGTGCAGTCTTTATGTTTTGTAACAGTTGCCTCCCTACTGATGTTTGATGAGATGATTTCAATTTCTAACTATTAAGCTTCTTCCACCACTGCTTCTAAGTAAACAAATGCCTTTTTTCTTTCAAAGGGAAATAATAAGAGGCACAATCTGATGTGTATAGTCTAGTTCCACTTTTCACACTGACCGACTAAGCTGACATAACCATTTCTTTAATCGCTTCCTTTACACAGTTTGGGTGGTATTGAAACGCTTTCTGTGAGAGTTCCTTTGAGGTCCATGATTCCTAACTCATTTCCTCATATTTCAAATCCTGTAAATCTAAGATGCACTACCTCAGCTGTGTTCTTTTGAACTATTTATTCTAACATTGCCTGATTTGTTGCTGGTTCCATTTGCCACAGTACCTATCCTAAACCTTCTCCAGAGACCTCACATTTTCAATCTGAGTTCCTAGAGGCTCCATGGTGGCTGGCAGGCAATGAGAGCACAAACTTCTGATGCCTGCTATCAGTGGTGTCACCAATGACTCTCATTCAACAAATATTTATTGAGTGACTCAGTATATTTTCAACCAATAATTGAGTGACTATTTTATTGAGTGCCAAGCCATCAGGCATTGTTCTGGATGCTGAAGATGTAGCAGGGAACAAAGACAGAGAAGCCCTGCATTCATGGAGCTCACATTGTAGTTGGGAGCGACAAACAAGGAGTAACAAATTATACATACAGTCTCAAGTGGTGGCAAGTGCTCTAATGACATGAAAGGCAGGGCAAGGGCAGAAGCCATTTTAAAGAAGAAAGTCAGGAACAACTTCTGTTGGAGTGACATTTAAGAAAAGATATGAATTAAGTATGGGACTGAGCATGGAGGAAGAAAATGACAAGATGTAGAAAGAGCAAGTGAAATTCATGGTAAGATGAATATTGTTGCTGTGTTTGGGGAAACTGCCAGGGGATCCACCTGAATAGTGAAGATTGCATGAAGTGGTGAGAAGGAAAACAGGTCACAGTGAAAAGTGTGTTCAAATTATTAAAGCTCTATACAAGTTAAATTCACCTTTGGTTTGAGATGGAAGCCATTGGAAGAGGATGTGATCTTTAATTCTGTTTTGGAAGGAGGCAAGAGTTGAAGCAGATACTTGTACCTAGACTTTCTGAAATAACCAGGTCCTTTACATAGCTTTGATTTCCAGCTTGTTTTTTATTTTTTTAATTTCTTTCCAATTCAGATTTCATATCTACTTGCAATAACTCAAATAACTCCTGGGAACTTCTGGCCTTAAATAACCCATCTAGCAAAAAAAGGTTAATCCTGAAGAGTCCTTAAATTAACTTACACTGCTGTCCTACCTAGGACACTCAATTCTACTGGAAAAAAATTTTCATTGATTTTTTCTAAACATAGAAAGAACTACATTGCTTAGCAAAGTTTTCCCTTGTACTTGGTTTTATAGCTCTAAACTGTCCAAAAATAGTGTTATTTTTTTGAAGCATCTAATTCATCTCACCCATTAAGCAATCACTTGTAATGTAGAGAAAATAAATCCTTTGAGCATAAATGCCTTCAACTTCCCTTCCCAATTTTCTGTATAGTACATAAATCTGATCAGATTTCAAACTTTCTCCATCCCATCTTAAGTCCAGGTGACTCCAATTTGTCCCCCAAAATGTTTTACCACTATGCTCGTTTTCCTTTCCTCCCTCATTCTTACATAACTTTTTAAAATTAAGATGTACTTTCTAATGTAGATTGTGGTGGAAAAAGAAAATCAATGCTGAATGTTCATATTTCAACAATTTCCAGTTGCAGAGTCATTGACAAAAATGTTCCTTTAATCCCATCCTAACTATCATTATAACTATTCCAGATAAGAAAATTGTAGTTTAAAGAGATGAAGCAATCTCCACAGTCATTGTGTCACTGATCATGATGGTCAAGGTAACTTTTTGAAATTTCACCCCTTTGGCTTCCACCACAGTTCACAAACTGCCTGGAAATACTCTTCACTTCTGCTCTTCTTTCCCTTCTGGAGATCCTCATGGACCTATTTTCTCTCCCACATGACACTGATGTTACATTTGGGTTTTGCCCTCCCCCCACTGCTCCTCTGAGACTGCACACTCTTTCCTTTTGAATCTCTCCAATTTTCATAGTTTTTATTACAATTGATAAACTGATTTCTCTTAAGTTTTCACCGCCAGCCTGGACTCTTTCCTCCCTGCTTGAGAATCAGATACTCAGTCCTTTCCTGGGTTATCTTTCTGCCGTTGCCTTGCACGTTGGCTTGTTTCACACATTATAAGATGTCTTAGACAGCTGAGGCTGCTATAACAAAATACCACAGCCTGGGTGGCTTAAACAATAATTTATTTCTCACAGTTCTGGAGTCTGGGAAGTTCAAGATCAGGGAGACAGTGTGGATGGGCTCCTGGGTCAGCCTTCTTGGCTTGTCCAGTTCCTGTACCTTCACATAGTGAAGAGAGGATCTTCAGTGCGTCCTCTCTTATAAGGGCACTTGACCATCACGGAGCCTCCTGCTCAGGACCTCCTGTTAACCCAATTATATCCTAATGTCCTGCTTCCTAATACAACACTTTGTGCAGCAGAGCTTCAGTATGGATTAGGGGGATACAAACATTCAGTCCAAACGTAAGATATTAAGCCCCATACGAGCAGGAAGAGGAGGCTGCCACTTTGTGTTTTATGTTATATGGCTTGTAGCCAGATCTTTTTTTATATTTATCAATTACAGTATTTTTCATTTTAATAATTCACAGACATATGACACAAAATGTTTTTTAGTTACATAAACAATCATCATGGGTTATGTGGTAGACTGTAGACCATGCTTTCATTGTAGGAGACCACGCTCAAATGAGGGAGAAGGAAGAGGAGGAGGAGGACGGGGAAAGAGAACAGGAGGAGAAGGAAGAGCAGAAAGAAAATCCAGCATAAATATCACCATAAATACCTGTCACAGGTACGTCCTCATGCCATCAATTTAATGTCACTCTTGTGATATAGCAATAGCTCTTCATTGATTCTTCCCTCGTAAGTGAAAGACCTGACATTTTGAAACAGTATGGGGGTTGGTTACAGAGGAAGAGATATCTGTCTTAATTATAAAGTATCAGGACGTGTTCTGGTCCATCGATATTCTAAAATGACATACTGTTCCAGGAGGATAAACCCACAGCTGCCACAGGAAGGCTAACCTCGACCAGAGCCCACTATTCATGATTCCCACTGTCACACGCAATCCCCACACTTCCTTCATGGTGAAGCAGAAAATGGTGGGTGCAATAAGGCCTCCATGTTGGTGTCCCACCCGAACTATGAGTAGTTCAGCATAGCTATAGGTTTGAAATGTGTGTACTAGCATCTATCGAGTCTTATTAGCTGGCAGTTTGTTTTGGTTGCTGCTGAAGTTGGGGAGCAGCTTTGGAGCATTAGTTCACCTGTTCACTAGCCTGCCTGTCCCAGGTCTGCTGGAATAATGCCTAGAACTTTGCTTAAATGAATCAATGAAGAAATAATTGAGGAAGAAAGAGGGGATGAAGTAGTGAGGAAGGGAGGGAAAGAGAAGAAGAAGGAGGGAAATCATTTGATTTTCCACAATGGAATGAGCAGGGCATACTTTTTAAAGTCAGACTTCTTTCAGTGCTTATTATGCCCTACATATCTATTTTTTCCATCAAGAATATACTAGATGGATTTGTTTTACATTTGAGATTGACTATATATCTACAAGGCTTAGAAATCAAAGAAAAAAGAATAAGTATGATAGAAATTGGACTTCGCTTTAACTGTTTTTGGTCTTTATAAAATATTTATGTTTTGTATATTAACAGAGAATAAAATAGTATCAGTGGACTTGTTCGATAAATTACATGTTTCACCTAACACTAAATTAAACCTTAAGTTATATTTATAGAATCTTCTATAAACTAATAATACATTTATGAGTTATAAGGTTTTTCAAACTCTTTAGCATACAAATAATCAACTAAGTATATCATTAGAATGGAATTCATACTGCACCTAAAAGATTCTGATTCAACATGTCTGGAAAGAGGGCCTATGAATTTCCATTTCCAGCAGGCTCTCAGGTGATGCTGTTTCTCAGGGTCCAATGTACCACACTTTGAGGAACAATGAACTACCACATAAATGTTATCTAAACTTCAACAATGAATTTCTGATATTCATAAATTGATATATTGAATTATCTAACCACTAACAAAGGTGTGAATTTCTATCCCAATTTACCTAGGGACTTAATGAAGACTAACTCTTCCTTCTTTCTAGTTAGTAAGTTCAAAAGAAAGCATCCATTAAGAAATAAAGCCCTTAAAGACTCAAAGGAAATATATTAAATTCCAAAACATAGGCACCCAGTTTTATGCAAAATACAAAGTACTGAGCTTCTATGGTTATTTGACATTAAAAATCAGGACAATTGATTTATCATATAAAACACAGGATTACTGGGTTTCCCGAATATTTTAATATTCTTCAAACTTCAAATATTCTAAAGTCAATGGAATCAGAGTACCATTTAAAATTTGTAGGACATCTTTGACATCAATGATGACTCCAATTTTATTATGCCATTTCTTATCATTTATTAGATGAACACAGGCAAAATTTAGGTAAGATGGTATCATTTTTGGCTTTGAGTTGTTCCCTGTTGGACATGTACTTGTTGAAACAGGGTGGACGGTGTCCTACAGAAACATTCTTACCCTTTCGATTCATTTCTATGTTTGGTTTACTCCAGCATACATTTCCCTTTGTCTCATTCACATCTGCCTAGACTAACACTGGCAGTAACATTTGATGGCTCCATTTGTTTCCTGGTGACTCTGCCTCACAGGAAACAGATTGTAAAGTCACCCTGTGAAGTTTGCTCTTAGTGTCTGTGGGGACAGATATGGGCATTATTTTCAGTTCCATAATATGATCTCATACTTCACATTTAGAAAAACAACTGGAGGATTTCAGTTTGTATAAATACAACGGTGCTCTAGAAGCACACATCATCGCTTAAGCTTCAGAATTTCAGCTCCTCTGACTCTTCGGTCTCATCTTGGGTAAAAGGTAATATATTCGCGTACAATCGTATATGCTGTTTTATTCTAATCTGGTTTTGCTGGAATAAATTGAAACCACATATAAAATAAATGTTTTTTATTGCTAATTTCTCATGAAGAAACTATTTAAGGAAATGACTATATATCAGGATCTGAAGGTAGGTTGAGGATTGCATTGCCTCCATGTTGACAGCAATCATAGCACAAAGTGAATGGTGTAGCAAGTGGAGGTATGTGCTCCATCTCTGTTGGTGGGAACATTCTAGAAGGCTTTTTACTTCCTTGACTTATACATCCGCTTTTTAATAACTTTTACCATTAATTTCAAACAAATTTAAATTTTGTAAGAAAATGATGTCTTGAGTAGCATAAGCTGTCTTCTGGCAAATTTGTGTATTATTTCAAACATTTGAGTAACCTTTTTCAGAAGTACTTGCTTCCCATCATTAATTCATTTCTGCTACCTCTTTGGTGTCTCATTCATCAATCAAAATGGTTTGGTTTTTGCCTAATTATCATTATGTAATAGATTATGTTAATACTTCATTTATTCAATATATTTTCATTTCATTCATGATTGTGCTGAAAAAACTAAAAGCTGGTTTTCCTATTTCAAACTATTATCATTCTGTTTTTGAGAAACATTTTTTCAAAGCCATTATCTATCTATCTACACCTATATCTAGTTATCCATCTATCCATCTATCTCTGTAGAACACTATGCTGTGAATTTCCCTTCAATCTTCTATGCTCAATGAAATTCTGGTTATAAATACCCCTATAAGTTATATTCCTTTTTATTATATCATCACTGAATATTTAGCCTAAGTAGTAAATGACAGAAAAACTTCACCAGGTGGTATATAATGTTGATGGCTTGTGTAATGCTACAGTCCCAAGTAACAACCAATTAGGCAAATAGCAGATGAACAACAAGGGAAATACCACCATTCCCGGATTCTGCTTCATGTGTTAGGGTTTAGAGTCCTTCAGAAGGATCGTTTATATCACCCCTAGATGAAAGCTGTTTTTGTAATTCCATCCAACTAATGCTTCAAGAAGATCAGGTAAAAGTGTTCTTATTCATTATTTACCTTATAGTTTGAAAAATGTTTCATTCAGATGTCTACCATTCAGAAATAAATAATCTGATGACTTCTCTTCAATAGCAACAGAATAGGCTCAGTTGCATATACAAAATGACAAAAACATATTAAAGAATCCCAGATTCGGTTACTTTTATTGAATAAGATTATTTGAATATTATATTATTTTTACCAATTCAATTTCTCAAAGTATCTACAAATATTTTTCCTGAAACTCCTTTTCAATTTGAATTTTCTCTGCTCCCTCTCATTGATTTTTTCATACCAAGGTCACACCATCTATACAATTCTCAAGCCAGAAACTGGCTCATTTTCACTAACTCGATTATAAAACAGTGTCTACAGCTTGTCATTTTACCTTTTACAATTCTTCCCTAATCATTATCCTAATTTCACTGTATAAGGCACCTGTAATCTTCCAATAATAAGTGGTCACCCTTCTCTATTTTTGTCTTTCTTATCTAATGAACTATTTCACTTCCAGCATGCTAGCTACCCTGTCTCTTAGTAGTTTTTTTTTGCTATCTCCCAGCACCTCTCTTTACTTATCCTATATAACATACCACAAGCTTTCCCTCTACTTAAACCCCACATTCTCTTGGTCTGGTTATGATATCCATTTTATGTATTTTTGAAGCACCTTAGCATTTCCTTATCACATCACTTTTCTTTACTTACCAATGTCCCCTACTAGTCTCTCAGTTCCACCATGTCAGGAAATGTGTTTTGAGGGTCTTCATACTTCTAGTATGTTTCAGAAGGTCCTGAAGCTGTTTGATCAGTAGATGTTTGGTTTGTAAAAGCAGGAATGAATGTGCTACTGATTTTTCACACGTGCCTTCACAGGACGCTGCCAAATATGAAGATCTTTATCTTTGCCCTCATTATGGCTCTCATGGTTACCATGATCGTAAGTATAACAGGAAAGTTTGAAGATTATATTCTCAGTAATTGCTCAAAGATTTCCTTGTGCCTTATATATGCATTGACCTGAATACAGCTTTATAAATTTTAATGATTTTAGAAGGGCATTTTCCTTGAACTCACCTCCATAAATTCATTAAGGATTAAGAATAAATCTTGAGTACACACCACATTCACACAGAGAAACTCAAGTCTAATTTGCTTAATGTGAATAGGCATTTTTTAAATGAACTCCAAAAGGATGTGGGGCTAAGAGGCTGATAAAGGACACTGAAATATTCAAAGCTGTACACATACCAAATGCCAGAGCTCCCAACTTGTATGTCATTTACAACTGTCTGTCCCAGGTTAAAGCTGGTCTCTCTGAAACTCTTTCTGCCTCCTCCTCCTTCTCCTCCCCCTACCTTTGTTTTTCCTTCTGTTAGACATATAGGTCCTTACACTTTGGCATTCTTTGTGTCTAAATACTGAGAAATTAGTCAAAAATAAAAACACTCATCAATTACTACAAGTTCTAGTGGGTGTTTCAAAAACAAATTGGTTATGGCATCAAAGTCTATCACATTTTTTTTAAACAGGATAGAAGTAGGAAAATAAAAAATCTAAGAAGAACAGAGAAAAATATACCACTATCAGCTCAATAAATATTTGAAAATATGTACAAAAGACATCCATACAAAATAATTTGGTTCACAAAATCCAAACTCTAGCTTATCAATTTCATTCTTCTATCACCATGATAGATTTTCTCCTCTCACACACAAAAGAAGTGTGTTTCAATGTAGCAAATGAATTTGACCAATACTCTCTCCTTTACTCTCTTGAAGATGTCATTAAATAAAATTAGTTTAGTGTATCAGTTACCTAAGTCTTTGCACTTATTTTAATCACAATTGTGGAAACTAAGGGCATTTTTACATTCAATTTGGACTTATGAAATAAAAATGTTCATTATTCTCTTCTTTTCTTTTTTCCCAAGAGTGCTGCCTCATTTGAGCAGGTAGGTCACTTTCATTCAATGGTTTGGCAATTAAACATGCATTACAATGATAATCTGCTTTTATTTGAACAGAATCATCATTGGTATAGAGACTATGACCTTGTAAGCATTCTCATTTTGATAAAGAATAGTGGAAAAGTATTTTCTTCCCTGAATATTTATTCTAAAAGAAGGATCTATACTTATCTCTGAGGCATCTCTATGATGAATAGCTTAAGTATACTCTGTTTTTAGTTATTTATGATACACTGATAAAAGACCTCTAAGTCTTGCATACCAGTAACATTTAGATGAGAACTCATAATGCCACCCTGAAGAAGCCAATTATTCTCTCAGAACTTAAGTATCTTCGTCTGGTAAATAATTTCCTTGATCTAAAGAACAGTTGAAATTCTATCTCTATCAAGTGGAACATGTGCCTAAGGGTGCATAGAGGGTGCTAAAAACATATATGATGTGGTTATTCTCCATCTTCTGATGCTTTCGAATGTGATGAAGTCATTAGGTTAACTTAAATGGACAATTACATAGATTTTAAAAAATTCATTTATTTATCATTTTTCTTAATGAAAGCTGTCATTGATACGTTATTCAACATGTCATCAATGTGATAAGGTTTCTAAAATGCTAATATAGTAAATAGGTGAATTTGAAATGGCATCAAATAAAAAGATGCAGAAGGAAATTGTGAATACTTGGTTAACAGAAGCAAATATTAAAGGAAGGTGTTTTCAGAGACAGTAAGCTCATTGTAAATTGAAGTGAGAAGTTTCACTTCCCCCTAACCTGGCATTAGGAAATTCCTCCTAACTGGAATA
The DNA here is from genome assembly GCF_040802235.1 of Manis javanica. Taxonomy (NCBI): domain Eukaryota; kingdom Metazoa; phylum Chordata; class Mammalia; order Pholidota; family Manidae; genus Manis; species Manis javanica. The sequence goes on along the minus strand of NC_133160.1, from coordinate 117,723,891 downwards.
TTCAAGGATAGCTAAAGTAGGAGCTTAAAATAAATACTATAAAGAATATATAAACCTTTGTCAGTGGTTTATATATACAGTGTCGACCTATAATCAATGGCTGCACGTGTATTATAAAACAACAGAATTGTCGGCAAACTATAAAAATGTGAATATCTTATCGCTTTTACCTTCTTTTAAGGTTTTTTCTTGTAAAAAGCAAAAAACATCCCCCCAGACTAAAGGTTTGGGAAAACAATCATGCAGATGACATATAAGATCCTACCAACTTTAATGACCTAACTTTTAAAAGGAAATTATTGTGAAATATTTGCCATGTCATGGTCTCAATTCTCACAATTTTCTCTTTCTGTTTGTTTGTAACACACAAAGTCTTTCGCAGATCCGGCACAGTATTCATCATTTGCTGGAGGTAATCCATCAGGTGCATTTCCAGTTCCTTTTGGCCCTGCTAAGTAACCACAGGACCTGACAGAGGTAAGCCAGGCCTAGTGAAATTCTATATTCTCCAAAAGTGTCGATGGTGACAGTTAAAACAAGAAAAGGCAAAAGCCATCTCTCAAAACCAAAGTAGCACCCTTGAAGAAATGTGCCAGGGAAAGCTATCCTAAAGTGTATTTATTTATCTAATGTCTCCAAAGAACTCTGGACTTTAGGGACAGGAATACCTGTGTTTGTATCCCAGGCATGGAGGCTACTATTTCACAACCTTGAACTCATCCTAAACTTTTCTAAACTTCCAATTGCTCATGGACAAAATAGGTATTATACTCATACTTAATACTTGTAGAATTGATAAGACTATAAAAGACATAGAGCCCTTGATGAGAATTGTATATAACTGTGACCACAGACTGCCCTGCATTAAATCTGTATGGATAATTACTGAACATTTCATCCTAAAATGTAATCTTTGGAGAAGCTGCACAAGGGCCATATGGGAATCTGTCTCAAATTTAGCATCTGAGGCCACCCCCAGACCTATTGCACCATAATCTGCATTTTAATAAGACTCACATATGATTCATGAGAATATAAAATTTCAGACACTTTGCCTTGGGGCATCTGATGAGCAGTGAGGATGGGGACCACTGTTCTAATATGCCACCAATGAGAAAATCAGGAAATATTCCCAAATTCCTCTTAGAAAGTCATGTCATCTAAAACAGCTTTAAGTGTCTCAAATTCTATGAAGATTAAGTATTTAGATGCAAAATACAACAATATTTTGGAGACAGAAGAAGACTGTCCTATATAGTTCAAAAAGATTTCAATTATTTTCAAATGGACATAGAGAATTCATTCAAATTGAATTTCCTGTTGCCATTAGTGACAGGGTAAAGAGTTTCTGAACTTGACCCACCCCCACCCCTGTCAAAGCATTGGACAGCAGTTGAAGATATTTGATCAAAGAAGTATACATTAAAAATGTTATTTGGGAGACATTAATGAGGATGAAATATGTAGGCTCAATCTCAGAGGAGGGGTGAGGCCACTGAAATAGTTGATGATAAAAGGGTTAAAAGAATTATGAGAAAGAGGCTCTGAGAAAAAGCAATCAAGAGATTGATGATGGATTGAGTGAAAGACCAAATGGGCAAAGCCTCACAGAAAAGAAGTGTACTCCGGTTATCAGAACTGGATTAACAGCAGTAATAAGCCTTTCAGCAATGCCACGATGCCTCCCTGGTTATCTGTTTCTCTGTTTTTAAGACAGAGAATTTTGCTTTGTGCACATGTTTTGTGTGTTTCGAGTAGGGGATGTTAAGAAGATAAATTGGCTATGTTAAGCATTCAAATTGAAAAGCCAAGTAGGCTAAAATGCAGAACTGAACCACAACCTCTTGTAAGAAGTGCAAAGTGGAGAAAGAAAGATCAAAGAAATTCATTCAATGAAATTTTCTATATGCATTCTTTATTTATTAACTCCCTCCCTGAGTGACCAGGGAAAGAAAATGCTTGGTATTTAATTATACTATGAGATGTGTAGACCTGGAAATAAAGGAGTTCTTGAAACACTTGAGAAGAAGTAACTGGAAATAAATGAAATGCCTTGTGTAACTGTCATAGGATATAAAGGCCCAAGTGCATGTACTCAGTGAGCCTTGGATATTTCTTGGGCACATCAAGAGCCTGCAGAGATGTAGCTACTGCAGATATAAATGCCACTAAGTCAGAATCATTGCCCTTGATGGCTTATTAGCAAGTCCTAAAGATGGATGTAAAAGCAAGCCATCGTCAGGCAGAATGTCCATTATAAGGAAGTGATGTGAGTGGATAGGTTATTTAGCCTTTATGCAAGCAGGAGAATGGCAAGTAAAGTGACAGGGAGTGCAGACATATGACAAAGCAGTTCTTTGGGAAACTGTCAAAATAATTTAGGAGGAGAAATAAGAGCTGCAACGGAGAAAGGAGTAGTATAGAGAGCAACAAGTGGAGTCTGATTGCCTGACTACTTAAGAATTATTTTAATAAAGTGTTTTCTGTGAATGGTTCTAAGCAACACACAATTTTTGGTCAGGGATCTTTACAAATGTCAAATTTAAAAAGATTCAGATTTTGAAAAGGAGAGACTTCTTTCAGACAAGGACATTGCAAAAGGGAGATCCCTCAAATATCAGAAAACTACATGCTTTTCAACATGAAACAGAAAAAGGCTTTTCTTTGGAAGCGTAAAAGGAACTCAGCAAAAATTGGCAGAAAAGTTAAGAGGATGCTGAGCAAGGAAGGGGAAATGATCAGGAAGGTCTGACATGGAAAGTGTCCTCTCTGCTCAGCTGCTTCTGCACATTCCATTTTTAGTGCTTGTTCAGGCTTGGGGCAAGCAGGGTTCAGAGGCTTGAAGGAGAGAGAGAAGCCCGACACTTGGTCAACCAGAGCAGATGGCAACAAATGGACAACTGTGAACACTCGGTCAGTGACTGAGCAATCTGTCTAGAAATCACTCAACAGCCACAGCAAAGAACAGCATAGTTATTAGCTGGGTTTCATCTATAGTTCATATTTAATACAAAGAATGTTTTCTCTTTATCCACAGGCTTGGCGGGAAGTCCTACTTGCTCTTTCTCCTGATGAATCTTCCTACTCAAAACTTCTTTTACCTACCTACTAACACTTTTTTAGCTTTCTATATAATAAATACTTCCAAAGTACTTTGAAAAGCATGTTTTAAAACAATTCAAAGGAGTGCAGTATTATTGGTATTATGTTCTGCATTACATTGGCATTTTCAAATAATTTGACCGATCAAAAACTTCCAGCTTTTCAAAAATGAAAAAGAAAATCCAATCAAATAGTGTTACATGAATGACACACTTGAAATCAATGATCAATAGTGCTAAACAATAGTACTGATATTCTCTGAACTATTTGATTTTTCCTTCTTTGTTCTTTCTGTTAACAGCAATATAAAAATTTAAAAAAATAGTTGCATAATAAACTGATCTATCAAGCATATTTTGTTATCCCATCGTATCATTTTCCTCAGGTTGCTATAACAAAATCTCACTAGTGGCTAAAAACAAAAGAAACCTATGCTCTCGTCGTTCTGTCTGTAGAGTCTCTCTTTTTCTCTCACCTGACAGCCCTAGGATACGACCCTTCTTTGCATCTTCCTAGTTTCTTGTATTGATTGGCCATTCTTAGTGTTTTTTGGCTAATGGATGCATCACTTCTAACTCAGTCTCTTTTGTCACAAAGCTATCTTCTAGTTCCGTCTCTTATAAAGACACCAATCACATTGGGAAAAGGGTCCCCTCTACTCCAGTTGACCTCATCTTAACTAATTACAACTGAAATGACCTATAGTCCAACTTAGGTCTCAGTCTGAGGTATAAGGGGACATCATGATTTCTGCATACCTTTGGGAGAGGGACACTGGACACCATCTTTATCTTCATTCTCAATAAAATTTTTCTACAAATATGATATACTAATACCCACACATTTTGTCAGTATTTCAATATTTCAAAAGAAAAGACAAGTCATGTTATTTTTAATCATACGGTACAATGTTTTTGGAAGAAAGCAGTTCATGACAGAATTGGAAGCTTATTCTTAGGGCTAGAAAATCATCATGGCAAACTCATTTTAAATTTTGAAATAGTCTATACTGGAAGAAATTCTCATCCATGCAATTTGCATGAAACCCCTGGAATACTAATCAAAATCATGGCTTTGATTCTGGTTATGTTTATAAGGAAAAGTGATGCAGTTTTAGCAAGTAGCTGGAAAGAAAATATCAGCTATTTATTGCAAACACTGACTGGTAAAAATCTACAAATTCTGATGATTTACAATTTTTCCATGATAGAAATTTTATATAATAAAATTCATGGAGACAAGGTTTCTTTCCCTGGGAAATGCAACCAAAACTAAAGGCCAACTTCTAATCCTTAGAGGGTGGCCCACAACAAAAGGGCCACTGTTGGGACCAAAGTCATTTGAAGAGAATGTAAGTAGAGGGCTGAGGCTCAGACACTGAGGAAGGAATCAGAGCCACAGGGAGCTGGGAGAACACTCAGCTATGTTGGGCTTTGTGCCTCCCTATGAACTGCATTTTGACCCTCCAATTTACACACTTGGGTGTGAAAGACTTGTGCTACTTAACAAATCTGAAATAGAACTCTCCATTATGCCCAACATCTCTGTTAACTTTACTGTGCACTCACTCAGATTCAAATAATCCATGATTTTGTTTCATCTCTGCCTGGGGTTTTTTACATTTAACCCATATATATCTGGCAGGCTCTACCTATAACATGTACCCATATATTAATAAACATATATATACATACACATACACATGCACTTTCATATGTGTACAAATATCCATGCTCGCTATTTGTGAACACAGCAAGTTTCATTCATAAAGGAGTTTAAGTACAGTGCAGTTCCAAAATATATGTGTCTTTAAGATGGCAAGAGGTCATGTAGACATCCTGTCAGTTAGGCAGTGTTCATGAATTAGGCACTGAGAAACAACTTTGGCTCATGGTTATCCTTTGGAAGAGGCTAGATTCACTATCAGCTTTTAAATGTCTAATCAATGGCCTAACAAATAGGTATCCTTTCATGTACATATTGTTCCAAATGTTTTAACTCTGACTCTTGCTTTCTGGTGGTGTGATTTTGGCCAAGTAACTTAGCCTCTCTGAACCTCATTTACTCTTGTGTGATGACCCTAAAGGAGTCACTGGTACAAGTAATGCAGTAACCAATAGACAGCAGCACCTGTACAATGCCTGACCCTGAGCAAATACTTAAAAATGCATAGAGAATCATTTTTACCTACTATGTTTGAGGACTAAGTGCTTTCCCACAAGGAGTTTTATGAAGTCTGTGTACAATCCGGTTGAATCAGGTATTGTGACATCCACATAAAGAATCCAACATTGAACAGAATTAAGTGCCTTGTTCACAATCACAAGTAAAATGTAGGAAGAAAGAAGTCAACATTCCCGGTCATTAGTTTGCAAAGGCCATAATACTTATAATACCCTCATACTGCCTATATTGGTTTCCTATGGCTACTGTAACAAATTACCAGACACCTAGTGGCTCAAAAAAAACAAAATTTGCTTTTTATTTTTGGAATCACTTTATTGAGTTGAGATTGATATAGAAGGTGATACTATTTGTATATGTAACTTGATGACTTTGGGAATAAGTATATATGCATGAAACTGTTACTGAAAACTGGTGCTTCTCACCAAACTCAAATCACAGAATTCAATGACAAGGTTTTGAGGAAAGGGAGAAACTGTTTATTAATTTGCCAACCAATGAGGGAGTGGCAAGCTCATGCCTTAAAAAACACTTGTGCCTCCAAAGGCCAAGCAGTCAGAGCTTTTTAAGGGGAAACTGTGGGAGAAAGGTTGTAGCATTCACAGACTATGTAACGTAGCAACTTTTAGGGATCTAAACAGACCATCTTGTGCTGATACAATTGCTTTTTGTTTCTCTTATCGGTTCTTCCAGACTCTGGGACAGGATGGCTTGGATTCTGCAAAATCAGCTTTCTGCATAATCTCTGACCCTGAGACTCAGAAAACAGAGAGAATAAAGAGAAACTGGGATCAGTTAGTGGTCACAGTGTTCATCTTCAAATTCATATTGGTGTTAAATTTTAAACCCCAGAGATTAAATTCAGTTCTCCTCTGTTACAAAACCATTACCCCCTAAGCCATAGACAAATCTATCACCTCCAAATTTCCTGCTGCCCCTTTATTATTATTATTATTATTATTATATTATTATTATTATTATTATCATTATTTTCTGTGTATATGTTTTGTAAGAACATTTGCCATGGAATTTACTCTCTCAGCAAATCTTAAGCATACAATACAGTATTTTTAGCTATGGACACTATGTTGTTCAGTAGGTCTCCAGGACTTAGTATATGGAACAGCTGAAGCTTTGTATCCATGGACCATCAGTTTCCCATTTTGCCCTCATCCCAGCCCCTGCAAAAGGAAGTCTCCTTTATACTTCCTTGCGCATGACTATATTAGATTCCATGTATATGTGAGACCTTACAATATTCATCATTCAGAGGAGCTTATTTCACTTATATAATACCCCTGAGGTCTGTTTTCCACACATCCATGGAGAAATTCGAAAGAGAATTCTGGCCCCCACTCTGCCAACATTCCCGACTCCCAAGGGAGACAGGGGATCAACTGAGGGAGACTCAGAGGAACCTAATGCCTGAGATTTGAGATCAGCAGCCAGCTTAGTCCTATTTAAATGGCTGACGGGCACCCAATATTTCACAGCATAGAAGGCGTTGGTAGTATGAGAACAGCGAAAGGAAAAGAGGAGTGCAAATGCCGATACTCACTTCAGAAGGAAATCCCCAGCGAGCCCCCAAAACACGATACCGGATTCATGTTCACAGAGCCGAAGAATGAACTTTGCAGATGCTCAAGGTAGGCAAGCAGGAGAAAAAGGCCTTTTCTTGTTCAGAAAAAGCAAAAGTACAGACTCCCAGCACACGCTGGGAGGGGACAACAGTGCCTGTGTCTGGGCTTTGTCTAGGGTCTGTATTTCAGACTTAGCTGAGTTGCTTTGCTGAGTTGTCTAATTTCTATCCCTCGGGTATGCTGTTCAGTGTTTTGACTAGTATCATTGAAAGCTGTCTATGTTTCTAAATGCGGCATACTTATGTGATTCTAACTGCTAGCAAAAAACCTACGGACATTCCTTCTACATTAAGAAAAAAACAAGGACGTTCTTGTGCAGCTGTTTTCCCCTTTCTGGAGGTTCTTATCCTGTTCTAACTAAACAGAGCCTTTCCTCCCTTCACCCCATCTTTCCCTCTCTAAACAGCATTCCTAGTATTTGGAAAATACTTACCCATTTATTTATTCAAGTATTTGTCCTACCATCACCTCACCACACTACACTTAGATTTTTATTATTAAATAGTTGCCTACACTCATTGAATCACTCTGTATAATGCTGTTTACATCAGTTTCTTGGTCCATGTTAATTTGAATAGTTTTAGTACTTTATTTCCTGGTTCCCTTATTTGTCCTTCTAAACATGCTATAAACTACATTCAATATACATTTCATCTTAGGCATTATAGTTTTCAAACATGCTGAATCTTTTCTGAACTTGAACATATAGTATACATTTACAATAAATATACATATCCTGTTCTAACTAGACAATTACAATTTACTACATCTATCATATGTGTCACTTCCAAGTCTGTTTATGCTGACTGAGGTTTCCCTTTATTGAGAGTCATATTTTCCTTCTTTATTCCTGGCCTGGTATTTTTGTTTGGATGCCACCTTGTGATTTTACCTTTTGGGGGTTGGAATTATTCTTTTTTTATTCCTTTAAAAATTATTAACTTATGTTCTGGGTAACAATGAAGGAACTTGTTAACAATTCCTCACTTCAGGGGCTTTCTTTTAACTCTAGTAGGCAATCCAGGGCATTCAGGCAATCCAGACTCTTTCACTAGGAGCCTTATTTAACTGCTACTAAGGCATCTAACAATGTCATGTGCATTACAAGGTGTTTGCACTCTGGGTGGCAGGCACATGGCTTGTTCTCAGCCTCCTTTGAGGTCCAGGGCTTCTACAACATGCTCCTTTCAGCATTCTGTCTCAGCCTCATGGGGATTCCTCACATTTATTTGAGCAAAACTCAGGAGAAGATTAAGGACAATCCCTGTATGGCTCCAGAATCCTTTCTCTCCTCAGTTCTCTCCTGTCTTTGAAATTTTCTCCTCTTTAGTTTTCAGTTGTGTTAATTGTAGACCCTTGCCAGCACTAGTCTCAACTATTTCTCTTCAACTCAGAGGAATTGCTTATTCTTTTTAGGCCCCACCTTCCTGCCCTGCAGTTTGTAAATTCCTTCCAGGAAATGAGCTGGGGCAATCAGAGGACTATTTTCATTTCTTTTCTTTCTCTCAAGGAACAAATCCTTCATTTCTGCTTGCATGATGCCTTAAAATAGTACTATCATCTATTATGTTCTTTTTTTAGATATTGAAAGCAGGAGAATATATACCTAGTTCCTGATATAATCATGGCCATGAGCTGACTTTCAGAGTAAAAGTCTTTGGAAGTCATCACAATGTCCTAACATTCCTGCATTTCTTGCTCTTTGTGCTTCTCTGACCTCAGTTCCACCACATGCACCCAAGGTCAACCACCCTGTCCCACTTGCTTTTTGTCCACATGCAGGCATGCTCCCTTCTCATGCCTTGTACTGGATTGCTCTTCTCCCAGCTTTCTGTACAGCTTGCTTCTTTATTTCATTCAAGTTTTTAGTCTTCTCATCAGGAAGATGTTTCCGGGCCACAAAATCTAATACTGAAAACCAATCCTTGCCAAAACTCCCCACTCCATTTCTTCAATACCATTTTTCCTTAGTATACATCATACTCAAACCAACCATATTACTTAATTATTATGTTTTTCAAGTCTTTCATCCATTTAGGGCACAACTTTCATGAATGCTAAGATTTTTGCTTTGCTCATGTATCTAGTCTATGTAAATGAATGAATTCAATAATTAAATATTAAATAAACTACAGTTACTGCCAGCACCTATCTACGTGTTTATTTTTATACCTGGTTTTTATGAAATACAAATATAATTGTACACAACCACTAAAGGAATTGTGTTTGTATGATATTTGCCAGATATTTTCACTACTGCGCTCAAATTTCAACCCATCTTGGGAACACATGGGAATTTATATGTACTCCCCAAGAAAATGTGAGGGTGGGTATTCTTGGTTAGAGGCAAAATGTCAAGTCACAGAGCCATGAAGCTCATGGTGTTCTCAGCAAACAGTGTGAATGACACTTAAAATGTAGTAACACATAGGGTCACAAATATCTACTGTGCAAAACTCAAATGGCCTTGAATAGCATGTTTAGCATCATTAACATTAACTTAGAAATTATTAGAATGCAGAGAAGTGTTTTTTAGCAGTTATCTGACATACCTATTATTTTTAAAAATTTTGTGGTGATGTTGTGGAAAATACATTGTGGAAATGACAGGTAAGGTTGGAAGACCAACTGTGAAGTTAGACCCAATGATCCATTCAACAGGTGGAGATGCCTAGAGCAGAGGCTGTGGATTGCAGAGGCTGGGAGAAGCCACAAGGGGAAGTATGTCAAGAAAGCAATTTTGGCTTTCCAGAATGACCCATTCTCTAAAAATTACAAACAATCATAACTAGATATTTTGTGCTGAATCTTCCTACTAGTGGCACTTTGGCAAAACCTAGGATCTTGTGTTTGAATGGCCCACATAAATTAGTATTATTGTTAATCATTTCCTTTGCTTCACAAGTAGTCATGCAATAATTGTGCCACTAGTGCAAGAGTTAGGGGGAGCACCCTGTGCTTCTGAATGCAGTGACAGGAATTCATTTTATCTGCTTCTGCAGTAAGGGACTCATGCACATCTGGGTCCATATTAAGTGCTAATTTCTAAATATCTTCTGTCCATGGGTACATAACAGTTGCCCTAAGCTCCTTTAATGTCACTCAAAGAAATGCCCTCTTCTCCTGCTATGGATTTCACTTAAAAATCAAAGAGAGAAAGAAAGTAAGGATAATTGTGCAGAGGACAAATACAATCGCTCCTTCCTGCTTTGCTGTTGGTATTTGCAAAAATGCTATCATTGGGCTATCACATAAGTAAATTGAGACTACAGAAAATGTTTTTAAACTAAAATGTAATTCTATCATGGAAGGCTAATTCCACAGCTTCTGATATCTCCCCCAGTTCTGTGGAGAGGCCCATTCATCTAGGCAATTTACTCTAGACTAATTCCCCACTAGGGGCTCCCAGAGCAGAAGCCCTACAGATGGGGGTTCCCAGGGAGAACCACACCACCCACAGGGGCATCCCTACCTGCACCATCCACAGGGGGTCACCCTTATTCACAAGGGATCTTCTGGGTATCTCCCCAACATCTTTAAGACAGCCCACCCAAATATGGCACCATGAAGACAGATTTTGGGTTTATAGATTATGCCGACTACCGTCAGGTATGGTTCCCAGGGGAAAGTGTTCCCAGCCCAATCAAATACACTAGTGAAACCGATGAAGCCAAAAAAAAAAAATACTCTAGAGAAAGGATAAAGTGAAAGAAACCTATTTACTGCTTACAGGATGCCTGGCTCTGTTCGTCCCCTTCAGCCTCCGCTCTCACTCACCCATTTTTCTCCTGCCCTGGCACATGCTCACCCCTTTCTGTCCTCTCCCCCCACCTTCTGGAAGAAACTCTGCAGGCAGATCCCCAGCAACTGACAGGCACCAGGCCAATTACACAACAGAGGGAAGGAGAAAACAGTTTCTCTCCACCCCTTGTCCCCAGAGGCTCAGAGAGGCTGCAGAGGTAACATCTATTGCTCTGTAAAATAACTAAGGCCAGGCTACAGGTTCCGGAAATACTGCAGTTTTTACCCACAAGCGTGGATGGCAGCTTGAGGCACCGACCAAGGTGCCCCTTGGTGGTGCCTAAGAGAATGTGCTCACCCTTTCCTCAGTGTCAAGTCTCAGTCTCCAGCTGAGCCCATGCAACCTGCAGAGAGGACAAGAAGGTTTTCTTTGACCCCACAGCTTTCCAGGCTTATGTGCTCACTGTGTTCAATGCATACTCTCTGTGGTTCTTTTTCATTGTTTTTATATATGTGGAAGGAGATTTCTTAATAAAACTTCCCTTCAGCAATGTGTTAGTGTGTTCACACCAAGTGTGAGCTCTGATATGAATATTTTACTGTATCCATTCCAAATTTAATCCAACAGAAGTCATTAGGACTATATTTCTCATTAGTAATGGACTGGCTTGGCATTATTCATTAGCCTTAGCTGTCTTCTCTTACCTGTAAGATGCAATCACTTTTGTGTCATCCCAGTGGGGCTGGTTTTATTTTCTTTTCCTTAGGAATCCACTCAAATAGTGTCAGAGGTAAGTCATACTTGTTAAAATGAAATACAATTAATATTACGCAGAAGTGATTTCTTGTGTGTTTTTATGACAGTTGATTTGGGTTCTTAACAGAAACTTGAGCTGAATAATGAAGAAAAGACTTACCTGAAACAGCTGGTAATTTTATAGTTAAGTTACAGTTTACTGATAAGAATGACTTCTTTCTGCCAAATCATCCCTTCAAATTCAATTCCAAATCACATTCCAAGTAAAATCCATTTATGTTACTGTTGTGGTAGTTAAAACCACTGCCATTTTATGTATATATGTATTTACATATAGATGTATCTTTTAAGAAAAATGAATTTGAGCATTAATGTGGCTGCTTTTACAACAGTTGCAGATCTCAGAAATGTTCTTTGTTTATTTGTTTTCAAATGATTTAGTTAGTATCCACATAGTGCAAATATATTCCAACTTCTCTTAGACAACATGTCATGACTTGACTTCTCAAAATTAGCCTTTTAGTGACTATTTTCAAATCACAGGAGTCTTTATACCCAATCCTTGTGGACAGACACATGTATCTCAGTGAAAGGACACAGGCTTTGGAGGCAGGCATTTTTTATTCCAACTGTACCTGCACCACTTTTTATGTCTGTGATATTGCTTAAGTACTGAATCCCTGTCAGTTACCATATCTTCAATTGAAAAATGAACATAACAATGTATTATGGAAAGAGTACTAAGTGAAAAATTAGAATTACCATCATTATATGTTAAAATGATCATTGAATGATAGTTGAAATGGTAAATGTATAGATCACATTAAGGACTGAACAATGACCTTTAGGTAACTCAGAGAGACAAAGCAAGAAATGTCACAAGGATGTGCAAAGGCAGAAGTTAATTAACTTGATAGGATGTTTACAAAATAAACCAACAAATAAAATGGTATCTAACAAAATGAATTGTGATGGATTTATTCATGAAGGGGGTTCTTAAATTTTATGGAAATATATTTGGTAAATATAATTATTGGACAAATCTACATTCTAGGCAAATCAAGAAATAGTCATTAAAAGAAGTAACAGCATCATATATGTCCCACAAATACTTGGAAATTAAAGATTATGAAATGTTCCTATCAAATTTCCTGAAAAATATAAACATTTCTCATTTAATGGAGGCATTTAGAAGAACCACTGCAGAATCTAGGTATTAACTATCAACAATTTAGTCATTTGTACAAAAAATACTTACTTAGGGCCAATTATGTTCCCTCTAAAACCATCATCCCTGCTTGCCTAGATGAGAACCCACCATGTCACTCCAGGAGAAGTGAGGCAGGCACTGAGAACTTACACCTGCTGAGACTTTCCATTAGCTGTTGAGACTTTCTTCCGACAAACACTGTGCACCTAGGACATGCCAAACTTCTTTCCCAGATGTGGTTGAACAGCAGAAAACAAAGAAAAGATCTAGGCGGCATGGTGCTCACATTTGAATCCTAGGAACAAGAAGAGAAACAATACAGGCTATGCCAGGTGGTGATATCTGCACTACAGAAACAGAAAACAGAGTAGTGGGAGAATGTTTCAGGTAGGGTGGTCAGGAAGGGTCCTTGTGGCAGGCTGAAGCTTCACCAGCGAGGTGAAAAGAGTGTGAGAGTCAGCCGGGGGAGCACAGCTCCAGCAAAAGGGGCAATGAGACAAGTTCCCTGAGGAGGCTGCCTGCAGAGTGGAGGGAAAACACCAAAGAGCTGAGCATGTGATGGAGAAAATGCCATGACAACCTTACTTATAAACCAAAAGGAAATAAATTAAGTAAATTAATTACATTAGAGACATCTAAAGAGTTATTTTTCTACCACATAGTCCTGCTATAAACATACAGTTTCTCTAAGACCCACATTGAGCATATTAAATTCCATGTAGTGAAGGTTCAACTTGCTAACAGATAAATAATAACATTTGAAATAGGCATATGTTTTGTTGAGAATGAATATCAAATCAAATTTAGTGGGACATTGGATTTTGGCAGATGCTATGTCTATTTTACAGTCATAAAATATGAGAACAAGATATCACAAAATATGAATATTAAGTTCTGTAAGACAGACTCAAAATAAGTTAGACTCCAATTTTACATTTACATTTATCTCAACATCTGAGAAAATATATTAACAAATTGTGGGTTTTCCATTCGATACAAGGATTTCCTCTTGTACATGAGCTTTTAAAAATAAAAAAGGAAAATGTTTCTGTAGAATAGCATATGGCATTTCAATTCATTTCTACATTTTTTTTCTAATTGCCATTTCCTTGTTGGCCTCCTTGGTGGAAAATACTGAGTCCATTAGACCATCAGTCTCCTATGCAGACCCTTCTGTACCTCAATCCAAAGTTGAACATCCACTCTTCCTCCATTCTCAGAGACACCCAGATTCACAGAGTCTTCTCTAGATGAAAGTGGACTTCTTTGGCTTTCCTACAAAATGGCTTTCTTAAGGAGATAAATAGGTAAAAGTGAGAATGACAGTTGTAAGTCCCAAATCATGGAGTTTGAAACTCATCAATTTATGGTGTGATGTGATTATTCACTGTATTTTTGTCAAAACTATTACTCTGACATCTGCAAATGAGAAATTGCACCTGAAAAAGATTTAGTAGCATGTCTGGAAGTTCTCTGTTTTACTCTGTTATGTTATGTTTTTCTTGGTAATTATCCTTATAAATCTCTTCATTCGGTTATTTCTTCCAGATCTATTGCATGGACTCCTCTCTTTTCTGTCATAAATAACACTATTATTCTCTAAGTCTCTAGCCTCACTCTACTTCTATCTGACTGTTTTCCTATAGCATCTTACCCACATGAACTACCCTCTAAGTACTCTGACTCCCAAATACACTCAGCTGTCTCCTGGACTTGTCTACATATTTGTTTGGCTCCCAGATCAACATGTAAGCACCTTGAGGACAGTGTCAGTATCCTCGCACTAGAGTCCCCTGCACTCAAAACCACAGCATACAACTTAGCTGCACCCAAAGATTCTTTCAGATTTTTCATCTCATATTTTTATATTGTAGTAAAATGAAACAGTATTCAATGTACACCTCCACTCTGTGGGGCCTTAAAATATGAACTTTGAGTATCTGTCAAGGACTTTTCAGCTTTGGGTCTCTCTCATGAGTATGGATGGATAGTTAAAGATCATCCTGTCCTTGGAAGAGGTTTAAAAACATAAAACAGGAAAGTACAGTATGAAAGTTGGCTATGGGTTGTATCCTTGGGGCACCACGCTTACGAGATGTCAATATCTCTTTGTTGGGATATGTTTTAAAAGAAACACCTTGACATTACCAAGGGCACAGCATTTTGATGGAGGAAAATGAATTTTCCCTCCTTCATTTAAAGATAGCAATACAAGTTCTGGTCTATCAGTTTTCCAAGGTGATTGACTTGTCATGGAATATTTTATTGTAGATAATTTAATGCCACACGTGAGCTTAGAGTTGGCAGCAGTTCCTTCTGAGTATCACATGTATTCCACACACATCTATTTTTTTGACTATTATATAAATATATCTCCTTGAATACAGAACACTGTAAGTTTGTCTTCCAACCTAAAATATAAGGTGTGTTAAATTTTGATGTGGCCTATAGACATCTTCATTTACATTAAAGTAGAATCATTTGTGTTTAATTCTGGTCTCCTTACATTCACTTTATCTACATACTGCTTTTATTTACTCTGTAATAGGACCTGAGTGTGAATAATAGTAATCAATATATGTCGTTTGAAAGAACAATGTGAGAAATATGAAAAGGAATGAAGGGAGGAAGGAATATAGAAAGTAAAGAAGAAAAAGCAAAATAATATAAACGAAGATGTAGGAATAACCCTTGAACATGACTTACCAATGCATATTTTAAGTCAGACCAATCCAGTAGTTATTTAGAGTGACATGGTTATTTAGCCTACATAGCAAAACATTTAGGAATCAAATGCTAAAATAATTTATTTGAATTATCTATTTTCCTCAGTCAGATATACATATTGACTTTTATCCCAAGAAAAGCGTTAAAAAGTAGGAGAATGGATTACTCATTTACTGTTGTTAGTACCTACCAGCTCATTAATTGCCAGAAAATCTCATATAAGTTGTAATTACTTATTGTTTCATATCAAGGTAAATTCAGAATTTGTCCATATCTTATCATTTGGATAGAACAAACGGTTTCTTTGCAAAATTAATTATTTTTCTAAACTTTTTAATAAAATAAGAACTATGCAGTGCAACCATATATTCTTTTTTATTATAAGGTATCATTTATATGCAATTTTATGAATGTATCACATGAGAAACATTGTGGTATCAACATTTACCCATATTATCAAGTGCCCCACCACCACCCCACTGCAATCAATAGCCATCAGCATAGTAAGATGCTATAGAATCATTACTTGTCTTCTCTGTGCTATACTGCCTTCCCTGTGACCTACCCATATTGTGAGTGCTAATTATAGTGCCCCTTATTCCCCATCTCCCTCCCTCCCCACCCACCCTCCCCATCCCTTCCCTTTGGTAACTCCTAGTCCCTTCTTAGAGTCTGTGAATCTGCTGCTGTTTTGTTCCTTCAGTTTTGCTTTGTTGTTATACTCCACAAATGAGGGAAATCAGTTGGTACTTGTCTTTCTCTTCCTGGCTAATTTCACTGAACATAATACCCTCTAGATCCATTCATGTTGGACAACCATATATTCTAAGCAATAATTAGAAAAGAAGTTAAAGCCAAATTTCTCTGGAGACACAGGGAATATTTATATCCTCTAGGAAATACAGGAAAATCTTTTTATCCAAGGGAATTTACATAAAAACTCAATTGTTTCTCCCTATGAAACACATTTAATGGGAAAGCACATTTGAAAATCATCTACCATGAGAAAAATTAAGAACTATAATTGCTAATATGTCAACCTTGAGAGTAAAATATACTCTCATAATAGAAATATACACCTTGAATTTCACCTGTTTTTATACATTCATTCCATCTTATTGGGTACTCACTGCATGCCATGCAAAGTGGGAGAGATAATAGATACAAAAATGATATACATTCCTTGCCCTCAGGGAGCTTATTACCAGAAAAGAGTTATGAACAGCATTTTAACTAGCACAGAGAAGAAGGTAAGGGGCCAGAGATTCTGCAGAACTAAGTCTTGCAAGATGATTAGACATTGTAGGATGACATTTTAAGGCAGAAATCTATGAAGTGTAGAGGCCAATAGGAAGGATTATTGAGGAGAGAAAAATAGCATCAGTTCTATTTTTGAGGAGTTCGATTTAAAAAAAAATTTTAAAGAAAGTTGGTCTTTAGTTGTCTAAAGCTACTTTGCTGAGAAAATTGAGTAAATCTAGATTGCATTTACAGCCACCTGTTCTAATTGTGGGAAGCAAAACATATCTGATACATACTAAACTACTAGGCAAAACAAGATTAATGAATTTTCATCCATTTGTTCACTGGAAGTGAAAATATAAAGTTCAAGTGTTATACACTGTAGAATCTGTATGATAACTTTTATTTACTCAGATACACACTTAACAATTATTTGTCTATTCTGATACTAACAAGGCAATAGTAGATCTTTTTCAGTATACAATTTCAACTTTGTATATGTATAAATTTAACTATTGATAACTAAATTTACCTAATTTATATAGAAGTTTAGTTATCAATGATGAAAATTGTTCACAATGTTTATTCTGCACCAGGCCAGAATGTACAAGAACTTACAGAATCATATGTTTTAGAGATAAACTAATTTTTAAAAATATGTTTGATTTAGAAATGCCAATTTCTACTTGTGCTTTCACATCTGTCATATCACACCTCACCGCCACCATGTTTGGGCTGCATTATCCAAAGGACAACACAGAAGAAAGAAAGGCCAAGGCTGCACAGTCTTTATGTTTTGTGACACTTGCCTCCCTATTGATGTTTAATGAGATGATTCCAATTTCTAACTAAGCTCCTTCCACCACTGCTTCTGAGTAAAAAAAAAATGTATTTACTTCTTTCTAAGGGAAATAAATAAGAGGCACAATCTGACATGTATAGTCTAGTTCCACTTTACATACTGACAACAGACTAAGCTGACATAACCATTCCTTTAATCACTTCCTTTACACAGTTTGGGTGGTATTGAAGTGCTTTATGTGAGAGTTCCTTTGAGGTCCATGATTCCTAACTTATTTCCTCATATTTCAAATCCTGTAAATCTAAGATGCACTACCTCAGCTGTGTTCTTTTGAACTATTTATTCTAACATTGCCTGATTTGTTGTTGGTTCCATTTGCCACAGTACCTATCCTAAACCTTCTCCTGAGACCTCACATTTCCAATCTGAGTCCCTAGAGGCTGGATAATAACCCTTCGTGCTGCCCCATGGTGTCTGGCAGGCAACGAGAACACAAACTTCTGATGCCTGCTATCAGTGGTGTCACCAATGACTCTCATTCAATAAATATTTATTGAGTGACTCAGTATATTTTCAACCGATAATTGAGTGACTATTTTATTGAGTGCCAAGCTGTCTTGTTAATAGGTTTCAGCCTGGGCAAGTTCACTATGGATTCAGTGTGACCAAAGAAATTGACCACAAAACGCTCTTTGGGGTAAAATGGTCTTACAGAACTGTCGTATGGCCCATCTCTCTCTCCTGCTCAAGCAGCAACCACCGGTCCTCCCTCTCACTTCTCCAGTACAGATAAGCCCTCTGTTGCCCAGGTAATTACCCATTGATATGGAGATAAAAGATGCAAATGCACTAAAGCCTACTTCTTTACACCTCTGAACACCAGTTGATATGCAGGTGTACCAAAGCCAGGCAAGATATTCTGGAAATATTACAATTTTACCAACACTCCACCCCTCCAGGATTCTCACCTTACAATCTACACGCTTTCAATCTTCCGTAATGGTCCGTGTGCGAGAAAGCTGGAGCACTGTAACCAGATTCCACAATAGCAACAGAGGATAACAACAACTTAGAGATAATAAAAATTAAGATACAGCAAGATTTTGATACAAAAATTATAAAAATCCTCAAGCCAGAGGAGGTTCCAGTCCATAAAGACTTTAAGGGTGATAAGACACATGTTTTAATGTAGCAGGAAGGGGGTCCCTTCCAGGTCTAGTATACCATACTTTTACTCCTTTCCCCATGGGGGTTACTGAAGGGTCTATATATAGTGCTACTGGAGGTGCATGCACTGGCCATAATGATAAAAAGCAAAACTCTCCAGTAAGATGCTCCTACCTTCTGGCTGTTCAGGATATACTACTGTGACCTTTGGGGCCCACTCTGCTGTTATTCCAGGAATACACAGGAGACCAACTTTCAGGCCTTGTCCCCAAGGTGCCAGGAGAGCCAGCCATCATTGGTCCATGTGTTGAAAGGTCCAAGGCCACATCCACTCAGTGGAGTCTCTGGGGTTCAGTGCAGTTGGTGCTGGCAGCAAGATGTTATTCTGGTGGCCAAACCTTGGCTTCAGTGATTCTTCCTTGGTTTGTACTTGCAGTTGTATAGGGGTGGCAACCATATGTGTTAACATGTCTATGGGGCTCAGAGCTCCCTTTTGGGGTCTCTCATTCAAATGCCATAACATGGTCCATAAGTGGACTGACCATCCCCGCAGAATATTGGTAGCTGACTTTAGTCCTGATTTTAACAAACCATTGTGCCTCTTTATCATGCCTGCTATGGTAGGACTGTATGGCACATGAAACTTCCACTTGATTCCCAGCTGTTGTATCCATTCTCGCAGTGTATGTCCAGTAAAATGGGTGCCCTGATCACTCTCAATCACCTGTGGTCAGCCATAGGCAGCAAAGAGACGCTCCAGGCCTCTTTTGTCATCTCCTGGTCTGCACAACAGGTAGGAAAAGCAGCCAGAAGTCCAGTAGTCCAGTCCACACAAGTCATCGTGTACTGATATCCTTCTGACACAGGCAGAGGCCCAATAGAGTCTATCTGCCACCTGATGAGGGGCATAGGCCCCTTAGCTATTGTCCCATGTTGCTGTGGAACTCGGTGTAAGTCCCTTTTGGAGCACATGACTCACTCCTGCCGGGCTCTACTAACTTCTTTGAAGGTCAAATGCAAGCCCCACCAACAGTCTACAGCCCACATTGTCTTTTGCCCCACATGCAACAAACACTGATGTAGCCACCTGGGCTACATCAGAGGCAGGCTTTCCTTCTAACCAACGTATCTGCGTCATTTTATCTGCCTCATCATTTCCTGGGGATGCCAGTGGCAAATGACCTGTCACATGGTATACTGTAATTATTTTAGTCTGACCACAGGCCCATAAGTCTTGCTATAATTCTTGCCCCCAAAGGGGTCGGTGACCAACCAGCCAGTTGGCATGGTACCAGGTTGGTAGCCACAGGGTCAAGCTCCGATAGACAGCCCAGCTGTCAGTGCAGACAACTATAGGGGAGGGCTCCTTGCTGATCACAAGCCAAACAGCCCACAACTATGCCCATTGGCTGCTCTTCCCCTCACCATCTTCCATTCATATTGTCTCAGTCTTAGGATGGAAAGCTGTGGCCCTCCATTTTGGGGGTTGCCCATGGCTGGAGCCATCTGTGTACCATGCATCTTCGGGTATAGGGGCTTTTCCCTCCCGAAAGGGCCTCTCTGCTGCTAATGGTTTGAAAGCAAGTTCTTCCTGCTTTTCACTAGTGTATGTCACCAGCCCCAAGAAGCGTTGGAGTTCTTCACTCAAGGGGCTACTAGAAAGGGCACTCCACTGCTGTAGGTAAGCACCCCACTTGGCTAGTGTGGGTGTTTGTGCCACACCACTCTTTGGCTTTTGGGTCCAGTCTCATACCCACCCCAAGATGGGATAGGTGGTTATTACCCTTATTGGGGCCATTCCAGTGATGGGTTCTGTAGCCAGCAAGGCATGATACACAGCAGCCAGTTTTTTTTCTATCAAAGTGTATCATACCTCTGCCCCTTTCCAGAGTTGTGACCAGAATACAACGAGTTGGCGAGTTCGTTCAAGGCTGCCAGAGACCCCAGCCATAACCATCTTCAGTGACATGAACATCCAGCTCACAGGGCCTTGATGGGTCTACCACACTCAAGGCCTGTATAGCCTTGACTGCCCATTTTGCTGTAGTAAAGGCAGATGCACATGTCTCATCCCAGTCCCACCTGACACCCTTTTGTACCAACCAGTATAAGGGCTTCAGAATTTGTGCCAAGTGCGGTATAAACACTCTCCAGTAGCCTAGAAGACCCAGAAACTCCTGTAGCAATGCTACAGTTGTGGGGGTAGGAAAGGCCTGGACTTTGTCTATAACTGCTTCTGGTATAACCTTGGTCTTACCCAACCAGATGATGCCCAAGAATTTAACAGACAAACCAGGTTCCTGAACCTTGGTGCTGTTCATAGCCCATCCTTTCTCCTGTAAATGTTGCAGCAATCCAGGTGCTGCACCTTTTAGATCTGAAAGAGAACTGGACGTGAGCATGTCATCATCAATATAATGGTACAGTTGCACCATTGGCGGTTTCTCCCAGGTAGTCCTGGGCTACAAGTCCATGACAGATGGTGGGGCTGAGGAGGTATCCCTGTGGGAGGATGGGGAAAGTCCATTGGGGTCCTTCCCACATGAAGACAAACTGTTCCTGACTTTCCTGCTCAATGTCAATGGAAAAGAAGGCATTAGCAAAATCTACCATGTAATGGTATGTTCCTAGTTCATGGCTGAGGGTATCCATCAGGCCTGCAATAGAGGGGACAGCAGCATGCGTAAGGGGTATGACCTTATTCAGTTCTCTGTAATTCACAGTCATATGCCAGGAGCCATCTGGCTTTTTTACAGGCCACACTGGGGAATTGAAAGGACTATGGGTGGGCTTTATAATACCCACCTTTTTCAGCTCCTGGAGAGTTTTTCCAATCTCTTTATGCCCTCCAGGCAGTTTATATTGTTTGGTATTAGTCACCTGAGAGGCACAGGCAAAGCTATGGGCAGGTGCCTAGCATGTCCCCTCAGAACTGCCTTCACCACACGTACTCTCAGTCTGAACTCACCTGCAGTGGTCTGCAACCATAGACCCAGCAGGATATCAATCCCCAAAATATACTCAGGAAAAGGAGATATATATACAGTATACTCCTTTGGGGTAGATGCCCTATTCCCAAAGGGATTTGGGCTTTTTTTACTCTGATAGCCTTCCCCCTGTATCCATCTATGATAGTGGGGATTCCAGGGAACCGTTCAGGGTTACTATGAATTAATGAACATTCAGCCCCTGTGTCAAATATGGTGCTTCAAACAGCTCCTACATCCCTCTTTGGGTTCTTACTGGCCATTCTTGCCCTCATTTTGGGCAGCCCATAAGTGAAGTTAGCCATATGGTAACAGACTTGGGAGAGGCTGAAGCAATGACAGCATGGAAGGAAATAAGGTCTGCCTCTCAGAGGAAGAATTTAAAGGGCCCCAATAAAGTCACTAGGACCCATATGTGGGTTGATTTAATAGGAGCAGGAGCAGACAGGGAAATTAGATTGGAAGTCAAATAGAATCTTTTAGGAGCTGTGACAACAACTGAAACCAGAGCAGCAATTCTGGCCACTGAGGACAAAAAAAGCAGAGGCTGGAGACAAAGCCACATATCTGGCCTGTGTGTCTGCAAGACTTCCTGCCAGAGAGTGATCCAACCTCACCAAAACCAGCAGGAAGATGCTTTGGGAACACAGTTTGACTGAAGGAAGAGTTGATGTACCTGCCCTAAGGGACCAAGGGGACCTGAGGCCACATGTTGAAATATCAATCAATTGGTCCCCAGAGAATGTACAATGTGTCCTGGCTCTGCTAGACACAAGAGCTGACTGTTCACTGATATATGGCAATGCTGAGTGGTTTCCTGAGAACCCCACTGTTTTTTATGTGTACAGGTGTAAGGCTATCAGAGTGAAACAAGCCCAAATTCTCTTGGGAATAGGGCATATACCCCCAAAGGAATATACTGTGTGTATCTCTCCCATCCCTGAAATATCTTTTGGGGCTAGATATCCTTCAGGGCCTATGGTTGCAGATGAATGCAGGTGATTTCAGACTAAGGGTATGTGTGGTGAAGGCAGTTCTGAGGGGACATGCTAAGCACCCGCCCATAGCTTTGCCTGTGCTTCCACAAGTGACTAATACCAAACAATACAAATTGCCTGGAGGGCATAAAGAAATTGGAGAAATCCTCCAGGAACTGGAAAAGGTTGGTGATAGAAAGTCCACCTATAGTCCTTTCAATTCTCTAGTGTGGCCAGTAAAAAAGCTGGATGGCTCCTGGCATGTGACTGTAGATTATAGAGAATTTAATAAAGTCACACCCCCTTTGCATGCTGCTGTCCCCTCTATTGTAGACTTGATGGACATCAATTAGGAACACATCATTATATTATAGATTGTGCTATGCCTTCTTTTCCATTGACATAGAACAGGAAAGTCAAGAATAACTAGCCTTCAAGTGGGAAGGATGGCAATGGACTTTCACTATCCTTTCACAGGAGTACCTCCACAGCTCCACCATTTGTTATGGACTTGTATCCCAGATTGGAAGCATGGGAGAAACCACCAATGGTGCAACTGTACCATTATATTGATGATATGCTCATGTCTGATTTTCTTTCAGATCTGGAAAGTACAGCAACATCTATAGGAAAAGGATGGGCTGTGAATAGCACCAACACTCAGGGACATAGTTTGTCAGTCAAATTCTTAGGGGTTGTCTGGTTAGGTAAAACTGAAGTTATACCAGAAGCAGCATAGAGAAAGTCCAGGTTTTTGCTATCCCTACAACTATGGCATTGTTACAGGAGTTCTGGGGTCTTTTAGGATACTCAAGAGTGTTCATCCCACACTTGGAACAAATTCTAAAGCCCTTATACTGTTTGGTACAAAGGGGCATTAGGTGGAACTGGGATGAGACATTTACATCTGCCTTTACTACAGCAAATAAGCAGTCAAGTCCATGCAGGCCTTGAGTGTGATAGACCCATAAAAGCCCTATAAGATGGATGTTCATATAATTGAAGAGGGTTATGGCTGGGGTCTCTGGGAGTGGCTTGAATGAACTTGCCAGCCTATAGGATTCTGGTTGCAACTCTGGAAAAGAGAAAGGTATGGTACACCCTCACAGAGAAACAATTGGCTGTCATGTGCCATACCTTGCTGGCCACAGAACCCATTACCAGAATGACCCTGATAAAGGGAAAAACCACCTATTTGATTACAGTGTGGGTGAAAGACTGGACTCAAAAGTCACAGAGTGGTGTAGCACAGATGCCTACACTGGCCAAATGGGGCATATACCTATAGCAATGTAGTACCCTTTCTACTAGATCCTTGAGTGAAGAACTCAGCACTTATTGGGTCTAGTGACATATACTAGTGAAAGGCAGGAAGAATTTGCTTTAGAGCCATTAATAGCAAAAAGCCCTTATCAGGAGGGAAGAGCCCTGTACCGAAAAATGCATTGGTACACAGATGGCTCCAGTCATGGGCAGTCCCCAAAGTGGAGGGCTGTGGATTTCCATCCTAAGACTGAGACAATATGGATGGAAGATGGTGAGGGGAAGAGTATTCAATTGGAATAATTGAGGGCAGTATGGTTTGTGATTAGCCAGGAGCCCTCCACAGTTGTTGCCTCTACTGACAGCTAAGCCATCTATTGAGACTTGAGTCTGTGGCTACCAATATGGTACCACGCCAAACGGTTGGTTGGTCACTGACCCCTTTGGGGGAAAAAGTTGTGGCATGACTTATGGGCCTGTGGTCAGATTAAAACAGTTACAGTATATCATGTGACAGGTCATTTGCCACTGGCATTCCCAGGAAATGATGAAGCAGATGAATTGGCCCAGGTGCATTGGCTAGAAGGAAAGCCTGCCTGTGATGTGCCCCAATGGTTACATCATCATTTGTTGCATGCAGGGCAAAAGATAATATGGGCTATAGCCCATTGGTGGGGCCTGCCTTTGACCTTTGAAGAAGTCAGCAGAGCCCAGCAGAAGTGCATTGTATGCTGTAAAAGGGACTTATACTGAGTTGCACAGCAACATGGGACTAAGTTAAGGGGCCAATACCCCACCGTCAGGTGGCAGATAGACTATACTGGGCCTCTGCCTGTGTCAGAATGATACTAATATGCCACGACTTGTGTGGACACAGCTACTGGACTGTTGATTGCCTTTCCTGCATGTTGTGCAGACCAATGAGGCCTGGAGCATCTCTTTGCAGCCTATGGTTGACCTCAGGTAATTAAGAGTGATCAAAGGATCCACTTTACTGGACATGCACTACAAGAACAGGTGCAACAGTTAGGAGTCAGATGGAAGCTTCCTGTACTATACAACTCTCCATGGCAGGCATGAAGAGAGGTACAATGGTTTGTTGAAATTTGGCCAGAGGTCAGACACTAATAGTCTACAGAGCTGGTCAGTCTGCTTATGGGCAGTGCTATGGTATTTGAATGAGAAGCCCCAGAAGGAAGCACTCAACCACATAGACATGCTAACACATATTGCTGCCTCCCCTGTACAACTGCAAGTAGAAACTAAGGAGGAATCATTGAAGCCAAGGTTTAGCCATCAGAATATTTGGCTGCCAGCACCAAATGTACTAAACCTTGGAGACTCCACTGAGTGGACATGACCTTGGACATTTTGACATGGAGACTAATGATGGCTGGCCCTCCTGGTATCTTAGGTACAAGGCCTGGAATCTGACTTCCTGTGTATTCCTGGAGTAACCACAGAGAGACCCCCAAAGATCACAGTAGTATATCCTAAACTAAACTGCCAGAAGTGTAGGAGCATCTTATTAGGGAGTTTCATTTTGTCATTATAGCTAGTGCATGCACCTCCAGTAGCCTTATATACAGACCCCTCAGTAACTCCCACAGGAAGAGGGGTAAAGCTATAGACCTGGATGGGAGCCCCTTCCTGCTACAGTCCTATCACAAGACCAGTCTCTTGCATGCATCCTACCTAGTGGACCAGATTTGCCTATGTTGGTATCATTAAAACATGTGTCTTATCACCCTTAAGGTCTTTGTGGATTAGGCACATACCCTAGCAAAAACTGCTACTCACTGGGGCAGCATAGAGCTCCCTATCAGTACTATTACTGGCCTTCCCTAGAAAGTGTGAGTTGTGAACTCATGTGAGTAGAACTGGTTTTGAATATAGCTGGAATAATCTCCTCAGGCTCAAGGATTATTATGATTTTTGTTACCTGTATCAAAATTTTGTTGTATTATAATTTGTCATTATTATCTGTATGATTTTGTTATTATCTGTTGCTATTGTGGAATCTGGCTACAATGCTCCAGCTTCCTCTCACAGAGACCATCCCAGAGGATTGAGGGTGGTGGATTGTCAGGCAAGAATTCTGGAGGTGTAGAGTATGGGGAAAATGGATGTTCCTGTGGCCAGGATCCTCACCTGACCCTAAACTGCTTGAGGCTGTAACTGGCCCACTGCTAGGCTATTGCTTCCATACCCAGAGGCAATGAACTATTACTGACTGAGTCACTATATAAAGAGCTCTGGGTGGAGGTAGAGATGGAGGTGGATTACAGACCTGCAGACTGTTGGATGCAGATATGATTCTAGTGCTCCACCTAAAATTATGAGAATAAAACCAGTTATAAACCCTTTTTCCTCAAGAGAGTTCCATTGTCATTCATAGGTCTCACTTAATTCATAGTGAACTGGCCTGTGGATGAAGCACTCAGGCAAGATGGCCCTTTAGGGCAGGAATAGGAGACAGTCACTTTGTGATCCCAAAGCATAGGAGGTTTTACATTATCTATGAGGTAGTCATATGTTGTTATATATTTGTCAATTGCAGTGTTTTTCATTTCAGTAATTCAGAAGAATATAACACAAATCGATTTTTCTTAAATAAATAAACATTGTGGATTCTTGGCATAGACTGTAGACCACGATTTCATCTTAGGAGAAATGAGGGAGAAGGAAGAGGAGGAGGAGGACGGGGAAAGAGAATAGGAGGAGAAGGAAGAGGAGAAAGAAAATCCAGCATAAATATCACCATAAATACCTGTCACAGGTACGTCCTCATGCCATCAATTTAATGTCACTCTTGTGATATAGCAATAGCTCTTCATTGATTCTTCCCTTGTAAGTGAAAGACCTGACATTTTGAAACAGTATGGGGGTTGGTTACAGAGGAAGAGATATCTGTCTTAATTATAAAGTATCAGGACGTGTTCTGGTCCATCGATATTCTAAAATGACATACTGTTCCAGGAGGATAAACCCACAGCTGCCACAGGAAGGCTAACCTCGACCAGAGCCCACTATTCATGATTCCCACTGTCACACGCAATCCCCACACTTCCTTTATGGTGAAGCAGAAAATGGTGGGTGCAATAAGGCCTCCATGTTGGTGTCCCACCCGAACTATGAGTAGTTCAGCATAGCTATAGGTTTGAAATGTGTGTACTAGCATCTATCGAGTCTTATTAGCTGGCAGTTTGTTTTGGTTGCTGCTGAAGTTGGGGAGCAGCTTTGGAGCATTAGTTCACCTGTTCACTAGCCTGCCTGTCCCAGGTCTGCTGGAATAATGCCCAGCACTTTGCTTAAATGAATCAATGAAGAAATAATTGAGGAAGAAAGAGGGGATGAAGTAGTGAGGAAGGGAGGGAAAGAGAAGAAGAAGGAGGGAAATCATTTGATTTTCCACAATGGAATGAGCAGGGCATACTTTTTAAAGTCAGACTTCCTTCAGTGCTTATTATGCCCTACATATCTATTTTTTCCATCAAGAATATACTAGATGGATTTGTTTTACATTTGAGATTGACTATATATCTACAAGGCTTAGAAATCAAAGAAAAAAGAATAAGTATGATAGAAATTGGACTTCGCTTTAACTGTTTTTGGTCTTTATAAAATATTTATGTTTTGTATATTAACAGAGAATAAAATAGTATCAGTGGACTTGTTCGATAAATTACATAAGTTTCACCTAACACTAAATTAAACCTTAAGTTATATTTATAGAATCTTCTATAAACTAATAATACATTTATGAGTTATAAGGTTTTTCAAACTCTTTAGCATACAAATAATCAACTAAGTATATCATTAGAATGGAATTCATACTGCACCTTAAAGATTCTGATTCAACATGTCTGGTAAGAGGGCCTATGAATTTCCATTTCCAACAGGCTCTCAGGTGATGCTGTTTCTCAGGGTCCAATGTACCACACTTTGGGAAACAGTGAAGTACCACATAAAAGTTACCCAAATTTAACAATGAATTTCTGATATTCATAAATTGCTATATTGAATTATCTAACCACTAACAAAGGTGTGAATTAGTATCCAATTTACCTAGGAACTTAGTGAAGACTAACTCTTCCTTCTTTCTAGTTAGTAAGTTCAAAAGAAAGCATCTATTAAGAAATAAAGCCCTTAAAGACTCGAAGGAAATATATTAAATTCCAAAACATAGGCACCCAGTTTTATGCAAAATACAAAGTACTGAGCTTCTATGGTTATTTGACATTAAAAATCAGGACAATTGATTTATCATATAAAACACAGGATTACTGGGTTTCCCGAATATTTTAATATTCTTCAAACTTCAAATATTCTAAAGTCAATGGAATCAGAGTACCATTTAAAATCTGTAGGACATCTTTGACGTCAATGATGACTCCAATTTTATTATGCCATTTCTTACCATTTATTAGACGAACACAGGAAAATTTTGGTAAGATGGTATCATTTTTGGCTTTGAGTTGTTCCCTGTTGGACATGTACTTGTTGAAACAGGGTGGACAGTGTCCTACAGAAACATTTTTACCCTTTCAATTTATTTCTATGTTTGGTTTACTCCAGCATACATTTCCCTTTGTCTCATTCACATCTGCCTAGACTAACACTGGCAGTAACATTTGATGGCTCCATTTGTTTCCTGGTGACTCTGCCTCACAGGAAACAGATTGTAAAGTCACCCTGTGAAGTTTGCTCTTAGTGTCTGTGGGGACAGATATGGGCATTATTTTCAGTTCCATAATATGATCTCATACTTCACATTTAGAAAAACAACTGGAGGATTTCAGTTTGTATAAATACAACGGGGCTCTAGAAGCACACATCATCGCTTAAGCTTCAGAATTTCAGCCCCTCTGACTCTTGAGTCTCATCTTGGGTAAAAGGTAATATATCGGCATACAAACTAATATGTTGTCCTAGTCTAATCTTAAGTTTGTGAAAATTAGTTGAATATATAAAATGTATATTATTTATTGATAAAGAATCAATAACTATATGTCATTATCTTGGTGCCTCTTAGTTGACTGCAATCATAGCACAAAACAAATGATATAGCAAATGGGCATGTGCTCTGTCTTCTCTGTTGGTGGGACATCCTACATGCCTTTTTACCTCCTAATATATGATGTCCACTTTGTTAATAATATTTTTTGGTCACTAATTTCAAGATGAAACAAATTTTATAAGAAAATGATTTCTTGAGTCACATAAATTGTCTTCTGGTAAATTTTGTGTACTCTTGAAGATTTGAGTAACCATTTTCAAAATTACTTAATTCCCTTCACTAATTCATCTTCTATTACCTCTTTGGTGTCTCATTCATTAAGTTGTTTTTGTGCATAATTGTGTGTAACAGACTATGCTAATAATTCATTTTCTTTGAAACATTTTCATTTCATTTGTAATTTTGATGAAAAATGGTTTTTCCTCTTTCAACTATTTCATTGGGTCCTTTGGGAAATATTTTTTCAAAGCCATTAAATTATCTATCTGTATCTATATGTATGTGGATCTATTTATCTTTGTAAAAGACCATTTTCTGTGAATTTCCCTCAGCCCTCTATTTTCAATGAAATTTCAGTTATAAGCAACCCTTTCAGTTATATCCTTTTTGTCATAATGTGACTTACCATTTGGTCTGACTTTTAAATAACAGAAAAACTCACGAGTCAGTATACAATGTTCACAGTTTGTCTCCTACCTCAGTACAAAGTATAAATGAATGAGACAACTTTAACACATAAAGAGCAAGGGAAGTATCACCATTCCCAAGTTCTGCTTCCTGTGTTAGAGACTTAATCCTTTAACAGAATAGTTTATTCTATCCCTAGATAAAAGTTATACTGTAATATTCTACCAAACTGATGCTTCAGAAAGATGAGGAAAAGAAGTCTTTACCCAATTTTTACTGTATACTTTGCAAAATCTTTATATTTAGATGATTATCATTCAGAAATAAAAAATCTGCCTGATTCTCCTCCAATAGCCACAGAATAGGCTCACTTGCATATACAGAATTATAAAAACATTAAGGAATCCAAGATTAGGTCACTTGTATTAAGATTATTTGGAAGATTAAATCATCTTTACCAATTCACTTTCTCAAAGGATCTACAAATAATTTTCCTGAAATTCCTTTTCAATTAGAATTTTCTCTACTCCCTGTCATTGATTTTCTCATACCAGGGTTACACCATATACATAATTCTCAAGCCACAAACCTGGCTCATTTTCAATAACTCGATTATAAAACCAGTGTCTACAGTTTGTCATTCTACTTTCTCAACATTTCTTTCAATTCTGCCCTCATCATTATCCTAACATTCTTTACTTATCAATGTCCCCTACTAGTCTCTCAGTTTCATGATGTCAGGAAATGTGTTTTGATGGTCTTTGTACTTCTAGTATGTTTCACAAGGTTCCGGAGCTGTGATCAGTAGCTGGTTGGTAAATGTAGGAGTGAGTGTGCTACTAATTTTTCACACATGCCTTCACAGGACACTGCCAGATATGAAGATCTTTATCTTTGCCTTCATCATGGCTCTCATGGTTATCATGGCTGTAAGTATAACAGGAAATATTGAAGAACATGTTCTCAGTAATTGCCCAAAGATTCTATTTCTTGTGGCTTATATATGCATTGACCTGAATATGGCTTTATAAATTTTAATGATTTTTAGATGGGCATTTTCCTTGAACTCACTTGCATAATGTCATTAAGGTCTTAGAATGAATCTGAGTGCACACACAGACACTCAAGTCTAATTAGCTTCATGTGCTGGGCAATTTTCAGATAAGCACTGTAAAGATGTGGGGCCAAGAGGGTAATAAAAGACACTGAAATATTAAAAGCTCTACACCTACTAAATGTCAGGAACTCCCTGCTTATATGTCATTTTCTACTGTGCGTCCCAGGTAAAACTGGATTTCTCTGAAGCTCTTTCTGGCTCATTCTTCTCCCCCCTCTTTGTTTCTTCTTGTATTAAACATATGGCTCCTTTTACTTTGGCATTGTTTGTGGCTAGATACTGGGAAATAGTTAAATAAAAATAATCATCAACTACAACAAGTTCTAGTGGGAGTTTTAAAAACAAATTGGTTATAGCATTACAGTTTATCACATCAGCACAATAAATATTTGAAACTATGTAGCCTTAAACTATTTAAAATATATCAAAATGAAATCATTTCTGTTCAGTACATTCAAAGGCTAGCTTTTCATTTCACTTTCTACCATGATAGATTTTCTCCCCTTACACACAAAAAAGAAATTTGGACCAGTGCAAACTGATAGTTCAATGTAGCAATTTAGTTTGAGCAGTACTCTACCTTTTAGTCATTTTAAAGGTGTTATTAAACAAATAACACTTGTTTAGTGTATCAGTTACCTAAGATTTTGCCTCCATTTAGTTTAGACATAATTGTGAATTCTAAGTGCACTTTTAAATTCAACCTGGACTTACAAAATTAAGATGCTCATCATTCTCTTCTTTTCTTTTTTTTCAAGAGTGCTGATGCATTTGACGGGGTAAGGCACTTTCATTCATTTGAAAACTTGACAATTAAACATGAATTATAATGTTAATCCATAATCCATTCCTTATTTGAATAGATTCATCTTTGTTAATAGAGTATGACTGTGTAAGCATTCTCATGATGAGAATTAGTGGAAATGTATTTTCTTTGAATATTTATTCTAAAAGAAAAATCTATTCTTATCTCTGAGGCATCTCTGTGATGAATGGCTAAAGCAAAAGGTTTGGAAAAACAATCATGGAGAGAACATATGAAATCCTACAAACTTCTATATCCTAATTTTAAATGGAATTATTATGATGTATTTGCTGTGCCCTTGTCTCATTTCTCTGCAATTTTCTCTTTCCTGTTGTTGTGCAATAGGTTAACTACTTCCCCAATCCGCCAGGGTCACAATATTCATCATTCGCAACATATAGTGACAACCAACCATCCTCTGGGTTTCGATTTCCTTTCTTCAGTAATTAGTAACCACAGGACATGATGACAGAGGTAAGCCAGGTCTAGTGACATTTATATTCCACAGAGGTATCAATGGTGACAGATAAACAAAAATAAACAAAAGCAAGCTCTCAAAAGAAAAATAGCCCCATGGAAAAAACGTACCAGAGAGAGCTCTCCTCAAATGTACTTAGTCATCTAATGTCTCTGGGTTTTTGGGCTTTTGTTTCTGTTTTTGTATCCTGGTCCAACCTACTATTTCATGACCTTGAATTCTGCCTAAACTTTTCTGAACTTCCAGTTTTTCATGGACAAAAAAGGTATTATTATCATACTTAACACTGTATAGAATTCATAAGACCATAAAAGACATAGTTCATAAAAGCCCTTGATGAGAATCATATATAACTGACTGCAGACTGCCCTGCACTAAATCTGCACCTGGATAATTTCTAACATTTTCTTCCAAAATGTAATCTTTGGAGAAGCTGCACAAGGGCCATCTGGGAATCTGCCTCAAATTTCACATGTGAGTCTAACCCCAGACCTATTGCTTCAGAACCTACATTTTAATAAGCTTCCCATATGATTCATGAGAATATGAAATTTCAAAAGCTTTCCCTTGGGGTTTCTGAGGAGTGGTGAGGATGGGGACCATTGTTCTAATATGCCACCAACCAAAAAAATCAGGAAATATTCCCAAATTCCTTTTAGAAAGTGAATGTCATCTAAAACAACTTTATTTCCCAAATTTTATGAGGATTAAGTATCTAGATACAAAATATAACAATATTTTTGGAGATAGAAGAAGACTGTCTTATAGTTCCAAGTTGAAATAGTTCCTAAAGATTTCATTTATTTTCAAAAGGACATAGAGAATTCATTCAAATTGAATTACCTGTTGCCATTAGTGAAAGGGTAAAGAGTTTCTGAACTTGAACCCACACCCACCCCTGCCAACATGTTGGGCAGCAGTTGAAGATACTTGATCAAATAAGGATACATTAAAAATGTTATTTAGGAGACATTAATGAGGATGAAATGTGTAGGCTCGATCTC
This sequence comes from Manis javanica, assembly GCF_040802235.1. Lineage (NCBI taxonomy): Eukaryota > Metazoa > Chordata > Mammalia > Pholidota > Manidae > Manis > Manis javanica. Next base: position 117,691,041 of record NC_133160.1, on the reverse strand, counting down.
AGAGGAGGGGTGAGGCCACTGAAATAGTTGGTGATAAAAGGGTTAAAAGAATTATAAGAAAGAGGCTTTAAGAAAAAGCAATCAAGAGATTGATGATGGATTGAATGAAAGACCAAATGGGCAAAGCCTCACAGAAAAGAAGTGTACTCCGGTTATCAGAACTGGATTAACAGCTAAAAGAGATAAGTAATAAGCCTTTCAGCAATGCCACAATGCTGCCTCCCTATCTGTTTCTCTATTTTTTAGACAGAGAATTTTGCTTTGTGCACATGTTTGTGTGTTTTGAGTAGGGAATGTTAAGAAGATAATTTGAAAAAAAAAAGATTATTTGGAAATGTTAAATTTGAAAGAAGAGCATTCAAATTGAAAAGCCAAGTAGGCTAAAATGCAGAACTGAACCACTGAACCTCTTGTAAGAAGTGCCAAGTGGAGAAAGAAAGATCAAAGAAATTCATCCAATGAAATTTTCTATATGCTCCATATGTTCCATATTTCTTAACTCCCTGAGTGACCAGGGAAAGAAAATGCTTGGTATATAATTAGGCTATGAGATATGTAGACCTGGAAATAAAGGAGTTCTTGAAAAACTTGAGAAAAAATAACTGGAAATTAAGTTCCTTGTGTTCCTGTCATAGGAAATAAGGGCCCAAGTGAACTTTGTACTCATTGAGCCTTTGGATATTTCTTGGCCACATCAAGAGCCTGCAGAGATGTAGCTACTGCAAATATAAATGCCACTAAGTCAGAGTCGGTGCCCTTGATGGCTTATTAGCAAGTCTTAAAGATGGATGTAAAAGCAAGCCATTGTCAGGCAGAATATCCCTTGTAAGGAAGTGATGTGAGTGGATAGGTTATTTAGGTTTTATGCAAGCAGGAGAGTGGCAGGTAAAGTGACAGGAGTGCAGACAGATGACAAAGCAGTCCTTTTGGGAACTGTCAAAATAATTTAGGATAAAAAATAAGAGCTGCAACTGAGAAAGGAGTAGTATAGAGAGCAGCAAGTGGAGTCTGATTGCCTAACTACTTTAGAATCATTTTCATAAAGGTTTTTCTGTGAATGGTTCTAATAACACACAGTTTTTGGTCAGGGATCTTTTTCAAATGTCAAATTAAAAAGTATTCAAATTTAGAAAAGGAAAGCCTTTTTTTCAGAACACACACCATTGCATAAGGGAGATACCTCAAATATTAGAAAACTGCATGCCTCTCAACATGAAACAGGAAAGGCTTTTCTTTAAAAGGGTAAAGAGAACTGAGCAAAGATTCGCAGAAACGTTAAGTGAAATCTGAGCTGGAGGGGGAAATGACCAGGAGGGTCTTATTATAGAGAGTGTCCTCTCTGCTCAGCTGCTTCTGCACATTCCATTTTTAGTGCCTGTTCAGGCTTGGGGCAAGCAGGGTTCAGAGGCGAGAGAAGCCTGACTAAATACTTGGTCAACACAAAGCAGATGGTAACAAATGGGAGCAGCTGTGAACACTTGGTCAGTGACTGAAGAATCTGTCTAGAGATCACTCAACAGCCACAGCAAAGAGCAGCATAGTTATTAACTGGGTTTCATCTATAGTTCATATTTAATACAAAGAATGTTTTCTCTTTATCCACAGGCTTGGCGAGAAGTCCTACTTGCTCTCTTTCTCCTGATGAATCCCTACTCGAAAATTCTTTAACCAATCTACTAACATCTTTTTAGCCTTCCATATAATAAACACATCCAAAGTACTTTGAGATCATGTTTCAAAACAATTCAAAGGAGTGCAGCATTATTGGTATTATGTTCTGCATTACTTGGAATTTTCAGATAATTTGACCCATCAGAAATTTCCAGCCTTTCAAAAATGAAAAAGAAAATCCAATCAACTAGTGTTACATGAACAACACACCTGAAATCAATAACCAATAGTGTTACAATAATAGTACTGGTATTTTGTGAACTATTTGATTTCTTCTTCTTTGTTCTCTGTGTTAACTGCATTATAAAAATTAAAAAAAAAACGCTTGTCGTGTTATAAATTGATCTATCAAGCATATATGGTTACCCCATCGTATCATTTTTTTCGGGCAGCTGTAACAAAGTCTCAAATGGTGGCTAAAAATAACAGAAACTTATGTGCTCCTCGTTCTCTCTGCAGAGTGTCTCTCATCTGACAGCCCTAGGATACAACCCTTCTTTGCATCTTCCTAGTTTCAGGCACTGATTGGCCAATCCTTGGTACTATTCGGTTTTGGATACATCACTTCTAATTCTGTCTCTTTTGTCACAAAGCTGCCTTCCAGTGCCGTGTCTCTTATGAAGACACCGTTCATATTGGGTAAAAGGTCCTCCCTACTCAGTTGACCTCATCTTAACTAAATACACCTGTATTCTAAATCGGGTTACAGTCTGAGGTATCGGGGGTCACAATTTCAGCATATCTTTGGGAGAGAGACACAGGACACCATCTCCAACTTCATTCTCATTAAAATTTTTTTGTTAACTGTGATATGCCACTATCTACACATTTCATCAATATGTCAATATTTCTAAAGACAAGCAATGCTATTTTATAACACAATGATTGTAGAAGATGCAGTCTGTGTCTTAGTTGGGAGGTTATTCAAGGGGCAAGAAAATCTTTAGGGTAAACTCATTTTAATTTTGATATAATCTGTAGTGAAGAAATTCCCATTCAAGTAATTTGCATGAAATCCCTGGAATACTGGTCAAAATTCTGTCTTTGATTTTAGTCATATTTTTGAGCAAAACTGATGCACTTTTAGCAAGTAGCTGGAAATAAAATCTCAGCTATGCAATGGCTGCAAATAGTGACTTGTAAAAATCTACAAATTATGCTGATTTACAATTTATCTAAGATAGAACATTATACTCAACAAAATTCATGGAGACAAGGCTTATTTCCTTGAGAAAGCAACCAAGACTGAAGGTCAATTTCTAATCTTTATTGGGTGGCATAGCAGAAAGGGCCAATTTTGGGACCAAATACATTCGAAGAGAACATAAGGAGAGGGCTGAGGCTTGGATGCTGAGGAAGGAATCAGAGAGTCATGGGGAGCTGGCAGAACCCTGAGTTATGTTGGGCTTTGTGCTCCCCTCTGAACTGCCTTTTGACCCTCCAGTTTACACACTTGGGCAAGAAAGAATTGTGCTATTTAAGAAATCTAAAATAGAACTCTCCACTGTGTCCACCGTCAGTCTCTGTCAATTTCACTGTGCACTCACTCAGATTCAAAACCAAAAAATAATCATTGATTTTCTTTCTCCACTGCCAATGGCTTTTTATATTTAACCTATGTATATCTGGCAGGCTTTACTTATAACATGTACCCATATATTAATAAACATATATATGTGTATATATATGTGTATATATATATATACACACACACACATACACATGCACCTTCAGATGTGTACAAATATTCATTATATTGCTCACTATTTGTGAACACAGCAAGTTTCATTCATAAAGGAGTTTAAGTACAGTGCAGTCCCAAAATATACGTGTCTTTAAGATGGCAAGAGGTCATGTAGACATCCTGTCAGTTAGGCAGTGTTCATGAATTAGGCACTGAGAAACAACTTTGGCTCATGGTTATCCTTTGGACGAGGCTAGATTCACTATCAGCTTTTAAATGTCTAATCAATGGCCTAACAAATAGGTATCCTTTCATGTACATATTGTTCCAAATGTTTTAACTCTGACTCTCGCTTTCTGGTGGTGTGATTTTGGCCAAGTAACTTAGCCTCTCTGAACCTCATTTACTCTTGTGTGATGACCCTAAAGGAGCCGCTGGTACAAGTAATGCAGTAACCAATAGACAGCAGCACCTGTACAATGCCTGACCCTGAGCAAATACTTAAAAATGCATAGAGAATCATTTTTACCTACTATGTTTGAGGACTAAGTGCTTTCCCACAAGGAGTTTTATGAAATCTGTGTACAATCCGATTGAATCAGATATTGTGACATCCACATAAAGAATCCAACATTGAACAGAATTAAGTGTCTTGTTCACAATCATGAGTAAAATATAGGAAGAAAGAAGTCAACATTCCCAGTCATTAGTTTGCAAAGGCCATAGTACTTATAATACCCCCACACTGCCTGTATTGGTTTCCTATGGCTACTGTAACAAATTACCAGACACCTAGTGGCTTAAAACAACCAAAATTTGTTTCTTATTTTTTGAATCACTTCATTGAGTTGAGATTGATATAGAAGGTGATACTATTCATATATGTAACTTGATGACTTTTGGAATAAGTATATATGCATGAAACTGTTACTGAAAACTGGTGCTTCTCACCAAAGTCAAATCACAGAATTCAATGACAAGGTTTTGAGGAAAGGAGAGGAATTGTTTATTAATTTGCCAACCAATGAGGGAGTGGCAAGCTCATGCCTTAAAGAACCCTTGTGTCTCCAAAGGCCAAACAGTCAGGGCTTTTAAAGGAGAAACTGTGGGAGAAAGGTTGTAGCATTCACAGACTATGTAACGTAGCAACTTTCAAGGATCTAAACAGACCTTCTTGTGCTGATTCAATTGCTTTTTGTTTCTCTTATCGGTTCCTCCTCCGGACTCTGGGACAGGATGGCTTGGATTCTGCAAAATCAGCTTTCTGCATAATCTCTGACCCTGAGACTAGGAAACCGGGGAGAATAAAGAGAAACTGGGATCTGTTAGTGGTCACAGTGTTTTGGGGGCTACTTGAGTTCATTCTCAAGTTCATATTAGTGTTAAATTTTAAACCCCAGAGATTAAATTCAGTTCTTCTCTGTTACAAAACCATCACTCCCTTAGCCATTGACAGATCTCTCACCTCCCAATTTCCTCCTTTCCCTTTATTATTATTATTATTGTTAATATTTTCTGTGTATGTTCTATAAGAACATTTACCATAGAATTTACTCTCTCAGCAAATCTTTATCATGCAGTACAGTATTGTTAGTTATGGACATTACTGTTCAGTAGGTCTCCAGAACTTATGTATATGGAATGGCTGAGACTTTGTATATTATGTATATGGAACATTATGTATATGGAACATAATGCTGTTCAGTAGGTCTCCAGAACTTATGTATATGGAATGGCTGAGACTTTGTACCCATTGACCTTCAATTTCCTATTTTGCCCTCATCCCAGCCACTAAAAAAGAAATTCTATTTCATAGTTCCTTGAGCATGACTATATTAGATTCCATGTTAAAGTGAGATCATACAATATTTATCATTCAGTGGCACTTACTCACATAATATCTTTGAAGTCCATCTCTGTTGTCCCAAATGACACCATTTCTTTTTCTAAAGCTGGATAATATTCCATGTTGTGTATATCTCACATTTTATTTATCCATTAATCTATCAAACCACATTTAAGTTGCTTTACATGTTGCTACTGTGAAGAACGCTGCAAAGAACATTGTGTGCAGTTGTCTCATCCAGATCCTGCTTTCAGTTCCTGAGAATAAATACCCAGAAGTAGGATTTGTGGACCTTATAGTAGTTCTATTGTGATTTTCTTGAGCAACCTCCTTCCTGTTTTGTACCAGCTGCACTGGTTTGCATTACAGCAGTGCACCAGGGCTCCTGTCTCCCCACATCACCAACACTTGTTATCTCTTATATTTTCCACAGCAGCCATCCTGACAGCAAATCTGACAAGAGTGGCCTTCAATGTCCCCTTCCAACCCTTCCCAGTAATGTTGAGTGATATTTTAGTTCTACATACCTTAAAACCTGCACCATATATTATTTTTTTTTTGTTTTAAAATATTTTCCTTGTAAAGAGTTTTAAAACATAAAGTTTCACATTTCCCTCCTATTTGCTATTTGCAATGTGCTTCCCTTGGGTACAGATTTCCAACTGGTATCACTTCTGCCTGAAGGATTTCCTTTCTTTTTTCTTGTAAGGCAAGTTTGCAGACCATTAATTCTTTCAGCTTTGATAGTCAGCAAATGTTATTTTCTCTTCATTTCAGATGGAGGTTTTTACTGGTTATATACTTTTTTTAACAGGTGTTTTCTTCTCAGTACTTAAAAAAATGTGCCACTCTCTACTAGCATTTCTTGCAAAATCAAATCGCCTGCCATTAGTGTCTTTCAAAGTCTATGTGACATGTCTTTCTCTCTCCACCTACTGTTAATATCCTCTTTATGACCACTTGCCAGCAGTTTGATGATGATGTATTCGATGAAGTATTTTTCATGCTCTTGCATTTGCCCTTAGTTGAGTTTCTTGATGAATGGCTGACAATGTTCCTAGCATTTGGAAAATATTTAGTCATTTCTTTATTCAAGTATATATCCTATCATCTCCTCCTCACCTCACTACAGTTACACTTTCATTAACATACAGTTACTCATTCAGTCACTCAGTATAATGATGTTTACATCAGTTTCTGTTCCATGTTAATGTGAATAGTTTTAGAACTTTATTTTCAGGTTCCCTTATTTTTCTTTCTAAACATGCTATAAACTACATTCAATATACATTTCATCTCAGACATTTTAGTTTTCAAATGTGCTGATGCTTCTCTGAACTTGAACATATAGTATATATTTATAGTAGGTATGTATTTGTTTACTAAATCTATTATATATATCACTTATAAGTCTGTTTATACTAACTGAGGTTTTCCTTCATGATAAGTCATATTTTCCTTCTTTATTCCTGGCCTGGTATTTTTGTTTGGATGCCACCTTGTGATTTTACCTTTTGGGGGTTGGAATTATTCTTTTTTTATTCCTTTAAAAATTATTAACTTATGTTCTGGGTAACAATGAAGGAACTTGTTAACAATTCCTCACTTCAGGGGCTTTCTTTTAACTCTAGTAGGCAATCCAGGGCATTCAGGCAATCCAGACTCTTTCACTAGGAGCCTTATTTAACTGCTACTAAGGCATCTAACAATGTCATGTGCATTACAAGGTGTTTGCACTCTGGGTGGCAGGCACATGGCTTGTTCTCAGCCTCCTTTGAGGTCCAGGGCTTCTACAACATGCTCCTTTCAGCATTCTGTCTCAGCCTCATGGGGATTCCTCACATTTATTTGAGCAAAACTCAGGAGAAGATTAAGGACAATCCCTGTATGGCTCCAGAATCCTTTCTCTCCTCAGTTCTCTCCTGTCTTTGAAATTTTCTCCTCTTTAGTTTTCAGTTGTGTTAATTGTAGACCCTTGCCAGCACTAGTCTCAACTATTTCTCTTCAACTCAGAGGAATTGCTTATTCTTTTTAGGCCCCACCTTCCTGCCCTGCAGTTTGTAAATTCCTTCCAGGAAATGAGCTGGGGCAATCAGAGGACTATTTTCATTTCTTTTCTTTCTCTCAAGGAACAAATCCTTCATTTCTGCTTGCATGATGCCTTAAAATAGTACTATCATCTATTATGTTCTTTTTTTAGATATTGAAAGCAGGAGAATATATACCTAGTTCCTGATATAATCATGGCCATGAGCTGACTTTCAGAGTAAAAGTCTTTGGAAGTCATCACAATGTCCTAACATTCCTGCATTTCTTGCTCTTTGTGTTTCTCTGACCTCAGTTCCACCACATGCACCCAAGGTCAACCACCCTGTCCCACTTGCTTTTTGTCCACATGCAGGCATGCTCCCTTCTCATGCCTTGTACTGGATTGCTCTTCTCCCAGCTTTCTGTACAGCTTGCTTCTTTATTTCATTCAAGTTTTTAGTCTTCTCATCAGGAAGATGTTTCCGGGCCACAAAATCTAATACTGAAAACCAATCCTTGCCAAAACTCCCCACTCCATTTCTTCAATACCATTTTTCCTTAGCATACATCACTCTCAAACCAACCATATTACTTAATTATTATGTTTTTCAAGTCTTTCTTCCATTTAGGGCACAACTTTCATGAATGCTAAGATTTTTGCTTTGCTCATCTAGTCTATGTAAATGAATGAATTCAATAATTAAATATTAAATAAACTACAGTTACTGCCAGCACCTATCTATGTGTTTATTTTTATACCTGGTTTTTATGAAATACAAATATAATTGTACACAACCACTAAAGGAATTGTGTTTGTATGATATTTGCCAGATATTTTCACTACTGCGCTCAAATTTCAACCCATCTTGGGAACACATGGGAATTTATATGTACTCCCCAAGAAAATGTGAGGGTGGGTATTCTTGGTTAGAGGCAAAATGTCAAGTCACAGAGCCATGAAGCTCATGGTGTTCTCAGCAAACAGTGTGAATGACACTTAAAATGTAGTAACACATAGGGTCACAAATATCTACTGTGCAAAACTCAAATGGCCTTGAATAGCATGTTTAACATCATTAACATTACCTTAGATATTATTAGAATGCAGAGAAGTGTTTTTGAGCAGTTACCTGACATATCTATTATTTTTAAAAATTTTGTGGTGATGTTGTGGAAAACACATTGCGGAAATGGCAGATAAAAGGTTGGAAGACCAACTGTGAAGTTAGACCCAATGATCCATTCAAGAGGTAGAGATGCCTAAAGCAAAGGCAGTGGGTTGCGGAGGTTAGGGAGAAGCCACACGAGGAAGTTTGTCAAGAAAGCAATTTTGGCTTTCCAAAATGACCCATTCCACCAAAATTAAAAGGAATTATAAGTAGATGTTTTGTGCTGAAACCTCCTACTGGAGGCACTTTGGCAAAACCTGGGATCTCGTGTTTGAATGGCCCACAAAATATATCAAAACATTTTAAATTAGTAGACAACATATAAAAAGCAGATCCACATACATATTCAAACTCTTAACCTACTCCTAAAAATTAGAAGATGTACCTACCCTGAAGTATTAATGCATCAGTCAAACCGACTATAGCTGAGTATTAACTCCTCCTCTGAGGGTAGGCTCGCACCCTTATCGAAGCCATAGGCCCACGATCTCATTTCCCTCATAGCTGGCCCTCCTTTATGCTTTTTATCACCAACTTAGTTAGTGTAGTTTTCTGTATTTGTACCTTTGGCTTCAGTAGTTTCCATACAGATATGTGTCTACCTTTTGCCAACTTTACAACACATAATATATTACTTAGTATTATTACTAATAATTATTTTTTATTACATGGACTTAACAGAGGCAAAAACTTGAAAGAAAATATAATTAAAAAACTATTCCAGATACTTATTTGGGAGATTTTGCAACAGGAAATTCATTAGAGAATTATATTTTTGTCCACAATACCTTGGAAAAAGAGATGCCAAGAAAGAAGGAAAAAGAATACCTGACAACTTATCTTCAATCAAAATCTAGTTCAAGGCAGAGGAAGGCCACCACACAAAATCAGACAATATTTATACATTACACAACCTCATTTTCTGTTATCATGTTCTAAGTCAAAACCCCTAAGTTACTCCCTGGAATCTGTAGAACTAAAATCAGGAAGAAAAACAATTTCTAATCATAATGATTCTGTAGAATTCAAATCACTTTTTCAGTATTTTGACCTCAGAATTAGCATAGCATGGGGAACATTTAAATAGTATTGAGATAACCCAGCTCAGATCATCCACTGCCTCATCCTCTGCTTTTCCATTTGGGAAACAAGGTAATGTTTTCATATGTTCTTTCTCTCACACCATGGACTTGTGAAAAATTATTTCACAACCTATTAGTACTCTTCTCCACAATAAAAGTCAAAAGACTTGTAAAAGTACCCACGCCGCCTTACTAAAAATGGTTTGGAGGGATTTTCTTTACTTTTTTTTTTTTTTTGACTTTCATTTTATTTTCATTTATTTTGTTGTCATTAATCTACAATTACATGAAGAACATTATGATTACTAGACTCCCTCCTTCTTCAAACCCCATTACAGTCACTGTCCATCACTGTAGTAAGATGCTATAGAATCACTACTTGTCTTCTCTGTGTTGCACAGCCCTCCCCGTGCCCCACCACCACCTTATACATGGGCCCCCTTTCTTTTTCCTCACACTTATCCCTCCTTTCCCACCCTTCCTCCCCAGTCCCTTTCCCTTTGGTAACTGGTAGTCCATTCTTGGATTCTGTGAGTCTGCTGCTGTTTTGTTCCTTCAGTTTTTCTTTGTTCATATACTCCACATATGAGTGAAATCATTTTGTACTTGTCTTTCTCCAAATGGCTTATTTCACTGAGCATAATGCCATCTAGCTCCATCCATGTTGTTGCAAATGGTGGGATTTGTTTTCTTCTTATGGCTGAATAATATTCCATTGTGTATATGTACCACATCTTCTTTATTCATTCATCTACTGATGGACACTTAGGTTGCTTCCATTTCTTGGCTATTGTAAATAGTGCTGCAATAAACATAGGGGTGCATCTGTCTTTTTCAAACTGGGCTGCAGCATTCTTAGGGTAAATTCCTAGAAATGGAATTCCTGGGTCAAATGCTATTTCTATTTTGAGCATTTTGAGGAACCTCCATACTGCTTTTCACAATAGTTGAACTAATTTACATTCCTACCAACAGTGTAGGAGGGTTCCCCTTTCTCCACAACCTTGCCAACATTTGTTGTTGTTTGTCTTTTGGATGGTAGCCATCCTTACTGGTGTGAGGTGATATCTCCTTGTGGTTTTTATTTGCATTTGTCTGATCACTCGTAATGTGGAGCATCTTTTCATGTGTCTGTTGGCCATCTGAATTTCTTCTTTGGATAACAGCTGTTCAGCTCCTCTGCCCATTTTTTAATTGGATTATTTGCTTTTTGTTTGTTGAGGTGTGTGAGCTCTTTATATATTTTGGATGTCAACCCTTTATCGGATCTTTCATTTATGAATATATTGTCCCATACTGTATGGTACCTTTTTGTTCTATTGATGGTGTCCTATGCTGTACAGAAGCTTTTCAGCTTGATATAGTACCACTTGTTCATTTTTGGTTTTGTTTCCCTTGCCCAGAGAGATATGTTCATGAAGAAGTCGCTCATGTTTATGTCCAAGAGATTTTTGCCTATGTTTTTTCCTAAGAGTTTTATGGTTTCATGACTTACATTCAGGTCTTTGATCCATTTCGAATTTACTTTTGTGTATGGGGTTAGACAGTGGTCCAGTTTCATTCTCTTACATGTAGCTGTCCAGTTTTGCCAGCACCATCTGTTGAAGAGACTGTCATTTCCCCATTGTATGTCCATGGCCCCTTTATCATATATTAAATGACCATATATATTTGGGTTAATGTCTTGGGTCTCTATTCTGTTCCACTAGTCTGTGGCTCTGTTCTGGTGCCAGTACCAAACTGTCTTTATTACTGTGACTTTGTAGTAGAGCTTGAAGTTGGGGAGCTAAATCCCCCCCACTTTATTCTTCCTTCTCAGGATTGCTTTGGCTATTCAGGGTCTTTGGTGTTTCCATATGAATTTTTGAATTATTTGTTTCAGTTTGTTGAAGAATGCTGTTGGTAATTTGATGGGGATTGCATCAAATCTGTATATTGCTTTGGACAGGATGGCCATTTTAATAATATTAATTCTTCCTAGCCAAGAGCATGGGATGAGTTTCCATTTGTTAGTGTCCTCTTTAATTTCTTTTAAAAGTGTCTTATAGTTTTCAGGGTATAGGTCTTTCACTTCCTTGGTTAGGTTTATTCCTAAGTATTTTATTCTTTTTGATGCAGTTGTGAATGGAATTGTTTTCCTGATTTTTCTATTAGTTCATTGTTAGTGTATAGGAAAGCCACAGATTTCTGTGTGTTAATTTTGTATCCTGCAACTTTGCTGTATTCTGATATCAGTTCCAGTAGTTTTGAAGTAGAGTCTTTAGGGTTTTTTAAGTACAATATCATGTCATCTGCAAATACTGACAGTTTAACTTCTTCTTTACCAATTTGGACTCCTTGCATTTCTTAGTTTTGTATAATTACCATGGCTAGGACTTCCAGTACTATGTTGAATAACAGTGGGGAGAGAGGGCATCCCTGTCTTGTTCCCGATCTCAGAGGAAAAGCTTTCAGCTTCTCACTATTCAGTATGATGTTGTCTGTGGGTTTATCATATATGGCTTTATTATGTTGAGGTACTTGCCCTCTATGTCCATTTTGTTGAGAGTTTTTATCATGAATGGATGTTGAACTTTGTCTAATGCTTTTTCAGCATCTATGGAGATGATCATGTGGTTTTTGTCCTTCTTTTTGTTGATGTGGTGGATGATGTTGATGGATTTTTGAATGTTGTACCATCTTGGCATCCCTGTGATGAATCCTGCTTAGTCATAGTGTATGATCCTTTTGATGTATTTTTGAATTCGGTTTGCTAGTATTTTGTTGAGTATTTTGGCATCTACATTCATCAGGGATATTGGTCTGTACTTTTCTTTTTTTGGTGGGGTCTTTGCCCGGTTTTGGTATTAGGGTGATGTTGGCTTCATAGAATGAGTTTGGGAGTATTCCCTCCTCTTCTATTTTTGGAAAACTTTAAGGAGAAGGGGTATTATATCTTCTCTGTATGTCTGATAAAATTCTGAGGTAAATCCATCTGGCCCGGGGGGTTTTGTTCTTGGGTAGTTTTTTGATTACCACTTCAATTTCTTTGCTGGTAATTGGTTTGTTTAGATTTTGTGTTTTTTCCTTGGTTAGTCTTGGAAGGTTGTGTTTTTCTAGGAAGTTGTCCATTTCTTCTAGGTTTTCCAGCGTGTTAGCATATAGGTTTTCATAGTATTCTCCAATAATTCTTTGTCTTTGATTTCTGTGGGGTCCGTCATGATGTTTCCTTTCTCATTTCTGATTCTGTTGATGTGTGTTGATTCTCTTTTTCTCTTAGTAAGTCTGTTTAGAGGCTTATCTATTTTGTTTACTCTCTCAAGGAACCAGCTCTTGGTCTCATTGATTTTTTTCTATTGTTTTATTCTTCTCAATTCTGTTTATTTCTTTTCTTATCTTTATTATGTCCCTCCTTCTGCTGACTTTAGGCCTCATTTGTTCTTCTTTTTACAATTTCAATAATTGTGACATTAGACTATTCATTTGGGTTTGTTCTTCTTTCTTTAAATATGCCTAGATTGCTATATAGTTTCCTCTTAAGACTGCTTTCGCTGCATTCCACAGAAGTTGAGGCTTTGTGTTGTCATCATTTGTTTCCATATATTGCTCAATCTCTATTTTAATTTGGTCAGTGATCCATTGATTATTTAGGAGCATGTTGTTAAGCCTCCATGTGCTTGTGGGCCTTTTTGCTTTCTTTGTACAATTTAGTTCTAGTTTTATACCTTTGTGGTCTGAGAAGCTGGTAGAATTTCAATTTTTGGAATTTACTGAGGCTCTTTTTGTGGCCTAGTATGTGGTCTATTCTGGAGAATGTTCAGGTGCACTTGAGAAGAATGTGTATCCTGTTGCTTTTGGATGTAGAGTTCTATAGATATCTATTAGGTCCAGCTGTTCTAGTGTGTTGTTCAGTACCTCTGTGTCCTTACTTATTTTCTGTCTTGTGGGTCTGTCCTTTGGAGTGAATCATGTGTTGAAGTCTCCTAAAATGAATGCATTGCATTCTATTTCCTCCTTTATTTATGTTAGTATTTGTTTCACATATGCTGGTGCTTCTGTGTTGCGTGCATATATATTTATAATGGTTATATCCTCTTCTTGGACTGAGCCCTTTAACATTCTGTAATGTGCTTCTTTATCTCTTGTTACTTTCTTTGTTTTGAAGTCTATTTTGTCTGATACTAGTACTGCAACACCTGCTTTTTTCTCCCTATTGTTTGCATGAAATATCTTTTTCCATCCCTTGACTTTTAGTCTGTGCATGTCTTTGGGTTTGAGTTGAGTCTCTTGTATGTAGTATATAGATGGATCTTGTTTTTTTATCCATTCAGTGACTCTGTCTTTTGATTGGTGCATTCAGTCCATTTACATTTAGGGTGATTATCAATAGGTATGTACTTATTGCCATTGCAGGCTTTTGATTCGTGGTTACCAAAGTTTCAAGGTTAATTTCCTTACTATCTAAGAGTCTAACTTAACTCACTTAGTACACTGTTACAAACACAATCTAAGGGTTCTTTTCTCTTTCTCTTCCTTTTTCTTCTTCCTCCATTCTTTATATATTAGGTATCATATTCTATACTTTTTGTCTATCCCTTGATTGACTTTAGGGGTAGTTAATATAATTTTGCATATGCTTAGTAACTAGCTGTTCTACTTTCTTTACTGTGGTTTTATTACCTCTGGTGACAGCTGTTCAACCTTAGGAACACTTCCATCTATAGCAGTCCCTCAAAAATAGACTGTAGAGATGGTTTGTGGGAGGTAAATTCTCTCAGCTTTTGCTTATCAGGAAATTGTTTAATCTCTCCTTCAAATTTAAATGTTAATCTTGCTGGATAAAGTAATTTTGGTTTCAGACCCTTCTGCTTCATGGCATTAAATACATCATGCCACTCCCTTCTGGCCTGTAAGGTTTCTGCTGAGAAGTCTGATGTTAGCCTGATGGGCTTTCCTTTGTATGTCATCTTATTTTTGTCTCTGGCTGCTTTTAACAGTCCGCCCTTATCCTTGATCTTTTCCATTTTAATTACTATGTGTCTTGGTGTTTTCTTCCTTGGGTCCCTTGTGTTGGGAGATCTGTGGATCTCCATAGCCTGAGAGACTATCTCCTTCCCCAGATTGGGGAAGTTTTCAGCAATTACCTCCTCAAAGACACTTTGTATCCCTTTCTCTCTCTTCTTCTTCTGGTATCCCTATAATGTGAATCTTTTCCATTTGGATTGGTCACACAATTCTTTCAGTATTCTTTCATTCTTAGAGATCCTTTTTTCTCTCTGTGCCTCAGTTTCTTTGTATTCCTTTTCTCTAGTTTCTATTTCAATTATCATCTCCTCCACTGTATCCAACCTGCTTTTAATACCCTCCATCATGCTCTTCAATGATTGCATCTCTGACCTGAATTCATTCCTGAGTTCTTGGATGTCTTTCCATACCTCCATTAGCATGTTGATGGTTTTTATTTTGAACTCCCTTTCAGGAAGAGTCATGAGGTCCATATCATTTAAATCTTTCTTGGGAGTTGTATTAATAATTTTACTCTGGACCAGGTTTCTTTGGCATTTCATATTTGTATATGGCGCCCTCTAGTGTCCAGAAGTTCTATTCTGGAGCTGCTCAGCCCCTGAAGCTATGTCAGGGATCACAGGGGAGCGGTGTTGGTGCCTGAGGGGAGGAAAGAGCTGCTCCCCACTTCCCGGCTGCTGTGCCTGTCTCCACTGCCTGAACCAGTGGTCCAAGCACACAAGTATAAGCTTTTGTCCCAGAGCAGCCGGGTATGGATCCCTGCTTTCCACAAGTGGCCGGAATCCTAGTCTCCCTAGGAACTCCACCTTTCCCAGCTTTCCAATCCCATAATCAAAAGAGTATGATGAAAGCACCATGAAATGAAATGTAGGTTTGTGCTCCCAGTGCAGATCTCTGGAGTTAGGTATTCAGCAGTCCCAAGCCTTCCACCCCCTCCCTGCTCAGTTTCTCTTCCTCCCACTGGTGAGCTGGGGTGGGGGAAGGGCTCGGGTCCCACGGAGTTACCCCATTCGGTGAGGTCTGCTCTTCTCTCCAGGTGTGTGCAGTCTGGCGCTGTCCTCTTTCCTGTTGCTCTCTCAGGATTAGTTGCACCAACTATATTTTCTAATTGTATCCAGTTTTAGGAGGAAGCCTCTGTCTCTCCTCTCATGCCTCCATCTTTTGGATTTTCTTTTAATTAATAGAAGACCATGGTATATCTTCTTTTTAATTTCAAAACAATGCAAATGATATGTAATCACTGGAAACTCTACTGTGACATTGTGTCTTATAATGTGTCAAGGGTTTATACTGAAGGCAGAACCAAGAAATCCAGCAGTGCTTACTTTGTGTTTGGGTCTGGGACCACTTTATTCACCTGGAAATTGGAGACCAGAATGCTTACATGACATACTTATTCTGAAGATGACAAATGATCTCATAAGAAGTCCCACATGGTGTTTGCAATATAGCAGTTCCTTAGTAACTACAACTGTTTTGAATTTCCATTCCTAAGATGTTTAATATATATCTAGTTAAAGAACTAACAGTTTTACATGGTTCAATTTCTTTCACATGTGATGTGCTAAATACTATCTCTAAGAAAAATTAATGGGAACAAGTTACATAAGATGTGTTTACTTCAGATATTTAATAAAAGGCAATAATATACACCTTACCATTTTAAACAAAGTTTTGCTTTGTGAAATAATGCCTGTGCATGTTATATGCCTAAATATTATATATACCTTGGAAGAGTAAATGTATAAAACATAAGTTACATACAATGATTGCTCAGTGTAAAGTTAAGGATTTTTTTATACTGTAGGGTTGGGAAATTATTTTGAAATTATACAAAGGAAATTTTAAGACAAATAATGTAATATCTGCATATATATAACCTCTGAATTTGCAAATGTGTGGATCACAAATTTATTCTGATATGGTTTGGCTAAAAGTGGGTATTATTCTTCAAAAATGGATTTTATGTGGGTACACTATAATGACTAAAGTATATGGAAAATGCATGAGAATAACTACATTTCAATTTTTACTTATTCATATAACCACAGGGGGAAAAGCTGAATTAATAAATGGTCAAAAAACCTTGCGGGTTTGTGTATAGCTATACAATTAGATATTGATCTGGATGGAAGGGGCCTGAGGAGTCATGCCAGTCAGGTCGCATTTGTTTCATGTGTTAAATGAGGCCAGGTGATGTTCAGTGGCTTCTAAAAGCTTCAGCAGCCAATCAGGGTCAAGCTGGGGCTAGCTAGTAGGATACCTGATGTCCAACCTGGTTATTTCCACCAGCAACTCCTTAGGAGGGAGCCAGGCCAAATTGTTTCACCTGAAATATGATTTAAAAGAGAGTTCCTGTGGCATTTTATATTTCAATAGTCATTCTTGACAAAATGCCTATTGATGGATATTAATCCTACAAACTGACAATGTTTCTGTGAAGATTACACATTTTAGCAGGTATGGCTTTAAATCACATCCTGTTGAACAACAATAAAGGTTATTCTTTCAAAATAAACTGAGATATACATACTCAGGACCTTAAAAGCCTCTACTTTGATTAATCTTCATTGTCCCTACTCCACTATCATGCTAAGGGTAATAAGAAATATAGGAACATCAGAATATGTAATTTTAGGAAAGTAAAATCCATTAATGATTTTCTGTATATGTTTTCACAGGACCAAGTAACCATGAAGGTCTTCATCTTTACCTTTTGGCTGTTGCTCTGGCAAAGCAAGTAAGCATAACAGGACTTTGGCAAGAGAGAGACACACTTCAGCATCGCTTGGAGCAGCTGGTGATGACCTATGGGATGCCCTTAAGGAAGAGAGACAGTTATTGAGAAGACAGGTCACGCTCCTGGGAAATTCCTTAGCAGCAGTGAGGGGGGAAGCAGCAGGAGAGTCTGCATTGCAGAAGGTCATGGGGGGAGGGAGAGGAAAGAGCTGTACCTTCAGCTCCAGAGATGGTGGAAGAGGTGTTGAGAGAAAATTAGGGGGTGGGCCCGAGGGCCTATCTGTTGCTGAGGCCACCACTGGAAGCACCAGTCTCTCCTGTATTGAAGGCCCACCTTGTTGTAATTAAGAATGTAAAAACACAACAACCATGTGCTCCTGAGGGAAAGGAGCCACCCCCACCCCAGGTTGTGGAGCACTCTGTGCTCCACTCCTATGCCCACGATGAGCTGGTGGACATAAGCATCCAGTAAAGGCAGAAGCCATCAGAATCTCTACCTACATGGCTTTTGCATTTTTGAAATATGGGAGTGGAAAACATTGTTATGTCAGGTTCTGAAATAAGCAGACTGGTTTCCCTGACAACACACCCTTCTCTCCAGCAGTAGTTGCAAAGTATCCATCACACCTCAGGGAATCTGGTGCTTCTGGATTGGCTGACAGCAGCCATCAGGACAGTTTAGCCTAATCTGGGTGATTTACCATACTTACCCACTAGCTTAAAAATGTATGCAGACCTCCAACAGGTTTTATGGGAATTGGGCATGAAAAATATCATCTATATTTAAGGAAAGAGAAACATATACTCTTTGGTAAAATCTGCCACTACCGTAACAGCTGGCCCTTGACAATATATAAGCATGTGTTAGGAGGGGTCTCCAGGTGACCGGAGCCCGCAGCAGTGCTTCTCATCCTCGCTGGGGTAGAGTGCTTGTTGGTGAGTGATACCTCGCCTGCCCTTTTAATGGCAGATGAGAGAAATAATAATTAAATGCATTAAACACTTAAAAATATATATATATATATCATCTATAATGTGGGCCCCCAGGCCCCAATGAGGAGTTGTTCACCATAGGAATGAGAAATCTGGTGCTGCATACAGCTCCCCCATCTCTCTTTGAGTCCCTAGTGACTATTATTGTCCCCTACATAGGGCAACCCATAAGTGAGACTACTTGTACTTTAGCAGATCTGGGGGAGGTTGAAACAGTAAGATATCAGAAGGAAATATGGGCTATGACTGAAAGGAGAGGTGCAAAAGGCCTGGTGAAGGTCTTGAGGAACCAGATGTGGGTTGACTTGATAAAGGCTAGGGTAATGAAAGAAAAACTTGATGGGTAGCCCAATAGAATCTTGTTAGAACTGTGGCACCAATTAAAGCCAGAGTAGCAGTTCCAGCCGCTGAGATACAGGACATGGAAGCCAGAGGCAAAGCCCCATGTCCAGCCTGTGTGCCCAGGAAGTTTTGCATGGTAAATATGGTAAAATATGGTAAATCACCTAGATTAGGCCAAACTGCCCTGATGGCTGCTGTCAGCCAATCCAGAAGTATCTTATTCCCTGGGGTGTGATGGACTCCTTGCAACTTCTGCCAGAGAGAAGGGTGAGTCATCAGGGAAGCCAGTCTACCCATTTCAGTACCCGACATAACAATGTTTTCCACCCCCATATCCCAGAGATGCAGAAGCATGTAGGCAGAGGTTCTGATGGCTTCTGCTGAAACCAGATGCTCATGTCCACCAGCTCATCCTGGGTATAGGGGCAGCTTATGGAGTGCTCGGAAACCTGGGAAGAGGGTGTCTCCTCCCACTGAGGACCCTGCAGTTATTGTGTTTTTACTTTCTTAATTATAACAGAGTTAGCCTTTAATACAGGAGAGGCTGTTGCCTCAGGTGATGGATTTGGCAACCCATTAGCACTTGGCCACACCCCTTATCTTCTCCCAACATCTCTGCCATATCTGGGGCTGAACGCACTGTTCTTTCTTCCCCTTCCCCATGGCCTCCTGCAACACAGGTTCTCCAGCTGCCTTTCCCTCACTGCTAACACATCTTTGAGGAGCACCACCCATCTTCTCAATAACTATCTTTCATACAAGTATCCCATAGGTCATCACCCAGCTTCTCCAAGCAATGCTTAAGTGTTTCTCTCTCCTGCCAAAATCTCTCTCTCTTCTCTATAATCTTTTCTCTCTCCTCAATAACACTTTCCACTATCTCAAGGAAAAGAGATCCTACAATACCAACTGCTACATGGCCACTCAGGGCCTCTAAGCAGTCTTCTTTCTCACTGAGGGCTAATTCTGCAGCTTCCAGTGTGTCCACCCTTCCCAAAGTCTAGGCAAGACCCCACCCCTCTAGGAGGTGCATTATCTTAGACCAATTCCCCACTAGGGGCTCCTCAATTGGAAGCCCCACAAAATAGGGGGCTCCTGAGTGAAGCTGCACCCTCTACCACTGCAGCCACAGGGGCCTCCCCACCATCCATGTGGGGGTTCTGGGCATCTCTCTACCATCTCTAGAGGCAGCCTGCCCATGTGTTATACCCATGTAGACCGATTTGGGGTTCAGAGATCCTGCTGACTACTGCCAGATGTAACTCCTGGGGGAAAATGTCAGGGCAAAATACCTTTGAAATAAAAATCAGTCAAAGGGAGAAATAAAGTAGGAGAAACACATTTATTTCTTACAAGCAGTTGTCCCACATTTCTCTCAACCTAACTGCAGAAGAAGAGACCCCACCCAACCTCGCTGGTCCCCATATCCCTTGCTTGTCCATGTAATTACCTATTGATATACATTACCTATCATGTGGACTACTTCTCTACATCTCTTTGAAACGCCTATTGATATGGAGATGCAGGTGAGAGATTCTGGAAATACTGCAATTTTACCCAAGCATCTTACCCACATGAATTGTTCCCTATATCCTACGACTCCCAAATACACTCAGCTGTCTCCTGGACTTGTCTACATATTTGTCTCCCAGATTAACATGTAAGCACCTTGAGGGCAGTGTTGGTATCTTTACTCTAGAATCCCCTGCACTCAAAATCATAGCATACACCTAGTTACACCCAAAGGCTGTTTCAAATTTTTCATCTCATATTTCTATATTGCAGTAAAGTGAAACAGTATTATAATGTACATCTAAGTTCTGTGGGGTCTTAAAAAAATGAACTTTGAGAATCTGTCAAGAACTCTTCAACTTTAAGTTTCTCATGAGTATGGATTGATAGTTAAAGATCATCCTGTCCTTGGAGAAGATTCAAAAACAGAAAACAGGAAAGTGCATTACAAAAGTTGGCTATGGGATGTATCCTTGGGGCACCACACTTAAGGAGATGTCAATCTCTTTATTGAGATGTGTTTTAAAGGAAACACATTGACATTTCCAAGGACACAGTGATGCCGGGGTTCTTGTTTGTGGAGCCGAAGAAAGAGCTTCACAAACACTCAAGGTAGGAGAGCAAGGCACAGGCCTTTATTTAGAAATAAAGTGAGAGAATCACGCCAGGAGGGGACAAGAGAGCCCATAGTGGTGCATTGTCTAGGAGATTTTATAGGTAGTTGAGGATTTTTCAAGAACATGAAAGAACTTAGGGGTGTGGACTTGCATCACCTGCCCTGTCCTCAAGGTGGTCTGGGTCATAGCCTGATTGCTATGGCTAACAGTGGAGTCACGAGTTATACTGATACCCTTGCAGAACACTCAAAATTCCAGGCCAAGTTGCTCCTGGCCTTTTGACCTTTAACTGATCTCACTGAAGATGTCTATATCTTTACCGTAGAGAATTAGTGTGACCTTAACTTTGCATAATGCTTAGCACAGACTTTCAATAGGGACTTCTTTGCCCATTGTTACTTTGCTCTGATTGTCAATATTTCACCCTGTTTTTCCTGGAGGCCCTCACCCTATTCTGACTACACCTACAGTCCCTGTCACAACAGCATTTTGTTGGAGGAAAAGGAGTCATCCCTCTTTCATTTAAAAATAGCAATACAAGTTCTGATCTATCAGTTTTCTAATGTCATCCACTAGCCATGGAATATAAGATTTTAGATAAAATAAGGTCACCCCTGTGCTTAGAGTTGGCAGCTGTTCTTTCTGAATATCAACGGTATTTCACACACTTCTCTCCTATTGACTATAATTTGAAAAATATCTTTTTAATATAGAATACTCTAAGTTTGTGTTCCAACTTAAAATGCAAGGTGTGTTAAATTCTGATGTTTTATAAACATCTCATTTACATTAAAATAGTATCATTTGTATTTATTTCCAGTCCACTTACATTCACTTTATCCACATACTGCTTTTTATCTACTCAGTAAAGTGACCTGAGTGCCAATAATAGTGATCCACATCTGTTGTTTGAAAGAACAGGGTGACAAATACAAGAAGAAACACCCCCGTGTTACTGCATCTCCACATCAATAGATGTTTCCAAGGGGTGGAGAATAGTTCATCTCCACACAATAGATAATTACAAGGGTGATCAAGGGCATATCTGGACTATAGAGGTTGGGTGGGGTCCCTTCTCCTGCAGCAGGTCCTGAGAGACATGCATGAACAGAAGTGGATGACTGCTTGTAAGAAATAAATGGGTTTCTCCCACCTTATTTCTCCCTTTGACTGATTTTGGTTTCAAAGCTATTTGCCCCAGGATTTTCTCCCCAGAGTTACAATATACTGCCTTTTATGATTCCAAGAAAAGGGATAATTTCCACACAGAAGGATGAATTAGTCATTTATTATTGTTAGTACCTACAAGCTTATTAATTGCCAGAAAGCCAGAAATTTCCAAAAAGAAAAGCAATTTAGTCAAAATGTAGTCAATATTTTGTTACAATTACTTAAGGTAAATTGAGAATTTGTAGATACGTTATCACTTGGATAGCATAAATGGTCTTTTTGAAAAATTAAATATTGTTTTAAACTTCTTGAGTGCAATAAAATCCATGCAGTGACAAGAATATACTCTACGCAATTATTAAAAATAAATTACATCCAAATTCCTCTGAAGACACAGGGATTATTTATATCCTATAGAAAATACAGGAAAATCTATTTACCCAGTAGAATTTTTAGTAGAATCTCAATTGTTTCTTACTGGAAAACACATTAAATTGAAATTTATGTTTCAAAATAATTTATCCGGGAAAAATTCAAAACTAAAATTGCTAATATGTTTCGACCCTAACAGTTGGGGCTAATATTATACTTCCATAATAGGAATATTTTCCTTGAACTTCACCTATTTTTCATTCATTCATGCCATTTTATTGGGTACTCACTACATGTACCATAGAAAGTAATGAGACAGGGACCATAGATGTAGTCAGAATAGAGTGAAGGCGTCCAGAGGGGGCAGGGCAGGATATATGCAGTCAGAGCAATGTAACTACATGCAAGGAAATCCCCTGCTAAAACTCTATGTTAGAATCATTCTTCAGTGAGGTCAGTTAATGTTCCCCGGATAAAGAAGAGTAGCACATGTTTTATTATGCTAATCATTTGTAACCATGTGTAAGATTCACTTTAGTATGCTAAAAGGCCCAGGCCTATGTGCTGTCTTTCCTCCTTCAGATCTGACAAAGTGATTTTGCAAACTGAGCAACTAACTTAGCATGCAGACCCAGTTGTAGATGGCATAGTAAAGGGCAGGAAGAATTCCATCTTAAAGAAAAGATTGCATTTTAAGACCCAGGAAATTCAAGAGGCAAGATTCTTTAGCAAGTAGACAATACCTCAGCCCACCTTGGGGGCTGGTCAGGCAGTCTTTTGATGTTATGATGTTAGGGTCCGAGACTCCGAGGTTCCTCCAAAGAACAAACCACACAGATGCGGAGATGTAAATTCAAGCAAAGTCTTTAATCAGCCAGCTAGCTGTGGCCGACAGCACCTCTCCTGACTCGCAGGTAGAGTCCGAGCTGCCGACCCCCAAGCAACTTTAGGTATGGATTATATAGGGTTTTCACAGCTGTTGCACCGAAGCCCCCACGTTACCACAACCAATGAATTTGGAACACAATCTATACTTCAGCCAATAAAACTGAAAGGGGAACACTCCGGTTGCCTGACCTTTACACAAGCATTCCTTTGTGACTTATCACGAGTTTCGGCCCTAGGGGGTCGCCCACTCCTAGTTATCTAACTTAGGGCAGGGTCCAGGAATATTACCCTCAGGCAGTTTCTACGTAAACCAGGTGGTTTTGTTCTAAGGTGCAGTTAAATTTTATCCTGATTCTTGATGTTCTGCATTCTTTACATTGATATGCTCCCAGACGAAGGCACCGGTGTCCCAGAGAGAAATCAAGGCAGGAAATTCCTTAAGTTAAGTTAATTAAGTTAATTTTTAATATTCAGGGACCATTTAACAAGTCCACACTCCTAAGTTTTTTCATGTTCTCGAAAAATCCTCAACTGCCTATAAAACCCCCTAGACAATGCACCACCACAGACTCTCTTGTCCCCTCCTGGCATGAACTGGGAGCTCTGTCCTTTCACTTTATCTCTAAATAAAAGCATGTACCTTGCTCTCCTACCTTGACTGTTTGTGAAGGTCATTCTTTGGCTCCACAAACAAGAACCCCAGCATCAGTAGGAGATGTTATAGAAACAAAAATGAGATACATTAGAGGCAGAGCCAAGATGGCAGCATGAGTAGGATAGTGGGAATCTCCTCCCAAAAACATATATATTCTTGAAAATACAACAAATACAACTAATCCTAAACAAGAGACCAGAAGACACAGGACAACAGCCAGACTGTGAGAACCCAGCACCTGGTGAGAGGGATAAGATACAAGCCGCAGCCTGGCGGGATCCAAGGCCCCTCACCCCAGCTCCCAGCGGGAGGAGAGGAGTCAGAGTGGGGACGGAGAGGGAGTCCAGGACTGCTAAACACCCAGCCCTAGCCATCTGCACCAGAGCGCAGACACAGTGCATGCATGGGGTGCTGGAAACTAGGGAAACAGGACAGTAAGACCTTTGAGCAGGTCCTGAAGCTGGCACCCCTGGGACAAAGAAAAGCGAGTGCTTTTTGAAAGTCTTAAAGGGACAGGGACCCCACAGCTGGACGGAAGCATCCCGGGTCACAGTCCAGCAGCTGCAAATTCCAGGAAACTCCAGGTGCACTAACCCCCTGGGAAACAGCTCTGAGACCCCTCATGGAGGTAAACAGCTAAACAGCCCCCCGTCCTTCACCCCTCTGGGGCCCCACCATAGAAGAGTAGCAGCCTGAGGCTGGCCACGCCCACAGCAAGGGAGCTTCCTCCATACCGGCTGGGCAAGATACAGAGACCCAGTCGGCATACAATTGCCCAACACAAGCCACTAGGGGTCACAGTTGTCCCTGTAAAGAAAGGCCAGGAGCCAAGTGGAAAGAGTCTTGACTCTCCCAGCTGGTAGACAAGTCAATAGCTCACCATTGTACCTATCAACATGAAAAGGCAAAAAAATTTGATCCAGACAAGACTAACTCAGACATCTTCATCTTCATCTTCTACATCTTCCCCTGAGAAGGAACCTGGGAAGATAGATTTAACCAGTCTTCCTGAAAAAGAATTCAAAACAAAAGTCATAACCATTCTGATGGACTTGCAGAGAAATATGCAAGAACTAAGGAAGGAGAATACAGAAATAAAACAAGCTCTGGAAGGACTTAAAAGGAGAATGGATAAGATGAAAGAGGCCATTAATGGAATAGAAACCAGAGAACAGGAACACAGAGAAGCTGATGCAGAGAGGGATAAAAGGATCTCCAGGAATTAAAGAATTTTAAGAGGACTGTGTGACCAATTGAAACAGAACAATATGCACATTATAGGGGTACCAGAAGAAGAAGGGAGAGAAAAAGGGATAGAAAGTGTCTTTGAAGAAATAATTTCTGAAAACTTCCCCAAACTAGGGGAGGAAATGCCCTCTCAGACCACAGAGGTACACAGAACTCCCATGACAAGGGATCCAAGGAGGGCAACACCAAGACACATAATAATTAAAATGGCAAAGATCAAAGACAAAGACAAAGTATTAAAGGCAGCCAGAGAGAAAAAAAAAGGTCACCTTCAAAGGAAAACCCATCAGGCTATCATCAGACTTCTCAACAGAAACTTTACAGGCCAGAAGAGAATGGGACGATATACTTAATGCAATGAAACAGAAGGGCCTCGAACCAAGAATACTGTATCCAGCACGATTATCATTTAAATATGAAGGAGGGATTAAACAATTCCCAGACAAGCAAAAGTTGAGGGAATTTGCCTCCCACAAACCACCTCTACAGGGCATCTTAGAGGGACTGCTCTACATGGGAGCACTCCTAAAAAGAGCACAGAACAAAATACCCAACATATGCAGAAGGAAGGAGGATGAACAAGAAGGGAGAGAAATAAAGAATCATCAGACCGTGTTTATAATAGCTCAATAAGCAAGTTAACTTAGACAGTAAGATAGTAAAGAAGCTAACCTTGAACCTTTGGTAACCACAAACTTAAAGCCTGCAATGGCAATAAGTACATACCTTTCAATAATTACCCTAAATGTAAATGGACTGAATGCACCAATGAAAAGACACAGAGTAAAAGAATGGATAATAAAGCAAGACCCATCCATATGGTGCTTACAAGAGACTCACCTCAAACCCAAAGACATGCACAGACTTAAAGTCAAGGGATGGAAAAAGATATTTCATGCAAACAACACAGAGAAAAAAGCAGGTGTTGCAATACTAGTATCAGACAAAATAGACTTCAAAATAAAGAAAGTAACAAAAGATAAAGAAGGACATTACATAATGATAAAGGGCTCAGTCCAACAAGAGGATATAACTATTATAAATATATATGCACCCAATACAGGAGCACCAACATATGTGAAACAAATACCAACAGAATTAAAGGAGGAAACAGAATGCAATGCATTCATGAACAGATGGACCTAATAGACATCTACAGAACTCTACATCCAAAAGCAACAGGATATACATTCTTCTCAAGTGCACATGGAACATTCTCCAGAATAGACCACATACTAGGCCACAAAATAAGCCTCAGTAAATTCCAAAAGATTGAAATCCTACCAACCAACTTTTCAGACCACAAAGGCATAAAACTAGAAACAAATTGTACAAAGAAAGCAAAAAGGCTCACAAACACGTGGAGGCTTAACAACATGCTCCTAAATAATCAATGGATCAATGACCAAATCAAAATGGAGATCCAGCAATATATGGAAACAAATGACAACAACAACACAAAGCCCCTCCTACTGTGGGATACAGCAAAAGCAGTCTTAAGAGGAAAGTATATAGCAATCCACATATTTAAAGAAGGAAGAAAACCCCAAATAAATGGTCTAATGTCACAATTATCGAAATTGGAAAAAGAAGAACAAATGAGGTCTAAGGTCATCAGAAGGAGGGACATAATAAAGATCAGAGAAGAAATAAATAAAATTGAGAAGAATAAAACAAGAGCAAAAATCAATGAAACCAAGAGCTGGTTCTTTGAGAAAATAAACAAAATAGATAAGCCTCTAGCCAGACTTATTAAGAGGAAAAGAGAGTCAACACAAATCAACAGAATCAGAAACAAGAAAGGAACAATCACGACGGACCCCACAGAAATACAAAGAATTATTAGAGAGTACTATGAAAACCTATATGCTAACAAGCTGGGAAACAAAGGAGAAATGGACAACTTCCTAGAAAAATATAACCTACCAAGACTGACAAAGGAAGAAACACAAAATCTAAACAGACCAATTACCAGCAACGAAATTTAAGTGGTAATCAAAAAACTACCAAGAAACAAAAACCCCCGGGCCAGATGGATTTATCTCGGAATTTTATCAGACATACAGAGAAGACATAATACCGATTCTCCTTAAAGTTTTCCAAAAATAGAAGAGGAGGGAATACTCCCAAACCCATTCTATGAAGCCAACATCACCCTAATACCAAAACCAGGCAAAGACCCCACCAAAAAAGAAAACTACAGACCAATATCCCTGATGAATGTAGATGCAAAAATACTCAACAAAATATTAGCAAACTGAATTCAAAAATACATCAAGAGGATCGTACACAATGACCAAGTGGGATTCATCCCAGGGATGCCAAGATGGTACAACATTCGAAAATCCATCAACATCATCCACCACATCAACAAAAAGAAAGACAAAAACCACATTATAATCTCCATTGATGCTGAAAAAGCATTTGATAAAATTCAACATCCATTCATGATAAAAACTCTCAACAAAATGGGTATAGAGGGCAAGTACCTCAACATAATAAAGCCATATGTGATAAACCCACAGCCAACATCATACTGAACAGTGAGAAGCTGAAAGCTTTTCCTCTGCGATCGGGAACAAGACAGGGATGCCCACTATCCCCACTGTTATTCAACATAGTACTGGAGGTCCTAGTCATGGCAGTTAGACTAAACAAAGAAATACAAGGAATCCAGATTGGTAAAGAAGAAGTTAAACTGTCACTATTTGCAGATGACATGATATTGTACATAAAAAAAACCTAGACTCCACTCTGAAACTACTAGAGCTAATATCAGAATTCAGCAAAGTTGCAGGATACAAAATTCACACACAGAAATCTGTGGCTTTCCTATACACTAACAATAAACTAATAGAAAGAGAAATAAGGAAGACAATTCCATTCACAACTGCATCAAAAAGAATAAAATACCTAGGAATAAACCTAACCAAGGAAGTGAAAGACCTATACCCTGAAAACTACAAGACACTCTTAAGAGAAATTAAGGAAGACACTAACAAATGGAAACTCATCCCATGCTCCTGGCTAGGAAGAATTAATATCGTCAAAATGGCCATCCTGCCCAAAGCAATATACAGATTCAATGCAATCCCTATCAAACTACCAACAGCATTCTTCAATGAACTGGAACAAATAGTTCAAAAATTCATATGGAAACACCAAAGACCCCAAATAGCCAAAGCAATCCTGAGAAGGAAGAATAAAGTGGGGGGGATCTCACTCCCCAACTTCAAGCTCTACTACAAAGCCACAATAATCAAGACAATTTGGTACTAGCACAAGAACAGAGCCACAGACCAATGGAACAGAATAGAGACTCCAAACATTAACCCAAACATATATGGTCAACTAATATTCGATAAATGAGCCATGGACATACAATGGGGAAATGACAGTCTCTTCAACAGATGGTGCTGGCAAAACAGGACAGCTACATGTAAGAGAATGAAACTGGATCACTGTCTAACCCCATACACAAAAGTAAATTCGAAATGGATCAAAGACTTGAATGTAAGTCATGAGACCATAAAACTCTTAGAAAAAACATAGGCAAAAATCTCTTAGACATAAACATTAGTGACCTCTTCTTGAACATATCTCCCCGGGCAAGGGAAACAAATGCAAAAATGAACAAATGGGACTATATCAAGCTGAAAAGCTTCTGTACAGCAAAGGATACCATCAATAGAACAAAAGGTATCCTATAGTATGGGAAAATATATTCGTAAATGACAGATCCAATAAAGGGTTGACACCTAAAATATATAAAGAGCTCACCCACCTCAACAAACAAAAAGCAAATAATCCAATTAAAAAATGGGCAGAGGAGCTGAATAGACAGTTCTCTAAAGAAGAAATTCAGATGGCCAACAAACACATGAAAAGATGCTCCACATCGCTTGTCACCAGAGAAATGCATATTAAAACTGCAATGAGATATCATCTCACGCCAGTAAGGATGGCTACCATCCAAAAGACAAACAACAACAAATGTTGGCGAGGTTGTGGAGAAAGGGGAACCCTCCTACACTGCTGGTGGGAATGTAAATTAGTTCAACCATTGTGGAAAGCAGTATGGAGGTTCCTCAAAATGCTCAAAATAGAAATACCATTTGACCCAGGAATTCCAGTTCTAGGAATTTACCCCAAGAATGCAGCACTCCAGTTTGAAAAAGACAGATGCACCCCTATGTTTATCGCTGCACTATTTACTATAGCCAAGATATGGAAGCAACCTAAATGTCCATCAGTAGATGAATGGATAAAGAAGATGTGGTACATATACACAATGGAATATTACTCAGCCATAAGAAAAAAACAAATCCTACCATTCACAACAACATGAATGGAGCTAGAGGGTATTATGCTCAGTGAAATAAGCCAGGCAGAGAAAGACAAGTACCAAATTATTTCACTCATATGTGGAGTATAAAAACAAAAGAAAACTGAAGGAACAAAACAGCAGCAGAAGCACAGAACCCAAGAATGGACTAACAGTTACCAAAGGGAAAGGGACTGGGGAGGACGGGTGGGAAGGGAGGGCTAAGGGCAGGAAAAAAAGAAAGGGGGCATTACAATTAGCTTGTATAGTGTGGGGGGGGCAGAGGGAGGGCTGTGCAACACAGAGAAGACAAGTAGTGATTTTACAGCATCTAACTATGTTGATGGACAGTGACTGTGAACGGGGATGTTGGGGGGACTTGGTGAAAGGGGGAGCCTAGTAAACATAATGTCCTTCATGTAATTGTAGATTAATGATACCAAAATAAAATTTTTAAAAAATGAGATACATTATTTGCCCTCAGGGAACTTATTTCTAGAAAAGAGATATAAAGAGCATTCTGGATTAGCACAGAAAAAATACTAAGGGACAGAGATTCTGTGGAAATAAGTCTTTCAGGATAATTAGTAACAGCAGCGTGATATTTTAAGGCAGAAATCCATACAGTTTACAGGCTTAGTAACTGTTGTTTGTAGGATAAGTGAATAAAGCAAGAAAGGAAATAAAGATGAAAGGACGGAAAGAGAAAGGGAGAAAAGGAATGTAGTCAAAATTTTTGCAATCCATTTCAAAGACTAGCACATGGAGTATTTTTCTTTAATAACTAACCTAAGAGTTACAAAGGGTGTAATAGAGATTATGTACATTGGGGAAGTGCCTCTATAGCTACAAACTTTAGAAACCTCTTGTGAAAGTTATTGATTTAAATTATTTACTTGTAGTCTTCACAGATATACAGTTTTTTCTATATCACCCAAAAAAGCACTAAGGGAGACAATTTTCCAGTAGAGCTCATTTAATATGCTCTAGAAATATTTTCTCCAAGCACATTATACAAAATCTAACTTTCAATATTGAGCTCACACCAATAGGCAAATAGTACATTGTTGAGTCTAACATATTTATTTAAAACAACTGAACATTTATTCTGTTTTTATAGTTACTAAATTATAAATTTAATATTTGAATAAAGCTAATACTTATATTTGTTTTATATACTTAATTTATAATCACTATATTTAGTTATTCAACCAAAAGGAAAAATTAAGTAAACAAATTCGTTTAAAGAGGCAGCAGAAAGTTTTTATCACCTGTAAACATGCCACCGCATAGCTTCACTTGGAGGTCATGATCCAAGTTCACTGGATTAAATTCCATGTGTAGGCTTCAGTATGCTAAATGGAACAATAAAGTTATGACCTCAAGGAATATATTTTTGTTGAGGATGAATTTATCAAATCAAACCTACTATTTCTCAAATCCATAACCTGTGGATATTGGATTTTGGCAGAAGATATATCTGTTCTATCATTATAAAATGAGAGAAACATAAATCACAAAATACAAATATTAAATTCAATAGGACAGAGTCAAAATAAGTAATAAGGTACCAATTTTATTTTTGACACTTATTTCCATATATGAGAAGACAGGCAGAGTTAACAAAATTACAGGTTTTCCATTTGATACAAGAATGGCCATCCTGGACATGATGTTTTTAAAATATAAAAGAGGATATGCTGCAAGAATGCATATGACTTTTCAATTCATGTTGACACTTTCTCTATTTTAATAGTGCTTTTTTACTTCATTGGCCTCCCTTGTGGAAAATATTGAGAACATTACACCATCAATTTCCAAGTGAGACCTTTCTATAAATCAATCAAAATCTGTATATTAACCTTTCTTCTAGTCTCAAAGTTATCTCCATTCTCCTCTACTTCAAAGCAAGTTTCGGTCTTTTTGTTACCTACCCAATCTATTTCCTTAATGATAATAATGGCAATAAAAGTTGGAATGACAAATATAAATCCCAAATAGTACTGAACAACTTTATTGTGTTATGATTTATATGTATTACCACAATGTTTTTCTCAAAATTAATACACTAACTATTACTACTATCGCAAATGTTAAATTTCAGCTAAAAGGAACAAGTGATCTCACTGAAGGTGATATCTTACCTGAAGGTCTCTATTTTATTCAGTTCTGTTTTGTTTTTCTTGGTAATTCTCCTATAAATCTCTTCATTTGGTTATTTCTTCCAGGTATTTTCAAAGACTCTTCCATCTCCCCTCTATTCTCTAAGTTTCTGACTTAATCCTACTTCTTAACTCACTGTATTTTTCCTAAAATATCTTTTCCACATGAATTACTCCCTATATCCTATGGTTCCCAAATACACTCAGCTCTCTCCTAGATATCTCTTTATATTTGTCTTTCACACTAATATATAAACACCTTTGGGCAGTGTCAGGATATTTTCACTTGAGTCTTCTGGGCCCAAAACCATATCCTGCATCTAGTTACACTCAAAAATTATTTCTAATTTACCATCTCATCTATGTTATAGTAGAATGAAACAGTATTATAAAATGTGCTTCAAGAATCTGTCAAGGACTCTCCTGCTTCAGTTTTTCTCTTTAGTATGGATGTATAGTTAAAGACCATCCTGTCCTTGGAAGAGGCTTAAAGACATAAAACAGGAAAATGCATTATAAAAGTAGGCTATGAGTTTTATCCTTGAGACACCACACTTACAAGATGTCAGTGTCTCTTTGTTGAAATGTGTTTTAAAGGAAACTTCTTGACATTTTCAAGGGTGCAGCATTTTGTTGGAGAAAAATGAATCATCCTTCCTTTAAAGATAGTAATACAAGTTCTGATCTATCAGTTTTCAAATGTCATCCATTGGTGAAAAAATTATAAGAGTATAGATAAGATAAGAATGCCAGCCCTGTGCTTAGAGTTGGCAGTTGCTATTTCTGAACATCAAATATAGTCCATATGCTTCCTATCTTGTTGACTATAACTTGAATGTATCTTGATGAATAGTAACAACCCAGTGTTTCAACCTAAAATATAGGGTGTATTAAATTTCAATGTGGTTTATAAAATCTTCATTTAGATTAAGTTGTCACATTTGTATTTTAATCCCAAATTCCTTCTATTTATTTTATCCACATACTGGTTTTTATCTACTCAATAAAGTGACCTCAGTGCCTAAGATAATAGTGTTTAATAACTGTTGTTCAAAAGAATAGAGAAAGGTACACAAGAAGAAAGGGAGTAAGGAAGAAAAAGAATGCATAAGTAAGGAAGGAAGTAAAAATTGGAAAGAATGTTGGAATAAACTTTGAACATAATTTAGCAATGCATATATTTTAAAAGACAGACTTGTCCAATTGTTACTTAGAGGGAGCCTACAGCCCTGCAATATGTAGAAATCAAATGCCAAATTAATTATTTGAATTATGTAAGTGCCTCAACCAAATATATGTGCTTATTTTTCCATGATCCAAAGAAAACTGACAATTTCCAGGGGGAAAGTGAGTTACTCATTTAATGCTCTGAGTACCTAGAAGCTTATTTATTTCCTGAAAGTGTAATATATATTTTGTAAAATATAATTAACTATATTTTTAACCTCAAGGCAAATCCTGAACTTGCACATGTTTCCTCTTGACCAGCATAAATGGTCTTTTTGCAAAATTATTTATTGTTTTAAAGTTTGACATATGCTTTTCTAAGATACTTTATTCCCATAGCTAATATTTGTTTCCCTTCTATATTTTTTCATCATCAAAAAGTTTATTTTGAATAATTAATAGCCCACACCAACTACTATCTATCCCAATTTTATTCAGTCATTGTATTTAACATCTTCATTGTTTAAAAAGAAGGAAAATTTCATGTTTTTTAACGAGTGTTTGATTGTGTCCTTTGGATAATTTTTTCAAAGCCAGAAAATAAAAATTTTTTGGCAGGAATAAATCACTTTCTTTAGGCCTCTTCCTTATTCTTATTTAAATATAATACCAGAGGAAAGAAACGCTGTTTGTATCTTCTCTTGCATCATGACACAGTTGAAAATTCTGCAGTGTTTGCACAATGAAAAACTTCATAAAGAAATTCTTAATATTTCATATCCTTAATAATACCCAATGTTCTTAGCATAAGTAAATGAGGGCAAATTGCAGATGAGAACCAAGTAAAACAATTTATGAATAATGATTACTTTTTCATGTGTTTGGTGATTAAAAATTTTTTATAAGAAAAATAAGTGCTTGTGCCCACCAAGAGACATGTGCAAGAGAGCTCATTGCAGTGTTATTCATAAAAAGCAAGGAAAAACCCCTGCAAACAACTCAAATGTCTGTCATCAGGAAAATAGTTAATTTAATTTATTCTTACAGTGGGTTATTTCTCAGCAATGTGAATAAATCATCATTATGTACAGTAACATGGATGACTATCACATACCTAAGTGAAAGAAACCAAAAACATTAGAGTATATACTGTATAATGCCATTTTTATGAAGTTCAAAATCAGATGAAACCAATGTATTTTAGAGGTCATGAAAGTTGCTACCTTTTGGATGAAATACAGCCTGGGTAGGGGAGGCAAAAGTGAGCCTCTGGGGTGCTTGAAAGGTTCTGTGTCATAGTCTGGTTGGAGGTTACACATGTCACATCCATGCATGTAAAAGCTTACTTGCTATATACTTATTACTGGTAGACTTTGCTCTGTCTATACCTCAATAACATAGAACAAAATAACTGTTAGGAGAAATATAATATTGCCCTTTTCAGGTGCAAAATGCTTCTACAGTATTTCGTCATTATTGACATAAAAATTCAGGAGAAATTCATTGATTATATCTCTTACATTTTTCATAAATGTAAAAATATTTATAAAATGAGAGTTTTGTAAATTCTGTAATTACTATATCTTCACCTTATATTAAAATCTTAATGTGTCTAATTCAAATATGGCATTTTTAACTGCACTGGCTCTGAACTCACTTGCATACAGTTGAGCCAGAGAACGATATAGCAAACGGTGCTTGATTTCTCTAACTCCCCTCATACTTACTTCAGTCCTCACCTAAATGTCCCCACTTACTCAGTTTGGGTGATAAGAACATTTTCAGTATTTCATAACATTTTGACCTTTAAGTATATTCTGACCACAGCATTTTGGTTAATGTATCTTGAAAAAAATTCTTCAGAAAATTATACTATGTGAGTAAAATAAATTCTTTCCCTTCAAAAATAATTAACTTATTATTTGTAGATCTAGAGAGTAAAACACTGTTATATATATCAAAAATTCATTAGAGTAACTTTATTTTATTTTTCTGTTCTTTGTTTAACCACTGGAAAAGTTGAGTCGATGTGTGGTCAGAAAAGTTAATGGATTAATATGCAGTCGCAGTATGAGAGACTGAGCTGGAAGAGATCTTAGAAATCAAGTCTCCTTAGTCATGTTCTGGCCTTTTGCTAGACATGAAATGAGGTACCGTGATAGTGATGTTCGGTGACTTGCTCAAGCCTCAGCAGCCAGTCCTATGTGGAACTGGGGCCAGCAGGCCTCTTTGCATCCAACGCCTTATTATTTCTACCCACCTCATGAGGGAGCCAGACTACCTGTTTTGGCTCTACTGAAATCTGATTTAAAAATGAATCCCTCTTGTATTGTGCATTTCTCATAGACATTATTCACAAGATTGAAGAAGCATTGTTAATAATGTGGCCTAATAGATTATACTTATTTTTTTCATCACTCTATCTTCATGTCTGAAATAGTACCTAGCATGTGGTAGCAAATATTCATTGAATGAGTAAGTGAATTAATAAACCATTTATACATAGTGCAAAAAAATCTACCAACTTGCTATGCCCAAAAAGGAACTTCCACATTTTAGAAACCAAAATTTTACATTATACTGTTCATAAAATTTCTTCTTATAAAGAACTTGTCATAATTATATCCATGGGTTTTTCAAATGAATCTGCTTTTATCAGTCTTCATTTCCCTTTCCTAATTATCTGGAACAAATTTAAATTAACACATAGCTAATGAGGAAATACGTGATTTTAAGGCAAGTAAAACTTTTATTGAATAGCTAGTGAAACTATTACTGATATCTTTCTTTCAGGACTAAGTAAACATGAACTTTTTCATTTTTACCTGCGTTTTGCTATTGCTCTTGCAAAACATTTAAGTATAATGAGACATTTATGAGTGTCTAGTCTTAATCAAAATTAGAAGAGTGTATCTTTTTTGCTGATGATGGGAGGGGTAGGAAATCTCTGGGGATACAACAATGAATACAATAAACACCTCTGGTTGTATGTTTACCACCTAATGGGAAATTCTAATAGAATTCATGTAAAATTCATACAATGGCAATTAATCCATTCTAATGCTTCTCTTTATGGAATAGAGAAATTCCCCTGTATATTCAGGAGAAAATATTTCATAAACAATGCTGTGGAGATAATAGATCATTCTTTTCTTCTCTCTTTAAGGAAATTACAAAGAGCACAAAAATAATGGTGAGAAATTTTTATTTATTTGAACAATTTTTTATTCATAGTACCAGTGTGTATTATTATAATATTAATGGCACATATATATCTGTAAGTTTCCTCTATTAATAAAGTGGAAAGAGATTTAAAGGTTTCTTAAAATGTCTTTTTCTCCATGCTCACTTTAGTAGTATCCACCTTAGTTGATCCATATTTTCCTGAGACACCTCTGCCGGAGTCCAGCTCCAGAGAGTCCAGGAGTCCCTGAAGGAGAAACGGCGTCATCAAGTGAGGACACTAGCAAAGATGCTGAGCTGGCCTGTTTATTGATAGAAACTTCAAGCAATATATAGGGGTTTGGTTACATGAAATCATAATAAAACGTGTCATTAGGTGATTTATGGCATAATCTACTTCTCAGATGTTCCCCTGCTTTCCCAACCATAAAAGGTCATCATGTCTTCTCCCTCAAGATTTTTCTGTTGCTCTCATACTTTTAGATTCTAATTTCAGGTTAAATTTCTACAAGGCACCACAATATCTTCTGAATGTGTCTTAAAACTTGCTTAACAGGACTCCCACCTAGGCTCACTGTGGGAGCATGTTTTTTCCATAGTTCCCTGAAACCATTTACAATAGAATGAGTAGTGCTCCTTCTGTTGATCTTGACTATAACAATGCCTACCGTACTTTCTATAGTAATGATTCATAAGGGGACTCTACCAAGATCTTCCCACCTTCTTTCCTGACCCACACCCCATGTTGGTCATCTCTTGTTTCTCCTGGGGGCCAAGCTGGCCTAGGAGCTGTACCCTGAAGTCACCTGAACTTTGTTCTATTTCCCAGCCCAGGGTTAATAACCCACTGGCCTGACGGGAATGTGCAGGGGCACAAGCTGTTTTATGATTGCTCTATCGCTCCTAACAGTGTTTTCTCCAGGGCTTTTCTGATTCATGAGGGCTGCTCAGACTGGGGGAATGGTCAAATTAAGCACTAGAAGAGGTATCAATAGCTTCCCCTTTGGAGGCCCGCTGTGCCGCATCCATCCACCAGCCTCCTGGGCTGTGCCATCAGGCAGGCAGAGTAGGTCGGCTCCCAGCACACCTCCACTTACTTAGGTCTTCCACTTATTTTCCAAAGGTGATTAATAACAAACAGCAAAAAAATCTGGTTGTGTTGCTTTTACTTCAATCTTTTTAACTTACCATACTAATGATCATGTAGGTAATATGAAACACATCCCAAATAACCTCTAACATGAAAGAATAATCCTGAAGATTTCTTTTGGCCACCAGATTTTGATTATGCTTATTATTTTTCAAAGAATATTCTCACAGTTCATCTAGTGAAGTAAGAGAACTTTTCTTTTAATAGCAAATAGAAAGTTCATCAAGAAATACCAGAGTTACAGCAAAGTGTGTATTAATTTGTTGTTAAAGTCACAATAGGATAAGCATTGGAGAAATAATTTACCCAAAACATAACATCCTTTCGGCAAGACTGAAAAGTGGCTGTCTACACTACAGTGTACATTGGTGGTCTTTCTCAGGATATCAGATTAACTCATTCCAGAGAAACATTTGCTTTAAATTAAGCCAGTGGCATTTGCCTTTGACATAGTTTTATCCTGTGAAACCTCTCAGAGTTGCTTAGGGAAGTGATTCTCAGGGCTATCCCTCTACTATCAGCATCAGCGTCACCAGTGCATTCTGATGCACTTTAAACTGGAGAATCTCCTGTTTAAGGGGGGCAAATAAAGGAATGGGTTAAGATGTGTAGGTTACTGGTACAAGGTTCTACTGTGGCAGGAATAGCCAAGCAATAGGCATGATGGGGAAAGGTTGTCTGGGAAAGCAAGAAGCATAGCTGTGACCCCAAGCCTTGTGGCTGGAGACATAGCCTGGTCTTCCTGCTTCAGATCTAGGAAGCACACTTTACTCTTACTCTGCCCTGCAAGGCTCTCAAAGACAGTGCTAATTACCACTTATAGATAACAACTGTGTCTTCCGGAAAGACTCTGCAGGACTTAGTTTACAACACATCTCACCAGGACTATTTTGCAATTTTTCATCACCTTGCCTACACTTTTGTATGCATTTGATATTTGTGTGAATTATGTAAAGTTGATGAAAACTTCGAAGTTTTCAGTTACATGCTATTACTTTGACAAAGACTCTGATGATGAATGTTTGAATTTATTGAATTCCTAACAGTGATGCAACTTCTATATAAGTAGTAGCAGCATGGACTCTAAATTTTCAATTAACTGACCCTCCTCCTCTAGTACAACTCAAAGACCAAACCATGCAAGTTCATTCCTCCTTTCTTCCCCTGAGGATTCTGTTGAATTTCCCACAGAGTTAAATAGTTTTCATTCAAATAAAATGAAATTAATATAATCTAGCAGTGTTTTCTTTTCATGTATTTTTATAGCAGGTGTTTTTGTTTTCTTAATAGAAAGTTAAGTTCCCTGTGGAAGAAAACCATTACCTGGTGAATTTCTCAAACAAATCAAAATTTCAACTAAGCCATTGTATTATGGTTGTTTCTTCTTTCAAATGTTCACATGACTCATTCCATCCCAATGAGATACTTAGCCCCAAATTTATAGTAATAGATTTTTCTATTTTTGTTACTTTAATTTTGTTATTATCTTGTCAAATTTATGAATTTATATTTTAAGAAAAATGAATATTGAGCTATTACCCAACTGCTTCTGAAAAAGTTATAACCTCAGAAATTTTGTTTTGAGTTTAAATATGTAAATTAGGTAACAGTGTATTTGAGGTATTAATTATTGCCCACTTAACTTCTTTTTGACAATGGTATCATAGCGGATATCTAAAGAGTAAAGGTTTCCAAGCTGTAGCTACATAAGTAAGGGTGTCCCTCTCCAGGTACAAATTCCCTATGAATCTGGTAAAACTGAAGTAAGACAAGGGGAAGGACAAGTTGGGTTAAATGGTTTAATTTCTTGCAGCTTGCTTGGGCTTGCTAGCCCGGCTCCACTGTCCATCTCTTCTGGCCGCAGCTTGCTCTCTCCACCCCCTGCTTGCCCCTTCCTGCAGGAACTCTATAGGCAAGTCCCTGGTGACTAGACCAATTACATACCAGAAACAGAGGGGAGAGAATAGCTGTTTTCTCTCCAACCCTTACCCGGATCGGCCAGAGGCTTTGAAATATCCATTAGTATGTAAATCGACTAAGGCCAGGTGGGAGTTTCTGGAAACTCTTGGTGAAAACTTTCATTTACCCCACACAAGCCATATAGAGAAGGTCATGTAACCCATCCTGTGAACTATAGAAATTTAGGTCCAAAGAAAGAGAACCTGTTTTAGTGTCAGAAACTTGCATTCTAACCACAAATAACAAATTATTACTTCATCTCTCCAAGCTTCAGTTTCCTCAACTAAAAATAAACAGAACTATATTGACCCTGCAGAATTATATTGGATAATATGTACATAAATTACATAAAAAGTGCTTGGAATACAGTGGAAACAAGCATCCAAAAAAAAGTAACAATTTCTATTATATCCTTATATAGAGCAGACATTCCTTTTAAAACTTTCATAATAAACACCTTTTCTTTGAACACTTAAAAATGTGATTCTCCAAATGAAACCTCTTATTTAGGAAATTCAAGTTGTTATAAAGGCTTGCCTTATACTTTGTCAAATGCTTCCAGTAGCATTCTCTCTTTGTACCATTCTTAATGTAACTCTGGATTCTTCCAATAATTATTCCCAGGCAATTCTAAAGACCAGTTGACACTCTACACACCCACAATTTACTTTCAATCTTTAGGAGATGAAAATTCTCCTAAGGAAAGATGCCATTGTGGTTTCATATTTAATCTCTAAACAAAAAACCTTTACAATCAGATAAAAGCTCTAGAATTTACTAGAATATTTATCAAGCCTGATAGATGATAGATGATAGGTAGCTGTGATACACACACACACACACACACACACACACACACATACCATATGTAACCAGCACTATGAACACTGCTATGTATTTAACAGATATAATCCTGCATGGTAAGTAATGCTCAGAGAGGTTAAGTAATCTGGGTCATGTATTTCACTGCTCAGGATCAAGGGACATAAAGTTCAGTTCTATCTGACTCCAAACACCAGATTTCTCACATACAGGAAAGAAACAGCAGAAATTTATTTACCCTCTAATTCAAGAAATTTTTCATTTCCTTTCTTTTGTAATTTGTCTTTTTCACATAGATATTGTTCTGGAGGACTTAATTAATCAAAGTTTGTATAATACTGCAATTTACAGACAAAGTTACAATAAATCCTTCCTTAGGTAAATTTACCACCATTTACACATTATCTAATAAAAGTTCTAAGTAATTTGGTTCCACCAAGACCTGCTTTGACCCACTGAGGAGATTTAATATTAGAGTAATATGATCATTTTCATTTTCTCTAGAGGAAAATCAATCAGTTTTATCAGAAGTTGAAATTCCCCCAGTATCTCGAAGCTCTTCAACATCAGATTGTTACGAACCCATGGGATCAGATTAAGACAAGTATGGTCTCCTTTATTCCCATTGTGGTGAGTGTTGTTTTTTGTTTGCTTGTTTCTTTGTTGGTTTTTTTTGCTTTTTGTTTTTGGGTGAGGGATAAGTTCAAAATAAAGACGTAAAATAGAGACAAAAATGCCCCAACAAATTATACCAAGAAGTAGAAAAAATGTAAATAAATTATTGTAGCCCAGAAATTAAATTACAAACAATATAGTCTAAATATAGTAACAAACAATGGTAGCCATGACAAATAAGTGATTTCATTTATATAAATTTTTAGTATAAATATATTTATATTAATATATTTATGTCTGTAATATAGATTTAATTATACATTAATTATAAGATATATATTTATAATATAAATATAAATTTAATATAAATATATTAAATTTAATATACATGTCCTAAGTGTTTGCTTGTTTATTATTTTGCTTGGTTCATCAAACAATTCTTTAACTTAAGAGGGGCTAGAAATCATTATGTAACAAAAAGATTGTAATGGAAGAAAATGTAAGGTCAGTTACTTGCTGAAGTTCTAAGTACTCCCTTCCATTTTGTTGCATAAAACAGTTTTATCTTAGGGAACTTATTCTCATATGGGGAATACATAACAAAAGTTCTCTTATTTTTTTCTCTTTTCTTTTTTTTGATACAAAACAAAGAACAGCTGTCCCCTACCAAGGTAAGTCACTTTACTAAAAAGAAAATGCCCCAGTAACTAGCAAAATATACCTACTATTCAATATACGAGCCAGTCTTTCTCCCAGTTTTTCAGCAATAACTCTAGATTTACAGAATATGGGAGAAATGAAATTTCAGACTTCTAAGATAAATTTGGGGAAAGCAGAACAAGACTACAAACATCCAAGGACACAAACATCCAAGGACATCCAAAGACTACAAAAATCCAAGATTAGATTTGTGCTAGTAGACTTTATTAAAAATTTTAATACTACTTCTCTTTTTAAAGGTTACTCATTAAACTTGACAACGTGGGTGAATGTTGAAACCACTCTGCTGTTTATATGAAATTACCACAAAATTGTATATCAATAGTACTTTAATAAAAAAAAGATTAAGGTTTTAGAAAGACATTTTTCATTTCACCTAAAATTTTATATTTACACCACGTGAAAACTGTTGGGAAGAAAACTTCACTGAAATAAAATGCTATCCAGAATCCAAAAAGAAAAAAAAGTGGTGACCCATGAATATTGCTATCACACCAGGAGACATGGTGTATACCTTAAAGTTTGTAAACAGAGTGGAAGAAATCTGATGTATCATTCTGGAATAAGGATTCTAGTTCACCCAGATCCATACAAAATCCAAATGTCTTCCTGCATATTACAGATGACTAACGACATTTTCACACCATCCAAGAAATAGCCTTAATTCATTCCTATACATTTCATCTCTGAAAATGAATAAACATCCAAAAAAGAAAAGAAAAAAAAGAATTTTATAAATAATATTAAAATGTCTAATTTAATTTTTAAAGGAATATTCCATCTTTCATAAAGTAAGTCAAAATGACTTGTATTAGATATATTTAAGAAATTAATTTGTTATGGCTATTCAATAAATATTATTTATTACATATAATCACTTCAAATTACTGTGATTATGACTTGGGCACTGCCAGCCAGTACTATGTCTTTCATCATTTGGCATTTGGCATTACATATCACTAGAAATATTTGGTTGTCAATAATAAATTTGTAAGACCCAATGGCCTTATTCCGGTCTGCGTTTCCCCCCAGTGAGGAGACGAAGGACACGGCAGATCGATGCAACAAGCAAGAGGTTTATTATTATTCCAGCTAGCTGGGGTCCAAGTGTCTGCCCGACACAGCAGGTTTCAACAAGGACCCCGAGCACTCAAAGCCAAGGGTTTATATAGCATTTTCAAAGCACTTAACTTATAGTAATTTTCCACAGCTATATATTATTCTTGCAAGACATACATCCTGGGGTTAGGCAGGAGCAAGATAAGACCACTCCTCAATTGTCAGGGTGGTTCCGCATGATAAGCTTGGTATGTAGGATTAACTGACCAAGGCTAGCTGACCAGGGGTCACCGCTGCCTGATTCCAGTGCTCATGATTGATTAACTTGCTTTTCAAAGCCTTACCCAGTTCCTGTTTATCTTTTTAAGTCACACACACTCAGAAAATGGCTTCTAGGCCCTT
This sequence comes from Manis javanica, assembly GCF_040802235.1. Lineage (NCBI taxonomy): Eukaryota > Metazoa > Chordata > Mammalia > Pholidota > Manidae > Manis > Manis javanica. The sequence goes on along the minus strand of NC_133160.1, from coordinate 117,648,458 downwards.
AAGATGGCTACTCTTATGCTAACCTATTTCTATTCTTACATTCCCCTCTTTTTCTTGTACCTATTTCAATCATGAAACTAGGGGTCATCTGTTTGGTCAACACTCTGATAGTTCTGTCTCAACACCATGATTTGCATGGTGCTAATGCGTTCTCTGATAAAGGTAACTAGGTGGTTTAGGATGCAGGGGCCAAAAGTTAGAATTAATATTAAGATTATTAGTGGCCCTACTAGAGTAGAGATGAGGGTAGTGAACCATGGCGAGGAGTTGAACCAGGACTCAAACCACCCTTGGTTTTGTTCTCTTTCTCTTTTCCTTTCAGCTAACCCTTCTGTAACTTTGGCCATGGAGTCTTTTACTACTCCTGAATGGTCTACGTAGAAGCAACATTCTTCTTTAAGGGCAGCGCACAGTCCGCCTTATTGGAGGAATAACATGTCTAACCCTCTTCTATTTTGAAGGACTACTTCTGTAAAGAAGTTAAAGAGTCTTCCAGGGTGGATATGGATTTCTCTATTTCTTCTAAGTCTGCATCTATGTCTTTTCTGAGACTGTGGTAATGCTGGTTCTAGAGAACTAGTGAGGATGCTCCTGTGGCTACCCCTGCTGCTCCTAGGCCGAGGCCTAGTAAGAGGGCGATAGTCAGACTCATGGGTTCTCGTTTGACTTGGGGTGAAGACTGGCTTAGTTGGGACAGGACTTCGTCATAAAGATGGTAAATAAGGCGGGGTATTAATTATACTAAAAACAAAAGTCAGACGTTTCGCCTAACTTCTGGGAATGAACACATGGAGTGACTCCGGTTTGGCAGGCCCACCACTCGTTAGATGGGGGAATATAATAAGTTGGGGTGATGCTTATTACTTCTGTCTTGTTGCAGAGGGAGGTGTAAGTTTTAGTAACTTTCCCAATGCAGGTTCCTTGCCCACTTACAGAGGATAAAGTGAGTCTAGGTCCTTTCTGCTGCCATCTACACTGGGAGGGGTCAGAAGACTGGTCGAGAGCATAAACGAATGCTATACCTTCATAGTAAGGGGGAGCAACATCATAGCATAACCAGCAGGAGCGAGTTAGCTCGGGACGGGAATTGTTGACAACTTGGAAAGTGCCTCTGGCTTTCCACAGTGGGGGCTGGTGTCCAAGCTGGGCTCAGGCTCTGGGGAAGGGACTTAGGGGGCTGTGTCACTTTGAGAGGCTGTCTAGGGGTTTTGCGTGCTTCAGGTTTCAATAATTTATTTGGACCTAAGGCTATCTCGACTATTGGCTCAACTTTTAATTTGACTCAGATAAGGGTTCCAAAAGGAGGGGTCTGATAAAAATATAGGCCCCAGGTTAACCCTGTCTGCCATCGGGTGTCTTTTTTTCCTTGTTCTGTGAACTGGAGCCTGAGCAGATTACAGTCTGGGCTGTACCTAGTTTGGGTGCATGGTTTAACAAATGAGAGAATGATGAGCTGGGGAGTTACTTGCCACTTCCACTCCCCATCATTTGTGGTAACACAACTCCAGCGTGCACAGTATCGGGACTCGGCCCCTCCACACTGCTGCTTCGCTGGCCCTGTTTGAAACCCTGGGCACACATAAAACCCATTTCAACTCACAGAGACTTGGCACTGTTTTTCTCGCCAGTCTCCCCCTCCCATTCCAACCGGACAGAACTGAGGGGTGCAGGGAAGAGGGGTGCCTGAATGCTGACTCCTACCCTTTCTGCCTCTCTTTTCTAAGTCTGCTACTCTATCTAGGTTAAAGTACAGGTTAGGGAACCACGTGCCTAAGGGGGTTGTGTGGGAAGTGCGGTTGTATATTTCATGAGTTTCCCAATTCTCTATTTCCCAGGTGAGCCGATAGGGGACATGGGGGTTAGGGTCACTGAGTGCAATAGGGGAAAGGCACAATATATATAATATGAGCAGTGCAGTCTTAGCTTTTGTGAATTGTCTTTGTCCAGCTGACATGGTCATCTTGGAATAGAGTTTTTGGGAATGGTGCGTGGGTCAGCTGAACAGCACTGGTGTCTCCGGACGTGCACCTGGTCACTTTAGGGGTCTTCTGGTGATTTTAAGCTGGAGAGGATTCTCAGTAGACTGGGCTCTCCACGAGAGATGGTCATCAGCTGTCTCGGCTGAGATAACGGGTTTCACATGAGATGCGTGAATCCAAGCGGCAATCCCGTCGATTTTGACTGCTGTTGGGGTGGTCAGCAACACTAAGTAGGGTCCTTTCCACCACGGCTCGAGGGACTGTGCTTGGTGCCGCCTTACAAACACAAAGTCTCCAATTTGGAACGGGTGGGCTGCTTCTGGAGTGCCGGGCTCATAGACTGCTTTTAGTTGGGTCCACACTTCTCTTTGGACTGCCTGGAGAGCTTTCAACCTATTATATAAATTGCGATTGTCAGTCTGGGTAATGGGGAGGGGGTCATGCAGACAAGTAAGTGGGGCGGGGGAGCCATAGAAGATTTCAAAGGGGGTTAGATTGAGATGAGTAGGGGTGTTGCAAGCTCGGAACAAGGTCAGGGGAAGGAGCACCACCCAGTCTGAGCCAGTCTCTATGGTCAATTTAGTTAAGGTCTCTTTCTTTTAGGGTTCAATTCATCCTTTCTACTTGCCCTGAACTCTGGGGTCTGTACATGCAATGTAATTTCTAATTGGTCCCCAAATACTTAGCAACTCCCTGACTTACCCGGGCGATGAAAGCGGGTCCATTGTCAGATCTTATTACCTTAGGTATCCCGGACCGAGGAAATATTTCTTCTAATATTTTCTTTATTACTACTGCAGCTGTTTCCTGCCTTGTTGGAAAGGCTTCGACGCATCCTGAAAAGTTATCTACAAACACTAGGAGATACTTAAATTTATACTTCCCTGGTTTAATTTCAGTAAAGTCTATTTCCCAAAACTGTCCAGGCCAGTTCCCCCTTGCCCGTTTTCTGGTCCATTTCTTCTTCCCAGGTGAGTTTGTTTCTTGACAAGGAACGCACGGCTTAACTACGGATTCAGCTATCTGCTGCAGGTTCGGCACATACCACCCAGAGTTTAAAACAGTCTGAGTAAGTTTGTGTGCTCCTAAGTGTGTCCACTGGTGCATCTGTTTGATTATGGCTTTGGCAGTTGTTTGGGGCAGGATGATTTTTCTATCTTGGGTGCACCAGGCTCTCTTCTGTTCATCAAAATAGTGAGTACTGTCTTTGGAGATTAGTTCTAAATCTGCTGGGCTATATTGATAGGGTGGCAGGCTTGGCTCAGGCTGGGTTTCAGAGAGGAAGATTTCTACAGTCTTTGTGGCCGCTTCTCGGGCAGCTTGATCAGCCATATTATTGCCTACGGTGATGTAGGACTTTCCAGGTTGGTGAGCGGGGCAATGAATTATACTTACTTTGGCTGGTTTGTGCAGAGCTTCTAAGAGTGCCGTGATTTCCGGCTTGTTTTTTATTTCTCTTCCTTCGGAGGTGAGGAGTCCTCTTTGTTGGTAAATGGCTCCATGCACATGTGCCATCGCAAAGGCGTATCTGCTATCTGTATAGATGTTAATTTTCTTTCCGGACCCCAGTTCTAGTGCTCTCATAAGAGCAATGAGCTCAGCTTTCTGTGCTGAGGTTCCCTCGGGGAGGGGCTGAGCCCACACTATTTTTTCTCCATCTACTACAGCCGCTCCTGCCTTACACTTTCCTTGGTCTAGGTAGCTGCTTCCATCTATGAACCAGGTGGCTTCAGCATCTGGTAAAGTCAGGTCAGTCAAGTCTTTACGCCACCCATGGGCTTCGGCTAATACTTGCTGACAGTCATGCACCAGGGGTTCAAGATTGGGGTCTGGCAGCAAAGTGGCCGGATTGAGACTGGTCGGAAGAGAGAATGTCACACGGTTGGAGTTGAGCAACAGGGCTTGGTAGTGAGTTATCCAAGCATTTGTAAGCCACCAATGCAGGGGCTGCCGGATTATGCTTTCTAGTGCATGCGGAGCAGTCATGGTTAGATTTTGCCCTAGGGTCAATTTGTCCACATCTTTGACTAGTACTGCTGCTGCCGCGATTATTTTCAAGTATGCAGGCCAGCCGGAGGCTACTGGATCTAGTTTTTTAGACAGGTATGCTATGGGCCATTTCCATGGTCCGAGCTTCTGAGTTAGCACCCCTTTGGCTATCCCCCTGTTCTCTGCCATGGACAGGTGGAAGGGTTTTGTCACATCGGGGAGTCCCAGAGCTGGGGTGGACATCAATGCCAGCTTAATGGCATCAAATGCCTTCTGTTCTTCCTCTCCCCAAAAGAATGATCTAGCTTTGGTGAGAAGGTAAAGGGGGGCTGCCATCTCTGCAAACCCAGGGATCCATAGCCTGCAAAATCCTGTGGTCCCCAGGAATTCTCTGACTTGCTTAGGAGTCTCAGGCAGGGGGATATGGAGAACAGTCTCTTTCCTTGCATCTGACAGCCTCCTCTTCCCTTCTCGTAACACATAGCCCAGGTAGCTTACCTGTCATTTGCAGATTTGTGCTTTCTTGGCTGATGCCCAATATCGTAGAGTTCCTAATTCTGCCAGAAGTTTCTCCGTACCTTTCAGGCAATCTTCTCTCATTTTGGCTGCAAGCAGAAGATCATCAACATATTGCAACAAGGTTACCTGGGTGTTAGCTTCTCGATATAGTGCCAGGTCTTGGTTGAGAGCTTCATCGAAGAGGGTGGGGGAATTTTTGAATCCTTGCGGGAGCCGGGTCCACGTGAGTTGCCCCATCACTCCTCCGTCTGGGTCTCTCCATTCAAAGGCGAAAAGTTCTTTTCTCTTCGGCACAAGTTGGAGGCAGAAGAAGGTGTCTTTTAAATCTAAAACGGTATACCAGCCTCGGAGAGGTGGCAAGGAACTTAAAAGATTATAAGGATTAGGAACCATGGGATGAATGTCCATTACCTGCTTGTTAACTTCTCGCAGGTCTTGGACTGGACGGTATTCATTTGTGCCTGGCTTCCTGACAGGAAGAAGGGGGGTGTTCCAGGCAGATTGACATCCATGCAATATCCCCAACTGGAGGAATCAGGTGATATGGGGCCAGATTCCCTCTCTGGCATCTCTCGGCAAAGGGTACTAGCGAATGGCTACGGGGGTGGTTTGTGGTTTTAGTTTGACAAAGACAGGCAGCCTATGTTTAGCCTTCCTGATTCCTGCCATCTCTGCCCATGCCTGAGGGAACTTTCTTAGCCACAGGCTGAGCTCTCCCGAGCATGGGTTCTCTTTTTTGAATTCAAAGAGTCTATACGCATCTTCTAACATCACAGTCAATATCTGGATGGGGTCCTCTGAGGGCCTTTTAAGCTGTGGCCCCTCTGGCAGGAAATGGATCTGGGCTTTCATTTTTGTGAGCAAGTCTCTTCCCAATAAAGGATATGGGCAATCCGGGATCACGAGGAAAGAGTGAGACACTAATCCTCTTCCCAGGTCTACAGTCCGTGCGGTGGTCCAAGAGTACAATTTATTTCCCGTGGCTCCCTGGACCCATGATTTCCGATTTGAGAGCCGTCCGTCAGCTTGTTGCAATACTGAGTGCTGTGCCCCAGTGTCTACTAAGAATCGAGTAGGTTTCCCCTCCACAGTTAGGGTTACCCTAGGTTCGGGGAGGGGCTCCGAACCCCATCCCCCCTAATCACTGTCTTCGTGCATGGTCAGAATTTTAGGGTGGGCAACAGGTTTTTCCCACTGCTGAGGTTTCTTTCTCTTGTTTGGGCATTCTCTGGCCCAATGTCCTTTCTCTTTACAGTACGCACACTGATCTTTATCTAGCTGCTGTCTCCTGCTGCCTGGCCCTGGTTTAGGTTCTCTGGTCTCTCTCACAACAGTGGTAAGGATTTTATGGAGGTTGCGTTCTTGCCATCTTTCTTTCCTCAGCTCTGTTTCCTCAGTCTCTCACAGCTTCCTACCTTCTTTTTCCTCTTCAGTCTCTCTATTATGATACACTTTCTCTGCCACCTGCACTAAGTCTCGCAGGATTTTGTCCTGCAGCCCTTCTAGCCTCTGCAATTTCCTCCTGATGTCTCTACTAGATTGATCTATAAAAGCTACAATAACTGTGGCTTTATGTTCCTCACTGACTGGATCATACGGAGTGTACTGCCGAAAAGCCTCTTTGAGTCTTTCTAAAAATGCTGAGGGGGATTCATCGGGTCCTTGAAGGACTCCCCTTACCTTAGCCAAATTGGTGGGGCGCCTTGCCACTCCCCTGAGACATGCCATCAGAGCCTGGTGGAAGACTTTCAGGTGCTCCTTACCTTCTGGGGTGTTGAAGTCCCAATCAGGTCTGGTTAGGGGGAACCCCTCCTCGATAATGGCTGGGTTCTGAGTGGGTCACCCATCGGCCCCTGGTACATTCTTCCGGGCCTCTAGGAAGATCCGGTCTTTTTCTTCCATGGTAAACAGGACCTGTAACAACTGGTTGCAGTCATCCCAAGTGGGCTGATGGGTGAAAAGTAAAGATTCAATCAGATTGATCAACCCTCTGGGATTTTCTGAAAAAGGGGGATTTGGGGCCTTCCAGTTGTATAGGTCTGAGGAAGAAAAAGGCCAATACTATAGGAGTTGCTGGCCATCCTCAGAGGGGGGGCCAAGGGCTTAAAGGCAAAGTGTCACAGCAGCCCCTGGTGAGGGGGCCCGGCAGCTCCTTGTCCCTCTGGCTGGGCCAACGTTCTGCCCTCCGCTGGCCTGAGGGGTCAGAGGAGGTGAGGGAATGATGGGAATGGAAGGGACAGGAGGAACAGGAGAGAGAGGAGGGGAAGGAATAGGGACTGGGGGGCGGCAGGTTGGGGGAGAGTGGTAGGAGGGTATGGAGGGGGAGAATCGAGGAGGAGGAGATCTGCATCGGGGGGTGAAGGCAGAACTTTCTTAGGTTCTTTCAGGTCCTTGCGGAGCACAAAAACCTGTGAAGATGGGTGGAGTAAGAAGGGCTGAACCCAAGAGGGGGATTCTGTGACTAAGCTTTCCCAAACAAGAATATAAGGAGTCTGGTCTTGGCATGTGCGGGATCCGGTATCGAAGACTTTCTTCTTGACTGCCTGTATAAGGGGTAGAGAGAAAGATCCCCCAGGAGGCCAGCCAACCTGAAAGGCCGGCCAATCGGCTGAGGCCAGAGTGTTCCATTTATCCTTTTTATCAAGAACAGACATATTATTTGCTCTACTCTTTACGTCTCCCCAGTGTCTTAATGTCAAGTCTAAAGGAGTCGTCTGCGTCTGTCCCATTTCTTCCATCAGTAACAAAACTAGGATAAACACAGTAGCTAACAAACAGGCGCCTACAGAAAAGAATCTACCACAGCCGCGGAGGCAAAACTGAAACTGAGTTGAGGGCCTGTCGGACTGCAGCAGCAGCCGACTTTCCTCACAGATGAGGACCTCGTCCTCCAGACGGGGGCAAGGGACGTCTCCCAAGACCCTTGGCTGGTGACCTGCCAGCGCGTCCGCCTAAGTCAATGCCAACCCAGATACAGATTGGAGCTCCTACATGCTTTATACAGGTTTCAGGTTTGTTCGCGAACAAAAACACTGGGTATGCTCACCATCCGGTAAGGCACTTTCTGATTAAACACAGAACATTCTTACAGGTTTGACAAGAAACACACGGATACAAACACAGTATTACCTGGCTAGGGCAAGCCTCCGATCCTTGGCTTGTCGTTCCTCCGGGGTGGGGCACACGATCCTGGATGAGCCCCCAAATGTAAGACCTAATGGCCTTATTTTGGTCTGTGCTTCTCCCCAGTGAGGAGATGAAGGCCACGGCAGATCAATGCAACAAGCAAGAGGTTTATTATTATTCCAGCTAGCTGGGGTCCAAGTGTCTGCCCGACACAGCAGGTTTCAACAAGGACCCCGAGCACTCAAAGCCAAGGGTTTATATAGCATTTTCAAAGCACTTAACTCATAGTAATTTTCCACAGCTATATATTATTCTTGCAAGACATACATCCTGGGGTTAGGCAGGAGCAAGATAAGACCACTCCTCAATTATCAGGGCGGTTCCACACAATAAGCTTGGTATGTAGGATTAACTGACCAAGGCTAGCTGACCAAGGGTCACCGCTGCCTGATTCTGGTGCTCATGATTGATTAATTGTTTTTCAAAGCCTTACCCAGTTCCTGTTTTTCTTTTTATGTCACACACATCCAGAAAATGGCTTCTAGGCCCTTAAGATGGCTACTCTTATGCTAACCTATTTCTATTCTTACAAATTCACAGGACAAAAGGGCTCTTTTGGTTTTTAATATTTATTCATAGTAGATAATTCTATGAATGTTTTGTGACACTAATATAGAAAGAGACAGCACTGTTATTTCAAATATATATTTGTTATTCTATTTTATTCTATATTTAACATACAATAAAATAAAACACAAGAAATGGAGGAAGTCTAGTAACCATAATTTTGCTCGTGTAATTGTACATTAATGATACCAAAATAAAATAAATAAAGCACAAGATTCTTTGATTACACCTCCTAAATGATGCCAAAATTCAGTCAAGTAATAAATATTTGCAATGTGTACTTAGAAATTAAGTTAATGTAATTTCTAATTTGTCTTTTATTGCCATATTATAGGAACTTCCCTGTTTTTATAGTTCTCTGAAATGAGGGAAGTAATTTACAGCCAAATGAGTTGATAAGTTTTAATTTTTTCAGATTTGATACTGATTTATTTCAAAACAAAAGAAGTAACATTAAATTAAAGATTTCTTATAAATACCCCTGGAAGAAAAAGAGTGGAGCACATTGTCCAGATCAACACTATTATCTCTAGCCTTTGGTTTCCATCCTGGAAGTAAGATATCTTTATTTTTCCATATTAACATGCCCCCATTCTAAAAATATTCTCTACCGGGTCTCAGTTAGATTAACTTTGACAGGGCGCCCATAAATATATGCATATCTATATTCTCTCCTGGTTTGGAGAGGTTGGTAACATAGAGCATCATGTAAATCTGATTTACCATACATATGAATCCTCACTTCAAGACTGCTTGAGAGGGAACTTCACAAAGAACTTTTTTTTCTCTAGGTTCAGACTAGATTCAGGAGTTCACCTGACCCCCAGAAGGATAGGTTTGTTCTACTCAGAAATTCTCATATTCTTCTGACAAAATGAACATTGGGGTCAAGCAAGTCCCTCTCACTTAAAAGCTCTTTGAAGAAAAACAAAACTGGGGCATAGGAGAAGGGAAAATTTTTGTTTGAATGAATGTTGTATGCCTTCTGCAGCATTTTAAATCACTGAATCAAGTGATATATGGGTAGATAAATAATTGAGATAGTGAGACATGGGAAAAAAGATTTTTAAATGTTGATAAAATCTGGGATTTTTTCCATTCCTGGGCTGATTTTGTAAGGATTTTAAAATTATAATTGTTACCCTTTATCAGCTGTTAGTTATTCTGATAAAAACACTTTATTTTTATATCCTTTATGAAGACAAAAATACTTATTCATCTTTAGTAGAATTGTTAATGCATTAAAGCTTCATTAAATTAATAGTTGTCATATTAAGACAAAAGCCAAATGTAAGTAAAAATATTCTTATTGGATTATCTATAGTACAATAATAATCAAGCTGGTATCATCTAAACTACTTATACAGAATTTCTTTTCAAAGAACAGTGAGAAAAAGGTGAATATGTATTTTTTCTTACATAGTTTTTTAATCTATATTTACAGTTTTGGACCTTGATATATGATCAAATCGATAGGTTCCCAAAATGATAGTGGAGGTAAAGGAGGGATTCTTCTAAATTATAAAATTGTGATATAATATGACAATTATTAGATAGTTATTAGATGATGCTGACAATTATTACTATAGCAAATTAGAATGTTGATAACAATGCTTAATGGGCATAAGGTTTGTTGTGCCAAAATCTTCAAAAGAAATTTTAAGAATCAAAAATAAAGCTGTGTTATCTGGAAATGGATAAACAGCAAGGAAAAGAGGTGAATTCAGAAATGGAATGAGCTCCAGGGGGCTAAAATTGTAGGGAAGCAGAATCCCATGTAGATAATCTTAACAGAGTTTATGTTTTCAAATTATAGAGAGGTGAAAAAGGTTCCCTCTGGCAGTAAGGTACCATTGCTAAAGGTTTATATAAGGTCACTAGGAATACTGGATTGCATTAAAGTAAATGGACATAATGACCTTCAGTGCAGTGTACCTAGACAAAACTTTAATATAAGAAATAGCTGAAGGAAAATTCTTAATCCCAGACAATGAGTGTGCTAATATTCTCTTTTGTAATAGGAGAAAATTATGACACCTACCTTGTAGAATGGTTTTGAATGATTATGGAGTATAAATATATTTGTCTTTAATGTATTTGCCATAATGTCTTTATTTCTTTTCAATGACCAGAAACATTAAGCATACTCCCTTTAGAGTGTTATAAAATTTTTGCTATGTCCTGGTTTCTGCCTCATGCTTCTGTAAAATTTTGTACCAATGTAATAAGTTTATTTGAACAAACTAATAAATCCAGTGAGTCTTTACCAATACAAAAGATCAGAGCAGAAGAAAGCATGATCTAGGAACTGCTAGGAGTGTGCGCCAAAGAATTAGGTGACTTCTGTGCAGAAAACATGAGAGTAAGTTATCTCTATACAGGAGACCAAATTATTCAACTGACTAATAATTAGGTTTTTTCTTTTGGTTTTTTGTCATTTTTGTCTCAAATTCTGATGACAGGAGGATGCTAAAAAAATTATACTTGTAATTCATATGCTTTATATGCTTGTACCTATCCACCAGTCTGCAGTAGATAAACATGACAATCCATCAAAGAAAGGCCATGAGATATAGTCTAGATGCTCACACTTTTGACCAAATACCATTGGATGTATGGCAGAGGTATAGGAAGTATTTGAAAATAATTTTCAAAATGAAAACAGTATGAGGTATTATACTGGATTTCGAGTAAGAGTTAACATTTTCATCATCAGAATCTAGGGCTGTATGGTCACAGTACAAATCATTGGCATTTGTCTCTGTGAGCACTCTGGAACATATATCATTTGTGCATCATACACTGTACCTTAGGATGATAATATGATCCATGAGCAAATGATTTAACTTGGTAATTCCAGAAAGCAACCTAAAATTGAAAAGAAATATTATATACAATGTTCAATTTTAATGAGAAAGCTTGGCTGTCTGGGAGACAGAGTCACCAAGATGTGAACAAAGACGTTTTGTCAGTCTTTTCCAATACATAGAGTCCCAATATATAGCATATGGACAGCATATAGTGGGTGCTCATTTTATATTTTATAAAACAAATCTTGAATATATTTATCAAGAGAAGCTTAAAATGTCCCCAAACCACTGAGAAGCAATTTGCATTTATGGAGAAATAATATTGCCAAGGCTTATTTGGTCACTGGGTATTTTGTGATAAACACAAATGATGATCTAATGTAAATATTTGGAGTAAGCAACTAGCCACAGAATTAAATCAAATTATTTTGTTTGTACATGAAATTTCAATAATATATATGAGAAAGAAATGTAATGGTAGTTTAGAAACACGGCAACTAATAGGACATTAAAATCAATCATTGCATATCTATTTCATAAGAATATATTTAGAAAAAGAGAACTTAGTCTTAGTCACAGGAAAACAAGGCAAACAACTATATATATTGCACAAGAAAGCAAATTCCAAAAGAATTTTGTCAATTACATTCGTTTTGAATGTAAGTGAATGTAAGTAGAGAGCTGAAGTTGTTTCTCAGTGGTGTGAAATTTAAAACCAATAGTGGTTTCTTCTGTTGTTCTTTTAGAAATTGATCTCATTCAAAGAGGTAAAATATACCGATATTTGTTTATACTTTAAGATACTGAAATGTATTATACATTATCAAGTTTCTTTTTAAAATAGCATTCTCTATCTAATAATATTAAATAATTCACTATTATTATGTTTTTCCTTGAAAAGCTAAGACAGTAATTTAGGAACATGTTATTTTTTCTTTCTGTGATGGGCTCATTTAAAAATGTGTATTTAGGGCGGAGCCAAGATGGCGGCATGAGTAGAACAGCAGAAATCTCCTCCCAAAACCACATTTATCTATGAAAATATAACAAAGACAACTCTTCCTAAAATAGAGACCAGAGGACACAGGACAACATCCAGACCACATCCACACCTGCGATAACCCAGTGCCTCGCAAAGGGGGTAAGATACAAGCCCCGGCCCGGCGGGACCCAAGCGCCCCTCCCCCCAGCTAGCGGCAGGTGGAAAGGAGTCAGCAGGGAGGAAGAGCCCAGGACTGCTGAACACCCAGCCCCAGCCATCCAGACCAGAGCGCAGACACAGTGCATGCATGGGGTCCTGGATACTAGGGAAACAGGGCGGCAGGACCGGTGAGCGGGTGCCTGAGGCCGACGCCGGAGAACAAAGAAATGGGAGTGGTATTTTTTTTTCCCTCTTTTTTTTTTTTTGGAAGTCTTAAAGGGACAGGGACCCTAATACTAGGGAAACAGGGAAGCAAGACCGGTGAGTGGGTGGCTGAGACTGGCACCTGGGGACAAAGAAAATCGTGCATTTTTCTTATCTTTTTTCTTTTTTAATTATTTATTTAATTTTTTTTCTTTTGTTGTTGCTGTTCTTGTTTTGGTTTGGAGAGTGCTTTTTGGAAGTATTAAAGGGGCAGGGCAAGACACTTAGTAAAGAGGCAGGGAATCTGGGGATCTCTGGGCACTCTAACCCCCTGGGAAGCAGGGAGTACAGAGGACCCTCATGAAGATAAATAGCCTACCAGCTGCTCCACATCCAATGGGGCTCCACCATTTTGGAGCAGCAGCCCGAGCCAGGCCACATCCACAGCGACAGCGGAGATAAACTCCATAGCAGCCCAGCAGGAAGCAGAAGCCCTGTCTGCGCACAGCTGCCCAGCACAAGCCACTAGAGGTCGCTATTCTCCCAGGAGAGTAAGGCCACAAACCAACAAGAAGGAAAGCTCTTCCAGCTGTCACTCGTACCAGCTCTGCAAACTATCACTATCACCATGAAAAGGCAAAACTACAGGCAGACAAAGATCACAGAGATAACACCTGAGAAGGAGACAGACGTAACCAGTCTTCCTAAAAAAGAATTAAACGTAAAAATCATGAGCATGCTGACAGAGATGCAGAGAAAAATGCAAGAGCAATGCAGAGAAAAATGCAAGAGCAATGGGATGAGATGCAGAGAAAAATGCAAGAGCAATGGGATGAAGTCTGGAGGGAGATCACAGATGTCAGGAAGGAGATCACAGAAGTGAAACAAACCCTGGAAGGATTTATAAGCAGAATGGATAAGATGCAAGAGGTCATTGAAGGAATAGAAACAAGAGAACAGGAACATATGGAAGCTGACATAGAGAGACAAAAAAGGATCTCCAGGAATGAAACAATACTAAGAGAATTATGTGACCAGTCCAAAAGGAACAATATCCGTATTATAGGGGTGCCAGAATAAGAAGAGAGAGGAAAAGGGATAGAAAGTCTCTTTGAAGAAATAATTGCTGAAAACTTCCCCAAACTGGGGTAGGAAATAATCGAACAGACCACAGAAATACACGGAACCCCTAACAGAAAGGATCCAATGAGGTCAACACCAAGACACATAATAATTAAAATGGCAAGGATAAAGGACAAGAAAAGAGTTTTAAAGGCAGCTAGAGAGAGAAAGGTCACCTATAAAGGAAAACCCATCAGGCTAACATCAGACTTCTCGACAGAAACCCTACAGGCCAGAAGAGAATGGCATGATATATTTAATGCAATGAAACAGAAGGGCCTTGAACCAAGGATACTGTATCCAGCACGACTATCATTTAAATATGATGGCGGGATTAAACAATTCCCAGACAAGCAAAAGCCGAGGGCATTTGCTTCCCACAAACCACCTCTACAGGGCAGCTTACAGGGACTGCTCTAGATGGGCACACTCCTAAAAAGAGCACAGAACAAAACACACAAAATATGAAGAATGGAGGAGGAGGAATAAGAAGGCAGAGAAGAAAAGAATCTCCAGACAGTGTATATAACAGCTCAATAAGTGAGCTATGTTAGGCAGTAAGATACTAAAGAGGCTAACCTTGAACCTTTGGTAACCACGAATCTAAAGCCTGCAGTGTCAATAAGTACATATCTCTCAACAGTCACCCTAAATGTAAATGGACTTAATGCACCAATCAAAAGACACAGAGTAATAGAATGGATAAAAAAGCAAGACCCATCTATATGCTGCTTACAAGAAACTCACCTCAAACCCAAAGACAGGAACAGACTAAAAGTCAAGGGATGGAAAAACATATTTCAGGCAAACAACAGTGAGAAGAAAGCAGGGGTTGCAGTACTAATATCAGACAAAATAGACTTCAAAACAAAGAAAGTAACAAGAGATAAAGAAGGACACTACATAATGATAAAAGGCTGTCCAACAAGAGGATATAACCATTCTAAATATATATGCACCCAACACAGGAGCACCAGCATATCTGAAACAAATACTAACAGAACTAAAGAGGGAAATAGACTGCAATACATTCATTTTAGGAGACTTCAACACACCAATCACCCCAAAGGATAGATCCACCGGGCAGAAAATAAGTAAGGATACACAGGCACTGAACAACACACTAGAACAGATGGACCTAATAGACATCTATAGAACTCTACATCCAAAAGCAACAGGATATACATTCTTCTCAAGTGCACATGGAACATTCTCCAGAATAGACCACATACTAGCTCACAAAAAGAGCCTCAGTAAATTCCAAAATATTGAAATTCTACCAACCAATTTTTCAGACCACAAAGGTATGAAAGTAGAAATAAATTCTACAAAGAAAACAATGAGGCTCACAAACACATGGAGGCTTAACAACATGCTTCTAAATAATCAATGGATCAATGAACAAATCAAAATAGAGATCAAGGAATATACAGAAACAAATGACAACAACAACAGAAAGCCCCACCTTCTGTGGGATGCAGTGAAAGCAGTCTTAAGAGGAAAGTATATAGCAATCCAGGCACACTTGAAGAAGGAAGAACAATCCCAAATGAATAGTCTAACATCACAATTATCAAAGCTGGAAAAAGAAGAACAAATGAGGCCTAAAGTCAGCAGAAGGAGGTATATAATAAAGCTCAGAGAAGAAATAAACAAAATTGAGAAGAATAAAACCATAGCAAAAATCAATCAAACCAAGAGCTGCTTCTTTGAGAAAATAAACAAAATAGATAAGCCTCTAGCCAAACTTACTAAGAGAAAAAGAGAATCAACACAAATCAACAGAATCAGAAATGAGAATGGAAAAATCATGACAAACACCACAGAAATACAAAGAATTATTAAAGACTACTATGAAAACCTACATGCCAACAAGATGGAAAGCCTAGAAGAAATGGACAACTTCCTAGAAAAATACAACCTCCCAAGACTGACCAAGGGAAAAACACAAAAGTTAAACAAACCAATTACGAGCAAAGAAATTGAAACGGTAATCAAAAAACTACCCAAGAACAAAACCCCGGGGCTGGACGGATTTACCTCAGAATTTTATCAGACACACAGAGAAGACATAATAACCATTCTCCTTTAAGTGTTCCAAAAAATAGAAGAGGAGGGAATACTCCCAAACTCATTCTATGAAGACAACATCATCCTAATACCAAAACCAGGAAAAGATCCCACCAAAAAAGAAAACTACAGACCAATATCCCTGATGAATGTAGATGCAAAAATACTCAATAAGATATTAGCAAACAGAATTCAACAGTATATCAAAAGAATCATACACCATGACCAAGTGGGATTCATCCCAGGGATGCAAGGATGGTACAACATTCGAAAATCCGTCAACATCATGCACCACATCAACAAAAAGAAAGACAAAAACCACGTGATAATCTCCATAGATGCTGAAAAAGCATTTGATAAAATTCAACATCCATTCATGATAAAAACTCTCAGCAAAATGGGAATAGAGAGCAAGTACCTCAACATAATAAAGGCCATATATGATAAACCCACAGCCAACATCGTACTGAACAGCGAGAAGCTGAAAGCATTTCCTCTGAGATCGGGAACAAGACAGGGATGCCCACTCTCTCCACTGTTATTTAACATAGTACTGGAGGTCCTAGCCATGGCAATCAGACAAAACAAAGAAATACAAGGAATCCAGATTGGTAAAGAAGAAGTTAAACTGTCACTATTTGCAGACTCCACTCCAAAACTACTAGAACTGATATCGGAATACAGCAAAGTTGCAGGATACAAAATTAACACACGGAAATCTGTAGCTTTCCTATACACTAACAATGAACCAATACAAAGAGAAATCAGGAAAACAATTGCATTCACAATTGCACCAAGAAGAATAAAATACCTAGGAATAAACCTAACCAAAGAAGTGAAAGACCTATACCCTGAAAACTACAAGTCACTCTTAAGAGAAATTAAAGAGGTCACTAACAAATGGAAACTCATCCCATGCTCCTGGCTAGGAAGAATTAATATCGTCAAAATGGCCATCCTGCCCAAAGCAATATACAGATTTAATGCAATCCCTCTCAAATTACCAGCAACATTCTTCAATGAACTGGAGCAAATAATTCAAAAATTCATATGGAATCACCAAAGACCCCGAATTGTCAAAGCAATCCTGAGAAAGAATAATAAAATTGGGGGGATCTCACTCCCCAACTTCAAGCTCAACTACAAAGCCATAGTAATCAAGACAATTTGGTACTGGCACAAGAACAGAGCTACAGACCAGTGGAACAGATTAGAGAGTCCAGAAATTAACCCAAACATATACGGTCAACTAATATTTGATAAAGGAGCCATGGACATACAATGGGAATGACAGTCTCTTCAACAATGGTGTTGGCAAAACTGGACAGCTACATGCAGGAGAATGAAACTGGACAATTGTATAACACCATACACAAAAATAAATTCAAAATGGATCAAAGACCTGAATGTAAGTCATGAAACCATAAAAATCTTAGAAAAAACATAGGCAAAAACCTTTTAGACATAAACATGAGTGACCTCTTCTTGAACATATCTCCCCAGGCAAGGAAAACAAAAGCAAAAATGAACAAGTGGGACTATATTTAGCTGAAAATTTTCTGTACAGCAAAAGACACCATCAATAGAACAAAAAGGAATCCTACAGTATGGCAGAATATATTTGTAAATGACAGATCCGATAAAGGCTTGATGTCCAAAATATATAAAGAGCTCACATGCCTCAACAAACAAAAAACAAATAATCCAATTAAAAAATGGGCAGAGGAACTGAACAGACAGTTCTCCAAAAAAGAAATACAGATGGCCAACAGACACATGAAAATATGCTCCACATCACTAATTATCAGAGAAATGCAAATTAAAATTACAATGAGATATCACTTCACACCAGTAAGGATGGCTGCCATCCAAAAGACAAACAACAACAAATGTTGGTGAGGCTGTGGAGAAAGGGGAACCCTCCTACACTGCTGGTGGGAATGTAAATTAGTTCAACCACTGTGGAAAGCAGTTTGGAGGTTCATCAAAATGCTCAAAACAGACCTACCATTTGACCCAGGAATTCCACTCCTAGGAATTTACCCTAAGAATGCAGCAATCAAGTTTGAGAAAGACAGATGCACCCCTATGTTTATCGTAGCACTATTTACAATAGCCAAGAATTGGAAGCAACCTAAATGTCCATCGGTAGATGAATGGATAAAGAAGATGTGGTACATATACAAAATGGAATACTACTCAGCCATAAGAAGAGGGCAAATCCTACCATTTGCAGTAACATGGATGGAGCTGGAGAGTATTATGCTCAGTGAAATAAGCCAAGCGGAGAAAGAGAAATACCAAATGATTTCACTCATCTGAGGAGTATAAGAACAAAGGAAAAACTGAAGGAACAAAACAGCAGCAGAATTACAGAACCCAAAAATGGACTAACAGGTACCAAAGGGAAAGGGACTAGGGAGGGTGTGTGGGTAGGGAGGGATAAGGAGGGGAAGAAGAAAGGGGGTATTAAGATTAGCATGCTTGGGGGGGAGGGATAAAGGGGAGGGCTCTACAACACAGAGAAGACAAGTAGTGATTCTACAACATTTTGCTATGCTGATGGACAGTGACTGTAAAGTGGTTTATAGGAGGGACCTGGTATAGAAGAGAGCCTAGTAAACATAATATTCTTCTTGTAAGTGTAGATTAAAGATTTAAAAAAAAAGAAAGAAAGAAAAGGCTGATTACTCCTTGATAGGATAAAACTAATGGTAAATCAACGATTAACGCATGCTTTAAATATCCTTAATTTTGATCACTTAAAGGGTGTCAGATGATCGGCTATGGAGGTACACTTTTTTTTATAATTTTCCTCTCTCTTAAAAAAAAAAAAAGCAGTTCCTGTGTGGTGACCTCCAATGAGTTCTACACAATGGTATAAAGGGCATATCAAAGTGTGGGCAAAGGGTCTGTTTGTGTTTATACAGAAGATCAAAGCCTAATTTGGCTACCCAGAAAATGAACTAACATACAATATGAAGAAGAACTTCCAACATCAGCACTCTCTGGAAGACTCATACCAAAAGATGATCATCAAAAAACCTCCACAAAGAGCCAGACAATCCTGTAGTTGTAGCTGCATCCATCCCACCGTTTCCTGGACTTGCCATTGGAATGAAGAATGAGATATCTAAGGTGGCCTGTGCATACAGTAAGACAACAAATTTGACTGGATCTATAATGTTGGAACTCAACCAAGAATTAGGAGAAGTGCAAGTTGTAGTGCTCCAAAATCTTACGACTACAGACTATCTATGGTTAAAAGAACATATGGGATGTGAAAAGTTCCCAGGAATGGGTTGTTTTAATTTGTCTAATTTCTCTCAGACTGTTCAAGTACAGTTGGACAATATCCATCATATCATAGACAAATTTTCACAAATGCCTTGGGTGCCTAACTGGTTTTCTTGGCTTCATTGGAGATGGCTGGTAATTACAGATCTGCTTTGGTTATGTAACTGTATTCCTATTATGTTAATGTGTGTGCGCAATTTAGTTAGTAGTTTAAAACCTATATATGCTTAAGTTACTCTACAAGGAGATATGTCAAAGAAATAATCAATCCTCCCATGTTTTCTTCCATCTGCTACCTCTATAGCTTTTCTTCTTCCTTCCTAATTGCAACCCTTAAATAGAATTCGTGCCTCATATTGAATTTACCGAGTATCATAATTCCTCCAAGTGGTAAAGATACCTCGAGACAAATGCTGGGCATAGAAGCCACAGGGCTTAAATCTGCAAAGAATTAAAAAGCTAACCTTTTCAAACAATATGGCTTCTCTCTCACTTACCAACTTTACATTTCCCTGTATGGCCCCGGAAGATGACTGGTTAGCCAAAGACGGGTAAGATTCCTCAAGGGAGGAACAACCTAAGACAGGCACAGTCGCAGGGGAGCCATCAGGTGAGGAATTGGGGATCAACAGTGGTGAAGCTTAGAACCTCACCCCCCACCCCTGTTTTGAGAGAAATCTTCTGCATCCATGGATGTTTTAATGCCCTTGTCTAGCTTGGATTAACACATAGTCTACAGGCACACACCTGATCATCTACAATTGCTCTCTTACAACACTAAACTATGTTTTCTACCTTTATCTTGCATCTACCTACCACTTCAGCATTTTATTAAAAATAATAATAATAATAATAATAATAAAGGGAGAAATGTGGGATCCACATATAAATCAAGTATAAAAATCAAACGAATATTCATATTGGACCTGATTGTTTATAGTTCATAATGCGTGATCAAAACCAAAAGTTTCTGTGATGACTGCCCTTGTACTGTTCACCATGTAAGAACTTATTCACTATGTAAGAATTTGTTCTGCATGTAAGAACTTGTTCGTTATGCTTCAGAAGATTGGAGACTGACAAGAATTAGGCTTGAGATGGATTAATGATTGTGGATTGAGCGTTGACTCCCCTATACAGAATTTTATTGCTTTTAACAACCATTTGATCAATAAATACGAGAGATGCCCTCTCAAATAAATAAATAAGTAAATAAACGTAACTGTTAAAAAATTTTTAAAAATGTGTATTTAAACAGACTCATAAATACAGAGAACAAACTGGAGGCTGCCAGATGGGGGGGGACTGTGCGGATGGGCAAAATAGGTGACGGGGATCAAGAAGTACAAACTTTAGTTTTGAAATATATAAGTCCCAGGAATGAAAAGTACAGCATAGGGAATATAGTCAATAATATTGCAATAACTTTGTATTGTGACCAATAGTAACTACACTTACTGTGGTGAGCATTTGTAATGTATATAAGTATCAAATCACTATGATGTGCATGTGAACTATTATAATATTATGCCAACTATGCTTCAATAAAAAATGCATATGTAAGTATATTTACATTTATACATTCTGAAATGTTTTATTCATACTGATATCCTGCCTAGCTTCCCTGACTGCTTGTTGGGTTAAAAGCTTTAAAATTAAATGTAATTATATAAAGAAGGTTTTGTATCATAGAATAGTATTATCGATAAATAAGGAAGTATTTTCTAACAAATATGAAAACTGGTTCTATGTTCATATATGCTGTCTGGTATTGACTAATTAACTTGAAATACAAATAAAGAAAATAACTCCATAAACTGATTATCATTAACATACACATGATAAAAATGTTAAATATGGCTTATTATATTTTAAAATTATATTTATCTTATACTTATTTGAATTATAATTGACCTATATAATGAATCAAAGAATCCAGGATCTTAATATATAAACTAATATGTACCAAAATTGGTCATAAAAATTGACAAATTTGTGATGGGAAATAAAAGTTCATGTATGTGAGACCAAGGAGTGTCTTAATTTTCTGTAAGTTCTTACATGATTTTGTGATCTTGGACCTCACTAAGAGTCTTATACACATGTAATAGACAAACCCTGGAGCAATTGGAATAATATCTAGATAATAACTAGAGGTCCTTCTACTTAAATAAATCATGTGACATTTAATAGTAAATGCATTAATAATTTTAATAATCTCATTTAAAACATGAAACCACAGGGAAAACTAAATAGTGAAACAGTAGTATATAACATGAAATGATCACACAATGTCCAGTATCCATCACCACTCATAGCTACAATTTTTTTTCTTGTAATGAGAACTTTTAAGATCACTCTCTTAGCAACTTTCAAATACACAGTACATTTTTGTTAATTATAGTTAATTATATCCCAATTTTTTAAAAAGCCAATAGTCACTCATCCACATCCAATCTTCTTTCCTTCTTAATATCAATTCGCAATTTTGAGATGCTTGGTCTCGAAGGAGAAGTAGCTTTGAAGAAGTGTGGGAAGGAGTTCAGAAGGACACCTAGACGGGATATACCTAAACAAGTGCTTCTATGAGCCCACTGGTGCCCTACAGGGCACTGAGGGCATGGGGCTGGGTGTAGGAGTGCATGGGGTACAGACAAAGGGGCTTGGAGCACTAGTCCTATACTGTGCATTGTTTTGGTCCAATCCTAAACTTCCCTCTCTTTTGGTCCTGGTCTAGGCTGGCTTATTGTACAGTTTATAACATTCTGATTTACCTAAACACTAAACATTTCCCCCTAAACCGGGGCTTATTCAATTTTCTTAAGAAATATTACTTCCTATTTCAAAAATTATGAAAGCACATTAGCCTTAAGAAAGAGACTAAATTGGAATTCTTTTTTTAAAAAATCTTCATTCATGTTCACCACCACATTCATAACATGAGTAGCACAGAAGCAGGGCAGACACAAGCAACTGACTAGAATTGACTTCTTTGCTCCTCTAGGATTACGGTCGCAATCATTACCCACTTAACCCATCTCTGAAGGTTCCTTATCCCATGTCAGACAATGATTTGGCTCCTTCTTTCTATCCTTAAGGGAATAATTTATGCAAATACCCTGGGAATCCATACCTGAAGGGTATGGGTATAATTGTAATATTTCCAGAATATCTCACCTGGCTTTAGTATATCTGCATATCAATAGGCTTTCAGAGGTGGAAAGAAGTATGGCTTTAGTGCATTTGCATCTTTCCTCAAGGGTGAAGAAGTTCATCTCCATATCAATGGGTAACTACCTGGGCAACAGCAGGCTTATCTGTAACTGAGAGGTGAGGGGGAAGGCCAGTGTGGTTGCTGCTTGAGCAGAGAGGACCGCCTGGGACTGCAGTTTGTGAGAAATAAACGGGTTTTAAACTTTATTTCTCCCTTTGACTGATTTTGGTTTTTAGGGGTATTTTGCCCCGGGATTTCCTTTCCCTGGACTTACAATTGGTGAAAGTCAGCAGGGTTCCTATGAACCCAAAACCCATCATAATGGATGCAACCTTTGGGAGGGCCACCCCTAGAAATGATGGGGAGAAGCGACACTCATGCCAAGGGACATGTGTCTACACTCGTGTGGTCGTGGAGGCACCACCACAGCTGCTGGCCACATCAACCACAGCTCGTGGCCCAAGCCTAAGGCTACTGTTTCTGCCACTGCTGCTGCTCTTGCCGCCAGTCGGAGCCTGGCCACAACCATGGAAAGGAACAGAGGTCCGGGTCACCTTGAAGCAACTGGCTGCTGTGTACCATGCCTTGCTGGCTACAGAGCCCATCGCTGGAACAGCTCCTACCAAGGTAATAATCTCCTATCCCATTGCGGGGTGGGTGCAAAACTGGACCCAAAGGCCACAGAGTGGCGTGGCACAGACACCTCAAAAGACAATGTGGGCCCATCGGTTTGGCTTGTCTTTCACCTTTGAAGAAGTCAGCCAAGCCTAGAAGGAGTGCCCTTCACGTTGTGCAGATCAGCAAACCACCAAGAGGGGCCTAGAGCATCTCTCTGCAGCTTATGGTTGGTTGCCAGTTACTGAGAGCAATCGAAGTACCCACTTTACTGGACATGTGTTGCCAGGATGGGTGCAGAAATTAGGAGTAAAATAGACGTGGCCCTGGACATTTCAACGCATGGATCGGCAGTGGCTGGCTCTTCTGGCACCTTGGGGAAAAGGCTTGGAAGCTGGCCTTCTGTGTATTCCTGTAATAACAGCAAATTGGCCCCCGTCAATCATGGTTATTTGCTTCTATGGTCTTTGTGTCCTGGATGCGCCCCCTGGCTGCAACTGCCACATGATGGCTGGAATGGATGAGCTTTGGACTTAATCTGCATGGGACTTTGAACCTAGCTGAATCCTCTGGCTTGAGAATTATTATTGTGTTGCTATGGTCAAGAAAATAATGTTTAAAGAGAGGCTTGACTTTGTCTAATGTTTGGTATAAGTTTTGTGAGCAATCTAGCATGATTGTTAGGAATGAGTAAAAAAGTGTGGACACATATTTTTGTGCTTAGTGAGAGATTGTGCTGTAAAGTAACCTGGCTGAATCCTCTGGCTTGAGGATTATCAAGATTTTATTGCTGTTGCTATTGTATGTTACTAGATAGGTCGGAAGAGGGAGATCAAGTAAATTGTAAGGTGAGATTTCTGGAGGGGTGGATTGTGGGTAAATTGTAATATTTCCAGAATATCTCACCTGGCTCTAGTATATCTGCATGTCAATAGGCTTTCAGAGGTGGAAAGATGGCTTTAGTGCATTTGCATCTTTCCTCAGGGGTGAAGTTCATCTCCATATCAATGGGTAATTACCTGCTCTACAGAGGGCTTATCTGTATCTGAGAGGTGAGGGGGAGGGCCAGTGTGGTTGCTGCTTGAGCAGAGAAGACAGCCTGAGACTGCAGTTTGTGAGCAATAATGGGTTTTAAACTTTATTTTTCCCTTTGACTGATTTTGGTTTTTACGGGTACTTTGCCCTGGAATTTCCTTTCCCCAGACTTACACAGGGTTACCCCCATATCCCTGAATTTTCACTGGTCCTGGAGCCCCTTCAACGATGTTCCTAATTTTTTCATACCTGACTGGTTGGTCTCTCATCCTCCTCTGGAGCCTTCTCACACTGTCTCTTCCTCAGACAGACCTATGGCACCTATTGCCCCGTCTGATGAAGTTGTGCCCACTGTGACTGAACCTTATGTAGCTAAGTCTTTTGTGGGTATACCTACTATACCCTCACCTATTGCCCCAGAACTTCTTGCAGCAACCGAGCCTGAGGAAGCTGAGCCTTCTGCAGCAGTCCCCGCTGCAGGCACACCTACTGCCAGCAAGTATGCTACCCCAGAAGCTTGGCCTTCTACTACCCTTGACCAGGTGAGTCACTTGAGTCTTACTCTTGTAACGCCTGAAATTGGTAGGGGAAGGAAAGAAACATAGTATCTCCAGAAGCACATATATATCAACTTAACAGCTTTATTGAGATCCAAATGACATATAGCAAATTGCATGAGTTGCCAGCATAGACTTTGATAGCATTAACATGTGAACACACCCATGAAAATAATGACCAGCAGAGTGAATGTATCCATCACAGCCAAAAGCTGTAATCCCACACTCCCTTTTCTTCTACCCCTGATATATTTTCTGTTTACTACAGATTGGTTTGAATTTCTAGAATTTTATGTAAGCAAAATCATACTGTATTTACTCTGTGTCTTGCTTCTTTAACTCAGCTTAATTATTTTGAGATTTATCTATGTAGTTATTCATTATCTATTATTTTGAGATTATCTATGTAGTTATTTGGCAGAGTAGTATTTTATTATGTGGCTATATTATAGTTTTTTTTTTTCCACTTAATCTGTTGATTTTAATTTCCAAACCGGCTGCCACTTATTTCTTTATTGGACACCATACCAGCTTAAACCTCCATTCCAATGTTAAATAAAAGTGATTAGATGGACATCCCTTCTTTAGGATGTCATTAGCTTACTGTGAATAGAAAGAAATAGGATTCGATAGAAAGGGGCCTTGAAAATACAGCTAAGCACCTTGGACTTTATCCCACAGCCAAAGGAATTTATTAAGGCCTTTGATTGAGAGGAGTGATTTGACCAGTTCTATTTCTGAAAGCTAAATCTGGTGGCTATATTTTCTAAAAATGAGTTATGAAGAGATCACCAGGACACAACTTCTTAGAGAGTAAAGATTATTCAGAAAAGATAGGCCCAATACTATGAAATGAAGTACATTTTATCAAATACGAAAGATACTTTTTATTTTTAGGCAAAGAAATGACATTTTCTAGAGAAGAGAGTACCATGCATTTCTTTCTGTAAGTCAGATATGACAATGAGATTTTAAAATTACACATTAAATAGACTAAATCTCACCATCTGAAACTACCTTTGAATTTATTTTTGCTGCAGGAAAATGAGAAAATGGGGTGCAGAAGGATACTGGTAGTCTGTGTCCCAGATCCTCTGACAGTATGAACTCATGTCCTGAGTAAGGAAATCTGGCAACTTTTGGACAGCTAGACAGTTCTTCCATAAATGCATCCAAATTGATTATGACTTGAATATTCTAAAATAAAAGTGGTCGATAGAGGAAAGAAACTTGCATTTAGGAAAGAAGCTTAAATTATAGATGAGAGGAACCATTGTTGAAGTTGTCACAGATCATTCTGTATGCTATTCACTCAGCCTCCACCCTAACCCACAACAAGAACCACTGTTTTAGAAAGCTGCAGGAGACCAAAGGGCCCCCACCCACAAAATGGTGAACTCCCTGCTTCTCTCCCGGGTCCTCTGCTCCCGCCGGTGCCAACCAAGGCCCAATCACCCCTCTACACATTCCCACCGGTGCCACCTAAGGTCCAATTATCTCCTGACCCACCCCTTACTTGCTAACCTGTATAAATTGAGCCTGCAAACAATAAACTGTGCCAGCTTGATCAGACATCCTGTCTTGCTGGTCGTTCTTTGTGTCCCTTGCTTGTTTCATTTCTGCAGGTGTCTCCAGCTACACTCCACGTTCGTCCCACGGGTCGGGGCAGACTGGCACCCAACGTGGGGCACTGGGACTCCTGCTGAAACGTCTGCTCGAAGCCCTGGCCAGGCATTCATTTGAGTCACCTGATGTCGACTCTGCATTGGGGATCACTGCGGCTCACCCGTCTGTAATACAGATCCCGGAGAGGTGAGTAGACGCATCACCCAAGCAAGCGTCTTAAATACCTCTTGTGAGTTCTCACTGATCCCCTCCCTCTAATTTGCTGCCGCGATTTATTCCTTGTTTTGTTCTCTGGTTATTCCTCTCTGAAAATCTTGTGCTTACTTTGGGCTAATGGTTGTTCACCTCTAGGGCCTGCACAAGGGATTCTGACTACAGAGTCCCTGCTCTAGAGGGCCCGAGCAGGAAGATTATACCTGCCGGCCGTCCTGCGTAAGCAAGGGCTCGTCTGAGCTGATGAGAGTGGCTCCAGTGGCTCAGGACATTGGTGTAGTCACAGCTGAATTGGAGAACTTCAAACTTACATAGAGCGGAAGTCCCAGCCATCCTAATGGGCAACTCACTGAACTCCCACAAGGTATTTCTTAGCGGACTCAAGGAGTCCCCTCAGGACACGAGGAACAAGGGTTAAGAAAAAAGATTTGAAACATTTTTTTGTCTTTCTAGAAGATGTCTGTCCTTGGCTCCCTCAAGAAGGGACCATTAGTGAAAAGAAATGGCAATGAGTGGGCGATTGCCTTCAAGACTATTACAGAGTTTTTGGTCCAGAAAAAGTACCTGTGTCAGCATTTAGCTATTGGAATCTAACTAGTGATATCCTGCGTGTTCATCGCGAATGGCCCGATTTACAGAAAGTTGTTATTGAGGGAGAAAAAACCTTGAAATCCCATTCTCGTCCCCCTTCTGAAGCCTCCCAGCCAGCTTCCCCTTCTTTTAAAACACATCCTTCAGATCCCACTACAAACCCTTCCCAGGACCCAAACAAACTCCCGCCCTTGCCAACAATTAAGTCTCTTTCTCCGTCCCCTCCCCTTGATAGATCTGCCGATCCTGTTATTCCTCCCCCAAGTATTTACCCTACTCTCATCGACCTAAACCCTGATGAGCCCCTTAGTCCCGCTGATGAGGCCACTCTAGAGGAAGGGGCAGCGCACCATAATAATCCTGACTGGCCATCTAAAGGCCCTGCTATTGTTCCTGCCGCTGCGCCCTGCCCTCCAACTGTAAGCTGTTTTGTTGAGAGTAAAAGAAGGTTAATTGTTCTAAAATACAGCTATTTATTTAAAGGGAGACAGAGAGACAGAGACAGAGAGAGCAGTGTGGTGCCTTTTGTTGTGGCAGATCAGCTCGGCCTGCTGCTTTGGGGGAGGGTCGGGATGTTTAGAGATAAGGCAGGATAAACCCAGTCAAGCCCCAGGCAAGCCCAGGCATAGTTCTCACCGGCTTGTGTGCTTGGGACCATAGGGCAAATGAAGAATAAATTACTATATTCTTACAGATATAATCATGCTATGTGAAATTAAAGCAGGTGAGTCTTAATATCGAGAACACAGTAAAATTGGATATTTGTTTTCAGTTAGAAAGACAAAAACTGTTAGTCTGCTCTTAATATTGAAAGATTGCAAAGAGTTCTCTAATTGTTTTATTAAAACAGTTTCTTACGCTTAAAGTCTTAATGAATTGTCTGAGTATTTAAGAAAATAAGATCTTAATATTAAAAAGACTAAGCTAAGTGTTGTTAACAACTATGTAACCTTCTGCATTTGCTTTTAAATTTTCTTATTATCATTCTGGTTAAATAATAAGTGTTATTTAATAACTATAACTCTATTTAGGCAAGTGCCTTAAAAACGTTTGACAACTTCCCAAGACCAAATTTAAAAAAGTATTTTACCTCTCAATTAACTCTGATATTTTCCAGAGGGCCCCTGGAACATATCAGTAGAATTTCTTCTTCTCATCAAAGAAAATATTTGACTAATTTGGCTTATTTACCTGATACATACTTACCTAAAAAGTGCTGTCAAAAGGAATAATGCTCGATTTTATTACTGAGTGTTTTAATGTCTGCATGTCAAACACGGAAAACTGAAGCCCACTAAATAATAGTATCTTTTCTTATTTGCAATAATGGCACTTATGTATGTACATACTACAGAAGAAATGTATAGACACATGATAGAGGAAAACTTAGATGGAATGATATTGCTGATTGGTCTGTTAGAGATGGTGATCATTATGATATTTATAAAGCAGTTTTGTCCCGAGAAGATATTGGCAGTTATACTTGTGAAAAGCTTCAAAAAAGAACTCCTGTCATATTGTATAAGAGTAATTAGGTGTCTTTAAATATATCGCTCATTCCAGAAAATAATTTTTCCTCACCTAACTCGTAGTTACAACTACTCATGAGCCAAAAGTTGCATGTCATCTTTTTGTGTAGCAAGAAATTCCTCTATCAGTGAACTGTTGAAGAAGAATTTAATAGGCATAAGACTTTCTCCTATGGTGTTTACTAATATCTCAGGCAAAAAACATCACACTTCCCCCTAAAGTGCTTGCTCCTGATGCCCAATTAAATTTACCTGTTAATACTACTATAATTACTGATTGTGTATGTATTAATTGTACTCATGTGCCCTCTTATTGTAATTCTTCAATCATTGTAAAATGGTCTTCTAGATATAGACTTCCAAATGGTTGAGTATTTTTTTGTAATAACAAAACATATCAAGCCCTTTCTTCACACTATCAAGGTGTTTGTAAAGTGGGATGCATTCTTCCTGCTCTAATAGACCACCTGAATATAAGTGCAAGAAGCTTCTCCTAGCTCTGCCATCTGATTGTCATGAAAACTTGAAACTTTGAGATCCTGCCGCTGTTGCAGTTGCAGCTGCATTTCTCCTGCCGGTTCCTGGACTTGTCATTAGAATGCAGAAAGAGATATCTAAGCTGGCCTGTGCATATAGCAAAACAACAAATTTGACTGCTTCTGTATTATTTGAACTCAATCAAGAACTGAGAGAAGTGTGAGCTGCAGTGCTTCAGAATCACACTGCTGTGGACAGTCTGCTGTTAAAAGAGCATGTAAGATGTGAACAGTTTCCAAGAATGTGCTGTTTCAATTTGTCTGATTTTTCTCAAACTACCCAAAATCAATTAGATGATATCCATCATACTGTCAATAAGTTTTTACAAATGCCTATGCTATCTAACTAGTTTTCTTAATTTCATTAGATATAACTAGTAATTGTAAGTCTGCCTTTGTTATGTATCTATATTCCTATTGTTAATGTGTATATGCAATTTAACTAGTAGTTTGTTAAAACCTATATATATATATTCAAGTTATGTCTGTCTTTCAACATGTTCAAAGAACCCCTGAATAGTGTCTGGCATGCTGTCACACCTCTCTTAACCCTAAGCATTTTATGTATTCTATTGCTGTTACTAAGGCCTTATGTCCTTTGCAGCATGTGGAAACTCATCCAACAAGCCTTAAGAGACCTGCATTATTTGAAATTGCAGCCGGCCCCCCCACTTGTAAATCATAAGATCTAAAGTCAAGACTGGTAGTCAATGACGGGTAATTAAGAGGATATACCTGCAAAGATACAGGACTGATATAAGACCTCTGGTTAAAAGGGGCCGATCTAACACTGGGGCAAGCTCCTGTATGTACAGGCCGATCCAGTATTAGGGCAAGCTCCCCTGAAAATACCAGGCTGACTCCGAAAGGAGACAAGCTCCTGGAAACAGAGGCCAGGTATAAGACCTCTAAACCTAAGACAGGCACCGTCTACCCAGAAGATAAGTGGCTCAAAGCACCCTAAGTAGTGGTCCAACCCCTCCTAAAAGAACAGAAAGGGAGGAGATCCGGAGACCAAAGGGCCCCCACCCACAAAATGGCGAAATCCCTGCTTCTCTTCCGGGTCCTCTGCTCCCGCCGGTGCCAACCAAGGCTCAATCACCCCTCTACACATTCCCACCGGTGCCACCTAAGGTCCAATTATCTCCTGACCCACCCCTTACTTGCTAACCTGTATAAATTGAGCCTGCAAACAATAAACTGTGCCAGCTTGATCAGACATCCTGTCTTGCTGGTTGTTCTTTGTGTCCCTTGTTTCATTTCTGCAGGCGTCTCCGGCTATACTCCACGTTCGTCCCGCAGGTCGGGGCAGAAAGCAAATAAACAAAAAATTGAGTTCTTCCAGTTCCTGCCTTCTCCCCATCAACCTCACCTCCATCTCCCTTTACATACGGTCCTGGGAAGAAAGGCACCTCTCAAAAAGTTCAATTCGACTCATTCCAACTTAGTCATCTAAGCAAAGAATTTGGTTACCCTTACTTCCAAGTTTTCAATCTCTCTTCTCTTTTCAAAGCTGCTCCAATTTTATTGTTATAAATATTCCCTGGACAGGAAAATGTCAAGGCTTTATTTGACTATCAGCTAAATCAGAATTTCAAGGTGACATCAGCAGTTAAAGTAGAATTGAAAACCAAATGTGATTGCAGTTAGTATCATTGATGATACCTTTTAACAGTAGCCATTGCCATGGAAATTAAAAGGTTTCAATTTTTAGTTAAACCCCAACTAGGGTTATATTCTTTTGGTTTTTATTTATTTACTATTATAGAAAACAAAAGGATATTGGTTAGTGGATTAGATCAAGCTATTGGATACATTTAATAATTTCATATTTTTAGTAGCATCAATATTTCATTTCTTTCTTTATTAATTACTTAATTTCCAACAGGTAAGGGAAAGAGTGGTATTTTCTGGAGAAGTCTCTTTTTCTCCTTAAAATCATTCAGTATCAGGAGATTGCATCAATCTGAGCCCAACAGCCACACACAAAAATGTATACTGTATAATATAGACATGCATGCAAATAAATCGCAACATTGAATTAGCATTGTGTTATTAAATGAATTGTTACAAGAATGCATAATACCTACAAAAAAGAAGAAAACAAGCTTGAATCTCTTAAATGTGTATTTTTAATTGTAGCATGAATTTGTAGGTGACCATTCAATATAGTCCTTTAATATTAAAATCACAAAGCAACAAAAGCAATTTTGCCAGAAGTAGAGTTAAGTGGTAATTTAATTAAATAAACCTAATATATTATTTTCCATTTTTAGACACTGGTTCAGGAATAGGTGAAATCTACAAAAATTCACCTTTCTAAATGTTCATTCTGTTATACTAAAAATACCAGTCTTACCATGCTGGTTGGTTTGTTATATTTTTACATGGGACTTAATTTATACAAAAATGAGGTTTATTGTGTTTTTCCAATTCAAACTTTTAAAAGCCTACTTCTTGAATATGTAAATGACAATTGTCAGAGATTTAAATATATGATGGCAATATGTGCCTTTGTTTTGGATGAACACTATCTAAAAAAAAAAACAAACCACACAAATAAGAATTCTTTATATTTAGTTCCTAAATTATTTCTCCTGAAAGTGGACAGAAGGTAGTTGAAGGGGAAAGAACCATCACTCCCCTTCCCACAAAATGTCTCATCTACTTTTAAAAACATTCGGTTAGTATCAATTACATGGCACTTGCCATACTACGTACTGTTCTAAGCTCCTAACAAATACCAATTTACTAATCCCTTATAATAACCATATAAGTAGGTACTACCATTATACCAATTTTAAACGTTAGGAAACTGAGTAACAGAGACAATAAATGACTAACCAAAGATTACACAGCTAAAACATGCCAGAGACAGGATGGGAAAGTATACCAAGAAAACAAAGAGTTAGAACTTTATTAGAAATTAGGAGATAACACAAGATAACATGAAGTTAAGCTTGAGGGCTGTATTAGCCTCTTCTGTCTGTAGCAACAAATTAGCACAAAGTCAGTAGCTTAAACAAACAAAAGCCCATTGTTTCACAGTTCTGGAGGTCCAAGATCAATTTTACTGGGCTGAAATCAATGTGTTGGCAGTGCCATGATCGCTCAATAGGCTTCTGGAGCCTTGACTTTTCCCGCTTCTTTCTCTCGTGACTAGTGTTCCTGAAATGGTGGCTGCCTCATTCCAGTCTTACAGGAATTCACCGTTAAATCCCTGTCTGCCCTGCATTTACACTGCTTTGTCCCTGTGTGTGTTCAAATCATCTTCCTCTGCCTCCCTCTATAAGAATACGTGTAATTACATTTAGGGCCCACCCAGATAATCCCGTATAGTCTCTCCATTT
The DNA here is from genome assembly GCF_040802235.1 of Manis javanica. Lineage (NCBI taxonomy): Eukaryota > Metazoa > Chordata > Mammalia > Pholidota > Manidae > Manis > Manis javanica. Next base: position 117,616,308 of record NC_133160.1, on the reverse strand, counting down.
AAGAATCCTTAACTTAATCACATCTCTCAAAGGCCCTTCTTTTGCCAATAAGATAACATTCACAGCTTCTAGGGATTAGAACAGAGTTATCTCTTGGGTGGGTGTGAGCATTTTATATCCTATGACAGTGGTAATAGAATTCAGATTGGGGTTAGCTATTGGATTGATTAAAGAATAGCTCCTCAGTGAAATCAGTTTATTCAGTCTTGGGAAAATAGATGGCATTTGTTTGAGCAATGAATGAATGCTTTGGCAAACACAGCTTCATATCTTAAAAGATAAGTATCCCCATAAATCAGTTCCTAAAGTCTGCTTACATCTGGAAATCAGGAGAAACAAAATGTCAAGGGCTGAGATCCTGCAAACAGAATTGGCCCTATATAAGGTAGGAAGGAAAGGAACTTAATTAAGAAATAGATTAATATTTTTTAAATTCATCTCAGACTGTTTACAAGGAGTGTTAAGAGAACTGAATGAAGAGGGCCACTAGAGTCATATTCCAATAATGATGAAAAAGTGGTGGCAGAAAATATGTATCTTCTGCTAGTGCAGTGAAAGGGGTTACTAATGGCCTGGAAAATTCCAAAACTGAGGAAAGGGTTTTAAAATTTTTATTTGTTGGGGCACAAAAGAACACAAATTTTGTTGCACACCTGAAACCAATATAATATTGTATATCAACTATAGTTTTAAAAAAAACCCACAAAAAAAAGAACACAAACTTTGACATCATTAGAATTTTGACTCTAGAAAATGGTTGAGGATGATTCTCCATCTCTTGAGATAGATTCCATACTCAATAGAGGATTGCATATTTAGTAACATAAAGAGCAACGAGCATGTAAATAAGACTAAAAAGAAGGAAGGAACACTAAAAGGATAAAGGAAACCTTGGATAAAAGTTGAATAAGAACAATGTCTCAGCACGCAAAATACTCAAAATTTTGAAATCTCAGTATCACTCTCTACAAAGGCCCTATGCATAGGTAAAATTTCCTAATCAGATGAGATACGTGGTGCTACAAATGACAACCATCTGAGAAATTGCTAATGATAGCCCTTCCATTCATAGTTGGAAATAAAAAGAGCTAGCTCAAAGTAGCTACTACCTCATAGAGGTGGCAGCATCAGTCTTTCCTGTTTTCTCTTACTTCTCTTTCCTCCAACACACTGTTTGACAAGCAGAAGCAATTTGACGGGAGTCAGCCCTACACTCAAGTCTGCGAGTTCTCTTGGAAACCCACTCTGAGAATGAGAATATATGGCTCAGGTTGCAGCGGCTGTGTGTAAGACCCAGCTCCATCCAGCAGAGCTAATGAAGTGCTCACACTCAGCTGAATAAGAAAATGAGGAAGTCTTTTTTCTCTAAAGTTAAAAGGGAAGTTTACAAGAAGAAAGAAATTCTTGGCAAAAAAGACTTGGCAAATTTTTTGAGAATTTGATAATTGGAAGGAATTTGTATTACTTAATTTCATTGCAGTTTTCCTTTTTTTTTAAAATCACTGGTTGTAAAGTTACCTTAACTATTGGGCTTGAGAAATATTCAGTTTAATCTACTCCTGAGCTTTCTAGGAGCAAAAACAGAACTGCTCACTTTTCATATTATAGAGACGTGGAAAGCTGTTTCTTCTATTGCTCTCCTGTCAGGAAACCCACACACAAAACTTGGGAGTCTTCCTTGACCTAGCCCTTTCACTCATAAACCACATCCACGCTGTCAGTACACACTCTCAGCTCTACCTTTGGAATACATGCAGAATCTAACAAATGCTCACTATAGCCTCTGCCACCATGTGGCCAAAGCCATTATCATTTCTTACGTGGATTACTGCAACAGCTTCCTAACTGATGCCTCTGCAAACACCCTTGTCCATCCATTATCTCATTCAACCCTAAGTCAGATCACACCACTTTCCTAACCTTAAAGAGCTGCATAACTTCCAGCATCAGAATAAGTACCTAATCTTTACCCCTGATAATGTAACCTCACATTACCTCTATGATTTTGTGTATTTGTTTATCGTAGGTCTTCTCTCATCATTAGTTAAAATAAGGTGATTATTATAACATAGAAGCTTGATGTAATATTTAATTATTTCTCAATTACACCACAACCCAGAGGAAGTTGTATGGTTCTGCTAACGGCTTTTCCTTTACATTATGAATTAAGCACAACTTTACCATCTCAAAACACTTTGCTTCCATCTAAGATGACAGGAGAAAGAAAGAAGGCAAAAGATTTCGAGAAAAGTTCTGTGGCCAACACTGAAAGATTTGTCACTTCTGCCCCATCTTCCATTATTTAATAGAAGTCACATTGTCCCAGTGTAATAATATAGGTAGCTCAGAAAAGCTAGATTGATGAATGTATAGCCTGTATCTCTACACCTCACCTTGCTAGTTAAAATGCATCCATGTCACTCTTCCTCCTGAGCACAGGACACTGTCACTTTTTTGCCAAGTAAAGCAAAGTCAGGATTCCAACTCTTCACCACATTTTTAATTTGGAGTTCTCCTGTTCCTAAAAATTGAGCTGACAAGTTATCTGCCCCATAAACACACCCAATGTGCAATGATAAAACTGAGACAGGAAAAACAGAATAAATAACTCCCACTTAGAAACAGTCATCACTATCCAAAACAATTCAAAGACTCACTGAGCAGACATTGTAAAGATGAGATGGAGAAAGTTCCCTGATTTTTCTTTCTCTGGAAATAAATACTAATTCCATTGTTCTCTTCAGTCATACCTCATGTGGCTTTCAAAGCCTACCTTCTGCTGTAGAAAATGGAGACTCAAGAGTTAGTTACTTTAAGTCTCAAATAGTCAAGGGACTTTTTGAGTCTGGGTTCAAGGTTTCTTTGACGATCTAGTTTAATAAAAAGTCCTGTAGGTATCTGATCTATTTGCCTCCATCAGTTACATGTGCCAGTAACTACATCAAATGTCTTTTCCTAAAATAATTTTCTGCTTCTTTCTGCTTCTCTCTCTTAATTTGCTGGTGACTTCAATGACATTTTCAGAAAAAATAAGCAGAAATATGACACCATTAACCTGACTCTTTCCTCAGGTCACCTTAAAACATTTGTCCTTTGTTACTCAAAGACTTCTAAATTCTGGTACTTACTATTTGGGGTGTTTAAGAAGTCAGCTTTCTAATCCTAAAGTCCCAACATTTTGTATTTCCTCTATTTACTTTTATGTCCCTTTTTTAAACCAGCCAATTTTTCCCTAAATTCATTTTCTCTCTTCCTTTTTGGGGGGAGGTTTTTTCTTTTTTTTTTTTTTGTAATATCTTTCTATGCTGACTGATAGTAGCTACACTAGTTGAGGTGAGTAATTAATAATGCAGATAACTGTTGAATCACTATGTTGTACACCTGAAACCAATATAATATTGTATGTCTACTACAATTCAATTTAAAAAGTGTAATTAAATTCATTTTCTTTCTTGTAATATTTCATCATACAGCCAATAAAAACTAACATACATCAGTAAGATTTTTCTAATTGCTTCCTAACAGTTGCTAACTTACCTGACAGTAGGTACCTCTTCTTCCCATCACAAAGACAGGGGACAGGAGACCAGAGCTACATAACTCTTTAAGGTTAACCCTCTTCTTTTCTCCATGGTAAATGGAACTCTAACCCCTTTTTCTGCATCTGGATAAACAGGGAAATAAGAGCCCTTGCTTTGTTTCCAAATACATTATTTGGGAAACATTTCCATTGGGAAATGAAATATGAAGGTGTGAAATGATTGGGTGAGATTAAAATACACTGAACTCCAAAAGAGGGAAAACAAACTGGAACTTGAAAGGATTAGAAATTATACTAAATGGAAAGCAGATGCAGGAAGCAGGTGACTTAACTTGAAAAAAGAAAATATTTCTAAGGGAACATGATAGCTGGCTTCAAGTGTCTGAGACATTTCCTCATCTTCATGGGAAGATGCATTTATCTGTTATATAACAACTAGGCCAGGACATGTTGACTCAATATGTGGGAAGACTTTAACAATTAGGATAGACATAAAATGAAATGGCCTAGCTTGCAGGAAGCAAGTTCCTCAACCCTGGCATTATTCAAATACAGAAAAAGGTAATGTGATTGACAGCATGTGATTGAATAGTTGGACTACATTGTTGGTAACCAGATGGATTATAACACAATAAGATTTTCCCAGAAAATGGACACCAACGCTTCATACTCTGATGATTTTAGACATCATGGTTCCTGTCAGTATTTCATTTAAAAAAATTTGTTTGAAAAAAAAAGAATAGCCATCAAAAAGTTAATTTTGAAAAATATCTGTATTGATAACATTTATACCTACCACTTTTCAGATATTGGCAAAATTTTTTAGGTAATTGCAATGTTGTGAAGGAAATTGATCACTGTCTCATTGGTCTGTAATTTTTCCTTTCTTTTTCATATATTCAAATAGCCACATAGTAACTTAAATATTCTACCATATTATTTATATTACCCATATTTTTATTCATTTCCTTACCACTTTTGATAAGCATAGATGAAATTTGGAGATTAGTTTAATTGTATGATCTCTTTAACACATTTTTGTTTCTTAGAAGGATTATAATGTCAGTTTGTGGGAAAAAAAATTCCGGTTAAAGAAACAGTTAGATGTAGATAGCAAGACTTGGCCTGTTGATTGCTACCAATGCTTACATCAGTAGTTGAGAGAATCCATTCTGAGTTCCAGTTCCTCACACACTTGCTATTGAGGCAGTAGGTAGCTGGTGGGATAGGTAGAACAGGATATGTTGCCTTGGAAGAGATTGACCAATCGGGATGCTGACATCAGGGACTGTGGTCAGCTGGCCAAGTGGGAGGTGTAAGAAACCACTCCTGGAAATGGCCAGCCTGAGAAAAAGGGAGTTTTCTGATATCCCAGTCTGGCCCTAGCAGCAAGTCTTAGGCAATTAGGTAGATGTTCTCCTTTCCAGTTGTGGGTAAAATTGAAACATTTCCAGAATTTCTCACCTGGCTTTGGTGCATCTGCATATCAACAGGCATTCAGAGGTGTAAACAAGTAGGCTTTTGTGCATTTCCATCTTTCCTCAGGGGTGGAGAAGTTGTCTCCATATCAATGGGTGATTACCTGGGCAGCAGAGGGCTTATCTGTACCTGAGAGGTGAGGGGGAGGGCCCATGGGTGCTACTTGAGCAGAGAAGAAAGAAGGCCTGGGACTGCAGTTTGTGAGCAATAAATGGGTTTTAAACTTTATTTCTCCCTTTGAGTAAAAGTCAGCAGGTTTCCTGTGAACCCAAAATCTGTCATAATGGGTGTGACCTTTGGGAGGCCCGCCCCTAGAAATGATGGAGAGAAGTGGCACTCGTGCCGAGGGACATGTGTCTACACTCGTGTGGTCATGGAGGTGCCACCACCGCAGCTGGCCACGCCGACCTCAGCCCATGGCCTGAGCCTAAGGCTACTGCTTCTGCCACTGCTGCTGCTCTTGCTGCCAGCCAGAGCCTGGCCACAACCATGGAATGGAGCAGAGGTCCAGGTCACCTTGAAGCAACTGGCTACTGTGTACCATGCCTTGCTGGCTACAGAGCCCTTCACTGGAACAGCTCTGACCGAGATAATAACCTCCTATCCCATCGCGGGGTGGGTGCAAGACTGGACCCAAAGGCCATGGAGTGGCGTGGCACAGACACCTCAAAAGACAATGTGGGCCCATTGGCATGGCTTGTCTTTCACCTTTGAAGAAGTCAGCCAAGCCCAGAAGGAGTGCCCTGCACATTGTGCAGATCAGCAAACCACCAAGAGGAGTCTAGAGCATCTCTCTGCAGCCTATGGTCAGTCATCGGTTACTAAGAGCGATTGACATATCCACTTTATTGGACATGTGTTGCAAGGATGGGTGCAGCAATTAGGAGTAAAATGGACGTGGCCCTGGACATTTCAACACATGGATCAGCAATGGCTGGCTCTTCTGGCACTTTGGGGAAAAGGCCTGGAAGCTGGCCTTCTGTGTGTTCTTGTTATAACATCAAATTGGCCTCTGACAATCATGGTTATTTGTTTCTATGGTCTTTGTGTCCTGGATGCGCCCCCTGGCTGCAGCTGCTGCATGATGGCTGGAATGGACGAGTTTTGGACTTAATCTGCATGGGACTTTGAACCTAGCTGAATCCTCTGGCTTGAAAATTATGATTGTGTTGCTGTTGTCAAGAAAATAATGTCTAAAGAGAGGTTTGACTTTGTCTAATGTTTGGTAAAAGTTTTGTGAGCAATCTAGCATGATTGTTAGGAATGAGTAAACAAGTGTAGAAACATATTTTGTGCTTAGTGAGAGATTGTGCTGTAAAGTACATTTACTTAATCTGCATAGGCTGAATCTTCTGGCTTGAGGATTATCAAGATTTTATTGCTGTAGCTATTACATGTTACTAGATTGATTGGAAGAGAGGGATCGAGTAAATTGTAAGGCGAGATATCTGGAGGGGTGGATTGTGGGTAAAATTGAAACATTTCCAGAATTTCTCACCTGGCTTTGGTGAATCTGCATATCAACAGGCATTCAGAGGTGTAAACAAGTAGGCTTTAGTGTATTTGCATCTTTCCTCAGGAGTGGAGAAGTTCATCTTCATATCAATGGGTGATTACCTGGGCAACAGAGGGTTTATCTGTACCTGAGAGGTGAGGGGGAAGGCCAATGGTTGGTTGCTGCTTGAGCAGAGAAGAAAGACAGCCTGGTACTGCAGTTTGTGAGCAATAAACGGGTTTTAAACTTTATTTCTCCCTTTGACTGATTTTGGTTTTTAGGGGTATTTTGCTCTGGGATTTTCTTTCCCCAGACTTACACCAGTGCTTATAATTCCCTAGACATTGCAGCCAAATATTCCTCTCCTGGAGCCCTACCTGATTAGCAGGGTTTTTTCTCTTTTCACTCCTCATTGAAAGCTTTGCTGGTTGCTCTGTACTCTTATCTGTTGGCTTCATTCTTTGTCACCTCCAAAACATGATCCTGGGAAAATAGCATCTCATCTGGTAACACTATGGCATGTAAAATTCCACTATTAAAAATTCAGTCAAGTTAAGGAATTTGTATGTGCCCATCTCAGCCTATAGATAACCAATGTTGCGGTGGGACTGGCCCCTGTAGTACTTAGTTCTATGGCAAGATGCTTTCAGCAACAACCATCAGGAACCCCTGGAAAAAAGGGCGCACCTGTGGGGCCATTCAGCGAGGTTCCTGGAAGTGAGAAGAGAGTGTGGGCCTGGGGTATTGCTTTTATGGGAGTCAGGTGTGAGGTCCTAAGTTTTCACAGACTCTCTCTTAACTGGTGAATTTAAAACTTAAAAAGGGGGAAAGGGTAAAAACAAGCAGCCCATATGATTGTCAGTTATAAAAATCAAAGAAATTCTCTAAAACAAAGGAGTGTGTATGTAAGCCAGGCAGGGACAGGGCCCACCTGGCTCTTTATCTAATCTTGCTGCTGGTAATGTGTTAATTATTCCAGATAGCCATCTTTGAAGTGGGTGTCTCTTTAAAATTGATGCCTCAGAAATCCAAGCTAAAATTAGGCACTTGCATTACAAAAGAGAAAAAAACAAGTATCAGGGTTTACTATAGTATTTCTCTAGAGATTTACTTTTAAAGGGCAACTAGCCCTTTGCAGATAATACATTATCCCATTGCTAGTCATTAGTTCATTCACAGGCTCACTTGAGTTCAACACATATTGAGCATCTGCCTGAGTCCAGACTATAGGGAAACAAAGATGAATCCACTAAAGTAACTGCCCCCAAGGAATACCTGTGTGATTTTTCAAAGCATTTATTTATTTTTATTCCTTCAGAATCAGAAGTAGCTCCTGTCCTTAGAAAGCACTAGCTAGCAGGCCAGGTTCTACAGACAGAAAGGCTGTATCTTGGGTCTGCATCCTGGCTCTAACAGCTGTTAGCTTCATGACATTAGACATGTAATTTAGCCTTTCTAAAACAGACTTTAGACTCTGAAAAATAGATATAGTAATCTCAACCTATTCAAAAAACACTGAGACTATGGAAAGACAATATATACCAAGTACTTGTTTAAGCTACTGCTATTGTTGTCCAGTTGCCCAGCCTCTAAATCATCCAGTAACAGAGACTGGCACACAGTTACATTAAAAATACTTGATAAATGAAAAAATATTTAATACAAAGAAGTTTTATGCATTCAACAGTATACATAAGCCAAGTATAATATTCTCCCTAGTATCAAAAAATAGATATTTTGGTAGCCATTAAATATTAGCCAATCTCACTATCCACACATTTGAATAACTCTTTTAAATATCTTTACTAAAAAATACAGCTATCAAGCCAAACACAAGAATTCAAATCTAATTGGTGAGTTGGCTCTGGGTAGTAGGATTTTTTAATGTTCCCCAGATGATTCTAAAGTACACCTGTTGGGAAAATACTCGGTTTGGAGATTGAGGGAAGTCATAGTCAATGGCAAGTAAGGAATTCATTAGAGAATAGCTGGGAATGGCAGCTGCCTTAATGGCAGCAGAGAGCAAAGAAGAACAGATGGAGGAAAGGGAAGCTCGTTGAACTCCGTCAGCATAGGGCAAATCTCTTGCCAACTCCTAAAGCTGGGGTTACCTGGCATCTAGTGTATGCTTGAATCTGCACAGTTTGGGAACAAGTCCCTACTACCCCAGGATTTGGGGGAGGTGCAGAGCACTGGATGGAGTGAGATTATGTTCTGAGAACTTCCCAAAGGCAAAGAAGGGAGATTTTCAGGTAGGCTACTGAAGAGCTGTCACACAGCTGCAGTCATGTCCAGGTCACCCAGGTGACAGGAACTTGTAAGCCCAAATCAGAGCTCTCAATAGCTCCTTCCTACTCATCTGGAGTAGGACAGAGTGAAGCCTTGTGCTTAAGTCTGGAGAATTGAATGAAATAGCAAAATGGCAAAGAAATTTACCACTGCAAGAGTGCAGAGACAAAACTTTGAGCAGTAAGTTGTTTTTATTTAAGGCAAAAAGTACACTTGAAGAAAGGGGAGTGTAGGCAACTTCAGAGAGGGGGCACACTTAAGTGTTTAGAATTTAGGGTTTTATAGGGCCTTTTGGGTAGGGGTCAACATAAGGCATGCTGTATACAGGTGATTTATAATTCTTTTGAAGTTTTATCTTAAGGATAGGGTTATTTAGATGACTGTGTTGGTCTGGATCTCAGCATTCTTTGTCCACATGGTTAATTTACACTTTGGAGGTCTATCTCCTGTCCTGGTTACAAAGGTACTTAATTGATTAAGGGGCTGGAAGAAGAGGAACAGAATATAAATTAAGTTAAAGAATAAGCTGGACTTTTTTACAGGATAAGTAGATTTTACAATGGCATGGTCCTTGTCCCATTTCCCTGCTCTACCTCATGAGGTATGGTAGAGAATTCCTTGATGGATAATCTTTGGCCTTGGATCTTATTGGTACAGTGAAGACATGGGCTGTGCTCTGATACTTTTCTTTATCTGGGGAATTTTTTTTTATTTGGAGAATATCTGGACTTTCCAAGTTACTCCTGGACTTTGACACTTTAACTAATTAACCAACTGTGGGGTAAATTGCAGAATTTTCAGAATCTCCTGCTTACCTTTAGTCCATTTACATGTCAATAGGTGTTTACCACTGCAGCCTTTCACAGCCTCCAGAGCAAGAGATGGAGAGAGAATGGCCGTTGTCTCCTCCCCTCTGTTCCTGAAACAGAATTAGTCTATCATATACCAGTCACCCACAGGTGGAGTTCCTTCTGGAAGGGGTAGGTGGGTAGTAGAAAGCATGCCATGGTGGCAGAGAGCAAGCCATGATGCCGGGGTTCTTGCCTGCAGAGTCGAAGAATAAACTTAGCAAACATCCAGTAGGAGAGCCAGGAAGCGGCTTTTATTGAGAGATACAGTGAGAGGACAGAGCTCCTGGCTCATGCAAGGAAGGAACAAGAAAGCCTGGGGTGGTGTGCTTTGTAGGGGATTTATAGGCAGATGAAGATTTTGGGGAACTGATAAAGGGCTTAGGGTGTGGACTTGTTAGAAGTGGTCTTAGGATGTTTGTCCTTATTGAGACATAAGGTCCCTTTTAGCATGCAAAAGTGAATCTTACACATGATTACAAATGACTAGCATAATAGAAACATGGGCTACTTTCCTTTATCAGGGGGAATATCAACTGATCTCACTGAAGAATGACTCTAGAGCTTAATGTTTAACACAGAGTTTTGGTACGGGGTTTCCTTGCATATAGTTGCATTGCTCTGACTGTAAATATCCTGCCTTGCTTTTTCTGGAGGCCCTCACCCGACTCTGACTACACTCTCATGGTCCCTGTCTCAGCCAGAGAAGATGGACAGGGCAGGGCCTAGCTAGTTGTGAGCAATAAAAAATGGCTTCTTCCAACCTACCCTTTCCTCTGACTTATTTGGTTTCACCTGTTTCACAGGGGATTCTTCCCAGGATGGGAACATCCATCCCCCCAAAGATATATCTGGTGTAGTTGGGAGAATCCGGTGAACCTGCAATCTGTCTTCATGGGTGTGATGCTTGGGTGGGCTGCCCCTAGAGATGGTGGGGAAATACCCTTGGGCCCCACTGTGAGTGGTGGGGATTTACCCAGGAACACCCCTGTAGATGGTGGGGATTCACCTGGGGATTACCCAGTGGGCATTTGGTCTGCGATAAAGAGCCTTCAAGAAAAGTGGGACTCTTCCCAGAATTGGGGAGGGGTGGGGACACTGGAGGCAGTGAAGTTGGCCCTCTTCAAAAAGGGGACTCCTTAGAGAGACTGAGTAGCCATGGGGTGGCAGAATATGTGGAATGGCTGTTTTTCATGGCATTGGAAAGGGTTGCCAAGGAAAGAGATGCATTTTAGAATTGATTGGAAGAACAGGAAGAAGAGTTGTAGATTCTATTTAAAGGGGATGGAAACTATTGAAAACCGAGGTCATGCTGCTGAGGTACATACAAGAGGTGCAGGAGGAAGCAGCAGAAAAATGTGACCGGAAAGAGGCATGGGGGAGGTAAAGGAAGGAGTGGTGCCTTCAGCACAGAAGATGGTAGAAGAGCTGGGGGAGATGAGAGTGTGGGGCCAAGGGGGGAACTGTTGTCAAGGCCACTGCTTGAGGCACTAGACCCTCCCATATTGAAGGTACACTGGGTAGCAATTAAGAAAATAAAGATGCAACAACCACAGTTCCTCAAGGAGAGGAGCAGCCCTTGCCCAGGTTGTGCTCCACCCCTATAATAAGGCCTAACTGGTGGGTTTGAGCACCCGGTTTTGAGAGAAACCCTCAGAGCCTCTGCCTACATGGCTTTTGCATATTTTGGATTTAGGACTACGGGGTATTATTCTGTCTGGGTCAGAAATGGATAAACAAGCTTCCCTGAAGACTCAACACTCCCTCCAACAGAGGTTACAAAATGCCCATCAGACCCCAGGGAATCATGGGCTTTTGGATTGGCTGACTGCAGCCCTTAGGGCAATTTGGCCTAATCAGGCCAAATGGGGCACATATATACAGCAGCATAGCTCCCTGTCTACTATCCCCTTAGGTGGAGAACTATGCTTACTGGGGCCAGTGACATATACCAGTGGAAAGCAGGGAGAACTTGCTTTAGAACAATTGTTAGCCAAGAGTCCTTATCAGAAGGGAAAAGCCCCTATCCCTGAAGATGCTTCATACACAGATGGCTCCAGCATGGGCAGCCCACAAAGTGGAAGGCTATGGCCTTCCATCCTAAGACTGAGACAATACGGATGGAGGATGGTGAGGGGAAGAGCAGCCAAAGGGCTGAGTTGCAGGCAGTATGGCTTGTGATCACCCTGGAGCCCTCCCCTGTAGTTGTCTGGACTGACAGCTGGGCTGTTTATTCGAGCTTGACCCTGTGGCTACCAACGTGGTACCATGCCAACTGGACTTGCATTACAAGAATGGGTGCAACAATTAGTGATAAAGTTGAAGTTTTATTACCATATAACCCTACCAGTGCAAGCATAATAGAGAGGTACAATGGTTTGTTGAACTCTGGCCTGAATTCAGACATTAATAGTCTATGGGGCTGGTCAGTCCATTTGTGGACAGTGCTACTGCATTTGAATGAGAAGCCCCAGAAGTGGGTATTGAGTCCTGTGGAAATGCTAACATACACTGCTGCCTCTCCTATATAACTGCACATGGAAACCAAAGAGGAGTTATTGAAACCAGTATATGGACAGCAGAGCAACATCCAGCTGCCAGCACAAAATGCACTAAGCCCTGGAGACTCTGTTGAATGGACATGACCTTGGACATTTTGACACATGGACCAGCAATGGCTGGCCCTTCTGGCACCTTGGGGAAAAGGCCTGGAAGCTGACCTCCTGTGTGTGCCCAGAGTAACAGCAGAGTGGCCTCCAGTGATTATGGTAGTGTATTCAAAATGACCAGCATATAAGAGCATCTTAAGCAGAAGTTTTGTATTTTCTTTATGGCCAGTGCATGTGCCTCCCATAGCTGCATATATAGCTCCCTACTGACCCATCTGTAACTTCCACAGGGAGGGGGCTTAAGGTCTGGTATACTAGAACAGGATGAGATTCCATTCCTGCCACTGTCCTATCACAGGACCACTCTCTTGCATGGATCCCTCCTGCTGGACAGTATTTGCCTATGCTGGTGTCATTAAAACATGTATCTTATCACCCTTAAGGTTATTTTCTTTTACAGTCCTTGTGGCTTGGGCCCACCTCCTAGCCACAGCTGCTGCTTTCTGAGTGTGCACTGAGCTCCCTCCTGGTTCAGCTGCTGGCTTCCTGTGGATTAGGTGAGATATGGTCTTCACATGAGTAGGACTTTGAACCCAGCTAGATCCTTAAGCTTGAGGATTGTCATGATTTTATTGCTACTTGTATTTCTGTTGTCACTGTGTTATTAGTCTGCTTACAGTGCTCCAGTTTTCTCACACAGGGCCCATTGTGGAAGATTAAGGGTCCATAGATTGTGAGGTGAGAATTCTGGAGGGGTGGGTAGTGGAGTAAATCAATGACTTTCCAGAATCTCTTGCCTGCCCTCAGTTCATTTACATATCAATAGGTGTTTACTACTGCAGCCTCCCAGAGCCTCAGGGGCAATGCATGGAGAGGTAACAGCCATTCTCTCCTCCCCTCCAATCCTGATACATAATTGGTCTGTCATCTGCCAGTCACCAAGGAGCCACCAACAGAGTTCCTCCCAGAAGAGGCAGGAGGGAAATAGAGAGTCCTCATGGTGGCAGAGCGCAAGCAGTGGTTGGGGAAAATGGATGGGGCAGGGCCTGGCTGGAGAATTTGAGCAAACTGTGAGCAATAAAAAAATGATTTCTCTCAACCTGTCATTTCCTTGACTTACATCAGTTTCACCTGTTTCATAGGGGATCCATCCCAGGCTGGGAACACCCTTTCCCCTGGAGATAAACTAGCTAACTCTCTGAGTCCCTTTTTGGCTCCCTGGTTTTATTTGCTTAGCTCTTTGAGTTCCTTTTAGTGGGCTTTGCTTGACTTACTCTCTCTCCACCCCCGTTATGTCTGTCTTTCTGCCTAACACACCCAGAGTTGGGAAGCACTGATTTATATCATGGAAAAAGAAGATATGAAAATTTTACCTGATTAATTTCTAAAAATAAATTTATCCACTTTTGTACATAAAGTAAAACCATCCAAATTCTATGGAAGACCATTCACTCAAAAATAAATCTGTAAGCTTTTTGAAAGTTAAAAAAGTAGCTTATCTATATCCAAAAGTTAACAAAATTGAAAAGGGTTACAGCCATTTTAAAGGATACTCCAGAAAGAATACCTAAGTTGCACTTAGGAGGAATGATGTGGAGAACACATTGCACATAATAAGTTGTTGAACAGGACCCTAAGCATGGGGCAAGCACTAAGAAATTTTTGATCAGAGAAGGATATAATTAAAGTATTATTTTTATAATGATATTATGTAGGCAATGTGTGTTCTATATTAGAAAGAGAAGAAATTTAAAACCAAAGATACCAGTTTAGAAAGTCTTAGTGACAATAAAATACTAAGAATGAAAGATATGTAGGAAGAAATTAAGATTTGATGACTGAATAGATAAGAAAGACAAGGAATGGAAAGGAAAAAAGAGGAATTCAAGGTTTCTGGATTGTTTTATCAAATTAAAGTGGGAAGAGACTAGGAAAATCATAAAGAAAGATTATCAACTACCATTTGTTATGTGGAGCTCTGCTTTACTTTTTTGAGAGGAAAAAATAGACAGGTTGCACCAATTTTGAAAAGCCAAAAGTGACAAAAAAAACATTCAATGAGAATTGCCAGGTAGAAAAAGATACAGAATAAAACTTTATGTGAAAGTTGAAAACTGGAGATAGAGACATGGTAGATTTTCATCCATTATATATTGAATATTCTCCATGGGCCATGTTACTAGAGTTGACATTTGAATTCATGGGAAAAAAGTCTAAGAGTTGAAACCCAACAATAAAAATTTCCATTCCAAGTGTCTTTGTAGATAATAACAAGAGTCCAGGCATAAGACAAAAGTTTTACTTTATCAATTATTCATCAGATAGTGATTGATCCACTACCTATCAAACATATGATAGACAGAGACTAAAAAGGCATCATCCCTAGGAGTTTATTGCTTAGCTTTAAAGAAATAGGCAATCATAACATAATTTGATAAGCATTAAAAGGAAAAGATCAACTGTGTTTTTAGTAATAGAGCATATAGAAGTGTCGAGTACAGGCTGGAGAAAGAAAATAAAATCATAATAGAATGAAGAGACAATTAGGAAGCTGTCAGAATAATTTAGAGAAGTGATGATAAGGCCTGAATGAAAAATACGGTAGGAGGGATCAAAATAACAATCATTCACTCTAGTCTGGAGTCTGATTATATCCTACATTGGGTGATTTCAGTATTGCATTTGAATATAATACTTTTTTCTAAACAAGTATAATTTTTAGTCAATGATCTTTTTGTTACAATCAGTATTGCTTCTGATTGTGCTTAATTTATAAAGAACAATGTATTAACCATACTGTCCATGACTGGATGGATGATTCAAATGTGTCATTTATAGTGTTCATCTTTTACCCTTCCCATGAATCAGTCAGCAAATCCAATTTGATTCACCTCCAATACATATACTTCTGAAGTCCAAACAATTCTAACTTTCTCCACCACCTTGAGCTTATTACCTCACAATAATAATAGGAAAGACTCAACTGGTTTACCTGCTTCCACTTTTGACCACACTGTAATTCCCACACACATACATTAACTACTAAGCAGTCACAATCACATGTTAAATCAAACATTATTCATATCGTTATCACTTCTCTCCTTAAAAGTCTCCAGTGCCTTGCTATTAACATAGCATATATTCTAAACCCCTCACCATGGACGTGAGACCTACCTGCTCTAAATGAGTTTTCTCACATCATTTCCTACCACATTTTCCGCAACCATTTTGCCAAATGCATTACCACCATCTTGCTCCATGCTTGAGGTACAAGGGTTTTCTTTCTTTCTTCAACTATGTTGTGTTTGAACTTATCCAAAAGTCTTTGCACTGATGTGTGAATGACTGGGTTTTGCCACCTTTGGATCTCCCATAAGCATCCAGTTTCAGAGTAGTTGTCTCTGAATAGTCTATTTAAATGAGTCATCCCCACCAAGCTGTTTTATGTTCTATCACTGGCTTTTTTTCTTCATAGCAACTATTACTATCCCATCATAGCTTTTTATTTGTGTTTTTGTCTTTATTGTTGCCCTCATCCAACCTTCACAAAAATATAAGCTCCATAAAGGCAGGAACTTCTATGTCTTATGGTAACTTGTTACCAGGGTCTATAATAATGCCTGGGAAATAATGAGTGATCAATGAATATTTTTGGAAGAAAAAGAGGGAGAACAGAATAAAAAAGGAATTAAGGAATGAAGGAAGCAGAGACTTGTACAAACCTTCAGCATATTTTTTAGTCTGAAACAATCTCTTGGGAAAATTTCCTGTGTATGTAGTTCTGCCCCCTATCCTACTTTGGACAAGAAAATGTGTAGCCGTGAGAACATGGATTTCAAGAAAAAGAGGAATTATTTTAGTAAAATTGTTAGTTTAAAATAAATTTGCTGCCATAGCCTAGAATCAAAGAGGGGCTAATTTTGACTTACCTAATAATCTGAAACTTAGACCAATAACGGTATCTTTTCTTTGATATATTCAATATTCAATTATAAATATTTTATGATAAATGTTTGATCACATTTTAGTTTATTTTAATGATTGAGTTGTCAAGATCCTTTGTTGCAAATTGAAGCCTTATGAAAGAATTTATAAATGTGACTGAATAAAAAACAATAAGAAGATAAAGAAGATTAAAATGTAATAATCAAGAGGCTATAAAGCCTTGTCAAATCATAATTACTAATGGAACATCATGTGGTGTAACAACATCACATTTGGAACAAAATCTTTTGTTGAGCTTTTCATAGGGTGAAAGAAAAGATTTAATCCAAGAAAAATTTGACAAATTGAATAAACATGATATTTCATCATAGAGGAAGATTTATCTTTTTGCTTTTACTACAAAATACTGTGGAATGTTCTGGTCAGTTGTGACAGTATGAAATTTGAGTTATAGCCATCATTATAATAATATTTTGTTTATTTATTTATTGTTCATTCTTTCTCTTTTGACTGCATTGAGAGGGTTCATACTGAGTAAATGGTAAATGCGAATCATTTTAATTGATGTCATATCTTCTGTAAACAACAAACTGCTGAGAGTGAGAAGACAGGCATCGGGTTTGATACAGAAAATTCATCCAAACCAGAAGTTTGGGAGCTGCCTCAATTTCTTTGTTTCCCTCATTTATTACATTCAATTTGCCTAAAATCTTGTTAATAATATATTTTCAGGCTCCTTTTTGGGGATGAAATCTATGACATATTCAAAGGAACCCATTAAACATACATTATAATAAATATTTCTAAAGCAAACACACATGTAAACCTCCACCAACTGGAAATTTGACATGAAGTTGTAAAACATTTCCATTACCTCAGACACTGATTATATGTCAACTTACCCAGTTTACCCCCTTCCTCATCTCTAGAGTTAAAAATCATATAGAGGGTTAAGGTCATTATTTTTCTTTTTAATTTTACCACCTCTGAGGTATTCCCTAAAATAATATTGCTCAGTTGGCAATTATTGAAATTTTAGAAAAGAAATACTATTATATACATTATTTTGGGTCTTGTTTCTTTGAACAACATTAAAATACATTTGTAGAGTTCTTTATGTGTGTTTATTTGTATTTTATAATTTTATTTGCTATATAGTGTTCCATTTAACCACTGGAAAGATGACATAATGCTATTGCTTGGATGCAGTTGTTTGATTCTTACCCAGTGTTGGCTTCTACAAACATATAATTACTCTCATTTGTTCCTCAGCATGTTCACACCTCTGCACTGGTGTCAACTGCAAGGACCACCTCGTCTTCCAGTGATTACCAAATGGCCCAGTACATATCCTTTCCTGTTATGTATTTTTTTTTGTTACCAGAAAGTCCGAGCTTCAAAAGGTATATGGGTTGATTTCTTGGAATGAGTACCAGGTGTTAAGAGATTTGTATTTGTGTCCCAGGTGAATGCTTATCAAGGGTTTTTACCTTAAAGGAAGCTCTCAATAATCAAGTGCATAGGATGACATGTTCTGTGAATATTAGTCATGTCTTTCTCTCACATGCTTATTTAAGAGGCCCACATATAGAATGGCCAAGATGGCAAAGACAGAGGCCAGACATGGGTTTAAAAACATGGACTTTCTCCTGTGTACATTGAAAAGGCTCAGTTACTCCTGATGTGCCATCAGCAGAAACCAAAGCTGAGACTTTACAGCACCATTCTCCAAGGGAACCAGCTAGCCTACCTAGTGACAGAATGAGTATGAGAATACTTCTATTATGGAAGGGGCACCATTTTGTTCTCACAGAAATAGGCTTATATGCTTGATATAGACTAACTTTCCTTTCCCATAATATTCTGCCCAGTACCATCATCCATAGACTTACAAATGCCTTAGTTGCCACAACAATATTCTACATAATGCTGCCTCCTTTCCAGGAACTCATCACTGGACAAAAAGAACAGTAATGTATTCATGATCAAAAGTTTCATAGGTCTTACCATGTAATCCATCAGCAGCAGGTGCTCATCTGATAGAACAGTGGAATGGTCTACTAAAAATTCAATTATATGCCAGTTGGACACCAACATTCCTGGGAAGATGAGCTTCCATCTTATAAGTTTCAGATTTGGCTTCAAATATGCTGTTATTTCCACCATGACAATAATACACAGCTCCTGGGATAATGGATTGGAAGTGTGAGTAGCTTCTCTTACTTTGATGATTAATAACTCATATAGGAGCTTGCTTCTCATCTCCATAGTGTGAAAACTGCTGATTTGGAGATATTGTGTCCCATGGGAAGAATGTAACTTTGAGGACAAAAATGTTCCAGTTGAGTTTGCAACTGGGATAACTCCATGCTACCACTGAACCAATAAGCAAAAAATCTCAGGTTGTTTCTGAACAGTGGTATCAAGATGGATTATGCCAGTCCAGGTGGTTTTGTAGTGCTTCTGTGTCCAAGAGAAGTTAATGGAAAACTATGTAACTTTAAAAAATGATAGGACCAGTAAGGATCCTTGACTCTTCAGAACTAAAAGTTTAGATCACTCCCCCAATTCCGCAAAGCCTCAATCACTTGAGATCTTGGCTGAAATAAAAAAAACATGAAATAATTTGTATGCAGGGTAGTTAGACTTTCTTAGATGGAAGTATAAAGTTCATTTGTTGTATGGAAATTGAAATATATGTAGGAGATTAAATGCTGAGTAACCAAAGGAATGGACTCTAACTGTCATTAAGGTACTACTGTGCAGTTCAAAACCATCCTTCCGTATTCTGTGATGGTAAGGCTGAAAACCTGCCAACCATATTCCATTCCTCCTCTGCCTGAGGTCTATTAGGTTTTTCCCATAAAGTGTCCTTGGAGAGAGAGAATGGGCTCTTCTCCTGTTTCTATTCCTATCAGCTTTTCCCAACAATGTATCTTTATTACAGCAGCAACAAACCATTGTAATAGCAACAGCTGGTCCATTTTTGCTGTTTTTCCAATACTTCCAAAACCAACCTCATCATTCACCCTCAGCAACACTAGCCAGACTGTGTCTCATCATTAAGTCTGGTACCCGCCCACAGAGCCTAACTCCAAAATTGTAAGCTTTAAAAATATGTTTTCTTCTCTTAGTTCCCTTAACTCATGGATGGTGAGTGCTTCCTAAAGTTCCTCGCTTGCCTTTTCAGTTCTCCAACTATTTCTTTTGTTCAGATTTTTGTGTTTTCTCTTCTAACTGGACCCAGCTTGATACACATTTACAGTCATTCTGTCATTTAAAATATTTCCTATAGTTTTCTTTTCTGAATCTCTCTGAATCATGTTCCATTCAAGCTTTCTATGCTTAATCTCACTGAAGGTTTCTGGCCGAAATTACCAGTACTATTCATGATACTAAATCCATGGTCAGATCTTAGTTCTCAACTTTCTTGACCTATATGCAACATTTTACTCATTTTTTCATTCTCATTACCTTAGAATGTATTCTTTCCTTAGAATGTATTCTTCAGCAAGCTTCCAGGATAACATGTCTCATTAATTTCCTCCTGTCTCCCTAAGATTTCAGTCTGCCACATTTGTTGATTCCTTTTCATGGCCCCAGTTTAATACTTTCCTGTCCCAGGGATCAGTCTTTAGACTTCTCCTTTCTCTCTCTAATTTATTTCCTTATTGGTCTCATCCCATCAGATGGTTTAAATACCATCTAAGTACCATCAGGTTGGTGGTTCCCAAATTTTTAGCTAAAGCCTGGAAATAATCCACTGAATTCTGGACCCATACATCCAACTGCCTACCAGATTTTTCCACTTACATGTTGAATAAGCGTCTCAAATATTATATCTGTTGAATACTAATCTGATATTCTCCCCTACCCAACCTGTTCTTTCCACCATTTTTCAGTAAACGCCAATATCACTTTTCCATTTACTGAAGACTAAACACTTGGCATTGTCCTTGATTCCTTTCTTTCCTTAAAATTATACATCTAATCTTTCAATAAATCCTGAAGTTGAAACTTTAAATTATCCAGAATGCCAATATTACCATGTCTGTAATCTGGATTTTTGCAACAGCTTCCTAATAGGCTTCCTTGCTTCTATCTTTGTAAACCTCCTATCCCATTCATTATTTTTTTAAATATAAGACTTAAAATGATTATATGAAAATGTTCATCAGATATCATTAGTTTAAGATACTGCAGGTTGTCATACAAACCTTGTCCTTCTTTTTGATTATGACAAAGAGAAGAAATTAAATATATGAACCAGATATTAATAAAAGCTTCTTTCCAGCAAGAATTAAACAGCTCTGCTGTTTTACTGAGGACATATTTAACTTCATTTATATAGAGAAAACATTGACTTAGCCTCTGCGTTATCTATTTAAAATAGTATAAATGGACATTCCAATTCTAGATTTGCTGTGATTTCTCATTATAATAGAAAAGATTAAAATCTTCTGGAAAAAATAAAGGTCATGGAAATGATTGTTTGATCACATAAAGTTCTAGTGATGCTTGAATGAAAAGATTGACATGAATAAAGATAACAGCAACACCTTAAGTACAAAAAGAGTTTAAATAGCTGTGGGACTGGGTCTCAGACCATATTAGAAGACTCTTTGCCTATCACTAAGTTTGGAAATCAGGTAATGCTATTAAAAATGGCTTAACTACTACATCTATTCTCTTTTAGATATTTTCTGCAGGAGGCAAAATTTATTGATTATACCAGTAATGAAAATTAAGAACATTGTATTTATTGTACTGGAAATAGATAATGGGTTAATTAATATGCAATTATTTGATAAATTGTGAAGTAGATGAAGGAAATATTGAAATCTAAAGGTAAGTTCTCTGTGGTATCTTAGAAAGTATTCTTAAATGGTAACTATTGCTATGGTTATTTAATTTCAAGGTACAATTTGGGATTCTAAAACCCGTAAGAAATAGGAGAATCACATTAGTAATATTTTATTATATTCATATCAATAAAGTACATAGCATTTTATTTTGTAGAAAATCATAGGCTATAACTATTTAGTGGTTGGCCCTCAAAACAGTAAGATTTTACATTCTAATGTTCTATTAACTATGTTAAGATGTTCTAATAGCTACTATATATACTCATATAATCACTTTAATTGAACTTGTGGTTTCTAAGTTTCTAATGCTAAAATTGGAAGTGTTTTTTTTTCATGTGAAGGTAAACTCTAATAGTTGTGCAAAGCAGGGCTTAATTTGTCCCTATTAAACTGTTTTGACAATTGTCAGCAGAATTTATTTCATCTACAAACAACATTTATCTTTCAGACATTCTTCCAGGTTTCTACTAGCGTCAGAATGGCTGTGGCTGACAACAGTAGTTACTTGTTTAAGAAAAAAACTTTTCATTTATCTTATGAAGTTTTACAGTTGAGAGTTTAGATAATTATGGGTAAATAAGAAAAGTTATTATATAATATTTCTGTATTTCACCTAAGACACACTGTTACTTTAAGTACCACTAAATAAATGAACATAGATGATAGATGATTAGTAGATAGTAGCTAGATAATAGATTGATAGGCTGAATGCAATAATTAAGCTAAGTTAGGTCTTAATAATCCTGTGCCATGAAATGTTTTGGTCTGTGCCTGTGACTTTTTGTGTAAAAATATCAAATTATAATGTAAAATATTTTAAATAGAATTTCAGAGATACCAATATAGAGGAAAAAATGTGCATCAAAGAACTTATAAGTTGAGTATCATTGAATCAATTATGTAAGGAAAAACGGCAAAGAGATGAAGCCAGGAGAATGTGTGAGGAAAGATGAGGAATTTTTACTTTATAGCATAAATTATAGAGATTTTATATAAACACTTTCATCAGAAATGTGAAGAATATTCTCATATAGTCTAATTTCCAGCTACATGGGGGTAATCACTTTCAAATGGTCTTATCCAAACAGGAGTGGTATTATGTAAATAGAATATTTTAAATAAAATAAAACCACTGGAGGTTGTGTATTTTTTTCCTTAAGAATTTTTCCAAATATTAGACTAATTTATATGGTCTCAGTGAGATTATGAATGGAGAATGCATATGTTCCTAAAGCATTTCATAATGGTACCGTATATTTAAAGCATTATACCTAATTTGTAGGGATAAAAGTATGTATAAAGAATGGACCTTCACTGATAAGAGCATGCCTGGCTTATGGAACTAAATATACACATTTTGGATCTCACTAGCATGTTCAGAACTGTTTCATAAATATATGAGTGATCCTAAATATGCTTAATGATATCTGTATATTTACAAGATTCTATAAAATGTCTGGGGTTTAACAAGTCCTTAAACAATCAGTTAAGTCACAAGACCTCAGAGACCTAATATTCTGAGTGGCAGAGAGAAAAGTATCTACAAAATAGCTTTATGATAAATAGCTTATTTCTCTTCATTGAGTTAAGTTGTAGAAATAACTTCCTTTAGGAAAATGTCAAGGGAAAAAATCAGCAATGATTTGAAGGAATGTTTTGAGTATATATGCAAGGGATAAATGATAAATAAAATACCCCACCATTTTTCTTGGGTACAAGATGGATGACTAATCCTTATTAACAGGAAGAATTTACCCTTTACATAGAGAGGCCAGTGTCAAGACATGGGTGTGTGAACATGTGTCAGGCTGTGTGTGTTATAAACAAAGGGCAGACAGAAGTGAATGGCAGCAGCACAGGAGCTGGGCCTCTTGGAGACATTCTGCAGGATCGGCTCGCTAGCCACACAGGAAACATAGGATAGAATGGCGTTGTCTGTAGGGATAGGAAGTCACTCTTCAAAGTACCAGAATGTAGGGCTGAGATTAAGCAAAGTCAGTTCCAGACATACAGAGCTGAGGTCAGGCGAAGTCACTTTATGGCTACATGACTTTATACAAGTTACTTAGTTTCCTTTCATTTAAAATGTTTGTAAATGAGGTGCTTTGGGAAATGATGAGGAAATCTATACAAAGCATTGTATACAAATGGGATAATTTCATTTTCCTTTTTTATTTTACTCTCCATTTGTGCTCCTTATCATTGCATCATTTTCTTCAAGTAAGAATTTTCATTTCACTGAAGTAAGTATGTTAATATTTTCCCTACAGAACCTCCTACAATGAAATTCCTGGTTTTGCTTTGTATTTTGAGTGTGCTTGAGCAGAGAACAGTAAGTTAAAGAATAATCTGAAAGACCATTATAGTTGCTTTTTTAAAAATTTCAAAGTATAAAATATTTATCTGGTTATACTACATATTGTTATAAATTCAGTAACTGAAAATAGGAGAACATTGCTTTGATCTAAATACTTAAAGAATTTTTAAAAATCCATTTGCCCACCACTTGTATTTTACAAATGTAAACACCTTGTCATATAGACTGTAGTTCTTCATAATAAAATAAAATGGTATCAGTTTTGCTGAAGTTTCCCCTAGGGACTTGATTCTCCTTTGCCTTATCCCAGAAGTAAGCCATTCTGAAGTTTGTGTATAGGCTTCCCTGGCTTGTTTGTATAACTTCAGGATGCATGTATATGACTCTTAAAAATACAGAAAAGGGTCTTGTGCAGTTTTAAAAATTTGCATAAATGAGACATATATCATATATCATTTGGCAACTTGCTCTTTCACTCAGTATTTATGCTGTCACAATTTATCCATGTTGATGAATGGATCAGTACTTTCACTATAATTGATCTTTTCATTGTAGACCAATACATAATGCATTTTATCTGAGTAAAATGTAAACTCTGTTTCCTATATGATTTTATTGAATTGATGATCCTTATTCAAAGCCTTTGTAGACTGCCTAAAAACATTTTTTATTATGTATGCTATCCACATATTATGTATGTATGATTATTCAACAAAATAGTGTATGTGTATCTGTGGGTAGATATACACATATATATGTATAGTGTGTGAAGTGAAAAATCTTAACCTGAAATAGAAATTAAAAATTATAAGAGCATATGCTGTTTTCTACCAGGATTGCAATGGATAATCATGTTTAATGACTACACAATTAGATAAACTATGAAGTCCAGGCAAGTGTATTATGCCAATAAGAATTTATTTGGGAAACATTTTGAATGTAAAATAACTATGAATTCTAATAGCAGTCTAAAAATAAAAACATTAAAAAGTAACTAAATGAAGTAAACCACTTTTTTCTTGTTTTTAGTGGGGAAATGTTGAGAGTAACAGTAATTTCTTCAGTGAAGAGGTACCCCTTTAATATTTTTCCATTTAAATATAACTCCTGATGTTTTATGTTTTCTAATGCCACACTTGTAGCAACCCATTTCTTAACTCTCAAAAATTA
This sequence comes from Manis javanica, assembly GCF_040802235.1. NCBI lineage: Eukaryota > Metazoa > Chordata > Mammalia > Pholidota > Manidae > Manis > Manis javanica. Next base: position 117,591,750 of record NC_133160.1, on the reverse strand, counting down.
TTTTATGAAAATTGATGAAACTGTAGTCACTATCAAAAAATTTATTTAAACTTAATATTTTAATATAAATTCAGAAATAGAGTCCTTTACTTTTGATTGAGCTCTAATGCAGAACATAACAGATAAATTCCTCTAATGTAAGCATGATTTAAATCAGGGTATAAATTGGATTAAATGGATGTTAAGTTCTACCTGTGCATTTTGATGTTTTTCTTTGATTGAAATATTAATCTTTCTACTTGATTGCTTGGTAATTGACCAGTGGTACATCTTACTTTGAAATATACTAATTATAGTTTAAAGTCCTGAATTTCTACACTCCTGCTGTGGTGACAAGTGAGAGGACATCTTCTGTCATACCATAGTAATTCAAATCTGGATGAAGAATATACTCATCTATAAACATGATTATATAGCCTAAAATGAAAACTATGAAGTTTCATAGTTTTCATTTTAGTCATTTATTTGTACTTTAAAAATAGAATAGGAGATATTAAAGGATATAGATGCAGATTCCAAAGCAAGTGTGTGTATGGATGCTCTGCATTTTAGTAACAATGATTATTAGTAAACATTGTCATTTAAAAGAGGAATTTCTATTCTGAGGATATGTTTATAATCATACCCTTATAATAAAATATGATGACCTGGTACCATAGAAAATTCTGGAGAAGTATCAGAGAAGCCCAAAATTTTTGGGGAGTGGAGATTTCTGTACCCATAGAGATTTCCTCTTCATCCACAGTCTATTATCTGCCAACTTCTGGGAAAGCAGGGCATGGGATGGCAGGGCAGAGGGATTCTGTCCATCCACTGCCCCATAGTAGAGGCAACTGAGTATGCAGAGAAGCTTATATAAAATTGTGAGCATGTCTTCACGTCAGAAAGAACTGGTAGCAACACTTCAAATAAGCATTGAAAGAATATATTCAAAACATCACCAACACATTTTCTCATTTATCTGTTTTTATCCTTAGAATTTAAGTGACCCTGACTTTAATGATGATCATTTTGAACGCCAGCCTCCAGAAGAAAATTTGTCTTTTTCTCCAGTATATGATGACTCTTCATTTTTAACATCCCTTTAAAGAACAAAAGGTAACTTCAAATTCATCTGAAAATGTAATGGATCTCCTCTGAAGTGATTTTCTGATGAATAAAATAATTAAATTCACACAAAATGCTTGTGACAGGTAATAGAATTTGTTGGATACAAATATGTATGCCAGGATGCTAGAGTCTGACCAAGTTGGTCCATATCCCAGGACCAACACTTAGTAAGATAGTAGCCCAAGCAACTATTGACTTTCTGTGTGCCTTGGGGGCCTCATCTGAATTAAGCATGATACGAGTATTGACCAACAGAGTTATGAGCATCATATGAGATGAAGTAATACATAGTAAATAAGTAGTAAATATAAATATTTTTGTTCCAACATTTTTTTTAAAATAGTGAGCATTTTCTCCTGCAGTAAATCTCTTTGCTGCACAAATAAAACCATAAGAAAAATCAGTAAATGTGAAAGAATATTAATTTCTGTCCTATCTCTTACATCTACCTCATAAATAAAAAACAAGTTCCAGATTCAATCTACTTCCAGATTCATCTCAACACCAAATTGCCATTCTCCCTTTCAGCAGATAAAAGCTCTCAAAAGGAAATATTAATTTCCTATGATTCCCCAGGCATTCTCCTTGGAACTATCACCTGAGATATAATTTTTAAAACAATCATTTTACTGAATGGAAAGTTAAGGCCCTGATGGATAATTTGTCTGAATTTGTTTTGTGAGTGGGCAACAAAGAACCCACCCAAACTGTTTCCAGCTTCTAAATGTTCTTGATGGACCCAAATTTCTCCCTGTGTCCCTGAGATTGTAGGGTGAAAATTGAGGTGATTATCTTTTCAACAAAGAAGGAAAGTTTCATTTCATAAAAGTGCTTTGGTACTAGAAAAAGTGTAATAGAGATACCATGATTAATTTTCATGGTGTTATATTTAATAATTATATATGTTTGCATGTGCATATGTGTGTGTATTGCATATACCATTATTTAGGTATAAATCAATAGTCACTGTGTTATGTGTAATAGGCTCATCATGCTTTGATAACAAATAGTCCTGAAAATAGTAATGTCTTACATAATAGGAGATTTCTTTTTCTTCACATCATGTCACATTCTGATGCAGGTGTGATATATGATCTTCATGTGCTACCTCTAGAAACATGGCATCCAAAGTCCCCAAATCAGGGTACTCACATGAGAGTAAGTGAGCACAGTAGTACTTAGTTGTGATAGCCAGGAAATGGTACACATAACTTCTCATATCCATTGGTCATATTAGACTTGTGATTCGATCCTATCTGCAAGGAAGCCAAAAAGGGGAGAAATAGAGTATTTACTCTTTTTGCAACAATAACACTATACCTAATAGTAATGTAGTAGTATGAATATGTGTGTAGGGAGAAGAGAATTTGGAGGACAATCAAATGGAATGAATGCAACTTTTAGTTTAAATTTTGAGTCACCAACATGAAATAATTTTTTATCTTCAGATATGGATCTTCGAAACATCTCTTTTGGAATACTGATATGTATACCTCTAACAAATCAAAATCTTACTCTATATTCCTTATTCAAGAGTTTGGTTCTACTATGATGGCATCCTTGGACTATATCATATACACTAAAGAAAATGGGTAACAACTGTAATAGCTTTGGAATTTGAATTTCTTTACTTTTATTAATAAATCTCCTTTACAAGCATGTACTTTATTGCTATATTATATTTCATTTCCCAAAGATATAGATATAACAGTCAAGACCATTATTTTTTTATTGGCTTTCCTCACTTTCATGTTTTCATGTGTTTTTACCATATGAGCATCACATAAGGTATCCCACCTGTTACCACGTATCTAAACTTAACTAATTTCTTCTGCAAAATAAATGACCCAACAATAGCATATCATACACCAACTAACATATCTAAAGGAATAAGACCTAACCTTATTGTTCCCCGAGCTCATCTCCAAAGGTAGGCATTCAACAAATAACTTTTCAATCTCTTTAAGCCAGGAGCTATTCTAGATACTGGAAACACAAGTGTGAACATAATTAGCAAGGAGCCAGTGAAGCTAAACAGAGAATAAATAAAGGAAAATTTATTTCATTTGTAGACGAGAGAATAAAATATGTGCCATAAAAGACAATTTTGGAGGATTTCAAAATAATTTGACACAAAAAATTTAAGCATCTGCTAATAATATACTTTAATGAAGAGGCACATTTTCTGGCTCTTGTCAATGAAATGAATGTGAGAGAAGGCCTTAATTGGATATCTTCACATATTCTCTTTCTCATATATGATGTATGTACAAAATTGGTTAAAATTTTATGGGTCATTCAGTATGCAAGATGCAGTAAATCTCAATAATTTTTATCCAATAGTCAGGAAATTACTTTCATTTCATTCCTTATTTATTCATTGACTCAGTGAATATTTTTGAGTGTTCATTACAAGTCATTCGTATAATAGAAGTGCTGGAGATAATCATCTATGACAATAAGAAAAAGTTCCTCTCCTTATTCATCTTGTATTCTAGAGGTATGCTCAATAATTATCAAATAATTTGCAATATAGGTATTTTTTAAAAACTCATACAGAAAACATGAAGCAAGTTGAGCTGGCAGAGAGTGACAGAGTGAAAGAAGCTATATAATTCTGGGGGTCAGAGAAGTCTTCCTTGAGGAGGTGAGAAGTCTTCCAGAGAAAGGAATGGAGGGAAGGAGTAAGTCATACAAGAGCACTTGTATATAGAAAAGAGCACTCCAGGAAGAGGGAACTGAAAATGAAAATGCTCTGAAGTAGGAAACAGCCAGCCAAGCTCAGAAAAAAAAAAGCCAGAACACTTGTGTGACTAGAGTGGGTGGGCAAGAGAAAGAGAAATAAAAATGACAGGATGAAGAGCTATGCAGGCCCTGCACACAGGTAAGGACTTTTGCACTGCACTCTGACTTACAATCAGAAACAGAGTTATTTCTAAGAAGAGTAGAGTCATGGTTTGATTTTCACTTTAAAATTTACTCTGGCTGCTGAGTGAACATTAGATCCTTAACAAGGGGAAGAAAGGTGTAAAAAAGACAAGTTCAACAGTTACTGCAAACAGTCCAGTGGGAGATAATGATGGCTTGGCCTACGATGGCAGCAGTTAAAATGGTCAAAAATGGAGATGGAGAAAAGGAGAAGGCAGAGCAAAAACAGCTAATGGGTCGGGTTGGGATGGGAGGAAAAGATCAAAATTTCTTTTGATCATGTGAAATATGTAATGCTAGTAGCACTCAAGTAGAGATGAGGAATATGTAGCTGGGTATGCGCACGGTTCTTGGAGAAGAAGTGATAGTGCTGTTCAGGCAAAGAGTATTAAGTCTGCAGTTAGGTTGGTACTTCTCAAACTACCTCTTGACAAATTATTTGTTGCAATTCTATAAGGAAATAAGAAGCAGGCATGTAGAATGCAAACGAACACACTGGTTCCTAAATTTGGATCCTAGGATTATCAGAGACTTTGTATTTCCATAAGCTTTCCAACTTAAAACTCCATCCAAATTCCCAGTCATGTGAGCATGGTGGAAAGTAATAGATATAAATAACAAAGTCCTGTCCCTTCTATCAGCTGCATAGGTCTCTTCCTTGGCCTTCCCACTACATCCCCGACAGACCCGCCTCTCTTGCTCTCACCTGAAGGGAACTGCATGCAGCTCTCCCTGCTTTCATTCTCTCTGCGTCCCCTTCTCATCCTCCTGCGTCTCTCCAGAACAGCCTATTTCTGTCTACTCTCCATGATGGAAGGGTGACTTTCTAATATTTAACCTAGATACCTTAACAATTTTTGCAGTGAAAATAAAATCTTACCTAGCAAGAACTCTTGACTGGATTCTTAGCCTCTCCATTTATGATCTTCCCCATCTTCTGCCCCTTCATTTTATGGTCTAACTCTCCCAAACTGGTACTTACTTTCAATGCAATCCTAATCAAAATACCACTGGGATTCTTTGGGTAGAAATTAATCAACTTATTTATTTAAAAATTTATGTGGAAATACAAAACATAGAGTAGCCAAGACAAGATTTGAAGAAGAAAAACAAAATAGAGTATGTGCATTACCAAATTTTAAACATGATTTTATTTAAGGCTGTGTGTGACTAGACAAAGAGATCATGGAATAAACTCAAGTCCAAAAATAGGCCCACACATATATGGTCATTTGATTTTTGACAAAGTGCCAACTTTCATAGGAAAAGATGCATGTTTTAATAGATGACCCTGAAGGGAAGGGTAATCACACAGAAAAAAAAATAAACATTGTCTCCTACCTCATAATAAATAAAGCTTAATTTGTATTATATCATAAATTTAAGTCAGGCTAAAATGAAAAAGCCTCTAGAGGAAAATACAGAGGAAGTTATTCTTGAGCTTGGAGAAGGTAAAGATGTTTTTGGATAAAATGAATAAAGCACAAACCAAAATCAAAACAAACAAACAAAGACAATTGACAAATTGGATTCCATTTAGAGAGGAAAAAAGCTTTTTCATCACAAATCAGAATTAATAACATAAAAGGTTAAATCACAGATTAAGAAGACAACATATATTAATATTTATATCAGTAAATGTAAACCTATATTTATAAATATAAATTTATATAAATATACATTTATACAAATGTATAATATACACACATATACATATACATGTATATCTGTATAAAACAAAGGGCTTATTTCTAGCATATATGCATACATATGCTTATAAATCAATAATAAAATGACAAACACCCCATTAGAAAAAATATGTGAACTGCCACTTCTCAAAAGTATAAATAGCCAATAAACCTCTGAAAAGTTACGTAACATCTTACTTAACATAGAAATGTTTCCTTTTCTCCTGAGCCCTAATGACCATACAGTTCCATATATTTCATTTTCTGAACTGACACTGTTATTCATCTCCTCAGACCCTTCTGTTATATGAAACTCATGGTCTATCACCAGCAAACCCACTATATTCAAAATTTTTCTGAATCTTCACTCTATCCCTTGTTCAGAACGAAACTTGGCTCACTCCTAGGGATAACATCGTTGCAATAAAATTGAAAGACCTAAATAAATGAAAAGATATTCCATGCTCATGGATCAGATGCCAATATTTTTAAATGGCAAATCTCCTGAAATTGACCTACCAATTCAATGCAATTACTTTCAAAATCCCAGCTGCCCTGGCTGGTAAAATTGAGAAGACAATTCTAATACATGTGAAATCAAGCGATGCAGAATAGCCAAAACAGTCTTGTAAAATAACAATATTGGAGACTTTTCACTTCCCAATGTCAAATATTACAACAAAGCTACAGTAATAAATACAGCATGGTAGTGACACAAAGATAAACATACAGACCAATAGGCTAGAATTGGGAGTCCAGAAATACGACCTTACATTTATGGTCAATTGATTATCAGTTAAGGTGCCAAGAAAATTCACCAGGGAAAGAATAGTTGATTCAATAAATGGTGCTAGGGCAATTTTATATCCACATGCAAAATAATTAAGTTGGACTCCTACCTCATGTTATATACAAAAAATAATAAATGGAACACAAACCAATATGCAACTGCTATAGTGATAAAATCCTTAGAACAAAACAAGATTAAATCTTCATGACCATGAGCTTGTCTGGATTGCATGGAACTTTCCATCAGATATGGCATCAAAAGTACAGGCAACCAAAGAAAAACTAAATAAATTGGATCAAAATAAATTCATCAAAATTTAAAAATTTTGTGTATCAAAGGAAACCATCATGAAATGAAAATGAAAAACAATCCACAAACCTTTGGAGAAAATATTTGCCAATCATATATATCATAACAGGCTTACATGTAGAATATATAAAGAACTCTTACTTCAACAATAAGAAAAATAATTCAATTTTAAAATGAGCTAAGCATTTAAACAGACATTTCTCCAAACAAGATACACAATCGCAAACAAGCACAGGACACTCAACCTCATTAATTATTAGGTAAATGGAAATCCTAAACACAGCAAGATACCTTAACACCCGTTAAGATGGCTAGAATAAAAAAGTCAGATAAGTGTTGGCAAGGATACAGAGAAATTAGAACCCTCGCACATTGTTAATGGGAATATGTAACAGTGCAGCCACTTTGAAAAATAGTTTGTCCATCCATCAAGATGTTAAATATTGAATTACTGCTATATTGTCCCTTTTTTCACTCAGCTGTCCAATAAAGAACTCAAATATAATTGTCTAATGCTCAGCCACTGATCACCTCTAGATTCAAACTCTGCCTACCGTCCTCTTCCTCCTCTCAGAACCTCAAACTTCAGTCCTCTAGTAATGCAAGCAAAACTTGAAATAATTCTTGATTATACTCTTTGAATTCTCACATCTAATCTGACATTATATATTTGAAGTGCCAACTTCACAATATGAATCCAACTATTTCTCACTACCCCTCCCACACCTACACTCTCCAAGCCACTAGAGCCTTGCTAATGGCCTGTTGCCATCACCCGCCAACCTCTCTCTGTGCCCACATCTGCCCCCTCCCTTTAGTGTAGTGTACACAGTAGTCAAAGAGATCATGTCAAAGTCACATTTATTCTTCCAATATTCTATAAGTGAGCCACTGTGTCTCTTTCTAAATTTAAAACAAGGGAACAAAAGACCTAAATAAGTCAACCATAGATTTAAGATTCCTTTTCCCAGTGAAAGTAGATAAACAATTGTATTATTTTACAAAGAAAACTTTCACTTTGTTTATATTGAGAAAGCAATGCTTTATAGAAGGCCAGAATACCTTTTTTTTTTTTGAGAGGGCATCTCTCATATTTATTGATCAAATGGTTGTTAACAACAATAAAATTTTGTATAGGAGACTCAATGCACAATCATTAATTAACCCCAAGCCTAACTCTCAACAGTCACCAATCTTCTGAAGCATAACGAACAAGTTCTTACATGGTGAACAGTACAAGGACAGTCATATCACAGAAACTTTCAGTTTTGATCACGCATCATGAACTATAAACAATCAAGTCAGATATGATTTTTCTATTTGATTTATATGTGAATCCCACATTTCTCCCTTATTATTATTATTATTTTTAAATAAGATGCTGAAGTGGTAGGTAGATGCAAGATAAAGGTAGAAAACATAATTTAATGCTGTAAGAGGGCAAATGTTGATTATCAGGTCTGTGCCTATAAACTAAGTATTAATCCAAGCTAGACAAGGGCAACAAAACATCCACGGATGGAGAAGATTTCTCTCAAAACAGGGGGGGTGAGGTTCTAAGCTTCACCTCTGTTGATCCCCAATTTCTCACCTGATGGCCCCCCTGTGACTGTGCCTGTCTTAGGTTGTTCCTCCCTAGAGGAGATTCCCTAGAGGAATCTTACCCATTTCAGTCATCTTCCGGGGCCATACAGGGAAATGTAGAGTTGGTGAGAGAGAAGCAATATTGTTTGAAAAGGTTAGCTTTTTACTTCTTTGCAGATTTATGCCCTGTGGCTTCTATGCCCAGCATTTGTGTTGAGGTATCTTTACCACTTGGAAGAATTATGATACTTGGTAATTTTCTATATGAGGCACAAATTCTACTAAAGGGTTGTAATTAGGAAGGAAAAAGAAAAGCTATAGAAGTAGCAGACAGAAGAAAACATGGGAAGATTGATTACTTCTTTGACATATCTTCTTGTAGAGTAGCATAAGTATGTATAGGTTTTAACAAACTACTAATTAAATTGTGTACACACATTAACATAATAGGAATACAGCTACATAACAAAAGCAGACCTACAATTACCAGCCATATCCAGTGAAACCAAGAAAACCAGTTAGGTACCCTAGGCATTTGTGAATACTTATCAATGATATGATGGATATTGTCTAACTGAATTTGAATAGTTTGAGAAAAATCAGACAAATTAAAAAACACATTCCTGGAAACTGTTCACATCCCATATGTTCTTTTAACAGTAGATAGTCTATAGTCGCACAATTTTGGAGCACTGCAACTTGCACTTCTCCTAATTCTTGGTTGAGTTCTGACAGTATAGATCCAGTCAAATTTGTTGTTTTACTGTCTGCACAGGCCAGCTTAGATATCTCCTTCTTCATTCCAATGGCAAGTCCAGGAACCAGTGGGATGAATGCAGCTACAACTGCAACAGCGCCAGGATCTTTGTTGAAGTTTTTTGATGATCACCTTCTGGAATGACTCTTCCAGAGGATCTTGATGTTGGACGTTCTTCTTCATATCGTATCTTAATTCATTTTCTGGGTAGCAAAACTAGGCTTTGATCCTCTGTATAAACACAAACAAACCCTTTGCCCATACATTGATATGACCTTTATACCATTGTGAAGAACCTATTGGAGATCACCACACAGGAACTGCTTTTTTTTTTAAGAGAAAGGAATATTATCAGAAAAATGTACTTCTATAGCTGATCATCTGACACCCTTTAAAAGATCAAAATTAAGGATATGTAAAGCAGGCATTAATCATTGATTTGAAGTTAGTTTTATCCTATCAGGGAGTAATCCCCCTTTTCTTTCTCTCCTTTTTTTTTTGTCACCATTAATCTATAATTACATGAAGAATATTATGTTTACTAAGCTCTCCCCTACACCAAGTCCCCCCCCCACAAACCCCATTACAGTCACTGTCCATCAGCATAGCAAAATGTTGTAGAATCACTACTTGTCTTCTCTGTGTTGCACAGCCCTCCCTGTGCCCCCCACACACTATACAAGCCAATTGTAATGCCCCCTTTCTTTTTTTCCTGCCCTTAGCCCTCCCTTCCCACCCATCCTCCCCAGTCCCTTTCCCTTTGGTAACTGTTAGTCCATTCTTGGGTTCTGTGCTTCTGCTGCTGTTTTGTTCCTTTAGTTTTCTTTTGTTCTTATACTCCACATATGAGTGAAATCATTTGGTACTTGTCTTTCTCCGCCTGGCTTATTTCACTGAGCATAATACCCTCTAGCTCCATTCATGTTGTTGTGAATGGTAGGATTTGTTTTTTTCTTATGGCTGAGTAATATTCCATTGTGTATATGTACCACCTCTTCTTTATCCATTCATCTACTGATGGACATTTAGGTTGCTTCCATATCTTGGCTATAGTAAATAGTGCAGCGATAAACATAGGGGTGCATCTGTCTTTTTCAAACTGGAGTGCTGCATTCTTGGGGTAAATTCCTAGAACTGGAATTCCTGGGTCAAATGGTATTTCTATATTGAGCATTTTGAGGAACCTCCATACTGCTTTCCACAATGGTTGAACTAATTTACATTCCCACCAGCAGTGTAGGAGGGTTCCCCTTTCTCCACAACCTCGCCAACATTTGTTGTTGTTTGTCTTTTGGATGGTAGCCATCCTTACTGGCATGAGATGATATCTCATTGTGGTTTTAATATGCATTTCTCTGATGACAAGCAACGTGGAGCATCTTTTCATGTGTTTGTTGGCCATCTGAATTTCTTCTTTAGAGAACTGTCTATTCAGCTCCTCTGCCCATTTTTTAATTGGATTATTTGCTTTTTGTTTGTTGAGGTGGGTGAGCTCTTTATATATTTTGGATGTCAAGCCTTTATTGGATCTTTCATTTACAAATATATTCTCCCTTACTGTAGGGTACCTTTTTGTTCTATTGATGGTGTCTTTTGCTGTACAGAAGCTTTTCAGCTTAATATAGTCCCACTTCTTCATTTTTGCTTTTGTTTTCCTTGCCCAGGGAGATATGTTCAAGAAGAGGTCACTCATGTTTATATCCAAGAGATTTTTGCCTAGGTTTTTTTCTAAGACTTTTATGGTTTTATGACTTACATTCAGGTCTTTGATCCATTTTGAATTTACTTTTGTGTATGGGGTTAGACAATGGTTTCATTCCCTTACATGAAGCTGTCCAGTTTTCCCAGCACCATCTGTTGAAGAGACTGTCATTTCCCCATTGTATGTACATGGCTCCTTTATCAAATATTAATTGACCATATATGTTTGGGTTAATGTCTGGAGTCTCTAATCTGTTCCACTGGTCTGTGGCTCTGTTTGTGTGCCAGCACCAAATTGTCTTGATTGCTATGGCTTTGTAGTAGAGCTTGAAGTTGGGGAGTGAGATTCCCCCCCCGCACTTTATTCTTCTTTCTCAGGATTGCTTTGGCTATTTGGGGTCTTTGGTGTTTCCATATAAATTTTTGAACTATTTGTTCCAGTTCATTGAAGAATGTTGCTGGTAGTTTCATAGGGATTGCATCAAATCTGTATATGCTTTGGGCAGGAGGGGCATTTTGATGATATTAATTCTTCCTAGACAAGAGCATGGGATGAGTTTCCATTTGTTAGTATCTCCTTTAATTTCTTTTAAGAGTGTCTTGTAGTTTTCAGGGTATAGGTCTTTCACTTCTTTGGTTAGGTTTATTCCTAGGTATTTTATTCTTTTTGATGCAATTGTGAATGGAGTTTATTTCCTGATTTCTCTTCCTATTGGTTCATTGTTAGTGTATAGGAAAGCCACACATTTCTGTGTGTTAATTTTGTATCCTACAACTTTGCTGTATTCTGATATCAGTTCTAGTAGTTTTGGAGTGGAGTCTTTAGGGTTTTTTATGTACAATATCATATCATCTGCAAATAGTGACAGTTTAACTTCTTCTTTACCAATCTGGATTCCTTGTATTTCTTTGTTTTGTCTAATTGTCATGGCTAGGACCTCCAGTACTATGTTGAATAACAGTGGGGAGAGTGGGCATCCCTGTCTGGTTCCCGATCTCAGAGGAAAGCTTTCAGCTTCTCGCTGTTCACTACAATGTTGGCTGTGGGTTTATCCTATATGGCCTTTATTATGTTGAGGTACTTGCCCTCTATACCCATTTTGCTGAGAGTTTTTATGATGAATGGATGTTGAATTTTGTCTAATGCTTTTTCAGCATCTATGGAGATGATCATGTGGTTTTTGTCCTTCTTTTTGTTGATGTGGTGGATGATGTTGATGGATTTTCGAATGTTGTACCATCCTTGCATCCCTGGGATGAATCCCACTTGGTCATGGTGTATGATCCTTTTGATATATTTTTGAATTCAGTTTGCTAATATTTTGTTGAGTATTTTTGCATCTACATTCATCAGGGATATTGGTCTGTAGTTTTCTTTTTTGGTGGGGTCTTTGCCTGGTTTTGGTATTAGGGTGATGTTGGCTTCATAAAATGAGTTTGGGAGTATTCCCTCCTCTTTTATTTTTTGGAAAACTTTAAGGAGGATGGGTATTATGTCTTCTCTGTATGTCTGGTAAAATTCCAACATAAATCCATCTGGTCCGGGGGTTTTGTTTTTGGCTAGTTTTTTTTATTACTGTTTCAATTACTTTGCTCGTAATTGGTTTGTTTAACTTTTGTGTTTCTTCCTTGGTCAGTCTTGGAAGGTTGTATTTTTCTAGGAAATTGTCCATTTCTTCTAGGTTTTCCAGCTTGTTAGCATATAGGTTTTCATAGTAGTCTTTAATAATTATTTGTATTTCTGTGGAGTCTGTCGTGATTTTTCCATTCTCATTTCTGATTCTGTTGATGTGTGTTGACTCTCTTTTTCTCTTAATAAGTTTGGCTAGAGGCTTATCTATTTTGTTTATTTTCTCAAAGAACCAGCTCTTGGTTTCATTGATTTTTGCTATTCTTTTTTTCTTCTCAATTTTGTTTATTTCTTCTCTGATCTTTATTATGTCCCTCCTTCTGCTGACTTTAGGCTTCATTTGTTCTTCTTTTTCCAGTTTCAATAATTGTGATGTTAGACTATTCATTTGGGATTGTTCTTCCTTCTTCAAGTGTGCCTGGATTGCTATATACTTTCCTCTTAAGACTGCTTTTGCTGCGTCCCACAGAAGTTGGGGCTTTGTGTTGTTTTTGTCACTTGTTTCCATATATTCCTCGATCTCTATTTTAATTTGTTCGTTGATCCATTGATTATTTAAGAGCATGTTGCTAAGCCTCCATGTGTTTGTGAGCCTTTTTGTTTTCTTTGTAGGATTTATTTCTAGTTTTATACCTTTGTGGTCTGAAAAATTGGTTGGTAGAATTTCAATATTTTGGAATTTACTGAGGCTCTTTTTGTGAGCTAGTACATGGTCTATTCTGGAGAATCTTCCATGTGCACTTGAGAAGAATGTATATCCTGTTGCTTTGGATGTAGAGTTCTATAGATGTCTATTAGGTCCATCTGTTCTAGTGTGTTGTTCAATGCCTGTGTGTCCTTAATTATTTTCTGCCTGGTGGATCTATCCTTTGGAGTGATTGGTGTGTTGAAGTCTCCTAAAATGAATGCATTGCAGTCTATTTCCCTCTTTAGTTCTTTTAGTATTTGTTTCATATATGCTGGTGCTCCTGTGTTGGGTGCATATATATTTAGAATGGTTATATCCTCTTGTTGGACTGAGCCTTTTATCATTATGTAATGTACTTCTTTATCTCTTTTTACTTTCTTTGTTTTGAAGTCTATTTTGTCTGATACTAGTACTGCAATCCCTGCTCTCTTCTATCTGTTGTTTGCCTGAAATATGTTTTTCCATCCCTTGACTTGTAGTCTGTGCATGTCTTTGGGTTTGAGGTGAGTTTCTTGTAAGCAGCATATAGATGGGTCTTGATTTTTTTATCCATTCTTTTACTCTGTGTCTTTTGATTGGTGCATTCAGTCATTTTACATTTAGGGTGACTATTGAAAGATATGTTCGTATCGCCATTGTAGGCTTTAGATTCGTGGTTACCAAAGGTTCAGGGTTAGCTTCTTTAGTATCTTACTGCCTAACTTAGCTCGCTTATTGAGCTGTTATATACACTGTCTGGAGATTCTTTTCTTCTCTCCCTTCTTATTCCTCCTCCTCCATTCTTTATATGTTGGTTATTTTATTCTGTACTCTTTCGTGTTTCCTTTAACTGCTTTTAGTGGGTAGTTGATTTTTTGCCTTTAGTTAGTATTTGATTGGTCTGCTCTCTTTGCTGTGATTTTATTTTTCTGGTGATATCTGTTTAGTCTTAGGAGTGCTTCCATCTAGAATATTCCCTCTAGAATACCCTGTAGAGGTGGTTTGTGGGAGGCAAATTCCCTCAACTTTTTCTTGTCTGGGAATTGTTTAATCCCTCATTCATATTTAAATGATAATCGTGTTGGATACAGTATCCTTGGTTCAAGGCCCTTCTGTTTCATTGCTTTAAATATATCATGCCATTCTCTTCTGGCCTGTAAGGTTTCTTTGAGAAGTCTGATGATAGCCTGATTGGTTTTCCTTTATAGGTGAACTTTTTCTCTCTGGCTGCCTTTAAAACTCTATCTTTGTCCTTGATCTCTGCCATTTTAATTATTATGTGTCTTGGTGTTGTCCTCCTTGGGTCCTTTCTGTTGGGAGTTCTGTATATTTCTGTGGTCTGTTCGATTATTTCCTCCCCCAGTTTGGGGAAGTTTTCAGCAATTATTTCTTCAAGACATTTTCTATCCCTTTTTCTCTCTTCTTCTTCTGGTACCTCTATAATATGGATGTTGTTCCTTTTGGATTGGCCACACAGTTTTCTTAATATTGTTTCATTCCTGGAGATCCTTTTATCTCTCTCTGTGTCAACTTCTATGCGTTCCTGTTCTCTGGTTTCTATTCCATCAATGGCCTCTTGCATCTTATCCATTCTGCTTTTAAATCCTTCCAGAGTTTTTTCACTTCTGTAATCTGCTTCCGGACATCTGTAATCTCCCTCCGGACTTCATCCCTTAGCTCTTGTATATTCCTCTGCATCTCCGTCAGCATGTTTACGATTTTTATTTTGAATTCTTTTTCAGGAAGATTGGTTAGGTCTGTCTCCTTCTCAGTTGTTGTCTCTATAATCTTTGTCTGCCTCAAGTTTTGCCTTTTCATGGCGATAGAGATAGTTTACAGAGCTGGCATGAGTGACAGCTGGAAGAACTTCCCTTCTTGTTGGCTTGTGGCCTTCCTCTCCTGGGAGAACAGTGACCTCTAGTGGCTTGTGCTGTGCAGCTGTGTGCAGACAGGACTTCTGATTCTTGTCCGGCTGCTATGCAGTTTATCTCCACTTTTGCTGTGGGCATGCCCTGGCTCGGGCTACTGCTCCGATATGGTGGAGCCGTGTTGGAGGGGGAGCTGCCAGGAGGCTATTTATCTCTGTGAGGGGCCTTTGAGCTGCCCTGCTATGCAGGGATTTAGGGTGCCTGGAGTTTCCTGCTGCTAGACTAAGTGTCCCAGGACACTTCCATCGGCTGTGGGGTCCCTGTCCCTTTAAGACTTCCAAAAAGCACTCACTTTTCTTTGTCCCCAGGACACTGGCTGCACAGACCCACTCATGGGTCTTACTGTCCTGTTTCCCTAGTATCCAGGACCACATGCAGGCACTGTGTCTGTGCTCTGGTGCGGATGGCTAGGGCCGGCTATTTAGCAGTCCTGGGCTCCCTCTCCCTCCCCGCTCCAACTCCTCTCCTTCCGCCCAGAGCTGGGGTGTGGGGCACTCCAGTCCCACCAGGCCGCAGCTTGTATCTTACCCCCTTCGCGAGGCGCTGGGTTCTTGCAGGTGTTGATGTGGTCTGGATGTTGTCCTGTGTCTTCTGGTCTCTCTTTTAGGAAGAGTTGTCTTTGTTGTATTTTCAAAAATATATGCGGTTTTGGAGGAGATATCCGCTGCTCTACTCATGCCACCATCTTGGCTGCCTCGCAGAATATTTTTTTTAATTAGATAAAGAGATAAAGTAGACATCTATAAAGTACATTTCAAACTCGTCACACTGTGATTGTTCATATTAGAGATGAAAACATTTCTTGGAATGATAAAGAGCATGGAAGCCACTAATTCTTTAACCAATCATATAAATTTCTGGTGATACTTGAATGAAAAGACTGACCTGGCTGCAGATAGCAACTGGTTATGAATTTTAAAAAGAGTTTATAAAGCTGACAGACTGGGCATGAGGTCCTTTCAAAAGAATTCTTCACTTACCATTAAACTTAGAAATAAGGTAATTCTGCTAGCAATAACTTTACTACCTTTTTTCTCTTTAGATATGTGCCAGAAAAGAAATTTTATTGATTATACAAAGAATGACAGTAGAGTTCTTTGTGAAAAATCAAACTGATTATACCTTAAGTGGACCATACATTAATTAACACACAATGATTTGTAAAGTGAGAAATAGATGGAGACACAGAAATTATACATTGCATAAGCACTGTGCATTAAAAGTGGAAATATTAAATATTAGTTAAGATTCACTTATCTGTATTTCAAAGAATAATTTGGTGTTCAAAAGCCTGAGAGAATTAACATTATATTGCTAATATCTTATTATTTACATTTCTAACAGCAAGTATAATATCTGGCATAAAAAGTATTTAGTGAAAATGTATTAATTGACGAAACAATATTTTCCCAGCTTTCTTTTCATGATGTCATAATAGCTATTATGTATTCTCATATATTCCATTTATAAAATGGGGAAAGATTGTTAATTTTTCCCATCAAGCTAATCTCCTATAATAGTGCAATCCAGAATTCAATTTCTCCCTGCAAACTCACTTTAGCTCTTATTCTGGTATTATTTTATAATAATTACAAAAAGCATCTAACATATTCCATATATCCATCAGTCTTTTAGAAGTTTAGAATGGCTGACTTAGACAAATGGAGAAAAAAATAATCCAAGTGTCTTTTAAAAATTGAGAAGGTGAGGATATAAGGCTTTATGGAGAAGTACATAGTGATATCAATTACCTTTCTATATTTAATCATATATTACATTACAGTAGGAAATACTAAGAAAAATTCTCCAATTAAGCTATCAGATATTGCTAGTAGTTCTGTGATACACATAATTAGATGACACATCTCGTTCTGAAATTTTTTTCTAAACATTTTACAATTTTTTTCACTTTTTTATGCACTGCTTGCCATGTGGAACAAAGCTATTCTCTGTATCTCAGTAACAAGACAAGGCATCTTCTTCTGTTTATGGATTTTTATAGTTTTCCATTGCAAGAAAATATAGTTTTGCTCAAGCAACATAAACAGCATACACATTCCTCACTAATACCAAAATTACAGCCTGCCACTCTTCCTGTGTATTTGTATACATTTTTTTCTTAATGTTAACACAGTAAGAAACCATTCATTATAAGATAAATCCTGATTTGAGAGCGAGATTTGAATGTGAAAATGTGAACCTGAGAATCAAAAAAAATACCATCATTGCACAAATCATGAAAAAGAATAAAAAGTTAAAGCAAAGATGATTAAACAAGGAAGATGCCTGCAGAAGTATTAATCATTTCAACTCTTCTTACCTACAGCATGAACAACTGAAGTGCAGTTAACTTTCTTTAACATACAACTTATGGTAAATGAACCACCAGCAACATGGGGAAGGGGATAGAATTAAATAGTCTTTATCCAAATAGGACAAACAAATAAATATATAATAATAAACATTAAAGTTGGAGGTTGTAGATTTTTCTTCATAAGGGTTTCAATCCCAGCCCTCTCACTGCCTAAAACTGTTAATCACTGAGTTTCTCAGAGCCTCAGTTTCCTCATCTTCAAAAATAAGTCTTAAAAATGTAAGTAGAGAATGGTGAAAAAATGTTGTAATGAATTTAGCATAGTGTGACCACTCAAAAAAAGTCTTCATTAAATTATATCATGCATTCTTGTATTTAACAATTATTTATTTTCATTATTGTGCAATATTCTATTATACAAACATACCACAGTTTGTGTATCCACACCTGTAGTTTCAGTTTTAAGTTTGTACTAGTAATGCTTCTATGAACATCCTTGTACATGTCTTTGGTGAACCCATCTGTGCATTTATATTGGAGATGGAATTGCTTGGTCACTGAGTACATGTAGGCTCACTTTTATAAACAATTTTCCAAATTCATTATATAGAACTACATACTCCTATGGGATACTTAGGATCTGGAAAAACATGGAAATTTTGTGAAAACAAAATTGGAGCTAAAAAGCTCTGTATTTAAATTTCATGACAGAGCAAGCAGCTCTTGTTAAAATTTTATATTAACATAGTAATCCAAACACATTCTTGAAAATAAAAAACTTACTACATATTCCTTCAAATATCAATTATTATAATTGTTATATTTTTCTGATTGAGAATAATTCTCAGCTGTTTCTTTTTACTAACTACATTGCCATATATTATCATGTTCAAGTAGCTGAGAAAATATTAATAGCTTGGCAATGTAATTTTAAAGGCAAAACAAAAATCATTGAAGAAACTTAAAACTCCCATATAATCTACTCATAGGAAATCTAGAATTTTAACCTTCTGCCAATGCCTGAAAATCCCTCTCCCTCTCCTCTCTCTCTCTCTCTCTTTCATTTCACTGGCTACTTAAAGCCTGAAACTTAAAGTTCAAAAAAACATTAAAGATCAAAACCAGTGAGAGACCATATTTAGCAATTTAACAAGTGTTTATTGAGACACTAATATGTACCAGATATTGTGGTTTTATGTTTATTTTAAAAAACATTTGAGTATATCGAGGTTTAACATAGAATGACATCCTGGTATTGTCACTGCACTAAATGTGGCTCTTGAAAATAATCAGTCTTTGCCTAAGGAATCTACTGAAGAATTGAATAAGATTGTTAAAGTATTTTAAATATAATATGTATCTATAGACCCAGCATAATGTAAAAGTGTAAACATAATGGAAAATTTATATTTCATGCCATTTGGAATACATGTACATGAAGTTACATCTACATTAAATAATATTTATTATATTCCAGGCCATACTACACTTTTAAAATGACTCATGGATTCTAGACTTGAGTCAAAGCTATTAACATTTGAATTAATAGGTGCTATAATGCTAGCTAATCCAAGAAGAGAAAAAAAGTTGCTATAATTTTGGTATTTCCAAGAAAAGACAGAATCTACATATTGATAATATATCATCTTAGGATGGTATGGTCTTGTATGTACTACACTCCATTTAGTTCCATTGCACCTTGGTGTCACCCATAGGCCACTTACCAACATCTGAGCTGGGGAACCCTTCTGCTAAATGCCTTTTAAATGAGACCAAACCAATCATTCTTCTGCTATCGAATATAGAATTTGTTCAGTTTTCTTTCAACGATTCTCCAATTCACTGAGAATCATTGAAAGAAGAGATCTGAATAGAAATGTTTTCCAATAAATTTAAAATGTATTGCTTTCTAGATTTCTCTCTTTGAGTGAAGATATAACATGCATCTTTTTTAATCTTTAAGACACTGATATATATTTTACTTTTTCAGTCTCTGGCTTTTAAAAATACAATTTTGTAACTAGAAATGATCCAAATTCCTCAGTGCAATTACATTAATTTTGCTAATCTAAGAAAATATTTCTGAAACAGTTATTTTCTTCTTGCAGCGGGACCCATTAAATATACTTAGAACTCTCATTGCTTCGCATTTTTTCTCAAAACTGTAAAAGTTGTCTACAGTGATATTTCATCCAGTTTAGTTGACAGAATGGATAAAGACTTACAAATACAATTATATAAGCAATGTTTTGCTTCTTAAGAAACTGAGTGAAATATAAGCAATGTTGTTTCCTATATCCAAACATGTCTAGTATTATAAGTAGGATAAATATTCCAAAGTAACTGGGAAGCCCATGCAAGAGTAAATTTTAAAATTGGATTCACACTACTCTCAACATATTGTTGAAAAATTTAAATACAGTTGATGATATTTATTAATTGCATATTTTGGTCACGTATATGGGCACAAGCTTGGAGGATAGGTCCTACGTTCTTTCTTCATTGTAACATGTTTTACTCACAAATAAAATACTTGAAGCATATAGTTGATCATATTTTTTAAAAGATTAATACAAAAAGTATAAACACTTGATAGAATGTCTGGATAATGTATATAATCAAGTGCTAGGTTCCTAAGACTCAAAATGGGCCTGTAGTATAATCTAGCAAATTATGGTAGAATAAACCCTATTTGTGTGTGTGACACTAAAAAAGTTTGAATTTTCCTGAAAAAAAACCTTAATCCAATCATACATCTCTGCTATATTCTAGCAAGTTTATAAAGATGAAATACAGAACTCCTGGGTCAGAGGCAAACATTGCTCAATTATCTGCATTTCCAAAGCACAATAAGTAATTTTGACATGGAGTTTTTCTTTTTCCTCAAAATGCATAACTTAATTCATTCTGTCTGAACTTGTTTCTGAAAAATTGGTGACTAAAAAGATGAAGAAGACATGGTTCTGGCCTCCAGGACTTCATAATCAGGTGAGGGACAATATACACTTGACAAAAACCTTAGCACCCCCTTCTGTCTTGTTCTCTACCTTCATTCCTGCCTGCTTGCCTAAGCAGCATTTCCTCAGCTTGTATACCTGCTCACTTCCTACTCATTCTCTAAGTCCCCACTTAAGCGATTCATTTCCTGGGTGACTTTCTTTGAAAGCATTTTGCACCTCTGTGTAGAGCTGTCTTTGCTCCATGTAGGTGGTTCAGCGAGCGCAGAGCTGGAAGGGTCTGAGGTTGAGCAGCACCTGAGTAGAGGCCAGGATGTTTTATCACATCCGCGAAATGTTTCCTGCAGGGAAAAGGAAGTTAGTAAGGACTTCCACAAAGTGGAGTGTTATGAGGATATCTCCACTTTAGAAAGATGAATCTGGCAAACTGCATATGAAATATGAAGATATCACAGGATTCAAAAAAATGTGATGGAAGAGTGACTAGTTAAAACACTGATTCAGTACTGTCGCGTGCCCCGTCCTCGCCGGCAAGAACAGCACGCAACAACAGCAGGATTCTTCTGCAGAAAGCTTTATTCTTCAGCTCTTTGTGAAACAAATGAGTTGGGCAGGACCCAGAGGGGAAGGAGAGGCTTGCTTATATAGTTCTCATGCTCTGACCTGGTTGGTGCGGCTCCATGTGCCTTATTAGCATAACAATTTGGTGGGTCTCATTGGTCCTTATGCCAAGGCGCAATTAGCATGTAGTTTAGTGGTGTGGGATGATTTGTCATTAGGAAGTTCGGGGCCTTCCGGCTGCCCGGCATTGGGCGCTATTTTCTGAGCGCGGCTGCCAACACAGTACTATAACAAACTTTATGTTTCTTGTTATAAAAACTCTTCTTTTGATCATGGAAGTTTAGAAAGTATCTATAGGAGAGAATGCCATGGCACTTCCATAAATCGTGCATAATGGGATTAAAAAGTCAATTTTAGGAAGAAATCTCACATTCAGAAAGGACCACAGGGTAGGTCATTGATGACAACTTTTGAGTCTTTTTTACTAAGATAAAGGGAGAGAATAGGGCTGTGGAGGACATAAATGATAGAAGACAAGTGATGATGTGGTCGCTTCATGAATACCTCCAGAAAGGTTGAATTCATTATGTCTGGAAGGAACCAGTCCACATTTGGAAAATAAAAGTTATACCTTAAATTAATCCAAAGAAATTATCGGTATAATATTTTAAAATATTAGCTATCAACTTGAAGGGAAAGTAGCCAGATTGGGGTTACAAACATTGTAAAATCCCAGCCCTCCTTCCTGCTGCTGTCTCAGAACCACAGTTTGAGAATATATACTCAAACAGCGCAGGGCCTGTAACATTACAACATCTCCTCTCCTGAATCCCTAGCCAATCCCCAGCCCAATCCTAACCACTAGGCTCCCTTCCCTTCCCTTACTCCTCCTCCTATCCTATCCCTCTTCTCTCCCGTTTCTACTTCCTCTCCCTTCCTCTCTTCTCCTCTTCAGTGCTTTTCTAGTTGGCAAAAAATCACCTGGGGATCCTGTTAGATGGCAGGTTCTGATTCAATGGATCTGCATGAAGCCTGAGTTTCTACCTTCCTAATGGGATTCCAGACGATGCTGACGCACTTTAGAAACCACCCTTGGGCAGCAAGGCAG
Source organism: Manis javanica (assembly GCF_040802235.1). Lineage (NCBI taxonomy): Eukaryota > Metazoa > Chordata > Mammalia > Pholidota > Manidae > Manis > Manis javanica. The sequence continues at coordinate 117,569,718 of NC_133160.1, read as the reverse complement.
CTGAGAGGGACAGAGAAAATCTGGCCTTATTCCTTCATCTCTCCATTAACCATCTTAAATTACTTATAATTATTCATTGCAAGATAATACCAAGGCTTTATTTGGCTTTCTTGAGAAATTAAAATTTCTGCTGAGTAATTTGGTGTATAATGCAAATGCAGAATTAAAGCTATGATAAAAGTTTTTCTAACTATGAACATTGTCCAGGTAATTTAAAGGCACTAAATTCATTAATTCATGACAATGACAATCGTTATATTATTTTTTTATCAAAAGAGCAATATTTTAATATTTTACTATATTAAAAAATATTGAAAAATTCAAGACAAAAGTTATATATAGCTTGGAATATGAATATGATTTTTAATTACTCATTTATAAAAAAATTTTTTTAAGTCTTTCAGGAAAGATCTCTCAATATAAAGTAGAGGAAGCTCCCCAAGCTTTCAATGACAGCACCCACTGATAGTGTTGATCAGCTATTCTGAAACCACACACACTGCACCCACATGTGTAAGGACTCAAATTCTGAATTCTTCCCAGGGCCTATACCTATTATAATGTGTTGCTTTAAAAGTTATCGAATCTCAAGAGTTTATTTAAGAAATGTTAAGTGCAGCAAAAAAGAAAACGTTGAAATTATAAAGCCTCCAATTTTGCTCTTGTGAGGCTTTGTACATTGTATAAATACCAACTTAATTTTTTTTTCAGGTAGAGATGAAGAAATCAAAATCTATATCAAATGATATTTCTTCCCTTTACATTTTTATTTCTGATTGTATATTAAAAAGTATCTCCCTGTTAGCCTTTTCATTTTTCATTATAAAAGTAATGATTTTCATTTTTTGATTATAATAGTAACGATTGCATGTATGGATTTTTTTCAGTTCACTTTTAAGAAAAAAATCTGTTATAAACCTGTAAAAGTTTATGGTTAGAATTTAAAATATGGGATGATAATAAACTTCCTTGAAAGCAAATGTGCTTCATAAACAGACTATAAATTGTTTTATTTAAGTTTGTTCTTTTACTTCCCAAGCCTTCCTCCTGAAATAGTACAGAAAGTAGCAGGTGGGGGGAAGCTATCAATGATGACTCTCTCCCCACTCCTCTACATCCAACCTATGTTTCTCATCTCAGGGAAGGGTGGAGACATGTTTGCAGGAACCCCAAGCAAAATAGGACTTTGATTTCACCTTCCCTCCCATCCTCCAACTTGCTAGTGACCAGGTCTTATCTATTCTCCCTAACATACCCATCACTATTAAATTAATCTAGTGATGTAAATTCCATGGTTATTCTAAAACAGCACCCTGTAATATTCCGTTTGGATTTGCATTCACTTTTGCTTCCAATTTATAAGTGCTCATACTTGTTATATATTTAATAAAGTCTCAGATTTGTAGGACTTTATATTTTAATATTTTCATTCTTGTATTTTTCTTATTGCTGTTTTATGTTTATTTTCAAATATTTTATTGAAGTGTCACATCCATACAAAATAGGTATACAACTTGTAATTTTGAAACTCAACATATTATCATAAGGAAATTTTATTTTCAGAATAAAAGCTGAAATATTCCCCTCTGGTTTCTTGAAGATACACAGAGTTGCTCTGTATATTACTTTCTGCATCTCAGTAAATATTATTCTAGCCATCCTTTACTCCTTTCTTTGCCACATGCCACATATGAGATCAGCAGTGTATCACAACAGCATTACCTTTGAAGTATATCCAGAAGCCAGTCACTTGTCATGACCTGCATTGCAAGTACTTGGTCACACCACTATCACTTCTCAGCTGAGTTTCATAGTAGCCCCTCAGCTAGAGTAGACTGTTTGCTCATCTTTCCCCTGTAAAATCTATTCTCAACATAATTGCAAGAGTGATCCTTTCAGAATACTAGCCACGTCTTGGGCTTTTTTCCAAAGCCTTCTATGAGATTCCTCAACAAAATAGAAGTCAAAGGCTCATCAACTGTTGACTCCCTCAACTGTCTAACCGTATCACCCCTTAGGCTCCTCTGCTCAGTCACACTGGCCTCTCTGCCATTGTCAGAACACTATGGACATATTCCCAACTCAAGTCTTTTGCACCTGCTATTTTCTTTGCCTGGAACGCTCATTGTCAACACAGTTTACATCCTTACTAACTTTGAATGTTCCTAATATGTAGGGTTGTCAGATTTAGCAAAAATAAATAAATGAAAAAACAAGATACCCAGTTAAGTTTGAAATTCAAACAATATTTTTACTATAAATATGTTCTGTGCAATATTTTCATATATAAATACATGTATTATCTATATAAAATATATAATACTACATATTAGTTTAATAATATAATAAAGCTATATTATTTGTTATTTTATATATTTATATTAAAATGTTATATAATAAATATGTAATTATTATATATAATAACCTAATTATTAGCTATATGAAATTGCATAATATCCTTATGGAAGAAGGAACAAAAATTAGCCTCTGCTTTATAGTTCTTCTACTTAAAATAAATCCTTTATTAAATTCCTTGAACAGACTGGATGCAATTTTTGTGGTCTCATTATCCTAGCCCCTGGAACCAGGTAAGGGAGAACCTCTTACAAAATGATCTTTGGAAAAGGTCTTTTTAAATTTGATTTTGCTTACAGTCTTGTGTGCACGCACACACACACATCTGACTACATTTACGTTAATCACTTTGCTCTTCTTTGTACTATTTTGGGTGTACCCCAACTTTCTCCAACAAAAGATCAAAGAAGAGGAGAAATAACTCTGCCAGAGTGAAAGGAAGAATTAAGGCCTGAAATGATTGTGATAGATTGTAGTTCCTTGTGACCACAGTCACAAAAAAATGGACCATAGCCAATTTTTAAATTGCTGTAAAACTACCCATTCATCTGAGGACGATCACTTAGACTGCTTCCATACCCTGGCTACTATGAATAATGCTTCAATGAGTATGGGGATGTCAGTATCTCTCTAAGATATTAATTTTGTTCCCTTTGGATATATTCCTAGAAGTGGGATTGCTGGATGATAAGGTAGTTCTATTTTTAATTTTTTGAAGAAACTTTACACAGTTTTCCATAGTGGCTGCTCCAATTTACATTCCCATCAACAGTGTACAAGAGCTCTTTTCTCTGCATCTGAACCAACACTTGTTATCTTTTGACCTTTTGATAACAGCCATGTTAACAGGTGTGAGGTGAGAGCTCACTGTGGTCTTTTACTGCATTACCCTGATGATTATTGATATTAGCCACTTTACATACAACCTTTTTACATATAAACTTTATTATTTAACCTTTAAAAAGGAAGAAATCATGCCATTTGTGACAAATAGATAAACCGAGAGGACATTAGGCTACATAGTAAGAAGAAAGCAGAAAGATAAATACTTCATGATCTCACTTATACCTAAAAAAGTCAAACTCATAGTAAGAGAGAGTAGAATGGTGGTTACCAGTGGCTGAGGGGTGGGAGAAATGAGATGTCAGCCAAAGAGTACAAACTTTCCATTATAAGAAGAATAAATCCTGGAGACCTAATGTACAGCAGGGTGATGACAGTTAATAGTAATGTTTTGTATACTTGAAATTTGCTAAGAGAGCAGTCCTCGGGTGTTCTCACCATATACAAAAAAAATGATAACTATCTAAGGTGATGGATAAGTTAATTAATCACAATGCATATGTATATGAAATTATCACATTGTACACCTTAAAAATGCGTTACTTTTATTTTTCAATCTTACTTCAGTAAAGCTGGGGAAAATATTGCAGTAAAATTAGGTGAAAGTCTTTCTGCAAGTAAATGAGGGGTGTCTGATCAAAAAGCACATGGGAGAAACTGTGATTTGTAGGTCATAATTGCAGCTAAGAATCACAAAATAATTATGGAAAGAAGTTGATTCACCCTGACAAATGCAATGGAAGAGCAGGACAATGAACATGAAGAAGGGGGTCAGGGAAGATGTCTGTGAATCCCTTTATCTCCTCCAATCATGTTAAATGCTAATAAGTACAAAGGAATTTCACATTAAAAATATGAAAAATATATTTTCTACTTTCAATCCCTGCAGCCTTATTGTAAGCTCTATTTCTATCACAAATTCCTTCTGAGGAAAGAAAACAAAGCCTCCAATGGTGGGTCTAGAAAAATCTCAAAAGCAGTTTTCATACTTCAAGCCCTGGAAGGAGGGCAATATGGGGAAGAGGTATAAGCCATCACTTTAACTTTGTGCAAAATAATTTCAAATACATATGGTATTCAGTAGTTCTGTTTTATGTGGACCAAAATATCTCAATCCTTTACCCTATATGCAGAAAGCAGTTCCCCAGACTTTGTCAGTTGTTACCCTAGCATTCCTTATAAATCTTATAAACACCTCAAATTACAAATCCAGATAGAGAAATATAACACAGAATCAAATTTTGCTTATCTCAGGAGATTTTTTTTTCACTCCAACAATCCAAAGGGTCAAGAAAATGACAATACACAAAAAATAATATTCATGATACCACCTCCAGGAATAATTATAAAATGTTCCAAAGTCTTTAGTACCACCAGCCTGTTCACTTTTACCCTAATATGTGCTCTCTTTTCCTATTCTATTCCTATCAAAACCTGGTCTCTCAAAGATACCTAAACAATATGTGACCTTTACAACCAATTCTCCTTCCTGAGAGTGAGCTGCACTTTCATTTCTAACCTTCTGAGTTTTCTAAGTCCTTAAGACTAACTCATTTAGGTAACTGTTTACGCATAACTTTTCAAGAAAAGGTAACATTTAAATGGAACTCCAAACTCTAATATAATTGGCTATATTTGAACAGAGTACATAAGTTCTAATAAAAATGAAATCATCACACTCTTTGGGGAAAATTCTAGCATCAGTGAGCAGGTAATAAGCAGCTCTCATGTGCAAAAAAAAAAATCTGGTCCTTAAAATTGCCAAGCCAAATAAACAACTGCCAAATATACTGTTCAATCAAGCCCTTGGGTATGTACACAGGTGACTGACCTCTGGTCTGTCCTTTTAAGCTTTAGTGAACTAAATATCAGCATTGTCCCTAAGACACTTTGAATAAGCCACTGGGTTAATTTGGGATGAATTCAGATCACTTGACTTTTCCTCATATCTTTGTTTCCTTTGGCTTTTCTCTGGTTGGCAAACAATGTCTTTCTTGTTGGTGAATGTTTTTAGTGATTCTGCGGTCACATTTACTTTCCTTGTACTAAGCTTTAATCCCTGGGATATGCCTTTGATGAATGCTCCTTTGTTGCCATAATTACTTTATTTTATGTCCTTCTTGCAGAATTCTTGCGGAAGCTGGATACACCTCCTGATGTTGTTGCAGGAACCGAAGTATTTAACATTCCAAAAACCTGTTAAATTTAAAAAAAAGATAATGTCTAGATTTTAATTGACTCTCACTGCAGGGGATACCACCACTATGCTGTCTTATCTTGCAAATGGCCCTATGTATTGGCATTACTTCATAAATTGTAAAAGCCAAACAAATGGCACCTATTAGATTTCAGCAGATATAGAGCCCTTCTGACAAGAAGTAGTTTGAATATTTTCTGATTTTTACACTTTCATACTTTACTTAGATAAAAAATATCAGGTATGGATCCACGTTTGTGACTATTAATAAGTACCATTGCCAAAAATCCATCCAGCATAATTTGTCCCTTAGCCTTAGTATCTGCAGCCTCTCATATTCTTTGACATAGCCAGTTAGCTAAAATTAAGTTTGAGTTATCTATAGTTATTTGGAATATATTTTATATGACATGGACATAGTAAGCCTGGAAAAATTTTAATGTGGCATGATACACTGCAGGTCATATTTTCTATTGGGAAAAAAAAGAATTACAGTGAGGAAAAAAATAAAAAACTGAGTATATGTATATCTGAGGAAGAGAGCGCCCCCATGTGGTAATGCTCAAGCGTTCTGCACGCATTAGCAAATACCTAACTGGCTTTAGGGCTGACAGTTTTATCCTGTTCTGGGGCCCAGCCAGTGCCCACCGCAGCCCTTACTAATTGATTTAGCTTTACAATCTATTTCAGTATAACATTCTAAGTAGCTACATACAATCAGTTGTGACTGGAACTTAAGATAGTATTTTACTTCCTTTAATTAACCACAGAATCATTGAGGTAAAACACCCCAAGGTAATCAGATTCATCAGAAACTGGAAAGACTCACATATTTTAGTCTCCGATTTTATAGTTCATTCAGTAAGTTTCTTACATTTTAATCATTCTATGTTAATTATTTACCTACCCAAAAACAGAAAGAAAAACTTAATCCTGCAACCAAATCATGCCATCAACCCCACATATTCTCATTATTATTCTCTCTCTCTCTCTCTCTCTCTCTCTCACACACACACACACACACACACACACACACACACAGTCCTTCCTTGAACATCATTTCATTTAGCAAACTCTTGGCTTATTACCTATAGCTTATTCTTATCAAGACAATACAATGATATTTATTCCATCACCTCATCTATATAAAAATAGTCATATAATTGGTAACATTGATTGGCTCTATGCATAGTTCATAGATACTTAGGCTTTTGCATCCTAAAGTAAAAATTGACAAAATATGTATAAATCTATATTCATGAATGGGAATCCTCAAGTAGCTGGTAGTGTTTCCAGAATGAAATTATGATTATAAATCATGAAGAACTGATAACATCGTGACTATCACTAGAGCAGTGGAGCTCAAAAGTTGCTGAGCTATCAACAATAGAGTTATAGGACTTCAGGTGCAAAGGGACACTGTGATCGGTCACTGACTGACTGCCTGTTGTAGAAACTGAGCACCAGGAGTTGAAAGATTCAGATGAATGACATGGGAATATTAGCAATATTAATAACTATGGTTATAGTTTCTATTTAATGAGTACCCATTATATGTCAGACAATGATAAAGTACTTCCTATAATGGGTTTTGATTCTCACAGTAAGTTGGTTTGAAACCTTATGAGCTTCCTAGGTGAAATGTGAAACTGGCCTCTGTTTATGCAGGGCAAAAAGAGACCAAAGGAAGAGGTTGGCTGCTCCAAATTGGCAGGTGGCAGTTTAATAAGCAAGGAAAGTTACATATATGAGGTTTGTCTTGGACAGCCACAAAGATGAACAGATCTCTGTCCCCACCCACCAGAATCTTTAAAGCTTATATAGAGGTCTTCACTGGGTTCAGTCATGTATACTGCCCAGATAGTCTCAACTTTACTCTCAAGGCTGTAGCCTTGAAAGTGACTCCAGCTGTGGTGGCACAACATATATACCCAAGGACTGAGGAGGAGGGGAGGAGCTTCTGATTGTCTGGGCCAGCTCGGGGTCAGTCAGCACTCACATCCTCTTGATGGCCTCTTCCAACACAATAATGCCACAAAGCAAATATTATTAGTCTTCACAGGTCAGAAAACTAGGGCCTGGAAAGGTTAGGTAGCTCACTTCAAGTTATGCAGGTAACATATTGCAGACCTAGGATCATCTGATGTCAGTGCAGTTCACTGACCCTACCAAAAAACAAAACAGATGGAAAAATCCTAGGAAAAAGCATTATAGGATTATGGGAAAAATTCATTTGGATGAAGTATAAGGAAGGGTTCTGGCAAGGTAATAATGTGTCAGCCTGAAAATAAGGATAAGCTAAATTATGCTGCAGTAACAAGCAACCCCAGAATCTCAGTGGCTTGAAACTTCAAGTTTTATTTCTTCCTTATACTACATATTTACTATGGGTGAATTTAAAGCTCTGCTCTTTATTGCTCTCCTTGGGAGATCCAGATTGAAGGAATGCATGTTGGTAGATGAGCTACCATCTGGAGAATTTCCAGTGGCCATGGCAGCAACAGAGTCATGAATTACCTGAAATCTTCCAGTCAAAAGTGATACATACTATTTTTGCTTATATGTAATTGGCCAAAACATGCCATTAAAATCAAGGGCTGGGCAGTAGAACTTTACATGTGACCAGGGGTAGGAATGGAAATATCTGGTTGACATTACTAATAACTAGCAATATATCCCTTGCTTAATTGATAGATGCCAGCTGCCAACAGAGTAAGTCCAAGCACATTTGTTTGTCTTAGAAAACCTTCTATGATATGGCCTCTGACTATCGCCATACCTCATCCCATCAGTTTCCCTATATTCCAGTTATCTTGAATCAATAATACTGCCTCCAAAGTATTAAGCTATGTCATGCCCCATGCATTTGCATTTGATGTACACTCTGCTTGAAATATTTATTCTACCCATGCCTGCCTGGTGAATTTCTACTCTTCTTTCAGGTCCCAGCTCAGAATTTCCCTGCCCTGTAAACTTTAATCAGCCTACTCCATCCCTGATTCTCATTCTCATGTGATGTGGCCTTACCTCTATTCCATCCTCATCAAACAGTATCCCACTTAGTTTTTGATAGTAATTCTCATGCTGTTAAGTGCTCTGAGTGCAATATCTCTGGATCATTGCTAGTAAATGATAATAAATAAGTTTGGTTGCAGGAATAAAGTCATATGCATTTAAATAGGGATACCAAGACCTAGCAAAAGAATACATCATGAGTATAAATTATCATCAATAAACCAGTGAAGGTTTGAGAAAAATGTAGGACAGCAGGGGACAGGGATATGGGCAGGAGCTTTTATTCTTAACTGATTAAGCTAATGATTTTTCTGAATAACCTATTTTTTTTAATTCAACTAGATGGTTTTAAAACGGAGTAGAAGGTCACATATATATGTGAATCAGTTTGGGAAGCCTTTTCAAACTACTCTGATCTCTTAGAGACTTCTCCCCGGGAAACCAGATATGTCAAATTTCCCCTAAAATGGTTTATTGTGAATTATTACTATGGTAAGTAATGCATTTTCTCATTTAGTAGCACTTACTTCCTATAGATACCCTGAGATAATTGTATGATTTGCCCTCTTTTACAGAGAAGAAAACAGGTTCAGAGAAGTTACATTAACTTGCCTAAAATCACATGGATGGTAAATGCCCAAAACGGTACTCAAACTGAAGACTTTTTGATGTTTGCCATCAACATTATCATACTCATGCATTTATAATGTGTAATAAATCACCCTACCTTGTGTTTTATCAGGGGTCTCTTCATCACAATATTTTTATCCAAAGAGCAATAATAAGTTATAAACATCAGGCTTTATCACTTACATAGATGATGGTTTGGGACTCACAAATTTTACTGAAATTGTATTTGATTAGCAGCTACTGTTTTTGCCAAATTATAGTGCCCATGTTGTGCCTGTGACTGCACAGTGGTTACACATACAGAAATCTTATAACCATCCCACCTAGCCCAATTGCTATGCATGATCAGGTAGAATATGTCCTTAAATTCTTTAGTATCTTTGACACTTAAAGGAAGAAAACAATGCATTTGTTTTCTAGGAACTTCTCCTACCATGTTTTTCCTAATATCACAGTGAAACTGCCAGAGATTTCTAAAACACATTTCCCTGAATGCACACAACTAGTCACAGGCCAGGTCTTCACAGTATTATCTTCTGAACTCAAATTGTATCCACCTACATTAAAAGAATTTTTATCTGAAGGTTCATCTAATCTTTGAATCTAAGTCAGTTCTCTGAATTATAGAACAGGAACTTCATTCTACTTTCCAACATAAAGTGATTCTATATTCCTTTATAGACATACTTTAACAAGGAAGTGTTAAAAGTGCCTTCAAAAATTCCACTTAGAGATTTTACTTGTTTATGCCAGCTTTCAGTGATTTCCTGGGCTTAGAATTTGTGTGAAGGCCTCAAATAAATGCAGACTGCTTGTTTCAACAAGAAAGGCCAATGAGTATACCTGGCAGGGGAAGATCATTAACGTGACTGCTCCACGACTTTCACCTTCCAGAGAAATCACAAGTAATTATTGAACAAAAACTACCCAGGTAGTTACTTCTGTTGTCTTTGCAGCCCAGCAGGCCAGGTTGCCTCAAAATTATTTCTCAAATCATTTTATTCACATCGGTTTTTAAGAGAGTCATTTCAACCTAACCTAACACTTATTCAAAGTCCAGGTTTATAGACATCCTCAGACATTTTGCAAATCATTACATAATGTTTATTCACATGAAACTTTAGTCTCCTGTTTTCGAGATTAGTTGCTAATTTCATGAATCTTTCTTGGTAAGACTCTTTCATCCATTCAGATTTCAGAATTAGAATTTATACTGCAGCATTTTTAACTTATTTATCTGCAAGATACTATTTTTTTAGTCTTCGCATGATAAATAACATTTGCATGAAAAATATGTTCCACAATAATGAAAACTAGGCATCATGGTCGAAAGGAACATTTTAATAATATCACTACCATAATATCACAAAACAATAAATTATCAAAATATCAAAAATAATAAACTTCTTCAGCTTTCTGTGTGAATGTTACAATGGGATGCAAAATAAGAAACATACATTTGTAGGAATATTGTTTCATACCTATCAAATACATGCCAAAACACTATTCAATTAGGTAAGTGGGATTTTTTGTTTTAATGTGCATATATATAAAAATGCAAACATTAGTGTTATGGGAAAGGTCTTTAATAAATTAATTCCAGTATATTAATGGTTGGTAAAAAGAAGATTTTAGAGTTACAAAGATCCTGGTTCAGATCCTGATCCTGGAATTCATTAACCATGCATTGGGAAGATTTCTGAGTCTCAGAGATCCATATGTTATTCACCTATAAAATGAAATGTCTAAAACTCAAGGCTGTGAGAGGATTTATGTAAATGAAGCACTTAGAATAATACCTTGTACAATCTACATGTTAGTAAGTAATACTTTTGTTCTAATTAACATCATCTTTCAGAAATAGGTGATGAATGTGATCTTTACAGAAGTTTGTAAATAAGTGTTTACATTTTGGTATACGCATCTATATATGGAAAAAGAGAATGCAAGAGTGAGAATATGCTCTGAAAAGTAATAGCACATACATTTCAAAATTTGATGAATTTAATTCCAGAGAGAAAATAGAACTCTTTGGAAGTGATATTACTATTTATCAGAAATCACCAGAAATTCTTATTTGGCAAAAACAAAAACTGACTGGTAATTTATAAATGTTTCTGGCTACTGAATCTGAAATATCCAACTAAGCAGACACCTTATGAAGACACAATACTGGTGTTTCCACATAGTGCATTTCTGAAAGCAGTCCTGATGAAGAAGGTTGTCAGTAGCACCGGTTTATTGGTTCTTGGCTTCTCCTGCTGTGATTGTTTTTGCAGGTGGAAGACTAACTTGGAAAAGAAATAGAGAAAATCAAACTTCCTTCACTGAAATGTGACCAGAACAATAAGCACTGTTATTAGGTGACCTTCATGGTTGGTAATCTCTGCTGAAAGCACTTAAACTGTAGATCGGAATAATCCTGGATATATTTTCTCATATCAGAATGAGCTTCTCAGGGCTACTGAAGAAGCAGAAATAAATTGGCTTAGTATCTCTGTTGCAGAAAACCCCCGAATGGCATTTAGTACCTAAGCAAGCCTCTGAAAATCCAGAAATCAGGAGATGTTGATTATAACAGACTATATGTCAGGGATTATAATTTATAAGACATCTCAAATAATGAGATGAAATTTCAACAATGAGAAAGACATTTTAATCAAGAAAATGATAGCACTTATTTAATGTATCTTAAAAGTACATGGGAAAAAATTATCCAATGGCCTCACCCCATGCAAATAATCATTTACTTTGGACAAAAGAGTGGGCTCAAATTTGAGCCTATTGCTGAAGCACTATGCCACCTCAGGCAATTTACTTTCCTCTCTGGTCTCAGTTTCCTTATAAGTATAATAATGATAATGATAACTTTGCAGATTCTTATGAGGATCTGTTGAAAAAAAATATATTTAGAAAACATAGCTGAGAACATGACCTACAGCACTAAAACAAATGTTAGTTTCACATATCACTAAAGACCTACATTCTCAGTATAAATTGAGAGTTACGTAAAATACATAATGTAAAATGCTTCTGGCCAAACACTGTATTATTTGGGTAATTCAAGCATTATCCATTATGTGAAGGCATTAATTTGCTGGAGTTGACTCTTACTGCCTCTTAAGATACAATCCTTAATATTTAGAATTTTTTAAAGCCACTTGCTAAACAGATAACTTGAAATGGGTCCTGGTCGAAGTATTTACACTTACGGAAATTGGAAGATAACTACAACTAAGGGTTTTGTTGGATTTTGTTTGTTTTGTCAGAGTTCTGGTTTACCTGTGCACCACTGACTTAAAAGGATAGAATATGAGGGGAAGAGGAGTTGGTAGAACCAAGTGAATTTTCCTCAAAAAAATGTGGAAATTAATATTTTGGAAATTTCTCAAGAATATTTTTAATTAATAGACAACTTAATTAATAATAGATAGCCTTAGTTTGGGCTCAGCAGCCTACCTCTACCCAGGTACTCTGTGACTCTTCTAACATCACACTACCTCTGCTTTTCACCTTGTTCTTTTCCAACAAGTCATTCAGTCTACCATCTGGTCTTTGTAAGAAAGGGTATTTCTGTGCATTGTGCATAATTTTTTCATTCATTCAACAAATAACTCTTCTGCCAACCTTGAAGCATGCCTGGGGATGCTCATGGTGCCTACAGTCTAATGCCTAATGTAACCAACATCAGGTGCCTTTTATAAGAACAAAACATTAATCATTTTAACAATCCCATGAGGTTATCCCTATTTTATAGAATGGTACACATCCTTAGAGAGGTATAAAGCTTGTGGACAATTGAAGAGCTTGCAGCTGGCAGTTAAGAGTTAGAGCCAGGCAAAATGACTCCAGAGTCCATGTTCTGAATTCCAATCCTTACACAGCCCCACTCTGAGATGGAGATGAGTTAAAAATTGGTAACAATGCAATAAGAGGTGAGGTTTTATAAGAGTTTTTGGAAATTAAGTTTCCGTATCCCTGGTTTATTCTGGTCTTAACTTGGTATTCCACAAATGCCCCAAGTGCTAAGCTTACTGCTTATATGCTCTTCAAAGCTTCCAGCTACCTTTTACCCTAGTGAGATTTCTGTTCTCTCTCTCTATGAAACTGGTCAGAAATGCTTTGCCATGATGGGGGCTGGTGGCAAGTTTTATAAACCATTCTGTAGAAAGAATAACCAGTAATAATTTCCCACCATGGACTCTATATGTAGGAGATCAGGGTTTTCCTATTTAACCATTTTATGCCCATTACACCAGAAAATATTGGTTCTTATTCAATATACATTTGATTGCCAAAATATAAATAGTAACAAGTTTAATGAGAAGTTTAGTTATGGACATTAGACTATGGCCAAAGGCACAAAGATAACATTCACAATTCAACACAAGATAAATGAGACTAGTGAGTCAGACACTATTTCTCAGAAGTAATCTATCCTCTATAGTGATTCAGAGCTGGCTAACTGATGAGAAATAATTAACACTTGATGAACTATGATCAAATCTTTATAACATATCACTCAGAGGCAGTATTGTCATGAGTAAAGCCTTGGTGACTATCTCAAGTTGAGGTCCCCAGGAAGCAGACAGAGGTGGAGATTAACATGCAGAAAATGCATTAATGGCCCTTAGAAAGGAGGGGAAGGAAGTAGGATCAGGCAAAGGGAGACACCAAGCAGCTGTGTAGTGACAAGGCTTCAGTCAATCTCACGAGAAATCTGCAGTTGGGCTGGGAAGAGGCCTGGCCTCTGGCAGCTTAGTTAGATGGTGTTTTTGGCCTGGAAAGGGAGTCTGACCCTGAGGGAGGCAGGTGAGGCAAATCCTAAAGACCCTATCTGTTGGCTTGGCATAATAGATCTTTCATTCTTACCTGAGGCTCTCATCACAACACCCACCAAGAGACTAACACGGAACTCTGAAAAAGCACTGAAGATGACTTTTTTTCATCACCAACTCCAGAGGACAAAGTAATGTGAATACAGGTGACCACCTAACCTGCACTGGTAATGTAAACAGAGTTATTTCCCAGGGTGGAGCAGGATGACAGATTAGTATCCAGCAGCACTTCTACCCAAATTTGTTTTCAAAATCTAAATGTATTATATTGAGTGTCCTCCAGCATACAGTTCCCATTCATAACATCATTTTTCATAAACGTGAGAGTGATTTTTTTCCTACTTCTGATCCTTCTGTCTGCCAATCTAGCTCTCACTTCTGTCCTTGACTCTGTAATCAGATTTGACACTCAACCTTATTTTCCAAGCAACAAATACCAGTTCGACTTTCACTGTTCAAATAACAAGTAGAAAAAAAAGAAGACATTTCTAAAACTAAGGTGTAGATCAAGACATTACAAATATAGAAACACAAATTACAAATGACTACTCCTTTCTACCAAATTCTTCATGTAAGTTCACCAAAATGAGGTAATAGATTCTGTCATAAACCAAGAGAGATGTATAGTTTTTGTTTGAAATATAAAAGTTATTGCATGAACAGTTTTGTTTTATTATGTCTATATGACAGAAAGAATTTTTCAAAAGAAGAGTAATTTTATGAAACAATATGTCTTATCATCAAATGTTTCAATGACTTTCAATATTTGTTAGTGCTGTAAGTGACATTTAATCTCATTATGTAAAACTGTGTCTTTCGACTTTCCATGTCAGAACAATTATCATGCAATTGCTCAACAAATAATTAAGTACTTATTATGGGCCAGGCACTCTTCTAAGCACTGGGAATAAAGAAGTGCACAAAACAAAGACTCCATTCTAATGAAGTTATAGTCTAGAAATAGAAGGTAAAAAATAAAAACAAAATTATAAATGATACTAAAAATAATAAGTAACCAAGTAAGTAAACAAATATATCAGTTGTGAGATAGTGACACATGTTTTGCAGAGAATTTAATAGGATAAAATTATAAAAGGTGGCTACTCTAGATTGGGTAGTCCGGGAAAATCCTTTTGTGGGGTGATTCCTAGACTGAATGACAAGAAGGCATCATCCCCACAGAAATGGAGAAAGGACTCAGGCATAGGGAATAAATACAGAGGCCTCAAGGCAGGAATAAACTAAGCATGTTCAAATTCAGAAAGAGAGCTAGTGTGGTTGGAGCTCAGTGAACAAGGACAAGAGTGAGAAGCTGTATAGTGAGAGAATAAAGCAAAGGTCAGATCGCTGAGGGCTTTGGAAACCAGGATATGTGGAAGAAAAGAAAAATAAACAGAGCAGGAGATAAAGGAAGAAGAGTTAATAGATGGAAGACAAGGAGGAAAGAAGAGGAGAAGAAAGGAAGCAAGTTAGCAACATTTTTTAAGTGTCAAAATACCATTGCTATCAGAAAGCATAGAATATTTTTAAGGAGATGAATGTTTAACATAACAAAATGGAAAAAAAAAACATGAAATAGGATTCTGAGATTGCACTAACCCAGACTGTCCTGGGATACAACTCCCCATGCCTGGGAGAGCTAGGACTACAACATGGGCTTGGCTGGATGTCTGAGAAGGAGAAAGGCAGAAATCAGCCAAAGACATTAATCTTAAATCAAGTTACTAGAACAGTAAGATTTTGATTAAAATAGAGTTGTTTGATTTGGGGAGGTTATAGTTCAGAAACTAGGTTGGGGCCAAACTCAGATTGCAGTCCCCCCTAAGAAGAAATAGATACAAAGTCATGAAAGTTCTGAAATTCACAAAGAGCAAAGGACACAAGTAAATACTATAGGGGTTCAATAGAAAAATAAACCATTTCAGATAAGGGACCAAATAAGTGATTATAAGAGAAGGCAGATGTTGATTATGCCCAGACTGAGATGGCTTGCAATTAAGAGGATATAACACCACTGAATGCTCTACAGGCCCCACTTCAAGGAACCACAGGCAGTGGATGGCTTGTAGCACAAGGTTAGTTGTGTACTGGTCTCTCAATTACTCTGGAACTCATGGGACCTTTTGTGAAAGGAAGAGGCATATGTTACTTTCCTTTTCTTAATACTTCTATTCCTGGCAATTATACTTTTAAGTATATTGCAAGTCATATGCACATACCTATAAATCTTATAAATATAATAAAGCTACACTCATATAATCAAGCTAGAGCCATTAAACTAGACTGTATTGTCCTGGACATGTGATGATCGTAATATGGTAATGTACACAATTAAACAGAAGGGGCACCTTAGTAAAGTCTCAGAAGTTAAAAATAAATACTAGGTAATAGAAGGGATTTGACTGAGAGTTTGCTTATTCTGTGTTTACCGCACATTACCAGTGAATAAGTGTTAGAGTCACAGTTACCTTCATTAAACTGAGATTTATTATTCAACTGTGGCAATATATGCAAATACTTTAATCATTTATTATTTTTGTCTGTTAATTATTCTTAGAATTGTGTTATGTCTCTCTTCCCTCCGGTTAGGCAGCTTGGTGATTTAGAAACATCACTTGGTTAAGAATCAAAAGACCTGCATACTAGCCACAATCCTGGTAGGTTTTCACAGTAAGAAAAAGCAGTAACTTCCATGAAGGCAGAAACCATGTTTGTTTTATTAACGCTAAGTTCTCAGTGTCCAGCAAGGACATGGATTACACCAGCTACACAATAAGTTTTTGTTGTATGAATAAATTAAGGAAGGAAGGAAGTCACTGAACCTTCTGTACATTAACTTTCTCACTGAAATGTGATCGTGATACATGTTTCCTGCTTACCTGATATGTAATTAAAAGTTCCTGGAAAATTATAACTCATATTCAAGAAAATTATTTTTATTATAAGCAACGCTAAAATTCAAATTTGATTCTCTGAATCTGCAGGATATTGATCTGCTTCACAATGGTTCTCTGTAAGCCTCTTTATTTGTTTTTCAGGTTAGTTGAAGGAAAGAAAAAGTAGAGATAACATTTTGAAAGGACTAACTGGTAAGTCATTGTAGTTTCTGCTTCATTATTTACGTATTGGAACACAGCAAAGATACGGATAATTTCAGTGGTACGTATGCAGCAGTCATCCGCACTTGGCACTGACATGTGTTTTTGTACTTTTATTTGCATAAAGGGGTACCCAGTGTTTTGTAGCCAAACTAAAACTAAATGCTGAAGTGACAGTGACAATATCCAGTGCAGGATTTCCTCATCTTAAAGTTCCTCAATTTAAGGTCCCCGCACCTTAATCCATACAGATTGACATTGCCTGAATTTCTATCACCTTCTTCTCCCATGAATGAAGGAGCCCATTTATTTAACAAAAGTCAATGAAATACCTACTGAGCCACTGACTTAGGTAAGCTCAAGCTAATTGAATGGGAGAAATAAACATAGACAATATCCACACTATGATGTGGTAAGAAAATCATATCACAAGTTTAGCAATTTTTTAGGATTTCATACCATAGGTAGAAGGAGATATACTGATGTATTCAAGGTTGTGCCTTAATGAAACTAGTTCACATTTACTCAGTGCAGCATTGAAGAACCAAAGAATATTTACTAACCCTAACTAGGTTTTAGATTTTTTGTCTTTTAAATCTATGCCTTGTGTCTCATAATTCTGTATTTCACTCTTGAAATAAAAATAATCATTGTTAATCCTTGAATAAAGGTTTTTAAATTTACTCTATTAAGGTATCCATTTTAAGGACAATAAAAGGAGAAGAATGAAATTATTCTAGAAGATTTAGTTATAACCAAAGCAGAAGCCAGGAATGATCACCAGGAAACATTTCTCAGAGGATAATTTAATGACAGTACTAAAAGCATGGGAATCCATATACTACCTAGATGATTAGGAAAGGTGTTATTAGCTAAGACCTTGTCTGAAACCCACTGAATCCCTGGTCCTTTTGAAAAATGATTAGCCCTTCTTTTCTAAAGATGGGTTTTAAAATTTAAGAGAAGCTCCGAGCAGCACAGCTGAAAGACAAAAAGAACACAGACCTAGCACAAGTCAAGATTTCTCTTCATAGGCAAAGGAGTGAGTTAAGATATCAAATCTTTGCTTTTATTTTTTAAGTCAACTCTGTGGGGTAAACTAGCAAGATCACCCTAAATGTTTATGTAGGTCAGTTATTTGAACTAGGGCAGGAGTTTTCACATCTAGAGAACAAGTAATAATATGCTCCCATGAGTTGCACTATAAATCAAAATTACAGTTTAATTTTTTTAATGTCCCCAAATTAGAAGAAAAAATTGACTCAGTTGTTTTAATATATTGTAATGTTGTTAGACTTCTAAATGGAAATTATCTAGTATTGGACTGCTACTGCCAGATCTTCATTGCAGTATTTTTACTACTACATTAAATAGACATTACAACTGTTTTCATAACAAGGATTTAGTTTATTAACCCCAATCATGGCCTCCCATGTTCCAAAGGATCCGCTCCCTTCAGTGCAGAACAGCCAAAGGATTTAACTAAATTGCATGACACCAAATGAGTCATTTGGTCAAGCTAAAATGATAAGCAAAAAATTTAATTTTTATAAATAGCTGCTCTGAGAAGAAAGAATGAGGTCTGTTGTAGATATTTATAAATCTGTTTTATTTTAAATCCTCCTATGTTATTTAAATCCAACTGCTCTTCCGATTGAACAACACCAATTATTGTTACCATGATTTTTACATAGAGAGGCTTTTTAAAGCTATATTACACCACTTACTTTCTAGATATTTTACCTGAAAATGATAATTATAACTCTTCTTGGGCTACTGGGAGCCACAATGTCAGGCATGGTAAGTGATTTCATGGTACAACTAAAGTCATTGCATGAAACCTATAACAAAACCTTTTTTTAAACCATTTCTGGGTATTTTTGTTTTTTTAGCTTATCCCACAGCATCTTATGTCTGGAAGCAATAGCAATGAGGTTAGTTAAAATACTTAAAACAATATCCTCAAGTTTCTTTTGTTTTTGATTTCATTTTTTTTTATGGAAACCCAGTGGGAAAGAGATAAACACCTTCCATTGATTTATCCTGCATTCTTATTCACTAGCCCTTATATCCAAATATATTTCCAATGTTCATGTTTTGTAAACCAGGTTACTTCTAGGGTACTATTTGCTTCCTTTGTTTGATTATAAATTCTTTAAAGGTGGAGAAAGGATCTTGAATATTGTTTTGTTCTGACAGCACCTAATACAGGCATTATAGTTGTTTAAGAGCACAAAATGACTTACTAAACCCCTGGAAGAGGCTGAAGTTGTGCAGTCTTAATACACAGCAAGAAGAGGTAGTTAAATCCCAACCTCTAATCACTGTAATTTAGTGTAAGCTTAATGAGAAAACATCTCACCTCTAATAGGAAACTATGATCGGTCAGCTCTGATTTGTGCTATGTTTTCAGTAAACATTGTTTTTAAAAGTCTTAGTATGTGTAGAATCTTCTTTTCATATTATCTTTCCTTTTCTAGTTACTTCTGAACCTTAGTGCTCAACTTCAGCTACTACAGCTGCAGGTACCTCTACCTCAATCATTTTAAGAATATTTTTCTACTGCTCATTTCTTATGGTATTTTGTATGAGAACAAAATGCTTTCTGACTTCAAATATGAAATCTCAATTTTTGAAGTTATTAATTTTTCCTATATATTTTAATGACCATTTATTTGAACACCAAGGCAAAAGCTATATAATCTGATTAACATTTATTTCTTGAGAACCTGGTATATGCCAGGGACAAATTCTCACAACTACAAGATAATTAACTATTTTGCACAAAGTTATACTCAGCTAACTGGTTAAAAAAAAAAAAAGATTTGAAATCATTCTGGCAACTGCAGAAGCCGTACTCTTTATCTCCCTCATTCTGCCTCCTATTTCTCATGACCATTGGGAATTCAGCATTGGTCATGCTATTTGCATAGCTCATAATGTGCCAAGAAGCCGCTTTTTGTACAATGTAGCAATGGGAATATAGAAATTGTTTACATTTTGTCTTTCTTGCTCAGGACTGATTTTGAATTCTTTCTGAAGTGAAAGAGAAATGCTTCCTTTCTTTTGTGTCCTTCCAGGGCCCATTTAATGCATGTATTCCTCCTTTCTCTGGGATTCTACAAAGCAGCAGCAAGCTCAAATGCCAGGACTCTCCCAATTTTCTTGACACTAGACCACCTTACTGCACTGTTCCCAAATCAGATGCCTCTCCTAGGACAGATCAATTTTGTCCAGAAACCAAGTGGGACAGCTGAACCCCTCAAAGACTCAAACACCTCCACAGACCCAGCTGGGCCTTAATCACATTAAGTCTGGCCTCTTCCATCTTATTCTGAAGAGAGATTATGATTGTTGGATGTGAAAATGAATACAAACCAGCTTTGATACAACACAGAAGTTACTAAGCAAGAGTTCTCTCTCATATGTTCTACCATTATTGGAAGCACTTTCTTATCTTTTCTGATTTTTAATGTGAATAATGCCATTTAAATCAGCTATTTCCAGGATCACAGTTAAAACATATCGTGGAAAAGATAATAAGGGAAATTTCATCTTAAAAATAGGCAATTTCTATTAATGATGGTACATATAATAAAATATGACACCTTTTGTGTCATAGAAGTCTGTTAATACAAATTATAAATTTATGTCTAATAACAGCTCTGGAATGCTAAGTTAAAAAGTCAAGTGTTCCTTTTTGGCAGATTATGCCTTACCTGTTCTCCAAAATGCCTCCAGAGCAGGCACAGCTAAATGATTATAATACCATAACCCCTACAAAGAGATGGCTACCTACACTCTCTACTGAATACTTTGTTGTGTATTTCCTATACCGGGACTATAAAAACCCACATAATGATATAACTGGAGACCACCATTCCTGGGCTGTTATAGTTTGTTAGTGCTAGGCTTGCTTTATTAACTCCTGAAGAAAGACCAGCTAAGGAGAATCCCCAGGACCCATGAATTTCCAGAGAATTACTGCATTGGGAAAAAAGAAGTTCAACAAGTCCTATGTCCCATCCTCTCAGCATCTAAAGTGCTGGCATTTGGAAACAACTCAAGAGAAATACCATGCACTGACTTTGCCCAACCCTAAATTTTATTTCAGAGGGAGATGCATTAAACTGATGACATGATATGATGTAGAGATAAGGAACACTTGCCTACATTACTTAGCGGTTATGAAATTCTTCTCAAAACATTTCCAGGTTCTTGTATATTTTCAATGTAGCTCTATAGTACAATCAAATGGTGGTAATTTCCATTACATATGAGAACTTTCTTTACAAATGAATGTAAACTAGTAGAAGCATCAGAGCAATATGGAAAACCCTCTCATGATTAGGCTAATTGATATTATAATATCCTGAGCTTGAAGAAATAGGGTCATAGATCAGTTACATCATTCATCAGCAGAGTACTGACTGTTTCACAAAAATTTACACCACTTGGCTCTACTGTAATCATAAATATGTAATTTTTTCACACCCTCATTAAAAAACAGAAGTTACTTCTAGGCATTATCTTATTCTTTGCCATAGCATTTACAGAGTTAGGTATATGACACATGGATTACTTCATTTTAAAGGTCAAGAAACTAAATCTTAATGAGATTAAATTCCTAATCACAATGAAAGTAAATTGCTGAATTAGAATATAATTATTCATGTTCCTTTAACCACTAAAACAGTGAATCTCTGCCTTGGCTTTACATTAGAATCTGTAGATGGAATTTTGAGAATTAAAAATGCCTGGATCTTACACATGCCTACTGAATCAAAACCCCAACACCCTGTGAATAGATCCTACATATGATTATCTGCTAAATTAGTTATAGATGATTTTGATTATTAGCCAGGATTAAGAATCACTGCACAAAATACACTTGTCAAACCCTACAGTATTTTAAACTCATATCTAATATAGTCTCTTATTTAATTACACAAGGAAACAAAACAGCATACAAAACTCTCTGTATGTACTATAATCCCCATTTTCTATAATCACATATATAAATGTACATAGAATAAGTGGAAACCAGTACATGATAATGTGAGTGGCAAAGGCGCAGGTGATTTTATTTCATCCCTGCCTATTTCAGGAATTTTCCAAATATTCTAAAATGTATATGGGTTGTAAAATGGCAATTGTTAAAAGCAACAGAACTCTTGACATCTAATACCAATCCTGATGAAAGATCATTCCCAAAAAATATTAGAAAATGCTGCATAGATATCCTCTTCTTAGATATTTGCAAAGTAATTTATATATAAAGTTTGTATATAAAGTCTAAAATTTCTATATAAAGTCCAAGATATTCCTTTAAAAAAGCCTGCAATTGGGGCGGAGCCAGGATGGCGGCATGAGTAGAGCAGTGGAAATCTCCTCCCAAAAACACATAGAGCTATGAAAATATAACAAAGAAAAATCTTCCTAAAATAGAGACCACAGGACACAGGACAACATCCAGACCACATCCACACCTGCAATAACCCAGCGCCTTGCGAAGGGGGTAAGATACAAGCCCCAGCCCGGCGGGACCCGAGCGCCCCTCCCCCCTGCTCCTGGCGGGTGGAAAGAAACTGGAGCGGGTTTTTTTTTGGTGAGTGCTTTTTGGAAGCCTTAAAGGGACAGGGACCCCGGTGCTAGGGAGGCAGGGCGGCAGGACTGGTGAGCAGGTGCCTGGGACCAGCGCCTGAGGACAAAGAATATCGAGCGTTCTTTCCCTGCGGGACCGGTGGGTGGGTGCTTTTTGGAAGCCTTGAAAGGACAGGGACCCTGGTGCTAGGGAGACAGGGTAGCAGGACCAGTGAGCGGGTGCCTGGGACCGGCACCTAAGGACAAAAAAAAAAAAAATTCGTGTGTTTTTTCCTTTTTTTTTCTTTCTGTTCCCTCTCTCATTGTTGCTGTTGTTGTTTTGGTTTGGAGAATGCTTTTTGGGAGTCTTAAAGGGGCAGGACAGGTCACTTAGACCAGAGGCAGGGAATCTGGGGATCTCTGGGCACTCTAACCCCCTGGGCAGCAGGGAGCACAGAGGCCCCTTATGGAGATAAATAGCCTCCCGGCCACTCCCCCTCCAATGGGGCTCCACCATTTTGGAGGAACAGCCCCAGCCAGGCCAAGCCCACAGCAACAGCGGAGATAAACCCCAAAGCAACTGGGCAGGAAGCAGAAGCCCTGTCTGCGCACAGCTGCCCAGCACAAGCAACTAGAGGTCACTATTCTCCCAGGAAAAGGCTACAAACCAACAAGAAGGGAAGCTCCTCCAGCGGTCACTTGTACCAGCTCTGCAAACTATCTCTATCACCATGAAAAGGCAAAACTACAGGGAGACAAAGATCACAGAGACAACACCTGAGAGGGAGACAGACCTAACTAGTCCTCCTGAAAAAGAATTCAAAATAAAAATCATGAACATGCTGACAGAGATGCAGAGAAAACTGCAAGAGCAATGGGATGAGATGCAGAGAAAAATGCAAGAGCAGTGGGATGAGATGCAGAGAAAAATGCAAGAGCAGTGGGATGAAGTCCGGAAGGAGATCACAGATGTCAGGAAGGAGATCACAGAAGTGAAACAATCCCTGGAAGGATTTATAAGCAGAATGGATAAGAAGCAAGAGGCCATTGAAGGAATAGAAGCCAAAGAACAGGAACATATAGAAGCTGACATAGAGAGAGATAAAAGGATCTCCAGGAATGAAACAACACTAAGAGAAATATGTGACCAAGCCAAAAGGAATAATATTCGTATTATAGGGATACCAGAAGAAGAAGAAAGAGGAAAAAGGGATAGAAAGTCTCTTTGAAGAAATAATTGCTGAAAACTTCCCCAAACTGGGGGAGGAAATAATCGAACAGACCATAGAATTACACAGCACTCCCAACAGAAAGGATCCAAGGAGGACAACACCAAGACACATAGTAATTAAAATGGCAAGGATCAAGGACAAGGAAAGAATTTTAAAGGCAGCTAGAGAGAAAAAGATCACCTATAAAGGAAAACCCATCAGGCTAACATCAGACTTCTCGACAGAAACCCTATAGGCCAGAAGAGAATGGCATGATATACTTAATGCAATGAAACAGAAGGGCCTTGAACCAAGGATACTGTATCCAGCACGACTATCATTTAAATATGATGGCGGGATTAAAGAATTCTCAGACAAGCAAAAGCTGAGGGAATTTGCTTCCCACAAACCACCTCTACAGGGCATCCTACAGGGACTGCTCTAGATGGGAGCACCCCTAAAAAGAGCACAGAACAAAACACACAACATATGAAGAATGGAGGAGGATGAATAAGAAGGGAGAGAAGAAAAAAATCTCCAGACAGTGTATATAACAGCTCAATAAGCGAGATAAGTTAGGCAGTAAGATACTAAAGAAGCTAACCTTGAACATTTGGTAACCACGAATCTAAAGCCTGCAATGGTAATAAGTACATATCTCTCAATAGTCACCCTAAATGTAAATGGACTTAATGCACCAATCAAAAGACATAGAGTAATAGAATGGATAAAAAAGCAAGACCCATCTATATGCTGCTTACAAGAAACTCACCTCAAACCCAAAGACAGGAACAGACTAAAAGTCAAGGGATGGAAAAACTTATTTCAGGCAAACAACAGTGAGAAGAAAGCAGGGGTTGCAGTACTAATATCAGGCAAAATAGACTTCAAAACAAAGAAAGTAACAAGAGATAAAGAAGGATACTACATAATGATAAAGGGCTCAGTCCAACAAGAGGATATAACCATTCTAAATATATATGCACCCAATACAGGAGCACCAGCATATGTGAAGCAAATACTAACAGAACTAAAGAGGGAAATAGACTGCAATGCATTCATTGTACGAGACTTCAACACACCACTCACCCCAAAGGATAGATCCACCAGGCAGAAAATAAGTAAAGACAGACAGGCACTGAACAACCCACTAGAACAGATGGACCTAATAGACATCTATAGAACTCTACATCCAAAAAGCAATATACATTCTTCTCAAGTGCACATGGAACATTCTCCAGAATAGACCACATACTAGCTCACAAAAAGAGCCTCAGTAAATTCCAAAATATTGAAATTCTACCAACCAATTTTTCAGACCACAAAGGTATGAAAGTAGAAATAAATTCTACAAAGAAAACAAAAAGGCTCACAAACACATGGAGGCTTAACAACATGCTACTAAATAATCAATGGATCAATGAACAAATCAAAATAGAGATCAAGGAATATATAGAAACAAATGACAACAACAACACTAAGCCCCAACTTCTGTGGGACGCAGCAAAAGCAGTCTTAAGAGGAAAGTATATAGCAATCCAGGCACACTTGAAGAAGGAAGAACAATCCCAAATGAATAGTCTAACATCACAATTATTAAAAATGGAAAAAGAAGAACAAATGAGGCCTAAAGTCAGCAGAAGGAGGGACATAATAAAGATCAGAGGAAAAATAAACAAAATTGAGAAGAATAAAACAATACCAAAAATCAACGAAACCAAGAGCTGGTTCTTCGAGAAAATAAACAAAATAGATAAGCCTCTAGCCCAACTTATTAAGAGAAAAAGAGAGTCAACACAAATCAACATAATCAGAAATGAGAATGGAAAAATCACGACAGACTCCACAGAAATACAAATAATTATTAAAGACTACTATGAAAACCTATATGCCAACAAACTGGAAAACCTAGAAGAAATGGACAACTTCCTAGAAAAATACAACCTCCCAAGACTGACCAAGGAAGAAACACAAAAGTTAAACAAACCAATTATGAGCAAAGAAATTGAAACGGTAATCAAAAAACTACCCAAGAACAAAACCCTGGGGCCGGACGGATTTACCTCGGAATTTTATCAGACACACAGAGAAGACATAATACCCATTCTCCTTAAAGTGTTCCACAAAATAGAAGAAGAGGGAATACTCCCAAACTCATTCTATGAGGCCAACATCACCCTAATACCAAAACCAGGAAAAGACCCCACCAAAAAAGAAAATTACAGACCAATATCCCTGATGAATGTAGATGCAAAAATACTCAATAAAATATTAGCAAACAGAATTCAACAATATATCAAAAGGATCATACACCATGACCAAGTGGGGTTCATCCCAGGGATGCAAGGATGGTACAACATTCGAAAATCCATCAACATCATCCACCACATCAACAAAAAGAAAGACAAAAACCACATGATCATCTCCATAGATGCTGAAAAAGCATTTGACAAAATTCAACATCCATTCATGATAAAAACTCTCAGCAAAATGGGAATAGAGGGCAAGTACCTCAACATTATAAAGGCCATATATGATAAACTCACAGCCAGCATTATACTGAACAGTGAGAAGCTGAAAGCATTTTCTCTGAGATCGGGAACCAGACAGGGATGCCCACTCTCCCCACTGTTATTTAACATAGTACTGGAGGTCCTAGCCACAGCAATCAGACAAAACAAAGAAATACAAGGAATCCAGATTGGTAAAGAAGAAGTTAAACTGTCACTATTTGCAGATGATATGATACTGTACATAAAAAAAGCCTAAAGACTCCACTCCAAAACTACTAGAACTAATATCGGAATACAGCAAAGTTGCAGGATACAAAATTAACACACAGAAATCTGTAGCTTTCCTATACACTAACAACGAATCAATAGAAAGAGAAATCAGGAAAACAATTCCATTCACCATTGCATCAAAAAGAATAAAATACCTAGGAATAAACCTAACCAAAGAAGTGAAAGATTTATACTCTGAAAACTACAAGTCACTCTTAAGAGAAATTAAAGGGGACACTAACAAATGGAAACTCATCCCATGCTCATGGCTAGGAAGAATTAATATCGTCAAAATGGCCATCCTGCCCAAAGCAATATACAGATTTGATGCAATCCCTCTCAAATTACCAGCAACATTCTTCAATGAATTGGAACAAATAATTCAAAAATTCATATGGAAACACCAAAGACTCCGAATAGCCAAAGCAATCCTGAAAAAGAAGAATAACGTAGGGGGGATCTCACTACCCAACTTCAAGCTCTACTACAAAGCCATAGTAATCAAGACAATTTGGTACTGGCACAAGAACAGAGCCACAGACCAGTGGAACAGATTAGAGACCCCAGAAATTAACCCAAACATATATGGTCAATTAATATTTGATAAAGGAGCCATGGACATACAATGGCAAAATGACAGTCTCTTCAACAGATGGTGCTGGCAAAACTGGACAGCTACATGTAGGAGAATGAAACTGGACCATTGTCTAACCCCATATACAAAGGTAAACTCAAAATGGATCAAAGACCTGAATGTAAGTCATGAAACCATCAAACTCTTGGAAAAAAACATAGGCAAAAACCTCTTAGACATAAACATGAGTGACCTCTTCTTGAACATATCTCCCCGGGCAAGGAAAACAACAGCAAAAATGAGCAAGTGGGACTACATTAAGCTGAAAAGCTTCTGTACAGCGAAAGACACCATCAATAGAACAAAAAGGAACCCTACAGTATGGGAGAATATATTTGAAAATGACACATCCGATAAAGGCTTGATGTCCAGAATATATAAAGAGCTCACACGCCTCAACAAACAAAAAACAAATAACCCAATTAAAAAATGGGCAGAGGAACTGAACAGACAGTTCTCCAAAAAAGAAATACAGATGGCCAAGAGGCATATGAAAAGATGCTCCACATCGCTAATTATCAGAGAAATGCAAATTAAAACTACAATGAGGTATCACCTCACACCAGTAAGGATAGCTGCCATCCAAAAGACAAACAACAACAAATGTTGGCGAGGCTGTGGAGAAAGGGGAACCCTCTTACACTGCTGGTGGGAATGTAAATTAGTTCAACCATTGTGGAAAGCAGTATGGAGGTTCATCAAAATGCTCAAAACAGACCTACCATTTGACCCAGGAATTCCACTCCTAGGAATTTACCCTAAGAACGCAGCAATCAAGTTTGAGAAAGACAGATGCACCCCTATGTTTATCACAGCACTATTTACAATAGCCAAGAATTGGAAGCAACCTAAATGTCCATCAGTAGATGAATGGATAAAGAAGATGTGGTACATATACACAATGGAATACTACTCAGCCATAAGAAGTGGAAAAATCCAACCATTTGAAGCAACATGGATGGAGCTGGAGAGTATTATGCTCAGTGAAATAAGCCAAGCGGAGAAAGAGAAATACCAAATGATTTCACTCATCTGAGGAGTATAAGAACAAAGGAAAAACTGAAGGAACAAAACAGCAGCGGAATTACAGAACCCAAAAATGGACTAACAGGTACCAAAGGGAAAGGAACTGGGAGGATGGGTGGGCAGGGAAGGATAGGGGGGGGAAGAAGAAGGGGGGTATTAAGATTAGCATGCATGGGGGGGAGGGAGAAAGGGGAGGGTGGGCTGCACAACACAGAGAGGACAAGTAGTGACTCTACAACATTTTGCTAAGCTGATGGACAGTAACCGTAATGTGGTTGTTAGGGGGGACCTGATATAGGGGAGAGCATAGTAAACATAGTATTCTTCATGTAAGTGTAGAATAAAAATTAAAAAAAAAAAAAGAAAGAAAGAAAGAAAAGGGGGATTACTCCTTGACAGGATAAAACTATTGGTAAATCAAAGATCAATGCATGCTTTAAATATCCTTAATGTTGATCACTTAAAGGGTGTCAGATGATCAGCTATGGAGGTACTCTTTTCTGATAATATTCCTTTCTCTTAATTAAAAAAAAAAAAAAAAGCAGTTACTGTGTGCTGACCTCCAATGAGTTCTGCACAGTGGTATAGAGGGCATGTCAAAGTGTGGGCAAAGGGTCTGTTTGTTTTTATGCAGAAGATCAAGGCCTAGCTTGGATACCCAGAAAATGAACTAAGATACGATATGAGGAGGAGCTTCCGGCATCAGCACTCTCTGGAGGACTTGTGCCGGGGGATGATCATCAAAAAGCCTCCACAGGTATCCGGACGATGCTGCGGTTGTGGCTGCATCCAGCCCACCGTCTCCTGGACTTGCCATAGGAATGAGGAGGGAGATGTCTAGGCTGGCATGTGCAGACAGTGAGACAACGAATTTGACTGGATCTGTACTGTTGGAACTCAACCATGAGTTGGGAGGGGTGCAAGTTGTAGCACTCCAAAATCTCATGACTATAGACTATCTATGGTTAAAAGAACATATGGGATGTGAACAGATCCCAGAAATGGGCTGCTTTAATTTGTCTGATGGTTCAAGTACAGTTGGACAATATCCATCATATCATAGATAAATTTTCACAAAAGCCTAGGGTGCCTATATGGTTTTCTTGGCTTCACTGGGGATGGATGGTAATTATAGATTTGCTTTGTTTATGTCACCATATTCCTATTATGTTAATATGTGTGTGCAAATTAGTTAGTAGTTTAAAACCTATACATACTTAAGGTACTCTACAAGAAGATATGTCAAAGAAATAATCAATCCTCCCATGTTTCCTTCCATATGCTACATCTATAGCTTTTCTTCTTCCTTTCTAATTACAACCCTTAAATAGAATTCGTGCCTCATATCGAATTTACCGAGTATCATAATTCCTCCAGGTGGTAAAGATACCTCGAGACAAGTGCTGGGCATAGAAGCCACAGGGCATAAATCTGCAAAGAAGTAAAAAGCTAACCTTTTCAAACAATATGGCTTCTCTCTCACTTACCAACTTTACATTTCCCTGTATGGCCCCAGAAGATGACTGGTTAGCCAGAGACGGGTAAGATTCCTGAAGGGAGGAACAACCTAAGACAGGCACAGTCGCAGGGGGGCCATCAGGTGAGAATTTGGGGATCAACAGAGGTGAGGCTCAGAACCTCACCCCCCCTGCTTTGAGAGAAATCTTCTGCATCTGCAGATGTTTTGCTGCCCTTGTCTAGCCTGGATTAATACTTAGTCCGTAGGCACACACCTGATCATCTGATCATCTACATTTGCCTTCTTACAGCACTAAACTATGTTTTCTACCTTTATCTTGCATCTACCTACCACTTCAGCATTTTATTAAAAATAAAAAAAATAATAATAATAGGAGAAATGTGGGATCAACATATAAATCAAGTACAAAAATCAAACGAATATTCATATTTGACCTGATTGTTTATAGGTCATAATGCATGATCAAAACCGAAAGTTTCTGTGATGAATGCCCTTGTACTGTTCACCATGTAAGAATTTATTCACTATGTAAGAATTCGTTCACCATGTAAGAACTTGTTTGTTATGCTTCAGAAGATTGGAGACTGACGAGAATTAGGCTTGAGATGGATTAATGATTGTACATTGAGCGTTGACCCCCCTATACTGAATTTTATTGTTGTTAACAACCATTTGATCAATAAATATGAGAGATGCCCTCTCAAAAAAAAAAAAAAAAAGCCTGTAATTTCGCTGAACTAACTGCTTCCAAAATATGTTGGACCAACAACCCTGAAACAAGTTCCAGTATCCTGTGCAATACAAATTATTTCTAAAGTTTGGGAATAACTGCTTTATGCACTTTTGTTCATAAAATTGCTAGATATAATTCAGCTTTACAGTAATATTGACATTTGAGGACTTTTTTAAAAATGGCCTATGCTGATCTAAAGGAAGCTCTTACAGACTTTTCTGTTTACAAATAGATGCTTCAGTACCACCGGTTTACATGTCCTGGCAACAGCCTCAACAAGCATCACACAGTCAACTGCACAAACAGAACAGCAGCTATTTGAGGAGCAGCTACTTCTAGTGTTTGATTTAATCTGAGAAGTTCCACCTGAGAATAGAGAAGATACAGTACATTTTCAGAGAAGAGGATATCTGAGTGTATTTAGTTTGAAAACTAAACAGCTTGAACTGGTGGTCATGAAGGATTAGCTTTCTCCTAACACATCACTAGTTTGGAAATGTTCCAAGGCTGGATTTTTAAAATAATGACATCAGTGAGTGGACTTAATAAAATCAGAGGCCAAAAGCTATATCACCATGAAAAATGAAGTTTTCTAACTTTTAAAAGTTCACCAGCATCCCTCTTGTCATATACACATATGGTTATTATTTTAAAAAATAAAAATAACTCCTATGGTGAAAGGCACCTCTGATCCCTAAAGCTTGGAATACAATTCTATGATGTTATGCTGAATTCTGTGAACAGGAAATAATATTTAAGAATCCTAATATAAATTTAGGTAACTTGCTCATAACTAGATTTCTTTTAGTTAGAATGGAAAAAATAATTTAATAGTTCTGTAAACCACTACTCTAAAACTTGCCAAACTAAGTTAGAGAAAACTGAAAATTGTTCTTCAAATGACTGGTGGTAGTAATTCCAAAGGATGTTTGGTAATTTAACAATATTATTTACCAACTACAACAACATATGACCTTTCAAAAAAGCATTTAGCATAATATAAAATACATATAAATTTTAAGGAATCATTTATTATAAATTATGACAAAAATCATGAGAGCTAATCTAATGCATTTTCCAAAAACTGACAGATGCCATTCTATACTCAATTTGGATATATATTCCACAATAAGCAGAACCTGTAAGTAAAGGTATACTTTTCATTTAAAAAAAAACAAGTTTTGAAACTACTTGCTTCATAGCTGATTAAATCTATCAATGCCAAATGCCAAATGCCTAAATGCCAAATGCTTTTCACTCCAAGTTGGACTAAGCTGGATGTATCCACTCACTGCAGTGAGGGACAACACACACCTGGGGAACAGGGTGTCTTAAATGGGAAGGTATCGGAATGACTTCTCATAGGGTCTGGCTTTGTGTCAGGTGATTTTGGGGGCAGTTCAAGCAGTGGCAGTTCACTCAGGATTGGGTGTTCTCAGGAAGTGGGGGGTAATTCAATGACTGAGTAACAACGATTCTCACCTAAAAGGTAAGAACAGTGCAGCAAGGCAAAAACTGTCATTGGCATGGAAGCGAGAGTCACTCAGAGAAGCCAGGATATGAGGCTGCCTGTTATTTCGGTGGCTTGCGCAGTTAGCAAGCTTACAAAGTGATCTTGTTTTTGTAACACTTCTTGGTGTTTAGCCTTGATCTTATCTGATGTTGGTGTCTATAAGATTTTTAATGTTCAACAGAATACCGGGGCCTAGTAGAGAATGTGAGGAAAGCTCCTGACAGCGTAGGCAGACTTGTGTGTCCTGTGATCAGGAGCTGCTTTTCTCTAAAAGATTACTTTTGTTTTTAAGAATGAATTTAAAAGTTTAACAGCTTTGAGTTCAAAACAACATATTTTACAAATTTAGACTTTTTTAAACTTCCCAATTTTTCAGGTTTCTACCAGGAGGACAGCAGCAACTAGCCTCTGATCCTTTCATAGTCACAGCTCTGGAAACTGCCATGAAGGTAAGCTTCCTGACCACAGTTTACTACCTACTAAAAATCACCAACTCACATCCTACAAGGTTCCCTCACTATTGTTCATTTCAATGAAGACTTAACAATTATTTACCCATCAACAATTATTACTTCTTCCCCCTGTAATCTTTTGCCAGTCAGGATTCAATTCACTCAATTCATCAAACATTTATTGAGCAACTACTATATGCCAGACACTCTCCTAGGAACACTCACTTAAAACCAGGTTTAAGATACACCCAGGTTTACTGATATATGTTTGTAGTCTTTCTAAAGCATAGATTATAACCTAGAAAACTAATAAAGCATTTACTTCTTAAATAAATTCTTTGCTTTGCATCTCAGTCCTGTTGTTTTATATTCTCCATAGCCATCAGGAGGAATGATACCATATTTACAAAAAGAAATGATAAACTTTACACATACCAGTGGAGGGATTTTTATTCCTTCAACTTCACAAAAACCCAGCACAATACATTTTTTTCTTTTGCTATAGACCCAACTACTACCCCAGAGCTCATGGAAGAGAAGACAAAGTAACCCAAGAGTCATTTTATGTAAGAAATTATTGTATAATAGAAAAAGAGAGATAAAATTAGTACTTAACTTGTGGGACTTAGTCATGGAAATAATGAAAGTGTCCATGGTATTGTAGAATATATGGTCTTAACCTTGAATAAAAAGGCCAGTAAACTGCTCAAGGATAATAAATTAATCAGACTATAATTTAATTTTGATTTAATAAGAGCTTCTTATGAATGTCCTTTTCTTACTAGGCCAAGACTAACAGCCTAAAGGAACCATAAGATGTTGTCCTATCATTTAGAGTCTTTGGTAGGTATTTGTCAAGAGGCATGCATTAAGTACCAAGCATACCCTCAATTAAAAGAGAAAAACACTGTCAGGAAAATTATGAAGAATTAAAAAATCAGTTACTTGTCATAAACCTGGTATTAACTCTGAAAACACAAATAATAAATTTACTAGGTCCATGTAAAACACATTCTACAGACACTGTATGTAGAGTCAGTTTTCCCAAATCACCACTCCATTTTGCAAGCTAAAGTTGTAATAATGCCAATACATCTACATTAAATTGAAATTAAATAAAGTCTCAAAATGATTTTAGAAGTTGCACAATCCAATGGAATTTAAAAATCCCATGCCTTTAATATCAAACAGAACCTTAACTAATTACATAGCCAGTGGGGTTAGCTGTGAGGCTAGTGGGTGTTTGATCGAAGGCAGGCTGGGATGGCACCAATATGTGAAAAAATGCACACTAAAAAAAACAATTTTGTCTGAAGGGAAAATTAAAAGGTAAAGTTTTTTGAAATCTCCTCCTTGATGCCTGCTTATGAGTCTCTTCTGGTTCCTGCTTCTATGAAAATGATTACTCAGCATTCTCTACTCTGGGGGGAAAAACATCTATAAAAATGCTATCATTCGGTAGATGAATGGATAAAGAAGATGTGGTACATATACACAATGGAATACTACTCAGCCATAAGAAGTGGAAAAATCCAACCATTTGCAGCAACATGGATGGAGCTGGAGAGTATTATGCTCAGTGAAATAAGCCAAGCCGAGAAAGAGAAATACCAAATGATTTCACTCATCTGAGGAGGATAAGAACAAAGGAAAAACTGAAGGAACAAAACAGCAGCAGAATTACAGAACCCAAAAATGGACTAACAGGTACCAAAGGGTAAGGAACTGGGGAGGATGGGTGGGCAGGGAGGGATAAGGGGGGGGAGAAGAAAGGGGGTATTAAGATTAGCATGCATGGGGGGGAAGGAGAAAGGGGAGGGTGGGCTGTACAACACAGAGAGGACAAGTAGTGATTCTACAACATTTTGCTAAGCTGATGGACAGTAACCGTAATGTGGTTTTTAGGGGGGACCTGATATAGGGGAGAGCATAGTAAACATAGTATTCTTCATGTAAGTGTAGATTAAAGATTAAAAAAATAAAATAAAAAAATAAAAAAAAAGAAAAGGGGGATTACTCCTTGATAGGATAAAACTATTGGTAAATCAAAGATCAACGCATGCTCTAAATATCCTTAATGTTGATCACTTAAAGGGTGTCAGATGATCAGCTATGGAGGTACTCTTTTCTGATAATATTCCTTTCTCTTAATAAAAAAAAAAAGCAGTTCCTGTGTGCTGACCTCCAATGAGTTCTGCACAGTGGTATAGAGGGCATGTCAAAGTGTGGGCAAAGGGTCTGTTTGTTTCTATGCAGAAGATCAAGGCCTAGCTTGGCTACCCAGAAAATGAACTAAGATAAGGTATGAGAAGGAGCTTCCGCCATCAGCACTCTCTGGAGGACTTGTGCCGCGGGATGATCATCAAAAAGCCTCCACAGGGATCCGGGCGATGCTGCGGTTATGGCTGTGTCCACCCCACCATTTCCTGGACTTGCCATTGGAATGAGGAGAGAGATGTCTAGACTGGCATGTGCATACAGTGAGACAACGAATTTGACCGGATCTGTACTGTTGGAACTCAACCAGGAGTTGGGAGGGGTGCAAGTTGTAGCACTCCAAAATCTTATGACTATAGACTATCTACGGTTAAAAGAACATATGGGATGTGAACAGATCCCAGAAATGGGTTGCTTTAATTTGTCTGATTTCTCTCAGACTGTTCAAGTACAGTTGGACAATATCCATCATATCATAGACAAATTTTCACAAAAGCCTTGGGTGCCTAAATGGTTTTCTTGGCTTCACTGGAGATGGATGGTAATTATAGATTTGCATTGTTTATGTCACCATATTCCTATTATGTTAATATGTGTGTGCAAGTTAGTTAGTAGTTTAAAACCTATATATGCTTAAGGTACTCTACAAGAAGATATGTCAAAGAAATAATCAATCCTCCCATGTTTTCTTCCATATGCTACCTCTATAGCTTTTCTTCTTCCTTCCTAATTACAACCCTTAAATAGAATTCGTGCCTCATATCGAATTTACCGAGTATCATAATTCCTCCAGGTGGTAAAGATACCTCGAGACAAGTGCTGGGCATAGAAGCCACAGGGCATAAATCTGCAAAGAAGTAAAAAGCTAACCTTTTCAAACAATATGGCTTCTCTCTCACTTACCAACTTTACATTTCCCTGTATGGCCCTGGAAGATGACTGGTTAGCCAGAAACGGGTAAGATTCCTCAAGGGAGGAACAACCTAAGACAGGCACAGTCGCAGGGGGGCCATCAGGTGAGAAACTGGGGATCAACAGAGGTGAGGCTCAGAACCTCACCCCCCCTGTTTTGAGAGAAATCTTCTGCATCCGTGGATGTTTTTCTGCCCTTGTCTAGCTTGGATTAATACTTAGTCCATAGGCACACACCTGATCATCTACATTTGCCCTCTTACAGCACTAAACTATGTTTTCTACCTTTTTCTTGCATGTACCTACCACTTCAGCATTTTATTAAAAATAAAAATAATAATAATAATAAAGGGAGAAATGTGGGATCCACATATAAATCAAGTATAAAAATCAAATGAATATTCATATTTGACCTGATTATTTATAGTTCATAATGCGTGATCAAAACCGAAAGTTTCTGTGATGAATGCCCTTGTACTGTTCACCATATAAGAATTTATTCACTATGTAAGAATTCGTTCACCATGTAAGAACTTGTTCGTTATGCTTCAGAAGATTGGAGACTGACGAGAATTAGGCTTGAGATGGATTAATGATTGTGCATTGGGCACTGACCCCTCTATACAGAATTTTATTGTTGTTAACAACCATTTGATCAATAAATATGAGAGATGCCCTCTCAAAAAAAAATGCTATCAGACCTGAATAGTTTTAGCATCTCTTCAGAAAAGTCTCTTCTATAATGTCACATTTTGCACAATGCAAGTTAATGCAAGTCATTGAATGAGAAATCATAAAGGGATTTCAGGTTAGTATGACCTTCATTCTATCTGGCATCAGTGCTAGAGGAAGTAGTTTTCTATTCCTTTATTAAACAATTTTAGAAAATATCTGGGGAATTGTACACTAAATAGTTTAATCATACTAAAATGCTTTTCTATCTTATTTTTTAGAGAAAAAGATGTGGCACAACTCTGGATATCATTTTAGGTTATTTGCTTCCTCAGTGTTAATATCAGTTCTTCGAAATATACAAAATATTATGGCTCTTCTCCTGAATTTCTTTTTACTTATAAATAGTATCATATGAATAAATAATAAAATAATCCAATCATTTAATAAGTCCTGTCTTTACAAAATTATATTTCTTTTCAAATATCCTATCATTGCATAATCTAGAAAGTAATAACAATGAGAATAAAGCCAGTATCAATGAATCATTTGAATAATTGCATTAACAAAGGACTGTGCTGGAAAATGGTGTCATCAATGAGAGTCAAGATATACTGTCATTGGATTTATGAATGTGGGTGATTGAGGCTGATAAAGTTTCTACCTAACTTAAACATATCTCATTATGTCCCCCAGTCTAGATTCCTTCTGATGCACTCCCCATCAGAGTCAAAATTATTTCGTGGCAGATATCATGAAATACATGCTCCCAATATGACACAGCTACAGAGGGAGATGTCTGTCCTCACCCAAAAGGAGACATACTAAAGAATGTGAATGCTGGTTTGTGGAGGCAACACCCTGGACAGAACAAGGCATAGATTTTGGATATCATCAGATTTGACTTTCAACCTGGTTTTGAACCTTCAGAGAGTCACTTAACCTGTTTGAGTCTCAGTTTTCTCAGGTATAAAATATAGATAACAATGCCTACCTTTTAGAATGCTCTGAAGGACTAGATAAAATAACACATGTAAGACATGTGACTCATACAGAGTACTCAGAAAATGTTAAGTTTCCTTCTTTCACCTGTAAGTATAGAAGCACTTTTTATTTATATTCTCAGCTTTGAACCTTCAGCTGAAATTTTGAAAAAACAGAAAAATGATAGATGTGTGTGTTGATGTGTGTGAGTGTATGTGTATGGGAAGAGAAATGAATGAGTGAGTGAGTGAATGAATAAATAAACAAATGCATATGTACTAACTGGTTTCAAACAAATCTGGTTAGTTTTTTCAGCTTTAAAGTTGATCACAATTCCTAGGACCACAGCTTTTCTAGTGTTTAGTAATATAATCTGCTACTTATTCCTATGGAAAAATCACCCAATAATCACCTATTCTACCTTCATCTTATACTTTATGTTTTTCCTTAAATTGTTGAGTTGACTGACCAGTTATTGGTCAGTGGGTATCCGACCTCTTAATATTGCACATGACTTAGGGAGTCAAACACCAAGATGTCTGATAAAATGCAGATATTTACCACTTAGGAATAAGCTCACAAGATTACTGAAAAATTTATAGAAAGTAATTCATGCTATTATTTAGAACACATTCTGAAACACAGCAAATATTCAAAGTTTCTGTAAGAAGGAGAAAAACAAATGGTCAGTGACTAAAGAGGCTAGATGAGCACAACATAGATATTCTGTATAGCTACACAGTGAAGACAAGCAGGACCAGGGAAAACTGCAAAACTCTAAGCATCAAGCTATAGCCAAGAGTTTAGCAATATTAAGGGGTTACAATAATAAATACTTTGAAAAAATGGGCATTATATAAATATAATATTAACATAAAATTCTATAATGGATACTACATAAATAAAATGATGCAATTAAACATTAAGAAGTTATTTCCAGAATAAATATTTCAATAGAATCATTTGCATTAATCTAAGCATGCTAAATTTATTCCTTTATTCTAGGCAATATTAACAAGATCTTATTAGTTTAGATAGTTTTAACAGAACCAATGACTCAGCTTAAAAATAAATTTCCCAATTTTTCATTTTTCAGAATCCAATCTGTTTCAGGAAGAAGTTAAATCTTGTTAAAGTATTCTTAAGCAACATCTATGTCTGAAAACCCGAATGCTATAGTAACTATCAATGAAATATTCCACATTTTCAAAGTACATTATAAAACAGTACACTCTATCACTTTTTTGTTACCAGAGTTAGGAAGACAAAAGTTTACAGATTACACACTTACCATGAGGAGTATTTTGTAATGCATACAATTGTTGAATCACTATGTTGTATACCTGAAACCAAAATAACATTGTATATCAACTACACTTCAGTAAAAAAAGCAGAAAAAGGTGCACAGTTTGTCACTAGAATACATGCAAATTACTGTTTTGTTTGTTTTAACTCTGGTATCCCAGTCTCCCCATTCTAGGCCAGTGAAAAAAGGCAAAGCAGAAAAAGCAGTTCAGTTTTGAACAGGTTTGACCAGAAAACTTGTATGTAGAATAATTTCTCTAAAATAAGCTTTGTTTAGATTTGGAAATCCACGATATAGCCTCAAGACTTTCCCTACCAACCTTCTCCACTGGGTGCTGCCTATCTAAATGTATTACAATAACAACCTTAATTCACAACCTAAATCTAGAATCCATGCATGACCACATCTCCAACTTTACAACCTTATCTACTCTACCATTATAGTCTGGTAACACTTTTAAACACACAGATGTTAAGTGTATAGTTTGATAAGTTTTATATAAATCTATGCCTGGTAACCACCACCCCTCTTTTCCATCACTCCTACTAAATTCCTTTCTGCTCTTTTCCAGTCAATCCAGTCTCTCACTCTCATACTAGACCACTATTTCAAAAAAAAAAATCTATCAACATCTATTAATTTTACCTGCTCTGGAACTTTAATAAATAAAATCATATACTGAATATTCTTTTGTGTCTGGCTTCTTTTACTCAACACAATGCTTTTGTGATTCATTCAAGTTATGGCTAAGTTGTACATTACACTGTAAGAATGTACCATAGTTTCTCTATTCATTCTACTGAAGAATGCTTGCATTGTTTCCAACAGTGTCCATTAGGAATAAAGCTGCCGTGAACCCTCTTGCACAAGACCTTTTGCAAACATGTTTTGATTTCTCTGAGTAAATACCAAGAAGCGGAGCCACATCATAGGGTAAGTATATGTTACCTAAGTAACTGCTGAGCAGTTTCCAATGTGGCTGTACTATTTTATACTGTGTCAGAATTCCTCCCCCTTCTGGCCAAGAGTTAGAATTGTCTTTGTTTTTAAATCATTTTCATGAGCTCCTTGGCCACACATCCCTTCAAAGTTAACCTTCACAGAGTTCGACCTCCATCCCCTCTTCTCTCTCAAAAATTACTGCCTGAATGTTTTTATTGTTGTTGTGACTCTAATAAGCACCTATAAATAATCACTGACTCCTATATCTATATTCAACCTAGTCTATTAAATTGTTGTCTATATCTGATCTAATATATTAACAGTTAATAATTTCGTAACATAAATGGCAAGAGCCAACAACAGCTGAACAGTCTTATTTTCTAATTCTGCCCAAATTATAAGACATGAAAATGCTACCAATGTGCTTTGTATCATATCAAATTCTACTAGGAACTTTGTATATATTTGATGTATCTTCTATCAGAATGAACAAACAATATTTAATATTTACCTTCTGAAGTGTCCAATTATTGTAAAAAATTTTTCTGTGGCTATTTCCAAAACTTCCCTTGCCCAGTCAAAATGTGTTATCTTTTTTGAGTTTGTAGTCACTGTTTCAAGTAAATAAAATTTAAAAATAATCTTTATATTCTAAGCTTTTGTCCAAATAGGTTAGAATGTAACTTTTTGATATAAAACAGTTATTAAAATAATAGATTATATAATTGTTCAAAATCTTTACAGCTCCCTTATGACTCACTAAGTAGATTTTTCCCTTATTCATTTCATGTTACTTGTGTGTGTTTAGGCACTAATTCTGCATTGCAGTTACACAGTTTATTAGATTTGTGATCTTAGATACCTAACTATATATATATTCTTGATACCTAACTTTGA
Organism: Manis javanica; assembly: GCF_040802235.1. Classification (NCBI taxonomy): domain Eukaryota; kingdom Metazoa; phylum Chordata; class Mammalia; order Pholidota; family Manidae; genus Manis; species Manis javanica. The sequence continues at coordinate 117,529,397 of NC_133160.1, read as the reverse complement.
AGTTTCATTTTTCTCATCTGTAAAATGGGGATGATTGCATAGCTTATTCCATAGGGCTGTTGTGAATATATATATATATTATATGTAAAACATATATGTATAATATATGTATACATATATATATTTCATGTAAAACATTTGTCAGCTTCTAGCACATAAGCATTTTTGACAGTTTCCTTAAATAATTTAAAGATAATAGAGCATTTTCTAATTATGTGGATCCTCTAAGATTTAACACAGAATCTCTATTAAATACAGAATTTTTATATTTTGATAATTCAAAGATAAAAATAAAGAGGGGGAAAAACTTAAAATTCTAGACCATGAACATGGAGATCTGATATGTACCTGAAGAAGAACAGCAGTTCAGGTTCAAGACTTTTGATTTCAACACACTGCCATATAGAAAATATCATTTTTATTTAAATTGTTAAAGCTACAAAGCAAACAGGAAAAAAATACTATTATTGTTATTTTAATGCTGAACAGAAGGGTGATTATAAAAGGTTAAAATATTTGTCCAAGTTAAATAAGTGGAGGAGCATGACTCAGATACTAGATGCATGATTCTGCAGGCTACTTTTTGGGCCTCAGCATGAAGCAGGCATCAAGGGAAACCATCTACTCAGGAGGAGCCACAGAAGGTGTCTACAGAGCTCCAGTAACACAGACAGGATAGCAGGATAGTCAACCAGGTTTTATATCAAAGTATTTAGGTTCTACTCAAGCTTGCTCAGAGCTTCAGTTTTGATGCTGATGAAACCACTTGTGAAGTCAGACATCATGAACAGTGCTTTAAAACATTTTCACTCAATTCCCAATTCCAGAGAGAATTATCATCATCTTCACTTTAAAGATAAGAAAATCAGGAATCATATAGTCTGACTTGACCATTTATAGCTAAAGAAGAAGATCTATCTTCCAACCACATTTAGTTTTGGAGAATCCATGGCTGACATCTTCATTATTCCTGTTGCCTTGAGTAGTAAAATTTCAGTAACAAAACCACAGCTTTAGGCAACCTGCTAGCTTATTCAGGACAACCTGTGGGCCAACAGAAATGGAAAATAAAGATCAGGAAAGTGAAAAGTGCTCATTAGAGAGACAAATACTGTATGATCTTGCTTATATGTGGGAAGCAAACTTAAAAAAATAGAGAATAGATTGGTAGTTCCAGGGGCTGAGGGGAGGGGAAGGGAGATGTTGGTCAAAGGGTACAAACTTCCAGTAGTAAGATGAATAAGTTCTGGGGACCTACTGTACAGCAATGTGACTATAGTTAACTATACTGCATTGTATACTTGAAAGTTGCTAAAAGCATATCTTAAATGTTCTCCACGCACACACACACACACACACACACACACACACACACACACACACACACACTAAGGTAACTATTTGAGGTGATGAATATGTTACCTAACCTTGTTGTGGTAATCACTTGACAATATATGCATATATTAAATCATCACCTTGTGCACCTTAAACTTACACAATGTTATATGTCAAATATATCTCAGTAAAGCTGGAAAAAATAGTATTCATTAAAAAAGTTTAATAAGTAAAGCTATTATTTTTTTTAGAAACTCTCATTTTTTTAAATTAATTAATTTATTTTTATTTTTTTGAAAAACATTATGCTTACTAGGCTCTCCCCTACCCCAAGTCCCCCCCCCACAAACCCCATTACAGTCACTGTCCATCAGCAATAGTAAGATGTTGTAGAATCACTACTTGTCTTCTCTGTGTTGCAAAGCCCTCCCCTTTCCCCCACCTCCCACATTATACATGCTAATCACAATACCTCCTTTCTTCTTCCCCGCCCTTATCCCTCCCTTCTCCCCCATTCTTCCTAGTCTCTTTCCCTTTGGTAACTGTTAGTCCATTCTTGGGTTCTGTGATTCTGCTGCTGTTTTGTTCCTTCAGTTTTTCTTTTGTTCTTATACTCCATAGATGAGTGAAATCATTTGGTATTTGTCTTTCTCCACTTGGCTTATTTCACTGAGCATAATACCCTCTAGCTCCATCCATGTTGTTGCAAATGGTAGGATTTGTTTTCTTCTTATGGCTGAATAATATTCCATTGTGTATATGTACCACAGCTTCTTTATCCATTCATCTACTGATGGACATTTAGGTTGCTTCCATTTCTTGGCTATTGTAAATAGTGCTGTGATAAACATAGGGGTGCATCTGTCTTTTTCAAACTGGAGTGCTGCATAAAACTCATTTTTTTGTGTGGTTGGGGATTTATACTAAGTTATGATATATAATGCACTTTTTTTTTTACTGTGGGTTACATTTTTAAAAATTTGAAAGCCAATTTAGAAGCATTATTACAGCATAACTGAGCAAGGTGGATTGGAGAGGGAGAACATTGGAGACAGAGAATCTATTGTAACAGTTCAGGAAAGAATGAGAAACTAAACTAAGGAAATGGCAGTAAGGATGAAAGGGACTGATTCCAGGAAAGGGAAATGGAATCACCATTTAGATGCTAGAGGGAAGGGACAAGAAAAGTGTTGGGTGTTTCAGATTTCTGGCTTGGATGAGTGAGTGATTGATGACTGCTCACTGAGAGATTAAATAAAAGTGAGGTGCAGATATAGAGGGAAGAATTATAAATTCAGTTGTGAATTATATCCATCAGACATCTAAATGGAATATTCAGCTGGATATTCTATTTCTCCTGGGAGAAATCTTAGAGCTAAAAGCATAGTTTAGGGAGTCAGAAGTAGATTATGTTATTCAGAATAAGTGTAAACTACAAAGATAAGAGATCAAGTACAATGAATTGAGGAAAAAGAATCAACAAATAAGATTCAAGGTTGTTGTCAGAAAACTTGATAAACAACAGAGAGTGGTTTTAAGAAGCCAACAGAGAGAAAAACAGGTTTCCAGGTGGGAATAGTCACCAGTATTAAGTGCCAAAAGATGCCAAGCATGAAGACAGAAAAGTATTTATGGTTTTCACAATAAAGAGGTAGCTGGAAACTTTTGTTTGAACAATTTCATATAAATGAAGAAATCAGAATAATGGCTGTTAAACAAGTGAATAAATAATATATTATGCACACATACATAAACACATACAAGTTATGTAGACATACACACACATCCTTACTCCTGGAGAAATCTACTCTGACTTCAAATTGGCCAAAATGAAAACTGATACACAACAGAATACCAGGTTTGTTTAATAGATATCTGATTGAATCAGTTTTCTCTAAATCAGTAAGGTAAGATTGAATGTTCAGTTACACATGAAGTTTAATGTTTCTCTGGGTTTGTACTGATTTTTCTAACCTTCCACTACTGTGACAGTATTAAAGCACTAAGAGTGTGGGTTTAGAACCAAATAACTGGTGTTCAATATTAGCTCTGCCAGAGTTTCTAGTTGTGATAGCTTAAACCAGTTACTAGCATTCTTTACTTCTCAGTCACTTTATCTGTAAAATGGGATGTTGATAATAGTACTTTGCTCTCAGGGTTAGTCATTTTCAGGGTTTAATGGTGTAATATATATAAAGCACTTAGCTTTGTGCTTGAGCACTTAAAATCCTCAAGAAATGTTAGCTGTTAGCTTTTTCTGAGTTCTCTTGAACCTAATTCCTAGGATAAAAGAGAAATAATGGACTTTGATACATTACTAAAATTATGATCATATAAACTCTGCTGAAATAGCAACTGTGTTCAAGCAACTGAATTCTTGAGGGTTCTCAAATAAATGGTAAAAAGTCCTAGTTTTATGACTCTTGACTATAATACATACAATATGCATGCATGTTTAAGGTGATCCTTGAAATTTTTTGAGGGTTCTACTTTTCAGTCCTACATTTGATGGTTATATCCTTTCTGTTGTGTTGTGCACCTTTAATTGAAAAATAAAGTATAGTGTTTCATAATGTAATCATGATGCTTTGATGTTCCCAAATATGGTTCATTAATCTGTGAAGCTGTAAGCCTGCTCACTAATATCAAAGAGATGAAAGCAGATTCATGCAAAAGACTTTTAAGAGTCTTTATTTTCTTAAAATTGCAACATGACCAAACATGCTTTCCAACTGACTATGATCAAAGCCACTAGGATCCTTGGAAAATATTTTCTTAGTTATGAGGATTAAAGGAAAAATGTTTTAAATAACAGCATGGGCAACATTATGTGAAATGATAAGCTTTGAAAACACAAGATATACAGAATTTGAAAAGAAACCAAAAATAGATGCATTTGGTATTCACTCAGGCAAAGTTCAATGAAACTGAAAATGTCCCTTATTCTCCAATTTCAACATATTGTGATAGCTGATGATTCCCCTGAGTTAATGACTGATCCCAGAGGAGAAGCCTTCAAGCCACAGATTTCTTCATTCTATTCACTTCTGAGTGTATAAAATCTCTCTACAATTCCAGAGCCAGTCATTTCCCATATCTTACAACAGCGACCAGGAGAAGGGACTGACAGGAAAGTTAAAGTTAGAGAGGTCTTAAATATCATTTAAGATATTGCCTATCATATGATAGGCAATATAGATGATAGATAGATGACAGATAGATAGATGATAGATAGATGATAAATATAGATAGATGGATAGATAGATGATAGATCAATAAATGATAGATGATAGAGTCAAACATACACATACTGTTGACTGTCAAAATTAAAATTATTGAGACTGTCATGCAAAGGTTTTTTGAATTTGTAAACTTGTAATTAGGCAATCATTTTGGGTATACCTGTTTACAAAAATGTTTTCTTAAAAATCACCATTCAGCTGTGGTAAGTGCATAGTTTGGAATGGCCATAAGTAAATCTTTGTGGGTGTGGAATGCTGGTGAGATTGCACACTGAGACTGTTACAGAGCCTCAGATTCATCATTTTGAATTGTATGGGTCTCAAGTCAGCACAGAGAGGTAACATGCACTACCATGGATTCTCTGAAATATGAAAAGGGCCAATTTATTTGTAGCCCATTTTCTCTTTAAAATTTTCTGTATTTGCATTCTATTCTATAACATATTGTATTGATTTTCAATATAATTACTTCAGTGCTTTCCTGTAAATCCTTGATTGAAATTGATGCTCCAGGAAGATGTATCTCATTCATTCAGAGACTTCAGATTTACTCCCCAGCCCACAGCAATTTACTGCTGTGAAAATTACATCTTGAGAAGTTAAAAAATGAAAGGTGGTAGTTGGCAATTATGCTACCCTGACCACAAGACATGATCTGGAAGAGTCAGTGATGTGGCTTATTTATCTCTTTGCTTAATGAGGTCTTGATTAATCCTTAAAACTAGCTGATTATCTTCCTATTTTAATGCCCTGCTTGAATTCCATCTTCTCCAAAACTCTTTCCTCAATTTATCTCTTTTTTATTCTATATGCTTTCAGTATTTTGTAATTTCTATGTATAATGTTTACCATACTACTCCTTCATTATGAAATTACCTATACCTGTCTTCTTTTTGCCAGCTGGCAAAAATCATGCTTTTTCTTTATATCCCTGACAGCACCAAGCACAATGTGCTTAGAAGTTAAGCTGTGTGTGTGTGTAAATGTATGTCTGTGAGGAATGTGTGTGGGTGTATTATTTTTACTGTTAATTGCCTGTATTTCCAATCTTGTTATGGAATTCTGAACTTGAGTGGGATTTTAAATCCTGTGTTGTCACAATCATAACATCATCTGGTATTTTTTTACCCTAATTTGATCATCAATATAATAAAAATATAATGACACCATTCAAAACTTGAGCATATATTTCCTTTACATTTTTTTCTGTCTTATAGATATTTAGGAATCATCAGAGATGATGAAATTCCCTTAAAGTCTCTATTAATCACCTCAAACCCATCCCAAAATAACATTGATAGGGGCAATTGGCATTTTCCTCAATATAAAACTTTAAATCAAATAACCTTCAGAAAACTTTGTAATGTATTGACCTATAACAGCATGCTTACCAAAGTCCATGAAAGTAGGGCCTTTCTCACCTATGTATACCCAATACCTAGAATAATGTCTGAAATTCAGTGATCAAGAAATATTTTATGAATAAATATGCGGAAGACTTGAAGTAAAGTTCCCGAGCCAACCTCCAACTTTATTGCCTTTCTCAAAGCCCCTATATATTCTCCAGCGTTGACTGCATCCACAACACAACAAAGAAAAGATTCAATGACTAATAATACCATCCCACAGGGACGACTGTCCGTTTGTGTTTGAAATCAAGTGATATTCACGTGCTTATTGTATTAATGCAGGTTTCTATGCTTTATTGCCTACTTCTCTATTACATATATGATTGTTAGTTAAATATTTAATTTAGTTCAGTTTCCTCAAATACTTATTAGCAATTGAAACTGATGCATTATAACAATGTGTATCACAAGATGAGTCTGCAATGGGAATTAAAATAGAATGAAAGGCTTTGGAAATGTCTTTTCCCAAATTTCAAAAACAGGTCCCTCCAAACTGCGTGGAATTTGGAGGGTTGCCTAGGAACCAAAGCAAGTAATTCTGTCATGTAAATGAATTTCGTGGTTATAATTATATAGAATGTTGTTCTGAATTTCCTGAGATTAGCAAATAACTAATTATCCCCATATTAGCATTCTCTGTACAAACCATTTCAGAAACTATTTTTATTACCATGCACAGAGAAGTATTGGTAAATGATATGTGGATTTTTGTTTTTAAAAGAATTGATGTTACATAGTTGTAAAATTGCAAAGCACCTTTGATTTTTACATAAAAAACAATGGTCTCCATTAAGAAATAGACTGATGTCCTAAGATTTTTAAGTGACTTGCCCAAGATCAAAGAGCTATTAGTAATATAATCTGTAGTACAACTGGTTCTTCTGAATTTAACATTTGGTGTCTCTGCTGCCTTCTAGGATATTTCTGAGTAAGATGAAAGTTCTCCTTCTGATTACAGCCATCTTGGCAGTAATTGTTCATGTCCCAGTAAGTATTCATTTCTATATTCCAAAGTAGTTATGCATTTTTTTGTTCTAATTCATGAATCCTAGGGATTTTTTCTTCCACACACTGTATTCTGCTTTTTAAACATGGCTAACATCTGCACCTTTAACATTACATTCTACAAAATGTTACAAATCACATATTGTTCAGTACATAGTTTAAGTCCACATTGCCTTGGTACAGTGGTGAATTTGAGTCATTTATAATACATATTAATACTTCTCAGAAAAATAGTTCTTACAATATTTCTGGGCACTCAAATCCTGGATTCCTTTTTTAAAATCGAATACCATAAAGCAATATTAGATAGGATACAAATTATTTTCTTATATTCATTTTGTGTGTTTCATTAGCATATGTTGAATTAATTTCACTGTTTGAGCTTTAGGTCTCCCAAGACCAAGGAGAACCATGAAGTGTAAGTTACATTTCCTCTTTTTAACATGTAAGATTGCCATGTGAAATACCCATAACTGTGGTTAAAGATATTCCTCTATTCAAACTTCTCAAAATCTAGAGAAATCCTTAAAGAGTTTAGGTATTAGCACACACAACAGAGTAGACTTCAGGGGTTTGATCTCTGTGCAAGGGAATTATCTCAGCCTAGCAGATCATGTCACCATGGGGCCCAAACTGAAACCTGAATCACTCTGTGATGAACTGGGTTACAATATTTTTACTAGAATTATCAAGCCTGAAAAAGAATCATAACTGCTCACTCCTCCACTCTGCTTAATTCTAAAAAGCTCATTCCAACAAAGGTAAACAAGTAATTAAAACTTGAGTATGAGGAGATGTAGCCAGCTTTGATGATCCTGCCAGCAGCAAATTCACTAAAGGATTATTTTGGTCTAAACAGTTAATCAAAAAATGTTTAAGAAAAAATAAAACTTGAAGAAGAATCGTGTTTAGGGATTTGTTTATACTCATAGAAATCTTATTATCTGAAAGAGAAGATGGTTTTGATGTCAAAATTATAAACAAAACTATCGACTGTAAAATGCTAAAAATACAGAAATCGATAGGGATATGGATAGATGAGAGCAAAGAGGGAAGAAAGAAAAGAAATGAAGAGGAGACTGTGCCTGACATAAGGTGTGGGTAAAGCCCTTCAAAAAGGCTGAGAGAGATATCTGAGGCACCCTCATCAACCCCTCATCCTTGGCCCTATAGGTATAGAAGTAATTACTAGGAAAATGTGGCTATTAATAGAAAGGTACAAAAACATGGTTATCTCTATTTCCTAAAATTTTCTAAAATGATGCAAATTAATTAAGTGCCTGTTCACAGTACATGTAGGAAAGGTCAATGATCCTAAACCTTCTAAAGCTTCTACTTACAAAGGAAGACCTTCACAAAGAGTAAAACAAGCCTTTGTTATTTCTTTCAACAGATCAGCGGGAGAAATGACTCCCCTTCAGAGCTTTATGTACATCTCTACCAATACCCATTTGAAGCATATCCAGAATTCCTATATCAATGCTAACCATGGTTTAGATACTATTACCTTCCTATTCCAACACCTGTGTCTGTCCCTAAAGCTACCCCTCCTACTGGATAGTCCACAAGAAAGAAAAGTCCCAGTGCAATTTAAGATGAAACAGGTGGTAAATTCACATAGTACAAAGCATGTGTTTTTTAAGGTTTTCATCTGTGGATTATAATGTATCATTCAATAAAAAATGTGTTGTAATGTTCCCACTTATTCCCATAAAGTCGCAGTTTGTTTCAATCTTTTTCTGTCCTAGAATCTATTTGGGTCTCCACTTTACCTGTGTCTTTCTATGATCCAACCAACATAGTAGTTTAAATACCACTTTTACTAGGATGTAATAGAAACAAACCCTTTCATATTAAAATATTTTTTACAAAATACATTTTGACATTTTCTATCAATATCTGAGCATTTTGGAGCCGAATCAGAGGTCTAAAGAAGGCAAAACGTAAGCCAAAATGGAAATCATAATAAATGAACTGTGGATCTAGGGTCCAAGGTAGACTTCCAACTATTCTTAAAAATCATGCATTTTTTAAATTAATATTAAAACTCTAAATCTGGTTTCTAATTTTCATATTACAGCAAAATCCTAAAGGCTTAATATTCCACTTATAATAGAGGCCCCTTTCATCTCATCATATCAAAACAAAGCGATGGTCTGTTAATTTCCAGATGAACTGAGGGAATGTAGAGTATACTTAAAATTACATTAGGATCCAGGCATCTCTTCTAGGAAACAAAAAACTCTGCTAATACTTACCACTAACGATCTCTGCCTTCTTTCCTGTATCTACACAGTTGTCTTGAGCAGAAAATTTCCCAGTCCTTGAACTAGATATACTTTGAGGCATTATTTGTAATTAAAAAGCAAAAAACTTACAAGTTCACAAGCAAATTACCCATTGGGATTAATAACTGTATGCCTATCATTTATTTCAGGTCACTGTAAAATTGAACATGAGTTACTTCTTTGAAGAATCAATATTCCTACTAACAAAATAAAATAAATGCAATTAAAGTAGCATACAGTATTCTTTCATTAATCTGTCATCTTTAGTCCTTTTCAGTAAATATAAAAGAAAAGATCTTGGTTTCCTATTTTTTAAATGTGCATTTCTGTTAGGAATGCAAAATAAATTTGACAGATTTTTAATATTCATTTCTTCATGACTAACCACCCTAGGAGAGTATGGAGTGGAGGTATCCAAAATCAACTGGCTCAGAAGTTTTTTGCATGAAAGTCTACTTAGCAGTTTATGTTGTGTGGTTGCACCGACTGTATTAACAAGAGCCAGAGATGGACGTATTTTAAAAAATTTAAATATTTGATGCTCAATTACTCAGTTGAGTCTGTAATTTATATACTGTGGGATATGAAGCCTGACATATCAGTAAAGGATATCCAAAACAATCAAGTACTGTCTCTAACTTCAAAAAACTGCTAATGAGTGAGGTCCTAAAACTAGCATTTATATCATGCTTGTAGGTTACAAAGTGCTTCTTGAAGAAACTCACGAGCTCACCAAATTTTCACACAATCTCTGTACAGCAGTTACATTTCATATGTGGGCAAACTGACGATCATGATAGTCCTGTGCACCTCCACAGTCACGGAACCTAGAATGCAGGAAAAAGGATACAGAAAGCAGGCCTATCCAACCCCTCTGCCTTTGTTTCAGTAACACATATACAAAAGTTTTCTCAGTGTAGGACTCTACAGTGGCTACCAAAGACTAGTTCAGTCTGTTTCACTCTAGTTCAAGTGGGAAAATCAAACCCATGCAAAGAAGAGTCTGCCATCCATCTGCTGCTCTGCTAATCTAGATGCCACACTGCCTCCATAGTTATTTTTCAAAACATATGTTGACATATTTCCCACTTGCTCAAATGCCTTAGGAGGCGTCTTACTGCCCACAGTATAAAATCCACCCCCTGTGCAAGGTATTCCAGGCTTTCTACATGTAAACCCAACTTCTTTCCTCACATCCTTGCTACCAGCCCAGCCCCTCTCACAGCCCCAGCTGTCACACCAGATTCGTGCCATCTCCCACAACCAGCAGTCACTCTAACACAGCTGTGCCTTTGCCCTTTGTGGTCTTTCTTCACAGAACATCCACTCCCCTATTACACTGGTGAAATTCAAATACCTTTCAAAACCCAAATTCAGTATTATAACCTTCATGAAAACTTTCTCCTGTCTCTCCAAACAGAATCACTCACCACTTCAACTCTCTCACCCTGCATTTTATTTCCACTATTTAATGAGTCTTATTATACTTTTACTTCTAATAAAATAATTTATTTACTTGTCTGTATTATTCCTGAGGCAACTGTAAGTTCCTTGACTATCACAATAATATAATGATTCCCCAGAACTTGCTGAGTAGAGAGTACTCTGTGAAAGTTTGATAAATGAGATATAGGAAGAAAACTTTCCAATTCCTATGTTTTTTTAAAAAGAGCTTGTTAGTATCCCTGAGCTATTTCAACATACAAATTAGCAAAAGATTCCTTTTATAGTGAGAGAGAAAAATCTTAAAATCAATATTTAAATGGTAACAGTTCCTTCTTATGCAATTACAACATCAGCACAACAAATTGGGTAACTTTGTGTCTACCTATACTTTGCTATAGAAATTATAGGGCCTCTAAAATGTCAAATCATGAATAAAATTATTTGTCCAAAGACAATGCAAGCATCATAGACTATATCCATACATATGTCTTAAAAGATTTAACATTTGTGTCAGCTAAGGGAAAACCAAGTTCAGAGGCTTTTAGTTTATCAAGGATATATTCTCTTGCATATAAAGTAAATGCACACAGCTCAATGAACTTTATTGAGGAACAGTTTATCTCAATCATCAGTTCCCGTAAATCCCATGATGAACATTCTAGAAACAAACCCCTGAAGGAGGAAAAGGCAGTGGTGATGAAAATAAACTTCCCTGCAATATATAACAAAAGACATTCAAGAAGATTCTGCTTGCACAATGAGCCTTTCATTGTGTCACAATGGCAGCTTTTATCCCCACAGGTAATTTATCAGGAAATTAGAAAAATTTTCTTTGAACAAAGATTACGTTTCTCCAACCCAAGTTTAAATTGTTCCTAGCTGACACCCTTACCATCAATGAGGGAAATTCTGTCATGATGCATAAGCTGGCTACAAATCAAGGTCAGCCTAATGAGCCTCTTGGCATGACTTGAGCAGGGAAACTGCTATCTCCCCTGGCCATTTTCAGGGATTAGAGTTTTCTCAAACATTAAATTTCATTTTTTGGTATTAAAGTCAGTGATACCAGTTAATATGGGAGGGACAGCAAGAGGACCAAACTGTCCTCAATATAATTTGGTAAATTAATTTTATAGGGATTGTTTTCCAGCTTTCCAGATAAAACTGGGACAGTTTAGGAGGCCATTGCATGACTAAGGAAAGGCAGTCATGAGAAACCAAGCTGCAGGGGTATAAAGAGGGTAAGGCAGGGCCCTGAAGAGAGGCTAACAGCAAAGACTGGCTGCTCTAAAGTGTGGGAGGGCCAGCTTTGTAACTTACTGTCTTCCTTTTGGTGGTGGTGGTGGTGGTGGTGGTGGTGGTGGTGTGTGTGTGTGTGTGTGTGTGTGTGTGTGTGTGTGTGTTTACGTCTTTGATATTTCTCAAATTAGAACTTTTATTTTATTCACCTCAAATTATTGTATTGGAATTTTCTGAGTAAGAAAAAGACACTGTTATTTACCTTTAACTACTAAATATGTGAAGCAAATATATTCTATTAAAGTTAGTTATTCCCCCAGTGAATTTGGGCAACATCATTCCTTGTCCTGACACCTTTGATTATTGTGATTGGTGAGCTAGTTTCCCAATAAGGGTGTCAACCAAACTTCCATTTTCTTTTGTAATCTAATGTTGGCCTATAGGGATAGGATCACAAAGACACTGTTTCCAAAAGTGCATTTCTTAAAGTATTAATCTCACCAGATGACCCAAAATATAAATAAAATTTACAGTATACACACACATCATAAGATTCTTCAAAGTACCCCTTTTAAAAATCATTTTGCTTAACTACACTTCCAAACTAAACTGACCATTGAATGAGCTCCCTCTCATCTAAAACAGTTGATAAAATTAGTATGCCCCTGCACACACTAATATATTTTAAAATCTAGTATATTAGGTGCCACATTCATGTGGAGTTTGTATACTAATTATTGAAAGAGACTTTCACAGAAAAGTAAAAAGCAAACTAAATTCATCTCTACTATTCTGTTAGTTGCCTGGGGAGAAGACTCACATGTCCCCTATAGAATCTTTCAGGTTTCACTCATTCACTAAAAGAATAAATATTTATTTTGTGTTAATTATTGTGCTAAATGTTCAGGACTTGGACAAAAGGATTTTTTCACCTCTAAGAATCTTGCAGTCTAGTGAAGGGGATATAAATACATAAAATTTGAAGAAATGTAATAAATACTCCAATAAAGTATTCACAGGGTTTGGTTTTTGTTTGTTTTTAAAGCAGAAGGGAAACTAGCTCTGCCTACACAAATTAGGAAAAGCCCCACGTGTGACTTTTGACTGAAACTTACAAGGATAAATAGGTACTGGCAAGTAAATAAATACAAATTAGATGTTCAATAGATGTTTACTGGGTGGATAAACTCTATACTCAAATTGATATTTTTAATGACATTTAGCTTCATTGGGTAGAGTTAGAGTAAAAGGTGAGAATAAAATAATTTAGAACCTATTTCTAATAAACATACAAATGAATATGTCAAGTTCTCTTAACCACAGATATAACCTCTGACTTGAGAAGCCAAAGAGAAGGTAATAAATATCTTAGTAATATTTTTTATTAAGGTATCATTGATATACACTCTTATGAAGGTTTCACATGAAAAACAATGGGGTTACTACATTCACCCATATTATCAAGTCCCCCCATGCCCGGTTTTTATTCAATACATACATTCCTGTTAATTTTTCACATAGATATAGAAAACAAATTTCACTTGATGAGTTGTTTCCTTATGTGAATGTAGGAGATGGTCTCTTTCCAGAACTCTGTATGAATTCAATAATACCCAGGCACAGTTGAAACTTCTGGCCAAGTTGGGTCGAACCAAGGTAGCTAAAGGCAGTTAATAACAGAACAAGATGAAAAGCAAGGCACTGACAACTGAAGAATTCCTCCCTCCAATACTCAAGAATGCTTCTAGTTTCTCTCAACTATCCAAGACTTTAGAAGGGGAGTGAAACAAGCCTAGAAGGCCACACTGAAGTCGAGCTGCAATCACTCCAAGAAGAGCCCAGCTCCCCCAACAGTTAGGGGAAGTCAGTTCTAAAGCTCTCACAGGAAAACCAATCCCAGAAAACTCTGTTTCTTATCCATACATACTAGCTCTTCAGTGAAATAAATTAGAATTTCAGTGGAAACAGGTAATATTCCTGTCCACTCTAGTTCTTCATAACCAGGTTCTGACTTTGTCCAGAAGAAAGTGGTGATTCCCAAACTTGTCTGCATAAAAATTATTTAGGTGCTTATTAAAAATTATTTAGGTTTATCTCCAGGCATATTCCTCCTCTAAAAATTCTGACTCAGTAATGTGCAGGAAGGCAAGAATTGTCTATTTAAATAGTCCAGATAATTAATCTCTTGGGCAACAAACATTAAAGTGTCTAGTATGTGCCAGGTGTATGTAGGTCTATGCACTGGAGAACATATCTTCCAGTGGGAGAAGACAGAGAATAGTAAATGAACATTTACTATTGTGATGATGGAAAGGAAATGATTATTTAGAAAATGTGCCAAGGAAAGTATTTCTGAGAAGACATTTGAACTGAAACTTGAATAATGCAGAGGGGACACTACTAAGAAGGACTGCAGTATGAACGTTTTGGAGACTGATCACAAGTGAAAAGTTCCTGACTTGGGAAAGAGTTTGGCACCTTCTAGGGACAGAAAAGTCATTGAAGCTGGCACATTATCAGAAAAATAGTGGTAGAAAGTAAGGTAAGAAGGATACAGAGAAAATAAATCATATAGAAACTATCAAATAGGCCTATCACATAGGCCCTGATAAAATGCTTAGAATTTATTCTAAGTGCTATAGGAAGCCAGTAAAGGATTTTAAGCATGAGAATAATCATAAGTGTTCAAAAATCTTAAAAATTAAAAATATAACTTTGTGAAGAATGTTGGCAAGGTGACAAGAGTGAAAGTAGGAGACCAGACAGAGGACTATCAGGGGTGGTCAAGTGTGAGATGTGAGGGACTGGCCAGGGTAATACGTGGAGACTAGAAAGTGCAGACAGATTGAAGGTATGTTGTTAAGAGAGGACATATAATTCTTCTAATGGAATGTTGAGGAGGGACAAAAGATGACCCACAGGATTTCCTCGTTAACCACAGCAACGTCATGGTGTCATCTGATAAAGAGGAAAAGACAAGTGGAGGACTTGGTGGAGAAAAGGGATCAAACACTCTGTTTTCCTCATGGTAAACTTGGGATGCCTATTTCACATAAACAGATGTTAAAACAACTCATGGATACTTGAATTTATAGTTCAGTGAAGTTAATAGAATGTAGATCGTACTTAAGGCTGTAAGAATGGTGCAGGTCAACTATAATGATACTAAAGATAGAAAGGGGGAAAAGGTAGAGAAGTAGTGAACTCAGGAAGAATTCTTGCAAGTTTTCCCAAATTTAGAGCTTGAGGAAAATATAAGGAACTAAAAATATATATATATATATATCAGAGTGGTCAATGATTTGAGAAGAAAAAACAAAGAAGAAACTTTAAAAGTCAGAAGGTCCAATTGCCATACCAAAGGCTGCTGAGGTTAAGAGGAAGATCTGACATCAGAATTGGATTTGGCCACACGGAGGTCATAGTGGATTTGGCTATCTACTTTGTATGGTGTGAGAGGAATAAAATACCTATTGGAGTAAATACAGGACAGAGTTAAAGGGGGTCCTAGGATCATACTGGATAAATAATGCTTTACAAAAATCGAAAGTTTTCTTGATTACCCCTTGTAATTTTTAATCTATGTCCTTATAATGGACCCAGAAGCCCTGGGATCCTAAAAGTTGCTAAAGCTTGAATTTATGTGTGCACTAATATGAAAGTCATCATGACACTCATTCTAGGTCACAGATGGCATCAAACGTTTCCACCCAGCCTCAAGAGTCTCCCTGTCAATGTCCAGCAGAAAGCACTAGCTTTTTACATGTTCTCTGCAAGCAAAGATTGTGCATGTCTACTATATTTCCAAAAGTGCCTTGTTTTTAATAAGAACTGTGTATGTTTGTGCATTGTTTATTTAACTGAATTGTCTACAGGAGAGCAAAACTGTGATATCTCATTTACTTTTGTTGAAAATTTTTAAGAGCATCTTATGCTCTTTCTCTAAATTTACAAAATATTATGTTGTTTTGTCATAATTTTCACATATCAGAGGAATGGTTTCTGAAGTATACAAATTTCTGCACTAAAATGTTAATTTTATGCCTTAAGAATTAATCATACAGAACATTTTTAGTTATTTACATTTCAGATACTGCCCCAACGTTGTTGTACTTCAAGCTCACAATAGCATTGAGATCTGCCTGATACTAATACAACAGCTGAAAAATAAAATGGCACAGAAACAAATTAAACCACATGTATGTGAATACCACCAAAAGAAGAGAAAGATAAAATGCATATCAAAAGTCAGAAATACTAACAGAACAGCAAGTTGTTACGGATAAAAGAATGCATGCAAGATGATAAACATCACCTAGCTTGCCACAAAATGAGTATTTCATAGTGTCATAGTGCTTGAAATGTGAACTTAGGGACCCACAATAGCCTCTTACCCACTCTGCTCTGTGAGTAGTTACATAGTCATTAATTATCAGGAACTAAACAGAAAAAAAGCCGTAGCTTCACTGACAAGCCCTGTGGATCCTCTTCTCACACTCCAGGAATGTTTCCAGATTAGACTATGACTCCTAAAATGATTATGTGACTAGATCAAGGCTGGTGAATCAGCTCCAGATTATAAACACTCTACATTTTAAGACCTTATGCATCAGCATCCCAACTTCCTAAGAGATACCATATAGTGGGAATTCTGTTCTTCCTCTGGAATGCATCTGAATAGCTCTCACCTGGAATTCACCTATTTCGTCTACACCAGTCACTCAAAACTCTTTAGCTCTCTTAGTTTGCCTTAGGTCAATATATATGGGGAATGTTCAGTGTCACTAGTAAACGTTAAAAGTATGAACTCCACTCGGTAAGCATCTTTGCCTGCTTCGGTTACTGATGTATCCCTAATGCCTCGACCAGTACCTGAAATAATTTAAGTGCTCAAAGAATAATATCCAGTTTTTCAAGGCTCCCAAGAGAGCTAGATTAGTGTTTGAAGCAGATGAGTGACAGCACTGTAGAAATGCTTTTCTTTTGGTATAGGTAAAGATCCCTAGCATCCCCAGGTGAAATGTATTTTCCCATTAAAACAATGTTATTAAAAGTGTTCTGAGTCTCTGGTACTAGTGATTAAAGAAATACTCAGCTGAAAAGCAATAGCACCCTATGGCTCTAAATCGCTGGCTGAGAAATTACCATGTGGAATAGAATGCCTTCAAAATTTGGCAACTCACCAGACCATAATATTCCAATTATCACATGACCCTGACAACCAAAGGCAAATGGTGACTAAACAGTCCAACTAAAATGCTTGGTCTTATTACTTTAGCAGCTTGTTTTAGCAGTTTTGAATCTCTGCCATCTTTCTTTGAATAGCAGAAGCCAATTCTACTCAGAAACAGAAAATCTTATTCAAACTCAATAGCATTCTAGAGTCAGAACATCACTCCTAACTTTCTAAGACATGAAATAGTTCTAAGAAAAATAGTTCTAAGAAAAAGACAGGAATACAAGAATAAATACAATGCTCATTCTATTTCTTCTTCATATTCTGGCAGCCTTACATTGATTCCTAGCCAGGTCTTTAAAACTAAAGTCACAGGTAACATTTTGCCTGAAGAAATGCAAGCTAAAGAAAATATTCTTTCCTGAATTATCTGGGCAAATTATTTGGTAGCTGTATTTTACCAAAATATCCCCCATATTGGTAGTTTTATATTAACTCTATGTTAGAATGAGCTGTCCTTGAAACAGAAATATTCCCAATTTAATAATTTATATCTATATATCCTGTATTTTTAGAATTTTTAAATCTAAAAAACACTTTGATTTATAAGAGTTTAATCAATCAACAAATATGTATTGAATGTTTATACAATGAACTTACTGAAGAATATATGTTGGTGTGGAATGTTTCTGCACCTGTGGTGTTAAGCACTCAGTGGGTCACTTAAGCTGTTTTTGTTTTTGCCCTTTTATAATGTTTTCCGTTTCATTTTCTAAAATTTCTATTATTCATATGTTAACTTGTCAAATACAGATGGATCATATTTTATTATATAGACTAAAACATTTCACATTCATATTTAACTTGTAAGAAATTGCTCTTGGGTATGTAAAATACGGTCAGTTTTCTAATTTTTAAATAACAATAGTTGTAATTCTGGAAGAAGGAAGACCAACCAGAGCTGATAATGTATGTAAGATCTCCAATATCCATGTTCTTAAACTAAAAGAGAAATATTTAAAATAGGAAAGTGTTGTGGCTATTTTTCATTTGCAATAGCTTTAAATTCAAATAGGTAGGATTAGTTGATTAGGAAGCAATTAATGTTTTAAAAAACTCCTCTATATGTCTTCATAAAACATAAAAATTCATTCTTTTAAGTGTGAATAGTTTCTTTCCAAGCTTTACGAATGACAACTCAATTTCATCTTCTGCATTTCATTAACTAAGTTTGACCTAAAGATGACCTAGCTGACATCAAATCTTTCTATTTTGTCGTCTTCCTATTGGGTAATTTGTAGGAGGAAAGTGCATCACGTGCTGCAAAGCACTAATACCCTTTACTCAGTCTTCAGGTCTTTCGTCTTGGGTCTTCTCCACAGGTAAGAGGCCACCTCAACCCAGTGCCAAGAAAGACCTCAACCCACTGCCAAGAAAGACCTCAACCCACTGCCAAGAAAGAACTCAGCCTACTGCCAAGAAAGCATAAGAAAGGTAATCATACCGAAACATCCAGAGAGAATGCCTTTTCACAGCAGTTCCTAATACCACCACCAGAGTTATTTTAGAAGCACATTTTCTTTCTTCTATCTTGAGAGGCAAAACATTTGTCAGGGAGAAAACACTGTGGAAAACCCCTGGACACATTTTTCCACTTCTTTCTTCTTACTGTGATTTCTGTATGTTGCAAGTCCCTTTCTAAAATTGATGCCACTTGGTGGCAAGGCCTCTATCAGATTCACCTCAATAATGTCAATTTTGGTTTTTCTGAAGCTTTTGATAAAAGAGATTTTCCACATTGGCTAAAACTACCCACAAATCAGGCTTTTTTTTTTCTTGAGGCAAAGAAAACTGTGTTTTAAATCACCCCTAAATTATTCATAACATCCTTTTAATAATTTTTTTTAATTATTAGGTGCAATGATGAAGAGTTTTTTCCTAGTTGTGAATATCCTGGCACTAACTTTGCCTTTTTTGGTGAGTTAATTTCATCTATTTAGATTTTAAGAAATTTTTATTTAAAGGCTGTAATTATGTAAATTTCTAAGTACAGGTACACTTCATAAAACAAGGTAACTGTATACTATATTTTCTTAAAAGTAATTTATTTTCTATTTATTTATAAAATGAAAATCATGTCATTCTGGATATACTTAAGTTCTCAAGAATTAAGATTTCACATTTTATCATGTATAGAAAACCTTTAAAACTCATACTACAGAGAAAATTCACTGTAGAGGGAAAACGTACTGAACATGTTTTTTAAATTATAAAATGTTCTAAAAATAATTCATAAAGAATAAATAGAGAAATCATAGCCCAGGATCAGATATTCTTTTAATTAAATTCCTAGTCCACAGATCCAATCTCTTTAGAGACTGAATTCTTAAAAGGTTAGGAGCTTGGCTACATTTTTCAAACAATATCAAAAACTTTGACATACAAATATTTAACATTCAAACATTGTTTCATTATATTCTTCCCCATTATGTCGACTGCCTGACTCCTTCCCAGGGATCATTTCCATAAATGACTATGATTTTCAGGCATTTTCTTAAATTACATGTTGTTAAGTCTATTAGACCAAGGATAAAGGTTTGGTTTTATTTATTTTACTTGTTTTCATTGTCATTTTTGCTATTGCTCTGTTTTATTTTCATGTTCATTTGGGGAATCCAGGACACTCGCCTGCCTATAACAAGAAGAGGAAGGCAAACATAGCTGATGTTATATGACCTCCTCTTAGACTGTAAATTTTGGAGGGAACTAGTCCTTGTTTCATAATTCATTTATTATTAAATTTAGACTTGCTTTTTAAGTTAATCTATGTTAAGTAATTCTATTAGATAAATTCTTAGGGGCAAGTTTTTTCAAAGTTTGAATTACTATAACTTTTACATTTGTTTTCTTTCATGTATTCTTTGAAATTCTATTTCATTGTTGCCACCTGACCATTAAGAATTTGAGTTTTCTCTTTGACAGGAATTAAGGTTTAAACCAGAATATTATTCTTTTAGGTTTCTGGACCCAATTCCAGCATGTGTGTTGTGGGGTCAAGGGGACTTCTCACACAACAACTGGCAATTCTTGGACAACATTAGAGTGTCCAAGAATTCAACCCAGTTCTGGTACTATCTAACTGGACATGGGATCAGATAACACAGGTTGAAAGCTTAGTCTTAGAAGACCTCCCTTGCCCTTGCCCCTGATTTAAACACCAGCTGCAAGCCCAGGATTTTACTTGTTTTTCTGACCAACCAGCTACAAATTGGGGGTTCCAACAACACCCTCCAACTCAGGATGCCAATTGCAAGCTTAGATTATTACCTGTACTTCTGGCTGATGGACTATAGTCCAGAGGTTCCTAGGATCCCCTGTTTGGGTTTGGTTAATTTGCTAGAGGGGCTCACAGAAAGCAGGAAACCCATGTGATTTACAGAACAGAAAACATTTGACTAGATTACTGGTATATAATAAAAGGATATAACTCAGGAACAGCATATGTAGAGGGCAAGGTATATGGAAGGGACACAGAGCTTCCAGGCCCTCTCCAGGAGAACCATTCTCCCCGCATTTCCCCATGTTTGCCAACCTGAAAGCTCTCTGAACACAACCATTTGGGGTTTTATGGTGGCTTCATTACATAAGGGTGATTGTTTAAACCATTGCCCATTGGCTATTGATTCAACCTCCAGTCCCTCTCCCATCATCAGTGGAAGGTCAGGGTGGGTAGGACTGAATAAAGTTCCAACCCTCAAATCAAGGGGTTGATTCCCACCCCCATCCTTATGTGGAGTCAGGGAGCCACCACATCAACATAACAAAATACACCTACTTACCCACCACCCTCTCATCACTTAGGAAATTTCTAGAGTATTAGGAGCATTGAGCCAGAAATTGGGATGAAGACGAAATATGTATTTAATATTATGATCTCATCTCAAAAGTTTATAAAACTTTTGCTTTTAAAGTCTTATATATACATCCCTGCGGAAATTGTTTTCTCACTCTTGAATCCCTATTCATGTTACAATCCAGAATTAAGAAAAGTATTACAAAAACAAATGGAATTTAACTTAAAAAACACTATTACTTATACAACATTATAACTTATATGCTAGAGTCAATTTTTCAAATCAAAATAAACATCAAAAATCATCTTGGTAGGAGAACAGAAAAATGAAAATATTTTTATTCCTCATCACTATATTTAACAATGTACATTCAATATAAACTGAATATAGGTTATTCCTAATTTTCATCTAAACAAATATTATATACATTTGTTGGCACAGGGATCAGATAATCATATTATTTTTAACCTTCAATTTTTCTCCCTACAAGGTGATTTTTAAAGACAGTTTAACCACAGAGTTCATTATTACTCCTTTGATTACTATATTAGTATATTGTCACATCTTGGGTGGCTCATAGGTCTTAAAGATTAAGTAACCATTTAATATTTTACAATATTAAGCAAAGAAATTAAAAACAAAGAAAATGTGTTTGTCTTTTATGCAAAAGATATTTTTTAAACCACACAAAAAAATCTAGAATCTGCTTTGCTTTTCTTTAACTTCTTCTTTCTTATTACGTCTATGAACCTCACCAGGGTGCAGAGGTACCAAGCCAGGAACAACCAGCAGTAAGTTAATTTTATTATTTTTAGTAGAGACATGAACTACCAAGTTCAATGATATTTTAATGTCTTTTGTCTAAAAACTAAATTAATTTTTAAACTCCGAAAATAATCTAATAATCTTTGCAGAAAACATCACTTTGGCAACCAACAGTATGAATCAACCTCAATGGTCATCTAAAAGTCTTGGTTTTATTTTATAACTCAAACCGTGTAATTTGGGTTTTCATGTATGTTTAAGAACATGAGAAAACTGTCCCAGAATTTACTATTAGGAAAAAAATGAAAACAGAAGCAAAGTTTAATATCTTTCCTGCCTAGTTTTTAAGATCTGGGGAAAGATCCCTCTCTGACCCACCTTGAGTACTTCTCATACACTTGTATTTACTTCCTCTTTTTGTTTCCCAAATATGTTTGAATGAATATATTTAAATGGCTCCTTTCATGAGAAATTCTTTCTTTGCAGTATAATTTTGTTGATTTGTTTCTATTACTGTGGAAAGATCTAGTGACATATTTTTATGACTTTACATAATAAGTAGAACAAAGACAAATAAAAACAGAAAATGCCCTAACCAACATTTAATGGAATTAATTAAGCTGAAAAAAAATCTGAAGTATACATCCAGAAATCCTCCTACATCACATTATTTCATTATTCTGCTATAATTTGTTTAGGAAAAAAGACAAATGTGGCTCAGCCTAATCTCTAGATAAATAAAACTTGTAAACAATTACAAATATGTGGTTGAGGACACACACACACACACACATATGAAAATATGTATATACATACATATTTCTCTGTGTATGGTATGTTTGTGTATAATATATCAAAGCTCCCTGTGAGATTTTTGTCTAGCTGTTGTATTTATTACAATGCCCAACATTTACTGAGCACCTTGCATGTATGCCAAGCTCTAGGCAATGTGATTTACCTCACCTAATTGTTTCAAACTAATATTTCTCTTTAATATTCTCTTTAATAAGATTTCAAACTAATATTCTCTTTAATATTTGTTGAAATCAAAAATTGGAAGGGCAGTATATAAATCCATATATTTTAAAATAATACTTGCTGAGTTCACTACTTCCAATATTATACTCAATGTCAAATACCATAACGTATTATTTCAAAAAATCTGATTTTATATATACATCCCAACCTACAATAATGCATTGTATAATTTATTCTTTTTGTAGTGCCGTGAGAATGATGAAAGATTACTCAATCAGAAAACAGTCGAGTATATCCCAGTTCATTATGTGCTGAATAGCTTGAATAGCTCTCCTTTTTATGAACACAATTACTACCGATATAGACCAGCTGTACTAGTTAGTAATCAAAATATGCCTTATCCATATTATGGAAAACCAGCTGCACTTAGGGTACTCACTCAAATTCCTCAATGGCCAATCCTGCCAATTATCTACACACCCACTGTGGTACATCACCCACGCCCACAGTCATCACTTATTGCCATTCCCCCAAAGAAAATTCAGGATAAAACAGTCATCCCTACCATCAACACTATTGCTACTGTTGAGCCTACACTTATTCCTCCCATTGAACCCACCGTGGACTCTGCAGTCACTCCAGAAGCTTTGTCAGAATTCACCGTCACAAGCACACCTGAGACTACAACAGTTGCAGGCACTTCATTCATCGTCTAAAACCTCTAAGGAAACATCAAAGACAACACAGGTAAATGAGCAAAACACACAAGAAAAGCAATACAGACAAGATTCCTGCATTTATCAGTATAATCATAAATTTAAAATACTTTAAACAGGTAAATCTCTTAAAGGAGCAGGCACAAATGGGCTAATTATAATTTTAGTTTGGTGGTGTCATAGCCTTGATACAATAGATTCTAGGAATCTAACAAGAAATTAAAACAAATCTTATTTTATAAAATGAAGAAAAACTGGGGATTTTGTTATCAAACTTTTTTCAACAATTAGAGCACTCCTCAAATCTATTAGTTTCATTTCATTCCTATTCACACACAAAGACAGTAGGGCAAAATATTTTGTTGAACTTGTGATTTTTCTTATCTCAAAAATGAATTCTTTAACAATTTACATAGGATCTGAGTTTAAATATATTTTAATCATTCAACAGTGTTCCTGAACTCTAATTTTAGGTGGATTGAGTGAAAGGGTATTATGTTTTCCATGCATTTCTTTATTTCAGACATCATTTCTGCAAGGGTCCCTGAAGTCAGGCACCCTAAATTTCTCCTATGCTAAGATGAAATCATGGAAGAATTATAATTCTTAACTTGAAAAGCACATACATATTAAAAGGATACTTTCAAACCCTTAAATGTAATGCAAAATGTTTCTGTTTTTTAATTTGGATCAATGATTGTCTAAGGTAATTTCAAATTTATGGGAAGAAGTTAAATAAAAAGACAGATTAATAAATAGAAAACAACCAAAGAATATGAAATAATTTTGGAAGAGATTTACAAAATTCAGAGTTTCTTCATAACAAATATTTTCAGAGCATTACAGTATCTATGTGTTATATGATCTAAAATACAACACTGATCTGTGACGTAATAGGAATCACATTAGAGCAGAGAAGGCTGCTTCTTCCATCTGTGTGACCTTAGGCAAGTCATTATTCTCTCTGAACTTTCATTTTCTCTTAAAAGAAAGTTTCTGTGGGGGTCAAGTGATAATGCATATTGTGAAAAAAATTATAAAAATTGAGCAGTCTGTTAAATACAATGCATTATAAAAGATAAAATTAATAAATACTAAAATTTACTTAAGTTTATTCTGTCCTTACTAAATGATTAAAAACTATACATGATTATCTCAATTCATTCCTATAGCAAATATATGGAACAGATTATATTACAATTTTGAATTCATGATTGGAAAAAAAATAGGCCTTTGGATGTTAAGTTGCAACAGCTAGAAAGTTCAAAACTGTGAACCAAACCAAACCTGTTTGATTTCAGAGAGTAAGGTTTAGTTGCCATCTATTTTCATACAGGCCATCTAATTTGCAGAAAAACAGAAAATACACTATGGTTTCTTAGATCAAATTATGTGTAAATTGTGTTATTTAATTGCCATTTAATAGGACATCTGGTAGGAAAAAGAATGCAACATGTTTGATAAATTTTTGACTTATTAAAATTTAGAAAACAAAATGAGAACAGTAATAGAGACAACAAGAAAGCAAGTAATTTAGTACTAGTTATATTTTATTTACTCAAAATATACTATTTCATGATTATGTTTTTAATGAAATAGTCATTATTTCAATAGTTACATTTGTTCAAAACTCATGAACCTAGTTTTCTAAGTTAAAACTGCTAAATAATATCACTTATAAGAAGATGTAAAGGACACTGTCTTTCTGTAAATATTAGGTGAAGTAAATTATTTTTAGTCACTCTATGCCAATTTCAAATATTTAAATATAAGGATTTAATTTGATAAATCCTTGGATACAGACTTAAGAGACAAATCATAGAAGCTAAAAAAGTCTAATATGTGAATGATTAACACATTATGAAATAAATTCCTAAATTCATCATTTTTTATAGGTCTTGCTGAAACCAAACAACTAATTCAAACTTCTTTGGCCATCGGTCTACCTTCATCAAGAGAGAATGTGATTTTCACAGATTTGGCTCCTTTCTCTTCTGCCCTTAAATTTTACATTAATGCCACATTTAAGTGTTCTGATTCTTGCTCAATAAAACCAATTGAATGCAACTGGATCTCTTAACTTAAAGACTCTGTGGTTAATACGCCCCACAGATCTTTGAAATCTTGAGATTCTAAGGCAAGTTTAGTGTGAGTCTGCATACACAAGTTTATCTGGGGGCAAAGTCCTTAATTTGATCTCATTCTCAAAGTGGTCAATGGTCTAACATTGATTAAGAACATCTTCTCCAAGATGACACTGGAGCCTCTAAATTAACAAGTCATCGGGACCAGAGAAGAACTAAGCCATGATGCTCCAATCCCAGGGACCACAGAGTGACTTTTGGGAGCCCTGGGAACTCTAGTGTTTGCATTAAATTTAAGTAGTCAAATGTATTTCTAAGTAGATCACTTCCAAGAGCAAATTCTGGGCACAGTCAGGCTACAAATGACCACAGCTACAAACACAGGCACATGGTAGAAATACAGAAGCTGACCGAGACTCTAGACCTGTATGGATCATTTCTGCCATACTGGAAGCTACAGTCTCACATTTGTCAAACACACACAAACACACACACACATGCACACACACACATACATGTACCAGGAAGCTTCTGGAATTGAGGTCCTCTGGTCTACCAAAATTGGTGAATACTCAAAGTCCAAGAATAGGACATAGCTTTTCCCTTAAACAAATATGGCAAGGAAAATGAGTAATTTATATGCTTGCTCCATATTTAACACATCATGACAAAAAAAATACAAATCACTCACCTTTACAAAGTACTTACTGGCCACCCATTTAATCTTTTGTTGAAACCTTTAGCAGATGTGTTATTACTCGGAGTGTTTTATAGACTTTTACGTGCTTTATCATTCAAATGCTAGAGTTTGAAAGAGAGGCATGGCCAGGGGCATGACATGGCTAGGCCTCATTTGCTTTGACCATTAATAATAATATTAATTTTATGGAAAACAAAGTAAAATATGGGAAAGGTATCATTTATTTCAGTATTAACAAAATATTTATCACCTATTTTATAAAAGTTACTCGAAGAATGATTGTGGGACACAAAAAATAGTATTTAATAATAATAAACAACCAACACCTATGCAGTATATACTATAAGCCAGTCAATCTTCCATTTATATGTATTTACTGATTTAATATGTACCCATGGGCTACATATTGTTGCTGTTGCTATTACTATGAAAGACAAATGAAGCAATTTTCCCCAAGAGGGGCTGAAATTTGAACCCATATAGTTCTTCTTTAAAGTCCATGTTCTTAATCATGTGAACACTACTATAAAAGCATTTCCAGTGTGGTAGGTAAAATAAAACATGAAGCAAAGTACTTTAAACAATGAAAATATTATTTATTAATATTGACTCATATTAATATAATAAAATATCTAAATGACATTAATAATGAGGTGTTAAACTAAGATATTAAATTAATAATAATATACAACCAACCTGATATGATGTTACTCCATCTTTGTACTTGCAATATCAGTTCAAGTATTTTGCATACCTAATATTTCATAGTAAACCCTTCAACTACTTCTGTACATGTTAAGAAAATATATTAATGAGTTGGTTATTTGGGATTTGGATAAATTACTTTCAGAGGCAAAGGTCCATCCAAGTGGAGTCGGTTTGTAACTAATGAGAAATCAAGTCTTTAGCACACAAAAAACAGTCTGATCTGGAGATTTACATATAATCATTTATCAATTATTTGCCAAATACCCACTATGTGAATATAGCAAGTTTCTTCCCCACCTCTAGGACTTCATAGTCTAATGAGATTTTGAAAAACATTTTATATTCAGTCCTGCAAACAGCCTTATCTGAAAGTTCTCAGATCTCCCAGAATGTAGTGATGACTTACTATAATGAGCATTTACATAGCACTTTAAAAATGTATAAATGTTTTTGCATATGCTAACCTCTTAATCTTCACCAATAACCTCTTGAAATACTTTGTTATTGCCCCTCATTTTGTACATGTGAAAACAACTTCAAAATAGTTAAACATAAGATAGCAAAAATTTATGGGCTTTGAATTTGCATAGAACTCAATTGAAATTTTAGCTCATCACTTAATTTTGTGGCCTTGAGCAAGAAAGAGAATGAAAACTAATGTTTTTTATTTATTGATGTATGTGTTAGGCTCTGTAACAAGAACTTTAAGGTATTAATTTATTCCACATAATACTCTAGTACTATTAGTGTGCTTATATATAATGAGGAAGGTGAGACCAGACAGATTAAGCGATTTGCCCAAGATCATAAAGCAGTTTACTAAGTGGTAGAGTTTAGCTTTGAACCCTAGCAGTTCAATTCATCAGCCTTCATTGTCTTACTGTGTACCAGGCAACCTTTAATATGAGATATTCTTTAACATACCCTGTATTAACTGGGCATTCAGTACATGTTTGATCCTTTATTCCTAAATTCCCAAGAAACATTTCAGAGAATATCCACTGTCTGCAAGATAAAGTCAGCTTTCATGATCTTGCTATTTACCTTCCCACATTCTCTCTTTCCATTAGAGCATTATGCCATATGCCCCAGTGCCCCAAACCTCATACAGTTGACTGCTTTAGCTACACCATCACCATCACCAGCACTTTTCTGAAGCTGCTCAAGTCCTTTTGATAATTCACATCACATAATCAAAATTTGACTCTTTGGCTTAGATATCAAAGTCTTAAGAAAATCCTTTCTGAAACTTTCAAGATCAAGTGTTCTGTCAGTGTGCTACCACAACATCCTGCTCCTGGCAGTTCCTTCCCCTCCAGTACTCATCAATTTCTGTGCACCTGCCCATCCACCTCACCGGCTGGGCCATAAGCCCTCTTGGCATAGGAGCTATATTCTCCTCACTACTCGTTCTCCAAGGTCAGGCCTAATACAGTGTAGGAACTAAATAAATATTTCTTAAAAGAGTAAGTAAAGGAATAAGTGGGTTGTTAATGTCTGAAGTTGAAATACCCATTTAATTGGATTAATTTAACCTAGACTTTTCTTATCAAAATCCAGAGAAGAAAAAATGTTGACCTTAGTTAATTAGTTTTCATGGATCAAGCTACCAAAGTCAGTGATAGACTGTTAGACCAATTTCAAATGCAACAGAAAATTGCTACAAATCATATTATCAATCACAGAAGTAGAAAAGTATAAAGGGAGAATGTTTTTATAACTTAATCTCAATTTTCAAGGGAAGAAAGCTGAATGTCAACAGAATGACCAAATTACTGTATCAATATTATGTATTATCTTAACTCCAGTACACTACTTAGAAGAAGAGGATGATAGCATGTCCTCCTCCTCGTCTCCCTAATATGATTCACTTTAGTTGTGGCCAGATGCCCATATTATTGAAACCATGGCTATAAAGTTAATACAAAACAGACTTGAAAAATCAAGTATATTCTTTTTATGTGTATAGAAAGAATTATTTTTATACATATAAATTCTTTTACCTGTATTTTACTGGAATATGCTTAGAAATCCCAGAAGCTCTTACAGGCAAGTTTAAACTCTTAAATATTCCTATAGAATTAATATTTTTCACTAACATAATTGTTTTCCATAATTAAAAACCATTTTTTTGAATCACTCATCACAAAATACCTACAACCTCTATTATGATGGTTAAGACAAAGACCTTAGAAGAGTAAAATCTTGATGTACTTCTTGCCATTGAAACAATCAATTTTAAACTAATGATTTCAAGTAATAGTACAAATAACAAAAATTTTATAAGGAATCAAATTATTCTTTTTTTTCCTAAAATGTAACAGTGAAATATGTTATTTCCACAAGAATCCAGCAATCAGCTGATTTTGTCAACAGACTGGCTTTCTTTTAATCAGTATTAACCCTTGCCGATAGTAATCATATTAAAGTTTTCTTGGTCTCTCCCCAATAGGAAATAAGTAGGAGGGACATCCAGGTATGAAGGGCTTATTTATTCAAAGTGCGCTCACTATATTTCATTTGGAGACAACAACTACAGAGAAGAGTCAGCTTGGTTAATAGAAGATAAAACCCAACCAGAACACAGAGGACAAGCCCCCTTTTAAGGTATCTACACAGATAAGAGTTTGGAACATAGATTCTTCATTAGGCTCTGGGCTTTCACAGTTTGGACATAAATGCAATAGCTAAATAAATTGATAATTAAAATAATCTTCTGATTTAGACAAATTGAACTTGTTTCTAACACTACTGTACTGATTACTAATGGGAACTGGTCATACCTACTCAAAGGCTAGAGTCTCACTTGCACTATGTCTGCAGTTTAATAAAAGCTGTTCCTATGAATTACTCAAGTTTCATGGCTGAATAGTGAGTGACCTTTGATAAAATGCAATTTAAGTAAAATATCATAAAGCAAACTTGACTCTGTTGAGTAAAAAACTGCTCTAAGACGAATGCTTCATTTTGCCTAAGGCACTTCCTGGTGATAAAGAGGGTGCCAACTTCAGTGTTTCTTAAACCTTTCCAGGCCTCCATGAAAGCACTGGCTTTAACATCCTAAAAGTATGAATCATAATTTTTTTAATAAAAACTTTTAAAAATAAATTTTACTTATATAATACTTCTATTTAAAGAAGTATTAAGCTGTTAACACCAATTACTCTAAAATACTTTTATGTTATTAGAGTTTTATAAAGAGTGCAGAAAGCTCTTGGGTAACAACAAATTATTTAGTGATAGTATGGCATCCTGAGAAATCTTAATAACAAAATTTACTAAAATGAATATGAATTTGAATAACCTATATATCACTACACTATTAAAGATGGGTTCTTTTTATTCTTTTTGTTTCCTTACAGAGTCCAAGAAGAAAAGATGAAGGTCCTCATCTTATCTATGTTCATCTTGAACTTCACTACATTCTTCTTGGTAAGTTTTCAACACTCTTCCACAGGTAATTTTCTTCTCATTTAGAAAAAGAAACATATTTTCATATCAATTATGTACCACAAAAATACCATAGAGTAATATATCGTTGTGTTTATCACCAGGATAATGTATGCTTTGTTGTTTTAAAAATAATTGCCATGAACTTTGATTATTGTGTACCTTTCTATAAATTCATACAATGGGAATATAAAAAACTTCATAAGGGGAATATTAGAAACATATCCACACACAAAAAAATGTGCACATGGATGTTTATAACAGTTCTATTCATAATTGCCAAGAATTGGTAGCAACCAAGATGTCCTCCTTGGTAGTGAATGAATAAATGAACTGATACATCCAGGTAATGGAATATTATTTGACAGTAAAAAAAGAGCTATCAAACCATGAAAAGACATCGAGGAAACTTAAATACAATTACTAAGTGATGGAAGCCAATCTGTAAAAGATGCATACTGCATGATTGCAACTATATCACAGTCTGGTAAAAGCAAAACTATGTAGACAATGAAAACGTCAGCTGTGGCTGATAGAGGTTAGGAGAAATAATCAGGTAGAGCACAGAGGATTTTTAGGATAGTGGATCCATTCCATAAGGTACTATAATGGTAGATACATGTCATTATACACTTGTCAAAACCCAAGAATGTACAACACTAAAAGTGAATTCTAATAAACTATGGACTTTATATGATAATGATAAGTCAATGTAAGTTCACTGATGTAGCATTCTGGTGTGAGATGTTGATAGTTGGAGAGACTGTGTATGTGGAGGCAGGGAGTACATGGAAACTGTGACTGTGTGTACCTTCCACTCAATTTTGCTATGAACCTAAAACTGTTCCAAAAACTAGATTTTAAAAAAGAAATGGAAATAAAATCCATTAAAAAATTTTAAATGTTTATTTTTAAATTTTTACCAGTGACTATTTTTAAATACAGCCAATGTGACTTGATGTCACACATATTTAATTCTTTACTTGTATGTTTTTTATTTGCAGACAAGTGAGAGTCTTGAAACTCATGACCAGTCAGGACAAAAGTTATCAAGGCTACATTCACCTTCCAAAATCAGAAAAGCCACATCTTCACATGCTCAGGATGAACTAACAAAATCCCAAGCCCAGAGATCAAAGCATTCAGCAAGCCAGGCTTCACTTACCAGGTCTCAACCAAAATCATCTTCATCAGTTTTACCAAATCAATCTCTAGCATCTAAATTTAAAAAATCTCCAACATCCGAGTCAACATTCAAGCACTCATTATCTTCCCAAGATGCAGCAAAAAGGTTAGTCTCTACCAAAAAGCAATTTTTAGCTAACAAGATTGAACAAAAGCAGCCTCAAAAATCAACTTCAAAAAGCCAGAACTTAGTCCACAAGTCTACACAAAAACTGACTCTAGCTAAGTCTGAACAGTTATCTCCCAAGACTGCTGTAAAAAAGAAGAAAACTGCTGAGTCTGGAAAGAAACATTCAGAAGTTACCATGTCTACATCCAAGCAAACATCATCTTCACCCAAGACAGGACAAAGGTCTTCAGATGCCAGGGCTACACTAAAATCAACTGTAAAGACCCTAAAAGGAGAAGCTCTAGTTGCCACACCTGCACTTAAACAGAAAGCATCTTCCCGCAGTACAATAAGGAGCCATCTGGTTCCTAAATCTAAAGAGCCAAATTCTGAACTTTTGAAGAATAAAACAAAGACAGTTTCTTCTAAGAGGTCTCCACCAAGCAATTTACCAGACTCCAGCTCTACTTCAAAAAGAAGTGCTAAGTCTGCAGCCAAAAAGTCTCAAGGATGCAATTCTGCCAGAAGCCAGCCTCTAGCTTTCAAAAATAAACCAAGGAAGATGGGACCTTTGCATTATGTTAACCAGTCCCCAACTTACCCGAAGTTTCTACATGCTCCCGAGTGTCGGCTGCACAAACCTTGTCCAGTAAAATCTCATCCATTTCAACTCCAAACTAACACCCTAAAATCTCATAAGCCCATATCTTGTCAACATGGACCAAAAAAGCAGCCATCTGAGAATTCTGTACAAGCAACTACTGCATCACACACAGAAACAACTACCATCTTTGCACATAGCACCAGGACAGCAGTTAGAGGGACAAATGATACTGTAACTAGCATAGCTCAAATTACACCTACCGCAGATGCCCTGACTGCTGCCCTCTCACCTACAACCACTACCTCTGCATCTGAGACCATCACCCTGTCGGCTGATACCACTGCCGCCAGACAAGAGGCCACTTCCCTCGAGGGCGACACAGCTACTGCTGTAACAAGCACCACTGCTCCGACTGAAACTAGCAGTGGCACAATGGTTGAGGGGACAGCTCGGGGTGCTTCTGCTAGCCCCACGGTCACTGCCATGAGCACGAACACGGCACCTGAGAGCACAGCCTCCGTGGAGGTTCCCACACCCACCGCAGCTGCTCCTGGGAGTACCACATTCACGCTTGGCACCACCCTGCCTGGGATCGATGCCATTTCTGTTTTCCCTGATGACAACACAACTGCCCGTGCTGTGCCGGAAGAAGACATCCCTGACCCCGGAGAGTATGTGTATAACAGTGACGATTATGATCCAGTCCCTGAATATGAATATGACCAGGAGCTTGTTGAAGATTCCACGGCAATTCCAGCAGCTAATGCCACAGGCCCTGTTACTCCTTCAACTCCAGAGGCCACTTCTCCAGTACAAAATGCCTCATAACCCTCTACTCAGAGCCTACAGGTGTACTATACAAGGCCCTTGAATATTGACTAAATCTCCCAATAATCAAAAGTATGAGAAGTAATACTGAAAATGTTAGCAGTGAAAATATAGCAACTCTTTAAGCATATTGTTTCAGTTTTCACTTTTTTTGTCTTCATCTATCACCAACATACCACATCACATATCTGAAGATTCATAAGAATTTTCATTGCATTTTTTACTATGACTGAATTTATTCCACAGGCCTCAATACTTGACATAAGGATGGAATTTATCTTTTATTCTCACTGCAGTCCAAAAAAGTCCTTGATGTCCTAAGAGCAAAGCTCCCTAAATCCTCTTAATTTCCCTCTTAAACAAAGAAATCTCTTAGTCACTGACTTTGATTAAATTACTCAACAAAAATTTGTCTCATAGTTTGAAAAGAATGATTATTAACGTGGTGAATTTTATCATAAAAAAATAAACACCAAAGATGTTACCTATAGAATAGGTATCTTTTATGTAGGACATGAGGTTTCTAGGATGCTATAAAACTGGAGGAAGAGATATTATTCAGAGAATCTGGGAACTGAATATGCCTTCTTTCCCTGAATGAAAATTTGTTAAGTACAAAGAAGCTCCCAGGAGTCTAAAAGAATAGAAAAGCCTGCTGAAATTATTCCTGAGCTATGAAACATTGATCAAGGGAGAAATAAACTTCCTAGACCCAGCAAGACCCTGTCTTGCATGGACAATGTCATCACATCTACTGGACTGCCCCCCTACCCCACCGCTGTAACCACACACTCATACACCAGAACTTATGGAGAACCAAACAGAGAAATCTTGCCCTTGTTCCTTCTACCCATGACCATCCTTCTTTAAAACATAAATATCCTCTGAGAAATACATAGAGGCTTGCTCTACTTTTATAGTACCTATGTGTGTGTGTCTGTGAGAGAAAGAGAGAGATGGGGTGAGAGAAAGAAGGAGAAGCTTGCCTGTCAATCTATAGCCCACCTGAAAGGCTGAACTTACATTTATTATTTCCATTTTCCATCACAAATTCCCTCTTCCCTTTTACAATGTGGAATCAATAGCATACATACAACAGTAATTTAGAATTGAAAGAGGAAATAAAGATTATTTTTCTCCAAAGGTTTATCAGTTTATCATTTTAGGTTTATCAGTTTTTATCTTAAAATATTCCCTCTCAAGACTACCCCTACAGATTCTTATTATTTTTATTGAGGGCACAAATAATATACAATATTTTGTTTCACATATACAACATAGTGATGTTATCTACATTATTAAATGCTCATCTCAACTAGTGTAGTTTCTGTCAAGATGTAATGATGTTACAGAATTATTGACTATATTCTCTATACTTTCATCCCTGGGACTTATTATGACTGAGATTTTGTGCCCCTTTATCCCCTCATCTATTTCACCTACTGATTTTTAAATCAGTATATTCATGATAGTCGATGGGCATGCCTACATTATCTGGATTGGTATTATAAAACCAAACCAAGTGGGTAGACAAGGCTTCTCTTCTGTGTATAGCCTTTGAAGGTAGTTCAAGTGTAGGTGAGAAATACAGTAAGGATCTGCTAAGCAAAGGCATAATTGTATCTGCTCCATAACTCCATGCATGTGCATGTCTAAAAACTTTCTGCCAAATACTCTGCTCCTTCTTGGACATTTAAGAATTTTTATACACCTAAAATATTGTCCTTTATTTTTTAAATGATTTTTAATTTCAGATAATTAGGTAGATCATGTTAACACATTAACTTCCTTTTTTGGGCACCTACCAAAAGCAAGTCTTGGTGCTAAGTGCTATAAGACAATCCTGAGACCCAAACAATGATTATGGTCTAAGGGAGCTCAGAGTAAAAGAGAGTATATAGCCCACATCTATACCAGTGATGGCACAATCCAAAATAGAAGAGGAGATTTCTTACAGCCTTAGGGACCAGGGAAGTAAACACAGAAAGAAAAAAAAGTGTAGAAAAAAGTCATTATTTGAACTGTACATTGAAGAACAGGTTGAATTTTTACATTCTCATTTTTTTCTATTTAGGCAGTACTTTTAACAACTGAATTAGTTGCTAATAGTTAAAACATTTAAAAAATAGAAGTCATAAAAATCCATAGTTTCCTCCAAAACGTGAACGGTCTGGTACCACAGACATGCAGCCTTGCCTGGCAACTGCAGGGCTACTGCAAGTGTGGCAGGCCAGCTGGCTGCTCTGGCCAGTCAGTTCAGAGGGACAGGCATAAATTAATGCTGTCACTCTCCACACTGTTTCTTTTTTGGCTTCCTTTAAATTTTTTAATTATTCACTTTTGCCTTCACTCATTAAGTAGCAAGACTTTCTTGATCACAAAAACAGTGTGTTCTAGTGCAAACTGTTCATCTAATCCTGACCAGTACTGCACGTATCAGTGAACGAGAGCTCGAAATAGCTACTGCTGGTTCCTGTAGGGGAGGCATGTCCTCCTCATTTCACCAGCCCTCTCCAGGCCTACTTCATTCAATGTTAACTGGGTTCTCTTGGTTTTTAAACTTGTGATCCTTGCTCTTAACAGTGAAATCACTTAAGATTTTTGAAAAGGAGAGTGGAACTCCTTTAGCTTAATTTAAGATGGGGTGAGAGCTCCATGAAGGCCTAAAGGTGGACTTGAGGGAACAATTTTGAGAGATACTAAGGAATAAACACCATAGGACTTGATAAATTGAATATTGGATAGGGTGGTGATCAAGAAGTAGCTTACTATTTTCTGGCTTGAACGACTGATTGAAAGCTAATACCACAAACTAAGATTGAGTCAGTCTGCAGGAAAGAAGAATTTACTTTGAAAAGAACTCTATGCATTTCTCTTCTAGCTCTGTGTACTAAAAAATGACAGCATAGCATGATTTCAAGTACCCATGATATGTTTACAAAAATGGATCATAGATTAGGGCACAAACATAACCTCCCCAAATGTTAAAAACCCAGAAATTCTACAATTTCTCTTTTGCTAGGATGAAACAAAACTAAAAATTAATTACAAAATCTAAATAAAAATGTCCAATTATACTCTTCGAAAGAAACAAAACTAATTAAACAGTATTAATAAAGAATTAAAAAGAAGACTACATATACAAGCTAATGAGATATAATCAAAATTATATGAAGAGGTAAAATGCTATGTTAATTAGTATTATTTGATGATTACTTTATCAAAAAGTTATGCTCCTAGTTATTCATCAAACATATTCCAAATAGCTTAGGAGGAGTATAAAAAGACTAAGATCCTTTTTCCAGTTTTATAGAGATATAACTGACAAATATAATTTATATAAAGTATACAATGTGATGATTTGATATACTCATACTTTGTGACATGATTAACACAATCAAGCTAATTAACACATCCATCACCTCAATAGTTACTTTTTTTTTGGTGAGAACGCTTGACATCATCTTTCTTAGCAACTTAAAAGTATACCACACAGTATTATTAGCCATAGTACCATGTTGTAGATTAGATTCTCAGAACTTAGGTATCATAACGTAAAGGTTGTACTCTTTGACTAACAGATTTCCTTTCCCCCCACCCTCAACCCCTGCCAACCCCTGCCAACCATCATTCCACTGTTTCTATGAGTTCAGCTTTTTTATTTTAGATTCCACATATAAATAATACTATAAAGCATTTGTCTTTCTTTGTCTTACTTCACTTGGCAAAAATCCTTTCAGGTTTATCCTGTTGTCACAAATGGCAAGCATTCCTTCTTTTCTGTGGTTAAATAATATTCCATTATATATATACATACACACACACACACACACACACATACACACCACATTTTTTACCCATTCATCTCTCAAAATGCACTTAGGTTGTTTCCATATTTTGGTTATTGTGAATAATGCTGCAGTGAACATGGGAGTGCAGATATCTCTTCAAGACAGTTATTTAAGCTCCTTCAGACATATATCCAGAAGTAGGATTTCTGGGTCACAAGGTAGTTCTACTTTTAATATTCTGATGAGCTCCCATACTGTTTTCCATAATGTCTGTAACTATTTACATTTCTACCAGCAGTGCACAAGGATTCTATTTTCTCCACATCCTTCCCAACATTACACTCTTTTGTCTCTTTGGTGATAGCCATCATAACAGGTATTGGGTGGTAATATCTCATTCTGGTATTGTTCTTTATTTCCCTAAAGATTAGCAATGTTGAGCACCTTCTTATGTATTTGGTGGTCATCTGTATGTCTTCTGAAAAATGTCTATTTAGGTCTTCTGCCCATTGGATTATTTGGTTTTTTGTTGCTGAGTTAGATGAATATTTTTACATATTTTATATATTAACCTTTATCAGATATATGGTTGGAAATACTTTCTCCCATTCTATCAGGTGCCTTTTCATGTTGTGGATTTTGTTGTTGTCATTGTGCAGAAGGTTTTTAGTCTGATATAGCCCCACTTGTTTATTTTTTGCTTTTGTTTCATGTGCTTTTGGTGTTCTATCCAAAAAATTATTGCCAAGACCATTGTCAGAGAGCTTTTCCCTGTTTTCTTTTGGGAATTTTACTAGGTTTCAGGTCTTACGGTCCTAAAGTTCAGGTGGAACCTCAAAAGACCATGAATACCCAAAGCAATCGTGGGGAAGAAACAAAGCTGGAGGCATCACATTTCCTGATTTCAAACTATATTACAAGGCTTTAGTAATCAGAAGAGTATGTAACTGGCCTATGGGCAATAGACATACAGCATAATGGAATAAAACAGATCCTAGAAATAAGCCCATGAATATGTGGTCAAGTAATTTTGGACAAGGGAACAAAGAACACACAGCAAAACAGAAATTAACTCAAAATGGATTTACCATTTACATAAATTAACTTAGAATAGATCTTAATTTGAAGACAACAGTAATTTTCCTAGATAATGAGAAGAAAGGAAAATTCTTATAATTAAAGTACAGAATTTAGAAAGAAGGATTTTTTTTTGGCAGTACTCTCAAATTGATCTCTGAAACAATATACTCTTAGGTGATCTTAAATTCATACAAGTGAACATATAGAAACTGTTATACCTAAGGAAAGGGACCAGAGCATCATTACTAATCAATAGGTATTGCTTTAGAAAAGCAATATACTTTGAAAAAAATCTTTGTGGTTATAAAAATTCACCTGGAAAATAATGTTTAATATCACAACAATAACACACATATATTTGTTGTTCTCTAATTTGTTATCTTTTATGTAATAGAATTCTTACAAAAAAGCACATCATGACCTTTTGAGCATGCTTGTATCTTAATATTGGACATTCAATTCCATAGTCAACATACGTTTTGTTTTTTTGTTTTTGTTTTTGTTTTCATTTCTGTTACTATTTCATTGGAGTTGCAGCAGGAAACAAAATTTAGAAATGAAAACTAAGCAGATGTTAGCTTGTGGGACCTACTCAATTAGAGTAGGCATAATTCCTCAAAGAGAAACTTTTCCTTAATTTTGACTTGTCTGTTGCAGCCAGGAGATTTTGGTTTGCAAGATGCATTAGTTTCTTGCAGATTGTGTTACAAATTGCCACAAACTGAGTGGTTTAAAACAGTGGGAATTTATTCTCTCACAGTCTGAAATCCATGCGTCAGCAGGCCTGTGCCCCCTCTGGATGCTCCAGGGCAGCATCTTTCGGTGCCTCTTCCAGCTGCTCATGGCTCCAGGTATACCTGACTTGTGGCAGCGTAATTCCAACCTCTGCCTCTGTTCTGTTTATTTTTATTTTTATTTTTTGGTATCACTAATATACACTTACATGAACAACATTGTGGTTACTAGATTCCTCCCATTATCAAGTCCCCACCACATACCCCATTACAGTCACTGTCCATCAGTGTAGAAAGATGCTATAGAAATACTACTTGTCTTCTCTGTGCTGTACTGCCTTCCCCGTGGCCTCCCACTACATTATGTGTGCTTATCATAGTGCCCCTTTTCCCCCTTATCCCTCCCTTCCCACCCATCCTCCCCAGTCCCTTTCCCTTTGGTAACTGTTAGTACATTCTTTGGTTCTGTGAGTCTGCTACTGTTTTGTTCCTTCAGTTTTGTCTTTGTTCTTACACTCAACAGATGAGTGAAATCATTTGATACTTGTCTTTCTCCGTCTGGCTTATTTCACTGAGCATAATGCCCTCTAGCTCCAACCATGTTGTTAGAAATGGTAGAATTTGTTTTCTTCTTATGGCTGAATAATATACCATTGTGTATATACACCACATCTTCTTTATCCATTCATCTACTGATGGACACTTAGGTTGCTTCCATTTATTGGCTATTGTAAATAATGCTGCAATAAACATAGAGATGCATATGTCTTTTTGATACTGGGCTGCAGCATTCTTAGGGTAAATTCCTAGGAGTGGAATTCCTGGATCAAATGGTATTTCTATTTTTAGTTTTTTGAGGAACCTCCATACTGCTTTCCACAAAGGTTGAACTAATTTACATTCCCACCAGTAGTGTAGGAGGGTTCCCCTTTCTCCACATCCTCACCAACATTTGTTTCAACATGCATTTTGAATGCAAACTTAGAAAATTTTCATTCAAATATATAGTATTTATATAGACTAGGAGATGATTTGTGCCTCTAAAAATGCACGAAAATATGAAACATATCTTTGAAATAAATTATTTTTAAATGTTTTACATAAAGACTTACAATGTGTTCCAATTAAATATTCTCAGCATATTTCAAAATGTATCCTAAAGTCAAGTTAATCTCTAAGAAAGCTAAATGGTTAAAACAATAGGGAAATAAAATTTTTAACAATAAGAAAAGTTAACTTTTTTATTTAAAACAGCTGAAGGATATAGAATAGGCTGTTCAAACTACTTAGTTGGGTGGCTTGTAAAATACCATATTCTATTGTCACTTCTTCCAATTCCAAGGTGAAGGTGTGCACATTATTGAGAGAATTACATGAAAAAGTAAATGCTTATCAAACAAGTATTACTTTATTTTCCCTTCAGAAAGTGCTTAGAGTTAAAATACAAGTAATCACATAATTGTCCATTTCTTTCCTCTCTCCTAATAGAGTAAAAGAAGGAATGAGCAACATACCTTTGATTTCCTCATTAGATTAATATTAAACTAATTTCTCAATAAAGTCAAGGATCACCAACTCATTCCTAGCATTCTGAAGATACCAAGCTCATTATCTTTGCAGGGAACACCAGAATCTTCAAAATAGCATCTTTTAATAGATTAATGATTCTCATATTCTAGGCATATGTTAAAATATGTGTGATATATTTTTTATATAAAGTTCATCATTTTAATTGCATCATCTGGTATGTGAATAAAAAATTAATGTGATTAAGGGTATTCAAAAATATTTTGATCAAGAATAATCAAGACCTCTTAATTTAGGCATTACCCTTAATTAAGGGTGTTTTTTCCCTTAAATCAGAGCCTTCAGTGAAATTTTGTTCTTATCAGCACAGAAGAATCATGATAAAAATAAGACTTGATTAAAATTAAGCTTTTATTATCATCAGAATATCAGAATAGTTTTTTCAATAACAATACTAGTTTTTAATAAAACTTAACAATTAAGTATAATATATTTTACTCAGGATTATCTTGATGTACATTTTGTAGGCCTAACAGCTGGTAGAATTTCTCAACGTAAAAGTTGTTCTCATGTTCCCAACGACTTCTGTAGTGGTAAATGCAGTGTTTTCTCCTATTATTAAGTTATATACAACCATGATTCTGAAAAAGTGTTTCCAAAGTAGAATAAAAAATAATTAATTGCGGTATTTAAACAGTCAGGCATATATAATAGACAAAAAATTGTGTAGACATTTACAGACATATCTGATACATAAAAATAAACAGGAGTAATTATAGAAAATCTCTTTCACCTAATTATGAGAGTTAATCATTTTTCAGGGCCTTAGACTACTGACAGATTTGCCTCCATTTCCTGCATTGCATGACTCTACTGGCAAGTTGTTAAACAAAATAACAGTTTCTGATGTATGAGCACAAGAATTCCTTCACTCACAACCCTCTTGGCTATGTTCCAGTATCTGGCTAACAAAACTATAATTTTGAACTTCATGAAGGGATGTATAGTGATTAGTGTTCTAAAGCAAATGGAAAACTTGTATGTGAAAGAAAGAAAATCGCATTAGGAGTCAAATGAGTGTAACCCTCAAGCAGATGTGGCCTTTCTGCCTTGAAATTGATGACCTCAAGTCTTATGAAAAGACAGCATTATGTATTGTTCTATTACTGGCACATTTACTATATCGTTGATTATCCAGCAGACACTCAACCCAAGAGACTCTCTAAAGCAAAGGTGAATTAGAAGACATAGTCCTAATGGTAGAGAAACAGTTGAAATATCTTCAATCTATGAAAAGTAGTCCTTTGTAAAACAAGACTATTCTTTTCCACTTAATATATCATTAGTATCATTTTTATTATTAATAATATAATCTCAGTACCAACTCTAGAACCTAAAAATAATATTGTTTGATATCTTGAATGAATGAATAAATGGAATTTATTTATTACGACACTGGTTTAAATACGAGATTTAGACTTATAATAAATATTTTTACATACAAGCCAAACAAGGTAAACAGCTGTTAATTAAATTCCAAATATAAATGGTTAGATTTTTATTAACTAGATTTACAAACAACTTTAAAATGTATTTTATGCATTATCAAAAGTTCTTGTTTAAATCTGAGAATATTTTATAATGTGAATTTTAAAAATATTATCCTTTTTCTACAGATGAGGTTAAGTGATCTCTCTACAGTCAAATTGCTAAGTGACAGCTAGAATTTAGACATAAATCTAATTCCAAGGACAAGTCCATTACCATGCAAGAACTACTTTACCGTAATTACTTCAATGAATTTTCAAATAGAATGATTAATTTCACACTTGCATTTCCTTAGGCATAGAATTTTTTACCATCTGTCCTGGCTTGTGCTTTAATATGTCTTTACATGTGAAAAATGGTAAATGACTAAGAATAAAATAACAAATACACAGGCAAGGTAAACTTTGCACATTTAAGAATATACTCAGAAAGCTCTAAGGTAGTTGCAAATAAAATAACTCTGATACTCACAAACAGGTTGACAAGAAAGATGTTCTCTGTATTTTTCCAAATAAAATTATTTAAAGAAATATTTCAACACATTTTAAGAAACTGGAAGAATTTTGAGTGATGTTTTCTTCTTGACTATTTTCATACATTGATTATTTCAATTCTACTGAAAGAACAAGAAAGTAAATTTAGTAAAAATAGAGTTGAAGTCCTAAAACTGAGGAATATATGACATTAATTACTGTGTAATGCTAAGTCACTCAATGTCTTTCTTTGATAAAGTTTTTCAAAAAAGAATGATAACCTAGGTCACAGAATAAACTATTAAGAATAACCATAATTTTTATATTCTGTATGGAACAAATGTAAGGACTCATTTGAGAGAATCCTCCTTTTCAGGAAATATCTATTGTTGCTGTTGTTTCGAGAGTAACCTGGAACAATCCCATCTATGCTAAATGTTTTCCTCTACCCTCAATGCTAACATCTCCCTACCCTGAAAAGAACAGGGGCACAGAAAACTGAATTACTTTATCAAATGAAATGGAAAATCATTCAATTAGTCTTCTACAATAAGATAAGGAAAAATTCTGAAATGTTCTAAATTAAGTGACGTAAAGGCCACAGAATGAGGGAGAGAGACAAGGAAAGGTCATCAGTCAATAGGCTCAGGCCACAGCTGACTAGAAACTCCACATTCCTGGATGAAGTCAGTTCAACCATCATCTCGAAGGACCCCAGGACCACTGCACCCCTCTTGCAGGTGACCAGTGTCTGACCACCACCAATAACCAATCTGTAAGCCTTCCATGTGGACTACCCACCTATTCTGAGACTCTCCCCATTTGTTAGCTTTCTTATCTGTAGCCAATGTAAATTACAGAACTTCCTTTCCATGTGGCTCCTCATAAATGTGCCCCATTTCTTGAATCTGGTGGATAAGCTGTTTCTCTAACTGGCTTTGCTGCTGGTGAAGCAGAACTTCCTGTCCCAGGACATGGTCCTCATCTGGCTACCTTCTGGAAAGGCTCAATAAACCTTTTTATTTCAGAGATCTCTCAGTCACTAGAATTTTTTATTTGTCACATCGAAAGGCATTAGGATATCAGGGGGGCACTGTTCAGGTTCAAAAAGAAACAGCTCCTGATCAGGATCCAGGGAAAGCAGCCCTACCAAGGTATCCAGTTGGATAACCTTAGCTCTAGGGTATTCCTGCCACAAATCTCTCTATAAACTTCTCTACCAATTCCTCAAGGGAGGAAAAGAGACATGGAAAAGTTAAAAGGTCAATTGTGGGTGTAGTGGGTTGAGGAACTATGATAAAAACTATGGAAACAGTTCATTAAGCTCTTGAATTCTTCACAATGGACCTGGAAGACATCAGCTATAGAAGGTGTTGATACCAAGAGGATGTATTTCTACATGCAGGAATTCTACAGGAGATGGTAGAAGAAATGTCCTGGGATCCTATGTAACACTAACCTATGAAGGAATGGAACCAAGAAGGAGCCTGAGAACTAATAGAAAAAGGAAGGTGTGATTTAACAGAGGACATGAGGGAAAAGAAGATCTCGTCAAAATAGCAATTACTGCAAAATGGTTAAATAATATATAAACTAAAAAATATCCATTATATTGGCCACCAAGATGTCATTAGCAAACCTGACAAGCAATTTCAAACGTCACAAGTAATTTCAGGGAAGTGGTGAGGAGAGACTCAAGCGTAGAGAAGATGAAGGAGAAAGAAGTTGGAAATTGAGATTATCACCTGATATTTTCCAAGCAGATTACTTATGAAGCAAAGGAGAGAGATAAAACAATGAATAGAAAGTAAAATGTAGGTTGGAGACAGGGAAGATTTTCAACATGATTAAATGTAACAATATAAAACCATGAAAGCAGAGATTAGATTAATTAAAAAGATCTCTATCCTTGAGACAGAATGAAGATACCTGTCTAGGGAATTCTGAAATTTTAGTTCAATTAACCATCCTTCCTCTATATATTTTAAAAAGTAACCTTTCTTAAAAACAGCAGTCCTTATAAAGATTATTATTCTTTACAAAATGCACCTGGGCCCATTTTGAGAACATCAAGACTAAATTTTTCTAGTGATCTCCAAAGTCTAGTTTGTTATTATTATTATTGGTGAAATTGTTTTCTAATTCAAATTTATCTAGATCTCAGGCTCCTCTTACTTTAACATCTGCAGTTTTTTCCTGCCTGAGCTGTGGATGGTCTGATTACTTGGTACTCTGAGTAGTCATTTCTTCTTTGCATTCTTCATACTAGTGTTAAGAACTGGGACACTGGATCCCCTCAGCCACAAAGGGCCCACAGGCATTTTGGCTCTTGATAAATTGATATTTCTTGGAAATAAAAGTAAGAAAATCATTACTGTGTGTATCATGGAATTGTGTGTACATTAGAAAGACCAAAAATCTGT
Source organism: Manis javanica (assembly GCF_040802235.1). Classification (NCBI taxonomy): domain Eukaryota; kingdom Metazoa; phylum Chordata; class Mammalia; order Pholidota; family Manidae; genus Manis; species Manis javanica. The sequence continues at coordinate 117,484,700 of NC_133160.1, read as the reverse complement.
AGGGCCCACACCTAACTTTATCATTGTGCCGCATCTTTTCTCAGTGCCTCCAGATCCACCCTCCACCTCTCTGCTCTGTCCCGGGACGCTCACCTGTGTGAAGTGACTCCCCCTGCTCTTCCCCATTTGACTTCTCATTAGATTTAGCTAATTAAGGAGCCAAAGGCCTGGAATGAGGGGAGAAACTCACTCCTTGATCATCTCACCTGTTTCGGGATGAAATAAGAATGTATAAATACCTGGGTATAGAGCACAGGTTAAGAAAAGAGTAGGCACTGGGAAAACACATTAACATAGAATCAATGGCAGCTACACAAATCTTCAAGGGAAATATGAGCTTACAGGAATAAACACAAAAAGTAAACTCTTTTTCTTAAAAGAAAATATTATAGTCATTATACATTATAAAGTCAGAAGTATGTTGGCAAAATAATGGATTTTTATTGTGCTACAGGTAAATTTACTTTAAGTAAATTTTCTTCAGCACTGTTGAATTAAGAGCCTAAATAGTTCCAAAAATCTATAACTGAAATGAGGTGTTTCATTACTTCAGAAAAATCATGCACCATATCAAGAGTTTAAGTATACTTGTTTAAATTCTGACTCATGTATTTATTCAACAAACATTTACTAATGTAAATTATAAACTACTGGGGGAATCATGCTCTATCAATTCTTGAAAAGGCCGCAGTTTTGAAGCTGACCATGGTGATAATACTGAGTTGAATGATGATGACTCTCCGAGCAAAGAAACATAAGCACTTCCAGATAGTTATAAATGTGAAAGATAAAAAAACGTTTCAGGCTGAAATTAATTGAAATAACAATTATGTATTTTTAGAATTCACATATGCAGTACATATGAGAATAAAGTCTATTGAATACATTTTATTGATCCTCAAATGACACTACCTGCAAATTCTTACCTATTTCTGAATTGCTACCCATTATTGGGAATTAATCTAAGACTATAGTTTCTATTTATCCAATCACTCTTACCATTCACACTCATATATATATATATATATATTATCCTTTCAAATTTTCTACTAGGCAATCATTTTACATTGCCTTGACTTTCTAAATACTATATTCTAGGACAAGATGGGCAAGCTGGCCTAAAATATCCTTCTCTATTGGATATGACCCACAAGTCAGCAATTATTCTTTTCTCTAAACAGCATGATAGAAATGTGTCTACAGTCATGTTAACACCCAAGAATTTGAGAATATGTCCAGGTATTTAATATTTTATTTAATCTTGATTGGTGTTTAAATGTAAAATGATTAATATCTCTTTTCTCTGTACCAATAACATGTTCATAACTGAAATGCATTTTATTGATCACAAGAAGCCTGGTCTACTTTTCTAAAACTTCCTGAATGTCCTTGAGTTCTGAATGGAGAAGGTAAGAATGATTTTTTAAGAAACATAGAGCTTAGAGTGTCACTGATAAAATTTTCACATGAGGATCTTCCTTACAAAATAGTTATATAAACTCAAATTTAGGGAATGTGCAGACCGAAGTCCTTAGCCTCCAAAGTCATTTCTGTTATATTTCAATATTCAATCAAAATGAAATGCTTAAGCTGGAACACCTAAAATAATATTGCCTTCATAAAAGAGAATGTTCTGATTAGTGTTCCAAAGTAATGACAAACATGAAAGAAAAAGGAGGGCAACCTTTTTATGAGTCAAATCAGTGTATCAATCCTAAGCAGATGTAATTTTGCTAGCTTTAAAGTGATTACCTCAAGCCTCAGAAAAAACAATATTGGGTATTGTTACTGCACAGCCCTTATTATGATATTGATTATCACGCAGGCGCCCAGTCATTCAAGTGCAGCCAAACCCTGACTTCTGATATTCACAAGCTTCTTGGAAGAAAAGGTAACCGTAGAAAGTTTGTCAAGGAAATGGCTGACTGGAAGTACTTGCTCTTCTAACCAGACATCAATGGATCAAAAACACTCTTTTCTGTTTGTGTTATACCTCTTTCCAACAAATCCCTAGTCCCCCAAGGCAGGAACTGTGTCTCTTTCTTACTAAATCCACAGTGCCTTCTACACATTGGATGCCCAATAAATATATGTTGGATGAATAGTAAATCAAAGTTGTCGTTTCAAATCTGATAATGCTCACATTTAAGGTTATATTAAATACATCTATAAATAATAAGTTCTTAGGAAAATTCAACACACAAATTACATTATAAATAGTATTGTCACATAGTGTTATAGAGTTTACAAAGTAAATGAATATTCTAGTTCAATTCCAACATTAACACATTCAAGTAAATAGAACAGAGATGACACTCATTTTATAGATCAGGAAGTGGCATTTACAAATAAGTTTACCAAGGTCACCTGCTAATTAAATGACAGCACTAGGAGTTAAACTTAGGCCTTCTGATTTCAGTGTCCTTTCTACCATTCTAGAATTTCCTTTAAAATTGGTTTGCATTTTTTTCTGAAATACACTGATGATTTCTCACAGCTATATTTGTTCAGTATCAGCACACTTGCCAGTTGTTCTCGCATGTGGTTTCACATAGATGACTATACAGAAATGGTAAATAAATAAGTATAAAATTAACAAAAAATTATCTACATTTCTCATTGTATGTTCACAGCAATTGAAATAGCATTCAGAAAGTAGATGACTAAATAACTTAATAGATGCTTTTTAAAATTTGGAAGATTCTAATTCAAAAGGGTCATAGGAAGTGGAATGGGGGTTAATTAAGCAGAGTAGACATATTCACAAATTTCCCTAATGTGGGCACTTTGAGTTTATGTGTTTAAATGAATTTTAACTCAATGGAGGAAAGATTATTTATACTTTCCTCTTACATTCTTTCAGACTTTCTCTTTTCAATTCTATTAAACTTTAAAATATTGAAGCAAAACTGCAAAACATGAAGTTGATCAAATTCCAAAAATTTGGGAACATTTGACAATAAGTAAATTATTCCATAATTGCCAGTAAGAAACAGAACCATAGTTTTCTTAAAATGAATGGTATACATAGAAGCTGTTAACTATCAGATTTTATTGTTACCCCTTCCAAGTAAAATATAAGTAGAGTTCTTAATATTCCTGGGACAGAAAATCCAAAGGACAATTGTTTCAGGAGTAAACTGAAATAATCCCACATATGCAATTTTTTTCCTAGCCCCAACTCTCTACCCCAACCAATAGGCAAAAAGTAGGAGGTACAAATGGAAGACATGATTGCTTTATTAGATCGAAGAACCATTCAATTAGTTCTCTTTACATTTGCAGGTATCAAGTCTTAGAAGCACTGTCTGGACCAAGAAGAAGCAAGTCCTGAGTCAGATCCAAAGGCGATACCCCTTTCCAGGTAATTGTGTAGATAATGGCAATGCTTCTAGAGCACTCTTATTCCAGAATCATCTTTTCTCTATTAATAGGGTTTCTCAATCAAGAAGAGGCTGAAGGGCATTAACGACTTCAATTTTGGTCAATGTGGGTTAAATGTGCAATGGTACAACCAAATGGAGATGTCCATGAAAGAGATGAAAATACATATTTCAATCAATAAACTCAGAGTTCAGTATATAGATAGATGCTGTTTCCAAGTAGAGGCAGGAGAACACAAAGGGACATTGCTGTAGTGTGGGAGGGAAGGAAGGAAATCCATGAAAATCCTAAAAACAACTTCAGAGAGGTATGAAGAAGGTTAAGGTGGTTTCACAAAAGCCAAGGGAAAGGGGAAATACTCCTTGTCAAACACTAGAGAGAATTCTATCCAGTAAGATAAAAATTAGATTGACAATAAACATATCATTAGCTAATTTGACTGGAGTTGGTGGAATAAAAAGGCTTACTGCAGTGGATTCTACAGTAGACTATGTAAAGCCCTTCAAGAAAGAAAGGAGCATCTTTCTCTCTCTCTCTCTTTGACACACAAACAATGTGATTGAGACTAAGACACATGACTGAAGATTAATGAGAGGTAAAGTTGCAAAGGGCTTTGTAAGCCACTCGAAGAATTTTTTCTTTTTTTTTTTGGCTTTAGAATAAAGAGCAATGAGAAACCAGTGAAAGGTTTTAACCAAAGAACTAAAGAAAGCATATTTGTATTTCAAAAAAAGTACAATGACTGTAGTTAATTAAAAGCAGAGCTGTGGGCCAGTCAAGAGACTATTTTGTTATTCATGAAAATGAAAACTCTGATAGATCAGGATCTCTCTGTTCTCCCCTATATCTCCATCTCTCAGAACAGTGCCTACTACATAATAGGTAATCAATAAGTATTTGCTGAGTTAAGGAATGACCCATATGAGATACTATGCTAACTTAGGATACAGTTGGTGAAGATAAAGACGAGTGAACTGAATCAAAACACCGTCTAAAAAGTGAAATTGAGAGAGGATTTAGTGATTATGGACATGGCAGAGAGAGAGGGGGAGTCAAAACTGACTCAGGATTCTGGCTTATACTAACTACTGGGTGAATACTGAGCCATTCACTGACACATGGAAGCACATGGAAGAGACTTTCACAGTGGAAGACGATGATGGAAACTGATTCAGCTCAGACTTAGACTGAAATACCAAGTGATTTCAGATCTGATGGTGATTCTAAAAGTTGATCTGTTGACATGGACGGCTACTCAAGCTGAGCATCCCACCATATTCTCACAAGCCATGTGCCACTGGAGACCAGATACATATCACCTCTGAGCTCCATAAAGTTGGCTGCTCAACTTAATAGCACACCATGTATCTTTCTACAATTCTATGTCACAACCAGTACGGTTTTCCAAAATGATGGGAATTGGGAGGGCAGGGCAAATAGGATGTGTGTGTGCACATTTGTGTTATCAAATGTACATGCACACACAGTGAGTGAATAATGGGTAGGTGAGGAATTTATTAATATTATTATTCCCAATAGAAGATGAAGCTCTCCTATCAGGTGAGAATTTAAAGAAAAAATAGTAGTCTCATTAGCAAAACAAATTGAAAAACTTAATTTTTTACAAACAAAACAAAATGAACAAAATAGCAGTAGACTCACAGACACTGAGAAATAAGTGGTGGCTAACAGGAAGGAGGGGTTGGGGCAAGTGAGTAAGAGGATAAAAGGGCACAAAAATCATCAATCATAATATAAATTGGTCATGGGGATGGTATTACTGATTCTGTAACATCTTTGTATTGACAGTAACTACACTAGTTGGGGTGAGGATTTAATGTTGTTCACTTGAAACCAATATAAGATTGTTTATGAACTATATTCAATAAAAAATGAAAAACCCACTTTTTTAGTGGTTTCTAATAATGATAGTGTCTTCAAACAACAAACATATCTTTTAACTTCACATCCACATTTTAAGTTTACTTTTAGGAACAGAGTATTTTTCTTTATTCTTAAACCTGATACTAAATTTTAATTTTGTATCACTGGAAAGTTTGGTAAAACTCATTCTCTCCTTGTCAAGCATATAACAAATCTTTACTCTTGTTTCTTTACTTGCAGGGGTTAAAAGGATAGGATGAAGGCTTTGATCTTGACGGGGCTCATCCTGGTCTTTGCCATCTGTTTCCCGGTAAGATTCTATATATCTGAAAACTAGCTAGAATTAAAAATTGAGAGCTACAAAATACTGAGATGGGTTTCAAAATGGGATTATGGCATAATATTTTTAAAACAGGACAGAGTCACATAAGATGGAAACAGGAACAATTGCTTTTCCACTTCTAACCTCCATGGAAATGTGTCTATTCAAAATCACCTGAAATTTGAGGAGAAAGGGTGAAATAAAGGGAGATGTCAAAGAGAATTAAGAGAAAAAACAAGGAGGGAAGCAGAAGAGAAGGACTATTAGTTGAAGAAGGTAAAGTATGAGAAAACCTCTAAATAAGTTTGGAGGGATAGAACTAAACTTGAAAAGAAATTCCAAGACTTTCAATTATTACTCTCTCACCAACCACCTACATTGTAAGCAAGTTCCCCTGTGAAGGTATAAAAAGAGGATGAGTTTATACATCTCTCAAGTTAGTTTTCACTCAGCCTCTGGGTCTATTATCATGTTCTCATGATCAACAGCTATAATATGTTCTTTAAGTTAAGACATAAACATGATAAAAAGGAAGGTGATCTCTTCTACTGATATCTAAAATAAGCAGTTGTTCACAGTTCATATATTTGAGTTATCTATAATATGACTCAGGCAAATAGGTTTTTATGTACTATTATGTATGAGCTTGGGTCTCCTTTATGGCCTTTTGTTTTTCCCTTTTATATCTCTTACAGAGATAAATATATATATACCTTCCTCTGCTCTTCTGATTTAATTATGTCTTATTCACTAGTTCCTAATATCTTTCTTTAATCAGAGAGCATAGTATCCACTACTTTTAGAATCACAGGTGATCTTCACAGTGTCTGTTTAATTCTATCTAACCAGCCATGCTTGATCCCAAGGATCCTTGCCTTTTCTGCCATCACTATTATTTCCTTGAGAATTCTTCCCACAGCACTCAATGTCTTAGAGAAAGCTTTCACAAGCAAGAGAAACTCAGCTTTTTGTTGCATTTTTTTTAATATCCAATTTTCTGAATTTAATACCAAATGCTTCTCTTTTATATTATTTCTAAATTGGAGTTTAGCAGCAGTATTTTTACTGAGATTCATGTAACATGGTTGCCTCACTATGTGATTTTTGTTAACTTCTAATGGAGATGGTAGTGACTTTCACTCTGCAGTTTTTAAGGGACGAACAAGTTTTCATAGGTTTGGTAGTGGTATTTTACAAAACCAACAAATTGGATTTCCTAAAATTATGTTTTTGTATTTTGTTATTATTTCCTTAGTAAATACTCTAAACACTGAAACTAATACCCCGATACATTCTCTCATCATCCACATATTGTGCTTCATTGCTTTAAATTTATAGTGTAATTTATTTTAAATTTATATTACACTCAGAACCAAAGTACTCCCAATCTAAAGAGCAAATAGAAAACTCAAATGAAAATACAAAACAATAATTCATAGAATTTTTCCCTTGGTAATAGCTTCTATTCTCTCCCCCTAAAGTTCAGTGAGAGTCAGCAGTCCCAGCACCGGACAACAGGGAAGACATTCAACAGTCAGCCAGTGCAAAGCTCTCCCGCTAGAACAGCAAGGAGCAGATCTCCCACCAGCCAGGTCATTAGGAAACCTCAAGCACGGTCTCACGCTCCTGCCCTACCTGCGCTGACTGGCAAAACAGCCAGCCAATTATCTTCAAATGCAAGGACATTAAGTAACACAAGACAACCTGTCCAGCTTTCACAAAGACAGAGTCAACAAGTCAGACCTAAGAAAAGTACATCAACATCTGCCAAGAAAGGGTTGACCCCCCGTTCATCTGCTCTAACAGGACAGCATCCTCCTCTGAGAGCAAGTAAAACTCTGAAGCAACCTAAAATAAGTCAAAAGACAACTGCCAAGAAACAATCAAAACAGACTGCAGGAGCACCAAAACCATCCTTAGCCATAAAGAAAAGTCAAAATGCATCTAAAAAACCCCTGTCCATTTCTGGCAAGAAGCAGCTGAATTTGCCAAGAGCAGCTAAGGCAGCATCAAAAAGAACTTCAACTACAAAGAGAAGCTCACAAAAATCCAAGAAAAGCCAGTCTACACCAGCTAGGAAGCAGTTAAAACAGCCCACAACTGGAACAGCTCCAAAAACATCTCTACCTAAGAAGAAAGCCTTACCTGTATTCTCCCCAAAACAAGCATCTAAGTCCACAACAATAAAAGCTCCCCCCAAAATTTCTTCAACCCCAAAGACAAGACCGACTAAATCTTGCAAAATTCAGCCATCATCTGCCAAGAAAAAGCAGAATCGTGCAAAAGCAGTTACATCAGCCCCTCAAAAAAATTTGGCCAAAGAGAAAACTCTAAAAAACCAAGAAAAGAAACAGTTAACTCCAGTCATAAAAGGACCAACAGCAGCAAGAGCAGTTTCCAAAGCCAAAAATAAAAATCTGACTGACTCTAAAAAAGCAGCATCTACATCTGCCAAGAAAAAGCTCAGTCAGCCAAGAAAAGTTGCAACAAAAAGGAAAACATCTATAGCCAAAAGTAAAGTGCCAGAGAAATTCAAAAAACCCTTTACTGAACCTGCCAAAAAACAAGTGAATCAGCCTAAAGCACTTAAATCGGAACTAAAAACACAACCAGCCTCAAAGAAAAAACCGAACAAACCTAAAAGCTCCTTGTTTAAAACTACCAGGCAGCAGTCAAATCGAACAAAAGAAAGCAAACCTCCAGCCCTCAAGGAAACTCTGGCCAAAAAGAAAAACCTAAAAAAATCTAAACCAGCTGCCAAAAAACTATTCAAACCATCTAAATCTGCTCAAGCAGGACCAAAAAGATCTCTAGCCAAGAAGAAAATTCAAAAGAAATCTACACAGAAACAGCCCACAGCAGGTAAAGAGACTGCAAAACTGATTCTTACAAAGAAAAAATCTAAAAAACCATCTACAAAAAAGCCCACCCCTCTAACTGCAAAGAAAAGGCTAAGTAAATCCAAAGAGAGACTGACTAACCCTCTTAAGAAAAGTGTAAAGAAACCTGTGTCTCAAGGAATAGAAAGACCACCCCCAGCAGGCAACACTGTAAAACAATCTAAGGAAAGGAAATCACTTGCTGAAAAAAGGATGAAATCATCTAAACCAAAAGGATCCAAATCTCATCAGAAAAAATGTCTCAGTAAAAAAATCACAGAATCATTTCTATCACATATTCCATCTAAATCTCACCAAACTAAACTCGTTTTTCCACAAAAAAATCAACCACATAATTGCCCATGGAAGGTTCCTCAATTTCATCTACCTCTACCAAGACCATGGCCAAGTATCCTACATCCCCAAGCTCAGCGGCCACAGCAGAAACCACCCCAGTTGACTCATCGGCCACCCTGTCAAAAACCAAAAGCTCCTAAAGGATCAACAGGCAGTGAAAATATTACAGCTGATGGCCCCACCAACACCATCACTATCACACCTGGAGCTATTACTCAATTAGCCACCATCACTACCAGTATAACCAACAGCAAAACGTCTACGACAGTTGCCACAACTAGTACAACTGCCACAGCAACTAAGGGATCTTTTGCAACCACCCGAAGCCCTGAAAGTCCATCCCCCAGCTCTGCCACCATGGTCCAAGTGACGTCAGCCACTAACTCAGCCACAGGTGTTGCTTCCACCACAGCTGCCCCCACATCTGGCGTGACCTCAGGGGCACCTCCGGTGGAGTCCACATCCCGAGAGTCTATTTCTTCCAGTACTGCAATGTCCGTAAGCCCAGGGACTGGCTCCACAGCCCCCTTAACCTCCACCTCCACCATTGCACCTGAGTTTACCACAGAGGCCTCAGAAGCGGGAGCAAGCACAGCTAATGGCAGCACTCTCCCTGATGCAGGTGGTCCCACCACGCAAGCCGCCTCTACAGCTTCAGCAAATACAGGCACCATATCCCCTGCAGCCATTGCCACCACTGCTGCAGCCACAACCTCCACACTTGTTGGAGCCACAACTGCAACACCCTCCACAGCTCTAGGGATGGGTGCCACCAGGGCTAGTACTCCCTCATTATCATCCACTGCTACCTCAGCTCTTGCTTCTGCCACCACTGAAATACCTGGAACTTTTACCATGGCTTCTGGTTCAGTGACAACCACCAGTGCCCCTGGTATTGCCACCACCACACCAGTAGATGAGACTACTACTGAGGCAGTAGATGACACAGCCACAGAAGCCTCCACCCCAGTGAATGAGGAAGCCACCAAGTTAGCTGATGATACAACCACTGTAGCTGCCACCACAGCTTCACTTAATGGTGTCTCAACTGGTGCTACGGTCTCTACAACCTTGAGAACAGATCTCACAACCACGGCTGCTATAACTAATGGGTCCTCAACCCCAACACCTGTGGGAACAGTCACCACAATAGCAGTAGCCTCTGCAGGGCCAGAGGTGGACACTACCACCAGTAGTACAGTCACAACCTCAGCCACTAGTGCCACAGTGGCACCTGCTAGCACCACTGCAGCAGGGACTATGACTTCAGCTGCTACTGCTGAACCTGGTGCACTGACCAGTCTCCGTGAAACCACCACCCAGGCTTCTGGAGCTACAACTCTGGGGGAAGAGGTGACCACTGAACCAACAGATGACACAACCACTGATGCTGCCACAGATGCATCTGCTGATGCCACAAGCCCCACAGCTAACCCTACATCCTTAGCAGGAGACTCCACATCTACAGCTCTGAGTGCCACTGGTTCCGCTACAAGCACAGCTACAGCTACAACCACTGGAGGAGCTACCACCACAACCACAGCAGCCTCCACAACTCCAGAGGTTGATGTCACCACAAGTGTCACCACCACACCTTCAGCCACTGGTACCACATCTCCTTCTGACACCACTACAGTACTGAGTGCTGCCACCACCACACCAGGTATTTCTGCCTCTGCCACTGAACCCAGTACATTGACCACCAACAGTGAAACCACCACTCAGGCCCCTGATGCTACAACTCCAGGGGTTGATGTCACCACAAGTGTCACCACCACACCTTCAGCTACTGGTACCACATCTCCTTCTGACACCACTACAGTACTGAATGCTGCCACCACCACACCAGGTATTTCTGCCTCTGCCACTGAACCCAGTACATTGACCACCAACAGTGAAACCACCACCCAGGCTTCTGGAGCTACAACTCTGGGGGAAGAGGTGACCACTGAACCAACAGATGACACAACCACTGATGCTGCCACAGATGCATCTGCTGATGCCACAAGCCCCACAGCTAACCCTACATCCTTAGCAGGAGACTCCACATCTACAGCTCTGAGTGCCACTGGTTCTGCTACAAGCACACCTACAGCTACAACCACTGGAGGAGCTACCATCACAACCACAGCAGCCTCCACAACTCCAGGGGTTGATGTCACCACAAGTGTCACCACCACACCTTCAGCCACTGGTACCACGTCTCCTTCTGACACCACTACAGTACCGAGTGCTGTCACCACCACACCAGGTATTTCTGCCTCTGCCACTGAGCCTGGTACATTGACCACCAACAGTGAAACCACCACTCAGGCTCCTGATGCTACAACTCCAGGGAATTCGGTCACCACTGAGTTGGCAGAAAACACAAGTCCTGACACCACTCCAGCTGAAGAAGCCGCAACTGCACCTATTGATGCCACAGCCCCATCAGCTGACTCCACAACCTTAGAAACAGGCACCACATCTATGGCTACAACTGCAACAACTGCTTCATCTGCAACCACGATCCCTATAGTGGGCACCACCACCACAGCTGCAGCCTCCACAAGTACTGCAACCACACCATCAGCCTCAGGTACCACAACTGTTGTCAGTACAAGTATGCCAGGTACTGCCACCACCATCCCAGTTACTTCGGCCCCCACAGCTGAATCTGGTTCTTCAACCACTGAAGCTACAACTCTAGTGGACTCTGTAGGTGACACTACCCCTGAAGCTGCCACAACAGCTCCATTAGGTTCCATCTCTACCACTACATCTGAAGCCTTAACTACTGAACTGGACTCCTCCACCCCAGAACCTGAAATGACTGCCCCCATCGATGCCACTACTGCCTCAGCAGATAGTACTACTCTACCTGAAACAAGCACTGCAGCAGCCACGACTGCTTCTACAGTATCCACAGAAAGCCCTGTGATTTCCACTCTCTCCCCAGATGCTACCACACCACCTTCTGAAGGAAACTCCACTGCTTCAGCCACCACAGCGGAGACCACCACCACAAGACCTGTAACAAATGCCATCACCACAACCCCCGTGGCAGCCACCACAAACAGGGCCTCAGCTGGAAACACCTCTGCTGCTGACAGCAGCACACAGCCACCACCTTCTACTCCCACCACATCCCAGATATCTACAACACACATTAGTACTTCCTCTCCCTAGTAAAAACCATGCAGCAGAACAGCTCAAGCATCTCAAGAACAGGTAAATCACTACATGCAAAGATTAGATGAGGAAATTCAATAGTGCTCTACATTATCTCCAAACGCCTTTCATAATAGCCAGTTAATCCTGATATCCCCAATTTTGATTTTTTGCAATTCTATCAAAGGGAACAGATATTCTCCCTTTGTACATATAGGAAACAGAGGTCTGGGACTTGCCCAAATTCAGATCACATGTTGGCAAAGCCAGGACTAGGATACAAATGTCTTAATACTTAAGCCAATAGGCAGACAGTTAAGAATTGCAGAATACTAATCTCAAAAAATAGTTTAGTAGATACATGAATCATAATCACTTGGCTTCTTTTACATAATAAAGATGACTGGGCTCTACTCCTGCAGGAACAATATGGTTTTAACAAAATACTTGGAGTGGAGCAGCGGGTGTGGGGAGGAGTCTGATGAGGATATGAGTGTGAAATCACACAGATGGTAGGTCAGGAAAGGAAATGGGCAGGTATACAGACTCAAATGCAAGAACGAGTATCACAATCAAGAAACTGTAAGCAGTTGCACTTGACTGGACTAGGGCAAAAATAACACCTCAGTTAAGTTCAGATGGAAATGAGGACATAATGCTACTATTAATAAATAACATCCATGGAAAAGAAAAGAAAATTTAGAAAATTTTATAATCATCCCGATACAATACAATGAGGAACTAATCTAGAATATAGGACCATGATATAAAACTCTTACAAAGAGCAAATTCAGGACTATTTCAGAGAAAGGATTGTTGAAACATATATCGTCTATCAAATTTAAAAAAATACAAAGGTACATAAAAGCATTCTAGGTTATCGTAATGAAAGATTAAGCCTTAAGCATAGCTAGATAGCTAAGCTTTACTATAAACATAAAACATCTGACTAGATATGTTTTTCTCTAAAATACAATAGAGCTGTCAGGAAAATAAGAGAGTGGGCTGTGGGGTGGGCAAGGGTATATAGAATGCAATTAACTTCAAGAAATAGAAAATAGCACTTTTAAAACAACCAGGTGATGTTTATAAGATTGATTTTCTATTTGTCAAAATTTTTTCTAGGTCCTAATTTATCTAAATATTAAACTTCTCACCATAACTTCTGTCAATAATGCCTCAAGAGTTGACTGCAATTGCATTTCAGAAATGAGACCATTCCAGAAATTCTGTTTCTTTCACTCTCTCACTTCTTCCATGGGTTCTTTTTTTACTTCTTTAACTTTTGTTCAATAAATCATTCAGAAAATTACTTGTTCCCTGTGCACATTTGTATCACTTTCACATATGGAAATGAATTAAAAGATTAGTATGCTTGTCCCTCTAAAAATCTTCCAATAATTAACAATAATTAAATACAAGGTTGACCAAGACCTTAATATTCCTTTCAGTTTGACTAAACTTTAGACAAGTTTCTTCTTGACTCTAGGCCCCTGAAGTCTTAGAATACTTCTTCGGAAAACTTGCGATTATAAATTTTTCTCTGCCCCTATAGGATGTAGATCTTTTTAAAAGCCTCTTTCCAACTTTATGACCTAAGAATCTTTCTTGAAAAGCTGGGAGCAAGGCAGAGTGCTCCCATTTCCCAATCTCTTTAGGAGCATAGCAGCCTAATAAAGATAAGCATCAATTAGCAAACATGTATGGTCTAATCACAGAGAAAGAACATTTGCAAACTGAAGAATTACACACTGTGCTTGATACATGCCACTGAGCAACAGCCCCATAACATGCTCCAGTCCTTTTCTACTAGCTCACTCCCACACTTATAAACCTCTCACTTTTCTGTTTCAGCATACTTGACCACTGCAATAGTCTTGAATGAAGGCTGCCTTGCCTGTTTAACTTTGTCTCGCATTTTTTGCTTTGACAAGGTAAACGTGTGTGTAACTCCAGGTGAAAATCCTGGTGCAAAATACCTTTGAAACCAAAATCAGTCAAAGGGAGAAATAAAGTGGGAGAAACCCGTTAATTGCTTACAAGCAATCATCCACTTCTGCTCTCCCATGCCTCTCTTGACCCGGCTGCAGAAGTAGGGGCCCCCCACCCACACCCACCCCCCACCCCCCACCCCCCACCCCCCACCCAACCTCTCTGGTCCAGATAAGCCCTCATTCACCCTTGTAATTACCTACTGATATGGAGATGGCTACTCCTGTCCACCCCTTGGAAACACCTATTGATGTGGAGATGCACTAAGGCCAGGTGAGAGATTCTGGAAATGTTGCAATTTTACCCACAGTGTGGAATATAGAAACTATAAACAACGTTTGGGTTAAAATTCCCATCAGCCAAGCTCCACAAGAAGACATCAACGGAAGGAAAACAGTCATGCCCATTAACATAATCCAAATGGATTGGACTGGAGGATGTTATGGGGCTGTTGCTCCCTATTTTGCCTACTTGTAAAACCATGAAATACATACATATTAAGTTTTCAAGACTAAGAAATTCTGAATTAAGTGTAACAAATACATGTATAAATGTATAGCTGACTTTGGAAGGAAATAATACTAAGGTTAACCACTACAGATCAAAACAAAATGGAAATAAAATCCTGGGAAGAAAAGAGGTGAATAGACTCTGAGGATTCCCTCAAGGAGGTGAAGGACCTTGGTAATCCAGGAGATTCCATTTCAAAATCCAGATGAAGACAAAAGAATGAGTATTGGGGTTGAGTTGTTGGAACTGAATCTCTACATATAAACCTGCGTCTCTCAGAAAGCCACACTGTATCTCTGGGAGAAAATCCTGGGGCAAAATAACTTTGAAACCAAAATCAGTTAAAGGGAGAAATAAAGTAGGAGAAATCCATTTATTTCTTACAAGCAGTCATCCACTTCTGCTCTCCCATGTCCATTGTGACCTGACTGCAGAAAAAAGGGGGGCCCATCCAACCTCTCCAGTCCAGATATGTCCTCGCTCACCCTTTTAATTATCTACTGATATGGAGATAGACTACTTCTCTCCACCCATTGGAAACACCTACTGATATGGAGGTGCACTAAGGGCAGGCAAGAGATTTTGGAAATATTACAATTTTACCCCCACACATCTTTCAAATGGATTAAAAAATTTTGATCACAGGTAAAGGGAAGCAAGACACAAGGTGTTGTACTCATTTCAATCTTAAAGTTTAAAGAGAATTGAACAGACATGGAGCACAGACTAAGAATGCCTCTTTCTCTTCTGTGGGTAAAACTGCAATATTTCCAGAATCTCTTGCCTGCCCTTAGTGCATCTCCATATCAATAGGTGATTAGAAGTCAGGTGCTGAGCAACTGCACCCACACTGGAGAGGTGTGATGGCATCTTTTTGTAGCTGGATCACAAGAGACATAGGTAAGCAGGACCAGACAACTGCTTGTAAGCAATAAATGGGTTTCTCACACTTTATTTCTCCCTTTGACTGATTTTGGCCTCGAAGGTTTATTTGCCCCTGCTTGGGAACCTATTTCCCCCCCCAAGTTACACGTTCCAATAAAATAACAAAGACAAAGGCATAAAGGCCATTGCAAAGGCAGAAGGGCTGAGAACTAGTAGTATCATTCATGTTTTTAAAAAATAACAAAATGTAGACATATTTATAAAAGAAACAAAGAATCTTCATGAATCTTGAGCTGGTCTTCCCCTTGAGCAGGATCTAAATCCAGATCTTCCTCAACTAATGATGGGGTTACATCCAGATAAACCATTTTAAGTTGAAAATATCACTTGTTAAGTTGAAAATACATTTAATACAGCAAACCTACCAAACAGCAGAGCTTAGTCTCACCTTCCTTAAATGTGCTCAGAACACTTACAGAAGCCTGCGGTTGGTCAAAATCAGGGACAAGGATACGAAGCCTACTGATGATGAGGTATTGAACATCTCCTGTAATTTTACTGACCGGTACTGAAAAGTGGGTACAGGTTGGCTGTAAGTAAATCGGCTGTTTATCCTCATGACTGCATTGCTGACAGAACTGTGGTTCACTGCTGCTGCCCAACATCGTGAAAAAGTATCATGTCACATTTTGTTAGCCTGGGAAAAGGATCAAAATTCAAAATTCAAAGTGCAGTTTCCACTGAATGCTTATCACTTTCGCACCTTGATAAAATCAAAAAATCTTAAATTGACCTCTCATTAAATCAGGGGCTGTCTATATTTATTGCTCAAGTGAAGCTACTGGACCAAGGCTGACCCCACAACACTCTAGTTACAAATAAATCATCAGCAGAGGAATAATATGGCCATTCGAGTGGATGAAAGATTGCCCAGCTGGTCAGTGTGTCTTAAGTACTCTCAAGATTACCCTTTGTACTCCAAAGCAGTAACAATAATTACTGAGTGTTAAGCACTTAACCACTTAACTTGACTGAGATGCTAATCAAATCTCACTAAATCTTAGAACAACCCTGTGAAGTTTGTTCTATTGTTAGACCCTTTCACAGAGGAGAAAACTGAGGCTTCAAAAGGTCGTTTTCCTCAGGTCAAAAAGCTGGGAAGCAGTGGGTCTTGCAGTTACAAAAGTACATCCAGATTTAACACAAAGTAGATGAAGAGTTAACACACAACTACTTTAATTGCAAGTAACATCTTCAGCATAGGAAAGTTGGCTCAAAGCATGTGAATAATTTGGAACCCTCCTGAAAGAAATCAGCAAAAGAACTAAGGTATTTTTAACACATGATCTATGAAGATGGCTCAGGGAATTAGACAGAGTATTCAATACTTTCATCCTACTAACTCCAAAGAAAGACAGCCAATTGCAAAAGAAAGGACTGCAGAAAAAGAAATGTAGAAAATTTTACTTAGAATTTCCATTTCCAGAAAACCTGACAAACTTAGATGACTGTCTTTCACCAGGGCACTGAGGAATGATCATCTGACCCCAGGACCTAGTCAGCACAACGGAGGGCAGACAATGCTGCTTTTCTAATATTTTAACACACAGGAATTATTCATATAAATTCCCCTTAAAGCACACATGAAAGTAAACACATTGGAAGATCCATTTCCAAATTATAAAAATTCATATCCAGCCCTTGTTGGCACAGAGACATTTTTAAGAGGCAGGGGGGTGGGAGAGGGGCACAATCACAAGTGCAGAATCCAATTAATTATTCAAAGGGAGCACACTTTGTAAGCAGCCACTACCCAGATGAAGAATGAGAACATAAGCATGCCAGAAGACTCCTATACGCCCCCTTTCAGTCACTGCTCTTGGTAACCACCATTCTGACATTCCTTTCTTTATTCCTGAGCTCCAGATCCCCACTTCTGATTGATGAACTGAAAATATCTGTCCAGATACTACAGAGGTATTTCAAATGCTACATGTTTGCAAAGGAATGTGTTATTTTTGCAAAGGAATATGTTATTTTGCATCTTCTGTCCCTATGGTCTCCATCTCTACCATCTACCATCCACCCAGTTGCCCAAGAGACAAACCTCAGTACAATCAACTCTTCTGAATCCTCACTGTATTCTGTTGATTCTCTCCCAACTATTTCATTGTCCTTTGACAAATTAATCTTTTCATACAACCTTGCCTTTTACAGATCCTTATGATTTCTGATCTAGACAGGGGTTAATGGTCTTCAAATTACTCTCCCTGCTTCTAACTGTTCTCATTCCTCTCTTCACCAAGGCCCAGAATGGAATATTCAAGGTACCACAACATGGTAACATGGTTGAAGTAGAGTGAGCTACAGAGAAAGCAGAAAATGAGTTCTGGGAGGTAACAGGGACAATATTTTACAGAGCCTTTAACTTTAGCTTTATTTTTAATAAGATGAACAGTCACTGGAGGCTTTGAGCAAATGAGTGGCATAATCTAGTATTTAAAAGGAATACTATAGCTGCCTCTAAATGATAATAGAAAATGAAAGCAGACTCTAGTTAAAATATGAAAACAGCAATCAAGGTAAAAGTTGATGGTAGCTTGGCCCAGGATGGCAGTGGTAAAGCTGGTGGAAAATAATCAGTTCCTGGTTATATTTTGAAGGCAGAGCCATAAATATTTGCTTAAGAATCAGATGTTGCATATAAAACTGAATAGTCAAAGATGACTCCAAAAGTTTTGGTCTGAGCAATGGGGAGGACTGACTTGATGTATTAGTCTGCTCAGGGTATTACAACAAAATACTTTAGATTGACTAGCCTAACAATAGAAATTTATTTCCTCTGAGTTCTGGAATCTAGCAATCTTAAGATCAAGGTGCCACCAATTCATTCCTGGTAGAAACTCTCCTTCTGGCTTGTAGATGGCCACCATCTTGCTATGACCTTACATGGCTTTACCTATGAGCATGTGCATGAGAGAAAAACATCTGTCTTTCTTCTTACAGGGCCTATCAGATTAAGGCCCTTCTTACACACCTATCAGATTAAGGCCCTACACTTATGTCTTCATGTAGCCTTAATTATCTCTTAAAGATCCTATCTCCAAATAGTCACACTGAGAGCTGGGGGTTCAATATATGAATTTTAGGGGGACACAATTCAGTCTATACCAGTTATAAAAAAATGAAAGGAAAAACTATGGAACTTTTTGTTGGGTGGTATCTGGAGTATATCAGAAGTTTTGTTTGGATATAGTATGTCTATTGAAATCCAATTGGTTCTGTTAAATAAGAAGCTGGATACAGTAGTCTAGAATTTAGACTAGATGAGCTACAGATACTGATTTGACAATTTTTATCATTTTGATGGTATTTAGAAACATGTGACCAAATAAAATCACCAAAGGAGTGAGTATCCATAAAGAAGGGAAGAAATTCAAAAACTGAGGCATGGAATACTCCAAATGATTACAGTTAGGAGAAAGAACCAACAAAGAAATGCAAGAAGGAGAGACTTGTGAAGTAGAAGAAAGAATAAGAGCATATGAGACACTGGAAACAAAGTGAAGCAAATGTTTCATAGAGGGAAGCATGATCAACTGTGTCAAATGCACCAGTAAGTTAAATAAAATGAGGTCTTAAAATGGACTTCATTCAACAACATGAAGGTATGAGTAATTTGTAGGAGTAAACTACCAGAGCACTTTATTTAGGTGGCATAATGGAGGCAAAAAGCCTTTTGAAGTAGGTTGAAAAGAATAAGACAGAGGAAGTGAAGACGGTTTTTAGTGGTCTTGCTATAAGAGCAGACAAATAGGGCAGTTTCTAGAGGGTTAAGCGAAGTCAACGGAGTATGAGTTGAATAAAGAGGAAGGAAAGGATGCAGAGAAAGGAAGAGTTGAAAGTTGTTAGGATTAGTGGACTGTAGGTGTTCATGACATTAGAGAATTGTTAGACTCAGAGCAGCACAGACTGAAATTTGAATTGTTTATAATAGGAATTATTAGTAATGACATGCTTTATTTATGGTCACGGGAGTGAGTGGCTAAGACAGAGTCAAAGATAAGCGCATAGGGAAAAAGGAGTCAAGGAACTAAGAGGACAAAACATTGAATCTTCTATGTGGACATAGAAAATCACCAAGAAGAAAGCAGTGGTATGAAAAGTTACAGTGAGCCAAGAAATAAAAATCTGTGATAGGTAATTTTATATATCAACTCAACCAGATTAAACATATTTCTGCTTGTGTCTGTGAGGGTGTTTCTGGATGAGATTAGCATTTGAATGGGTGAACTCAGTAAAGTAGGTCAACCTCCCCAATATGCGTGTGCATCAGCCAATCTTTTAAGGTCCTGAATAGAAGAAAAATGTTGAAGAAGGAGGAGTTTTACCACCATTTGCTTCCTACCTGCTTGCCTGAATTGAGACAATGGTTTTCTCCTCTCCGTGAATCAACACATACATGATTAGGTACCCTGATTCTCAGGTCTTCAGACTTGGACTGGAATTACACCAGCAGTTTCCTGGATCACCAGCTTATAGACGGCAAGATCATGAGACTTCTGAGCCTCCATAATCCTGTGAACCAATTCCTCATAGTAAATCTCTCCCTATATATACAACCTGTTTTGGTTCTGTTTCTCTGGAGAACCCTAATATAAAACATACAGGAACAGAGGCAGTGACTAGAGTGTCATTACATGACTAATTGGACATGAAGTGGGAGGTATACAATGACACAAGAGTCTAAGCTGGTGGAAGTTTGGAGGAAGACACAAAATGGTCTGAGGCATCAATAAGGAGCAAGGAAGATTCCTAATCTGCCACCGGGTTCAAAGATACATAGGGTATGGAAAAGAAAAGAGGCAAGACTTAAAATAGTTACAGGTAAATCTATGTTTTCAGGTTGGGGGAGCTAAGTTTTGGGTATTGTAAGGAATAAAAGGTACAATAAGATTAGGTCTTGATGTTCTCAAAGCAGATAATGCTGTTGAGTTTGGGGGTAGGAAGAGGTTGAAGTCTTGGGGATTTAAATTCACTTCTATACATTGAGATTTGAAGGCCCCAAATAAGCTAGTCTTATTCCAGCTATGAAATTCTACCTATAGTCGAGTGAGTGTAATGGCCTGGGGAAGGGAGGATTTATTCTCTTGAGAGTTCCCAGGGCTTCCTCTAGATCTCTACTGATCTTACTATGGTCGCAGGCCATGGATGCTAGAGAACGTATGGAGATCAGAGATACTCTCTTCCTAACCCCAATCAGCCCTGAGAATTCTCATTTCTGTGCCATTGTTCATGTCTTTTCCAACACCTAACTTTCCCCCCAACTCCAGTCCCAAAACCTACCCAAATTTCAAAGCCAAGGACCTCTCTTAGATGTTATTTATCTTCTGTTGGAACCCCAAAATTATAGTCCTTTGGGTATGTCACTCATAGAGCAGATTTTGCCTATCTTGTCCCCCATTATGTCATTCAGGACCAGGAGTTGAACCTTAATGTTAACAGGTACTCTACTAATACTTAAATGAATAAATAAATGGCAGTGAACATGGTTATCAGATACATTCCTTTCCTTCCAGAATAGATCATAAATTCTCTGAAAGTAAGTGCTATATCTTCTACTTCTGTTTTTTCACCAGTGCTTTTCACAGACACTCAGTAAGTACTTGTTAAAATGTATTCTCATCCATTAGACATATACAACTGATAAGGTTGGAGGGTCAATAAAACAAAACAAGCATCTTGTGAAAATCAATTAGGGTTACGCCTATAGGCTTCAGTCTTGCCATGGAAGAATCATAGCTACATGTGGATACCAGTGAACTATTTTCTAATCTTTCTAAGCTCCTCCTTCAATATGACGATTGTAATATATGGAAAAACATTAAGTATTAGCCTACTTACACTATAAAATGATATAGTTAGCATTATAAAAGATAATTTCCATAAAAAATGAATAAATCATAAAGTAGAAAGCATGTGGAAAAATAAATGAACTATTCACCTTTATAAAGGGGGATCAGGACTTCTTAGACTATGAAAAAAAGAATTTCAAAGATAAAGTTTCTTTACAGACAAAGCCTTGATTTTATTGTTCCAGCTTCAACTTGGAAACTATGAGGCGGAAATCTTAGCTATCTTAGATCTCATAAAGATGAATTGGTGCCAGCCAGGGATTCTGAGTCTAAGTCTGGCAGCTTTCTTGAAAAGAAAAGACCTTCAAATATTATGTCTAATTGAACGAACATTCCATCCTTAAGTATGTATTATTGCACTAGCTTTCCAACAATTACTTATGTTCCCTTAAGGAGCAGAATTTAAGGTCATGGAGATGGTATTTCCAAGCTACAAAAGTGATAACATTATAATTGTTCAATTCACAAATATCACTTTTATCTGAAGGTAATTATCATGTACATAGATGTTTTGTACATCAGTACTCTGCCAAATGAAAAGAACAGTTCAGTGGTAGTCTTGGACATTAACTTTGGGGATTCAGTATTTGTTCCAATGCATAATAAAAGAATGTCAGCTACAGAAAAGGAGATAAGGAAAACTGAAGAAGCCTGAAGAAAAATAAAGGAAACTACGAAAAGTTTGACTTTGGTTTTCTACCTATAAAGACCATATATCACAACCATTATTGAATTCAGAGTTACATGATATGAGAGAAGTATGTAGGGTCAAAAAAAATTTGTAATTTCCAGTAAATTTTTAGGTGTTTTTCAAGTGAAAAAAGATAGAAAGCAAATTAAGTTCATATTGAGTTTCTATATTGTCTCATAACAGTACTGCTGCGCCATGCCTTACATAGCATAAACTGAAAGTCAATAACAATTTAAGTTCAGATTTTTATAGAGTTTTAGAATATGTACCAATGAACCACCTCAGCAAGTGACGTAGTAGCAACAGTGTATTTTGGTGAATTCCATATGGACATTTAGCTTCAGAAACTGTAGTTAACAACTATATAAGCCAGTGTTGAGTACACTGAAGGAAGGGGATGATTCCTTCCTCATCAAATCAGCATCCTCAGAGATCAGCATGATACTTACATAAATTATACAGAAAAGAAAAAGATTGTTATGGGCAAGTTATTTTTTTAAATTTCTTCTTCTCCTATATTATAAACATATTTTTCAGACACTCAACCAAACACAATTCTGTCCTTTTGTAAACTACATAATGTGAATCCCAATGTAAACTAACAGATTGCATTACATGTTAAATGCTATTACAATGAATCAAAATTTGCTGTTAAAGTAGAGGGAGGAATGATTTTAAAGAAAAAAAAACAGGAAGAGAAGGAGGAAATAACACTAGAAGCTAGGGAGTTAATTTTTTTTTAAAGGTTTCATAATATTTAAAATATGAGCTTTATCCCTTTCAATTTGAAGATAACCTAATAAGTTCACTCTTGCCTGAGAGATACAAGCACAAAAGCCAACAGACACCTCCTCTCCTTTCTTTTGTTTTGGGATTAACTCAGAAGCAACCCCTTATATGTGCAGCTGTTCTCTCCCCAGTGAAATAAAGAAGGAGGAAGAACGAAGAGCTTGTGTTTCTCAGATTTAGACCTTCTCAGCATGGATTTCATCTTCAAGCTTTGCTGAACGAGGCTGCTTTGGTCAAGAGTTCCAATTAGAAGGTGGCCAAAGGGACAGATTCCTTTGCAAGGTAAATGCATGAATAAATCAGAAGGTTTGGATCTATTCTTTCATCAAATGCCTACTCTTTCTTGTAACCATCTTGTATGGGCATCTACTCAGATAGATTTTAAACTCTGGCTGAACATAGATTCAATACATTAACTTTTACCTAAATAGTCTTGAAAAAATGCAACAAATAGATAATTCTTAACATGAGAATAAGGATGAATCTCCAGATGAAGTCCTCACTGAAGCACTCTGTCTGAGATGTGTCTGTTAATCAGACTGTTTATTTCTTGTTTCTCTGTAAGCCAAAGAAAATAGCCAAAATTCTTCCTAGCTTCATTGATTGGTTAAGATGGTTTTGACCTGATTAGAAGACAAAATATTCTATTCTCCATATTATCATTTCTAGTAATGCACTGGGATTACTTTGGCACTGTCTTTATCTTATTAATTAAACTAGCATTTTAGTTAATGTCAATAATATTAAATGTAATAACATTATTTCTGATGCTTTTTAACTTGTCATTTAAGCTGTCAATGAGTTAATGTAACACAGGACAATCTTGCACCTTAGTTTCAGGGAAGAGCAAGACAAGATGAAGCTCCTAGTACTGACTGTGACCATCTTGAATTTTCTGGTTTACTTCCCGGTAAGTTTCAGTATTTTGGATAATAGTATCCTTAAGGAACTAACAAATAGATGGAGGAAAAAAATAGATTTAGATAATCAGTTTGTTAGAATATATTGCTAAACAAAACATCACTGTATTTTTAATATTCTATTTTCTATTATAAACTTCTTTAAAATTAATCATATACATAATGAAGTAAAGATAAGAGAAGTTATAATGCATGATAGTATACAATTTGAAGAGGGTTTTCTGTATTTTGTGTACTGTAAGAGGTTCCTTACCAAAAGTTTGCCATCAGACACTTGGATTTATATTTACAGAGGCAACTTAACCCTAACATATAAGCTGTTCCTTTTCACACTGATATTGTGTATTTTTAACTTGATTAACTTACAAGCAATGGGTAAAGAAGAAAGCGAAGACCATCAGAATGTTGCTTTATTTGATCAATTTAGTGCTGTGACTGTTGATTTCAGGTTTTTAGTAAAATACAATCTGCAAGGGGTACCTCATAAAAATGTTGTACTTCTTTCCCTTTAGTATAATGGGAGTCAGGAAGTACACAGTCAGTCAAATCAACATTTGTCTGCCAATCCACCTTTGTCTTCATCAGACAGCCACATGGCAAGTCAACTCTCATCCATCCTAAGAACAAAAGAAAATTCTGCATCTACCAATGTTTCAAACAGCTACTCTGAACCTACCGATAGAGTAACAAGGCTCTCTGGATCTCTTTCAAAGAGAAACCACTCAGAGACTCTTCAAGCTAGCATATATAACCTTCCCCCATTTGGGAATGATGTACCAAGTAGTTCTTCAGTTAACTTTGCTTATATCAAGGGTACAGCAGACAACTCTACTCAGACAGAGGCTTCAAAGAACAATGCTTTACCTTCATCTGCTGCTATGCAGGGTACTTCTCCTATCAAGACCACAATTTCCAGATTTGCACCCAACTCCAGAATAACACAGAGAAGGATGACTTTTTCTGGGGAAAATAGCATCTCAGTCCCTATATCCATGACCATCCACCAGTATAAGTCTGATTCCATCGACACTCCCCACTTCCAGACAGACTCCAAAGCAACTCAGAGTCTTAAACACTTCTTCCCATCCACTGGAAGACCCAAGCCATTCTTGGCCCCAAATCCTGCTGCATACATCCCAAACTCTCAGAATGGGTTCAGTGCCTCTGAAGATGAGCATACCACTGCCATATCAAATGCAAACAATCGTCTTGGAGCTTATACTACTGCTAGTGAGAAAGAAGCAAGACCAGAGAGTATATCCTTTATTGGTACCAAAACCCTTATGAAAGAAAGCAATGCAGCAAAAATGGATGCCACAGACATTCTAGAAGATTATACAACTCTTCTTGATGTTCCTGACATGGAGGACCAAAACACAACTATAATTGATGCTACTTACCTGAAAAGAGATGGCAAAACTGTGAGCAATGCTCCTGACCTTCCACAGGAAGATAATGTTATTGTAATTGATACCACAGACATGAAGAATCATGGTAGAACTACAGCTAATGCTCAAACACCTAGCATTTCCTCTGCAAAAAATAGCAATGACTTTGAATCTATTCCTATTCCTAGTACTTACAACAAGGCTAATACCAAATCTATCACGATTGCCACTGACACTGATGAAGCTAGTTCCAATGTCAATCCCATTAACACTACAAATTCCTTTCTCACTCATAGAATGTATAAGAAAAGCAATAATCTTATTAGTAACTCCAATGATACCAAAACGTTAGATGTAGTTAAAAATACTAGGCATGTGGGTGACTTAATCATTTCTCAAATAAATGGCATCACTTCTACAGAACATTATGCTAACCTTAATCCCCTAGAGCCAGTGACCAACCCCAACATTAACTTTAAAGTAATGTGGCCCTCAATGGAAGGTACAATAACAGAAGGCAGACCTAATCTACATATCACAATACCTAACAATAACAATATTGCTGAAGTGATTAGATCTAAAGTGGACGATTCAATAGTTAAGCACCATTCTAATAACCCTGCCAATGTACATCTTAAAACTGATAAGAACAATGTTAAGTCAAACACTAATGAACTTGAGAAAGTTATTCCTGTGATCCAAGAAACTGCAAATATTGGTCAAAATGATGAAGTTATACAGGAAATCATCTTTATTCATCCAGACACTTCCACAACAGAACTTAGAAGGAAAATTTACTCTCCTAATCCTGATGCATATTATATCCAAACAGCAAGAAATAAAGTCATCCTCCATTCTGATATCCCTAATATGTTCAATCCCCTGTTCAAATATAAAACAAAGCCCTTTAAAATGGACAGCACAAACCTCATTAGCAACAGTGATCTTAGAACCCCCATTATAATTACTGCAAATGACGCCAAAGCCAAAATGGATGCTGAAAGAACTACTGTGTTTAACACAGCCAATTTCCAGAGCAATATCAACCCTATGATTTCTATCAGTCATTCCGGAACTGTTGGATCTGTCTATTTTAGTGAGGACAGTGGGGCTGATGTGACCTCTGCTTCAAAGGTCAGTATCACCCCTTCAGATAAATATACTGGCTCTGTGGATGAAATCATTAGTCTCTCTACTAATAACAATCATGCTGATGGTGGTGCAGGCCCCAAACCTCAAACAGACTTCCCTATGAACAAAGGATATGTTCTTCCATCTGTACCCAAATCATCTACCTTAATGCCCAATGTACAGAATACTCAAGTTCAAAACACTCTGCTAATTAAAGATGATTCCTTGACTGATACTTGGGTATCAGACCCTGTGGCTAACAATCCTCATCTTGTTAATGATGCCATTATAGAAAAATGGAAAATCAAAGTAGATCCTTTGAACATTCCACTGGAGTCTACTTTCCTTACGGATGATTTCACCTCTCCCAGTGATGAATATAATGTCATTTCCAGTACAGGGAAGGGGACCACAAATATGACTGACGGTTATGAAATGATGATCAGTAAAGCCACCATGCCAGAAGGAAGGCCCACAGTAGCCATTACCTCCCTGCCTGCAGAGCCGGCTGGTATTCATTTGCTAAGAGAAAGATTTGAAAGTCCAACAGACAAAGAAATAGCTATTGAAGAAGAATCAACTCCCTATGTGGAAGAAAAGTCTGTCGTGGAAAATGATGCTGTTTTTCAAATAAAAGAAAATCTTGCACCAGCACATCATTTCAAGTACTTTGAATCAGAAGATAGTGGTTTTGAAAGGAATGGTGTTATAGCTGTTGACACTACAAAGTCTCTTTCCCAGCTAAGTAGTACACCTACTGCTGAAGTAACAAATGCCAGGTATCTCACCACTCCTGGGAAAGAAAACATTGATGTTCCATATGATGTCACTAAACCTGCAAATGACAAAATACATTTGAAAACAATGGCCACCAACACAATATTTAATGGTTTGGGTGAAAGTGTAGCTGTGAAACAGAATGCAGAAGCAGCAGATGGCCCTGAATTCCTTTCACCTAGCAATTCTATCCCCCAACATGGAAGAATGGATCATCCTTTACACCCTAATTTATACTACAATGTAATCACTGATAATCCACTTTCTATCACCAAGGAGAACTCAAATGTTGCCCGGACCATCATGAAACGTAAACTCTCACCCTCCCCAGTGGACAATGCAGACCTTATTGATTCCAGAGATGGCTATCAAACCCCTGCTGCCATCACTTCAAGCAATGCTCAGAGACTGGCCAACACAGGCAAAACAGCTGGGCCCAAAATCACAAATATCCCTCTTGGCATTACAACTGTACCTGGTGATATTTCCTATGCCACCTCACCAATTAACAAAGGTACTCTAACCATGAATGAAGTCAGTATTCATAACAGTGAACCTAATCAACTAGGAGATGACTTTAGCATTTCCAGAGAAGATCCCAATGTGTCTGGAGATGATAGCACTCTATTAATAGCTAATTCCTCTAACTTCATGAAGTCTGTTGCCCCTTTCAATCATTCTCAAGCAAAAAATCCTATAAAAAATAACTCTTTGGCAGCTTTTATAATATCCAAAACTTTTCAAAGTAAGTCTCTCCCCTTAGCTGCCACCACTGCTTCTCAAGGAGATGCTGACACCATGTTTTATATACCAAGATTAAACCATGAAGCGGATCCCCAAAAAGACATCAGCATTAGGGCAAAGGAAGAAGATATACTTAAAGAAGAAAATGGCAAGGACCATATTATTATACCTATTGCTGGTGATAAGGTTCCTACAGGCAAAAACTGGGCAGCCATGCATTACTCTCAGGACTCTGAGAGCTACAACTCCCCCAGATTCAAAGGAACACCCAAAACCACAGCTGACCAACTAGAGTTTGAGAACCCTGCATCCTCCCATATGGCTGAAATCTCAAAACCTCTACAAGGAAAATTCACTCCTGATTTTCAAGAAAAAGTGACTGCAAGCAACAGTAATATTGCTGCTGAACATGCTGCGCTCTTTGGCAGTGATATTATCTATCCAATCATGAAAGAAAATGTCCGAAAAGGCTATATCTTTTCCCCTGAAAGGTCTACCTTTGTAATGCAAGATTTTAGGATTCCAATGAAAAGTAATATAAACCCTACCCTGGAAGGCACTGATTTATTAGGTATAGCAATTTCCAGGACACATGATGCATCACATACTGATAAGCAAATTGATCCAGGAACAGAAAAAGACCAAATTGCTAAAGGAAGAATAACAAATTCTCATTCAGCTATTACACCTGAAGCCTTTTCTACTCCTGTCTCCTCTGAAGACGTAACTATGGACAATTATTACCATACATCTGGAGCAGGTACTCCTCTATCCCTGGGATATATAAAGACACTGAGAGATGATTCCTATATTCTTAAACCTGGCACTTCTCTGGCAAAGGAAGATCATCTAGATGCAATGGACTTGATCACTCTTGAACCTTCTAAAAGTGATTCTGAATATATTTCAAATCAGTTTGAACTAGAAGAGGAATACAGCCCTATTAACAAACCTTTTCAATTTACACATGGACCCAATGGATTTTTATCTCATACACCCTCCTCTACAAGTGAGATCTCAAAAAGTCTTCTGTACAGAATAACTCACCCTGAGTTTGAAACAGAAGAAATATACCAAACTATTATTCCCCAAAAGGAAAATTTTGACTCTGATATTGTCATTTCTTCCAAAGATTACACCGAAAACTTCAATACTCAGCATCTGAAAAACATGGCACTCTCCCTAACTGATGCGGGTGAGGCTTTTCCCCCCGAGCTTCTAGAGAGATCATCTGTGGGAAAGGGCACTCTCCCTGAAGATGATGCTGGCATCATTCTCCCTAAAGTTTCTGATTTTGGAAATAAAGGAAGGAAGGACTCCTTTGTGCCATACACCGAAACCAATGAAGAGAGCAGGACACTCGGTGCTGTGGCCACTGATCATGCTGTGATCGCCACCCCCATAAAAAGTCAAGGTCATTTCTACAGGAAAGACATTTTACCCACTGCTCATAAAATAGCTGCCCCAAAGTTGGAAGATACCATCACATTAGAAATATCAAATGTCAATGAAAATAAAATGGACTTAGCTGAGCTGATACCTTCAGAGGAGCACATGAACCCCTTGGCTCAGGACATTGCCTCCCAGGCTGAGAATTTCTCCTACATGAGTGAAGTTACTGAAGGCACGACCCAAACAGACTTAATAGCTTCTTTGAATTCTCTCAATACCGCCAAAGTGCCAACAAATGCCACCACCATTTTTCCTAATGCCTCTGCCTTTGACAGTAAGGAAAGCAATGAAAATGATGACTCCACCATGCCTGCAGTAGATGGTATCTCACCCATAAAATTAAAATCTCTATTAATTCCCAATCAGAAGAGACCTAGAACTGCAATCACTCTCAGAGAAAATTATGATTCTTTATCTGATACACTGGTCACATTAGAGTTGTCAGAGCCACTGGGTGAGCATTCTACTATCATTGACCAAAACTGGGAAGCCACTAAGGTGCAAAGTGACCTTCAGCCCTTCTCCACAGTCTACTCTGTTCCTCTACAAGACCCTACTCCTTTCTCAGAGACTCCCATAAATGCAGTCACTGACATACCTATCACTGTACATGAGGACAGTAATGATAAAACTGACACTATGGCCTTTGCACCTGATAGAGTCCTTCAACTTACACTACGCAAAAAAGAACAGATAAATAAAACTCCTGACTATGCTGTAAATCACAGTGTAAATAAAGCAGTTATCAATCCATCTGTAAGAGAAATCACTACCTCAGCAACAGAGGCTAATGCATTCCTCAGTGAAGATATGGCTGTTGGAGAGGATGAATCCTCTACTTCAGAAGCCAAAAGCCCCAAGTATTTGAGAAAGGTAAATTCAGTGAACATTAATCCTTTCATTATTAAGCCTGGTGTTGCTTCTACTGGACAGAAAACACTTGGGACTTTACAAGAAACACTTCACCCTGATTCTACAATGAGCACAACAAAGCTGACAAAGCCAAGGGCCAGGGATTCATTTCCTCTAGATAATGATAACTTAGAGAGGTCTCTCACAAACTTTTATAATAAGTTATATCATCTACCCCTGAAACCAACACTTCCTCCTACTAATTTTGCTTTTGATTTTATTAAAATCAGTAATTCTGAACTTCGTCCAGGAGAGAGCAACACAAATATGACCAATGAATCTCTTATATCTAATGAGACAGTTGTCCTGGCTGACAAAAAAATCATTTCACCTGACAATACCATCACTATCAACAATATAAGGAACATTATTAATGGAAAAAGACATGTAGATTCTGCAGAAAAAGACAATGTAATTCAATATGAAGTAATTCCGTTTACAAAGGACTTTTCAGCACAGTCAGATGTGGCTTTTATGGCAAAGGAAAATAATCCAAATAATATGAATATAATGAACATTATGCTTGATGACAGTACTTTTAAATATGTATCAGAGGAAAATACCTCTTATGTAGAAGAAGAAGAAAAGAGCTCCACCACAAAAACACCTTCCTTCTTCCAAGGACTCCATAGCTTTGGATCTCATGCTCCCTTCTTCACTGCACATGTCACTGAGAGTATGTTGAATGAAAATCCTGTAGAACTCAAAACTAAACCAAAATACCAAATGCTGATCTCCAGAAAAGGAAACCCTGATTCTGATGAAAATGACACCTTCTTCAAAGATTATGCGGCTGAGTTCAAAAGTAATTCACCTAGAACCTTGACTCACTCCCTAACAGATGGAAATAGAAAAATTTCCCCTGAGTTTCCAGATGATTTAGCTCCAGAAAGGGGCACTCCAACTGGAAATGGCATTATCATCATTCTTCCAGAAGCCAAAAGGATTGTGCATATGAATGCTTCAGTTCCAGAAGCAATGGAAACTGTTGGAGAAAGCAGGATGTTCCCAGATAAAATCACTGATCTCACCACAAGGACAACTCCAGTAATCCACAACTACAGGAGATACGTCCCGTTCACTGCTCTTAATTCCCAGAGGGAACCCACTATATCACCTACATTGAAATATAATCAAGACAAAACTTTCCAGGCAGAGAGTTACCATTCACAGGATGCCACTGGTCCTTCAGCTATATTCAATGTCAATCTTAATAATGAACTTCCTTTTGTTAATGAAGATTCTGAAAATAAGAAAAACAGGGCTTCAGCTTCTTATTCACCCATGAAAACAACTTACACTTTGACTAATACCACAGCTCTTTCCCTCAAGAACAGTAATGAGAGGGGTGATTCTATGCAAACTAATGAAAATTACATTAAGTCTAGAGAACCCCCACCTCCACTAACAACTGCAAATATCATTGTTATGCCTAACATTTTAACCGAGGACTCTGTCCGCGCAGACAATTTTGTTTTAGGAGATTCAAGGACATTGAAAGATGATTCTTTCATTGGAAAATTTAATATTTCTGCTAGACCTCAAGCTCCTCCCAATTTAAAAGGAATTCTTTCAGCTGCTCCCACCATGTCTCTGGAAAAGATTTCAAAGCCTGAAGACAAAAACTCTGCACCTCTTGATGAAGATGCAGGCACAGCAAAGTTGTTTCATGATGCTTCTGCTGGTGCCTATGGGCTGCCATGGAAGTTAACTCTTTCTCCTTCTGATTTCACGACTTCTGTGAGTTCACCTAAATATTCTGAATTTGATCCTGTTGTCAAAAAAGGTACTACAACAAAGATTAATAACAACATTCCATTTGATAAAAGAAATACTCCATCTCCCAAAGTCTTCATTTCAGCTAACACCAATGTTTCAACAAAAGACATGCTGAATGCTATTTTTAATAAAAGATTTATGCACAGAAACTTTACATATAAAGATATAATCACTGAATATGAAAAAGGTCCTACTATAGAAAGAATTTCAGACATTACTTTAGATGATGAAAATATTCCAAGTAAAGAGGATATAATAAGCACTGTGACTGAGGACAAATCACAAATGAGTGTCACAAATGAATATGTCCTTGAACCACAGCAGTCAAAAAACAATCTTATTACTGAGAAAACTACTCTCACCTATGACCCTAAAATAGTTGGGTCTCATCCATTCTACTCCAGTTTTGATGTCTCTGAACATTTATTTCCAAAAGCCCCAACTGAGATCAAAACTAAAGAAATGCTGCAAGATTTATCTAGAGAGGAGCACACCAGTTCTGACTTCGATGCTCTTGGCCTCAAAAGTCCCACTGACAATTTGAAGTCTAAGGCTTCCAAATCTCTGACTGACCCCCTAACTCACACAAGTGAGATTTTTCACAAATTTCTAGGTCAAACAACTCTGAAAAGGGATACTCTAAGAGAAAATGATATTGTCACTCTCCCTGAAAACGAAAGTTTGGAATATACCCTTGGTCCAGAGCCAGAAATAACTGTAACCATGGTAGAGGAAAGGATGTTCCCAGATGAACCCACCGATCCCATTATGAGCTCCTCTCCATTGAAAAATAAGAATCAATCCTACAAGAAAGTTACTTCATCTGCTGTTTATAACACTGATGCTCAAGGCAACACAGAAAACATGTTATCATCCAGAATGGACAATGATAAAGGTAAAACTAATATGGCAAAAATAAAATACTCAAGGGGCAGCATTATTCCTTTGGCTGAATTTGATGCTATACCTGATGGTAAACTTTCTTTCATTAATGAAGATAGTGAAGTTTTCAGCAATGGGGCTTTAATCTCTTCTTTACCTATGAATATAGTCCACACCATGGATGATATCACTACTCTTTCCACAGAGGGTAGTTATGAAGTAGGTAATCCTATGCTGTCAGAAGATATTGTTAGGTCTAAAGAATTCCTAGGTCTACAAATTCCAGAAAAACTCATGTTCATTCCTTACGCCTCAACTGAAAATCTTGAAATCTCTGACCCAGTGACAAATAACTCCTTGGTAAATTCTTCAATTGCATGGTCAAACACGTTTGAGACAGTGGCTGAATACCCTAATTCTGTTAATGATGGTGATGGTCCCTCTAAAAATAAAACTGACCTCAAGGCTTTCTCCCTGACCTCAACAAATTTTCCCATTGGCTTCACTCCTTTTACAGACAACCCTACAAATAATGGGTTTGATTCACTGCCCTCAGTAAACAGAGAAACTACTGACATTTCTAAATCTGAGATGGATGAAGTATATTCTGAACCTCAAAGGACAATTATGAAAGCCTTTACTCCTACAAAATTCTTTCACCATAGGCCATATGTCTCTTCTGATCAAGAAGATTCAGCTACTAAATTTTATTTAAATCACATTACAAATGCAGCCATTCTTAATCCAGCTATGAAAAAAACCCTTCCCTCAATATCTGAGCCTAAAACCCAGTCCAAGAATAACAACAGTGTAGAAGAGGGAGGCCATATTTCTGACGCAGGCAATTTTCTTCCAAAAGATGCAAGTGCATTGAAAGATAATTCTTTAACTGGTAAATTTGATGCTACTTCTACTAAACCTCAAGAACACAACAATTTAAATGAAATCTTTTCAACTGATTCCACATTAACTCTTCCAGGAGCATCTAAGTCTAATCATCAAAGCTCTTACCCTGAAGTTGCTGTCGGAGTAGGGACCATTGCAAACGCACCCTCTGAGACACATGACCTACCACAATGGAAATCAACTCTTCTTCCTCCTGATTTCACAACATTCATGAGTTCAACTAGACAGTCTAAACTTGATCCAGTTATCAAAATGAAAAAAGACACCACAGCAAAGACTAATGACAACATTCCACCTGGAAAAAGCAATACTCCATCTGACAAAGACATGATTTTACCTACAATCAGTGTTTCAACAAAAGGCATGAAAAATACTATCAATAACAATAAATTTGCAGATGAAACTTTTATAGAGAGATATATACCCACTGAAGTAGTTCCTTTTATAAAAAACATTTCAGAAGAGCCACATGACACTCTTTTAGCAGGTGCAAATAATGTGGATATAGTAACTACTGTGCCTGTTGACCATGTTCTTGAGTATGTAGAAGATAACTATGTCTCTGAACTAATGAAAAATGGAAATGGTCCTTTTATAGGAAAGATCACACTCACTAATGGCTCCAATGTATTCAAGTCTCAATCACCCTATATCAGTGCTGCAGTCTCTGAACGTTTATCCCAGGGATCTCCTGTTTATATCAGAACCACCAAAGAACACCAAAGCTTCACCCCCATAAAGGAAAATTCTAACAATGATGCTACTATTCCCAAAAGTTCTATTGTCAATTTTAATACTAAGTTTCCCAGATTCATGACTTATTCTCTAACTGATTCAAATTCAATATTTTTACCTGGGTCTCTAGATGAAACAATTATGGGAAATGGTTCTTTACTTGGAGATAACAGCATCATCACTTTTCCTAAGGGCAAAAGAATGGAGTATCCATTTATTGCAGACACTGAACTAATGACAAGACTGGGAGAGAACAAGATATTCACAACTGATCTTACTGATCCTGCTGTGACCACCAATCCCATAGAATATAAAGACCAACTGAAAAGGAGAGGCATCTCCTCTGCTTTTTATAATAATGTTGTCCCAGATGAAGCAAAGACCACCATATCAGCCATATTAGATGCAAATAAACATAAACCAAACTTGGCAGATAAACCCTATTCACAAAACAACATTAGCCCTTTGACTGAATTCAATGTCATTCCTGATAATGATAATCTCTTCACCAGTAAAAATACTGGGGAAGCAAACAACAGAGTTTCCATGTTTTCCTCATCAGTGAATATGGCAGCCAGCACCGTGGCTGATTCTACTGAAGGCAGTTATGAACAAGGTGATGCTATGTTCCCTGTAGAAGACAATGTTAACTCTAAAGGAGTCTCACCTCTATTGCCACCAAATTCCTTAACTGAAGACCCTGAAAACTCTGATCTAATGACAGATAACTCCTTGCCTGAATCTTTAATAACTAGGTCAGAAGTGATAGAGAGAAGAACTGAATATGCTGATTCCATTAATGGAGGTCATGATCCAGGGAGGCAGATCGTAATAACTCATGGTAACATTCATTCCTATCCATTGGCTTGGAATGCTCCTCCAACTGGATCAACTACTTTTGCAGATGGTACTGAAGATGGTGAAGTTGATTCATTTTTCTCTCTGAATAAAGATACTCCTTTCAATCATAAACCTAGGACTGGCAAAAATCATTACAAATCTCAGAGAGCAATGATGAAAGCCTTTTACCCTAGAAAAGACTCTCAAAACACAGTTTATAAGAGAAGGAAAATAGCAAATCTTTTTGATCAAGAAGATCCTGCTGCTAAATTGGAATCAAGTCATTTTACAAGTACAGCAGATTTCATCCCAACTATGGCGGAAATCCTCCCATCAGCAACTCAGCACAGTCCTCTATCCATGGGTAACAATAATATGGATAATTCTTTCACTGCTAAATTTGATACTACTTCCTTCAAACCTCAAGTACCCCCCAACTTCAAAGGAATCCTTTTAGCTGATTCCACATTAACTGTTCCAGAAGCATCTAGGCCTGCCTCTCATGATAAAGTCACTAACATAGGAAGGTCCATCACAAAGACTCCAACTGGATTATATGATCTACAATGGAGGCCAGCTGTTCCTCCTTCTGATTTCACAGCATCCATGAGAACTTTCAAATATCCTGAACTTCTTCCTGTTACTGTGATGGGAAAAGATGTGACAAAAAGTATTGATTATAACATTCCACCTGAGGAAATAATTATTCCGTCTGATGACATTGTCATTTCACCTATCACCTCTGAAGAAGACATGGCAAGTACTTTAAAAGAGAATGTATTTTGGTATGAAGATCTTATAGAGAAAGAGACAGTTCCTGAATACAAAGATGTTTATTTTACAGAAGACATTTCAGAAAGGATAGATGACATTTCTTCTGCAGGCAAAATCACTCCAACATATGTGACCATATAACTATTATGTCCAATGACAGTGGTTCTGAATATGTCTCAGATAAGCATGTCTCAGAGTTAGAGGATAGAGAAAATAATTCACTTATGACAATGAGTACACTCATATACACCCCCAAGACACTTTGTCTCACCCACTATATACCACAGGTGCTGCTTCAGACAGTCTATCCAAAACAATACACCCAGAGTTCAAAGCTAAAAAAAACTACCAAGCTATGAGTTCTAGACAGGAAAACAAAAATTTTGACACTGATGGCATTACTCTCAAAGATTCCAATACTAATGTCAATATCAAACCTCATAGATCCAAAGCTCACTTCCTAATTGATGCCAGTAAGAAATTTTCTTCTAGCTTTTTTGACAAAACATCTATGGGAAAAAGCACCATAAATGGTGATGATGACACCATAACTCTGTCTGAAGACTTGGACTTGGGAAATAGCATAATCAAGTATTCCCTTTCTCCAGACACAAACCCCAGAGTTGACAGCAGATCATTCACAACTGATACTACTAATCTTGCTTTAAAAAACAGTGCTAATTTCCTCAGGAAAAACACATCACCTACCATTTATAAGACACTTACACCCAGGAGAGCAGATGCTACCACATCCAATATACCTGACCTTACTGAAGATGGAACAGGTAGAGCTGCAGTATCTGGTTCAAGGTTGAGTAATTTTCCTTCAGCTTAGCTTCCCAGTGATGAGATCTCCCATGTGAATGAAAACAGAGGAGCTGCAATCAACACAGCTCTTGCTTTCTTTTATCCTTTGAAAAATATGCCAATATGCCAAACATTTCTGCTACCTCCACTAAATAAAAATAACATGGGCCTTTATAGCCTTCCATCATCACAGAGTGCCATGCTTGTAAGACCCTCATCTAGGGGACTACCTGAAACTCTTATTCTAACTACTAATACTCCTACTGAAGAAACTGCAGTCCCCAGACTTGTACAAAGTGAGAATTTCTATTACCCAACGATGTTAGTATCAACAGCCTCGTAGTCTGTGTCTACAGACTCACCTTACTTCAATGAAGGCCTTGTCTCAGAACGGCAAAATACTAACAGGCAAATGATCCCAAAGGCTCTCGCCTTGACCTATGCTGTTTTCCAGACTGATTCCACTGGTTCTGCAGGCAATATGGCCGATATCAAGTATAACATACATGATACTATTGTCACCAAAAATAACATTTTTAACATTCATGCCACTGGTGATCAAAATTCAGAACCCAAGAAAACAGCCATCAAGTTTTCCACCCTTCTTCCTAACGAAAATAGTAAACCAAGTGTCTACTACACAAGGGATATAATCAAAGCATCTGCAGTGAAAGACATAGCTACTGAGTTTTAAGCAAATCATCTTATAGATGTAAATATGAAAACAGGAAATGAGAAACATACTCTCTAGAAGATGTTAACTTAAAGCCTTATTGTGTGAATAAAAATGCCACTGCTGATAACAAGTCATTCTATAAGGATTATGACATTGTCCCTGTAACAGCTTACTCAAGCTTTCACATACCCAAGAAGTCGCAAAATCTGTTCTTCAGGAGACGCACTCCATGACTGAGATCTCCAACGTGCCCAGTGGAAGCAATTACCGTTATTCCCACTGATGAAAAATCGTCACCTTACAGGGAAATCATTTCCCTGGTAGAATGAAATTCTCAGCTGGAGTTTAACGGAGCCAATCTCAGAGCAACAAATACTATTTCAAACTTCAGAAAACACAAATGCCACATATGAATCCATCATTGGACAAAGAAAAAATATCACCTAGGTGTCAAGAAATTTCCATTTTACCACAAGCTAAAAAAGAGGTTGAAGTAAACACTTGTTTTAGGGCTGATTTTTCTTAGTCACAGATAAAAACACTACAAAAGATAAATAATGAGAAGCCTATTACAAACAAGCAGACATAAAGGTCACGACTGACCCTGCCATAAACGCCACCTTCTTTGAAAACAAAGAAACAGCCAGCCCACAGGCCAACACGCCCTACTTTTATAATTTCCTTACTCATGCACCCGACATTCCAGTCACCAGAGGGGAAAAGGACAAAAATTTGGCTATTGATATAACCAAATTTCAAAGTTTAATTACTCCTCTCACTTTCCTCACTGTTTCTGAAAGTGGAAATGCTTTTGTGAATGAAGATATTGAACCTTAAACTTCTCAACAACTACATTCCAGTAATGATTATAATCACCTCCATATAGATTAATAGCTCTAGTTTCTCCAGTAAACTTAAAAATCTGGAGATACATAAGGCTCTTTCTAAAATAGGAGCTCTGTTGTCTATAAGAGACATCACTTGACTCAGTTGATTCTTTCAAAATTACCCATGACATTTTTTCTGATAAATCCCAAGATATTCTCCATGCAAAGGAAGTCTCAGTGATAGATATCACTATGATATTGGCATTGTCAAAGTCTGTATCTGCTAGTCAAGTATCCCTGAAAATAATAAATGTGCCAGAAGACACTCCTGGAGGCTTATTGAGAAATTTCCCCCATGTGTCAGCAATTTCTACTATTTCACTTAAAAAAAAAAAAAAGAAAGCCTCTCATCATGGACCTACAGAAGTCGCTACTTAGAAAGCATAATCACTGAGCCAAACATCTCAAAATGTAGGGCAAATAAAACATGTTACCACGCAAATTTTGCTACAGCTGCAGACATATGGAAGATACATACTCTAAGAGACATGTCAACAGATATAAATTTGTACTTTACTGAGAAAAAGCAAAAGGTTCTCATTAGTGTAATAGACAACTACAAGAACAGAAGAAACCACTATTCAGACAGAGTGAAACTTAAAGACTCTGATCCTCTGTTCTTAAGTCAGCTAATATCTCTTATGGTAATGATCTTTTGGTCAAATAAGAGTATATGCTATTCCCTAGAGCAGATGATTCCAATTCCATCCTCCAGATTGCTGGAATGCCAGCAGTCCCACCAGGATTTTTCACTCTTTGAAGGATGATGCACACTCTCAATCTGGTGTCCTTTTTGAGGTCGAGCTTTAAAAAACACAAGCTGTGGTAGTAATATTCCCCAAAGAAGAGAAAAACATTATGCCACAATCAATGTGATTCCACCTCACAGCTATGTTAGCAGAAATATAGTTGGTGTGACCACACGAGTAATCCTAAAATTATAAACTATTTGACAAATCAGTATCTGTGAAGATAGCAACATTTCACCTGACATGTGTTACCAAGGATTCAATGCTCATGGGTATTTTACTCCTTTTTCTAACTCTATTCACATATTCTGAGGATTGCAAAATAACTTCTAGCACTTATACAGCTAACATCTTCCTTTTTCCCTATTTCTACATGCAAAAAATTCCCCCAAAAGAATACCAAATCTTCTGTTTATAGCATGCCTTATACTGAATTAAGTTTCACAAACAGATGATAAGAAAAAAAGGAGAGGATTTCAAAAACTCCCATTAAGTTAACCGACTCAGGGAATGGCTTTACCCTGTAATTTCCTTTATTGCCACTGGAAACAATAGTATTTCTATTTAGAAATAAAGAACCTGTGTCTGTCACTAACTTGAGACTCCCTTCCCTGTCCCTGAGGCTGACAGAATTATATTTATCAATAAAGACATTAGAGGCCTCAATAGTGCCATCTCCTTGAAGCAAAAATGTTTCTGGAGAAGCTGCCCATACCTTTAAGAAAAATAAAATGTCCACCTTAAAACCTATCTGATATTTCTACAGAGAGTGGTGATAAATCTATACCAGGCCAATTAACTTAGAGAAGACACTGTAAACTTTGAGGCTGAATCCTTATTAATGAAGAATAAATATTTGTCCTTGAGACAGAAACCACTGTTCTGGCTGTCCTCCTTCAGGTTTAGTTGCATCTAAATCTGAAAATTCTTTCTTCTAATGCCACTGGGGAGACATTAACACCAGATTACAATCTCCTTTTATCTAGTTGACTAAACCTTAAGGATGATAACAAAATGTTGATGACCGATATAACTAACATCATTATAGAAAAAATTTCCTCTGAAATTGAGGATACAATTCTAAAGGCTAATACAGTTTATTCCACACCCTGATCTTGTTTCCGGATGAATGTTGACTTATGCCAACTCTCTGCCAAAAAATTCCTTTTGGATTGAAGTAATACTCTCTATAGGAAAATATTTCTAGAGAAATCAAGCCTACAAAATTTGACATTTTCACTGTTCTTCAAGTTAATTCAAGAAAAAGTAAGGATTACAATGAAGAAAATTACAAAGACCCTTTAAGGCCAATAGTTTTTCATTTTCCCTGCTTAAAAAATAAGAATTCCTTCTCTGAAGAAGTGGACTAACTGAAATTCCTACTACCTAATTACCTTCTGCAGATACATTCACTGCCCAAAATGCCATTAATATTTCTTAGACATTTAAATACCAAGAATCTCAAGAGAAGATGCTTCCCTTCAAAAAGATGGTTACTTACTTGAAAGAAATGCAACATAAAGGTGATGCTAATGTTCTTCTGGCTTCTGGAGTTTCCCTCAGTGATATTAAACCCACAAGGTTCCTGGCAACTTAGCTATGTCTGCTTCGAGGGACACTAGCTCCATACTGCAAGACACACCCCTTATAAACAGCAACACGGTAAATCCCCAGTTCACTGCAATTAAAATATTTGGCTGTAAATGTTGGTTTCATAATCAGAGAGGGCTCCATTGTCTTTTCATTTAGTATCAATACACTTGCAAGTAGACACCCAGTCAGAGCACAGACACAGCCTCCGAGGAGAGCCAGTGCCCCTGGCCAGGCCGGGGGCTGATGCAACAATCAGCATGATGACCCGCACTTCAGCCACTGTGATAAGCACCCCTCTCCTGCCTGGGGACTCCACTCGGCCCAGCGAAAGACCTGTGGGCGTGCGTGGTGCAACTTTCCCCCGTGGCTGAAGATGGTTTGCCAAAAATGTATTCCTAGACCAGAAACAACTGTTACTTCAGAAGGAGAACATGTCACTTCAGCGAATGACTGTGAGCTAGAAAATGCTTTTTCAACTACAGGCAGCAAGCTTACATCTCCAAACGGAAGACGAAGAGCAGAAGTTGAGTTCCATATTACTAAGTCATCAACCCATCTGACAGAACTTACCACTCTGACAGGCACTACATACTCCGGGGCTAATGACTCTACTATGGAGACTTTCATTCCAGTGAAAATTGGTAATATCTCATCACCACTTGCTACTGTTTCTTTAATAGATTTATCCATTAATACAGCAAAGGAAGATATTCTCTTGGAGATCACTGAGACAGAGGATGGAGATGTCTCAATAGTGTCTACAGTCTCAGGCACCCTAAAGGAAGGCATCACCAGCACTGGTGACACCCTTGACCTTCCAGCTGAGGAAAAGGAACCAGATGTTAACCTTTTCATGTATGCAGTTAAACCCAGTGTTACCGCTGATGAAGCTGTCCCAGTCACTGACTCATCTATTCCTGACACTGACATCTGTCCAGCTACTGAAAAAAACTTCAACACTATTCCAGACATGACCGCCTTTACAAAAGAGAAAATAACTGAAATTGACTTAATTCTTTCAGAGGATTCTCCCAATGCTGTGCCACAATTAGCTGACCCTGATAAGGAAATGTTCATCACTCTGTTTGAACTCACTGCCATTGTCGAAAGAGACAAAGACAACCCAGAAGTTATTCTGTTAAACGATGAAGAGTCCTGGGATGCAGCCAGTGTTTGGGTGGAGAGAGAGACTGTAAATGAAGCAGAGAACCATCCTGTTTTGGTTACTGCTGTTGAATCCAGATACAACTTCACCACCTCCACATGAGTAGCTATGAACCTCATGGAAGATTCACCTGCTACAACAAAAGAAGATTTGTCTGAAGAGAAGAGAATAGAATCTGTAACTAAGGATACTGACATTTTCCAGAACTGCCCCTGATCCTGATATTGCTAAACCACAAGGAAGACACTTCTACAGCTGAAACAGGGGTCTTTAAAATACTGAAAGAGCCAGATGAGTTCCCGATTTGAAAGCAACAAAACAGGTGCCACGCAGAATTGTGCAGTTGCCTAGAAAGCTAGTTCTAATACCTGAGTAGTTTGTCCAGCCAGCAAAAATCTCAAGAAATGAAAGAATGCAGGAATTGAAGGCGAGTATTAGACAATGAAGTTGTTTAGGAACAGAGGTCATGCAACTGAATATATTTATGGAAACTTAAAAAACAGCAGTATAAGTGTTCCCCAAGTATCATGAAGCTTAACTGAGATATATTAATTACTTAAGTTAATATAAAGCCTTCAATCGCAGGCTTCAGGGATTTGATGGAAGAGCAATAAATAAGTTCATTTGCTGCTACATTTCATGATGTATGTCACGTTAGTTAACCCTTAATAGCATATTTTTCTGTGAGTTAAATAGATGATGAAATCAAATTAACATCTTTCCAAAAAACTGTAGTAGTAAAAGATTTAAAGTGCTTACTCTAAACAGATTTTTTCATTAGTATGCAACCAATTATTCTCTTCTACTAAAAAATATATTTGCAATCCTCACTCGTATAAGAATTAGGGATATTTGGTAATTGTTTAGCACCCACATGTAAGAAACGTAAGAAATAGCACAGGATTCTTGGCTCACAATGGATATGAACTAAGGCAAAATGATAATTTACAAACATGTACCTTTGTCAAATACAACATTGTGTAAAATATAAGAATCGATTTAATTTTCTTTCTCTAAAATTTCTTTCCTAAATTTTTGTTAATTTCTTTCAGGTCTTAAGCATTGATACCACACTCTTCTTATGCTTTTGGTTAGCAATTCAAGGATACATCTTCCTTCTTTTCTGACACAGACTTTTAAATGGGTCTGTTTTCATTTTGCTGATTTTCCTTCAATAAATCTTTTTGATGGCAACTGATTTATTGTGTGTAGATGTGTTTGATATTCTAGTACAGAATTCTCAAATTAGGAAAGGTAAAAGTAAAATAAAAATCCTTTATGTAAAGAGTAAGTTCTGGGCACCAAAAAAAGAATTATTCTGGAGAGACATAATTTTATATAATTTTTTTAAAAGCCAAAACACTGGATGAATAGCAAATTGTACATGGGGTAGAGGGGAGAGAGATTTATATCATTAGATAGACAATAGACTAGAATAATTATCATAACATGTTAAAACCCAAAAACACATTTTAACATGAAAATTTGGTATATGATAAACTGGACTTCAAAACCATGGGATATGTTAGTTAATTAATCTTGCTATAACAATTGAGTACTGGGGAAAAAATTAAACTAGAGTGTTATTTAAGACTACCCTCTAAAATAAATTCTACATGGACCCAACAATTAAGAATAAAACCATGCAAAAGACTTAGATGGAAACATATATGTATATTTATCCAAGTGAAGTTGAGAATCTAAGCATATAAGAAATGACAAAAAAAGGTTGATAATTTTGATACCATGAATATCTAAAATTCTGTACAAAAAAATTAACATAAAATTAAAAAGCAAATGATAACTGTGGAAAATAATTTCATTATCCATGGCAATGAAAAGATTACTACTTTACTTCTGTGAAGAGCTCTTACAGAGAAAGCATTTTAATGGGCACTAGAAATAAACATACACAACACACAAACTGTCACTAAACATATGAAAAATATTCAATGATTATGGTACTCAAAAAGTGAAACTATTAAATATATAATGTAGATATATTTTTATCCATTCATATATTTTACAGATATATATATGAAGCATATATGTATTTTTATCCATTTGAGAAATGGCAATGATCATTATAAATACTTGTTGGCTAATGAAAATTTCTTTAACCTTTCTGGGAGGCAGTTTAGCAAAATATGTAACAAACATTAAAAATACTTAAAAGTATTTTTAAAAGAAAAGAATATTCTTAAGAATTGGAGATCATGATGCAAGTAGCTAACAGTTACTTAACTCTTACTATGGATTTTATTGTATTTGCATTTAGAATAACATTTTCTCTTCATGACAGTCCCATAAGGAAGAACATTATTACAGCATTTTACAGATAAAGCAACTGAGTCAGATAATCTAGCTAACATGCTCAAGCCTTAAGAGTTAAACGTAAAGAAGGCTTCAAACCAAGTGGTCTTCCTCCAGAACTCATGCTTTTTTCATCACTACACTGTACTGACTCTCACTGCTTTAAACATAAGGATATTGCCGAAGACATTCAAGAATGTGATTTTATATGTTTACAAAGGAGAAACACTAAAACCAATCTAAAATTTTAGTGGCATGGGATTGGTTACATTTTTGTACAGCTATATGAAACAATAGTATGCATCT
The DNA here is from genome assembly GCF_040802235.1 of Manis javanica. Taxonomy (NCBI): domain Eukaryota; kingdom Metazoa; phylum Chordata; class Mammalia; order Pholidota; family Manidae; genus Manis; species Manis javanica. Next base: position 117,440,206 of record NC_133160.1, on the reverse strand, counting down.
TTTAAAATGGTATCAGTTTTTAATCACAAAGGTGAAATAATCACACTAAAATCTTAAATGAAATTTATACAGTGATATGTATGCCATATACATGTAGACAGAGACAGATAACACTATCTTCACAGTGATTATCTCTAGGCAGGAACTACAGGTGATTTGGCTTCATTCTCTGTGCTTTGATGCATTTTCTAAAGACATGAAATCCAGAATTTTCTAAAGACATGAAATCCAGAATAAAGTATACACCCGGAGAATGAATGACCGTCAACACCATCAGCCAGAAAACTTGGGAGACAACATTTAACTTCCTATGCATAATAAAAATACCAGTATTTATTTTTTCCTATGTATTGTACAGTAAGTATTTTATTTATAAATATTTATTGTGCACCTGCTATGTTCCAAGAACCACAAAAGCCTTGTGGACACCTTTAGTGAGCAAAATGACATGGCCCCTGCCTTCATGGAAATCTCATACTCCAGAAAACAAACAATAAATAATCTCAATCACACATGAAGAAATGCCTAACTACAGACTGTGATAGCTATTACAAACAAAAATAGATTGAGATTATAGCCACAGACTGCATATTTCAGTTCAAGGAAATTGTCTCTGAGAAAGTGAGATTTTAGCTGAAATTTGAAAAATGGATACAGTTGAACACAACATGCCCCAAACACTGAGGCTACAAAATGCCGTACGTTTTTCAAAGAAATGAACAGACCATGTGATTGAAACATGCCACCTGCTAGAAAATGACTCAAGCTGAAACTGAAAGGTAGACAAGAGACAACTCATGTGGTACTTGTTGAATATTCTGGATCTTATTCAGAATATATTTGAGAGTTATTAAAGGTTTTGATCATTTTATCCCCAAAACCACCTTAGTACTAAGAAAGGTAGCAAGCTGAAAAGCTTTCATTTACAAACTGCAACCATACTTCCTTTCTGGGACTGTGTTTAGGAAAATAGCTCGATAGTCCCCTTTGAATGAGAGAAATGAGACCCTGAGGCATAAACTGGACTGGAACAGTTAAACAATTAAAAAGACTGTGTGCTCTGTTACACAAGGTAACAGGAATTTGTGGATCGGGTTAGGCCAACACAGGAGGAACAGAGTGTGTTGGCAACTGGCTAGAGTCAGGAAAGAAGAATGGCCAGGGAGACTACTGCTGGCCTGTGGACAACAGACTTTTCAAAGAATGGGTGCCTAACAGTCAATTTTAAATTCTGTGACTTCAAAGTACAGTTTCTCCATACCCTGAAATGTCATTAAACATTTGAAAGAAACAAGGTCTTGAATACTGCAATTCTTCAGGAAATAAAGGAATTGGTGGGCCTCAGGAGAAATAGCTGAGACATGGAGTTAGTAAATTGGGGGTAAAGACAGAGTCTATATTCCCAAACACACTAAAAAGAGAGGGTCCTGTTTGGGGCATACAGTGGGTGGACATTTGGGATAGTGTCATTTTACAGACAATCAAAGTAAAAACTAAGAAAAGTCAATGAATCAAAATAACCAAACTAGTATGTGGCAAATCTCAGCTCTCCAGATCAACACGACTCCAAAGCCCAAGTTTGAAGCCACTCTGTTTTGTGTGAACTGTTGAATAAATCATTCTACTGACTTATCACAACCCTCCCCCTTTCTCCATTTCCACTGCCACTCCCTTGTTAAGCCTGCCCATAAATTTGTAACTGGCCATTCCATCCCTAGTCTTGTCTCCCATCAATTAATTATGCCCCTAAGTATTCATCTCTCCTCTAAAGCCCTTCCTGGCTCCCTACTATCTTTATGGTAAAGTCCAAACTCTTTAGCAAAGTACACAAAGCCCTACATGTTCTTCCTCTGCCCATAGCCCACCTTTCCTTCTGCTCCCTTCACACACTACACTTTTATCATAAAAACATTAAATGTAAGTTCTCTGAGATCTGGGACTCATGACTACTGAGCTAAAGAATACCTAGTAGATAGCAGATACTCAATAAATGTTTATAAGTGAAGAAATGAGAGGAATTCAAGTTTCCCTAATGTGGTTGACATCCACTGTTTTTGACCTAGCTTCCAACCTCCATCCCCAACAAAATTTTCTTTGTAATTCAAATAGATTTTCTTTGTATTACAACTCCTTCCCTTTCACACATGTATGATTTAGATGAAATTAAACCCTACCCTCAGCTGTAGCAGTGAGCTAGTCTCTCTGGATCCCGTATATCTTGCCACAGTCATTCAAGAATAAGAACATAAGCCAGTCAGAACAAAGGGGAGAGATTCCTGGCCACAAGCTTCTGAAGGAAACTTCGGTCTGGAAACATGTAGTGCCAGGAGCTTCTAGAACCATCTAGGGATCACAAAGAGGCAGGTTACTGAGAATAGAGTCAATAGAGCCAAGAAATATGAAGAACTGAGTTCCAGTCACATCATACATCAAGGCCTACCTGGTGTGCTTATTTACCTGAGATGATATATTTTCTACACTATTTAAATGGGGTGAGTTTTCTGTTGGTTGAAATCAAGGCATCTAAGGAGTAAGAACCCAAGCTGTTTCAACTCCAAGTCTTTCTCCAGCATAGCCGCTGCCCTTAGAACTCTTTGTAGTTTCCTGTGGTAAATATTTAATCATCCTTCAAGACTCACCTCAAGTGTTTTGTTTTCTAACCACCCCAAGGCATGATGACCTGTTCTGTACCCCACTCATGATATACATTCTTCAATAACACCACTTACAATACTTCATTGTATTTATTTCATAAAAGATAATCCTATGTATAGCTCCCACTGACACAAGATAGCCCTGTCCCAGTTCCCCTGTGTCCTAATGTAGTGCCTGACATTGCATCCCTTACACACAGCCGCCCCTACCCTGTGACATAATACTCTCCTCCATGTCATTAAGAGTTCCCGGTCACAATGAGACAGAGAGAGGGTCCCATTTTAAGGCAAAGGCTCCCTGACCATAAAGAAAGACAGTTCTCATAAGAGATGCTCTACATGAGGATGCATTAAAGAACATTTGCAACTTCAAGGTATGAACAAGACTGGGGAATTGGGCCACTGTGTATGAGGAATATGTGACTTGCCCAATTCTACTTGCTGCATATTGGGAGTAAGTAAACAATACATGAATAAATGTTTGAGTCTGCAGTCTATTTCCACAACACTACTGGTATGTTTTTTGGTTCCCACATACACCTCAAAGATAACAGAAGTCTAAATTAAAACTGGCATTCTCTTTCCCTCCAATTTCTCCTCTTCTAATAGTTTCCATCACAGCAAAAGATACCATCAGCACAGTTATCCAAGTCAGAAACTGGGTGTCCCCCTTCACTCATTTCTCTCTCCTTCTCCACACCCAGCAAAGCATTTTCACCTTTTGGCCCTCAGTGGTTCACTTGCCTGCATTCCCACTGCCACTTCTTTATCCCAAGTTTTATCAAGCAAGAGTGGCATTTTATAGCACAAATTATCATGCTATTCCCATCTCTCCACACCCAAAATGTTGCTGTGACTTTCCACCAACTTTGGAATAAAGTTCAAAGTCTTTATGGTATTTGTAAGTTCTCCACAAACAGGACATTGTTTATCTATGTCAGCCAAATGATAGGGTACTGTCGTTTTTCAGTCTTAAATCCTGACTATAAAGATCTCCTTTTGGTGTCTTTATAGCATCAAGCTCTGTCTTGTCTCAGGACCATTGAACATACTATGCTCCCCCTGAGACATCCTGGAACTTCCTAAATGTCACTTCCTCCAACCATGGAGGCCCCTTTTTTCTTCCACATCATGTTGCCCCATAGTACACATTATATGACTTTATGTGACACCTATAATTTTTGAAATTGCCTGTTGTAGTAATTTCCTTGGACTGCTATAACAAATTACCAAAAAACTAAATGGCTTAAAAGAACAGAAATTTATTCCCTCACAGTTCTGAAGGATACAAGTCTGAAATCAAGGTGTCAGTAGGGGCATGTTCTCTCTGAAGGTTTGAAGGAAGGCTCTTCCCTTGCTTCCTCTTGGTTTCTGGTAGTTGCTGGCAATTGACATTCTTTGACTTATAAACACATCACTGTAATCTCTGCCTCCCTCATCACATGATGTTCTCCTCATGTGCCTCTGTGTCCAGATTTCTTTTTATAACGACACCCATCATTGGATGAGGCCCCTTAATCCAGTATGACCTCATTTTAACTTGGTTACATTTGGAAAGACCTCATATCTGAATAAAGTCACATATTTTTGTGACTCGTGCATATTTAGGGGCAGGGGAAAAGGCAAAATTCAACCTATAACACCTATTTGGTGGTTATCTTCCCTACTAGATTGCATATTTGATAATTACAAAGATCACATGATTTATAATCAAAACCAGAACATTTCTGAAACTGAAAGGAGGCACTATTAATAGTGACTCTAAAACAATAGGCATAAGCTAGAGTGTCCTGAGTAAACAGAACTGATCATCTCATCCAAAGGGAAGAGATCATATTACCCTTATCCACTGCTCAATTCAGGGAGCTTTGAACACAGTAGATGCTCAATAAACATCTGTTGAATGAATGAATTATATGAAACAGGGAATGATGAGTTCATTTATTAGGCTATGAATCCTCTCTGAGGAAGGATTGTATGACCTGGATACTTGGAGACAAATTTGAGTTGACCAGGACAAGAAGGGGATCACTGGTTTCAAGCTAAGGGAAGGGCAAGGGCAAAGATCAAAGCATAAAAGTACTTGGTGTCTCAATAATACTGAGACAAGTTTAGAGCACAGTGGGTCTGAAGGAGAATGCTAAAAATACACCAAATCATGACTGATATTATAAACTTTCAAGCACAAAAATAATCAAATTGTGTCAGACTATGTGTATTAGTTATGGTTCTCCAGAGAAACAGAACCAATGATAGATGGATAGGTAGACAGACAGATAGATATAGAGGGATTCATTTTAAGAAATTGTCTCATGTGATTGTGGAGACTGTCAAGTGCAAAATGCACAGCAAGAGCTGGTAGCCTAAAAATCCAGGTAAGAGTTGATATTGCAATCTTGAGTCCAAAATCCACAGAGCAAGCCAGCAAGCTGGAAACTCATATGGGAATTCTATGTTTCAGTCTATAGGCAGAATTCTCTCCTTTTCAGGAAACTTCATTTTTGTTCTTAGCAACTTGACTGATTAAATGAGGGCCACCCACGTTACAGAAGATAAACTGCTTTACTTAAAAGTCGATGACCATAAATGTCAAATCTATAAAATATCTTCACAACAGCTAGGCTAGTGTTTAACCAAACATCTCAGCATTGTAACCTACCCAAGTTAACACGTAAAATTGATCATCATGCCATGTATAACAATTTGACATTAAAATTTCACTTAACTATCATCTCATATGTCCTGAACTAGTTTCACTAGAATTAATAGTCTTTCTAAGGGGGATGTGGGGGGTTTGCAGGAGCTAAAAAAGAGTTTCAGGGTAAAATGCATTGATGAAATGTTGTGGCAAATATCCTGAAGTCTTTAAATGAGAATATGTATATGAAGGGTTCATAGAACTAGACTTTCATGGCTCCAGGAACTAATGCTCTGGGTAACCTAGTTTGGGAAATACTGATGTAGAAAATGGGAGGCATCAAAAGTTTTAAGCAATGGCTTAATATGTTAGTTGTGTCTTAGAAAGATTATTTTAGTAAAAAAGTAAGAGTTGGGCTGGTAACAGTAGAGCAAGAAACAGGCAGACAAAAAACTGTATCAGGAATCAGTAAAAATAATCATCAATATAGACCAATACTTATCAATGTATTCCATTTATACTATTAATGAGAATGCTAATCAAATAAACACAAGCTTAACAACATAAATTCATTGACATGGAAATTTTATGTAGAAATCTGATAACTTTAGTATCATCCCAGTTAGTTGTTCCTAGCCAAGTTGGCTGGCTCTCTTGAATGAGAGCAAGCTTCTTGTGCATTGGAATCCTCCTATTTCCCCTCATTCTACAGAATTTTGGATTAGATATCATTTACAACAAAATCAGAAAGGGAAAGGACATTCATATTATTAACTTGGTCAAAAACATTATTCATCACCTAAATTTATGCCAGGAAATCTACTGGTTGATAGATACACAGAAATAACTAAGACAGAGTCTCTCTACCTACAGTTTACTCACTATAATAATTTGTTATGTTGTTGCTGAAGAATAATTTTCTATTCAATAGTTGACATACAGTATTAGCTCCAGGTTTGCAACATAGTGTTCTGACAAGTACATACAGTATTAATCAAAAACTCTCGTAGCAGAAGTTACACATACTTAAAACTATCTCGGTGCAACTGTGGAGATACAGGAATCTGCGTTAAAAAAAGACTGGCTTTTGAAACTATAAGCCAGTTATTTTCTCAAGCCTCAGTTTCTTCTTGTACATTACTTTCTAAGCACACAGATCTAGGTCTGTATCTTGATTCAGATTTTTAGTTGTCCTCATTGCAATTAAGTTATACTAAAGAAATTTTTTAAAGGAACAAATTGACCTACCAATAATCAAGGAGACTCTGTTCAGTGCCCTCAAATTCACCTCTAGGATAAAAAGTCTGGAAGTCCTCATCTGATCTTCCATTCATTACTGGGTGAGTTAATGCCAAAAAGATAAACCATTATTAACACTTAAGTTGAAAGAAAAGCATCACAAATCCCATTACACTCCAGAAGACCTTCACATGTAAGTACATGTTTTCCTATATTTCTGCTGATGAATGACATTTTCATGGAAAGTTAAATTTATTGACATCAAAGCAAATGTCAAACTATTACAACGCTCACATTTTGTATTGTTCAATAACTGGCACATTTCTTCTGAGCAAGATAATTACTGCAGTGCACAATATCTCTTTTGTTATAATTTAATTAAAGAATTATTATTAATCTAGTGGTATGTACTTTGAGTGATCTCAAACTGATTCACTAGTTATCTTTCTCTCATTTTTGTGTCCAGAAAACTAAGAAAAGGATACAATGTTTGCAGCTTCCATTCAACTACTAATGTTTAAGTTGATCATGATTTTATAATCTCTAGAATTTTAGGAATGAAGTACTTTATCTTAAAAACACAAGCTACCATCTTCAAATATTTTCTCCCAGCTCAGGCCACAATATCAGCAAACTGTAGCAAGGCGAACATTGCAAATAACAACTTTAACGATGTAAATGTTTAAGAGGTTTAGGGTTTGTCGTCAAGTTTCAAAAATTACTGCTTTGGTGGTGAAATGTCAAGTTCTTTAAGAAAACATTTGGAATAAAGGAAAGAAAATGGAATTAAAGTATTATCTTTAAATTACAGATTAGGCCTTCACTTTCTCTAATGAACAGATAATTAGCCATGATATTTCTGACAAAAAGGAAAAGGAAAAATGTCAACTTTTGAAGATTGTTAATGCTTCTTTTTTTGCTTCAGGAACTAGTTTGGATTAGCCCAGAAACAAATGCTAAAATAATACTACTAATAATATTTTGCTTAGCAATAGGAACAAAATAGAAAGGATAAAGGAGAGAAAAGAATCCTTTATAAGGCCTGAATTGCCTGTACTCTTCCAGCTTCCAGAGTTCAGAAGCTGAAGTAAGGCTGACATTGCTGGAGGAGCAGAAAGAGGCGTCCTTATTACGGTATCATTTTAAAAATTTTAAAGACTTAAACCGATTTTCCTTAGATATTGATTATATCTTATTTCTAATTAGTGTAGTTATTATGAGACCTCAAACTTTGTTTTCCACTGAGTTCTAACAGACAATGCCCTCGAAAGAAAATACCATAGATTTTTTTAAAAGTGGAAACGTTTTAACAAATATATCAACCTATAAGTTCTATTACTTTTATTAGTAAAATGTTAGTAATTTTAGTAAACATGATAATAAAATATAGCTTACCCTCTGGAATCCCTTAAAGCTTTAAAGTGGCTTCTTTTAGACATGAATCCATATTTTAGTTTTATATCTATAAAAATATTTTGTACCTATAAAAATGAAACTGTTTACAGTGTCAGGAATATCAATTTTACTAAATTATACAAGAAATGATTGGGCCCGATTTTGCATTAATGGGACATTTACATTCTATTAATCTCTTTTATTTAAGGAAGGTGTAACTCCAGGGGAAAATACGTTCCCAGCCTGGGGCAAATTACCTTTGAAGCCAAAATCAGTCAAAGGGAGAAATAAAGTTGGAGAGACCCATTTACTGTCAACAAGCAGTCATCCACTTCTGCCCTCCCATGTCTCTCGCGACCTGGCTGCAAAAAGGGACCCCACCCAACCTCTCTGGTCCAGATATGCCCTCGCTCCCCCTTGTAATCAGCTATTGATATGGAGATGCACTAAGGCCAAGAGACAGATTCTAGAAATATTGCAATTTTACCCACAGAAGGGCATATAAATATTTAAATGTTTTATTTTTGAGTGAGATTGTGAGAGTTTCACATGATGGACGTACACAAGCTAATCTGGTTTCCTAGTCTTCTCTTGAAGTATTGGTATGTGATAATTTCATCAAATAAATTAATCAGTTTCTTTTAAAAGTAGAACATGGACCTCAAGTAGGTTAAATAATGTGACCAGGGCTTGAAAACACAAGCTCAGCTCATAACTAATGGTTCAGTGGTCTTTCCCTTAAAATCACAAGAAGATGCCATACTAAATAAAGTCATTGTAATTCTCCATTGGTAATGTATGGCTATCATGTTTTCAATGTTGTAATTTTAGATTAGAAAAGCAATCACATTTGAATCTGAGATTTTGTAAGTATAAATTAGCCATTAATTCTTCTTCTTTGTGTGAAAGGAATTAGTTAAGTGAACAAAGACAAAAAAAATTTGCTCCATTACTGAACTGTGATATATGAATGCAAAATTATGAAGAAAAGAAATTTTATAATAAATTTTATGAGAAAGAACTACAGTTGGAGAGGTTTAGATTTGGTTTGGTTTTTTTGTTTAGAATCTAGAAATATCAAATAAAAATTTAGCAGAAATGTCAAATTTTTAAAGTTACTCATAGATTATAATACTGATGGCATGATTAATATAAATACTTCGTATTTCTACCTATATGCATTTTTTAATTGTAATTTAACATTTAAAAGTTTTTGTCTAGAGTCTTAAGTATGTAAGGTCAAAATCAAAGACAGAAGACCATTTTAATAACAATTTCTTGGTCTGTTTTATGTGTTTAAATTATAAAATCAACAAAGCACCATAAATTTTGTAGTAACAGAAAATCCACATATAAACCATCATGCCATACTTATTTTAACTTTTGCTCACATTCTCCTGTCCTTACCTATTTTGATAACTTACATACAACACAGTATTTAATCCTTACCTATTTTGATAACTTACATACAACACAGCATTTAAACTTTCAATTTATCATTATAACATAAGCATTTTTCAAATTTCTACAGTCTTCTTGATTATCAGTATTCATATACTTTTAATTATAAGTAACACTATAGTTAACACTTAAAATAGTTTTTAGTGATTAACTTATCAAAGACAGTTCCCAAGCCTGAAATCCTTTAAGTTAAATATACAAACATTTTGATTTTTCTTTTGCATATTGCCATATTACTTTCCAAAAAAATTATCTCAATTAATAGAACCAATTTCTATGTACAAGGATATCAGCCTCAACACAATCTAGACCATATTTTGGTTTTACCTTCTAAAATAACTCTTCAGTGATTATAAAATAGTAGCTCAAAAGGAAGTTCTATGTTTTCTTGACAATGAAACAAGTACTAACTTTTGTCTACATTTTTATCTACTATTTGCATTGTTACTGAAATCCATTATTTTTAACCTTTGCACAAATCTGTTGGACTCAATATTTTCCTTATTAATTTGATAAATTTTTTATTATGCTATAGATATAATATATACCAAAGATGTACCTTCACGTGCATACATGCTTTTCCTTTGTTAAAATTTAACAAAAACAAAACAGCATTTCTTCTATTTTTCCACTACCAGTGAAGCATCTCTTGCTGCCTATTTTTTGAAAACCCTAAGACAAGATGAAGGCTCTGATTTGTGTTGCTGTCATTTTGACTTTGACTGCTTGCTTCTCGGTAAATATCAAATATCTTTTCATATATTTATTTTCTTAGTTCTTAATCATAAAGTAAGTGTTCATTCAGTTCACTGTTTTATGTCAACTTAACTTTATACTACATACACCTTGTTTTAATTTTTTTTGCCTAATACCTTAATTTTACTTTGTGATCTTTTATTAACCTTGCAATGCAATCAATATTTTTCTTCTTTTTTTTTTCCACATATTGGTAGATTTTAGAATTCCCAACACATGTAAGTAGAATTCTGTAGTGTCATGATTTTAAGTTGTGTATTCTGATTCTACTTCTGCAGTAGTATTTCTGAATAACATTTAGTCTTTGGTAGGCTCCCCAAAAAGAAAGATGTGTGGAGAAGAAAACTGATTATAAGGAACACTGTAAGATAAATTTGCAACCACATAAAAGACCTCACTGGATCAAATAAATTAAGAAATTCTAGGTATAATATATAACTTCCAATCAAGAGCATTAGCTTGATATCCTCTAACATTTTTAGATGTGTTTATTTAACACCTGCACCTAAGTCTCATTATCTAAAGGAAAGTCACACTGTCTAAACCTTATTGCTGCAAACATAATTCAGTATCATTTCATGAACAACCAGTGCTTCAGGGGTGCTGTTCACTACGGGAACTGCCTCTTCACCTGCTGTCCCATGCTAAAATTTAGCAAGGGGGATTTCTCATGTAGTGAAAAATTCTTGTTCAAAGCTCTTTGGATCACCTATTTCTCTTTCCCACAGAAAATATTTTTCCTTACACCAACTTCATAATGATGTTGGTTCCATGATGATCCTTCTCCTGGCTTGTCCCTGAGTAGATAGTAGTTACGATAAAAGAAGCCAAACCTAGCACTACCTGGAAACTGCAGACTGGTTGGTAACCCATCCATGAGAAAGTAGAGGGAGAGGAACCCTCTGCTTAAAGACCACCACAAAAACTGATCTTCCTTATCCCATGAACCATGTACGCCTTATGCTGTTGGACAGTCCTTAAGTGACACCCAAAATTCTAAATTTGTATTCCATCTTAGTCACCCTAACCCATAGTAATAATACACACTCCCTCACAAATAACTTATTATCTGTATTCTTAAAATGCCATATACTCCCTACGCCTAATTTTTTAATATATATTTATATTCTCTTTCTCATTTTAGTCAGCTGGTGCACATAAGCGACACAGCCACAAAGAAGTAAGTTTTATTTATATTTCTCATTATCATTTCATATTTTCATTCATAATCAAAAGTCAGTGTGTTCAAGGAGTTGATGAGGTTTAAGTATTTTTTTTAAATGACAACCTAAGAAAATGTTGAGAAAGCTAGTCACCCAATAGGAATAGATCTGTGAACCCCAAAATCTTGCTTCCAGTTTCCTGTCTCTTAGATACATATTAATCTGCAATGAGAATAGGATAGTTTAGCACATACAAAGCAAGGTTTACCCAGCCTTCAGTATCAGAAGCTATCGACATTTGTTTGTCCAATGTAAAGGTCTTTCTCCATATAAACATTAATATCTTTTTAATAAGAAACATTTCCTATATCCCATAAAATGCAAAAATTAGGGTTTTTTTCAAAACCAGTGGTTTTCAGTGGAAAAGAAAATAAAATTCAGAATCATCTGAAAAGACTTTTCAAAATTACAAGTCCTTTCATCCACTCTCTGCCATTTCTAACTCTTATAATATTTCCAGGCAACTACATCAGGGGAGGTCTCTCCCTGTGCACCAGGTGAAACCTCAACCTGGACTGGGAAGGGTTCTTGACTCTGAACGAGAAAGAATTCTCAAGCAGGTTGGAGGAGTGTAGATAAGGAAGGAATTCATTAAAACGAAAGTAGAAATGAATGGCAGCAGCCTTGCAGGCAACAGAGAGCAAGGAAACTGAAGTAGGACAGAGAGAGTGGAAGACTTGTGCTAAGGTCCAGATAATAAAATGAAATAATGTGGTAGCAAAGATGCTTACCACTGGAAGAGCACAGAGATAAAAAGCAATTAAGCTGAGCAGTGAAAAACCTTGATTTAAAAGGTGTGCACTTAAAGAAAGGAAAGTGGACATACTCCTTTGCTGAAAAGCTAGGGGTTCCCTCTTTTGAGAAATTTTCAGGAATGTGACAAAGGGCCAGGGGGTATAAACTTGTAAAATGGTCTCAAAATGCTTATCTACAGTGAGACACCTTATGTCTCTTCTCCTCTATTATCAGTCCTCCAGGTAATTCTGCAAAATTAACTTAACACAAGAAATTAGTCTGCTCCTCTCCAGGATAGCAGCTTTAGCAGTTTCCTTCTGGGAACATATCAATCAAGATCACCTACCCTTCCCCCAAAGTGGGCTGAGTTATTATCTATTTGCCAAACAATATGTTAAGAATCTTACCTTCTAACTTTCTGGTTTTTAAAATGGAATCTTAGCTTTAAGATGGAATCCTTCCTGTTCTTGCTCTACTGTTTACATCACAGCTTTTTTGGAAAATTAATCTCCTGTCCCTGCCCATCATCAATAAGTCCTACTCATATCAAGATGGAGGTGCACTGCACAATAGGGTGTGTTACCTGAAAATATTTGTCCTGTCATTCTGTTACATCCCCCTGCTCTTGCTTCACCACTCCAAGACGAGCACTCTAAGTGATGCTTAAAACCAAAAAGTTATCCTGCTTCTAATGCTGAATAGACATTGTCTAGGATTACTGCCCCAAATTGTGTTAATATTTAGAAAAACAATAATCCCAAACCTACCTTAAAAGTTTCTGACAATTTTGGCAACTTACTTCACCTTCATCTTAAGTCTGGTCGATCTGATTATTTAAAATTTATTCATTTTGAGAACTAATGCTCCATGAAGAGGCAGGAGGAATGTCATATGCAGAATCCCAAGGATTAACTTCAGTCAGTGAAGACAAAATGAGAGATGGGATCTAAGTGGCAATCCTAAGGAAATGGCATGTTAGAAGTACATGTAACTGAAGTCAATGAAAATTGCCCATGGCATTGCTGAAGTGAGTGTTTCACTGGGTAGATATACACTAACTGATCTAATGCACTTCTAGATTTTTCTGTCTGTGATTCTGTGCAAATGACTCAGCCACAGGAATTCATGAAATGCTCTATCAATCTTATATTGTGGGGCCCATGAAAAGGAAGCAATGCAAAGCTTATACAGCAGGAAAATGTATTATGCTCATTTCCAGGATAGAAAGTGAACAGCAGGCCCCAAAAAGTTCTCCATGAAACACAAAACACTAGTATGAATAAATGCTACATATATACAAAATATTTCCATAGTGAGGTAAGTTTGAGAAATATTTCATTTCCCTTGGATATGTTAAAAATTCATTGGCATATTATATTAACAATTCTAATAAATCCTGCAGTAAAGAAACATTTTTACTTACCCAAATCTTTTCCATAGTTATTTGACCACCAAAGTCTTTTTCATACAGTGTCTATTATGGAACACATTTTGGGAAAATCTGTAATAAAACTATTAGGCTTTGAGATACAGTTCGCTTTATATTTCACCAAAGGTCATAATTCAAAACTTTGTAGTTGCTGGTAATATCCATTAAATGATTTATGGAATGAAGTTATAATATTTACACAAATCTAAGTGATAATATAGATATATAGATATTTAAAGCATGGTTTCAGGCTAGGTTCTGCATCTTATCCGTATAAAACAATTGTGTTTTGTATTCTCTATCTTAAGACTAGTGAAAGTTCTGAAGATACTTTCAAGATATCTAAACAAATAAGTTCTAGGAACTTAAGAGCAAAATCTGGACAAGCTTCTGGAAGTCCACGTGGTCACCATGGTCGTCATGAACGCCTCAGAATCCACTATGGCCACCATCCCCACGGCCACCATTGCCCACATGGCCCATTACCCAGACCTGAGAATGTCATCAAACCCAGTTCTCAAGCACCACTAGCCCCTTCTGGTGCTCTTCCAACCGTCAATAACACCACCGCCACCACTGAGGACACCACGGCTGCATCCACAGCATCTGCCGGCAAAACTACAGCGGTTGCTTCCAGCATCACGGCTCCCAGAGCCCTCCAGGCTGAGACCACCACCTATGCAGTGGCAGCTGGCACCGCCGCTGCCCCGGAGGCTGTAACCACGACTGCTGCTGAGGCCGTACCCACTGCTGCCCCGGAAGCCGTACCTGCTGCTGCCCCGGAAGCTGTACCCACTGCTGCCCCGGAAGCCATACCTGCTGCTGCCACAGACGCTGTGACCACCGCTGCCCTAAATGCTGTGACCGCAGCTCCTAGTCAGCAGCAACAGCTTCAATAAATTATACAACTGCCTAAGATTACAAATGTACCAAACCAAGAAGACAAAGGCAGACCAAGGCAAACAATATTTTCCAAAATATTGTCTAACAGAATGAATGACTTTAAGATGCGTGTAAGACCAAGTGTTTTCTTTGTGTGGCATCAGAAAAAAGAAAAAAAAATCGTTTCTAACTCTACCATATGGATTAGAAGCTCTTATTCCTCTTTTATTTCAGAAACGAAATTTGATCTCCTTGAGTGTCTAGGTTTTATCCATAATTCCGAAGCTGACAAGAGTCCTAATATAGAAACAAAAGATTCACCAAATGCGTATTTTTTTTTACCTTTGTTCCCAAGGCTGAAATGTGTTTTATTTTCCTGAAATAATCACTTTTAATTAGGGCCTTAGTAAATTTACTTTATACTTCAAAGTTCGTTAAATCTCACAAAGTGTGCATTTGAAATGGAGGAATGCTTCCCTCACTTTTTCAGGACCTACCAAGAAGTCTAGTAAGACAAAAAAAGGATGAAATATTTTAGCAAGTACTCCAATTAGCCTTAAGAATAGAAATGTGAACTAACTCACAACTGATAGAAAAGCTCTCTTGCTATAAACATTGATGGAAATACACACACCATTATATAACATGATCCTTAAGAAGGAATATTGAAGAAACTGGAGAATAACATATATTGCCCCTGTTTCTGAATATAGGTGTTCCTAACAGATGCCAATTGTGGAACACTTCAAATAGTTCCAATGCTGTTATTGCACCAAATACTCCTTGTACTGAATCTCATTTAATACTCGCAGCAACCCCGTAAAAATGCAGAAATCATTGTCTCCTTTTAAAGATGAAGAAATGGACTGTGAGAGTTTATGTGATGTTCCAAAGATCGCCAAGTATAAATGGCAGATCAGTCTTCAAACTCATATCCATTTAACTCCGGAGTCCTAGCTTCCAATGTTCTACCCAGCATTTGGCCATTTTATTTTCCAAAATATTGTTTTTTACAGATTCTGAAAAACTGAATATTGATATATGTGTGATCAACTTCTCTCACCATTTTAGTTTTAACAAAAATATTGGAAAAGAAACAAAAGTAAAGGGATGTGGATTCTTTTTTGCTTCTTCTATAGTTTGGCTATACTGTAAAACTTTCAAAGATAACATGATTTATGCATTTGATTACGTGTGTGTTGGTGTCTTCTTTATTTCTCTGTAGAATGATAGCAGGATTACCAGAAACTTCACTCTTTCAGATGGTTCTTTAACACAGAAAGTATATGTCCAGGAAAAAAATGTAAATACTTCACAGACAAAGATACCCAAAATTGTTTGAAGTCCCCTCATATAACATCAGGTTAAAGTATTATAAAGTTTAGAAATGACGTTTCTTTGTAATAAAAAACACCAGTGCACTTAGTCATAACCAAATAATCACATTTAAATAAATTATATAAAATATAATTCTATATATACATGTAGTATGTATATGTAAAATTATTATAACCATGATAAAATTACAGAGGTTCAAATAAAATCCCATTCTCAAAGAGATCATAATGTGGTAGGATATATCTTCACAAAGCATAGAAAGAATAAGTAAGTTAAATTTCTACAAATCTACAGATATCCCTTTTCTGAACATCTCAAGCACTTTCCTTCATCTAAAGAGGTATTTTCTCCAGAGATTGTTCAACTGAAATTTTGTACCATTCCAAGAATGATTTCATCCAAAAAATAGATTAGATCAATTTCTAGTTGATTAATTAATTAATCCAAGTGATTTAGTAAGATTTACTTACTAAATCTTAGTAAGTAAGATTTACTTACTAAGAGAAGAATACTAAGAGAAGAAATATAACTAACTCAGTTGCTATTCTTCAAAGGTTCAAGGGGCAAAGAGAAACAAGGCAATTAACGTTAAATAACTCCATGAGGATTCTATAATAAATTTTATATGCAAAGGCACAAACAAAAATGAGCAAATGGGAGAGACACATATATTCCCATTTAGGGAGAGCAAACAAGGATGGAAGCAAAAATTATAATGGGTAGACTTACAGGAGACACAGATAACCACAAAATCTTGGTATTGAAGGGTTGAAAGTAACTTTAAAAGCTAATGAGACACAACCTAATCCTGAATGAGTAGGAGGTAAAATTCAAGTATGCACATAACTATGATTAGGACCATATAAAAAATGATGCTCAGAATATAGTATGGACTTGCACTTGGGAAATTTTAAAAAAAAAGTTTAATGGAAAGGGAAGAAATGATTTCAACAGACAGAAAAAAGGTAGGAGGCCCACTGCCAGATAAGAACACAGCAAATGCATGGAGTTTGAGAGCAAATGACCTTCATAGCCACACCCTCCAAACATTTATTAAGTATATACAAAAATGCCAGGACTGTGATTCTGGGAATATAAAGATGGATAAAATACATATCACAGTGTCAAGTTGCTCCTGATCCCATGAAATATAAGTGGCCCACAAATATAGAACATACCTAGAAAAATAGATAACAGAATGAGAATCACATTATCAGGGAGCAGAAGTTTGGATTAATTCTACAGAAAAGAGAAAATAAACTTTTTACCAAAATTATGAAAATATACTTATAAAAAATCAAAACATTTCTTTTTTACATGTGCCAAATTCTGTCCTAATAGTATGATATATAACTATTTAACATGCACCGTAACCCTATAAAATAATTGACACTCTAGAGATAGGGAAACTGAGGTACCAGAGGTTGATAAACTACCCAGGGACCCATAAGTGGTGAACGAGGAGCAGGCATTCAAACCTGGCTAGTGTAGCTCATGCTCTTGACTTCTCTTGACAAAAATGCCTAGGACATCTGGAACAGAGAAACCAAGGAGTCTATTGTGATGGTCCAGTTGGCTTTGATTTCTGTTTACTGAGTTTTATAAGTAAAAGTTTCATTCAACCAAGACTATGCAAACTCCACATACATATGTAATTCACAGTGTCTTTCACTGGCAGTAGCTTAGAGCACATTTCTTCTTGAAACACAAGTTCTTCTGTAAATTTATTATTGTGTAATAAAAAAAAGAAGAGAAAGGAGGAGAACGCAGAGGAGAAGGAGAAAGGGTGGGGCCAGGGCAGAACAGAAGGAAGAAAAGCAGAAGGCGCAATAAAGGTTGAATCGTGAGGGAAACTGTACTTAGACCAGAAGAAAGGCAAGGAAAGCAGAAAGAAAGGGAACAGAGATGAAAGAACCAAGGAACTTTAACAACAGCCAAGAGGAGAAAGAATGTTTAAGCACTTTTAAAAAGAAAAGAAAATGAGAAGTACAAAGGGCACGTAAAGGACAAAATGTTCAGAAATAAGACAATATGGTCTGAATTATAAAAAAGTTGAGGGGTGAAAAGTGAGTAAGCAACAAAAGAGGTTTTATATTAAAGACGCCAAAAAGAGAAGGGCTGATGGCTTGAAAAGGTAATGCAATTGAGAGCAAAGTTTTGTATCAGGAAAGATGATTTAGGAATTACACATATCCAGTTAAAAATAAGAAATTGCATGCTGAATTTTTAAAAGATGATAGTTAATATAACTGCACCCCAGAGAAAGCAGGAGGGATTAGACTTCCTAAGATTGCTTCTTTCCCAGAAAAGGAAAGCAGGAATTCCATCCCTCCTGCCCTCATGCGCTTTTCCTTTGTGCTACAAGAGCTGCATGTCCTTCAGATATGTTGCTGTACGACTGAGCTTCATGCTGCTAATTCTAATTAAATGAGAAAAATACTTTCCATCTGTCACTTGTCTGTGCACCATGTACAACAGTGTGACTCTGCTGTCACCCTGAACTTCCTGTGACTAGAAACATTACCATTTTTAGGTATAGTTCTAGAAAGTATTCATTCAGGATCGTTTAAAGCAGTGAATTAATTAAAGATTAAATTGAGTGACTGTTCCTGTTCCTTAATAGACCCATGCTTCCTTTGGCTTGTGTTGCCCTAATTCTTTGTTGTTCACAACCCACTCATAACTTCTTTCAGTTTTGCCAGTGTTCATCCTAAATCTTTCAGAGCCAATGATCCATTCCAACGTAGATCACACTTGGATTTAAAACACATGGTTGATAGATATGTTGGCATCAAAACAAAAAAGAGCTATTCATCTTTTGACAAACTGAATTATTGTCAGAGAAAAAAGTGGTTTATTGAAATTTCCATGTTAACTTAGAATCATCTTCACTGAGCGTGATACCGCTCAGTAACTGATTAGAGCTTAAGATCAGCAAACCAGTAATACACTTTATTACACTTGATTATATCATTAGAATTTTCTTTAAGGCAATGAAATTGCAACAAAGCAAATGGAATTGAGTAATTAAAAACTAAGATCAACTCTTAAAGTGTGGCTTCTTTGTTCCTGTATGACTTATGATTCCCAAAAGATTTTAAAACACTAAATATTTAAATATTCTGTGACTTTAACAATTAGCACTATGTCTGACACCCAATAGATAATAAATATTGAATGAGTGAATTAAAGAACAAAGGAAAAACTAAACTCCGTGATAGAGATATAAATACCTACATTTTTTCAAAGAAATTGAGGCACAATAAGATAAATAGTTCGTCTGATATAACCCAGCAATAAATGCTGGTATTGGGCTTGGAAGTAAAATGACAAAACTGTAGTGTACTATGACATATAATGTTCATTAAGTTTATGAAAGAGATTTCGATTCAGAGGCAACCAGTATTCAGGCTATGAAATTAACAGACAGGTTCATTAGCGTCTTCCTGCTAAATGGTATATGGTAAAAGCTTCATAAATAATAGCTATTACTACTATTATACAAGATTGAGGAATCATCTAGAACAGGAAAAGTTTTTCTCAAACCCTGAATTTATCAAAAATACAAAGCTGTGGCTTTCCCATAGACACCCACTGGAAAGTAAAAATATCTCTCTTTAACTTCCACATAATCAAAAACTTGGCATGTCATCATATTTTTGTTTAATTAAATTTCTCAAGTTAATAATTGCAAGTATCACATCACTTTTTAAAACATGATCTCAAACTACTGCTTTAGTTCTTCATTTTGAAAAAGGAAACTTCCTAAAAAATGTCCATCTAAAGGCACTTTAAATTAATCTAAATATCTTGAAATAATTACAAATAATTAAAATATAGTTGAGATTGAGAAGCTGCATGAATCTCCTAGTCTCCCTCTTCTAACACTAGTTTTTCTTTCTTGCTATTTCCAGAACTTCGATAAAATCTTAATCTAAGCATTCACTTTCTCATTCCTCAAAAACATTTACTCAACTAAACCGGTGTTACATAATTGGGAGAAATAACACATGGGATCAGGTAAACAGAAATTCTCAAGTACAGAATGGTAATATAATTTCATTATTTCAACTGAAAAATAATAGAAACATGAAATCCGCAACATATACCACAGTGGTCCAAACAGACAGACAACATATTTGACATACCGTGTACATGACTGGCCATGGTACCATGCATGTGGTGTTTAGCAACATCTTTTAATAATGACTTCTAATTTTAATTTTAGGTTCCCCCCACCCCACAAATTCTCTCTAAACTGTATTAGAGTTCAATTCAAAAATAATTTGATATTTTTAATTTCCCTCATAATGTACTTAACTTTTAGATAAAATAGGAAATATGAGGCTAGAAACATATAACAAAAGATGATCTATTAAAATTACTTGAAATAGAACAGTTTGAGCTTTTCCTTTAAAATAAAGAGACAGTGGTGTACCACAAGCTCCAGGTTATTTTATTGAGACAAAAGGACATTATGATTCACTGCATGTGTTTCCACAGGGAACACCAAACATTGAATGGGTCAAAGCTCCTCAAAATGAAAAAAAAAAAAACATGCAGAAAAATGATTGCCAAATTGGCAACAAGTTTCCTATCTTTGTTTAAAGAACTCAACCCAGACATGACTTTATCTTCCAACTAGCCTTTCCCTTATTACCACTGGAAATACATCGTTACATATATAAAAGCTGAGATTTCTTACACTTTCACACCTTCATTTGTCATCCTTCAAAAAATAACTGTCAGGAGTCACTGTGACCAGCAGCATTATCAGCCGTGAGAAGGATCTCCACACAACGGTAGGTACATGAAAAATATATGACTGAAGAATTTTTACTTTAAATAGTAAATTTTTCTCAGACTTTTGAAGATTTCATTTTTGGGGGCTACTAATAGAACATTCATTTTCACCAAAAGAATATATGTGCCTTACATGAAATTTGCTAAGCTATAAAACACATTAAATTTTCTATATGTCAAAGTAAAACATTCACACTGGGCTCTTCAGACAATTGATCCGCGCAGTTACACAGTCAATTTTGCCCTCTATGTACCTTAATGTTTTTCAAGCTTCATAAGGACCAGAATACTACCAGATATACTCTAAGACAATTGTTTTACAGAGTGTTTTTATTATTAGTTTTGCCTTTGCTTTTTAAAGCTTTTTATAAGAATGTGTCATAGGAAAAGTGATGCCTAAAGAAATAACCATATGCACAGAAAAGTGAATATTCAGTGAAATTTTGTTCCTAGGATTCCTTCAAGACTTGTTCAGCCAATGCATTCAACCAACGGGCAGAGTTAACTGTCAGAAAACCAGTCTGCACAAAGGTGCATGGAGTTGCTTTCCCAATATACTTGAAATATATTATAACTTTTGAACCAATTGAAAGTACATACCTGGACACCTCTTTTTCTTCTGCCTTGGTCTTTGATGTACCATATATGAATTTTTGGAAGTAGTTTGAGACTGCTGATCAGGAAATAAAATAACTTAGTAGAATGTTGTTAAAACCAGGGCATATATTATGTGACAATTTTTCTGTAAACTCTTATCAGGGTGATTTTTTTCTTTTCCTTATTTTTGAGATGTGACAAGTAATGAAATTTAAAACACATGCTCTAGGTAAAGCATTAATATCTCAAATACAAGTCTATAAAATAACCACTATTTAAAAAGACCAAGATGTTCAAATATAAATAAGTGTTCACTTCAAAGTAGTTACTTTTGAAAGCAAAATCTTACAAAAGCTTCTCTTGCGTAAAACACCTTGTAAACAACTCTTTGCCATTGTCTTCAGTGTCAGTTCATAAGTCAAAAATGAAAACTAGTCCTATCATTTTATAGTTAAATATTATAAGCCTACCAATATTGCTCTGCATTAATACTGTGTCCAAAACAGTATTAGGCAAATTTCTTAAAAAGCTGCAGTACTAGTCATGCACTACTACAGACCACAGACCAAGGGTTGGGACACTTACCAAATAATATTTAAAGTAAAAAAAAAAGGAAGGTTAATCAGCCATCGTGCTTACTTTCAGGACTAACCATAAGAAATGAAATCGCTGTGCTCCATCTTGGGCCTTTTGGCTCTTACAGCATGTTTCTCGGTAAGTCTCATTAATCTTGTTTTCAAATTTTCTCACAGCTATTACCTCAGATGTCTTTCACATTGATGAAGCTACCTTTTATATTAGTAGCTATCAAATTTTGATGAAACACAAATTTAAATTTAAGTTAATTTAAATTTAAACTCTAATTTAACTTAGCCACATATTCAAAGCTCATGGCTGGCCATATTGGCCAGTTTAGATCTATGGCAGATTCTGTTACACAGACATGTGTGATGTGGGTCCCTATACATGAGTAATTTCAGAAGTTAAGTTTATTGCAAATTTATGATCCAATGTACTTAAAAACACTATTTAAATGACCTTGAACACGTTATTTAATTTCATTAGGACTTTGTTTCCTCAACTATAAAACAAGAATTAGAACATAATTTTTGACATAGTTTTTGATAGGCCAGTAAAACACACTGGCATATTCAAAAAAGTCATATTATATCTTTCTGACAATCTTAAAGCTGATTTTCAATATTTTCATGTCCTTAGAATATAAGAGAAAAACACTTTATTTTAAAGGATCAGTCTTTAATGATCTAAACAATGAATTTTTGCAAAATGAATTTGAGAGAGAGTTCCAATAATATAAGTAGAATAACATAAGTGATTTAAATAGAAATAAGCCTTTCCCCAACTTAATTATATGAGATTCATGATGATTAATAATTAAGGAATGTTAAAAATGCAAAGGATAGAATATCCTTTGCATATCGACAGGACAAGTTAGTAATATTCAGCCTGTCATCTTTTGAATGTTCATTCTGTTATATGTATAGGTAATTTTCCAAATGCTTTACAGACAGTATCACAGTTAAACCTCAAAGGAAGTCTGAAAAGGTACAACTATTAAACCCCTTAAAATATAAATAAATTTAGAATCAAAGTATCCATGTCTTTGCTGGATTGTTCCTAAACAGGTAATGCAGGAGGTTAGCTCCAATTATAGTCTATTGAGAGGGTAGTTTTCCTTTCTAACACACTATTTTCATCCTTTTTACTCAGATTAGTACTTTTGACCGATTGTGGAAAGGAAGTTAATCACTGTGGTTGGATTAAGAGATTAGGAAAAGAACAGATATTTATTATGAAGATTTTTCATCAGACACAACTTTTAGATCAATATCAGGATATGCTTAGGAGACAAGGGTGCTTCCAGCTAACTCTTTGTCTCAACAATGAAAATGATGTGAAACATGGTCCCACACAAAGGATTTATTTTCTTACCGATTAAAAATCAAGTCCTAAACCTTTCAAACACCCTGCCTAGCCTTTGGATTGCCAGCCCTTGGGTCAAATAATCCAATAAACTCTCACCAGGTAGAGAGGGCAAATGTGAGCACTGATTCCACAGAACTGTCTTGGCATTTTTTGTTTCATCAATTATACCAATAAAAACGTTTTTCTGGCATGTTGTGGGCATAAGCCAAGTTTAAGAGTGAGTAGGAAGTGAGAAATGGGGTTAGCAAACCTAGGTTACCCTTTCAGAGAGATTTGCTACCGAAGAAAGAGATAAAGAGAGAGTGATAGTAGAAAGAGAATACACAGTTGAAAGTGGACCATTCTTAGAAAAAGTAAATTGTAAGTGACAGTTGTTTTCTGATTAAAATAAGCCAATTAAAAGGCACATCTTGAAGTGTGGGAAGGAAAAGGGAAAACTGACAGACCCCTGAGAAAATACTCAAAAAGGAAAAGGAAATGTCTAGAAATTAATGACTTTATGGTTATGTGACCAATAAACTGGTCAAGTTCATTTCTGATCGCATACATGGTTTTGGAGAACAAGGAGGAAAGTCATCTTGATGGGGTGGATGAGGGCTTAGGAAGAGTAGAAGAGACTTTAATAAAACTGGTATCAATTTAGAAAATTACATGCCTCTGGGGAATGGACTTGAGCAATCTAAGACACATGAAAGCAACCCAGGGCAGTGGCTGCAGGGCCACAAATTTGGGATGGTACAGCGCTTTTGACATCTGTCACCACTGTTCGAGAACCTGGATTAGAATTTAAGAAGACAGATGATTTAGGGTAATCCTAAAGTTTGGAATTAGCGAGGGCAATGTGCCAACAAATAGATGCAGGGCATGAGGAGAGCAAGAAGGGAATGAGGTTGTGTGTCCTCTA
This sequence comes from Manis javanica, assembly GCF_040802235.1. Taxonomy (NCBI): domain Eukaryota; kingdom Metazoa; phylum Chordata; class Mammalia; order Pholidota; family Manidae; genus Manis; species Manis javanica. The sequence continues at coordinate 117,416,205 of NC_133160.1, read as the reverse complement.
TAAACCCTAATAGAGTAGGACTTGTGCTTTCTTAGCCTACAGCATTTGCATATTTTTCCCTCCTTTTGGCATGCTCTCTCCCCATTTTATATTATTTAAACCTCCTTTCAAAACCTGCCTTTTCTGGGACACAATCTTTTCTTTTTTATTAAACTATCGTATATATATACAATCCTATATTGGTTTCAAGTATACAACACAGTGGCTCAACAGTCACCCATATTATTAAATCCTCACCCCACTAGTGCAGTTACTATCTGTCAACATAGGAAGATGTTACAGAACCATTGGCTATATTCTCCATGCTGTACCACTACTTAGTGGGACAATCTTTAACCTTTCCTCTATCCATACCTAATCACTCTAAATCTCTAATTTATCTATTTTCTACATTTAAGTTTGTAAAAGTTGTATTTCCAAAAATTGCAACCACCGAGCTAAGCATTAACATAAAAAACAGTGGCACATAACATTTAATGAGCACACCTGAGCTAAGCACTCACCCTATCCACTTTACGGTAATATTTCATAACAAATCTGACAATGACCCCAGGAGGTAGGTACTTTAATAAACATCATTTTCCTGATGAAGAAAGAGAATCTCAAAAAGGATTCCACATTCATCCAATCTCTATGTAGCAGAGGGAGAATTCAAACCCTGGCATTAAACTCCAGAGACTCTCAAAAATGCCTCTGCCATTTTTGCACTGTCTTGTATTGCAGCTACTTGGTCTGTAGAATCACAAAAGGAATGTGTGTATCCCCTTAACTCCTACTTTAGTGTAATTCACAAAGTGTTCAATAATGTGTTTCACAATTTATTAGTGTTCAGAGCCTGGAACAACTCTGAACTCTGGAATGAGATACAAAGAGACATTTTCCCCACTTGGAATTGATTTCAGTGGCAGGTTCTACTATAAGCCAAGGACATGATCTTGGCTGCAATCTTTTGTTTCCCCTCAATACTATCTCAGCTTTCATTTGAGAGCCTAGGCATTATAGGGCAAAAGAGAAACTCTTCCTTTTCTCTGATACAGGCTTTCAGACTGTGAGACTCAAAAATATGTAGTACTTTTCTACTGCTGCATAAAAATTACCACAAAGTAGTAACTTTAAAATATCCATTTATTATCTCAGTTCCTTTGATCAAAACTCTGGCCTTGACTTGTTTGAATTCTCTGCTCAAGGTCTCACAAGGTTGAAAAGGGGTTGCCAAGAGTGTTTCTTTCTAGAGCTCAGGGTCCTCCTCTCATGTCTGTGCTGTTGTTGGTAGGGTTCAGTCCCTTGTTCTTGGAACTGAAGTCCTTACTTTCTTTTGGGTCATGAGCCCGGGTTTTCCATGCAGTCCTGCCCCAGCAGGGCTCTGTGCTTCCAAGCCAGTAGAACAGCATTTGCTGCAGCATCAAATCTCTCTGCTTCTTCCGTCTCTGACCTGTAGTTTTCAAAGGACTCACCCTTCAAGGTCAGGCCAGCATGTGCCAGCAGGAAGCAGGAATCTTGGGATCCATCTTAGAATTCTGCCTGCCACACAGAGCATACACTTACGCTTGACTTTGAAATACTAATTTAATTGCTTGCTTCTTTTTTCCCCACAGCCTGGTGAAAGTCACAGAGGCCCCAGGAGACCATATCCACCCAGACCACAGCCTCCTCCTCGTCTTCTTCCTCCACATTTTCCTTTTGGCCTAAGACTTTATCCACCCCCTCCTCCACCCAATGGCCCAGGGAAAATTCCCCCAGCCTCTTATGGCCGAAGTTATCCATATACAGCTTTCCAACCAAGACCTCATCTACCTGGATCTCTATTGATCCCTGGACTCCCTCCTGTTTATCCTCTCTACTTTAACCCTCCACCCCAAAGAAAAACTACTAAAACAGCAAAACCAACTACTACCTCCTCTACAAACCCCACCACCACCTCCACAGCGAACCCCACCACCAACTCCACAGTGAACCCCACCACTACCTCCACAGCAAACCACATCACTGGCTCCACAGCGAGTCCCACCACCACCTCCACCATGAACCCCTCCACCACTTCCACCATGAACCCCACCACTGGCTCCACAGCGAATCCCACCACCACCTCCATGATGACCACCACCACCAGCTCCACAGCAAATCCCACCACCACCTCCACCATGAACCCCTCCACCACCTCCACTATGAACCCCTCCACCACCTCCACCATGAACCCCACCACTACCTCCACCATGAACCCCTCCACCACCTCCACCATGAACCCCACCACCACCTCTACCATGAACCCCACCACCACCTTCACCATGAACCCCACCACCAGCTCCACAGCAAATCCCACCACCACCTCTACCATAAGCCCCACCATCACCTCTGTGAACCCCACCACCACCTCCACAGCAAATCCCACCATCACCTCCACAGCAAATCCCACCACCACCTCCACCATGAACCCCACTATGACCTCCACAAACCACACCATCACCTCCATGGCAAACCCCACCATCACCTCCACAGCAAAACCCATCATCACCTCCATGGAAAACCCCACCAACACCACCTCCATGAACCCCACTGTCACCTCCCCAGCAAACCCCACAACCACCTCCATAGTGAACCCAACCACTGGCTCCACAGTAAATCCCACCACCACCTCCACCATGAACCCCACCGGCACCTCCACAATGAACCCCATCACCATGTCCACAACGAACCCAACACCACCACCACAGGGAACCCCAAGACCACCACCACAGTGAACACCATCACCACCTCCACCATGAACTCCAACACCACTACAGCCCCTATTTATACTACCCAAAATACAACTACTCTTTTCTTTCTATTACCAAAAGTACAACTCAAAGTCTTCTAAATAAAATCATTTCCACTTTTGGATAAGGATGAGATATTCCAAAAACTCTGAGCTTTGGAGAGAATTATCTTAGAAAGAAACTCTGAAACAACCCACACAAACATTGTGACAACAGAATGAAAATAAAGAATTAAACAGTTCTTTAATTTATTTATTTAATTTGGTGTTGTCATGAGAACCACCAGCTTGTCCCCAGTTATGCCTGCCAAAAGCCTGGCCTTGTAGCATGAAGCCCAAGAGGCAAAAATACAGTAAGATGACTATACTTCACTTAAGGTGAAGCATCTTAAAGAGTAGGAAACAGAATGCTCTCCTGGGTACCACAACCTATCCTGAAGTTACAAAACACAAATACATGTTAATAGGTATTAAAATTAAATAATTTTAGCTCTCCCCATAGCATGGTCCCTGAAAAATTTCTGAGTACTACCTTCTCGTTATTTATAAAGAACCTTTCATATGACCTGTTCTATTCCAGAGCAGAAATGCCTTTCTAGCAAGTCTAAATATCTAATATGAGGCACAACTCTTGGAATTTGATATGAAAGATCATTTTCCAAGCTAAGGAAGAGGTAGTTGATGGTTTCAGAAATTAATAGAAGGCTGATGGCTAAGACTTCCAAGTTTCCATTGCTTCCAGCTACTAAGGTTGTAAGTATTATAACTATTTCAGAAATGACCTCATTAAATCATGAGAGCTCTACCTTTTATACATTTTTTTACTATTGAAGAACAGAACTGCATTATTATTTTAGGACACAACTACCCACACCAGCACCAAACACTTATGAATCAAAGATACCTAAAGTAAGCATAAATTTGCTTATATGTGCTTAATGTTATCTTTAATTCCACAGATACTGTTGAGACTCCACCCTGAAATGAGGACTCTTCTAGTAATTGAGCAATCAGCGATAATAAAGCCAAAGTCACTCCCTTTCATGGAGCTTACATTCTAGCATGACAAAAAAAGTAAATACATGTGAATGTAATTTGAAAAATGAGAATGCTTTGAAAAATAATAAGGAAGAGTAAAGAGGTACAAAGTAGTGTTGAATAAATTTTTTATTTGAGATAATCAGAGAGAACCACTTTGATGAAGTCATGTTTATGCAAAAACTTGAAGAATGTTAACAAGTATTAAAAGATATGGAGAAAAGGACACTGAAGGTGAAGGAGTGAAACATGTAAAAGCCTTAAGCAATGACTTATTGTGCAGGAGGATCAGAAGAAGGTTAATGTGGCTCACACTGAGAGGAGAGTGGGAGATGACATCAAGAAGACAGAGACAGACCATATCATTGAGGATTTAGGATTTGAATTTTATTCTAAATGTATGTGAGATCATTGGAGCTTTGAATAGGGGAATAACATTGTCTGATTAACATTTTCAAAACTTCATCTCCCTGGCTGCTCTATAAATACCACATTTTTAGGAGAACAAGAGTGAGACTATTTCAAGAATCCTGGTGAGAGAGGTGGTAGCTTAAAAAGGATGGGATCAGTGGAGAAGGAGATATAGAAAAATATTCAAAAGTATTAGAGGAAGTAATGTTTCTGGGTTTTAAAGGAAAAAAATTTAGAAATAACTCTAATATTTTGGGACCACACAAGTGTGTGACTAATGGTGTCAGTGAGAGAGGAAAGACTGGAGAAGAATCAGAGTATAAGGATTTAAGTTCTACACTGGATATGTTAATTTTGAGATCTCTATTTAACTTGCTATTTTTTATTACTACTGTGACATATTTCCACAAACAGCACCTTAACACAAATGCATTATGTCACAACTTTATGAGTCAATAGTCCACACAATAGCATGGTACAGCCAGTTCCTCTGCTTAGAGTCTCATAAGGCTGAAATAAAGGTGTTGGCAGGGCTGTACTCCCTTTTGGAGGCTCTAAGAGAGAATGTTTCAAGGCTTTTTCACCTCTCCTACACATCTCTTCTTCCTGACTCTTCTGCTACATCTCTCTGACTCCATTAAGAAATATTTATCTACTTTCCAGAGCTCAACTGATTAGACTGGGTCAACCAAAATGATCATTTAAAGATCCATGTCTTAACAGCTGGAAGTCCTTATTCAGCAGTGCCTAGATTAGCGTTTGATTAAATAATCAGGGAATAAAAATATTGAGGGCCCATTCTTAGAAATCTGTCCACAACAACTTCCAAGTAGAGACACTGAGCAGGCAGGAGCAGAATGAATGGGAAGACTGAGCTTAACTAGGATCCCACTTTCTCCAGGAAAGAATGATAAAAAGACAGATGGGTAAGAGGAGCTACTTAAAGAATTGTGGGTATATACAAACTAAGTCATACCACAAAGACCAGTGCAAGTTTACAAATTGGATACAACAATTCTGACATGGCTAAGTCTACTTTCACTTTTTTGTTATCAAACACGTGAACAAGCAGGGAAAACGATAGGCAGAGATCCAAAAAATGTGGTGTGAGTGAGTGAATGGTGTGGCTTTCTGGTACTTCCCTTCTCCCTCATGCAGGCACACCCAAATTTGGAGGTCTAAACAATCAATGAAGACTGAAGAATCTATAAGATCAAGAACCCAGAACTGACCTTTAAACTGTTTTAAGCACAGGGAGAGGTCCATCAGCATTAACAGGTCAACTATAATGTCTTTTAAAAAATTTCTTGCTGAGCAGTTATTAAACCTATTTTTCATATTTTATTTCTTAGTGTGCCATCAAGTCAAATCAAGGTTTCTGAGCACTGAGCATGGATGTAATCTATGAGAGCATAAAATGAAAAGATTATAGAGGTGGTCTATATAAACTAAGATGGGTAACAGCAACCAAAAAGACATAAGGACCTAAGGAGTGTGTTTAATATGATTTATTGCCATTTGTTTTTAATTCCTAATAATTTATATGTAACTTCTTAAGTGTCAGAAGAGGAAAAACTAAAAATTGCATTTCTAGGACACAGCTAGTGTTCTGAATGTGAATGGATTCAATCCAGTGAGATACATTTATGTGAGATTTTGAAACAGAAGCAGGGCAGAAATCACTTCTTGTTGCTTTGGCTACTGGTAAGATCAGATAGAGCTGTTTGAGGGCTCTCCCGGGCATGAGGAAGGTCGGCTGCAGTAGTAACAGCAAAAGCAGCTTTGTACTCTCTCTATCACAACTCTAACAATACAACCTTAAGGTCAATAGGCAGGGAAGTCCCCTAACTTACATTCCTTCCTTCATGTTTTCCAGTGCTTTGTAAATACATGGTTATTTGTATGGACTCTCTTTCTACTCAAAAGAATGGTTTCTTTTCATGACCAGAGTCCTGACCAGTAGAAAAGATAGGAAACAAGGAATAGGTAATAGAGTCAATAGGCAGGAGGCCATTATCATATAATATTGCATTAACCCCTTCCGTCATGTCAATAGAGTCCCTACTATGAGTCCCTTGTGCCTTGGGGATTTCACTTGACTCTTAAATTAGCTAACCCTGACTTCTTCCTCATGACAACACATACAACCTTTCCTATTAAAAAAAATACTCTTTATCCCACTCACTATAAAAAATATACATCTGGGAAGTTTTGCTTGCTGCCCTCAGCCATATCCAGACTTTTTTACTACTGTCCTTATTTAACAATTCTTCTCTTTTAACAGCCGTGTGTCACCTCCATTTCCTCACTTAAGTCACAATCAGCCTCTAGGATATGCTCCCATCTTTGCTGGTGAATTTTAGACCCTGTTCCATTTCCTTCCTTCCTGTGCTGCCCAGGCACACCTTGCACCTTGGGAGCCCTTTGTCCTCACCCCAGTGTTTCCTAGTTTCATAGTCTCCTGCCACACTCCTTCCCATGACCTACCAATCTCTCTTTAACCAAACACCAAAAGACCATTCCCTAGATGGAGATACCCTATAAAATTCCTTCATCTAAAATATAAGATCCTAGAACCCTCTTCTCTTGCCTAATTTTCTTTCTAAATTTCCATCCCACTCCCTCTATTAAATGCATTCTTCAATCTTACTAAATTATTTGAGTCCTCCTGATTTCTCAGTATGATTACCATTTGGAGTTCACTTATTTCCATTTTCTGCCTGGAACCTAATATTGAAAAAAATTATACAATTACACATGGTACTCAGTAAACATTATTGAGTAAATAATAAATTGACTATAATATTTAATAATAATAACTACTAAGTATTGTAAACTTATTATATGCTTGCAACTATGTAAAATATAGAGACCAAAAGATGGATAGATGATAGATAGAAATATTATATATATGCATATCATCTGCAATACATGTATTAGTATTTTCATTGTTCAGATGAGGCTCAGAGAGCTAAAATAACTTGGCTAAGAACAAGCATTTCATTAATGGCAGAGCCAGGTTTCCAACTTAGCAGATTCAATTCTGACACCCATATTCTTTACACAATTTGTACAATTTTTAACATTCTCATTCTGATTTTTATGTTATGAACAACTCCCATTGTGTATTTTCTCTGCTTCCAATCCTAGGTCAATGAACAAATCTGAGGGAGATCACAAATCTATGCTGTCTGGACAGACTTCACATTTCTGCCATTTACTGCAAGCAGTCCATTTTACCTACTCCCTCTCCTCTGTATGTGAGGAGCCTAAGAACAAAAGTATAGATCACTCATCTTTATAACTATGCAACTATGCAAATTAAAATCTCAACTCTTTTGTACATAAAAATAAAGTTAGGCCTTGAGGCAGTATGGAATAACAATACGAAGGAGATACGATGTATATACCCATTCCTCTTATCCTAGCTGAGTACACGGGACCTTGCTCAGTCTACTCACATGGATGAAAAATAATCTCACTGTGGTTCCTGTTAAGTAGTGCTCATTTCATCTACTGACATACTGCTGGGTAATGTTTACCTCATGATGACAGCCTCCCGAGGGTGTCTTTCCACAAGGGTTCTACTGTGATGTCATCCATCACTGCCAGTTACAAACAATATGGATGTGTAGCAACAATAAGATGGGTGGGCCTGCAGAATAGCAACCATGTGTCCAACCATCCCAAGTTGCCACTTAAGAAACATAGCATTAAATAGTGGCTTAAAATATATCCAGCAAATATGCAGAAAATCCAGCATAAATACATACCAAAGGCAATTTCATAGAAATATTTAATCCAAACAGTCATTTTGAAGGAATATCAAATATCTTGGAGAACTCCCAAAGTGAGGAGAGTAGTTTAAATATCAAAGAATTCAGATTATAGCAGGAACACTAGTGCATCAGAGGAAAATCCATTTCCCTCTTCTTTCTGCACATGGAGCTGGACTGTATTACCCAACCTTCCTACAATTAGGTGTGGCTATGTGCCTGAATTTCAGTCAATGGAATGAGAACAGAAACCGATGCGTCGCTTCTAAAACCAGTCCTGTGTTCCTTTCTATGTGTTTCTTCATGATCTTTCCCCCTTCCTGCTGTTGGAACAATGAAATCCAGGAAAACCTTTAAAAACAGATTGAAGAGATCAGAATTGTCATCATCCTTGTACTCTGAATATGTGCAAACAAGTCTCCCCAGTCTTAACTCTAATGACCTATAATGTCAATGGGAAGTTTTATGAGCAAGAAATTAGGTTCTGTTGTTCTGAGCTATTGTTTGGGGTATATTTGTTCCTGTAGCCTTCTTTAACAAGGAAATTGGTAACAAGGAACTTTTGAAGTATGGTGCTACATTAACAGAAGAGAGAGACTAAGAAATGGTTTAGCAATCAAATAGTGGGTGGTGAGGATGTGGAAATAACAGGATGAAAAGAATAAGGGCATATTATGCAGTGACAAAATTTAAGTAAAACTGTGACCTGCAATAACATGGAAGATAGATCATCATCCATTTGCATATACTGGATCTGTAACGCTCAGGAAATGACTGGAAAAATCCATAGTTTTCTATCTCAACTCCCTATGCAACATTTATACTAGTGTCAAACAATTCATTCTTCAAATATGTTTTTCTTATATTTTGTTTTTATAAAATCTTTTCTAAATACATTGTGAGTTCCTAGGTATATGATTGATAAATAGATTGATTAGTTCTAAGATACACATATAAGTTATTTTCTAAATCATCCTTGGTTTTTAGTACACACTCATAACTAAAGAAATAATTAATGATTGATTGCTTTACTTTCTACACACTAAAGCAGATTATGAAGGGCTCTTACACCTTATCCATGTCAGGGAATATGTTCTCCATGCAGGATAGGAACGAGTTTTGATGAATTGTAATTTGATGAGATAGTCTGGGATGGAATGGAATGGAATGCAAGAGTGCATTACACTTCACAACCCTTTGCTGTGTTAAACATGGGCGTGCATCTGGCCCATATTGTTCTATGTTTTTTCTTATAGCTATTCACAATCAAAAGAATTTTAAATACTGATTTAGGATATTAGAAAGAATGTTGCTTTAATGTTCGACCATTAAATCTATGCCGAGTAAAGAGGAAAAGAACAGAGAGCTGATAGATTGCAAGAAAGTCAAAGGGTCAGTGGGCTGGTATTCCAGGTGGGATGCAAGTGGGAATAGCTGAACATATAGGCTTGGAAAAGGGGCAGCTGTTGCCCCTGAATGAAATGTTTTGAATGAATGACTTAAAAGAATAAATTAGGGAAGTAGCAACCTAAAGTTTGACTGTGGCACTGAACAGCTGAAGTGAAGAGAAAGGTCATTAGAAATGAGAAAGTCAGAGATAAGAGGACATTGGATGGACGGGACACCCAATTGAATACTTAATTCAGGATGATTTTAGCCAAGTAACAATATCATTGTCAAAAGAAATAGGGAAAGGTAACTATAATAAGCAGAAAATCTGTTTGTAGAATTGAATGGAATTCACTTCAAAGGAATATGTGTTACATAAGGGGTTGAAAGAGCAATCTTTTACAAATTTTATTTTTTTACCTGTGATTCTCAGCATTCTGGCTATGAGGAAGAACAAATAAGACCACACTTACAAATAAGATATTGCCATAGTTTAGACTAACCATAGTATTCCCAGAAAAATATCCCTCTAGCCTGAGCCTCCAGAACACCCAGCCATGGCCCTTTAACTAAATCCAACTTCCCTGCAAACAATAAGCATTAAACCCTCACACATTCCACTCACATTCCTTATTGTTTCTCAGGACCATGCATATCTCAGGTTTAGAGTGGCTGGGACGTAGGAAACCTAAAATTCACCAAATCTCTACCAAGCTATTGCCAAGTGTGCTGTGTCATTACCTGTTTTGTGTACTTCCTAACTGAATGCTAAATAAACTTGTACTTGGTGAAGATTATGGTGTTTTGTTATTTTGAGAATCATCTTCAACCCAGAACCACTGCTACTAGTAGAGAGAGTGGGTACTGCAGCCATTTAATCAGTCATGGTTCCCTAAGGCTAAGGGAAGAAGAATAATGTCTGAAATTATAAAAACTTAGTTTAAAGCAGGGGACCCATGGTATAAGATACAAACCTATGAAAAAGCAGAACTTTTTGGTTGGAGCTGATCTCTCTGAGTTTAGAAGAGGAGTCTTTTTGGTCTAAGACCCTGTCCACTATGGAGGGATGGTCCTGACATCTCAGAGACGATTTGATTATTCTGTTTCTGCCAGTGTTGGGAAAACTGCAAACTGAGTTCAACAGCTGACCAAGGTTCTTTCCTAATGGATTCACTCAAACTCTCATTCCTGCAGTATCTAAATCCTCAGTGATCCTACATGTTCTTGGTCATAGTAATTTCCCCTTAGATTTAACTATTGAATATGGATGTAATAAGCAGTGCCTGAGAGAATCACCTGGATTCCATTTCCTGTTCTTTTATAGCAGCAACCCAATTTCCCCCTTACTAATCAGGATCAATCAACTTAGACATTAGGGTCACCCTCTTATTTGTCTATGTTCAATGGTATAAGGAGACCAAAATGGCCTGAGAAAAACATTCTTCTCTTGGGAACCAAGATCTTCAAACCAACATAGCTCAAAGTTTTAGGGACGGGAAGCAAATGTTCTGTGAGTGGACTATTAGGTATAATAATGAGACTAGCCACTACCCATTTTACCTTGATCACTGACCTCATCAATTCTGACCATGGGAGAGATATACACATATATTGGTCACTGATTCAAAGTATATACATACACTATAAAATAAAGCCCTATCCTTAGAGGGTATGTACTCTCAACTGGCATCACAGAGTCCTCAGTAGGCTATTCCACTATCTTATTAGGCTACCTGCTGCTTCTATGTGAAGACGTGATAAAAAGAGTGAATTCCATGACAATGAGCTCATTCTACACTCCTTTGTTGTGAAATGAATTTCTTGATTAGAAAGATTTTGTGGTAAAATACCAGTGAATACTGTTGCTCTTCAGCAACAAGAAGGCAGGGGGGACAAGCAGGACCAGCCTGTTATCCCGGGCCAAAGTGAGAGGGCAAGTGTCGGCTTGGACACCCTCCCCTGAGATCCGGGGATAAACAAAACCACACCAAGCCGGGAGATGTGTCAGCCTCAAGGGCACAGCAAAACTCAGCTTTATTCCATCAGAGGCTTGGTTATATAGGGGAAGATAAGGAAGTAACAGAAACCAATGGGAATTGATTATCTCATCTGTCACTAGGGTCTTAGGCAGGTTTTGGGTTAGGTGGGGAGGCGGAGTTAGGGCCAGTAGCACACGCACGGGAAGCTAGTTAGGCCACGAATGTGGAAGTAATGAGGGAGGATGGAAACCTCCAGTCTGCGGCCATCACAGGCCTAAAAGAGGCAAAAGGTCCCAACAAATACAGTATTCTGTACATCCATAGATTATGATTATACAAGAAGTATCATGGATAGAAAGGCAAATCCATATCCCAGAGACATGTCTATCTATTCCAGTGCAAATCATCTCTTTCCCTTTTATGATAGATGAGGTACAGTTTAATTAACCTGATATCAGGTGTCCAGGAGTTGTTTCTAAAAAAGGCATTGGTTATTTACAGAAGGAATGGATTGTCTTCAAATTCTAGGTCTCACTGTAATTCTTCTTTTTTACTTGCCAGAGGTTCCATAGACTATCCCCATTTGCTACATACACTTTACCATGAGATCTGCTAAACCATGAAAGGCCCAGGCTGAAAAGTAGCTGCTACTGTACCTTGGATATGCTTCAGAGCCTCCTGTTGCTTTGGTCTCCATGCAAACTGGCAAATTGATGTGTTTTGATATCATAAGTAGCTCACTGAAATACGTATATGTTGTCCCCAAAATCCAAAAATCTCCAATAAATATTGTGGCAGAAAACATAGAATGACACTTTTAAAGTGCTGAAATCAAGTAATTATAAACCTAGAATTCTATATCCAGAAAGATATCTTCCAAAAATGAAGCAAAAAATGGGGGACTTGGAAGAAAATGGCAGAATAGGAGGTCACTCTGATAAACTTCTCCCATGTAGAAACTGAGAAAGAAACTACATAGAATACAACTAACCCTGAAAATGACCTAAAGACTGCAGAACAAACCATCTACATCTGGTGAAGGAGAGCAGACCACATTGAGAAGAGTAAAGGGCATCAATAGAGACCCAAGCTCACCTCCCATCTCATCCCACAAGCAGGATGGAGAGAAATGGAGTGGGGAGGTGATGAACACTCAGGATTCTGGTACACCTGGCCTTCAGGATTTGCTCTGATAAGACAAGTCCACATTGCATTTGGCTTTGATTATGAACAGGGCTGGACCCAAGGGTGATTTGGAGTTCTGTGGTCAAGACTCCTGTTGCTTAAGGTGGACCAACATGCTTTGTCAGTCCTGCTAAGACCCACCACTTTTATTCAACATAGTACTGGAGGTCCTAGCTATGCCACTCAGACAAGATAAAGACATAAAAAGAATCCAAATTGGCAAGGAAGAAGCAAAACTGTCACTATTTGCAAATGACATGGTATTATACATGGAAAACTCTAAAGACTCCACCAAAAAACTGTTAGAACTAATAACTGGATTCAGCAAAGTTGCAGGATACAAAATCAATATACAGAAATCTTTTGCATTCCTATATATTAACAATGAACTAGCAGAGAAATCAGGAAAATAATTCCATTTACAATTTAATCAAAAAGAATAAAATACCTATGAATATACCTAACCAAGGAGGTGAAAGATCTGTACTCAGAAAACTGTAAGACACTGATGAAAGAAACTGAGGAAGACACAAATAAATGGAAATCTACCCCATGATCATCGGTAGAAATAATTAATATTGTCAAAATGGCCATCCTGCCCTAAGCAATTTACAGATTCAGTACAATCTCTATCAAAACACCAATGACATTTTTCAATGAACTAGAGCAAATAAACCTAAAATGTATATGGAACTGCAAAAGACTCTGAACAGTGAAAGCAATCTTGAGAATGAAGGACAGAGCTGAGGGGATCATGCTCCTTAACTTCAAGGAGCTTATACTGCAAAGCTTATACTGCAAAGCTGTAATAATCAAAACAGTATGGTACTGGCACAAGAACAGACCCGTATATGAATAGAACAGAATACTGAGCCCAGAAATAAACCCACACATATATAGTCAATATACAATGGGGAAAAGACAGCCTCTTCAATAACTGGGGTTAGGAAAACTAGACAGCTACATGCAAGAGAATGAAACTGGATTACATCCTAACACCATACACAAAAGGAAACTCTAAATAGATTAAAGACCTAAATATAAGACACAAAACCATAAAACTCTTAGAAGAAAAAATAGGCAAAAATATCTTGAAAATAAGCATGAGCAATTTTTTTCCAGACATGTCTCCCCAGTTAAGGGAAACAAAAGCAAAATAACCAGTGGGACTACATCAAACTAAAAATCTGCACAGTAAAGGAAACCATCAACAAAATGAAAAGGCAACCTTTCATATATATATATGGAGAGAATATATGGGAGAATTTATAAATGAAGTGAATTAAAGAGATTTTCAAACAAACTGAGAATATGTCACCAATTGACCCACAATACAAGAAATTCTAAAGGGAGATACTCAAACTGAAGGAATATGATCTCAGAAAAATGAAATGCAGGAAAAATTTTAAAAACTGAAAAGCATAATCATATGGGTACATCTAAATAAATGGTGACTATTTTTAAAATATCAATGAAGTCTTACTTAGTTTTATATGTAGAACTAGAATTCATTATAATAATAGCATAAAAGTTGAAAAAAAGTAAATCAAGTTAAATTGTTATAAGGGTCTTTCACTGCCTAGGAAGTATAAAAGTACTAATTTAAGACAGATTTGAGTACACCAAGATGCATGTTTTAATCTCTAGGATAATCACTAAAATAATAAAGAGAGAATGTATTGCTAACAAGGAGAAGAGAAGAACTTCCCTAATTAATCCTAAAAAGGTAACAAAAGATGAAAGAAAATAGAAATACAACAAATAGGGCACAGAAAACAAAAGTAAAATGACAAATTTAAAAGCAAAGACATCAGTACTTCATGTTTAATGCAAACTAGATTATCTAATTAAAAGATAAAGATCATCAGACCTAATTTTTTTAAATTATATACTGTCTCCAAGAGATTCTCCTTAAAGATAAAGACACTGAATGAATGGGGAATAAAAAAGAATGGAAAAAATTACGCCATGCAAAACACTATCCAAAAGGAAGCTGATGTAACTATACTAACTGCAGACAAGATAGATTTAAAGACAAGAGGATTAACAGAGAGAAGAAGGCAAATTTCTGTGTATGAGTTCTCATTGTCAACTACGAGACCTTTAGCAAAGATATGACAAGGAAAAGAAAATTTGATTTGAGTAGTTTCAGATCAATTTCAGCTTAATGCCCCATCACTACCAAAAGCCTTTAAATCACTTTAAAAAGTAAATATACATGAACCCTCAATTACTAGAGACTTATCATATCAGGATATTTTTTAAATGAGGTAAGTTAGAAATTTCTAATGAAAGACTAACATTCAGTAATCAGATTGGTCAGACTTTTATAATTCCAATTTCATTTAGTCTTCAGAACAATTCTATGAATGAAAATTAGTACTATCTTATTTTGAAGATGATGATGTTGAGACACATGGATTGAGTAGCTGGCCATACAACACACAGCTGAACAGAAGAAGGGAGTTGGGATTTCAATTCAGGCTACCTAACTTCATCGCACACACACCACTAAACTACCCTGTAACAAAATGCTTTCACATTTTTCTGACTACAACTCAAAGATATGTGATACACATAATAACCCACTATATACCCACGTGTATAAACATAAAACATTTCTTGAAAAAAAAATTTACATGTAATGTAATGTGACATTTTGTTTTCTATTCTGCTCTATCAATTCTTTAAGTTTACTAGTCTCTAAACTAGTATCACAGATTACTAATGGATTGCATCCATATTTCAATAAGTGCTGTCATTTTTTAAAGCATGTTAATTAGTCAAGTAGCTGGAGATCAGTTGGATTTGGGCAACAAAAGAGTACAGTGGAAAAATATTCAAACTCTAAAATGTGTCAAATTTAATGTCAATTTCTATCTTAAATATTTGTGCAAATTTGAGCAAGTTACTTGCCTTCCCTATGATTTAATTTCCAACCAGTAATCTGGCATTAACATAAATTGCAAGGGGTTATTGTGAGGATTAAATGACCTAATCCACATGAAGTTATTAGCACAGTCTAGGATATGGTAAGGATTCAACAAATTATAGCTATTAGAGAATAAAGTATAACATCTAGCATATGTAATTTTTTCTCAAGTGAATAAATGTATCATTTATTATTAGTTAAATCCAAGGTAAATCTTTCAGGACCTGGATTCATCTTAACAACAAAAAATTGTCTAATTTACTGTATTTCATTGACCATAAATTAAGAGTTTTCTCAAACCTACCATCTTTGCTAGGCTACTGTATATTGTACCCATTCATATCATTCAGATAATAGTAATAAGACCACATGCTTACAAAACCTGATATATCTTCAAGTATTTTCTTGCCCTTTAGGTAGTCCAGCTATTCCTACAGAAAAATATATTAAACACTTTCTGCAGGTTTGATATTTTAAGCAGCTGATCCATGTTTACAGTACCTTTAAATCAAACTACCAGTCTAGGAAATAAATATGAAATTAAGGTTAAGAAACTTGAAGACTGCTTCCTAATTCTCCCTCACCTAGCATGAGATCTTTCCTCTTACTTCCAAAATTGAGACCAGGCATATATTTCAACTGCTTCCTTTCCCCATTCTTCAGAAGCCTTCTTCCCAAATAAGCCTACCCTTACTACATATATGTCATTTCTGACCCATGTGTCCAGTGGAAACAACAGAACCCACACTACTTGTGGTAGTAGCTCTCAAACAAAGTTTCACTTCAAAGTCATTGCAGGGGAGTTTTTAGAATACTTTTGCTTGACTTCATGCCCCACAGATTCTGAAAAATTGATCTGGGATAAGGTCTGAGAATTGGGAATATTTTAAAGGCTCCCCAGGTTGTTTTAATGTGCAATCAAGTTGAAATCCACTGTGTTAGAGCATTTTGCATGCTTCCCCAAGGCCTCTGCTAGATGGTGATTGGATAGTAGCTCTAGGGATGAAGTTACCAAACCGGCAATTGCAACTGTCACTTCTTTGTTTAGTAAAAAAAAACAACACAGATTACCTTCCTTCAACGTTTCTCTTAACTCCAATAGAAATCCAGACAGAGGTATTTAAGAAGGGAGATTTTTCTGTGGAAGTTCTCTTTCTTCTTGAGCTTTCAAATTGTGGCTAAACTGATTATCTGGCAAAAGTAAGATTAAGCAACAGTTTGGTTGTTCCAAAGAAGAATCTCCTGCTCAGGTAGGTACTTAGGAATATAGATGTAAGGATTTTGACTTTAAAATTCTAAGTTTTGTTCATATTCTCAAACACAGGATTCTCATGGTGTGAAATAGATACGTGATATGTGTGTGTATATATATATATGTATGTATTTATATATAAATTGTCATTTGCAACAACATGGATGAGCCTGCAGGGTTTACGCTAAGTGAAAAAAGCTAGAAAGAGAAAGACAAATACTACACAGTATCACATATCTGGAATCTAAAAAAATAATTAAAAGGGTCAAATTCACAGAAATAGAGAGTAGAAAAGTGGTTACTAGGAGCTAAGGAGTTGGGAAAATAGGGAGAGGTTGATATAAGAGTATACATTTTCAGTTATTAGATGAATAAGGACTGAGAACCTAATGTATAACACAGTGACTATAGTTGATAACACAGTATCATATAATTGTAATTTGCTAAGAAAATAGAACTGAAATGTTCTCACCAGAGGAAAAATGGAGGGGTAAATATGCACAGTGATGGTCCTGTTAACTCAGTAAGGAGACCCCTTTCACGTGTATACATATATCAAATCATGTTGTACACTTTAAATATCTTACAACTTCGTCAATTAAACCTCAAGAAAGCTGAAAAAAAAATGGAAGTAGTCATGCTACCTAAAATACTCAGATGTATTTCTTTTAATATATTGTAGTGCTAAAGCTCACCAAGTCTTTCAAATTTCTGAGTGTCTCAAGAACATTCATGTTGATTGGTTGCACAACCTATACCCGATTGATTCTTTCTGCTAATATGTTTTAATGGTCTCTAAAGTCAATCTTAAGTACAAGAGTCTTAAAGACACATACAGATTCACATTTTTGTTATTTTTAAGTTGGGTTTTCATTTATTTTTAAAGTGACTTTTAAAAAGAGCATTTTAGGAAAAGCAACTTAAGGGGGTGGCCTTATTAAGTATACAGCTATAGGATCCATGGACCTCTCTTCCTATGTTATTTTAAGGCTTGTGCAGATGGCAGAAACCACACCGACCCCAAGGTGATCTACCACCATGACGGTGCTTGACCTCTGCCTTCCCAGAACACACACAGCCGTGCACTTGTGATACTGCTAAAAACTACAGTCAAATTAAAGACAAAATCTCATTTTCCTATTCAGACACTGACACACAATAACTGGCTTTTGGGAAACACTTGGGAAAAAACATGTCAAGGCAATAATACCTTAGTAAAATGATGTTAAAGGAAAGATACACACTGTCCAATTATTTTCCCTTCAGATAAACCTATCAGAGGAATCACATTTTTTTAAATAATTCTATTAAGAAGTTATTTTCTACAATAGTTCAGTCACATTGAAATTATCCAGGTCACAAATTAACACAAGTCTGTTTGTTTTGTCTAATTTTAACAAACACATCAAAAGTACCCCCAAATAAGTTATGTCTTTCTGAAGTAGTCACCACTGGTAGCAAAATGTTTTTATTTACAAAATGTGTTTGAACAATTATCTCGGAATTGCCTTCCATAAAATAAAAGTCCCACCATTTTGTTATAAAATATCATAAATATAACAATATTGCTGTGCACATATGCTGCTTCCTTCTCCACAATGCCAAGCATTTCTTTAAAAGGCTATACTGCTATTTTTTATCATATTATAAAACATGTGCTAGAATCCTTTCTAAATTTACTTTAAATTAAGAAAAATGATGTTGATTAATTTGACTAACCATGGACAATCATTGGCCTGCTTTTAGGGCAACATTAAAGAATGAAAAAATTAACTTTCATCTTCAGCCTGTTGGCTCTTTTTGCACGTTTTGTGGTAAGTTCCCCCAATCCTAAATATTCTTGGTGCATGTCTTTTTAATTAAAATTTCAACAGAGTTTTGTTACCAATGATGTCATTCTACTTTATAGAACAATATAGTGTCAAGATGTCAATCATTATAGACTTGTTTCTATTTTACTTTTTCTTTCTCTTTTCCATATGACTAACCATCTGGTCAGTAGTTGTGGGCATGAAGGGACAGAGGGCAAGTAGAATCTGGGAGAGCTGTCTCTTATCTAGGAATATCTCATCCTTTTTTTTCTTTCCCAAAGAACTACAATCAAGCTGTCAGAAAAAATGTAATTTAAGATTACCAAATGTTTTAAGCTTACAGGAAATGGGAAATTATAAAGTTGGAGCTGCAAGATAAATTTTCTAAAAGGACAACATAAGGCATCAATGCACAATCATTAATTGTACAATAGTTTTTATTGAAAATATTTGTAAAGACTTTAAAATTAGAAGACCTTTCTGAGGTCTGAAAACACATTTGTTGCAGCTAAAATGTCCTGTAAATTGGCTGGAGAGTAAAATTTGCCTTACTCTTTATTTTTTCACTTAAGAAAACAAAGATGTACTTTTAGATTTTTCACTTAAGAAAAAATAAAAACAGAAAAAGGAAGGTCATTCACTCAAGAAACACATGTTATTTCGACCTTTTGGAATGAATTTGGCTATGTTCTATAGAATATCAAAAAATACATAATACAATATAGCAAGTAATAACCTCCATAGCCATAAACATCAATGGAATAAAATGAACCTCAGAGAAACAACAGTTGCCCTATTTGGTAGTGTTGGAGTAGGGATTGGAGGAGAGGGAGTGGGCTCAGAGTACATTCTTGGGGAAGCCAGATTTTAACTTGCCTTGATCTATGCCCATATAATTTGCCTTTCCTCCTATTACACATCTTCATTTCTTCTTTTCTCTCTTAAACCTACTCCAAGCAGACTTTGCCCACATCACTTGAATTAAACTGCTCTGCTCAAATAGTACTCCTAAAGGATGTACACAATAGTCAATTTTCAGTACTTGCCAACTGACATGATCTATACCCTACTTAAAATGAGTTACTCTTTTTCTTCAACCCCATTTTCTTCTCCTGGTTTTTCTCCTACTTCACTGGCAACTCCTTGTTGTTTTCTAGACACATTTTTTCTTCCGGACCCCTAACATCACGGGACAGTTTCCTCATACCCTTTCTATTCTACTCTATAGCCACAAACCCAGCTGTTTCAGCCAAAAAAACTTCTAGCCCTTCTTGACTCTATCACTTCTCAGACCCACTGCTTTAACAAATTTTGCCAGCTCTCCCTCAAATCATAACCTGACCATTTCTCACCATTCAAACCATGAATCTGAGCATTTCTGACCATCCTCCTGCTACCATCCAAGGTCAAGCCACCATTATTTCTTGCCTCTTCTGCAGCAATAACCAATCTCCCTGTCTTCATTCTGGCTCCTGGCAGTCTGTTCACCACACAAATAGAAAGATCTTTCTATAAAGTAAATATGACCATGTCACTCCTCTTTTCAAAACTTTCCAATGGTTTTCTGTGATAGAATAAAGTACAAAGTTCATATCCCTACCTACAAGACCCTCATGGTCTTCTCCCCAACTTTTAACCATCTGGCTTCGTCTCCTACCCGTCTCTGCCCAACTCCCCAAGTTTTGCCTCAAATCTCAAAATGATTAAAAACTAATTAACTCCTTTTCCTCTTGACAACTTTATCTACATTAAATTACATTACAGTGATCATGACTCGAGCATCTCCTAGTTCAAGTTACAAGGAAAGAGAGAATTTTATAAACCTGGTTTATTTATCTTCATTTGGCCATACGTCAAAAGATCCTGGACAGAAAGTGATTTGGAAGCTCTTGGGTCAATAATCCACAAGTAATTTGAATAAATGTAGATAAAGAAAAACAGGTCATGTGACAAAAACATAGCTATTGCGCCTTCTGAAATGACCTAGATTTTTTGAGTCATCGCTGAGATTTTTAAAAGAGATGCAGATGTCTTACTATGCTGATGGACAGTGACTGTAATGGGGTATGTGGGGGGGCGGGAGTCTAGTAACCATAATGTTGTTCAAGTAATTGTACATTAATGATACCAAAAGAAAAAAAAGAGAGATGCAGTTGTATATTAGGGATAGGAACAGGATAAATAGCAAATAGGAAATTAGAAAGTAGAAACAGAAAATCTAGCCTAACCTTCCCCAAATCTGACTAGGAATGGAAAAGGATGAGCTAGTGATGATACCTACAGAGGCCCAGCAGGTTGAGAATGGGATACTTTAACATCTGAGCTGCAAGTCAGTATTGTAGACTGAGAGACTAGAAGCAGGGATTAAAAAGAGGTTGAAATGAAAAGTGAAAGGCAATAAATAAGAGAGGAAATGCCCTGGGAAAGGGGAATGTTCACTAGCCTGCAACTAGAAATAGAGAAGGTATTTTGTACAGAGTGGATCCAAAAGTTTGACATTTCCTCAGACAGTACGGCAGAAAGACACAGAGGCCAGGAGATGAAGGCACCAGTAGAGTGATCACAGTAATGCACCATGCTGAAACTTTTGGTCCAGACAAAATGGCCTAAAATAGGGTTTAAATTTTCCTGACCCTGTTCCTTTGCTTATAACATTCTTTAAATTTGAAGTCCTCCCTCCCATTTCTGTTCTATTATTTAAGCCTCATTTCAAATGCTAAATTCTCTACAAGGCAACCCTTAATCCTCTTTTTTGCCAAAATCTTTCCCTCCAAACTATTGCATCTAGAATTTATTGCACTATTTATTAATACCAGAACTTCTACCAGATTGATAAGCCACCATGCCTTATAATCACAGAGAACAAAATAGCTCAAATATAGAGTCCTTACTGTACTTTACTATGCCTAAGTACTTTATACAGATTATATATTATCCTAGCAACCACTACATAAAGTAGGAACTATTTCTAGAACTATTTTAGAAATGGGAAAACAGACAAAGAGGGCATAAGCACTTCAGTGGAGCATACCACAGCGGAAGGATTGGCTCTAACAATCTATCGCTCTTGTTTCCGCCTGACCAACACATGGTACTACTTCCCACAGATTTTTTTTATTGTATAGCCTTGTAGTATAGTTTAGGGGGTTATAATTCCTACTAGATTTCAGACTCATGTAAGGAAGAGTTCATGTCTTAAATCTGTTTCCCTGAGCCTCTAAAAAGGTGTGCTGTATATAATAGTTTCTCAGTAGTTACATAATAGTTCGGAAACTGGAACACCACTGACTTCTTAGAATGGGAAATAGGAAAGAATTTTCCCAAGTAGTTCCACTGGAGCATTTGCATCCATGTGAAATCACTTCCAAAGGCAGTCTCTGTTATGTGGCAATCAAGATGATTTGAATTCCTCTAAACCTGCAGGTTAGAGAGTGAAGTTGTCTCCTATTTTGTTTGTATTTAATACTAGCCTGGTTTTCATTGAGTGCTCAGACTTCTAGAAGGGAAGGGACATTCTCTATTCCTTCTTTTTTCTAACTTATTTTCTCATTGAAATATATGACTGTATGAATAAAAAGTACATGCACTAATGTTTGAACTTCAAATAATTAAATTTAGAAACCTTAGTTTTGTTTTTCTTTGGTTTTTATCTCTACAGCACAGTGATGGTCAAAGAGCTCCTAGGCGACCACATCTACTCAGCCAGCTTTCCCCACGTCTTCTGCCTTATGAACCAGGACAAGTTCTACCACGCCTTTCCCCTCCCTATGGCCCAGGACTTATTCCACCACCTCCTCCTCGGGGTCCGCCAAGGCGCGCCCGACTCTCTCGTCCTCGGGGTCCACCAAGGCGCCGTCCTTCTTCTTTCCCCTTTGACCCAGTGCACCTTCCATCCCAACGCCTTCCACTGGGACCTATTAGAAAACCTCGACCCTCTTCAGGTTACCCAATTCTACCTTTAAAACCAAGACCTTTCCTTCCAGGGCCTATTAGGTTGCCAATACCCCTACTTCCCTTTATTTCTAAATATCCTTTTTATCCTTTCCTCACTAAACCTAATCCCACAATTAAAACAATCACCACAGCTACAACCAAAACCACTACAGAAGCCACCACCACCAAAAGAGAAACCACCACTTCCACAAAACCCACCACCAGAACACCAACCATTACCATTTCCACAGAACCCACCACTTCTGAAGAACCCACACCCACATCAATCATTACCACTGCCACAGAGCCCACCATTTCTGAAGAACCTAGCACCACAACACCAACCACTACCATTTCCACAGAGCCCACCACCACAATACCAACCATCACCACTTCCACAGAGCCCACCACTTCTGAAGAACCCACCACCACAACAGCAACCATTACCATTTCCACAAAGCCCACCACCACAACACCAACCATTACCACTTCCACAGAGCCCACTACTTCTGAAGAACCTACCACCAAGACACCAACCGTTACCACTTCCACAGAGCCCACCACTTCTGAAGAACCTACCACCAAGACACCAACCATTACCACTTCCACAGAGCCCACCACTTCTGAAGAACCTACCACCAAGACACCAACCGTTACCACTTCCACAGAGCCCACTACTTCTGAAGAACCTACCACCAAAACACCAACTATTACCACTTCCGCAGAGCCCACCACTTCTGAAGAACCTACCACCATAACACCAACTGTTACCACTTCCACAGAGCCCACTACTTCTGAAGAACCTACCACCAAAACACCAACTATTACCACTTCCGCAGAGCCCGCCACTTCTGAAGAACCTACCACCATAACACCAACTGTTACCACTTCCACAGAGACCACTACTTCTGAAGAACCTACCACCAAAACACCAACTGTTACCACTTCCACAGAGCCCAGTACTTCTGAAGAACCTACCACCAAAACACCAACTATTACCACTTCCGCAAAGCCCACCACTTCTGAAGAACCTACCACCAAAACATCAACCATTACCACTTCTACAGAGCCCACCACTTCTGAAGAACCTACCACCAAGACACCAATCGTTACCACTTCCACAGAGCCCACCACTTCTGAAGAACCTACCACCAAAACACCAACTGTTACCACTTCCACACAGCCCACTACTTCTGAAGAACCTACCACCAAAACACCAACTGTTACCACTTCCACAGAGCCCACTACCTCTAAAGAACCCACCACCATAACACCAACCATTACCACTTCCACAGAGCCCACCACTTCTGAAGAACCTACCACCAAAACACCAACCATTACCACTTCTACAGAACCCACTACTTCTGAAGAACCCACCACAACACCAACCACCACTGTTCCCACAGAATCTACCACCACACCACCAACTATTACCACTTCCACAGCGCCCACCACCACTTCTGAAGAACCCACCACCACACCAACCACCACCTTTCCCGCAGAACCTACTTCCACAACACCAACTGCTACCACTTTCACAGAGCCCACCACCATTTCTGTAGAACCTACCACCACACCAACAACAACCACCATTCCCACAGAACCTACCACCACAACACCAACCATTACCACTTCTACAGAGGCCACCACCACTTCTGAAGGACCTACCACCACAACACCAACCAACACCATTTCCACAGCACCTACCACCATAACACCAACCATTACCACTTCTGAAGAACCCACCACCACAACACCAAGAACCACCATTCCCACAAAACCTACCACCACAACACCAACCATTACCACTTCCACAGAGCCCACCACTTCTGAAGAACCCACCACAACACCAATCACCACTGTTCCCACAGAACCTACCAACACAACACCAACTGTTACCACTTCCACAGAGCCCACCACCACTTCTGAAGAACCCACCACCACAACACCAACAACCACCACTTCCACAAAACCCACCACCACAACACCAACCATTACCATTTCCATAGAACCCATCACCACACCAACAACCACCATTCCTACAGAACCCACCACCACACCAACAACCATAACCACTTTCACAGAGCCCACCACCACTTCTGAAGAACCCACCACTACACCGACAACCACCATTCCCACAGAATCTGCCACCACAACACAAACCATTACCACTTCCACAGAGCCCACCACCACTTCTGAAGAACCCACCACCACAACCACTGACACTTGCACTGAACTCACAACCACCACAACAACTATCACTTCCACAGAGCCCACCATCACTATGACAGGAGCTACTGCCTCAACAGCACCGACCTCTTCAGCCACAGAGCCCACGTCCACAACATCAGCAGAAACCACCACCACGGCACCTACCACAGGTGCTACTCAAATTATAACCAACCCTTCCTTCACCATATTGCCCAGCACCACTATCCAAGTTACAACTTTCAATCCAACTATGTTGAGCAGTGCAGTTTTGAAGAGTCTTTGGGAGAAATTCCTTTCTATTTTTGGTTGAAGATGTGAGAAATTATATCCAAACTTCTCTGACCTCTTAGAAATGAATTTCAATTATTCCAGTGGAAGCAATCCTGATCTAACAAGCACACAAAACAAATAAAATAAAGCATTTGAGCAATAATATGTACCTATTGCTATCACAGTGACTACCACTCTATCCTATTACCTACCAACATCTGTTAATTCAGTTTCCCAGAAGGAAACAGAAACCCTTTATGAAAAAAAAAAAGGCCTTTAATAAAGGATTATTTAAAGGGTGGGGGCAGGATTAAATGAACCAACAAGGGATGTTGAGGCATTCAAGATCTAATCACAGTGAAGCTGGTAGTGTGCTTAGGTTTGATGGGGTAAAGGGATCAAATGATACCAGCGCCTGATGGAGATTCGGGACAGTGGAGAAAAGGCCACCCAATGGGCTCCATTGCTGTTAAGTAAGGTTACTACTGCCAGGCTATGTAGCCCACAGCAGGAAGAGAGCAGGACAGAACTCCTGCCATTCTCCTCCTATTGTTTTCATGAGTGGAATATGACCAAAATCTCATGGGCAGAGAGTCTATGTGATAGAGTTTGTATGGTCATCCTCCTAGGGTAGAGAGTTAAGCAAAAAGGGGTGAAATGTAATGAGAAGAACTATCAGCACACAGTGGCCTGGCTCCAAATCTTGAGGCCAAATAAGTAGGCAAGAAAAAATGTGAGAGTTTCTGACTCCTGCATTGGAAGGGAAACAACTGGCAGCAAAATAAATTATAAAAATCATATGCAATTTTTATTGCCTTTTCCCTAAAAAGGAATATGTATAGGGATAACTAGGTAATAAAATAAAAGTAAATAATATCAATTAAAAGAAAAATATATACAATAGTAAATTTAATAGAAATTATACATGCATAAATATATCAATATAAATACAAAATAAATATACTTTGGAATCTTTAAATGTGAAATTATATCTTAATAAATTGATAATTGTTCCTCCCCTCAAAATATTTCTCAAATTACTCTTATCATTTTTTATAATAATGGCCTCATTGACTGGTTTATTTTTGGAGTGAAAAGTCCATTCTATCCATTCTAGCAAATCTAAATATCCAAATAGACTTGATGCAGAATTTTATTTATTTTGTTAAAATAGAATTCAAGTGAAATTTGATTATAGCAGAAAATTACTTTTCAGAGGCACAACCAGCAAATATGGTGACAGACTTACTTTCTGTGCCCAGTCAACCTAATAATACCAGCTATGTTGCCATTATTTCAAGATTTATATTTGTTTCTGTTGTTCTTTGATTCTTTCAAACAAAAGATTATACTCATGCTTTGTGGAATGTATGAAAAGTCTAAGAGTATATGTATTTGTATCTATGTGGATTTGGCCTTTGAAGAACAGCTCTGAACTCCTACTTTAGGGCACTACATACTAGATTTCCCCAGTCTTGTCCATTTCATCACCATAATCAGGATTCTAAAATCACTACACTGCTTAAGCCTGACAAATAAATCCAGGACCACCCACTTCCCAGCATGGGGCCAGAGTCTGTAGCCTCTCCTGTTCCCTCTAGCAGCAACCAGACAGATTCACACCAACTCCAGTTTAATCCTCAATTCAATCTTCATTGGAAAATAAGTACTAACAGGAATTTATTTGTTATATGTATGACCTGTGTGCAACCAACCATAGTCAAAACGTGTTTCCTGTCATCAAGGAGTACTTTCTCCCTTCCAGTTTTGGCAGCCGTCATCTCGTCTCCCCACAAAAATGGCAACCTGCCATCTCTGCAACGAGCCCTACTTCAGTTGCCAGGCCAGGCTGGCCAGTTCCTCTGCATTCCGCCATGAGCCCTTGGTAAAATGGATTTGCTGGGTCACATGGTGCTGATACTCCAGTAGAACAGAGGGGCTCAGGGGTTTTTCAAGTCTGCTATTAGCTTTATTTCACATTCAGTGTACCTATCTTCCCCTATTACAAACTTTTCTCCCAATCTGGTGTTTCCTTTATCCCTGTTAGGGAAAACTTCCACCCAAGACTCAGAGCCCTCCATACAACCTATTCCCTGTCACTCATACTTCCTGAGCTACCCCTATGTTGTACAGGCTGTAAACTGTACAACTCCAGGGAAGATAATGCCCATCAGCTGCGCTATACCCAGCAGGTCTGCAGAACTTCCCCTCAGACCATTGTTCCTCTATCTAATAAACCAGACACTTCCACAATGCCATTTGGCATCTTTGTTCTATTAGAAGAAAATTTCCATAGATCCTAGGATTTCCCTTGAATATTGAACTGAATCAACCAGGGAGAGGTAAGAAATGGGCAAATATCCTTCCTTATCAAATTTGTCCCTCCAGGCGGCCAGCCTAGATTGGCAGCTGAAATAAGGATCATCACAGAGATGGCAATTCCCCCCAAAGAATACAGTCTTCTAGAATCCTGATTATCTGTGCCTTCTGAAACTGACTAGATTATAAGCCTCTAGAGAGTCTTAAATTGTTGCATACATATTGATCTCCATTTAAAAGAAAAGGACATTATTAGTTTCCAAATTTCCATTTAAGCACAGGGGAGAATAGATACCTGGTAGATAACTGCCAAATGTCCAAGCCCACAGCTCTTGAGGAAAAGGCCATGTCATAGAGTCATAGACTAAGAATGCCTTATCAATTTTGTCAGAGTTCCTAAGCACTTAATGGCATCCCCTGGTGTAGTGTGTGCATACATGTCATGCATCTTACATACGAGGCTGGGTGTGGGAGAAGGTGAGACAGCTTAGATCCTGGGACAGGGAAGCTCTGTCAAATGAAACAACTACAACTGCGTTGGTCATGTGGCCATGGCCAGACACACTGAGTGTGATCATCAGCAGTCACCATGACACAGTGGTGTAGGTAAAAAGTGAAAAATGCTTCACCTGATGCTTGACAATTATACGTAATTCACCGCATCAGATGTCTACCACACCAGGACTGCACTTAGGTTTCAGCAATGAAGAGGGTTGCTGTCCTCACAGAGCTCAATATTTGGCTGGGAAGACAAACATTAAATTATTGCAAATATTTTTTAATAAGAGAAATGGCTTGGAGCTGTGCAATCAAATAGGAAGTAAATGACCTCCTCCAGGGAAAATTTCCTAAGCTGCTATTGGCCCAGAACAGGGAATAAATTACTTAAGTAATTTTTAATATCAGCTTCCAAAGAATAAAACATGAATTACCCAGAAAACTCCATCTCCTCAGAAGTCCAAAATAGATCTCCATGGACTAAAAGCAAGTTGACAGGAGGTCTGTGTTCTTTCTGAGGCTCTAGGGAAGCATCCTTCTCCTCACCTTTCCAGCTTCTAGAGGCTGCCTGAACTCCATGGCTCATGGTCTCTTCCTCCACTGTCACATTCCTCTCTGCTTCTCATTTCCAAACCAAAGAACACTTGTAATTGCTTGGGGCCTGCCTGGATAATAAGAATAATCTGCTTGTATTTAAAGTCTGCTGGTTAGCTAGCCAATCTTAATTTCATCTGATATGTCAATTTCCCCTTATGGTAATGCAAATATTCACAGGTTTCAGGGATTAGGGTGGGACGTCTTTGTTCTCAGGGTGAGAGGGCATTTTTCTGCCTATGCAAATGGATAAAGACAGGGATTGTGCTAAATATCCCCCAGTGCACAGGATCACCCCCACCAGCACCAGTAGTCGTGCCGATGCTGAGACCCTGGTCTAAGGTGCCAGGTGAGCTATGCTGGGAGAGTTCTGGCTTGGAGGGAGCAAAGGGAGCCTTTGGAAAGGAAAGCTGCAGATCTTTTCTGTTTTGATCTGTCTCTGGCACACAGGCACACAGGGGTACACACATGTAACAGATATGGAAACATTTGAGAAGTAACACATTTAAAGATTAACATGTACACACTTTACTGGAAGAATATTATATACCTCATTAAAAAGATCACCAATTTTTAAAATAACTGTTAAGCTTATGATTTTGAAATATGGAAGTAAATACTAGGAGAAACAGCTAAAAGAATTGGAGGCAGTTGCCTTGAGAACATAGGTGGGAAGTGAAACTTTTTCCTCCTTATGTTATTATTATAACTATTAAGTATTTTACCTTGATAAAAATGGAAAGAACAAAAAAAGCTCTGTCAGCACTTAGCCTGGGACACCTGAAAGCCTCACCTGACGCAGACCAGTTGGTGCCCCTGGACAGGGATGCTGGCCAGTGGGACAGACCTATGCATGCCGCCCCTGACACAAGTTGTTTTATTTAACACTTGTATGGTACTGCCAAACACCACACACTTTTACAAATATTGACTCATTTAATCCTCAAAATGATTATTAGCCCCCATAATGCAGCCTAAAAGTATCAGAGCCAGGATTTGAACCCAGGCAGTCACATTTTCCATCTACACTTTTGATAGGCTATAAACTTATGGGCATTAAAACTATGACATGCCCTCTTTCTATACCATTAATCCCAGACAGAGCAACTAATAAAGCCAACTGTCCCACATCTACTCATACTTACTCAAACACATCCACCCACACACATACACACTCTCTCTCTCTCTTCCCCCCACAAATAGCCATTAGATAAACAAGGCCAGTTTATCTTTGTTTACATGTTTTTGCTTTTTAGCAAAAGTAAGAGCAGTAGTCACACTTATAAATCTTTTGTTCTTGGTTGCATTATGTGGCAATCTATCCCTGAAGAGAGAGAAATAAATGATAACTGACCCCAGAATCTTATGCTGTCACTAAAAGGTAGATCTAGGTTTTGTGGGTCTGAATCTTATACAATTTGAGTGCTTTTCTTAAGGAAAATAATACAAAATTTTAAATTTTAAATTATGTACAAGATTGTTTTTAGAAAAAAATAAGAAATCTCAAATTACAAAATTTTAAGGCCAACAAAATCCCCAAAATAACATTTTTAATAATTAACCACCTAAGAGATGTCTATAGTTCTTGTCCTGTGTTTTTTGTTTATTCATTGATCACCTCTTCAAATTTTACTATCATTTTCTACAAAAAGCAAAAATAATTCAGCTCTCCTTTAGCAGGCTGATTCAAACATCTTTTTATTATTTATAGTTTAGAAATCTCATTTAAACTCTAAAACTCATTATTATTATAATAGCATGTAAATTTTTTAGTTTTTTAAATCATTATCCAATACTGGGAAACTTATACCAAGTTTCTTTCATATATGAGCTATAACACTTCAGAGTATTTCAAGTTTTCTTGTAGAAGTTACTTAAACTTTTTAAATGTTTACTTTTTAAATGTTGGCAGTTTATTGGTGATATCTTTAATTGCAGTGATTTATTATGAATTTTCTAACATCTTTGACAATGTTAATATTTCTTAAATATGCATAAAACATGCAGCATAACACCATGAAACACTTACTGTTTCAATAGCTTGGTTCATTACTATAAAAACAGAAAATCTGATATTATATTTGATGATATAGATAGACAGATGATAGATAATTGATAGATACCTAGATGAAAGATGAGAGTTTATAATTGTATATGCAGCATAATCAAGGCAAGCATTTTGACTGGGCATCAATGAGAACTAAATCATCTGTTCACAATTTTATATATCTGATGAGTGAAATATTTTGTACAGACTTGCTTCTGGCTCTGCATATTTTAAACTGTGCTTCTCTTCCTCTACCCACTTTTCTTTTGGGGCTAGCTATCCTAAGAAATGTTCTTACTCTGATAAGACCTTTGGCTCAGCACATTCACATCACCATGCCATGTAAGTTGATACGATGGGTAATAGGATTATTTCTAGAAGTCTCTCTTACATCAGGAAGGCTAGTAATAACATAGTATACCTAAAAGTGACTGTGATCCACATAAATATATCATATTATTTCCAATCTAAATGTATTCCCATCTCAACTTCCTCATAACTTGTTCTCCAAAATGTCTGCAACATTCCCTTCCAATATCACCAGACACAAATGGAAGTGAGACAGAATGAAGAGGAAAAAGACAGTGATCTTAACCAATCATGGTTAAATATTTCTGCAAATATTGTAAAAATATATGACCATATGCCCACATTGCTCAGTATCCTCTTATAATGAAGTAGCTGACTCCATCTTTCTTGTTTGATCATTGACAACTTTTTTTTTTACCACTTTTTCACTTTTTTTATTAAGGTATTATTGATATACACTCTTATGAAGGTTTCACATGGAAAAACAATGTGGTTAATACATTCACCCATATTATCGAGTCCCCCCCAACACCCCATTGCAGTCACTGCCCATCAGTGTAGCAAGATGCCACAGAGTCACTATTTGCCTTCTCTGTGCTACACTGTCTTCCCCATGATCCCCACCACACCAAGTGTGCCAATTATAATACCCCTCAATCCCCTTATCCCTCCCTCCCCACCCTCCATCCCCCACCCCTCCTCTTTAGTAACCACTAGTCCCTCCTCAGAGTCTGTGAGTCTGTTGCTCTTTTGTTCTTTCAGTTTTGATTCATTGTTATACTCCACAAATAAGGGAAATCATTTGGCACTTGTCTTTATCCACCTGGCTTATTTCACTGAGCATAATATCCTCCAGCTCCATCCATGTTATTGCAAATGGTAGGATTTGTTTCTTTTTCATGGATGAATAGTATTCCATTCTGTATATGTACCACTTCTTCTTTATCCATTCATCTACTGATAGACACTTAGGTTGCTTCCATGACCATGGACAGCTTTTAAATTCTCATTCTCTCCCCTAACTACACTATATCTACAACTAAGATAAGAAGCCCAAAGTACATGTCACACCTTTTGGTGCCTGAGGGCAGTGTGACCTTGCAAACTCCAAGCCCACTGTGAACTCTTCCCCAGACCCACCGCTAGCCTCCATAAAGGCTCAGATCACTCTCTTTGATTCCCTTAAGCCATCTGGACCCACTTGCTTCCATGCGGATATCCCCAGAAAGCCTCACTATGTGAGTAATAAATGTTTTTGTATCCCCCTGGGGAATGTGGTGTCATCAGTCTTGACATTCAAACCAACTGGCAGGGTAGAAAGAGGGGTGGAGGTCATTCTCAAGGAGTGAGTAGAAGTGACCTAACCAACTGATTGGCCCTGAAGTTTAACCTTTATTACCTTCTCAATAAATCCACTTTCGTGTGTATTTGTACCATTTTCTCTCTAAAACATCCACCCTGATTAAGTATGATGCACAAACACTCATATGAAGTAGAAAGGCATTTCTATATTTAAGAATTTTTATATACCTCTTTAAAGGTATCGATACCCCAAAATTAATTTAATTTACAGAAAATTCAACTTACATAAACTTTTTAAGAAAAAAATCTGTGTTATAAAATGAGTAGCTACTTCGGCCAAGCTCATTTTAGTCAGATATTCCTTCCACATAATGTGAACAATGAAAAGATTCATTATAGTACTATTTCTCAAAACATAATGCCCATGTTAGATGTTGGTGAGATTTGCATAATACCAGACATACTACTAATACTGAGACCATTTTCCAGTATGTTAAACTTTGAAAATGTGGTTTGGTAGATTTGGTAGATTGACCAGGAACCCAGCAACAGCAGACGTCAAGGTCACAGAGCGAGGCCACTGCAGACATAGTCTTCCCTATCTATGATACATCCCTCCAGTGCTACCCTGCTCTGGCGATGCTGAATTTCTGGTATTCCTCACTTTGGTGAAATTGATGTTTGGTATTCTTGACATTAATTTGCAAATCTGATTCTGCTCCTTTGCCTTTCTGGCTTCTCCTGATCAACCTGACTCCCATAAGTGTTATGCTATACCATCTGCAAGAGATGTAAAATTATATTTTCATTATTCTGAAAGGTAAAATAAAAAATCCTTTACAGCAAAACTCTATTGAGGGCTCTTTCTTTGCAAAACTCTTACAATGGTGCTATGGAGACAGGCTGCAAAGAGATGTGCCCACTTCAGTGGGAGTGACAGCCATGTAAACAAGATGAATAGCAGTAGAGAGCTATGGGAGCACATAAGAGGGAGAGATCAGTTTTGACTAGGAATCTCTTTAGTAATTGTCTAAATGAACAATTACAAAGGAGCCAATATCAAGGGAATTTAAAAGATAGACATCTAATTCAATGAACTCATGTTGAAAAAATAAGATCGATTAATTATCCTGTGAAATCTATATGTAATCATGATTAGTGCCTAGTACATAAATGATGCTCAACAGATGTCAAATCAATAAATGAACACATAAAAAGGGAGGAAGGGAAGGAAAGAAGGAGGGAAGGAAGGAAGTCCTTGTTCTAAATTCCTATAAATATATAATGAATCTTCGCTAGTGAGCCAAAATGTGTTAATGTTATATTATATTCTGAAATAAATGTACAGTTTTATAATGGATCTTTTCTGTTTAAGGACACAAGGAAATTTTGGCTCTAGTTATACTTGTCCAAACGAGTTAATGTAGTTAGTCAGAGGACACAACTTATTCAGAGATCCTGACTCTTTGAGGTCTAATTTCTTTGGGAAAAAAATAGCTGTACAAATGTCAACTTATCATCTCCAAGTTATTCTTTGATATGAAATTCCCTCTACAAAGGGCATCTTATAATCTCCAAGTTGTAACATAGATATGAAATTCCCTTCCATCTCCAAAATGAATAGACAAGGCAAGCTATTAAAAAAAAATTTATTCTTTCCCCCACCTTTCTTATTTCCTTCATCTTCAAGCTACTCCTCTCATGTAAAGATTTCTTACCAGTTAAACCAAAATCTAGAATTACAAAGTCTGATGAATGTATGTCTGCTCAAAAGTTAATTAAAAGTAATGAACCTCTTTGATCCCTATATTACCTGAAATTAGATCAACCCCAATTTCCTTCTCCTCAAAAAAACAGTAAGCCAAAAACTAAGCTAAATCTATTGAGTAATCGAAAACAGCTAGCAGACCAAAATCTCAGTCAAAAACATCTGAACATACCGAAGTAATTTTGTACTGCTTGGTTCATTACCCCTGCTCTGAGCCCTGGAGTGCCTTCCCTGATTCCAGCCCATGTGCTGGAACCTCCCGGACCCCAAGTGATTCCCGTCAGCAGGTCACCTACACACATACATGCCCCACAGTACAGTAAGCCGGGGTAGGGCCTGGCCCTGTGGTTGCATCCCTTCTGACCAGACAGTGTCCCAGCTGACCCCATTGCAGATCACCCCTGAAATCACTCAACAGTTGGCTTCCTTTGGGTTCCCCCTGAAGACTCTGATTCCTAGATTGCCTACTCACAGAGCAATTACAGCATTTTTTTTTGAGAGGGCATCTCTCATATTTATTGATCATATGGTTGTTAACAACAATAAAATTCTGTATAGGGGACTCAATGCACAATCATTAATCCACCCCAAGCCTAATTCTCAACAGTCTCCAATCTTCTGAAGCATAACGAACAAGTTCTTACATGGTGAACAAGTTCTTACATAGTGAATAAGTTCTTACATGGTGAACAGTGCAAGCGCAGTAATCACAGAAACTTTCGGTTTTGATCATGCATCCTGAACTATAAACAATCAGGTCAAATATGATTATTCGTTTGATTTTTATACTTGATTTAAAGCTAAGTTTAAGAGGATAACAAGAGAGGATACAGGGCTGGCTATTTTGCTTACAATTTCTCTTTCCTCTGAACTGCACAGGTCTCCCATAGTTGCAAGGGACAGATTTGCAAGTCAAGTTGACTTAAGCAGTAAAGAAAATGTAGTGGTTTATGTATCTACTGGGAATGACTGGATATAAGCACTCAACGGTGTTATTATTTTCTCTCTCCATCAGTCCCTTCATCACTCCGCTCTGGACAAGCTCCAGAGAGCTCTCTGCCATCTTCCCTCTTTTCCAGCTTCAGTTTTAGGCAGGTTCTTTTCTCAAGGAGACAAAATGGCTTGGGTTAGCCCTGGACACTTACCCTCACAACTTTCATCTCTTCCTCAGTGGCTCCAGAAGTCCCAGAAGTGAATTTCCCCATAAACCACCTCCTGGAGCCAGGGGAATGGAATCCTTGGGGCCTGTGTCCATCCTCAGGAGTAGTGGGAGGGGGCTCAGCCCCACCAAACTGTGCAGATTGAGAATGCAGAGGGATGGCTTTGAAAGGAAACTGGGATGCCTTTGTCAGAGGAAGGAATCATGGCCAATTGAATGGCAGAAACCACAGGAACCCACTCCATCCATCGTGAAAGCAATGTGACATTACAGAAAACTTAGAAAAATAAAACAAAAAATATTCATCTCTAACCTTGTTACTGCAATTCAGCTATGGATATTTCAAAGTAAATTCTGCCCCTACACACTCCTTTTTAATGCATTTTAAACTTATGTGTAAACAGTGATGTATATAATTAACTAGATTGTGGTAATCATTTCACAGTATAGACATATACCTTAAATGTATACAATTTTGTCATAGTTTTATCATAATTTTGTTCATAATTGCTTCAATAAAGCTGAGAAAAACACCCAGAAAAAAAAAAAAAACATCTGAACAAAAACAGAGTAGACATACAAAACAACAGAATGGTATAAAGAGAGATTACCTAAGTGGGGCTATAAATATTACATTAGTCAATCAAAAGCTTGCCAGTAGTCTTCACACCAAAAAAGCTGCCAAATCCAAAATAATATGAATGTAACAGCTCAAAAAATCCAGCAATGCCAAATCTTATATAGCTAAGACTCCGAAAACATTACCAAGGAAATCTAAATGTCTCTCCAGTATAAATATTTAATAGAACTCAGATCTGACTGAGACATCTCCAGCTTCAACTGGTAAAAAATATAGGGAACATCAATCTAGATCACATACAATAGGTCCACAGAAAACATCTGGTAAATGAAAACTTCTAAGAAATAAAACAAAACAGCATCCTAGTAGTCGAATAAAAAGTCCTTTACAAAAGCAAACTAGCCAGAGACACAGTGACAGGAGAAAGCTTTGCTTTGGCCAGATGCAGTATCTACACACACTGAAGCCATGTTTAGAACCCTCACTCAGAAACCCCACTAAATATAACTAATGATAAAAGCCTAAATGCTTTCTTCTAAAGTTAGAATAAAAGCCCATGGAGGTCTGCTCTCACCACCTTTATATAAGATTGTGCTGAGATTCTAGATAGTGTAATAAGACAAGAAACAAAATATAATTGGAAAAGGAAAAAAAATTCCCATCTCTTTAGTAATCCCAAGGAATAGACAGGAAAAAAGAGCTATTCAAGTTTAGCGAGGTTGCAGGATGCATAGTAATTATGCCAGAGTCAATTGTATTTATATAAACTAGGAATGAACAATTGGAAACTGAAATAAAAAAAACTATTCACTTTAAAGATCTTGGAATCTGCATTAAAAAAATTAATTTGTGCTGAATATAACACAGTATCCTGAATAAAATCCTGAAACAGAAAAAAGATGTTAGTGGCAAATGGTGATATTTGAATAAAACCTGAAGTTTAGTTAACCTTTTTAGTTCTGATAAATGCACCATGGTTATACAAGATTACAACATTGGAAAAAGCATAGTGTAGGGAATATGAGAACTCTGTGCTATATTTCCAAGTCTACTGTAAATCTAAAATTATTTCAAAATAAAGTTTTATAAATTAATGTGTTTCAATAAAGTACAGTGGCCTGTAAAAAAATACTACTCACAATAGCATCCAAAATACTAAACACTTGGGAATAAGTTAAACACAATAATTTGCAAGAGCTATATATAACAAACTACAGAACATTTCTCAGAGTAGTTAAATAAGATCCCAATAAGTGGCATGGGTACTATGTTTAGGAATTGGAAGACTCACTGTAGTTAAGATTCAATTCTCTCCAAACCGGTCTTAATAGACTAAATGCAACCCCAATAAAAATCTCAATAGATTATTTTTGTAGAAATTAATAAGCTTATTCTAAAGTTACATGAAAGGTCAAAAGAATTAGAATAGTCAAACAATTTCATAAAAGAATTAAAAATTGGAGTACTTATACTTTTCAATGTAAGACAATTTAAAATACAGTAATTGCTTTAAAGATAGACATAAAGATCAATGGAACAAAGTCGGTAATCCAGCAAGAGCCCACATATATATAGCCAACTGATCTTTTATTAAGTCCTTGCCCTTGATGCCCCAGCTCCTAACCCTAGCCCAGCAGGCTGCATGCCTGTTAACAATCTGTGTTTCTGCTACTGCATCCCTGTTGGCCTCCATTTCCAGTCATTACCTGTTGCCTTCTGAATTTTTTATTGCTTTCTCTCAACTGTCTGTCAGGAGACTCCCCACTGGATTGTAACCCTTGTTGCTAACTGCATACCCATTTTACATCTATTGTCCATTGATTATACCATCTTCTACATGCTATATACTGAGCTACTTCCAAGAAACTGCAGCTGACTCTAGTAAATGTAGCAGATACTGCTAAGCATGTAGCACTCATTATCCCATTAAATCTTTGCAAAAACACCACAAGGTAGATACCATTTTCATGTACATATAATACTAATAAGGAAAATAAATCTAAGTCACACAGCTAGTAAGTCAGAGGGCAGAGCCCAGACAATTGAGTATATAGCCCAATAGTACACCAGCCCTTTGCAGGAAATATTCCCATTTTATTTCTTAAAGGACTTAAAAATAGACAAACCAGAGGATCATGGGGAGATGGCAGCGTGAGTAGTTCAGAGGAAATCTCCTCCCCAAAACATATATATTTATGAAAATACAATAAATACAACTATTCCTAAAAGAGACACCAGTGGATGCAGTACAATAGCCAGGATACATCTACATCTGTGAGAACTCAGCATCACACGAAGGGGTTAAGATACAAGCCACAGCCAGGTGGGACCCGAACGCTCCCCCACCCCAAAACCTGGTGGAAAGAAAGGAGTCAGAATGGGGAGAGAGTGAAGGCCCAGGACTGCTAAACAACCAGCTCTAGAAATCCGCACCCAGAACACAGACACAAGGTGCATGGGGTGCTCGATATTAGAGAAACGGAAAAGCAAAACCTGGGGGCAGGTCCCCGCAACCAGTGCCCCTGAGACAAAAGAAAAGCGAGTGCTTTCTGCAAGTCTTAAAGAGACAGGGACCCCATAGCTGAATGAAGTTGTCCCGGCAGCTGGGAGTACCAGGGAAACTTAAGCACCCTAAATGGAGACAGTGCAGCTCTGAGGTCCCTCACAGGACTAGGCAGCCTGCCAGTCATTCCTCCATCTGGCGCAGACCCTGACACACAGGCCCAGTAGCAGGAGAGTGGGAGCGCGCGCTGGGGGTGGAAGCGCTAGAAGGAACCGAGAGCAGATCCCTGTGCCACAGGGCTAGCCCACAGCGGCGTGACCGAACAGCCCGGGCATGGCTGGCGCGCACCGGTGGCAGTGAAGCCAGAGCTCAGTAGAAGCCTGCACGGAAAAGCCCCACGCACACCAGCAGTGGAGCCAGAGGAAGCAGGCATGCTCCCAGGAGCTGACCAGAATCCCAGCCCAACGCACAGCCACCCAGGCCAGACCCAAAGGCCGCTGCTGCCACACAGATGCCTGGCAGGGTCGCCGCTAGCATGGAGAAGTGCACCTGGTGTGCCTGCCACTCCCTGCAGGGCTCTGTGCTGCTCTGATGGACACCCCACCCACAGCAGCTTAGGAGATTAACCCGGTGGCTGCTCCAGGAGTGCAGGTAGTCGTCACAGGCAGTGGAGAAGGGCAACGCATCCAGCAAGCAGGAAAGGACTTTCTTCTCCCAGCTGACACACCTGCAACCTTCCTAAAGCCACTGCAATCACCATGAAAAGGCAAAAAAATGTGGTCCAGACCAAGATAGTTACACCTGAGAAAGGATCTGCAGAGGCAGACCTAACCAGTCTCCCTGAAAAAGAATTCAAAATAAAAATCATAAACATGCTGACAGAGCTGCAGAGAAATATGCAAGAGCTAAGCGATGACATCCGAAGGGAGATTACAGACGTCTGGAGGGAGATCACAGATGTCCAGAGGAAGATTACAGAAGTGAAACAAACTCTGGAAGCATTTATAAGCAGAATGGATAAGATGCAAGAGGCCATTGATGGAATAGAAACCAGAGAACAGGAACGCATAGAAGCTGATGCAGAGAGAGATAAAAGGATCTCCAGGAATGAAATAATATTAACAGAACTGTGTGACTAATCCAAAAGGAACAATATCTGCATTATAGGGGTACCAGAGGAAGAAGAGAGAGAAAAAGGGATAGAAAGTGTCTTTGAAGAAATAATGGCTGAGAACTTCCCCAAACTGGGGGAGGAAATAGTTGCTCAGACTACAGAGGCACACAGAACTCCCGAGAGATGGGATCCAAAGAGGTCAACACCAAGACACATAATAATTAAAATGGCAAAGATCAAGGACAGGGACAGAGTATTAAAGGCAGCCAGAGAGAGTAAAAAGGTCACCTACAAAGGAAAACCCATCAGGCTATCATCAGACTTCTCAACAGAAACCTTACAGGCCAGAAAAGAATGGCATGATATATTTAATGCATTGAAACAGAAGGGCCTTGAACCAAGGATACTGTATCCAGCACGATTATCATTTAAATATGACGGAGGGATTAAACAATTCCAAGACAAGCAAAAGTTGAGGGAATTTGCCTCCCACAAACCACCTCTACAGGGTATCTTAGAGGGACTGCTCTAGATGGGAGCACTCCTAAAAAGAGCACAGAACGAAACACCCAACATATGAAGAATGGAGAAGGAGGAAAAAGAACAGAAAGAAATAATCATCAGACTGTGTTTATAACAGCTCAATGAGCAAGTGAGGTCAGACAGTAAGGTAGTAAACAAGCTAACCTTGAACCTTTGGTAACCACAAATCTAATGCCTGCAATGGCAATAAGTAAATACTTTTCAATATTCACCCTAAATGTAAATGGACTGAATGCACTAATCAAAAGACACAGAGTAATAGAATGGATAAA
This sequence comes from Manis javanica, assembly GCF_040802235.1. Classification (NCBI taxonomy): domain Eukaryota; kingdom Metazoa; phylum Chordata; class Mammalia; order Pholidota; family Manidae; genus Manis; species Manis javanica. Next base: position 117,376,258 of record NC_133160.1, on the reverse strand, counting down.
AAAGCAAGACCCATCTATATGCTGCTTACAAGAGACTCACCTCAAACCCAAAGATATGCACAGATTAAAAGTCAAGGGTCGGAGAAAGATATTTCATGCAAACAACAGAGAGAAAAAAGCAGGTGTTGCAATAGTAGTATCAGACAAAATAGACCTCAAAATAAAGAAAGTAACAAGAGATAAAGAAGGACATTACATAATGATAAAGGGCTCGGTCCAACAAGAAGATATAACAATTATAAACATATATGCACCCAATACAGGAGCACCAAATATATGTGAAACAAATACTAACAGAATTAAAGGGTGGAATTAGAATGCAATGCATTCATTTTGGGAGACTTTAACACACCACTCACCCCAAAGGAGAGATCCACCAGACAGAAAATAAGTAAGGACACAAAGGCACTGAACAATACACTAGAACAGATGGACCTAATAGACATATATAGAACTCTACATCCAAAAGCAACAGGATACACATTCTTCTCAAGTGCACATGGAACATTCTCCAGAATAGACCACATACTAGGCCACAAAAAGAACCTCAGTAAATTCCAAAAGGTTGAAATTCTACCAGCCAACTTTTTAGACCACAAAGGCATAAAACTAGAAGTAAATTGTTCAAAGAAAGCAAAAAGGTTCACAAACACATGGAGGCTTAACAACATGCTCCAAATAATCAATGGATCAATGACCAAATTAAAATGGAGATCCAGCAATATATGGAAACAAATGACAACAATAACACAAAGCCCCAACTTCTGTGGGATGCAGCAAAAGCAGTCTTAAGAGGAAAGTAGATAGCAATCCAGGCATATTTAAAGAAGGAAGAACAATCCCAAATGAATAGTCTAATGTCACAATTATTAAAATTGTAAAAAGAAGAACAAATGAGGCCTAAGGTCAGCAGACAGAGGGACATAATAAAGATCAGAGAAGAAATAAATAAAATTGAGAAGAATAAAACAATAGACAAAATCAATGAAACCAAGAGCTGGTTCTTCGAGAAAATAAACAAAATAGATAAGCCTCTAGCCAGACTCATTAAAAGAAAAAGAGAGTCAACACACATCAACAGAATTAGAAACGAGAAAGGAAAAATCACAACGGACCCTGCAGAAATACAAAGAACTATTAGAGAATACTATGAAAACCTATATGCTAACAAGCTGGAAAACCTAGGAGAAATGGACAACTTCTTAGAAAAATACAACCTTCCAAGACTGACCCAGAAACAAACAGAAAATCTAAACAGACCAGCAATGAAATTGAATCGGTAATCAAAAAACTACCCAAGAACAAAATCCCTGGGCCAGATGGATTTACCTCGGAATTTTATCAAACATACAGAGAAGACATAACACCCATTCTCCTTAAAGTTTTCCAAAAAATAGAAGAGGAGGGAATACTCCCAAACTCATTTTATAAAGCCAACATCACCCTAATACCAAAACCTGGCAAAGATCCCACCAAAAAAGAAAACTACAGACCAATATCCCTGATGAATGTAGATGCAAAAATACTCAACAAAATATTAGCAAACCTAATTCAAAAATACATCAAAAGGATCATACACCTTGACCAAGTGGTATTCATCCCAGGTATGCAAGGATGGTACAACATTTGAAAATCCATCAACATCATACACCACATCAACAAAAAGAAGGACAAAAACCACATGATCATCTCCATAGATGCTGAAAAAGCATTCGACAAAATTCAACATCCATTCATGATAAAAACTCTCAACAAAATGGACATAGAGGGCAGTACCTCAACATAATACAGGCCATATATGACAAACCCACAGCTAACATCATACTAAACAGTGAAAGGCTGAAAGCTTTTCCTCTGAGATCGGGAACAAGACAGGGATGCCCACTCTCCCCACTGTTATTCAACATAGTACTGGAGGTCCTAGCCACGGCAATTAGACTAAACAAAGAAATACAAGGAATCCAGATTGGTAAAGAAGAAGTCAAACTGTCACTATTTGCAGATGACATGATATTGTACATAAAAAGCCCTACAGACTCCACTGCAAAACTACTAGAACTAATATCAGAATTCAGCAAAGTTACAGGATACAAAAGTAACACACAGAAATCTGTAGCTTTCCTATACACTAACAATGAACTAATAGAAAGAGATATCAGGAAAACAATTCCATTTACAATAGCATCAAAAAGAATAAAATACCTAGGAATAAACCTAACCAAGGAAGTGAAAGACCTATACCCTGAAAACTACAAGACACTCTTAAGAGAAATTAAAGAGGTCACTAACAAATGGAAACTCATCCCATGCTCATGGCTAGGAAGAATTAATATCGTCAAAATGGCCATCCTAAAGCAATATACAGATTCAATGCAACCCTATCAAATTACCAACAGCATTCTTCAATGAACTAGAAAAAATAGTTCAAAAATTCATATGGAAACACCAAAGACCCCGAATAGCCAACACAATCCTGAGAAGGAAGAATAAAGTGGGGGGATCTCGCTCTCCAACTTCAAACTCTACTACAAAGCCACAGTAATCAAGACAATTTGGTACTGGCACAAGAAGAGAGCCACAGACCAGTGGAACAGAATAGAGACTCCAGACATTAACCCAAACATACATGGCCAATTAATATTTGATAAAGGAGCCATTGACATACAATGGGGAAATGACAGTCTCTTCAACAGATGGTGCTGGCAAAACTGGACAGCTACATGTAAGAGAATGAAACTGGAACACAGTCTAACCCCATACACAAAAGTAAACTCCAAATGGATCAAAGACCTGAATGTAAGTTATGAAACCATAAAACTCTTAGAAAAAACATAGGCAAAAATCTCATGGACATAACATGAGTGACTTCTTCATGAACATATCTCCCCAGGCAAGGGAAACAAAGGCCAAAATGAACAAGTGGGACTATATCAAGCTGAAAAGCTTCTGTACAGCAAAGGACACCATCAATAGAACAGAAATGTATCCTACAGTATGGGAGAACATATTCATAAATGACAGATCCGATAAAGGATTGACATCCAAAATATATAAAGAGCTCACATGCCTTAACAAACAAAAAGCAAATAATCCAATTAAAAAATGGGCAGAGGAGCTGAATAGACAGTTCTCTAAAGAAGAAATACAGATGGCCAACAGGCACATGAAAAGATGCTCCACATCGCTAATCATCAGAGAAATGCAAATTAAAACCACAATGAGATATCACCTCACACCAGTAAGGATCACCATCATCGAAAAGACAAACAACAACAAATGTTGGAGAGGTTGTGGAGAAAGGGGAACCCTCCTACACTGCTGTGGGAATGCAAACTAGTTCAACCATTGTGGAAAGCACTATGGAGGTTCCTCAGAATGCTCAAAATAGAAATACCATTTGACCCAGGAATTCCACTTCTAGGAATTTACCCTAATAATGCAGCACTCCAGTTTGAAAAAGACAAATGCACCCCTATGTTTATTGCTAGACTGTTTACAATAGCCAAGATATGGAAGCAACCTAAATGTCCATCAGTAGATGAATGGATAAAGAAGATGTGGTACATATACACAATGGAATATTACGCAGCCATAAGAAAAACACAGATCCTACCATTCGCAACAACATGGATGGAGCTAGAGGGTATTATGCTCAGTGAAATAAGTCAAGCAGAGAAGGACAAGTACCAAATGATTTCACTCATATGTGGAGTATAAGAACAAAGGAAAACTGAAGGAACAAAACAGCAGCAGAATCACAGAACCCAAGAATGGACTAATAGTTACCAAAGGGAAAGGGACTGGGGATGATGGGTGGGAAGGGAGGGATAAGGGTGGGGAAAAAGAAAGAGGGCATTACGATTAGCATGTATAGTGCATAGGGGACACGGGGAGGGCTGCGCAACACAGAGAAGACATGTAGTGATTTTACAGCATCTTACTACACAGAAGGACAGTAACTGTGAAGGGGTTGGTGGGGGGGACTTGGTGAAGGGGGGAACCTAGTAAACATAATGTTCTTTCTGTAATTGCAGATTAATGATACCAAAATAAAAAATAAAAAAAAATAGACAAACCAAAACTTTAAATGGTGAAATAGATTTTCTTCAAAAAGTTCTTCTAGTTAAAAAAGATCAACAAGCTTTTTCTGTAAAGGGCAAGGTAGTAAATATTTTAGGCTTTGTGCTTTTTTGTTGTTATTGTTTGTTTTTACAATCCTTTAAAAATGTAAAAGCCATTCTTCATTTGCTGGGCACAAAACCAGGCCACAGGACAAATTAGGCCCATATGCCATTTCTTACAAAGCCCTACTCTATTAGTAAACTGTTTACATTTTCACTAAACCTAAATTACAACACATATTTCATTCTATAACATTTTTCATAGACTAAATTAGACCTTTATTATTCATTATTTTGAGGAATACAAATTCTTTTTCTAAGATGTATCAGGTTCTATCCTTTTCTGACTGCAGGAAAACAGCCTCAAAATCATTGCAAGTTTCCCTGACCAATAGGTTTCCTTTTCTTTTTTGACTGGGCTCAGCTAATTAGAAAAAAAGATTTCTCCACATTCAGGGCCCTTCTCTTGTTTCCTTTCCTAGATCCAGCACAAAATAAAAGAAATATTATGCATTTCCAGTATTACCATTCAACTCGCCCAGCAACTATCTCTTTAATTAGATGTCTCCATTTCTTTGTTTTAACTGGAAAGAGGTTCTGAAAGTCTCTCCTTCCCTTGTAATATTTACCTTTCTGTCTCTTAAATCAGGTGGAATTTAAGAACAGTGCTTTTCTCAGAAATTGTTTAGACAAAGGATCAGGTTTATTTAACATAGAAGTTGAAATTACAAACATCTTAATATATTCCAAACATTTCTTTTAAGTTTGTTGTCCCTCCTGGATGAAAATAATTGATGTTTAAGGAGGAAAAAAGTTGTTAAGGGGGAATTTTATAAATTCCTGGACATGAGACCTCCATTTTGAAGCTCCATTTTCCTTTCTATCTAATGAACCCTTCAACTGGGCCAGAATCGGTAATACAAGCAATTGCTTATAAAATCCAACAGAACAACTGGCTTTTGGACCATAAAGTTGTTGATATGAACTTTATGATGACAGAATAGTTAACTGTCATACCAAGAATAGTTTTAAAAATCACCAACACAATTGATCAGATGGTAATCAAAATTGGCTTAACCAGTTAGTACCAAATTTTTTTCTCTTCTCTTCTTTACCTAAAATATTTAAGCATGCACCTCCTTCTTTCTCATAAAAACTCTTTGCCATCCCTATGTGAGCAGGATGGTTTTCTGGATGTTACCAGGATCTGTGCTCTCTGAATTGCAATTCTGAGACCCCATAGAAAAGACCTTTGTTTTTTTCAGTTTCACCTCCTTTTCTCAGTTGATACAATCAAGTTTTTTAGAAGACTGTACCATCTTTTAAAAACCATTTTCATTATCAACATTAATTGACCTTCCTCTTGTGTCCAGAAAGTGAGATTCTATACTTCACAAATATCCACAGGATTCAAGAGAATGCCAGAAGGTCATTTCATCCTCAACTACTGTTCTATTTATGACATAAATGCATTAAGATGATAAGATAATGAACACAAATGCTGTTAGTCCACATCAAAACTCAACCTGAGCAACTCCTTTATAAGGGAGCCTAAGGTGGACAGATGCTGAGGATCACCTCCTCCATTCTTGCTGTGAATGTCCACTGAACCTGCTATCACCTGTAAAATGTTTCTTTGCCTGTCTTTTAAGTCCAAGACCCTCTTATCCATGTCTTTGTCTCCTATTCCACTATAAAATGCTATCTTTAAAGCAGAACTTAACACTTCAAAGGCAGATAAAGCAATTACAAAAATGATCATAATTTATCTCAGTGAGGAAAAGCCTCACTCAGTGGAATGACTGAGCTTAGGTTTTGCTGAGCCCAAATCAGAAGGAATAATCAAAATAAAATCTTGAAATCAAAGACAGGAGAATAAAAAAAAAACAAAAGAGCTTCAGGCTAAAAAGGGTTAGTTTAAGCCAGAGGTATACAGCTGATGCAGAAAGTATAGTCATGACAAGGAAAGATTAACAAGCTAACTTAAGTGGGAGAAGTGGAAAATACCAAATGAGGCATTTTACTGGAAAGTATAAACCATTTATCTAACCTTCTAGTAAAAATGCTTAGAACAAGCAGTATTAAGAATATTTCGATGTCACCATTATCCATTGTTAGTCCACTGGCTTTGTTATGTTAACAAAATAAGAGCCCCCCACAGATTCCTAGGACGCTATATTTGTTTCTAAGAATTGTTCTAAGTCATTGATAATGAAGTATATGGAAGTACTTTGAAAATGAAAAGGATTTAGGCATATTAAGATATCAGGACTGATAATATAAAACATTGTAGAAGGGAATCAAAAACTAAAGAAGATACACATTAATTCTTTCCTTTTTTCTTGAATATATAGATACAAATTAGATTATACAGTCCTTGCCAAGAGTAGCCAAAGTTGAGATACTCTTTCCACCACTTTCCAGGCGAATCTTCCATTGTGCCATAACAAATAATCTTGCTCTTAACTCCAGATTATTTCTCAAAACTCCAGATTCCATAGACTCTCCCATCCCACAAAGACCTCAAAACTCAAAAGGAAATTAACTCTCTACTTTAGTAAAAGCAGAAGACACATTTCAAACTACAAAAACAAACCATAAAATAATATTGATACAGTAATATGTTCTTAATCCATTGCTGTTCTCCATATTCTAATTATGTTTTACAAAGGATTAGAAAGCATAAAATAATCTGAAAAATCCATGGGGTTGGAATCAAGGTAGAAAGATGGTTGATAAAAGCCTTCTACTACTTCTTTCTTTTTTGTCTACTCTGAAGCAGTGAGGAGCAGAATATCAGCTATGGCTTTTTTGCTCTGGAAGAGCCGAACTCAGTGAGCAATATACTGTGAGGTTATCACATTGTGCCCCATGTCATAATAGCCAGTGCTACTTAAAAATATGGCAAAATGGTGATTGATAGTCTGTACATTAGTAATTTTTATACATTATTTCCAAAATATGTAATGACATATATAATCGCTACTGTATGATCATGAGCTCCTAAAATGCCAAGTCGCTCCTAACACTGCAAGAACACTAAATAAATAAATGATGCTCATTATTTATTGAAAGATAAAACCTGAGAGGATTAGGTTATAACATGTTCCATTACACTTTTCCAATATTTATCTGAATCTGTTATCTTCAGGTGTGAGTCAAGACTGAGACGTAATTAAACATTCCTGGAAATTCTATTAATTTTCAGGTCATTACAAATCATCAACTAAATGAACAATAACTTATGATGATTTGAGAATTGTTCTAATTAAGACATGGACTCATAAAACTTGTTTCACATCAATAAAAATTCTACTTCACAGTCAATTTTGACTACAACAAGCATATTTTAATTAGATATCATCCAGTACTAGAAATACAGAGGGAAAGAAATTGATATTATAAGCCATATCTATGAACTCAGTACTACATCAAAAACTACTAATGGTGATGCAGTCAATAGCAGAGGGCTTACACTTGAAAAGCACTGTATCAGATTCTTTAAGTTATCTAATATTATTCTCACAACAAACTTTGTAAGACAGATGCTACCTTTATTTTGCAGATATGAAAATTCAGGTTTAGAGAGATGAAAAAACTTGCTAAATGCTGCATTTGTAGTAAGTGGAGAAGCAAGGATCTAATCCAAACAAGATGACTTCTGAACCTGCCCTCACAGAGCATACATGAAAAAGAACAAATTGAGTGTCTAGAAGTGGAGTCACAGCTTCAAAACTGTATTCCAGTCTGACTATTTAATGTAATAGAAATATCTAACTTTGAAAACATTTATCAAAATGGCCCTTAAATTTCTTTCTAAAAATAAATCCTTATCAAGAGAACTGGTCTAGTCATTCAAGAGATCAATATCATTGAAGGAAAGAGAGGAGAATGTTCTAGGACAAAAGAAACTAGAGACATAACCAGTAAATGTAATTCATGGTCCTTATTTGAGTCCTGGTTAGAACAAAACAACTAAAAATACTTTTGGCAAAATCTGGGAAATTTGAATATGGGCTGAGTTTTAGATTGTATGTATGAGTTATTAATTTTAGGTGTTGCTGTTGTGTTATAAAAGAAAGATATTTTTGAGATAGATATGGAAATATTTATGAATTAGCTATGTTCTCTATAATTCACCTTAAAATATTTCAGTAAAACAATCAGTTAAGCATCTATAGCAAATGTTAACAACTGTGAAATCTAGGGAATGGTTGTGCGGTTGTGTATTATACAATTCTCCTCACTTTTCTCCTTGCTCAAATTTTTTTCAAAATAAAATTTTTTTAATTTTTACATTGCTCATGTTTAAATTAAATGTTTCTCTCCCAGCTCTGAAGCAATTGTCCTTCACCAGTATTTAATATCACATTGTTTTTTTAGCCCTCTGCCTTTAGCTAAGTCATATTTTTGACAGAGAAAAAAATGGTGCTCCATCACATAAACTGTCAGAGGGCAATCTCTCTGCTTACTTTGAGAGGCCAGAGGGAAAGGGTGGAAGATTATGTTCCTGCTTGGAAAATCTGGGCCATGGTTATGTAGTCTCCTTTGGTGTCACCAATCACTATCATGCTTATCAATCAAGTAAGTTATTCACTGAGAACCTCTCATTGTCACCAAGTTCATCAGGAAGAAACTGATACACAATAGACTACTGTCACCCTCAGTAGATTACAACTATACTTTCTTTGTCTTTGAAATCAAATTCCTTGACAGAAGTGACCTTATCCTAAATCCAATAAATTTCCTATTTTCAAAATATTCAACTGGAAAGCTATAAAACCTGAAAAGTCTCTTGTGCTTTCTCCTCCTTTGTTTCCAGTTACCATCCTAAAAGAATCAACTGAAGTCAATCAATTGGATTGAGCATCCTACGAAGAAAGATTTACACCAAGCCAGGTATGTGGATATTTTACATATATCGACTACTAACATATCTTAATGTAAATTAAGCCATTTTCAAGTTATATACATATATTAAGTAATAACAATGGTTCTAATACAACTATTCTCTTTTCTTGTGAACTAACCTGTGCGATAACAGATTCACCTCATATGCTAATCTGATCAGTGGGGAATGCTTTTTAATCTTAAAAATAGAAGACAATCTTACAGGATATTAAAAACTTGGAAAATAATAACAATTCCTTTCTCCAATTGGACAAGATAGGTTTCTTCTTAGTATAGTACTGTTACAAAAATCACCACCTCTGAGCCTTTACCATGGACCAGGCACTGCTCTCAGTACAATTCGTAATGTATATTATTCCAATCAATCCTCAGGACAGTCTTAAGGAGATTGCAATTCATTTAAGTCACACAGTAGATAGCATGGCTGGGATTTAAACCAAGTGTGATTGACTCTAACACCAGTTTGATAAACCACAGAGCATATGGTGAAGTGTATCTGATCTGACAGCACACTGCATTCATATATACACACTAGTTTACTTGCCCTAATAGTACTCTGTCTACACAACAATTTAACCTTCATTTTGTTTTCTGATATCAAGTTGACATGTACCTATTGTATGTATGATTGAAAAAAGAAGAAAAAGACCGTGTCCTTCCCTTACTCTCCCCTCCTACAACCTGTAGTTCAAAGTACAATTGTCTTTTGGAAGTAGCTATTAAAAAAAGATAAATTAAATTTATACTGTGTGTTAAGCATAATGACATAAAAATAAATAAAACATAATTTATGTCCTTTAGGGAACTAGAAAAAGGGCATCAAATGGCACAATCTTCAGTAGAATGAAGTTTGGGAAAGAGTCCATTTGACATGGTTCTTTGTCCTAAGTCCTTTACAACACAGAGACAAGGAAGGTCTTCTGGCTTAAAAGAATGTCATGTAGCATTTACAAAACCTTGTTTAGTAAATATCAGGAAATTGGTAAGACGGTTCACCAAACAGGGAAACTTCTAGAACTGGAATAGAAATAAGAAGAAAACTATTTTCTTCTCTTATTGCTAAACTTCCTAAGATCCTGCCCTTCCCAGGCAATCTTAACTATCAGTGGAAAATGCTCATGCTACAAGCTAGTTACAAGGATAATACTTGACTCTCTTCCATTGTCTTCTCTCTGAAAGATATGTTAGCTTCAAGTAATTTTGCCTGACCACTATGGAGTGAAAATATATATACACATTTTTTGGAAACCATCGCTCTCTTTTAAACTGTACTTTCTAACAAAAACAAATCATGTACCAAAAACATCCCTCTCCCACATTATCATGACTAGCAATGAGCCACTTCTCTGCTTTTCCCAGGAGCCAAGAGAAAAAGATGAAAATTCTACCACTGCTGGTGTGCATCTGTGCACTGAGTGCTTGCTTCTCAGTAAGTATTCACCCAAATAACTTTCATTCTTACGTACCCATAACAAACGTTTAGTGCATATACTTACTTGAGACTTTAAAAGTATAAAAAGCAATTCCTGTTTCCAAGGAATTTCCAAGGAAATAGGAATTTGACACCTTTTGCTCTCTGTGAAACATAAGAAGACAGATCACTAAAGCGCAAGGAAATGATGCATATTATTTAATCAATATTTACGTAGCACAAATTTTACCCTGCATGTGATGAGATCAGACTAAGATGCAGAAAACAAATCATGTAGCACCTCACTGATGTAGAATACAGATTCGATTCTCAGTATATTAGGAAGCCTCAGGATGATTACAGCATCCGCAGGGGAATGACGATTCTGGATTCTGGGCAGGGAAGGGAACAAAAGTTGAGGTAAAGAGAGTAGTCAAGAAGCTATAGCCATGGTCCAGAAAAAAAGATGATGGTATCTTGCACTAAATGTCAGCAATTAAAGTAAAACATGAGGGTGAATTTAAGATATGTTTTGGTAATTAAACCTACCTTAACTTCTGCTGGGTTGGGCATGTGATTTTAAAAAGAAATGAACATAAGAATTCTATCTGGGATATGTTAAATTAGCCTTCTACAAGGAGATGTCAGGAGTCGATTAGATATACATTGTCTGGACTCCAGAAATAAGTCAAGGGGGGGAGTCTATATTTGGAACATATGAAAGCTAGAGGGCCTTACAAGATCTCCTGGAGAGAATATGTAGGAAGTTTGGAGATGGATAGAGGAAATGGTGGAACCACAAAAGAAGACAGGAACTACGGTTTCCCAAACCTAAAAATTACAAAATGGACCCAGTTTTAAAGGTCTTTAAGGTCTACTGGGAAAAGAAGAGTAAAACTGATCATGATTCCGAGTGACATACAATATAATGAATAGCATATTTGTTTCTAAGTCTATATAAGTGGATGTATTTGTGCACTTTTATTTTGACAAATTTGAGGGAAGGCTCCAGAAATGGAATGCAGATATTTTGAATGAGACTGAACACCTTCGGAATATTATGACAGTAAAAAGCTGATAGAGAGAGTAGGAGAACTGATAAGAATTTACTCTTTTATACTCTCATATTTCCCAACTACTATATAAGATTCTCTCCAGAAAAACTGTCTGGGCCTGTATGCTGGACCCTAATGTTGATTTCTGTGACTAGAAGAAAATGCACTGAAGTTGGGGTTCAGAAGATGTGGGCTTAAGTTCATCATCTGAAAATCCAGATGAATATTGAGTTACAATCTCTCTATAGGGCCCAATTTCCCTGTGTGAGAATAGTAATAACAGCATATGCTTCACAAGGCTGTTGAAGAGTGAGAACACATGTATTTATAAATTTTAAAGCACAATACAAATGTAAAAATTATGACTGTAGGATTGTTAAAATCCCTATTTACATATTAGTTGATAAGAATTTTAGGTCTGAATATGCATGGTAATACTAACTTTTTAATAAGTTGAATTTTAACAAGGAACCTCTGGTTAACAAACACCTCTAGATGGAGAAAAATGACATTCCAGTCAAAGCAAATCATTGTGTGGTCGTGAAATGACTACAGCTGAGTTGGTGTTTTGAGGAAACCCTTCCTGATACTTCCTACAAATTCCAGACACCTAAAGAATTATCCCTTCCACATGTTCAGGATGAATAAAACTCTTTAAATTGCCCAACTCTCAAAATGCTCTAGCGAGAGAAAGAATTTCCAAAGAATTTAAATTTGAGGAGACAGCCCAGAAATACTTAAACGTGGCCCTTCAGGAGGTACCCAGAGTGGCACCAGCCCACAGTCAGAGAGCACCAGCTGGGAGTTCGGGCAGCAGCTTACTCTGCTTCTGTGGAGCCATTTCAGGGAGTAGGTAGCCTGGCCCCTCTCTCAGGTGTCCCCCAAAAAGACTGAGGGCATGTATTCTGGAGTCAGATGAGGACTCTGTTAAATATAGCATCACTTACATATACTGCTTCCTTATCTTTGGGAAAGGATTATAGGTTTTCCCAAAAATCATAGAAGCTAGTAACCCAAAATGTAAGCATTTTGTGTGCTTTCCAATTTCAAGTGCTGTTCTGACCTTGCACTCTTCTAATCCTCTTCCATTCTATCTATTTCTTTCATAACCTGTTTATTCCTCCTACTCCAAATCCCTAAATTTGGCCTCCCTCTCATTACTTTAGGAAGCTTCTGCTTCCTCCTGTCTCCGCTTTCTTGCTCCAGGTGCCATGTGCCGCTCTAATTTGTCCCTTCCTGACTCCAGACCACTCTCCCCTCACTCCCCACCCTTCTTCCTCTCCTCTCCCCTCTCTGCTCAAAAGTATGGTTTGCATAGGTAGACATATTCACCTAAAAGTTATTCATTCTCTCTGGGCAGCTTCATCTGTATAATGAGGATAACAATAGTATCCACCTTATGCTGTTGTTAAGAAATTGAGTAAATTTACATTTGTAAACCACTTAAAATAGGGATTGACATATATTAAGGGCTATATAGCTGACCCTTGAATAACTCGGGGGCTAAGGGCCTCAATGACCGCACCCCTAGACAGTCAAAATCTATGTGTAACCCTTGAATCCCCAATAACTTAACTGTTAATAGCCTACTGTTGACTGGAAGCCTTACAGATAACATTATCAGTCAATTAACACATGTTTTGTATGTTATATGTATTATATACTGTATTCTTACAATAAAGAATGCTAGAAAAAGAAAATATTTTTTAAGCTGTCACAAATTTCCAAAAGAATTTTCCAATATATTTATTGCAAAAAATCCATGTATAAATGGACCCACATACTTCAAACCCATGTTGTTCAAGGGTCAGCAGTATAAGGATCTTTTTTACAAAAATAATAGATGTGAACAGGCAAATGAGGATATCTTTAATATGCTCTTCCTGGCTTAACTATATTTATTATAAGCACTTTCATATTTCAGTCTGAGCTCAAACCCTTTTTAATTTTCAATTTCAATTCATGCTAAGCATTTTCAGTTCCTCCCCTTTTCACCCAATTCCAATCAACAAGATCTGTTAAAGCCATCTAAAACTGCCAATCAAAATAAGTAGTATATTTTAAGTAAATTAGTCAAACTGGTCATTTGATACATTCCTATGCTAACATTAAAATTAACAAGATTTTCATTAATTTTGTCTTCATATCAAAATGCCATAGATACTCTTTGGGTCACCTAAATTAAAATTCACATCCTAATAAACATTTTTAAATGTTAAAATTTATTCAATGAGAAATGTGTTTCCTTATTATCATCTCCATGTATCGTTCATTCAGTAAATACCTCACGGGTGCCTATTACGAGCCAAGCATAATTGTAGGTATTGAACATGCAGAGATTAGTAAAACAAAATCCCTGCCTTCCTGAAGCTTATCATCTGATTAAGGGAATGAAAAGAATAACTATTTCAAACATAGAAGTCATAGAATTAAACTCTAGATCTGGAACTTAATTTAATCAAAATAATTTCATAAATGAATAAACTGAGAGCCAGTGAAATGAAGTGCTTTGCCCAAAGTCACTCAGTTATTTAAAGACAGATGCAAGACAGACCCAAACATCCACTGATGGCCTTGCAGTGTTTCATACATGCTCCTCTAAGATCTGGGAGTTCTTCACACTATCCTCAGAAACCACCTGGAAAGGGGGAGACTGAGGCCTCCAACCCTGCTTCCATCAGATCAATTTCATAGTTATCTGGATTGCATATTGAATCTCCAGGGAAAGGTTTGCTTGAACAACTTGACTTGCTTATTTTATATATGAAAACTACTGCCCTCTAACAGAAAGGCTCTCCTGAGAGGTTCTGTGATAAAGAACACCCTGGGTTAAGAGTTACAGATTCTGGAATTCTATGTGCTTTAGAAAAACTTTGTAAAAACATCAAAGTTTTATAGATTGGAAGCCATTATTTTAACTTTTGGATGTTCTCAGTTAGGACCTGGAATATCCTGGATAATTTATTTTTTAAAACAATGCTTTCCAAAGTTATTTCTAAGGCTAGGTATACTAGTCTCTGAGCAAGTTGTCTTAGCTGGAGAACTCCACTAGTCTCACAGGAGTTACCTCTTTACCCATGCCAACCATTGTCTCTGAAGACAGCTTTATAGTGTGGGGCTGGAATGATTTATCTATTTCATGGTCTACAAAGTTTTCATGTAGAAATAATCAGGAGGGAAAACATTAACCTATACTTTCTTGGAACTTTGGAATTCCCCCCTTATCCTTAGGTTAATATTTCATTAATATAATTGAAACTTTTAAATTCTAGTAAGAGATTGAATACAGAATAAAAGTATAAAAGCTGTTCAGGAAGTATATCGGGAAAAGATCAATTATCAGCTGTACAGCTGGACTAGATCAGTGTTATTTTTAGAAGTGAAAAATACCTTTGAGAAATCATGAAAGCTACAGGTCCTCTACACAGACAAAATGCATAATATGAAAAAGTTTTCTACAATAGCATAGGATTCATGGTTCCCCGAGTTTCTGTATCTAATTTTTATAATGATGAAGTTAAAAATTAATGGCCAACTTTCATTCTCCAATTTAAAAAGGCTAAAAATGAAGTTTCCTGTGTTATGGAGAATATGAAGCTGAGATGGAATATTTGTTAAGTGGGTTGTTTGGGATTTTGTTGTCTGTTTTGTTTTCTGATGTTAGCAGAAATGAGGGGTGTAATTCAGAAAGGATTTCTGGATCTCAGTTGAATGTCTTTGAAGTTTCACAGACAGAATGCAGCAAGCAGGGAGTCTTTTTGCTCAGGCCTCAGGCTGTAACTTACCATTTCTACCAGGGGCAGAATACAATAACTGCAAGCACCAAAGGGCAAATTTAGCTAATCCTCCAGGCTTGAGCCTACAAGAATATATACACCCTAGCTAGCTGGGAAATAAACATTTAACAAAATGAAACTCCCAAAAAGCAAGTTATTACTGAGATTTGGTGAATTAGAAGGATAATCACTCAACCCACTGCAATCCAGTTTCCAGCCACTAATACTGTTCCTCCCATATTCAGCAATAACACCTAGTTGATAAATCAATGGATGTTTTCAGTTATTGCACTTTCTTTTCTACAGCTTGGTGAAAGTCGAAAAAAGCAATGGAAACCATATCACAAAAAGAAGAATGTTCAGCGATATGTATTTGACCACCGATTTCCATTTCATCCAAAATTTCCACCTCACTGGAAACTATTACTTCAAAAGCATCACCATTTTAATCAACCCATACAACAAAAGCCTAAAAATTTAAAGAGAGGAAACTCATTGTCAAAATATCCCTGCTTACTTAAGTGTCCAGTTAAAAATAACACTGTGATCAACAATAATGCCTCAGAGACTACTATTCAAACCCTATCTATGAGTCCCACATCTGCTTCCACCAAAATTGCTCTCTTCCCAGATGTGACTCCTCTTGTTCAGAATGCTACCACCACATCTGCAAGGGAAGATTATGTCACTACACACTCTTCTGCAGGTACACCATCACCACAACCTTCCTCAATTCAGCCAGAGACCACAGCTGCCCCACCCACCTCTTCCCCAGCTCCACCAGAGCCCACAGCCGTCCCACCTACATCTTCCCCCGTTCTGCCAGAGACCACAGCTGCCCCACATACATCTTACCGAGTTCTGCCAGAGACCACAGCCGTCCCACCTACATCTCCCCAAGCTCTGCCAGAGACCACACCCGTCCCACATACATCTTCCCGAGTTCTGCCAGAGACCACAGCCATCCCACCTACATCTCCCCAAGCTCTGCCAGAGACCACACCCGTCCCACATACATCTTCCCGAGTTCTGCCAGAGACCACAGCCGTCCCACCTACATCTCCCCAAGCTCTGCCAGAGACCACCCCACCCACATCTTCTCCAGCTTCACCAGAGACCACAGCCACCCCATCTACATCTTCAGCACCTCAACCAGAGACCACAGCTGCCCCACCTACATCTTCCCCAGCTCCACCAGAGAACACAGTCACTCCACCTACACCTTCCCCAGTTCCACAAGAGACCACAGCTGCCTCACCTACATCTTCTGCAGCTCCACCAGAGACCATCCCACCTACATCTTCCCCAGCTCCACCAGAGACCACAGCTGCCCCAAATATCACAGCTCATCCTTCCCCAACTACTCTTGCATCTGAAACTTCCAAAATTATAGCTGCAGCCATAATCCAATCTATGACTCCAGCCACCATTCAAACTACTACTGTTGAACAACCAACTTTATCTTTTCTGCAAAAGGCATATATTGATATGTGGCAATATATTTTTAACATAATAGAGCAGATTTGGAATGTTAGACCAAACCAATAGCACATCATCATTGTAAAGTGTTCTGTTACTATATATGATTTAAGAGTGCAGACTACCACCTTTACTTTTACCACCAATCTCAAAATGAAATTATACTATTCCCCAAATTTAAAGCCCTATCAACCAATCTTTGAATCTAACTATTCACCTCACATGACCTATTAACAAGAAAAACCACTTCTATTCCATAAACCTCTGTGAATCAAAGGAAGACATGGTGGTTATTATATTTTACCATTAATTCAATTTACTGCTAATTCAAACAATTCACATTAATTCAGTATGAAATGTATTCAACAGTGGAATATTTTCTAAAAATTGTAGCTATATTTTTTAATATGTTCTAAAGCAAACCATATCAAACTACTACCCTAATGTCAAGTTTGCAAAACTGCCTCTGAAAATAAACCTTCTAGTCAGTAGAAGAATAAAAACTTTCTATTTGTTATATAGAGATAATATTAATTTGGGGTGTGGAGGTATTTTTATTTTCAGTCACTACTACTAAGAATTCTGATGATTGTATTTAGATTTTTAGCCAATTAATAAAGACTTCACATGGCAATCTATTTTCATTGGGTGTATTTGGAAGTCCCTTGTCTCTTTCAGATTCTAAGACTGGTGAAGAGGTTTAAATTAAGATCTGTGTTCTCACCACTGCCAATAAGTAGCCAATAGCCTGGATAGGTCACTCACTATCTCTGAACATCAGTTTTTACATCCTTTAAACAAAGTGGTTAATTTACCTAGATTAACTTAATCTTTATTAAATATTTCTTATTAATATATGTTTCCAATCCAAATTCTCTTGCCCTATGCTTCTCAGGCTGACAATTTAAGATTCCCATACCTCTCATTTAACTCTGTTCCTTCAGTCTCACTGTAGAGTAGCTCTGTACCTTTCTGAATTATCTTAAAAGAATAGCAACTAGTCCTTTCCCTGAGAATGCTCCCCAATTCTAGAATGGTCAAGATATATCACATTGAGGCTGAAGAATTCAGCATTATCAGCATACACTTCATCTATATTAATTGGAATTCTAGGTCAACATCTGGAATTAAAGGGAATGGAAGGGAATGGAATAGTTAATAGAATAAAACAGAAAATAGACTTAATCACATTATCCTCAGTAAGAACTGTGTACATTACAACAAACACTATACCCAAATGCCTTGAGTATTATAAGAGACATAGTAGGTGAAGAGATCAATACATGCATTGATTAGAAATGGGTTATTTGGTCTATAGTTTATTAGTATTAATTTTATGGCATATAATTATCTGTTTTACCACTGTACAGAGAAGGTTAACATACAATTCCTTTTGATAATATAACTCATGATTAGTTAGGAAGCAAAATGAGAGAAAATTCTACCCCTTATTGACAAAAGTGACATTTCTTTAAAGAAGACTATATAGAACATTTTTAAAGTTTGTGACAGTTGTAATAATTTAACTAAACCTTTATAAATTTATCTAAACCTAAAGGCTCCACCATAAGTATTAGACCTAATATATCAAATTCAGCAAAAGTTGAAGGATACAAAATTAATATACCTGAATCAGTTGCCTTTCTATACACTAATAGTGACCAATCAGAAAGAGAAAGTAAGAAACAGTTTCATTTATAACTGTACCAAGAAGAATAAAATACCTAGGAATAAATTTAACCAAGAAAGTGAAGGACCTGTACTATAGAGATTGTGTAAGATCTGTATCTATAGAACATTGATAAAGAAATTAAAGAAGACATAAATAAATAGAAAGAGATTCCCTGCTCATGGATTGGAAGAATTAATATTATTAAAATGCCCATCCTATCCAAAGCAATCTGCCAAAGCAATGCAATTACTGTCAAAATTCCAATGGCAATTTTCACAGAAATAGAAAAAAATAATCCCAACATTTGTATGGAACCACAAAAGACTCCACATAGCCAAAGCAATCTTGAAAAAGAGAAGAAAGCTGGAGAGTCACACATCCCAATTGCAAACTATATTACATGTTTGCATGGTAGTGGCATAAAAACAGATAGATTAATAGAGTAGAATAGAGAACCCAAATTAACCCATGCATATATGATGAATTGATTTAGGACAAAGGAACCAAAAATATACAATGGGGAAAGGACAGTCCTTCAATAAAAGGTGTTGGGAAAACTGGATAGCCACATACAAAATAATGAAACTGGACCACTGTATTACACTACACACAGACACACACAAAAAAAAAACAACTAAAAATGGATTAAAAACTTAAACATTAGACCTAAAATCATAAAACTCCTAGAAAAAAACACAGGGGCTAAGATGTTTCACATTAGCCCCTGTTGATGATATTTTTGGATTTGACACCAAAGCAAAGGCAATAAAAGCAAAAATCAATAAGAAGTACTATGACAAACTAAAATGCTTCAGGGTCAAAGGAAAAAAGATGGCAGAGTAGGAATGCAAGGCAGAAGCCTCCTCCCACACACACACCAGGGAAGCAACTACAGCAAATACAACTAATCCTGAAAATGACCTGAAGACTGCAGAACAGACCACCTATACCAGGTGAAAAAAAGACCACACAGAGAAGGGTAAAGTGGCAGAGCCATGATCAATCAGGACCCCAGATCTTCCTTTATCCCAGCCCCCAAGCAGGAGGAAGAGAAATGGAGTAGGAAGGGGTTAACGACTCAAGAATCCTGCACACTGGGCCCTGGAGATCTGCTATGGGAATGTGAGTCCACACTGCATCGGGCTTTGTGATGAGTGGAGCTGGACACCGGGTGGAGTTGGAGCACTCCGGGACACTGACCTCCTGCTCCTCCTGCTGCTATGGAGGATAGGCACACTCCGTCAGCCCTGAGACCCATACAGAGGCAGAAGTTTGAAGGATTTCACAGAAGCTGAAAGGATGCCAGAGGGGTAAAGTTTGCGCTGAACTATCTCCGTTCCACAAGAGAAAGGACAGGTGGACACTTACGTAGCCCTCCCTTAATGCAATAGGTCAGGTACTCACAGGAGCCCCAAATGCTCCATCCCCCTCACTGGTGGTTCAGCCTCAAGATGCTTCCCTGTGCACCTGCCTGCCTGCCAGCCAGCCCACTTGGCCCAGCAGTGTCAGACTTTGCTGCCTGGTAGGCAGAGGGAGGCTTTCACAGTATTCTTGGCCCTATCTCAACCCAACTGAGGAGGTGCCTGCAGGAGCCAGCTCTGAGCATTCCTTCCTCCTCACAGGCAACCCAGTCTGTTGCTGAACCACAGAGTGCCTCCCCAAAAGCCATGTAACCAACCTGCCCACCCTGTTAGCCCAGCATTGCCACCACTGCTTCAGGCAGGCAGAAGGCAGCCCCACTGACAATGATCCCAGCAGAAGTACCACTGCTCAGCTGACAAAGGGCTATTTGAGGCAAACTGCCATCCATAGCAAACTGAGATAGACCACTGCTAGCAGAGAGACAGACAGACACAAAGGTGGCCCTGCCCATAGCCCACCAACAGCAGCTAGGCCTCCACTGTGAAGGAGAGCCAGGCACTGGAGACTAAAGAATCTTGAGCTTCTGGGCACCACAGGACACCTTTTTCTTAAAGCCATTACTCTCTAGACCAGGAAACAGTGCAGATCCATCCAATACAAAGAAATAAACACAGAAACCCTGACAAAACGAAAAGACAGAGGAATATGTTCCAAATAAAACTACAGAGAGAAGGCTAAAGGAAATGAGATCACCAATCTTCTTGATAAAGATTTCAAACTAACAGTCATAAAAATGCTCACTGATCTGCAGAAAAGTACTGAGGATCTCAGGGACCACATCAACAAAGAGATAGAAGAGTTGAAAAAGAGTCACCCAGTGCTGAAGAATACAGTAATTGAAATGGAACATGCAATGGAGGGAATGAATAACAGATTGCTGCAAGTAGAGAAGACAATCAGTGAGATGAGATGGAAATTAGAGAACAGAAACACAACAGAACTGAGAAACAGAGAAAAAAGAATCTCTAGAAATGAGAGGATTCTGAGAGCTGTGTGACAATTCCAAATGAAATGATATTCACATAATAGGGGTACCAGAAGGAGAAGAGAAAGACAAAGAAAAAAATGACATCTAATACATAAAATGTATTAGAAAATCTCTTTGAGGAAATAATTGCTGAAAACTTTCCCAATCTGGAGAAAGAAATAGACACCCAGGTCTTGGATACACAGAGATCCCCTAACTAAATCCCAGGAAGACAACACCAAGACATATAATTAAAATGACAAAGATTAAGGATAAGGAGAGGGTACTGAAAGCAGCCAAAGAGAGAAAAAAGATTACTTATAAGGGAAACCCTATCAGGCTATCAGCAGACTTCTCAGCAGAAACTTTACAGGCCAGAAGGGAGTGGCATGAACTATTTAATGTATTGAAACAGAAGGACTTTCAGCCAAGAACCTTCTACCCAGTAAGATTATCATTCAAATTTGAAGGAGAGATTAAACATTTTCCAGATAAATTAAGGCTTAAGGACTTTACAACCACTAAACTGGCATTACAGGATATGTTAAAGGGGCTTCTTTAGATAGAAAGGTTCTTAAGCTTAAATAGTTTCACCAGTGAAAATAAACCCACAGTAAAGGTAGTAGACAAATTACTTACCAAGCAAGTAGGAAATTAAAACACAAAAAAGTAGTAAAATCAGTTATACACAAAATCAAAGGATGCACATAAAATGCAGATTATGACACTAATACATAAAATGTGGAGGAGAAAGAAGAAAGAAAAGAAGTACTTTTATATTGTGATTGTAATAGAGGAATCATCAACTTAATATAGACTGCTATATAGTTATGAAACTATCCATGAACCTTATGGTAACCACAAACCTAAAGCCTATAATAGATATGCAAAAGCTAAAAAAGAGGAATGTAATCAAATAACTAAAGAAAACCATCAAATAATAGAAGAGTATAAGATAGGAAAAAAGAAACAGAAAGGAATTACAAAAACAACCAGAAAACAATGGATAAAATGGCATTATGTATATACTTATCAATAATTACCTTAAATGTAAATGGACTGAATGCACCAATCAAAAGGCATGGGGTGGCAGAATGGATAAAGAACCAAGACCCATCTATATGCTGCCTACAAGAGACTCATTTCAGACCTAAAGACATACACAGACTGAAAGTGAAAGGATGGAAAAAGATACCTCATGCAAATAAAAGGGAGAAAAAGGCGAGAGTAGCAATACTTCAAACAAGATAGACTTCAAAACAAAGAAAGTAGTGAGAGAGAGAGAAGAACATTACATAATGATGAAGAGATCAGTTCAACAAGAGGATAAAACCATTATAAATATCCCTACACCCAACATAGGAGCACCTAAATGTGCAAAACAAATAATAACAGAATTAAAGGGGGAAATAGAATTCAATCATCTTAGGAGACTTTAACATCCCACTTACATTAAAGGACAGAACATTCATACAGAAAACAAATAATGAAACAGAGGCACTAAACAACAAAATAGATCAGATGGACTTAACAGATATCTACAGAACATTCTGCCCAAAAGCAGCAGGATACACATTTTTGCAAGTGCATAGGGAATGTTCTCCAGAATAGATCACATAGTAGGCCACAAGAGAGCCTCAATAAATTCAAAAATATTAATATTGTATCAAGCAACTTCTCAGACCACAATGGAATGAACTAGATAGAAACTATACAAAGAAAACCAAAAATACCCACAACACACAGAAGCTAAGCAACATGCTTCTAAATACCAATGGATCAATGAACAAATCAAAGTAAGAATCAAGCAATACATGGAGACAAATTAAAATAAAAATACAGCACTATCTGTGAGATGCCACAAAAGCAATTCTAAGAGGGAAGTGCCTAGCAATACAGGACTACCTCAAGAAATAAGAACAATCTCAAACAGTCTAAACTCACAACTAATGAAACTATAAAAAGAGCAACAAATGAAACCCAAAGTTGGTTGAAGGAGGGACATAATAAAGATCAGAGCAGATATAAATAATATAGAGAATAAACAATAGAAAAAAATGAATGAAACCAAGATCTGGCCCTCTGAGAAGATGAACAAAATAGACAAACCCCCAGATAAACTTATCAAGAAAAAAAAGGAGAGGACACAAATAGAATAAGAAATGAAAAAGGAATAGGTTACAATTGACACCATGGAAATACAAATAATTAGAGAATTCTACAAAAACCTGTGTGCCAATAAATTGTACAACCTGGAAGAAATAGACAAATTCCTAGAAAAGTAAAACCTTCCAAGACTGACCAGGAAGAAACAGAAAATCTGAACAGACAAATACCAGCAATGAAATTGAACTGATAATAAAAAAGAAATTCCTAATACACAAACATCCAGGACTAGATGGCTTCAGAGATAAATTCTACCAAAAATTTAAAGAAGAGCTAATACACATCCTTCTTGAAGCATTCCAAAAGAACAGAAGAGGAGGGAATACTTCCAAACTCATTCTATGAGGGCACCATCACGCTAATACCAAAACCAGACAAACACACAAAAAAGAAAGTTATAGATGAATATCCCTGATGAATATAGATACAAAAATCCCCAACAAAATGTTAGCAAACTGAATTCAAAAATACATCAAAAGGATCATCCCTCATGACCAAGTGGGATTTATTCCAGGGATGCAAGGATGGTATAATATTTGAAAATCAATCAATGTGATATACCACATTAACAAAAAAAAGGATAAAGACCATATGGTCATCTCAATAGATGCTGAATAAACATCAACATCCATTCATGATAAAAACTCTCAACAAAGTGAATATAGAGGGAATAACTTTATGTTGATATATTATGTAACATAATGAAGGCCATATACAACAAACCAACAGCTAACATACTCAATGGATAAAGCTGAAAGTTTTTCCTCTAAGATCAGGAATTAGATTCCCACTCTCACCACTTTATTCAACATAGTACTGAAGATAGGCACAGCAATCAGACAAGATAAAGAGATAAAAGACATCCAAATTGGCAAGGAAGAAGTAAAACTGTCACTATTTGCAGATGACATGATACTATATATAGAAAACCCTAAAGACTCCACCAAAAACTATTCAAATGACTAGATTCAACAAAGTTGCAGGATACAAAATTAATACACAGAAATCGGTTGCATTCCTATGTAATAACAATGAACCAGAAAGACAAATCAGGAAAATAATCCCATTTATAATTGCATTGAAAAGAATACAACATCTAGGAATAAACCTGACCAAGCAGGTGAAAGACCTGTACTTTGAAAACTATAAGACACTGATGAAAGAAATTGATGAAGACAAAACAAATTAAAATCTACCCCATGATCATGGATCGGAAGAATTAATATTTTCATTACAGATTCAATGCAACCCCTATCAAAATACCAATGGCATTTTTCAATGAACTAGAGCAAATAAACCTAAAATTTATACGGAACCAAAAAAGACTCTGAATAGCCAAAACCATCTTGAAGAAGAAGGGTGGAATTGAGGGCATCATGCTCCCTAACTTCAAGCTATACTCCAAAGCTACAATAATTAAAACAGTATGGTACTGGCACAAGAACAGATCCATATATGAATGGAATAGAACGGAGAGCCCAGAAATAAAGCAACACATATATAGTCAATTAATATATGATAACGGAGTCAAATAATATATGATAAATATACAATGGAAAATAGTCTCTTCAATAAATTATGTTGGGGAAACTGTACAGCTACATACAAGAGAATGAAAACGGATTACATCCTAACGCCATACACAAAAGGAAACTCTAAATGGATTAAAGACCTAAATACAAGACACAAAATCATAAAACTCATGGAAGAAAACATAGGCAAAAATTGCTTGAAAATGAGTGTGAGCAATTTTTTCTAGACATGTCTCCCCAGTTAAGGGAAACAAAAGCAAAATAACCAGTGGGACTACATCAAACTAAAAATCTTCTGCACAGTAAAGGAAACCATCAACAAAATGAAAAGGAAACCTTCTATACAGGAGAATATAAAAATGAAGATAACTAAAAAGATTTTCAGACAAAGAAACTGACAGAGTATGTCACCAGTTGACCCACAATAAAATAAATTCTAAAGGGAGATGTTCAAACAGAAGAATATGAACTCAGATGGAAATATGAAATGTAGGAAAAATTTTAAAAACTGGAAAGCATAATCATATGGGTACATCTAAATAAGTGGTGACTATTTTTTTAAATATCAAGAAGTCTTATTTAGTTTAATGTATATATAGAACTACCATTCATTATAATAATAGCATAAAAGTTGAAAGTAAGTAAATTGAGTTAAATTGTTGTAAGAGTCTTCCATTGCCTGGGAAGTAATAAAAATACTAATTTAAGACGTATTTGAGTAAACCAAGGATGCATGTTTTAATCTCTAGGATAATCACTAAAATAATAATAAGAGAATGTATTGCTAACAAAAAAAGAGAAGAAAAATGAAATAACAGGAACTTTTTAATCCTAAGAAGGCAACAAAGACAGAAGAACATAGAAATACAACAAATAGGACACAACCTAAGTGTCCATCAGTAGATGAATGGACAAAGAAGACATGGTACATATACACAATGGAATATTATTCAGCCATAAAAAGAGAAAATCCTGCCATTTGTGACAACATGGATGTACCTAGGGGTATTATGCTAAGTGAAATAAGCCAGGCAGAGAAATACAAATACCATGTGATTTCACTTATATATGAAATCTAAAACCAAAACAAAACAGAATGAATAAAACAGCAATAGACTCATAGACACTGAGAAGTGGCTGGTGGTTACCAAGGGGAGAAGGGTTGGGGTGGATGGTGAAATAAGAGAAGAGGATAAAAAGGCACAAAATCTCAATCATAATATAAATTAGTCATGGGGATGAAACTACAGGATAGATAATATAGTAAAAATTTCTGTAACATCTTTCTATGTTGACAGATAGTAACTACACTAGTTGGGGGAGAATTTAATAATGTGGGTATTTGTTGAATACTATGTTGTATACTTGAAACCAGTATAATATTGTATGTATATCAACTACAATTAAAAAGAAAGAAAGTGCTCACATATTTAAATGCAGGCTTTTTTTTTAATATGAGCCAGAACTGTAACTATTAGGAACAAATGTTGTTAAATCTTTGTAATTTAATATTTTGTGATATAGATATTACATATGATTGATCTTGCCTATGTCTATCTTCAGGCCAATCAGAAGTCACTAAGGGAATAATGGGTCCAATTAAAGAGGACATTTACTCTCATCTGGTCAGGTGCTAGTTTGATTACAATATGCCTAAGTCAAGTTTTTTCCAAATTCAGATCCACCAAGATCCATCTTGCCTCAACATCACCAAAATTTAGCTGGCCAGTCACTAAGTTGATCAACAATTTTTCATTCAAAGTTACTTCCTCCCAAAAAGCAAATTCTATTAAAAGTATCCAAAAACAAACTGGCAAAACTCCACACTCATTCAAATAAAGCCAGCCGACCAAAGCACAGTCTAACTGTGCCTGATTCAAAACTGAAAGCAGATTTAAACAGCTACAAATGCATCAAAACAACCTTATTCAAAAAGGCCCTATTCAGTCAACTGTTTACAACAGACCCAGTCCATTACATCCAGGTCCATTATCACTCTATAAATGACAGTCTCAAACACCACAATCTCCTCCAAATCCATCTGTTAAAAGAGTCATCAGACCATCCAAATTTCTTTCAAATACAATCCTTCCGCAAGAACCTCAGCCAACCATATGGAATCCTGATCCACAAACTCTACAAAAAACTGACCTAAACAAGCCACATCCAAATAAATATGTTAAAAGAAGAATTAGACAAATGGGGCCAAATCCAAAAGCACTTGTTCAGAATAAACCAGGTAACACCAAAACCAACTACAGTTACCTAGTGGAAGAAAATGTATACAGCCACTGAATCCAAGAAAATTTCTATAACCATCTGGTTCAAGGAAGATGTCCACAGTCACATAGTCAAAGACAACATCAGTATCTACTTGGTCAAAAGATACTAAATCCACTAAATAAAGTACCTGGACAAATTCAGCCTGTACTAGACCACACATTCAAAACAAACCTGGATCACACACCACCGTCCATGTGCACCTCTTTCTCCAACAACCCAAAGGCACCTCCCTTCATTCCTAACCGTCAGCCTCAGGTTTGACCAGCGGCATGGTGGTAAGCACCCCGCCCAAGTCTGAAACACCAAGGTGGCCCCACTGACCGCTGTGCCACCACTGTTCTTCACACTATCAGCTCCAACATAACCTTAGCTACAAACACATGCAAAATATCCTCTGACAGCATGTCCAGAGGAGCAACTTCCTCTGATATCACAATCTGCAGCCCTAAAATCCAGGTGACAGCCAGCATTACACCAATTGCTAGAACCATGCCTAATGTCCCAATTACCCACACTGGACTCCCTTCATTACTACCATTCCTCTCACTGGCACATGAGAGATTACACTGTATGTGCAAACGCTGGGGTTCCAACTCAGTTTCCAGCACAACTGTCCCATTCACAGCTAGAGCTGTCCTTACCACCACATCTTCTGCCACTTCTGTGCAAACACTGCTGCTTCTACCAACATCTCATCTGCAGCTGTTACAGAAACAATCAGAGGATGACCATCGAGTCAGGATATGAAATAACAGAACTTCCGTACAAAATCACTAATCCTGGTACTGACTACCTGACAGATTGGAGCTCTTTTACTGGCAGGATAACCTTGAGCAACCCCTCCACTTTGAACAACATTGCTCTTTAACTCCATAATTATGCCTTTTTTCTCTAACAAAGTTTTCTATAGTATTTAGAAAGACACTAAAGATCAAGCAAGTGAAATTATGAAGTATTTTATAATCATTAGAACTCTATAATTAATCTTTCTAAACAATAACCTTCCTCCTCCATCTCTGCCCAAAAACACTGTGTTAAAAGAGAGAATTAGATCATTTAAAGTACAAATACAAACACCTGCAGAGTCACCCTGGAGGCTCAAAGCTTGGTGTTTATATTCAAGAGGGGGAAGAAACTTGTGTATTTTCAGGGACTTCTTTGAAAACTGTAATTTAATTGTTTTTTAATTGTTTTTTTTATTTTCACTGAGCCATTTCTAAGAAATACAGCTAAACTATGTAAATACACACACCTGAAGCACCACAGGCACTGAAGAACTCATTTTTGACTTCTTCACCCAACTCCTTAGAAAAATACATGCAGAGTTCCCTATGGTAGAGAGACATACAATTACTTTTTCTCTGAAAACATTTCTATCTCCTATGAGTTATCTGTATTTAAAATTTTCTCCACTTGGTTAATGCTCACTTAAAGTGGCAAATGACTTTGTTTCCCCTCTAGAGGTTAAAGTATTTCTCTTTTTCATTTCAACAAAAGATGTCCAGGACTCCCAGGTGATTTATCATTATGTAGGCTTTGAGCCCTTATAGCTCTATGTGTCTGCTGTGATCCCTCCTGTGACCCCCTCTGACCTCCCACCCCATGCCCTTCCCCTGCACTCCCCAGACTCAGGGGTGCATCAGTCATCAGCAAAATACCATGTGACTGGAGGCTAGAACATTCATGTCATCCTATTCCTCTAACTGGGACTGGGCTCTTCAAAGTTGGCTTTCTAGTCTTGGCTATTTTTTTTCCTCATACCCCCATGAAGCACAGAGCCTACAGGTGGGGTACACTGCATAGCCACTACCAGATTATTGCTGTTCCCTTTCCCTCAAAATCACAACTCCCTTAAAGTGTGTGTCATTAGAATTTACAACACAATCCTCCCTTTTTGCAGTTACCTGCAAATGTGGAGCTAGATCAGAAGATCAGGAGAAACCAAAGCACAAGACAAAGTCTAGAATGGGAAAAATGTCAGGGAAATTAGTCTGAGGTCAATGCTGAGGATAGAGAAAAGAGGGGGAAAAAATCCTGAAACTTTGAGTAAACCAAACAAATACATTGTAGTTCCCTGATGGGCTCAAGTGCCTATTTGTGACAGAGCTTACAAAAATTTCCAGTATTGATGGTATATCCAAAAGGAGATGTTCATAGGAAGTGGGAAAGCTGAAGTTGGAAAGACAGAAGATTTTAGGAATAAAAATGGAGATTTGATCTGTGTATGAGATGTGACCTGTGTATAGTACATGAAACTATGAGGAGAGATTAACTTCTTGAGCATTATTTAGAAAGCAAAACCTACTATTTCCTCACTAGCACTTATCAAATCATATTTTCTTAATATAATAAAAATGTAATTATAGATTTTGTTGTATGTTCACTTGCTGTATCTGTCTCCTCCATGCATCTACAACCTTCAAGAGGACAGAGCATGATCACATGGCCTGCTGCTATCCCCCTGGTGGCTGCACAAAACCAGGAGCACAGCAGAACCTCAACAGATTGTTGTGGGTGGATTGGAAGGATGGAAGGGTGAAAGGATGGTGGATAGACAGATCCATGAATAAACAAAATGGGTTTTGTTTACAACCCCTCCAAAATGTATTTAAGGTTTGAATTTTGCAATGAAAAGTCAGATTTCAAATGAATGCATACCTACCTTGACCACCCCTCCTTCTCAGTCTTCCTGGAATAGAATGATTCATAAATTCTCCATGAGAAAACACTGAAACAATTAGGAAATTAGGAGAAGATGATGTGCGCAATTACTCCTCCATCTGCCTACCCTGTGCATCACCAGCCTCTTCAGTTATTCCCACAAATACCGCGTTTTCTTGCCCGAAGCCAAGGCTCTCTCTTCCTCCAGCTGTTCCATTCTATATCTAGATACTTAACCAAAATACCTGGTACCTTCAGTGGTTTGGACACACTGCCAAAGTAACTGGCCTACCTCAAGTAACAGGCAAAAGGGCCAAAGCCTCAAGAAACCTCACAGAATCCCAGAATCCCAGTATCCCAGTATGGAAGAACATTAAATACATGTTCGAGGTGACCCAAATTTATTGTTGACTCAAGCTGTTGGAGGATGTTATGAAGGGGATGTGAATGCAAGCTGAGCCTTGGGCTGGCCCTGGGACCAGTCGGAGGCTCCTCACCCCAACCCCAACCCTGCCCTTGAAATGTGCTCCCAGCTTGCCTTCCCTGCACTAGAAGCTGCCTCAAGGATGCAGAATGGAGACGTACTGTGTTGCTGAGACTGTCTGGACAGGGTAATAGACTGACAACAAACAATGCAGGCATTTTCATCATCAACACAGAATGTGGATAAGAAGGTTAGATAGGCACCTGTGTTGTATAGGAAATGGCTCATTTATGATTTTTAGTCTTCTCACTCTGTTAACCTTTCAAGTGACACTAGTCTGTTTCTGTGTAAGGAAGGAGATCTGAGTTTTATTTGTCCATTATAGGTTCTTTGAGATAAGATGGTAAAGGTTAAAAATAGTAAAGTAAATTTCTAATCAAGGAGTTCCAGAAAATCTGATAAGGAGTAGGAAACCATTATAGAATACTGTAAAGGAGGACCAAATTTTATCTTAAAAAGCTATCTCTCTTCAATGACGTTTTTTATTTACAAATATGCTGAGCAGAGTTTTTTCCATTTTTATTTTCATAGAGAATTTTATTTCTGACCATGGACAAGAAGGGAACAGGTAGGTGTTCAGGTCTTTAGAAAAACCCATTACCTCGTCTTTCAGTCTGCCTTGACACAGCGCCCTCTGGTGGCATTCTTTCTAAAGTGCAGATTCTGGTCTTGGTGTTTGGTTTTGTTGGTTTGCTTGCTCCCTCCCTCGCTTTATTATTGTGTTTATTTAGTTATTTTGAGTGAGGGGTAACTCTATAAGAAGGTACAATCTAAAAATATGGAATTTAGAAGCAACAGCAAATAACACGCAGCATCATGTTAAGTAGTGTGAGGCAGAGTGCATTTTACTCTCATCTTTAACTTGAGAACTCTATTATTAATGTATGGTAGCACCTATGAAGAATATGGGAGAGAGTGGATATGCTAAGAGAATATGGATATCACCAGCAAGAGCCTTAAAATGAAAATACATTATCTATTATCTGGATGTGGTTTCTGAAGATCAGCTAC
Source organism: Manis javanica (assembly GCF_040802235.1). Lineage (NCBI taxonomy): Eukaryota > Metazoa > Chordata > Mammalia > Pholidota > Manidae > Manis > Manis javanica. The sequence continues at coordinate 117,345,307 of NC_133160.1, read as the reverse complement.
CTTAGAAGCAATATTCTCTTCTCCAGAGTGAAGGGCAGATCCCTAATCTTCCAAACATATCAACCTTAGGCTCTACCTGGGGTAAATAGTCCTTTACCTTAACCAGAGCCTGTGTTAAACAAGAGATAATAAGAAACACCATCACATAGTTTCCCTGAACAAATGACACAACTTTGTCACATAACTTCAAAACCTCATTTATTCATTCAATAAATATTTATCCAGTGCCTATTATTACGAGGCATCAAGAGAGCAGTGGAAAAGATAACATCCTCATGTTCGTGAGACTTGCATTCTAGTCAGGAGGACCACACAATATGCAAGTAAATAATACATAAACTAGGTCCTTAGTAGTGAGGGTTGGCACTGTGAAGGAAAGAAGCAGGGTCATGTGATGGAGAGCACTACCTTGAGCACCAGCGCTCCAGAAAAGGCCTCTCTGAATAGAAGACATTTAAGCCAAGTCCTGAATATTGAAGGGGAAACCAGCCAGGCAACATTTAGTGGCCAAGGAGTTCAGGCAAATAGAAAAGCAGAAGCAAACACTGACATATTTGAGGAGAACAGGAAGGAGTCCAAAGTGACAAGAACATAGTGAACTACAGGAAGACTGGTACCAGGTGAGATGAACAGAAACTAAATTATTTTAAGATTTTTTTAACTAAGAAAATAAAACATTAAAAAAAAAATTTTGTAGACCACAGTTTGTATTTCACTCAAAATTCAGTGAAAAGCCACTAAGGATTTTAAGTAGGGCAAGACATGTGATTGACATTTCCTGTAGTGAGCGGTGGAGAATGAACTGTAGAGGCATCACAGCGGAAGCCGGGGCCTAGTGAGAAGGCTACTGCGGCAGTATATCCAGAGATCAGGTATCTGGGGCCAGGAGGCAGGAGGAAGAACCAGAAAATTCGCCTGGAGGTTGCAACAGCAATTCATGCTGGAAATCATGGTGACTTGGATTGGATCAGTGGTTCTTAACTGACTGCAAGACTGGCCCACCAGGAGACATTTAGCAACTTCTAAAAACATTTTTTATTTTGTCACAACTGGAGGGATGCTACTGCCATCTAGTGGGTAGATGCTGCCAAACAGCCTACAGTGCACAGGATTGGCCTGGGGTGGGCAGCGGGAATTACCCAGTTGTAAGGCCAACCGTACCAAGGTGGAATCCCCAGAACTAGGTGAAACTTAGGGAGAAAAAAACAAACTTGGAGAATAAATGAGTAGTTTGGGATATATTTCAGAAGTAGTGCTGACAGGATATGCCAAAGAGGATTGAATACAGTATAAATCCTAGGAGTTCAACCCGGGTAATTGGGTGGGTGATGGTGCCATTTACCAAGATAGTGAGGATTTGAGATAAAAATGACTTTAGGAAGAAAATGGAGTGCAATCAAGTATTCAGTTTGAAACGTACTATGCTCAAGATGACCCAGAGAGAGATCTCAAGTAAGCCATAAGGTGTAGAGGTTTGAACCCAGTGGAAAAATCTGGGCAAAAATATAAAATGAAGAGTTATCAGCATTTGTATTAAAGACATGGAATTGAGTGAGACCCCTATGGAGAGAGGTGAGAGAAGAGATGAAAAAGGAAGGGAAGGAAGACAACCAAAGAGAAGGCGAGGCAGGAACACTGAGAACTAAACCTTGAGGCACTCTGACTTCTCTAAAGGCAACCTAGAAACCAGCAGTACCAACCAGGGAGACAACAGGAGAACCAGCAGAGAGCTCCCAGGGAGGCCAAGAGAGGGAAGGGAAGTACTTCAGGGAAGAGACAGTGATGAGTGGGACAAATGCTGCAAAAAGGCTGAAAAGGATGAGACCAAAGAGTGTCCCTTAGCTCTGGCAAGGTCACCAGTGACCTAAAGCAAGAGCAGTTTCCAGGGGCATGGTGAAATGGAAGCCACTGTGAGGTGAATAAATGGGAGGTGAAGGAGCAGAGGGAGAAAAGGCAAATAATTGCTATGAAAAGGAGTCAAAAATGAGGCAGCAGTGGTTGGAGATGTAGAGTCGTAAGAGTTTTGTTTATTAATGTGGGGCATGTACATATGCTGATAGAAGTGATCCAAGAAAAAGAGTGGGAAGATAACTGAAGAACTGTAGTCCTTAAGAAAATTAAAAGGAATGGAATCCAGCCCTAACCCAGAGGAAATGTCCCTTAGTGGGAGTAGGGATACTTCTTCCTAACAAGAAAAAGGTGAGACCAGGTACAGGTAGGTTATGAGGATTAGAGCATTCCCCTATAACGGCTTTTATTTTCTCCATGTTGTTCCAGTTAAGGAAGGTGAGGTAATCAGCTGGAAGGAGTGGAGAAGATAAAGAGATTGGAGAAGAGAAAATCCAGGTGAGGTCCTAGCTGGTTCTGTAACTGCCCTGCAGCTGTGCCTGCCCTCAGCACCGTGGCTAAGAGCCCATAGTAGTAAAGGCATCCCACTGCAAACACAACCATCCTAGCAACCAGTGTAACCAAGACACTGATAGTGACTGGAGATGATCGCACAGCAGAACAACTGGAATTACTACAGATGCTTGCCCCAGACCACTGCCCTCTTGTCAGCATACTCACTCACATTCCAAAGGAGTAAGTTATACATTCTCTAGCCTAAAATCTCAGTCTCTCCCTTCTCCCCCAACCCTTAGTAAATGAACTTGCCTAATGTCAGGGCGAACAGTGATGATTCCTTCACTTTATTGCCACCATATCTACAAATCTACCTGCATCTGTTCCCATCTTCTCCTTTATCCCTATTAGAGTGGCCCAAAGTTCAATCCCTTCTTTTGTGTTCTAGATGCAAAAAATTCCTGCCTTCCCAGCCCAAGGACTTTATTCCTGTATTCCTTCACCAATGCTTAGCTAAAGTTTGTGAAGCAATGAGTTGCCTAGAGACACCACTCCAGCCTGCATCTGCCTCTTTACCTCTCATTCTCTTCTCAACGCGCCCTGATCTAGCCTTCACTCCATGGCTCCAATCACTCAGTTCACCAAGGACCAACTTGGTACTAATTTAAATGGACATACTTCAGTCACTGTTGTACTTGATCTCTAGCAAACCCCCACACTTTGATCTCTTTGCCATTCTTGAAAAGCTCTCTTACTTGCCTTGTGGAAAATCACCGTCTCGTTTTTCTCCTGAGATGCTGCTCCTTCTCAGTCTGGCTTCTCCGGCTCCATCCATATTCCAAGACTTGGTTTTCAGCATGAATCTTAGGCCCCATCTATTCTCATTTTATACCAGAGAGAGCCAATTGACAACCTACCTGCTCAAAACCACTGAAAAATATTAAAGACTCAATAGACTTTTTAATAATTAATTGGTTATAAGGCTAGAACTCAGCTGGGCTTAGGGTTAGGGGATGAGGACACATTGTGAAACTAGCTACTAAAGAAAGCCCCAGGACAATGTGTAAGGAAGGAGATCTGAGTTTTATTTGTCCATTATAGGTTCTAACTTTGTCTAACTAGGGATTTCATCATTCTTCTCCAGCTACTTTTCCATTAATTTGGCCTGGCTTTTGTTTTCCATACTGATGTCAGATTCAGTTCTATCCAGAAGGCAATGCATATTTTTTTTAATTATATTGATTAAAATATAGTTTATAAATTACTGAAATGCCTAAAGATGTAGAGAAATATGCTTATTGATATTAATTGCTAAGATTCATTTTCTTGACGTAAATTTTTAATTTTTGCAGAAATGCAGAATTTTTATTTTTCTAGCACCCTTATAGTGATGAATGAACTCTTCTTTAATACACATGAATAATTAAAAGACTGAATCTAAATAAAACTCATGTTGCCATTACTAGGCACTCACATTCATTTCCCATAAGTAATTTTTAGAGGAAAATGAATAGTATCTAAAAATGACACTGAAGAGTTGAGGCAATATCTGGAGTTTTTTATTTTTAATCTTTCTATGGAGAAAAGGTAGAGATTTGTTAGACCATACATAAATATCAAATAATGGTGCTGTTTTGCCAACACTGATACATGAACAGTGCTATCAACTGTGAGCCAGCTGAGCCAATTATATGTAACAGGCATGTTGGTAGATCTTTTACATGCATTGCCTTTTAATTCTCAGGAAATTACAAAGTAGAGACTTCTAATCTAACTCTATAGGTAAAAAAACTGAGCCTCAGAGAGCTTAAGCAACATAGGTCCCAAAAAAGAGTAGATCCAAATCAAAAGCCATTTCTCTATCCACTATACTAGTCGTTTTCAAAACATTTTTTAGTAAAACTCAAAATAATCGCTACATTTTCCAGGCAGCTAACACACATGCATGCTACAAGTTTCATGATACATTATTTTCCCTTATTAATGCACTTGGTAATTATAGTCTACTCTTTTTGTCTTATTTTTTAATGATTGACACCACACCACCTACCTTCTTTCCTTCAAATCTGTGGAATCATGACCCCAAATTTGAAAATGTATGTGCTCTTCTCCTGTCTCTCATCCAGCATAAATCTAATTCTGGTTTCAGGCCTGGATAGATATGAGTGTTTCCCAAACTTCAGTCCCAGGCCACCAGATAAGGAATACTTGGAGAGCTGGTTACAAAAAAAAAAACTGTGGATTTCTGGGTCCTGCCCTAGACCTGCTCAATCAGAATCTCTCTAACAGTGGAGCCTGGAAATTGCTGTTTTAACAAACTCCTCAGGTGATTCTTATGCAAACTAACAATTAAGAACCATATTTAAGGAAATTGACCTATATCTTAACTATGAGCCCTTAACCCTTTTTAGTCTATGACAACACCATCAGAACTGGGAGGTCCCAGAGAACTGGTTCCTGCCTGAAGTCTCCAAATGCAATGGATACCAAATTATTTCCTCTTAGAAGGAACTTCTCATGATAATTTCTTTTCCCAGAAAAAAAAAAAACAAGCGTAGGCAGAAACAGAATTCATTGCCAGGGTGCAAATCATTGACAGTCCAATAAAAAGGAGTTCCACTGAGCAACCTCAAGAAGTGCATAAGTGGCTGAACTGCGAAGTATTTCTGACTGAATATTCCAGTGCCTTTGAAAAACACATTAAAAGAAACTTGAAGAGATGCAAATTGTGAAATGAGAACTGATTGATCTACTTGAATTAATTTCTCAAATCTCAATTTTTAGCCTCTTAAATTATGTCCTTAAATATTATGGTCAAAAAAAGAGGCTATGGTTTAGGTCAATAAAAGCTATAGTCTGCTGTAATTGTATAGATTTTCTGTCTTGGTTCTAAGTCCAGATACACCTGATATGAAAAAGCATGTATGATTTCTTTTCCTATGACTGGCTTGATTCTGGCTCACCCTTTCTCAGGGAAATGGAGCATGGAGCACAGCAAGGAATCTCACTACGGAAACCAGTGTTAGGCTTGGCTCTGGAAAGGGAGGCATTTCCTCTGAGGAATGCCCAATCTGTGTTATGTTCTCTGACTTCACCCTCTCCATTCTGCCATTGCTACCCCAAACTGCTGCCCTAAAAGGAGAAGAGGCTGGTGCACCAGGATTAAAATGTGTTCCTTTTGATTATTTTCTGTTTCCTCTCTCATTCCAGCCAGTGGCCCCACAAATCTTCACAGGCCTCCTCTTCCAGCCCTTTTTCCTGGGAACCATCCCATCCACCAGTCAGGCCAACCCAGATGTCCTGAACAAAATCCTCCCTGCAGGACAAGCAGGGGTAAATCCTGCCATCCAGGGAGCCCCCAAGGGCTCCTTTTCTACTCCCAGTGGCCCAGATGATGACTTTGGAGTGATCACCCCCACAAGCATTCAAAGGGACATGCACACTAACCAGGAGGACCCCACAACATTGCCAAATGGTAAATTCTCCTGGCTGGGAAAATTCCACTGGCCATGCAAGTCATTTGCAGAGTGAGAGAGAAGAGTTCCTTGCCATCCTTGACAAATACAAATTACAACAAAATCAGGGAAGTCCTTTATCCACTAATAGTTGATTCCAGCAATGTGAGAGAATATCTTAACTGTGAGACAGGGACCGTGGGTTTAGACAGAGTAGAGTGAGGGCCTCCAGAAAAAGCAAAGCAAGATACTTATAGTCAGAGCAATGAAACAATATGCAAAGAAACCCCCTACCAAAACTTCATGTAGAAAAGTCAGAGTTATATTAATTATCTAGAGTCATTCTTCAGTGAAATCAGTTAAAGCTCAAAAAGCTAGGAGTAACTTGGCTTGAAATGTTTGAATATTCCCCAGATAAAGGAAAATGTCTCCGCATAGTCCATGTTTTTATCATGCCATTGTAAGATTCACTTTAGCATGCTAAAAGGCCCAGACCTATATGCTGTATTTCCTCCAGACCTAATCAAGTACTTTACAACCTGGGCAATTTGGCAAGCAAGCCCAGTCATAAACAACAGTAAAAGCAGAAAGATTCCATCTTAAAGGTAAGATTGCCTTTTAAAACCCAAGTTAAGAAATACAGTTCTTAACAAACTCTATAGTGAACAGAAAATAACTCATCCCACCTTGAGGACAGGGCAGTAAGTCTTGACTGATATGCTCTCAGACCAAGAAGCTGCTATTCTAGGAAGGAATCTGCAGTAAATTTCTTGTTAATTTTGCAGAATTACCTGGAAGACTGATGAGAAAAGAGACTTAATGTCTCATCAATGATGGGCATTCTAGGACCACTTAACTAGTCCACACCCCTAGCCCTTTATAACATTCCTAAAAATCCTCAACCACCTGTAAATCCCCTAGACAATGCACTTCTACAGGTTCAGCTCTGTCCTCTCACTTTATCTCTAAATAAAAGCTTCTCCCTTGCTCTCCTACTTTGAGTGTTTGTGAAGTTCATTCTTCAACTCTGAACAAGAACTGCAGCATAAACTGAGCCAGCAATCCTATGGTGTCAACCCAGAAACAAGACATTTAATTGCTGGAATAACAAACTTTCCATCTTAGGTCAGAGATGGACATATCTGGAAATGGACTGTGCTTTGCCTTTCATGATTCTCACTGACCCCCAAACACCCACAAGCCCACAGCAGACACAGCTAATGAATCATGATACTCCATTCCACACGCTCATCATGGATGAGCCTCAAAACCTTCCTGAATTAGTGTTGCAAGCACTGCTAGTTATGACTTAGCACAGTAATGAATGCATATGCCATTTTCCTCAGACGGGACTTCAGAAATGTTACAAAAATAAACTCTTGTTGCACAAATAAGCAGAGACAATCATTTAACATATGGGGATATATAGAAGCAAATATACTTGGAGATAAAAAGGATGATTTGATATTGATACCTTGCTCTTGGAAAATAAATTTTGATCTCAAGGAAAGGTGTTTAAATTCAAAATGCCTATACCTACATCTAAGTGTTTATTTTCTTCCAGAAATTCTGTAAGCTGTTTCAAATTCTTACTTCAAACATGATACATATGAATCTTTTTCAGTGATTGTAACTCCAGGGGGAAAATGTGTTCTCAGCCCTGGGCAAATAACCTGTAGAGCCTAAATCAGTTAAAGGGAGAAATAAAGTGAGATAAACCCCTTTATTGCTTACAAGCAGTCATCTGCTCCTGCTTGCCCTTGTCTCTTGCGACCCAGATGCAAAGACCCTACTAAACCTTTCGTGTCCTGACCTGCAGGACTATCAATGGGGGTCGATGACCTGGAGGAGAGAATTGAAAAAAAAAAAAAGAATGGGGCAAGGGACACAAAGAACGACCAGCAAGACAGGATGTCTGATCAAACTGGCACAGTTTATTGTTTGCAGGCTCAATTTATACAGGTTAGCAAGTAAGGGGTGGGTCAGGAGATAATTGGACCTTAGGTGGTGCTGGCAGGGAGGGAGGACCTGGAAGAGAAACGGGGAGTTCGCCATTTTGGGGGTGGGGGCCCTTGAGAGGGAGGTTTTAAGGGAGGGGCATTCCCCTGGGGCAGAGGGTGTTTCTTGCTTAACAAAGGACAGAAAAGGCACATGCTGCGAGGTAGCCTAACCACTAACTCTAACTTAGAAATGCATGTGTTGCTAGGTAACTTAACCCCAAGCTCTAACCTAGGAGTTCACTAAATGTGCTTCTTAGTAATAGAGGAAAACTTGTTTCTAACGCGTGGATGGGTTCATTGTTGCTGACTTTACAGGAAAGATTTTTAGCTGATTTTACAGGAAAGATTTTTACTCAAAATGTTGCTGTTGTCTTAAGGCTTTTGTGACCGAATCTGCTTAAAGGCCCACAGATTTGCTCCCAACATCTCCCCGTTTTTCTTATATTGAAACAGCCAGCCTAGCTCTGGCTGGGTCAAGGCCTGTGCCTGTCTTAGGTTGTACGGCTGAAGGAAATCCTTACCCATCATGGGGCTATAGTCTTCTAGCGACTATACCCTGTCTTAGGTTGGTATTCCCTATACAACCATATCTTACCCATCATTGGCTACCAGTCTTGACTTGATTTGTTGTAAGGATTAATATTTTTCAGTGAAAATTCTGTAAAGCTGAGCACTCCAAGAAAAAAAAGGGGGTTACAGGGGTCTGATCCTCAGTGGGTACCTGGCATATGGGTACCTGGCACGCGAAGAGAACTCCTTTAGTCTTACAGACTGTGCTGAAGAGAAGGGAGTTGCTTAATTACGCACGAAATGTCCTTATTTTTTGAGGAGAGGAAGATGCTGGACACAAACCTCTATGCAATCAGACATGTCCCTCAAGGCAGGTTTTTCGCTGCCGTTACCCTGGGTACTCAGCCAGCTTACTCAAGGACTCTTAGCATATCTGCTGGAGGAGGGAGCTTCCTCATCATCGCTATCACGAGCAAGTCTGTGATAGTGGACTTGAATAGGCTTGCCTACAAGGGTGTCTATTTGCTTTTTTTTACAAGGCTCGTCAAATGTTTAAGAGCCCAAGGGCCAAAAGACAAGAGCAATATTAATCCTATAAGGGGGCCTAAGAGAGAGGGCAAAAGAGTAGTGAGCCATGGAGAGGTAGAGAACCAATTTTTATACCAACTTTCACTCTGCTCTCTTTCTATTCTTCTTTTCTCTAACCCTTCTCTGACCCTTCTCATACTATCTCTAACAACCCCTGTTTTGTCAGCATAGAAACAACACTCTTCTTTTAGGGCCGCACAAAGCCCGCCCTGCTGCAGAAAGAGCAGATCTAGCCCCCTGCGGTTTTGGAGAACTACTTCAGTGAGGGACAAGATCGAATCTGTCAGGTCAGAGATTCCTTTTTGCAATTCTTGGATATCTTGGTCTATAGTGGCACTGAGTTCGTGATAGTGAGAGTTAGAAAGAACTAGGGAAGAGATGCCCATACCGGCACCTACAGCTCCTAAGCCAAGCAAAACAGCAATAGTAACAGCAGTAATGGGTTCTCAGCGGGAGCGTTTAGGGAGGGAAGGGTCTGAAGATTGTTCCCAGATATGGAAGAACTCGTTAGACCGGTAGTAAATAAGCCTGGGTATAACTTTTACGAGAACACAAAATCCATGTTCTTGTAATACAGGGTTGTAGACACAGGGGGTGAGTCCATCTAAGCAGGCCCACCAAGCGTCATTTGGGGGAACAATATATCGGGGTCTCCGTTCAATGGGGAAGATTTCTCGACAGAGGTGGGTATACTCATGAGGGATCATCTGAGGAATGTTAGTTATACAAGTCCTGTTACCAACCACTTGGGCTAAGGTTAAGCCTTCCCAACTAGCGAGTTCTCAACGACAGTTGTGAGTATCATTGGAGGTGGAGAAATTGCCAGGGATGGCAGCGCCTTCATAGAAGTGGGGGGAGGAGAGATAACATAACCAACATTCGGCGGTAAGCTCAGGGGTGGTGGAATTAATACTAAGAAAGGTTTGATTTATGAGAGTGAAGACAAGGTTTTTAGAACTCGTTGGAGTGGGCACTAGCGGTGTAGGGGAGGGTTAAAGACTACTAGTTGTGAAGCTATGTTTAGGTGAGAGGGTGGAGAGCTTTGGTGAGGGAGGGTGTTTCCCACCTAGGACTGTATTTGGGCCTATGGCAACAGAAGGGGTGGCAGGGAGCTCTTTAAGGAGTCTAATAGTAAAGGTGATGCCTTCGTCATAATGGTCTTTATATAAACGAAGGCCCCAAGTGTATCCTTGCGCCCAGTTTGAGGCTTGTATCCCTTTTTCAGTGAGTGTGATGGAGAGAGGATTGCACCAGCCTTTGGCCCTATTTTCAGGTTTGCACTCGGGGAGTATTTCAGGGTATTTATAACCCTCAAAAGGGTTGTGGGAATAATTGGCTTTGACAGTGATAAAGTCCCAGGAAGAAGAGGGCTGCCAGTAAGTATCTCCTGTAGTCTCACACCCCCACGATGCACAATAATAATCTGTCTTGCCTCCGCATTTATGAAGGAGGTGACGGGGCCGGTGTTGCCCGGGGCAAACATAAAAGGGATATGACCTAAGAACCAACAGGTGCCCCGGGTCAGAGCATCCAGGGTAGGCGAGACCTGAACGAGGGATAAAAGGTGCTTCACTCTGCTCAAAGAGATGTTCTACTCCCCAAGGGGCTCCTGCACTGAGAGCCAGCTTACAGAGATCGGGCTGTAGAACGTTTGGCCACCAGACGTCTGGTGATGTTTGAGAGCGGGACCAAACAACATCTCCTCTTTCAGACAGCACTATCCAGGCGTAGTTCCAGGGGAAATGCCGGGACTTCGCGGGTGGTGGCACTGGCTGATGACTCAGAACTGTAGTCGTGATCAGGAGAACGAGGATTGTTGGCGACTGCATCTGCAATGGAAGGAGAATTTGTCTCAGGCGGAGAGGGAGACTCCCGTCTGGACGGTGAGTTAGCAGTTTTAAGTAGTCTCTCAGGGAGCCATCGAGGCTCAGAGTTTTGCTGGTCATAAATGCAGACGGACCCTCTGCCCCAGATTATAACAGGGTCAGGACCTTTCCATGCGAAGGTCAGTGGGTCTTTCCATTTTACTAACGCTTGAAGCTCATTGGTTTTTGGGTGCCATAACCGATCAGCAGCTGAGCGTCCATGGGAGTCGAGCGTCAAGAAATTAATGACAAACAAGGCATGGCTAAGTCGGTTATGGGAGCTGATAGTTGTATACACGAGGGGATTGTTCTTGAGGTGGGAGAGCATGTTTTGAAGTGTTTGATGAGCTCGCTCTACAATTCCTTGCCCTTGGGGATTATAGGGGATGCCTGTGATATGTTTTATCTGGAAGTCAGAGCAGAAGCGCTGGAATTTAGCTCCTGTGTAACCTGGCCCATTGTCAGTTTTTATAATCTTTGGCTTGCCTAGCACTGTAAAACAGCGCAAGGTGTGGGTAATAACATCTTTAGAAGCCTCTCCGGTAAGGGGCGATGCAAAGATAAAACCACTAAAGGTATCTATAGTAACATGAAGATATTTCATCTTTTTAAAGGGGGTGAAATGAGTGACATCCATTTGCCAAATTTCATTCGGGATCAGTCCCCGAGGGTTCCCTCCTAAATGAGGAACAGGAAGATGTGGAGCACAGTCATTACGTCTTTTGACAATTTCTCGGGCTTGCTCTCTGGTAATTTTGAACATGAGCCGCAGAGTATTTGCTGAAAGGTGGTGGAGGGAGTGAGCATGCTGAGCTTGAGTTAGGGGTACACTGCTAAAGGTTGGTGCTATTAAGGGAAGAGTACGGGTGGCTTGGTCAGCAAGGGCATTGCCTGCTGAAAGAGGGCCGGGGAGTCCTGTGTGAGCTCGCAAATGGCCAATAAAAAAGGGTTTGGAGCGTTGGACTATGAGATATTGAATTTGTTTGAACAAATCAGCGGCATTAGATGAAGGTTTAATAAAGGGAGTGGTTTCTAGGAGAGGTACTGAGTGGGTATATAAGAGCTGTCTGTATAAAGATTGAAAGGGGTATTAGGGAGTGATTGGAACACTTGGAGAACTGCATAAAGTTCAACAAGTTGAGCAGATGAAAAGGAAGTGGACAGGGAAACAGGGGTTTTACCTTGAATAACATATGCTGCTTGCCCTGTTGCTGAGCCATCTGTAAAGATAAGGAGGGCTTCTTGCAAAGGAGAGGGGGAGGTAACTTTGGGGAGAACTAGGGGATGCAGTCTGCTAAACTGAATCAAAGGGTCAGTGGGATAATGATTATCTATGGTCCCAGCAAAGGAGGCACAGGCGATACCCCAGTCATCATTGGTTTGTAGCAACCAATCTATCTGCTCGTGGTATACGGGACTACAATGGTATCGGGATCTTTACCAAAATACTGTCTGCTTAATTTTCTCCCTTTTATGATAATAGAGGCAGTTAGGGAAAAGTAAGGTGTTATGACTTTTATAGGTTTGTTGGAGAGGTAGACCCAAAGAAGAGGCTTGCCTCATTGTTCAGGGGTCTTGGCTGACTGCCAAAAAACTCCTACTGGAGCATGGGTGGTGGCACAAATGATAAGATATAAAGGAGAAGAGTAGTCAATCTGGAAAGAGGTTTGTAGAGAGATAGCTTGATTTATCTGTTCTATAGCAGCAACTGCTAAGGGCATTAGGGTGCGGGAGGAGAGGGGATGTGAGTCACCTGTTAGTAAATTGTTTAAGGGAGTTAAGCTTTCGGGGGGAAGTTTCAGGTATGGCCTTAAAAACTGTAGGTTGCCTAGCAATTTTTGAAAATCGTGCAACGTTTTGAGAGAGGAAGTTTGGAGCTCTATTTTGGGTGTGAAAATCTTGTGAGCCTGGAGGCTATAGCCTAGGTAAGTATAGGGTTCGGAAAATTGAATTTTATTGGGAGCAATTTTTAAATGAGAGGCCTCTAGGGTTTCTATAAGTTGTTGAAAACAGGCAATGCCTTGGGCTTCATCAGGAGAAGCAATAAGGATGTCATCCATATAATGAAGGAAGCAAATATGAGGCCATTGTCTCCTGACGGGGACTAGAACTCGAGCTATGAATTTTTGGGCTAGGGTAGGGCTATTCGCCATACCTTGGGAAAGAACACGCCATTGATATCTAGGCATTGGTTTGTTAAAGTTGATTTGGGGAAGGCTAAAGGCAAAATGAACACAATCATCAGGATGGAGAGGGATAGTAAAGAAACAGTCTTGCAGGTCTATAACAATTTTATAATAGTTTATGGGTATGGCTGCGGGGGATGGGAGACCGGGCTGTAGAGCACCCATAGGTACCATAACTTTATTAATGGCTCGGAGGTCTTGCAGGAGCCTCCATTTGCCTGATTTTTTTGCAATGACAAAGAGGGGGGTATTCCAGGGGGAATTAGAAGGTTCAATATGACCTGCTGCCAGCTGCTCCTGTACAAGCTGCATGGCTGCATGTAATTTTTCTGTCTTCAGAGGCCACTGATCAACCCAGACAGGCTCGGTTGTTTTCCATGTTATTTTATCAGCATACTGCTGGGGTACGGGTTTGATTGTGGCCTCTAGGAGAAAGGGAATCCTAGTCCCCTTTTTTGAGTATTTGATACGATGGTCACAGGAGTTTTAATGCCTTGTGCATTCTTTCCTAACCCTTGGCCTGGCAAGTAGCCTTGTGTCAGCATCTGCCTGGTCACTAACTCATTTGGGCTACACATAATAATATTCATTTGAGAGAGAATGTCTCATCCCCATAAGTTGACTGGAAGCTTAGGAATTACAAAGGGAGTAACTGTCCCTGAATTCCCTTCTTGATCTGACCAATGAATAGACTGGGAACTAACTTGAGGGTTTTGAGACTGCCCGATTCCTTGTAAGTGGGTAGTGGAGTCTGTAAGGGGCAGGAAGAGGGCCACTGTTCTTTAGCAATAACAGTGGCATCTGCTCCTGAATCTAGGAGGCCTTGAAAGGCTTTCCCATTGAGGGACAGAGTTAACATGGGGCGGGCGCACGTGATTTGTTGAGCCCAATAGATGTCTGTGGTGCCGATGTCGCCCGTTTCACGGTGCTCTTTAAGGCACTTGTTAGAGGAAGGGATAAGGGGTAAGAGGAGAAGTTGGGCAAGAGTAGCTTTTGCTGGGATGTGTAGGGGGCCCTTAAGCGTGGAGGCTAAGATTTGGATATCTCCCTTGAAATCTGGATCAATCACTCCGGGGTGTATTTGAAGCCCTTTTAGGGAGGCTGAAGCGCGTCCCAGAATTAAGCCAAAGGTGTTAGGGGGGAGGGGCCCTCGGATGCCCATCTGCAAAAGCTTTGCCCCTTCTTCTGAAGTTAATATTGTGCTGGTGGTGGAACAGAGGTCCAATCCTGGGCTGTTTTTTGTGGCTCTCCAGAGGTCTGAGATTGACTTTGGGTTACTGTCTGACATTGGTTTTGGGTCGCTGTTGAGGGTATGAACCCAATTGCCCCGGGGTTCATCTTTTGCAGGGGGGCCGGCAGCTGCCCCCTGAAGGGGTTTCCCTGGTTCTTAACAGGGAGGGGGAGACCTTGAATATCGGTTTTTGACCAACAGTCTCTGGCCCAGTGATATCCTTTTTGGCATTTGGGACAAGGAGTGGAGGGGGAGAATGGATTAGTTGATTTAGGGGTGTTGCCTGAACTACTAGGGAGGGGCAGATTAAAGCTAGAATTGGGAGGTCGAGGGTCTCGAGGCAGTGGGCAGTCTTTGGCAAAATGACCAGGCTGCTTGCAATTAAAGCAAGTTTTTTGGGTTGAGCTAATGCCTGCCCTTTGCAAAGCAACTCCAATAGCCAGTCCAATGGCATGGCTAGTTCCGGCGCCTGCGCAGAGGCACACAAAGTCGGATACTGATTCTTTACGGTGATGTCGAAGCAGGTCCTGGCAGACTGGATTGGCATTTTCAAAAGCTAGCTGCTTGATAAAAGGGTTATCAGGCTCTTGGATTCCGAACATGCATCTGGCAGCCTCTGTAAGACGGCTGACAAAGGAGCTGTAAGGTTCATCTGCTTCTTGCCATATCTTAGTAAGAGTGGCAGTAGCAGCTCCTTTAAGGGGTAACTTTTTCCAAGCTCCGAGGCCAGCTTGTCTAACTTGAGCTAGGAGGCCTATGGGAAAACGTGCTTGGGCTGCTAGAGTGTTATAAGGAGCTTCGCCTAGAATTCTTTTTGCTGTCCAGCCCCAGGAACTGAGTCAAGTAAGATTTTTACTTTCAATTTCCTTTGCAAATTCAGCAAGCTCGGCTTTCCAGAGAACAGTCTCCTCCACTTAAGGCTGCACGAGCAAGCTGATGGAATTCATTTGGGGTAAGCCAATCATTAGTGATAGATTCTAGCAGAGCTAGCGTAAACGGGGCTACAGGCCCGTAATTGGAGACAGCTGACTTGAGCTTTTCCAAAGCTCGAATATCTAGAGGTGAAAAAGATGTTGTGGGAGGCCCGTCATTAGGATGCGGGCCCCCACTAACTCGGTCCTCGGGGCTATCGTCTAAATTGCAGTCATCACGCCACAAATCTCTTTTAGTTCCAACCCCAGGAGCAGTACTCACGGGATGTTCCTCATCTATATCAGGGTCACCACTTTCTTCCTCAGGGTTATCGGGGTCAAATAATCTAGGGGAGGGGCTTCGGGGGATAGAGACTCCACTCCGTAGGGAGACAGGGAAAGTTAAGACAGGGTTGGATGTTTTCTTCTGGTTTTGCCCAACTGATTTTGAGGGGAGGGGAACGCTCTTAGGAGGGGGTTTTTGGATGTAAGTTATGTGAGTCAATTTGGAGAGCTCTTGATCTAAATCACGAATGGCCTGCAGGAGTTGAATCTGCTCTTTTCTGTTTTTGACCATGTGCCTGAGGACTGAGAGGTCATTTGTCATATGGAGATGCTCGTGGGAGAGAGTTGATGAGACAGGAAACACTTGGTCAAGAACAGGGAAATGATAAGGTGGTGGTGGGAGGAAGGGAGGCAGGCTTACAGGTGGGCTTACAGTTGGAGGGCGGGGCGTGGCAGCAGGGATGAGCGGGGCGGCATGAACAATAGCAGGGCTTTTAGATGGCCAGTCAGGATTATTATGGCGTGCTGCCCCTTCCTCTAGAGTGGCCTCATCAGAGGGACTAAGGGGCTCATCAGTGTTTAGGTTGATGAGAGTAGGGTAAATACTTGGGGGAGGAATAACAGGATCGGCAGAACTATCAAGGGGAGGGGACGGAGAAAGAGACTCAATTGTTGGCAAGGGTGGGAGCTCGCTTGGGTCCTGGGAGGGGTTTGTAACAGGATCTGAAGGGTGTGTTTTAAAAGAAGGGGAAGCTGGCCGGGAGGCTTCAGAAGGGGGATGAGAGTGGGATTTCAAGGTTTTTTCTCCCTCAATAACAACTTTCTGTAAATCGGGCCACTCGTGATGAACGCGCAGGATATCATTAATGAGATTCCAATAGCTAAATGCTGACACAGGTACTTTTCCTGGACCAAAAACTCTGTAATAGTCTTGAAGGCAATCGCCCAGCCCACGCGTTGCCATTTCTTTTCACTAAAGGTCCCTCCTTGAGGGAACCAAGGACAGACATCTTCTAGAAAGACAAAAAAAACATTTCAAATCTTTTTTCTTAACCCTTGTTCCTCGTGTCCTGAGGGACTCCTTGAGTTCGGCTATAAATAATTCTTCTCGGGAGGATTCTTGCCCCATAATCCCGTTACTTACCGTCCTACTTTGTCGCCGGGGAAATACACACGATCTGTCTCACGCCGGGTTCAAAACGTGGCGACTCAGGCGAGGGTCTCGCTACAGACACCTCCTTTCATGGGTGGGCCCACCCACCCACACCCTCCTGGGGGCGACGTTCCCTACTCTTCGGTCGATCGGGCCTTCTCACGGACCGTCTGGGGCCCCACATTGGGCGCCAATTGCCCCAACCTGCAGGACTATCAATGGGGGTCCACGACCTGGAGGAGAAAATTGAAAAAAAAAAAGAATGGGGCAAGGGACACAAAGAACGACCAGCAAGAGAGGATGTCTGATCAAGCTGGCACAGTTTATTGTTTGCAGGCTCAATTTATACAGGTTAGCAAGTAAGGGATGGGTCAGGAGATAATTGGACCTTAGGTGGCACCGGCGGGGAAGGAGAACCCGGAAGAGAAGCAGGGAGTTCGCCATTTTGGGGGTGGGGGCCCTTGAGAGGGAGGTTTTAAGGGAGGGGCATTCCCCGGGGGCAGAGGGTGTTTCTTGCTTAACAAAGGACAGAAAAGGCACATGCTGTGAGGTAGCCTAACCACTAACTCTAACTTAGAAATGCATGTGTTGCTAGGTAACTTAGCCCCAAGCTCTAACCTAGGAGTTCACTAAATGCGCTTCTTAGTAATAGAGGAAAACTTGTTTCTAACGCGTGGATGGGTTCATTGTTGCTGACTTTACAGGAAAGATTTTTAGCTGATTTTACAGGAAAGATTTTTACTCAAAATGTTGCTGTTGTCTTAAGGCTTTTGTGACCGAATCTGCTTAAAGGCCCACAGATTTGCTCCCAACACTTTCGGGTCCAGGTGTGTCTTGCTCCCCACTCCCTTTGCAGTCACCTATTGATATGGAGATGACTACTTTTTTTTCTCCAACCCTTGGAAACACCAATTGATATGGAGATGCACTAAGGCCAGGTGAGATGTTCTGGAAATACTGCTATTTACCCACAGCGATCATATTACAGAATATAGTGAGACACACAAGAGAGTACCAGAAGAAATTCATTCTTAGCTCACCTAAAAACTTTCTTGAAATGTCAGAAAATATTCTTCTGAGAGAACACTGGCTTCTGAAAAAGAATAGTTAAATGGATAAATTTGTCTTTGAAATATAATAGCAGACCACCTTGGACCAGGAAGGTATGTATATTAAAATGTACTTTGAAACTGACTTTTTTTTTCCTTTGGAGATGAAAGAAAGTTGGACGCTTTCAGAAACTACATTACCTCAGAATATTTAGGTGATACTCTAGATCCAGGACTTTAGAAGTAGGGAGCACTACCATCATAGGACTGGGTATCCAGCAATGTAAGGATAATTTCTGGTTTCATCACAAACACCTTATTACCCACTTTCTCCCATAAGAGACACAAATTTAATATTTAATAAGAAAATTATTTTTTATCACCTAAAATACACAGTGGAAACAAAGAATTATAAATCATATAACCTGGCCTCAAGCTGCTTATATTCAGAGCTAGTGATTATGACATTTAATGTTTAATTTTGGTATGTCTTCAAATGAGAAATAACATTGACAAAAATAATTGTTAAATGTGATTTTCTTGCTCTACACACCAAAAGGTGGAATTTAATTTGATGTAAATGTGTAATCTAGGCCATTGCAGTTCACTCAGAGAAGAAGGATTAATACAAAGGAAAGATACGGGTAGGCTTAATAACACTTCTCACTGTATTTGACTCAGCCTCACCCTATGGAACAAGTCCAAATATATGCCCACAAAATATATTTCACATTAAGTTATTCAGGTGGTTAAAGATGTACTACTGGTTAAGGATTTATTAGCCACAGTGTTTCACCTTTATAGAGGCTGAATAACATATTTATATATTATCAAAGTTTTTGTGGCCACATGAGAGTAAATTAGGATTCTATTTTCCAAAAATATTTTGTCATTAGTGTCATGTGATACTAATTAAAAGTCCTGTGAAAAGATTTCCTAGATAACCCTTTACCAAAAAAACATTCTCCCCGAGCCTCATTTTTCTTATCTATAAAATGGTAGCAAAAACTCCTGTTATAGATGTTCCAGAAAGTTAACATGATGATCAAGTAGATGATACATGAAAGTGTATTTTCATTTATACTCAATTTAAACCAACCACATTTCAAGAGTTCAATAGCCAATTTTGGCAAGTGGCTACCATATTGGACAGGGTAGGTCGGTCTAGATTTAAGGGAAGAAAAGCCGCAGGGTTAAAAGTAACATTCCTATTTAACTAACAGGGAATCTAATACTAAGTATAAGTCACATGTACAAGATGACAGAGATACTAGCATTTGGTGGAGATGGGACTTGAACTTGGGTTTGCATAACTAATTATAAAGTTGAAATAAACTTTTCTAAATTCCAAAAAATAAAAATCAAAGTTAGTCAATAGTGCTGCAGGAAAGACTGGATCATCTTTCTAGTGTCTCAATAGATAATGATTCTACAAAATAATGAAAGGTAAAAAGTGTAAGAAGTGAGTAAGGATGATCTTTTCAACAAACTGTGCTAGAACAACTCAACGTCTATCTGCAAAAGAAAAAATCTAGACTCTGACCTTAAACTTTTCACCAAAATTAGCTCAAACTGGCTATAGTCTTAAATGTAAGAGGCAAAACTATAAATACCCAAAATGTAACATAGGAAAAAAAGCTAGGCAACCTTGGATTTGATGGTGGGTTTTTAGATACAACATCAAAAAGACTAGCCATGAAAGAAGAAATCATCTCCCATTCCCCTCTCCACACCTTCTACTTCTGTCACCAGTCCCACCAGATTCCACATCACCATAGCTCATGACTATCGTGACCCTTTAAGCTTCCCTCTCCTCCTGCCAATCACATCAAATCAGATGCCAATCCTCTATCTGCTTCAACCCCCTTATAAAATCATAATGATTAATGAGATTATCACTTTTAAAAACACTTGACAAATGCTCTAGTATTCTGTAAGAATGCAGTAAAGGCTTGATAGCACTATTATTGTTGCTGTTGCATAAATATTGCCCTGTTTTCTGACCTGTAAGTGCGAGAGAATTTGACTTTCCACTTTCACTTCAGAGAGCCTAGGATAGTTTCAAAGAGGTAGAAATAGAGTACCAGCCAGTAACTAGCTCTGTGGCCTGAAAATGTAATAGCCATCCCAGAGCTAATATTTTGAAATCTATAAAACAGAAACACTAATAATAATTATCTTTCTCATAGGGCTGGTGAAGATAATAAAGTGAGACATAAATGTAAAACTGCTTTGCAAGTATAGAGTAAAGTACATGTATAACACTGCTATTTCCACCTTCGTCTTTAACTATACCATGAAAATAAGTAGACTGAACGACATTATGTCCCAGATGAAACACTATTGATGGTGAAAAGAAGTGTCAGGAATGCCCATTCCAAGGAAGACTCTCTACAGTATGTAATTTCCATCTCACAGGAACAATGCTTTCTGACCTTCTGACAGTGAGGGAGTGGCTGCGTACAGCCAAGACTTCTGTGTTCTGCAGGGAACTGATCACTCTTTACAAAAGGAAAACCTAGTTACATGTCTTTTTTTCTGGTTCAGGCTACAGTTCTATGTTGAGAAATGAATCAAGATGAAGAGGCATAGTTAAACTTTTTCTCTTGTAGTTTACACAGTCTTTTATGCTTTAATTTTGTTTAAATAACTTAGGCTTATGGAATCATCACAAAGTGACTTTCTATATAGTCTTCAATCAGCTTCCCATATTGTTGACATCTTATATAACCATGACACAATTATCAGAACTAAGAAATTAATATTAGTACAATATTATTAATTAAATTACAGACTTTATTCAGGGTTCACCAGTTTTTCTACTTTTGTCATTTTTCTGTTTCAGGATTCAATTCAAGTCTCACACTTCATTTATTTGCCATGTTTCCTAAGCCCCCCATATAGTTAAAACAAATCCATCACCTCACGTATTTGTCTCTTTTTCTGTTTGCTTTTTGGTGAAAGCATTTAAGTTGTGCTCTCTTAGCAAATTTCAATTATACAACACAGTGTTATTAACTATAGTCACCATGTTTTACATTAGATCTTCAGAACTTCATTTTATAACTGAAAGTTTGTACCCTTTTACCAAGCTCTATTTCCCCCAACCCTAGCCCCTGGCAATCACTTTTCTACTCTCTGTTTCTATGAGCTTACCTTTTTTCTTTTAAGATTCCATTTTCTATGGCCAGAAATTTCCCCCAAGATCTTGGACGCCCTCTTCTGGCCAGACAGCATCAGCGGACGACAGAGCTGAGAATAAACCTGAGACATCAAAACACAGCAGCTGCCCTACACATTTCTCCCTCATTCATTCAGTCAAAAGACACTTAATGAAACAGTGAGTTTGCAAGTTGTATTGACTCACTAGTAGATGTTTACACAGAGTTCAACTCCCAACTGTCTGTCATGGGCTCCTGTGGCTAAAACATCATTAGAAGGAATGTTCACTTTCCCTACAGTATTAGGGTTGTTATTCCTGGAATATCATGTCTGCTGACCACATCAAATAGATAACTACAGATCATGTAATGAAGGGAGTAAGGATAGAGTATCTGCTAGAATTTTTGTGTTTATGGAATTTTATAGACTACCAATGCTGCAAATATTTCAATTATGTTTAAGTTAGGAAAGAATCAAGAACATACCTGATTTTTCTTGGGACAACTGACCTCATCTTCACCCCAGACTTCTCATGGTTTTGAGTCCCTTTTCTCCTATAGTGTCTAAGTGTCTTTATGCTGACGGCCAACATCAGAGGGACATTTGAAGCTTAAAATTCTCAGTATCTTCCAGAGGGTATTGTAGAAGGGTGTTCTTGGTTTTCACAGACACACAAGTTATTTTCATAACCCTGCACAACTACATGCTAATCATCCTTCCTAGGCAGAGAGTGGATACTTTTTGCTTGAGTCCTGAGCCCAAGAAATCGTCTGGGACTTGGTTAATTTCCTGAAGAAAAGTATAGGATGATTTCAAGGATAAGGATTGTTTCTTATTTCTTTTGTATTTCCAGCCCTTAACATGGCATCTAGTACATGATAGGCATTCAGTAAGTGTCTAAATGAAGTTTACAGTTGACCCACTTCCTACTCCACTCACCCCAACTTACTGTGAGTTCTAGAAAGCAGAGAAGAAAATGGAGGAATGTAGAGAAGGGGTCAAGGTCCACGTTATGAATTCACAGCACTGCTGACCTTTGGGGATGGGTAATTTGGGGAGGGGTGCTGCTATCCTGTGTATTGTAGGAAATTTAGCAGCATCACTAGAAGCCAACAGAAAATCCCTCCCCCAGTCGCTTCCCTGCCAGCAAACTTTGACAACCAAAAACATTCCCATAAGCTCCAGATATTTCTTACTGTTCCCTGGGGGGCAAAACATCCCTGATTGAGAATCACTGTTCAGTAGCATCCTTATTTTAGAATCTAGTCTGTTTGGAATTATGCCTTTTGATATTATGTATGCTTTTTAATTAAGTTATCATTGGTGTTTTGTATGTTTTGTTAACTATTTTTGTGCATCTCTTCTTTAAGTAAATACAAATTCTCTACAGACAGGTATTGTACTTTGTTTCTGCCAATGATTGATTGCTCCAAGTCATCTGCTGTTGGATGACTGATTCACTTTGGCATAGTGCCTAAGAGCAAAATGCCTGTATCTAAAGTCTGGTTCCACCACTTACTGTCTGTTACTTTGGAGAATTTACTTCAGCTCTCATAGATCAGTTTTTTATTATGTATAAAAAGGGAGGAATAATATCTCCTTCATAAAGTTCTCTGAGGATTAAATAAGTATATGTAAAACAATAAAATGCCTGCCCACAGTAAATAGTAATCAAGTATTACCTATCATAACATGCATACAACACCAAAGGAGGAAAATTAGTAAGTGGGTGATTTCTGTCCCCACAGAAATGTCTTATGTGGTTGAAAACATGAAAATCACATCCAAAAAGTTAGAAGACCACATGCGAAGTAAAATATTAAATATCTATAACAAGTAAGCTGTCACATTGTAGGGTATTAATGATTGACAAATGACTGACAGATTTTTGGAATTCAGAGAGGGGAAAATCACAGCGGCATGGTGGAGGGAAGAACCACAGGAGAGGTAAATTTTAGAGGAACTTTGAAAAACAAGTTGTGAAGAGGTGAGAAAAGTGTCTAGGCAGAGAGAAAAGTTCAACCAAAATCCCAAGGAGAGAAAAAGCATGGCACATTCTGAAGAGACTGAGTCAACATGTTTGGCTGGAGTGGGTTGGAAAGGACAATATGTCAAACAAGGCAAAAATCAAAGTCTATGTTTTGTCACATGGAATCAACATACCCTTAGCAATCAAAATTGTTCCTATTCATTTTAGTTGGTCGTTATAGGTTCCATTGGTGGCCATAACAGCCATGGCCAGCCAAGGCCCACAGTCCAATATGAAGCAGATTTTCAGCATATATGCTTCTTTATTTCAACAAGAAAAATAATTCATGACCACTGAACATTTTCTGCTTACCAGATAGTGGGCCAAACACTTTACATTCATAAGTATATTTAAATTAGTATATTTTATTAGTATAACTAAATTAATGCTGTCCTATGGTAGACCACATATGATTTACTAATCTGGTTTGATACTTAAATGTCTGATAAAAAGTCTGTCTAAAGAGTGAACTGAGAGTACTGCCCATCGACTTGACTGTTTCATGAAGAATGCTCTGATTTATGCCCTTCTCCCCACAAAAAATATACACCGAAGGTTTACCTGAAGTGATTCTTTCAGAGACTCCAACCACAATTTCTTACAAAAGTTTGGCTATCTCTAGTCTATTATCATCAGATATGAAAATATCTAGCAAATTCTCACAAAAAAATGACCTACTCATTATCCATCTAACATTTTCATTCTTTCAAGCCCAAGAAGTTATTTTAGTGTTTCCTTCTAGACTGTTATGATGGGGGAAGGGAGAGGAGTTACTTTTACCACAATGAATGGGAGGGTGAAAATCTTGAGAATGTTGGCACTAGCTTTATCTACAGATAAAAACCTGCACAAAACAGATAATGGTTTATTTTGTACTTTATGTATATTTCCTCCAGTTCACCAAAATGATTGTCTTCAGAGCTTATGTCCATTATTCCTTTACTGTCTTCTCTGCAATTGATTTCTCTGGATAAATACAGGGGTTGAGTTACAATTAAAAATAATGAGACTCCACTGGGCCAATGTCCTTGGGTGCAATAAAAGGGTGTGGGCTAATTGCAGGAGCAGACTGAGTTCCTTTTCCCTCATTTTATTTCACTTCAGTTGGTGGATTGGCACTTTAAATAAGGGTTTCAGGTCTTTCCTGGATAAGAGATACAGAGCAAGTCCCAGGCACAGTCCAGAAAAAAATTTAATCTTCTTTTCTTAGAACTATCTTGTTTGGCATCACCAGGTTCTGAGAACACAGTGCATGTCAGCATTGAAGGTAAAACGTGATTTTCTGATCTCCATGTGATTCCTGTAAGTTCTTTTTCCCTATCTCCAGACAGTGTTTATAATGAGGATTTATCTTCATTTGTCAGCAGAAGCTGAATAATAATTTATTACAAACCATTAGCATGATCCAGAAAAGACATAACTCATACCCTTCCAGCTAAGGAAAAAAAAGACTTGTCTATAGACTTATTTTTCCTCTATTTGTGACTATTAGTGGCAGTACCTACTTTAGAAAATATTAGAAGACAAGCAAATCTCTTGGCTAGTCAGATTGCTATTCATGTAAAAGTAAAAAGCCTTCTGAACTTACAAAATACATTTAAATTCCTTTTAGGATTAAGAAAAATATTCAGTCCATTCCTATTTTTAAAAGGTATTTTTGGCATGACCACCTGGATAACATAAGCATAGAATGATATTCCCTGTGTCTGCAAATAAGGGTTTGCTATGAAATAATTGTTGGTTATATTACATTTCAAATGCATTTCAAAACTTACTGTGGAGGAAAACAAAGTATAGAACCTGACCAAATTTAATAGACCAAAATTTCACATTGTGGAAGGGATTTTCAAATTCACAGCTCATTTTATGAAATGAAACACAGAATTTAAAGAATATGCATGGAGGTTGCCTCTACATAGTCATTCAGGTTGCAGCTCCATAAAGAAAATAAGTACTTAAGTAATTTTTAATTGCTTGTCAATTCATTCCAAAACTACTAAATATAATTCAGCTGTTTAGCAACATTTAGTTGTTTCATTTTTTGTGTGTTTTTGAGCCTGGTTGTTTTGGAAGAGCAGAGACTCTGCTCATTTGAAATACTGTCTTTTAAGCGTTCTGAAATAAAAATTTGTCTGATTTAATTTTCCAACACAACTCTATTTCAGATCCCACTTTTTAAAATGAAGGACCTGATACTGATCCTATGCCTCCTGGAAATGAGTTCTGCAGTTGCTGGTCAGTCAAAGTTTTCTGGAGTGTGCCCTAAAAGAGACATTGTCAGACACCAAACAGCACGGAAGGATGTGGGCTGAGTGTCCGTGCACAGCCTCATCTGAACTAATCCAGTCTTATAGTTCCTACTGAGTCAAATGTCATTGTTGTCCAGGTATAAGCTTTACCTTCCCAAGGCAATAAGTCAAACATATGATTTTTCTATTTGAAAGATACTTAAACCATTGCAAGGAAATTTCTGTCTTATTCCTTTCATTCAAACATGTAAGACTTCTATGGCCTCCGCAATGCCATGGCACAATTTTATTATCAACTACTTGCTACCTTTATGCAATTGGAATGGAAAGAGGAAATATCTTCAAAAAACTAAAGTACATTTTCTTCATTTCTAAAAGAGCAACATTATCCAATTTACTATGTTTATGTAACTGAGCTAAGTAATTCCATTTGAAGCTAGTAATTAACCAAAAAGTTTGCCTTATAGGGGCCATCTTGTGTGGCTGAGAACTGAAGCTTCTTAAATCAAAATATGCCATGGCAATGAGGCTTAATTGTATGTTACGGTCACATAGCTACATAATTCTATCATATGTAGAAATGATCTCATATGCATACCATTCTTTGAGCACTAAACTACTCCAGCAATAGCTTGTAATTCTGTTTTCATGAAGATTCTATCCAGCTCAAAACTGGATTATTTGGAGAAATTTACACCACTACTCAAGGGGTGGGATTTTACTTGTATAAAAAGCAGAAGGTGGAGAATAGATAATATATGCTCAGGAAAATATTCTTGAACTTCTCATTCATAAAGGAAAAATAATTCCAATGCATTTAGTCAAAAGCACAAGATAGTCGAGCTCAAATTTGTTCCGTTTGCTTTCTTATGTGATAATTTTTAAGATTATAAAGTACTCTCAGTTTTCTACTTTGTTGGTTTATTTTACTTCTCATTTGTTTTCAGTGTAACTTTCAAACTTCAGATTTTGCTGCCTTAAGATGCAGCAAAGGGTAGATGATTCATGTAGAGCAAGATTATTAAATGTTACATTAATTCCCCAAATAATTTAAACTCCTTCATTCTGCCTCAAAGTTCATGTCATTTGGTAATAAATATGGTGGCCTCTCAACTAGCCCTTATGTGGTGGGTGGGTTTTATTTCCCAGTGAGCATTTAAGGAAATTTCTCACCAAAGAAAACCAAAATTATTCTTATTTCCATTTAGATGTTTCCTCAGCAAGCTAGGGCACCAGGCATAGCTAGTTAGAGCCTGGAGGTCTGTGTATTGCCGGAATACTACCACTGTATGCTCCTGCTAAGGGAGAAACATGATGGGCTGCTTTTCAGTTTTCCTCAGCAGAAGTCAGTGGCTGTCCTGTGCAGTTCTACAGAAACTTATGACGTTTATTAGAGACTCATCGTAAAATTTTATTGCAATTTTAAACTCTTAGGTGTTTTAGTCTTTAGAATGTCATCTGTTATGTAAATCAAAGCAATGTTAATATATAATATCCTCTTTGAGCTGAATTTTTTTAAAGTAAAATAAGTTAAATGGGGGGGAAAAAGACTCAATGAAACAACAGCCTCACAATTACATTGTATTTCAGTTGAATGAGCTATTTTTCCATGTTTCAATATGTTCCCTCCACTTAAATGACACTTTTTCTTTCTTTTTATTAATGATAAAAAGCAGACTCATTATTTTAAAAGTAATAATAACAACAATGGCAGAACTGCATTTAACATTTCCACTTTTCTGTGATGAGTTATGTCTACTTTTTTTTTTTTTGAGAGGGCATCTCTCATATTTATTGATCAAATGGTTGTTAACAACAATAAAATTCTGTATAGGGGACTCAATGCACAGTCATTAATCAACCCCAAGCCTATATCTAACAGTCTCCAATCTTCTGAAGCATAACAAACAGGTTCTTACATGGTGAACAAGGTCTTACATAGTGAATAAGTTCTTACATGGTGAACAGTACAAGGGCAGTCATCACAGAAACTTTCGGTTTTGATCAGGCATCATGAACTATAAACAATCAAGTCAGATATGATTATTCGTTTGATTTTTATACTTGATTTATATGTGAATCCCACATTTCTCCCTTATTATTATTTTTTTTAATAAAATGCTGAAGTGGTAGGTAGATGCAAGATAAAGGTAGAAAACATAATTTAGTGCTGTAAGAGGGCAAATGTAGATGATCAGGTCTGTGCCTATAGACTAAGTATTAATCCAAGCTAGACAAGGGCAACAAAACATCCATGGATGCAGAAGATTTCTCTCAAAACAGGGGGTTGAGGTTCTAAGCCTCCCCTCTGTTGGTCTCCAATTTCTCTCCTGATGGCCCCCCTGCAACTGTGCCTGTCTTAGGTTGTTCCTTGAGGAATCTTACCCGTCTCTGGCTTAACCAGTCATCTTCTGGGGCCATACAGGGAAATGTAAAGTTGGTAAGTGAGAGAGAAGCCATATTCTTTGAAAAGGTTAGCTTTTTACTTCTTTGCAGATTTATACCCTGTGGCTTCTATGCCCAGCATTTGTCTTGAGGTATCTTTACCACTTGCAAGAATTATGATACTCGGTAATTTTCGATATGAGGCACTAATTCTACTAAAGGGTTGTAATTAGGAAGGAAGAAGAAAAGCTATAGAAGTAGCAGACGGAAGAAAACATGGGAAAATTGATTATTTCTTTGACATATCTTCTTGTAGAGTAACATAAGCATGTATAGGTTTTAAACTACTAATTAAATTGCGCACATACATTAACATAATAGGAATACAGCTACATAACAAAAGCAGACCTACAATTACCAGCCATATCCAGTGAAACCAAGAAAACCAGTTAGGTACCCTAGGCATCTGTGAAAACTTATCAATGATATGATAGATATTGTCTAACTGAATTTGAATAGTTTGAGAAAAATCAGACAAATTAAAACAACACATTCCTGGGAACTGTTCCCATCCCATGTGTTCTTTTAACAGTAGATAGTCTATAGTCGCACGATTTTGGAGCACTGCAACTTGCACTTCTCCTAATTCTTGGTTGAGTTACGACAGTACAGATCCAGTCAAATTTGTTGTTTTACTGTATGCACAGGCCAGCTTAGATATCTGAGTTATGTCTACTTTTATTTTATTCAAATTAAGCTACCCCAAACTTCATGCTAGTAACAGCTTACACGGAGAAATCAGTTGTATCACACAGAAAATGAACATATGTGGCAAATGCTAAGTCACATTTTTTCCTTGGTAGGCAATAAGACAGTTGGGAAGTTAACAGAGATTAAACATGCTTTCTCAAGTAACCTTATTTTCAAATATTTCTTATTACAAGTATTAATGGTGGTGGAGGTGGTAGTGATATTAGCAGCAGCATTGTAATTCACAAAGTTTGTGAATAGGTAATGTCCTAAATACTGGAAGAACAAATGAGAAATTAGGTAACCTAATGCAAAATGAGATCCTGGCATTGGAAGGTAGGGGAAAATAAACACAATATTGAATTTTCTTTAATAAGGAAAAAAATCCCTTTTTGCATAATCAATTTTATTATAGAGCCCCAAATATGTGTGATTCAAAAAATAAATTTCAAACAAGTTCATGGGAATATTACAGTCTGGCTCAGAATAGAATGTAAAACTGTTGAAAGAGAGCATTTATCTATCCATATTAAATTAACCAATATTACTCTTGCTTTTGCTATATCTACATTTTCTATGGATTTTTTAGAAAATGAAAACCAAGTTTAAGCAATACTGAAATATAAGCATACATTTTTCTTCCTCTATGTCTCAAGTATCCAAGACTTGGCTTGGGGAAATCATTTAATTCTTTGTGGACGTGTGATCTGCTCCCATCACGCTCCTGTTTCCCATGGATGAGACGGAGCAAACATGAAACTCAACAGGTAAGTTAATTGCATCAACGGGTTTGAAACCTCAAGCTTTAAAATATTCCCTTGCTTGTCTTTTCTAAATTGTCATATTCTAACCACAGATGGGTAATAGTAAGAAGCAAAAATTACCCAGATATTCATAAATTAAAACCTATAATTGTTTTCAGTACTTAGGAAAATTTTAAATAAAATGATCCAAACTTTCAACCCATTTGTATCCTTATTTCAAATAGGAAGATATGGCCTCCAAAATATCATACCTATGTTACAGATATGAGCTATTAACAATGAACTATCTTTAAAATGGGAGCAAGCTATATCCTGGACAATTTTCATTTTAGTCAAGAAAGACAAATACCATATATTTCACTTATTTGTGGAATATAAAAACAAAGCAAAACAGAAGGAACGAAACAGCAATAGACTCACAGACACTGAGAAGTGACTAGTGTTCACCAAGGGGCAGGGGGTGTGTTGGGTGCAGTGGGAGGGGGATAAAGGGGCACAATAATTCGCAATCACAATATAAGTTGATCACGGGGACAGCTGAACCACTGTGATGTACATTTGAAACCAATATAAGATTGTATATTAATGACAGTTTAATAAGAAAAAAAGCTTTTCGAAATAACTATTCAAGAGCACATTTAAAATGATGCCAAAGTCCTGAGTAAAACATCATAAACCCTACAGCAATCAATAAATATATCACACCATAACTATTATTTATTAAATGCCTAATAAATGCATAAACAAAATTGTAGACTGAGAGTGAATGTAAAAACATTTAAGAATGGATCCAAGGCTCATGAAATTTCATATTAATTGGGAGATGAGACAGATGATATACTACCAGGTAGATGAAGTGTGGCTTAGGACAGGTTAGAGGTAGACAAAGGTTGAAGAGCCAGATTGTTGTGAGACTTTATGCCACTTTAAGGAACTTGCAACTGATTTAAAAATAATTAGGAACCATTCACCACAAATAATTTCAAACACGGCTGTTGTAACCGAAAGCTCTGACTGCAGATCATACAATAGTATGACTCACTAAACCACACGTAGTGGGACTGTTAAATATGTTAGTGGGGACTATTTTTCTACTTATTTCCAAAATGGATTCCACAATGCAGAAATTTGATTGATGTTTTATTTGATTACCCTTTCTTCCTTCATTAACTCAAAAAATATATTACCATGTGCCAGGTACTTATAGGACACATGTTAAATCCTGGGGCTATAAGGGACTATTAGCTAAATAAGACATACTATTCTCTCTCATTTGACTGGGGGACAAAGATTTATAACAAATAATTATACCCCAGTGAGAAAGTGGTAAAATAGAGATACACAGAGGCAGCTATGGGAACCCAGAAGACGAAATAATGACTCATTCTACCAGGAAGTTCTCATGGCTTCCCATCTTCAAGAGCAGTGGAAGTCCCAAAGGAAGCAGGGGAGGCAGCCATGCACTAGACCGCCCCAAATAACATTGACTTTAAGTAAATTGGTGCTGCCTATGTAAACACCTCTTCAAGAAAGGTCCCCTAGACTCTCTTCCCAGTAGAAGGCTTCCCAAGCCCTTTTGCTTGTATATTGTATATATTGCTTGTATATTGCTGTAGAAATTCTGGACACCATGGTTCAATGAGCCATTGCTTCCTGGTGCTCCTTTCAAATTTCTCTACAGTATAAATATTCTTTGCCCGTGCATCCTGCACCTCTCCCATCTCAACCATCCTTGCAGCTTCAACAGCCAACACAGGAACCTTTCATCCAGCCCCCGATTGTAAGCAGCAACCAGGATGCACCACAGAAGGGAGGACCTCAGCCTCCAGTTAACCAGGGACAGCAGTCCTTGCAGAAAGCTGAAAAGTCAGTGATTCAACAGCAGGTGGCACCAGGAGATAAGCTACCAAAGGCCAAAATACTTTTCTCTGGAGTCAGATCAGGATTAGCCACTAATTCAATGAAAAAAAAAAAATGATTTACAGAGCACATTTACATAACCAGAGCTTTTGGGCGTAATGTGTGAAAACATAAGGTTTTAAGCAGTCAGCATATCACTAGATATCCATTCCTGTCCTTTGCCATCAGAAACCCTGCATGGAATCTAAAAGATCCTGTGACTGTAAAACTTGTTTTCTTAGTTGAAAAGGATGAAAACTTTCAGAAGAAATGAATAGCCCAAAGAAGTCCAGGCTTCCTATCAGGATCTTTCTCAATGTTGGAAGGAATGAGAAGAGCAATTGATATCTCAGCATTGCAAGTAGTATTTTGTATTATTATGCCTCTATCTGGTAGTAGAGAAGACAATCATGCAAGAATATATGTATATATATAATTGTGCAAGACAATCGTGCAACAATGTAGAGAAAAAAAGAATGGACAGAAAAAGAAAGGTACCATGTAACTAACCATGTAGGCATTTAACATTTTCCTATATCATCCTGATTACAATCCTCTAAAGTTAGATATTATACCTGACTTGTAAGAGGTTATAGAGTTTTTCCCACTATTACACAAAAATTAAGTGGCAGAGCCAGGACGCAAACCAACCTGATGTACTCTGATTCCAAAACTCATTAGTTTCTACTCTGCAAGACAAAGCAAATTCATGATAGACATGCCCCAGCTCCCTGTCCGTGCACTTGAGTCATGTCAGCAAAAGGTGATTTTAATCTCTTGAATTGGACCCTCAGACTAAATGAAGGTAAAAATAGGGAAACTCCTCTCAGATTGCTTTATCATAATTTTAAATTAAAGTGTTCAGTTCATTTTGTTTATTTTGATTGTTTAGTAATTTTAATATTTATCTGTGATGCAGCTACCAAGAATGGCTTTTGCTGATCTGCAAGGTCCATCAATAAGTATAAATCTCAATGAGACCCTTCCTCAGGAAAAAAACCCCTGTGCTTCAAGAAAGAAAAGGGAACATTTTAAATTGTCTCATTTATCAATGACTATGAAGCATAATAGGTTCCTTTGTTTTCCTAAATATTAAATACATATTTGCCATACTAATCCATCTGAAAATGCATTTCATGTAACTCTTAGAAGCAGCTGTAATGGGAGACTTGCCTGTATTATAGCAGATATGAATTACTTATTCTGTTTTCTACCACTTAAAGATATTCCCAGTAGCCCATTTGATATCTCAGGGACCAATTCCACAAAATAAACCATCTTCAGTTAGTATTTTTTAATAACACTACTCTGTAATTTACTTAGAAGTTTTTTTCCATTGGAAAGCACATTTTTTGGTTATTATTGTATTCATATTTAGCTTTTCCCAGGAATGTTTTACATGTCCTTTGGAGCAAATCAATTGGTAAGTCTGAATCCTATGAAAAGTATTTTCAACTAAATGTTACCTTAACAGCTAAAATTCTAAAATCCAGGCTTCACACAATAGATTACATATTCTCTGAATGCCTACATTAGCAACTGAAATTACAAGGAGGCACACTATTTGGATAATTCTGTGTGTGCGCGCCCACACACACACACACACAAACATACACAATAACATTAAAGAAAAAGTAAATTTTCTCCCTGAATTATCCAAATTGGCTGCATATATTCAATAATGACTCATCTCACTGCTTTGCTGCACAGTATTAATATTAAGGTTAAAGAAAAGCCCAAATGATTTTGAACTTTGTCTCTAATAGCTACAAAGATAATAGGAATCAGCTGGCTCATACTGTGATGCAGTGTTTCTTTGCAGACAGAATGCTGCTGCCAGACTTGGCATCATGAGCTCAGAAGAAATGGCAGTGAGTAATGTCCTCAAGCTCTTCTTAAGATAGAGGCCAGGTAAGAACGGTCACAGATAACTGGCCTCATGAGACATTTGTAACTGAAAATACAGCACAGAACTCAGAGCATTCCATTCTAAAACCAAAAGCTTGATTCTGAAGAAGCATGCAAAGATTTCATTAAGTTTCCCTTCAAGTCACTTCTGAGTGATGACTGATCTTAGGCACAGAGTTTTGCCCCATTTCTTGAAGATGAGTCAGAAAAATCTCTCTCGAAAAGCCATTATCACTGAACAGCAAATGCTTCAAACCAAAAAAGATACATGTGATAGATACAGAGTCCCAGTTCCTTTTCAGGCCATTTAATCCCTCAAAACAAGAAATGCAATAGCATTACAAATAATTTAGACATCCAAATTGAGATATCCAAAGGAAAAGAAAATTACCTGTTTAAATGTGATTATTGTGAGATTCAAAGTACATTAAGAAGTTAATCTAAATACATTCTTATTCTGTTACCACTATCATGCATATTACAATTTTAAAACCTGAGATCAGTGGACTCACACAATTTGATATTTTCCTTCAGAAATTCCTACCTGTTAAATCTGTTAGAGCACAAAACAAAATAAAACAAGAACCATACTAAATTAAATCATTATGAACTGCAGATCCTATCACATTAATACACATACAATCACTGAAAGAAAGCTGGCACCCCAACATTATGGGGTGCCTCTTTGAACTAGACACGTAGGAGGATACTATACAGGCAATAAAAATAAGGTTCCTGTTCTCAAGGAGTTTACAGTCTAACCAATGGGAAAGATAGATACAAGGGCAGTTAGTGGCAAAAGCATGTGATAAGAGGAACAGAGGTGCTATAAGAGTGGGAAAGAAGAAAGCAGTTGGCTCAACCCAAGGGGCCACAGTGCCATCCCCGGACATGAATCCCTGAGGCTTAACGTGGCAAGCTGGGAGAAAGTAAGAGAAAAGAGTGTTCTGTCTACCCAACACCAATGCAACTAGCAAAAGTTCAAGATGCGTTCATAACCATCTTCTAGTTTTAATTAATTTATTTATATTCTACTTCATTCTCAAAAGATTTTGCTGCAGCTTATTGAAAACACAAATGTAACCAAAAACTTGAAGACTGAATTTAAAATGAGTCAAAATTGTGAGGAAATGAGAATCCCCATATGCAAGTTACAAAGCACTGCACAATTGCTGTAAACAGTCCAAGATACCGATTCTGAAATTTTTGGCATCAAAGGCAAAAAAAGGAAACATGGTCAACTCTAGAATTCTGTCTACGGAAAGAAAATATTTCAGTTCCCCCAGAGAAATCAAGCTTCTTTTTCTTAGACATGTTGTAAAAAGAAGGAAAGAAAAAGGAATCTTACAAGGGCTCATTCATTTGGGGGATACAGGAAATGATATTGACAAGGTCCTCCAAACGCCTCTCAGCAAAATCAGGAATGGATTCATTTTTGTTTGTTTTATGGTGGTATTGCCCATTTCAGCTGCTTTTTTTTTTCTTTCCTCTTTGTTTTAATAAAATTAAATTCAAACTACCTTTTGCTGGTAGATTGGGTCCTGCCCTGCTTCCCCATTTCTCTCTTTCCTACCCTCTGGGCCAGGCATGGCAAAAGGTCTCAATATCCCTTTCACCCACTGCCTTATATTTCAAAGCCAGTTTACTGAGAAATGTGCTTCACAGAGCTGTCAGCCAGCTGCCTGTTGTCTCTCACTTTGTTACGGTTTCTCAGTGAACCTAAACAAGTTTAATTTTGTGGCATAGTTCATGGTTTGTAATAATGATATCTTTGGTAAATGGCTTTTTCCAGGGAGGCAGGGAGGCCCCATGGCCTATGGAGCTGTGTTTTCAGGATTTGGAGGCATGAGGCCCAGCTTTGGAGGGATGCCCCCAAATCCAGCCATGGGCGGGGACTTTACTCTGGAATTTGACCCCTCCATCCCCAGAGAAGGGAGAGGGAGGTGCACAAGGCTCCCCAATGCCAGAGGCCAACCCAGCCAGTCTGCAAAACCCAGCTCACCTTCCAGAGGGAGCAACCAGTTTCCTAGGAGGGCTTCTTGTTCTCCCTAAGGGCAAGGTTCCTGACCCAGCAGAGGACCTGCAGCACAGAGTGGCAGACACCTCAGGGTCACTTCAGCCGCTGCGGCCCCCCAGATGACACCTGGATTCACTGATACTTCTGAGACCTTCAGTGCTGACATGACCACACCCCAGGATTTCCAGGAAGAAACAACCTAGATCAGATACCACAATGATCCCAGACATTGAGTAAACAATGATGCCAGCAAACAAGGTCCAGCAACCCCAGATAATGCATGACGTGTGACATTTCCAGGAGCCTTGAGCTACCAGCTGCTTTCTGTGTACACAAGCTCCCCAATTTTGTCCCCATAGCATACCTTTTTGCTGAAACACTTATTACCTTTCTGCAGCAAAGGTGTTAAAAGCACTAAACCTATATTAATAAATACAAGTGTTTGGAAATAATATAGGTCCCCTTCTTCCTTTCATTATCTTACTGAATTAAACATGTCCACTGTCTCTGTGATTTAGAAACACTATTAACAACATCAGAGCAAGTCTAAGGGTCTCTGCCTTTGAAAATCACTGTTTCTTAGCTGTCTTAGGCACTACAGAATTTCTCTTAGTAGCAGGACACTGTTACATTCAGAAAATGGGACATTGCTTTGGAAATTTTTCTCTAAGCAAAGGCACATATTAGCAAAATTGTAAGTATTTCATCCAAATGTTACTAAAAAGGGATTGGTGGACAGTCCGTGCCTGGTATTTATTACTGGGTTTGGTATATTAGATTTAAAATTCCCATTTGTAGATCATTTTATTTAATCTTAATAGTAAAACGTCTTGCTCATGTTGAATAAAGACTTTATCATGGAAAATATCAGCAATTATATGCTTATTATTTACATAGACTTAAACAGTTAAGAAAAGCATACTCATGCTTTTGCCACTTTTTAATCTATTTTATTCAGTTCATTGTTTCATGGGAAGTTTATTGCGTATCTACTGACATCCTTGGCACTGTGCTAGGAAATGGGACACAGCCACTTCCCTCAGGGCTTACAGTGGGGATGACTGACAAGTGGACAGACAGCCACAGTGGTAGCAAAAAACAGCCACTCTAGGCCAAGCTTAAGTACTTCACATATGTTATCTCAAAAAACACTGAAATATAGATACCTCCACACCCACGACACATGTGAAAAGTGATGAAAATGGCAAGCCCAGGGTGCCCCTGGAGCTGCAGAGAAGAGGCACCTATCCCAGCCTAAGGGGCACTGGAGGGGCCGGGAGGGATCTGTTTCCTCAGAATAGTACCAACAGCATCCACAGAATGCAGCTCCCATGAGGAGGGTCACAAGAAGAGGCATGTGGATGCCATGAGAGAATTAGCTCATTCCCCTGAAATACAACATGGGGAAAGGGAACCCAGAAAATGACTGTGGCTGTTCACCAAAGCTAGGTATGCATTAGGGCCTAAATGAAGAGGTTCTGAGCCAGGTCTGGTCACCCTAAAAAGGGGCTTCCTGCTCCGTTCTGTCCTGAGGTACCCAGCCCAGTTCTTAGACTCCACAGAGTTCAGATTCTCTTCCCGAATCTGTGGAGATCCTGGGGAGGCAGACCAGGAAAAGAGCCCTGGAACGCCTTCCGACCTAGAATGCTTCAGGAGCCTTAGCAGGAGCACACGGCCACCCCCACTGCCTCCCTCTCCTCAGGCAGAGCTCTGCTCGCCTCCGCTCTGCCTAGAGCCAAAGGAGACATGCAGGCATAACTGAGATTAAAACTGTTTGTGCCCTGCAGCGGGTCTGGCAAAGGTGCCAGGGGAAGAGAACCACCTCCACTGTAGCCAGCACATGCCCTCTGAGACCCAAGTACAGACAGCCTCCTAACAAGAAATATGGTAAAAGTCACGCAGGCCAATCTGGCTTCAACTTTGACCTCATATTAATCATCTAAATCCATGGAAGTGCGACTTTCTCTGCTCTTGTGTTTTCATTTCTATAATGGAGCCACGACCCTACACACCTCACAGGGTTGTTGTGAGAACTAAATAAAATCAAGTACACAGATAAAACCACTGAATCATAGCAGTTTCTTTCTTTTCCTCTGGATCCTTTTCATGAAGGCAAAGTGCCACAACAGCAGCAAAAACAATGGAAGAGTGGAATTGTTCCCATTATCCAATGAATTTGTGCTTTTTTCACTCACACTCCACGCACTGCCCTTCTGGTCCTTTTGTGCAACTCAGAGCATGTATTTGTGAGATTCACATGCCAGTTTCCCCAATGAATGCTGTCCTGACAAGGGCTCAAAACTGGCCTCCACCATTGGCAGGCTGGGCACTTAATGATGCTGGCAGTTGGTCAGCTTTGTCCAGGGGGGTGCTGCTGAGCTCTTGAATAACCTCTATCTCTGCCACAAAGCACTTCAAATACTGGCCCTTTGAGCAAACACCAAGATTGCCAGGGGCAGAGGCTAAATGCTGTCCACAGAAGGAGCCATCTGCATCATGAAGAATCTCATCCACCGTGGCTTCCCTTTATTAGGTATCTTCATTCTATATCCCATCCTCAGGTATCTATCCAAATAGCCTGACTTTTACACCTCCTTATTATCAACCTTCCAATTTCATTCCCTCCAAGTCCCTGACTAGCTGACCAATCTGTACTGACCCTGAGTCAGTGTAGATGCATATCCCAGGCTGCCTCTCCTTCCATGCAAAACAGACAACCAGGCATATTGTTTAAAGATCTGCCCACTGAGTGAGGTCGTGGTGCATTGACTGCACACTTCAGCTAATGCCAGAATACCATACAGAAATCCATGAGCCAGTGACACACTCTTTTCTCTCATTAATTGATCATAGATACATTAATTATATAATTGATTCTGCAAAATGGGCACTTCTGACACTGCAAAGTGGCACTATGAATCATAAATGAATATTGGACAACAGGTACTAAACTAATACTCCTTGGGGCAAACTTGGACATCTGATGATTCTAGTCATACGGAACTCCCCATGAAGCCAAATGCGTGGATTAGGGAATGGCATCAAAATTATAAAGAGGAAGTGCATGGAAGTCTGAACCACTTGCCTGGGCAATTTATTAGAGCTCTGCAGACCTGCTGCAGCCTGGTGTTAGGTATATCATTTTCACTGACAATGGGATACTGCCATTAATATTTGTCTTTATGGTTCATTGGATCATATATCACCTAGTTCAAGATGGGCAACTCAAATAACATAATCACTCAGCATCCTATAATCAGGCGCATTGCCTCTATCAGGATCCAGGAGCAAGGCAAGAACCTGTTTTCACAAAGAAAACCCTGAGGTTCTGTGCTGTTTTCTCCTGCCAGGGTTTGCCTAAGGTCCCATACAGTGGTAGATACTTCCAATACATTTGGGTCCCTGAGTTACAATACTCAAGTGCCAGAGCAGCTTATGCTACTGCATGGATCCCTTTCTTACCCTAAGCCCCCCTCAAAACTGGCAGCCTTTTAAGCTATACAGTATGTGGTATATGTTGTCTCCAAAACACAAGGAAATCCAACAAGCATTTTGCTTCTCCCTTGCAGGATGGTGCAACCTGCTCGACTTGCCTTTCCCTTCAGCTCATGCCCCAGACTACCAGGCTCCTAGAAGTGTCAGCAGTCCCATGAAATCTACCTCCCACCCTCTGTCTTGCTGCTTCCTGCCAATCAGAGCCTGTCGTGTTGTGTCTTCAGTGTAAGGGACTGTCATGGTTTCCTGTGGAATATGAAGATCAAGAACCCTTAGGACTATATTATGATAGATGACAGGAGACTCAGTCCTGGGGCAAGACAGTTGAAGTCTGTATTGTTCCTACCTTTTAAAAGCAAACTGCTTCTGATTTTTCTTACTGATTGGACTGGAAAGAAGGCATCTGCCAGATCAGTAACTACATATGTGGTGCCATAGGCTATACTGATTTGCTCCAATAAAGTTACCACATCTAGAACTATAACTACAACTGTCATCAACACCTGATTGAGTGTGTGGTAATTCACCATGGTTCTCCATGATCCGTCAAGCTTTTGCATCAGCCAGACAGGCCAGTTAAATGGAGATGTGGTAGGACATCTTCCCTGTATCTTTCAAATCCTCAGTGGTGATTCTAATCTCTGCAATTCCCCCTACAGGACTTATCATCTTGCTAAAGAGATTGGAAGAAAACAGTGGCCCTTCCTACCATCATGGCTTTTGATCTACTAACATAGACATCAATGTGGGATTCTACCAGTTATTAGGTATATCTTTTCTCACTATGCACTTGGGATTGAAGAACTAACCACAAGATAGATCCATTGGACCCACTGTTAAATGGATGTGGACCAAGATTCCACCTCTTATCTGACTTCTATAATCTTTCATTGTAAACTATAAAGGCTTTTCAGGTTCAGAAGCACTAACTAATAACCTCCAGGAAGTTTGGGTATTTCCCTTCTCCCAGTCCACCCTACAGTCACACTAGAGAACTGCTTCAGGGCCCTCTGGAGGAGGCTTAGGGAAACTTCCATGGTAAACATATGTGGTCCTGGCTCACAAGGACCTGGTCTCCTCTCAGCTGAGGGGCTCTAGATCTGGGAACTAGATCAGACTGGGAGTCCCACTATGGGGCTTGAGATAGGCTCTGTGAACCTAGAATCTTTTGTCTTTTTATGTGAAGTAATACCTTAAAAGGATGTCCTTTTCTTTCTGGAGACACATGATTTGCCAGATATCATCACAGATCCTGACAGAGCACCCTCATTGCCATCCATCCTGTGGCTTATTATGGCAGTTGCATCCTCCTTGTCTCTGAGAGAAGCACCGCCACCTGGCCCCTACTGCTTCTGAATCCTACTTTCCCACTGAGATTCTAAAGCAGCACACCCCATAACCATGTCTCCGAATCTCCCCTATGGAAACTAAAGCCACAGAGCTCTCCCCCATGCCTTAGGAAAGGAAATTCTTTCTGGCCCCTTCTGGATGGAGAACGTGGGGCATGAATCTAGGGAGGTAAACATGACAGATTCAGTACACCAGAGTGACTCAGGTGTGGCATGCCTACCATCAGTATAAGGACAATAATTTTCATGGAGTGCGTGAATAGCTTTATTTTTACTTACATTGGGTAAGGCTGGTTTCCCACTCACAAATGCAAAAACGATGTTTCTGCTAAAAAGTATTTTTGTTTAAATAAAAAATATTCAGGAAACAGGACAGGTTATGGTAGAATATGGCAACAATCACATGGGCAGTACAAAAATAACTATGTATACATGAATAAAGTCTGGGAAAACACCCATTTATGAGTGAGACTAATGCCCAGAAGAGTAATATCTTTTTTGAAGTTCTAGTCACTATCAGGGCCTGAAAAACCCAAGCCTTCAGATTTCCCATTCACTGCTTTCCCACACAGACCCTCCGCAGGATTCAGACATTCATCTGAGAATCTAATGAAAGCTATGAATCATTTTTCTAAAAAAAAATAAATGGAAGGAATGCATAACATTCTCCCCATAGTTTCAGTGGCCTAACATCTAATCATTCAAATGCTCACCAGTATACGATACTGCATGTGATGAAACAAATATTCAAAACTGACCTACTCTGAACTTTTTTAGAACTGGAAAATACTCTCTGGGAAAATAAGTCTCAAACACATAAAACTTTAAATTCCTAAGTGTGTTCCACTTCCATCCACTGCTCAGCACTAAAGGATTGACTTGTATAGACACCATGTGGCTACTAGTCAAAAGGTGTTGAGAGTTAGATTGCACTGAATTTTGCAAAGAGGGTCACCAGACCAGAAGTTCAGAGAATTTCTTTCTTCCACAAACATTGGAAGTACCAGCAACCACACTCCACAGCAGCCAGATGATAGAAACAAATCCCCAGCTTTGAGAAACGGCCATTAAAAAGCTGTTTGTGATGCCCTTTGCTGATGCCTTCAGCTCACCGTGTGCTTTCCTCTTTCTCCAGGCATCGGCAGCTTTCTACCCAGAGACCACCAAACCACCAGCTTGATAATGTCTTAAAGATAAGCTGTTGTGAGCATAAGGAAGGAAACAACTGTGAGTTTTCCAAAGTGGATGGAGATTTACATCCTAATTTATTCACAAACTAGAAATGTGTGGGTGTTATTTAAAGATGTGTTTGGAAAAACTGACATGAAAGAAAGGCCAACTCTAGAGTTATGTGTCTAGCACACTTTGGACACCATTTCAGTAGGACTGTCTAGGACTCTGCTACCTCCATGAAGCCAGGAGGACTGAGCCCCGGATGACACGACTGTACTGCTACAGGTAGCGACCTTGGGAAAAGTGGAAGAAAGGAAGAAACCCCGAGTGAGATCGTCTCTCCGTCTTGAATCTCTAAGGCTTTCTTCCATATCTACCCAATGCTCAAATATGCCAGGTTAGCCACTTTAAGCTAAGTTTATGAAGTGCAGTTTTCTTCTATAGCAGATTCTTAAAAACAGAACATCTGTCTGTCTTTTTTTTTTTTTTGCAGTTTCAGAAACGCTAGCACAAAGCACATATTCTTGTGAAAGATCCGAGGCTGGCTGTGAGGGTTGTTACCTATCCCAACTGCCTGGAAAAGACCTTTGTTCAACAGAGATTAAAGTGAGCGCCATGCACTGAGCTTGGCCTAGGCATTAAAACAGCAGGAAATAGAGTATCAAATCTATGATACAATACTAAGTCATGATACCTCCTGGGAAGAAAACTATAGCTGGGCAAGGGAAGAAAGAGGAAGAAGGGATGATGGGGTGGTCAGGGAGAGCCCCCTGAGGAGGTGACATTTGGTGATTTCATAAGTGAAAGGTCCTTGGAGAACAACTAGTCAAATACACACATTACAAATTTTTAAATAAAACACTGAGTACCAAATAAGCTAAATAACTTGCTCTCTAGGCTATACAGAGAACAATATGGTACCTACAATTGGAAGGCAGCCTGACTGAAGCATTTCCAGTCTGCTATTCTGTGCCACCTTCCACCACATTCTGAAGCACCTTAGTCTTGGTGAGAGAAAGTATATAAATTAACCCAGACTCATAGCCTGCATTTCATTAGCACTTGAAAATACTCCTTCTTACACTAGTACAATACAATGGCATAATATAGTAGTTTAAATCCCAATTCTGTCATTCCTGGCTGTGACCCCCTTGCTTAATCTCTCTGTGCCACAACTTCCTTATCTGAAAACAAAACAAAATACTCAAGGCTAAGAGAGGTAATAAAATTCAACATGTTAAAAACCCACAACAGTGACCTGTATGTACTATGCTTTTTAGTATGATATCATCTATCATTCCAATTGCAATAAGTTAATTATGGTATAATATTTGTTTAAGATCTGCCTCCCCTGCTAGCCCAGAAGCTCTCTGATGGCAGGAATATATTTGTTTTGTTTACCTCATAGTCCCCAGACCCTACCTGACTTAGGAAGTGTATTTGATAAATATTTACTGAATGAATAAATGAATTAATTAATTAATTTAAAATGCAATATATGCCACAGTCATTGGAAAGGAAGTAGAGCTGATGAGAACTGTGCCACCAAAAACTGCCAATCACACAGTGCTTAATAAAGCTATAATCTAGAACTCGCTAATTGTCGTCACAAGAGAGAGCTTTCTAAGCTGTAGCCTAACTTCATTTTCTATAGGCAGCTGCTACGTCTATAAGTGTGAACCCTCCTTTATGCGGCCCATAATCACTTATTCTAAGAACCAAGTTCAGTTAGGCTGCTGTGATTGATCTTCATTCATTCAGCTGAGACATTTTGAACCACACGAGGCCCTGGCATGTACTGGCCACTAGAGACAGAGCAGCACCAAAATGCATGGGTCATTCAAATGCTGTGGGAAATGCTACCATCAAGATAAGGACCCAAATGACTGAAAATCTGACTCTGTTGGGACAGCAGGGGAAATTTCACAGGGGAGGGACTTTCTGAGCCACCTCTGAAAAGAGTTTTCCAAGTGGAAGAAGGGGATTCTAGCTTGGGAAGCCACATGTGCTGATGGACCAATATGTGGAAAGACCTGGAGGAGGGGAAGTGGAACAATATGGCCAGAGCATCCGGGTGTCAGGAAAATTCTGCAGTGTTCATAGGAAAAACAGGAGGAGGCAAATGCTGACTTCAGTGCCAAGCTAAGGAGTTTACCTCTGGTTCTGTAGCTCCCAGAGAAGGGTGCTCCGTATAGGACCAGAACTGGTTCAGATGAAATTGCCCTGATAGCAGTGTGGTGGGTGGGTTAGAGGGTGTCCTTTTATGGCATGAATGTAGTCAGGGCTGTCTCTGCCCTGTCTCCCTGACATTGCTCTCTCTGGCTATCCATGTTCTCCCACTCTCTCTGGCTCCCTCACTCTCCCATTATCATTATTTGTTAAGTCTCAAACCTGGAATGTGGTATCAGTTGCTAAGAATTGCTCGAAACAAAACACCATGCAGTGAAATGGACACTAATTCAAAGTCAGTGCCCCCCACCCACCCCAGCACCGACCCTAACCAGTGGCAAAACCCTGGAAAAACCAGCTGATCTCTCTAGGCCTTCGTTCCCTTATATGCCCAATGAGGGGGGTGAATTACCAGGTTTTATTTAATTCCACAACTATTTACCATGTCCTAGGTGCCAGGGATTCATGAATGGACAGAAAAAGTCACTGCCTCTATTTTAAAAGAAGACAGACAACAGAATTTAAGTTAGGAAAATGTGTGTTAAATGATGATGAGTGCAGTAGAGAAAAATAAAGGAGAAGGAGGGTCACTACCACTCTGGCTACTGATTTGAGAATAAACTGATGAGGGGCAAGAGGCAGAGGGAGAATTAAGGTGGGTAAGATTGGACCGCAGTGGATGGAGGTGGTGCACAATGGTCCGATTCTGGATGTATTTTGGAGGCAGAGCTGACAAGATTTACCCAGGAACAGGAGAAGAGAAATCACAGATGGCACCAAAGATTTAGGTCTGTGAACCCGGAAGAACAGAGACCCGTGCCTTTGGTGATCCTAAGGTATCTGCTGACTCTGAGTTATA
This sequence comes from Manis javanica, assembly GCF_040802235.1. Taxonomy (NCBI): domain Eukaryota; kingdom Metazoa; phylum Chordata; class Mammalia; order Pholidota; family Manidae; genus Manis; species Manis javanica. The sequence continues at coordinate 117,301,523 of NC_133160.1, read as the reverse complement.
TGATTAGAGAAGCCTTTTCTCTTTTTCATGGTAGAATCTTCCACTTATTTTAAAACTAATTATTAAAAAACAGAAATATATAATATCTCCTTGAAATTCCTTTCTCTCTTCAGAAAGCTTTACAATAAAGGGAAAACTATGACAAAAAAAAAACAAACCTTTCTTAAACACAATGAAAGAAAAATGTCCATTTGCTTAAGAACCCAATATTTTCCAGTCACTTATCTTGTGAACACTAAATCCTGCTGGATTCCTACGTTTCTGGTAGATAAGGCAAATATGAATTGCGGGTGGGGCCAGAATGATCTCATCAGAGGAAAACAGAAGGACCAAGATGGGCGTAAGGCCAGAAATAGAGGGAAAATTGCCTGCAGGTGACACTCTGACTGACTGGCTCCAGTGCCCAGTCAAGCAGTGCCCCTTGTGAGGTGTGTGCCCGGTCCTGTGAATGACAGTATTGTGGCGAGTGGAAAGTAGGGACCGACAGACTTCTGTGCACACCCACGCACTGTCCGTGTAGCCTCAGCTCATGTTTGTTAGTCATTCTGAGATTCAGTTTTCACAAGTGTTCAAAAAGGTAACATACCTAAAGTAGAAAACCTTATCCCTAGGTCCCATGCTAGATAAATGGGTGGCAGCCCCTTGGAGTCCAAGGACACATTGGTCTAACATCCCGAGGTTAGATACGTTCCCTGTGAATGCATGGGTGAATGTGCGAAGTGAGGGGTGGGACAGGGAAGCCACACGATACAAAAGCCCTTAACAGGGGACTGCATCCAGGGTATATGAGCCTGTTTAGGAAAAGGAGTTTGAAATGTGTGCTGTGTTTCAATGTAGGTATGTCAGTGGAGATGCTAGGCAAGCATTTCTGAAAAAAGTGATCAGATCATGTCTTGTGAGAAGTGATGTGACTAACAAACTTCCACTTACTCAATTATCTAGTCTGCTCTGTTTATTTAATAGTTGATTCATCTAGCTGTATAATCTTGAGTAGGTCACTTTGCTTCTCTAGACTCCGAGTTCCCTGTGAGTGCATGAAAGTCCCTTCTGGGTCTATTACTTGATCAAAAATACTGCCCTGGAAGGTATCACTGCTCCTGGTCCTTCAGGATGGAGTAAGTGTAGTCCTGATGTAAAGCAGCAGGTGCAGAAATGCTTTCTCAAGATCTCATCCAGTGTAGAGCTCCTAAAATACTGTCTTTTAGTCAATTAACATTTATTATCAGGCACCATTTTAGACACAGAGAATAAAAATGGAGTGAACAGACATGCCTGGGCTTGATTCCTGACTTTAGTCACTTATCAGCTATGAGATATTGAGCAAGTGACTTAACTTCTCTGAACCTCAGACCCTTTAGTGGAATGGGAGTAATAATAGCACATGTCTTCTATGATTATGTGAGGATTAAATGAGCTAATCAATAAAAAAATGCTCAGCACAGTACCCAGAACACAATTATGCAGTAATACTAATACTAATTGCTGTTGTCATTTTTATTACCATCTGAGCCCTAACCACAGTTAATGCAAAGGAAGATGTAGCCTCCCAAGTTCCAAATAATCATATTTAATAAGTTTGTTTCATTTTTCATTTATTCTTCACTTTTATGCCACTCTGATTCTTTCTTTCCTTCTAGACATTCCCATCATCTGGCAATGGGCTGTTTCTCTATCAACACCATCATGGCAAGTTCACATGTGAGGTTTTTTTTCTTTATACTGTAAGTAAAAAATAATATTAGCATGTTATATCTCAAACTAACACGAGTTCATGCACTCTCATGTAATGCCATATTCCAATCAGGAGAGAGTATAAAATGAGACCATCACATCAGTAAACATGTAGGAAAAAATAATTTTTTAAGTGAATTTTTTACCCAGACAACTTAGTGACATGAACAGTCTAAATCACCAAACAATGACTAATAACTTAATGAATAAATTTTAAAGGTTGTGCTACTTCATTGCTATTCCCCACTTCTCCAAAAGATTAGAAAACACAAAGACTGTCCTCACTGAATGCAATGGGGAAACTTGGACAAAATGGGACATAAGATAAGCTATGATAAGACTAAGATCTTTCCATCATATCTTTTTATTTCTAGACAGATATTTCATTATAAAGAATCTTGCAGAATAATATTTACAAGAACTCTTTAAAGTTAAAGAAAATTAAAATAAGACATAATTTTGGAATTGCTCCTAGGCATTAAAAGTTTAAATCACAAAAAAGACTATTTGAACTAAAGAAATATTGAAGGCCAGTCGCTGTTAAACTAACAAAAAGAACAGCAGGATACATTTGATGACTCTTCATTCAGCTGTAGCTTCGGCTTTTCCTGTCTACAACTCTGTAACCACGAAGGCCTCCTAACAGAAAGGAACAATTCATTTCAAGAACTAAGAGTTCCTTACTTTCTTTTTTTCCCCTTAAAAAAACTGACTTCATTTTACTGGCCATATAGAACTAAGAAACTAAGGCAGCTCCAGGTGAAGATTCAGAAGCAGATGAGTGTGATTCTCAGGCTGAAGTAGCTGTTAATCTCATCTGCATAGACCTTCTTGAAGTTCCCTAGGAACCTTTCTGAACCCTCCCCTAAGCAGAAGCTCAAGTCTCCAAGTTTGATTAGGAAAATAAACCTTGCTCAAATTAAAGTATTTAGCAATAATCCAGGAAGAATTGTCAGTTTGTCACCCTCACTGTGAAGTAGACATTCTAAAAATAACCATCATTTAATCTCCATGATTAGATGTTCTAATACAAATGTTTGTATCCTAGTAGTATGTAAATATCTCCCTTTCCCTCTCTAGCTCTCCCCCTCCATTCCTTCGCGTGTGTGTGTGTGTGTGTGTGTGTGTGTGTGTGTGTGTGTGCGCGCGCGCACATGCTCACCAGCGAGCCCGTGTTGGAGTGACGGGTGAGGGCAATTTTTAGGAGATGCAGCCATACATGCTATTTTGATAACCTAGAATCCAGCTGAAGGCTTTGTGTTTACCAGCATTTACTGATAGATTATAATTATAATTATAATTATAATTAATAGCTTGATTGTGAGAGCTAATGACTCTTAAGCTAAAAGCTAACAATGTTAGTATCCAATTACTAATGCAAACTGTTTTAAGACACCTTGAGTCTTTCAAACAAATGGCACCATAAAAAGTGGTTTTCTCTTGTGTTCATTTTACTCCCCACCTCTCAGAGGGTGCCACCAGGTTATGGACAGCCACCAGTCAGAATGAAGAAGGTGGGGTAAGTAAAGCTACAGTCTCCATTAGGAATCACAGTCCTTTAGTCTCTGTCTTTTTATCCCCGTCGAATAAGAAAAGAATATCCAACACAGGAACCTGCAGCTCAAGTGCCCATGATATAAGGAAAAAAGTGAAACGAATTAAACCTGTATCCAAAATAAAATGAATGTAATATATCATTTCTCCTCTGCATGTATTGAAATCACTCTTGATCGCTTTCTGCACCTTCCTTTCTTTCTCTCCCTCCATCTTTCCCTGCCTCTTTCTCCCTCTGCCCCCTACCCCCCTTAAAAAAGGCAAATCTAATAAACCTTGCTCCAGGTTAGTGCTGGACTCCAGACAGGGATGAAGCAATTAGCAAATAGAAAAGGAAATAAAAGCATCTTAGAATGTTATCCCCAGAGGAGAATTAAGTAACCATCTAGCTCCATCCTTGTACAAATAACCTGAAGCCCAGAGAAGATAAATTATTATTCAGTGTCACCCACTGAGTTAGTGGTAAACTGGACCAGAATCCTAGTCTTCTGACACCCTATCCAGTAGTTTTTTACTACCCCACACTAGGAGAAGATCTAAACGCATGTCACAGAGTGATATACTGTTAAAATATTCTAACACTGTGTCATCATAAAAGTCATTGTGGTGATCACAGCACAGCACTCCACCCCTGGAACTTACTTTCATTTCCTCTTTAAATATCTGATAAATCTTCAGTGAAATGTAAAAAGCTGGTAGCTCTGGAGGACCAGAGGGGGACAGAGCAGGGAGTAGGGAGGGAGTTAAAATAAGGACATTGAAAATTACTATGTCAATAATGACATAGGTACCTTCAAAAATACATTGTGAATAGTCCCAAATAAAAATGATTCAGATAATTGCCTGCAACTCAGAAACTAGCATTTCAAATGTTCACAAACATAACATGAGAAAGTGAAACAAAATGACCTAGGCAGTTCACACAAGCATCAGAATTCTGCTTTCTACCTCCTGGGGACACTTCCTACATGATAGGAGACATCTCCTCATCTATCTATCTCATCATCTCCAGCCACAAATGAGGATAAAATCCTTATTTTCTAGGTTGCATTTGTTTTAAAAGAAAAACTAAATGACCTAAATGGCACATAAATGTGACTGACTGACAGAGCTCATAAAGGTTAAATCATTCATTAAACAAACATTTATTGAACACTTCCCACTGTGCTAGGTACTGGGAAAACAAAGATGAGAAGAACATTTTCACTCAAAAAACTCATATGGGAGAATCAAGTAGAAGAATCCCATGAAAATAGGATAATTGAAATTCAGTGGGATAATTGCTCTAGTAGAAACATGTACTGCTGTGATCACCAGGGAGTAAAACCTAACTCGGCCTCTGGAAGTCAGGACAGAGAAAGAAGCATTCAAGCTGAGTCTTAAAGTTGGGCCAAGTTTGCCAGGAGGGGTAAATGTGTAGGTGAGAAGTTTTGGCATGAAGAGGCTGTGTGCAAAGGCACTGAAACAGAATAAAGTACTCAGAGAACTAGTAATAGTTGTGAGTTTTAACAATTTTTATCTTATGGTAGGAACACCTAACATAAGATCTACCCTCATAAGAAATGTTGAAGTGTACAGTAGAGCACCAGTGGTTGTTGGTACAATGCTGTGCGGCAGATCTCTAATGCCTTTTCATCTCGCTTAATTGAAACTCTCTGCTCATCATTGATTAGCAACTCCCCTTTTTCCCTTCCCTCCAGCCCATGGCAATCACCATTCCATTCTTTGATTCTATGAATTTGACTCTTTTAGATGCATCATATAAGTGGAATCCTGTAGCATTTTTCTCTCTCTGATTTAGTTCACTTAGCATAATGTCCTCAAGCTTCCTCCATATTGTCATGTATTGCAGAGTTTCCTTCCTTTTTAAGGCTGAATAGTATTCCGTGATATGTCTATACCACATTTTGCTTATCCGTGATATTTCTATGCCACATTTTCCTTATCCATGATATGTCTATACCACAGTTTCCTTACCCAAATACACTATATTCCACTCTATATAGTGCTGTGAGTGGTAGCTGTGATTTGGAACTGCATAAAGTACAAGGGGGAAGAAATGAGACTGGGTGTAATAGTTACGGATCACAAATGACTATAAAAAGTATTATTATTATTATTATTATTACCATTATTACTATATAACATATAACACTTGTTTGGTACTTACTGAATACCAGGCACCAAACTTTACATATGTTATCTAGTTTGACCCTTAAGACAACCTATGAGGTAGATAGTATTTTATTATCTCTATTTTACAAATGCGTAAACTTAGATTAGCCCAGAGTCATATTAATACTGATGGGACAGGGATTTTAATCCATATCTGTCTAGAGCCCCCCACTCTTTAGCACCATGCTGCTCTGCTTTTTATGTTACACTATGGGATTTAAAGTTTATCCTGTAAAGGAAGAGTAACTTTCAATAATATTTAAAGAGTAAAGTGACAGAACTTTCCTGTACACTTACCCCAAACCTCTACTACTCTGAAAGCTGTGACAAGCAAGATTAAAGGAAAGTAAAACTACATCCAGAGCAAGCAGTAAAAAAGGTATTGCACTGGGATTAAAGAGAGGAGGACAAGGATGAAAGTTTAGGCTTTATAGGACTCAGTCATTAATTGTTTGGGGAAATAGAAGAAAGGATAGAAACTTGGGAAACTGGATAGTTAGTGATAAAAGTTGATTACGCATGGACTATTGGAGAATGAAGTTTGGAGGTAGAGAGCTCCACTTCCAAGCACATTCAGTTGGAGGTGCTCTTGAGATCTTTGGTGGAGTAGTCTTGCGTCTCAGACTCAGAAGACAGTGTCACGGGCCAGAGTAATTAGAAGTCATTGCCATGTATCCATATTGAAAGAATTGGCCTGCAGTGGATCGCTCAAGGCAAGTGTGTGAGAACAACAGAATAAAGAGAATGGAAGATGAAATCATTTAAAAAATTAATTATTTTAGAAACTTAGATTTCGGATCTAGGCCTAGGAAGTTAAAGTTGAGACATAATGGTCAGAAAGTTAAAGTACCAGAAGAGAGAACTAGAGGGAATAGAAGCCAAGGAGGGGTTAACTTTCAAGAAAGCAAGCATAGCCAATGATATTAAAAGAAGCATGTGGCTAGTAAGATTTCTCTCTCATGTTAAAAAATTACAAGCAATACCATTGTGGAAAACAAAGAGCAGTTATTGATTTCCATCTTCTTTCTTACAGAATCCTTACTTTGGATACTTTGGATATCAGAGATTTGAAATTTGTCCTCCTTATTATTCAGAAGAGATGCTTGAACAAGATTTTTTAAATCCCAAAGAAAAATATCCTCCTAAAGCAGAGAGTCCAGTCCCTGAACCCTCAAGGAATTCAACAGGTCCTGAGACTAATTTTACCCAGATAAATGCACCCAGTCCAAGCAAGAGTCAGAGTGGAAATGATACCAGCCCAACTGGAAACACTGTGAGCAATCCTACAGCTCAAAATGGGACCATCCCTGCAGTTACCATTTTCAGGCCTGGGAGTGCCAAGAAGTAGAATTCCATGGGGATCAAGTCAGCCAAATATTCATGAAAATTATCCAAATCCTAACATCCAGAGTTTTCCTGCAGGAAGACAATGGTGGTCCTATTGGTACCACCATGAGGCACAGACAGAATGGGCCTTTTTACCAAAACCAGCAAGTTCAAAGGGTTTCTCAGCAGAACTCTTTTGCTTGGGAAGGCAAACAAGCAGTTCATTCAGGAAATCCAATTTATCACAAAACTTATACTTCCACTGTAAGAGACAATTCTCCCAATCATGCAAAAAATCCAGCAGATCCAGCCTCAAATAATTCCTCTGTGGAAACCAATTGTCCCTCCGGGTCCCCAACATGGTACTGTTGACCACAAAGAAAACATCCAAAATCCAGGACAGAAGCCACTTGGTCAAAAAGAAAGAATGGTCATTTCCACAGGGATCCAACTGGCCGCTAGAGAAACTCTCAAGACTATGGAATTAATAAACCAAACTATAAACTGCCTCACCCTAAGGGTAACATGCTAGTCCCTAATTTTAATTCTGCTGCTGATCAAAGCAAAAACTCTTATTAGCCAAGAGGAGATTCCAGAAAAGCCCCAAATTCTGATGAACAAGCTGAAAGCCAGATTTTGCCCAAAGGAATTATCTTAGAGCCAAGAAGAATCCTGTATAAATCAGAAATTAATCATCCAAAATTTAACCATAATACATACCAGCCTGTATACCCTGAGGAAATCCCTTCCCCTGCAAGAGAACATTTTCTTGTTGGAAGAAACATTGGAACCACCAAGAAACCTCTCCACCTTATAACGAAGATCCTGGAATGCAGGAAGAACACCTACCTCATCCTTCCCGTGGCTTTAGAGGAAGTGTTTACTACTGTGACTTTAACCTCTATGATCCCAAGGAAAATTCACCATACCTTAGCAGCAATTCATGAGATGAGAAAGATGATTCTCCCAGTACTAATACCAAAAATCCAATGTACCCCACGAATACTCCATATCCAAAAGAGACAGTCCCTTCTAATGAAGAGGACCCAATTGATCCAACTGGAGATGAACCTTTCCCAGGGCAAAGTAGATGGAGTACAAAGGAGTCAAGCTTTCCAGAAGATCCAACAGTTAGGCATATGAAGGTGAGCAATATACCTCAAATCAACCAAAGGAATACCTTCCTTATTACTTAAATAACCCATCAAAACCCAGGGAATATTTCCCTTATGGTGGATTTTACCCCTGGAACCCAGATGAGAAATTTCTATCATATAATACAGTTCCCACCTGTAACACCACATGTGGAGAGCAGGGGCTCTTATGCTGATAATGCTTTTGGACAAGAAGGAAGCACTCTGATTCCTTTTCTGAACTTCTGGGACCACAGCATTCAAGCCCAAGGGCAGAAAGAAAGAAGGCTATATTTGAACAGAAATTTCTGGGATCAACCAACATATTTACACAAACACCCTGCTAGTCCACCACACCAGAAAGAGAACCAGCCTTATTTCAGTAACTCCCAAGCTGAACTTCAGAAAAATCCAACATGGCATGAAGGTAACAATTTGAGTTATGGCATACAAATTACTAGGTTAAATTCACCAGAGGGAAAACATCTGGCTTTCCAAGACTTAATTCCTCTAAGTTACCCAGTAGGTCAAAAAGAAGCACATTTATCTCACCTAAGCTACAGAGGTCGTTGCTATGCTGGTGGTTCCACTACAACACCACTTGCCCAGCGACAATCCACTTGCTTCACAAGACCACACTTCATCTTTTGCTCTTGCACCAGGGGAGAACCAAGACACCAGCCCTCTGTACACTGAAGATACCCAGACTAAGAATGCAAGACATACCATCTCCCTCAAAGCATCCTACCTGGCCAAAGGAACAGCTCAGAGAAAAGGCTGCCCAGGGAAAGCCAAAACCCAAGTCTTTTTGGAGATGATGTATCCACTCTGAGGAGGAGCACACCATGCTCTGTAAAGAGCCAACTGGGCCAAAAGGGAATTATGCCCTTTCCCCAAGCCAGCTCCCTTCAATCAAAGAATATATACCTTGTCTCAACAGTGATCTTTGAGGAGACAGGAACAATGTTTTGGAACAAATATTTGAAGGCATCCAGCTCAATGAAGGAACTGTTGGCCCTACTCCTGAGCAGCTTGTTATCAGTACACCTGATGAAGGCCCCAAGCCAGAAGAAATCCAAAGTGAAGTGCAAGGAAATGAGGTGAAAGGCAACAAAGACCATCTAGCATCCTACAGTCACCTTGCTTTGGCTCCAAATTGGGAAAGTATCACTCCTCCAGCACTGGAACTCCATCTAGTGTTGGAAGGCTAGGCCCATTTGAAGGGGATCCAATTATGCCTACTGAAATTCCTAACTCATTGGCTGGGTTAACTACTGGGGCACAATTTCAGAGTATAAATGTAGACTTACTTAATGCAGATGAAAACACTGCTTTTGATCCCCTTCAAATAGGGACCAATCCACAGGACCAGACACAAGAATGCTTACTACTTCAGGTGTAGGGACTTTGTCAACCAAGCATTCTTTGGGGAAGAAAAATACCTGATACTCTACAGTGGTTCCCAAACTTTCCTATCCCCAAGACTTGACTAAGAATGTGACCCCCTTGGTGATCCCTAACTTTTCCCCCATTCCAGCAAGAGAAGGCGGCCCAGGTGATACTGACGAGGTTGCGTCTCTGAGACTCACTGTCACTAATTAGCTCAGACCTAAAATTTTTTTAAAATCAGGGAGACCATGACCATGCAGTGCCTTGCAACATGGAAACCACTTGTCTGGGTTAGTTTCCCTTTGCCCTTTGCTTGCTGATCTTCCTTCTCTCAGAGTTCCACAAATGCAAAATCCTCTGCATTTGCCAGACAGAAAGGTAGATGAACTTTCTATTTTATGTATGGAGATCTCTACATCTGTATAATCCTAATGATTATACATTTTTTTCTTGTGTTGGTTTTGTCAGTTTCTTTTTCCCTAGTTAAATTCTCTTGGCATTTTTTTTCTTCTACTACCTCTTTCTTTACCTTCATTGTTTCATTTGTTATTTCTTCCTTCCTTCCTTTTCTTCCTGTCAACCATTCTATATTTAGCTTTCTTTTTTTTCTTTCCCAGCTATCACTTCTTAAGTCCTAAGCTATCTTTAACCATCACTAGTCTTTACATCTACCTTCTCCATTCTGTCATCCTCTCCTCCCACATTTCTTTTCTGTCTCCTAATGTACCACTTGTCGATCAACCCCTTTCTTCTCTGATTTCTTTCTTCTCTTCAATTAATCTTTTCTCTTCTCCACCATTTTCCTATCTTAAGATTGCATGTCTCTCTCCAATTTTGTATCTTTACTCTCCAAATTCTATCCTAAATTTTTCTTGACCCAGTCTAACCATATTGTAGAATACATTCCAGAAATAGTAAACAATGATACCTACTTTTGTTTTTAATTTTCTTATGGCCTTTATCAGGTAGACACAGGTCAGCAGAGAAACACATTCAAGGACAAATATGGTTTACCCAGAGCTAGGCACCCGGGGACAAGGCTTAGGAACAAGGCAGGAAGAACTGCCACTCTGGGACTGAGCATCCAGATGGAAAGGGTAGTGCCTGCTACATCCCGTCATTAACTGTAGGATCTGGAGAGGAAACATTTTAGGAAACTGTCCTGTCAAATAAGAGAATGTTTAGTATTCTTTAATAGTACAGTACTGGCAATTCTAATATATGCTGCTACTAACCTAACATAACATTCTTCACGTCCTGATAGAATTATTTGCAGACACGCTCTTTTGTATCTTGTTTAAATAGTGTAAATTATTTTGTAAAGTAGATATTTCTATATTGCCTTGCTTAGGATATATCTAAGTGTTTTGTTCTGCTTGTTTTTATTAATGGCATTTTAGCCTACTATCTGTATATTCCTTCACAAGGGGAAGAATTTTCTAAATTATCTAGAACATTACCTTCTAACTCTAAAGAGAGTCTCAGGAGAAAATTTCCTGGGACAGATTTCATAAGAAGATCTCAGAAATTTGGAAAAATAACAGTGTCAAAAACTTCCTGAGGAAAGGAATCTTGTCCATTGAATTTTCTGAAGTTCCTGGAACATTGTTTTGCACATAATAAATAAACAATAAATATCTACTTATTGCCTAATTTCAAAGCTCCCATGAAAATCCCACAGTGTGTTTTTCCTGTGGGTGAACCATCTGGGATCCTGAACGAGCTCCCCACTCTGTAGGTTTATATATCCAGCAGTATTTGCTTCACAGACTCTCAGGGTAAGAAGAGATCTTAGAGAAAGGTTATCTAGGCCACCCACTAGTTGCTAAAATCCCCCCCAAACATAAACATGAGCAACTTCTTCATGAACATATCTCTCCAGGCAAGGGAAACAAAAGCAAAAATGAACAAGTGGGACTATATCAAACTACATAGCTTCTGTATAGCAAAGGACACCATCAGTAGAACAAAAAGATGTCATACAGTATGGGAGAATATATTCATAAATCACATATCCAATAAGGTGTTGACATCCAAATTATAGAAAGAGCTCACGCACCTCAACAAACAAAAAGCAAATAAGCCCATTAAAAAATGGGCAGAGGAGCTGAACAGACACTTCTCCAAAGAAAAAATTCAGATGGCCAACAAACACATGAAAAGATGTTCCACATTGCTAATCATCAGAGAAATGCAAATTAAAACCACAATGAGATACCACCTCACACCAGTTAGGATGGCTACCATCGAAAACACAAGCAACAAATGTTGGTGAGTATGTGGAGAAAGGGGAACCCTCCTACACTGTTGGTGGGAATGTAAACTAGTTCAACCATTGTGAAAAGCAGTATAGAGGTTCCTCAAAAAAACTCAAAATAGAAATACCATTTGACCCAGCAATTCCACTACTAGGAATTTATCCTAAGAATGTAGGATTCCAGTTTCAAAAAGACATATGCACCCCTATGTTTATCACAGCACTATTTACAATAGCCAAGAAATGGAAGCAACCTAAGTGTCCATCAGTAGATGAATGGATAAAGAAGATGTGGTACATATATACACAGTGGAATATTATTCAGACATAAGAAGAAAACAAATCCTACCATTTGCAACAACATGGATGGAGCTAGAGGGTATTATGCTCAGTGAAAGCCAGGCGGAGAAAGACAAGTGTCAAATGATTTCACTCATCTGTGGAGTTTAAGAACAAAGAAAAAACTGAAGGAACAAAACAGCAGCAGACTCACAGAACCCAAGAATGGATTAACAGTTACCAAAGGGAAAGGGACTGGGGAGGATGGGTGGGAAGGGAGGGATAAGGGGGAAAAGGGGGCATTATGATTCACACACATAATGTAGGGGTTAGGGGGCATAGAGAAGACAGTATAACACAGAGAAGACAAGTAGTGATTCTATAGCATCTTACTATGCTGATGGACATCTTACTACGCTGATGTACATTACGCTTACATACGCATAATGGGGTATGTGATGGGGACTTGATAATAGGGGGAGTCTAGTAACCATAATGTTGCTCATGTAATTGTACATTAATAATAACAAAAGAAAAAAAGAAAAAAGAAAAAATAAATTCCCCCCAATACCACTTTTATATTGTAATCACACACCAAATAATCATTGACTATTCTATATAAAACTATCTCTTAAGAGTTATCCTTATTAAAGTAAAACTATGCTGTTTCATGACTTTTTTCCAAATGATTTTTTAATCTAGATATGAAATATTTTCAATACAAAAAAAGAATTCACTTACATATTTTATCAAAATGCATGGATCATATATTTATTTCAACAGACATGTTCATACATTTTCATCTATGAGGCACACACCTGAAATTATTATCTGGGCCCTCTCTAATATACACTATAAAAGAACAGTGGGACAAAAAACATCTATTGAATTTGAGGATACAGAGTGAAAAAATAGAAGGAAAAATATCCCTATAGAAAATGACTCTTCATCTCACCCACACAGGTATCCTTCTGCAAGCCTGGATACCAAGCCTGAGTTCCTTACAGTAAATAAATTACTCTTTGTGCCATTGCTAATTTACTGCTAAAGCTTTAAATCAGCTCTAAGGTTAAGGTGCACATAGTGGAGGTGGCAGGCTCTGAAAGCAGTCCCCTCCTGTCTCAGGCACCCTGATCCCACTGCCACAGCCCCACTTCTAGGGCGAGTGCCTACATTCAGTGGCCATTACTTGCTGGGTCTAAAATGACTCGATGTGTCTTGGTGGTGTCTTTAGTTGATAAAGCAATAAATCAAGAATAAGAAAATAATAGCTGAGGATGACAAACCTTACAGAAGATAATCCAGCAAGAATAACACACCTGCTCTATAAGCTTTTCCATCTCACAGCCTAGAATAGATTTCTCTAGAGGATAGTTGGACATAGATCTGGCTGCCTGGGGGAAATCTCGTACTCTTCACTTTAAGCAGGCAGCAAAGGAGGAGGATGAAACATGGGGTCCAGCCACCTCTGAAACCTCAGCCTCCTCGTAGTCATTATTAGCATAGAGATTCTCCCCTGGCTCTTTCGATTCTCTAAACATGCTTTACATTAGTCACTCACATCAAAGTCTTTAATTTTTACATTTTCAAAAAAAATTCACAAGACATAACCTTCCAGGTACTTTTATTACTTCTTTCGACATATCTCTGCCCTCACCCCACTCTCCTAGTCATGAACGTAGGACCCTAAAGACTCATCTCACCCTCAGGAAACCAAACTTCACTTCTAAAAGCCAAAAAGGGAACTAGAAATGTTGGACTTCAGATCAACAACAACTCTGTCCCTCCTTCACAAAACCTCAGAGATTTCACTGTGCCTGAGGCCAACTGCCCAATTAAAACTCAAAAGGAAACTGCACTTGATGGAAATAGGTTATCACCATTTCACAACTGAATAGAGCTTTGGGGTTTGGCCACCTGTTCTTCCTTGCCTCTGTACCTCACCAATAACCCAGTAACATCAGACACTGGGCCTTTTTCTCTCCCTTTAAATTCACAGCCAATAAAGCTTAGCAAGAAACAGGATTCAACTGTGAGCAAACAAACTCCACGCTGGCAGAGGAAAATGTTTCCCATACAAAAGGGGAAAGCTGAGCTGTGATTCAGCACAGACATAATCATGAAGTCACTGAGGCTGCCCTCCGTGCCCCATTGTCTCCTGGGTCAAATTATGTCCTTCCCTGGGTCAAGGTCATCTGCTGTCTTAGGGCCCTTCCATCTGCCTGAGCACCCAGCACCCGCCATATCTGTGCTTCATCAGGACAGTAATTTTCTCCGGGCTTATCAAATAGCCAGGCCTTGTTCCCTGCTACACTGCACAAAACAGGTATTTGCTGTGATTAATCTGGTAGAATGATTCTTTTTCAAGTGTTGGCTAATATGTAGTCCTCTCAAATTACCCATCACGCCCTTACAGAGTGAGTCTAATCATGGCATACTTACAGAAGGATAATGGTAGGGATTTGTTTCTGTAGAACCTTGTCAGTCCTTCAGCTGTTAAACCACACTGGCAGCTGCCTGCTTTACCTAGGATTCAGGCTGTTTGGGACAGTGGTGCATGCTACACAAGCATTTCTCAAGCTTTAATGTGTGCATGAATCTTGTTAAAACACAGATTTTGATTACATTATCTGGAAGGGGCCTGCAATCTGTATTATGAACATGCTTTCAGCTGACAATGAATCAGCTAGTTGGTAGACCAAAGTTGGAATGAAGTAGTAGCCTATCTCCTGTAAATGTGGAACAACTGCACACTCACCAGGGAAGGGACAGAAAGGTCTTGACCACTGAAAAACCTGAACATCACCAATACGAGGGGATGTGTATAAATGAAGCATGTAAGTAAAAGGTTCAATAGAGAACACAGAGAAAGAGAAGCAGGTCAATCCAGTCTTTATTCCTGCATTTATTTTATGCTTCTTCCTGTTTCTGCCTAGTTTATGTAGTTCTAGAAAGTTTTACCCAATCCATGAAGGCCCTATTCCATTAATTTCTCCTCCAAAATTACTCAAGCCCTATCATGCCCAGCTTCCCTAAAGACTCACAGCAAATTGTCTTTTTTATTTAATCACACATTTTCCTATATCACATGCTGTTATTTTCTCTTACGTTGGTTCTGCCTATACAAGAGGAGAGAAAACTCCTAAAAAGTAAGGCTCAGTCATATTTTTATTATAGTGTATCCCTCGTAGCAACTGGCACTGTGCTGGGCATAGAGTGAATGTTTAATAAACATCACTTTCTCTTTAAATACATTTTGTAAATGGGTGGAAATTTAGTATTTCCCAAAATTTAATAATTGATTACAAATAAAAATTAATGATTAATAGTATTTCTAATAATAAAATGCACACTTATTGTATAAAATTTGACAAATACTGAAAAGTAACAACAAATTAAATAAAACATAATCCCTAATATAAATCTAGTATTAATATTTGCCACCTATTTCCTATGTGTGTTTGGGTGGGGGTTCTTAAAGTAATTCCTTCATGAAATATCCTACATTTCCCTGTTCACATTATATAAGCAATTTCTGTAAAATTAAAAATAATTAAAATCTCATTTTTGTTGTCTGTTCAAATACTTGAAGTATACTGTAATATCAATCCCTTTAATGCTATACACAGTTTCTTATGAATTTTCAGTATCATAAATAATGTAATGATAAACATCTTTATGCCTCTTGGTCCATATTTCTGATTATTTCCTCAGAAGTGGAATTACTGAATCCTACAATAGCTATACTAAGTGATATATATATACATTACAGCAATATACATATATTACATACATTACAGTGATAGACACACATTATATTACATGTATCCTCATTTTTATAAAAATCTGTAAGATGTTTTTACTCCCATTTTCAACCTTGGATTGAATGAACTTGCCCTTAGTGACTGTCTGTATTCCAACCTAGGCCATGGATTTGGTCACTCTACTATACTGCCACCCAAACCAAGATCTGGAAAGTCCATTAGAGGGTAATTTTCCTATCCCACTACTTCCAGGCTAGAGAGTCTGTGCATGTCCGGTCATGAGAGCGTATACATCTGTGGGTTTGTGACTGCAGAAGTGTAATTACGGTTCACACTGAATATCAAGTTATATAAGACCATTAAAAATGACATTTGTCTTAAAGTGAAAATTGAACACTTGCTTGGGTCTACTGGTTTCTAAGGGACTGACACAAAGAAGTTTTACTCTTAGTGTTAGTTAATGTAATTTTTCTCTGCTAGTGCTGAATGTGCTCACATAAGTAAATGGATAATTTGTCAAGAACAATCCAGAAGAAAAACCTTCTCACCAATAAGACCCACTTCTACCTGTCTTTTCAAAATATCACACATTTAGTTCAAATTAAAAAGGGAGGACAAGAATTCAAGATGGTGGCATGAGAGGTGGACAGAGAAGTTCTCCCAAAACCATATATAATATGAAAATATAGTTAATACAACTAATCCCAAAAAAGGCAATGGGAAAGAAGGCTGTGCCAGACTGCATACACCAGGAGAACAGAGCGGACCTCATGAAACAGTGTAACCTACCAAAGTCTTGATCCAGCAGGACCCAAGCCCTTCCCCCACCCCAGCTCACTGGCTGGAGGAAGAGAAACAGAGCAGGGAGGGGGTGGAAGCCTAAGACTGCTGAACACACAGCCCTGGAGATCCGCTTTGGGAGCATAAACCTACATTGCATGGTGCTCTGGAGATCAGTGGGGTTGGAAAGCTAAAACAGGTGGAATACTTGGAGAGACTGACATTCCAGCCATTCGTGGAGGACAGGGATCCACATCAGCTGCTCTGAGACAAAGGAAAGGTGGGTGGTCTTTGAGGCTTCCTAGCAGCAAGATGGCTGCTGAAGGGGCAGGGTATGCATGGAGATTGCTACGTGGGAGAATGGATAGGCGGACAAGTTTCACTGGGTGCATTCTGCTCAGCAGGTTGGGAACTTTCAGGAGCTTAAGGTGCTCCATCCCGCTGGCTGGCTACCCAGCTCTGAGGCTCCCCACTGTTATACACAGCCTCCTGCACCTTCCTCCTGACCTGCCAGCACCAGCTCACAAACTGGCAGTCCCTGCCCTGCTGTCAGGCCAGCCAGAGGGAGGCAACACCTGTGGGAGCTACAGAAGCAAAGGACAGAGGCTTACATCTGTGTGTTGGCCCACTGGTTTTAACAATGGAGACAGGAACTGCAGCTGGGAAGCAGGAAACAGCTCTTTCCTCCCCACAGGCACCAGTGCCATTCCCCTGCAACTCCAAGACACTCCAGGGGCTGAGCAACTCCAGAGTTTCTGGGCATTACAGAGCTTCTGGGCATTACAGGGTGCTACACACAAACCTGGTTCAGACAAAAATCTCAGAAACACCAGATAAAGGGCCAAATGAAACAGAACTCACCAATCTTCCAGAAAGAGAGCTCAAAATAAAAATCATAAACATGCTCATGGAGGTGCAGAAAAATATTCAAGACCTCAGGGATGAATTTAGGAAGGGGATTCAATCATTAAGAAATTCCATATCTGAAATGAAACATACAATGGAGGGATTTAAAAGAAGATTAGATATAGTAGAAGAGATGGTAAATGGAATAGAAATTAGAGAAGAGGAATACAAAGAAGCTGAGGCACAGAGAAAAAAAGGATCTATAAGAATGAAAGAATATTGAGAGAAGTGTGTGACTTCCACTCCAATCCAAATGGAACAATATTCATATTGTAGGGGTACCAGAAGAAGAAGAGAGAGAAAAAGGGATGGGAAGTGTCTTTGAGAAAGTAATTGCTGAAAACTTTCCCAATATTGGGAAGGAGATAGTTTCTCAGGCCGTGGAGGTGCACAGATCTCCCAACACAAGGAACCAAAGGGAGACAACATCAGGACATATAATAATTAAAATGCAAAGATCAAGGATAAGGACAGACTTCTAAAAGCACCTAGAGAGAGATAAAAGATCACATACAAAGGAAAACCCATCAGGCTATCATCAGACTTCTCAACAGAAACCTTACAGGCCAGAAGAGAGTGGCATGATATATTTAGTGCAATGAAGCAGAAGGGCCTTAAACCAAGAATACTCTACCTGGAAGGATTATCATTTAAATTTGAAGGAGGGATTAAACAATTTTCAGAAAACAAAAGCTGAGAGAATTTACCTTCCATAAACTACCTCTACAGTGCATTTTGGAGGGACTGCTATAGATGGAAGTGTTTCTAAGGCTAAATAGCTGTCACTGGGGGAAATAAAACCACAGCAAAGAAAGTAGGACAATTAATTACTAAACAGATGCAAAATCAAATCACCTACCCACAAGAAAATCAAGGGATAGACAAAGAGGACAGAATATGATATATAATATATAAAGAATGGAGGAGGAAGAAAAAGGAGGGGAAAAAAAGAACCTTCAGGTTGTGTTTATAATAGCATAATAAGTGAGTTAAATTAAACTGTTAGATAGTAAGGGAATTACCCTTGGACCCTTGGTAACCATGAATCTAAAGCCTTCAATGGCAATAAGTACATACCTATCGATAATCACCCCAAATGTAAATAGTCTGAATGCATCAATCAAAGGAAATAGAGTCACTGAATGGATAAAAAAACAAGACCAGTCTGTATACTGCCTATAAGAGACTCACTTCAAACCCAAAAGCATATACAAACTGAAAGTAAAGAGATGGAAAAAGATACTTCATGCAACTAATAGGGAGAAAAAAGCAAGAGTTGCAGTACTTGTATAAGACAAAACAGACTTCAAAACAAAGAAAGTAACAGGAGACAAAGAAGAATATTACATAATGGTAAAGGGATCAGTCCAGCAGGAGGATATAACTATTATAAATATCTATGCACACAACACAGGATCACCTACATAGATGAAACAAATACTAACAGAATTAAAGGGAAAAATAAATTGCAATGCATTCATTTTAGGAGACTTCAACAATCCACTCACTCCAAAGGACAGATCAACCAGACAGAAAATAAGTAATGAGACAGAGGCACAGAACAATGTGTTAGAACAGATGGACTTAACGGACATCTACAGACACTCCATCCAGAAGCAACAGAATACATATTCTTCTCAAGTGTACATGGAACATTTTCAAGAATAGATGATATACTAGGTCACAAAAAAGAGCCTCAGTAAATTAAAAAAGATTGAAATTGTACCAACCAGGTTCTCAGACCACAAAGGTATGAAACTAGAAATAAATTACAAAAAGAAAACAAAAAAGTCCACAAACACACAGAGGCTTAATAACATGCTCATAAATAATCAATGGATCAATGACCAAATAACAGAGATCAAGCAATATACAGAGACAAATGACAACAATAATTCAACACTGCAAAATCTGTGGGACGCAGTGAAAGCCATGCTAAGAAGGAACTATATTGCAATACAGGCCTACCTTAGGAAAGAAGAACAATCCCACATGAAGAGTCTAAACTCACAATTAACAAAACTAGAAAAAAAAGAACAAATGAGGCACAAAGTCAGTAGAAGGAGGGACATACTAAAGATTAGAGCAGAAATAAATAAAATTGAGAAGAATAAAACAATAAAGAGAATCAATGAAAGCAGGAGCTGGTTCTCTGAGAAAATAAACAAAATAGATAAACCCCTAGCCAAACTTATCAAGGAAAAAAGATAGTCTACCCACATAAACAGAATCAGAAATGAGAAAGGAAAAATCACTACCGACACCACCAAAATACAAAGAATTATAAGAGAATACTATGAAAAATTGTATGCTAATAAACTGGAAAACCTAGAAGAAATAGACAACTTTCTAGACAAATACAACTTTCCAAGGCTGATCCAGGAAGAAACAGAAAATCTGAATAGACCAATTATCAGCAAGGAAATTGAAATGGTAATAAAAAAAACTACCTAAGAACAAAACTCCTGAACCAGATGGTTTCACTGATGAATTTCATCAAACATTTAGTGAAGACCTAATATACCCATCCTATTAAAGTTTTCCAAAAAGTAGAAGAGCAGGGAATACTCCCAAACTCATTCTACAAGGCAGCATCACCCTAATACCAAAGCCAGGCAGACACCACAAAAAAAGAAAATTACAGACCAATATCCCTGATGAACATAGATGCAAAAATACTCAACAAAATATTAGCAAACTGAATTCAAAAATACATCAAGAAGATCATCCATTATGATCAAGTAAGATCTATTTCAGGGATGGAAGGGTGGTACAACATTCAAAATTCCATCAACATCATCCACCTCATCAATAAAAAGAAGGACAAAAACCACATTATCATCTCCATTGATGCTGAAAAAGCATTCAACAAAATTCAACATCCATTCATGATAAAAACTCTCAACAAAATGGGTATAGAGGGCAAGTACCTCAACATAATAAAGGCCATATATGACAAACCCACAGCCAACATTATATTTAACAGTGAAAAGCTGAAAGCTTTTCCTTTAAGATTGGGAACAAGACAAAGATTCCCACTCTCCCCACTTTAATTCTGGAGGTCCCCATATAGTTCTGGAGGTCCTAGCCACAGAACTCAGACAACACAAAGAAATAAAGACATTCAGATTGGCAAGGAAGAACTTAAACTGTCCCTGTTTGCAGATGACATGTTATTGTACATAAAAATCCACTCCAAAACTACTAGATCTAATATCTGAATTCAGCAAAGTTGCAGGATACAAAATTAATATACAAATTAATATGCAGATATCTGTTGTATTCCTATACACTAATGATGACCTAACAGAGAAATCAGGAAAACAATTTCATTCACAACTGCATCAAAAAGAATAAAATACCTAGGAATAAACCTAACCAAGGAAGTAAAAGACCTATACCCTGAAAAATACAAGACACTCATGAGAGAAATTAAAGAAGATACCAATACATGGAAACACATCCCATGCTCATGGGTAGGAAGAATTAATAATGTCAAAATGGCCATCCTGCCAAAAGCAATCTACAGATTCAATGCAATTCCTATCAAAATACCAAAAGCATTCTTCAATGAACTAGAGCAAATAGTTCTAAAATTCATACGGAACCACCAAAGACCCTGAATAGCCAAAGCAATTCCAAGAAGGAAGAATAAAGTAGGGGGATCTGGCTCCTCAACTTCAAGCTCTACTACAAAGCCACCGTAATCAAGACAATTTGGTACTGGCAGAAGAACACACCTATAGACCAATGGAACAGACTAGAGAGCCCAGATATAAACCCAACCATATATGGTCAATTAATATATGATAAAGGAGCCATGGATATACAATGGGGAAATGACAGCCTTTTCAACAGCTGGTGTTGGCAAAACTGGACAGCTACATACAAGAGAATGAAACTAGATTATTGTTAACCCCATACACAAAAGTAAACTCAAATGGATCAAAGACCTGAATGTAAGTCATGAAACCATAAAACTCTTAGAATATAACACAGGCAAAAATCTCTTGGATATAAACATGAGCAACTTTTTCCTGAAGGCATCTCCTTGGGCAAGGAGAGCAAAATAAAAAATGAACAAAGGGGACTACATCATGCTAAAAAGCTTCTGTACAGCAAAGGAGACCATCAGCAGAACAAAAATGCATCCTACAGTATAGGAGAACAGATTTGTAAATGACATATCTGACAAGGGGTTAACATCCAAAATATATAAAGAACTCACATGCCTCAACACCCTAAAAGCAAATAACCCTATTAAAAAACGGGCAGACAATTTGAACAGATACTTCTGCAAAGAAGAAATTCAGATGGCCAACAGGCACATGAAAAGATGCTCCACATCACTAATTATCAGAGAAATGCAAATCAAAACCACAATGAGATATCACCTCACACCAGTTAGGATGGCCAACATAGAAAAAAGACTAGGGAAAACAAATGCTGGGGAGGATGTGGAGAAAGGGGAACCCTCCTACACTGTTGGTGGGAATGTAAACTAGTTCAACCATTGTAGAAAGCAGTATGGGTTCCTCAAAAAACTCAAAATGGAAATACCATTTGACCCAAGAATTCCACTCCCAGGAATTTATCCTAAGAATGTAGGATCCCAGTTTCAAAAAGACATATGCACCCCTATGTTTATCGCAGCACTATTTACAATAGTCAAGAAATGGAAGCAATCTAAGTGTCCATCAGTAAATGAATGGGTAAAGAAGATGAACATATACACAGTGGAATATTATTCAGACATAAGAAGAAAACAAATCCTATCATTTGCAGCAACATGGATGGAGCTAGAGGGTATTATGCTCAGTGAAATAAGCCGGGCAGAGAAAGACAAGTACCAATGATTTCACTCATCTGTGGAGCATAAGAACAAAGAAAAAACTGAAGGGACAAAACAGCAGCAGACTCACAGAACCCAAGAATGGACTAACAGTTACCAAAGGGAAACGGACTGGGGAGGGTGGATGGGAAGGGAAGGAGAAGGGGAGTGAGGGGCATTATGATTAGCACACATAACGTAGGTGGGGGCACAGGGAAGACAGTGTAACACTGAGAAGACAAGTAGTGATTCTATAGCACCTTACTAGGCTGATGGACAGTGACTGTAATGGGGTATGTGGTGGGGACTAGTAACCATAATGTTGCTCATGTAATTGTACATTAGTGGTACCAAAATAAAAAGATTGAAAAAAAAAGGGGAGGACAAAAAGTACAAAAAAAATTGACTTGTGACAAGTCAGTGAATTGGTCACATTAACCTTAAAATGCCACATGAACTGTTATGAAGTGTTATAGTGGGCATAAGTGATTGTCAAAGAGGCTCTATTAATTTTTAAGGCTATAGCAGTGATTCAGCCATTTACTAGATTAGTGAACCAGTCAAATTAATTACCCAGTAAGTGGGTTTTCTCATTTACAATGCAAAAGATATACCTACAAAGTCATTGTGATGATTAAATGAGATGACACAGGTGAGTCACTTGGCACGTGAAGAATGATCAATAACATCATTATCATCATCAAGTCAGATACCTCATAAGCCACTACTTTAATACTGCAGAAGCAGAATCCAAGCTGAGGTTAAAACTGCAAGAAATTTTTGGGGAAAAACCCCTATAAGAGAAATGGGGTGGGAGCCCAAGAAGGCTGGAAACGACATCAGACCCTGATGCAGGTCTGACCCACGTGGAGGAAAGGGGGTAGGAAGAAAGGTTGGGTGGGTAATACTAATGGTGGTGCAAGCTAAGAAATTTCCAGTAAAGCTGATGGGGAGTATTCAAGTCAGTCACCCGTCAGAGGAGTCCTGTGTCTCCTAGGAACTGACCTTCGTTTTGTTTTTGTTTTTATTTTCTCCCATTCATTTTTTTATTAAGGTATTATTGATTTACACTCTTATGAAGGTTTCACATGAAAAAACAATGTGGTTAATACATTCACCCATATTATCAAGTCCCCACCCACACCCCGGTCACTTCCCATCAGTGTAGTAAGATGCCACAGAGTCACTATTTGCCTTCTCTGTGCTACACTGTCTTCTCCTTGATCCCCCCCATACCATGTGTGCCAATCATAATACCCCTCAATTCCCTTCTGCCTCCCTCCCCAGCCAGCCTCCCCTTTGGTAACAGCTAGTCCCTTCTTGGAGTCTGTGAGTCTGCTGCTGTTTTGTTCCTTCAGTTTTGCTTAGTTGTTATACTCCACAAATGAGGGAAACCATTTGGTACTTCTCTGTCTCTGCCTGGCTTATTTCACTGAGCATAATATCCTCCAGCTCCATCCATGTTGTTGCAAATGGTAGGATTTGTTTCTTTCTTATTGGCCTGTCTTTGTATCCTTGCACACTCCATCATCATTGGCTGGGAGCAGCTCATGGACTTCACACAAACACAGTGATGGATACCAGAGTCCTAGGTCAAACAGAGTCCCAGAAAAAAAACAAGAGACTTCTTTTACAGCCACTTTGTCTACTTTGATTCTGTAGTGTTTCCCTGCTAAACCTCCCCCTAATCAAGCAAATTACAAATGAAACAACAGGAAGGTTTTAATCTTTCTTCAGTAACTAGTTTAAGAGCCACTCTAACTGAGTGAAAAAAATGGCATCTCTGCCTTAATATTGTGTCTGTCTCCTTTGCTGCCTTAGTCTTTGGATCAAAAAGCTTCTGTCAGCCCTGCAGCCCTGCATGTATACTTGTTAATTATCAAAAGGGATTTTGATTATGATGTAAGACTGATGCAACCCGTCCTTTACCCAAAACTCTCCTCCCCAGAGGAGATAAAAAATTTTGAACAAAAATGATAACTGCATTGTCAAGGACTTATAGGAACATCATGGCCAGACTCATATCAACTGACTGGAGTCAACTAACCAAGGACAAGGTGGCCACAATCCTCCTCAGACCCTTGCTGACTTCCAGATGTCTGAGGTTGTCAACTTGCGACCTCAATCCCCTCCCACTCACCCCTTCCCTAATAAAGAAGCTTGAAATCAACCCTGAGTTAAGATGGTTCTTTTGTACATGAGTCCACCATCTTCTCAGTCTGCTGGCTTTCTGAATAAGTCACTTTTCTTGCCCAACACCTTGTCTCTTCACTTATTGGTATATAGTGAGGTGAGTGGCATGAGCTTGAACTTGGTAACACCACCATCTATTCTGGATTTATATCAGGGAGTTAATGCTTAGTAAAGCACTTAGATTGGTGCTAAGTTGTTATTAAATGATGGTGTTAGAGCTTAACTGAACTTCTGAAAGAAGTGAGAGCTACAGGATGATAAGCTTGCAGCGCTCTTCTAGCTGGCATTTAATGAGGCAATAGTGCTAGAATTGGGGGTCTTTCCTGCAAGAATCTTCAAGGTGTAAATAAAACTTTTTCTATTGTATGTGCAGAAAAACTAAGGTAAAGATGGGGAGAGACTAGAGGAACCTCTTCAGAAACAGTATCCCCCTACACAAGACCGATGTTTACATATAAATTTTCTCTACACAGTGATACTTTTTTAAAAAAGAATAGTATGGAATGTGCAAAAGCTCTTGCTCTCCAGGCAAAGCCAAAAAAGAAAATGCAAAAACCCCATCACAAGGAAAAAAAATTTTTTTCACCATTTGAGGTGATGGATGTTATCTAAATTTAGTGCAGCAACTGTTTCCTAGTAGATATATATGTCAAGTCATGGTGCTGTACACGTTAAAGTTACACAGTGTTGTATGTCAAACTGGGGGGGGACGTCTCCCATAAATTCTCATAACACTTTGGACCCTATCTCTTTGCCTTTATAAGATTATAATGAATGATTTGTGATTATTTATGTATATGTCTTTTCTCCTCAACTGAACATAAGAGAATTCATGTTTTGCTGCTCAGCAAATATTTATTGAACACTTCAATGTGCCAGACACTATGCTGGGTGTTTGGGATATATCACCAAGCAAAATAAAAATATGCCTGCCTTTGCAGAGTTTACACTTTGTTGGGAGAGACAAACCATAAACATGATAAATAAGTAAAGTATATCTTCTGCTAAATAGTGTGAAAAGTATGCAGGAGAAAACAAACCAAAATAAGTAAATGGGCTGCAAATTTAAGAAAATGGTCAGGATGAGCCTCATGGAGAAGATGACACCAGAGGCGAGTTCTAGGAAGAGTGGTGGTGATCATCTTGAAGGCACTTAGTACAGTTTAATCTCCAAAACATCTACCTTGCATGTGATGAATAGTCAATAAATATTTACTGATCAAATAAAATTCAAACACTTGGTTAAAAATCACATGCTGGAGTGAAGATTAGCCAAGAATGACATCTTCAGCAGATTAAAACTATGATCCCTACTGCAGCACCAGAGACTTACCCCTTTAAAAACACTGCAGAAACAGTATGAACACAGCGAAAGTTAATAAAAATCACTATTACCATTTTTTAAAAAGGAGAACACAGAACAATGCCTCTTCAAAAAACTGATTTTACTAATCAGCTTCCCATTATTTGAAACCCAGTCATTACTTTCCACAGTACCTTAGAAACGTGTGTCATTTGGCCTTAGCTGTCTGCCATAAAGTGTTATGTGCCATGAAAAATACTGTTTGTTGGAAGGGACCTTGTCTTTTTATTTAATCTTATATTTAAATGACAAAGCTACCTTAAACATGTATATGTACAAATTCAGTGATTAATGCATAATTACATCATGCTTACAAACTGTTCATCAGTAATAAATTATATTTTAACTTACAACAAAGTTAACATAAGCAAACTTTTTTCCAATAAATTATCTCACACAGATATATGCTTATGAATCTATTTAATTGCTCAAAGTGTGCTAGAGAATACATTTTTTGGAATACATATTTCATTAAATTTGTTACAAAATAGATGATTTCGAATGGGGATTTCATACATTATCCTGATTATCAAAAAAATATCTGTATCATCTGCTACCAAACCTGTTATGTCAAAATACATTTTTTAATTATGCATCTAATTATGTCACTTCCAGGTCATTGGTTTTGTAAATTAGAGATCCCATCTTAAATTATTTTTTATAAATATTTCCACATTTTCCAATTTTTACTTTTCTAATGAAGAAATAATATAATTGACCGATGTTTACATATAAATTTTCTCTACACAGTGATACTTTTTTAAAAAAGAATAGTATGGAATGTGCAAAAGCTCTTGCTCTCCAGGCAAAGCCAAAAAAGAAAATGCAAAATTTAATCATGTCTCCTGATTTTTACTCTTTGAGTTTTATTTTCTTCCTTTGTCTGTTTTTTAAGAGCTAGAAATTATATTTGTAAGGATGTATATCCCTTCAGGCAAGGATGATAAGTGAGAAACTTCAATTCTTAGAGTGTGAACATACAATTAAGAAGTAATTACTTATTAAAAATAACATTGTTAGTATTTCAATTATTTGGGGTCTGGGTTAGTTTTACATTATCAAAAAAACCAAATTAATTGGTAGTAAATATATTACGTTTCTGGGTCAAAAAGGAGAGTCTTTCTAGATAAGGAGTTGTGCAGTCAGCAATGACTAAATTAGTCAGGATAGCAGGAATCTGGGGTCAAAGCTGTTTCCACAACTTTGGTCTTACCACCATAGGTAAGTGGGACCCTATTTGTGTAGCACTTGTTTCTGTCATAAGTGTAGCAGGTTTCACTGTCTTCATCACAGATGTTGCTCTGGGAGGCAATAACTATTTGATTATCCAGCTCCACTTCTATAGGATCACATTTTTTACAGCTGAAAAAAAAATACATATGCATTAGACAATCCCCATCAAACAGTGTCTCAGAATCTGAGTTACTATACATTTCTATCAAAAATTAGTTCTTGCAGCTCTGAGCTGACAGCTGATAAAGGGTGACTCCTTTCAGATCTCAGATGCTACAATATAGAATGGGTTTATGGGATTTTTCAATTTCTGATAATTAGTTCAAAGTAAGCAATACAGTTAATGCTATGATAATATGATTGTTTTGTCTACACCATACAGCAACTTCTATTCTGTTAGGTTTATTCCCAACTGTATGCTAGGATTAAAAAAGTTTTTTATAATGACAAGGAAGGAAGGATTTTTTAAAATAAATTGTTTGATATTGGATTCTATAGTTTCCAAAGAAGCACCTGCATGTCAACATGCCTGAAATCCACTCATTGAACTTGTAAGAAAAATTGGCCCTTCCTGTCCTAAGGGCAATAATTTCTTCTTTAAAATAAATGTATGGCCAACTTTTATCTGTGATAAGTTTTATAGATTTATGATATCTAGTAATTAACATAGGAATTAATGTAATCAAAAGTTCAAATTGGTGAATGCTTGTACTCCAACATAGTCTCAAAAGCATTCTTACTAATAAGTTTAATTAAAAGTTATTAACTTCTGTATCTGTGTTAGTATGAAGGAAAATCTCTTACAGGTCAGACAAATGGTACACAAAATTGGTTCTCAGTGGTGAAGTGGGATCCGAGATATTCTCCCTGTTGTTCAGAGGAACACTAAAAGAAGGAAAAAAACAAATCAAAATAATGAAACTAGCAGATTTTGTTATTTTTAGTAATTGGCATATTGGTAGGGCAGTATTTACTATTTCATCAGGAGATTTAATACCTTTAGCACTCGATGATTGCTCAACAGTAAACTCATGGTAATTTGCAGTATTTTAAGCATTTCCCATTCAAAATAAACCTCACTGCAACTCCTCTGTCATTGATCTTTGCTTACTTGGTAAATTCCTGCTTTCACATTAAAAATCAGCCCAAGTTTTATTCAATGATGATCCCATCTCCACCCCTCAATAAACTCCTTCCTCTGTAATCTCATTAAAGTTCTTATATCTTTAGTAAGCATAACAAATGCCATATCATAGCTGCTTGTCTACAATGTAGTTGCTTCCCTGGAGTACATAAGTTCCTTGAGGCAAAATCATTTATGTATTCCCAGTGCATCAATAGACATGTGGCATGTGGGAATGCTCAACACTTGTGGAATGAATGGACAGATTATTATCCACATTTTTGAGATGCAGAAATTATAAATCAGGGACATTAGTGACCTAGCAAGTTCACACAGCTACTACAGTAAAGGTGTAACTGCAATCCCAATCTCTTGATTTAGTGATGTTCCATGAAAAATTAGATAACACTTGTCAACTAGTTCAGGTAATTTCATTAACTTTCATGTTTTTTCATCTATGTCATTATTTTCCTTCATATGCATCCCTCCCTAACAAAAGATATAAATAAAGAAAAACTTGTATTTCCTAACTCAGTATTTAGCAATATTATCCACATAGATACACAGGCCAAAAACTTGGAAACCATCCCTGAGTCCTTCTTCTCCATAATGACCTATGTCTAATCCATCTCACAGCTAAATAATTCTAAGTATCTGCATCTATGAAATCTACCACTTGCTTCAAGAACACCACCATTTCTCGCCTACATTTAGCAATATCCTCCTTCAGTCTTGACCCCTCCAGTACCTTAGCCACATTATTGCCTAAACGGCCTAACATACAAGCCTAATTTCCTTCTCTCCTTAAACCTAGTGTCTCCCCACAGATAAGAGGATATCCTTAAGATGGCACAGAAGGCATTTCATGATATGCATCTAACTCTCCAGCCTCACCTCTCACCAGGCCATTCTGATGACTAAAATCCAGCTATAAACAATTGCTTGCAGTTCCACACATTTACCATGCTTTTCTCTTCTCTAAGTCTTTAGCAATAACATTTCTAGCATTTACTAAGTATTTATAGTGTGCCTGGTACTATACTAAACATGCTACCTAATGATTTCATATAATCCTCACAGTAACCCTGTTTCCTTTTCCTGGAATGATCTGCCACACCTATTAACCATGTCATTCCTCACACACATTTACCAGTTAGCTCCCAGCCAGCCAGCCAACAGCCATCATCCACTTCCACATCCTTTCCTGCTTCCTACTGTCCCAACCCCCAGGATAGGACTGGATGCCCCTCATTAGCTCTACTACAGTATGCTATATTTATCCCTGTTGTAGCATTTATAACACTGTATTATAATTGCCTTTTTGTTTAAAGTTCCCTACTAAACTGTAAATTCTTTGATGGCATGGACTGTGTTTTATATAAATCGTTGTATCCCTTGCTCCAATTCTCAGTGGCATTTAGTTGCATTCAATAAATGCTTGTCAAATGAATGAATGAATGAATGGACCCATTCTTCATAAGATTGTAAAGGCTCCCATAATATCAGAAAATGGCTTTAGATAATGAGAAAGGTAAGGGAATAAACATGTATGAATATCTACTCTGGGCCCCACACTGTTCTAGATGCTTTTCTACATTATTGTATTTAATCCTCACAACCCTATAAAGTATACATATATATATACATAAACATATAATCATCCCTGTTCCACAGTTTAGGAAACAGGCTCATATTAGTTAGGTAATTTTCCCAAAGTCACAGCATTAGTAAGTGATGGAGTTGGAAATAATGCCATAATGACACAGTAATGGTACAAAACTTACAGAAGTGAGATCAGGGAAGCACCGATAGATATCAGACTAAATATCAATGTCATGGATGCCGTTCTTCCAAGTTACATGCTTGCCAAATTGCTCTGTGCCTAACAGAGGCCTCTGTGGAATGGAGTCTGTGTGGTTAAAGAAAACTTGCAGAGGAAGTGATATCTAAGCTAAGACATGCAGGCCTTGAGGAGGAGTTAACCAGGCTAAGAGGGATGGGAGAAAGAGTTCCTTAAGCAAAGGAACTAGCATACACAAAAAAAGAAGGGGAAGAAAACACTGTGCATGTGAGGACAGGAAGGTGCTATGAAGGGGCTGGATTTTCAAACAAAAGATGATTTTTTAAAAGTGTCAGTGGAAGACCTTGAGCCTTGAAAGTTTTACTGAGTGTTGCAGGTTAGGCCAATGTATGTGTAATGCATCTGGGTCACCACGTAGGGGACACTACCAAAAAGCTTTCAAGAAGGATAGTGACATCATGATAACTGGCACATAGGTTAGGTGAATAAATAAGAGCAAATAATTTTTGAAAATGTGCTAGAAATTATATAGTCTCTAAAAGGAATAGATCTCAATTTATCTTTATAATAACTCTGTTAGATACATACTAACTCCCCCCATTAAAGATGAAAAAGTTGAAGTTTAGATTGGATAAGTAACTTGCATATAAGAGCACACAGCTATTCAGTGACCCAGCCAGAATTTGAAACAAATTCTTCTCCCATCGATGAATGACACTGAATGCTATATTCTATTTCAATAAGAGGTACTTGACTGGGGAGAAACTATTCAAGGTTCACAAGGAAGACTTACTACTTACTGGATCCAATAGGAGTCTCATTTCTTAAATATTACTTGCATTTTTGCAATTAAGTCTCTCATAGCTTGCAACTACGGACTGAAATCCAGTCTACAAGTGAAGACTGAATCAAAGTAGTCAATTTGATCAGTCTACTTCATCTTTATATAGATAGTTGAGAATAGTACAAAATACTCTGTAGTCCCTGTTTTGTACAAAATAAGGGCTTTTAGTGTCATCTCAAGCTTCAGTCTGAACTAATCAAAGAGCAACTGAAAGCTCTGATTCGAACCAAAATAACTCCATATAAATAAGGCATGTTGATGACTAGATTGGAACGTTCAGTTATAATTTGATCTAGCTGACTGGTTTTACATCACCTGGAAACCTTGGTTCTTGCTCCCAATTTCTACAGATTGGCTCAAGCCCATTAACTAGATACAACTTCATGAAGGTGTTACACATCAAAAAGAGGAGTAAAGATATAGGTATTCCATTCAAACAATAGTTACTATCATAAAGTATCCCTGCTTACAACATGGGGGGAAAAAAAGAAAATATGAAATGCTACATACATAATTCTGATGTTTCTCTCCACTATATCTTGACTAGGATCTTCGGGAGAAGGGATGATTCTGGACGTGATCCGGGCGCACTTACATTTGTTATCAACAAGAACAGTCATTTCATCTTCATCTTGGGCTTGGAAGATCAAACATATTAAGAAAGGGCAACAAAAGTCTATTTATTTACTTCTATTGGGTTCGTTTATTTTTCCTGCAGAAAAGTTTTATGGTTGATCAGTTTCAGTTATCTCCATTTGTTCTCTTTCCTAATGTAAAATAGCTAAGTGCAATCTCACAGCATAGTTAAGGAAATCCAGATGTACTCCAAAAGGAACTTTCTCTTTTTTCCTCAGACGAGTCTATTGGAAACTCAGCTGAAAGTTTTCACCTACTGCTTTTAATAGAAACACAGCTCTCTGAATAAGGTGGCCTTGTAAAAATCAGTGCCAAATGCAAAAATGAGAGAAAAAAACAAAAATCTAGACTGGATTTCTCTCAGATCAAAGCAGATCATTCAAAAGTGAACCAAAAATAACATTAGTCTTTATAAACCCAGTTTGAAGTTTCTTTCCTGAAGTACATTTACATACTTTATCTTTTTTGCTTAGATTGCATTAACACTAGGAACAAGTATGTTTTCCCCAAGATAATCTTATCTTGTAAGGCTTTTAAATATTCTCTACTACAATTTTCATAAATTTATTTATAGTCTTCTTTTTCATAATAACAATCAGGTTATCATGGTATAATGATTCAATCAAATAAAATAATAAGTGCTATATTTATTAACATTTCTTGTAAGGATTATTTTTAAAGATATACACAAATTTATAGACGAAGTGTTATAAATTTGCAAAAATAATTCAGAAAATATTATTAGTTGCAACCTCTCTTTAATATAACATACCTGTGTACAGAAAAAATTAATAAATGAATGAGTACAAGGTGACCATTAAAGCCTTAACCCTAAGTTTCAACATTTATCATCTAAGCTGAATATTAGGCAAAGAGCTCTGGTAAGTGTTGCAAAGAATAAACAAGAGAAATTTCTTAATATCTGGGCTTAGATCAGTTGAGTAAATAACAGCTTTAATGGTGCTAATTAAATCATAATAATGATGTAAAACATCTTTTCTGTTATTATAATTTTAGCTAAGTGACCTTTAATATTTCCTCCCATCAGGCCTCAACTAAAAAATAAACATTTTTGGCACATAAATTCAAGTTATAAAAGCTAAATGATCAGGATAGATATTACTGTAACTGGAAGTCAATTATTCCAGTGATGATCCCAGAGCAGAGGACATAATTGTAAGACCTAATTTCAGTCTTAGTGATAACAGTCATTACAAAAACATTTTAAGACCATTGTTATTGTACCTACAACTGTTAGAAATACTTTATAAGGTATTATTGTGCTATTATTCTTAACTTCTTAATAAATCTTCTGATAGAAGTCTGCACAGTATTAAAGAAGAAACATTATGAAGTCAACTCAAGATAATGATATAATGCTTCTTAGCATTTTGAAAAGAGTGAGATGACTCAGACAGTGTCCTCTTCCCTACTCCTGATTCATGATTCTTAAATAAAATACAAATGAGCATGATGACTGATCAAAAATATAGACTGAATCAAGTATGTGATTTGATTATTAAGTCTTAAACAGAATATATCTACATTTTATTTATGGCATATAATTAATTTTCTTACCAGAAACCTAGGAAAAATGTATTTTCACTGTTACATGAAAATATTAGGCAGCCTAATAATATATACCAGAAAATATACAAATACTTTCAATTTACCAAGACTTATAAGATTCTAACATTCTAACAGGCAGTATTTTTCCTAATAAACCTGTACAGATCTGTGCCTTACTTTATTCCAAGAGCACCTGAGACATAATAGGTGCTCAGTAAATATTTGCCAAATTTAATTCTGTTCAACAAATAAGAAAATAGACTTAACAACACATGTTAGATATGAACATAATGAGTTTATGAAAAGGTGATTTTCTTACACAGGCAGATAGGATAGTAGTAGGAATGTGGATTACAAGATCAGAGGGCCTGGGTTCTATTGATCTACTGATCTGTCATCATCTACTGACCATGCTTGCTGTGTGGCCTTAGGTAAGTTATCTCACCTCTTAAAATCTCAATGGGCTCAACTATATGTCGGAAATGATAGTACCCACCTTCAAATGGTTATGGTGAGAATTAATGGAGTTGTATATGTAAATCAATTAACATAATGCCTAGAACATAGTATGTATTCAATAAATGGTAGCTCTTTCATTTATATTTTTTAACATATATGTTTATGGGTATATAAACTTCATAACCATATATATTTTTATATGTAAAAACCATATAGTGTCCTTATATTTTAAATATTATTAGAAATTTGCTATTCTTAGTGCTAAATTAGTATAAAAACACATGTAAAATAAATATTCTTAATTACATCATACTCTATCTTGATATAATAATAATAAGCTTAGTGTTAAAAATAATCAAGTGAAATTATATCATTTCTAATTCATTTGCCCTTCTAGATGAAAATAATTAAATGTATTTTATACTGAAATTGTATTCTATTTTCTATTATAGTCTGAAAGATTAATAAACAAAATAACCAAAGTCCAGCCATCAACTTATAGGCAACCTGTATAATATTAAACATTGTTAAAAGGTGACAATAAACCTGTAGGCTAACATCCAAGGAAGTTATTATAACTAATACCTATCTCTCTCGAGAAATAAAATCCCAATTCAATCTATATTGTACTTAGAATAATTTTTACTTCATTTCTCCAGAATGTGAATTCAAGATTCAGTATGGATATTCATAAGTATAGCTATCATAGTTATCCAGAAATATATTTTTTCTTATTCTGTAG
Source organism: Manis javanica (assembly GCF_040802235.1). NCBI lineage: Eukaryota > Metazoa > Chordata > Mammalia > Pholidota > Manidae > Manis > Manis javanica. The sequence continues at coordinate 117,267,435 of NC_133160.1, read as the reverse complement.
GTTACTGTAGGCAAACAAATAAGAGAAAAAGAATAAAAAGAATCACAGCAAGTCTTGACTACATAATAATCATTGTCATATAAAGATCAGGGCATGTTAGAAAAAAATAGCCAGCTAGCTGGCCAACCAAAGCACAAACATAATGTTAAATCTTAAGAACAGATCTGTGTTATCATTTTCCTTTTATCTGGGTTCATTTTCAAAATACCACATACCTGTCACAAGAACAGCCTTAACAAAAATGGCGAAGACTCCCCAGAAAAGCAAATGGTTCTTCATCTTGAACCTCACTTCTTTTGAAAAAACAGAGCTCAAAAGTCAGGGTTAAGGTGTGTGATCTATAAGAAGTGTGCAAATGACGGTGGTTCTGCTTTCTTAAAATAACGCCCCAGACAGCTAACAAACTAAAAACAATCACAACTGCGGTTGAAGTCTGAAATTTAAATGCTGCACTGGAAAGAAATGGACAACTCAAACTTAGGTATTTTCTTCCAAAGTATCCCCCAAAAGCCATGCTTTGATGTAATCACGTTTTATTTTACATTTAGTCTATATAACGAAACCAGAAGACTAATAATAATTTCAAGGCAGGAGTCCATTAACAATGTTATATATGGATAAATATAACTTAGGTAATAAAGTTTTCAAATCAAATATATGATGTTTGTTGTTGCCTGGAACAATAAATGAAGGGAAGAAGAGGAAGAATGAATTAAGGTCCTTTAAGGTTCCAATTGTATCTTATGTCAACTTTTCTTCTAGACCTCCATTAACGAAGCTACCAGATTTAAATATATATATTATATATCAAAGATATATAAGATTCTGATTACTTTCACTATTTTATAAGCTCAGACATGGAATTGGAATTAGAAGCAGGTGGATACTAGATGTATCAGTTGCCACCTTTTAATATGACAGCATTAAAGCAGACCTTGTGCTTGTTCATCTATCTAGTCACACCTTTCAGAACTGTAAACCCAGAAAATGATTTTCATTTGAGATACCTCAACAGGAAAATCCATCACTGCAATATTTTTTCTAAATTTTTTCCATTAATTAATGTAAAAAACCCCACAAAAACAAATCCCTGAGCTTTCGGACAGGGTATCCCTCTACTCCTTGCCCCAACATGCTAGAATTTCCTGTCCTGTAGGCAGAGCTGTTTCCAAGAACATGTTGGTTACATTTATATGCAACATCAATTCTACGTTACTTTTGGTTCTCAGTTCTCTAATTTTTTTAAGAGTCTCCTAGAATTTTGAGAGGTACTAAAGAAATACTTCAGGATCCTAAGTAGGCAAGCAGATTTCATAGATGGCAGCCAAATGAAGGCTGCTAAAGGCTAGCACATAATTGCTCCCTTCAGCCAATTATATTGAATGTCCTGCAAGAACAAGGTATCAAGCACTAGAACACACAACATTGCTGTACTGTCCAAATTTACTCTCACTTTAATTTCTATCATAGGACTTAGAAACTATTTAGGGTTAAGAAAACATACTGAATTAACACAATTCTATTATATCTATAATTCAAGAATTATATCTATTAGAAAAAGAAACAGATCTGAAAGCACATTATTTTAGTGTATGATCAGGATGTCAAAACAAGTACAAACCACTTAGGAGCTCCTCATCTCTAACTGTAGTTTCTAAACAACTGATTTATTCTATCACTCCAGAAAGAGTAATTAGAAATCAGCTCTTTTTTTTTTAAGTGATTATTTCCTTGAAAATAACTCAATGCTAGACTGCCTCCCCAAAGCAAGTTGCATAAATCCTTGGGGGCAAATTAAATCTTCCCCAAAAACTTGTTTTTTATAAAAGCAAAGATTATTTTATTCATAATTACCAAGCTAAAGAAAAGCTCTAGATTTGGTGTTTCTATTCTTTCAGTCCAATAGTTTTGTATTTCTATTATATAAAATATTCATCTAAAAGAAATTATTTTAATAAAAATGTGGTGTAGAGATCCAAGTGGCACTTTTGCCACCAGAAGCAAGTTACCTATACATACAGCACGGGGTCAGGACCAGTGTTGCACCAAGTGTGGTCCAGAAATCATCTTCCCTAGAATCATTTAGAGTACTAGTCAAAATATGGATTTCCCATACACCCTGATACACCCAGTCAGAATTTCTGGTGCTGTGACCTTTAAATATGCATTTTTAAAAAGTCTTTCAATTGATTCTGATATACACTAAAACTTGAAAATTTGTAGACTTGAAGCCTGTGGGAAATGGGGAGGAAATAACTAGCAGCATTAACTATTTATGGAAGAACAAGAGGTTAAAAAAGGTAAATTTTTTTAAACAAATTAAAACAACTTATAAAGGATTAGGGTTAGGGTTAGGGTTAGATTAATTGTTTCACAATCTTTTTTGGCACTAATCAAATATTTGTAAATAACAGGTCCTGGTTTAATTTTTAAACCATTTCATCTCCAGTTTTACTTGTTTTCTTCCCCCTAAAAATGTGAATAGTAGAACTTTTTCCACACAAATGAGTTAAGTAACTGGGAGTTTGGTCACATATTTGAAATTCTTCCCCAAAATGGTTTATTTTTCTACATTTATATGTAAGATTCTTACATAATAAGATGTTCAGTGATAGACTCATTTGGGTGAAAGAGATCTTAAATTACCTTCTCACCTTCTTTATTCCCACTTAAGTTTTGTTTCGATTTCCTGTACAGCAGACAGTCTGATCAGCATCCGTTTAAATACCATCTGAAATGGGCCAATGCTTCATTTACTATGGACAGAGCTTATTATATTTGGACACTCAAATCATGACAAAGACTTCATTCTCTTGGGACACAGAGAGTACACTCTCCTTGTTTTCCTCCTATCTCATTGGTGACTCCTTCTCAGTCTCTTGCTGAACTTTCCTCTGAATATCTAGGCTTGATCCACAGCTTTCTCTTTTCTCTTATCCTCTCCCTAATTAATTTTATCTGATCCATGGCTTTGAATGGAGGACATGCTGTGACTCTCATATGTATAACTCTGTATCTTCCCTTGCCCTCTGAGCTCCAAATTCCTATATCCAACTTTCTATTTGATATCCCCACTTGGCTACCTCACAGGTAGCTAAAACTTAACTAGGGAAAACAGTACTCTTGATGACCAAAGCACTCCTATTCTAATCTTCAGTCTTCCTCATCTCAGTAAATGGTACCCCTATCTACCTGGTTGCCAAGTCAAAACTCTCTTTTATTCCTCTCGTTTCTCCTGCCCCACATTCAATTTACCACCATGTCCTGTTGGTTTTATTTCGTGAATATATCCCAAATTTATCTGATTCTTTCCATTTCGTTGCCATCCTAATCCAATCCTCCATTCTCCTTCCTGGACTACTACAATAACCTCAGTAATAAAAAGTGATTTTTCCTTTGCCCCAGCATTTGTAACTAGGGCTCCCAGCTGACAAATGAGAATGGGAAAGTACCTCAAATTCTAAAGAGTCAGACATTTCTTCCAAAGCTTAACAAGAGGCAACAGAACTCAATTTACTGCCACCAACTACCACCTGACCAACTCCTGAGTTCCCTCCTCCAGTCTTTACGGGACTTTGGAGGGAAAAAGAGGAATGACATCATATGAACTACTGGCCTTGTGAAAATAGTAGTGTTTATGGTAAGAGACTTTGCCCCCTTTATTCTTAGGAGAGGGAATAAAGGGTGCCCTTCTCTCCCCAAAGCCAAGTGAAAGAGAGACCCAAGAAAATACCTCAAAGAGATCAGGGACCATACAAGAAGGGGAATTTTAGGAGCAATATAGAAAATAGTTAATAGAAAGGAGTCTGAGTATGACTGCTTGAGTTTATTTCCCATTCCACCACTTACAAGCTGTGTGACATTGGACAAACCATACATAAATCATTTAACCTCTAAGTTTCAATTCCTCTACCAGTAAAATGGAGATAATAACAATACATATTTCATAGGATCTTTGTGAGATTTAACATGTATTATTATATATAAGGAAGTTAGAACAGATCTTGGCAAATGGTCAGCTATAAAAATACTAGTGATTTTTATTATCATCATCATAACCATTATAATCATCACCTTTATGTTGGCCACTCCTTGCTGAGTTGCAGCAAATGCAAACCCAACCTGGGGCTATGAATTGCAATGAAATTTGAGGAAAACATTCTTGGGTAGGCTTAACATTTCCCTTTGGGTTGTGGGCATGTAGGAACATTGAAACTGATATGTGTTCATGCTATATGATCCTAAGAAGGTATGAGCGAAAATATCCGACAAAGCAATAGTAGTGAAAACAGTATGGTATTGGCATAAAAACAGACACATAGACCAAAGGAACAGATTAAGAGGTCAGAAATAAATATGCACATTTATGGTCAACTAATATTGGACAAAGGAAACCAGAATACTCAATGGAAAAAGGATAGTCTCTTCAATAAATGATGTTAGGAAAACTGGATTTGCACATGCAAAAGAATGAAATTAGACCCCTATGTTATACCACTCACAAAATTTAACTTCAAATGGATTAAGGACTTAAACATACAACTGAAAGCATACAACTCCTAGAAGAAAACAGGGAAAAAGCTCCTTAACATTGGTTTTGGCAATGATCTTTTTGGATATGATACCAAAAACACAAGCAACAAAAGCAAAAATTAACAATTGGGACTACATCAAACTAAAAGGCCTCTGCACAGCAAAAGAAACAATCAACAAAATGAAGATGGAATTTACAGAATAGGAGAAAATATTTGCAAGCCATATATCTGATGAGGTCAATATATAAAATACATAAGAAACTCCTACAACTAAATAGCAAAAAAAAAAAAGTCTGATTTATAAATGGGCAGAGGACTTTTTTCCAAAAAGACATTTTTCCAAAGAAGGCATACAAATGGCCAACATGTACATGAAAAGTTGCTAACATCACTAATCACCAGAAAAATGCAAATGAAAGCCACCAGATACCACCTCACACCTGTTAGGATGGCCTGTGTCAAAAAGACAAGAGATAACAAATGCTGATGAGAAGATGGAGAACAGGGAAGTGTGGTGCACTGTTGGTGGGAATGGAAATTGGTGCAGTCACTATGGAAAACACCATGAAAATTCTTCAAAATATTAAAAACAGAACTACCATATGATGCAGCAATCCCACTTCTGGGTAATAGCAAAAGGAATATCCAAAGGAAATTAAATCACTACCTCAGAGAGATATCTTCTCTCCCATGTTCACTGCTGCATTATTCATAGTTGCCAAGAGATGGAAACAACTAAAGTGTCCATCGGCAGAAGGATAATGAAAATGTGAAAAATCTATCTTCTATATATATATATATATATATATATATATATATATATATATATATATATATACACACAGTGGAATATTTTTCAACCACAAAAAAAAGGAAATCCTGCCATTTGTGACAACATAGACCTTGAGAGCATTGTGCTAAGTGAAATAATTCAGACAGATAAAGACAAATACTGTATCATGTCATCTATATGTGGAATCCAAAAACAATGAACTGATAGCAACAGAGAGTAAAATGGTGATTTCCAGGGACTAAGGGGTGGGGAAATGGGGAAATTGTTGGTCAAAGGGTACAAACTTCTAGTTATAAGATGAATACCTTCTGGGGATCTAAATTACAGCATGGTGACTTTAGTTAATAATATTGTTGAAAGTAGAGCTTTAATGCTCTTGCCATAACCACAACTAAATGGAAATTATGTGAGGTGAAGGCTGTGTTAACTAACCTTATTGTGGTAACCATTTCAGAATACATGTGTGTATCAAATTACTGCATTGTACATCTAAACTTACACAATGATATATGACAATTATTTGTGGAAAAAGAAAAAGCATATATCGAGAGTTTTTCTGACTTGGGGGTGGTGGGAGGCAGAGGAAACATGGAAGAAGCTTTATTTTTAATAGCTTAAAGATGGAAGCAACCTAAATGTCCATAAACAAACTGGATGAACAAATTGCAGTATATCCATTACTCAGCAACAAAAGTTAATTAACCGTTGATACACACAACATAGACAAATCTCAAAATAATTATAATTATTCTGAGTGAAAGAAGCAAAACAACATATTAAAAGAGAGTATATACTGTGTGATTCCATATTTTTATATATATAATATTTAAATATATACAATAAAAATACATAACCATGTACCTTAAAATATTATTTTAAAATATTTCAAGTGTGATTATTTTTATATTAAATTTGTATTAAATCAAATATAAAATATGTAACATTTTAATATAAATAATTCTAAAAAATGCAAGCAAATCTATAGTGACAGAAAGCAGATCAGTGATTGCCTGGGAAGGCAGGGACAGGGAGAGAAGAAAGGGAGGGAAAGATTACAAAGGTACATGAGTAAACTTTTAGGAAAGATGATCTGTTCATTATCTTGATGGTGGTTATGAATTCATGAATGTATAGAAATGTCAAAACTTATATTGTACCATTTAAATGTGTACAGTTCAATGTATATCAATTATATCTCAATAACATTGCTGAAAAATTCCCATCTTCAGAATTCAGGGTTTTTCTTTAAGTTTTTAAATATGATATTAGGTTTCCCTTAAATTTCCTTTATCAAATTGAGAAACTTCCCTTCTGTTCCTAGTTTGCTGAATATTTTTTTAGAAATTCATATTTCATTTTTTCAAATACTCTGTATCTACTGAAATGACCATATGATTTTCCTTTCTTGGTTTGTTAATATGGTAATTTTAAATGTTAAATTAACCTTGAATTCGCAGGATAAACCCCTTACTCAGGATGTAACATCCTTTTTACCAACTGATGGATTCAACTTACTAAAATTTTGCTTAGACCTTCTGCTTTTATGTTCATAACAGATATTGATCTGAGATGTTCTTATCTTGTAATACCTTTGCCTGGTCTTGTTATCAGGATTTGCTGGCCCAATAGAATGAATTTAGACATATTTCCTCTGGTCTGATTTTCTGGAGGAGTTTATAAAAATTAGTAAGATTTTTTTTCTTAAAATGTTTGGCAGACTTGTCTAGCTTGGATTAACACATAGTCTACAGGCACACACCTGATCATCTACATTTGCTCTCTTACAACACTAAACTATGTTTTCTACCTTTATCTTGCATCTACCTACCACTTCAGCATTTTATTAAAAATAATAATAATAATAATAATAATAAAGGGAGAAATGTGGTATCCACATATAAATCAAGTATAAAAATCAAACGAATATTCATATTTGAACTGATTGTTTATAGTTCATAATGCGTGATCAAAACCGAAAGTTTCTGTGATGACTGCCCTTGTACTGTTCACCATGTAAGAACTTATTCACTATGTAAGAACTTGTTCACCATGTAAGAACTTGTTCGTCATGCTTCAGAAGATTGGAGACTGACGAGAATTAGGCTTGGGGTGGATTAATGATTGTGCATTGAGCATTGACTCCCCTATACAGAATTTTATTGTTGTTAACAACCATTTGATCAATAAATATGAGAGATGCCCTCTCAAAAAAATAAATGTTTGGCAGATTTCCCCAGGGAAGCCATGGCCTGCAAACCCAAGGCAATGAGCTGGGGCAACTGCAGAGGTCTCTTCATTCATTTCCCATCACTGTCTTTCATGCCCAACATCCAATGTCTTAAAAATTATTGTTTCATTAATTTTGTCAGGGTTTTTTAGTTGTTCAGGTGGGAGGATATTTTTGGTCACTGTTATACCATCTTTGCTTCTAATGGGATGTTGAGATATGTTTTTAGACTGAACTAGACTTTTGTTTTAACAAACTATGTTTTTAGAGCAATTCTAGGTTCACAACAAATAAACCAGATACTTAATAATGGAAAATTATCAAAATTAGTGAACTTCATAAAACATTGTCAAGGGACAGCAAAGTAAAATGTAATCATGGTAACTTGGAAGTAATGATTAGGAGAAAAAATGGTTTCATATTTATAACTCATTCAACTATTCACTGCTCCAAACTCTTCTCTACATCCAGTCTTACCCCCATAACTCAAGGTCCCTGCAGAGATCATCAGCAGAGAGTAACCTTTTCAAAAGGTAAATCAGATGTTATCTGACTTAAAATACTCTACAGGCTTCTCATTACACTTAGAATAAATTCAAACTCATTATCTTGCTTGATTTCCCACTGCTCTCCCTTTCATTCCCCGTTCTCCAGCTACTTCTGCTCAGGGCCTTTGTACTTTCAGGTCCCGCTGCATGAAACACTCTCCAGATTTTTGCATGAATGGTCCCTCATGATCAGTCAAGCCTCAAGTCAAATGTCACTGCTTCAGAGAGAATTTCCCCGGGTGCTAATGATTCTAACCAAGCACCAGTCAGTGTCACATTACCCTATTCTATTTTTTTCACAGTGTTTATCATTTGAAATTCTTACCTTATTTACTATCTGTTTCTGCTCCTTGAGGATGACATTTTCTTATTGCTCACTTCCAAGATGCAAGCAAAAGAATGCCTAAAATACATTGAAGAATTAAGGCTGAATGCAGAACATTTTCACAAGGAGCTGAGAACTAACTCTAATTTTAGGTCTTCTAAAATATTAAGTCTCTTTTGGACAGGCTCCCTATTTTCAAGGTTGCTTTTTAAAGAGTAGTATACCAATATATACACAATAGTCCAAGCATTACCTGACCCAGTACAAAACAGCAGAACTGTAAAATTTTTCAATATATGCCATTTAAGATACTATATTTCTTTTAGCAGCTATGTTACACTATTGGCTTCTACTAAGTGTACAGTCAACTAAGATCCCCTTTTACAAAATAAGTGTTTCTATAAAGTAATAGCTTCCCCACATTTAATACTTAAACAGTGGGATTTAGAAATGAAATTTAGCCTGGTCCCTACGTTTTACCTTGCTAAACTCAGACCAACATACAACCATCAATTTTTTTTAGTCCAGATTCTGAAAACATAGCATGTTAGTTGTTTCTCCAGCCTTACAGCATCTACAAACTTGAAACACATGCCATCAGAATCTTTAAGTCATTTTTTAAAATGTTCAATAGGATAGTATTAAAGATAGACTTCAATGGCATACATCTAAAGTCCCACCTGTAAGCCAACACCAATCCATTAATAAGCACAGTTTGGGTATAGTTGTTCATTTTAAGTTAACTTATACTATTATAAAGGCTCCAATTCTCCATTGTATCCATAAGGATAGCATGAATACTTATCATAAATAATTGATTGCTCTTTAGCTTCTATCTTTAATATCATATGTTTTCTCCCCTTGAAAATTTTCCGTAATGTAAAAGGATCCTTGATATCCTGGCATCTCACCACTTAAACACTTAAAGGAGATGATGATATTTTTTAATAGCCATCTTGGTTTTAAATCCAAGATAAAGCTGAACTCTCCTGTTTTCCTTTTACTTTTAATGGATTAAATTCTGTATTTAGTGTAATACTTCATTGTTTACATTTGTCCTTGAACTTTTTATGAAAAATAAGTTTTGGTAATGAATGGCATTTTCCAAATAAGCTCCGAAAACACAGCTTCTAAAATATATTACAGGGTCAGGAACACAGCCTTCACACCTTCTCCATATATACTGTATCTCTACCTTCTATGCTTGTGAGACACTAAACAATACAAAGCAACTTTTGAATCAACCCAGAAAAATAAACTGAGGAAAGATACTATTAGCACTGGAAGAAAGATCTTGTACCAAGAGAAGCTAACAGCAAAAATGATCTCCAAGAGAAGTGAGGCATTCAAAAGTGGGTAATTCTTTTTTATGTACATATAAACACAATAAAACTAACATGTCATTGCTACCAGTTTAAACATCTGGAAGGTCCCTAAACACCCTATAGTCCTTCAAAGTTCCACAACTCCATTGTACATAAAGTTACTCACAAAGATTATTAAAGAGGGAGTTCTTCTATGATCAAAGTGAGCTAAAGCCCTTGATCTGATTTGCAATCTATTCCTCCCCACAAAAATCCTGGCTGTGTTGCTAGGTCTTCCTAAAACTCCTGTAGAACACTCCTCTCCAGTTCCACAAGAGCAGACATAACTTACCACAAATCATTATCAACAAAAGTTTAAAGATAGGCATAATAATGTTAAGGAGTATACAAGCAATTACAACTGCATTTGTAAAGCTTTATTTCTTAAACTGAGTAGTAGTATATGGATGTTTGTTGTATTATCCTTTACAACTTGTATATATTTCATAATAATTGAAAACAGTTAAGAGTTATTATTTTTTAAAAGACTAAGTATCACTCCAAACAATGCATGCCTTTCCTCTCTCTTTCAGAATGTTAACTCTGGATCTATTTTGCAGATTAAGAATAAATACTGGCCCACATTTTGCATATTATTATAAGTTAAGCAAATTCTTAGGACTGAGTGCAGATTTAAGAATATTAAACCTATTTCCAAAATTAACTTCTAATGTTTAAAAGTATATATAATTACATTTTACACGATACTTTTGGCAAATAATTTTGTCACTTACATATTTTAGATATCAATTTCTAAAAACCAATATAAAAACCAATATAAAACACATGTTAACCTTTGAAGTAGTTAGGTAATATTCCATAATGTTGATACATGATGGTTTGCCAAAAAGTCTCTACTACCCCATTTCGGGTTACGCCACTTACTGTTATATCAAAAACTACTTTTCAACAAATGTATGCTGCAGACCTAAAATATGTCTGACACGTTATGCTCTTGATACTAAGGTACAGATGACCATGACCCACGAGGCCCTGCCTCCCCGGAGACCTTATCTAGCGGGGAATACAGATAAGAAAAACAGAATAAATAAAAGTGTCACAGGGTGTGATAAATGCGATGAAGGAAATAAATAAGGTAATGTGATAGAAAGCATGGGGGGTAAGGTTGAGGTAGTCTATTTTAGGAGACAGCCTTGGGAAACAAATGAGAAGGAGCCTGTACTAGCTTTCTATGCTGCTATAATAAATTACTACAAATTGAGTGGCTCAAAACAGCACAGATGTATTATCTCACAGTTCTGTAAGTCCAAAGACTGGGTAGGGTCACCTAATTCCTCTGCTCCAGTTTCCAAAAGTAGAAACAAGTGTGAGCCAGCCTGGCTCTTATCTTGAGGCTCTGGCAGAAAATCTGTTTCCACGTTTATTCAAGTTGTTGGCAGAATTTGGTCCCTTGAGCTTTTAGGGCTAAGGTCCCCAGTTCCTTGCCGGCTGTCAGGTGGAGGTTGTTCTCGGCTTCTACATGCTGACAGCATTCCCTGGCTAGTGGCCCCTTTGATCTTCAAAGTTAGCAACAGTAGGTCAAATTTTTCCCATGCTTCAAATCTCTCTAACCTCTGCTTTTGCCTCATCTTCTTGCTTCCAGCTAGGGAAGTTTCTCTGCTTTTAGGGACTTATGTGATTACACTGGATCCATCCAGATAATTGAGGATAATCTCCCCATTTTAAGGCTTACACCTTAATCACATCTGCAAACCTTCCATTGCTATGCAACAGGTAACATATTCGCAGGTTCTAGGCATTAGGGGATGCACATTTGAGTTCGGGAAGGGATATTATTATGCATCCAACAGAGTCAGACAGACTATCTTCCAAGAAGAAAGGAAACAGCAAGTAAAAGACACAAGAAGGGAAAGAGTTTGGCCTGTGCAGGACAAAGCAGAGAGGAAGGCCCCGGAGCTGTAGCCAAGGGAAGGGAAAACCACAATACATGACACCACCGACTTCTGTCTGAGAGTTACTTTTTTCCTATTTGAATTATACAACTATAGAATCTAGTTTGAATTTTAGAAGCATTGTCCTCCTAACTTCTAGTCCATTTCACCTCCCACAAAATCAAAAAACATTAATATTACTGATTTCATATCTATGTAGAGAAACTGCTTCTAATTGACATTTTTAAGATCCTGAACATTTTGGTTCTTGCCTACAGAAGTTCTTCAAATACTGATCTATGTCCAATCCCAGTAAAATTTGTATTTAGATATCAGGAAGCAAAAACTAAATTTAAAAAAGAACTCAAAATATAATGAAGAAATTTCATGGCCAAATTCTTTTTAAACATGAAAAAATTAAGACAAACAAAAAAACTGAATTCTTTTTTCCAACGGCTTTCCACGTAGACTTTTAGGGTAGTGTTTTGTGGTTAAATGTTTATAAGGAGAACTGCACCTGTGCTGTGGTCTGTTTTTAAATAAGCTCGCACCTGCAGTGGCTTTTCATAGAATTGCTATTTGGGATATTACATGCCAGTCATTTGACCATCATGCAGAACTCTTTCCTCACCACACTACCTTCTGGGCAGGTCCTAATTTAAAACAGCCTATTTCCAAAAATTCATTTAAAAAACAACAGTTTAGATTTCACAGTAATTTCTCTAGAGACACAATCATAAAGAAGATTTCCAGAAAATCCCTCAAACAACATGCTCCTTTCAGTGTAACACCCCCAGTGGTCTGGTCCCTCGCTGCTTTGAGAAAATCCTGCTCTCATCACTATGTCTGCTTTCCTTTCCCTATATATTATTTGCTAATTCCTGTTTCAGAATCTTTTTTTACTTTGTCATTTTCCTCATCACAAATTTCTTTTTCCTTCCTGCCAATCCTTGTCAGAAATCCTAAAATCTTTAAAATTACTTTTAGTAAATCTTCCCTGCTTAATGTCATCCCAAATCTGTTCACTCCATTACTCTGTTTCTTCATTGCTGATAAATTCATCTTATACCTCTTTATGTCATTTCATAAGAATTGGCATAGTATCACTTTTATGACTTTTCTTCACATGTGTATAATTTATTTCTTATACTAAATTAAGGCTTTCTGGATGCAGAGAGAGGCTCATAAAGACAAATAGCAACTGGCATCCAGAAAGAATACAAGGAAATATCAAAAGGTAACTATAATGACTCAGTTAGGAAAATGAGTGAGAATATGACATTTTTCTTGTTTTAACTCCTCTATTCAGAATCATTATGTATAAGTGCCATACTAAGTCTGTTTTCCCTAATATAAGATGAAAGGATAAATCCATGGTGGGGAACATCCAGTCCATTATTTTAAATATATCTGATGAATACTTTCAAGACAGTCAGAGTAATTCCTTTGTATACCTCTCAGAGTTTCAAATAAGTTGCTTTGGCCCAAAAGGTGTGTAATAGTTGATGATTTTCCAACTAACTTTGCAACATTAGAGTTATAAATGTATCTTATATTCTAACAATTTACAATACTTAAAACAACATAATACTTAACACTGCAAAGACATGTCTAAAAGAACACACTGCCTCATCCTATCTTCCTACTAAATAAAGAGCAAAAGCTCTGGAATCTAATTCCCTGGGTTCAAATGGGATGTTGGTTGGCTATTTAACCTCTCTTTCCCTCAATTTCATCTATAAAATGAGCATGAGTGTAGCATACCTCATAAGACTGATGAGAACTATTAACTGTAAAGCACCTAGAACATGGCTTTAACATATAAACACTCAATTATTTTAGTATTTATTATCATTTCTTTATGTTGAGAAAAGACAGCATCTTCTCCCAGACTGACATAAATGCTAAACTATTATGGTAGCAGAATAGTGACCCATTAAAGATGTCCACATGCTAATTCTCAGAACCTACAAGTATGTTACATTCCATGGCAAGGCAGGATGTAGGTTGCAGATGGAATTAAGGTCGTTACTCAGATGACCTTCAGATGGGGAAATTATCCTGGATTAATCCGTTGGGTCCAACATAATCACAAGGGTTCTTATAAGAGAAAGAGGAAGGCAGGAGAGTCAGTGAAGAGGTGAAAGAGGTTTGAACTGTTGGCTTTGAAGGTGAAGGAAAAAGCCACGAGCCAGGGAAGGCAGACAGAGCCTACAAGCTGGAAAAGCAAGTTTAATTATCCCTAGAACCTCCAGAAGGAATGAAGCCCTGGTGACACTTTTTATCCCAAAGAGACCATGTCAGACTTCTAACCTACAGAGATGTATGAATAATACACTTGTATCATAAGCCACTAATTTTGTGGTAGTTTATTACAGCATCAACAGAAAATTAATACAGCTATATTTTGGGCTCATAATTTCCTTGTATAATTAGGATGGCCACATATTTTTATTTAAAAGAATTTCCCGTTCAACTGAAATAAAGTTACCATTGTAGCAAATATGCATAGATGGTCTGTAACACTAATGCTACTTGCCTGGCCCTTAAGTCAAACAGTTACTCATTCCTTTATCTGTTCTTTCAGCAAATATCTATTGGCATCTACTCTACGTGGCAGGGATACCAGTGGAAGAGACAGGCAAGCCTTTGATCAGAAGGGTTTGCAGTCTTTTGGGTAATGATAACACAGATTTCCATGATGACAAAGCCCTGCCTCAAGAGCGTAGGCAGGGTCAAAGAAATTCCCCCAGAAGAAGTAATGTTTATGCTGAGACTGAAAGATGCATAGAAGTCAGGCACAAAAGGGACAAATATGATCAAGAGAATATAAGGTACATAATTTAGAGCTGAGAGAAAACATTACTATGAGAGGAAATGAAAGTTCAATTTGGCAATATGAGTCCAGAGACCATGTTTTAGATGTTTCAATGCACCTACCCTTATGCACTTATTACAGTTCTGTGCAAAATTAAGACATTTTACATGGATTTAAATTTGGCATTATTATATGATATGGCAAGAGAGTCGTGATTTTGTACAGATAAAGATATACTTGATTATTAAGTCATTCAGTTCAGTTCCTGAGCAACATGAAACAAGTTTTCAAGTATAATATCAGAATATTATCAGTGAATTACATTTATATGAAAGGAAACACTTAAGTAATGTACTCACCGTGTTTTAAGTACTGTATAACAGAACATTAGTTGTGGCAGTGATCATAGTGTTAAGTAATACTCTAATATGGCAATCATTGTAGACAAAAATAAGTTGAAAAACAATAATTTGCAGTGAATAAATGATTGCACCAAAATCAGTGAAGAAAAAAAAACCTATAAATATGTCCATAATTAATCAACAAAGGACCAACAAACCAATCTCTGAATATCCTTTAATTACACTTTATGATTATTTGCCTATAGTCTGAACACACCTACTACATTCATGCTTTCCCAGGCCTCAAAACAAAACTAGAGAGATGCAAGATGGCTGATGCCTCCTGATTCTCCTATTTTTCTGCCATTATATTGGGTGAAATTGGTACCATATTTCTGAGTAATCTTGGTCTATAAATTTGAATGTCCAAGCTTTTTCAATATACACTGAAGCATAAATGCATATGTCTCTGGACCCTACAAGTTTTTCATTACTGATAAAATATAGACTAGGAAACAGTATAATGAGTGAGGCAAATTTGGGTTTAATTACCAGTTATTTAACCTTGGACAAATTACTTCACATTTCTGAGCCTCATCTGTGAAATGAGGAAAATAATGGCATCCTTCTCATAGATATATTGTGAGAATTAAATAAGAAAATGTACTTAAAATACCTAACACAGTGACT
The DNA here is from genome assembly GCF_040802235.1 of Manis javanica. Lineage (NCBI taxonomy): Eukaryota > Metazoa > Chordata > Mammalia > Pholidota > Manidae > Manis > Manis javanica. The sequence continues at coordinate 117,251,902 of NC_133160.1, read as the reverse complement.
GATACATAATTAGTATCTCCCAAAATATCAATGTTATTGGCAATAGCAAGTGGAGAAATCCCAAACAGGTATTAAAATTTTGAGCACGATACAAATGTGGATCAATCACACATGGAGGCTCTATTCAGATGTATTTTTTTTTGTCATTAGCAATTTTTGATGGCTTAGTTTCACATAAGTTTAGAGGTCTTAACTTGAATAGGTTTAAATTACATACTTAATTGAATATAGCTCATTTATTAATACAAACCTTTTAAATTTGACACAAAATAACAGATAACTATCATCAAAGATAAATACAACTGCAATAATGGCAGATAGCACATGTACCCCTTCTGGTCTACTAGTTCATGTATACTAACTACTAAGGTAAAAATAATACAAAGCCTTATTTTGTTTGGCTTTAGTTAAATATCAGATACAGACCCATGTTCTAATTGAAAGTGGAAGACCCCCAAATATCTTTCTCTAGTTCAGATTTTCTTCCAAGTTTCAGACCCAAATATCCTCCTGCCTAGTAGACATTAGAACTTGAACTTTTTCACAGACATGTCACATGCAGCATGTCCAGTGCTTACCTTCCCATTTCCTGCCAACCTCAGCCTCTTTCCGCCTGAATTTCCTACCTTAGTGGAGAGTACCATTATTCACTGGGTTGCAAGAAAACTTTAGAATCACTGTGACTCCTCACCCCTCACACTTAAATAGACACTAAGTCCTATTATACTGTCTCCTAAATAGCTCTTAATTTGTCTACTTTATATATCATTATTTCCAAGGCCCAAGTTTAGACACTAAAATTTACCTCCTAGATGACTGTAACAGCTTCCACTAACTTCCTACCTGTAATTATATCTCTTTCCATCAACTCCCTAATTTTACCCTGTTTAGAACCCTCCAATAGCTCCCCTTTCCTCTTAGCATAGAGTCCCAAGTTATCTCTCAATACCAAAAATAGATACAGATCAATGTCCCATTTGCAGACTGCTTATTAAATTCTTAGGTTGTTTTTAATAACATCTAATAGTTAAAATAATTCAATTTAACTCAATATTTGATTCATTTTTTCTCAGTACTTACTATGTATAAGTAACTGTATTAGATACTGGAAGGGTTACAGAGATAAATGTTGATATATCTGGCATAAAATATAAGACAAGCATATTAACAGTATTCACACAATGGAAAAACATAGAAGTTAAAATCCTAACACAGGAGGAGTTAAAGGGCTAACAGATGCTAATGGAAGGAAGCATATCAGAAAAATGGCCTGGAGAAGATATGATTTTAGCTGGACCTTGAAGGCCACCTAAGAACTGAGATGTGGGGGCAGCATAAGCAAAGGTCAAGAGAAAGAAATCTCAAAAAGAGAAAAAATAAATAAATTGGGGCCAAATAGAGGCAGCTCCTGAATATCAGACTAAGAGCTAAGGCCTTTATTCTATAGAGAATGAGGGCTGATGAGAAAAAAAATTCTATGTGAACTGTATTTCAAAAGACCTTCATCAAAACTATAAATATCATTGAATTAATAGTTAATATGCAAATAATTATACCTGCAAGGCTCCTCATGATAAAGAAAAATAAAAAGGGATTACATAGTATAGAAAATAATTGCACAGCATTTAGTTGGGTTAGAGTTTAGAAGGGAAAGCAATGACACTATTTCAGTAAATTCTTCATTTTGCAATTAAAGCTACCAATCCAAGTAATTTTTAATTAAATGCTTATAAGAGTTCATATATTTATCCTATATTTCAGTAGTTCTATATTTTACTTCCAAATCACTTGTAGGATTCTTGTGTCTTTAAATAGATACAGACCTTAGTTGCAAAAATAATCTATAACCTACTAGTTTCAGAGTAAGTGGTTTCCAACAGAAATGAAAGCAGATGGTAACTATACTTCATCTCTTCCATTTTCTCTGTTACTACCTAAAAATAATCCCTTCTTTTTTGCACCCAAAAGTAGCTCAAGGAGTTGCTGTGATTATATTAAATTATCTAAACATGTTGATAACTATTAACAAGAATATATTTTCCCATTATTACTCTCATATCAAATTATTTTTGCCATTACAACTTCTCTGACCATTAAAAAAAACTTCTAGTATCACAACCTAGTTTGGGATGCTGGTATAAAAGTAAATACGTTTTTAACTATTAGCATAAGTTAACAAAAGCATAAGTGTGTCATCTTTTACGTGTTACTTTTAAATTTTAAAAAAAACCTATGTTTATGACTAGAGAAGCACGAAAGACTCTGTAATCATTGTTAGAAGCTCCGATTTTGATATGCTGACACCGAAATGTACTCTAGTACCAACCTAGATTTTAGGGATTTTAAAAAGGCCTACATGAATCCAGACTTAATGGGGACTCATAGTTGTAGGGAGGGAAAGCAGTTAAGTATAGAGGTAATACGTGAAACATTAAAGGAATGTGAAAGAGGAGATTCTTTACTCTGACTGAGAAGGTCAGAAAAAGGCTTTTAAGGTGACATTTAAAATTAGTCTTAAAGGATGAATAAGGGTTTTCTAGAAACTGTAGAAGAAACATATGCAAAAGAAAGGAGGAAAGAGCACAACCTACATTGTATATCTGCGTATGTGTGTCTGTGTGCACTGTGTGTGCACAAGGCTACCTCACACGTGGTGGCAGTGAATGTGTGGTAAGATGGAAGGTTTAAGATATATGGAAAAGTCAAGTCATAAGGAATATGAACTTGATCCTATAGATGTTGGGGAGCTTTTAAAGGACTTCCAGTTAGGGACAGATATGGTCATTTTTTTGTCTGCTTATTTGTTTTCTTAATTGAGCTTTAGATGCAAACAGTTAATTATCTCCTCAGTTCCTGGCTCCTTATCATTATTGGTCCACAGAAAGTTTCTCTCCTATTCATTCTAATCTCCAAGTCTCTTCCCATTCTTTGCCCCTTGAAAGCAATTATTCTTTTGTATTTAATGTATAATATTTTGTTTACATGTTCTCAAAAAATGTATTTTTATGCATGCACTTCCAATTTATGTGAATAGTACTGTATTACATATCTTGCTTTTTACTTTTTTCCCTAAGCACATTGCTTTTAAGATCAATTCATGTTGCTATGTGGATACATAACCCAGTTTCCCACTACTGTGTAGTTAAGATGACCATCTAATTTATCATCCAGATCATGAGAGTAAAAGGGGGTACTATTAATAATTACACTGGAATAACAGGTTAAGCAGAAATGTACTACTGGGTTAACCAAGATGTTTGGTCACCCTATGCTCCTAGATTCCATGATTCTTATCCATGATATTTTATTGATCTATTGCTCAAGGATGGGCATACAGGTTGTCTCCAACTCCTGACAATCAAATAATAGCTTTTCAAACAGCCTCATACAGATCCCCTGTGTGAGAATTTCTTTGTTAGTCAAAAATATATCTGTAATGACTTGTAAATTTATGACATAAGTAATTGTGAGAATACTGAAACTATGAGCAAAGACACAGAGGGGGAAATTGCAAAGCAAGGTTTGGAGAATAGAGTAGTAGAGCACTTAAGTAACAAGGCATGGCAGTTGTAGGGGAGTAATGAAAGGTATGGCTGGAAAGATTGCTTTAAGGCAAAACTGTGAGGCCATGTACGTTGTAATCATTAGCTTGATACCAACTGACAGTCATTGAGTTTTTGAAGAAGGGTGTGGAATGATGGAAGTTGTATTCCAAGAAGATGTATCTGATGATGCTGAGCAAATGTACAGTGGAGACTGGAAACGAACAGACCTATTGAGAGAATATTTGAAAGCCGGTATAATACAATAGTTAGCTATAGTAGTCTGTATTCTGAAGCCAGTCTGGGTTCAAATCTAGTTCTACCATTTACTAGTTTTATTACCTCATTTAAGTTCTATGTGCCTCATTTTCCTAAATTAGAATTTTAATAATACCTTCTTCATAGGTTTGAATGTCGAGAGCTTATCACAGTACTTTCACATAAAAGCTGCTCTCAATGTTAGCTGCTATTATTACTATCACTGCAATAGCCCAGAAGAAATTAAGATCAATTTAAGCTAACCTAGTGGTAGAACACCTTCAACACCCAAAACTCACGCCCTGGAGAGAGCATTCTAATACCACCTTCCACAGGAAGAAAATCGCCCCTAAACTCTCATAATGAGGCAACGAAGGTGTTCTTTAAAGAAACCTGTTGGCCCTCGTGGAGCTTGTTAACTCCTGAGTCAGGCATCGCAGTATCGCACTACTAAAGACTCAAAATGATAAGTTATAGTTGCCACGGATAGAATGGTTACATGTCAAATGTCATTTAACATTTGCTCGTTTTCTCTACACCTGTTGGATGCGCCCCATACGCGTACGGTCCAACTCACTGGAACGCCCAGGAGCCTCTCCCAGGCCTAGAGGGAAAGCGCCCTCTACTGGCCTCGTGACCTCGCCGAGAGTTTCGTCACGACCCCCCACCCCCCACCCCCCGCCCTCTTAGCCACGTCCAGGATCGCGAGAGTAAGAACGGAAGTTTCCCTAAAGGGCTCTACGGAACGGAACTTCCAACACACATTGTTCCTACACGGAAAGATTTTCAATTCACCGGAATCTGTTGGCGTTAGAGGGCAAAGAGAGAAGGGAGGTGCTCTTAACGTAACTAAGCTTGAGGGACCTAGCGGAAGTCCTGGTTCACGCGCCGCTAGGAGAGCATTCGGAGGACCGGAAGGAGGCGGAAACTCCGGCAGCCGACCGGAGCGCCCGCAGGCTGGAGTGGAGGGAGATCGCGTGGCTGTTTAAGGAGGCGAGTCGCAGCTGTGCGTGGCTGATGTGCGAAGGTCTTAGGTGACCGAAGCCGGACGCTGGTGTATAACCGTGGACCGCGAGTCATGGTGGGGAGATCCCGGAGGCGTGGAGCGGCCAAGTGGGCAGCTGTGCGAGCCAAGGCAGGTCGCGGCCTTGCGGACGAAAATGAAGATGATTTCGAATTACCGCCCTCACCAGGTGACTCCAGCTACTACCAAGATAGGGTAGATGATTTCCATGAGGCCCGATCGCGGGCCGCCTTGGCGAAGGGCTGGAACGAAGTAGAAAGTGGGGAGGAGGCAGATGGCGATGAGGAAGAGGAGGTGCTAGCCCTAGATACTGCCGGTGAGGACGAAGACGGAGAGAGTGCGGGCGATGAGGCGGAGGAGGAGGAGGAGGACGGTGGGAGCTCCGTGCAGGGGGAAGCTGAGGCCACCTTGGATCCCAGCTTGTCATGGGGTCAGAAGAAAAAACTTTACTATGACACGGACTATGGTTCCAAGTCCCGAGGTCGGGAGAACCAACAAGAAGTGGAGGAGGAGGAAAAAGAGGAGGAGGAGGAGGCACAGCTTATTCAGCGGCGCCTAGCCCAAGCCCTGCAAGAGGACGATTTTGGGGTCACCTGGGTGGAAGCCTTTGCAAAACCAGTGCCTCAGGTAGGTGAGGCAGAGACACGGGTCGTGAAGGATTTGGCAAAAGTTTCAGTGAAAGAGAAGCTGAAAATGCTGCGAAAGGAATCACCAGAGCTCTTGGAGCTGATAGAAGACTTGAAAGTTAAGTTGACAGAGGTGAAAGATGAGCTGGAGCCTTTGCTACAGTTGGTGGAGCAAGGGATCATTCCACCTGGAAAAGGAAGCCAATACCTGAAGAACAAGTACAACCTCTATTTGAACTACTGCTCCAACATCAGTTTTTATTTGATACTGAAAGCTAAGAGAGTCCCTGCTCATGGACATCCTGTCATAGAAAGGCTTGTTACCTATCGAAATTTGATCAACAAGCTGTCACTTGTGGATCAGAAGCTGTCCTCTGAGATTCGTCATCTACTTAAACTTAAGGATGATGCTGGAAAGAAAGGACTGAAGCTAACAGTGAAATCCACCAAGGCCAAGCCAAAATCTGTTGGAGAGACTGCTGCTTCAGCTGTTACAGATCTCTCTGATGATGATTTTGATGAAGAAGCTGCACTGAAATATTATAAAGAAATGGAAGCCAGGCAAAAGTTGAAGAGAAAGAAAGAAGAAATTAGTACTGAAGAACAGGCTTTTGAATATCGAAGTGCAAAGCGAGCCATTACCAAGCAGATTGCTAAAAATAGAGGACTAACACCTAGGAGAAAGAAGATTGATCGTAATCCCAGAGTGAAACACAGGGAAAAGTTCAGAAGAGCGAAAATTCGGAGAAGAGGCCAGGTTCGGGAAGTTCGTAGAGAAGAGCAACGTTACAGTGGTGAACTATCTGGTATTCGTGCAGGAGTTAAAAAGAGCATTAAGCTTAAATGAAGTTTTTGCTTAGCTGAAGTTTTTTGGCAATAATACAGATCAATAAATTTTTATTTTTAACTGGTGAAGTGATTGTATTTATTACACCTAGCCTTAAATTTTAATTGTTGTCAACAGGGAGATTTGTTTGAGTTATTGATCAATTTTTTTGTCCTTAAATTTATAATGTCACTAAAAACTGGGAGCAATATGAAGGTGCTTAGGAAAAGAGATGGTGTTGAAAGAAGATCTCCAATATTCTGTCAAATAGTAGTCTAGGAAAATTGCACAGCTAGTTGTGGAGCAACATTCAAACTTAGAAAACTTTAATAATTTTTCATATAAAGAATGTTCCTTTTGGCATTCTTATTTGTAAGTCTAAAAAATAGTTCTGACATACTTCATTTACCTATGTATAATTCTTTAAAAAGATACTTGTTAATAAATAGGCTTAACGTTAACTTAAGAATTTTGCATATGCTATGTGATAAAAGCATGGGAATGTAGAGGAACTTGGGTAAAAGCGGGAAGAGATATGCCTTAGTTGCATTAATCGTGAATATTTTCTGATGATCCTTAATGTAGTAAATAAGGTAAAGTTTCATTTGCCCTTTTGTACTGGTAACTTGCAGTTTGTATACTCCATTTGCTGAAAATTGGTATGATTACTACAGGTAAGTGACAACTTCAAATGTTAACAAAGTTACATTTTTCTGTAGCTATTCCAATCTTTACAGTAGGAGAGAGGTTGAGATGATGAAATTAAATTGTTAGGATGATGCCAGAACAAGTGAACTAGTGAAAGAAACAGCAATAATGTCTTAACTATGTCACTGTTCATTAAACATGGTGGTAAATGCTAGAGACGCAGAGATGATCAATGGTTAATATTAGTTATTATATATGTATATATAAAATATATATTTATTTGAATATTCATATTATATTTCTTAAGCTCCCATGTTCCAGTTGTGCTTCACCTCATATCTTTACAATAACTTTGTGAGGTGGTACTGTTGTCTCTTAATCACTAAAGAGGATACCAAAATTCCCTGAGGTTAACCTTCAAAAATAAAGGACACATGCTTGGGATTTAGACCCAAGCCAGATTAATTTGAGCCTTCATTCCCGTAACCTCTGGCTTACAGCTGCTTCCTCAGAATAGCACACATGTCAAATTAGTTTATCTTTTGTTGTCTTATAAATAAAAAAGGTAAGTTGGAAATAAAATTAATTTATTGAATGCTTAGGTACTTTCGTAAGCACTTTATTTGTACTTATTTCCTTATTCCTCAGAACTCTTGCATGGTAAATTTTATTATCCATATTTAAAAGATGAGGAACCTTTGACAGAGAAGTTAAGTACCTTCCTCAAGGTCAAATAGTTATTAAGTAGCAGAGATTTAAATTCAGCCTTTCTGGTTTCAGAGCCCTATCCTGTACTTCCTTTTCTGTTAAGTAATAAAAGTACAGGTTTTGGAGTTAACTTACTAGGGTGGATTTGAGTTAATTTCTTAACCTCTGACATTTTCTTCCTCTGTGTGGTACAATTATATCTACCTTAGAGAGGTGATGTGACAATGGCTAAGAGCTATGAGATAATAGAAAATACATATATGTTGGTCTGTGCTCTCAGAGCTTCTAAAACCCTTGTAAATTCCTCCCTAGAGTACTAAGACCATCGTTTGTTCTAATGAGGGGACTCAGCGTGGGTGCCTGGAGAGCTGCTGGATAAGCGCTGGTCACCAGAAAGAACAAACCATGATTAGAAGCTTGGAATTTTGGCTTCAATCCCCATTCTCTAGAGAGGAAAGGGGCTGGAAATAAAGTTAATGACTGACTTTGCCTGTGTTAGGAAGTCTCCCTAAGGTCCCATAATACAGGATTTGGAGAGCTTCCAGATTGGTAAACATGTCCACACTGGGAGGGTGATGCGCACCAACTCCACAGGGACAGAGCCTTCTGCACTGGGACCCTCTCAGACCTTGCCCTGTGTAATTATTCATCTGAAAGTTCATCTGTATCCTTTATCATATCCTTTAAAAAAATGGCAAACAAATGTGCCCATGCATTGCCTGAGTCGCTCTAGCAAATGACTCAAACCTGAGGAGGCGGTGATGGGAACCTAAGCATCACTGCCGATTGGTAAGATGTACAGGTGCCAATCTGGACTAACTACAGATAGTGTCAAATTGAGTTAAGTTCTAGAACACCTAGCTGGTGTGAACTACTTGGTGGGGAAAAAACCCACACACACCTGGTGTCAGCTATGCTGTAATGGTTTTTTTCCAATTCAAGGACAGACTAGACTACCCAAATTCCTAACCCAGCTCTATCACTGACATTGGGCAATTATTTGATCTCTCTGTAACTCAGTTTTTTCCTCTAAACTGGGGCATCAGTAGTAGTACCTATGTCGTAGAGTTATGAGGACTGAGTGAATGTTTCTAAGGCATTAGAAACAGTAATCACCTAGTAAAGTGGTTATGGGAACACCTGGCATATAAGTGCTCAATGAATTGTAGCTAATAGTATTGTAATTTCTGTTTGTTGCAGGAACATAAAGAATAAAGTGTAGTAATGTCAAATATATGTCCTAAGTTAGGAAGAAGAGGGGAGCATTGCGTGAGCAAATGAAGGGATATAGAAAATCTGGGACAGGACAAAAAGGAAGAAAACGAAGTTAGAGAGGCTTAAGTATTTTATGTTCTGTGTCAAATCCCTGCCAGATGTATAAAATTATGGTGAGAAAAAAAATTCTTAAGAAAAATTTTACATTTAGGAAAGTGGAGAAATTGAGCCTGTTATATATTTCTCTGAATATATCAAATATTCTTTCAGAGAGCTCACAAGACTTGATTAATTCATCCTGGAATAGCTAGGATATAGATGGTGCTATGCTATCTTACAAATGTAAAAACTGACCTTGTCAGATGAGAACAGCAAAAGAAGTAACAATTTGCTGGATTTAATATTTACATCATCCAAATTTTATATTTAAACATTTAAAGATCACTGAGATGTGCCAGGTACTGTCCTAACATGAATAATAAATTGTGAACTATTCAATGTGATCATTTTTCACTGAGATTCACATTGTGAACTCTGCAGAATCTCATGGATAAAAGTTCCAGTGGAATAGATTACTGCTATTAGGCATCAGTACAAAGCAACAACCTGTTAGTTTTGTCCGCTTATAAGCTATGGGCAACTATTGAAAATAAAAAGTATAAAAATTAAAGTAGAAGAAAGTCTCAAGTTAGTGATTTAATGACTTACTCTGCCACTACCCAGCTGACTCGCTTTGGGCTAGCCAAAAATGTCAGCTTTGGAAGTGGACACATTGGTACAAAGAACAGGCACATTACAGTTACAACAATTAACTGCTTAGGATAGTACAGGACCTCACAAGAGGCGTGTACCTCTCTACATAAGGAGGGCAGAGAAACTTGTTTGAGTAGAATCTGTGTGAGTGTGGCAATATGAGGAATGCCAAACATGTTATAGCTAATTGAAAGTCAGCAAGGGTGAGGAAGATAATAATAGAAAGGTGGGGATGGGTTAGATCATGAAAGACCTCTGATTATATCCCAGAATAGGGAGAAGGCAACCAAGGTTTTTAAGAATCAGTGTGACATAATCAGACCAACCTTAAGAAAAGTAAATTACTCATTCTAGCTGGTATGAAATAATTGGAATTGAAATACATTAAAAAGGGAGGAAAACCAGCTAGGATTTTTTGCAATAATAGACAAGATGAAGAAGGATTGGACAAATTAAGGGACAGATTTGAGGGAAATTTAGAAGACAATTTGAAGAAGACTGCACAAGAATTGGAACAAACGGGTCATAGAAGTTCAGCAAAAGTGAACAACTAAAAGTTCAGCAATACTATTGAGATATTAAAACTACAGACAAAATATGAGCTCCTCTAGGGTTGGCTTCTTGAATCCTGCACAATATACACAAGGAACACAACTTCGCTGTTAGTATATCTTCATAAAAAAGTTATCAAACTATTACTCAAAATACTCTCGCGACGTTTGATTTTCTGTTTATAAGGTAACATTCACTATATATTACTTGCAAATACAGAAAAGTAGAAAAATGGAAAATCACATCCATATTTCTACCACCAAAAAAAAAACCGAACTGCTGTTGTCTGACCTAGACTAAGTATATTGCTTAAGATAAATATATTTCTTGAAGAGTGCATTGTACTCACTCTTCAAATAACTTTCTCCAAGTACCACAGAATGACAAAAAGTTCAAGAAAGCCATTATTTTGGAATCATAATAAGACTACATACTATACTAACAAAGAACAGCAACCCTTCCCAAGAGGTACCTTTAAGATTCCACAGCTCTAAGTTTATGTTGAAAGTACAATCCATGACATTGGTTTCTAACAAGTTTTGTAATATATTCTGTGTCTATCCTTAAGATCACCGAACGGTTTCAAAAACCATACAGAGATAACTAAAAATAAAATGCAGAAAAAGTTGAAAAGCACCTCTTGATTTATTTCACATGAAAATTAACAGTTTGATTCTTACAGGGGCTTGGATTTTGTTTTGCTAAAGCAGTAGGAAGATGCTTTATGCATTTTCAACACAGGGCAACATGTTTAGGCTTGTTCTTATAAATTGGCTTCTTTAAATGTGTGTAGAAGCTGAATCAACCCTTTATGTCACTAAAGTTCATGCAGAGCTGTGATTATTTTTGCTGATCCAATAGCTAAAAGCATTAAGAAACTAGGAACCTGGAGTACCATCCAGCTTTTTAAAAAATGCTCATAAATAGCTTTGCCTGTAATTTTAAAGGCCTCATTTTTCAGCTGATTTTCTGTATTCATTATACTGCCACTTAATTAATGACATAAAGCATAAATACTTTTTTAAAAGTAGAGAGGCACAAAAAAAGAACCATACATTGCAATTCCACACCACGTCAGTGTTCCTAGTATCTACAGATAATCTTGGGTAACTAGAGAGGAAAAAGCTGGCAATTTAGACTAAAGAGCATTTTATATTTCTTAACCTGGTGACTCCCTTGGCTAATCACTGGCCTTTCTCAAGAGCAGTGTGTGAGGATGTGGCTCTCTTCTGCTACAGTGGGACAAGCTTATATTCTCATCAGGATAATTCTTTACTAAAACTTCAAAACATCTCTATGAAGGACTGACAAGAATATAATGATACTTAGAAATTTCTGCATGCAAAAACAAGGTAAGAGATCCGGTTAAGGACGGATGTTAAAACCATGTAACACACTTGGAATCCATATATACATCTGGAAACCATGCAATACATCTGAAATGCTGAAGATATGATAAAAAATCTTTACTCTCAAGTTTGTCGTATTGTTGTAAATTATATGCTGTTTTGCCAAATGATAAAATATAGCTAGTAATAATTACCCTATGCCAGACACTGTTTTAAAGGCTTTATTTATAGTTCTTATTTAACCTCACAGCATCTCTATGAGTAAGTAATATAATCATTTTTACAGAAGAGGAAGCCAAGCTCAGAACACAAATAATTTGCACAAGAAGGCAATAGTGCTGGCATTAACAGGTCAGAGACATGCCGGGAACTGAAAAGCTACTAAGAATTTTTTTGACTACATTAAGTTACCTTCTTGTAAGCATCTCCTTTAAAAATACTTTTTAAAATACTTGGTGAAATGCAGTATTAGAAATATCATGGTAATTTCTTGTGATAATTTCAAGAGTGACTTTCAGAGAATAGTAACAATAAAAAGGTCTACTTTTCCTATCAGAGAAGTATAACTTCTCTACAGAGGGACAGACCAGAGAAAGGGAAAGCAGGTGGGCAAAATGTTACACAACAGTAATTTTAAGTTATGAGTCAACATGGATTCTATGCCAGCATTTTGCAACCCAAACACAACTAATGAGCTTGAAATACGGGGGGTACGTTCGTGGAATCCAGCGTGACTGGAAAAAATGTCTTCATTAGACTAAAAAGTGTTTAGGGAAATTACTGGATCAGTAATCACTGATTCAGCTGAATAGTTGAATAAAAAAAAAAAAGTAACAGGGGCCAATTACTAACGAGAAGCAGGCACTACGAAAGTGAAAACTGTCGACCAGTAAGTAATAAGACGCTAGTCATATAAATTCTAAGCTGTTTGGCTTAAAAAGCACTCATGCGCACCCGGAACACCGGAAAACCGGGGAGTTAAGGTCAAAGCAAGTACAAGATTTCTATACACGGCACATGACAGGGAACAAAAGAGCTGGTAGAAGGAAGGCACCCACCTCTGACTTCACACAAAAAAAGCTGATGAATCAAAACCGCGAATCAACGGTTAAAGTAGTAGTGTGTGAAAGGCAAACGGTACAGTTTAATACCCGCGGGGAGGGAGGTTCCTTTTTTAAATCAGCTTTCGCCTCTTCAATCCAGATCTTTGTGCCTCCGTGCTACCGTAAAGTTAGGCGGTTACACACCAAACACGCCGCGAGAGATTTCGCCAGGCCCCCCACTTTCCAAGCACTAGGGGGGGCACACACACCCTACCGCTCAAGGCGGCCGCGCCGGGGGCGGCCAAAACCAGGAGCCGGGCACCGCCTCCCCCGCAAGGGCGGGAGGCGGAAGGTAGGCAGGGGAAGAGCAGGACTCTGCCCCCTAGGGGAGCCGCCGCAGGCTGGGGGCCGGGCCGCGCCGGGAGGGGCGTGGAGAGGAGCCGGCCGGGAGGAGGCCGCGCCGTCGGGAGGGGCCTTCCCCCCCAAGCTGGCTCGCGCCCCGGCGGGGCGGGCAGAGGCCCGGCGGCAGAGCCCGGACGCCCGCTCGCAGCCCAGGAGAGAGGTGGCGGCGGTGGCGCGGACGGGACGAGGCGGCGGCTCCCCGCCCTGACTCTCCTCTCCCCCGCCCAGGCCCGGGCGCGAGTCGGAGGCGGCGGCTCGGGAAGGAGGCAGTATGGCTGAGACCTCGCCGCCGCCCACCGCCGGCGCGGAAAGTTGCAGTGAGGACCAGGCGAGGGGCGGGGAGCAGCGGCCGGAGGACGAGGCGGGGCCGCCTCTGGCCTCCCCAGCCGAGCAGTCGGAGCCGGGCTCGCCGGTGGCCGCCCCCTTCTTCCTGCTCTATCCGGGCGATGGAGGCGCCGGCTTTGCAGCGCGCCCGCCGTCGCAGCAGCGCACTTGGAGGACCCCGCCGTCGCCGGGCTCCCCGCTGCCTTTCCTGCTGCTGAGCTACCCCAGCGGCGGCGGCGGCGGCGGCGGCAGCAAGCACCGTGAGTGGCGTTGGGAAGGGGGCACTCGGCCGGGAAGGGCCGGCCCGGCCCCGCGGAGCTCCGCCTCCCGCTGGGTCCCCGGAGCGGGGTGCCGGCCTGCGGGGGCGCTGAGGAAGCCCCTGTTCCGGGGAGTTGGGGGGCGGCCGCGGCCTGGGACCAGATTGTTTACCTCCAAGTGTCCCCAGGCTGCGGGCTCCCGCCTGGCCCGGCCTCCCCAACCCTCCCGGGCCGAGCGCGCATCCTCGCCAGCCTCCCACGTGCTCCCCGGGTCCCGGCCGCGGGTCCCCGCTGGGAGCCTTGCTCCGGGCAGTGTGGGACGGGGCGGGGCCCAGAGACCCGGCAGCCCCGCCGGCCTGCCTTCTGCGGGCTCTGGGCGCCGCGGCCCCGAAGTAGGTGTGGCTGCTGTGCCGCCGCTTCCCGGGCGGCTCAATTGTACCACCACCTTTTTTACCAGCGTTCACTCCACATTTGTAAATTTCACAGATCTGCTTCCCAAAATGTGTAGAGAAATCAGGAATGGTGTGTGAAATGACGGGAAGGGAATGTGTGGCTTTGGAAGGGCACCTCCCAGGATTATATCATTTGGCAGGAAGAAGCCTCCACCTTTTAAAACCACTGTCACGGGAGCTCTCTGAATGCAGCGGACCCCACTTTGTACTTTACCAGTCAACAAATGTTTATTGCTACTTGCAATGAGCGGGGCCCTACAGTAGGCAATGTGTATAAAAAGACTTATGGAGGAGTGTTAAATCTGGTTTAAAAAGACAAGATCTTACAGTATGAAAATGTGACAATGATGCCGGGGTTCTTGTTTGCGGAGCCGAAGAATGAGTTTCACAAACAGTCAAGGTAGGAGAGCAAGGTACAGGCTTTTATTTAGAGATACAATGAAAGGACAGAGCTCCCGGCTCATGCCAGGAGGGTACAAGAGAGTCCGTAGTGGTGCGTTGTCTAGGGGGTCTTATAGGCAGTTGAGGGTTTTTCTAGAACATGAAAAAACTTAGGGGTGTGGACTTGTTAAGTGGTCCCTGAATATTAAAAATTAACCTAACGTAAGGAATTTCCTGCCTTGATTTCTCTCTGGGACACCGGCGCCTTGATCCGGGAGCACATCAAAAGGCTGCCTGCCCAGCCCCCAAGGTGGGCCGAGGTATTGTCAAGAGGCAGAAAAGAATCCTGCCTCTTGAACTTCCTGGGTGTTAAAATGCAATCTTATCCTTAAGATGGAATTCTTCCTGCCTTTTACCATGCCGTCTACAGCTGGGTCTGCATGCTAAGTTAGTTGCTCAGTTTGCAGAATCACCTCGTCAGATTTGAAGGAGGAAAGGCAGCGCATAGGCCTGAGCCTTTTAGCTAAAGTGAATCTTACACATGGTTACAAATGATTAGCATAATAAAATCTGCTACTCTTCTTTATCTGGGGAACATTAACTGATTTCACTGAAGAATGATTCTAGAGCTCAATGTTTAACATAGAATTTTAGCAGGGGGGGTTTCCTTGCATGTAGTTACATTGCTCTGACTGCAAATATCCCACACTGCCCCCTCCAGAGGCCCTCACCCTACTCTGACTACATCCATGGGCCCTGTCTCATTAAGATACAAGAAAGGCATATGATATAAATTCCAAATAGTTTGCTGTTTGAGTTCTGGAAAGAGAGAGAAACTTGCCTAAGGTGATGAGGGAATCTGTTACAGAAATGGAGCTAGAGATTATTTTAGCAGCCAAAGCAAACCATTTAACTGCTCTGCAGTGCCAAGAAACCCTTACTTATTTTGTCTTTTCTTATCCCTGATCCATCCCTAGAAAAAGATTAACAGTTGAATATTTTCTATTAATAATACTATATACCATAGTCAATCCTCACCTCTGTGGGCCAAATATGATGCTACTTTTTCAGATGAGGAAGTTGAAGATCAGTGTGATTAACAGCCTAAGAGAAGGAATCAAGTTGACCCACATACCTTTCCTACTAAGCCCATGCTCTTTAAGCAAACCGAGACGTCCAAAACTGGTGGGATGGCTCCTTCTAGACGAGGGCCTGTTGGATTCAGTTGGAGGTAGTAATCCAGTGTTAGTTTTCTTTATCACCCAGAAAAGAGGGCCAACACTGACCATTGACTAAGAGTCTTAGTAAAACTAAAACCCTAGTTTGCGTTGGAGTGGTCTGCACTGATCTCCGGATGGGAGTGTCTAATCATGGCAGAAATGAGACCTTTTATAAGCAGAGGAAGGAAATACAAGAATATTCTCAATACTGCTTTTCATTTTTTAAGGAATCTGCTTTCTACTTTGTTGTTTAATCACATCCTCCTTTTTTCTCCTTAAATTTTTTATTTCCTGTGTAATGTGCTTGTTAGCCACACCACTATAGACTAAGAAGACACTCATCCGTTCTTTATAACTCTGTAACAGTTGTGGTGCAAGGTTGGATACAGAATTTTTCAACTGTTGGCTAGTATCAGTTGTGAGGATTATCTGGATTTCAGTTAATTCATTTGATTTATTCCTCCTGTTAAGGGTTGACTTTTTTTTTTTTTTAACTATCGTTTCAAAATTGGGGCCTAAGTATGACCAAGATCAGGAATGGAAGCCTTAAAGCTAAGGTTTCATAGGTGTGATCTCTTCATCTCTATCTTACAATGGTAGCAAATGGATGGCGTGATTTGTGAGCACATCAAGTTCTAATAGTTCCTCATGGTCTTTATTTCTGAAATAGTTCATTGGTGTGAAAGTGTTCTGAAAAATTACTGGGAAAATACTTGTATTCCACTTTTAAAGAACAGTCACTGAAAACATTTCATATTAGTAAAAAAATCACTAATACATATTTTATTCGAATATAAAATTGACTTAAAGTAGTTCTTATTTTGGACTTTGAGTTTTTATTTTTACCTGTTATTTTTATTTGTGCTTTAGAACCCAGGCATACTTGGGAAAAGGAATACCCTGGATACTAATAAAAATATTTCCTTGTCACTGATCTGCTGAGTTAGTACAATTTTGCTTTCTGTGTTGTACCTGGATATCAGAACTCTGGGTGTTTTACTGTTCATCAGCAACCCGAGACTGGTTTTAAAAGACTTATCATTTCAATTTCTAGGACAGTATTTGCACTCAACCGCAATACTCAGTAAATATTTGCCTCCCCCAATACCCAATTTTTAACTCTTGCTAGTGTATTTGCCAAAAATGCATAATATATAATAGCTTTGAGGTACCATATATTAAGGCAGCATCATCTTTTTATTTTAGAAATCTTGACTGTACTCAGATTTTAAAATAAACTTTACTTTTGTGTTCAGAATCTTCTTTGCATATGACATTGATGAAGGATAGCAAAAATGTATGCAGAGAAGATACACTAAACTTCTCAGGGTTCATCATATGCACTGTTTCAGTGTAAAATCCTGCAGATGTCATGTGCATACGATATTCAGCATGCTTAAATGCAATATGAAAAGGCTTCTGATGTGCCTCGGATGATGTCCCATTCTGAGTCTTTGAGTGCTTGTAATCTGCTAGAACTTTATGCTTCTAGCTTTTAAAGTTTCTAGCTCATAAAAGTTTCTACCATGCCTTTTTAAAAAATGGATTATAAAAGTTATAAGTAATATATAAATCTGTTCTCATTGTTTCTATGTTTTATAATACAAAATTACGTTGAGTACCATATGAACTTTTCCTCTTCGGGCTCCCAACCCCACAGCCCGTTTCTTACAGAGTTTGAGTTTGGTGACTTTTCTTCCAGAACTTTACTTGTCTTCCCAGACATGAATGTGTTTATATTTCACGGGGCCTTTTCCCCCTTGCTGTGTGACCTTCCCCACCAATTTCTCATCAGCTGTATTAGCAGGAGCTGCTTGCTTGCCATATGGTACAATACTTTCAATGCCTCCTTCCTCCAACCTAACTTTAGAAGTCAGCTTGTGGATGGACAGGATGGACAAGAGATTTCCCTTTTTGGTGTTGGAAGGAAGAGGCACTCCTGCCATCTGCTGGGTTACCAACCTCTATGGAGTTACTTCTTCCAACTCCCAGAGCTACAGCAATTTACGTTTAAGGCAATGCCATGCAAATAACGCACATCTCTGCCCTTGTCCTCTCTCCCAATTACAGCACTATACCCCCCCCCAAAAAAAAAACAGTCCCACTCACAAAGAAGCAGCTTTCTTTCTGTATCTACGTGTTATTTTGAGATGGGAGAAGGGCTGGGAGAGGACTAGAAAGAAGAAAATATCCCTTGGGAAGGGCTGGTGTCATTTCTTTGACTGCTCACTTCAAGGCTGAGTACACCTGTCAGTGAATGCCTCGGTTGAGCTCTGGGAAGGGCAAAGAATGAGGCGTCTGGAAGCAAGCATAGACATATTTTCTCACAGATGCACTTTAAGAGTCCATGGTGTGGGGAAGGACCTTTTCATTTACATATAAACCCAGGAATGAGTATTTAAAAGGAGAAAATCAATCAATTATGTTCAGTTTCATACACACAATATAAAGATATGTATGTATTATGTATCTATGCATGTATATATACATTGTGTGTATTGATTGGTTTTTATCATCCATGGACATTAATATTATGTGTCTCTCTCCTTTTTCATTGTCTAATAGTACTCTTGAAAACATACCTGGTCAATACACATTCATCCATTTATCTGCTGTATGCTTTTTAAATTTTGAAAAGACGAAAGTGCTTTCTTCTGATTTGTAAGTGATAGAGGTAAGGGGGAAAGCATTGAGCCATCAGAAAACGTTTTGAGCATTTACCTTCATACTAGTAGTTTTTTAAACAGCTGATTGTGTCTTTTTTAAAGACAGGTTTTTGGTATAGATAATGTAGAGCATTGTCCCATTTACAGTACTGTGATTCACAAATCTGTTAGCCTTCTGCTCATTTCCAAGTGTGTTAAAAATGCAAAGAGCCACTTTCCGATCCATTAAGTACTGTTTTGTCAAATGGCAGATATAAGCATCCATAAAAAAAAGAAAAAATCCTCAGATATGTAGCATTTTCAGACAGTGTAAAACTAGATTAGTGGTGACCAGAGAACTAGAGTTTAGCCCCTAAGATTATCTAAATGCAAGAGGGTCCTTTCCACACACAGTTGAAATGGTGACCTGGGACATCCTGAATTGCTGAGGTACAGGGAGCAGGGGCATGCCCCGTTTTGCTGCCTCTTGAGACTAAACCCGTTTTAGTCACAGTTGAAAAGAAAAAATGGGGAGGAGGAGTCCATATAGAATTCATGTAAGTAGATGGATGGAACATGTGTTCATTAAAGTATTTTATTCACTGTGACTTACCTAATTGTAAAATACAAAAATTGTGATGAGTAACCTTCAGTTTAGAAGATTACATCCTGGAGATACAGAATCTGTGGTTGTAGGAAAGTTCTTATCTCAAATTTTAGCATGCATCAGAATTACCTAACGGTCTTGTTGACACAGATTTCTGGCCCTATTCCCAAAGGTGTTCTTTTGTAGTTTTTTGTTTTTATTAAGGTGTAAGTTACATATAACAGTTTCAGGTGTACTATTCAGGTGTACAATTTTATTTTTAACTGAAAGAATAAATTCTTATTCCTGAATAGTCTGACTCCAAAGCTTAATCACCGTATGCTCCCTCACTAAGGCATCAAAGAAACTTGTTTGGGTAGAGCGTGCTGGGTGGAGAGAGGGCAGAAAAGAGGTGGCAAAAAAGCAACTTTTGGGGACTAAAAGACTGGTATTATACTATGGGCCTCAAAACATATTCACCTGAGTGTATTTGACCTTGCATCTTTTTTCTTTCTGCTTGTCTTTTAATAGAAATCTCTTAAAAGAATTTTATCAAGAAGCTAAGGGAAGTAATTTTTTTAGCATAGGTTGCACGTAGTAAAAAGTGTAGGTTGATGATGATGAAGGCGTTAACAGAATTAACTGGATGAAATGATATTTCCTTGTTGACTGGTACTTTTGAAAATTCCTTAAATAATTTAAAGAGTTGCCTACAAGATATGCTGCCTCTTTGTAAGATAGATAACCTGCAGCCATCATGAAGAGAAGTGGAACCCATTTTAATGATTTTTTGCAGGACATCACAACTGTTACATTTCTCCCCAAACCTTATTAACACTGAAAGTGCCTCCTGTAGTGCAAAGTGGCCCTAATATGAGCTTTAAAATTTATTTTGGGAGGTCAGTGCACCATAATCATTAAAGAATGGGCTGGAAATTATGTAACAGGAAATGCTTCTAGAATTACAGAGCAGTGGGTACATGAGTGGGTAAGTGTCAGTGTGGTCTTACCCTCTACAGTTGTGTTTGAATATGAAAAGTTCATAGTTCTCAAATACCATGATTTCACGTATTTGTGGAATACAGAGCAAAACAAGGAACAAAAGAGCAGTAGACTCATAGACACTGAGAAGGAACTAGTGGTTACCAAAGAGAAGGGGTTGTGGTGGTGGTGGGAGGCAGATAAAGGGGCCCAATTGTTCGCATTCACAGTACAAGTTGGTCATGGGGACAGTAGTACAGCATGGAGAATATAGTCAATGATTCCTTAACATCTTACTACTATTGACATCTTACTATGTTGATAGATAGTAACCACACCAGAGGGGGTGAGGATTTAATAATATAGGTAACTGTTGAACCACTGTGTTGTGTATTTGAAACCAGTAAGATTCTACATCAACAATACTTAAAAAGAAGTTCAGTCTCCCAAAAACATATTAAAAGAGTCCAGGGCTGCTGGCCAAGGTAGTATTTCTTTTCACAGAGCCCATGTTCATGATTTTATGTTCTAGACTTGCTCCAAACCAAACCAAATGGAATTAACACGTGTCATGTGTCAGAGGGAGTTTCATAGAGGGTGGAGTGGAAGCAAGAAAGTTTAAGCTTCATAATCCTCAGGAAAGGAGAGATTGGCTGACTGACACCAAGAGGCCTGTAAAAAGTAGCCAGCATTTCAGTACGTTGCCTTTTCAGAATAACGTTCCTCCAACTTTCGAAGCTGTTTAGGGACTTTCCATAGATATTTATCTGCTGCCCCTGCCTTTTTTATGAATGTAGGAAATCTGGTCACCTGATGTGAATGCTGAGTAAATTTCCAACCCATCTCTTTTCTTTCCACAGCCCGAGAGCTGTCCTGGCACAGCCTTTGCTCATGTCTCCTTTTCACTTCCTCCCACCTCAGTCCTAGGGATATTCTTCCTTACTGACTTCCATTCCATGTAATGATAGGGTTTTGGGATTTTAGTTTTTTTCCAGAACTCTCAAGGGCACAGGCAACTATTATGATGATAATGGCTGACTTTACTGCCTGCTTACTCTGCAGCACACCATACTAAGCATTTTACTCACATTACTTCATTTAGCTCTTAAGTAGTTAATGTTACTATCCCCTTTTTATCAGTGAAGAAGCAGGCACAGACACAAGTAATTTGCCAAGGTTTAAATGATGTTAGGGTTCTTGTTCACGGATCCGAAGTTGAACCTGGGAAACACTCAAGGTAGGAGAGCAAAGCTGAGAGAGAAAGTGAGAGGACAGAGCTCTGGCTCAGGCCAGGAGGGGACAAGAGAGCCCCAGGGTGGTATGTTGTCTAGGGGTTTTATAGGCTGCTGAGAGACAAAGGGCTAGGGATGTACACCTGTTAAGTGGTCCCAAAATGTTTATCTTTGAAGAGACATTAAGTTTCTAATTAGTCTTCCTGGTTATTTACAAGAATTTTACTGCTCTGATTTCCTCCTAGTATAGCAGCTTCCTGGTCTGGGAGCATATCACTCAAGACTGCCTGCTTTGCTCCCAAGGTGGGCTGAGTTATTGTCTGTTAATAAACTTACTTTTTAACTAATTGGGTTTTAAGATGCAATCTTATTTTCAAGATGGCATCCTTCCTGTTTTTTCTACATTGTTTTGGGCTTGCTTGCTATATTGCCTAGGTTGCAAATCATTTGTTTAGGGCTGGAGGAAGAAAAGCAGCACCTGCTGTAAAGTCAGAAAAACAAGCTGGGCCCCCCCAGCAGGCCAAAGCAAATCCCACAATGGATTATCTTGCTTTGTTTTTTACCAAAGGCTCTCACCCTACTGTCTAAGCCCATCATGGTCTCTGTCTCACTATCCCCTTTTTGTCAGTGAAAAAACAGGCACAAACACAAGTAATTTGCCAAGGTTTCTCAGCTTCTGAGTGGTGGATGGAAGTAGGATCACTCTGGGTATTCTGACTCCTGAGCCCACATGCTCTCTCAGCCTCTCCTAGCTGGAATCCACTGCCTCCCGCAACTGGAATTCCATCCTGACTTGGGAGACTCCTGTTCAGGCAGCAGCATTCTTCTAGTTCCTTGTTCTACTCAGTAAAGCCCATTTTGCTAAAAATGAATGAATGAATGTATGTGAAATTCACAAGTTACCAATTTTATAGAGAAAATAGTTGTGTGTGTAAGCAACACTGAATAGCCATCAGTGACAAGGATCTAAGAATTTCTTAAGCACGTGTAGTTTGGTGCCTATTGCCTTGTTCTTTTCATATCCCTAATGGCTAGCACATAGAGGTGCCCAGTATGTGTTAAATGAATGGATCTAAACATGCACAAATGAATAAAGCTGTGTAAGAATGACTTGTTCGTCGGGACATAAATATGGCTTGATTTTATAGAACTTGCAGGTTTTCTTGGTTGAAGTGAATCAGAGTGGAAATATACCACTACAGGAGTACAGACAGCAGAGTTACCTACCTATACCAACAATTATCTATTCAGAGTGTGGTGTTTGATAGGTACTCTTTTGAGCAGATGTATAATGGTGTGCAAAGTGGGAAGAGTTCTTAGGGGAGCCTATGATCTTTGTGAAGCTAGCTGTTTAAGTTTCATTTTATAGCTGAGTAGATTGAGCCAAAAGGAGGATAAATCTCCCAAGATCATCCGCTAAGTTGCTGGTAGCTTTACATCTGTAAATCATTGGCCATGAAATCAGTTTTAGTAAGATAGGAGTTAATTCTAGTCTTATGCTGGTTAGTTTTAACAAAAAGATAATGCATTGTAATATTTCTTTGTGTTTATTGCTAACAAAATAATGATAAATAGGCTTGTCAGGTACAATCAATTTATAGTATTTATTATTACCCTAGATTAATAACTACAAAGTAGTACTGAGCCAGCCAAGTGCATTAACTTAAAAATGGTAAAACTCTTAGGGTCAGAGGGGAGATAAAGTAGGTTTTTGTCTGAGAGAGGGAAGTAAGTAAGAAAGAAGGGAGATGGGGGGACTGGAGCATGTGAAAAATCATGATCATTCAATCGAATAATCTTAGAATTTAGCAAAAACATTTGGCTTTCTTCTACCAATGTTATCATGATGATAATTCATAAAGGAAACTCTTGTGCTTAAGAGCAGCTAGTGAAGTAGTGTGTATGTGTTGAGCAGGGAATGGTTTTTTTGTCTTAAATTGTGAAACCATGATCCAGGAAGCTTTGGGAGACAACTTGTAAGCTTTACAAACTGACAGAGTTGTACAAGTCAGCAAGTCTTAGGAAGCACTGTTATGTGCAGAATAGGAACTGGGTAATAGGAAGAGACAATTAACTCTGAAAGAAATACGTGAAATGATCTCTCTCTCAAACCTGTTAAGAAGAATTGGCATACCTGCCAGAAATCTATTTCTAAAAAACATCTAAATGTCATTTAAAAATGAAAAAATTCAAAATAACCCAAATGCTTATTAACATAAAATGGTTCCGAAAATTGTTTACATGCAATGGAATATTACCTTACAATACAGCAGCCAAAAGGATAAACTACAGCTACACAGTACAGTGTGGATGGAATCTTAGAAAATGCAGTACTGAATGAAAGGCTTAGAAGGCTATGTGCAGGATGAAACCCTCTCTATAACGTCTTTAAAAAGAGCTAAATAATATTGTTTAGGCATCTATATATTCATAATAATATTTTTAAAATAAGGTGACAATTTGCACAAAATTCAGAAGTGGTGGCCTCAAAAGGTGACATAAGAATTCAGGAGCATGTAAGTGTTCAATTGATCCATTTCTCCAGTTGGGCAGTCATTTCATGGTTATCAGGTATATTTGTTTAAGAATTACAGTCGTACATTGAAGTTTGCCATTTAAAGAAGTTCTGAAATGAGTCATTTTATAAAATGATTCCCCCCTTCATTTATCTTTCCACGGTTGCAAATGTGTCAAGTGTCTTCATGTCCCACTGAGTATGCGGAGGGACCTCAGGAAGATGATTTCTCAGCTCTTGGTGTGGGAATAAACAAGTGACATTGTTCTTCAGGATGGTCAGAAAGAATTTGGTTTACTCTTTACCCAGCACATAGCAGGGAAGATCCATGCTGGAATTTCGGTTTCTCAGAAAATTCCCATTTATTGAAAACCTGAACTTAATGTATGTGGGTAACTAAGTGGAATATATGGTTGGTGAAGCCTTAAGGTGTAAAGTGTGAACCTAGTTATTTCCCCTTCTGCAAATCTTTAATTTGTTGAAATTCCTTTTTAGGAGATTTCATGAGGACTTTGCCTGTGTTACTTTGTTTTTTGTTTTGTTTCTTTTTATTTTCTCTGAATAAAATTTAATCATTGGGATGGAGTACTGATGTTTGCAAAGTAAGAAGAAATCATGGACTTTGGGGGCATCTACACAGAAGCAGCTTTGAATCCGAGCTGCCACTTGCTAATTGTGTGATCTTGGGCCAGTTACTTGGCTCAACTTTGGTTTCCTTTTATGTAAAGAGAGGATATCAATATCTATTTTGCAGGATTCTTGTGAGCATTTGGTACAATATTTACGAAGCACCTACCAGAAAAGAGAAAGTCAGTAGATAATACCTACTTTATATAATAATTTTCCCATATTGTATGACAAGGACATTGGGCATGACAAATCAGCCTTTTTCTTTTAATAGTAGCTTGAGTAAATAATACTTTGAAAGGAATGTAACTTCTAATTTAGAAATGTGAATCTTGTTTGCGTTCAATCAGTCATAATGTGGAAAATTCAGTCTGTAAGCAGCTAGAACACAGTATTATTCAAGTCGTCATCTTGGATTTGAATTTCACATAGGTCCATTAATTCTGTTTCAGGGCCACAGACTGTACCTCAGCACTCCTCACAACTATCTTAACAAATGTGTGCCATTATTCACAAGTGGGCTCAAATGAAAAAAATAGTTCAAGAGAGTTTAGGATTAGTGTGTTTATGAGAAAAAAGTTCAAGCCTTGTATATCTTACTGGTGACAATATTACCTTTATATTCTGAGCCAATATGTTTAATTAGTATAAGACCCAAATGTAAAAGCAATACAAGCAATATTTAGAATTATTTTTATTAGTCTTCTACAAATAGTGCTTGTTTTCATAGTAAAGTCATTGTTTATGAACAATGAGTAGCTA
Source organism: Manis javanica (assembly GCF_040802235.1). NCBI lineage: Eukaryota > Metazoa > Chordata > Mammalia > Pholidota > Manidae > Manis > Manis javanica. The sequence goes on along the minus strand of NC_133160.1, from coordinate 117,226,974 downwards.
ACTGTACCCGCCAGAGACTCAAGTGTTTTCACCTGCAAACAGGTGACTTAGTGGAAGTACAGGTTTCCCTGCCTATGCATAGCTCTGATTTCTGAAAGGACTGCCAGTACCTCCTCAAGCTGATAGGTATGGGAAACTGAGAGATGACCAGTGCAGGCAGGTTTTTCTCTCCTTGGCAAAAGTTTAGCTGCTTTGGTCTGCCCTCCCTGTGCCCTCTATGTGGAGAGGACCTTTGGCCAGAACATAAACCAAGTTTCTCTGCTTAGAGACCTTAATGTTCTTGTTGTACTGGTATGTTGTAATCAGTCCAGACCTCCTCTTCAGGTTAGTAAGTGCTTATCGGTTGGTCGGTGGAAAGATTGTCTTGATCTGTGACAGGCTGAATTGGGAATTCGTGGACCCCAGGCAGTGAATCCCAGAGCATTCAGATTTACTCATGTGTTCACTGTTCTGTGTTTTGAGAATTTATCAGTGACCTAGAGTCCTGATATGGTGTATACAGATAGCCAGAGCTGTTTGGTGCTGTGGTTCCAGGAACTATTCCGTGTAAGTTTAATTTAAAGGTTTTAATGACTGCTTACTATGTTTTGAACTATTGCATGGCTTAAAGTAAAACTGTCAGCTGTCCCCTTTAAGTTTTAATGCATAAGATGGAAATGTGTCAGGCTAGAAAGGAATCAAACTAATTAAATGTGAATGTGTTAAATGAGGCTTGTGTTCAGTATTTGGATACATAAACTCTGCTTCCTTGAAAAAGTACCTTGTCTGACTCCTGCATGACCAGTGCCTGGATCACTGCCTGGCATGTGGAGTACTCTCAATAAATATTCCCTGAATGAGTAAATAGCTCTGGGTCCAGATGTAGGATAATCTTGGAAGAGATTTAAATAGAAATGAATAAACCTGAAATATTTTATTTTCCTTAATAATTTGCAGATTTTCTTCCTAATTATTAGTAAGCATATATGTATATGCATTTTTACATTGCACCAGTTTGCCTTCCCTCTAACAATATGAAAATGCCTGTTTACTCACAGAATCTGGTTCGTAGCATTTTTTTCTTTGAGCTCTATCTCAAATTAGAATGAAGCATTTCTGAAATCTTAATATTCAAGGAGTTTTTTTTTTTAGTTTTCTGAAATTAATAAATTAAGGTATCCCTCTGATAAGAAGTGTCTAGAATGGAATAGGTCATCTTGGGATATATTTCTTGAAGTTGTATGTTCCCCCCAAAACAGACCCTTAAATAGAAGAAATGCTTCAATTGTCCAAAACATTTTCAAAGCAAATCTTTATCACCTGTTACCTCCTTGTTATTTATGTAGCTCAGAAAGCACGTACCTAACTTTTTGCTACCAAGGTATGAGTGCCTCACTGATAATAGAGATTTATGTGTGTTGGTGGCAGGATGGGTGAGTTGGCTGGTTGGTATGAGAGGATATGATACTGTCCCCTTAGGATGTTCTAGGGTGGGAGAATTTTTAAAATACAACATAGTTTTATCTCCTCATTAGGAACCTAATGCATACTTAATGCAGAAGCTTGGTAAATACACCACATCAAAAGGTGGGGGGAATTGCCATTAATCTGGAAGGATTTTACCTTTTTAACATCGTTTTTTTTTTTGCTTGTCTCTCCAGTCTAAAAAGTCAGGTCTTTGTATCTTGGAGAAGGAAATTTTAAATGCCTGAGAGTATGATATTGAAATTGAAATCTGCTTTAGCTTTTCTTAAAACACAACCTTTAGCAGGGTAAAGAATTTTATTAGCTAGGTATATCAGAATGAAAAAAGCGAATCGTGCACTGGTTAAATTAATCCAACTGCCTCTTTACCATCTTTGCTGTGGAGTATTACCCAGTATGAACTGTCCTCCTGTTAGCCAGCCCTTTTATCCCAAAGTGAGGGGAATTGATGAAGATATGTGCATTGTGTTATGTCTGGTCATAGTTTGACTAGCACAGTCTGGAAGTGGGTTGTGCAGGATGAGAGCAAGCAGCCTAATTGCTCTCCCTGCATCAGCAGCATCTATAAAGCATCCTGGGAATTGCTCACCCTACGTTCAGAGCTGCTGGTCACATGAGCCTGAATTTTCAGATCAGTTCATTAGTCAGCCATTTTGGTCAACACCCTGCTTACTGCGCACAACCAATCCTATTAGAACTCAGCATCCCTGCTCATCTGAGCAGATCCTGGAAGTGATTTCTGCAGCTCACAATTTTTTTTAAGCTAAATTGGAAATAATACTGGTTTATTTCTTGTTCATTTTTTTTCTTTCGTATTTTTTTCCTGCACAAAGGAGGAGGATTTTTCACTTATTCATGCAGAGGCCAGTTTTTTGAAGCCAGTTAAGGTGGCATTAGCTGGGCAGGGTTTAAAGCCGATAGCTCAGCTGAAAAAGAAGGGCGTAGGGAAGGGAAGGAGAGAAGCTGGAAGAAGACAAGTAGCGTCTTATTTTGCTATGTGGTAGGAACCGTCAGTGAGAAGATATAGTATAGAATTGTTTATCTTGAACAGTTGGTTCTTAAACCATAAGGTATTTTTCCTTGTATTTTTCTTTAAGCCTCCCTCATCCCTTTTCTTAAGAGCTTTATTCCAGAGCTTTGGATTTGGCGATTTTGGGTGAGGAGGTTTTATTTATTTCTGTTGTGTGTGTGTGTGTGTGCGCGAGTGTGTTTGCGTGTGTTGTGGTCTCAGCTGAGTCATCATGTCTGCTCTGACGCCTCCAACCGATATGCCAACCCCGACCACTGACAAGATCACACAGGCTGCCATGGAGACTATCTACCTTTGCAAATTCCGAGTGTCTATGGATGGAGAGTGGCTCTGCCTGCGAGAGCTGGATGACATCTCACTCACACCTGACCCAGAGCCTACCCACGAAGGTATGGTCCGACCCGGTCCCCTAGTATCGCACCAGCATCCTCATTGTTAACGGCGCTGGGAGGGCGAGGGAGAGGTAGGAGGAACCCATCCTCTAAGCTGCTCACAACCCTGAAACCTGTCATCCTTGCCCACCACCCAGCTCCCCTTTTCTCCTTCACTGGAAAGAAATATTTTTCCCTGCCCCCTAAGGTATCCTTCCAAAAGATGCTGGTGCTTGTTTTGAGTTCTTTGTCTTTAAGTCTCTAAAGAGAACATTTGAGGTCACTTGTCATATCTGACCTTAATTGATAATGAAAAAGCTATTATTTTGATTATATATCAAAACAGAAATCACAGTGATTTTTAAGAGAGTAAGTTAAGACAGCCTGACTATAATTATAGGATTGTACATGATACAGTTGAAACACTTGAGGGGTATTTTATGGAGGGGGGTGGATATCAGTATATAATTTAAACAGGCTATGATATCTAGAAAATATTTGGTCAAACATCTTTTTTATAATAATATGGATTTTTAGGTTAGATGAAAAAGCAGTTTTACATTCCATGCTTTTTTAATGAATGTGGACTATTAGAAAAGCATAATGACTTGAAAAGGTTAAACATCATTAATAAAGTCATCCCTATCTGTGGTATCTATTGGCCATTTTTTTTTTAAGGTACACAAATATATTTGTTTTTAATATTACATGCAAGGGGTCATCAGTGGTTGGGGGGGAGAGGGAGTAAGTACCCCAAAAAGTTATGGGGCTTGAGAGTTTAAATACCATCTTTTTTTTTTTTTTTTTGACCATTGTTTTTTAATGGTAACTGTGATGACCCATTTGAAATTTCTACTGTCAGTACCTTTGAGACCTTCATGGTCTCTTGACTTACGACTTTCTTCCAGGACCTTTTCTAAGTTGCAAGAGGTTTTCCACTTCTACCCCTTCATTGTACCACAAAGAAGAGAATTACAGTCATAGCTGTAAATTGTTTTGTTTTTTATATAGCAGTCTCTTAGGTAGTGTTTATGCTCCACCCTTAAAATAATGAAGGCAGAAATACTCACATTTGAGTAGAATTTTTTCATACACATCTGCCCAATATTTAGGTGTATCTGCAGGACAGATGGCATAAGGTGAATCGCACATAGCAGATCAGGATGGGAAAAGTGGTTGCCCTTGACCTTGTGTTGTAATGTTATCATGACTCAGATTTTACCCTTTGTGTCTGAAAAGGATTTTATTTTCCTACTTAGACCTGGCCTTGAGAAAGTTTTAGAGAGGGTTAATATCACAGAACAAAGCATTCATTTAGGGTGTGTCCTTCAGAGTAATGTTTATATAGTTTTTCAGACCGTTTGCATTTTTTAGCAATTGGTTTGTCAGATAGACAGCTAGCTACAAGGGCTAGAAGACATCAACTGGAATTCCACACAATGCCCAGTACAGTGTAAAACAACCACTAGAGCCTTACGAATCTTTAGGGAAGAAAAATATACTTTTAGAAGGCTACCAAGAAATCTTTTGGCACATGTCCGAATTTGCACATTTTGTTTTAAAAAATATTGCCATCCATTTTGAAAGTCATGCAATATGAAATATTCCCTTAATTATAATATCCAGGGTGTCTGTGTCTCAAAAATAATTTTTAAAACAATTTTAGTACTTTGAAGACATACTTGGTTTTCGAGCAAGGTATCTATGAGTGAGCAAAAGTGAGCTGTTTGGTTCACGTAGGATTTGTAGTGGTGCTGTTTGAATTCTTCACGGAGAAACCTGTGATAGAAAGTGTGTGAGGGCTGCAAGCTAAGCTATGAGTAGTCCATCCTTTGACAAGGGAAAACTGACAAATAGGAAGTTCCCAGCACTATAGAGGATGTGGAGGAAAATAGAGAAATGCTGACACTGACTCTTGGAATTTTGCCTTGTGCAAGAGAAGCGATGATTTCACATGCTTAGAAATGGAAATAATAAAGCCCAGGCCCAGGCAAACATCTGGAGGTTTAGGGATGGAGGAGACCAGGTGGTGCTTTACAGGGCTTTTATTTCCTTGCTCCACTGGCTCACTCTGGATGTCCAAGCAGTCAGTTGGACCCAAGAAACATCTGCTTTAGTATTAAATTGTTAGGTTTGATTTAGCTATCAGCATTTAAATGGTGATCGCCTGGCTGGTGATAATGTGGATCTCACCTTGTTGACAAAATGGAGCCAACCTTTGCCTGGACACACAGGCATTTTCAGAGTTCTTCCTGGCTAATTCATAGAGGGAAAGACATCTGACAACACAAATCCTGCAGTGGGGCCTTCTGATGCCCACAGGAGAAAATAGGCAAAAAGCATAATGTGCCTTCTTAAGAGGATAATGTAGACTGTGTGTGACCTCAGCAGTAGAAGCCTTACGGCTTTCAACTTTTGTTTTCTGAAAACAGAGTGTCTGCCCTTCTCTGTGCAGACCACAGTGCAGGCCTGGACCTAGAGCTTCTGCCTGGCCTGACTCTTAAATACATGGAAATAAAGACATTTGTTTCATTATTTCAGTGCTGGTTGGTGGTCAAGGAGGTGATCTCTCTGTCCATTTTTTGTAATATACTTTTTTTTTTAAACCAGAAATGAATTTACAAGTCTTCCATTATAAATAGAATTTCCCTAAAGACAAGAGCCTAGGATTGATTCCATGGAGAAGAGAAGATTCAGGAAAGGCTTCATCCAGAAAGTGAGATGGACAGTTGGGCTGGACAGTGTATGATTACTGGGTGATCCCCAGGCAGGCATAGGTTCAGGGGTTATTTCAAACAGCATGTGTATGGTGAGCTGGCTGAGCCAGGGAATAGCAAGTAGTCAGGATTGGTACCTACCTGAGAGTAGGTTAGGAGGATTAAATGGGATAACTAATATAAAGCACCCTAGAAATGTTATTAGCTATCTGTGTAATAGTTATTCATGGAGCAGTAGTTTGAGCTGCATTAGTTGAAGCCACATTCTTAAATATAGTGCCATTTCACTGTATATTTCTGTTTTTACATCTAACCTTCTAGAGCAGTCTAAACTAGGTAGTTTTCCTGACAGACTAAGTAGGACATTTGTAGCTTAAATTCATGTTTTAGCCTTGTCCTTTCTTGTACCCGTATAAACAAGAAAATAATTGGTTACAAATAAAATTCAGTAATCAAGATAAACTTGTTTTCCTTCTTAACCTTTTAATGATAGAGAACCTAATATAAAGAGATGATATACAGATGGTGAGTTTAATATGATAAAATATATTGTATGGGTTACAAAGACAACTGTGAACTTTGAAATTACTTTTCTGACTTACAAAACTTCCTTCTCAAATACAGATAATAAGAGACAGACTCTAAAGAAATGATATGTGGGACAGTCATATTGAGAAGAGAACCTTTGCTTAAGCTTTGTTAGGATTTCTGTAGACAGTTGTATGTGCTGGTAGACTTCATACATGCTGTTACTGCCTGACTCTGGAGGTTTCCCCAGGTAGTTGCATTTTGCTTTAGTGTTCATTTAGAATATCTGGCATATATACTGTAATGTATAAAGAAAGCGGTTGGATGAGACATCTGTGAGTATAGTAATGATTCTGCACTACATGCAAGGAATGTATTTTGGTCTGTCACTTGGTCAGAAATATTTATTGGGCATCCATTGTTGCAAAGTCCAGTTCTAAGAACTAAGAAATAGATGGCCCTTGCCCTCATCAGTCAAAGTAAAGAGATGAAACAAAAATGTCAGAGGCCATTGTGAAACAAGTGTGAAGTACTAGTAGCTAAAGGACAGTGCTGTTCCTGAGGAACTGGGACATGGGATTCAAAGCCAGATAGCACTTAGAGTGACCACATTTCCCAAAGGACAGGATGCATTAAGACTTGGGATCAGATTTTACCATTCAATAGGGAATATTCTGCTGTAAAATACAATAAGCAGGAAAAATCCCTTGAAGATGAAATGGAAAATGTTTGTTATATGGGACTTGTTACCAGTGACTGTGGAAAGTGCTGAGATAATTCCATTGACATTTAGTAAGGTGCTTTTACTCAATAATATCACTGCAAGCTAGTTAAACCCACCCTGTCTGAATTAAAAAAATGGTACATGTCCCATTGTGCATTTTGGCAGGGGAAGCCAAATGGTTGTTTACTAAAAAAATTTAATAGCATGAATTTACTACAATCTAGTGCAGGGCTTCTAAACCCTCTAATCCATAATGCTAAAAATTATATAAAATTTCATATCTGTTTTTATTTTTTTCAGTAGGAAAAATCCTTAGTATCTATTAGAAACCCACAAAGAAAAAAAATAATGCTTAAAACACATGCAATTTTTATCATACGATCTGACCCTTGGCCCTTCATTCAATATACATTTTCCGAGGTTACTGACAAGTGGAGGGTAGTGGTGGGGTGATACTTCAAACAAGAAAAGACCAGCCAATGAGTGCAGCAGTACAGAGCCAGAGGTCTGGTCTTAGCTCCAGGGAGATTTCCAGTTGGCAGGATGTTTGAGCTGAGACCTAGAAGATGTTGCGAGAGTTACCTGGGCATAAACTGGAGGCGAGGGGTTTTGAGGAGAGTGGGAGAAACAGCACTTGCAGAGGCACAAATGCCAGAACCAGAAGATTTTTGGTATATATATTTTTTAGTCCGTTTCTAGATTTCCTTTCCAGTAAATTTTCACCTCTTTGATCAGAAGTATTGACAAAACCACATGCCCCACTAGGGACAAAATGTTAGGGGTAGTGATGAAATACTAGATTTTTTTTCTCTTCTGGTTGTACATGATGTTAGGTTTTTAACATTAAAATCTGGGGTGTTTTAACAGAGTGAGTTCATTGTGTATGTACATTTACTTCTATGCTTTAATAAAATAAGCATAAATTAAATCATGAATTTTAATAGCCCACTTGAATAAGACTTAACAAGAATCATTTTTCCTAACTAACAGAAAAACTATTTCTCTACATGCCAATAACATGCACATTTGTAATTAGATTTCCTATATCCACTTATTTATGTGTGACCCTTCCCTTATTATTATTAGCATGTTATTTTTTCTACTCAGAAAATTATAAGCCCATAATGTGCAGAGATTCTTAAATGAAATCATTTTAAAGTGCACAATTATTTTCATAAGTAAACATGTTAATAGTATCAAAAGTATCAACTGAACTGTATATAAATGCTCTTTCTGCATTAAATGCAATGCCTCTGTATACACATACTAGTGTGTGTGTGTGAAATTATATAAACTATATTTATGGCATCTACCTTACAGTTCTCATATGATTAAATAAGCAAACGATGCTACATGTGTTATGGCATAGAAGAGGAATACCTGCTGTGTTCCACAGGAAGCAATTCTCAGTCTTGTCTTTCATTTTCATTTCTGTAGCTACCAGGATCTAATTATATTGCATCCAGATTCCTGCTTTCAGCTTTTCTCCAAACCCATTTCTCCTCCTGTACTGATCCATTATTCATAACATTGCCAAATGACTCTTCATGAAAGTAAACTTTTTGTTCTAGTACAAGAACCCTGTTTCAAGCAAACTTCTATATTAAATGTAAATTCTATATTCCTGAAAAAGTGAAGGTGGTGGTATAGTAGGAGATACTCTCATTTATTGAGCAGTTACTTTGTGCTAGGAACTGTTTTCTCTAAGTAATGTATGTGTATTGTCTCATTTAATCCTTATCACAATGCTTTGAGCCTAGGTGCTATTATTATCCCCATTTTACAAACTAATTTTCAGGGATGTAGTAGGTGGTAGAGCCAGAATTCAAATTGGGCAGTCACAGTTCAACCATACCCAGGAATTCAGTGAGCAGAAGTCCAGCAATAGACCTGCATGCTGTAAGAGACATCCAGGGTCTGGTGGCATATTTCCAGCAATTTTGTTCACAACTGAACCAAGCATTGGCCAGCCTAAGTCCAGTGAGCATCCAAGTGAGGCCGAACGCACGCCATTTGGGGCATGCTTGGTGATTCCCATCAACTAAATCGGAGGCCTCAGTTTTTTATCCACTTGTTTTCTTTTTCCTCTTTTCCACTCACTGTTATAGAATATATGAAAATATTTGCATAGCTGAGCAGATACTGCCAAACAGCAAAAATGGCACACTACTAAAACTGACCTGGCTAACAGGCAACACATTTATATGCTAAATTTACAGTGTTTCTCAAGTGGATGTACCAAGTGATGTGAAAAGCTGTTTGCAGTAGCAGTAATGTTCATGACTATGGATTGTTTAAAATAGTAACTACATTGAATCTTTATTCTTTAGCCAAATATTCCTGTGCCCTTCTTTGAGTAATTTTATTTATCTAATTTTTTTTCAAACTCCTTTTCAGTACTTACTATTTCTGTACTTCACCAAAACCGCAATTATTCTTGTTTCTCTAGTCCCTCTTGAGATTGTTCATGCTGGCATTAAATCAGGAAAGGGAAAGACCCTGACTCCTTTCATACACAAGGCCTCTGCAGTAAATCCAACACCTGTCATCTCCTGAACCACTGGATACTGTCCTGCTTGAACACACTTGGAATCATTCTCCAGTGATTTATTTAATCTGTGTGATTCCTCATTTATGCAGTTACATAGAAAGTTCTTGGGAGCAAAACTTTTCCTTTGCATCCTTCAGAACGCCTCATGGTACCGTGTACTGTTTCTGGTAGATATCCAGCACACTTGAGGTGAACTCAGTAATGCCCCATAACCCCACAAAACAATCAGTTTTAAAATAAAAGATTCCTGAAATTCCTTCTCTCCATTACACACGACTTACTGTTTTCTGGGTTTTCTAAGTTTTCCCTTTTTTATTACTTATAGCTAGGCTCACTGTATCTTACTTAGAAAATAGAAGTTTAGTATAACAGTAACTTTTTGTTGTTGTTTTTAATATATCTGTGAATAACATCAGTGCTGAGGCAAGTCTGGGAAGGCTTGGACAGGAGTTGTGCTATCAGGAGTATACGTTGGCATAGTCTTCTTAGAAATCTCTTTATCAGTGTGAATTAAAAGCCTTAAAAAGTCAAGTCCCAGTAATTATACCAGAAATCCATCTCAAGGAAATAATCAGAGATACAGGCAAAAAGTTCATGTATGTGTATTTATCACATTGCAGTTGACCTTTGAATAACATGTTTACACTAGTCCACTTATATGCGAATTTTTTTCAATAAATACATTGGAAAAGTTTTTGGAGGTTTGCAACAATTGTAAAAATATTTTCTGTAGCTTATTTTATTGTAAGAACATGTTACATCAAACATATACAAGATATGTATTAACTATTATTAGAGAGGCTTCCAGTCAACATTATGCTACTAATAGTTTTGGGGGAATCAAAGGTTTTATTTGGATTTTTAACTTTGTGGGGGATCAGAGCCCCTAACCCCTGTGTTGTTCAAGGGACAATTGTACTGTGATTTATAGTAGGAGAACCTTGATAGCAACTTAAGTAGCCTCACAGAGAAACTTAAATAAATTGTAGAACATCCATACAACAAGCACTAAAAATGGTGTTGTGGAAAGATATTTAAAGGCATAGAGTATTGTTTAAAATATAGTAAGTTTTAAAAGCTACTCCCAAATCACATACATACTATGGTCACAATTTGTTTTAAATGTATATACACATACACCTGTATACCTACTACTAAAAGGAAATATACCAAAAATGGAAAAAAGTGATCATCTCTGGATAGTGGACCTACATGATTTTTATGATATTCTTTATACTTTTTCATGTCTTCCAAATATTCTATAAGGGATAGATTACTATAATTGGGGGGGGGCAGTGCTCTTTTTTTAAAAAAAAATAGCCCTATGAAAACTATAGGTGTGCAATCACCCATCCATCTGACCCATATTTATTAAGTACCTTCCATGAACAGGAGCAGTTGCCTGAAAGTAGAGCTACTGCTTTGATTTCAATTTTCAGACAGTTTTTTTATATTTCTGGTAGACATTTTGGGTTTTTCCACGTCACAGGCTTGTGTTTATTCACTGTTATGCTTTGTTTCCGAGGCTGTCTAAATGCTTTGCATGTGCAGTGTACAGGTGACTCACCTGTACAGTCTTAGATGCATTTAATATAGCATTTGGTTTATTCCTTTCATAAGAGTTCACAAATAAAATTTTGGAATTCTTTTTTCACAAAATCATGTTATTTGTTGCTTTTGATCTGACATGCTTCCTCTTGCAATCTGCCCTTGGTGAGATTACTGGCACATTTGTTGCCACCAGCTCAGTTAGCCTCAGATTTACATCGTCACGTTCTCCAAGTTGTGATTACATGTGCACAGGCAATCTTTGTAAACTTCTCAAAGTGAGAAGGTTGTAGCTTATAATAGCATCTCAGAAGCCTGCTGAGCAAAGCTCTTTGGGCAAGGTTCATCTCTTCTGTTTCTCTTCTCTGAAAATAGCCTGGCTAGTCACCCTTTCAAGGTAAGTTTTACTTACTTGCCTCTGGTATTTTATAAAATCCGTATTTTTTAAGACCCCAACTCATATTTAAAGAGAGCTACCTGTGATGCCTCTGAGCCAACTACGGTGTGCCCTCCCTGAGATCAGCTTTCTCCTTCCCATTTCATCCCCTCTTTCAGTTTCTTCCCAACTCCTTGACACTCCTATGCTGGTTTCCACTTGTGCACTGTCATTAATCACCATGCCTTACTGGTTCCTCTATTGGTGAGCATTTTCTGGATCTTACAATGGACCTTTTACTTTGGTCTTTAATTTGTACCTTAACAAAGTTCACATTTATTCTTTTTTGGGTTATCAGCTTCCAATGCCAGAAGGTCATTAGTCCTAAACTAATCACCCACATATTTGCCATTTTCTTGAGGTAAATGCTATACCAAATTAGATAAATTCCCAAACCTGGGTACCTTTGAGAAGCAGCTGGCAAAAGCAAGTGCTATCATTTGTGAGCATCCACAGTACTCTCTGCTCTTCAGTTCTGGGTCTATATTGCTATTGGCAGGGGGTCAGGGGGTTGTTTTCTTTCTTTATAGTGCCCCTTTTTGAAGGGAGGTAGAGAGTATAGCAGAGCATGATTTTTCCACTGTTGTTCCTCCATCCCCCATACCCCTGCTGTTACTACCACAAAGTGCTTTTGAGTATAGGGGAGTAAATACTAAAATCTGTTCTCTTGCAACTTTTCATATTAGAGCCTTGCCAGTGAACAAATAAAAGGATTTGAAGAGCTGAAAAGCACATGTGTAGAGGGACATTCAAACAGACCTGTTGGCAATAGTCTCTAAGTAATTATTTATTTTTCATCACCATTATATATTCCCAAAATAAAGTATATATGCCGTGTGTTGAAAATAATGTGGTTCTTTAGAAAATTTATTTAGTATTGTTTTGTATATATGTATTTCATGAAACTATTTTTCTAGTTACAGAAATGATGTAGTCACATTATAAGACTTACAGGATACAGAAAACTATAGAACACAAAAATAGTAGAATGCACCTAAAATTCTGGCACTTATGGATAACCACTAATAAGATTCAGTAACCAGATTCTCTTTTTTTAATATATACACAGAGTTCACTTTATACATGTAAAATCATACCATGCCTGTGTTAACTGACTTGCCTTTTTGCCTCTGCAGTATTTTTCCACATCAGTAAATAGAAATTTGTTATCACCTCCTTTAATGTCTTCAAGTGTTTGGAAGTGCCACAATCTCTTTGACTCCTTTGTTACAGACATTTAGGTTGTTTCTGCTACTGCAGACAGTTTTGGTACATCATTAGGTTTATAACTTGAACGCTCTACCACTTTTCATTTTTAAAAGTGACATTTCTGGGTCATACAATGTATCTTAATTTTTTATACACATTTTCAAGTTGCTATAAACATTAAAACAGTTTTTTAAAAGCTGGTGTAATGAGCTTCCGTCCTGGCTGCCTTGCTATGTTTGCATCTTGCTCGTGCAATTGGTTGTGGTGTCTCACACCTTTAAAATCTGAACTTTCTAAAGGAAACAATTGTCGTTTTTAGGACAGTTGGTTGAGCAGCTGTAGACTACATCACAATGTTTTAATCTGTTGTCTTTTTTTTAAGTTAGTGACAATGTCCTAAGCAGAAGAGAATGAGTTTTACTATTAATCATGTGATGAGAAGTTTCATGATTTTCTAAGATTGCTAGAGTTGCTTTCTGAGCCGAAAGGCTGCTGAGACTTCTTTTTTCTCCTGGAGCTGTAAAATTTAGGGTGTGTATGAGATGTACTGCATTTAATCTGAGAATCTCAATCCAGCTTCTCAGTTGAGGTTTATTAGAGACATATTTCTGCCATGCAGCCATTCAGGCAAGAGGGCAAAGGGTCTGCTGGTGGGGTGGGGACAGGGTTGGGGGAGGGGGGCTTTTCCTCATTCCCTCACTCCCCATCAGGCCCTGTCCTCCCTAGCTGTCCAGTCTCACCAAGCTACTCACCTGACTCAGGAATCTGTTTTATCTTTTCTTGTCTAAAACCAACTCCTTTTAAACTACATCAGTCACTGAGTTCTCCACAAAGGCAATGTCTATGGATATTCATCTTTGTAACTTCTGTACAAACTATATGTACTAACTGCCTTAGTAAAGTTCTTTGCTCACCTTACATGCTCAGTAAATTGATTACTGCTTTGGAAAAACCTACCGATCTCTTCCTGTGTCTTTCTCCTTTACTTTTACATGGAATGCTTAACCTTTGATGCTTCTGGTCACCAAATGTCTGGGGAGATTTCAAATACCAAGCAATTCTGAGACACCAGCTTGTTATCCTATAATTTAGATTTTAACACAATTTAAGTCATAATTTAATGCAATTCTGGCTCTGTCTACCTGGAGACAGCATCAGTTCTCACTGGTTAAGGACTCAACCCAAAGACTGCCCCCATTCAGATGCCAATCACAAGTACTAGGTCCTGAGGTTACCGACAGCTTCTGTCCAACTTGGCTGCCAATCAGAGGTTTCAGTGACCTTCAACCCCTTGGATTCAATTATTTGCTAGAACAGCTCACAAAGTTCAAGGAAACACTTAACTTATATTTTCCAGTTTATTAAAGGATATTATAAAGGATATAGATGAACAGTCAGATGAGGAAATACATAGGACAAGGTCTGGGAGTGTCTTGGGTTCAGAAGCTCTGTCCCCATGGAGATGTCCTCCTGAAGTGTTCACCAGGCTGCAAGTGTTCGAACCCCATACTGTTGGGATTCTGTGGGGACTTCCTAATGTAGGCACAATCAGCTATTAACTCATTCCCAGCCCCTCTCCCCTCCTGAGAGAAATGGGGGATCGGGTGGGGTTGACAGTTACAAAATTCTAATTATGGCTTGGGTTTTCTAGGGACCAGCCCCCTAGCCTACCCATAGTCACCTCATCAGAGCAAAAGGTGTTCCTAGTGCTTAGGGATTTACAAGGGTTTCAGAAGCCCTATGTCAGGCACTGGGGAAAAAGACCAATTATAAATATTTATTATAAATCACAGTAACAATAACAATATTACTTTTCCCAAGCACATTTGTATTCTTTACTGATATGTTTGTTTTTCCTATAATAGTAGGACAAGAGAGACCTTAGCTTAAATTACTGGTTTATTAGTATAGGACCTCTTAACATTTTTAAAAATTACCCTGGCTGTTCCTTCGCTAGTTTCCCATTAGGTTAGCAAGCTGATTATTGTTAGTTTAACAGCACTTCAGCTGCCTCAGCTGTTAAATTTGTCATGTGGTCCACTTATGTTGACTTACTTTTCTTCCCTGTGTTCAGTATTAAGTTGAGTTGTTTTTAATCCCTTCCCTCTATTTTCTTCGAATAATTATGGCATATATACTTAGAGAAATTCAGGTTGTAGGCAAATCAGAATACAGGGCACACATGGGTACCTGTGATGTGCTAAATATTTTAAATTCCTTTTATTTTTACAACAGTCCTTCAAAGCGTTAATGGTGATCAGTAGTTGGTGCTTCAGGAAGGTTTTCCCCAAGAAACTTTTTAAAAGTAACACTCAGTCAAAAACTCCTAGACAATTTAAGTTGGTTGTCTCTAAACTTGTCTGTAACTAGGTTGTCCATGGCAGTAATACTCCTGAAGAAAGGGTATATGGAGAGAAAGAGAGATTCGTAGCCGCACATATGGAAACAACAGAGAGGCACTTTGAGCCCATTCAAGCGCTTCTCAGGAGGAAAGGAGTCTCAGCTCCCCTCAACCAGAAAAAAAGGAAAATCTATTCAGGGCCCAATGCCTTGGTAAAGTAGTGGCCCCACCTCAGATCTGTCGCAATGCCAAAGCCAGGGCCCCTCTGCCAGACCACACTCATGTTGTCCTCACTGAGTACCTTGACCTGTAAGAGCAAATATTTTACAGTGCCACCTAAGTAAATATTTCCAGAGCTACATAACTTGGTCTGTCGATTTATTCATTCGTAGACCTGTAACAGAATGACAGCCAAGGAAATAATAGTTCAGTGAACCTCAAATAAGCTGTGCTTCCTATTCAGAACCCCTGTACAGTTCCAGCCTTGTCTCATATCTTTTACTTGAAAAAATATCTTTGTATTCATCTTTAAAATAATTATAGTCTGTTATTTGCAGTGTTTTTAACCATATTATCCAAGCATTTGGAGTGCAGTGGTGGTCCTGATATTTTGTTACCTGTCTCTTTGCAGTCACACAGTAACAGTCTGCTTGGCATTTCTGAACTACGCACTCCTTTCCTCGTGAGTCATGTTTTGCGTAGGAACTGAGGCTGATTGTTTAGCCAGAGTAACTTTGGGAACTCCCTTTACTCTTTGCTTTGTAACATGTATAGTGCATATCTGGCACAATTCTGATTGGCACAACTCTGAATTATGCATTGCCTACAGCAAACTTAATCCAGACCAATCTTCCTGTCAACCAGCAAGCCTTCAGATTACTCCTCTCTGTAATTTGCTTAAATGTAGTATATTACAAATTAAAGTTAATGTCCTTCTTTAGATGAGGCAAAACATGCTCAAGACAACAAAGTATTATCCCTAGAAAAATGAAATATTCTAGGAAAGAGGTGAGAGTTATCCATGCTACCATCCCTCTTTGATTTGTATATTAAATACATTTGTTGTTGCTGTTTTAATAATTCAAACATATTCCAGAAGGCACAATTTTAAAAAATGTTTTATAAATCCCTTGGGGGTTATAAAAGAATGGCACTCTTTATTACAATAAAATCTTGAGCATGCCAAAGTACAGAACAACTTTAAAAGGAGAAAACACACTTTTTGCCTTTAAAGAGAGGAGAGCTCTTTTAAATTCATTATATCACCCTGACATGTAAAACTTTAAGTTCTAAAAACAAAAAAAAAATATTTATGGTTGAAACAGAAATATAGATGGGATATTGCCAAGGGGGAAAGTCAGAGAAAATCCCTTGTACTCAGCACCCATTCTTCCCTAGAAATTCATTTTCCAAAGCTCTTCTCTGCACAGATCTTAGAAGATCTTTGTATTTTGCATTAATAATGTAGAATTTTATTAGGTGACATATGGTTTATAGTTAAAGAAAATAAAAAATCAATTACAAAATAGAATAAAAATAAGACAGAAAAAAATAAAAACATTCACCTTACTGACTTTCACAAGGTCATGTGGCCAGTCTGTAGAATGAATCAATGTGATAGTTAAGAGTGAATCTGTAATAATCCTACATAGTATAATCAGTAGTGTGTTGTCAGGATTATAGCTGAAAATAACATGCAAATTATCTATATACAATGTATTTTAACACTAGAACTATAAAAATAATAGTAGCTAACACCTATATTGCTTTCTCCCTATGAGACACTTTCAAAGGGCTTTATACATACAGGTCCACATTTGCAAAATACCAAAAAAGTTCTGAAAAACCAAAAGCATTTTTCATAAATTTGCTTGAACTCTTTTGGTGCTAAAACACTACCCAAATTTACTTCAGGCTATTTATACTCTTTACCCTACTTAATTTGAATATTCATTTATTTTCTGCAGAAATATTAATGCGCTTGATGGTGAAGTGCTGCTCCAGGCCCACTTGTTCTGCATGTTTCTTGGCCCCAGGATGTACCATTTTACCTTACTAATTTTTTTTTTTTAATTAGGAATTTCAAAATACATTCGGCCAAAAAATATTCAGAAAAAAGATTTTGGACCTGTGTTTACGCCTTTACTCCTCACAACAATGCTACAAGATATAAGTACTGTTCCTTTCCCTGTTTTATCAATGAGGAAACTGAGAAGACATGAAGTACCTGGACCAAGGTCATGCAGCCAGTAAAGGGCATGTGAGCCGGGGCGCTTGGCTCTCGAGTGTGTTCTCTGAGCTGTGCTCTCCTACCTCTGTTTATAAACCGATTTGGTCAGGTTGTTGATGACAGTTGGGAATTTATTCCTGATTCTCTATGCTGTACTCCTGAGATACTCTATTAAATGCTTAACTGCTAGATTTGAATTGGGAGACAATACAAATATAATAAGGTATAAGGTCCTTGCATTTTTTAAAAATATCTGTCCTTTTGTCTGACCTATTTTGTCAATAATTTATATATACCTAGTTTTCAAAAGAGTTTCACTCTAATCACATATCACATTACTATATTCCCATCTGCTCCCCGGTTTTCTGAATTTGAATTTTAACTTTTTATATATGGGTATCTTTCATACATCCTTGTAGGACAACTGACCATATATTTGGCATTGAATATACTCTTAAATAGCCCGCTTGAAAATCATTCTACTACATCAGGACTAAGACTTAATCAATTTAATTGCAGTGATAATTTAATAAACTCATGAGAGAGTAGGACAGATGATAAATTCTTTTCCTAGATGATGATTCCAAGTTATTACTTCAAACCCTATGCTGGCTTTTGCAATAAAACTTTCAAGAAAGAAGGCTTATCATGGACAAAGTATTCTTTGCCCATGTTCTCATTTCTGTTATGCTTCTTCCTCTGAGAAATACCTTTTATTTGCTGTGTATTTGGACATGAAAATCACATTATTTGAGTTTAAGTATGAATATTTAGAGTTGTATATGATAGTTTCGGTTACTGAAGGATATATCTAATCAATTTTTTAAAAATTTCTATAGGTTCTCAAAATTTACTTCAGAATAATGAACATACAGCTTCAAGACACAGAAGTATCTATTATTTTTGTAATCTTCACCCTTTCCTGTTTTTTACCTCACATGAAGTATTCTGTGTACAAGAATATTGAATTTGTAGAAAGAGGGGAGGGTACTACAGTTTTAATTGAATAAACCTCTGTCTTTATTAAATTATAAGTGATTTACTTGTCTGTCTTCAAAGCAGCATTTCCTTTATTTTGTTTTGGGGAAGTCTATGGAGGTGGAGGGCATTGGAAAAGGTATTTAGATTTTTCTTCAGTTATTTTAAGAAGTCACCGGTTCACCTCATATTTGTCCTGAGTCTAAAAAATACCCCACATGTTTTTCAGCTCCACTGAAGTGATCCAAGTAATGTTGAATGAAGTCAGTGTTGTATACAGCTAAACTACCAAGACCCTAATCTTGATTTTCAATGGGAATAAGAATGTCAACCTTTTTTATGAGATATACATCTTTGTTTCATTTCATAAGAAACATTGGAATTACTAATCTTAGCTTCGAAACATTTAATAGTCATAGTTGATATCCCTGCTTAGTTTAGTGTCATATTCCTCCGTGGGGTGCGTTCCCAGCCCTTTCACTGCTAATCTCAGGTTTAAGCAGAAAGATTTCTAGGAATCTCCCTTTCAGTTACCCCTTTTGAAAGCTTGTTTTTAATAGCACTTTTCTTTCTTGGCTTGCATGACATTTTATCTTTCTTTTCCTTTCTTTTTGCCGTTTGCAAAGACTCTTGGGAGGATTTGACAGATTTGGTGGAGCAAATGCGCGATGATACAGAAGGTGCGTGCCACACCAACATCTTTCAGCCTTTCTTTTCTCTTTCTTTTTGAAATCTTCTAACCACCTTTTGACTGTTTCCATGAGAGGGAGAGTCAGCTTTAGGTTGTATTTCCCATGGCAATAACTGGAGCAGTAAGCATATTTGACAGATTTCCCATAAAGGTACTTCATACTGGATTTAGGGTTTTCAGAGTCTTGCATTTGAAATCTTTATCCTTGTGGTTCAAACTGAAGTGGCATTAATATATGTTTATACTGTTACTTTAGGATATTTTTTAAATAACATGTACAAAAGAGACTTCCTTTCAAAATTATATCAAGTTTTTCTATGGTTGTTTTTTCATTCATGAAAATTATATATATTTATATATAATTTTAGATATATATATTATTATTTATTTTTGTAAATTCCATGGAAATAATAGTAGTAGTAAAAAAAAAAAAAACGTATCCCAGGAATGTAAAGTATTTGGTGTGGAATGTTGCCCTGATTTTTAGATTTCCATAACATTAAGTGCCTTTCCTTTGGTCATGTAATAGCATTCCTTTCTGGTGGACTTACTTTGAAAAGTAGCACATATTTTCTAATGTATGATGGTTTCCCAAACCAATAATTGTTCTGTAATTGGCCCCTAACTTTACGGAGCTCAAGGTGATTTACACATTTTATAGTAAAAGTAGAAAAATTAAGTTTGGTTACACTTTACTGTATCATTTTCCATTCCCCCACTCTGCCTGAGCAACTGAAGGTCCCCAGCTTTGGAGCACACTCGCTGAGCACACACACTGCTCTGCCCACACTGGCCGTCCTGCTGACAACTGCAAGCTGCAGTCAGCCTCCCCTCCTGCCTTGTTCCTGTGACCTCCCAGCCAGAGTGTTGACTCCCCGGTTCCCCTCCCTCTGCACCATCTGGGCCACCTTCAGTCTCCATGCCAGCCCCAAAAGTGCTCCCCAGAGCCCTGGCCCATGTTCATTTCTCCATTTGCTGCAGTCCTACAGAACTTGGAGCTTAAGGCTTTTTACTTGCCCTCTAATTCCTGTGTGTTTATCATGCTAATTAAAGCATAAAATCTTCAAGAGCAAAAATTATCTTAAACTTCTCAGTATCTTCATTGGACCTGGAATGATTTGGTAGTTTTGATCACACAAGGTGAAACTAAGGCAGTTCTTTCTCCAGTGATGCCCAATAGTGTCTTCTTCAGTACATTCCTTTGAATGAGTAAATCATCCTGTTTCCTCTCATTTCCTATAGTCAGTCTTAAATTTTTATTCCATCTTTGTTTCTACTTTTAATATAACTAGTTATATATAATTTGATGAAAAAAATCAGTATTGTATAGTTGATTGACAGTTCATAAATGAGAAAAAGAGGAGAGTGTTGATTCAGTGAGTAGTAGTTACTATTCTGTTAGCTGCTATTATTATTTACCAAGTACCATGCAGGTTTAAGGTTATGATCCCTTTAATAGACTAGGTATTAAAGAAAAAATGCTATGCAAAAGCCAGCAAAACTATGCCCTTCTTAAGGACTTCTTCCATATGACTCATCCCTGGCAAAATTCCATTTCTTTAATACAAAGTATTACTATAATAGTCAAGCCTACTCTGAGAGTCAGCCTCCTCTTTTTCATTTTGGTTTTGGTTAATAATAATGGTAGGCGAAATCAAAGAGGGAGTAAGGTGAATTGGAGCAGTATAGCACACACAAAAAACAGAAGATGCGAATTGCATCAATACTTTGATGATGTTAATAGATTACCAGTCAAGTGATGTATGGTAATGTTGGCCAAGAACCTATTTACAGGAAAGACTTTCTGGAATGTTGTTTAAAAAGAGAGAGAATCAGAATGGGGAAAGAGAAATGACTTGTTAACTTCTATTTTTGAGTCATTTCATCCTTGTCTTTTTTATATCATTTTCTACTTCTTCAGTCTCTCTTCAATTATGTGAAATGCTAGAATTTTACTGTATTACATAACTTAGAGTCTTGGTAAATGAGTACCTATAACACAAACAAATTTGAGTTGTGGAGTGTATTACCCACACCTAACATACATAAGCAGCTCAAGGTCTGGGGAGGATCCTGGGAAAGCTGATGATGTATGTTGACTCAGATCCTTTCAGGAGACCTTTACTACTGAGCTGTTTCAAGTTTATTTCTTATTGTTATTGGGAATGTGTCATGACAGTGGGCTTTTTTAATAGATGAAGTGTTAATGCTGGGTCCTCCCCTTCTGAAAAATTGCATTTTAAAATAACAAACTCTAGGAGGATGCAGATTTGAACTGTTAGCTTTTGAGTTTTGTTTCATTCTAATTTTGACAAGATTGCAGGTTTTTCTGGTGAACTGATTTCTTCCATAATGGGTGGTTTTACATTCAGTGTATCTGTAATTCCTGCCTAGTAGAATATGAAGTGTCTTGGGGAAGAGTCCTATTGCCCATATAACATTGATCAATTATTATGTCATGTCTCATCTCATTATAATGCTATTAATTTATGTCTGAAAGTTTTGAAGCTCACTAGAAAATTATGAAGATTAAGTGAAATAATAAAAAGCACATAGTTTGTTATTTTAGTTCTGCAATAAATATTGAAATCCTTTCTATACTCATTTGAACAGATTCTGTGAATCTGCACTTTTCCAAATTACCATACGTTATCTATGAGCTTTGAGATGATTGGGACAGTACTTGAATTAAGGAAATAACATACCTGTGTGAAATATTTATTACCTGATCAAGCTTGTTTACTTAGTCCCTTGTCACATTTTCTTTTGTGTTTAGACTTTATGTCCATCTTCTTGAAAAATGGAAGAAACATACCTAAAAGATTGTCTTACCATCTAGCACTATATCACATAGTCATTCAATAAAGGTTTATTTTAAATTATATAAAATTGTTGAATTTGTATTTATGGAGGACCATAATAATTTTATTAGCTACCAATTTTTTGTTCTTGGTATGTCCTAAGCATTTCTAAACACTTAACATAGATGAACTTGTTTATCTTCAAAACCCTACATCATTTTATAAATGAGGAAAGTAAAATCCTGCAGAGTTAAGGAAACTTTCCCCATGGAATACTACTCAGCAATTAAAAGAAACAAAATACTGATACACACACCACCTGGATGAATCTCTAAAGAATTACACTGAGTGGAAAAAAAACAGTTACATATTGTATGACTCCATTTATATAACATTCTTGAAATGACAGAACTATAAAAATGGAGAATAGATTAGTATTTGCCAAGGCTTAAGAGAGGGTAGGGGGCTGGAGGGAAGTGGATTTGGCAATAAAAGGGCAACCTGAGGGATCCTTGTGTTGATGGAAGCATTCTGTGTTTTTACTGTAATTCAGTGTCAGCATCCTGGTTATGATAATATACTCTAGTTTTGCAAGATGTTGCCTTTGGGGAAACTAGGTTAAAGGTACATGATATCTCACTTATTTTTACAACTGCATGTGATTCTACAATTATCTCAAAAAAAAAAAGTACAAAAAAGAAAAGGAAAGAAAATAAATTTTCCCAAAATCAAACAGCTAAGGAAGCATTCCAGTGGAGTTCAAACTTCAGCAGGCTCACTCCAGGGTTTGTGCTCTTAACCACCATACCAAAGTTCTTCAGACTTACTTGACTCAAGACTCACTGTAAAGATGTATTTTCATGAATACTCAGTACACACATCATTTATTTGTATATATCTAGGACAGAAGTTTCATAAAACAATACATGACCTTACTCTGTGGGAGATAACTAAATTGATTTTATACTCCACTGAAGGGTATGACCTTTAGTTTGAAAGACACTCCAGTATCCTATACTGCTTTTCTGGAATATACGCATTTCAGTTCTAGCTACCAAGTTATTTGCAAAAGAACCCTTTCGGAAGTGACTCTATTTTGGGTTCTGTTCCCTGTAACTGTTGGCACCCTTTGAAAGCTGGGCCCACAACCCTGAATCCTTCAGTTGCTCTTTAAAACATCTCCTCTGGTGAAATTATCTTTTCTAATAACTGCTAGTGCTATTATCCCTATGTTAGTGATTGACCAACCCCAAACTTATTTACAACTATGTGATAAAATGTATGTTGAGAATGCTTCCACATAAAGCCCTTTACTGTAATTAAAATCAAGATGATTTTACTCCTTACATCCAAAACTGTTACTCAGTTTTTCATTTCCATTTCCAGTCTCACAGGGCAAAAACCTTGGGTCATTCTTGACTCCTCTGTTTCCTTAAGAGGTACAGTTCTTCATGGCTGGCTGTTTTAATCCTCTTCCCCCAAATTCACTTTGTTTAATCCTCTCAGACTCATCATCTCCAAAGTTTTAATCATGCTGCTTCCCTGCTCAGAATTTACAGTGGCTCCTCCCATTGCCTGTTCCATGAATATACAAGTCTAGTCTTAGAGACCTCTGTCATCTTGACTCTCCCCTTTCTGTGTTTTCCACATCTCATTCCTATTTCCTTCACCTCACTTCACCCACCCATATCCACCTTTTGAAATACTTTCTTCCATGTCTTCTTGATTGCACAGTTAGGGTCTGCCTAAGTCCTGACAGTATACTGAAATTTATTGTGCTTCTATTCATACTACTTTTGGTATCGTCTCATGGAGCACAAGTATATAATATTTCCCAGGAGTTAAAACTAATAGAGATTATTCCTGGGTTTTTTTGTTTTTGTTTGTCAGGTCTGGGGTTTTTCACTACTTACCAGCTAAAAAATTAGCCCATTACTTTTTCTTGGATGCTGGCAAAAGACAAAGTCCTAGGTCAGCGACAAAGGACTTTATTGCACCAACACGTTTTAGTTCCTCCCGCACCAGAATCCCACCTGGGAGAAGCGTTGTGGTTCAGTGGGATGCTCTGCATGTGGTGTGGTTGGGTTTCTGATGCAGCTGAGGAACACTGAGTTTAGGGAATCCACTGTTTTTATAGGAAACAATAGGAAAGCTTCATCTCTAGTTAAACAGCCTAAGAAGTGGCCCAGGTGAAAGATTGGTCAGGGCCTTGCAGTTTTTATAATAGCCCAGTAAAGAAATGTAGTGGCATGGGAAATCCAAGGAGGGTTGTCTCTGAGCATTTTACAGGCGAGACACAAAGAAATGATCAATTTCCCCAATATTACTCGGACTTTGAGACAGGAGATCTAACTCTTCTGTATCAGAGATCTAGTTGTTCTAGGCCACACTATTTCCCCTAACATTTAAATTATTTCAATGGAATAAACAGCAAAGCAAGGAACTCTTGGATTTATATTTATCATCTAAGGATCTTATGTTACATCAAAACAAAGAAGCCTAACTGTTGTCCTAACTTCTTATGTCCCAGAAATCTAGATACTCTTCTGTGCTGTGGAATTCTTCATGTGAAGGCACCTGAAGAAGTTTGGGAAACTTTCCAATACTAAAAGTGATTTTGTTATGATATGGGAGCCCAATGAAGAAGAAATCAGTATGGGTTCATAGGAAACTTTTGACAGGCTTGTATTATAAATGCACATCTTTTAAAGATTAGACGAATGGACCCCGAAAAGAAAAACACTGTTTTTCTCCACTATTCACAAACACTTCTGACACAAAGTGTGTGGAGGATTCATTTCAATTTCACCACCAACCAATTCAATTCTGACATTATCCACAAGGTGTTCGCACAGACTCTACAGATTAAAAGCTCAATCCTACAAGACACCCCTCGCTTCAGACACAAACTCAAGTCCAGGTTGTCATCTCTGCTTTGACAGACCTGCTAAAAGTTAGAGGTCCCAAGAGCCCCTCCTCATGTTTTGTAATTTGGCAGAAAGATTCTCAGCACTCAGGAAGAGAATTTACTTAGGCAACTGCAGGTGTATTATAAAAGAACACAACTCAGGACTGCCAGGTGGGAGACACACGCAGGGCATACGCGGGGAGGAGGGTTTTCCGTGCCCTCTCCGGATGCGGTGCCTCCCCCGCACTCCGGTGTGTTCGCCGGCCCACGTGCTCTCTCACCCTTTTCAGCTAGGATTTTTATGGAGGCATGATTGACTAAATCACTGGTCGTTGATGTTGGACTCAATCTCCAGCCCCTTTTTGTTTCTGTAAGCTCAATAGTAACATCTCCTCTCCATCCCTGATTATAGTAATTTGAGTCTTCTTTTTCCCTCTTCGTCATTTTAGCTAAGTGTTTGTTAATATTGTTGATCATTTCCAAGAACTAACTTTGGAAAGTTAGTTTTGGAAAGTTTCCCAAACTTTGGGTTTCACTGATTTTCTCAGTAGTTTTAGTTACTATTTATTTCTGCTCTAATCTTTATTATTCCTTCTTCCTGGGGTTTTCTAATAATTTATGTATTGGTTGCCCTTGAAGAAGCCCTCTGTGAAGTAAGGAATTACAATATGCTAGTGCTAGGAGAGTCAGCTAGATCAGTTCTTCTCACATGTTAATGCACATACAGATTGCCTTGGGATCTGGTTAAAGTGCAAACCCTGGTGATTCAGTAGTCCACTGGAACCTGTTTTCCCATTTCTAAGAGCTTCTAGGTGATGCCAGTGTTGCTCCAGGACCACACTTAGAGCATCAAGGATCTAGTTCGTTGGTATCAGAATTGTGTGGGGGTTTTCCAAACCGTGTTCTTTCTCCCCATCCCAAGGATATTAATGTGTCCCTTTCTGGAGAGTTAGTGCTGCACTGAGTCATTATGATTGATATTGGGTGTGTGTTGTGTCCATCAGGTAAGAGAATTACTGCACAATTTTAACCCTCATTTTAAACATGAGGAAATTGAGGCCCGCCCAAAGAAAAGAGATTCCTTGCCTGGCATCATATAAGTTAATTGGCATAAATAAATAGGTGATTAATATCAGACATTTTAATAGTAATGGATAAATAGAATCTTTCTGTTGATGAGGCTTACGTTTAGTGAAGCACATCTTTGATTATGTTATTACCAAGGAAAGGTAGCAAGAAAAAATTAATTTGTGGCTAAATTTTCTTGACTAACTCCATTAACAGGTTTCAGTGGTACCAGAGAAAATATACTTAAGTGAATTTCTTCTTTATTCTTCATATAAACTTCTCAGAAGTTTATATGATGGCTGAAATGGCATTAAGGAAAATAGATGTGGATATAGTTACATAGATAATCTCTAAGGATCCTAAGACTCTTAATTATTTTTAAATGAGGATTGAGTAAAAGTTCATAATTACATGGTGTATTACAACAAGATAATTTTAGTAATTTTGGCAATTTCTTACACTATCAAGGACAACTCATTTTATGCTCAACTCTATACCCCAAGAATTATTACAGCAAAAGCTGAAATAGATTTATTTAGGAATTATTGGTCTTCAGTCATTATGACATAGCTTTCCTTCCTGTATCTTTCTGTTAGCTTGTCAGTTTTAATTTCATCCTAATGTAGATGTCATTGGAGAATCTCTGTATGACGACTGTTTTGTTTCTCATATAAGTTAAAAATTTTGATTCATTAAATAACCAGGAAATTCTGGAGAGTAACTGCTTATGCTACATATTAATTATTCCCACTTTACCAAGAATTGGATACAATATAGCATACTTAATGCAATGTTAAACATGACTTACTTTTCCTTGTTATCCATAAAACATTTCAAGATTGTGCTGTATGAATGTTAGTCATTGCATTAGGGGCTTGGTTGGATGATTGATTTGCAGAACAGTGTGACCCACTGTTATTCTGTATGGCTTTGAGTCCACGTGTGTTATCACTGTAAGCTAGATGAGCTACGTGACCCTTTACATTTTATTAAAATTTCCTGATGTGGAAATTAGCAATCTTGATGAGATAATAAAGATCCACATGCTTTTGAAAGAAAGAACTTTGATTTGAAAAGCAATTAATATAGTTTATTATTGTAATTATCATTATTTCTGCATGGTTTCTTCAGTCCACAGCTCCCGCTGCTTCCCACATTTGCATCACCAAGCATCTAATCACCAAAACTAGAAATGTGGAAGCTCTTCTCCATTCTTTCTCCCTCTCGCCTCACAGCCAAGTGGTGATCAAGTCTTGAAGTCCTGACACTGCCCGTAGAATGTCTCTTGGAGTGAACCCCTCCTCTCCACACAGCACGTACTGCTATAGTCCCATTCCTTATTTCTCTCCTCAGCTATTGCAGTAGACCCTTACTTCCAGCTCAGCTTTGAGTTCTTAAACCCTTGCAAACCATCTTCCACAAGGCTACTGCAATGGCTTCTCTAAAATTCATTTCTGTGACATCATGCCTCATATTAAAATCTTTACCAAGGTTAAAGTAAAATCTATACTCCTTAAAAAGGATCCTTAGCGATCTCTCCCTCACCGATTTCCCTTATCTTGCCTCACAGTGCTTACTCCTATGCCTCATAAACTTCTGGCATTTTTCAGTTTTATTTTTCATAGTTTGCCATGTTCTTTCGTGCCTCTGTGCCTTTACCCAAGCTGTTCCTGCCATCCCACTCCTTTCACAGCTCTACCCCTACCCCCTTCCTTGCCTGATTTCTTTTTGTCCTTTAAGATTGAATTCAACTCTCATCCTCTGTTATCAAAATATATGGCACCTGGTAATATCTATGTATTAATCTTGTACTCTGCTACCTTTCTGAATTTAAATTTTTATACAAATTGTAGTTTATTTTGATTTTCTGGCTGTAAAATCTGATTGTGTGAGAGCAGTAATATATAAGCCACTTTTCTAAAGTTTGTATGTCTCCAATTTCTTTGTCTTCTCTAATTGCATTGGTCTGCCACCCTCAATACAATGTTAAGTAATAGCTATGTTAATTTATATTTCTTAATCTCCTTAAAATGGTATAGAGTGAATAAACATAAGTTAAAAAATGAGCACTTACATACACATATCTGCCCTTTCCATTTAAAGGAAATGAAGGGGCCTTGTTAGGTATCTTCTATGCATATTCTGATACTATCCTATGTGTGATTCTGTTAGTGTTCTTATTGCACTATGCTTATAGTGCTTCTCAAACTTTTCCACAGTACATCCAATGGAAGAGGAGATTATATTGGACTTACAGCCTGTCTGAAACCTTACATTAATATCATATGTATTGTCTTAGCCTTAGAAAATACATAAAATCTGCATTCTATTCCATAGAATGGATTATTTGGTTTAATATAAAAACAATTTATTTGTACTGGAATAAGATTGATCTTTATGGAATAAGATTGATCTTTGTTAAAGATAATAGTGATTATTCTGAAATTTCAAGCGTTCATATGCTGCCCTGCTTTTTCCCCCGGACATCTGTATTACCCAAGTTTGATAAATAATAAGCACTTTGATGTCAGGGGCTAGGCCTTTTATCTCTGGATACCCAGCATTAACTATGGTATCTAACACCCAGTAGATGTTCAATATTTATTGAAAAAAATAAATAAGTGAATGAACAGAAAGTTTGGTTTTGGAATAATAGTGTTAAAGTTAGCGTGGTGAAAATTTAAATTTTTATTTTCCTCATTAAAAAAGTATGACTAACAACATTGCAAAAGTCATGTATTTTTTTTAATGATTTTCTGGACTATACAATATAACAAAATTCTTTTAGTTCAGAGTATAAAATAGTTAAAAGTATAAAATATCAGAAAAGATAACATATTGTAAGTATTCAACTCAATTTTCACACACTTAAGAATTTCACCTATCATCTATGTCAAAAAACAATTTAATTCTCAAAAGTTCCTGTGTGCTTATGACTTCCACAGAATTTTTTTATACTTTAGTATAATTCAAGACAAGTAACAAATTGATTGAATAGAGAATTTCTTATTCTATGAGAGATTAATGATTATTCATTATTAGAAGGCAGCATTGCAAAATGGAAAAAGAAATCATTTTAAGTACTAATTATGTTCAGTAGTTTTAACTTAGTACTAATTAGATAAGATAATTAAAGTTATTGTAGTAACCATACTCCTGTATACTAGTCAACACAAAGTGTGGATAATAATAATCACTAAAACATAATCATTT
Organism: Manis javanica; assembly: GCF_040802235.1. NCBI lineage: Eukaryota > Metazoa > Chordata > Mammalia > Pholidota > Manidae > Manis > Manis javanica. The sequence continues at coordinate 117,198,166 of NC_133160.1, read as the reverse complement.
TGACTTACATGAATTAAACAGTTAATAATGAGCAGTAAGTTCTTTTGAGCTATTATCTAATTGTCAAATTACCATGATATTTGTTTAACGTTCATTTTTTAAAGTAGTAATTGTCAATGGGGAGAGCCTGATTTTGTCTCCCAGGGAACATTCGGCATTATCTGGAGGTGTTTTTGGTTGTTATAACTGGAGGGTGTTACATCTAGTGGGTTAAGACCTGGGTTGCTGCTAAACTTAACTCATATAACAGCCCCAAGGAAAAAGAATTTTATGGCCCAAAATATCAGTAGTTCCAGATTTGAGAGTACTATTTTATAAAAGAAACAGGCAGCTTGTTTGTGTTTGATGCAGGTTACCATACTAGTGGAGTCCGAGGTGTTAGGAATTTAACTTCCCAAGACACTAGTTCATCTTTCTGTGTAGTGTATGCACCCCAGATCCCAACCAGATGTCTTGAACATGTCTGCTACCGATTATAAGAAGAATGAGATGAGGCAGTGTAGAAGAGCCAGTGTAAACCCATCACCATTTCTGGGAAAGTGTCTCAAAGCATGGTGGGGCTTTTTTTATTGAAATATAGTTGATATCCAATATTATATTGGTTTCAGGTATACAACATAGTGATTCAAAAATTATATGCTCATCACAATAAGTGTAGTTACCATCTGTCAACATATAAAGAAATTACAACACTATTGACTATATTCCTTATGCTGTACCTTCATCCCCATGACTAATTTATTTTATAATTGGAAGTTCTTTCCTCCTAATCCCCGTCACTTACTTCTCCCACCCCTAGACCCCTCCTGCCCTGTGGCAGCCACCAGTCTGTTCTCTGTGTTTATGAGTCTGTTGCTGTTTTTGTGTTTTAGATTACATATAAGTGAATTGAGATATTTGTCTTTGTCTTATTTCACTTAGCATTAGCAAATGGCAAGATGTTCTTTTCATGGCTGAGTAATATTCCACTGTGTATATATATGTAGCACATCTTATTTATCCATTCATCTATCAATGGACACTTAGGTGGCTTCCATGTCTTAGCTGTTGCAAACAATGTCAAAGCATGATGTTTTGTCCATACTCCAAATTCAGCTCTTCTCACCTGATGAGTTCTTGGTAGATGGGAAATCAAGTTGTATACTTTGACTAGCAGCATTGTTTAATTTTGTTATTAGCTCCCTGAATAAGGGTCTACAGGCTTACAGGCTTGAGGCGGAGAGAATGGCACTTTGGAGCTGCCAGTTTCCATCTCCAGCCACATTTTCTTGCCATCTGTTGGGAGGTAAATGAAGAATCTAGTAGCTGTCCAAAACATCGCTGCATACCCACACATCCATGTCCTGGTCCTTTCTCCCAGTTAATGGAAGTCAGAAACAGAAGTGTGCACAAATGCTGGTAATAAGAGCTGGAAATTAATATCTTATAAAGGTGTTCTTCATGACTGTTTTTTAGGGATAGTTTTGGTATATTTCAGTGTCCCCTTGTAGCTTATTCTAATCTTAAGAAGTTGAGCTACTCTGAACAAAAAAAAGCCACACTTGAGGCATGGTCGTAAAACATTCGTTGGTGTTAAAGAAAAAATTAATGGCTATACATACCAATTCTGACTTTCATAATAAAGTATTTCTCCAAAAATATTACCTTAGAGAACACAATAACAAACCAAGATGAAGATTAGCTTAGAATTTGGCCATTTGACCTTGCTCATTTAACTGTAAAAACAGATAGAAATGAAAACATTGTGAGAAGAATATTACTTGGGATAATTTGGGTATAATCTCTGGTTTGTATGATAAGTTTGTTTGTATTATGAGAGCATGGATTTTATTAGTACTTTTGGTCTTTCTAAGAGGTACAATATTTCATGGGTCTCTAGGCCTTTTTATAGAAATTTGACATATCTGATATTTGGAAGTATGCACATGTTAAAGTGGAAAAAGCATTAGCTAGCAGATCTAAGTCCAAATTCTGCCATATATAAAACTTGGCCTTGGATCTGTACTCTTATGGGCCTGCTTTACCACCCAAAAAGAAAGGGCAATACTGAAATGAAAGTCACAAGAATTAAAATATATAATCTTGTAAAAGAATACAAGAGGGAAGGATAAATATTTGGAGTGGTAAATATATTTGTAAGCAGATTGCACTGGTCAAGAGCACAGGGTTTAGAGTCAGAGAACCATGGTCTAGACTCTGGCTTTATTGTCCATTAATGAGCTGTGCTCAGAGGCCAGCTCCTTTACTCTCTAAGCCTCATTTTTCTTCTTTGTAAGTTGATGCTATTGGTAACTGTCTCATAGTGTGTTGTAAGGAGGGATGGAAATCATAATGTAAGAAGCAGCCCACAGTACCTGATGCAGGGTATGCACCAATAAAAGAAGGTAGTGAGTACCTAGATTGTTCTAAGCTGTGTCAGGTAAAAGGTGGTACTTAGTCCCTTTCCTTATAAGTTTATGTCTCTGGTTGATGAGATCCACATGCTATACTAAGTCTTAAAAATTTGGGAGTTGAGTAAGTTCTGGTAATGCATTATACTAATGTTAATTATTTCTAGTTTCCTTAATGTTGCTTAGTTTAAATAATAATGCTAATTAGTATAAATACAAACATGCAAGTAGTATATTTGGAACAAAATGTCTTTTAAAGTACTTTATCCTTTTATTCTACTTTGGACGTTATTTTTTAGAGCACTTCACAAGCTGTGTAGAGAATGAGGGGGTGGGTAAGACCAGGCCCTGGCGGAGAATACAAAAACTAATAGTATCATTTGGTTCCACTGTCTTGATTCTTGCCACAACACCAGCAATCTCACCCATCATTGTTTTATACCATCAGTGCAGTTGTCAACAGTGTAATTATACTGAATTTGTAAACACCCTATTTCCAGTAACCAGGCTTTATCCTCTCCCACTTTGGCTGCAGACCCTAATTATCTCATGGCTAATGAACGCATGAACCTGATGAACATGGCCAAGCTGAGTATCAAGGGCCTGATTGAATCAGCTCTGAACTTGGGGAGGACTCTGGACTCTGACTATGCACCACTCCAGCAGTTCTTCGTGGTGATGGAGCACTGCCTAAAACATGGCTTGAAAGGTAGGCCATGGCTCCAAGTGCAAGTGTGCATGTGGCTGTTTCCTAGCAGTACCTGCTCAGGAAGAGCAGCATTCTCTGTGGAGCCAAAGAGTACAAAGCTTGAGTTAATAATACTCATCTATTGGAATGCTGCCTATGCTGGGCACAGGGATATGGTTGACTTACAGGACACATAGGACTGAAGAAACAGATCATTAAATTCTAGAATTGGAAGCGCCATTACAAATATCTAGTCCAATACATCTGTTCTTTTTGACAGGTGGGAATAGACCTCGCATGGGATATGACTTGCCCCAGGTCACACAGTGAGTGGGCGCAGAGCAAGTCCTAGAATGCAGATCTCCCCACTCTTGCTTCTGTGCTCTTCCCATTTAAGCTTTTGAGGGCAGCCCCTGGTCTTGTTCACCTTTGCTTCCTTTCCTCCTACCTGCTCAATATTTGATAGTCTGTTTCTGGACTACATTTTTTTTCACTGGAATCTTTTCTTCACTAATACTTTAAGTATTATATTGTTGAGATGTTTTATTATGGCACTAGTCTATAAATTATTCCTGAAAGAGGAAGGACTGAGCCTGGGGTAGTGGGGGATTTTTTATTTTTGCAAGGTGTTATCTATGCTGAAAGCATGAATAATTTTAGAACTGTCTGATAATCTAGGACTAGTTTCCTGAAAAGAGCAATGACTAAATGTGAGAGAGAGAGGGTGTGTGTGTGTGTGTGTGTGTGTGTGTGTGTGTGTGTGTGTGTGTGTTGAGGGCATGTTTATGCAGTAAAGAATATTAAAATGTTGCTTTGTTTTTATTGCCTTAGCAAAGAAGACTTTTCTTGGACAAAATAAATCCTTCTGGGGGCCCCTTGAACTGGTAGAAAAGCTTGTTCCAGAAGCTGCAGAGATAACAGCAAGTGTCAAAGATCTTCCAGGACTTAAGTAAGTTTAAGGTTGAATTCTGTTTGTCAAGAAAGACATTCTTATTAACTATCTCCTTGAAGAGTGATGGTGATAACCATAATCATTTATTTCACAGCAATCCAAAATGCATAATGCTTTTATGAGTAGTCACTATTACAAGAGAATTGGTAATATCGAATATTAAGGGAAGTGCTTGTGAGGGATGATTATTATTAATCTAACAGTGTTTGTCTTCATATTAAAATACCAAACATTTCCTTATTTTTTTAAAGCATTTGTGGGAATCTGTGAGTCTCAAGAAGTTAGATCTAGAGAGGTATCATTATGAACTTGAATTAAGGAAAAGAATGTGTTTGAAGGAGTTTAACAGCCAAGATTAAAACAGTTGTCAATTAAACATCAGGAACTGACACCTAGAACCTGCCTTAGAACTTAAGAAAGAAGAGTGATCACCTTCCCAAGTTAGATCAGTTTAATTTGAATCAGATAGAGGCCTCAATGGCCTGTGTTTGCATTATTAGTTATTAGTATGTGGGTATGTAAATGATACACACCAAATTTGTGAGGATTTAGCAAAAACTAATCTGATGGAAAATTTCCAGTTGGGCTTCCCAGAGGTCTTGTCTTCAAATTGTAATCTCATTCAATAATTAATTCTTCTCAAGACTATTTGTTCCAAACACACCCCCAGTTCCCACTAGCCCTCACTGACTTCCTTGCATAGGAATGTGGTGGGAGAGGTTGTGGGGGACCATAGCAAGAATAAGTGAATCTTCCCCACTGTGGTCCCTGTGTCTGCTACTTGTAGTTGTTTGGTTCCTGTGTTTTTGTAGGACACCAGTAGGCAGAGGAAGAGCCTGGCTGCGTCTGGCATTGATGCAAAAGAAACTTTCAGAATATATGAAAGCTTTGATCAACAAGAAAGAACTTCTCAGGTACGAATATCTTCTTGTTGAATTTTGTTCTTTTCTTGCCGTGTTCTACATCATATAGAGGTCAAATCATGTAAGTTTTTCATTTTTGAAGATCAGAAATTATTAATTTATGACAATTTCATGTATATCAGTACCTTGTCCCATTGCTCACATACACATACTCAAGAATAGGTTCTTTTATATTACATGACTTCAGTCTGTCACTATGGCTTATATATGGTCCTTTTTGCAGGACAGGCCAAACTTAACACCTTCAGAAAACAAGAAAGGCTTTTGACACCTTACTTAGTGTGTACCCAGTCTTGGTAAGATAGGAAGCTGACGTGTAGCAGTTGATTCAGACAGAGCACACACAAAAAAGTTCTAGATGAATCATGGATACAAATGGGAGCAAAAGATACAATAAAACTTTTAGAAGAATACAGAAGGTAGGTAAAAATTTCTTAAACAGGACACAGAAAGCTGTACCTATAAAAAAAAAATGGGCAAATTGGTTTACATTAAAATGACCTTTGTTCATCAAAAGATACCATTAAGATTAAAAGGGAACCCATAGAGTGAAAGGAGGTAACTGTAAGACATAATATGTATATATTCAACAAATGATGCATATTCAGGGTTTATCAAGCGCTCCTTCAGTCCAGTAAGAAAAAGGCAGACAAGCAAATATACTATGGGTAAAGAACATAAACAGGCATTCCATAAGAAAGACAATTGAATGCCTGGTAAACAGATAAAAAGATACCTAACTTCATTAGCCATCATATAAAAAGCAAATTAAAACAACAATGTGATGATGCTGCACACCCACCAAATGGCTGCAAGGAAGAAGATGGCTAATATCTGTGTTGTTAAGGATGTGAAGTAACTTCACTTTCTGCTGATGGGAGAGTTAATTGGTAACAGAAACTTAGGAAAACTGTCCTTGTCTGTGAAAGTCAGTCACAAGCATATTGTACAATTCGGTGATTCCCTTTCTAGTCATTATATCCAATAAAAATGCACAGTTAAATTCAACAAAAGACATGAACAAGAATGTTCGGAGATACTGCAATGTTTGTAATAGCTCGCAAGTGTCTGTTCACAGTAGAATAGATAAGTCAATTGTGGTATAATTCATACAATGAAATACCATACAGCAACTCCGTGCAGCAACATGGATTAATCTCACAAACGTAATGTTGGTCAAAAGAAACCACACATGAAAAATACATTGTGTATTGTTCATTGTGTATTGTAAGTTCAGAAACATCCAAAACTAATCTTCATGATGAAAGTCAGGAAAGAGGCTCCCATTGGCTGGGAGGGGTAGTAAATAGGGAGTAGAAAGGGGCACGAGGCTTTTGAGGTTCCAGTAATAATACTGTTTCCTAATCTGGGTTCTGGTTACATGAATGTGTTCTCTTTATGAAAATGTACCTAGCTGTACTGTATGATTTGTGTACTTTTCTGGTGACTCTATAGGTCATTAATGTTTGCCAAAAGAAATTCAAATGTAACAGATTGCCTCTAAGAAATATGAACAAATAACAGAGAATTTAAAGGCGTGTCTGGGTTTTTCAGGAATGCAGTTTTTACAAGAAATTGCATTGCAGACCCTAATATGGAGCATTGTTTTAATGTTGCTACAGCTATATATGCCATTAATTTCAGTTTTCTTGCCCAAGAAAATTAAATTAGGAGAAAGAGAATTAGGAGCCATGCTGGGGAATTTATTAATTTCTACAAAGGGAGAGCTTAACTTTCCAAGGGTCAGGCCTTGAAGTGGTGTAGGATCCAGTGTTCAAGCTGTAGGTGGCTGCAGGGAAGTGCCTTGGATCAAAATTGTGTGATTGAAATTGGGGTCTGAAGAATTAGCTCTTTATCCAACAGAGCACTAGAATAAATGGGTTCAGTCTTGTGAACTGGACAGATCACTTCTTCATGCGTAGCCACTCACTTTGACCCAGCAATTTCAAGCCTAGGTATCTAACAGAAACACGTATGTGTATATACCAAAAGTAATGTGCAGTAGTGTCCAGAGAAACCCTGTAGCAATGACAAAACAGTAAATGGAATGGATACGTTGTGGTATGTTCTTACCATGGAATACTGTCCAGCAATGAAAGTGAATGAACTACCATTACATACACTAAAATATGAATTTCTCAGGTAAAATATTGCATGAAGGAAGCCAGACACAGAAAAGTGTGTACTCTATGGCTTTTGAGAGCATGAACTTGTAACGAACCTTCCTTGTTCATTCTAATTCTACTTAGCTTCACAGGCTACCAAAGAAAAAAAATAGCAAATGAGCTTTATTGAGAGAAACCGTAAATTTGCAGATCATTCATGTACTGTTTTTGAACTGTTTTAGTATTTATTAATATTTTTTATAAAAATCAAAAATGAAAGGAAAAACTAATGTCAGTGAATTATACTGATTATTACCAGTGATTGAGGTGGACCATGAACATTCCCAAATGACTTTGTTGAAAACAGATGACAGTCATGTTTCAGATAGAATGCCGGATTGGTTGAAAATGAACATTTCAACTCACTGAGATTTTGTGTATTGATAATTTGGGTGCATCAGGAAGCAGTATGTAATCATCTGAGTCTACTAGAATATTTATCCATTCAGAATTATCCAAGTACTTTTTTTTTCTCATTTGCTTTTTTATTTCTAAGACATTTTCAGCCAGTTATCCCTGGCCTGTGGAATTTGTTATAATAAAAAGATAAAAACAGCCTAACCATTCATTAGAGAAGGGTTGACTAAGGAAAAAAAAAAGGTTTGGTATCCATACAGTACAATGTTATAAAAGCGGTATAAATGAAACTACAGAAAAGTATCTATTGAAATAGAAAGATATTTATAATATTGTTAAGCCAAAAAAGAAATTCAAGATAACTTTAATGATTCAACACCTTTTTAGTATCCCCCAAAGAAGGATATGTCTCCATATGTGAACTGAAAGTTTACTTATCAAAGTCATTGGTGGTAGAATTAAAGGTATCTTGTATGCTTCTTTTTGCTTGCTTCTATTTTTTTTCCTGTAATGAAAACTGACTTTATTAAACAAGAAAACATAATGATTCCTTAAACATTTCAGATCATTCTCAACCTATTATGCCTTGTTAGGCAACTTTTGCTAATTAGTCAAAAATGAATATATGTAATTTAACAGATCACATAATTTTTAAAAATTTATTTACTACATTGAAGGAATGTGGTACCTAAAATGAATTGCAGTAATGCAGATCAGAAAAAAGACAAAATTCTAAAAACAAACAAAATACTTTTTTTAAGATGCATGAAAGATTTAAAAATTATCCCATGGTGCATCACAAATACAAACGTGGAAAAAACATGAATACTCACTTCAGTGTAAATACCATTCTGATCACTTCTAGCCGAATTGTCTTTTACCTAGAGTTGTTCATTCACCTGTTATCTAAAATAAACTATCTAAGCCTTTTTTTTCTCACTTTTTCACTATTATCATAAATGACCATTCAAACTTGAGGCAAGTGTTTTTCTCCTTGTCTCATGATACATTTTTATTCTTGATGTGTTATTACAATAGAACATTCTGTGGGTTTCTCTTACAGTGAATTCTATGAACCCAATGCCCTCATGATGGAAGAAGAAGGAGCTATAATTGCTGGATTGTTGGTGGGTCTGAATGTCATTGATGCCAATTTCTGTATGAAAGGAGAAGATTTGGACTCTCAGGTATGAGAAAGCTACCCAGTTACCAAGTAGATCTCTTTGAGGTCTATTATCTCAGAATGTGGATTAATCATATTACACCAAATTAGGGGAAATTCTGTGAGTCATAAAAAAGATTTCCTTTAATTTTGACGTGAATATTAAAAATTTGTTTTTCCTTCTAGCTTGGCTTAATCTGTATTATGAATGTTTTTCAAATTCTTGTCTCAACTGTGTTATCTGTTTAAAATATTTTGCACAGACTTAAGTGTGTGTACATACACACACACACACACACACATATACACATGTAATCTAAAAGATATGTACAAGTTAAATATTAAAAGCCAGTATAGCATGGTAGTTAGGAGTGAAGACTCTGAAGCCAAACTGTTTAGGTTCAGATTTTGGCTTCTTCATTTTCTAACTGAATATATTTTGTAGTTAGTTTCTCAATGCTTCACATTCCTTATCTGTAAATGGGAATTAATTAAATGAGTATCTATACTACTTCATAGGGTTATTGTGAGGACTAAAAGAGTTAGTACATGAAGTACACCTAGAACAGGGCCTGGAACATATTAATTGCCCAATAAATAAAGCAGCTGCATCAGTGAAAGTTTGGAAGATTAGATACCAAAATATTACAGTGGGTGGTTGGGATTTTAAGTGTTTTGTATTCCTTTAGTTTATCCAGCTGTATTTTAAGTTAACGAGTCATGACATTTAGTAGAAATTTGTGATTAAAATTTAGTGTTTCACTTTTATCATAATCAAGAATTTGACAAGGGTTGTAAGTAAAGAATCAAGATTAAGTCAAGAGGACATGACCAGATCATGACTAAGAAAGTCAACAGAATACTTAAAATACAATACTTACAACCCTTGTCAAATTCTTGATTTGAAACACTAAATTTTAATCACAAATTTCTACTAAATGTTATGACTCTGTTACTGTTTTGAGTTCTTAGGAAGAGACATTATGTTATGCCTTGGAAAAAGTATCTAATTTTATATTAAATTCTGAAAATTCTCTCTGTAGGTTGGAGTTATAGATTTTTCAATGTATCTCAAGGATGGGAACAGCAGTAAAGGTAGTGAAGGGTATGTACGAAGAAAATTGTTTCTTTTTTCTTTAGTATTCTACGATAGTATTTTAAATATTCAACAATAGTGTTTTGACTTACTGAAAGAATTTCTGATGCTATAGCTGTAAATGAGTGGTGCCAAAAATATCTATTGTGCCTGCTAACCCATAAAAGGGGTTTTAGTGAAGTGATTTTCTGGCTGTGTGGTTCAGGGGCAGAAAAAAAGATTAATTTTATAAAAGGAATCCAGTGCTCCATCTCTGAAAGTAGTGTTTAAAAAATTGTCCTCTTGACCAGGATTTCATTCTCCATATGCTTAACATTTGAAATATTAAATTTGCATTGTGAGGGTATATAAATTGCTAACACTGGAGGAATTGAGTGAAGAGCATATGAGAACTGCGCTATTTTACAACTCTTATAAATCTAAAATGATTTCAAAATAAAAAGGTTCTAAAATAACATGTGGTGCTTAAAAATTAGACATCAGAAGTGTACCTTTCCCCTTTGTAAATGTAGCAGTTGAAAACATCAGTCTGAAGCTTTTAACCTTGGATACTGAGCTAAGATTATATCAGTTGTTATTTAAGTAGAGGTATGTGGCCTTTTTTTTGTCTTTGAGTTGAAAAGTCTGGCTGTCTAACTTTTGCCTCTTACACATTAATTGGTTCTAGATGTGAACCTCCAGTTTCATACTTTATTATCTTAGAAAATAAACACTTGATCTTTATGAGCTTTTTATGCCATTCACTTTGAAACATAAATAACATTTAAAGACAAATAACCTTTGAGAACAACTATTATTATACCAGAAAAGCTTAATTCAATTCCTATGACAAATGGAAAATTGTTATTATGAAAAATACTGGTGAAACTAAAAAAAAACTCTCTTTTGAGAAGAAAATATTTATTCCTTAAATGTCTCTGATAGATTGTAATGTCTAATTTATAACCTGAACTATTAAGGTGTGTAAGCTATAACAAGGGCTTTATGAATTATTTTGATTTTTTTTGTTTTCATTTTTAAACCTATGAGTCATTTTTGTTGATGTGTTCAGGGTATTATACATCAGGTCTCTTTTCTGATTCAGCGTATCCATGCCACAGTTTCCTTCCTGTGCTTTATGAAAAGATTTGAGTGGGCAGGAGATCTTATAAAATGTTGTTTATTTTCTATTTTCTGTGTTTTTACCCCTGCAGAGATGGCCAGATTACTGCAATTCTGGACCAGAAGAACTATGTTGAAGAACTCAACAGACATCTGAAGTAAACAATGAATAAACTTCATTACTTTACTTGGATTTGTTGCAGGGGAAAGGGAAGAGGATGGGCAGTGGGGATAAATTCAAACAATACTCAACAAATACACGTAGAATTCCTGCTTGCCATTGAATGAATGGCATTTAACTGTTTGGGTTATCTTTAATGAAAGGCACTATAAGAGTAGTATGTAATTATAACTCTAGTGATTAAATAAATACATTCAGTTAAGAATTCTTAAATATGTGACACATATAGTCAAAATTGGCAACCCTCTTAGTTCAGTAGATCCCACCGCATATTTCAAGCCTAATTTTAGGTAAACCACTCATTGCCCTAGTACCTGTACGTTACTTATATCTTGTTGGTCCCTTGCATTTTTCATTTATATTTTGAATTGATGGTATTGATTTACCATCCCTTTACTGTCACTACCATTAATGTACCGAGTGCTCACTAAGTATTTTTCAGAACTGTTTAGAACATGAAACAGTCTCCTCTTACCTGAGGAGAACTATCCAAATTCTATTGGTGTTATCAAGTATGTTGCTGTTGTTATTATGCTGAAGGCTGGTGAATAATTCAAAAGAATTAATGTATCCACTATTTGTTACCTTGGTTATAGTTCTCTTTAAAAATAGTTTTAAGTAAGACCTATAATCTGATTATACCAGTATTAATATAAACTTGGAGTAGTCTTAGTTCTAGCTAGAAAATTCAAGAACAATTTAAGTACATTTTCTCTGGGGACCAAGAACTAATAATGACTACAATGAACTGTGGAGATACAAGTCAACAAAGGTATGGTTACAGTTGACAACGAAATATAAACATGATACTATTATATACTCTTTTCATTCCTCAGTTTCCTTATCTATAATTAGGGATACTCCTTGTTGAAAGGAGTAAGTGAAATAATGCAAGTAAAAGAATTGAGAAGAGTATTGGGTATATGGCAAGCACTTAATTCATGTAACTTATTATAAACAAGCCTTAAAATTTACTGTGTAGTGCAAAGCTCTTACATTTCATTGAACAGGTGCTTATTAATTACAAACTTCAGTGCCAAGGACATAATAGTTAAGACACATAGCCCCTTGTAAGCTGTCCTGAGAGCCTGCAAGCCTGTCAAGAATTGTGGACATTAGACAATGAATGATTAGATGGGTGTTTAAATGGAAATTACATGATACTGTTTATTGTTCATAAGAAATCATAATGTTTTTTCTTCTCTTGATAGTGCTACTGTAAACAACCTTCAGGCAAAAGTGGATGCATTAGAAAAATCCAACACTAAACTGACAGAAGAGGTAAGCATTTTGGAAACTTTGGGATTCACATAGAGTTTAATAATGTGCATTAGAGGAACCAATATTTGCTATAGAACTTTGGAAATAAAGCACTGGACTTTTCAGATAGTTTTCAGTGGGACATACTGCTGTACTCACGGAGAATGGCTGGCTGGCTTATCTCAGGGGTCTCAGTTATCCAGTTGGACTACATATACCTGGGCTAATCGAATGTCTTGCCTTCTTTTGTGTGAATGTTTTGTCTGGGCTAGCCTAGAGTTAATGTTTAGCATATAGGATGGTATTCATCACTTATTCATTCAACAAACATCATGGGTACTATATCTGCTAGAACTAGACAGAGGTTTCTATGGACCAGGCATTGACTATTGTGTGCCAGGTTCACAAGCACCACACCCTCACAGGCCTTATTTTCTCCTTGGGGTGGTGGGGTAGATAACATAAAGAGCACTGGTCAGAAGACAAGTAATCCCTGTTTACATGTCATGTGCTCCTGAGCAAGTAAATCACTTGACCTCCAAGAGGCCCAGTTCCCTTCCTGGCAGATGAGGGGGTTTATACTTCCCCTTTCAGCCTTAGTGACTCTGAAGGTCAGAAAAGAATGTATGTGTGAAAACTCTTAGAAAAGTCCCTAAATTAAGAATAAAAGTTAACCTCGTGTTTTATTTCTGATCAATAAAGATAATTTTTTCCTAACTTGGCAAATGCTAAGCTATGTATTTTTTTCTTCAATAGCATTAGATGTTTCTATAAGGAATCTTAAAACTTTCCAGGCAGCAAAGACTTTATCTTCTCTGTTTTTAATTATAGCTAGCTATCCTGCTACATACAGTAGGATAAATTGGGCTTAAATAAAACCAAGTTAAGCACTCATCAGGAAGATGCTGTTTTAACCAGTGTTTCTTCAGAACAAACATTTTCACTTCTGTTAAAATAGCTTCCTTAATACTCAGCTCTGGGAGCTTCATTTTTGCATGTAGAGTCTCATATTTATGCTTTATTTATACTTTAATTATATTAAAAGTTCAATTTTTGGAAATGACTCTTAGAATTTTATTCTACAAGGCTTTTGAAATATTCTTCATGAAAGTTTTCTGCTGTGACTCTTCTGCTACTATACTGAGCAGTCTGGCTTAGCCATTCATCACGTGCTCAGAACCTAGACTTCTTGGGTCCGTGTCCCAGCTCTAGTGATCGCTAGCTTCTCATCCTATGCCAATAATTTAAGGCTTTGTTCCTTTATTTACTTACTGTAAAATGGAGATGATAAAAATAATAGTATGTTTTTGTGTGAATTAAATGATTTCATACATAAGACCTTGACCCAGTACCTGACATATTGTAAATACTCAATAAATACAGTTGTTGATTTTATTCCTTCCATCAGGACTTATACTCCTGACCTACATTTATTTTATGAACAATTTTAGTGTTTTCATAATTTATTTACTTATTTTACCAATAACATTTATTTTCTTGAAACTTTGAGTTTTGGGAGATAGGTAAGGACTTTGCATAGGCTTTCTCAAGTGCAGATAAGGCTAATGATTGGCTCTGTCTTTCCTCATTTCCATATATTTTGGATTTAAGAGGGCCAGAAAAACAATAGACTTCTTTTCCCCTCCTGAGTTCTGAACCAGTATGACAAAGTGAGACGAATGAAGCAGATGAAGATACACATATATCCACTTCATTATGGGTAAAGCAAAATTAGAAGGCCCACTTGGGTCTGCAGCCAAAGTTTCCTAATATACTTGAAGTCTTGGGAGAACCTGTCTGAGGGCAGCTTGAATCTACAGGGCAGACCCACTTGTCCGGTGTTACTATTTACACATTATTGAGCCCATGGAGCAGAAAGAGAAATGGGCTTCCAGACCTGCCTCTAGAAAGCATGCCTGAGCCCTAGGCCCTCTGTGCTTACACGTTAGAACAGGAACCTCATAGAATCTGTGCCTGCTCTTAGTGAAGGGGTAAAGGGAAGCCAGCCTGGCTGAGAGGAGCCGGCCCATTCCAGCACCTTCATGTTCTCTGTGGGTTCCGTAAGTACAGAGAAGGAATAAGTGTTTCCACTTTATTTTTCCCTCTTGTGGGATGAAGACATAAACATTTCCCCTAAGCAATATACTGCTAATAACATCACCTTACCTTTTTAGGCGCAGAAATGGAAAATCTTTTCAATGCTTAATGGCATATTTTCAAGTGAAAACTTTGGAGTTCATTTCTTTGCTGTTGTAAAAATCATCTATTAAAGGTCGTATGGAGGGCTTGTAAGATGGGTCCCAAGGCATGCAGTGACCTATTTTTTAAATATTTTAGAAGTAGGTATTGTAACTAAATATAACTCAAAGTTATCCATGAGGTAAACAATCAATGTCACCCTTGAGGTAAACAATTTTAACTTAACATTTTGGTGCTGAAAATTTTTTACACAAAAAGAACCAATAGGAGATTTTTTTGTTTTTATTTAACCTAGTTTGAACTTTATTTCTCCCATGTTCCCTGTAAGAACATTTTTATGGGGTGTAGATAGCTTTCTTTCCTTTTAAGAAAATCCAAACCTGAAAATTGTGTTCTAGCAGATCATGAATTATCTTATCCTGTGTTAATAAAGAAAGATAAAAGATTTTTGAAATTTTATCAATAGCTTGCAGTTGCAAACAACAGGATTATTACCTTGCAAGAAGAAATGGAACGAGTGAAAGAGGAAAGCTCCTATATATTGGAATCCAATCGGAAGGTAAATCTTACTGAATTTATAAAATATTCCTAAAATTCCCATAGCAGTTGGGGATCCTGTACTCTAGAGGACTGTTTAGAAGCAGCAAGCATTTGCATGTGTCAAGCTGAGACTCCATGCAATGTTGAGTGAAGGATGAAAGTTATGGGTGGGGATGTGATGTGCCTTCTCCTACAGATGCTCCTTGGCTTTACCACCTCCTACATCTGTTTAAAGCCTTTAAGAAATGGTCCAATTCACTTTCTTGTTTTTATGTACCAATAAATTATAACTTATTGAAGTGCTATATTATTATATTAAATATACTTTGTGTTTAGACCATGTTGGTGTTTTTTTAAGAAATGTTTATCTGATACCCTAGGGGTTACTATACAAATGAATTTTCTAGATAATCCCTTAAAATACAAAACTTTATATATGTGTCTAAAGAGATTTTTTGCAATCTTTTTATCTATTGCACAACTCTAAGCCTTCTTAAGTAGAGGACATAATGCATTTAGCCCTTTGTAATGACTGGAGATCATAATTATCAACATAGGCCTTCTGTTCTAAATTATAATAGTGCTGCTTCATGGGGCTGTTGAAACTGATAGAGTGCCTAGCCCCTACAGTTAAACATTCCCAGATTGCTGTGGGTGTTTTTTCTCTGCTTTTATGATTCCAGTGGCTTCTCTTGTTGCTGCTATTAGTATTACTCTCAGAAAGATCTCCCATTCCCTTATATCTTCATGCATCTAACCTGTGGCCTAGGTATCCAAATACCCAGTTATTAAAATAGCCCCTAAAGAGTAAATAAGTAGGTTCTGAGTGGGGACTGAAGTAACTTTCTGTGAGTAACATGTTTGACTTTAATGCATGAACTTTGTGAAAAAAACACCTGTAACTGCTCAGAAGAAATTTCTGGTCACCTACTTATTTTTAGCTGTGAACTCTCTGGATGATTGTAGACACCAGATGTGAGATCTCTGGAGAAGGAATGTATTACCATTTGAACCTTTGGCCCAATTCATATTTTGTAGTAAATAATATTTTTGTTTTTAGAGACTGATTTATAAGACCCCTACCACTTGACTTGGAAACCTATCTTAGGACTTTAAACAAAATGGCAAGAAATCCCTAGTTCTCCTTAAGAGTCATTTTATTTACCAAACTTCTTCAATTTCTTGGTTGTCTTCATTCATTGTTAAATCTGCTTAAGTATGAAATATGATCATTTCTCCATCCTATACAGCAGTGCTAGTAGCATCAGCTAACTCTGTATAAATTCTTAAATCCTGAAATATGTACTATTTTCACCTTTTCAAGGGTCCTAAGCAAGACAGAACTTCAGAAGGGCAAGCACTGAGTGAAGCAAGAAAGCATTTAAAGGAGGAGACACAATTACGACTGGTAAACTTCACTAATATTCTGATAGCCCCGGAGCACATGAAAACATGACAGCCCTCTGAGAGGTTCTGTCATCTCACAGACCAGGATCAGGAATATCTGTAGTGTTATAATGAGTTTTTATGGATCCCGTAAAACTGTTTCTCACTCTCTTTAACCTGTATTCCCTATAATGCTTCCTTAGTCCATTTTCTGAGTTTTCTCAACAGCCAACAGAATTTGGCCAATGTTTATTTTCTTACTTTTCTAGGTTGTGTTACAAAAACATTAGTTGTATGGAACTGACTCTTTTAAACTATGCAGTCCCTTCTTCCTACCCCAGTCTTCACCTTGCAAAGATTCTGATATATTTCCTTAGACGGGGTAGTTCCTCTTCTCCTCACTAAGAATCATTAATATAAAAGTATACTTTTTATTTGAGCTGCTATTTCTGAATTTATTCTTGTTCATATACATAAACAGAAAAATGTGTCATCAGTATTAGTCTTGATATTTTTAGAAAGTAAAATATATATATGCAAATTGTTTAATAAGGAATAATAATCCTATAATAGATCTTATCCAAGTATTAGTATACTAAATCTTGCTGCAATTTAGATAGTATCACAAACAAAAGGATCCTCACTCAGTAGTTTCTATAAGAATAGGGAGAATCCTAATAAAAAGGAGTGACCTGATTTGTAGTAAAAATTATCACAGTGTATAGAACAAGATTTCAGGTTCTGAACTCTGAAATTCCTTATCATTTCCCTCTGTGTTTCTGTGAGCCAGATCTCAAAATACCTTCCACAAGGAAGGTCTTAGAAATAATACATGCATTTTAAGAAGCAGTTTGATTCATTTTCTGTCATGCTAACTGTATAGAGGAGTGCCGCAGTTAAGAAGGACATGATAAAAATCTTACACAAAATTTGTAAAAAGAAAAGAAACCAAGCAAGCAAGCGAGGTCCTAGATGTGCCCTTTGCACGCATGGATGCTGAAGAAGCCCTAGTCTTTGTACCTTTGGTCATTCAAATAATGTTGGAGCCATCATGGTTGAAACAAAAAGGGATTTCCTGTTAAGTGGATATAGAAGTTCAGTTAGCCATGCTGATCATTCCCAGTGACTGAGATGTCACCCTGGGGATCCTTGTCTTTTGGTTTCCTTGAGCTCTTGAATATGTCAACAATATCCTAATTGAAGAGAATTGTAATTGTTCATTTTGTGCCAGCTACTGTAACATTTTCTGTATATTCAATAATAGGACATGACATCAATTGTCTTAATATCTAATGAAGTCCCTCAAGGATGTGTGTATTTTAGGTGTATTAAATAGCACTGTCTTTGGCCTACTAAGGTAATCCAATTTATAAATTATGAAGTGGTTGTTACTGTAACTATCGTAATTATTATTCTTATTAGTGTCTTAGCATTGAGCAATAGCTTAAACCTCTTTTGCCAAAATGTTCAGACCTGAGAGTTTTGGTCTGCTTTTTCCTCTGGAATTCTATGGTCTGTACTTAGCTGAGGAAAGAGAAAGAGCAATTTGTTTCCATTTGGGGCAGGATGTTGAAAAAGAACTGGAGCTCCAGATCAGCATGAGACAGGAGATGGAACTGGCCGTGAAGATGCTGGAGAAGGATGTCTGCGAGAAGCAGGATGCCCTGGTGTCTCTGCGGCAGCAGCTGGATGATCTCAGGGCTCTCAAGCATGAGCTTGCCTTTAAGCTGCAGGTAGGGCCCGTATGAGGAAAAGGCTCACTGGCTTTCTAAAATCCTGGGGCTTCTGTCTTTCCCTCATCTTCTGTAGAATTACATTTGAACTACAGGAGGGAAGAGTCATATCTCATTTTGAGGCTAGCCACCGTTAAACCACTTTAGGAGTCAGACCATATAGGATCCTGTATTGCTATCCTGGAAAGCCATGGCCACTTCTCAGAATGTAATGGGGAAGGAATCTTTTCCATCCTTTAAGATAATTTCTTCTCTCTAGCCTAACCTGCCAACTTAGTTATGCATCTCATTAGCTTTTATTCTGGAGTAAGATAAATCAATGGACCCTCTGATGTTGATTTTTGTGATAAACTGTATATAACAATACTAATTTTAAATGTGGCTTTTTGGTTTTTCTGCACTTGGGAATTAACATTTTCTGCACTTGGGATACACAAACATATGAGCATTTCTATTTCTCTATTTCCCACTTACCATTAGGCTCAAAGGCATGTATGGTTTATTTCAGGATTTTAGGTTATGTATACATCACTCATAATTCTTTTCCACAACAGAGTTCAGACTTAGGAGTAAAACAGAAAAGTGAACTAAACAGTCGCTTGGAAGAGAAGACTAATCAGATGGCTGCTACCATCAAACAACTGGAACAAAGGTAAGTGCGGTTCCTGTAGTAAAACACTTTGGGCTTCCAGTGTCAAAGTGAAGAAAAAAGAGCCCCTGCTTTGCACTTGGTAAACAGAAAGTATGTGAAATTCTCCCAACCTAACATCTGGCATGCTGCTAGAAAGAAAACCTCACATTTTGTGTTTTCTAATATGTCACTGAAAACATTTTTAGGAAATGCTGGCTTTCCATGACAGTTTTGAGTAGCAGAAACTCTAACCCTCTTACTTAACCCCATTTCAGTGTCATGGATTAGAAGAGGGCTATTTACAAGGGTGAAAGGACTTTAAGTATGTTTGTGACTCTGTTTTGTTGCTGTTCATCTCTCAAGTCCTTGAGACCTTTGGTGCTGGGTGACATAGAGGTGCTGAGACCCTTCCTAATAACTTTAGCCCCTTTCTCTCCTCCCTCCCATCTCCCCTTTCTGCTTTCTCCTGAACAGTTCTGTAGCATCTACTGTCATCTCCTGCCCACAGCCCTTAGCTCAGTCTATCTCCCGCTCAGTTCTCATCTGGAGACCATTCTTGTGTTTCTGTCCTCTGACCAGCTATTTCCCACCAGTACCCACAGTTCAGTCTGCCAAGTATGTCCTCTCCCTACTCTGCTCTCTTGTTCCTCTTTGTTTAAAACCACCATTTTCTTCCTGGCAACTCAGCTACCAAGAGGAATGGCTGAGACTTCAAAAGTGAATGAGCCACTACACCCACGGTCATTCGATGTTGCCACCCTTAACACTCACTGACCACCTTTCTTGCACTTGAGCAAAACTATTATTGGTCCCTGAATATACTTCCCATTTTTCCCATCCATTCCTTGCCTAATAGTTCCACCAATTAGAAATGTCCTTCTTCTTGTTCTTTGGATATATTTTTTTACATTCAGGCTCAAATGCCACCTCCCCAAAGCTTCCTCTGATACTTCTTCCCAACTAAAAATAATCTTCCCATTCATGCTTGTTGCAATTCCCAAAGCCTATCCATACTACAGATAGTACTTCCCACTTTCTGCTCTACTTTATGGCCCTTTAGAATGTATCTTCTGGTGAGGGTGTGCATTCCTTGAGTTGAGTTAACTAATCTGTTAGGTTCCCTCATTGGGTCTGTCAAAGTGCCTTGAACAAACAAGACATTCATTTACTAGAGTCATGAATGAATGGGTGAATGAATGGCTGCTTTATTCTGACTTTATTATGATGAATGGATGACTTCTTTATGACCAGAAAGAGCCCTGAATGGCATTGCTTATTAATATTAACTCAAGTTAATTGCAAATTAATAGTTTGAAGCCTTTGGTTTGGCTGATTTTAAATAAAAAGGTATCAATCTATCTAGGAAGTTAAGTGCTTGCTCATAAACAATTACATGTTCATGATTTAACAAACCAATTTTAGTGTTCCGAAATTATACTTGTCAAATATATCAAATTATTTTTCAATAGTTTATGATCTGGCATTTAAAGCAGACAGAAGTAAAATAATGACTTATCTCTGAGTATTAAGCTGACTTTTTCTCTTGCTATTTTTGTCTTTCCTGTTTATCCATTTTCTCATTCCCCTTTCACTCCATTTATATTTTTATTTTATTTATTTAGTGAAAAGGACTTGGTGAAACAGGCAAAGACCTTAAATAGTGCAGCAAATAAACTGATCCCCAAACATCTTTAGATACATTGCAGTCAGCCACCTCGAAAGTCTGATATCACAACTTAAATGTAAAAGGAAGAAATCTGAAAGTTATTACATTTAAGCTCTGATTCTATATACAAGTCACCAAAAATTGACTTTGAATTTGTTGGACATTTAAGAAAGACAGTTTAATATGTAGGCTGTGGTATTATTTTCTTGTTTATTTTCCCCCCCCGGGAGTTGGGAAATTTAGTTTTAAGTGCTTAATTACATGCCAAACAAACTTGAGAAATTACTTCTGAGTTGACCAATAAATAAACACACTATTATTTTTAAAAGCCTAGGGAATTGAAGTTCTATACATATGTTACAACCCAGTCCCTGACAGTATCGGATTCTAGGTTCATTGTCTGTACAGCGAGCCTGTTCTGCCGTTGCGATGTAATGAACTAGAGGTGACAACCATATGGACTTGGGCTTTTCTCAAGTAGTTCTGTCTCTTAGGCCATGGCCCCTTTTCACTTCTTTTATGTAGTTTTAATCCCCAAGCCAAGGATCAGTACTTCATATCTCACTACAGTTCTACTCTCAGTAACCAGATTGCTTGCGACTTTTTTGCCTTAGTGACTTTAGCGGGGGAGAAACAAACAGCATCCTTATGTTTCTTTAAAGTACATAGAGATAAAGTTAGTGATTAGGTAACTTAGGATAACATAATAATGTGGAAGCTTGGGAAAACCCTCCTAATATTTGTCATCTTCTACCTCTGCCATTTTCCTGCAATTCTACTTCCTATTTTGGTAGCTCTGAGAGAACAATTTTAATAAAAACACTCCTCTCCTTTAAAAAAAAATACACTACACATTTTTCCAAACCTATCCTGCTTTTCCTTTCCAAGTAAAGTGGACAAGGTGTAGACACGAGTTACAGTTGCCTGCCTCTTATTGCTTGACATTGAAACATTTACTTAAGTTTCTGTTACTTTTTATTCATATGGGGATTTGCTTAAGTTTCTGGAAAACTAACAGTCTATTAGAAAACTGTTTCATAGTAGGGAAGAAATGATAAACATATTCTTTATTATTATTTAGTCTAAGAATAAAGATTCCCAGTTAGATACTCACAAACAATAATTAGTAGGGCTTCTTTTTCTAAGTGACCACAGATCTAACCCTTTCTAGGCTTTATGTTGTAAATAATCCTATAAATACTTTGATTTTTTTAAAAAATAACTCTTGATTTGGGGGTCAGGCTTTATATAAGCCTTTATTCATTCAAAAATTTTGGCAAAATTTTTGTTATTTTTCTTCTCATTCTGGTATGATTTGCAGCATCTCAGCTGGTTAGGTGGGGACAGAGATAACCCCTTTGCTTCCAGCTATTGAAATTCTTAACCTTATTCTTGGAAAAAACAGAATTAAGGGAGTAAGATAGATTTCATATGTGCTTTTTATAGGTCCTTGAAGACTTGAGCCTAAGTCAAAAGAGCATATGATTAACCTCATGGAAAATCCTGTGCTCTTGAACTTATTTTAGTTCTTATAGTTTTGCACCCATTCTTAGCTTTGTCAACCTTTATGGTGTGAGTTGCCTTTTCTAAGAGTATTTGGAAGGAATGCTCATATACTAAGATAAAATATTTTGAAGACTACATGTGGCATGCTTCCAAATTCTGTATAGAGCCCTAGATGTTTCACCTTTTAAAAGTTGCTTCTTCATAGGTGCAAAGTTGAAAGAACTAAAGAAGAAAATATTAATCAGAATCTTCCAGAGAATATAGTCAGGGATCTTATGCAGGAGGCCCAATGCTGAGTTATTTGTCCACATAGTCACACACCACTATAGGAGTGAACAAGGAAAAGGTGGTCAGACTCTGACAAACAAAAGCTTTTCCTTATGTAATTGAAGCCTGGGTAAGGATTGATTGTATAATGTCCAGTGATTTAATATAATCAATGGTTAAGGGAAAGGACCAGGAAAATGTTATGATTCCATATGTAAGAAGGTAGTTGCCCGTTTGCAAGTTCCAGTTATGTGTGTAAAACAGAAAGATAAAGTACCAAACCTATTAGGAAATAAAAACAAACAAAAAAGTGGATTTAACTTTAATTACTGTGTGCTTGAGGTTGGCTTTGGATATGGATTTTCTAAAAAGTGACGTTTTATTGTTTATCATCTAATGGCTGTAAACTGTAGTACTAGAATAAAAAAAATGGAAAATCAGTGTTTCCTCTGCCTGGTTCACCTTCATCTTGCCTTTCTTTAGAATTTGTTTCCTCTCCATCTTTTTCCTCCTGTAATTTCTTTCCTGTGTCCTGAAAAGTTTTTTTTCCCTCTCTGTCACCCCACGCCTTCTGCCTTGGGTTTTATTTTGTGTTGTGAACTTGGTCTTCCTCCCCACCATGGCTTTTGTGTTTTATCACAAGTTCATGTGGCTCACATCCAGATTGTACCAGGCTGAGCGAGGCCGCCAGTCTGCGGAGTTGGACAACCGGCTCTTCAAGCAGGACTTTGGAGACAAGATCAACAGTCTGCAGCTAGAAGCGGAGGAGCTCACCAGGCAGCGGTGAAGAGAGAGCAGCCTGAGCTGATAGGGTGGTCATGGGTAACTAGGGCAAGGCAGCAAACAAAGGGGGTCGTCCGAGCACAGCTATGTTGTGCCTTTGCACTGTCCTGTCTCTGGAATTAGAATTCAGAAAGCTTCACGTCTGTTGTCATTCCCCAAATCTCGTCAACGTCCTTTGCAATGCAAGAATTGGGAAATTAGAACCCAAGTTCTGAGACAAATAGCAAGGGGAAAGAGAATTAATAGCCAACAAAACACTAATGATTAATTAATATTTCCTGACTTCTGTGTGCACCAGATACTTTACTAAGCACTGCACATTGTATTCTCTCTGACATCTCCCCATCAACCCTATTGGTAGGTGGTCTTACTCCCCCCACTTTCAGGTGAAATTAAAACTTAGAGGGTTAAATGTGTCCAAATTCACCCAGTTAAGCTAATAAGTAGCAATATTATAATTTAAAATCTTGTCTCTTTCTGGCTCCGTGGCTTTGACTACTCTTCTGTATTACCTCTCAAATGAGAATCGAGTTTGTGCTTAAGCCATTGACTTGAAACAAACAGAACTTTGTTGGATGTAAAAGTACATAGCTACTAAGGATACTAGGGGTTGAGGGGGCAACTGGGGATTGAATATATAGCTGTAAAAAGAGACCAGCTAATTAAAATGAAATGGGCCTATAATGTTGGTGCTTTCATACTGTATCTTGCTGAAAATTATAACTACTGACTTTCAGTTATAGCAAGACCTACTGTCATTCAGTTGACCACAACTCTTTATTAAGAGTTAATGATGTTCAGAGTGGTGATCCTCAGGCACTCGGGGATCCTAAACTGCATTCTTAGTCATCCAAAAAAGATTAAACATGTTGCATATATTTTAACGTTACTAGTTTTTTTGTATTTTAGTACTTCAAAATCTGGTTGTCCATATATAGTAACTTTTTATTAGTCAAGCATTAAAATAAAGTACTGAACATTGAGAAAAGGTTTGGCATATTGGTAGAGATTATTAGTACAGAAACCCAAACTTTCATCCTTTTCCTCTCCCACCTACCACAGGAACCAGCTTGAGTTAGAACTAAAACAGGAAAGAGAAAGAAGGTTACAAAACAACAGGAGCATCCCAGGAAAGGGGTCCCAGAAGCCAGAACCCAAAATGGTAATATTTGCTGTTCTCTTGTTCATGTTCTTAATTTTAGAGGCTACCTTGATGGGCCAGTTTTCTCTCATGGAATCTGTGCTCCATTGCTCTGGCCTTAGTGTATGGATAGCGGGCTAGAGCTGGAGCAACACACAAAAGCTTGATTCTGCTCTCCCTCTAGGGCACGCTCTCTAACTTGATTTCATTTGGAAAAGGGGATTAAAACCATGATTTCCAGTGATTCTTTATCCCTTTCAATTAGTTAATGACCTGGTACACTAATCCCTCCCAATCCTAAATTTTCCTTTAACAGATTGTCTTAAATCTGGGTTTGCTTCTCTACACCTTTTTCAAAACCATGAGGATTTCAGCTTTAGCATACTCAAGGTACTTCTTGGGAAAGTTAGAAAAAGAAGAAACTAAGCTTGGGATAGGGAAAGTAATGCAGAGTGTTGAAAGAGCAGGAGAGAATTTTCTACAGAACGATCTTATGACAGAGGTCACCAGCTCCTGTAGTGGTAAGGGGGCTAAAATTAGATCAGGTCCTCTCTAGGATCCAGATTACAGGAGCCAGCTTCTTCAAATAATAAAATCAGAAAAGTATGAAACACTTTCTGCCAAAGACAAACACAGAGAAAGTGTTGTCTTCTTTGTCCATGTTATATATAAATAACAAAGCAGGGCATATTTATAAATTTAAAACTTCTAGAGAATAAGCTGATAATTTGCTAAATAGCAGAAAATAATGGTAAATGAAAGTTTATTATCTATTAATATTTAGTATTAATCTAATCATACTATTACTACTAAGTATTGAAATGCACAAATAACCACTCTATGAGTAGCGTGCTAGCTTTATAATTTTAGTTTAGTGAAATCTACTAATGAGGTCTTACAGAGATTTATCTTGGCCTCTCTTATCCTGTTTTTCCAGCAAGCCTTAGGTGTCTCAACCTTGAACTGCCCTGCAGGAGGGTTTCCAGGAGGGTAAATAATGCACTGACCCCCCTTCCTTGATAGTTGAGCGGTCTAAGAATATGCATTATACTTCAGGAGGCTGATGGGCAGCAGTTCAAGGCAGGGAGCAGTGTGTGTGCATAGAAAGAATCTGTCCCTAAAAACCGCCCAGCCAGGGCTTTGAGAGCATTGGTAGAAATGCAGTTTGGAACTTCACATTAGTCCTTCAGAGTAGAAACCCCCTTGAGTTGTATAGGCTGTGTAAGTTGTTAAGACATTGATGCATCTGCCTGTGTGTCTAGAGGACTTCACAGTCTGCTGGCTATGGAGATGCTTGGTTTTACCAGTTTCCAGATCTCAAGTCTGGGTGTGGGTGGGTGGATGAGGGGATTTTATATATATATATATATATGTGTGTGTGTTTTTTTCTTAAGAAGTAACTGATACCTTGAACCCAATTTGCAAGTAAATTAGATACATCCTGAATTTCATTTGTAATTCAAGAATAAAAGAAAATATCTACTCAGAAAATCATTTATTGCAAATTCTATCAAAATAATTTGTTAAGAAACTACTTGGAACAGAATAAGAAAAAACATCTTGAAAGTTAAAATGCTATTTCCCTATTAAATGCTGCTTAGCTTTATACCCAAAAGACAGTACAGAAGAAAATGTCTGCAACTTCATCATTGTTTAGCATCTGGAATAATTAATAAATTGGGCTGTTTTCTTTTGGCAGGATGGGAAGCATCAGATTCAAGAGGAAATTCATGTTAAATTAGTAAAGCCCCTGGAAGAAAGCCACAGGTGTCTGTTAATAAAGTGCTAACTAAGATATGAGGTTATTTTGGTATGGTGGTGGGAAAGAGGGACGTTTTGGTAAGACATTGGCAATGACACAGACCAAACCCTGACTTATAATACTAACATTCCAGAAAGACCTTCGGAAGGAGGGGTAAATAATAAAGCAAATAAGGCATATTAATCCAGACCCTTTCAGCCCATTTCAGAAAAAAGAAGGGTGGTCAAGCTGTTCGTCTAATTCTTCCCTGATTAATCCCCAAACTCAAATTATCACTTAGCAGATTATTTCTGATCTACCCTGGACTGTATCACCAGAAAATGAAGCACAAGTCATAGCATTTCTCAGGCTCTTAAACGGACTCAAGTATAGCTTGATTCTACCTGTGAGCCAAGAGAAAGGCAGCTGTGTTTTCGGTAAACTCTCTAATTTCCCTTATTTCCTTTCTCTTCAGAGACTCAAACAGCCTAACGTTAGGCCTTTTTCTTAACTCTTCATCTGATTTGCTCACTGTGAAGAACACAGCATCATTTCAAGGAAGTTGACTTTTAACAATTATTTTAGCAGGTAGAAATGTAACAAACTATTATGTAATATTACATAGTGCCATTGCATTAGTAGATGAAGGAGGTTCAGCTATATGACATTCTAGGAAAGGCAAAACCATGGGGACAGTCATCCAGAGGTTAGCAGGGGTGGAGGGGTGAGTAGGCAGCACACAGGGCATTTTTAGAGTAGTGAGAACACTCTGTGTGGCATTATAGTGATGGATACATGCGACCAGACCCAGAGGCTCCGCAGCACCAAGAGGGAGCCCTCAGGTAGGTACAGGCTTCGTGTGGTGATGAAGTCAGTGCAGTTCCTCACTGTGATGTTGTGTACCACTCTGGAGGGGGTGCTGGCAATAGGGGTGGTGGGGCTATAGGAGAAATCTGTGTACTCTCTGCTCGATTTTGCAGTGAATTTAAAACTGCTCTAGAAAGTGAAGTACATTATAATAGCAACAAAAAAGGGTTAGTAATCAAGAAAAATACCTTAGAGGGGTTTTGAGAGAGCTGTACAGTACATATTTTTGGCAGCTGTCCCAGATTATGTAGGTACTTAAACTAAACAGCTCCTCCTCACCTTCAAGGCCAGAATGATTCCAAAGCCTCTAGGTTTGTTTCCAAAGAGAGCATGGTCTGGTACAGGACTAATCTTAAGCTACAGCCATCTACCAGATCAGCATAGACCATGGAAGGGAACTAGAAGGGCCATAAAATTAACCATGGCTCAACAGCCCCTTTAGAGTCAGCCTTGTTCCAGACTAAAGTCATTTACAACAATCAGGATTGTCTTACATTCTAAGTTCTGATCTAGGCCCTGGGAATATAAAACAATACTATCATGTATAAGTATATACATGTAGATAATATAGCATATGCATAATGCTATCATTTAAGTGCTCTGCAGCTTAAAAAATGTGTTTCATGATCATTATCTCTTTACAAATCTAATTCTCCTTACAAAATTGTGATTAACTCCTCTGACTTTATAAATGAGAATACTGAGGAGCACAGGGAGGCTCTGTGGCACACCCAAGTTGCCTCTATTTATCATGTCTTCTGTTTTTTTATAAGTCCTTTGTCTCTGCGCTACCTAGTAGCTGCTTCCAGGGCCTATTCCTGGGCCAGAACTGCAATCCTAAAATATATCCAGGCCTCCTGGGATTGTAGTCCGAGGAGCAGCTGAAAACCTGGCCACACTGGTGGTCACGCTGCCCCTCAACCAGAGAGTCGGAGCTGTTGTAGATCCGTGGGGCATTTTCCTCAGAACTGAAAGTAGGCTTTGCTTCTCCTCTTATGTAAGTTCTGTTCCAAGTTGGGAAGATCAGGGTTAGCTCAGCTGGTCTCAGAAAGGAATTATTTCAACCTGAATGGGTACCTGTGTCACAATCTTACTCATTTCCCTTTCCTGGATCTACTTGCTAAAGTTCCATTTTAAGACTATTTGGGAGAGGAGACAAATATATGAGATACGGTAATGGACAGATTTCCAGAATATTAAATAGAAAAAAAAGTTATTAAAATGTATGGCATTGGCCATTAGCATTTTACAGGTTAGGAAACAAATGCTGTTTTTCTTGGTAATAAAAAGGAAATGTAAAATTAATGTAATGTAAATGTAAAATAGATCCAAATCTGTTTTTAAACAGGAACCACAATGTAGGTCAAGGATCAGAGTCTAGTAATAGATTTAACAACCAAAATTTCCTCTCCTTGGAGGTCAAGAATAATAATTATGTTGGTCCAACCACGTAAAAGAACCACAGTATTGCTTTTTCTGTGCTTTTGAAATAATGCAAATAGAAATATGGTAAGCTGCTGCTTGTTACTGTTTTTACTTTTCCATTGCAGGCGGCAGTCACACCCTGTGGATGAACAGGTAACCGAGCCTCCTGTTCTAAAACATCCTGTATGAATTTTGTGGTTGGCTGTACCATGCCTCGCTGTAAACAAGGCAGCCTGGGCAATGGATGAGGGCATGCAGGCCTCTGTGTCCCATCCTTTCAACAGTGTCCCAAACAAACCGCATTTGCCAGAAACTCTCACAGGACATGGCACAGCTTTGAGCCATTTACTAAGGAAATAGTAGTTCTCACTTAAATTCTCTTTGACTTGCTGTGAGACGTAAGAGAGCTCACTGCACCTCCCTTTCCCTTAGTTTTCCTTTACACAAAATGGAGACAGGAAAAATCCTTATTTGCTTAGAAATAAGCCAACAAAAATGGTTGTAAAATATATTGCAAATATAATGGTACATGACAGCTGCATGAGAAAGATGATACATGCTGCTGTGTCCAAGTCACCCCGTCATTTATCAGGATACAAAACGAAGCCTACTCCTTTCCATTCTCCATGGTAGAGTAAGACAAAAAGGTGTTTGTTTTTTTTAACTTTTTACCTTATATACTTGAATTTTCTTTTGATAAATAAAAATTAAATTATAAAAATTAACAGAGCTCCAAGAATAACAATAGGATTATCAAAGTTGTATTAAAGTGACAGGAATATATGTGATTTGTTTCTTTAGTTTCCAGATAGTCTGTAATGTGGTTATATTATTTGTAACTAAAAAATGCATATTCTGAAAGTATTAATATTCCTGGGGCTAAAAAAACTAACAGGTCACTGTGTGGTTTAGGATCAGCTGCTGCTCTCTGAAAAGCCACAGGTCTGTCAGCTGTGCCAGGTGGATGGCAGCCTAACAAAGGTAATGGTGGAGAGAAATGAACAGGTTCTTCCCAGAATGGCCATTACAACTCTGTCCCTTTTGAATAATAGGGGTTTTGCTGTGTAGAGTGCAGTTAGGAAAGCAAAAGGAACAAGTATTTATTGCGTACCTTTTTTTTTTTTTCATTCATAGTAGGTCATATCAGTAAATCCCTCTTAAATCAAAATAACTTAAAACAAATAAACATAAATTTATAAATAAATATTGAATGCCCACTGGGTGGAATGTGCTATTCCATGTGCTGAAGAGAGCAATGAAGAGACCGAATCCTTGTTCTTGTGCAGCTTAGATCCTTTGTGCCATCATTTTACAGATGAAGAACCTTGGGAACCTCGGGCTTGGAGTTGTGGAGTACTTTACCTTCAAAGTCTATACTCCTTCCAGTACTCCATCTCGCTTAGAACAGGTCCAAGAGGTTTGGGGAGGAGGATTCCTTGAATTGTTTGGGGAAACAGTCTCTGAGAGGAAAATGAGCTCTCCATGAAACCACTTGCTTTCCCCTCAGATCTTCAAGGGTATCTGCCTGAGCACTTTCCTAGTTTGCAATGCTAGAGTAGGCAGAGGAAAGGAAGGATCCAGAAGGAGTAAGTGTCTTTGACAGCCGCTTCTGTGTCTTTCAGTAATATCCCCTTGCATCTAATGAGGTGCCCCACTCATAGTGCTCAGGAAATATGGAAAAATGAGTGTAAGAAACCAAGTGCCTTGGACGAGATAAGCAAACACCCAAATTCTGAATTACAACCAGCGTGCCTCCACTGGCGATCATGCTGAATTTTAACGGGCAAAATGATAGTGTGTCCTAGTCTTAATCTAGCAGAATCAGATAAAGATGAACTCCCTTTATTGGAAGGCAATTGGAAACTGATTACAGAAGAATGTACCAAAACAGAAGAAACTGCTGATTTAGTCTGGCTTTTCCAAGCCATGCAAAGCAACTGCAGTAGGTTACTGGAAAATTCCTCCCTGGCTTTCAAATGAAGTGACCCTGTCTCCATGGCACCCTCAGGAATATGAACTATTTGGAAGAAACCATTATATGTAGTGGAAATTATCCTTCGCAGACTTTATAGGGGCTCTTGGAGCAATGTGGGCACCACTCTTTCACAGTCTTAACTGTGCCACTGCCGTGATGACCCACATGCTGTCCCACTGCTTGGCCACCAAAGATCCAATATGCTTAATGAGGAGACTAATTTTCCTATAAATATGTGCAGGAAGCTGTGTTCCCGGTGCAGTGATATCCCAAAGGATGTGCTTGTAACGCATCCCGGGGAAGCATTAAGCATGCCAGTGTATTAGAAATTACTGCCTGCCTTATTTGGAGTATGCTTAGGTACTTGGAAACTAATTTTAGAATTAGCCCACCTAAAAGTGAATATGCTGAATGAAAACATGTATTCTAAAGGTAAATAACTTGTGTATTATCTGTCCTTTTGAATTCTGCAGCATTGCTTCTCTTCTTTGAGGTCTAAGGACTAGACTGTAAGCTTCCTTGTAGAGATGCTTTGGCCAGATACTACCTGGCTCATAGCAAACATTCTGTCAGTACTTGCTTAGGCATTGAGCATTTATCATATTTGGCCATTGATAGCTCACACATCCTTATGCCTTGCTCTTTTATTCCCACCTAACCTCCTCTTCTCCTCGTAGAACATGTGTAAGAACTGCAGAGGAACCCTCTGTAATGCCTGCTCAACAAACAAACTGCCTCTTCCTTCAAATATCAAGCCTGAGCGAGTTTGCAATCTCAGTTCCAAGCATTTGATGAAACAGTATTCCACCAGCCCATCGTGAGACTGGAGGCCAACACCTGTGCCAAAATGTCTCCACCTGTGTTATATGTCAGGCTTCCTTAGAGCCCCAACTTTAGAATCAACTCAAAAACTGCCCAGAATGATTCAGATGAACCAGGTCCAGGGAGAAGGCGCCGTGGTTGGAGGTGCTGGCCGTTCTGCTCATTTTCCCTAATGACTATGAATAAAAGTTACTCAGTTGAGCCTTTCTCTTCTAAATCAAACAACACCATTCTGAAGGGTTTATTTTATAGCATGTCTTTGGAAGGGCTGTTCGTTTTTATGAATAGTGATAATATGGGGGTAGATATAACAGGAGTGAGGATCTAAACATAAGAATAAAAAGGAACACGACCATCTCCCTCTATTCACAGATTTGAGGGGGGAAAATGTTAACTGAGGTTGGAATGACAGGTGTTAGGTATTTTCCCAGGTGCTGCTAGACATAGACACTGTTTCCTTCCCCCCCACTACCTACCTCTTCTAGAGTATTCCTACTAAACTGTGAACCCAAACTCAGGGAAAAGAAATGAGTAATATAAATTGTGAATGTACTTAAAACAATATTACAATAACATATTATGGTTTCAGGACCAGAGCTTTCTGGCCCCTACCTACAAGTGTTTCCAATATTAGAACAAGGAGGAGGAACATTTGCCATGTAAATACCTGCCCTTTTCAGAATCTACTTCAAAACAAGCCACCTCTGTTCCCCATTCCCTGCCTTCTCTCCAAGTATAATGGAAATTGTAAGGAGTTTTAAAGATAGGACTTAACTTTGTAAATAGAGAGTATTGAAAGCAAAGCTAAGTCAGATGTAAAAACAAATTTAATATCCATAGCTGAGACCAGTTAGCTCAGAATAGTTATTTCTTGAATAAGAAGTCCTTTATTCTGAGCCAGTTAGAACCAGTAGACAGGTTTCTTGGAATGTATGATGCTCAAACATCTCTTAGTAATAAACCCTTTTGAGGAAAAGAGGGAAGTGCATTCAGCAAGGGAAGGAAAATGGTGTATGCTATTTTGATTATGTTACATGCATCTAAATTACTTGATTCCATTTAAGTCCTAAGAAGATATGATTCTGCAACTGGTTTAGAATTGTGGGGTGGAAACATCCTGGGACCATGGAATTTGATAAATTCTGTCTCCTGAAAAGGGTTTACAGCCTGGGAAAGAGTTGTTATTCCATAAGTGTGGCCTGTTAGTGAAGCCGAGCTTACATAAAAGTACTAGGAAAAATAAAATTCAATAATTCTAGCCTAGTCTATTTATTGTCTTTTTTTCTATTTAAATATTTTTTATAATTTTTCATTGTCCTTGTTTGGCTACATATGTGTGTGGATAAAGTGAAGGTTCCTGTGGCCAGGATTCTCACCTGGTCCTGGTTGGCTACTCACAACACGTGTGGGCCATGCGTCATTATTGACTATATAGAGAGCTCCACCCAGTACTCTGGGCAACAGGGTGGCACAACTGCAAGGCTGCAGGAGAGCAGAACAAGCTGGAGTGGTGGCAGTGCCAAGGACAGACACTAGGACAGCTGTGCAGGAGAGGGGCCCAAAGGACAGCTGTATGGGTAGACAGACCCAGAGGCAGAGACTGGCTTGCTGAATACAGACTTGCTCTGAGTGGATGGGATTCTAGTGATTGATCTGCCACCGTGGAAATGAAGTTGGGTATAACCCTTTCACCCCAAGAATGTTCTACTGTCATTACTTTGGTCACACTGAATCCATAGTGAACTGTCCAGGGCTGAAACCCATTGGCAAGACAATGTGCCAGCCCTATTCTAGGTGATATAGGTAATATGGGGAATGATCCTAAGTTAGTAAAAGTTATTTCCTTATTAGTTTTGAATTAAATTGAAAAGATGTGACTCTGCACGTGGAATGTAAGGAAGAGTCATTTGCTGCTTAAGTTTTATTTGGAATTATGCATAAGCTTGTCTTGCCAATGGGTTTCAGCCCTAGGCAAGTTCACTATAGATTCAGTGTGACCAAAGAAAATGACAGCAAAACATTCTTGGGGTGAAAGGGTTATATCCAAATTTATTTCCAGGTGGCAGGTCAGTCACTAGAATCCCATTCACAGTGAGTCTGCAGGCAGCAAACCAGTCTCTGCCTCTGAGCCCCTCTGTCCACACAGCCATTCTCTGGGCCTCTATGCACGGTCGTTCCACACAGCTGTCCCACACAGCCATCCTCTGGGCCTCTGTCCTCAGCGCCACCACCACTCCAGCCTCTGCTTTGCTCTGCTCTCCTGCAGCCTTGCAGCCCTGCCACCGTGTCGCGCCCAGAGCACTGGGCATGGCTGTTGACTGTATAAAAAGACTGTATTGCCCACAGGTGTGCAGTGAGCCAGTCAGCCAGGGCCAGGTGAGAATCCCAGCCACAGCAACTCTCATTTTATCCACAAGCTATTTAGCCTTTTCAAAAAAATTAAATTGTCTTGCCAGTGGGTTTCAGCCCCTGGCAAGCTTGCTATGAATTCAATGTGACCAAAGAAATTGACAGCAAAACGTTCTTGGGGTGAAAAGGTTATACCCAACTTTATTTCCAGGTGGCAGGTCAGTCACTAAAATTCCATTCACAGTGAGTCTGCAGGCAGCAAGCCAGTCTCTGCCTCTGGGCCCCTCTGTCCACACAGCCATCCTCTGGGCCCCTCTGCCTGCACAGTCGTCCCACACAGCCATCCTCTGGGCCTCTGTCCTTGGTACTGCCACCACTCCAGCCTCTGCTCTCCTGCAGCCTTGCAGCTGTTCCACCGTGTCGTGCCCAGAGCACTGGACAGAGCTCTTTAATATATAGAGTCAACAGCCACGCATGTATTGCCCACAGGTGTGCAGTGAGCTAGTCAGCCAGGGCCAGGTGAGAATCCTGGCCACAGGAACTCTCATTTTATCCACAAAAATCTCCCTTAAAAATTGTGCTTTATATATTTACAATACCATCAATAAGAATCACATCCTTAGGAATAAACTTAACCAAAGCAACGAACTTAACCTGTGCAATGAAACCTACAAAACAATGACAAAAGAAAGACAACAAATGGAAAGATACTCCATGCTAACAAGTTGGAACACTTAATATTGGGAAGATGTTCAGTACTCCCCAAAGTGTCCATTCAAAAGTGTATGTGGAATTTCAAGGGATACCCAAATAGCCAAAGCAATCTTGGAAATAGGACAAAGTTGGAGGTCTTACACTTCCTGGTTTCAAAAGTTACTACAGCTTGGTAGGGTATTGGCATACAGACAGACATACAGACCAGTGGAATAGAATGGAGAGCCTAGAAATAAACCCTCACATATATAGTCAAGTGATTTTTGGCAAGCATGTCCAGATTATTCAATATGGAAAGGACAGTCTTTTAAACAAATAATATGGAAAGCTGGATATACACATGCAAAAAAAAATGAAGTTGGACCTTTATACCATATATAAAAATTAAAATAGATCAAATCTGAATGTAGGAGATGAACAATAAACATCTTAGAAGAAAACATAAGAGGAAAAGGGTCATAACATTGGATTTGGCAATGCTTTCTTGGGTAAGAAACCAAAGGACAGGCAACAAAAAATAGGTTGAACTTAATCAAAATTAACTGGTGAAATTTGAACCCCAATATACTGTTGGTGGCAATGTAAAATGTTGAAGCCACTGTGGAAAACAGTACGGTGGTTCCTAAATAAAACAAAATTACCATATAATACAGCAATTCCATTTCTGAGTATACTATAGTTTTCACAAAAGAGGTGAAAGCAGAGGGTCAGATATTTAAAACCCATGTTCACAGCAGTGTTATTCACAATAGCCAAAAAGTGAAGCAACCCAAGTGTCCATAGCCAATGACTGGATAAACAAAATGTAATAAGTACAATGGAATATTATTCAGCCTTTAAAAGGGAAGAAATTCTGATACAGACTGCAACATGCTGAACCTTGACATTGAAAGTGCAATGTCAGTCCCACAAAGTATAAATATGACTTCACCTGCATGAGGTACCTGGAACACTCAAATTCATAGAAAATATAAAGGTGGTTGCAAGGCTGGGGACTGGGGAAATGGGGAGAATTTCAGTTGGGGAAGATGAAGTTCTGGCAATGGATGGTGGTGTTTGCACAACACAAGTGTTCTTAATGCCATAGAAATAGTTAAAAATGGTAAAATTGGTTATCCCACTATTTAAAAAAACAGATACAGAAAATAATTAGATGTGTATGTACGTATGGATGGTACACAAAGAGAGCTGCCTGCCGAAAGGGCCTAGGAGACACCCTAGAAGCAATGGGCACACCCAATTCCCAGTCTCCCATTAGAAACCAAAGCTCAGTTTCTAATCCCATCCTCCAATAAAAAAAAGGACAGGACTCCTTTGAGAAATAGCCAATTCTAAGTCTGGGGGGCATAACTAAGGGATACAGGAGTCAACTGAAAGCTTCTGGCTAAAGCTGAAACAATGGGACAAAATAATGCCTGATAGGATAACCCAAAAGTATCAAATAAATATCCACTGAGTCCATACTGGTGATAGGGTTAAATAAATGGGAGAGAAGTGGCACGTCTCCTGTACAGAAAAACTCCAGTGTATGTAGATGCTCCTTCAAGGAGGTGGAACTTGAATGGGTTTAGTAAACTGCTTCAAGAAAGAATATGGGAAGGCTCAAGAAACTACAGTAACCTAGCAAACATGTTGGCTAGGTATCATCAGTTGCTAACATGTTACTAGGAAGCCTTGATAAGATGTAGTGAGAATGGCACCTTTCTCTTCTTTCCTCCCCAAAACCTATAACCCCAATCTGAGAAACCAGAAAAGCCCAGTTGAGGGGTATTCCACAAAATACTACTTAATTTTGTCAAGGTCATCAAAAATAAAGTGAGGTCAAGGAGACATGATGACTAAACAATGTGGGACAAAAAGGATTGGGTAAGTGCCGGGGAAATTCTCAGCACGCCCTTGAGAAACGTTTGGGGGGTACTCATCCCGGCGTCTGTGGCTGGTGGAGCTGGAAGTGGCCCGGGTGCCCTCCTGGGGGTAGTGGGCAGGAATATGTGGTGAGACGCACATTAGAGGTCTGAGCAAGCTCTCAGCACAAGATACGCAGGCGGCAGCAAACATGGATGGGTCTTTAAAGCACGCAATTTCAAGAAACTGATGCAGAACTATGGCATAATACCATTTATGTGAATTCAAAGTGCACTCAGTGGTTACATGAATCCATCTATGTACTGAAATGTACAGAGCTAACAAAAAAGTGTTACTGTATTTTTTACAAGATATTAGGGGGAAATATCAATAAAATCTGAACCAGAGGTGGAATTTATCAACAGTAGTTATGACAAACTGTAGCAATATGTAAACAACAGTGAAACTGGGTAAGGCACATAGAGGAATCCTACTTTTGCAAATTTTTTAATACCAAAAGTATTATGAAATAAAAAGTACTTCAATGAAAAATTTTGTGCTTGCATCCTCAAAAGTGTTAGGTTTAACCTAATAGAACTTGACTCAACTCCCTAAGTGCAGTTGGAGTTATTTCCAAATAGGATCTGAGGATTTTCCTCAGCATGACGATCTTAGATCAGAGTTACAGTTCAACATAAAGGCCTTGGTTCATTCATCGTTTATGGTCATTAACAAAAATGTATAATACTCTTAAAGATAATTTAAACATTCTGTGAAAGCAGTCTAGGCATGTACTAGAATTTTGAAACAGCTCTCAGGGCCCCTGTCTAGCACAGCCTCATTGTAGCTTTGCTCAGCATAAAACACAGGCTTTTTAAAAATTACATTTCAGAAGTAGGAGGCTATATTTTGATTTATAGTAAAATGTCTTTCAAGTAATAGCCTAACATGTGCCCCCAAATGTTCTCGCAGGTCAAATCTTAGTGATTCTTAGACATCTATTGGCTTGAAGATTGTCAGTTACTGAGGTCTTTTTTATTCTCAACATTCCTGAGGACAGTTGACTTTGATAACACATGACTTTTATGTTAAGAGGTTTTTGTCAGCATGTCAAACTACATCAAGTATACAACAAAAATCAGAAATCAATTACCTGACAAGCAGTTTCTGCACCTGGAATAACAAACTTTATTCAAAGACAGTGTATTATCTTGAAATGTAAAATCAGTTAAAAATAGAACCAGTGACATTGTGTTGCTGAGGATGTCAGATTCCTGACTTAATAACTAAGCTTGTTAAAGAGCAGTAAGTCAGGCCTCCAACGGACAGGTAGGGTGGAAAAGCTGTACAATTCTCCAGGCCACTGTACTGCCTTACCATTCTGGGATGCTACCTTTTGGCACAACAGTATCATTCATATTCAGTTATAGATATATCACAAACAATTCTTATAAATTAGAGGTTATGTAGCTGAATATTATCACATGTATTCCGTTTGCTTTCTTCAGGGGAGCAAGAAATGGGCGGAACTACAGCCAGACTATCAGCAATCAGCAATTATAACTGTTTCTCTTTAGTTCTTGGTGTTTGTTCCCAAATGTCACTGTCAAGGGTCAGAACTTCTTGACCTCAGTGAGAACCAGGTATATTTGGGGATCACAAGTCTGGATATATTTGTGAACTTCTACCTGTGGGCGCCAAAATTTAGCCTGGGTCACTTGAAAACCTTATTCGTAAATGCACCTTGGTGATCCTTTAGAGTTCCCCGAGTCCATCCACACTCCAGAATCTGCCTTACCTACACACCTTCATGCCTTATTATTAGGTGGTTTCAAAGTCATTTCACTGGGGTGTCCTAATTCTGACACAAAACCTAGAAGCTATAAAAGCAAAATTTAAGAATTCCACCACATAAAAATAACTTCTGCCATTATAAGCAAAGTGGCAAACTGGGGAGTGGGGGAGGTATTTAAAGCTAGCTCATTGCTAGGATGAAGGGCTCCTGCTAAACAGTTAAGACCAATCAATAAACAGCACAGAAAGGAATCAGCAAAATTCAGACTGTGAAAACCTTTACAAATTAATATTTTCTTCAATACGGGAAAAAGAAATGGAAGGAGAAACATATACACTAAAAAGAAACAAGAAACAGGAACTTCAACATCACTAAAGAGATTTGAATCGCAAATAAGCTTATGAATAATGTTCAACATCGACTGTCAGGGAAAGCAAATTAAACGACAGTGCCACCGCACACAGAATGGCTGAAACCACAGGCCGACACCACCAAATGAAGGAAGTAGACCTACTAGAACCCTCACGTTTGCAGGCATGTAAAATAAGATGACCACGTTGGAAAAAGGTTTGTCAAATTTCTGGTAAAATTAAAAATTATCAAGCTTACAACTCAGGACATTCTTCTAGGTACCTACACAGAAGAAATTAAAATGTAGGTCCACAAAAAGACTTGCACAGGATATTCACAGCAACTTTATTCATAAAAGCCAAAAACTGGAAACAGCCCCATTGTCCAACAGTTGTTCACTTACAGTAAAAGGTTAAATGTGGCATATTCATACAATATATTATTACTCAGCAATGAGAAGGAACAGAGCAAAAACACATTTGAACCTCAAAACATGCTGAGTCAAATTTACACAAGAATGCATACTGTATGATGCCATTTATGTGCCATTCTAGAACAGGCCAAACTAATCTATGGTGAAACAAAATCCTAACAAGGGATGAGAGTGGTGCGTGAGCCAACTGGGCTAAAAAATTTTAGGATGTGATGGAAATGTTCCACAGCCTGCTAGGGGTTTGGGTTACAGTTATGTAGGTAGGCAAGTATTAACTGACATTTTCATTTCTTTTAAAAATATAAATTATAGCAGATGATACATATTATTCTGTACATCAAAAGCCAAAACTACACTTAACACCTGTTCACCTCATTGTAAATTTTACCTCAAGAAAAAAACTCTAGTTAACAATATGTATTCCAAAAAGCTTAAAAATCAAGTATAGATGTCTACAACTTTGACACACAAGGAAAAAGAGATTGATGGAAGATAAAAGAAAACAGGGCAAAATGATACTTGCAGAATCTAGGTGGTAGGTATAGGCACATTCATAATTCAACTTTTCTGTATGCTTGAAATTTTTTATTAAAAACTGTTGCAGGGGTAAAAGCATAATAACCAATTGCAACATGTGGACCATTGTTAAGATCCTGATTCAAATGAAGTTTTTTTTAATGACACTGAAGATAATTTAGTGTTAAGAAATTAGTATTTTTAGGAAAGATGCTATTTTTCTAATGTCCTTTTAAAAAAGATTTATGTATATTGAAATGTATACAAATAAAACAATGCTGTCTTGGATCTTGGATTTGCCTTAAAATTCGTATGAGGATAAGCAGATGGTGATTATAAAAGGAAAACAGGGAGAGGACATGGAAGACGATTCACAAAAAAAGGAAATCCAAAAGCTCTTAAGCATGAAGAAATGCTTCCCCATTAAAGAATACCATTGTGGGTTTGTTTTAACCTGTCAGATTGGTAAAGAATAAATTGCTAACGCTTATATTAGGGAGGCCATGGGGAAATGGGCACTTGCATTGCTAAGAGCAAACAAGTAAGAAAATTACAGATACAAATTTAATTTTAGATGTAAACTGCAAGTGCACATACTCTGACCATTTATCCTACAGAGAAATTTACTTATGTACAAAATGATGTAAATTTATATAGGATAACTCATTTCAGTATTACAAGAGCAAAAAAATTGGTAACAATTTACATGTTCACCAGTAAGGGACAGGTTAGATTACAAATATCCATATCATACAATCATTTTTCTTAAAGGATTTTATATACTGATATAAAGTGATCTTTAGGATTTAGTAAATGGGAAAAAGGTGCAGAATAGTATGTATCATCTGAAATTTGTATTTTAAAAAGAAATGAAAATATCAATTAGTATTTGCCTACCTACATAATAAATGTCACTGGGAGCTTACACTAGAAACTGAAGACAGGGCTGCTTGAGAAGGTAAACTACGTGGTTGAAGCATAGGAAGGGAGGGACTGTTCACTGTAAACGCCTTCATATCTCTTTGAATTTTATTTCCTTCAAGAGATAAAATATAATTTTTAAGTTACCCAACTATTTATTTTTATACTATCAAGATTTAAGAACCAAACTAAGCCTTCCTTTATCCCCTTCCTAAAATTCAGGAGAAAACCACCCATTAAGAAGTGGGCAAAAGATCTGAACACAACCTCACCAAAGACAACATGCAGATGCAAATAAATATATAAAATGATGCTCAACGTCTATGTCATTATGGAATTGCAAGTCAAAAAGAGATACCACTACATTCCTATCAGAGTAGCTGAAATTCAAAATCACATCGTATGCTAGCAAAAGTGCTCGAGGAATTCTCATTCATTGCTGGGGGAATGCAAAATAGTAAAGCTACCTTCTAAGAGTTTGGCAGTTTCTTCCAAAACTAAACATAGCCTTACCATATGATTCAGCATCGTGCTTTTTCGTATTTACCCAAATGAGTTGAAATGTTATGCACACACAAAAACCTACACAAGAATGTTTATAGCAACTTTTATTCCCTTCCTACAAATTTCAGATATGATTTTCTAATCTACTGAGTTTGGTAGTGGGGAATGTATTCCTACTACATTAGAGCAGTTTTTTTTCAAATCCCCTGGAATTTAAGCCTGCCTCTACTTTACTGCTCAGACATACCATTCTACTCTGTCATACAGGTCCCACCGGTTGACTGTGATCCTTTCACATAATTTAGGGAAAACTCAAACTATGGAATATTTTAAGGTAAAAAATGAATAGGATATAACCCAAAAAAAAATCTCCAAAGGAGAATCTGCTAAGAAACTGATTAGGGCACAGAATGCCAACAGGGCATGTTGACTAATACCAAGTAGAGTCACTGCCTCAGAATGACACATAGATGGAAGTGGCTTTCTCCTGCTTCTTCCTCCCCACACTTCACAGGTAGTGAGGAGGCAGGTAGCTGAGTGGACTCAGGCTTCTTTCCCAACTGGCAGAAGCCTCATTTACCCAGGCATACAGACACTCTGCTTTGACTTCACTCTGTTATTAGTGAGTATATCAATTCCAATCACAATCTTTAAGCAATTCCCTCCTTGGTCTGTACATGCTACTTATGTTGAGTTGTCCCTCCAATTCCTTGAGAAGTAGCTAGCCAAAGCAGGATATGCGTAACCTGGCCATATCCCCTGCTATTTTTGATAGCTTTACCACAAAGGCAATTATAAAGACACAAAAGACCCATACAGAAGAGCAAAATTAACTGTCATTACTTCTTTCCATAGCAAACAAGGACAAACAGCCCAGTTTCATCAGATTTGGGGAGACAAAAATACATGTTTTGATTGGATAGAAATAAATTATTTACTTTTATTCTCTACTGGGTGTTTTTACTCTTCCAGTAACTACATTTGTTATTACATCTTGTCAGTAATCGTTATACTAGCCTAAATTATGAGCAATAACCTACTAAAAGGAGTATAGGAAGTATATGCCTTCATGTAAGATGATTTCCCAAGAATGGCCCACCTTTTGTACTGAGAACTCTGCTGCTAGTGTGGCAAGAAGATACAAAGCTTCATGCTTATCCAACCACAAAATATTTTAATGCTTTTGCTCTCATTCTTTTCCCAGAGATGTACAAGCGAAATGCATTAGCTTTAAAATAAACTATTTGTAAATGAATTAATTCCTCACAAATCCCAATCCCAATAGACCTTACAGACTTTTCCCACATCAAATTAGAAACCTACTGCTAAAGGATGAAAGACCACATTCTAATAAGTCATACAGCTACAGACACCCATTCTCATAGCTACATACATTCAAACATATATGAAAACACATTTCAATCTAATACTGAAAGTGTTAAGATGGTTGATTGTCATGTTATTCTTACACAACTGAACTTAGCCACTTCTTCTTATACCAAAATTTGATATACTAAAAATATATTGTTGATTCACACACTCCAAAATAAATACTCTTAAGTAATCTTCAGCCTGAAACAAGCCTTCATTTATTGACTACTTACAGTGACTTCGTATCTTAGCTGGTAATCAGAGATGGATATGTATTAAGTGGGAGAAGGCATAATTTCTCTTCCAGATATCACCTCTCAGA
Organism: Manis javanica; assembly: GCF_040802235.1. Taxonomy (NCBI): domain Eukaryota; kingdom Metazoa; phylum Chordata; class Mammalia; order Pholidota; family Manidae; genus Manis; species Manis javanica. Next base: position 117,156,088 of record NC_133160.1, on the reverse strand, counting down.
AATCTGGGCTAAATCAATTTTAAGAACTAGAATTTCATCTCCTGGTAACTATGTGGCAGTTGCCACCCTAAGAACAGGAACAAAGCAAAGAACATATACAGGACTTTGATTCTCCTACACAGGTGCACATAAAGTTAGTTTATTAATGACTACATTTTAAAGCCAGTCATTTTGATCCAATATTTAAATAACAAGCTGTTTCATATTAAAGCAGAAGGTACTGCCACAATGTGACAGAAGTACAGCTTTTTCCATAAACCCTTCACACAATTATACATTAAATGCTATTTTTATTTAAGCAAAGCACCCCTACTTATTCTAAAATATGGGATGTGCTACCCCACTGAAAAAGCAAATGAGGAGACAGTTTTGCTTTCTAGAGCTGGTTAAAATTCAAGTGAAGCCATTAATGTCCTTAGCAGTAGGGACTGTTTTGACATGTCACTTCACAGTTTGAGACAAACACCCTTAAGGTTTATGTAAATCCAAAAAAAAAAAGGGTTGGGAGGGGGGGGAGTTCAAACAACTTTTAAGTTAAGACTAGAATTCTCTCTCTAAGTATACAGGCACGAATGTTAATTGCCTTTAGCACAAGGCTTAGAAAGGCAAAACACTTCTAAAGACATAAAACTGTCAAATGGTTGCCATGTACACTCACTAACCTGTAGCATTTTTTTTTTAAAATTCCTACCCCTATCTAAGTAATCAAATCTACCCAGAATTAAAACTACTCTGCCCAACCATAATGATTCAAAGATACTTTCCTTGCTTTGGTGACTACTTGGTTAATAAATCAGTATTTTATTCCAAGAGAAGTTTTAAATCGGAGCTCTCAATTCATAGGCAAAAAACAAAATTTCAAACAGATCATTTTTTAAATAAGAAAAAGATTTTAAAGGACAGTGCTGAATAAAAATATGCAGTCTTTACCCTGGGTACATATCCTCCATGAAAACAAACTCTTTAATCATATAAAACAAAGACTGGATTTTTAAATCAGATCCTGGACAGTTTAAACAAAATTTAAATTTGTGGTTTATTTCTTAATTCCAAACTGAATCTTTTCTTTTTCTTTCTAAACAAACAGTCCACTACGAAATTTTTCTTATAAGTAATAAACCGAACCCTCGAATCCTTTCTCTAGCAGTTGCTGCTAAGAAACTGGAACTTTATGTCTCATGTCCAAGAAAGATGTGCAAATGAAATGCCTCTTGTTTCATTCTGAAATAAAACAAAAAATGTTGCATTTACTAAATGTGTTGTACATGTTTACATACTGTTTAAAATTATAAATTCAATACCTTGTTTACTTTCTGATTTAGTGCAAGTTATCTGACAATTCAATAAAGCTAAGGTGAAGAAAATGAGTTAGGCATTAGTGTTTGTAGTCTAGTATGAAGATAGCAGATTTTCAGAGTTGAGCACAGAAAGTATTTTTTAGCTAATATATTTATTTATATCATGAAATTGTAGAGCTTTATAACCAAAAATAGCTCATGGAAAGTACAATAAAGAAATGCCCCATGTGTTTTCAAGAAATCATTACAGTTAAGTGTCTTAAAGAAATATACAACTACATGTAGAAAAATGACTACAATGCATTAAAAGATTTTAGGGGGGAAAAAGACACCCCGTAACAGTCAAGGAAAGGAACATCAGGACATACTTAATAGAGTCATCACAGGTTAACTCTGAAATTGTGTACTTCCTAGTACAACGATTTTCTTAACACTATTTTAGGAAAAAATACAGTAGTATATTAAGTGTATGTATCAGTGATATATCCTGGTTTTAAATGAATCTCTTTAAAGATCATGAAAATATCTTAGAATTGAGAAAATGTGTTTAAATTTTATAGAAAGAAAGCACATTTTCAGTATATTATGATTTATGGCTACAAAAGGAGATAAATTATTTTTAGGCAAACAGCTTGATGAATGTTGCAAATAATGCAAAAAGATTCTATATAGGGAAAATACTCAAAGTCATTATACAATCAATGAATTCTCTACGAAGAAGCTCATTCCTTATATTGATGCTTCAGTACCATGATTAATTAAAAAGAGGATTGTTTTTACAATATTGCAAATTACTGAGTTAACGATTAATTTACAAATTGAAAGTAACTCACACAGTTGCCTTTCTTAAATTTACCTTATTATCTGGAGTCCCTGGAAATTTTATTTTCCTTTCGGACATGAATTCAGGAACAATTCAATATACCTATGGTCTGAGAATGACAAAAAAAAGATTCACTTTAAAAAGCTGAAAAGGCAAAAATAATACTATAGCCATGTTCCTTGTATTTCAGGCAGCAACTCAAACCCTACGCCTATTCCCTTCCCTAACTAAAAATGAAAAAAAAAAAATCTTTACCTAATTGTGGATAGAAATATGCAGGCTATTTAGCAGACAATAAATGTTTACCATTATAATAGTGTTTTGTCTGTTTTACACTTAATTTAGTAATATTAACAGGGTACAATTTTCCCAAGGAAAAATTCTAGGCAAAACTCAAAACAGAGAAAGGCTTTTGGAAGCAAAGACTGATATAAAAAATGACAATGAAAACCACAGGCAGCACTTACGAACATGGGACCGATCCTTGAGCATAGCTGCAACAGCATCCTCGTGGGAATTGAAGTGCACATCAGCTTCTCCAGTGGCCTTCCCACTGGAACTATATTCCATGGTGATTCTAACAGGCTTCAGTGGAGCAAAAAACTAAACGAAAAAGGAAGCCAAGGGAACATAATGGTACTAGGCCAATTTCTCTTAAGTCTTATGGCTTTGCATTTTGTTTAGACTTTGATTAATACACCTGATACATCTGTTTTTAGGACATTTCTTTAAGCAACACAGTGGTTACACATGTACCATCTCTTCTGACCTTTGTACTCAAGGTTACATTTCAAGTATCTGTTAATAAATAACAAACTATAAATCGAATATTTTACAAAAGGTTTTCAAACATTTTTTACCAACAAAAGCCACTTATATTATTCCTCCCACACACTAACTTCCGTTTCTAAAGACTCTCCACCAAATACATTTCATTTCTTCATTAATTCTTTTTTATCAGACATGTACCTGATAATCTAGTTTCTTATCAGCACTACAAAGCAGAGTTACCACATTTAATGGTTATCATTTCCAACCAGATCAACAGAAACTAATATATTAATGAGTCTGGGGCAAGCTTCATTTGGCTAAAGATAGGATTCCTATGATATAATGAAGATGACTTGAAGCCCCACTACTAACCAAAGACTCTAGGTTTAGATCTACTTTAAATGTATGTCCTCAACTTCATGAAGTCAATAAGGGCTTTGTTGTTTTATCTTTACATACACTGTTTATCATAACACACAAATACATTTTTTTGTTTGTTTTTGTCTTTTTTTTTTGGTATCACTAACCTACAATTACATGAGGAACATTATGTTTACTAGACTCCCCCCATCACCAAGTCACCCCCACAAACCCCATTACAGTCACTGGTCATCAGCGTAGTAAGATGCTGTAGAATCACCAGTTGTATTCTCTGTGTTGCACAGCCCTCCCCGTGCACCCACCCACATTATACAAGCTAATCATAAGGCCACCTTTCATTTTCGCACCCCCTTATCGCTCCCTTACCACCCATCCTCCCCAGTCCCTTTCCCTTCGGTAACTGTTAGTCCACTGTTGGGTTCTGTGATTCTGCTGCTGTTTTGTTCCTTCAGTTTTTCTTTGTTCTTATACTCCACAAATGAGTGAAATCATTCGGGACTTGTCTTTCTCCGCCTGGCTTATTTCACTGAGCATAGTACCCTCTAGCTCCATCCATGTTGTTGCAAATGGTAGGATTTGTTTTCTTCTTATGGCTGAATAAGATTCCACTGTGTATATGTACCACCTCTTCTTTATCCATTCAACTACTGATGGACACTTAGGTTGCTTCCGTTTCTTGGCTATTGTAAATAGTGCTGCAATAAACATAGGGGTGCATATGTCTTTTTCATACTGGGCTGCTGCGTTCTTAGGGTAAATTCCTAGGAGTGGAATTCCTGGGTCAAATGGTAGGTCTGTTTTGAGCATTTTGATGAACCTCCATACCGCTTTCCACAATGGTTGAACTAATTTGCATTCCCACCAGCAGTGTAGGAGGGTTCCCCTTTCTCCACAGCCTCGCCAACATTTGTTGTTGTTTGTCTTTTGGATGGCAGCCATCCTTACTGGTGTGAGGTGATATCTCATTGTAGTTTTAATTTGCATTTCTCTGATAATTAGCGATGTGGAGCATCTTTTCATGTGTCTGTTGGCCATCTGTATTTCTTTTTTGCAGAACTGTCTGTTCAGTTCTTCTGCCCATTTTTTAATTGGATTATTTGTTTTTTGTTTGTTGAGGTGTGTGAGCTCTTTATATATTTTGGATGTCAAGCCTTTATCGGATCTGTCATTTACAAATATATTCTCCCATACTGTAGGGTTCCTTTTTGTTCTATTGATGGTGTCTTTTGCTGTACAGAAGCTTTTCAGCTTGATATAGTCCCACTTGTTCATTTTTGCTTTTGTTTCCCTTGCCCGGGAGATACGTTCATGAAGAAGTCATTCATGTTTATGTCCAAGAGACTTTTGCCTATGTTTTTTTCTAAGAGTTTTATGGTTTCATGACTTACAGTCAGGTCTTTGATCCATTTCTAATCTATTTTTGTGTATGTGCTTAGACAGTGATCCAGTTTCATTCACTTACACATAGCTGTCCAGTTTTGCCAACACCAGCTGTTGAAGAGGCTGTCATTTCCCCATTGTATGTCCATGGCTCCTTTATCATATATTAATTGACCACATGTTTGGGTTAATATCTGGACTCTCTATTCTGTTCCACTGGTCTGTGGCTCTGTTCTTGTGCTAGTACCAAAGTGTCTTGATTACTGTGGCTTTGTAGTGGAGTTTGAAGATGGGAAGTGAGATGCCCCCTGCTTTATTCTTCCTTCTCAGGATTGCTTTGGCTATTTGGGTTCTTTTGTGGTTCCATATGAATTGTAAAACTATTTGGTCCAGTTCACTGAAGAATGTTGCTGGTATTCTCATAGGCATTGCATTGAATCTGTAGATTGCTTTAGGCAGGATGGCCATTTTGACGATATTAATTCTTCCTAGCCAAGGGCATGGAATGAGTTTCCATTTGTTAGTGTCCACTTTAATTTCTCTTAAGAGTGTCTTGTAGTTTTCAGGGTATAGGTTTTTCACTTCCTTGGTTAGGTTTATTCCTAGGTATTCTATACTTTTTGATGCAATTGTGAATGGAATTGTTTTCCTGATTTCTCTTTCTGTTAGTTCATCATTAGTGCATAGGAAAGCAACAGATTTCTGTGTATTAACTTTGTATCCTGCAACTTTGCTGAATTCAGGTATTAGTTCAAGTAGTTTGGAATGGAGTCTTTAGGGTTTCTTATGTACAATATCATGTCATCTGCAAACAGTGGCAGTTTGACTTCTTCCTAACCAATCTGGATGCCTCATATTTTTTTTGTTTTGCCTGATTGCTGTGGCTAGAACCTCCAGTACTATGTTGAATAACAGTGGGGAGAGTGGGAATCCCTGTCTTGTTTCCCATCTTAGAGGAAAAGTTTTCAGCTTCTCACTGTTAAGTATGATGTTGGCTGTGGGTTTGTCATATATGGCCTTAATTATGTTGAGGTACTTGCCCTCTATACCCATTTTGTTGAGAGTTTTTATCATGAATGGATGTTGAATTTTGCTGAATGCTTTTTCAGCGTCTATGGAAATAATCGTGGTTTTTGTTATTCTTTTTGTTGATGTGGTGGATGATGTTGACGGATTTTCGAATGTTGTACCATCCTTGCATCCCTGAGATGAATCCCACTTGATCATGGTGTATGATCCTCTTGATGTATTTTTGAATTCGGTTTGCTAATATTTTGTTGATTATTTTTGCATCTATTTTCATCAGGGATATTGGTCTGTAATTTTCTTATTTGGTGGGGTTGTTGCCTGGTTTTGGTATTAGAATGATGCTAGCTTCATAGATGAGTTTGGAAGTATTCTCTCCTCTTCTATTTTTTGGAAAACTTTAAGGAGAATGGGTATTATGTCCTCTCTATATGTCTGATAAAATTCAGTGGTAAATACATCAGGTCCAAGGGTTATGTTCTTGGGTAGTTTTTTGATTACCGATTCAATTTCTTTGCTGGGAATTGGTCTGTTTAGATTTTGTTTCTTCCTTGGTCAGTCTTGGAAGGTTGTATTTTTCTAGGAAGTTGTCCATTTCTTCTAGGTTTTTCAGCTTGTTAACATATAGATTTTCATAATATTCTCTAATAATTTTTTGTATTTCTGTGGGGCCCGTCATAATTTTTCCTTTCTCATTTCTGATTCTGTTCATGTATATAGATTCTCATTTTCTCTTAATAAGTCTGGCTAGGGGCTTACCTATTTTGTTTATTTTCTCAAAGAACAAGCTCTTGGTTTCTTCGATTTTTTCTATTGTTTTATTCTTCTCAATTTTGTTTATTTCTTTTCTGATCTTTCTCATGTCCCTCCTTCTGCTGACCTTAGGCCTCATTTGTTCTTCTTTTTCCAGTTTCAATAATTGTGACTTTACACTATTCATTTGGGATTGTTCTTCCTTCTTTAAGTAGGTAGGGCTGGATTGCTATATACTTTCCTCTTAGAACTGCCTTTGCTGCATCCCACAAAAGTCGCGGCTTTGTGCTGTTGTCATTTGTCTCCATATATTGCTTGATCTGTTTTAATTTGGTCATTCATCCATTATTTAGAAGCATGCTATTAAGCCTCCATGTGTTTGTGAGCCTTTTTGTTTTCTTTGTACAATTTATTGCTAGTTTTATGCCTTTGTGATCTGAGAAGTTGGTTAGTAGAATTTCAATCTTTTTTAATTTACTGAGGCTCTTTTTGTGGCCTGCTATGTGGTCTATTCTGGAAAATGTTCCATGTGCGCTTGAGAAGAATGTGTATCCTGCTGCTTTTGTGTGTAGAGTTCTATTGATGTCTGTTAAGACCATCTGTTCTAGTATGTTGTTCAGTGCCACTGTGTCCTTACCTATTTTCTGTCTTGTTAATCTGTCCTTTGGAATGAGGGGTGTGTTGAAGTCTCCTAGAACCAATGCATTGCATTCTATGTACTCCTTTAATTCTGTTAGTATTTGTTTCACATTATGTTGGTGCTCCTGTATTGGATGCATATATATTTATAATGGTTATATCCTCTTGTTGGACTGACCCCTTTATCATTATGTAATGTCCTTCTTTATCTCTTGTTACTTGAAGTCTACTTTTTGTCTGATACTAGTACTGCAACACCTGTTTTTTTCTCCCTATTGTTTGCATGAAATATCTTTTTCCATCCCTTGACTTTTAGTCTGTGTGTGTCTTTGGGTTTGAGGTGAGTCTATTGTAAGCCGCACATAGATGGGTCTTGCTTTTTTATCCATTATGTTACTCTGTGTCTTTTGATTGGTCCATTCAGTCCATTTACATTTAGGGTATTACTGAAAGATATGTACTTATTGCCATTGCAGGCTTTAGATTCGTGGTTACCAAAGGTTCAAGGGTAGCTTCTTTACTATCTAGCCATCTAACTTAACTCTCTTATTAAGCTATTATAAACACAGTCTGATGATTATTTCTCTCCCTTCTTATTCCTCCTCCTCCATTCTTTATATTTTAGATGTTCTATTCTGTACTCTTTTGTGTTTCCTTTGACTGCTTTTGTGAGTAGTTGATTTTAGTTTTTGCCTTTAGTTAGTATTTGGTTGGTCTGCATTCTTTGCTGTGATTTTATTTTCTCTGTTGACATCTATTTAGCCTTAGGAGTGCTTCCATCTAGAGCAGTCCCTTTAAAATACCCTGTAGAGGTGTTTTGTGGGAGGCAAATTCCCTCAACTTTTGTTTGTCTGGGAATTGTTTTATCCCTCCTTCATATTTAAATGATAGTCATGCTAGATACCGTATTCTTGGTTCAAGGCCCTTCTGTTTCATTGCATTAAATATATAATGCCATTCTCTTTGGCTGTAACGTTTCTGTTGAGATGTCTGATGATAGCCTGATGGGTTTTCTTTTGTAGGTGACCTGACCTTTTTTCTCTCTCTGGCTGCCTTTAATACTGTCTTTGTCTTTGATCTTTGCCATTTTAATCATTATATGTCTTCATATTGTCCTCCTTGGGTCCCTTGTGTTGGGAGTTCTGTGGGCCACCGTGGCCTAAAATACTGTTTCCTCCCCTAGTTTGGGGAAGTTTTCCGCAATTATTTCTTTAAAGACACTTTCTATCACTTTTTCTCTCCCTTCTTCTTCTGGTACTTCTAGAATGCAAATATTGTTGTTTGGATTGATCACACAGTTCTCTTAATATTCTTTCATTCTTGGAGATCCTTTAATCTCTCTGTGCCTCAGCTTCTCTGTATTCCTATTCTCTGATTTCTATTCCATTAACGGCCTCTTGCATCTCATCCAGTCTGCTCTTAAGTCCTTTCAGAGATTGTTTTATTTCTGTACTCTCCCGCCCTTCTTGCTCCTTCAGCTCTTGCATATTTCTCTGCAGGTCCATCAGCATGGTTATGGCCTTTATTTTTAATTCCTTTTCAGGAAGATTGGTTAAATCTATCTCCCCAGGCCCTTTCTCGGGGGTTGTCTGGGAAATTCTGGACTGGACCAGATTATTCTGCCTTTTCATGGCATAAAGGTAGCTGTAGGCAGGTAGCGCATGTGTCAGCTGGGAGAACAAATTCCTTTCTTGTTTGCTGGTTGCCTTGCCCTTCTCTGCTGCCTGTGTCGGTTACCGGCACTCCTGGAGCAATCTTCAGGTTAATCCACTAAACTACCATGGGCGGGGTCGCCATTAGGGTAGCACAGAGCCCTGTGGGGAGTGGCAGGTATGCTGGGTGTGCTCTCCTGTGAGAGTGGCACCCCTTCACGCCTTCCCCAGGTTTTCTCTGCTTGCGCCAGGCAGCTGCATGCTGGTGGCGGCCTTTGGGTCTGGCATGGGCAGCTGTGCACTGGGAGATTCTGGGCAGCTGCTGAGGGCATGGCCGCTCCCAGGCCACTCACCTCTGTCACCAACAGCTCGCGGACCTGCTCCTGGGCCACTTGGCCACCGCCACTGCTGGCTTGCGCGCCCGCTCCCAGGCCGCTTTGCCACCACCGCTCTCAGGCTACTGGGCTGCTCTGTCAGGGGCCACGCTGGCCGGGGGAATAACTGGCAGGCTGCTTATCGCCAGGAGGGGCTTCAGAACTGCACTGCCACCCAGGGGGTTAGGGTACCTGGAGTTCCCCAGAATTCCCAGCTGCTGGGCTGAGTGTGCCGGGACAATTCCATCCAGCTGTGAGGTCCCTGTCCATTTTAAGACTTTCAAAAAGCATTTGCTTTTCTTTTGTCCCAGAGGAGCCGGTTGTGGGCACCAGCTCGCAGATTTTGCTTTTCTGTTCCTCCAATATCCAGCACACCATGCACTTTGTGTCTGTGCTCCTGGTGCAGAGCTGGTTGTTTAGCAGACCTGGGCTTTCACTGCCTCCCTGCTCCGCCTCCTTTTCTTCCACCAGGGAGCTGGGTGGGGGGAACGCTTGGGTCCCACAGGTCCATGGCTTGTATCTTACCCCCTTCATGAGATGCTGAGTTCTCACAGATGTAGATGTAGCCTGGCTGTTGTACTGTATCCACTGGTCTCTTTTTTAGGAATAGTTTTATTTGTTGTATTTTCAAAAATATATATGGTTTTGGGAGGAGATTTCCACTGCCCTACTCACGTGGCCATCTTGGCTCCCCTCTAAAATACAAATACTTTCTAAAAAATTACTTTTCTCAGACATAGGGAATCCTGATGCAAGGTTACATGGTCTAAGGAAAGCTCTGGGCATGTGGAAGTACTGGATTCTGGTCTCGTGTGTAACTATTTTGTGACAAATTTCCTCTGACTATTGCCTGAATGACTAGCTAAAACAAATTTAGAGAAAAACTAATGTTCTTACTTTGATTGGTAAACCTACAACAAATTATTTTGCAGCTATAAAATCCTCTTATTGATAATACATTTGACCTTACAATGTAGTAAAACTCACACTTCTCAATTAAAGGAAAAAAGCCTCCACAATAATGGAGATACCATCTTACTGTCCAAAGATACTCCAGAAATACTGTATTTTCTTCTCCACCTTCCCTAACTTAATAGAAGTTCAACTTTAAAACCTCTGTTTAAGCCTCATGAGACTGGGTATCTTACTGCCACACACATTCACAATGTCCTGGGCGTTGGCCTGGAAGGGCAATCCTCTCATGTGGACAAAATGGAGCGAAGACGCGTTTCCGAAGTCTGCAGCCTCCGGGGGCTTCTCTGGCATCTCCTTAGGCAATTCTGAGAAGTAGGGGAAAAACAGGCAAGAACAAAAGCTTCAAGAGTTACTTAAGATTATAATTAGGTATGATCTTTACATGTCAAAATCCTCAATTCCTCTTGAATCAGTAAGGAGAAGGGCTTTAATTTAAAAAGCCAAACTGATCTGAAATATCTGACAAATATCACCTGAACATCCATAAGGACTCAGTGCCTCAAAACCATTACCAGGTAACAAAAGAACACATCTTTCTGAAACAACAGAAGAAGAATGATTATGAATGAAAAATTAAAAGCAAGGGAAACTCTCTGGGTGATAGGGACTAAAAGCAAACAAAAAAAAAAAAAACAGATTAAATATGGTAATGATAAATCCCAGGGCACCAGTTGAAAAAAGATGTTATCAAACATCAAATATTCCAAATGTTGCTTTGGGGTTAGGAATCAAAGGAATTTACAGAGACAAACAAAATTCCTTACTTCAGTTAACATTCTTGCTCTTTACCCACCTATTTTTCCCACCTTGGTTTAAATGCTGACATTTTACTTCCTTTCATTATATTTATGCCACCCATCTTTAACATAAAATCTACAAAGATGGTTAAATTTTTAAAAATCTCATGATAATTAAGACCTATTGCATATATTCCAAGTATATAATGTACTCAAAGACATTAAATTTTTTTTTCATGGATTTTTAAAAAACCCAAACTGCAAAAAAAGGTTATAAGGGGAACATTTTTGAATTATAAAACTGAGAATTCAAAGAATTGTTTTTCTGTGAATTTAGAAATTTTGACAAAATCTGTCAATAAGATAGCATTTACCAGGTAATAAGGTAATTGCATTCCATCCTGAAGGGTATGGCTGTATTTACTTTTTCTTTTTTTTTATTAAGGTATCATTGATATACCATCTTATAAAGGTTTCCCATGAGCAATACTGTGGTTATTATTCACCCATATTATCAAGTCCCCCCAACACACCCCATTGCAGCCACTGTCCATCAGCATAGTAAGATGCTACAGAGTCACTACTTGTCTTCATGCTTTACTGCCTACCGCATGAGCCACCTACATTATGTGTGCTAATTATAATGCCCCTTAATCCCCTTCTCCCTCCCTCCCCTACCCCTCCCCTTTGGTAACTACTAGTCTCTTAGAGTCTGTGGTTTTGTTTCTTCAGTTTTGTTTCATTGTTATACTCCACAAATGGGTGAAATCATTTGGTACTTGTCAAAGACGCAAATTTTTAACTTAGTTCCCTTATCCTATAACCTTACAATTTCATACAAAATGGTCATAAAGGAGTTTTTTAATATCAAAACATGCAAGATAGACCCAATGAGTCTCAACAAGAGCAGGCCCTTACCTAGTTCTTTCTCACTTTCAAAAGCTGTCATGGGTTGAATATCCTCATTTACTTCATGTTCTTCAAAGACCATTTCTGGCTCAGTTACATACTTAGCAGTAGGAGAAGATGTTGTTTTCTTTCCCTTATGAGAACCAATGTGTGTTCGAACTTCATTCCTTCTGCTTGGAAATATCTCTATATATCTATGTGAAACAAAAAGTGAACAGGCACATGACAAAATAAATTTATACTGAATTTATTTAAAATAAAACATATATATACATATTATATTTCCAATAGCTTATTCAAAGATAACAGGTGGGGAGAAAAGTAAGAACAGATATAGATACTAGCCCATGTAAAAGTACTCTCAACAAAATAGGCCGTTGATTTAATCCCTTCCTCCCCAAAGATAACACCTTTCTTCATATACATTTAACAGTATCTTCTACCCTATTTTGCTTCATGAGGACAACTATGCTAAGGTTAACTATGTGTGTGAAAAGAATTAATTTGGGAAGAAGGGTTTTGTTTTGTTTTGTTCTTACAACTGGTTAAACAATCTCTTGAAGCCTGACATTTCAATTCTGTGAAAATTAATCATATCTTTATAAGACACTGAAAGTTATAGCATAGGAGGAACTAAGTTCTCCCAGAAATTCACTAAAAGGCTAATGAGAATTCATGAATTAAATGTCAATTCTGACATCCCATCAGCTTAGCAATTATCTATTAAATCTGAGCTTCTGGAGTAAGTTTTCTTTTACTGAACATTGCTTTTCCAAATTATATTATTAAGCCTGAATTGCAAAAATTATTTGTATTTACAGAACTACAAAGATTAGATGGGCACCACACCTTAATTTATGGAAGAGATTTGTACACTGTCTTTTGTTCCCACATAAAACAACACTGATGTGTTCCAATGTACGTCATATGAAAATATAAACAGTGCTGAAAAAAAATGGGGGGATGCTTTGCATATACTTTTTTCATTTAAAAATCATATAATACAGACCTTTGAACCAATTTTTAAAGTAGATTGTAAAATACAGTGGCTTTGGAATTGCTGCTTGTTTTGTAAACTTCAAAGAAAAAGGCCAGAAAGCCCCAAAACAGAGATTTAAAATGACAGTTTTGAGTAGTCCTCCATATTAAAAGTTAAAACACAAATAAACCCACCAATTCTAACACATCATACATACATCCTCACATGATGTGATATGCAATGTCACCTATAGAGGATTCATATGAAGATGTTAACCTGAACCGACTGAGGTTCTAACTTCCAGTTTTTAATGAAGGTTCTAACTTCTAGTTTTTAACAGAGGATACAAAGGAACAAGTTAAATGACACTGAAAGGAAGCAATAAGATAAATACAGACCATGAGACACTGCACAGGACAACAGACCCAATTTCTTCAAAAATCAATAGCATTTGAAAAAAGGGAGGGGAAAAAAAGGAAGGGGAATTTGCTCTAGTTTAATAAAACTGGAGACATAACAATCAAATGCAATGTGTGGACCACGTCACATTTGACAGCCCGTTTTACCACTCTACTTCTCTGCGTTTCATAGTCATATTACAGTACATTCATCAAAATGAGCCAATGTGTGACATTCTGTACCATTAATGTCTGCATCACTCACCGGTTACCAATTTCCTCCCTGTGCTTCAGTAGGGCTTGGTTGGCCATTTCTGGCTCTTCAAATTGCACATAGGCTTCCCCTGTTTTTCTTCTCCCTCTGTAGTCCATGACAAAAGTAATGTCTACTATATTCAGTCCTAGACACCAAAAAATTATTACAAATTAGTGCTGCTATCAGGAGCACTTTAAATCCTTAGATTAACACATTCATTTAGGTATCAGCTTTATATTGTCAGTAAAATCTGGGAACTGTTTTGCCAGTCCCAAAGCTGGACACATAGCTGATGGGAAGAAAATTATGCAGTCAAAAGCTAGTGACACCAACACATGTATACTTCCCGGCTATTTAGTGTTCAAGCAGTCCATCTAAAACACACAATTCTCTCCCCCTGTCCACCTATTTATTTTTCCAATTATATACTCGGGGAAATAGAGATTTAGACTAACATCACCACTAATGCTACAAATTTTTCAGCTAATAATTAAATAATGCTTTTAAGTCAACATATTATTGTCTGAGACTAAAATGGCCACTTTTATGAGAGGGTATTTTCCTCAACAGTAAAATAAATCCACATGAAATCATTTGAAATCTGATATCCCCCAAAGATCAGAGAGGTAGGTCAAAACATTTACATAATCTATAAATACTGGGAATCTGAGTGAAGAGTTCTCCCCTAAAGAACCTAATATAACTGTATGCAGTTCTAGAAACAGGTTTACCTAAGAGATAGGAGAAAATGGAGGGAAAAAAGAAGGTAACTGAAAAGCACCTGCAAAGAAATCTATGATGTCCCCCTCATTGCAACTGTAGGGAAGTCCTCTCAAACGAACCACACCGTCATTTACCACAGGTGAAGATTTGATCTGCAGGCTCTTCATTAAGGCATCCACGTCTTCATTGTTTATCTCATAGACTACAAAAAAAGCACAAACGACACGCAAATTTACATAACCAAAGAAGCAGTTGTTTTGTTTTGTTTTTAAATCACACTTGGTGGGTTATCCAAGAATTTAAAAGCTAGTATTTTTAATCTTTATGTGATTCTCTGGAGAAAGTAACAAATGACATTTATTGACTATTTACCATGTGGAAAGTGTAACTCATTTAAACATCACAACTTGTGAGGTAAACTTGGTCAACACCCTTATTTTACAGATAAACTACGATTATCTCTGTGCTTCATTTTCACATCCTGTAAAAGGGTATATTCATAATATCTAACTACTTCACTACCATTAAGGAGCAAATGAAACTGCCTTGGAAAGCAAAAACTCTAATGTAATGACCCATTAAATCCAAGAGAAGCCAGAAAGTGACTTCACGTACCTTCCACATACCGCTGCCCCATGTACATGCGGTGCTTCTCTAAGGCTTTTTGCACATCCTGCTCTGATTCCATTTCAATTAAGGCATCACCCCTTCGCTTCCCATCTCTATTTAAGAGGAAGTGTATTCCATTCTCGCCATTGCGAATTCTGCAGTCTAAAAGTATGTGAGTAAAATTAAAACCAGAAATCAAACTTTTAGCCCAATTATACAGGTTGTTAGAATGCAATCTTCCAAAAACAAAAAGCAGTAACAAAACTGCTTACACAAACCCCCAGCACTGAAGCCATCTGACAATGAAGTGGTCCTCACTAAACCTTCTATGGTGAAGTGATGAGCAAACCTTAGCACAAAAGCTTCTGATCTCCTGATCATTAAATGCAAACGAGGCTAGGATCCACACAAGATGCATTACGTTCCTCCCAATACTTCTACAATCAGTTTCAAATCACTTGAGGAATTAAAAGATGATTAGATTTGTACATAAGTGTCTTCTTCTGTTACAATCATAACCATAAAAACTCTCAAATACCTCACATAATAATAATTTTGCTACCATAATTTAACTTCTCCCCCTTTTCATTACCAGGGAAAGACATCCCCATATAGCATACTTCTTTTAATGGGAGCAAGCTGAAGATATCAAATGTTTGACCCATACAATAGGCTATGGTGCTTAATAAATAAATTCTTATGTCATTTTACAGCATTTTGGGTGGCAACTTCTACAAGCCTCTTTAGAGGAAAATTAAAAATTATACTCAGTTACAGAAACTAAAAAAACTAACCAGATATGTAAACCTTCCAAACATGTTATCAAGGGAACTATGTCATTTGGTACTAAGTTATCTTGAATTATAAACATATATATTACATAAAGAGCTACTCTTTACCTATATGCCTACTAAGGTATTTCCACTGTCAGGTTTGGCTTTTTGATATGTACATATTAAAACTTCAGAGAAACTTGGCTTCATACTATGTAGTTTTAACATTTAAGTTTTTATAGCAAAGTCTTTAAACCAGGCAATGTATTAAATGGTACACATGGTTTCACTTGATATCTGTATGTAACCAGCCAAAATCTGACACTTCCCAGCCATCAAATAAAAAGTCTCCAGCATTGCTTAACTTAGATTTTGTGGGATTACCTTTACCTAGACAAAATTACATATTTAAAACATATGTAAAATATACCTGAGAAAAAGTTAAGCACATCTTCTAGAGTGCATGACCATGGTAATCCTTGAGCTCGAATGAGATAAACATCATCCACTTCCTCTCCTAACTTGGATGGAGCCAATTCATACTCAGGGAGAGGCGGAAGATCTTCCAGGTAGGTAGCTTTGGACTCCTTCCAAAAAGAAAAGAAGAAATGTAAAAATGTTTCTTTGACAACCTAGTTAGAAAATATTTATTTCTTCAAACTAACGCTCTGGATTGTCATTCTTAGGGAGCAGTTACTATTTCAGAGGCTAAAAGGAAGCTTTATAGGTCTAATTTATCTTGTGTTGGCTTAAATTACATATTCTGACAGTATCCTAATGGTTTGGCAGGACTTAAATTTTAGTCAGGGCTTGTTTTTAAATTCTATCAGTCCCTAATTACACTTAATAATAGTGTTTTAGTTAAGCCAGGACAAGAGGGGTCCCTTCAATTTGACAAATATGGGAGTGCCTCCTTATCACAGTGCACCCTCATCTCAAAAAGCTTACCATTTAGACTAAAACAAGGATAGGATACAAGATGCTTTAAATGCTATAATTAAGATATGAGATATTACAGGAATTCAAAACAGCACTAACACAAGAATCAAGACATGATACAAGATGGGTCTTGAAAGGAAGATAGAATTCTGACAGCAATATATAAAGGGTAGGGCATTCCAGTTTGAGAGGTGAGGGGAAGGACCAGAATGAACAAAAGTCTATTGGCATAACAGCAATAATCCCATCTGGCTAAACTGTAGGCTATAATTAGGAGCCAAAGAAGATGAGCTAGCAAAAAGAACCTTGTACTATATAGCAGAAAGACTTGAGTATCACAAGCTCAATGTGTGTCCTTAACCTGGTAGGCAAAGTGGAGTTAAAAAGACATTTAGGAGTGGGTAAATCAACAAGCCAGCAGGATGCTTGCAAATATCAACCTGTCAACTGGTATGTGAGACCAACTGAATAAGGGAAGGATTATAAAAGGCGATAGCAGCAGTGTCACAACAGAAGACAGACATACTTAAAGCACCCTATTTTACAAGACTAAGCAAAAACTGGAATTTGTGAGACTTCAAGTCTATAATAACAGAAGACAACTCCGGTTTTAAGACTTTCACTCTACTAAGCTCAGGAAAGAGATTCCTTTGTACTAGCCCACCACTTAAATGAAGAAATGTCTAATTTTAAGGAGTCAAAGATAAATGTAAATCCCTAGCAGAGATCTAATACATATTTAATAAGAACGCAACAAGCGCTACAATTATCAACATAGGAAGACACTCAGGCTTTAAGTCAAGCTAAGGAAAGAGACATTTTACTCCTCTGTATGTTACCGTCATTTTCAGAAAGACTTAACATACAATTTTAAGGAGTCAATGATAAACGTAAGCAGTGGGTAGCACCAGTAGACGCTTAACAGATATTACAGTCAATTTCACAGAAAAAATAATCAAATTAAGGGAGTAACCAGCTAACATAGGCTTTTCAGAGATAATGTTTTTTAATACAGGCAACATTCCCCATTTTCCCAGAATTCCGTAAGTATCACAAGCTCCTACACAGAAGGGTAAGCAGAAAATACTGGGCCAGGATTCAAATCAATTAGCTCAGCCGCTGGCAGACAGCAGCCATGCTGATTTACCTCCCAGTTTCCCTAAGTTCAAAGAGATGCACAAACTAAATTAACATTATATGACCCTAGGCATCAGGAGGTGGGTAGTCAAAAAGTATGCTGACAACTCCCAGATGCCACGTAACAGGCGGGAAAAAAAAGCTCCCTACAAGGCACAGAATATTTGTGACCTAAGTTCTTAAAGCACACACTTATTAAAAAGAAAACACTGTAGACTCACTCCTGAGTCCTCAAATCGTGGCCTTTACTCTATAAATCCCCTCCCCAAATATCACAGTCTCTAAACTGTCTTCCCGGTCAGCGGCGACCCACGGTCCTTAAAGGACCTTCTCTTAGAGGAAGTGGAGGTGCAGAGGTGACCTTCAGCAAACTGGGGCAGCCCGTCTTTCTTTAGGGAGAGGAGAGAAAGAGGAGGGCTGGGGACGAGCCTCCTCTTCTCCACGAACACAGCCCACCATGTGTTGTGAGCAAACCTTCCCATCATTGGCCCGCAGGCGCGCCCAGGGCCACCCAGGCCTAATGCTCGGGCTGCACGGAAACTCGCAACCATCCGGGCGTCTGGCCTCCCGACTTCGCAACGAGCAGGAGAGTGACAGGGATGCCGGGTGGAGGCGTCAACAGCCTCACAGAACCTACCATGGGCCAGAGGGAAACAAGGCCTCAACATTCACCCCCAGCCACACTTACACTGCTCAACGGACCAGAGACTCGAGAGAACAAAACAAGGAGAAAACCCGAGGCCCGGGAGAGCATCCCTTGTTCCTGGGCCCAATAGGAAGACCAGGTGCGCGGGCGGGGACGTGGGGGTTGTGGGGGTTGCAGCTTGTGCCGCCCATCCCTGGGCGCGCGCGCGGGGGAGCGTGTGCGCGGCCGGGGGCGGGCTCTGCGCGCGGCCCCCTGCGGCACCCACGTACCTGGCTGTAGCCCCGCGCCGGGCCCGCGGCCGCCGCCAGCGACTGCGGCAGCAGAGGGGCTCGCAGGGCTGGGAAAGAGGCGGCGGCCGCGGCGGCGGCAGTGTGGGGAGGCTCCGCCAGCCTCCCGGCGGGCGCAGACCCGATCTGAAGGCCTCGCGTCTGAGAGGCGGCGGCCGCCGTGGCCCCGAGCAGCAGCAGCAGGCGGCGACGGCCCGAGACGCCCGAGGGGAAGGAGCCGGCTGCCGAGTAGAAAGGCAAGCAGGCGGCGCCGGTGCGCCGGCAACTGCTACAGTTGCAGCCGCAGCCTCGGAGCAGCGCCCCGAGCACCCAGCGCGTCCCGGCCATGGACTCCGGAGGCGGCGCGAGGCCTGGAGGCGGCGCAAGGCCTGGAGGCGGCTGCGGCTGCAGCGTGAGCGGAAAGGAAGTGGAATCCAGGGCCGGGGAGGGGAGCAGGGCACATGCGCCACCGGCACCCGGGGCAGCGGCCAGGCGGGAGGAGGCGGAGGGGAGCGCGTTGCTCCGCCCTCGGGGCGGGGCTGCGAGTCGGCCCGGAATCCCGGCACAGTCCACCCTAAACGCGTGACGTGCCGGGCGAAAGGTCCGATTCTGGAAGGCGTTGTAATACTGTGGTTGTAAGAAGGTCGGGATAATAAAGAAGGTGGTTTAGTACCCTTCCAAGCTTCAGGGATGTGCAGAAGGCCAATTTTCTTTGTTTTAAAGTTAAGTATGTAAATACTTATATGCCTATAATGTATATAACAAAAATAAAGCTTCCCCTAATGAGTCGGTGTATTTACAAGTGCATAGAAGAGGCTTGCAAAAGGACTGGTTGTGCAGTTTTCCTCCTCTTGTGCCTAGAACTCATCTCAGATTAATAAACAAAAGGGAGTTCTGAGAGCAAAAAATAGAAAACGCTAAAAGTTTTAAACTTTTAAGGTGGAAAAATCTCAAAGAAAAGTATAATGAATTTACAGAATTTCAGAAATTTTCAACATTTTGCAACCTTGTTTCATCGATCCTCACTACCACCCCACTTTTTTTTATTTGCTGAAATATTTTAAGCAAACCCCAAAGTTGGTGTCAGTCACCCTTTCAGTATTCATCTTAAACAGATACGGACTTAAAAAAAACAGAAAACCTCATCACATTAGGATTAGTTGTTTTGGAGAATTCCAGTGTATTGTGTTTAAAGATTGTTTACTCTGACCTACTTTTAGAGAAAGAAAAGCTCAGTATTTCCCCGAAAACCCTTTTCCCAGCAAAAAGCATCAGGAAAAGACCTGATTGGCTTGGCTTTATGGACCTGGAGTATCAAAGAGGAGGGAATTTCCTTATCTGCAGGATTTAGGGATCCTAGAGATTTTTTTTTTAAGTCTCCCGTTCAAGTAGGAAAATGAGCTAGCCTTTCCTAACAGATTACCACTATAAATCACGATTTGTGGACATGTTAAGGATTCTGCCCCTATTTACTCCTGCCTTCATTTTATTAATAGCCAAAGCCATTGCCCATAATGTACAAATCTGAATGGAAAATAAAAACACGTACTATTAAATAAACTAAAAAAAAATCTGAATGGATTAGAAAGCTAAATACATAGAATGAGAATTTGCAGATTATAATCACGAATGACACCTAAGAATTAAAATGGAAAGCTTTAATTTTTACTTAGAGGAAGTTGGGAGAATATAAGGGAGAAAATAACTTTGAACAATTATTCACTCATCTAACAAACATTAAGTGTTTTTTGTGTTCTAGGCACTCTGCTATGCCCTATGCATTCAGGGATATAATAGTCTTTCAAACAAGTATCAAAGTGTTTACATTATATATATATATATCTAGATTTCTAAAGAGCAGATTTTGTAAATAGAAACTAATGATTTATGGAACCCCAGGTTTTAAAGGTTATGTTAATAAATTTTATTTTAATCCCAAATAACTATAGCCCTCATTGGTGCTAGTTAAACTTTTATTATGAAATAAAAAGACTCTGTTGGACAAAAAATTTACATTGAAAGACTTTTTGGCTAGGGTGGTGACAATGGTGATGAAGAGAAGAGGAAAGATTTGAGAGATTTTTAGGAGGTAGAATCAACAGGATTTGAAGCTGGAATAGACAGGAAAAGTGTTTTCTGTTGTTATATTTTATCTGGAGTTGGGGGAGGGGCATTCATCCCTTGGAAAGTTTAGGATCCCATATAGATATATTGGAAGCAAATCAATCCAAGTTTGTCTTAAGCCAGAGAGGTCTGTCCTAGAAACATTAGCTTGGGAGTTGTCAGTATAAATGAAGCTGCTGGTTTGGATGAGATGACTAGGACCAAGTTTCTAGTAAGAAAAGAAGTCCTGGAAACAAGTCTTAAGATACTACAATACTGATTGCCCTGTAAAGGAAAACGAACTTGTACGGAGAGAAAGAAGGAGAAGCAGGGAGTTGAGAGCAAGTTAAGGAAAGCCAGCGGAGTGTTTCTGGACAGAAGTAGTAGTAGTCAACAAAGTCCAGTCCTTACTAAGATCAAGACTTACTCATCAAGTAAGATGAGAACACAAGAAAATGTCTTGGATTTACTGATTAGGGAAAGGTTCAGTAACTTTATCCATTATTGTTTGGGGTAGTAATACAGAGGCCTGAAAAAAGCAGAGGTGAGGAAATGGAGATAGAAGTACAAAATAAGTTTGATTTTTAGGTGAAAAAAGGGATAAGGCAGTAAAGGAAATATAGGTCAAAAGTAGGTTTTGTTTTACTTTGTTTGGATTGAATTGAGTGAGATTAGAGCATGCTGAAATGAAGTTGCAAAAAGATTCAGTTGATAAGAACTGAATTGACTATCCAGGAGAAAACAGGCATAATTTTGTGGGTTACTAGAAAGGTAAAGGAATAGGCATCAAAGCTCAGATGCAGAGATTAGGTTAAATGGCGAGAACTCTTTCACCTTTCCTATAATTAATAGAGCATATTATTCTTTGGATATGGTCATTTACTGCATATTATTATACTGTATATACAGAATAGCACTGACAAAGTGTCAGTTTACTTCTCTGATACTTTCTGAGGTAAAACTAGTCTAAATTGGCAGGCAGAAACATTCTAGATTTGGGAGAGAGTAAGAAGGAAAGAAAAAAGAATCACCTCCCATTGTTAGGGAAAGAATGTTCAAAAGAAACCCTCTTAGTTCTAAAGAGTACATTATTTGCTGGGAGAGGAGCTGGAAGGGGATAACTGTTCCCATTACTAATAAATAAATGAACTCGTTTTATTGTCTGTGCGCTTCAATTCTTAGAAGTGAACATACTTTTCTTCTGATATGCAATGAGGCTGACTTAATCTCAAAGAGTCCCACCCCACAACCTACTTTGCATTTGAAAGAAACAAAAAATCATGAACCATGGATGTCAATAAGCCTAGGGTGGCAAAAGGAAAAGGAACTGAAGTCAAGTACCATAAAGTAATGGTGCCCATTTGTGTAACCTGTTATTAAGGTGCTATTCATCATCCATGATTAAAGGAGGAAGTTTATTACATTGAGAAGATACAAGAGAACTTCAGGAATTGGAGCTACCAAAGACAGAGGTGCATTTTATCACCACTGCACTGCTTCATTCTCTTATCTGACAAGAAAAACTGATCCATTGGAGCCGCAAACCCATTTTGCTGCAGTAATGTGTTTCTTAGGTTAGCTTTGTCATTAGGCCTACATTCACTATTAAGTCCATGCTTACCAATTTTTATGTCTCATAGACTGCATTTGGAAAGCCCTTTTATGAAGGAATAAAATGTAGCTGTTTATGATGGACACATGGCAGACCAATAAACCTCTAAATACTGTGGCTTCTTCACTTGTTAAAAATAGCTTTCTTACATAGGTCTCTGGGAACGAGAGTTAGCTGATTAGTTGTTTAAGTGGAATGTACTGTCAAGAAATAGTAATTTAACTAAAATAAATGGGTTACTTTATATTAACATAAACATATTTTTCCCCATGCAAATACTTTTAAATGAACAGGATGAAACCTGAACTATATTCCTGAGGAATTTCTCAGAACACAATGTCAATACAGTTATTACAGGGAACTGATTTACTCCAGATGAGGCAGCCACAAAACTGAATTCTCAATGGATACTAAGCCAGTACTACTGTATAAAGCTCACACTGAGGATGTTTAGGAAGTAGAATGATGTGCTATGGCATACTCTGGCCATATTTACAAAGATTAAGGTGGAAATATTTTTTACTAGTAAGCTACTGAGAAGTTGTCGCATCAACTGGCTTTTTCCTAGGGTGCAGTCAGAGCCCAAGGCTCTCAGCGTGAACTGACACAAGATTAAAAGAACCAAGAAGCCTTGTTAATGGGCATCATTTTGCATAATCATCTCTTTAAAATAGGTAATACATAAACAGTGGGTTTTTTTAAAAGTCAAGCTATGCAAGATTGTACACACACACACACACACACACACACACACAGGTTCACCTCTAACCACTGTCCTCTCGTCATCTAGTTCTCAAAGAAAGAAATTGTTACCAGTTTATTGTGTACATTTGCAGAGATGGTCTGTACAGTGTTTCATCATTTAAATTTAGTAATTTTGCTGTACTTGGGATTTTGACAAGTTTCCTACCTGCTTATGAAAGGATTTCTGAAGCCAGTGTGTTTCTAACTTGAGATAAAGGAAAAGGAAGCATAATAGACAAATGAGATCCTGCCACAAGAAACAATGAGTGCTGGGGGCAAAAACATGAAAGGAAAAGGTAAATCTGCTATGATATTTGGAAGAATTGTTTTTCCCTGTTTAACAGTATTGCTTAATGAAGAAAAATATGACTTCAGAGTCAGACACTCTGGCTATGTCACTGTCTAGCTGTGTGACTTCGGCCATTAATCTCTCAGAGCTTTGTTTTCCTAAATTATAAAAATAAAGATATTAACTACCACATAGATTGTCAGGCATCTGGCACATAGAAAGGAATAAGTGGTATATTATTATCTTAGATATTGTTTAAAGGAAGTGGTTAATGTTGTATTTTAATTTATTATTCCTGTGACTGATTCAACCTCAGGATTTTTTTAGTTGAAATATAACTGACATATAACCACCTCGACATTTATTTGTTAATATAAGGATTTAAGGCAGCTTCTGCCCCAGGAAAATAAGTTTTCCTTAGACATAAGTGCCATGACATTGGACAACACCAAGCTGAAGGTGAAGCTCTAAGAGGCCTGCCTCTTCAAGAATATCCTGGGTCTAAGGCAGACATACACCCTACTGGTGTGAAGGCATCAGAGGAATGAGAATCATCACTGTAAGAAGATTTTGTAAGAATCTATTTCTTACATACTACATTTAGTCTGTTTTGCCCATTACATTTAAAACAAGACTCTGGATCATAATAAAATTCTTTATATCCATGTATCTCAATCTACCTCCCTACTTACCAATCTGTATCTAAGTATTATAATAAGTATGTATATGTATGTGTGTGTGTTACACATGTAAGTGTATAACAGATCTGCAGTTTTTTGCTCATAATCAATATTCAATAAGTGTTTCTTGAATTAAAAACTAGACTTTTTATATGTATGTGTGTGTTTATGTGTATGGGTGAAGGGATATCATACTAGTTTTATAAACACTTCTATTTGACTAAGAAGTAACAAAAATGAAAAAGCCAATGTTAAATTCGACATTGGATTTTTTTCCAGTAAATATAGAAACCTATATTTTCTAATAATCTTCAAGTTATTTTTAATTTGATTGCATTCATAGGCTTCATTTATAATAACAGTTACTGGAGTCTGCTAGAAATACACATAGAGTACCTAATTTATATTTAGGTCACTTAAGTAATACAATACCATTTATCATTTATAGGGTGTCATGGGAAATGATTCACCTAGTATTTCATTAAGATCACTGGTGCTTCACTTACACAAAATTCATTACTTCCACCTAGTACTGTAATCACAAATTAATCCTCGAGATTTAAAGAGAAAAAAATATATAATCAGTAAGGCCTGCTTTTTAAGTTGGGTTTTTTCTTAAAGAAAAACATAGCATAGTTGGAGTCAAGGCCATCACAAGAGCTATCCCAAGAAAAACTCAAGAAAGTAATTGCATTTCTACCTCCCCGCACACAGCCCCCTCCCCCACCTGCAACTCTACTTCCATTACATGCCACTCTTACACATTCATGGACATCTCTGCGAGCTTCTAGGTCTGCTCTCCATTCAGAATTTATATGCTGGACTGCATTTCAATAGTGCCCATTCCCCCAATGTGGTCTGGCCCTTTGAAATACTCCCCTATAATTTTGTTTGTTTTTACTCATTACACTTTCTGTTGACAACAGTTATCTTGAAGGCTGACCATGAATCTGACCTCATGCTTTAGTAAGATCATGGAGTTAGGATTCATCTATTCTGAGAGTCATAAACTGCAGAAATATTTATTAATGCATTCTTTATACTAGATACTGAGAAATAATATAATAGAAGTAGTCCCTATGTTCAAGGCACTCACAGTCTAGTAAGGAAAATGGATAAGAAAATCAATTGCAACACACCACAATTAACTGCTAGAGGTATATCAGGATACAGCTGGACTTCAAAAGAGGAACACTTTCACACTCTTTGGATCAAAGACTATTTCAAGAGAGCTGACACCAAAGTTGGATCTTGAAGGAATCAGTAAAGATTAGCAAGATGAAGAACAGAATGCATCTGTAAGTAAAAAGAACAGTTTTTACACAATCCCAGAGGCTTAAGAGGACTTAGAGAATTTGAGGAATTGGAATGGTTTATGGTAAGAATACTAACATAATGGAAATTTTGAAAAGACTAGAAGATCATTAAGCCTTATACATGTATCAGTAGGAATCTGAACTTTATCTGGAAGATAACAGGGTGCCCACTGAAGTAGGAAAGTGATATAAGCAAATAATACATTTAAAAGTTGTACTTTGGCAATAGATTGGAGGAGGAATTATAGGAGGACAAAAGACCAGAGGTAGTAAGGGGGCTCCTGACTCCTGTGCAGTAATTCACAGTAGGAAAGAGGACTGCCTAAGCCATGAGAGCAGTTTTTAAGAGCTATTTGGACTGACTATGGAATCCTACTTTCCTG
Source organism: Manis javanica (assembly GCF_040802235.1). NCBI lineage: Eukaryota > Metazoa > Chordata > Mammalia > Pholidota > Manidae > Manis > Manis javanica. The sequence continues at coordinate 117,130,517 of NC_133160.1, read as the reverse complement.
CAAGTGTCCCCAATGAGACTGTGGCAGCCCTGGGCAGGGGTAGCCAGGTAAATGTCAAACCAAAGAAACTAATAACCATGTATCAAAAGTGAAGTCTTTACTCCTACTTCTTAAAAACTGGAAATATCAGATGAAAAAAATAACTTTTGCTATGTGAGAGTATCATAAAGTCATTGAGGTAGAAAAATATTTAAAGGTTATTAAGAGATTCTGATCCAGTATTTGAATCCCCTTTATAGTATTTCTGCCATTTGGGAATCCAGCATATGTTAAATAACTCCAGTGAGAACAATCCACTGAGACCTAAGAAAGGCCTCTGGCATTTGCTCTAAATTGTAAAAGAGAAAAACAAAACACATGAAACTTTGTAAGGACTTGCAAGTCAAGATTCCAGGTACTACCCAAATTTTCTATTGACTTTACTTGCACTCTCTTCCTGAAATTCCTCTCTGTATAGTGATGCATAATATATATGTAAGGTTGACTTCATGGGAAGGTTATTAAAGGAAGCTATTCCCTATGTAATGTCATTTTGGGGGCCAGGAAGCACAGCTTCTCCTCCCTCAACCACCTGTACCCCAAGGTATCATAGAGTCTCAAATCCCACCATTAGCATTTCTGAAGAAATGGCACATTAAACTTAAGTCATGCCAGGGTATTAACGACAAACTTTACCAGAAAGATTTCATCCTAACATTGTGGACCCTGGAAAGTATACCACTATTAGCAAAGGAAAGAGCACCTAAAGTGGAGAAGAGAAAAGCAACACTGAGGAAAGATGAGCCAGAGCTCCATAGACCAAGATGTTTTGATGATTGTGTAAGAAGGACCTGGGATTTGTTCAAAATACTGTTTCTAGGACTCATTGTATTATTTTGTCTCAATAGATCTAGGGTGGATTCCTGGGCATTTCTAATATGCAGCTGAATTTAGGAACTGTTAGCTGTGAAGCCACATCTCCAAAAGCTAAAACAATATGACCCCCACCTCCATAAACACACAAAGTCAATGTCCCTATTGTGCCTGGGGACATTCTCCATTGTTCATACAAAGTCTTTTTCTAAGTCTCTAAGGTAGAGGTTATGCAGAGAATCAATGGCACATTAGGTGCTTGATGAAATGTACCACTGACATTTTAGAAGTTTCTAAGTCAACTTCAACAACTGGCTTTTCAATAAACAGAACTGTGTTGAACAGTACGGAATCATACATAACGCTTGGCCTTTTAAAACTTATTTTGGCAGTTGCAAAATCTGTCTTTTGGGAAAGAGTTTTATGAATTCGTAACAAACTTTAGGTCACTGGGCCTTCGTGATAGCTTTGGGAAGTGGCAACTTTTAGCTCTGATTTTTCTTTAGAAAAGGGACAAGGAGATAAAAATGCATTGTCATAACAATGCAGTAACAAAAAACTCACAATTATGGTTGAAGAACTCAGAAGACAGAAACAGTAATTAGCATTTGTTAAACAATTTATAAAACTCATTCACATATATGTTTCTTACAACAATTCTGTAACTTAGGTAGGATAGATTTGGGATATCAATTTTACAGATGAAGACTTCTCAAGATAAATTTTGAGGGATTTTTCCCAAGGTTTATAAGAGAGTTCTAAGAATTTTAAAAAATCCATCAATGAGGCAGTATCATATAGTCTTCTGTTTTCTAAATAATACTAGTAAACTCAAAATACTGAGAAACGTTAAAAATTTATACAAACACTTGTTTAATTACTTCTGCACACATTTGGTAAATAATAATAGAGCAACCTTTGCCTGAACACCTACTCTGAGTTAAGCACTGTGTCGGGTGTATGTCTTTAGTCCACATAACAAAGCTGCAGGATATTATCTCACTTCGTGAAAGAGGAAATTGAAGCTCAGAGAGGTTTAGTGAGATGTCCAATGCTTAATAATAACAAAATTGCAAAGCCAGCATTCAAACTCTCATATGATTCATCACAACTTTCTTAAAGATCATAACGAAGTTTACTTATAGTGATCAATTTTTAGTCACCTTAGAATTATTCATTTATACACATGCAGTATAGTTCATTCATTTATAGAACTACACATACTGAAAATATTTTCTTTCCCCAGGTGGAGTATTTCTAGAACCTGGAAATTAGCTGGGCACTGGATGTAAAAAGAGGAAAAATATGCCTATATGGAGTTTGAAGACTGGCCTAGGAACTATTAAATAAATGGAACATAAAGTGACAAATTTCATAGTTCCTTTGCCCTCAGCAAGCTCCTTATCTGGTCATGGCCCCTTGCCTAGTAGGGCAACCCAAGCCTTCATTTCTGAGGGGTTTGGGTCATTAGTAGTCCTACCTGAACTGGTTGTTGCAGTTTCTCCCTTGACTTAAATCACAGGGCATGGGATTAGTAATAAATATTAAGAACATGGGAGTATGGGCTTCAGGAGGTCTCCCATAATCCAGACACACTCTTCCACATTCCCACTGTGCAGTAGTAACCCAATTTCTCCTTGGTTGTCAACATCAATCACCACAGCAAGTACAGTAACCACCTGCTTTACCTATTAATTGGCATGAGGAGCCCAAACTGACCACGGGGTAGTCACAACCTCCAGCTTAATGGAATCATTATTGGGTCATCTACTGGAAGCATTCATCCCTTCAGAACTAAGACCTCTATACTAACAGAAACCAAAGACACAGGCCTGGTAAGCAAGAAGTTGCTTAGTGGATCACTAGGGATAATAACGAAAGGAGTCATGCTCATTTTCATCCCCTTAATTCCCTGAGACAAATCCTGGCTTAGTTCTGGAGGAATGCCTTTCGTAGAGTTACTACAAAATTATTCTAATCACCAGTCTTCACTATATCTAAATTATCAGAACAGAGACTGTTGTACGTCTTTAATTTTTTTTTGCTGGGCCACCAGCTTGACCATTACAGCTAACTGTGACAATTGTTCTCAACAGAATGTGAACAGAAGTGATATCAGCAACTACCAGATCTTTCCCTTACAGAAATTGGCATGTTTTCCTCTTCAACAGCTGGTGTTGGCAAAACTGGACAGCTACATGTAAGAGAATGAAACTAGATTACTGTCTAACTCCATACACAAAAGTAAACTCAAAATGGATCAAAGACCTGAATGTAAGTCATGAAACCATAAAACTCTTAGAAGAATATATAGGCAAAACTCTCTTGAATATAAACATGAGCAATTTCTTCATGAACATATCTCCCCGAGCAAGGGAAACAGAAGCAAAAATGAACAAGTGGGACTATATCAAACTAAAAAGCTTATGTAGAGCAAAGGAGAGCATCAGCAGAACAAAAAGGCATTCTACACTTATAGTCATAAGTGACATATCTGATAAGGGGTTGACATCCAAAATATACAAAGAGCTCACACATCTCAACACCCAAAAAGCAAATAATCCAATTAAAAAATAGGCAGAGGATATGAACGGACAGTTCTCCAAAGAAGAAATTCAGATAGCTAACAGGCACATGAAAAGATGCTCCAAATCGCTATCAGGGAAATGCAAATTAAAACCACAATGAGGTAACACCTCACACCAGTAAGGATGGCCACCATCCAAAAGACAAACAACAACAAATTGTTGGCGAGAATGTGGAGAAAGGGGAACCCTCCTACACTGCTGGTGGGAATGTAAATTAGTTCAACCATTGTGGAAAGCAATATGGAGGTTCCTCACAAAGCTCAAAATAGAAATACCATTTGACCCAGGAATCCTGCTTCTAGGAATTTACCCTAAGAATGCAGCAGCCCAGTATGAAAAAGACATATGCACCCCTATGTTTATTGCAGCACTATTTACAATAGCCAAGAAACGGAAGCAACCTAAGTGTCCATCAGTAGTTGAATGGATAAAGAAGAGGTGGTACATATACACAATGGAATCTTATTCAGCTATAAGAAGAAAACAAATCCTACCATTTGCAACAACATGGATGTAGCTAGAGGGTATTGTGCTCAGTGAAATAAGCCAGGCGGAGAAAGACAAGTGTCAAATGATTTCACCCATCTGTGGAGTATAAGAACAAAGAAAAAAACTGAAGGAACAAAACAGCAGCAGACTCACAGAACCCAAGAATGGACTAACAGGTACTAAAGGGAAAAGGACTGGGGAGGGTGGGCGGGAAGGGTGGGATAAGGGGAAAAAGTGGCATTACGATCAGCACACATAATGTTGTGGGGGACACAGGGAAGCAGTATAGCACAGAGAAGACAAGTACTGACTCTGTAGCATCTTACTACACTGAAGGACAGTGACTGCAATGGGGTATGTGGTGGGGAATTGATAATGGGGGAAATCTAGTAACCACAATGTTGCTCATGTAATTGTATATCAATGATACCAAAATAAAAAGGAATAAAAAGAAATTGGCATGTTTTCAATTTTTCCTTTCCTCTGTCCTTCTGGATACAAAAGTATTGGTGGGGAGGGGCTCAAGTTGGCGGCATGAGTAGGGTGGCAGAAATCTCCTCCCAAAACCATACATATTTTTGAAAATACAACAAATACAACTACTCTTAAAAGAGAGACCAGAAGATACAGTACAACAGCCAGGCTACATCTATATCTGTGAGAACTCCATATCTCACGAAGAGGGTGCTGCAAGCAAACTGGCTGACCCACCACAGCTGTGGAGCAACAATAGAACAGCCCTCCCACAGCAACCACCCAGAGACCCCTCCCAGTGCACAGCTAACTGGCACAGATTGAAAGGCTGCTGCCAGTGTGAAGCTGCCCAGCACAGACAGAGAAAGCAGAAGCAAGGTCCGGAGGGCATGAGAGGGCGCCATTCTCACAGGAGAACAAACCCTATGCATCTGCAACCCTCCACAGGGATCTGAGCTAGGCTGAGGGCCACCTAGCCCATTGGCAGCTTGGGGGATGGTCCCTGAGACTTCTCCCTGTGTGCGGGTGGCCAGCACAGGCAGTGGAAGCTGGAGCAAGGTCCAGAATGCATGAAGGGGCACCATTTGTGCTGGAGAACACAGCCGATGTGCCAGCGACCCACTGCAGTGCTTTAGCATAGTGTGAGGGTGGCCCCGCCTACATCAGTTCAGAGGATTAACCTGGAGGCTGCTCCTGGTGTGCAGGTAACCAACAGAGGCAGGGCAGAAGGGCAAGGCAACCAGCAAGCAGGAAGGGACTTGGTTCTCCCAGCTGACACAAGTGCTACCTGCCTGCAACCACTTTTCGCCAAAGAAAAGGCAGAAGAATCTGGTCCACTCAAAAATCACCCAGACAACCCCAGAAGAGGGCCTGGTGAAATAGATATAACCAATCTTCCTGAAAAAGAATTGAAAATAAAAGTCATAAACATGCAGATGGACCTGCAGAGAAATATGCAAGAGCTAAGGGATGAAGTCCAGAGAAAGGTAACAGAAATGAAACAATCTATAGAAGGACATAAGAGCAGACTGGATGAGGTGCAAGAGACTGTTAATGGAACAGAAATCAGAGAACAGGAATACAGAGAAGCTGAGGCAGAGAGAGATCAAAGGATCTCCAGGAATGAAAGAATATTAAGAGAACTGTGTGACCAATCCAAATGGAACCATATTCACATTATAAGGATACCAGAAGAAGAAGAGAGAAAAAGGGATAGAAAGTGTCATTAAAGAAATAATTGCGGAAAACTTCCCCAAACTGGGGGGAGGAAATACTCTCTCAGACCACCGAAGCCCACAGAACTCCCAACACAAGGGACCCAAGGAGGACAACAACAAGACATATAATACTTAAAATGGCAAAGATCAAAGACAATAACAGAGTATTAAATGCAGCCAGAGAGAGAGAAAAGGTCACCTACAAAGGAAAACCCATCAGGCTATCATCAGACTTCTCAACAGAAACCTTACAGGCCAGAGAGAAAGGCATAATATATTTAATGCAATGAAACAGAAGGGCTTTGAACCAAGAATACTGTATCCAGCATGATTATCATTTAAATATAAAGGAGGGATTAAACAACTCCCAGACAAGCAAAAGTTGAGGGAATTTGCCTCACAAATCACCTCTACAGCATATTTTACAGGGACTGCTCTAGATGGAAGCACTCCTAAGGCTAAATAGATGTCACCAGAGAAAATAAAATCCCACCAGAGAAAGCAGACCAACCAAATACTAACTAAAGTCAAAAAATAAAATCAACTATTCACAAAAGTAGTCAAAGAAAACACCAAAGAATACAGAATAAAACACCTAATATATAAAGAATGGAGGAGGAAGAATAAGAAGGGAAAGAAATAAAGAATCAGACTGTGTTTATAAGGCTTAATAAGAGAGCTAACTTAGATAGGTAGGTAGTAAAGAAGCTACCATTGAACCTTTGGTAAACATGAATCCAAAGCCTACAATGGCAATAAGTACTTTTCTTTCAATAATCACCCAAAATGTAAATGGACTGAATGCACCAACCAAAAGACACAGAGTAATAGAATGGATAAAAAAGCAACACCCATCTATACACTGCTCACAAGAGGCTCACCTCAAACACAAACACCTAGACAGACTGAAAGTGAAGGGATGGAAAAAGATATTTCATGCAAACAATAGGGAGAAAAAATCAGCTGTTGCAGTACTTGTAGCAGACGAAATAGACTTCAAAACAAAGAAAGTAACAAGAGATAAAGAAGAACATTATGTAAAGATAAAGGGATCAGCACAATAAGAGGATATAACCATTAAAAATGTATATGCACCCAACACAGGAGCACCGACATATGTGAAACAAATACTAACAGAATTAAAAGAGAAAATGGAATGCAATGCACTGATTCTCAGAGACTTCAACACTCCACTCACTCCAAAGGACAGATCAACAAGACAGAAAATAAGTAAGAACACAGAGGCACTGAACAAAACACTAGAACAGATGGACCTAATAAACATCAACAGAACTCTACACCCAAAAGATGCAGCAGGATACACATTCTTCTCAAGTGCACATGGAACATTTTCTAGAATAGACCACATAGTAGGCCACAAAAAGAGGCTCAGTAAATTCAAAAAGATTGAAATTCTACCAACCAACTTTTCAGATAAAAAAGGTATAAAACTAGCAATAAATTGTAAAAAGAAAACAAAAAGACTCAAAAACACATGGAGGTTTAACAACATGCTCCTAAATAATCAATGGATGAATGACCAAATTAAAACAGAGATCAAGCAATATATGGAGACAAATGACAACAACAACACAAAGCCTCAATTTCTGTGGGACCCAGCAAAGGCAGTTCTAAGAGAAAAGTATACAGCAATCCAGGCCTATTTAAAGAAGGAAGAAAAATCTCAAATGAATAGTGTAAAGTCACAATTATTGAAACTGGAAAAAGAAGAAGAAATGGGGCACAAAGTCAGCAGAAAGAGGAACATAATAAAGATCAGAGAAAAAATGAACAAAATTGAGAAGAATAAAACAATAGAAAAAGTCAATGAAACCAAGAGCTTGTTCTTCAAAAAAATAAACAAATTAGATAAGCCTCTAGCCAGAATTATTAAGAGAAAAAGAGAGTCAACACACATCAACAGAATCAGAAACAAGAAAGGAAAAATCACGACAGACCCCACAGAAATACAAAGAATTATTAGTGAATACTATGAAAACCTATATGCTAACAAACTGGAAAACCTAGGAGAAATGGACAACTTCCTAGAAAAATACAACCTTCCAAGACTGACCCAGAAAGAAACAGAAAATCTAAACATACCAATTACCAGCAATGAAATTGAATCAGTAATCAAAAAACTACACAAGAAAAAAAACCCCAGGCCAGATGGATTTATCTCGGAATATTATCAGACATACAGAGGAGACATACCTATTCTCCTTAAAGTTTTCCAAAAAATAGAAGAGGAGGGAATACACCCAAACTCATTCTATGAAGCCAACATCACCCTAATACCAAAACCAGGAAAAGACCCCACCAAAAAAGAAAACTATAGACCAATATCCCTGATGAATGTACATGCAAAAATACTCAACAAAATATTAGCAAACCAAATTCAAAAATACATCAAGAGGATCATACACTATGACCAAGTGGGATTCATCCCAGGGATGCAAGGATGGTACAGTATTAGAAAATCCATCAACATCATCCACCACATCAAAAAAAAGAAGGACAAAACCACATGATCATCTCCATAGATGCTGAAAAAGCGTTTGACAAAATTCAACATCCATTCATGATAAAAACTCAACAAAATGGACATAGAGGGCAAGTACCTCAACATAATAAAGTCCATATATGATAAACCCACAGCTAACATCATACTGAACAGCGAGAGGCTGAAAGCGTTTCCTCTGAGATCAGGAACAAGACAAGGATGCCCACTCTCCCCACTGTTATTCAACGTGGTACTGGAGGTCCTAGCCACTGCAATCAGACAAAACAAAGAAATACAAGGAATCCAGATTGGTAAAGAAGAAGTCAAACTGTCACTATTTGCAGATGACATGATACTGTACGTAAAAAATCCTAAAGACTCCACTGTAAAACTACTAGTACTAATATCGGAATTCAGCAAAGTTGCAGGATACAAAATTAACACACAGAAATCTGTAGCTTTCCTATACAGTAACAATGAACTAATAGGAAGAGAAATAAGGAAAACAATTGCATTCACAATAGCATCAAAAAGAATAAAATACCTAGGAATAAACCTAACCAAGGAAGTGAAAGACTTATACCCTGAAAACTGCAAAACACTCTTAAGAGAAATTAAAGAGGTCACTAACAAATTCATCCCATGCTCCTGGCTAGGAAGAGTTAATATCGTCAAAATGGCCATCCTGCCCAAAGCAATATACAGATTCGATGCAATCCCTATCAGATTACAGAAAGCATTCTTCAATGAACTGGAACAAATAGTTCAAAAATTCATATGGAAACACCAAAGGCCTGGAATAGCCAAAGCTATCCTGAGAAGGAAGAATAAAGTGGGGGGATCTCGCTACCCAACTTCAAGCTTTACTACAAAGCCACAGTAATCAAGACACTTTGGTACTGGCACAAGAACAGAGCCACAGACCAGTGGAACAGAACAGAGACCCCAGACATTAACCCAAACATATATAGCCAATTAATATACAATAAAGGAGCCATTGACATACAATGGGGAATGACAGTCTCTTCAACAGATGGTGCTGGCAAAACTGGACAGCTACATGTAAGAGAATTAAACTGGATCACTGTCTAACCCCATATACAAAAGTAAATTCGAAATGGATCAAAGACCTGAATGTAAGTCATGAAACCATAAAACTCTTAGAAAAAACATGGGCAAAAATCTCATGGACATAAACATGAGCAATTTCTTCATGAACATATCTCCCTGGGCAAGGGAAACAAATGCAAAAATGAACAAGTTGGACTATATCGAGCTAAAAAGCTTCTGTACAGCAAAGGACACCATCAATAGAACAAAAAGGTATCCTACAGTATGGGAGAATATATTCATAAATGACAGATCCGATAAAGGGTTGACATCCAAAATATATAAAGAGCTCACACACCTCAACAAACAAAAAGCAAATAATCCAATTAAAAAATGGGCAGAGGAGGTGGACAGTTCTCTAAAGAAGAAATCCAGATGGCCAACAGGCACATGAAAAGATGCTCCACATCGCTAATCATCAGAGAAATGCAAATTAAAACCACAATGAGATATCACCTCACACCAGTAAAGATTGCCATCATTGAAAAGACACAACAACAAATGTTGGCAAGGTTGTGGAGAAAGGGGAACCCTCCTACACTGCTGGTGGGAATGCAAATTAGTTCAACCACTGTGGAAAGCAGTATGGAGGTTCCTCAGAATGCTCAAAATAGAAATACCATTTGACCCAGGAATTCCACTTCTAGGAATTCACCCTAAGAATGCAGAACTCCAGTTTGAAAAAGACGGATGCACCCCTATGTTTATTGTTGCACTATTTACAGTAGCCAAGAATTGGAAGCAACCTAAATGTCCATCAGTAGATGAATGGATAAAGAAGATGTGGTACATATACACAATGGAATATTACTCAGCCATAAGAAAAAAACAGATTCTACCATTCAGAACAACATGGATGGAACTAGAGGGTATTATGCTCAGTGAAATAGGCTAGGAGGAAAAAGACAAGTACCAAATGATTTCACTCATATGTGGAGTACAAGAACAAAGGAAAACTGAAGGAACAAAACAGCAGCAGAATCACAGAACCCAAGAATGGACTAATAGTTACCAAAGGGAAAGGGACTGAGGAGGATGTGTGGGAAGGGAGGGAACTGGGTGGGAAAAAGAAAGAGGGCATTATGATTAGAATGTATAGTGCATGGGGGTCACGGGGAGGGCTGTGCAACACAGAGAAGACAAGTAGTGATTTTACAGCATCTCACTATGACAATGGACAGTGACTGTGAAGGGGTATGTGGGGGGGACTTGGTGAAGGGGGGAGCCTAGTAAACATAATGTTATTCATGTAATTGTACATTAATGATACCAAAATAAAAGAGAAATAAGTAAATAAAATTGAGAACAATAAAACTATAGAAAAAATCAAAGAAACCAAGAGCTTGTTCTTCGAGAAAATAAACAAAATAGATAAACCCCTAGCCAGACTTATTAAGAGAAAATGAGAATCTACACACATAAACAGAATCAGAAATGAGAAAGGAAAAATGACAACAGACACCACAGAAATACAAAGAATTATTAGAGAATACTATAAAAATCTATATGCTAACAAACTGGATAACCAAGAAGAAATGGACAACTTTTTAGAAAAATACAATCATCCAAGACTCACCCAGGAAGAAAGAGAAAACCTAAACATCCAATTACCAGCAATGAAATTGAATCGACAATCAAAAAGCTACACAAGAACAGAACACCCAGACCAGATGGATTCACAGCTGAATTTTATCAGACATATAGAGAATACATAATACCCATTCTCATTATAGTTTTCCAAAAAATAGAAGAGGATGGAATACCATCAAACTCATTCTATGAAGCCAGCATCACTCTAATACCAAAACCAGGCAAAGATACCACAAAAAAAGAAAATTACAGACCAATATCCCTGATGAACATAGATGCAAAAAACTCAACAAAATATTAGCAAACCAAATTCAAAAATACACCAAGAGGATCATACACCATGATCAGGTGGGATTCATCTCAGGGATGCAAGGATGGTACAATATTAGAAAATCTATCAACATCATCCACCATATCAACAAAAAGGACAAAAACCATATGATCATCTCCATAGATGCTGAAAAAGCACTCGAAAAAATTCAACATCCATTCATGATAAAAACTCTCAACAAAATGGGCATAGAGGGCAAGTATCTCAACATAATAAAGGCCATATATGACAAACCCACAGCTAACATCATACTTAACAGCAAGAAGCTGAAAGCTTTTCCACTAATATCAGGAACAAGACAAGGATCAGGGATGCCCACTCTCCCCACCTTCATTTAACATAGTTCTGGAGGTCCTAGCCACACCAATCAGACAACACAGAGAAATAAAAGGCATACATATTGGCAAGGAAGAAGTTAAACAGTCCCTGTTTGCAAGTCACATGATATTGTACATTAAAAAACCCTAAAGAATCCACTCCAAAACTACTAGATCTAATATCTGAGTTCAGCTAAGTTGCAGGATACAAAATTAATACACAGAAATCTGTGGCATTCCTATACACTAATGATGAACTAGCAGAAAGAGAAATTAGGAAAACAATTCCATTCACAGTTGTATCAAAAAGAATAAAATACCTAGGAATAAACCTAACCAAGGAAGTGAAAGACCTATACTCTGAAAACTATGAAGACACTCTTAAGAGAAATTAAAGAGGACACTAACAAATGGAAACTTATCCCATACTCTTGACTAGGAAGAATTAATATTGTCAAAACAACCATCCTGCCTAAAGCAATCAACAGATTCAATGCAATCCCTATTAAAATACCTACAGCATTCTTCAATGAACTAGAGCAAATAGTTCTAAAATTCATGTGGAATGACAAAAGACCCCAAATAGTCAAAACAATCCTGAGAAGGAAGAATAAAGCAGGGGGAATTATGCTCCCTGACTCCAAGCTCTACTACAAAGACACAGTAATCAAGACAATTTGGTACTGGCACAAGAACAGACCCATAGACCAGTCGAACAGAATACAGAGTCCAGTTGTAAACCCAAGTATATATGGTCAATTAATATACAATAAAGGAGCCATGGATATACAATGGGGAAATGACAGCCTCTTCAACAGCTGGTGTTGGCAAAATTGGACAGCTCTATGTAAGAGAATGAAATTGGATTATTTTCTAACAAGAGTAAACTCAAAATGGATCAAAGACCTGAATGTAAGTTATGAAATCATAAAAGTCTTAGAAGAAAATATAGGCAAAAATCTCTTGGACATAAACATGAGCAACTTCCTCATGAATACATCTCCCCATGCAAGGGAAACAAAAGCAAAAATGAACAAGTGGGACTATATCAAACTAAAAAGCTTCTGTACATCAAAGCATACCATCAGTAGAACAAAAAGACATCCTACAGTATAGGGGGAATATATTCATAAATGACATCTCTGATAAGGTGTTGATATCCAAATTACATAAAGAGCTCACACACCTCAACAGACAAAAAGCAAATAAACCAATTAAAAAATGGGCAGACCATCTGAACAGACACTTCTCCAAAGAAGAAATTCAGATGGGCAACAGGCACATGAAAAGATGCTCCAGATGGCTAATCATCAGAGAAATGTAAATTAAAACCACAATGAGATATCACCTCACACCAGTTAGGATGGCCAACATCCAAAAGACAAACAACGAATGTTGGCAGGGATGTGGAGAAAGGGGTACCCTCCTAGACTGCTGGTGGGAATGTAAACTAGTTCAACCATTGTGGAAAGCAATATGGAGGTTCCTTAAAAAACTCAAAATAGAAATACCATTTGACCCAGGAATTTCACTCCTAGGAATTTACCTGAAGAATGCAGCAGCCCAGTATGAAAAAGACATATGCACCCCTATGTTTATCACAGAACTATTTACAATAGCCAAGAAATGGAAGAAACCTAAGTGTCCATCAGTAGATGAGTAGATAAAGATGTGGTCCATATACACAATGGAATATTATTCAGCCCTAAGAAGAAAACAAATCCTACCATTTGCAACAACATGGATGGAGCTAGAGGGTATTATGCTCAGTGAAATAAGCCAGGTGGAGAAAGACAAGTACCAAATGATTTCAGTCATCTGTGGAGTATAAGAACCAAGAAAAAACTGAAGGAACAAAACAGCAGCAGACTCACAGAACCCAAGAATGGACTAACAGTTACTAAAGGGAAAGGGACTGTGGAGGATGGGTGGGAAGGGAGGGATAATGGGGGAAAATGGGGCATTACGATTAGCACACATAATGTAGCAGTGGGGGACACGGGAAAGACAAGTAATGACTCTATAGCATCTTACTATGCTGATGGGCAGTGACTGTAATGGGGTATGTGGGGAGGACTTGATAATAGGGGGAATCTAGTAACCATAATGTTGTTCAAGTATTTGTACATTAATGATATAAAAAAAATCATGTCATCTGCAAACAGTGACAGTTTAACTTCTTCTTTTCCAATGTTGATGCCTTTTATTTCTTTGTGTTGTCTGACTGCCATAGCAAGGACCTCCACAACTATGTTGAATAAAAGTGGAAAACTCTCCAGTTTGTTGAGAGTTTTTATCATGAATGGATGTTGAATTCTGTCAAATGCTTTTCAACATCTATGGAGATGATCATGTGGTTTATGTCCTTCTTTTTGTTGATGTGGTTGGATGATGTTGATGTATTTTCTAATATTGCACCATCCTTGCATTCCTGTAATAAATCCTATGTGATCATGATGCATTATCTTTTTGATGTAGTTTTGAATTCAGTTTGCTGATATTTTGTTGAGTATTTTGCATCTATGTTCATCAGAGATATTGGTCTGTAATTTTCTTTCTTTGTGGTGTCTTTGTCTGGTTTTGGTATTACAGTGATGCTGGCCTCATAGAATGAATTTGGAAATATTTCCTCCTCTTCTACTTTTTTGAAAACTTCAAGGAGGGTGGGTATTAGGTCTTCATTAAATGTTTGATAAAATTCAGTAGTGAAGCCATCTGGTCCAGGAGTTTTATTGGTAGCTAGATTTTTTATTACCAATTCAATTTCCTTGCTGGTAATTGGTCTGCTCAGATTGTTCTTTCTGGGTCAGCCTTGGAAGGTTGTACTTTTGTAAAAAGTTGTCCATTTCTTCTTGGTTATCCAGTTTGTTAGCATATAATTTTTCATAGTATCTGATAATTCTTCATATTTCTGTGGTGTCCATAGTGACTTTTCTGTTCTCATTTCTGATTCTGTTTATGTGTGTAGACTCTTTTTTTCTTGATAAGTCTGGCCAGGGGTTTATCTATTTTGTTTATTTTCTTGAGTAATCAGCTCCTTTAATTGGTTCTTTTTATTGTTTTATTCTTCTCTATTTTATTTGTATATGTTCTAATCTTTATTATGTCCCTCCTTCTACTGACTTTGGGCCTCATTTGTTCTTCTTTTTCTAGTTTCATTAATTGTGAGTTTAGACTGTTCATATGCGATTTTTATTCTTTTCTGAGGTACACCTGTATTGCAATATACTTCCCACTTAGCACGGCCTTCACTGCATCCCACAGATTTTGCAGTGTTTAATTATTGTCACTTGTCTCCATATATTGCTTGATCTCTGTTTTTATTTGATCATTTATCCATTGGTTATTTAGGAGCATGTTGTGAAGCCTCCATGTGTTTGTAGGCTTTTTCATTTTCTTTGTGTAATTTATTTCTAGTTTCATACTTTTTTGGTCTTAGAAGCTGATTGGTACAATTTCAGTCTTTTTGAATTTACTGAGGCTCTTTTGTGGCCTAATATATGATCTGTTCTTCAAAATGTTCCATGTGCACTGGAGAAGAATGTGTATCCTGCTGCTTTTGGGTGTCAAGTTCTGTAGATGTCTGTTAGGTCCATCTGTTCTAATGTGTTGTTCAGTGCCTCTGTCTCCTTACTTATTTTCTGTCTGGTTGATCTGTCCTTTAGAGTGAGTGGAGTGTTAAAGTTTCCTAGAATGAATGCATTGCATTCTATTTCCCCTTTTAATTCTGTTAGTATTCATATAAAGGTGTTCCTCTGTTGGGTGCGTAGATATTTATAATAGTTGTATCCTCTTGTTGGACTGATACCTTTATCATTATGTAATGTACTTTTTTGTCTCTTGTGACTTTCTTTGTTTTGAAGTCTATTTTTTCTTATATAAGTACTGAAACTCCTGGTTTTTTCTCCCTATTGCATAAAATATCTTTTTCCCTCCCTTCACTTTCAGTCTGTCTAGGTCTTTGGGTTGGAAGTGAGTCTGTTGTAGGCAACATATAGACGGATCTTGTTTTTTCCTCCATTCAGTGCCTCTATATCTTTTGATTGGTGTATTGATTCCATTTACATTCATGGTGATTATCGATAAGTATGTACTTATTCTTATTGCAGGATTTAGATTCATGGTCATGAAAGGGTAACTTCCTTACTATCTTAGAGTCTAATTTACCTCACTTCGTATACTATTACAACACAATCTAAAGGTTCTTTTTTTTTTCTCCTCCTTTTTCTTCCTCCTCCTGTCTTCATACATTAGGTATCATATTTTGTACTCTTTGTCTATCCCTTGACTGACTTTGGCCGTAGTTGATTTAATTTTGCATTTGCTTAGCAATTAATTGTTCTACTGTCTTTACTGTGGTTTTATTACCTCTGGTGACAGCTATTTAGCCTTAGAAACACTTCCATCTATAGCAATCCCTCCAAGATACATTGTAGAGATGGTTTGTGGGAGGTAAATTCTCTCAGCTTTTGCTTATTTGGAAATTGCTTAATCCATCCTTCAAATTTAAATGATAACCTTGCTGGGTAGAGTATTCTTGGTTCTAGGTCCTTCTGCTTTATTGCATTAAATATATCATGCCACTTCCTTCTGGCCTGTAAGGTTTCTGTTGTGAACGTGATGATAGCCTGATGGGTTTTCCTTTGTATGTGATCTTTTTACTCTCTCTGGCTTCTTTTAATATTCTGTCCTTATCCTTGATCTTTGCCATTTTAATTATTATGTGTCTTGCTGTTTTCCTCATTTGGCCCCTTGTGTTGGGAGATCTGTGCACCTCTATGGACTGAGAGAGTATCTCCTTCCCCAGATTGGGGATGTTTTCAGCATTTACCTCCTCAAAGACACTTTCTCCTCTTTTTCTCCTAGTACCCCTATAATATGAATATTGTTCCTTTTGGATTGTTCACACAGTTCTCTCAATATTCTCTAATTCCTAGAGATCCTTTTTTCCCTCTGTGCCTCAGCTTCTTTGTATTTCTCTTCCCTAATTTCTATTTCATTTATCATCTCCTCTACCATATCTAATCTGCTTTTAAAACCATCCATTGTATTTTGTAATGATTGGATCTCCATCTTAAATTCATTCCTGAGTTCTTGACTTTCTTTCTGTACCTCCATGAGTATGTTTATGATTTTTAGTTTGAAATCACTTTGTGGAAGATTGATGAGTTCAGTTTCACTGGATCCTTTTCTTTGGTGTTTGTGGGATTCTGGTTTGAACCAGGTTCCTTTGACATTTCATATTTGTATGTGGTGCCCTCTAGTGCATAGAACCTCTACTCTCTGGAACTGCTCAGCCCCTGGAGTGATGTTGAGTTTGCAGGGGAGCAGTGCTGGTGCCTGGGGGGAGGATAGAGCTATTTTCTCCTTCCCTTGGAGACAAGCTATGCTTGTCTCCAGTGCCAGAACCATTGGGCCAAACACACAGGTGTAAGCCTCTATGCTTTGCGTTTGTAGCTGCCATAGGCAGGGCTTCCCTCTGGCTGGCCTGACACCAGGGCAGGGGCTGCTGCTTTGCAAGCCAGGTGTGGATTGGCCAGGAGGAAGGTGCAACAGTCTGTGTATCACAGTGGGGTCCTTGGAGCTGCACAGCAAGCCAGTGGGTTGGAGTGTCTGAAACTCCTGAAAGTTCCCAACCTGCTGGGCAGAGTGAGCCTGGACAATTTTGTCTACCTGTCCTTTCTCCTGAGCAGTAAGCTCTGTGAAATCCTTTCCCCTGCAGCCCTCTCACTGTTAGGAAGTCTCTCTGACAGCCTGCCTTTCTTTTGTCCCAGAGCAGCTGGATATGGATCCCTCATTCCCAGAAGTGACTGGAATCTCAATCTCTCCAGGTATTCCACCTGTCTTAGCTTTCAACCCCACTAATTACCAGAGCACAATGCAATGTAGGTTTGGGCTTTCAGAGCAGATCTCCAAGCTAGGTGTTCAGCGGTCCCAGGCCTGTACTCCCTCCCTGTTCTGTTTCTCTTCCTCCCTCCAGTGAGTTGTGGTGGGGAAAGGCTTGGGTCCCACTGGATCACAGCTTTGGTACATTTCCCTGTTCTGTGAGGTTTATTCTTTTCTCCAGGTGTATGCAGTCTGGCACAGCCTTCTTTCCTGTTGCTCTTTCAGGATTAGTTGTATTAATTTTAGTTTCCTATTATATGTGGTTGTGGGAGTAGGCCTCTGTCTCACCTCTCACACTGCCATCTTTAATCTGTACAATTCAGGCCTCTGTATTTTTAGATCTCTTTGTTGTAAGCTTAGACTATACCATAATTAACAAATATATCTTTCAAATGTTAAGACTGAAACCAAATGATTTGGTTCTTAATTTGCTTTTTCTTTTTCTGTAAGTATCTTTTGTTCAAGACCCATAATGTCATAGATCTTCAAAGACAGAGATTATGCCTTTTCATTGTTGTATCCTTAGGACCTTATCATTTTCATATCCCTAGAAATATATAGAAATAGTTTAATAAATATGTGCAAGGACCTTACGGCCTCCTTCAAATTTCCCTACCAACATCTTGGTAAGTCTTATAACTTAGACTAACTCCATTCTTACATCATATCTTTTGAAAGAGAGACTGTAGTAGACAGAAATGGCAGCATAGGCTTCCCTAAAATCATGTGTCAAACACAGAACTGAACCAGGAAAAATGCCTGCTCCAACTCTGCTTGTTACTTTGCCACTGTTTTATAAGCAGTATTTGGGAATGAAAGCAAAAAGCACTGTCATCTGACTGAAGAATAGGTAAGACGCATGTCTACTCAATTTCAATGTCTGACCTTGCTCTGTCCTTTGTCATCTGACTGCTATGAGTCAGTGTTTTTAGAAATGTGAAATTTTCTATCTGAAATTTGTTATAATTTACCTAGATTTGACTAAAAGATAGAGTTGAGGAATGTTAATGTAATCTGTCAATACATGATTTTTGTGAAAACAATTATTAACTAATAATAATGTCATTAAAAAATTAAAGTGGTATTTCTTTCATGCATCTAAATAGGAACTTAAAGATAGTTTCATATTCAACGCTAGCTGTTGAACTGATTTTTCAGTGTCTTACTAGGAGGCTATAGAAAAGTAACATTGAGCCAAATTTTTAGGAGGGTTAATCCTAAGTAGACAGAACTCAGTTAATTATTGCTTGACACTTTCTGGTCAATTTTTAAAAAGTGAAACTCATATGCTGAGTAAATATTACTATAAAGTACACTCAACAAGAAAATAGAAATCTATTAAATACTCAAAAGTACTCTGCTTTTCTCCTTTCAGTGTATAATTTGATAAGAAGATGACTACTCTTGAAAGAAAAGAGAAATAAGTCCATTTTTTCTTTTACTTGTAGTTTGTTATTTTCATTCAAGAAAGTATATTGGATAACTTTTAAAGCTAACAATGATAAACCATGTATTCTGTTCAATGCATCTATAATAATTCATGTTTGCTGGGCTAGATCATTCCAGTAAATGGCTTTCAGTGGAAGTGTGCCACTTTTAAGAGACAATAATTTACTAGGTAATTAGGGCAATAATTATGAAGGAATTTTTTATTAATTTCCCTTAGTGACTAAATATTTAAAATAGCTCCTTGCCATTGAAATGGACTTTAAATTCTTATCCTCCTAGCAAGCTGGATGCATTATGAATCAGACAAAGGAGATGGTATGTGTGTAGAGATCCAAGGGAGCGTAGAACCATAGCCAGAGAAGCAGTTTGCCCATTATTTCATAATAAGCTGAGTATAGAGCTGTAGCTTCCAATGCCACCATAAAAAATGGGCTAGTACAGTGTGTTCCAGGATTTTCAATTATGTCTCTTCTTTTGAATTAATCTCATGCAGAACCTAATAAACATTATAAAACAGAGGAAGAGTTTCCCTTTGTGGCCCTTGTGTCTGAGGGTAGGGAAGGAGGCAGAGTTCCCACCCAATGAGTCTCTCCACTAACACTGTTGATCCTTACAGTGTTTCTGACACTCTGCTGCCCAGATCCTGTCCATCAGAGTCAAATTTACTAAATCAGCATTGTGTACTGTTTTTCCCCCTGGCCAAAGGTCAAGAATCATATGCTGGAGTATTGGGGCTATTTGCTGAAATTTTTCCCATTCTACCTCCATTGTCAAATGAAAAATTTTGGTTCACTTGAAACAGTAGTGTTTGGGTACGAATCGGATACCTTTATTTTCTTATGTTTAAGGCAGAAAATGAACAATCCAGCCATTTACTCATATGAGTAAAAAATCAATGGTTCATAGCACAGAAAAATGAATTAAAAATTAAATAGCACTGTGGTATGAAGAAATGGGTTAAACTCGTAATAGGGACAACTAAATTATACTTTGTGAATCTAAATGGAAGAATTACAAAATAGTAGTGAAGCTTAGCTTATTTTAAAATCTATCATTACAGCTTTTTTAAAAATTACAAATCTAACTAGTAGTCATCTGCTTAAAAATCCCCCATGGTTCCCACTGCTCATTAGATCAAGCTCAGATTACTATCCAGGCTACAAAATTGGTCTTGGTCTGGTTTTGACCAGACTTGAACAGCCTCAATTCCTACTGATCTGTTCTATACACTTATGTCCCAGCTGCACAGAACTTTAAGCTGTTTTCTGAACAGACTTTTATTATAATTTTTTTTCATGTTTTAAAAGGAAAACACAATCTTTCAAAAAAGGCTGAAAAGAAAAAAATTAAAATTATTTCCGTAATCTAATCACAGGTAACAAAGTGGTGTTTTTCTTTGAAAATGTTGGAATGGAGCCACAAGCCAAGCAATGTAGGCAGCCTCTAGAAGCTAGAAAATACAAGGAAATGGACTGTAGCCCAGTGAGTCCCATTTTGGACTTCTGACCTCCAGATTGTAAAATAGTAAGTTTATGTTCTTTTAACCACAAATTTGCTCCAGTTTGTTAAGTAGCAATAGGAAATGAATATAAGACTTAATGAAATTTAAGGCATAGCAGAAGAGCCTAATATATGTCTATTTAAAAATTCATGTCAGCACTAAAATCCAATGATTATATTTGGTCCCATATTTTTTGAGGGAATATATTTGGGAAGTTTCACATTGCTATAAAAATTTGTAAGTAGTATTTTATGATTACCTGGGGGTATAAATTAAAAATAAGTTGATTATATAATGAGGCTATACACCAAAAGAGGTGATCTGACTGAGGACAGAAGCCATATTGATTTTGTTCACTGTTGTATACCTAGTACCTGCAGAGTGTTGGGCAATGGTAAGTGCTGAGTAAATATTCATGGAATTAATTGAATTAGTGAAACCAGATTCTTAAAGATTACTCTGAAAGAAACTACGTGAATACCCATGCATAGGTAATTATTGTGCTGTTTTATTAGTATGCATATTAAGGTGGTTTTCGCTACTGCTAGTAATGTAGGCAAATTTGAGCTCTCAGGCCTTTTGTAATACACATAAACAAGATTTAGTGATAAGAAGAAAAGAAGTTGTAGTAAAGAAAAGAAAAAACTGACAGAAGAATTAACCCTTCAAAACGGTAATTATTAACAAGTGTTCTAGAGCTCAGCAGATTTTCTGAAGCTGTGAGCTCTGCTCCTTTGGAAAGGTATATCCATTAATAGTGTTGAAGCATTTTATAGAACAGACATTCTGTAGTAGGTTCATTGAGTGGGCCAATGTCTCTCTCATTCAGGTGGATGAGCTCCAGTGCTAAAAACGGATTTTGATTTCCAGATCATTGCCACTCCAATGCCTCATCGACTACTTAGAGAACCTTGTTTTCAGGTCAACTGCATGAGTTAACTCAAAAAAGATTTTTGAGAAGAGGCACTTTTCTGGGACTTTTGTTATCTAAAACATGATGGGGAATCATCAAATGAAAAAAAAGGTTTTCCCATAAAAAGATGTTACAGAATTTATGGATATTCATTCATTTCCTCTAAATTTCAGATACAATACCAAGTTTACTTATCTGGTTTGCAGCACAGATAAGAAGTGGTGAATTAGTAGCAGCGAGATGGCACTGCATGCTAACAAAAAGGCAGCACTAAAAGAAGCTTTAAGAAGCCATAAAGAATGGCCATTAGGAACAGCAAGACGTTACAGTAAAATTACCAATGTAGCATTCTGAACACTGATTCCATTTCCATAGACCTGATCCAAATATCCACTTTACCATTTACTAGCTGGTGATCTCAGTTTCCTCATCCACACACAGGAGATAATAATAGTACTTACCACATAGTGGAAATAATCAGATTAGATACAGCAAGTAAAAAAATAGTGTTTGAATATAATAAGTGTTAAGTAAATGTTACATGCTTTTCTTTAATTTTATTGTTATTATTACCACTTACAAATCATGTAATCTTAAGAAAGTTACTCAATCCTTCTGAAACTCCTTATCCTAGCTTACCACACATAGCTGCAATGAAAATCAACTAAGAAAATATATATGGGATGCTATTTTTAAGCTGCCAAATATTAAATATATTTTTAAAGGAACAAATCATCCTATAGTCATTTGTAACTCCAAGAGCTAAAGAGAAATGGGTAAAAAAAGAGGGTAGTTATAATTATCTTGAATCATTAAAAACGCATTTAACTAATTTCATTCATTAGTCAACTAGTATTTATTATGGAGCTTCAGTATGCTGTGTGCTGGACCAGGCCGTGTTGACCTGATCCTCCCTAGACTTTGTCTGATACAAAACAGTTCAAATACATCAAACATAATATGATCAATATTGTAATAGACCATAGAAATAGGAGAGAAAGTACTATGATTCTGAGCAGTTATAGATGAATTAAATGGGTAATAAAAGGACAGAAAGCACTGGCTTCTCTTTTTAGTGAGAAAGCATTCCAGATGGGTAAGGGAGGGGAAAAGGCATGGTATGTTTGGGAGATTATGGAAAACCCAGGTATGTACTGGGAATGAGGTGAGAGAAGCCTACCAAAAAAAAGTGGTGCCTTATATGACTTGCTGAGGGGTTTGGATGATATCTGGTATTAGGGATTTTTGTTGTAAGAAATAGGGGAAAAAAACATATTAAATAGTTTCAGCAGGAAGCTAAAAAGAAGATTTGAAAAATAGGGAAAAAAGGAGCCCCTTTGGGTCAAAGCACACAAAGTACAATAGCTATTTTTTAGTTAGAGTAGACTGGCTAGAAGGCCATCTCCACCAATGGGAGATGCTTCTGCAGGTTCCTGCTAGTAAATCCATGTGTCCCTTGGCTTCAGTGTAAGCACCTCCAGAGTCAATTTCTTCTCCCCTCAGTTTTCATAGCAAAAGATGGGGCTCTGAATCCTACCAAAACCATACACAACAGCAGATTCTCCCAAAAGGAAAAGGGAGTTGAATAACAGAACACACACACACACACACACACACACACACACACACACACACACACACGAAAATAATACTATGGGACTTTAAACAGGCAGTGACAGACAGGGTTCATATATGCAGCATAAGATGGCTATGAAATGGCTTAAATGATGCAAAATGAAACACACTGGGAAACAATTGTCTTTCCTACTTCTGATTCCCAGGTTGATATTTCCCTCCACAATGTCATTTTTACTGTTTTCTTGAATAATTAAGAATATACGTATTTCTATGTATTTCATCATTTCAGTTGCTAGAATGGATGAGATATTGTTTTTTATATATTCATTTTATATCCAGCCTCTCTAATGAACTATTCATTGCTTATAATTGTTTTTCAGTTGATTCTCTTTGGCTGATCAATTTTTCTGGTGTGGTAGGCAGAATAATGGCCCCCCGAAGGTGGCTACATCCTAATCTCCAGAATCTGTAACTACTGATGAAAATTCTCTCCCCTATCAACCTTTGTTTGGGCTCCTCTAAGCCATCTTCTCAGCTAGGCCTCAATCTTTGGGCATCCAGGTTTGTCTTTGCATTGTCTAGTTTTAGCAAGAATCCAGCTATGTCAGTTTAGCCAGAATCCCTGCCCTTAATATCTCATCACCTTAGATACCTGATCAAATTCTTCATCCTCCATCATCCCCCAGGTGATAGCTGATCATTCTGGCCTGCCTTTACCAAGACTCCTGCTGAGTTGAGTTAACCAGAAATCCCCTTTTACCCTTGATGTTTCCTCTTATCACTTTTCCAACCACTGACCCCCCCCCTTCTCCTTGGCTATAAACCCTCACTTCTCTATGTTGTATTCAAGGTTGAACCCCAGTTCTATTTAGCAAAGAAATAAGCACTACATCTGTAATGTATTGTAAATATTCCCTCTAATTTGTTGATTTTTAAACTTTGTTATTAATGTCTTTCATTATTGGAAATAATGAGGTTTCTTTTCCCCTGTTGCAATGGTACTAAATAAAATATGATTTTATGACTTTACCACGTCTGGTTTTTCTTTGACACTATATTATGACTTTAAATGGCAATAAGGATTTTGCAGATGTTATTAAATTAAGGATCCTGAGCTGGGGAGATTATCCTGAAGTCTGTGTTGGTCCAATGTAATCACAAGAGTCCTTAAAAGATGGAAGAGTTAGGCAGAAGAGTCAGAGAATGAGATGGTTAACGTGATACAGCACCAACAGCCAAGGATTGTGAGCAATCTCTAAAAGGACAAGGCCAGGAAATGGATTTTCCCTTAAGTCTCCAAAAGGAACAAAGTCCTGACAATACTTTGATTTTAGCCCAATACGACCCGTTTTGGACTTCTGACCTCCAGAACTGTAAGATGATAAATTTGTGTTGTTTTAATCCACTAAATTTGTGGTACTTTGTTATAGCACAAATAGGAAATTAACCTGGTCTTTCAGATACCTCCATTCCTATTTTTTTTTAACAAACAATAGACTACTGTATTATTTTTTTGTACCTTTCCTTTTTTCTTTTATATATGAAAATTCTTTCATATAGGTCTGCTTCATTTATTTAACAGCTTCAGTGTATGTACTTTTCCTCCTATTTTTAAAAACTGTGTTATGATCTTCTTACTGAGTTACAAGGGCTATTTAGCAAATAAGCACTACATCTGTAATGTATTGTAAATATTCCCTCTGTGTTGATTTTTAAATTTTGTTATTAATTTCTTTCATTATTGGAAATATTTTCATTTATCAAATTATTAATATCTGTGTGCATTGGGATTCTGGAGTTATGTCAAACTTGGAAAGGCTTTCTCCTGACATTATGCAAAATTCTTTAATGTTTTTTCTAGTAATTTTATGGATTTAATTTTTATGTTTAAATGTTTGATCCACCTGAAATATAATTCGGTATAAGAAATTAAGGTAGGGATCCAAGTTTTTCAGATAGCAATCCAGCTATCCCATCGCCATTTACTAAATGATCTATTTTTCTTGCATTGATTTTATGTATTTTTTCTATATCTGATCTTTCTATTTTCTTCCATTGATCTCGCTTTCTTTTCAAGCTTTTAAATCTTAAAACTCTATTATGTTTTACTATTTGGTAAGCTGTTCCCATCTCACTACCCTAATTTTTTAGAATTTCCCTGGCTAAACTTGTGCATTTCATTTTTTTCTGAAAATCCTCTCTTGTTTTTGAAATCTAATCTATGGGTATATTTGTTGGGTAGAGAACTGCATTAAATTTAGAGTTTAAATAGGAAGCATTGATGTTTTCATACAATAGCGGTATCTTTCCATTTATTTAAATCAATGGCTTGATTTGTAAGAACACATTGCATAGTATTAAATGATACTCATTTGGGCTTTAAAGAGATTATTAATCATGGAAACCGAAAGCATTCTCCTAACAAGCTGGCCAGTGGCCTCTGATAAAGGGTTTAGTGGCCTGGGTAAAGGGTTTAGTCTAAAAATTGATGAGTTTTTGGCTAAGTTGATTATCACCCCCATCCTGGCAATCTGAAATATAAATGCAGAAATAATTTGCCAGTTGGGGGCAGGACAGAAGAAAAGTAGAAACACTTACTATAGCAAGGCCATATCAGTGCAGAGCATTACAAAGTCCATAAACTCTGCTGCTGAGTACTATAGAGCTGTCTCAAGTCTAGGGTCACTTACTAGGCCTACTTGAAGCCTAAGTGGCCCTACTAAGGCACTAGTTTTGAGGTTTCTTTGACATTCATTCCTCATAGTTGTTCTATGTGTTTGTACAATAAACTCTATTATGAGTGATCTAATTGAATGAATTTTTTATTATTTTAAAAAAAGATCCCTCCAAGAAAAGATATCCTACAATTACATATCAATTTACAAAGTACTTTCACTTACATTATCTCATTTAATCTATTGACAACTCAGGAAGTTAATGAACCTCAGAGACACAGCTTTTCAGGCATCAAATAATTAAAAGCAAATAACTTTCAATGTTGAATAACCAGTAGCTGACTTTCATTAAAGGCACTAGATAACCTGTTAAGACAAATTACTTTCAATGTCCTCTGAACATGGTTGGGTGTGAACGTGAGGTCCCAAATTGCTCTAGCCAAGTCACCACCAAGCAGAGGATGAAGCTGGCACACACAGAAAGGAAAGGAAGCCTCAAGAGAACTGGAGATAAATGGAGCTGGAGACACTGAATTACCACTACCTTGAAACCTTCCCAATCTCTGAACTTCATTTCTGTGAACCAATACATTTCCTCATTGTTTCAACCAGTTAAGAGTATAGTTTTCTGCTGTGTGTAACTAAAACCATACTAACTGATATGACATCAATTACCTTTTTTTTTTACATGCAATCAAAAAGCAGGGAAGAGAGCCTTGGGGGAAGAGAAGAGCACCTGTGGCTGGGTAGGGAAGGATATAAGAAGGTCGCATGAAGGATGTTGCCCAGTCAGTTTATGAGTTTGTGTGCACAGGAGTGTGCAGGGCGGTGGACTAATTGGGAGAGAAGGCAGGAGAAAAAGGAGGTCAAAGAAAAACAGGATGATTCCAGTTGCTTACTAGCCAAGTCTCTTCTAAGTTTGTGTATTTTTAGTTTTGATGGGAAACTGGGCATAGTCATTAAACCTGTAAATCAAAATAGGAATTTCTGATTTTTAGAATTAAAATTTGAGTAGCACTTAAGGAAGTGTTTCCCAAACTTCAGTTTTTCCTACAACATGTTTATATTTTGTCATATCTAAGTATGGTTTTACCTAATATTTTCCTTTAAATCAGTGGTTCTCAACCAGGGGTGATTCTGTCCCCAGGAGGCTATTTGACAATGTCTGGAACCATTACTGTTTGTCATAACTGAGTGCTACTGGCATCCAGTGAATAGAGAGTAGGAATACTGGTAAACATCCCACAATACACAGCACAGCCTTCCACAGCAAAGAATTACCTGGCCCACAATGTCAGCAGCGCCAAAGATGAGAAGCCCTGATTTAAATCAGTTCATTTTCTTTTAACCTTCATAATAATTAACATTTACTGAGCAATGTAAATATTATTCTAAGTGCTTGACATGCAATATCTCATTGAATCCACACCTCAACTTTATGTGGTAGATACCACCATTAAACCTATTTTACAAAGAAGGAAACTGAGAGTTAATTAGCTTATCTACAGTCAAACAGCTAGTAAGTAGCTAAACCTGAATAGTATTATGCTAGAGATCCTGAGCTCAATCAATAGGCTCTATTTTGTATCAATACTACAAATGAAAACCCATATTACATGCTTTATGGAGTAGAAGAACATACATTTAGTAAGAGCAAAGTGTTAAGCTCTAGCTACATATTGTTGACTGATGAAGACTCTGGGTTTAAATCCTGTTTTCTCTTAAAAAGGAAGATTAAATGTGAGAGAGGTGTTAAAGAAGATTATCAAACCAAGACTTTCTCCTTGATGTGATCAGAAGGAATGAAATGAATTTAAAGGGGGTAACTTTCCTAACATGTGATGTAATGTTATACAATGCTGTACTTGTGTACCACTTAAAATCCCAACTCTTCAATAATATAAAGCCTGGGGATGTTTGATTCCCCATGAATTAGATAGTCTTGGGATTAAATTCTGGATGTGTTACTTCCTACTCGTGCTATCTTAGATGTGATTTAACATCCTCATCCACAGAATTAGTACAGTAACATCTGCCTCACAGAGTTATGGGGAGAGTTAAGTGAAAATCAAGGATTTTGCAAGATCACTGGCAAAAATTACTAGCAGAAATAAATATTAGTTTCCCTTATTTCCTCAAAATTATGTGGTCTCTTTCCAGAGCTGGCTTAGATTCTCATATGCTTCCATGATTATATAAGCTCTCTAAGAGCCATGGCAGGACAGGCAGCCACAGTTGGCTCCAGAGTATCACAGGGAACAAAGAGCTGCTTTCAGTCCTATCCAGAAGAACCTCTGAGGCCTCCTGGGAGGAACTGGCCTTTTGGCCCATGATGTGTAGTACCCCTATCCCCTCCTGTGAGGGTTGTTGGTGATCCAGGGAAGATTTACAGAAATTGCAAGCATAACTGTGACAGTGACTCTGACAGATGCAAAGGTGCCTGGAGGTTACCAGAGGGAGGAAAAGAGGCAGCAGAGAAGGGCAAGGCTTTGTTCCTAGGAACAGAGTTGCAAGTCCATCTTAATTTCTTTACACACAAACATACCTGCCCCAATTTTGGATCTGCCATTTGGCCAAGCAGTCATTGAGTTTATGGCTAAAGGCTGTACTTTAAATATTTACAACACATCCCATAGTATTAGATTTGTGATTCTGTGATATTAAGTAAAGCAGAGTTCAAATGAGCACTGGAACTACTACCATCTGCTTGTTGGAAGACCTTTGGTCTTTATGCTGTGATTTAATTGCCTCCCTACTTGATTCTTGATACTTTATTTTTTTTAATGTTCCTTTAATAAGGCTTGAGATTTCATTCAATAATCAGGTATAATTAGAACGCAAATACAGCTAGTGAATAATACACTGATAAATTCAGAATATCTCTTCTCCACTAGAAGACAAACTTCTTAGGGTCAGGGACTTTATAGGCTTTTGTACCCTACTATCTCCAGTGCTTGCATAAGTGACTAGCATATAGTTAATGCTTAATATATATTTGTTGAGTGAATGAATGAGAATTCATACTAAGGCATAAATGATTGTAGCAGAAAACATTTCCTTCATCTACACATGTATGTTTTTCATTCCTTTGGGCTTTAGACATGCTACATCATCCCTCTGCAATGCCTTCTCTCTTTTTACTCTTCTATCTTCCTACCTTTTACTTCATTACCTAGAGTAAGTCTATTAACCCTGTAAGACTTGCTTTTTTGGTAAAACTCTTTGACCTTTAACTTCCTCCTCAGATTAACCACTCTTTCACCACTGGGATCCTATAGTGCTTTGCATGTAATCCTGTTATAAGAGGGATGATTTTGTGCTGTAGTTATTTGTTTATGCATCAGTCTGTCACTAGAAATGAGCTCCTTGACAGTTGTGATGTTGCATATTTCCTTCATATCCTCACCCTTAGCATGGTAACTGGTTTATGGTAGACTTTCAATAAATGCTATTGACTGACTGAATGAATGAATTTTGCAAGCACATACAGGATCATTTCTTTTAAAAACTCTATTTTGGGTAGGAAATCTTCCTTCCCGCAATTGTTTTATTTTACTAAATCTCTTTATCCTGTACTCAAACGAGGCAATTGGTGTGGAAGCACATAGTACAGTCTATAAATAAGGGATTTAGAAATACTTGGTCAGTGGGGAACTGGTTACTGTGGTTTTCTCTGTAGACGCTTCCTGGGTGCCCTGATGCCATACAGACCTTAAGGGTAGTGCTATTTTGGAAGGGATGGAATATTTATCCTGAGAAAAACAATTCGTTTGACTATCTGGGATCGCATGTCTGTTGGTGCTAAGCAGGGGAATTATATCATGTAAAACAGTATCTCATGTCTCCAGCTGTAAGAGGTTGTGGCTGGCTCAGGCTGCTATCGTAGTGTGACTACGACAGCTATGGAAAACATGAGAGAGATGCCGAGAAGAGGGTGTGCTAAGCTCTGTGAGGGAGAGAGAACAAATGGCCAAAACCAGGGACTGCCTAGAGTCCCTGGAGTCCAGTGGTCATCTAGGCAGGGAACTAAGGCCATATTGGAAGATCTGACTCCCACATTTCATTATTCACATTGGTGCAAGCCCTGAATGGCTCATAACGGATCCCTTTCATTCATCATTATGCTTTAAGTTACTCTGAGGAAAGGAATGGAGGTGGGGAGGCAGCGTAACCACCAGAGCACAACTGGGAGGGCTGAAGTTCTTGAGAACAGGCATTATTTAATTAAGCCAAATGTGAATTTGTATGGGTGAAGTAACAGCTGCTGATTGTTAGGGTATTTTTAAGTTGCAGCCAGTTGGGATACTCTGTTTATATATGGCCCTTCACACTGAAGGACCTCAGGGAGATGGGTGGGCTAAAACGTCCTTGAAATACATCACTATCTCCTGGGCTTTGAGGGCATATCAGCAGCCTCCTCTCTGCGAAATTTGAGAGGCGTTAATAGTTAAGCCGCTCATCTGACATACTTAGTAGTGGCTCCTCCATCCCCCACTTCCCATTCCCCGCCCCACCACATTGTTCCTAGGCTTTTTTGAGATTAAAGGAGAAGCTGATTTGTTTAGTCCCCATATATTTTCAAGCTGCTTAGTTACCACTTCTTGTGCACTACGTGAGCTCCAGGCAAACACACTTTTAAGGGCACAGCAGACTGAAGCAGCAAGCGGGGTTAGCAGATTGAGCTCCCTGAGCCCATGTGCTACATGAAGCAAACCAAAACATAGCTAGTGGAGTTAATTTTAGGCTTTCTGACCTTGGCAATGTCCTATTTATTTGGGAAAAGCAGCTTTGAATAGGTCCAAAAAAGATCCTCCCTCCTCCTCCCCAGGCAGTTGACTGGAAAAGTGGCTACATGGTTTAAGTTTGATGGGAAAAACAACTGCGGACAATAGTAAACTAGACTGATTAAGATATTCAACTACTATTAAGCAACTGCAAGGTCCACGGCAATAAATCTTTTATGATTTTTGTCTTATGGACTAAGGTCCTCAAAATTATACTGAAAATAGCATCTTCTAAAAAGTTGTGAAAAACTGGCTCCTCAAAAACAAATGTCAATTTCCATGTTACAGTTTTTCAAAAACACTGAAAGTGAGTTGGCAGTGATGAGAGGGTAAGTAGAAGTTTAAATTATACTTCATAAATATAACAGGAATTTAAATACAAGGAGTAAATGCATACTACTTACTTCTGAATGTACAGGATCCAATTCTTACCAAAAGAGGTGAGGTCCCTGCAGTATAGTCACATATAACATGGACCTCTCCTTCCTGACACTTACACAATTTCTAATTTTGCTTTTGTTTGGTTGCCGGTACCAAATAACCTAAAGGATTGGTGATGGCAGGAGCTGTATCTTGTCCTTTGCTTGCAGAGGCCTCTAGACAATAAATATTTGTTGGGTGGATAAATTATTTGCACCTCATTATTCCCTTACATCTAGCATTCTATTGCACAAACATCACCTTCAAAAGAATGAACAGCTTGAAGGGTAGGGAATTGGGTTAGGTTTTTGGATCAACAGAAAATTCCTTCTTCCAATGTAATATATTATATCTGAAACTATGTATTTTGATGCTTTATGGCTTTTAGTGATAAATGAATGCATTGAGAGACACCATGCTTCACGAAGCAACCTTTTTATACTTCTATTCTGTTCTATTCCATCAAAATAATATGTTCTTGAGAAGCATTCATAATCATGCATTGATTTGTCTTTAATAAAACAAAATACAGAATTAAAATCTAAAGAGCATTGATACAGGTCATGTTGAATTGCTAGGTATGTTAAGTGAAATTGTGTGGCATGCCCAAATTCATTTAGAATGTATTCATTCTAATTTATATTATCTTGGGAAGTGGGGAAAGGGTAATGAACTTTACTGAATTCAGACTGTACTTACTGGCTATGTGATCTTGAGCAAGTTACATATAAAGCCTCTCAGCATTTTTTTTTATCTATAAAAGGGGGAAAATAATACCTAGTCTCATGGGGCAGTGCAAGAAATAAATGAAATAAACTAAATGAAAAGCTTAGCAGAGTGACTGAACCATCAAAAATTCAATAAATTGTACCTAAAAACAATCTTAGATAATAAACTAATTAGATGGAATAAGCACCACATCAAATCTAGGTATTATGTAAACAGAATACTCCTGCACAACTGAACGCATTCTATCAGGTTACTAAGGATTTGTTGCCCCAGTATACTTTTTCTAGTATTTGTTGTTCAGGTATCTATTCTTTCAGAGTCAGATCACATGTCTAAATCAAGAGAACAGCTACTCAAGAAATACTGTGGCTCAGATTTGATCACAAGGCTTGAATTCACCGTTTCTTTTCCTCTGGCATTAATAGCATTTACTTTTAGTTTAATAGGTGATTTTTTATATATAGGCAGAAAAAGCTGGCTAATTTAGGGCAAGGAAAGAACTCTCTAGTCCAAAAAGTCATCTGTTATATTAGCAAATTTCAAATCCCCATCAGTGATAACACTTCTAGGCCTTTTCAAAAGGAGACCTACTATATATTTGTTTGTTTGTTTGTTTTTAATTTTTATTAAGGTATGATTGATATACACTCTTATGAATGTTTCACATGAAAAAACAATGTGGTTACTACATTTGCCCACATTATCAAGTCCCCACCCAAACCTGAATGCAGTCACTGTCCGTCAATGCAGCAAGATGCCACAGATCCTCTATGTGCCTTCTCTGTGCTACACTGTTCTCCCCGTGATCCCCCACACCATGTGTACTAAACATAATACCCCTCAATCCCCTTCTCCCTCCCTCCCCACCCACCCTCCCACACCTTTCCCCTTTGGTAACCACCAGTTCCTTCTAGGAGTCTCTGAGTCTGCTGCTATTTTGTTCCTTCAGTTTTGCTTCATTGTTATACTCCACAAATGAGGAAAATCATTTGGCATTTGTCTTTCTCCTCCTGGCTTATTTCACTGAGCATAATATCCCCAAGCTCCATCCATGTTGTTGCAAAATGGTAGGATTTGTTTTCTTCTTATGGCTGAATAATATTCCATTGTGTATCTGTACCACATCTTCTTTATCCATTCATCTACTGATGGACACTTAGGTTGCTTCCATAACTTGGCTAATGTAAAAAGTGCTGCGATAAACATGGGTGCTTATGTCTTTTTGAATCTGAGAAGTTCTTTGGGTAAATTCCAAGGAGTGGGATTCCCGGGTCAAATGGTATTTCTATTTTTAGTTTTTTGAGGAGCTTCCATATTGCTTTCACAATGGTTGAACTAGCTTACATTCCCATCAGCAGTGTAGGAGGGTTCCCCTTTCTCTACATCCTCACCAGCATTTGTTGTTCTTAGTCTTTTCGATGCTGGCCGTCCTTACTGGTGTAAGGTGATATCTCATTGTGGTTTTAATTTGCATTTCCCTGATGATTAGTGATGTAGAGCATCTTTTCATGTGTCTGTTGGCCATTTGAATTTCTTCTTTGGAGAAGTGTCTGTTCATATCCTCTGCCCATTTGTTAATTGGGTTTTTTGCTTTTTTGGGTGTTGAGGCGTATAAGTTCTTTATATATTTTGGATGTTAACCCCTTCTTGGATATGTCATTTACAAATATATTCTTGCATACTGTTGGATGCCTTTTTGTTCTGTTGATGGTGTCCTTTGCTGTACAGAAACTTTTTAGTTTGATGTAGTCCCATGAGTTCATTTTTGCTTTTGTTTCCCTTGTTCAAGAAGATGCATTCAGGAAGAAGTTGCTCATGCTTATATTCAGGAAATGTTTGCCTATGTTGTCTTCTAAGAGTTTCATGGGTTCATGACTTATATTTAAGTCTTTAATCCATTTC
This sequence comes from Manis javanica, assembly GCF_040802235.1. Lineage (NCBI taxonomy): Eukaryota > Metazoa > Chordata > Mammalia > Pholidota > Manidae > Manis > Manis javanica. Next base: position 117,097,209 of record NC_133160.1, on the reverse strand, counting down.
AAGTTTACTTTTGTGTATGGGGTTAAACAATAATCCAGTTTCATTCTCTTGCATGTAGCTGTCCAGTTTTGCCAACACCAGCTGTTGAAGAGGCTGTCATTTCCCCATTGTATGTCCATGGTTCCTTTATCATATATTAATTGACTATATATGGTTGGGATTATATCAGAGCTCTCTAGTCTGTTCCATTGGTCTATGGGTCTGTTCTTGTACAAGTACTAAATTGTCTTGATTACTGTGGCTTTGTAGTAGAGCTTGAAATTGGGGAGCAAAATCCCCCCAGCTTTATTCTTCCTTCTCAGGATTGCTTTGGCTATTTGAGGTCTTTTGTGATTCCATATGAATTTTAGAATGATTTTCTCTAGTTTGTTGAAGAATGCTGTTGGTATTTTGATAGGAATTACACTGAATCTATAGATTGCCTTTGGTAGGATGGCCATTTTGACAATATTAATTCTTCCTATCCATGAGCATGGGATGTGTTTCCATTTATTGGTATCTTCTTTAATTTCTCTCCTGAGTGTCTTGTAGTTTTCAGAGTATAGGTCTTTCATTTCCTTGGTTAGGTTTATTCCTAAGTATTTTATTCTTTTTGATGCAATTGTGAATGCAATTGTTTTCCTAATTTCTCTCTCTGCTAGTTCATTGTTAGTGTATAAGAATGCAACAGATTTCTGTGTATTAATTTTGTATCCTGCAACTTTGCTGAATTCAGATATTAGATCTAATGTTTTTGAGTGGATTCTTTAGGGTTTTTTATATACAATCATGTCATCTGCAAACAGAGACAGTTTAACTTCTTCCTTGCCAGTCTGGATGCCTTGTATTTCTTTGTGTTGTCTGATTGCCATGGCTAAGACCTCCAGTACTATGTTGAATAAAAGTGGAGAGAGTGGCCATCCTTGTCTTGTTCCTGATATTAAAGGAAAAGCTTTCAGCTTCTCACTGTTGAGTATGATTTTGGCTGTGGGTTTGTCATATATGGCCTTTATTATGTTGAGGTACTTGCCCTCTATATCCATTTTTTTGAGAGTTTTTATCATAAATGGATGTTGAATTTTGTCGAACGCTTTTTCAGCATCTATGGAGATGATCATGTGGTTTTTGTCCTTCTTTTTGTTGATGTGGTGGATGATGTTGATGGATTTTCAAATGTTGTACCATCCTTGCATCCCTGGCATAAATCCTACTTGATCATGATGGATGATCTTTTTGATGTATTTTTGAATTCAGTTTGCTAATATTTTGTTGAGTATTTTTGCATCTATGTTCATCAGGAATATTGGTCTTGTTTTCTTTATATAATGGAAAATTTCAAAACTGAACAAAAGTTACACAACTCAGAATGAACGATGATCCTCATATACTCATCACCTGACTTTAACAATTATCAACTCATGGACAATCTCCTTTCATTTATACTCCTACTTCACCCTCCCACATTATTCTGAAGCAAACCCCAGGCATATTATTTCATCTGTAAGTATTTTGGTGTATATATATATATATATATATATATTTAAAATTGAAGTACATATAATAAACTGTACAATCTTAGTGTACAGCTCAATGAATTTTGGTATGTCTGTACACTCATGCAGCTATCATGCAGATCAGGACATCAAACACTCTCACTAATTTTTCCCCTGTATCTATTTCAACCATCCTCCCATCCCCTTCCCCTATGGCAACCACCAGTAGTTCTCTGTGTCTTTAAGTCTATTTGTTTTGTTTCTGTTTTGTTTTTTAGATTCCACAAATAAGTGAAATCATATGCCATATGGCCTCTTCTGTCTGACTTGTTTCTATTAGCATAATTGCCCTCTAAGAAGTCCATTCATGTCATTGCAAATGGTAAAATTTCATTCTTTTTTTTACAGCTAAGTAGTATTCCACTGTGTATATGTACCATGTCTTCTTTAACCATTCATCTATTGATGGACATTTAGGTTGTTTCCATATTTTTGCTACAGTAAATAATGCTGTAATAAATGTAGGCATGTATATCTTTTCATATTAGTGAGTTTATTTTCTTCAGGTGAATTCCCAGAAGTGGAATTGCTGGGTCATATGGTATTTCTATTTTTAGTTTTTTGAGAAACCTCCATACTGTTTTCCATAGTGGTGGCTGCACCAATTAATAATCTCACCATCAGTGTACAAGGGTTCCCTTTTCTCCACATCTTTGTCAACACTTGTTATTTCTTGTCTTGTTAATATTAGCCACTCTCACTGGTATGAGGTGATATCATATCATGGTTTTGGTTTGCAGTTCCCTGATGATGAGTGATGTTGAGCATCTTTTTATGTGTCTGTTGACCATCTGTATATCTTCTTTGGAAAAGTATCTATTCAGGCCTCTGCTCATTTTTAAAATCAGATTGTTTTTTTGCTGTTGAGTTGTATGAGTTCTTTATATATTTTGGATATTAGCCCTTTATCAAATACATCATTTGCAAACATATTCTCCCATACAGTACGTTTCCTTTCTGTTCTATTGATAGTTTCCTTTCCTGTGTCAGTACATATTTCTAAAAATAAGGGCTCTTTAAAAAGATAATCACATCATCATCAACAAATTAATAAGTGGTGCTTGGTACCATCAAATATCCAGGGTTCAAATTTTCCAGTTTTCTCTTAATGACATAAACATTGTATTGTTCCTTTTTTTCTTTTTCAAACTCCAGGTTTCTCCTTCAGCTCTCTCTTTTCATTGCATTTTATTTGTTGAAGAAATTGGGACCTGCATAATTTCCCCACTGTTTGGATTTTGCTGATTGCATCCATGTGGTGTCATTAAACATAGTCTGTATCATACTGTTCTGTTATCTGTTATTTCCTGTAATTTGATAAATTCCATCTCGAGGCTTGACCAGATTCAGGTTCTATTTTGTTGGCAAGAGTTCTTCACAGATGATTTTACTTTCTTCCAACAGGACACACATAAAGTGTGGTTATCTTGTGATACTGGCAGCCATTGATGATCAGTGCCCAAATCTATTAATCTATTTGGGGTTACAAAAATGGTGATATTCTAATACTTCAATCAGTCTTACTTCATTTTTATTTTAACTGAAATACTCCTATAGGGAGAAATTTCCCCTCATCTACTACTGGAAACTTGGTTTTAACTGGTGTTATTTTATCTGAGAAGGGTAATATATATTAATTAACACATTGGAAATGATTAATCTAATTAAAAAGTTATGATATATCATTTTCGTTAAGGCTGTACCAATCCTGAGGGGAAAGGAGACTCTCAATACAAATTTGGGAGGAAAGGTAAATGCTGATCAGAAACCTGAGATATCTAGGAAGAGAAGTAAAGAAAGAAGAAACACAGGTAAAGGTAAGGTAACACTGCTAAGTCTATTCTTATTGGGCATATAAATTCCTATTTGAAAGCCCATCTTATGGCTTCAAGTACCATTTACTTACTGAGGACTCCTGCATGCATACTTCTAGTTCAGATCTCTCCCCAGGCTTTGCAGAGTAGTCGAACCTCTGTCTGGCATTACTACTTTGATGTCTAATAGACATGTCAAAGTTAACATATTTAAACTGAAATTTTTAGTTTTATCCCAAAATTGTGATTCATGTCTTCCCTATTTCAATAAATGGCAGAACCATCTACCAGTTGCTAAAGCCAAAAAAAATAGGAGTAATCTCTGACCTCTTCCTTACTCCAACCCCCTCAATCAGTCGATCGATCAATCAATCACCAGGTTCTGTTGCTTTTACCTCAAGATTATTGATTTCTAAATAGTCTTCTATATATAAGACAATAGTCTTCTGGCTTCCCTTCTGACATGTTGGCCCCCTCTAGTGCATTCGCCACAAGAAGGGAGATTCATCTTTCTAAAATGTTAACCAACGATCATGAATTGATAATTGTTGATGCTCTGTGATGTATTCATGATACTCTTTTCTTCCCCTTTGTGTATGTTTGAAGTTTTCCAAATTAAAGAAAAAATGTTCAGATTATTTTATCTCATCCTATTATTTACCCTCTCTGCTGACTCTTAATGTTCTTAGAATAAAATCCAAATGTCTTATCTAGCAAGGCCTGTGAGCCCCAGCCTGCCCTCTGTCTAAAAGTCCAGCCTTATCTTGTTGCTTGCTCTGCCTAGGCCATAACCTGCCAGTTCTATGAACTCTTTAAGCTCTTTCTTATCTTATAGCATGTGTACTTGTTATTCTCTACCAGAAAATGCTCATCCCCTAGCTCTCTGCAAGGTTGGCTCCTCTTCCTTTAGGTCTCAGCAAAAATATCACATCCCTGGAGAGGCCTTTTTTAACCACTCAATTTAAATTAGATCATCTTCCTTCACCATTACTGTCTATCACATTATTATGTTTATTTCATGACAGTATTTTAGAACTGGAAGATATCTTAGACATCATGTCATAATCCATGGCCTTCATTTTAAAGAGAGTAAAACTTGTTCTAACAGGTTAACTGATTTACTCTTTGCGAACATTTCTTAACCTGGTAATTCAAGTCTTATTTTTAAAACATCCTTAAGGAATTATATAGTAAATTAGTACCATATCAAGATCTGCAACACAGGCTTTTATATCATACATACATTATTTTCATTAAATCATCCCTTCCCCCTCATTTCCCACATCTTTTGATCATTTAAGTCTTCTCAAACTATTCCAGTGACTCTGCTGTTCTTGAGATAGTGTCAGGATTCCAATATTCCTTCTGTTTTTAAAAATGGTTTGATTTACCAACATGCCAAACTAAGTGCATAAATTCAATAGAATACATTTCATTTTGGCACCTCCTTCAAGGCTTTTAGCCCAAGGTGGGTTAATAGCTGCACATAGTCAAGTTTTACTCATATTCTCAGAAAACTTGTGGATTTGACAGGTGGTGTGAGTAAAGATGGACATCTCGTGTAAAATAAATGGTTACCCAAATTGATAATGCTGTGGAAGGCTTCATTAGGGGCATTGGGGATTAATCCTTTATGGGGAGTAAATCCATTATAACTATTGGGCACTCTGATGCACAAAACATTATATAAGCTAGAAACGATTCAGTCCCCCATATAGAGGGTCTTGCGTTTAAATAGTTAATGGGACCAAATTTTATAATCTATTTCAGAATGCTCCATCTTGACTATGTCATCATAATTTTTCCAGATGCTGCGGACAGCCTAGTTTGCCTGTTCACAGTGATGGACCCTGACCATCTATCTTCTAGTTCAGGGTCTTTAAGATATGCCCATAAAACGACAGGGGCCTTGAAAACCCATTTAGACCTTTCCTCTCTTCTGGCACAACCACATCGAAATCATCCCAACCAGATGAAACTCCCTTCTGTTTTTATATACCAACACAGAGACTCCATAACTTTTCATCATCCCTTGCTGGGCACTCACAGTGGGCAGAACTCTGGTGGCAATTCCATCCCTCACTGCAGGACCCTGACATCCGTTGTAGAAGCCCACTTCTTCCCTGACCGCTGAAACCCAGGTAAGCATCTCGGAGAGCTCTGTCACGCCCCGCAACCGGTGGTGGACAGGCCGCCGCCGGCACGATGGCCCCAGCCTCTCACCGGGCGTGGTCCGGGGCCGCAAGTGCCCAGAACGTGAGGGGCTCGGGCCGCAGCCGGGGCGGGGTGGGCGCGCGCCTATCTCGCGAGAGTACACGGGGTTCAGGCAGCGGGGGCCTGTGGGGAGGAGCCGGAGGAGCTTCTGGGCAGCTGTGGCGGCGGTTCTCGGGAGTGGGCCGGCCGCCCTGTCCCCACCTCCCTTTCCTTCCCCTCCTCTTGAGTGATTCTGGCTGTGCGCTTCCCACTTCCGCCCCCTCTGCCTGCCTTAGGAACTAGCAAAGCCGAACTAGCTGCCGCCGCGGAACAGCCGGCGCTCGCCTGCGTCCTCCTCTTCCCCCCCGGCCCCCTCCGCCCGAGGCCTAGGACCGCCGAGCCCCCAGCCCACGCCGCGGCCGACATGAGCTTCTTGTTGTGAGTAGCCAGCCCCCTCGCGCGCCGGCTTTGTTCCGGCGACCTGGGCCGCGCCGCCCCAGCCGGGCGTTCCCACCGGGCAGCTCCCCGGGAACCTGCCCCCAGCGCTCGCGCTGCCTGACCGCAGCCGCCGCTGCCGCGGCCCGCTGCAAGCACGCTTGGAATCCACCGGCCCCCACGGAGGCTCTTTCTTCCCGGAACTCAAGCCCGGACACGCCGGTGCCTGCGTCGGCATTTCTCCATCACCACAACCCTTCTCTTCGCCCATCTCTTGGGTTGGTTGGTTTGCACGCTCTACGTAGATACCTCCTGATCCCTGGCGTGCGGGGTCGTCTGTCTCCATCCTGCCTGCCCATTGCTTATTTCTGGGTCCCAAGCATGGAGGACGGAACGTACTTTCTGTCTTCCGTCATACCAGGACCCTTTTAACTTACCTCTTGGGTTTAGGAATGGGAAATTGGGGTGACAAGTCTTGTGGGTGTAACACAGTTATGTAAATTAACGACCCTGCTTGCGGCTCAGAATGTGCTGATGACAGCCTGGGGTCTTAAGGTCTGGGGCAGCTCCTTACTTCCCCGAGGCGCCCTTGCACCCAACGTGCTTCCCCTGACTATGGGCTTTGTCTTTTTAGACAACCACCAAATGGGGTCTGGGTTCCTGGGTTGATTGGGTCCACTGGGGAGTTATTTTTCAAATAATTTGTAAATGCCAACTTAACGTCACATTTAGTGCTGATCATTATTTCACTTACTGTTTATTGCAGACAAGTGTTGGGATGACCAGACGGAGGTATGCAGGCTGCGTACAAGCTTCAGGTTCTTCCCCAACAGGACCTTTTTTGAAGGCTCTTTGTGGCTTTTGAAGGCTTAGTTCTGATTCACCTATGTTTAATGGGTAGAAAGCTAGTAAAAACCTGGAGATTGAAACCCACCCCATGTAGAAAATAGCGTTTTTCTCCACAACAATAGCAGATAGCATTTCTGTTTCCAGTTCTCTTTTTTCTCCTCCTCTAATTTTTGGTCATCACATTGGCAGCTAAATCCTAGTAATTTAATCAACCCTTATTTTCACAGGTTCATATCTAAAACAAAATCTATTTTAAAGGGTGTTTAAGCAAAACTGAGTGATGACAGGAGGCTAACTGGCAGGCAGACTTGCTAATACTTCTCATGCATGAGGTCTGACTTGTGTCAACCTGCCTAACACATTAGAGCTGTGAAATCTCATTCTTAGACTCATCTAAGGAGTTAATTCTGAGTTTGTCAGGTAGGGTTGTGTTAAATGAGAGGAATGGGTGACTCCATAAAAGTCTGTTTCCTATTTGTTTGAATAAAGACATCCAGGCCTCTCAGCTTGAAGTTTCTCATCTTGAATATATTTTACATTGTTGATGTTTGATTTCTTCAAGAATTTAAAAGCTGTCTTTGAAACAGCAATGTAGATGATGTCCATGAGTGCTGCGATGGGCTGGCGTTTCTTGGAATTCATAGCTTATTTGGTTGAAAGCAGAGAAGAACCATATTTAGCCGAAACTAGGAGATGGAAAAGGTTTTGGGGGTATTTTATGAATACAAATAGAATGGTATCCTATTTTTACATGGCTCAGTATTTGATAATTACAGAAATGAGGTAGATAAGTTCATTTCTCTCAAAACATATTAGCTGCAGAAGAAAAAGCTTGCCATAACTAACATCTATAGCACAGTAGAGGGTTTGTATTATATGGAGCACAATTTTTCAGGCAGGTCACAGTAAATAAGTTCCTGGTATATTTTGGCCCATGTGTTTGCCAATCCAATGGCAAAAAAAAAAAAAAAAAAAATCCAGATATTCAACATTTTTAGTTTGGGTTTTTGTTTCATCAGCAGTTTAAAATCCAAAGTGAAGACCTCCCAGATAGAAATAATTATCACAAGTGAAAGAACAAAGTTTTGGTTATTTCATCTAATTGTTATTTTGTATAGTTTCCTGAATATTATTTCTATACCCACAGATGAACCAAGAAAATAAGAGTTGCAGTTTAGGAATTAAAAAAAAAATATTTTCCTCCAGTTCTTAGAAGCTTACTTGTAAGATTACTCTACCACGGAAATAAGAGCCATGTGAGATAGGGTTATGAAGGTGATGACTCATAAGTCTCTCAGGCTTTAAGATAGCAGGAGAGAATTATTGATTTAGAAAATCATTCACTGCACTTATGTAGGCACTTGGTATTACTTATCAACAAAACAATTGAAAATTCCTATGTTAGTGGAGCTTATATTCTGGTACGTGACCATAAACACTGAACATCATTAGTAAATTATGTGGTATAGTAGGGGGTCGTAAGTGCTGTGGAACAAAGGAGACCAGGGTAAAGAGGTTTTTGGATAGTGAGGTAGGGTAGATAAGGTTGGGCAATCCCCAGAGGTTGCCCAGATAATTTGCAGTAGTGTTACCTGTGTGTCGCTTTTGTACAAATGCTCAGAAAAGTTTTGTAGTCCGTGGGACAAAGCTTTGGTGGTGCTGCAAATTGGTCTCTGTGTATCTAACTATCTGCAAATTTAGCTCTGTATAATTAAGCTAAACTCTGATGGTGCAAGTGGGAACTTTACAGGAACCTAATTTAACTTTATAGACAAATCTTTAACACGCTCAGCATCTGCTGTGTGCTAGGCATTGTACAAGATGTGGAACTCCAGAGATGGCAGGCACCTTGCAAGTAAGCATCTTTAATAGACATAATACAATCGTGGGAGTTCAGAGAATATGGAGCAGCTCGTTTTATTTGGGCTGGAGGAAGGTTGCATAAAAGAAGCGATAGATATTTAATGGAAGGTGTCAGAAGAGTTTTCTACAAGAGTGGGGAAACTGGGAAACAATTCCACAATCAGGAACTATCATGAAGCCATGAAATTGTGAATTGTTCATTTTCAAATTTGTCCAAGAGCTGCAGAATTTTGGAACTAGATGGGTCTATTAGTAACATAGCTTACTCACCTATTTTTTGTTAAAGTGGCAAAATCACCAACTTCAGGTTCTAGCCTAATTATTGGCCTGGGTAGAATTGGAACACAGGTCTCTTGATGTAGGCTTTTTCCTCTCTTGACATTATATGCATATAAAATTAAGGAAATTTAGGACCAGAGTGAGTTCTTAACAATCAACTCAAAAGGGAATGAGTGTCCTATGCAAGTTTAACATTTTTAAATTGCAGGTCTTCTCTGAGTGATGGAATTGACTTGGAAAAGACCAATGTGTAATTTCTAATGTAAGGCTACTTGGTTGGGACAGAGTTAAAACACATATAGTTAACTTTAAAATGGAAGTCTGTAGGAAAGGTGGCTTAGGGATGTGATGAATATAAACCAGGTCTATTGCTGTATAGGAACAAACAAAGATATAGGTTGAGAAAGGAGAGAAGAAAGGAAGGGAATATTTATTGAGCATTATGCTAGGGAACTTCCATTTGAATAGCAACTTAAGAAAGAAAACCCAGGGTTTTAGCTGTGGTTATATGTATCTGTCCCTTTCTCTCTGTCTTCTCTCTTACCTTCCCTCCCATGCATTCCCCCCTCCAAAAAATCCCAACATCTTTGTTTTCAGGCTTATTTAACTGATTTTAGTGTTTCAGCATCCTCACCTGTAAAGTAAGTTAATAATTTTTTAAAAGTCTGCTAAGTGGTTACTATATGCTAGGCACTAGTTATGTTAAATAACTCAGTTCAGTAAGTAGTGGAAACCTCATTTTCAGATGAAGAAACTGGTAAGGAGATGTTAAATAATTTGCTCAAAGTTATGTATCCAGTCAGTGATGTAGCTGGGATTTGAATCCTGGCAGTCTAGATCCAGAGATCCTGCCTGATACTGCCTTATCTATAACTGATATAATTATGCAAAAAGGTGGTATTCAGATAGGCCTTATTTTTAAGAGAATTCTTATAATTACTAATACCTCATACTGTTGGGATGGTTTTCCAAGGGTCACCGAGAATATAATGTTGGAAGAGTAAATAAATAGAAACTTTTAAAGTTAAATAATATGTTAAAATTATTCTGACTTCCATTTTTAGTGTAAAAATAATACACATGTTGGAGAAATCACAAAATAATGATAAAATAAAAATCATAATCACATGTTCAGAAATAACTATTATTTATATTTTGCAATATACTTCCTAATCTTTTCTGTCACGTTTTTCTTTTATATATTTAAAAATACGCAAGTGGATTCCTGCTGTACATAGACCACATTTTTCACATGTGAATTTTTTGTATCAATAAATGTACTTCCTTCAACATCATTTTGGGTGGCTGTTGACCAAGTATTATTATCTCAACAGTTCGTTATCTGACGGCCTGGTTTAATATAGATTTTTTGTTGGGAAGGGGGTGGAAATTAGGTGTGGTCATCTTTCTAGAACTGTAGGTTTGGAAATTGCAGATACTTGGCTGGCATTAGTTTACTTTTCCTATCTGATAAAGGATTGTTCTTGTTTTACATTACTGAGTGCAAAATATTTACTATGTGGTGATTTTACCATTGCTGACTTTTTTCCTTGATGTAGTTGCAGAGTTTTTGTACCTTTGGAGTTTCTGAATTATGAAAGCATAGGTAGTCCATCTGTTCAATTGTATATTTGATTAGGAGGTATTGAGGCAGAATTGCTATTTGTTACTTCTTGAGAAATATGAAAAAAATGTACCTTTTAGGAATGTTAAATTAAGTTCTGTAGTGAATTTTTTTAACCCTCCTTTTCCTCTCACCTTCCCGTTTCTTAAAATTGAAATATAATTGACATACATTATATTAGTTTCAGGTGTTACAACACCCATTTTTGTTTATCAGTTAAATAAAAGCCATCTTTTCCAGCATGTTTAATTAAACTGTAAGTGTAGCTGTGAAACATTTTTCATTTGCAGAAGTGATTTTTAAATTTTATTTGAAAGATCTTCAAATTTTTAGAAATGTTGCAAAGATTCCTGCACATTCCCTATCCTGAGACCCCATTTAGCTCTAATAAAGTCATCCTTGGCAAAAGGATCTAGTCATGAGTCATGTGGTATAAACCAGTTTTGTTTAATGTCTGTAGCCTTCTTCAAATTGAAATGTTTCCTCAGTTTTTTCTTGACTTTGAGGAAAATAGCATTTTTATATTTTTGAGGATTACAGGACAGTCATTTTGTACAATAATCCTCGGTTTGCAATTGTCTAATGCATCCTTGTGGTTAGACCTGGTTATGCTTTTGGGGCCAAAATATCACAGAAGTGATACATGTTTTTCTTACAGCATCTCATCAGGTACATATTATGTATGTTTGTCTATTATTAGAGGTGATTCTTTAATTAAAATGTCTACAAAATTCTCCAGTGTAAAGTTATTACATCTTTTTTTCCTTTTAGAATTAACTATTTTGTGGGGAGGTATTTTGAGACTAACTATCTCATTCCTCATTCCATTTTCACCCACTAGTTTTAATGTCCTTTGATATTTCTTGTCTAAAATTATCACTATGATGGTTGCCAATGTTCTAATTCTGTCATTACTTTTATATTTACTATTTGACATTTTTACTATAATAAAGAACTTATTCCTTCTTTTTTTTGTTATTTTTTTTTATAGTAGTTTGATCACATAGACTCTATAACCACCATTTTTTATTTTGGTCCTCAAATTGTCTCTGTTTTGGCTAGTGGGATCCCTATTCAGGCTGGCTTCTGTGTCCCTTTGACTTGTCCTGTCTTTCTCTGAGCATTCTCTTGCTTTCTGGCACAGCCAGATGCTCCAGGTTTATCTTATAGTTTCTCTGCAGCCCTCGATCTGGCCATTTCTCTAAGAGCCTTGGTTGTTCTCTGAGGAGAATAGCATTTAGAAATGAGAATCTAGGTGATGGGCGAGCTCATTACTACAGGTATGTTGGTTCTCCCAGGCCCTCTTGTTGGACAGTGCTGGAAATGGCATACCCACACACATTTACACCCATGTTTTTTTCTATATCTAGCCATATATTGAATGAATTCACATGAATACCTGCCAATTCCAAGCCAAGTAGCACAGGGTTTATTCTAGCCTTCCTCCTTTAACATGTTTTTCACTAACTCTGTCAGTGAGAAAATTGGCTCCCATTATCCTCAGTATACTTGTTTGCTCAGACCTCTGTATGTAGCCATCCTCCTAACCCTTCCTGGCCACTCTCTTTGTGGCTTGGGTCCTGGCTTTCATCCAGACACCTTTACTGCCCTCCTGAGCTTCAGCCATATGAATGATGAAAGTGGTCTGAGACTCCCTGTATGTGGTAAAAGTGTGACAGTAATCTAACTTTTTTTTTTTTTCTATGAGTCCTCTGTTTCTGACCAATACCTCACACATGTTGGGACAGAGAACTGAATGTAAAAGACCTAACTCAATAAATTGTTATGTACAGCAGTGATATCTAGTTCATTAGTCATATATTAACAGTAGATGATTGCTAGCAGCTGTAATTTTTTATAAGCATATTCATCATTTCTGATTACTTAAATTATAGCCAATTTCTGTATATTTATTTTATAAGTGATATTCTGATTTTCTGAGGTTAGAACTTAAAAGCAAGAGTTTGAAGATAACCAAACATTATTTGGGTAGTAGTCTAAGTACCTGATAGCCAAGTAGCCTTATTGTTATTATTTATAATCAAAAGGTTGAGTTCTCTTTTATTGCTACTATTATCTCTCTGCCTAAGTCCTTTTGTTGTTCTCAAATTGAAATTTGGTGAGAATAGTTCAGTGTTGTGGTATTGGGTATTAGAAAGGATATTTTTTGTGTGCTTTTTATAGATGTAGATAAGAGATTGTCCTTTCCCTATTGTTTAATCATGACTCCTTTATCACATATTAATTGACCATATGTGTGTAGATTTTTATCTGGGCTTTCTATTCTGTTCCACTGACCTATGGGTCTGTTCTTGTTCCAGTATAATACTGATTTGATTAATGTAGCTTTGTAGTTTAGCTTGAAGTCAGGGAGAGTAATACCCTCGGCTTTGTTCTTTCTCAGGATGGCTTTGGTTTATTCAGGGTATTTTCTGGATCCTTACGAATTTTAGGATTATTTTTTCTAGTTCACTGAGAAATGCTGTTGGTGTTTTGATAGGGATTGCTTTGAATCTGTAAATTGCTTTGGGCAGGATGGCTATTTTGACAATAATTCTTCCTATCCATAAGCATGGGACAGACTTCCATTTACTTGTGTTTTCTTTAATTTCTGAAAACTGTAATGAGTGTCTTACAGTTTTCAGAGTATAGGTCTTTCAACTCCTTGGTAGGTTTGTTCCTAGGTATTTTATTCTTTTTGATGCAATTGTAAATGGAATTGTTTTCCTAATTCTCTTTCTTCTAGTCTGTTGTTAGTATATAGGAACACAACAGATTTCTGTGTATTAATTTTCTATCCTGCAACTTTGCTGAATCCATTTATTAGTTCCAATAGTTTTTTGGTGGAGTCTTTAGGGTTTTCTATGTATAATATCATGTCATCTGCCAATAGTGCCACTTTAACTTCTCCTTTACCAATTTGCCTGCCTTTTATCTCTTTATCTTGTCTGATTGGCATGGCTAGGACATCCAGTACTGTGTTGAATAGTAGAGTGTTATCCTTAGTTTTAAATTGCCATATTTGAATTCCAATTCCTTGCACTGGGGAATATTGCTGAGTCCTATATGATGTGAAATGTCACTTTAGCAGTTGATAGTGTTAGGATTAAAGTTTAGATTTTAGTTTAAAGTTTAGATTTTTAGATTAGGCTATTTTTTTTTATTCTAGCTTTTCTGGAGTTTATATAGTCTTCTTTGCCTTGTACCTCCAGGTTTGACTGCCTCTGTGTATTATTTTCACAGGGGCTTTCCAGGTAGCACAGTGATAACGATTAGCTGTTTTGTTTACCTTCATTTAGAGGAATCATGATTGGCCTGTGTTGGGTACTATAAGCTCATGCTTAAAAAAAGTTCAGGTGATCTGAATGATAGACAACCCTTGCTTCTGAACAGAAAGGAAGAATGAGACACTCCTGAATAAAATAAATATTTGTTTCAATTCCTCTATAGAATAATCCATTTATTCTTGTGATCTGCAGTTATCCTCTAAAAGAGTATGTCTAGAACCTGTGTAGGACCCTGTAAGTCAGGCTCAAAGAGATAGGACTTAGAATTTATGTGGTGGTAAGTACAGAACTTATGTAGTTGGGCAAAATCATTGTATTTGTGTGCCTTTTTCTTATTTATAAAGGAACTGTTTTGTATTTGGCAACATGCAGCATTTCTTCCTAATAGTGTTTGAGAAGATGTATGGTGACTTGTGGAATTGGTAAGGAGGAGATCAAATCTCTGGATAATTTAGATCTAGCGGTTTTTTTGGTGTGTAAACAATTGTATTTCAGTGTCCTATTTTTAGGTGAGCCAGTTGAGACTCTGGGATCTTACTGTTTTCTAAGGCCAAACTTTGTCAATTGCATAAACAAATTCTAAGAGACTAATCTTGATTACGTCAAGAATTCTAAGTGTCTTATTATGTTAGTTATATTTTTGACATTACATAATTTTCCATTTGTGTATAAAGTGAAGGTTCCTATGTCCAGGATTCTCGCTTGGCCCTGGTTGGCTGGCTCACTACACACGTGTGGGCAATACATTGTTATTGACTCTATATAAAGAGCTCTGCCCAGTGCTCTGGGTGACACAGTGGCGGGGCTGCAAGGCTGCAGTAGAGCAGAAACAAGACTGGAGTGGTGGCAGCGCTGAGGACAGAGACCGAGATGGCTGTGCGGGTAGAGAGAGGCCCAAAGGCAGAGAGCAGCTTGCTGCATACAGACACACAGTAACTCTAGTGACTGACCTGCCACTGTGGAAATAAAGTTGGGTATAACCCTTTCACCCCAAGAATGTTCTACTGTCATTTCTTTGGTCACATTGCATCCACAGTGAACTTGCCTGGGGCTGAAATCCATTGGCAAGACACCACTCTTTTTACAGTTGCTTGTTAAAAATGTACAATATGTGATATAATTGAGCTTATGTCAGTTGTCAGGCCTTTGCAACAAAGGTTAAAGAGATGGTGCACATATACTTAAATGGTATCAGTTATTGAGCACTGACTATATATCAGGTGGTGCTCTATATTTTTATACATATCACTTAGATATCAGAAGCAGCTTACATTGTAGATGGTATGATTTCTTTTTTTTGCAATAAGAATGATGAAGTAGCTTAGCAAAAGTCACACAACTAGTATAACTAGTACACGGCAAAGCAGGGATTCCAGCCCAGGATACACAACTGCAAAAATCAAGGTTTCTGCTATTTCATGTGAAATAGATATTGAGTGGATGGCTTTTATTGATCTTTATGCCAGTCATTGCATTAGAATTTTACTTTCTGGTTTCTAATCCTTGAAAATACTCTGCAGTATAATACTTTCTCCATTGTGTAGGTTAGGCAAATTGATTTTTTTTCATTTCTAGGCATTAGCTATTGTTTTTTTATTAAGGTATAATTGACACACAGTATTATAGTAGTTTTGGGTGTACCACAACATAGTGATTGAACATTTGTCTACATTGTGAAATGATCACCACAGTAACTCTAGTTATCATCTGTCACAATACGAAGCTAATAAAACATTACTATTTCTCATGCTGTACATTTCATCCCTATGACTTACTACTTATTTTATAACTGAAGTTCGTACGTCTTAATCTCCTTCACCCATTTTGCACCCTCCCCACTGATCCCCACAACTCCTCTCTCCTCTGGCATCCACCTCTATTCCCTATCTATGAGTCTGGATTTTGGTTTGTATTTTTGTATTTTTTTTTTAGAGTCCACATATAAGTGAGATCATACAGTGTTTGTCTTTCTCTGTCTGACTTACTTCACTTAGCATAATGTGCTAAAGGTCCATTCATGTTGTCACAAGTAGCAAGATTTCATTCTTTTTTATGGCTGAGTAGTATTCCAGTGTGTGTGTGTGTGTGTGTGTGTGTGTGTGTGTGTGTGTGTGTACCACAGCTTCTTATTCATTCATCCACCAATGAATACTTAGGTTGTTTCCACATCTTAGCTGTTGTAAATATTGCTACAAAAAATAGAGAGGTGCATGTATCTTTTCAAATTTGTATTATTTTCTTTGTATAGGTAATGGTGTGATTGTTAGATCATATGGTAGTTCTATTTTTCATTTTTTGAGAAAATTTCATACTGTTTTCCATAGTGGTTGTACCAGTTTTCATGTCCACCAACAGTACACAAAGATTCCCTTCTCTCCACATCCTCACCAACACTTGTTATTTCTTGTCTTTTTGATAATAGCCATACTGAAATGTATCAGGTTCTGTCTCCTTTTGGTTTTGATACACATTTCCCTGATTATTAGTGATGCTGGACATCTTTTCATGTGTCTGGTGGCCATCTGTATGTCTTAGGAGAAATGTCTGTTCAGGTTCTGTTTTTTAATCAGATTATTATTATTTTTTGTTATTAAGTTGAGTGAGTTCTTTATATATTTTAGATATTAATTCCTGTCAGATAAGTGATTTGCAAATATCTTCTTCCATTTAGTAGGTTACCTTTTTGTTTTGTTGATAGTTGCATTTGCTGGCATAAACTTTTTAGTTTGATGTAATCTCATTTATTTTTGCTTTTGTTTCCTTTGCTTTTGGAGTTAGATCCAAAAACACATTGTTAAGACTGATGTCAAGGAGCTTACCACCTATGTTTTTTTCTAGGAATTCTATGGTTTCAGGCCTTATATTCAAGTCTTTAATCCATTTTGAGTTAATTTTTGTATATGTTGTAAGACAATGATCTAGTTACATCCTTCTGCATGTAGTTGTCCAGTTTTCCCAGCACTATTTATTGAAGAGACTTGTCTTTTCCCATTGTATATTCTTACCTCCTTTGTTGTAAATCAGTTAACTGTATATGTGTGGGTTTATTTCTGGGCTCTCTTTTCTGTGCCATTGATCTGTGTGTCTGTTTTTATGCCAAATACCATACTGTTTTGATTACTGTAGCTTTATAGTATAGTTTGAAACCAGGGAGTGTGATACCTCAGGCTTTATTCTTCTTTCTTGAGATTGTTTTGGCTATTGGGATTAACTTTCATTATGGAAGAAGAGGATATCCCCCCACCTTCCCACCAAACTATGTATATACATACTTCCCATCCTGCCAGCTTCTCAGTATAGTTAATACTGAGAATAAGATATATAAACATTGTTGACAATTGAGACAATCAAGACAATATAATTATATACTTCCTTTCCTAAATAGCTTTTTACTGTCTCTGGAATGTCTTATTTTATGTGTACTCAATACTCTGAATCCTAAACATTTCCCCAATTAACCTTCAAGTACATTCACATTCTTTTATTTTGCCTTCGGTGTCTGTTGGAGCTTTCTGATGTGCTCCAGTCTGTATTGGTTGTTACTTAGTCTTGCTGTATAGCTGTTATTTTTGGAATCTCCCTTTATCTTCTTTCTGGGGATTCCCCTTGCTCTTGGGTCAGATTTCCTGTTTCTTGGATCTTATGTCCTCTTTCTTGGTTTACTGCCTTATTTTGGTGGGGCAGATACTCTAAAAGCTCCCTAGAAACAGTAAGTGGAATGTAAATATTTTGAGACCTGTGTATCTAGAAATGTATTTTATCTTCATACTTGTTACTATGTCAGAGTATACAGTTCTAGGTTGTAAATAATACCACAGAATTTTAATTTTAATTTATATGGTTGAGAAGTCCAAGTGCCTTTATGATAACTAATTCTTTATATGAAACTTGTTTTTTTCCTTTGGACTATTGTAGGATCTTCTTTTTGTACTTATTCTGGAATTTTATAATTGCATCTTTTGGTATAGGTCTGTTTCATCCCTTTGTTGGTGGTCTCTCAGTCTAAAAAGATATTTTCAATTCTGGGAAAATATCCTGATGTTTTTCCATGATAAAGTATTTTATTGATAAAATATTTCTTTGTTTTTCTGTTCTGTCTTTCTGGATTTCCCATTACTTGGATATTGGGCCTCCTGGACTACCTTAACTCTCTTTTTTCTCCTTTTCCATCTCTTTGTTTTTTGTGCTTTGTGTTCTGAGGGATTACTTCAATTTTATTTTCTATTCTTTCTGTTTTTCATTTTTGCTGCCATTTAAAAAAAAATTCAAGAGTCCTGTTTAGTTTCTCCTTTCTTCATGAAACAAATTTTTTTTTCTGTCACTTGAGGATATTAATAGTTTTTTGTTTGTTTGTTTGTGTGTAGGGGGGTTATTCTTTTGCATTGTTTATCTTCCAGTTGCTTTTTCTGTCTATTTTGGTATCTTCTTTCATGTTAGAGGCTTCCCTCAAGTGTCTAGTAACCCTTTTGCTTTCTGCTTTTATTTACAAGTAGGAGAATTAAAAAGCTAATTGGAATCTGTATGCATGTGTGAGGAGGGCATGTCAACTGTGGACTTCCCTGAAGTATGGTATGGCTGGGCTGTTTCCCTGAAGAACTTCTGGTATAAATATCCTCTCTAGGTCTTTATACATGGTACGGTCATATTTGCCAGAAAAAACCCTTATGGTCTTTACTTGGAGATTATTATCCTGGCTCAGATTGGGATCCTGCTTGGGGGAAGAGGCCAGGGATCTCAACATTGATACCTCCCAACTCCTCTAATCTCCCAGTATTAAGTATGGTATGTCTGCTGCAACTGTGCCTATTTCTCCCCAAGCCAGACACCCTCTCTGGCTTGCCCTTTTGATAGTAAACCTTCAGCTTCTAGTTTTTCCTCACAAAGCGGGTAGTACAGAAGCCCACCGTGTAGATTGCAGTGGGGATCTAGGTGTGTAACCCCTTAAACAGACTGAAAGTCTTGTTCCATTGTCATTCCCTCTGTCAGATTATCCTACTTCTACTGATTCCTGAACCTTTTGTGGAATCTACGGCGTAAATTAGGTTGCTTCTAAGTATAGGATGAGGTTTCCTTAGGTATGTTAATTCAGTTTTTGTTCACCTACTTTATCATTTTCATGATTTTGTTGTTGTCTCTTCTTTCATTTTTTTATCCTTAAAGGATTATGATTTTTTAAAAATTCACTTTATTATCACTTTGAGTAGTGAGTGGAAGCTAGTATGTATTTTCAGCCCACCATCTTCAACCATTACTCTTCAAAATGTCTTCTTATAAGTACTAATCCATTTTATTGCCATTTTCTGTTAAGTATCCACAGTTGTGTGGTATCCAAGTAAAAGGAAATTATATCACTGCATTTAACTACTTTATGTTTTTTGAGTTGTCATTGTTCCTGGGATATATTAGTAAATAGCCTAAAAGTCCTTTTTCCAGCTAACATTTCATAGCTCATTTTTTTTTTTCAGGAAAACAAGTTAATCCAAGTTTGAGCTGCAAGGAACTATCTTTTATTTTATTATTATTTATTATTAATCTTCACTGATATTACAGATTATTCAGTTTATGCTTCTCAAGTATGCTTTAGCAAATTTTACTTAAGTCTTTCATGTCTTTTACCTTAATTATTCATTGGTTAAAATTTATCTCCAAATCAGGAATGATCTCTGTTTTATTTAAAAACAAAAAACAATCAGCTGTATTTGAAATTAGCTGTATAGGAGAAAATTATTCATAATTTTTGTATTCATGTTTCCATTATCTTCCTGTAGTTCCAGTAAGTAAAAGGAATAAAGGCTTTTCCCATTTTCCAGGACACTTTATCAGTTTTTCTGGGCATCAACATGTACTTATTTATTTTCTTAAGAATACTAATTTAATGCTTTGAATTCCTTATAAATACCATAGTTTTGAACTTTAATACAAATTATTCTATAAATATTAATCAAAGCTTTCTGTTATGGTCAGTATATAATAGAAAAAGAATACACTGTAGAATACAAATTGTCGTTGAATAAAAAGATCTGTACTTAGGCATGTTGGAAAGAAGGCATGGTTAGTTCTTTATTGGATGGTCGAGAGCAGTTTTGTGAACAACTGAGAGAATCAGTTATATCAGGCTGTAACTTCTAATTTTCCATCTGTGAATCTCTTCAGTGAGTCTTCAAGTGCATAGACTAATCCATATTTAGGGGCCTTCCTTGAGAAAATGAATAAAAAATCATGCATACAAAATTAGGTGGCAAAGTAAATATTTAGAATGAGAAAAGAACTATAACATTACAAATTTGGTAAAGCAAAGTCACTGAACATCACAAGGTATAGAAAATAACATTTTTATTAGTTAACTGCCTTAGATCCCTTACTACTTTATTTTACTTACATTTTTTGGCTGCATACTTTTTGACCACACCTTCTTAATGTCAACAATTTGTAAAAATGGGGTTCCTGTTTTCTTAGAATAGAAAGATTATTTACTTTTTTTTCCAGCATGGCTGATCAAAATGCGCTTGTTATTATTGACAGTTAACTCATTTTATTGGTAAGGTGATGTAATATTTAAAGATCGTTGTCAAATTTGGGGAAATCTCTACTAAGTCTTTTCTGTATATGAAGTACAATGTTCTTGTATCTGTGCCAGTACTTTATGGAGTCTCAAATCCAGATGACTCTGGTCCTGCACATTAGTGTGTAAATGATAATCAGATAAGTCAGTGCTTGTGTCATAGGATTATTCTTGGCAATCATTTCTGTACCTAAACAAGCAATAATGTAGTCATACATGGAAGTGATTGTGAACTACATGTATCCTATGTAACTTAAATATATACCCAACTCAACTTCCCTTTAGCCAAATGCCCAGAATTACCGCATTCACCAAGGAGGAAGTATGATGGTGAGGGGGGCTGTCAGAGAAAGCAGTATTAACCAATTCCAGTTAGCCTACTTTTGCAGTTTTTGTGGAATCATATGACCAGACCATTGGAACTTGTTAGGATTCCTTTCAGCGCCTTGGAAGGGACTGTGCCATTGAGGATCCCTGAAGTTTAAACTATATTGTTAGCTGTTTCCTTATCTTCTCAAAGGAAAGAATTCAGTCAAGAGACAGAACAGTCTTAAGTGGCAGGAATTTATTAAGTAAAGCAGAAATACACTCTCCAGAAGGGTGGAGAGCAGGCTGTCTGGAAATCAAAAACAGCCCCAATATTAAGGTTAGGGTTGGTTTTTTAAATGGTGGAAAGTCTCTCCCTGTGTCTGACATCATTCAGTTGACATATTGATTGACAGTTTTAGGTTATATAACCTTCCTAATGCACAGGTGCTTACCCATAAGTACCTAAGTGGAAAGAGGAGAGCTTAAAACCACAATGTAAGTTTATTGTAAGTACAATATAATGTACTCTGAGGTATAGCTCTGGGTCATAGTGTGCCTGCAGCCTGCCTGTGTTCATGGTCTGGAAGCCCCATTGGAAGTACATCTTGTTTGGCCCTGAAAAGGCAGAAGACTGAACCCTAACAGGAGGCGGTTGGAGTGTGTTCTGCAGGCTGGTGACAAGGGGATAAGTGGGGATAGGGAAGACATTGTCTAGGACAGGGTGGAACCTGCTCATGTCTGCCTAGCTGCCTGATGGTACCATGGCACATCCAATTCTACGTCTTGTGCTCATTCTCTTTATTCAGTTGTATTACCAAATGGTAGTTTAAAACAGTTTGAAGACTATTATGCAGGTATAGTATGCTACTTATATCTGTTATGATTAGGACTGTTTTTATAAGCTGAGAATATAGCAAATGTCAAAATAATTTGGTTTACCTTACCATTTTTGACCTGGGGTCCTTTATCAGTTTAACTCAAAAAAACGTTTATTGAAGATCTGTTCTGATTTAGGCCTTCTGCTAGGTTCTGGAGAGGCAGTGGTGACTTAGGAACAGATCTTGCCTTTGGGGAACTCCTGTGTATTATAAAATAGAGACACATGACAGTTTCCTATGTGAACACAGAGATAGCATCCTTAACCAAATTTAGGTTACTGGGGGAGCTTTCTGAATAAAATGTCCCCTGAATTAATTCTGTATGGATAACTAGATATCTGATGAAAAAAGAAAAGTTCAGTTAAGAGGGTATAAAAGGAGTAATAGTTCCATCTGATTTTATTTAGCATTGTGTGTGGGTGTGTTTTCTAGTCAGGTGGGTTTATGATAATTTAATTTCAAAGCAAATTTTAGATCACCGAACTGCTATGTCACTGATTGTATTGGATACCTATTGTATTACTGCTTCATATTTGATGACAAATAATGAACTATAGGAATTGTAGGCAAATCTTTGCCCTGGTATAAACTTGAAATCTGTATCTGATGTAAAGATTTTTCCATTATGCCAAGACTGCAGACTCAATCTTTCATTGCACCCTTTATAATGGGCTGCAGTTTGGACTAGATGCCAGGGGAAATTCTACTTTTTTACTTTGGGGGGAAAAGAAAAAGTAATCATATTACTACAGGGAAGTGCATATTAGTTTTAAAAGTGTGGTTAAATAACTTTAAACTATCAGCGGAAACTGCACTGTTTAGTTATTAAAACTATAAAAGCTACTTCCTTCTTCCCTCTCCTCTCCTTCAGTTGGGAGGCTTGCTTAGAATTGCTGAGATGTCTTGCTTTGATTGACCTGGATATTTTTTTAGCTAATGTATAACTAGGGCAGGACTGTAAAGGGCCTAAGATTGAAAGTGAAATTTTGGTGTCAGGGTTAGGAAATATCTCCAATCCATATTGCTGTAGTTAAATCTTTTATATGTTGGTTCTTTCCATGTTAGGCACTGCGGATTCTGGGATAATTAAGACATCCATATTCTTGAATAACTCGCAACTTGGCACACAAGAGAGAAAGAAAAATGTAAACAAACAAGATGAGGTTATGTTTCAAGCTGACCCTTTATGGATTAGAAGTGTGGCAGGAAGATTGCTATGGTCTAATTTTGTCCCCCACCCAAATACATATGTTGAAATCCTAATGCTCAATGTGATGATATTAGGAGGTGAAACCTTTGGGAGGTTGTGAAGGCTCCACCTTCATGATTGGGGTTAGCACCCTTATAAAAAAGACTCCACAGAGCTCCCTAGCCCCTACCACTGTCTGAAGTTACACTGAGAAGCAGGCAAGTGGCAGTCTGGAAGACGGCCTTCACTAGTACTTGACAATGCTGGCATGCTGTTTTTGAACTTCCAGCCTCCAAAAACAATGAGAAATAATTTCTGTTGTTTATAAATTATCTAGTTTGTGACATTTTGTTATAGCAGCTTAAATGGACTAAGAAATAAAGTGAGGATTGGTATTCATACACATACACATACACACATATATATGTGTACATATATATAAATAAGTGAAATCATTTGGTACTTGTTGTTCTCTGCCTGCCTTATTTCACTGAGCATAATACCCTCTAGCTCCATCCTTGTTGCAAATGGTAGGATTTGTTTTCTTCTTATGTCTGAATAGTATTTCATTGTGTACATGTACCACATCTTCTTTATCCATTCATCTACTGATGGGACACTTAGGTTGCTTTCATATCTTGGCTATTGTAAATAGTGCTGCAATAAACATAGGGGTGCATATGTCTTTTTAAATCTGTGATCTTATTTTCTTTGGGTAAATTCCTAGAAGTGGAATTTCTGGGTCAAATGATATTTCTATTTTTAGTTTTTTGAAGAGCTTTCATATTGCTTTCCAAAATTGTTAAACTAATTTGAAGTATGCTGATGAAATTTTGATAGGGATTACATTGAATCTATAGATTGCTTTAGGCAGGATGGCCATTTAGTTCTTCCTATCCATGAGCACAGGATGTATTTCCATTTATTGGTTTCTTCATTGAACATTTTAAAGCTATCAGTTTCTATATTGCATATTTGCTGTGTGACAGCTACCTCAAAAACTAAGGTGTTTTAAATGTACACTCATTTAAGTGTTATAATTTTCTTGCAAAATTGATGATGATATATCACATTTTTTAGTTTTGAGCTTAAAAAGGTTGTATAATTTGTCTAAGATTTCACAGCTAGCAAGTTACAAAGATAGGACCTAAAATGGGTCTTTATTCCAAATCCCTGCCCTTTCTTCTACTAAATGCCAGATATCGTACTAGGCAGTGGAGTTACAAAAATAAAGAGGACATGGCCTCTCATTTTAAAGAGCATTTGAAAGAGGACAGACACGTAAATACAGAAAGTGTCACAGGGGCTTTAAGCTACAGAGACACAAGAGAAAAGTTTTTTATTAAAAGTCAGGAAATATTTCTATAAAGGAAGTGATGTT